>NC_086015.1:42122500-52122500 GCF_028858775.2 Pan troglodytes
TGTGTTCACATACATGCGTGCACGTGTTCCATAAATGTCCCCAGACTTCCCTTTCCCTATTAGTCCCCACTGCTGAGATGCTGGCAGAGGCTGATGCATTCCTGTGAGCACCTCCCCTTCCCACACAGACTCCGTCCTCCTGTGCAAGCTCAGGGTTTGTGTCCCAGCTCAGGTGAGCCCATGGGGTTGCCGTAATTGTAAGACACTCCAGGTTCTAACGTAAATTTTCCTCTTCTGACTTATTCTCAGTGACAATTGGATCCTGGATTTTCAGAGTTGGTTAGGTAGGGGAAGGTCTTGGGAATGTCAGAACCTCAGTGGAAACCATCAACTTCCTCTGGTCTCTGAGGCAACTGGAATGAGGCTGAGTGTGCGCACACCCATATCTGCACAGTGGGCTTCCAGGGTGTGCAGAGGCAGGCTGAGGGGAGACAGCCCCGCCCTGTCTCCTACTTCCCCTCCTGCTTCAGAGGCCCTCTTTCTTCTTCTTGGAGGGCTTCCCTTTATGCTGTGCTCCCTTGAGCTCTGCCAGGTCGTAGCCTCACTCTGCACATTTCTGGGTTGTCTCATCCATTTCCAGAGCCTCAGTGAACAGCCATATTATTTCTATCCAATATATACTCCACTGTGTAGCGAGGGCCTGCTGTGTACTAGATGCTGGTACTCCCCGAGGACCTCATCATGGAGGTCAGGGACACACACGGATCTGCAGAAGACAGAATGGCTCCCTTGACCCACTTTGCGTTTGCTCCCTTCAACGAGCTAAATGGAGGGGAAGGCCCAGAGCACAGCCAGAGGTTCCATTCCACCAGAGCTTCCAAGGAGACACGGCGGTTAGCCACCAGGCATTTAAAAGTCCTTGGCAGCTCTGGGGAAGCCCAACGGTTCCAGAAAAAGGACATCACATAATTAATGGTGCTGCATCTCACCCTCCATGCGCTAACAATGCTCAGGTTTCTGGCTCCTGGCCAGAATTATCTCCCAGGCTGTAGAGCCAAACTCAATCTGTCCAAAGTGAACTCCCCATCCCCTCCCCACCTTGTCCTGCCCCACATCTGTGCCTCCTTTTTGTGGTGGCATTTTGTCTCAGCAAATACCACCCCCAGCCCCCTTGCTCATGCCCAGAGCTCTGGCACCCCTTGTCCTAGACCCATCTCTGACCAAGCCACCAAGCCCTGCAGATGCCCCCTCCTAAAGTTCTCCCAACACTATTCTCTTTTCTTCATCCCTACACCCATATCTTGGTTTAGGACAGCAGTTTCTAAGCCTGGCAATAGATCAGTGGCCTTTTTTTTTTTAGATTGGGTCTTGCTGTGTCACCTAGGCTGGAGTGCAGTGGCGTGATCATGGTTCACTGAAGCCTCGACTGCCTGGGGGGTTCAAGCAATTCTCCCACCTCGGCCTCCCAAGTAGCTGGGACCACAGGCGCATGCCACCATGCCCAGCTATTATTTGCAGAGATAAGGTCTCATTATATTGCCCAGGCTGGTCTTGAACTCCTGGGCTCAAGCGATCCTCCCAATTCAGCCTCCCAAAGTGCTGGGATTACAGATGTAAGCCACTGCTCCCAGCAAATTAGTACCCTTGACAAAGCTTGTTAAGGCAGCAGCTCCCAGACCCCACCTCCAGAGATGTGAAGGTCTGGGTGAGGCGCAAGAATTTATATTATTAACAAGTGCCTCACAGTTGATTCTGAGAAGCTTGTACCAAGGACCTGTGCTGGGAGCCAGGAGTCCAAGCTTTATCCTGTCCAGCCTCAGTTACAGCCTCAGCCCCTGGTCTGGCATCATCACACTCGTGTGGTCTGCAGCCCACCTCCCCACCAGGTCAGTGACCTGTCAGAGGCTCCTCACTGTCCTCAGCACACAGACCAAGTCCTTCCTCTGCCTCTGAGCCCAACCACAGCCCTGGGCATTTGAAGCTGTAAAGGGCAACTTGCTCATGTCCCTTCCCTTCTAGCCTCTGACCTCTGAGGGCAGACATGACTTGTCCCTGAGACTAGCAGGGTGCTGGGCAGAGTAGGTGCTGGGCAGCGCTTGTGGAATGAAAGCACCAGGTTGGGGAGCTGCTGGGCTGTTGGCTGGGCAAGGCTGGGCCTGGGAGGAAAGGAGGATGGAGCTCCAGGTGGGGAAGTGGCCACCTGCCCTCTGCAGCCGGAGTTGACACCATGTCCACATCTGCTCAGGTGAACGTGTCCTTCTCACTCTCCCTGGAGCTGCTCTCCTATCAGAAGCTCCCGGCCGACCAGACACTGCCTGGGGTGGACATTCAGCAGAGTGCGAGTGGAGAGAGAGAGATGGTGTTTACTCAGAACCTGCTCCTGGAGTACACCAACCAGACCACTCAGGCACGCCCCAGGCCCACCTACATGTGGAGGAGGGTGGAAGTGGGCTGGGCTGTGTTCTGCTGGGGCCAGAGGAGGAAAGACCTAGCAGGGCCCTCAGAAATAAGGAGCCCCTGCCCCTGTCCTGGGGCTCAGTCTCCCCTAGAAGAGGCCCTGTGTGCAGAGAGATGAGGGCCATCCAACCTCACCTGCCTCATGAGCTCAAAACCAGGTGAGGGGCCAGAGTGTGGGAAATCAGGGAAGGCTCCCTGTGGGAGGAAGTACATGAAGCCTGAACACCATTTAATCAAGGAAGGGAAACACGTTGACAGCCAGGCCAAAAGAAAGGCCTGATGGGTGGGACAGAGCACCTGAGGCAGCTGCGAAGGACAGCCCTGGGGCTTGCCAGGCTTCAAGCACCAGGGCAAGCACCATGGACCAGAAGGTCACCAGGCCGTAGTGTGGAGGCTAAGTAGGGGCTGCTAGTAAGGAGTGTGAAGGAGTGGCCTGGGGAGGACTCCAGAGAGGCCGGGGGCAGGAGGCTGAGCAGTGGAGCCGAGGCACCCTAGCCTGGCACCTGGGCAGCTGCTGGGGTTGAGGCTGTGGGATGGTGCATGGCAGTGCCTGAGTGTGATGCAGGGGCTGCCAGGAGATAGAGGAGGGCACAGGTGGGGCCTGCGGCCAAGGGACACAGACAAATGGTCCACGGCTGAGAGGAGCTGAGGGCTGGGCCTTGGGGGCCACCACAGGAGGAGCGGTGAAGGAGGGCAGAGCCCAACCAGCCAGGGTGCAGGGACTGAAGCTTTATGAGTTAGGGAGGCAGGGACAGCGGGGGAATGGATGGCATCACCCTGGCCCTTTCCCTGTGCAGACTCCCAGTAGCAGCCTGTGGCCTTTTAAGGTGGCGCTGGCCCCCTGCCAACTTCTGGGAGCTTCCCGTTTTCTTCAGGAGCATCAGCACTTGGGGTCAGCAGGGTTCTCTGTGTCCCAGAGGCCCTGGCTCAGAGCCCACCCAGAATGGACAAGGTTGCCTGGTCTCCCACAGGTGGTGCCCCTGCGGGCTGTGGTGGCCGTGCCTGAGCTGCAGCTCTCCACCAGCTGGTTGGACTTTGGGACCTGCTTTGTGAGCCAGCAGCGAGTCCGGGAGGTCTACCTGATGAACCTGAGCGGCTGCCGAAGCTACTGGACTATGCTGATGGGTATGTCCTACCCTCCCACCTACCCACTGTTCCCCTACAGGGCTGTGCCAAGAGAAGACCCCCAGGAAGGGGCCCCTGTGCGCTGTCCCTGCATGCTGGCTCCTAGGGCAGGCACCACTTGGAATTTCTGCAGAGCAGCCAGTCCCCCAATCCCACATGATCTCAGGGTTGCCCTGCCCTGCAGTGCTGAGCAAGACCAGAGGTACAGGCCCCGGGGGTGGGTAAAGTCTTCCTGTGGGAGTACATGGGGCTGCCTGTACTCATGTGTCTTCCCTTCCCTTTGGTGCAGGCCAGCAGGAGCCAGCCAAGGCCGCTGTGGCCTTCAGGGTCTCCCCAAACAGTGGGCTGCTAGAAGCACGATCTGCCAATGCACCCCCAACCTCCATCGCCTTGCAGGTTTTCTTCACTGCCAGGTGCAGCCCCTTCCAACCTTCCCCAAACTGCCCACAGAGCCTGGACCCCCTGCCCAGGTGCCTCCTAACCTCAGCCCCCACATGCTCCCCACAGGAGTAGTGAGCTGTACGAGTCCACGATGGTGGTGGAAGGTGTGCTCGGTGAGAAGTCCTGCACCCTGCGGCTCCGGGGCCGAGGCTCCTATGATGAGAGATACATGTTGCCTCACCAGCCCTGAGGCTCCGCCCCAGCCCTCAGCCCCAGGCCCCAGCTGGAGAAAAAACATTGCCCAGGGATTAGGAGCAGCTCTTCAGCACAAAGACACAGACTTGGGGACCTGGGGACCTCTGGGCAGCTCCTGGAATGGAAGAACCCCCTTCCACAATGGTCTCAGCCTAGGCCCTCATGATATGTCCTCAGAGCTAACATAAAGGACAGGCCACACCACAGCAGAGACCACCACATTGAGATCACTACTCAGTGCATAGCAAAGACCAGTATGGCAAAATTAGTCTTGGAAAAAAACCACAGCCACTAAGATAAATTCATGCACTTTTACTATGCCCATTGCACTTCTCATCCATGGATTCGCCTTGCCTTAAGAATTAACCATGGCCTTGTGGCCTGGGTGACCCAGGCTGCTTTTGTCTTGCACAGCTAAAGAGGGTCTGATGGGTGGCTCAACATCCCACCCACTCCTATACCATGTCATCAGTGTTCACATTTTCCAAATGAGTTGAAGTGCCTTGATCTGTCCACTGCCACCACCACCAGTGCTGAGTTTTCCCATGTGGTTTTGCTTTTGTGGTGTTACTGCCTTGCTGCTAGAGCAGCAGGACTGTCTGCGTAGCGCCTGCAGCCTGGGACCTCACTCAGTTCCCAGGGTATTCAAAGACGGCAGCGGCTCCCATTCCAGTCCCGATGCACATGGACACCACTCCGTATGCCCTGTGAAAACAAAACTTAATTGGCTGGGCAAAGGCACCCACCAAATTACCTCCAGACCAGGCTGACCCAGAAGGACGTCATGGACAAGTAGGATGCAAAACCATCAGACCAGATCTGTGGGCAAGCGGTACCCTGGCCTCCCACTTGGGCACACACACGGTGACAGATGCCCACTGCAGGCTAGTATCCTTTTCAAGGCTGGCCCTTAAGGAAAACAGGGATCATGCCCCTACATCCTAAGTTCAGGGTGTTTCTGTGTGCATGTTCCCCTCCCCAGGGATCGATCATAATCCCAAAAGACACAATCCCAAACACAATCATCCCAAATGTTGAAATCCTGGAAGAACAAAATCCCTAAAGTCTAAAATCCTGAAAATCACAATCCTAAAAGATCAAAATCCTGAAAATATAATTCTGGAAAAAATAATTTGGAAGCCTGGCATGGTGGCATCTACTTGTAGTCCCAGCTATTCAGCAGGCTGAGGCAAGAGGATCACTTGTGCCTAGGAGTTCAAGACCAGCCTGGGCAATATAGCAAGACCCCATCTTAGAAAAAAACTTTAAAAGATTGATTTAAAAGATATTTACATTTTTAGGCCAGGCACGGTGGCTCAAACCTGTAATCCCAACACTTTGGGAGGCCGAGGCGGGAGGATCACGAGGTCAGGAGTTCAAGACCAGCCTCGCCAACATGGTGAAACCCTGTCTCCACCAAAAATACAAAAATTAGCTGGGTGTGGTGGCAGACACCTATAATCCCAGATACTCGGGAGGCTGAGGCTGAGGCAGGAAAATTGCTTGAACCCAAAAGGCAGAGGTTGCAGTGAGCCGAGATCACACCATTGCACTCTAGCCTGGACAACAGAGTGAGATTCCATGTCAAAAAAAAAAAATGTACATTTTTAAAAGGGGATTTGAGAAACAAAAACAACAGAACACTTCACAGGCTACTTTACACAATAAAATAGAAAATAATTACAAATTTTTGCAAGCATAAACACTCAGGTATGCTAACAATAGTCACAGGAGTATAACAATTATAAACAGACAAACTGTATTCATAAATAGGTTAAAAGCAAACTGTATAAATTGCTGGTAATCATGTGCACCCAGCTTTATAACTGCAGTCATATGAATACCATGATGGACAACCTACGTCTTTTGATGAGATTGATCAAAAACTGTGATGGAGCCAGGCACTGTGGCTCACACCTGTAATCCCAGCACTTTGGAAGCTAAGGTGGGAAGATCACTTGAGCCCAGGAGTTCGAGACCAGCCTGGGCAACATAGCAAAACCCTGTCTCTACAAAAAATACAAAAAATTAGCTGGGTGTGGTGGCACCCACGTGTAGTCTCAGCTACTCAGGAGGCTGAGGTGGGAGGATTGCTTGAGTCAGGGAAGCAGAGGTTGCAGTGAGCCAACATGGAGCCACTCCACTCCAGCCTGGGCGCCGGAGTAAGACCCTGTCTCAACAAACCAACCTGTGATGGGTCACCACTGCACAAGTAGTCAACCAAAGAACCAAGATCTTGAGAAATTTTATCTTTCACAAATGCAGGTGCACAAACAGCACACCTCTTTTACTGAGGAAGTTTCAACATTTTTATGTACATGCACAAGGCTTACAAAGTCAATGTGATAATGCACTTTCATGGAATCAAATTTCTGATGTCCAAGGCAGAAAAAAAGTGTGTCCCAGCTCTGAGAGAGACAGTTCACCTTCTGTATTTGTTCTCTCCAGGGCCCCAGGCAATTAGCTGGTGCCTGCCAACACTGAGGGCGGATCTTCCCCACCTGGTCCACTCAGATGCACACTCTAACCTCCTCTGCAAACACCGTCACAGACACACCCAAAACAATGCTTTGTCAGGTTTCTAGGTATTCCCAAAATTAAGTCCATTCCTTGTCAACTTAGCACCCATTCACATCTCCTTAAACCATACTTAACTCAAATAAAGACAATAACAAGGTAATGGTTGCATCATATTAGTTACATGGTATAACTAATATGATGCACTATCCTGCATACAGCGGAAAATGCACTAATCCCTTCCCTAGAATTCATAACATGAATTCAACATTAGGATTTCAACATTCAGGATTTTAATCTTTTGAGATTGTGATTTTTGGGATTTTAGACAGTAAGGATTTTTCTCCTTGACTAGTCAAGTGTAGAAGTAAGAAGGGGGTAAAGAGTAGAACATGGAGTTTGATCTGTAACTGAACAATCAAGATAACTCACTACCTCTGGACCAGCCAAGACCTTAGGGACTTTGATCTTTTGGGATTTCAACATTTGGGATTATGGTGCTCAGGACTGTGTCTGTCGAGATTATGATCCAAAGCCCACCTACCTCTATCCCCTGCCCTTCAGGTGCCCTAACTTGGGTATCCCCCCATGACCCCACCGCCAGAAGCAAAGCCTTACCTCTTCCCACGGCGCTTCAGCTCATTGAGCAGCGTGATGACCTGTCGTGCCCCAGTGCAGCCCAGTGGGTGCCCTAAGGCCACTGCACCCCCCAGAGGGTTCACCTTCTCAGGGGGGAGTCGTAGCTTCTCCACACAGTAGGCAGCCTGGAAGGAGGCAGATCATCAGCTATAGCCCTCTTACCCCTCCCCTGCACCACCTGCCCGCTCACTCCACCTCGGCTCTCCAGGGCCAAGGCAACATTGAGAAACAAGGGCTCACCTGGCTTGCAAAGGCCTCATTGATCTCGAAGATGTCCACGTCACTCACTGTCAGCCCTGCAGACAAGGTAAAGACCTGAGCTGACACACTGGCCCTCTGCCTCCCCTGGGGCCCACCCCATCCATGGGCCTACAGGCTGCCTGGTGTGTGTCTCTTCCAGAAGGGTGAGCCAATCCCAGCTGTGGGGTCAGGAAGGGCTTGAAGTATGGGACACTAGCCTGCCCCACCTCCACTCTGCAGCACCCACAGGACCACCCTCATGCCCCTGGCAACAGCATGCAGGGCAGCTGCAGGATCCAGGTGGGACCCAGATACGATGTGAAGGAGCCACCTTACCTGCTTTTTGCAAAGCTACTGGGATGGCGTAGGCAGGTCCAATGCCCATGATGTCAGGTGGGACCCCAACCACTGCATAAGACCTCAGGACCCCAAGGATGGGAAGGCCCAACTCTTCTGCCTTGGACCTCCGGGCCAGCAGGATGGCAGCTGCCCCATCACTCACCTGGCTAGAGTTTCCTAGGGGCAAACTGTTGGGGTAAGAAGGCATCGGGGTGGGGATGAGGAGATCCCAGCCCTCCCACTTCTACTTTGCAGAGGGGCCTGGTCTATTCCAGGTTCCCATAGTACAGCACTCAGCATGGCCATGGCCTGCTTTCTCATACCCCCACCCCGGACCAGTCTCACCAGCTGTGGTAGAACCATCTTTCTTGAAGGCAGGCTTCAGTTTGGCCAGGCCCTCCATGGTGGTGCTGGGGCGGATACCCTCATCCTGGGTCACAGTGATGCTCCTCTTGGTGCCCTTGTCATCATGGACCGTGGTGGTCACAGGCACAATCTCAGCTTGGAAACAGCCCTTGCTCTGGGCTCTTGCTGCCCTGCCAGCACCATGGACAGCCAGCTTCAGACTCCCTTGGGGTTCCCTTCCTCCCTGCCCCCAACCCCTATCCATTTGGGTAGACACAAGCTCAGGCTGCTAAATTCAGGGACATGCTCGACTTTGGGGGAGCTCTGAGGGCATGGCTAAGGCCTTACAGGGCCTTCTTCACCATCAGCCCCAGACCTCCAGATCGTGGCCAATCCCAACCTCAAAGGGGGAAAGGGTGTTTGGAAGTGGTGCCTCCACTTAGAGCCCTTTGTCCAAGAGGGATTAAGCCTGCTTGATTCTCTCTGCTAAACTGAGGATGGAACCCCAGAAATATTTGTGCTGGGTTCTGCCAACTTTTCTGCTCAAACTCAACAGTTCGATGTCATCTATTCCCCAGTTTCCACCTATTTAAAGTGACATATACTAAACTACTCATGTATTTTTGTATTTAAGCAATTTTAAAGCACAAGGTATTTAAGGGTGACCCTTGCAGATATGTGCAGCATGTAAGTGCCCAGGGACATTCAAGTGGAAGGAATCTAAGGCTTCTAACACATTTTCAAATGGTTATGTGACCCAAAGTGGCTAAGAATCACTGCCTCAGGGAAGCCCACCTGGCCCAGATACCACTCCCTGCTTTTGCTTTCCTCTCTGGACAGCCGGGACTTGCCAATCTTAGCCTGCCTGAGCCCCTGGGGTTTCTCTGGTATCGTCCTCAGTTCTTGCCTCAGGATGCTGCCACAGACCCAGCATGGTCCAGAAGCTAGGATGCCAGAGTCCCTAACATTGCTGGCCCCACACTCCAGGCTACAATGTCCAGTCCCCAAACCACAGCCAGAAAATAACAGAGGGGGAAACTGAGGCCTAGCTAGGGCAAAGTCAGGGTGAACAGACAGTAATAGAACCTGGAAGTACTACCAACTCACAGTGGCTCTGACACTTCCTACTTCCCACCCCAACCTGGGTGGCACAAGGCCTGGAAAGCACTCACTGCCCAGCAGTAACCACGAAACGGTGCCACTTCAGACCACTTAGATAGACTCAAAACCTCACTCTCCAGCCCTTTAAACATTCCTCCCCAGGCAGCACTCACTTCTGCTGGGAAGCCAGGGCAAAGGTATCCTGCTTCTCCCGTGAAATGCCAAACCGCTCAGCCACATTCTCAGAGGTTATCCTAGAACACAAACAGCAGATAGTGTGGGCATTGGTCTGACAGCCTAGAGGAAGGGACCAGGCTGTAGAGCTGTGCTTGGAACTTTGGGTTCCCAAGGCTGTAGGCAGGAGAGGATGTAAGGGCCAGTCCATGCCACAGACAGTAGTGATGACTCAGGATATGGTACAGCCTGCCCTGAAAGTGGATATAAAGGCACAGATAGGGAAGTCAGCAATGCTGGCCAGATCCTGAGAAGCTCATACACCAAAGAGACTTTCTTCAAGAGAGGGCAGCCTGCATGGGGGCAGTTGCAGAAAGGAGTTTGTTCCCTGGGTGAGCTGCCTCAGCGCAGGGTAGAAAAGGAGCAGGGGAGGGCCTGGGTGGGGGCACTAGTTGGCTACTCCTGGCCAGCTTCTCCTATGCCTCAAGGAAGACTGCTGCAATGTAGGGAGATGAGGACTCACAAATCTCCTCTGGAAAGGCCAAACCTAAGCTTCCTGGTCACCTTGGCTGGAGTCTATGCTTATCCTGAGAACCTAGAGCCACAGCTAGGCCTTCCAGCCTGGGTTTCTGGCTTTATAGGCTTCCCTTGGAGATACAGTATGTGAAAGAAGCCATGGCACTGCCCCTCTCCAAGCCTCAGTCTCCTCATATGTCTAGTGGATCCAGGACTCCTGGCCCAAAGACCCTGGGGATGGCCCAGAGGCTCAGAGAAGCTAAAGTGTTCCATACAAACGCCACATACTTTTCTTTTTTTCTTTTTTGAGACAGAGTCTCCCTCTGTCACCCAGGCTGGAGTGCAGTGGCACGATCTCAGCTCACTGCAACCTCTGCCTCCTAGGTTCATGCCATTTTCCTGCCTCAGCCTCCCAAGTAGCTGGGACTACAGGCACTCACCACCGCGCCCGGCTAATTTTTTGTATTTTCAGTAGAGACAGGGTTTCACTGTGTTAGCCAGGATGGTCTCGATCTCCTGACCTCGTGATCCACCCATCTCGGCCTCCCAAAGTGCTGGGATTACAGGCATGAGCCACCGCACCCGGCCAAATGCCACATACTTTTCTTGTTGCACCTGACAGGGCCCAATTCCCCTCACCAGCATGTTCCGTCATCACAAGCTTCCCACTGCCTTCTCAACTTTCTAGGCCCCCAAGGCTTTGGAGTGGAGCTACCATTGTCCTTCCTATGACTGAGCACCTCAGTGTGGGAGTGACAAGGTGGGCGATGTTTGGAAACTCGGGGGCACAGAGAGGACCTGGGGGCTTCAGGAAATGGAAGTCAAGGGCAACATCAAGTCTCATCCCCAAAGTCCCTGCGGAGCAGACCATGCCCAAAGGAAGGAGGCCAAGGCTTGGCACCGCCAGCCACAGAGATGATAAAGTTCCTTGGCTCCCTGCCCCAGGCAGAGAGGGCACAAGCACACAGAGCTATGGGAGCACTCACCCCATAGGAATCAGGCAATCTCTGGCCTTCTCCTTCTCCATCAAGCGCGAAGTAATATTTCCAGGGTTCCCTCTGTCAGCCAGGGACATGGACTCCACCCTGGGGAGGAGGAAGAGGAGGAGAAGGTAAGGTGAACTGGGCCCTAGCAGGACTCCTCCAGAGATAGCTGAACACTTGGCAAGTGCTAGGAAATAGCCAGGGAGCCCTAAGAAGACCAGTGGGCCTCTGGGAGTCACAGGCAGGGCACTTGGCCAGCAAGGCCCAGCCACGAGTACTGAGCCCTGTCTCTATTTCGACCCCCACCCCAGGACAGAGCACTGCACAATAAACACTCCTGGGGGCAGGGCTATGCTTCCCTATACACTGCTAAATCAGCCAACTGGCAATTCCAGAGAAAAGCCTTCTGCTGTCAGCCACAGAGGAGGAAACACATCCACAAGCCAGGGCCTGCCCTCAGGGCCCACAAATTCAGAAGGGAGAAGAGACAATTTGAAAGTAACCACAGGCCGGCTGTGGTGGCTCACGCCTGTAATCCCAGCACTTTGGGAAGCCAAGGCGGGTGGATCATGAGGCTAACATGGTGAAACCCCGCCTCTACTAAAAACACAAAACATTAGCTGGGCGTGGTGGCAGGCGCCAGGGCGGGAGGCTGAGGCAGGAGAATGGTGTGAACCCGGGAAGCGGAACTTGCAGTGAGATGAGATCGTGTCACTGCACTCCAGCCTGGGCGACAGAGCGAGACTCTGTCTCAAAAAAATAAATAAATAAAATAAAAATAAAAGTAACCACAAAGCTGAGCTCAAAGGGCATTCAGACCTGCATAGACAAGGAAGTGCTATGAGCTGAGAGGAAGGAGACGGCAGTGTAGTGTGGTCAAAAAAGGGCTTTGAGGCCATGGGGGACCCTAACGCCTCAAGGTATGATAACAGATAACCTTGACTGAGTGCTTTTCACGTGCCCGGCACTATTCTGAATTCTTTTGAGATATTAGAGTGCTTCAGTGTCAGTCACATAACAGACAAATACTCCACAGTGTAAACTGTTGCTATTACTCCATTTATTCTTCTCAACTTCAACAGAGCTGAGCTAGGTATCCCCATTTTATAGATCAGGAGACTGAGGTCTAGAAAGACTGTATAACTTATCCATGGTGACCCAGCCTGGATCCACATTTAGGTAGTCTGGCCCCAGAGCCCACTTCCAACTAGAGTGCCCTGTGTTAAATACTTGCTGATCAAAGTCTATGGAGAACAGTCAGCCTATGATGTGGGTGTCAGGCCTGGCCCAGATCTTAATATCCTAGTACCATCATCCTTAACCTGCTTGGGAATCAGATACTCTCTAAGAAACTCATAAAAGCTCCAGCCCTTCTCAAGTTATCCACGCCACCTCTCACCCAGTAAGATAGAAGAGCATAAGAGAAATCAAACGGCAGTGGCCTTTGCCCAGCCAAAGTCCTTGCAGAGTGGTCTTTGGCTTTATTTACAACTGTAGACATAGGTCATTACAACTCAGTGACAGCTGCCACAGCCCTGGGACAGGGGCCAGCAATGCGTCCTCTCAAGAAATACTCTAAAGAGGATGCGAAAGGCAGCGGGGGCATGTCAGAACCCTGGGGCTGCTCACCTCCCCCAGCCTGCCAAAGACCTTACTCCCCTGCCCTCCCAGCACCAGATGCCCACCCAAGCCTGGGCACCTGTGCCCTGACCTTCCCTGGAGGCACTGCCAAATACAACTTCTGCAGCTCCATTTGCTGCAGCCGATGGAGCCACAGTCTAGGTGGAGGTGACAGTGACCAAACCACCACAGATCTAATTATGTCCCTCATAGCCCATAGGCAGCTGGAAGTTTCCACACTGGTACCAAGGTGGGGAGACAAAGGGACAGACAGCCTAGTAAAATGAACAAACTAGTTATGCAGTAGGCGCTGTCCCTGGCTTTAGGGAACCCAAACTGCAACTTCTCTCTCAGCAGCATCATGAATCAACAAGGGCCCCCAAAGGAAACCGAAATGCTGGATTTTCTCAAAATGTTTTCCCACCTTTTCCAGCCTGAAAGATTTCCAAGAAAGTAAGCTTTTAGAGGCCAATTCCCCTCCCCTGCTAGTGCTGAGAGGTGTGAGTGATTCCTGAGCAGCCAGAGTTGGTAGCCACTCTTAACCTGCATGTGAGAACCCACTCCTGGCCAGCTCCCTAAAGGGGATGGGGGGAATCCTGAAATCATGGCCTCTGAGAACTCAGATGAAAATTAGTTTTATTGTCACAAGTTGGTTAATAAGCTCTGGCAGAAAAAAATTCTTACCCACAGGCCATGCCAATGTCATAAGACCCATTTCTGATGCCACCTGCAACAAAAGCATTTCATAAACATCCTTTGCCAGAGTCCACCTGTTCTGGAAGCAGTGGAGCCTCTTCCCCACCTGGTCTCTAGATGGGACTCAGCCCCAGCCTCAGAAATGGAAGACCCAGGAGTGTTCAGAGAAGGCTTTGGGCAGTGGTAGGGGGCGCTCCTGCACTCTTTCTGTGGTTAGAGTCCTCTCAGAAATCGTTATTGCTTGCCCGGCAGACAGCGACTTTGCTGACCCAAACCCACAGGTCCAGGACCAAGGCACCCACCCAGTCATAACTTACCTGCTATGCTGGCCACTGCCTGTAGCCCCGACGAACACTGTCTATTGACAGTGGACAAAGGCACAGTCTCCGGGATGTCACTGAAACAGAAGGTGAGAGAGTAGAATCAGCCCCCAATTCCATGCCAGGCTCTCATGGAAAGCAGTCCTATGCTTCTAACTGCCCCCCTCAAGGGATGTAAAGGGCAGGGGAACAAACCCAGCAGCTCTGCCCCCATGCCAGGCCAGATCCATGGAATGGGGGTGAGCAGCTACTGGGCAGACCCCATCTCTGCAGGCACTTGCTCCCCAGGGCCCCACAAGCACATTCCCTTCTATTCCTATGAGAATCTTCAATCAAAGACCAAGCACAGCCCAAAGGCAAGGGAAGCCTGTTTGGGCCACAGGGATCCTTCTCTCTCTCCCTTTGAAGATTCAGAAATGAAAACTGTGTATCTCTGTTTCCCCCAAAAAACAGAGAAAAGGAACTGCTGCTGGGACAGAGCACCAGAGCAAAAGAAATGCCTAAAGTCTGAGGCCAGGGACCGCTCGGCCTTACCAGTAATCACATAGCTAACCCTGCATGTTCCCATGGACTCTTGAAAGCCTGATCCCACCTAGACGAAGCACTCTGATGGGCATCATATATTCTAACATCCATTGCTCTGGTAGGTTCCCCAAGACTCTCATACTGTTCTTAGCCCTGGAAGCTAGTAGGGCTTCCCCTCCTGATGTAACCTGCCTCGGCCAATAGTACAAAGCCCTAGGGAAATTTCCAGACCTCCTCAGACCCACAGACTCAGAATCTGAGGGAGTGGAAGCATCCTGGTGATTCTGGTGTGTAGCCAGAGTTGGGAACCTCTGAACTAGTGCCCAGGCCAGGCTCTGCAGAGACTCTCTCAGGTGGATAGCCTCCTGTGCAGCCTGTTTGACCCCTCCAGGGTCCCTTAACTCCCTAGCAGGTAGTTACCATTCCTTCACTCAATCCACCAAGTGTTCACTAAATACCTACTTACCACAAGGCATCACCTGAGGGATGCTGCGATGCTTATAACACTGTGCCCTAGAGGATGCCCAACCAACACACAGAAAATGAATCAACTATCAGAGACTGAAATAATAGGGCAAGAGGGCAAACCACATCACAAGGAAGTATATGGCTACTGCTGGAGAGGAAGGGGCTCTCAATTTCAGCCTGAGAGCCTGGATAAGTCATGCCAAAATGGTCAGACTGTGTTTAGGCAGGGTTTGTCTTTCTGTCTAGGGCAGAAAGAGGAGGTAGGGCTAGCACTTCAAGGAGACAGAATGACCATATCAGGGAAGACAGTAGGCCCACAGCCGGCTGAACGAAGAAAAGTCAAGGTGAGTAAGCAGCTAGGAGATGAGGCTGGAAGGTAAGTTTGGAGCCAGATTGTAGGGGGCCTTGAACTACAGGCTGGGCAGTCTAAACCTCTCCCAGTTCCTAGAGGGTTTTTGTTTTCCTGTTCCTTCACTAGCTAATGTTCCTATTTATTTATTTATGCATCTAGAAGTACAAAGCCAAGCAGTTCTTAAATCTACACATGAAAATAATTTAAGCACTCTTTCCCCTGCAGGCGCTTAAAGGAAAGTTGACCAGGTCTCCTCCTGAGGGTCCTCCTTCCCCATGGTTCTGTCCTATCCCAAAGTCTCTGCTAGTGGGATATGACTGGAGTTCTCAGCTCAACTAGTAAAAAGGCTGAAAGTCACTTTTCAGCATTCTTACTTGGTTACTCACCTGACAAATGAGGACAGAGTCCACACTCACAAAAGGCAAATGACAACCTGGCTTTGGCTAAAAATCAAGCTACAGAGAACTTCTGCTCCAGTCCCAAAGGTTTTGTGTATCCTGGCTCAGCACTTCAAAGTAGGGGAGAGGTTGAGTCCACAAGAGCAGGGAGCCAAGGACTCTCGTTGCCTCATTCTGGTGTCCAACCTTATTCTCCCCAACCTGCACACTGAGTTTCCTGGGGCCTGGGCCCAGTAAAGTGTCAAAATGGCCAACCCATGGCTAGAACTAGAAAAGTTTACCTCAGAAACTGGGCGATTCGGGCCATGATTGCCCCGGCCCCAGGCTGCAGCACATTTCCTGTGGACAACAAACTTTCATTCAGTGCCAGGTGGTGGTGTTCTGGGCACTAAAGTATAGCTGTGAAAACCAGAGATGAGGCATTCCAGATCTTTCTTCGGGACACTAGCCCTTGGCAGGCTCACTTGCAACTCTGGAACATCAGGGTTTGGGGCAGGGAGAGCCAGCCATACAACAGCTTGTCCTGGTCATCCACCAGCTCCTGTCCCTGAGGGTCCCACGCTCACTTGCCCATGCACCCAGCTTTTCCAAATCAGCACAGATGGGCAGGTTGTCTGCCCTTAAAAGTGAAATGGGAGTTTCTGAAAATGCACATCTCCCCAGGTATCCTCCTGTGAGCCCTGCTGTCACCCCAGAGAGGTGGAACAGTGATTGCCGACCTAGGGGTGGCATCCGCTGGATAAGACTCTTGCCATATCATATTGCTGTATTTCAAGGTGAGGGGTGGAATAGAGGGCTGGACTGAAGGTTGTGGGGAAAAGAAAGATCAGATTGTTACCGCGTGTATGTAGAAAAGGAAGACATAAGAAACTCCATGTTGATCTGTACAAAGAAAAATTGTTTCTGCTTTGAGATGCTGTTAATCTGTAACTTTAGCCCCAACTCTGTGCTCACAAAAACATGTGCTATATTGAATCAAGGTTTAAAGGATTTAGGACTGTGCGGGATGTGCCTTGTCAACATATGTTTGCAGACAGTATGCTTGGTAAAAGTCATCGTCATTCTCCATTCTCTATTAACCAGGGACATGATGCACTGTGGAAAGCCGCAGGGACCTCTGCCCAAGAAAGCCTGGGTATTTGTCCAAGGTTTCCCCCCACTGAGACAGCCTGAGATATGGCCTCGTGGGAAGGGAAAGACCTTACTGTCCCCCAGCCCGACACCTGTAAAGGGTCTGTGCTGAGGAGGATTAGTAAAAGAGGAAGGCCTCTATTTCCCGCACATCCCTGGGAACGGAATGTCTCGGTGTAAAGCCGACTATTGGTTCTATTTACTGAGATAGGAGAAAACCGCCCTGTGGCTGGAGGCGAAATATGCTGGCAGCAATACTGCTCGGTTACTCTTTGCTACACTGAGATGTCTGGGTAAAGAGAAACAAAAATCTAGCCTACATGCACATCTCAGCACAGTACCTTCCCTTGAACTTATTTATGATGCAGATTCCTTTACTCACATGTTTTCCTGCTGACCTTCTCCCCACCATCACCCTGTTCACCCCGTTTTGCCTGAAGAGGGCTTGCCCCTCCACACCTATGGGTATTTCTCGCAAGGTGGAGACGAGAAACTGAGAAAAGAAATGACACAGAGACAAAGTATAGAGGAAGAAAAGTGGGCCCAGGGGACTGGTGCTCAGCAATTGAGGACCTACACCGGCACTGGTCTCTGAGTTCCCTCAGTATTTATTGATCACTATCTCTACTATCTTGGCAAGAGGGATGTGGCATTATATACCATTACTATAAGGTAATGGTGGGGAGGGGGTCAACAGGAAAAAATGTGAGCAAAGGACTCAATGTCATAAGTAAGTTTAAGGAAAGGTGCTGTGCCTGGATGTGCACATAGGCCAGATTTATGTTTGACTTTACACAAACATCTCAGTGCAGTAAAGAGCAGTATTGCCGCCAGCATGTCTCACCTGCAGCCATAAGGCGGTTTTCTCCTATCTCAGGAAATAGAATGTATGGTTGGGTTTTACACCGAGACATTCCATTCCCAGGGACAAGCAGGAGACAGATGCTTTCCTCTTATCTCAACTGCAAAGAGGCCTTTCTCTTTTACTAATTCTCCTCAGCACAGACCCTTTACGGGTGTCGGGCTGGGGGACTGTAAGGTCTTTCCCTTCCCACTAGGCCATATCTCAGACAATCTCAGTGGGGGGAAACGTGGACAATACCCAGGCTTTCTTGGGCAGAGGTCCCTGCGGCCTTTCGCAGTGCACTGTGTACCTGGTTAATCGAGAATGGAGAATGGCGATGACTTTTACCAAGCATACTGCCTGCAAACAAATGGTTAACAAGCCACATCCTGCACAGCCCAAATCCCTCAAACCTTGATTCAATACAGCACATGTTTCTGTGAGCACAGGGTTGGGGCTAAGGCTACAGATTAACAGCATCTCAAGGCAGAAAAATTTTTCTTAGTACAGATCAAAATGGAGTTTCTTATGTCTTCCTTTTCTACACAGACACAGTAACAGTCTGATCTCTCTTCCTTTCCCCCACACTGCCGCACTCCCCTTGCCGAGATAGTGAAAATAGTAATCAATAAATACTGAGGGAACTCGGAGACCGATGCCGGTCACCTGGGCCCACTCTACACTTTATCTCTGCGTCTTATTTCTTTTCTCAGTCTCTCCTCCCATCTGACGAGAAATACCCACAGGTGTGGAGGGGCAGGACCCCTTCAAAGGTCAAGGCCATGGAGGTTCCCCCAGTGAAAACTCGGGGTGGGGAGGTGAGGAGAGCTCTGAACGAACGGAAGAACGGGGAAGGCCCAGCGCAGGGCCTGAGTGGTTCGCTCACCGACACAGATGTCCCCCAGCTGTTCCGGCCTCAGATTCACGTCCTTGAGAACCGCGGTCATGACTGCCGAGAGAAGCTCGTCGGGGGTGGTGTCCTGCAGCAGAAAGAGCAGCCGCAGTGACCCCCACTCCCCCATGCCCACCCCAGGGAGACAAAGCGACCACAGCTGGGTGCGGAGCTGCCTCCGGCGTCCAGGATAACCAAACATACGAACCGGACCCCAGCCCGCGCCGGCGTCTTCCCACACTCGGCGCCCAGACCCTCGGGCCTCACCTTGAAGCCGCCGCGGCCCGCCCGGCAGATGGCCGTGCGCCGCCCGTGCACCACCACCACGTCCGCGGCCGAGGCCTGCGGGGCACCGCTCAGGCAAGGCGCGGCCTGCGGCATCCAGCCGGAATCGGCCGGACCCCTCAGGTGGCCCAGCACTACCTGCAGCCTCTGCATTGCGCAGGTCAACCCTGCAGACCAGCCACCAGTCCGGAAACTGACCGCGGAGTTAACAGACAGCCGTCCGCGCACGCGCAGAACCACATCTCAGCCTCCAAGGCCTCAACTCCGCCCACAGCTCTGCGAACAGACGCGAGCGACCCTCTAAAAGTCCCGTCCACCTCCAGCCTCAGCCAACCACAAGGTGAGTCGGCCTGGGAACCCGCCCCTCCCCGCCACCGCCTACCGAGCCCTCTATAGGAGGGCCCACAGGCACCGCCCAGCCGAGCTTTCCACTCAATGCCCCGCCTACCTTGGCCTACCGCAGCCAACCAGAAGGTGTATCTTTACGAATCCCCGCCCAGAAATGCAGACCGGAAGTCTTTCCACCTTTTGTAGCCAAACCCGAGACCTGACCCCCAAATCCCTGTCTCCTGCCCGCAGCCAAACGGAAGGCTGGGCAGCCAGGACCGCTTACTGCTTGGGGGCTGGAGATGGAAGCTGAGGCTCTAATTCCTCTACCCACTTCCTAGGAGGCTCTGCTATCCCTCCGGTGCCAGTACCCGAGCTGGGGGACCTAAGTACTTCCGAGACGCCCAAGTCCTGCTCCGACGTGATTGGGCTTTCCCATTCTTTCGAGAAGACAGGGAATTTGGGCTTCCGGGCTGGCCGGGAAAACAGATTTTACAGACATGCGGGGTGTGACAAGCTCTCTAACTGGAGAATGAACATTTCACACTTTTACCAGTTTTACACCCAATTGGAATGATTTTATTAGTGCCCATTTCCCGTGCTAGGCTGGGGTCTCCACCAAGGCAGAGAGGTACCATGTATCCGGGGAGCCTGCGACACCCTTGACACTTAGTAGATGATCAAGTACTTGTCGAATGAGTAAATGAATGAACCAGGGCTCCCCAGGTCAGGACTGTGTCCCTAAACCTAAAGGGCAAGGCCACGTGCCCCCTTGACTCCCAATAGCAGGGCCATGTCTTCACCTGAGACCCTGGAGAGTAGTGCTGGGCTTCCCACAGACACCAAAGGACAGGGTGCCTTGTGCTCCCCAACCTAGTGTCATGACGTCCCCAACCATTTCGAGGGCAGGGCCACGGCATGCCTCAGGCTCCAGAAGGCAGCTGTCCGTTTCCCACTCCCACCTCGGGGAGCACAGCAGGGGTCTTCCCATACCCCTACTGGCGGGATTGCGTGTTCCCCAGAGACAGTGGAGGGCAGAGCTGGTGCCTTCCCACTTGTCCCCTCCTCGCCATCCTCGAGGGCAGGACCGTATGAACCCCTCAGATTCCTCCGTGGAAGAACTGTGGCTCCACCAGATCCCAAAAAGCAAGGCCCGTTTCCTACAACCCCCGAGGGAGGGTCGTCCTCACTCCGCCGCCAACCTACTAGCACCATCACCAGACCCTCGAGGGCGGTGCCGTGGACCTCTCCAGATCTCAAAGGGCAGATTCCTACTTCTTACGCCCCCACATCACCCGCCTCGAGACCGCAAGGGTAGAGGTGGGCACCCCCGCCTCCGCACTTTTGCTCGGGGCTCCAGATTGTAGGGCAGGGCGGCGCTTCTCGGAAAGCGAAAGCCGGCGGGGCGGGGCGGGTGCCGTAGGAGAAAGAGGAAGCGCTGGCAGACAATGCGACCCGACCGCGCTGAGGCTCCAGGACCGCCCGCCATGGCTGCAGGAGGTCCCGCCGCGGGGTCTGCGGCCCCGATCTCCTCCACATCCTCCCTTCCCCTGGCTGCTCTCAACATGCGAGTGCGGCGCCGCCTGTCTCTGTTCTTGAACGTGCGGACACAGGTGGCGGCCGACTGGACCGCGCTGGCGGAGGAGATGGACTTTGAGTACTTGGAGATCCGGCAACTGGAGACACACGCGGACCCCACTGGCAGGCTGCTGGACGCCTGGCAGGGACGCCCTGGCGCCTCGGTAGGCCGACTGCTTGAGCTGCTTACCAAGCTGGGCCGCGACGACGTGCTGCTGGAGCTGGGACCCAGCATTGGTGAGGACGTCCCCTTCCTGGCTTCGTACCTGGGGGGTGAGGAGGCTGACTTTCCGCGGCCTCAGCATCCTGTCTCCCATGGAGAGACCCCATTTCCTGCCTCGGGGGCCCGAAGAAGCCTGCAGAGGGAGAACCATGCGGGTCCCGTTCCTTCTTGACAACCGATCGCGGTTATTAAGAAGGACTGGAGAAAGGTCCGGATAGGCGGAGATGGGAAGGAAGCAGCTTAGGCAGAGGCTTTCAGGTAGGGCCAGGAGTCAGAATCAGGCTTCTGTGGGGGCATCTGGGCTGTTTCAAGTAGAGCAACAGGACAGGTGGGGCGATTGACAGTGGACTGTCTTAGAAACCTCAAGTCCTGGGGAAATGCAGCCCTTCTTTCTACTCACTGGCACTTACATAATATACATGCATAGGCGTTGGATACAGCCGCCCACAGACAGGCACACCTTGCTGAGTTGGAATCACTGCACCATAACCAGTGGGTCTCCTGAGCCTTTCTGGCATGCCCAGCCCCTTGCTCACATCTGCCCTGGATCCCAGAAGAAGCAGACCTACCTTGGTACCATTCTTAGGATCCCTAGGAAGGGACAGAGATACAAACCTGACTTCGATGGCCTTCCAGAAAGCCAGAACACCACTGACATCCCTTTGGGTCAGTTAGAGCCAGTGGGAGCTCAACTTCTCAGAGCCGTTGAGCTTCGCCTGGCACCAGTGAACTGGGGAAGCCCTCTAGAACAACCCAGCCAGAGGAGGTGGGACAGCGGCTGGATCCTGACTGTGGGTAAAGAGGTAGGCACTCCCAGGGAGGCTGCTTTACTCTGTCTCTTCCCCACAGAGGAGGATTGCCAAAAGTATATCTTGAAGCAGCAGCAGGAGGAGGCTGAGAAGCCTTTACAGGTGGCCGCTGTAGACAGCAGTGTCCCACGGACAGCAGAGCTGGCGGGCATCACCACACTTGATGACCCCCTGGGTAAGGGTCCAATACTGTTCCCATGGGACAGGTGGAATAGGACATTGTGGTGTTAAGAGCATGGGTGTTTGAAGCAGATGGGCTGTGAGACCTTGGGCAAGTCACTTAATCTTTCTGAGCCTCAGTTTCCTCACTTAAGAAATGGAGATAATAGTCCTACCTCTGGATTGCTGTGAGATGCTCATGAAATAATGTCTGTCTCGTGGTTAATCCAGAGCTTAGCCCCTGAGGTACTCATCTTTCCTCTCCTGGAAAGGGCACTTTCTCTGAGGAGTATCATCTTGGGAAGGGTGCAGGGCCCAGGGTTGCCTAGGCAGGGGACTCTTGGCTGGATCCCTCCCAAGCCTTCCCATGGAGCTCTGACCACCACCCTTGTGCTCTGCACCCAGGGCATATGCCTGAGCGTTTCGATGCCTTCATCTGCTATTGCCCCAGCGACATCCAGTTTGTGCAGGAGATGATCCGGCAACTGGAACAGACAAACTATCGACTGAAGTTGTGTGTGTCTGACCGCGATGTCCTGCCTGGCACCTGTGTCTGGTCCATTGCTAGTGAGCTCATCGAAAAGAGGTTGGCTAGAAGGCCACGGGGTGGGTGCGTGGATGCATGAAGCCCTGCCCTGGGGTCCAGATACTGGGCATCTCCTCCTAGCTGTGCACTGTCCAGCCTGGGCACAGTGGGCCCTTCCTGAAGCTATTCCCAGGGGATATGCTGAACTAAGTTGCCACAGGACCTGCAGCCTGCCCACTCTCCCCTAGGTGCCGCCGGATGGTGGTGGTTGTCTCTGATGATTACCTGCAGAGCAAGGAATGTGACTTTCAGACCAAATTTGCACTCAGCCTCTCTCCAGGTAAGCTCAACCCTGCTCTGGCAAGAGAATGAGGGAATGTGTAGGTGGGGCCTCTGGATTGTCAGCCTTCCCTCCCCAAGGACTGTGGATGCAGTACCAAAGAACTGCTGAAGATCTCTGCACACCTGAGCATGTGTCCATGTATGTGCCTTTTTGTGTGAGTGAATGTGTGCCAGGGGTACTTAGATGGGGGATGGCTGTTGTTAACCCTGGGGTTGAAGACTGGGCTTGTTCCACCATGGGGCAAGGGCCTGATGCCAGCATGGCACCCCTTGGCTTGCAGGTGCCCATCAGAAGCGACTGATCCCCATCAAGTACAAGGCAATGAAGAAAGAGTTCCCCAGCATCCTGAGGTTCATCACTGTCTGCGACTACACCAACCCCTGCACCAAATCTTGGTTCTGGACTCGCCTTGCCAAGGCCTTGTCCCTGCCCTGAAGACTGTTATGAGGCCCTGGGTGTGTGTGTATCTGTCCGCCTCTCCATGTACTTCTGCCCTGCCTCCTCCTTTCGTTGTAGGAGGAATCTGTGCTCTACTTACCTCTCAATTCCTGGAGATGCCAACTTCACAGACACGTCTGCAGCAGCTGGACATCACATTTCATGTCCTGCATGGAACCAGTGGCTGTGAGTGGCATGTCCACTTGCTGGATTATCAGCTAGGACACTATAGAACAGGACCAGCTGGGACTAGGAGAAGGACCAGCAGAGCCAGCTCTGCTCTGAGCCATTCACACATCTTCAGCCTCAGTTTCCTCACTTGAGGAGTGGGATGGGGAGAACAGAGAGTAGCTGTGTTTGAATCCCTGTAGGAAATGGTGAAGCATAGCTCTGGGTCTCCTGGGGGAGACCAGGCTTGGCTGCGGGAGAGCTGGCTGTTGCTGGACTACATGCTGGCCACTGCTGTGACCACGACACTGCTGGGGCAGCTTCTTCCACAGTGATGCCTACTGATGCTTCAGTGCCTCTCTGCACACCGCCCATTCCACTTCCTCCTTCCCCACAGGGCAGGTGGGGAAGCAGTTTGGCCCAGCCCAAGGAGATCCCACCTTGAGCCTTATTTCCTAATGGGTCCACCTCTCATCTGCATCTTTCACACCTCCCAGCTTCTGCCCAACCTTCAGCAGTGACAAGTCCCCAAGAGACTCGCCTGAGCAGCTTGGGCTGCTTTTCATTTCCGCCTGTCAGGATGCCTATGGTCATGCTCTCAGCTCCACCTGGCATGAGAAGGGATCCTGGCCTCTGGCATATTCATCAAGTATGAGTTCTGGGGATGAGTCACTGTAATGATGTGAGCAGGGAGCCTTCCTCCCTGGGCCACCTGCAGAGAGCTTTCCCACCAACTTTGTACCTTGATTGCCTTACAAAGTTATTTGTTTACAAACAGCGACCATATAAGAGCCTCCTGCCCCAAAGCTTGTGGGCACATGGGCACATACAGACTCACATACAGACACACACATATATGTACAGACGTGTACTCTCACACACACAGGCACCAGCATACACACGTTTTTCTAGGTACAGCTCCCAGGAACAGCTAGGTGGGAAAGTCCCATCACTGAGGGACCCTAACCATGTCCCTGAACAAAAATTGGGCACTCTTCTATTCCTTTTCTCTTGTGTCCCTACTCATTGAAACCAAACTCTGGAAAGGACCCAATGTACCAGTATTTATACCTCTAATGAAGCACAGAGAGAGGAAGACAGCTGCTTAAACTCACACAACAATGAACTACAGACACAGCTGTTCTCTCCCTCTCTCCTTCCCAGAGCAATTTGTACTTTACCCTCAGGCTCTCCTCTGGGGAGAAGGTGCCATGGTCTTAGGTGTCTGTGCCCCAGGACAGACCCTAGGACCCTAAATCCAATAGAAAATGCATCTCTTTGCTCCACTTTCAGCCAGGCTGGAGCAAGGTACCTTTTCTTAGGATCTTGGGAGGGAATGGATGCCCCTCTCTGCATGATCTTTTTGAGGCGTTTAGCTGCCATGCACCTGTCCCCCTTTAATACTGGGCATTTTAAAGCAATCTGGAGAGGCATCTTCTACATGTTTTGTACGCATTAAAATAATTTCAAAGATATCTGAGAAAAGCCGATATTTGCCATTCTTCCTGTATCCTGGAATATATCTTGCATCCTGAGTTTATAATAATAAATAATATTCTACCTTGGAAATTTGTGTGTGTGTTGAGTGGAAGAGATTTGGAAGCAGTAATGTGGGTAAGAGAAGCTGGTCCACTGGATGGGTTCCAGCCTGGATTTGGCACGGGCTTCCTGAAAGCTGGGCCCCCTCCTCATAGGTTCAGTCCTCAGCAGGGCTGCAGGCAGAACCAGGAATACTGACCTCAGCTACAGACACTCAGGAGACTGCCCTTCTCTGGCCATGTCCAATCTTTTCTTGGTTGTGCCATGCTCCTGGGTCCTGGTCCAGTCTTGGAGTAGGGGCTGATCTATGCTCCAAAGAGAGTCTGGAGGACCCCCCAACTCCAGCCACTGAGCACTGCATTGTTACTCCTAATAATCTTCTTTGGGCACATCTATGTTAATCCTAAAGGTACTGATCTATTTTTAAAGAAAATATTGCTTTTTCACTGTTGAAGAAAATTTGGAAAAGATAAAGAAAAAAACTCACACATCATAATTCCAGAGAGAACTCTAGTGACATTTTAGAGTGCTCAGACATTGTCAGTGACAGTAGCTTTTTTCTCAATGGTCTATCTGCTGCCACGTCCTGGCTCCTGAGCCACCTGGATGCTGTAGCCTCCCCAGCCTTGCCCCTGTGCCCTCAGGGACTCCTGGGAAGGCCCTGTGTACTCAGAGAACCCCTGAGGCCGAACCTTTCTCTCCAGCATCCCCTGGGGAGCAGAGCCACAGTGTGGCCCTGTTGGTGCCCCCAGGATCTGCCATGTGCTGCCCATGGCTGGGAAGACAGTCCTGGGCTGGTCCCCTCTTGGGAAAAGCCTCTCTTCTCTTAGGCCAGGCTGTTGACCCAAATGTGCTCTCCCCACCCCTATCTGACCCTCACACTCCTCACACCTGCCTGTCTCCAGTGCCTTCCTTCCCATTAGCTGTGTTCCCAAATGTAGATAAAGCTTCCTCTTCTCATTTTCAGTTTTAGTCCTCTACGAGCATTTAAAAGAGAAACTTTCCTTTTTCAATAAGGGAAATTTACTGCTGAAATTATCAAAGGCAAAGCAGGAAACTTTGGAGGGCAGCAGCACAGTTGAAATTCAAAACTACGATTCTGTGTGACGATGGAGATGGATTCCGCCACAAGTCAATGACCAGGGAGAGAATTGGGGAGAGGGATTTCCTCTAGATTAGATAAGACTTGGGTCATAACGATCAAATGTACTGATATAGTATAACTTTGTTGGATTCTGGTTCAAACAGAGCAATTGTAAAAAGACAATATTGAGTCATATATCTGATAAGGGGTTAATATCTGGAATGTATAAAAAAAAACTCTTAGAAATCAACAACAAAAGAAACAAGCAACCTAACACAAAAATGGGCAAAAGACTTGGCAGAAGTTTCTCCAAAGAAGATATACAAATGAGGGACAGGTGTGGTGGCTCACATTTGTAATCTCAGCACTTTGGGAGGCTGAGGCGGGTGGATTGCTTGAGCCCAGGAGTTGGAGACCAGCCTGGACTACATGGCAAAACCCTGTCTCTAAAAAAAAATACAAAAATTAGCCAGGCGTAGTGGCATGCACCTGTAGTCCCAGCCACTCGGGAGGCTGAGGTGGGAAGATCGCCTAGGAGACGAAGGTTGCCGCAAGCCAAGATTGCGCCACTGCACTCTAGCTTGGGCAACAGAGCGAGACCCCGTCTAAGAAAAAAAAGAAACAAACAAAAAGAAAAAAAATACAAATGGCCAATAAGCACATAAAAATATGCTCAATATCACTAATTAGGGAAAGCAAATCAGAACCACCATGAGACAGATACTGCTTCATACCCATTAGGATGGCTACTATCAAAAAAAAAAAAAAAATATATATATATATATATAACAAACATTGGTGAAGATGTGGACAAATCGGAACCTTTGTTCACTTTTGATGGGAATATAAAATGGCATAGCTGCTAAACAGTATGGCAATTCCTCAAAAAATTACAAACAGAATTACCATATGACCCAGCAATTCCACTTGGGAGTATATACCCCAAAGAATTGAAAGCAGGGTCTTGATGTTTGTATATCCATGTTTGTAGCAGCATTATTCACAATAGACAAAAGGTATAACCAAGCCAACATCTATCAACAGATGAATGGGTAAATGAAATGTGGTATATATGTACAAAAGAATATTACTTAGCTTTAAAAATGAAAGACATTCTGACATATGCTGCAACATCAAATAACTTTGATGATATTATGCTAAGTGAAATAAGACAGGCTGGGCACAGCGGCTCATGCCTGTAATCCCAGCACTTTGGGAGGCTGAGGCGGGTGGATCATTTGAGGTCAGGAGTTCAAGACCAGCCTGGCACACATGGTGAAACCCTGTCTCTACAAAAAATACAAAAATTAGCCAGGCATGGTGGCGCATTCCTGTAATCCCAGCTACTTGGGTAGCTGAGGCAGGAGAATCGCTTGAACCCGGGAGGCTGAGGTTTCAGTGAGCTGAGATCATGCCATTGCGCTAACAGAGCAAGACTCTGTCTCAAAAGAAAAAAAAAATTCACACAGCAGAACACTGGGCTGGTAAGGGTGGAAGATGAGGGACCGCACCATCAATTTAGGGGAACATTGTCCCCACTGGCTGCTATTTGCCAGATGATACAGAATAAATGTTTTAAATGCCTTTGGGGATGTCTGGTTCTGAGACAATATAGAGTAAAAACACTTCTCCTTATTCCCTCTGCTAAATACAGGCAAAACACCCTGGACATTATATAAAACACAAATATAAGGAGACTCTGAAAGGTGGAGAGAAGAAGATAGAATGGTTAGGGACCTCAGGACCTATGGAACGACATGGCACTAGCCTAGGGTTTTCTTTTTGCCTATGCCTAATGGATCTCAGACTGAGTATGGAGAAGGCAGAAACCTATAAACTAATGAGTACAGGTAAAGGAAAAAAAAGAAAAAAAAAAAGGAAAACCTGCTCTTACTAGCCAAATGACCAGAAAGGGACAGTCTTGCAAGAAAGAAAGTTTGTAGACAATAACCACTCCAGCTAAACCATAGAAAAAATTGTAGTATTACCTACACCCTGCCAGCAAAGGCCAAATGGGGAATCTAAATTTCCACTCCCACCTTCTTGGGTGTCAGAGGGGGTCTAGTAGAGAGTCAAGACTTTCACCACTGCCCAGCAGTAATGTCCTCTATCATGTCAGTGGAGGCCAGATGGGGAGTAGTAACAAGGCATCCTTCTCCCTCCCAGCCAAGG
The DNA here is from genome assembly GCF_028858775.2 of Pan troglodytes. Classification (NCBI taxonomy): domain Eukaryota; kingdom Metazoa; phylum Chordata; class Mammalia; order Primates; family Hominidae; genus Pan; species Pan troglodytes. Next base: position 42,150,410 of record NC_086015.1, read on the forward strand.
TGGTATCAGGGGAGACTTAGTGGGCAGCCTGAACTCTCATCCTGACCCAGCAGTAACTAGGCACTCTCTCCCTTGTTCTCCCTCACCTCTACCCTGGGATGTCAATAGAGTAACCTGCACTTCTACCACCACCAGACAGCATTGTTTTGATGTCAAAGAAGGCTAACTAAAACAGAAGATCCAAATGAGATCCAGCCTCATTACGTAGCATCCAAAATGTCCAAGGTTGAAAATCAATCATCATATCAAGAACTAGGAAAATCTCAACTTGAGCAAGAAAAGACAACCAACAGATGCTAACACCAAAATGACACAGATGTCAAAATTTTCTGACAAGAACTTTAAAGCAGCCAGTATAAAAATGCTTCAATAAGTAATTGTAAACATGCTTGAAACAAATTTTTTTAAGTCTCAGAAAAGAAATAGAAGATATAAACAATTAAATTGAAACATTAGCACTGAAAAAAAAAAAAAAGAAAAAACTTACTGGATGGGTTCTGTTGTAAGATGTTGATAGCAAAGAATCAGTGAACTTGAAGACAAACCAATAGGAACCATCCAATCTGAACAAAAGACAGAAAATAGAATGGAAAAAAATTAAGTCTCAGGAATTTGTGGGACAACAAAAAAAGTCTAACATGTATGTCATCAGAGTCCCAAAAGGAGAGGAAAAATAAGTTGGAGCTAAAAGGGTATACAAATAAATATGGTTGAAAATTTGCCCAATATGGAAAAAAAAAACAACCCATAAACCTATACAGCTGATAAGGTGAGCAAACCCCAACCATTATAAACCCCAAGAAATCCACACCAAGGTACATCATAGTCTAACCTCTGAGAATTAAAGACAAAGAAACAAATATTGCAAGCAGCCAGAGAGAAATGATGCCTTAAAAATAATGAACAAATTTTTGAATGGCAGTAGATTTCTTTCATTGGAAGCCACAGAGGTCAGAAGACATTGGCCTAACATTTTTCAAAGACTGAAAAAAAAAACTGTCAACTCAAAATTCTATATCCAGTTAAAATATTATTCAGGAATGAGGAGGAAATCAAGACATTCTCAGTTGAAGAAAAACTATGAGAATTTGTCAACAGCAGGCCTACCCTAAAAGAATAGCTGAAGGAAGTTTTTGAAACAGAAAGAAATACAAGAAAAAAATCTTGGAATACTAAGAAAGAAAAACAAGAGAAACAGTAAAAATATGAGTAAATTGAGTATGCTTTAATTTTCTTAAATTGTCAAAATTATATCTGATGGTTTAAGCAAAAGATTAGTTTAGTGGTCATGCGCAAAATAGATTACGGAAGTTGATAAGCACAGTGGTAATTTCCGCTTCAGGCAATTTCACAAACAAAAAAGAGAAATGAAATGACTACTGGCTGGGAGAAGAAACTCTGGGATCCCCACAATTTCCTCTTTCCTCAAAATATGTAATCCATCAGGTTACCTCCTCTCCTAAACACTCTATGCATTGTCTGATGTAGTTTTCAACTTATGTACAGGAAATATTTGGGACAGCTATAAATGAGGGAGAGTCAAGGCACTTAAAGCAAGGAAAGGTGTCTATACCTCACTGAAACTGATAAAATGTCAACACAAGTAGAACTGTGATAAGTTAACATATGTATAATGTTACACCTAGAGCACCTACTAAAAAATCTGTTCAAACAGATACTCTCAAACACTATAAATAAATCAAAATGAAATTCTAATTTCATTTGGAAGTGCCCAAATTATAGAGCTGGAGAATAGATCAGTGGCTGCCAGTGTTTTGGGATGGTGAGGGAGTGGAGTGGGTGTGACTACAAAGAGGCAGAGCTTTAAGATGTTGCAGTACAGGCTGGGTGAGGTGGCTCATGCCTGTAATCCCAGCACTTTGGGAGGCTGAGGTGGGCGGATCACAAGGTCAGGAAATCGAGACCATCCTGCCCAACACGGTGAAACTCCGTCTCTACTAAAAATACAAAAAATTAGCTGGGCATGGTGGCACGCACTTGTAATCCCAGCTACTTGGGAGGCTGAGGCACGAGAATCACTTGAACCCAGGAGGTGGAGGTTGCAGTGAGTCGAGATTGTGTCACTGCACTCTGGCCTGAGCGACAGAGCGAGACTCCATCTCAAGAAAAAAAAAAAAAAGATGTTGCAGTACGGTAGCTCTGTAACTTGATTTTGGTGGTGGTTACACAAATCTATACATGTGGTAAAATGGCATAGGACTCTACACACGTGTTATACCAAGGTCATGTTCCTGGTTTTGATATTGTACTATAGTTATGTAAGATGTATTCATTGCAGGAAATTGTGCTGAGGATATAGGAACTTCCCTGTACTATTTTTGTAACTTCCTGTAAATCTACAATTATTTCAAAATAAAAAATTCAAGCAATTTTTAATTTAATATAATTAATATAGTTTAATATTGTATTAATATTAAATTTTATTTAATTTATTAATTAATAAGTAAACATATAAGTAAAATTTGTTTTGAGACGGGGTCTTGCTCTGTTGCCTGGGCTGGAGCACAGAGGCATGATCATGGCTCATTGCAACTGCAACCTCTGCCTCCTGGGCTCAAGCAGTCCTCCCAGTTCAGCAACCTGAGTAGCTGGGATTACAGGTGCAGACCACCACACCAGGCTACTTTTTTTTTTTTTTTGGTAGAGACAGGGTTTCACCATGTCACCCAGGCTGGTCTCAAACTTCTGGGCTCAGGTGATCCACCCACCTCAGCCTCCCAAAGTGCTGCTGGGATTATAGGCATAAACCACTGTGCCCAGCCAGAAGTAAATTTATTAATATTGATACTGAAGTTTGCTAATATTTAATAATAATATTTTATATAAATAACATAAAATTAATGTTATTTAAATATTTTAATTAAATATATAAATAAAGTAGAAACAAAAGCCCCTGGGTGCTTATGCAATGACCAAAGCTTAATTTTCCATCTTGTTTTTTAAAGGAAGAATATTTTTCATTATAAAAGTGATCACTGATAACTATATTTACGTATATGTAAAAGAATATGTATTTTCAACCACAATTTCATTTTATGTTGAAAAAATTGACCAACTTGGCTTTTGAGGACCTACTTATTATATTGGTCTAGGTCAAAAGCAGAATATAAAGCTAAGCTAGGCATGGCTCTGTTCTCAAGAAACTTAAAACCCAGTGGAATAACTGAAGCACAAACACAGAAGATCTGAAGAACTCAAGAGTTAGGCAACAGAGTCCTCCATAACGTATGCGCTGGCTGGTGCCAAAGACAGTATGTCCTACAAGTCCTGCAGACAGGCCTCTGTGGGACAAAGGTCTTGAAAAGATGACCTTTAGGGGCTTTGGAAGGTGGTAGAATTGGCAGGTAGACACCAAGAGGGGAAGGAGATTCAAGCAGTAAAGAAATAATTTAAGCAGAAGGGGAAAGTGAGAGGCATATTTAGGAGCAGGGAGTAGACTGGTGGGATAAGACCCTCCAGGTTCAGTAGGAATGACTGGGGGCCCTGGAACTCAGGCTGCAACAGGGAGCATGGATTGTGTCTGGTTAGGAAGGAATTGTTAAAACCAGAGTGTGGAGAAAATTAGTTTAGTGGTCGTATGCAAGATAGATTAGGGAAGTTGATAAGCACAGTAGTAGTTTCTGCTTCAGGCAGCTGCTCAAACAAAAATGAGAAATGAAGTGACTGCTGGATAGGAAGGAGAATCTGGAGTCTCCAGAATTTCCTCCTTCCTCAGATCAAATGGCCCATTCCAGTGTTCCTTGTCCTAAACACTCATGCATTAATTCAACTTGCAATGACCTATCCCTGAGGTCATGAGGGTGGGCCAAGGCCAAGGACATATGAGATAGGTCTCATGTGGCTCTTGTTAAAGGAGATTCCTCTGGTTGCTTATCCATAAGTGAAAATGAATGTGTTTTAAAAACAACAACTTCAGCTGCTTCAGGTGTTATCTCTTTCTAAAGCAGGGCTATCCAACAGAAAGATATTCTGAGCCACATACATAATTGAAAAATTTCTAGCAGCCACATTAAAAAAAGTTGTAAGAAACAGTCAAAATTAATTTTAATAACATATTTTATTTAACCTAAGGATCTAAAATATATAGAATATATGTAAAATATCATTTACATAAAAATGTCATCTCTAAAACATTATTTCAACATGTAATCAATATAAAAACTATTGATGAGATTTTACATTGTTTTCACATTGAATCTTAAAAAGGTACTGTGTGTGTATTTTACAGTTACAGCACATCTCAATTTGGACTAGCCACATTTCAAGTGCTCAATCACTACATGTGGCTAGTGGCTACTATATATTGGATTGTGCTTCTAAAGAACGCTGCTACTCAAAGTGTGGTCCCTGGACCAGTAATATTGACACCATTTATTAGAAATAAAGACTCTCAGGCCCTACTCCAAACCTGACTCATACATTCTGTACTTTGATAGGAGCCCCAAGTAATTAACAGATATAGAAAGGTTGAGAAACGTTGCCCCATGCATTTGGGAAGAGAGACCTAGGATAATACAGTGTTTTTGGCTACCCACCATCAACATTCCATCTCCTCATTTAGATTCCACGCCACGATTTCCCTCCAGACACAGACCAAAACCAAAGAGCACCTCTTTTTTTTTGAGCACTATGATTGGTTCAGGTATGTCATGCGACTTGAACAGATTCAGTGAGACACAATGACTCCTTTGGTAGCTCGACTGTGATTGAATGTAAAAGGTTTTAAATTCTGGAGAGTGATGGGAGGAGAGCCATCATGCTCCAAAGTGGCTCCAGAATTTATATTTGTGTATGAAGGTTTATGTATGAAGCCTGTAGAGAAAACCAGATACTGATGACATCATGTGAGCCCCTGCTTCAAGACTTACTGCCAGAATTTTCAGATATGTGAGCCAGCAAATTCTCTGTTTGTTTAAAATAGTTTGAGTTGTGTGCTAGATATTATCTGTCTTCTCCTCCACATCTTCCCTTTTTCTCCACCAGCCTCTGTGCCCCAAGATAATGACCTTCAAGGATTACATCAACAGGCTCCCCTTGCCCACTGGTTTCCTGTTGGGCTTGGCCAGTAGGAGGCACCAGTGGGAGATCAGAGAGCAGAAAGAGAATGAAGTGAGGATATTTATTCCCTTGGCTCTCTTCTTGTGGGATTGCTGAAGACTGATTACACCTCTCTACAAAAGGCTGCAGCTACTTTCAGGCAGTCTTCTCTCTCTCCTACTTTCTCTGCTTCTAGTAGGCCTTAGTCCTCTTGCTCTGTCAGGCCTAGGAATGATAATGGCTCCTGGAGGTGGTTGGCCCTAGAGTACTGCACTATTCCATTTGGTTTCCCTATTCCCTGCCCATGACTTTGCATGGCTCTTTGCACCGGGCTTTGTGACCCAAGGTATTGACCGGCTCCCCTTGTCCACAGGTTTCCTCTTGGGCTTGGCCAATGGGAGGCATCAGTGGGAGATCAGAGAGTAGAGAGAGAATACTTCCTTTATTAAACTGTCCTCAAATTGTCCATTTTGAGTGTGCCATTTGTTTCCTGTTAGGACCTGACTGGCATAGTAATTGGTATCAGGAGTAGCCTGGAGCCAAGCCCAGCTGAGTCCAACTTAGATCAGCCAAATACAATCTGATCTGCAGACACTTGAACAAGAAGTAAATGCTTAATGTTATCTACCACTGATATTTTGTGGTTGTTTGTCACACAGCATCTTTGTGGCAATAACTAACCAACGCCCTTTGTATGGTCATGTGATTAAGTTATGAGCAATGGGATGTAAGAGGAAGTGATATGTTCAACTTTTAGTCTGTGACCTCAACAGAAAGGTGTGTGCCTGATATTTTCAAAACCTACCCATCTCATGCTGCAGAAATGTGGGTGTGGTGGTGGGAGCTGGAAGCTGCATGTTGAGGATGGCAGAGATGAAATCGGTAGAGCCTGGGTCCCTGACACTACAGAGTTGAACTACCACTCAGGACTGCTTACACTCAGACTTTTATGTCAGAGTGATTTCTTTCCTTTTTTTTTTTTTTTTTTTTTTTTTTTTTTTTAGGCAGGGTCCCACTCTGTCACCCAGGCTGGTGTGCAGTGGTGCAATCTCAGCTCACTGCAAGCTCCGCCTCCCGGGTTCATGCGATTCTCCTGCCTCAGCCTCTTGAGTAGCTGGGATTACAGGTGCACACCACCACACCCTGCTAATGTTTGTATTTTTAGTAGAGACAGGGTTTCACCATGTTGGCCAGGCTGGTCTCAAACTCCTGAGCTCAAGCAGTCCATCCACCTCGGCCTCACAAAGTGCTGGGATTACAGGCAAGAGTCACGGTACCCAGCCAAAGTGAAATGCACTTCTATCTGGCCATTGTTACAGCAGGAATGCTGGCATCCTAATGAACTTTGGGTTTTCTGTCACGAGCAACCGAGACAAAATGGGTTTGTTGCAAGCCCCTTGCAGTCCTCCTGCAACCCCAGTCCCTCCATGTCCACTGATAGTCTGCTTCCTGTTCTGCTGTGGGTCCTGCCCACTTTGCTGTTGAACACTGGGCCCATCTTTAGTCTGCCCTGAATCACTACTGCTCCTGTCACAAGGGCTCCCTTTCCTGCTCTACCAATAACTGCGTGGGTGTTTCCAGCTTCACTGAAGGACTAGCTGTAACCAGACAATTCATATGTCTGCTCTGTAACTTAAAGCATAAAAATCATTAGAGTAGGTATGCACATTTATAACTCAGAGGTGAGAAGACAATGTAGCTTCTTTGTTTTGCGTAATTGAATCTTTTGCATGCACCCTTGCCCTGCTGGGTGGGAAGGGGAAATTTAGCTTGCCAATTAATAATATTATCAGATTTTTTTGGTGTCGTTGTGGGTAACTTGATCACTCTTAGGCAAATGCTGTTTTTTAGGCCTTCTTCCCTTCTCCCTTCATCTTGCCAAGATGGTGTCTGGGAGTTTGGGAAAGAGAAGACTCATGTGACCTTGTGGTAGAAAGAAAGAGTTGCCTTGGATCTCTGTGAGCAGGTCCTTGTACTGTCCTCTGGCTCTGCCATGGAGTGCCTGACCTGATTTGATTCCTGACTTGCTATGTGTCACCTGCTGAGATGCAGCGGGCCTCATCTGGCTTTAGGAATGTGATGCCAGCATCCAGCACCGAAGTCTATAGTTCCAACCATTTTCTTTCAGTCACAAAGTCTCACCTCTGTAGACTTTCATTCCAACTCTCTGTACAGGCCTCCACAACACCTCCCCATGCCTTCATGGGGCACAGGAAGCTCTTTTTCTATCTAGGATTTGAAGGGGTTAAGTTTTTGGGCAGGGCATTCTGTAGGACAGTTATATGTAATTCTATGTCAATATTACACTCATGCTCAACTAGACACTGCAGAGCTAATTGAATTAGCATTTACCTAAGAGAGACCAGGTTACCCATAATAGGAGGATAACGTCTTCACTGCCTGCTGGATGGGGTCCACTGCCATTCACCAGGAAAACAGTGCCAGTTCTGGGGGCCTAGGCCCCTTTGGACACTGGAAAATGATCTCTTTAGGTAGATTGCTCACAGCTGTGCACACGGAGAATCGTTCATAAATATTTGTGAATTGCATTTGATCGAGACTAAGGGGCACTTTAGTTCCCATTTCCTGATGTCTTAAAAATTCCAATTCAAAGCTTACACAGGCAGAGCCCTCTCTAATTTTGGTAGACCCTGAACCCTAATTCATTTGTTCAGGTTGGGTACAAAGCAAAGAAAGCTTCACAATCCACTGGGAATCAAATAGAAAACTTCTATTTCCTTAATCAGATTTTGCAATAAGAAATTAGGCAGTGCCATGGGCAAGCAATGATGCAGCAGTGGTATGGTGTGAATGACATCACACAGATGTCTGTTTTTCCTGTTTTTCCTGAGTAAGCAGACCTGAGTCAAACCATTCAGCATTGTTGCCCAATCTTTGTCTCTGTAATGCTTCATTCTATTTCCATCAACCTATAATTACTGGCTATCCCTTATTCAACACTTAAAATAAGCCAGGCACTGTGCTAAGCATTTCCAGGAATTTCTGGAGCAAGTTTCTTAACATTTCTGAGTTTTCTCATCCGTAAAACTGGCATAAAACTTCACAAGGCTATTTTACTGATTAAATGAGGTGTTTATATCCCTTAGCGTGTTGCCTAGCACTTAAATCTAATGGCTGCTCAGGGCTTTTTATCTGAATTCATGTTATGAAAGTAGGCATTATATTACATGCTGTCTGAATCTATTCAGCTCCTGAGTTCAGAGAGTGGGGGATACCAAGTTATCTGAAAATAAATATGAATATTCAGTTCCTGGGTTTAGATAGTGATGGTACCTGTAGTTTTGAATGTTTTATAAATTATAGCTGCCTCTCAGAGATACTCCTGCCCAAGGCTGAGAGTTGACTAGCATATTTTTTGCAGATTTTCCTAAAAAGGGGAGAAAATCAGCTCTTCATAAGTTTTCAGACTGTCATTATGCTGACAGGACTTAAGGTGGGCAAAAAACGAAAACCCCAGAAAAATGCCTTACTTCCTTTCTAGTCATAGGGTATTTCCACTCCTCACAGGGGACCTACAACCTAATTTGAAATACAGAATATTCACAAAAAGAGAAGACTATGGGTACATGGCACCACAGGCTAAGTACCCAGAAATGGTCTGAGGGAGGTGGTAAGCATATACAACTGCCCTCAGGGCTGGAACAATCTCAGAAAAAGCATTCCAAGGGATGTGGGTGGAGCAGGGAGGGTGGGTCATCAGTTGAACCGGGCAGAGCAGGTAAGACCTGGACAGGTGGAGCCAAAGAAAAGTGGCATTCCTGGAAGGAGTAATAAGCTGAGCACAGGGGCTGAAGGAGGCACAATGAGACCAGGTGGGAATGGAGCATGTTGGTGTCTCCTCAGAGTGAAAGAGAGGAAGGGCTGGGGTGGGGGTGCCATAAACACTGGTATTACCTGAAATATGAAATCGAATTTAAATTTTGAAACATACTTAGAAAGAGCACATGAATATTTATGAATAGTTGAGCATGTGTGTACCCATCATCCAGGTTTAGAAATAGAACATGACCCGTATCTTTTAAGTCCTCCGTGTGCCCTATCTGGGCTGCAGCCTTCTCCTTCCCCCTAGAGCTAATCACTAACTTGAATTTTTTTTGTTGTCTCCTTGATTTTCTTAAGCATCTAATACAGAAGTTCATTCAATTGTACTTTCTTTGATCTTTCTGTGAATGCAATCATACTCTATGAATTTTTCTGTTACTTTGTTTCTATCAGCATTGTTTTGTGTGTGCCTGTGTGTGTGTGTTGGGGGGTGGTTGTTTTGTTTTTCAGGCAGTCTCACTCTGTCGCCCAGGCTGGAGTGCTGTGGAGTGATCTCGGCTCACTGCAACCTCTGTCTCCTGGGTTCAAGCGATTTTCCTGCCTCAGCCTCCCTAGTAGCTGGGATTACAGGCGCCTGCCACCTCGTCTGGCTTATTTTTGTATTTTTAGTACAGTCAGGGTTTCACCATGTTGGCCAGGCTGATCTTGAACTCCTGACCTCAGGTGATCTGCCCATCTCAGCCTCCCAAAGTGGTGGGATTACAGGTGTGAGCCACTGTGCCCGGCCTGTTTTGGGATTCATCTATATAGCTGTAGGTAAATTCTGCTGCTGTATAATGTCCATTGTATGAATACTTTTACACTCTATTTGGGTGATTTCCTTTACTTAGCCATTACAAAACCTGCTGATGTAGGTATTCTAGTATATATTATTTGGGATACAAGTACAAAAGTTTATTTTGATTGTATACCAGGAGTGGAATTGCTGGGTTGTAGGGGAGGCACAGGTTCTACTTTGCTAGGTAATACCAAACTGTTTTCCAGGTACGTTGCATCAATTTTCATTCCAACTAGCAGAGGATGAGAGTTTCTGTTTTCCTCATCTTGGCCAACATTTAGTATTCTCTGGCTTTTTAGTTTTTACCTATTGGTGAAGGGTCAAGTTATATCACATTTTAGTTTTAGTTTGCATTTTCCTGATTAACGCAGCTGAAGTTTATGTTTATGGGCTCCCAAAATATTTCTGTGGAATCAATCTTGGAGAATTGCTTTCAGCAATGTAAGTCACGTTGTATTATTTGGTATTTCTCCTTTAAAGAGCTCAAACAATACACAGAAAGCAAATGTGTGTTGCACCTCCATGTACCTTCCAGAACTTATTCTATATATTTACATACAGGTAGAAATTGAATTTATTTTACAAGTTGCTTGTTTACCTTAATATAGATCATCCTATTTCAGTATGTACAGTTCTACTTCATTCTTTCTTTTTTTTTTTTTTTTTGAGACAGGTCTCACTCTGTTGTCCAGGCTGTACTGCAGTGGTGTAATCATGGCTCACTGCAGCCGAACCTCCCAGGCTTGTGATTCTCCCATCTCAGCCTCCCAAGTAGCTGGGACCACAGGTGCACACCACTATGCCCAGCTAACATTTGTATTTTTTGTACAGACGTGGTTTTGCCATGTTGCCCAGGTTGGTCTTGAATTCCTAGGCTCAAGCAATCTGCTTGCCTCGGCCTCCCAAAGTGCTAGGCATACAGGCGTGAGCAACTGCACCCGGCCTACTTCATTCCTCTAACTGTTGTGTAATGTTTCATGGTATGGATGAACCATAATTTTACCAGTCTACACTTTCTCAATTAAGTAATTTTTTTAACAAGTAATATGGATTTATGATATCCAAAATGTAAAAAAGGATATATCCCTCCCACTCCTTTTCCTCAACAAGTTATTACCTTTGGCCTGGAGGCAGCCAAAATGAGCATTTGTGGTGGAAATTGGCTAGATGCTCACCAATCCCATCTGTTTCTTCTTCCTGAGCACACAGAAGCCATTTCTCAGTTTCCCAGAGTTAGGTTGGAGTCAGATGACTTGGTCTGACCAATACAATATGGGAAGAGGTAACAGATACAGCTGAATCTTGGCCCACTTTGTGGTGTTCTGTCTCTCAACTGAATGGCTGGCTGAAGGCAGAGGATCCAGCAAAGACTCCAAGAAGGCCCCAGAAGATGGCGGTGCCTCAAGATGGAGACAGCCAAAATCTCTCATTCTCCTCTTGAAGGAGAGGGACCAGAGACCTCTGCACTGGACTTTATGTGTGTGAGAAAAAAGCTTTTGCGTTAAGCCATCCAGATTTTTAGGTTGTTGCTTCAGCTAGCATCAATTACACTAATACAGAAAATGTCTTATGTGTCCTGAGATGTTCCACATAATAGACACAAGCAATTACCAGTCCTCTATCAAAGAACACATAGGCTGTTTCTAAATTTTCTCTATTACAATAATGCCACAATAAACATCCTAATTAATTGGGTTTTCAGACATATTAAACCTTTAAGAGTGTTTGAAATGTTGCAGGCACTTAGGAATCTGCTCCACCCCAGTCAGGTATTTCCCATCTTTTGCTCAGTTCAGCTTGAGCTCATCTAGTTGGCATGGTGCCAGCCTGGGAGAACCTGACACTCCTTTCTGGCTCAGAACCCAGCTTGATGCTGAGACTGTACTTTCTGCAAGAACAGATTTTTTTTCCTACAATAACATTTATACATATGCATTTTTGCGGGCCTTGAGTGTCCATCACTTTAGACATTCATTTCCTGGGACTGCCAAGCTGTCAGTTTTTCACCAGGCTCCAGACTCCTAGCTTGCGCGTGTCTCCTCTACTCTCACACTTCTTCTGTTTAATCAACACCACGCCTGAATGCATGCCTCTGCAGGGTACTATTCCAGGCACAAAGTGAAAAGCACACCTAAGGGGGTTTGGTTGTTGTCATCCTCCCATCACATTAAGTGTGATATGTGATAAGAGATAGATGGGAGGGAATACATTCTAGCAGTCTATAATTGGTCCTGGTACTGACGTGAAACTGCTGAGAAAATCAGCTCAGGTCAGAGGTATAAGGTTGTGCTTTTCTTTATATTCAGGTTTCTCACATAGAGTACACATTAATTTTTAGAATTTAATCAAAGGAGCCTATAAAACTTGAATTGTTACAGCTATAATTCTCCACTTCAAGACATCACTAGTCTTGAAATCAGTCTTTTTTCCTCTATTCTGCAGGCACTAAAAGCAAAGCCCGATGCAAGTAAGTTGCTTAAGGGTAATAAAGTAAGAGGAAGAAGCATGAATATACTTTTGTTCCCCGTTTCTCAGTTCAGTGAGTCTCAACTTTTGGGTTTACGCACAGTAGCAGATGCGGTCTATACTGAGCTCATATCCTTTGGGCCTACTCTGGAGTTTGCTATTAGAGAGTTCTAACACAAGAGAAGGACTGCCTGTGTCTGCATGAGTGCATTCTCCGACCTTAGGAGCGTGCTTTTCCAAGCACTGAGCTGGGTAGAGGTGCAGGAGTGTTAACACCCTAAAGAGGAAGGGAGTTGGTGGGATAATAGCTCAGCTTCCTTGCCTCTTAGTGAGACAATTCTGAAGAGTGTTCCATAGTTTCCCAGATGGCTCACAGGAGGATTAAGCCTGGTTGCCCACACAGTGACCCCTTATTAATGCACCCTTAATGACTATCCTTCCTTTCCTGTCTTACTTCTCCACTCCTTCAAAAGAGGAGTTGCCTCTTGGAATCACCTTCTAAACAAACCATTTGTACCCAAATCCTGGTCTCAGAGTCTGATGTTGGGGGAATCCAAACTAAGACAAGAGTTCCTTTGAAAATGTAAGGAAAAACAAGGTCCCTCTCCTCCGGAAAATATGCCATACTTCCAAGAAACCTAGGTAGGATTTGGTGAAATTCTGATAAAAGGGCCACGGTTCCAGAATCATCCTACCTTCCCTCTTCCCCCATCCTCTGAAGACTACTGACAGAGCTATACACAAGAAGCAGCATCATAATATAATAGGTATAAAAGCATTTATTAAAAGCTTCAAAAGTGCCCCAAATACCCACTGTACCCTGTTTAAAATACAATTGACCCTTGAAAAATGAGGACATTAGGGTTACTGACCACCTACACAGTCAAAAATTCATGTATAACTTTGGTTACCCCAAAACTTAATTACTAATAGCCTACTGTTGATTGGAAGTCTTACTGATAACATAAAGTAGATTAACACATATTTTGTAGTTACATGCATTATATACTGTATTCTACAATAAAGCTACAGAAAAGAAAATTTAAAAAATCTAAGGAAGAGAAAATATATTTACTATTCATTAGGTGGATGTGGATCATCACAAAGGGCTTCTCATTGTCTTCACGTTGAGTAGGCTGAGGACAAGGAGGAAAAGGAGTGGCTGGTTGGTCTTGCTGTCTCAGGGGTGGCAGAAACAGAGAAAATTCATGTATTATTATCAGTAGACCCCATAGTCCAAACCTGTGTTGTTCAAGGGTCAACTGTACTCACCACATGGCTGGCTTCCTAACTATTCTCTGTCACAGTATACTTGCCTTTCCCTACATGATTTGCTTAGTTGCTTACTGTTTTCTACCAGACTGTTCCCTGAAAACAGAAACTGAGTCTGCTTTGGTCACCACTGTATACTCAGTGTTTATGACAATACTCTCTTTCATGTGGAAGGTAATCCATAGGCTGAGAATGAGGTTGAGGTTTAGATTTCTGGCCTCAAAGAGCCACCAATTCCTTGCTCATTAAAATCACAGGATCCTAACCTCTATCAGGCTACATGGAGAAAATCAAGGAGACAGGATAAATGAAATGAGCAGATCTGCAGAGCTGGTTCTGGCTCAACTAATCCATCAAGCTATGTGTGTGGAGGAGGCAGAACAGAATCCATTGGTGACCCCGCCTGCCAAGAACATGGGCCAATTAACATCTTGAATTTTCACTATTAGATTAGTAGCTCCTTTTCACTGGGGAAGGGGAAATAAGGAGGAAGGTTGCCAAAATCTCTCCCTGAACTATATCCTATTATATTTATATTATATATATTTAATATATATAATATATATTTCACATATAATATATATTTCTTATACTATATATTTCATATGTATTATATATATTTCATATATAATATATATTTCATGTATAATATATATTTCATGTATATTATATATTTCAACTATGTTATATATTTCATATATAATATATATTATTTCATGTATATTATATATATTTCATATATATTTCATATATAATATATATTTCATACATATTTCATATATAATTCACATATATTATATATTTCATACATATTTCATATATATTTCACATATATTATATATTTCATACATATTTCATATATATTTCACATATATTATATATTTCATACATATTTCATATATATTTCACATATATTATATATTTCATACATATTTCATATATATTTCATATATATTTTATATTTCATACATATTTCATATATATCATATATTTCATATGCATTATATATTTCATATATTATATATATTTCATATGCATTACATATTTCATATGTATTTTGTATTTCATATGCATTACATATTTCATGCATTACATATATTTCATATGCATTACGTATTTCATGCATTACATATATTTCATATGCATTACGTATTTCATGCATTACATATATTTCATATGCATTACGTATTTCATGCATTACATGTATTTGATATGCATTACGTATTTCATGCATTACATGTATTTCATATGCATTACGTATTTCATGTATTACATGTATTTCATGTATATTTCATGTATATCTCATGTACATATTTCATGTATATCTCATGTGCATATCTCATGTGCATATCTCATGTGCATATCTCATGTGCATATCTCATGTGCATATTTCACATACGTAACCTATTTCATAGACTGTGCATATCTCACATACGTAACCTATTTCATAGACTGTGCATATCTATCTCACATACGTAACCTATTTCATAGACTGTGCATATCTATCTCACATACGTAACCTATTTCATAGACTGTGCATATCTCACATACGTAACCTATTTCATAGACTGTGCATATCTCACATACGTAACCTATTTCATAGACTGTGCATATCTCACATACGTAACCTATTTCATAGACTGTGCATATCTCACATACGTAACCTATTTCATAGACTGTGCATATCTCACATACGTAACCTATTTCATAGACTGTGCATATCTCACATACGTAACCTATTTCATAGACTGTGCATATCTCACATACGTAACCTATTTCATAGACTGTGCATATCTCACATACGTAACCTATTTCATAGACTGTGCATATCTCACATACGTAACCTATTTCATAGACTGTGCATATCTCACATACGTAACCTATTTCATAGACTGTGCATATCTCACATACGTAACCTATTTCATAGACTGTGCATATCTCACATACGTAACCTATTTCATAGACTGTGCATATCTCACATACGTAACCTATTTCATAGACTGTGCATATCTCACATACGTAACCTATTTCATAGACTGTGCATATCTCACATACGTAACCTATTTCATAGACTGTGCATATCTCACATACGTAACCTATTTCATAGACTGTGCATATCTCACATACGTAACCTATTTCATAGACTGTGCATATCTCACATACGTAACCTATTTCATAGACTGTGCATATCTCACATACGTAACCTATTTCATAGACTGTGCATATCTCACATACGTAACCTATTTCATAGACTGTGCATATCTCACATACGTAACCTATTTCATAGACTGTGCATATCTCACATACGTAACCTATTTCATAGACTGTGCATATCTCACATACGTAACCTATTTCATAGACTGTGCATATCTCACATACGTAACCTATTTCATAGACTGTGCATATCTCACATACGTAACCTATTTCATAGACTGTGCATATCTCACATACGTAACCTATTTCATAGACTGTGCATATCTCACATACGTAACCTATTTCATAGACTGTGCATATCTCACATACGTAAACTATTTCATAGACTGTGCATATCTCACATACGTAATCTATTTCATAGACTGTGCATATCTCACATACGTAATCTATTTCATAGACTGTGCATATCTCACATACGTAATCTATTTCATAGACTGTGCATATCTCACATACGTAATCTATTTCATAGACTGTGCATATCTCACATACGTAATCTATTTCATAGACTGTGCATATCTCACATACGTAATCTATTTCATAGATTGTGCATATCTCACATACGTAATCTATTTCATAGATTGTGCATATTTCACATACGTAATCTATTTCATAGATTGTGCATATTTCATAGATTATGTATATTTCATAGATTATGTATATTTCATAGATTATGTCCATTTCATAGATTATGTATATTTCATATATTATGTATATTTCATATACATAATATATTTCATATACATAATATATTTCATATATTATAGATTTCATATATATTATATATTTCATATATTATAGATTTCATATATATTATATATTTCATATATTATAGATTTCATATATTATAGTTTTCATATATATTATAGATTTCATATATTATAGATTTCATATATATTATAGATTTCATATATATTATAGATTTCATGTTATATATTTCATATATATTATAGATTTCATGTTATATGTTTCATATATGTTATATATTTCATATTTCATATATATTTATATATAGTATATATATTTCATACATATTGTATATATTTCATATATAATACATATATAATTTCTTTTTTTCTTTTTTGAGATGGAGTCTCACTCTCTGTCGCTAAGGCTGGAGTGCAGTGGCATGATCTTCGCTCACTACAACCTCTGCCTCCTGGGTTCAAGCGATTCTCCTGCCTCAACCTCCTGGGTAGCTGGGATTACAGGCGCCAGCCACTACGCGTGGCTAATTTTTGTATTTTTAGTAGAGATGGGATTTTACCCTGTTGGCCAGGCTGGTCTCGAACTCCTGACCTCAGGTGATCCACCTGCCTGGGCCTCCTAAAATGCTGGGATTACAGGTTTGAGCCACCGTGCCAGGGAGAAAAAAACAAAACAAAATAAAACAAAACAAAACAAAAACAAAACTGAAGTATGTCCATGGGTCATACAACTCAACAACCCCAAGCCAAGAATTTCTGGTTTGTAGACCTTTCTATTGGTAGAAACCTTGAGGCTAATTCTTACCATCAGATTTAGCTCCTTTCTGATACATTTGATCCCCATCCCTCTCCTCCCTGCAAAAAGAAAAAGGCAGAACATATGGTAAAGAAAGTGTCAGTAGTAATGGCTGAAACCACTTACAGCAAGGCCTGTGCTATGCTTTCCGGAACTGCGGCACCTTTGCTGAGCCTGGACTATTCTATCCTCTAAATGTGCACCTGTTGAAATCATGTTAACTTTGCAAGATCTGGTACAAATGCTACCTTCTTCATGAAACGTTCTCCAATCCAACCAACTAGGTGGAAACCCGCTAGTAGCTTCTAGTTGACTGGTTTCATGGTCAGTTGGACCTCCCACAGCAGAGCTCAGCGCAGAGCTTCCAGTGCTTGGCGGTGTTTTAGAACCAAACTAAGGTCTACTTGCCCAGTGCAGTGACATTAGATTGCCACACGGAGGTTTTGCTGCAGTAGAAAGGCAGGGCGCCTAGCAAGAGGGGAGAATTAGTGTAGCTCAAGCTTAATATATATAAATATACATTATATATAATACATATTTCATAAACTTATGAAATATATACTGGGGACCTAAACTTCCCGGCGTGAGCCACCGCGCCCGGCCAAGCATTCTTAAAGATAGGGGTAATTTCAGAAAAGAAGAAGTTACAGGTAAAGTCATAAATCAATACACAGAGGTTATACATTGGTTTGACCTAAAAAGGGGGGACATCTCCAAGCAGGAGCCCACAGGTCATAGGTGGATTCAAAGATTTTCTGATTTGCGATTGATACAAGAGGTGAAGCTTTGTCTAAAAATTTTGGATCAGTAGAAAAGAATGTTAGCTACAGCTTGTGGGCATGACCTTCTTCAGGAAGAAGAAACTTAGAGAAAAAACAAACCACCAGTCAGAGTCCAGTCCTTAGCTCCCCATTCTCTGAGGTCTATGTGCCAGCAGATCCATTTGGTGGGGGTCTGGGTTTCTAAAAAACAACTCAGGGACATGTGTTGATGTTATCTTTAGTTTTTATAGGGAACCAAACATCCAGTTATTTTAGTTTCTTTGGCTATTGTTTAAAGTTATTATTGCCCTCTTGCTTATCAAGGGGTTCATTAACTTTTCAAGGCTAGCTAAGTGCCGGGAATTTCTCTTGAAGTAACTCAAGATTTTCCTTTATTTCCATGGTTGGGGGCCTGCAGGCCCTAAAAGGGGTCCCTGCTCCGTCTCAGCTGGGCCTAGGCGAAGGTCTCTTCCTTTTTCTGAGACGGTGTCTCCGTCTGTTGCCCAGACTGGAGTGCAGTGGCATGCTCTCGGGTCACTGCAACCTTCGCCTCCTGCTTCAGCCTCCCTAGTAGCTGGGATTACAGGCGCCAGCCACCACGCCCAGCGATTTTTCTGTATTTTAGTAGAGAGGGAGTTTCACCATGTTGGTCAGGATGGTCTCGAACTCCTGACCTCAGGTGGTCCGCCCACCTCCGCCTCCCAAAGTGTTGGGATTACAGGCGTGAGCCACCGCACCCGGCCTAAGGTCTCTTCCTTAATGACTGCAGTTGGACTGAAAGGTGTCCAACCTAGAACAGTTTCGCACCTAGCCCTATCCCTGTTGGATGCTCATTATTTTTTAAAATCCAATTTACCAAGCGTGTTCAGTCTTCAGCTCGCTAATTTCTCTAACGGCCCTACGTAGTCAAACTGAGAAAACTGTTCAGTGGGGGCGACAAAAGCCAACGCCCGTGAGACAACCCCCAAATCCGTGGGTCGATCTCACTTGTTTAATACCCCAAGCCCTGTCCGGGGGGAAGAAAGACAACCTCCCGAGTCCCTCAAGGCAGATGCTTATTTGAGCTTCAGATCTAAAGCTGCGAATGGACAGAACCCGCCCAGTGCAGGGTGGACCCGCGAGAGACAGCGCCGCGACAAGCGTTAGAGAGAACGTCCGCCTTGAAAAAAATGTCACCAGGCAAACTTCCAGTTTCACTCCGACCAGTGGCCCAAGGCCTTTTATCCTAGTTGGCAGTGGTCCACACCCAAAGGCTACCCCACCCAGCCGCTCCCTCAGGGTTTCTCCACACCCTGTAGAGCCTTTTGCACGTCTCGAGGGTGTGACGGTTACGCCGTGACGTCACTCCAGAGGAAGTGGTAAGACGAGCGCGGTAACGGAGCTCTTGAAGGGCTGCAGCCCTAACACGGAGAAGCGCGCTAAGAGCCTGGAGGCGGGACCAATTTATGACTGACGTCTACCCACACCCATTGCTTTTCTGATTCCTTCTCAAACAAACCAATGAATGCGACGACGGAGACAGCAGCGTGCCCCAGGCGCTAGAAGTGGCTCTGCCCCTTCTACTTTGCTGCCCTTTGGTCGCCATGCTTAGTGTGGCTACTGCCTCTGTGCTACTTGAGGCTCTCCTACGGCTTTTCGATGCCTTCGATGAACCTCTACCTAAGCACTTCTTCCCTTTCACCGCGAACTCCTACCTTCTCGGGTTTCTAGCTCGCTCACTTTACATCCAGCCACACTGGAGATGGCGACCGGAGGCGGGCCCGAGGTGGGGCGTGACCAGCGCAGTGACGTCAGCGCGCTGCGTGTCGGCAGGTGGAGGAAGAGGGGAAAGTTTGGCCCGTGCGTGGGGCTGGGGTGGAGGGCGGGACAGAGGGGCTGGGCCCAGGCAAAGCTTCTGTAGCTGCTGCTGCGGAGGCCGAGGACAGGACGTGGGCTGGGCCGCGCAGTGCCGGACTCGGAGGAGCAGGAGGCGAGGTCCGCCGGAGCTCTGAGCCCCCGCTGCTCTGCCGCGCGGTGACCCCGCGCCCCGGCGCCGTCCGACCCGTGGCTGTTCCGAGACGATTGGTGGGGGCGCGGCGGCGGCGGCGGCTGTTGGGGGTGGGGAGACGCGCGGCGAGGAGACCAGCGAGGTCAGCGAGTTTGAGGGAGGACCGCGAGCCGCTGTCGCCGTCATGTCCGAGGACTCGAGCGCCCTGCCCTGGTCCATCAACAGGGACGATTACGAGCTGCAGGAGGTGATCGGTGAGAGCAGGCTCTGCGGAGGGGGGAGGCGCGGCGCTGGGCGGCGGGGGACGCGGGAACGTGGGGAGCCGCGGGAGCTCGGGGAGCGCAGCCCTCATAGGAATTCGTGGGGCGCTTGTGGGGCTGGGAGCTTGTAGGACGCTTGTGTCGAGGAGCGCGTGTGAGACGGGAAGGGGGTTTTGAGGCGCGCGCCTGTGAGGTGGCGTGGGGTGGGGTGAGGCTTGAGGGGGCTCAGGAGAGATTTGTGTACAGGATTCTCAAATGTGTAGACAGGAGCGGCCCATGTGTCTTGTAGAGAAAGAAAGTGCAGGTGTGGGACAGGCCTTTCCGAGGCTGTGTGAGAAATGGGATCTTGAAGTGGGCACAGCCATCGATTTCTGGGATTGTGGGATAGATAGGGAGCTTTAAGTTTTTCCTCCATCCGTGCTGGGGCTAACTGGGGATCCTCCAGGTGAAGCTGCAGGAACCGCGCTGAGCAGCCGAGACCCAACTTATGGCTCCTTCCAACTGACTTTCCAGTCGGGGAGGTAGACATTAAATAAGAAGACAAAAAGAAGTAAGAAGGGCTGGGCGTGGTGGCTCACGCCTGTAATCCCAGCACCTTGGGAGGCCGAGGCGGGCGGATCACGAGGTCGGGAGTTCGAGACCAGCCTGGCCAATATGGTGAAACCCCGTCTCTACTAAAAATACAAAAATTAGTTGGGTGTGGTGGTGCGCGCCTGTAATCCCAGCTACTCGGGAGGCTGAGGCAGAAGAATCCTTGAACCCGGGAGGCGGAGCTTGCAGTGAGCGGAGATCGCGCCACTGCACTCCAGCCTGGGCGACAAAGCCTGACTCCGACTCAAAAAAAAAAAAAAAAAAAAAAAAAAATTTGAAGAGGCTTTGGCAAGTGCCATGAAGGAGATAAACAAGATGTTCTGATAGAGAATAACCTGGAGATCTACTTAGGGTGATTTCAAGGAAAATTCTTTTTCTGAGGCGATGACATTTCAGTTGAGCCCTGAAGCATGAGAAGTGAGGATTAAGAGCCTCGGGAAGATTTTTCCTTACAGAGGGATATAGAGATGCAGTGGCCTTGAGTAAGGGAAGAGCTTGATTTGTTTTAGGACCTGAAGGAAGGCTGGCAAGGATAGAGAGGGAAGGGAGGAGCCAGATCTTAGGGATCTTCTCAGCTTTGGTACAGATTTTGGAATTTTAAGGATCACTGGAGGCCCTCAAATAGTGCCTTGACGTGATCCGATAAATTGGGCTGGTGTGTGAAAAGATTTGAAGCGGGTCCAGGAATACCAGTTGGCAGAGACCAAAACTTGCACATAGATTGTAATTCTCACAGAAGCCTAGGGATTGGGAGGAGGCTGGGGACTGGGGATGAGGGGAGTATTTGTTGGACAACAATAATCCAGTGACCTTGGAAATCAAAAGGGGGTGGGTTTAGCTATACAGGCTCAATCCAACGGACATGAGCAGACACCTGTGTATTGGAGGAAGGCGAATTATCTACTTTGCCAGCATCCTGCCCTAAAATTAGTTTTATAACAAAGACCAACTGAAGACTTCCTAGCTGCCTTGGGGGTGTCAGTGTTTATTTCACTGTGGGTTTAAAAAGAACTTCGTGAAATAATTTTTGTTTTTACTTTACTTGCCTCTTGTTTTAAGACAATCTGGGCTTAAAGCAATATTGGTTCGTATAGGAAAAACAAAAACAAAACAAAACAACTCGGACTAAATAAAGACATCACATCTTTGCTTAAGCCACTTCATGGGCCTGTGTCCTTGCTACATATTGGGTCTTTGACATGTATTCGTTGGTTCTAAAGACAGCTAGTTCCCAGTCTGGACTGATTGCTTCTGGTTCCCCCAGTCAGAGTTTCATATTGAAGGAAAGGATTAAATGGAAGATTCCAAAATGATGTCAGAGAAGTAAAGAGGAGGTTCCCTATCATCATTTTAAAAGAAGAGTTTTTTTTTTTTTTTTTCTGGTAGTGTGTCCATCTTTCTAGGGTGAAGAGGATGGTTGTAGTCATTCTCAAAGCCTTTGCTGTTAAGGTGGCAGAGAGTTTCAGAGTTGCAAAGGCGCTAGAGATTTCGTGATTTGTTAATTTGGTGTCCTCAGACCCATAGGATGTCTGTGAGTGGGCAAAAGGGAGTCTCTCAGTCTTCTGGATAGGGTTAGTGTTCCTCACATTCACAAGGTGGTCCATGGTTTTTAAAAGGTTAGGAACTCCAATGTGATTTGACCATCTTTCATAGATTTAAAACAACTTTACTGAGGTATAATTTAATATAAAATTCACCCATTTTAAGTGTAACATTTAGTGGTTTTTAGTAAATTCCCTGTGTCGTACAACTATCACCATAATCCAGTTTTAGAATATTTCCATCATCCCCATGAGATCTCTTGTGCTTTCTTACGAGTTAATCCCTTTTTCCACCTCCAGCCTTAGACAACCACAAATCTACTTTTTGTCTCTATAGACTTGCCTTTTTTGGACATTTGTATAAATGGGATCATATAACATGTGGTCTTTCATGTTTGGTTTCTTCCACTTAGCATAAATATTTTTTCATTTAAAAAAACAATTTTGAGATATAATTTACGTACCATAAGATTTACCTGATTAAAATGTACAATTCAATAATCTTTTAGTAAATTTACATAATTGTTCAGTCATCACCACAATCCAATTTTAGAACATTTCCATCATTCCAGAAAGATGCCTCATGTCCATTTGCAGTTACTCCCTGTTCCCACCCCCAGCCCCAGGCAATCACAAATATACTTTCTGTCTCTATAGATTTGTCCTTTCTGGACATTTTATGTAAATGTAATCATATAATATGTGGTCCTTTGTGTTTGGCTTCTTTTACTTTCCATAATGCTTTTTGAGGTTCATCCATCTGCCATGTAGTACATGGTTCCTTTTTATTGGATACCAGTTAATGGGCATTGGATTGTTTCTGCTTTTTGGCTGTTTGGAACAAGGCTGCTTTGAGTATTCACATCAAGTCACCCCATGAATATGTTTCATTTTTCTTGGATGTATACCCAGGAGTGGAATTGCTGGGTTATATCACAAATTCAACTGTTTAAGAAACTGCCAAACTGATTTTCAAAGTAACTGTACCATTTTATGTTCCTACTAGTAATTATAAGAGTTCTTGTTTCTCTACATTTGTTGTCTTTTTGCGTGTAACCATCCTAGTGACTATGAAGTGGTATCTCATTGTGGTTTTGATTTGCATTGCCCTAATGACTAATGATGATGAACATCCTTTCATGTCCTTATTTATTAGACTTTCATGGATCTTCTTTGGTGAAATATCTATTCAAATCTTTTGTCCACTTGGACTGCCCATTGGGTTGTTTTTTTTTTGAGATGGAGTCTTGCTCTGTTGCCCAGGCTGGGGTGCAGTGGTGCCATCTCGGCTCACTGCAACCTCTGCCTCTTGAGTTCAAGCAACTCTCCTGCCTCAGCCTCCTGAGTAGCTGGGGTTATAGGTGCCTGCCACCATGCCCAGCTAATTTTTGTGTTTTTAGTAATGATGGGGTTTCACCATGTTGGGCAGGCTGGTCTCAAACTCCTGACCTCAGGTGATCCGTCTGCCTTGGCCTCCCAAAGTGCTGGGATTACAGGGGTGAGCCACTGCGCCTGGCTGTTTGTTTTTTTTTTTTTGTTTTTTTTTTTTGAGTTATAGAAGTGTGTGTATGTGTGTTTGTATGTGTATTCATTCTAGGTATGTGTCGTTCATCTGATATATGATTTAATTTAAATATTTTCCTGTCTGTAGTTTTTTTCTTCTTCTCATTTTCTTTCTTTTTTTTTGAGACAGAGTCTTACTCTGTCACCTAGGGTGGAGTGCAGTGTCATGATCAGGGCTCACTCCACCTCCTGGGCTCAAGTGATCCTCCCACCCCTGCCTCCCAGGTAGCTGGGACTACAGGTACGTGCCACCACGTTTGGCTAATTTTTGTGTTTTTTGTAGAAACTGGGTTTCGCCACATTTCCCAGGATGGTCTCAAATTCCTGATCGCTCAAGTGATCCGCCTGCCTCAGCCTTCTAAAGTGCTAGGATTACAGGCGTGAGCCACTGCGCTTAGCCTTCTTTAATTTTATTATTATTATTATTTTTGAGTTGGAGTCTTACTCTGTCGCCCAGTGGAGTGCAGTGGCATGATCTTGGCTCACTGCAACCTCCGCTTCCTGGGTTCAAGCAATTCTCCTGTCTCAGCCTCCCGAGTAGGTGGGATTACACGTGCGTGCCACCACACCAGGCTAAGTTTTTGTATTTTTAGTAGAGACTGGGTTTCACCATGTTGGCCAGGCTGGTCTCGAACTCCTGACCTCAGATGATCTGCCTGCCTCGGCCTCCCAAAGTGTTGGGGTTACCGGTGTGAGCCCCCGCGCCTGGCCTCTTTCATTTTCTTAATGGAGTCTTTTAAAGTACAAAAGTTTTGAATTTTGATGTTTATCATTTTTTTCTTTTATTGATTTTGTGTTTGGTGTTGTATCTAAGAAATCTTTACTAACCCAACATTGTGAAGATTTTTTTTTCCTGTTTTTTTTTAAGTGTTAGTTTTAGCTCTTGCATTTAAGCCTCTGATACATACTGAGTTAATTTTTGTGTATGATGTGAAGTAAGGTGAACCACCTTGTTTTACAGTTGAAGACACAGAGACAGAAAGGTAAAATGACTGCCTAAAGCCATGTAGCTAATTAGAGGCAGAGCCAATACTGGCATCTGTGTCTCCTGTAGCCTAATTCGGGATCCTTGTTCCTGTATCTACATTGATTCGTTCTTGGATATAAACTGGAAGATGGGGGTCATTGTCTCACAGATTAAGGGAATTATCTCCACTGCTTTTTTCTGAGAAGGATCTCACTCTGTCACCCAGGCTGGAATGTAATCACAGCTCACTGTCTCACTGTATGAACTCCTGGCTCGAGTGATCCTCTTGCCTCGGCCTCCCCAGTAGCTGGACTACAGGCACGTGTCACCATGCCCGCCTCATTGTTTTATTTTTTTGTAGAGACAGGGTCTCATATGTTGTCCAGGCTGGTCTCTACTTCTGGGCTCAAGTGATCCTCCCACCTTAGCCTCCTAAAGTGTTGGGATTTACAGGTGTGAAAGCACTGTGCCTGGCCAAGGGAAGTATCTATCCTTAGAGTGAAAAAAATCTGATGGATGTTCCACACCTGTCACACAGCAGTCCTTCCAGTCTGCTCCTGACAGCCTCTCTCCATTTTCCCAACAGGGAGAAAAAAAATTTTTTTCTTTGAGCTACAGCCTAGTATAAGTAGCAAGTTTCAGTAAAGCATTGTATTCTTATTCTAACTTTGCTTCCATACCAAAATGTTTGTTACATAGTATTTTATAATAAGCTATAGTCTTCAAAATGAATCTTTATGATTTCAGATTACACTCAACTTTTTCAGGAAACACATGATTAAAATCTAGAAAAAAGGGTTTGGGATCATTTAAATTTTGTTTTCAAAGGATTGTATTCTAGAGAAATCAGTGTAATGGTGTCATCTCCATCAAAACACGTACATTTATTTGAACTGTAACATGTTTATTTGAACTGTAATTTTTTTCACATTTGCTTCTCAGCAGTATACTATTTATGGGATTGTTTCTCACATTCTGTTTTGTTCTTCATCTTTCTCGTTAAATCCTACAGAGAACAGAATCTCCTCTTAGGAACATATTAAAAGCCTATAGATTGAAAATTCAAAGGACTTTTTTTTTTTTTAAAGAATTGTATCACCTTAAGCATGCTTTGGCAAGATTTGAAGTTCTTTAAGTATGATTATGTGTAAAAGATGTTAGTATCATTCTCACAATTAATCATTGATCTTTCAGTATTTTTGAGCCCTTAGTCTTAGATTAGAATTTCTGAGCATGTGTTATACTGTATTTGGCATGTGTTGAAGCAGCTGTAAAAATTTGGGCTTTGGGGTTAGACTGACCCAGATTCAAATCCTGACATTGCCTCTTACTAGTTATGTGATCTTAGACAAATTATATGATTAGTTTCCATGTCAGCTTTTTGTCTGTATAGTGGGGAGAATAGTACCTATGTCACTGGGGCCGTTATATAGATTGAGTGTAATTATTTGTGGGAAGTGTTTAGCTTGTATAAAATGATAGTTGTTATTATCTCTGACTTTTTTTTACCCTTCCCCTTGTCCTCATATTTCCCAATTTTTGGTATTGCCATGAAATATGAAATACTATGTGATGTGAAAGCTTGTGACACTTAAAATATTTTGAATCTGTTTTTAATGCTTATTGGAACATTATTGCATTTATTTTATTTTCGCATCTTTTTTTTTCTTAGTCCAGGCCTTATTCAGGTTTAGATGGATTTAGGGATTTATGTTGGACATCGTAGTATAACTGTAAGGACCGTCACCATGATATTGCTAATAATACAATATGATGGCAGAGAGGGCTGTGCCAGTTAGGTTTTATTGCCCTGCATCTTGAAAAGTCTCAATAAGTATTTACTATTTACCTCAGACTAGAAAATTGAAAACTTAATACTAGGTTTAAGGTGTGATTCACCTAGCTTTGACACTTTGAAGGCAGTGCAATATATTTCTATTCTTGACTTTCCCTTCTTTTTATTTTCATTGATTGTTTACTAGCCACACATTTTGAGTTTAAAGTTGTGGTTTTCAAATACAGATTCCAGGGCCTTACCTTTAGCGCCTCCATAAATGTGAAGGACTTCGTGCTTTCAATAGAGTGGTGCTTAATAGTGTATTTTTCCATTGATTGGGAGACTCAGCTAAGGTGACATTTTCTATGAGGCCAGCATTGGGCCAACAACCTCATAGTGTTGTATCAAATAGGGCTTACATTTCTCTGCATGTGGGGAAAATGGAAATAATAGTGGCTTAATAAAATCCTTTTTCCCCCTTATATAACAAGAAGACTGGAGGTGGCAGCCTAGGTGCTGTCAGGCACCCAGGCTCCTAGTTTTTTCATGCGACCACACTTAGCAGGTGACTCTCCTTCTCATAGTTGGAAGATGGTTGTTCCACCTCTAGACTCATGCTTGTGTTCTAGTCCAGAAGAATATGGCAAAAGGACAAAGACACATGACAGCTGAGTTGGTTCTCTTTTAAAAGGCTTTCTTTCCTAGATGCCTTACTCAGTGACTTCCACTTCTATTTTACTGGCCAGAACTGCATAATTTGGTCATTTGCAAGGGAGACTGCGAAATGAAGCTTTAGCTGGACACATTATTACTTCAAACAAAATAGGTCAGGATTCTCTTACTAAAGAAGGGGAAATTGTATGTTTGCTAAGCAACTAAGAATATTGGCCTCATTTTTTTTTTTAATGAAAATAGTCAAATAGGGTATTGCAAGTAAATAATTTAACCTGATGCATAGTAATCAGTTAATAAATGTTAGCTTTAATCTGAAGAGGTAGTTGCCTACCGATTAAGAGCATAGTGTTGAAACTCAGGTAGTTCTTATTTCTAGGCCCTACTCTGCCTAACTAACTGTATGACCTAAGTTTTACCTTAATTACATTGCTTTACTTACATTGTCTTGTAAGACCATGAATACCTATCGCATGGGATTATTGTAATGATTAGATGAAAAGAAGAAATGTAAGTAAAGAAAATGCTCAGCATAGACTTGGCACACAGAATGGATGCTCAGTGAATGTTAATGTACATGATGGTAACGATGAAATAACACCCATGAAGACTGGGCTATTTCTGTGTGTGTTCTGCCCCAAACAAGATTTTTTTTCCTTGAAAATATACCCCACTATGTGATTAATTCATTCAGCAAATATTTATTGAACTCCTGTTATGTGCCAGGCACTGTTCTGGATGCTGGAGATAAAACAATGAAGCAAACACAAAAAATGCCTGCTTTCACAGAGTTTATAATCTAGAAATTCTAAAGAAGAAAAAGCAGGGAAAGGGGTTAGGGACTGCTAGGGGTGGAGGTGGGGTTTCAGTTTTAGGTCAGGGAAAACCTCACTGAGAAGGTGACAGTTGAGGAAAGACCCGAAGAAGGTGAAGAAGTGAATGATGTGGTTATCTGCAGGAAGTTTGTTCCAAGCAGAGGACAACAAGAACAAAGGTTCTGAAGCAGAAGCAGGCTAATGTGATTAAGGAATGCTAAGGAGGTTTGAGGGCAGCTAGAGCAGAGTAAATCAGAAGGTGAAGAGACAGATAGGTGAAGAGGTTAGAAAGGTAAGGTGGTATGGATGCTTGGTCCTGATTGTCAGGTTGTAAGTCGTTGTAGGAACTTGGCTTTTGCTTTGAGTAAGACTGAAAATCATTGCAGGGTTTTGAACAGAGATTTAACATGACCTGACTTACGTTTTAAAACTCAGGCTGCAGGCTGGGCGAGGTGCCTCACCTGTAATCCCAGCACTTTGGGAGGCGGAGGCGGGTGGATCACATGAGGCCAGGAGTTTGAGACCAGCCTGGCCAACACGGTGAAACCCCATCTCTACTAAAAATACAAAAATTAGCTGGGTTTGGTGGTGCATGTCTGTAATCCCAGCTACTCGGGAGGTTGAGGCATGAGAATCGCTTGAACCCGAGTGACAGAGGCTTGAACCCGAGTGACAGAGGCTTGAACCCGAGTGACAGAGGTTGCAGTGAGCCGAGATGGCGCCACTGCACTCCAGCCTGGGTGACAGAATGAGACACTGTCTCAAAAACAAACAAACAAACACCTCAGGCTGCAATATGAAGAATAGTTTTATAAGGGCACAAGGGTGGAAGGAGGTTATCCAGGGGAGAGAAGTAGTAGTGGAGATGGTGAGAAGTGGTCAGATTCTGGATATAGCATATTTTTTGAAGTTAGGAGGATTTGCTGTTGGATTAGATGTGAGAGAAAGGGAAGATAAGATGATTCCAAGATTTTTGGCTAGAGCATCTGGAAGAATGGAGTTGCCATCCACTCAGATGGGAGATCACCAGAGTGAACAGGAGAGCGAGTGATGATTCATTGCAAAACCATCAGGCTGCTTGAATAATTACTTGAAGCATATGGCAGTGTCTTTATTTTCATCTTTGTATGGAGAGAATAGCATGATTTTTATGATGATGACTATTCTTACAGATGTTTTGCCAGTTAATTTTCAACATGACTCTGACGAGACCTTATTTAGAAAAGGGGTTAACAAAATTGTAAATTCTTATGTTTTGTGTGGTTCAGGTGACAATACTTTAGTCATCTTTCAAAACAGCCTGGGCTAGTGCTTTTCTTTAGTGAATGCAAAACCTTACTAAAATATACTTTAAAATCTTTAGACTATAAGCCTATTATAGTGATGGCTGGGCACAATTTAGGAGAAAATGTGTTCATTTGATTTGATTCATTTAATTCATTTTTTCCTGACAGGAATATCTACTTTTACATTATCTCTCTCTTTTTAAAAAAATTTATTTTTGAGGTGGGGTCTTGCTCTGTTGCCCAGGCTGGAGTGCAGCAGTATGATCATGGCTCACCTCTGCCTCCCAGGTTCAAGCCATCCTCCCACCTTAGCCTCCCAAGTAGCTGGGACTACAGGCGTGTGCCACCACAGCCGGCTAATTTTTGTATTTTTTTGTAGAGACGGGGTTTTACCGTGTTGGCCAGGCTGGTCTCAAACTTGTCAGCTCAAGTGATCTGCCTGCCTTGGCCTCCCAAAGCGCTGAGACTACAGGTGGGAGCCACAATGCCCGGCCCTACGTTCTCTCTCTTAAATTTCTAAGTTTAGTAAAGCGGAGAGAAACTGAAATTTTTTCTTAGTCCTGCTCATGCTTGGGCAGATCCTTCTCTGTCTCAAGAAGTAGAGTTACCCAGTTTGAAAGATTTAAGGAGAAGTTTCATCCATATTTTCTGCACATTAATTTATTCTGCTGTGTGACGTAGGCTAACGTTGGTTGCAGTTAAAGAACTAACTAGGAGAGGACAGAAGAAGAGTGGAAGAAGTGAGGATGTAGGATGGGGCATTGAGGAGGCGTGCCAATGTGAAGTAGTGAAAGGCTGAATTAGGATGTTTTATTGCAAATTGTTTTAAATTTTCCATGGTGTTGGTATTCAGATTAGGCCAATGCTTAGTCGAAGGCATTAGGGAAGTAGCTATCACACTTTGACTAAACCATTCCTTTTGTTCTTTAAAAAAATTTTTTTTTCTAAAACATCCTATTATAGCAGACTAAACCATTCCTAACAGATACTTTTACCCGTATGTATGAATATTTATACTGAAGTAACAGTTTTACAAATAACTTTTGTTTTTGTTATGTGCAGTGTATACTGATATTTTCTATTTGATCCTATTTACATCAAGAAGAATGATGGTAAACCCAGTAAATGGTTAAACAACTGTATTAAGGAACCCTGCTTTGAAGAAGAGATGAAATATTTTTTATTTGTATCTCTAATCCTTCTATATTATTAGATTATTGCAAAATATTGGTGAATAGTTAAAATAATTATGATAAAACTTTTAGATATTCTTCCATATTGTATTTACATTATTAATTGCTATTTTCTGTGAAGTAAATTTTTTTCTAATGGGAAAACGTCATTGATTATTCTGAATTACTGTTGAAAGTAGTGAGTTTTTACCGCATTACCATAATCTTCTATGTTAGAACCTTAAAATATTTTTCAATTGCTGAAGATTATTTTGACATTTGTTTTGGGAAGATAATATGAAGATGGATGAAAGTGACTGTTAGCATAGAAGAACTGGAGCCTGCAAATCCCTTTTTATCAATGGGTGTGGGAAACATTAGCATCTTGTCATTTGACCATTTGTTAAATCACACCAGAGCATAATATCTCGCTCATGAGAAGATTTGTTCATTAAGTGAATGAATCTTTGAGTGAAAGAAAGATACTTTAGTATCTAAACAATTATGATTGATAATACATATGTTTGGTGTTTTGTTATTAGTGAAATTGATTCTGTGTTTACTGATGACTAGAAAATAATAACTAAAGTTAAAATCAAACATTTCTTTATCTACATTTTTAACCCCAGCATGGTTTTGGTTTACATAGGACATGCTATTAATATATTTCAGGTTTTATGTATATAAGATAAATCAATCAGTGTTAGATTATCCAGGGGTAGAATAGCTGCTTTGAGAATTAATACTGGTTAAAAAGAACACCACTGGATAGTACATTTGTAAAAATATTGTAAAGAATCAGTGAACACATCTGCATATTAGAAGATGTCTGTTATCTGGGACCAAAGGTACCTTGCAGAGGCCATGTTATGTCTCCTGTGACTTGAGAAATGCATTTCTTGTAGATTTGTGACCAGCATGATTAGCTTCCTTCTCCTATTCCGTGGTGTTTCCAAGAGTCAGCCAGTGGCCTCTCACTGAAGGCAAGAGAAAGCAGTTAAACTTTCTTCAGGGCTTCTATGCAGAAATAATTAAGAGAGGATGGGATATGAGAGGGAGGGAACTTAATGGCAAGCACTACCATTCTGCCTCTCTGTCTTACACACATAACAAAGGGAGCTCAGCCAAGAAGCAGATCAACTGCAAACTATTTCAATAGTAGCCTGTTGAATGATTTTTATCAAGTAATAAGTTAATGTTCCTAAACTGTTGTCAAAATTGTTTATGTACACTAGGGGATGATGTTATTGAATGCTAAATATGTTCTTTTCTTTTCTTTTTGATTTCCTTCCTTTCGTTCTCTTTCTTTTTTGTTTTTTTAGGCAAGGTCTCACTCTGTCACCCAGGCTGGAGTGCAGTGGTGTGAACATGGCTCACTGCAGCATTGACCTCCTGGGCCCAAGCAATCTTCCCATCTCAGCCTCCCCAGTAGCTGGGACTACAGGTGTGCACCACCATGCCTGGCTAATTTTTTTATTTTTCATTTTAGAGACGGGGTCTTGCCATGTTGCCCAGGCTGGTCTTGAACTCCTGGCCCCAAATGATCCTCCTGCCTCACCTTCCCAAAGTGCTGAGATTACACATGTGAGCCACAACCCCCAGAAGTGTGTTCTTAAATATTGGATTTTATTTTAAATTTTGCATTATGTGAGTTTTGTGCCATTACTTGTTTGTTTGGTTTTTGAGACAGAGCCTTGTTCTGTTGCCCAGGCTGGAGGGCAGTGGTGCAATCTCAGCTCACTGCAACCTCTGCCTCCCAGCTTCAAGCAATTCTTGTGTCTCGGCCTCCTGAGTAACGGGGATTACAGATGTGTGCGACGACACCCTGCTAATTTTTGTATTGTTTTAATAGAGACAGGGATTCGCCATGTTGGCCAGGCTGGTCTCGAACTCCTTGGCTCAAGTGACCTGCCCACCTCGGCCTCCCAAAGTGCTGGGATTACAGGTGTGAGCCACTGTGCCCAGCCCCGTGCAGAGTTTTTACTTAGTTTGTCAGAACTGTGATTTGGATTTATTCATGTTGGTGTTGTATGTATGGTTGTATTTATCCATGTTGGTGTTGCCTATGGTTGTGTTTATTGAGAGATTTTCAAATGGATTTAAATGTAACAAACAAATTCTGTCAAATTATATAGTTATATGTGTAAATCATATATGTATATTTTTTATTTTGGAGACAGAGTCTTGCTCTGTCACCCAGGCGGAGTGTGGTGGGGTGGTCTCGGCTCACTACAACCTCTGCCTCCTGGGTTCAGGCGATTCTCCTGCCTCAGCCTCCCAAGTAGCTGGGACTGCAGGCCTGCATCACCATATCCAGCTATATATATAAATATATATTTATATATATATTTATATATATATTTATATATATATTTATATTTATATATATTTATATATATATTTATATACATATATGTTTTTTTTTTTTTTGTATTTTTTGTAGAGATGAGGTTTCGCCATGTGGCCCAGGCTGGTCTCAAACTCCTGAGCTCAAGTGATCTGCCTGCCATGACCTCCCGAAGTGCTAGGTCTATAGGCATGAGCCACCATACCCGGCCTCATGTTAAATTTTTAATGTTTGCAGCACATTAGTATTAGAAATGTGTTGGCATACTTGAAAGGATTTTTAAATAACAGCTTTATTTTATTTTCTTTTACTTTTGAGATGGGGTCTCTCTCTGTCATTCAGGCTGGAGTGCAGTGGTGTGATCATGGCCCACTGCAGCCTCAAACTCCCAGGCCCAAGTGATCCTCCCCGCCTCAGGCTCCATACTAGGTGGGACTACAGACGTGCACCACCACACCTGGCTTTTTTTTTTTTTTTTTTTTGAGACAGGGTCCTGCTTTGTCATCCAGGCTGGAGTGCAGTGGCATGACCACAGCTCACTGCAGCCTCAACCTCCCAGGCTCAAGCGATCCTCCTACCTCACGCTCCCTAGTAGCTGGGACTACACATGTGTGCCATAACGCCTGGCTAAATTTTGTATTTTTGTAGGGACAGAGTCCCACTATATTGCCCAGGCTGATCTCGAACTCTTGGGCTCAAGCGATCCATCCACCTTGGCCTCCCGAAGTGCTGGGATTACAGACATGAGCTCCCGCCCTGGCCTGGCTAATTTTTTTATTTTTCATAGACAGGGTCTTGCCATGTTGCCCATGCGGGTCTCGAATTCCTGGACTCAAGCAGTCCTCCCGCCTTGGCCTCCCAAAGTGTTAGGACTATAGGCGTGAGTCATTATTTCTGGCCTATAACAGCTTTATTGAGATATAATTCACACACCATAAAATTTATCCTTTTAAAGTGTACAATTCAGCATACTTACAGAGTTGTACAACCATCACCATTAATTCCAGAATGTTTTCATAACTCCAAAAGAAACAATGTACAATTTTCCCTCAGTATATGTGGGGGACTGGTTCCAGGACTCCCAAATTCATGCATACTCAATTATACCCAAATTCATGCACACTCAAGTCCTGCAGTTAGTCCTGCAGGACCCTCATTGTGTGAAAAGTCAGCCCTCCATATATGTGAGTTTCTCATCCTGTGAATACTGTATTTTCCATCTGCATTTGATTGGAAATAATCTTTTTTTTTTCCCCCAAAATAGAGTCTTGCTGTGTTGCCCAGGCTGGAGGAAAGTGGCGCAATCTCAGCTCACTGTAACCTCCACCTTCCGGGTTCAAGTGATTCTCCTGCTTCACCCTCCCAAGTAGCAGGGACTACAGGCGTGTGCCACCATGCCCGGCTAATTTTTGTATTTTTAGTAGAGACAGGGTTTCACTATGTTGGCCAGATGGTGTTGATCTCCTGACCCCCTGTGATCTGCCCACCTTGGCTTCCCAAAGTGTTGGGATTACAGGCGTGAGCCACTGCGCCCAGCCTGATTTTTGTATTTTTAGTAGAGGCAGGGTTTCTCCATGTTGGCCAGCCTGGTCTCGAACTCTGGTTTCAAGTGATCCGCCAGCCTCAGCCGCCTAAAGTGCTGGGATTACAGGCGTGAAACACTGTTCCTGGCGGAAAAAATCTTTATCTAAGTGGACTCATGCAGTTCAAGTTCACATTGTTCATGGGTCAACTGTACTCATTAGCTGTACTCCCCATTTCTCCCTCTTCAGACCTTGGTAACCACTAATCTACTTTCTGCTTCAATGGATTTTTATAATCTTGGTATTTCATATAATTGGAATCATACTATATATAGACTTTTGTGCCTGGCATCCCTTAGTATGTTTTCATAATGCAAACAGTGTTTTTAGGCATGTGTCAGTATTTGCTCCCTGGCTCATGTCTGTATAGCTCCAACTTTTTTTTTTTTTTTTTTTTTTTTGAGACCGAGTATCACTGTGTCTCCCAGGCTGGAGTGCAGTGGCATGTTCTTGGCTCACTGCAACCTCTTCCTCCCAGGCTCAAATGATCTCCCACCTCAGCCTCCCAAGTAGCTAGGACTATAAGTGCACACCACCACGCCCAGCTAATTTTTGTATTTTTTGTAGAGACAGGGTTTTGCCATGTCACCCAGGCTGGTCTTGAACTTCTGGACTCAGGCGATCTGCTCACCTTGGCCTCCCAAAGTGCTGGGATTATAGGCATGAGCCACTGTGCCTGGCTATAACTCTGACTACTTCCATCCTCTCATCTCCTCTGACTGACCCTCCTGCTTCCCTCTTTCACTTACGAGGTCCCTTATGATTACATTGGGCCCACCCAGACAATTTAGGATAATCTTCCCATCTCAAGATCCTTAACATCTGCAAAGTCCTTTTTTGCCACATATGGTAACATTCACAGGCTTTGGGGATTAAGATGTACATTTTTGGGAGGCCCGTTATTCTACCTAACGCATGGATTTTAGATCTTTTATCATTATCCCACCATTCCCTAAGGCTTTGTTTTTTTTTTTTTTCCCTAGTCTGTTTTCTCTCTGTTGTTTAGATAGAGCAAACTGTTAATCTTGTCTTCAAGTTCACCAAATTTATCTTCTGTCATTTCCACTCTGCTATTGAGTCTGTCCAGCAAATGTTTTATTTTGATAATTGTATGTTTCAGTTGTATAATTTCCATGTGGTACTTTAAAAAGTAAGTTCTACTTCTTTGCTGAGATTTTCTGTTTTTTATTTGTTTCAAAAGCTTTTTTTTTTTTTTTTTTGAGACAGAGTCTCACTCTGTCATCCAGGCTGGAGTGCAAGGGTGCAATCTCAGCTCACTGCAACCTCCGCCTCCCAGGTTCAAGTCATTCTCGTGCCTCAGCCTCCCGAGTAGCTGGGATTCCACACCCAGCTAATTTTTGTATTTTTAGTAGAGATGGGATTTTACCATGTTGGCCAAGATGGTCTCGATCTCCTGACCTTGTGATCCGCCTGCCTCCCAAAGTGCTGGGATAACAGGCGTGAGCCACCATGCCCGGCCTGTTTCAAAAGATTTTGTAGTCGTTTGTAGAAGCACTTTTATGACGGCTGCTTTAAAATTCTTGTCAGGTAATTCCAACATCTGATTTATCTTGGTGTTGGCATCAGTATGATCGTGTGGTCATCTTTTTTCTTTTCTCATTCACGTGTGCTTTTCCTGGTTCTTGGTATGACATGTCATTTTTTTTTTTTTTATTGTACCTTGGACATTTAGGTTATTATGTTAGGACACTTTTTTTGTTTTATTTTTCTTTAATGAGACAGGTTCTTGCTATGTTTCCCAGGCTGGTCTATAACTCCTGGCCTTAGATGATCCTCTTGCCTCAGCCTCCTGATTAGCTAGGATTACAGGTGCATGCCACTGCACCTGGCTGAGACTCTTGATCCTATTTAATTCTTCTCTTTTAATAGGTAGTTACCCTATTTAAGTTTAGTGTATAGCTCTTGTCCTACTTTTGTGAGCTGTAATCCTATGGTAATTCAGTTTTCAGATCTCTTGGAATGCTATTTTTTTCTGTTTTATTCTTCTGGCACCTCTAGAACTCCCGTTCTATCTCTGCAGCTGCCTGGGCTGACCTGTGGATGTGGGGCCCTGGCTTTGCTGCTGCTAAGGGCAGATTGGCTTGACATTGCCACATGTGTGGGGTAGACACCTGGCTGGCGCTGTGGAGAATCTGGCCTGCTACTGTTTCAGGCATAGTGTGGAGACCCTGCTGATGCTGGGGAGGACTGGGTTCACCACTGTCCTGGATGGGGACTGGAAAATGTATCTCTCCGCTAGGTCTCTGCTGAGCTGCCCCTTTCATAGACTGTTGGCCAGAGAGAGCAGAGTTTTCTCATTTATTTATTTGTCTTTATCTGCCTTATCCATCCATTTTTGGTGTTCATTCCAGTTTACAAGCCTCTCTGGTGTCCAGTCTGGGATATTTGGGAGATAAAGGGAAAACCCAGTGAACTTACTGTGGTGTTTTCTTGAAGTCTTGAGATCCCTAAGTAGTCTACCTCTCTCTTTCTACCTTTCAGAGCCCTCTTATGATTGTTTGTTGAATTATTTTTAGGCTATTTAGTTGTATTTGGAGGAGAGGAGTGAGGAAATGTGAGCCTATGCCATTGTATCCTGGAACTGGAATACTAGCAGTTTTGACATTTTTTTTGCACTGGTATTTATTGGCAGTACATATGAAATGGTTGAGGCTTTTGTTTTAACTGACACTCTTTAGAGCATTTTTCTGTATCTGTTATGTGCTGTAGGAACAAGATAAGGATTACTCTTGTTTAAATTGTATGGGAATTAGAAATGTCATGTTTTTATATATCCATCTACTTATTTACTCTTTTATGTATTTGTTTTTAGGGAGTGGAGCAACTGCTGTAGTCCAAGCAGCTTATTGTGCCCCTAAAAAGGAGAAAGTGGCAATCAAACGGATAAACCTTGAGAAATGTCAAACTAGCATGGATGAACTCCTGGTATGCACATCTTATACTTCTGAAATGGAGAGATATACTCATATATTCACATTACAATGGGAAATAACTTGAAGTTTTTGATTTGTTTCTTTTTAAAAAAAGTTTATGATTTCTTCATTAATAAATAATATTCATTGTAAAATTTATAAAGTCTGGATAAGTAGAAAAAAATTAGTTATAATATTCTTACTCTGAGACTAACATTTAATATGTAACCTTTCAGAGTGAACATTTGAATATATTTGTATTTTTATGATAATGTAGTCAGATTCTTGCTCTTTTCATTTAATAATTTATCATAGAACTTTTTCTGTGTCTGTAAATATGGATCAGTATCATTTACAGTGTGTTTATAGTATTCTGTTGAATAGACCACACTTTATTAACTATGATATTTGCTAATTACTTTGTTTCCTCTTTTTTATTGTTATAAACAATGCTTGCTTCTCTATTCCCTTAAAATAATACCATGGAATTGTGATTCCTGGGTCAAGTGGAATATCCTTTGAAAGGCTCTGGCCTTTTAAACTTTCATTCTAATGCTGGATATAAGACAAGAGATAGAATGACCCCCAGGCAGCATTAGCTTCTTCAAAGGCTAGGGAAAGGAAGAAGAAAGGGAAGTCCCAAGCAATAGCTGTGAGAATGTTCTGTGACATTAAAATGTAACCATACAGGGATTGTATTGTATTTCTTTTAGGCATTGTGCTACCCAGAATAGTTTTAAGTATATAGTAAGTGCTCAGCAAGGGAAATTAGTTTTTAAAATTACTTATTATTGTTTCAAAATTTTTAGTTTCTTTGGCTTAATGAAAATAATAATACTTGCTTTGGATACCTTTTGAGGTTTTTCTTGAGGCTCAAATGATACAGTATTTGAAGACTCTAAACTGCCATACAAATGTGAACTAATATTGTTACTTTATTAAGTAATTTCTTTAAGAGCATATACAGCTAGTGCTAGAAAGGTCGGGTATCAGAACTGGAATGACCTGCCCATCCAGAAGTTTTTTTCACTGTCCCAAATTGTATTTTATTTCTGGTGGTGTCTGTACTGAGTATTAGGGAATAATTGGAATTAAAGAAAAAGAGGTACTGGAATTATATATTGCATAATATATAATTATATATGAGATGGACGAGACAAATGTATTTCTTTAGGAATTGGTAATGTACGAGCAGGAGCTGAAGGAGTGGGCTGCTGGAATGATCTTGAGCCATCTTTGGTGAGAGAATGCATACTTCGAAGGAAATGCTGATCGAAATCTTATTTTAAGATCTTGGATTGATACATACCATAATACTTTAGAGCACCATTTGGACACTTGAACTGCAGTGATGATAAAAGAAGTCGATAAACTGCGAACTAATTCTGTTAAAGAAAAACAAAAATTTTAACCTACATATTAAGACTAGAATTTGGGAAGTCCAATATGAAGACCTGTAATTTGCCAGTTAGTTAATCCATAAGGATAGAGTAAAATGAATGAAAGTCTTATTATTAACTGCTTCATGATTAAGCTGACGCTCAAAGTTTAAATAACTTAAGTTCACTTGATGATAATAGCAAACATTTTTCAGTGCTAGGTACTTCAGTGTACTTTAACCTCACACACATCTCCATGAGCTAAGTAGTAGCTGTTTTCTAGATGAAGGAAGTAAATCATATAATAAGTGATAGAGTCTGGATTAAAAATCAGGTCTTTCTGACTTAAGTCTATTATTGTCTGCTTAGTATAGTACTAACAAAATGATTATAATCTTAGTTCAAAAGTAGAAAGAACATTTCTTTTTTTTTTTTTTTTTTTTGGTTTTCTTTGAGATGGAGTCTCGCTCTGTCTCCCAGGCTGGAATGCAGTGGCACGATCTCGGCTCACTCTGACCTCCGCCTCCCAGGTTCAAGCAATTCTCCTACCATTGCTTGAACATTGATCGCACCATTGCATTCCAGCCTGGGCAACAGAGTAAGACTCCATCTCTGAAAAAAAAATTGAATACGACTTACACATATAACTATATAATTCGACAGAATTTGTCTTCATTACATTTAAATCCATTTGGAAATCTCTCACTAAAGCGACACAAAGACAACCATAGGCAACACCAACATGGATAAATCCAAATCACAGTTATAACAAACTAAGTAAAAACTCTGCACAGGGCCAGGCACAGTGGCTTACGCCTGTAATCCCACCACTTTGGGAGGCCAAGGCGGGTGGATCACTTGAGCCAAGGAGTTTGAGACCAGCTTGGCCAACGTGGCAAAACCCTGTCTCTATTAAAACAATCAAAAATTAGTTGAGTGTGGTGGTGCACGCCTGTAATTCCAGTTACTCAGGAGGTCAAGGCACAAGAATCACTTGAACCTGGGAGGCAGAGGTTGCAGTGGGCCAAGATTGTGCCACTGCACTCCAGCTTGGGTGACAGAGCAAGACTCTGTCTCAAAAAACAAACAAGAAACGGCACAAAACTTATATAATGCAAGATTTAAAATAAAATCCAATATTTAAGAACCTGCTGCTAGGGGTGGTTGCTCACGCCTGTAATCCCAGCACTTTGGGAGGCTGAGGCAGGAGGATCACTTGAGGCTAGGAGTTCGAGGTTAGCCGGGGCAACATGGTGAGACCCCGTCTCTAAAATGAAAAATAAAAAATTAGCTTGGCATGGTGGTATGCGCCTGTTATTGCAGCTACTTGGGAGGCTGAGGTGGGAAGATTGCTTGAGCCCAGGATGTTGATGCTGCAGTGAGTCACGTTCATGCCACTGCATGCCAGCCTGGGTGACACAGAGTGAGGCCCTGTCTCAAAAAAAAAAAAAAAAAAAAAAAAAAGTCATGTGAAAGAAAGGGGAGGAAGAGAGCTTCTAATTGCGAAAATGGAAGACTTTGTGGAAATATTTGTGGCCTGGGCCACCAGGGCTGTGTAGACTTTAAACAGGCATAGATAGCAAGTCTGCTTGGCAGGGGTTTAAAATCAGGAAAGAATAGTAGACAGCCTAGAAACCATAAAGAAGAAATAATAAGTGAAAAAATTAGGATTTTATTTGATAGGAAATATTGATTAGCTACAGAAATAGAGGCAAGTGTCTTTGAAGATTTTTTTTTTAAAGGGAAATGACTTCATTAGAACTGAGTTTTAGGAAGTTTAGTTTTATAATACTTTTTAAAACATAACAGCTTTATTGATATAAAATTCATGTATCATAAATCTACCCTTTAAAAATATATAATGCTATGGTTTTTAG
Organism: Pan troglodytes; assembly: GCF_028858775.2. Taxonomy (NCBI): domain Eukaryota; kingdom Metazoa; phylum Chordata; class Mammalia; order Primates; family Hominidae; genus Pan; species Pan troglodytes. The sequence goes on from NC_086015.1 coordinate 42,191,052, forward strand.
TTTATTCGCAAAGTTGTGCAACCATCACCACTATCACCCCAAAAAGAAACTCCATACCCATGACCACTCATTCTTTATTCTTTCCTCCCCTCAGCCCTAGGCAATCACTAATCTACTGTCTGTCTGCATAGATTTGCCTATTCTGGACATTTCATATAAATAGGTTCATACAATATGTGGCCTTTTGTGTCTGGCTTTCATTTAGCATGTTTCCAAAGTTCATCCATATTGTAGCATGTATCAGTTCTTTTTTCCTTTTTTATTGGTGAATAACAGTCCATTATATAGATATACCACATATTGTTTGTCCTTTCTTCAATTGTTGGGCATTTGGGCTGTTTCTACTTCTTGGCTTTTATCAGTAATATTGTGATGAACATCTGTGTGCAAGTCTTCATATGTACATTTGTGTTTTATTATCTTGAGTATATACCTAAGAGTGGAATTGCTGGGTAATATGGTAACTCTGTGTTTAACTTTTTGAAAAACTGCCAAGCTATTTTCCAAAGTAGCCGTACCATTTTACATTCCCACCAGCAATATATGAGCTTTTCAGTTTCTCTATATCCTCACCAATACTTGTTATTGTTCATCTTTTTTTGTCATAGCCATCCTAGTAGATTAGTTCTGTAATATTTGGCAAAGTGAATTGCAAAGGAGTAAGACATCAGTGGCAAAGAGACTAGTTGGTAGGCTTTGCTGTGGTCTAGACCAACAACTTTATAAAACTTTGAAAATAAGACCCTCACTAAGAGAGATACATTCTATCATTACCTGGTATTTAAAGATATATATTCATAAATATTATATCTGAAACATTTTCATATTATATAGAATATACTCTCATTTTCTATCCTATTTATTCATCTTTTTAAAATACAATCCACTAAATTTATTTCATGACCCACATAGATTACAACACATAGTTTGAGGTACACTGTGCTATACAGAGATATCGAGACTCTAAATTCAGGCAGTGATGGTGGTAATGGAAAGGAAAACACAGATTTCCTGGATGGAAAATACATTAGTAGTAGAATGAGCACTCAGTTAAGGCAGAGACTTTTATTTTGTTTATCCTATATGAATGAATGAATAAATTAACATTATTTGGGTGTGTGAAATGGAGGAAAACTGACTACATTTAGGGAATTAGAAAACCAGAAAGTAATGGTAGAAATGATGGTGAGTGAGTTTCACGAAGGAATAAAAAGTTACCATTAGAAAAAAAAGGCTTCAGAAAGCTTGAGGTGGAGAACTAAATAGTTCAAACAAAAAATCTGGCTCTAGCAGACAATAAAAGATTTTCAAGAAAGCAGTTTCATTAGAAGGGGTGGAATTCACTTTATTTATTTATTTTATTAATTTATTTTTTAAATAGAGGCGGAGTCTCACTCTGTTGCCCAGGCTGGTCTCAAACTCCTGGGCTTAAGGGATCCTCCTACCTCGGCCTCCCAAAGTGCTGGGATTATAGGTGTGAGCCACTGTACCTGGCCCAGGAATTCACTTTATAGGTGGTTGAGGAAGCTGCTGGGTAATTTAAGTCAGTATTCATATACCACTCTTGTGAATCATTTATATATTTATTTTTCTTTTTGAAAGGAGGAAAGGATAACTCTACTGGTAGTTAAGGTACAAGAAGATTCCCCTTTCCCCCTTTAAAGGAATAGAAGGCAAGAACAAGAATATTTAAGCCCCTTTTCATCTTTGGATTTTGTGTTTTTTTGATAGTCTTTTGCTAGAAAACCCTTTGTAATACTCCCCCTTTCAGATTAAAGCTCAAAACCCTTAGCTTAACATTTAAGACCTTCCACAATTTGACCCTAACTCTTTGCATTGTCACTCTCTCATGTGATTTTTCTTTCCTTCACCTTCCCTATCAGTTAGTCACCAAATCCTATTGTTTGTACCTCTATTATTATCTCGACTCTTCCCTTTTCATTCATACTGCCACTAACTTTTTTAACCTTTTATTTTGAAATAGCTTAAAACTTACAGAAGAATTGCAAAAGTAGTACAGAGTTTCCTTATGCTATCCACCCAACTTGCCCTAATATTAATATAACCGTAGTACAGTAATCAGAACTGATAAATTAGCTGTTTATCATTTCTCCATCATCTCTCACTCACATGGTGGCAACAGCTTAAACAGAAGCTTTGTCTCCAGTCTTCTTCATTGATTTTCTATGTGGTATCCAAGGGTGATTTATGAAAATGTATAATATAGTTAAACCTTTGATATCTTTCCGTTGCTGTTAGGATGAAGCCTGATTTTTAAATATACTTTCAAAGTCCTTTATGATCTAGTCCCAGGTAATTAAACAATCAACAATCTTAAAAACCTACTTACCTTTCCTGTTGCAGTGTTAATGCAGGAAACTTCCAAGCCTTCCATGTTATGACTCCTATTTTTTAATGTGCCTCTCCAATGAAATCATGTAGTGTCTAGTACTTCCCGTCAAGCTGTTTATTATTCTGTATTGTAAAGTAGTATTTGTCTAACTTCTTTACCAAACTGTAAGTTTCATGAGGACTCCCCATGTTGATCGAGTACCTAGCACTATACCTGGCACGTAGTAGGGATTATAGTAGGTGCTTAGTATTGTTAATATGTGTTGAAAACATGAACTTCTTATCCTAGACAGATTTACTCATTGGATGTCTTAGGTATGTCATCATTTATGAAAATCATATGTACCTATCATCTTGTACTGTTATTTCTCCCTATCCTATAGAATTAAACATGGTTCCCACCTATTCTGTAAAGGCTTTTTTTGATCACACTTGCCTACCTTAATTGTTCTTTCCTATAGATTCTTATAACATTTATCTTTTTTTCCTTTATGCTGTTTCTCAGCAGAATCATCTTGCAACATTAACATCTTTACTACTCATTTGGTACCTATATGCTCTCTTATCTGTTTCCTCCTATATGTACTTACCTTATCCTTGAAATTCTGTATAACTATGTTAGTAGCAAGGTGCTTACTTTAGTTCTTTCTTCCTTTTCTTTCATATTTACTTAGCTTTTAGTACAGAAGACCGTGCTGGTGACTTTGGGGTTGCAAGATATGTATGGCAAGATCCTTGACATAAAGGAAGTTGCATTCAAGTAAAGATGATGAGAAATTGAAAGTTAGCATTTATTGAGTACTCCTTATCAGTCAGGGATTATGGACGACTTTCACACAGTTGATCTTATTGAACAAATCCCAAGGGCATAGGGCAGGTACATTAATAGGTGAAAAGCCATATAAAGTGCTGTAGTATTTCATTCATTCAACAAATATTTATTGAAGGTGTACTCTGTGCCAGGCACAATGATATGTGCTAAGAACAGTTCCAGTTCTCACTGAGCTTACAGTTTTGTGGGGGATGTCAAAAGAAATAGGCAATTATAGTATAGTCAGATAAGTTCCACAGTGATTGAGAATCTACTTTTGAGTACTTGCCTTCATGGAGCTCTCAGCCTAGAAGGGAGAGACAGACAGATAAGCACACAATGTACTATCCAGTATTTTATGTACCATGATGGGAGGAGACATACAGGGTGCTTGGAAGCTAAGAGAAGGAGCATCTAACTAAACCTGGGAAGCTGGGAGGAAATTTTGTCTAGACTGAGATCAGAAGGAAGAATTGGAGTTAGCTAAGCAGAGATGATAGGGGAAGTGTATTTGAGGCTGAGGCACAATAGGGTTAAATGTCCAGAGTTAAAAGAAGCAGGTAAACAGGGCCCTGATCACACATGGCTTTATAAGGCATTTTGTCATACCAAATCTAGTTTAAAATCATAAGCTGAGATAGAGTAAGCTTAGATTTTTGGCTCAGATTTCTACTCTGGATTTAGTTTTTGACGTTGTCCTGTTTCAGTTTGTTTCTCTTTAGTGTGAGAATTATTTCACAAAAATGGAATGAAGTAATATTTTGCAAAGAAAAATCCCTACACAAACTATAAAAAAACCCTGTTTATTAGTTAATATCTTTTATAGCTATAAAACCAGATTTCCCAAGATGGTTCTTCAAGGGCACCTTGAAGCAAAAATATATGTCCCAAAGGAGGCCTCCTGGAGTGTTGTGCCAGGGTGTGTTAAATAGTGTGCTTCTAGTTTGAAAGATTACTAGTGTAATGAGTGGAGGAAATTGAGTCAGAATGGACTGAGGGAGACAAAGTGGTTTTATTGGTTTAACCCTTCTTGAAGAAATCAGAGCCATGGAGATCCCAGAAAGGTGTGACACAGTCTTGAGATTTCAAAATCTGGATTTGCTAACTCACAACATTTGTTTTAGGCTTGCATATAATGAATTACTATGTTTTCTCTTCTTTGTAGAAAGAAATTCAAGCCATGAGTCAATGCCATCATCCTAATATTGTATCTTACTACACATCTTTTGTGGTAAAAGATGAGCTGTGGCTTGTCATGAAGCTGCTAAGTGGAGGTGAGTAGAGTACAAGGAAATGCTATAAGTACCATGGTTTGAAAAGTTAATAAAAGTTTCCTTCTTTTCTATCCTGATTTCGTTTTCATGGACATTTGCATTTGAGGAGATACTGAAAATATAGTATTTGCTGAAGATGCTAATCTATGAGCCAAGACAGTTTTCACACATTGCATTTGATTCATTTTGTTGTCATGCTGCTTAAATCTCTCTTAATTCTTTTTAGAGACTGTCTGGCTCTGTCACCCAGGCTGGAGTGCAGTGGTGCAATCATAGCTCACTGCAGCCTCAAAACTCCTGGGTTTAAGTGATCCTCCCATCTCAGCCTCCCAAGTAGCTGAGACTACAGGCATGTACCACCATGCTCAGTTACTTTTATCATTTAATTTAATATAATTTTTTTTTTTTGGAGATGGGGTCTCACTATGTTGCCTTCAAGCGATCCTTCCTACTTGGCCTCCCAAAGTGCTGGGATTACAGGTGTGAGCCATTGTGCCTGGTCTAAATCTCTCTTAATTTAGGATGCTTCCTTCTTGCTTCCTCCCTTCCATGATGTAAACTTACTGAAGAGTCTAGTCCAGTTATCTTGTAGAATATGCCATATTCTGGATTTATCTAAGTATTCTTGGTGGTATTTAACTTGAGCTGTAGTCCTCTATTTCTTGTATATTGAAAATTAGATCTTGATTAAATTCAGGTTAAATATTTTGTAGGAGGATACTTCTTGGTGATGCTGTGTATTTCATATTGTATTACATCAGGAAATATTTGCTATCTGGTTGAATCTTTAATAGTGATGTTAGTTTTGTTTGCTTAAGATTAGGACAGCCAGGGCTCTCCATGGAAAAGGTAACATTTCCCCCTTTGTAGCTAGCAAGTAATCTGTGAGATGATACTTTGTGAGTATCCAGTTCTCCATAAGTCTTTTATCTTAATGATTTTCACATTCGTTGTTTGAATCCTTGTTTGAGTCAGTTATTTCATCAGGGGTTGTAAAACGGTGATTTTTCTTACGGCATCATTTCTTTTATATTTATAAACTGACATCCTTCTATGAAGAACTTTTCGTTATCAACTGGGACGCTGATTAATCTGTACTCTAGTTCCTACTGAAAAGGCAAGATAAATAATTGAGTCTTTTTTTAAGGATCAAGTTTTAGTGTAAAATGTTGATTTAGTAATCATCTCCAGTGGTAGCAACTGAGAGGGTTTAAAAATTTTCCTTTTTCCAATTGGGTAGGGCCTTCACTTTTTCAAGTATTATTATAGACCCAAGGATTTTTATGTATTCAGTGTCTTTCCATCAGTTATACTCTATTCTTTTTGATATGCAGGTTGTCCAAAATTTGTCAGGGGGAGCCCTTTTAAAGTCACTCTTGTGTCCTCTTGACGTGAACCCATCAGTCTTTCATTACATCCTTAACTTTATAATTCAAGATTCCTGAGGGTTATATTTGTATTCATTTTCCCAGACCCTGAATCAGCCAATACTCTAATGAGCTTTGGTATTTTTTCCTCGGGAATGGTACTTAGAAAGCATAACTTGGATGCTTGGAGTGCTCATTACTACTTCATTGCTTCCAGAGCTTGGAAATATATTAAAAATAAAATTATAATTTGACATCAATACGAGTTTCCAATACAAGTTTAATATCATGGACTTTTTAAGCTTGAATCTCTTTTCCTTTACACACAAAATCTTGGTACCCAATATTAACATAATTACTTAAGTGCTTTATCTTGCAGTATATATACAAGTATTTCTACTTTATTCTTAGAATAAAATATAAATATTGCTGATTGCAAACTGTGAAACCTTGGCATGTATAGATCGAACATTTTGTTTTGGTTACCCAAAAGCTCATGCCATTTGGTAAATTAGTCATTTTGCCAAGGCATGGATTTGAATCACATGGCAAGACTTGTAGGACTAGTTAGTGATGGAGCCACACTGGCCTTCCTATCACTGTACTGGTTGGTTTTTGCTTGCATGTGTATTTTGTGGGGGAGTATGATTTTTCATCTTAGAATGTAGAGTTACAGAAAAGATAATCCACATTTGTTTAGTTTGCAATTTTATTGCTGTATCTCACTGAACACCATACTTCCCCAGAGAGACTATAAACAACATAAGGCTTTAGAATTAAATTTCAGTTTTTCTACTTAGCAATTGTATGTCTTTGGGAAAACTCTTTCAGCTCTTTGAAACTTTTTACTTGTCTGTTAAATGTGGGGTTACCTTTCTGCATTTCAGGGTATTGATGAGGAGTAAATGAGATGATACATGTAAATCATCCACCACTGTGCTGACATTTAATAGGTGCACAAGAAATTTTAGTCATTAATAGTAATAAGCCCTTGTTATTTGATGCTTTTCAGTGTAGCCAGAATCACCTTTTTGTTTCAATCCCATTAGTGACACACTGGAGAAACTGGATTGCTTTGTTAAAGGCCCTGTTCATATGATGGTTGGAAGCCTTGCTAACACCAACCACCTTTCAAGATGGTGGTCAAGCATGGTTCTTTCAGTATGGAGAGATATGGGAGTATTAGGTAATACTGTATCTTTCGTTATTGATCACCTATAGCATAATTTTCTTTATTTGTAATTTACGAGAATATGTAATACAACATTTTTAATGTTTTGCAAAAAAGTCCTCTGATGAATGGGAATAAATTGTCTGCTTAATTCTCTCGTCCATATCTGTATGCCAGCCTATGCTTTCTGCTACTCCTAAGCAGAACGACTTTTTTTTTTTTTTTTTTAAGAATTCCTGTTCCTCTCTCAGTGAGTATATGTCTTGATCATAGAAGGGGCAGGACATGTAGATGGATGGAATGTCTTTTAAATGTAGCTCTTTGTCCCTCTTGGTCTTAAGTTTTCTGGGACATTACCCAATTTTTCTAGCCTAGCACTCAGCAGATTTCCTGGAGGATAATTTTCAAATATGTTCCAGTTAGTCATAACTCTTTTTATAAGTGCTTATATTTTTATGAGTCAACATGATCATTACATCTAAACCTTTTAAATATTAAAAATGTTGCATTTTTTAGGAAAATGAAATCTTTTGTTGTTATAAAATGAATAAACATTTAAACTGAGATGAAACGTTAGGCAACATTTAGAAAACAAAAGTTAGAACTAAGCACAGCTTAAATTTTTTTTTTTTAAACAGGAGGAAGATGTGTCAGGATTATAGCTTAATTAAAATGCCATTCATCAAATACTTACTGATCTCCAGTACATTGGTGAATAAAGCTATCAGATCCTTGCTCTTGTGGGCTATGGGAACAAATTCCAGGAGAACTTAACCTTATTGAGGGAGAACAGTTGCAGTGAGATTAACTAAAACTTGCCTCTGGAGGTGAAGTCCAACTGAGATCTAAAGAATAAGTAATAATTGGCTGGGTGAGGTGGCTCATGCCTGCTGTCCCAGTGCTTTGGGAGGCTGAGGCGGAAGGATTGCTTTAGGCCAGGAGTTCAACAGCCCAGCCTGGGCAACATGGCAAGACCCTGTCTCTACCAAAAATAAAACAATTTAGCTAAGCTCGTACATGTAGCCCTGGCTACTTGGGAGGCTGGAGGATAGCTTGAGGCCAGGAGTTTAAGGTTACGGCAAGCCATGATCTTGCCACTACAGTCTAGCCTGGGTGACAGAGTGAGACTCTGTCTCTAAAAAAAAATTAAAAATTAAAAAGAATAATAATTAGCCAGGTGAAATGGAGGCTGGAGTTAGTACTGGGGAAAGATGGGAGATGTGATCCAGCTAGAGAGAATACTGTGGAAACGGGGATGGAGACAGGATGGAGTGTGTATGTCTTGAGAACTGACAGATTCACAGCTGGAGCAGAGAGAATGAGAGAAGAGGACTATTGGTAGAGGCTTACTGATAAGCAAAGACTCCCAAAATTAAAAAATATAAATAACCAGAGTTAACAGAAATATGTATAGGGTACCTTCTTTCATATCACCTTTTTAGTCAGAATATTGAAAACAAAAGCACAGTTTTGATTTAGGAACGTTGTACTGTTGTAGAATTTAATAAGGTAATTAAATCATAAAATGAATAGTGAGTGTCACTCTTACCCCACCAACTAGGTGTACATCCTGGTTAAAATAAGTTTAATTGTGTCAATATTATAATCATTTAATGATGCTTCATTATAACTGTAATATTCCTATCTTTGCTAGTTAAAACTGTCATGTTGAATGTTGGGATTTATTACTGCAGGAAGTTAAGCTTTAGAAGTTAGAAGCACTTTTGGTATAAATAGCTATTTCCAGTTTATTAGCACCAAACTGCAAATGTAAGCTTTTTAGAAATCAAAGTAATTAAGAAAACTTCTGAGAGGAAAAAAAAGGTACCTGTAGTACTTAAAGGGAGTAAGTGTAGAAATGTAGAAATCTAATGTAAATTCACTGTCTTAGATGGTTGTTTAAGGATGCCCTCAACTTTGTCTTTTTCTAAGAGATAAAATGCATGGGGACTTCCTTGATCTAAAGGAGGATCCAGGTAAAATGTCTGATACTAATAGTGACCAGCTTTGGATGTTCAAGCAACAATGCAGGGTTTTAAAATTTCTGTAACATCTTTTGGTCTAAAATGGAATACTCAGACCAAGCAAATTTTGGCCTCTTTGAAACCTTCTGAGGCTTAGGAAGACATAAGCAATAACTGTAGTAGCTAAAGATTTATTAAAACTTCCTAGTAGAGATACCAGTAACTAAGTTGAATGAATCGATTTTATATTTAAAGAGTATCTTTTCATACTAGTAAGGTGAGGAAATTAATTTGTTGATGGGGTCATTACTTTGATTGAGTTATAATTTTCAGACTTAACAAGTGTCTGAAGCCAGCAGCTGTTTCACTACTTTGTCAATATTATTTTGATATTCTGTAATGATTTTATTGTACAATTAAAGTTTTGCATTGCTTTTTAAATGTTCCATGCCACAGGCTATGAAGCCTGATGGGATTATTTTTTGGGAATAGATGATCTACATTTAAACTTTTTGCTTTGTTACAAAATTTGTACCAAATACCCTGTTTCCCATTATTTGATTTATTTACTTTTATTCTGAAAAATGTTTGGATTTTAACGGACAGCTTTCATCAAAATAAGTTGTTAAATGCCTTTTAAAATCCAGCTTCTTGGGCCCTACCTCAGTTCTCTTGAATGACTGTCTTATAGGGCCTGGGAATATGCATTTTTACTAGCTTGCCAAGTAATTCCTTCACACATTAAAGTTTGAGAACAGATTATCCCTATATACTATTTCTTACAAGTTGTGCGTGAGGACAAAATACTACATACGCGGTTATAACTTTCCCTCATTATTCCTACTTTAGGTATTAATTGGGTTATTCAGTGATAATCTACTTCTTCCTTTTGCTTAGCATATTTTCTCTTCACCTTTCTCTTAGCTGACCTGCATTCTTTATAATTTTGATATTTGAGGATGGAGGATTATAAACACCGTCATCGAGTTAGAGGCTACAAGAAGCTTAGAAAACCAAATGGATAAGAAGCGGGGGAGCTTACAGGACCAGTATCTCTCAGTTAAGGATGAAGGTCTTAGTGACGATTAGTGTCTTAGTGACGATTCCTCCACCCATAAGAATTATCTTGTTGGGAGGAGTTTGAAACTGAAGATAAATTGTTATGCCAAAGAAGAAGGGTTTCTTCTATAAACTTTGTTCAAAATGTCTGTTCTGGACATAGACTAGAGATGTGCATTGTTTTAATCTTCCCATTGATCATTGGATGATGTGAAATCAATACAAATCTAAAAGTTTGAAAAGGAGTTCCTGCTTCAAACTCTTTGCAGACTTAGTCACTTTTTATGTGCCCCAAGATATTTGATGCTGCATTTGTTTCATCTACCAGACTAGAAGTTCCCTTAAAGTTAGCAATCATGTCATGTATATCTTGCCATATTTGGTGGCACCCAGTCTTAGATCTCACATGTAATGTAATAGGGCTTAATTGTTAAGTGAATAAGTTGTGTTAATTTTTCATTTCCAGTAGGAATTGGTTTTCCTTTGCATTCCCTATTTTAGGTATTATGTTATAAACAGTGTTTACGATAATTTTAGGTATTACATTGTAAACAGTGTTTATGATCAGTGTTAATATAATTGTTTTCTTACTAAGCAGTACTTATGTGGCCTGGATTTCCTGAACAGTGAAACGTGTGGCCCTTTGGTATAATCACTTTGCTTTGGGGATTAATGTGTGGTTGATTAAGCAGAACAAACTTCTTCCTTAGGTCTCTCCCCTTCTGGATCACAAGCTTATGAATTCCAGCAATGGAGAGGGGAAAGAACCAGTGTAATAATGTGTTAGGAAAACCTGTCTGGAAGCTATCTGGAGAGTGAGTCTCTTTGGTTCACTCTTCAGAGAATAAACTGCCTATCTCCTATTGAAGGTGAAGAGTTAGTAGGCAAGCCTCCAGGGAGGAAGAGGAATCTGAGAATCTTACTCTGTCTTATCTGAACTTTCAACCAGTTTTTCTGTTTTCAACCCTTTCCTTCACTTCTTCCTCACTTGGTGTGGGGAAGTATGGTACTTGGTGTGTGTAGTTCTGAGTCTTTCTGGAGCTCTGGGTAGGGATCACGTTGTCCTAAATGGCATAGCTCCTCTGCAAGCACTGAAGTTCAGATTTCTCCACTGTGCTTAGTTACTTTTTCTTTTTCTGCTATCTTCCAGAATATTGTTGCCATCTCTCTTCTGTTATCTTTCCTGTTCTCTTTTTAAATTATGGGTTTATGCCTTTTTAATCAAGTTTACCAAGTTAGTGGATTTTAAGTAGGAGCTAAAATAAACTTGCGTTCAGTCCTTCATGTTTTTGAGAATTCCATCTTCTTTCTATGTATTTGGAAGTATATTTTTTCTTGTTAAAGTGTGTGAAGTAAAAGTACCCAGTAGGGCAAGTTTTTAAGAGAACTATATAAGCAGTTGTTTTGATTTTAGTCTTGATCATTGAGGTGTTGTACAAAGAAATGGGTATTGAATCTTTTCTTTGCAGTCTATGTAATGTTCTAGACTTCTTGGCACAGTTGCTAATATTGTTTTGTTTTGGTTCTGTGATTGTTATGGGCCATTATGTGGCCAGAAATCTTACAAATTTCCACCAAACTTTTTACTGATTATAATCTTCAGTTTTGGTAGTCAGCACTGTGCTTTTAATTACTATATAGGTGTCTTTTCCTCCTCTGCCTTCAACCTTTAGTAGGAGCATTATTTCTTATCCTGGGAAGTTTAGGATTGATAATACAGCTGGACTGTTACTTAAAAAGAACTGTTATTTTTATTCTTTTTGTATTTGTCTTTGCCTTAGCTCTTTTATTTCTATAATTTATTAACCTGAAAAATAATTTTAGTCCTAAGTTAGTTTGTGTACGTATGTGATCCTTACCCTCCAAGTATTTCGCTCCTGATTTGATTGGCATTTCAATTGTATTTTTATATCTTTAGTCATACAGCAGTGCATATTCTAATCTGATCTTAAAAGCCTACATTGGTTTGTGGTATCTTATAATAGTACTGACGAGCCTGGTTTACCTAGGGATTATTTAGGGGCAGTTAAATATCCTCTACTACCTCACTAGACATCCAAAGGAGATGCTGGCATAACATACTATTTGAATATCAGCCAGCTACTTTTTGTTTTAGATTGGAATTGAAAATAAGTTATTAATTTTAAACTTCTGTATTTCCTCATATTTGCTGTTTTTTTCATTTCTGCACAGTTAAGTTTATGAGAAGGTTCACATGTGTTTTGATTCTAAAATGGATCTGAATTATATTGAATGATTTAGAGATTTTTAGAAAATTATGTCTTCTGTTTTCAGGTTCTGTTCTGGATATTATTAAGCACATTGTGGCAAAAGGGGAACACAAAAGTGGAGTCCTAGATGAATCTACCATTGCTACGATACTCCGAGAAGTACTGGAAGGGCTGGAATATCTGCATAAAAATGGACAGATCCACAGGTATGTAAAAGACAATACTCTTGTGTTACATCATCTCATTAAGGCCATTCCCACTCTTTTACAGAATCGTGATCTCTGACTGTTATCATAGCTCTTTGTATCAGTAGTTTTAGTACACTGTGGTTAGAGTCTTAATTATACAGCTAGTAAACATTAAACAAGTACTGTAGTAAAACCAGACAATATAAAAACAGGAAAAATTCATAATTTCGTACCAAGAGGCAACTACTTGATAACATTTTGGAATATCGCTTTCCATTTTCTTTTATATGGTTAAAAAATATCTAAAACAATACTGTATATGTAATTTTGTCTGTTGCTTTTTAAATTTTACATTATATTTTCAGTATTTCCCTAAATTATTAAAAGCTTTTTATAAAATAACATTTTTAAAATTATAGCCTTTTTTTCTTTCTTTTTTTTGAAACAGGGTCTCTCTTAGTCACCCAGGCTGGAGTAGCATGATCATAACTCACTGCAACCTCGAACTCCTGGGCTCAAGTGATCCTCCCACCTCAGCCTCCTCAGGCTGATTTTTAATTTTCATAAAGATGGGGTCTTGCTATGTTGCCCAGGCTGTTCTTGAACTCCTGGCCTCAAAGCGATCTTCCTGCCATGGCCTTCTAAAGTGCTGGGATTACAGGCATAAGCCACTGTGCCCAGCCCTTTTTTTCTTTTTTAATAAATAAGAGCATTTTAATATTTCATGATCCTATCTAAATAATCTATCTTAGTAGTTAAGTGCCCTGTTTAGGTTTTGTGTATAGGTCCTGGCGTACTATTGTGAGCTATGGTTCCAATGATAATTTGATTTTTAGAGCCCTTGCAGTGCTTTTCTAGTCTGATTTTTTTTCTCCTGGCACTGTGGGGACTCCCATTCAATCCTTGATCATGCCATCTATGGGAGTGGAGTGGATTTCCTTGGGCCGGTTGCTGCCAAGTGGAGAATACGTGGTAGATGCTGGACTCAGGACTCACGGGTCTGTGAGCACTCTCCTAGTCCCATCATGTGGACTCCCACCTGGTGCCAGTGGGGCTTCCATTCAGTCCCTGTTGATATTGCCTGTGGGGATGGAAGGCTCTTCCCTTGGGCCACTCTTTGCTCCTGGGTGGGGAGTGGGGAAACACTGGACCTGCATAGTCCTTTGCTGCTGGGTGGAGGGCTAAGAGATGCCAGCTGTGCCGACTGGTGCTGCTGGTGTGGGTGATGTGGGCCTACCGGCTGTACTGCATATGGGGGAGGGGATGAAGTCCCCCTGTCTGCTCTTTATTGGCACTGCTCGTTAGGCATGGTGGGCTCTCCTGCAACTCCAAGTATGGAGTCAGGGATGGGACCACCTATTAGATTTCTGCTGGGCTGCCCCTTTTCTGCTCCTTTAGGCAGAGAGAGAGAGAGCAGGCTTGGGGCTCTTTTTGATATATGTCTGTCAGTTGTTCTGGGTTTCAGGGCTGTGTAATGCCCAGTCTGAGTTATAGCAGATTAAAGGAAAGCTCAGGAAACTTTTTTTTAAACCTTTCCTATGATGTTGAAAAACTCAGGAAACATACTGCCATGTTGTCCTTCAAGTTCTAAGGCCCCTAGCCACTCTGCTTTCCTCTTTTCTCCTTTCAGAGTTCTTTTATGATTGTCTGTTGGATTATTTCTGGGAATTTTAGATATATTTAAAGGGGAGGAACAGGGAAGCGTAAACCTACACCATTTGGTTTGGCACCAGAACTAGTCCCTGGATTTGGAATGGAGACAATTTTATTTAAATCTATTTTGTTCCTGAGTTCAGATTCTGAGTGTGTAGTGTGACATGTTGTTATGTGATACATGGAACCATTCTCCAAATAGTTTATGTTTATATTACTTTTAACATTGTGATGAACACTTTTCTCTGTGATTTTTATAATTTAAAAAAATCTAGGTTTCCATGAAACACATTTTGAAGAATCTTAAAAGATATTGCCAAATTGCTTTTCAGAAATGTAGTGATTTATGCATCTATTAGCAGTACATAAGAATGGTAGATTCATTGGTCCCATGCTAGCCTTGCCTATTAAAATTTTTAATTTACATGTTTCGATACATGAAGAATAGTATCAATTTTGACATCTTGGATTATTAGTGAGGTTGGACACAGATTTATATGAAGCCATTGGTATTTCCTGTTGTGACGCATCTGCTTGTGATTTTTGCCTATTTTTCTTTTATTTTGAAATGGGGTCGTGCTGTGTCGCCCAGGCTGGTCTTGAGCTCCTGGGCTCAAGCATTCCTCCCACCTCAGTCTCACAAGTAGCAGGGATTACAGGCATGTGCTGCTGAGCCCAGCTCAACTTTTGCCTATTTTTCTGCTGGTATCTTCCTGCCTTTTTTTATCCTGAGCTTTTTATATATTAAAAATTACTCTTTTGGCTTGGCATGGTGGCTCACGCCTATAATCCCAGCACTTTGAGAGGCGGGCGGATTGCTTGAGCCCAGGAGTTTAATACCAGCCTGGGCAACATAGTGAGACCTTGTCTCTACAAAAAAATTTTTTTAAATTATCCAGATACGGGCCGGGCATGGTGGCTCACGCCTGTAATCCCAGCACTTTGGGAGGCTGAGGCGGGCGGATCATGAGGTCAGAAGATTGAGACCATCCTGGCTAACACGGTGAAACCCCCTCTCTACTAAAAATACAAAAAATTAGCTGGGTGTGGTGGTGGGTGCCTGTAGTCCTAGCTACTCAGGAGGCTGAGGCAGGAGAATGGTGTGAACCTGGGAGACGGAGCTTGTAGTGAGCTGAGATTGCACCACTGCACTCCAGCTTGGGCGACAGAGCAAGACTGTCTCAAAAAAAAAAAATCCAGATATGGTGGTGCATGCCTGTGGTCTCAGCTACTCAGGAGGCTGAGGCAGGAGGATCAATTGAGCCCCAGAGGTTGAGGCTGCAGTGAGCTGTGATCATGCCATTACACTCCAGCCTGGGCAACAGAGCAAGACTCTGTGTCGAAAAGAAAAAAAAATTACTCTTTCTCCATTTTTGTCTTTTAGTTTTGCTAAAGATGTGCAGTTTGGGACTTGGGCTCCAAACAGGCAACTTGTAGAACAAAGGGACAAGAGGGAGTCAGGTTATTAGAGCATGATTAAAATCTTGAAAACTGGATGAGGCTGATGGAAAATCAAGACAGGTCAGTGGATTAGTGATCTTTGAAGTTAGAGTAGTCATAGTAGAGTAGTTGAATAGTTATCTCGAAAGATAGGAGAGTGGGGTGTCTGAATTAGTAATTTCATAATTGGGTCAGTTTTGGTGATAATAAGATAAAAAACTGAGGAAGCAGATGACCCAGGTAGAGTGGAGGACGGGGTCTTTAGAGATGGCATCAGTGAACTCAGGCAGGGATTGTCTCTGTGATTGTTAAAGTTTCTTGGGATAAGGCAAGATGACTTGGAAAGCAAGACTTAATGAACAACAAAGAGAGAGAAAGTATAATATTAAAGCTGGATGGCATGAGTTTGAAGGGAAATGACTTTTTTTTTCTTTTTAGAGACAGATTCTCTGTCACCCAGACTGGAGTGTAGTGGCATGATTGTAGCTCACTTGCAGCTCAAACTCCTGAGCTCAAGCAGTCCTCCTGCCCAAGCCTCTCTAGTAGCTGGGACTACAGGCATGTGCCACCATGCCTGGTTGTGGGCGAAAGATTACCTAGGTGCTGAGGCAAGAGACTGAAGGCACAAACTGTTTCAGTATAATAAAGAAAATAGAATAAGAATAGTCATAATACAAATTAGATATAGAGATGATCATGGACAATTATCAATCATTATTATAAACATTATTAATCATTAGCTTTTAATATTACTCTTTGTTGCATTACTAATATAACCTAGGAATAACCGGGTATAGGGTCAGGTGCTGAAGGGACATTGTGAGAAGTGACCTAGAAGGCAAGAGGTGAGCCCTCTGTCACACCCGCATAAGGGCCACTTGAGGGCTCCTTGGTAAGCGGTAATGTCAGTGTCTGGGAAGACACCCATTACTTAGCAGACCACGAAAGGGAGTCTCCTTTCCTTGGAGGAGTCAGGGAACACTCTTTTCCACCAGCTTCTTGTAGAAGGCTGGATATTATCCAGGCCTGCCCGCAGTCATCCGGAGGCCTAAACCCCTCCCCGTGGTGCTGTGCTTCAGTGGTCACGCTCCTTGTCCACTTCCGTGTTCCTCCCGTACTCCTGGTTCCTCTTTGAAGTTCGTAGTAGATAGCGGTAGAAGGAATAGTGAAAGTCTTGAAGTCTTTGATCTTTCTTATAAGTGCGTAGAAGAAAACCCTGACGTATGCTACTGTCTCTCTCTGCTTCGGCTACCTAAAAGGGAAGGGCCCCCTGTCCTATGATCACGGGACTTGCTTCACCTTATCACTTAGAAGATTCACCCTCCTTACCCTGCCCCCCTTGTCTTGTATGCAATAAATATCAGTGCGCCCAGCCGTTCCGGGCCACTACCGGTCTCCGTGTCTTGATGGTAGTGGTCCCCCGGGCCCAGCTGTTTTCTCTTTATCTCTTTGTCTTGTGTCTTTATTTATTACAGCCTCTCTTCTCCGCACACAGGGAGAACACCCGCTAAGCCCCATAGGGCTGGACCCTACACCTGGTTAATTTTTAAAAAATTTTTTTGTAGAGATTGGGTCTTCTTATGTTGCCCAGACTAGTCTTGGACTCTTATAGACTCATAGTGGTACCACCTTGGTGGTCTTGGATAAGATCCTGGGGAATTCACTGATTACCAGGCAGAGACTCTTTTTCTCTTTCCTTACTTTCTCCTGAGCAAATGGAGTCTCTCTGTCTCTGGGCGGAGCTGTCTGGAGCTGGGGGTGGGGTGACACAAGCACCCCTGTGGCTACCACCACTGGGACTGTCCTGGATCAGACTTGAAGACATCACAGCACTGAGTCTTCCCCAGGGCCCATGGTAACCACTACCCAGCTATTGCCTGTGTTGTTCAAGGTCCTAGGGCTCTGCAATCAGCAGATGGCAAAGCCAGCCAGGCCTGTGTTCCTCCTTTCATGGCAGTCATTTTACCCCACCCTGGGTGGGTGCAGAGATGCCATCAGAGAGCCAGGGCCTGGAGTCGGAAACCTTAGGAATCTACCTGGTCCTCTAGTCTACTGCAGCTAAGCTGGCATCCAAACCACAAGACAGAGTCCTTCCCACTCTTCCCCCCCTTTCCACAAGTAGAGGAGTCTCTCCCCGTGGCCACCACTGCCCCGAGCTCATGGCAGGTACTGCCTGGCTACCCCCAGTGTTCAGTTGGGGCCCAAGGGCTCTTCAGTCAGCTTGGGGTGAATGCTGCCAGTCCTAGGACTCTCCCTTCAGGGCAGCTGGCTGTCCTCTGGCCCAGGGCACGTCCAGAAATGCCATCCAAGAGCCAAGGCCTGGAATTGGGGACCCCAAGCACCTGCTTGGTGCTCTACCCAACCGTGGTCCAGCTGGTAACTAAGCTGCAAGACAAAGTCCCCTTTACTTTTCCCTCTTCTCAAACAGAAGGAGTCCCTCACTGTAGCCACCATAGCTTGGAATGTGCTGGGTCACACCTGAAGCCAGCACGTCTCTGAGTCTCACCTAAGGTCCACAGCAAGTACAGCTTGGCTGCCACTGCCAATTATGCAGGGACCAAAGGCTCCTTAGTTAGCAGATGATGAATCCTACCAGAACTAGGTCCTTTTCTTTAAGGCAATGAGTTCCCTTCTGGCCCAGGGTATGTCTAGAAATGTCATCTAGGAGCTAGACTCCGCCTGGTACCCTGTTCCACTGTGGCTGAGCTGATATTCAAGTTGCAAAACAAAGTCCTCTACTCTTCCCTCTCCTCTCTTCAAGCAGAAGAAAGGAATCTCTCCCAGAGCTGCAAGCTGTGCTGCCTGGGGTTGGGGGAAGGGGTGGCACAAGCAGTCCCTTGGCTGCCACATTGGTGTCTCACTGGGTTGTGTGCTCTGCAAGTCTACTGGCTCCAAGTCCAGTACAGCACCAGAACTTGCCCAGGAATTGCATTCTTTGTAGCCTTGACTGCCTTGCAAATTTACTTAGGACCCCAGAGCACTTTAGCCTGCAGAGGCACAGCTTGACAGAACTCAGGTTCTGACTGCTGAGATGGGCAATTCCCCCTGGCTAGAGCTGGTCTAAGTGCTTCCTCCATGGGTGCTGGCTGCGTTCTGCCTGGTGTTGCGTTCTGCTGTGGCAGAGCAGCACTGAGTTCCAATGCAAGCACAGATTCTCTCTCTGTGCCCTGCAGCTACTGCCGGGGGATGGGGAAGGGGTGGCATTGACAATTCAAGACTGTCTTTCCTATCACCATTAGTGTCTCTAACAGTGATGTGAAGTTGAAATCAGGTACTGTGATCACTCACCTGAGTTTTGGTTCTTATGAAGGTGCTTTTTCATGTAGGTAGTTGTTCAGTTTGGTGTTTCTGTGGGGAAGATGATCAGTGGAGGGTTCTGTTTGGCTATCTTCCATTGGATCTTTCTGTGGGTTTAGAAATGAACATTTTCTAAGTTCAGTTTCTGTTTTCCAGTTTGCCTGGGTTTCATTTTTGGATAGGCCCTTTTGTCTCCTATGCTCATGTGCACATCCTCAGGGTTGGCCAGGAGTGTGTGAATAGCAGGGGCCTCTTTGTCTCCACTGTGTACCTTTGGCCAAGAATACGTTCGTCTCTATCTAGACTACTACAACAGGCTAGTAGAGCCACTGATGACCTTCTCCTGCTGGTCCGCCTTCAGAATGTCACTTCAGTTGACAGTGTCACTGGGTGTAGGTGTTGCCTACCATGTCCAATCAAAGGAGCCTCTTTTAACTGTGGCAGAGAAGCTGCCAGTCATCGTGGTCTGTCTGCCTTAGAACCTCCATGCTGACTGAGCTGGGGCCAGGAAGTGATGGGGCTAGTCCCAGAGCAGAACACCATAGAGTCTCAGTGTTCTTACCTGAAGTGCAGCTGTTTTTCAAGCATAAAAGGTTTCTCAGGTTGATTTCCAGAGCACTGAAATGGTTGTTTTGTCATATTTGTCCAGCTTTAAGATTGCTTTTTAAGGGGGAAGATTTATCTATTTCTTCACTCAGCTGTAGCTGGAAGACCCCACTCTTCATGTGCATTTGGTTGCCTTGAGATTATCGTAAGAAATAAATACATTTTTGTTCTATCTAAAGAAATTCCTAAAGTAAATCTCTAAAGAAAAAAAGTTATTATATTTTGTATTCTTAAAATTAATTTTGAAACAAGAAACTTTATATATTGTCACATGCATGGGTAATATATTGCTATTATTAATCTTACTTTGCTGGTGAAAAAAAGAGGCTTTATTAGGGGATTTGCTCAAGCTTATACAATGGGTCTAGAGTTTTTCAGTGGCTTATAAGCTAACTTTGAGGGCAATTCTGAATGAGAATTCCCAGGACATTTTTAACAATGACATTATGTCAAGGTAATGCTTTTGAAATGGCAGCATTTTAGGCCACTTTTAAAAAGGATGTTACTCACTTAGTTAAGTGAGAGTTGATACATTATGCAAAGTAGGTGTTATAGTCATACAAAATAAAGCAGAAACTGAATTTCTTTGTGCCTGAAATTGATATGAATCCACTTATTGCATTCTTAAAAGAAAAAAAAAAAGAGACAATGACCCTAAATGTATACTTCAGTGTATGTTTTGGGTTAATTTTGCTATTCACTATAGAAACTCTAGATATGTAAAGGTTTAGGAAAAAGAAGATACTTTCATCGGTGTTCTGAAGTAAAAACTTTGACTTGAAAAAATAGATATATGGATATGCTAAGTAAAAGAGGACAACACAATATATTTAAAATTAATCTCAGTGGCAGACTAAAATTCTATTGAGTTAGCGACCAAAAAATGTAACTGATATTAAGTCGATGGATACTCAGCTTCATTGATTAGCACAGTCTTTCTTAGCAGGCTTTAGAAGCAGACTGCCTAGATTCAGATCCCAGCTCTGTCACTAATTGGGTGACCTCTGGCAAGTTATTTAATCTCTCTTTTGCCTTATTTTCTCATGTATAACATAGGGATGAGATAGTATCTATCTCATAAAGTAGTTGTGAACATTAAATGAGGTAATATTTGCAATGCACTTAGAATAGTATTTAGCACACAAGAATCAGTGAACGGTCATTGTCATTATTTTGTACACCAGAGGCTGACAAACCTTTTCTGTAAAGGGCCAGATAGCAAATATTTTAGACTTTGTGGGTGAGATGTTCTCCGTCACCACTACTTTGTTTTTCTTGTATGAAAGCAGCTATAGACAATCTGTAGCTGAATAGGCATGGTTGCATCTTTTACAGAAACAGGCAATGGACTGGATTCAGTTTGTGGACTGTAGTTTGCCAACCTCTGATTTACAGGGCTGTAGAAGATAATTTTGTTTTTCTTTCACATAATAGTCTGGGCATAAATGACATCAGTCCAGTATGATGACTCCATGGAGTCAGGGACTCAGGCTCTGATTTTATTGCTGTACCAGCTCTAAGTTCTTGCTTCATGGCCCAAGTTGATTTCCACCACATCCACATTTCAGCGGAAGGAAGGAAGGAAAGGGGAAATAGAGGTTATGCCATTTCCTATTAGCAGTGGTTCTCAGGACATTTAGCAATACCTGGAGCCATTTTTGGTTGTCACAACAGGGGCTGGAGTTGGGGAGTGGAATGTGCTACTGACATGTAATGGGTGGAGGCCAGGGATGCTGCTAAATTTATCCTATCATGTCCAGGAAGCCCCTTACAACAGAATTACCCAGCCCAAATATCAGTAGTGCTGGGACAAGAACACCTATGTTAAGGGAACAACTAGGAAGTTGTAGAAACCACTTTTGTTCGCATCACAGTTGCTAGAACTTTAGTCACATGGTTATATCTAGCCTGCATGGAAGGCTGTGAAATGTTGCCTTTCTTCGGGATGGTCACGTCCCCAGTAAAAATTTCTTGCTTGCTTTCTTTGCTTTCTTCTCCTTCCCTCCCCACTGCCTTCCTTCCTCCCTCCCCGCTCTCCCTCCCCTCCCCTCCCCTCCCCTTCCCTTCCCTTTCCTTCCTTCCTTCCTTCCTTCCTTCCTTCCATCCAGACATTGAGGGCCAATTAGTAGTCTGTGGCACTTTTTTCCCACAAGATTATTTGATGAACATGGAATCAGAACTGAGGTAATTAATTGAATTATGTTAATTGCTAATATCAAGGTATGCATACATACAATTATCATAATACAGAGGACTAGAATTTTCAGTTTTTCAGTACATTTTTTCTACTTAACAGTGCCGGAAAAATATTCACAAATGTTTCCTCTTTGGCCGTACCCCATTTTTAGCGATTTGTTAACATGTTAACCAGGTATAGGAACAATTGATTAGGTACAGTTTTAGATGGAAATTCTTATTGTTTTAAGAGTACAGATGCTTCTCGACTTAGGATGGGTTTATTGGGACACAACTCCATTGCAAGTAGAAAATATCATTAAGTCAAAACTGAACGATCATAAATTGGGGACCCTCGGTGTTTCCAAGATTCCTTAGAGTTTATACATTATTCATTAGATTCAGTTGTTCTCATTCATCCTCATAAAAAGAAGTTTCTTTTTCTTTGTAAGACTGAAGCAGGTTAGAAAATTTAGGCAACTAGAAATACTCATTTTTTCCTAGAGTGGAATGGTTCTGTAGATGACTGATTTTTACCTATCATGTATGGAGTTTTTAAAAATGCTGATATTCTAGGCCGGGCGCAGTGGCTCACGCCTGTAATCCCAGCACTTTGGGAGGTTGAGGTGGGTGGATCATGAGGTCAGGAGATCGAGACCATCCTGGCTAACATGGTGAAACCGTGTCTCTACTAAAAATACAAAAAGTTAGCTGGGTGTGGTGGCATGCACCTGTAGTCCCAGCTACTCGGGAGGCTAAGGCAGGAGAATGGCCTGAACGTGGGAGGCGGAGGTTGCAGTGAGCTGAGATTGCGTCACTGCACTCCAGCCTGGGCGACAGAGCAAGACTCCATCTCAAAAAATAAAAATAAAAATAAAAAAATGCTGTTATTCTAAGAGTAACCCAGTTAAGGAGTGTGTGTGTGTGTGTGTGTGTGTGTGTGTGTGCGCGCGCGCGCGCGCATGTGCATGTGCATGTTTGGTGGGGTATGCTACCTTGCTTTTTTCTCCATGTTGTGATTACTCATTGAAACCTCAGCTTTACAATTTGTAGTAGTCTGATTTTTTTTTTCTTTTGTTAGTTACTTTTCTGGGTCTTTGCTTTCCTATTTGCTCAAGGATTAGGGTTAAATAGTCGATTTTTAAGATTACATCTTTTTGTGTCTTTCTTTTTCAGCCTTATTTGGTTATTGATTGATTGATTGACAGGGGCTCACTCTGTCACTCAGGCTGGAGTGCAGCAGCATGAACACGGCTCACTGCAGCCTTGACCTCTTGGGCTCAAGTAATTCTCCTGCTTCAGACTCCCAAATAGCTGGCCCACAGGTGCTCACTACTATGCCTGGCTATTTTTTTTTTATTTTTATAGAGACAGGGTCCTACACTTTGGCATTGGGACCTTTTTAAAAGTTCCCCCAGGTAATTCTAATGTTGCCTAGGCTGGTCTCGAACTCCTGGGTTCAAGCAATCCTTCTGCCTCGGCCTTCCAAAGTGCTGGAATTACAGGCATGAGCTGCCACGTCCGGCCTCTTCTTTGGTTTCAATTGAGCATTTCATATGATTCCATTTCCTTTCCTCTCTTAGGATATCAATTATACTTTTTTTTTTTTTTTTGAGACAGAGTCTCGCTCTGTCGCCCAGGCTGGAGTGCAGTGGCGCAATCTCGGCTCACTGTAAGTTCTGCCTCCCGGGTTCATGCGTCAGCCTCCCGAGTAGCTGGGACTACAGGCGCCTGCCACTACGCCTGGCTAATTTTTTGTATTTTTGGTAGAGACGGGGTTTCACCCGTTAGCCAGGATGGTCTCAATCTCCTGACCTCGTGATCCACCCGCCTCAGCCTCCCAGAGTGCTGGGATTACAGGCGTGAGCCACCGTGCCCCGGCCAAGAAGTTCTTTTAACATTTCTTGCAAGGCAGGTCTGCTGACTGTAAAGTCCCTCAGTTTTTATTTGTCTGAGAGAAGTACTTCTTTACTTTTGAAGGATAATTTTGCTGGATACAGGATTCTAGGTTGGTTTTTTTTTTTTCCTCTTGACACTTTAAACAGTTCACTCCACTCTGCTTGATTGCATGGTTTCTGAGATGTGGGATGTTAATTCATACCTTTGTTCCTCTATAGGTAAGGTGTTCTTTTTCCTCTGACTTCTATCAATATTTTTGTCTCCCTTACCCAGCTCAGTCTTTTTAGTGAGCCTGTGCTCCTGGGCTATCAACTGCACAAGTGCTTCTCAGTTCCCCCCCAAGGTGAGACAGGAAGGCTTGATGGGACTGAGACTGGGTATTTCCCTTCCCGTAGATGGGTTAGGTTCTGGTAAAACCAAGGTGGTTAAGCTCTGATAAAATAGTTTCCCTTGAGGGTAGGTTTTTGTTTAGGAGAATAGAATGCTTAGGGCATATTTCAAATTGGTTACTTTTTTCTTCCTCCTGTGGGAAATTAGGGGAATTTTCTCCTGTCTATACCCCGAGAATCTCATGGGGTTGTAGGAGGTAAAGCTCATCCAGCTCATCCAAGTGTATGAGTCTCCCTTAGACTGGGTCCGCTTGGGGTTTTTAACTCTCAAGCTGTTCCACACTGAGCCTCCAGACATTTGTCAACTACAATTTAAGTTTTTATACCCCAGTACTGACTCCAGCAATAGTCTTCTGCTGCTGGGCATCTGCTCCATTAAACTGTAATTCTATCTTCCTGTCTACATTTTTGGAGGCAGGAGTTTGCCCTGTGACCTCAGTCTCTGATGGATCTAAGAAGAGTTGTTGATTTTCAGACTTTTTTCCTGTTGTGAAGACAGAAGTGACAAGCTCATTACATATTGACCTGGATAAGATTAAATCTTAAAATTCTTTTACCTTCTGATGTCCAAAGCTTTTCCTGTATAGATGATCTCTTGATGTCCTGTTTATTAACAAGATAGTGGCCCTGATTTGCACTATTATTACATCTTTGCCAGCAGGGGTAGTTGATAGATGCAACAAAATTCAAAGGCCTGCTTGCCAAATAAACTTTCATGGGACTATTTGGGCAGATTCACAATGTTTAGTCCCTTTGACAGTTGAGGAAAAACTGCTGTCTCTTTGACCCTCTGCTACCCTCACCACACCACCAAAAAGGAGGCCTAGCACTATTTGGACTCGTTGGGCATTAGACAGTATGTACCTCACTTGGGCATTCTGTCTGGTCCTTCATATCAGCTAACCTGCAAATCAACATCCTTTGAGCAGGACTCTAAGTAACAGGTTGCATTGGAACCTGTCCAGCTCTCTGTGGCACGGTCCCAGGAACCCCTATAACCCTAATGACTCCTTTGAACACTGTGATAGATGTTATAGGTACATACAGGTTCAGGATTGTTATTTTCCTGGTGAATTATTCCTTTTGTTCCTATAAAATGACTTTTTTACTCCTATAAGGTGACCTTTTTACTCCTATAAAATGACCTTTTTACTCCTAGAAATGTTTTTGTTTTAAAGATAGATAGATGTTATTTGTTGTAAAGACAATTAGGTCTTAAATGTTTTATAAAGATAATTAAGATCTTATTTTAATATAGCTATCCTGTCTAACCTTTGGTAAGCATATCTTTCATTGTGGCCTAGTCTTTCAAGAGTCTTGGTTTTATTTAGGGAGTTTTAGTTTTAGCTCCTAACCTTATATCAGCCCAGTGCCATGTTTTCTATTACCTGTGGATTTGAAAACCTGAGCCCCCTAGCCATTTGGCCAGTTTCCCTCTTCTGTCTCCCAGGTCTTCTTACCTACTGCTCTGCCTCTTAAGTGTCTCTTTCATTTCTGAACCTTGAGAATTTTTTCCTTACTTTGCATCTAGCTGTGTGGTATTTTCCCCCTAATTTATCCAGCATCTCTTTGTGTTTGTAGCAAGGGAAGGGTGTGTTTTGGGTCAAGGGCCTGTATAGTAGTGATGAAAGTTTGTTTTCCAACGCAGCATTCGCCATTTAGCTGGAATGGGAATTCTCTGACACTTTAAATCGTAGACTTTCAGCCTGGGCTGCATATTGGAATATGGGAAGCTTTAAGAAGTATTGATACCTGGGTCCACTGCCAGAAATTTATTTAATTGGTTTGGAATGAGGCCTTGGCATTGGGACTTTTAAAAGTTCCCTGGGTAATTCTAATGTGCAGCCAAGTCTGAGACTATTACTTAGACTTCAGCAGTAACCAGCTCTGTAATACACTGAGACCTAGGCTTAGGAGAAAGTTGTTTTATTGGGAAGCAGAGGCAGATATTTTTAGGATGTCTTGCTACTTCTCGTATCTTCAGAGTCCATTTGTGATTTCAGGTGGATTTGTATGTCAGCCTAGTGGATTAGGTAAAGTAATTTTCCTCTGTCTCTACTGTGTTTCCTCTTTGACTTCTAGGATTTAGAGGTTTTGAGTAGGATGAATGGGTCTCTAAATCAGACTTTTCTCTCTGTATCTACCCAAATATTTTTCCCATTAGAGAGGCTGGCTGTGACAGAAATGTTGGATATTTTGTCAGTTTAAGATATTTAAATGTAGTGTATTTACAGCTTTGGTTTTGATTCATTGCTTTTCTTGACCTTTTTCAAGTTTTCCATAAATGGTGCCTATTGATGAGTAATAAAAATGTTATGGGCAGAAACTTGTGTTCTGTATTAATGAAAAGTCAAGCGTGTCTGTGATATTCCTTTTAATTTTAGAAGGAATGTGTAACTTTGGGGCAACAGTGACATGTGAGAAATGACATTAAGCAGTAAAAAACAAAACTCTTCTTGCTACTTAAGAGTGGATAGAGGATTTAGCTTTTGGAGCTGCTGACTTGCTTGATATTCTTTGTGGCAGAGTAAAAAAGTTCTTTAACTGGGGACTATATTGATTTCCAGATATTTAGTTACAAATCTTTTCCTTGAAAGGTTTATTGTCCTGTTTGAGGGCAGACTGTGGTGTTTTTTATTGTCCAGTGAATTGTGCTATTCTGCTTTTACTCCTGGAAGCTATTCTACAGATTGTACTTTTGGTTTCAAAAGGGAAACATGGATTGATTATCTGGGGCATTGATCAGGAAAAGTAGTCACTCAAAGTGCAGGCTCTGCTGAGAATGGATTATTGTCTCTTCACTTATGAAAGACTAAAACTTATAAAACAGGATTTGAGTGAGTAATATGTATATATGACTTTAAAAATTCAAACAGCACAAAATGGTGTATGGTACAAAATAAGTCTTCTCAGCATCACTGATGTTAAATTATTTATTTGATAGTATGTGTCTTTCCTGTGATGTCATGAAAATGGCACCTTACTTTTATGGTTTTCCTTACAAAATCCCCTGACACCAATCTAACCATGAAAAAAACATTGTATACATTCCAGTAGAGTGGCATTCTACAAAATGCTTGACCATTACTCCTCAAAACTGTCAAGATTCTCAAAAACAAAGAAAACGTGAAAAACTGTCACAACCGAAAGGAGCCTAAGGAGACATGGCAGCTGAGTATAGTATAATATGGTATCCTGGGCAGGATCCTGGGACTGAAAAAGGACATTAGGTAAAAAGTAAAGAAATCTGAATAAACTGTGGACTTTATCTAATCATGATATGTGAATACTGGTTCATTTATTGTAGCAAAAGTACTGAACTAATATAAGATGTTAATAATAGGGGAAACTAAGTGTGAGGTGTGTAGGAACTCCTGTGCACTAACTTCTCAACTTTTATGTAAATCTGAAACTGTCCTAAAACATAAACTATTAAGTCTTCTTCTTTTTATGAATCCACAATACCCTGGTCCAAAGGGAATCACTTGTTGCCATTTTCTTGTGACTCCTTTGAGAGATATTTTATGTCAATATAAGCATAATGTATGTCTCTGTGTCATGTTTTTCTTTTAAAGAAAATACAAATGGCCACATACTTTATTTAGCATTCATTTTTCCCTTAATAATGTATTTGGAGACAGTTCCATGTCAACATGTATGTTCATTAGTATTCAAAGTATTTTACAGTTTAGATACACCACAGCTTAACTGGTCTCCTTTTGATGGATAATTAGATTGTTCCCATTTTTGACTGTAACATATTAGTTTATAACCCCGACGTTTGGAACAGAGTTAGGAGGTGGGGAGTAGGGATTGGGGAAGCGGGGAGGGAACAGTGTTTGGTTGGCATTTTTTCTTTCTTATTTTATACACTACTTTTTTTTTTTTTTTCCCAGGAAGAGGATTTGAGGCAGGTCATCTCCTCAATGGTTATGTAATAGTTGTTAAAAATTTAAATAGTTATTTAAATCTATTTGAAGAATATCTCCTCCTATTTGCAGAATGCTTCCTATATACTAATAATAATGCTAAGTAAGTACAGGTGACTATAGTAGTATATTAAGATACAGGCCCAGATCTAGCTCATGGTGAAATAAGGAAGGGAGACAGACCTAGAAATATGATCATATAATACTCCTTGCTAACATTATAGTACAGCCTTCTGCAAAAACACAGAGAAGGGAGTGACTAAACTATACTTTTCTTCCCTCATTGGGTTTTAGGTGAGCTCAGAGAAGGGAGTTGGAAGTTAGTGGTTGACTCAGTTGGATGATCTTTGTCACAAAGGAAAGAGAATGTCCTCTATTCTCTCCTGTTTGTAGTGACTAGAATCTGAGACTAGATTCATGGAGTAAAGCAGGCTGGCCTGCACTCTACTAAGTCAGCCTCTGGGAGAACTACCTATAAATTGCTTGGGATTATAAGCAGTACAAAATACTCAGTAACATGATTTCCTTATGTTTCAGTGTATACTCAGGAAAGGCATTGTATACTGTAGTATGATGCTGCTTCTGCACACAGTTGTGAAACTCTTGTTCATTGTTTGCCAAGGAATGGTTATATCTAAACATGGAGGAAAAAGGGGACAGGGATAGGATGAAGTGCTCCGCTTTTCACTGGCTCCTTTTCATGACAAATAAGACGTTCTTCCATGAGCAGGCCTTGCTTTTCTTTCTTGTGTAGCTTCAAGGGCTGCCTTTCTTTTGCTTATTTGATTATATTTACTTTTAATTACAAAATGACTGTATTCCCACAAGTTATTCAGACACTGTTCCCTAGACTTCAATTCCATTAATCTCCACAAAAATCGCATTTGGCAAGGGAAAGGGGTGTGTTTGTGCAACATTAATGGTGTCATATGAAATGCACTGGTCTCTTATTTGATTTGTTCATTTAATAATGTATGTTAGCATTTCATGTCACAACATGTTGATTGACATTATTTCATGGATGTAATAGAAATAATTTAACCTTTCTACTGTTGCTGGCTGTTACTAGTTTTTGTTTTTTATTACAAACAATGCTGCAGTAGAACCCCCTTGTACTTTCCCTGTAAATTGTGAGAGTTCCTCTAGGTTATCAAGAAATGGTTTTGCTACTCTTAGGATTTGGGGATTTTAAATTTTGCCAAAAACTTGTTTTTGCTAAAAAAAAAAAACTAAGTTGTAGATTTGAATGGATAGTATAATATTGTTTACATTGGGAGAAAAGCCCAGATATGTCATCGGTATATAGTCTGTTAACCAAACTGATAATAGTTGAAAACTTTGGAGAGAGTACGTAGACTTGAGAATGATGGTCAAAGGGATTTTGGCTTTTTTAGTTGTGTTTAGGTTTTTAAAGCAAGAATATTTTTCTATATTACTTGTTATAAATAGTTAAAACTATAGAGATGCCTGAGTAATTTCCATCTTTTTGTTACAGGCAAAGAATGTTCCCTGTTTTCAGTTGCATACTGATGATTTTAAAAATTTGATAATTCATTGGGGTATAGAAAAAAATATATTTCAAAATGTAGAATTAGGTGAGGGTCACATTCTTTGGCCACTTTTATCCCGATCAAGAATATTTGATCACTTGTGTTTTCTAGATATTATAGTAAGAACCTTTCTAGCTTTCTTTTTAATGTGTGGGTTTCTAGTACCAGTGACAACAATTTTACTATTAGTCTTAATATCCTTTAATATAAAATAGGACATTTAAATATTGCTAGTATTACATGAATATAGTAAACAATTGCTTAAATTATGTTACTCCAAAGAATAGATGTTTTTTGATACATAACTTTTTTTTTTTTTTTTAAAGAGATGTGAAAGCTGGAAACATTCTTCTTGGAGAAGATGGCTCAGTACAGATTGCAGGTAATGATTAGTATTTCTTTTTATTTGATTTAATGGTCAGTAGAACCACATTACTTATCTTTTATGTTTCCTTAGTCAGCATTCTCTCCTGTTCCCTGGACCATCTCTATTCAAGCATCCTCTGTTGGCACGTCATAGGATGCCACCGACTCTCAAGATATCTTCTCATACTCATCCTTCATTTCTGCTCTTAGACATTTTTTTCTGACCATTACTTGTTTCCTTCCAGCTATCCACTCCTTACTTCCATTAGGGTCTTCTGCTATGGGTTCTCATAGCATTCTGTACTTTCCTTTAAAGGAAAAGTAGTTGAGGATCTTCATTGTGTTTAAGAATAAGTACGTTATATAGAGGCTATACAGAGCTTCTTCTGTCCTGGGGGAAATGGAGTATTTGTCAATTAGGAAAAAGTGCCTGAGAAGTAGAAGTGCACTTTTGGCAGTTTCAGAGCTGAAGGGATAAGAGTTGCAGTCCAGGGCCTACCAAAAGTGGCTATCCTGATGAAACACCCCCTCCTCCAGGCTGAGACTCCAGAACGACTGTACCCAGGGATTGTCTAGCAAGCAGATCATCTGAGAAAACCTCAGCTTGGTCCCAGACTGCTAGAACAGTCAGGTGTTTGGCAGGAGGAAGATAATCACCCAAATCTTAAATTATTTCTTCATCTTTAAGAAGATAATTTAGGCGAACATCTTCATGTCTGTGAGGTAAGGAAATATTTTAACCAAGTCACATAAAGCTCTAATATAAAGGGAAAGATTGATAAATTTGACTCCTTTAAAATGAGCAACTTCTACTCATCAAAAGAGGAACAAATGGTTTATTACTATTAACAGAGTAAAAAGGTAAACCACAGAGTAGAGAAGATATTTGCAGCATGAATAATTGTTAAAGGGCTCAAGTGTAAAGCGTATAAAAAACTCACTGAGAGAAAAAAAAAACTCTAAAAAAGTGGGCAGAAAACTGGCATAGGCACTTCCCAAATGAAGACATCCAAATATAAATGTAGTAAAAGATGTTCAAGCTTACACTAGTAATTTGTTAAATGCAAAGTAAAATCACATTGTGACAACACGTTAAATTGATTGGCCTGGCAAAAACATCTTGACAGTACTAATTGTTGGTGTGGGTATAAAGCAAGGAAAAAAATCTCATTTCTGATGATGGGAATATAAATTGGTACAACCGTTTCATTACAGTTGAAGATATGCATACTGTTAGACTTTTGCTCCTAGGTGTATAGCCCAGAGAAACTCGTCTGTATCTGTGCCACAGTGTTCATAATCATTACAAGTTTGAAATAATCCCAATGCCAGTAGAATGGATAAATAAATTGTGGTTAATTATATACTGGAATACCGGGTTTTTGTTTGTTTGTTTGTTTGTTTGTTTTGAGACAGTCTCGCTCTGTTGCCCAGGCTGGAGTGCAGTGGTGCACTCTTGGCTCACTGCAACCTCTGCCTTCCAGGTTCAAAAGATTCTTGTGCCTCAGCCTCCCAAGTAGTTGGGATTACAGGCGTGCACCACTCCACCGACTAATTTTTGTATTTGTAGTAGAGACAGTGTTTCTCCATGTTGGCCAGGCTGGTCCTGAACTGTACCCACTAAAAAATAATTCCTCATTCCACCTCTCACCCCAGCCGTGGGTGACCACCATTCTCCTTTCTGTCTCCATGAATTTGACTACTTTAAGTACCTAAGTGAACTCATACAATATTTGTCCTTTTGTGATTGACTTTATTTCATTTTGTATAATGTCTTTAAGGTTCATGTTGTAGTGTCAGAATTTCATTACTTTTTAAAGCTGAATAATAATTCCATTGTATTTACGTGCTGCATTTTGTTTATCCATTCATTCATCAATGGGCATTTGAATTGCTTCCACCTTTTGGTCATTATGAATAATGCTGCTGTGAACACGAGTGTCCAAATATCTGTCTGAGTTTCTTGCATTCATTTCTTTTGGGTATATCCTCATAAGTAGAATTGCTGGATCGTATAGTTATTCTGTGTTTAAGTTTTTGAGGAATTGCTGTATTATTTTTCATAGCAGCTGTACCATTTTACATTCCCACCAAGAGTGCACAAGAATCCAATTTCTCCACATCCTCACCAACGCTTGTTAGTTTCTGGGTTTTTTGTTTTTTCAGGTGGTAGCCATTCTAAGGGATGTAAGGTGTTATCTATCTCATTGTGGTTTTGATTTGTATTTCCCTATTGATTAGTGATGGTGAACATCTTTTCATGTGCTTATTGGCCATTTGTATATCTTCTTTGGAGAAATGACTCCTTAATTCCTTTGCCCATTTTTAAATTGGAGTGTTTATTTTATTTTTGTTGTTGTTGTTGAATTGTAGGAGTTCTTTACATATTTTGGATGCCAATCCCTTATCAGATGTATGATTTGCAAAATATTTTCTCCCAGTCTGTGGGTTGCCTTTCACTGTGTTGATAGTGACCTTTGATGCACAAAAGTTTTAAAATTTTGATTATCTACTTTTTCTTTTGTTGCCTGAAATTTGGTATTATATCTCAGAAATCATTGCTAACGCCAGTGTCATGAAGCTTTTCTCCTATGTTTTAAGAGTTTTTATAGTTTAGGGGCTTCTAACTTTTTCATACCTTATTATAGATAACACTTATTATAATGTATTATAGTTGCCTGATTCCACCTTCTATATTAGAAGTTGCACAAAGGGGGGGACCTTGTCTTCCTTGATCATTACTTTTGATCCTGTCACATAATAGGCACCAAAGTCCATCTTGAACTTTAATTGAAATTTTGTTAATGAAGGAACTAAATTATTTTTTTCACATCTAAGTTACTCTTTCTCTTTAGTTGGCAATTTAAAACGAAAGGCAAATGGCATTTTTGCTCTTTGGTTTCTGTTTTTAACTTTATGGTTGGATTGATTATGTTTCCTTAGCATTGTAGCTGTGCAGGTTATTTAACAAGAATATTTTGGTAAAGGGGATATTATCACTTACATTCCTTAGCTAAATGTTTTAACTAGTCTTCAGGGTTCACTTGGAAACAAGCAGAGGTATACCAGCTGAAGATACAAAAATTCTGGATCATTATTAAGTTCTGGGTTTAAAATTCTGAATATTTTAAAGCTACTTGAAGGTTTTTAGTAGGTTTTAAAAAGTAAACACTCTTCATAATTGAACCTAAAAAATATGTTGTATATACATAAGTTGTTTGAGTCTTTATCATATTTAAGTATTTTAAGGCACGACTTTGTCTCTCTGGTTAGTGATAAGAATACCTAGTACTTATTGAGTGTTTAGTATTAAAATATATTACAGGGACTGTTCTAAGTATATTATTAAGTCATTTAATCCTTAACAACAACCTTGTTAAGTAAGTACTGTTACTGCCTCCTTTTTACAGATGAAGAAATTGTAGCACAAAGATTGAAAATACCTGCCCAAGTTCAGCTGACTAGTGGCAGAGCTGAATGCACTAAATGTACTTTTTCCCCTTCATATGCACTTCAAATTGTTTACTTTGTTATTGTTGTTACAAATGGAACATTTTAAAGTTTTTAGATATTTGCCGGTTTAGGAGTATTGAAAACTGTTAAGATGATGATGATGATGATGATGATGATGATGATGATTTTAGAGAAAGCGTCTTGCTCTGTCACCCAGGCCAGAGTGCAGTGGTGCAAATGTAGTTCACTGCAGCCTCAAACTCGTAGGCTCAAGCAGTCCTCCTACCTCAGCCTCCCAAGTAGCTAGGGCTACAGGTGCCTGCCACAATGCCCAGCTAATTTTCTATTTTTTGTACAGATGGGGTCTCACTGTGTTGCCCAGGCTGGTCTTGATCTCTTGGCCTCAAGTGGTCCTTCTGCCTCAGCTTCCCAAAGTGTTGGGATTACAGAAATGAGCCACTGTGCCCAGCCAAGATTATTGTGTGTTTTTTTTTATAATTCTAAGTGCATTCAGACAAGATTATTGTTTTTAAAACTGTACTATATAGACTTGCTATTTTTAAACTGTACTGTATAGACAAGCAATTATTTCAAATAATTGTTTGAAAATGGCAGAATTCATAGACTTCTGAATCTGGAATTTTAAAGTTTGCCATGCTAAAATTAGCCTTCTCACAATCGGGTTTTCTGTAATTTATTGTATTTTCAAATTTATTTCTATTTTCATAATTTCTATTTTATAATTCTGTTTTCAATTTGAAAATAGAATAAATTATGGACAAATACAGACTCATTTAACATAATGCAGAGTATTCTGGAATGGACACAAAACAAAAGGGGAGTCAGAAAAGGTGTATAAAAGTTGGATAAGGTGTGTAAGAGCCTCACTATATTAGTTAAAGTTCTTTTGGTTGTATTGGAAATTATCACTGGCTGACTTAACAAAGCAGAAATTTTTGAAATACACTAGGAAATACACAGAATAAAACAAATCTAGCCTCAGAATGGGCAGGAACCCAGTTGTGCTGGTGACCTTCAGGATGCTGTTAGCATGGCTCAGCTCCAGTGACCCTTAATTTCTTTGTCTTTCCATTCAAGCTTCACATTTCTAGGAGACTAATATAGGCCTACCTTGGATTAAGGTGTCTAACCCTGGCTCAAATCAGGTATGCCCAGGGGTCAAGGTGAGGGAGTACAGATACACAACCAGGGCTATTTACAGAAAAGGGGGGATCGTGGTGAGGCAGGCAGTCCTCCTCATCAGTGACTGGTACTTTGGCTTCAGTATTGTGGGATAAAATCTTTGTAGAGAAAATCCTGAGGCTTAGAGAGTTGAACTAAGTTTACCAATGTCATACATCTACCAAGAGGTGAAGTTAGGATATGTATTTAGAATTACGAACTCTGATTTATTTGGGGCTGAGTTCTTGAGAGCTCTTTGAATACTAAGCTAAAAAGGTTGGATTTCATTCTGTAGGAGTTTCTGAACTGAAAGGGCCATGTCAAAGTGATAATTTAAAAATGAATGGATAAATGAATCTGATAGTGGTATGTAGAGTGGATTAGAGCAAGGGGGAAAATTTGAGAAGATGATGATATGTGGGGGTGGAGAGGAAGGGAGTGAGGCACCTGCTAAGCTATGTCTTTTTTGTTTTTTTTGTTTTGTAAAGATGAGGTCTCCCTATGTTGCTTAGGCTGTTCTTGAACTCCTGAGCTCAAGTGAGCCTCCTGCCTTGGCCTCCCAGAGTGTTGGGATTATAGGTGTGAGCCACTGTTCCTAGTCTAAGCTATGTCTTAATTTAGTCAAGAAGTTCAGCAAAAAGATAAGAAACTATCATGCTTTTTATTTATATATAGGATGGTCACTACATTGTATTGTTTTCCTATTCATT
Source organism: Pan troglodytes (assembly GCF_028858775.2). NCBI lineage: Eukaryota > Metazoa > Chordata > Mammalia > Primates > Hominidae > Pan > Pan troglodytes. The sequence continues at coordinate 42,226,118 of NC_086015.1, forward strand.
TATGATAGTTGATGCACTTTAAATACCTTGCTGTTGTATTCTATTTCAGACTTTGGGGTTAGTGCTTTTTTAGCAACTGGTGGTGATATTACCCGAAATAAAGTGAGAAAGACCTTTGTTGGCACCCCTTGTTGGATGGCACCTGAAGTTATGGAACAGGTACCGTGTCTTTTTTTCTGTTTTAAATGGGTTAGGGCTTTGTTTTGAAACTGAAAAAACTTAATAGTGTTTGCTTTTCTTTGGCATACCAGGTTAGCTTTGGGAAACATGTCCCTGTTCCTTGGTTAGGATTTTAGTCCACCCTTGACAACAAAACAACAAAAACTCTCTAGAACTTTGCAAAGGATATATGAAACTCAGGAATAATATAATTGAGGTTTGTTTTAATAATTTTATTAGTACAAATTATACCAAATTTTACATATAGATTTATTGGTTTAATGATTTCTAAATTATGTCCAGTTTTGTTTCCTAAGCCTCCATATAGTTATTTCTAGTTCTTAATAGATGCTTCACATAAATGCCTTATAGGTATATCAAACTCAGTATGCTGCGAACCGAATTCATTTTTACTCTGTTTTAATCACCTGTATTCACCCTGTTGGTGAGGGAAGGATTCCCACTGTAAAGTTATGGGAATGGCTGAACATACAACACCTGACACTGGACAGATGAGATTGACAGCTGTCTATTAGTCACATATACTCACAGCCTAGGGGAGGAGGATAACTGCATGCTGTGCAGGACCAGCAGGGTTGCACTGAGTAACAGAATGAACGAGAAGGGGCTTTGGAGACAGGCTTTGTAGTACCAGCAGATTGCAGTGCCCCTTGGTTTCCTTGAGAAGATAAGATTGGCTGACAGGGAACCGAAATCTGCTTCTCAGGGGCAAGCAGGAACTGTACCTGGTCGTTTGATAAGGAGGATTGTTGGGCTAGGAGACATTATCTGCAAGAGCAGAGTAGGGAGGGGAACTTCTACTTAGGTCTCTAGAGGCCCTTCAGTTTTACCAGATGGCAGGGCAGCACATACTATTGATCCTTAATTTTAGGTCTTACACACTACACACTCCCCAAACCTATTTCTCCTATATTGCTTAGGATAGAAAATTAAAATTTATAACCATGTAATGTGCTGGTGACAGTGTATAAGTAGAGAAATTTGGCAACATATTCACTCTAAAAAGTTTAAAAGTATTCACAACCTTCGTAACTTTTTCATTATAGAAATTAAGGTGATAATACCATAATACAGATCGTTTGGAAAACAAAAAAGCTACCCCACTACAAAACATTTTGTTTTGATTCTTTCTAGTATTTTACTGTTTGTAAAAGTTTCAGGACGTATGAGCAATTTTGTGGTTTTTTTCCTCATGTTTTATCACAAATGTTTTTTATATGTTCACATAGAATTAATAAATATTGCTTTTAATTGACTAATTTTAAAAATATACCATACTTAACAGTTTCTTCACTGTTGGTGAACATTCCGTTTGTGTCTTTATTTTTTGTATTACCAAATATATTTAGATTTTGCCTACTTTATTTTATTGGTTTAAAGCTTATGAACACTTTCATTGTTCTTGGTACACATTAGAGGTAGCTTTTTTGTTTGTTTATTTTTAGAGACAGAGTCTTGCTCTGTCTCCCAGTCTGGAGTGCAGTGGTGCCATCATGGCTTACTGCAGCCTTGAACTCCTGGGCTCAAGCTAGCCTCCCGAGCAGCTGGACTGTAGGCATACGTCACCACTCCTAGCTAATTAAAACAATTTTTTTTTGTGGAGATGGGGTCTCACCATGTTGCCCAGGCTGGTCTTGAACTCCTGGCCTCAAGCCCACCTTATCCTCCCACCTCAGCCTCTCAAAGTGTTGGGATTACAGGCAAGAGCCACCGTGCCCCACCTCAGAAGCTAACTTTTTTTTTTTTTTGAGGTGGAATTTCACTCTTGTTGCCCAGTCTGGAGTGCAATGGCATGATCTCAGTTCACCGCAACCTCTACCTCCTGGGTTCAAGTGATTCTCCTGCCTCAGCCTTCCGAATAGCTGAGATTACAGGCACGCGCCACCGTGCCCGGCTAATTTTGTATTTTTTTTTTTTTTTAGTAGTGATGGAGTTTCTCCATGTTGGTCAGGCCGGTCTTGAACTCCCAACCTCAGGTGATTCGCCTGCCTCAGCCTCCCAAAGTGCTGGGATTACAGGTGTGAGCCTCCACCCTGGCCAGAAGCTAACTTTTAAAAGTCCTTTTATGCTGGTAAAAATAATCATGCAAATCTGTTTTGCAGGTCCGTGGTTATGATTTCAAAGCTGATATTTGGAGTTTTGGAATTACAGCAATTGAATTGGCCACAGGGGCGGCTCCTTATCATAAATATCCACCAATGAAGGTGAGGCTTGTATTCCAAATACTACCCCAGCTCAAGTCCCAATTCCTTTTCAGAGCCATTTGCCAGTCTTTTAATTTTTTTTTATTGTGGTAAAATACACATAACATAAAATCGACCATCATCTTTAACCATTTTGAGTATATAGTTCAATGGTATTAAATGCATTCATCACGTTGTGCAGTTGTCACCACCATCTGTATCCAAACTCTTCATTTTAAAACTGGAACTCTATACCCATTAAATAGTAACTCTTGATTCCCATTCTTAGCCCCTTGGCAATCACTTTTTGTCTCTATGATTTTGACTACTCTCAATACCTCATATAAGTAGAATCACACAGTGTTTATCTTTGCATGGCTAGCGTAATGTCCCCAAGGTTCATCCATGTTGTAGCATGTTGAAGAATTTTCTTGCTTTTTAAGGCTGAATAATATCCATTGCGTGTGTGTGTTGAGAAGCTAACCATCTACAGCAGATTATTTACGTGAAATACACGTAATAACTCTGGGTTTTAAACAACTGATTCAGATATGAACTTACAGAAAATAAAATGTTTGTATGTTGGTCGGGGGGTGCCTGTATTGAAAAATCTTGACCGCAATAGTTAAACTTTACTGAGTCATCACAAGTTTATAGTATATTGAAAATTCTTGCAGGTTTTAATGCTGACACTGCAGAACGATCCTCCTTCTTTGGAAACTGGTGTTCAAGATAAAGAAATGCTGAAAAAATATGGAAAATCATTTAGAAAAATGATTTCATTGTGCCTTCAAAAAGATCCAGAAAAAAGGTAAAATATGAGAAAAAGTCTACTTTTCTCTCTAATAAAACATTGTGAGAAGTCTAAGAATCACATACTCGTATGTACAGGAAATTATTTTCAAAAGAACTAAATATAAACCTAAAAAAAGTATACAGAGACCATTATACTAGATTGGAAATGAATTGATTTCTGCCTTCTTTGTAGTATACAGTGTACCCTAAATAGTTCAGCTTTTTCCTTGTTAATTTCTTATAAAGTTGTACATTGTGAATTCTGTATTAATAAATGCCAAGTTAGTGGAGAGGTTTGTTTTTAATTTGCATTTAAAATTTATAAATGAATGTCTTAATGCCATTTACAGTATTAATAAAGGAAAGACCCATAGAAAATTTATATTTAGTGTCTAATAATCATACTTATTTCCATGTTAGAAAGATATTTTAGTAAGTGGACCAAAAATTCAAATAGCTTCCTTATCAATATTAGACAGATTGAATGACAAGTGAGCAAATAAATAAGAACATCCGATATGTGTAACTTCATGAATTAAGCAGAATCGTAGAATGTTGGGGATCATTGAGTACAACCTTTTATTTTTGAGGTCACTTGATACTTAGTCATAGGAGTAGGACTTGAATCTCAAAGTCCTGATTCCTAACTTAGGGCTCTGTTCCCTCTGAATCTTATTTGTCTGTTTCACATATATATTCCACTCAGCTTCTTAGCACTGAGTTCTTTAATTTTTGTTTCTCTAAAGATCATTAAAAGGGAAAGACTTTGATGTTCTTGATCACATCTCTAGTATATGTAATAGGGTTTCAGAATTTATTGTTGGAAATATTGGAAAGGGTAAGAAAAACAGGTAGCAAAATTTATACCTGTGTTTTTATAATTTTTTTTTTCTGTTTCTGAGTAAACAGTTAAAAAAGACAGGAAACACTTTTCTTTTATCAAATTAGTTGGTTAAAGGAACAAAATTATCTTGTTACAAATACCTAGAAATGCCAGATAAAATCTATCCAACTTAAAGATTCTCAGATGCCAGAAATAATGAGGAAGCCCTAAGTTAAAGAAGAAATATTGTGAACTAATCCCATGGCTGTTTTCAGTGGGTCACTATTCATTCTGATAACCTACTGATTTGGATTTATAACTCCCATATGAAAACTGGAAGTGAGATCTTGGGTCCACCCAGTGGGGAGTTTGAACTGAGATTCTTCTTAAAGCTAAGAACTTCAGATGTCTGTATCCTTAGTAAAAGGATAGACAAGAATAAAAATTGTCATCACCAAGAGACAACAAAAACCTCTCCTGAATAATCAAGCCCTTCAACCTGGACATTCCACAGGTTTAGAGTCTATACTACCTATGTTATCCAGGAACCCACAGGATTAGAAAGTTAAAAAAGCTTCACCAAATCAGTTTTTATTTTTGACGGAAGTAGTCACAGAGCTGCACTGGAAGAACACTTTCAAACTCTAGCTCCCATTGGATTCCTGAACATAATGCCCCACTGTAATAAGGTCACAATCCAAAATTAAGAAACACACAGTGAAACAATGCATTATGAACTAGTTAGCAGACACAAGCAGAAGGATTAGTGCTCCAGAAGATTTAGGTAATGCAGTGAAAATCTGAAAAGATACAAAATTAAGTATATTGAAAATAATTAAAATTAGAAGAAATCAGACCCACAAGAGAAGACTGTGACTATGACAGAAGAACCAAATAGCAATGCCAGAAATGAAAAATACAGTGATTAATGTTTAAAACTTTCCATGAGTGTGAGCTGGACTTGTTGACTCACTTCTGATGAGTAGAGTATGAAAAAGGAAAAATAGCAACTTTACAATGCACCTCCTCTACCCAATGACCAAGGTTAACATCACTATTAATAATACATTGATAAGACTGATATGTACCTCTTGATATGGTGCAATGAGAAGGGCATATATATAACCTGTGAGGTATTCTTCCTCCAAATCCGTAACTTCGGTCTATAATGAGAAAACATCTGACAAACCCAAATCGAGGAATATGCAGCAAGATACCTGACCAGCACTCTTCAAAACTGTCAAGGAAGAGAGACTAAGAAACTGTCACAGATTGGAGGAAATTAAGAAGACGTGAAGACGGAAAGCAACAGAGTATCCTATACTAGATCCTGGGACAGAAAAAGGACATTAGTGGAAAAACTGGAGAAATGGAATGAAGTCTGTAGTTTAGTTAATAGTATTGTACCAGTGTTGATATTTTAGTTGATTTCTTTATTATTATACTGTGGTTATGTAAAAGGTTCACAATAGCAGAAGGTGGTGAATGGCATGTAGGAACTCTGTACTAGCTTTGCAGCTCTTCTGTAAGTCAAAAATTATTATAAAACTTTAAGAAAACTGGAACCTATAGAAAATCTATTCCAGTTTGTAAACCAAAATTAAACTTTGTTTAGAACATTGCTAAGTTAAAATAACACGCACAATGGACTGGTTAAACAGAACAACCAATAAAACAAAAAAGAGATTATTTACTCATCAAGTACCAGGCACTGTGGTAAACACTTAACATATATTGTTTAATTCTCACAGTAATCCTTTGAGGATAGCACTGTTATTTTCTTTATTTTACAAATGAAGAAACTGAATCACAGAGAGGTTAAGTAACCTTCTCCAAAGTCACACAGCTAATAAATGGTGGAATCAGAATTCTGACCCATGCAATTGGACTAGAGTTAGCCTGTTTTAATCAGACTACACTATACTGAGGAAATTGCTCAGAATGTAGCACAGAAAGATCAAAGAGGGAATATGAAAGAAATATTAACATTTGGAGGGTAGACTGAGAAGGTTCAGTATGTTTGTATGTATGCACATCCACACACACACACACACACAAATGTACGTATACATATACATGAACTTACCAGGAAAGACTAGAGAGAATGTAGGAGAAGCGATATTCAAAGAAATAATGGCTGAGAATTTTCCAGAGTTGATGAAAGACCTATATTCTCAGAGTAAAGAACCATCCCCCTAGAATTCCAAGCAGTGTCCCCCTTGTTCCACTTGTACAAGTTGTTGTGAAACTACTGGGCACGAAGCAAAGACAAACTCCTACAGGCAACCTCGGGGAACAGATTACCTACTGAGGATTAGCAGGTAGACTTGACAGCTACTTCCCCAATAACACAACAGTTGAGGCCAATGTTTAGTGAAATGCTCAGAGAAAATGCAGTCATGTGTCACTTAAAATGATGAGGATACATTCTGTAATATGTGTATTAGGCAGTTTTGTCGTTGTTTGAACATCGTGGAGTGTACTTACACAAACTTTGATGGTACAGCCTACTGCATGCCTAGGCTATTTAGTGTAGCCTGTTGCTCTGACTACTGTCAGATACACAGTATATTGTTGGCCAAAGCATTAAGAGGCTCATGACTGTGACTTTAACCCAGAGTTCTCCAGCTAGTCAGACTATCATTCAAGAATGAGCATGAAATTATTTTGCACACAGAAATTGAGTTTTCCAGTCACATTCTGTCACTTAAAGAACCCATAAGTTGTACTTTAGAAAGAAGGAAATGAAGTCAGAAGAAAGGAATGAATAATAAGAAGCAATGTTGAGCAATCACATTGTTGAGCGTATTGAGAAGCAATTGTTGAGCATATGAAAAAATAAGAGTGATAATGTAGGATTTCAGTTTGCATAGCACTTTCACATTTATTCAGCTTTTTAATCTTTATAATAATCATCTGAGGTGCTGGTTCTTAAACTTGAATGCATATTGGAATTACCTGGGGAGTTTTAAACATTACTAAAGCCAATTAAAGATTCTGCTTTAATTGGTTTGAGGTACAGCCTGGTCATTGGTTTTGTTTGTTTGTTCGTTTGTTTGTTTTTGAGACAGTCTTGCTTTGTCGCCCAGGCTGGAGTACAGTGGCACAATCTTGGCTCACTGCAACCTCCGCCTCATGGGTTCAAGCAATTCTCCTGCCTCAGCCTCCCAAGTAGCTGGGACTACAGGCGCACGCCACCATGCCCTGCTAATTTTTGTGTTTTTCTTAGCAGAGACTGGGTGTCACCATATTGGCCAGGCTGGTCTTGAACTCCTGATATCGTGATCCACCCACCTTGGCCTCCCAAAGTTCTGGGATTACAAGCATGAGCCATGGTGCCCGCTGGTCATTGGGATTTTTACATTCCTCCCAGATAGTTCAATGCACAGCAGTGTTTAAGAACTTAGGGGCTTGGCCAAGTAATACTGAACCTTAGAGAGGTTGTGATTTGCTCAGGATCAGGTAGGTGTGTGGCAAAATCAGGTCCAGTCTCTTAAATGTTAAATTCTTTATTCTGAATGATACTCTTTTAAAAGCTTGTAAAATTGACAGTCGTGTCTTTACTTAAAAGGAAATAAGACCATGAAGAAATGAGTTAAACACTGAGTTTTGTTAAATTTGGGGAATATACTTTTAGAATTTTCATTTTTAAAGGGAGATTGTGAAATCTGTTTTTAGGGATCTGTGGTTACCTAAATTGAAGGCTGGCAGGCTACCATGTGGCAAGAAGTGGAGGTCTTGATTTGGTCCATTTCCTCTTTGTGTGTTTAAATATATTTTTATGCCTTGCTAAAAATGTTAGATAGATATTTTCTAGCTTACTTATTGGGAAATAATATTAAATATTAAATTAATATTATTAAATAGCAAATATATTAGACTCTATTAAGAAATCATGCTTCCAGAAAAAACATTTCACTAATGATTTTTTCAAAGAATCTACAATAATTATTATCAGAATATTTGTTTTGAGTTTTTTATTTTATTCAATGTCCTGTATCAAGTTTATTTTACTTTTGCTTTTTAGCAGTTTAAGGAAAGTAGAGTATACTGAGTTTTTATTTTGCTGTTGAAAAAAATTTTTTCTCATTTTTGATGATGGAATCTGACATTACACTTGAATTAATTATAAAAACTTTTCTTCCCTCCCTTCCTGGTTTTAGACCAACAGCAGCAGAACTATTAAGGCACAAATTTTTCCAGAAAGCAAAGGTAGGAAATTCCAGCTTTTGATTATGTGTGTTCATAGGATGCTCCTCAATTACTCAGATTATGTTCAGTGCTTAGAAGTTGGATGATTATGTTTGGAAAAATGATGGTAGATAAAATAATTGCAGAAAGCACTATGTATACAGTCTTTGGTAATTAAGATAATTGCTTCAGAATTTAGTAAATCCGTTTTTAAATATTAGGTTAAACTGATCATAGGAACAATGATTATTAAATTTTGCCATTATAAATATAATTTGTGAAAAATACCGAACTCTGGTTTTAAGGTTTACTACTGAATTTGTAAACATCTCATTTCCCAAATATATCAGATAGTAGGATGTTACTGTAGTTGGAAATGTAGGACCATGATCTCAAAGAACATACAGTACAGCAAACTCTTCATAGACAGTGGTTCATACGGTGTACTACATCTTAATTTTCTGTCTCAATTTATGAAATTGTGGTAGTAACATACTAAAGGAGCTTCAGAGTGAAAGAATGAAAGTTTTTCTCACACTTCATTACAGAACAGTTACTATATCACATTTTGATTATGGTGAACTTTTTTGTGGGTTTTTTTTGGTACCTTAAAAACTTGTAAGAACAAAATACTTACTTTTCCTCTCCAGAATAAAGAATTTCTTCAAGAAAAAATATTGCAGAGAGCACCAACCATTTCTGAAAGAGCAAAAAAGGTAAATCAGAATTTAACTCAGTTTTCCTGAAGAATTTACTTTATTTTAGGATTTTGAAAACATGTTAAGTAATACATTGTTAATGGTATATGAGAATTACTGGTTTTCTGTCGATCCTTTCTAAAGCATTCTTTGATACATTCATTCAGCAAATATCTTTGGTCTACCATATGCCTTGGTATTACTCTGCTATCTTTTAGGATGAAAAGGGATGCTAGACAGTAATTGGTAAATTAATTCTAAACTCTGTTTGATAACTGTTTCCAGCTACCAGAGTGAGTTGTGATTTTACATGACATTTATAGCTTTGGGTATAAGTCACAGTACCCTCTTTGGAACTCCAAATTTTCTACTGCCTTTACAGAAAGACTGAAAGAACTTTATTATGCATATGTAATTTCTAAGAAGTTTGGTCATGATGTGAGCACACAGAATGCTTTAATATCTCAGTTTGGGCAGAATATATTAATCTTCCTGTCCATGATACTTTTATGAACCTCCGTGAGAGCAGGGAGAAGAAAATCCTCCCTTTTCCTCACTCTTACTTCTCTGTTCAAGCAGACTTATCCAATGTGAAGGAAAGGAGGCAGTTTGGGCTTCTGCTGATGATAGACTTGAAGAAGGTAAAGGTCTTACACCTTGTATAATATAGTGGTAGGCCTGTCCAAGAAGTTAGAAGCATTATGTCTAGCAGTGGCTTATTCTCTTCTGTAGATCTCACTGCTTGGGGATTTTGATACATTCCAAGAATTTAACACAATGAAGAACCAGAAATGTATATTAAATACTTGGAAATGATATTCTTAATAAGCACTGGTAAAACAGTTAACTTGTCTCAATTTTAGAGATATATCTTTTTCAGTGGCTATAATGCATCGTTACATATCAGAATCACTTGGGGACTTAAAAAAAAAAAAGAAAGAAACATGGACAATGTCATCCCAAACCAATTAAAGTCATGTCTCTAGTGGATGAGACCTGGACGATTATTCTCATGGATAGCTACTAGGTTAAAAACTCACTTGGCTCATTCCTTCACTTTATGTCAAGTCTACTCAATTGGCCTTTCCTCAGAATAATATTCTCTGATTACTAAAACAGTACCCTCCCATGACTCTCTATCCCTTTACCCTACTTATCACCATCTGACATTTTACAGTGTTTCTTTACCATTAGAATAACAGCTTAATGAGAACAGGGACTTTTTTTCATTGCTGTATCTTCAGTGTGCCTAGAATAGTTCCTGACACACAGGATATTCTTAAATAATATGTATATATTTTTATGCTTATTAATATGTATAAAATTTCTATGCTTATTATTGTTTATAATAAATCCCATCTGAGATACGTGTTGATTTATATCTGAAATCTGATTAATTTAAGAAGAGTAAGTTGGGTGCAGTGGCTCATGCCTGTAATCCCAGCACTTTGGGAAGCCAAGGCAGGTGGATCACTTGAGGCCAGGAGTCCAAGACCAGCCTGGCCAACATGGTGAAACCTCGTCTCTACTAAAAATACAAAACTTAGCCTGGCGTGGTAGTACATGTCTGTAATTCCAGCTACTCGGAAGGCTGAGGCATGAGAATCATTTGAATGCAGAAGAGGGAGGTTGCAGTGAGCTGAGATTGTGCCACTGTACTCCAGCCTGGGCGACAGAGCAAGACTCTGTCTCAAAAAAAACAAAAGAAGAGCGAGCCTCAGACCGGGGATATGGTGACTCATGCTTGTAATCCCAGCACCTCTGGGAGGCTGAGGTGGGAGGATAGCTTGATCCCAGGAGTTCAAGGCTAGCCTGAGCAACATAGTGAGACCCCATATCTATAAAAAGAATTTAAAAATTAATGAGCTATGGTGGCATACACCTCTGGTCCCGGCTATTCAGGATGTTGAGGTGGGAGGATCGCTTGAGCCTGGGAGGTTGAAGGCACAGTCAACTGTGATCATACCACTGTACTTCAGCCTGGGTGAATACCTGCATATATTTCCACCCTCCTGCCAAAAATTACCTACTAAAAGAACTGTTAAGAGAATAAAAAGAGATCAAGCATGGTGGCTCACGCCTGTAATCCCAGCACTTTGGGAGGCTGAGGCGGATGGATTGCTTGAGCTCAGGAGTTCAAAACCAGCCTGGGCAACATGGCAGACCCTATCTCTACTAAAAATACAAAAATTAAAATTAGCCAGGCATGGTGGTGCGTGCCTGTGGTCCCAGCTACTCAGGAGGCTGAGGTGGGAGGATTGTTTGAGCCTGCAGGGCAGAGGTTGTAGTGAGCCAAGATCATGCCACTGCACTCCAGCCCGGGTGACAGGTGAGACTGTGTCTCAAAACGAAAAGAAAAAAGAGAATAAAAAGAAAAGGCATAAACCTCTAGTGGACAAAAAATGAGAGAAGTGAAAGCTGCAACCAAATTTTCAAAACTTTGATGCCCATAAATTAGTGGTAAAGGACTTGGCAAATCAGCGGACTATAATTGCTAAGCCAGTATTAAGAAAAGCTTGAAAGCTACCATATACAACAGAACCCTGAAAGGTAAGGGAATTAATAGTGCCAGGTACCTCCAGAAATGAGAGTGAAAGTAGGGCTAAAAACAGGAAGATTGGTTGACAATCTTAAGATAGAGTTAGACTCTGGTCCCTCCCCCACTCCATGCTGCACTCCAGGAGATGTCTGGAGGTTTATTCTGCAGAAGGGTAAAAGAAATGGTCTCTGAACTGAAGGACACCAGGCACAGTTAAAGATGGGAATAACTTACTGAAAAGGGCATTTAAGTAATTGTTTACACATTGAATGTTAAGAATCTATCCATATCATTTCATTCAACTCCTGGAACATAAACATTAAGGCTTATTACCCCCTAGACAAGACGTTGAAAAATCCTTATTTGATCAATCTGACTAGCCTAAGAGGAAAAACAGAAGTACTGACATTGGAGGTGGGAAATGCTCACCCACATCACTCTGCAGTGAAGCAAACTCCACCCACTTAAAAGCTCAGTGTTTCCAATCAGTGCTTTAGTTCCTTGCTCTTAAATATGAGCATAGATCTAGGATCACAGGATACCTCAGGGAAACCTCTTAATGTGAAAAATAGAGGTCAAAATAAACAGAAAAAAAGAGAAACTTACAGGAAACAGACTATATAGGAAGATAATTTAAATAAAATCATGACTGTCTTTAGAGATAAGAGTTTATATTTGCCAGGAGTGGTAGCCCATGCCTGTAAATCCCAACACATTAGAAGGAGAAGTCAGGAGGATTGCTTGAGCTCAGGAGTTCTAGACCATCCTGGGTAACAAGGCAAGACCCAGACTCTACCAAAAAAAAAAATTAGCTGGGCATGGTGGCATGTGCCTGTGGTTCCAGCTGCTCAGGAGGCTGAGGCAGGAGGATCGCTTGAGCCCAGGAGGTAGAGGCTGCAGGGAGCTGTGTTCGTGCCACTGCACTTCAGCCTGGGTGACAGAGCAAGACCCTGTCTCAAAAGAAAAAAAAAAAAAGAGTTTGCATTCACAAAAAGTGAACATGACACTGTTAAAGAAGCATTTGTGCCATGACAATTCAGTGAAGACTAAAGAATCATCATCTTCAAATGGCCTTGGTACAACTGAATATTCACATGCAGAAGAATGAAGTTGGGTCTTTTACTCTCGTCCTACAAAAAATTAACTCAAAATGGATTGTTGACCTAAATATAAGAGCTAAAGTTATAATACTGTTGGAAGAAAATATAGCTATAAATCTTTGGGAATTTGAGCTAGGCAAAGCTTCCTTAGATATGACACCAAAAATACAAGCAATAAAAGGAAAAAGTAGGTAAATTGATTTTATCAAAAATTAAGACTTTTGTGCTTCAATAGACGCTGGCAAGAAAGTGAAAAGACAACCTACAGAATGGGAATAATTATTTGCAAATCATATATATGATAAGGGACTTGTATCTAGAATATATACAGAACTTTTGCAACTCAATAATAAAAAGACAACACATTTTTAAAAATGGGCAAAGGATCTGAATAGAAACCTCTTGAAGATACATAAATGGCCAATAAACACATGAAAAGATACTCAGTATTATTAGCCATCAGAGAAATGCAAATCAAAATAACAAAGAGATACCACTTCACACCCACTAGGATGGCTATAATCAAAAAGACAGTAACAACTGTTGGTAAAGATGTGGAGAGATTGGAACACTTCTGCACTGGTGATGGGAATGTGAAATGGTGCAGCCACTTTGGAAAGCAGTCTGGCAGTTCCTCAGAAGCCTAAACAAAGTCACCAGGTGACCCAGCAGTTCTACTCCTAGGCACACGCCAGAGAATTGAAAACGTAAGTCCACACAAAAATGTGTACACTGCTCATAGCAGCATTATTCGTAATAACCAAAAAGTGTAAACAACCCACATGCTCATCAGCTGATGATTAGATTTATAAAATGTGGTATATTCATACAGTAGAATATTATTTGACAATAAAAAGGAATGAAGTACTGATACATGCTATAGCATGGATGACCCTTTCAAACATTATGCTAGTTTAAAAAGCCCATCACAAAAGACCACATGTTGTGTGATTCAATTTATGTGAAATGTTGAAAATAGGCAAATGTAAAGAGACAGAAAGTAGATTAGTGGTAACTTAGGACTGGGGGTTTTGGAGAGAAATGGGCAGTTACTGCTAAAGAGTATGGCATGTCTTGTAGGGAGTGATAAAAATGTTCTAAATTTGATGGTAGTGATGGTTGCACAACTTTGAATATACTAAAAATCATTGAACTGTATACTTTGAGTGGTTCAGTTGTATGGTATATGAATTATAAGGGAGCTTTTAGAGAACCAGGACCAGTACCAACAAAAAGCTTTTGGAAATTGAAAACAGAAGAAATGAAAAATTCAATACAAAGGTTGAGGAAATTTCCCAGAAAAGAGTTCAAAAGGCCCAGATATAGATAACAAAAAAGCTGAGATTAGAGGACCATTTGAGAAGGTACAGCATTTGAGTAAAGAGAATTCCAGAAAAGGAGAACTGAGAAAAACAGAAGAAAGTAAATCATTGACAAAATAATTCAAGAAAAATGTCCAAAACTGGATGGTCATGAATTTCCAGATTGAAAGAGTCTTGAGTACTCAGCACAATTAATAAAAATAGACTAATGCTGACATACATTACCATGATAAGTTAGAATACTGGAGGCAAAAAGAAGAATCTGTAGTCTTCCAGGGAGGGGGGAAATGTCACAGACAGGATCAGGAGTCATGATCACCTCAGCAGCACTTCTGGAAGCCAAACAATGAGGCAGTTTTCTTCAAAGGTATGAAAGAAAATAATTACTGATGCAGCCTTTTCTTTTTTAACCAAACAACGAATGAAGTGTGAAGATGGAATCAAGATAAGTTCAGAAATGCATGACTTTAATACATGGTAATAGTGGAGATGGTGCTTAAACTAAAAACAGAAGTCATGTGATCCAGGACGCACAATCCTCTGGCTGATGGTAGAATTTGATCTGAAATAGGAGACATGCTGTGAAACCAGTCTAGGATGGAACAGATCAGGAGGTTCTGGTGAGAGTCTTCTTCAAGAAGATGATACCGACAGAATACCCATTTGAATGTGGTAAAAGGAGTTATAAACAGCTGAGAGAATAAATACTAACTACAGGGGAAATAGAAGTGGTAATGTATGATAAGGTTCAGCTCTGAATATGATATATATAATCATGTTATGTAAACATTGAATATTGATCTAACCAAAATTATAGTATATCTTGAGAAAAGAATAGAGATTTCATAAGAGTTAAATTTTCATCTTCTATTGTGGGAAGTCCTACAGATAATTCCTAACACCAAAAAATCAGTGAATAATGATAGGAACACATGTTCAAGAGATGAATGTCCAAAAAAGATTAGCTAAAATGAGTTGAAAGTGGTTGCCAGTGGAGATGAAGCTGAAGGTTAGGAGGTTGCTGTTTTTCTTAACAAAACATGCACAGCTCTAGTACTCTTGAAATCATATGCAAGTATAATTTTGACTTAACAAAAAGAAAAAATAACAGATTTTAAATCTTGGGTTTATTCATTTTGAGCACCCAAAACCTCTTTTTTTTTTTCCTTAAATGTCTCAGGACATTTAAAATCAGATTTTACCTGTGATTTTACATAAAAAGGATTTTGATGTTTGGGCTCAGAGTATAGAAGTACAGCCGTTGTTACTAAAGACAGGTAGTAGAGATTGTCAACAGAGAGCAGGTGATGGTTGGAGGATATGAATTTGTATGGGAACATTTATGGGGAAAATGATTATCTACTTAATGGATTGAAGTGATAGAAGAAGAGAGAAATATGGAGTTTTCTACTTAGTAAGCATGAAATACCACCATAACCCACTTCTCTTTCTAATGAGCAGGTTCGGAGAGTACCAGGTTCCAGTGGCCGTCTTCATAAGACAGAGGATGGAGGCTGGGAGTGGAGTGATGATGAATTTGATGAAGAAAGTGAGGAAGGGAAAGCAGCAATTTCACAACTCAGGGTAAATTTTATTAAACTGTGTACTTTAGCTAGAACTTTTTGTAGTTCTTGTTCAGCTCAACCAGCTAAAATATAAAGAATACAATTGTAACAGGATTTTCTTGAACAGCTTATTAATAATAGGAGCCCAGTTAATTCTGCATGGAAAGTTGGACTTAGATATCTGTTTGAATATGATAATATTTAGAGTATATGAAAATGACCCAAATCTACCAAATCTAGAGACGAAAGCTGCAAATGTCTGAGATGCAAAATACACTGGATAGGATTAATGGCCAATTAGACATTGCAGAAGAAAAGTTAGTGAACTTGAAGGCCCAGCAATGGAAGCTTTTCCCCTGAAGTCTGTTATCCTCCTACTAAGGAGGAATGGTGTATCTCTTATTCAGTTGGTATATCCTAGATATCTGTCGTGCACACGTGTGTGTGTTTCCTAAAAACAGTGAAGACAAGAGTCTTCCTTTTGGTTCATTTCATCACTCTTGCCTAAAAGCACTGCCTCAAGTTGTCAGGACTCATTCATTCCTAAGACTGGAAGTGTTTATAAGGAAATATAAATGTTTGAGGGTATTATACCTTTGACTGCTTAGGACTGTTTTTGTGGGATGAATAGTGAGTATACTGGTATATTGCTTCCTGCTTTTAGGATCTGCTTTGGTGAAAGCACTTATGACTCTCTTGATAAACACTGAATATTTGTTGACCTTGTTTATCTAATGAGGTATTTGAGTCTAGTCCTTCTGCAGAGCTAAGTTTGTAAAGGCCTTGCCAATGGAAGTTGGCAAAAATCGATTAAGCTCTAAGCTTGGAAACACTGTTTAGAAGGTAAATGCAAATATTCGTTTACATACAATTGTGAGTTTAATGTTTCTTTATAAATGTGAGACTATGGCATCCTTTCTTCCTTACTTTTTCATGTGACTCCTGTTTGAATTGATACTCTCATGTATTGTTATATTAAAGCTACCAGAGGAAGCTAAAGCTGCATGAATTTCGTAGTTCTACCTTCCTGTGAAAGGGATGATGATGCTATTTTTCTTCTGACTAACAAATATTTGGAGAGATACATTATAGCTTTTCAGTATCTAATTATTACTCTCTAGCTATCTATAGATAAATTTGGTAGTTCTGAAATAGTTATAGTAGCTTTCTTATAACGTAATACATTGGTATCTAAACAACACAGAAACTTATATACTTTGGCCACAGAATAAGTAGTTTCTGTCCAGTATTTTTCATGTTATCTTTATAGCATTTTTGAGACCATGAATTCTTTTTAAGAACATGAGTCTTTTAAAACTAAATTGAACTATGTTAAGAAAATAATATACCATGACCAAACGGGATAGGGTGCAATGATGGTTCAGTATTAGGAAATCTCATAATATTGATAGATCTAAGGAGAAAAATGTTATTTTTATTTTCATAGATTCTGAAAAAGGCTTTGACAAAATTCCGCCCATATTCATAATGCTCTTATGTAGATCCAGATTTCCATCTTTATATTATTTTCCTTATGCCTGAAAAACTTTCCTTAATATTTTTTGTGTTGTAAGTCTTTTGGTGATGATTTTATGTCTGAAAATGTCTTTGTTTTGAGAATGTGTGTTTGTAGGGTATAGAATTCCAGGTTGACAGGCTTTTTTCTTACAGCATTTTAAAGATGTTTCTTCACCATCTTCTTGCTTGCATCTTTCCACTGAGAAATTTTGTGACATTCTTATTCTTGTTCCTTTATAAGTAACATGTCTTTTTTCCCTGGCTGCTTTTAAGATTTCCTCTTTACAAATGGTTTTGGAAAATTTGATTGTGATATGCCTAGGTATATTTTTCTTCATGTTTCTTGTGCTTGGGGTTTGTTGAGCTTCTTGGATCTGTGGGTTTATAGGTTTTTATCAAGTTTGGAAATTTTTCAGCCATTATATTTTCAAACATTTTTTTCTGTCCCCCAGTAACATATATATTAGGCAGCTCGAAGTTGTCTCACAGCCCACTGTTTCTCTTAATTTTTTTAAAATTCTTTTTTTCTGTCTATTTTGTGTAGTTTTTATGCTAGCTTTCAAGTTTATTTATCTTCTGCAATATCTAATCTTCTGCTAATCCCATCCAGTTCCTGTTTCATCTCAGGCATTGTAGTAGTCTAGAAGTTTAATTTTTTTCCCATCTTCTATGTCTCTACTTAACTTTTTGGAGATATGTAATACAGCTATGATAACTATTTTAACATCCTTCTCTTCTAATTCTAACATCCATGTCAATTCTGAATTGGTTTTGTTTTGTTAGTTATTCTCTTCATTATGGCTTGAGGAGTATTTTCCTGCTTCTCCATATCTAGTAATCTGATTAGATGCCAAACATTGTAATTTTCACCTTATTGCTTGCTGACAATTTTGTATTTCTGTAAGTCTTCTTGAGCTTTGTTCGGGGATACATTAAAGTTAGTTGGAAATAGTTTAATGCTTTTAGATCTTGCTTTTATGATCTGTTAGTTGGGTCTGTAGTAGTGTTCAGCCTACAGCCATTTATTCCCCATTACTGAGACAAGACCTTTTTGAGAACACTACCCAATCACCTGTGAGTTATTAGTTTTTCCAGTCGGGCTGGTGGAAATAGGCACTGTTCCTGGCCCTGTGTGAGTGCTATGCACTCTTACCTCTCATCGTTTTTGATGTTTTCCCCCCTATTCTCAGGCATTTCCTCACATGCATTCGTTGATAAGTATTCTGTCAAACATTCAAAAGTGACCGTCTGCAGCTATCTAGGGTTCACTCTCTTTGTAGCTTTCTCCTTCCTTGTACTGTTTTATCAACTTAATCTGCCTTGGTCTCCCGGTCTCTTAGCTCTGTTTCCTCAACTCAGGCAGTTCCTTGGATTTCATCTAGGTTCCACCTCCCTGTGCCACAGCTTGGAAGCTTTCAAGGCAGTATGTAGGGACAAGGCCCACCACTTTTTTTCCCTGTCTTCCAGGAATCACTGTTTTTCTTTGCCCAGTGCCCAATGTCTTGAAAATTTTTGCTTCATATATTTTGTCTTTTTTTGCAGAGGTGGGATTTTTTCAGGCAGAAAGATAAATCTGGTCCCTGTTTATTCATCATGGCCTGAAGTGGAAGTCTACAATTATATTTTAAGTGAATGTGTAACTGTACTGAAGGGGAATATAAAAAGAAAGAATCCAAGTAACCTATGAATATAGTATTTGACTATGTGTTCTCAGGTGGAGTTGATGGGGGAAAGAAAACTTAAGACAAACCTTGAGCTCCTTTTATTAGGATTATTTTTCATAGTTGTATATGCAAAACAGTTCAGAAACTCTTGTAGGATTGAGGAAATGAGTAAATGTCTCAATGTTCTTGGGAGCCAGGATTCTCACTATAGAAGAAGATATACGCAGGTATGGAACAGGGCAAAGTGAGAAAGAATCCTGTGGCAATGGGTTTGAATTGGAGGCATTGGTGTGAATTCAAGCTTTGTAAAGTATGTGTGTGAATGTGTGTGTGTGTGTATGTATATACGTGTGTCTGTACTTGCATATATTTCTCAGCTTTGTCCACTGAATGGCCTGAAAGCAAAGAAACCCCAATAATGACATGCCTTGTATCCAGATAATGGTCTCTAATACCATTCCCCACTAAAGGGAAGCAGAGCTCCTTTGAGAAATGGTTGATTCCAGGGCTTGGGCAGGGAAAATATAAGGGGAATCTTGAATATTATGTTCCTTTGCCAGAAGGAAAAGATACTTAAAAAAAAAAAAAACAACTCATAAGGACACAAGCGCCAGCTCGAAGTTACTCCTACTGGCAAAATCTGGGACAATTTAACCACCAAAATAAAGTGCAATAATTAATTATAAACAATTTAGAAAATAGCTATCTATGAGTCTATACCAATAACAAATACATATATAAACAAATGGGGGAAAAGGAATGGTTCTTCATTGCAGTAGGCTACCAAGTGCTGACCAGTAAATATGGACGAGTGTTGGAGATGGAAAATCATCATTTTACAATCATCGTCGCAAGGATAGGATTAGGCAGGAATCATCAATGAAGCTAAATATAGGGGGAAGTTTTGATAAGCAGGATATTTTCAGGGTCTTAAAGTGTGCCCCCACATATTACCTATTCACCACAAGGGAAAAAAATAAGGTTTTTTTATACTGGAGAAGTAGGAAAATTCCTTGACTAGGTGATTAAAATTAACATCACCAACGAGGGGCAGATGAACATGGGATACAGTAAGAAGGACACGTCAGTATGTAGAATTCCAAGTGGGAATTCATGTAAATATAATAATAAGGAAACATTAGATAAACCCCAAGTGAGGGACATATATTAAAATAAAGTATGTGGTGGGAGTGGAGGGACTGTATTCTCCAAAAATGTTGATGTTCCAGATTTTAAAAATCTAAGAAACGTGAAAACTACCTGCAATACATGATCCTAGACTGCATTTTATACTGGAGGAAAAACAAAAGGCTACAAAGGATATTAGTGTCGACATTTACGCTATAAATTAGATAAAAGTATTATATCATGTTAAATTTAATGAGAACTATAGTGTGAAGTTATATAAGAAAATATCTCATTCTTAGGAAATGTACACTCTGATTATTAAGTGGTAAACAGCCATGATATATGCAACTTATTCTCAAATGGTATAGGAAAAATATATTTAGAAAGAAAGAAAGAGAAAGTGAGCACCCAAATGATAGAGCAGATGAGGGGAAAAAAGGTTAATAATAAATGAATTGGGGTAAAGAGTATACTTATGTTCTTGTATTGTTATTCTAGCACCTTTTCTGTAAGTTTGAAATTATTTACAAAAGTTTTCTTGTAGTCTGGATGAATTCATTATTTACAAAGTTGTTTTTTTTTTTTAAAAAAAAGGTTTTGGGTTGGTCACTTACTTGGTATGCTACATTAGCTATTACCTGAACTTTGATTACTCCTTAATGAAATGGTGATAAAAGTGTTAAAAAAAAAAACCATCAATTGATCTTTGACATATTCTGACTAAGTCCATCATTGTCAGAATTTACCATAAATTGTTATTCGTTTAGAGGTAAGTTTTTTGGTAAACTACAGTGCCTGTATCCAGAATTACTGCTAACTTTTATTATTTACCAAATAAACAGCTTAAATTTTCATATGGCAGATTGTAATTGGTCATTTCCTAATAAATGTGGTTTACACCAGATATTTGAGACCTCACCTCAAGTATCAGTTTATTTCCACTACCTTTATTTTTGCTAGTGGTCCATGCTTTATTTTTGGACCACCCATGTTTCTTTACATACCAGACTCCCAAATATCCAACACCAAGAATAAGGGTAGTAGACTCTTTACATGCAGCTTTCAGATCATTTTTGGCTCAAGAGTTTTCTCCATTAAAGCTTGTAAACAGAATTACTCTGCTTTGAGAATGTGTTGGATAATTAGCTTAAAAGTTTAGGTTTGGTCTGGGATCTTATATACATAATATGTTCACGATTAGTAGAAAGAATTTTACTTTGGAGAATGTGACAGTCCCATTATGTATGCTTATAAAGCTCACAATTTTAAAATACGGAATTTTAAAATTGATAAGTACATTGATGTATTTGTTACAGGCTACCTGGACAAAAAATACAATACTATCATGACAGTTATTTTTTCCAGAAAACTTTCAGTAGACTTGCTGGTGAGTTAATATATGGATCAGAATTAAATGGAGTTGATTTGCATTTAACATCACTTGCAGTTTGGGACTGACTACAAGTAACCTGAGTTGTGAGTTAACAATCATCCTTTTTGTATTTCTTTTAGTCTCCCCGAGTGAAAGAATCAATATCAAATTCTGAGGTAAGTAATTGTGATTATTGAATCCTTGTTAAAGTATATGTGCTTTTGTTTTGGTTTCAATTTGAAGTGCTTTTGTTTGTGCATATGTGTGCTTAAATGGGAATGCAACTTTATACCAATCAAATTTTAAAAGTTGGCGTAAGGGCTCAGAATGTTCTTCCTTGCCTCTTTGATTTTGTGAATTTTTTATTTTTATTTTTGGCTTGGGCTGCTGGAAGTGAAAAGTTATTTATTTATTTATTTATTTTGAGACAGGGTCTTACTCTGTCACCCATGCTGGAGTGCAGTGGTGTGATCACGGCTCACTGCAGCCTTGACCTCCTGGGGCTCAAGTGATCCTTCCACCTCAGCCTCCTGGGTAGGTGGAACCACAGGCACACACCACCATGCCTAATTTTTGTATTTTTTTTAGAGATAGGGTCTCACCATGTTGCCCTGGCTGGTCTCAAGCTCCTGGGCTCAGGCAGTCTCCCTGCCTTGGCCTCCCAAAGTGCTGGAATTACAGGCATGTGCCAATGTGCCCTGCTGAAAAGTAGTGTTTTTGCATTAATTTGTTTGCGAATTTGTCAAATGCCATCTGTCCTTTTTGAATTCTTTCTTTCAGCCTCAGCCTCTTCTCTTGTGAAATAAATTCTATTTTCCGTGGTTACTGTGTCAGTATGATAGGAAATCTTGTTAAACAGATTCTTATTGGGCTGGTTTTCCCTATTCTCGTTACCGGAGAAAGACAATCATTTCTGTGGTCTGTTCTGTCATACAGTCTTACTTCCGGCAGCATCTTCATTCTGAGCTCAGTATTTGGTTTTAACACATCTCTTACTCTTAAACCAATTCTATTCTTGCCTCTTTGCTAAAAAGTAACCTTTGTTTTTTCATTTATTTTGTATATAAAGTACATTTGTGTATGTGATTATGTACATTTGTTTACATAGAACTGTATTAAGAGTAAAAACAAATACTGTTCCTTCACATATTAACAGGCCGCTATCTGTTAACTTGTATTAGAACTGTTGTTCACTTATATGTGTGGCTCCTCTTCTTGGTAGGGGAATTGCGTTTTCCTGCCCCTTGAAATTACATATGCCATGTCAGTTACTCTGGCCAGTGGCATGTTAGCAGAAGTGAGAACCACTCATGATTCCCCTTGTCTCCTTATTCCTGCTACCATGACCTGCATTCCTGAGTGAGGATGATACCGAGCTTGTTAGCCCCCGCTGGCGAGAGATAGACTTGAAGTGTGTCCAAGAAACAACTGTTGTTTTAATCCACTGACACTTCAGGATTATTTGTTACTTCTAATTTAACCTATGTTGACTAATACTTGATTTCTCAGAAATTGAATGAGA
This sequence comes from Pan troglodytes, assembly GCF_028858775.2. Taxonomy (NCBI): domain Eukaryota; kingdom Metazoa; phylum Chordata; class Mammalia; order Primates; family Hominidae; genus Pan; species Pan troglodytes. The sequence continues at coordinate 42,248,718 of NC_086015.1, forward strand.
GGCTATTTTACATATTATCTAGTTTTTATTTTTAGTCTTCTCCTTGTTCCTTTGCCTAAATATCATCTCCACATGAACTCTTGCATACTCATATTCTCATGCTCATTACTTTGTTTTTAAATTTGCAATAAAATTCACGTAATGTAAAATTTACCATCCTAATCATTTTCAAGTATATAGTCCAGTGGTATTAAGTATATTCACACTGTAGTACAACCATCACTACCATCCATCTTCAGAACTATTTTATCTTCCCATACTAAAACTCTGGCTATTAAACGGTAACTGCATTCTCCCCAGTCGCTGGCAACCACCATTCTATTTTCTGTCTATGAATTTGCCTACTCTAGGTACCTCATATAAGTGGAATTATACAGTATTTGTCATTTTGTGACCGGCCTATTTCACTTAGCATAATGTTCTCAGGTTCGTCAGTGTTGTAGCATATGTCAGAATGTCCTTACTTTTTAAGGGTCAGTAATATTCCTCTGTGTGTGTGTGTGTGTGTGCACGTACCACATTTTATTCATCTGTCAGTGGACACTTGGTTTGCTTCTACCTTTTAGCTGTGGTCAATTATGCCATTGTCAACATAGGTGTACAAGTATCTCTTTGAGACCCTGCTTTCAATTCTTTGGGGTGTATACCTAGAAGTGAAATTGCTGGGTATATGGTACTTCTATTTGTAATTTTTTGAGGGACCATCATACTGTTTTCCATAGAGGCAGCACCATTTTACGTGCTCATCAACGAGGGTTCCAATTTCTGTGCATCCTCTCGTTACTTTTAAAAATATATCCTTTCCATCTTTACTATAGATAAATGTAAGTACATACAATTTGGAAGCTAATAGTCTTTTGAAATAGTATTAATAATTAACATTTTCAAAAGTACTCTTAAAGGCCTACTTTTTTGTAAAAATCTAGAACCAATGAGTAATTTATGACTTCTTATGTATGAAGTTAAATGAACACAAAATTTTATTTCTTGTCTCCTTGATTTTGCTTATGTAATATCACCTATTCAGCCTCTACTATTACTCTTTGAATTTTTTCTCTTTCAACTTTACATTTTGGCTATTGCATCGTTTTTTCTCCCCCAGTAACTGCATAATTTTGAATATGTTTAACTTGTTTTTATACTCAGTATCAGTCATTTCCCCCAAACTACATAATTAAAATTTATGAACTATTTCAGACATACAAAATAACATATATAAAATATCTTTTTTTAGTTTTAAAGCATCACATTCACTTTTAAAATGCATTTCAGATATGTTAAGGAATTATTGGTTGATTGTCTTTGTAAGAAATACAAAGTCCTCATGCATGGAAAAATATAGCTTCTGTAATTTTGTATTACATACTTAAATCTGTATTTTGGAGGTGCTGTTTTGCTGGGCAAAGGAATGGAATAGATTTTGTTAAAGATAAATATAATGCAAAGTGAAAGAAGACAGACACAAAAGACTATATATTATATGATTCCATTTATATGAAATATCCAGAAAAGCAAATTTATAGAAATTAGGATCAGTTGTTGCCTATGGCTGGGTGTGGAAGCAGGAACTAACTATAGGCATGAGAGGACTTTTTGGGGGTGATGGAAGTGTTCTAAAACGATTGTGGTGATGGTTGCACAATTCTATATATGGTACAAAAATCGCCAAATTGTACAGTTACAGTGGGTAAATGTAGAGAAATATAAATTATACCTCATAGAGTTGTTAAAAGTTTAAAAGCCTAGAATTATTTGACTTCCATTTGGAATAGATATATTCGGAGTACCTGTACACTACCCAAAAACTACTTTGAAAATATCACCCTGAAAGGCTGAACTTGCTGTCAGCAGACCTGCCTCCCTTTCCACACAACTTAAGCAACACTGTGTGTGTTTTTGTTACAGCTCTTTCCAACAACTGATCCTGTGGGTACTTTGCTCCAAGTTCCAGAACAGATCTCTGCTCATCTACCTCAGCCAGCTGGGCAGATTCCTACACAGCCAACTCAAGTCTCTCTCCCACCCACCGCAGAGCCAGCAAAAACAGCTCAGGTAAAGCCGGGGATATGGTTTCATGGTCACTCCTTTGGATAGATGAAAAGAGCAGATATTAACGTGGAATATAACCTAATGTAATCAGGTTAATGTCTTGGTAGATTTTGAAACAAGTTAGAAATTCTGTCTTCACATTTTTAAGCATGTACAGGTAAGAGAATTTTACAAGGATCACATGCAGGTTTTTAAGCAACAGAATAAATTAATGATGGAAATATTTCAAACATCAAAAATTTTGGGCTAATTTCTTGTCAGCTTTGTATTAGATAATTACATTTAACTTCAGAATGCAGCTCATGAAGTTCAACAGAGACTAGGAGAATCGATGGCTGTACTGTTTTTGTTGTTGTTGTTCACTCAGGCTTATACTTTTTATTAATACTCTTTGTTTTCTGTGGTTTTTCTCTATTACTCTTTTTAAGTTATTTGTCAATTTTGTGAGGGTTGGTTTGTTAAGTCCGGGTATTATAATCTGTAAACTCATTTATCCAGGTGCACACAAACTTTATTAAATCATACTTCATTGACAGCAGCCAAGTGAATGAAGGCCCCGCAGTGGGCTGCTACATGCTGTGTAACTCCTTCTCTCCCTTCAATAAACCTCAGACACTGCATACAACATGTGGCCCTATGATACATGGTTAAAGTAAGACTTTCAGCATCCATTTATTAAATATTAGAAGTTCCATTTTCTTGTCTAACGTTTTAGATGAAAAGAAATATAAATTAAAGGTCTGATTTTTTTTTTTTCTTTTGCACCCCAGTAGATCATCTCGTGTTCTGCCTTTGGAGATCACTGCTTTGAGCATTTCCAATTAGTCATGGCACTTACTTCATTTAACTTTGCATCCCTCAAGCTTTCCATTTCTGCTTGGCATATGGGAAAAGATACAGTTGTCTTAGGAAAATTGATGGAAAAATTAGATTCATTTTATAAACAACTTAAATCGAATGCATGTCCTCCCATAAGCAAGCGCTGTACAATTTTCAGAGAGGATTAGTTTAGCGATAAAAAGACTGGAACCTATGTATGGGTTGGATGGATTTCTGAAGGGCAGCTGGTTCAGGGTCTACCTTTTGTACTGCCATATGGTGCACTGGCAGATTTTTTAAAAATGAGAAACCTAGCTTTGTGTTTTTCAGTCTTGTAGAGGGGAACAAGGGTCTCAGAAATATAAAATGTAAATGTGGCTATATGTGAAATTTCATCTGGGCTTGAGAGTTGTCTTTCTCATTGTGTTGGACTTAAACTGACATTCAGCTTTTGTTGCTGCCTTAGAGTGCGTGTCCTCCTCCAGCAGGGAATGTCCTGGGGATTAGTATGACCTCAGCTGGAGATGAAGAAAATTGCTGCCAAGTAGATGATTCCTCTGCCAGTGACCATTAGTCACCTCCCCACTTAATGTTTCAGGCAATGACTGTATACCTTTCAATGCTTTTTAGGCTTTGTCTTCAGGATCAGGTTCACAAGAAACCAAGATCCCAATCAGTCTAGTACTAAGATTAAGGTAAGTAGACATTTTTTGTTTTGTTTTGTTTTGTTTTCTGAATATTCTGCATGTGCTGTAATAGTCTGTGCCTGAGAGTAACTGGATAGGATTGTATGTCCTCCAGCATCAAGCTCTGTTTGCTTGGTGGTGTATTATTTTTCCCCAGAAATAATAGCAACAGTGTGAGGACCTGCATGTTAGCATGTGTTGTGACTAACTGATGCACATGTTCTCTCAGTTGTTTCTGTGCTAATTGGTGATGAGTTTGTGTATTTACAGTGTAGCTAGTTTGGGTTAGGAGGTGTAGCCTGTAATTGAGGAACAGTTTTTAGGGGAGCAGCACTAACTGGCTTATCTGAAGATCAGTCTTATAATTGTGACGAGGTAAACTCTGAGATCAACTAACCCAAGAGGGGAGCACTTTTTGATTGTGATAGATCAAATAAAGGCCTTGTTTTTAGAAGGTTAAAAGGAAACTTCTAAATGTTTTTGTAGTCTGTTTCTGTTTTGCAGCAAGTACCCTAAATTGGTGGTTCTTGGTGGGAACATATAGAGAGGTCCTGACAGATTGCTCAGCAGGAAGTGCCATAGGTAGCAGTCTGTTCATTTTAACTCCCTGCCCTCCCCACCCCCCCACCCCCGCCTCTAGCACTAGTAGCTGGATTCAAATTCCAGAGCTTTCTTGTCAGAATCACTATGGCTGTTGTATTGCTCTAGTTAGGTCTCTTTCTACTCATAAATGCATTTGAAAAAAAATTAGTATTAAAGTATCAATTGAGGCAACTCAGGCCTTTTAAAACTATTATTAACATTTTAAAAAAGAGTTCCACTGAATTACCATTAACTCATTCCCCTTGCACATATAAATTCCTAGTCATCTTTCTGTAAGGTCCTAATTGGAGATAGAGGCAGCAAGAGCTATTTAAGAGAATGTGGTAAGGAGAATCTCATTGCTCCTTGCCACTAGGAGCAATGCATTTATGCCATAAATGTGAAAAGCATATTTGGTTACCTTTCCTTTACAGAAGCCTACTTAGTATACCTGGTCTCATCTCAAAAATTCTGAGTTACTAGGATGTCTTGACAACTTCATGCTGTTTTAAATCTACATAAAGAATAACACTTTAAGAAAATTATTGTGAAATGTATTAAGCACAGACTATGTATAGCACTCTTCGGTACTGTGGAAAGGTGGATACTGAGAAAAGAGAAAATTAAATGACTCCCTTAATAATCAAGTCTAGGTTGGAAGTTGATTTGAACTATGTACTTACACAGCTAAAAGCAAATTTCAGGTAGTATATACATGCAGAAGTATAAGTTTGTATGTACCTGTGTAGAAAGAACGCAATGCAAGGGAAAATCATTTGGGGCATGTTATATTTGAGATGGGTAGTTCTATTTTAAGCACAATTTCAGTAACATCCTCAAGTATATTATTCATCAGATAGAAGTAAACCCTCTCCATTATTTATATAAAATAGATTTGAGTCCTAAGTGAGCAGGCATATCTGCCCTTAGATATAGTGTTCTCATTTCTCTGTCTTTAAACAAAACCTCCAGGGATCCTGCTTAATCTCAGTGCATGGTGTGATCATCACTGTAACTGTACCTCACCAGTCAGGTTTGAATTTCTGGAGTCATATAGTAACTCTGCTACCAGTATGGACCCAATTCCTTTCCCTATCCTCTCTGCCTACCTAAATCCTGCATATCTGTTAAGTCCTATATAAAAACTACCTCTAAAATTTTTCCTTATTATCCCCATCTCTCATATATTCTTTGAATTCCTATGGAATTTGAGGGAGTATCATGTATTTCATTTTATGAGTCTGCCAAGACTGATCACCAGAGGTAGGCAATGAATTGTGGGCATGTAGGAGTGGGGTAAGGATGAAAAAGGCATCCTGTATCATTTTAATCACACCTCCCTGTGCTCATACAATTTTCCTCTTAGTTTTATATGTTCTTGGTGTGGGAATAAGGATGGGAGTGGGCATATAAGAATCTACTCAAAGTCATGAAATTTTTATATTGATCAGTAAGGGACATAGATTCAAAGGGTTGTAGGACAATTAGATGGTCATTCCGAATTGGTTTTGCTCTGAGCTCTGCAGTGTGAACATATCTGAATACATCATATGATCTATGGGAACAAAACAGTCTTTCTTGAGGCACAGCTTTCTTAATATATGTTGGCAGAATCTCTTTGCATAAATTTAGAAATTCTTATTTTATGCATTCTGCTTTCTTTCATAGGAATTCCAAAAAAGAACTAAATGATATTCGATTTGAATTTACTCCTGGGAGAGGTGAGGCATCAAATGGATTGAAAACAAAATAGCTTCTAATTTGTGATTCAATGAAATGTGTTGTGAAGTTTCTGTCCTTTGTGAAGTTTTGCTTTTAAAGGATAATAAAAATTTTCCTGGTTTTGGCGAGCATATGAGTGAGATAAAAATGCAGTTCGTTGACTACTAAACACATTTAGAAAACCTTGTATAATAATACAAACAGTAATAAATATATGATAGCTCTTTACAGCTTACTATAGGCCAGGCATTGTCTTAAGTGTTATCTTATTAAATTCTCACAGCAGTCTACTAAGGAAAAATTATTATCCCCATATTATCGATGATGAAATCAAGACTTAAAGGCAAAGTAACTTGTTCAAGGTCACACAGCTGGAAAGAGGTATAGCTGGAATACAAACCAGATCTGTCAGAATCCAAAGTTCATTCTTTATACATGGTTGTCCTCCATGATGGTAAAGAAACAAGGTCTGCAGTCTCCTCTCTCCTCAGACAGAAGCTGAGGTCTGTCATGTACTGTTTCTGGCTGTTGAACTTCACCTTGAACAAGGTGTGTTTTGTTTCTTGCCTTTATTACTCAGTGTTCTAATTTGGGGAGTAGCCAGCAAGTATCTGTTCTGTGTATCATGCTTATTCTTCTTGCTGTCTCACTATCATGAGCAACTAACCACTAAAGAGAAAAGATGCAGGTGTACAGAGGTGTCACCTGTTTTACTTTTTAAACACCAGGCAACATCACATTTTCAGGAATTAATTCAAATTGCTGGTTGCCTGTGTGAATGTGTGGACACTGTCTCCGCCGCAGTCCTCCTGTTCCCTCTGAGGGGCTCATTTTCAAGCCCTTGGCAACCAATACCACTGAGTTGGTTGAAGATGAGGTTAATTGGGGATATTCTGTCCTCATCTTTTTAGTTTCTGGTTATACCCATTGCTCAGATTGTACCACCTGGAATAACTAGATAAGAAGAAAAGCCCACCAGAATAAAAAAGTAAATGATTTTAGCAAAAAACTTGGAGTATGATTCCCAAAGAGAAGAGACAAAAATTTTTTGAGACAAAAATTGTTGCCTTAGTTTTTGAGAATAAATCATTCTGGTTTTTTAGCCCTAGAGATGTTCAGTATTCAACATCATGTCTCAGATATTTGCTACCTGGTTTATACAGATTCTGCCCTCTAGCTAGATCTGTGAGAATTCCACTTGAGATAATCTCAGTGGTAGGAAAAGTCTTTGTATAGAAGGAAGACCCTGCCTGCCTTCTTGGTTCTGTGGATTTAGCATCCAGCTTGGGCCTAGCATGGCACACTGACACCCACACAAGCTGTGAGAGTTAACAGTGGCAAGCACGCACAAAAAACAGAGCACTGTCTTCTTTGTCCTTGCAGATACAGCAGAGGGTGTCTCTCAGGAACTCATTTCTGCTGGCCTGGTCGACGGAAGGGATTTAGTAATAGGTAACTCCATTGCGTTCTGCTCATGTGCTCCTGTGTCTCTGTCTGTATACTTAGTACATAGAAAAGCAGGTTTTTTATTCCACTGAGTAGGTCTGATGGTTCTTGAAATGGTTCTTGGCTTTGCTGAAATTATAGGTAATGGGACAGTTCCTTACACACACACAAAATTTCACCTCTGAGTTTGCTTTGTGACCTCCAATGATGGTAAGTGAAAGCACACCCAAGGTCTTTAGGAGATTAATAGAAATTATGGCAAAAGTCACAAGTTAAAGTAAGCTTGGCCATATCTGATCTGTTTTGGATACCTAATTTTTGTGGCCCAAGTTGAGCAAAAGTCATTAGAGATTTAGTACTAGAAAAGCAGGAAGGAAGAGAAAAGGCCCAGTGAGGCCACAGGTCCATGTTACTGAAGGAAAAGACCATGTCCTTAGACACAGTTTTCCGTGAAAAACCAGATAATAAATAGTTTAGGCCTTGCGGGCCATGTACAGTGTCTGTCACTTTTAAACCACTCTTAGCTTGCCGGAGAACAAAAACAGACCACAGGCTGGTTTGTTGACTTCTGGCCTTGGGCTTTCTGATCCATAAATCAGGAAATCATACCTCTTTTACCTGACTGTTTTTCCTAGGTTAATACAACATTTTAAAGAAAGTTAATTTGACAGTGGTTCAAGGTGTACTACTTAGAAATGAGTTTAAAAGACACTTTCATTAGGGGAGTGATTATTTGATCTGTCTGCTTCCATTTTGATTGTACGGAGCATATTCTTAACTACCATTTAAGCTTTTAAAATATGGTTGAAAGTGGATTTATGTAACTTCTCATTCATTACCTTCTCTGTTTGTATGATTACAGTGGCAGCTAATTTGCAGAAAATTGTGGAAGAACCTCAGTCAAATCGATCTGTCACTTTCAAACTGGTACTCATCCCTTCTTCCTTATGAAAACATCTTGCCTTTTATACACTGGCAGCTTCTCCAGACCAGCTTCTATATCCCCTGAGTGATGAGAATATTAAAATGTGGTGGATTGTGTTCATTTAGCCTCCCCAGTGCCCTGGGCTGATGTTTCCCTTTGAGTGGCCACTCTTCCTCTGTCCATGCCAGGAAACCTCTGACCCCAGAGACCCTTGGCTATTCATAAGAGAAACTATTAGCCAGTCTGACTCTAGCTGTTTACCCAGCCCCCCTCTTTTCTGGAATAAACACCTTCGTCAGTCTCCTATTTGTATCCTAGGGACCTGTTGCCCACTGCCTACCTTCCCACTATCCCATGTCTGTTTTATTTGCTACCTGCAAGTTTGTTTATAAATAATCACAGTTTCTCATTTTGTTTGGTTCTTAGGCATCTGGTGTCGAAGGCTCAGATATTCCTGATGATGGTAAACTGATAGGATTTGCCCAGCTCAGCATCAGCTAAACCACAACCCTGGAAGAGGCGGCCTAAGGAGATTCCACACATGCGTATCTCTGTTGCTTCTATTGGCCTAAACCCACTACTGCCAAAGAACCCAGCAACAAACCTCCCGGCTAGGAGCTTTAGAAGTCTTTATGTTCTTCCTGCCATCATTCCTCCTTTTCCCACAGGGAAAGAAAAGTTGGATCACTAGTGGCCAGCATCCCCAGAGTTCCGTTAGTAAACTTACTTCATATGTCCCCTGTCTTCCTCCATCTGAGAAGTGGCCCATGTGCTTCAAGGCCCAGGAGGGAGATCTGTCAGCTCATTCTTGCCTTACTCCAATGATGGCCCAGGTGGAAAAGTAGCAGCTGTATCGGGCTTCCTCATCCTGCCTGTTCCCCCACACCTGCCAGGATATGGACATCTTGGGATATCTCTTTACCACTGAAGTAGAATTGATTGTTCAGCTGGAGCCCAGAGAATTTAATTTAATGTTTTTTCTTTGTACCTGATGTGAATTCTAGCAACCTTTGTTAGGAAAAAGCACAGCCTCAGATGGAGGCAGCCTAAACTGTGTTCTTGTTTTGTTCATGGTGTTTCTAAGCGTTTTGCTGAAGCTGCTCTCAGGCACCCCCTTCTTCATTGCTCTCTCCAGAAAGGGTTGCTAGCCTTAACTTCAGCTGGTGCAAAACATCTGACTGTAGCCGAACTTCAGCCATCGGATCCTTCAAAGTGGAACTTTGCATTGTTTTTACAGACAACATCGAGTAATGGCTTGTAAATGTGAATTTTGCCAGAGGTGGTTTTTGAACAGGAAAATCATAATTCATATCATTGGAGAAGTATTTATTTTCAAATATTAAATTGAAGAAAAACTCAATCCTCCCATGAAAATCAGTTCGCCTGGCCTCCAAGTCATGAGGAAATGGGTATGCAAGGCTGAGATTTCTACAGCAATAAAGGAGACACACACTGGGCCAGAGAGGCCTGCCTTCTGCCTGCTCTCCTGCACTGACCCTTTGGAGGGGGTCTCTGTGTGCTGAAGCTAACTCAAGATGGAAAGTGAAACCACATGTGCCGTGACCTTTAGGTTTTATGAGTAGACAGTGTTCATTTGATTTTCTACAGAAATAATATAAATTATTCTTTAGGTTTAAAAAAGAGCACTCATAATGCAATATGTGAATAATCAGTGAGGTTGATTTTTCTTTTTTCCTACCGTTTCATAGTCTTTGTCTAACTGCTAGTAACCCTACCGAGTTTTATATATGAGTGGGATACTCAATCTGGCCTTAAAAAGATACACAAAGATGGGCTGTGGGTCCCTGGAAAGGGGGAGAGTTGCCCTTTACAGAATCACTCGAGCCCTTTCCAGCATTGTTGGTCTGATGAACAAGGTTGTTTTACCTTATTTTCTCTTGGAACATATCTGAAAACCTTCCCCACAAATAACTTGTCACACCTTTTGTTTCATTCTGAGTCTTTAGTTTTAGTCATGGGCTTTCTTCACCTGCTCTAGGTGCAAAGGCATGTTGGGAAAGAGATGGATGTTGGGGAGGAAGAGAGGAGATGGATTTCAGTTGGGAGTTAGGAGGAGAGTAGGTGAGATGATCAGACACCAGAGTTCAACGTCCCAGCAGTCTTGGTAAAAGGAGGGAGCCTGCTGAGCCAGGAGGGAGAAAAGAAGATTGACCAGCTTACTAGAAAAATACTTAGCTTTTCTTTTTCTTTTTTTGTGGAGGGGGGACGCAGAGGAACAAGGATGGGGAGGTAGGAATGAGGTATAGAAAAGAGATAGCATCTTCTTTGGCACAAGACTAGTGGCTTACCTTAGAGTTTTTTTTTTTTTTTTTTTTTCAAACCCATCAAAATCTACTTATTTATGAATCCAAGGGGTGGCAGCATCACTCTGTTCTAGCATTCTTTGTGGAGATGGTCTGGTGCCTAGCTGGGAGTGAGCAGCAGCCCATCCCCTGTTCACTTTCTCTAGCCCATCATTACCTGTGAACTGCAGTGGGGCAGTCATGGCAAATAGAATTGGGCTGGGGTTTCTCCTTTTCAGTTCATTGTTTGCCCTGCTAGGAATTAGAAGACAGACACCATGTCCCAGGACAGTGTTACTTCTTCTGCATGATGTGTGGTAGACTCCCTTTGCTGGCTTGTGCAGTGATACTGAGAAAATACATGAACAGAAACTGCCCAGGTGGAACAGCACGTAACCTAGTGAGTGACTGTACTCCTTTCTAGGAATGCTGATTCAGAGTGCACCTCTTTGACTAGGTCCCAGGATCCCCTTGTCCCTGGAGTAGGGACTAACTATAGCACAAAGTAATATGTGCCAATGCTATTTGTGAAATGTTTGGTCTTTCTAAATGACTAAAGGATTTGTTGGGTTTTTGCTTAAGTTTTGAACCAAATCCTAGAGCCAGCTGATAATATTTAATAATCTGGAGGAGAGAATAATGATGTACCAATAAGTGGAGATTCCTCCTTATGATGTATGCTAGGTTATGGAAGATGTAAAATATTCAACTTTTTCCTCCTTTTTTTGGACTTTGTATTTTACTGCATGTTTTCTTCATTTTTAATCAATAAAGAGTAAATTGTCCTTAGTGGTGTATGGACGCTTTATTTTAGTGGCCGTTGGCGGAGAGCTGTGGGTTGTGGGTCAAGGAATCACCACCAACTTTAATTGTTCATGCGAATAGAAGCCAAAGTACATATAAACTGTAAAGTGTGTCTGTTGATCTACAAATTATCTAGAACCATTAAAGCCATTATATAGTTGGGGAAACTGCAACCCTAAAAGGGAGGGATGAGGTCAGCCCAAGGAATTGGATAGGATGGGATATGGAACTCCTTTTATTATCTTTTGATCTTTTTTAAATCTTTGGTTTTGCTTATGCTGTTGGGCAAGGAAGGATGCCAGATTCAAGCCCTTGGGAGTCTCTTTCGAAAGTTCAGAACAGGGCTGAACTTATCTCTTCTTGGCTTTGATATTGCAATGGTGAAGTTACATGTAAGATTCTAGGCTCCTTTGTATTCCTGTTATCCTCCCACTGCAGGAGGAATCTTCCCTCATCATCTGCCCTTCCCAACAGCAGTGGCTTTTGATCCATGATAACACTGCTTGTGGGTCCTGGTATTTCAGAGCTCAGGGCTGTGGAGCCTTGGAGTTGACAATACTGTTTGGCCTACAGCTAGTTGAATTTGCTTTCAAGATAAGCAAGTTATAAAAGTGGAATCAAACTATTGTGGGGATAGGAAGGAGGTGCTTGTTACTCATAAGTGACCATGGTATATCTGGAGGGAAGGGAAAGGGTCAAGGGCAAATTGAGCTTCCACTTGCCCATTCTTTCTGACAAGATCAGGTCGTATCACTGGGCTTGGTTCCTTAGCTTTATTTGTTTGGCAGCAATACTCAGTGCATCCATTCAGGGATTCCTCCTTTGGGTCAGGTCATCTACCCCAAGGTTTTTTTTTTTTTCTTTAATGGACTTTAATTTTTAGAGCAGTTTTAGTTTCACAATAAAATTGAGTAGAAATTACAGAGTTCCCACACACCTCCTAACTCCACCCACAAACAGCCTCCACTACTGTCAACATCCCCCACTAGAGTGGTACATTTGATACAATTGAGTGTACATTGACACACTATTATCACCCAAAGTCCATAGTTTACATTAGGGTTCACTCTTGGTGTTGTATGTTCTATGGGTTTTGACAAATATATAGTGACATATATCCACCATTACAGTATCATACAGAATAGTTTCACTGCTTTAAACTTCTGTGCTACCTGTTCCTCCCTCCCCCACTAGTCTGTGAGAACCACTGATCTTTTTACTGTCTTTTGCCTTTTCCAAAGTGTCATATAGTTAGAATCAAACAGTATGTAGCCTTTTCAGATTTTCCTCTTTTACTTAGTAATATGCGTTTCAGTTTCCTCAATGATTTTTCATAGCTTGATAGCACATTTCTTTTCAACATAGAATAATACTCCATTGTCTGTACCTCAGTTTATTCATTTACCCACTGAAGGACACCTTGATTGTTTCCAAATTTTGGCAATTATGAATAAAGCTGCAGTAAACATCTGAGGGCAGATATTTGTGTAGACAGTTGAAAACAGCAACAGCTTATTTGGATAAACTCCAAGGAGCATGATTACTGGATCATGGGTAAGGCTATGTTTTGTAAGAAACTACCAAAACTTGTGGCTGTACCATTTTGTATTCCCACCAGCAGTGGATGAGAGTTCCTGTTACTCCACATCTTTAACAGCATTTGGTGGTGGTACTGGTATTTTGGATTTGGCCATTCTAATAGGTGTGTAGTGATACTTCTTTTTAATTTGCAACTTCCTAATGACATTTGCATCTTTTCATATCCTTATTTGCTATCTGCATATCTTCTTTGGTGAGGTGTGTGCTCAGGTCCTTTGCCCTCTCCACTTCCCCCCTAATTTTAACTTTTTATTTTGAAATAATCTCAGACTTACAAAAAAAATTACAAAAACAATACAAAGAATTCCCCTATACCCATCTCCCAACTTCCCCAAATGTTAACATCTTACATAACTACTTACAATTATCAAAATCAGGAAATTAACATTGATATATTATTGACTAGTCTACAGACGTTATGCAAAAGTTGTCAATTGCCCCACTACTACTCTTTTTCTGGTCCGACGATTCAATTCAGGATCTCACATTGTATTTAATTGTTATAATTCCTTAGACTTTTTCAGTCTGGGATAGCTCCTTTTGTGTCTTTGTTCTCATGGCCTTCACACTTTTGAAAAATGACGGGTAGTTGTTTTGCAGAATGACTCAATTTGGATTTATCTGATGTCTCATGATTAAATTCGGGCTATGCATTTAGAGAAAGAAAACCACTGAATTGATGTCAGGCTCTTTGCAATTCATCATCAGGAAGCACACCATGTAAACATCTCATTAGTGGTTATGTTAACTAATCACTTGGTTAAGGTGTGTCTGCTAGATTTCTCTACTGTAAAGTTACATTTTTCCTCTTAGAATTAATTAATGTTTTGTGAGGAGGTAGTTTGAGATTATATAAATCTTGTTACTCATCATACTTTGCTCAAAAATGTTAGCATTCTTTGATGATTCTTACCTAACACAATTATAACTGTGATATTTGCTAAATATTTTTTTCTTTTTTGTTTTAAATTAACTGTCCCAGATTCTAACTAAATGAAGATTTTCTGTTTCCATCATTTCTTCTACATTTATTAATTGGAATTCTACTGTGAGGAGGAGCTTTCCCTTTTCCCTCACTATGTGTGAGTTCAATTATTTACTTATGTAAGCATGACTTGCCAACAGAATATATTATACTTGTTAATTTTTGATGAACTGTTGGGGAGAAATGATATCCTGGTGTTGGTTTCTTTAATTATATGTGAGGTTGGAAGGTTAAAGGGCCATTTATAGTTAATGGACTTTTGCTTATTTTAAAATCAGGTTATTTTTCTTATTGAGTTTTAACAGTTCTTTGTATAGTTTTGTTAACAGTCTTTTATCAGATATGCCTTTTGCAAATATTTTCTCCCAGTCTGTGGCTTATCTTCTTGTTCTCTTAACAGTGTCTTTCACAGAGCAGATGCATTTAATTGTAATAAAGTCCAGCTTACCAATTTTTCTTTCATGGAGCACATCTTTGGTGTTGTAACTAAAAAGTCATTACTATGCCCGAGGTCATCAAGGTTTTCTCCTGTTATCTTCTAAGGATTTTATAGTTTTGCATTTTCTGTTTGGGTCTGTGATTCATTTTGAGTTAATTTTTGTGAAGGGTGTAAGATTGTTTGTAGAGTCAGTTTTTTTGCATGTGGATGTCCACTGTAATAGTGGACTCATCTGTTTCTCCTTCTACTTCTATCAGTTTTTGCCTGACATGTTTTGATGCTCTGTTTTTAGGTACATACACATTAAGGATTGTTACATCTTCTTGGAAAATTGACTCCATTAAGTAATGTCCCTCTTTATCCCTGGTAACTTTACTTGGTCTGAGCTACTCCTACTATCTTTTGATTAGTGTTGCATGGTATATTTTTCTCCATTTCTTTACTTTTAATCTATATGTGTCTATGTTTCTTGTTGAAAACATATAGTTTTGGGTCTTGGGTTTTTTGATCCACACTGACTACCTCTGCCTTTTTGTTGATGTTTTTAATACCGATGGCATGTAAAGTGATCAACTATTGATACAGTTGGACTAACACTTACTATAGTTTTCTATTTGTTGCCCTTGTTCCTCAAACTTATTTTTGTCTTCTACTCTTTTTCTGCCTTTTGTAGTTTTAATCGAGAATTTTATATGATTTTATTTTCTCCCTTTTCTTAGCATACTAATTATACTTCTTTTTTATCTTTGTTTAGTAGTTGACTAGAGTTTGCAATGTATATTTCTAACTAATTTAAGTCTCTTTTCAAATAACACTATACTGTTTCACAGGTAGTACCAATACAAAATAATCCTGTTTCCTCCCTCTCATCGTTTATGTTATTGCTGTCATTCATTTCAGTTACACATAAGCATATATATATATATATATACACACACACACAAGCAAAGATAATCTAATTTCCTGCTGTTATTTTGAAGAAAATGTTATCTTTTAGGTCAATTATGTTTAAGTAAAATAAACATTTTTTTTTACCTTCATTTATTTCTTCTCTAATATACTGTTCATTTCTTTATATACTTCTGAGTTTCTGACCTATGTAATTTTCCTACTTACTGAAGATCTTCTTTTAACATTTCTTGCAAAGCAGGTCTTCTTGTAACAAATTACCCCAGTTTTTGTTTCCCTGAGAAAGTCTCTATTTCTCTACCGCTTTGGGGGGATAATTACACAGGATACAGGATTCTAAGTTGGTGGGGCTTTTTTCTCTGAGCACTTTAAATATTTCACTCCACTTTCTTCTTGCTTATGTGGTTTCTGAGGAGAAGCTGATGTAATTCTTTTTTTTTTTTTTTGAGGCAGTCTCACTCTGTTGCCAGGCTGGAGTGCAGTGGCACGATCTCGGCTCACTGCAACCTCTGCCTCCCAGGTTCAAGCAATTCTGCCTCAGCCTCCCGAGTAGCTGGGACTACAGGCACGTGCCACCATGCCCGGCTAATTTTTTGTATGTTTAGTAGAGACAGGGTTTTACCATGTTAGTCAGAATGGTCTCGATCTCCTGATCTCGTGATCTGCCTGCCTCAGCCTCCCAAAGATGTAATTCTTATCTTTACTCCTCTACAGTAAGATGTGTTTTTTCCTTCTGGCTTTTTCAGGATTTTTCTTTATCTTTTATTTTCTGTAGTTTGAAAATGAGATGCCTACGTGTAGTTTTTTTAGCATTTATTCTACTTGGTGTTCTCTGAGCTTCCTGGGTCTGTGGTTTGGTGACCAACATTAATTTGGGGAAATCCTCAATCATTATTATTTCAAATATTTCATTTGTTCCTTTTTCTTTCTTCTCCTAGAATTCCCATTGCACATGTTATACCTTTCGTAGTTTTTCTGTAGTTCTTGGTTATTCTCTGTTTTTCACCTTTCAGTCTTTTTTCTTCTTGCTTTTCAGTTTTGGCTGTTTTTATGTGATATCCTCAAGCTCAGAGATTCTTTCCTCAGGCATGTCCAGTCTACCAGTAGGCCCATCAAAGGCATTCTTCATTTCTGTTGCAGTGTTTTTGATCCCTAGCA
Organism: Pan troglodytes; assembly: GCF_028858775.2. Taxonomy (NCBI): domain Eukaryota; kingdom Metazoa; phylum Chordata; class Mammalia; order Primates; family Hominidae; genus Pan; species Pan troglodytes. The sequence continues at coordinate 42,265,144 of NC_086015.1, forward strand.
TTTCTATTCGGTTCTTAGAATGTTAATCTCTCGCTTACACTGCCCATCTGTTCTTGTATGCTGTCTACTTTCCATTAGAGCCTTTAGCATCTGTGGGATGTGTGTGTGTGTGTGTGTGTGTGTGTGTGTGTATGTTTTGTCCATGGTTCCTGGCTCATAACTCCCTAGTTACAGTAAACAGAATCTCTCTTTCTTACCTTCTCCAGCCTCCTTTCCTCTGCCCAAGGCAGGACTCTAATCTGATTGTGGGTCATAAAAGGTCCTCATTCCAGAGGGGGACCTGCCTTATATACTGGAAGAAGGAATGCTACACAGAATGGTCAAAAAGAATCTGGACAGGCCTTGCTGGGTTTAGATCATACCCTTTTTGTACAATCACGTTTTGACATGGTTGTCCATGCTTTTATTCATATCATGCCTATCGAATGAAGTCTCCACAAAAAAGCCCAAGAGGACAGGACTGGGGGCTTCTAGGGAGCTGAACACATGGAGGGTGACAAGGAAGGTGAACAAGAATTCATCCATGTGCTGGAAGCTAGGTGCAGTAGCACACACTTGTAATCCCAGCGACCTCAGGAAGCAGAGGTGTGAGGATCACTGGAGCCCAGGAATCTGAAGCTGCAATGAACTATGATTGTGCACTGCACTCCAGCCTGGGCAATACAGCAAGACCCTGTCTTAAAAAAAAGTCTACATGCTGGGAGGGTGGTGCACCCCAATTCCACAAGGACAGAAGTTCCTGTGCTTGGGACTCTTTCAGACCTCACCCTATGTATCTCTTCATCTAGTTGTTTATTTCTATCCTTTTAAATATTGTTTATAATAAATTGGTAAACATAAGCATTTCCTTGAGTTCTGTGAGCTGCTCTAGCAAATTAACCTAAAGAGGTGTCAGGGGAACCCCAACTTAAGGCGGGTCTGTCAGAAGTTCCAGAGGCCCAGACTTGCGACTGGTGTCTGAAAGTGGGAACGCCAGTCTTGGAGACCTAGCCTTCAACTTGTGGGGTCTGGTGCTATCTCCAAGTACATAGTGTTGGAATTGAATTGGAAGAAACCCAGCTGGTGTTGGCTACAGAATTGATTGGTTGCCAGCTGGTGGGGAGAAATTCCCACATATTTGGGGGTCACAGAAGTCTTTGTTTTTAATTATCGTGTTGGTGTGAGAGCAGAGGAAAAATTGAGTTTTTCCTAAGAGCATTTTAATCATAGTTGCTTTAAATTCCCAGTCTGGTAATTCCAACATGAATAACTCTTCTTAGATCTGTCAAAGACGTGAAGTCACAGGGCAAAACACTGCTCCAAAAACACTGCTAGATTTAAGTCTGGTTCTGATCTCTGCTGTGTCTCTTCAAACTGTGTTTTTGCCTTTTAGTATGCCTTGTAATCTTTTGTTGAAAGCTGGACATGATGTGTACTGGGTAAAGGGAATTCCAAGTAAATAGGTCTTTAATGATGTGGTAAAGTATGGGGAGAGGGAAAGCAGTCTATGGTCCTGTGATTAGGTCTCGGTCTTTTAGTGAGCCTGTGTCTCTGCATTGTGAACGTTACAAGTGCTTCTCAGTCTCCCACCCTCTATTAAGTGGGACAGGATGGCTAGAGCAGGCTTGAGTTGGGTCTTTCTCTTCCCCCAGGTAGGATAGGGTCTGATATAGGGCAAGCCTTGTTAAGAACAGAATACTCTGGGCTGGGCACAGTGGCTCATGCCTGTAATCCTAGCACTTTGGGCAGCCGGGGTGGGTGGATCACAAGGTCAGGACAAGACCAGCCTGGCCAACATAGTGAAACCCCATCTCTACTAAAAATACAAAAAATTAGCCGGGCATGGTGGCGGGCACCTGTAATCCCAGCTACTCGAGAGGCTGAGGCAGGAGAATTGCTTGAATCCGGTGGGGGCGGAGGTTGCAGTGAGCCGAGATTGTGCCATTGCACTCCAGTCCGGGAGACAGTGCGAGACTCCATCTCAAAAAAAAAAAAAAAACAGAACACTCTGGCTTATTTCAAATGGTTACTTGCCTCTCCCTGCTGGAAGCATAAGAGAATTTTTGTTTGATATTCACTGTGTGAACCCAGTAGAGCTCTTGGAAGTAAAAGCCACAGAAATATGGAGGCCTTTCTCTGGAGTTCTTAACTCTCAGAGTAATCTACATTGAGTCTCCGCAATTTGTCAGTTAAAGTTCAGGTTTTCTTATCCTGGTACTGGTTCCTGCAGAGGTTTCTTGTGGATTTCTGGTCCAGTAAATTGTAATTCTCTCTCTCCTTTTTTTTTTTTTTTTTTTTTTTTTTTTTTTTTTTTTTGAGACAAAGTCTCAGTCTGTTGCCCAGGCTGGAGTGCAGTGGTGTGATCTTGGCTCACAGCAACCTCTGCCTCCCAGGTTCAAGCAATTCTTGAACCTCAGCCTCCTGAATAGCTGGGATTACAGGTATGTGTCACCACGCCCAGCTAATTTTTGTATTTTTAGTAGAGGCAGGGTTTCACCATGTTGGCCAGCCTGGTCTCGAGCTCCTGACCTCAAGTGATCTTACCCACTCGGCCTCACAAAGTCCTGGGATTACAAGCATGAGCCACTGTGCCTGACCTAAATTGTAATTCTCTGTATTCACCTGTGTGTCTCTAACTTTTGGGGCAGTCTTTTATTACCCTGTGACTTCACTTCTCTGACAGATCTAAGAAGTTACTCATTTTTCAGTTTGTTCAACAATTTTACTTGTTAAAAAGGAGTAGCAACTTCCAAGCTCCTTATGTGCCAGACCAGAAACCAGAAGTCTTACCACAAGTTTTTATTTAATAGAATCATTAAATTGCAAAATTGAAAGAGATTTGAGATGCCATCTAGTCCATCCCTGCAGGGGATCTTTCAGGAATACTTCCCTCTCCCTCCACCCCACACACGGACACCTCCCTACGCTCCCTGGACATGGTTGCCGGTGATCTTCCTGATACTTCCCATATGGAGAGTGTATTCATTCCACTAAAAACTGCTCGGCTGGTTAGAAAACTCTTGTTACACCCCTCTTTGGTCTTAGTTGTGGCCTTGAATGAAGGCAGGTACAAAGAGGAAGATGAGGAAGACAGCTTCAAAGAGGATACCTGGTCATGGGCCTTGAAGCATTGCAGAGAGCCTTTGGCAGTCTTTACAGGATGTGGTGGGGAGGAAGGGAGGGAAAAGTTAGGAGAAAGAAGTAAACCAAAACATCAGGATTTGGGGAATGTAGAGATAATGTGAGACCAGTGACATTCGGTGCCTCAGTTCCAAGGTTTGGGGATCATAGTTCAGCTGGAGACTGACTCTAGGGAGGGTTTGGGGATCATAGTTCAGCTGGAGACTGACTCTAGGGAGGTCTTTGATCAGGCCTCACTCTTGTCAGAAGTCTGCTAATCATTCTGTCTTTCTCTATTTTAGAACTGTACACCAAGAAGTGGAAGAATCTTTAGAGACCATCCTTTACCTAGATGGGGCAATTGAGGGCCAGAGCCAGGAACAGATTCTCAGGGTGAATCAGTGGCAGAGCTCAAGTTTCCTACCTCCCAGCTCTAGCTCTCTTGGTTGCTTGGAGCCAAACAAAGCAAAAATTCCTTTTCTGACTGGAATGAGGAGATGATGAGGGCAGAGGACAAGGCTTATGTCTCCATCTCAGTTCTTCCCCATAAGGGGAATACCAGACTAGGCAGTGGTGACTGGTAGCAATTGTTTTCTTGGCAATTCAATAAAGACAATGCTAAGAATAAGAACACTCAAGGAAGCTAAGTGAAGGAAAAAAAGAGCTGGGGACAGTGGTGATCCTGGTGGGAGAGGTTGGGGTGGGGCAAAGAGCAAAGCATGCTCCCTGAGCAGCATGTCAGGCCTTGCTTCTGCCCTCCACTGTCTGCCCTGCCTTGACCTGTACTGCAGGCTGACTGATTAACAGGCTACCAGCAGCTGTGCCAGTCAGGTGGCCAGGGCTGCCCTGCACAACCTTGCTTCCTTGCATTCCCTTCAGCAATGTTCCTCTGCTCATGCCTTAAAATAGTTCAAAATTGAGAAGATGAAAATGCTTTCTTATGCATACACAAGCAGACATGAATATGTGTATGCACCTGGTGTGTGTGTGGGCTGTGGTGGAGGCATACTTTGTCTTGTGTTCATTGTCACTGACATTGCTCAGGGAGGCTGGGGTACTTGCATTTGTTTTCATTTTTAGAGTGTGTTAATGGTTTCCTTCTTGATTAAAGTAGAGCTCAAAATGCAGCTCTGTCATTGCTCTGTATTCTTGGTTTGTCTTTGATGTTGAAAAGACAGTGCACTTGTGCTTTTGGTGGGGCTCCTGGCCTGCATGCTGCTTCCTAGAATTGGCAGGTATTGCATATCACCACATACCAGACACCCACAGGAGAGAAAAATCATCAGGATCAAGAGGCCAGATTGGGCTGCTGGCAAAGTTTATCTGCAGGCTAAGTGCTTGTTGCTCTCCTGCTTATCCATGCTGCCTAGTGTGGGCTATCCCTAGAAGGGAATTCTGTGTCCCTCTGAGTGCTGCAACTACTCTCAGGGTTTTACTGTAGTGGTTTTACCTCGCCTATTGGTTGACCCATCTACCTGTCTCATTTGAGTTGAGTGTGAATTGTTTAGGATATTGCAATTAGAGGTGGTGCGGGCTGGCTGGTTGCTATAAGCCATCTTAACATTTGGCTAAGCTCACTCCTGTGTGCTGGGCCTGACAAGGTCCTCTTGGTTCCTCTTGTGATGACTGTATCTTTTACACAGTTAATAAAACATCCTCAGATGTTATAAGCTGGAGTGAACTATTTATTTTTCTATTTTTTTAATTTTAGTTTAAGTTCTGGGATACATGTGCTGAATGTGCAGGTTTGTTGCATAGATATACATGTGCCATGGTGGTTTGCTGCACCTATCAACCCATCATCTAGGTTTTAAGCCTCACATGCATTAGATATTTGTCCTAATGCTCTCCCTCCCCTTGTCCCCCACCCCCTGACAGGCCCTGGTATGTGATGTTCCCCTCCCTGTGTCCATGTGTTCTCATTGTTCAACTCCCACTTATGAGTGAGAACATGCAGTGTTTGGTTTTCTGTTCCTGTGTTAGTTTGCTGAGGATGATTGTTTCCAACTTCATCCATGTGGACTATTTTTTCATCATATTCTACCCTTCCCAAGTCACACCTAGGGGGCTGAGGAGTGACAGGTGGAGCAGGGCAAGGCTGGATTAAACATTAATGCAGCTATCACCACTGCCCAGAGGAGCAAGTTCCCAGAGCCAAGCTACAGAGCTACCCTAGTGTCCCCAGGCTGAGGAGGTAGTGACTGGCATACATGGCTCAATTTGTCCAGGTCCTGGCTGAAATAGGTGACTTTGGTCGCTTCCAGATACAGCTATTGATCCTGCTGTGTGTTCTCAACTTCCTGTCTCCCTTCTACTTTTTTGCCCATGTCTTCATGGTCCTAGATGAGCCCCACCACTGTGCAGTGGCCTGGGTGAAGAACCACACTTTCAACCTGAGTGCTGCTGAACAGCTGGTACTGAGCGTGCCCCTGGACACTGCAGGCCACCCAGAGCCCTGCCTCATGTTCCGGCCACCCCCCGCCAATGCCAGCCTGCAGGACATCCTCAGCCACCGCTTCAATGAGACGCAGCCTTGTGATATGGGCTGGGAATATCCTGAGAACAGGCTCCCATCCCTAAAGAATGAGGTAGGCTTGTCCTTTTGCTGGTCTCTCCACCAGTTGTGGGTCTGTCAGGTCTTGTGCCTGACTCTTCGCCCTCAGTCACTGGCTCTGTATCTGCCCCATGCCCATATGGTCAACCATGGGCACATATGTTTTTCATTTTGTCAATCTCATTTTCCTCTTTGTCCTCTGCCTATTGACCCATCTGTCTGTCATCTTCTCTGTCCAGTCTGTCTGCCCGTCTGTCCATTTTTTGCCCATCCTTCTGTCGTCTCTGTCTTTCCTTGTCTCTCTGGCTATCTACCCAGTTGGTGTCCTCTCCTCTTTTCCTATCTTTGTGCCTTTCTCTCTACCCAGTGTGCTCATCTGTCTGTCCAGTTCTCTTTGTCTTTCAGTCTACCCCTGCATGTCTGCCTATGTTCCTATTTTCCTAACCCTCTAATGCCATCCCTTTCCCTGTCCATTTCACTGCCTTCCTGCTTGCTGGGCTTCAAAACTTTCAGCTTTTCTCTCTAGGTCTCTGCCAGCCTGCCCTTGGGACGCTGGAGAACATCCAGGACTCTAGGACTTGTCCTGTGGATAACTAAGCGTTCATTCTTGCTAACTTCATTCTTTTAGGAGAGATGCAGGCAGAAAAGTTCCCATCCTAGCCACCTCCGAGCAAGAGGGGCCCTCTGAAAGCATCCAGTCCCACTCTGTTGCTTCCCAGATGTTGGGGTTGAGGCACAGAATGAGGATATGGCTTAGCCAGGGCAATGCAGTGAGTTGATCATGGAGCTGGGGCTCTCATGCCAGATACCTGCTGTCTAGATTCCCACAGGAGTGGGAGGCAGCACAGATAGTCCAGAAACCTGAGGGGCATGGGTGCTTGAGGGGATCTGTATAATTCTCATCTTCTTTATGGTGGAAAATCTGGGATTAAACATTCACTTCTTCCCCACCCCATGGCTGAAAAAGTATTTATTTTTAGAGGTTGTCAGAGACCAATGTGTTAACCAAAGCTTAACTTTCACTTTTTAATGTGTGACCATAAAACTGCTCCCAGAAGCCTGGCAGCCTGCGGATATGTCCTGCCTGTCCTTCTCCCAACTCTCCCCCACCCCACCCCACCCCATGCCACAGGGAGCTCTAGGGAGCCTGTGCATGCTCCCAGGCTCTGAGGCTGGCCAGCTTAGCCCCTTCTGACCCTTACTGTCCTCTCCATCATCTCCCCAGCATCACATCCATGGCCGGTCCCAGCCTTCACCAGCCCTAACGTGTTGTGATATGCCTGTATGTGTTAAACTCTCTGCCCACCTGGCCAAATATCATCATTCTCAAAGCCCAGAAAACCTTCCAGATTGCTCACAGACTACTCTAGGCCTTCTTCACACCCCATGCTGGACTGTTCATGCAACCGTATTCAGCCAAAGGCCCCTGAGGATTAACTGTGCGGGGAAGTCAAAGGGGAAAGGTACTTTGTTCCTCTAGTGGTCAGGAAAGGTCTGGGCCCCTTGCAGAGGAATAAAGGGCTGGGCGGGTTCTAAGGCCCAGAATTTGCTTCCTCCTGGTTCCAGGGGAATGGGCAGGCAACTTTCTGAAGGAAGTGGTATGTGTGAACTGGGGCACCAAGATACTAGAAAAATGTTGCTAGAGAAGAGGGGAAGGCCTCTGCAGGTGGAGAATAAGAATAGCACAGGAAAGGCCTGGCAGCAGGAAGCAGGCAGGATGTCTGGGGAGCAGTGGGAGTGCCTGCAATGGGGACAGGGTGGAGGGGCAGGGGTATAGGAATTAGATGGATGTTTTCAAGGATTTGGGACCTCTGTTCTTTGGTGTTTGTTTGACACATCTGAAAAGAATGCATACACAAAGAATTATCATGTGAGAAAGCATTGGTTAATGCTAAGGTAATAATTAGGATTTGTGGAAGGTAGAAAAAATTACCTAAACATTTTTAGCAATTGGGAACTGCAAAATAAGCCGATAACATCCCTGTTAACACTTAGGAAGAGTCTTCATTCATGACATCTGTTAAACTAGAGAGCCTCCATTGGCTGTTGGAAGGTTCCTCAAACACAAAACAGAAACAAGGGGAGTCCCTTGACTGGTTCCCATGTTCTTAAGTGTTCTCCCCGCCCCTTCTCCAACCTCAGCTCCTCGATGAAGCAGACCTCCATAACTTGAAAGAGGGTGTTATCATTCCATAGACATCTATCTTATACATAGCATCACCCTCACATTTCTTCTACATGCTGGGTCTTCAGCTGCGTTCTAGGAACACCATGTCACACACTCTTAAGCTGCACATTTATGCTAAGCATATGAGAGAATGACAGGAAAGACTTTTTTTCAGATTATGAACTCACTCCATTTAGTGTATTTCAGAAGGTGCATACTTCTCTTCATTTGTCAGTGAAAGAAGTTGGAAATTAACTTCGAAAAATAAATCAGCAAATAGCAAATTTTCTCAAAAGTTACAGTCACGTATATAGGGCAAGAAATGAGGAAGGGCAAGACAGACTCCACCCACATTAGTGAGTTTCATCAAACACCCAAGGGTGGAGAGAAAAGGCAGCTTTCAGAAAGGACTGTGTTATGAAATGAGGCAGGTGGGGAATGTGTTTTCTAAACTAGATCTAGGAAGTGGAATGTGGAATCAATCTGTCCTCCTCCCTTCAAGGACTGTCCACTGGTTAATATATTTTTTAAAAGACTAAAAAATAAACTCCTCACACACAAACACCCGCAAAACAAACAAACAAACAAAAAAACAAAAAAACAAAAACAGCATTAAGATGTCCCATGTTACTCTTGAGGGGAACAAAGGAGCAGCTTAACAATTAGCATTAGTGTACTAGAGAGTCATCACAAGCATGCCTTGCTTTTAAGCAAACAAAAAAATTTTTTGAAGCAACAGAACAAACGAGTACTGATCACTTTTCTGACAATAAACAATGATTCAAAAGTAACTAGTATTAGGATGGGGAAGGGGAACCATACCTATGAGCCTTGTCTTGCAAGAGTATATGTTGGTAGGATTAGGCATTTGTCATTATTGCAGAGAATGAACTTCAATTTTTTTTTTTTTTTTGAGACAGGGTCTTGCTCTGTCACCCAGGCTGGAGTGCAGTGGCGAGATCTGGGCTCACTGCAACCTCCACCTCCTGGGTTCAAGTGATTCTCTGACCTCAGCCTATCAAGTAGCTGGGACTACAGGCATGCACCACCATGCCCGGCTAATTTTTATATTTTTAGTAGAGATGGGGTTTCACCATGTTGGCCAGAGTGGTCTCGAAGTCCTGACCTCAGGTGATCCACCCGCCTCAGCCTCCCAAAGTGCTGGGATTACAGGTGTGAGCCACCGTGCCTGGCCTAATTTTTAATTCTTAGTTTGACTTAAACCTTGCTTTTAGTGTGATGGCGACAAAAGCTGAGCTGAAAGGGCTTTGGAGAGATGTTCACAGCAGCACATGCCTGAGGCTCTCTCTTCTTTGGCTCTGGAGGCTTGGTTAACTGCATTCTTTTTTTATTTTATTTTATTTTATTTTATTATTATTATACTTTAAGTTTTAGGGTACATGTGCACCATGTGCAGGTTAGTTACATATGTATACATGTGCCATACTGGTGTGCTGCACCCATTAACTCGTCATTTAGCATTAGGTATATCTCCTAAAGCTATCCCCTCCCCCCTCCCCCCACCCCACAACAGTCCCCAGAGTGTGATGTTCCCCTTCCTGTGTCCATGTGTTCTCATTGTTCAATTCCCACCTATGAGTGAGAATATATGGTGTTTGGTTTTTTGTTCTTGGGATAGTTTACTGAGAATGATAATTTCCAATTTCATCCATGTCCCTACAAAGGACATGAACTCATCATTTTTTATGGCTGCATAGTATTCCATGGTGTATATGTGCCACATTTTCTTAATCCAGTCTATCATTTTTGGACATTTGGGTTGGTTCCAAGTCTTTGCTATTGTGAATAATGCCGCAGTAAACATACGTGTGCATGTGTCTTTATAGCAGCATGATTTATAGTCCTTTGGGTATATACCCAGTAATGGGATGGCTGGGTCGAATGGTGTTTCTAGTTCAGTTAACTGCATTCTTTAGGCCCTTCTCTGTGAGTGCAGAATGCTCTGCATACTCAACAGCCTTCCAGTCCGAGGCCAGTCTGGAGTGATAGGCTTCTGTTTTTTGTTCTTGGCAAGTTTTACAAGAGTAGAGGGATCATTCTCTGAGATGAATTTGGGTCTCGACAAGCAAGAAAGGAATCTTTGGATAGTGGTGAGTGTATCACAGGCACCCACTTTTCTTTCATTCACCCATTTTTGAATGAGGACGGAGATACCACTGAAAAACTGACTAGAAATACATCTGTTTGTGGATACTTAGCAATTGCAATCTTTTATAACCCTCTTGCCCAGAAGTGTCAAAAAGTCCAAGAGCATATGGCTCTCCACCAACCATAACCATGACCACATAGTTGTTAGAAATAGTTGGTACATTTTCAGATGTAAATTTGTTTGTTGTGTAGGATATCGGTATGTTTTACCAATGGCATCATTGCTTACAACAGCACACTTAATGGTCTGCATTGCTGAAATAGTTTTGTATTTACTTTAAATATTTCAAACTCGATGTTGACCTCAGCTTCTCCCTGGGGCATGGCGGCACTCAGGACCTCTCTCCTAGACAGTGCTGGCATTGCGGTTGGAACTTGGGCCTCTCACTCTACCCTAACATGCTCTCCTCACCCCAACTCTTCCAAAGACTGTGACTCCCAAGGAAATGAATGCTTTGTGCCCTGCACCACATGCTAATCCCAAGCTCGGTTCCAGAGTGCAGCCGGCTTTGTGTGATCTTCTATCTCTGGTTTTCATCTATGAGGAAGGGTTCTGCCCATTGACCCAGAGGACCCTCTCTGAGCTGACACCTAAGCTTCTTTATTATAAATGGTGACTTCATATTTAAACTTAAATGCAAACAATACTAATTTGAAAAGAGAAAAGTATATTTCCATATAGGCTGTGTGCTCTTGAAGCTCAGAATATGTTTCTCCTTTTCAACCTACATTTCCTGGGCGTCCACCCTTGGTAAAAGAAAAAAAATGGGCTGGGTGCAGTGGCTCGTGCCTGTAATCCCAACACTTTGGGAGGCTGAGGCAGGAGGATCACTTGAGCCCAAGAGTTCAAGACCAGCCTGGGCAATATAGTGAGACCTCATCTCTACAAAAAAATAAAATAATCAGCCAGGCATGGTGGCACATGCCTATAGTCTCAGCTACTCCAGAGGCTGAAGTGGGACAATCGTTTGAGCTAGTAGTAAGCCGTATTCATGCCACTGCACTCCAGCCTGGGGAGACGCTTTCTCAAAAAAAAAAAAAAAAAAAAAAAAAAATGACTCCCCTGTCTACGTGGACCTTGGAATGGGAAGGTGGGAAGACCATCAATGAATAGCAACAATCATGTGATCTGTCCAGCGACCAAAGAAGTAGGAATAGGAGAGAAGGGGAAGCAGAAAGAACAACCATTTCTGGGGTCTGGAGGCGTGAAAATGCCTGGCATATTTAGGAATGCTGACATGGCAAAAGAGACTGGGAAATAGGCAACAGCTAGCTCTTCAAGGGCCTTAGATATAGTGCTAAGGAATTTGGGCTTTCTCCTAGAGACCAAAGGGAGCTGTTGAAGGTTTTGGAATAGGGGAGGGATCCGGGATGGGGTATACGCCAAGAAATGAGGGTGGGATTCTGCAGACCACCATGGCAGGCTGCAGACAGAACCATCCACTGTGGGTGTTGGGGCTGGGGAGGATGACTGGCATCCCAAGTTGGAGCCCTCTTCATCTCTACCACCTGCAACATGACAACACCATGAGAGCTCAGGCATATCTCAGCGCCTCTCCAAGCCTCAGTCTCTGCTGCTGCACAAGGGGAATGATAAGCCATTATGGGGTTAGAATGAGGATTTAATGTCATAGCAGGTATATAAACTGAAGAGAGGTAGTGAATGGTGGCTGTTGACCAGGGGTGCCAGCCTTAGAAGACTCCAAGGCTTGGTGCTCATGCCCACAGGGCACTTCACCCCCTTGTGTCTGAGCTGTCTGCCACCAGCTGAGAGCTTTGTGAGCACAGAGGCCAGCATAGCCTCACCCTACATAACAGGTGCTGAGAGCTTCGTGTGACATAGCCACTGAGCTAACCATGTTACAAATGTTAGTTCCTTTCATTATATCAGGTGATACTATATAGCATATTTTATTCACATTTTGTAGTGGGAAACCAAGACACAGACAGATGGGCTAACAGGCTCAAGGTCACACAAAGCCACTCAATTCTGACTTCTGAGCCTGGGAACAGTAGGCCTTTATTATTAGTTATTTTAAATGCCATCTTACTACAAAGGCAATCTGTGGCTGCTAGACAAAAACCAAACAGGATAGAACTGGTTGGAGCAACAATTTCAAGTCCCCTGTCCTTCCCTACTTCATTCCCAGGGGCAATCAGTTCATCACTTGATACATGTTGAAAGTTCTTGAAAATTAACAGTTGTCCTTAAGAACAGAAGTATGAGCACAATGGTAACTCCTGGACTGGTTAATTTCTTGCTAAAAGTTATTTAACTGATGGTGATTGGTTAATTAGCTAGCTGTAGGCATTAGTTTATGTCTTCATTTATTCATTCATTCAGCAGACATTCTCTTAGCCTTCACTCAGATTCATTCCCTGTCTAGGGCAAGAGAGATGTCTCAACTCTACCAGCTGCCATCCAGCTGTAGGACCAAGGGTTAGCTGCTTAAACTTTCCTTTCTCGGGAAGTTGATAATAAGTGAAGGATTATTATTAGAATTCTGTGAGATCATGCATGTAAAGTGTTTAGCAAGCACCCAGCACAGGGTAAGTGCTCAGTGGTTGCTGCTGGGAAGCTGGAGGAGAGCTCACATGACGGTTCCCCAACAAACATTTGTGTGTGGAACTGGGCTGTGTTCAAGAGGCATGGCGGGACTCCCTAAGGGGCCCACAAACCCCATGGGGTGGGGGTCAGTCAAGTGAGTCAAGTGCACATACAGTAGACGTGTGTACAGAGTGGTATGGACCCAAATATCTTCTCCTCTTGGTTTCTCAGGCTGTGGGATTCTCTCTATAGGTCTCGGGTGGATTAGCATTCTCTGTGTCTCTCTCTTTCTCTGTCACACACCTGCACATTCTCTCATTCTCTCCCTCCCTCCCTCTGTGTGTGCGTGTGTATGTGTGTGTGTGTTCCTCTCTCCTAATCGCCTTCCTCAAGGCATGTGTGAGGGCTCCTTAGGATTCTGATTGCCTGTGAATGGTGGGTACTTCAGGGGGATTTTGCAGCCAGGTAGAAAAACATGGAGAGACCCAAGTGTGTCCCAGGGGTGCCCTGGCTATGGAGAAGCGGCCCCATTTGTTAAGAAGCAGCAATTAATGATTTGTCACAGGGTTCCAAAATTTGCATCCTTATTGTGTCAATAATTTTACATGGCATCTCCAGGCCAAAAGAAATGCCTAACAGCTCTATGTATTAAGTCATTAAGTTCAAACAAGTGTTTATGTCCTAACAACTTAGTAGTTATTTTTTGGAATAAATGCATAAGTTGACAGCAAAATATTTTAATGTTATTCTTAAATACAATAACTTACTGATAGGATGTATGCACTTACTGGGCATTGTACAACTTCTCAGTCCTTAAACACTACCTCCCTCACTTTCTCTTCCACATTGATTTTCATGTGGCATTTGCTTTCACAGCAACTGCCAAAAGCACTTTCCTATAGATATGATGTCAGATTTCACATAGATATGATGTCATTGGAAGGAAAGTAGTGTGGTCTCACGTTGAAAGTGTGAACTATCCTGAGCTAGTAATTTGTGTGATATCAGAGAGATGTCAACTTGTATTTCCCTTTAAAACCTGAAATGCCCTGCCATGCTCAGTGAGTTCACCATGGTGCCCTGGAGTGCCTCAGTACACAGTTTGGGAACCATGAGCTCCTGCCCTGAAGGGTTTGTAGTGGGCCAGGTGGTGTAGGGCTTGCCCTCCTTGCAGCCCCTGGACTCACATCTGCCTGTGTCTCCCTCAGTTCAACCTGGTTTGTGATCGGAAGCACCTGAAGGACACCACACAGTCAGTGTTCATGGCTGGGCTCCTTGTTGGCACCCTCATGTTTGGGCCCCTCTGCGACCGGTAAGAACCTTGCCCTGCCCACTCCCTGCCTAGCAAGCTCGTCAGCTCTGGCACAGGCCCAAGTCCCCCTTATGCCCCTTACACTGGCCTTTAGGCGAGGCCCTCTTCCCCCTACCCTCAAATGGGGCTCAGGGAAGGGCTGTGTCTCCTCCCTCAGACAGAGACCCCAGGACAGGGCTGGGCCCCCTTGCGGCCTTCTCCTCAGATGCCTTCCGGGAGGGACCCTCCCCACAGACCTGCCCTGTTTCCTCAGGATTGGCCGCAAGGCCACAATCCTGGCACAGCTGCTCCTCTTCACCCTCATCGGCCTGGCCACAGCCTTTGTGCCCAGCTTTGAGCTCTACATGGCCCTGCGCTTTGCTGTGGCTACTGCCGTCGCTGGACTTAGCTTCAGCAATGTCACCCTACGTGAGTGTCTGGGCCCTGGAGCCTTCAGCCACAGGGTGAGGCCCAGGGGCCTGGGAGGGCCACAGCCCCAAACGGCCTGTGGAGGTCTTTTCAGGTACCCCACATCTGAAGTGGTCGCACTGGTGCTTCCTGTGTTGGCACTGAGGCCCAGCCCCCACAGGGTGGCATCTAGGAGTAATGGGGAGTGAATGGCAGGGATTAGCCCTGTCTCAACCTCTCCATTGCCACAGTGACAGAATGGGTGGGGCCCTCATGGAGGACGCAGGCCGTGGTCCTGGCCCAGTGCAACTTCTCCCTCGGGCAGATGGTGCTTGCGGGACTTGCCTACGGTTTCCGCAACTGGAGGCTCCTTCAGATCACCGGCACTGCGCCTGGCTTACTGCTCTTCTTCTACTTCTGGTGAGGAAAATACATGCCAGGAGCAAGCCCCCCCAGGTTAGTTGTGTTGTGGTGGGGTTGGAGTGCAGCACCCATGTTCATAGGACAGTCAGAGGTGAGTCTGGGAGAGGGAGCCTGTCACAGCTGGGTGTGGGGTTCAGTTTGCACTGAAACAAGCCAGAAAGCTCCCTAGGACTCCAGGCCCCAAGGTCATAGCCGTTGCTGACCCACAGGGCTCTGCCAGAATCTGCACGTTGGCTCCTGACCCATGGGAGGATGGACGAGGCGATACAACTGATCCAGAAGGCGGCCTCGGTCAATAGGCGGAAACTCTCCCCGGAGCTCATGAACCAGGTACTTCCAGCAGGCCCAGGCCCAGGCCCAGAATCAGACCCACATGGATCTTCCTACCTGGCTTCTCACTCTGCTTCTTCCTCCCAGCTGGTCCCAGAGAAGACAGGCCCCTCAGGGAATGCCCTGGATCTGTTCAGACACCCCCAGCTCCGGAAGGTGACCCTGATTATCTTCTGTGTCTGGTGAGTGCCCAGAACCCGAGGACAGAACCACAGGGCTGCAGCCTCCCTGGTGTGTGTTGGCAGAGGGGTGGGCTGGTGGCTGTTTGGCTGGGATGGTCTCTCCCTGGTTGTGCCAGTGTCCCCTGCTGTGACTGCTGACCAAGGCAGGCTCTCCCTCTGGGTGGTGTCTCGTCACCCAGCAGTGACAGGCACCCTTCATTACCTTGTAGGTTTGTGGACAGTCTGGGGTACTACGGCCTGAGCCTCCAAGTGGGGGACTTCGGCCTGGACTTCTATCTGACGCAGCTCATCTTTGGAGCTGTTGAGGTGCCTGCCCGCTGTTCCAGCATCTTCATGATGCAGAGGTTTGGCCGCAAGTGGAGCCAGTTGGGGACCTTGGTCTTGGGTGGCCTGATGTGTATCATCATCATCTTCATCCCAGCAGGTACCAGGGCTGGCTATCCCTCACCCGCATGCCCCCTCACCCACCGGCTGCCAGGGGCTAGACCAGTGGCCATTGTTCTGCTTCCAGGAGTAAAGGCTTCCCTGGGGTTTGGGTACAGAAGGGGTGGGGAGTTTCAGTGGATGAGACCGGCGTCAGGGCCCAGGTGATGGGGCTGTCTACCCTCTGCCAGATCTGCCCGTGGTGGTCACCATGCTGGCTGTGGTGGGGAAGATGGCCACAGCTGCTGCCTTTACCATCTCCTATGTGTACTCTGCCGAGCTTTTCCCCACCATCCTCCGGTAAGAGCTGCAGTGTGACTCCTGCTCCTCTGCTACTGAGACGCTGATTTGGCTGTCCCTCCTCGGCCCTCACCCCATTCCACAAATAGCTGACAGGGCTGGCTCTGCGGCAGCAGTGCTGGGCGGGGTCCAGGACAACTAGAAATCTAGCCCAAGCCCTCAAGTTGTCCCCAGAATGGTGGAGGACAGACAGGCAAGTAGGCCATGCCCTGGCGGACAGGACAGGAATATGGGACACATCTAAGAATGAATGGCCACAGAGAAGGAGCACTTGGGGTGGAAGAGTGGTAAGGATGTGCAGCCTCCGACCTGAGACTTGACAGGCGAGCAGGGGTGTAGCAGGCAGGGAGCAGGGTTGGAGGCAGGAGCAGAGAGCAGGAACGCTGGCTGGGCTGGGTGAGGCTGGAGACCCTGCAGACCTTTGAGGTCTGGACTCTCCCGAGGAAATATACTAGGGTGAAGCTGAGGCCCAGAGTTGGGCCCAGGTCTACTTAGCTTGCCCTGGTCTTCCCCCAGGCAGACAGGCATGGGGCTGGTGGGCATCTTCTCACGGATCGGGGGCATCCTCACACCACTTGTGATCCTGCTGGGAGAGTACCACGCTGCCCTCCCCATGCTCATCTACGGCAGCCTCCCCATCGTGGCCGGCCTGCTGTGCACCCTGCTGCCAGAGACGCGTGGCCAGGGCCTGAAAGACACCCTCCAGGACCTGGAGCTGGGGCCTCACCCACGGTGAGCTGCTTGCTTGCACTGAAACCATGACTTGGGTCTCACATTGGCCACGCACTCTATATGCCCAGGCCTCCACCTCGTCACTCGTCCACTGTTGCCTAGAGGCTAATATGGGGTCCTCCAGAACCACAGACATCTGGCTGGCTTTAGTTCGGATTCCCCTTACTTTGAGGAGGGAGGTGGTGAGGGACACTGTCATGGGACCAATTCCTGGGCAGCCAATGACAGCCTTCTGCTCCCTCTAGGTCCCCCAAATCAGTGCCCTCAGAGAAGGAAACAGAGGCCAAGGGAAGAACTTCCAGCCCGGGAGTGGCCTTTGTGAGCAGCACATACTTCTGATTGAGGTCTCTAAGAGCTGGACCATCAGCAGCAGGGAGCTGCCTAAACACCTCCTTGGATATGGCCAGGACCCACAGGGACACAGGGCAAGACCAGCCTTGCTTATGGAGGCAGGACACCACAATCTGGCCCATGGCTGTCACCTCCTGCCGAGTCCAATCCCAGACTGGGAACCACCATCTGAGACAGGACCTCCCGGCCTCCTTCACCTTTCTCATCTCCAGAGCCCTGCCCCCAATACTCTGTCTGGGTTAGGATCTTGGGTATGTCTTGGACTTAACTTGTCCTCTAACAATCTTCATGGGGTATGGCTCTCTTGATCTCCTCAATCTGGAGTCCCCTGCCCTCAAAACACAGTGATGTTCAGAACAGAACACAAGGTAAGCCATTTCCAATTTGTGGGAACAGGAGGGGAGAGGAAACAAATGTGAAGTTGTGGACTCTACCCAGGCAGGTGGATGAAAATGCTGTGGATAAAAGGAAGGTTATGATTCCTTCTAGCGGATGGACCAGATTCCTCTGGCTAACGTATGGCCCCATAGGTCACTGGGTCATACAGAGAGAAGATTCAGTTCAGCCTAAATCAAAACTTCCACCTTGCGTTCACTTCAAAGATGGCCCAAACCCCCGCCCTACACTCAGCTCATGCCTAACCTATGTGTGGCTCAGGGACCAGCTTGGGGAAGGAAAGGAGGTTTGTTCTGCTCCCCGCCTCACCCCGCCTCCTCCTGCTCATGCTCAGCTGCTTCTGGACCTTCCAGGGCCCATGCAGGGTGAGGGAAAGGGTAGAGGTCTTTTCACCTAGCTGCTGCTGGTTGCAATTCTTTCTGGTGCACATTGGCTAATGCCAGTTGGTGTGTTTTGTCAGGCTTCTGAAAGCTGCCTTTTCCACGGGCCATCTTCTTGGGCTTCTCAGAGATCCTCTCAGGCCTTGGTATTGTTCCTTAGAATGAGCAATATGCTCCCAATGTACTCCCAGCTCCTCTTGGGACCCTTCTCCAGCCCCACCCAGCATTGCTCCCACAACCTGTCCTACAGCTGGCAGCCCCTGACCCAACCAAGATGGCCTTCTTGGCTGGGCGTGGTGGTTCATGCCTGTAATCCCAGCACTTTGGGAGGCTGAGGCGGGCAGATTACCTGAGGTCAGGAATTTGAGACCAGCCTGGCTGGCATGGCAAAACCCTGTCTCTACTAAAAATACAAAAATTAGCCCTATATGGTGGTGCATGCCTGTAATCGCAGCTACTTGGGAGGCTGAGGCAGGAGAATCGCTTGACCCTGGGAGGCGGAGTTTGCAGTGAGCCAAGATCGCACCACTGCACTCCAACCTGGGCAACAGAAAGAGACTCCGTCTCAAAAAAAAAAAAAAAAAAAAAAAAAAAAAAAAAAAAAGACGGCCTTCTTAGATGGGCGCCCATAAAGAGACCTCAAGCCGGACTGCCTTCCTTAGCACCTCCTTAGCCTGCAAGAACACCATATATCATTGTGTCACCAAATGGTAGACAGAAAAAGAGCTTGCCTGGCCACTGCCCCTGCCTTGCCCCAGCTAACCTCCCACTAGGGAGAAGGTTTCAGTCTCTCTTCTCACAGGCACCCCAGCTTGCTCACCTTCTCCTGCATGGCTGGTTCGGGGTTGGGCGTAGATGCTGGACCAGTTTCCTGTAAACCCAGCATGGAAGTGTTCAGCACCTGTCTTCCAAACACATGGATATTCCTCACTCACGATTCTCAGCTTTGAAGTGCTGGACAAAAGCTCTATTTAGCTTCCTACTGTGTGCCCATTCATGGCATCCTCTTGGGGAATACTAGCAAGTCTTTCTGGGCACAATGTGTCTCCCAGGCTGAAACTGCCAAGGGGTGCGGAAAACCAGATAGAAGTGGGGAAAGGGACATTTCCCAGCTAAAGGCAGTTTCCTCCTCTAAGATATGGACACTTGCTCCCTTTAAGACGGAATGATTGTCATTCCCAGGAAGAGACATGAACGGCCAAGCCTGGCTAATTTTTGTATTTTTGGTAGAGATGGGGTTTTGCCAAGTTGGCCAGGCTGGTCTCAAACTCCTGAACTCGTGATCCGCCCACCTCGGCCTCCCAAAGTATTGGGATTACAGGCATGAGCCACCATGCCTGGCCCCTGGAGACTTTTTCTTTCCTTTTTGGGGGGATTATGGTTGGTTGGGGAGAAAGATTTTTTTTTCTGTGTGTATTTAAAAGTGTCCTGTGGTTTGCTCTGATGAATGGGTAAGTGTCCTTTAGCAGTCACTGATGGGAGGTTGGCTGCTGAGGTCTCTGGGACTCTGAAGGAGAATATATGCAGCTTCACTGGACCCTGGTTGTGTATCTCCTTGATTTTGCTCCTCAAAGGTTACGGCAATGGTGACTATCAGTCCTAAACATTTAGTCCAGGTGTGTGAAAGCGAAACTGTGCCCCAAACAGTTAAAGACACCAATGACTAACAGAAATTCTTGAGTTTGCAGGATGGCAGGTAAGCAAAGAAACAACTTGCTGAGATGCTGAAAGTCCCTCCACTTGTAAGACAACAAAGCTGGCTAAAATAGGTTGGAACCAATGTGGCCAACTAGAGTCTGTGCAGTACCTGCTTGCTGACATCACAGCCTGAACTTCCACTGCGTGTTTCATACTCACTCCCCCCGTACCTGCCCATGTGATCTATGAGGTGTCATGAAGAGAACTGCGCATGCTGGAGGACTTTCCAGACCTCCTCTTTCCTTCCACTAATCACCTGCTAATCTCAGAATCCCGACACCTTTTCTAATAAAAACACTGCCTTAGCACCAGCCCAGGGAGACAGATTCAAGCTGGACTCCTGTCTCTGTGTCGGCCGGCCCATAATTAAAAGCTTTTCTTTTCTCAAAAACCCGGTGTCATAATATTGGCTTCTAGCACATTGAACAGCAAGCCCCTTTTTGCCTAGAAACAATTTGACCCTCATATTTACTAGTTTTCTCAACCTGTAACCAAGGGAAACAAAAATGACCTCCTAAATTTTTAACAAAGGCAATCAACATTTGTAGCTGGTATGAATATTTGTTCTGTAAACTCATATCTGCAGGCAACAGAATGTTTCTTTAGCCTATGAGCCTCCATCTTGCTGAGCTGATTGGAAATTCATCTCAGCTGTTATTGGGGCTCTTCTCAACCCAGAGAGTTCTGGGATCTTTTTTTTTTTTGAAAAGGAGTCTCAGTTTGTCACCCAGGCTGGAGTGCAGTGGTGCAATTCTCTGCTCACCGCAACTTCTGCCTCCTGGGTTCAAGCGATTCTCTTGCCTCAGCTTCCCGAGTAACTGGGATTACAGGTGTGCGCCACTGCGCCAGGCTAATTTTTGTATTTTTAGTAGAGACAGGGTTTTGCCATGTTGGCCAGGCTGGTCTTGAACTCCTGACCTCAGGTGATTCGTCTGCCTCAGCCTCCCAAAGTGCTGGGATTACAGGCGTGAGCCACCATGCCCAGCCGAGTTCTGGGATCTTATGTAACCAAAACAAACCAAAACAAAGGGGTGCTCCCACCCTGCTCTTCAGTCTCACTGATGGCTTCTGGGTGCTCACTGTGCTGTCTGCTTGGTCCCTTTGACCCCCAGAGTGCTGCTGCTCAAGAGTGGGGAACTCTAGGGGGGATGAGGGGCCTAGGACCAACCACTGAGGTGACCTGCAGACACCCCGAGGGAGGTCTGGTGAAAGAGGAAGGATCTGATGCCCCAGATACCAATAAGATTGCAGTGCCCTGCCCCCAAACAAGTGAAGATTGAGCCATAGGAAACTGCAAAAGAGCTGTAAGTAGGTTTCCCTGTGATCAATACTTCATTTTTTTTCAAATATATGAAATTCTTTTAATTTTTTTTTGTGTCTTAAGTGTCTGTGTTAGTCCATTTTCTGTTGCTTATAACAGACTGCTTGAAACTGAGTTATTTATAAAGAAAAGAAATTTATTTCTTACAGTTCTGGAGGCTGGGAAGTCCAAGGTTTAGGGAATACATCTGGTAAGGGCCTTCTTGCTGTTGGGAACTCTGCAGCCTCCCAAGGGGGCACAGGTGAGGGAACCGAGCAAGCTAGCTTGTCTTTCTTCCTCTTGTTATAAAGTCACCAGTCCCATTCTCATAACTCATTAACCCATTAATCTACTAATCCATGAATGGTGATTCATGGATTAACAGATTACACTCATGACCCAATTACATCTTAAAGGCCCCATCATGCTACCACACTGGAGATGAAGTTTCAACATGAGTTTTGGAGAGGACAAATATTAAACCATAGCAATGCTCTAATTTTGTTGAGGTCCTAAGTACATGCTGTACTGGTACAAGGATGGTCTGCCTTGTACCAGGCCCTGTGCTGGTTTTCTTGTCCTGCCACTTTGGCCTCCCTTCCCCCAAGCATGAAGCTTGAAGCCCTGTTCCTGCAATCTGGCAGAGAAGGCTTCTAGCTTATGGGGGAGATGGGTCAGACCCCGGCAGCTCTGACCAAGGCTGGTTGGCAGGGGAGTGTCACGGAGAGACAGAGCAGAAGTGAGTGGGGTAGGGCCAAGCCATTTCCAGCTGTGGGCTCAGGAAGGCTTGAAGAATAGTTGATAAATGAGTGATATCTGGAAGGACAGGAGAATTTCCGAGAGTGGAGGTGGAGCCCTCGTGTGGGGTAAACAGCCTGCACAAAGACAGGGGCAGGGGGGTTTGTGTGGCAGTTTTCCTGACCTGCCTTGCCCCTGGAGGCTGCGGCCAGTTGTGTCCCTGGAGTAGAATGCTGACCCTCACCATTCCCAGCCCACCCCAAGGACCTCCCCACCCCATTGTGACACTACTTCCTGGACACCAGTGGAGCTCAAAGGTTCTGCTTCCAAGGGTCTGGCTGGGCCTGGATTGTGGTCAGGTGGGCCCTGGCTTTGGCTTGCGGTCCTGCCTACAGGGAGGCAGGGCCGGGAGGGTGTGGAGAGTAGAAATTATGATGAACCCTGGCAATTTTGCGGCCGCGTTCTCAGCACAGGTGTGGACAGGAGCCTGCCTGGGCCTGTTTGGCCTTGGGGAATCTGTGGAAGGAGCGGGCTGCCCTCCCAGAAAGCGTGAGTTCTCAGGTGTGGCGTCTGGCCATCTCCTGCGGCAGGTGGAGTGCTGCTCTTGGCTATGCTTCTCCCAGGCCTCAGTTACCTCTTTGGCACATTGAGAGCCAATTGCCTGGGGCCTGTCCACCTGGCAGAGGACCTTTGGGATGGGTAGAGGGAGTGAGTGCTCCAGGGTATTGGGGTATCAGGTGGTGCTGGGGGATGCTGAAGCGGTCCCTGCAGAGGGAGGCTGGTACAGATGGCTCTGGTCCAGAAGCCACATCTCTGAGAGGACAGCAGAGGCTCTCCCTCCCTGGAAAGTCTCCTTTATCCACCTCCACCCTCTCCAGCCTTACACACATACATCCTGTATTGGTTTCCTATTGCTGCTATAACAAATGCCCACACTTAGTGGCTTGAAACAGCAGAGACTTATTACCTAATGGTTTTGGAGGTCAAAAGAACAAATGGGCCTCAGCAGGCTAAGATCAAGGTCTCAGAAGGATTGCCTTCCTTTCTGGAGGCTCTAGGGCAGAGCTCATTTCCTTTCTTGCCTTTTCCAGCTTCTAGAGCCTCCTGCATTCCTTGGCTCTGGGACCCCTTGCATCTTCAAAGCCACCAACGGCTGCCCAAATCTTTATCACGCTGCATTTCTTTGGGTCTTATGCATTTAAGGATCCTGGGATTAATGGGACCTACCTGACAATCCAGGATAATCTATTTTAAAGTCAGCTAAGTAGTAACCTTAACTTCATCTGTAACTTTAACCCCCCTTGCCATGTAAGGAAACATATTTACGAGTTCTGAGGATTAGGCATAGATCTCTCCGGGGGGCGCTTATGCAGCCTCCCCCACCTCCCAGCACACGCACATCTAAGCATGCTCTCCCTCTGTGTTCCCTGCCTCTTAAGCATCTCCAAATTCTGCTGAGATAAGGGATCCCGAACTCGGGGCCAGGCAGGAGGCAAAGACAAGTGAAATGGGGAAATGGTGCCGGGCTCTGCTGGGCCTCCTGCATGCACACATCAGAAGTAGCAGGAGCCGGGTGCAGTGGCTCCCGCCTGTAATCCCAGCACTTTGGGAGGCCGAGGCGGGAAGATCACTTGAGGTCAGGAGTTCGAGACCAGCCTGGCCAACATGGTGAAACCCCATCTCTACTAAAAATACAAAAATTAGCCAGGCGTGGTGGCTTGCACCTGTAGTACCAGCTACTCGGGAGGCTGAGCCAGGAGAATCACTTGAACCCAGGAAGCAGAGGGTGCAGTAAGCCGAGATCACACCACTACATTCCAGCCTGGGTGACAGACCGAGATTCTGTCTCACAAACAAACAACAACAACAACAACAATAATCACAAAAAACAGAGCAGACTCTCAGTCTAAAGGAGGGGCCCCTGCTCAGATTTGCTAATTGTTGCCAGATGGGAATGCTGTCCCATTGGCCAAACTTCAAAAAGAAAATGCTGCATTTATGTGAAATCAACTTTTGGCAGTTAAATCACATTCCAAGATACAGTGAGGCACCAAATGGGCTAGCCAAGGGAAATGTGTCTGCAGGCTGGATTTGTCCCGTAGACGATGAGCCGGAGACCTCTTCCCTGGATTATGGAACAGCAGTCGCAGTCTGAGAAGGAGGCATCCCCCTAGTGTGACTGATAGAAAACTAGGGGCCCAAGAGGGAAAGGGGACTTCTCCTCAAGCAGACAGCTCTTCTCCATGCCTGTCCACCCTGTCCAATAGTAGAGTGAGGGGCTCATGGTGGCTTCTGAAAGTGGCCCTAGCCTTGGCTAGGGCTAGTGGGGCAGCTTGGTAACATGCCCAGGTGAGGACCCCATGGGGGCTGGGGGCCAGGCTGGGTCACCCCTCCAGGGCCGGCCTAAGAGGGATAGATTTGGCGAATGCAGCTCGGCCTCCCCACAGATCCCTGCCCTCTAGGCCCACCACAGTGCTATCCCCAGCCAGGCAAGGGCCCCTGGTGTCCCAGCCAAGGCCCGTCCTCTAAAGAATTCTCTGAAGAAACTTTCCCAGAATGCTGGGAATGTGCAGGGATCTTGGCAGAAATGAGAGGAAGAACTTAGAAAGGAGGCCTCCGCTAATCATTACAATATGCCTCAGTGTCTTCCGCAGTGCTTAGGGAGCAAGTGCCCGTGAGACGAAGGACCAGAGTGTAGGAAATGTGAGAATACGTGGAAGAATGTCCCCTTCAAGGACACCTGGCCTGACAATGTGGGTGATCAGCCTCCCACAAAATTAAAAAAAAAAAATCACAAGAACAGAGACAAGGGTTCTCATCATACTACGAAATGACCGAAAAGCAATACAAATTATAAGACCCAGTGCTGCTGGTGGGACTGTAAGGAAATGGACACCTCGTGAACTGTTGTGGACTCTGAAATGGGTTGCTCTTTCCGGAGGACATTATGAGCCTATGTTATAAGAGCCATATAAACAATCCTACTTCTTGGACCTTAGCCCAGGGAAGAAAGAGAGCCTTCTGCACAATAATGTGTACAGAAAAGTTGTCTGGGGTAGTGAGGAAGCAGTGAGAAACAGCCTTGGTGCCCAGTAGCTACCATGAAGTAAACAGCACCTTAACAAAGATTCCGTAGCCATTAACATGATCAATGTGAAGATGAGTTTTGGCTGTGGAAAATACTAAGAGCAAGTAGTAGCAGGCAGAAGTTCACTGAACAGGGGATACCCCCATCACAGTGGGGGACTGCTGCCTTTATCAGTCTCCAGCAGAGGGGAGGGGGCCCTGCAGGAAGAGCAGGAGTGGATGTTTCAGGAGAGGGTCCTTGGGCACAATATTTTTTCAAAATAAAAACAGACACGTGTGAATCCATCACCCACCCAAAGCGCCAGAACATTTCTAATGATTTCAGTCCACCTCTTCCTTGACATCATTCCTCTGTCTCCCCTCAGAGATGGTTTCCTGAATTTCATCCTTGCTGTTAAAAAAAATCTATAGTTTTACTGCATGACATACTGAAATTATTTCTTTAGTCTTGCTTGTTTCCAAACTTTATAAAAAGAGCATCGGTTTTCTGAGGCTTACTTTTTTCACTGAACATCCTGTTTTTGAGACTCATACAGGTTGATGGATGGAGCTGAAGCTTCTTCATTTTCACTGCTATAGTGTATTCCACTATATAAATCTACTACAATTTAGGCATTCTTTCATTGATGTGCATTTGGGCTCTTTTTTCACAGTTGAAAAGTGTCATGAACATTTTGGTACTTATTTCCTGGATCATATGTACAAATGGCTCCCTAGAGTATATACCTGGGAGTAGCATTGCTGGGTCATAAGGTATACAGATATTCAACTTTATAAGACAATGCCAAATTGTTTTCCAAAGTGGGTCTATGAATAATTCTGCCAGGAATGTATGCAAGATAGTTTTCTCCACCACTTGGTGTTATCAAACTTCTCAATTTGGCCAGACATGATGGCTCACGCCTGTAATCCCAGCACTGTGGGAGGCCGAGGTGGGCAGATCACCTGAGGTTGGGAGTTTAAGACCAGCCTGACCAACATGGAGAAAACCCGTCCTACCCAGTCTCTACTAAAAATACAAAATTAGCCGGGTGTGGTGGTGCGCGCCTGTAATCTCAGCTACTTGGGAGGCTGAGGCAGGAGAATTGCTTGAACCCGGGGGGTGAAGGTTGCGGTGAGCTGAGATTGTGCCATTGCACTCCAGCCCAGGCAACAAGAGCAAAACTGTCTCAAAAAACAAAAAACTTCTAAAGTTTTGTCAATCAAATGAGTATAAATATCCTACCATGGTCTTGATTTGCATTTCCCTCATTATTAAAGAGGTTGAGCATCTTCACATGTTTGTAGGCCACACGAGTTTCCTCTTCGTAAAATGCCTGTTCAGGTCTTTCGCCCATTTTTCTTTTCTTTTCTTTTTTTTTTTTTTTTAGACAGAGTCGCTCTGTCACCCAGGCTGGAGTGCAGTGGCACCACCTCGGCTCACTGCAACCTCTGCCTCCTTCAAGCAATTCTCCTACCTCGGCCTCCCGAGTAACTGGGATTACAGACGTGTGCCACCACGCCTGGCTAATTTTTGTATTTTTAGTAGAGACTGGGTTTCACCATGTTGGCCAGTCTGGTGTCGAACTCCTGACCTCAGGTGATTCCACCCACCTCGACCTCCCAAAGTGCTGGGATTACAGGCGTGAGCCACCATGCCTGGCCCTGATTTGTGTGTTTTTTTGTTTGTTTGTTTGTTTGTTTTTGAGATGGAGTCTTGCTCTGTTGCCCAGGTGGGAGTGCAGTGGCCAGATCTCAGCTCACTGCAGCCTCTGCCTCCTGGGTTCAGGTGGTTCTCCTACCACAGCCTCCCGAGTAGCTGGGATTACAGGTGTGCACCATCATGCCTGGCTAATTTTTGTATTTTTTTTTTACTGGAGACAGGGTTTCACCACATTGGCCAGGCTGGTCTTGAACTCCTGACCTCAGGTGATCCACCCACCTTGGCCTCCCAAAGTGCTGGGATTACAGGTGTGACCCACTGTGCTTGGCTTGATTTGTGGTTCTGTACATACTCTTTACATAGTCTTGATCCTAGTCCTTTTTCAGATATAGGTGTGTGTGTGCGTGTGTGTGTGTGTGCAAATATCTCCTTCCAGTTGTGTCCAGTTTTTTTCCACTTTAAGATTTTCATTTTTAAGTTTTGTCTGCTTAAAACTGCTATATTGCTAAATTTGGCAAGTTTAATCTTGCTATATTGTATTTCACTGTATAAATATACTACAATTTATACATTCTTATATACCTGTAGTCAAATTTATAAATTTAAAATTTTGTGGTTAGCACAAAACAGCATAGTTTTTGTGTCTTGATTAGGAAATCCTTCCTCACCTGAAAGTCAGAAATAGATTCCCTTATATTTTCTATTAAAAGTGTTGTTCTTGAAATTTAAGGCCTTAATAGGGCTGGAATTTTTGTTTATGATATGACGAATCTAATTTTAATTTATTTTTCCATTTACTGACCTATCATGCCACTCCCCTCTCAGATATCAAAACTTTAAGTTTGCATGGATATATTTCTGGGCTTTCTGTTAGCTATTTCTATGTTGGCATATTCTCATTAATTCATATAACTTTATAATATAGTTTGATAATTTGCAGGGCACATCATTCTTATTATTCTTCAGAGTTTTCTTAGGTATTTATGCCCTTTGTCCTTCAATATACATTTTAGAATCTTCTTGCCAAAAATAATTTTATAAAAAATACCTTTTGGATTTTGACTAGAGTTGTGTTGAATCTACAGATCAATATGGAGAACTGACAACTTTTATTCATGACCATGAGATAGCTCTACATTTACTTTTCTTTCTTCATATATTTCTGTACATTGTATCATTATTTTACACATAGGTCTTGCACATATTTTTAAACCATTTTTTAAAATGTAATATATACACAACACAAAATTTAACATCTTAACCATTGTTAAGTGCACAGTTCAGTGGCATTAAGTAATTCACATCATTGTGCAACCTTCACTACCATCCATCTCCGGAACTATTTCATTTTCCCAAACTGAAATTCTGTACCTACTACATAATAACTCCCCTTTTCCTCCTCCCTCAGTCCCTGGTAACCACAATTCTACTTTCTGTGTCTATGAATTTGACTAGGTACCTCATATAAGTGTAATCATACATGTCCTTTTGTGATTTGGTATTTCACTTAGCAGAATGTTTTCAAGGTTCATTCATACTGTAACATGTATTATAATTTTATTCATTTTTAAGGCTGATCCATATTCCATTGTATGTATACACCACACTTTCTTTATCCATTCATCCATCCATGGACATTTGTGTTGCTTCCACCTTTTGTCTATTGTGAACAATGCTGCTGTGAACATGGGTGTACAAATCTGTTTGAGCTCCTGCTTCCAATTCTTTTGTGTATGTACCCAGAATTAGATTGTTGGATCAAATGGTACTCCTATTTTTAATTTTTTTAGGGACCATCATACTGTTTTCCACAGTGGCTACACCCTTTTACATTCCGATACAAAAGGGTTCGAATTTCTCCACATCCTCACCAACATTTGTTTCCTTTTCTTTTAAAAAATTAATAATTGTCATCCTAATGGGTGTCTTGTACATATTTTGTTAGGTTGTTTCTAATCTATATTTCAATATTATAAATGGTATCTTTTAAAGTTTCCCATTTTAAAAAATCATTAGTTTGAAATGATTAAAAAAATTAATAATAGTCATCCTAATGGGTGTCTTGTATGTATTTTGTTAGATTGTTCCTAATCTATATTTCAATATTAAAAATGATATCTTTTAAAGTTTCCCGTTTTTAAAAATCGTCTTAGTTTGAAATGATTTTAGGGTTTTAACAAAAGTTGTGAGGCTGGGCACAGTGGCTCATGCCAGTAATCCCAGAACTTTGGGAGACCAAGATGGGAGGATCGCTTGAAGCCAGAAGTTCAAGACCATCCTGGGCAGCAAAGTGAGACCTGATCTCTACAAAAAATAAAAAAATTAGCCCTGCATGGTGGCACACACCTATAGACATAGCTTCTCTGAAGGCTGAGGCAGAAGGCACACCTAAGCCCAGGAGTTCAGCTGCAGTGAGCTATGATTGTGCCACTGCAATCCAACCTGGGTGACAGAGTGTGACTCTATCTCTACAAAAAAAAAAAAAAAAAAAAAAAAAAAGCAAAAAAATGAACACAGACTTCCCATTCCTTCTACGCCCAGATTCCCCTAATGTTGGCATCTTACTTATCTAACCCAGAAAATTAACACTGACATGATACTATTAACTAATCTATAGACCTAACTTGAACTTGGCAAGTTCTCCCACTAACATTCTTTTCCCAGTCTGAGATCCAATCCAGGATCCCACACTGTGATTCGTTGTCATGTTGTTACCTAGGGGGTCCTTGCTTCCAGAGCTCCCAAGATGGTGGCGGGCTGCTTCCAAGATGGCAGCAAGCCTCTTGTTCTCTGATCTGGGGTTCTTGGCCTCAAGGATTCTAAGGCATGGAATCTTGGGCCATGCGGTGAGTGTTATAGCTCTATTAGAAGCTGTGGGTCACGGAAGAGAACCACGAAACCCAGCTACTAGTGTTCAGCTCGATTAGGATGAACCCAGGCACTTAGCCATGCAGGAACAATGGCAAGCCTTTAGCCCGATCCGGAGTGGCAATGGGCGCCTCGCTGGATCAGGAGCACAGCAGACACCCTGCCAGATCCGGAGGGGTGGAAGTCAGCGGTGGGTCTGCAACAGCGACAAACAGCAGTGGTGGACGGCGAGTGAAAACTTAGCTTGAGCTATAACAAGTATGGACCAGAAGAGTGTGCAATTGCAAGATTTTATACAGTGAAAACAGAGCTCCCATACAAAGGGAGGGGACCCAAAGGGGGTAGCTGTTGCTGGCTTGAATGCCTGGGTTTATATCCTCATCATTGTCCCTCCTGCTGTGCTCTCAGGCAATAGATGATTGGCTATTTCTTTACCTCCTGTTTTTGTCTAATTAGCATTTTAGTGAGCTCTCCTTACTATCTGATTAGTCGGGTGTGAGCTAAGTTGCAAGCCCCATGTTTAAAGGTGGATACAGTCACTTTCCCAGATAGGCTTAGGGATTCTTAGTTGTCCTGGGAAATCCAGCTAGTCCTGTCTCTCAGTTCTCTCTCTCAACAGGAAAACTCAAGTGCTGTTGGGGAGGTTGGCCGATGACCGCTCTAACTGCTTCCTGCGGAATTGGGGCGTAGTAGGGGTCATGCAGTTGAGATTTCCTTGGGAGGGGTGCCTTCGATGTCATCAACATTGGAGCGTGGACTAGCAGGCCAGTCCAGGGGTCCGTGGTAGATCTTAGTCATGGACTGCATCTGGGACTCCATTTGAAGATCCATTTGTAGTTTTACAGCTTTGATTCTGGAAGAGACAAACTTAACAAAGAGGTTAAAGAGACAGGGATTCAAATGTATGGCCTGCAGTGTAGGGGATTATTTCTTTGGCACACTTTACAGGCCCTGACTATCTGCTTGACAGTTTTAAAAAGGCCTGGTCCAGTAAACAATAATTTGGCCATCTAATGGGTGCTATCAATGCCTAAGTGAAAGGTTTGGTGAAGGATTTTAAGTAATTTTCATTGGTTAGCTGCAGGCAAAAGTATTTTTCCTTCTTCGTTGGCTAGCCATCCTGAGAGGAGGAAACTACGTCCTCATGAGGTTCCCTATTCTATTTCTCCTGTTGAGTACTGGGGCTTGGTTTCCCAGAGAGGATTACCCCATACTAGGGGTCCTTCTATAAGCATTTTTAATGAAGGGTCCTGCTTTGTGGCTCTTTTGGCTTCAATATCTGCTTGGCGGTTCCCTTCTATTTCCTTTTCCTTTCCTTTCTGATGACCCTGGCAGTGTAAGACTGCCACCTCTTTGGGTTTCTGTACAGCCAATAATAATCTCCTAGTGGCTTCCTGATGTTTGATAGGTGTTCCCTCGGAAGTTAGGAATTTCCTTTCTCTCCATATTGCTGCGTGGGCATGGAGGACTAGGTAAGCATACTTAGAGTGTGTATATATATTTACCCTTTTTCCTTCTCCTAATTTTAGTGCCAAAGTGAGGGCTATTAGTTTTGCCAGCTGAGCGCTAGTTCCTGGAGTGAGGGGATTACTTTCAAGTATTTCATTATTACTGACCACTGCATACCCTGCTTTTCGAAGTCCTTTTTCTACAAAGGAACTTCCATCAGTATACAAGTTGAGGTCGGGATCAGTCAAGGGAACCTCTGGAAGGTCCCCTTGAGTGGCGTAGGTTTGAGCAATCACCTGTTGACAGTTATGTTCTATCTTTTCTTCATTGTCTGGAAGAACTGTGGCTGGGTTAAGAGTTGCACAAGTGCACAGTCGCAGCACTGGCCCTTCAAGTAATAGAGGCTGATATTTAAGCAAAAAGTTGTCTGACAGCCACAAGTCTCCTTTAGCAGTGAGTATGCCATTTATATCATGAGATGTCCACACAGTAAGATCTCTTCCCTGTATTATTTTAACTGCTTCAGATACTAGGACTGCTACTGCCGCCACTACCCATAAACAATGAGGCCAACCTTTTACCACTACATCAATTTCCTTACTGAGGTATGCCACGGGATGCAAGCTGATCCCTCAGACCTGTGTAAGGACTCCTAGAACTATTCCTGTTTTTTTCTGTGACATATAAAGAAAAGTCTTGCCCCGTTGGCAAGCTTAACACTGGGGCTTGGGTTAGGGCCTTCTTTAGGGCCTGGAAAGCTGCTTCTGCTTCAGGTGTCCATCTTACTAAATGGGTATTGGCTTTTTGAGTTTCCTTAATTAGTGTATATAATGGCCTGGCTATTTCGCCGTACCTGGGAATCCATATTTGGCAGAAGCCTGTTATGCCAAGGAACTCTCTTAGTTGCTTTAGGGTTTTGGGATGAGGAAAAGCCAGTGTAGGCTGGATACATTCTTTACTGAGGGCCCTGGTGCCTTTGGATAATTTTAGCCTTAAGTATGTAACCTGCTGTGAGCAGAGCTGAGCCTTTGGTTTGGAAACCTTGTAGCCACAGGTGGCAAGGAAATTTAAGAGCACTTGGGTGGCTTGATGGCACAAGGTTTCTGAACAGGTGGCTAAAAGTAAATCATCCATGTACCAAAGGACAAGAGTGTCCAGATATGAGAACTGGCTCAAGTCTTGGGCTAATGCCTGGCCAAATAGATGGGGGCTATATCCCTGAACTCTTGGGGTAAAACAGTCCAGGTGAGTTGAGATGTTGGGTTAGAAGGATCTTCAAAGGCAAACAAGAATTGAGAGTCAGGATGTACAGGGATGCAGAAAAAGGCATCCTTAAGGTCCAGGACTGTAAACCACTCTGCTTCCTCTGGTATTTGGGAAAGCAGAGTATAAAGGTTAGGTATAGTTGGGTATAGAGGGACAACAGCCTCATTGATAATCCTGAGATCCTGCACTAACCTCCACTGTCCGTTGGGTTTCTGTACTCCTAAAATTGGAGTATTGCAGGGGCTACTGCATGGTTTTACTAGGCCTTGGGCTTTTAGGTTCTTAACAATTTTTTGGAGTCCTTGTTGGGCCTCATGTCTAAGGGGGTACTGCCTTTGGTAGGGAAAGGAGGCAGAATTATTTAGTTTAATTTGAACAGGACAGGAATTCTTTGCTTGTCCATGTTGTCCTTCTGTTGCCCAGACTTCAGGATTAATTCCTTCCTCAAGCAGGGGACAACAAACGGGTGTTCCTTCTCCTATGTTCAGGTGTGTAATGGCTCCTGCTTTTGCTAGAATGTCTCTCCCTAACAAGGAAATGGGGCTTTCAGGCATAATTAGAAAAGCATGTGAAAAGAGTAAAGTTCCCCAGTCACAACTTAGTGGCTGGGAGAAGTATCTAGTGACTGGCTGTCCTAGGACCCCTCGGATAGTGACAGATCTGGAGGACAGTTGTCCAGGACAGGAGAGTAAGACTGAGAAGGCTGTGCCAGTGTCCAGGAGACAGTTAACCTCCTGGCCCTCAATGGTCAAGCATACCCAGGGCTCTGTGAGGGTGATGGCATGGGCTGGTGCTTGCTCCGGGAACCCTCAGTCCTGCTGCTGGATCATCTAGTTAGTGGCTTCTGACTCAGAGGACCTTCATCCCCTGGGGCAGTGGGCCTTCCAGTGATGCCCTTGACATAAGGGGCATGGACGAGGGGGCAGCTTATTTCTATTTGGACAATCTTTTTTAAAGTGTCCTTGTAGACCACACTGGAAGCAAGCCTTATTAGGCATTCGATTTGCCCAGCCTTTCCCTTTTCCAGAGCCTCCAAAGTTCACTTGCCTGAGGGCCATGACTAAAGCGGTGGCCTTTTTTAAATCCCATTTGTCCCATTCCACCTGCTCCTCCTGATCTCTATTATAAAAATCCAAGGTTACCAAGTTCAATAGGGTTTTTAAGTTTTGCTCCGGGCCTAAGGCAGGCTTTTGAAGTTTTTTTCTAATGTCTGCAGCTGACTGAGTGATAAACTTATCCTTTAAGATTAGTTGGCCTTCAATAGAGTCAGGTGACAGGGAGGTATGCTTCCTCAATGCCTCCCTTAGTCTCACCAGAAAGGCGGTAGGATTTTCTTCCTTTCCATGTGTTACAGTGGACATCATTGAATAATTCACAGGCTTCTTTCTAGTTTTCCTTAGTCCTTCTAGCACACAAGTTAGCAAATGTCTGCGGCACCAATTTCCATGTTCTGATTCTGTGTCCCAATGAGGGTCTACACTGGGAACTGCCTGCTGGCCTGTGGGGAATTGTTCTTTCCTCTGTTGTCATCCTATCATTGACCTGACTGAGATACCAGAGATCGCCAAACTCGCGGGCTCCAGTTATGGCGGCACTTCTCTCATTTGGGGTTAATGTCGGATTTAACAGTAACATTATATCTCTCCATGTCAGATCAAAGGATTGTCCTAACCCTTGTAAAACATCAATATAGCCATCAGGGTTATCTGAGAATTTACATAGGTCTATTT
Source organism: Pan troglodytes (assembly GCF_028858775.2). NCBI lineage: Eukaryota > Metazoa > Chordata > Mammalia > Primates > Hominidae > Pan > Pan troglodytes. Next base: position 42,298,675 of record NC_086015.1, read on the forward strand.
TAATTTGCTATAAGTATGAGAGAGAAAAAGGTACATGCACTCTGGCTGGGCTGAATTCTCCTCCTCCTACTGCTTGGAGGGTGCATAATAGGGGAATATTGGCACTCTTTGGTTCATTGTTTACCCCTTTGTTTATCTCCTTTTGGACCATTTGGGTTGAAGGGGGGTTCTTATTAGTTGGGGAAGGAGTTGGGGGGATGCTGGGGTAGGGAAGTAGACTCCGAGGGCTTCCTGTAGGGCATAAATCACACTTTTTACATAATTGTGAGTTGTCTGTTAATGAAAAGAAAGTTTGTACATATGGCACTTCACTCCATTTGCCTTCTTTTCTACAAAAGAGATCTAGCTGTAAGATGGTGTTATAATTTATACTTCCCTCAGGAAGGCAGGTTTCTCTTGAAGAGGATATCATGGCCAGGTGGTACTGTAGAAGAAAATAAGTCATTTCTTTCTTAGCGTCTGAGGGTCAAATTGGTCCCAATTCTCCAGAATACATCTTAGGGGTGTTTTTGCCTTGGGGGGAATGTTTCCCATCAGAAAAAAGAACATAGCGATGCCAGCACCCCTAGTCATTTTCTGATGAGCATTAGTCCTAGAGCGTCCTCTATGGTCCTAGTGCTTATTCCTTTCCAGGGTGCGTAACCACCCATGGACCTCTGCTTATTGGATTAGTTATGCTCACCGATGTAGCAGTCCTACACCTGTTTTCCCACCTTTCTTGACCACAAAGAAAGGGGTCCGGGCTGCTGGTTTCTAGTGGTACTTTACCAGCGTGCCCAACATTGCCTTTGTGCTCAGGGGTGAGTCCTAGAGCTGGGCTGGGCTCCTGAGTATTTCATAACAACCCAGTTTGCCCCATCAAGATGCATTCTCATAAACAGTTCTTATGCAGATTCATTTCAGAGAGGGTGTAGGTAACCTTTTGAGTCAGGATTGAGATAAAGTTTTTTGATTCTGTAAGTACTTTAAGGCTTGGCTGAGTGCAAACAGATCCAACGTTTGAGCAGACCAATTATTAGGCAATTCTCCTAACTCTGCTTCCACAAGAGTCTCCTTATCAATTAATGATACCCATTGTGGTTTTTTTCTCAATCACCTGGGAGAAACCATCTATTGTCCTGTCCTGAGGGGAGTTCTTCCTAGGTCTGGTCAGATCTTTGTAAGGTAATTAAGATTTAAATCCCCTGTTAGGAAATCTGCTGGGTTAAGGGAATTATCAGTGGTTGGTGTTAAATTACCTTTTTCTAACAGAATAGCCCCATACTTTAAGATTTTTGAGTTAGTAAGCTACCTTTTTGCTTTTTTGACTTAGAATAATTCTGAACTGGTGAGGTGTGCTCACAATGAGGTTTCCTCTAAAAGTTACTTTTCTACTTTCTTCTGTTAGCAAAGCAGTTGCTGCTACAGATTGAATGCATTTGGGCCATCCGTGGGTTACTGGGTTAAGGATTTTTGATAGGAAGGCTATGGGTTGTCAGTGGTCTCAGTGTTTTTTTCAGGCTACGTCCTTGTTTACACTGACAACAAGGTAGTATTGGAGTGTTATAGGGTCACGGAGAAGACCTTCAGTTATCAATTTTAGGTTTTAAATTTACCCTGGCTTTTAAAGGTGTAGGGCACACTGGGTTTATTTTATTTTATTTTATTTCTATCTGTCTCTTTCTTTCTCTCTTTGACTCCCTCGTTGTCTCTCTGCCTCTTTCTCCTCTCTGTCTCTTTCTCTCCTCTCTGTCTCTCTCTCTCCTCTCTGTCTCTCTGCTCTCTGTCTGTCTCTGTCTGTCTCTCTCTCTGTCTGTCTCTCTCTCTCTCTCTCTTTCTCTCTCTCTTCTTTTAGCCATTTACAAACATCCTTGCCCTGGCAAGGATGGTGGGGAATGGGTCTCACATAACTGCCCATGTTGAGAGCTATATACCTAAATCAGGAGGGACACCAGGGACAAGACTCCCTGGGTTTATAGCCTAGATGCCTAAGGATGCAGCCTAGAGCTTCCTTAGATTCCTTTGGAGATACAACTTGCTAGAGGAAATGAAAGTCTGAACCATTAGTACCTAGGAGTCAGGGATCGGAGGAAGTAGATTCAGAGGTAAGGAGAATTTTGGGGCTACACTTTCAAGAAAGTCGTGGTTGGGACCCAGGAGGTATGAGTCAGAAGGAAAGGTAGGGGCACACGCATGGGCGACTGTTGAATAGAGACTTCTGGCTGTGCCATGATCTCAACAGGCTAATGCTGGGAGTTCGGGATGACAGCTTTCTGCCTCTAGTCAGCCCTTGGCTTCCCCAGGAAAATTGAAAGTGGAAGCTGGTTCCAGGCAGACCAACGTTCCCAACCCAGAAGGGTTGGGGGTTGTTAGAAAGCCCTTCCCCAAACAGCCTCACACCTGAGTCTTAAGTCCGGTGGCCATGCTAATCATTTTTAACCGGCTGACAGGTACCTGGTATTTTCCTCCAATTCTAAGGAAGGATAGGACAGAATAGCAAGCAAAAGTAGTCCAATATTACTCACCGCTTTGGAAATCCCTTTGTGGTTGCCAAAATGTTACCAGGGGGTCCTTGCTTCCAGAGCTCCCAAGATGGTGGCAGGCCACTTCCAAGATGGTGGCAGGCTGCTTCCAAGATGGTAGCGAGCCTCTTGTTCTCTGACTTGGGGTTCTTGGCCTCACAGATTCCAAGGAATGGAATCTTGGGCCATGCAGTGAGTATTAGAGCTCTATTAGAAGCTGTGGGTCACAGAAGAGAGCCGTGGAACCCAGCGACTAGTGTTCAGCTCAATTAGGATGAACCCGGGCACTTAGCTGTGCAGGAATGATGGCAAGCCTTTAGCCTAATCCAGAGTGGCAATGGGCACCTCGCTGGATCAGGAGCACATCAGACACCCTGCCAGATCCGGAGGGGTGGAAGTCAGCAGTGGGTCTGTGACGGCGACAAACAGCAGTGGTGGACGGCGAGTGAAAGCTCAGCTCAAGCTGTAACAAACACGGACCAGAAGAGTGTGCAGTTGCAAGATTTAATAGAGTGAAAACAGAGCTCCCATAAAATGGGAGGGGACCCAAAGAGGGTAGCCGTTGCCAGCTCGAATGCCTGGGTTTATATCCTGATCATTTTCCCTCCCTCTGTGCTCTCAGGCAATAGATGATTGGCTATTTCTTTACCTCCTGGTTTTGCCTAATTAGCATTTTAGTGAGCTCTCTTTACTACCTGTTTGGTCAGGTGTGAGCTAAGTTGCAAGCCCTGTGTTTAAAGGTGGATGCAGTCACCTTCCCAGCTAGGCTTAGGGATTCTTAGTCAGCCTAGAAAATCCAGCTAGTCCTGTCTCTCAATGTCTTAGTCTCCTACAGTCTGGTAAAGTTCCTCAGCCTTTTTCATGCTTTAATACTTGAAAAGTACTAGGCAGTTATTTTGTAGAATGCCCCTAAATCTGTTTGGTGGTGGGATTTTTTTTTTTAATTTTCTTCCACTTTTATTTTAAGTTCAGGGGTACATGTGCAGGATGTGCAGATTTGTTACACAGGTAAATGTGTCCCATGGTGGTTTGCTGCATAGATCAACCCATCACCTAAGTATTAAGCCTAGCATCCATTAGCTATTCTTCCTGATGCTCTCCCTTCCCCACCCAGCCTTGTTTGGTGTTTTCTTATGATTATATTAAGGCATATATTTCTGGCAAGAATACCTCAGAAGTGCTGTTGTGCCCTTAGTACATCATATGCAGGGGTGTATGATGTCATCATGTCCCATTACTGGTGATTTTAATTTTGATTACTTGGTTAAAATGGTATCTGCCAAATTTCTTCACTATGAAGTTATTATTTTCCCCTTTGTAAATGATAAGTATCTTATAGTGAGACACACTCTGATATTATGTAATTATCTGTTTCTCATATTTTCATCCTCTAATTTTAATATTCATCAATGATTCTTGCCTGTAACAATTATAACTGGTGCTTGCCAAATGGTGATTTTTGAATTTTCATCATTTTTTCTACACTTATTACTGCGGGATTCTACAGTAAAGAAGAGATGCCCCTTTGATACTACTTATTTATTAAGTTATTTATATTATTATGGACTCATAATTATTCTGTGGGTTATAACATATTACTATCATTATTTATTTTATTGCTAAAATTGTCCCAGATTTGTCCACTGGCGACACACCTTCAATTTGGCTCCTGTGTTCTTTTGATGTGCCCCCATCATTTTAGGGTGCTTTCTTGCTTTCTGGCACCACAAGATATTTTATAATCATCTTGTACTGTCCCTGCTCCAACCCTGGAATCAACCATTTCTCCAACGAACCCTGGTTCTTTTATTTAGGAACCAATATCTGAGTACTAGGTGTGCTCATTGCTACTAAGCTGTTATTTTTTCTAGGCCATCTAGTGGACAGAGGTAGAAAATAGGCTTGCACACACTATCTATCTATCTATCTATCTATCTATCTATCTATCTATCTATCTATCATGAGTTCATTCTGGTACCTTTGGTTCCAATCCAACACCACAGTCTTCATTCTAGTCTTCCCTGTCTTGTGTGTGTGTGTGTGTGTTTTAGATGGAGTCTTGCTCTGTCACCCAGGCAGTGGCGCCATCTCAGCTCACTGCAACCTCTGCCTCCTGGGTTCAAGCAATTCTCCGCCTCAGCCTCTGGAGTAGCTGGGATTACAGGCAGGTGCCACCATATCCAGCTAGTTTTTGTATTTTTTAGTAGAGACAGGGTTTGAACATGTTGGCCAGGCTGGTCTTGAACTCCTGACCTCAGGTGATCCACCTGCCTTGGCCTCCAAAGTGCTGGGATTACAGGTGTGAGCCACTGTGCCCAGCTTCCCCTGTCCTTTATTGTAACTCCTTTCTCTGACAAAAATCTAGCTCTTATTATCTACAATATAGTTACTTATTTGCTTAAATATTATACACATAGTTTCAGAACTGCAAATCCATCTCTGCGAGAAACAAATTCACTAACTAGGGTAACAATACTTGTGTACAGTTCTTTTCATCTTTAGCTTTACAATATGTAGTCGATATGCTATTTTTCAGTTACTTAGATTAGTCCTTTTCTTCCCCATCCTCTTCAATGCAGTTATGATGTTTATTTGTATCACATTAGGTTTATTTGCTGCTGTTTGGATTACTTCTTTGTACTGGTTGGTTTTAGTTAATTACTTATTTGGGGATGGGGTGTATGTGAAACCTTACTAAGGTTCTAAAATCAGAATTACACAAAAAGCTATCCTCAGAGAACAGTTCCTCCCCTCCCATTCCGTCTACCCCATTCCATTCCCTCATTATTTTCACCCATTCCCACCCACTCACCCTCAGAGATAATTAGTCTCATTAGTTTGTGACTTATCCTCCTGTATTTTTTTCACAAATGAGCAGATACATGTATATTCTTATATCCCCTTTTATTACATGAAGGGCAGCTTACTAGAGATACTCGAGCATTTTGCTTTCTTCACTTACCAATATGGTCTGGAAATCATTCCATATCAATGAATAGACATTTTCCTCATTCTTTTTTACAGCTGCGTAATGTCACTTTTTTATTTTTGAGATGGTCTCACCCTATCGCCCAGGCTGGAGGGCAGTGGAGCATTCATAGCTCATAGCAGCTTCAATCTCCTGGGCTCAAGTGACTCTCCTGCTTTAGCCTCCCAAGTAGCTGGGACTAACAGCATGCATCACTACACCTGGTTAATTATTTTATATTTTGTAGAGATGGGTCTTATTTTGTTGGCCAGGCTGGTGTTGAACTCCTGGGCTCAAGCAATCCTCCTGCCTCAGCCTCCCAAAGTGCTGGGATTACAGGTGTGAGGCACTGCGCCAGTTCTAGTATTGCACTGAGTGGCTATAACACTGTTTATTCAACCAGTCTCCTATGTATATGGATATTTAGGTTTTTTCCCAATATTTTGTGATACAATCAATGCTGCAGTGTGAATAACCTTGTACACATGTATTTTCTTACTGTTGGAAGTGTGTCTTCGGGATAAATTCCCAAAGTGGGATTGCTAAATTAAAAAGTAAGTGTATACATAGTTTTTTAAGTATATCAGTGGTCTGTAAGACTGCTCCCAGGCTCTGCAATTCACCAGAAGCATTCATGGGCCTCAAAAGTTGTTCTAGGGCCGGGTGCAGTGGCTCACGCCTGTAATCCCAGCATTTTGGGAGGCCAAGGTGGGCGGATCACCTAAGGTCAGGAGTTCAAGACCACCCTGGCCAATATGGTAAAACTCTATATCTACCAAAAATACAAAAATTAGCCGGATGTGGTGGTGTGCACCTGTTGTCCCAGCTACTCGGGAGCCTGAGGCAGGAGCATCACTTGAACCTGGGAGGCGGAAGTTGAAGTGAGCCAAGATCACACCACTGCACTCCAGTCTGGGGGACACAGTGAGACTTAATCTAAAAAAAAAATGTTATTATACACACTGCTACAATTTATTGCAACAAAAGGGTACAATGCAAGGTCAATAAAGGGAAAAGGCACATTGGGTGGAGTCTAGAGGATACTGGGTACCATCTTTCCATCTTCTCCCAATGAAAGTACATGGGAAGCCCTTACTCCCCCAACAATGAACTGCAGCAACATGTGTGAAGTCTTTCTGCCAGGGAATCTCCCTGAGCCTAAGAGCCCAGCATTGTTATTGGGGGTTGAACATGAAGCCACACAGTGCTTTCATGATTTAACTGTAATTACTGAAACTGCATTGCCCAATGTCAGACCCCAAGAAGGAAAGATGTTCAGCATAAGGCATAAGCTATCTAGACAAGCTGGTACAATGTGGTTCAAGGTTCCGAGCATGCCAAACACTCTTTTTAAATATTTTTTTAGAGATAAGGTCTTGCACACTGCAGCCTTAAACTCCTGGGCTCAAGCTATCAGGAATGGCTCAACCACACAGGGCGCTAGGACTGCAAGTGTATTCCACCATGCCTGGCTAATTTTTTTGTTTATTTTTTTAGAGATGGGGGTTGGGTCTCGCTATATTACCTAGGCTGGTCTTGAACTCCTGGCCTCAGGCATTTCTCCCCCCTCAGCCTCCCCAAATGCTGGGATTACAGGCATGAGCCACTGCACCTGGCCCCAAACACTCTTAATGGTAGCACAGGGAACACTCCAAAAGTTCAATTCCAGAAGCCAGCCAAAGACTAATCACTCAAGCAGTCCTTTCTGAACATGTGCAAGACGTAAACAAATCAGGGTGTCTGGGTTAACTCGTTCTTTCATATCACGTATTGCCAAATTGTCCTTCAGAAAGGTTGTGCCAGTTTGCATTCCCATCAGCAATGTATGAAAGAGCTTGTTTCCCCGCAGCCTCATCAACAAAATGTGCCAATGTGATAGGTGAGAAATGTCACAGTATTGCTGTAATTAGCATTTCAGCAAATTTTGAGTGAGTTTGAAGATTTTTTTCATTGAATGGCATACTTTTACAAGTTATATTTTCTAATTGTTTTGGGTTTACAGAAATGCAATTGACTTTTATATATTCACATTATACGCAGCTACCTTGCTAAGCTCTCCTATTGTTTCTAATTCTCTGTAGATTCTTTGGGGTTTTATTTTCTTTTCAATCTTTATGTCTTTAATTTCTCTTTCTTATCTCATTGCACTGGCTAGGGCCACCAGTATAATGTCAAATAAGTAATTGTGGGCATCTTTGTCTTCCCTCTGATTTTAAAAGGGATACTTTTAATGTTTCCTTTTTAGGATTTTTTTTTTGTGGAGGGGATAGTTTTTTCGTTATTAAATTTCTCATTTTTCTTAGGATTTTTCTTTAAAAATCACAAATTGTTGAATTTTATCAAATGTGTTTTCTGCATCTATAAACATGATCATATGGTTTTCTCCATTGATCTATTAAGTATTGATCTATTACTTATATAAATATAAGTATTTATATATTATCTAGGCCAGGCACAGTGGCTCAGGAGCCTGTAATCCCAGCACTTTGGGAGGCCAGGGCGGGCGGATCACCCAAGGTCAGGAGTTCAAGACCAGCCTGGCCAACATGGTGAAACCCCGTCTCTACTAAAAAATACAAAAATTAGCCAGGCGTGGTGGTGCATGCCTGTAATCCCAGCTACTCAGGAGGCTGAGGCAGGAGAATTGCTTAAACCCAGGAGGCGGAGGTTGCAGTGAGCTGAGATGGCATCCCTGCATTCCAGGCTGGGTGACAAGAGTGAGACTCTGTCTCAAAAAAAAAAGTATATATATACACATATATATATTTATATATATACATATATATTTATATATACACATATATATTTATATATATATTTATATATATATTTATATTTTCTAATAATAAAACCATCTTTGCATTTCTGGTTAAAACTGTTTTTAACTGGCCGTGCATGGTGGCAGATTGCCAAGGCAAGCAGATTGCTTGAGCTCAGGAGTTCCAGACCAACCTGGGCAACACAACAAGACCTCGTCTCTACAAAAAATATAAAAATTAGCCAGGTGTGGTGGGTGCACCTGTAGTCTCAGCTACTCAAGGAGGCTGAGGTGGGAAGATTGCTTGAGCCTGGGAGGTCAAGGCTGCTGTAAGCCGAGACTGTGCCCCTGCGCCCTAGCCTAGGTGACCAAGTGAGACACTGTCTCAAAGATAAAATAAAACTGTCTTTACTATGATATATTTTTCTCTCAATGTACTATTAAATTTGATTTACTAACATTGTATTTAGAGTTTTTTGCATCCATTTTTATGAATGAAATGTATCTGTGATTTCCTTTTTGTACTGTAATTTTCTAGTTGTGCTATCAAAGTTAAAATTCTTTGGGAGTATATATCTTTGCCTATTCCCTGAAAAAAAATTATATAAATTGGACTTCCTTTGTGGGAAGATTTTTTTACTTCTACTTTAATTTAGTCATTATAGAACTTTTAAGACTTTCTATTTATTCTTAAATCTGTTTTGAGTAATTTTGTTTTAGAAATTTAATTCACCTAAGTTTTTAAATTCATTGGCATAAAGTTGATGTTAGTATCCAGTTAATATTTTCAGTCTTGCTATATCTGTGTATTCCTTTTTGCATATATAAAAGACTTATTTGTATCTTCTTTTTTATTTTATTTTTTACATAATTTCACTAAAGATTTGTCTATCTTATTAATCTATTCAAGGAACTAATTTTGAACTTTGTTGATTCCCTTTCTTATACTTTTGTTTCTAGTTCCTTAATTTTTGTCTTAACTTTAATACGTTCTTCCTTTACTTTCTTTAGATTTATTCTTTTGTGTTTTTTCCCACTTCTTATGATGGTTGTTTAGCTGATTAATTTTCAGTCTTTCTGATTTTCTGTTATAAAGCACTTAAAGCTATAAACTTGCCACAAGTACCACTTTTTATACCACCCATACGTTTTGATATGTTATGGTTCTTACTGTCACTTATTTATAAATATTTTTAAACTCCCACCATGATTTCTTCTTTAACTTGTGATGTATTCACAAGTTTTTTTTTAACTTAAAAACATATGGAGCTATCTCTATCTCTGTCATCTCTATCTCTATCTTCATTCTATCCTCGTGGGTTAGAAGACTCAATATTGTTGTTAAGATATAAATTCTTCTCCACTATAGATTCAATACAATCTCAATGATTGTATTTATTTAATACAACCAATATTTGAATTTGCTTACATTTTTCCCATTTTTACCACTCATTATTACATCTCCGGCTGTCCTCCAGAGATAATTTTCCTTCTTATCTTTCATTTATTTATTTAAATATGGAACACTTTACAAATTTGTGTGTCATCCTTGTGCAGAGGTCATGCTAATCTTCTCTATATCGTTCCAATTTTAGTATATGTGCTACTGAAGCCAGCACCCTTCTTATCTTTTAAAAGTTCAATCAGGCCGGGCGCGGTGGCTCACGCCTGTAATCCCAGCACTTTGGGAGGCTGAGGCGGGCGGATCATGAGGTCAGGAGATCAAGACCATCCTGGCCAACACGGTGAAACCCCATCTCTACTAAAAAAAAAATACAAAAAATTAGCCGGGCATGGTGGCGGGCGCCTGTAGTCCCAGCTACTCGGGAGGCTGAGGCAGGAGAATGGCATGAACCTGGGAGGCAGAGCTTGCAGTGAGCCGAGATCACACTACTGTACTCCAGCCTGGATGACAGAGCGAGACTCTGTCTCAAAAAAAAAAAAGTTCAATCAAATCAAGTCTCTTACTGTGTGTTCTCTCAATTTCTTGTTATCTCTATAATTACCTTTATTTTACCCTAGTTCTTGACAGACAATTTTGCTGGGTATACAATTCTATGTGGTCTATAATTTTCCATCCACATTTTGAAAATATTCTTTGCTCTTCTGGTTTCCTTGTTGCTTAACTTTCATCTTCCTTTTTTCTTTTTTTGAGACAGGGTCTCGCTCTGTTACCCAGGCTGGAGTGCGGTGGCGTGATCATGGCTCACTGCAGCCTCGACCTCCCTGGCTCAGGTGATCCTTCCACCTCAGCCTCCCGAGTAGCTGAGACTACAGGCACATGCCACCAAGCCTGGCTAAATTTTTTTGAATTTTCTTGTAAAGACAGGGTTTCACTATGTTGCCTAGGCTGGTCTTGAACCCCTGGGCTCAAGCGATCTACCTGCCTGCACCTGCTTCTAACAGGAGACTGCTGAGGCTCTTCATTAGTCAGTGGCCTGTCTTCTCTCCAGCTGATTTTCAAGATCTTTTCTTTGTCATTGGTGTCCTGCAGCTTCATTGCAATGTGTCTAGCCATGGTTTTCTTTTTTATTTGTCGTGCCTAAGTTACATTTCCTGGATCTAAGAATTTGTTTTAAAAGTTTTAGAAAACGTATTGTTTTTATTTCGTCTCCATTTCTCCTTGTGGACTTCCAATTTGATACATGTTAAATCTTCTATCTACCAAGTCTCTTTACCTCTCTCTCACATTTCAGCAATTTATTCCAGTTCACTGATTCTTTGTGTCAAATTTGTTTAACTTTCCTCTTAGTGTTTTTATCTCAACAACAACAACTTGCCGTTTAACAAGCTTTCATTTTTAAAAGTTCGTAATCTTCCTTCCAAAAGTGTCTGCTTTTTCCTGATTGTTGTTGTAAGTTCATTTTCGTAATTACAACCTTTAAATCCTTAAAAAGTTCATACAATAGCTGTTCTAAATTTTATATCTGACAGTTTCAACATCTGCAGTCTAAAAGTCTGTGGTTTCTGGATTCTGTTGACTTGTAGAGTGGCTTGCCTTCTCAAGCTATAATCTCTTTGCTTGATGTACCTCCCTGAGAGTCTTGCAGAATCAACTTGAAGAAATTTTCCTTTAGAGAAGGCTCGCTTCTGCCTCTGCTCTGAGCCAAGGGGTGCCCCGCACCAGGAACTGTTACCCCTTCTGAGAGTTTTGGCTCAAAACAGAGTTTTAAGCTTAGTTTCCCCTCCTTGCTGCTGTTGCAAGGTAATATGCTGACAGTCAGTACTGCTCACCTTCCTCCTTCCCCCCTCCTGCCTTTCCAGTTTGGCTCCATGCTGCACCGCCTCACCACTGCACCAGCCTTGGTGCCCCATCTCTGTGGCCCAGGCTTCCAGCCTCCCACCTTGGGCCCACCTCCTGGCTACTGCCGACGACGCAGATCTTTGTTTGTTTTTGAAGAAAAGGTCCCTAGAGACCTCTCCTACCTTTTGCAAGACCATTGGTGTCTCAGTGTGTGTATAAACAAAAAGTTTGAGTTGTGGGGAAGTTGTAGGAGAGTTCCTAAGAACTTAGTCCTTCATGACAACAGAAGCACAGCATTTTCTAAAACATTAAAAATCTCAATTACACTAAAACTCTAGGATGGTTGGGCCAGGGGGGAATAAATCATGTTAACTAAGAAAGCAAGGGAGGGAACTACTGAGAACGTCAAGGTTGGAATCCATATTGCTTCAAGCCAGAGGCCAGTTCCTGGTCGGTGGCTCCCATGCTGGTCTCTGATGTTTAGGAAGTGGTGTCAGCAGAGACTGAGCTGCACCCTTTCTTTGGACAGATGGCAGGAGAGGAGAACTTCAAGGAAGAGCTCAGATCCCAGGATGCTTCCAGGAACTTGAACCAGCATAAGGTAGCAGGACATCCACATTCCCGGTCTCTGGAGATGCTGTTACGCAGATTTAGGGCTGTCCACACCAAGCAGGATGACAAGTTTGCCAACCTCCTGGATGCCGTGGGGGAGTTTGGCACATTCCAGCAGAGGCTAGTAGCCCTCACCTTTATCCCCAGCATCATGTCGGCCTTCTTCATGTTTGCTGACCACTTCGTGTTCACAGCCCAGAAGCCCTATTGCAATACCAGCTGGATCCTGGCAGTGGGCCCCCACCTGTCCGAAGCTGAGCAGCTGAATCTGACCATACCCCAAGCACCCAATGGCAGTTTCCTGACATGCCTCATGTACCTTCCTGTGCCTTGGAATCTGGATTCTATCATCCAGTTTGGCCTCAATGACACAGACACATGCCAAGATGGGTGGATCTATCCTGACGCTAAGAAGCGATCGCTGATCAATGAGGTATGTCTTGTCCTGGGTTGTCTGTAACTACCCTACAGGCTCAGAGTTGTGCCTCCCACCCTCACTGAATGGGTGGGGAAACCGAAGCTCAGAGATGGGAAGCCATTGGCCTGAGGTCAACCTGCAGAGGCAGGGTCTGGGCAGAAAATTAGATTCCTGTTGCCCAGCCCTGGCCCAGCCTATCTATAGAGTACATTTGGGGTAGAGATGGGTGCTGCATGGCAGGGTTTTCCATCTGTCCAAGAAATCGCTCCTGTAGTTGTGGTTCTGACCTCAGAACTCACAAAAAGTAGGGCTCGGGGAAAGAAGCAGCTTTGATCAGGCATCTCTTACGGGGCTTCCCAACCCGAGCTGCAATCTAGGCCCTTTACAACACAGACCGCCCTAGCATGAATCTGCAGGTTGGGCCTAGCACCTGCCTTTGGGAAAGGGTCTGCACTGATTCCTGCCTTTGCTCAGCTACCCCCTACCCCACACACACATCTTGGCCTATGCCTCTGGTCACTCTCTCCAGGCCCAGCTCTCAGGGTGGAGCAGGTGCCAGAGGGGTTGCAGAGGTAACAGAGCAGAGGCAACAGCTTAGGCACGCTGCATACTGTCACCTGCCCCTACCCCAGGTCCCCTTGGCCTATAGGTCCCACGCTGGGATGAGGCTCAGTCTCTGGACCCAAAGGTGGGCACCCGTGGCCAATCTCTGTGTCTGACCCACAGTTTGACTTGGTATGTGGCATGGAGACGAAGAAGGACACTGCACAGATCATGTTCATGGCAGGGCTCCTGATAGGCTCTCTCATCTTCGGGCTCATAACTGACAAGTGAGTCCCCGGGAGTTTCTGCTGGTCCCTGAGCCATCCCAACTCCTCCTCATGGGCATTCAGGGTTGGATTGTGTCAGGCTGAGGGAGGTGAGGGTAGGGGTTCTCCAGGGACCCATGGATGGCTCAGGGCCTGGCCTAGGTGTATCCGGCTGGGGCCAGCCAGGGAGATCCCGGCACTTGGTGCAGCCTCCCTTTGACACCTGTAGGATGGGCCGCTACCCTGCCATCCTGCTGTCACTGCTGGGGCTGATCATCTTCGGCTTTGGGACAGCCTTTGTGAACAGCTTTCACCTGTATTTGTTCTTTCGCTTTGGCATCTCGCAGTCAGTGGTGGGCTACGCCATCAGCAGCATTTCTTTGGGTGAGACTGGGCCTCAATGGGGCAGGGCAGGGTGGCACAGGGGCATGGCGGCATAGGCGGGTGACAAGGGGACATAGTGGCAGGGGGCGTGGCGGCATAGGCGGATGGCAAGGGGGCGTGGTGTAGCTGTAAGAGGGCATGGCGGGGGTGTGGCGGCGTGGGCATCTGCTGGGATCCCACAGGACACAGAGTCAGGGGCCTAATTGGACAGGCAGAAGTGGAAGGGATCTCCGTTCCTGGCTGCCTGGAGATGCCAGAGAATCAGTGCCCTGACTGCCCTTCCACCTTCATCCTCCTTCCTAACTCCCTCATACCCCACACCTTCCACCGCATACTCTTTGCATACCCTCAAGCCCCATGGGTTACATTTACTGAGCCCTTAAGAAAGGCCAGGCAAAAAAAAAAAAAAAACAGAAGAAGAAGGAGGAGGAGGAGGAAAGAAGAAGAAAGAAGGAGGAGGAGGAGGAGGAAAGAAGAAGAAAGAAGAAGGAAGAGGAGGAGGTGGTGGTGGAGGAGGAGGAGGAAGAGGAGAAGAAGAAGAAAGAAGAAGGAAGAGGAGGAGGTGGTGGTGGAGGAGGAGGAGGAGGAAAGAAGAAGAAAGAAGAAGGAGGAGGAGGTGGTGGTGGAGGAGGAGGAGGAAGAGGAGAAGAAGAAGAAGGAGAAGGAGAAAAAGCCAGGCAGCTGCTGAGCCCTTTATATGCATTGTCTCATTTCCTCCTGATGCGGCTCTCTTCAGCAGGCACTATTCTATTACTCCTTCAGCTGAGGAGGACTCTTTAGCCTCAGAGAAGTTAACCAACTTGCACAGGGTCACACGGCAACTAAGTGAAGAAGCTGGGACTTCAACCCAGGCCTATGAGACACTAAAGCACCCAGTGCAGCCTTATAGCTGCAGCTGCCTAGTTGCTCAGGGTTTCCTGGCAGGAGAACCTCTTCTCATTGGGAGCCTTAGGCCTAGGTGGCCAAAGCAAGAATACACTCAGAGCAAAGACAAGGACAATGATTCCTCGCCTGAGCATGTGTCAGGCCACGTGTCTGGTATTGTGTCTTTTCTATAAGAGGCACATGGTCAGACAGGGGATGTGCAGAGGGAGCAGCCAGATGGAGAGGGATGGAAGCTGTGTATATGATTAGGAGATAAGGGTGTGCCCTGGCGGGAACAGAGGCACTCTACCGGGCTCTGAGGGGCTGTCTCTGGACCCAGTGCAGAGACGAGCAGAAGAAGCTTTGCCTGATCTCAACTATCCAGAGCAAGTGGGGACACCCAGCAAGGCTGGATGCAAGGGCAGCCCTGGGGACCCTGACGTAACCATGGTTTTGTCCTCTTGGCCTCTGCACAGCCACTGAGTGGTTAGTGGGTGAGCACCGGGCCCACGCCATTATCCTGGAACACTGCTTTTTCGCCGTTGGGGCCATGTTGCTGACAGGGATCGCCTACAGTCTTCCCCACTGGCGGCTGCTGTTTCTGGTGGGTGGGATACTTGTGATCCCCCTCATCTCCTATATCTGGTGAGCAAGCGAGTACAGGGCATGTACAGGGCTGGGTCTGATGGGCTGGATGTCGACGAGTATGGAGGGTCCTTGAAGCTGTGGGAATGGGTGGGATTTCCCCTGGGAGAAAGTGCATGTGGATGGGATGAGATAGGAAGGCACCAAGGGCAGAGCCTCTGAACCTCCTCCCCGACCCAGAGAAGACCCTAAAAGAGATGTTAGAGAGGTGGTCAGAAAACCAGGAGGAAGAGTGTTGAAGGCCAAGGGGTTAAGGCCAAGGGAAGGGTCAGTGTTGAAGGCAAGAGGGGTGATGCTGGGAAAGGGTCTGCCAGCCTTGGTGACCTTCTTGAGGTGGCTTCACTGCAGTGGCAGAGGGTTGAGGAGTGACTAGGAGCAGAAGAAATTCAGCCACGAGATGACTTTGGTAGAAAGAGGGAGAAAGGGATGATGATTTATATGGGTAACTAAGACAGAGTCAGGGAAGAGTATCAGATGTTTTGAGTGTAGGGGAGTCACAGACAGGAACCTAAGAGATTAAAGCTGGGAAAGGACAACTGATGGGGCAAAACTTGGAGGAATAAGGGTTGAGAACAAAAGTGAGATGCCAAAAGAAAGAAGCTTAACTTTGGGCAGGTGGGAAAAGAGAGGGACAAAAGAGAAGGCAGAGAGGGAGGTGAGAAGAAGCTGAAAGAACCCACGTGTGAAGGGTTAGGCAGTTCTGCATGAAGCAATGATCATATTTAATCCTGAAATTATTACATTTAATCTTGACCCCTCTAGAAGAAGTATGCTACTCCCATGTCATGGGAGGTGGGGAGGAGGGAGAACTGAGGCTTCAGAGGGTGGAAATAACTTGTCTAACATCACACAGCTAGAAAGTGGGGCACCTGGGATTTGAACTCAGGGGCTGTCTCCAAAGCCTCTGCATTTTAACTGTACCATATGTAGTAAGAATGATAAGAGATGGGGTTAACAGCATGGGGGCTGGGCGCAGTGGCTCATGCCTGTAATCCCAACACTTTGGGAGGCTGGGGTGGGAGGAGCGCTTGAGGCTAGGAGTTTGGGACCAGCCTGGGCAACATAGCAAGACCTTGCCTCTACACAAAATTTTAAAGTTAGCCAGTCATGGTGGCACACACTTGTAGTCCCAGCTACTTGGGAGGCTGAGGTGGGAGGATCACTTGAGCCCAGGAGATCATGGCTGCAGTGAGTTATGATTGTATTACTGCACTCCAGCCTGGGCAAAAGAGTGAGATCCTGTTTAAAAAAAATTTCAGTCCAGTTCAATTAAAAACTTTAATCTTACATCAGATCCACAGCTTTTTCCTGGCCCCTTGCTCAGGATAGTGGCCAAGGGGGATGAGGTCTGTTCTGACCTATTGTTCTTCCTCCTGTCTCCTTGTTCTGATTTTCCAGGTTCTAGGCATGGGATAAGGACATCAGATAAAATAGATCAAAGACTGACATGGCAGGGGCTATTATAGTCTCTCAGGGTCCTCTGTAGGGTAGATATTCAAATACCATAACTCTCAGGTCCATTTGTGGGTCTTCTGAGCATTGGAATTTCCTAATGCTCCCAGTGCTCTGTTTGTGACCTCCCTCAGCTCCTGTCCCTGGCAGTTCACCCCATAACCTCTTTCTGTAGGGGTCTCCTCATCCTAGCACATGGGGTGCCTTTAAGACAGCAGGGTCCACTTGGCCAAAAAACCCCACTGTTCCCCAGCCTCCACCCTGTTGTGGTGGGCTGCTCCAATCAACCTCCTGCCTTCATTATACCCAGATGAGAGATGGGCATCATTCTCCGGGTTTACGTAGGCCCTCAAACTCCAGGTGGCACATATTAACTCTCCTATAATCTCTCTCACTGTCTGGAATACCAGGACAAGCCCCCATGTTTCTGAATTAGCAAGTTCCAGCCAGAGTGGGATGGCAGATGTCCTTTTTCAAAGGCAGTCCCCGCATCTATCTAAGGAGTTCTCTTGAACTCCCCTTTGCCTAGCTCGAGTAGATGAGAGTTGTATGGGGAGTGAGGAGGAGAGATTCAAGACCCTGTCACTTCCATGAACTGGATTCCCAGCCTCTATTGGTAGGCTGTTAGCAGTGAGCACCAATGTACTATGGGTGCTGAAGATCCCTCTTTTGACATAGTTGTGTCCCCTAGGCTTTGGCAGTCTGGGCCTGTGATGGAAGGGGCAGTACCAATGATCTCTAATGTATCTTTGGGGTTATTCTTTTAGTGTCTTCAAGGATAGTGCCTGGCTTCCACTTATTTGTACTGGCCTCCTTATCAAACAGTAGCTTGGCCACATCCTTGGTGTTCTCTCCCAAACACACTTTGTTATTCATGGAAAATGAATAAACAGCATGGCCAACATGAGCATTGGACAAATCTGCTTCCCTTTTAATTATAAATTCTAATTTGTTTCTCTCTTCTCACATTTTACTATAAGTAGTCAAGAGAAGCCATACCACACCCTCAACACTTTGCTTAGGGACTTCTTCTGCCAAATGTCCTATTTCATCACTTACAAGTTCCTTCTTTCACAAACACTAGGGCATGAATACAGTTCAGCCAAGCTCTTTGCCATTTTGTAGCAAGGATTGCCATTTCTCCAGTTTCTAATAGTTCCTCATTTGCATCTGAGACCTCATCAGAATGTCTTTATTGTCCATATTTATGTCAACATTCTGTTCATGACCTCTTCAGTGCATTTGTTACATTTCTCCCATTGTGTCCTCCCTCCCATTCTCTTTGTCCTTGAGAGTTGGTTTCCTTTTCTTATTCCTGTTTTTTCAGTGGACATGAGGCCAATCCCCCATCTTTTTGAAGAAGTCTCAGTTTAATGGCTTTGTTTAGGAGAGTTCCACAGCCTTAGAGTGGAAAATGATGACTGATTGCTGAACCCTGGTGGGAGAGAGGAGGAGCAGGGCAGGTATAAGGAATGAAGTTGTCTCTAGTGTCTTGAGTGTATGTTTATGGCAGCCAGCCAGAGTCCTGGTCAGGGAGGGAGTGCTGGTATAAGAAATCAGCAGGCACAGTTTTATTAAAAAGTTATACCACCTTAGGGGACTGAGGCTGTACCAGTCCCCAAGTACATAGCTCTGCCTCTGTGTCCTCGGGCAAGCCTTTTACTCCTTGAGCCTGGGAGTAAAATGGGGATAATCATACTAGGTCCAGGTTTGGATGAGGATTAAACAAGACTATATATACAAGGGCACTGAGCACCATTTTTCACACATACGTGCTTTTTATGCCAATCTGTGTGGATTCTGACAGCCTGAGAGGATGGGAAAAAACAGAGAGGAGTTATTCTGAAGTCAAAGGCAATAGAGATGTGGCGGGGGAGAGATGGGACAGAGTAGAGACCTTCAGTCACCCCTCCATTCACCCAGGCAGAGTGCTGGGCACTGGGGTCAGACCCAAGGTCCTGCCCCCTCACACTCCTCAGGCTGTTGGGGAGACAGATAGGGAACAGGAGAAATCCCAAATAAGGGCATGGGGGCTCTACAGGAGGCTGTGGGCATGGAGGTCGGAGCCCTCAGCATGCCTGAGCAGATAGGGGTGGCCCCCTAGATAGAAAAGGAGAGAGCTCTCAGTGATTACTGAGGGCAAATCAAGGAGACTGGAGACAGAGGCAGCCGGTGGTCAGGGTGTTACCTAGCAGCAGTGGAGGCCATGTGAGGCTTAGACAGGGGAAGGGCTGACCGCCAGGGAGGAGCAGAGGGCAGCTCGAGGTCAGTGGTGGCCTTCAAGGCCCTGACATCTGAATCACCTCATGCTGGCACAGGATGGCCACAGCTGAGGCCACGAGAGGGCCAGCAGGGGGTCTCTGGGCATCATAGAACGGTGAGATAAGAGAGGGGCTGGCCACGCAGGATTCTCCCGGAGTCCCCGCGGTGGCTGATGATGAAAGGGAAGGTGAAGGAGGCCAAGCAGGTGCTGTGCTACGCCGCAAGTGTGAACAAGAAGACCATTCCTTCAAATCTGCTGGACGAGGTAAAGGGCTTCTGGCCAGGAGTGGGGCCGGAGCAGTGGGCTGTGGAAGGGCCCCTTCCCTCCTCATCCTTTCAGGTGGGACATGGGTCCAGAGGGTGCCCCCAGTCCACTGCTTAAGGACAATGGTGACAGCAAAATTGAACCCTGCCAGGGAAGGCCAGAAGCCAGCTGGCACTTTCAGGGACAGGCAGGCCTTGTGGGTGCTGTGGGGCTGGGGAGCAAGCTGGGGTCTTGGCCCTGCCTCTGACTGGTCCTGCTTGTTCTGTAGCTGCAGCTGCCCAGAAAGAAGGTGACTCGGGCCTCTGTCCTGGACTTCTGTAAGAATAGGCAGCTCTGCAAGGTGACCTTGGTGATGAGCTGTGTGTGGTGAGTATCCAGGGCTCGCTGGCAGGGACTGCGAACAGGTGCGCAGGCCGGAAACCCTAGGGAGAGGATGGGAATGGTCAGGCTGCAGGGGAGGCAGCCCAAGGACACAGATCACAGGTCTCTGTGCTTATTTCTCTCCTCCGTTCCTACCCTGACCCTTGCTGCTCTGCCTCTGTCTTTATTCCTGGCTCCGTGTGTGTGTGTGTGTGTGTGTGTGTGTGTGTGTGTGTGTGTGCGCGCGCGCGTGCGCACTTGCCTCCTGGCTTCATCCAGGTTTACCGTCAGTTACACCTATTTTACGTTGAACCTGAGAATGAGAGAGCTGGGCGTGAGCGTCCACTTCAGACACATGGTCCCCAGCATCATGGAGGTGCCTGCCCGGCTGTGCTGCATCTTTCTCCTCCAGCAGATTGGGAGGAAGTGGAGCCTGGCTGTGACTCTCCTCCAAGCCATCATCTGGTGCTTGCTTCTCCTTTTCCTCCCTGAAGGTACAGCTCATCCTTCCCCTGTGGCCTGCCCACAGCCTTCCTGCTTCCCAAAACCCCTCCCCAGTGCCGCCTGCCGTGGCCGGCCACCTAGACATCCTGGGAATCAGCCTTCTGCACCTATAGCCCACCCACCCCACAGAGGCCCCAGCACCTCCAATCCCTGGAGCACTGCCCTTCCTGGGTGGGGTCCCCCAGACAGGGCACCCACACTCTCTCAGAGGCCTGAAAGAGGAGGGTGTACTTTCCAGAGGACAGCAGGCAGCCTTCTTCCAGCAGATTCCAATCCACCTTAGAAGTAGGTCTAATGGTTACATGTGAATAAATGATGGCAAAAATATTCCTTCAACTGCTGCCCAGGCCCACCTGTCATCTGTAGCCCCTTTGACTGGGAAATGCCTGTTGTTCCCTGTAGCTTCACCAGGAATAACCTGACCACTGAAAAATTGAGTGTAATATGGGGCTCAGCACTCAGGAACAGCTCTTGTATGGAGGCCCCTCCTTTCCAGAGGGGCTCAGTGCCCCATTCCTGCTGGCTTAGCACTAGAAAAGGAAACAGGAAGGGCTGGTGTTATCTTCAGAATCTCAAAGAGCCCTAAACAGTGGATACACCACAGGTCCTAGAGCTGGAGCGATCTGTGCAGCACATGCACTTAGAATGACTGCCTGCGGAGCCCTTTCACAGTCGCAGCAAGGGCAGGGGAGGCTAGATCTGGGCCTGCCTGGAGAGGCTCCCTCCCTTTCTCCAGGGCTAGAATTGTGTGTGTCTGGATTAGGACCCTTCCACTCCCAGATGCTGGCAGTGTAGATTGGCTAACACAAAATGTGGAAGCAAATTCATTATTGAATATTAATTGCCTGGTGGTTTTTAAAAAAGCAGGTCTACACTGAGTCAAGCAGCAATATGTAAACTCAGAAGTGTGAGAGAAACTAGGAATGGACTCCCTGGTAGATACAACTGGATCTCTGATTTCATCCCAGAGACAAGAAAAGCCAGGACTGGAATGGGAGTAAGGCTGGGGCAGGGTCCTGCAGAGGCTGACAGGCAGGCAGGCAAGCAGGCAGGGGCTGAAGCCCCCAGCTTCACCAGGTCTGAGGAATGGGCTTTCCCCAGTTTCCCCTTCATTGTGCCTGCCTAGCTGGCCGGAGAACATCCTGGAATGTTTGGGAGCCATCCCAGCCATTCAAGCCCCAGGAACCAAACACCCCCTTACTCTGACCACCTTGCAGAGCCCCGGTGGTACAGCCCTGAGCAGGGGTCCCAACCCACAGGACACAGGCCTGGCCCTGAGTGGATCCCCAGTGGGGTGAGGAAGCTGCAATTGGGTGAGGAGGTGGAACGAAGACACAGCCTTGGAGGCAGATAAGGGGGTGTTGGGTGTAGCATGGGAGACAGTGGCCTGAGAGGCCATGGGTGTCCCAGGGGACCTCCCCACCCCTGCTGACCAACTCTGCACTGCAAATGTCCTGCCTTCCAGCCTGGTTGGCCTCTGACAACCTGCCCCTCCTCTGACAGAATGCCTGAGCCTGCTGGCCAGCTGGGCAGGTGGTGGGGAAGGCTGTTCAGATGCCTTCTGGGAGGGGTCAAGGGAGGGCTGATGGGTGGGCCTCCTTCACCCGCCCCAGGGGAGGATGGCCTCAGACTCAAGTGGCCACGTTGTCCGGCCACAGAGCTGAAATCCATGACGATCTTGGTGCTCACGCTCGGAGAGTTCAGCCTGGCCGCCACTGTCACTGTATTCTTCCTCTACACCGCTGAGCTCCTCCCCACCGTGCTCAGGTATGGGGTCTGGTGGGCGAGGGGGCCATGGGGACATGCGCAGGGACTGACAATGACAAGATTAATGCAGCAGCTAAGACAAGCATTCACCTGGTGACAAGCACTGTGCTAAACAGTTTACATAAGTAATCTCATTTAAACACCACCAGAAAATCCCCCAAATGCCATCGCTAACCCTATTTCAGATGCAAGACCAGACAGATAAAGGCACTCGATTAAGGGCAGACAGAGCAAGCAGCAGAGCTGGGATTTGGCCCCAGGCAGCCTGACTCCAGCCCCTGCCTTGCACTCACTGCCTGGAAAGTGTTTGGGCCACTTGGAGGCTCAGATCCTTCCCTGAGGTTGGCGATGGGAGCACTATCTTCCTGCCTGGCTGGCATCACTGCCTGTGTCCTCTCCCCGCACATCCACATAATGCTGCATGGTTTCTGCCTCTCCCCCTCCTCATCCCCCTTGAAGGAGGCCCAGAAGAAATTATTGCCTACTTGGAATCACACAATGAGGACGGGACAGGGTGGAGACTGGAGAGTGTGGGTTTTCATGTAGCTGCTGGCCCTGCCCAGCCTCTGAACCCGGCAGACCCCTCACAGGAGCTCTCACTTCCAATTTCAGGGCGACAGGTCTGGGGCTGGTGTCTCTGGCCTCGGTGGCTGGAGCCATCTTGTCCCTGACAATCATCAGCCAGACCCCCTCCCTCCTGCCCATCTTTCTCTGCTGCGTCTTAGCCATCGTGGCCTTTTCCCTCTCCTCCCTGCTGCCGGAAACGCGAGATCAGCCCCTCTCCGAGAGCCTGAAGCACTCCTCACAGATAAGGTAGGTGTGGGAGCCTCCTGGGCTGTGCCAGCATGGGGCCTGGCTCTGAAGCCTTGGCACAGAGAGCGTGCGGGGCATTGTCCATCCCCGCCCCTCTGCCGGAGAGCCTGTGACTCGAAGGCTGCCATGTCCGCAGCAGTCTCTCCGCTCCTCTGGCTGCTGCTGTCTACCTGCTCCCACCCAGCCTCTGCCAGTCCCCATCCTGCTGCCCCTCCTGACCCGGACTGGGCCATGTCGTCTCCTTTCCTTGCCCCTGCCTGCCTGTCTGGATGGGTGCATTGCCTTTGGGCATACCCTCCAGGGGCACTCCTCCCAGAGGCTTCCTCTCCTCCTAGGGACAGAGGACTGGCTTGGAACTGACTCTGAGTACATCTCTTTTCCTGTCTGAACTCCTAGTTCAGTCCTGGTTTTCGTAAAAAACCCAGTCTTGATGAAGGACTCTGGCCTTTTGGCCCCAGCAGCCCAGGACCCCATTTGGGAACTGGGTTCCACCCAACACCTCCATGGGCACTTCTGGCCTCTGATCTCCCAAGTGTCCCCTGGAGAAGACTTGTCATGATTGGCAGAACCATTTCTTCTGGGATTTGGGCCAATGAACACGCTCTCCCTGGACCTGAGGGGACCTGAGCACCAGTGAGGAGCAGAGGTTGCCTGAGGCCCTAGAGTGTCCTCTGCTCTGTGCCACAGGAGTCACTGCCTCTGGCCTTTCTCTGCCCTCCTCCCTACCATCTTCCCCCTTCCCTCCCTCCCTGCTCTCACTGGAACCACACATGCTAGGCACTGTGCCAGGGCTTGACTGTCAAAGGTCAGAGGTCAGCACTCCCTATCCTTGAGAAAACCGTAGCTTATGGGGAGACAGATGATGCAAACAGTTCCTGCTAGAGGACTCTGACAGTGGGATATACAGGATCTGTAGGAACCTAACAAGGGAAGAACGTTAATTTGGGGAGTTGGAGAAAATGTCACAGTGACAACTGAGTAGGGCTTTGAAGGATGGATAGAAACTTGCCCCACTGTAGAGAGAGGAAGTTCAGCGCCGCACAGGAAGAGAGGATAATGGTTATGGGCACAGGTTCCATGTGCCGCAACTTCCTAGGGTGTGCACGGAGAAGTTACCTCATACCTCTGAGACTCAGTTTCTTCATTTGCAAAGTGGAATGAGAACAGAGTAATAACAATAGCTAAGATGAATTGAGCATTTGTTATGTGTTAGACCCTGTTCTACACATGCCTTATCTCGCTCTATCCTCAAAACAATCAAATGCAAGGTAGGTCCTGTCACTATCCCCATTTTACAGGTGAGAACATTGGGGCACAGAGAGGTAAGGCCATGTAGCCCAGCCATCCTCTCCCATGGGTTTTTTTGAGAGGATTAAACCTACATAAAGCAGCTGGCACAGGGTCTGGCATGTGGCAAGTGCTCAGTAAATGCTAGCAGTGAAGATGGTGGACCAACTTCAAAGACAGAAAAGAGAAGGGTCTCGCAAGGGTTGGGAGATGGAGCAGGCCTGATTCTGGAGGCTCCTGGCAAAGCTCAGCTGGGGACCTGCCGGAGTGAGAAAGCCTCACCTCTTGGGAATGCAGGGTTGGGTGCTGCTGAAGGCACAAGCCGCTGCTTTTCTCAGCTTCCAGAAAGATGTGGCCCTGGACTCATCCTCTGATGGCTCATTCAGGAATAAGGTCAAGGACATTAAGACTAAGGAAACATCATCTGATGATATGTCTGAGGAAGCAGCCAAGAATGTCATTCTCAATGCCCAGATCCTGAGATTGGACCCATACCCTGTCTCCAACTCTGCCTTGAAGCAATTCAATAAAGAGGAAGCAAACAGCCAGGCTCCCTGAGGGCCAGGCCCCCAGACCATCTTGGGTTGGAATTGAGTGGCCAAGTATGGGGTCATGGATTCCAGGCCACAAATTCCAGGCCTAGTTCAGTCTGTGGGGCAGGGTCAGTCCTGCTCCCAGGCCAGCCCTTGACATTAAAAAAAAATGCCCCCCGCTTCTGCAGGAGCTCTGCTGTGATTCATTCCAATAAAGGTACAATGTTGGTCTTGAGATGGCTGGGTCAAAGTTGCCCATGTGTGGAGAATGCAGAGGCCCTGGCCTGGAGGAAGATGGGTTAGACAGACTCCTTAGTGTCTTTGTCTAATCGTTCAGGGACAGTGAGGAGCTCTCTGGATGGGGGCAGGGGAGTGGGGAGGGCAATGTCTATGAGGGCCAGAGGTGAAGTGAGGGCAAGACTCTGCCTGCACGCCAACCATACCTGTTAGCCCATGCATCCGCCAGCACGGCGAGTTTCCACCTGAAGCACAGGATGAGGACAGATTACAAAGCTCCATTTTATGCACTAGTCAGGGCAGGGATGGAATGTAAAGGAACATTGAGAACTTCTCTCATTTGTCCCATTGCATAGGGCTTTCTGACCATCTTTCTGCTGATGCTGCAAATAAACATGGCCTTGGGAATTACCCAAATCGGTCCACATCCCTGGGGATGCTTTCCTGATGACTCCACCCTAGCTGACCTCTGGCCTCCACCACTCTGAGGATAAGCCCCCATACCCCAGCTCACACCCTAACTGCCCTGCAGGTGATTCTGCCCTTCCCAGCTGGCATGGGGGTTCTGCCAGGCAGGGCCCAGGACTCCTCAACCAGACTGTGAAGTCCTTGGGTCAGGCCTTTGGTACTACCTCCTCTCTCCCTGTCTTACCTCCTCCACACTTGCCTAGTTTATTGGAAGATCATGGGCTTGCAGAGAATAGCTCTGGTTCGACTCCTCATAGCCTCTGAGGGAGGAAGACAGATAAGCAAGTCAGTTCTCATGGAGCCAGGGCAGCAAGGCCATGGATCTCCCGGGCAGGTTGGAGTCCAGTGAAGCAGGGAGTGGCCTCCAGCATTCCCAGCACTCTGGCCCAGCACACTGCTTTGTGCATGTGCTCCCAAGCTTTGGGACACCAAGAAGCTGGTGTCCATGCCTTTCCCTTTCAGTGTCATTTTCTGTGCCTACTGTTCTTGACTGAGTTTCCTAGGAGGGTCTCCAAAGTGGGGTTTGAAGGGCCAGAAAGTGATCTCACAAAGTATCTGTTCATAGGACCACAGGATGCTCGAAAAGTCTCTGTTGCTCTTTCTGGCAGAGGCCTGTGTGTGAGCTGTGATGCCAACATATTAGCCTTATTTAAACACCTCTCCTCAGGTTACTTTGCCAGGAATCACCTAGTGCCATAGGGAACAGGAGGAAGAGAGGGGTCAGGACAGAAAACTGATGGGGCAGTGTGGGTGTGAAGGAGCTGATTGTACAGGCTGTGGCTGTCAGCGAGACCAACTGCACTCCTACACGCTTTCAATTTTTCTTAGGTGGCCAAGGCTTGTCAGTCAGTTCCAGATAGGACCTACCTAGTTGTTTACTGAATCAATGGCTAATAATATTTAGAGTTTGACATTATGTATTTTACTAGACTAGACCCATGCTGTCCCATACAGCAGCCACTAACCAGACGTGGGTATCGAGGGCTTAAAATATGCCTAGTCTGGGAGGCTGAGGTGGGCGGATCACCTGAGGTTGGGAGTTCCAGACCAGCCTGGCCAACATGGTGAAACCCCCTCTCTACTAAAAATACAAGAATTTTTAGTGGGCATGGTGGTGGGCGCCTGTAGTTCCAGCTACTCAGGAGGCTGAGGCAGCAGAATTACTCGAACCCGGGAGGCAGAGCTTGCAGTGAGCCGAGATCGCGCCATTGCACTCCAGCCTGGGCAACAGAGCGAGACTCCGTTTCAAAACAAACAACAACAACAACAACAACAAATGTTGCTAGTCTGATTTGAGATGTGCTATAACTGTGAAAAACACACTGGATTTCAAAGGCTTAGTACAACATAAAACAAAATATCTCAATATTTTTAATATAGATCACATGTAAAAATGGCAGCATTTTGGATATATTGAGCAGATAAAACATTAAAATTAATTGCACCTATTCTTATTAATTTATTTTAATTTTACTTTAAGCTCTGGAATACATGTGCTGAACGTGCAGGTTTGTTACATAGGTATACATGTGCCATGGTGGTTTGCTGCACCCATCAACCCATCATCTAGGTTGTAAGCCCTGCATGCATTAGGTATTTGTCCTAATGCTCTCCTTCCTCTTTCCTCCCATCCCCTGACAGGCCCCGGTGTGTGATGTTCCCCTTTCTGTGTCTATATGTTCTCATTGTTCAACTCCCACTTATGAGTGAGAACATGCGGTGTTTGGTTTTCTGTTCCTTTGTCAGTTTGCTGAGGATGATGGTTTCCAGCTTTATCCATTTCCCTGCAAAGGACATGAACTCATTCTTTTTTATGGCTGCATAATATTCCACGGTGTATATGAATTGCACCTATTCTTAAAAATGTTTTGAAATGTGACTGCCAAAAATTTTAAAACTATACATGACTTGCATCTGTGTCTCACATTATAGTTCTATTACACAGAACTAGACTAGAACATTCCTTTTATTGGTCTCACACGTCATTATTATCACACAGGTATCTTGGTGTAATGCCTAAAATTAAATGCCAAAATTGTATGAAATTGTATGTTGTCAATACTCTTTCTCACACGTGATATTTTTATGATACAATAGACAGTGTTGACATGTTGGCAGGAGCCTCCCTGTGTGCAGACAGAGAGAGAGAGAGGTCAGTAATCTTGCAGCTTGTGATGGTACCCATGGATGCCTGTGAACTGTGAATTCTGGATCTCTAATTTCCTGGTCACTGACTACTTGCCTTTGTGGAATTCTCATCTGCTTCTTTTAGCTGTTTGTATATTTCTACCACTGTTCAAGCATTGGCCTAAATGTGGCAGCAGCCTCTTGTTCTAGGTTATCCCCTTTCATCCCCATCCTTTACATGGGATGCTGCTAACAATTTACCAAAGGCCTTGAGGTCATGTTGAGGGGATGCACGGGGTGAGTGTGAAGCAGCTTGGTACAGGATGAGGCCCCCAGGACGTGAGTAGAAAACTTAGCTCCCCATGAATGCAAGCCCCAAGCCCAGAAACCTAAACACTTGTGAATCCCGTAAGGCCTTGGCAGAAGCAAACACTAAAGCAATCCACAACAAGGTTGCCACAGTAACTCAAGACTTAACAGGGCTTCTAAGGAAGATGAATCTCAATGAAATGAACTTGTAAGTAAAAATTACTGAGCACATGAAGAAATAAAATGGCATAAAAACAGAAGGAATACACTGGAGGGTTTGCCGTCAATGAACTAGTGGTGAGAGTGCTCTTTCTGAAAAGACTTTGTTTAAAATGTTCAGAGATAAAGTCACATAACACCTAAGACACAAACTTGGAAAATGACACCCATAAATCCTAGAAATGAACACTATAGTGGCTGAATTAAAGAACACAATAGAGAAGTAAAATCAGAATAAGACACTGCACAAGGAGTGAGTTGCTTGATTATTTAATTATTAAATATAACTCCCCTGTCTCTATTAATGCTTTTTGCCATAAGTTTTCTTTCACTTGACATTCTTACAGTAATCTTTTAAACTTTTTAAGTGAAGAATAACATATGTAGAAGTGCATAAATCATTTAATGTGTTTTTGTTTATTTGTTTTTAGAGACAGGGTCTCGATCTTGTTCCCAAGCCGAAATGCAGTGGTACAATCATAGCTCACTGCATCCTCGATTTCCTGGGCTCAAGTGATCCTCCTGCCTCAGCCTCCCAAAGTGCTAGGATTACAGGTGTGAGCCACCATGTCCAGCCCTGTTTTTTTGAATATCACAAAGCACATACTGGGTATCCATTGCCCTTATGAAGAAACAGAAAATTATCAGCATCCCAAAGCTCCCTCCTTCCTCTCTCAGTCACCACCTCCCCTTCCTTCAAGGTAATTACTCATTTCTAACAATATAGGTTACTTCTACTTGTTTTTGAACTTTATAAGAGCAGTCACAGTTTGAACTCTTGCTTCTTTCACTCAACTCTGAGATTCATCCATCATAGCTCACTGCAGCCTCAAACTCCTGGGCTCAAACAATCCTCCTGCCTCAGCCTCCAGAGTAGCTGGGGCTACAGGCACATGCCACCATACCTGGTTAATTTAAAAAAAAAAAAACTGGAGGCTGGGCACAGTGGCTCATGCCTGTAATCCCAGCACTTTGGGAGGCGGTGGGTGGATCACTTGAGGTCAGGAGTTTAAGACCAACTTGGCCAACATGGAGAAATCCCACCTCTACTAAAAATATAAAAATTAGCCTGGCATGGTGATGCGTGCGTGTAATCCCAGCTACCTGGGAGGCTGAGGTGAGAGGATGGCTTGAACCTGGGAAGCAGAGGTTGCAGTTAGCCGAGATGGTGCCACTACACCCCAGCCTGGGTGACAGAGTGAAACTCCATCTCAAATTTTTTTTTTTTTTTTTTAGATCTTGCTATGTCGCCCTAGCTGGTCTTGAACTCCTGATCTCAAGTGATCTGGCCACCTCAGTCTCCCAAGCAGCTGAGGTTACAGGTGCAAGCCACAATGCCCAGCAAGTTTTTTGTTTTTATGCTATATTCTGTTGTATGAACGGGCCACAGGTTATTCATCCATATCCAAAGTGATAAACCTTTGATGCTTTCCAAATGGTGAAAATGTGCTATGATGAATAATGCCTGTGTGAACCTTCTTTTAACTGTACCCTGGAGCACAGACATCTTGGTTTCTCTAGGGTCTTTACCTGGGAGCAAGAATGCTGAGTCAGAGAGAATACATCTCTTAACTTTACTAGATATGCCAAGCCATTATCCTAAGTGGTGTTTCAGTGTACACTTTTAAAAAGCAGGGTAGAAGACTTCATGTGTGTCACATCTTTGATAATACTTGATTTTTTCAGATTAAGTTTTACCCAATCTATGGCTGTGTAGTGTTATATCTTGAGTTTAAATTTGCATTTCCCCCCTTCCTAAGGAGGTTGAGCACTTTTTCATAAATGCATTGGCCACTTGGATTTTCTGTTCTGTGAAGTACCTAGTCAAGTCTTTCACCCATTTTTGTTTTATGGATCTTGTTGTTGTTGTTGTTGTTGTTGTTGTTGTTTTGAGACAGAGTCTTGCTCTGTCACCCAGGTTAGAGTACAGCAGCACGATCTTGGCTCACTGCAACCTCCGCCTCCTAGGCTCAAGTGATCCTCTCACTTTAGCCTCCCAAGTAGCTGGGATCACAAGCATGCCACCACCACACTTGGCTAATTTTTGTGTTTTTAGCAGAGACGGGGTTTCACCATATTGGCCAGGCTGGTCTCAAACTCCTGGCCTCAGGTGATCCACCCACCTCGGCCTCCCAAAGTGCTGGGATTACAGACATGAGTCACCATGCCTAGCCCCATTTTTGTATTGAGTTGTCCCTTCTTGTCCTTAGAGTTTCATTGGAGTGCCTTATGTATTCTTGCCATGAGTCCATTATCATCTTATCTGTTTTGCAAACATCTTTCCCTTCTTTGGCTTGCCTTTTCACCTAAATTTTTTTTTGCTTTTCATATTTACATATCTAATCTTCCTGAGACTGGTTTTTTTGTGTGCATGTATGATGTGAAGAAGGCTTTCATCTTCATTTTTTTTTTTATATGGATGCCTGATTTTTCCGGGATCTTTTGTTGGAAAGATGATCTTTCCCCCACTTGTCTCAGTGCCATCATAAATCAAGTGACTATACATGTGGGTTTGGTTCTGGTTCTCTGTTCTGTTTCAGTCACCTGGCCATTCTTCTACCAATACCACACTTTCTTAAGGACTCTAGTGTGTTAACCTCTTGGTATCTAGTAAAGCAAGTTCTCTCATATTGTTTTTTCTTTAAGACGGTCTTGGCTTTTCTTGGCTCTTTGCATTTCCATTTAAATCTTAGAATCAGCTTGTTAAGTTCCACAACAACAAATAATGTGATGGAATTTTGATCAGAGTTGTGGTGACTCTATAGGACAGTTTGCAATACTGAGTCTTCCAAACCAAGAACATGTTATATCGTCTCTACATTTATTTGTCTTCTCCAAAGTCCAATGGTAAACTTTTAGTTTATAGTTTTCTCATTAGAGCCCTTGCATGTTTTTACTTATGTATGGGTACTTTATATTTTTAAGCTTTTGTAAATACTGTCTTTTGTTTTTGTTTTCTTAATTTCATTTTCCATTAATTGCTGGTATTGAGAATTGTAATTTCGTATGTTGATTTTTATATCCACAGCCTTGTTAAATAGTGTCTCTTCCTTTCCAACGTTTGTCTTATATTTCTCTTCCTTGCTTTGCTGTACTAGCTAGTTCTTCCAGTACAACATGGAAAAGAAGTGATGTGCATAGGCATTATTGTCTTGACTCTGATTTTAAAGGGAAATCATTCACCATTTCAACATTGCATGATGTTTTTAGTAAGTTTGTTGTGTTGTACATAGCCATGATCAGATTAAGGAAGTGTTTTACTGTTTCTATATTTCCAGGAGTTTTTCTTCTCCTTTTGATATTAAATTGTATCAAATATTTCCCTTTTGGAAAAGAGCCTCCTCCATCCCAGGGGGCTGTTCTAGAGTAGCTGGAGACCTGAGATGCCAGGTTATCCCCTCTCCAGTTTCCACCCCACCACCCTAGTCTGTGACCTGGTATAGCCCCCTGCCCAGCAGACCTGTTCCTCAGCCCTGGGCCATATTTATTCCATAGCTGTGGGCTGGGGCTGAGGGATAGGGCAGAGCCTCAGAGCTGGTGAGGGGACAGGTATCTCTAGTCATCCTAAGACTCTTGGCCCCAGAACCACAGGGTACAGACCTTCTTGCCAAGCACTTCCTGCACCACCAACGTGGCCTTGTATAGCTTACTGCTCCTATAGGTAGCAGGTTAGGAATGGCCCTGGGCAGGATGTCCAGGCTCTGTGGGCAGTGCAGGGGACTCTGGGAAGGGCTGTAACTGGCAGTGAAGAAAACCTGCAAGGTAATGGAGGTTGGGGGTGCATTGGTGGGTCACACCTCCAGCAGCCCACTGTTTGGAGAGACCTTGAAGGTCACCGTGTCTTTGGCCAGTTCCAAGAGGAAGGGAGGACAAACATGAGCACAGGTGGCCCCATGTACCACCACAGGAAGACTTCACCCATTCACCCACCCCCAGGCTTGCCTGCATCTCAGGTCTGCACCTCTGGTCTTGCTCAGCACCACAGGGCAACTCTGGGATCACATGGGAATGGGGGACTGGCTGCTCTGCAGGAATTCCAAATGGTGCCAGCCCTGGGGAGCCACCTCACCGGGACATGATACATGAGCTCCACTATGGTTTAAACATTTGTCTCTTCCAAAACTCATGGTGAAATTAAATCTCCAATGTGGTGGTATTGAGAGCTGGGCTTTTAAGAGATGATTAGGTCATGGAGGCTCTGCCCTCATGAGTAAATTAATCCATTCATGGATTAATGGATTAACAGGTTATTTTGGGAGTGGGAATGCTGGCTTTATAAGAAGGGGAAGAGAGACCTGAGCTAGAACACTTTTCTCCCTCACCATGCGATGCCCTGTGTCTGCTCAGGCAAACAGCCCCCACCAGCAAGAAGGCCCTCACCAAATGCAGCCCCTCAGCCTTGGACTGCTCATTCTCCATAACTGTAAGAAACAAATTATTTTTTAAATAAATTACTCACTTTCAGGTATTCTAAGCAACAGAAAATGGACTAAGACAAGACCCTTCCTGGGGCGTCATCTTCTCTCCAGTTTCTGTGGCCCAGTAACTTCGGCAGCTGCTCAGGTGCATTAGGTAGACCTCCCAGACTCGTTGCTGGCTCACAAAGCAGGTCCTAAAGTCCACCCAGCTGGTGGAGAGCTGCAGCTCAGGCACGGTCACTATGGCCTGCGGGAGCAGCACCTGTGGGGGACCAGGAAACCTCGTCCATTCTGGGTGGCTCTGAGCCAAGGCCTCTGGGACACAGGGAACCCTGCTGACCCCAAGTGCTGATGCTCTTGAAGAGAACAGGGGAAGTGCCCAACAGGTGGCAGGGGGCTGGTGCTACCTTTACAGGCCAGGGCTGCTGGTGGGAGTCTGTGCAGGGAAAGGGCCAGGATGATGTGCCATCTACTCCCCCTGCCATCCCTGCCTCCCTCACTTCCCACAAGCTCTGCTCCCTGCTCCCTGGTCAATTGAGCTGCCCTCCTCTTCCTCCTTTCTCCTCCATGGGGCCCACAGGGCTCACCCTTCAGCTCCTCTCAGGCCCTGAGCCACCTGGCCCCATCCCTCAGCCTCATGCCTTATCTGTGCCCTGCCTCTTCTAGCTCCTGGAAGTCCCTACATCACACTCAGGCACCTCAGGCATGCACAACCTCATCACCTCAGCCCCAGCTTCTCAGCCCTAGCAGCTGCCTAGGTGCCAGGCTGGAGAGCCCGAGCTCCATTGCTCAGCCTCTTGCTTCTGACCTCTCTGGAGTCCTTCTGGAAAAGTACCCACATGTAACTGTTGCATCTTGAGATCTTGTTGTTTCAAAAATTTCCAGAAAGAAGCTCAGCCCCTGGAGAAAAACAAAAATCACTTGGATCCAGAGATACTTGAGCTGGAGATGAATTTTGATGAACACTCCTCATTATCATACTAAAAACACCACCTACCCAGAGGGGAGCTTATTTGCCATTTTCTATACATGCTATGTATGTAGAAGCATGATTGGTGACTGCACCTGCACTGCCTTTACATACAATGACTCAGCTAACCTACCTAATAAAAGCCCTGTTTTCACCATTATTTGGGGAGGCATTGCTCTTGGGTGCTATCCCTGGCATCCTCCTTAATTGTTGCAAGTAATAAAGTCCCCTTGTTAAACCCTCCTTGATTGTGGTCATTGGACTGTCACCTGCCAAGTGACCAAACCCATCCATTGTGTTACAGTCCAATGGGTTATTCTTGACCACTGCACAGAAAAGCCAATATATCAAGACAGCAGATTGCAGCAGAGAAAGAGTTTAATTATTGCAAGATGGCCAAGCAGAAGGATGGGAGATATTTCTCAAATCTGCCTCCCTAAGAGCTCAGAGGCTAGGGCTTTAAAGCATAATTAGGCTGGCAGGGGGATAGAGAATGGGTCCTACTGATTGGTTGGGGATGAAACCATAAGAGTGTCCAAACTGTCTTCACATGCTGAGTCATTTTCTGGGTTGGGGGTCATAGGACTGGTTGAGTCAGCTCCTTGGTATTAGTCATGGGTCTAGGTGGTGTCATTTGGTCTGCCTGAATGCAAAAGTCAGAAAAATATTTCAAAGACCAATCTTAGGTTTTAACAATAGTGATATTATCTATAGGAGCAGTTGAGGAAGTTATAAATCTTGTGGCCTCCAGCTATGTGACTCCTGAGCAGTAAGCAAACTAGGGAACAATGGCTGGCTATCACTTTACTGTGCTTAGAGTTTAGCAGGATTCAGGCCCCTACCATAATTCTAACCTTGTGGTCTTTCATTAGTTTTACAAAGGTGGATTTGATCCCCAAACAAGGAGGGGGTTAGTTTTGAGAAGGGGCTATTATCGTCCTTGCTTTAAAGTTAAACTATAAGGCCAGGCACAGTGGCTTACTTGTAATCCCAGCATTTTGGGAGGCTGAGGCAGGAAAATGGCGTGAACCTGGGAGGCGGAGCTTGCAGTGAGCCGAGGTCCCGTCACTGCACTCCAGCCTGGGTGACAGAGCGAGACTCCGTGTCCAAAAAAAAAAAAAGAAAAACTATGTTCCTCTCATAGTTAGCTTGGCCTATGCCCAGGAATGAACGAGGACAGTTAGCCTGTGAGGTTACAACCAAGATGGAGTCAGCTTTGTTAGATTTCTCTCACTGTCATAATTTTCATAAAGGTCGTTTCAGCTGTGTGGGCAACACTCCCCTAGGCCACTCCTTCACACTCCTCATCTGCAGCCCCACCTTAGCCTCCACACCACAGCCTAGTGACCTTCTGGCCTATGGTGCTCATTCCTTACAACTGTCTCAGGTACTCTCACTGTTTCCACCCATCAGGCGTTCCCTCAGCCTATCAATGTGTTTCCCTTCTCCTTTGATTAAAGAGTATACAGGCTTCACATGCCACCTCCTGCAGGGAGTCTTCCCTGATTTCCCACACTCTGGCCCCTCACCCAGCTTTGGATTCATGAGGTAGGTAAGGGTGGATGGCCCTCATCTGTCTGCACACAGGGCCTCTTCTAGGGGAGACTGAGCCCCAGGACAGGGGCAGGGGCTCCTTATTTCTGAGGGCCCTGCTAGGTCTTTCCTTCTCTGGCCCCAGCAGAACAGAAACCCATCTGCTTTGGCCCTCCTCTCCATGTGGGTGGGCCTTGGGCGGGCCTGAGTGGTCTGGTTGGTGTGTTCCAGGAGCAGGTTCTGAGTAAACACCATCTCTCTCTCTCCACTCGCGCTCTGCTGAATGTCCACCCCAGGCAGCATCTGGTTGGCTGGGAGCTTCTGATAGGAGAGCAGCTCCAGGGAGAGCGAGAAGGATACGTTCACCTGAGCAGATGTGGACATGGTGTCAACTCCGGCTGCAGAGGGCAGGTGGCTGCTTCCTTACCTGGAGCTCCATCCTCCTTCCCTCCCAAGCCCAGCCTTGCCCAGCCAACAGCCCAGCAGCTCCCCAACCTGGTGCTTTCATTCCACAAGTGATGCTCGGCACCTACTCTGCTCAGCACCCTGCTAGTGCCAGGGATGAGCTGCACATGCCCTCAGGGATCACAAACTAGAGGAGAAGGGACATGAACAAACCACACTTTACCATCTCAAATGCCCAGGGCTCTGGTTGGGCTCAGAGGTCCCCATGCTGAGGACAGCGAGGAGCCTCTGACTGGTTTTAAGCAGGTGCACATCCAAGTCAGCTTTGCCTTGCACTGTGGTCCCTGGCTCTGTGGAGAGGGGGGCTACAGAAGCACACATAGGTGTGAGGTTGCCAGAATGGAGGCTAAGATTGTAATTGAGGCTGGACAGGATGGAGCTTGGACTCCTGGCTCCCAGACACAGGCCTGCAGATCTGGCTCAACAGTTTTACCCAAGGCACGTGTTGGAAATACAGGGTTAAGGGCAAGTCAGTTAAACCCTGTATTAAGACCTTAGATTTGACTGTGCCTCTAGGGCCCTTTCAACTAGACTGTGATAGTTTAATAGAAGCTTCTGTGGTATTGTTCTATATCAATGTTGTTTAATACGGTAGCCACTAGCCACATGTGGCTATTGAACACTTAAAATGTGGATAATATGACTGAGGAGTTGAATTTTAAAATTTATTTAGATTAAGTTTAATTTAAATGGCCACATGTGGCTAGTGGCTACTGTAATGCAGGGTCCCACCCGGACATAGTGAATCAGAAACTAGAGTGGGGCCTGGAAATCTGTGTTTTAACAAGGTGATCCTTATAAGGCCCAAGTTTGAGACTCACTAAGTTAGAGTTTAATAACAAGGAGATAAACGTAACACCTCCACAAGATTTGGAGATTTTGAAATATTTCTAAGCAATGCTGGATCTAAGAGGAAATCGCTATAGAAATTAGAAAATAATTATAACTGAATGATAACAAAATGATTGTGTACCAAATTTGTGGATTACAGCTAAAACAATACTAAGAAGCCAAACTTAGTCTTAATGATTATATTAACAAAGAAAAAAGCTGAAAATTAATGAGCTAGGTATTTTAGTTTAAGAAGTTAGAATAGCTAAATATGCTCATCAAACATGAAAAAAATGAAATGATAAAGATAAGTGCAGAGATCAGTGAAATAGAAAACAAAAATGTAATACAGGAGATAAAGAAGGCCGAAAGTTAATTACTTGAGAAGATTAATTATATGCACCTGCCAATATTAATTCTTTTTAAAAAGTGAGAAGGTACAAATGAATAATATTAGCAATTAAAAGGGAAAGTGGTTCCTCAAAATGTCAAACATAATTACTGTATGGTCCAGCAATTCCACTCCTAGGTATATACCCAAGAGAAATAAAAACCGATGTCCACACAAAAACTTGTACATGAATGTTCATAGCAGCATTATTCACAATAGCAAAAAATTAAAACAACTCAAATGTTCATCAGCTGATGAATGGATAAATAAAATGTGCTATATCCATACAATAGAATATTTTTGGCAAAAAAAAAGGAAACACATACTAACACATTCTGTAATATGGACGAATCTTGAAAGCATTATGTTAAGTTAAATATACCAACCACAAAAGACCACATATTGTATGATTCCATTTATTTGAAATGCCCAGAATAGGCAAATCCATAGAGATAGAAAGTAGATTAATGGTTCCCAGGTACTGGGGTTTGGTAATAATAAGAATGACCCTATGGGGTATGGAGATTCTTTTGGGGGTGATGAATATGTTCTAAAATTGGTTGTGATGATAGTTGCACAATTCTGTGAATACACCAAAAGTAATTGAATTGTATACACTATAAATAGGTTAATTATGCGGCATGTGACATATGTCAATAAGGATATTAGTTTTGTTGTTTTGTTTTGTTTGTGAGACAGGGTCTTGCCCTAAAGTGCACTGGCATGATCACAGCTCACTGTAGCCTCAACCTCCTGGGTTCAGGCGAAGTCCTCCCTCCTCGGCCTCCCAATAGCTGGGACTACAGGCACACACCATCAGACCTAGTTAATTTAACATTTTTTTTTTTTTCGGTAGAGACAGGGTTTCCTTATGGTGCCCAGGCTGGTCTCTAACTCCTGGACTCAAGTGATTCTCCTGTTTTGGCCTCCTGAAGTGCTGGGATTATAGTCTTGAGCCACCACACCTGGCCTGGACGTTAGTTTTAAATAAAGAGTAGGAGTCAGAGGGTGGAGAAGTGGAGAGTAAGGTATTCTCTCTGCAATAGCGTAGGAGTGCAAATTGTGCAACATTTCTAGATGGGACTTTGGAAATATGTTTGAATAGTTAAGATTTGTTTACCCTTTGACCCATAATCCTCTTTTGACTACTTACCTGAATAATTACCCAAATATAAAAATATGCATGCACAAGGGTGTTCATTATTGCTTTGTTACAGTAAAAATAAAGAAAAATTGAAAGTAACTTTGTCATTGCTAGGAGGCAATATTGTTTAGATTATGTAATCAGTATGATTTATGAGAAAGCTCCATATTTACTGACATGAAAAGATGTCCATGGCTGAGCACAGTGGCTCATGCCTGTAATCCCAGCACTTTGGGGGCTAAGGTGGAAGGATCGCTTGAGCTTAGAAGTTCAAGGCTGCAGTGACCTACGATTGCACCACTGCACTCTGGCCTGGGCAACAGAGTGAGACCCTATCTGTAAAAAAAGGAAAAAAAAAACAAAAACAGAAAAAGAAAAAAGAATAAAAAAAGGTGTCCATGACATAATGGAAGAAAGCAGTTTAGCTGAACCTCACATGTAATGTATGTATACCATTTATGTAAAATTCAGACATTTATTTTTACATAGAGGGATGTTCAGAATTATGTTCATCAAAATGTTGACTGATTTCCACCAGATAGTTTCATGAAAATATTTAAATGTGTTCTTACTTGTATTTTAAGGTAGCGTGGGAATTTTAAAAAATATGTATGCATCATGTTTACAAACACATTAAAGCTATTCCCAAAGAGGGGAAATAAAAAAAAAATGAAAGAGGACAAGTCCCAGCTACCTGAGAGACTGAGGCAGGAAGATCACTTGAGCCCACAAGTTCAAGGTTACAGTGAGCTATGATGGTGCCACTACACTCCAGCTTGGGTGACAGAACAAGACCGAAAAAAAAAAAGAAGGGCAAAAGGGCAAGTTCTATATAATCCAACCTTACAGAAATTTTTCTGGAGCAAGACTCCATCTCCGAAAAAAAAAAAAGAGGAAGTACTTCTAATTTATAAGGCTTGCAAAGCCTTGAATAAAACACACACACAGATTAGGACAGTTTAATAAAGGAAAAATAGATGTTAATCTCACTCAAGAACATAATTATAAAAATCCTAAGCAACATATTATAAATCAAATCCAGAAAAATATTTAAAAATAAAAATACATTTTGACAGCCTGGCCAACATAGCAAAACTCTGTCTCTAGTAAAAGTACAAGGCTGGGCATGGTGGCTCATGCCTGTAATCTCAGCACTTTGGGAGGCTGAGGCGGGTGGATCACTTGAGGCCAGGAATTCCAGACCAGCCTGGCTAACATGGTGAAACACCACCTCTACTAAAAATACAAAAATTAGCCAGGTGTGGTGTCACATGCCTGTAATCCCAGCTACTCGGGAGGCTGAGGCAGGAGAATAGCCTGAACCCAGGAGGCAGAGGTTGCAGTGAGCAGAGATCGTGCCACTACACTCCAGCTTGGGCGACAGAGCGAGACTCTTTCTCAAACAACAACAACAACAACAACAACAACAACAAAATAGTGGACAGGCACGGTGGCTCACACCTGTAATCCCAGCACTTTGGGAGGCCAAGGCGGGTGGATCACCTAAGGTCAGGAGTTTGAGACCAGCCTGGCCAATATGGCGAAACCCCATCTCTACTAAAAATACAAAAGATTAGCCAGGCGTGGTGGTGGGTGACTGTAATCCCAGCTACTCGGGAGGCTGAGGCAGGAGAATCACTTGAACCTGGGAGGCGGAGGTTGCAGATAGTGTCACTGCCCTCCACCTGGGTGACACAGTGAGACCCGGTCTCAAAATAAATAAATAAATAAATAAATAAATAAATAAATAAATAATTCCTAAGCACTGGTAATATGCAAAATATTTATTTAAAAAATACATTTTGAAAGAAAAACACGTGTGACCAGATCGAGTTTCTTCTTGTAATACAAGGTTAGTTTAATGTTATAAAATAGATTAATATATTTAATCATATTAATACCTTTAAATTTATCATTTAAAATTCAACATACATTAATTTTTTCATGTCTTGGCAAAAACTCAAGATGGGAAAGAATTTCCTTAACCTAATAAAGGGCATCTATATAAAAATGATTACACTTAAAACAGCAAAGATTATACTTCATGTTAAGATGTTGAAAGCATTTCCTTTGAGATCAGGTACTGTTCCCTCACTACTTCTGTTCTGCAAGTAGTAGACATCGAAGCTGGTGGAGTAACACAAGAAAAAGAAATAAGAGAAATAGAGTATAAGGGTCAGGCAGGTAGTTAAAGTATAATTATAATTGCAGAAAACATGATGGTCTCTGCAGAAAATATGTAAAACTCTATGCATAAATAAAATAAACGATAGACTTAGCTAGTCTCCAGGAAGGTTTTCAGTCTGAATTCACACACCACTTGTGAAGTTCGTTGGAGCATGTTAGCCAAGGCGGCAACACTCCTTTTTCATGTCCAGGCCTAACTGATGCCCAGACTAAGGAGCTGGTCTTTCACCCGGGGATAATACCAAGCAGTGTTCTTATTAGGAAATCTCCAGGAGAGCATGGAATGTAACAAGAGGTCCCCATATTTCAAGGCACAAAGTGAAGATCTTGTAAGGGTTACAAAACTTCACTGAGATGTTAAGAGCTCAACTTAAATAAAGCTGTTAAAGAGACAGAAAAGGTCTTCAGTGAAGAAAGGTGGGCAGAGATGACTCCCATGAAACACAGAACCTGGAGGACCCCTCGACCCCTGCAACTGGGAGGGTAGATGGGTGATGCCCAGTTTCGCATCTTCCTCTCCTTCATGTTTCCACATTCAGTCTCCAAGACCTGTCAAGTCTTCCTCCCAATATATCTGTTGGTTCTGATCTCTTCTTCTGTCACTGAACTCCCTGGTTCAGACCACTATCACCTCCCACCCACAACAGTTTCACAACTCCTGTCACTGCCTTGTTTCTGCCCCTTCTTCCCCCATTCAGAGTGATCTTCCAAAAACAAATCTGAACACTATAAACCATGAAGTGGCCTCAGGGAAAAAAAGCCAAAAAATGTTTTTTAATAAATAGGTTCCCAGTTACAAACAAACAAACATGACCTGACTGGTCACTCCCTAGCTCAAGTCTCTCAGTAGCATCCTATTGTCCTCAGCTGCTGACACCCCATCTGAGGAAGGGACAATGACTCTGCCATTCATCTCTCTAGCCCAGCCCTAGCACAGAAATTGGCACATAATTGGTTGCTGCATAATGTTTGTTGCATGCATAAATGTGGGTGAGTATTGATGCCCATAGGTTTGTTGTGAGGATGTGGGGAATTTGATGCCTTCCACATTTTTCTGAGAAGGAGGAGGCAATTCTGCTGAGTATGACCAGCAAGCATGTTGGACAGGAGCCTGAGGACTGTGGTGAAGGCTAGACAGAGCCGCAGTGGAGGAAGGGAGAAGCAGCTGAGCAGGGTGCACTAGCCCTAAGCCCTGGGTAGGACTGGAGGCCAGGAGTGTGTGCGATTTTCTTTAGCATTATCCACTAGTGTGAGCTACAAAAGGGAAACCTGGCTGAATTGATGCCAAGTTAGGGTTTTTCCACTGCCTGTAAAGCACCAGGAGTTGAGTGTGATGTTAAGAGAGTGGTTAAAGTGACGGGCTGGTTAGAAAAGGAAGTAGCGCCAAAAGGAGTGAGGTGAGAAAACACTAAACAGGTCTTGATCGGGTCTCAGAGCTCATGCAGTAGGGTAGGGAGGTAGAAGGGTAGGCGCAGCATGGGGCAGAGGACACTATGCTTCAGAGGTAGGGCAGTGATGGTAAGATCCAGGAGCGAAGGGCTAAAGCAGGGACAAGACAAAGGCAAAGGAGCTGCCGACATCAAGGCGCTGTATTTCCATGAATGGGATTATGAAGTTCCACATCTGGATGCTTCAGAACATATTCCAGATGAAGAGCTGAAGGAAGCACCCTCATGTCGCATTGGATGCAGGGCAGTGTGGAGTGGATGGGAAGTGTGGAGCTGCCAGACTTCCCAGAGCCTTGGCAGGGCCTGGTGACCTGTGTCCTGGACACCAGAGGCCAGTGTCACTTTAGACTGGATTCTGCAACCCTGCAGGAGCCCGGCAGCTGTTTTTGCCTCCTCTAGAGACCTACATGGTAAAAGGGCCTAAGTGCCGTTAGGTCAGGTCTTGGGTTCAACATTGTGCATTACAGGTTTATTTTTATGAGTTTTTTTTGTTATAGTTTTTGTTTTTGTTTTCTTCTAGAGGCTTGTATTTTTCTCTGGTTTCAAAGATCAGCTCTTGTAGTTATTTACTATTATTTCATTTTGGTGCTTTTACTGTTTTCTCATTGTTTCGCCTTTCTTGTCTTCTTCTTTCTGCTTTCCTGCTTTTGTTTTTGTTTCTTCTCCTCCTCCTTCTCCTCCTCCTATTTCTCCTCCTCCTCCTCCTCTTTCTCCTCCTCCTCTTTTTCCTCCTCCTCCTCTTTCTCCTCCTCCTCCTCCTCCTTCTCCTCCTCTTCTTCTTCTTCGCTTTTTGATACAGGGTCTCAGGCTGGAGTGCAGTGGTGCAATCATAGCTCACTGCAGCTTCAACTTCCTGGACTCAAGCAATCCTCCTGCCTCAACCTCCCAAGTAGCTAGGACTACTGGCACATACTGCCACACCTAGTCAATTTTTGATTTTGGGTAGAGACAGGGTCTCACTGTGTTGCCCAGGTTGGTCTCAAACTCCTGGGTTCAAGAAATCCTCCCACCTTGGCCTCCCAAAGTGCTGGGATTACAAGCATGAGCCATCATGCTCAGTCTTGGTTTTGTTTTTTCTAACCTCCTGAATTACGGAGTGTATTAATTTCCTAGGTCTTCCATTTGAAAAGTACCACCAACTAGGTGGTTTAAAAAGGAAGTTGATTCTCTCATAGTTCTGGAGGTTAGAAGTCCCAAATCAGGCATCAGCAGGGCCATGCGCTCTCTGGAGGATCCTGGGGAAAGTCCTTCTTTGCCTCTTCCTGCTTCTGGTGGTTGCCAGCAATCCTTGGGGTTCCTTAGTTTGCAGATGCAAAACTCTAGTCTCTGCTTCCATCTTCACATGGCCTTCCCCCATGAGTCTGTGTCCAAATTTTCCTCTTCTTCTTTTTTTTTTTGTTTGAGACAGAGTTTCACTCTTGTTG
This sequence comes from Pan troglodytes, assembly GCF_028858775.2. Lineage (NCBI taxonomy): Eukaryota > Metazoa > Chordata > Mammalia > Primates > Hominidae > Pan > Pan troglodytes. The sequence goes on from NC_086015.1 coordinate 42,341,292, forward strand.
CCCAGGCTGGAGTGCAATGGCAGGATCTCGGCTCACTACAACCTCCACCTCCCAGGTTCAAGCGATTCTCCTGCCTCAGCCTCCCGAGTAGCTGGGATTATAGGCATGTGCCACCATGCTAATTTTGTATTTTTAGTAGAGGTGGGGTTTCTCCATGTTGGTGAGGCTGGTCTCGAACTCCCAACCTCAGGTGATCCACCCACCTCGGCCTCCCAAAGTGCTAGGGTTACAGGCGTGAGCCACCATGCCCAGCCAATTTTCCTCTCTTATAAGGACACTGGTCATTGGATTGGAGCCCCCCAATCCAGTACGACATCATGTTAACTTGATTACATTTGCAAAGACCCTATTTCCAAGGAAGTCACACTCCCAGATACTGGGAGTTAGGACTTGAGCACATCTTTTTGGGATACACAGTTCTACTCACTACATGGGGTTAATTTACTTTCACTCTTTAATGAAAGCATTCAAGAATATACATTTACCTTTGAGGATATCTTAAAGGTTCTGATAAGGATGTTTTCATTTTCCTGCTTTCTAAGTAGTGTGTTGTATTATTATTGCCTCTTTGAGCCATTAATTATTTACGAGAATGATTTAAAGGCTCTAAGTAGCTTGAGATTCCTTCAATTATTATTATTTTGTTTATTTTCTTTTTCTTTATTCTTTTAGTTCACAAAAATTCAATAATATAGAATACATTAAAATGCAAAAGTCATCCCCTAACCAATAGTTTCTAAATAGTGGATTTAGAAACTATTGGTTTCTAAATTTCTATTGTTATTGATAACTTGGAGTCTATCTTTGCAAACCATTCTTTCATGTATACAGAAGTACTTGGCTTAGGGACAGTGGGAGGGGGGTGAGGGATGAGGAATTACCTAATGATAATGTACACTCTTCAGGTGATGATTACACTAAGAGCCCAGACTTGATCACCACTCAATACATTCATGTCACAAAACTGCACTTGTACACCTTCAATTTATTTTAAAAAACAAAACAAAACAAAAGAAGTACTTGGCTGAATTATGTGCTTCAAATACTCATGGAGCGGGAGAAGAGCAGATCCCAAGAAGTGAATGCAGTAAAACCAGGAAAAAATGGAAGATAGTCACATCTAATTTTCCTAAACCAAATTTGCTCCTAAAATGAGTACAAATTAACAGCAGATATATTCACACTTTGGTGAAAATAAAAACTTTTCTCCTCAAAGCTCTTTGGAATCTGTTTGCTTAAATATCAAAGTCCATCAACTTTTCTACAGATACAAACCCAAACTCAGCTTTTAAAAATTTTAACCTCAGCTGCATGAGTTACTTATTTAACTGGAGGTAGACCTACCCCCACCCTCAAACATTTGTCCTGCTGTGGGTTGTAGTTCGAAACATTTATTTTCACTTGTAAGAGCGTCCCACTGATCTTACAAAGAATTTTACTGACTCTGGTATAGAAAGAACAGAAGAAATATTCATTTCCAACATATCACAAGATGAAATCTTCTATATGTGTACATGTTATAGAATTTCAGATATATACAATCCATTAGTGAATCTGAATTATAATTGATTTGTCTAATTCATTCCCTACTTTCAGATTTTTTTATGATTTATTTTTATTTCATTTTTTAGAGGTGGGGTCTCACTATATTGTATAGAGTGGTCTTGAACTCCTGGGTTCAAGCAATCCTCCCACATCTACCTCCCAAAGTACTGGGATTACAGGTATGAGCCACCATGCCTGCCCTCTGATTATTTTTAATTCAGTAATTTTATCTTTGTCTTGGAAGTAGAAGGGATAAAATTTAAGCTACTAATATACTGCCAACTTTTTACTTTTAAAATTACTCATTCTGGCCCGTCGTGGTGGCTCACGCCTGTAATCCCAGCACTTTGGGAGGCTGAAGTGGGTGGATCATTTGAGGTCAGGAGTTTGAGACCAGCCTGCCCAACATGGTGAAACTCCATCTCTACTAAAAATACAAAAATTAGCCGGGTGGTAGTGGTGTGCGCCTGTAATCCCAGCTACTCAGAAGGCTGAGGCAGGAGAATCACTTGAGCCTGGGAGGCGGAGGTTGCGGTGAGCCAAGATCATGCCACTGCACTCCAGTCTGGGCAATAGAGTGATGTCCTGTCTCAAAAAAATAAGTAAAAACAAATAAGATAAAATTACTCATTCTGAAAAATATATACAAGCCTGAGTGGTTTCAATAGTTATCAATATTAACGAATGCAGATTTAGGAATGTGTGAGCTAAAAACAACTAGCCTGCAATTAATAGAATAAAGCATGATAAAGAATTAACAGAATAAAGCATACTGGAATTTAAAAATAATGCATCTTTATGAAGAAAGCACATTTTCTTAAGGACCTTTGCCAATATAAAGTTTTACTTTGAGAAAAATTCATGTTTCACATGGCTACAAACCTCAAAGAAATGTTCTGATGTTATTTCACTGGAGACCAGTGTATAAGAATTGGATTGATGTTTGTCCCTTTTTTCTTATTTTGCAATACGTTTTCATTATTATATTTACTAAATGAAAAGTTTTTTCTTTCTCTGAAAATCTTACACCTAGTGCTTATCCTTGAATTCATTTTCACTGATTTCTGTTATGATGGTAATTTATTCAGCTGAAAAATGCCTAGATTCAAAGAAAATTCAATAATGCAAAATTCAAAGATCTTGCTAATAGAAAAAAATGTGAGCTAATGTCTTTGTAGAAAATATAGGATTATATATTTGTGGACTGAGGGTGGGGAAGCACTTCTTAAGATCAAATAACTTGGACAATAAGGCAAAAAATTGATGGATTTTATTATATTCAAATTAAAGATTTCCAGTCAACAAAAGGTTAGTTGGATCAAGTTAACAGATAAATGACATATTGGGAGAAGATAGTTGCAACATCTAAAATGAACAGGGGGTTTATATCTTGAAACATTCAGAAATTCCTACAAATCCACAAGAAAGAGACAAAAATATTCAACTGAGAAATGAGCAAAGGATAAGTATGGAATTTACTGAATGAGAAATCCTGAGTGGCCAACGAGTATATATGAAGAAATGCTCCAATTCAACAATAATGAGAAAAAACACAAATTACAACAGTAAGGGAAATCACTTCTCATCTATTAAACCGGCAAAAAATTAGAAGGATGAAAATGCCAAGTGCTAAATATAGGGGGTAGGGATGGGGTAGCCTCATGCATTCCAGGCGGGAGTGTTGACTGGCACAGCCATTCTCAGGAGTACTCCAGCATTCTCTGGTCCAATCAGTCATGCACACATCATATAAATCCTACTCTCAGACATAAAGCCCAGAAACATTCTCTCACACAGGTCCATACGGCCATGGGGGAGGGGGATCCATGCAATGCTGTTTACACTGAACTGGACTCCACCCAGGTGTCACTCACTGGGGGCCTGGATAATAAAATGTGGTGTTGGCTCACTAACAAATATGATCGAATATGATCAACTAGACCAGGGGTTCCCAAACATTCTCACTTCATGCACCAATGTCTTCACGGTGTTCCTAGGCCAAAAGAAATGGCTAACAGCTCTGGCTAGCCATTCTGTTCTGTTATTAAGTAGATCGTCCAAACAGCTTAATAGGTATTTATGTCCCAACACACTAGTACCTGTTTGAAGAAATTTATACACATACATTGGAGGAAAAAATAATATTTCATTCTTAAATAACCAGAATTATTTACTGAGGGGATGTGATGTGTGTGCCTGTTGGGCACCGTGTGGCTTCTCAAATGTTGGGGTCAGATTGGACATGTGCCCTTATTTTGTTTCCCCTTGATTTTCATGCAGTATCTGCTTGTCACTACAACTGCTAAAAATACAGCTTCGCAAAAATAAGATGTCATGGAAAGGAATGTAGCAGTCTAATGCTGGAACTGTGAACTATCTCAAGTTAGTGGTTCACATGATGCCTGACAGATGTTTTGCATCACTGTGTTTCCCACCAAAATGGAAAGTATCCCAAAGCACCTCTATGGGTTCCCTGAAGCTACCCAGAGCACGTTGGTGCAGTTTGGGAACCACAGGATTAGATATATACATGAATATTAACAAATCTTCAAAACGGTGCTGAATTTTAAAAGTACTTAAACTGTTAGGGGCTGAATGTTTGTGTCTCTCCAAAATTCACTGAAGTCCTAACCCCTAATGCGATGGTATTAGGAGATGGGGTCTTTGGGAGGTAATTAGATCTAGATTAGGTCAGGAGGGTGGGGACCTCATGATGAGATTATTAAATTTTAAGAAGAGGAAAAGATGAGAGAGCTTTCCCTCTCCCCACATGCATACTTGGAGATAAGGCTGTATGTGAGCATACATTAAGAAGGCTGCTGTCTACAAGCCAAGAAAAGAGCCCTCACCAGGAACTGAATTTGCTAGCCCCTTGATGTTAGAATTCCCAGCCTCCAGAACTGTGGGAAATAAATGCCTGTCATTTAAGCCATAAATCTGTGGCAATTTGTGAAAGCAGCTCAGGCTAAAAGCACAAAGTAAGGTCTATGGGCTTGCTCTTGCTATTTCGATGACCTGCCCTCTTTACTGCTAAGCCTGAGGGAGAGGCTCCTAGGCAGCACTTCACCCTGTCAAAAGCCCTACCTCCCAGGAAGGTTCTAGTGCAGGAGTGTCCAATCTTTTCACTTCCCTGGGCCACACTGGGCCACACATAAAATACACCAATGATAGCTGATGAGCTAAAATAAAAATCCCCCCCAAAATCTTTTTATTATTATTATACTTTAAGTTTTAGGGTACATGTGCACAATGTGCAGGTTAGTTACATATGTATACATGTGCCATGCTGGTGCACTGCCCCCACTAACTCGTCATCTAGCATTAGGTATATCTCCCAATGCTATCCCTCCCCCTTCCCCCCACCCCACAACAGTCCCCAGAGTGTGATGTTCCCCTTCCTGTGTCCATGTGTTCTCACTGTTCAATTCCCACCTATGAGTGAGAATATGTGGTGTTTGATTTTTTGTTCTTGCCATAGTTTACTGAGAATGATGATTTCCAATTTCATCCATGTCCCTACAAAGGACATGAACTCATCATTTTTTATGGCTGCATAGTATTCCATGGTGTATATGTGCCACATTTTCTTAATCCAGTCTATCATTGTTGGACATTTGGGTTGGTTCCAAGTCTTTGCTATTGTGAATAATGCCGCAATAAACATACGTGTGCATGTGTCTTTATAGCAGCATGATTTATAGTCCTTTGGGTATATACCCAGTAATGGGATGGCTGGGTCAAATGGTATTTCTAGTTCTAGATCCCTGAGGAATCGCCACACTGACTTCCACAATGGTTGAACTAGTTTACAGTCCCACCAACAGTGTAAAAGTGTTCCTATTTCTCCACATCCTCTCCAGCACCTGTTGTTTCCTGACTTTTTAATGATTGCCATTCTAACTGGTGTGAGATGATATCTCATTGTGGTTTTGATTTGCATTTCTCTGATGACCAGTGATGGTAAGCATTTTTTCATGTGTCTTTTGGCTGCATAAATGTCTTCTTTTGAGAAGTGTCTGTTCATGTCCTTTGCCCACTTTTTGATGGGGTTGTTTGTTTTTTTCTTGTAAATTTGTTTGAGTTCATTGTAGATTCTGGATATTAGCCCTTTGTCAGATGAGTAGGTTGCGAAAATTTTCTCCCATTTTGTAGGTTGCCCGTTCACTCTGATGGTAGTTTCTTTTGCTGTGCAGAAGCTCTTTAGTTTAATTAGATCCCATTTGTCAATTTTGGCTTTTGTTGCCGTTGCTTTTGGTGTTTTAGACATGAAGTCCTTGCCCATGCCTATGTCCTGAATGGTAATGCCTAGGTTTTCTCCTAGGGTTTTTATGGTTTTAGGTCTAACGTTTAAGTCTTTAATCCATCTTGAATTAATTTTTGTATAAGGTATAAGGAAAGGATCCAGTTTCAGCTTTCTACATATGGCTAGCCAGTTTTCCCAGCACCATTTATTAAATAGGGACTCCTTTCCCCATTGCTTGTTTTTCTCAGGTTTGTCAAAGACCAGATAGTTGTAGATATGCGGCGTTATTTCTGAGGGCTGTGTTCTGTTCCATTGATCTATATCTCTGTTTTGGTACCAGTACCATGCTGTTTTGGTTACTGTAGCCTTGTAGTATAGTTTGAAGTCAGGTAGTGTGATGCCTGCAGCTTTGTTCTTTTGGCTTAGGATTGACTTGGCGATGCGGGCTCTTTTTTGGTTCCATATGAACTTTAAAGTAGTATTTTCCAATTCTGTGAAGAAAGTCATTGGTAGCTTGATGGGGATGGCATTGAATCTATAAATTACCTTGGGCAGTATGGCCATTTTCACGATATTGATTCTTCCTACCCATAAGCATGGAATGTTCTTCCATTTGTTTGTATCCTCTTTTATTTCCTTGAGCAGTGGTTTGTAGTTCTCCTTGAAGAGGTCCTTCACATCCCTTGTAAGTTGGATTCCTAGGTATTTTATTCTCTTTGAAGCAATTGTGAATGGGAGTTCACTCATGATTTGGCTCTCTGTTTGTCTGTTGTTGGTGTATAAGAATGCTTGTGATTTTTGTACATTGATTTTGTATCCTGACACTTTGCTGAAGTTGCTTATCAGCTTAAGGAGATTTTGGGCTGAGACAATACTGGCAAACCGAATCCAGCAGCACATCAAAAAGCTTATCCACCATGATCAAGTGGGCTTCATCCCTGGGATGCAAGGCTGGTTCAATATACGCAAATCAATAAATGTAATCCAGCATATAAACAGAACCAAAGACAAAAACCACGTGATTATCTCAATAGATGCAGAAAAGGCCTTTGACAAAATTCAACAACTCTTCATGCTAAAAACTCTCAATAAATTAGGTATTGATGGGACGTATTTCAAAATAATAAGAGCTATCTATGACAAAACCACAGCCAATATCATACTGAATGGGCAAAAGCTGGAAGCATTCCCTTTGAACACTGGCACAAGACAGGGATGCCCTCTCTCACCACTCCTATTCAACATAGTGTTGGAAGTTCTGGCCAGGGCAATTAGGCAGGAGAAGGGTATTCAATTAGGAAAAGAGGAAGTCAAATTGTCCCTGTTTGCAGACATGATTGTATATCTAGAAAACCCCAAAATCTTATAATATTTTAAGAAAGTTTACTGATTTGTGTTGAGCTGCATTCAAAGCCATCCTGGGCCACATGCAGCCCATGGGCTGCAGGTTGGACAAGCTCTGTCTAGTGAATTCCACCATTACACCTCTCTCATGATCTCTTTCTGTGTCTTTGATAGCCTTCACAGCTCCCTATGTGGGTTCATCTGTCCACTCTGAGCCCTTTCTGTGCAATCTAACCCACTCTTATTGGGAGCTGACATCTGCTGTCAAAAGACAAAATTACAACAAATTTAGTTTAAAGATCCTAAATGGATTTTATCTGTGATTCTAGAATTGGGCAACACCTCATTCTGTACAAAAGAAGGAGTGTTCCAATGATCTGAGCAAAGGATGTATAACCGCCCGACAGGTTCACCTTGCCCACTGCCTAGACAGAGCCAATTTATCAAGACAGGGGGACTGCAATAGAGAATGAGTAATTCACACAGAGCCAGCTGTGTAGGAGACCAGAGTTTTATTATTACTCAAATCAGTCTCCCAGAGCATTTGGGAATCAGAGTTTTTAAGAATAATTTGGTGGGTGGGTGGAGGCCAGTGAATTGGGAGTGCTGATTGGTTGGGTCGGAAATGAACTCATAGGAATTTGAAGCTATCTTCTTGTGCTGAGTCAGTTCCTGGGTGGGGGCCACAAGATCAGATGAGCCAGTTTATGGAGCTGGGTGGTACCAGCTGATCCATCAAGTGCAGGGTCTCTAAAATATCTCAAGCACTGATCTTAGGTTTTACAATAGTGATGTTATCCCCAGGAGCAATTTGGTGATGGTCAGAATCTTGTAGTCTCCAGCTGCATGACTCCTAAACCTTAATTTCTAATCTTGTGGCTAATTTGTTAGTCCTACAAAGGCAGTCTAGTCACAGGCAAGAAGGAGATTTGTTTTGGGAAAGGGCTGTTATCATCTTTGTTTTAAACTATAAAGTAAGTTCCTCCCAAAGTTAGTTCTGCCTATGCCCAGGAATAAGCAATGACAGCTTGGAGGCTAGAAGCAAGATGGAATTGGTTAAGTCAGATCTCTTTCACTGTCTCAGTTATAATTTTGCAATGGCAGTTTCATTAGGCCACGTTAATTAACTTCTCTACACCTCAGTTTCTCACTCTGTAAAATGAAGATGGTAAGTTATACAAAGTTCAAAGTGAGTTTATGCTGGTAGACATCAGAATAGTGATTGCCTTGGGAGTTTAGGAAGGGTCATGAAGGAAACTTCTGGAGTGGTGGAAATGTTCTGTTTTGATCTCAGTGTTTATATGGGTATATACATACATTTTTAAAAAGTCATTGGCCAGCCACGGTGACTCACGCCTGTAATCCCAGCACTTTGGGAGGCTGAGGCAGGTGGATCATATGAGGTTGGAGTTCAAGACCAGCCTGACCAACATGGTGAAACCCCATCTCTACTAAAAATACAAAATTAGAGCCGTACGCAGTGGCTCATGCTTGTAATCCCAGCACTTTGGGAGGACGAGGCAGGCGGAACACCTGAGGTCGGGAGTTCAAGACCAGCCTAACAAACATGGAGAAACCTCGTCTCTACTAAAAATACAAAATTAGCTGGGTGTGGTGGCGGATGCCTGTAATCTCAGCTACTCGGGAGGCTGAGGCAGGAGAATCACTTGAACCCAGAAGGCAGAGGTTTCGATGAGCTGAGATCACGCCATTGCACTCCAGCCTGGGCAACAAGAGTGAAACTCCGTTTCAAAAAAAAAAAAAATTAGCTGGGTGCGGTGGTGTGCGCCTGTAATCCCAGCTACACGGGAGGCTGAGGCAGAAGAATCAGTTGAACCAGGGAGGTGGAGGTTGCAGTGAGCGGAGATCACGCCACTGCACTCCAGCCTGGGTGACAGGAGTGAAACTCTGTCAAAAAAAAAAAAAAAGTCATCAAGCAGTTAAGATTAGATTAAAATGCAGTAATCTAATCTTAATTAGATTAGATACTTAGATACCTTTATTTAAAAAATTTTAAAAGTGGAGATAATAGTACCTACTTCCCAGCATCATTGTGAGGATTAAATGTGCTCAGCAGGTTGCATAATTGTTTCTGATCTAGCTAGTATCCAGTATTTGTCTATTGTCACAGGTGGTGACTGCTGGAGTGGCTGAGTCCCCAGTAAGCTGTGAATGTCTTGGAGGACAAGTATGTTGGCCCCTTCTTGTTCCAGCAGTGAAGAGGATCCCATGTAGACTCCAAGCAGCTCAAGTTCAGCAAGGGAGACAGACCATTGCAAGTGCATGAAAAGGGCACTGGTGGGCTGGGAAGTTCGTAGGAGGAGCCTCTCACATGCTGGGTTTGGGGAGGAATTCTGGAAAGCAGTCAGTCTTAGGGACGGGAAGGATGTAGCTGGTGGGACAGGCACCCTCAGCTCCATGAATAAAGGGAGTGGGTCTGACTCTGCTTCTCATTCCCCTTTACCATGCCTGGCACACATTAGACCATCAATACCAATTGACTCCAGGAATGAGTGTCTCCCCGTGGGGGCATCAGGAGCGCTGAGTTTAAATACACAGGTGGGATGTGACACACTGGGAACCATTCAGATTTGCTGGATCTGGACAGGGCTTGTCAGGACTCAGTGCTTCCAACCCCAGGGCCCATTTCCCTGTGGCCCCTGAGTCACCACCATGGGTGGACAGCTGCTCCAGTGCCAAGATACAGCCACAGAGGACTGCAGGCCCAGGGCCTCCAGAAGGACAGGCAGGCTCCCTCTGAAAGACAAGCTGGCTTATAGCTGAAACCTCTGGCCCAGGCGTCCTCTAAGGGAAGCCAGGCTGTGTCAGGGCACGGCCCATGAAGACATAAGATGAAGATGGGGAGGACCAGAGGGGGTGCGCTTCGAAGGAAAGCGGGCTGCGTGGGGGCACCGTCGATTGCACAGGACGCGGTCCCGGCTCGCGTAGCCCCGCAGGCGGCGCCAGAGCGCAAGCCCGCCTCGTGACTCCGGTCCACAGTCTGGCCCGGCGGAGCTAGGGGCGGGCCCCTGCGTCTCTGGGCGCTGGAGCGCGGCGACTATCACGCCGCGTGGCGGACGGACGGACTGACGGACGCGCAGCCTTACCCGAAGGGCCATGGCGGAGCACGCCCCTCGCCGCTGCTGCCTGGGCTGGGACTTCAGCACGCAGCAGGTACAGTTGCCTGGCCGCAGGGCCACGGGGCCGCCTCCTCCGCTTCGGTGGGGGTAGGGGGCGGGCTGTCACCCGGACGCGGGAAAACATGGGCCCGGCCGCGGGCGCGCCTACCTCTCGGGCTTCCCGGGGCCCCCGCGCCCCTGCCCTGCGCGCGGCCGTGGGGCGCCGGTGCCCTCGCCCGGAGATGCCCTGCCAATGCCACCCGCTCGCAAGATGCGGCCTCGACCCCGCCTGGACCCAGCTACCCCAGGAAACTGCAGGCGCTCCTCGGCAGGACCCCCGGTGCCCAGAGGGGCCGGAGGACTCGGCGGGTTCCTGCGCTGTTCTGGGCACCCAGTGACGGGGATCCGAAGGAAGTCAGCTACTGTAAGGCAGGGGAACAGACAGGCGGGTAGCCCTGCGCACATGCACAACCAGTGACCTGGAAGCAGATTATAGCCCAAAACCTTTTTTTAAAAATTGAAATGGGCCAGGCCTGGTGGCTCTTGCCTGTAATCCCAGCACTTTGGGAGGCCGAGGCGGGTGGATCGCTTGAGCCCAGGAGTTCGAGACCAGCCTGGGCAATATGGAGAAACCCCGGTCTCTACCAGAAAATACAAAAATTAGCCGGGCATGGTGGCGCACACCTGTAGTCCCAGTTTCTCTGGAGGCTGAAGCGGATCGCTTGAGCCCAGGAGGTGGAGATTGCAGTGAGCTAAGATGGCGTCACCGCTCTCCAGCCTGGGCGACAGAACGGGACCCTGTCCCAAAAAAAAAAAAGTGAAATGCATAGTGTACAAATGGACTTTACCCTGTGACCGCCCTTCGTTGACACCAGCTTGCCTGGTCTGCGCACCCAGGACTGCTGGCCAGAGGAGCAGTGTGCTGCTGCCAACGCCCCGCAGACAGGCAAGCAAATCAAAATTTGCCTTCAAAGAGGGCATGGGGTGACCGGGGGCACCTTTTCCTTTAAAGTACTTGGGAAATATACACAGTTACAGTCAAACCCCTCTTCTCGAATGGGTCAAGGGAGGCAGGCCTCTGGCCGGTCCTTGGGGGGAAAGTCCTGTGGGACTCTGGATGACTCGAGTTGCCTTGCTAGGCCTCAGTTTTCCCATCTGTCCAGGAAAGGAGTTATACTCCCAAGCTTGGAGATTGCTTCAGTGGGACATTAATGTCTCTGGACCACAATCATGGCCTGTGAGAATAGCCCATGGCCTTGCCTGGTCTCAGGCCTCTGCAGACATGGATCCCCAGAGATGCCTCCAAACCTTGCTTCCCATTCCTTCCTCTCTGGCACTTTCTCCCGCCTCCTTGTCAGGTGCACGAACCAACTCATCTGTGAACATCTTCCTCAAGAGGGTCTTGGCTTTGGCTATTTGGGGAACAAAGATTCCTTGAGACATGTGGGTGTTCCTACTTAGCCTCAGTTTCTTCATTTTACTAAATCTTTGAGTGTCACCCCAGATGAGTCCTCTGTTACCACGATTACGGTGAGGCAGCCCTGCCTTCAAGGAGGTCTCTAGGTTGAACTGCTCCTAGGGTGTGGGGCCTCATCTGGTGACGTTAGTACCCCCTGGACCAGTGTAGAAGCTGAGGAAAATTCTACACTTCATTTTTTAAAATGCCTTTCAGGTAAAGGTTGTTGCTGTTGATGCAGAGTTGAATGTCTTCTATGAGGAAAGTGTGCATTTTGACAGAGATCTTCCAGAATTTGGGTATGTACTTGATGTGCATGTGTGTGTGATGGGGGTGTTGGTTTTGGGGTCCTCCCGCAAACTTTTGTATTCGCAGACCGCACTGTTCAGGCTTTGCCAAATACAGGAGTGGTGGTCTCGGCAAACCTTTCAAGCATCTTTTTTTCCTATACCTAGAGTGCCATCTCCCCCATTTCTTCCTAATTCCATTCATCCATTCATGAAGTAAGCATCAGTTGAGACCTACTTTGTGCCAGGTGCTAGGACTTGATGGCAAAACAAAAAGAGAAAGCTCTCCCAGAGCTTCCCACTGAGTAGTGGAGACTGGTATCAAACAAAGAATCTCACAAAAGAGTGTTTCATTATAAACTCTGAGAAGGCCTCTGAAGGAAAGGAACTCACTTCTCCAAGTGCTTATTATAAAGGAATGTGACTCAGACTTGGGAGGGGAAGTCCCAGAGCGTCTCTAGGGAAGTGGTGCTTAAGCTAGAGATCAGAGTGAGTGAAGTTAGCCAAGCGATGGAAGGGAAGTTGGCCAGGTGATGGAAGAGCATTCCAGGCAGAAGGAACAACATGTGCGAGGGCCCTGTGGCAAGAAAGAGCATGGTTCATTCCTTCATGCAATTGAAGAAAGCCAATGATGCTGGGGAGCAGAGAGAGGCGGAGGCTGGTCAGAGCTCCATAGGCCATGGTATAGAGTTTGTCTTTATTCTGAAAGCTATGGTCAACCACTAAGGGCCATAAGGGGTAGGGCTATGGGTGAGGTATGAATGACAGGTTGCATTTTTGTTTTGAAAAGATCTCTCTGGGGGCATTGGGAGAACAGATTCGGAGCATTGCTGGAATGGACGTGGGGAACTATTAAAGAGGTTTTTGCTGGTCATTCGGGTATGAAATGATGGATAGGAGAGAGCTGAGTAGTAAAATGGACAGGTCCTGTTACAAAATTGAATGTGAGATGTAAGGGTGGGATTTCTGGCTGTCCTTCAGAGTGGATGTTGGACTGTGGGAAAGAATGAGTTTTGGAGAGAAAGATCATGAGTTCAGCTTGGGCTGCCATAACAAGGTACCATAGACTGGGTGGGTTAAAGAGCGGAAATTTATATTCTCACACATCTGGCCGTTAGGAGTCTAAAATCAAAGTGCTGGGAAGATTGGTCTCCTCTGGGACCTCTCTCCTTGGCTTGCAGGTGACCACTCTCTTGCTGTGTCTTCACATGGTGGTCACTCGGTGCAGGAGTGCTTGGTGTCTGTGTCATCTGTATCCTAATCTTCTTATAAGGACATGAGTCATACTGGATTAAGGCCCATTCTAATGACTTCATTTTAACTTAATTGCCTTTTTAAAGGCCCTGTCTCCAAATAATCACAATCCAAGGCCCTCGGGGTTAGGATTTCAGCATATGAGTTTTGGGGGCAGAGGGGGCACAATTCAGTCCGTAACACTGTGGACTTGCTGGTTTTGAGGCACCCTCGTGAGGGCCTGGTAAAAGTGTCCTTCCCTGTCTGTTTTAGACACACTTCCTCTTTGAAGCCTTCCCAGCTGGCCCTTTGTGCACCTCTCATTATCCATCACATTGTGTTGCCAACTCTTTGCCCCCAGCTAATGCGGCCCCTTGGAGCCGAGGTTAGAAGCCATCTTGCTTTCTCACATTTTTTATTATTGCAGGCCTTGCATGTTTGCCTTTGGGTAGTTGGTATGTTTCAAGGAATTGGTCTTTTTAACTAAGCCATCAAATGTGTGGCCATAGTGTTGTTCATAATATTCCTTTATCCTCCTTATGACATCTGTGGGACCAGTAATGATGATCTCTTGCTGTTGGTCATTTCTGATATTGGTAATTTGTCTTCTCTCTTTTTTTCTTTGGTTATCCTGGCTAGAGGTTTATCAATTGTATTGATCTTTTCAAAGTTCAACTTTTGGTTTTGTTGATTTTCCCCTGTTGTTTTCTTCAAGTTGTGCTCTAATTTTTATTACTTAGTTTCTTCTGCTTGCTTTAGGTTTAAATTGCTCTTTTTCCCCTAGTTTCCTGAAGTGGAAACTTAGAGGATTGATTTAAGACCTTCTTTTCTAATATATGCATTTAATGCTATAAATTTCTCTGTAAGCACAAATGCTTTTTATGGGATGCCTTAGCAGCATCCCATACATTTTGATAAGTGATAGTTTCATTTTTTTTCGTTCAAAATATTTTTTAGTTCTCTTGAGACTTCTTTGACTCATAGGTTATTTAGAAGAATGTTTTTAGGCTGGGTACAGTGGCTCACACCTGTAATCCCAGCACTTTGGGAGGCTGAAGCAGGCAGAACTCTTAAGGTCCGGAGTTTGAGACCAGCCTGGCCAACATGGTGAAACCCTGTTTCTACTAAAAATACAAAAAAATTAGCTGGACGTGGTGGCAGGCATGGTGACAGGCACCGTGTATGCTGCACGCCTGTAATCCTAGCTACCTGGGAGGCTGAGGCAGGAGAATTGCTTGAACTGTGGAGAGGGAGGTTTCGGTGAGCCAAGATCGCACCACTGCACTCCAGCCTGGACAACAGAGGGAGACCCTGTCTCAAAAAAAAAAAAAAAAAAGGAAGTCTGGAAGTGTGTTGTTTAATCTCCAGATTTTCCAGTTTTCTGTTATTGATTTCTAGTTTAATTTCATTGTGGGCTGAGAACATACCCTATATGACTTCTAGTCTTTCAAAATTTTAAAATTTCCTCTCCCTCACTCTCTCTTCCATTTAATAAGTCAGTCCTCTCCACTGGACATTTAAAAAAAGGTGTCCATAACCAAAATATGGTATTGCTTTTTTCCATTATATTTTCAAGATATTTTAAACCAGATGCCTATAGATTTAGTTCATTCCTTCCCCATCACCTCAATTGCATTGTGGGTTTTCTTTTTACAACTTTATTAAGGTATAACTGATGTACAATACTGTGCATATTTGGAGTATACAGTTAAAAGCTTTAATATCTGTATTCTTTCATGAAACTATCACCAAAATAAGACAATGAGTATTTCCATGTCCTAAAAATTTCCTCCTGCCTCTTTGCAAGCCATGCCTCCTTCCCCATACCCCTACCCACTGGCAACCGCTGATGTGTTTTCTATCACTAGTTTGTATTTTCTAGAATTTTGTATAGATGGAATCATAATTATGTATGCTTTTTTAAAACCTTTAAAATTTCACATCACAGTTTTGAGATTCATCCATGTTGCTACATGTGGCAATAGTTGGTTCCTATTATTGCCGAGTAGTATTTCATTGTATGATGTTGTATGGATGGACTACAATTGGTTTCACCTGATGAGGGATATTGGGGTTGTTTCTCTTTTCTGTTGTTATAAGCAAAGGGCTATGAGAGTCACATACAAGTCTTTTCGTGGACATATGATTTCATTTCTCTTGGAAATGACATACCAGGAGTACAGTGGCTGAGTTATATGCCAGGTATATGTTTAACTTCTTAAGGAATTCTCTTCCAAAGTGGTGATTTTAAGAAAAAATATTTTATATTGTTAACAGGCATTACATTGCACTTAATATGTAACTCAAATGAAAAGTATACAGTGAAAAGTCTTTTTTTTTCTTTTTTTCTTTCTTTTTTTGAGACAGAGTCTGGCTCTGTCACCCAGGCTGGAGTGCAGTGGCGCGATCTCAGCTCACTGCAAGCTCCGCCTCCCGGGTTGTCCCCCATTAGGAAATGGTACATCTACACAATGGAATACTACACATCTATAAAAAAGAACACAGAAGTTTTTATGTATTGACATGTAAACACAGCCACATTACTGTGAAGTGAGTAAAGCAAAGTACAGATCAGTGAGTATAGTATGCTTTCTCTTGTATGAAACGAGGAAAATCAGAATATTCATACCTTCCTATATTTCCATGTAAAAACACTGGAAGGAGCCTGGCACAGTGGCTCAAGCCTGTAATCCTAGCACTTTGGGAGGCTGAAGCGGGTGGATTGCTTGAGTCCAGGAGTTCAAGACCAGCCTAGGCAATATGGTGATACCCTGTCTCTACCACAAAAGTGCAAAAATTAGCCATGTGTGGTGGCGTGCGCCTCTAGTCCCAGCTACACAGGAGGCTGAGGTGGGAGGATCGCTTGAGTCCAGAAGGTGGAGGATACAATGAGCCAAGATCATACCACTGTACTCCAGTTTGAGGGACAGAGCCATACCTTGTCTAAAAAGTAAAAAAAAAAAAACTAGAAGGATACACAACAAATTAAAGTCATCTGTAGAGAAGGGATGGAGAGGAGAGATGAGCTCACAGGTGGGATTAAGACTTTTCACTGTTATATGGGGTTTCACCATGTTAGCCAGGATGGTCTCGATCTCCCAACCTCATGATCTGCCCGCCTCAGCCTCCCAAAGTGCTGAGATTACAGGCGTGAGCCACCACACCTGGCCAAGTTGTCACTATTATTGCCACACACAGATATTTATGTCATTGAATTTCCCAGTCTCTTTTATTGCTTCTAGATTTTTGAGTCATAGTTTAAAAGGCCTTCCTCACTCCAAAATTATGAAGGAACTCACCTATGTTTTTATCTAGTTCTTGTAAGATTTCAGCTTTCTTACATAAAAATATTTGGAGTTTATCCAGGTACATAGTATGACATTTGTATCCAACTTTAATTTTTCCCAGATGATTCTTCAGTTGTTGTAACACCAACCATGTTTTTATTTAATTTAATTTTTTTATTTGAGACAGGAGCTGGCTGTCACCCAAGCTGGAGTGCAGTGGTGTGATTCAGCTCACTGCGATCTATGCCTCCCGGGCTCAAGCAATCCTCCCTCCTTAGCCTCCCAAGTAGCTGGAACCACAGGTGCGCCCCTACCATGACCAGCTAATTTTTTTGTATTTTTTTTTTGTAGAGATGGGGTCTCACTCTGTTGCCCAGGCTGGTCTCGAACTCCTGGGCTCAAGCAGTCCACCCACCTCTGCCTCCTAAAGTGCTGAGATTACAGGCGTGAACCACCACACCCAGCCTCAACCGGGTTTTTAGAAGTCCATCTTTACCTTTAAGAGGCTGAGGTGGGCGGATTACCTGAGGTCAGGAGTTCAAGACCAGCCTGGCTAACATGGTGAAACCCTGTCTGTACTAAAAATACAAAAATTAGCTGAGCATGATGGTGGGTGCCTGTAGTCTCAGCTACTTGAGAGGCTGAGGCAGGAGAATCACTTGAACCTGGGAGGCAGAGGTTGCAGTGAGCTGAGATTGTGCCACTGCATTCCAGCCTGGGTGACAAAGCGAGACTCCATATCAAAAAAAAAAAGAAGTCCATCTTTACCTCCATGATTTGAGATGTGAGCCTTATCATGTGCTTCTTTCTGTGTTCACTTAGGTCCATTTTTGGGCTTTTGTTTTTGTTCCATGGTTTAGTAGATCTGTTCATAAGCCAGTAACACATTGTTTCAATTATCCCAGCTCTGTAATATATTTGTTTGTTTGTTTATTTACTTTTGAGTTGGAGTCTCGCTCTGTCGCTCAGGCTGGAGTGCAGTGGCACGATCTCGGCTCACTGCAACCTCTGCCTCCTGGATTCAAGTGATTCTTCTGCCTCAGCCGCCTGAGTAATTGGGATTACAGGCGCCCGCCACTGGCTAATTTTTGTATTTTCAGTAGAGACGGGTTTTTGCCATGTTGGCCAGGTTGGTCTCTAACTCCTGACCTCAGGTGATCCGCCTGCCTTGGCCTCCTGAAGTGCTGGGATTATAGGTGTGAGCCATTGCACCCAGCCTGTAATATGTTTTAATATCTAGAATTGTTGGTCCCCTCTGTTTGTTTTTTTTCCAGAGTTTCCATGGCTATTCTTGTTCTTTTTCAATATGTACTTCAGAATCAGCTTTTCAGGTTCCAGAAAGCCAAATTGTTAATTTTTTTTTTTTTGACATGGAGTCTAGCTCTGGAGCCCAGGTTGAAGTGCAGTGGTGTGTTCTCTGCTCACTGCAACCTCCACCTCCTGGGTTCAAGCAATTCTCCTGTCTCAGCCTCCCAAGTAGCTGGGACTACAGGCACATACCACTACACTTGGCTAATTTTTGTGTTTTTAGTGGAGACAGGGTTTCACCATAATTGGTGAGGCTGGTCTGGAACTCCTGACCTCAGGTGATCCACCCACCTCGGCCTCCCAAGGTGCTGGGATTACAGGCGTGAGCCACCGCACCCAGCCTGTTGTTAATATTTTTATTGAGATCATATTATCTTTATAAATTAACTTGGCAGAATTGACAACTTTATGAGATTAAGTCTTCCTGTCTAAGCACACGTTATGACTTTCCATTTGTTCAAGTCTTCTTTTGAATACTTCACATGTGTTTTAATATGTTTAACATACGGCTTTTGCTCACTTTGGTAGATTGCAAAAATGACCACAATACTCCACCCATCCCTGTACCCACACCCTTTGCAATGTGACTGCAATTCCTCCCATCAAGGAGTCGTTTCCCTACCTGTTGATTTGCTTTATCCAATAGAACAGGGGAAGTGGCATTGTGCCAGTTCTAAGCCTAAGCCTCAAGCAGCCTTATGTGCTTCTGCTGTCATTCTTGGAACTCTGCCTAGCCACCAAATGAACAAGCTCAGGCTATACTGCTGGAGAGTTGGACATATGTGGCCTAGTTGCTCCAACTTCTTCACCTAAGAGCCAGCCAGCCCCTAGCTACTGTTAGCTACCTATGAAGCAGAGCCTTCTAGCTACTGTTAACTGACTGCAGATGTATGAGTGAGCCCAGCTGAGCCCCATCCAATGATAGCAAGTAGAATTGTGAGCTTAATGGTTTTGAGCCACTAAGTTTTGAAGTGGTTTGTGACAATGCAGAAATTACCCAATGTAGATAATTATTTTTAAGTTTATTTCTAACTTTTTTATCCTTTTACTACTGTAAGTGGGGAAGGGAGGTTTCTAGCAGAAACTTATCAGCTGTCTTCCAAACTCATTTCCCTTTCTTCCTAGGCACTCTCCTGCCTTCCTTGTAGTTATGTTCAGCCATGTGACTGAGTTCTAGCCAGTGGAATATAAGAAAATGTGATCAGGCCTCTAAAAGACCTAGTCCATCAAAACCTCCTTCTCTGACTTTTCTCCCATTTTCTGGCTGATGTGGGTGTCCAGAGCAACCTTGGAAGCACATGTGGAACATGATAGAGCCACCATCAACCTGGTTCCTGAATGACTGCATGGAGCAGAACTCCCCACTCCCCACTCATGTTCCTAACCACCTACCGATTGTGCTTTACATGAGGAGAAAGAAACTTCAGCTGTATCAAGCCATAGAAATGTGTTTTTCCTTAACTAATATAATTTTTTCCCTCATATCCTTTTTTTAAAGAAAATACTGGGGCCAGGTGTGGTCGCTCACGCCTGTAATCCCAGCACTTTGGGATTACAGAGGCGGGCACATCACGAGGTCAGGAGATCGAGACCATCCTGGCTAATGCAGTGAAACCCCGTCTCTACTAAAAATACAAAAATTTAGCCAGGCTTGGTGCCGGGCGCCTGTAGTCCCAGCTACTCGGGAGGCTGAGGCAGGAGAATGGCGTGAACCTGGGAGGCAGAGTTTGTAGTGAGCCGAGATAATGCCACTGCACTCCAGCCTGGGTGACAGAGCAAGACTCTGTCTCAGAAAAAAAAAAAGAAAGAGAAAATACTGTTTCTATTGAAATGTAATTCACATACCATAAAATTCACCTTTTAAAATGTACAATTTGATGGTTTTAGTATATTCAAAGAACAATATCACTATCACCACTGTGTAATCTTAGAACATTTTCACCACCTGGAAAGGAAACCCTATATTAATTAGCATCCACTGTATAGTCCCCCTCCTGCCAGTAGTGGCAACCACAATCAACTCTCTATCTCTGGATTTGCTGATTCTGGACATTTTGTAGACATGAATATATATAATATGTGACAGCCTTCTTTTACTTAGCATAATGTTTTCTTTTTAAAAAATTTTCATAGCTTTTTGTTTATTTCAAATACCAACTTGAACCAGATACTTGGCATAATGTTTTCAAAGTTCATCCATGTTGTAGCGTGTCAGTACTTCATTCCTTTTTGTGGTTCAGTAATATTCCATTGCATTGATATATCAGAGTTTGTTTTTCCATTCAACTTTTAGACATTTGAGTTGTTCTGCTTTTTTGCCATTGTGAGTTATTCTGCTATGAACATCCACATATGTTACGGATTGAATTGTGGCCCCCCAGAATTCATATGTTGGAAGCCTACCCTCATCATGACAGTATATTTGGAGGTGAGGCCTTTAGGTAGATAATTAAGATTAAATGAGGTTGTAAGGGTGGGGCTCTAATTTGATAGGACCGGTTTCCTTATAAGAAGGAGAGACACCAGTGCTATCCCACTTCATGCGCAGATGCACAGAGGAAAGGCCTTGTGAGAAGGTGGCTGTCTGCAAGCTGGAAAGAGAGCCCTAACCAGAAACCGAATTTGCTGGCACCTTAATTGTGGACTTCTAGCCTCCAGAACTGTGAGAAAATAAATGCCTGTTGTTTAAACCATCTAGTTTATGGTATTTTATTATAGCAACCTGAGCAAACTAATACAATGTATACGTTTTTGTGTGGACATATATTTTCATTTCTATTGGGTATATTACCTAAAAGTGGAATTGCGGGGTCACATGGTAACTCTATGTTCAACATTTCGAAGAATTGCCAAACTGTTTTCCAAAGTGGCTGTACCATTTTCCATTCCCACCAGTGGTAGATGGTGCCTTTAGTTTCTCTACATCCTTTTTTTTTTTTTGGAGATGGAGTCTCGCTCTGTCACCCAGGCTGGAGTGCAGTGGCGTGATCTCGGCTCACTGCAAGCTCCACCTCCCGGGTTCATGCCATTCTCCTGTCTCAGCCTCCCTAGTAGCTGGAACTACAGGCGCCCGCCACCACGCCTGGCTAATTTTTTGTATTTTTAGTAGAGACGGGGTTTCACCATGTTAGCCAGGATGGTCTCGATCTCCTGACCTTGTGATCTGCCCGCCTCGGCCTCCCAAAGTGCTGGGATTACAGGCGTGAGCCACCGCACCCGGCCTACATCCTTGCTTAACATTTATTATTGACTGTCTTTTTAATTACAGACGGCAGCCATCCTAGTGGATGTGAAATGCAATCTCACTGTGCTTTTGATTTGCATTTATCTAATGGTAATGATGTTGAGTATCTTTGCCATTTGTGTATCTTCTTTAGAGAAATGTCTATTAAGATCTTTTGCCCTTTTTTAAAAAAAACTGTGTTATTTCTCTTTTATTATTGAGTTGTAAAAGTTTTTTTTAATGTATATTCTGGATACAAGTCCCTTGTTAG
This sequence comes from Pan troglodytes, assembly GCF_028858775.2. NCBI lineage: Eukaryota > Metazoa > Chordata > Mammalia > Primates > Hominidae > Pan > Pan troglodytes. The sequence goes on from NC_086015.1 coordinate 42,362,608, forward strand.
ATATGCGATCTCAAAATTTTTGTCCCATTCTGTGGGTTGTCTTTTCACTTTCTTGATGATCCTTTGAAGCAATGTTTTTAATTTTGATAAAGTCTAATCTTCCTACTTTTTTCCTTTTGCTATTTGTGCTTTGGTGCAGTATTGGTTAGGTTTTGGTATCAATTTTATATTTACTTCACTAAAATAATTGGAAAAATTTTCCTTCTTTTCAGGTGCTCTAGAACAATTTAAATAGTATTAGAAATATTTGCTATTTAAAGGTTTGGTATAATTTTTCTGTCAAACCATTTGGGCCTGGTGCTTTTGGGGCATGGGGTGGCTCTGGTCTTCCTTCTTAGCTGGAAATGCCAGTTTTGTTTTGTGTGTGTGTGTGTGTGTGTGTGTGTGTGTGTGTGTGTGTGTGTTTGAGACAGAGCCTTGCTCTGTTGTGCCCAGGCTGGAGTGCAGTGGCAAGATCTCAGCTCATTGCATCCTCCGCCTCCTGGGTTCAAGCAATTCTCCCACCTTAGTCTCCCAAGTAGCTGGGATTACAGGTGCCCTCCACCATGCCTGGCTAATTTTTGTATTTTTGTAGAGATGGGGTTTCACCATATTGGCCAGGTTGGTCTTGAACTCCCGACTTCAGGTGATCTGCCTGCCTTGGCCTCCCAAAGCACTGGGATTATAGGTGTGAGCCACCATGCCCAGCCGAAATGCCAGTTTTAAGTTGTTAAATACATGGCAGAATGTCTGGTTACAGTTTTTATCTGTTTTGTGAAGGCAACATTTTTTGGTGAGCTTTTATTGTCTGTAGTAAAATTTTGTTGCTCTCTTCCTCTTTTTCCCTAGTAGTATCTTTTTAAAAAATCCATATTATTGAGTATAATTTATGTACAAAAAATGCCATCCATTAAAAATGTATAATTAAAGGTACTTTGCCAGATATAGACCTATAGCTGTGAAACTACCACCGCAATCAAGATACAGAATGTTTATATCACCCCCCAAAAGATTGCTTTTTTCCCCGCTTACCGAGACAAGCTCGGTTGTGGAGACTCCAACACACCGGCACTAGAGGAATGAAGACAAAGACCCAGAAATAAAGTGCAGTGTGGGAATCAGCTAAAAGCCTTTAGAGCTGAGAGCCACAAACAGAGTTTTGCCCACATATTTATTGACAGTAAGCCTGTGATAAACATTGTTTCTAAAGATTATAGATTAGCTGGAAGCATTCCTTATGGGAAACAAAGCATTCTTTTCAAGAAGCAGAGAAACAGGCTGTGGCTGATTATCTGCAGCAGGAACATGTCCGTAAGGCACAGATCGCTTATGCCATTGTTTGTGGTTTAGGAATGCCTTGAGTGGTTTTCCGCCCTGGGTGGGCCAGGTGTTCCTTGCCCTCATTCCGGTAAACCAGCAACCTCCAGTGTGAGTGTCATAGCCATCGGGAACATGTCACATTGCTGCAGAAATCCTGTTTATGGCCAGTTTCTTTAAGGCCTGTTTATGACAGGCTTAGGGCCTGTTCCCAGCACCCACTAGACTTAGACAACCACTGATCTCCTTTTCTCAGTATAGATGAATTTGCGTCTTCTAGTCTGTTCCTATATAAGTTATAATTGTGTACATATGAATAGTTCATATTTTTTCTTGCTCTGTAGTATGATAGCATAAATATACACCACGATTTATCTGTTCACTTGTTTAGGGACACTGGGTTGACTCCAGTTAATTATTACAAATAAGTCTGCTATGAATATTTGTGTACAAATCTTTCTATGGGCTTAGACTTTCATTTCTCTTGGCTGGATACTTAGGAATTGAATGGCTAGATCACATGGTTATCTAATAGCATCTTGGTGTGGATTCTGAGCCTGGTTTTCTCTTTCCTAACACATAGTTAAAAGGGTTGGATTTTATCAGATCAGCTCTTTGCACTAGAGTCTTCTAGGGGTGAGGTGGGTGGGGAGAGGGTTCCAGTCAAACTTCCAAAGCCTGTAGTCCAAGGACTTGTTGGTCTGTTGTGATAGTAGAGACACTCTTCCCTCCGACGCAGCATCTCTGTGTGGCTGCCCCTCCTCTACCTCTCCAAACCTATGGGGCTTGAGAGGGATTTTATAATCCAACACTGCACTCCCCTAGGGTGAGCCTTTCTTATCTAGAAGGCTTCTTTAGAAGATGCTTCTGAGAATTGCCACATCTGGGCCACTCTGGGCAATTTGCCTGTCTTCTCTTTCCATCTTTGCAGCCCTCGTGCCTGTTCAATCAATAGTTCCCACTTGGGGTTGGGGAAGGTTCTCCTTCATCTGGACATTTCCAGAGTCATCCACCATAGGGTTTCTCCTGGCTTTGCAATGGTCTGCCTGCCCTGAGGCTCTGGTCTACATTCTCTGTTGTTCTTGCAGGACTCAGGGCGGTGTTCATGTGCACAAGGATGGGCTGACGGTCACTTCTCCAGTACTAATGTGGGTCCAGGTAAGCGCAGGGATTCCTGTTCTCCTTCTATCCCCAGGCTGTCTCACTGGCAGACTCGGTGATTTGCTAGGAAGTCCAAAGGTGGCAGCCAATGAGAGCATCTGTTGACACCAGGTCCTCATGGGAAAGTGGAGTTGGCATGACTCCTGGGATCAGGCTCAGCCTCAGCTGGTGTCAACACTCCCAGGCTCAGAGGACTTACAAAAAACTTCCAGGTACTGGAGCTACAGCAGATGGCAAGTCCTGCCATTAACCACCTTTAAAATACCACAGAGCAAATCTTTTCCAAACATCTGCAGTCAGGCCCTGTGGCCTCCCTTGTACCATGAAATATACAAACATAGACTGGGCATGGTGGCTCATGCCTGTAATCCCAGCACTTTGGGAGACCGAGGCAGGTGGATCACCTGAGGTCAGGAGTCAAGACCAGCCTGGCCAACATGGTGAAACCTTGTCTCTACTAAAAATACAAAAAATTAGCCGGGTGTGGTGGCCCATGCTTGTAATCCCAGCTACTCAGGAGGCTGAGGTAGGAGAATCACTTGAACCTGGGAGGTGGAGGTTGCAGTGAGCTGAGACCGCACCATTGCACTCCAGCCTGGGTAACAAGAGTGAAACTCCATCTCAAAAAAAAAGAAAAAAAAGAAATACAAACATAGCCCTTAGGGTCTTAGTGCTCAGCCTCCAAGATCCCTTAGCTCCCTAATCACCTAGAATGGCAAGTTATGGCCTGGCCAGTCAGACTCATATCAATGCCAAGCCAGGCCTGCCTGCTGAGGATCAACAGGAAAGGAGAATGCCTGTAGCAGGATCTGGTGACCTAGGGGGCCACAGGAGCAGGGATGTGGACAGCATAGACAGGCGTGGTAGCTCCAGGGGCTACCTCATCATATGCTGCAGGGTCCCCGAGTCCCTGAAACTGGAGGCCAGCTAAGTGTGTGTCTTCCAAAAGCTTTTTTCAGTCCTCCAATACCTATCTAACCAATTCCCTATATTAAATTCTTTTTGTTAAAAATAACTGGTATGATTTCTTTTTTATTGGTGTGACCCTGATTCATACACTGGAGAATTGGGGTAAAGGATGGATTTTATCCAGATAAACTGGCTAGAATGTACTTCAGAGGGGGCTGAGCCAGACCAAGGGGCAGAGTGGGAGGGTTGGGGGTTAGAGACAATGGTCAGTGTCAGGAGGTCCCAGCGATGATGTCGAGGGCATCTCATAGGCCAAGGCCTTCACCTGGGGAGGTGAGCAGTGGGTGAGAACTAGGCTTGGGGGCAGGGCCAAGGTGATTTCTGATCTGACGCAGCCTCCAGTACCAAACTTGATCCTAGCTCTGCCAGCCCCTGCTCCGGCTGCACCCCACTGCCTGCCCAAGGTTTGATGGGCACAGATAGAGATGGCAGCCACAGCCAGGGCCGAAAGAAGCCCTCGCAGCAAAGGCTGGGGGTGGTGGAGTCAGGCAAAAGTGAGAGAGTCTTCTCTGCCCTCAGGAAAACACAGGTCAGAGTGAATCTCTAATTCCTGCCATGAAATCTTAGGAGGGTGGTGCCAAGCTCTGCTGGGCACCACCATCCATCCCACTCACTGGGTTTTGCTAGAAAGGAGGGTCCAACCAGACAGTGGAGGCTGGAATAGGGGCCTGGAACAGGTGGCCATCATCTCTATCCACTCCCTCCAGCCTCTGGCTCCTGGACACAGGGAGTCTGGGCCTGATGCTTTGCTCTCACGGGAGCTCTCTCCTTTGCTCTTCACTTCCCTGTTGCAGTGAAGTCAGATCACTAATATAGAGGGTTGAAAATGCAAATAAAAGAAGGCAAAAGTTGGCTGCCTTACTTTGTTAGTTTTTGAGACAAGGTCTCACTGTGTTGCCCAGGCTGGAGTGCAGTGGTGTGATCATGGCTCACTATAGCCTCAATCTCCTGGGCTCAGGTATCCTCCCTCCTCAGCCTCCTGAGTAGCTGGGATTACAGGCTCATGCCACCACACCCAGCTAAATTTTTCATTTTTTGTAGAGATGGGATCTCATTATGTTGCCCACACTGGTCTTGAACTCCTGAGCTCAAGTGATCCTCCTGCCTTGGCCTCCAAAAGTGCTGGGATTACAGGTGTGAGGTGATGGCATGCACCCGTAGTTCCAGCCACTCGGGAGGCTGAGATGGAAGGATCACTTGGGCCTGGGAGGTTGAGGCTGCAGTGAGCTGAGATTGCGCCATTCCATTTCAGTCTGGGAACCAGAGCGAGACCCTGTCTCGAAGAAAAAAAAATGGAGAAGTAAAATTTGAGGATTGGTGGTTTATGATTCCATTTATTTAAAATATTTTTAGCATAGTTGACCTTTTTATTTGATTGATGCCTACTTGTTTAATTAATGTACTCTAGTGCTTACAAATCCCAAGTCATGAGTTTCTTCATCATCTGCCCAGAGTACTCTGCTGTAATGGCAGGCACTTGCGTTTCAATTCTGAGGCTTGCGTGTCTGATTCAGTGGTTCTGTACAGTCATGGTGGGTTCTGTTTTTCTTCTTAGGCACTGGATATCATCTTGGAGAAGATGAAGGCTTCGGGCTTCGACTTCTCTCAAGTCCTAGCCTTGTCCGGGGCGGGCCAGGTTTGTTTGCAGCAGACTCTGTCTGCCATGTGAGGGTGACTGTCCTGGGCAATGGTGTGGGTGTTGAAGAGATGGCAACCCTTGGATGGGGAGCGGCTCATTCTTGACAGCCACTGCACAAATTTCACTGTGAATAAAAATCCCTACAACTATTTTACCTTGGAGACTGTATAACTTGTCTTGTTGCAAAAGGATCTGAGACAGTTCTTAGGAGTAAGTATTATATAAAATAGGACGCTTGGTGAGAGAACTGAGTTCCTCTGAAGGGGATGGAGGAAGCAATTGACATGAATTTATTATGACTGCTTGGGGGCACCACAATTGCTTTTCTATTTCCTGAAAGTAAAAGCAAAGTCAAAAATGATCCTAATAATGATAGTAGTTTCAGTAGAAGGAAGAGTATTAATAATGATGTCAGAGGACATTGACTGAGCACTTAGTGCATGCCAGATACAACTCTGAGGCCTTTCCAGATGTCATCCAACTTAATCCTTATGATTCTACAGGGTGGTGCTGTGGAGTGCTTGGTACACACTCAGGGCATACTGTCTGGGTTTGATCCCTGGCTCTGCCATTTACAGGCAGTGACCTGGGATACGTCATCTGGCTTTCTGGTGCCCCTGTATTCTCATCTGTCATAGGGTCATTGTGAGTGTAAGTACATAGCACAGTGCCTCCTATTAATACGCAGTAAACATTATTAAAGCTTGGGCTTCTGTTATTATCGTTGATATTTACATGAGGCACGGAGAGGTGATGTCACTTACCCAAGATCACACAGTGCTGGGAGTGGGAGTCAGGACCTGAGTCTATCTCATCCGGTCCCTTGGCTGTGCTGGGATCACTTTTCTCCATGCTGGATTACTGTATTTTCAAATCCTCACTAGGATGTAACTAATTTTTCTGAAGATGCTTCTTCCTCCATGACCTAACAGGAATTTATTGTTTTGGTTCTTGTTAAACACAACAGAGATTCCCTGGGTGATCTTGTCCACTTCTCTCTCCCGAATCCCAGGCCTGGACACCCATCTCCCTCCTAGCTAATCCCCGACCCCCATGGCTGGATATCCCACAGATGCCTCAGACTTAGCATGTCCCAGACTGAGTTCTGTCTCCCTTCAGACCTCCTCCTTTCTGGGTTCTCTTTCTCAGGGAATTCTCCCCATCCACCCAGGGCACAACTCAAGTGTCATCCCTGCCTCCTCCGCCTTCCCACCCCACATCCAAGGGTCCTCACGTCCCACTGATTTGTCTGTGACTCTTGACTCTACCATCTCTTCTCCAGCACTATCTGCTTGTCATTCTTCTCCAGGTCTCTACCGCAGCCTCCTTGCCTCCAGCCTACCTTCCCCGTGACTCCCACAAGCCCTTCATACATTCAGCTCTGTGCACGCCACTCCCCCTGGTAATCCAGGGTTCCTACCACCTCCAAGATAAACCCCAGCCTCCTGAGCATGGTTTCAGGCTCTCAGTGCTCAGGCTGTCCCCTCTCTCTTCAGCCCATCACCCACCCCTGACCCAGCCTCAGGCCCACTGCTTAGAATGCCACTCATCCCGGGACTTGCCTGGCGCCCCTCACCTGCAGATTCTCTGCATGCAACACACACTAGGAACATTTCCTGATACTCATGACCACTTCCACTCATCTGTACCCGAGTTGGTTAGGTGCCTCTGTTCCCACGACCCTGTCACTGCAGCTCCATAGGGTTTTGTAGTTGCACATTTGTGTCCTTTTCCCTGGCTCGACTCCAGTAGCCTGAAGAATAGGGACGAAAGTATCCTATTCATCTGTCGCAAGCCTGGCATGATCTATGTGCTTAATAAATGTTCATTGAATGAATGAATGAATGAATGAATGGGGTGAGTGAATAAATAAATGAATTTCAGGTAATATTACAAGCAATGTCTTTAAATGCAGTTTTACAAAAGGCATCAAAATCCAGACCAATAATTAGTTCTTGGACCTTTTCTATAAGTTGTAGGGTAGACAGGGCAGAGTTCCTCCCCATTTTCTTAAAGTGGAAACCAAGTCCCAGGAGGGTGATGAGCTCTGTGACTAAGAAGTGGCAGGGGCAGGTGTGGAGCCCAGTTCTTTGGCATGTGGTCTGGGGTCTTTCTGTGTCTTCAGGAGGCTGTGACACCGGTGTGTGGTCATGTGACCATGTGCTTGGGTTTCCCAACAGCAACACGGAAGTATATACTGGAAGGCTGGAGCCCAGCAGGCACTGACAAGCTTATCACCAGACCTCCGGCTACACCAGCAGCTGCAGGTAACTGTGGCTACGTTGTGTGAGTGTGAGAAACTTCTGCAGAGTCCCAAGTCCTGTGGGTCCTGAAGCCTGCTCATCTCAGTGTTGCAGCTGTGCTCACGCGCCCTCACCAGAAGAGCTTTCAACCTCAGGCTTTTGGGGAGAGACCCCACTGGGCCAGTTCTAAGTTACAGCACAAAGGGCTGGCCCATGTGTCTCCAACCAAGGTCACCTGGGAAGAAGCGTCATGACTGCCGTGATGGGCAGTGTGACCGCCAGCCCTGGGGCAGATCTGCAAGTCAGCGGATGGAGCTTAAGCCTGTGCCTTTGCCCTCCTTCCCAGGACTGTTTCTCCATCAGCGACTGCCCGGTGTGGATGGACTCCAGCACCACAGCCCAGTGCCGCCAGCTGGAGGCTGCTGTGGGTGGTGCTCAGGCTCTCAGCTGCCTCACGGGGTCCCGTGCCTATGAGGTAGGCTGAGGATGCAGGGGGGTGCAGGGGGTGGTCTGGTTGCAAGCTCCGGAGGCATAGTGGGTGACCTGCCTCTGGGGGGATCACATGAGGTCATGGAGGTGTTGGCCCTGTGGAGCCAGCAACAGGCACTCTGGCCCCTGGGTCCTGATCCAGGCCACCTGCCGCCCTGTGTGTTCCCAGGCCAGGCTGGGTGTGCACATGGCTGTGCTCCTGACATGGAGGTGCTGTGCGTGGGGGTGAGGGTACCCCCTCAATGAGAAGGCACCTCCTATCATTGTTTGTAACCCGGGGATTACAACAGGACTTATGTTTTGGGTAGGTTTGAAGCTGAAAGAAGTCAGTGCATGTAAGGCACTTAGTGTAGTGCCTGGCAATGTTAAAAAAAAAAAAAAAAAGGAAAAAAAATAATAGTGTCTCTGTTCCACAGGTTCAACCTTGTCCCCAGGGGTGATTGTGATTAGGCCAGCTTGGGTCACATGACCTCGCTGGAGTAGAAGTTTTGGGGATAGGGCCAACTCTACTTGGGCCACCTGAAATAACAATATGTGGATGGGGAAAATACCCCGATCCCTCATCTGGTGCCTTGGTCAGAACAGTCACCGTGCTGTGTGAAGAGCAAGGGTTATTCACTCAGGGTTGCCCAGTCCTGATGTGGGAGATGCCCTCCAGGAAGGCCCAGAAGTTACTCACTTCTCTATCCTGTGGGTGCAGAGCCATTGTTTACTGCCTGAGTATTTGATTACTAAGGACATTTTAAGGATTCAAAGGCTAAGATCACATTGTTCAGTAGATATCAAACAGATTTAATGCTTATTTTTAAAATATTTAATTATTAGAAACGAGGTCTCACTGTGTTGCCCAGGCTGGACTCCTGGGCTCCAGAGCTCCTCCCGCTTCAGCCTCCTGAGTAGCTGGGATTACAAGCGCACACTACTGTGCCTGGTTGGGGCTTACTTTTAAAAGCTTTTATGGTACCTACTCCTATCCAGAGCATGCTACATTAAACTAACTTTGTGGAGGTAATTATTCATTCTGTGTAGGATTTGGTTTCCTAAGAATTTATATTCCTTTTCCAGCGTTTTACAGGAAACCAAATTGCAAAAATTTACCAGCAGAACCCCGAGGCCTACTCACATACGGAGGTTGGTTAAATGTTCCTGTTTGATTGAAAGTCACAGTTGAATTCTTTTCATAATATGTTAGAATAGATACATCTTACGCGCAGTGACTGAAAACATTGATAAGCAGACATTAACAAATGATATATTTGATTTGCTTTTTTCTCATTGTCAGGACATTTCCAAAGAGAAGGGGAAGAATGGAATGTGGGAAAGAGAAGTCAGGGGTTCTCCTGACCAGAAGGGTGAGGGTGAGGGTCCAGGTGGGAGCACTGGGGACTGACGTGTTCCTGAGACCACCTGAATGGAAGATCTGGGTGTCTGAGCAGGCTGTGTCTGCTCACTTTCCTATGTGGTTAACGCAGGAGGGCTACCAGGCACATGATTGGCATAGAGTCAGTGTTTTCTTTGGAAATGTATAGGACTGGGCATTTGTGTCCCCAGCTGTGGCCCTTCAGCCAGAGCCTCTGTCACAGGAACCCAGGTTCATTCCTGGCTCCACAGTTGCTGAAGCCAGCACTTGTTGCTGCCTGAGAAACAGCCCCACGCCCTGGCTAGTGATTTTCATCTTGTGATAAGGAAACGATCAGCTCACATTAAACCAAAGCACCTTTTTAATCTTAGAAATTAACATGTGGTTTATTATTTAATGATTTGAGGTTCCAGATTATTCTGCAGCATTAGCCATTAATGTAGGCTTTGGGTGGAGGGGTGAAAACCCTCCCTAAATTCTGTGTGTGGAATGAAGTTTGCCTGACAGAGGACAGGAGGTGATAACATTCTCTCCACAGTTCCAAAGGCCCATGATTCTCATGTGGAAGTACAGACCCTTAGGGTGGCATTGAAAATCCATCATCTATTTCTCTGGCTAGTGCTCAGAGTCTGTGGCTTCTGAGGAGCCAGCTTTCCTGAAGCCCTGAGAGTGTCCTGGTTAGTTCTGAGGCCACACATCCACTTCCCTTGTAACCAGAAGGAAATGCCAAGGAAATAGAGGAAGGAAATCAGGGCACACATTCCCCAGCATGTGGATTCCGGATGGAAATGCAGCTTCCCTAAGCCCTTTCTCATAGGGCTTTTGGTTTTTGTCTCTTTTGAACTTGGCAGTTTTATGGCCCATCAGAAACTGTAGAGAATGAATGCTCTCCCGAGGAGTCTGCTCATGGTATTCCAGCTGCTCCTATCTGAGATACACAGTCTCCACCATTACTTGGGCCTTTTGTTCAAAGTTTCCACTTCCCTCTCCAATTTTTTTTCATGCTGTGTGTGTGTCAGAAGCATTCAGTAGCGTAGGGTATGTGGAAGTGAGGCACCTCTCACTGTTTCTTTCCTTTACAGAGAATTTCTTTGGTCAGTAGCTTTGCTGCTTCCCTGTTCCTTGGCTCTTACTCCCCTATTGACTACAGTGATGGTGAGCCTCGGGGTATGGGGTGGGTGCCTGGGCAGTGTGCATGTGGCATGTGGGTGTGCAAACAGTGGGAGCCCCACCTACCCCGAGTGGGTGCCAGTCTTGTAGCCCTGTCATCTGTTGCCAGGAAGGAAGTGTATTCATTATCTTTTACCACATAACAAATGACCCCAACACTTAGCAGCTGAAGACCACCATGTTTATTTTCTCACCTAGTGTCTGAGAGTCAGGAATGCGGGGGCAGCTTAGCTGGGAGGTACTGGTTCGGGATCTCCCACAAGGTGGCAGTCAAGCTGGCAGCCGGGGCTGCAGTCATCTGAAGGGTTGACTGGGGCTGGAGGATCCATTTCCAGCATCATGCACATGACTACGGGCAAGAGGCCTCAGTTCCTCACATGTGGCTGTTAGTGACACTGCAGAGAGGGAGGGAGGAGACAGAGGCCAAGCAGAAGCTGAGGAGTCTTTTATACCCTAATCTTGAAGTGATGTGCCATCACTTTTGTCTCATCTTACTGGTCACACACTAGGTACGGTTGACCCAGTATAATGTTGGGGAGAACCTCACAAGGGGTGAACACCAGGAGGTGGGGATCAGTAGGGACGATCATGGAGCCTGGCTCCTGCAAGGAGCTATTAAAGTTTTTGTTTCACATTTGGTGAACTCATGAGATTTGTGAGCTTCTAGAATCAAAACCCTGAAAAAACTAAATTGCAGTTGATGCCAGTGAGGAGGGAAAGCTGGGAGGAGGTTGCTGCAGGAACTCTTGGATGAGCCTAAGTGTGAGAAGAGTGTGGACAGAATGGGGGTAGAGAATGCAGGGCAGGAGCCCAGAGCCGTGGATATGGCTTCAGAATGGAGCCTGGGATGCTCTGAGCCTCGTGGGAGTTCATGGGAAGTTTTCGAGGGCTGTTGTATGCCAGGCTTTATTCTGGTTTCAGGAGACAGAGTGACTAAGGAGTGCTGTTAAGCTTCCCTCACAATCTGGAGGAGGAAACAGGGTTCCCTACAGCTAGTTCTGTAGAACTCAGACAAGCAGAACAGTCAACTTGGAGTAGCCTGCATGTCCACCCGTTCTGCACACCTGCCACAGAGCTGATAACCGCAGCAGCTGTTCTGGGGGGCATTCCAGAGGTTTACGTTCCTTAGCCACAGCTGGGCCCTCCACTCTGCCCCCCTTCACTCACCTGAGATGTCACCTCCTCATTTCACCTGGGCAGGTGACACCATCAGCATCCCAGCCCACCTCTGTCTGCCTCCACCTTGGCCCAGTGGAGGAGGAGGTCTCTCCACCCATGCTCTGGGTTCCCTGTCCTTTCCCATCCTCAGGGAAGCCTTGGGAGAAGGAGGATGTTTTAGGAAAGAGCTAGTAGGTTGATCTCAGTGACCAGAAGGAAGTTTAGAGGACTCTGAGACCTTTCCTTGAAAAGTTAGATGAGATTGAGAAATCCCTGGGGGCTGACCTGGAAACCTAAGGGACGTGGAGAGTGGTTCCTGGTCAGTGTGTTGCTGCTAGTTCCAGGCCCCCTGGGAGGTCTTTGAGCAGCAGATTTCCAAGCTAACTGTAGTGTTCGAGTTGATGAGGAATATTTGGAGGAGGTGTGGTGCCGTGTGTTTCCAAGGGCCCCTCTTGTCTCTGGTTCTCTGGTTCTAGGACAACACAAGCATATATACCTTCCATGAAGAAAGAGCTCCAGGTACAAGTTGCGGCAAGAGAATTATCTGCTCTGTGCCAGATTTGTGCATTTTCACAAAAGGTCCATTTTCAAGATTGTCTGTTGTTTGTTTCCTTCCTTCCTCAGGTTCTGGAATGAATTTGTTGCAGATACAGGATAAAGTCTGGTCCCAGACTTGCCTTGGTGCCTGTGCACCTCATTTAGAGGAGAAGCTTGGCCCACCAGTGCCATCATGCTCAGTTGTGGTAGGTCTCCTTTCTGGTGATGTGGCTCATTTAAGAGCTGGCAGCTACCAGGGAAGCACTGTAGCACACACACACACACACACACACACACTGCACACACCCTTATTTGTTCACTCGCCCACAGGCATACACATGCAGGGTCTTCAGTTTAGCCTAAGATGTAAGTCAGTGTCTGGATCAGTGCCTTGCACACAGTAGGTGCTCAGGTACATGCCTTATGGTCAGTGGGACTTTGGAAAATTCCACTAGAAATTTATTAGAATAGGGATAAAAATGGCAGGTGATTGCATAGCTAAAGAAAAAGTGCACAGAGTGCTGAAATTCTAGGGACTACTGATGAAGCTTGAAGGAGGCAGCCTTGGGGAAAATAGAAATACCAGCGGGGCTGGCACAGCACAGGCCCTGGCACTGGACAGCATGGGACTGAATTCTGGTTCTATCAGCTTTGTGACTTGGTTTCCTCATCTGGAACAAGGGGAATGATGCTATTCATCTTACAGGGCTGTTGTGCAAATTAGATGAGTTAATACTTTTAAAGCACTTAAAAAATAGTGCCTGGTCCCACAGGTAATGGGAAAAACATTTACCCATCACAGCGGCCCCACCCATTTGCAGTGGACACTGGCTGTGAATGCCCTGGGGTGTTCTACTTGGCCAGCCCTGTTCTCCATTGTCTTGTGGGGACAGTGGAGTAGAGAGAGAGAGAAAAAGATCTGGGTGCCGCCCCTGGGGCCCTTTGGTGGGAAATGCTTACCACAGAGCCAGAACAACCAGAAGGAACTCTGGGTGGGACAGAGTGCTGGTGTGAAGAAGGGACAAGGGCACCCTGAGGCCTGGAGGGAGTCGTGTAACTGGGAATCTTGGGCCATGTGGAGGAGGGGCTGCTGTGAGGACTTCGCATTGGGAGTCTCAGCCACAGAAGCACTTTTGTTTTCTTTTCAGAGACAGAGTCTCACCTTGTCACCCAAGTTGGAGTGCAGTGGCATGATCATAGCTACTGCAGCCACCAACTCCTGGGCTCAAGTGATCCTGCTGCCTCAGCTTCCTGAGTAGCTGGGACCACAGGCTTGCTCCACCATGCACAGCTAATTTTTTTTTTTTTGAGACAGAGTCTCGCTTTTGTCACCCAGGCTGGAGTGCAGTGGCGCAATCTCGGCTCACTGCAAGCTCCGCCTCCTGGGTTCACGCCATTCTCCTGCCTCAGCTTCCCGAGTAGCTGGGACTACAGGTGCCCACCACCACGCCTGGCTAATTTTTTTATATTTTTAGTAGAGACGGGGTTTCACCGTGTTAGCCAGGATGGTCTCGATCTCCTGACCTCGTGATCTGCCCGCCTCGGCCTTCCAAAGTGCTGGGATTACAGGCGTGAGCCACTGCACCCGGCCTAATTTTTTTTTATTTTGGTAGTGACAGGGTCTCACTATGTTGCTTAGATTGGGCAATTTTGCCTCAGTCTCCCAAAGTGCTGGAATTACAGGTGTGAACCACCGTGCTCGGCCGTTTTTCTTGTATGATTCACACTGACATGCTGAAAACAGCCTCTGCCACCATGAGGCAGAATGTCAAAGCCAAACCATCAGCATCCAAAGTATGCCATGAGGCCAGTGCATGGAGCTGAAGGAAGAGCCATGTGGCCCTGTGGAAGCTGACAGCACAGCTTTCTGACCCGCTTTCTGACGCAGGTCAGAAAGGCAGAGAAAGGGCAGACAGAAAACAGCCAAGCCACCGGGACTGGTAATCCACACATGGCTTTTAGTTGGATGTGAAATTCAGAGCAGGCTTTGTTTGCCTTATGCGAGAACACATGCCTCCAAGAAGGAGCCTGTGCAGACAAGCAGCTTGAGGATCGGGAAAGAACTGACTCTGAAAAGGCATTTTCATTTGTCACATAGGTGTCACATGTGGGGGAACCACGCAAGACGCGTGTTTTTCGTCATCCCTCTTTTTGCAGGTAGTGCTCAGATAGCCCTCCCTGCACTCTGTCTTTTTTGGATTACTTTCCTTAGAACATTGCTCTCTGCACGTTCACGTCCAATTATTGTTAATCCAGTCACTGGGGTGATAGAGCGAGTGTGTGAGGCATTATCTGCTCCCATGAGTTTGCTTACTGGTGTCCTGTTACCTTTTTTTTTTTAATGCTATATCCAGAATTTGGAGCTTATAAAGCAAGCACAGGTTAGGGGTTGGTTTGTTCTCTCTACCTTAAATCTCAAGATCAGCAGTTTTTGAAATGACCTCATGCTCGTGGTTTCCAAACCTGCACTGGACTTCTCTGGCGATTTGTGAACAGGAGGGACACGCCCAGTTTGTGACAGGAAGTGATGTGACTCCAGGCTCTGCAAAAGATTCCTTCAGCTCTGGTGACCTGGAGACTGTAGCATTTTCGTGGCCTGAAGGGTAGGTGGCTGTGCTGGGCAGGCAGGATTTACCTCAACAGAGCACCTTTGCTTTATCCCCGTCCCTCAGGGAGCCATTTCTTCCTACTACGTCCAGCGCTACGGATTTCCTCCAGGATGCAAAGTGGTGGCCTTCACTGGGGACAACCCAGGTGAGTATCTCGGGGAGTTTCACTCTCCAGTGAGCCTGACTGGGTCCATACTGGATGTTTGAGAATTCCAGTCCAGCCTCTTGGTGAAACCTTCTGTGGTCATTCCTCACCACCCCCACCCATGCTGGATGTTTGAGAATTCCAGTCCAGCCTCTTGGTGAAGCCTTCTGTGGTCATTCCTCACCACTCCCACCCTGCGATCTGACTCCTTGTACCTGCCCCATCTTAGCTCCGACTCTGCCCTCAGGAGCTGGTCAGTCTGCTCTCTCTGGATGATAACTGCCCAATGATTATGGAAGGCAGTCGTGCCCACCCCATCCCTAACCTGTCTTTTCTGTTTTAAGATGAATAGCTCAATTCCTCCAACCCTTCCTCTAGGACATGGTTTTAAGTCTCTGCCCTGTCATCTGATCTGCAGCAATGACTTGTTTCTCGTCCAGACACCTCGTCTCCTTCCCTAGCCTCTTCTCTTCCTCCTCCTCTCCTCTGGGTAGCCCTGAAGCCACTCCTGGAGGGGCCCTTGGATCTCTGAAGGAAGGCCAGGTGGGCTACACTGAATAACACCCTAACTACTACCCCTCAACCTCACCCCCACCCCAGGAAAAGTAAGTCTTTTTCTAATGATCCACCAGATTAGGGTTACATTTAACAGTAACTAGAAAGGTTAATTTTAACCTTAATCAGAAAGATTAATTTCTGTCCTTTCAGTCTTCTTTCTGTGCTCATAAATAAGCATTGTTTCTTTTAATCAACCTGGGCAGTATCTTTCTCATTTTAACAGTTGTCTAGAGCTCAGTTGTCCCAGCATTTATTTCACTGGTCCCTGATGGATGGAGGGTGGTGTTGCTTCAGTGTTTGGGCAGTGCAAACGATGTTGAGATGCACATTCGGTCTCGTCTCTTTGTTGTTATAGGATAAGTTCTCAAAGGTGGGATTCCTAGATCCAAGGCTTCTGACACACACACTGCTGATTGAACCTCAGTGGCAGTGTTTGAGTGCACCTGTTCCTCACTCCCATTTCACCTTTATTCACATGTTGATTCACTCAGCATTTAGTGAGTGCCTATTATGTGCCAGGCCTTCCTTCAGCGCTGGGGCCCTTCAACAATCAAGGCAGATAAAGATTGCTGTTGTGAGCCAGGTGTGGTAGTGTGCACCTGTAGTCTTAGCTACTTGGGAGGCTGAGGTGGGAGGATTGTGTGATCCCGGAGTTCTAGGCTGCCGTGAGCTATGATCATGCCACTGCACTCCAGCCTGGGTGACAGAGTGAGACTCCACCTATATATCTCTTAAAAAAAAAAAAAAGATTGCTGTTGTGGGCTTTGTGTCTGAGGCAGGGCACAGAGAGTGAACATAACCTCACCCCCTTCTTTTCCATTACTGCCTTTGTCTTTCTTTGCTGTATATCCTTGGTGTCTTGTCTTGGCCTCCTTGATTCTCTGCACTCTCGGAAGTGCCTGACAGTGGAGGGATGTTTGGACCCCTTCAGGGAAGAGACTTCACAGCTCAAATCAGCGGC
Organism: Pan troglodytes; assembly: GCF_028858775.2. Classification (NCBI taxonomy): domain Eukaryota; kingdom Metazoa; phylum Chordata; class Mammalia; order Primates; family Hominidae; genus Pan; species Pan troglodytes. The sequence goes on from NC_086015.1 coordinate 42,378,903, forward strand.
CCTGCTAACAGAGACTTCACCCCGTAACCCCTATGACCTTCTCCTCTTAGGGCCTCCTGAGCGCTCAGCTCCCCTGCTCCTGCCTCCACCCTAGGGTGTGGGTGGGGGTTGGAGGTGGGGGCTCTGCGCCTGCCTGGAGAGCCCTGTGGTTTGCTTTGTGGTTCCCATGTGGCCGCCAGCTAACCAGAAGCTCCCCTCCCATTCTCAGCGTCGCTGGCAGGCATGAGACTGGAGGAAGGTGACATTGCGGTAAGGCGACTTCCCACACCCATAGGCTCTTTCTGTTTCCACACTCACACCCACACTCTGATAAGTAGCAGAGATGCTGCTGGGACCCAGATCCCAGGGTCCCAGGGTCTGGGTCCCAGCAGGATCTCTGCTACTTATCAGAGTGTCTGCCGGTTCCAAAAGACAGTGGAGGGAGGGGATGGGGGCGCACATCTTTCTCAGAAAGTCATTGTTCTTTGCTAGATGGGCAGGACCCCTGCCTGCTTCACAGTGGCCAGTCTTAGTGCATGCAGTGGCAGAGGGTCAGATGTGGGGCCAAAGGGCTGTGAGCAGCGCAGATGAATAAGGAAGACATAACCCAGACATTCCTACTTCTAGTGGGAAAGTCATGTGGGGAACCAGCCATCACCCAAACCATTATTTAGATGCAGTTGTGGGAAATCAGCACAAAAGATCCATGAGATCTGCATCTGGGGAGCTAACTCCTGGCTCATCTGGTATGGGAGGGTCAGAAGTGGCTCTTAGAAAGTGGCCTTGCATCTGAGGTCTGCAGCATGAGTGAAGTGACAGGGTTAAGGTGGGTGGAGTACAGCGCGTCGCTGGCAGAGGGCAGCATGTGTGGGCAAAGCCCAAGGTGCCCACCTCTGCCTATCTCTCCTCAGGTCAGCCTGGGCACCAGTGACACCCTGTTTCTCTGGCTCCAAGAGCCCATGCCTGCCCTGGAAGGCCACATCTTCTGCAACCCGGTTGACTCCCAGCACTACATGGCACTCCTGTGGTGAGCTTGGGTGTTGGTTGGCACCATTCCCTGGGTGAGGAGGTGTGGGCAGGTCTGGCACCATCTTGAGGACCCCAAGTCATTCCACTAGCTCTGGAATGACTCCCTCCACTTTCCCAGGCTCTGCTGGGCAACTGAGACCCCCAAGGACTCACCAGCTCTTGCTGACAGCAGAGCTGGGTGGGGAATAACCCAAGACCCTGTGTCCTTCAAGCCCAGGTTCAAATTCTATCCTCACCAGCTATATCCTGTGTGACCTTGGGCAAACTCTGTAGTGTGGCATGTCTGAGCCACACTTTCCTCATGAGATGGAGAGGGTAAGAGCATTTACCTCACATTGTTACTGTGACCTGTCTGGCATGTGGTGGACCCTCAGCAAATGGCGGGAAGGACATCCTGCCTCCCGACGGCTCTCGTGGAAGGGACATGCTCTGTGCTCTGACCACAGGCCTTTGGAGACCTGTCCAAAGCTCCTGAGGGAAATGGTTTCTGAGCTCCTAAGCCCTAAGAACCATTAGAGAATGTGGCTAGTTAATCTAGCCCTCCCTGCCTCATTGTGCCCATGGTAGAATGTGCAGAAACCCAAGCTCCCTGTCTCTACCTGGGGCTCCTCTGTGTCAGCCTCCTGTGTAAATAGCCCAAGACAAGGGCGTTTCCGGCACCTCCCAGGGACATTCAGGGGCCTGAATCTGAGGAAGAGCCTCTGATACCTAAGTTTCAAAGCCTGCTGTGCACTGACTAGGGGTCGTGGTCCAGCCTGACCTGCAGTTCCTCTGCCTGAGTCTCTTCACTGAAACTCATGGGTCCAGTCAGCAAGCACCGGCTCCCTCCCTCAGAGCTATGCCCTCTTCTGCAGCTTTAAAAATGGCTCCCTCATGAGAGAGAAGATCCGTGACGAGTCTGTGTCCCGTTCCTGGAGCGATTTCTCTAAGGCACTGCAGTCCACAGAGATGGGCAACGGTGGAAACCTGGGTAGGCCAGTTGGTGATGCCCAGGCCTGTGAAGGGTCAGCAGCTGCCGGCTGGAGGGGCAGGGCCTGGGGCCCCATGAGCTGGGGGAGAGGAGGGCCGTGGAGAAGTCCAGGGGAGTCCTGTCTGTCTGCACTTCTATTCCACACATCCTACAAGCTGGTGTGGAACCCTGTGTTCTGAGCGAGGGTGGGGCTGTAAGGCTGTCCTTGGCTTCTGCTCTGAGCAGAACATCAGGCCATAGCTATGTCTTCTGTCCCCACCAAGCCCCTGGTGACAGCATCAGAGAGGGCAGCCTCTACCCTGGTGCATCCCCGTTCACAGCCTCTGCCCCAGGCACAAGGAAAAGTGCCCAGTGTCTGGGCAGGCCTGAGCAGGGAGGGTCTGTGCCTCCCTTGGTCAAACCTGTGTTGGTATTTTAGGATTGGCTGGGCAGCTGCTTCCTATTCCAGGCTGCCAAGTGAGAGCAGGAAGAGTTGTCTTTGAGAAAAGCTAGCTCAGGGCTCCCTGGTTCCCTTCTATCCTGTTGGAGAGAAGGAACTGAGAATATTCACAGGTCTCATCTGGGGGATGAAAGAGCCAGGGGACCCAGGGATATGGGGTCATTTTGTCCTGTTCTAAGTCTGTTAAGAAGCTGATCTTTTGTTTCTTGACTAATGATGGCTGATCTCTTCCTGGTTTTATTTCAGGTTTTTATTTTGATGTAATGGAGATCACCCCTGAAATTATTGGACGTCATAGGTTTAACACAGAAAACCACAAGGTACATGTGCTGTTGGTGTTGGAGTTACATTGGCTCCATTTGTGAGTGTAAAATTTAACAATTGCCTATCAAATTATGTTACTTTTAGGGACTTCATTCATTCACTCATCCATTAATATCATACACACTTGTGGTGTGCCAGGGTGCATTCTAGATCCTGGGGAATCTGCAGGACCTAAGACAGACACGGTCCTTTCCCTCAGGGAGGCATGCAGAAAACCTGAGAGTTCTCTTCCTATTTAACAAATGCTAACACTGTCATTGTGTATCACAGAACTTATTTCCTTGGCGAGTTTTATCCTATACCCATCAGGAACCCATGGATCTTGAGATCATGAATTTCCTCCTGGTTGAAAGAGCTGCTGAGCCCAGGAGGTACTAACATTTATTGAGCCCATTTGGTGCCAGGCATTGTGCTCATGGTTTTCTATACCTTCCTCATTTACTTTTCTTTCTTTTTTTTTTTTTTTAATTTTTTGAGATGGAGTCTCACTCTGTTGCCCAGACTTGAGTGCAGCGGGATGATCTTGGCTCACTGCAACCCCCACCTCGCGGGTTCAAACGATCCTCCTGCCTCAGCCTCCTGAGTAGCTGGGATTACAGATGCAAGCCACCACGCCTGGCTGATTTTTGTATTTTTAGTAGACAGGGGTTTCTCCATGTTGGCCAGGCTGGTCTCGAACTCCTAACCTCAAGTGATACGCCCCCTCCCAAAATGCTGGGATTACAGGTTTGAGCCACCATGTCCGGCTATCATTTACTTTTCAAAGCAATAGGCACTATTGTTCCTCTTTCTAGATGGAGAGGTTGAGACTCGGAGGCTCAGGCTAAATAATCTGCCCAGAGTCACAAGGTCATAGATGGTGGAGGGGGCTCAAACCCATTCCTCTCTGGCTCTGAAGCTGCTGTTTTCTTTCTCCTCCACAATGTGACCTTTCTCGGGAAGGATTTAGTTGGTTCTTGCTCCTCAAAATTGACATTGCTGCTAGAGAGTCACTGGAGAGTCATCACCACATTTTGGGTTGTACCTGAGAGATGTTTCTGACCCCAGTAAATGGGGGGTTTATGTAAGACACTCTGTCTGGAAACTGTAACTGTCAGAGTTGGTGTTGGATTCAGTGGCAGATGATGGCACTACATGTTGGATTATGAATGGAAAGCTTTGTATAAAGTAGGAAGTTCATCTCAATCTTCTGATGGAGGATCAGTTTGGTTTCTTTTGTTAGAGTGAGAAGCTATGCCTGTTCTCTTTCATGCATATCAATCCTAGATTTGTCAAGGAGAAAGTAGTGTTCTTCATTCATTCATTCAACCAGCAGATATGTATGATTGGTGCCAGGCACCGGGGACACAAAGGAGAACAAAACATTGGTGGCCCTTGCTCTCCAGAGCCTGCTGTCTAGGAGGGAGAGGGACAGTAGACGACTGAATGAGCACGTACATGAATGCAGCAGGTGCTAAGGCTAGGTGGCAGAAGAACAGAGTGCTGCAAAGGAAAGCAGCTGGTGGGTGGGTTGGAGACTTACCCTGGGTGGGGTGATCAGGCCTGGGCCTCTCTGAGAAGGTGGCCTTTAGGTTGAGACCTGAAAGTACTCAGGATCTCACCATGGAAAGAGTAGGATAGACTTTCAGGCAGAGGGAGCAGCTTGGGAACTAGAAGAAGGTCAGTAAGGTTAGAGTGTAGCTGTTTATGAGGGGGATGGCGGCAGGTTCTAGCATTGGTCTCAGGTGCCAGAGAAGCAGGAGTGAGCCTGGGGTTGATGCCCATCAGTGCTAGCTTGAAGGACATGCCACAGGGGTGGGATCTCAGCGTAAGCTCGTGGCTCTCACTTATCTAGTATGTACTGCATTTTCCAGGCTCTGTTGTCTAATCTGATCATTGCAACAACCCTAAAAAACGGGCGCCACTATTACCTCCGTTTTGTTAAGAAAAAGAATGATAGCAAGACTAATGTAACTTATTGAAGATTGCAGAGCTGAATGGTAGACAGAACTTGAACTCTCAGCTGCCTGAGACTAAGTTCTGTAATGTCTCTTGACTCTTCAAAGTGACATGCATGTGAGGCTGTGAGCTTGTGTGCTTGAGTAGTGTGTTTGTGTGAGTGTGTGTGACAGGCAAAGATAGTGGTTAAAGAGCCCAGCTATGAGTTTCAAATCTGGGCTGTTGTTTAAAAAGATCACACACAGACACACACATACACACACGAATGGACAATGAGAGTTCCTTACTCTGTGCCCACCTTTTCCCGGAGACAGGTTGCAGCATTCCCTGGGGATGTGGAGGTTCGAGCACTAATTGAAGGACAATTCATGGCCAAGAGGATTCACGCAGAAGGCCTGGGCTATCGAGTCAGTAAGTGAGCCACTGGCAGCATGTGTCCTGGGGTGGGGGCTCAGGGCCAGCTCACTCCCAGGGGCCAGGGCTAGTGGGGCAATATCTACTAAAGTTTTCTTACAGGGGGACTTGTGCAGGAGGGAGGTGGAGCCTGACCTCGGGGATGGGGTGAGAAAGTGTCAATTGGCACTTGTAGGCAAGCATAGAATAGCAGACAGGTTGTTCCTGCTTCTCAGCTGTGTCCACAATAGCCTGACCTTTTGGCCAGGATCTGTAAGACTTGGGAATGGTCTTTCTGAAACCCTAAGCTCCAAGCTGCAGATGAGCTCTCCTGAGCTCTGGACTGCAAAGACATAGGCAGTGCGAGGTCTGGGGACATGAATGGATCTTGGCCTTCTAGCCTGGCCAGGTCCCATTGCCTGTGGGACATAGTCTGGGTCTTTCAGCTTGGACAGGGAAGTGGGGGATGTAGTACCACTGTCAAAACTCAGAAGACTGATGTCTTAGTTCATTTTCTGTTGCCTATAACAGAATACCTGTTCCTGGGTAATTTATAAGGAAAAGAAATTTATTTCTTACAATTATAGAGGCTGAGAAGTCCAAGGTTGAGGGGCCATATCTGATGAGGGCCTGCTTGCTAGTAGGGCTCTCTGCAGAGTCCTGAGGAGGCAGAGGGCATCACATGGTGAGGGAGCTGAGTGTGCTGGCTCAGGTCTCCTTTCCTCTTCTCAGAAAGCCACCAGTCCCGTTCCCACGATAACCCGTTAATCAATTAACCTGTTAATTTGTTAACCCATGAATGGATTAATCCACTCATAAAGCCCTCATGACCCAATCTCCTTAAAGGTCCCATCTTTCAATATGTCATGTTGGAGATAAAGCTTCAACATGAGTTTTGGAGGGGACACATATTCAAACCATAGCAACTGGCATGGAGAGGGCAGACCCAGGGCCGGGGGAGGCAAAAGGAGGAGAAAGGGATTTCTGAGAACTTGAGCTGTAGAATAATCAGCATTAGGATGTCAGTGAGTTCCCCTTACAGGTGGCGTTGGAATGGTCTAAGGGTCTGTAAGGAGGTTGGACTGGCCACCTATAGAGTCCAGGTTTCTAAGATGTATTTGTCTCTCTGGGCTATAGCTGTTGTCACTAGAGAAGATAGTGAAGCTGCTTTGCTTGAGGGCCTTCCTATGATACTTTATGGACAATCCAAGTTCTATGTAATATATATTTTATACCTTTGAATCAACTGAGTAAAAGGATACTATAAAAATACCCATTAGGGAAACCTCTTAGAAAACCTGTTAGACAGCATCTGCTAAAGCTGAATATACGCCTACCCAGCAATCTCATTTCTAAGTAAAGGCACAACAGGAATTTGTGCATGTGTTTACTAAATATGTACAGGAGAACATTCATTGCAGTACTATGCTGAATAGCCCCACAGTGGAAGTGGCCCAGTGCCCATTAATAGTAGACAGAAAAAATGCATTGTGGTGCATTTGTACAACTGGATACTACACACAAATGAAAATGAACCAACCTCAGTGATACACAATGAATCTTACCAAAATGGGTGAATCTTACCAAATGTAACACTGAGCAAAAGAGGCCAAACACGGACATACATATGGCAGGGGTCTCTGTACATCAAATTCAAAAGCAGATGGCACTACAGGCCAGGCACAGTGGCTCACACCTGTAATCTCCGCATTTTGGGAGGCCGAGGCAGGTGGATTGCTTGAGTCAAGGAGTTCGAGACCAGACTGGGCAACATGGTGTGTTGCGGGAAGTCAGGGACCCCAAACAGAGGGACTGGCTGAAGCCATGGCAGAAGAATGTGGATTGTGAAGATTTCATGGACATTTATTAGTTTCCCAAATTAATACTTTTATAATTTCTTATGCCTGTCTTTACTGTAGTCTCTAAACATAAATAGTAAAGATTTCATGGACACTTATTACTTCCCCAATCAATACCCTTGTGATTTCCTATGCCTGTCTTTACTTTAATCTCTTGATCCTGTCAGCTGAGGAGGATATATCGCCTCAGGACCCTGTAATAATTGCATTAACTGCACAAATTGTACAGCATGTGTGTTTGAGCAATGTGAAGTGTGGGCACCTTGAAAAAAGAACAGGATAACAGCAATTGTCCAGGGAATAATAGAGATAACCTTAAACTCTGACTGCTGGTGAGCTGGGTAGAACAGAACCATATTTCTCTTCCTTCAAAAGCAAATGGGAAAGATATCGCTGAATTCTTTTTCTCAGCATGGAACATCCCTGAAAAAGAGAATGTGCACCTGCGGGTAGGTCTCTGAACTGGCCCCCCTGGGCGTAGCCTGTCTCTTATGGTCGAGGCTGCAGAGATGAAATAAACTCCAGTCTCCCATAGCGCTCCCAGGCTTATTAGGAAGAGAAAATTCCCACCTAATAAATTTTGGTCAGACTGGTTGATCTCAAAACCCTGTCTCCTGATAAAATGTTATCAATGACAATGGTGCCCGAAACTTCATTAGCAATTTTAATTTCGCCTCGGTCCTGTGGTCCTGTGATCTCACCCTGCCTCCACTTGCCTTGTGATATTCTATTATCCTGTTAAGTACTTGATGTCTATCACCGACACCTATTTGCACACTCCCTCCCCTTTTGAAAATCCCTAATAAAAACTTGCTGGTTTTTGTGGCTTGTGGGGCATCACAGATCCTACCAACGTGGGATGTCTCCCCCAGACACCCAGCTTTAAAATTTCTCTCTTTTGTACTCTGTCCCTTTATTTTTCAAGCCAGCCGATGCTTAGGAAAAATGGAAAAGAACCTACATGATTATTGGGGCAGGTTCCCCGATAATGGTGAAACCCCTTCTCTACAAAAAATACGAAAATTAGCCAGGCGTGGTGGCACATGCCTGTAGTCCCAGCTACTCAGGAGACTGAGGTGGGAGGATCGCTTAAGCCTAGGAGGTTGAGGCTGCAGTGAGCCATGAGACCCTGTCTCAAAAAAAATAAAAAAAGCAGACAAAACTATTTACTATTGTTGGAAGTCGGGTTAATTAGTAGTTACCTTTCAGAAGGGGCCTGTGGGGTGCTGTCAATGTTCTGTTTCATGTTCCATGGGTGTGTTTAGTTTGTAAAAATTTATGAAGATTATAGGCTTATGATGTGTGCATTTTTCAGGATGTGTGTTCTAGGTCAATACAAGATTTTAACATGTGTAAAATGACCACCATGAGCATTCCGATTGCCCTCATCCCACCACCCTAAGTGTAAAAAGACGTTTCCCAAAGGTCTGCAAAGACTTCCAAGTTCCCTGAAAATGAGACTGGGTGAGCAGGGCAGGGTTGGTGCTGGAGTTGGTGGAGTGCCTGGCAGGGGTCCTCCGGCTGTCAGAAGAGAACCCCAGGGAATGGAACAGCCCAGCATACAGGGAGAAGCAGTTAGGGCAGAAGGCCCCCATGGGCTCAGGAGGAGCTGATGGGATTGTGGCATTATTCCCAGCCTCTAAGGCATTTCTTGTGCAAAACAGCATAGAGTTACTTATCCTCTTAGCAAGCTTAAATGCAGAATCAGACCTGTCTTGCCGCTCTGCTGAGTGATCACTTAAATAGACATACTTGGAACCAACAGAGGTTGCACGCACGTGAGGACTCATTCTCCAGGCTGCTGTGTGGACTGGCCAGCTCTTTCGTTCTTGCCCAGACATCATCTCATTTGGCTTTAATAGTGTCTAAGGGGAATAAAGAGGCACTTTGAATAAAAATGATTATTGTGATACTAACAGCTGCCAGCATTTGTTGGGCACTGAGTGTGTGCCTGGCCCAGTTCCTTAGCAATTAATCTTTATTAACAACAGTACCTCTGAAGTAGGTACTGATATGATTCCCACTTCACAACCGAGGAAACCAAATCTTGCAGTGGTTAAATAACTTGGTCAGGGCTGGCACAGCTGGGATCTGAACCAAGCCAGTCTGGCTCCAGACGCTGGATTCTCAACCACTGGCTGAACCTGCTTTTTTTAAGGAACAATCGCCCTCTTGATGTTTATAGACACCATCAGACATGATAGAAACCAGCTGGGCAGGGCTAATAAGCCATAGTTTTCAGTTTATATTTCAGTGTGTTTCATGTTGTTTAGGTTGATTGTAAAAACAGTCAAACCTTGTAATAGCAAGTTTGAAAAATAAAGAAAATGGGCCTGGTGCTCACACCTGTAATCCCAGCACTTTGGGAGGTGGAGGCGGGAGGATCACTTGAGCCCAGGAGTTTGAGACTGGCAACAAAGAGACCATATCTTTACAAATAATAATAATTATAAATATCCCGGTATAGTGGCATGTGCTTGTGGTCCCAGCTACTGGGGGTGGGGTGGCAGGGGTGGCAGGAGGCCGGGGGGATCGCTGGAGCCTGGGAGGTCAAGGCTGCAATGAGCTGTGATTGCACCACTTCACTCTAGCCTGGGCGACAGAGCGAGACCATGTCTCAAAAAAATAAAGGAAAATGACTCATAATCCCATCCCCTCTCTCCAACCACTGGTATCATTTAGGGACATTTTCTCCCAGTCTCCTTTATGAGCTTATTTCCATACAGCCATAGTTTGTTCCTTTGTACCTTATATGCAAAGGGTGTATACAAGAACCAAAGTTTCTCAGAAGTCATCTTTGTGGTGCTGCGTATGATGGCCAGGTTACTTTTCCTGCATTTGGGCACTGAGGATGTTCTTGTTTTTTTTGTTTGTTTGTTTTCTTTGTTTTGTTTTGTTTTTTTGGAGACAGGGTTTCACTCCTGTTGCCCAGACTGGAGTGCAGTAGTGCGATCTCGGCTCACTACAACCTCCGCCTCCCGGGTTCAAGTGATCCTCCTGCCTCAGTCTCCTGAGTAACTGGGACTACAGGTGCACACCACTATGCCCAGCTAGTTTTGTATTTTTAGTAGAGACGGGGTTTCACCGTGTTGGCCAGGCTGGTCTCGAACTTCTGACCTCAAATTATCCACCTGCCTCGGCCTCCCAAAGTGCTGGGATTGCAAGTGTGAGCCACCGTGCCTGGCCATTGTTCTTGGTTTTCCAACGTGGAATCACACTAGAGCATCTTCCATAGCTTGAGTTATTTCCCCAGGAGGATGGCAGTCCTTCTCTCTTCCCAGACACTGTCTTCACAGCCAGCGATGAAGATGGGAGAAGCTGAGAGGTGGGAGCTGAATGTCTTCTCCTGGACAGAGCCAAGGGGCTGGATGGAAAGCAGCAGGTCTTAAAAACAACTATTTGTTTTAAAATACATAACGAATGGATGTCTTTTTATCATAAAAGATTCATGCAAAACACAAATATGGAATAAGAAGCAAATGCCCCCTTCATATGCCTCCCAGACTCCTTTCCTTCCTTCCAGACTGTGACTTCCTTCCTGTGTTAGATTGAATCATACGGAATTGCCAATATTGAAGAAGTTTTGATTTACAAAAATGGCAATTGCATATGGTTCAACCTGATACGTGTGTGTGTGTATATATTTAACAGAAATGCTATTACATTCTATGTGTTATTCTGAGACTTGCTTTCCATAACAGTATGTACAGGTCTACCTTTTTGTTTTCTAATGACTGGCATGAGGTCTGATAAATTATTTTATAGCCCTAGTTGAAGGACATTAAGATTATTTCTTGTTTTGTTTTGTTTTTGTTTTTGTTCTTGTTTTGAGACAGAGTCTCACTGTCACCCAGGCTGAAGTGCAGTGGTACAATCTCAGCTCACTGCAACCTTCGCCTCCCGGGTTCAAGCGATTCTTGCACCTCAGCCACCTGAGTAGCTGGGATTACAGGTGCGCGCCATACCACCTGGCTAATTTTTGTATTTTTGTAGAGATGGGGTTTCGCCATGTTGCCTAGGCTGGTCTCAAACTCTTGACCTCAAGTGATCCACTCATCTTGGACTCCAAAATGCTGGGATTGTAATCTCCACTTTCACCATCTCATTCTATGCCCTATACCCTTGTCCCTAGTTCATTCTTGTTTGTGTATTTTTTTTCCCTTGAGCATGTTAGCTAAAGGTTGGTATATTTTATTAAGCAATGTTAATTTTTTTTGTGCTCCCTTTTATTAATTTCTAATTTTATCTTTTTAAATGCCTTCCTTCTACTTTATGAATTTTTTTTTCTGTATTTTTAAGTTGAAATTTTAGCTCATTTATTCCCATCCTGTATTAACTTCTAATTTATGCATTTCAGAATGCTACATGTTAACTTTATTTACATATCTTTCATTTCTAAAAAGATAGTAATTTTCATCTTTTTCTGCATCAATGAGTGGTCCTTCAAACTGGCCCCTCGTCCTTTTGACATATCTTCCATCATTCCTTGAGCATTTCCATAGCTTCTAGTTTAAAAAAGTTTCAGGCTCATCTTGTTTTTTCCTTGGATCAGCCCTGTAATCTTCCATTTATCCAAGGGGCCCTGACTTCTCTGAGTGGGAGAGATGTTTGGATGCTCTCTCTGGATGCTCATTGCTACTGGGATGATGCTGTTCCCAGCCCCTTTCAGTGGGCTGAGCTGGGAATATGTTAGGATATATAACAACCCCTTTCAGTGGGCTGAGCTGGGAAATATTAGGATATATATGTATATATCCAAATATATATATAAGTCTGTATCAATGCACACGTTACCTTTCTATTTGTCTGTCTGTCTACTTCTCCATGTGTTGAAAAACATGAGTTCAACCCTATACACTCCACTTCCAGTCCAACACCATGGGGTTCATTCTGGCTTTCTTCCTTCCCATATTTGTATCTTATCCTAACAGTGACAAAGTTGATTCTTCTGACTCCTCCAGATTGCTGCCTCCTTGACATGCAAGCCCCGTTTTGGCTTCTCTGCTTACCCTTACCTGTGTTGTCTCTGTGTCCTCTCTCCAGCAGCCTCTTGAATCTGCCCCACTCTGGTTATGTATTTACGTGCGGCCCTTGAGCCACTTCTGTTTGCCTATTTAATGGCTTTTTAGAGAAGGAAGAAGAAAAAAGAAAGGTAGGAAGGTAGGCAGGCAATAAATATTTTTAAAGGGAAGGGTCCATTTACATTTAATGTAATTATTGAAATGATTGGATTTAATTGAATCTATCCATTTATTTTTTATTTTTTTAATCATCCATTTACAAAATGGATTACATATCAATTTTGCTTTTTCTTTTCTTTTGTTCTATATGTTCTTTTTTCTTTCATATTATTTTCCTGTCTTATTTTTGGATTAACTGAGCAAAGTCTAGTATTCCATTTTATCTCCTCTGTTGGCTTTTTAAGGTATACACTTTTTAATTGATTTTTAAATTGAAATCCTTAATTTGAAAAGTCTGGTTTGCACTAATATTATACGCTTGAATTTTTTACGAACATGCTTGCACTACAGGAATGACTAAAGGATGTCTTCCGGGCTAAAGGGAAAATCATACCAGATGGAAAGTCAGAGCTTCAGGAAGGAATGTAGAACATCTATAAAAAGTGGATTCTCTTAAGTTTTACTTTGTCTGAAAATGTATTTATTTTACTTCATATTAAAATAATGTTTTCTGTTGTGGAATTCTAGGTTGGCACTTTTTACTTTCAGCACTTTGAAAATGTCATTTCATTGTTTTCTTGACTTCTAATGTTTCAGATAAGAAATTAACTGTCATTCTTAATGTTATTCTCCTGAATGTAATGGGGTTTTCTTCTCTGGCTGATTTAAGATTTTTCTATTAATCTTTGATTTTCAGCAGTTTGATTATGATATACCTAAGTAAGGGTTTTTTAATTATTATTTTGTATGTATCCCCTTTGTGATTCACTGAGCTTCTTGGATCTGTGGGTTAATGTCTTCCATCAATTTTGGAAAATTCTCAGCCATTATTTCTTCAAATATTTATTTTTCCCTATTCTCTCTTTCCTTTCCTCTGGACTTCAGTTACACATCTGCTGTTGTCCCATAGGACTTTGATTTTCTATTCTTTTTTTTTTTTTCTCTCTCCCTGCTTCAGTTGGACAAGTTCATTTTTTGTTTTGTTTTGTTATGTTTTGTTTTTTTGAGACAGAGTCTTGCTCTGTTGCCCAGGCTGGAGTGCAGTGGCATGATCTCGGCTCACTCCGACCTCCACCTGCTGGGCTCAAGCGCTTCTCCTGCCTCAGCCTCCTAAGTTGCTGGGACTACAGGCAAGCGCCACCACATCTGGCTAATTTTTTGTATTTTTAGTAGAGATGGGGTTTCACCATGTTAGGCAGGCTGGTCTTGAACTCCTGACCTCAGGTGATCCGCCTGCCTCAGCCTCCCAAAGTGCTGGGATTACAGGCATGAGCCACTGCGCCCGGACTTCAGATGGACAATTTCTATCACACCTCTTTTTATTCATGTTTCTGCTGTAGACAGTCTGCTATTAAGTCCATCTAACAAATTCATTTTGGATATTATATTTTTTCTATTTCTAGAATTTCCATTTCATTCTCTTATACTTTCTTATGTCTCTGCTGAAATTTTTGATATTTTAACCATTTTGTCCATCTCTTCCTCTGACTTTATATCATCTTTATAATTATTATAAAGCTCCTATCTGCTAATTCATCTCAGAGTCTGCTTTTATTTACTATTTTACTGCCATTTCCTGCTTCTTAAAATGCTATTTAATTTTGTTTGAATGCTGTATGTTGTGTTTAAAAGTACAGTGTTGACTAAAGTGGCTAATTTTTAAACCTTTTACTTTTGAGATAATTGTAGATTCACATGCAGTTGTTAAATAAATAGCTAATGTTTACCTGCAGAAAAGGCTTGCCCTTCTATCAGGAAGTGCAGGTGAGGTGGTGGTTTTTTTTTGTTTAATCAGGGGTTGGATCAGTACTAGTTAGTTTTAGTTCACCAGTAGTTGCAGTGTCTTGGGATCAGGATCAGCAGGATCAGGCCCCTCCCTCCATCAAGTCTTTGGGACCTAACCACTGAGATTACAGAGCTCTTTCTCTGTTTTCTAGCTCTTCCCCCACTTCCACATCACTGCTTCCATAGTAGTTCATTGGAGACATTTGGTGGGTAGGGAGGACTAGCTCTATATTGGAGACTCTTCCAGATTTCGGTCCTCCATACCAGCCCAAATGTAGTTGTTTTTCTTTTCTAGCAAAGTTTATCTGCCTGTAGAGTCTTACTTCTTCATGTCTCCCATGCTGCAGGTATGAATCAGCACTTAAGGGCTCATCTCATTCTGGAATTTATTTTATTTAGACTTCTTGAATTTATAATTTTTTGATAGCTTCAAACAAAAATATGATGCTCTGGTTGTTGTTGTTTATTCCACTCTGTCATTGTTACAGCACAAATGTGTTCTTTCTTGACCATCATCATCTTAGCTGGAAGTGGAACTATATGTCTTTTATTAGATTAAGGTTTACTATTATTTTACTATTTATTTTTATTTATTTATTCTAAAATGGAGTTTCACTTGCTCTGTGGCCCAGGCTGGAGTGCAATGGTGCATTCTTGGCTCACTGCAACCTCTGCCTCCTGGGTTTAAACAATTCTCCTACCTCAGTCTCCTGAGTAGCTGGGATTACAGGTGCCCACCACCACACCTGGCTAATTTTTGTATTTTTAGTAGAGACGGGGTTTCACCATATTGGCCAGGCTGGTCTCGAACTCCTGACCTCAGGTGGTCTTCCTGTCTCGGCCTCCCAAACTGTTGGGATTACAGGTATGAGCCACTGTGCCCAGCCTATTATATTTTTTGGAGACAAAGTCTAGCTTTGTCAGGCAGGAATACACCCAGGCTGGAGTACAGTGGTGTGATCACGGCTCATTGCAGCCTTGAATTCCTGGGCTCAAGCAATCCTCCCACTTCAACCTCCCGAGTAGCTGGGACCACAGGCATGCATCACCGTTCCCAGCTAATTTTTGTATTTTTTGTAGGGACAGGATCTTACTTTGTTATCCAGGTTGGTCTCAAATTCCTGAGCTCAAGCAATCCTCCTCCTGCCTTGGCCTACTGAAGTGCTAGGATTAGTAGGCATAAGCCACTATGCTCAGTCAGTTTATTGTGAAAAATATCATGTATACAGTAGAGTATATGTATCTTACAGCAAGTTATAAAACATATTAATCAAACATCTGATGATCAGCACTCGGGTTAAGAAATGGAACATCAGCCAGGCACAGTCACTTACACCTGTAATCCCAGCACTTTGGGAGGCCGATACAGGCGGATCGCTTGAGGTCAGGAGTTCAAGACCAGCTTGGCCAACATGGTGAAACCCCGTCTCTACTGAAAACACAAAATTAGCCAGGCTTATAGCCTACTCGGGAGGCTGAGGCGGGAGAATCACTTGAACCCAGGAGGCGGAGGTTGCAGTGAGCCAAGATCACCCCATTGCACTCCAGCCTGGGAGACAGAGCGAGACTTCATCTCAAAAAAAAAAACAACGACAACAAAAAAAGAAGAAATAGAACACTAGAACCTTAGAATCTTGCTGTGCTCCTCTTCCACTGTATCCTCATCTTCCCCTCATCCCAGCAGAGATCATTTCTATCCAGATTTTTGTATTATCATTTCCCTGGAATTCTTTATGGTTTTGCCAGCTGTGTATGCATTCCTTTAAATACATTGTGGCTTTTTGCCCTTTCTGAACTTCATGATACATGGAATTATACTACATGCGGTGTGATTTGCTGCTTTAGATCAACGTCATGTTTATGAATTCATCCATGTTAATGTGCATAGATAGCTATTAGCTGTTAATTTTCATTGTACTGTGATATTCCATCACATGATTATACAACCATTTATCCATTTGCTATGGCCTGACTGTGTCTCCCCAAATTCACATGTTAAAAACTTAATCCCCAATGTGACAGTGTTGGGAGATGGGCCTGATGGAAGGTGTTTAGGTCATGAGGGCTCTTGTGTATTAATGCCACTATAAAAGTGCTTTCAGGAGTGAGTTCACCATTTTCTGCTTTTCAGCCATGTGAGGACATAGCATTCTGGGGATTCTGCTAAACATTCTACAATATACGGGACGATCCCTCACAAAAAGAATTATCCAACCCAAAATAAGCAGGGTTTTATTCTGGTTGGAAGAGGAATCAAGCTTTTTTCTGTGATGAGTAGAGCTGCTTTCCATGTTTGTCTCCATGCCTGCTGTGGGAGCTCAGTGTCATTTCAAGTTCCTCTTCACTCAGTCCCCCCATGTACCCTCCCCAGCTAGTAGCCCACTTTCACTAATGAGCACTTCTTTACTTCAGCTTGGGGACAAACACTGCTGCTGCTTCTGCTGCTGAGTGTAAGGGAGTGGAGGGAAGGGTCTTGAGACCCCTGCTGTCATGAAGTCAGTTGTGTACTCTCAGCAGCAGTTTATGAGGGTTCTTATTTTCCCATATCCCCACCAACACTTAACAGCAACAACCTTTAAATCTGTTGCCAGTCTGATGGGTGCAAACTGGTATTTCAGTGTCAGTTTAATTTGTGTTTTCTTAATTAACAATGATTTTGTTTTGTTTTGTTTTGAGATGGAGTTTCGCTCTTTTTGCCCAGGCTGGAGTGCAATGGCGCGATCTCGGCTCACTGCAACCTCCACCTCCCGGTTCAAGTGATTCTCCTGCCTCAGCCTCCCAAATAACTGGGATTACAGGCGCACACCACCATGCCCAGCTAATTTTGTATTTTTAGTAGAGATGGGATTTCACCATGTTGGCCAGGCTGATCTCAAACTCCTGACCTCAGGTGATACACCCGCCTCGGTCTCCCAAAGTGCTGGGATTACAGGCGTGAGCCACCGTGCCTGGCCAATTAATAATGATTTTGAACAGCTCTTTGTAACTCTGGTTTCTTTCTCTGAATTGGCTATGTACATCCTTTTCCATTTTTCTATTTGATTTCCTACCTTTCTCTTATTGATTTGTAGGATTTTATTGTATACTTTGAATATTAGGTTTTTGACAGTTTTTTGTGTTGCAGATATCTCTCATTTATCTGTTGCTTATTTATAGTGTCAGCAATTTAACAGAATTTTGATGAAATTCATCAATTTTTCATCTTCCATTTTATGCTTTTGAGGTATTGTTTAAGAGATTTTCCCCCTACTCCAGTATCACAGAAGTACTGTTTTATGTTTCTCCTGTTGATGTTACAATTTTACCTTCCACATTTAGGACTTTGATCCATCTGAAGTCTTTGCGAATGATGTAACTTGGGATCCAATTTGATTTTTTCCACATGTTGATCCAGTTTTCCAAACACTGTTTACTAAGTGGTCTGTTTTACCCCATTACTTGTAGCACCCCCTTTATCATTTATCTAGTCCCTATATATACATGGGTCTTTCTCTGTACTCCCTTTCATTTTTTTTTTCCTTTTTTTGGAGACAGGGTCTCACTTTGCCGCACAGGCTGGAGTGCAGCGGCGCGATCTCAGCTCACTGCAACCTCCACCTCCTGGGTTCCTCCCACCTCAGCATCCCGAGTAGCTAGGACTACAGACACGTGCTACCATGCCTGGCTAATTTTTAAATATTTTTTATAGAGACAGGGTCTTGCCATGTTGCCCAGGCTGGTCTCAAAGTCCTGGGCTCAAGCGATCTACCTGCCTTGGCCTCCCAAAGTGCTGGGATTACAGGCATGAACCATGGCACCTGACCTACACTCCTGTTTCTACTTCATGGGTTTATTGGTCTTGTTCTTGGGGCAGAAAAACTGTTGTATTATTGTGGCTTTGTAGTATGTCAGTATTAGTTGGCTAGGGCTGCCATAAGAATGTGCCACAGAATGGGTGGCTTAAGCAACAGAAATTTATTTTCTCACAGTTCTGGAGGCTAAAAGTCTGCGATCAAGGTGTCGGCAGGGTTAATTTCTTCTTAGGCCTCTTTCCTTAGCTTGTAGATGGTCACCTTCTTCCTGTGTCTCCACATGGTCTCCTCCTGTGTGTCCCTGTGTCTTCATTTTCTCTTCTCATAAGGACATCAGTCATACTAGATTAGGGCCCACCCCTAATGACTTCATTTTTAACTTAATTACCTCTCTAAAGAGGTAATATCTGTCTTTATCTTCAAATACACTCACATTCTGAGATACTGGGGTTTAGGACTTCCACATATAAATTTAGGGTAGACACACTTCAGCCCATAATAATGTTTTAATATGTAGTATAGCAATTATCCCCTCCTTGCTTTTCTTTTTAAAATATTGTCTGAGCTGTTTATAGGTCTTCATTTTTCCATAAATATTTTATAAGAAATTGGTCTAGTTCCTTAAAAGATTCCAGTTGGAATTTTTATTTAGGTTGAATAGGATGTATACATTAATTGGAAAAGATTGACATATTTATAATGTTAATTCATATTCATTCGAGACCATGGAATATCTTTTAATTTATTTAGATATTCTTTTTTGTACTTTAACAACAATTTCAACTTTTTCTTAATAGAGACTTTTGAATTCTTTGTTAAGGTATTCCCTTACATGTAAGTCTACCTTACATTTCTAGTTGCTGTTGTGAAAGTTAATTTATATATTTTCTATCGTATTTGAGAGTTGATTATTATTAGAAATGCCATTGATTATTATAAGTTGATTTTGTATCTGGCAAACTTATTAAACTCTTGTTAGTTTTATTAGTTTGTTTATTCTTTATTTTTTCCAAGTAGATGGACTATTGTCTGCAAATGACAGTTTTCTTTTCCTTTATTTCAATACTTATACATTTTAGTTGTTTTTGTTATCTTATGGCATTGACTGGTAGATCTAATACTGTGTTAAACAGTGGACTGGATACTGTGAATCTTTGTTTTGTTTGTAGTTGTATTAGTTATCTATTGCCGTGTAACAAATTATCTCAAAATTTAGCAGCTTAAAACAGTAATAAATGTTTATTCTCTTATACAGTTTCTTTGGGTCAAGAATTTGGTTTCAGCATAGTTGGGTGATTCTGATTGAGGATATCTCCTGAGGTTGCAGTCACAATGTCATCTGGGGCTGCAGTCATCTGAAGGCTTGACTGAGGCTGGAGGATCTGCCTCCAGGCTGGCTCCCTCATGTGGCTGTTGGCAAGAGGCCTTAGTCACCTGCCATGTAGACCTCTCCCTAGGGCTGCTTGAGTGTCTTCAGGATGTGGCACTTAGCTTTCCCCAAAGTGAGTGATCCAAGAGAGCATGATCTGTGTCAGAGTGAGATGGAAGCCTCAATGTCTTTTATCATCTAGTCTTGGACTTCATACTTCATCATTTACACAAGGTTCTATTGGGTATACAAGTCGGCCCTATTGAATGTGAGGGGGGACTGCTTGAAGGTGTGAATATCAGGAGGGAGGGATTATGTGGAGGCCATTTTGGAATCTGGCTGACACACCAGTCTGAAAGAAAGTGCTTCTAAATCTCTGTTAAGAATGACATTTGTTATAAGTTGTGGATATATGACTTCTATCATTTAAGGAAGTTCCCTTCTCCTGTTTTGTTGAGATATTTAAAACAAAAAAAGTATTAAAGACAGTTAAGGTGGGTGGGGCAGCAACCTTACAAGCAAATGAATGTGACAGGCCTGCACACACAGAGCCAGCTTTGGATCTCTCCCGTAGTCCTGTGTGATAAGTGGGAGGCATTGGCCCATCATGAGCCCTCTGTAGCTGAAGAACTCTGCAAAAACAGCCCTTTCTGCCTTGGGAGAACTGGCATAGCTATTTTATTTTTTCTTTCCCCTTGCAGTGTCCAAGACAAAGATTTTGGCCACAGGAGGAGCATCTCACAATAGAGACATCTTACAGGTAAGCGTTAGTAGTGGGCCTTACACCATGGCCTCTCCCATATCTGTTATGTCTAAGAGCCAGAGACTCGATAGGAAGGACAGCCTCCATTCCCACTCCTGCAGGAATGGGGAGCTCTTAGCTCACACTCCAGGAAGCAGCTCTGTTGCCTTATAGCTCACACTGTGAGTGGGATCTGTCTCACATGCAGGTGAATTCTATGGCTGTGTACAATCCACTCTCTGATACCAGCACTGTCCGCTGGAGTCACATGGAAAGTGCCTGTTCTTCCACATGGCAAACCTTCTCACATCTAGTGCCAGTGTTCTTGTCTTCCTCAAGGCCTCTGCCTTCCAATGTAACCATCGCTGATTCTCCAACCAGTCCTCTTATAACACAGTTGCCAGACTGTTACTGTCCTTCTGGTCCTTCATTATGCCAGAAACATATGACCAAAAGTAGAATCAACCTGCAGATGTCTGACACTCAGACTGTCACCTGGGGGGCTGTCAGAGCCTGTTGTGGAGACATTGTGCATTTTTGGGTGTAGCCTGGGGCTGCCTTAACTGTTAGAGTAACTGTATTAGCTGTTTGCTTGTGACTACCTATCTTAGGTAAGATTTTTCTAGAAACAGAGCCTGAAATGGGAATTCTTCTATAAGCAGTTTGTTGAGAGAGTACTCCCAGGAAGAAGGAAGTGAGGGACAGTGCAGAGGAAGAAGGATAAGTGAGGATATGGTCTTGTCTGGAGTCTACTTCAGCTCCATCCTGGTGGGGAGGTGGGGCCCTGGAACATGAATTATACCACAGAGCTGATTTTACCTTGGGACAAGGGGGCCAACAGGCCACCCTGGGGAGGTTAAATTTCCTGTGAGCAGTGGCCTATGCTCAGCCAAGGTCAGCTTTCTTGAGGAAGTAGTGCTGCAAGCCATTAGTAGCCAGTACTCACAGCAGCTGGGGCAGGATGCACAATGGTCCAGTGAGGGGGATCTGGGTAGGCATCAGTGGCATCTACTACAATATCTCTGGTCAACTAAGACCTCCCCCAAGTTCTTTCCATGTGAACTCCTCTTAGTACAGGTCCTCCATTTGAAATGTATGCAATTTATTTTTGAACCTAAATGGGAAACTTCACCATTATCCCCATGAAACATGCTCTTGTTAGCTTGGGTTTGTTTGGGCTTGTTAATGTTAGTCTAATACCCAGCTGTCTCCAGCCCTAAGTCAGTGCCATTTGCTAAACATACTTCCTAAATCTTCTGCCTTGTCTTTGGTGAAATGGCTAAAAAGTACAGGGACAGCCTGGGGAGCTGTGGCCCTCTACTACGGACTTCCCCCAGCTCATCCCGACTCTATTATCACCAGGGTAGCATGACCAAGCATACTCCTCTTAAGGCAGTCGAAGTGGAATGGAAGGGGTCGGAAGACATATGAGGGAGAGAGCCTGGAAAGTGCATCCCACAATGTCTGTGTTCCCTCTGAGGAATGGCTCACCACAGTAGAACCTCTGTGTCCTTTTCAGGTGCTTGCAGATGTGTTTGGTGCCCCGGTGTACGTTATAGACACTGCAAACTCGGCCTGTGTGGGTTCTGCATACCGAGCTTTTCATGGTAGGTTGATGGAGGGAGACAGCTATCTCTGGAAGAGGCCAGGACATGGGGTGGGCTGAGGAGGGTGGAAAGGGGAGAGTGAGGTGTACCCAGTCTTGGGGAGAGTGAGGTGTACCCAGTCTTTGGGGACATTGGAGTCTTGGGGACTTCAGCTTCATTTTTCTAGCTCCCAGCAGGTGAGAACCAACCCATACTCTCTGTTCCTTTATTCTTTGCTTAAAGTGGAGAAAAAGAGGTTGGGTCCTAACTGAATGAGGTCTGATCAGAGTTAAGGTCAGCACAGGGACACGGGAAAAGAACACAGGGCATGGTTGAGAGCATGTGGGCATGAGTCTGGACAGCTAGAGGGCAGGAGAGGTGGACAAAGCCCAGAGCCGTCTTTTCAGCAAGAACAGAAGTTGAAACAAAGGGGAAGGCTTCAGGCCCAAGCAGTCCAGGACCCTGGACAGCACCATGGAGACCTGTTGCCCTGTTGGAGGCCTCACTAAAACTCTGGGTATTAAGGGAAGCTCCCCAATCTAGGTGAGTTCTGGCGGGAGCAGCACCTACCTGCAAGGGCAGTCCTTCAAGTTGGATCAATTTGCTCTGTCTCCTGCCTGCTCAGGGAGCTCCTGTAGCAGCCCAGGTGGTTCTATTCTTTTCATATTCTTAACATTTAACATACCTATTTCAGCTTATATTTTTCTTTTCTTTTTTTTTTTTTTTTGAGACGGAGTCTTGCTCTGTCACCACGTTGGAGTGCAGTGGTGCAATCTTGGTTCACTGCAAGCTCTGCTTCCTGGGTTCACACCATTCTCCTGCCTCAGCCTCCCGAGTAGGTGGGACTACAGGTGCCTGCCACCATGCCCAGCTAATTTTTTGTATTTTTAGTAGAGGAGGGGTTTCACTGTGTTAGCCAGGATGGTCTCGATCTCCTGACTTTGTGATCTGCCCACCTTGGCCTCCCAAAGTACTGGGATTACAGGCATGAGCCACCGCACCCGGCCTAAGCTTATGTTTTTCTATCAACGTTGAGAATTAATCAGGCAACATATCCTTCTCTTAATAATTAACCTTGGCCGGGTGTGGTGGCTCATGCCTGTAATTCCAGCATTTTGGGAGGCCGAGGCGGGTGGATCACAAGGTCAGGAGTTCGAGACCAGCCTGGCCAATATGGTGAAACCCCATCTCTACTAAAAATACAAAAATTAGCTGGGCATAGTGGCACACACCTGTAGTTCCAGCTACTCGGGAGGCTGAGGCAGGAGAATCGCTTGAACCCGGGAGGCAGAGGTTGCAGTGAGCCGAGATTGCGCCATTGCGCTCCAGCCTGGGTGACAAAGTGAGACTCCATCTCAAAAAACAAAAAAATAATAATTAACCTCTTACTCATTTATTCTCTCCCCACCCCATCTACCTCACCCTGCCTCATGCCATATCCTATATCAAGATCACTTGGGAATTTATTTCCAGATTCTTATATTAAGTACATTTAATATTATATTGGCTTTTATTCACACTTACCTATGAGTCTGCCTGCCTGCCTGCCTGCCTGCCTGCCTTCCTTCCTTCCTCTGTTTGTTACTTTGTCTTTTTTTTTTTTTTTAACTTCCTGACATTTCGGTCGGGTGCAGTAGCTCACGCCTGTAATCCCAGCACTTTGGGAGGCCAAGGTAGGCGGATTATGAGGTCAGGAGATCGAGATCATCCTGGCCTAGAGGGTGAAACCCTGTCTCTACTAAAATACAAAAAAAAAAAGAAAATAGCTGGGCATGGTGGCGCACGCCTGTAGTCCCAGCTACTCGGGAGGCTGAGGCAGGGGAATAGCTTGAACTTGGGAGGCGGAGGTTGCAGTGAGCTGTTGCAGTGAGCCGAGATCGCACCACTGCACTCCAGCCTGGCAACAGAGCAAGACTCCATCTCAAAACAAAAAACAAAAAAAAAAAACAAACTTCTTCTTCTTTCTCCTTTATTTCTATGCTGAGGTTTTGTTTTGTTTTGTTTGAGACAAGGTCTCTGTTGTCCAGCCTGGAGTGCAGTGGCGTAGTCATGGCTCACTGCAGCCTCGACCTCCTAGACTCAGGTGATCTTCCCACCCCCACCTCAGCCTCCCGGATAGCTGGGACTACAGGCACACACCACCACACCTGACTAATTTTTGTAGATATAGGGTTTCTCCATGTTGCCCAGGCTGAACTCGAACTCCTGGGCTCAAGTGATCTCACCCACTTCACCCTCCCAAAGTGCTAGGATTACAGGCATGAATCCTAGTGCTAGGATTACCGCACCCAGGCTGTATGGTAGTTTTGTTGGAATATATAACCTAAATAAATATTTTAAGAGAGAATTCAATAGGTGATGGTTTTGAGGCCTGACATGTCTAACAAGGCCTTTGTTTCATCCTCCCAAATACTGGCTGGGTAAAAGACTCTATGTTCAAAATACTTTTCCTGAGAACTGTGAAGATACTCTTCCATAATCTTCTGGCCTTCAGGGTTGCTGATGAGAAGTATGGGGTCTGCTTCATAATTCTTTTGTGGAAGTGGGAAAGGAGTTTCCCTTTAGGGACTTCACTGCCATCCTGCACTGTGTTTTGTTTTATTCTTTTCCCCTTTCTGTGCTTGCCAAAAGGTACCTGGGCCACTGCCCTGCTCTGCCCTCCAAAACCAAAGCCTGAGCCAAATCTTAGCTCACCAGTCCCTACCCAGAGGGATACTAACCACTTCATTTGGAGATATCTTCTCCCCATCTGGGTCTGGGGATGACTGTCTTGTGTAGCCAGTCTGCGAGTATGAGTGGAGATGGAACCAGAGTCTTTTGATTAGTTTCTCTGCTGTCCACCCCACCACCATTCCAGTCCCTCATCCATTCTGCTCTGAGCTGGGATTTTCTAGCATTTGGTTAGGAAAACTGGTCCTCACATCTTCAGAGGGCCCTTCTTCACTCCTGGTGGTGGTGGTGTTTCTCTGTATATCTGACGCTACTACCTACCTTCCCTAGAAATTGCTCATTGTTTCTTGCCCACCAATGGCAACCTTCCCCCTGCTACTCATTTGCTTGGTGAGTAATTATTGAGTGCCCCCTGTATGCCAGATGGTGTGCTAGGCACCATGGTTATAGTGGTGACCCAGAGAGACACAGTGTCTGGCCTCGTGGACTTTACAGCTCAGCAAAAGAGGGATCTTAAACCAATAATCACTGAAATATATGGGCACAAGTTGGGAAAAGTGCTCTGAGGAAAAGCAGATGGTGCTGAGCGCTAAGGAGGGCCTCCTGAGCAAGTGATGGTCTTAGGTGCATCTTAGCTGAGGAGAAGGGAACGGGCATGTGAAGAGTGGAAAGAACATCCCATACAGTGAAAAGGCTCTGAGGCAGAATGAGTGGAGAGAAGACCAGGCTGTCCAGAATGTGGTGAACGAGGGGAGAGAGGAGGGGCAGGCAGACCCTTCCCCATCATATGTCGAGGTTACCCAACCTATTCCATGAAAGGCACAACCACAAAGAGAAAGACAAGCTGGGTCCTGCTGGAGACAAGCCTGCACTTGCCATTTTTTTGTTTTGTTTTGTAATTTTATTGAGGTACAATCTATATGACATAAAAATCATCCATTTTAAGTGTCCAATTCATTGATTTTTCATAAATTACTGAATTGTGCAACCATCACTATAATCCAGTTTTAGAACAGTTTGCCACCCCAGTGAGATCCTTCGTGGTGTTTTTGGTTAACGTCTTCACTTGCAACATGCACTAATGTGAAGTGACCTTTCCCTTCTAGGTCTTGCAGGTGTAACAGATGTGCCCTTTTCAGAGGTTGTGAAGTTAGCTCCAAATCCCAGACTAGCTGCTACCCCAAGCCCGGGAGCTTCTCAGGTGAGAGACCATCAGAATTTGTTTGTAGCATTTGCATTATGAAAGCGCGCTAGGGTTTTTTCCCCCACCAAAAGGTCACCTACATTGAACGTGATGTGCTCAACTAAAGGAGAAATTCTGCTTTATTGAAATTATCAAGAAAATGGAGCTAAAGAGCCATGTTGTCAGCTGCAAGTCACAGATACTGCTGATTTTACAGCCAGGGTCAGATGGATTGCTGGGCATATTTGTATTGCTTCTTATGCCTCACGGTGGGCCCTTCCATGTCACTGGGCTATAAAAGCTACTGAAAGGATCCATCACTGAAATTCAAGACATGCTGGGTTTCTAGCACTGAAATCTCAAGTCTAGACCCAAGATAGCTGTGCAGTCACCCAGGCCAGGAAATCGCTGTGAAGGCAGACCTCACTTGTTGCAGGCTGGGTCCCTCAGAAAGCAGAGTCTGAGATGTCAACTAAGATATATGAGGTTTATGGGAGTCGGGGGAGTTGCTCTTGGAATCCACAACTGCAGAAAGGAAAGGGAGTAGACAGGATTGGACAGAGGGAGAAGGTGAGCAGCAATGCAATTTCTGGAGCCTAAGCTATTCCTACAGAAAGCTCCGAAGCTGAGATGACCTTTAGAGTTTTACCCAGTTGGTCTAAGGGGCTGGGCCTTTATACCCCATGTCAATCAGTCATCACATGTGGGCCACCCCAGGATGGGGTGAGGCAGCTCTTTATAGCTAAAGCAATCTCCAAAGTGGGCTGTCAGCTGAGGGCTCTCTGCCAACGGCACTCCCATCAGTTGGGAGAATAAGTTCTTCATTCCCGAGGTGAATCTGGATGGCACACCACAGCATCCGCCACACCACTGCACCTATTTACAGAAGGGTCTGGCAGCCCAGCAGCAGGGGTGGGTGCATCTTGTAAGGAACTGTGAAGGGTCTGAGATTTACCTGACTTGCAAGCTAACAAGTGAGCCTGCCACCATTTTGTAGCGGCAGGCAGAAGACACGGGACTCCTGGATCAGAGACAAAGGGCTTTATTATGATGAACCATGATGAACTCATGGTTCATCAGGAAGCATGAGCTTCATGCTTGCCTTATTTTCCCTTGGCCCCCAAATTCCACAGGGTGATGCAAAGTGGGCCCAGGTGGATACTGGCACATAATAGTCTGTGATACAACTAAATGATCCTGAGCATAGAAAACTCCCAACCTTGTAAAGAAACTGTGAGCAAACCTGTCTAAACTTTGCCACCAAAGGAGACATTATCCTTTTTATTCTTGTCAGCAAACAGATAAACATTCTCTCCAGTGTCTCTGCCCTGGAGAGAGACACTATCTGTATGTCTCTATACTTTACAAACATCCTTGAAAAGATGGTCTGAAACGAAAGCTGTCATAAGACATGTAGAAACACTATGGAGAATTGTCTCCCAGCATATCTTGGAAGCAAGAGCTCATGCTGTCTAGACCAGACAAACCACACACATAGGTGTGCCCAAGCATCTGTAATTTTTCTGTTGTGTGTGAGAGGCTATTTTTCTCTCATGTTCGAGAGGCCACTCGATACACTGGAAAGATTCAATGTCGAGATAAAGGACATTTAAGTTCTGATTCTTATTCTGCTTCTCCTTCACCATGAGACCTTAAGCAGCACTCCTTGTCTCCAGACCTCTGTTTGTTTATCTGTGAAGTGGGCACACCATCTGTCCTGCCTCCCTTTAACTTGCTAATTGTGAGGCTTAAAAAGAATCCTTGACCAAAATGGCTTTATAATCTAATAGGAAATCTGGAGGTAGAATTGGTTCAGTGGTTCAACATGAGAACTCTGGTGATGTTCCCTGCAATTCCTTAGGTCAGCAGTGGACAATGGGAACATAATGTGAGCCACATATGTCATTTAAAATATTCGGTTGCCTCATTTTTTAAAGTAAAAGTAAAAATAAAAATAAATGATTAAAATTAATTTTAATACATTTTATTTAATCCACTATATCTGAAATATTGTCATGTCAACGTGATAAATTAGAAGTTACTAATGTGGGGCCGGATGCAGTGGCTCACACCTGTAATCCCAGCACTTTGGGAAGCCAAGGTGGGCAGACTGCTTGAGCCCAGGAGTTCGAGACCAGCCTGGGCAGCATGGCAAAAACCGTGTCTCTACAAAAAATTAAAAAATTAGCTGGGTGTGGTGGTATGTGCCTGTAATCCCACCTACTCGGGAGGCTGAGGTGGGAGGATCACTTGAGCCCAGAAGGTGGAGGTTGCAGTAAGCCAAGATCACACCACTGCACTCCAGCCTGGGCGACAGAGACCCTGTCTCAAAAAAAAAAAAAAAAGTTACTAATATGATATTTTACATTTCCTTTTTTGCATGAAGCTTTTGAAATTTGGTGTGCATTTAACACTTATAGTTCTGGGCATGCTTCAAATGTGCAAAGGTATACATGGCTTGCAGCTACTGTATTGGATAGTGCAGCTCTGGATGTGCTCCACATGGTGACAGGACAGCTATAGCTGCCCCAAACATCATGTCTTCACAGCTGTATTCGAAGGCAGGGATCAGAAGGTGACATTGGGCAGAGAGTCTCTCCTCACACACCTCTTGCTCATCAGGGAGAAAAATACTGGCCTATCCCTCCCCTATCCCACACACGCCCAACAGGCTACCACTTGGTCGTATGGTCAATTCTGGTTGTAGGAAAGGCTAGGGTAGGGTCTGGCTCTTTCATTCTATCTAGAAGGAGGCCAGCAAGGAGGAAGATAATTGGGGAAAGTTTTAGGGCAGCACAGCAGCGTCTGCCTCATGTAGAGTACGGAGTGGCCAATCCTCTGAGCTGTATGTGCCTCATCACTCTCCCTGGCCTGCCCATGGCCGAAATCACTGACAACTCATGGAACCCTTTACCATTGGATCCAAATGTAACCTCAAAAGCCCACCCAACAGCAGGTTGCAAGCAGTGACAGTCTATATGATTGTCAGCATATGTGACTTATATGCAGACTGAATTTGTGGACTAGAGTTAAACTTCTTGAGAGCAGGGCCACATCCTTCATTCTCTCTGTGGCACCTACAGCACTGCTTGTGCTCAAGGGGAAACTCAAAGCAGTAAGAATGTTTTCTCCCTTAGCTCAGCTGAACGTTGCAGTTTCTCCATGAGGGGAAATCAAAGCCCCTTAGCTTTGTTCTCTGACTCCTTAATGTCCAATACAGGCTAGGACAACCTTAGGCCCCTCGCCTGTGGGCCTCTTTATAAAGGGTCACCTGTTATCTTTTGCTTTATTTTACTCATGGGGTCTATTCCCAAGTACTTCACAAACACATAATTCACAGGGTAGAACCAGAACATCAGCTGTGTCACCCTCATTTGGAAGAGCAAAGGAATTTATCTCCCTAAGCCCTTCTAGGCAGCACAGACTTATCGTGGACTCAGAAGCCAGCAGGCTCCTTCTCTCTGGCTCTGACACCCTGTGTAACTGTCCCTGAGCCTTCTCAGACAGAGCTGCTCCAGCTGCACCAAGAGTAGGCCCCAGTTGCATAATCAGTTGTTAAAATACTTGGCTTCCAGCTGGGCGTGGCGACTCACGCCTGTAATCCCAGAACTTTCGGAGGCTGAGGCGGATGGATCACATGAGGTCAGGAGTTAGAGACCAGCCTGGCCAACATGGCCATCTCTACTAAAAAAGAAAAAAACACAAAAATTAGCTGGGTGTGGTGGTGCACACCTGTAGTCCCAGCTACTTGAGAGGTTCAGGCATGAGAATCACTTGAAACCAGGAGGTGGAAGCTTCGGTTAATCAAGATTGCACCACTGCACCTCCAGCCTGGGTAACAGAGTGAGACCCTGTCTCAAAAAATAAAAAAACAAAACTTAACTTTGGAGCAAATTAAACCAAATTAAGAAGGAATGGGGTTGGCATGAGCTCCTACTTGTGTTTACTTGCGAGTCCCAGGAAAATCCGGGTCCTTGGTCTTGTTGTTTGTCTGTAAGACAGCGTGTGCTTGCCTGAAGTGCATCTGCATTTCTCAGGTAAGATGGACAGCCACAGGGAAAACTGCTTAGGTGGATAAAAGAAGAGTAAGAATGTGGGGTTGTGCTTCTTTTTGGTCTTTTTTCTCTGTTGGGCTTTTTGTTTATTTATTTTGGCTTATAATGCAGCACACTGTATATATAATTTTGTAGCTTCTTTAAAATTTCTACATTACAAAATAAATATTTCATTCTTAAAAATGTATGTGCATACCATTTTTAATGACTGTATAATATTCTATCTGGGTAGACCAGGCACGGTGGCTCATACCTATAATCCCAGCACTTTGGGAGGCTGAGGCGGGAGGATCACTTGAGGCCAGGAGCTGGAGACCAGCCTGGGCAAACATGAAACCTCATCTCTTTAAAAAAAAAAAAAAAAGCTGGCAGCCAAGATGGCCAAATAGGAACAGCTCCGGTCTACAGCTCCCAGCGTGAGCAACGCAGAAGACGGGTGATTTCTGCATTTTCCATCTGAGGTACCGGGTTCATCTCACTAAGGAGTGCCAGACAGTGGGCACAGGACAGTGGGTGCAGCGCACCGTGTGCAAGCCGAAGCAGGGCGAGGCATTGCCTCACTCGAGAAGTGCAAGGGGTCAGGGAGTTCCCTTTCCTAGTCAAAGAAAGGGGTGACAGACGGCACCTGGAAAATCGGGTCACTCCCACCCTAATACTGCGCTTTTCCGACAGGCTTAAAAAACGGCGCACCAGGAGATTATATCCCGCACATGGCTCAGAGGGTCCTACGCCCACGGAGTCTTGCTGATTGCTAGCACAGCAGTCTGAGATCAAACTGCAAGGCGGCAGCCAGGCTGGGGGAGGGGCGCCTGCCATTGCCCAGGCTTGCTTAGGTAAACAAAGCAGCCGGGAGGCTCGAACTGGGTGGAGCCCACCACAGCTCAAGGAGGCCTGCCTGCCTCTGTAGGCTCCACCTCTGGGGGCAGGGCACAGACAAACAAAAAGACAGCAGTAACCTCTGCAGTCTTAAATGTCCCTGTCTGACAGCTTTGAAGAGAGCAGTGGTTCTCCCAGCACACAGCTGGAGATCTGAGAATGGGCAGACTGCCTCCTCAAGTGGGTCCCTGACCCCTGACCCCCGAGCAGCCTACCTGGGAGGCACCCCCCAGTAGGGGCAGATTGACAGCTCACACGGCCGGGTACTCCTCTGAGACAAAACTTCCAGAGAAATGATCAGACAGCAGCATTCGTGGTTCACGAAAATCTGCTGTTCTGCAGCCACCACTGATGATACCCAGGCAAACAGGGTCTGGAGTGGACCGCTAGCAAACTCCAATAGACCTGCAGCTGAGGGTCCTGTCTGTTAGAAGGAAAACTAACAAACAGAAAGACATCCGCACCAAAAACCCATCTGTACATCACCATCATCAGAGACCAAAAGTAGATAAAACCACAAAGATGGGGAAAAAACAGAGCAGAAAAACTGGAAACTCTAAAAAGCAGAGCGCCTCTCCTCCTCCAAAGGAACGCAGTTCCTCACCAGCAACGGAACAAAGCTGGATGGAGAATGACTTTGACGAGTTGAGAGAAGGCTTCAGATGATCAAACTACTCTGAGCTACAGGAGGAAATTCAAACCAAAGGCAAAGAAGTTAAAAACTTTGAAAAAAATTTAGATGAATGTATAACTAGAATAACCAATACAGAGAAGTGCTTAAAGGAGCTGATGGAGCTGAAAGCCAAGGCTCGAGAACTACGTGAAGAATGCAGAAGCCTCAGGAGCCGATGCGATCAACTGGAAGAAAGGGTATCAGTGATGGAAGATGAAATGAATGAAATGAAGTGAGAAGGGAAGTTTAGAGAAAAAAGAATAAAAAGAAACAAGCAAAGCCTCCAAGAAATATGGGACTATGTGAAAAGACCAAATCTACGTCTGATTGGTGTACCTCAAAGTGACGGGGAGAATGGAACCAAGTTGGAAAACACTCTGCAGGATATTATCCAGGAGAACTTCCCCAATCTAGCAAGGCAGGCCAACATTCAGATTCAGGAAATACAGAGAACACCACAAAGATACTCCTCGAGAAGAGCAACTCCAAGGCACATAATTGTCAGATTCACCAAAGTTGAAATGAAGGAAAAAATGTTAAGGGCAGCCAGAGAGAAAGGTCGGGTTACCCACAAAGGGAAGCCCATCAGACTAACAGCGGATCTCTCGGCAGAAACTCTACAAGCCAGAAGAGAGTGGGGGCCAATATTCAACATTCTTAAAGAAAAGAATTTTCAACCCAGAATTTCATATCCAGCCAAACTAAGCTTCATAAGTGAAGAAGAAATAAAATACTTTACAGACAAGCAAATGCTGAGAGATTTTGTCACCACCAGGCCTGCCCTAAAAGAGCTCCTGAAGGAAGCACTAAACATGGAAAGGAACAACCTGTACCAGCCACTGCAAAATCAGGCCAAATTGTAAAGACCATTGAGGCTAGGAAGAAACTGCATCAACTAACAAGCAAAATAACCAGCTAACATCATAATGACAGGATCAAATTCACACATAACAATATTAACTTTAAATGTAAATGGACTAAATGCTCCAATTAAAAGACACAGACTGGCAAATTGGATAAAGAGTCAAGACTCATCAGTGTGCTATATTCAGGAAACCCATCTCATGTGCACAGACACACAAAGGCTCAAAATAAAAGGATGGAGGAAGATCTACCAAGCAAATGGAAAACAAAAAAAGGCAGAGGTTGCAATCCTAGTCCCTGATAAAACAGACTTTAGACCAACAAAGATCAAAAGAGACAAAGAAGGCCATTACATAATGGTAAAGGGATCAGTTCAACGAGAAGAGCTAACTATCCTAAATATATATGCACCCAATACAGGAGCACCCAGATTCATAAAGCAAGTCCTGAGTGACCTACAAAGAGACTTAGACTCCCGCACAATAATAATGGGAGACTTTAACACCCCACTGTCAACATTAGACAGAACAACGAGACAGAAAGTTAACAAGGATACCCAGAAATTGAACTCAGCTCTGCACCAAGCGGACCTAATAGACATCTACAGAACTCTCCACCCCAAATCAACAGAATATACATTTTTTTCAGCACCACACCACACCTATTCCAAAATTGACCACATACTTGGAAGTAAAGCTCTCCTCGGCAAACGTAAAAGAACAGAAATTATAACAAACTGTCTCTCAGACCACAGTGCAATCAAACTAGAACTCAGGATTAAGAAACTCACTCAAAACCGCTCAACTGCATGGAAACTGAACAACCTGCTCCTGAATGACTACTGGGTACATAACGAAATGAAGGCAGAAATAAAGATGTTCTTTGAAACCAACGAGAACAAAGACACAGCATACCAGAATCTCTGGGACACATTCAAAGCAGTGTGTAGAGGGAAATTTATAGCACTAAATGCCCACAAGAGAAAGCAGGAAAGATCCAAAATTGACACCCTAACATCACAATTAAAAGAACTAGAAAAGCAAGAGCAAACACATTCAAAAGCTAGCAGAAGGCAAGAAATAACTAAAATCAGAGCAGAACTGAAGGAAATACAGACACAAAAAACCCTTCAAAAAATTGATGAATTCAGGAGCTGGTTTTTTGAAAGGATCAACAACATTGATAGACCACTAGCAAGACTAATAAAGAAGAAAAGAGAGAAGAATCAAATAGACACAATAAAAAATGATAAAGGGGATATCACCACCGATCCCACAGAAATACAAACTACCATCAGAGAATACTACAAACACCTCTACGCAAATAAACTAGAAAATCTAGAAGAAATGGATAAATTCCTCGACACATACACCCTCCCAAGACTAAACCAGGAAGAAGTTGAATCTCTGAATAGACCAATAACAGGCTCTGAAATTGTGGCAATAACCAATAGCTTACCAACCAAAAAGAGTCCAGGACCAGATGGATTCACAGCCGAATTCTACCAGAGGTACAAGGAGGAACTGGTACCATTCCTTCTGAAACTATTCCAATCAATAGAAAAAGAGGGAATCCTCCCTAACTCATTTTATGAGGCCAGCAGCATCCTGATACCAAAGCCGGGCAGAGACAGAAACAAAAAAGAGAATTTTAGACCAATATCCTTGATGAACATTGATGCAAAAACCCTCAATAAAATACTGGCAAACCAAATCCAGCAGCACATCCAAAAGCTTATCCACCATGATCAAGTGGGCCTCATCCCTGGGATGCAAGGCTGGTTCAATATACGCAAATCAATAAATGTAATCCAGCATATAAACAGAACCAAAGACAAAAACCACATGATTATCTCAATAGGTGCAGAAAAGGCCTTTGACAAAATTCAACAATGCTTCATGCTAAAAACTCTCAATAAATTAGGTATTGATGGGACATATCTCAAAATAATAAGAGCTATCTATGACAAACCCACAGCCAATATAATACTGAATGGGCAAAAACTGGAAGCATTCCCCTTGAAAACTGGCACAAGACAGGGATGCCCTCTCTCACCACTCCTATTCAACATAGTGTTGGAAGTTCTGGCCAGGGCAATTAGGCAGGAGAAGGAAATAAAGGGTACTCAATTAGGAAAAGAGGAAGTCAAATTGTCCCTATTTGCAGATGACATGATTGTATATCTAGAAAACCCCATTTTCTCAGCCCAAAATCTCCTAAAGCTGATAAGCAACTTCAGCAAAGTCTCAGGATACAAAATCAATGTACAAAAATCACAAGCATTCTTATACACCAAGAACAGACAGAGAGCCAAATCATGAGTGAACTCCCATTCACAATTGCTTCAAAGAGAATAAAATACTTAGGAATCCAACTTACAAGGGACGTGAAGGACCTCTTCAAGGAGAACTACAAACCACTGCTCAATGAAATAAAAGAGGATACAAACAAATGGAAGAACATTCCATGCTCATGGATAGGAAGAATCAATATCATGAAAATGGCCATACTGCCCAAGGTAATTTATAGATTCAATGCCATCCCCATCAAGCTACCAATGACTTTCTTCACAGAATTGGAAAATACTACTTTAAAGTTCATATGGAACCAAAAAAGAGCCCGCATCGCCAAGTCAATCCTAAGCCAAAAGAACAAAGCTGGAGGCATCATGCTACCTGACTTCAAACTATACTACAAGGCTACAGTAATCAAAACAGCATGGTACTGGTACCAAAACAGAGATATAGATCAGTGGAACAGAACAGAGCCCTCAGAAATAATGCCGCATATCTACAACTATCTGATCTTTGACAAACCTGAGAAAAACAATAAATGGGGAAAGGATTCCCTGTTTAATAAATGGTGCTGGGAAAACTGGCTAGCCATATGTAGAAAGCTGAAACTGGATCCCTTCCTTACACCTTATACAAAAATCAATTCAAGATGGATTAAAGACTTAAACGTTAGACCTAAAACCATAAAAACCCTAGAAGAAAACCTAGGCATTACCATTCAGGACATAGGCATGGGCAAGGACTTCATGTCTAAAACACCAAAAGCAATGGCAACAAAAGCCAGAATTGACAAATGGGATCTAATTAAACTAAAGAGCTTCTGCACAGCAAAAGAAACTACCATCAGAGCGAACAGGTAACCTACAAAATGGGAGAAAATTTTCACAACCTACTCATCTGACAAAGGGCTAATATCCAGAATCTACAATGAACTCAAACAAATTTACAAGAAAAAAACAACCCCATCAAAAAGTGGGTGAAGGACATGAACAGACACTTCTCAAAAGAAGACATTTATGCAGCCAAAAGACACATGAAAAAATGCTCACCATCACTGGCCATCAGAGAAATGCAAATCAAAACCACAATGAGATACCATCTCACACCAGTTAGAATGGCAATCATTAAAAAGTCAGGAAACAACAGGTGCTGGAGAGGATGTGGAGACATAGGAACACTTTTACACTGTTGGTGGGACTGTAAACTAGTTCAACCATTGTGGAAGTCAGTGTGGTGATTCCTCAAGGATCTAGAACTAGAAATACCATTTGACCCAGCCATCCCATTACTAGGTATATACCCAAAGGACTATAAATCATGCTGCTATAAAGACACATGCAGACATATGTTTATTGCGGCACTATTCACAATAGCAAAGACTTGGAACCAACCCAAATGTCTAACAAAGATAGACTAGATTAAGAAAATGTGGCACATATACACCATGGAATACTATGCAGCCATAAAAAATGATGAGTTCATGTCCTTTGTAGGGACATGGATGAAATTGGAAATCATCATTCTCTGTAAACTATCGCAAGGACAAAAAACCAAACACCGCATGTTCTCACTCATAGGTGGGAATTGAACAATGAGAACACATGGACACAGGAAGGGGAACATCACACTCTGGGGACTGTTGTGGGGTGGGGGGAGAGGGGAGGGATAGCATTAGGAGATATACCTGATGCTAAATGACGAGTTAATGGGTGCAGCACACCAGCATGGCACATGTATACATATGTAACTAACCTGCACATTGTGCACATGTACCCTAAAACTTAAAGTATAAAAAAAAAAAATCTGGCAAATTTTTTGCCAGAAGTGCAATTTACTCGAGCATTTTCCTTGCCTTAGTACAGTTGCTTTTAGTTTTTCAATTATAATTAAGTCTTCTTAGATAAAGGATTAAAAAAAAAAACCCTTTCCTATTCTACATGAGAATTTGACCTTTGGTTAACTTTCTAGCTCTGTTTTCCTTGAGATCTCATAAAAGTGGACTATCAACGGTTTTACTAGGCAACATTGCTTATGTAAAAATGGCCTTTGCTTGGGAAACTGCATCTGAACTGAGAAAACCATAACTACCTGGTGAGAAGTCTTCCTCAGGGCCTCCTTGAGTGCAGTGACTCCTCCTGGTCATGCCTCCTACCTACTAAGTTGTTACAGGAGATACTTTTGTAGGGCATATGAGGTTTTGAAGCCAGGCTCATTCTTTTGTCTGTATGATGTGGATCTCAACTCTTTTTTTTTTTTTCTTTTTTTTGAGACAGAGTCTTGCTCTGTCACCCAGGCTGGAGTGCAGTGGTGCAATCTTGGCTCACTGCAACCCCCGGCTCCCAGGTTCAAGTGATTCTCCTACCTCAGCCTCTCGAGTAGTTGGGATTACAGGCACCTGCCACCACACCCAGCTAATTTTTGTATTTTTAGTAGAGACGGGGTTTCACCAGGTTGGTCAGGCTGGTCTCAAACTCCTGGCCTCAGGTGATCCACCTGCCTTGGCCTCCCAAAGTGCTGGGATTACAGGCATGAGCTACCATGCCCGGCCAGATGTCAACTGTTTGTGCCTGGGCTGTAACCTGGTTGGGAGGCAAAGAGACCCTCTCCTGGACAGCTGTGTGAACTGCTGTATGGACTGCTACGTGGTCTTCCATTGAGAGGAGCACCTCCTGCCACTGTGTTTCTCCAGGCTGTCTTCCCTTGGCTCATGGTGGTCTTATAAGTCTGAATGTTTAGTGGTATCAAAGAAGACCCTTGGTGGACTTGGCATCCTACATTTAGGATTATTTCCTTAGGAGAGCTTCACCAAAGTAGAATAACTGGGTCCCACACTATGGGCTCCTTAATACAGATATAAAGTCAAGTCTATTTCCCAAAGAGTTGTATCACCAGCTTTCACCAGCTGTGCAATGAGGCAGCCATTTCTAGGTACTCTCACCAGAATTTTTTAAAAATTTTGTAGATTTGATCATAAAAATTGGTTTCTTGTCATAATTTACAGTTTTAAAAAATCTTAAACTGTAGGTTTGAGAACTGCTAGCATTTCCTCTTTTGTGAATTGATGCTTTCTTTTGCCCAGCAAAAAAGTTAAATTGCAAGTAAACGGGATTTAAAAATTTTAAATTGCAAAGTGCAACCAGATGTAAGAGGCATTTTCCCCCTCTCTGTTCTAAACTGCTTTTTCTGCCCTTCTAGGTCTACAAGGCCCTTCTCCCCCAGTACGCCAAACTCGAGCAGAAAATCTTGTCTCAGACCCGGGGGCCTCCGGAGTGAACAGGCATCCCTGTTGCCCCTGCCTGCCCAGATTTACTGACCCCACTTGGAGACATGGCCCCAGACAGCAGGGATCCACTTCTCTGTTCTGAACAGCTCTTCCTGCCCCTACTGACTCCTTGGAGTGTCCAGGACCATCTTAAAGCCGCCCTCAGCACATCTGCATGAAGATAGATAGGCACTCCTGTCCCTGTGCCCGTGTGCCCCAGGGCAGGAAAGCATCTCTCTTTTCCTGTCTTTTATCCCAGGAGGCAGGACAACACTGAGACTGGGATATGTCCAATAAAAACTATGACTTTTCCCCTTGCAGAGGCAGAATTAAAGCTAATCTAGGGACTCAAATCAGCAGAATGGGGGAGACAAAGCCCTGTCTCACCCCCTAACCTCATCCTATCTCTTTCTCCAACCCTGTCTGCCCACTCCTCCGCAAACCGTGACCCATAGCTGCCCCCACCCCATACCTTGATCTACCATCCATCCTCTTCCCCAATCCAAACACCACAGTCTCTTCTCTCCCACACCCTGCCCTCCTTGTTTTAGCTGTCTGAGGTGCCTCGCAGGGCCTCTCTTACTTGCCCCATGCTCACCCTCTCCATGCTGTCCCCATTCTCTCCTTTCACCATCTCTCCTCTCCCCCTCCTTCATCTCTCCTCCCTCCCCAAACTCACTTGGCATAATTCACAACCTCCCACCCAAACAATGGGCCTGGTGGACGTGCTTCCTGTGCCCTCCTTTTAGCTATGCCCACAGATCACTGAGAGGGACCATCTCCCAAGTGGCGCAGTTTAGAACTTCTCTCCCTTTTTCTCCCTCATTCCCTCTCTCTTCTTGCAGTCCACTTGCTGAAGAAGTTGTGTCATTTCTCTGGAAGAATTTCCAAAATTCTGGATTTCTTTTTTATTTTGGAGTATTTCATCAGCTGAAAAGTTGTGATTCTCACTTTGAGTTTTCTTCCTATATTTGTATAGTGAGTTCCTTTTTCTTTCCTCTTTATCCCTCCTGTTTTACTTTATACCTCTCTATTCCTTGCTCAAATTATTGCAAAAGCCTCTATAGAAAGTCCTCTGTGATCTGACTCCTGCAGACTCTTCCAGATTTTTTTTCTGCCCAAGGCCTTTACTGAGCTCAGGACTCCAGCTAAATCAAAATACTCATGTTCTCACCTAGAGTGACAAAATCCTGCAGATAGGTTTGAGACCTAGTGGATCAGAGCAGTAGCTACTGGGAAGTTAAAAGGAAGGGGCTTAGAAAATGAATGGGACCAAAGGCATCACTTCTGATGGAGATGAAGCCATCTTGAAAGTGAGTGGTGTCCTTTGGAGGCATGGTGGATGAAAGGGTGCAAAGGAAGCAAGAGGTTAAAGATAACGGCCCATTAGATACAACAGCAAGCCCAAGATTCCGAAGAAGACAGACAACTCCCCCTAGTACCACCTAGACATTACTTTTTAAAGACATTTTACATTATTGTCCAGCAGAAAAAGGCTGTCTTGGACCATGAAACAGTAAACTGTAACTAAACACTTCAACATGAATTTGAAAATAAATAATTATGGATATAAAAGAACACCAGAGATCAGAAATTCAAAAACTCAGAATAAAAATGAAGAAGCTACAAGCATATATGAGAAGAGAACTGACTGAACTTGGGAAATAATTTGAACAAAAAGATAAATCTTCACAGATATGAATACTAAATTATATCTTAGTGAAAATAGATATGGTCACAAGTACATTAAGGCACGTAGAAGGTAGGAGTAAGAAAAGCTAAGAGAAGCAAAACAAAGCAATATTAAAGGAAGAGCCAAAAAGACCCAGAAATAACATGGTAGATAAAGAAGATTGGCAAAGAAAAGATGATACAGGTAAGATTGGAACTCATGAAGACAAAAGATAAGACAGTGGAATAGAGTTAATATTTAAAATTCAAATATTAAAACTCAAATAAACCCCAAAGAACTTTTGGAAAACAAAAGAAAACCTGAAACTTTATCTTGAAAGGGTCTATCTTGTTACTTAGAATATTGACCCAGAATGATTAGCTCTGAGACATAGCCTACCAACTATACTTTGAAGCCAAAGAAAAAGAACTATGTAAGCCTCTAGACCAAAAGACCTAGTCTCTTACAAAGGAAAGATCTGGTTGGCCTCAAACTTCTCAACAAAGCAAAATAGCAATGGGGCAACCTTTTCAAGAAACTCAAAGTATGAACTGAGGATTTAATATTTCACCAAGCTGTCCTTTAAGTATCAAGGATATAGGAAGAAGTTTTAATTACACAAGAGCCCAGGGACTATTATACTCACAACTTCTTCCTTAGAATTCTACTAAAAGACAAGCTTCATCCAACTAGATGATTGGGGAAACTTGAGCAAAAGGACTGGACATGACCGTTGAATATCTTTGATTGTAGATCTGAGGCCAAATGGAAGTGGGGATAAGGGTGGAAGAACAGTATTAGTCCCTTCTCACACTGCTATGAAGATAGTACCCGGCTGGGAATGGTGGCTCATGTCTGTAATCCCAGCACTTTGGGAGGCTGAGGCAGGAAGATCACCTGAGGTCAGGAGCTCGAGACCAGACTGGCCAACATGGTGAAACCCCGTCTTTACTAAAAATACAAAAATTAGCTGGGTATGGTGGTGCACGCCTGTAATCCCAGCTACTTGGGAGGCTGAGGCATGAGAATTGCTTGAACCTGGGGGCAGAGATTGCAGTGAGCCAAGATTGTGCCACTTCACTCCAGCCTGGGCAACAGTGAGACTCTGTCTCAAAAAAATAATAAAGATAGTACCCAAGACTGGGTAATTTATAAAGAAAAGAGGTTTAATTGACTCACAGTTCCACATGGCTGGGGAGGCCTCAGGAAACCTACAATCGTGGCAGAAGGTGAAGGGGAAGAAAGGACCTTCTTCACATGGTGGCAAGAAAGAGAGAGCATGGACGCACAAGAGAGCAAGCAGGGAAAACTGTCTTATAAAACCATCAGATCTCGTGAGAACTCTTTATCATGAGAACAGCTTGGGGGAAACCACCCCCATGATCCAGTCACCTCCCACCAGGTCTTGCCCTCAACACCTGGGGATTACAATTCAAGATGAGATTTGGGTGGGGACAGAAAGCCTAATCACATGAAATAGTATCAAACTATATATGCTTTGACAAGACAGAAGTAACAAAACAAAAAAGAAGGGAGAGAGGAAGAGGAAAATACAAAGAACTCCTTGTTGCTTAGGCAATATGTAGAAGTCAAGTAGTATTATTTAAAGTTGACAAACCAAGTATATGAAGTGTAAGTAAGGAAAAAGGGAGATTTAGAGCATTAAAAGTGTACTATACTATTAATAGTATA
Source organism: Pan troglodytes (assembly GCF_028858775.2). Classification (NCBI taxonomy): domain Eukaryota; kingdom Metazoa; phylum Chordata; class Mammalia; order Primates; family Hominidae; genus Pan; species Pan troglodytes. The sequence goes on from NC_086015.1 coordinate 42,419,528, forward strand.
GAATACATAGTATAATTACTAGAATAAAAATGTAAATCATCAATGCTCAAAGAAGCAATAATAAAGATTACAGTGAAAAACATGCGGTAAATGTACCATCATACAGTAAATATATTAAGTCCAAGCATATAAGTTAAATCAGTACATGTGAAAGGACTTACCTATTAAAAGGAATATCAGATTGGCTTACAAACCAATGTCTTATTGTCTGTTATTTATAAGAGACACATCTAAAGTAAGTGATTCAGGAGAGGCTAAAAAAAAAAAGAGATGGGCAAAAATAGACCAGACAAGTAGGACCACAAAAGGCAAAGATTACAGTATCCATATCTGAAAAGGTAGAATTCAGGAAAAAATAGACAAGACAATGAAGGATACATTAAAATGCTAAAAGCCACAATTCACAATGAGGATATACTATTTATGAGTGTTAGAGCTTCAGTTATCTGGTTTGTCAACTTTAAGTGATATTCTTTGGCTCCTGCCTATCCCCTGTACAACAAAGAGCTCTTTCTACTTTCCTCTTTCTCTCTCCCTCCTTTTTCATTGTTTCCATTGTGTTACTTCTGCCTTGTCAAAGCACATAACATTTGCATAACAAATTATGCAAGGAAAAATGAACAGAAACCTAGAAATAACAGAAATTTAAAACACCTCTCTCTCATCCAAGACTGAAGTTAAGGAGACAAAAAATACATATAACGATATAAGTGATCTAAGTAACAGTATCTATAAAGTAGATCTAATGAATATATGTTGAACTTTCTACCTTGATAATAGAGAATATTACTCTAGGGCAAGCGTGATGGCCCACACCTGTAATCCCAGCACTTTGGGAGGCTGAGGCAGGTGGATCGCTTGAGCTCAGGAGTTCGAGACCAGCTTGGGCAACATGGTGAAACCCCATCTCTACAAAAATTAGCCAGGCATGGTGGCAGGAGCCTGAGGTCCCTAGGAATTTATGACTCTTCTAGGAATCAAGATTGTTGTCCCACAGCAGCCTCACACACCTGGCATAGCAGTGATTAAACTCATTGGGAGCTATCTCAAAAATAATTGTGAGTGAGGCTTTTGGTACATAGAGTAGACTCCAATCAGACACATAAAACCCACAGTACATTTTAGGAAGCTATACTAATGGCATTAACCTGGATTAAAAGGGACTAAATGTTAAAAGACCCTGGACCCCCAACTTTCTATGGGCAACAAGCAGGCATAGTTGCTCAAAAGACAGTTTCTAGGCCAGGCATAGTAGCTCATGCCTGTAATCGCAGCACTTTCAGAGGCCAAGGTGGGTGGATCATGAAGTCAGGAGTTCAAGACCAGCCTGGTCAAAATAGTGAAACCCCATCTCTACTAAAAATACAAAAATTAGCTGGGCATGGTGATGCATGCCTGTAGTCCCAGCTACCTGGGAGGCTGAGGCAGGAGAATCGCTTGAACCCGGGAGGTTGAGGTTGCAGTGAGCTGAGATCTCGCCACTGCACTCCAGCTTGGGCAACAGAGTGAGACTTCATCTCAAAAAAAAAAAAAAAAAAAAAAGGTATATATATCAGGCCGGGCGTGGTGTCTCATGTCTGTAATCCTAGAACTTTAGGAAACCGAGGTGGGTGGATCACCTGAGGTCAGGAGTTCAAGATCAGCCTGGCCAACATGGTGAAACCCTGTCTCTACTAATAATACAAAAAAAATTAGGCGGGCGTGGTAGCAGACACCTGTAATCCCAGCTACTCAGGAGGCTGAGACAGGAGAATCACTTGAACCTGGGAGGTGGAAGTTGCAGTAAGCTGAGATGGCAGCACTGTACTCCAGCCTGGGTGACAGAGCAAGACTCTGTCTCAAAAAAAAAAAAAAAAAAAGATATATATAGATAGATAGATAGATAGATAGATATAGATATATGTATGTATGTATGTATCAGAAAAAACGCAAGTACACTTTAAGCATATTTTAAAATGCTTACTGACAAAAATCAGAGTTTGATAAAATTCTGTGTTACCATGGCTGTGGAGAAATAGGCATTCGTATACATTTCTGGTAGGAGTGCAATTTTGTGAAACTCCTAAAGAGGGAAATTGGGCAACATCAACAAAACTAAATATGAGTATGACTTAACCATTCCAATAGGAATCTGCACAAAGACACAATTCCAACATACAAGACAACATATGTATAAGGTTATTGTGAAATTATTGATAACAGCAAAGTACTTTGGAAAAGGCACATATACACTAATATAGGACAGATTGAATAGATTATAATGCATCCACACAATAAAAAAGAATGAGGAAGATCTCTATGTACCAATGATGGGTAAATTCCATAAACAAAGGACAGTTCTCTACTTTGTTCTTTTTATTCCCCTTAACAAAGTTTTATAGTTTTTAGTGTATGTCTTACACATATTTTGTTAAATTATTTGATATTTCAAAAATGTTTTGTGATAAAATGTGTGACATTTATCACTTTAACCATGTTTTGTGATAAAATGTATGACATTTATCATTTTAACCATGGAAAAGTGTTCATTTTTTCAATTGTTTTTGCTAGCATTTAGGAATATTCCATGGTATGTTGAATTATTCATTGTGAACATATAAAGATCAAATTCAGTAGCATTAGGTATATTCACAATATTATGCTACCATCACCACCACACATTTCCGAAACCTTTTTATCATTCTAGACTGAAACTCTACTCACTAAACAATAACTCCTATTTTTCTCTCCCCAGCCCTTGATAACCGCTATCCTTTCTGTCTCTATGGATTTGCCTATTCTAGGTTTTTCATATAAGTGGTATCATACATGTTTCCTCTTGTTTCTGGCTTATTCCACTTCGTGTAATATTTTATTAAATTTTGCATGTGTAAAATAGTTAATATTTTAATGTTTTAAATTTAAAGGTTCATTCACATTGTAGCAAGGCTGAATAATATTCCACTGTGTTTATATACCACATCCTGTTTATCCATTCATCCATCAGTGGACATTTAAGTTGTTTTCACCTTTTGGTGATTGTAAATAATGCTGCTATGAACATTGATGTACAAATATCTGAGTCCGTGCTTTCAATTTTTTGGGTATATACCTAGAAGTGGAATTGCTGAATCATATAGTAATTCTGTTTAACTTTTTGAGGACCCACCACAGTTTTCCACAGTAGCTGCACCATTTTACATTCCCCAGCAGTAATGCACAGGGATCTAGTTTCTCTACATCCTTGTCAACACTTGTTATTTTTCTTTATATATATATATATATATAATAGCCATCGTTATGGATGTGAAGTGAAATTTCATTGTGGTTTTTATTTGTGTTTTCCTAATGACTAGTGATGTTAAGCACTTTTCATGTTCTTATTTGCCTTTTGTACACATTTAATTGTTTTGACGCTGTTGGAAAAGTGTTTCATTTTTTCAATTGTTTTTGCTAGCATGTAGAGATAGTCTATGGTATATGGAATTATTTGTTGCTAACATATAAAAATAATTTTTTTTTTAGATGGAGTCTTGCTCTGTCACCAGGCTGGAATGCAGTGGCACCATCTCGGCTCACTGCAATCTCTGCCTCCTGGGTTCAAGCAATTCTCCTGCCTTAGCCTCCCGAGTAACTGGGATTACAGGCACCCCCCCAACATGCCCAGCTAATTTTTGTATTTTTAGTAGAGACGGGATTTCACCATGTTGGCCAGGATGGTCTCAATCCCCCAACCTTGTGATCCACCCGCCTCAGCCTCCCAAAGTGCTGGAATTAACAGGCGTGAGCCACCACGCCCAGCCATAAGAATCAATTTTTGTTTGATTTTGTGTCTTGCAACTTTATTAAATTCACTTACTAGTTATGGTAGTATTTTGTATTAGTAGGATATGTAGGGTTTCTATCCATCATGTCATGTCATCTATAAAACAAAGACAGTTTTCTTCTCTTCAATCTGTAAGCATTTTATTTCATTTTCTTGCCTTTCTGCAATGGCTAGAATGTCTAGTATAGTGTTGAATAGAAGTAGGGAGAGCAATAATCCTTGCCTTGTCCCTGATCTTAGCGGACAGCATTTTATCACTAAGAGTGTGTGTGTGAATACGCCCTCCATCGGGCTAAGAAATTTCCCTTTCATTTCTTGCTGGAGGTGGGGAGGAATATTTAAAAAGAATGTGTAGGTTTGTCTTGAATTTTGTTAAATGTTTTGCATGTATGTGTTATGGTTTTGGTATTATGTGTTCCTTAAATATTTGATTGAATTCACCAGTGAAACCATCTTAGTTAGATGTTTTCTTTGTGAAACTTTTAAGTTAAAACTCAATTTACATAAAAATATATGGCCCTTCAGATTTTGTACTTCTTTTTGTGTCAATGTTAATAATACGTATCTTTCAAAGAATATCCCCCCCTTTTTTTTTGGTAGAGATAGGGTTTTGCCATGTTGTTGGTAGCAAGCCCTAACCCTGTCATAAACAGGCCTTAAAGAAACTGGCCATAAACAGGATTTCTGCAGCAATGGGACATGCTCATGATGGCTGTCATGCACACTGCTAAAAGTTGTTGGTTTACTGGAGCAGGGCAAGGAACACCTGGCCCCGCCCGGAGCAAAAAACTGCTCAAACCACAAACGATAGCAGGAAAGGCCTGTGCCTTGGCAGCATGTTTTTGCTGCAGATAATCAGCCAGAGCCTGTTTCTCTGCTCCTCGCTGAGATTGCTTTATTTCCCATAAAGATTGCTTTTAGCTAATCTACAATGTTTCGAAGCCATGCTTATATCACTGGCTTTCTGTCAATAAATGTGTGGGTCAAGCTCTGTTTGTGGCTCTCAGCTCTGAACGCTGTCAGCCCCTGATCCCCACTTTATACTGTATTCCTGTGTCTGTCTTAATTACTCTAGTGCCGCTGGGTTGGAGTCTCCACAACCGAGCTGGTCTCGGCAAGTGGTGCCCAACACGGGGGCTCGAACCTGGGTCGAAGAGTCGCCAGAGCGATGGTTAGAAAATGTGGAACTACACTGGAGGACACCCGAGTACTGTTAAAGCAATCCTCATGGTCAGTAAGAAGGGGAGCTCAGAAGCATCAGGGTAACAATGGGACAAGGGTCGAGCAGGCATGAGGCTTATTTGAGTCTGCTTCGCCATCTCCTCAGAAAAGGAGGAGTGAACATTAGCACTAGCTGACTTACGCAGCTTTTTAGTGCAGTAGAGAAATATTGCCGCTGGTTTCTGGACCGAGGAACTGTGAATGTAGAGGTCTGGGAAAAGGTAGGCAGCACACTGAAAAAGGCATATAAGGATGGTGTTGGGGATATTCCTATAACTGGTCAGTGTGGGCTCTGGTTCATTCCACCTTGGAGCCTTTCCACACAGATGACGAGGAGGAGGAATCAGAGGAATAAGGAGAGTCTAACGAAGTAACAGAAGAGGTGACAGAGCAAGTTTGCTTGCCAGCTAAAGCAGCAGAGTAGGGAGAGGTTTGTCCCTACCCCTCTACACCCCCTCATTATTTTGAAGAAAAGGAGTGGCCTGACCCTCCGAATCTTTCTTTTCCAGAGGACACTGGGCAAAAAGTAGTTGCCCCAGTGACTGAGCAGCGCCTCGAGCAACCGCTGTCATTTCTATTCAGGCAGGAATCCAGCAAGCTAGACAAGAGGGTGATATGGATGCTTGGCAGTTTCCTGTTAGAATACACCCACCTGATCAACAGGGAAATATTATGGCTACATTTGAGTCTTTTCCTTTTAAAATACTTAAAGAATTTAAACAATCTATTAATCAACATGGACCAGGTTTTCCTTTTGTAATGGGACTGTTAAAGAATGTTGCTGTCTCCAGTCAGATGATGCCAGCGGTATGGCAGGATCACTTCTAGGTAGGTCTAATTTACATTTAAAAGGAGTACAAGTACAAACAGGAGTCATTGATTCAGATTACAATGGGGAAATTCAAATTGTTATATCTACTTCTGTTCCCTGGAAAGCAGAGCCAGGAGAGTGTATAGCACAACTCCTGATTGTGCCATATGTGGAAATGGGGAGAAGTGAAACTAAACAGACAGGAGGATCTGGAAGTACAAATAAGCAAGGGAGAGCAGCTTACTGGGTAAATCAAATTACTGATAAACATCCTACCTGTGAAATAACTATTCAGGGAAAGAAATTCAAAGGGTTGGGAGATACAGGAGTGGACGTTTCAATTATTTCTCTACAGCACTGGCCGTCTGTGTGGCCAATTCAATCCGCTCAATTTAACATAGTTGGAGTTGGTAAAGCCCCTGAAGTATATCAAAGTATTTATATTTTGCATTGTGAAGGACCCCATGAACAATCTGGGACTATTCAGCCAATTGTAACTTCTGTACCTATAAATTTATGGGGGAGAGATTTATTACAGCAATGGGGAGCACAAGTTCCCCATTACATAGAACAATTATATAGCCCTCAAAGTCAGCATGTGATACAAGAGATGGGGTATGTGTCTGGCATGGGATTAGAAAAAAATTTACAAGGGTTAAAAAAACCAGTTCAAGCGGAAGGAAAAAATTCTTGTCAGGGTTTAGGGTATCATTTTTGATGGCGGCCATTGTTAAGCCTCCGGAACCTATACCTTTAAAATGGTTAACAAGTAAGCCAATTTGGATAGAACAATTGTTGCTGAGTAAAGAAGAACTGGAGGCTTTAGAGGTCTTAGTTACTGAACAATTAGAAAAAGGACATATAGCTCTAACGTTTTCCCCCTGGAATTCTCCAGTCTTTGTTATTATTATTATTATTATTATTATTATTATTATTATTATTTTTAAGATGGAGTCTCACTCTGCTGCCCAGGCTGGAGTGCAGTGGTGCGATCTTGGCTCACTGCAAGCTCCGCCTCCTGGGTTCATGCCATTCTCCTGCCTCAGCCTCCCGAGTAGCTGGGACTATAGGCGCCCACCACCATGCCTGGCTAATTTTTTGTATTTTTAGTGGAGACGGGGTTTCACTGCATTAGCCAGGATGGTCTCGATCTCCTGACCTTGTGATCCACCCACCTTGGCCTCCCAAAGTGCTGGGATTACAGGTGTGAGCCACCATGCCCAGCCCTCCAGTCTTTGTTATTAAGAAAAAATGTGATAAATGGAGAATGTTGACAGATCTTAGAGCCATTAATTCGGTTAGACAACCTATGGGAGCATTGCAGCCTGGACTGCCTTCTGCTGCTATGATTCCAAAAAATTGGCCTTTAATAGTCATAGATTTAAAAGACTGTTTCTTTATTATCCCCTTAGCTGAGCAAGACTGTGAATGGTTTGCATTTACAATTCCTGTGGTAAACAACCTGCAGCCTGCTTAGCGTTTTCATTGGAGAGTGTTGCCACAAGGCATGTTAAACAGTCCAACGATTTGTCAGACTTATGTAGGACAAGCAATTGAACCTACTCGTAAAAAATTTTCACAGTGTTACCTTATTCATTATATGGATGATATACTTTGTGCTGCCCCCACTCAGGAAATATTACTCCAATGTTATAATCACTTGCAAAACTCGATTTCTCATGCTGATTTAATTATAGCTCCTGACAAAATTCAGACTACTACTCCTTACTCCTACTTGGGGACCTTAGTAAATGACACTACCATTGTGCCACAGAAAGTAACCATACATAGGGATCAATTGAAAACATTGAATGACTTTCAAAAATTACTGGGAAACATTAATTGGATATGACCTGCTCTAGGCATTCCTACCTCTGCCATGAGTAATCTCTTTTCTATCCTTAGAGGAGATCCCAGTCTCACAAACCCTTGGCAATTAACAAAGGAGGCTGAGGCAGAGTTACAGCTGATTGAAAAGCAAGTGCATAAAGCTCAAATAAATAGAATAGATCCAGAAAAGATCCAGAAAAGATTGATTTTTCCAACTCAGCATTCACCTACTGGTGGTGTTGTTCAAGAGCAAGATCTTGTAGAATGGCTTTTTCTTCCACATACTAATTCATGGACTCTAACTCCTTATTTGGATCAAATTGCTACTCTGATAGGAAATGGGAGAACTCAAATTGTTAAATTACAAGGATATGATCCTGGAAAAATTTTTGTTCCCCTTACAAAGGCACAAATACAAAAAGCCTTTATAAATAGTCTTAATTGCAAACCCATTTAGCTGATTTCATAGGTGTTCTTGATAATCACTTTCCAAAGACAAAATTATTTCAATTTTTGAAATTAACTAATTGGATTCTCCCTAGAATAACTAAATTTAAACGAATTGAAGGTGCTGAAAATGTTTTTACAGATGGGTCTAGTAATGGTGAAGCTTCTAACTCTGGATCAAAAAGTAAAGTTTTCTAGACGCCCTATACTTCAGCTCAAAAAGCAGAGCTTGTAGTTGTAATTGAGGTGCTGACGGCTTTTGAGATGCCTGTCAATGTAATTTCTGATTCTTCATACGTGGTTCATTCCACACAATTAATTGAAAATGTTCAGTTACAATTTCATGCAGATAAACAACTGATGACTTTATTTACCCAATTGCAAACAGCAGTTAAGAGTAGAATGCACCCTTTTTACATAACTCGTATTGGAGGTCATACACCTCTTCCAGGACCTTTGACTGCGGGAAATCAAATTGCTGATTGCCTAGTTGCTATGGCATTATCTAATGCTAGACACTTTCATAATTTAACCCATGTTAATGCCTCTGGTCTCAAACGCAGATACAGCATTACCTGGAAAGAAGCTAAAGCTATTATCCAGCAATGCCCAACTTGCCAAATGGTGCATTCCTCATCTTTTACAGGAGTAGTTAATACTTGAGGATTGGAACCTAATTCTCTTTGGCAAATGGATGTCACACATGTTCCCTCGTTTGGGAGACTAGCTTATGTACATGTATGTGTAGATACATTTTCTCACTTTGTTTGGGCTACATGCTAAATAGGGGAATCTTCTGCCTGTATTAAATGGCATCTTCTGCAATGCTTCACAGTCATGGGCATTCCATCTTCAGTTAAAACAGACAATGCTCCAGGCTATACTAGCCAAGCTCTAGCTATATTTTTCTCTATATGGAATATTAAACACATTACTGGCATCCCATATAATTCACAAGGACAAGCCATTGTGGAAAGAATGAATCACTCCCTAAAACAACAATTACAAAAGCAGAAGAGGAGGATCAATGATTATAGGAATGGAGATTATAGGACTCTGCACATACAACTAAATCTAGCATTATTAACTTTAAATTTTTTGAGCCTGCCTAAAGGCCGGATGCTACCAGCAGCTGAACAGCATCTACAGAAACCAGCTTAAAAGACAGAAGCAGAACAACTGGTTTTGTGGAGAGATCCAATAACAAAAAGTTGGGAAATAGGTAAAATAATAACATGGGGTAGAGGTTATGCTTGTGTTTCTCCAGGCCAAAACCAGCAGCCAATTTGGATATCATCAAGACACCTGAAACTTTATCATGAGCCAGATGCTGAGGAAGAGATTTTGGGAGGAACCCAAGGACCTCCCACTTGCAGCCATGTTGAGACTGACAATAAGTCCACCTTTCCTGCTTGTAGTGGGTCATTTAAAACTTGATCTCCCTAATCATCATGGGACTTGTCAAGAATGTAGGTTGTTTTCTTGTGTGAATTCTTCCTTGTATAATACTGATCATTCTATTTTAGCGGTAAGAACCCAAGAAGGAGTATGGATACCTGTAAAGCTTTCTGGTCCTTGGGAAGCCTCTCCTTCTGTGCATATTATTACTGAAATTCTTCAAAAGATTCTGAGATGCTCTCAGTGTTTCATTGCTACTTTAATTTTAATCATTATGGGATTGATTGCTGTCACAGCTACTGCCGCGGCAGCTGGAGTTGCTTTGCATTTCACAGTACAAACAGCAGACTATGTAAATAATTGGCAGAAAAATTCTACTTTGCTGTGGAATTCCCAAACTAATATAGACCAGAAACTAGCTAATCAAATCAATTATCTCCAACAAACTGTAATGTGGCTAGGAGATTGAGTAGTTAGTCTAGAATATAGAATGCAGTTACAATGTGATTGGAATACTTCTGATTTTTGCATTACTCCTCATCTGTATAATGAAAGACAGCATGAGTGGGAAAGAGTTAAGAAACATTTGAAAGGTCATACTGGAAATTTACTTTAGATATTACGCAACTGAAGGAACAAATATTTCAATCTTCCCAGGCACATCTGACACTAATGCCAGGAACTGAAGTGCTTGAAGGCGCTTCAGATGGATTAGCAGCTATTAACCCATTAAAATGGATCAAGACACTTGGAGGCTCTGTAATTTGAATGATGACTGTGCTTCTAATTGGTGTCGTTTGTCTTTGTATATCAAATTGAAATACAAATGAAATTGGTCATTTGTACATCTGCAAATATGGATCGCGAATCCTGCGAGAAGTAGCCTGCTGTGACAAAGCTGCCTATGCCTTTATCACTTTGCAAAAACAGAAAGGTGGGACACGTTGGTAGCAATCCCTAACCCTGTCATAAACAGACCTTAAAGAAACTGGCCATAAACAGGATTTCTGCAGCAATGGGACATGCTCATGATGGCTGTCATGCACACTGCTAAAAGTTGTTGGTTTACTAGAGCAGGGCAAGGAACACCTGGCCCCGCCCGGAGCAAAAAACTGCTCAAACCACAAACGATAGCAGGAAAGGCCTGTGCCTTGACAGCATGTTTTTGCTACAGATAATCAGCCAGAGCCTGTTTCTCTGCTCCTCGCTGAGATTGCTTTGTTTCCCATAAAGAATGCTTTTAGCTAATCTACAATCTATAGAAGCAATGCTTATCACTGGCTTTCTGTCAATAAATGTGTGGGTCAAGCTCTGTTTGTGGCTCTCAGCTCTGAAGGCTGTCAGCCCCCTAATCCCCACTTTATACTGTATTCCTGTGTCTTTGTCTTAATTCCTCTAGTGCCGCTTCGTTAGGTCTCCATGACTGAGCTGGTCTTGGCACCATGTTGCTCAGACTAGTCTTGAACTCCTGCAATCCTCCCACAAAGTGCTGGGATTACAGGCGTGAGCCACCGCACCTGGCCACAATCTTCCATTTTAACTTGTCAAATTTATTAGCATAAACTTGTTTAAATATTCCTTTATTATCCTTGCATGTCTGTAGTACTTGTAGTGAAAGAATTCCCTTTCATTTCTGAAACTGGTCATTTGTGTTTTTTCTGAATCAGACTAGCTAGAAGTTTATCAATTTTATTGATCACACTTTTTTCCTATTTTATTGATTTCCATTTTTTATTATTTACTTCAGGTTTAATTTGCTCTGCTTTTCCTAGCTTTTCTTTTCTTTTCTTTTTTTGAGACAGAATCTCGTTCTGTAGTCCAGGTTGGAGTGCAGTGGCATGGTCTTGGCTTACTGCAACCTCCGCCTCCCAGTTCAAGCAATTCTTCTGCCTCAGCCTCCTGAGTAGCTGGGACTACAGGCGCCCACCACCACACCTGGCTAATTTTTGTATTTTTAGTAGAGACAGGTTTCATCATGTTGGGCAGGCTGGTCTAGAACTCCTGACTTCAAGTGATTCATCCACCTTGGCCTCCCAGAGTTCTGGGATTACAGGTGTGAGCCACCATCCCTGGTCAATGTTTTTTAGTTTTTCAAGGTGGAAATCTACATAACTGATTTAAGACATTTCCTCTTTCCTAACATAAGCACTTAACATTATCAGCTTCATTGTATGCACCGCTTTAACTGCATCCCGTAAATTTTCATATGTTCTGTTTCCATTGTCATTCTGCTCAAAATGTTTTCTGATTTCCTTTGCTGTTTTTCGTTAATTCTTAGGTTAATTCCCAAATATTAGGGGATTTTCCAGATAACTTTTTGCTGGAATTTGGTTTTGTTATTTAATGTCATCTGTGTGGTCTAAGAATATGCTCCGCATAAATTCAAGTTTTTAAAACTTACTGACATTTATTTTTTGGCCCAGCATATAGTTTAGTTTTGGGGGATGTTATGTGTGCATTTGAAAAAATGTGTTTTCTCTCTTGTTGAGTGTTCTGTAAATGACAATAAGGTCGAATTAGATTGATGGTGTTGTTCAAGTCTTTTATGTCTTAACCAATTTTCTATATACTTGTTATACCAATTACTGAGAGAGCAGTAGTAAAATCTCCAACCATAATTGTGTATTTCTTCATTTTTGCTTTTAGTTTTTTCCATTTTTCTTCATATGCTTTGAGGTTCTATTACTTGGACATACATATTTGGGACTGTTATATCTTCATGATGATTTGACCCCACTTATCATGAAATGTTCCTCTTTTTCCCTGTTAATATTCACTGTTCTGAACACTGTTTCCTGATATTACTATAGCCACTCCATCATTTGTTAGATTAGTATTTGCGTGTTATATGTTTCTTTAAATCATTTAAATTTTAATCTTCTTGAACTGTAAACACTGTCTTTTGGTTAGAGTGTTTAGAGTCCATTTACATAATGTAATTATTGATGTGGTTTCTTTAAATCCCACATCCTACTATTTGTTTTCTATTTGTTCCAGCTGTTCATTGTCCTCTCCCCTTTAACTGCCTTCTTTTGAGTTATTTGAGTATTTTTTGTTATCTCATTTTATCTCCACTCCATATATTGGTTAGATCTCTGTGATGGATAATGTTAAATGCTGCTCAGGTTCCTCTTCAAGAAGTCATTATTGTTTCCCCTGCTGGGAGACCTGTTGACAGATAGCTTTCTGCTGACAGACCCTTCAGGGATTGCCACGATTGCAGAGAGCTACCTTGCTCAAGGTCATTCGCCTTCCCAAGGTGGCTAACATCCAGTGCTGAATGCAAGAATATTAAGGTCTGACCATCTCAATCCAACTCAGCACAATTCTGAAGAGTCATTCTAGTTCTGTAGCTTCATGTGGGCTTGGCCAAGGCTATTATTGGAACTAGCATAACAACCTGACTTCTCATCCTGCCCACCCCTGCTTGTGTCGCCTTCCTTCTACAGGTATTTATCCCAAGAGCACTCCTTAATAAATATCCTTCACACTGAACTCCATCTCCATCAACCTGCAACAGCTTCTTTGTTTTAGTTTTTAGTGGTTGCTGTAGGCATTGCCAATATGCATATTTTAAGCTATTACAGTTGTGTTAGTTTGCTAGGGCTGCCATAACAAAATACTACAGACTGGGTGGCTTAAACAACAGACATTTATTTCCTCTTAGTTCTGGAGGCCAGAAGTCCAAGATCAAGGTGTTCACAGATGTGGCTTCTCCTGAGGCCTCTCTCTTTTTTGAATTTTTTATTATTATACTTTAAGTTCTAGGGTACATGTGCACAACGTGCAGGTTTGTTACATAAGTATACATGTATTTGGTTTGCTGCACCCATTAACTCGTCATTTACATTGGGTATTTCTCCTAATGCTATCCCTCCCCCAGGCCCCCACCCCATGACAGGCCCTGGTGTGTGATGTTCCCCTCCCTGTGTCCAAGTGTTCCCATTGTTCAATTCCCACCTATGAGTGAGAACATGTGGTGTTTGGTTTTCTGTCCTTGAGATAGTTTGCTCAGAATGATGGTTTCCAGCTTCATCCATGTCCCTGCAAAGGACATGAACTCATCCTTTTTTATGGCTGCATAGTATTTCATGGTGTATATGTGCCACATTTTCTTAATCCAGTCTATCATTGATGGACATTTGGGTCGGTTCCAAGTCTTTGCTATTGTGAATAGTGCCACAGTAAACATATGTGTTCGTGTGTCTTTATTGTAGCATGATTTATAATCCTTCGGGTATATACCCAGTAATAGGATCACTGGGTCAAACAGTATTCCTAGCTCTAGATCTTTGAGGAATCACCACACTGTCTTCCACAATGGCTGAACTAATTTACACTCCCACCAACAATGTAAAAGCATCCCTATTTCTCTACATCCTCTCCAGCATCTGTTGTTTCCTGACTTTTTAATGATTGCCATTCTAACTGGCGTGAGACCTTATCTCACTGTGGTTTGATTTGCATTTATCTGATGACCAGTGATGATGAGCATTTTTTCATGGGTCTGTTGGCTGCATAAATGTCTTTTTTTGAGAAGTGTCTGTTCATATCCTTTGCCCACTTTTTGATGGGGTTGTTTGATTTTTTCTTGTAAATTTGTTTAAGTTCTTTGTAGATTCTCGATATTAGCCCTTTGTCAGATGAGTAGATTGCAAAAATTTTCTCCCATTCTGTAGGTTGCCTTTCACTCTGTTGGTAGCTTCTTTTGCTGTGCAGAAGCTCTTTAGTTTAATTAGATCCCAAATGTCTATTTTGGCTTTTGTTGCCATTGCTTTTGGTGTTTTAGTCATGAAGTCCTTGCCCATGGCTATGTCCTGAATGGTATTGCCTAGGTTTTATTCTAGGGTTTTTATGGTTTTAGGTCTAATGTTTAAGTCTTTAATCCATCTTGAATTAATTTTTGTATGAGGTGTAAAGAAGGGATCCAGTTTCAGCTTTCTACACATGGCTAGCCAGTTTTCCCAGCACCATTTATTAAGTAGGGAATCCTTTCCCCATTTCTTGTTTTTCTCAGGTTTGTCAAAGATCAGATAGTTGTAGATATGTGGTGCTATTTCTGAGGCCTCTGTTCTGTTCCATTGATCTATATATCTGTTTTGGTACCAGTACCATCCTGTTTTGGCTACTGTAGCCTTGTAGTATAGTTTGAAGTCAGGTAGCATGATGCCTCCAGCTTTGTTCTTTTTGCTTAGGATTGTCTTGGCAATGTGGGCTCCTTTTTGGTTCCATATGAACTTTAAAGTAGTTTTTTCCAATTCTGTGAAGAAAGTCATTGGTAGCTTGATGGGGATGGCATTGAATCTATAAATTACCTTGGGCAGTATGGCCATTTTCCAATATTGATTCTTCCTATCCATGAGCATGGAATGTTCTTCCATTTGTTTGTATCCTCTTTTATTTCATTGAGCAGTGGTTTGTAGTTCTCCTTGAAGAGGTCCTTCACGTCCCTTGGAAGTTGGATTCCTAGGTATTTCTCTTTGTAGCAATTGTGAATGGGAGTTCACTCATGATTTGGCTCTCTGTTTGTCTGTTCTTGGTGTATAGGAATGCTTGTGATTTTTGCACATTGATTTTGTATCCTGAGACTTTGCTGAAGTTGCTTATCAGCTTAAGGAGATTTGGGGCTGAGATGATGGGGTTTTCTAAACATACGATCATGTCGCCTGCAAAGAGGGACAATTTGACTTCCTCTTTTCCTAATTGAATACCTTTTATTTCTTTCTCTTGCCTGATTGCCCTGGCCAGAACTTGCAACACTTTGTTGAATAGGAGTGGTGAGAGAGGGCATCCCTGTCTTGTGCCAGTTTTCAAAGGGTATGCTTCCAGTTTTTGCACATTCAGTATGATATTGGCTGTGGGTTTGTCTTAACGAAAAGAGGTTTAATTGACTCATGTTTCCCCTAAGGCTGGGGAGGCCTTAGGAAACTTAGAATCATGACAGAAGGCACCTCTTCACTGGGCAGCAGGAGACAGAATCAGCACTGAGTGAAGGGGAAGCCTCCTATAATACCATCAGACCTCATGAGAACTCACTATCATTAGAACAGCATGGGGAAACTGCCCCCATGATTTAATTATCTCCACCTGGTCTTGCCCTTGACACATGAGGATTGTTATAATTCAAGATTGAAAAAAAAGATAGTTACTTCCTAGACACAATGGAGGTACAGGCATTGGGTAAATATAACTGTTCCAAAGGGGAGACATTGGCCAAAACAAAGGGGCCACAGTCCCCATGCAAGATTTGGGTGGCGTCACTGCCAAGCCACATCATTCCACCCTGGCACCTCCCAAATCTCTTGTCCTCACATTTCAAAACACAATCATTCTCTTCCAGCAGTCCCCAAAATTCTGAACTTAATTTCAGCATTAACCCAGAAGTCCAGGTCCAAAGTCTCATCTGAGACAAGGCAAGTCCCTTCCACCTAGCCTGTAAAATCAAAAGAAAGATAGTTACTTCTGGCCAGATGCAGTGGCTCACGCCGGTAATCCCAAGACTTTTGGAGGCCAAGGTGTGTGGATCTCGAGGTCAGGAGATCGAGACCATCCTGGTCAACATGGTGAAATCCCATCTCTACTACAAATACAAAAATTAGCTGGGCATGGCGGTGTGTGCCTGTAATCCCAGCTACTCGGGAGGCTGAGGCAGGAAAATCGCTTGAACCCAGGAGGCAGAGGTTGCAGTGAGCTGAGATTGCGACCCTGCACTCCTGCCTGGTGACAGAGCTAGACTCCATCAAAAAAAGTTTACTTCCTAGATACAATAGAGGTACAGGCATTGGGTAAATATACCTGTTCTAAAGGGGAGACATTGGCCAAAACAAAGGGGCTACAGGCCTCATGCAAGTCCGAAATCCAACAAGGCAGCAATTAAATCTTAAAGCTCTGAAATAATCTCCTTTGACTCTATTTCTCACATCCAGGTCATGCTGATGCAAGAGGTGGGCCCCCATGGCTTTGGCCAGCTCCACCTCTGTGGCTTTGCTGGGTACAGCCCCACTCTTGGCTTTCACGGGCTGGTGTTGAGTGTCTGCATTTTTTCCAGGCACACGGTGCAAGCTGTCAGTGAATCTACCACTCTGGGGTCTGGAGGATGGTGGCCCTCTTCTCACAGCTCCAGTAGACCGTGCCCCAGTGGGAACTCTCTGTGGGGGTTCCAACCCCACGTTTCCCTTCTGTGCTGCCCTAGCAGAGGTTCATCCATGAGGGCTCCGTCCCCCAGCAAACTTCTGCCTGGACATCCATGCATTTCCTCTGAAATCTAGGCGGAGATTCCTAAACCTCAATTCTTGACTTCTCTGCACCTGCAGGCCCAACACCATGTGGAAGCTGCCAAGGCTCAGGGCTTGCACCCTCTGAAGCCACAGCCCAAGCTGTACCATGGCTGAAGCAGCTGGGATGTAAGGCACCAAGTGTCTAGGCTGCACACAACAAAGAGGGCCTGGGCCTGGCCCACAGAACCATTTTTTCCTCCTAGGCCTCCAGGCCTGTGATGGGGAGGGCTGCCCTGAAGTTCTCTGACATGCCCTGGAAACATTTTCCCCATTGTCTTGGTGATTAACATTTGGCTCCTCATTACTTATGTAAATTTCTGCAGCAGGCTTGAATTTCTCCTCAGAAAATGGGTTTTTCTTTCCTATTGCATCATCAGGCTGCTAATTTTCCAAACTTTTATGCTCTGCTTCCTTTGAACGCTTTGTCAATTAGAAATTTCTTCCACCAGATACCTTAAATTATCTCTCTCAAGTTCAAAGTTCCACAGATCTCTAGGGCAAGGGCAAAATGCTGCCAGTCTCTTTGCTAAAGAATAGCAAGAGTCAACTTTATTCCAATTCCCAAAAAATTCTTCATCTCCATCTGAAACAACCTCAGCCTGGACTCCATTGTCCATATCACTGTCAGCATTTTGGTCAAAGCCATTCAACAACTCTCTAGGAAGTTCCAAACTTTCCCACATTTTCGTGTCTGCAAACCATTCCGACCTCTGCCTCTTACCCAGTTCCAAAGTCGCTTCCACATTTTTAAGTATCCTTATAGCAGCACCCCCTTCCTGGTACCAATTTACTCTATTAGTCTGTTCTCAAGCTCCTATGAATAAATACCCGAGACTAGGTAATTTATAAAGAAAAGAAGTTTAATTGACTCACAGTTCCACATGGCTGGAGAGGCCTCAGGAAATTTACAATCATGATAGAAGACACCTCTTTACAGGGCAGCAGGAGAGAGCCTGAGCACTGAGTGAAGGTGGGGAAGCCCCTTATAAAAACATCAGATCTTGTGAGAACTCACTCACTATCATGAGAACAGCATGGGGAAAACCATCTCCATGTTTCAATAATCTCCACCTGGTCCTGCCTTTGACATGTGGGGATTATTACAATTCAAGATGAGATTTGGGTGGGGACACAGCCAAACCATATCAGGTCTCTTTCACAGTACATTATAGTCTGATTTTCTAAAGTCCAAGATAATGATTGATTCCTAAAAACAGCAGGAGAAAAGCATCTATTACCTATAAAGGAAAGCCTATGAGACTAACAGTGGATTTCTCAGCAGAAACCTTACAGGTCAGAAGATAATTGGATGATATATTCAAAGTCCTGGAAGAAAAATATCAACAGCCAAAAATATTTTATTCAACAAAGTTACCCTTCATAAATGAAGGAGAAATGTCTTTCCCAAATAAGCAAATGCTGAGGGAATTTGTTAGCACTAGACTGGTCCTACAAGAAATGCTCAAGGGAGCCCTAAACTCAGAAACAAAAGGACAACACTTACCATCATGAAAACACATGAAACAAAATTCACTGGTAAAGCAATCACACAAAGGAGGAAGAGAAAGAACTCAAATAGTACCACTACAGAAATCCACCAAGCCACAATGACAATAAGAGAAAAAGAAACAAAGAATATGCATAGCAACCAGGAAACAACAATATGATAGGAACAAAGCCTCATATATCAACAATAACCTTGAATGAAAATGGTTTAAATTCTTCACTAAAAAGATATTGACTGATTGGAGCTACGTGTGGTGGCTCATGCCTATAATCCCAACACTTTGGGAGGCAGAGGCAGGTGGATTGCTTGAGGCCAGGAGTTCAAGACCAGCCTGGCTAACATAGCAAAACCCCATTGCCATATCATAGCGAAACAAAAATTAGCTATGTGTGGTGGTATGTGCCTGTAATCCCAGCTACTTGGGTGGCTGAGGCTGAGAATCACTTGAACCCAGGAGGCAGAGATTGCAGTGAGCCGAGATCACACCACTTCACTCCAGCCTGGGTGACAGAGTGAGACAGACTGATCAAATAGATTTTTTTAAAAAGATGATCAAACTGTATGTTGCTTACAGGAAATTCACCTTATCAGTAAAGGCACACATAGACTGAAAGTAAAGAAATGGAAAAAGATATTCCATACAAACAGAAACCAAAAGTGAGCAGGTAGTATAATAAGTATGCTTATTATACTACATAAAACGGACTTTAAGTCAAGACCAGTAACACACACACACACACACACACACACACACACACACACACACACAGTCATTTTATAATGATAAAGGAATCAATCTAGCAAGAGGATATAACAGTTATAAACATATATGCACCCAACATTGGAGCACCCATATTCATAAAGCAAATATTATTAGATCTAAATAGAGAGATAGCCTGCAATACAATCATAGTGGGGGACTTCAACACCCCACTTTCAGCATTAGACAGATCATCTAGACAGAAAATCAACAAATAAACATTGGACTTAAGCTGGACTTCAGACCAAATGAACCTTACAGGGATTTACAGAACTTTCTATCCAACGACTGCAGAATATAGATTCTTTTCATCAGCATACAACACATTCTCCAGGATAGACCATATGTTAGGCCACAAAACAAGCCTCAACAATTTTTTAGAAATCAAATTCATATCAAGTATCTCCTCTGACCACAATGGAATAAAACTAGAAATCAATACCAAGAGGAACTTTGGAAACTATACAAATATATGGAAATTAAACAACATGCTCCTGAATGACAATTGAGTCAATGAAGAAATTGAGATGGAAATAAAAAAAAATTCTTTAAGGAAATGAAATATACCAAAATCTGTGGGATACAGCAAAAGTAGTGCAAAAAGGGAAGTTATAGCAGTAACTGCCTACATCAAAAAATAGAAAGATCACAAGTTAACAAGCTAACAATGTACCTCAAAGGACTGAAAAAGTAAGAACAAACCAAACCCCAAATTAGCAGAAAAAAGGAACAAAGATCAGAGCAGAACTAAATGAAAAACAGACTAAGAAAATACAAAGGATAAACAAAACAAAAAGTTTGCTCTTCAAACAGATAAACAACATTGATAAATCACTAGCCAGACTAACCAAGAAAAAAAGAGAGAAGACCCAAATAAAATCAGAAATGAAAAAGGAGACATTACAACTGGTAACATGAAAATACAAGAGATCATCAGGGACTACTATGAACAATTACACATAGACAAACTGGAAAAAACAGAAGAAATGGAAAAATTTCTGGACACATACAACCTACCAAGTTTGAACCAAGAAGAAATAGAAAACGCAAACAGACCAATAACAAGTAACAAGATTGAAACAGTAATAAAAATCTTCTTAACAAAGAAAAACCCTTTACTGGATAGAGTTACAGCTGAATTCTACCAAATGTAAAAGAACTAATACCAACCCTCCTAAAAACTATTCTGAAAAATCAAAGAAGAGAGAATTCTCCCTAACTCATTCTATGAGGCCAGCATCACCCTGATACCAAAACCAGAAAAGGCCACAGCAAAAAAGAAAACTACAGGGCAGTATATCTGATGAACATTAATACAACATTCCTCAACAAAATACTAGCAAACCAAATCCAACAGCACATCAAAAAGATAACACACCTGGGCTGGGTGTGGTGGCTCACACCTGTAATCCCAGCACTTTGGGAGGCCAAGGCGGGCAGATCACCTGAGGTCAGGAGTTCAAGACCAGCCTGGTCAACATGGTGAAAACCCATCTCTACTAAAAATACAAAAATTAGCCAGGTGTGATGGTGGGTGCCTGTAATCCCAGCTACTCGGGAGGCTGAGGCAGAAGAATTGCATGAAATCAGGAGATGGAGGTTGCAGTGAGCTGAGATCACACCACTGCACTCCAGCCTGGGCGACAGAGTGAGACTCCTTCTAAAAATAATAATTAATAATAATAATAATAATGATAATAATAACAAAAACCAAAAAAACCCCCACCATAATCAAGTGGGATTTATAAAAGGGGTGCAAGGATAGTTCAATATATGTAAATCAGTAAACATGATACACCATATCAACAGAATGAAGAACAAAAACTGTATGATGAATTCAATAGAAGTAGAAAAAGCATTTGATAAAATTCAACATCCCTTCATGATAGTCTCAAGAAATTAGGCAATGAAGGAACATACCTCAAATTAACAAAGGGCATATACAACAAATCCACAGCTAACATCATACTGCATGGAGAAAAGTGGAAAGCCTTTCCTCTAAGAACTGGAACAAGACAAGTCACTTTTACCACTCCTATTCAATATAGTACTGGAAGTCCTAGCCAGAGCAATCAGGCAAGAGAGAGAAAGAAAAGGCATCCATATTGCAAAAGAGAAACTCAAATTTTGCTGTTTGTTGATGATATGATATATGATCCTATATCCAGAAAAACCTAAAGACTCTACTAAAAAACTCTTAGATTTGATGAATTAATTCACTAAAGTTACAGGATATAAAAAAATTGATGTACAAAAACCAGTCGTGTTCTATACATGAATAATGATCTAGCTGAGAAATAAATCAAGAAGGCAATCCCAGCCAGGTGTAGTGGCTCATGCCTGTAATCCCAGCACTTTAGGAGGCTTTGGCAGTAGGATCACTTAAGGCCAGGAGTCCAAGACCAGCCTGGGCAACATAGTGAGACCCTGTATAAAAATAAAAATAGGCCGGGTGCAGTGGCTCATGCCTGTAATCCTAGCACTTTCGGAGGCTACGGCAGGTGGATCACGAGGTCAGGAGATAGAGACCACCCTGGCCAACATGGTGAAACCCCATCTCTACTAAAAATACAAAAATTAGCCGGGTGTGGTGGTGTGCACCTGTAGTCCCAGCTACTCAGGAGGCTGAGGCAGGAGAATCGCTTGAACCCAGGAGGCAGAGGTTGCAGTGAGCCGAGATCCAGCCCGGTGACAGAGCAAGATTCTGTCTCAAAAAAATAAGAAATAAAATAAAACATTAGCCAAGTGTGGTGGCATGCACCTGTAGTCCCAGCTACTCAGAGGCTGAGGCAGAAGGATTGCTTGAACACAGGAATTCAAGGCTATAGTGAGTTGATTGCACCACTGCACTTTGGCCTAGGTGACAGAGCAAGACCCTGTCTCCATTTTTTTTTAAAGGCAATCCCATTTACAAAAGCTACAAAAAATAAAATAAAATAACTAGGAACCCATTTAACCAAGGAAGTGAAAGACCTGTACATGGAAAATTACAAGAAACCAATGAAAGAAATTGAAGAAGACACAAAGGAAAAACATCCCATGCTCTTGAAACAGAAGAATTAATATTACTGAAATTACCATATTGCCCAAAGCAATCTACAGGTTCAACACAATATCTATCAAAATACTAAGATCATTGTTCACAGAATTAGAAAAAACAATCTTAAAATTCATAAGGAACCAAAAAGAGCCTGAATAGCCATAGTGTTTCCGGAGTTGGTTCCTTCCTGTGGGTTCTTGGTCTTGCTGACTTTAAGAATGAAGCCGCGGACCTTTGTGGTGAGTGTTACAGCTCATAAAGCTGGCATGGACCCAAAGAGTGAGCAGCAGCAAGATTTATTGTGAAGAGCAAAAGAACAAAGCTTCCACAGCGTGGAAGGAGACCTGAGTGGGTTGCTGCTGCTGGCTGGGGTGGCCAGCTTTTATTCCCTTATTTGTCCCTGCCCATGTCCTGCTGATTGGTCCATTTTACAGAGCACTGATTGGTCCATTTTACAGTGTGCTGATTGGTCCGATTTACAGAGCACTGATTGGTCCATTTTACAAACCTCTAGCTAGCCACAGAGAGCTGATTGGTGCGTTTTTACAGAGTGCTGGTTGGTGCATTTTACAAACCTCTAGGTAGCCACAGAGCACTGATTGCTGCATCTTACAATCCTAGCTACAGAGTGCTGATTGGTACATTTTACAATCCTCTTGTAAGACAGAAAATTTCTTCAAGTCCCCACCCAACCCAGAAGTCCAACTGGCTTCACCTCTCAATCTCCCCTCTAAACAGGACACCCCAGCTGCTGTTGGAAATTGGGCAGTGACCACTCTAGCTACTTCCTGCTGGATAGGAGCAAAGAAGGGCCCTGCAGTGGTAGTGTCCTCCAGAGGGGAACTCTAGGCCAGCCAAAGGGTCAGTGGGTTGGTCCAGGGGTCCTCAGTAGAAGTTGTGAATTGAGCTCATTTGGGATTCCATTTGTAAGGCCATCTGTAGCTTGACAGCCTCGATCCTACAGGAAACAAATTTGACAAGGATGTTAAAAATACAGGGCCCAAAGGCGAGTAATAGCAAGATGGCTGTCACAGGACCTAGAAAGGGGAGAAGCCACGTCACCCAACTCCAGAGGTTGGTATAAGAGTTTGAAAGGCGGCCAGGCGCAGTGGCTCATGCCTGTAATCCCAGCACTTTGGGAGGCCGAGGCAGGCGGATCACAAGGTCAGGAGATCGAGACCAACCTGGCTAACATGGTGAAACCCTGTCTCTACTAAAAATACAAAAAATTAGCCAGGCGCAGTGGCGGGCACCTGTAGTCCCAGCTACTCGGGAGGCTGAGGCAGGAGAATGGCGTGAACCCAGGAGGCGGAGCTTGCAGTGAGCCGAGATAGCGCCACTGCACTCTGGCCTGGGTGAAACAGTGAGACTCCGTCTCAAAAAAAAAAAAAAAAAAGTTTGAAAGGCATTGTCTGATTTCAAAAACCTTTTCCTGTAATCGCTGGGCGGCATCTCGTACTATCGCTGACTGGTTAGTGTAAAAGCAACAGTCTTCCCCTAAGAAGGTGCAGAGTCCTCCTTTCTCAGCAGTGAGGAGGTCTAGGCCTCAGAGGTTTTGGAGAGTCACTGCTACCAAAGAGTCTATCTGGGATTGTAGAGTAAGGATAGATTTTGTTATTTCTTGTAAACTGTCTGAGAAATCCTTTGAGAGTGTGTGGTAGTAGGATAGTGAAGTAGATAAACTGGCGATTCTGGTTCCTGTAGCAGTGGGCATTCCTAACCCTATAAGTAAGGTTATTAGTTGTATGGCCCTGCACTGACAGACTTCAGCTTTGAGGGGCACTAATATGGTCTGATTTCCTCAAGATTAGAAGTTAGGATAATACATGTTACACTGTTAACTTTTAGCAAACTTTACTTTTGTCAAAAACCTTGTAAGTTTGGGATTTCAATTATTCTTTGCTATTAATAAGACCTCGTTCAGTCCATATTAATTTAGAATTGGTATAGATGGCTCCTTTCTGATGCTGTAAGTACTTTAAGGTTTAGCTGAGTGCAAACAGCTCACACGTTTGAGCAGACCAATTATTAAGCAACTTTCCTAACTCTGCTTCTACAAGAGTTTCCTTATCACTTACTGAATACCCATTGTGTCTTTTTCCCTTAATCACTTGGGAGGAACCATCTATCATCCTGTCCCAAAGGGGGTTCCTCCTAGGTCTGTTCAGATCTTTGTGTGGTAATTAATTAAGCTTTAGATCTCCTGTCAGGAAACCTGCTGGGTTAAGGATTTTTGATAGGAAGGCTATAGATTGTCAGTGGCCTCAGTGCTTTTGGGCTACGCTCTTGGTTACACTGACAACAAGGTGGTATTGGAGTGTTACAGGGTTATGGAGAAGACCTTCAATTATCAATTATAGGTTTTAAATTTACCCTTGTTTTTAAAGGAATAGGGTACACACTTTTTTCTTTACTACTTCTATCTCTCTCTCTTTCTCTCTCTTTCCTTCTCTGTCTCTTTCTCTCTGACTTTGTCTTTGTCTCTTCCTCTCTCTCTCTCACTCCCTTTTTGTCTCTCTGTCTCTTCCCCTCCCTCTTTCCTTCTCTCTTTGACTTTGTCTTTCCCCTCTCTCTTTCCTTCTCTGACTTTCCGTCTTTCCCCCTCTCTCTCTCTTTCCTCTTTCTTTCTCTCTTTGACTTTCTGCTGGCCTTTCCCTGCCTCTGCCAGCCGCTTATGCTGCTATTCTCCCCTATCCTTCCTCATGGCTTTGGCAGTGTAAGACTGCCACCTCCTTGGGTTTTTGCACTGTAATAACGCCATGATTTCCTTGTGATATTTAATGGGGGTTCCCCCAGAGGTTAGGAACTCCCTTTCTTTCCATATTGCAGCATGGGCATGTAGGATTAGATAAGCATACTTCCTATCTATATACACATTTATTCTTTTTCCCTTTCCCAGTTCTAAGGCTCGCGTAAGTGCCACTAGTTCTGCTAACTGATCGCTGGTCCCTGGGGGAAGAGGCTTACTTTCAAGTACTGTTACATCACTAACTATGGCATAACCTGCCCTTTGTATCTTATTAGCCACAAATGAACTTCCAGCAGTATGTAAGTTAAGGTCAGGATTAGCTAAGGGGACTTCTAAGAGATCTTCTCAGGCAACATAAATCTGGACTATAATTTGTTGGCAGTCATGCTTGATTGGTTCTCCATCCTCTGGGAGAAAAGTAGCAGGGTTGAGGGCTGCACACATGCATATTTGAAGCACCAGTCCCTCAAGGAGTAGCTCCTGGTATCTATGCCAGTGGTTGTCTGATAGCCATAAACTTCCTGTGGCACCTAGTATGCCATTTACACCATGAGTAGTCCAGACAGTGAGATTCTTTTCTTGTATTATTTTGATAGCCTCTGATACTAAGATGGCCATTGCCGCAACTACCCATAAACAGTGAGGCCAGCTTCTTGCTACTACATCAATTTCCTTACTTAGGTATGCCACTAGTTGTAGGGTTGTCCCACGAGTCTGAGTAAGGACTCCAAGAGCTAATCCTGCTCTCTCTGTGATATATAAAGAGAAGTTTTGTCCTGTGGGAAGGCTTAAGGCTGGAGCTTTTACTAGGGCCTGCTTTAAGGTTTTGAAGGCTGTTTCTGCTTCTGGTTCCCATTCTACTAGATGAGTATTTGCCCTCTGGGTCTCTGTGATTAGAGTATAGAGTGGTCTGGCCATCTCGCTGTATCTGGGGATCCATAGTCAGCAAAACCCAGTGATTCCAAGGAACCCCCGCAATTGTTTTAATGTCTTAGGGCAAGGACAAGCCAGTATAGCCTGTATTCATTCCTTGCTGAGGGCCCTGGTTCCTCTGGCTAAGACTAGGCCTAGCTATCTGACTTGTTGTAGGCAGAGTTGGGCCTTCGATTTAAATGCTTTGTACCCTTGATTAGCTAGAAAGTTTAAGAGACCTAGAGTAGCCTGGTGGCATGAGGCTTCTGAACTGGTAGCCAAAAGTAAATCATCCACATGCTAAAGGACCAGAGTGCCTGGACTTGAGAAGTGGCCTAGAACTTGGGCCAGTGCCTGACCAAACAGATGAGGACTATCCCTAAACCCTTGGGGCAAGACCATCCACATAAGTTGGGATGTGTGGTCTGTGGGATCCTCAAAGGCAAAGAGAAACTGGGAGTCACAGTGCAGGGGAATACAGAAGGCATCCTTGAGGTCCTGAACCATGAACCATTCTGCTTCCTCTGGTATTTGAGAGAGCAGGATATAGGGGTTGGGTACAACTGGATATAGAGGAATTACTGCCTTATTAATGCATCTAAGATCTTGCAGTAGTCTCCACTGACTATTCTGTTTTTGTACTCCTAGAATTGGGGTGTTGCAGGGACTGCTGCATTTTTTTTTTTTTTTTTTTTTTACTAAGACTTGAGCTTTTAAATGTCTAACACTATCCTGCAATCCTTTATGAACTTCAGGCCTTAAGGGATATTGTGTTTGATAGGGAAAAGTGGTGGGGTCTTTTAGCCTGATTTGGACTGGGCGGGCATTTTTGCCCTTCTGAATTGTCCTTCCAATGCCCAGACTTCAGTGTTGATTCCCTCCTTAAGCAGGGGACAACAAAAGGGTAACTTGTTCCCCATATTCACGTAGATAATAGCTCCAGCTTTGGCTAATATGTCCCTCCCTAATAAGGATATGGGACTTTCAGGCATAACAAGAAAGGCATGTGAAAAGAGCAAAGTCTCCCAATTACAATTGAGGAGGTGGGAGAAATACCTGGTTACAGGCTGTCCCAGGATTCCTCAGATGGTAATGGACTTTGAGGACAGCCGACCAGGGCAGGAGATTAACACTGAGAAGGCCGCACCAGTATCCAGGAGGAAGTCAATTTCCTCTCCCTCAATAGTTAAATGTACCTGGGGCTCAGTGAGGGTGATGACATAAGCCGGTGCTTGTTCCAGGCACCCTCAGTCCTGTTGTTGGATCGGCTGGTTGGGGGATTCTGGCCTAGAGAACATTTGTCCTCTGGGGCAGTGTGCCTTCCAGTGATTGCCTCGGCATAGTGGACATGGGCGAGGGGGAAGCTTGTTTCTCACTGGACAATCTTTTTTAAAGTGTCCTTGCAAACCACACTGATAACAAGCCCTACCAGCTGATTGGCCTGCTCCATTTTCTGTCCTCTCTGAACCACCAGGGTTTGTTTGTCTGAGGGCCATGACTAAGGCTGTGCCCTTTCTCTGATTTCACTTTTTCTTCTCAGCCTGTTCCTCTTGGTCCCTATTATAGAACACTGAGGTTGCCATGTTTAATAATGCCTCCAGATTTTGTTCAGGGCCTAGGGCTTGCTTTTGGAGCTTTCTCCTGATATCTGTGACTGATTGGGAAATAAACTTATCTTTTAGGATAAATTAACCCTCGAGGGAGTCTGGTGACAGGGGAGTGTATTTTCTTAAGGCCTCCTGTAGACGCTCAAGGAAGACAGAAGGATTTTCTTCCTTTCCTTGAGTTATGGTGGACATCATTGAATAATTCATGGGCTTTTTCCTAATTCTCCTTAGTCCTTCTAGAACACAGGTCAACAGATGTTTGTGACACCAGTCCCCATGATCTGAGTCTAGGTCCCAGTGGGGATCCATACTGGGGATGGCTTGCTGACCGGTAGGGAATTTGTCCCTTTCTTCAGCTGTCATTCTATCATTTACTTGACTAAAATACCAGGTATCTCCAAACTCTCGGGTTGCAGCTAAAGCCACATTCTTTTCATTAAAGGCCAGGGTTTGATCTCATAGCATGACATCTCTCCAAGTGGGGTCAAAGGTTTGCCCTAGACCCTGTAGGACATCTATATACCTATCAAGATCATCTGAAAACTTCCCCAGGTCTACCTTAATCTGCTTTAAATCAGAGAGGGAGAAGGGGACATGTACCTGGATTGGGCCAAATTCCCCTCCCCCTACAGTTTGAACGGGATATAACTGATAGCCTGGGGGTTTTTGTGGTCCTTTGGAGATTTCTTTGCTTGTTTCCTTCTGGGCAGGGAAGATTAGAGGAGGCTTATCATTAATAGGAAGGGGAGCTATAGGGAGGCTAGGATAATGGGGGTAAGCTGAGAGGTCCTCCTGTGGAATGAAAATTGCAAGCTTTACATAGTTGTGGATTCTCCTTCAATGAAAAGAAAGCTTGGACATAAGGTATTTCACTCCATTTGCCTTCCCTCTTACAGAAAAGGTCAAGCTGCAGGATAGTATTGTAATTTACACTCCCCTCAGGTGGCCATTTTTCCCCATCAGAGAGAGAATATTGGGGCCAGGCCATAGTGCAGAAAAAAATGAGTCACCTCTTTATCAGGGTTTGCGGGTCAAATTGGTCCCAGTGGCTTAGGATGCATTTCAAGGATGAGCCTGTTGATGCCTGAGTGTTTCCCATCTGAAAGAAAAAACCGCCCATGGTTTTGGTTTGTTTCTGCCCATGGCCCCCCACCCCTGGCCTGCCCAAGAATCTGCAATGGTCCCTGGACCCTGCTGATCAGAATAGTTGTACTCACTGATGCACA
Source organism: Pan troglodytes (assembly GCF_028858775.2). Taxonomy (NCBI): domain Eukaryota; kingdom Metazoa; phylum Chordata; class Mammalia; order Primates; family Hominidae; genus Pan; species Pan troglodytes. The sequence goes on from NC_086015.1 coordinate 42,448,118, forward strand.
AGCAGAAACACTAGTTTTCCTCCTAAACCACAAGGAGGACTGAGGAAGGTCGGATTTAGTGGCCCTTACCGACACATTCTTGAAAACCTGCACCCTTGCCTTCCCTCTTAGACCACAAAGAGGACCAGGAAAAATCAGGTTTAGTGGCCCTTAACAACACATTCTTGAAAACCTATTAGAGTCCTAAGCATTTTCTCCTGTTAGTATTGGGACCTTACCCCTTTCCTATAAAGATGATATTCCCCAAAAATGGAGTGGAGGGCCATACCCTGAGGGAGGGAAGAGATCTCCAGGGTTGGAAGAGTAATGCCTTTTGTCCTCACTTCTCATCATATGGATAGGAAGGATATAATTTCTGAAGCTCCCCATGTAGCCTTTGTTAGGCCTGCTTGTCTGAGGAGGGATCCTAAAAGGATAGTTGAACTCCCCCACGTGACGGGGCTTTGGGCAAAAATTATGTCTGATTGGTGAGCCTGGGTGCCTAAAGAAGGGAACAGAGTCATGAAATTTATACTAGAAATCATTCTTATAGGAGAAACTAGAAAAGCACCAGAAACAGGGAGTGCTTTCTAAAATCGGGACTAGTCTCGGAGAAGAGAGGCAGAAGGAAGTTTGTCTGACAGGCATTAGGACCCAGGAGGCAAGGGTCAGGATAGATAGGATAGATGGGCAAGTCTTGCTTGGGCAATGTAACTTTGAGAGTTCCACTCATGGCTACATGGTCAACCAACATTTTGTTGGGACCTTGGAGCTGAATGGCTTTCCTTTCTGTCAACCCTTGGGTCAGCCCAGATGTACAAGAAAAGTGGAAGCTGGTTCCAGGTAAACCAACGCTCCCAACTCCGAAGAGTCAGGGTTTGTTAGAGAGCCCTTTCCCAGAAAGCCTGACACCCATGTCTTTAGTCCGGTGGCCACGCTAGTCACTTTTAACTGGCTGACAGGTGCCTGGTGTTTAGTCCCTGAATCCTAAGGAAAAATAGGACAGAATAGCTAGCGAAAGGGGTCCAATGGTACTCACTGCTTGGCGATAGTCCCTTCTTGGTCACCAAGAAGTGTCTGGAATTGGTTCCTCCTGGTGGATTCTTGGTCTTGCTGACCTCAAGAATGAAGTCGTGGACCTTTGTGGTGAGTGTTACAGCTCTTAAAGGTGCCACGGACCCAAAGAGTGAGCAGCAGCAAGATTTATTGTGAAGAGTGAAAGAAGAAAGCTTCCACAGCATGGAAGGAGACCCAAGTGGGTTGGTGCTGCTGGCTGGGGTGGCCAGCTTTTATTCCCTTATTGGTCCCCACCTATGTCCTGCTGATTGGTCCATTTTACAGTGTGCTGATTGCCAGATTAGAGTGCTGATTGGTCCATTTTACAAACGTCTAGCTAGCCACAGAGAGCTGATTGGTGCATTTTTACAGAGTGCTGATTGGCACATTTTACAAACTTCTAGGTAACCACAGAATGCTGATTGGTGCATTTTAAAATCCTAGCTATAGAGCACTGATTGGTGCATTTTACAATCCTCTTGTAAGACAGAAAAGTTCTCCAAGTCCCCACCCCATCCAGAGTCCAGCTGGTTTCACCTCTCAATAGCAACCCTGAGTGAAAAGAACAAAGCTGGAGGCATCACATTACCTTACTTCAAAATATATTACAGGGATGTATTAACAAAAATAGCATGGTACTGGTATAAAAATAGACACATAGACCAATGGAACAGAATAGAGAACCCAGAAATAAAGCCACATATTTATAGCCAACGAATCTTTAACAAAGCTTACAAGAACTTATATTGGGGAATGGAAACCCTCTTCAATAAATAGTGCTGGGAAAATTGGGTAGTCACATGCAGAAGAATGAAACCAGACCCCTATCTCTCACCATATACAAAAACCAAATCAAAATGGACTAAAGACTTAAATTCAAAATTTGAAACTATGAAAATACCAGAAGAAAACCTAGGGAAAACTCTCCTGGACATTGGTCTAGGCAAAGAATTTATGACTAAGACCTCAAAAGCACAGGCCATAAACACAAAAATAGACAAATGGGACTCTATTAAACTAAAAGCCTTCTGCAAAGCAAAAGAAACAATCAACAGAGTAAAGAAACAACCTGTTGAATGGGAGAAAATATTTGCTAAGTATTAATCCAACAGGGGACTAATATCCAGAATATACAAGGAACTCAAACAACTGAACAGGAACAAAATCCCAAATAATCCCATTAAAAAGTAGACAAAGGACATGCATAGACATTTTGAAAAGAAGACATATAAATGGATAACAGCATATGAAAAAACGCTCAATGTCACTTATCATCAGAGAAATACAAATCAAAGCCACAATGATATAATTATCTTATCCCAGCTGGAATGGCTACTATTATAAAGACAAAAAATAACAATGTTGACGAGGATGCAGAGAAAATGGAACTCTTTTTTATTTTATTTTATTTTTGGAGACAAGGTCTCACTCTGTTGCCCAGGTTGGAGTGCAGTGTCACGATCATGGCTCAGTGGAGCCTTCACCTCCTGGGCTCAAATGATCCTCCCACTTCAGCCTCCTGAAGAGCCGAGACCACAGGCACGCACCACCACATCTGGCTAATTTTTTTTTTTTTTTTTGTAGATACAAGCAGGGTCTCCCTATGTTGGTCCAGGATGGTCTCAAACTCCTGAACTCCAGCAATCCTTCCTCCTCGGCCTCCCATAATGCTGGGATTACAGGCATGTGTCACCACATCTGGCCGAAAAGGGAACTCTTATACACTGTTGGTGGGAATGTAAACTAGCACAGTTATTATGGAAAACAACCGTATAGAGAGTTCTCTAAAAACTAAAAACAGAATTACTATGTGATCCTGCAATCCCAGTATTGGATAGCTACCCAAAGGAAAAGGAATCAATATATTAAAGGAATACCTCCATTCTTGTTTATTACTGCACTATTCTTAAAACAGAAGATATAGAATCAACCTAAGCATTCATCAATGGATGAACAGATAAAGAAAATGTAGTATATATACACAATGAAATACTATTCGGCCATTAAAAAGAATGAGATTGGCCAGGCATGGTGGCTCATGACTGTAATCCTAACACTTGGAGAAACTGAGGAGGAAGGATTGCTTGAGCCCAAGAGTTTGAGACCAGCCTGGGCAACATAGTGAGACCTTGTCTCATAAATTTTAATTAAAAAAAAAAAAAAAGAAATCCTGTCATTGGCAGCATCGTGGATGGATCTGGATATATCTTAAGTGAACTAAGCCAGGCACAACAAGACAAATATATATTCTCACTTATATGTGGAAACTAAAATATTTTATTTTATGGCAGTAGAGAGATAGATAACAGAGACTGGGAGGGGTGAGTAGGGAGCTGGGGTGGGTGGGTGAAGAGAACTGGGTTAAAGGGTACAAACATACAGATAGAATAAACTCAATGTCTGATAGCTGAGTAGGGTGACTATATTTAAGAATAATGTATTGATCTTGGGTGATGGATACCTAAATGCCATTACTTGAACAATACACATTATATACATGCAACAAAATTTCTCATGTCCTCCATGAATTTGTACAAAAATACCTGTAAAAATCAAATTAAACTAAAATCCTTGACTGATAATTCCATTATCTCTGTCACTTCTGTATCTGTTCCTATTGAATGATTTTTCTGCTTCTTTTGGGTCACATTTTCCTGCTTCTTTCTATGCTTAGTAATTCTTTTATTAGATGTGGGCATTTAAAATATTTTTTTACTGAGTGTCAGATTGATAGAATTTCTTTAAAAAGTGTTGGTTCCTCTGGTGGGTAGTTAAATTAACTTATAAATCAGGTTGATCATGTCAAGGCTTGTTCCTTTAGCTTAGTATTGAGGTTTACAATAGCCTTTATTATCTAGGGCTGGTTTAGCTCCACTATGGAGTGACTCTCTGGGTCTCTACTGAATGTTCTGAGTTTTCCATGAAGACTCCAATTTTGCTGGGTGGAGCTAAACATTTCCCCATCCTGTGTGAATTCTTGGAGGTTCTCAGGTATGTCATATACCCTGTTGTATCCTGCTCCCTCTTGCGCAGAGGCTCGCCCACGCAGCTTTTGTTGCTATTAGTAGTTTGTCTCTATTTGCTTGTATTTTGATGTTTTGAGGGAAATCCTGTCACCTGTTTTTTCAGTGAGTGCACTTGGATGGTCTGGTTTTTTCCATACAGTTGCTCTGTGTTTTTTATTTTTATTTATTTATTTTAATTAATTAATTAATTATTGCTATTTTTGAGACATTCAAGTCTTGCTCTGTTGCCAGGCTGGAGTGCAGTGGCATGATTTTGGCTCACTGCAACCTCCACCTCCTGGGTTCAAGTGATTCTCCCACCTCAGCCTACTGAGTAGCTGGGACTACAGGTATGTGCCACCATGCCCAGCTAATTTTTGTATTTTTAGTAGAGACGGGGTTTCACCGTGTTGGCCAGAATGGTCTCGATCTCTTGACCTCGTGATCCACCTGCCTTGGCCTCCCAAAGTGCTCAGATTACAGGCGTGAGCCACCATGCCCAGCCTTATTTTTATTTATTTTTAACAAACGGGGGTCTCACTATGTTGTCCAGGCTAGTCTTGAACTCCTGGGCTCAAGTGATGCTCCTGCCTCAGCCTCCTGATGTGCTGGGATTATAGGCATAAGCCACCACACCCAGCTTACTCTGTGTTTTCATGTGAAGATTTTGAAAGATTCAAAAACAATGCAGCCAACAACCTAACCATCATCTTCCCAGTCTGGTAGAAGTTTTAAGGGCCAGCATTTACCATGCTCTCTTTCCCTTGTCTCTCCAATAGTAGAAGCATGTATCAAAAGGTAGCCCTCTTAGTCTGTGTCCCTGAGTTATTACAATGAGTAGAGCTTGTTTGTTGACCTCCAATGGATATGTATCACGAGAAAGATATAAATTTTGTTATTTTAAGCCATTAAGGTTTTGGGATTTTTCCATTAGCACAGCATAATCTAATCTCTCTTGAGAGATAGTGTTAGCTTTCTACCCAAGCCAATTCATTTTTTTGACCTCAAGTAACCACCATTAAGTTAAGAGAAAGGGGCGGGGAAAGTACGAGGTCTAGGAAGAAAATAAATAAGGCAAAGAAATAAAGCACTTTGAGAACTGTGTCTAGGAAATAACAGATAGCTTATTAAGTCTTGGGGGAACTGTATTACCAAAGAAAGTATACACTGCCCACCCCTCCCCCAACAATTATACACTGTGAATGGTACTCTCATTAAATTGTTTAATTTCGTATTGCTATGCCTAAATTACCCACTACAGTGAATGTCTAACCAGGGCCTCTCAGAAACTGAGGGTGAGGCCACTTATATTTTCTCAAATGAAGAAGTTCCCAAATAACATTATAAAAACTGTGGTTACTTTCAAAGTTTATCTTGCTAAATGAATGTATTTAATCCCTTAATAGAATTCATTATAATTATATAGATGCCAAGTCTTATTACAATGCTATAGTTTTCCATCTTCTTCCATAGCTTGATACTAAAGAATGTCATGTTCAACTGATTCTTCTCAATTCCTTGGTTTCTGGTCTTGATTGTTGAAGGGTGGGGAAGCCAGGGAATAGTGGTCCTAACACACTGAATGTCTTAATGGCAGAACTCACTGCCATAAATTCTACAGCAAACATTTGGGGTTTCGGATTTTTTTTGCCTTTCAGTTTTTGGTCACCCCATGTCTGATACCAAATGTGATATTTAGCAATCTTTAGTCGTTCAAAAGAACAGAAAACCCAAATAGAACTCGTTTTTCAAATATCCATTATCACCTTTCTCAACCAGCCTAGTATTTGCTTGATGAGCTCATGATCAAAATGATGGCAGGGAATGCACTTTGGTTACTATATGGAAGATTTATTTAAGGCAAGAATGAATTCAGAGGACCAGTTAAGCTCCCTTCTGGTTCACTGCTATTGCAACAGTCCAGATATAAGACAATGTTGCAGTAGTGTACATGGAAAAAAGTAGTCGGATGGTGGATACGCTTTTGAGGCTATTTTGCTGATGGACTGTATATGGGAGGAATCAAGTATTGTTACCGAAACACCAGGGGTTTGGTCTAGGTCCTGCTGCTCGGTGCACAGAAAGCCAATCACTGAGATGACAAGTATTGCCAAGGAAGAAGGCTTTAATCAGGTGCTGCAGCCAAGGAGATGGGAGTGCAGTCTCAAATCCATCTCCTTGACTGACCAAAACCAAGGGTTTATATAGCAGGAAAGAAATGTAACAATATGTAAGAAAACAGGAACATGGGAGGGGCAAGGAAGCAATCATGGTGACTGAGGGGCCCAGCATCTAGTGCAGTGATCTGGTTTCAGTTATTTTGATACTTTTTATGGCTTCAGTTCTTTGATACTTTTTGTGAGAGGCCTGAAGGTCCTTTCCTGAGGAAGGAACTCGGATAAAACAAATAAGTTTCCAGCTTTAACTGCAAAAGGGTCAACTTCTATAATCCCAGCACTTTGGGAGGCTGAGGCAGGCAGGTCACCTGAAGTTGGGAGTTCAAGACCAGCCTGGCCAACATGATGAAAGCCTGTATCTACTAAAAATACAAAACTTAGCTGGGCATGGTGGCTTGCATGTAATTCCAGCTACTTGGGAGGCTGAGGCAGGAGAATCACTTGAACCCAGGAGGTGGAGGTCGCAGTGAGCCGAGATCGTGCCACTGCACTCCAGTGAGAGCAATAAGAGCCAAACTCTGTCTCAAAAACAAAAACAAAAACAACTGTCTATGGGACTCTTTGGCTGGTTTCAGTAGGACTCATAAGGTTCTGATTTGAGCAATGGTGTAGTTGCTTATGCCATTGATTCAGACAGGGAAAACTGGGGAGGAGATTTACGGGGCAAATGAGGACTTCTGCTTTGGCTAGGTCAAATTTGAGATGCCTGATAGGCTACCAACTACAGTTGTCAAGTAAGCAGTTGGATATAAATTTGGAGTTCCCAGACAGGTCAGAGTGGAAGACACAGATATTTGGGCAGCTTGGACCACTCTGAGTCCTTATTATGATACTTGACCTGGTATGGAGTAGAAGAGAGGAACCAGCCAATCTAATTTTTGGCACATGGATTAAAGTCGATACCTTTCAGTCCATATTGGAATGGAGATAACGATTTATATTCCCTAGAAAAGACACTTAAACTGGATATGGAATTACTTCCGTTATCACAGTCTATCACTGTGGCCTCCTGTGTTATTACCAGATACCTTATACACAGCTAGGGTGTCCCATACAACACTGCTTCTTGCTTGGCACACAGTCGCATAGTATTCAATCCTGTGTTAAATGGCTTAGATAATAAGTCACCTGTAGGGATTATAGCAAGCAGGGACCATCATTTTCACATAGAATTTCCCAGAACTGGAAGGGACTTTTAAAGACCCAGAAATCTTTCTGGGCAGTGCCTCCAAAGTGTGGCCCCTGAGGTGTTCCTGCTGCTCTGGTGACCGGGGGTAGTTGACCCTATTTCAATGTCAATCAGAACAATATACATTCCTTTATAAACTTATTTTTTTTTGAGAGAGAGTCTCACTCTGTCACCTAGGATGGAGTGCAGTGGTGCAATCTCAGCTCACTGCAACCTCCACCTCCCTCCTGGGTTCAAGCGATTCTCCTGCCTCAGCCTCCTACCGAGTAGTTGGAATTACAGGTGTGTGTCACCATGCCCAGCTAATTTTTGTATTATTTAGTAGAGACAGGTTTTTGCCATGTTGGTCAGGCTGGTCTCGAACTCCTGACCTCAAAAGCCTCCTGGGCCTCTAAAAGTGCTGGAATTACAGGTTTGAGCCACCTCGCCCCGCCTATAGTGAACATTTACATAATATTTTGTTTGAATAGGTTTCTGCCATTAAGAAGATGCAAAACCCTGAGGGAGTCTTACCTCTTCACTTTGCATATGGGAAAACTGAGGCTCAGAGAAGTGAAATGACTGAGACCTCCAGGTGCCACCTCCCTTTCAGCTGCGCCTGCCCTGCTCCAAGCAAGGATGTGCCAAGTCAAGAGAAGACAGAGGACAATTAATGTTATCTGAGGATCTCGGAGCCTCATCCCTGAGCTATGATGGTCTTTCCCTCCTTAGTTGGGAGCCCCATCACGTTCCTCCGAAGCTCTAGTTGTGTGATAAGGAGGGTGGAATCTGAGACAGAGAACGATGGCCCTCCAAGGAGGGAGTTCGGGGTGAGGAAAACAGCAAAACCATGTGCTAGACAAGATCTTCAACTGCAGGGCTCTGGAGGCAACTGGGAAGTTTTGAAAGTGCAGATTGAAGCTCAGGGCCGCTGCGGGTGGCGCAGGAACTGCAGAAGACAAGATGGGATTAGGGAGGGCCAGCAGGTTGCCAGAGGCCCTTTTCCACCTGCTGGGCTTAGAGGGGCGGGACTCTGCCCGCTCCCTCACTTGGTTGGGTTTAAATGACCACTCCCCGCCCTAGCTGTGCCTTTGAGTGTGTGGCAAGGGATTGCAGACGGGAGACTGCTTGTCAATTCAGGGAAGTCAGCCTCTTTCTGCCACTTAATTCGCCCATCAGTAGAGATCCGACTTTCCCACGGTTCACTGTCACCCCCATTGCACAGGTGGGGAATCCAAGGCACAGAGGCGTCTGGGCCAGAGTCCCGGGACTATCCACTCATTCCGGGGTTGTAGGGCAGCATGTGTCAGGAGCTTGGGCTCGAGCGTGCGGGGCACTAATTGCGAGTGCAGTGGCCACAGGCTCCCGGGCAAAGTGGTCAGGAGCCCATTCCCGCCACCTCCGTCCGCGCGCCCCGCCCTGTCCTCCAGCAAGTTGGTGCACGCGCGTCCTTCCACAGGGCGCGGGATGGGGGCGGGGCCTCCGTGTTGTTGTTTCTCTGGGGCCCCGCCCCTCAGGGGGGCGCGGACCACGCGGCCGGAGGGCCCGCCTCCCCTCCCCCTCCCCGCCCAGCCCGCCCGCCTCTTTGTATCCAACATCCGGGTTTCCCCGCTGGCTCGGCTCCGTGGCCGCCGCTCAGGAGCCATTTTGGACTCGGTTCAGCTCCCCTCCCCCCCCACCCCTCCCCCCGTTCATGGCCCCTCCGGACTCGGCCCCTGCGCCCGGGGCCCGGGCCCAGCCCCGCCGCGCTATGCCTGAGTCGGGCGCGCCCCGGCCCGTGCCCCGCTGCCGCCCCCCGGCCCCCGCGTCGCCCCGGAGCCCGGGCCGCAGCCTGCGCCGCCCGCAGCGGCCCTGAGCCCGGCCCCGCCGACCGGCCCTTGGAGCCCGAACGCTGCTCGGGGACGAAGGCGCAGGAAGCGCGCAGGGAACGAGACCGAAGGAAGGAGCGGGAAGGAGAGCGCAGCCGCCTCCTGGCCCTGCGCGCCCCGGGAGCGCCGTGCGGCCCTGCCCGCGGGCTCCGGGTGTGCGCGGGGCGGCGCCGCGGAACATGACGGCGCCCTGGGTGGCCCTCGCCCTCCTCTGGGGATCGCTGTGCGCCGGTAAGAACTGGGCGCGGCGCGGGGACGCCGAGAGGGCGCGCGGGGCTGGCCTCTGGCGCCGCGCGGTGTTTACCAACAAAGGGCGGGCCCGGGGCCTCGTCGCCGCACCACCTGTATTCAGCCCTCACCTCCCGGGGCGGGGGCTGGGGGCGCGGTGGGCGCACGGCTCGCCGAACTTAGGGGCACGATCTTGTCTGTGCAGTCATCTGCGGGATTCTGGTTCCTAGAGGCGCCCCTGCGATGGGGGCTGGGACGCGGAGCCTCAGGGTCGGAGTTCGGGCTACGCGGGCGCGTGGAACCCAGGGAAAGAGTGAGGAAAACCTGAGCGTGGGGAAGGCGGCCAAGAGGGGTGGGCAGATCTCATTGGGGGTGGCAGGATTGTAGGTGCAGCAGCAGCAGCAGCATGCGGGGAGGGTTGCATGTCCCTCAGAGTCACTAAGTGTAGCGAAGCGAAGGGGGCGGCTTCACGCAGCCCAAAGTCCCCTGCATTTCTTGCCACCAGTCTGCGTCGCGTTACCGGCCCGGCGGGCTGTTGGTGCTGGCTCCCACCTGCTCCCTCTTTCCCTGCCGTTGGCCCCGGGATGCGGAGTGTGGTCGCTTCGCGGGACCGCTTTGTTTGGGCACTTGGGAGGGGAGGGGGTGGGTAAGATGGAAAACCCAACAGGTCCCTCTTCGTTCGGGCCTCCGGGAGGCACGTGGCGGGGTGGGTGACCAGCGCTCAGCTCGCCCGCGGCTGCGGGCGTGTGGCTGGAGGTGTTCGGCCAGCGCATGTGTGTTTGGGGGTATGTGGGCGCGGGCGTAAACAAGCGGAGTTCCGCCTGGAAAGCTTGTTTCTCCTACGGCCCAAGCACCGATTTCTCTCTCAGTGGTGCCGGGGTGCGCCTAACCCCGGCGGGCGCGCCGGGACGTCCCCTGGCCAGTCCTGGGAAACGTGGGGAGCTGGGCATTGAAGCTCTGGCGAGAAGGTCGGGGCGGCTGGTACCCGGCCGCCGGGTCCTGCGCGTCTTTGTTCCCAGCTCCCATTACACATGCAGCGCGGGTCCCCCGCCGCCCACGGTGGCAGCCGCCTGGAGTCTGGGAAACCCTCGAGGGGCGGGGCCGGGCGTGCAGGGGCGGGGCCAGAGTCCCCACGCTGCTGCGGGGGTGGGGATTTGGGATCTCCGTCCCATTCCAACCCTGGTTCTACCTTCTCCTGTGCGTCGTCGTGAGGCTTAGTTTACACCGAAAGCGAGTGAGTTCTGTAGGGTAGTAGCGCGCGCGCGCAGCCTGAGTCCGGAAACCGAAGGGCAAAGACCAGCTGGCACCTGAGTACCGTATGGAAGAGGGCGTTGCAGCTCTCCTGGAGCCGCTTCCTGGAGGCGAAGTGGTGGTCGTGTTGGACTTTCTGCTCCTCTTTTTTGCCCCGCTCCCTTGGGATGCCTTTTCCCCAAGAAGGAGGGCTCGAAAGTGAAAGGGGAGGCATTGGTCTGCTAGAGGGAGGGTGGCAGCAAGCTGACTTGATAGGCAGACCGCAGCCCACCTGACTGCCTCCAGACCCGCTGGGTGCCTGATACCTGGAAGTGCTGGGGCTCTTCCAAGCCCAGGCCTTTAGGAGAGCTTCCTCCCAAGACAGGACAGCTTGAGACCTGGGATCTGGGGATCACACCAGTCTCACACCTCCCTTCTTAGGCAGGGCAGGGCGGCATCAGACCCCTGGAAGGGCTGTATGTCCTTTCTTTTTCCTCTGCTTCAGTCACCTAGCTTGGGCAGTGCTGAGCAGTGTACCCTGCCAGGGGGCAGTCAGAGTCACACTATAAGGACCTGTATTCCTGCCCTGGGAGGAAGGTGGGGGTCAGTGGGTATTTCTTGTAGTCACATCAACCAGTCCCTGACCTGTGGAGAACTGTGAAAAGAGCTGCCCCAGGCCCAGTTTGGAGCAGACCTGACCGTCCTGTTTCTTTGGCTTCAGGGATGCCCTTTAATTTCAAGCTCCTGGCTTGCTGTTTGGAATAACCCCCATACTGTGCAGCACACAATGCCTGCTAGAAGGAACATCTAGAAGAGTGCTGTGTGACAGAAATAGTGTATGAACTATGGATAGATATAAAACAACGTTTTCTAGTAGTCGTGTTAATAAAAGGAAGAAGAAACAGCTGTGTCTTAGCTGGGGCTGCCATAACAAAATACTGTAGACTGGTGGCTTAAACAGCAGAAATTTATATTGTCAAAGTTCTGGAAGCTCTAAGTCTGAGCCCAGGGTGCAGGGTGCTGGCATGGTTGGGTTCTGGTGAGGACCCTCTTCCTGGCTTGCAGACATCTGCCTTCTTACTGCATTCTCACATGACGGGTGGGGTGGGGCAAGGGGGTGTTTTCTTCTTTTTGTAAGACTGTGAATCCTGTCCTCATTACCTGATGGCCCCACCCTCATGACTTAATCTAACCCTCACTACCTCCCAAAGGTCCCATCTCCAAATACCATTACACTGGGGGTCAGAACTTCATTGTATGAATTTGGGGGGGACACATTCTTTCCATGAGATGGAATGAACTTCAATAGTATATTTTACTGGCCTGGCACAGTGGCTCATGCCGGTAATCCCAGCACTTTGGGAGGCTGAGGTGGGAGGATCACAAGGTCAAGAGATCGAGACCATCCTGGCCAACATGGTGAAACGCGTCTCTACTAAAAATACAAAAATTAGCTGGGTGTGGTGGCACACGCCTGTAGTCCCAGCTGCTCCAGAGGCTGAGGCAGGGGAATCGCATGAACCCGGGAGGTAGAGGTTGCAGTGAGCCGAGATCATGTCACTGCACTGCAGCCTGGTGACAGAGTGAGGCTCCGTCTCAAAAAAAAAGTATATTTCACTGAATTTGATATATACAAAGTAATTTCAGCCTGAAATCAGTATTAAAACGAGACATTTTGCATTCCATTTTTGTACTGTCATCAAAATCCAGTGTGTGCCTTACAGAACATCCTCAACTCTAACTTTCCACATTTCCAGTGCTCTGCAGAACATTTGGTTAGTGGCTACCATATTAGACAATGGAATCTCAGAAGGGAAGGTAGAATTTATGGTGTAATAAATGTCACATGGTGCTTGTCACAAGATCAGTCAGTGGTTAGTTGGTTCTTTAATAATTCTTTAAGTCTTTTGTGGTCTGTGCTTGGCCGAGTGTCCTTGGGAAACAAGCCATTTGGCTCTTGCATTTCAGTGGACATCCTGGACACTCAATGCTGTATTCTACAAGAACTCCTGACACCTGTCTCTGTACTCTGTACTTGGGGTTCAGATCAAAGGGCTTATAGGGGTGGGGTAAACAGTATTCTAAGTGAAGTGACCAGAGCTCTTGGAGAGGGACCTGCCTCCTATCCATCCCATCAGGAAGTGCAGGCCCTGATTACTCTGATAGGCTGACCCAGAGAAGTTTCTTGGCCACTTCCTTGGGGGAGGGCGGAGGGAGTGAGCTCATGAAGTGAAGTGACTTTCATCCCTCAGGCCTAGTGTAGTGGTAGCTGCCAAGGACATGGGCTACAGAGCCATGGGCCGTGGGTGCCCCTCCCAGAGAAGAGTGTTTTCTGCTACCTGTCCTTGTATCTGCTGGGCACTCGAGGCTCTGCCCTGTCTGGGTGGGCTGCCTTTTGGGAGGAATGGGTATCCTCCCTAGCTCTTAGGGGCCCTTTCAAGGCAGATGATGTGAGAAACCTGCCCATCTTTCCAGGCCCTATAGCTGGGTAAAAACATAAGATCTAAACCCTATGGCCTCCCATCACTTGGGTGGGCCTCTATTGTGTACTACTCTGTGGGTCTTTCTGGGCATCAAGAATCTCCAGAAGCACCTGGACCTCTGCTGGCACTTCACCTAAGGAACTCCTGTTATAAGGAGCCAATGAAGAGCCCACATTCTATACAGTGGTCCTTGATGTCATAGACCCCTCTGAGAATCTGATGAAAGCTGTGGACCCTTCCTCCAGGAAAATGTAAATCGGTATATGTGTGCATGTGTGTGTACATTGTATGCACCCACTCTGTTTTGTACAGATACTGGGAACCTGCTGCCCCCTGATTAGACTCCTTGAAGTCCTGGCTGCCCTGCACATATCCACTGTAGTAGTCTTAAGGGGCAGCTTGTTCTGCGGGGGAGGGGTGCTTTTTCCACCTTGGTACCTCACTTGCTTTGCCTTTTGTGATCCTGCCGGATGTTCAGATTCTAGCCCTGGTCTCTCTTTCCAGAAAGCTGTCCTCTTGAGTGCCAGCCTATGCATTCAGCCCCTCTGCTTGGGAGCTCAGGGTAGTGCAAATGAGAACCAAGGAGTATCGGTTCAGGAGTTTAGATCCACTCACAGATACTGACCTGTCACCATGGATTGGGATCTGGAGGGTTGAGGACTGGGTCTGGATAATATTTTTGCTAGTGACTCTAGATAGACTCTAGATAGTCCTGAGGCAGGGTCCTGGTTGCATGGGCCTCACTCTAGAACAGGGTTTCTCAACCTTGACACTATTTACATTTTGGGCCTGATGATACTCTGTTGTGTATGGGTAGTGGTGGGTTGAGCTGTTCTGTGCATTATAGGATATTTAGCAGTATCCCCGCCTCTACCCACAAATTCCAGTAGATCCTCTTTAATCATGTCAACCAAAAATGTTTCCAGATCTTGCTAAATGTCCCTGGCAGAGGTGAGAGCAAAATCATCTCAGATTGGGAACCACTGATGTAGAATGTTCTCACGCTTTCAAAGAGGTCTACAGTTGTAAGAAGTAGGGGTAACGGCTTTTGAGTGCATATCCATCCCCCCACTCTGGATGCAGGGTTGGAGGTGAGGTTCTCCTCAAAGCCTAGGAGATTCCTGTTTAGTGAAATCTGCTCAGCACGTGAGAGTTTGGTTCAACATTAGTGGTTCTGGTGTACAGCTTACCACCGAGGAGAATCCTGGCGTCCTTGAGTTTTCCCAGAAGTGGTTCAGGTTTCAGGGAGGCGGAGGCTGTGGGTGGCTGGGCAGCCTGCCTGCCTGCCTGCACCCGCCCACTCGCCTCTGACCGTTGCCTTAAGGCTGGCACTCAGCCTCTTCCTCCCGTACACGCAGAAATGCCAGGAAGTGCCTGTTGCTGGGGACTCTCTGCCTGCCCAGCACCCCCTCTCTGCTCACCTGGGGGCCTCAGGAGCTAAGGCTAGCCCTGTCTGCCAAGCGGAGCACTGGGGTTGTAGCAGGCCGTGGGCATGCCCCTTCCCCTGAGTGGACCTGCCGTGTGGCGCTCTGGGGAGCTGCAGAGGCTGTGGGCCTGGAGCCCCCAGGCCGGGGACACCAGGGCAGGTGGGCAGCCTCTCCCCAAAGGTATGGGTGCAAGTCTCTCCCTCAGGGTGTGGTGGCCAGATGGGAATCTGAGGGCAGGGCCAGGCTTCCTGCTGTGGACCTGGGGAGGTGTGGGCAGCGCTGCCTTAGACAGGCAGCTGGCACTGGAGGCTCTGGTGGAGCGGTTGGTATCTGTGGAGGCTTGTCTATTGGGCTTGGCAGGCTGGCAGCCCCCTGGGGCTGCCCCCATGTTTATTTTCTACTCCTCCCCTGGCCTGCTTCAAGCTTGGCTAGGGAACGCTTCTGTGGGACTCTGTCTGTCTCATCTTGAACTCAGACACAGTTTGCTGCACTGGGAAGTGATTACAAACTGGACTCTTAGGGTGGAGGAAGCATTTTTCAAAGACCCAGTTTCCAAGTGCTCCACATCACTGGTATGTGAAGTGCTTGCTGAGGTTCAGACTTCCTAGTTCCATCTGTTTTTGGGGTCTTTACAAAGGGGACTTTATTTCCTTCTCAGAATTCTTTCTCTTCCTTCCCTCTGGTTCTATCACTAATTCTGTGTTCCAAAACAGACACCCACCCCCTTGTTCTGGGCTTTCTTTTTTGGTCTCTCATTCTCTACCAGACTTACGGGTCCATCCTAGCCCTAGAGGTGCCTATTCCTTGTGGTCCTGGGGGTACTGCTACTGAATGCCCAGGTTTTCTGGTGGTGGAAATGCTGCTGCCTTCTTCTGACTCTATTACATTGCTCAGTGATGTCTCTGACTAAGACAGTGGTAGGTACTGGAAATCAATGGATAAAGCAGGCTGGGATTGTTCAAGGGTCAGCCATGTCTCTTCCCGGCCCAGGACTAATAATGGCTTCCCGCCTTCGGACAGCCCCATGCTTTCCCCTGGTTATTCTAGGCTTGCTGTACACATGCATGTGCCTTTTTCAGATTCTTTCTGGGACTGGCAGCTCCAACTGGGTGTTTTCATTCATGGACGCATGACCTCTGGAAGTGGGTGTGGAAAGGAAGCCTGTCCCACTGGGCAAATGTGAGGCCCTCTTCCCAGGGGAATGTTGTCTGGATGGGTCTGACCTGCTGGACAATGGGCCTTCTCCCTGGCCAGTTTCTGGGCTGGAGCTGAGGTGTTTTGTGAGGCGAGCTCATGCTCTTTGCATGTGTTCCTCTGCCGACTATTTCAGTTCCACTCTGACAACCAAGGAGGCTAAAATTAGTTCTGGAGAAGGAAAAGGAAGGCTGGTTGGAAACCCAAGCCCTTGGCTGGAGAATGGAGGAGGCTGCTTTCCTGTTTTGTGCCTGAGCATTTCGGAGGATGGGATGAGACCAGCTGTTATCTGTCCATCTGAGGAGAAGGAGGGGTCCCTGTGGCCTCCCAAACTTGAACCAATTAAAACAGGAGACTAACTTGGAAGCTGACTCTCTCGAGTGTTGATGCCAGGATATTTTTTCCTTCTGGCTTGCGCAGTGGCGCACAGTGTTTTCAGGTATGAGGACAATGCCTTTTAATGAATGTCCAGTGCCATTGACAACCCTCCTCCCCCTCCCCTCCAACTGGATTATGTGTCCGTTGATTTAGAAAGCACGCATGAGTTTTCCCAGCCTGGGCTGGCAACCATGGTTTAAGAACTCTTATTTTATGCACTTTTTGGGAATTTCCTTCTCACTGAGGTTTGATATTGGGTTAGAGGGGAGTCCTGTGGCCCAGGGCTCACACAAGAGGTCCCGCTTCTCTGTGTAGTGAGGGCATAGTGAATCAAGGCTCATCTGCTCTGGGCCTTAGAAACCAGAGGAGCAGAAGGGTTAGAGAGATGAATTCTGGTTTCTTTTCCCACCTGGCTGGCTCCTTCTGTGAACCTTCTGGCTGAGGGTGAGACCTACAGGGATGTGTGGGAGTAGAAGGAGGGCCAGGGCAATGTAGTCCTATCTCCCCTGCCCTGAAACCTCGCATCCAAACCTCCCATCACTGAGAGGTTAGCCACCCTGGGGTATAGTTGGGGGAGTAGAAGTCACTTCAGCCATAACTAATTTTCCCATTTAAAAAAAATTTATTACTTTTTAAACAAGTAATATACCTACATTATATTGCAGAAATTTAGATGTTACAGATAATACTAGGGTCTCCTTTTATCACTTCTGTTCCCCATCCGAGGCCCCCTCCAAAGGTAATCCTTTTAAGATTGAGGTGTATTCTTCCAGACATTTTTACTTGTGCATCTATAGAAATACTTATAGAAATAGAGAGGCTTTTGGCCGGGCGTGGTGGCTCATGCCTGTAATCCCAGCACTTTGGGAGGCCAAGGCGGGCGGATCACCTGAGGTCAGGAGTTCAAGACCAGCCTGACCAACATGGAGAAACCCCGTCTCTACTAAAAATACAAAAAATTAGCCCGGCGTGGTGGTGGGTCCCTGTAGTCCCAGCTACTCGAGAGGCTGAGGCAGGAGAATGGCGTGAACCCGGGAGGCGGAGCTTGCAGTGAGCCAAGATAGCACCACTGCACTCCAGCCTGGGCAACAGAGCGAGACTCCATCTCAAAATAAATAAATAAATAAACAAACAAATAAATAAATAAATAGGCTTTTTTCCACCTAAAATGGTATTCAAGCATTTAATTGAAGTATAAAACATATACAGAAGAATGTACAAGTAATTACCATAAGTAACAGCTAAGAAGCATTTTCACAAACTGAATACACTGGTTTAGTCAGCATCCAAGTCAAGAATCAGAAATTTTCCAGCCCCCCATCCCCAGCAAGCCCTGTTTTGTTCCATTTCAGTCTCTGCCCACACCCACTAAGGTTAACTACTATTCTAACTTCTAACAGCATAAAATAGTTTCATCTGTTTCTGTGCTTCATATGAATAGAACCTTACAGAATAAACTGCTTTGTGTCCATCTTTTCCTCACCATGTTTGTGACTTTAAGCTATGTTGGATGTCATGGCTTTTTAAACTCGGAGATTTGCTTTGGCAAACTTTCTGATACATATGGATCTACTTTGATCTTTTTAATAACTACGTAATATTCTAAAGTTTAAATATAGACTACATTTTACCTAGTTTCTTACTGATGGACTTTGTGATTGTATAGAATGTATGCACACTGTTTCTCAAGAGTAGATGAGAAAATAACATCTGGATCATAAGCACGTATGTTATCGGTTTTAATAGATACTGAAAAATGGTTATACCATTTTATTTATTTATTTTTTGAGGCTACCCAAGTGATGGCAGTGGGGGTAGAAGCTGGGTGATATGGCAGTTGGCTCTCTGCGGTAATCTGTGAACATCCTTCCTACCTCCACACCCCAACCCCTGCTGAAATGCTAGGTTACAGAGTTTAGAAATAGCCTGGTTTCATGAAGGGTGCCCGGACATGGGAAGGGCTCACTTCCACTGGCTTAATGTATGAGGAGACCTGGAGATAACCTCTCATGCCTGTGTCTCCTACCTTGTGCCTGAGTCTCCTGGGTACTGTGCTGATGAGGGAGGTAGCACTGGACTAGCCAGGATGTGCTGGCCTGGGTTTGGGATGGAAGTGCATATGTATGTTCACTTACCAGGCTCCATGCTGCGTGCAGACTCTGAAGAGACTAAGGCACTTGTTGAAGGTCGCTGAAGAGCTCTGGGTAACAGCACTACTGGCAAGCCCACTGCATTTGACAAAATCTGAGTGTGACAAATTCTGATTTCATATGTCGTGATAATGACGTTGGGGGTATTGGAGAAACCTGTAGAAAAACTATTTTAGAGTCTGGTGAGAAGCTTTTCATGACAGAAGGAGCTCTGGTGAGTTTCTGTTCCTGGCTGAGTGTATGCCTTGTTCCCTGTATAACCCTCTGCCACAGTTGGCAGAAGACTTAGGGAAGATAGTTTGGGATGACTTGTTCACCAAAGCTCTTGCTTCTCAGTCTTGTTCTTCAGCTTGCTGCCTACTCTTTACTGTTATGTTGGGATTCTTTATGTAAGTCCACTTGTCAGGCCCTGCTAATGGATTTAGATGACACTCAAGTTTGTGGAACTGTTTCTAGTACAAATGATACTCCAATCAGCTTTCCCACATTATACATATGATGTGCGCTGTTTGTGTCTTAGTCTGCTCAGGTTGCCATAATGGAATACCATAGATTGGGTGGCTTAAACAACTGAAATTTCTTACAATTCTGGGGACTGGAAGTTAAAGATGAAGGTGCTGTCAGGATTCGTTTCCAGTGATTCCTCTCTCCTGGGTTGGCATATGGTAGCCTTCTTGCTATGTACTTTTTGCTGTGTGTATCCACTCCAGGTGTCTCTTCTTATAAGGATACCAGTCCTGTTGGACTGGAGACCCACCTTTATCACCTCATTTAGCCTTAATTACCTCCTTAAAGTCCTTATCTGTAAATATATTAATGGCAAAACCTGCAATTACTTTTGCACCAACCCAATAGTCACATTGGAGGTTAGGGCCTCAACCTATGAATTTTGGTGGGACTCAGTTCAGTCTATGACTGTCTGAAACAATAAAGTTTGGTTGAAAGTGAATTCTGTTTTCCTCTTGAGTGACATTTTGGAATGGAAGTTAATTTTTTCAGGGCTTTGCCCTGGTGTCTCTGTTGTTCTTGCTTAATACTGCCCATGGACAATCTTGTCTACACTGGTGGGCTTAATTTCCATGTATGTGTGCAGGTTCCCTTGCCTTTGGGCATGTTACGATCCTGAAAATATGTCTAAAAGCTGGGTGAAAAGTAGATATGGAGATGTACTTTTCTGATAATCAGGACCAAATATTTTTCTAAAGGTAACTGGAGAAACTGGAAAAAATAAAACTTCTTTGGTTGAAGGCCTTGTATATCTAAGAAGATACTGAAGAACTACCAGGCCAGTATCTGCATGAGAACAAAGGCCTAGGGTGATGATTTTGGTATTTGAGTCTGTTTTTAGTCATAGGGGCAACTGAGAGGCTGCATTTGATAGCTTTGTGGGGCTAGGAAGACAGGAATTGGAGTTCTAAGCAAAGGGTGGGCAGAGTCAATCACTTATTTGGGATTGAGATCCCAAAGATATAGAAGTTAGGGGGACCAAAATGTAGACAAACCCTAAAGTTAGATTGAAATATTCTGGGCTGCTGGGTTTGGTGGTGCACACCTGTAATCCCAGCTACTTGGGAGACTGAGGCGGGGAGGATCAGTTGAGCCCAGGAGTTCAAGAGCAGCCTGGACAATATAGGAAGACCCCATCTCCAAAACAGAAAATATATTCTGGGATTAATGGTACCTTTAGACATGTTAATTCTTTCTAGAGGATTTATGTCATCCTAGGCCTCGAATTATCTCTATAATTTTGCAAATACAGTGACTGGCTGGTAATTTTAAGTAAACAGCCAGCAGAAACATCACAGTTGAAGCCAACCTGGATGACCTCCAGGTTGGAGTTGCCATATACATATTTAAAAATAGAAGTGTTCGGGCTGGGCGCAGTGGCTCATGCCTGTAATCCCAGCACTTTGGGAGGCCGAGGTGGGTGGATCACGAGGACAGGAGTTCAAGACCAACCTGGCCAACATGGTGAAACCCTGTCTCTACTAAAAATACAAAAAAATTAGCTGGCTGTGGTGGCAGGCACCTGTAATCCCAGCTACTTGGGGGGCTGAGGCAGGGAATTGCTTGAATCTGGGAGGCAGAGGTTGCAGTGAGCTGAAATCGCACCACTGCCCTCCAGCCTGGGTGACAGAATGAGATTCCATCTCAAAAAAAAAAAAAAAAAAAAAATAGCAGTGTTCACTGTGGTCAAGGAAATGAGAGTGGGAATTTCAGCAGATAGCTGAAAACTATAAACCAAAGGAAAAATCTCTTAAAGACTTGTTTTACATAATAACAGAAATTAATAAATCAGTGAATGCTTTTATCAGGGGATTAGGTGAAACTGTATAGGGCATTAGTGAATTGGATGATAGATCAGAAGAAGATATAAACTGAAGCATGGACAGGCAGAAAGATGGATAATAACAGAATAAAGAGAAACACATAGAGGATGAAATGAGAAGGTCTAAGAGTCATGAAATCACAGCCACAGAAGTAAAGGAGAGAGAATGAGGCAGAAAAGTTAATAGCTGAGAACTTTCTAAAATTAATTAAAGACATCAAGCCACAGATTCAAGAAGTCCTGTGAATCCCAGGTAAGACAATAAATTTGAAAAATCCACATCTATTTCCATCACAGTAAAAATTCCAGAAAACAAAGACAGAATGTTGAAAGCAGCTAGAGAAAAAAGGCATTACTATCAAAAGAGCTGTAGTTATACTGACAGCTAACTTCTCAATAGAAACAGTGGAAGCCAGAAGATAATAGAATGATAGCTTTAAGTGCTGAAAGAAATAGTTGTCAGCCTAAAATTCTGTATCAAGTGAAACTGTTGTTCCAGAATGAAGGCATCATCATGTTAAGTGAAATAAGCCAGACATGGAAGGACAAATAACCACATTATCTCATTTATATGTGGAATCTAAAAAGGTTGATCTCATAGAAATAGAGCGTAGAATAGTGGTTACCAGAGGCTAAGGAGGTAGGTAGGAGGTCAAATGGGGAGAGGGTGGTCAAAGGGTACAAAATTACATTTAAAGGAAAAAGTTCTGGTCTGTTGCACCGTAGGGTGCTTGTAGTTAGCAAGAATGTATGGTATATTTCAAAATAGCCAGAAGAGAGGATTTTGAATGTTCCTACCACAAAGAAATGATAAATGGTAATGGATTTGCTAATTACCCTGATTTGATCATTATGCAGTGTATATATGTATCAAAACGTATTCTACCCCATAAATATGTACAGTTATTACGTGTCAATTTTTAAACCAAAACTTCTTTTTTTTTTTTTTTTTTTTTTTGAGATGGAGTCTTGCTCTATCACCCAGGCTGGAGTGCAGTGGGGCGATCTTGGCTCACTGCAACCTCCGCCTCCCGGGTTCAAGTGATTGTCCTGCCTCAGCCTCCTGAGTAGCTGGGACTACAGGCACATGCCACCAAGCCTGGCTAATTTTTGTATTTTTTAGTAGAGACAGAGTTTCACCATGTTGGTCAGGCTGGTCTTGAACTCCTGACCTCGTGATCCACCTCCCTCAGCCTCCCAAAGTGCTGGGATTATAGGCATGAGCCACCATGCCCGGCCTACAAAACTTCTTAAAAAAGAATGAACATGTCAAGGAATGTGTTCTTCAGGCAGAAGGAAAATAAATCCAGATGGAATGTCAGAGATGAAGAGAGGAATGAAGAGCAATGAAAATAATAAATATTCGGGCATTATTGTGAGAATGTGTTACTGAGTTTGAAATACCACAAAAGAAAATGCTTGGCAACAATGCTATCTGTGAGAGTGGAGTGAAAATCAATTTAAATTGTTCTAAAGATTCTTACAATGTCCAGGAAGAGAGTGGAACTACCAAATAATACTAAATTTTGATAAGGCATGCTATCATCTCTAGGGTAACCAAAGGATAGATTATAATTTTCAAGCTAAAAAAGAGACAAATGGGCTGGGTGCGGTGGCTCACGCCTGTAATCCAAACACTTCAGGAGGCTGAGGTGGGTGGATAACCTGAGGTGGGTTGTTCAAGACCAGCCTGACCAACATGGAGAAACCCCATCTCTCCTAAAAATACAAAATTAGCCAGGCATGGTGGCGCATGTCTGTAATCCCAGGAGGGAGGCTGAGGCAGGAGAATCACTCGAACATGGGAGGCGGAAGTTTCGGTGAGCTGAGATTGCCCCATTGCACTCCCGCCTGGGCAACAAGAGCGAAACTCTGTCTCAAAAAAAAAAAAAAAAAAAAAGGCAGATAAATGGGTTGAGTGCAGTGGCTCATGCCTGTAATCCCAGCACTTTGGTAGTTCAAGTGGGGAGGATCACTGGAGCCCAGAGTTTGAGACCATCTTAGGCAACATAGTGAGACCCCATCTCTACAAAAAATAAAAAAAATCAGCCAAGTGTGGTGGCATTGCACCTGTAAGTCCGAGCTACTTGGGAGGCTGAAGTGGGAGGATTGTTTGAGCTCAGGAGTTTGAGGCTGCAGTGAGCTGTGATTGAGTCACTGTACTCCAGCCTAGGTCACAGAGCAAGACCCTGTGTCCAAAAAAAAAAAGGAGACATGGAATAATAGAGAATTCTTCAGTTGAGAAGAAAGCAATGAGAGACAAGGGAACATAGACCAAATGAGATAAATATAGCTAATATTTCTAATAAATATATGATGTAAAAATTATTATTATTTTTAAGACAGGGTCTTGCTCTGTCACCCAGGCTGGAGTGCAGTGGTGCAATCTCAGCTCGCTGCAACCACTGCCCCTCTAGGCTTAAGTGATCTTCCCACCTCAGCCTTTGAAGTAGCTAGGACCACAGGTGCAAACCACCACACCTGGCTAATTTTTTGTATTTTTGGAAGAGATGGGGTCTCACCATGTTGCCCAGGCTTGTCTCGAACTCCTGAGTTCAAGCAGTCTGCCCGTGTCAACCTCCCAAAGTGCTGGGATTATGGGCATGAGCCACCATGCCAGGCCTGATGTAAGAATTCTTAATAAATATGTAAGGATGGACCTGAATACTTACTAAAAGCTCTGAGGCCATGGGTGGAGTTGGCTTAATCTAGGGTGATCTGATTGGGCTGTTTTGGGAATTAGTTGGATTCCCCTGAGAAATATCTTCTGTTTTCTCTCTGGAGGGGGCAGGCTTGGATATCAACATCCTGGAAGTCAAGGGGGTTGAGAACTAGGGGTTCCTGTATTTGGTATATTGTTCTGTATTCCTCCTGTTTCAGTGTGATACCTGTGTCCTCAGATTTGCCTGCTCCTCTTTGTCAAAGAGGCTCTCTGTTCATTTTCTTTAGAAAGTAAACGTAATCTCCGCTGGGTTGGAGAGGGGCAACCATGATGAGTGGTGGTGGGATCTGAGAATCTGACTACCTTACTAACCAACTCTTCTGTCTTTAGACTCATTTTTACCCCATTCTTTCAAAGACATCTGGTGCCACAAATTCCTGAGTTTTGAAGGGTTCTGTGGGGGAAGTCACATTGCTTTTCTACTTTATCCAGAGCCAACTTAGGAGTCTGTGTGATCAGTTACCATGTGTGTAAGTGCTTTCCAGCCTTGAAATGTCATTTCTGTAGTTCTCTCCTGTTCTCTTTGTTCTTACAGGTTTATGCATTAAACTACTTTATTGCAGTTTTAGTGGGACTACAAGAGGGAGCAAAAAGGAAATGTTTGTGTATAATCCTTGGCCTTTACCTGGAAGCTCTCCTTCCAGTGTTGTCCAGGAATGATGGGGCCTGGAAAAAGGCATGTATTTCAGAGCTGTGGGAGGATGGTGCCAGGGCCTTGTTTACAAAGTCCAAGTTGGAAGTGACTTGAGGTCACCTGGCTTGGTTCCTTGTTTCTAGGCGGGACTTCTGAAGGCAGATGGAGCTCCTCCTGTCACCTTGGAAGGTGCTCCTGTATTTACATTTCTGGCATTTGTAGTGAACAAAACAGTGGAAAATCCTCATGCAAAATACATAGAAATGCTGGAAAAAGTATAATAAACACCCTTTTAAAATGCATATACATTGCTGCATGTATAAGAAGTAAGGGAAAAACAAGAAGGAGCTGGAAACTAGAGCTGTATGCCTTCACTGACTGAAACTGCTGATTCCTTGG
The DNA here is from genome assembly GCF_028858775.2 of Pan troglodytes. Taxonomy (NCBI): domain Eukaryota; kingdom Metazoa; phylum Chordata; class Mammalia; order Primates; family Hominidae; genus Pan; species Pan troglodytes. The sequence goes on from NC_086015.1 coordinate 42,472,545, forward strand.
GGACTTTGCCTGTCTTTATAATTTAGAGATGTGGGTTTAAGTAGCAGTGTGGACAATAGGAGAGAAGATGTGGAATTGAGACTGAGGCCTTTGCATGGCTTCAGACTTCTGTTGTGTTATACCTTCAGTAAAAATGTGGGCCAGAAGAAACATGTCTTTGTTGACAAAGAGACTAAATAATGAAATTGTCTGAGACTGGGTAGGGTTGGGGTTGGGGTGGTTTCCCCGAGAATTTATAACCATAGGCCTATGCTCATGTGAGCTTGGCATTTATATACCATCCTGTTCTCTGGTAAACTAAGTTGAGAAATTAAAGTGGTTCCAAATAGTTAATGTCCTAGGGAGATTGGCAGAAGGCAGAAATATAAGTTACCTTTGAAAGGTTGCCGCTTCAAACTTGGCCTCAAAGTAGTCCAACAGAAAAGGCCCCACTGAACATAAGCTCAGTATTCAAAATTCTAAAACCACATGAGGAAACAGTACCATGAATAAAGTCAGAAATAACAAATGTCAGAAGCAGACTTTCAAGAAGTTAAATTACAGAATTCTAAGAGAGATTTGGAAGTAGGCCAAAGTACAGAAGTATCAAAATTGACCAGGAAGTTTTTTTTTAATAGAACTTCTAGAAATGAAAAAATAGAATAATTGAATTTATAAATTGAGTAGAAGAACTAAACAACAGATTAGACATAGCTAAAGAGAGAATTTGTGAATTGGAAGTTGATCTTCAGGAATTACCTGTAATGGTGTTTAGACACAGAATTGGAAATTAGGAAAGGAGGGTTAAGAGACTGGGCAGAATGAGAAGGTCTAATATGCTTATAATAGGAATTTCAGAATCATAGAATTTGGAGATGCAATATTCAAGTTGATAATAGCCAAGAATTTGTCAGAATTGACAAAAAACACAAATCATTAGACTAAAGGCATAGTGAACCCCAAATAGTATAAATTTAAATATATACTTAGACACATACCTTGTAGTGAAACTGCCAAGAGAGAAAGCAGCCAGAAAGAAAAAAACAGAATATCTGCAAAGTTAAATTAATAGCAGACTTTTCAGCAACAGTAGTGGAAGCTAGAAAATAGTGGAATAATATTTTCAGAGAGCTGAGGTAAAATAACAATCTAAAATTTTATGTTCATCTAAATTGCCATTCAGGAAGAAAGACAAAACATTTTGAGAAAAGCAACAAAGGCTCCTCTGCCAAGAGATTTCTACTGAAATATTTTTTTTCAGTAAGGACAGTGATCTCAGAAAGAAAGGCAGAGATGCAGGGAGAGATGACTGTATGGATGCTTACAAAATATAGACACAAATAATGTCTGATTTGGGAGCTGGGTAGTAAGAACAGTGACACTAAATACTGAACACAAGCAATATGTTAAATTAGATGTACATTGGAAGAGTCATTAGAGTTTAAAATATTTAAGTTCCAATGAGGGATGGTAGAGATGTTGATTTAGGCTTTTAGTATAAGTGTACCCATTAAAGTTTATAGGCCTAGCTTACAACGGAATAGGAATGAGATGTATAACTTTAAAAGTGGCTAAAATAGGAAATTTTAAAAGATAATCCAAATAGAGGTAACGGTAGGAAAGAAACAAATTTAAACATACCCAGTAATCATATATATAAACATACCCAGAAATCATAAATGTAATGAGACCGAACTCTAATTAAAAGATGGTGTTAGATTGAATTGGGGGGAGGGAAGAGAGAAAGATTTTTTGTTTAAGTTAGAAAAGATAATTTTATCTAATACTAATACACGAAATGTCATATAGCTATGTTAACATCAGATAAAATGGACTTTTTGGCAAAGAGCAGTCATTACAAATGAAGAGGGTTACTATATAGTAAGAAAAATTTTATTACCAAGAATATATAAAATAATTTCTGTAACTCAAAGGAAAAGTAATCCAGTAGAAAAATGAGAAAAGATACAAACAAACAGTTCTCAGAAGGAAATGTTAGTAATCACAAGAAGATGATCAGTCTCACAAGTAATCAGGGAAATGCAGATCCAAATTGTGTACCATTTCACACTCACCAGGTGAACCCCAGGTGGGGGCTGTCATCTGTTGGGAACTTGGATTGGCACATCCACTTTGGAGAACAGTTTAACAGTATTTAGTCAGTTGATGATCTTTAGACCCTATGACCTAGCCAAGAAACGCCCACACATGAGTGCACACACACACACACACACAAATGTAAAAAAGAAATCATGATGGCATTGCTGAGATCAACAAACATAAATAACCTGAGTCTAGTAGGTGAGTGGATACTTAAAGTTATGTGAGGTTATAAGCTTCTGAAATAAATGCACTTCAGAGCTGCAGGAGAGGCAGCAGTATATAAAGAACATGCACTCTAGAGACAGGCTGCCTGGGGTTTGAAGCCTGATTTTGACACTTAATAAATAACTTGGGTAGGTTACTTAATCTCTTTGTGCCTCAGTTTTTATAAAATGAGGACCTGCACAGGTTTATCATGAGGATTAAATAAGTTACTCTTTGCAGAATGCTTAGAATAGGACCTGGGATGTAGTGTGAGCTGTATAAGTGTTAAATTAATGCATATCAACCTAGATGGCTTACAAATATATGGATGAAGGACAAAAAGCATATGTATTAGAGATTGTATTTGGTTGCTAGAAACAGTCAAGAGTTATTCTCTTGGGTAAAAGAAATGCAAAGACACAATGTTGGAATATTTTGGGTTTTTTTCTCCCCTGTTGTACATGCCGCTCCACAATGTGCATACACGTGTGTGCATGTGTCAGTGTCTTTATCTGTTATACACTCCAGCCTTCCTTCCTGGCCCCATCTGTCTCTTCAGGTTCCCTCCATCTCTACACCCCAGCTGCCCTTACTCTGCTCCTGGGGAGGTGGTGGAGATGCTGCTTTGTGGAGCTGGGGGCTGTGGAATCATAACATGGATAAGTCACTGCTCTTGGCCCTCCTTCGCTCTTATGGAGGGACCTGCTAGGGCTATAAAGGCAGCTGAGCAGACTCAGGGCTGCCTTTCGAGGGGTGCTGTCTGTGGGGAGAGCTGCCTTTCCTCTCTGGGCAGATGTGAAGGCTGGACACCAGAGGGAGAACACTGGCCCTCCTGAGACGTTCTTGCTTGTCTTCCTCTTGGGCATGGAGGCTTCTGGGAGGGTGTGCCTCAGTGTGCTGGCAGAAGCAGACCTAGATAGATGTAGTGGTGAGTGGCACTCTTTCTCACCTGGTGAGTGGCACTCCTTCTCACCACTACAGTGCCCACAAGGGTGGGGCTGGGCACCTGCTCCCTGGGGTAGGTGGCTGCCAAGGGGCCTCCAGGAGCCAACTGAGCAGTGGTTCTGCTGGCTGCTGGGGTCACAGTTCCTCTAGGAGACACTGGCTGGACTGGGGACACCCAAGTGCAGAGCTCAGGGACTCCAGGGGAGGTGGGCATGGACACTCCACCTCTGAACCATCTCCTCTTCTTTCTCTCCCCATTGCACTTTGAGCCCCTCACAGATGGGACCTTGGTGAGATTTCTCCCTTTTCTCCTCAGGGCATAGTGGGTATGTCCAAGGCCTACTGGACTGAGCTGCTTCATAGGAGAAACGAACCTCCCAGTATTTGACCTCCCAGTGCGTGTCTTCGAGCATCCAAACTAGCCGGCTTAGGTTCTGCTACCAGGAATGTTGGTTCAGAGTGCAGTCTGCATGTACTGTGTGTGTGTACGTGCATGTACTGTGGGTTTGTGTGAGGGTCGGGGGTGGTGTATGTGGGAGTGGTCCTGCCAGGAGGGACAGTTTGGGGAGCACTGGGTACTTTCTCTCTACTGGCATTAGGCCCCTTGGAGCATAGGGACTGCCCCTTGGGGACACTGCCACTTTTATTTCAGCTTCCTTTGGAGGCCAGCAGTTGGTTTGGCTGTGACTCAGGGATGCAGCAAGCCCCTTGTCCTGGTGTCTGGGGGCCATGCTCACTTACCTCAGGGCTATGAGGCAGCAGGCCTAAGGGGGTACCATAAGCACCCGCATCTTGGGAGCATGGCTTCTCCTCCTGCCAGGTTAGGCGAGTGGGCTGGGGGTCAAGGGGAGCCTCCTGTGCATGGATGCCCTGGCTTCCTGGGTGTGGGTGGGAATCTGTATCTATTAAAAGGCAGAGGTGGCCTGTGGTTGGAGTATTGCCAGAGGCTATAAATAGCTGAGTGTGTGAAGAAGGAGAGTCTGGGGAAGAAAGAGGAATGGGGGAGGCCCCTGGGTCTCCAGGTGGCAGCAGAGCCCTGTGGTGAGGGAGGGGCATGGGCTCTGAACATAAAGCTCTTGTAGGCATGGTGTGACTTGATGGGCTGGGAGTCATACAGGGGACTTGTGTTATGAGGGATTGTCATAGGCAGTAGGGGATGGTTGTGGCTGTAATATAGCCAATGTGCCAGGCAGTGTTCTAACCACTCTTAAAGTGCATTAACTCAATTAGTTCCTACAACTACCCTAGCTGTGAAGTATTGGAGTAGGACTTGAAGTCTGGCCAGCTCACGGCTGCCATTTTTCGCTGGGTTGCCTATAGGAGGATCTGGTCAGATGGGGGTCAGGTGACATCTTTTTGAAATGGAGTCTTGCTCTTGTTGCCCAGGCTGGAGTGCAATGGCACGACCTCAGCTCACTGCAACCTCCGCCTCCTGGGTTCAAGCGATTCTCCTGCCTCAGCCTCCTGAGTAGCTGGGATTACAGGTGTCCGCCGCCATGCCTGGCTCATTTTTGTATTTTTAGTAGAGACCAGGTTTCACCACATTGGCCAGGCTGGTCTCGAACTCCTGACCTCAGGTGATCTGCCCGTCTCAGCCTCCCAAAGTGCTGGCATTACAGGCGTGAGCCACAGTGCCTGGCCCAGCTGACATCTTGAACCCTTGGGTCCTCTGAGATTTGGAACTCCCAGCCTCTTCACTTGGGTCCTGCCCATGGTAGTGGCAAGTGGGTGGTCCCTGACTTATCAGTGGCCTGGAGAGAGGAGGTTACTCTGTTGGCCTCCCTTGTTTGGGCTCCTGCCTCAGCACAGAGGCTTGTTGCTTGTCTGAATGGAGATGGAAACTCTTTGAGGACCTAGGGCTTGGGCTGCAGGCTGAGGCCATCCTTGTTGTCCCCTCCTTTCGACATCTTGCTCTAGCCATGATACCTATACCCTTCTGTCCTTCTGTCTGTCCACCCATCCATCTATGATGTGTTTGGAATGATTCTGCCACTTAGGACGGCAAGGGTCCTGCCTTTGTCGGCTTTCCAGTCTTGTGGGGAAAGCCTGACATTTAGAAAGTAGTTGTCGAGTACATGTGTAATGTTTTATTTCTCATACAAGTGTTCATTGTGTTATTTCCTCTTGAGATTATTTTTGGTTATATTATTGGTACACTTTTTGGATGTCTGAAATAATCCTTTAAGCAACAACAGGCCATTAGTCAAGGGTGGTTAAGTTATGTGGCAGGGGAAGCACAAGGGCCAGTGGAAATAGAGAGTTTGCCTGGTCTCAGGGGAGAGGGAAGAGCCGAAATCAGAGGAAGGTGGGTAACCTTACGGCCAGAGGTGGTAACTTCCGACTTACGCTAAGCCTAGAAGCCAAACACATTCAAGGGTGTGACATTATGGTGTGGCTGCAGTGAGGGGAGGAAGGTAGGGGAGTGCCCAGCTTCCCTGTCTGCAGTGCAGCTTCATGGCTGGCCCCACAAGTCTCAGGTCTCCACGGACCCCCACTAGAACTGCTGCCGTGGATGCAGTGGGGCCCAGCCTGGGGAGAGGAGGCCCTGTGGCCTCTGGGCAGGGTGCTTCGAATAACCCAGTAATTGGATGCTGCTGCAGGCAGACAGGGACAATGTAGGTGCAAGCCTCAGTCCTGGCCCTGGTGTGCTTGTTCAGCCTTTGGTCTACTACCCCCACCCCACCCTCTCAGGTTCTCCCTCTAAACCTTAAAGCCACATGCTTGATGAAGGGCCTGGCTGGGGAAGCCAGTGTGTACCCTTGTAAGCCTCTCTGTGGACCCTGAGGCCCTTCCTTTAGAAGAGGCTGAGTCCCAGCTGACTGACTGGTCAGGAGGCCATGCATTTTCCTTTCACAGGTGTCAGAGCCTAGGCCACCTGGTGCAGGATGACCAGAGCTGTGGCTGGGCACTGCCATTCTGATTGGGTGACATTTCGGACCCTTAGGTGCTACCTGGATCCTTGAGATTCGTTGCTTGCTCCTGCCGCTGGAAGAAGCATCCTGTCACTTCAGGGAGATGCAGAAAGGGGTTGGGTTTGACAGGAGAATGGCCGCTCCAGTGGTGGGGGGCTTCTTTCACCTGACAGCCAGTCAGTATCCTTCTCTCTGGGGTATACCCTGGGAAATCAAGCTCTTTCCTCATGAAGGCCAACAGTAGGGGTGGAGATGAGAGTGAGGATGTCCTTAGGCTACGCTAGTGTTCAGGGTACTTTGCCCTCCCCCAGGGTCAGGGCAGGGTTCGTGTTCTTTGCTACTCCAGTCAGCCTTTCAGGCTGATGGCGAAGTAGGGCTCTTGGCTGCTGGTGGGCTGGCTGTCTGGTGGGATTGACTCTGACCCCTCCCTCCTTCCTGGGATGGGAATAGTGGTAGGAGAAGACCAGCCAGGAGTGGTGCCAGGTCACTGGCCTACGTGGGCCCAAAAAGTGTGGATAGGATGGCTGGATGCTTGGTGCAACTATCCTCTCGGGTGTCTGTGTGGGGTTCTGGCAGTGAGGTTGTAAATGCCACCACCTGCCTCCATTGTGGGCGGCCTATAATGGGGTGCTGGCAGAGCTCTCAGACAGAACCCAACCTCCTTTGGCATCTCCATACTCTTTCCTATGTCAGGGCTATGTGGTTCCTGCGGGTAGTGGGAGTAGACTGGGGCTGGGACTGGAGGTTGTTTTGTAGGGGATGGTGAGGAAGATGGATTTGGGGAATGTTTGAAATCAAGTTTGAAGGAAAGTGTTTGAATGGGCAGGTGGGGGTTGAAGTGGTTGTTCACCTGGATGGCACTTCCTGCAGCAGGTGGAAGGGGGTTCAGAAGTGATGGGGAGTGCCCTGGGGTCATCAGGAGCCTAGCCAGGAGAATGATCTGTGATTGCAGGTTAAGCCACCAGCTAGCGCTCCTCTGCCTGAGGCACGTATTCCCCTTGGTGACTCTGGGAGGCTTACCCTGTACACGCAGGCCTCATTCCTTATGTTCTCCAGCCCTGCCGAGCACCAGGTGTGGTTGCTGGGTGTAGAAAGGACGCTTACAGGGTCCTTTCCATTCCGTATGGGCAGGGAGTTGTGGAGGACCCACTGGCATGGTGTCCCTGGGGAACTGTTGTGAGAAGGGGGCTTGGGGGCAGAGACAGGAGCAGCAGGAAGCCACTCCCCTTTGTAGTTTTCCCAGGTGGTCCTTGAGATCTTTATCACAATCACCTGAGACAGACAGGGGTGATTAAAAGCACATATTCTGCCCCCATTCCCATTGGGATGGGTCTGGATTGGGCCTGGAAATACGTATTTGAATGAACTGCTCCCCTTTCCCACACCTGCAACATACAGTGATTCCGATGTGCACTGGGGTTTTAAGGGGGCTTCTTCATCGGTTTCTGCTGCAGCAGGGAAGTAGCCCCCACCCCCACCCAGGAGCCTCAGGTGTTGGTGCCCTTTCTGTGCATCTGGACTCTGTCTGTCTGGCTGTTTATCCATCCTTCTGTGGCATTAGGTTTCCTGCCTCCTCCCTTTTGCTTAGGCCTAGGGGCAGCTGTGATGGGCTGCAGAATGAGGTGGGGGCTGGTGCCAGCTGGCACACGTAAATTAAGAGGTGTGGGACGGATGGGTGGCCTACGTCCAGGGGTGAGTGCAGGAGGTTGGTGACCCCAACCCACCACCCGGCCTCCCTCCCTCAGGGTGGCCTGGCACCCAGGACTGGGAGTAGGGGTTTGGGTGGTGGTCCCAGGGGCATGCTCAGTGGTTCTCTTTTCTCTGGGGCACAGGCTCTGGGCGTGGGGAGGCTGAGACACGGGAGTGCATCTACTACAACGCCAACTGGGAGCTGGAGCGCACCAACCAGAGCGGCCTGGAGCGCTGCGAAGGCGAGCAGGACAAGCGGCTGCACTGCTACGCCTCCTGGCGCAACAGCTCTGGCACCATCGAGCTCGTGAAGAAGGGCTGCTGGCTAGATGACTTCAACTGCTACGATAGGTACCCCAAGACTTGCCCTCCTTTCCTCTTGGACCCACCTGCGCTTATACTGCCCAGTGGGCCATTTGGGTCTCAGGATGTCTGAGCGGGAGATAAAGGACCAAGAAGGGGCTCTTGAGATGGTAGCCATGGCCCCACGCCCTTCCACACCCTATTTGTCCTACCTTAGCCCTGAGGAGGGGTCTCAGTGTCAACCCCTGGCTGTTCTTCCTTGGCTTTGGGTCTCCTGTAGGGGAGGTGAGTTCACACCGTCCCCCTGGTGTTGCCCATGAGGTGCTCTGTCTGTGAGGAGGGGTTGGCAGGGCAGGCCTGGGGGAGTCTTGTATCCCCCAGGTGAGGGGTATATGGAAAATTCTATGCCTCCAGGCAGGAGTGCGTGGCCACTGAGGAGAACCCCCAGGTGTACTTCTGCTGCTGTGAAGGCAACTTCTGCAACGAGCGCTTCACTCATTTGCCAGAGGCTGGGGGCCCGGAAGGTAAGGGGGCAGTGTGGAAGTGGGGCCTTGAGTCAGCCGACCTGGGCTTCTTTGGCTTGGAGCGCTTGGCTCCTCAGTTGGGTGGGGTGTGGCTACAGGGCCCTGTAGTCTGGCTCTGGAAGTGTGAGGGTGGGCAGACTGTTTGACACAGGGCTCTGTGTGTCCCCCAGTCACGTACGAGCCACCCCCGACAGCCCCCACCCTGCTCACGGTGCTGGCCTACTCACTGCTGCCCATCGGGGGCCTTTCCCTCATCGTCCTGCTGGCCTTTTGGATGTACCGGCATCGCAAGCCCCCCTACGGTCATGTGGACATCCATGAGGTGAGACAGTGCTGGCTTGGGGCAGGGCAGGATAGAGGTGGGGAGGACAGGCCAGACCTTTTTAAGCCTTGCTCTCCCCCAGGACCCTGGGCCTCCACCACCATCCCCTCTGGTGGGGCTGAAGCCACTGCAGCTGCTGGAGATCAAGGCTCGGGGGCGCTTTGGCTGTGTCTGGAAGGCCCAGCTAATGAATGACTTTGTAGCTGTCAAGATCTTCCCACTCCAGGTGAGTGTTTGAGGGGCTCCATCCAGGTCCTCCGCCTCCACTGTAGCTTGAACTGGAGGCTCTCCTGACCTGGGGCAATCCAAACCCCAAATAATATTGTGGTATGAGAGAAAAGTGAGCCTTACTGGGCCTAGTTACTCATGTTACACTTGGCTGGTCTGTAGATTTCATGCAACTATGGAATTTTATCACAGGACTAGGGTAGGGCTTTGCAAAACCTTGATTTGCCCCGGTTACCAGGGTTTTGTTTTTGACATTGGGTTCTTTCCAGCAGCCCTGGACACCAGGTCTGGCTCTGCCTCATTTGTTGGGTGATACGGGGTCACTCACACCCCATGCATGGACCTTAGTGGCCCCATTTGTAAATTGAAGTGCTAGCCTTAAGTGATCTCAGGGATCACTGTTGGCCTCATGCTCTGGGGCCTAGCTTAATACAGGTCTTCTCCTGGTCCCCTTACAAATGCTGAAGCTGGGAGGCTGGCGGGTGGGGAATGGGCTGGGAGGCTTGAGGGTGGGGAATGGGGAATGGTTGTTCTGCTGTAGGGCAATGTGACTGCAGCAGGGCTAAGCCAGCCACTTGTCCCCCCAACCCCTCGCCCCCGGCCTCAGGACAAGCAGTCGTGGCAGAGTGAACGGGAGATTTTCAGCACACCTGGCATGAAGCACGAGAACCTGCTACAGTTCATTGCTGCCGAGAAGCGAGGCTCCAACCTCGAAGTAGAGCTGTGGCTCATCACGGCCTTCCATGACAAGGTGAGCCACACCCATCAGAATGGACTCTTGAGATGGAATGTCCCCTTGGTGGCTTTCCATAATATGATGACCCCTTCCCTGTGGAGGTGTCCACCATGAAGTACTCTGCCCCGGTAGCACTATCCACGATGGGGTTACCCCTGCCATAGGTGTGGACATTGGTTCCCCTATGATAGGAACCTCTCACCCTGGGATAAGTTTTTATGATAAGAGTAGTGACTCCATGATTCCCACCCCTAGCCCTCCCTGCCTCCTGGCCTCATCCATCTTCCATATCGATTGTAGTAGCCTTCCAGGAGAGCAGCCTAGCCATTGGCCCACTGAGACTTCTCTGCCAGTGCTGGGCTGGGTCCTGTCCTGTACCCAGAATCTGTGCTCAAGTTCTGTGCTGTCTTCTCTCAGGGCTCCCTCACGGATTACCTCAAGGGGAACATCATCACATGGAACGAACTGTGTCATGTAGCAGAGACGATGTCACGAGGCCTCTCATACCTGCATGAGGATGTGCCCTGGTGCCGTGGCGAGGGCCACAAGCCGTCTATTGCCCACAGGTACCTGGGTCAGCAGGTGCCTTTCCTGCACTTGACCTGGAGCTGTGGGAAGGGTTGGTGGGCGAGAGCAGTGTCTGGAGATGTCTCAACTTCCTAAACATACTTACTCTGCTTGCTGTGTGTCCGAGGCAGCTGGGCACAAAACCTGGCCTTCCCACTGTGTCCTGGGGATGGCATGGCCTCCCAAGCTGGTTTTTGGTGCCCTCTAATGGCCACATGAAGTGCTGACTCCATTACTTTGGTTGGAGAGTTGGCACAGTAGTTCTCAAATTTTCTAGTTTAGGACCCCTTTATACTCTTAAAAGGACTTTTGTGTAAGTGGATTATGACTATTGATATTTGCTGTATTTGAGCACACCCACACATCCCATTCGCTGTCAGAGTGAGGACATCACATCTCATGTAGCCTCGGGAAAACTCTATGCTCCTAAGAGAATGAGCCTTAAAAAAGCAAATAAATGAAAATAATTTTGACTTTATAGATTCCCTTGGAACAGTCTTAGAGATCTTCTGGGGTCCTCGAACCACCCTTTAAGAAACTCTGGATGAGCTCATCACTGTCATGCTTACTAAATGGCAGGCAGTGCTCTAAACACTTGAGAAGTATCAATTCATTTGACCTTCATTACCGCCCATTGAGACAAGTACTGTATTTCTCAGCTCTGTCTTGCAGATGGAGGAACAGTAGTACAGAGAAGTTGAATGACTTAGCCAAGGTCTTGTAGCTAGTTGAGTCTGGTTCTGTGACTGTGAGGGAGGGGAATGAACCTCAAATTCCAGCGTTCAAAGCTGAAGGGTCCCTGATGGTAATAACAGTAATGACATAGAAGGTAGACTGTATGAAATTGCCGTTTTTATAGGTCAAAAGGTTGAATGTTGTCTCCGCTGTATGGCTCAACTTAATAGGAATACCTAGTAAGTATGCCAGGTGTGGCCCTAAACATTTGCAGTTACCACTCAGTCGAATCCTCACAAGGCTGAGACAGGCACTGGGGAAACTGAGTACCACAAGTAGCTTTGCTTAGTTAGAGGTGGAGCTGGGCGCATGCAATAGCACCCTTGCTCCAGCCAGCCTTCATGGTGAGCTTGAGACCCTAAGGGGTCTCTGCAGGATCCTAGGAAAGCTAATATTAAATTCCTATTCTCATTCACATTCCAAATGCTGTAAATTCTTCTCAGAAAACTTGCACCCCAGGCCAGTGTGCCTGTCCACAACCCCTCTGAGAATATATGGGCTGGCCTTTGATAGTGTGGGGACTGGGACAGGGTCTGCCCAGCCATTAGGGTAGGTGTTGCTTTGCCAACCCTGGGGGAAGCCTTCCATCTGAAGTGCACTGAGGGATTCTCACACCCATGTCGGCGCCTGCAGCTGCCTGCTTGTGCTGCTTCACCTCTGCACCCCAGGTAGGGTGGGATGGCCTGGTCTGGGGCCTGACTCTAGGGCACAGACTCTAGTATCTTGGGAACCAAGGTGGGAGTTGGATCATGATGTTAAGCTTTATCTCTGCCCACTTGTTTCCACAGGGACTTTAAAAGTAAGAATGTATTGCTGAAGAGCGACCTCACAGCCGTGCTGGCTGACTTTGGCTTGGCTGTTCGATTTGAGCCAGGGAAACCTCCAGGGGACACCCACGGACAGGTAACAGGCCTCACAGGGCAGGAAGAGAGGGACAGACCCAGGGTAGATACTTTGCCCTTTTTGTGCTCAGCTGGGGAGGTGCAGGGATGAGGGTGACTGCATGCGTTCAGAGCTGTCTGAGAACTTAGAGCAATGCTCTTGTTTGACCAGTGGAGAAACCAAGACCAGGAAGGCAGTGTAGTTTAGCTTCCGTAGGACAGTCAGCTGGGAAATGTAGAGATTACCCACTGGGGTTTTGACCACTAGTCCTTGCAATCTTAGTCTTTCTCTCACTTTTTTAGTTTTAATTCCTAAGATAAAACAAAGAAATATACTAAGGATCCAAACAAAGAACCTGGAAAAAGTAACTGAAAATTAAACTTAGGAAATCATTCCTAAAACAATCACTGTTATTATTTTTTAAGTGTTCTCCTTCCCTCTTTGTTTTTGGTCTTAATCTCAGTCGGATACATATCATCTGTAGTTCCTTGTATTAATTTGGTAACAATTCCATTTTAGATTACTATTATCTCCAGGATATAGTATTTAAAAATTATTATCCAAGTATAATTGATGCTGTGACCTCTTGTAACTGCTGTGAATGTGGTGAATCGAGGTTTGCCATCATTGATAACCTGTCTGAATTGCTCTGTCTTGCCCGCCATCTGGTGCACAGAGGCTGTAACTCCCATGTCCCAGCTGTGTGTGTATGGCCAGTCACTGTAAATCCTGCCCTCCTCTGTCCTCACTTAGGTAGGCACGAGACGGTACATGGCTCCTGAGGTGCTCGAGGGAGCCATCAACTTCCAGAGAGATGCCTTCCTGCGCATTGACATGTATGCCATGGGGTTGGTGCTGTGGGAGCTTGTGTCTCGCTGCAAGGCTGCAGACGGTAAGTAGGATGGCAGCCCTGGGCATCCTAGATTGAGTGATAGGGAGCAGTGGGACCTTAGAGTGATCCTGCCAGGCTCTCTCTTACTCCTAGGACCCGTGGATGAGTACATGCTGCCCTTTGAGGAAGAGATTGGCCAGCACCCTTCGTTGGAGGAGCTGCAGGAGGTGGTGGTGCACAAGAAGATGAGGCCCACCATTAAAGATCACTGGTTGAAACACCCGGTAAGGGGCCTGGTTCAGGCAACTTTGCAGGGGGGTGGAGAAGGGAAAACCCTTCATGTGTAGCAGGTAAGCTGAAATCAAGGGGGAATGGGCAAATAGAAAGTCTGCGACGTTCCCTGGACTCTAGGGATGTGTTCCAGGGGTTATGGGGAGTAAGGTAGGATGATGTCCTTCTCCTGATCCCCACTTTGACTGAACTGCTACATTTTGGGCACTTGTATGGTTTGGGCTTCGAATAAGATTTTGTTTGAATATCAGCGCTTCAAGGCAAGTAGTCGTGTCTGTCCTAGTAGGGGCCTTGGCGTCTCCTTCTCCCTCCTGTGTATGTTGAGGTTCAATGAACCTTTCCTAGGGCTGTGGAGTGAGGCCAGTAAGCTCAGAAAGATGACTGCCATGAAGGCAGGCATGCTGATTCCTGAAGTTTTCCCCAGGCCTCTGCTGGTGGACCTGCTGCTGTGGTTGGGGCTGGTGGGCTCTGCCTGATCCTTGGGAATATCAAGTTTACTGTCCCCCAAAGCTTTTCCTCACTGAAGGATCCTAACAAAGGTGTCTTTCCTGTCTGCCCTATGCTGCTTAGGGCCTGGCCCAGCTTTGTGTGACCATCGAGGAGTGCTGGGACCATGATGCAGAGGCTCGCTTGTCCGCGGGCTGTGTGGAGGAGCGGGTGTCCCTGATTCGGAGGTCGGTCAACGGCACTACCTCGGACTGTCTCGTTTCCCTGGTGACCTCTGTCACCAATGTGGACCTGCCCCCTAAAGAGTCAAGCATCTAAGCGCAGGACATGAGTGTCTGTCCAGACTCAGTGGATCTGAAGAAAAAAGGAAAAAAAGTTGTGTTTTGTTTTGGAAATCCCATAAAACCAACAAACACATAAAATGCAGCTGCTATTTTACCTTGACTTTTTATTATTATTATTATAATTATTATAATTATTATTATTAATATTATTTTTTGGATTGGATCAGTTTTTACCAGCATATTGCTCTACTGTATCACAAACAGCGGACACGTCAGCAGGCGTTGAGGTGCTGAGCTGTGAATGCAGAACCAGCGCCATGCTGAAGAGCCTCAGCCACCTCCTGTCCTTTGGGATTCGTTTTTCCCGCTTTCTCTTTGTTTGTCGTCTCAGAATCTGTGACACAAAGAAACCCATCTCCTGTCTTAGGAAACCTAATGCTGCAAACTCTACCTAGAGGAACCTTTGAAGACTGTTACATAAGAACATACCTTCCTCAGAAGAGGAGTTTCCTCTGCCCTCTGCCCTTCTCCCCTGCCTCCCTCCCTCCCCTCCTTTTATTTTGTTTTAGTGAGCTTAAGAAACAGCAGATGTGTCTTTCACGGATCTAACGGGTGTTGTCCTGACCGAGAAAAAAACTGGGATGAGAATGGTTTGGACTGGAGTTGGAAGGGGAGGACGGTACTGGGGGTAGGGTTTGGAACAGAGCTACACTGGACTCGGGCACATTCGGAGCAGCATCCTTTAGTATGGAGGCTACTTCTCAGGTAACCAGGAATCGAGGGGAAGGACCTTGTGGAGGCCGAGCATTAACAGCAAGAGCGGGGTTTGGAGAAAGTCTGAGATTGGGTGCAGCCCTGATTTACCTGCTGGCCCTGACCAGTTTCTTTTCACTAACTTGGCCTTGGGCATAGGATGAAACATTTTTTCTGCCCTAATTTTAAAATTAGGTGAGGGTAGAATCATCACAGGTTAGGAATACATTCTTCATAAGACACAATGCTGTAAATACTCTTAATGGACGAAAAGTTGAAATACTTTTGTTTCCTCTTGGAGCAGTTCAGGGAAATGCCCACAGGGGATTGTCCTGCACAGATAGGGCAAGAGGATTTCCTGGGTGGAGTCTGCCAAGGCCTGCCTCGCTGGGGACCCCAGAGTCCTGCACCTCTGGTTCCGCCCCAGGTGGTGACATTACTGTCCCCTTTCTGTGGCTCGTGGACAAGACTTTCTCCAGACCCCTTAAAGTGGTACATATTCTAAAAAACTGTTTTTATATTATGCCATAACCTTGCTCTAGTCAGTGAATGTTCCTAATGCTGCTGTTTCAACATTTGAATTCTTTTTAATTTATGAAACATGCTAAATTTTTTTTTCAAACAAAACACACACATCCACATATACACATGCTTCGCTATGTGGCTTCCAAGGTTTAAATTTTGAAAAGTAAAAGAATTAAAACTTCACGACCACAGATCACCTCAAACAAGAAATACCTCAGAATTTTCTACTTGTGTAAGGTTTATTATATATTTTGTTAGTTGTGTTGTCTTGTAGTAAGTATATTTTAATGTAAGTTGGCTTTTGTGACAAGGAAGTTTAAAAGAAATAGAGAAAAAGAAAAAAGTTTGCATCTTCTAGGGAGTGCTACCATTTTTGTTTGATAATGCCCCCTTGTAAATAATTGTCATCAACTGTAGGTTGGCTGTCTGGGCCAAGTCTGGGCATTTATCAGTCTTGTTTGTGAAGGCTTTTCCTTCTGGTTTCTTTAGATCATTTTATTTAAAAACAGTGCATCTCTTCATTGTGAGGGTAGGCAAGGCGGGGGCCGTGGGGAGAGGTTGACCTGGGTGAGAACTGAAGAGGCTGCCTCCTCTTGGGTTGTTTGGAGCTTCACATGTAATTCACATGTAACATGTAACTTGATCGGTCAGTGTTCAGAATGACAAGTAACCCCCCTTAAACTTGGTAGAAGGATGGCCCTTAGACCTGAATGGGGTGATTTTACTTGGGATTTAACTTCTTCAGCAAATTAACAGCAACGTTGGAAGAGATCTGTGGCGCCTCTGTGAAGCACACCGTGACTCAGGCCAGTCTTTTAGTGCAGCGTGTCTGGGAGTGAAGGGTTTTGCCCTTGCTGGTCTTGGAGTCCACGGTGTGAGGGGCACTGCACATGCCTGGGCATCTACCTGGTGTGCTATGTTCAGTGTCTGGGGCTTACTGCCCCGGGGTCCTTTCCTCTGGGTGTTGGGGCACAGGGTGCTATGGGAGGCCCATTTGCTTCCCTCTCGGAGCTCAGTTTTTGCTTCATGGGTCAAAATGTGGGCTGGCCAAGTGGTTACAGGAACAGGGTTTCGGTAAGCTATGTTGTCTTTTTTTTTTTTTTTTTTTTAATGGTTTGATTTTGTGCTGTGGTATTTTTCTTCCCTTAGAATAATTTTTAATGGCAAAACAGGCCTTACAGCAGTTGCTTTTCTTTACCATTTATTTCTTTAAGAAGCTTTAAAATATTTATTGAAAAGTGCCATATCTAATTTCTTTAGCTTTCGCCTCAGGCAGTGCAGGCATCTTTACTTTTCATCCTCAGAAGAAACAAACAACTAACAAATGTAGCAAATTTACTGCAGGAATAGTTAGGTCATGATACTACCTGAACACTAAACCCCAGCCTCTTTGTTTGGTTTTAGTTCCTCTGGGTGGTTTTTCTTTTGTGTGCTGGCTTGATTCTTGTGAGAAGTTTTGACCTGGCCAAGGGAGGGTTGAGCCATGGTTCTGGTGTGGGACTTTGCGGTCAAGACACAGTACAGACAGGTCAGGCCTGCGTGCCTTTTCTCTGGGTGGCCTCCCCCTTAGGCCCACCGTACACTCAGCCACTATAGTGTCCCTGTGGGGCCTTGCCATCAGATTGTGTGTCAGGAGATGGTACCTTTTTGGTGTGGCTGGGGAGGAGGGTGGTCCATGCCAGTTCTTTGGGCTTCAGGCCACTCTTCCCCTCATGCAGTGGTGTAAAGTGCACCCATCAGGTGGTATATCTGGTTCTGATGGCAAGAAGAAGGTGGGGGATCTCCTTATAGGGCATGGGTCTAGGAGCACAGGTGGGCCTTTTGCCCCGGGTAAATGTTTGTCTGTTTGCTGTCATGTGTTCTTTGAGGAGTGAGCCATCTAGAGCCCTGCTTTGAATTTACTGGGTCATAGAGCCTCTGCCTGTGCTCTTTTCCATAATGACTTCATGTGACATGCACTTTTGGTGGGCTCAGATAATTGGTTTCTTTTTGTTTTTGACCTCAGGCTCTGTGGCAGACTGGGGAAAATGGGGCCTGGCATCATTTTCCCTGTCAATGGGAGGGGCTGTTCTGTGCAGGGTGGGAGGGGACCAAGTTAGCAGAGAGTAGCCAAGGATCCTTGCTTCTTCCTTTCTAGTGTGCTGTCATCCAAGCAGGCTCCTGGCTGTAGGGATGGGCCTTG
Source organism: Pan troglodytes (assembly GCF_028858775.2). NCBI lineage: Eukaryota > Metazoa > Chordata > Mammalia > Primates > Hominidae > Pan > Pan troglodytes. The sequence goes on from NC_086015.1 coordinate 42,489,988, forward strand.
GGGAAGAATCTTCTTTGAAAGCATCTATGATAACTGAGAAGTCATCCCTAGTTGGAGAAATCCAGTAATGAGCAGAAGGAGGAAGCAAGTGAGGACAGAGGCCATTGTATTACAGTGTCACGCAGAGGGCCCTCAATGATGGGGCATTGGGGAAGGCTGTAGACATAGTCATCAGAACATCCTGGCCTGGCATAAGCTGGGTTTTCTCCTGGGACCATTGGTCCTCAGCAGGAGTTCTTTGCATGAGTTGCTCAGGGGCAAGGGCCGCAAGTGGGCTGTTCTTAGGAGAAAGTGACACCTGGCTGTGAGGGAAGATGGTGAGCATTATTAGCCTTTGTTGTCCAGCATGGCCTTCTTGTCCTGTCTGCACTGGAGAGGAGCCTGTGGGACCAGTCCTGCCTGGGGAGGGCATACCCACACGTGCCAGCTGATTCTGACTCTGAATACATCATGTCCGGACTTGGGGGTGTTTCTGCAGAACAAGGAGGTTGTTTTCCAGCCTTGAACATCTTCAGGAGGATAGAGACTCTTGCTCACATATTCTTAGCAAAGGGAAGGGTCTCTCATCTCCAGGCCACGGAGATAGTTCTTCCATTGCCCTAAGAGGCTAGGCTAACCCTCTTGACATAACTTAGACAGCAAAGCACTTCATCCTGTAGTTGGGCTCTGTCACCTTTCTCTTCAGTTGGCCACATTCTCGTTTCCTCCATCCTGCTATGCCTTGTGTGCTCGGGCTGTGTGTGGGGTTTTTCCCTGGTGGAAGGAAGCCCAGCTATGTATTGAATGTCCTTCATGTGTTGTGTGTGGCTCAGAAAGCCTGTCACTTGGCCCCTGTGCTCTGAGCCGTGAGGGTGGGGAGGTGGCCGTTCCATTAAAGTGGGAGTATTGGATGGCCCTCTTGAAACTAGAATTTTGCCTTTTTTAGTATGCAGTATAAAGTTTCCAGCATCTATTGGTAACACAAAGATTTGCTGGTTTTTAAAATAATACAGTAAGCATAAGTATGTAAGTTTTTAGAATTGGTACTAGAAGTTGGACAGCTAGTTATTCTCGAGAACTTTATTTCACTAGAAAAATATACTAATTGGAAAGCAGTTTCCAGGAGTTAACTCAGTTTAATTTTCAGTCTCAGTTATTTTAGCCTGTTGAGTTTTTGATGGCACACCTTTGGAGAGATGGCCAGGCCTGATTCCCATTTCAGGGGCATCAGACCATACCTTTTTAAGAAGCTCCGTGAATCTAGTCATCTACCCTTCATCCTGGGCGAACAGCCAAAAAGAGAAGGGGACAAGGTGTCTTTTTCTCCTTCTCACTGGGGTGACATGAATTCTTTTAGTTAATGGCTGTTTGCAAATTCTAAACTAATGAAATACTTAGCAGCTAACATGTTCAATCTAGTAATGATGAGTTTAAATATCAATTGACAGTAATGTTTTAGATAAACAGGCCCAGTAATTCAGTTGATGAACTGTATATCTTCTCAGTCTAGATTTGTAAATGTTTAATGAATTCAGGGTTATAAGCATAGTTCTTTAAGTAAGATTCCAGATAGTTGATTTGTAACCAGCAGTCTACCTATGAATGTATCCCAAACCTTTAGAAGGTTGGAAAAGATTTTTGAAATAATGATTTAGTTTTGTAGGAAAAACACCCCCTTGAAAATTAATTCGGTTGACCCAGTAATATTTTTTAAAACAATTGGTGGCTCCAAAAGGCCTGCCAACAAAGAAAAGTCCAAATTATCTAGTGGGACATTTTGAATGTTTTATGTTTATTTTGGGTCCACTGTAAACTTTGGTTCGAAAAAGAATTTGAATTTAAAGAATTTACCATTATTTAAATTATTACCAAGTTTTTACATTTTCATGATGGTATTTTCCAGGTATGAATGAAACAAGACTTTTTGATTGTGGTACTTCCCGTATCCCCTGTAGTGCCAAAACCAGTGATACTTTATTTGCTCCTATGGCAGCTCATAGAGGTAACCGAAGTGATTTTTCCTCAGTAATTGAAACACATATTCTCTAAATGCCAATGTGTGGTGATGGGCCCTGCACTGCCTTCATTTCTCTAGGGCAGTGTCTTTGGATTGTCTAGGGCCTAGGTAATTCTGAGAACTACTGTAAACCAACCACAGGGCACTAAAGCAATGTACACACCGCTCTTTGTGTGTATGGAATGGGTTATATAAACCTGGGCTATGCTGGACATCTACAGAAGAGTATTACATTCACTTGCAAAGTTTACATTTTTGAGCTCACAGTTATGAAAAATATGACCCACAAATTTTTCAGGCAGGTGAGGATGGGTCTTCTTGCAAATGCATGAGTTCTGTCTTGAGTCCTGGGAACTTCTCTGTTGGTTGGGTGTGGGCTCATTCCCTGACTGTCCTAATCATGTTTGCGTCAGAATGTTAGCATTGTAAATAAAAGAATAGGTTGTATAATAGATACACAACACTTGAAACTTTACTTTAAAAAAATCGATAGTTCTACATATATATTTAGTTATATCACTTGACAGATTTCTTCTACACAGTGTGGAGATTGTTTTATACCACAGATTATTTTTATAAAGTTAGTGAATTTGAATGATTTTGTAATCAGAGCTAATGAGCTTTACCTTTCAAGAGAAACGTACACTGGAGCATGAGTGGTGTGGAACTTTTACTTAGTGTTTATATGGATTCTTGTGATACACTGGCAGACTGGAGTCAATTTGCGGGTCTTTTTTGGCCAAAACTCCACTTGTGGTTGTGTAGGACAGTGATATTCAGCTCAGCTTCTTGTGGATTGGGAGGAGAGAGGGCCTGCAATGTGTTTTACATTGGTGCTTCCTCCTGAGATTTCTGTTGAACAAAGGGTTCTGAGGTCAAAAATTAGTTTGTAAGCCTTTGCCATAGGACATAGTCATGTGAGAGTGTTTGGGGGAACAGAAATTGTATAGGGGTGCAGATTGGGGTGGGATGGGTCTCAAGATTCAGGTACAAAAACTTTGAAATGAGAATCTGGTGGTTTGAGTAATCCACCAGACTGAATTATCTAAGATCACATTATCCAGGTTGGGGGGCAGAATTACCCAGTTAAGTAATTGTTCAGAAAAGTGGGGAGGGTGGCATGTGGATGCAGTGATCCAATTAAATGGAGAGCTGCCAGGCACATTTTGTCCTCTCTGGTCAGTGCTCTTTTGGAGGTGAGAATGGTTGGGTTGGCTCGCTGCTTCAATCTGTGGAATCAGCCAGGAGCCCAGTGAGGAAGCTCAGAACCCCAGTAACAGCAGAGCATCTTTCAGATAGCTCCAGAGTTTTCCTGCTTTTCTGAGGAAGCTCAGCATCACTGCCACAATACGGAAAGTGGTCTTCATTTTAGCCTATTTATTTTTAGGCAGAGAGTGGATGGTTATTTGTGTGGGACTTTTGGTGGCGATATATAATGAATAATTAAGTTAATTTCTGGTATGCATAATGGCCAGTCCTGAGGCCCAGCTGAAGACCTGTCCCCCAGACCCTGCCCGCTGGCTTCAGGCTGCTGCTTCTAGACAGAGGTGCACTGGACGGGATAGTTTTATCAAGAGATTCCCTAATGTGTCATTTTAAACCAGCTGTGCTTTTTATTCATTCTGGTTGAGCGTATAGGTTTACACTTTACCCTTTTTATACTTGGAATAAATTTAGTTCCAGCAGATCTAGTAGCACTCCAGAAACCAACCCCATCTGTTCCCCATAAAAAGAACATTTCTCTGCTCTCCAGCCACGTGTCTTGGAATGTAATTCTGTTGTGCCTTTGTTTTTATCACTCTCTTCGCCCCAAAAGCAACTGCTGTAAGCTTTTTTCTACTTGTCTTTTCTAGTCCCCAACCTCTACCTTTTTCCTTTTTCCCAGCTCTAATTTCTGGATGCACTTCTGTGATCCAGGTATTTTAAGAACCAGTTACCTCAGACCTCATGTTGAACAGTGTCGCCATCTGGGTCCTCTTGATACTGCAGACTTTTAACGTACACATGCAGGAACCCTGCTGAGCGTGGGCACTTGTTTTAAAGCAAAACTCTTCCCAAGGACTGAAGAAAGGGCTTCTGGCAAGCTCGTCATGGCATTGTGGTGGGATGGGTCTAGAGTGTCATCTGAATGGTGCTTCCTGTGTTCCTCTTTGAATTCTGCCATTTTCAGTATTCTCGTGTGTCTGAATAGGCAAAGCGATTTAATTGGCTGGTCTTGCACGCAAATTAGTTCCAAAGATAAGCTCTTTGTAACACATTTCCAGTCGCTAATGCTCAAATGTAGAACATTCCTTTAAATGGCAGGATAAAAAACCCACTATCCACCATAGTGCATTTTGGGAAGATGTCTGTAGCATATGTTGCTGTGAAATTAGGCCTTGTGGGATATGGCTGTTTGTCATTTTGATGTATTTTAAATAAATATATATTTTTTTAAAGAGCCTTTTTTACCAGTTCAAAAAGTTTAATTAACCAGCAGTCACCGCATCTGAATTTTTGTCTCTGGGGCATAGATGGCAGACTAAGATTAAAAGTGGTAACTCAGCTATATGAGCATGGGCTACCTTCCTGGGCTCTCCTGCTGTCCTGCAGACCTGCTGTTCCACAGACCATGGGACACAAGGTCAGTGTGTTCCCAGTGAGGGTCCCAAGTCAGTCATCTTAAGTGTTTGGTCTCTGCCCCATTCAGTGGACTGTTGACTTCAGTCCCTGCAAGTGCTTTAGCCCGAGTGGGGTTTTCTCAGAGCACTGCCACGGGTTAAGTGTGTGTTTAGCCAAATAATTTCTCCATAAGGGAAAAATGCAGTCACCCAAATTTTACCAACAATGACAGAGATGAGAGTAGGAAAGATTAGGCAACATCTGAGTTTTAATTTGAAAAGTGTCCAAGTCATCATGAAAGGCTGACTGGGAGCAAGTGATTATTAGAGATGCTTCAGGAGACCTCATCTGAAAATGTTAAGACTGCCAGTGAGGGAAGGAATTGTTAAAATGCCAGCGGCTTTTTTTTCCTCTTTTTTTCTGTAATTCTGTAAAAATGCAGAGAAAGTTGAGTGGTACTTCAGAATTGAGGGAGAGGGTTACCGCAGAGTAGAAATATATTTCTAGATTTCAGTTCCACACCACAAATCCACAACAATGCCATTTTTCAACTGTACAAAAATCTGCTTATGAACTGGACATGATCTTAATGGTAGTGTCAAAGGCCAAGTTTTTCACCTGTTAATATTTTTCCACATTTGTCCTTGAATCTGAATAACTTTATACAGTACTGTAAATTTAACTTACATCGAGTTTGATGTCAATTCTTATGAAAAGAGCTTTCTGCATGTAACACATACGGTTAAAGAACACAGCAAAGGACAAAATTTGCAGGAACAGTTTTGGAACCAACAGAAAATGTCACCTTTTATTTGCCATCTTATATATATCTATCAGTTTTACCAGCTACTTCTAAATTTGTACATTATTTGTAAGGGAAAGAAGGAAAACCCTAAGACTTGTCTAACTTAGTGGAGAATGTGTGTGTTGGGCTTAGGATGGATAGCTAAGTCTTATTGAGCTGTGTTACCTAACTTGTATATAAAAATTGTAATTAAAAGTTTGGGTTCACCTGTTTCTCACAGTTTAAAATGATGAGTAATTGCAAACTCTGGAAATGTGACTAGTATATGATTTAAGGCTGTAGAAGCAAGGAAGCTCTTTCAAGTGCTAAAACTAAAGACTTCTAGTTTTTGGCTCAAATAAGTACTGTTTGTATACCAGGATATGTGAGATGTAAATGTAGTAGGTCACTTTTCACCCTTGTAGCTATAAAATAAAAATTTTGTAGAACAGAAATAGCTTGTACTACTGAATTAACAAAAGTTATACTAAAGTATCATGTTTTAAAAAAATATATATATATATACAGAGTTAAGCTTGTTGCTGTTACCCTGTCTGGATTTGAAAAGTGTGCTGATTTATATATATATATTACACACACACACACACACACACACACACACACACACACACACACACACCTAAAATGGCCTAAAGCAGACATCCATGTAATTACAGTTGCAAAATGAAAACATTTTGGAAAGAACATTGTATCATAGTTCATTCATTTGCAGTGGATCTTTGTTCCTTTTTACTGTGGTAATTTTAGAAATGAGTGTCAAGTTTGAAATTAGATCTGCTAAGTTGGGGTTTTGCTGCTTGAACTCTGCACTGGGTCCTCAAACCGATGTGAATGTAGTTTTTTCCCCCTGTGTGAAGAAGCAGTTACACCCCAACAATAGGAGGAAAAATCTAGAACTATTTCAAGTTTTATCTTTTTGTATATGAAAATAAAATAATAATAAAACAATCTTGTCTTTCTTAATTATGTGGCAGGGGATTGGAGTTTCCTTTCATGAGGATTAGAAATGAAATGGCGTTCGGCTGCTTAGAGGGCTGACTCAAGTCAGTTCCTGTTTGGTATGTGTAACATTAACAGATGTTAATGGCTGAATGCCTAGTCTGCCATGGTCCTGTGGGGCTGGAGCTAAGCACAGGTCTCCATTTCTGCCATTCAGAAGTCCAGGGTCTAGTTGGGGACATTATGAATGGGGACCACCATTCTCCTGAACGAACTGTTCTGGGATTTTGAGTAAGTTTCTGCAGGGTAGCATATTTTCCAAATGTCCGAGACACTCCCCCATTCCCCCATCCTCTGCCACCAGTCCTGTACTTTGCAGACAACCCTGAGCAATATTGTTGTAAGTGGAGCAGAGAAGCCTTGAAAATAGTTGTATTCTGGACTATTGCAGATGACAAACTCTGCCATTCCCAAACGTTGCTGAGTACTGGAGTCATTTGCGGAGCTATTAAAAAATACAATTATGGGTCCTTATCCCCAACCTGGAATTAGCAAACCAGGTCTCCAGTTTCAGAGATCTGGACTTAATCTCACTAAAGGAACTCATGGTTCCCCAATAATAAAATAATGATAGTCTTTAATACCTAACAAAACAGGAAGGCCCCAGAAATCACCTCACTGCTTTCTGCAGTAACAAGTTTTTTTGGTCGATGACTCTTTCTTGCCTAAGTGGAGAAACACCCTTTAAATTCACCCTGTATTATGAGAATTAAGCAACGGTTTGAAACTTTTGGAGAAAGTTTTTGATGACCCTTTATTCAGGGACCAGTTGCCCAATATTTGGCTGTTTTTGCTCTTTCACGTTTAGAAAGTTCACCTTTTATTAGTGAGTGCCTCTAATGAAGGAAGGAGAGCAAAGGGCTGACATTTTTGATACAGGATCTTGGAGCTGGAAAAGCTGAAAGGTTGGACCTTAGGAGTCATCTGGTCATCAAACTTTCCCTTTAGCAAAGGAATTATTTGACCAAAGAAATTTGACACAGAAGTTGGTTTATAAAACCAGGCTTGTCTGAATGAGCAAGTAGAAGAGGGCCAAGGGACCATTTCACTTACCCTCCCATCCCTTCCTTTAAGTCTCAGGTATCCCTATGGAACACCTAGGAACCTTGATTAAAGTTTACAAATCACTGGCCCAATTCCAATTTTACAGGTGGACAAACAGGCCCAGAGGGAGTTTTCCTACCCAGAGGCAGGCAGCCCTTGCAGTTCTTGACCTCTTGGGACCAAAAGTGGGGTTACACTTGTTCAGAAGTAGAGGATCTGGATTAGGAAAAGCCATCTAATATTTATCTCTCTAGTATTTAGCACAGTGTCCGGCACTTACAAGGGCCTTAAATACAGTACCTCAGTGATTGTGTATTTAGTAAATTCTGGGGAAAGCTGCTGAAGTAGCCTTGAAGCCTACAGATACCAGTGTTGTCTGGTTGTATTTGTTAGGATTCTTGGTTGCAGGTGACAGAAGCCATTAGACAAAAAAGGGGGTTTCACTGAAAGGATTCTGGGGGAAATGACTAGCCAAGACTTCAGAAAGGCAGGATGTATGTGGGCTTCAGGAGCCTTGGGAGTTGGGGTCACAACATTGCAGGCCTTCTCCACCTGTGTCCTGGTATTTCTTCCATTATTGCTCAGAGCAAGACCAGATGCATCTGCTCCTTTGACTTCTTAGCAGGAAACAAGGCTGTAGACAGTGCCAGAGCTTTTTTTTTTTTTTTTTTAGACAGAGTCTTGCTCTATTGCCCAGATTGGAGTGCAGTGGCACGATCTCAGCTCACTGCAACCTCCGTCTCCTGGGTTCAAGCAATTCTGCCTCAGCCTTTCGAGTAGCTGGGATTACAGGCACGCGCCACCACACTTGGTTAATTTTTGTATTGTTAGTAGAGACGGGGTTTCACCATGTTGGCCAGGCTGGTCTCAAATTCCTGACCTCAGGTGATCCTCCAGTCTTGGCCTCCCGAAGTGCTGGGATTACAGGCATGAGCCACTGCGCCTGTGAGTTTTACGTCACAGCTTTGCTACCCAGAGAGACTACTAGATCGAAAATCCCTAGGAAGGACTCTGGTTGATGTAGCTTAACCAGTCAGGGTCCTTCACTAGAGGTATTCCAGGCAAGGGGGTAGCCTCCCATTTGAGGCTGTCAAAATAATGTGCACACTTCAGTAGGTTGTTAGAAGTGGCCTCCTGGTCAGTGAATCATCAGTGGGATCAGATGAAAGTTATTCCTATCAGTTATCTAAGAAATAGGAAACTTGAAGTTTCTGCTAAGAACTAAGTCCACACGGAATGCTGGAGATCGTGCTGCAAAATGAAGACTCATTTGTGAGTGGTAGTCCATGAAATCTATCCTTTCTTTGCCAGCAGGCGTTCAGCAATCTGGCTTTTATATTCTATCAAGACAAAGAGTAGAGATGACTCAAACATTTCTAACATTTATAGAACACTTAGTGACATGCCCCTGGTACTTCCCCAAACATTTTACATGTGTCATCTCCTTTAATCCTCACAAGAACGCTATGGTCTAAGTATTATTATTCCAATTTAAAAGAGAAGGTTGGGGACAGTGACACACACCTGGACTTACAGCACTTTGGGAGGCCGAGGCGGGAAGATTGCTTGAGGCCAGAAGTTGGATACCAGCCTGGGCAACATAAGGAGACCCCCTTCTTTACCGCTCCCCCACTCCCGCCAAAAATTTAGCCGGGCAATGTGGCACGTGCCTGTAGTCCCAGCTACTCAGGAGGCTGAGGCAGGAGGATCGCTTGAGCCCACGAGTTCGAGATCGCAGTAAGCTATGATCATTCCACCGTACTGCAGCCTGGGTAACAGAGACCCTGTCGCTAAATAAATAAATAGACCTGAGTTGGAATATCGGCTCTGGAGACCTTAGTGTAACCATGTGCAAGTGTTTACTCACCTATTAAATGGGACTAAAGGCATTTTTTTCTCAAGACTATATATAGCATACCACTAAGCCCTCTAGACATCATATTCCCCATCCATCGCCCCGTCCAGTGGACCAGGGATGAAGCGGGGATGCGCTAGGCATCCCGGCTTGTCACCAGGGGGCGTGCGAGGCCCTCAGCTTGGCGGGCGGTGAGGCGTGGGGTGACGGGGGGGATGGCGGGGGACGGCATGCGCGCGCATGCGCCGTGGTAAAAGGCCGGTACCTCGGGCAAAATGGCTATCAAGAGTATCGCTTCCCGCCTCCGGGGTTCCCGTCGTTTTCTGAGCGGTTTCGTGGCTGGGGCTGTAGTGGGCGCTGCGGGAGCTGGGCTCGCGGCCCTGCAGTTCTTCCGGAGTCAGGGCGCTGAGGGAGCGTTGACAGGGAAGCAGCCGGATGGTAAGTCTGTGGGCCCGTCCTCCCTTCCCTGGCCCAGGTTTCGGGCTCCGACTCCTACCTGGAGTGTGAATGGCAGTCCTTGACGGACAGCCTTCACCGTTTGCTGGGCCCCTAGCCTGGCCCTTGGTTTCTGACCTTTATTCTCCCGGCTCGGCCTCCCTTCCCCACCTCGCGTCTCGCCAGCTTCCCTCATGTCCTTCCTTTCCCCGGGCATCTTCGTTTTCTGCACAGAACCACCCCCCCACCCCCGCCCGACTTTCTTCCTCCCAGTTACTCATCGCGATATCTATGTTTTAATGTCTGTGTTCTCTACTAAGATTGTTAGCTCCATAAGACTTGAGACTATGTCTGTTTTGGTCTCCATCATCTAACCAGCACAGTACCTGGTACATAATTGGCATTCAGTAAGTATGAATGAAGGAATAAATTAATACATAATTTTAGTAGATTAGTTAACTGCCCTTCTTTCGTCATTGTTCAGTTGAAGAATACCTGCTATCCCTCCAAAGTGTATAAAAACTCATGTTGCAATGGGTACCTTATATTTGACAAAAAAAAAAAAAATTTACACGAGCTCATTTCTTGTACTTTGCGGATGTGCTAATTTAACTTGCTCCTTTGGATACTTGGCATCTAGCAAGAGAACTACCCCCTTGGGGGGTTGAGGATTTGAGAAGGCATCGGGGAGGATTATCTCGAAACTGACTCACTGTTGAATGTGTGCTTGGTTTCTCCCACTAGGAAAAACAGTACCAGTTTTACTGTCATCTTGCAACAGCACACATATCAGTGCTTCAGAGATGATTTGGAAATTTGATGTGAAAGACTAATAAGATCAAGTCTTTATTCAAAAGTTAATGCAGTAGCTGCATTTTATTCACTGATTATAGGCAAATCAGTACTTTGCCTACTGTCTGTTTTCTTCATCTCATAAGTAATTGCAAAAATGAGATTTTCTGGTTGATTAGACTTCTGAGCCAGTCCTTTGTAAATCACACCGCTCTCCTTTTCCTTATAATCTTTCATTATTAAGAGCCACTAATTGTGTGTGCGTGTTTTTTTTGTCTCTGCCCCCCCCTTTTTTTTTTTTTTTTTTTTCGTTTTTAGGATCTGCAGAAAAGGCTGTCTTGGAACAATTTGGATTCCCTTTAACTGGAACAGAGACAAGGTGTTACACTAATCACGCTTTGTCTTATGATCAGGCAAAGCGGGTGCCTAGATGGGTTCTTGAACATATTTCCAAAAGCAAGATAATGGGTAGGTGGTTGGATAAAAAAACTGAAGTAACAGTATTTATGAAAGATGTCTCCAAATTTAAAACAGGGATGATTATTAATATTCTCAACCTTTTTCATATCATAGCACATGTAGAAAATTATATTTATATAACTTACTGGTTAAATCAACCCTGCCTGGCAGCCAGAAAGCCAGACCCTTTCCAGCTGTCTCAGGGCTGAAAATACCCATATCTTGACACACTAGTTGGGAGGCTCTGTCATAAATATTACAGCAATGAGCACCATTCAATTTTACCTTAACAAATATTTATGTGCCTGCTATGTGTCTGGCACTGTGGTAACCCTTGGGGACCTATGTGTGACCAGAGTAGAGGATCTCTACCCCAATGACACTTTGAGTTGGGAGAGTGGGTTGACCCATCAAACAAATAATTTTAGATGTATAATTACAATAATTTTTCCAAAGGAAGTGATTGCAAGTTAGTGTAGTATAATTAAGGAACAGTAAAAAGTTTGATGAGAGGCTGGGCGTGGTGGCTCACACCTGTAATCCCAGTACTTTGGGAGGCTGAGGCGTTTGAGCTCAGGAGTTTGAGATGAGCCTGGCCAACATGGCAAAACCTCGTTTCTACAAAAAATACAAAAATTAGCTGGGCGTGGTGGTGCACCTCTGTGGTTCCAGCTACTTGGGGGACTGAGATGGGAGGATCTCTTGAGCCCAGGAGGTGGGGGTTGCAGTGAGCCAAGATCGCAGCACCACACTCCAGCTTAGGCAACAGAGGGAGACTGTGTCTCAAAAAAAAAAAAAGTGTGATGAGAGATTATAACACAAGAACCTGATTTTGATTAGTAAGGCTTCTCTGGAAAAGTGGACTGAAGAGTGAACGGAAATTACTTAGGCAAGGGGTTGAATGTGCCATGGGATGTGGAGAAGAGCATTCTAGGAAGAAAGGAACACTTGCATCTTCGGAGGCCCCCAATGTGGAGAGGAGTTTTGTTCTTTTAGGGAACTAAAAGAGTGCCGGTAGATGAATGAGGGGGAAGGTGATGTGAAATGATGCTGGAGAAGTAAGCAGGTGTGTCAGTTTATTCATGTGTCCTTATGTCTTGATAGGGTCCTGTAGAATTACCAGATCTTGTTAATTAATGTCAAATTGGTTTCTAGGTAGATTCTTCAAGTTTACACTCCTAGCATCATTGTTTCTTCTCTCTCTCAACCTTCACCCATGGTGAGCATTACTGAGCTTTACCAATTTAATGCTCATTTTACTTGTGTTTATTGATTATCAGTGAGGGTTAACATGCTGTGAATTAGTCTTTTTTGGTAAGTTATTCTTTACCTATTTCAGTTGGGGTATTCTCTTTTGAATTTATTTGTAAAAGTTCTTTTATTTATTAAGGATATTACCTTTTGTCACAGTTGTTTTGTTCCCTTTTGTTATTTGCTTTTTAATTTGCTGTGTGTTCCACATATTCTCCTTTGCTTTAAAATGTGTGCTATGGCTATGCATATTAAAATGCTGATATTAAAGTTAGTGTGTGCCATTCTAGAGTGCACAGCAACCAGCAGAATAACAGGAGGCTTGGAATGTACTTGCTGTTAGACAGAAACTGATGTAAGTGAAAACTTTATCAAGCATATAAGAAAACCTGGGCATTTTATATTGTATAATAAGTCTTGTGAGCTGTGTACTTTTGAGGCAATAAAATAGAGCCAATTAATATTATTTGAAAATTGGGAGCAATGTACCTGTGTTTTACTTGATTTTAATGTAAAAGGTCTTCTGTTTTCAGTAATGATGGACTGAGTTATTCAGATAGAATCTTCCTGCTGAAAACAGAAAATGTTAGTATATAAAAAGTGTATATCTGTATATTTTTTAACCTTTTTTTTGAGATGGATTTTTGCTATGTTGCCTAGGCTGGTCTTGAATTTCTGGGTTCAAGTGACCCTCCTGCCTCAGCCTTGTGAGTAGCTGGGATTACAGGTATGTGCCACTATGCCCAACTAAAAGTATATCTTTTAAAAAATGGCTTAAGAAAAATGAAGAGCCAGCAGCATAGTGGAGAATTGCTAGGCTAGTGTTGGTGGGAGAAAGCGAGAATCCAAAGAGGTAAGCGCAGTCTTGGCAAACCAAAACCACATTTGCCTTTGAATTCACAGCATTATTGGGTGAGGAGGATTGAAGGAAAGACCTAAGGCTCACCCAAGGTAGGTTGTCCTGTAGGTCTTGCAGTGTAGGAGACCCTTCCTGTGTTACCCTGGAACTCCAAAGGGCTACATCCTCAGGGAAGAGTGAACTAGAACTAACTTCCCTGCCCACTCTTAGGGACTACATGGAAGGTTGTCTTGGCACTGAACGGAGAAAGGTCAAAAGGAAGATAAAAAGTTTGTTCCAGAGAAGGTAAAGTCAAAAACTGGCTATCATGCAGACTTACACCCCAAATCTGTGCATCGAGAGGAGATCAGGGAACCTTAATCCCTGAGCATGGTTTAATATGGTTCTCCACTGGGAATACTGCTAGACACCTTACAGCAGTAAATTTATATCTTTTCTCAAGGAAGGTATCTTTTTAGGTCTTTGGAAATTCCTACAAATTGCTTTTCCAGGGCAGTAAGCACCAGCCAAAGATAACTAGCTGTAGAAGGAAGTGATTCCAATGGTAATGACACTTAGAAATTTACTAATGATAAATTTTTCTGTATTATTCTTTATAAAGTGATTCTAAAAAGCTACATATATGATACTTCACTGTAAACTTTGGGATCTGATACTAAATTTTTCTTGGCTGAATGAAATCACCTTGGAATCAGTGACTTCATTGTTCTCCATTTTACACTTCTTTGAATAACAGTCTGAGTATGTTTCATTTGTTGTCATAACTTTTGTAGTTTAAGAAAGTCTCACCTCACGATAGTGCAATAGGTAGTGTTAGGATTTGCTAATGTTCTCTGTGACAAACCATTCTGGAGGTGTCAGAAAATAAATAAAATCTGAGATTTCTTCTCTCCTATGTGGTACCCAGATATTCTGTTTTAGAAATTTCTGGGTGGAGCTCATAACTTAAATGTTTATTTTGTCATGGTTCAAGAGGCAGTAAGCAAGATATCAGAGACACTCCTCTCCCCAAGGCTGTGCCTGCCTAGAACAAATTGTTTTGTGTCTATATATATCCATTATTTCAGTACACATAAACTTGTCAAATACAATCGTACAAAATACAATACATGGGAGTCTTTTTTAAAAAACAAGAGTTTATTTAGTAGCCAAGCTTTTTATATAGTTTAGTGTTTTGATTGGTGATTGTTTTTACTTAAAATACTATTCAGAGGAGTTTTTCTTTAACTGGAAAGGCCAGAGTCAAAATTATATGAGATAGCTACACTGTATGAAAAGCATTCTTTCCTAGACTAGTACTTTCTAAATTCAGATGAAGTATCTGAACTATCCCAGGAACTTGAGACATGCATGCAGTCCCTAACACTAGCTGCTTGGAGAGACACCAGCCAGTAGCAACCAGCTTGCCTTGCTTAGAGAATCTTGAGGGACATTTGTCTACTGATAACATATCCATTTTGTGTGTTTTTCTTCAGGTGATGCAGACAGAAAGCATTGTAAATTTAAGCCTGATCCCAATATCCCTCCAACCTTCAGTGCCTTCAATGAAGATTATGTTGGAAGTGGGTGGTCACGAGGACACATGGCTCCAGCAGGAAATAACAAATTTTCAAGTGTAGGCATACTTTGGGGGAGGGATGGGAATATGGGGCTGATGTTATGCATACAACAGGAATTAGAGATTTAAAAACCTAGGAGCCAAACCTTAAAACTTGAGAATTTCCATACTCTTATTTTTCTTCTTGACTTTATGTCTCTTCTTTCAATCACAAACCGAGACATTTTTAAACAGGTTGAATGAGGAAAACTAAGTGCTATGTGAAGGGAACTAGAAAGCCACTGGGAGCTGAAGCTACTCACTTTTATTTATTTATTTTTTTGAGACGGAGTCTCACTCACTCTGTTGCCCAGGTCGGAGCACAGTGGCTTGATCTCGGCGCACTGCAACCTCTGCCTCCCAGGTTCAAGCAATTCCTGTGCCTCAGCCTCTTGAGTGGCTGGGATTACAGGGGTGCATCACCATGCTCAGCTAATTTTTGTTTGTTTGTTTATTTATTTTTTGAGACGGAGTCTCTCTGTGTCACCCAGGCTGGAGTACAATGGCACGATCTTGGCTCACTGTAACCTCCGCCTCCCGGGTTCAAGTGATTCTCCTGCCTCAGCCTCCCAAGTAGCTGGGATTGCAGGTTCCCGCCACCACACCCAGGTGTTTTGTATTTTTAGTAGAGATGGGGTTTCACCACGTTGGCCAGGCTGGTCTCAAACTCCTGACCTCAGGTGATCCACCTGCCTCGGCCTCCCAAAGTGCGGGGATTACAGGCGTGAGCCACTGTGCTCAGCCACTCACTTATTTTTAATTAGTTATTAGAGACAGAGTCTCGCTTTGATGCCCAGGCTGGAGTACAGTGGTGGAATCATAGCTTACTGTAGTCTTGAACTCCTAGGCTTATACGGTCCTCTTTCCTCAGCTTCCCGACTAACTAGGACTATAGTCATGTTTCATCATGCCTGGCTAATTTATTTTGAAAAATTTTTTTAATTTGTAGAAATTTATAGAAAAGGTGAAAAAATAGTACAACAAACATTGATACATTTACTTTACATATACATATGTAAATTCTGCAACCATTGACAAAGTTGCAGACATGTTTTATTTCTAAATGGATTGCTCAGGAGTATGCATCATCTAAGATGAGGATGTTTATATATATGAATATATATAAATACAAGTATCACACCAAGAAGTGTATACTAATACATTTTTATATATTTGTGCAGTAATATTATCTAAAATACAGTGTATAGTCAGCTTTCCCACATGGTCCTAATTATGATCTTTATAGCTTTTTTGATTCAGTATTCAATCATGAATCACACATTACATTTAGTTATCATATTTCTTTAGTCTTCTTTAATCTGGAATGATTTCCCTGCCAAAAAGTGGGAGGAGTGTCTTTCATGATATTGACATTTGTTACGTGAACTATTGGTGATTATGTCATTAAGATAGTAATTCTCAACCTTGGACACTCATTATAATCACCTGGAGAGGTTTTCGCAATCCTGATGCCCAGACCTGAACCTCATACTTACAAAACTGGAAACTCTCAGGGATGAGACCCAGGCATCAATATCAATATTTTTAAAGCTCCCTAGATTATTCCAATGTGCACCCAAGATTGAGAGCGACTGCTTGAAGAGAAGGTACTTGTAGCATTGGCAGTTAGTATAGATCAGTGAGGAAATTACAGTGAGGTAGAGCCTTGTATATTTGGGTGAAAAATGTGAAGTGAATGAACACATAGTGGCCAGATATTCAGAAGAACAAGGACGTTTTCTCTGCCACTTTTGAACTAGTATGTTTGTACTGTACTAAAATAACTTTTGTGAAAATTGATCTCTATTGAGAAACTCTTTGCCAGAGGCTTAAAACCAGAATTTGCCCTTAAGCTTTGTGTTGGAAATATTTAGTTCTTAGAATTCACGTTATAGATTTGGATTTTATAATTGATAAGCCTACCTGACTACTTACTTTATAGTCCTCATTTTGAATAATTATTATAAGAGCTTTCTGTTCTGGAATAATTATGGCTTTCATTTATTGAAACAAGTAGTCAATAATTGCCTAGCACTAATGTTTAAATAAGAAAGTGTTTTTCTGTGTCTTTTTAATAAAATATCTTTTAAAGGGGAAAGCATTTCAGTGCAAGTTACTATGTTTCTTTCTTTACAGAAAGCCATGGCTGAAACCTTTTACCTTTCTAACATTGTGCCTCAGGATTTTGATAATAATTCTGGATATTGGAACAGGTGAGGGATGAGAGTTTTAAAAACATGATGCTATGGAAGATAAATGAAGTGACAGGAGAATGTACTGATGTGCCTATTAGCTGTTTCTGTCTTTGTTTTTCAAAAGCTAAGCCTCTGAAGGTAAGTACTTTGGGCCAGTTTTCTTTGCTGTGTTTTGGGAGTACAGTCTTCTACAGAAGATCAGACTTCAAAACGTAGCCTGCCTTTTTGATCATGTTTGCCACTGTTCAAAAGTCAAGTTTTGAAAGAAATGACTCAAAATAATAATCTTAATAATTGAGGCAGCATCTTTTTTGAGTGTGTTCAGTGAACACTATTATTTTCTCTTGTATTCCAATATTTCTTAGCTTTTTTTAAAAAAACAGTTTTGTATTTCAAGAGCTCCTGAGCTTTAGGCCAGGGTCAGTGGTTCATGTCTATAGTCTCAGCACTTGGAGAGGCCGAGGCAGGAGAATTGCTTGAGGCCAGAAGTTTGAGACTGGCCTGGGACATAGTGAAGCCTTGTCTCTACTAAAAATTTAAAAAATTAACCAAGTGTGGTGGTCCATGCCTGTATCCCAGCTACTCAGGAGGCCGAGGTGGGAGAATCACTTGAGCCCAGGAGTTTGAGGCTATAGTGAGTGGTGATTGTGCCACTGCACTCCAGTCTGGACAACAGAGCAAGACCCTATCTCAAAAAAAAAAAGTTCCTGAACTTAAAAAAAGTTGGGGTATAGTTTAATGTAACTATTAACCAGTTTTTTTGTTTGTTTTTTGTTTTTTTGAGACAAAGTCTCACACTGTCGCCCGGGCTGGTGTGCAGTGGCACAGTCTCGGCTCACTACAACCTCCGCCTCCCGGGTTCAAGCGATTCTCCTGCCTCAGCCTCCCGAGTAGCTGGGATTATAGGCACACGCCACCACACCCGGCTAATTTTTGTATTTTTAGTAGACATGGGGTTTCACTATGTTGGCCAGGCTAGTCTTGAACTCCTGACCTCGTGATTTGCCCACCTTGGCCTCCCAAAGTGCTGGGATTATAGGCATGAGCCACCACGCACGGCCACTATTAACCAGTTTTTGATAGAACCTAACTATAAAATAATCTGGGCCTTCTACATTTTTCTGACACTGTCAGGTGGCTTCTTTATGCATCTAAAACTAACAGTTTGAGGTTCTTTCAGGCTATTGTGTTTTTCCCCATATAGTACTTTGTGGTTTAAAATAATGAAGAGAGCACCCTGCACCAATGAGAGACTTCAGCAGTTATCAGTCATGGCGCCATTTGTTTCATCTACATACCCTCACTTTGCCCCACTCAGATTATTTTTAGCAGATTGCAGATATTTTATCCATAAATGTTTCGTTATATATATTTAGAAGATAAGGATTCTTTTAAAATATAACCACAGTATTATTAATGCCCTTAAAGAATTTAACAATAATTCTTTATTACCAATTTTATAGTCAGTGTTCAAATTTTCCTGGTTGTCTTTAATTTTTTGTTGTTGTTGGTTGGTTTGAACCAGGATTCAAACAAGATAGACACAAAAATTTGGTTGATATATCTCTTTAGTTCCTATTAATCTGTAGATTTTCCTTTCTTTTTTTTTCCTCCATTCAGATTATCTGTTGAAGATCTAGGATGTTTGTCCTAGAGTTTCCTTTCCATATTCTGGATTTGCTGATTGCATACCTGTGGAAGCATTTAACATTTTCTTTTCCCAAGAGATAAATTTCTGGGAGGAAAACTTTACCTTGTAATTGGACATATATATACATCCTATTAAAAATAATTAAAAAAAATTTTTTAAGGCCAGTCAAGTGAAGCAGTGGGAGTAGAGAAGGAACAAAGAAGTATGTAACTGGTTGTGAACAATTAGTTGTAAACACCACTGCACTTATACCAGCCTATAAAAATAATTGGATTTTACTTTTTAGATAAGAAACTGAGGATGAGGACATGCATTGTTATCTCTCATTTAGAAATCTCTTCCAACTGGGCGGGGCGCAGTGGCTCATGCCTGTAATGCCAGCACTTTGGGAAGCCGAGGTGGGCAGATCGCTTGAGGTCAGGAGTTGGAGACCAGTCTGGGCAACGTGGCAAAACCGTGTGTCTACTAAAAATAAAAAACAAATTAGCCGGGTGTGGTGGCACACACCTAAAATCCCAGCTACTCGGGAGGCTGAGGCAGGAGAATCGCTTAAACCCAGGAGATGGAGGTTGCAGTGAGCTGAGCCTGGGTGACATAGTGAGTGAGACTCCGTCTCAAAAAAAAAAAAAAAAAAAAAAAACTTCCAACTGCAGTCATATACATACTTTCATATGTATATGAAAGTACATATTACAACTACTTGCCATTTGGGCACCTGTAATTCCAGCTACTCGGGAGGTTGAGGCAGGAGAATCACTTGAACCCGGGAGGCGGAGGTTGCAGTGAGCTGAGATCACACCATTGCACTCCAGCCTGGGTGACAGAGTGAGACTCCATCTAAAAAAAAGAAAAAAAAATACTTGCCATTTTTATCTGGTAAGTTGACAAAAACAGATTTTAAATGATAAATCCCAGCATTATAAAGATTGTTGTGAAACTGCTGTGTTGTATTTTGGAGCTTTTAGAGTAAATTGATATAACCCTATTAAAAATGTTAGTTTTACATATGATGACGAGTCTTTAAAATAAATTCATTCAGTAATTCTGGTCCTTGAAATTTATCCTAAGGAATTGATACAATGTTGCATTATATAAGAAATGTTAACATAAGCCCAATTGTCCTGCAAGAGGAATGGTTAAATAAAGTATATCATCTTGTTGGAATGATACATAATTCTTGAAAGCTGGTTGGGAACTATGGCATAAAAAAAGTTTTAAGTTCATGAAATTTGAATTCCAGAATGTACTCTGAGTGCACATAAAGAAAAATGTAGATAGTTTTGTTAGTGTATGTGATTTTTAAGTTTTTTCTGTGCAGTAAGCAAACTGGGAAAATAATTGTTTATATGCTTATAATGTTTTGTGCCATGTTCTTGTTTAATTTCTCAAATGCAGTTTTTCTTGGTATCTTTCATAGGAATTGATATGATTTGCTGCTGTCTTACATGTATATATGTGAGAATATCATACATTTTTTAATTTGTTTTTCAGAATAGAAATGTACTGTCGAGAGCTGACAGAAAGGTTTGAAGATGTTTGGGTGGTATCTGGGCCTTTGACCTTACCTCAGACTGGAGGCGATGGAAAGAAAATAGTTAGTTACCAGGTAAGGATGTTTAATAGTCAGGTTTATGTTATCTGTATGAGATTATAATCTCACTTTGCATTCTGCTTTTTATTTTTATTTTTATCATTCAAAAAAAATTTTGCATTCTACTTTTTAATTTCACTTATTCAACAATATTTATTGAACACCTATTAGGAATGATAGGCATAGAGAATATAGTGATGGATAAAAGCAACTATTGACTTCAAGGAACTCACGGCTTAGAGTGGAAAACAGATGTTAACAATTAATTACATTAAAGTGTGACATGCTGTAATAGAGGTAAACACACACAGTGTGGTCTTGTGAAAGGACTGATGGGCTCTACTCATATGAGTCAGGAACGCTTAAAAGAGGAAGTGATATTGAGCTATACCTTGACAGATAAGAGTCAGGAGTGGACCCTGAGGATTCCAGAGGATGGAGCAGGATGAGCACAGGACATTTGTGGTCAACATCAGGGTTTTGAGATTTATATATCATTCATAAAAATTGGAGCTTATGGTACAAAACAGTGTGGGTGGCTCAAGGGATATGAAGAGTTCCATAACAACAGGTGGACGGGTGAGATAATATGCGACTTTCTATTCTATGATGAAGACTTGGGTTTTAATTTTTAGGCACTAAGAAGTCATAGATTTGTTTTAAGCATGGGAGAAATATGATATTTGGGTTTTATAAAGAGTATTTTGGCAGCAGCGTGTAAAGAGATAGGTGGGAAAAGGGAGCATTTGAAGAAGAGATTAGAGGCAAGGAGATGAGTTAGGACATACAAGCAGTTGGGGTGAGGAATAATAGAGGAACACAGGAAAGAGTAACCATGAATAAATAACTTGTTTGAGTGAGGAAGAGGGAGAAGTTCCAGGATAACAACTAGATTGCAGACCAGGCTCAGTGGCTCATGCCTGTAATCCCAGCACTTTGGGAGGCCGAGGCAGGCGATCACGAGGTCAGGAGTTCGAGACCAGCCTGGCCAATATGGTGAAACCCCGTCTCTGCTAAAAATACAAAAATTATCTGGGTGTGGTGGCGTGTGCCTGTAGTCCCAGCTACTTGGGAGTCTGAGGCAGAAGAATCGCTTGAACCCAGGAGGCGGAGGTTGCACTGAGCCGAGATCACACCACTGCACTCCAGCCTGGGTGACAGAGCAAGACTCCATCTCAAAAAAATAAAAAATAAAAATAAAATAAAAACAACCAGATTACAGTGCTACAGTGAGTTGAATAAATGGGAAGAAAAGCTTTTCTTCTAGAAGCTTCTTTTTTTTAATATGCAAGATATGTGAGCACTTTTATAGACTGAAAGAGAGATTAAAGATAGGAGAGTGTAATTAGTGGTGTGAGAGCTTCAGACATCTAATGTTGCTGGGAAATTCTTAGCTAGCCTTTCATATTGGCAGTTTACAAAGTGGTATACCTGAAGAGCAGGTGTTCTTAGAAAAAGTGTAACATTTAATCTTATCATGCAGAAATATCCTGAGGATTCTGCCAAGAGGGTGGCTGAAATGTTTTACTATACTGTGAGGCTTACAGAGGGCAGGGAACAGGTGGAGTGAAGCAGAAGAGGTGGTAGAGTGAGTAAAAAGAAGCACTGAAGGACTTGCTAATAAGGCCAAAGAGGAGGGGAGGGAACACCTAGCTCAGCTCTGGAAATAAAGTAGATATTTAATAAATGCTGGTTAGGTAAATGATTACTTAAGTCTGTGATAAAATTTAATAACCTGAGGAACAGATTGAGGAACCACCCCCCCCCCAAAAAACAAAACTTTTAGAGTATATTCTGTCCATTTGACTTGCTTATTATCAGCCTGTCTAGATCAGATGTGCAGTAATGTCCAAGCATCCAAGGATTTGTATAGGTCCATATGAATAGCCCACTTTCTCTTTTTCCACACAAAATTATGACCCAACTACTTCTTTTTGTTAAGTGGAAATGATAGAGTAGTTGTTTTCAAGGATTTGTACACCCTTGGAAAATTCCAGTAGATATGGGAGTGAAGGAAGTCAAAGGAATTAGTATTTTAAAATTAATTCATTTAATTTCTCTCCTCTCAGATTAATTTCTCTCCTCTGATTAACTTGCTAATTTAATTTTAGTATATTTTATAGTCTTAGGAGAAAAAAAGGCTTAAAGCCCTCTGTATTATTTTTCAAATATTAATTATTCTTGGTCTTTGTTAAATCCTGTTTATTTTATGTCAGAAAAGAGGCTCTTCTAGCTTTGACTTGTATATTTTAAATGGTTAAATTACAGTTTTATTTGTGCTTTGTTTTTATAAAATTGAAAAATTTATATCACTAGCCTACTGTGTAGTAGAACAAAAATTTGTACAATGTTTAAAAGGAAAAATTAACCAATAATTACAAGCATTTCACTATATAGATTTTTGTGTGGCTATTTCTGTAAAATATGTGTTGCCCAAATGCCATATTGGAAAATGTATTGTTTTTCTTAAGTTGGATATAATTTTTAAAAATAGAACTGATAAAAATATATCTTCTAGTTCTTTCTGCTGAAAAGGCCCAGAAGAATTGGTATGTCATTAGCAATGAACACATCTTGAGACCCAGATATTGGTTTCTAAAAAGCATCTCCTGAAAAGACTCAGCACTTAGAGAAATGACTGATTTAAGGGGTGGTACAGGGAGAGTACAAAATGGAACATCATATATCAGAAAGCGAAGGAAGTGCTCAGACAAATGGTGGGGATATGTCAGAAGGACATGTGAATCAGCTTGAAGGAGCTCCCACTTACTGTATCTGGTGCTATTGAATATCAAAATAAAATGGATTATAAACCTATTGAATTAAATAAGAATCCATACTCAATAAATATGTAAATACCTAGGGTGTAAAGAAAAGCTTCTGCATACCATAGAATGTCAGTTAATAAATTTGCAAGAATGAAAGAGTTATACAAATCATTTTGCACACATCACC
This sequence comes from Pan troglodytes, assembly GCF_028858775.2. NCBI lineage: Eukaryota > Metazoa > Chordata > Mammalia > Primates > Hominidae > Pan > Pan troglodytes. Next base: position 42,513,073 of record NC_086015.1, read on the forward strand.
ATAATTGATTCAGGCAAGAGTCATCACTAGCTAAAACTAGTGAGTGAATGTTTTATGAGGAATAGGGTATTTACATAATCTAAAAGTATCTCCTCATACATTACTTATTAATCACAAAGTAAGAAATAACTTTACAGTGAAGAAACATCCCATTACCCAAGTGATCAAGTTTAGTATTGCTAGTAATGGGACTTAGTGATACGCTGTACTCCTGGTGTGATGCACTGAGCAGGATAAAATATCAGGCATACCCCAGTTGAGAGACATTCTGTGAAACAGCTGACTTCTACTTTACAAAAGTGTTAGTGTCATAAAAGACAAAGGCTGAGAACTATCTGTTCCAGATTAATGGATTAAAGAGTCATGCAAACAAAATGTGTAGTATGATCTTAGATTAGATCCTAGACCAGAAAAAAGTTGCTAAAAAGGATGTTATTGGGAGAATTGGGAACATTCGAGGTCTGTTATCTAATATACAAATTAGATAATTGTGTATTTTCAGTATTAAATTTCCTGATTTTTAAAATTGTTCTGTGATATGTAAGTAAATATCTTTGCTTTTAGGAAGTCATATCTTGAAGTGTTTAGGAGTAAAATGGTGTGCCTGTGACTTTAAAAAAGTTTAGGGAAAATAGAAGAGAGTGATAAAGCAAATAGAACAAAATGTTAACAATTGGTAAATCTGAGTGAAGGATATAAAGGAAGGAGTTCTTTGTGCTGTTCTTACAAATGCTAAGCTTTTAATTAATTCAGAATTTTAAAATTATATATTAAATATTATATAGATATTTAAATAAAATATTAAAAGATATATTAAAATAGTTTATCAGTGAAATGATACTCAAGCATGTTCAAGCTAGCCTTAAAGAGTTTCAAAAGAGACCTATCAGCTCTCCTCACCCTATTTAGTGTCATAATGATCAGTCATGTGAGGTCAGTCAAGATCAGCTTCCTGAAGAGTATACTTTGAGTAATAGTCTTGTTTCTTGTTTTTATTTTAAAGACTTGCTGGTCTTAGGTATTCTCTTTCAGATTCTGGGCTTCTAAGGTCATATCATTAGTTTTCCATGTCTCTTATTAATTTATAGGACCTATGCATGTTCACACTGGCAAATCTTTAATTCAGTAAATCATCCGTTCAGCAAATTTTCAAGTACCTGTCATGTGGGAGGAAGGTATACAGAATTGTAAATGGCATGCTCCAAACTTATATTCTTGATTACTTTCTTCCTCTCCTGTATTTCACATCCTGGCAGTCATCTCTCACTCTTGATTACTTTGAACCAACAACTTTTATTAATTCTCTTTTTTTAAAATAACTTTTACTTAGACATACCGAAGCTCTGAACACCTGCAGTATTGCAGAGGCCTCTAATGGGTTTCTCTGCCTCCAATTGCGTTGGCTACCAGTCTATCTGGAGTACAGAAACCATGACAGAGAAAGTATACGTTGTTACTTTCCTAATCCTCGGAACCATAAAAAAAGGAATAACATTAAAAGAACAGAAAAGGAAACTTCATTTGTACTGAAATTAGGGAATGTTCACAGTCCTGTATCAAGGAATTTTTCAAATAATATCTGCAAGATAAAGTGAAATTTGGACCAAATTATAAAGGATGTTAATTTGACATGTCTCCTCTTATCAAAGCATGGGACAGGGTACTACAATTAGTAAGGAAGTTCAGACCTACCGGTAGTAGACCACAGGAGAAATTTCTGGTGTTTAACTTGGAGCTTATCCCTTTATCTTGCAATAGTAGGAAAGGCAGGGTGGTTATAGTTGTTAAAAGCACATATTTCATGTCAGATCTGGCCTTGGATCTTTGCTTTGATACTTACTTGCATGTGGTCCTGGGAAAATGACCTAACTTCTTTAAAGTTCAGTTTTATCTGTGATATTTGGATAGTAGTAGTGTTTACCTCACCGAGTTGCTAGTATCATCGTTAGCTTGGTAGTTAGCACATAGGAAATGTTCAGTAAATATTAGCTACTATTACTCCTTTGGAGGCTAACATAAGAATGAAGACCAGTGTTTTTTGTATTCTTTGGTGCATGTACTCATAAACCTATGATTTCTAAGATTCTTTTTTATTTCTCCTTTCTTACCTACAGAAGCCCAAAAGTCAGGTGCCTCTTTATTAATTTTAAAGCACAATTTTTGTAGTCTTCTAAGTCGATGCTTTTGAGTTCATGAGTTCATGTTATGTTAGGAGTTGTGAAATTAGATACTTATATTAAACACAGTTTAGTCTTGATGCTTTTTTTTTGCTCGTGGCATTAAAGTCATAACTGGCAAACTATCTTTCCTTGAAATTAAACTTGAAAAAATTTTAAATTATGCAATTATATGTGCATAATGATAAAAATGCTAAATCTTAAAACATGATTGTGGAAATATATGACATTGTAATGAAATTCAAACAGTACAAAGCAGCATGAAAAGGTAAAGTCTCACTTATACTCCTTATCCCACTGTCCAGTTTTTATTTGTTTTGGCACTTATTTCTATATCTCAGAATAATGAGCACTAAAATATATTTTTAACTTGTGACCTGTCACTTATTAACAGTTACTTTATAAAATTATGAAATTTATTGTTTACTTCTTGCACTGCACCATACTCTGCTAGTCATATATACTTAATTTTAGTTCTTCCGTTGGTAAACTTTGCATCATATACGTTACATAATATACTTGAACCTCTAATCTTGATCTACCATTTATACTTGTCAAGGTTTGTAGCATTTACATTTATGTTTGCTAACGATAATGTAGTCTGAGTTTTGCCTGTAGCAGAGTTTGTAAACTGAGGCCTCTTATGGCAAGTCCAGCCCATAGAGGTATTTTATTTGGCTCACATGGTATATATATATATTTTTAAGTTTTTCATAGAGATAGGGTCTTGCTCTGTCTGCTAGGCTGGAGTGCAGTGACAAGATCGTAGCTCACTGTAACCTTTATCTTCTGGGCTTTCGAGATCTTCCCACTTCAGCCTACCGAGTAGCTACGACTACAGGCATGCACCACCATGCCCAGGTAATTTTTAAGTTTCTTTTTTGTAGAGGTGGGGGTCTCACTATGTTGCCCTGGCTGGCCTTAAATTCCTGGCCTCAAGTAGTCCTCCCACCTCCACCCCTCAAAGGGCTGGAATTAAAGGCGTGAGCCACCACACCTGACTGTTATTTTTTAATTAGTTTATAATGTTTAATAATTGGGAGATTTCACATAAATCCAGATTTTAGCTTCTCTTAAATCAGATGACTCCGTAACAATTGGCATATACTCCCATAGGCAGCCAGTTTACTAGACAAGAGTATCAACCTTCTCCTTAGATTGAACACACATCTTCAAATCACTGTAGTCTTTACCTGCCCCATTCTACTCACTTACATTTCCTGTCTAGCCCTTGTTGGTCTTTGAGTTTGTAATCCAAGATCTATTGGAAAATATTTAACCAGCATTTATATTATTATAAGTGTGTATGTAGTATGTTTGGACCTATAAGGAAATAGATATAATTCTATATCATTAAATCTGTGCCACTTGAGAGAGAAATATTACCACAAACAACGGAAAAACTGAGAAGTGGAAGGTAAGGGTGGCAGTGTATTATAATTGCTCTTTTTAAAAATGGAATATGTTTTTACTTTCTAATTCAGATAATTTAGGTCATTTAAGCATATTATCATATGATTTTTTAAAAAGGTAAATTAGTTTTTTCGTGAAAATATATTCTCGGAGCCCTCTGACTTTCTGTTTTAATTTGGATTACTTGTTTCCTCCCTCCTTCCCTTTCTCCTTCATTCCCTTTCTTCTTTCCTTCCTTTTATTCAACAGAGACTTAACTAAGCTTTTACTAGGTACCTGGTGCTGTTCTGGGTGCTTCTGATACAGCATTAAACAAGGCAGAAAAGAGTACCCTCATGGAGCATGCATTATAGTGGAGGAGATACCTAGTAAGTAAAATGCCTCGTAGAAATATAAAGCATGGTAGAGGATTGTACTAGGGTGGGAAAGAAAGACAAGGGGAAGTGAGATAGGGCAGAAGCCTAAGTGAAGTGAGGGAGCAAGCCATATGAACAGTTTTTCAGCTAGAGCGAGTGCAAGACACGGGTGAAACTGAGGTTGGCACATTCAAGGAGCAGTGCTCTGCTCAGTGTGACTAGAGCAGCGTAAGCAGGAGGAGGAGAAGAAGGTAAATTATAGAGGGAGGCAACGGCAGGAAATGTGGATTGTATTAAGTGAGATGGGACACTTAAACAGTGTTTTGATCAGGTTAGTAGCATAATCTGGTTTACATTTTTAAAGCACACACTGGCTTCTTGTGAAGAACAGAAGAAAGTGTGGAACCTGGAAGGCCAGTTAAGAGACTAATGGAATTGTCTACATGAGAAATAATAACTTGAATAGGATGGTGGTGGTAGAAATGGTGAGAAGTGGTATGATTTAAGATGTGCTTGGAAGTGGTCAGCACACTGATGATGTTGAAAGCTATGATGAGATTATATAAGTGAATATAGACAGGAGAGAACAATCAATTGAATTCTGAACCCTGGAGCACTTGGACATTAGCGGTCAGGAAGAAGAAGATCCAGCGAAAGAGTCAGAGGAGCAGCCTTTAAGGTAGGAGAAATCTAGGGGAGAGTGATGTTCCAGAAGCTAAGTGAAGAAATCATTTAAAGGAGGGAATGATGAGTTGAGAACTGACTGTTTGCAATCCCAGTAAGCTTTTTTAGTTTTAAGTCATCTATATATCTGTCCTTCTGTTTTTCCTTATTATACTCCTAGCTTGGGTCCTTAAATTCCTCTTTCCCCTTAAATATTATCTTAAATCCCTCTTTTCCACCCTCCCCCCCCCCCCCCGCTTTTTTTTTTTTTTGAGACGGAATTTTACTGTGTCCCCCAGGCTGGAGTGCAGTGGTGCAATCTTGGCTCACTGCAGCCTCCACCTCCCAGGTTCAAGCAATTCTTCTGCCTCAGCCTCCTGAATAGCTGGTATTACAGGCACCTGCCACCACATTTGGCTAATTTTTTATATTTTTAGTAGAGACAGGGTTTCACCATGTTGGCCAGGCTGGTCTTGAACTCCTGACTGCAAGTGATCCGCCTGCCTTAGCCTCCCAAAGTGCTGGGATTACAGGCATGAGTCACTGCACCTGGCTACCCTTTTTTATAGATAACTTTTTTTTGCTTTGGTAGAGTATATCCTCAAATTTTTTCTGGAAGAGTCAATGGATGATAACCTTTCCGAGTCCTTGCATGTCTGAAAATGTCCTAAAACTCTGAAGATGCACTCAGGAATCTTTATGTATGACAAGTTCTCTAGAGTAGTTTTATGTGTACCACCATTTTATTTTATTTTAATGAGGATGATCCCTTTATTTGACTTGAGGATGGAGAAGAAGAGGATTACGAGGTCACAGGAATGTCTCATGAGGAATTACCCAAAGCTGGTAACACCAGGTGCTCTGCCAGGAGGACTCTCTGGAAGGGGCAGCCAGCTCACAGATGCCCTGGATCCCTCGAGGCCAGTCACTAAAAAGTTATGACCATCCCCTTCTTGCCAGTCTGCCAGGGCTCCAGGGGGGAAAAGTGGAAAATTATCTGGTCCTGGCCCAGGGCCAGCTCCTCGGTGAGAAACTCGAAGAAGTGGGTGCTGTGGCTGCAGTTCTCCTCAGTGGTGTCCATCATGCTGGTGGAGGAGATGAACAGCTGCACCCAGGGCTCAGTGGACCTACTCAGCACCATGGTCAGGCCCGCCACACCCATCATGTTCACATGCTGCCCTTGTTCTGTGCTCCCTGGCCCATGCTCCCATCCTTGGGTTTGCCCAGGATGGAGGCTGTGGCGCAGAGCCATTTCTCCAGCCCTGCAGGCACTTGGTTGGCAGGCAAGTTCGTGTCTAGCTCTAGGAAGGGCATGGGCCGTAGAAAAAGAGACCCATTCTTTTAGAGAGTATTTTTCTAGCCTCATATGAAGGCAAAACAAAGGCCTGCTACTTTTGTGAGTTGTACGATAATTCTGCAGATGAATTTTTTTCAGTCACACACTTTGATTTTGATACCCTTTATTTGCTGGAGTACTACTTAAGGGGTGGTAAAAATATTAATATCAGCTTTGGCTTTTTCCTGTATATTTTATCTTAACAATGTCATCACATCCATCTTTCATCTTCCAGAAGTTCATGGTAGTTCTTAGTCCACTAATGCAGTACTCTGTCATTTTTCAGCACTTTTATACCTTTTTACTGCCATTCCATATATTTATGTGGAATATATATATGGATATCCATATATATATATGTATTTTCCTTTTAATTTGCAGAGGAGAGGACCAAAAACCCGTGTTCAGTTTGCCTTTTTTAACTGGAAACCCTACTTTAATCTATATTTATTAGTGTTTTGCAAAGCAGGTTAATTTGTTTTTGTCTTTGCTTTTAGCAGGTTAATATTTCTTAATGTTTTATTTGGAAATAATTTCAAATTTATAGAAAGGTTATAAGAACAATAAAAAGAACTCCCCTGTATCTTTCACCTAGATTTACTAGTTGTTAACATTTTGCCACATTTATGCTCCCCCATATAGATAGGCATACACCTGTTTTTGTTTTCTGAACCATTTGAGTTAGTTGCAGATATCTTGTTCCTTTCCTCCTAAGCATTCTGTCATGTAACCACAGAATAATTATCAAATTCGTGAAACAACATATAGAAATACTACCTAATATTTAGTCCATATTGAAATTTTACAAATTACCCAATACTATCCTTTATACTGTTTTTTTTTTTTTTCTGATTCGGTATCCAACCAGGATTGAGCATTGCATTTAGTTGTCATGTCTCTGTAGTCTCCTTTAATCTGAACTAGCTTCTGACTCAGCCTTTTGTCTTGAATGACTTTGATATTTTTGAAGAGTATGGGCCAGTTGTTTTACAGTATGTCCCTCCTTTGGGTTTGTCTGTTGTTTGCTCATGATTCATTACGTTTTTGGCAGAATGTAGGAGCAGTGATCTTGTGTCCTTCTCAGTGCATTGCATCAGGAGGTGCATAATATCAGTTTGTCTGATTATTGATGATTTTAACTTTACTTGGTTAAGGTGGTGTCTACCAGGTTTTTTCACCATTTCCCCCTTTGGAATTTATAAGTAATCTGTGGAAATACTTTGAGGCGATGTAAGCATCTTTTTCGTCTTCAAACTTTCACTCAATAGTTTTAGCATCCGTTGATATTTCCTGCCTGAATTAGTTATTACTATGATAGTTGCTAAATGATGACTTTCTAATTCTTACTCCTTAATTTATTAGTTGACATTCCACTGTTAGAGCTTTTCCTTGTTACCAATGTAGACTCACAGATTTATTTTTATTCAAAGAGTTTTAATTTTACTGTGATTGTTCATTTTGATGCTCAAATTGCCCCAGATTTAGCCAGTGGGAGCTCCTTCCAGTGTCTCCTGTGTCCTTTTGATGCATCCTCATCATTTTTTAGCATTTCCTACTTTCTGGCATAAGGCTATGTTCCATGTTCATCTTGGCCATCGGCCATTTCTCCAAGGAGCACTGGATCCTTTTAGTGGGGATTGATGTTTAGAAACCAAGATCTGGACAGCAATTCAGATTGATTCTTGAGTGCTTGCTCTGCTGTTTGGTTTGTCAGGTGTGTTCACCACATTTATTTTTAGCCTTTTGTAGTGGATGGAGAGAGCCCCAAAGCTCGTAGTATATGGATTCCATTGCCTTTAGTGGCTCACTGTTGAGAAGGCCTTTCTCCTCTGCTTTCTGTGTTCCTGTATTTCAAAACAGGGATTGACAGACACTGGTCATTAGGAAAGCAGTTCACTGTGTTTGTACATTGTGTATGTATATGTAAAGTTGAATATTGACTTCACGAATCCATATTTCTGGAGAAGCATATGGTTTTTCAGTTTTCTCAGAAGCATATCAAACTGACATCTACTTTTATATATTTATGTTTTTCACTAACAAATATCTCCATAATAATACTGCTTTTATTAGTTTTGGCATTATATTTCAAGTCAAACTTTATTTCAGGTAGAATTTTAAACCTAAAAATCTTTGGTGTATCTATTAGATGAAAGCAAAATATAGTTTGTTAGTAAAATAAATTGGAAAAATTATCTTGAAATTCTTGCCAAGAATTTAATCGGGCCCAAATTTTTATATATATGCACACACACACGTATCTATAAACTTGGGAGAATTTGGTTAAGAAATAGAGATGTGGCAGGTCTACCTAGGCAAGGTGAAGAGATGAGAAGCGATAGGATATATGCTGAGAAAACAGTTAAGTTAGAGCGTTCATGTAGGGAAGGAGACAAAAATAAAAGGAAAGTTTGGGGCCTGGTGGCAGAAACTTCAAATGACCAGCTAAAAAGTTTAGGCAAGAACTTCAGGATAATTTTCTAGCAAGCAGGGCCTTTGAAAAGTAGGCAATTAATTATAAAACAAATATAGATAAAATGATGTCCTTTAATTATTCTGGGAAAGGGGACACAGCATTGCCCAGTGCTGGAGACTGGTCTGTTTCTCTCAAGCAACTAATAATTTGAATCATGAATTCCCACTTTCAAGGCAATGTCTTGCAATTATGTACGGCAATTCAGAGTGCTTGGAAAGTGTTTTGTTTTCTCAGATCTAGCCATTTAATATTTACTGCTTGCTTACAACTATACTCTGAACCTTATTTTAGGAAGTTGTACCCAATAAAAGGGTTTATTTAGTTTTCTATCCAGGCAATGAAGCATATATGTGTTTTTACTTTGGGGGAAGTAAAGCAAATGAACTGGCATTTCTTGAGGGCCAGGTATACTAGGCAGTATGTAAGTAGCTTTATATATGCATCTCATTCAATCTTCACTACACCCTTACAAAAAAAGTAGTGACCATTTTCTTTTATAGACAAGAAAATCAAGGCTTTAAGGATCGAGTCTCAGGCATATAGCTTATAATTGTCAAAGAGGGTATCCAAACATGGGTCTGTCTGACAATTGCCAGTCATTCACAGTGTTACTCTTTGAAGCGCTCAAGTTTATAGTAAATGAATTGCTGTGCTGTTCATATACAAAAGCTTAAGGTTAGCAGATAATAAAAGATGGTGTGGATGGAGAGAGGAGTTACAAGTGATACTTGCTAGCATGCAAAAATAACAGAAAATGGGCCAAGAGGAGGATTCCTTATAGCCAGGCAGAAATGTCTGTTAGAATATGTAGGAAAGGATCACATCATCATAGAACTTGAGTGAATATGAGCCTAAGGGAAGATTCGTAGCAGTGATTTTATCAGAAGTGAGTCATCTGACAGTTCTAATCAGAATCACCCCCTTTATTATATAGCTGAGGTCATCCCTGTGCTTTCTCTGATGTTCCTGTTTCAAGAAGAGGTTGATTCCAGACAAGTGAAACATACCTGAAGATTCTGGTTTGGACATTATAAATGGTCTGACAAGAAAGTGAGCTTCAGATTTTAGAACTCAGTGATGGTGGTAATGTTAGAAATATTTAACAATCTGTGTTCTTTTATAACAGCACTTTGCAAACTTCCATTATACTAACCCTAAAGGGGAGGAAATTGAAAATGCCCTCAGGAGTCTTGAGACATCATTTGAAGTGATATGGGAGTAATATATTTTTTTAAGTCTCTTGCTTTATATTTAGGGAAAGCTTTTGTTCATTTCCATATCTATTTGTTTTAATGAAAGTTAAATTATTTTACTGGTTGTCTCCCTACCCTCACCCTAAATTTTCAAGTACCATTGACAGCCTAGAAAGAGGGTGCTTGTTTTACTGTGACTTAGTAGGCTGCTACCCTTTGGCCTGGAACAGGTACCCCAGTGTGAGAAGTACCGTCTTCCAGGGTTTGTGCTGCCACAAAAGCATCTGCTGAGGCTTTATAGATAACACAGGGGGCGACCACATTCTTGTTGACTTTACCACACTTTGTGACTCCCTCACTTTTCATGTTCCTTCCCCCCCTCAGGTTCGGATTTCCTGTTTATCAAACTCCCATGGTTTCTTTCTTTCACTTGATCGGCATGACTTTTTAAGGGCTTGGTCTCTTGATCTGTCCCTCTAGTTTTATTTTTGGAGTTTCTTTTTTTGTCTTACCAGGGGAATGTAACCAAATATATCTATCTAATTCTAGCAGGTACATATTTTTTCCTCTTGATGTTGCTTAATATTTTATTGGAGGCACATTTACAGTATGTATGACCTTACAAATGGCAGGCTTAATATGGGTATTGTTTGTTTTGGGTCTCTTCTGGGTCTGGGTGGCACAGGTGGTGGTGGCAAATTGTCATTTCTGTCTCTTGGATGGAAGGAAACAAGCTCAGGCCAGTATATAAGAAAACTAGCTTCAGGTTGCGAATGAGTGCCAGCTTATGTATTGTATTTTCTAGTTAACTCCCAGTTGACTTCCAATTTTTGCTACAGTCTTGAGTAGAGTTCAGTGCTTCTTGGGAATTTAATAGCAGCAAGGGTTTCCTTTGCAAAATATTTTTATACCTAAATCTTACACGAAAAGGGTTGTTTGCTGACTCACTGATTAACTAGACTTGGTTTATGTTAAGCCTTTGAGTCCTTTGTTACAGACATCATTTGTGCCCAAGTTGCTTTCTCCTCCTGAAACCCCATTGCTGACCTGTAACTAGTCTAATCTTGCTTGATAATACGTTTCCCCCGCCCCCATCCCTCTGTAAAACCATCTTTTGTACCAAATGCCGTTGTATCTTTTGAATGATGTCCACTACAAAATAGCTTTTTACATAGATCTTGTAGATTTTGAAAAATTTTTAACTAACATGTCATTGTATCTTCATAACAATTCTATGAGAGAGGCATTTATAAAATATAAAATAGCAATCCACCCATGGGGATGGCTGTTACGTATTTTATAAATGAAGAAACAAGAAATGGGTGGACGCGACTTGCAGCTTAGTGGCAAAGCCAGGTTTGACCAGGTCTCTGGGCTTCCAGTCCACCGAACCTCTAGTAGTGTTTAGAAACATTTCTGGAAGTCTCCCAATTTTTCCAAAAGTAGAAAAAATTTATTATGTAGATTGAGTTGTCTTTAAAGAGACAGCTCTAAAATATTTTACGACTGATGTTGTTTTAAAAAATTGTCTTAAATTCAAGGAAGAAACGGTGGGTTTTTCTGAATATCCAACTAGGACCTGTCCCTATATTAGACAGATTAAAGATGTTTGCTTCCTAAGAACAAAGCAGACTGAATCAGAAAAGAGATTAGTGAGTGGCTAAGTTTTTATTTTTCTCCTTAGTTCTAGGGATAGTATTTTACCCCCTTGAAATAGTGTGAGAAGGTCATGGGTAGAAGGATCACACCTGTGATTCCTAATAGGAATTTCTGTTTCCATGAGGTTTCTCAAAAGTAGAATCGAGGTCCTCTAGCAATTGTAAGAGTTTTTAAACACCTATAGAAATGGTACATTTGCATAAAGTAAAGCTGTAGAACTTAAAATGTCCAACGTCTTTACTTTTGGCTGGAATTTTACGAGCCTGATTAGCTCTGCATGGCAGCAATGGGCATGTTAATTATATTTGAAAATTGCCGTTTGTTTGTAGACAAGGAGTCCATGAGGAGAGAAAATCAAGTGAATGTTCTTGAACTGTACTGCAGTGATGGGGAATGTCCACAAGGTGGCACAAAGACTTTGTTTAACTGTTGGATTCCTAGCTAGCACCTGGAATACTTGAAGCCCCTTTCACCTTCTCCCTCTTTGCAAACTATGGCTCAGCTGCATCTGTGCCCTCAGTTCTGGTCCCCAGCTTCCCCTGAATCCCCTTCGTGCTGTTATTTGGGCTTTGTATTGGTACCTAACCACATTCTACCTGTAGTGAAAGCTGAAGGTCTTGGTTCCCACTCTAGGTGGTAAGTTTCTTGAGTGGAGGCACCAGCTGCATATACTTTAAAGCATATTCTTTTCTGTATTTCCAGCAATGCCAGGCACAGGACCTCTGAGTTGCATTGTTGAATTAACATCTTTTGGTTATTTGTGAGTTAATTGTGGACTTCCATAGGGTTCTCCCTCAGTATATTTTTTGCTTTGAAGAGTATGTTTATCTTCCCAGCTGCATAAATGAATTTTTGGGGTGAAATGGGGATTTTATGTTTGTAGTACATAGTTTCATAGACTTTACACCACACCCTGACCAACCACTTTCAGTAACTTCGAAGACAGTTGGTTATGGAAATCATTCCCGTGCATGGGTCTTCCCTGAAGCTCTGCAATTGGTCTTGGCAGTGGGACCTTCATGTGTGACAGACAGCAGATGGCCATGGAGTTCCCAGGCTGTGTGCCATGTAGGTAGGAGATTGAAAAAAGCAGAAAAGAAACCTCCTTTGTAGCTGTCGTGTCTCTGCCTTATTTGGGCTCACAAGAAGGAATCTTGCTGCAGGCAGAGCTGTCTGATCAGGAAAGAAAACTGACTCTTACCAGGGAAGGGCCCGGGAGGGGCAGTAATACCAATGAGCATGTTTTAGTTGGATTATGTCAGTTATTGGGGACCATTAAGTAAATAGATGTTGAGTATTTTCTTTTTCAAAAAAGCCTTTTTGTTTTGTTTTGTTTTGAGATGGAGTTTCGCTCTTGTTGCCCAGGCTGGAGTGTAGTGTCACAATCTCGGCTAACTGCAACCTCCACCTCCCGGGTTCAAGTGATTCTTTTGCCTCAGCCTCCCGAGTAGCAGGGATTACAGGCATGTGCCACCACGCGCAGCTAATTTTGTATTTTTAGTAGAGATGGGGTTTCTCCATGTTGGTCAGGCTGGTCTCAAACTCCCAACCTCAGGGGATCTGCCTGCCTTGGCCTCCCAAAGTGCTGGGATTACAGGCATGAGCCACCACACCTGGCCCAGATGCCAATTGGAAGGAAATTTGAAAAGGTTTAGTAATAATGTTATTTCATTAATTTCAGCCAAACCACACAACTAATTTATGTTTTCTAGGCCTGACCCTGGCTCTGGCTTCTTCATTGTGTGGATACCTTTCCAAAATGTTTGATATGACAACATATTTAGAAGTTCTTTGATCACAAGCCCAAGGATATGCAAAACTCAGAGCAAACAGCATTTACATTTATGTAATTTAATTTTAAAAATTAGCCCTAATTGAAGTGATCCTGGAGATGGTAATGTTGACTTGACACCTGGCTGCTTCTCTAAGGGCCATCTGTTTAGTTCCCTAGTGAATTTCATAAACTAAGGCCATGTTTTTATTTCTAGAGCTGGGAGTACCCAAGCCTGCAGTTTTGACCTTTGAATGTTTGGAGCACCAGAAGTTCTGATTATGAGATGAAGAGAAAATGACAGCTTTTCTTGTCTATTAAAAAACCAGGACTCACTCATGGCATTCCTTTGTCCTTTGTCCTACAAGCAGAACAGAGACTGTGACCCCTGATCTTTGGGTTGGCATTATTTTATTTTTATTTTTTGAGGTGGAGTCTTGCTCTGTCGGCCAGGCTGGAGTGCAGTGGTGCAATCTCGGCTCACTGCACCCTCCGCCTCCTGGGTTCAAGCAATTCTTCTGCTTCAGCCTCCCAAGTAGCTGGGATTACAGGCGCCTGCCACCACACCCAACTAATTTTTGTATTTTTTTTTTAGTAGAGATGGGGTTTCACCATGTTGGCCAGGCTGGTCTTGAACTCCTGACCTCAAGTGATCTGCCCGCCTTGGCGTCCCAAAGTGCTGGGATTACAGGTATGAGCCACCGTGCCTCACCTGGGGTTATATTATTTTAAAGAATGTGATCAGAATTGACCTGTTAAATACTCTTCTTGTATGTGAATCTCTGAGTCAGTTTATTATTTTTGGCAATTGAATTTAAATTCATTGGAACAGAGTGGGATGGCTTATAAGTACATTTCAGCAATGCATTAAATAAGTTTTTTTCAGAAAAAATTTGCGAACTGTTAGCACAAATTGGCATCACTAATATGGCTGCTTTGTTTTTAGGTGATTGGCGAGGACAACGTGGCAGTCCCCTCACACCTTTATAAGGTAATCCTGGCCCGCAGAAGCTCAGTATCTACCGAACCACTGGCGCTAGGGGCCTTTGTGGTACCCAATGAAGCCATCGGCTTCCAGCCCCAGTTAACTGAATTCCAAGTGAGCCTCCAGGACCTAGAGAAGTTGTCAGGACTGGTGTTTTTTCCTCATTTGGATAGAACTAGTGATATCCGGAATATCTGCTCTGTGGACACCTGTAAGCTCCTGGATTTCCAGGAGTTCACCTTGTACTTGAGTACAAGAAAGATTGAAGGAGCCCGATCAGTGCTCAGACTGGAAAAGATCATGGAAAACTTGAAGAATGCAGAGATTGAACCAGATGATTACTTTATGAGTCGCTATGAGAAGAAGCTAGAAGAACTCAAAGCTAAGGAGCAGTCAGGAACCCAGATAAGAAAGCCATCCTAGTTTTTATCTCAAGATGTGTCATACCGTCTGTAATGAAGCAGGCATGCCCTCTTTAGGCTAACATATTTTAGTGGCTTTGCTTTTTGCTTTTTAAAAAGTTTTTCTCTTTAAGAGATGTGGTCTCGCCGTGTCATCCAGGCTGGAGTGCAGTGGTGGAATCATAGCTCACTATAGCCTCAAACTTCTGGGCTTAAGCAATCCTCCTGCCTCTGCCCCCTGAGCAGCTGGGACTACAGGCACACACCATCACCCTCAGCTACTAGTGGCTTTGCTTTAAAGAAATAGTGGAATCCTAAATTTATGACTAAACATTCCCCCAAAAGATGAAAGATCTACAATGTTTTTGTCAGTATTATATTTGACTCAGGAACTAATTATTAAGGGAGCTTTGACACCTGCAGATGGAGGGCTGATCTTGTGTCAAGTTAACAGGAAGACTGCCCACAGATGACACTGCATTTGTATCCCTGTGGATGTAGAGTATTGGGAAGGCATTTGTTTAGTTTCATGCCTCCAAACCATGCATTGTCTTTGATGTATCTGCCCAGCCTTCTCAGAACTCAGTGTTGTACATTTTTCCCCCTAGGACCTGAATTGGTCTTGGAGGCAGCTTTTAGAAATCCTCTATGTAGTTCCTGTCCACATGCACTGTATATTTGTTTCTTCTTTCTCCTCTCATGAATCTGCTCTTTTCTCTACTTCTGTCTACGTAGAAGCACTCAGCAACTAGTTTCTGCTCATTAAATGTGTTCTATATACTAGGCTCAGTGCTTTACATGTGTTGTCTCACAATGACTCTCTGAGGTAAATACACTATCCCCATTTTACCTGTGAGAAAATTGAGGCTTAGAGAGCTTAGTGTCTTACCCGAGTTTCACTTTTCCAAAGTAGTCATCCACAAAGTATGAGGCAGACAGATCTAAGAGAAGAAAGACAGCTGAGGTAGATTCAAATCTTTTCTGACGTGGATGGTGGCTTTTTACTCAGAAATATATACCTATTTCCATGGGTATTTGTGGGCCCGAGGCATGCTTGGCAAGAAGAATCTGGTTTCTTATCTGCTATGCAAGCCAAAGGGACTTTAATGTTCTTTGAATTGAACCCTCCTTAGCTCTGTGGAAAGAGACAGTCAGGAATATTTGGGAATTAGACGGCAATACTTTGTGGAGTTTATTAGAGCCCATGCTTGCCTCCAGAGATACAGTTCTTTTAGTGACCAGATACTGCCAAATTGATGTGTTCTTGCTTTCCAGGTGAGCTTTTTGTTCTTAAGATTAAGAAACCTATGAAGGATCTGCAGCCAGGCATGGTGGCTCAGGCCTATAATCTCAGCACTTTGGGAAATCGAGGTGGGTGGATTGCTTGAGCCCAGGAGTTTGAGACCAGCCTGGGCAACATAATGAAACCCTATCTTTACAAAAAAATACAAAAATTAGCTGGGCGTGGTGGTGCACACCTGTAGTCCCAGCTACTCAGGAGGCTGAAATGGGAGGATTGCTTGAGCCTGGTAGGTTGAGGCTGCGATGGGACATGGTCATGCCACTGGACGCCAGCCTGGGCCACAGAGGGAGACCCTGTCTCAAAAAAAAAAAAGAAAAAGGTCTGCCCACAAAATCACTAGCTTATTATTTGCTTCCTGTGTGCCTGCTTGTCTACCCAGCATAGTAGGCCAAAGGTCCAAAGGCATTTAGCATTCCTGGGGGAAATTGTGGCTGTTTTTCTGAGCCAGATCTCTTGATTTGGGTTTACACGGAGTCCTTTCATGGACTATCCTGAGTATTGTCAGTAAAACGTCTTGGGGCATAAGAACTTGTCTGAATCTGTCATACATACCACTGCTGTCTTTTCTGAGTGGCATTACAAGAAAGATTTTTGTGGTGTGTTTGTTCTAAGAGAAATGCCAGGGCTTTAAGATAAAGATAAGATGATAATGATTGACATTGTTCTGCTCTTTTATTTGGGTAAAAAAGAAAAGTTGAGGGGTCAGAACACAGTAGCCTGATTAGTACCATTCTGTTTTATCACACTGTTCCCCATTAGCTTGTACCAGTTCTCCTCTTCTCGGGGATGTAGAGCCAAAATGTCACTGTGACCAAACAATCTGTTATTTTTTCTCCTCAATGGAGAGGTGATGGTGTGGCCTGGGTGTTTCTCCAGGAGTGTGAGTGGGCAGCTCTGTGGGATAAGTCCTAGGTACCCACTGCCCATCTCTAGAGGCGGGCCCCCAACTCCATTCCCCTGTTGCTCTGTTCTGTCGACCTGCATTGCCAGCAGCCTTGGAGTTACTTCTTATGCTCTTCTTGCTCGTTCCTCTCCACCTAGATGGTAGAATCTCTTATTTTTAGATCAATAAAGTATTCTGTTTTTTTTTTCCACTGGGGCATTCCTGAGTTTATTTGGGGCACACCCGGGTGAGGGCCCTGCCCCTAGAAGAAGGTGTTGGGCCTCTTGGTGAAGTGTGGCTTGTGCGGATAGTGCAGTACCTAGTGGGGCAGCAGGAACTTGATCTTGGAGTCATGGAACTGCTTGACGGCTGGCCGGCGGCACTTGCTGGCTGTGGTCTCCTCCACCTTCATGATCTGGATGGAGTGGGCCCGGGCGTGGTGCCAGGCGCCCATGTCTTGGTAGCACTGGGTGACAGCACCCGCGGTGGTCAGGTCCCCGTATTCCTGGCACATGTTGTGGGTGCTGCTCTGGGTGTCACAGTGCAGCCAGATGCCGAAGTTCTTCACCCGCAGGGGGCACTTCTCAAACACCTGCCCACAGTAACAATCTCTCCTGAAGACTTCTTCATCTTCTTTAACTGAGATACCAAGTACCAAAAGCAGGACTTGGCGACGACGCGATTAGGTGCAAAGATTCGCATGTGGTAGAGGGGTAGTGTATGGCATTTGGGGGTGGGCAGGCAGCGACCCACCACCTTGTACTCTCATAGTGTGCCTGAGGCCTTCATGGCATCCTGTCCGCCCTCACCGCCACCTGCAAAATGTCAGATCAATGAAGTTTCTTAGGTTTTTATTTCTTTTGAAAGATGCTGCCTGGTCATTGTGGAAAATGGAGATAAGAGCTTGTAATACAAAGTTGCAGTCTGCCAGTCCTCATTTTTATTTATATTTATTTATTTGTTTATATGATTTGCACATCAGACAACCTTTGAAAAAGTTTGTTAGTGTGTAACAGTGGTGTTTGAATTGTATCAACACTTTCATCAAGAGTTCCCCCAAACAAACTTGAAATGTAAATAATTGGTTAGAGGTTAGAATTTTCCTCCTGTCATACCGCTTCAGCCCTCAATGTGGCTGTTGATCATCCTGGACTCAGATGCAGCATAGGCTGAGCCTGAGATTCTGCCCTTCTGTTCTCTTTACCCTCAGACAGTCCCTGGTCTGAGGGAAAGGCAGCCGTGGAGGAAGTGCCGGTCTGGACAGGCTCTTCTGCTGGAAACCCACATCCCAAGTTTCTCTCTACCTTCAGTGATATCTTTATTGTGAAATTCCAAACTGTGGTCCCTGAATTGAGGCTGTTGCACCAATATTGTTGTGTGTAGCAATACAACAAATTGCGAAGGTTGGGAGACTGGATGTCAGCCCTTAATTAAATACCTGCAAATATTTCTGCCCCTTGCACCTTGACCTTCAAGCAATGGAAAACTTGTCTTTCCTTCAGACCTTTGATTAGAACTCTAGGCTGAGTTCTATACTTGGAATGACTCTGAATGTTACCATGTCACCTACCTGTGTCCCCTGGCCTCATCCTTGTGAGTACATAATTGTCATTGATATCACCTCTGTGAATCGCAAACTTCCCATTAGCAGCCCATCCCTGAACCTAACCCTGCACCCAGGGTGCTGTTTGTTCCCTGCCCACCCCTTCATACCTTCACCCCGTGTGTCCTTCCCCGTCCTGGCACACTTCCAAGTGCCTTCTGTATCCTCACTATAGTTCATTCTGATGGATTTGGTCAGGGCTGGGCTCACATCAGGCGTGAAACTCCTGCTCCTGCCTGTCTCCATGCCTAGCCTCCATCTGGGATGCTTTCCTGGATGTCATCCTTCTTGGAGATTGTCTATCGGGGATCCAGTGTTCCTTTTTCCAGTCTAGCCCCACCTTCAGGGAGCAAACCTCAGGTCATTAGGGCCAAGCAAGATGGACTGCATTGACACAGGCCCCATGCAATTCAGGACAGTGGGGGTGCTGATGGGCTTTCCTACTCCTGAACATGCCAACTGTGGTCAAGGGGTGGACTGCCCCTGAGTGTGTCAAGTACCTCTAGGGGTCACTGTGGCCTAGTGTCACTGCAAGACTTAGTTTCAGCTGTGGCACCACCCCAGTATGGAACTTGCAGCTCTGTAAGCCACAAAGAACTCAGTTAGCCTCAGACATCAGGCACCAGGCACTCAGGCTGGATGGAATAGCAGAGGTTATCTTGTCCAGTGGGTCTCATGTTTGGCTCACATCAGAATAGCCTAACAGCTTAATAATGTTCCCCTAAACTTTGTTTTGAGAAATTTCAAGCCTACAGAAAAGTTGAAAGAAGAGTGCAATGATTGCCCCTCCCCCCAAATTTTGTCTTGTTTGCTTTCTCTTTTTTCCAAATTATTAAAAGCAATTTGCTGTTTTTTTAAAAAAAGTAAATTATAGGCATGACACTTCACCTTTTTAATACTTCAGCTTATATTACCTAAGAATAAGAACATTCCCCTATAATTTTAAAATATCACATCTAAGAAAATTACCAGAATTTGATATCATCTAATAAACAATTCCTATTAAAATTGGCCCAGGTGTTCCAAAATGTTGTTTATGCAATTTTTTCCCTAAATATAGGTTTCACTCAAAGTTCATGTTGTTATAACTAGTCTCAATCTAGAATAATCTGCCTCAAAAAATGGATTCTCTAACTCTTCTTGAGGTTTTGATTCTGTAGATTTGATGTGAGGTTGGAATCAGTATTCTCTTTTTTTGAGAGAGAGTCTTGCTCTGTCACCCAGGCTGGAGTGCAGTGGCGCGATCTCAGCATACTGTCACCTGTGCCACCCGGGCTCAAGCGATTCTCCTGTCTCAGCCTCCTGAGTAGCTGGGACTACAGGCGTGTGCCACCACACCTGGCTAATTTATATATTTTTAGTAGAGATGGAGTTTCACCATGTTGGCTAGGCTGGTCTTGAACTGGCCTCAAGTGATCCGCCCACCTTGGCCTCCCAAAGTGCTGGGATTACAGGCGTGAGCCACCATGCCAGCCTGGAATTTATATTTTCTAAACAAGTAACACTGCTGATTCTGCTGATAAACCAGGGTTTCAAGCCAGACTGGCCCTCTACTATACCTCCACCCTCTCCCAATACATATAGCCACTAGACAGGAGTCCTTTGTCAGATAAGTGGTCTTTGAGCTTCCGAATATCTCTAAGGGAGTATGTTCTCCTATCCCTTTGGGCCCGCAGCTATGCAATTTTCTTTATAGTAGATCTCCATAAGATGAAGTTGAAACCTTCCCTTGTAATTCCTACCCATCAATGACAGGCCCAAACTGCCATTCCAGGCCACACAAAACTGGCTGGCACCTCCTTTCACCTGATAGTCCTTTTGAGATATGCAGCTTATAAAGACATGTGGCATCTCATGTCACGCTCAGGTGCTCATGAATTTCAGGCCCTTCACCATCATGATTTTATATGCCTTCATGATGTGGCAGCCACATCTGAGCAAAGCATTCAGGACGCAGTGATAGCAGTGCTGAACTGAGTCCAGGGGATTGACCGCTCTTCTCAGGGACGCTCCACTTTTCACACTATATACCATTGCTTCCTGTGGAACTCGGTCCAACTAACTGCCTCAGGTCTTTTTCACATGATCGATCTGCTGTCAAATCACTTTCCCGTTATGCACTTACACAGCCAATTTTTGGAGCACAAATGTGAGATTTTATGTGTGCCCAACTGTTAGGATTTCATCGTGTTATAGTTTCTACCCATCTTCAAGTGAGTTCACATTCTTGATGATCCCGATTTGGCCATCTGACATGGTTAGCTATGCATCCGAGCTTTGAGATAGCAGATTGAATAAACAAGCCTTCAATGCGTTTGTTAAAAGCATTGAACAAGACAGAGCCATGGAAGATCCCTTTGGTAGAAAACTCACTTTACATGGCAACCCACTTCACATACCCAGCAAGTTTCGTGTGATAATGTGCTCTGATATTTTCTATTAAGTTCATTCCTGTTTGTTTGTTTGTTTGTTTGTTTACTTATAGAGACAGGGTCTCACTTTCTCACCCAGGCTGGAGTGCAGTGGTGCAATTGCAGTTCACTCTAACCTTGAACTCCTGGGCTCAAGCAATCCTCCTGCCTCAGCCTTCTGAGTAGCTAGGACTACAGGCGTGTACCAGCATGCCTGGCTAATTAAAAACTTTTTTTTTCTGGAGATGAGTTCTCGCCATGTTGCCCAGGCTGGTCTTGAACTCCTGGCCTCAAGCAATACTCTCACTTTGGCCTCCCTAAGTGCTGGGATTATGGGCTTGAGCCAAGTCACTGAGCCCATTTCTGTTTCTTTAGAAGGAAAAACACTGAATTGATTGCATTATGGAGAAATAGGTCTCCATCACAATTTGCCTGTGAGTCACTCTGGGATAGGGAGAGTGCCTGCCGCATCTCTGGGTCTACATGGCATGGCTGGGCCAATGCTTTGGATGCCAGCAGTGGGCAGGGAGGCTGCTGGGGAGACTTGGGGTCCCACATAATCATCTTTCCACTTATCAGTGCGGGACAGTTGAGGACAACTGACTTCATCCTTCTGAATCAGGTTCCTCACCTGCAAGCAGGTTGAGAAGGACCTGCAGGATTGGTTGAGGATTGAATAAGATAACATGTGCAGTTTGGTAAGCTCTTAATAAATGGTAGCCAGTTACTGTGAATTCTTGAGAATGATTATTGGTGTCTGATGAAAGTCATCCTGATCTGAGAGAGTGAACGACAGAGCCAGGCCTCAGTATGGTGTTAACCTGAGGTGGTGGAAGTGGTTCAATCTCTTCTCAAATCCTAAGACTGTGATGTGTTGCAACCAGCCCTTTGAGCATATCCATGCTTTACAGCTTGCAGAGCGCTTTCCAGTTAGAGCTTATGCAGTCCACCATTTGAATCGGCGCGATTCATCTCATTTCACAAACGAAGCAACAAACTCTAGGAACTTACCAAGATTTTCCAGCTTCCAATCTAATGTTTACCCTCAACTCCCCCCTCAAGGTTGTTGCAGTTATTTTCATTTGCTTTCTTTTTTTAAATATATATATATATTTTTTATTATACTTTAAGTTCTAGGGTACATGTGCACAATGTGCAGGTTTGTTACATATGTATACATGTGCCATGTTGGTGTGCTGCACCCATTAACTTGTCATTTACATTAGGTGTATCTCCTAATGCTATCCCTCCCCCCTCCCCCCACCCCACAACAGGCCCTGGGGTGTGATGTTCCTCTTCCTGTGTCCAAGTGTTCTCATTGTTCGATTCCCACCTATGAGTGAGAACATGCGGTGTTTGGTTTTTTTGTCCTTGCGATAGTTTGCTGAGAATGATGGTTTCCAGCTTCATCCATGTTGCTTTCTAATTCAGTCATTCATGCATTTACCCATTTTAGCCCTACAGTGCCCTGCTAACTCTTTAGAGGCAGGCACATAATGGAGTTGATTCTTTTCTGAGGCCCCTGCAGGGTTTTGCAAATAGTGAGTGTTCAAGAGATGTTTTGGAGTTACGCAGCAAGTCAGAAACGTGGAGCTTATCCTGCTTGAGTCCTAATGTGCTCATTCACTTGGGCAGGGGGTGCAGGGACACAGAAGGGTGGAGACCTGGGTCCTGCTATGTGGCTGTGGGCAAGCCTGTGTCTTGAATAACACCCGGGTACTGAGCATTGCTGAACTCATGCCTGAACTCCCAGGGCACTTTCCCCGGGCACCCTATGTTAGGCTCTGCAGTCTCGTCTGTGGTCTGAGGCAGTCACCCTGGTGGGAAGATGGAAGCGTGGAGGTGGCAGTCAGAGTGCGCTGAGCAAGGGCTTTTGTGTGTTTGACCCTCGGAGAAGCAGAGCTAAAATTAGGTCTTCCAGCTGTGTGCAGGTGTGAAGCCCCACCCCCTTACCTACCCCCAACCAGGATCTCAGAATTATTCCCATCCTCTCCCTCCTCCAGCCCCAGTTACTCCACAGGCACAGGATGAAATGTCCTACCTCTGGTGATGCCCGGATAGAAAGATCTACCCAAATGTCCTTCAAGGCTGCAGGGGTGGGGGCAGTGACAGGCAGTGACCTTAAGTTTGCTGAGCCTCCCTAGCACCTTTGAGGTCTTGGTGCAACTGGGGCCCAACTGGCTCCTTCTTAGACCACCAGACAGGATGATGTTTTGGTTCCCTCCCTGCACACATGAAGGGACCCTGGCTTCTCCCACTAGCCTCTTGATTGATGTGCTCTGTGCCCCTACTCTGCCCGCCACTTCAGAGAGAGCCTTTGACCCCTCGCCACCCATCACCATTCAGACACAGATGGAAGAGAGCTAGTCTGGGGGCAGAGATGGAAGAGCCCTGCCCTGGGGGGTCTTATCCAAGGCAGGTGGAGCCCAGGATGATATGATTTGATTGTGCTCTCTCTCCCTGCATGAGGCTAGAATAGGAACAGACTGGCCCTCCTCAGGGATAAATGTGCCCCTCACTCCTCCTTCACTATGGCCCTTGGAACCCTGCTCTCAGGGGTTCCCCAGCTGAGGCTCAGACTCTTTCATGTTCTGGTCTGGGGTGAGAACCTGCCTTCTACTTCTGGCTCCTCGGTGTACTTGCAATAGGATCTTAGTTAAGTAGCCGCTCCTCACTCTTCAGTTCCTTTATCTGGAAAGTGAGGGGTTGGGGCTAGACAGTGTCCAGCATCCCTCCTCTTTGGTGTCTCTTAATTGTCCAGGGCAGAGCAATCCTTGGAGCAAGGCAGCCTGCTGCGGTGGTTTGCAGAAGAGGCACAGTGGGGCGGGCTGGAGGCCGCAGGGGCAAAGTGGGCCGAGGGCCTCTGAGGAGGTGTGAATGAGGGAGGCAGAGCAGGGCCGGTGTGGACAGCCCTGTCCCAGCCCTATCTCCCGTCTGCGACACCCTCTCCACACCCCAGTGCTGATAAGCGGGTGTGAGCCACGGCCGCCTTGTGACAGGCCCTTCGGCAGGGAGGGTGATGGTGGGGGTCCACTCCACTTCTGAATTCAGACGTCAGCATCTTTTTCCCCCAACCCCCATTGCCCTGTCAGACTAGACAGGCCCTAGCAACCAGGCACCCTCCCTGACAGTCCCTGGCTTGGAGATTTGTTTCTGCTCCATGTGGCCTCAGCCTTCTCAGAGATGGTAGGAGACAGACCTCCCTCAGTCCTTTCTGGCAAAGTGCCAAGGAGGATGACCACCTCCCACCCCCATCAGGCCTGTTCCTGCAGTGACTGCTGATGCTGGGGCCTGGCACACACAGTGCTTCTTATCACTGGGCAAACTTCAATGGCTGGTCCTCTTGTCTCCTCTCCTCACCCCATCTCCTCTATCACTGTGACCATCAGCTTCCAGTCTTCCCCCTCCAGCTCCCTAGCTTTTGGGCCATTTCTCTGTCTGGGCCCACCTCTTTCCTCTAAGGCCACTGTTCACCAGAAGGCCGTGCCAGAAACCTCTTATTTCTGGATTCACTGGGATGGGGTGGAGGGAACAGAAAAGTCTTGGAGAAAGAGAGACAGAAACTTGGAGCTCTAGGGAAGGGGAAGGAGAAGACAAATAGGACCAAGCCAGAGGCTACAGGAAACGCTTCAGGGTGGAGGGTCTTGGCCCAGGTGTCTAGCCCCTAGGCTCTATGGCACTGAACTCTGAACTTCCTTCCATGCTCTAAAAGGCTCTCTTCTGTGTCCAGATCTGAAGACTATTTTGATTAGCAGGCTGCATCCATACTGCTCCAGGCAGCCCCACTGTATGTGTCTGTGGGGAAGGGTGTGCTGTCCTCCTGTGTGCATTCCTGTCTATGGGTTCCATTCTCAGCCTCTGCATAGCTTAGGAGGCATCAGAGCATCCTGAGAGCACAGACTTGAGCCAGGCTTATTAGCCTGGGGTCACATCTTTGCCATCTTAACCAGGTGGGGGAGCTACAGCAAGTAGCGTAACTGCCCTGTGCCTTGGTTTCCCCATCTGTAAAATGAAGATGACAACATGGATGATAGATAATACCATATACCTTGTAGAACTGTTGTAAGTACCAAATGAGCTAAAATAAGTAAAGTGTTTTAAACCGTATCGGGTACAATGTAATTATTGGCCATTTGTAATATTTTTGTAAATTTTATTTTAATATAATTTCAAACTTAGATACAGAAAAGTTGCAAGAAATTCCCATATGCCCTTTATGCAGATTCAGCAATTGTTTATATTTTGCACATTTATTTTATCATTCTCTCTTTCCTCATATATATGTGTGTGCTTATGATGTACTCTGTATTACGTACCTACTATATATAGTATATATACACATATGCACATGCACACACATATTTTTTTCAGAGTCACGTGAGAATAAGTTGAATACATCATGCCTTTTTTGCCCTAAATACTTGTGTGTTTTGGTAAGGACAAGGATATTCTCTTACAAAACCATAGTATAGTTATCAAAATCAGAAAATCTAACATTGGTCTAATACTGTTATTGAATCCACAGTCCATGTGTATATTTCATCAGTTGTCTCATCATATCTTCTTTCTTTCTATTTCTTTCTTTCTTTCTTTTTTTTTTTTGACATGGAGTCTTACTCTGCTGCCCAGGCTGGAGTGCAGTGGTGTGATCCTGGCTCATTGCAACCTCTGCCTTCTGGGTTCAAGCGATTCTCCTGCCTCAGCCTCCCAAGTAGCTGGGATTACAGGCATGCACCACCACAACCAGCTAATTTTTATATTTTTAGTAGAGATGGGGTTTCACCATGTTGGCCAGGCTGGTCTCGAACCCCTGGCCTCAGATGATTCACCCACCTCTGCCTCCCAAAGTACAGGCGTGAACTACCAAGCCTGGCCTATTTCTATTTCTTTTTCCTGTTCCAGGGCCACTCATTGTATTCAGTTTCCATGTCTTACCTCCTTTAATCTGGGAGAGTTCCTCAGCCTTTCTTTGTGTTTCTTGAATTTGACAATTTTGAAGCGTGCAGGCCAGTTATTTGAAGAATAATGTTGCTCAAATCCTGTTGGATGCGTCCTCATTATGACTTTCAGGTGATGTGTTTTGGGGATGATTACTGAAGGTGATGTGTCTTTCTCAGAGTCTTACATCAGGAGGCACACTATGTCAACTTTTCCACTTATTAGTGATATTATCTTTGATCACTTAGTTTAAGTGGTGTCTGTTCCCCCTCCTGTAGAATTACTATTTTCTCTTTCTAAGTAATAAGTAATTGTGGGGAGATAGTTTGAGATTATATTCCTCATCAAACTTCTACCCACTAGTTTTTGCCCACTAATAATTTTTTACACCATCATTACTTCTAAACTTACTAGTTGGCCCATTCATACTGGCTCCTGTGTCTTTTGACATTTATCTTCAACCGTCTTTAAGCACTTTTTTGCTTTCTGGCACAATAAGATGTTCCAGGTTTTCTGGTGTTTTCCTGGCTCTAGCGCTGAATCAGCCATTTCATCAAGGAGCCCTGGTTCCTTTTAATGGAGAATGATATTTAGAAACCAAGATTTGGGTGCTGTAGGTGCTCATTCATATGGTGTGTTATTGCTTCCAGTTGGTCCTTTTTATTATCCATTCACTTGGATACGATGGTGAGGGCGCCACTGAAGAAAGTGTGGCTTAGGGATGGAAAGGGGGAAAGGAGCCAGATGACCTAGGTAGAGACTCCCCTCTCCCCCTCTAGCTCTCCAGGTCTTCCCCACTTTCTCTTTCCTCCCTTTCCCTCTTCATCATGACCTCATTTCCCTTTTCTTGATCAAAATTCCTCTGGAGATTCCAGCTGTGGGAACCTCTGAAACCACTTCTGCAGCTACACGTGTGATACCAGAGGCAGACAACTATGTGACCTTTGTGTGTGAAAAGCCAAAGGCAAAGATAATTTATGAGAAAGTTTTTGCTGAGAACAATCCGGTGACAGGGTGATTGGGGAAGACACATTTGGAAGATTTCCACCTGGATGTGTTCCTTTTCCCTGCCTGAAAAGCACTCAGAGCAGAGCCTGTGTGGAGGCTGGGATAGGGTGCTGTGGGAGGTCTGTTCTCCAGATAAGCCTCTTCAAGGCTCTGGGGACCAACGAGGAGGATTTAAGTGCCTGGTGAAGTCCACTCTCTGTGTCCACAAGTCACAGGGACAGTTTAAAATGAAATAACTGGAGTTCAATGAAAGCCACTTAAATAGCTTTCTTAGTTATGTAAATGTAGGGTGAAGAATGAGTGGCCTTGGTCCCCCACCTGGAGTTAGTTTATTGTTTTGAGAATAGATCCAAAGCCTCCTCTCCCTGAGATCTCTGGTATGCAAAGCTGGTCCCTGGAGGAAGCGCATCGGTTGACAGAGGGAGCCCAGAATCTCTGTGAGGGAAGAAAACACTATCCAACTGCTGCTCCTGGGATTTGAAGTGAAGAGAATTTGTTGGGATGAAGTGAGGTGGCCACAATAAAGGCGCTGGGCCATGGGGCTTCTGAAATGAGATTAATATGAGGAACACCTGAGTCTAGGGTGGTGCCCGGGGCTTACAACAAGGACCCACCTGTGTTTCCAGGGGTAAGGCTGTCCTTAGCATAGTGTGAGGCTAACTGCTGGGAGCTCTGGAGACTCTGCCATGCTGACATTGTGCCTGTGCTCCTGGCCAGGGACTGCCACCTAGATATGAGTCACAGTGGGGGGCCGCTGGGCTCCAGTTGACTTTGAGGAGTGATACTGTCCCTGTGAGGACGCTATGAGTGTCCTCAATAGTGATGTGGTAGTGCTGGTCAGACCCACAATCCCTATTTTCCTTGTATTTTTTTTTTTTTTTAAACACAAAAAAACAAAAAAAAACCTCAGAAAGTGAAAATCCCTAAAGGGAGGGACTGGATGTGTCATGTAAATTCTTGATTGGTTAACAGAAAAAATTAAAAGTCGATTGAGGGCACCTTTGTGCTCTGAGCCCAAGGGAAAGTTCAAACAGCTGCGTTCACAGATACCAGAGACGCCAGTGTCTTCACCATCACCAGCAACGTGTGGGCGCTGCCTCAACAGGTATTGGGAACTTGCTCTTGTTTACAGCTTGGCTCCCCATGGTAGCTGTAGGAGGCAGGATCTGGGTGGATGGGACCTGGGATTCATTCTTAGACTAGGTCCCCAAATGGTCATCCATTTTGCTTGCTGAGGGCTCTGTGGGGCAGACGTAGGAGGCCTGAGGGGCTGCCTGGGAGGTGATCTGAGGAAGCCTCTTGTGGCACTTTCATGGCTCTCCTAGCCAGAGACCAGAGACACCTCCTCTCCCACTTCTGAGTGCTCCGTCTACCAATTTTGCATCCGAAATAGCTCCCAAGCTTCTCATTCTCTACTATCCCCATCCTGGTCCAAGCCACCCTCATCTCTCCCTATAGAGATCACCTGACTGGTTATTCTCCCTCATTGCACTTTGTACTCCCCTACCCTGCCATATAGTTTTGTAACTATAAACAGCCTTGTTTGTGGATTTGGAGGTGAATACCTGTTTTCCTAACTTGATTGTGAGCTACGTGAGGACAGGGACCTTGTCTGGTTTTATCTATAAGATGCTCAATATGTGGTTGCTAAACAAAGAGTGGACAGACACCTCGGTTTCCCCAGCTGGTCCCTATGTAGGCTGATCTCACTTGATGGGAGTGAGTGAGTGAGGAAGGGGACCCTCTGGTTCTGGAGCCTCTCATCTGGCCCTGCTGCTCAGTATTCATTGATCCTTCAAATGTCAGTGTGTCCACAGGAGAGAAAGGGTGGCAGGTAGGGCTGGCAGAAGGCAGATGCGTGGCTTTATAGTGATCCTATGCTTGGGGCTGGGTGGGTTTCAGCTGGGGTGTGGGAGCAGAGAAATTGGCTTTGGGAGGCTCTGTGATGGGGGCCTTGTAGCAGGTGGGTGGTGAGGGCAGCATGGAGGTGGTGGCTGGCCTGGAAGGGAGGAGGACACTGGGTGGCTGGGGTGCCAAGAGAGTCCTGGTGGGGGCTGGTAGCTGGGAAGGCTGGGCAGGGCTGCCCGCAATCAAGAGGGTGACAATGAGTATGAAGAGTGTGCTTAGTGGAAGTGAAGGCCTGGGAGGCTGGGAGGACCAGAGGTTCGTCTCCCCCAGCCGCGCCCTTGCTCCTTGCTCTCATCTTCCTCACCCTTCCTGCACCCTGGCCGCTTGGGACCTCCTCTTCTCCCTTATCTGGTCTTTCAGAAATCTCTGGCCTCTAACCTCTATAACCCCTTGCTCTCCCAGCCTCCCAGCCCCGTCCGCTCCCCGAGTCACATCCCCACCAGCCCTCCTGCCCTGCCTGCAGCCTGGGCCCTGCTGAGCTGCCGTGCCCTTCTCTCATCACCTTCTCCTCGCTCCCTGTGGCACCCTGGCACCAGCCCCAGATCTGTGTGCACTGATTTCCCAACATTCCTGTCCTCCTTCCCACCCCACTGCCCCAAAGGGAGGGGCTCAAGGACTTGAGACGCTTCCCTTGGGGGGCCCAGCTTTCCCCCAGAGTCAGGGAGGGATGAAGGCAGGGCTGCTGGAGGGCTGGGCCCGCAGACCTGTGGAGCTGCCTAGTGGGAGGTAGAGGGCTGGAGTTGGGAGAGCATGCGGAGCCACCGTGGGGGCAGGAGATGCAGCCCTGCAAGGCCACACTGCTCTCCCCAGCTTCCCACTGTCTATTGGTCTTGCCTGGTGTCACCTGCCCTTCCCAGCTCTGCCTCTGACTTCTGCATCTCCCCTGATCCTTTCAGTTTCTCATGGTCCTTCTTATGGGTGATTAAGGAGTTGGGCCCTAGGCCATTTCTGGAAGGCAGGAGTTGGAGGTGAGCTTCCTGTTGCCTTGTGTGTGTAACTCTAGAGTCCCGTAGGTGGGTGGCTGCTGGACGTGCCCTGGGAGGGAAAAGGGACCTGTAAGGGTGTGTCCATAAACAGAGCGATTCTAGAACTCAGGGATGCTACTGTGGACAGGACTTAGAGATTGTTCAGCCCCCACCCTCTCCCACAACCATTTATAGATGAAAACATTGGGCTTTAAGAGGGAAATAGGATTGACACGAACGAGTCACGTAGGGGTTAGTAATCATCATCACTGTCATCATACTAGACATTTATTAAGTGCTTACTATATTTGAGGGATCATTGTAAATTCTTTACAAATCTTAATTTTCATAGTCCTCACACTACCCTGGGAAGCAGCTGTTGTTATTTTCCCCATTTTACAGACAAGGGAACAGAGACTGGAACAGTGAGGTCAGTTTCCCCAGATCACACAGAAAGCCTGTGTCAGAGCAGTGGAAGTTTATCACACACAGGGAGGCTTGCTCCTTCCAATGATGATGTAAGCGTATAAGCATTGTTGAGAGCTCTTTAAAACAGTGGCAGACATTTCACCAAAGAAGATAGAGGAATAGCCAATAAGCACATGGAAAGATGCTCACATTATGGGCACGGTGGTGCATGCCTATAATCCTAGCACTTTGGGAGGCCGAGGCAGGAGGACTGCTGTAGCCCAGGAGTTTGAGACGAGCTTGGGCAACATAGCAACACCCCCATCTCTACAACATTTTTTTTTTTAAATAGCTCATGCCTGTAGTCCCAGCTACTCAGGAGCCTCAGGTGGGAGGATCGCTTGAGTCTGGGAGTTCAAGGTTACAGTGAGCTATGATTGTGCCACTACACTCCAGCCTGGGTGACAGAGTGAAACCCCATCTCTTAAAGAAGAAAAAGACAAGCTCAACATCATTAGTCATCAGGGAAACCCAAATTAAAATTACAAGATACACCTACTCAAATGGCTAAAGGAAAAATAAGGCTGGAAATAATAAATGCTGGCATGGATATACAGCAACTGGAACTCTCATTGCTGATTGAAAAGTAAACAAATGCTTTGGAAAACATTTTGACAATTTCATATAAAGTTAAACATACACTATTAATATAACTCTGAAATTCAATTCCTAGGTCTTTACCCAAGAGATAAAAACATGGCCAGGTGTGGTGGCTTACGCCTATAATCCCAGCATGCCTGGGAGGCTGAGGCAGGCAGATCACTTGAGCTCAGGATTTCGAGACCAGCCTGCGCAACATGGTAAAACCCTGTCTCTACCAGAAATACAAAAAAATTATTTGGTATGTTGGTACATGTCTGTAGTCCCAGCTACTTGGGAGACTGAGGTGGGAGGATTGCTTGAGACTGGGAAGATGAGGTTGCAGTGAGTAGAGGTCACGCCAATGCACTCTAGTCTGAGTGACAGAGTGAGACTCTGTCTCAAACAAACAAACAAAATCCAAAACACATAAGCCCACACAAACATCTATATACAAATGTTCATGGCAGCTTTATTCACAATAGCAAAAAATGGTAAACAACTCAAATGTCCATCAACTATTGAATGGAAAACTAACTGTGGTATGCTCATATAATGGGATACTGTTCAACAATAAAAAGGAACAACTGATACAGACAATGACATGGATGGATTTCTAATGCATTATGCTAAGTGAAAGCAGCCAGGCACACAAGGCTACAAACGAAAATTCCTGCACTTATATGGACTCTCCAGAAAAGGCAAATCTATAGGAACAGAAAATCGATCAGTGATTGCCAGGAACAGCGGACTGACCATGAAGGAGATGAGACAACTTCTTGATGTGATGGAAATATTGTATATCTTAATTATGGTGGTGGCTGTACTGCTTAAACATTTGTCAAAACTCATCAAACTGTGCATTTAAGAAGGGTGCCTTTTATTGTATATAAGTTATACTTTCCTAAAACTGATTAAAAAATAAAAACAATGGGCTGGGAAAGGGAAGAAAATAGGATGGTCATGGTCGTCCTTATTGCAAAAGTGACCTCTAAGACTTGGAAGAGGAAGCAGGGGAGCTAGGGCTGATCCCTGGGGGAAGAGCATTCCAGGTGGGAGGGAACAGCCAGTGCTCCAGTGCCAGGCCAGGACATGCTTGGCCTGCTCAGGAACCTGTAAGGAGTCGGTGTTGCTGAAGTGGAGCAAGAGGCCGGCCGTAGCGGGGCTCAGACAGGCAAATGGGCAAGGGATGGATCAGGGCTGGGTAAGGGCTGGGTAAAGGCTTTTCCTCTGGGTGAGATGAGGCTGCTAGAGGGCTTTCGGTGAGCGTGATCTGACTTGATTTTAATAGGACCACGCTGGCTGCTGTGTTGAGAGCAGCTGGGGACAAGGACCAGTGAGGAGGCCGCTGCAAGAATCCAGGAGAGAGATGATGGCGGCTCAGACCAGCGCAGTGGCAGTGGAGATGTTGAGAAGTGGTTGAACTTGGGATATATTTCGAAGGCAGAGCCAACAGGATTTCCGGCCGGATTGGATGTAGGGTGTGAGAAAAAGAGAGGAGGCAAGGATGACGTCAAGGGTTTTGGCCTGAGCAGCTGGAAATCCAGCTGGGCACCCCCGTGGGGGCTGTTGAGTGGTTTTAACTGTCTCCTGGGGCCTGTGGGTGAAGCTGAGACAGAGACCGAAGGGAGGGGCTGAGCCCTACCCCTGGCTCTGTGGCTCAGGGAATAGGCTGCACATACTGATTATTCCATTACCCTTTATTTATTGGCCTTATTGGCTTTTGTCATTTCCTTGTCTCCTGTCTGGAGTGACAGCTATAAATGTGATAGATTGATACAGGATACAGGAGCCCCAATTATCTCTCTTAAACCAGCTTCTCTTAAACAGGGAGGGCTCTTGGGCAAGCTGTCCCTGCCCTCTGCCTTCTTTGCCACAAGTCCTACAGTCTTCCTTACAGAAGTGGCCTCGTTCTGCCAGGGAGGGAGCGATGCCTGGGAGGATGAGTGGCAGACATGGGCCCCAAGGGGAGATGGCTCCCAGGACAAATACTGGAGGCAAGCTCGGCCCCCTGGCCAGTCGCACCGAGGATCCCAGTGCACACTCCCTGATGCTCTGCCTCACACAGAGGCCAGCACAGAGTGGGGCAGGCAGGAAGACAGGACATACTGCTGGCTGCTCAGCCCACATCCGGGGAAGGGGGCTCCACTCTGACCTTGCATGCCTTTCTGGAATCCGAGCCGGCCTGTCTGTCCACAAAGGCTGGGATGATGGGGCTTTTCTCTCCGGCAGCAGGTGCCTGGCAGCTGCCCGGGGATGCCAGCTCCGTGAGCTGGCATGGGAGGAAGTGCTTGTCAGGATGGTCATTACACGTGCTGGGCTCAGGCTGGCCTGGCCCCGACCCCTGCCACTCAGGCTGGCTTGGGATACCCACATGAGGATGGCGCTTCCTGAAGGGACCCTGGGGTCCCTCTGGGATGCCCTCAGATGGAGCTTGGCAACTGCCAGCCTTTAAGTATCATTTCTGAACTAAGTTCCTCACCCATCCTCTCTGCTTGACTCTTCTCTGGCCTGTCTGCCTACCTCTGTCCCTGGGAAAGTCCTGAGGGCCCTGGCCCAAGGAGGTTTGGGACAGGAAGCCTGACATTCATTCTTGGGATTTGAGGCATCTCCCTGTGCCCCTCCTCATCCTTGACAGACTGACTACAGCCTCTGTGCCTTGCATGTGCACAAGTGCATGGTGAATCCACACGTGTTTCTCTATCTGGCAAGAATTTCAAATGGTCCTGTGTCTGACCTCCTTCCAGAAAAACAGAGTGGAAGGTGGGACTGCTGGTGAGAAAAGGGGCAGGAAACTTGAGGGGACAAGAAGGGTTCAAACGGAGGAGCAGGTCCAGGGGAACTCTGCAGAGAGTGAATTGGCTGATCAATCAGTTTGTTTCTTCTGCAAACATTCCCAGCTCCTTATCTGTGCCAGGTGCTGGGGCAGGGGCTGAAGACTGTGTTATGAACAAACAGGTCTGGCCTGGCCTTACACAGCCCTTAGACTCACAGGTGGGCTGCACAGTAAGTGTGCTTAGAGCAATGGTGGGGTGCAAAGGCACCGTGCCAGCACACACAGACTCTCAGAAGCAGCCAGGGGCAGGAGACGCTAGTTCCTGCTGTTCCTCTGAGCCCATCAGTGGCTGCCCTTTGGCATCTTTGCCACCACACCCTTGCCTCACTCTCAGTTGCTGTCGCCAGTTGCTGTCTCTGCCTGTAGGAGTGCCTGGGCTTCTGTCTCCCTGGCCCCTCCCAACCTCCTGGGCTTTGAGTCTCGTGGCCATCAGGGCTGATGTCGGAGGAGCTCCTGGCACAGGGGTAGGGAAGCTGCCAACACTGCTGTGGCCCCCAGGGTGAGAGCTGACGTCTGTCCAGGAGCATCTCTCTCCCTGCCAAGGGCTGAGATCTCTGGGCTGCATGCTTTCCCGCTGACACAGGAACCGGCATCCATCACTCACAGGGCCACCCGCTGCCTGGACCCCAGCCTCACCCCAGAGTGACCCAGCGACAGCTGCAGCCTTGCTGCAAGCACAGGCCTCCTCTCCCGGCCTCAGCCACTTCCCAGGCTCACTCACTCCTTCCAGGTGAACCCACCCACATCCCAGGCCAGGTGAGGGCCCACCTCAGGCAGCCAGGGAAGACCCCACCCAAGGGGCCGAGAAGCGTGGGCTCCAAGCCTTGGTTTCAAGAACAATGCGGGAAGCTCTCCGCTGGCCCAGACCAAGGCGGTAGTTAGGATCCCTGGAGCTTGTGAGAAAGACCTAACTCCCCTCACAGCCTCACAGTGGGGTCCCAGCCTCCAGCTTCCCTCCTTTCCTCACGCATAATAGTCATTGAGTTACCACCATGTGCCAGCCACTGAGCTAGTCCCGGGATGCAGTGCTGAGTAAAGCAGACATAGACTCTGTTCTTGTGCTGCTTTTAAGTTTTTTTCACTGAGATTCCTAGTAAGAAGTTTATTTTCTATCACTCACCAGGATACACACATGGGCACTCACCCACGTTTTATATAGAGCTGAATCAACAGTTTCTCCAAACAACACTCACTCTTACCACATGGGATACACTGCTATTTTAAATTCTGATATTCTTTTTAAAAAAAAAACAAACAAAAAAAAACTGGACATAGTCTGCCATTTGAAAAGCTCTCGTGTGGCTGGGGAAAGATGATTAGCCCAGTGGTGAATGGACTATCCCTGCCCCAGTGTGGACCAAGGAACCAATATCAGAGGTTTCAGGGCACCGAACCACATGCCTCTCCTATGAAGTTGGTTTACAAGGGAAATAAATGGCGCCACCCACTTGGGCCCCTAGTCACATCAAGGATATAAAAAGGGGTCTGAGAGAGTGGAGGGCTGCGGGACCCTGGGAGTCAGTTTCTTCGGAGAGAGCTGCTGCTGTGCTGTTTCCAGGACCCCAGCCTTCCCTTGCAGGAGGTTCTGGCAAGGCTTGTGGCAGGCACATACCACCTTCTAACTCTGGGCAGGCCAAGGGGGCTTCCAGAACTTCTCAGAGAGCTTTAAGATGTTGGAGACACAGAGAACTGGGCCTCCAGGATCCAAGAAAGCTCAAGTGGATGAGCGAGTGTGATCTGACTCCCGCCCTGGGAACCCAGAGGAAGGGTTGCAGGCCAGCTGCACTGGGGGTGGCTGCAGAGGGCACTGCTGTCAGGGCATGACCCCACCCAGAGTAGGTGGGGCAAGTGCTCCAAGTGTTTCTTGTGGGCCAGAGGTGGGCAGGCGAAGAGAGAGCCAGTGTGCACCACTATGACAGGGCCACCTGGAGGGACAAGGGGCCTTGCCAGGAAGGGCTAGGCTCATGGTTCCCATGGGCAAAGGAAGACATCATAAGGGGGTACTCAGAAGAGAGATCCCACAAAAATGCCTTTTGTGAGAGCATCCCTAACCATCTGCCTGGCCTGGGGAGGAGAAGCCACCAGCCACCCTGTCTCTGACAAGTCATGGGATCGTGCTCTCCTGGCCTGGCTGAGTCTGTGTTTATAACACAAACTGACTGATGAGGTAAAATAACCTAAGACTGAGCTGCAAAGCTACAGGATCTGCCCAGGTTTTCTCCAGGGCCAGGGAAGATGATCGCCACTGAATAAAGCTAAAGAGACAGGAAGGGACAGAGACAAAGGCTGGGTTATATTACATCAGGGATCGTGTTTGTTCACATAATGACTTTGCAGGTATTTGCAAAGAGTGTGGAGGGCTGTGGCAGGGAAGCATCAAGAGTGGGGCACATGGTGGGGAGGGGACCGGGCTGTGTCAGGGGAGGTTCCCAGAGGAAGGGGCATTCAGGGAGGTCTGAAGGCCGAGTGGAAAGGAGAAGAGTGTTCTGGCAAGGCTGGGAGGAGGAGGAGCCTGGAGCCTTTGAGGGGTTGGAAGAGATGCTGTTACAGAGGTTGGCAGGACTGGGGAGACCTCTGAGGGGTTTGCCTTGATCCTGAGGCAATAGAAAGCCACTGTGCAGTCTTATCCAGAGGGTAATTATCTTGGATGAAAATATCACTCTGGTAGCTGAGTGGAGAAGAGTTTGGAATGGATGAGGTTAGAGGAAGGAGCTTCCCTGGTGGCCTCCATGAGGCGATATGCTGGCTGGCCTCACCCAAGGAAGGGACAATAAAATGGAGCCAAAAGGTGGGATTTGAAAGACACGAAGGAGGTGGAGCCAACGGGGCTTGGACCAGGTGAGGGGTGAGAGGTGAGGGCTGCATGCGGCTGAGGATGGATTTGTGGGACCACCTTCACAGATAGGCTCAGGGTGAGGCAGAGGAGCTCAGAGTTGGCTGGGCTGGGCCTGAAAGCTCTGGAGATGTCCAAAGTAAGCAGCTGAATCTGCTGGCCTGGGGGTCCAAGGAGAGACCTGGCCTCAGGAAAAGATCAAGACTCTTCAAAGCCGTAGGAGGGGAAAAGAATGTGTTTTCCACTCTTTCTGGGAGAGAGCACAGGGCCTAAAGAACTTGAACATTAGTCAGACACCAGAGGATGTTCTGCTAAGGGAGGCTGAAAAGGCACAGTCAATAAGATGGGAGGAGACACAGGCAACAAAATAAAAAATAGACAATGGAGTTCATGAAAATTAAAGTTTTGTGCATCCCAAGACATTATCAACAGAGTAAAAAGGCAACCCACAGAATGGGGAAAAATATGTGCAAA
Organism: Pan troglodytes; assembly: GCF_028858775.2. NCBI lineage: Eukaryota > Metazoa > Chordata > Mammalia > Primates > Hominidae > Pan > Pan troglodytes. Next base: position 42,549,712 of record NC_086015.1, read on the forward strand.
TCATATATCTGATAAAGAATTAATATCCAGAATATACAGAGAACTTCTTAAAGTCAACAATGACAAAGAAAACAACCAAATTCAAAGGACCTGAATAGACATTTCTCCAAAGAAGAAATATAAATGATGAATAAGCACATGAAAAGATATTCAGCGTAACTGATCATTAGGGAAATGCAGATCAAAACTACAATGAGGCCGGGCACAGTGGCTCACACCTGTAATCCCAGCACTTTGGGAGGCCAAAGTGGGCAGATCACTTGAGGTCAGGAGTTTGAGACCAGCCTGGCCAAGATGGTGAAACCCCATCTCTACTAAAAACACAAAAATTAGCTGGTGGTGGTTGGTGCCTGTAGTTCCAGCTACTCGGGAAGCTGAGGCAGGAGAATCACTTGAACCGGAGAGGTGGAGGTTGCAGTGAGCTGAGATCGTGCCATTACACTCTAGCCTGGGCGACAGAGTGGGACTCCATCTCAAAAAACAAAAAGCAAACAAACAAAAAAACTACAATGAGATACCATCTCAGACAGATTAGGATGACTGCTATTTGAAAAAAACAGAAAATAACAAGAGTTGATGAGGATGTAGACAAACTGGAACCCTTGTGCTGTGGGAGACAGTATGGCAGTTCCTAAAAAAATTAAAAATAAAATTGCCATATGAAACAGCAATTCCACTTCTGGGTACCTACCCAAAAGAATTCAAGGCAAGGTCTCAGATATTTGTGCACTCATGTTCACAGTAGCATTATTTACAATAGCTAAAATGTGGAAGCAACGGAAGTGTCCCTCAGTGGGTGAGAGGACAAGCAAAATACATACAATGGAATATTATTCAGCCTTAAAAAGGATGTAAATTCTGAAAATTTATGAAAAAAATTAAGAAAAAATTCTGAAAATCCTGAAAAAATTCCTAAAAAGGAAGGAAATATGTTGTGACCTGGATGAACCTTGAGGACATCCAGTCAAGTGAAATAAGCCAGTCACAAGAGGACAAATATTGTATGATTCCACTTATATAAGGCACTTAGGGTAGTCAAATTTGTCAAATATTATATGATTCCACTTATATAAGGCGTTTAGGATAGTCGAATTTGTCAAATATTGTATGATTCCACTTATATAAGGCACTTAGAGTAGTCAAATTTGTAGGGATGAAAAGCAGAATGGCAGCTCCCTGGGGCTGGGGGAAGGGAGGAGTGGGGAGTTAGTGTTTAATGGGTGCAGGGTGGTAATTTGGGCTGACAGAAAAGTTCTTGACATGGACGGTGGTGATGGTGGTACCACAGTGTGCATGTGCTTACTGCTACAGAACTGTACGCTTAAACCATGGTTATGATGGTCAGTGTTATGCTCTCAGCAAGTTCCCCAGACTTGCTCAGGAGGAGGCCATCTCCCAGGCCCTCGGTCCTCCGCTACCACTCTTGTCAAATCTCAGCACAAGGACAGGGCCTAGACCAGGTCATGTAAGCCATTTATTGGTTTGTTTTAAAAATATGTATTTTATTTATACATGAAGTTTGGTGAGAAGTGCTCGATTAGTTCAGACAACATCTGGCACTTGATGTCTGTCCTTCCCTCCTTTTTCCTACTCTCTTCTCCCCTCCTTGTGCAGTTCTGGAAATTAAAAAGGTGACAGCCAGGCTAAAAGCTAAGGGTTGGGTCCAGCTCACCTCCCACCCCCAACCACACCGTCTGCAGCCAGCCCCAGGCACCTGTCTCAAAGCTCCCGGGCTGTCCACACACACAAAAACCACAGTCTCCTTCCGGCCAGCTGGGCTGGCAGCCCGACCTGCCTCCCAACCGCATTCCTGCCTGTGTAGCAGGCGGGGAGCGCCCAGGAGGGGCACATACCTCTCCAAGCCTTGAGAGCAAAGCATGGAGATCTACAAAAATAGGATTTCCACTTGGAGAAATGTCGCTGGGACAGTTAAACCATGTCCCACACTGGACTCAAAGGGAACACAGGAGAAGAGAACTAGATCTGTCAGGGGCATGGGTTGGGTCTGGGGTTGCCACCAAGGGAACTGGGGTGACAAGAAGAAACATAATACTTTACTCGCCGGCAATGCCCCCTTCAGCACTGCCACAAATGTCCAGCCCTCCGACAGCTTGGCGAGGTAGGTTAGGAGCAGCCAGCCCAGAGCGGGCAGGTGAGACTGAGGTGGCCTGGGAGGCATGCGCCCGGTGGAGGGGCTCCATGGGAGAGCTGGAATGGGGCAGCCAAGCCCCTGCCTGCTCAGGCTTCACCAGTTGACCCTGTTACCTCAGGATGACAGTTCTCTATGTTAAAAGATTTGCATATGCTAAATAGGATTGTCAGCAGCTGAAGAGGTCCTGGGGGTGATTGGACTAGTAAAATATTTTTCCCTGAAAAAGCCTTTTCACAAGACCTATGGGACCACCTGGATCTTGCCCCAAAGAGGTCCTCTGTGTGGGTGCCATCAGGATCCCGGGCTGAGCCAGAGAGGCTGGGCCTGACCACAGTGCCCCCTCTCTCAAAGGTGCCATGGTTCATTCCCCTCTAAGGGCACGAGAACTGGGCCTGACCATCCCTTTCCCTGCACAGGGCGCAGGGCCAAGCTCTGCTCCCCACTCCCATGTCTCTGTGTCTGGAGAGGAGCTGGGGACCACACAGAAAACTCCTCCGCGTATGGTCCAGAGAGCCCTGGGAGATGGCCAGTTTCCTCTCTTCAGGCAGGCTGAGGGGCCGCCATGGCTCAGGGCTGGTGAACTTCTTAGCCCCAAACCCACATGGCTCAGCCTTCTCTTCCGTTGGCTGGCTGGGCAGGGCCTGCCAGGTTCCAGGAGCAAGGACAAGCTGCATGCCAGGCCGTGAATGGGGCTTGCACCCTTGTGTCCTTTGGTTTTGTGAATACTCTTACAGGAGGGGAAGAAAAGGCAACTATCAGTGCCTAGGGCCAGCCCTGGGACCCAGGCCACTCTCCTCTGGAAGCCTTTTATTTTTGTAGGACTGACAATATGACCTGCGTGAAAACACAGGGGGAAAATGGGACCTTGGAGACAATAGAGGGCCAGAGTGAGCCCCGTGGACAAGAACCCCATCCTTGGGGGGCCGGCAGGGAAAGGCCTGTCTCCCTTAGGCTGGGAGCCTGGGTCCCACGGCCTGTGTCTGGCCTCCGTGTGTGAGGACTGTGTGTGTGTGCTTGTGTGAGTGGGGGGTTCAGCCCTCCCAGCATCTCAGGTCAAGTGGGAGGGGGACCCCATTCGACCCCTGGGCAGTGAAGACCTGTGGGAGCCACACTGGATTCCACTTCTGCTTTGAGAACAGAGTTCCGGCTGCTCCATAGACACTCTTGTTCAGGGTTAAGAAGAGACAGTGTGAATTGCTGCCCATGTCCATGGAAAAATCCTTAGTTCTTTGCTCAAGTAAAAAAATATCAAATATAATAAATTTATGAAAGCCCATTCACAACATATACAGTCTCAGTTTTATATTTCGCCTCAGCAGCTGGGATGAAGTTGCTTTCCAGAGCTGCAGGGCATTGTCTGACCAGACCAGGTCACAGGTCTATCTGAGGCCTCCAAGCACAGGCCAACTGCTCCGGCTGTCCACGCGGCGCCACAGAACTCTGCCTGGTTGATCTGCGGGGCCGAGGCCCATTTCTTACTCCCAAAGCCAGGAAGGCCCCAGGCTGGTTTGTGACTGACTGCATTTAGGTTTGCCATGGTGAAAAAGGCTGCTTTTCAGTGTGTCCTGGCCAGCCAGGCCGAGGCTCACACGATGGACTCACGGTCCCTGTCCGGAGAAGGGGGGAAGTCGGCGAGATCTTCACTGTGGCTGTAGTCAGACCCCCGCACCTGGAGGTTATCGCTGGTGGCTCTAGTGACACTGTCATAGGAGGGTGGGAAGGAAGTGGAGGAGATGGAGGAGCTGGAGGGTGGGCCAAGGGATCGGGAGAAGTTCTCACTCATCATGTAGGCAATGAGGCCCTCTCGCTCAGGGGCATCCTCTTCGGAGAGGCCGCTGCCCGCCTGCTGACGGAAGAGGAAGGAGGCATGCTTCAAAGAGCGTTGCAGCAGGTGCCTGCGGAAGGCTCTCTGGATAACCGTGGCCGACACCTCTTCGTGCTTGCGCCGGAGTGTGGTGGTGATGGGCTCATAGGAGATCTTGGATGGGTTGGCTGCCATGAACTTCTCCTCCATCTGGATCTTCAGGGCGTCCATCTCCCCAGACTCCCCCAGGACCCTTTTGGTGAAGGCAAAGAGGATGTCCATGCAATGGATGCGGTCCCCACTCACCATGGGCAGGTCCATGTTGATGAGGCTTATCTGGTTGGGCTTGGCGATACGGAGTGGCTCAGACAGGGCATCGGCAAAGTCAGACAGGACCGAATACTCAATAAACTGAGTGGCCTCTGGGTCAAACTTCTCCCAGATCTCATAGAACATATCGAAGTCATCCTCACTCAGGGGCTCAGTGCTCTCCTCCGTGGCCACGCTGAAGTTCTCCAGGATGATGGCAATGTACATGTTGACCACGATGAGGAAGGAGATGATGATGTAGGTGGTGAAGAAGAGGATGCCCACAGCTGGGCTCCCGCAGTCCCCCCGAGAGCCATTGCTGTTGGGCAGAGTGGGGTCGCAGTAGGGCGGCCCAGTGTTGAGGATGGGGCTGAGGAGGCCATCCCAGCCGGCCGACGTGGTGATCTGGAAGAGGCACAGCATGCTGTTGGCGAAGGTCTGGAAGTTGAACATGTCATCGATGCCAGCCTCCCACTTGACATAAGCGAAGTTGGCCATGCCAAAGATGGAGTAGATGAACATGACGAGGAAGAGCAGCAGCCCGATGTTGAAGAGGGCAGGCAGGGACATCATGAGGGCAAAGAGCAGCGTGCGGATCCCCTTGGCCCCTCGGATCAGTCTGAGGATGCGGCCTATTCGGGCCAGGCGGATGACTCGGAAGAGCGTCGGGGAGAAGAAGTACTTCTGGATGATGTCCGAGAGCACAGTGCCTGTGGGAAACAACAGAGACTGTGGCTACTGGTGGCACCTCTGTCTTCCAGCCAGCATCACTGTGCAGGGGTTGGCGGTGGGGGGGTCTCTATATGGCAAGGAGCCAAGGAGAGGCGGCCCTTCCAGGATTGCTTCCACTGGGCATGCTAGGACTCTGCCTGCTCCTGTCTGTCTGAGTCTCCATGTCTGCATCTGTGACCCAGAAAAATGGGTCCTTTGCAGGGTTCCTTCTCAGCCCCCTCATTCCTTAATCTTCAGTGTGTACCTGCACAATAGAGCTGTCCTAGGCCCATCTTCTACATCTTGGGTTCTCAGGCCAGAGGGGATCTGCTTAGTATCCTGCCCACCCAGCTTGGGCCAGAACTCAGGTCTTTTAGCTCCTTGCTATTCAAAGTGTGGTTTGAGGACCAGCAGCCTTGGGATCTCCTAGGTGCTTATCAGAAATGCAGAATCTCAGCTCCACCCCAGCCCATTGCATCTTAAGAAGCCCAGATGATTTATGTGCCCATCGAAGGGCATGAAACACTGGCCCAGAAATCAGTGCTCCCTGATGCCACGCCATGGCCAGTGTCTTCTCTCAGCTTCTCTGTGATGGTTCTTATCGCTCTCCTAACTCTGCCTCCTTTGAGAGCGTCACTGCCCCTGGGTCTCCTGTGACTACCTGGGTTTGGAGTTTTAAGGGGCATGGATATAAATCATGGAATAAAGAGTGAAATAAACTTGTCTTATATGGCCCAAGTGCCCTTTCCAGACTCCTTATATAACAATGTCACTGACTGACATGGGTCCAGTGTTTACGATCACTGGGGCAATGGGCCGAGCACTTTATAGCCATCATTTCATTTAGTCCTTCCCATTGTCCTAGGAAGTGAGCAGATGCCATCATCCTCATCTTCCAGAAGAGGAAACAGAGGTGAGGTAACTTACCCAAGTTGCCACCTAGTGAGTGAGAAGCTGGGATTTGACTCAGACTTTCGGGCTCCAAGTTGATCTCTTAACCACTCCTCCTCTCTGGTACCGCCCAAACAGCGGGCCAGGAGAGATCCCAAAGTACATGCTGAACCTTCCAAAGCCTCTGAGACTGTCCCTCAATGGTTCCATTCCTGCTGCTGACATCCTGCATTCTCTAAAACTCCTCTCCAGTCCCATAAGGCACGCTCTCACCCTCATCCTGCTTGAGACCCCCCAGAGATTCCTGACCCTACTTTGTGCTTCCATCTGCCTGTCACTATAGCCACAGCAGTGCCTGCCTTAGCCCCTGCATTATCCTTTACATTTACCAGAGGCAGAGGTTGTATATGGCAGAAAGATGAAAGTCACAGTCACCGCAAGGCAGAGCCCCATGGGGGTAGAGTTAAAGAGTTTGGGCTCTGAGCACAAGTGACAAAACAAAAAATATAAGTAAACTGGACTTCATTAACATGTAAAACTTTTGTGCTTTAATAGACACCACTAGGAAATGAAAAAACTCACAGACTAGGAGAAAATATTTTTAAGTCATATATCTGATAAGAGACTATGATCCAGAATACGTAAAGAACTCTTACAACTCAACAATAAAAAGAGAAATAACCCAATTAAAAATGAGCTAAGGATCTGAATAGAGATTTCTCCAAGGAAGATATATAAATGACCAACACGCACATGGAAAGATGTCCTGCATCGTTAGTCATCAGTCATTTGCTTTTGCAAACCAAAACCTCAGTGAGATATCACTTCATACCCACTAGGAGGGCTCCTATAAAAAGAATGCAGGCAATAACAAGTGTTGGTGAGGGCGAAATAATTGGAATCCTCATACATTGACAGCGAGAATGTAAAAAGGTGCAGCCATATTGAAAAACAGTTTGGTGGTCCCTCAAAATTTTAGATAAGTGGTTTTCAGGGGTGAGGGAGAGGGGGAATGAATGGGGATTGACTATTAAATGGGTAGAGTTTCCTTTGGGGAAAGGAATATATTCTAAAATTAGGTAGTGGTGATGGTTGCAAAGCTCTGTGCATATATTAAAAAACACTGAATTGTATACTTTAAAGTGACTTTAAAGTTAACCGTGAATTTTATGGTATGTGAATTATGTCTCAGTAAAGCTGTTATATAAAAAAAAGATCTGGGCTCCGAGGTCAAACAGACATGGGTCAGGATTGGGTCTCTGCTTCTCCCTAGCTGCACAATCTCCCTCCTTTGATGCTGAATTGACTGGGTGAATTGCATGAGGCAGGTGATGTCTGAAGGAGTCTGGCATACACATTGGCGGTTAGCTCCAGAATTTTCCATCTTCAGGGATAATTTCTACTCTGGAGGGCCACCTATCCCCCATCCCTGGGGACCCACCTCATCCTGAGCTTCCTTCTCCTTCAACCTAAGTGCAGGCAGAATTAGCCTCCACAGCACCCACTCCCATTCCCAGACTCATCCTTGAAGCTCTCTAAGCAGTTAGAGAACTGTGTTCCCAGGTCCTCTAGAGGGTGGGGCCAGGAGCAAGTGCTGGGTCCTCTGCCAGGTTGGTCTCCTTGGCCCAAGTGGGGCCTTCCAGATAAGTTCTCTCTGGAGAGGTGTGTGTGCGTGTATGTGTGAGGGGAGAAGGGGGGTGAGAAATGCACTGAAAAAAATTATGAAAGAAGCTAGGGTTGTACGTGGCATTCAGCAGAGACCCAGGGGCTGGAGGAGAGGCCTGGCTGGGGAGGGCTTCTCCGTCCAGCTGACTTGTATACCCACCCACGATGGAGAGGATGACAACCACGAAGTCGAAGATATTCCAGCTGTTGGTGAAGTAATAGTGGCGCAGGGCAGCCAGCTTGACAATACACTCGCCTGTGAAGATGGCCACAAAGAGCAGGTTGATCTTGGCCAAGATGTTGATTTTCTCGGGACTTTGGTCATCTGTCTCCACCATCATGGTCACCATATTCAAGCAGATCAGAAACATGATGGTGACGTCAAAGGCCTGCTTGGTCACAATGTCGAATATGAAGCCCTGGTACTTGTTCTGAAAGGAGAGGCAAATGGAAAGTGCTCAGCAGGGCCCTTGGGGAGGCTGGCAAATGCCTGTTGCTGCCTCTCATCCCAGACCACCCACCCTCCCACTCTACCCTCTAGTGAGCCCAAAGCCCCTGCAACACTGCCACAGAGAGTGCAGAGGAAAAAGTCCTGGAGGCTAAAGCCACTGGCTGTCCTGCTGAAATGCTTCCTGGGCTTCAAGGCCCATCCCCAGAGCTCCATCTTCCATGAGGCCTTTCATGATGGATCTTCAGGGAGAGATTGTTCCTGCCCTGAGCATCCTTAGCACGCTGTTCATTGTGCTTCCCTTTTAGTTCCCACAGTCTGAAGGCTCAAGGGCAAATTTAAACTTCAACCTTAGTAATTATGTCAGTGCTTAGATTAATATATTTTCTCTTTTTTATGGAATTTATTTTATTTATTCTACTAACCATATTTGTATGTGTCTTTAATTGTAAATCAGCCCAGATTATTTGGGGGAAGAAATAAGATTATATATATATATATATATATATATATATATATATTTTTTTTTTTTCTGTTCTCCCACTTGGAAAAGATTATAAATAACACACACACACACACACACACACACACACTCACACACACACACAATTTTTTGGATAATGGCTTGATCGGGCCAAGGGAGTCAGTCTTGGAGAGGACCCCGCTCTCCAGAGCTCTTGGCTCTCCCCACCAGGTGACTCAGGAATCCGGCTCCCTGACTGTTCTGGGGGTCCAAGGATGAGGCTCTGAGTGGGGTGGGGTGGGGCTGTGAAGGCTGTACTGCTTTTCCTGGGGAAAGCCTGCATCCTGAGGGGAAGGAGGAGATTTGCTCAGGTACAGAGGGTTCCTGTGGGTGGGGAGTGTCCTGGGATGCTACATCCTTATCATACCTTCCTCCCTATCTATACGAGGCTGGGACCTCTCTTCATGATCAGACATCTGATAGTGCCCCTCAGGCTGGGCTGAAAGACTGTGAAGTGGCCCTGATAGCTGGCCATGTGGCATGAAAGCTTCCCAGGGACCCCAGAAGATCCTCCCCACTCCCACAAAACCAGGAGCCTGGCTCACCAGGGGCCGTGGGATGGGCTTCTGGGGCTTCTTGGAGCCCAGCTTCTTCATGGCATTGTAGTACTTCTTCTGCTCCTCTGTCATGAAGATGTCCTGGCCCCCTAAGTGCAAAGAGAAGGCACCAACCTCATTCTGGGGTTCTCAGAGGCCCCAGCATGGAGGGCACCAGGATCTTGCCTTCTTGATGAGGATGCCAGGGTCGACCACCTCCTGGCTTTCTCTCCTGGATAAAATATGTCCCTATTCTGCGCCACAGATTCTTCCCCAAATCTATTTATCCAGGAACCCTGTCCCTTTTCACCTTGAGATCTCTCTGGCTTTATGACCTGCAAATCCAGTATCCACCCCCCTACCCTTTTCTCCTCCCAGCTCAACCAGCCTTCAGGTTCTCTCCGTTCACTTGGTTTGCCTACAACCCAGTCATAGCCTCTCTGATGAAGCTCTGGGAGCCCAGGGCCTCTGCACAGGCCTTACCCATGACCTCTGATCATGGACCAGGTGAACAGTTGCAGCTCTTACCCCAGCTTCTCCCAGGAGTCTCATCTCTTAGGTGGATTAGGGCAGGCATGGGGCCTCCCACCAAAGCCCCTTCTTACGTTCTTACAGGCCTAGGCATGTTACATCCCTGGACACACCCTTCTCCCCACCTCATTCCAGCAGGAGCAAGAAGAGGACCATCCCCAACAGGGAAGGTGAGATGGGACCTGGAGCCTGAGTGGCCCCTCAATCCCCTGGCACCCGGCCCCACCCTGCCCAGCCCAGTGGGGAGCTGGTGCTCTACGTATCTTTTTCTTCTGTTGGTTGAAGTTGTCAATGATGACACCAATAAAGAGGTTCAGGGTGAAGAAAGACCCAAAGATGATGAAAATGACAAAATAGATGTACATGTAGAGGTTGTATTCCCACTGAGGCTGCTCTTCATACTGCAAGGGAGAAATCACACAGGGAGATCAGACAGGCTGGGGTCTCGGGGGTCACATGGGGAGGGGTGGGGAGCAGAGGCAGAGAGCTGGCTAGGGGTGTCCATTCTGTGGGAGAGAGGGTATATCTAGAGGAAGGTCACTAGCCCAGTTATGTGAGTCTGTGGGCCAGAGGTGGGTAGGGATAGAGGTGAGAGGAGTGGATGGTGGCAGGTGAGGACAGCAGACATGCTGAGCTCAGGGCTGGCAGAGTATCAGTGCTGGCAGAGTATCAGTGCCTGGCTCCGGCCCTGGGCCAATGGGAGGCTGGAGTACATGGGGACTTCTGTCAGTCTTCACTGGGCTGTTAGTGTGATCGGGTGGGGTGCTGGACAAAGAAGAAGCTTGATTTGCGTCTCTGTTGCTTCCACCCCATCCTCCTGGGGTAAAAGTCAGTAAACTACAGTGAGTTTAATTTGAAAGACATTTGAGAATTCTGGGACTTCTTAGGAGACCAAGCAACCTTGCCCCAGAGCCAGGCTTGGGCATTCCAGAGAGGCTGAACTCCAGAGTGACACGAGATCTTGCCCTTGTGGGCTGGGCTTTCAGATGCAGACACTGATTCCCTGGTGGCCAAGCAACCAGGAGCCTCAGGTGCCTGACTTGGTGGAAGAAGCCACTGTGGCAACCTACCCCCCTGGAGTCCACAGCTGCATACATAATGTCCATCCAGCCTTTAAATGTTGCCTGGGAGGAAAAGACAAGATTAAGACAATCATTTAATTCTGCACCTCGCTTGAGCTACTTAGGGCTCTGGTCTGAACAGATGAAGCCAGAAGCAAGCTTCTTATGAAAAGCAAGCCACCCCGCCTCACCCCTTCAGCAGCATCTAAATGCCTGGGTGGTCAGAGAAAGACCTTGTTTAGCGCTAGGGGTGGGGAGGGGAAGCAGCTGAGAAGATGCCCCAAGAAGGCCATGCAGCAGGGAATAAGCTTCTTGATTGAGGCCAAGAGTCTGAGGGGGCTTGCAGGAGGTCTGCCCTTCAGATCCACCCTCATTTCCATTTCTAAAACATCACAGAATCCTGACAGTGATTCTGTCAGGGAGACAGAGGTGGAACTTAGACTCTGTGTTCTAGACTCCAGGGCTGACCTGGTCCCCTTTGTCCTACATCTCAGAGAACCACGTGGCTTCTGCTCCATGGACTTTCAAGGGAAGTTCCCGAAGAATCTCAACCTTCCCTTGTACTTAAGGGGGTTCTTTTGTCAATGGTGTGTTGGTAAATGGTTAACAGCTGACGTCCCAGAAGAAAAGAAAAAACCCTGATTGTTGGTTTGCCAATTTCTCTTGTGTAAATATTCTCACCATGGTCGATTTCAGGTTACCAATGTGAAGTTACTCAATGGAGTTGAGAAGAGATGCAAAAGAGCTTAGCATTATGGTACTCCCACTGTACAGACATAATAGAAGTAAAAAGCCTCAAGAGCATAGATGATAATACTAAAATGTAATGATGAATCTTGAGTATTTATTACCTTTGTTTTAATATCATTTAGTTAATTTTATAAGTTTATAGAATTCAGTTTTTTATAATGGCTGTATTTAATAAACAGCTTGCAAAATTTCTGAAAATGTAACAGTGAGCTCTTGTGAGCTGGCACAAGCTGGCTGCAGCATACCACACCAAGGGAGTAAAGAGGGAGGCTGAACCAGAGAGGGCCCTAGTGCTGGTGGCATTGTCTGCCCTAGTCTGGGCTGCTATGCAGAAAGAGCCCAAGAGACAGGCTTGGTGTGAGACTGACTCCCCAGTGAAGTCTCATTTGTGTTTTTGGCCAAATCCAGTCCTGCCCCGAGCCTCTTTTTTTTTTTTTTTTGAGACAGAGTCTCTCTCTGTTGCCCAGGCTGGAGTGCAATGGTGTGATCTCAGCTCACTGCAACCTCTGCCTCCCGAGTTCAAGTGATTCTCCTGCCTCAGCCTCCTGAATAGCTGGGATTACAGGCGCGCAACACCACTACCAGCTAATTTTTGTATTTTTAGTAGAGATGGGGTTTCACCACATTGGCCAGGCTGGTCTCGAACTCCTGACCTCAAATGATCCACCTACCTCAGGCTCCCAAAGTGCTGGGATTACAAGTATGAGCTACCATGCCTGGCCCCCAAGCTTCCTTTCTAAGCACAAGCTCAGGTACACAAGCTTCCTGTGTCGAAGAATTCTTATGAGGCAGGTAGGGTAGAAGGGGAAGCTGAGGCTGCCCACAGTAGGCAAGCTACTCCAGCTCCCTGTACCAAGAGGCCCTTGACTATAAAGATAGCCCCGGAAATACTTTGGAAACTGCTGGGGACCACCCAAGGGTATGAGATATTTATGACTGAATTCTTCCCAAACACCGAGTGGCTTTGTCTGGAAAGGTCAGCAGTTCTTAGTCTACAAAAGGAGGCCTTTTCTTCCAAAGTTCTGACATTCTGAGGGACAATTGCAGGAATAGACAGCTCCTTGGGTTTGGTGCTAATCTACCATTCTCCACTAGGCAGTGCAGGGGAGTCTTTGTGGGACTACCACTGGGGCTTAAGGGATGGGTGAAGGTGTGAGTGGATGTATAAAGTTTCCAGGTGAGAGTCTGCTGAGTTTTCCTCTGCTTTGGGGACCAGAGACAGGTGTCTGGGCTTAAGATTGGAACAGCAAGACAAGCAAGTTGCAGCTCTATGCATTGTGGTTCTGTTGCATTGGTCAAGGCTAATGGTAGGTTAATTTTATGGAATGTGTGATAATCACCGAAGCCACCATACTCACAAAATCAGTGGAAACCCTAGAAGGATTGTGTGTGCTTAAACATTGCACGTCAAAGATGGAAATATATTCTTTTTTTTTTTTTTGATGGAGTCTGGCTCTGTCGCCCAGGCTGGAGTGCAGTGGTGAGATCTCAGCTCACTGCAAGCTCCACCTCCCGGGTTCACGCCATTCTCCTGCCTCAGCCTCCAGAGTAGCTGGGACTACAGGTGCCCACCACCATGCCCGGCTAATTTTTTTGTATTTTTAGTAGAGACAGGTTTTCACCGTGTTAGCCAGGATGGTCTCGATCTCCTGAACTCGTGATCCGCCCACCTTGGCCTCCCAAAGTGCTGGGATTACAAGTGTGAGCCACTGCGTCTGGCCGGAAATATGTTCTTTTAAACAACACAAGAGCTAACACTATATTTTATAACAGAGGGTGGCCACAGTTACAACTTTGCTAATAGTTCAGTTCCTGAGTAGTCTATGGTCTTTCATTTTTTAATCTGTGCCATCATACTGCCTAACTGATAGCCTGAAGAGATCAACTTGACTACTATGGGTTCTACAGCACCACAGACCATCCCCATACTCTGCAATTTGGAGACTGTGGTATCGGTTCTAGAACTGAAAGTCTGGGGATTTCCCAAGGAGCCAAATCCCTGGAGAGTCCTGAGCCTCCTTTGGGCACTGTGATCCTCCTATGAAGATCCAGCATGGCCCCACTGCCCCCCCTTCCTGCCCACATCATGGGTGATGGCCATGCTGCTCGACAGCCATTGGGAAGAAGGAAGTCCCTTCTCTCCAGGACTTACCACCTGCAGAAGGGCCAGGTACCCGGCCCCCACGTTGTCAAAGTTGACTTTCACCTTGGTCCAGTACAATTCTCCAGTCATGTTCAAGGACTCACACTGGCTCTTGTTGTTCACGATGGTGTAGTTCAAAGGCAAGTCTCCCTCTGTCTGGTTGATGCACCTCCCAAACTTCCCCGCAAAGAGGTTCACGCCCATGATGCTGAAGATGAGCCAGAAGATGAGGCAGACGAGGAGGACGTTCATGATGGACGGGATGGCGCCCACCAGGGCATTGACCACCACCTCAAGTGGACAGAGAAGTGGCTCAGTTCCTGGGGGTGCCCAGAGAACATGCCCTTTTCAAGACCCCCTGTCACCCCAAGAAAGAATGAACTCCCTGGCTGCAGGGGGCTGTGCAGGTGGGTGTGCAGATCCCACACTCGTGGGAGAGGCCAGCTCCATGGCTGGAAGCCCTGGTGGGGAGTGAGGGGAGTGCACCCTAGAGTCTGGTGTGGCTTCAGAACATCTGGTTTCCCTTCTTGGCCCTGCCCTGAATCTGTGATCTTTAAAATCTTATTTTCACCAAGGTGTGTGCTGATTGAGGATACCAGCAACTTGATGGGAAAGGACCTCTCAAAACATGTCCCCAAGACTGGGTTTCCTAACAATCCCATGAGTCCTTACATTTTTGGAGCTAAATTCTGGTTTATTTTAGGTTGTTGCTATTGGGATGGATGGGACCTCAGTGCAGTGTCTAGAGGGGGTTGTGGCAGTTCTCCAGTGCTCCCATAAGAGCACAGCCAGAGAGCAGGTGGCATGGGTACTCCCTGTGATACCCGCTCCCCAGTGAGGGGCTCTCAGATCCCATGGAGCCACAGCCTCACGCTCTGCATCTAGACTCACAGCACCCTGGAGAAGATTCCCTAATAGACACATTTGGGACCCTCCACCCCACTCATGGACCAAGTCTCCAGCTGTCCATGCATCAGGAACACATGTGCCACACAGACTGGAGGTGAAGCTGGGGTGGACTGTGTGGTGTGGGCCAGATGCCAGGTTGGGGGATGCTGTTCCCCAGCAGGCACGCTGAACCCTGGAACAGGGTGGAAAACCCAGCTCTTAGGACACCAAACATCTGGGTGTGAGTGAGGTGGGGAAGCCCTGGGAGTTTGCTCTTGGCTGGCTCTATGGCCAATGGCCACCGCAGAGGCATTCCTGGTACCTAGTGTCTCATTGCGTCCCTCTGGAATCAAATGTCCTTGCTCCCAAAGAGACATTTAACTCTGAACATTATCTTGTGGATGGTTTCCCACCAGGAATAAGCTATGTGTGTCTCCATGGATTGGGGGTGTGGGCAAGGTTCAAAGCCATCAACCAACTGGTAGGCTGAGCTGTGTGATGGTGCCTGCTGGGTCAGTGAGAGACAAACAAACATGTCTTCTGAAGCCACACAGAACTGGTATGTTTTGTTAAAAAAATACCCCACGCAAGTAAACACAAACACACACATGTGTATTTGTTTTCTTGCTATATATCACGGCTGATGTTTTTCTCGGTGCGCTTTCAAGTCTGCCTTATCTGCTCTCATTCTTTGGTAAAATGTGGTGACTTGAAAAATGCATAGGGATCTGCACTAGGAAAATGGTGCACAGGAGATCACTAAGCACGTGGTTATTTCCTCTACAGCCTCTGTCTGATGCTGGGAATGCAGCTTGCTCTATGCCTCTTCCCTCATCCTCCCAACCACAGCCCCTATCTGATGCTGGGAATGCAGCTTGCTCTATGCCTCTTCCCTCACCCTCCCGACCACAGCCCCACTGGCCATCACAGACAGAGGGCTGGCAGCCTGTGTCTGCCAGGAGGCAGGGCATGCAGAGGGGCACACAGAGTGGGCACACAGAGATGCAGCCCCGCAGGACAGCAGAAGCACAGGGGCCCTGGTGCCAGTGGCCTCGGGTGTAGCTGAGACTCCTGTGCCCAGCAAGTCTTGCTTCCTCTCCTTTGTCCGGTGCTCTCCCAGCCCTCATGGGAGCTCACAGGGCTTGAGGGTGGGCCCTGGAGGTGGGTTCTCACAGCTGCCTAGCCTCAGGGTGCCTCCATGCCCAGCTGTGCCTCTCCTGGAGGTTCTGGGCCATGCTCCTACCAAGTCAGCCTCGGCCACAGTCTCCGCGGCCATAGGACATCAGAAGCACAGGGAGAGGTCCTGGGTGGCAGTGGGCTGGGCCTGTGGGACCGCCTCCCACTCCCTGGTGGGAAGGCAGCCACCTCTCTTACCCTCATGCCCTCAAATCGTGACAGAGCTCTCAGAGGACGGAGTGCACGCAGTGTCCGCAGTGACTTGATGGGGCCCATCTCGGCAAAGCCCAGGGTGTTGGCCACCAGGCTGACCAGAGAGACCTGGGGGAGGCAAAGTAGAAATGGGGAGGATGGGAACAGCTCCCCACTGTTGGGGACAGACAGTAGGCCTTCTGGCCCCACTAAGACGGTGCTGGGTGCGAGAGAGCCACAGGCCTCCTGTGTCCACTCTTTATTAGTCCTAGGGTGGACTGTCATCACAGGCCAGCTCTGCACTGGGCCAGGCTTCCCAGAGCCCAAGCTGGGACGAGCCCAAGAGTATCCTGGCTTCTGGGCCTTTACTGAGAGGCTGCTATGTGTACTTCACATACATGCTCTGTAATAACCCTACTAACCCTGCGATGTTGCGATGCGTCACCTCTATTCTACAGATGGGAAAACTGAATTCCAAAGCCACTCTGCTGGTATGGCAGAGCAGGGACACAAAGCCTGGGCTTTTGGTCTCCACATTCTTTCCTTCAATTCCAATTCTTGGACCTGTCTCCTTCTTCACCAAAGAAGCCTTTTTTGGGGAAGGAGAGGCAGTCCTGGGTTAAGTAGGAGCAAATAGACAATCGTGGGGCATTTCCCCAAGGCCAGACTGTGCAGCATTTCAACATCTTCAAAGAAGATGGGGACTGGGTGGCACCAGGAGCCTCAGCTCTCTGTTCCCTCTGCCCCACCCCCCAGGGCACTCCCACTCTGTGGATTTTATCCTTCTAAAGCTCCATGGGCATCCACTCCCTTCTTACTTCACCGCTGGCCTGTGATCACAGGCCAAAAATGGCCTGCTTCCTGACCTCTCCTGCAGTCACCATTAGCACCACCCTGGTGCTCAGGCCAGCCTGGGGTTCGGAGAGACTGGGGGCAGAGGCCTGACTCCCACAGCCTCCTCCCAGGCTTGGCAGCACCAGGGGAGGGAGCTGGGCAAAGAGGCCAGGGGAAGGAAGACACGCCAGACTGATTTCTGTGTTGCCCCCACTCACCCCTCAAGGATGCTGGGCTATTGGCCCCCAATCCTGGAGAGTCGGGGGGCATCTCTCAGGGACCTCTCCTTGAGGGCAGGACTTCCAGAGTGCCAGGTCCAGCTGGTCTGCCTGCCCAGTTCCTAACAGGCTGCCTTGTGGTCTCTGTTCTTTCCAAAGCTTGCCCCGTCTGCCCCGGCGATGGCCTCCCGTCTCAGGTGACGGCAACTCCATCCCTCCAGCTGTGCAGGCCACAATTCTTGGTGTCCTCCCTGCCTCCTCTCTGTCTCTGACACCCTGCATCTAACCCATCAGGATTTCCTGTTGGCTCTGCCTTCAAAATACATCTGAAGTCCAAATGTTTCTCACCACTTCTACTGCCACCGTCCTGGCCCGGCCACCATTGTCTCTCACTGGATCATGGCCTGAGCCTCCTAACTCTTCTCCCTGCTTCTACTCATCCCTCTCTACCCCGGCCTCCATGACCGAGTGACTCCCTAAAGAAAATCAGTCAGTTCACAGCACTCTTGTGTTCAGAGCCTTCCAATTCCGCCCCCCTACCCCCATTTCATTCTAAATCAAAGGCCATATTTTTTTCAAAGGCAGCAATCTGGCTGCATCCCCTGCAATCTGGCCTCATCTCCTGCACTTCCTTCTGCTCAGTGGCTCTAGCCTCCCTGCATTTCCCCCAGTATGCCAGGCATGCTCCCGACACACGGTCCTTGCACTGCTCTTCCAATCTCTGCTTGGAACGTCTGCCAGACATTGGCCTGGCTAACCCCAACTTCAAACCCGCTCAAATGTCACCAAAGTGCGCCTACTCTGATCATCCTATTTAAAAGTGGTAACCTGCACCTTCCCCTCCACCCCACCCCTTCCCTTCCCAAGTTCTCTTTGCTCCATGGTAGATACCACTTTTTCACATAATGTAAAAGTGGCTTATTGATTATGCTGATTGTTTGTAGCCACCTTCCTCCATGTGGGGAAGAGTTTTTATTTTGTTCCCTAAGATCCCCAGTACCATAACAGTACTTGCACACAGTAGAGACCCAACTGCATTTATTGAAAAATAATGCAGAATTCATCTTGGAAACATTCTTCCCTAGACTCTGAGGCCTGAGACAAACTTTCCCATGAAGCATGCGGATGGGGTAGGGGCACAGCAGCGTGGCCAGTGCCAAGAAAGCTGGATTCCACACCCACTTCCTTCTGCTCAGCCTTGGGCAAGGCCCCTCCCTGCTGTGAGCCTTGGTTGCCTTCTCCACAGGCTCCTTCTCTCTTGGGCCTGAGCAGGGAAGCACTGCCGATTCCCTTTCCCCTGACTTGGCTCTGAGCTCCCCAAGGTGGCCAGCGGCTGGTGGGTGGGCTTCCCCAGAAGTCTGCGGAGAGTCCCTCTGGCTTGCCTTGTGGGAGACCCTCAGCAGGCCCAACTGCCCAAGATGCTGCAGGAACAGCGGGTCAGGGATCCTCAGGGCTGAGCTGCCAGGATCCCAGGCCCTCCCACAGTCCCTCAATGGGGAGGCCTCAGGGGCCTCTCCTTCATCTCAGGGAGGCTCTGAGGGCTGGGCCGGGCAGTCCAGTGTGTCTAGAGCTCTCCTTGTCCCCCTTCCACCCCAGCACCCCCTCACCCCAGCATTAGCATCCTCTTGGCCACCTGGGGTGATAGGAAGAGGCCTGGACTGCAGGTCCAAGGACCTGGATCTGCGTCTCTGTGCATCCCCTCTAGCCCAAGGTGCTCTGCCACCATGGCCACCCACAGTTTGACCTCCCACCCAGCCTTGGTAGCTTCAACCTGGACTCTGGCTAGGCTTACTGGGGGCTGAGCCTCTGAGTGGGGTATGGAGACTGCACAGGCCTGAGCCTGTTCTGTAACCACAGGAAGGATAGCTCCTGCTGGTATGCAGAACCCGATGTCAAGGCTGGAAGCCATCAGCAAACCCGGCGCCTTCTGGAAAGCCCTTTTCAGTCTGCAGATCCTGACCCTTACTCTGTATTGTTCGATCCCCCAGAGAGGTCCCTCCACCTGCACCCTTTGCCTTCGCTTCCTTTGTCCTCAGTGAGTGCAAACCCAGGCCTGCCCTGCACCGACCCGTTTCTCTCTGTTTGGCTACTCTCCCTCTTGACTGACGTCAGGCCCCCTGTCAGACCCCGCATTCATGCTGCCTGGCACCCAGCTGTGTCTTGGGGCCTGGGTAGCTGTGGGGCAGGGGCTTCACACTCCATCTGCCAACTGGGTGTTCAGAAGCCATGCTGACCTCCTGCCCCAGGCCCTCCTTGGACACAGCCTGGGCAGGCAGCCCTCACAGCTACCTGATCATCAAGGGCAGCAACCCAGAGCCCCTGAGCCAGTGTTCATGGCTTCCTCCTCCTCTGGGGTGACTTCACCCCTCTCTCATCCTCCCCAGTCAGTACCTTCTCCCTGAGCTGGAGGCTCTCCCCTGCCTGCCCAGCATCCCTTCAGTAGCCTTCTCCCCCTGGCATGTGTGCATGGAGGCTCTGAAATGGCCATCTGTCTAGTGGGCCTGATGGACACTTACAGTCTGCTGTGGTGTGTGCTAGAGCACAAGCTTGTCTGCTCACTTCCCTTTCTGGACCCTGAGCCCCAAGCCCCTGCCCTGGCTCACGCCCCTACCTTGACTACTCTTGAACGATCTCCCCTAGAAGCAGGGGCCTAGGTCTCCGCCTGCTGTGGCTCCAAACTGGGGGCTCTAGAGGCAGGACCCTGTCTCCTATTTCTTCTCTTCCTCTGAGCCTGGGAACCTGAGGACAAGGCCTGGGTCACTCAGACTTACGTCCTCCTTCCTCTCTGCCTGCCCCACAGCACTGCTGCGCGCCTCCCCTTCAGCCTACTGGCTCCCACTGGGCCCTCCGCCTCAGCTCCTTCTCCCGCACTGGCAATGGGTTTCCCCTTCCTGTTCCCTTCGGGTGCCCACACTCACGTCTACGATGAGGAAGTCGAGCCAGCACCAGGCATTGGTGAAGTACTTCTTGAAGCCGTAGGCCACCCACTTGAGCAGCATCTCCAGCACGAAGACATAGGTGAACATCTTGTCGGCATACTCAAGCAGAACCTTGATGGTCTTCCGCTCCTCTAGGTAGATGTCCTCGAAGGCCTGCAGACAAGGCCAGACAAGGTGGACATGAAGCCTGGACCACTGCCGATTCCACCCTGCACCAGGCACCGTTTCTTTCCATTTTTTCTTTTTTTTTCTTTTTGAGACAGTCTTGCTCTGTTGCCCAGGCTGGAGTGCAGTGGTGCAATCTTGGCTCACTGCAACCTCCGCCTCCCGGGTTCAAGTGATTCTCCTGCTTCAGCCTCCTGAGTAGCTGGGATTACAGATGCCTGCCACCACACCAGCTAATTTTTTGTATTTTTAGTAGGGATGGGGTTTCACCATGTTGGTCAGGCTGGTCTCGAGCTCCTGACCTTGTGATCCGCCCACCTTGGCCTCCTAAAGTGTTGGGATTACAGGCATGAGCCACTGTGCCTGGCCTAGGCACCGTTTCTGACAACACCTCCCTTCCGGGGAGAGCAGAGAAGGGGTGAGGAATGCCGATGACAGGGTTCCTCCCTGGCAGTGTTGGACTAGATGAGAATGCCCTCCAAGTGGGGCCTGTGCCACGGGCAGGCCATGAGATGGCCTTAAGTGGTAGATGGATAATAAGGTAGAGTGAATGGTGTGACCCCCTCTCCCTTCGCAATGAAGATCAAGTCTGAGTTTTGGGCTAGGCCTTTCTAAAACTTGCCATTTTAACAAGGAGAGAGGGTATGCAGCTCAGCTCACAGCTTTCTGCTGGAAACAACATAAAATATTTTTGTTTTCACTCCATTTTGCTTTAGCTTTGTTTACTTTATACGGTTACTTGCTTTTCGTGGGAAAAATATTGGTTTCCAATTAACAATAATGATTAAGTTTCACTTTACACAACGTTTATTTAAATAAGCAAAAACCAATGAGAGTTGATGTAAAGCTGAATGTTAAAGAAACTATATTAAAAGTCATTTGTAGATGTGATGTTTAGGAACAACAGGTGTAGATAAAGTCAAATGTCCTGCAATTCTCAGGCTCTAGGAGTCAAAGTTTTCCAAATCCTAGGAGTTGTAAGTCTTTCTCCACCTCCTCATTTCTGCCTCAACTCAAATTCCTGAGCTAACAGAGAAACTCCAGTGGCTCCCAGATGGCTTCTACCTCCAGCCTACTGATTTGTTCCTGTTTCTCTCTCTGTCCAGACTGTGCTATGAGGCTCCTGTCTAGGCAACTGAACACGTCACTAGGGCTCTGGGGGAGCTGCCTCCACCTGCCACTCCTGGGCCTTCCTGTCCGACTTCAGGGCCTCTGTGAGCGACAGTGACCCAAGAGACCAGTGCTGTTGGCACTACTGAGGCATACATATGGCCCACTGAGGCACTGTAGATGGCACAACAGGATAATTCAGGTCCCAAAATGGATTTTGGGAGTTGTTCAAGATAAAAAAAAAGTAGGTGTATTGTATTTTTTTCTGAGTATAAAAATGGGTGCATCTTATACAAATTAAATAATATGGAAATTATAAAAAAGAAAGTAAAAGGCATCTATAATTTCATGACACCAAAGTAACCACTGCTAACATTTAGGTGAGTATTATTTTTGACAGTGCGTATGTGTGTGCACATACACACAATCACCACAATTTTATGAGACACACTAAATATTTGCCTTGAAATTACTTTCTCCATTAAACAATATGTTGTGAACAGTTATCCACTCAATAATATGAATACATGCAATAATATCTATCACTATATTAAAAGGCTGCATGATATTTCATTATTTGCATACGCTGCTATTTATTTAGCCAATAACCTTATTAATAATGCACATTTCGGTTCTTTACAGTTTATCCCTAGTGGAAATAAAGTTGCAGTGGACAGGGGATTGTTGAGGATAAATTGGGTTGCCAGGGCAAAGGTGTGCTTTTTGTACAGCCTGGGAATGGACCCCTCCGAAGGGAACACCAATTGACACTCCATCTCCGGGGCAGGAAGGGGGCTCTTCTCCACCACCCCACCGACATTGCTGTCATTTCTCCTTTTTCACTTTTCCCAGCCTAATGAAAGAAACTTGTATTTTGTTACATTTTCATTTATTTTATTAGGAGTGATGCTGACATCTTTTCTTTGGATATTTGCCATGTTCCTTTTGGGAATTACCTGTTCATATCCTTTGCCTATTTTTGTACTTGAGTGTCTGGTTTATTTGGGGACATTAACTCTTTGGTAACACCAACCTGGTTTGTGACACCAACCTGCCTTTAAATCTCACTTGCTTTTGTTTACCATACCGAAGTTCCATGTACTTCATTTTCAATTATTATATCATGTTATATGATTATATCATTTATTATAATTTTCATTTAGTAAAATTTTTGATGTTACATTAAGAAACCACTTATCTATTCTGAGGCTAGGAAAAAATGAGCTTCTTAAAACAATTTTTGTGGTTTCATTGTTTTACATTACAATTTTAAAAATTAAATATAGTTTGGTAAGGAGTAAATATCCATTTTAATACTTTTTTTCAGAATGTGGCTCATTAAATGCCCCAACACTTTATTAAATAATCCACTTAAAATCCACTGATTAAAAGTCAACTTTATCATATAGTACATTTCTTTATTTACTTAAATCTACTTCAGATCTGTTTATGTGGTTCTACTGTTCTCTGTCTATTCCTGAATTAGTATCACATGAATTTCCCTGGACATTTAAATAATTTTCAAGATAAACTTTACCAATGTTTCGTCATATTTCCTCAGAAATGTTGAAAGCTTGTTATTGCATTGAATCTATTAATTACTTCAGGAACTAATATGAAGTCTTCCTACCCAAGATGAAGGTATGTTTATCTATTTGTTCTGTTTTATACTGCTTGGCAAAGTTTTACAGTTTTCTTCATGAATCTCTTATGCATTCATTATTATATTTATTCCCAGTTATTTTATGCTTGCAGTGCTTGGCATGTAAGAAATATTTGAGAGATGTTACTTGTGACTAAACAGTTTCTCTTAGGATAATACAACAATAGCAACAATTCTTTGCATATTTATTTCATAACTGGCCATATAATGTTTTTAAAATAGGTTTAAATTCTTTTCTAGGCAATCATATTATCTATAAATAATGATATATTTCTATCATTTTAACTCTTGTTTTTATACTTGACTGGGTTAACTTCAATTATTTTATTTCCCAACTTTTATATCATGTGTTCAATTTTCTTAATTAATTACACTGGCTAGTAATTCAAGACTATTATTAAATAATGAGCAATAGCTAAAAAGGTAAATCATCCTTTTCTTATTCTTCACTTTAATTAAAACGTTTCAAGTGGTTTTACTACCAATGATGATATAAGTTAATTTGAGAGTCAGTTTTTTACTAAATTAAGAAAATATATTTTCTTTCTTTTTTTTTTGTCCTTTGGATTCAGTAGAAGAAAATATATTTTATTTCTATTCTTACCAGAGTTCTGAAAATCAGGCATTCATTGAAATAATTATATGGTTTTTTATCTTTGTCCTATTAATACAAATAGTTTTCCTAATATGGTACTATTTTCACATTTTAGGATATGACACATTTGTCATATGATGTACTCAATCTTTTAAATATATTTCTAGATCCTATCTGCATGTATTTTGTTTAAGATTTTTGCATCAGTATTCAGAAGTATGGAGTATGAAGCATAAAAACTGGCCTAGGTTTTCCTTTTGGTATACTTGAGGTTTTAAAAATCAGCATTATTTAGCTTTTAAAAAAATAATTTCTAGGCCAGTCGCGGTGGCTCACATCTGTAATCCCAGCACTTTGGGAGGCCGAGGCAGGCGGATCACCTGAGGTCGGGAGTTCGAGACCAGCCTGACAAACATGGAGAAACCCCATCTCTACTAAAAATACAAAATTAGCCAGGCATGGTGGCGCATGCCTGTAATCCCAGCTACTCAGAAGGCTGAGGCAGGAGAATCCTTGAACCCGGGAGGCAGAGGTTGCGGTGAACTGAGATCATGCCACTGCAGTCCAGCCTGGGCAATAACAAGAGCAAAACTCCGTCTCAAAAACGAACAAACATACACACAAACACACACCAAAAACAATTTCTAGACTTTCTATCTTTTTTCATGCACTAGAGTACTTTAAATAGCATTGGAATTATTTTCTTCCTTGAGAATGTGAAAGAATCTGTTTTTGGAGATGTGAGAAATTAGATTAGCTAGTGGTTATCAATTTGGTTGCTTTAAATTTTCAAGGAATCAGCTTTGGAATTTTATATCAATTTTACTATTTATTTTCTAATTCATTAATATACGTTTTTATTACTGCAGATCATATGGGGCAAAGAAAAAAGGTTATTTTATTAATTACTTGCCTAGGTTTCTTTAAGATTATTTTGTTATATTTTTAATTTCTTGAATTAAATAATTTATGTTCTTTCTATTTAATAATACGAGTATTTAAGTAATGAATTTTCCTTTTATTACAGCTTTGGCTGTATTCCACATGCAGTATTCTCAATACTGTTATTTTCCAGTTTTTTTCTACCATTCACAGCTTTTTCTCTACCTCTACACTTTTCTTATTTTTCCAGATCTCACGTGGACAGAATTAATGGAATCACAGTCTTTGATTTATAGCACACTATCATCACCATTGGTGCATAAGTGGCCTTCTTCTGTTAATTAGTTAATTAATCAATTGAACCCCCCTAAACTACCACCAAACTATTTTCTGTTTGATCCAAGGTTTACTTAAGAATGACTTTTACATTTTAGGTGGTTTTTATTTTTTATTTTTTTATTTTTTTGAGCCAGAGTCTCGCTGTCGCCCAGGCTGGAGTGCAGTGGCGCGATCTCGGCTCACTGCAAGCTCCGCCTCCCAGGTTCACGCCATTCTCCTGCCTCAGCCTCCGGAGTAGCTGGGACTACAGGCGCCCGCCACCAAGCCCCGCTAATTCTTTGTATTTTTAGTAGAGACGGGGTTTCACCGTGTTAGCCAGGATGGTCTCGATCTCCTGACCTCGTGATCCACCCGTCTCGGCCTCCCAAAGTGCTGGGATTCCAGGCGTGAGCCACCGCGCCCGACCAGGTGTTTGTTTTTATCTATTTTTTCCATTTCTACCACTTTCCATATCTGTAAAATAGGATTAATAATAATACCTATCTCATAGGGTTATTGTGAGAATTAAATGAATTAATGCTTATAAAATGCTTAAAACAGTATCTGGAATATAGCTAGTGCTATTTAAGAGTTAGCTATTGTCTTTATTATTATTATGTTAGGTCAAATTTATTTTATATATATATATGTATTTAGATCTCTCATTGTCTTGTTCTTTCCACTTGAATGTCAAGAACTAATAGAAATATGGCAAAGTTTCCCAGTACTAGTGCACTGTTGTCACTTTTTCCTGTTTTTTTCTCCAGTGGTTTTGGTTTTATATATTGAAGTGCTATGCAATCCCAAGCAAATGTATACATAATATTTATACATATAATAATATATAAATATGCACTTATATAGGTGCATATAATTATATATTATAATATATACTTATATTTATATATAGGTTTATATAATTGTATATAATTACATAAATATATATAATTGTATATAATTATATAAATATATATGTATAATTATATAAATATATATTTTTATAAAGATATATTCATATATTATATGAACATATTTATATGGATTATATTTATATATTTAATATACAAATATATTTTTTATATTTATATATTTAATATACAAATACATTTTATATATTTATATATTTGTACATATATATTTATATACTTTGTATAATCTATGTATTTTGTATAAATCTATATTCTTTTATAGATTTTATATATTTATGTGTATGAATATATATGTATTTTATACACACACACATACACACACATTTTTTTTTTTCTTTTTTTGAGACAGGGTTTTGCTCTGTCACCCAGGCTGGAATGCAGTGGCATGTTCATGGCTCACTGCAGCTTTCACCTCCTGGGCTCAATCAATCCTCCCACCTCAGCCTCCTGAGAAACTGGGACTACAGACATGTGCCATCATGTTCGGCTAATTTTTCTTTTTTGTAGAGATGGGGGTCTCACTATGTTGCCTAGGCTGGTCTTGAATTCCTGGCCTCAAGCGATCTTCCTGTCTCAGCCTCCCAAAGTGTTAGGATTATAGGCATGAGCCACTGCACCCAGCCAATAGTTATATTTTTATTATAGGTTGGACCCTCTTTGTCTCATCTCAAGCTTTTAACTTTGAATTCAACAAACAAAAAGCACCCTGAATTTGTTGTCATTATTTGCATTTGCCTGATCTACTTTATTAGTTCACTATATATATAATATATACACATATAATATATACACATATTTTATATATATATTTGTGTGTGTGTGTGTGTATATATATATACATATATATATATATATATATTTTAGACAAGGTCTTGCTTGGTCACCCAGGCTGGAAGGCATTGGTGTGAACAGGGCTCACTGCAGCCTTGACCTCTCAGGCTCAAGCGATCCTCTCCCCTCAGCCTCCTGAGTAGCTGGGACCACAGGCATATGCCAGCATGCCCAGCTAATTTTTAAAAATCTTTTTGTAGAGGTGGGGTCTTACTATGTTGCTTAGGCTGGTCTTGAACTCCTGGGCTCAAGCCACCCTCCTGCCTTAGCCTCCCAAAGTGCTGAAATTACAGGCGCGAGCCACCATGCCTGGTGGCTTTTAATATTTCTGAGTCGCATTGTTTTAGGTTTGTCATTTGAAAGCACATGGCTGAAGGTTTTTTTTTGATCCATCCTGAGTCCTTTCCTTTTAAAAGATGAATTTTATCCAGTTACATTTATTATTAAAACATGTGTTTGATCTTGCCTCTATTATATTATTTTGTTTTCTGATTTTATGTTTTCTTGTTGCTTCTTTTTTCTTCTACCTTTTGCTGTGAGATCTCTGTTTTTTCTTTTTTTAAAAAAAATTTTCCCTCAGCAATTTGGAAAGGATATAGTTTGCTTTCTGTTAAACAAGTTTACAACTTTAAATAACACACTCAGATTTCTCTTTTTCTCAATATATCATTGACGTGGTTTTTTAACAACAGAGCTTGGCTGTCTACCCTGATTAGATTCACCAGATGCTTGCCAAAACTCCTCCTCACTTATGCCAAGCTGAGCTTTCCCTCCACAGCCCAGACGAAATGGCTCTGGCTGCCCTTGTTTGTGGCTGTTTAAAAACAAAACTAGTTAACATATTGTCAAACCATCTTTCTCTGAAGCCTACAGAGATTTGGCTCTAGCTGCCAATGGTAAAACAGCAGGCAGGCTGCAAGTCATGGCTCCAGGCCCATTCTGGAACAGAGGCGAGGCAGCATCGGGTGGGGTGGGAGGCCCAGAGGTTTCAAAGTGACAGCCACAGTGCCTCCCCATGGTCTAACCCCACAGGAGGAGGCAGCATGGAATGGAGGCACATAGTCTTGGATCAAAGTGCCCTTTCTCTCACTCTGCAGTCTAAAGCATTCTCTGTTAGTTGCTCATCTATGGGGTTCTCACCTCCCCAGCAATACAGGCTCTTACTTTCCCTGGTCCAGCAAAGTTTCCATGTCTTTTTTTTTTTTTAGACAGAGTCTCACTGTATCCCCCAGGCTGGAATACAGTGGTGACCTCGGCTCACTGCCACCTCTGACTCCCGAGTTCAAGTAATTCTCATGCCTCAACCTCCCAAGTAGCTTGGATTACAGATGAGTGCCACCACACTCAGCAAATTGTTGTATTTTTAGTAGAGATGGGGTTTTGCCATGTTGGCCAGGCTGGTCTCGAACTCCTGACCTCAGGTGACCCGCCTGCCTCGGCCTCCCAAAGTGCTGGGATTACAGGTGTGAGCCACTGTGCCCGGCCATCTTCTGCCTTCTTAATCACCCCTCTCCCTGCTTCACCAGCACCTTCCAGAACCCCCTCCAGGGCTGTTCCATCTCTTCCTAGAAGTGCTTGGAGAGATTAGAGCAGCATGCCTGGGAGCCAGATGGGGCAACCCTGGAGGGCCTCACTGCTCCTCCTGGCTTCAACACCTCCCTATTCTCCACAGTCCAGCTCTATCTGCTTCCTCTAGGGAGATACCCTGATTGCTCCACCCCCTCTGGCCTCCCATCACCCTGATTGGGTGTTCCTGAGGCCAGGGCTGGGGCCTCCTCCTGTAGCTCCCACATGGCTGAATACACAGAGCTAGATACAAGGAGGGTTTAGAAGACTGACTGAACAAATGAGAAGTCAAGGCAAAGGACTCTGGAATCTGACTGCTTGGGTTCAAATGCCAGATCTATGGTTCCTGAGTGGTGGGACCTCGAGCAAGTTACTTAACGCTTCTACAAAGAGTTGTCATGGGGATTACGCATCATCATGTGTGAACTATAGGGCACAGCCTCCAGCCTGAAGACATAGACTCAGTGGAGCCAGCACTGTACTATGAGCCAGCGTGGTTAACTGCACTGTGACAGCTTGACAGAACACTGATGCTGTGTGCAGGTGGGTGTGTCACCAGAGCTCTGGTGTAGGAGGCTGGTGATCTGGGGCAAATCATTTCCCTTTTGTGGAACAAAGACAAAGGCCTGGACACATGCCCTCTGCGAGCCCTTCCTGCTCTGGCCTCTATACGTGCCGTGGGGTTGAGAGTTTGTGAGCTGTTCCCTGCTCTGGGGGTCTGGGGAGCACATTTTCAGCAGAGGCTCTGCCCCAGTTTCTGACCTGACTTTCCAGCTGGAGACCTCCTTTCCCTGCCCTCCCCTCCTCCTCCAGCCGTCCCTGCCACAACCCTGCATCCCCAGGAGGGTACCAGCGCTCCACTGCTCAGTAGGATCATGAAGATGATGAATGTCTCGAACCAGCTGTGCTCCACGATGTGGTAGCAGGTCTTGCGCAACCGCCACCAGACCTTCCCTGGGGCCTGTGTGGTGTCCACCGCACAGCAGGGACAGCGCCGGACACAGCCTATGGGAGACAGTGAGGGTCAGGCCCACCTCAGGGCCTGTGAATGCCCACATCTAATGGCAGAAGGTTGGATGGTTGAAGAGATGACTGAGAGAAAGAGCTACGATGATGGGGGTGGCAAACAGGGCAATATGGTGAGCAGGGCCGTGTGAGCGAGGGCCGTGGGCACCACCCGTGGGGGCCGCATGCTCTGTGGGCACTCTTTGAGGAGGATGGATGGACTGAGCACCCAGCGAGTGGGTGAACAGCCTGGCAGGTCTGGGCAGGGACAAGGCTGGGCTGGGATAGGTTCCAGCTTGTCCGCTGCTCATCTGGGAAACTGTCCCCCTGGGAAAATGGTAGGAACTCCTGGGCATTCCCTGGGTCTTCTCCATGTTTGTAGTTTCTGAGCCTTGGGAAGGGCAGATCCCTCAATGAGAGCCCCCATGGATGTGTCACATGGAGGGCAAGCTCTCATTTTGTTTTTCTCTTTTTTTGAGATGTTTCACTCTTGTTGCCCAGTCTGGAGTGCAATGGTGCAATCTTGGCTCACTGCAACCTCCGCCTCCCGGGTTCAAGAGATTCTCCTGCCTCAGCCTCCTGAGTAGCTGGGATTACAGGTGCCTGCCAGCGCGCCCAACTAATTTTTTGTGTTTTTAGTAGAGATGGGGTTTCACCATGTTGGCCAGGCTGGTTTTGAACTCCTGACCTCTGGTGATCCACCTGCTTTAGCCTCACAAAGTGGGGATTACAGGTGTGAGCCACCGTGCCGGGCCAAGCTTATTTTATCCCCAGCTCATTTTATCCCCAGCTATCCTCCAAATATACCACCAATCCATAAAAGCTATAGATGCCAATCAACATGGCCACATGTCATCCCTGCCTCAAGGATTTACAGAGGGCCTACTATGTGTCAGGCACCGTGCCAGGGCCTGGTGGTACAGGAGCGAATTAGACCCAGACCCTACTGCTGTTGGGTATACAGTGGTGCCAACACACCACAAACACAGTGTTTCCAGTCCTTGGTGCAGCTGTCCAGCCCAGCACTCCATGGGCAGACACGTCAGGCAGATGGAGGAACCCCCAGGGTCGCAGAGGAATGGAGGAGGTGGGCAGATATCTAAGGCAGGGTGTTGGTGCCACGTGGCCCTGGGCTCCAAGGAGCTGCTGGTCCTCCTGTCCCCTCTGGGTGGAACTGAGGCTAGGGCAGAGGGCTGCCCGGGCCATTACCTTCAGTGAAGCAGTCCTCTGGGTCCTTGACATCCTGGCCGAGGTCAGGGA
The DNA here is from genome assembly GCF_028858775.2 of Pan troglodytes. Lineage (NCBI taxonomy): Eukaryota > Metazoa > Chordata > Mammalia > Primates > Hominidae > Pan > Pan troglodytes. The sequence continues at coordinate 42,579,807 of NC_086015.1, forward strand.
TCTGCTCCAGGAGCTCAGCGGTGTTGGTCATGTCTGCTGTGCTGCCCTCGGAGCAACTGTCCTCTGGGGTCTATGGACAGGGGTGTGGGACAGGGTGGAAAAGGGTGTGAGTGTGGGCTGAGTAGCAGCCTTTGGCCTCGAGCCCAGAGTCTGCAGGAGCTTAGGGCTCCCTGAAGGGAGGCAGCATCTTCATGACGCACCCTGGGACCTGCACAGAGCCACTTTTGCCTGTCAGGGCTGGGCCAAGGCTGGACCTCGGGGTTCCCGGGTCTGTGATTCTGGTCTGCTGGAGTCTAAGGCTGGGGTGTGGGGGCTGTGAAAGAGCTCTGGGAAGCCACTGGGGATGGGGACTGCATCTAGCTGGGAGCAAAACAGACATGGGGTAGCAACCTGGACACACAGTGGGACATGGACACATCGTGGTGGTGTGGCACACACAGTGGAAACAGGCATGTCACATCCAGAACAGAGTCAGAACCAGGATCCCGGGCAACACACAGGCAGCAAGGTCAGACCGCAGAGAACAGGCCAGCAACCCCACCCACACATTTTGCGCAGTTCCCGTGGGTTCTGGTGTGCTGGGCAGAGCCCGGAGACTGAGAAGGTGATAGAGCCCTCCACTTCCTGTCCTTGCAAGTCTGCTGCCCTGACCTCAATAACTTGATTATAGGGAGGCTACAGAGAGGCATGTGCATGCAGGTGTGCCCTTGTGAGTGTCTGTGTGTGTCACTTGTGGGTGTGGGTGTAAAGGGGTGTTACAGGGGCCACTGTGGGTACCCTGCCCAATTCCACTACATAAGACCACTGCACCCATTCCCAGCCACTTGAATGCTAGCTGTTTAGCTGGCCCTCCTCCAGAAAATCATCTTCAGCTGGGGGACTGCCGTCCCAAGGGGTGGCCGGTGCCCAGCAGCCACTGATACAAGAATACAGAAGGCCAGCCCCTAGCCTTGAGTTGGGGCAATGCTGTGGTGCAATTCATGCCCCAGAGCTCTACTTGGGACAGGATGAGGCTGACTCCAGCTGGAAAGCCTTTCCGTAGCTTCCTTCTTTGCTTCATCCTGTTTCTCTTACTTTCTCATGGGTTTCTCCTGAGAACACCCCTCAACAAGTCATTTGCATAGGAATCCCTCTGCTTCTAGGGAACGGTACGTCAGGGGAGGAGTGTCAGTGAAGGAAGAAAATCCATCGTTTGCATCAGGTCAGGTCCAAAGACCCCATCTCCGCTGCCCCCACCTCACATCATCTCAGGCTCAGGCTCCATTTAGAGAGGGGCTTGTCTGAATTCTTGGGCATGGCTATGCTCCTACAGCTGCCTTCTCTCTTTTCTTTTCCTTTGATGAATCAATCTGCTGATGTCTCAGGGGCTTCTTTTCCATTTTTGAGATCTGTGATGGGAAAGGGGTGGATTCTGGAGGGAAAACAGAGCCTACTGCTCAGAGAAGGTGGATCCTTGGCCAGAGAGGTGAGGCTCAGTCTTTTGTGGTCCCCCATGGCATTGAGGGTTCCTTCCCCTCTCCTCCTAGCTCAGCTGGGGGATGAAAGGAGTTGGGTGATGAAAGGGGCAGGCCAGAGGAGAGCAGCGTGCTTATTTTTTCTTTCCAAACACTGGAGCCGTCTGAAGTCCATGGGGCTGTCATGCGAGAGGACACGTTCTCAGGTCCTACTGCAGGTGAGACGAGGGAGTCCCTTTCCTGGGAAAACTCCAGCCTGTGTCTCCCTTATATAGGCTCCCCCATGAACTGATTTGAAGAAAGGAAGACTTATAAAATTCATTCAAAGGTTAGCATCCGTGTGAGAGAGCCACTTCTCTCCCATGGCATTTTGCCTCTCTCCTGTGTCTTCCTGTCCCCACATGCCTTCACAGCTCAGACCATCAGGGGGAGAACCATGATCTGCACAGTCAGGAAGATGACTCCAGTAGGCCCTTGTGCTCCAAAAACTGACCATGCTTGCAAAGCTCACATGGGCCCATCTCACAAAAGAGGAGAAGGCACAAGTGCTGGACGGAGTGAGGTCAAGCTGCAGGACAGTGGCCACCAAGCACTCTGAACACGTGCCCTCCACCTTCCGTGGGCTAGATGTGAGTGAGGCTGGGCGGCTTAGTCAGCAATGCCACAAGCCTTTTGCTCAGGGGTTGCGAACGCCAATGCTTACAGAATCAGGCGGGTAACCTGTTCACCATGTTGGCCAGGCTGATCTCGAACTCCTGACCTCAAGTGATCCACCTGCCTCGGCCTCCCAAAGTATTAAAATTACAGGCGTGAGCCACCGTGCCCAGCCTCCTGAAGTCTTCTTTGGATGGGGAGATTCACAGGACAAACATTTGCCAAACAGGACCAAAACACAGGGATGCAGTATGTGGAGAGGGTGAACACATGGAGGTAGTGGGTTAGTCCTGCATCAGAGTTTGGGACCAGAATTTCCAGAATTTCCCATTGGCCCTGGGCCCTGTACCATCTCTCCCCTGTCAGGACAGGGATGCCCACCCTCCCCTCTGCAGACTGGTCTTCCACGCTGCCTGTGACAGTGGCTGTGGCTCCCAACAGCAAATGCAGGCGTGCACCTCTCACAGCCTGGCTCTGACCCAAGCAGCGGCGCCCAGCTGGCTTCAGGGACAAAGGCATGCATTACCTCACCGCACCCTGGGGCCTGGGGTTCCGCTTTCCACTGCTGCCGCCAGTAGGCCTGAGATGCACTGGCCTCGGCCTCAGAGGAGGCAGTCGCTGACACCTGGCTCCAGGTCCTGGAATCTGGAGGGGCCTCTGGGCCACCGGACACAGGCTGGGATTCCTGCTGAAAAGACCCCAGCCTGTGAGCTGAGTCCACACACCCAGCCAGAGGGTCTCCAGGGCCCTGACCCTGGGGGTTTCAGACCCTGCCCATGCATCTGGGGCACTGCCTCCAGCTGTCTTCATGGGGCCTCCATCTCACTGAAGACCCCTCCCTCAAGGGGCCTGAGCAGGCAGGTGGGAGGCTCCTGGTAGGTCCAAGCAAAGGGCCTAGAGACAGGAAGCCCCTGGCCGGCCTGGCATAACTCCCCCTCCCCAGACTCCCTGGAAGGGTGCAGCTGGGCCATGATGCCCAGCTCACAAATGCTGGCCACTGTACTTAGGAAGGTCACACTGATTTCCCTCATGAATCCCTGTGGCACTCCCGGCTTGCGTGCGCGCGCGCGCACGCACACACACACACACACACACACACACACCCAGGAGCCAGAGTCAATGGGCTCAAGAGAAGGAACAGAGAAGGGAAATGAGAGACAGCTGGAATTCCCCTCCTGTGCTGGAGATCATTGGAAACTGTGGTCCTGGCAACACCAACACTCCCTCTCCCTGAGCAGACATTGCCACTGCCCCGCAACCTGACTTGAAAGGGTGGCCTCTGGGACCACAGGGAGGCAGGAGGATGTGAAACCAAGCCCAGAGCCTTAGATCAAGTTCCACACATGGGGAGCAGCTGCTCTCCACAGCCAGGCCCACCCAGTGCAGGCCCAGAGGAAGCAGCCAAGATGGGCCTGACTCAACAGGGAGAACACTCCTGGGGGCTTGACCTAAAGCCCTGAGAAGAAGCCATCTGAGCCTGGCTCAGGCCAAGGGAGAACGGAGGGGAGGGGAGGGGTGGGCCCTGCCTGCTTTGTGCAGACTCTGGTCCCAAGTGTTAAAAATAACAGGTTGCGAGATAAGATAGTGCTGTCCCTGACACCTCAGTCTTAGGGATGCTTATTTTTAAATCTCAGAATGAGCCCTGGGTGTGGGAGGAGGGGAAGGGGCAGTCTGGAGGTCAGAAAACCATACTTCTCTTTCGCCAAGACACTCTACCTTGCCAGTCCTGGAGTGGGGACAATGGTCAGTGTGGGAACTGGGGGCTAGAGGCTCTGTTCTAAACTCATGAGGAACACCCAGCAAGTCTCTCTTGCCATGCCTCCGTTTCCCTGTCTGTACAATGAGCTCCCCATGCCCAGCCAGGGCATGAGTGGTGGATAGCAGCCCCTCCCCAGGTCAGCTTCTGGACTGAGTTAGGAAGGGAGGGTTGAGGGCTGGTCTCAGCACCCCTCTGAGAGGCTGGCTGTTGTGGGGAGGGCCTGCCTTCTACCCCTACCCACTGCCAAGGCAGTCTGGGAGGGGAAGCTGCTTTGAGCGAGGCTGGGTGGCCCGGACAGCAGAGCTCTGGGCCCTGTATATGTAGGTGCCTTATACATGCAGGGGTGAGGGCCCACCTGCTTGCTGGACTCCTCCTCCGTGCCCAGGCTGTTCTCCTCATCCTCTTCTTGGTCATCTGTGTCTGACTCGGCCACAGCGATGGGCACACACACGGGCTCTGGATCCCCGGGGGTGCCCTGGCCTGGTTGCTCGCCTTCCTCAAACCGTGTTTCCTTGCGGGTGGGAGGCGCCTTCTCCGTCTCTGGGGGTGGCGGGGAGTAGGGGGTGGCAATGCAGCTGGGCAGCTGGCCCTGGGCGGCAAGGGCTGCGGGCTTCTGAGGCCGCTGCCGCAGGAGACCACAGCAGAAATCCCAGGTGGTCCGCTTGACAAAGCGCAGGCCCCTCTGGATGCGGGCCAGGGCCAGCTGGAGGTTGTTCATCTCTCTGTCCTCATCAGGGGCTGTGAGGTTGTCTGCACTGAAGGAGCTGAGCAGCAAGGCCAGGAAGAGATTCAGGACCTGTCGAGATAATGGGTCAGGCTCACCAAGGCACCGCACCATGCCAAGCCATCCAGTCCCAGTTCTATGATGGGGAAACTGAGGCCGAGACCTTTAAGACTGCCTGTGACAAACAGCTCCGAGGCTTGAATCCAGGGCCCTGAGCCCTCATCCTAACCCCTCATTTTATTGAATGTGGAAGGTTTGGCTATAAAAGAAAATACAAATTTGAATCCCTCTTTCCAAGGGCCCAGACACAGTCTGAATTGAGGATGTCGTGTCCTGGGTCAGGTTCAATGGGAGAACTATGCGTGCATTCAGTGTCAAAGCGAGGGGCTAGCACAAAGTCACACACATTGAGTCCTGTCTTGGCACCAGCGGCTTCTACATGCAAGCCTTCTTCTCCCTTTACCTCTTCCTGCTGCCTTAGGAGTAGTGAGGGGCAGTGGGGTCAGGATGGGCACAGGTCTCCTTCCTGGGAAGTGTGAGTCCAGGGACAAGACAGAATCCCACCGAGAAGCCACACAGAGCTTTTGGGACTTTGTTGGAAAGAGGAGGAGCAGTGACCTGCCTCTGAGTTCCCTACTGAAGCCAGCTTGGTGCTCAGAGGCCTGGGGCTGCTGCTGTAGGGCACACACTACCTGAGGCCCAGGTCTGCCACACTTTCCAGGTGAGGGACGCTGGGACAGGGCAGAGAAAGGTGCAATAGCTGGAAAAGAGGTCAGGAAGGCACAGGCAGCCTTCAGGCACTTGGACTAACCATGGGGTCAGGCCATGGAGAGCTGACCATGTCTAGGCTGTGAGGGGTGCTAGGAAGGGTGCTGTGTGAAGGTCAAGGCCTGCTATGCTGCAGGGAGCCAGGGGAGGGTGCAGTGTCGGAGGTTCCACAGGGTGCAGTATTTTGTTGAGGTCTATCATCAGGGCTTAGGGACTTGAGACTTCTTAAGGGGGTTTGCATAACCCTCTGCCTTTGGATGGTTCTGGAGAATTGCTTGTCGTTAAGCCCTCCTACAAGTGTGAAGCTTTAGCTTTTGTTTAAAAAGAAGGCCTTTGATGTGTGACAAGCGGCTGGGCTTGTGTCCATTTCCCAGTCTCATGGAGGGTCAGTTAAGATGACAGTGGGTCGATTCCCACATGCATGGGTCAGACTGGCCCATGGCTCACCAGGCCGCCAGGCCACCATGGGCTTGGTGTCTCCTCCCTCCCAGCGCCTTTATGGCAGGGTGGTGTGTGAGGGTGGGTGCACAGTTCTTTTTGGAAATCCACTCTGAGACTCTGTTCTGGTTTCTCAAGAGCCTCTAAAACACACCTCTACCAGGGACCCCATACCTATCAGCAAGCTGGGAATGAGAATTCTGATAAAAGCGGCCTCAGAAACATGCCTTTGGCTTAAAAGTACTACATATTCATGCGGAATATGTACAGAAGGTGAAGAGGTAGCCTCTCCCGTACTATCTCTACAGAGAGATGATCACCTTTGACACTTGGCAGCTTTCTTTATCATCACTAGGGGTAGGGCATGTGATACCATTCTGAGCTGCTATCTACACCGACCTCGGGCCTGGTCCCTGGCCTTTGTCCACAAGGACCCAGGCATGGCCACCTCCATTCCCAGGAAGGATGCCCACTGGATCCTTCCCCCACAGCCTCACTCACACCAGGCCCTGCATCCCCCAACCTCCAGGAGTCCTGGGCCTAGGCTGGGAGTAGGGCGGGTGGTGTGGGTACCTGGGCAGCCATGCCCACCCACAGAGTCTAGGGCCCTCCCTGTCGCTGGCTTCAGAAGTTCAGCTTCTTCCAGTGCTTTCCCCATCAATCGTGCTGCTGCTGCTCCCAGCCCTGCCTGATCATCACTTCCCATTTCAATGGCAATCTTGCTTCCTCCCACGCCCGGCAGCGGCCCAATTCCTTAGGCGGCCGGGGAGGGGGCTGTGTGGGCTGGCATTAGCTCCCTCCTCCAGCAGCCTCTAATTTTCTCATCCCCAGGCAGATCTGCTGGGAAATCGCAGGGCTCCGTGTGTGAGGGGTGGCTCAGCCTGGCCCTGGGCTGAGTGCTTGGCAATTCTCATTCTCCCCAGAATAGACAGTCTGGTAGGCCCTGGGGTTGGGATGGGCTGAGCAACCCTCCACCCCAAGGGATAGCTAGTTTGGGGGGACATAAGGGGGAGTTGGGGGCCAGCCAAAGAGCAGGGTTCTAGTGGCACTATGCACTGATGCCCTGGCTCCTCTCTCTCTGGGCTCTGCACTCCTCTGGCCTCTGGGCTCATGGGCTGGTGGCAGACTGCTCCCAAATTGGCCTGTCCTGTCCTGGCCTGGATAAGGCACATGGGAGAAGAGAGCAGACAGGTTTGGGGAAAGGCTCTGGAATCTATAGCCCATAGTACTTGCCCCACAGCAGCCTGAAAAAGTGAATGTAAAACCTCTCTGTGAGCTGATGTGACTGCACTGCCCACGACAGAGACATACAGCTACAGGTGCGAGCCAGACAATGCAGGTATGCTTCTTGAGCATGTGTGGGCCAACTGTGTACCCAGGAAGGTGGCTTCATGTCCACAGCGGACACGGATTGCTGCCTGAACCACTGACGACCCCAACCTTGCCTCTTCCTAAGGTGCCTTCTCTGGTATTTAAATTTTGGCTTTTCTCAGTTCCAGAATTCCCCACATTGGAAAGACACAAGACGAGATGCACCTGCCCAAGGACAGACAGGTACCCACAGGAGCAAAGGTGTGGGCCCCTCATGATGGGACAGCAGAGACTCCTACCACGCTACTCAGGGTGACATATAAAGCTCCTATGGGCCCCACCTTACCTGGACCACCACCTGTCTGCACCTGCGCTTTGCTCATCCTGTTCCTTCCCTCTTCAGCATTGCCTGTTTATCAGGTCAGCTCCAAAATCTCTTCCAGAAAGATTTCCTTGATTTTCCTAGCTGAATGGGAACAGTACCATGGTCTCCTCCTTAACGGTTCTGATCACTCTGACTAGCCTGAGAGTTATTTCAGGCCTGTTTGAACTCTCTACCTCCCCAATAATCTCTTAAGCTGGTGAATGATGTCAGGGCTGGCGCTAGACCTCATTTGCCTCTGTATTCCCAACAGCATGTGGCACAATGTTTTCCATGCAACAAGGGCTTAGAAAATGTTTAAGATAAATTGAAAAAACATGTGATAATTCATTGATAGTGTATGACAGTAAAATAATGGGTAGATGAACAGATAAGTAAATGAATGAAAACAAAATGAGTAAATAATGAATAAATAGGTAAGTGGGTAAATGAATGAATGAGCAAAATGCAGTGAAGAGGCCAGGCACAGTGGCTCACACCTGTAATCCCGGCACTTTGGGAGGCCGAGGTGGCGGATCACCTGAGCTCAGGAGTTTGAGACCAGACCGGCCAACATGGTGAAACCCCGTCTCTACTAAAAATACAAAAAATTAGTCAGGCGTGGTACATGCCTGTGATCCCAGCTACTAGGGAGGCTGAGGCAGAAGAATCACTTGAACCTGTGAGGCAGAGGTTGCAGTGAGTCGAAATGGTGCCATTGCACTCTAGCCTGGGCGACAAGAGTGAAACTCAGTCTCAAAAAAAAAAAAAAAATGCGGTGAGTGAGTGAATGGATGGATGGGTCAATGAGTGAGTAAGTAGACAACTGGATAGATAGATGAGTAGATAGATGGAATTGGTGAATGAGTGAATGGTGAGTTGATAGATGGGAGGTGGATGAATGAGTAGAGGAGTGAATGGTTGGGTGAGTGGACAGATGGTTGATGGATGAAGGGAGGGATGGATGGTTGTGTAAGTGAATGGGTGGGTACATAGATGAATGGGCATATGGATGCATAAATGTGTGAATAGGGGTTGATGAATAGGTGACTGATAAGCAGATTAATGAAAGGATGAGTGAATGAGTAAAAGTGGGTTGATGGATGAATGACAAGGTGAATGAGTGGATAAATGGATGGGTGGTTTGGTAACTGGGGAAGGATCTACTGATCCTTCTGATTGCTGGAGTGGTGAACAGATAGATTGGTGTGTTGATTGGTGGGTGGGTGATTGATAAGTGGATAATCAATAGATAGATGGCTGTATGAGCATATAGGTGCAAGAATAAATGGGTACATTGAATAGATGGTTTGTTGATAAGTACATAGATGGATGGGTAAGTGAGTGCATGGGGGGGGTAGGTGAAATAAATGAGTGAGTAGTTAGATGGAAAGGTGGGTAAATGAATAGACGGATGGACGGATGGGTAGATGGATTGATAGAAGGGTAAGTAAATGGATAATTGGATGGGTGGGTAGCTGGGTAGATGAGTGGATGGTGTGTGTGTGTGTGTGTGTGTGTGTGTGTGTGGCCCTTGGCCAACTTACCACAAGGTTGCCAATGACCATAACAAGCAAGAAGACCAGCAGGCATAATGACTGCCCCGACACCTCCATGCAGTCCCACATGGTCTCGATCCACTCTCCACAGAGGATGCGGAAGATGATGAGGAAGGCATGAAAGAAGTCCATCATGTGCCAGCGAGGCAGCAGGCCTGAGTCGCTGTCCCTCAGCTCCGAGTAGTTCTTGCCAAAGAGCTGCATGCCCACCACAGCAAAGATGAACACGATGATGGCTAGCACCAGTGTCAGGTTCCCCAGTGCCCCCACTGAGTTCCCGATGATCTTGATGAGTGTGTTCAGGGTGGGCCACGATTTGGCCAGCTTGAAGACCCGCAGCTGGGGAAGGAGGAAGAGGAGGGGACCTTGTGAAGGGCTCTGGCTCCTGCTGCCCATGGGCACCCTCACTCTCTCTAGCTCCTGCCTGAAAGCCCAGGGAGCCCTTGGAGGGCACTGACACCTATTCCCCCCCACCCCCGCCATTTCTCCCAGAGCACCCACTACTGTTTCTCTCCACAGCCTGAGGGCAGCTTCACTGGGCACTGCTCTGGGAGTCAGGTCAACAGCTCCAGCCTCACCTTCCCAACTCAGCCCTTCTCTTTGTCCCCACACCAGCCTCCTCTCTGCCTTGGCCTCACTTCCAGGAACTGCCCACTAGATTCTCCCAACAGGGAATGTCCTTGCTCTTTCACACCTGTCCTCATCAGGTATCCTTTGGGACAGCTCAAACCATCTCTGACTCATCACCTCTACCTCCCAGTCATCACAGAGAAAGGGGGGAAGGTGCTTAACACTTACTGAATGTCTACGTGCCAGGCCTTGTGCTTAGAATGGATGAACTCAATCAGAACTCCCAATAACCACATGAGGTTGGCACCGCTATTACCTCATTTGACAGAAGAAGCTGCCAGCCCTCACAGGTGGAGTAACTTGTCTAAGTCCCTTGGTTCATAGCAGTTGAGTCAGGATTAGAACCCACGGCCTTGGCTTTCCCTCCTGCCCCCACCGTCCTGCCTTCCTACACACTCCCCCCACGCCACTCCCATCCACTGTATGTGCAGCAACCCACAGTGCTCAGGACCTCCTCCAGGAAGCCTTCCCTGACTATACCTCCCACCCCATGTCTGGACCTCTCAAGCATTTCAAGCTCCAAGTGTGGTCCACAGACCAGCAGCTTTGACATCACCTCAGACCGACTGAATCAGCATCTGCATTTTAACAGGATCCCCAGGTGATTTGTGTGTGCATTAATATTTTAAAGATGCTGATTCAGAAAGCAGCAGGCAGAACCTCGGATGAGCAGTTAGCAGCCCAGCTCCCTGTTATCTGCCATGTGGCTGTGGGAAATTCGTCTCATCTCTCTGAGTCTCCTCATCTGTGAAATGGAAATGTAGCAATACCAGCCCCACTCCTGGATCCTGTGAGGGCTAAAGGGGTCACTGTGGACCACAAAGGGCTTTGCAAATCATCATGATGGCCACCAAAATTGCTCCTCTGGAAGAATGTCTCCTGCCTTTCCTGCCTCTGTACCCCCTACCTCACCAGCACTGGGCCAGGCATCCAGGGGTACCAAGCAAATGGCTGTTGGGTGAAGGCATGACAGATCAAAGTAGGGATGACCAAGTGATGACCTCAGATTGGGTTGTGCCGAGCCTTCCACACCCCCCACCATCCCCCATGCAGTGGGTCCAGCCAGGTACCAGGCGGAAGGAGCGCAGCACCGACAAGTTGCTCATGCGGGACAGGCCCAGCTCCATGAGGCTAAGGATGACGATGATGCTGTCGAAGATGTTCCAGCCCTGTTGGAAGTAGTAGTAGGGGTCGAGGGCAATGATCTTGAAGGTCATCTCTGCTGTGAAAATCCCTGTGAAGACCTGAGGAGGGAGCAGGAATTGTTTGGGATGGAAAGACTCCCTGGCCAGCAGGGGCACCTGCCTCCTGACTCTTGCTGTGGCAGGGGCTCCCTCCAGGGCTGCCAGCTCTGATTGCACCCAGGCTCCCAGTAGGGGTTTGCTTGGCTGTGGCCCAGCCCCTTGGGGACAGCTCTCTTCTCCAGCCTGCTCTCCCAGCCCTTCCAGCTGCTCACCAAGCATACCAGGCACACCAGCTTGGCCTTCAGGAATGGCCTGGGCCCTTCGCAGGCTCCACAGAGACTCACAGCTCTAGGGGGCACCTGCGATGGACAGTGACATGACCTAGCACTAGACTTCTGATCCGTGTGTCCACAGGAAGGGCTTTCACCCATCACATGCCAAATCCATGCATCAACACGATGCTCATGGCTCCCCTGACCCAGGGCCTCTGTCCTTGCTGTTCCTGCTCCTCACGAGGCCTTTCCTCCTCATCTACCTGCTGGACTCTGCCCACTGTGATAATCAGCAGCCATTGCTTCCCGAGGGCTACATGCCAAGTGCTGGTCACAACACTTTGCACATGTTGTTTCTTTTGATTCATCCAACAACCCCATGAGGAAGTATCATTGCCTGCAGTTTACAGGTAAGGAAACTGAGGCACTGAGAGGTTAAGTAACTTGTCTGGGGTCATGTAGCTATTAAGTTTGAGAATGAGGAGAGGAACCTAGTGCTGCTCTTCAGAATTTAGGGAAACTTCCTCTCTCTTCTGGAAACATTCCTGAGTGGGCAGAGGCTGAGCTCTGCCCGGTTCATTGACTTACGAGTCCCGAGCTGCCCAGCCTTGGCTGGCAGAACCCTGTGGTCAAGGATCCCATGGTGCAGTGGACCAGAGAGCTGTGCCAGCTGCCCTGCAGTATGCCAATTGATGGGAGCCTGGTTCCCAGAGGAGAGAATGTTCTGTGACGGTGTGGATGGCAGGAAGTCAGGGTCCTGTACGCAGGGCCTCTTGACCATGCTGAGGAGTTGGGGGGCTGTCCTGAGGGCAGTGAGGAGGCACTCAGGGTCTTTTGGAGGGGAGGGCTAAAGCCAGAGGGCCAGAGTACCCCTGAGAACAGTGTCAGGCCTGCAGCAGTTGTGAGGAGGTGGGGGTCAAAGACGGGCATGGCTGAGGCACCTCGCTGGGGTTGGCAATCAGGTGGGGAGGTCACTCTGGTCTGGGCACCCGCCCTGACGGGGCTCTGTGCTAGGAGAGGCATTTGCTGGTCACCCCAGTGCCATCCTCTCACCATCAGCTCAGAAGAGGCCCTGTGGAGGTGGGCTGGAGGGCAGCGGGATGCTGTTGGCTCAGAGAGAGGCACCGGGAGGGCAGGTGGGTGGGCTCCTCAGCACTGCCACACAGGGCACCACCCACCAGCCCAGCCCTCCTGACTTCAGGGGTCCCTTTAGTGCTTGTGCCCAGAGGGAACTGCTCCTCCCTCAGCCGGGTCTTGGGAAAGGGAGGGACCCTGAAATCCTCCAGCCTCAGTTTGCATTCCTCACACGTAGAGAGACAGCCTTGAGACCTGCTTCTCTCCCCAGCACCCAAACCTGCTTTCATAACTTTTCCAACCCCCAGCCCCATTGCCTGTTGCTCTCCTGTTCCAGCCACACCTGTTCCTTGCTGTTCCCTCCTCGGGGCCTTTGCACTTGCTGCTCCCTTTCCCCGGGTCGTGCCTTTCCCCAGCCGCATAACTCACTCCCTTCAGAGCCACCTGATCCATGGGCGTCCTGGTAACTTTAAATGTGCCTCCCTCCCACCACATTCCTTATCCCTCATCCTTGCTTCGTTTTCCTCTGCTTCACACCACCATCTAACAACTATTTGTTTATTGAGCCTCTTCTGTTTAGAAGATAAGCTGTGTGATGGCAGGGACCTTTCCCTACTGTACCTGGAACGGTGCCCAGCCCATAGGTCGTCCTCTAGTATCTGTTGAATAGATGTACAAATGTTTGAGCCTTTGGCCTTCCGTGCGCCATATCCTGCCTGTTCCGTGCTGCTCCGCTTGACTTCCGGGAGCCTTCCCTACCCAGCCTCAGACACACACAGCTGTGCTTAGAGCCCTCACTCAGCAGCACAGCCTGCACAGCTTTGCTGAGAGCTCCTACAGGTGGGGCCCGGGTAGCGCCTCCCTTGGACCCCCACTTTTGGTCTTCCCCAGCACTGCCAGGGTGCACCAGGGTGGGTCTGGCACCCATGAGTGCCGACACTCATTTCTAGAGAATGGAGCTCAGGAAAAGCCCTGCACCTCACTTTGCGCAGGCTCTCAGCTGTTTTGGTGGTGAGATGGCAGTTATCAGGTGGAGCTAGGACTCAGGAAAAAAGAGACAGGAGAGGCTCTTGGGGAATGCCCTTCGGGGAAATGATAAAAGAATTTTCAGGGATCAACAGCATCACCTGGAAGCTCTTTGGAAATGCAGAAACGTGCAAGGCCCCAGACCTGCTGAATTAGAATCTACATTTTGACCAGATTCCTGGGATTCGAACTTCAAGTGCTGTTTTTGACCCTGAGCTCTGAAACTTGGTGCACTCTGTAATCACCTAGGGAGCTTTAAAAATATGGATGCCTGGGTCGCATCCAAGAGATTCTAGTTACATTGGACTGGAGTGGAGCCCAGGTGTGGGGATTTAAAAAAAAAAAAAGAAAAAACAACTTCCCAGGTGATTCTAATGTGCAGCTAAGCTTGAGAAGTACATACATTTTGGTAACAGACCTCTTCCTTCCACAGGCTCATGCCAGGCTTTCTAAGGCCATGCGATCAAAGCTTCATGGTTTAAGATATGCAGAGAATGGTGGCCAGGCCCGGGTTCCAGAGCAGGGGCTGCCTCTGTGTGATCTTGGGCCAGTTTCTTCATCTCTCTGAGCCTTGAGTGTCCTCATATATAAAATGGGGATAATAATAACTCCATAGGAGGTTTCTAGGAGTTACAGCTAATGGCTGTAAAGTGGATACTCTGTATGAGAGGGCGATTATTGTTACTGTCAGCAGCATTTATTATGATTGCTGAGAGTGGCCAAGAGCTCCAGACCCAGGCAGGGGCTGCCTTCAGATATAAACAACTCTGCATGTTTTATAGGCTCACTGGGATCTGGCAGATAGAGGCTCTGAGCATGGTGACCCACTTCCCCTAACTCCTGGCAGGAGGTTCACTGAGCAATGAGTGCAAATGGCCGCTTTCCAGGAATTGGGGGAACTTATGGGGAACCCCAAATTCTCTTTGACCTTGGCATATGACTTTAATGGGACCATACTCCATGCACTGCAAACCTGTATTTAAAACATAATACCTTATGAACATCCTTCCATGCCAATTAAACACAATCTACAACATCACTCTTTTTCTTTTTTTTTTTTTTTTACATTTGTGGGACATTCCACTGTACAGATGTGCTATAACTGGTTTAGCCATTTCCCTGTGATGGTCATTCCTTTTTCCCTATTAAAAACATTGCCACAATAAATATCCTTTTACATGCTTGTTTTAAAACAACTTGTCTAATTCTTTTCTTAGGAAAGATTTCTGGAGATGAAATTGTGTAGTCAATGAACGTTTTCAGAGATTCTGACACATAGTGCTGAATGATCCTCGGAGAAAGGTTTTAACCAAGTCCACAAGCTGCATGTGAGTAACTGCTTCCCTTTAACTATGCTAACATTGGGTATTCCATTCCCATGACCTTTTCTCATCCAACAGGACACTCTTGTTTTATTGGACATTTCTTTTTATTTTGTACTTCTTATTTGGTGAAATTTCCTGTTCATATCCTTTGCTCTTAATTGTTCTATTAACGTGTTTGCTTTTTTATATGGTTTATAAACATACTTTATATATTAAGGATATTACCCTTTTGTCTATTAGTACTATTTGTATTGTCACAATTTTCCTGATTTGTCATTTACCTTTATTGTATTTGTTTACATTTTAAAATATTTCAGGATATATACTTTAAGTATAGGATAATAAAATGATTACCTGTGCACCCACCACCAAACTCGAATGAATATTAACATTATGCCATATTTGTTTCAAATCTTGCTTTCTTTTTCCTTACCAAAAAAAAAAAAAAATAGCAAATACTTAAATAGCATTTGATGTATGTCAGGCACTGTTCTAGTGTTTTACATATACTAAACCATTTAATCCTTACAATAACCGTAAGTGATATGTAATGTTTATTATCCCCATTTTACAGATAGGGAAACTGAGATACAAAGGAGTTAAACCAGTAATTCAAATGATGGCTTCCACTATGAATTCTTACCCATCATGTGCCATCACAAATAAACCAGGAGCCACCCATAGTACTATATTCATTCCAAGGTAATCACTATCCCAAATTTGATGTTTATCATTTCTACACATTTTTACATTTTTAATGTATATAACAACAACACATAGTATTTCTGTATTCTTTTAACTTTATGTAAATAGGCTATGCTTTATATATTCTCTTTTATTCTTAACATCATGTTTTTTATTCTTTGTTCCTTTTATTCTTAACATCATGTTTGAGATTTATTGACACATGTATAAGTATTCATTCTAATCGTGTACAGTATTTCAATGTATGAGTACACCACAATTTATTTATCCACTTTATAAAATTAATGGACATTTATGTTGATTCCAGTTTCCCCTATGACTAAAAGTACTGTAAAGAACTTTCTTATACATGTTTCCTTGTACAGATGTGTGAGACTTTCTTAAGAAGATATATATATATATATGGAATTGTTGAGTTGTAGGGTACACAGTTTATATCTGTGATTTACCAAATATTGTTCAATTGCTCCCCAAAATCGTTGTACCAAATCCACACTCTTACAAGCTGTGAGTTCCCACTGTTCCACAACCCTGTCAACACACAGAAGCCTATTTTTTATTCTGTTAGGGTAAAAAATAGTATTTCAGTGTTGCTTTAATTTCCATTCCTCTGTTTCTCTTCATTTGTTTATAACCATCTGAATTACCTCTTGTGATTTGCTTGTCATTTCCTTTGTCCATCGTTGTGGTTGTGTTTTTATCATTTTGTCACTATCCCTCTTTTCCTATTGATGTGTAAATCTTCAATATTGCCTGGATTCCATGTATTTCTGGTTAAATACTTATCATAATATCAATTTCCAGTTTGTGGTAGTGAGTTCACTTAGTTTGTAACATCCCTTGTTGTACAGAGATTATAAATTTTAATAATTTATAATTTAGCAATCTTTTCTTTCATGATATAAGCTTTTTGGATTGTTGAAGGCCTTCCCAATCCCAAGATCTTAAAGCTTTTTTGCTTGTTTTTATTCTAAAAATTTTAAAGTTTTGCTTTATCACATTTAGGTGTTAAGTCCAATTCCCCTGCATCTAATTTATGAATATGATGTGAGGTAGGGATCTAAATTTTCTTCCATGCAGATAACCATTCTCCCAGCATCATTTATTAAACAGTCCCATTCTTTTCCTACTGATTGTTTTATTTTATTTTATTTTATTTTTTGAGATAGGGTCTCACTCTATTGCCCAGTCTGGAGTATAGTGGCGTGATCTTGGCTCACTGCAACCTCCACCTCCCAGGTTCAAGCAATTCTCCTGCTTCAGCCTCCTGAGTAGCCGGAACTACAGGTGCATGCCACCACATCCAGCTAATTTTTGTATTTTTAGTAGAGACAGGCTTTCACCATGTCGGCCAGGCTGGTCTCGAATTCCTGACCTCAGGTGATCTGCCCACCTCGGCTGGCCTCCCAAAGTGCTGAGATTACAGGCATGAGCCACTGCGTCCAGCCTTCTCCTACTGATTTATAATGCCACCTCTGTTATTTATCAAGTCACCAAATATGGATTGTTCTATTTCTGTGGTCTCAATTCTGTAGCACAATCTGTTTATCCACCCCTGCACCAATACTATAATATTTTTAGCTTTATAAGATATCTTAACATACTATGGTAAATTCTCTACCTTAGTCCTTAATTTATCTTCATCTACTTTACTTTTCCATATGAGTCTTAGGATTATCTTGTCAAGTTCCATTAAAAAAAAGTATTGAGATTTTGACTGGAATTACATTGAACTTATAGGTTAATTTGGGAAGAATTTGTATCCCTACAATATTCATACTTTCATTCATGAAAATGGTACGTCGCTCTACTTTTATGTCTTCTTTTATGTTTTTCGGCAGTTTCATAATTTTTTCATGTGAAATTTGCATATCTTTTGTTCTATTTATTGCTAAATTTCTCATAGTTTTTATTGTGATCATAAGTGGAAACTTTAAAAATTTATTTTCTCCAGCTGATTGTTAATGGTGACTAGGAACACTATTTGGAATACTGAGGCTGTACCCCCTAATATTGTTGAACTCTCGTATTAGTTCTAACAGCCTCTCTGTAGATTTTCTAAAATGATCTAAATAGACAACAACATAATCTGGAAAATAATGTCAGATATGTTTTTCTTCCTTCTTTCTTCTATGTCTTCTCTTCATCTCTCTACATTACGTTCTGGGCAACTTTATTAGATCTAAATTTACAATCATTTAATTATCTTCCCAACTGTATTAATAAGCTATTTGATGCGTATGTTGAAATTTTAATCTCAATGTCTATATTTTTCATTTCTGGAGATTTTATTTGGTTCTTTTTCAAAGTTGTATTATTTTCTTATGTTTTTAATCCCTTATTTTATGTCTTTAGTTATTATGAAGGTTTTTTTTTTTTTTTTTTTTTTTTTTGAGCAGAGTCTGGTCCTGTCACCCAGGCTGGAGTGCAGTGATACGATCTTGGCTCACTGCAATCTTGGCCCCGCTGGGGATCCAAGTGATCCTGCCACCTCAGCCTCCCAAGTAGCTAGGACCACAGGTGCACACCACCACACCCGGCTATTTTTGTGTATTTTTAGTAGAGACAGGGTCTTGCCATGTTGCCCAGGCTGGTCTCGAATTCGTGAGCTCGAGCAATCTGCCTGCCTCAGCCTCCCAAAGTGCTGGAATTACAGGTGTGAGATACCGCGCCTGGCCAATTATGAACATTTTTATCATTTCTATCAAGCAGTTCTACTATGTGACATTTTTAAGGGGATAACCTGATTGTGTCTGCGTGTGTGTATGTCTGCTGACTCTTCCTCATGGTGGAATATTTCCTTCTGTGTTTTATAATTTGGGAAATCCAGCCTGACCTGGGCTAAAGGTGTGTCCTTCCAGAGAAGTTTTGTTCCCTTTTAGGGGCCCCAAGACATCATTCTAGGATCACTTTCTATGTTAATTTTTTAGATGTAGGTTCCAGGACTACTCAGGTGTAAATTTGAACCCCAAATCTGTATAAGGCCAAATCCATAGTCACAAGCCTTTCAGGGGTTACTTTTTTCCTTTCCAGCCCTGGCTAAGACAGGGATTCTTTATCATTTCCCAGGGCCTGTGTGTAGGTTTTTTCTGGTTCACCATTTTTCTGAATGTATAGTCATATCCTTATGGGGCTACTCAGTTTCAACCCCTACTCACACTGTCCCAAGGTTGAATGTCTTGTCTCTACATGCTCATTAAAATCCAAGCCTCCAGATTATGCAAATCAACACCTCCCCACCCCACCCAGGGCAACCACAGAGCCATTTCACATGTTTACTGCTATGGTTTTTAAGCTTTTTTTTGTTTTTGGCACTTGGGGTTTCTGTTAAAGTAGCCCCTCTTATCTACGGGGAATACATTCCCACAAGGCTCCTAGTGAGTGCCTGAAACCATGGATATTACTGAACCCTATATATACTATGCCTTTTCCTAAATCTACGTACCTCTGATAAAGTTTGATTTATAAATTGGGCACAATAAGAGATTAACAACTTCTCTTTGTCATATATTTGGCTTCTCTTTGGCACATCCGTATTGCCAGCAACATTACTATTCTGCTTTGGGGAATAATGATTAAGTAAAATAAGGGTTACTTGAACACAAACACTGTGATACCACAACAGTCTACCTGATAACAGAGATAGCTAGTAAGTGACTAATGGATAGGTTGCATATAGAGCATGGATACGCTGAACAAAGGGACAATTCATGTCCCGGAGCAGAATAGAGCAGGACAGTGTGAGATTTCATCATAATACTCAAAACGGTGTGCCATTTAAAACTAATGAATTGTTTATTTCTGGAATTTTCTATTTAATATTTTCACGTCATAGGTGACCATGGGTAACTGAAACCATGTTTCCATGGTTTCAAAATTGTGGATAAGAGGAACTACTGTACTTTCTCATGCACTTAGCTATGTAATTCAAAGGATGTTTCCTGTATTTTAAATTGTTTATTAATAGGAGACTTTTCAGATTTTCTTGTCCATAATGTTGCTGGAAACAGAAGTTTCATTTGCCTTTTACTTTTATTTGTGTGATGGGCTAAAAAGTTAGCTAAATCTATCAGTCTTCTCCTTTGTGGAATTTGTCTTCAGAGACATGCTTAGAAAGGCTTTTCCCATGCTGATTATTTACTCATGCTTATTTTTATGGTTTTGTTTCTTAACACTTAATATTTAAACTACCTAGAATATATTAAATGCAATAAAATCAAAACCTTACATATTAGTAATAAAGCTATTCAAACAGAACAAAATATAGCTATAACACAACTACATTGCCTGTTATCAATATTTTAACGACAAGTTTAATACAATGCAGTTCAGCTACAACTTGCTGACCCAGTGAAGCCACCAGTGCTGTTCATCACACCTAACTTGCTGCTCAGTCCAACCCAATGGTCACAACCTGATAAAAACACACTCAACTGAAACCCTGCATAACTACCATCTGAAGACCACCCAACATTTCCAACAGTGCCATGAGACTTCTACCCACTGAGATGTAGCTTTGCCTTCTGTTTGCACATAGAAGGAAAGAAAAGTAAAATTACAGCAAGTTGACTCAAATTGGTGAAAAAATCTGAATAGGCCCCGCAGAGAACTACCTAGAGTCCTGGGTTTGGAAAGTAAGAAGAAAAGAAAATCCTCATACCCCACAGTGTGAGAGACCTACCTGCCTATGGTGGGTCACTTGAACAGCTGGGCCTGAGACAGGCTGGGTCTTCAGTAAGAGCAAGCTTAGATCAAATGGGGCCAGAAGTCCCCCTACCACCCCCACACCAACCTCGATGATGATCTCAGAAGCTCCTTTTTAAGGCCAGTGGGCTCATGGCAACTCTGCCCTGGGATCCTCTAAAGATGGGCTGACTCTGTTTACCTCGACTGATCCAATATGGCCCTGTCCTGGGAGTTGAGAGATGACCAACTCTGCCCCTGCCATGTCATCCCTCCTGTCTCTGGGCCTCAGTTTCCCTATCTGTATAATAAAGAGGCAGGACTTGATTTGGTATCAAGAAAAAAAAAATCAGAATTAGAATCCAGACATTCTGACTTCCAGGAGCAGTCTAACAACAACAACAATAGCACAGCTATCATTTGTTTTGAGTGCTTACTCTTTATCAATCTATGAGCCAAGCATATTATACACATTATCTTATACAGTCCTCATTACCTTCCTATGAGGTTGATATTGTCATACTAATTTCACATTTATTGAATTCAACAAATATTTATTGGGCCAATTACTGAGTAAACTGCTTGAGATCAGCTAGTTAGTAAGAGCTGAGTCAGAATTCAAATCTGGCTCTGCCTGATTTACTTACTACACCCACCCAGCTATCCATCCATCCGTCCATCCATCCATCCATCCATCCATCCATCCTTCCCTCCTTCTATCCAACCATCCATCCACAATTTCCCCCATCCAACAACACTGATGCAAGCTCCGTCCATAAGAGAACTACTTCCTTCTGCACGCATTCTCCTCCACCTACAAATTACAAAATCTCAAGTCTCCACACATTTCAGGTTTACCCCCAGCTCACTTTTGTTTTCTAGATTCTGGGCATCTGCATAAACTTCTTTTCACTCCACCCTCCCACTCCAAATCTACATTTCTCAGCTCCTTAGAAGCCGACCCTGAGATTCCCTCCCTCCTCCAAGATGTCCTCTATGATGATTCCCACCCTCAAAAGATCCTTCTGTGTGCAGGATCCCTTCTTCCTTACCCATGAAGGCTGTGCCAGCTGCCCGAGGTCCCCTCCTGCCAGGATGCCCATTTGAGAGCCAGCTGCAGGCAGCCCTTACCAGGTTTCCGACCTGCAGCATCTCCTCGAATTCACTTGTCATGTTGTAGTGCTCCAGCGCCATGAAGAGTGTGTTGAGTACGATGCACATAGTGATGGTGAGGTCAGTAAACGGGTCCATGACCACCAACTTCACTCCCTGCTTGATGGACATCCACAGCGGGCAGCACTCCCAGATCAGGTAGCGCTGGGTGAGACGGTTCCAGCATGGTGGACACTTGCGGCGAGACTCCTCTAACTCTGAGGGGACAGCCAATGAGTTAGTTTGATTCTGTTGACTGAGTCATATGTAACTGGAATACCTTCCAGGAAAGATTTATGACTTGCTCTGGGAGATGACAGGGCTGCTAGGTGACAGCGGGACAGTGGGAGCAGGGAAGGCCGAGGGAGTGGGTGGCCTGTGTCCTGGCTCCTTAATCTGGAAATATGAGAGAAGAGGGCCATAGGGACAGGAAACAAAGATGGAGGTGGGGAAAATGGGGACAGGAGAGATTATCAGGACAAACGTACAACTGCTTAAGACAACAGTCCCACATAGACCTGGGGACACTCAGGGGAGGACAGGCTGAAAATGATGAGACAGTAATGGGGACATGCAAGTTCGGACACGAGGACACCTGGGACAGAATGGACAGGGACAGATGTGGACATCTGGGATGTGTCAGGACAAATGGGAGAGGGGATGCCAAGGACAGGCTGGAAAAGATGAGAATACATCCGAGATAGGAGGGAACAAGATCAGGATGGGGGGTGCCCCATTCAGACTGGAAGGGATGTGGAGTTGCCTAGGGCAGGAATGGCTGGGAAAGATGTAGGATGCCTGGAATAGTCTGAAGTAGATATGGGAATAGCTAGAACAGGCATGGGTATGCTCAGGACAGGATGGTCCTAGATAGACATGGTTATGGTTGGGAGACGATGGAATGAGACTGACAAGCATCTGGGACAGGCCAGATGTGGGAGTATTTGGGAGAAACACAGGCATGGTGATACCCAGGAGAGAACAAGCTGAAACAGATGAAAAGACATGGAAGGACAGGCAAGGCTACACAGAACAGAGAAGGCTGGGACAGTGTGGGGATGTCCAAAGCAGGCCAAGACAAATGGGGGATGCCTGGGTCAGGCTGGGATAAAGGTGAGGGTGCCTGCAGCGGAAGTGGGGGGTGCTTAAATGACCTGGGGTTGCTGACCTTCCAGTGCGCTGGTGAGGACACTGACTGCGCTGAGGGCCCGCTGCCGTGCTCCTGGCTCCTCGAAGCCATCTACACACGGAGCCTGGGAGGTCAGCATCTGGGGCCCGCCTGGCTCCTCCGATGGCGTGGTCTGAGTGCAATCAGGAGATTTGCGTCAGCCTGGGGAAAAGGGTCCTGCCCCCAGCTCCTGTCCTGCTGGACCTGGGGAGGCCGGTCCAGACTCAGGCTGGGGATGCCACAGGGATAGGATGAAGGTCTTGATGGGACACTGGATGCTGGGCTTCTCTGTTCCCAACTCCCTCCCAGTTAAGAACTCCCTCCACCCCTCCTCCCAATCACTGTCTCCTTCATTCTTCTTTCTTCTTCACTGCCTCTCATCAGCAGTGATTCCTGAGTGTGGTCAGGAAGCTACACATATCACAGGTCCTCCCTGAGCCTGATGCTGCCATACACATTAGTACATGCAAAAATGATCTGGGAGTCTTAACTGACCACAAGTTTCCTAGCGTCAAGAGCATAAAGAAGCTGAAAAAAAAATCTAACATGCTCTAAGATAATGCTAATAGAAGGATAAAGTACAACGCTTACATATGGCTGGTGGGGGGCTGTGTCTTTTGTGGAGGCAGTTAGGCTGGATTTACCAAGAAAATTTTAAATTGGCCCTCAAGTCCTCGTCTAGTAATCTAACTTCATAAATAATTACACATGTGCATCAAAAATACACATAAATGATGTTCATTGCAGCAGTGTTCCTAATACCATAAGAACAAAACACCAATCAATAGCAACCATATTCAAATCAATTATAGACACAGTCCAACTCTGGGCTCTGATAGACAACAAAGAGAACGAGGCAGTTCTTTGGATGCTCCCATGCGGACATCTCCAAGACAAACAGTTTGATGAAAAAACAAGAAAAAGATCTGGAAAATGCATACCAAATAATTAAAGTGGACATATCTGGGGAATGGGATTGTGGGGGAGGGGAAAAAGAGGGAGAAGTTCCCTTTTCACTTCATGTACTTCTGCACTGTGGGGTTTGTTTTCACCATGCATGCACCATTTTTATCAGTAAAAAACCCAGGCCTGGAAACAGCCCTGGTGAAGGGAGGTGGCAGGCAGGCATTCTCTAGGCTTACCTGGAGCCTCCCACAGAACCAAGGAGGGCCAATAAAGCCTTCACTTCAGCAGGGCCCTGCATGACCACGCCCAGGTGCTGAGCTGTTCAGCATGCAATAGCAAGACTCTAATCTTCATAGGGCAGAGGGAAGATGGGCCTAGATTAGCCAGGGTAGAAGAAGCAGGGCATAGGGTGGGTACCAAATAGATCTGGGCTCAAGTTAAGGACATCCCGGCCATTGGTAGGACTGCTCTGAAATGTTGCCTAGGGAGGTAGTGAGCTCCCAGTCATGGAAGTATTCAAGTGGAGGCACCTGAGAGGGCTGAGGTGGCTGGTGCAACGGTACTACCCTAGGTCCAACGCAACCATGAATTTGGCCAGCTTAACTCACAAGCAAGTTTTAAATTCTCCCAACTTCTCCCCTCCTTCTTTGCCATCTATGATAGTTTGGTTATCACTTGGCACATATGCACTCTCTTTCCCCTCCCACCGAGGGTGAATTAAACTTCCCTGCCCTGGGCATGAATGACTTGCTTTGGACAACAGAATGTTAGTGGACATGCTGTGAACAGAAACCTCAACTGGGCTAGTGCTGTTTATCTTGCTCTTGTGCTCCAGGAATTCTCCATGAAAAGAGCTTCCCCAGATAGCTGTCACCCTTTCAGCCTGAGCCTCAGAACAAAGATGCAGAGCAGCCCTGAGCCTAACCCACAGCATGGAGCCCAGCCCAGCCAGCATGCAGTCTGCAGCAGGGCTTCCCAGCTAAGCCTAACCTACATGGGCCATGTTGTAGTTAACTTGCAGATAAGTGAGCATGAGAATAAAGGCTTGTTGCTAGAGATTGACTTCTGGGGTAGTTTGTTACACAGCATTATTATTATAATAGCTGACTAATACACCATCCTAGTCCAGGCAGTCATCTTCTCTTTCCCAAAACCACTGCAACAGCCTCCTAACTGGCTTCTTTTCTTCTTCTCATCCCTGTATTCTCTGCATAGTAGAAAGCGATTCCTTTAAAAAGTAAATCAGATAATGTCACTCCTCTGTTCAACAACTTCTCCCACCCTACTCCTCCCCATCTTACTCACACAGTATATCCAAACTTATCTATGGTCTAGAAGGCCCTGCACAGTCCAAATCCTAACTCATGAAATTCATTTTAACGTTTCACCACACCTGGCCCTGTTAGTCCCTCTCATCCTTTGGATGTGTCCTCCTCAGGGGCTTTGCACTTGCTATTCCCTCTGCCTGAACGCCATTCCTCTGCATCTTTAGGGCTGGCTCCCTAAAATCATTTGCCTGTCAATTTTAATGTTACCTTCTTGGGAAGGCCTTTCCTGAGTATTCTAATAGCCCTCATCCTCATCCCTCCCCTTAGCAGCTTTCTATCACATGACTTA
Organism: Pan troglodytes; assembly: GCF_028858775.2. Lineage (NCBI taxonomy): Eukaryota > Metazoa > Chordata > Mammalia > Primates > Hominidae > Pan > Pan troglodytes. The sequence continues at coordinate 42,604,577 of NC_086015.1, forward strand.
TTGCTACCTGAAAATATTGATCAGTTTACTGTCTTCCTAACTATGGTATAAACTCCAAGAGACAGTGATCTTGCCTTCTTTGTTCACTGCTATAACCCTGGAGTCTCAACACTGCCTGGCACGCCACATGGGAGGCTGGCACTAGATAGATATTGGTTGGATGGATCAATTCTTCGGAATCAATCGGAAGGCTTGGGTTAGAGTTCCAGCTCTGTTCCTAACTTGCTAGGTGGCCACAGGAAATGAGGATGGAGATTTAACATGTAGGGGGAGAAAAGGAATGGATATTCAGTGTGCTTCTCCCACCTCCATCTGGACTTTTGGAACCAGGCAGTCTCATACAAGCAGGGGGCAAAGTAAGTCTTCAGCCCCTACCTCCCAATCTGGATAAACTGAACGTGAGCTGTCTGCTGGGCTGGCCCTTCCTTCCCATCCTTGTTGATTAGGCACCCACAGTGTGCCCAACCCTGTGCTTTGTTTTCAGACTAGAACTGGGCAGAAACGTCTCACTGGGGACCCAGTGGAAGCACAGAAGGCATTCCCAGGGGCCTGCAGCCTGCTAATCTCTTTGACTCTTCAGATGTCTCCATCTTGGTTCGCTAATTCCTTTAACTTTGCAAATGACCCTGTCTTGGCCTGCTAATCCCTTTAAGGTTACAAATGGGCCCCACAGAAGTGAGAATGGGTGAAGTCAGAATTCCTGGTAATGAAGTGCTTCAACTTGGATTCCTCCCGACATGTGCAGTACAATGAGATGATTTTCTCCTTAATGAGATTAGGAAATTCTATTAGCGCTCCCAGCTGCTGACCCGATTCCATGAGGCTGAGGCTCCAGGGCTGAACCTGCCTGGTTTAGTGTTCCTGGAAACTAGACATCCCACCCTTCAGATGGGCCAGGGCCTCCCCATCTCTACCTAAAGCTGTGGTCTGCCCCCAGGGGTGCCCAGTTTCCTCCCTTCACCCTGTGCTCCAGAGGAGTGTGGGGCCCTGGGCATTCTGCAGTGTACCCCAGGATCCTCACTCCTTCCTGCTTACTAATACCAATAACAGATAATACTAATGGCTCTAACACCAGGCAAGTATGGGTCTCAACACTGGACCTAGTTGCACTCTTTCAGTCCTCACCACAACTTGCTGGCGTATAATTTTCACTTTACAGATGAGGAAATTGAGGCACAAAGAGATTAATTAACCTGTACCAAGTCCCACAGATTGAGCGAGAGTCTGAGTGGCACAAAATAAGCCACGTGGCTGGGAGCCCTGCATCTTCAGGCCATCCTCCACCTTCCTGGTCAAGCCTCCCATCTGTTCTACCTTCCTTTCCGAGTGTGCCCTGCAGGCCTTGGGGGTTGAGCCAGATGTTCAGCTTTTTCCTGGGTGGGCTGCTCTGGTCACTGTGTTGGGGGCCTGGGGTCAGCAAGGACACCTGATGGCTGATTGGGCAGCCATCAGTCTGTCATAGAACTGACTAAGTGACCAAAGCTCTGATTGGCCTTTCACAATCTGGCCAGTCCCTTCCTATCACCTTTGTAACAGTCACTGCAACTTCTCTCCCCGTCGCTCCCTCTGTTCCAGCCACACTGACCTCGTGGCATCTCCTCCAACAGGCTAGGCAGAGTTCTGCCTCAGGGCCTTCACATTTGCTGTTCCTTGTGCCTGGAACAGACTTCCCCAGATGATGGTAATGAAGGCTTTACTAGTTGTGACACAGTTAACTATCATCCCTCTTTATCACCATTACACACAATATAGACATTTTTTCTTTTTTCTTTTTTTTTTTTTTTTTTGAGATGGAGTCTCACTCTGTTGCCCAGGCTGAAATTCAATGGCGTGATCTCAGCTCACTGCAACCTCTGCCTCCTGAGTTCAAGTGATTCTCCTGTCTCAGCCTCCCAAGTAGCTGGGATTACAGGCACGCGCCTCCATGCCCGGCTAATTTTTGTATTTTTAGTAGAGATGGGGTTTCACCATGTTGGCCAGGCTGGACTTGAACTCCTGACCTCAGGTGATCTCCCCACCTCGGCCTCCCAAAGTGCTGGGATTACAGGCGTGAGCCATCACACCTGGCTTTCTTTTGAGTTTTGTCTGTCTGTCCCCATTAGCATGGATGCTCTATGAGGGCCCAGTTTTTTTTTTGTAAGTTTATGCACCTAGAGCCCAGCACACAGTAGGTGCTCAACAAATATTTGACGTGTATTTTTGGACTTGGCACTGGTGATCAGTTTGGGAGACCAGACCTACTGTGGTGCCTGCATCTCGGGGCTGGCTCACCGTGTCTGGCGGGTGCTCTAGCATCACAGGGCGGAGGAGGTGGCTTCCTGGGGATGTGGCCTCTGGGTCGCCTGCCCCCAGTAATGAGACCACCCCATTGCAGTCCACAGTGCTGCTCTTTTTGCCATGGAGGGCGTGGCCAGGAGCTGAGGTTCCGGAACTGGGCTGTCCCTGGGCACTGGTCCGGCGCAGGGGCCAGGGCACCAGCAGTGATGTGCGGTGGCTCTCGCTCTCCCCCGCTGTGCTGTTTTCATCATCTGCAAAATCTGCTTCAGAACCCAGGTCTCGCCGGCGAAAGGTGAAAATGCTCCCGCGGCTGGAACGTGGCTTCATAGAAGTCCTGCTGAGGCCATGGGTGAGGCTGAGATGATTCTAAGGGCACGAGGAGAGGGGACACGACCATGACATGTGCTCTTCATGTGCTCCCAGCCTGTCTTTTGTGCCACTGGCCTCAGCTAAACTTCTCAGAGCATTGAGGGCTTTTTTGGCCACACAGGAACTGGGTGGGTTGGGCTGGGGGTATTTGGAAGAGGGGATGTGGGGTTAGAGATAATCCTGTATCTTCTGGGATGTCTACTCCCCTCAAATCTATGTCTCTGGAGCTGGGAGCCTGAAACTTAACTGGGCTTGGAGTTAGAGCTCAGGCTGGGCAAGGGAGAAGGAGGCAGGAAGGCTCCTGGTGTTGCAGACAGGCCCAGCCTGAGGAGGACCTGGGGCACTCAGAATGGCCCCTCACTCTTATGGGCATGTCCTTGAACTCCTACCAACCCATACCATGGGGTCTCGTCCCCCAGCCCCGGCTCTAGTACCGGGATACTGGCCTCAGGTTGGGGATATCACAACACCCAAAACTACCCTGTCCCTCTGCCCAGAGCTCCCCTACTCTAAGGAAGGCCATGGGAAACAGGAAGGGCAGAGATGAGCAACCATGGGGGCTGTGATTGTACAGGGGCCTAGCATGATGGGATTTTCATGCCAGACCCACCCTGGAAAAGCTGGAACCACAGCTGGGATTACCATTGCTCTGGGACCATCTTCTGAGTCAGACTTGGGGAGCCTGTCCTCCCCACACTCCTCAGTTCCTGAAGACATCCGTTTTCTCCTCTTGCTTCTTCTCTCATGGCTGTTTACTGGGGCCAAAGGGGACATCTCCAAGGAGCTACGGGACACGGTATCCACACCCCTGATGGTGAGGGCCTGGAAAAGAGTGGAGGAACAGATGTTTCCATCATTGAGACTTTGTGCAGCCTCAGGCTCAGGCAGGCCAGGCAACTTTCAGTGACTTGGTTTTCCCTATCAGTAAGTGGACTTGCACACCTACCCCAAAATGAGGACATCATGGAGATAAACTCAGACAGACCCAGAATGTTTTGGGAAAGATCAAGATCCAGGAAGGAAGATAGGAGTGGCTAAAGTGGGCAGCCTTGGAAGACGGGAGTGTGTGGAACAGGTGGGAGGTGGGTGTAGATGAGCAGAGAAGTGGCAGAACCAGAAGGCAGAGGCTCTTCTAGAAGGTTTAGCTGGCCAAAAGTGTACTGGAAGATGTGGCATGGGGTAGTGAGAAGAACAAGTGGATGCTTCTAATAGCTCTGGCTTCTAATAGCTCACTCTATAGCCAGCCTCCAGGCTCCACCATGTGGGGGACTAGGGATGGCTAGGGCAGCATTGTCAGTGCTTATTTTCTGAGACAGCTCTGTTCTCTGACATTGGACCTTCTTCACTACCCCACCAGAAGGCATCCCTTGACCAGAATAAACTATGTGCATGTATACATGCATCTCTTATCCAGCATGCACTATGCTCACAGGGACCATCTTTACCCAGGAGCTACCACCCAGCAGGCACCATTTTTACCCAGCTGGCGCCACCTTCACCTGGAAGACATGACGACCATAGGGAACAAGTTTACTCAGCACAAGCCACACTCATAGGACCCACCTTACCCAGCAGATGTCACTTTTACCTAGTAGGCTCCTCACTAACAGGCACGTCTTAACCCAGCAGGTTCCAAATTTTTACTCAGCGATACCACATTCACAGAAAATATCTTTACCCAGCAGGCACTGCACCATGCCCACAGGCACCGGCTTTACCCAGCATGCACCATGCCCACAGGCACCAGCTTTACCCAGCATGTACCACGCCCACAGGCACCAGCTTTAACTGGCATATACTCCACCTATAGGCACCTACAGTCGGGTGAGGGCTTAGAGGCTCCTTGGTGGCACTGCTCACCCACCTCGTGTTCTTTCTTGAGCATTTCCATGGCCTCCTGGAAGCGCTTTTCCTTCTCCTCGGTCTCAGCGATGGTGGCTTGGTTTTGCTCCTCATAGGCCATTGCGACCACGGCCAGGATCAGGTTCACCAGGTAGAAGGACCCCAGGAAGATGACAAGCATGAAGAAGATCATGTAGATCTTCCCTGCGGACCTGAGGGTCTGGGGGAGCAAGGGGGCAGAGGTCACCCTCACTGGGGCCCCTTCTGGGTTATGGCATTTCCAAGTCACCTAGTCTAGTTGTGCCAGGGGTTCAAATAGCCATAGCCTAGGGAGGAGGGTAGAGATGTCCCACCTATAGAGAGGGACATGTACTGACCTGCAGAGGAGAATGACCTGCACACAGCGGGACTGTGTCCCACCCGAGGAGGGAGGCAGAATGTTCCACCCAACTCAGGGCATGCTGTGCCCACAGAGGGAGAATATTCCATCCTACAGGGAGAAAGAGTGTCCCACTCACAGAGCAGAGAGCATCCTATACAAAGGGACTGGTACTTCATCACCAGCAAAAAGAAAGTTTCTTTGCTGCTGATCCCTTCTCCCTCAGAATCAAGGGTCCTTGTCCCCTGTCCCCTCCAAAGCTCTCACCAGTGGGGAGGCTGCTGGGGCCACTTCTGGCTAGTCACTTGTGTAGCCTGGACCCTGAGCCCACACTTGCTGTCCCTTGTGGGCACACACACACCTGCTGATAGAGGCGCTCCCAGCAGTCCTGCGTCATCAGGCGGAAGAGTGCAAGAAAGGCCCAGGCAAAGGAATCGAAGCTGGTGTAGCCGTGGTCAGGGTTCTCACCTGCCTTTAGGCACCGGTAGCCCTCCGGACATGTCCTGCAGCCACACACAGAGACTTTGTTCCATGCCGTCAGGGGTCTGCTGCCCTTGAGACCCTTGCTGGGCCGGACTTGTCTCCCTGGGCAACCCAGTTTATGCCCCACAGCTCAGTGAAGCTGAGCTTCACAAACCTAGTGCCACGCTGCTGGATCCTGCCTCCGTGACTTTGTTCGTGCTGTGCCTCCCGCTGGGACACTATCTTCCTCTTTACTCTTCTTATATGTACTCTGCTAGGCCTAAATCAAGCTCCCTTCTGCCCATACGTCACACCATCCCCAGCTACTATCAAGTTGCCTCTCCTCACAGAGAGGAAGCACACAAGCCTGGCTCATGTCTCTTCCTCTGCCCATCTACCCCATGAGGAGTTGAGTACAGCATGGGCATGGGGGAGAGCAGGGTTGGGGAGAGCAGTGAGCCTCGGCTGAGCTGAACAGGATGAGCCCAGGGCAAAGGCAGGGCCATGGGGTTGAGAAATGATTCTGGAGGGGATGGGCTGGGGCTTGGCCATGTCAGGAGCTCATTTGCACAACTGTGCACACAGCCACTGGTTCAGTGAGGCAGATTCACAGTTCACAGAGCTGGAGGTGATAGCCTCTCTCCAAAGAGGAAATGCTGGTCTGGAGTCATGTGTGCATGTATGTGTGTATGACACACACACACACACACACACACACACACACACTCACACACACACACGAGGGACTTAGCAAGTGGATGGATGCATCCAAGGGACCTCTGTGTCTTGCTAATGCCCCAAGACCCTCCAGACAATCTCTTTGGTGACAGGAAGGAGGCAACAAACTTGGTACTTCTCCTTTGAGGTGGCCCTCTGTGACCCCCTTCTCCAACACTCCATGGCACTGTCACAGTGATCCAGGCCCTGGTGTGCACAGGGCCCTGGAAGCTGCACATGGCTACTGGGCATCTCAAGGAAAGTCCAGGCTGCTGGAGAAACCACATTCGCTCCAAGGGACAGATCAGCAGCAAGGGAGGGAAGACTGGAGCTGGAGGGAGCAGTTCTGGGGAGCTTCTGGAAGGGAATGGAGCTGGGGGTGGGCTGGTTGGGGGGCTGTAGAAGGCATCCCAGGCTATCCCTCAGTCCCAGCCCACCTTCAGGGCTCCGTTAGCTCTCCCTGAAGCTCTGTCCCTGACCTTTCTCCAGCAGCTGTCTCCTCTGTGCTGGGGGCAAGGTGGGGAAGCTGGGGAAGGGTCCTGGCAGGTAAGGGAGACAAAAGAAGGCCTCGCTGTCCCTGGGGTCAGGGCATAAATAGAAAATACAGTCAGTTGAGAAAACACCAGGAGACTCCCCTGGCAGGACAAGGAGACCCGGGGTGGTAGGTGCCACATACCCAGCGTCAGAGCTGTTCCCACACAGTAACACATCGGAGGTGCCGTTCTTGAGCAGGTAATTTTCTGTAAGAGAAACATCATGCTGGTGAGGGGCACTCTGGCCCAAAAGCTTCCGCCTTGCATCCAGGGCTCTGGGGAGGTGGAGACCTCACTAGCGGTCTTCCTTCTTCTCTGCCCCTTCCCTGCCCCTGCCCTCTGCCTGGCCAGGCTTCAGGCAACTCTGGCTGTGCCTCTGGCCTTCCTCCTGTTCCTCTGCAGACATCCTGCTGCCAGTGCCCCCATGCTCTCAGAAGACACGGGAAGCCCTGGGGAGGGCCTCAGCTGTCCCCACAGGAAGCTTCTGCACCCTACCCGAAACCACTCAGGGGGCCCACCAAGGCCAGGAGGCAAGGGTCTGGGCAGTTACGGCTTGGCTGCCGAGTCACTGTGGGGCCTTGGCCGGCTACTGCCCAGCTCTGTACTCACTTCCACCACATAAAATGCTGGAAGTGATGCCTGCAATAGTCACCATGCTAACGCTGTGGTCTGTCCGGATGGGGCTACACCAGACAGGACCGCCCGTCTTGTCCTCTCCTTTCTGTGGCAGTCATCAGTCCCCAACACTCACCATTACCTGGCTTTGTCTTAGGCGACAGTTGTCAAAGCATGGTCCTCGAACCAGCATCATCAGCATCAAGTGGAAACTGCTTAGAAATGCAACTTCCTGACTGCCACCCAGACCTACTGACTCGGAAACTCTAGGGGTGGGGCCCAGAAGTCTGTTTTCCAGAGCCTTCTAGGTGACTTGGGTGTACATGGAAGTTTTAGAACCACTGTTACGAGGCCACTGCTGAACTACTCATTGAGTGTCTATGTTTCGTTTTCCAAAGTGGACTGCTGGTGTATGTAAGAGGCCCTAACTTCAGAATGGCCCTCAGGGTCATTCTGGCCCAGGGTCCTGTGGCCTGGAATCTGGCCTTGCAGCAGCATGTACCTCCGAAACAGACCAATGGCTCTAGTCAAGAGTGGTGCTGGCCATCAGCCTGGAGAATGGAAGTGTGAGCCACGGGGCAGTGAAACAACAGAGGGGCTCACACAACTTGGCACAATCATTGGGCTTGTTCCAACCCTCTTGCAGGGTTCTGGGGTACACGTATACGGAACGAGCATCCTGGCAAGGAACACTGACGTCAACTGGGAAATCTCCATGCCAGCTAGGTGGGGCTTCACTCTGAAGCCTCATCAACTACGCTGGCTCCATGTCCACCCCTTTCCTAAGCTGACACTCTGTGGGCAGGCTGGTCACCTTGCCATTGCAACACTCTAGGGTCAGTCCCATCTCCAAATGCCACAGCCAACTGGCCCTCTATCTAACTCCATACTTTCCACTCCTCAAGCATTGCCTCCCCGTCTAGCCTGGGAAGTCACAAGGCAGGCCCTAAGTCTGCTACCCGTCTGTCCTCTGTCTGGGTCTCTGGGGGATCAGGCAGGGCTTGAACAGCCCTGGAGGCCTGCCCTCTGGTGACGCCTGTGTGGGAGGTGACCCCGGTCTGCTGGTCTCACAAAGTCTTCCCCAGCTGCAGAGCAAGTTCGCACCTGGATCACTGAGGTAAAGGTCCAGGGATTCCCAGACCAAGCCGTCGGCCTCCACAGAGCCGTTGGTGCCGTTGAGCGCTGTGAAGTTGCGCACGCACTTGTGCCTTAGGTTGCCCATGAAGAGCTGCAGGCCGATGAGGGCAAAGACGCTGAGGCAGAAGACTGTGAGGACCATCACATCAGCCAGCTTCTTCACAGACTGGATCAGGGCCCCGACGATGGTCTTCAGCCCTGGGGAAGGCAAGAACAAGCACGGGGTCACCCAGGGGCACCGAGCTCTGTGCTCCACTGGTGGGGGGCTGGGCCTGAGTTGAGCTGGGGTGGGGCCAGAGTAGGCAACCAGAGGTGGGGACAGAATAAGGGAGGCTTCTCCTGGGCTTTGAGACCCAAGCCCCACTTTCCTCACAGCTGAGATTCTGTCCTGATTTCCCTGGGCAGGAGTCTAGGCTGGCTTTGTAGTTTCAGAGGGAGCCTGCTCCTCTTTGCTCTTCACCAGCCAAATATATGGCATGGGTGTGGAAAGTGCTGCTTTCTTGAGACAACACATACTCAGAGCATGACCCCCTTTGGCTAGTCTGAAGGTGTGCTAAGCCTACCCCTTTTAATGTAGTCCATGGAAAAGGAGATGGAGGCAATTGAGGGGCCTCAGCCTTGATCTTGAGATGGGGAGAAATAGAGCCATTCCTGCTGGGGGTCCTCCTGCCCCACTGCTGGGGCTGGCTCTATTTGATGTACAGGGAGTGTGGATTGTTTGGAGGAAACTAGGGGCCCAGGGTCTGGTCGGGTAGGGGCTGAGGGCTGTGGTCAGGTGTGTGCTGGGGGCTGTGGGTGACGGTCTGGCGGGGTCACGGTGGGTGATGTCTAAGGGGCCTGCGCTGGCTCAGGCCCACCTTTAGGGAAGGTTCAGGAACAGGACTGACCTGCATTGCATCTTCTCACTTGCCCTGTCCCTCTAGAACCTCCCCACACCCCCATCCATCCCATTCCCCATAGCTGAGAGGCTGTGTTCTGTTAGTTGCACAGCCTAGCTCCCTGCAGAAGCCAGCACCACATAGCAGAATGACAGAAAAGCATGTGTAGACACCAGTCTGGCCCTTAGCGACTGTCCTAGGACAAGTGCAAGCAGAGCATGGGGAATGAGGAGGCTCCTCTGCCAGCGGCAGGGCCCTGCCCCTCATGTCCCTGTCCCAAGCGGCCAGATCTCAGATTAAGCTCCATCCATCCACTGTCCAGCCGGTTAATGTGTTAGGAGCACCTGTGGCTTCTGTGCCTGCTGCTGCTGGGCCTGTGACCCACAGGCAGGGAGGCCATGATGAGCAAACACAAGATGGGGAGAGGATGACCTCCCCATGGTGCCACTGACATTGCTGCCCACCCAGGGCTCAGAGGCACTCAGCCTTCCTTGTGGAAATCGTTCCTGGCAGATGTTGGCAACTGCCTGGGCAGTGGGTGGACCTCACAGGTCTGGGTCCAGAGTAGTGGCAGTGGTAAGATTCACAAGCTCTTCATGGTCCAGAGCTCCTCATCTGTAACAGAGCTTCCTGTACCCTTTGGTGGGTTTACTGGGCTGGAGACCTGCATGTCTCGAAGGGAACAAAGTGAAGACTGATGGACAGCAGCTCGAATACCCAAACTGGTCTCTGCCTCAATTGTTAGGCTAAAGTCTCTTTGGCCTGAAGTATCCCATTCAAGGCCAGCAAAGCACCCCCTGACCTGGTCTGTGGAGATAGTGGCCAAGGGTAACTCACCCCTTTGAACATTTCTCATACTGATGATAGATTTCACTTCTGGCAAGAATGGTTGCAACGAAACTGCAGGATTCTTTCTAAAAAGACCCAGGAAGGGATTGGCCCCAGGAGATCAACTGGGAAATCCTCCTGCCACTGAATTAACAGGCTGGGTGGAAGAGCCCTTGGAAATCACCAATTCTGATTTCACTCTCATTTTATGGAAAAGCGACTGAGTCTAGAGAGGACTAGGGCTATTTCAGACTCAGCTCAGAGGACACCTCCTCCCGAGGGCCTTCCATAATGCCGACCATGGCATTTTTCTATTGGCCGCTTTCAGAGCCTGCTGGCTCACTAGGTTGCTGGCAGCTGCGAAGAGGTCCCATGGAGCTAGGCCGAGATTGGTGGGCTTCCTCCTTTTCCCCAGGACCGAGAAATATTTCCCTTTGTAAATCTTTCTTATAAAACACACCAGGAATATGCCTTAAGTCCTGTGGTTAGTGTGTTTGTCTACTTCGGTGGGGTGTGTGCCTGTGAGGCTCTCCCCAGGGCCCTAGAGGACAGACCATGTGGTTTCTGAGTCTACGTGTGCCAAGGCCCATGATGTCTGTCTCAATGCAGGTGGCTCCATGGGACTGAGCGGGAGCAGACTGCCTCCTTGCTACTGGCCCTTGGCAGGGGTCTGGGCCACTTGTGGGAGCTCTGGGGGAGATGCGGCCCTTATGAACATACTATAGTGGGTTTAGAGGCCAGAAAGCTCAATGTGAACATAGCATAACTGGGGGCTGCTCTGGCAAGATAACTAGCCCTACCAGGGGGAGTCCAGATTCCTTATTGGAGCTTAGAGCAGGGCTTCTGACTCCTTGGGGGCGACAATAGCTCAATGCAGGCCTGGGAGCCACCAGGTTCCACATCAGGAGTGGATGTAGCCATCTGGTTCAACCGATCCTCCCGTCAGCTCTCACACCTCCCTAGAATGATGGCATGCAACCTATCTCCAGCTGCCTTATTTATTTATTTATTTATTTATTTATTTATTTATTTATTTATTTATTTTGAGACAGAGTCTCACTCGGTTGCCCACGCTGGAGTGCAGCGTGATCTCGGCTCACTGCAACCTCCACCTCCCGGGCTAAAGCGATTCTCCTGCCTCAGTCTCCCAAGTAGCTGGGATTACATGCGTGCACCACCACGCCCAACTAATTTTTATATTTTTAGTAGAGATGGGGTTTCACCATGTTGGCCAGGCTAGTCTTGAACTCCTTACCTCAAGTGATCCACCCGTCTCGGCCTCCCAAAGTGCTGGGATTACAGATGTGAGCCACTGTGCCCTGCTGGGCTGTCTTTTTAAAAGAGGTGCCTTACCCAGTTCTAAGTGTGGCTGCTTTCGGAAAAGACTTCTGGAAGGAACCTCTGGGCACTGCCCCTCCACAGCAAGTTCCTCCAAACAGGAGGAGCTTTGAGTCTGGGGAGAGGGAATACAAACTTAGGATAGGAATGTCTCCTGGGTGGAACTCAGCTTCAGCACCGGCCCATCACACAACCAGGCTCAGAAATCACAAGTCTTTTCAGAGTTTTCCTGGATGGATGGATGGAATGGTTTCTAGAGACGTTATCTGGGCCTAGATTTCCCAGATGCAATTGCCAACATCTGTCAAGGAGAATTTCTTCCTGAGGCTACCATGCATGGTTTGCTAAACCTCTACCGCACCATGCAGCGAGGGCTGTTAGACACCAAGGCCCGATGATGCCTGTCCACAGATTACGCTTTGTTTCACAAAATGGGGCTGGGGCTCTGGCCCTACTTCTATCACCAGATGGGGCACAAGGCGGGCCGAGGCACTCAGTCATGAAAGACCGTGCTGGAGTTTTCCTCTTTCATTCCGGGTGTGTGTGGGGGTTCCCACAAACACACTTCTTTTGGTTTCCTCATCAGAATCTGACATTTCAGGCTGAAGCAATTCATGTAAAACTTTTAGCTATTCAAATAGCTGAGTGTGGTTTGGAAAAGCAGTCCACTATCTTGGAAAAAATTTAGGTTCAATGTAGGCCCCACCGTGGGGTGCTCTGTGCCCCCTGGTGTCTATGAGAGTGGGCTTTGCTGGGGTGGGCAGCCTGAAGCCCATTCTGAGGCTCCAGGGGGACAGGCATGTCCACTGCCAATAGCCCCTGGCACCTGAGCCCTGGGAAAGGTATTCTGGTGACAGGCACATTCGAAGGGCCTTCTGGAGGGTTGCCTTGGCTCCCAGGTGGCTGGAAAGGCCCAGGCGTATCCCTCTAGCCTTGGTGTTTAACCTGATTTTCACCTGAAATGACTGATATAGTTTTCAGGGCCCGGAGGACTCGGAAGGTGCGTAAGGCTGAGACATTGCCCAGGTCCACAAATTCAGTTGTGTATCTGTAACAAGGGAAATTCACACACGAGACAATGACAACACACCAATAGGAGACACACAGTCAGAGGAGGAAAGGGGGTGGGGAAGACAGAGAGAGAGTCACTTGTAGCTGAGATCTGAGAGGCAAACCTGGGCATCTTACCTGGGATAACTGAAATAGTTTTTAGAGCTCTCAGGACTCTGAAAGTTCGAAGAGCCGACAAATTGCCTAGTTTTATATTTTCTGATACATACCTGCAGAATCAAACCACAGTTATTGGGAATTACAAAGCAGAACCGCCGCCTGCCCTCCCCGACCAGCCCTCTCCCTTGGCCCCCTCCCACGGGGGTGGGGGCAGTGCTGTGGATAGCCCAGGGCCTCCCTCAGGTTTTCTTCTGGATTTCAACCCTCCTAACATAGGACTTCGGCTTGAGTGCCGTAAGGATGTCCACACAGCAAGCTTCCCGGTGGCTCTCTTGGTGATGGTGCTAAGGATAACTGGTGCTAGAAGGCAACCACTCTGCCACTCTCGCCACACCACTGGGACCCATGACATGAAACCACATGTGGGGTCTGGGGCTGGGGACACATCAGAGTGAAGAGGGAAGCCTGTTTTCCAGGAGGCTCAGGTCAGGTGATACAGGAAGCAAGTGCATTTCTGGTCCTAGTTTTGGTTCACATCTTCTGTGATCTGTTGATCAGCTTGTGCCTGGCTCAGAAGTCCTTGAAGTCACGAGGTGGAAGTGGCCTGAATACTCATTGGAAAAAACAGAGTTCCCAAGACAGAAGCACTGGAAGATGGGAAGAGAGGTTGCCTGAATATCTGTTCTTCCAACTACTCACAGGCAAGGAACAACACAAGAAGAGAAAAGGGCAGGATGAGGGGCTCCAAGGCAGTGGAGCGCCTTCCCAAGTCCACCAGTCCCACCCCCAGACCCTTGGTATCTTCCAGGGATGGCCCTGGGTCTCCACCGGAGGAGTGGCCTCCAGAAGCGAGATGCCCTTCCTGGGGTCTGTCCTGCTTGGGTCCGAGTGAGGATCAGCAGGGCAAGTGGCTGTGGGCCCCCTCCTGGAACTTGGACAGTTGCCCATCTGTGGCCTCCACAGGGACAGGAGTAAGAAGGTGGTCTCTCGGGGGCAGGGACCAAGCAGAGCATGAGGACATGCAGTATATGGGCCACATGACCACGAGGACCACAGACAGTGTGTGACCAAGGCCATCAGGACAGTGGCAAGTGACTTGTGACATTTAATCAAAGGCTTTGCATCCAGGGTGTGTGACATTTAACCTAAGGTGTCTGGTATTTAACAAAGGACATTGGACTTGGGATGTCTGATGTTTAAGCAAGTGCGTCTGACGCAGGTGTCTGAGTGATGTCAGACAGAGGACGTCAGCCCTGTGGCTCTGGGTGAGTGCAAGGGTGGGCTGGCACTGTTGCCAGACTCACTCTGCTGGGCGGTCTGGACCTCCAGGCCCTTCCAGTCTGCTCCCAGCTTCCCAATTCCCCTTCAGGCTTTGAATATCTACAGGAAAGAACTTGGCCAGCTGAGTCAAGGGGCTTAATGCCCTGGGGTCCACAGGTCTGGCTCTAATTGACACTGGGCTGACACCAGCTTTCTCTATGTCCACTGGAGGAGCCCCTCCATCTTCACATGGCCCTATGCACCATGCTGATCTCTCCTTACTCACAAAGCCCTACACAGATGGGACGTCAGCAGACACACTGCCAGAGCTTGCTTTCCTCTGATGACACCAGACCCTTTCTGTGGTGTGGCTTCCATTTCGTCTCCTGTATTCACTTCAGCATGTACATCTTTCTCCAGCGTGGCAGTCAGATGCAGTCCCATCATCTGCTGGGGAGCAGAGGTCACTGTGCTTGTTCTGGCTCATATACACCTGTTAATTTGATCCAAGTTCCCTCTCAACTTCTGAGAGCTATTCCATTCTCCACGACGGCTCAGACTCTCAGGGCTCTGTCCAACATTCTTCTCTCGGTCTCTCTCCAGACATGGTGCTGCCACAGGACTTTCTGGCTGAGCCTGGGATATTGCTGACCTTGCCATCCCATGGAAACATGGCTTTGGCCTGCTGGAGGCTCTGGGCCCCTTTTCTGGCTGCTGTTCTACCGGGTGTGGCTAAGGACAGCAGCTCCCCTGGCCTAGGATACTGGTTTCAAGGCTGTCTCTTCTAGTTACAGGGAGTGAGTGGAATACTGTGCAGGTTAGAGAGGGAACCAACCGTCCTTGCTTCAACAGTCCTTGCTTCCCTCCTGTCCCTTACAGACCCAGTCTGTCCCCTGGTGTCTCCATTGAAAACTCTGCCTATCTCTAGCTTATATTCTGCCTGTCTTTGCTTGTCCCAGGGTGGAACCTGCCCCCAGCACAGTGTCCCCAGCACAGACAGTGCTTGGCCTCCATTCATTGTCTGCCTTCTAGGCAGCTGGTGTCCCAAGGTGACAAGGACAGCTTAGTGACAGAATAAGGGAGGACCATATCTGTGCTCCTGGCAGGCTTGCAAAGCCAGCTGAGTGGCTGGAAATAGGAGTGCAGCTGGTGGCCGTGTGTCTGTCTGGGAGAGCAATCATGAGTTAGAGGAAGTCTTAAAAGAGGACTTACAGGGTAAGGGTGTGGAATGTCTGGGACCATGTTGGTGACTTGGTGGGCTACTGCCTCTTTTATTCTACCCAGATCCCCACTGAGGCCTCT
Organism: Pan troglodytes; assembly: GCF_028858775.2. NCBI lineage: Eukaryota > Metazoa > Chordata > Mammalia > Primates > Hominidae > Pan > Pan troglodytes. The sequence continues at coordinate 42,619,684 of NC_086015.1, forward strand.
TTTGGGTCCTCTGAGTGTGGCAGGGCTGGAGGAATGCTTGGTATGACACAGGGCCAGTTGCAGAGGTGGCAAGTGTGGGGTCACGTGAGGGGTCAGAGCTTTGCCCCTCTCAGGCTGGCAAAACCCTCCTCCAGGCCAGTCTGCTCCTTCAGTGATGGCTAAGCTGCTGGCCAGAGGCAGACAGCTGGACAGCAGACAGGGGCAGAAAGAGCAAAGGGTGGTGGGTGAGAATCCTATCCCATCACCAGCCCCAGTGCAGGGAAGCCTTCTTCCTGCCCCTCCCTTATCTTGAGATGGTGAAGCCCACGCCATTAGTGACTGCAGGAATTGCCACCCTCCTCTCTGCCCTTCCTCCCTTCCCCTCCAGGTTTGGTTTCCATAACAACCCCAGAAGGTGGGAGGCTATGCTAACTAGCAGGTAATGCCCTTCTGTGAGTGGGGCCACAGGAAGAGCTCTGGCTGGAGGGCTGCAAGCTGAGCCTGGCAGGCTTCCCAGCACCCTGCCCCAGACCCTCCCACAGCCTCTAAATCAGTGGGGTGGAGGATCACCCCAGCAGAAACATCAGACTTGGGGTGCCTCTCCCATCCATCCCATGGTTAGGAGTTGGGAGACTTGGTTTTAGTCTCAGCATTGCTTCTGATTCAGTCTATAACTTTGGGCAAGTGCTAGGTTCTCTGTGAGACTCACTTTCTCCATCTGTGTAATGGAGGTCAGATGGAGGATTCCACTGAATGGAATGTTTCCCTTCACTCAAATCTCCTTTGATCATCCTAGAGTCCCTTGTTACTGAACCATTGCATCTCTAAGAGAATGCATTTCAAAGCCAGAATCCCTGTCAATCAAAGCTGCCAGGCCAGGCCAGCCAAGGGCCCACAGCTGATGTGCCAATGGGTCACACAGCCCTACGGGAAGTGGATGTGCCATTTCTGTGAGATGCTTGGAAACGTGGAGAGTGTCTGAGCTTCTGAGGCTGAGTTCTGTCTTGTCAGCCTCGGCCCTGGCACACAGCAAAGGCAAGCAGGTTTCGGTGAGGAAGGCACACCTGCTTTGTGACTCCCAGTGAAAGAAGCGGTTTGGGAATGAAACCAGGATTCTCCCAGGAGACAGGGCAGGAGGACTTGTTAAGGGTCTGAGGTCGCTCAGAGCATCTCCCAGAGACACAGCCTGAGCCAAAGCTTGGCCCAGGGCAATGACTTTTCCTGGGATCTGGGGCTGCCTCTGTGGTGATACTGTCTTGCCCAGGCTCCAGGTTGGGGAGCTAGGAAAGGCTCAGGCAGACGGTGTATCCTCTCCTGCCCGAAGCCACCTTCCTTCCTGTGACACCCAGCCTCAGGACACTGCTGTGGATTACTGCTTCCCACCCACAGGGCACCCCCAGGGCCCAGCCTGGCAACCCTACTCCATTCCCAAGTCAGTGCAACCTCCTCGGCTCTGACATGAAAAGTTCTCCCTCTCTCTGAAACCTCAGATGTGCCTCCCCACTCTGTTCTCAGCTGATGATCAAGCTTCTTATTTCACTGAGAAAATAGAAGCAATCAGAAGAGAAATTCCTTTCCTTTCATCATCAACTCTTATCAATCTACCTCCATCTCCACCTGAAATTCAGCCTTCCCCACTCTTCAGGTCGATGCTCCCCCTTGGCACTGCATTCCCACCCTCTTGGGCCAGCTCACAGGCTTTGCTCCTGCAATCCCCTTGCTCATCTACATCATCTAGCATTCTCTCTCTACTGGATCATTTTCACCAGCCTGCAAAGATACCCCCCTTCTTTAAAAGCCCTCCCTTGATTGACCCACATTCCGCACTGACCACTACACCATTTTCAGTCCCATTTTATAGCAAGCCCCGCAAAATAGATGTCTGTACTTGCCACACCTCCTCTCTTCCCACTCTCTCTTGAACCCTCCTTAACCAAGTGCATGTCCTTTTCCTCCACTGGAACCTCTCTTGTCAAGGGCACCAGTGACCTTCCCCCTCTGTCAAATCCAATAGTCCATTCTTAGTCGTCACCTTCCCCAACCTCCCGGTGGCGGGTTTCCAGTGGAATCACATTCCTTCCCAGACACTGCTCTCTCCTGATTTGCCTCTGCCCTCCAGCCTTCTCTCTTGGCCTCCAGATGAGATGTTGGGGCATCCCACAGTACATTCAGGCTACAGGCTACACTCATGCCTAGGTGATCTCATCTGGTCTCCTGGCTTTAAATACCATCTGTACCCCCATAGCTTCTAAATTTATACTTCCACCTTGGAGCTCTTTCTTGAACCCTAGACTGGAATATCCAGTTGCCTACTCAATATCTCACTCACCCTGGGTGCTTTCAAATGTCATACATCTCAAACTGGACTTTTGATTTTCTTCCTACTTCAGCCAGTGTCGCTCTCTCCAATTTTCCATTTCAACCAATGGGAACACCGTCCACCTAGCAGCTGCTCAAACCAAAAACCACCTTGGGGGGCCTCCTGTCAGCCCTACCTGCAAAGTATGTCCAGAATCTGACCAGGTGCTCCCCTTCTCCACTTGGTCCTTGGTTCCAGTCACTATCTTCTGTCTCCTGGCTGCCAAGATATAGCCTCCTAACTACTCCGTCTGTCTCTACCTTCTCCAGTCTGTGGTCCACACCATAGCCAGGGGAGTCTCTACAGAATGTAAAGCGGGTCACAGCTCTGCCTGTTCTTACACCCCGGTGACTCCCATCACACCTGGCTTTTACCACGATCTGTCTTCCACCCCACTACTCTGCAACTTCATCTCCCACCACTCTTTCCTTGCTCGCTCAACTCCACCCAGGCCTAAATCCATACTGGGTTTGGGGCAAGTAAGTGGTATTGTCTCTCAGAGCCAGTTTTCCCACTTGTAAAATGGAGGGCTAGAGTTGGCTTACAAATAGTGTACCTAGAAACAGAGATTCTGATGCATTTTCCCACTACCAGGTTCTCCGTCTATACCCCATTCACCAGGGTATAGTTTCCCTCTTTGTCCTCTCTCCCTGACAGCATGGCTGAGCTCAGGGCTGCTCATGTCTGGGGTTAAAGCCTGTCTTCAATAGGTAGATTTAGGGATTCCAAGCATCCTAGAAAGTGAGAGCTGAATTGAGCTTCTGATACCACAGCACACAACACTATCCTTTCACATGTCGGGAAACTGAGGGTTTGCAAGGGCAGGGGGTATGAGCCTCACCAGCTCTGCTCCTTGCTGAGATGCAGTGCTCAGCCCTGCACACACTAGGTCCTCTGCTTCAGAAAGGCCTTTTTCTTTTTTCTTTTTTTTGAGGCAGTCTTGCTCTGTTGCCCAGGCTGGAGTGCAGTGATGTGATCACAGCTCACTGCAGCCTTGACTTCATGGGTTCAAGTGATCCTCCCAAGTAGCTGAGACTGCAGGTGTGTGCCACCACACCCAGCTAATTCTTGTGTTTTTCATAAACATGGGGTCTTGCTATGTTGCCCAGGCTAGTCTTGAACTCTTGAGCTCAAGCAATCTGCTCACCTTGGCCTCCCAAAGTGTTGGAATTACAGGTGTGAGCCACCGCACTCAGCCTTCAAAACGCCTTTGATGGTTGAGCCTCTGATCACGACTTCTGCAGATGTCCCATCAGAACCCAGCATCTGTTCACTGATACTTCCAGGGTGGAGTGCAGCCTCAACGCTGACCCCTCAGCAAGGATTTCTCCTGTAGGCAAAGAGGCGGGGCCTCAGCCTGGGCTGCAGCAGGCCTGGGGTCACGTTCACTTTCTGGCAGGCTCCCTGTGTGTCCTTGGCATCAGTTTTCTCACCCATAAAATGGGCTAAGCCATCCCCAGGTAGCCTACTTCTCTGGCTGGTGTGAGGATCCACTGTATTGTGTCAGTGGCCGGGTGCTTTAAAATGTGCCAAACATTGAGTCTCTGGATGGAGCAAGCTGATGTGCTGGTGCGACTGGTGTGAGTTCCTGGGGATGCTTAGTCACTTCTCCAGGCTCCTTCTCTTGGCTGCAATTTCATTCTTAGTCATCTTGGAATCCAGGTCACCATTCGCAGTGGGCCAGGGGTTGAAATATTGGTTTCTCTTGGTGAAAAGGGCAGAGGATACTAAACCAGAATCTTAATGATGTCCTTGGAGACCAGGGCTGCCGTGGAGCCCCAGGTGAGCCAGTAGACCTGACCACCAAGGCCTGCCTGAGCTGTCTCTCCCCACCAGGATGAGCTCAGGGCCTCCACCCTACCTTCCTCCAGCCTGTGTGCAGAGCTGCATGTGGACTGCAGGGAGGAAGCCAGAAAGAGAGGGGTGGTCTGGGGCCTGGGGTGGTGCACACCCCATCCCAGTGTGGCCTGCAAGGCATAGCACAGCATAGCAAATGAGATACTTACGCCATGATAATCACACTAAAGTCCAGCCAGTTCCATGGGTCCCGAAGGAAAGTGAACGCGTGCAGGCAGAAGCCTCGAGCCAGAATCTTGACCAGAGACTCAAAGGTGTAAATGGCGGTGAAGGTGTACCTGGGCAGGAGAGGCCGGTGGGGTTTCTTAGGGAGGCCTGAGCAGGCCAGGTTCTCCAGGTTCCCTACATGGTGTGAGCCCCACAAAGCTCCCTTCAACAGAGGCCATCAAACGGGGCTCTCTGCAATGCCCCCATGGCAGAGCTGGAGTTGGGGATGGAACTTTGCTCTAAACATCTGGCTAACGAATCCATCGTCCAATTTGTTTATTCCATATTATCGTGTAACTGCCATGTGTCCATCTGAACTCTCTGTATTCTCTCTCAGTTGTCTTGGTGGAAGAAGACCTCCTCCCAATCTCCTCACCCCAGCCCTGGGGGGCTGTGCATGCAACAGGCATACAGTGGCCACAGGGTCTGTGCTATAGGACAGTGTACATGGACCCTCACCCCTGTTTGTGGGTCCTCAGCAGCTAGCAATGGGCCCAGTCAATCCTCAACTGCTTACAGGGTGGGTGGGTCCAGCTGTCCACCTTGGGCTTGAAGGGGTGTTGATATTATAATGCATGGGGCTGATGGGAGTCGGGGTGCTGTTCTCTCTGCCTAGGGCAGCCTGAGGAATCCAAAATGCCTGGATGCTGGGACTGAGGCCCCCAGGGCTGGAGCGGGAGAGGACCGCATCCCAGGATTCAGAGCAGCTGCACGTACCAGCTGAGAGCACTGCTAGGTTCTGTGTGAACATGGAGAACAACTAGGCAGACTGCTTTGGGAAGAGAGCTGCCCCAACATTCTGTTGGTCTCCTGAAAACTGCAGCCAAATGCAGTAAGGGCTTATCAAGTCTGCTTAGAACCTCCAGGTAAGGTACTTTTGTTTGGGAAGAAAAGAACCAGAAGCAGTTTCTGGAACTGTGCAAATGGTTATAGGAGGCAGGACTTGGGGAAAAAAAAGGCAGCAGAGTGTGTTACTGAAGTGGGGATAGCCCTGGGGTACCTCCTAGCTGCCTACCTCCTAGCTGCATGGCATCAGGCCAGCTATTTCTCTAATTCTTAGTCTCATCTGTGCAATGGGGAAGGTGGCTGCACCCACCCTACTGGGTGGCCATGAGGGTTAAAGGAGATGATGCTTATTGTTCTTATGACAGTGCCTGGCGTGTACAAAATGCTCAATAAATTATTATTATTTCAGAACTTTCTCCAATGTCATCATTCCTCTTTAGGCAGGACAGGGAGAAACTTTCTACTTTGCCACTCTGGAGAGCTTCCTCCCTAGAAGGCACAACTCAAATTAATGCCAGAAGTTGGCAGGACTGGGAAAGGCAAAAGAGGGTAGAAGCTGAGCCAAGGGCTGCCCCACCGCCATGGGTAAGTTCCTGGGCCTGGACACAAGCCCCCTTCCAGGGCAGCTTCAGGAGCCATGGCATGGAATGGAAAGGAAGGGAGGGGGCCACGTGGAGAAGAGGCCCTGAAGATACTCACTCGACATACTTGGTCCAGGGTGGAGGGTCGTGCTGGGCCATGAACACGCAGTTGGTGAGGATGGTGCACATGATGAGCATGTTGAAGAGCGTGCGTGGGGTCAAGGAAAGCTGAGCAGCATGGGCCAGCCACGCCACCACCGCTGGGGGGTCCTGCCCCTGGGGGTCATCACTGCCAGGCCAGTGCTACCAGACAACAAACAGGGTCTCCAAGGAGACACACTGGGGCTGTGACCAGTCCATGCCAATCCCCCTCCACCCAGGCTGGTCTCTGTCCCTTCTCCGGCACTTGCAGCTGGCCCCCTGGCCTGCTCCATGACACCTAATAGGCACCAGAGACTTGAAACCACACTGCTGGTAGGGTCTCGTGTGGAGGGAAGGCAGGAGAGGTGGGCCCCAGACCTCAAAGCCTTTTAACCGCAGTCAGGCGAGGGGCCCTGTCCTCAGTCACATAGGAGAGAAATGAGCATTTATAAATTGCTCCTCAGGGGAGGGCAAGGCCAGAGTGGCAGGGCTCTGAGTTCCCTCCCCCACTTCTAGGGGAGCAGCCCAGGCCAGGCGTTGTCTAGAAGTTCTCTGCAGAATGCCCTGCTGCCAAACAACTGCACACCTGGCCAGGGCCTGCTACCCCTGGGGAGGCAGGGGACCACTCCTCTGGCTGCTTCCTGCCTGTGCACCTAGTCTTCAAGCTAGCCCTCTGCTCCACCTGGGAATCTCCTTCTCACCCTGCAGGAACCCGTCAGTAGGACCCCACCCAACTCCCTAGCAGCCTGTCCTGCCTTTCTGGTAACACGGTGCTGCCTCTGTGCCCTGCGGGCTTCGGGCCCCCCTCTTTTAGCCCTGGTGGCTCACTGAACGGCAATGTCCATCTGTCTCCCATCACAAGGCAGCGCTTCAAGTACCAGAGCTATGCTTCAGGTCTACTTGTGGGCTCTTGGCCTTGAACTGAACTGCCCAGGACTTCTCTGAGCCTGACTCTGGCTACAATTCCTAGCTGCTGCTTCAGGCTAGACAAAGCTCCAACCGCCCTCCTCCACCTCTGCAAGGCCTGCAGAGGAACAAGGGGGCAGACTCTGGGCCTCCTGTAGGCTGGGGCACCCCTGGAGGCCTGGCCTAGAGCAGGGACACTGTGCTTCTCTCACAAATCCCTACCCAGCCCCAGAGGAGAGGCTGGGCCTTCCACTCCCTGTGGCTGCCCCCAAGCGCTCAACACCATGCCCGGCCTCAGCCCCGTATGCACAGCTGCCAAACTGGTGATTCCCACAGGCCGCCCAGGAGCTGCGGTAATTGAGCTCCAGGGGCTGCCTCTTTCCTCCCTAGCATAGCTCCACCTCACCTGATGGGAAGGCCAGTGCAGTCCGAGCACAGACCAGGCCTGGCTGCGGTGCCGACTGCCCCAGCTGGGGACAGTGGGGATGCTTCTTGGGAATCTAACCAGGTAGATGCCCTCCGTGCCGCCAGTCCTCTTCTAGGGAGTCAGGCAATCAGGAAATCAGCATCTCAAACCAGCCTCCAGTTTATAATTATTTAGTTTCTCATCTGGGACGAGAGGAAATTAGGCTTTGCGACTCTCCCTTAGTCAAACAAGGACTGAGCCAACAGGACTGCTCGGCTCTGATGCCATGGCTCCAGGAAGCCTTGATTTCTCCGTGACCAGAAGGCATCACTTCAGGCTCTGGGGTCCCTCCGTCAGTTTGGTATCTGCCCAGCCCTCTGCCCGTGTGAGGGTCTCCAGGGCCAGGCTTATATCCGTCTCCAGCTTTCAAGGCAGGATCAGATAATCATCTCAGTATCAGTACCCCTTCTCCCTTACACACACACACACACACACACACACACACACACACACACACTGCCCACACGCGGGGTATGTGCCAAGGCTTTCCTCACTAGGCAGATGGTTAACAAGCCCCCCAACCAGTCTTTATTCATCCCCGCGGATCTGCTGCTAAGCATCTACTGGGGAGCCCAGGTGACTCCTAAAATATGCAAGCAATGATGCTAAGAGTGAATATTCCTTGAGCCCTTCCTAGGTACCAGAATTTGCTCTCCGTGTCCATCAGCGAATTCAGTTTTCCCAACAACCATATGTGGTGCGGACTTTGTTTCCATTTTAGGTGATGAGAAGACGGAGGCACAAAGAGGTTAAGTTGAAGGTCACTGTGGTAGGCAGAATAATGCCCCCACCACCCCCAAGGTGGCCATGGAGGAATCCCCGGAAACTGTGAATAGCTAATTTGTATGACAAAATGAGACCGTGCAGATGTGATTAAATTAAGGATCTCCCCTGGCCTCCACGAGACAGGGTCTAGCTCTGTCACTGGGGCTGGAGTGCAATGGTATTACCACAGCTTACTGCAGTCTTGAAATCTTGGGCTCAAGAGATCCTCCTGCCTCAGCCTCCCGAGTAACTAGGACTACGGGTGCACACTACCATAGCCAGCTAATTTTTAATTTTTTTTTGTAGACACAACGTCTTACCATGTTGCTTAGCTGGTCTTGAACTCCTGGGCTCAAGCAATCCTCCCACCTCAGCCACCAAAAGTGCTGAGATTACAAGTATCAGCCACTGCTCCTGGCCCTAAATTAAGGATCTTGAGGTGGGGAGATCATTCTAGATTATCCAGGTAGACTCAGTATAATCACAGGGGTCCTTTTAAGCAAAAGAGAGGCAGAGTGTTGTGACATGAAATTCAACCGGTCATTCCTGGCTTGATGATGACAGGGAACCACAGACTAAGAATCCAGTGCAGCCTCCAGAAGCTGGAAATGCCTCGGAAACACATTCTCCCCTAGAGCCTCCAAAAGGTGTGTAGCCCTGCTGACACCCTGAGTTTAGTCCAGCAAGAACCATTTTGGACCTCTGACCTCCAAAGCTGTAAGGTGACAAATCTGCTTTGCTTTAAGCCACTGCATTGGTGGTAATTTGTTACAGCATTCCTGGGAAAGTACTCCTGGTACCAAGCTGATCAATGGCTGAGCCAGCATGCACCCTGGTTCTCCTGATCTGGGCCCCACTCTGAGGCCCCATGCTGCACCACCTCTGCAAGATGACATTCAAGGCCACCCGGTCCACTCTCCTGCCTCCAGACTGGAGGGTCTGCATGAGTCATGCTGCTTCTGGCTCTCACATGCCAAGCAGGTAAGCTATTCCACGCCTGGCCTCTGCCACCCATGGGGTGGTGTGAAAACCAAATGAGGTAGAGAGCACCGTCGAATGTGGGGAGACTACCGTACAGGAAGGAGGGAATTATTTGTTATTTGTAAGAGGAAATCCCACTTGAGCATGTGTGTCTGGCCCTGAGTGGGAGCCAGGGGGGCAATGGAGCCATGTCCCCAAAACGCTCTGACATGGGATATTATGAAAAAACCAAACATGCCTCTGGCTGGGCTGGGCAGGAAGGCTTCCTGGAAGAGGCATTTAGATAAGCACCAAGGCTGGCCAGGGTTGCTCCAGCAACCAGTCAGCCCAGCTGGTCATGGTGAAGCAGCATGTGCTGAAGGCTGGGTGGTGGACTCCTCTCGGTGGAGCCAAGTCCCTTCCAGCTCTAGGGGGACCACTCACAGCTCTCCTTAGAGTGGGGAACAGGCCCCATTGCAGGGAGCAGTGGTGTGAACAGGCTGCCTTGTACTACAGGCCTTGGCTGGACCCAGGCAGAGGTGAGTGAGACTTGAACACCCAGACTCAGGGAAGAGCCAGGGCACACAGCCCTCTGGATCCCACCAGTCAGGGCCTGGGTCCCATGGTGGGCAATGACAGGAGCTATCTATCTGGGTTTTACCTTTTCCAGACACAGCAATGGCTTAGGGTGACGTGTAGCAAGCTCTTGTCTCTCTTCCACTTCACTGCTCAAAATCCTTGCCTGGTTCCCATGGCCTTGAGGACAGCACTTGCACAATTGTCAATCCTTCTTCTGCACGTATGAGATCTCTTCCTTCCTAGACTGAGCACCCAGTCCATATGACTCTGCCTAAAGCATACCCAGGTCCCCCATGGCGCCCAGCACGTAGCCAATACCATAGAGACGAGTCAACTGAACTCCTGGCCAGGGCACACCTGTTTGCACTGCCTTGTAATTTCAGGCTGATGATTGAGCTGGTCCCTTGTGTGGGCTGAGGCAAAGGCCAGCTCTCCAGGTCTATGCTCAGCTGAACATCTTCAATCTTGTCATGTCATTGTCCCTAAACACCCACTCCTAGCCTCGTGATAAAAATGCCAGCAAGGAGTGCCTGAGTTGTGGGGAATGCCTGACACTTGGGCTGCCTAAGTCTTCAGATCCCAGGGAGTTTAAAAAAAAAAACTCCCAAAGAAAAGGTAATTAACTGTGGAGGGGTATTTTCATGTGTTTGTGCTATTAAATCAACATGCACACACACATACACCACAGACATGTGGTTTGATTGCCCATTTGAATCTGGTAGAGGAACGTGGGAGGATTTTGTGCACAGATCCTATATAACCAAGAAGGCAAAATACTTCTCAGTGTGTGTGTGAGGCCTCTCTGAATGTGACTGCGGTAGGATATGGAGTTCAGTTGGTTTCTTTTATTTAATCCCGGCAGGAACACATTCTGCAGGATTATAACAAAAATACATATAAAAAAATCATTCCACATGCCCATATTTACTTTTTGGTAACTTCCCAGAGATACACTGCAAGCATGGAGCCAAGAACAAGGCCAAGCGGAATCACTGCGCACTTGCTACGGTCTGTGAGCTCCTGGATTGTCACGACTGAGCAGGTTTTCTCACCAGGCTGCATTCCTGCCCACTTTTAAGTATGTCTTTGCCCCACTTACCATTCCCAAAGGGCGTTGCACAGAACTTTGCACATGTGGAACTTAGATGTTTGAATGAGTATAAAAATTTAAGCAGAGCAAAAGTTCACCATTCAAAACATGAGACCTGATGTTCTTTAGAAATGCATAGTGACTGATAATGGGCACAGGATTTCTTTTGGGGTGGTGCAAATGTTCTGGAAATAGATAGTGGTGATGGTTGCATAACCTTATGAATATACTAAAAACCACTGAACTGTGCACTTAAAAATGGTAAATTTTGGCTGGGTGCGGTGGCTCCTGCCTGTAATCCCAGCACTTTGGGAGGCCGAGGCAGGTGGATCACGAGGTCAGGAGTTCAAGACCAGCATGGCCAAGATGGTGAAACCCCACCTTTACTAAAAATACAAAAATTAGCCCGGCGTGGTGGCGGGCGCCTGTAATCCCAGCTACTCAGGAGGCTGAGGCAGAGAATCGCTTGAACCCAGGAGGCGGAGGTTGCAGTGAGCCGAGATTGCGCCACTGCACTCCAGCCTGGGCGGCAGAGTGAGACTCCATCTCAAAAAAAAAAAAAAGAAAAAGAAAAAGATAAATTTTATGGTATATGAAGTAGTATACCTCCAGTTAAAAAAAAATCATGGAGCACTTACAGATTTCTAGGCCTCACACTGGTGATTCTGGTCTGGAAAGAGCTAAGAATTTTGCATTTTTACAAACTTCCCAGGTGAGACTGAGATGGCCCTCAGACTAGCATTTGGAAGCAACTGCCCTAGGGTGGCATGCACATGGGACCTTGCTACACATAGGTTCTGGGGTAAGGCCCAAGATTCGGCCACTCCTACAACATCCTGGTGAAGCTGATGCTACTGGTCCACACACCACACTCAATGTCAAGGCTCAACAGTGTTGCTGAGGGGCTGCTCCCAAACCCCACAAATCTAGGCCTCTTCTTCCCCCCAGTGCCCACTGAGCCCACTAAGTGGCGCTGTCGAGGTCCAGCAATGTGCTCCCATCCCCAGGCAGCAGCAGTGTCAAGGCAGCCACTGGGAACCCAGTACAGGTCCTCACTGATGCTTGACAATTCCCTGGGGCAGCTGTCCTGGGGGATAGAGGCTGGCTCCGAGCCCTCAGGGCCAGTTTTTCCAGGTGGAAGCAGCACCTCACAGCCTCAGAGCCATTGCTCAATGGACAGTCTGGCCAGGCTGGGCACTCGAGGGCCCCCCACTGCCTCCCTTGCCCACCTGCCTCCCTGACCTTTCATTTGCCCCACGACCCAGCTCAGCACCTTGCAGGAGCTCTGGAGCTTCTGCTACATCCCTGAGGGCTTCTGTGGCTGCCAAACAGTGCTGGGTTGGTTAGATACCTGGAGGAGAAGCCCCAGGTGAGAGCTGGAGGATGCTGTTAGAGAGGCCACACCCCCGGAGTGAGGCCGGAGACGGGCTCAGAGCAAGAAAAGCTGGCCTTTCCTCCTCCTGCTGCTCTGTTCTTCTTACCAGGCTGTGACCACACTCTGGCAGAAAGCATAACTATTTGCGAAGCTGCCTTATCACTTTTAGGGGAACTATAAAATTCCCAAGGGGCCCAGACGGGGTCTTATTTGGCTCGATACCCCAGCGTGCCTAGCAAAGAGCCTGACACCTACAGGGAACTCAAGATGGCTCAAGATGAAATCTAGACCCACACTTGCCCCACAAAATAAGATGCAGCTGTGAATGGCAGGCTGCTCGCTACATATGGTCCCTCTCCACAGTGTCTGCCTCCCACTTTGCTCACGCCACAGCCATGGTTTGCATGTGGGGTTGTCTCATGAACCCCACCAGAAAGGCAGGGGTAGGCTGGAGAGCAGACACGTGGTTGGACGCATGCATTTTACTGCACATGTGCATGCAGACATCACTTGCCATGCATGCCCCTCCAATGAACCCCTGGGGTCAGGATCAGGCACTGGGCACAGGTGGGAAGAAAGTGGAGCCATAGGAGGAGCATCCCCCATCCCTGCCCGGGCAGGAAAAGCTCCTGACCTGCCAGCCTCAGTCCTGGTTATTTAGTCCCTCACTAGGTATCTGTAATCCTGATGCCTCCTGCCTTGGCCAGAGGTTAGTGAGTAAAGTCTTTGTCTTGGCCTCAAAAAAGTCCATTCAGAGAAGGGGCTGAAGGGAACCTTGGAGAGCTCTGTGGGGCCAGCCCGCTAGACCCACAATCGGTCGCACTGCTGAGCCCAGCAGTGTCGCTTAGATGATCAGCTAGAGCCACCTGCGTGTGTGCACTCACCCTGGTTGCCACTGGCCAAAGGGAGGCCTGCCCAGGCCCTCCCAGTGAAATACTCATGCCTCTGACTGCAGCTGGCACCACCCTCCCGGAAGGCTCCATCTATGGGGCCCCTTCTCTGAAGTCCAGAGAACAGAGTGATTAGGTGCTGGCGCCCCATGCCGTGTGCTGCCCAAATGATGCCCCTCTCAGGCCCAAGCCCGGTAAGTCCCTCATTACGCTGCATCACTCCAATGGCTCTCCTCTGCAGGCTGGAGCTTTTTTCAGCTGTGGTTTATATAATTTAATGCTAACCAGAGTTCTTTGAGATACTCTGAAACTGCAAACAGTTTGTCAACGCCTAATCAAAAAGCAAGTGCTGCCTCCCTCAAAAGATGCCCACATGTGAATAAACTAGAGGCCTCTTTATTGGGAAATGGTTTTTCCTTGGCTAAGTTCTGGTGACCTGCTTGAAGGTCCCTGCAAGTGGGTGGGGAGGAGGATGGACCAAGGGGGTGTGGTGGGGAGGGATATTTGGAGCCAATATCAGAGCCCGACAGACGTCATTTCTTCTGGGATCCTCAGTAGCTTAGCTTCTAGAATGTTCTGAAGAATCAGAAGCGGGTTTCTCAAACTTTCATGTGCCCAAGAATCCCCTGGGGATCAAATGAAAATGCAGATGCTGACTTGGCAGGTCTGGAGGAAGGTCAGAGGTTCTTCATTTCCAACCAGCTCCCAGGTCATGACCATGCATTTGTCTTAGGACCAGCAGGGAATCAGCGCTACTCTCATTCCTAAACTAGAATGGAGGTGGGGTGGGGGCAGCACGTGCACATCCCCAGCGTGGGCCCCCAGGGGGTACTCAGCAGGTATTAACTGCAAAGGATATGAGTGAACCAGAATCTTCACAGCCGCTCTCCGGATGGGGTGGAAGGGACTGAGGACATACAAGGCGTTGGTGGCACTGAACCGGAAGATGGTCTTGCCTTTATTCAGTACGATGAAAGTCTGGGGACAGACAGTAGCATTAGGCCCTTGTGTAGAAAGGCTTTTGGGGGCAGCTTTTGGCTCAGAGCCCTTGGACTGTGGCTGAGGGGTGGGGTGGGAGGAGGAGGAGAGGGGCTGAGGGAGGAGAGGGGGAAGGGAGGCTGCCAGCACATTTGGCAGGTCAGTAGACTCACTGCCTTGCCCATGGGTGGAGGTGAGGGAGGTCTCAGGGGAATGTCAGGTTGGTTGAGATTTAGTTTCAAAATTATAGTCACAAAAAGAAGGGAGCTTTTACAGTCCTTGCCCAGCTGTTGTCACAGCAGAGGCTCAGCAGACCTGGGAATGCCTCCTCCCTCCCCTTCTCCCTTAGCTGACCCCTCCTCACCCTGCATGGGGTCCCTGCCAGGCCCACTGGGAGGGAGGGTGTGAAAGGGAAGCTGCGTCAGCAGGAAGGACTTACGTCAGCAGGAAGGACTTACGTCAGCAGGAAGGACTTACGGGTGAGGAGAAGGGAAAACGAAAATGCAGAAGTAGTCCCCTGAGAGAGCTTTTCTTGGGACCCTGTCTCCTGGAGTCCAGGACAAATGTCAGCCCCATCCCACAGGACACAGCCTACTGCCTCCCTCCAGAGGATCATGAACAGTGCAATGCAACCCCTCCCTGAGCTTCTGGAAGATCCTTTCTACACAGCACAATGGGACACAGGAGCGGACAATGAGAGCTGAATGCTGAGACACATGCACATCAGGTGCCCAAGCAGCCCTTGAGGACAGCAGTGCCTCCCCACCTGCCCCGGTGTGTGGTGGTCACAGCTCTGTGGCCTCACGGAGGTCTAGGGGAATGTCACAACCTGACATTCCCCTGAGACCTCCCTCACCTCCACCCATGGGCAAGGCAGTGAGTCCACTAGTCTGCCGAATGAGCTGGTGGGACAAGGTTCTACCCAATCTGGTCTGGGGAGACAAGCTGACCAGAGAGATTAGGACCAAAAGTTCTGTTGTGGTGCCTCCATTGCCTTGTGGGGCTGCAGGCAGCATGGCCAGGGATCAACAAGTGGAAACAGAAAGTGAGAGGTCGGAATCATCCCTGGAGCTGCTGTTCAAGCATTCCCAGACCCAAGGACAGAAGAGATGGTGTCCCTGATCTCTCACAGGCTCAGCTGCCACCAGCCCCCAAAAGCCCAGTCCAGTCTTGACCTCAACCTCAGTCAGGTCCACCTGCCGTGGAGCCTGCCTGTCCCAGCTAACTTCAGCCTAATCGCCACTCATCCTCTCCCCATAAGCTTGACTCACACTACCAGCTGTGGCCTTAACCCTAACCCCAATTCCTACTTCCATCTCCGACCAACCATGACCTAGGCCTGCCCACCTTGACTAAGCCCACCTTCCAGCCTCATTCTGACTCCAGCTATGGCCCCAACCTGGCCTGCACTCCACTGGAGTCACTTGAACCAAGGGAAAGTTCAGCTGGGGGCTTGGGAGCAGGACCAAGTTCAAGGCCTCCTCCCCCACCTGTTTATGTGGACTGGGTGGGCTTTTACTTCACATGCACAACCACTCACGTATCCAATGCATGCATGCACACCCAAAGATGTGGCCCAGGCTCATCCCCAGGCTCTTGGTCTTAAACCATAGTCACACACTCTTGTAGTCACATTTTCTCACTGGCCACACCAGCCCTGTCTGACCCCCATGAGCTTCCTCAGCCTGGTGCTAACTACAGTACTGTGCCTGGCCACTGTCTTCCTCATACTCAGCCTTCTGGGAAAAATACCTCCCCCAAATTCAAATCCACCTTCCTCTGGAAGTAAGGCCCAGAAGTGTGGGTAGCTTGGAGACCAAGCCTCTGCGGGAGCTCTGTGTGTGGTGGGGTGCAGAGATGGGGCACAAATGGGCCTGAGATCTGGAGGAGGGAGGCCAGGGCAGGGAATTTGGACAGGGGCAGTTACCTCTTGGGTCGGAGCCATGCTAGGAGGAAGCCCAAGTCTCCCTGCCCTAGCAGACAAAAGCCACTTCCCTTCCCTATGATCAGAAGGGACAATGGCAGAACATCACACGCCACCCTCCCCCCAAAATCCCCCAGTGATCACTGCCCTCTCCATCCCTCTCAGACTTTCCAATGGCCTTCTTGGTCCCATTGCCAGCCCTCAAAGCTCAGGTAACTGCTGCTGTGGCCGTGGCCTGAGCCAGCCAGCATAGCCATGCATAGTTCGTGGGTGTGGGGACTACATGCTGTCCCCATTAAGGAGAAAGGACCACAGGCTATGCTCTGTGGCCCAAACTCAGGCAGGGCCCAAACACAGGCCAGAACTTGGGGCTTGACTCCAATTCACACACACACCACACAACGGGGAGGAGTCCTTCAGGGGTAAAAATCTAACCACATGTAATTCCCAAAGAAGGACATCACAGGAGGCATGTTTTCCCTGAGGCTACCCTCTCTTCTTCATTACACCAAACCAGCATCTCAGGCTGCATAATTCCTGTTTTTATTCCAGAATTCCAAAATTAAGGTGATTGGAATATAGATCACCAGTGACTCATTTCCCCAGAGCCTCATGAGCCACCCTAAACAGAGCCCCATATGGAGGCCAGGCCCTCTTCCCCCTCTGCTCCATTGACAAGGGAGTTGCACAGAAGGGTAGGCAGGGCTGGAGGTGGGTGGTAGTCACCTTTTGGTTGCTATAGAAGGGGTCCAGGTCCTCCAGGGGCTCTCCGATGAGCTCTCGGGGTGGATTGCCATAGAGATCTGGCAGCTTTTTGGAGGCCTGCAGGTCCAGCTGGGGCCGGGGAGCCTCTTCCTCGGGCAGCCCCTCTCGGCTCTCCTGCAAGGTGGTTGAGCCGCGGGCTTGCTTCTCCGCCATGCGCTTCTCGATGGCTGCCAGGGACTCCCGTGTGAACCTGCGGAAGCTGCTGGTGCCCCGAGGTAATAGGAAGTTTGCCATCTTCTCATCCTGCTTCTGGGCACAGGCTCTCCTCACGTTGCCTGTGGGGAAGCTGGAAGACACAGACAATGGGCCTGATGCTATGCCCAGGGACAGAGGGCAGGGTGGGCAGACCTCCTGGGGGTGGCTGTGCTGGTGGAGGGAGGGACACCATTTGCAGAGAGGCTCCAGACCCCAGGATGCCAACAACTCCACAGGCACACCTGGGCAACACTGGCCTGGGTAAACCCAAAGCCCCCCAGGCTACGAGGCACACATGTAGACAGGCAGCAGGGTCACCTCCCCTTTCCTCTCCTAACAAGCATGTCTGAATTCAAGCAGGCAAGAGTGACTGTGTCATCCAAGCACCTTCTTTTTGCCCCATTCCACACAACAGGAAACACTTACATCTTTTGGTTTCTTAACTGTCATCACTTGAGACATTTCTCAGCTTGGAGTTGTCATCCAGATGTTGGCACCCTAGTGTACACAGCTGTGGTGGAGCCCCTGCAGAGAGGCTCCCAAGGAAATCCCCAGGGTGCAGAAACCTTCCGAAACAATCTGGCTCAAAAAATGGGCAATGCCTCCCTTGCCCATCTGAGCTATTTCCCTTCCTTGGAAAGGTCAAAATTAGCCTGGCACTTTAGGCAACCCGAAGATAACTCTGCCTTCCATCTCCCCCGTCCCCTTTAAAAATACATACATGCTTACAGATTTTGTAATAACCAAATAAAATTCTAGCAATAAATTGAATCATACTGCAAAAAGAAAAATGGGAAGAGCTGATGGAGTATCTCTGGCTCCTCACACTGCTCCTTGCTCCCCTCCTCCCAAATGTGAACAAATGAATGCTGATCCCAAGTGACAGCAGAACCGGAAAACGGTGACCACTCATCAGCGAGGACATCCAGCCGGCACAGGCATGTGATGCCAAACCGGGAGAATGTGGCCCCTGGTGGCCTCAAACAATCCAGAACCTGGTGTGAACACACTCTGCCTATGACACCGAGGCAGAAGAATGCAGTCCCAACTGCCCCACCAAAACAGGATGTGGTCGGAGCAGCTCCTGACTGTGACACCAAGCCGGGAGGCTGCATCGCTAATGACCACATCAAACCAGGGAATGGTGGGCACCCGTTCAAGAGGGCACGGTGGACACCTGTTGGACATCTCTGCCAGAACAGAATCCTTTCCCCTCACGAGGGTCAGCTTTGCCTTGATCTTACTTCTGCAAAACATGTCAC
This sequence comes from Pan troglodytes, assembly GCF_028858775.2. Classification (NCBI taxonomy): domain Eukaryota; kingdom Metazoa; phylum Chordata; class Mammalia; order Primates; family Hominidae; genus Pan; species Pan troglodytes. The sequence continues at coordinate 42,637,749 of NC_086015.1, forward strand.
CGATGACCCCAACGAGCTGCTGCCGTACCAACCCCTGCACATGGCCAGCAAACGGCCTGGACTTTGGGGCCGCAGCCCTGAACCCTGAATTGCTGTGAAGCAGGCACCTGGCCAAAAGACAGGTAAATAGTGAGCAAACACAACACACTCAGGCCTCAAAAGGGTGCCGCTCGTCCCTGGGGAAGTGTGGATTGAGATTTGTGAAGGGAGGCAGGACAGAGGTCCCAGGACCCGCACGTTAAGAGGCACTCTGTGTCTTTTTCTTGTTTCATTCAAGTAAAGTTAAAGGAACATCTTTGTTAAAAATAGCAGGTGAGGGAGTAGGTTTCTACTCTATAAAAGCATTTCCCTGTCTCCCTTCCATGTTTGAGTGAACAGACATCTGTAACACTCATCAATGCATGTGAGTGAGGACTTTTTTTCTTAGCTCATGGATATTTGGGTAATTTTAAACTATTTTCTTTATACTTGTCTTCATTGCTTGAATTCTTTAAAATCAGCTTGCATTATTTTTACAGAAACAATAAAACTCATTTGTCCTTTTATTTTAAAAATTAAAAAAAAAAACAGTCTGGATGACAGCAGCTTCTTACAGGGCAACCCTCTCCACTGTGAGCAATCAGTTCCATAAATTGGGAAGCCACCTCTTTTGCTTGGACTTACTTTCTAAAAACAGTGTTCTCTGTCTCACTGTATCCATCTGTGTCCATATGCCTGCAAGGGTTGTGGGGACACATGCACGCCCATGGATCTGCAGAGGCTCACTGGTACACACTGGCAAGGGTTTGTGTGTGTGTGAGAGAGACAGAGTGTGTGTGTGAGGGTGCAAGCTTACACCTGCACATACGTCTGTTCTAGTAAAGGTGTGTTTTTAATTTGTATTAAATAAAGGATTCATGCAGTTACATGCACATAAGTGTACAGATGGAAGAATTTCCACAAACAGAACACACCTGGTAACCAGCACCCAGAGAGAGAGATAAAATGCTCCCAGTCTCTCAGACTTAGGCTGCCCTCCAGTCACTAAATACCCTCCTTTGCCCAGGGAATCACTCTCCTCACTGCTAATGGCATAGACTAGTTTTGCCTGTCTGTGTATTAATAGTTCAGGGGCCCTTCTTAACCGACTCGGTGAAGGGGTGGTGGAGAGATTTAGGGGAGAAACCGCATCTCCTTCTCATTAACCTCTAATTCAAATTTAGCATTTCCTTGAATTGTGAATGTAGGCAACAAAGCAGAAATTGTGACCAAAAGAAACTGCAGCTATTTCCCTGTCATGTTACAGTTGCTGCTGGCCTCTCAAATAACATTAATACTCATCACGACTTCAAAATTATAGCACTTAGATTTGCTGCTAGATCTTAATATTTAAAACATGAATAAAGACATATACTACTCTATCAAAAGTTGGTTTCTGTGTTCCGATAGCAGTATTTCAATATAGTTGGTTTCCTTTTTAATCCTATGTGTTTTATTTTGTCTCAAAATATGTGCTTCTGAGATGGGCTTCGCTCAACTGGTAGAGAAAGGTTAAGACCCTGGCTTGGTCCTTGCTCAGGTGCTGACCCTGGGGTCCCCTCCTCTGCACCTCAGCTCCTCATCTCTAAAGAAGGATGAGGCAAGCCTCCAAGTCCTTTCTGGGATTCTATAATGCTCTTACCGTGAGTGGTTTCAGCCACTCCCCTGGCCTCTGGCTCTGACTTACCTGAACTTTGTGTCATTTCTGGGTGTGGATTGGGACCCCAGTCTGCCCCACCCTTGGACCTGAGAAATTCCATTCTGAGTCTTACAGTGGCCCTGTGGGATGGACAAAGACCAGAGAGGCAGATGTCCTACGTCCAAGCACTTCCATACCCTCTCCAGTCTTCTCCATCCAAGGCCTGGTGAAGAAGCCCTAGGTCCTAAGAAGGATCCTATCCCAGCTGGCCTCCAGCAGAGCATCCACTCGCTCGGGGCCCTGGCCTGGGAGGGGTATAGTCTGCCCAGGGGAGCTGCTGAAACCAGATTCCAGATGAAGCTCTCTGCTGCAGCAGCCGGGCAGCCTCATGTTCCAAAGTAAACCTACCAAGAGTGTCCTTTGTCTCTGGGGCCCCCAGGCTGCTCCTGGTGGGTGGGTGGGATCCGCTTTCTCCCTTGTTCTCCCACCACCTGCACCTGGCTCTGGCCCTGCCCTTCCTTTAGCAGCTCAGGGCCCACGCCCTGCTGTGGCCAAGCCTGGCTGAGTCCTGGCTGCAGGGTTTCCGGTGCTGCCAGGGTGAGGAGGGCTCAGGGGTGGTCTGAGGATGCTCTGGGCTCAGGTTCAGCCACACCCCTCAGGCCTAGGATGTCAGGCCTGCAGATTTCAGAACCCATCCCCTGGCTGTGGAAGGTTGTAGGGGAAAATAGGTAAGCAGGGGCCCCTGGTGTTGGTCTCACATAGCCCCAGAGTTTGGGGAGGCTGGACCTGGCTTGATTGTAAGACCACAGTCGCTCATCCCCTAGATGCTAGCACCTCATGATTCTCCACCCACCCCCCCCCCGCCCCAGGACAGCTGCTCCATCTGCATCAGCTTGGCCATCTGCAGCAGCCCTACCACAGCTCATCAGGCTGGGACCACTCCATCCGGCTATGCAGTCTTCCAGGGCCAGGCTTCCCTGTCCTTTGGGCTTCACTCTAGAGCCCCACCCCCAACTCCATCCTGCCCCAGGTTCATCAGCTTCTGGAACTGGATGCATCCCTCCCTGCATCCGGAAGGCTCCTGAGAGCTCATGATGGGAGCAGACTGTGAATCTTCCTTTCCAGACTGGCTCCTCCTGACACCCTTTCTTCTGGCACTGGCCACAAGTTCCCAACCCTCACCCAACATCACTGCCCTGGGACAGGCCTCCTTGCCCCTGCTTGGACCATGGCAGTGCCTCCCTCTTTCCTTCTATCCCACACATGCAGCCCCCTGCTCCTAGATTTAGACATTCTCCAAAATTCTGTGTGCCCTGAGTGATGCCAGAGTCACCTCCTGCTCTCCTCCCCATTCTACCTCCTCCAGGACACCTCTTCTGACTGCCCACCCCCCCACACTGACTCCTTCCTCTGTGCCCCCTCACCCAGCTCTGGCCCCTTCCTGGCCTCTGCTGGTTACTGACAGGCCCTGTAGTATGTGTATTCACATCAAGGTAGAGATGCTGCACAAGGAGAATATTAACTGTTCACACCAGAAACTAGACCCCCCTGCACTGTTTTCTCAACTGGCTTTCCTGAAGGAGGGTTTTCTGAATGCAAAGGCACATAGCTGGTGCTCAATCAGCAATGGTGACACTGCTATGACAGGACACAATAGCCAGGCAGGTAGAGAGCAGCTGTAGGCACTGTCTGAGGTGGGAGATGGATGTGGGGGGAACTACTTGTCCCGGTTTACATGGGACTTTCCTCATTTTGGCAGTAAAATTTCTGCACCTTGGGATACCCCCCAGTCCTGGACAAATCAGGTCACCCTGGGGAGCCTCCCCTCTCCTTGCAGCCCCTCCCTACTCACTCCCCTCCCTGATCGCAAAGGAAGGCACACTTCAACCTCCTGAGTCACGTCTGGCATTTTGGTCTCCTTGGAATCGGAGCCTCTGGAACACAGCATGCAAATAATATTCTTTGCCATGTAAATTTATGCAAAGCATTGTGTGGAAGTGGTTCCCAGGCTTCCTAGAAAATCTCTGTGGGCTTCCTCCACTCTGTGCTCCTCTCTCCTGCCCTGCAGTTGGGGTGACCTTGGGCTGGAGCACCCAGCACCTAGGGTTTGCAGTCTCACCAACCCCAGAACACAGTGCAGCTTTGCCCGGCCACAGGGCACTCGCCTTCTGCCTGCCCCTCACTGCTAAAGAAGAGGCTCAGGAAGAGGGTGTGGGTGCCCTCAAAACAGGAGCTCACTCCCCATAGGTGGAGGTCAGGACTCCCTGATCACACTCTGATCATACTCCACAAATGAGCACAGGGCCCCTGCTCTCTACCCTGGCTGACAGGACTCCCTCCAAAGATGAGTCTGGGTGCTCCTGGCTTGGCAAGACCAGGGACAGGAGAATGGGACTAGATGTAGCTTGACAAGCTGTAACTTCACCCCAGTCATCCACAGGCCCCCAAATGTGGAGATGACAGCCAGGAACCTCGCTCACTCCAGGCTTGCTTGCTTGGAGTCACCCATCAGAACTTCTAGCCCTGCTTGTAAGGCAACTGCATTTTTTCCTTGAGAACATGTCAACCCATCAACACCTCACAGACTCATTTTATTAATTGAATGATTCAGTGAACATTTAATCAGCACCCATTGTGTACATGGTCCTAAAAATGACTACACAGAATACTTTTCTTCCCAAAGTGATGGATCCCAAATCAACAAGAGATAATGAGGGGATGAGGAAGAGTCATCAGTAAAGAGAGTCTGTGGTGGCTGGCAAGGAAATTCACCCAGATTTGCTGACATTGGCAACGAGGAAATGCCCTGAGCCAGAGAACCAGGCCTTGCATCCACCTCTGCCTCCCCCTCTGGCCTCCCACCTCACCCTCTTGAAGATTTCCTGTTCCTAGGGATAAGGAAGTGGTTAGGGCTGTGCTTGGAAGCCAGCTCACCTGAGTGAATCTGGGCCCTGGCCACGCATTTGTCTTGTGTCTTTGGGCAGATTAATTGATTGATGTTTCTCTACCTCAGTTTTCCCATTCGTAAAATGGGGTTAATAATAATATCTATTTTACAGGGCTGCTGTGAAACGTAAATGTATTGATATTTGCACATGCTTGACACACAGAAAGTGCCAAATGAATTTAGTTGGTATTGTGGTTATTGTTGTTATTATTATTCTTATGAGAGATCAAGCTCAGAAGGCCTCCTTGTTGCCCACACCAGCCCTCCCTGCCTGGGCTGGCTCTTTCCCTCCTCTCTGTATTCCTGGCACACTTGAATTTCCATCCTTACTTCAGCACAGGATGGAGTAGTTTACTTGCACGCCTGCCTCCCTCCTGGATTTTTGTCCTGGTCTCCCAAAGCAGGGACTGGTGAATGAAGGAATGAAAGAATGAGGGAGTGTGAGATTAACCTTCCTATTGCCTGGATAGACACTCACACTGTGACTTAGTCCCTTTTCTAGACCTCAGTTTTTCCAACCCCAGGCACTGGACTAAGGACCACCCCAGCAGCATCACATGCTCATTCTGTGCCCTGCACTGCACTCAGTGCAGTTCGTGGATCACCTTACTTCATCCTTGCAACAATCCTAGGAAGACGGGGGTTATTAGCCTCGCTTTACAGATGGGAAATCTGACTGTAGGAGAGATGAAGTGAGCCCCTGTCTGTATGAAGCCAGGCCTGTGAGCCTACCCATTGCACCACATTGCCTCCTACCCCTGCGCGCAGAGAGTGGGATAAAGGCTCATGGCTTGCCTATGGCCCATCTGCCTGGACTGTGTCTGTGACCCCCACTTCAAGGCTAAGAGTCAGCCCTGTCAGCCTCATCTGAGCCTGGTTCTCCCTCTATGCAGCCCAGATGCTCCCAGGGAGACCTAGCCGATTTCTGCCCATGCCCGAAGAGTCAGCAGTTTTCCTGGCAGAAGCGATTCCCCAGCAGTTTTTCTCTCCAGCTCAAGCACTGTCCAACAACAGGGTGGCCACTCATTCACTGCATGTGGCTACCAAGTGCTTGGAATGTGGCTACTGTGGACTGAGTTGTGCTATTGTAAAGTCACATCCATTTTGCAGGCTTAGTACAATAAGGAATGTTGACTATTTCGTTAATAACTTTTAATATTGATTACAAGTTAAACAGATAATATTTGATAGTAGTATACTGGATTAAATAAAATGTGTTCAAGTTAATTTCACGTTTTTTTAGTTTAAAAAATGTGGCTGTTAGAAAATTTAAAATTGCATATGTGGCTTGCATTTGTGACTCATATTATATTTCTGTTGGATGGCACTGACATCAAGTTCCAGCCACCAGGACCTAAGCCCTTAAAAAATTCTACCTGAGGCCGGGCACAGTGGCTCATGCCTGTAATCCCAGCACTTTGGGAGGCCGGGGCAGGTGGATCACCTGAGGTCAGGAGTTTGACACCAGCCTGGCCAACATGGTGAAACCCCATTTCTACTAAACATACAAAAAGCTAGCCGGGCGTGGTGGCAGGCACCTGTAATCCCAGCTACCAGGAGGCTGAGGCAGGAAAATTGCTTGAACTCGGGAGGCAGAGGTTGCAGTGAGCGGAGATTGCACCACTGCACTGAACTCCAGCTTGGGCGACAGAGCGACATTCTGTCTCAGGCAAGGGTGGGCGGGGGGAAGACTTCTACCTGCTTTGGGGGTGGGGCTGGCGGCGGGGGCCTCAGGGAAGGATTGAAAGAGCATTGTCCCCCGCAGACCAGAAAGTGCCCATCCTGGTTTCTGGCAGTGGCTGTGGGTGGTTGTGGAGGCTCAAGCCACAGGTTGGGATGGTGGGGGATGTAAGTGGGAGGGATCGACAGTAAGTTTCAGACCATCCCTCCCGCCCAGGCAATTGTCTGCACAGTCTCGGCTCTCCCGGGCTAACAGCTTGGACAAAGGCTCAGTGGGGGTGCCAGCTGGTGCTGGTGGCCCGTGCTTTCAGGTCCTTGCTCCCAGATCAAAGGCACATTGGTCCGTCCTTGCACGGGGCCTCAGCTAACCAGCTCCCCACAGGCTCCGCTCCTTTGAGGCTGCATAGGCATTAACCCTGTCCAGTCTGGAGCCCAGTTCTGGGGGAGATGGGAGAGTCTGAGGAGCCTGTCATTCTCTACTCTTAATCTCCACCTCCAGCGATCTTGCTAAGTCCTGAAGAATCATCCCCATCCCTCCTGGAGGTGGAGGAGAACACACCCACCCTGAAGCCAGGGAATGCCCTCATTTACATACATTTGCATCTCATTTATTCCAACACCCAGGCTGAAGCCGAGGCTAATTCAGCTGACAGGAAAACCCCACCTGCTTTAGCTCTGCTGCTCTGCTGAAGTGATTCCCCAGGCAGGGATGAAATGAAATGGGGGTCCCTGAGACCGGGTCCCCCTCCAGAGGTGGGAGCTGAGGAAGAGTGGGCTCTTCGGCCTGAGCCCTGAATTTTGCCCACCTCCCAAGGACAAACTGGCCTGGGGGTAGCCACTCTCTTCCCTGAAAGGTGGGTGGCCCTGCTTTTTTCTTCATAGCCCTTCTCCATAGTAAGAATGGGGGCCGGGGGCTTGGCAGCAGCTTATTCAACCCATCGACTGTTCATCAGTGTCTGGGTGCCAGGCCAGGGGAACTGCAAAAGGCCCAGGTCGTTCAGGCACCCCCTCCAAAGTGCATAGGGCACCCCCCTACCCCAGGCCCGAGTCTTCTTTGTCAGCCCCTTTACACATGCCCAGGTCCATCCACAGGGGATCTAGAATATGCTGAGTGGCACTTCGCTGTCAGCCAAGGCAGCACTGCCCCTGGCCCTGGGTTTCCAGGGCGGGGACCTGGATGGTCTAATACCCTGAAACCACAGAGACCCAGAGTTGGAGTGCCAGCTTAGTCACCCAGGGGCATTCCACCCCGGACCCCAGACCATCTCTGTGTAAACACACATGGTACACATAATCAGGCCAGAAAGGTGCCCACATGTGGCCCAGGAAACACCGTCATGGCACACAGGTGCCCGAGACAGCAATCAGCGTTCTAAGTCTCTTTCTAGCTCAATTCCTTCCAACTCATGTTTCTCAATACTTGAGCTGAAAAAAAGCTTCACAGAGGAACTATGCACTGATGCCATGGCAACTGAGGCATTTATGGGGCACCTACTGTGTGCACCAAGAGAGATGGAAACCTCGGAGGCCCACCTCTAGGGTCTCTTAGTGTCCAGAGGGAAATAAGCCAATCAACCAATACACTAAATTTATGCCACAAAAGTGTCCATGATGTATTATAGCCAAATGTGCAACCCTTTTTTCTTAATATTCTTTCATACTGAGGTATTCTTTAAACACAAGAAAATGCTTTAAGTATACAGTTGGATGAGTTTTGACAAATGCATACACCTGTGTAAGTGCCACTCCAATAAGACAGTAAACATCCCCTCACCCCAGAAAGTCCCACTATTCCTTTCAGTCAACTGCTCTGATTTCTATCACCTAGGTTGGTTTTGCCTGTTCTGGAACTTCATGCATATGGAATTCTACCTTATGGGCTCTTCTGTGTCAGGCTGTTTTTACTCAACACAATGTTTGAGATTTTTACCTTTTATTTGTTGGCGAGTGTGATCTAAGCTCCCTGTGTAATGCACTGTGAATACAAGTCACCCATCTGGGGACGTGTCCTTAATTTGATCATAAAAGGCGAGGACTGGAAGGGACCTGAAGTCCAGCTATCTCTGGGGACCATAGGCCCCAAGGGAACCTTAGGGAGTTGTTTTCTCTCCTTCCCTCGGACTTCCTGAAACAGAAGCTCAGCAATTAGACATCTAATAGGCACCTAGGCTCAGCAAGCAAGTGGAGGCTTTCCTTGGGTTTCCAGTTTTACTGGCAACTAGCTGTCGCTTTATTTAACTGGCAGTCTGTGCTGCATCTGACCCAGCACAGTGGTGAGGCTGTCGCTGCAAATGGCCGGCTGAGCTCCCATGTCTTCTTCTGACCACGTCTATGAGCAGAACATGAGGAACAGAGGCTGGGGTGGGTGGTCTCTGGCCCTCAGCCTCCTTGTACCCCACACCAGCTGGTGTCCCTTGAGTGGAGCCCTGGGCTCAGTACAGAATGAACGCGGGGCTGGGGTTCTTCCTAGGAGCATGCCCAGAGGCAGCAGAGCTGCGCAGCCAAGGGCGGGCACCTTGGCTCTGAGGGGCTTGTCTGGGCCACTTTCCTGCGCTTGGCCCAGGTTGATGAGGCTGGGGCTTTGATGGCCAGGCAGGGTGCACTGATTGGGCTTGGCTGGTCCCACCCATGGTCTGATTTTTTCCCCCATCTTAGATCATTTGGGGTACCTCCCAGCCTAGCCTGAGTGTAGAGGGATGGCTAATGTAGCTTGAGTACCCTGAGAACTGATTTGGTGCCTGAAGCCAGATTACCTCTCTCTGCTCTGCCATCTCTTTGAAAGCGGCCTCTTGCCTTGCACAGGCCTTCGAGGAATCAATACCTACCAGAACGGCATTTACCATTCTCCTGGTGCCAGGAGAAGCCTCTCTCCTGTTCAAAATCCATTCCCAGAAACCACGGGGGCTCCCTGGGCAAGGGTAAGGGTGAAGTCCTGTCTGAGCTCTGCCCACTTCCCCCGTGTGACCTTGAGCCTATGGGGCAGCCAGCACCAGCCTTGGCCACCCAGGGCTGTTAGGAGGCCAAGGAAAGCCCTTGGTGATGATGACAGGGGTTTCTGAGTGGACAAGAGACCCTCCTGGGCACACAGAGATGCTGTGAGAGCAGCTCCATCCCTCCATTCTGCTAATACCTCTGTGGGGACATGACTTTCCATTGCCTCCCTAGGAGATTTAAACAGAAGAAGAAACTGAAGAGGAGAGAAAGAACTGAAGCCTCAGTGCATAGACATTCTCTCCTGACAACAGGCCCAGTCACATGATCTGGGCATTCACCTCTCTGAATTCTGTGCATCCTCTGTGGAGGGGTACCAGTCCCACCTGTTCCAGACAGTCTCACCTGGCTGCTCTGGGCCACACTGACCTCCCACCAGGGAAGCTCAGCCCCTAAGTTCAACCTTACATTCTTCCTGTCCTGGGCGGATCTCTCCCTGGCCCTCTGAGGCGAACCTAGGAGGTCTTAAGAATTTTCACTGTCCTTTTCTGCCCCTCCAGAAGAGTAAACAGAGTGAGGAATGGACAAGAGAGGTTGAGAAACTGTTCTATCAGACTCTGGCTTCGCAAATCACAACTAAATTTTATGTTGGCCTTGGGGCATACCAGGTACCCCTTGGGGAAATGAAGTTGCAGGGGGAGGCTGTGGGTACCAAGCTCCCCAGCCCATGGCTGTGGCTCTTCAGGGAAGACAAGTGACGGCAGGCGGGGTGGAGAAGGTAAGATAAGTGTTAAAGAATTGATGTCAGATGGCCTCAGTGTTGTGCCAGGGGTGGTGCCTACCTCCACAAAGCCTGGTCCTGGGACTTTCCCCACACTGGGGCTCCCAGGCTCTGAGAATTGATGTGGGGTCTCTATAAATAGCGTCATTCCATATTGATCATCTTAAAAAGACACGGTATGTTCTAGGCCCACGGATAGGAGAGTTGTGTCTAAAAATAGTCTTATCCCCAGGAACCGCTGCCAGCCTGAGGCGAGTGGTGTAAGCTGTGCATAGCCGAATGGGCAGTCTGAAGGGGTGGGTCAGAAACAGAGGCACAGAACCTCTCCATCCCTACCCTATTCCCTCTGCTCCAACCCACAGAGTTTGCCCCTGCCTCAGGGCCTTTGCACTTGCAGTTCCCTCTGTAACATTCTTTCCCTAGACCTCCTCGGGCTTGGTTCTTTCATGTTATTCAGGTCTCAGTTCAGTCTCCTCCTTCAAGGGGCTTTCCCTGCCCAGCCAGTCTAGAGTCACCCCCACGTCTCTCCATCACATTGTCCTGTTGTATTTCCTTCATAGCACTAGCCCCTATCTCAAATTATCTTCTGTATGGATTGGTTTAATGGTATCTCCCTACTTGTATGTAAACTTCATAAGAACAATTGTTATAGCTTGTACACCTTCTAGAACCTTCCATGGCCCAAAGGCATGAACTCTGCCTCAGACCCCTGCATCAGGGCAGCCTGGGCTGGCAGCAGGCTGTGGGGCTCTCCCGTCCCAGGCTTCCCCTGCAGCCCTGGCCAGCCCTGTCGTGGGTCTGCTCCCCACGGGGCCCAGCCTCTGTCCACAGGCTACTCACTGGCCCTGCTTTTTCCTCTCTCTGCCTTCTTCATGTATTTAGCCGCAGGGCTTTTACTCCAGCTCCCTTCTCCCAATCCTATCACCCTGGATACCTGCCCTAGACAACTTAATCTTGTCCCTAAATACGGCTTTCTGGAACACCCTTCTCTCTGCAGAGCAAGGGCTCCCTTCCCTTTCTGCCTGCCACCCCCAGCAGGAATCACATTTCCTGCCATCAAAATCTCCCTCCCAGAGATTCACAGAAAGAGTTATTCCCTCTACCCAGGCCTTCCTGACTGCCCCCTGAACAAACAGTAACCACTACACACTTCACTGGTACGATCTTAACTCACAGACCTGCAGCCCTCACTGAGGGAAAGGCCTTCCCCCAGGCTCCTGCATGGCGATGTGCTGCACGGACACGCATGCCCACAGTGTCCACTCCAGGCTCTCCCGACAGCCCTCCCTGACCCCACCCCTCGCCAGCTCCCTTCTATCTCTCTCCTCCCTCTTCAACCATCAAACTCTTTGAAAGAGCTGTCTACACATGCTGTCTCCACGTCCTCACCTCCAGCTCGCTTCTCAACCCACTCCAAACTGGCTTCCATTCCCACCAAGTCACTCATTCATTCATTCAACAAGAACCCGTCTGTACTGGGCCCTACATTCTGCGGGCGCTGAGTGGAGTTTCTCCTACCAAGGTCACCAGCACCCTCACCGTGGCTCGATCTAATGGACACTTCTTTTTAAATTATTGATTCTTTTTCTATCTATCCATGAACTTCTGAGAATGCACCTTAAGTCTCTCAGCAGAAAGAAACAGGGCACTTTCCCTCCCCCCGAGCAGGGCACTCTCCTTGCCTTCTGCAGCGCCTCCTACTCCTGGCTTTCCTCCTACCTCTCTGGCTGCTCCTTCTCAGCCTTCTCTGCAGACTTCTCCTGCTTTGATGGTTGGAGTATTTCTGGGCTCCTGACTCAACCCCCTTCCTTCTTACCCTCTACACCACGTTAGAATCACCTGGGTGCTTCCAAAACTCCTGATGCCCAGGCCTCATCCCAGGGTCAAATGAATTAGCATGTCTAGGGCTGGAGCCTGAGCATAGGTATTTTTACTTAAAGCTTTCCAAGTGATGCTAATGTCACCAGGAGTGAGAACCCCAGGTCTGCACTCTCGCTGGGCAATCTAACTCAGTGCCACATCTCCAATGACCAACCTCTGCTGAAGGCTCTAAGTTTCCATTTCCAGCCCAGATCTCCATCCTGAACATACTTCCTACCTGGACCCTTCCCTCCAACTACCTTCTGGATGTCAGCATCTGTCCCTGGAAGTACAACAGGTTCAAATCAGAACCATGAAACATCTGTCACTTTTCCTTTGCTCTTCATCAAGCTTGCCAACCCAAATTTAACTTGCCCATTCTTCTTCTCATGGTGCGCCAGGGGGCAGCACACCTCACTTAGTGAGACACTGGAGGTGGGGAATGGGAGAGCAGCATGTCACTTGACAGAGAAGGAAGATGGGACACCATAAGTTCTATTACCTGTGGTAAGCTGCCAGTCGCCTCTCCTTCAATGGAAAGACTTTGGATGGCACCCATGGTCTGAGCTGGGGAGGTGGTATAGTACACAGCAGATATTGACACTTGGGCTCAAACCCAAGCTCTGCTACTTAGAAAATGTGATGGTGTGCAACTATTTAACCTTTCTGGACCACCAGTTTCACCATCTGCAAAACGGCCATTATGATGGTCCCTACCTCTAGGGTTGATGCAAGGATTCAGTGAGATTAACCGTATAAAGCGCTTAGTGCCATGCCTGGCCTGCAGAAAGCACTCAGTGAATGTTAGTTATTTTTAGTAACATTACTGAGGATAAATTCCCAATTCCTGAGCAGAGCTCACAAGGGCCCCCGTGACTGTGACCTTGGCTTTAACTCCGCTCTTCTCTTCCTCACACCATGGGGCCCAACGAATCACTCAACTAATAATTGTGCTGTTTCACTTCTCTGTCTTTTGTACATACTGGTCCTGACAGCTAGACTGCACTGTCCTTGCCTGGAAAACTCCTATTCACCCTTCAAAACCCAGTGTGGAAGGTTATTTTTGTTAGAATAAGATTCTTGACTATTCCGGCCAAAGGTAACCACCTCTCCTGTGAATGGGCTCTGGGGACACACTTCTACCACTGCACACCCTTCCAATAACCTTCCCAAGAGTGAGCATAAGCCAGCATCCTCTGAACAGAACACAAACTGCAATTTGCCACTGTCCCTGGCTGCCCTCAGGACTCCCTTCTCTTTGGATTGCCTGGGCACCAGCCTCCGCTGTTCTCCCATCCCCAGCTGTCTCTGGTGCTTCCCACTAGTCCTCCAAGCCCAATCTTCATGCTGAATGAGTCAATACTAGAATTTTTCCAGAGGAGCTTTGATCAACACACAGAGAGGGAGCCGAGCACCTTGGAGCACAGCAGCTGCCCTTGCCACATTGGGCTGAATGCTGGCTCTTGGCACCCCAGGGCCAGTTCCCCTTCTGCTCAGATCCTCCTGGCTCAGTTCTAGGCTTATTTGCCCCACAGAAAGTAGATCTCAAGGTGTCTTCACACTGAGTGGTGCCCCCAATCCACTGATTCTCTAGATGACATTGAATAAGTCCTTGAGCTCCTCTGGGCCTCAGTTTCCCCACTTCTACGATATGGTAGTGATGACATGATTAAAAGTTTAATGAGGCTCTTTTCAGCACAGAGCTGGACACTGTAACATAGAATCTGTGTTCCATACCCCGGCTGTCACCTGACCTCACCCTCTCCATGCTCCTGCAACAGCAGCCTGACCACCCTCATTCCACCTCGCACTCATTACCACCGATTCATATGCACCTGCCCAATTCTAACTGAGTGGAGATGAGGTCAAACAGATGGAGTTGAGTGCAGCGGCAACGGCCTGGGCCCCCAGTAGCTGGGGCCTCTGCTGCTCAGGGTCCCACTAGATCCTGAAGGATGGTGGGAACCTGGGAGAGGGCTTGGGATGCCATGGCATGGTGGGGGTCACGTGGTTTGCCTGTCTGGATGATACTGCCTAGGCTCACTGGGAGACACACCTGGGGTCTCAGCAGGAGGCGAGCAGATGCCTGGGAATGGAACATAGGCCCAGGACCTTAAGAGGAGATAGATCCCATGGCCCAGGGCTGGGCTGAAGGCACTGAGGAGCACAAGAGTGAGTCCTGCACTATCTTAGCCATGGCATCCTGATCTGGCTGTGCTCTGCTCTCCAACAGGTGTTTGCAAGGCAGGCCTACAGCCAGGGACTTGTCCCCAACATCATTTCCCCCCATCCTCATCACCACCACTAACAGTCCCCACACCTCTGGCCCCCACCAGCCCTTGGCCTCTCGGACAAAGCTTGGCACCTCCACTTTCTTCCAGAGCGCCACCAAAGACGATCAAATAACACAGAGGTCGAGAGCCACCTCCCATCAGCGTGCGTGGATCTGTCCGGCTCAGAGAGAGGAGGGCAGAGAACTCTCTCCAATCTCACCGCAAAGAGATCTCCACCCCTTCAAGAAGCACAGAGATCAGACAGAGGAGATGCGGCCCCTTTAGGGCGTCAAAGGGCACCGAGATCTCTACATGGTCTAAACGCGCAGAGATCTCGTCCCACAGAGAGGACAGCCCCAGCGGACGGTTCCCCCTGGGCCCAGAGAAAGGGGGTGCGTGGCTTCCTCCCCCATATCCAGCCCTGCTCGGTCAGCCCCCGCAAACCCCGCTCTCTCGAACCACATTCATGGCGCGCCTAGTCGCCGCTCTGACCTTGGGGTCTCCGGCCTCCGGTATCCGGGTCCCAATCCCAGACCCTCCCCGAGCCTGCGCCAGGGATGGCCGGGAAGCTGGGGCCGCAGCTCCCCCTCCCCCGGCCCTCGACAGCGCACCGGGAAACCCGGAAGGAAAGGGAAGGGAAGGGGGGCGCACGGTGATTAGAGACGTCTCCCCCGGGGATACCCTCCAGCCGGGCGGATCTGCGCCCCTTCTCCCCCTCCGGTTCTCTGGGGCACTGATCGGGGAGGGAGCGGCTGGGCGGACCCGGGGCAGGGGAGGAGCACGCAGGGGCTGGAGGCTTCGGCCCTCGGGGAGGAAAGTTGGGCGGCGGCAGGCGGAGGGGGCTCCGGCCGGGCCAGGGCTGCCGGGCGCGGGGGCACTCGCTCACCTGCTGGTCCCCCGGCCCGGCCCCGGGGTGGGCGGCTGCTGCTTGGCGCGGACTCGGCTCGGCGCGGGGCTCGGGGTACTGGGCGCAGGCTCAGCGGCCCCGGGGGAGCGATCCCTGCATCCTACGGGCGCCGCCGCCGTCTCGGCTCCGCGGCTCTGTTCGGGCTCCCGGGCTGGGCAGGCGGCGCGGGCTCGGGCTGGGGGCGGGGTCCGGGGCGGGGTCGGGGCGGGCCCCGCCTGGGCTCGGCCTGGGGCTTGGGGCCCCGGGCTGGCTCCGCCCCAGAGCGACGCGCCCAGGGCTCCGCACGTGGCGCTCCGCCCGCTCGGAGGGGGGACACACCGGCGCCCGCCGGGGCGCACACTCCCACACTGACCCGGGGGCTCACAGCCACAGACAGCCGCCCACGCGGCCGCGGACAGACAGACATAGGCGGGGGTACACACACGGCGACCCGGGGACGCTTCACCACAGATGGCCACCCACGCGGACGCGGACAGGCACACATTAACAAACACTGGCATACACACCAGCACCCGCCGGAGTATACACACACACACACGCAACCTTGCTGACTTGGAAAGGCTACCAGACACCCACCCACCCACGTGGACACGGGCATACACTGACACTCATGCCGAGACAGACACACGCTGCCATAGGCATACCTGCACTGACACAGACACACACATGCACCCTGAGACAGATACACACCCCCACACACCCACACAGACACAGACAGACACATCATTGACACACACTGACACTGAGGAAGACACTCTGACAAACTTAGACACCCACATGACTTAGACACACATCCACTGACACACTGACACAGAGACACACACACTCACTGGAACCACACTTTCCTGGAGACACACTTAGTGATGCCACAGAAATCTGCACAATGGTACACATCTACCTGAACACACTGACGCACATGCTGACAGAACCAAACACACACCCAGACCCAGAAGCAAGCAGGCAACCAACACAGAGACACCCACACACGCGCGCACACACACACACACACACATATATATACATGTATATACCTCTTTATATATATACTTCCACCCTCTTGAGCCACATACAACCTTCACCTTGACACATGCAGAGCCTGGAGTCACATACCTACACACCCACTGTTTCTCACTCAGAGACATGGTCATAGGCACACACACGCGGAGACATACACTGACAAACAGTTGCTCCCATGCCCATGCCCAGGGCCTATGGGGACACACTTCTTGTTTAAACAAAACAGGCCATCAGGGCAACCCGCTTGGGTCCCCTTCCACGCTGTGGAAGCTTTGTTCTTTCCCTCTTCACAATAAATCTTGCTGCTTCTAAAAACAAAAACAAAAACAAAACAAAACAACAAAAAACAGGCCATCAGCTTTTGCCCACGAAAAAAGTACAGTCATTGGAAGGGATGGTACACTTTTCTGCCACATTTTCAGGGCTCCCAAAAGCAAGAACCGCTCTTAGAGAGCCAAATGGGTGCCAGGGTCTCAGAGGGCACAGAGGTGCTGGGTTTGGGAGCCCAGAGGCTGGGACCTGCTCCTCCATGATGGGGATCTTGGAGAGGTGGGAGGGCAAAGAGGGGGGTGGGGGACAGCGTCCGTTTGCCACCTGGATGTGGGGCTTCGTTGGACGCCTTAGGTACATACGGAGGGGCTGCTCTGCTTGCAGGAGGGGATCAGTAGGAAAGTCAGTCCACAGGAAAGTTCAGGACATGGGCCTCTCCGGCCCCGAGTTGAGTGGGGTGTCTGGGGTACAGACGGATGGACCACAGGTCGGCTGCCAGCCTTTAGCGCCTGACGAGCCTCAGGTTGGCTAGCAGCTCCCACTATCGGCCAGAGGGGGAAGTGCAGGCAGTGTCAACGTTTCAACCCACGTGCAGCCGCCTTCCCAGAGTCACACCTACCAGGCAGGAGAGTACAGTAGCAGGAAGGTCCTACCTCCCCTAAGAACTTCCATCACGGGCTTCTCGGCCTCAGAATGAAGCTTCTACTTGCAAACTGACATTGGGTCAAGCAGGAGACAAGGCTAGGATAGAAGCTGCTGGGAGTAGGGGTGGATACCTGCCTCCCTTCCATCCATATGTAGCAGAAGTGGGGTTTTCACTCTCCTGTTTAGTATTGGGCAACTGGATGTTGCCAGCAGGAGAGGTGGGCTGAGCCTGGTAAGTCTACATGCACCCTGAATTTAAACAAGGGGAGAGAAGCCCAGGGGATGGGGAACCAGAGCCCTGAACCTGTAGAAGTTCATCCATAAAAGCACACCTTGTGGTCCTAGAGAGGCCTCAGAGTGCAGAGACAGGCAACAGGTGTCTGGAGACAGGCACTTCCTACAAAGAGCCCTTGCCAAGATCTTGGCTACTCCCTTCTCTTTGCCAGACCCTATTTAAATTTTTTGTTTTGTTTTGTTCTGTTTGAGACGGAGTCTTGCATTGCCTCCAGGGCTGAAGTGCAGTGGCGTGATCTCGGCTCACTGCAACCTCCGCCTCCCCAGTTCAAACAATTCTCCTGCCTCAGCCTCCTGAGTCTCTGGGATTGCAGGCGCTCGTCACCATGCCCAGCTAATTTTTTGTATTTTTAGTAGAGACGGGGTTTCACCATGTTGGCCAGGCTGGTCTCGAACTCCTGACCTCGTGATTTACCCACCTCCGCCTCCCAAAGTGCTGGGATTACAGGCGTGAGCCACCACGTCTGGCCAACCCTATTTAATTAAAGCAATAAGAGGAACCTGTTGTCGGCTGTCAGAGATAAATGTTTTTAAAAACTAGTATATCCTTTATTCGCCCCTCAGTTTCGCCCAGGGTTTGCCTTTACTTTGCCTCAGGTTCAAAGCTGGGTTAACCATATCGTTACTCCTCTCTTGTGTTTTTGTTTTATTTCTTCCCCCATCATCACTCCACTGCCATCTCCTTCTCCACACAGGCACCCATCTAAGAGCTAAAGTAGGTCTTTATGTGCACATCCTTGTAAAACAGGTAGTATTGTTGTTTGTGCATATGTGTTTTCTCTTCTAACAGCCCAAAGCTTTTCTTTTTATGTTTTACTTCCATTGAACCTACATAATGGAAAAGTGCACAAATCCTAAGTGTTCACTTGAAAGGGTTTTCTGTTGTTGAACACATCCGTGTGAGCAGCACAACACAGAAACCAAACGTTATCAGTACCACAGAAGACCTCTTTGTGCCCCTTTCTGTCACCACCGCTACACCCACCCAGAGTTAACTACTACAGTCACATCGAATTCCCCTTGCTAGTTTTGCCTGGTTTTGATATTTATTTAAAGTGGAATTGTATAATAGGAGCTCTTTTGTGTCTGGCTTCTTTTGATCAGCTTTACGCTCATGAGAGTCACATGTTGCTGCTTGTTGTTGTAGTTCATTCATTCTTGTTGCTGTACAGCATCCTATTGTATGCATATACCAGACTTTACCCATTCTACTGCTGATGGGTGTTTGGGTAGTTTCTAGTTTGGGGTTCATGAGTAGCACACCTATGAACATTCTAGTACATAAATTTTGATGAACATATGTACCCATTTCTGCCAGGTACATATCTGGGAGTGGAATTGCTGAGTCATAGGATAATGTGTGTTTGCTTTTAGCAGATGTTGCCAGACAGTTTTCCACAGTGGTTCCACCAGTATTCACTCCACCAGCAGTGAATGCATGCATCCTTTAACACTTAATACTTTTGTCATTTTCATTTTTTCTCCTTCAGTGGGTGTGCAGAGGTTTCATAGTCTGGTTTTAATTGGCATTTCCCTGATGACTAATGAAACTGAGCACATTTTTTATGATTAATGGCTGTTGGTGTGTATGTGCTTTTCATTTATATAAATGGGTATCGTTCTAGATTTCCTTCTTTTCCTTATGTTTCTCCCTCAACACCCTGCTTTTGAGCTGTATCTGTGTTGTGGTGTAGGCAGCTGGCTCTTTGCTTCTGATAGCTGCAGAATGTTCTGTGTTCTGCATCCACAGCACTTTATTAATCCATTCCCCTTCAGGTGAGAGATTGAAGAAGGTAAATGGATGGAAGAGTAGTAACTGTCTTGTGTTTCTGTTTTCTTCACTGTGCTAATTCCAGGGGTGGAGGTGGACAAAGAAGCAAGTGGGGTCTCAGATCCATAAACAGTCAGGACCAGGAGGCATCTTAGATGGTGGAGGTGCAGGTTGGGGCTGAGAACAGGAGGCCTGGGGGAAAGGCCACACAAAAGCCAGCAGACCCAGAAACGCCTTGCCCAGCCCTCCCCAGCAGAGGCTGGTCCTGCCTCATGCAGATGGCTATCTCTGAGCTCTAGATGGAGGGCATCTGGCACAGTGGAGGCAGGCTTGAGGAGCCTTACTGAAAGTAAGAGGGTCTAGTGAGAACCCTGGTTTCCTCCTTCTGCTGGGCGCTGGAACTCTGACTCTTATGTGCACTTCCCACTAGGCAGGGGGCTGGGGAATTTCACATTGAGACACTGACCAGCCCAAGAGAAAACATCTCTGATACTGGGCACTGACATTACCATCTATACTGCCCACTTGTCAAGAAACTCTCCCGGCTCCGCATTCATCCCCACCCCTCTTTCTCCTTGCCTGCCTCTTCCATGAAGGCTGTAAGAGGCAAACAGTATTTGCCTTTCCAGTTTTTCCTATACCCAGTGGCGGCCATGTAACTTAATGAGGGCCAAGGGTCAGAAGCAAACTTCTGCTAGGGAAGGGCAGTTTCTGAGAGAGCATTTGTTTTCCTGGTAAAAGAGGACAAGAGCTGCTGGCTCTACTGTCTTCCTCTTCTTGATTCTCCCTGCCTTGAATGAGGACATAATGCTTGGAGCTTACAAAACCTCTCTCAGCCTTGAAGGTAAGGCTGGGAGATTTGCAGAAACATTGGCCTTGATGACAGTGAACCATAGAACTAATACCTTTGTACTTCTCTTTCATGCTGTTTTTTTTGAGACGGAGTCTTGCTCTGTCGCCCAGGCTGGAGTGCAGTGGCGCGATCTCGGCTCACTGCAACCTCTGCCTCCCAGGTTCAAGCAATTCTCCTGCCTCAGTCTCCTGAGTAGCTGGGATTACAGGCACGTGCCACCATGCCCAGCTAATTTTTGGATTTTTAGTAAAGACAGGGTTTAGTGTGTTGGCCAGGCTGGTCTCTAACTCCTGACCTCGTGATCCACCTGCCTCAGCCTCCCAAAGTGCTGGGATTACAGGCGTGAGCCACCGCGCCTGGCCTTCTCTTTCACTCTTTGTTTAAACAAATAAGACAGGATTCTCTGCCACCCGCAGCCAGAATGTGTTGGGTGAGGAGGGGCCTGGTAGCTCAGTTACTCCAAATACAAACTGTTTACTAGCTCTGGTGTTTTTAACCTCACTCTTCCTCCCCATTTTTGAAGGTACCCAATGCCTGGAGTCCTGAGAAGTTTCCAGGGTTTTGAAGAGAGTGGCTATCCCTTGCTTTCTTTTGCCAGCTTTCCCTCTGCAGACACACTCTGCTCTGGCAGTTATGGCTCAAACTTCCAGGAAGTTGTCATCATATCCGCTGTTGGCCCCTCTTCCGTACATTTTGTCCTTTTACAATTATTTCACTGTCGGCTGGGGACTGTGGCTCATGCTTGTAATCCCAGCACTTTGGGAGGCCGAGGCAGGCGGATCACCTGAGGTCAGGAGTTCGAGACCAGCCTAGCCAATATGGTGAAACCCGTCTCTACTAAAAATACAAAAATTAGCCAGGCGTGGTGGTAGGTGCCTGGAATCCCAGCTACTCGGGAAGCTGAGGCAGGACAATCACTTGAATCTGGGAGGCAGAAGTTGCAGTGAGCCGAGGTCGTGCCACTGCACTCCAGCCTGGGTGACAGAATGAGACTCTGTCTCAAAACAAACAAACAAAAAAAATTATTTCACTGTCATTTTAGTGACGTTTCAATAGATGTCTTCCACTATATTTTGAAGAAAGTCCTCCATTTCAGTTTCTACCCCAGGTAGTTTTAAGTAGTAATCAGATACTACCCTCATGGGTTGTGAGCATTCTTGCTTTATTTTGAAGGCATGAGCAGTTGAGACCCTCTATCTTAGAAGGGGCAGAGAAAAAAATAAATGTATTCATGGTCAAGGCCATGATCTGCTGCCAAAGGGCTGGTGACCCAATCCTGCCTTTATACCTAGACAATGGACAGGGTAATGCTCTTAATTGAGGGACCATTCCCATGTGGGAAGCACCTGCTGTCTCTTACATGTACCCTCAGCCCAAGTCAGACACACATGCCCTCGCCTCTGCCAGTGGCCCCACTAGCTCAAATAATGCCTGCCTGCAAATCTGCAAATGAGGATGAGCCGCCCCTTCCTCAAGACACTTGACTGCCATCTGCTGGAAAGTTGAGAGAAAATAGAAATCTCTGATGAGTAGGAATGTGCATCGTACTCCAGGTTGTGTGAAGCATGACGGTGCATGGCATCGGCCCCTGCCTCCACCCGTCTCATCTCCTTGCTACAAAATGCAGTCCCTCACCCATCAGCTCTGGCCATTGTAGTGACTAGGGAGCAGGGCTTGGAGGGCCAGAAGCCTTGATAGGATTCTTCACTTATAGCCCATGTGACCTTGTATTAAACACATAACCCTTCTGGGTCTTACTTTACTCATATATAAAATGAGATAATTCTATACTTACCTAGCTGAGTTGTTAAGAGGAGCAAATGAAATAGTATGGGAAGATGTTTTAAAAATAAATATTTTACAGATTGAATTTGACAGTCATACTATCTAAAGCCTATTCATCCTTTGCTTTTGATTGGGCTCCCTAAAAACCCTAAAAACAGACTCTAAAATGGAGATTTGCACTCAGGAAGTTTCTTTGGAGTGCACTTGAAAACAATATTTGTAAGGATGTGAGGGAAGCAGGATTGGGCAGAGGAAGTTGAACTCTAATGTGGTTGCAACCAACGCCTCAGCCAAGCCTCCTGGAAGCTGGGATGACCAGGAGTTGGGGTGACCCCTTGGAGTTGTCCCAATTTTAGGCCAGAGAGGTATGAGCAAGCTTGTCTACCTCCATTTCAACCAGTCATTGGCAGTGGTCTGCTTCTGATGAGAGGCCATAACCTTGGGTGAGCAGCTCCCATGAGGCAAGGGCAATGTCCAGAGAGGGGCACATCTGAGAGCCATCAACAGCCACACTCCTGGAAGCTGGAGGAACAACCTCCAGCTGGAGGAGGAGCTAGATGGAGGAATTCCATCCTAAGAGGGGCTCTGGGCAACTCACTGCAGCATGCTCTCTTCCCTTGGTTGTACATGTGGAGTGAGGGGTGTTGTTGGTGCACACAATATGGAAGCCATAAGAAAAAGAGCCAACCATTGGTTCTATACAATACACAGCCTTCCCAGGTCTGAGCTTTGTAGGGTAAGAAGCACCAGACTGCTGTGGCCGGGGAAGGGGGGTCTCCTGGGCATTATCCCTTTCACTCAGCTGGCCTTTCTGGCAGCTGAATCTGCTCCAAGCATATTCTATTCAAAGCATATTCTCAAGTCCACATGGGGTGATCTGCTTCCCCATGTTCCATTGCATTCCACTGGGGACATGTGATCACCCTGAGTTCTGCCACCTTCATAAAGGTGCAATGGTTGTCCTGTGTTTTGTCATACTTCACATCAGTGCAGTGGTGTAGTTGTGTAAGAGGGTCAGGGTGAGAGATTTAGAGGCTGCAGATCCAGAATCCTGGTGCCTGAATTCATCCCACAGATGTATTTTTGGGGGCAGGGAGAGTGGTGTGCAGGTAAAATGTGTCAAATAGTTTATAGCAATGTGAATATCTTTGTCTGAGACATGCACTCACCGGGTCCTTTTGATCCCCACCATTCCGTGTTGTGTTATGTTTATTAAATTACCTGCCTGGCTCTGCCAGCATTTGCGATTTTCTCTCTTAGATTAGGACCAAGCAGCACCAAGAGGACTGTGGAGCACCCAGTGTGGCCACAGGAACTAGGCTTAGAAGGAGGTGGGTAGGCTCTGGGCAGGCTGCATGCTGTAATGAGCAAGCAGGCAGGGACAGGAATGGGGCTGAGGGTGGAGGGGAGGGTGACGCTGGTTACAGAGGAGCTAGTGAGCTGTGTTCAGAGCTGGAGACTCTCACTGGATGGGAACTGTGGTTGGGCATTGGGTTTCCACCAGAGTTTTATTTTTATACATTTGAGAAGCATTTTTATTGATACACACACACAACATGGATGAATCTTAAATTTGTTGTGTTAGGTGAAAGAAATCAGCCTCAAAACGTTTTGTAGATGTTATGAATTCATTTATATGGCATTTTGGGGGAGGCAAAATTAAAGGAACAAGAAGCATCAGTGGCCGTGGGGGCTGGGGGTGGAGGGAGGTGTGGGCTGACTACAGAGGGGCGGAGTGAGGGAGGGAGCATTTTAGGGTGATGGGCTGTTCTGTATCTTGACCGTGATAGTGGTTCCATGACTCTGCATTTGTCAAAACTCACAGAGCTGGACACCAAAAGGAATGAATTTCCCTGAATGTAAATTAAAATATACATAAATAAATGGTTTAAAAAACAAGAAAGGAGGCATTTTTACCTTTGTGAGCGGAAGTGGTGCTTCCTTCAGGAATGCGTGAGTGTGTGGGTGTGTGTGGAGTGGAGGAGAGACAGGAGGTATCTCTGGCTGTTAGAGAGATGGTAGTCAGAGCTGCCGTTCTGGAACAGTCCCTGGATTTCAGGTATTTCATCTCTGCTGCTCTGTACATAAGCCTGGTCTAGGGGCTCTGGTTGCCCAGAAACAGGAGTTTGGACTTTGAAACAAAAGGCTGTGTTTTGTTTTGTTGATCAGACGTTTTCTCCCTAACGCACTCTTCACTCTCTCTTTGGTGGTAGAGAAGAGGGAGGGAGCTGGTGAGTGAGGGAGCCAGTGATCCCACGCTGGGGGCACTCCTGAGCCTTCCCCTCAGTTCCGTTCCTTCCCCAGCATCCTGATTTCTAAAAATAAAAACATCAGGGATTTGGAAAGAGGACTGGAGTCCCAGTACTGCATAGGTTAGCTGAGAGGCTGCCCCAGGCCTCAGTTTCCCCATCTCTAGGAGCAAAACTGTGGGATTCTGAAATCCTCCAGTTACCCCACCCCACTCAGCAAGAATGCTGTCATAATGAATGAAGAAGGCACACAAGGAGCAACTCAGCCTCTCCTGCTGCCATTCCCCTGCCTGGGGCTACCTCCTTCACTTCTGCATCCAAATGCTAACAGGAGTCCTGGGTGTCCCAGCCTACCCCGTGCTGCCTGCACACTCCTGAGATTAGTGAATGAACAAAGGTGTTAGACCTGACAAGAGGATTCAGGAGACTTTGGTTCTTTTTTTTTTTTTTTTACTGGAAGTCAATGCTTCGGGCCAGAAAATGCTTAGACCTGGCAGCGGCTGACAAAAGCTGCCTCTTGTCAGCAAGTGTATCAGCTTCTGAAAGAGATAAGAGGCAGGGGGCTGGAGTGCAGGCTTCTCAAGTGAACGCTGACAGGAGAACAGAAGAGCTGCCTCCCACTCTCATCAGCACGGAGATCCGGGCTGCCAGGGCGGAGACATCAACCACTCCAGCCCCCACACTGCTCTGATGAGGGGAGACAGGTCTGGGCACCGACAGTGACCTGCCCAGGGCCCACAAGCAGCAGCGGCTGTTGCTGGGGTCCCTGGGGAGAGTCTGGGGACCTGTCCGCCTAAATGCGCACTGGGAAGAGTGGAGCTGCTCTGGACTTAGCTGTGGAATGGAGGCAGCCTTGTAATTTCTGAGCGCTGTGGAGAACAGAATCCATGTGGCTCCCATTCTGAGAAAGGAGTGTTGGGGGCCCAATCAGCCACAACTCCCAGGGAGGTTGGCTTCAGCCTGGTCCAACTTCGGGACCACTTCCTTACTGATGGACCTTTCCATGGGAACAGGGTGAACACAGGGCTTGATGTTTGTTCTTTTGGAAGATTCTACTGAATAGCTCTCATTCATTTCCAGGGTCCAGACCTTAGCTGTAATGCCTTTTAGGGCCCCACCTGGGATGCCTCTAGATAAACATCCAATAGAAATGCCTTTTCCTATGGTTGTTGTCAAGCCTCTAGGGGTGGACAGCAGGGAGAGGCCCTCCGTTTTCCTCCTGGCTCATGTGCCTGGTCTATACATGTTGGATCACACTGAGAAGCAAAATTGAACTGTTTAATGCTTCTGAGGCTGAGTGGATGGGACACTCAGCCTCAACTTCAACATCCTTCTAGTGCACCTTTCTGTACCCAAGCCAGAAGGCTAGCAAGTAGATTTCCCAGACTCCTTTGCAGACAGAGTTCGGGATTTAAATTTAGATTCCACCAATTAGATGTGCTGGCATGAGATTTGAATAGCAGTTTAAAGCAGAAATCATCTTCCTACTGTTTTGGCTGTTTCTCCTGGCAAGCATAGTAGAGATGTTGGGCTTTTCTATATCAGTATTCCAGTGACCTGTGACTAGATTTATGAGTACAAAAAATAATATGTAGCAAGTGTAATGGCTTTCTTATCATGGTGAATTCTCCCTTCATTTTTTGAAGCACTCTCTTGGAAGTCAAACATCATGTAGAAAGTCTGATCACCAGGCTGTGAGGAAGCTCAGGACTGCCATAGGTAGAGAGATAGTCCATGTGAAAGAGCAATGATATGCCAAGATGGGAGAAAAGCATTCTTGGATATTCTAGCTCATCCTAACCAACAGCTGAATTCAGCTGAGTGAATGACCCTGGCTATTGCCACATGCAGCAAAAGAACCACTCAGCTGAGCCTGCCCAGGTTCCTAACACACAAACTTATGAGCAAATTAGAAGGTGTTTTTTGTTTGTTTGTTTTTGTTTTGTTTTTTTTTTGAGACAGAGTCTTGCTCTGCCACCCCGGCTGGAGTGCCACGGTGCGATCTCGGCTCACTGCAACCTCCACCTCCCGGATTCAAGCAATTCTTCTGCCTCAGCCTCCCAAGTAGCTGGGATTACAGGCACCCACCACCATGCTTGGCTAATTTTTTTTTGTATTTTTAGTAGAGATGGGGTTTCACTATGTTGGCCAGGCTGGTCTCAAACTCCTGACCTCAGGTGATCCACCAGCCTTGGCCTCCCAGGGTGCTGGGATTACCGGTGTGAGCCACCGTGCCCTGCCTAGAAGGTAAGTTTTTAAAGCCCATTAAATTTTGGGATAGATTGTTGCATCTCAATAGACAACTAAAACACTGATCGTTGGATTAAAGCTGTTATAATTATTACGTTTTTAAATGGAGACATAATTTACATGGGGTAATGTTTAAAGTGTACAACTTGGTAAATTTTGACATATGTATACATCCATAAAATTGTTACCACAATCAAGATAGTGAACATATACATTACCTCCAATAGTTTCTTGTGCCCCTTGCAATCCTTCCCTCTTGTCCCTTCCTGTATACCCACCTCCTCACCCCTGTCACCAGGGAACCACTGATCTACTGCCCTTGCTTTCTGATACTACAAATTAGTTTGTATTTGTCTGGAGTTTTCAATAATGGGATAATTATTATTATAATTTTTCATCTGGCTCTTTTAAGCATAATTATCTTGAGATTCATTCATGTCATTTTATGTATTGATAGTTCATTCTTTTTTACTGCTGAGTAGTATTTCATTGTATGGTTGTGTCACAATTTGTTTACTCATTCAACTGCTGATGGACATTTGGGTTGTTTCTAGTTTTAGCTGTCATAAATAAAGCTTCCATGAACATGGAACATGGTGCTTCCAAAGCACCATGATAAGAAAGCCATTACACTTGCTACATATTCACATGCAAATCTTTGTATGAACATAGGCTTTCATTTCTGTTGGGTAAATATCAAGGAGTGAAATGGCTGGATTGTACAGTAGAGGAATGTGTAATTTTTTGAGAAATCATAAAACTATTTTCTAAAGTGGTTACACCATTCCCACCAGCCGTGGCAAGTTCCACTTCCTCCATTACTTCCCCAAAACTTGGTCTGGTCTGGTCAGTTTTTTAAAAGTTTAGCTAAGTATTTAATAGTATATCATTGTGATTTTAATTTGCACTTTCCTAATGACGGATGATGTTGAGCATCTTTTTGTGTGCCTGTTTACTATCCTGGTATCTACTTTTTGAAGTGTCTGTTCAAATTTTTTGCCCATTTTAATATTAGATTGTTATTTGCTTATTATTGAGTTTTGAGAGTTCTTTATATATTCTGAATCATTTATCAAATTTGTGTTTGCAATTTTTTCCCAGTATGTGGCTTATCTTTCTTTCTTTTTTTTTTTTTACAATGTCATGGACTTCTGGTTTCAAAATGGCAGCATAAGTTCAAGCTAGCTTCACTGTCCTCCCCACAACAGAAAACCAAACCCAAATTATACAGTGCTAGGATTATCACCAGCAATATCCCAGAGCTCAGATATGAGAATGAGTCAATTCCTGGGGCCACAAAGAAGTGAAAAGACTCCAAGCAGACAGTAGTAGAGCCAGATTTTCATATCTGCAATGCCCCTTTCCCCAAGCTGCCGAGCAGCAAGCATGCAAAATTCCACCCCCTCCTAACTCATAGTTTTTTTTTTGAGAGAGAGTCTTACTCTGTCACCCAGGCTTGAGTGCAGTGGCACGATCTTGGCTTGTTGTAACCTCTGCCTCCTGGGTTCAAGTGATTTTCATGCCTCAGCCTCCTGAGTAGCAGGGACTACAGGTGCAGACCTTGATAATTTTTGTATTTTTAGTAGAGACGGGGTTTCACCATGTTTGCCAGGCTGGTCTCAAACTCCTGACCTCAAGTGTTCCACCCACCTTGGCCTCCCAAAGTGCTGGGATTACAGGTGCCAAATCAGTTTCTACATTGGGAAAAGTGATACTAACGTGGGTAACCAGCTTCCCCACTTTCTAGATTCCCTGGCAGGAGCTCTGTCCATGCCTCAACCCACAGGAAGTAGCATGAGTGCCTAAAGGTGACATATTCCTGAGGACAGCAAGAGACAAAGTGGGGAGGCAGGATTATCACCCCTGGCTCTAGAAAATTTGCTTTGTAACTTAGCCGAAGGAGATGGCAAATGGGAGTGGTTGTTCAGCAGCAACACACTGTAGGAGGTACATTCCACAGGTCCTCTGGGCACAGACCGCTTGTCAGCTTTTCCACATTGCTGAATATCGCCTTTGGAGCCTCTTCCTGACTGGCAGCTCTCTGATTACTTGCTAGAGCTGAGGCAATCCTGGGCTTAAGGTGCCATCTAGTGCCAAAAAGGAGGCAGTGACCTAGTAGAAAAAAAGAAATTCAACAGGTAGATTATGAAGAATGTCTAAGTAAATATACCCAATAAGAACGAAAGCAAGTCATACAGAGAATACTGGAGTAAGTTACTAATCCTTCAATGTGAAAACAGTTGTATACAGGGAACTATGACCTCTGCAAATGGACAAAGCAAAGAAACAGTGACTGACCCTAATGAGACAGTGATATGTGAGCTCTCTGACCAAGAACTCAAAATAGCAATTTTAAAGAAACATAGTGGTCATCAAGATAACACAGAAAAAGAATTCAGAAATTTATCAGAGAAATTTAGTTAAGGCATTGAAATAAATTTTTAAAAATCAAACAAATCTTGGAATAGAGAAATACACTTGCTGAATTGAAAAATTCACTGGAGGTTCTCAACAGCAGAATGAATCAAGCAGAGGAAAGAATCAGCGAACCCACAAGCAGGCTATTTGAAATGACATGGTCAAGGGAGAAAAAAGGAAAAAGAATAAAAAGGAATGAAGATTTCCTACAAGATATAGAGAATTACCTCAAAGGCCAAATCTAATAATTATTGGTGTTCAAGAGGGAGCTGAGCAAAGGCAAGGGGTATAAAGCATATTCAATCAAATAATAATGGATTATTTTCCAAAACTTGAGAAAGATATAAATATCTAGGCACAGAAAGGTCAGAGAGCACCAAACAGTTTCAACCCAAACAAGACTACCTCAAGGCATATAATAAGCAAACTCTCAAAGGTCAAGGACAAACATAGGATTCTAAAGGCAGAAAAATAGAAGAAGCAAATTATATATAAAGTAACTCCAATTCATCTGGCAACAGACTTCTCAATGGAGACCATACAGTCTAGGAGAGATGGAACGACGTTTTCAAAGTGCTGAAAGAAAACAACTGCCACCCAATAATACTCTATCCAGAAAAGTGATCCTTGAAATATGAAATAGAGATGAAGTCTTTCCCAGACAAATAAAAGTTAGATAATTCACCATCACCAGACCCATCTTACAAGAAATGCCCATGGAAACCAAAAAAGAGCAGGAATAGCTATACTTACATCAGATAAAACAGGCTACAAAGGGATCAATACAGCAAGAGAATATAATAATTACAAATGTCTATGCACGCAGTACTGGAGTACCCAAGTATGTAAAGCAAACATTAATAGATCTAAAGGGAGAGTTAGACAGCAATACAATAATAATAGGAGACTTCAATGCCCCATTCTCAGTAATGGACAGATTATCTAGACAGGAAAACAACAAAGAAACACCAGAGTTAAGGCACATACTATACAAAATAGGCCTAATTGGCAGTTAAAGAACATTTCACCTAATTGCTGCAGAATACACATTCTTTTCATCAGTACATGGAACATACTCCAGGATAGGCCATATTTTAGGCCACAACTCAAGTCTCAACAAATTAAAAAAAGTGGAATTCATACCAAGGATAATTTCTGACCACAACTGAGTAAAACTAGAAATCAATAACAAGAGGAACTTTGGAAACTACGCAAACACATCAAAATTAAACAACATGCACCTGAATTAAAATTAATTAATGTTAATTAATTTTAGTTAATTAAAATTAATTAAAAGGGAATTTAAAAATTCCTGGAAACAAATGAAAATGGAAATACAACATACCAAAAAGATGAAATACAGCAAAGGCAGTACTAAGAGAGAAGTTTATAGCAATAAACGCCCACATCAAAAAAGTCGAAAGACTTCAAATAAACAACCTAATGGTGCACCTTAAGGAACTAGAAAAGCAAGAACAAACCAAACTCAAAATTAGCAGAAGGGAAAATAAAAATCAGAGCATAAATAAATAAAATTAAGACTAAAAAATTTATAAAAGATGAATGAAATAAAAAGTTGGTTGTTTGAGAAGATAAATAAAATCAACAAACCTCTGGCTAGATTAACAAAAAAAGGAGACCCAAATAAATAAAATCAGAAAGGAAAAAAGGGATGTAACAACTGAGACCATAGAAATACAATGAATCATTGAAGACCATTATGGAAAATTATTGCCAACAAATTGGAAAACCTAGAAGAAATGGATATATTTCTGGACACAAAAAACTACCAAGATGGAACCACGAAGAAATAGAAACTTCAACAAGTCAATAATGAGTAACAAGATCGAAACTGTAATTACAAAGTCTCCCATCAAAGAAAAGCCCAGGACCTGATGGCTTCACTGCTGAATTCTACTAAACATTTAAAGAAGAACCAGTACCGATTCTACTCAAATTCTTTGAAAAAAATTGAAGAGACAGAATACTTTCAAACTCATTATATGAGGCCAGTATTAGCTTGATACCAAAACCAGACAACCAAAAAAAGCTACAGGTCAATACCCCTGATGAATATAGATGCAAAAATTATCAACAAAATACTAGCAAACTGGAGTCAACAACACATTAAGAAGATCTTTTATTATGATCAAGTGGGGTTCATACTAGGGATGCAAGGATAGTTTAACATGCACAAATCAATAAATGTGACATATCACATTAAAAAATCAAGAACAACAACCATATAATTATTTCAGTACATGACAAATCCAATAAAATTCAGCATTCCTTTAGGATAAAAACCTTCAACAAACCAAGCATAGAAGGAACATACTTGAAAAGAAGGCCATATATGACAAACCTACAGCCAACATTATACTGAATGGGGGAAAAATGAGATCTTTCCTCTAAGATCTGGAACAAGACAAGGATGCCCACTTTCACCACTTTTATTCAATACAATACTGGAAGTCCTGGTCAGAAAATTAGTCAAGAGAAAGAAATAGAAAAACCTAAAGAGCACACCAAAAAATTGTTAGAACTGATACAGAAATTCAGTGAAGTTGCAGGATACAAAATAAACACACTAAATCAGTAGCATTTTTATATATTGATATGGTTTGGCTGTGTTCCCACCCAAAATCTCATCTTGAATTGTAATCCTCTTAATCCCCACATGTCAAGGGTGGGTCTAGGTGGAGGTAATTGGATCATGGGAGTGGTTCCCCCATGCTGTTCTCTCTCGAGATCTGATGGCTTTATAAGCACCTGGCATTTCCTCTGCTTGCACTCACTCTTTCCTGTTGCCCTGTGAAAAAGGTGCCTGCTTCTTCTTTGCCTTCTGCCATGATTGTAAGTTTCCTGATGCTTCCCAGCAATGCTGGACTGTGAGTCAATTAAACCTCTTTCCTTTATAAATTACCCAGTCTTGGGTATTTCTTCATAGCAGTGTGAAAACAGACTAATATATATGTCAACAGCAAACAATCTGAAAAAAATTTCAAGAGAGCAATCCCATTAAAAATAGCTACAAAGAATATAGAATACCTAGAAACCAACTTAACCAATGACGTGAAAGATCTATACAAAAATACTCTATAAAACACTGATGAAATAAATAAAAAAGATGGAATGGAAGAATTAATATTGTTAAAAATGACAGTACTACTCAAAGCAATGTACAGATTCAATGCAATTCTTATCAAAATACCAAGGACATTCTTCACAGATGTAGAAAAAAAATCCTAAAATTTATATGGTGATATAGTTTGGACATTTGTTCCTGCCCAAATCTCATGTTGAAATATAATCCCCATTGTTGAAGGTGGGGCTTGGTGGGAGGTGTTTGTATAATGAGGATGGATTCCTCATGAATGGCTTGAGCCTTCTCCTTGGTAATAAGTGAGTTCTCACTGTGAGTTCACTTGAGGTATGGTCATTTAAAAGTGTGTAGCACCTGCCC
The DNA here is from genome assembly GCF_028858775.2 of Pan troglodytes. Classification (NCBI taxonomy): domain Eukaryota; kingdom Metazoa; phylum Chordata; class Mammalia; order Primates; family Hominidae; genus Pan; species Pan troglodytes. Next base: position 42,669,800 of record NC_086015.1, read on the forward strand.
TCTCACTCACTTTATCTTTCTCTCTTGCTTCTGCTTTTTCCATATGATGTGACTGCTCCCACTTCACTTTCTGCCATGATTTTAAGCTTCCTGAAGCCTCCCTGGAAGCAGATGCCAGTGTCATGCTTCCTGTACAGCCTATAGAACCATGAGTCAATTAAACCTTTTTTTCTTATAAGTTACCCAGTCTCAGGTATTTCTTTATAGCAATGCAAGAAAGGTCCAATACATATGGAACCACAAAAACCCTGAATAGCCAAAGCAATCTTGAGCAAAAAGAATGAAGCTGGCAGTATTACATTACCTGACTTCAAGATATACTCCAAAGCTATAATAACCACATTTAAAAAATCTGATTTAAAAAAGGGCAAAATATCTGAATAGAAATTTCTCAAAAGAAGACATACAAATGGCCAACAGGTATATGAGAAAATGCCCAACATCACTAATCATCAGAGGAATACAAATCAAAACCACAGTGAGATACCATCTCACCCAAGTTAGAATGGCTTTTATTAAAAAAACATGGAATAACAGTTGCTGGTGAGGATCCGGGGAAAAGGGAACCCTTGTTCCTACCCATGGCGGGAGTGTAAATTAGTACAGTCACTATGGAAAATAGTATAAAGTTTCCTCAAAGAACTAATAATGGAACTATGATATGATCATATGATCTAGCAATTCCACTACTGAGTGTATATATATATATGTATGTATATATAATACATATATATGTATATATTCCATATATATGGAAATAAATATATCAGAGGTATCAGCCCTTCTATGTTTATTGCAGCACTATTCACAATAGCCCAAATATGGAATCAACCTAAGTGTCAGTCCATGGATGAATGAATAAAGAGAATGTGGTATATATACACAAGGAAATATTATTCAGCCACCAAAAAGAATGAAATCCTGTCATTTTCAGTAACATGGTAGGAACTGGAGGTTATTATGTTAAATAAAATAAGCCAAGCACAGAAAGACAAATATCACGTGTTCTCACTCATGTGTAGGAGCTAAAAAAAGTGGATCTCATAAAGATAGAGAGTAGATTGATGGTTACCAGAGGCCAGGAAGGGTAAGAGTGAGGAGGATGAAGAGTTGATTAATGGATACAAATACATAATAAGATAGATAGACCTGGTGTTGGATAGATTATTAGGGTGACTGTAGTTAACATTAATTAATAGTACATTTAAAAACAGCTGGAATAGAATAATTCAAATATTCCTAACATAATGAAAAAATAAATATTTAAGGTGATGGATATCCCAGTTTCTCTAATTTAATTATATGAATGTATCAAATTATCACATGTACTGTAAAAATATATACAGCTATTATGTACCACTACAAAAAATACTTAATTTAAAAAATAAAAAAGTTTGATTACAAAAAAGAAAAACAAAACGAGCAAATAAAAAGTGTCTTTTGCAGAATAGAAGTTTTAAATGTTAATGATTTATAATTTATCGTTTTTTTCTTTTAAATTTTATTGCTTTTGAGCTTATATCTAAGAAAGCTTTGCCTAATGCAAGGTCAAAAATATATATTCTCCTATGTTTTCTTCTAGAAATTTTGTAATTTTATGTTTTATATTTAGGCATATGGGCATATATTAGGCATAGTTTAATATTTGTATAGGATGTGAAACATACATAGAAATTCTTTTTCTTTGCATATAGATATCAAATTGTCCCAGCACCATTTGTTGAAAAGTCCATCCTTTCTCCATTAAATTGTCTTTGTGCTTTTGTCAAAGATAAATTCACCATGTATATGTGGGTTTATTTTTGGAAACTCTATTCTGTTCCATTGATCTGCATGTCTCTTCTTTCATCAATGCTGTATTGTCTTGGTTACTAAAGATTTATGGTAAATTAATCAAGTAACAAGAATTTCTGTACGTTTTTCTTTTTTGGAAAACTTCTTTTGACTATTCTAGTTTCTTTACCTTTTAATATAAATTTTAGATTCAGCTTGTCAATTTCTTATTTTATTTTATTTTATTTTTTGAGACAGGGTCTGGCTCTGTTGCCCAGGCTGGAGTGCAGTGGCATGATCTCAGCTCAGTGCAATCTCTGCCTCCCAGGCTCAAATTATCCTCCCACCTTAGTGTCATGAGTACCTGGGATTACAGTCATGCACCACCATGCCTGGCTAATTTTTGTAGTTTTTTTGTGGAGAGAGGGTTTTGGTGTCTTGCCCAGGCTGGTCTTGAACTTCTAAGCTCTGGCAATCTGCCTGCCTCAGCCTCCCAAAGTATTGGGATTATAGGCAAGAGCTGTTGTGTCTGGCCAGCTTGTCAAGTTCTGCAAAAAATCCTGCTGGGATACTAAGATTGTGTTGAATCTATAGATCAGTTTATGGGAGAATTGACATCTTTGCAATATTAAGACTTTTAATTCATGAACATGGTATGTCTCTTCATTTATTTAGATTTTACTTGATTTCTTACATCTATATTTACAGTTTTTAACATACAACTCCTGTACATACTTTGTTAGATTTATACCAAGTGTTTGATGATTTTTGGTGCTGTTATAAATTTTACTTTTTAAAATTTCAACTTATATTTCTCCTTGGAAGGAATATCTCAACATGCTTCAGATCACTGGACTCTTGGAATCTGAGATTATGTGTGCTTGCATTTTAAAGGAATTTACTCTCATCTTTTGATTCACATCTGTCTTACTAAGGCAGCTAAAAAACTTGCTACTTTTTGTTCATCAGATCCAATCAGCATAATATCAAGAATGATGTGAATCAGTTTGCTGTTATGTAGAATACCAATATTATGAAGATTTCTTCAGACTATATAATTGCAGGGAAAGCAAGTTTAAATAGTCCTGTAGCAAAACTGTGAAGGTACATTGTTAGTCATGCTAGGTAAAAGCAAGCTGCTTCTGATGATCTCTGCAAATTGATGTGGAGGAAAAAGCATTTGCAAGGTCAATAGCTGCATACAGGACTCAGAACCTGTGTTGATTTTTTCCAGTAAAGATACTACATCTGAAATAGCAGTTGCAATTAGAGTAACTACGTAATCAGGCTTACAGTAATCCGCAGTTATTCTCCAAGATCCACCTACCTTCTGAACAAGCTAAATTAGTGAGTTAAATGGGATGTGATAGATAACACTATCTGTGCAACTTTAAAGTCTTTGTTGGTGGCACTAATCTTTGAAATTCTCCCAGGGTTTTCAAAGGGCTGCCGTAATAGCCCTTACTCCATGTGTCAACGAGCCAATGTGAGGATTCTGCCTGCTTCCAGGTATGCCTCTCCCAGCTGTCAGGGGTCAGGAAACATTTCCTGTGAAGGATCAGATAGTAAATGTTTCAGGCTTTGTGGGCCACACTGTTGTCGTCTCTTCCTCCTCCTCCTTCTTCTCAGCCTTTAAAAAAGATAGAAACTATTCTTAGCTCACAAGATGTACCAAAAAAATAAATAAATAAAGAAGGCTACAGGCCATAATTAGCCCAGGCCATATTTTGCCAACCTCTGGTCTAGACCAGTGCTATATAATAAAACTTTCTGTGATAACATGATAATGGAAGCTTAAATAGCCACAGGTGGCTAGTGTTGACTATATTGGACTATGCAGATCTATATCCAGTAACCATGAAGTATGTCAATAGACCTATTAGGTCCACTATGATTTGAACTTTGGCCACATCTTATAATCACTGACTTCCATAAGCACTCATTTTCCATTTAGATTGCGGTGGCATTTTGGGTCCCCAGGAATTAGTGTCAGTTCAGAGTCAGTGTCTTTTAATCCCTCTGGACATTTCTTTTTCACCAGTGCACAATTACTATAGTAAATAGTTGCAAGTTCCTTTGGAAAAAGCCTGGTGAAAGATTTATAGTATATACTTTTGGAAATTCTGCGGAATCCTTTTTCGATAGCGGCTTGTCTCTACAATCAAAGGAATCTTAGTTTGTGAACTGGTTAAGGTTTGGAAACTGGGTGAGAGGCTGTGACTCTTTATTGCAGTGACCCTTCTTTGCAGTGGGTAATTTCTGTCGACCTATCTTCAGACTCACTGTTTCTTTCCTCAGCTGTTTTGAATCCACTGATGCATCAGTTGAAGGTATTCTTCACTGCTGTTATTGTGGTTTTGATTTATACTATTTTCATTTGGTTCTTATAGTTTTCATTCCTGCTGAAATCTGATCTTGCATGTTGTCTATATTTTCCATTAAACCTTTCAACATATTACCCATATGTCTTTTGAATTCCCTGTCCGATATTTCCAATTGCCTTGTCATATGTGAGTTTAGTTTTGGTTATTGCTTTATGTCTTCAGGTTATGTTTTGTCTTGCCATTTTGTATGCCTCACTTTTTGTATTATTAAAAGCTGGGCACATTGTATAAGTCAGTAGAAACTGGGGTAAATATTTTTATGCTTGGACATGCACATGCTTTTGTTTTGCTAGGGCTTTAGTTTGGGGGTTTGTGTTAATCTAGTCAGTAGTTGGGCTGGGTTGAGGGCTGCTCCCCACTTGGCTTTGAGTTGTCCCTTTGAGCTGCCCCTCAGAGAGAATGAATTTCTTGCAGCTCTCTCAGATGTATTCCACTGTCATTTTTACATGACACTTGTTAGCATGGTGGTAGTGGACAGGAGAGGGAAATGTTTTTTGATGTATTAATTTAGCTTCATTCTTAGGCAGGTACTGAGAACCTGGGTCTTGGGAGTGTGTTCTCCAAAAGTGTTCTTGCTTCTTCATATAATACTGGGCCTTGTTTATACTCCTGTTCCTCCCCTCTGGGGATACAGGATTTTTGTTTGTTTGGTTTTATTTATTTATTTGGCCTCCCCTGGCCGCAGTGGGTTTCCACCAGTGTCTTAAGGCTATTATTCTGTTACCTGTCCTCTGTGGACTAGGGCTTTTTTATAAAACAGCTAGGGGAGATAGGGAACATGGGTCTGGGTAGAGGTTTTCTTTTTTCTTTTTTCTTTTTTTTTTTACTGTGGCTGCTCTTCCCCTTCCCCAGCCAGCAATGGGGAGGGAGCTTAAGCAAGTTTCTTACCTACGTCCCCTGTGAGAACCAGGTGGGGTTCCCAGAATAAAAAGATGCAAGAGAATGTAGACTCCCCTGTTTTTATGCCTCCCCACTCCCTACAAGCTTTACTCTTTCATGCTACCCCACCATTGCATTTTACAATTTATTAAAAATTTCTAGTTAAGCCAGGTGCTGTGGCTCATGCCTGAAATCCCAGCACTTTGGGAGGCTGAAGCAGGTAGATCACGAGATCAGGAGATCAAGACCATCCTGGCCAACATGGTGAAACCCTGTTTCTACTAAAAATACAAAAATTAGCCGGGTGTGGTGGCACATGCCTGTAGTTCCAGCTACTTGGAAGGCTGAGGCAGGAAAATCATTTGAACCCAAAAAACGAAGGTTACAGTGAGCCGAAATTGCGCCACTGCACTCCAGCCTGGCAACAGAGTGAGACTCCATCTCAAAAAAAAAATAATAATAATAAATAAATAAAATAAAATAAAATAAAAATTCTAGTTAAATCTTCTCATTGGCTTATATGGTTTTTAACAACATCTGTCTTAGGTAAGCAAATGCTTAGGTCTTGTTTTTCCCTACAGGCACCTGTTTCTCTCCAGATATCGGGTTAGTTGTTTGCCCTGTGATCTCAGTTCTCTCATGGATTTTAGAAAAGTCACTACTTTTTCAGTGTTTTTCTTATAAGGGTGGGAGCAATGCTCTTTCCGGCTCTCTATATCTTCAAGCTTGAGCTGGAAGTTCTCACTATTCATTTTAATAGAGGTAAATTAGTAGAGATAATATAATATAGAGAATTATGAAGTAGGTATTAATCTGTTAACTAAGTAACTGAAAAAGTAAAAAGAGAACGTTAATGTCTCACAGCAGTAGGAACTACAGGAAGCAGATGTAATTATAATTAGATAGAGCTGGAGGTACAAAGGAAAGAGCTGGAAGGAGGGGTCCTGAGGAGCTGAAACTTGGACTTTAAGGAGGTGATTCTGGCTGGCTAGTGAAGGTGTTTCTAGGGTAAAATCATGAAGAGGTTGGTTCTGCAAGTGCTGAAAAAATGCAAACTAGGTTTAATTGCTGCTTTGGGAAGGCTCTGCTGCTCAGCACAAGACTAGTAGAAGTTTCTAAACCTGTGTATTTGCTAACATAAAGTCCAGTGACTTAACAAAACTTCAGCATAATAGGGGATTAAACAAAACAGAAGTTTATTTTTCCTTTGTGTGAATTAATTTTGAAGATAGGCAGTCTAGGCCAAGTTTTGTGGTTCTATAATCATCAGGAACCCATCAATTCTGTCTTTCTAATTCACCATCCTAATTCACAGCTTCTGTCACCTCATAGTCCAAGGTGGTTGCTCCATCTGTCTCATTTATATGGTAAGCTGGATGGAGGAGTTAAAACAGAACTCAAAATAGTCTGCCTCCTCTTTTTTTTTTTTTTGAGACGGAGTCTCACTCTGTCGCCCAGGCTGGGAGTGCAGTGGCGCGATCTCTGCCCACTGCAGCCTCCTCCCTTTTAAGGAGCTTTCTGAAAGTCATAAAAATGCCTCTTGTTATATCTCTTTAATCAGAATTTAGTTATAAAGCCACATCTAGCAGCAAGGGAAGCTGGGAAGGCGTGTTTTAGCTGAGTATACTTGTCAGAATTCTGTTACCAAGGAAAAAGAAGAGATTGGATTTTGGGAAGCAATTAGCTGTTTATTCCACTATGTGATTGAGGAAACCTACCAAAAACTGATAGCAAATACATTAATAAATTCTGAAAGGTTTAGATATACCTGCTAAAGTCAGAAACAAGATTATGATACCCACTCTTACCACTGCGATTCCAGATTGTGCAGGAGGTCCTCCATGCATTAAGACAAGAAAGGAAATGGTGACTTAAGGATGGAAAGGAAGAGACAAATATATTATTTTTTACATAAGACCTAATTATCTGCAAGGAAAATCTAAGAATCTACAAACTTGTAGCACTTAATAAGAGAGTTCAGAAAAATTTCCAGATACAAGATCAACTTTTGTAAATCAATAGTGTTCCTATACAATAATAATAATTAATCATAAAAAGTAATGTGCAAAATATGCCTTTTGTAGTAGCAACAAACTATGTCCTAGCCGTAAATATAATAAAGTTGTGCAAGTATTTTATGAAAATTAATGTCATATGTTATTGAAGGGCATAAAAAATCTGAGTAAATGAATAGGCATATCTTGATGTTGGATTGGAAGACTGAATATTTTTAAAATGTCAGTTCTTTTCTAATAATCTATAAATTCAATGTATTTTCAACAATTACTCTAATAGATGATTATATGGAACAAATCATAATTCTAAGATTTATATGGAAAACTAAAAGCCCACAAACAATAATAAAATTTTGAGTAAAACCAAGTGAGAGACTTTGCTTATCAGATGTATTACAGAGCTATAGTAATATAGTGTTTTCCTGTAAAAAGGCAGAGATACACATTAGTGAGATTGAACAGAATGTCTATAAACAGGCCCAAGCATGTATAGGAACTTGATATTACATGTGTCAGAGGTGATATTTCAAATCACTTAGGGAATGGATGGCTCTCTACAAAATGGTGTTGGAACAAATGACTATTAATATGGACAAATATTGAATTCTGTGTTGAAGATAACTGGCTGTCTTCTAATATCCATTATCCTCCTGTTTTCATAAATTAAGATATTTTTAGTTGGGCATAGACCCATCCCCAAGGCTGAGATTAAGACCTCTTTGAAGATGGTGTGGCCACCCCAGGAATGCGGCCTACTGGTAGTGAAGAGATTTGCCAGAGTGTGGGCAGGAGCTAGTCTTTAGAAGTGGCCCACAATTGGCATAATAAATGGGTAGGTCAAGCCTGTTCTGTAGAAGTCACTTGCCGTTGTGGGTGGTATGTCACTGCCTGAGGGTGCAGCCAGAGCTGGTCCTCTGTGCTAAATAGATAGAGTGACAGACTAGAACCTGGAAAGGAATATGTTCTTGCTAGAGCTTAGTCAGGTGGCAGCACCTAGCTTGTAAGGGAGACTATGACAGAAGAAATGTGGGTGACTTCCAATCATACCTTTAAAGGGAGAAAATGTGCTGCCCACTTTTCCATTTCCCATTGGCTGAAATGTGGATACAGTAGTGGGGTCCAGAACAGCCCTTCTGGGCCTTGAGATGAAAGCTTCATGATGCAGATGTCAGAGCAGCATGGTAAAAGGAGCCTTGGTTCTTGGTGGCTGTGGAGCCTTCAGTCCTACACTTCCCACTTGGATTTTCATATGACAAAGCAATGCACCTCTAACTGTTTAAGCCTCTGTGATTTGGGGTCTCTTTGTTACAATAGCCAAGGTTATATCCTAGCATAAATAGACACCTTGTGTATTAAAATATAAAATTCAAGGTGAATTAAAAAAGCCAAAACAAAACACAAAATTTGAAAGTTTTAGAATAAAAAGAGATTATATTTAAATTTTTAATTATATAAGGAATGATTTCTTACATAGATCAAAAGAGGGAAAAGATTGACAAATATGACCTATGTAGATCAAAATCCTCTTTTTATAAAAATCATTGAAATAAAGCAATAGTAACTATATATAATGAAGGCTTCTTTGCAAGTGACTGTTCTAAATTTCTCTTCAGTAATTACATATTTATGGTCAAAACAGTGCTCTGAGGTCTATGCTATTACTATCTCCATTTTGACAATGAGGAAATGAAGACACAGAGAGTTCATATAATTTGCCCAAGGGCACAGGGCTAATAAGTAGTAGAAGGGGGGTTTGAACCTTGGCAATCAAGTGCTGGAGGTTACACACTTGACCACTGCTTTATGCTGCTCCTTACTGATTTCTAAATAGACTAGAAAGACAGACAATAGGTTGGGAGAAGACATTTTCAATTTATAGCAGGTAAAGATATATGCAAAGAATGCCTAAAAGTGTATAAGAAAAAGACAACTGATGTAATAGACAAGTGAACAAAAAGTACAAGCAGGCGGTACATAGAAGAAAAAATACAAACAGCCAAAAAATGTTTTTAAGAGTAGTAATTTTCACAAGTGGTCTAGAAAATGGAAGAGGAGGGAGAACTTCCAAACTTATTTTAAGAAGCTAGTATTACCCTGATACCAAAACCAGACACAGAAAGTACAAAAAGGAAAAAAAGAGATCAATGTCTCTCATGAGCTTAGCCACAAAAATCTTCACCAAAATATTAATAAATTGAATCCAGCAACACTTAACAATTATTATATACTATGACCAAGTGGGATTTATCATAAGTATAAATCAGGTGTCCACCACCATGCCTGGCTAATTTTTGTATTTTTATTAGAGACGGGGTTTCACCATGTTGGCCAGGCTGATCTTGAACCCCTGATCTCAGGTGATCCACTTGCCTTGGCCTCCTAAAGTGCTGGGATTACAGGCGTGAGCCACTGTGCCCAGCCTTATGTCATGCTGATTTTTGACAAAAGCGTCAAAACAATTCAATAAGGATACCTTTTTAAACAAATGGTGCTGGAGTGATTAAACATCCATAGGCAAAGACATGAACTGTGGCCGGGCGTGGTGGCTCACGCCTGTAATCCCAGCACTTTGGGAGACCTAGGCGGGAGTTTGAGACCAGCCTGGCCAACATGGCGAAACCCTGTCTGTACTTAAAATACAAAAATTAGCCAGGTGTGGTGGCAGGCACCTGTAATCCCAGCTACTCGGGAGGCTGAGGCAGGAGAATTGCTTGAACCTGGGAGGCGGAGGTTGCAGTGAGCCGAGATTGTGCCGTTGCACTCCAGCCTGGGGCACAAGAGTGAGACTTCGTCTGAAAACAAACAAACAAACAAACATGAACCACAACCTCAAAATAAACTTTAATAGATCGCACATTTAAGTGTAAAATGTAAAACTAAAAAACTTTAAGAAAAATATTTAGGTAAAAAATTTCAAGACATTTGGACTTAGACTTGATGCCAGAAACATGATCCATAAAAGAAAAAGTTGACAAATTGCACCTCATCAAAATTAAAAACTTTTGTTCTGTGAAAGACCATTAAGCGGTTGAAAAGACAAGCTACAGATAGAGAGAAAATATTTGCAAATCACATATACAATAAAAAATTATTATCTAGAATATATATAGAATTCTCAAATCTCAACAGTAAAAAGTCTCAAACAACCAAATGGGAAAATGAGCAAAATACATAAACAAACATTTGGCTGAAGAGGATTTATAGGTTGCAAACAAGCATATGAAAAGATGTTCAACTTCATTAACCATTAGGGAAGTGCAAATTAAAACCATAATGACATATCACTATGCACCTATCAGCATCGCTAAAATACAAAATAGTGATAACACCAAATGATGAGTAGGATATGTGGAAACTGGGTCACTCATGCATTCTGGTGGGAATGTAAAATAGTACTGCCATTTGAGAATAGCTTGGCAATTTCTTACAAAAGTAAACATGCACTTACCATATGAACCATCAAAGGCACTCCTGGGCATTTATTCCAAAGGAATGAAGACTTATGTTCACATAAAATCTGTACATGAACATTCATGGTAGCTTTATTCTTAATAAATAAAGAGTTAAAATAACCAAGATGTCCTTCAATGGGTAAATGGTTAAACAAACTGTGATACATCTATACCATGAGATGTTATTCAGCAATGAAAAAAGAATGAACTACGAATACACACAACAACTTGGAGGGATCCTTAGGGAATTATGCTGAGTAAAAAAAAATCCAATCTCAAAGCTTACATACTGTATGATTCTATTTATTTGATATTATTGAGATGGCAAAATTATAGAAATGGAGAACAGATTAGTGACTGCCAGAGGTTAGGTGTGGAGAAAGGAGGTGGGTGACTATGCATATGAAAGGGTAGCACAAGGGATCTTTGTTCTGTGTCTTTACTGTGATAGTAACACGAATCTATATGTGACAAAACTGCTTAGAACAAAATATACCCACAGGTACACACACACACAAATGAGTGCAAGGGTTTTTTGTTGTTGTTGTTTGTTTGTTTTTAAGTTACTGAGACTCTGTGAAGAAGTTTTAGGAATACCTTAAATTATTAGTTGTGCTTATATACTCTTTTACACATATGCATAGAAATAATATATAATTTATACCTAAATAATATAAAAGAACTATTTCAATAAGTTCAAAATAAAAATTCTAAGTGGTAAGAAAAAAAAGGAACCAGGAAAGTATCACCAAAATACCAATGATTTGTCATTTCATATTTAAAATTGATGAAATTTAATTAAAATTAATTTAAAATAAAAATTTCTGATAATGACATGGGCAAGTGGGAGATTTCCACACTATTGGTATAATTTGTTTTGACCACTTTGGAGTACATACAGTCCTTGAGGTGCAGAGTGTACCCCAGAAAACCTTGAAGTAGGTACCCTAGAGCAACTTTTACATATATGCACAAGTAATTGCTTATAAGATTGCTTGGATCAGCACTGTTTTCAGTAGTAAAAATTTCAAACAATGTAAATGTTCATCAGTTGGAAATGGTTTAATCGTGGTATATTCAAAAGATGAAAAATAATTAAAAGTTAAAAGGAATGATGAGCTTAAAAACGTTGAGTGAAAAAGTAAGCTATTGAAAGACACAGGAAATATTACACTGTTTATGCAAAGTTTATAAAATGCCCAAGATATCATATATTACTCATTAAACAAATTTATGTAATATAAACACAAAATCTTTATTTATGTAATATAAAGATAAAAATCTTGCAAAAAAATACTTGCTCTAAATTCATCACAGTGGTTGTCTCTGGGATGGAAGGAAAGAGAATCAGAAGGGGAAGGGATACAAGGGATACCTCAACTCTTTAATGTTTGAATTCTTTCAAGAATAAAGGAGGAGATATGAAACAAATGTGATTGACAACATTTGTTAAACAGTTACAATGCTCCAGGCACAGGTTCAAGTCTTGGATTCAGTCACTTAATATTCGTAACAATACACTATCCCTTTTTGCAGATGAGGAAGGTGAGGCACCGAGAGGCTGGATAACTTACCCAAGGTCTCACAGTGGGTAGAACCTGGATGTGTGGTGTTTGTGGGTGGAGTGCCTGTCTTGTATCTGAGCCTTGTGAGGAGGGTTTCAACAGGCCAACTCTGTGACCCCTGCGGGTGCTTTCCCCACTAGTACTGACCACCAACCTATTCCTGAAGCACTGATTTGAGGATGGGAGATGTAGTGGCTGGTGTTTCTCATGCCTGGAACATGACACAGCTGAAGATGGGCTGGCTAGCTGTTGGCATAGAGGCCGGCTGAATGCAGGGTCGCTGTATTGGGATAGATGAGCCCTCCTAGAATTTGTCATATAACAGGATGCCCAGAAGGACCAAGGGACCTCAGCAGAAAGAATCTGTAGGGGACTACCTCAGGGCTTCTCAGGGCTGTGAAAGGAAGTGAGAGGACAGGGCAGATGAGCTAGAGGAGAGGGTCTTACTCCAAAGGAAGAAACCACAGGTGGGAGAGCTCCAGGAATGAGAGCTTGAGGTAAACCCATAAAATCTCCCACAGAGTCATCTTTAAACATTGGCGAGGCTCAGAGAGCCGGAGGTCAACTCACAACAGTGACAGCTGGAAAGAATTTTCCAGTTCCCTTCCCTCTCCAACACCCAAACCCCATAGGGGTCAGAGACAGCAGCTAGAAGAGGGAGAAGGCAAGTGAGAAAGAAACAAGCAACACCCCTTTCCAGGAACTGGAACTTTGAACGAGGTTGAAAGCTTTGGCTATTACATAGGACCGGCATTCTAAGTACCAAACTGGGACTGTATTTTGTGACCAAAAGTTATCAGTGGACTTCTTGTTAAATAAACATAATCAGAAGAGGCAAGGGACAATCAAGATTTAATTCAGAAGTGTTACAACTTCCATTCTGAATGAAATTCAAGAGGGCAGTGAGTGAGAAAAATGAAGTTGCATCATTGACTACAGAAGTAAGAGGCAAGCAATGTGCCAGGGTACAAAATTTAAGGAGACACCAACTCTCAGGCTCATGCAACTGCAGGATCTGCACTTGAGAGTGAGTGCCTTCTTAAATCCTGTGTCCAGGGCACCATGCTTGCCTCACACTGGTCCCCACCTTGACGGGCAGTACTAGAAGAGAAAGCACAATCCCTGCAGGTGGTAAGGGGAAGCCTATTCTCGAGGCACTGATTTGAGGAGGTCAAAATTACTGCATGGGAGCTTCTTGAATGGGGGCTCTGCTTCAGAAACACTGCTTCACAGTGTTGAGGGCAATCCATGGTGACTGTGGGCACTCAGGGAGGGGAGAGGTTTTTGCTAGATCTAATTAGAAAGCAGCTTTTCTGGTCCAAGATGGCGAAGGATGCTCAGATGACATATTGCTGAACATCTGCTCTGAGGGGTTCCATCTGTGACACCTTCAGAATCTACTCTACTGCATAATGTTCATGCAAAAGCCATGTTCCTCCCATGCTGCCTCCATCAATGACTAAAGAGTGGGGTTCTAGAATTAGGCCATTCTTGCCCATTGAAGACCCCTCCACTGGGCACTCTTTATTCTAAGACTCCTCACCAACCTGCTTGAGACTTTCCCACTGTTGGCTGCACTGCAGACTGAGGCTCTTCCAATCTAATCCTACTTCCTTCCTTCTCTCCTTTTACAGACAGCAGACCTGCATCACATCAGAGGTTCTTTCTGCTGATTCCTTCTCCCTTCCTTTTTATTCTTTATAAATGTCCCACTCCATGAATCTCTTGCAGTGTAATTTTGACTTGAGAGACTGGCTCTTGGAGGACCAAGATTGACACAGAGGTGCTCTTCCCACCATGGCAGCATATTGCGGGGGCAGTTAATCTTGGTCCTATAGACTCTGTATGGGAGAGATTCAGGGAGGGATTTTGAGAATTATAGGAAGTGTTCAAGCTGGCAGGATAAATATATCTGAAATGTGCTCCATCATCCTCAAGGAGATCCCTATCTAGAAAGACTTTAGAGCTTAGTGAGACACTATAGAGGCTCTGTCCAAAACAAGGACAGTGAGTGGGGTAGGTGGACCTCATAGTCCATACGTAGGATGCCACTGGAATGAAGCCACCAGTTGGAGCCCTTATTTCTCCATGTTTAGGAAAGAGCCTTGGCTGCCTACTGACTTCTTTTATGAGGTGGACAACAAGGGAGAATCCTGAGGGTTTCTCCCACAGTCTTCTGCTGCTCTGAGCGGCAAAAGCTAAGCTTCTTATTAACAGTAGGCCACAGCAACTTAGCCTGATGTTGTGTGCCAGGAAAAGGAACCATGATAGCTTCTGGGTACAGTCACAGTTTGGAGAGTCTTGTTGCAAAGTGTGACTTCCAAAGTAGTCCAGTACAATAAACTGATGGAAAAAGGGCCATAGGTGGTTATAGACTTATTGGGAGTCTTGTCAGTTTACAAGAGGCAGTGAGAAGCTAGAACTTGGGCTTATAATTAACCTTTTCTTTCTCACAGAAAGTTGAGAGGGGAGGTGAGGATCTACTTGGTCCCAAAGCAGTTGCCGCCAAAATCAAAGCCTTCAGTAATGCTTTGAAAGGGTGTAGAGAGGAGTTTCACCTGCCTCCTTGGTCAAAAGCAGATGGGCGATGGGTGAGCGGTGGGGAGCTGGAGATGACAATGTTGTTTTTGGGTGGGACCCTTCCACAACTCACATAAGCTAGAGGAAGTGATTTCCTTTCTCCAGGAGCCATCTATAGCAAGCCTGGAGATGGGAGCGTTAGCATGTGGATGGCATGGGAAAGTGACTTCCCAATTCTGAGAAGCGGGATGTCTGGGGGTTTGTGTTAATTTGTGCTTTCCCCCAAACAGGAGCTGAGACAAGAATTTGGGGACAGAGTTTATTTGGGTGGCTATTCCAGGAAGTAAAAGTAAAGGAGCAGGGAGAGTAAGCCATGAAGGAAGAAACTCCAAGAAAAGCTGGTTAATGCCCTGGGTAACAGGGCAGGGCAGGGACTAAGGCGAGTTGAGAGAATGGCCTGGGGTGCAGAAGGTAAGGAAGCACTCACTCTCAGTTTCATGAAAACCTAGCCCTACACTAGAGCCTAGGCTTGCTGGGGATTCTCTGAGGAATTTGGCTCAGAACTGTCTCTCCAAGGAGATTACGATATTTATCTTCCAACTCTGGTCCTCCCTTGGTAGAGGGTTGGCCTCAAGAGTGTCAACATCCCCCTGTACTTGCCCCACCACAGGAAGAACAGCTTCTGGGCTGCTGTTCCTGAAAAATAGCAGTGGAGAAAAGCCCAATGGCTTTGGAGAAAGCCCCGAGGCAGAAAAACTGCAGAGTTGTATCCCAAGTCAGATGAGGCAAGGGATGTGGCACGGAGCCCCATTGGTATGTGCTACAGGGTTGACATGGTAGAATTTGAGCATAGCCTCCCACAGTGGTCTCTAGAGGAGCTGCCATCTATTTTGATGACCCAAGTGCTGAGCATGTCCAGGGAGGACCCTGCAATGTGGTGAGATGCTCCTTTGTGTGTGAGCACAGTGTCACCCACCCGCCACCCCTCTACTCAGTGGGGCAGGGACAGCAGCATTGCCACTTGGGAGGGGCACAGTGTGGCAGGATGGGCTCTCTAATTCCCCCCCTTTTATCTTTCTGCTTCTTTCTTCTGGGCAGGAGTGGAAGGCATCTCTTAGCATGAGAATGTTTAAAAGTTATGCCAACGGCAATAAATGGTTGGCCTGTAGGTGCTGCTTCCTAAAGAATACGGGGTAGGGGGTCAATGGGACTTAGTGACTTAACATAAAAGGGGAGGGCAAAATGGAGCCATGGCTGGCCAACTCTGTGTGAACTGCAAGGCAACCCTAAGTGGGCAGCAAAGAAGCGCCAGCATCATCCTCTGCTTCAGAGCAGTTTAGGGTCAGCTAGAAGCAAGCTTGGTTGTGGGTGGAGTGGGCATGACTTTTCAGTCACTGTGGGTTGGGGCCAGAGTGATGGGAATTATAGCACTGGACTGAGGTGGAGGTGTTAAGGCTGAATGCATCTCTAGGCAGTAAATTTAATATTTCAAAGAGTTTGGGGGAAGTAATCTTACTAATCCAGAGAGAAGGCAAGACCCTGAGTTAGAGGAGTAAAAATAACAGATGGTGAGAGGTAGAGATTTGACATAGAGAGCCCAGGACTTAGCTGATGGAGTATGTGGAAAGGCAGCAAGCATAGCTAGCTCTGAGTGTCCAAACTGGGTGGATTGGGAGGTGAGTGGTAACCTGAAAAGGGCAGGGAGCACTGGAGACTTGTTATGTGAAAAGAGGTGTGAGTTGGAGTGATCTGAGAACATTCAGGTGGACATGACCAGGAGGTGCTGGAGCCAGGGGAGGAGGGGTGACTTTGAATTCTAGGGAGCACTCACATTTTTAGTCTTTAGAGACAGTGCCTCACTCTGACACCCAGGCTGGAGTGCAGTGGTGCAATCATAGCTCTACTTCATTAGGAGGAAGCTCTGGGAGTTAAGCACTCCCTTGCACATTCCATATCTGCTGTATCCTCGAACTCCTGGGCTCTAGTGATTCTCTCACGTTAGCCTCCCAAAGTGTTGGAACTATAGGTGCAAGCCACCACACCCAGCTAATTAAAAAAAAAAAAATTTGTAGAGATGGGCAACTTGCTAAATTGCCCAGGCTGTTCTTGAGCTCCTGGTG
Organism: Pan troglodytes; assembly: GCF_028858775.2. Classification (NCBI taxonomy): domain Eukaryota; kingdom Metazoa; phylum Chordata; class Mammalia; order Primates; family Hominidae; genus Pan; species Pan troglodytes. Next base: position 42,686,508 of record NC_086015.1, read on the forward strand.
ATCCTCCTGCCTTGGCCTACCCAAAGTGCTAGGGTTATAAGCATGAACCACTGTGCCTGGCCAGCACTGATATTTAAAGATGGCCAGAGGATGAGGTGTTCAGAGAGGGAGAGGGAAAGAAAGTGAAAGAAAGAGAATGTTTTCAGAGGAGGGAGTGTTGTAGGAAGGACTCAAGCCCTCTTTCCTCTTAAGGGCCTGGTGTTTTGGAGGCTCTGCCATTCTACTTCATTAGGGGGAAGCTCTGGGAGTTAAGCACTCCCTTTCACATTCCTTATCTGCTGCAGAATTTCATAATGGTCTCGCCATAACAACCCCTCCCAAAGCTGTTTTTCTCTCAAACCTTACAAAGCATTTTCATCCCCTTTGAACTTCTTTGGTGGGTTTGGTAGGCCAGTAATCTTTTTAGACGAGAAAATTTGTAGACGAGAAAATTTGTGTAGACGAGAAATTTTGCTCCAATTGTGTAGATGAGAAAATTTGCTCAAGGAACTTGTGACATGCACAACAGAAGGCCTGGAGTCAAATTGGGACCATCTGCCCTCTCATCCAGAGCTCTGTCTGGAGAGCCATATCGCTTAGCAGATGAGTTTGAATGCTTCTGCGTGGATCATTTCCAGACATCTTCGGCCTCCAGGAGTTTCTGAGGCTCCTTGTTCTAGCTTCAAGAACATAATTATTCAACAAGTACACACACACACACACACACACACACATCTTTATATTGCTTTATAATGCAATTAAATCTGTAAGCTGGAAGTAGGAATAGCCACATTTCTAACAATAAGTTAACTCAATTCTGGTAAGGAAAAAAAAATAAGTCTTCTTCATGTACCCCCCTTTAGAATTTATCTTAGTGCAGTGTGCATATGGACCAGGTTTTGTTGTTGGTTCTGTTGTCAGAACTGGTATTTAAAGGGTCAGCAGTAGACAGGGATTTCCTTGGTGTATATTTGATGCCCCCAGCAAATCCTGCCTTTTTCTACCTGAACTCAGGTGAGTGATGATTTATCTTGGTCTCCTCAGGAGGACACATTTCAAACATATTTCCATTTCAAGGAATGTTTGAATGACTTTCTGGAGCCAGAGTTCACTGCCAATGTTTGGGGCCTAGGGAGTATTTATCCAGATGAAAAGTACTTGACCATGTCCCCTGAGATGAAGGTAGGAGCAGGAAGCCTAGTTCATGTCCTTGGCATCCTATCTAAGCAGGCTTAGTGGCTTTTAGTTAGTTTGATTGAGAGACTCAAAAGTCCTTAGATCAGGTCAGCACTGGACACAACCTCCTACCTAATCTCCCTGCACCTAAGCTCAGCTTTTATGTAATTTGTAACCGTGGCCAGAAGGGTCTTTAAAAAACATGAATACAGCCTGTAAATTGTAATATTCATGGGGAATTTTTGCCTACCAGCTTCCTTCCTCCTTTTGGTAACAGTGCTTTCACGTTTTTGTTGGGGGTGAGGGAGGGGTTGGAGAGAGGAGGTGATTGCACGTGGTCTTGTTGGAGCTATCAGTCTAAATGCCCCTCTCTTCCTCCACTGGAGCTGGGCCGATTAGATGCTCTCTTCCTGAAATTTGAATCCTAACTGGGAGACTCACAAGGGAAAAAACTGGAACTGCTTGGTCTTGGCCTCCTGAAGAGACTTTCTATTATTGCCTGCTGCCCAGAAACCTACCTAGCCTGGGGTGCCATCCTCCCTGGTTCTTCAGCATTTTCTTTCATTCTTTGAGCTTCCCATAGCCTTCTAGTAGATTATTTCTATGCTTATAACTGAATAATTCTGATGCAGAAATTGATACCTAGAGATGAGTGTTACTGTTAACAGATTCTAAAATGTGTCATTGGCCAAACTGAGGTTTGAGTGTAGAGCACTGAGACTTTCCTATCCCCAGATCCAAATCTGGAAATCTCTATTATGCCATTAGCTGTAGCCTGTTGTATCTGAAGACTCAGGCCACCTGCCTCTTGCAGTAGGAGTTTTAGGGCCTTGATGGAAAAATTCTAGGATTTGGAAGGTGTGGGCTACTTTCTGTAAGGCTTAGCAAAGTCCTACAAATGAAGACAAACTTACTTTGCCTAAGTTGGCCCATATTAAAGCCGAAGGGGAAGATTTTTCTCTTTATGGCAAGAACCCTAGATCTTATAGGCTTATGCATTGAAGAGTAGAAAAAGCAAATTTCTGTCCCAGGCTAATAATGGTGGAGAGAAGGCAATGGGGCTGGAAACAGTGGTGTGCCAGAGCTGGCTCATATTGGCTCAAGTCGACTGTGTACATCTCTTCCCAATTCTATCTTCAGGGTGGTCACATTAGTAGTTTCATATGGGCCATGGTGGAAGTGTTTACACTAGACAAGGCAGAAAATGCTACATATCAGTTTTTTTTTTTTTCTCCTGAAGAGCTGACTTTTTTAAACACTTACCAGCACACCACTGGTTGGGTACATTGAGATGGGGTAAGAATAGGAGCTGGGAGAAGCCTGACACCTCCTCCCCTCTCTTGCACTCTCTGTAGGGCAAAAAAGATATTACCCCAATTTAAAGAGCTGTCCAGTGGGATACAGACTGGGGTAAGGGGGAAGTAAACTGTGCCTTCAAACCCAAGCCTATGTTTTTTCAGCAGTGTCTTTATACAGTGGCTGGCTAAAGCCAGGATGAAGGCTACTCATCTGAGAACGGAGGGAAGGAGGGCAAGAGGTCTATTGTTAAAAGACAGTAACATACAGGTCTAAGTAAGTCTAGATGGAAGGGGCGTAACCCACTAGATCTGACAAGTTGGTAAAATATAACAGAAAAAATCTCTTATATTTTGAGACTGGGGTTTTGAGGGAGTTGCATTGCCAGAGAAACTTCACTCCAGATAAGAAATGGCCTGTGATTGCTCAAACCTGAAGGGAATTTCTAGGGCCCAGTGGTGCCAACAGAAAGTGCAATAAGCTGCCTATTCTCAAGAGGGAATCTCTTCCCAGTGCTCTTGTCTCATGAGGAAGTAGGACAGTGGATGAGGAATTCTTCCAGCGATCAAGACAAGAAAACTCTCCACTGTCAGGTCAAGGAGTACATGCTTCAGGGTATATTGTGGATTGGCACTTCGGGATGTGGTTTCTCCTTTTCTAAATAGGGTTTTTTAAATGGAAGCTAACATGTTTATCCTATACTATCAATTGCATGGTTAGCATTTGGGTACTGGGCCATGAAGAGCTACCTCTAAACTGATCAGGAAGAAAGCATTTCACTCATTTGACAAATATCTTTGAATTTACTTTGATACTGTTCTGGTGGCTAGGAATATATCAATGAGTAAAGAAGAGTCCTTGCCCTCACAGAGCTTACATTCTAGTAGAGAAGACAGGCCATAGCCAAGTTCATGTATGAGATCCCAGAGGGTGTTAAGTGCTGTGGTTGTGGCTCACGATTAGATAGGCCGGTCGGAGAAGAACTGAAGAAAGCACAGGGCTGAGTGCTATGGTTATAATGGCTGAGGGAAAGCAAGTTCCATGGGCTTGACATTGAGGCAAGAACATGCCTTGTGTGTTTAAGGAACAGCAAGGAGCACAGCGTGGCTGAAGCACAGGGAGTGAGTGGAGGGGAGATGAGGTCAGGGAGGAGTGAGGGCCCGATGATGTGAAACAGTTGTAATGACATCTACTCAGAGCACCCTGGGGCCATGGGTGGATTTTGAGCTCTGGCTGTGGTTTGAGAATTGATTGTTGAGGGTAAGAGTAGAAATTGAAATAAAACTTGTGAAAAATGATGGCTACTTGGATAAAGTTGAAAGTTAAGGTGGTAAGAAATGGTCAAATCCTGGATGCATTTTGAAAGCAGAGTTGACGGGAGTTGCTGATATCTATTATTGAAACATGCTTGACTTGAAGCTGAATGCAATAATTGGACAAGGCTCTGGAGTGTATGGTTTTATGTGAGAAAGTTACATCATGTTAGGAAGTTATTCTTGTTATTGCATGTCTGGAAAGAAGGAAGTTTGCTAACACTGGGCAGCCATGAGGTAGAATGCGGTGAGCAGCTATTATTCATCATCTATTCCTTCTTGTTATGGCCACAGGGCTCCTCTATATGGGAACTACTCTCCACCCAGTTTCTGATTCTGATTGAGCACATGATCCAGGAATGGCCAGTGGGCTGCATGTTCTGGACACAATGTTTGCTTAGGAAAAGGGATGTAATACAATCAGGGCCAATGCCATGCCTTCCTGGATATTTGCTGGAATCATTAGGTAGGAGTTAAGCTTCCCCTCTGAGATCACAGATATGAGCAATTTGCAGGTGATCTTGGCTACCCCATGGAAAGAGTCTGCCTGATAATGGAGCCAACATATAAGAGACCAGAGTCAAGAGGGAGAGATGATATCCTGATGGCATTGTGTGAGCTCCTGAATCCAGCTAAGCCCAGATCCAGCTGCATCTCAGGGTTTCCGGTTTAGTAGATGAAAATGTCTTCTTTTCTTTCTCCTTTTTCCCGGGAACTAATCTAGGTGGGATTTCTATCACTTGCAACATGGGATAATATCTGGTCAGTGTATGCAGGTATAATGAGATATTTCTATACTGACTCGGAAATAGCGGCTGCCTCAAGTCTTCCAAGGGCTCCCTACTGTGCCAGCTATCCTGGTCCCTTCTTTGGGACCTCTCTCTGGACCTCCCCACAATACAACAATGAAAGGGTTAATACCTGACGCAGCAGGGGGCCTGCTTCAGCAATATGGTCAGTTCCTGCTAATTGGTTGGCGCCAGGCAGATTGTGAAAAGTTTTAATATCACTCAAAGTACCATCCAAAATAATTCAGAGGGATATAAAACTCTGTGCCCATTGTGAGCATATTCTACTCACTCGCACACTCCCTGATATGCTTGTATTACAATAGCTTGGTTACCTTTCCTCAAACTCTTCATCCACATGCACATCTTCTGTGTCCTTTGCAGTTTTTATTACTTTTTCCTAGAATTTTATTTTTTATTACCCGTTATTGAACTCCTACGCCACCTTTTACAACTCAGCTCTGATAATCCAAGTCCAAGACATAAAATGTCACCACTGAGAGTAGCAAATAGTAACTACTTCTGTGAAGAGGGAGGAGAATCAAAGCTGAACCATTTAAAATCTCTCTTTTTCTTAAAATCATGAGATAGAGCACACACAGAAAATGCATGAGACAAATATGTTTAGCTAATGCATAGACATAAAGACAATACTCGTTAAGAGAACCACGTAGGTGAGTAATTTTTTTTTTTTTTTTTTTTTTTTTTTGAGACAGAGTCTCTCTCTGTCACCAGGCGGGAGTGCAGTGGCACAATCTTGGCTCACTGCAACCTCTGCCTTCCAGGTTTAAGCGATTCTCCTGCCTCAGCCTTCTGAGTAGCTGGGACTACAAGCACACGCCACCATGCCCAGCTAATTTTTGTATCTTTCAGTAAAGACAGGGTTTCACCATGTTGGCCAGGATGGTCTCAATTTTCTGACCTCGTGATCCACCCGCCTTGGCTTCCCAAAGTGCTGGGATTACAGGTGTGAGCCACCGTGCCCGTCCTACATGAGTAATTAGAATATTGCCAATCTCAGTCACAAGCGCTATCTTCCGTCTACCAGTAACCTTGACTTTTGTGGTCACCAGCTCTTGCTTTTCTTTATACGTTCCTAAACAATATAGTTTAATCTTGCCTGTTTTTGAAACTCATATAATCGTAGAGTAGACATAGTTTATGCCTGGCTTCTTTCATTTAATAAGGTTCATTTTTAGACTTGTTTGAAGCTGTATCTCATCCATTTTCATTACTGCATAAAATTACATTAAAAAATACCACAATTTATTAAATTATCCTACTGTTGAAGGACATTGGGTTGTTTCTAATTTGGGTCCATCATGAACAATATTGATAAGAAATCGTCTTGTAAATGTCTCCTGGAATATGCGTGCATGGATTTCTCCAGGTTTCATACCCAAGAATGGAAAACCTGAGTCATGGGTTTATGTATCTTCAACTCTTCTAGGTAAATTTAAGCGGTTTTCCTAAACACAGTCATGCTCTGCATGATAACATTTCTGTCAATAACAGACCACATAGAAGATGGTGTGCCATAAGATTATAAGGAGCTGAAAAATTCCTGTTGCCTAGTGGTGTCATAGCCAACAAAAAGTGGTAGCACAAGTCATTACTCCCATGTCTGTGGTGATGCTGGTGTAAAGAAACTTATGGGGCTGCCAGTCATATAAAAGTAGAACGTGTACAATTATGTATAGTACATAATACTTGATGATGAAAATAAGTGACTGTTACTGGTTTATATATTTACAATATCATATTTTTATTATTAAAGTATACTCCTTCTACTTTTTTAAAAAGTTAATTGTAAAGCAGCCTCAAGCAGGTCTTCCAGGAGGTATTCCAGAAGAGGGCATTGTTATCATAGGAGATTACAGCTCCATGAGTGCTACTGCCCCTAAGACCTTCCAGTGGGACGAGATGTGGAGAAAGAAGACGGTGATATTGATGATCCTGACTCTGTGTAGGCCTAGGATAATATGTATGTTTGTATTTTAGTTTTTAACAAAAAAGTTAAAAAAATTAATAGGAAAAAGCTTGTAGAATAAGGATATAAAGAAAATACTTTTGTACAGCCTGTACAATGTTCTTGTGTTTTAAGCTAAGTATTATTATGGAGTAAAAAAGTTAAAAGAAATTAAAAGGTTTATAAAGTAAAATAGTTACAGTAAACTAAGGTTATCACTGAAGAAATAAAAATACTTTTAAAAAATTTAGTGTAGCCTAACTGTACAGTGTTTATAAAGTCTACAGGAAGCGTACAGTAATGTCCTAGGCCTTCACATTCACTCACCACTCATTCACTGATTCACCAGAGCAACTTCCAGTCTCACAAGCTTCATTCATGGTAAGTGCCTTACAAAGGCATACCATTTTTAACTTTTATACCATATTTTTACTGTATCTTTTCTTTTCTTTCTTTTTTCTTTTTTTTGAGATGGAGTCACACTGTCTTCCAGGCTGGAGCACAGTGGTGCGATTTTTGGCTTACTGCAACCTCCGACTACTGGGTTTAAACAATTCTCCTGCCTCAGCCTCCCGAGTAGCTGGGACTACAGATGCCAGCCACCATACCCGGCTAATTTTTTGTATTTTTAGTAGAGACGGGGTTTCCCCATATTAGCCAGGATGGTCTCAATCTCCTGACCTCGTGATCCGCCCTCCTTGGCCTCCCAAAGTGCTGGGATTACAGGTGTGAGCCACCCACCCGGCCTACTGTACCTTTTCTATATTTAGATACACAAATGTGTTACAATTGCCTATAGTATTCAGTACAGTAACATGTTGTACAGGTTTGTAGCCTAGGAGCAACAGGCTATAGGTGATGCAGCGCAGATGTGTAGTAGGCTATACCATCTAGGTCTGTGTAAATGCACCCTATGATGTTTGCACAGTGACAAAATCGCCCAAAGACACATTTCTCAGAATATATCTCTGTTGTTAAGCTACACATGACTGAAGTTGTACCAATTTACACTCTCTTTAATGGGAATTCCTGTTTTCTCCATCTTTGTCATCACTTGATATTTCTTAGACTCTAACATTTTTGCAGATCGAATAGATGTGTGGTGGTATTTCACTGTGATTTTAGTTTGCATGTCCCTAATTACTAATTAGGTTGTGCATACTTTTATATGCTTATTGGTTATTCAGATTTTCTTTTTTGTGGAGTGCCTCTTCCAGTCTCTTGCCATTTTTTTTCTATTGTGTTATCTATTTTGCATTGATTTGTAGAAGTTAATAAAAATATCCTCTGAATATTATTTTGTTGAATATAAGTGTTTTAAATATTTTCTTCCATTCTATACTTTGCCTTTTCATTCCTGATATATATTTTAATAAACTGATGTTCTAGATATTAATGTAGTCAAATTTATCACTTTTCCTTATTCTATGGTCATGTAGATATTTTCCTCTATTATCTTCTAACAGCTTTATAGATTTGCCTTTCACATTTAGGTATACTTGAAATTGATTTTTGAGTACAGTTTTAGGTGGGGGTCTAATTTTTTTTCTTTTTCTTCTGAAAACACAATAATCCTAGCACCACTTATAGGAAGACTATCTTTTCCTCACTCTGTGTTATCCCATCTTTACCATATATGAAGGGTCCATATATAAGCTTGGGTCTGCTTCCTTTTGTAATTGATTCTCAGCTAAATTGTATTATCGTCTGAAAACATACATATACTTTTAATCCCTTGAACATTGTTTGAATTTTATTCTATGGCCAGGCATACGGACTATTTTTGTAAATGTGCCCTATGTACTTGTATTTGTACCCTTTTGGTAACCTTAGGTTTTGTGTGGCTTTCTGTAAACAGAATTTATTTGAATTTTTAAAAATCTTGACTGACACTCTTTTACCCAGAGTCCATTTAAATTTAATGTAATTTATGAATATTTTTGTTTTTGAATATACTACTTTACTCTGTCTTTTCTATTTGTTTCTTTTATTCTGTATGTCTCTATATCCCGGTTTTTTTAAAATTATTATTATACTTTAAGTTTTAGGATACATGAGCACAACGTGCAGGTTTGTTACATATGTATACATGTGCCATGTTGGTGTGCTGCACCCATTAACTTGTCATTTACATTAGGTATATCTCCTAATGCTATCCCTCCCCCCTCCCCCCACCCCACAACAGTCCCCATTGTGTGGTGTTCCCCTTCCTGTGTCCATGTGTTCTTATTGTTCAATTCCCACCTATGAGTGAGAATATGCGGTGTTTGGTTTTTTTTGTCCTTGCGATAGTTTGCTGAGAATGATGGTTTCCAGCTTCATCCATGTCCCTGCAAAGGACATGAACTCATCATTTTTTATGGCTGCGTAGTATTCCATGGTGTATATGTGCCACATTTTCTTAATCCAGTCTATCATTGTTGGACATTTGGGTTGGTTCCAAGTCTTTGCTATTGTGAATAGTGCCGCAATAAACATACGTGTGCATGTGTCTTTATAGCGGCATGATTTATAATCCTTTGGGTATATACCCAGTAATGGGATGGCTGGGTCAAATGGTATTTCTAGTTCTAGATCCCTGAGGAATTGCCACACCAACTTCCACAATGGTTGAACTAGTTTACAGTCCCACCAACAGTGTAAAAGTGTTCCTATTTCTCCACATCCTCTCCAGCACCTGTTGTTTCCTGACTTTTTAATGATCGCCATTCTAACTGGTGTGAGATGATATCTCATTGTGGTTTTGATTTGCATTTCTCTGATGGCCAGTGATGATGAGCATTTTTTCATGTTTTTTGGCTGCATAAATGTCTTCTTTTGAGAAGTGTCTGTTCATATCCTTTGCCCACTTTTTGATGGGTTTTTTTTTATCTTGTAAATTTGTTTGAGTTCATTGTAGATTCTGGATATTAGCCCTTTGTCAGATGAGTAGGTTGCAAAAATTTTCTCCCATCCTGTAGGTTTCTGTTCACTCTGATGGTGGTTTCTTTTGCTGTGCAGAAGCTCTTTAGTTTAATTAGATCCCATTTGTCAATTTTGGCTTTTGTTGCCATTGCTTTTGGTGTTTTAGATATGAAGTCCTTGCCCATGCCTATGTCCTGAATGGTATTGCCTAGGTTTTCTTCTAGGGTTTTTATGGTTTTAGGTCTAACATGTAAGTCTTTAATCCATCTTGAATTAATTTTTGTATAAGGTGTAAGGAAGGGATCCAGTTTCAGCTTTCTACATATGGCTAGCCAGTTTTCCCAACACCATTTATTAAATAGGGAATCCTTTCTCCATTTCTTGTTTTTGTCAGGTTTGTCAAAGATCAGATAGTTGTAGATATGCGGCATTATTTCTGAGGGCTCTGTTCTGTTCCATTGGTCTATATCTCTGTTTTGGTACCAGTACCATGCTGTTTTGGTTACTGTAGCCTTATAATATAGTTTGAAGTCAGGTAGCATGATGCCTCCAGCTTTGTTATACACCAATAACAGACAAACAGAGAGCCAAATCATGAGTGAACTCCCATTCACAATTGCTTCAAAGAGAATAAAATACCTAGGAATGCAACTTACGAGGGATGTGAAGGACCTCTTCAAGGAGAACTACAAACCACTGCTCAATGAAATAAAAGAGGATACAAACAAATGGAAGAATACTCCATGCTCATAGGTAGGAAGAATCAATATCTTGAAAATGGCCATACTGCCCAAGGTAATTTATAGATTCAATGCCATCCCCATCAAGCTACCAATGACTTTCTTCTCAGAATTGGAAAAAACTACTTTAAAGTACATACGGAACCAAAAAAGAGCCCACATTGCCAAGTCAATCCTAATCCTGTTTTTTTTTAACCTTACTTTTTTGATTGGCTAATTGTTTCTTAGCATAGTTCCCCCTTGTCCTGCTTTGGAAATGATATACTCTATTTCTGATTTGTTACTGGCAACCCTAATAATTAAGTCATTCATTCTTAAGTTACACAGTCTAATGATAATAAAAACCTTTACTTATTTCTACTTTTTAGCATTAGGAGAAATACCTAATGTAGATGACGGGTTGATGGGTGCAGCAAACCAACATGGCACATGTATACCTATGTAACAAACATGTACATTGTGCACATGTACCCTAGAATTTAAAGTATAATTTTAAAAAAAGAAAAAAAAGGAATTGTCTTTTTAATTTATTTGTAAACCTTCAGGCTGTGTTCATATCCAGACTGAAGATCTGTCTTATTTTGCATCCCTAACACTTAGGAAAGTGACTTCACTTTTGTCTTAAGCAAATGCTCCAGCACACCAGGGCTCTGCTGATACCTACTATTCTGTGTTAAGTGGATGTTCTGAATGTTATTTGCCATCTGTGTCTATGTGTTATGCAGTTTAACGGTATAAAAAGTTAGGGCAGTGTTTATGGTGGAGGCATATTTTTGAGAACTTGCGGGTTCCAGATATTTGTACAGTCAGCATCATTATCCTGTCTCTTATCTCCCTTCAGTGCTAAGGTATCCTCACATTCTGGGCCAGAGAGATTCTAGTTTTATCTCTCGTGGGTGGGGTTGAGAAGGTAGCTCTGGCTGTCAGGTTGGCTCCCATGGAAATCTAGTTTCTACCTTGTAATTGTACCACCAGGTGAACTTGGAAACTGGCTCTAGTGAAATTTTCAAAAGATAATCTTGCATTTGGATACGTTTCCAAAAACTCCGTGTCATGCAAGATGTGTATATTGCATCCCTTTTCCAATGTTTCCCATTACAATTTAGGAAATGCATTTGTGTAGGAAAAATGAGAAATGGATTAGTTTCCCTGGGATGCTGTAACAAATTACCAGAAACTAGGTAGATCACAATAATAGAAATTTATTCTCTTACACTTCTGAGGCTAGATGTCTAAAATCAAGGTATTGGCAGAGCCATGTTCCCTCTGAAGCCCGCAGGTGAGAACCGTTGCCTTCCATGCCTCCTCCTAGCTTCAGCAATCCTTGCCATTCCTTGGCCTGCACATGTATCTCTCCGATTTCTTCCTGTGTCTCCATACAGCTGTCTTTTTTCTGTGTGTGTTTTTTTCTGCATCTTCCCATGGTATTCTCCTCTCTGTGTGTCTCTGTTCAAATTCCCCTCATATTTTAACAACACCAGTCATTGGATTAGGGCTCACCTTCATCTGAATTTGTTTACATCTGCAAAAACCCTAATGTCAAATAAGGTCACAATCACAGGTACTATTGGTTAGAACTTCAACATACCCTTTTAGAGAACATTATTCAACCCAAAGCATAATTCAGCATAAAGTTGAATTATGTTCCTATGTTTAGGGAGCATAATTCAACTCAAAGTAAAAATACTTTTGAGAATAGTATCATCTACTTTAATAGAACCAGTCTGATGGTTTGGCACACTTAATTCTTTCACATATCATCGTAAAAATAAACCTGTGCCCAAACCCTCTGTCCACTTAGCTGTCTTATAAACACTTGGGCTAGTATCTCAGATGGCTTTTTCATCATCCACATGGGATTTAGACGTTGAAGAAGCTGCACAGTCAGTATCTGTGCTCCCGCGTTCAGTGGTACGAGAGAGGATGAGTTATTTGGTTGAACTCATCTTTTAGAATAAATCAGGCATTCAGAGAATAGCTGATTTGAGATGGCTTGGTACCTCTGCTATCCCATCATCATCTTATTAACCTGCATCTGTGGATGCTGCCACTCCCAGTAAGCATCTTGAAAGCCTCTTTGACTTCTGATGGGCTAATAGTGACAGAAAAGGGAGAGCACTGCCTTGGCAAATCTGTATTCTTGAGGCATGTGAAATGTATCAGCCACTGTGCTTTGTAATTATACAAATGGAAAATCTTATGAAATGATCAAATATATAGACAATAAATTGGCTATATATTTGAATCTTTGTGATTGTGGCTGGGAATGGGCCAAGAGTTAATGGAAGATCATGATTGTCATTACAATCCCTATGTCCTATGTTGTCATAGGGAGTCTTTGCTTTTCTTCATCTCAAAATCTGCAACATGCCTTTGGCCTAAATAAACTCCTCTGACAATGCTTACTCCATTCAGTTCATACAATTAATCTTTTGGGGGCTTAACTCCTATTTTATCTCTTGTTCTTGGAGCAGTGCCCATCATATAGTACGTAATTAATAACATTTGCAGGATGAATGAAAGAAACTACTGGCCATAACTTTTATCTACTGGAACATCATTCTCATGATTATGCTTTTTCTTCTGATTATATTAACTATGGAGTTCTGGATGCCAGGTAATGTAAAAACTCTCCTACTTAATGTCTGATTATGAGATGTGAAAAGACTCTGGAATGTATTCAAAACCTGCCTCTTTAGCTACACAACAGAAAGGTCCAGCCATTTCAGCCTCAGAAAAGAGTGTTTTTCCCATATAAATGGGGCAGGCACCATTAAGTTCTACAACATGAGATGCGAAGTCTATAGAAAGCATTCATTTTCTTCCCTTCCCACCAATTTTACAAGTGAGGAAATTGAAGTTAAGAGGGGAAAGACTTTAGCCCTGGTCAGCCAGACAATTGGTGGAAAAGTTAGGATTCCAACTGGCATTTCCAGATCCCAGAACAGTGCTCTTTCCTGCTCCACCCAGCCTCAAGCTCAAACTGAAAAATATCAGGATCCCAGAAAGTGAGGGGTAAGTGACTCATGATACAGGTCAGCATCACAGAAATAAGAGAAAAATAAAATGATGCTTTATGATATAACGCTGGTGTGGACATACATTTAAAAATATTAATTTTAATGGATATCTCAAAGGCTTTTCATGACATAGGCCACAGGTGTTACCCTGGGTCAGAGCAGTTGTCCGACAGCTCTCACATGCAGTCATGCAAAATCCTAAATAATATTGCCAATCTCTATATGGTGCTTCACAGAGGACTACCTTGGACCTTCAGTAATGTTCTTGTTCTATGTCTTTGGAAGTTCTGGTCCTGAGAAGTTTGTCTCAGTAAATATAATCTGATTACAATAAAAATAAAAGGACAAGGGATATTTTCTGGAGAGTAAGAGAACCCATGATCTGATATTGAAATTCAGAAGGGAAATCACAGTGGAAGTGCTCTTAGCTTCTGACTCCTTTTTGTGTATGATGGCTTTTTCAAAGGTGGTTACCAGCTGCATTCCCTGCCCAGTTCTGACATTGTGACCAGTGGCATGCATTGGTGAGGCTGTAGCTGGGTGTGATCTGCAATGGGAAAGAGTTAACACAGAGCAGAAGGACGCATCGTAACTGAACATATCCAGGCTGGAGTGTTCTCACTAGGGCCCAGGGGCAATCAGCTCCATACTGGTGGCTTCATCTTCATTTTGTATTGAGCTAGATGTCCTCATGTTGACTCTATCACTAAGGCCTCTAGTGACACTCTCATAGGACGGTGGGAATGATGTGGCAGATGCAGTTTCAGATTTGTCTGGGAGTACACAATTTTCATTTGCTGTGAATGCAACAAAACCTTCATCTGGGAGTGATGCAGCCTCCTCCTCAGCTCTGGGCACACATGGGGTGTTAGAGAGTGCCATGGAGCGGTGCAGCACATAGCTCCGATAGGCCTTTTGAATGACAGTGGCTGAAATGTCTTCTTGCTTCCATCGGAGAGTGGTTGCTATTGGTTCATAGGATGATTTTGAAAGATTAGTTGCCATAAACTTCTCCTCCATATTTGCCTTCAGAGAATCCAACTCCCCGGATTCTCCTAGGACATTCTTGGTGAAAGCAAAAAGGATGTCCAAGCAGTGGATCTTATCTCCAGGGACCAAAGGCAGGTCCATCTGGATCAGTATATTTCGATTGGGTTTTGGGATTCTCAGGGGACCAGAGAGAGTGTCTGCAAAGTCCGAGAGAGCAGAAAAGGTAATAAACTGAGTGGCCTCTGGGTCAAACTTCTCCCAGGTCTCATAGAACATGTCAAAGTCGTCCTCACTCAGGGGCTCGGTGCTCTCCTCCGTGGCCACATTGAAGTTCTCCAGAATCACTGCAATGTACATGTTGACCACGATGAGGAAGGAGATGATGATGTAGGTGGTGAAGAAGATGATGCCTACGGCTGGGCTCCCACAGTCCCCTCTGGTGCCATTGCTGTTGGGCAGATTGGGGTCACAGTAGGGGGGCCCAGTGTTGAGGATGGGGCTGAGGAGGCCATCCCAGCCGGCCGACGTGGTGATCTGGAAGAGGCACAGCATGCTGTTGGCGAAGGTCTGGAAGTTGAACATGTCGTCGATGCCAGCCTCCCACCTCACATGGGGAAAGCTGGACATACCGAAGATGGAGTAGATGAACATGACAAGGAATAGCAACAGCCCGATGTTGAAGAGGGCAGGCAGGGACATCATGAGGGCAAAGAGCAGTGTGCGGATCCCCTTGGCCGCTCGGATCAGTCTGAGGATGCGGCCAATTCGGGCCAGGCGGATGACTCTGAAGAGCGTCGGGGAGAAGTAACTTTGAAGTGACTTAAGAATTGCAGAAAAAATCAGGCCTTTAAAAGAAGGAAGAAATTATCTAATTAGTATCTCCAGCCATGAGATGTGACAAAGTTGGCTGTGATGGCACTCTGCTTTGCTTGGTATAGACTGTCACTTGGGCATCCACATTTGAGGACTCTGGGCCCTCAGAGCCTGGCATGGTAGGTAGCACAAAGTAGGGGCTCAGTAAATGCCCATTGCATAAGTCCTCTCTTCCTCATCAGTCTTACCCTTCCTACCATGTTATCTTTGCCTCCACCTAGAATATCCTCTTGGTCAACCTCCACAGTCAAAAACTTATCTTCTGCAGCCAAGTTCAGCTGGAAGTGACTGCAGTTTATTCCACAGGCTCACAGTCTTTGGCCTGTTTTTGCCTATGACACAGACCCTGCTCCTCCCTGACACTGCAGCCTTTGGGTCATGCCCTTTCCTCCACCCTGGTCCTGTGCTCTGTGAAGGCCAGGACCCCTTATGATTCCTCTCCCTACCTCCTACTGTGAAGATTGACTCTGTTTCTGGCACCCGGTCCTGTGGCTAATTGTACGGAGCCTGGTGTTAATTACAAGGGGGCCTGAGGATTCGGGCAACTGGGATTTGAATGACCAGCTGTCTGCACAATGCCTTAATTTGGTTTTTTTTTTTTTTTTTTTGGTTCCAGCTGTTTTTGAACTTTATGTTAGGGCCTGGAGATAGTTTTTTTTGGGGGAGTCAGTTACTGCCCCCAACTCCAACTATGAACAAAGTTGGAAATATAAAGAATGTATATGTCCCTCTATATGATGTCTAACTTGAAGATGTTTGATTTTTGGTCTTGGGGACCTGGGGAGCCCTATTTGTACCAAAGGCCTTCACCAAAGATGAGGCAAGGCCTTTAGGTAAGAGAGGGTTCAACATCTCACAGGAAAAATGGTGAGGGATGTAGCAGCAAGCTCTTGCTCCTTGCCAGGTTCCCTGGGCCCTCTCCCCTACTTGGCCTTTGTTGTTATGCACATGGGTCACAATATTGTGTTGGAAAGAGGAAGAAAGTAGAAGGGGACTTGGGAAATAATTATAATTTTGGATTATAAAATCTTTGTGGAAGACCTTCTGTGAAATTCCAGTTTAACTAGGACATGTTCCCATCGTGTAGGGTACATTATTTGTCTGCATACTCTGGTAAAATTTTCTGCCAGACAACTGGTCTACAGCACATTTTAATTTGCTCCAGGAACTTATTTTAAGGGAGAATGGGTCCTTGTACTTGTAACAATTAGATACTCAATCACCTCTTGTTGGTGGGAAAGAAGAAAGGGAGGTAAGGAGAGAGGGCAGAAAGATTGATATGTGGGGTTTTCTGCTTATTTTCCAGCTCTATAAGGGATTCCTGCCCCAGCGGATGGTGCTACCCTGTAAGTCACAGGAACTGGTAGTTAAGATATCCCCATGATAGAACTAAGTACTTGGCTATGTTTTATTTCTATATTACTGATACACAAACAAGCTCCCTTCTTTAATATAAAATCAAAATAGCCTTTGGAATCTTTCATTTTGGAAGACAAACAAAACAAAACAAAAATGAAAACAACTAACCAACCAACCAACAAAAACTCCTATTATGCTAAGTGAGATAAGCCAGACACAGAAGGACAAAAATGACATGATTGCATTTATATAAGGAATCTAAAATAGTCAAACTCATGGGAGCAGAGAATAGAATGGTGGTTTCCAGGACCTGGGAGGAGGGGAAATTGGGGAGGTACTTGTCAAAGTGTACAAACTTCCAGTTATGTGACATGAATAAATCCTAGAACTCTACTTATAGCATAGTGCCTATAGTTAGCAATACCGTGTTGTCTACTTAAAAATTTGCTGAGAGAATAAATCTTAAGTGTTCCTAGCACCCAATAAATAAATAAATAGGCAGGAGGAAATATTTGGAGGTTATGGACATGTTTCTGGCATTGATGGTGGTGATGGTTTCACGGGTGTATACTTATCTCCAAACTCATAAAGTTATGTACATTAAACATGTATAGCTTTTTACATGTGGATCATACCTCAATAAAGTGTTAAAAAACAGAGCAGCAATATCAAAATAAAACAAGAACAAAAACAAACTGAAATCCCCGGAAATACACGCAACCCAAGGCTGTGTTTCAGCACCAAGGTGGGGAGGTTGATGAAATGCTGCTAAGTTGTATTTAGATACTCTCAGCTCTTGGTACTAAATCAGTGGCAAATTAAATCTACAGCTACGCCCTGACATGAAAAGTAAGCAGGTCAGGATATAACCAATCAAGATACATTTATAATGCCAGGTGAAGCTGGTGAGCATGATTTGGCCTTTATAGGGTCAAACTTCAGCTAACCCATAAGCCCAGGGACAGTCTCTTGGCTGTTGGTGACAGGCAGCAAGTTCATTAGAAGATTGGAGCCTGTTCTAAATTCAGCTTCAACCCTTGGAAACTCTGTGACCCTGCATAATATTCTTGATCTCTGAGTCTCAATTTTAAATGTATAAAATGAGGATAATAACACCTGCTTGACAGGGCTGCTGTGAACATTCATGGAGCCCAGCTCAGTGCCCAGAACTTAGGAAGTATTCAATCAAGGCAGCTCCATTTCCCCATGTTAGCCTCTAACTCTGGTAATTTTCTCTGAACACCACTGGGCCCAAAATACTGGGCCTGTCATTCAACAACACCCAGACTGGGCCTTAACAGTATTAATTTCTTGGCATTGATATCTTGACTTTTCTATCACTCATGTTCCCTAATATAACAGTTGTGTAGAGATTTAATTCCAGACCCTAGACTTGAGAATCTCCTTTGAACAATCTCCTCCCAGTCTTTCCTCACTTTGATGGCAATCCATCTCCTTTTCCAGAACAGATTTGAAGACTCACCTCACATTACACCACCTGCCCCCTGCTTTCAAGACCATAAAAGTAAGGTCTGCTGGAGACTCCATCATCTTACGGTCTGGGGTTCTCAGGAGGAGTGATTATTCCCTGTCAGCCCCTGAGGTTCTAGCCATGGGCTGTGCACACAGTAGGTGCCTGAAAACACTTCGTGTGAGCATGGAGAAGGCCAAGAGAACCTCTTCATTTCACTGAGAGAGCAGCCCAAGGCATTTAAAACTTGCTACTCTTGGAAAGCTGCAAATACAGGGTTCTTCTAACATAAACACGTATTTCAAAAAGTTGGTTGGTTATTTCCTTGGTTTTAGAAGAGCATCCCAAAGACCCCCAAGCAGAGGTGGGGCTTCCCCACCACGTGGCTGCCCACTTACTCGCAATGGAGAGAACCACCACAATGAAGTCAAACACATTCCAGCCATTTGTGAAGTAGTACTGCCTCAAAGCGAACAGCTTCATGACACATTCGCCTGTGAAGACGGCCACAAAGAACTGGTTGATTTTGCCCAGAATTTTCGTCTTTTCTTCACTTTGGTCATCAGTCTCCACCATCATGGTGATCATGTTGAGGCAGATGAGGACCATGATGGTGATGTCAAAAGCTTGTCTGGTCACGATGTCAAAGACAAAACCCTGGAACTTGTTCTGAGAAAACAAGAGATAGTGGCATCAGGGCCTTTGGGCCAGCACAAACCAGGCATCTGTGTTATCCGTAGATGAGTTTTGTCTCCATCACACTCCACATCTTAACAGAAGCCAAATACTATCCTTACCTCTTCCAAAATTTCACTTTTAGTTGACTCTACCTCATTGCCCCAGTTCAAGTCCTTAATACCTCTCCTGGCCCTTCGATGTCACCAGGCCCTTCCTTTGTCCTGGTCTGTGCCCTTGCCTCTATTCACAATGCCCTCCTATCTCCTCTCTTGGCTGTCTAAATTCCAACAGTCTTGAGTAATCCATCTCTTTTAAGCTCCACTTACTGCATGGAGTGTCCCTTAGTCACGTGACACCACACTACCCTGTCCCTTTGGGGATCCCACTTTTCAGTCAGCCTCGAGTTCTAGCATTTTGTATATGCGTCTTCTCTACTAGACAATGAGCTGTTTGAGGACAAGGGCTATACCTTCCTTAACTTTGTTTCCCTGCAGTGCCCTGCACATTGCAAGAGTTCAAGAGCTGCTTGAAATATTAATTTGAGCTACTTTGCTGAGAGTAACGTCAAGTGCAAAGGGGAAACTTATTCTTGGAAATGTTCCCTCTGTTCCTGGTGCTGTGCAAATGCCTAAGCAAATGCAGGTATAGGGTGTAGGGTCAAGTCTTGGTTGTTTGCATCTTGGAAGGAGGCAGAGTGGCCTGGATAACCAAGAGATCATTTATATCTGGTTATTTTTATGGTGTCTTTAAAAAGCTCCTAGTGTGATCTTCTCTTCTTTTAGTGCTGTGAACATCTTACTGCTCTGTGAGTCCTTATCCCAACCCCATTCCCCACGCTTTGACCTTCTCCCAAAACTTCTCCTGACCTCTATGGAGCTCACCTGCCTTGATCTGCACATATCTCCCCCTATTCAAAGGCTGCCATTCTCCCCTACCCCATGTACCTCAGGGGTTAGGCCTGGCATTCTCCTTGTTCACCACTGACCCTTCCACACCACTGCTCTTCCTGTGTCTTGTAAAACCCCTTCTTGCTTTGAAGCTTTGCCACCTAGTTTTGTCACTTCTTCATTACTGCCGCTTGCCAAACTCCGCCTCAGTAATGATGGGTGAGGCTCTTGGCCATATTTGCCCACTCTTGGCTATTATCCTAGGCAACATTAATGTCCATGTGCATTACTCTTTGTCTCTTGGTTTATTGCACAAATCTCTAATGACCTAGTTTCTCCTAACTTAAAGCAGAATCTTTCAGAAACTTACATCTCCCTCCAGCTACCATCTTAGATCTCTTCCCACCTTCAAAGCAAAATTTCTTGAAAGAGTTGTGTACAATCAGTGTCCCTCATTCACTCCTCAGCCCACATCAACAGAGCTTTTGCCTCTATCCTGACAGAGATTGTTCTCACTAAGATCATGAATGACTTCCCATAATATTAGATCCAAGGACACTTGTCTGATATTGCCTAGTACCCTTCTACCTTGAAATGTTGCTTTCTTGGTCTCCACCATGCCTTACATTTCTGCTTCTTTTCTTGCCATTTGTGATGCTCTTTTATAGTCTCCTTTACCCAACTTTTAGACATCAGAGTTCTTCGAGGCTCAGTCTTGAGCATCCTTTGCTCTTCACCCCATTTTTTCTCCCTTGACAATTTATCCAGCCAGGAATTAACATATATGTGCAACTTTTGGCCAACGGTTTGCCTCTGTCACTGGACTGTAAACTGTAAGAGTAGGAACTTTGTCTGTCTTGCTCACTGCTCTAACCCTGGTGTCTGCATAGTGCCTGGCTGCAACAGATGCTCTGCAAATTTGTAAATGAATGGAAGACAGAATGGGCAGCTCTGAGTTAACCATAGCTCAAATGAAAATTTAAAGTCACCCTTTATTTGACTAAATTCAATTCTGTACCAAGGGTACATACTGAATGTATGGGATGTGCAAGCCTCTGCATGAGTGGCTATGAGGGAGGAAGAGAAGAACCTGTCTGATCCCTTCCAGGGAGCCCACGGGAGCTGCACAGCAAGCAGAGGGGGAAGTGCTGTGATGAGGCTGATCCTTGCCTTCTGCTTCATGGTGGGGATGGGTTGCTATCCTGTTGGGTTAGAGCAAAGAATCAGACCAAAGTGGCCTTTGCTCATGGCAGAACTGCTGGCTCACATCTTTCCTGGGGCAGGAGGGGGATTGCTGAGCCACTAATCCCTTCCATTTCATTACTGAAAATGGTGAAAAAATACAGGCCCATTCATGGTCACATGACTTCTAATTAAACAGAGCAGGCAACAGCATCGTTAAGTGGCTGGATGTGAAGTTTGCCCTGGATATTCTGACTTTAGGGAATGTAGTAGCTTGCAAGCTGCTCTTGGATTAGCACACGGTCAGGGATCATACCTTTGCAACCCTTGGTGCTCTCAGAGACGATGAAGTGGGTGATTGATTATGTGATATTCTCTAGAGCCTATTATATTTCTATAAAGTGGAGTATGTGAGAGCTGCTTTTATTGATTTCTGTAGCAGGGAATGTTAAAGAATAAAATTTCCCAGTCTTGTGGAATCCTTAGCTTTTCCTATGGAAGAAACAAGATTTAGAGCCTGAGCATCATCAGAGGTGAGAGGAGGTGTGTGAGGCTCCTATGTGGTCCCAGGTAAGCTCTGTCATGAAATGGCACCCATGCACTGATGGGGCAGAAATCCTGTGTCAGTGCTTTGCTGGTATGACCAGCTTGACCTTTGGGGCTCCTAAGGGGAGAAGGTGGACATTCCAGGGCCAATAATCTGGCCAAAAGCAAGCTGGGCCTGGGAAGAAGGGTCTTAGTTGGGAGTGGGAATTTCCTTTTGCCTTGGATTTCTTTCTTGGTTCTAGACTTCGAAGAGGGAAGATGATCAGGCTTGTGCCACTGGGCATGTGGGTGTCAAAGATGTTGCCTGCCATTTGGATGCTGGTCAGGAGCTAGGATGGTCCAAGACCTATGGGTCCTGGAGTGCAGCCATCTGCAAGTGCTGCTTGGACTCTGCTTTGTGCTGATTTCTCTGTTGGCATCCCTGCCACTTCAAAGTTTTGTTTAAATGTTCTAGCCTTGCCTCAGCTATGCGAAATTAGGGAACAAAGGAAAGAGTGTTTACCTTGCTTGGGCCAGAATATTAAGGGGAGAGCCACGTTCCTCCACTAAGGCTAGCAAAAGGTTGAGAGTGAATTACTAATCCACTCTTCTTCCATTCAAAGGATGGAGAATCTCAGGAACAGAATTGGTTATGAGGTTTCACTTCCCCTCCACATGTGGAGGTCTCCCCCTGTGCCATCCTCGGAGGATCTTAGTTGCAGCTTAATTAGGAGAAATGGTGATTTTGTTGCAGGTCTTCCTGCCTGACCATCAACTCCGTCTCCCACTCCTATTTACTGCCTGGAATTTCAACATTAGGGTCATGCCTTTGTAGGTAGATGCCCTCTCCAGGGTCCCTTTTTGAAATATGATTTATCTTGTCCTAAGAATGTTGTCTTCCTTGAGGGGAGGAAGCTTTCTTTGGCAGCCTATGGGGTTGGGTGATGAGAGGTAAGAAGCTGGGATGTCAAAGAGAGATTGAGTAGTATGTGGGGGAAGGTGCCAAAAACTTTCATGATTTTGCCAAGGGTTGTCCCTAGCACACACCTCCTTGGCATCTGGTTCAAATGTGGATTCAATCTTACTCCAGCCACAAGTAAAGGCCAGTGTGGACTCAGCTGCTTGCTTCTCAGTAAGTCTTAGGGTCCTCCTCTCATTACCCATAACTTGAATGTGGTTGGGACTCAGCCTTTCACCTAATTTTAATTTTGAGCCTGCTCCTCTCCATTGAACTTGTTGATGGAGGGATACTCAATGAGCCTAAGGACTTTTGCTCAGGTTCACTCAAATCCAGTTATCTTGATCGTATGGGTGATTTAGGAAGAAAGCTCTGCCCCTACAGAGGTCTGAACCTCCTATCACTCCCCACTCCCCATTGTAATACTTCTTATCAGAATCTAGACTAGTAATAAATTCATGACCACTATTTCAAAATAAAGTGTCAAAAGTCAACACTTTTTTCTCTTGTAAATGTTTTTCACTTTGTTCTGACAAAGTTTGAAGTAAATTATGCAAATCCTATACCTTGATTTAAAAAAATCTAATACCTTGGCTAACAGAATGCATGTCTCCATAATTCATTTAGGGAAAGGCTTGTTCCTTTGTTAAATGTCCTTTGGACTTTTCCCTTGTGTGGGGAAGGGCTAATGAAATTGTGCCATCAGCAATACCTGTGATTTTCTTCACTAATGCTGCATCTTAGCCACAGAAAGTTTATGTAGAAGGACACAGGGCCAATTCCATTCACTGGAGTGGATGGCTCAGAAATTCTTTGAAGAGGATCAACAATAATTTCTGACACATCAACATCTTCACCCCCAAACCTGTTCATCCATTCCCAAAAAAGTGCTATCTTGGGGCCTCTCAGAGGCTTGATGTTTTCTATCTTCTGGCGGAAGACTGAGAAGAACTTAGGTGATATCATGTGTGGTATGGGTAGTACATTTAATGGAGGAATGCAAAGCCATGTCTCTTGAGATCTTTATGAAAAAAGGAGTGAAACTAGAGTCTGGCCCTAATTTTTGCCCAATCTTTAAACTCGAGTGGGATAACTTTTGGTTCCTACTGGGCCACTTGACCACTACCATGACTGCATCTTGGATCCTGACAGGGGAGTTGGGTTGTTGTCATTTCCTCTCTATACCTGTAGGCATGGGGTAGAATATAGGGTGATACTGGAGATCCACTGCAACCTAGACCATGATACATAACCACACAAGTTTAATCCCTGGGTTCTAACTACCCTTACTGTCACTTAGCTTAACCTGCCTCCAATCCTGTACTTGAACTCTAAAACTGTTGGAGAAACTCAGTGCTTCCCCCAACAGATTCATTTCAAATAGCTGTAAAAGGTATGTTTACTCCAGAAGACCAGAGTTGCTTCTTTTGAACTTCTCATTCCTTGGGCCTAGGAACCCTCATCACCCTCATCCCAACGTCAACCCAGATCTTCTCTTCCATAAACAGCACTCCCTCAGGCCCCTGCCTGACACAGGCATAGACTGTCATGTTGGATTCACAGACAGGCTGTGCTAGAGGAAACCTCTGGGGCTCACCAGGGGCCGTGGGATGGGCTTCTGGGGCTTCTTGGAGCCCAACTTCTTCATGGCATTGTAGTACTTCTTCTGCTCCTCTGTCATGAAGATGTCCTGGCCCCCTAAGTGCAGAGAGGGCCACACTGTTACTAAAGCAAGAGGAATCCCCTACGGATACCAAAATCAGAACAGGCAGGAGAGAAAGGATCATATCAACCTTCTCCCCTCCTCTGCAGATAGACACACCAAGCCCAGCATCAAGGAGTGTCTTGCCACAACCAGTGTCGGAACGGTGGGACTGAGTTCCATTGCTGACTCCCTGCCTGGGTCTCTAAAGCAAAGCCAGTTTCTGTTCTCCAGGGATCCAGAGATGCTGGATAAAGGGTGGGGAGGGTTGGGAAACAGGACTCAAGGAGAAGGTACATGTTGGTTCAAATCTGAGCCTTGGATCTAGCCTGTTCATTCCAGTAAAATTCTTTGGGCTTCTAGAGTCACAGTCCCTCCCAGGGGGCAAGAGATTTCCTGAGGACCTTGAAGCAAAGACTCTGGGACAGAAGCCCTCAAATCTTTTCTGGAGAGGAGGAGATGAGGACAATTACTGCCTTATCCTTGGGTCCTTGGTCTCAGAGGGACCTCTGGTTCTCTTGAGGCCCTGCCAGTCACACTGCCCTCTGCTGTTACAGTGCCAGAAACTGCACCAACAAAGATGTTTTCCTCCCTTAGGATTGGGTATTAGTTTTTCTTTAGGGGCCCTTTGGATTTTCTTCATTCAAGCTCTCACCTTTAGCTTCCTGACATAATTTGAAAGCCACCTATTTTAATAACATGTTTATGTAAGTTAGTCCCTGCAAATGCTGGGAAAGTGGGCTGAGATCTGTGGAATTTGAAAGGAGATCTGAGAAGATCTGTGGACACAAAGGGCTTCCTGGGAGGACCATCTTTATGGGGGGAGAGAAGGAAAGGGCAAGGGCAGTGGGTAGGTGAGCTCCAGGTGAGGTCATGCTGAGAACTCTGACCAAGGATTCAGTAGATGCAGTTTCTCAGTGACCCCAGCCTGGTCACTAGCTCATCTCCTTCCGTTACCTAATATCTCCCTCTGTAATCTGTTTCTTGACCTCAGTTTTCTCATCTGTAAAATGAGAGAAATGATTGCTTCAATAATCTCAAACCTCCCCAGGGTACTAAATAGCACTGTCTTGTCCCAGACCTATCCTGTCCTCTTCTTATGCTCAGAACCCTGGGCAAGGATTTCCTGTAAGTGGAATGCCTGCCCTAGTAGGTATATATTTTAAATTGTTAATAGCAACAGCATCTGGTGCTCTTGAGGCGCTGCCAGTCACACTCCCCTCTGCTGTTACAGTGCCAGAAACTGCACCACCGAAGTTGTCTTATGCTCAGTGATCTTTGTTCAGGGTTTTGTTTACCCCTCACCACAATCCAGAGAGTAGGTATTATTAGCCCCATTGAATGAATGAGAAAACTGAGACTCAGAGAGGTTTAAAATATTGCCAGCATGAGCCATCCACAAGTAGTTGAGTCAGGAATGCAAACCCAGGTTTGCATGTACTCTGTGACTTATCCATGTAGCCCCTTTTCTCTCGGGATCTCAGTTACGCAAATCTAGAACAGCGCCTATCTACCTCAGGGGTATGGAAGGCATTAAATGAAAGGATAATAGGAAAATACTTTATACCTTTATTGCCCTGACATTTTCTTATAAACATGAGAGGTTATCTGGGATTCGATTCCTATTAATCAGAGTCGGCACCCTTGGAGGCACAAGCCTTCCTCCCCATCCCAAGGAGGGTTGGGATTCTGCCAGTGCTGGGCCATGGCCTTTCCTGAGGTGCCCTGACTCAGTCCTTTGTGGGGATCATATCCCCCAACAGGTCAGCAAGTTCTAGATCCCTTTCTTTCCCTGCTTGTATTCTCCCAGGGCTCACTTGGAACACATCTAACACACCTGGTTCCAGTTGGGAAGACCAAGATCCCTTTGAGATGTGAATCCTGAGTGAGGATGTTAGTGGGGCATTGCTGACAGAGAGAAATGCAACTCTTCCTGCAACAGCAATCACAGGGCAAGGGTTAGCACTGATATTAAAGTGATGGTCTGTGAGTAGTGTTGGCTTTTGTCAGGAGGCCATAGCTGGGCAGGGAACAGGAAATATAAGGCTTACCACTACAGCAGAAACCAGAGACTCCTGAGCCCCACTTATCTTTTTTTTCTGTTGATTGAAGTTGTCAATTATGACCCCAACAAAGAGATTCAGTGTGAAGAAGCCTCCAAAAATGATGAAGATGACAAAGTACAAATACATGTACACGTTGTCCTCCCACTTGGGTTGCATGTTAACCTGTGACCAGACAAGGGAGAGTGGGAAGGAGGGTGGGTGTCTTAGTTCAGGTTCACTCTGAAAGCCAAGCCTAAGACATGGACCTGGGTGCAGGTGATTTATCTGGGAGGTGATCCAAGGAAGCAGGAATGAGGGAGTGGGGAAGAATAAGCGGGAATGGGAGAAGAGCCTGTGAAGAGGATGTTGTTAAGCAGGGCATCATTGTGGGCAACTGGAGCGCAATCCTACTGAGGTCCTCTGAGTAACTGTGTAGAGCACATGCAGGATTATATCACCAAGGGACAGGGAAACTGGAGTATTTATCCTCAGACTCCCAAAACTTATTGGTAAGGGTTGCCCCTAGGGACATTAAATCCCTGGTACTTGGGGGAGAAGTTGCTGCACAAGCTCCTAAGCCCTGGAGTCTTTACACAGAGAATCAGAAGTGCAGCCTGCAGGTGAAATCAGAAGTGGGCTAAGGGAAGAGGTGGCAGGGAATTGACAGTGCCTGCCACAGCAGGAAGTGGTCATTCCCCAATAGTGTCTCCCCAGCCTGGCTTTTTCTTTTCTTTTCTTTTCTTTTCTTTTGAGATTGAGTCTCGCTCTCTCGCCCAAGCTGGAGTGCAGTGACGCAATCTCAGCTCACTGCAACTTCTGCCTCCCGGGTTCAAGAGATTCTCCTGTCTCAGTCTCCCGAGCAGCTGGGACTACGGGCACAAGCCGCCATGCCCTGCTAATTTCTTTCATATTTTAGTAGAGATGGGGTTTCACCGTATTGCCCAGGCTGGTCTCCTGAGCTCAGGCAATCTGCCCACCTCGGCCTCCCAAAGTGCTAGGATTACAGGCATGAACCACTGCGCCTGGCCCATCCTGGGTTTTATGATAGTTCCTGAGATTCTACCTCATTCCTCCCTATGCACCTTGATTTAGCTACTACCCTTGCTTTGCTCCCACCCTTGTCCAGGGAGTGGCTCACATGAACTGTCTCTTAGAGGTTATCTGATGCTTTCCTCAACAGTGAACAGAGGAAAACCTCGAGAAGCCTGGGGAGTGTAGATGAAAGGGGGAAAGCGTCGGTGGCTGAAACACTCAACAGAGAGCCAGCTGGACACTGCTGCAAGGAGGGACAGTGTGAGGTTGCTGGGTGATCGCCTCTTCCAGTACCAGGGTCATCGTCACTTCATTTCAAATGCAGACTGATATGGGTAGAATGCACAGAGGGGAAGGCTGTAGGGACAGTGGGCTGAGACTCACCTCCCGGGAATCAACAGCTGCATACATAATGTCCATCCAGCCTTTAAAGGTTGCCTGGAGACAAGGAGCAGAGGCCACTCAGTGTCTGCCCATCCATCTATACTGGACCCTTCCCAAGCCATGGTGGCCCAGTGAGAGAGGAGAGAGTCCTGTGTTGGAAAGGGCTTGTGCAGAAAGAATGAAAGGAAAAGTTCCCTTGGGTTGCTTGACTAATCTCATATGATGATTTAAAGTAATCCCACATGTGGCTGTTTAAGAATAGAGTAGCATTAAAGACACAGAGCCTTTCAGAATGTAGTATGGACTGAGGACTGAGTGTCTAGGTGTCTGGTTCTAGTGCCAACTGCTACAAGGCTGCTCTCTGCACTTGCCTAAGGTTTCCCCTCTCAGGGCTGCCATTTTCTCAGCCACTTTCCCACCTTATGCCCATGATGTAAGAATGGTATATCTTCCAGATGGAGAAGTTGAGAATAGAAGACCTCCATGTTCCTGCCTTCAGCTTTAGCATTCTTGAGGTCTAGAAACTGGGTGTGCCTTCCAGCATGTTCAGAGCATGCAAGACATCTTAGTTCTTACACTCCTAGGCCTGTTACAGCACTTGATGAGCTGTTTTAATTCACTTATTAGTCTGTTTCTCATACAGCATCACTGTCCAAGCCCAGTTCTGACTGTATCTCCCAGGGCTGAGTAGTACCATGCCTGGCATACCAGAGCTACTCAGAGATTATTTGTTGAATAAATGCAAGAACCAATGGTGGAATGTAGACACTCAAGAGTAACTGCATGACAAATGTATAAGTAATTGTATTAACACTTGAATGAACAGAGGACTGAATGAACAGGTAGATGAAGGCAAGAAATGAGCGATTGACTGGATGATGAAAGAAAGAAAGACAGGGTGAATGTGTTTGACTGTCATTATCACCAACATTACATATCATTACAATAGACCTAATGAGACATAATTTATTACCATTTAGGAAATGATGTGAAGTTGAAGACTGAACATGTGGCTATGCCGTGTCTATTTTGTACAGGTTCTGTGTTTTAACTCACCACCTGATAACAATCCCATGGCAGGCCCATCCCTTTATGCTATTCTACTAGCCCACACTTGTGTAATTGCACCACTGTGATATCATATTCACTAGGAAGGCCCTCTAGCCTCATGGTGTAGTCTGTAGGAATAGAGAATGACCTCAGTTCACACTGAGTGCTACTCCTTGCAAAGTCCCCACATAGCATCTTCTGGGAACCTAGACTCTCCATTTTATTGAGCGGCCAAAGCAAGAGATATGGTTGATCTCATGGTTGACTCACCACCTGCAGAAGTGCAAGGTAACCCATTGCAACATTATCAAAGTTGACTTTCACATTGACCCAGAAGAAGCTGCCGGTGGAGTTTTGAATCTTGCAGTCAGACTTGTTATTCACAATCGACAAAGGTACAAGGGAAAACTCTCCATCGGTATAGTTGATGCACCTCCAAAACTTCCCTGCGAAGAGGTTCACGCCCATGATGCTGAAGATGAGCCAGAAGATGAGGCAGACGAGGAGGACATTCATGATGGATGGGATGGCGCCCACCAGGGCATCCACCACCACCTGGTGGGAGATAGAGAAAGACCTGGAACCTCCCAATGCCCCACCCCCTCTGCTGGATTCTATCTCTTTCTATACTCATTCAGGCTGCTTCATGAGCCAGTGGCCTTTGGAAGAAGCAAAAGAAGTGGGTTAATTAGTGCAATAATTCAGACTCAGAAGACTGAGAGACATTGGGCAGCTGAAGATGGATTTAGACCTTCTTCCCTTAACCTCATTCAGGGTGGGTTGCAGTGAGAAGATGGATGAGTTTACAAGCATACTGCACTCATTTAGAAGTGTGAGTGTGTGTATTATACTTGCACATACAGACTTCTAGAACCTTGACTTATTCTCCTTAAATACCATACATAAAACACAAACACAATTTAAATACAATTTAAAGTATGCCGTGGTCAAGAACCAGTGAAAACCTAAATCCATATTCACAAAATAGCTTATTTGTAAATAAGCGAATGAGAATCTATTAGATACAAAATAGAATAAATTTCAAACTATTTCAATCTTCGGGTCCTAGTGTTTGTAAAGGTACAAGTTAATTTCAAAAGCCCACTTTTGTTTTTGAAGCTATGATGACTACTTCCAGCCAATGATAGTGGAGCAAAGCAAAACCTTACTTTCTGCTGGGGAGCCATTTGTAATTATGAGGAAGAGGTGGGTGTCAATCAGCAATCTCTAAGACAAGGCTCTGGCTGTGAGCATTCTGTCCTGACGGAGGCAGTTAGGGCAAGGTGGAGGCTGACAGTGGTGGATAAGGAAAGGGGTGGATGGAAGGGAAAAATTTACAGGACCTGATGATTGCATTAAGTAGGAGAGAAGAAGCATTCCAGTGGGTGGCAGCTGAGGTAATGAGCTGATGATGTCACTACTTTTAAATGGAGTATTAGAGGAAAGACTCATTTGTCATGGAAAGACAGAGAACTTGGGATGTTCTGGAGATGTTGGCAATAAGAAGCAGAGTTGGGTGATTGAGATAATAGATGCTTGTGGAGCGACGATTCAGGATTACTTCACTAAGAGCAAAGGGGGTGAGGTCTGGGTCCTGGTGGCTGTAATATTTATGGGTGACAAGGGAAGATGGGCCCACAAAAAGACTTGAAAGAGAACTAAGAGAGTTAGGACATGCAGCACCACCAAAGTCAGAGCAGGAAGTGAAGACTCAGAGCCTACCTTTGGAGGTGGGGCCCCGGAGCTCAGGGTTGGTGGGATGGAGGGCATAAAGGGGGAAGGGTTACCAAAACCTGCAGACCAGAGAAGTTTTTTGTTTGTTTTTTGAGACGGAGTCTCACTCTGTCACCCAGGCTGGAGTATAATGGCACAATCTCGGCTCACTACCACCACACCTGGTGGTGGTAGTGATTTTTGTACTTTTAGCAGAGACAGGGTTTCGGCATGTTGGCCAGGGTGGTTTTGAACTCCTAACCTCAGGTGATCCGCCTGCCTCAGCCTCCCAAAGTGCTGGGATTACAGGCATGAACCACCGTGCCTGACCAGATGAGAGAAGTTTTGAGATCAGACTTACCCGCATGCCTTCAAATCGAGAAAGAGCCCGCAGTGGCCGCAGAGCGCGAAGGGTTCGAAGGGCTTTGATGGGAGCCACTTCAGAATATTCCAGAATCTTCGCTGTGAGACTTATCAGTGAGATCTGAGTGCAGGAGAGGGCAGAAACATCACTCTAGGTTTCCAGAAAGGCAGTCCTCGTGGAAGGAGACAGGAACTCCCTGCCCAGCCTCCCATTCCTACACGTCTAAGCCATCATCCAAGCTCCCACCTTATTCGGAACTCCAATGAGAGGTCCAGAAAGAGTTTTGTCTCTTCCCTTTTATTAAAAATTTTATTCACCACTCTCTTAAACAATCTGGGCAAGAAAAACTCAGTCTCTAACATCACCAACCTCTGGTACGTAGGTGGCCAAGCTTCCAGTGTATTAAATCAACTCTTCCTTTTCCTTCTAGGGGCAGCAGTCAGGCCTCAACAACCTTGAAACTGATTTTCAGAGACTTGGAGACATGATGTTCCCTCCTAGGGGCTATGCTGAGAGTCTATTCTGAGGAATGTAGTAATCTGAATTATATTTGCTCAGAGAAGTGGGGTGGAAAGAATAGTGGTTTGGGTGGGGTCTAATTCCCATTTGAACCCTGATTTTTTGTGAGCTTGGGTTAGTGCCTGGCTAGTCCAGGGTACTTTCACCCTTTGTAAAATGAAAAAGTCAGACTAAGAGAATTCCAAAGTTCTGATAGCTCTGCAGTTCTTCAAAAAGTTTCTGGTATGGGTCCATGAGATCTAGCTTCAATAGATATCTGAGATATAATGACTGACTTGTGAGCCCCTTTTGGTCTGTCAGTTTTCTTTAAGTGGTGGTCCAAAGACTGCAAAGGACAGAAACTTACATGAAAAAAGTTCCCCTGCTAGGAACTTTGAAGGTGCCAGGGAGCTGTCATAGATACGGGCTATGACCCTGTCCTGTGAGATCTTAGCCACACCACAGATGGTGGCCTGAATTCAGGCTCAGCTTATCCTGGCAGTTAGGTGGGATGCACACAGGAGCTTCAGAAAAGAAGGGCTTTATACTTGAGTGGCAGAGCCCCAAGCAATGTCCATTCTTTGGATGAGTGGCTTATTGCACCAGGACAAAGAACTGGAATGGAAGGGACCCTCTTCCTTCATTCATGCAAGGCTCCAGACATCAGCAGGTGAGACCCAGCTGCCTGGGTGCATGAGGGTAGGGAGGTTTGGGGCCAGTTCCATGCTGAACCCTATTCAGTCTTTTGCTCAGCCCCCTGGGAAGTCTGCCTCACATGGATAATCTGCAGCTGGGGCAGACAGGTGCTGTGCCTCTCCAGCAAAGTCTGTCCACCCAAGCCCACCTCCATTCCCACTGCTCAGCCCACTAGCCTCCCAAGTAGTCTCCAGGCCCTAGTACTGCACCATGCATCTATTCTCCACTGCAAATCTGATTATGATCATGTCTTTCTCTTACTCCCAAACATCACTGGTACTTTATCACCCTCAGGATAAACTCCATACTCTGTAGCCTGTGTCATATGGTCACAACCTACTTTTCCAGTCATATTTCACCCACACATTCTACCCAAATCAAATTGTTCCCTGAGCATACTTGTGTCTGTGCCTTTGTTCAAGGTCAGCCTTTAGCTAAGACGGGCCTTCCCCAGTCCTCTCGCAGCTCCTTGCTCCTGCTCATTTCTATGCCCCACATCTAATGCCACCTCCCATAGGAAGACTTCTCAACCACCCCACCCCAAGAGTGGAAGAAGGCTCATGTCTCTGTGTCTCCAAGATACTAATTGCCCCCAGCAGTGCTCAACACATTCACCCTTATAATACATTTATTTCCATGTGTGTCTTGTCTGCTGAAAGACTAAAGTGTAAGATCCTGGAGATAGTGAGTATTTATTCTGTGCTTCTGTTTCTTGCAAAGCACTTCATAAGACAATCCTGTATTCAATAGTTAGATGTATAGCAAATGGAAGAAAAATAGGATCATTGGGATGGCTAGAAGGAAAGAAAGAAAGAAGTACAGCTGGATGAAAAGTTGAAGGGTGATTGCATAGAGGGATGAATTAAAGGATACAACGATAAATAGGATAGATTTAATGTATAACATGAATACTATAGTTAATAATAGCATATTGTTTTCAGTATTTTTGCTCGCTGAGTAATTATAGCTGCTCTTGCCACAGGGGGAGAAATGGGTAACTATGTGAGATAATGGATATGTTAATATGTTCCACTATAGTAATCATTTATATATATATATATATCTTATAACATCATTTTGTATCCCTTAAATATTGATATGGTTTGGCTGTGTCCCCACCCAAATCTTATCTTGAATTCCCATGTGTTGTGGGAGGGGAGGGACCCAGTGGGAGGTAAGTGAATCATGGGAGCAGGTCTTTCCCATGCTGTTCTCATGATAGCGAATAAGTTTCATGAGATGTGACGGTATTATAAGGGGGAGTTTCCCTGCCCAACCTCTCTCTTTGCCTGCTGCCATCCACATAAGACGTGACTCACACCTCCTTTCCTTTTGCCATGATTGTAAGGCTTCCCCAGCCATGTGAAGCTGTAAGTCCAATTAAACCTCTTTCTTTTATAAATTGCCCAGTCTTACGTATGTCTTTATCAGCAGCATGAAAATAGACTAATACAAATATATACAATAAAATGTATTTTTAAAAATTTTAAAAGATAACAGACACAAAAAGATGGATAGGATAGATAGTTGAATGGAAGGATGGGAGAAACAAACAAGAAAGGAAAAGTATGAACGCAGGGAATAGTGAATGGATAGATGAGATAGGTGGATAAGAGAAGGATGGATGGCTGGGTAAAATGACTGATGCATGAATGGAAAGATGGGGAGCTGGACAGAATAGATGAATGGAATAAATTAGTGAATGACTGGAAGGTTGATAGGATGGATGAATGGATGATGAATGGAAGGGAAAGGGATGAATGAACAGATAAGTGGAAGAAAGGAAGAATAGATGGATAGGTTGAAGCAAGAATGGAAAGATAGAAGAATGAGTGGATAGAAGGATGAGTGAGTAGAAGCATGCTTGGATGGAAGATGCGTGAATGAGTGAACAGAATGTTAGATGATTGGACAGTTGGATAGAAGAATGAATCAAAAGTTAGAAAGATATAAGGGTTAAGGATGATGAATAGATGGAAGGAAGTTTAGAATAAAAGATTGGGCAGAAGAGAAGAGGGAAAGAAGAATGGGAATGGATGGATGGAAGGGGAGGACTGATGAAGATGTACAGCTGGAAGAAATAAAGATGGATGGATGTTTGGGAGGGAGGAAAAAGGAAGACTGAATGGTTGGATACAAAAGGTGAAATGTATGGAAGGAAGGATGGATGGTTGGAAGGAAGAATCAGTAGGAAGATGGATGAAATGAGTGCATGACCGTTTAAGGTGATTAGGACTGAGACTGGTGAGATCAACATAAGCAGGAGTGACTGTGCCCCCAAAGGGGTGGGACACCGGAATAAATAATTTTCCTTTCATTTATGAATAATTATTTTATATGCACAGAATTATCACCCATGACTCAGATTTCAGGCCTCACAGCTAATCCTTGTGGTACAGTGGCCTGAAGCTGCTAGTGCATTGGCATCAGGGAAGAAGAGAATTGAATGCACAGGCCTGCTGTGGAGGACCTGCCAGCACAGGAGGCTGGACAGAATGTTCTGTGCTGGACCTCATCCAGCTTCAGGAGGCAAGCACCAAATACAGACACATTTCCTGACACCTCTGCTGGGCAGACCTTGCTGCTGGCAGCTGCTGGAGTGGGGCAGGCAGAGACCAACACAGCACATGCCTCACCCTGCTTGCAGAAACCCTCAGCTATGCGGCAGTGAACAGATAACTCAGTTAACCATGCTGCAAAGCAAAGAAGGTAGTGGCCTAGACAGTGATAGTGCAATGTGGTGGTTAAGATGAGGAAGAGATGACTGAGGAATCACATGTCTGATGTGTGAGAAGCACACAGTCAATTCTCTAATGCAGGGATTACTGGCCACAGGTTACCATGAGTGTGAACACATGAACTCCAGCTCATTACCTCTCCAAATGCGCCCTCTGTTCTTTTCAATGCCACTGGGGAGGAGGCAGCAGTATAAGCTCAGTGGTTCTAAGCCATGGCTGCACCTTGGAAATGCCTGGGAGCATTTATAAAATACAGGTGCCTGGGCACCACCCAAGACCAATAAGATCAGAATCTCTGGGGTAGTGGTGGTCGGTCACTGCATATTTCATAGCTCCCCAGGTGATTCTCAAGTGCAGCCAGGTGTGAGGACCACAGAACCGCAGGTGGGAAGATTCTCTGTGCTCACAGTTCATGGCTCCCCGAGGTCCAGAAGACCCATCTATGGATGCAGGGCCATAAGACCTCTGAGAGCTGCATGTGTCATCTCACTTTGGATGTAAAAATGCAGAGGATTGCAGGGATCTTTCTGAATGGAGACCTAATAACTCACCTAACAGTCACTATTGTGTCACAGTCACATACTGCCTGGACTTTACCACTCATGGGTGTCAGGGCTATTCTCAGACTCGTCACTAAATGCTCAAAACTTTTCTTTGGAGTAGCCCTTGAGGGCCAGGTCTCTGAGCTTCCTTTGCCCTAGCTGTAGCCAGAAGTCAGAGGGGAGGACCCCAAACCCACGTGTTCCCACTGAGCCACTCACATTCACAATGAGGAAGTCCAGCCAGCACCAGGCATTGGTGAAGTACTTTTTGAAGCCATAGGCCACCCACTTAAGCAGCATCTCAAACACAAAGATAAAGGTGAAGACCCTGTCAGTGTACTCCAGCAAAGCTTTCACCGTGGGCTTCTGGTCCAGGTAATAGTCTTCAAAGGCCTGGAAGGAAGAAAGGATGCAGAATGGCAGGCTGCCTGGACCCACAGCACTGGGGCCCAGACTGATAGGGAAGGACTCAGCCAGCCCTGACCACAGTCCCTGGAAGGGGATTTGGTAGTCAGCTTGCCAGTAGCATTTTGTTTGCTGTGGGGAGGTAAAGGACAGTGGAGGAGGTACTGTGAGATACAAAGCATGACTTCTTCAGGGCCAATGGGGACAAACAGCCGTGCTGCTACTTGCAGGGATGCTGAATGCAAGGGAGAAAGAAAACCTTCTCAAATTGGATTTTGGAAGTGAACCAAAGGGATGCTAACAGTGACTTTGTTTAAAAATAAAAGCATCAACGGATGTTCACAGGCAGTTTACAAAAATGAAAGTAAGAATCGCCAACACACCTCTGAAAAAGAATGTTCTATCTCACTGGTAATCAAGGAAATTCAAATTAAAAGAAGATGCTGTTTTTCTTTTATCAGACTGGTGGAGATGGAAAAGAATAGGGGAAACCCTAGGATGCTGTGGCTGTGGGGGGCTGCCACTCTTACAAGTGACTGGCAGGAGTGAAAACCTGGCCAGTCCTGTGTGAAGCCAAATTGGCAATGTGACTCAGAGGTTTCAGGAACCTAGCAATTCCTCCTTCAAGCACTAATCCTAAGGACACTGGAAGCTGTTGGTGCCCACTCAGGTCCTCTTTAAGGGGCCAGTGCCCCTATCCTTCATCTGCTGGGAGTGTCGGCTGCTAATAGTTCACGGATGCAGACACCCCCTTCCTGATGGCTTCGCTGGGCTGGAGGAAACTGTGTCCACCTTGGGAAATGCTTATCCTCCCCGCTGGGGCAGCCCTCAGCCAGGGACAGTGACAGGGGGATTTACAAGGCTGTCTTCTTTGCCTCAAGGTCGGACAGCTCTTTGGTGTCCTTTGTGCTTCAGGGCTTTCCATGGGATCAGCTGAAGCCGGATTTCAACTGAACCCACATCTTTTCTCAGCTTCTGATTCTGTGTCTAAGACAAGGACTAAGATGGGAGATTATCCAACGTCTCTAAGGGAGTACACACAGGGAATATTCAATTTGTATTAGAAGTAAACATAGAGATTGGTTGAATAAATTATAAAGGAATATGTTATAGCCATTAAATGAGATAATATGAGACTATTTACTGAGAAAATGTACTGAGGTTATAGAATGCATAAATGTGGTTTTATTTTTGTAATACGTGTATATTTTATGCATAAGCAAGATGAGAAAGAGGTATACCAGCATGTTTTCAAAGTGAGTTTCTCTTTGAGTGATAGGGAAATGGACGATTTTTTTTTCTTTACCTTTTTCTATAATTTCCAAGTATTTTTTTGGTACTTTACTTTGTCAGATGAAAATGCATGTTATTTTTAAAAGGTACTCAAAGTGAAAGCCTAAAGAAGGCTAAATTTGGTGCCAGCCTGTTCAGTCCCAGGGGAAGGAGATGGGAGGGAAGGGAGAGCTGCAGGGGGCGGGCTGGGCTGGCGCAGTGCTGCAGGTCTGAGCTTCCTCCTGGGAATGTGGAGGGTGGACCGGGGAGTGAGGAGAAGGGGGTTAGAGAGAGAAGGGAGGGAGCAAGGGAGAGCAGAGAAGCAAAATGAGGAGAGAAGGCCCACAAGCCAATGACGTAGTGAGGAGAGCACCTGGCCAACAGCACATGTGGTTATTACTTTAATCCAGGAGGACTGGAAGGAGAAGAGCATAGATGTGGAGAAAGCACTGCCCAGCCCCCTCTTGCCCCTGCAATTTGGCCTCTACACTGTGCTGAGGTCCGTGTGGACAATCACTGCCCTGTGCCAGGGCACTGGGCACCTGCAGCCGCTGTCACACAGTTCCCCCTCCACCCAAGATGGCAGACCAGTCCCTGCCCCGAAACTCTCTTCTCCCTTGGCTTTGCGTCATTGCCACCCTAGTTTTCCTCCCACCTCTCAGATCCTGCCTCGTCCCGCACCTGTGCTCCTCCCTAAAGCTGAGGCCATGCACCGAGCAGTTTTGTCACCCTTCCTGGACAATCTGGCATTTAGATGGAGGCCTAGATATTTAGTAGGTTGTTTTTAGAGGGTAAATGACACATGAGGTGCAAGATGAGTGAAAACACTGCAGCCGTGAATCAGAAGAGCGGGACTGTAGTCCTAGCCCTTCAACTAATTAGCTGCCACCCTGAACTCTCTATTCCTAGCCCTTCAACTAATTACCTGAAGCCCCTCATGCCTTTGGGCTTTGACTTCCTCATTTAGAAAATGCAAACAACTGAGGATGTTAAGTCCCTTCCTGTGTCTATGTCTACCTTGGTCTATTGGCGGAGTAGTTGAGATTGTGTAAGGAGCTTAAGCCACAGTACAGAGAGAACCTTCCTTCTTTGCTCTACAAAGCCCAGTATTCAGCCAGGGCCTTAGAGATGTCTCCCAACTCTGAATCTCTATTCCCATAAGGCCTTGTTATTCAAAGTGTGGGTCACTGAGGGCAGTGCAAGCATCACCTGGGAGCTTGTTGGAAATGCAAATTCTCAGGCCCTGCCACAGATTTATGGAATGAGAATCTGCATTTGAACAAGCTCCTGGGAGATTAAATTTTGAGAAGTGCTATTGTAATGATTTTCTGTGAGCTTTAAAGGAGTAATTAGTAGCATTTGGAAGTGGTTTGATAAGGAAAGATAGTCCTTTTTGTATTGTAGGCCTTCAGAGAAGGCCGTGTGTTGGGGAGGTCAGAGGGTGGGAAGCCAGGGGCTTCGGGATTAAATAAGGGCAAAGCTGGGTTTTGCTACTGACAAGCTGGGTGACCTTGGACAAGCCTTTTAAACATTTTGAGTGTCAGTTTCCCCATCTATATAGTGGGACGCATACACTCACTCACTCAAATGCTTGCAGCCAGGTTTGGCAGGCCATGGCACGGGCACCTTGAACACCTCCCATGCTCTGCTGCTAAGAGGGGCCCTCATCCTGGGCTGCAGCTCTCCTTCTAGTGACAAGGTTGGGGACTTTCAGCTCAGTAGTCAGGAGAACCCACCGATGCAGCTCCAGGGCCTTTGGATTGTAGGAGATTCCTATCTGGAGGATTTGGGGGCAGGGACTGTGCCTCCCCTTACCAGAGATCCACTGCTGAGCAGGATCATGAAGATGATGAAGCTCTCAAACCAGCTGTGCTCCACGATACGGTAGCAAGTCTTGCGCACCTGCCAGCCCACATCCCATGGACTCTTGGTGGTATCCACTTTGCAGCAAGGACAGTGGCGAATGCATCCTGTGGGGAGAGGTGACTGATGGTGGGTGATGGCCAGTGGGCAAAGGGGATAATTTCTGCTCCTGCTGCAGAGAAACCATTCTGCTAGGAAACCCACTTGTCATGCCCTTGGAAAAAAATTCTTTCCTGGAATATGGGTGAAGAGGGGTCCCTTACAGGGAGTCCCTCAATCCAGACCAACAGGTGTTCCTCTCCATCATCAGTCTTGCCCACTCTGATGTTTTTCCTAGCCATATCCTTCTTACAGATGACACCAGTGGTCCCTGTCCTTCTGCCCACCTATACCTGGAAAACAGACAAGCTACGGTGTATGAGCCTGGGGGTGCCTGAGGGGGATATGCTCCAAGCCCAAGCTGAACTGAGGGCCACGACGTGGCTGGGATGGGGATTGGGTCCAGCCCAGCTCAGCCCAGCCCAGGGTCAAATAAAACTATTAATAAAAACTCAAGTGTTTAAAAAATTTTTCTATGTATTTTTAGAAAGCATTGAGGCCACAATTCCCTTTATAGAATGGACTCTTGATTCATTCATTGCACAAATATTTATTGAGAATGTAATGTGCCTCACTGTTCTAAACACTGAGAGGAAAGATGACTAAGACACAGGTTCTGCTTTTGAGAGCTAAACAAAAGATTGAGGGAAGCAGATACATCATGGCCCTCCTCTGGGTCCTTCATGGTCCAAATCAAGAGTTTTCAGTGGTGTTTATGGTGGTGACTACCTTTCCCCCTTTCAACTCAAGAGGGCTGGTTTAGAACTCACGGAGGGGTTTTTGAGGGTAAAGAGGAAGGCCCACGTCTCTCCGTAGTGTCTGATAGGGCATGAGATGCAGATACCACGGCCAGGCTGCTGCCAGCTGGGGCATGTGTGTCTGATGCTGGCGCCCTCAAGCCTGGGAGTGAGGCAGCAAGTGGGCACAGCTTGTTTGTCTTCTGTGGATCCCAGGTGAGTGTTCGCTCAACTGGATTCTAGCCCTAATTAACATCAGTGTGAGGGGGCCTGTGGCTGTCCCTTCACCTTCTGTGAAGCAGTCATCTGGTTCTTCCAGGTCATCTGCCAGCTCAGGGATCTTCCTCAGGATCTCCTCAGGATCTGGGCAGTCCACTGTGCTGCCCTCAGAGGAGCTTGTGTCGTCCACTCCCTGCAGGGGAGAAGCCCAGGGCAGTGAACTCGTCTCTCCGCGGGGCCCGGGGAATTGCACACGGTCACTGCAGGTTCAACTGCACCCATGTTTGGTGCCTCGCCAGCTGAGGCCTGGAACACTGCTGTTCTCCCTGGAGCCCCAGAGGCTTAGCTGTGTGAGACTGTAAACCTTCGGGGCCCCTGATGGAGTGCTGGCAATGGCCCGAGACACCGTAATTACACCCATAACGACTCTCAGCATTCACTGGGCTTGAATATTTAATCATGGAGTAATGCTGCAGGGGCCTGCTGCCCTCCTGGCAGCTCCAGCCCTATAATGTCTCCAGATGAATTCAATTAGGGGTTGAAGCTGCTCTCATATTAGTAAACCTGATAGCTTTGCTAATGGACCCAAATGGTGGGGCGGGTCCCCATTTGTCGCTGTCAGGCCCCTCCTGCCTAGCCGGGGTCATGGACAAGAAAACAAAAACAAAAAACCAACACCCAGAAGTTGTGTACTGAAAACATTGAGTAGGGACAACTAGCCAGGGGAGTCCTTGGAACATTTGGGAAGAAGCATGACATCCACGTGCAGAATGTGACAGCCTTCAGCCAGTGGGAACCAAGCGGCTTCTGTTCACCCACAGCCCCCAAATCCCGTCCCAGCCCTCCCTCTTATCTTACCCTGCTGTGGTCAGCCTTGCCTAGGGCACACAGCCAGTAGCTGACATTCTTCAAGCTGAAGGGCTTGATAACTTTGGGGATGAATTATGACTTCCTTATCTCTGTTGAGCCCAGTGCCTGTCACATAGTCAGCACTCAGCGGCTAGGTGTCAAATTAAATTCTTGAATTGAAGGCAGTGTTATTAAAGATGCTAAACTTTTATAGACGCCTCTTTCCCTATAGCTTGTTTCCTTCAAGATTTGTAAGTTAAACCACATTTATTTTTACCTTTTATAAGACAATCCTAAACCTCAAATCTTCCAGCTCAGTCTCTATGAGGCTGTCACTTCACTACTCACCTATAGAGAGCCTCTCCCTAGCCCCAGGCTACTTTTGGCTAGAGAAAATGACGTGGACAAAAGAAAGTGGGGGAGAATCACAAGGGAAAACTTCCTCATCTGTGAGCACCTCCGACTCTTATTTGCTGGCTCTGAAAGATATTTGACTTTCTTTGTGCATTGTCTTTCGTTTCCTTTTTTCTTGGCTGTCATTTCCTGGGCACTTACTTTGTCTCAGGCAGGACCTAAACATTTGACAAGCAGCATCTCATTTAAGCTTCAAAATAATCCTACCAAGTAGGCATTACCATTCAGTTTCATAGATGAATAAATGGCGGCTCAGAGAGGTTTAGGAACTGATCTTAGGTCCCACAGCTTGTGGAGTCTCACTCTTTCTTTCTATACCTAGAACCACCCTGGAGTGAGATTGTGGCTATGGTATATGGTGAAAGTTGTGGCTATGGTATATGGTGAAAGTTGTGGCTATGGTATATGGTATATGGTGAAAGTTGAAATTGTGCGGATTAGCCGGAGGTTGGGAGGGACTTTAAAAATTCCCAGGATAAGAAATGAGGTTATGTGGTTGAGTGCAGTCTGGAATACCCCACCTTCACCCCCACTGTCCAGCCTCTACCAGCCCACTGCTCAGTGTCTGGCTGGCTGTCCAACCTCTCCAGGAAGCTCACATACCTACCTCGGCAGAGGCCTGAGGAACAGACTCATCTTTCCACGTCTCACCCAGGGATGGAGCCAGGTCCTCAGAAGATGTTCCAGTGCCTGGGCTCCTGGGTGTCAGGTGGTCCCCACACCTCTCGACTTGCTGCAGCTGCTCCTGCTAGTGAGAGAGGGTCCCAACTGGGTGCCTGGCCCCACCCTTAG
Organism: Pan troglodytes; assembly: GCF_028858775.2. Lineage (NCBI taxonomy): Eukaryota > Metazoa > Chordata > Mammalia > Primates > Hominidae > Pan > Pan troglodytes. Next base: position 42,728,030 of record NC_086015.1, read on the forward strand.
ATGACCAGTTCTAAATTTGAAGGGATCTTGCACATCACAGGCTGCCAGAGCCAAGAGTTTCACATATGCAATTCATGTACATACATATATACATACACGTGTGTGAAGTGAGCATGAAGACTATAGCTAGATAGACCTGTGTTTTATCCTTGGGCTCCATTAATTATAAGATGTGTGACCTTAGGCAAGTTGTTTAACCTCTCTAATCTTCATTTTTCCCATCTTCAAAATTGAAAAGGCTAGATCTGCATCATTCAGCTGTTTTGATGACTAAATATGTTAGCGCTTGTAAAACACTTTGCACGAAGTGCTTGGCTCAATAGATGTTAGCCATGACCATTGTTATTTGTCCAGAGGTCAAAATTGTAGGGAACTTGGCCACCTGGAGCTCCCTAAGAGCCCCAAAGTAACTGAAAATGCTTCTGAGTGGCAGACAGCTGTCACAGAGTTCATGCTCTCTGCTGTCACCTAGACAAAGGCATGTAAAATATGGCAGCTGATAACAGCAGCTGCTGGAACACAAGTGACGACTGCAGGGAAGAAGGCTATGGGAGAGCTACAGACTCAAAGCACAGCTTTTCTGGACCACTTAGTAACCTGGCCAGCAGCCCTGCATGTTCCTGAGGCCCCACAGGGATCCCTGCCTTCCCACGTTGGGCAGAGGTGAATGCCCTGAGTTACTGAGAAGAGGTTAGCGAGGGTTGATATACCAGCTTAAGGTAGTAAGGAATAGTGCCAAGTATTTAAAAATATATATTATCAAATGGCTCAAATGTGCTTTAAATTAGTTGGTGCCAAAAGGAGTGTGTCATTTCCCTGTGCTATCACTTGTGGGGAAAAGCTGGCTAAATGAGTCACATAAGAATCAAGACTTCTTAGGATGCTGGTAAAGATTAGATGAGCCTTGCTCTTGGACAACATCCTGTTCTTAGAGAAATCTCATTAGCATCTCATGCACAGAGCCTGGGTTGGGCAGAGCGCATGGGACAGCTGTGTGAAAGACAATCCCCAAGCACCTCAAGGTGGCCTTTTGCTCACCTGCTGCCCCCCACTCCCTGTTTGTCTGCCTGGGGAATTCTGACTTTTTCTTCCAGGCCCTGCTCAAACGCCAACTCCTCTGGAAAGCTTGGCATGGTTTAAACTTCTTTATGTCAAGGTCTCCTCTGCATTTCCCTTTTGCCCTTTGTCACTCAAGCCCTGAAGCCCCTCCCCACTGCCTGTGGCTGTCCCTTGGGGATAACCCTTACCTGTCCTTTGGGGATCACTTCCTGCTGGAAGCTCTGAGCATCTTCCCCACCATCATCCTCCAAGTCATCAAGATCAGATTCGCCCTCAGCAATGGGCACAGAGACCCACACAGTCGGATTAGCGATGAAGTCACTGTGCTCATCCCTGGGGCCTCTGGGAGCTTGGAGCCCTCCAGAGCTCCCCCTGGCAGTGTTGGCAGCAACGTGGTTCTCAGCCTTGGAGCTGGAGAGTGGGAGTTTCACCACCAGCTCAGGCTCTGCCTTGGGCTGGGGGAATGGGCAGGGCCTGCTGAAGAAGCTGCAAAGAGCCTGCTTGGTACGATGGCCAAAGACCTGGATCCGTGCCAGGGCCACCTGCAGGTTGTTCACCTCCCCATCGTCCTCCGGGGCTGTGAGGTTGTCAGCACTGAAAGAGTTCAATAGCAGGGCGATGAACAGGTTAAGCACCTGAAGAGAAGGAATGGAAGGGAAGATTGATCAATCTCTAAGCTGAGCCCCACATTGGCCTACCGGGTTAGCAGCTGGCTGGCAGGACAGCCATGGCCTGGGCCTCTTCCTGCCCACCCGGGATGCTGTCCCTTTTGGGGGAATGGACTTTCTGAGAGCAGTTGAGGGAAAGTTTGGGGATGTCCTGGAGTGACCCGCCTCAGTGGACGAGGCTTGGAAGCATATTTTCCACCATAAAGGAGGAGCCCCCTGCTGAGCAGAGGGACATTTAGGGACAACAGAGAGAAGGCACCAGCCCTTCCTGCAACCACCCTCATGTGCCAAAGCCCTGGGCTCTGTTCCTGACTCTGGAATCCTGGGCACATCTTGCTGCTTCCAGTTCTTCACTTGAGAGCAGATGAAGAGCGGTTGTGAAGACAAAATGATACGAGAAATGTAAAAGTGCTCAGAGGGGTAAACTTCCTGTCTGAGGGTGAGGGGCATCTGTGGCTCTGCAGGGATGGTGGGCTCAGCCTGGAAGAACAGAGTTTCTGGGATGCAGGCAGAGGCATCCCTGGCTCAGGCACCAGGGTGGAAAAGACTAAAGAGTCTGGATTTGTTATTGCTTCCCTTTTCTTGGTTTAGCTTTCTTCTGTCTATAAAACTCATGAGGAAAGAACCCAAGTTGGTTATGTCCAGGGCAATAAGAAAGGGGCTTCTGGAAGACTGCATCCTCCCACACAACCAGTCAGTCCCAGGAGGGCAAGGACCCCCCCATGACCAGAGTGGGTGGAGACAAACTGAGGGCAGGGGGCCAGGCTGGGGCGGAGAAGGGGTATTGGGGCTTATTGGCAAGTGAGTCTCCAGAGGGGCTTCCTCCAAACATGGAGTAGATTTTGTTATTATTTCTGTGGCCTTGGATGTTGTCCGTGACCCATTGTGCCCCCTCCCTGCAGCCTCTCCCCCTGCTCCCAGCTAGGACCTGTGCAGCTTGGAGAAATCAGTCAGCTCTTACTTCCCTGAATAAAAATGTTTTCTGAGCCCCCTCAGATTGGGGAAGGACATTTTTCCTTTAACAGCTAATAGACACCGTTTATTGAGTTCCTGCCTCAGCCCAGACATTGCATTAGGCAATTTGCATATGTCATCTCCTGTCATTTAATTCTCCCAGTAAACCCATGAGTAAGCATTATTTTCTTGATTTTAAGGAAATTAGATCTTGAGGAGATTAAGTCTCTTGCCTGGGGTCACCCACCTAGTAAATGGTGGAGCAGAGATTCTACACCAGGTCTTTCTTTTTTAATCACATGTTCTCATTCCTGCAAGTCAGGCTGCCTCCCAAGGCACACTTCTTGTAATGAATCCCACATGAATTTGAAAAGTTTGAAGACTTTTCAACCAGAGAAGTACAATCTGGGCATAAAAATCCAGATCAAAGCTTTTTCAGATAACCCAGAAGCCTTCTCCTTTCCCCAGGAGACAGTGCCCCCAGCAGGGTTCACCACTCACCACCAGGTTCCCTAGCACCATCACCGTCAAGAAAAGGATGAGGCATATGGATTTTTGGCCGACTTCCATGCAGGCCCACATGTTCTCAATCCACTCTCCACAGAGGATACGGAAGACAATGAGGAAAGAGTGGAAGAAGTCGTGCATGTGCCAGCGGGGCCAATCTTCATGGGGCGCGGAGATATTTTTTCGGTTGTTACGGTAGTTTTCCCCTAGGAGCTGCTTGCCAACCAGAGCAAAGACAAAGACAATGATGGCCAGGATGATGGTGAGGTTCCCCAGTGCCCCCACTGAGTTTCCGATGATCTTGATGAGTGTGTTTAAGGTGGGCCAGGATTTGGCCAGCTTGAATACGCGCAGCTGCAGAGAAACAGAGACCGTCAGGTTTTGGTAGCTGTGCTCATTACCTTTCATCTAAAGTTTTGCCTGGAAACCAAAGATCTGGGAAAAACACAAGGCCTCTCGTCCCATTAAACCAGGGCGTTTTCTGGACGCTGCTTTTGGAGACCTTTCTTCCTATGCTATAAATTACTCAAAAATATGATCAGCCTTCTATGGTTCCTAAGTATCAATGTGCTTCATTGACTGTGGCTGAGTCAGGGTCTTGTACTGGGGTGGTGGCCTTGCGATCTGTACTCTGTTCTATAGCCACAGGCCTGATCCCTCCTGAATATGGGCCTCTTCTGTGGAGGTGGGGTGGGTGTGATGGGGCTCACAAATAAGTGAGAACAAGCTTAGTTATGACCGAAGAGAGACTAGCCTCCTTCGGGTAGGGGATGACCCATTGCATTCGATAGGTATTGGCAAAACATCTCTTAGGGCATTTCTCATCTTGGGGCAGTGGACAACATCTGTTGCTCCCACCAGCTTTGAAACTGCAAATGTCCATGATTTCATGGACTCAGCATTCATATGTTGATTTAATTGACCAACGAACCTACCCCCCAGAACACCAGCCGTGCAGGTGCATGGCAGTGTGCTAGCCTATGAGGTGTATGAAGAGAGGTGTGTGGGCTCTTGCTCTCATGGAACCAATGGTTTAGTTACTGAGAAAAGATGAAGTCTCAAAAGTCTTCACTGTAAACTCAAATATGCTAAGTCCCACAAGACAGCAAAAGCATCAAGCATAAAAATGTATAAGTGTTTTAAAATATATTTGTATGGTTCTCTAATTTGTCAGGAAAAAAAATCTGAGCTCAACTGTCAGTCTGTCAGTCAAGGTGTGTTTATGGAGCACCTACTAAGAGCCAGGCTGTGGCTTAGGTGCTAGGATGCAATGCTGAACACAACAGTGTAGCTACAATTTTATCACCCATATCCATGAGTAAATCCCACGGGAGGAGGTTTAATCCTGTTATACAGTAAGTGCTGTATGCACCTCTTTATGTGATGGGGGAGAGCGGGTCCACGTTCACCTTACACCCAATCTGGAAATTCCTCTCCTCATATGGGAAGCAGAGCTTAAAACAACAACTCTGTGGACTGGTCACAGAGGCAGCTGATAAACACAAATAAAAACTGAGCATTAGTAACTAGTATGGGGAGCAGGAAACGTAGTCCATGGCCTGCCGAAGGTTGTAAGCCTAGCAGGAATTTCTCCCCGCTTTAAGACTAGATCCCAAAGAGCTATACCCTTCATGTAAGGATGAACCACAAACAATCCCAGGAGAATGCAAGGAAAATTGAACGGCTGGTGTTAGGTACCAGCTACAGGAGGAAAATTGACGCTGAGCATTTGAAACAACAAAGTGGTGCTCATATAGGATTTTATCTGGAATTCACACTACCTAGGTATTTTAAGTTGAGAATTTAATTTAGAGCAATTCTACAAAGTGCTCTGCAGAATTAAACGCGAATACCTCTGGAGGAACCTGCCTTTATCTCAGGTTTCAAAGTATTCCCTCAAAAATTGTTTAAGAGTTGCAGTAAAAAAACAAACAAAAACAGAAGGAATGAGTCATCAGGAGTGAATGAGATCTTGAAGAAACCACAGATGTGGAAATAGTCCTTCCATTTCTTCAGATGATAGAATTATTAGTCAGAGATAACAGTATAATTAGGTATAATATGTTAAAGAAATAAAATAATAACTTGAAACTATGTGCAGAGAATAAAAAAACTATAGATAACAAGTTGTGAAAAATACACTCTTAGAAATGAAAAATATAATACTTAAAATTAAAAATATTATGAAGAAGGTTTGCATCAGATTTGACACAGTTTGGGAGAGAATTAGTGAACTGAGGATATATCAGAATAAATTATTCAGAATGTAACCTAGAGAGACATAAGATGAAAAATAACAAAATAGTGTAAGAGACATAGAGGATAGAATGAGAGAGTTTAACATCTATCTAACCAAAGTCCAGAAGGAGAAAAAATAGAATGGCGTGGAGGCTATGACTGTCCACATCATGTCTGGGAACTTTCCAGAATTGAAGAAAATTACAAAACTAAAGATTCAAGAAGTCAGTATATCTTAAGCATTATAAATGAAAAGAAGTCCACACCTAGACATATTACAGTGAAACTGCAGAACACCAAAGATGGATAGAAAATTTAAAAAGCATCCAGAAAGGAAGGAATAACAGTTAAATTGAAAGCTGACTGCTCATTAGCAACAATGGAGGCTAATTGTTGGAATACTATCTTCACTGAAGGAAGATAAAGTATCAACTAGAATTTTACATTCATAAGAAATGTCTCTCAAAGACACGGGCAAACTGAAGAGCAAATTTCAGATAAACAAAGAGGTTATGGCCAGAAGGCACTTACTAAAAGAAATTCTAAAGGAGGTACTTCAGGTAGACAGAAAGTGATCCCAGAAGTAATGTGTAATGTGTAATATACAAGAATGTGAAACTGTGCTCCAAAGGGTTGAAGAAATCAATAACTAAATTTTTAGGCTTACAGGATACCAGATAAGAAACAACTCACTGAAAATCTGAAACTCAAACTGTGTTCCAAAGAGTAAGAAATCAGTAACTTACAAAAATTCTTGAGTTTTTAGGATAGCAGATAGGTAAAGAAACAACTTGCTGAGACACTGAAACTCCCTCCCCTTGTGTGATGATGAAAAAACAGGCTGAAATCAACTGGAACCAGGATGGCCGACTGGAGTTTGTGCAGAATGAGCTTGCTGACGTCATGGACTGAATTTCCACTTCATATTGCATACTAACTCCTCCCAGATTTGCATATGCAACCCATGAGTAAGCATGAAGAGATAACTGTGCAGGCCCATGGACTCTCCAAACCTCCCCTTTCCTTCCACCAATCACCTACAAATCCCGGTATCCACCCACTAAACATTTTCTAATAAAAATACTGCCTTGAAGACAGCACAGGGAGACAGATCTGAGCTTGACCTCCTGTCTTCTTGCCAGCCAGCTTGCAGTATTCAGCTTTTCTTTTCTCAAAAACCTGGTGTCATCGTCTTGGCTTCCAAAGTCATAGTATTGGCTTCTAGAGCATTGGGCAGTGAGCCCCCACTGGCTCTATAACAAAGGTATAAAGAGCAAGAAAGTGCTAAGCATGAGAGTGAATCTAAATAAACATTGAGTGGACACAACAACAATGTCTTGTGAGATGTGGAAGAGACTGGTCATATGGTCTGCATTCACTTTTCTCCTCCCAGACACAACGGAAGACTGTTTTCCAGTTTTGCTTGCAAATAGTTGGGGTCATGTTAGTGGGTTCTGTCTGGTGGAATGGAGATGGAGACAGAAGTAATATACATGACTTTTAGGCATAGCCTTAAACCCCCTGCACTTTTTCTTTCCCTTTCATGTTCACCATAAAGGTCACTAACTGAAGATGGTGACATCACGATATGGGATAATCCTAGATCCTTGAGGCGCTACTTGAAGTAGACACTCCCAGGAGAGCTTCCCAACAAGCACTGAATGTGCTGTGAGACATACATCTCTATTATGTTAACTCACAGATTTAGAGGGTATCACTGCAGCTAGTTGTACTTATCTTCAGTAATGGAGAAATTGCTTCATTGAAAAAAGGTATTGCCTTTTCAAAAGCATCGACTATGTGGCACTGGCTTAATGATCATGTGGTGGGCAACAAGGAAGCTGATAGGAGAAGGCTTGGAATGTCAATCTATGTTATTCAGTGACAAAAATATTGCTGGCAAAAATTTTGAGGCAGAGCACCAGCCTCATGAACCAGCAACCCTAGGGGAAGGGTTTATTAAACCTTAGTATTGTGGGTCAGTTGTAATTGGCTATGTTGGTCAAGACAGTACAAGAAAGAGATTAGCTCAGGAAAGATTTAGCTGGTTTATAAGAATAAAAGAAAATATAATCCAGAAGTTTAGAGCCTTGATGATTTAGGGAACTGTACTGCTTCTAGATTCCAGGCAGTGAGCAATGGGATTAAGTCTTCAAATGTTGAAGACTAGTTAAATTTTCCAATTAAATGAAACAACTCTTAGCAAAGCTTGTAGTAATGGTGTAGCCACTGTTTCTTGTGCAAGAGAAAGGCATGGGGAAAGGAAAGCAAAGAAATAAAGAACAATTGAGAACTTTGTCAAAGAAAGCACTTTGTGTGGCAATGAGAGGTCTGAAGCCATCTAAGTTTTTGAAGTAATTGTATTGTGAAATAAACCATAATCCCTGACTGAAAAAGCCTTTCACTGTTTAAACCTTAAAACAAACCTTGGCTTTCCATTTTCCCACAAGCAGGAGGCAAACTTTGAAGTTATATTGGCCTCCTTCAGGCATGGCAAAGTCACTTCTTGGAGTCCCACCTAGAGCTGTCTGGCTTGCATTAGGCTATGATATGAGTGAGAAATAAACCTTTATTGGGGTCAGTTACTCAGTTTTAGAGATTGTCTTTATAATAGGTAGCTTTATTTTTCATTGATTAATAAAAATTTTTATAAACAAGATAAAATTAAAATACTTATCATTACAATAAATTGGGAAAGGATATCTGGAATGAAAAATTGTCTTGGAGGAAGGTTAAAGATTTTAGCTAACTTTTGGCTTTGATTAAGTTAACTAATGGAGAGTTAATTTATGCTGTAATTTCTGCAGCCACGACCTCCTGGGCTCAAGTCATCCTCCCACCTCAGCCTCCCAAATAGCTGAGACTACAGGCACTTGCCATCATGCCCAGCTAATTTCTTTTCTTTTCTTTTTTAAATTTAAATTTAATTTATTTATTTATGTATTTTTGAGATGGAGTTTTGCCCTTGTTGCCCGGGCTGGAGTGCAATGGTGCAATCTCAGCTCACCGCAACCTCCGCCTCCCGGGTTCAAGCAATTCTCCTGCCTCAGCCTCCCAAGTAGCTGGGATTAAAAGTATGCACCATCACACCTGGCTAATTTTGTATTTTTGGTAGAGATGGGTCTTCTCCATGTTGGTCAGGCTGGTCTCAAACTCCTGATCTCAGGTGATCCGCCTGCCTGCGCCTCCAACAGTGCTGGGATTACAGGCATTAGCCACTGCCCCTGGCCTTCTTTTTATTGTTTTCAATGAGACGCAGTCTCGCTCTGTTGCCCAGGCTGGAGTGCAGTGGCATGATCTCAGCTCACTGCAACCTCTGTCTCTGGGATTCAAGCAATTCTCATGCCTCACCCTCCTGAGTAGCTGGGATTACAGGTGTGCGCCACCACACCCAGCTAATTTATATATTTTTAGTAGGGATGGGGGTTCCTCCTGTTGGCCAGGCTGGTCTCCAACTCCTGTCCTCAAGCAATCCTCCCACCTTGGCCTCCCAAAATTCTGGGATTACAGGCGTGAGCCACCCCACCTGGCCCCCTTGGCTTTAAAAAAAAAATGGCATAATCTTGGAACCTTGATACCAAAACCTGGCAAGGACAATGAAAGTCAGGAAAATTATAGATCAAATATTACTCATTGATATGGATAAAAAAACTTAAGCAAATTTTTAGCAAACTAAATCTTCCAATGTATTAAAAAATGCATCATGATCAAGCTAGGTTTGAGCTGGGAATGTAAAGTTGATTTAACATTAGAAAATCAATTAATATAATTCACCACTTTAACAGATTAAAGGAGAAAATACATGATTATCTCAATACATGTAGAATAATTGTCTGATAAAATTAAACATCCATTCATGATAAATATTCTTGATAAAAGAGAACTTCCTAAACTGATAAAGGTTTCTTATCTTTAAAAAAAGCCTGCCACAATTGTTAGAGGTGGTGAAATATTGAAAGGATTCTTTTTGGGATCAGAAAATTGATAAAGATACCTGTTATTAACACTTCTTTTCAACAGTGTACTGGATGTCCTAACTAGCACAGTGATCTTGTAAAAAGAACCTAATGGCATAAGGATTAGAAAAGAAGAAATTAGGCTGGGCGTGGGTGGCTCATGCCTGTAATCCCAGCACTTTAGGAGGCCAAGGCAGGCAGATCATGAGGTCAGGAGATCGAGACCATCCTGGCTAACACAGTGAAACCCCGTCTCTACTAAAAATACAAAAAATTAGCCAGGCATGGTGGTGGGCGCCTGTAGTCCCAGCTACTCAGGAGGCTGAGGCAGGAGAATGGCGTGAACCCAGGAGGTGGAGCTGGCAGTGAGCCGAGATCACGCCACTGCACTCTAGCCTAGGTGACAGAGTGAGACTCCGTCTCAAAAAAAAAAAAAAAAAAAAAAAAGAAAAGAAAAGAAGAAATTAAACTCATTATTTTCACATGATGTGATTATGTTAGAAAATTTAAAACATTGTATAGATAAATTATTAGAATTAATAAGAGACATTTCTAGATACAAAAATGTTAAATATCAAAATGTTAGCCAAAAATCCCAGAAAAGAACATTTAAGAAGATATGCAAGATCCTATGGAGAAAATTATAAAAACCTCATGGAAACATTTTTAAACTTTATTGAAAGACTGGTATACAGAGTATACTATCTTCATAGATCAGAAGACTGAATTATGTAAAGATTATAAGTCTTCCCAAATTGACCTATCAATTACAGCAGTCCCTAATGGGAAAAACAATAGCAGTTTTGTGTGTATGTGGGTATGTAACTTGGCAAGATAATTCTAAAGTGAATATGAAAGTGTGCAGGCCAAGATATTCTTGAAGTAAATTAGGTGGATTACTTGATTTACAGACACAGATATATTTAAAGCTGCCATAATTAAGACTGATATTGGTGCCAGGATAGACCAATGGACTAACAGAGCAAATGGAGCAAGGCTTTAAGTGACAGGAGGAGAAGCAATGCTATTTTGGGAGAGAAGGAAGACAGACTTTTTATTTCTTCCTTTTTCCCTCCTCCTTCCTCTCTTTCTTTCCTTCCTTCAATCAATCAACAGGTGTTTATTGAGTTCCTATGTATGTGCTGGGCCTCGTGCTAGGCCCTTGGGATAAAATGGTAGACAAGAAACTCTGGTTTTTGCCTCATGGGATAGCAGGACAATTGTAAATGCCAGGTTAATTTGATGAAGGAATCCAACTTTAGATAGTGTGGTTGGGGAGGTCCCCTCTAAGGAGGTGACAAGTGCATTGAACACAGAGGTTGAGAATAAGTGAGCTAAGTGAAGACTAAAGGAAAAGTATTCCAGGCACAGTGAAAAAAACTTCAAAGGCCCAAAGCCAAGAAGTTCTCTGTTATGTGTGAAGAAGAGAGAGTAGGCCTTTTTGGCTGGAGCAAAGTGGGCAAGACGGAGACTGGTGAACTGGCAGGTCCTGATTATGCAGAACTTTGTACACCATCATGAGGAGTCTGGATTTTATTCTCAGAGCAATGGGAAACCAGTGAAGTTATTTGTAACAAATGTAGGTACTAACATAAGATGTTGGTAATAGGGAAACTCTGTGTGTGTGTGTGTGTGTGTGTGTGTGTGTTGTGGGATTGATGGTATATGAAAGCTTTCTGTTCAATCTGCTCCAGTTTTCTGAAAACTGAAAACTGTCCTGAAAATAAAGTCTATTAATTAAAACCAGGAAACTGACCAGCTGGCGGTGATTTTTCTCCAGCATTTCTCACAGCTCAGGTGCAGACAAGGTGGAGAGAAATATTTGACTTAGACTCTCCGGTGAGGTTTTGCCAAACACAAAAACGCAAAGAGGCAGAGGGAAAAGGTGATAGAGTTTGTTTTCAAGGGCATAATAATATTGGTGGGCTGTGAAATCTAAGCCAGGTCATGAGGGAAGTGGAATAGATCCCAAGAAAGTGTGTAGTTGGTGGGTGTGGTTAGGGAATTGAGCACTGATCAGCATGTTAAATTAGCGAGGTGGGGACAGGGTAGCATTCCCCTGCAGAATCCTGTAGGGGCAGACTGTGAAGTAAACTTGCCTATTTTTGGTTGTTTGGGACTTTAGACTGTGGGATCAGAACAAAAGTAGCACATAGACCTTAAAACACTAAGCTTCTGCTTCCCCAAGTGTAGCAGAAATGTTCGTATTTTATTAGAAAACTAACTGTGGGCCTGCCAGGGTATGGGGGTGTGATATCCTGCTCTCTTGACGATTGTGCATAGGTACCTTATACTGACCGTTAGCTTAGGGGCCTACCTCTTGACATCAATTTCTAGATACCTAGAGAAATCTGTCCTTCTAAAAATGTGATTTAATTCTGACCTTGTAAGATTTTCAAGTTATGGATAAAGAGTCCTACCAGGCCTACTCTACCCTTCTCCTCCCTGGGATGGTGACAGTACCATCAGCTTAGGCAGATGCCATCAACCAGCGTTTCATGGCACAGCTGTGTCTCAGGACATGCTTTATTTGGTCTTTAGAGTGTTTTTAAAAATTGGATTAGTAGCCAATATTAAAGACATTTGCACAAAAATCTGGATTTCTGACTTTTTATGGAAAATTAGTAACTCTGACAATAATGGACAGGCCATAGCTCGTCCTTCCCTCCCTCCCTCCCTCTCTCTCTCCCTCCCTCCCTTCCTTCCTCTCTTTCTTCTTTTCTTTCTTTCTTTCTTTCTTTTTTTCTTTCTCTCTCCCTCTTGCTCTCTCTCTTTCTTTCATCTGTCTTTTTCTTGCTTTTTCTATCTTTATTCCTCTCTCTCTGTGTCTCCTTTCTTTTTTGAGACAGGTTCTTACTCTGTCTCCCAGGCTGGAGTGCAGTGGCACGATCATGGTGCACTGCAGCCTCCACCTCCCTGGTCTCAGGTGATCCTCCCACCTCAGTCTTCTGAGTAGCTGGGACAACAGATGTGCACCACCATGCCTGGCTAATTTTTTCATTTTTTGTAGAGACGGGGTTTCACCACGTTGCCCTTGAACTCCTGGGCTCAAGCGATCTGCCTGCCTCGGCCTCCCAAAGTACTAGGATTACAGGTGTGAGCCACTGCACCTGGCCTGAGATGGTCACATTGATTTCTATGTAAACATCCCTCCCTGGAGTTGTGCACTGCTTTGGGTCTGCCTAGGTGAAATGGAGTCATCTTTGCCTGTCTACCTGAGGCAAATATCCAGTGCCCAAATCTCTTCCATGGCTGGCTCTATGTCACTGCACATGGGCATTTGAGTTTGCCACCCCTAATCCAGGTACACCAAGTTCAGGGGCTCAGCACTGTCTCACTGGCCCCTGTGATAGGGTCCCAAGCAGATCTGTCTTAGAGTCTCGTTGCCTCCTGAACCATGCACCCCCTTCAACCTCTGGATGCCAACACTTGTCAGGACCTTGGGAAGATTGCTGGATACTCCCCTTTGTTTTGTCACCTCTCTCCAAGGCTAGATGCAGGGCTCCCAGTTAATACTGAGAGATTCCTGAGAGCAGGCGGCCTGCGCTAACAAGCCATGACATTTCTTCAGGCCTCTTTCCTATTCCCAAGAGTCAGTGAGATGCCAAGCTTCCTCCAGATGGCCTGGAGATCTAGTGACCCGACACTCCTGGGAATCTGACAGGTTTGGCTGACAAACCTGTGGCTCTGATAAAAGTGGGTGGCCTGTGGCACTTCTCCTGTAGAGGGCGTCCTGGAGCTGAGTTTAGAGAAGAGCCATCATTTCATGTGAGTGAGACTAATAGGAGGCCGGTTGAAGGTGCTTGAGACATTGGGGCTGTGATTTCGGGCACAAGGGAATCAGAGAATGACTTCCTTGAGGCTGGAAGGAGCTGGGGCTCTGGAGTCAGACAACCTGGATTTGAGATCCAGGTCTGTGGCTTATTCGCTTGCTTGGCAGATGGGAGACTTTCGGGTCATCATGGAACCATTCTTTTTCCTCACCCACCCATGAGGATCTTAAAAACGACTATCTCTCAGGGTTGTTGTGAGCATAAAATGAGGTACATTTTTTCAAGTGTCCAGTGCTATGCCTGACACATTGTAAGTGCTCAGTAAGTATTAGCTGCTATGATTATTGCTGTTATTGTTATTTGATAAGAGACGAGGACAGTGCTTGGAAGTCCCCTCTTGGTGCAGATAAGGGAGCCAAGGCCCAGAAAGGAGAAGGCATGTCCCCACTCTGAGTCAGCGAAAAGCTGGGGCCACAGACCCGAGTCTCCAGTCGCCCAGGAGTCAGACCCTGCTCCCTCCCACAAGGACAGGAGAGGAAGGGGGAGCTGGCTGGTGCAGTCCCCAGAGCACAGTGTCTTCCCTGAATCTGGGTGGGAGTTTCCCCAAGCCATCAAGAGAAAAACATTACCAAGCGGAAGCTCCGCAGCACAGACAGGCTTCCCTTCTTGGCCACGCCCAGCTCTAGCAGACTCACAGTGACGATGATGCAGTCAAAGATATTCCACTTCTTCTGGAAATAATAGTATGGGTCGAAGGCAATGATTTTGAAGACCATTTCGGCAGTAAAAAATATGGTAAAGACCTAGGAGTGGAAACAAGTTTTCATCACAGTGGGATCTGTGGGGTCGGAGGCAATGATAAAAATGGCAGCAAGAAAATGTCTTATTTACAAAATAGAAAATCCTCTTGTTTTGTTCAGTTGCTATATTATCTGTGGGCTCCTGATGATTGGCCAGGGTAACAGTCAACGTGACAGAATGGAGACATTTCTGCACCATTCTCAGGGGCTGTGCATGCTGCAGTTTTTCCACGTGAATGGTGGTGGGAGTGGAAAAAGCGGATAGTCTTTAAGATCATTATTATAATATCATTTTGTCAGTGAAGAGTCAGTCTGGTTCAGTAGTTAAAACGCATGGGTTGTGGGACATCACAGACCTGGATTAAAATCCCAGCTCAGACATTTCCTAGCTTATGTAAGCTTGGACAAATAATGCATCCTTCCTGTACCTCAATTTCCTCATCTGTATAATGGGCATAAAATGAGCCAATGCATGTGGTGTTCTTAACAAAGGGCCTGGCAGACAGTAATTCATTCATAAATAACAGTGACTAGTAAGAACAATGATTCATTGTCTCTAAGATTCTTTTAGGCTCTGTGTGTCTCTAATTGTCTTAAATAGGACAGAATTCTGACACTGAGAGAGGTCAGAACCAGGCTCGGGTAACACAACAACCAGCAGGGAAGGGAGACAGAGAAGGAGGAAAGCAACGACGAGGGTCAGGTGCTTTTCCTTCATATCTTTTTATCTGAGCCCCTCACCAGCCTGAGAAACAGATAATGCATCCTTCTTATGGAGAAGAAAACAGGCTGAGAGTTTAAGTGACTTTCTCATGCCACAAGACTGATTCAAAGAGTATCTATGGAGTGCCCCTTGTAGGCAAGTCAGTGTGGTGTGGAGGGGGTAGGGTTGTGTCTTCCAGAGACCTGGGTCCACCCTGGTTCTACCCTCACCAGCTATACAATTTTGGGCAGGATACTTAACCTCTCTGAGTCTTAATGCTCTCTTTTGTCATGTGAGGGTGATGATAACCTCATAATGTTGTTGTGACACTGAAATAACATTCATAAAGCACCTGACTCATTGCAGGCACCAAGCACATGACTTTCTTGCTTTAAAAAAGTGGCGCTTTCCTCTGACACTGTGGGAAAGGCCTTTTCTCTCTCTTGCTTCCACTTTTCTAACTGTAGAATTAGGGTGTGGGCTCAAATGTCTATTCCATAAGGCCCTCTGTGGTCTTAGGCTGACTTCTTGGGAATAAGCATTCTCTTCTCTTTCCATTTTTTCCTTTTCATATCAACTTTAGGATGTGACCTCAGCCTAGGTGCTGCCAAAACATGAGGCATGCTGATTCCACCATGTTCCAGAACCTACTGCTGCCCCTTTCACAGCCCTGGATTATGGCGGAGGGAGTGGTTTCTAGGGACAAGTAGTCACATTTCCTCTGGGCCTTCCCCCTCCACCTAAGTCTACAGCCTATAAGAAGCTGGACCCCAAAGCCAGACAGTTCTGGTGAATCCAGTAGGTCACCTCCAGCTTGGTGGACCCTGCTGCAGACATGAAGGCAGGATGCTGACCCTTTCTAGCTTCTGCCTATCATGTGTGCATGTGTTTGAACACACACACACACACACACACACAATCTTGTGAGGTGGCTTAATTCAGGGGTTAAGAAAAGTGGGCTTGGGAGCCGGTCTGTCTGTGTTCAAATTCTGATGTGGCCACTAAACTCAACTCTATGATCTTGGGAAGATTATTTAACCTTTTGCATCTCCATTTTTCCATCTGGGAAAGGGAATAACAAGAGTGCCTACCATATAGGGTTGTTGTGAAAATAAAATGAGATAATCCATGAGAAGCATCTGAGTATTATTACTATTCCTGTGGGTGGGGCAAGGTTGGAACAGTTGTTGTCCCTCTGAGTCAGATACTTTATTCAGTATATAGTGAAATCCAGTATGGATTGTATCTTGTTAAGAGTAAATAATACTAACAAGTGATGGAGGAAAATTTAAAGCAGCATCACGTCTAAACTAGATGCCAAAGAAAAGTTCTGACTTCCTGATGCTTTTGTTACAACAGCAACCTTGTTTCCATGTTTCCTTCCTTCCACTGTCTTCCCCTTCCCTTCCCAACTCTTTTTCTCCTTAAGTGACAACATTGAAAATCATGGCTACTGTTAATTGCAGTCATAAAAGTAATTACATTGGAAGGAAACGGACAAGTCCAAAGATTGTCTTTAGATAAAAAAGTGACATTTATCCTCATTTCAAGGTAGAGGCAACTGAGATCCAGAAAATTCAAGTGGTTGTCCTATGTTTTGTAAAGGGCAACTAGCTGCCTCTGGCTCCAGGCTCTCTTGATTCACTTTCCTGTGCTTGTTCATCCCAAAGCCATTCCCACCAGCTCAGCCTGGGTCCTCCCACACTTGACCTCCTGAACCCAGTGTCCACATGTCTCCCGCACTGCTGCTCTGCTCTCAGCTAACTGGCTCAACACACTAACCAATAAGGGCATGCCCCACCCCACCTGAACCGCACGCACCCTGCCATCATCCCCACCCCGCCCCGACCAAGCCAGTGAGGGCAGTACCAGCCAGAGCACTCACAATGTTGCCTATCTGGAGCATGGCTTCGAAGGTAGGGCTCATGCCATGGTGCTCCATGGCCATGAAGATGGTGTTCACCACGATGCACAAGGTGATGGTGAGCTCTGCAAAGGGATCCGTCACAAGCCCAAAGAGAATTGTCTTGAGCTTCACCCACATGGGGCAGCAATCCCAGATCAGATACTTCTGAGCCAAGCTGGTCAAGCAGGGTGGGCACTTCTGTTCAGACTCCTCGAGTTCTGCATTACAGTGTGGTCAATGACAGCTGTCAGCCATGTGTCACCTTGGACCCCAATTCTGCGGTCATCCTCTAGACCTTGTTGTTAATAATAAGTACCACCTCCAACATTTTGACTCAGCCCTCTCTCTGTCTCTGGTGTTCATTTCCTATATTTTGAACTCCTTTAGTCCTGCAACTCCAATTAATGTCTGCCCCATCCAGTCCTTTAAACTGCTGACATTACATATTTTTACTGCCCATCACCTATATCGTGTCCTTACTTCTCAATTTACCCAGCTTAGATTTCACATCCATCTCTCTAACTACTCCCTTGTAGGCACCCTCACTTCCTTTGCCCCTCTCCTCCTTCATTGTACTTGCCTGGCAAAACCTGAACTGTGAATAGACCCAATTTGTAGACTACTCTGTACTTGCACCCAACCAGCTGGACCTGGCTGGAAAAAATACACAACTATGCTTACCGACCCTCCTAGAGATCTGTGAGCCCCAGCCTTGCCCTGCCCAGAAATCTGGCTGTGTTTCTATATTATATTCCACTCCTTCAGTCTTCCAGATGACTGTTTCTCACTTCCTCTTCCCCCCTCTGACCTCCGGCTCTTCTTTCTACTTACACTCTGTTGATGAGCTCCCTTTTATTTCACTCAGAATATAGACTAGTTCACAAAAGAACTTCCCCTTCTTCCTACCACTAAATCTCTGGCATATCTGCAAGTCCACCTGGTATTCTGTCTTCCTGCCCCACACAGTGCGTGGGTGGCTCTACCCCTCCCACTTGTGCCGGGCTCTTTCCTCTCCCACCTATTCAAGGCCTGCATCATCCAGACCTGTCTCCCTTCCAGACCATTGCCATGAGCAGGTAAACATGCTTTAATTATCTCGCAGCTTTGAAAAAGTCTCTCTGGACCCCATGCTCTCTTTCATTACTGCTTCTTTAACAGTAAAATTCCTTGCAAGAGTTTTTTACACTTAACCTTCTGCAGCTCCTTACCTCTTTTTTTCTCTGCAGCCCCTGGAATCTGACTTTAACTGCTTCCAAATTCAAATAATTGATTTCCAGTTCTCATCTTACCCTTATAACATTTGACAGAATTTATATTGTTCTCTTTGAAATCAGTGTTCATTTGGCTCTGGGGACTGCATCATCTCTTGCTTTTTCTCCCATATTTCTCCACTTCTTTTCACTTTCTGTTTTTGTCTCCCTTTTCCTTTCCTGCTTGTAAATGTTGAATAACTCAAGCATTCTCACCTTAGCTTCTCTGTGTTTTTGAATCTCATAGCCCTAAAAAACCATCTCTATGCCAATTCCCACCAAATTATGTGTCCAATTTCTGATCCCTTCCTGAACACTAGGCTTATCTCTCTACCTGCCTCCATTAAATCTCCATGTGGATGTGTAACTGTGTTCACCTCGATGGAGGGCAATTTCTTAGCTTTAGGTTTATCTATAAATTCCTCGGCAAGACATGCATCTTGAACAGATATCAGCCTATGTGGGCAAAGAAAGATGATGTCCATTGTTTATAATAATAATGGAAAACAACAACTGATAAAGCATAATACATTGTGAAAAAGAATGAGGCAGATTTATTTGTGGTGATGTAGAAAAATATGTATGTGTAATGTATGTATGTGCATGCATGTGCTTATATATGCATAGAACATTGCTTGAAGAATATAAGATAAGCTGGAGTGGGAGGGGGGTGCACCAGGAGTCCGGGGAGCAGAAAGGGTCTATAGTGGGAAGGAGACATAGTTGTCATTGCATACACATTTGCAGTGTTTAGGTTTTTTTTACTATATGCACTTGAAAAATGAGTTTAGAGAAATAACTGTGTGCCCCCAAATTTTGCTAACAGTGTTTTTTCCTGATAATTTAAAAATGTGTATGTAGTCAAGATTTATCAGTAGTATTTTTATTTGTTTTCTTTTTTTTTTTCAATTTTCTTCATTTTTTTATTTAAAATTTTTTTTCTTTTTTTAAATTACACTTTAAGTTTTAGGGTAAATGTGCACATTGTGCAGGTTAGCCACATATGCATACATGCCTTACATATGAAGCTTTTCTCACTGCAAGGCTTGGAAAATACCTTCTCCATGTTTTTTTCTTTCTTTTGTAGTTTCACTTTTTTCACTTAAAACTTTGGTGCATTAGAAATTTATTTTGGGTAAAGAGTAAGATATTGATGTGGTTTATTTTTTCCTGTCTCTGATTATTTATATCAACATTACTTATTGAATAATTTTTCATTTTCCCAAGATTTGAAACATCATTTTTGTCATGTTATTACCATTTATGTTCATGTGTTTTCATATACACATGTCCATTTCACTTCCACAGATCAGACTATTTATTTTCACTGTCATGCTGTTTTAATCACTGACTGTGGATTTTAGAAACTACAGATGTCAAAACTGGCAAAGCATAATTCTCTAAAGAAGTTGGCACATCCTGGGACCAAAATCAACAATCCCTGTTTGGAACAAAAGCAAGAACTTCCTTGGACCTATTTTGGCACTAAAAAGAAGCACAGGAAGTAGTCATGAATGAGGACACTTTAGATGTGCCATTTTGGCAGGAAGCAGCCACCTGTGCATGATGGGAAAAGGGAGGCATCTTTGTGAACAGCCTTGACGTTGCTGAACTTGATTGATTGCAGAGACACAGAGACTAAAAGTATCTACTTGCCAGCTGAAAACATGACCATGGCCCCACCTCAAAAGGATCTCCTATATAAAATTGATAACAGAGAGAACTTTCCTCCCTTCATCCTGTTACGCTTAAAGAGGTCCCCCTGCTCCTGTTAACACCAGTGTCTCCACTGTGCGTTCTCTCCTGCCACTGCAGGAGTCTGTTGAATATACCCTTTCTTCCCTTAATCTTCAGTCTCTCTTATTCTCCCAGATCCTTCCCATTAGCATGCAAATATGCTCAAAACAAACAAACAAACAAAAACTCCCCCAAACACAAAAACCAAAAAGTCTTCTTTCAATTCTCCCTACTCCCTAGTGCCATCTTACTGTCTCCTTTCCCTCACAGGCAAACTTCTTGAAAAAATTGTACACCATATCTCCATTTCTTCACCTCTCACCCGCTCTTTAAGCCCCTTCAATATGACCTCTGCCTATCCTTTTACTCCATTAATCCTCTTTTGCTTAGATCACCAAAGACATCCATGTGACTAAAGCCCCTGGACCTTTTCATGTTTCATTTTACCTGACCTTTCCACAGCATTGCCTCTGTTGGCCTTTCTATTCTTTCTGAAGAAATTTTTACTCTTGGCTCTGCATTGTATTCTTCTAGATCTTTTCCTATTTCTGTACCTTCCTTTTCAGTCTCCTCTGCTGGGTCCATCTCTTCTGCTTAACTATTAAACATTTAGTTTGTTAGAACTGTGTCTGAGGCCTTCTTCTCTTCTTACTTCAACCCTTCTGTGTTAACTCATCCACTTGCATCTTTTCAAAATTACCACTTACATTCAAACTGCTTTCAAATATATATATGTATATATATATATATACACATATATATGTGTGTGTATGTGTGTATATATATATATATGCCATCTTTGTCATCTAAGTTCTAGACCCCTATATCCTAAAGTCAACTTCCTACTGGACACCCCTACCTAGATGCTCCAAGGGCACCTGAAACCCAATATATCCCAGACTCAACTCATAATCTTCTTTCATCTTTCCCCAGTAAAGCCCCCTTCTTCCCCTAAAATGCTCCCTTTATGAGTTATTGTATCAGCATATCTTAAGGCGCTTATACCAGAACCATATGCATCATCAAGTCCTGAATCTTATGCCCCTTAGATAGCTCTCATATCCTTCCATTTCCCATCAGCCCCACTGTCACTACCCCAGAGTTCAAGCACTGCCATCTTGTACTTGGTTTCCTCCTAACTGGTTTCCCTGACAACATACTTCCCCTCTTATATCTACAAGTATCCAGAGTAACTTTTATAAAATGCAAATGTAACTTCCCTGCCTCCAATCCTTTAATGGCACCTCACTCCTCTTAGCATGAATTCCCATATCCTTAATGCAGTCTAGGAGTTTCTTGGGATCTGGCCCCAACTCATCCCTCTAGCCTTATTTTCAGTTCTCCTGGTTCTCTAGGTTACAGCTACATTAGGCTTTTTCATTCCTTCAAATGTTATTCTCCCTTCTGCTTTGCAGTCCTTTCAGCCTGGGATAATTCCCTGGCTCCAGGAAAATCTTACCATATTTCACTTAGTATCCTGCACTTCCTCTTTAAGGCACTCACCACTCCAGTAAGCTCACTGCTGTGACCCAGCTTCTGGAATTCTGGCTTGGACAACAGTGAAATCTCAGCTTGCATGCCAAGCATAGATGGTTCACATGCTTTGAGTTCAGTGAATTGTCAAACTCCTGTTGGTTTGGGCCAAACTTTCTTAAGCATAATCCCTCTTAAAGAGGTGTAGCCTTTGTAAATCCTATTACGACTCTGGCAGCATGAAGCATCCTTCAGGTGTCTCATGTGTGTAATGAATATAACATCCAACCAGAGAAGACGATGTGCCCTATGCTCAGAAAACTTTGACCTCTTTTATTTAACCTAAGTTTTCCTCTCCTCAGATTTTCTTTAAAACATCATTGTTTCTCTGGCCTTTCTTACTCTACTGTCACAGCATCTTCCTTGAGGGGAAGTCTACCCTACCCCAACATATTTGACTATTACTTATTTTCTTCCTTTTTATCAGTTCACACTGTTATAAATTAGCATCACTCCCCCCGCCAACCACCCAAATATCACCTTTGTGCATGCACTTGTCTTCTGGGTAATGGAGGTCAGGCTGTGAGCAAAACAGACACATCTCCGCCCTCATAGATTTTACAACCTAGTGAATCATAATAGCCAAATGTGATGAGTATTTACTACATGCCAGTCGTGGTTCTAAGCATTTTGCTTGACCTGACTCATTTAATCCTCACAAAACTCTACAAGATAAGTATATTCTCACTACTTTACAGGCTAAAAATCTGAGGCACAGAAAAGTTACTGAAGCTCCAAGGTCACTGTGTACCATAAGTGGAAGAGCTAGGATGCAAACCCAGGCAGCCGGGTTCCAGAGCAGTGTTCTAACTACTACCCTCTGTTGTCTCTCATTCATCCCATGACCTTCTTTTGTCTTACCTACTCTGGGATGTGTTTGGGACACGCATTTTGCTTATTGCTATCTCATTCTTGCAGAATGCATTGTACTTGCTATTTGTGTCTGTGAACTTTCTCCTCAGCTTCTTACATAGCTGATTCCTTTATTTAATTCAAATTTCTGTTCTTCTTGGAGAGAATTTTCCATCTCCTTTCCTACTTTATTTTTTCTCCTACTTCTTATATCTGAATATCTATTCATCTTTCATGTCCCCTTCCCTGCTAGGATGTAGATTCCATGAGCGCAAGCTTTTATCAGTTCACCACTGAATCCCAGCACCTGAAGCAATGCCACACACACAACAGGGGCTCAACAAATGCTTGTTGATAAGAGAATAAATGAAAGAAGAGAGAAGGAGGAAGCTTAACAGTTTTCGAGAATAAATGAAAAAACAAACTGTTTGTATTCAATGTTTGCTGTTTGATGACTAATAGCAAAACAAAAACCAAAACAAACGAACAAAAACCAAGAAACCTATCTGGCCAAGAAAGAAATAGTGGGAATAGCAGCTTGGTCAAATTCTATGCCATGAAAAATGTTAGAAGTACAGACTCTATTACAATGAACAGTGATATTAAATAATTATCAATGAGAAAAAATAATAGAAGAGAGTCTGTACACGTTGTTGTTGAGAAATGAGTACACATTTCTCAAAGCACAAACTCAGGTATGCAAGAAATGTAACTTAGTTGAATTCAATTTATGCTTCAAGTCCTCACCATGGGAACTGTCTCTTGTTAAGTCAATGTTGGATACTATTTCAATATCTGAGTCTGTGTCTGAGTTTTGTAGGGCTCAAACCTGGTGGAGAGTTGAGCTGGTCCTTTGTCATTGCTAAGCGTATTTTGCCTGAGTTGTAGCTCCCGTCTGGTCCCTGGTGGGAGAGTCCATGAAGATGGCTCTTCTCTCTCTAGTTTCCCTCTATGGGTCTCACTCATCTTTTTCCATAGCCTTCACTGGGGGCTAAGTCATCACCCAGCTCCTCTCTGCCATTCTGGAGCCACAGGGCTCTCTCTGAGGCTGCTTCAGGCCTTCTCTAACCTAAGGTTGACCTAAGCTAAGGTTGCCTTTCCCCAGATTTTCTTAAAAACGTCTTTGTTTCTCCTGCCTTTCTTACTCTACTCTCACAGTATCTTCCTTGAGCGGAAGTCTATCCTACCCCAAGATACCTGACTATTCCTTATTTTCTTCCTTTTTATCAGTTTACACCACTATAAAGTAGCATCACCCCCCAGATATCACCTTTGTTAATGCACTGCTCTTCTAGGTAATGGAGATCCAGCTGTGAGCAAAACAGATACATCTCTGCATATCTGGTAAATTACTGGCTAGTTCTACTCTACAGTTTCTGTGCATGTGAATCTCTCTGTCTAAGGCTTGCCACCTCTGGCTTTACCTAGAAAGTAGGGCACACATTGGCTCTGTTTTGAAATCCCTCAAACATTTTTTTGGTTTCTATTGCTCACCACTTCTTCCCCTCAAATTAGGATTCAGCCTAGGGCTGGGAGGAAAACACACAGGACTCCTTCTCAGGAGCACACCAGCACTCAAGCTCCCTTACAACTCCTCCAGCCTAGGTCAGTTTTAATTTGTCTAGGGGAGTAAGATAACTGGAAATGACGAAGGTTGCATTCTCCATACCCTAAGGCAAAAAAAGGCTGGATTAGAACAGACCTCCTGCTCAAGGTTAGAGAGATGCAATCACGCTCTATGGCAAAGTGTGTGGATAGGTGGCCATGACCATTGCCACTCTCTTCCTCTACCCGTTGGCTTGGAACTTAGATACATTGCTGGGGAGACTGAGTGGATTCCCACTTGATTGGTAGAATTCTAAATTAACAAGGACTTAGTTAAATTGACTTATTAATGGACTTAAATTGTCTACCAATATTCAGCATAATGTGGGCTTGAACAAGAAATTAAATTACAACTGTGTAAGTTACAACCATGAAAAATATAATTATGAAACCATGAAAAGGATAATTTTGCCATGTGGGAAAATTAAAGATGGTTAAATTTCTTGTATACCGGAGAGCTGGCCTGAAATTCTCTGATGCCTGCCAGATCACTTTTAAAAATCTAGTTTTGTGATGCATGCAAAGCAGATACTAATTTGAACAAGAGATGAGCTAGGATATTTTATTCATCAAATTATTTTGTTTTTGAAAAATTATGCATATAAAAAACCACATTGATAAAAGATGGTGGGGCCTAAGACATAAGAATGAGGAGTATTAGGAATTCCAGTACACAGAGATGGACGCTTTGACACAAGTTAGAGACATTGCTTCTGCTGCTCACATGGGAATTCATCATGACACAGTGGATGAACAATGCAGTGAGCAGCACTTACCCTCAAGGACGGAGGTTATGATACTGACAACACTCATTGCCCTTTGGGCCCGGAAAGGTTCATCTAAGTATTCTGCTGACAAGAAAGTCTTCTTTTGTCCTGCATCGAATGCCTGTTGAGACACAAACAGAGTCAGGACGCTCCTTTAACCTGACATCTTCATGGCAAAGTTGGATCATTCAGCCTCTTATTGGCCAATCTCATATATAGTCATATGTCACTTACCGATAGCGATATGTTCTGACAAATACATCATTAGGTGATTTCATCATTCTGTGAATATCCTACATTGTATTTACACAAAGAAATGCTATAGCCTTCTATACATCTAGGCTAAATAGTGTGGCCTATTGCTCCTAGGCTACAAATCTGTACAGCATGTTATTACTGAATACCGTAAGTATAAACAGTTAATAAACATAAAGAAAGTTTATAAAGCTTCCAACCATGAGGACTAAGCAAATGATAATAGTAGTCACTATTTATTGTTATCTGTCAGACATGTATAAAAATGTAGGCACTTTATTATTTCATTTAACCCTCCAGCTATTTAGAAACCTTTTTACAAGGGGAGACAAGGAGGCTTGGATAATTTAAAGGACTTGCTAAATGTGACTCAGGTGGTAACTGGCACAGTTGGGACTAAAATATAGGTCCATACTAAACAGAAGGGCCTAAAGAGTCAATCTTTCACTAGCCTGGTAATTTAACTAGAATGAATCAAGGTCAGAATATCTAGACACATGATAATCTCAGGAACAGAGAAAGGAGGGTGGGGGCCCATCACAAGAGAGGCATAAATGCCTTCAGTGAGGCATTTTCTAGAGTGCTAATGCACTCCCAGCAAGCCCTGCAGGATGCCTTTGACTTTAAGACTCTGTTTTGGTGATTCCGTTTGCCCTGGAGACCTACTCTCTACCTTCTCCGCTGTCTCTGTTCCTGGGGAGGGAGACCTGTACAAAATGTGTTATCCTTACCCTCTGGTTCTGGCCAGGTTTGGTTAATGGGAGACATAGGCAGGACATTCAAGGATAGAAGGAGAGACAAGTCAGGTATTTTCCCCTGGCTTCTTCTCTCCTGTGCTATGGCTGAGTAGCAGAGCTGTGATCCTCTACTAAGATCACAAGTTCTGCCAGGCAGCCTCTCTGACACATGAGGGCAGCTGCTGCTGTAGTCTAATTCTGGTCCTTTCCTTCATCCCTTCAGCCTAGGCATGTAACAGCTTCCCCCTGTTACTAGTTTCTAGGTGCCTCACTGTCCCTTATTCATTCTCTAAGCCCAGCCCACACCTCTGTAAATACTTTACTAAACTCTCTCTATTAGCCCATCGGAGTGGTCCATCTGTTTCTTGCTGGGACCCTGAATCACATGACATTGAGTCAGAGACTGAGCTAAGGCAACTCTAAGACTTATCTGTATCAGTGGAACCATTTATTGGTCTCTTTACAATTCTGTCTGCAATTGCTCTGTATCCCTGGCTAGCCAGAGAGGGCAAATGAAAAACACTAGAAACATCATTGCTGAAACTGGAGGGGAGAGCTCACATTAACTCACAGCTCCCAATCCAATGAGGGATCCCTGACTTGCCATTACACTCTGCGATTATTCTATTAAAGAGTGCTGGCCAGTTAGTCACTGTTGCCTAATTTGTTCATTTTGGCAAATTATTTCTTCTGTGAGTAAAGCAAGGAATACTGTGCTTCTATTCAGATCTGTCCTAAGAAACTTCCTGAATTTCTCTGGGTTCCACTTGCCCAGCCTAGAAGAGTTTGCATAGAGCCATAAGCAGGAAGAGAAGGGTCCTTCAGTTTTTCTCATACCTGTCCAACAAGAAAGCAGGCCTATCACTGAGGCAGTGATGTTGAGTGGGGACAGAGAAGCACTGATAAGAAATACGGGGTCAAATGGAATATAATTTGCATCACTACTGCAGAATAAACCAGGAAACCTGTTTGACCTCAGGCCAACTCAATCTCTCTCTCTCTGGGTCTCATCTTCTATGTCTGTAAAAAAGGAGTAGAATGGGGAGGCATTGGACAGGATGATGGCTAAAGATCCCTTCCATTGGTGATACTCAGGCTTCTTGACTCAAGGCTTCTAGGTGGAAGACAGCCTGAGGGAGTCTGAAGCATTCACAAACTCACCGAGACATCGACAGCTCCAGGGGCAAGCTCACTAGTGGGTGGCAGTTGGTGTTCATCTTCTCCATGCCTGGAGTCAGGGTTGCTGGGTTGAGGAAGAGGGCTTCTAGGGAGGGGGCCTTGCTGGCCAGCACCCCCACCCAGCAGCAGAGAGCCCCGATGGCTTTCGTGGTCTCCAGGAAAGACTCCATCATCTGTGACTCCCTCAGGGAGTGAGATATCTCGGCCAGGGGACCGGAAATGGAATACACTGCCATGACTAGCCCGGCGTTTTCCAGAGGCGAGGCCTAGAAAAGACTGGGCATTGCCCCAAAGGAGCAAGAAGGCTGGAAACTGGTCCTCTGGGAAATCTAGAGCCCAACACTTCCCTCTACCTACTCCCATTTCCCTGCCCCTGTCTTTATGACCTTTCAGTCACTAAGTAAAGGCACAAATCTAAGGGGTATTCTAGGTATGCATGGTGGGGAAAAAGAAAAAAGGAGACTCTAGACAGACTCTGGGAAAGACCAGGAGAGAGGAGAGATTACAGCGTGCCGATGCTCAGCAAATAGGTTATCATGGCCAGGAACATGTCAGAGGAAACCTTGCCACCTGGATAGTTCAGTTGATTGCCAACCTTTGGCCACAGGCCTAGACAAAGCTGTCCTAAGTTCCCTTTTCCACATGCAAAGTTGTGACCTAAGGAGGCTACTATGCACACCAGTACTGGAACATACTTGGTAAGTGGTTGTTGAATGAATAAGTGCACTTCATTGTCTGAAAATTAGGTTGTACAATTCATTAGATCCCATCTGTATGAATGTGAGAGTTTGTGTTGCAAAGGAGGAGACAAGAGCTGTACAGTGCAATGAGTTTCTAGGATCCCTCGAGGCTTGAACAGTCAACAATGGAGAGACTGAAGGAAGGGTTGCAGCCTAATTTCCTGGAAGAATAATGTCATTCCTCCAAATCAATAAACATTTCCCATCAAAATCTTCCATTGAGGGAACTGTGTGGCTTAAAGTTGCCAGAGAAAAGAGCTAATTCATAAACCCAGAGCCCTCAGAGAATTAGTGTGCTGGGTTAGGTAGTTCCCATGACCATAGTGAAACTTGACCATAATAAACCATCATTTCTGTCCTCAGGTGGTCTATAGTATGTACAAAATCTAAACATTGACTTCATACCGAACTCTGATCATACCGATTTATTCCACTCACCTTCCTTAATTCCTTTTTATTACTAAGCTACTAAAGTGGAGAATCTTGCCAATTGGGGTTCTCCTTACTAATCCCCTTATCTCACAGAACTGAAGTTTCCTCTCTTGATAATTTGAAGCCTGATCCTGTTTAGCAACCATTATTAAAAGCTCAGTATTATAAATAGAGTACTCTCTGCCTGTAATACATGCCCAAGGACTATAGAACTCATAAAATGCAAAAATCCTTCCAATTTTTGAAGCAAATGAGAAAAATTGACACATCCATATTAAGGAAGGGAATACTACATTATTTGCACTTGAGCACCAAGCAAACCAATGAAGAAACTGAGAAGAAAATTTTGGTTGCATATTTGACAGCAGTGTCTCCTTGGCCACGAGTTATTTTAGAATTAAGCTTTTTGACAAATGGTGGGCAATGTCTTCTGAGTATAAGCATTAGAATTGCTTTAAAATTCATCCTCTAACAAGACCAACTGGTCTGTGATTTTCCACAAAAACCCTCCTGGGTCTCTTCTATATATTCTTCTATTTAATTTCTATTGGTTATAAAATGGCTTTAGATAAAAACTGCATTAGGTCTATTTACCAGATGAATGTACCTGGGAAAAGAGGGAGAGGATGCCTTCCTGAGTGGGCTCCAATCAATCAGTTAGCATTAAAGAAGTACTCAACTGGTGCCTCCCTGTCTTTGCACATACATGTTGTTCTTTCTGCCAGGAAAATACTCCTCCCCAAACTCTCTCAAGTCTTCAATTACTAGAAGAATCCCTACATGCTATTTATTGTTGATCCCAATTATGCCTTCCTCCAGGAAGCCTTTTCTGATACCTATCCAGCCCCATAACAGTGGATGTTTCTTCCCTGATTCTCAAAACACCATGTATGTGTCTCTAATACACTATTTAACACATAGCTGTGTTTATATCTGCCTCCTCCACCCAAATGGAAATCCTTAGGGAAAAGAACATGTTCTAGTCATCTCTTTATACCAAGCACCTAGTATTGTTGAATGAACAAGTTACAGTTCCTCTTTTTTCCCTTTGAAAGTAAGCATCACTGGAGAGACAAGCACACATACCAATTATTGGACATCCAAGTGCTAATCTGTGTGGGGCTGACAGAATGGGGGAAATTAAAGCCCAATTCAGTGTCATTGACATTTCCATGGAAGCTGTGATTCATCCTGTTCTGTGATTGTCTGAACTGTGCCCCATGTATGCCAGGTGCTGCTCAAAAGGGGCAAAGCAAGAAAGAGGAGGGCACAGATGCAGATAAATGCTGAAGTGTGGATGTGTCATGAGGTCGGTGTGCATGCAAGTGTGTCTGTGTTTGTATATGCACACATAAATCTGAGGGTTGGAGAGATGGTATTGCAAAAAAGTAAAACATCCTTTGGCTTAGCACAGGAAAAGAGATTGAGAGGGAAGTGAGAGGTATAAAGCATAAAAAATAGCCATGTTGATCCCCTTTTCCACACTGTTAGTGTGGAGCCACCCTCCCACACAGCCAATATTATCTGTCAGACCTATAGAAAGGGCATATTTGGGGTAAAAGGACTTTCAAGGGGCAGGAAGGTGGTGGGAGGAAGTGTGGCAAGGAAAGTTGCAGTGCAAATTTTAGAGTGGGGGGCAGAAAGTTATTATGGGGGGAAGAGAATTGCTACAGGGTCTGAGGTGAGGTGCTGAAGCCATTCCCAGGCTGGATTGTGTCACAGAGATGGGTGCTGGAAAATTTTCTGATAACAACAGGTGACAGCTTGAATTGCAGGACCTTAGGAAGGAGGTCAGAAATTATACCCAATAATTATATAAAATTGTGACGTGTCAATTAAAAAAAAAACTAAGTAAAAAAATAAAAACCACCTCGACGCATCAGAAAAAAAAAGGTGCATGAAGGATCTCAGCACCACGGACAGGGAACCTTGCACTCTAGAACTGCAGACCAGAGCCTCAGAAGGAAGCTGACCTTTGATGTCCGCAGACACCTTAAGATTGGCATGTTCAGTATGGGCTTCCCACCTTTCCTACAAACCGGGGTTCTTCCTCCAGTGTCCTCATCTTGGAATCACCACCCATTTGATTGCCCAATCCTGAAACCTGGGAGTCAAATTGGACTCCCCTTTCCTTTTTCCACAGTCCACAATCCCAATCTTGTTGATCCACTTCCCTAAAGTGTCCTTATAATTCACCCCTTTTCCCCATCTATAATTACACTTTCCTAGTTTAAGACACCATTTTGGAGGGGTGTCTGGATCCTTTTAGGCTCTATGCCTCCAGCTCTTTCTCTGCCACACACCTCTTCCCACTCCAACCCATTGTCTACGGCAGCTGCAATGGTGGGTAATCTTTAGAGCACAAACCTGAGCCTCTTACCATCCTGCGCTGGTTGTAAGGATCAGAGCGGGGTGATTTGTTGTCTTCTGTGGAGCCCTCTGACACTCTTGGCTTTATTCTATGCCTTCTCTCACTGGCATTTTTGGAGGTTAAAGGTGATCCATTGTGGGAGTGGAGAGAGGTTGTGTCAATCCCTAGTGCTGCTAGCACCTGCGAAGAGAGAACAGCAGGTGTAGCCAATAGTATTTGCTTGGACTTAGCATGAATGTGTCCCCCAGACATGGGGTGCCAGGGGTGAGAGATCTGAAACAGAGAAACTGAAGGGTTAGGACCAGGGTGGTGGTGGGATTAGGCCATGGCAGAAACAGACACCTCTGGTCACCCCCACTCATTCATGGGGTACTCTGTTGGTGCCCCACCCAGATCCCTTTCACCAGGTCAGCACAGCAATCCCGAGCTGCTTGCGTGGCAGCAGCTGATGGCTCATACTTGCAGCATTCTGCAAAAAAGTCTCTTTTGGCTGCCTGCTTCTGGGATAGGTATGGGGAGGGTAAAAAAAAAAGCTGGCCCCCTTGCCTCAAGGTAGGACTAACTGTGGTACAGGTCATGCCCCAGAGTTCCCCATGGGATCAAGCTGAAGCTGGTCTCTAGCTGAGAACACTCCTTGTTTAGTTCCACCCTCTGCCCCATTCTGTTTTGCTTCATTCGCTTTCTCCTGAGAGCACTCCCTCAATAGGTCACTTGCACAAGAATCCTCACCTAGCCTCTTCTTTGAGAAAACCTGATCTAATATGGTCCCTGAGGCAAGATGATTCCTCCTATAGCTCCCTAAATGGTGCCCTAATTGAAGTGGCTAGTCCAGAACAGTATCCAAGAATGGACAGTCTGCAACCTTCTTCACAAAGCTTCCACTCCTCACAAACCTCCTGCTCCTTCCGGAGCATCTCGAGGGCCTCCTGGAACTTCTTCTCCTTTGCTTCAATTTCATCAGTGGTTGCCTGGTTCTGCTCCTCATATGCCATGGTGACTACAGCCAAGATCAAGTTGACCAGGTAGAAAGATCCCAGGAAGATTACGAGCACAAAAAAGATCATATAGATTTTCCCAGAAGCCCTCAGGGTCTGCAGGTTCAAGGGAAAGAAGAGAAACCTGTACCCATAGCACATGGACCCCTGAATTTAAGTCAGCCTCCTCCAGGAAAAGCACAGCCATGCAGCTGACCCACCAGCCTCCAACCAAGTCTGCGTGGGGGAATGCAGCTCAGTACCTGCTGGTAGAGGCGTTCCCAGGAATCCTGTGTCATGAGGCGGAACAGTGAGAGGAAAGCCCAAGCAAAGGAATCAAAGCTGGTGTAGTTAAAATCCGGGTTGTCCGAAGTTTTAAGGCAGATATAACCATCAGGGCAGTGGCTGCAGCAAGAACAGAGAAGGTCATCCCCTGCTTATTGCAGACAAGGTAGCCCAGGGCTGCGAGACAACCACAGAGTTTTATGTCAGAGATCAGAGTTCAAGACCTAGTCTTCCTCTTATTAGCAGGATGATCTTGGACACTTGGTCTGTTTAGGTCTTGGTTTCTGTTATCCATAAAACGGGGATGCTAATACTTTCACGTCAGAATTTCATACACAGGGGAGTGGCCTGGGGAAGGCAGCTGACTGCCCAGACACGATAGTATAAGCTCTTTGCCAGTTCATACCAGGGAAAGGAGAGTCAGTAGCAATAATGCAGACTTAAAACCTGAGCCTGTTGGCATCATCTGCAGAGTTGTCTATCAAGGGAGGTCTCACATTAGCCAAGTTCACTGATTAATTATATATAACAGTGGAAATAACACTTTCCACTTACTGAGCACTTTCTGTGTTCTTCTCTCTCCCTTTAAGTGCTTTACAAACACTATAATTTAATCACTCAATGTTCTTTCTTTACAGATAAGGAATCTGGGGGTCAGAAAGAAGTCAGTTGCCTAAAACTATGCAGGTGTCAATATATTTATTAAAAGGAGAAATATAACTGTCAAGTAGCCCAATACTTGAGTCAGCCTAGCCTCCTCCTGAAGATGGCCTACGAAGGAAGGCCAGATTAAAAATGACTGCCTGGGGAGTATTGAGGTGGGAATGCTGAACTCCTTCCTCTCTCTCATAATAGGAGGATGAGTTGATGTCAAGAAGCATCTGTCAGCTCAGGGAGCATAAGTGCTCTCATCCACCCTAGCAGAGATGGCCTGATCAATGAAACAGCAATGCCTCGTTTGAAGTCCAGAATTATTTTTTTAAATTTTTTTCTTTTTCTCCTGTTTTATTTACTTGCACTCCTTGTGAATACATGGAATTCTTTTACTCCCAGGATTTCTCCATGAACTCCAACCTCTGGGGCTCTCCTTATCCCAGACATCCATGTGAACAACCCCCATACCATGGATTAGAGCTCTGACAACTGAATTCTAATCAGTTCCAAGTCTATCTCCGCTTCGATTGAAGATTGCAAGTTCCCTGGCTTTGTAGACCCACATTTAAAGATAGGCTCTTGGTTTGCTCTTCCAAGGGGCTAGGCAACCCATTTCCTGTAGGTTTCTTAATTAACTCTGAGGGCAGCCTTGTTTCTATGTCTTCTGTAGAAACCCACCATAGCCACTGCATATAAACAGTTCACTGCTCTGAGGATTAAATGAGATCACTGTATAGTGTCTTGCACTTCTGCATAGTAAATATTGTATATAAACTGCAAAGGAAAATTACTATTGTTTTTAACCTTGGAAGCTGCTGAAAGGATAAACTGGAATATTATATGTGGAAGAACACTGAAAATTATCAACTATTTTCTGGTATCCATTTTCCGCCTTGAGACCCCTGACCTTCCTCCCACAGTGCCATTGGCCAATGTGGGCCTTTCCTCAGGACTCTGGCTTCTCTGCAGCCTCACAGAGGACCCAGGTTTAGCTTTCACGGCATGCCCCGGCAGGGTTCACTCTGTCCGTTATCCTGAGCTGGCCTCTCTGCCATCCCAGCCTGGTCCACCCCCCCACTGCCTGGCTGGCACCTGCCCAATAGCAGGCCTGGCCTCTCAGGGAGCTGAGCTGTAGAGGTGTGTAGATGGACCCAACAACTTTACCACAAAAAGGACTTGAGCTGCTCTGGAGCCATTGCCTTGAGAAATGCCATTATCTAGACAGAAGGATGCTGAGGGGCTCTTGGTTTACATTTAAGTCAAAGGCAAATGAAAACTGATGTCAGAACAACCCTCTCATGAGCCAAAGAACCAAATGCCAAGTGCATTTGTGAAAGAAGAGTCCAAGGAACCTGATGTTGACCAAATGCTCCTGCTTGTTTCCAGTCCTCAGCTCCAACTGAGATAGTTTTCCTAGTGAGCTGATGAAGGTGGAGCCTCATGCAGGCTCCACACAGGTTGACCTGGGCAACATGGAGCCGTCAGCCTCTCAGGCACTGGGGGTGTTGTGAGCTCTGCTTTTCCAAGCTCTCAGCCATGGAGGTGGGTGAGATGGGCCTTTTTGATCTTTTGCCTAAAGTCTTTCTGCTCATGCCTTCCTCCAGTGGCCAAAGCAGCAGGCAGAGCTGAGGGGTCCTCATCCCTTAGCTTTGCCTCACATTCTGTTCTGCCACCTGGAATGGTCTTCACTCAAACTATCTCGTATTCACCCAGCCTGGAGACATCCTACCTGCCCTTGAAAGCTCACCTCAAACACCACCTCCAGGAAGCCTTCCCTACTTTCTCTCTTGCCTCACACCGCCACCTCACTGTGTTTGCCCAGCCTATGAAGCCTCTAGTAAAGAACTTGTTTTCCACAGGGTAGCATCTTTATGTCTATGAATGAGAAATTGCAAACTATCAGCTTGTAGGCTGGATTTGGCCCACAGAAATATTTTGTTTGGCCCAACAATATGTAGACATTTTTTGGAATAGGTAGCCAATGTTTACAGTTGGGAGATTTTATATAAAAATCTAAATTTCCTATCTCTATTTTAAAAGTTGGAAGAGCTGGAAACAGTGAACCCACATTTCCACATGGCAACCAAAAGCTGGACCGAGCAGTGGGGCTGTCCCCTTTAGAGGAGGCATGAACTCTCAGCTCCTAGGTTCCCTCCTGGCCCACTCCACTCATTTGTTGTTATGAATCTGGCCTCTGTAAGAATTCGAAATTGCAAAGTCTGATACATGTGTTTTTTCCTCTACTTGTGAGGGTAATGTGGCTATAGAATGGAGTTAGCTGTGATGATTAAGTGTAGAGCATTTGACACAAATAAGTATTGGTTCCTTCCTGGGGTAGATTATTTATTAAAATGGCTATAATTCTTGTCCCTATGTATCCACACCCTTTCCAATGTGACTTTTCAGCTCTTTCCATTGAGTGATGAAGTCTATTTCTCTGTCTCTTGGATCTCTACTGGACTGCGACTTGCTTTAGTCAAGAATGTATCAGAATGTACAAAAGGTACATTGTGTTGGTTCTAAGCCTAGGCCTGAAGAAGCCTTGCAAACTTTCACTGTTTTTCTGGGAACCCTGCCATGAGAACAGGCCCAGGCTAACCTGTTTGGGGGTTAGAGGCCACATGAGCAGAGACAGGACGTCCTAGACCAGCCATCTCCAAGTTAATATGCTGTCTGCATATGCATGAATGAGCCTAGTCAATGTCACCCAATGCCCATCTGATCCCAGTCCAAAATGCTGATGCACAGAATCATGAATTAAATAAATTGTTGTTTTAATTCACAAAATTTTGGGGTCATTTGTTACACAGCGAAAGCTAACTCATACATTCCCTCCCCATGAGCTCTGGGTTGGCAAAGGCCATGATTTATTTATTTATACATCTTTCCCAGGACCTGCAACCCCATCTGTGCCCATAATATGCCAAGGACAAGATGGAGAAGGAATTATTGGGCACTCATGCTTTGTCATAAGTTGGGAACTCACCCTGAGTCAGATCCATTGCCACACAGTAAGGGGTCAGAAGTGCCTCGCTTATTTATGTAGATATCTGCTGAAGAAAGGAAGAAAAGGAAGCCTCACAGATGGTTCTGAACCCTCCAACCCAAGCCTTGTGTGGTGAATGCAATATTCCCAAGTCTTCCAAAGTGAGCTCCTTTGGCTACATGTACTCAGTGGGCATGCTGGGCCACATGGAAGTTGTAAAGTCACATCTGAAAAGAGAAGAGCTAAGCAGTGACTTCGGCTATCAATCTCCCCCAGCAGAGGTAGAATGACTTGCCTCTAGATTTATGGCTCATTTCCTTGCAAGAGGGATGCTGAGCAACAGGAAATAGAATACCCAAAAGTAAAACACAACTCAAGAGAACCATTTTGGCAGGAAAGGGGAGTCAAAATATATGTCTCTACACACACACAGGGGCTCCATATCCCCTGTCCCTATATGATACCAAGGGTCCAACCAGACCTTGGTCACTATGGAAGAGACTCCACTCACGTTTTCTGTGAGATGAGTAGTTGGTTGTCTCATTGACAGCCATGTCATTCTTGACACATTTATTTTTGAGGTTGCCCTTGAAGAGTTGCAGCCCCACCAAGGCAAAAACACTTAGGCAGAAGATGGTGAGGATGGTCACATCAGCCAGTTTCTTCACTGAGTGAATCAGGGCCCCCACAATGACCTTCAGGCCTGTGGGAAGATGACAGTGGTATGACCACATGGATGAGGTAGCACACACGGAGCACACTTCTTCATCTTAGCCATCCTCCCTCATCTCTACATACAGGAGTGAAGTATATACACACTCCAGGGCAGTTCCAAGACCTTTCTCATCCGAAGTTTGCATTTACTCTGAGAGGCAGGCAGAGAGTCAGGGGCTATTCTCATTATAAAGACGATGCAACTGAGACCCAGGCAATGCATTTTTTATCATCTTGAGGCTAATAAAATTCCTGACACTAGCAATTCAATTTAAATAATTTATGCTGAGTACCTACTTTTTTCCAGGCACTGTGCTAGGCATGAAGCTACTAACTTCACCCCAGTAATTTGGCATCTGTCTTTCTGCATGCATCTGGGAGGCAGCTTGAGACTTGGGACACATGAACCTCACTGTGTGTGAGTGTGTGTGTGTGTGTGAGAGAGAGAGAGAGAGAAAGAGAGAGAGAGAGAGAGATGCAAGAGAGATAGAGTGAAACAAAAATAGACCAAGAGAAAGAAAAAGAAAGAGACACAGAGAAACAGAGAGGTGAGTTTAGCAATAGAAAGAGACTATAAGAAACACTGAGACAGTCACTGGGGCATAAATAGAACTTGTGCCAAGCACAGCTGGCAGCAAAGAAGGATACACCTGCTTGTTTAAGGAGGGATGATTTGTTGCTCTGGTAAGTAAAATCAACTTCTTTGGGAGAGCAGCTTCACAGGTAGCAGAAAGAGCTCTAACCAGGGAAGCAATCTAGGATTTATTTTTGGTTAGTCATTTTGGTCAGCAAATAATCCACTGAGCACTACATGTGTCAGTCCCTGGACTGGGAGCTGAGTGATGGCTAAGGCAGCAGCATGTCGAGTGCCGTTGTCTGACAATTGAGGGGAAAGTCCGTAGCATTACTGAGCAGATGGGCACACAGGGGAGCAGCCCTTAACTGAAGTTCCAGAGGTGGGAATGGGGTGGGTGGAGTGTGAGGAAGGTGGGAAAACCAGGGAGGAGGTAAAACCTTGGCAGAGCCCTGAGGAATGAGTGTGAGTTGAGTAAAGAGAGGAGGAAGGATATCCCAGAAGAAGGGGCAGCACAGTCGAAGGCTGGGAGGTGAGCAATGGTGTGGAGTATTTGCAGAACCGTAGGTGGATTCCAGAGCACGGTGAGATGTGAGGAGAGGTGAGAGATGAGGCAGAAGAGACAGTATGGACAGACCAGGTCTTGCAAATAAGACTCAGGGTCTTCCCAGTTGAGAGTAAGTGAGAGAGATATGAAGGGGCAGGACCAGGGCTCTCTTCAAGAAGTGTGTCCAGTGGGAATTGGCAGAGAGTTTCCTATCTTTCCCTGCAGAGCCAGACAAGAAATGGTAGAAAAGACTTCCACCCTAGAATGGGTGTTTCTGTTTACAGATAAGAGAACGAATTCTTGGGGTGAGAGGAGAGAACCCATCAGGCCACAAAGGGGAAGCGTCAAGTCCCATTTCAGAAAGTTTGCCTTGTCTCTGGCCTCCCCATCCTCACCATCAACCTCACGGGGGCTGAAGAGTAGTCGCTGGGCTACTGGTGACAGTGGAGATCTTAGAGGCCCCACACAATGAGCTTTGATGGACTACTTTTGTTTCTGAATTCTCAGTAATCAAGAATTGCCTAGTTCTTTTTTCCTCTGGGTGTCTAAAGACAGGATTTTAGACCTATGGAAACAGTGAAGATACTGGGACTGCTTTCTCCCTTCCTCCCCATTTCCAAGTTTAATCCTTTAGTTTAAGGTATAAATAAAAATTCAACTGAGGGGTCTTGCCTGAATCCCACAACCAGAACAGAAAGTGAAGACATGCCCCTCCTGTTACGTATTGATTGTGAGGCCATGTGGTATGTGGGAAGAGCACTGGCCTAGGAGTTGGGACAATAGGCTTCCAGGTCACACTGTCTCTTACTAGTGAAGAGGCCTTGGGTTTATGTTTCCTATACTCCAGGCCTCAGTTCCTTTGTCTTGTAAGTGGGGACAATAGTCTTTGCCCTGGAACCTTACAGGGTTCTTGTGAAAATTAGAGAAGGGAGTTAGGCTGTGAAAACCAACATATGCTCTGTGAATAAATGCTCACCTGGGATCACAGAAACTGTTTTTAATGCTCTAAGAACTCTGAATGTCCGCAGGCCTGAGATCCCACGGAGATCTATTGCTGTGCCAACATATCTGTAGGACCAGAAGTTAGTCAGCATCTCTGCAAGCAAGGGTCCTGGGGATGCATGCAGCATAAATAAGGATAACCTGGGGTATCATTAGCCTAGAAAGGATGCAGAACGGACACTTAGAATGTAGTGACACTGCCATCTATAGACTGACACTGACACTGATTTCATTATTGCAACATCTTTCAGAGTGGACCCTTTGAGAAGATGCATTGTGATCTAGGCAACACTGCATGTGGATGGATCTTCAAACACAGGAGTTTGACCAACCAGTCTCCTCAGACACTGATTTCTCAGAAGGAGACCTCCATGTCAGGGGGGTACAAGGCTGGGCCTTTTCTGATCCACTGTGACAGGCTAACTGTTATCTCAGATTTGAGGTCTCTGACATCTCCTCATGGGCATGGGACTAATCTTGGACAGCAACCCCCAAAGCGGTACTCTGTGGCAAGAACCCCAGGCAATACAATTCCAAATGAGGATGCTGAACTGAGATGAAGAAACTTCTTCAGAGTGTGAGCCTGGATACACCCATAAGCCCCACATGGACACCCATGCAAATCTTTTTATTTTATTTTATTTCAATAGTTTTGAGGGAACAGGTGGTTTTTGGTTACATGAATAAGTTCTTTATTTGTATTTCAATAGTTTTGGGAAACAGGTGGTGTTGGGTTGCACAGAAAAATTCTTTAACGCTGATTTCTGAGATTTTGGTGCACCATCACCCCAGCAGTGTACACTGTACCCAGTGTGTAGTCTCTTATCCCTTACCTTCGTCTCACCTTTCCTCCCAAGTCCCCAAAGTCCATTATGTCATTGTTATGCCTTTGCATCCTCACAGCTTAGCTCCTGCTTGTAATTAAGAACACATGATGCTTGACTTTCTATTCCTGAGTTACTTCATTTAGAATAATAGTCTCCAACTCCATCCAGCTTGCTGCCAATGCCATTATTTCATTCCTTTTTACAACTGAGTATTCCATGGTGTGCATACACCATATTTTCTTTATGCACTTGTTGGTTGATGGGCATTTAGGCTGGTTCCATATTTTTGCAGTTGTAAACTGTGCTGCTATAAGCATGCATATGCAAGTGTCTTTTTAATAATGGCTTATTTTCCTCTGGGTAGATACCCAGTAGTGGGATTGCTGGACCAAATGGTAATTCTACTTTTAGTTCTTTAAGGAATCTCCATAACATTTTCGTTAGTGGTTGTACTAGTTTACATTCCCACCAGCAGTGTAAAATTGTTTCCTTTTCATTACATCCATGCCAATATCTATTATTTTTTGGTTATGGCCATTCTTGCAGGAGTAAGGTGGTATCTCATTGTGGTTTTAATTTGCATTTCCCTGATAATTAATGATGTTGAGCATTTTTTTTTTCCTGTTCGTTGGCCATTTATATATCTTCTTTTGAGAATTGTGTATTCTTGTCCTTTGCCCACTTTTGGATGGGATTATTTGTTTGTTTTCTTGCTGATTTATTTGTGTTTCTTATAGATGCTGGATATTAGTCTTTTGCTGGATGCATAGATAACAAAGATTTTTCTCTCATCTTATGGGTTGTCTGTTTACTTGGATGATTATTTCTCTTGCTGTGCAACAGCTTTTTAGTTTAATTAGATCCCATCTATTTATTTTTGTTTTTGTTGGATTTGCTTTGGGTCCTTGGTCAGGAACGTTTTGCCTAAGCCAATGTCTAGAAGAGTTTTTCCAATGTTATCTTCTAGAATTTTTTATAATTTCAGGTCTTAGATTTAAGCCGTTTATCCATCTTGAATTGATTTTTGTATAAGGTGAGAGATGAAGATTCAGTTTCTTTCTTCCACATGTGGCTTGCTAATTATCCCAGCACCATTTGTTGAATAGGGTGTCCTTTCCCCACTTACGTTTTTGTTTGCTTTTTCAAAGATCAGTTGGTTGTAAGTATTTGGCTTTATTTCTGAGTTCTCTATTCTTTTCCATTGGTCTGTGTGCTTATTTTTATACCAGTATCATGCTGTTTTGGTACAGGCTATACTATAGCCTTGTAGTATAGTTTGAAATCAGCTAAGGTGATGCCTCCAGATTTGTTATTCTTGCTTAGTCTTGCTTTGGCTATGTGGATTCCTTTTTGGTTCCCTATGAATTTTAGGGTTGTTATTTCTATTTCTGTGAAGAATGATGTGGTACTTCAATGGAAATTGTATTGAATCTGTATATTGCTTTTGGCAGTAAGGTCATTTTCACAATATTGATTTTATCCATCCATGAGCATGGGATGTGTTCCCATTTGTTTGTGTCATCTGTGATTTATTTTAGCAGTGTTTTGTAGTTTTCCTTGTAGAAATCTTTCACCTTTTTGGTTAGGTATATTCCTAAGATTTTTTTGTTTTTATTTTTGTTTTTTTTTGCAGCTGTTGTAAAAGGGA
Organism: Pan troglodytes; assembly: GCF_028858775.2. NCBI lineage: Eukaryota > Metazoa > Chordata > Mammalia > Primates > Hominidae > Pan > Pan troglodytes. The sequence continues at coordinate 42,768,263 of NC_086015.1, forward strand.
TTGAGTTCTTGATTTGTTCCTCAGCTTGGTTGCTGGTGGTGTACAGTAGTGCTGCTGATTTGTATACATTGTTTTTGTATCCTGAAACTTTACTGAATTCATTTATTAGATCTAGGAGCTTTTTGGATGAGTCTTTAGGGTTTCCTAGGCATACGATCATATCATTGGTGAACAGCAACAGTTTGACTTCCCCTTTACTGATTTGGATTCCCTTTATTTATTTCTCTTGTCTGATTGCTCTGGCTAGGACTTCCAGTGCTATGTTGGATAGAAATGGTGAAAGTGGGCATCCTTGTCTTGTTTCAGTTCTCAGGGGGAATGCTTTCAACTTTTCCCTGTTTGGTATAATGTTGGATGTGGATTTGTCATAGATGGCTTTTATTACCTTGGAGTATGTCCCTTCTATGCCAATTTGGTTGAGGGTTTTAATCATAATGGGATGCTGGATTTTGTCAAATGCTTTTCCTGCACCTATTGAGATGATCATATGATTTTTGTTTTTAATTCTGTTTATGTGACGTGCAGCATTTATTGACTTGTGCATGTTAAATCATCCCTAACTCCCTGGTATGAAACCCCCTTGATCATGGTGTGTTATCTTTTGGATATGTGTTGGATTCAATTAGCTAGCATTTTGTTGAGGATTTTTGCATCTATGTTCATCAGGGATATTGTCTGTAGTTCTTTTTTAAATGTCCTTTTCTGGTTTTGGTATTCGGGTGATACTGGCTTCATAAAATGATTTAGGAGGATTCCCTCTTTCTGCATCTTTTGGAATAGTTTCAATAAAATTGGTACCAATTCTTCTTTGAATGTCTGATAGAATTCAGCTGCGAATCCAGTCTGCTCCTGGACTTTTTTTCCTTGGCAATTTTTGAATTACTGTTTCAATCTCGCTACTTGTTATTGGTCTGTTTAGAGTTTCTATTACTTTCTGATTTAATCTAAGACAGTTGTATATTTCCAGAAATTTATTCATCTCCTCTAAATTTTCTAGTTTGTGCAAATAAAGGTGTTCATAGTAGCCTTGAATGATTTTTTTTTGTATTTCTGTGGTATCAGTTGTAATATCTCCCATTTTATTTCTAATTGAGCTTATTTGGATCTTCTCTCTTCTTTTCTTGGTTAATCTTGCCAATGGTCAATCAATTTTCTATATCTTTTTAAAGAACCCGCTTTTTGTTTCACTTATCTTTTGTATTATTATTATTTTTATTTGAATTTCATTTAGTACTGCCCTGATCTTTGTTATTCCTTTTCTTCTGCTTGGTTTGGGTCTGTTTTGTTCTTGTTTCTCTAATTCCTTGAGGTGTGACCTTAGATTATCTATTTGTCCTCTTTCATACTTTTTGATGTAGGTATTTAATGCTATGAGCTTTCCTCTTAGCACTGCTTTAGCTGTATCCCAGAGGTTTTGATAAGTTGTGTGACTATTATCATTCAGTTCAAAAAATTTTTAAACTTCCATCTTGATTTCATTGTTGACCCAAAGATCCTTCAAGAGCAGATTGTTTAGTTTTCATGTATTTGTATAGTTTTGAGGGTTTCTTTTGGAGTTAACTCCGAGGTTTATTTGACTGTGCTCTGAGAGGATACCTGACATAATTTCTATTTTCTTAAATTTATTGAGATTTGTTATGTTATCTATCACGTGGTCTATCTTAGAGAATATTCCATGTGCTGATGAAAAGAATGTATATTCTGCAGTTGTTGGGTAGAATGTTTTTTAAATATCTGTTAAGTCCATTTGTTCTAGGTTACAGTTTAAGTTCATTGTTTCTTTGTTGACTTTCTGTCTTGATGACCTGTCTAGTGCTGTCAGTGGAATATTGATCCCCCACTATTATTATATTGCTGTCTATTTCATTTCTTAGGTCTAGTAGTAATTGTTTTATAAATTTGGGAGCTCCAGTGTTAGGTGCATATGTATTTAGGATTATGATATTTTTCCACTAGACCAATTATTTTATCATTATATGTGTCCCTCTTTGTCTTTTTTTAACTGTTGTTGCTTTAAGGTCTGTTTTCTCTGATATAAGAATAGCTACTCCTGCTTGCTTTTGGTTTCCATTTGCATGGAATATCTTTTCCCATCTCTTTACCTTAAGTTTACGTGGCTCCTTATGTGTTAGGTGAGTCTCTTGAAGACAGTAGATACTTGGTTGGCGGATTTTTTTTTTCCTTTCTGCCCTTCTGTATATTTTAAGTGGATCATTTAGGGCATTTACACTCAACATCAGTATTGAGATGTGAGGTACTCTTCTATTCATTATGCTAGTTATTGCCTTAATTCCTTTTTTTATTGTGTTATTGTTTTATAGGTCCTGTGATATTTATGCTTTAAGGAGGTTCTATTTTGGTGTATTTTAAGGTTTTATTTCAAGATTTAGAATTCCTTTTAGCATTTCTTGTAGTGCTGGCTTGGTAGTGGAAAATTCTCTCACCGTTTGTTTGTCTGAAAAAAACTTTATCTTGTCTTCACTTATGAAGCTTAGTTTCACTTCATACAATATTCTTGGCTGGCAATTATTTTGTTTCAGGAGGCTAAAGATGGGACCCTAATCCCTTCTGGCTTGCAAGGTTTCAGTTGAGAAATCTGCTGTTAATCTTATGTTAATCAGATAACCTTTCCTTTATAGGTTATCTGAGGCTTTTGTCTCACAGCTCTTAAGATGCTTTTCTTTGTCTTGACTTTAGATAACCTGATGTCTATTTGCCTAGGTGATGATCTTTTTTGTGACACATTTCAGAGGTATTCTTTGAGCTTCTTGTATTTGGATGTCTATATTTCTAACAAGGCCAGGGAAGTTTTCCTCAATTATTCCCTCAAATAAGTTTTCCAAACTTTTAGATTTCTATTCTTCCTTGGGAACACCCATTATTCTTAGGTTTGGTTGTTTCACATGATTCCAAATTTCTTGGCCGATTTGTCATTTTTTAAAAAATTCTTTCTTTTTGTGTGTCTTAGTTTGGGTCAATTTAAAAGCTTTGTCTTCGAGCTCTGAAGTTCTTTCTTCTACTTGTTCTAGTCTATTGTTGAAACTTTCCACTGCATTTTGTATTTCTCTAAGTGTGTCTTCCATTTCCAGAAGTTGTGATTGTTTTTTCTTTATATCTATTTCTCTGGAGAATTTTCCATCCATATCTTGTTGTTTTAAACATTTCTTTAAGTTGGTTTTTATCTTTCTCTGGTGTCTCCTTGAATCACTTAATAATCAGCCTTCTGAATTCCTTTTTTTTTTTTTGAGATGGATTTTCACTCTTGTTGCCCAGGCTGGAGTGCAATGGCGTGATCTCAGCTCACCACAACCTCTGCCTCCCAGGTTCAAGCAATTCTCCTGCCTCAGTCTCCTGAGTAGCTGGGATTACAGGCATGCACCACCACATCTAGCTAATTTTGTATTTTTTAGTAGAGACGGGGTTTCTCCATGTTGGCTTCAGGCTGGTCTTGAACTCCTGACCTCAGGTGATCTGCTCACCTCGGCCTCCCAAAGTGCTGAGATTACAGGCGTGAGCTACTGTGCCCAGCCCTGAATTCTTTATCTGGCAATTCAGAGATTTCTTCTTGGTTTGGATCCATTGTTGGGGAGCTAGTTTGATCTTTTGAGGGGTGTTATTGAACCCTCTTTTGTCATATTACCAGAATTGCTTTTCTGGTTCCTTCTCATTTGAGTAGACTATTTCAGAGAAAAGATCTGGAACTGAATGGCTGTTGTGCAGATTCTTTTGTTTCATGGGTGATCTCTTGATGTGGTGCTCTCCCCAATCCCCTGGGGATGGGGCTTCCTGAGAGCTGGACTGCAGTGATCGTTATTGTTCTTCTGGGCCTAGCCACACAGAGGGGCTACCAGGCTCTGGGGTAGTACTGGGAAATGCCTGCAAGAGTCCTGTGATGTGATTGATCTTGAAGTCTCCCAGCCATGGATATCAGCATCTGTTCTGGTGAAGGTGGCAGAGGAATGAAGTAGAGTCTGTGAGAGTCCTCGGCTGTAGATAGATTTAGTGTGCTGGCTTTCTTGAATGCTAGTTATGTTAGCAGTGAAGTTGTCATATGGACAGACTCAGGACGTCTGATTAGCCAGGATGTTGCAGGCAGTGCAACTGGTTGTTGTTTTCTTCTTCCTGGGATCAAAGTTCTTCTGTCATGAGTTGCTTTAATGGCCTGAGCTGTTTGACCTCCAGCCGGTAGGTGATGCTTTCAAGAGAGCACTAGTGCATTAGTAGAAGGGGGATCTAAGCTCACCCTAAGTTGGCCAGGGTAAATATTTTAGTTTCTCAGGTGATGAGCAGGGCCATAAAGCTTCCGAGAGTTTCTGGGTTTTGTGTTCAGCTACCAAGGCAGGTAGGGAAATACCATCAGGTGGGGGCAGGGGTAGGTGAGTCTGGACTCAGACCCTTCTTGGGTAGGGATTGCTGTGGCCACTGTGGTGGATGGGGGTTGGTTCTCAGGCCAGTGGGGTTGTGTTCCAGAGGGAATTTTGGCTGCCTCTGCTGTGCCATAGAGTTCTCCAGGGAAGTGGGGGATAGCTGCTAGTGAGAGGCCTCACCTAGCTCTCATGTAGTTGGTGAAGCTGGTCTTGCTCCTGCAGTGCCCTACTCAGACCTTGCCCCAGGCTGTGAGCTTTCCCACTGAGAAAGAAAGCATGACTTTTGGACCGCATCCCTCACTGTCTGCTTGCAGTTCCCATTTGCCCCCTGGATTCTGCTCAAGAAAATTTGTGCCCAGTTGAAATTATTACTAATTTTAGTTGAAACTTCTTTCATCCTGTGACCCCTCCCTGATTCCGCTGGCTGCCTTCCCCAAGGGTGCCTGTGAGACATAGTCAGGGATGGATTCCCTGGTCTCGAGCTGGAGACTGGGAGTGCCTACAAGGCACTTCCCTTTGCTGTTTCTACTTTTATATTTTGTGTGGCTTCCTAAATTTATTTACATTCCAGGTAAGGGTAAATTCTTCTCCTGTGATCTGGATTTTCAGATTACCCAGTTGGGATGTATGTTTGGAGGCAGGTTTCCCCCCCTCACACTTTGGGAGCTCACAGTTTTTCACCTGTCTTGCAGAATTTCCAGCAGTGTGCCACTTATTTAAAAGGATCTATAAATTCTTTCAGTTCTCCTGGTATATTCCTGCAGTGGTTCTTGGAGCAAACGTTCATGGTGTGAGTCTCCACACTCTGTCCAAGTGGGACCTGCATGTTAGCCCTGTCTCCTACCCACCATTTTGTCCCCTCTCCTATCACACATGCAGATCTGCATAGAGATATACTCACGCCAGGGTAATGACGCTAAAATCCAGCCAGTTCCAAGGATCTCTCAGGTACGTGAACTCATTTAGACAAAATCCTCTTGCCAGTATCTTTATCAAGGCTTCAAAGGTGTAAATGACAGTGAAGACATATCTGGGAAGGAGGGTAGAAAAGGAGTGTCAACTGTGCCATGGAGTGTACTCAGGGGGTTCCTTCTTCTTCCAGGAGGGAGGGATGAGCTTCTCTGACTGCTCCAAGAAAAAACATGCAAAGAATATCACCAAGGTGATGAGGGGGAAGAAGGTAAGGAGAGGAAACAAGACACAGACTGAGGGAAAAAGAAGGGCCACACAAATAGATGGAGTGGGGAGGGATGTGTGTGGCTGGGACAGCCAGCAGCTTCTGCTGTTCTGGGGTTAGGCAGAGGGCAGTAGCGGGTGAAGAGCAAGGATTCTCCTGTTTATGTCTGCCAGGGCCTCCCTATCCTGCAAGAAGCTGGAGGCTCATCTAAAAACTCCGTTTTTAGAAACTGGAGTGCAGACTGATGAGTGGTAACTGACAGAGCAGACCTAAGAAAGCTGAAAACTGGCTGAAGCAGGGAATACCCAGAAGCAAGCCAAGCTATGCTGCAGAGCCCCAGAACTGCTTGGAACTTAGAGATGCTAAGTATCTCTGAAAGCAAGGTTTGGGGGAGGGTGATAAGTAGGGCTGAAAGAATTGTTTGAAAGTTTTTTACAAGAACCAGTTGAGCTTTCTAGATGCTGCTTTATGCCATCCATTCAATGAGAAACTGTTTCTGCTCCAGAAATGGATTGGATGCTTATTTTCTTAAGAGTTGAAGAAGAGGGAAACAGTTGCATACTGAAAAATGCATATAAAGAAAAGTTTACCTACTGAAAGGCAAACAACTCCCCTCCCTATTCACTTCTGCTCCTCGTTAAGTTTCCAGAAGATAATCTGGTTTAGAGCCTATGAAGATGCTGCACTTTTAACATGAACAGCCAGCCAAGGAGCATCAGGAATTTGAAGGATGCTTCTAACACCAGAAACCAAAGCAACCAAACAACTGAAAAAAAAAGAAAAGAAAAGAAAAGAAAAGAAAAAGAGACAATAAAGAGGGCAGAAGAAGAGTTAGAGAAATAAAACTGTATTGGCCAGGCGCTGTGGCTCACGCCTGTAATCGCAGCACTTTGGGAGGCTGAGGCGGGCAGATCACGAGGTCAGGAGATTGAGACCATCCTGGCTAACGCGGTGAAACCCTGTCTCTACTAAAAATACAAAAAATTAGCCGGGCGCCGTGGCAGGCACCTGTAGTTCCAGCTACTCCGGAGGCTGAGGCGGGAGAATGGCGTGAACCCGGGAGGCGGAGCTTGCAGTGAGCCTAGATCGCGTCACTGCACTCCAGTCTGGGTGACAGAGCAAGACTTCGTCTCCAAAACAACAACAACAACAGCAACAACAACAACAAAAAACAAAACAAAAACCTGTACTAATATTTTTAGAGAGTTAAGAGGTGAGAAGAGGCTCCACGTATAGAACAAGAGCAGAAGGATGTAAAAAGTACCTTCAAAGACAAAATGGAATTTTGAAAACAAAAATATGATAGCAAAAGTAAAACACTAATAGGCGGACTTGTAAATAAAGTTTTGGAAATCTCACAGGAAGTGGAACAAAAAAGCAGAAATGGATAGGAAGTGATAAAAAGTTTGAAAATTAGAGAATCAGACTAGGAGGTATATTGTTTGACTAATAGGAGGTCTAGAAAGAAATTAGAAGACAATGAGCAAGGCCTTCAAAATTAAGAGGAAAATAATTTCTAATACAGAAGTCTTTCCCTAGCCAAACTGTCAAAGAAGGTAGAATATATGAAGTCTTGGGAAATGTAGTTCTTAGTTACCCTTCTAATAAAGTTACTAGAAGCTGGGCATGGTGGTATGTACCTGTAGTCCTAACTACTTGGGAGGTTGAGGCAGGAGGATCACTTGAACCCCGGAGTTTGAGGCCAACAGCCTGGGCAGCATAGAGAGACTTTGTCTTAAAAAAAAATGTTACTAGAGGATATGCTCCATTCAAACAAGAAACATATATGCGATCCAGGGAAGAGGCAAAAGGAATCCAAAAAAAGGATGAAGAAGAAAAAATCTCTAGAAAACAGCTGTGCATCAGGCCTAGAAAACATCTAGGTCAGAATGAGGCAGAAGATGAAGTACTCTAGCTGTGATTTCCATAGGAAAAAAATGATACACATGCACCTGATGTGTGCAAATAAATTGAAGCAACAATTAAACATCTGGAGAAGAGTTTGGGAACAAATTAGGGATAAATAGAAAACTGAGCAAACAAAAAAATAAAATCCTTATTAATTCCAGGGAAAGCAAAAACATTGTGCAAAAAGGAAATATAGTCAAAGTACACTGCATGACACAGCTGTAAACAGTGTTTACTTAGCAATGTAATGTAATTATATATGTAGTCATACAATGGATATATTATCTGATGATCTAACTGAAGATTACAAGATAACTGTAACAGGAAGACGAGGGTGAGAGGAAATGAGTTTGTGGATGTGGCCTTAAGTTTTTTCTCGTAATAGGAAGCCAATAAATGACATCAGAAATTGAAAAATTAAAAATTAGTATTATGAGTATATTATTGGAGATAAGGAGGTATCAGAAGACACAGGTAAAAAAAACTAAAAGTGGTGGCCTCTGGAAAGAAGAGATGAGAAAAATGAAATTGCTGTTTTTTTTGTCAGAATCTTTATAAAACTCTGTGACCTTTTAAATCATGAACATACATGTCTTAAATAAAAGTAAAAGTCAAGTTAAAAAGTGAATAATTTTTTTTCACATCTGTGAGAGGAGAAATCGTGTTTGAAATCATGAAGGAATCTATATCTGGTTGCATAGCTGCTTGAGCTGTCAGCTTCCATATCTTGTTGGTTCCCCCCCACACTTTTTATGTTTTCTAAATTAGAAAATCTTAACTCAGAATTATAGGTTGTTGGGAAGCTTTGATGGATATTTCTGGTTTGTCAAATCAAACACAGACCCAGAAATTATGGAGAGAGTGCTCTCTAAAGACTATTTTCAGTGCTTCACCAGAAGGCAAGTGCCCCAGCTCAACAGCAGCTAATGGAGTTGCATCCTCTCTTTGGTGGTATTTGGCTCTGCAAGGTATTTCTTGACGTTGGGTTGCAGCATTCAGATGTAATTTTTAATAAGCCCAATGTGTTATTTCCTAAGTGCTTTTTCTGGTGAATGAAGAAAATCATTGGGTATTGGGAAAAAGTCAAGTTCTCAGCCATTGAGCCACTTGCACCACTGATGTCTGATTGTTACAAATCCCGATATTCAGGCTCTGAAAGCAAAGATTCATAATATTCAAATTCTGAATGGATCACTGAGATACCCAACTTGTATTCATAAAAATGGTAACTTAAAAAATTTCATTCCTTATTTTTAAAACTCTGTGTAAGCCTTTCCCATTTGCCAGCCAAAGCAATTCAGTGTGGGAGAGCAGCCTCTCTTACTCACTTTTCATTTCAGCCCAGTAGGCCAAAGAGATGTACACTAAGTGACCACAATCAGTTTGTATTCACAATTTCCACTGTGTACCTCAACAGCAAATCAGAATCTGGAGGCATATTACAGACCCCCAGCTGCGTTCCGTGAATAAGGTATGCACTAGCATTGGGATCTGGGAGCAGCATCTTCTATCTGGATAGTGATACCTTTCCTTGCTGACCATGTGGCTGGAGTTTCTTCAATGGCAATTTAACACCTTTCCTCTTTTAAAAAAAAGTTTTGGTAAAATATGCATAATATACATAACATAAAATTTACCACTTTCACCATTTTTAAGTACACAATTTAGTGGAATTAAGTACATTCAGTGTTGTGGAACTATCACCACTATCTGTTTCCAAACTTTTTTATAATCCCGAACAGAAATGTACCCATTAAATAATAACTCCCCATTCTCCCTCTCTGGCAACTTCCATTCTACTTTCTGTCTCCATGAATTTGCCTGTTCTAGGTACCTACTAAAGGTGGAATCATGCAACATTTGTTCTTTTGCGTTTGAGTTATTTTACTTAGCACAATGCTTCGTCAATGTTGTGGCATGTATCAGAATCTCATTCATTTTTAAAACTGAATGATATTCAATTGTTTACATATATACTACATTTTTTATCCATTCATCTGTTGATGGACATATTTGGCTATTGTGAATAACGCTGCTACAAACATTAGTGCATAAGCCAACATACCTTTTAAAGTCTGTTTCATAGGTTCAAACTAATTTTTAATTAAACCAGAGAGCTCTTCTTTTAAAATTAGCTTCATGATAAATAGAACAAAAAGTGACTGAGTCTTTCCCATATATATAGTGAAGATATGCTGACAACTTACTTATTCATAGTTTTGTTCAACTATAAAATAAAATGTCTGCTCGTATACCTAACAGTCATTGACTTTAAATGCCAGTCACATTATAAGGAATGCAATACTTCTAATTAAGGAATTATACCAATTGTTTTTCTTGTTTCTTCTCCAACCACAATATTTGTAATTGATTTGGAAACTGGTTTTGTATCTTACCAGCAGGAGTGCAATTGTGCTTATTTTTGATATGAGGATGAGTGATGACTCTATAGTTTTGTTGTCTTCTCAACATTTAACATAAAATTTTCACAGTTTTATACTGGGAAAGCCTTATTTTGTGCTTGTAGTAGAGATATTCAATTGGTTTAAAAGTGGGGTTGATAAGCTTTATTGGAAAATAATATGGAAGTTTTGATAGCTTTATATCATTACTTGACAAAAACGTTAGCAGATAATAAACTGGGTACTAGGACAAAAGGATCATTGGTCCAATAAAATTCAATTATCATTATTCATTGTCATGGCTCCCATTTTCTTATATATTTTTGTCTGTTTTTGGGAGATTATCCACATCCATTGTCCACTTGTCTCATGACAAACAGATTCATGCTTTGTATTTTTACAATGGAGGCCATTCATTACTTACATTGTGACCTTATTTCACATTGTAGGATTTATATTTCTATTTTTATCATTATTGTTATGCTTCAGAAAACCACTTTCGAAGTGATGACTCTTTTTTTTTGAATTGTGATATTATGCAAAGCGACAGTAATAATGGCAAATGCAAGTCTGACAAGTGTAAATAACTGTCAGGTGACAATAAAATACATTAGTCAAGATAAACTGCCTATGATTAACTCCATGTTAACCATTATGAATGAAATCAGTTTTTGAAGCACATACACTGTTTTTGAAAACATAAAAAGTTAGAAATTCTATGAATATAATAATTAATCTTACATGTTAGATTTTAAAATTATATGTGCATAGAGATCCTTAGATCACTTGTTGAGAAACATTGTAGGAGATGGAGAGAGATGAATTGCTCTGCTAAACAAAGTAAGAATAAGTTGGAGTTCCCAGGGACAATTCAGGAGAGAGTTGGAACATCCCAAAGGGACAGTTTATGAAAGAAGATTACAGGCCAGCCTCATTTAGCAAAATAGATAAAAAGAAATACACCTAATTGAATCCAGCAAAATGATCAGCTGGAACCATTAAAAATAGACTAGCAAATCTGTTAGTTTACAGATTTACTATATTAACAGATGAAAGACTATATGATAACCTCAATAAATATAAAAATACTGATAGAAGCCAACACCCATTCATGATGAAAGTCTCAACAAACAAGAAATGGAAAAAATTGATATAAAAAGTAATTATGAGACTCTCATAAACATCATAATAGTGAAACATTAGAAGCACACACTTTAAAATCAAGAGCAAAATAAATATGCTCACTGTCATAGTTTTGAATTACCATCATGTTGAAGGTCCCGGCCAATTCAATAAGACAGGAAAAATAAACAAGTGGTATAAGAATCATAAAGGAAGAAACAAGTTTGTCATTATTTGCAGATAATATAACTGTCTAAATAGGAAGTCCAAGGGAATCTACAGAAAAATTTAACTTTAAGGAGCTCAGCAGGGTTGCTGGATGCAAAATCACTATATAGAAATTAATAATATTAAGACAGTTTATCAATAATAAGTATTCAACAGGGCAACCAAAATTGCAATGTACCTAGGAAAAAGACATTATAAAATGTTGTAGAAAAATATTAAAGAAGACCTGTATAAATTAAGAGATCTGCCATACTGATGTGTGGGAAGGCTTCGTATTGTAAATGTGGTGATTCTTCCTGTGGTGATAAATCAATTCAGTGCATTACCAAACAAAGTTTCCACAGAGTTGTAAGAAAAGAGCTGGAAAATGTGACCCTTAAACTGGTATGGAAAAGTAAAGAAACAAGAACCAAAATAATTTTCAAGAAGACAAATAAGGAGGGGCATGTGAATCGACCAGGTCAAGTCTTACTATAGAGCATTTAAATCCACGTGGTATTGACTCAGGATGTGACAATGAGATTACTGGGAGAAACAGATTCAGTAGACATGGGAATCTGGTGCATGGCAGAAGCAGTGGTAGGAACCACTTGGGAAATGATGTATTGAAAAAAATGTTGGAATAATCCATATGGAAAAATATTGGAAGCCTATCTCATACCACACACATACAAAAATAAATTCTAGGAGATTGAAATACCTAAATGTAGAAAGGAAAACTGTAAATTTGAGGAGAAAACACAGGATAATATCTTTATGGAATACTATATGGCAATAAAAATGAATGAATTAGGTCTACATGTATCCATTTGGGCAAATCTCAAAAACATAATTTTAAAACATCAGATAAAGCACACATATAAAATGATAACAGTTCCATAAATTTGAAAAGATACAAATCAATACTTTATGCATGCAGTGTTAAACACCCACTTCCCCGTTTGCAGTAGATTCAGCTTCATTTCACATGTTCTTTGCCAGGTGAGAAAACATTTATCTTCTCTACAACCAAATTGCTATAATTTGTCAAAGGTTTTCCAGAATATTGTTATGGTTAGAGGTGAGTGTCCTAGGGTCATCAAAGAGCCTCTTCGATGATTCTCTGAAACCAGGGCATGGGGAGAGTAGGAAAGTTCTAGTCTTGCCCTTCTTAACAATTTTTGACCCCCTGCTCTCTTTACCTTCTGGTGCCCAATCTGAGGAAGAACCTCTAGTTTCTTCCCAAGCAAAAGAGGGGATTAGAAAATGGAATATCTATCTTTATCTTTCCACAAGCAGACAGATAGGCAGGCATGCAGAAAGACATAGAGCTACCATTATCAGCAGGTAATTGTGCAAAGCTAATGTTTCAGCAAGGAATAATGGAAGGGAGGGAAGATAAGGAAAAAGATTGTGTTAAGAACATGGCAATAAGATTGGTTTCTGATTCCTCACTGGCTACAATTTAATGCTTTTTCAAAAGTATACAGCATGATCTTTGGAGCCCCAGTCTATCCCAAGGACATTTATTATCTTCCTCTGGGTTCTCAGCAACATAGGAAACACCTAATGGCTATTATCAATTTGCATTTCAAAAAGAAAATCTAGTCTGATTATTTCCACGAGGCCAAGGATGCTGAACATCATCCAATACCTGTCACATAAATTCCCAGGATTGTGACCATATAGGTAGATTTGTATATGTTATACTTTTCATAGTGTGCATATAAAGGGAATTATGTCAACAGTTCAGTTAATACAAAATCTCCTAAAGAATGGATTTGATAATTACTGGGAATGGAAAGGATCCAACTTTGGAAGACGATTTGGCAATATCTCAAAAATTAAAATGTACACCCCTTTGACCTGGCAATTCTACTTCTAGAAATTCATCCCTTAATTTTACTCATATTATGTGTACAAAGATACATGTGTAAGGATACTCACCAAAAAATTAATATGTGGTGGCAAAATATGAGGATTATGTTAATTATGATAAATGTGAATGTCTATCAATAGGAAAATAGTTAAATAAACTTCACTTCATCCATGCAAATGAAATCTGTTCAGCTAATTTCTACAAAACAGCTGCTGCTGGGATTTTTTTGGGGATGTCATTGAATTTATAGGCTAATTTGGGCAGCACTGACATTCTAACAATTATGAATCTTCTAATCCAGTCACATGAGACATCCTTTAATGCATTTAGGTACTTTAAAATTTCTCTCAATAATGCTGTATTATTTTTTAGTATAAAGGTCTTGTGCATATTTTTACAACAGCATTTGGATTTATTAGATCTACTGTTTTTCTATTTTGTAATTTATTGATTTTTATAATTATTAACTTCTTTCTTTCATTTGTTATCCTTTTTCTAGTTTTGTTAGGTCTTTAAATAATTTCTTTTCAGCTTTTACTGATATAAATATTCTATGCTTCCATGCTGTGACTTATTCCCTGAATATGTATGTCTTTAACTGCACTCTCTAGGTTCTGATTAAACTGTTTTTTATCTTTTCTTCCCTCGAAATTATATAATTTTAGTTTATAGTTTGTCTTTTGTCCAAGAGTTCTTTAAGAGAGATTTTTAAAAATTATCAAGTGGAAAGTCCTCTCATTTTATTAAATTTGGTTTTTTTTTTAACTATATTTCATTATGATCAGAGAATGTTTTCTATATTATTTCCACTTTCTGGAGCTTATTGAGGTTTTTGTCATGGCTTAATATTTGGTTTGATATGTTTGGTTTTTTGAAAAGGAGGTGCATTTTCTATTGTTAGGGAAGGTAGTTTGCTATATATTAATCAGATACATTATATTAATTATATTACTAGATCATCTATAATTTTACATACTTTTTAATACATTTGATCTGTTATTGGCTAAAATTAATTGAAAATTTCTATTCCTACTATGGTTTTATTTATCCTCCTACTCTAATAATTTCTGATTTATAAATATTGTTGCCATCTTATTTGTTGCAAAGATATAGATTACTATCGTCTTTACTATTAGTATGTCTGTGCAATTTTTGTCCTATTTCATGCTTTTTGACTGAGATTCCACTTTCTCTGATACTAAAATCACGGATCCTGCTTTCTTTGTTTGCCTTTGCTTGTGTCTTTTGAATTCTATAATTTTAGCCTTTCTGTATCACCGTGAGGAGTATTTTTTTTATTCAACATAGAGTTGGGTATTGCTTTGTAATGTAATAGGCATTTTTAAAAACAGGTGAGTCAAATCCATTTATATTTAGTGACATGACAGATTTGCTTAGTCTTAGCTTGTTTATATTATTTCATATGACGTATTTAGTTTTTAAAATATTAGGCTGGTACAAAAGTAATTGTGGTTTTTGCATTGTTGAAATTTGCCGTTTGATATTGGAATACATTCTTAAATAAATGTGACCATGTTATACATCATTTTAATGTGCATTTCTCACTTTTTTTTTTTGCTAATGACTTATTACTTGCTGTTTATTTTATATTTATTTTAGACTATGGAAATTATGTTATACAAAAAGCAAATTCGAGCGATTTTCTTATTTGAGTTCAAAATGGTTTGTAAAGCAGCAGAGACAACTCAACATCAACAACGCATTTGGCCCAGGGATTGCTAACAAAGTTACAGTGCAGTGGTGGTTCAAGAAGTTTTGCAAAGGAGGTGAGAACCTTGAAGATGAGGAGAGTAGTGGCTGGCCATTGGAAGTTGACAATGACCAATTGAGAGCAATCATCGAAGTTGATCCTCTTACAACTGCACAAGAAGCTGCGGAAGAACTCAACGTTGACCATTCTACGGTCATTCGGCAGTTGAAGCAAATTGGAAAGGTGAAACAGCTCCATAAATGGGTGCCTCATAAGCTAAGGAAAAATGTTTAAAAAATCATCATTTTGAAGTGTTGTCGTCTCTTATTCTATGCAACAAAAATGAACTATTTCTTAATCAGATTGTGATGTGCGATAAAAAGTGAATTTTACTTGACAACTGGCAATGACCAGCTTGGTGGCTGGACTGAGAAGAAGCTCCAAAGCACTTCCCAAAACCCAATTTGCACCAAAAAAAGTCGTGGTCACTGCTTGGTGGTCTGCTGCCGGTCTGATCTACTACAGCTTTCTGAATCCCAGCAAAGCCATTACATCTGAGAAGTATGCTCAGCAAATCGATGAGATGCACAGAAAACTGCGAGGCCTGCAGCTGGCATTGGTCAACATCAAGGGCCCAATTCTTCTCCACAACAACCGACTGCATGTCACACAACCAACAGTTACTTCAAAAGTTGAATGAATTGGGCTATGAAGTTTTGCCTCACCCACCATATTCACCTGACCTCTCACCAACCAACTACCACTTCTTCAAGCATCTGAACAACTTTTTGCAGGTGAAACACTTCCATAACCAGCGGGATGCAGAAAATGCCTTCCAAGAGTTCATTGAATCCCAAAGCATGGATTTTTATGCTACAGGAATAAACAAACTCATTTCTCATTGGCAAAAATGTGTTGATTGTAATGGTTCCTACTTTGATTAATAAAGATGTGTTTGAGCCTAGTTATAATGATTTAATATTTATGGTCTGAAACCCCAATTACTTTTGCACCTTTTCATTATTTGGCATGTCTTATTTGCTTTTTATTTTTTGATGTACAATTCTTCCAGTATTTAGAGTTTGTCATATTATTTGTTACAAATATATAGATTACTAAAGAGTTTGTATCTTTATCCTAGTGGTTGTCTTTATAAGTAAAAACTTATTATAAATTTATAATTATAATTAAAACCATGTAATACATTGTCCTTAGTGTACTATTTCTTTAATCAAAATCTCTCATTTCCATTTGGTGATTCCTTTCCTCTCTGTTTTATCCATCATCTGACTGTATTTAATAATATCTTTTTGTGCTTACCTTTGTACTGTCAAGTGTAATTATTTTGTCCATTTCTTTATTTGTCAACTTTAAATAATACTCTTTAACTTCTTGTTATTATAGAAGCAGCAGTAAGTGAACATACTCTGCTCACATGTTCTTTCCTCTTTCTGCTTCCATTTCTTGCTATTTGTATCATGTCAACACTTGCAGGGCCTCTGGGGCTTGTTGGGCAGGGGGGGCGGTAAAATGCCTTTATTCTCATTTTTATCCCCCTCTGGAGGCACCGTGGTTTAGCAAACCCTGATCTGCTAAGTGATTTACCACTTCTCCACCCACTTTTGGTCTTCCAATTGTTTTGACATCATTTGTCCTCTGTGTTTTCCATTCTCTTTCTCTTTGTTCTTGTATATTTATACTGTTCTTTTCCCCGTGCTGTCATTCTATTGGCATTTTGAGAGGGTAGGGTAAAACATATGCATTCTTTCTTCCATATTTAACCACAATCTCCAAATAACTCCCAAATAACTCATTTTGCAAAAAAATGTTTTATATTAAAACTCCAAAAGAAGCATAGACATTTTACATGCTATATGATCTCAACAATATTAAATATAATTTCATGATTTTGTGATTTCTCTACTTAGTAACCATCTTCTGATTTATATTTTCAGTGTTCTGCATTTTTTGCAATGGTCATTTATTTGAAAAAATTATTGAGTTTTTATTATGATATGTAGCATGCATAATAAAAATGTACATAAGACATAAATTAATTGTTTTAAAACAAATGTTTGTGTATTAGTCAGCCTTTGTTGCCTTAACAAAATACCATAGACTGGGTGGCTTATGCAACAGAAATTTATTTTCTCACAAATCTGGAGGTTGAAGCCTGAGATTGGGATGTCAGCATAGTTGGGTCTGGGAAAGACTCTCTTTCTAGCTTATAGATGTCTACCTTGTCCTTGTGTTCTCACACAAACGGGAGAAAGCTGTCTCTTTCTCTTATAAGGACACCAGTTCTACCACTTAAGGGCTCTACTCTTGTGACTTCATTTAACCCAATCACCTCCTTAAAGGCCCAATCTCCAACATAGCAACATGGGGGGTTTGTTTCAACATTTGAATTTTGAGGGGACACAATTCACTCCATAGCAGCTTGTGTGACAACTACCCATGCCATAAAATGGAACGTGACCAGCACTTCACCAGCTCCTTCCCAATTACATCCTCCCTCTTCTGCCCTGGAGGCCACTATTCTCCTAATTTTTGGTACTTTTTCTTGCCTTACTTTATTGATGCTTTTTACTCCATAAGTATGCATTCCTAAACAAAATAGTTCAGTTTTGCTTGATTTCAAACTTTATATAAATGAACCATGTTTATGTAATCCTTTGCATTTGGCTTTTTTTGTTCAATATTACGTTCTTAAGACTCATCCTTATTGTTGCGCAGCACTAAAGTTTATTCATTTTTATTGCTGTAAGTTTTCTCATTTTAGAATATAACAGAAATAGTTAATGTACTCAAAGTTTATGGACATTTGAGTGGTTTCCGGTTTGGGGTTTTTATGGGCAAATGTTCATAAACTTTCTTGTAGCTGTAATCTGGTGTCCACAAGTACATATTTCTGTTAAACATAGGTACCTAAGAGTGTAATAGAAGAATACAGCAAATGTATGCTTACACCTTTACTAGATAATACCCCTTGCTTTCCAAAGAGGTTGTCCAAATTTACACTCCCACCAGCAGTGTGTGAGTTTCTGTTGCTCCATGTCATTCCCAATACTTGGTATTGTGACACTTTAAAAAATTTCCCTTCTATGATGAACATGTAATAAAATCTCAGTGTGATTTTAATTTGCAACTCTTTAATTTAAAAAAAGGTTAAGAATACTTTCATATGTTTATGGCCATTTGGATTTCCACTTTTGTAAAGTGCCTATTCAGATTTTGTGCTATTTTACAAGTGGTTGTTCTGACATTTTTCTAATTGATTTGTAGAGTTCATTACTCTGAATATAAGCACTTGCTTTTTCATGCTCTTAAAGTTGTCTTCTGATGAACATTCTTAATTATAGTATACTAAAATGTATCAGTTTTTTCCTGTATAGTTAGTGCTTCTTGTGTCATATGTAATAAAGTTTTTCTTAGTCTGAGGTCATAAAGATATTCCTCTTTGTTTTTTCCTTTCAAAAAGCTTATCCACCACGATCAAGTCGGCTTCATACCTGGGATCAAAGCTGGCTCAACATACGCAAGTCAATAAACGTAATCCATCACACAAACAGAACCAATGACAAAAACCACGTGATTATCTCAATAGATGCAGAAAAGGTCTTCAACAAAATTCAACACCCATTCATGCTAAAAACTCTCAATAAACTAGGTATTGATGGAATGTATCTCAAAATAATAAGAACTATTTATGACAAGCCCCCAGCCAATATCATACTGAATGGGCAAAAACTGGAAGCATTTCCTTTGAAAACCAGCACAAGACAAGAATGCCCTATCTCACCACTCTTATTCAACATAGTATTGGAAGTTCTGGCCAGGGCAATCAGGCAAGAGAAAGAAATAAGAGGTATTCAAATAGGAAAAGAGGAAGTCAAATTGTCTCTGTTTGCAGATGACTTGACTGTATATTTAGAAAACCCCATCATCTCAGCCCAAAATCTCCTTAAGCTGATAAGCAACTTCAGCAAAGTCTCAGGATACAAAATCAATGTGCAAAAATCACAAGCATTCCTATACACCAATAACAGACAAACAGAGAGCCAAATCATGAGTGAACTCCCATTCACAATTGCTACAAAGAGAATAAAATATCTAGAAATACAACTTACAAGGGATGTGAAGGACCTCTTCAAGGAGAACTAAAAATCACTGCTCAAGGAAATAAGAGAGGACACAAATAAATGGAAAAACATTCCATGCTCATGGATAGGAAAAATCAATATTGTGAAAATGGCCATACTGCCCAAAGTAATTTATAGATTCAATGTTATCCCCATCAAGCTACCACTGACTTTCTTCACAGAATTAGAAAAATCTACTTTAAATTTCATATGGAACCAAAAAAGAGCCTGCATAGCCAAGACAATTCTAAGCAAAAAGAAGAAAGTTGGAGGCATCACGCTACCCGACTTCAAGCTATACTACAAAGCTACACTACAAAGCTACAGTAACCAAAACAGCGTGATACTGGTACCAAAACAGATATCTAGACCAATGGAACAGAACAGAGGCCTCAGAAGTAACACCACATATCTACAACCATCTGATCTTTGACAAACCTGACAAAAGCAAGCAATGGGGAAAGGATTCCCTATTTAATAAATGGTGTGGGGAAAACTGGCTAGCCTTATGCAGAAAACTGAAACTAGACCCCTTCCTTACACCTTACACAAAAATTAACTCAAGATAGATTAAAGACTTAAACATAAGACCTAAAACCATAAAAACCCTAGAAGAAAACCTAGGCAATACCCTTCAGGACATAGGCATGGGCAAAGGCTTTATGACTAACACACCAAAAGCAATGGCGACAAAAGCCAAAATTGACAAATGGAATCTAATCAAACTAAAGAGCTTCTGCACAGCAAAAGAAACTATCATCAGAGTGAATAGGTAGCCTACAGAATGGGAGAAAATTTTTGCAATCTATCCATCTGACAAAGGGCTAATATCCAGAATCTATAAAAAACTTAAACAAATTTACAAGAAAAAACAACTCCATCAAAAAGTGGGCAAAGGATATGAACAGACACTTCTCAAAAGAAGACATTTATGCAGCCAATAAACAAATGATAAAAAGCTCATCATCACTGGTCATTAGAGAAATGCCAGTCAAAACCACAATGAGATGGCGTCTCATACCAGTTAGAATGGAGATCATTAAAAAGTCAGGAAACAACAGATGCTGGAGAGGATGTGGAGAGATAGGAATGCTTTCACACTGTTGGTGGGAGTGTAAATTAGTTCAACCATTGTGGAAGACAGTGTGGTGATTCCTCAAGGATCTAGAACCAGAAATACCATTTGACCCAGCAATTCCATTACTGGGTATATACCCAAAGGATTATAAATTATTCTACTATAAAGATACAAGCATGTGTATGTTTATTCCATTACTGGGTATATACCCAAAGGATTATAAATTATTCTACTATAAAGATACAAGCATGCGTATGTTTATCACTATTCACAATAGCAAAGACTTGGAACCAACCCAAACGCCCATCAGTGATAGACTGGATAAAGAAAATATGGCACATATACACCATGGAATACTATGCAGCCATAAAAAGGGTGAGTTCATGTTCTTTGTAGGGACATGGATGAAGCTGGAAACCATCATTCTCAGCAAACTGACATAAGAACAGAAAACCAAACACCGCATGTTCTCACTCATAGGTGGGAGATGAACAATGAGAGCACGTGGATACAGGGAGGGGGACCTCACACACCAGGGCCTGTGGAGGGGTTGGGGGCTAGGGGAGGGATAGCATTAGGAGAAATACCTAATGTAGATGATGGGTTGATGGGTGCAGCAAACCACCATGACATGTGTATACCTATGTAACAAACCTGCACTTTCTGCACATGTACCCCAGAACTTAAAATAAAATTTAAAAAATGGCTTTATATATTTACATTTCACAAAGAAAGTGAGGTGTTGATCCACCTAGAATTGATTCTTGTGTGTGGTGCAAAGTTGGATGTTTAATGTAGTTTTTCCAGGGGGATTCCTAATTCCTCAGCATCATTTTTTGAAGACCGCCTTTTCCCTGCTGTTCTGGGGTGCCACCTTTTCACACATTAGATGTTTACATATGTGTTGGTCTGTTTATGGACTGTCTATGCTGTTACATTATTCTGACCAATCTTACACCAATGGCACACTGCTTCAATTAGAGCTTTATAGTAAATCTCGACATCCAGTAGAATGAGTTCTCCCACTTTGTATTTCTTCCTCAAAAGTTTCTTGGCTATAATTTGCTCTTTAAAATTTCATGTAAACTTTTGAGGAAGAAAATTTAAAGTTTAAAGTTTGTCAAGTAATACCAAAAGAAGCCTGTTGAAATATTGATTTGAGGATCATATTAGATTAATTAGTCATTTTGGGGAGTCTTTACAATATTGAGACTTTGAATCTGAGAACATGTCTCCCCACTGATTTGGTTTTCTTTAAAAATTTTACACAATACTTATTATAACTTTCCTTATAGAAATCTTACTTATACTTTGATAACCTTATTCCTAGATACTTGACATTTTAAAATGCCAGTGTAAATGGTATTTTTAAAAACTATTTTCTGTTTGTTGCTAGTGTGTATACACAATTGATTTATGTATGTTAATTTGTACCCAGCTACCTTACTATACTCTTTTATTAATTCTTACTGTTTATCTCTAGGTTATGTTGGATATTTTATGTATACAATCTTATTATCTGTAAATTACATCTTTGGTACTTTTTTCTTCTTGCACTTTTTTTTTCTTTGCTTTACTATGCTGGCTGAGACCTCCTTTACAAAGTGGAACTGAGAAGAACAGACATCTTTGGGTTTTTTTTTCTTTTGATCTCAAAGGGAAAGCTTTCCATGTTCACAATTAAGTATGACGCTTGATACTTTAAAACAATGAATACCCTTTATCAGAGTGATGCAATCCCCTTTTTAAAATTATTATACTTTAAGTTCTGGGGTACATGTGCAGAACGTGCAGGTTTGTTACATAGGTGTACACGTGCCATGGTGGTTTGCTGCACCCTTCAACCCGTCATCTACATTAGGTATTTCTCCTAATGCTATCCCTCCCCTAGCCCCCCACCCCTCAACAGGCCCCAGTGTGTTCCCCTCCCTGTGTCCATGTGTTCTCATTGTTCAACTCCCACTTATGAGTGAGAACATGCGGTGTTTGGTTTTCTGTTCTTGTGTTAGTTTGCTGAGAATGATGGTTTCCAGCTTCATCCATGTCCCTGCAAAGGACATGAACTCATCCTTTTTTATGACTGCATAGCATTCCATGGTGTATATGTGCCACATTTATTCCCTTCTATTTCAACTTTTCTAAGAATTTAAAAGTATAAATGGAAATTAAACTTTATCAAATGATTTTAGCATCAATTAAGAAGACTATGTGATTCTTTTCCTTTAATCTATTAATAAAAATATAACATTTTCTGTTGTGGCATGCATTACTGTTATGATTAGCAAAAAAAAAAAAAAAAAAAAAAAAAAGAAAGCTCTGCAAAGCACCTGTTATTATACCCAAAGGTATGTTAGGTTCAAGCTGGAGTGGAAGCATCCCTCCCAGATGTGTGGATATGGAATGTTTTTGGAAAACTCCCAGATTCTGAAACTACAGGGGTTTCACCCACTAACCTAGGGAAATAGAATAACCTCAGGAATACTAAGGTTACTTTGAGTCATATGAAGCATGATAACTTAAACAGCTTCATTTATGAGTTATTTTCTAAATATACTCCAGAGCCATTTGTTCTTAGTTCTGTCTCAGTTTTGCTCCTGTCTCTCTTTCATAGCAGGCCTTCTCAAAAGCATACCTTCTCTAAGGCATACATTTGTGTGTGCATCTAGCAGGTGAGTGAGTGTGTGTGTGTGGGGGGAGGGGGTGGGGGCGAGGAGACTCATCTTCCCAGGCCACCTTAGACTTTCTGGGGCTGGGACTCAGGCATTTAAAAAATCTCCCCAAAAATTGCAATATGCAGCCAAAGTTGAGAACCACTAATCTGTATCTCCTTGAAACTGAAAATCATGTATGTTTATGAAACAAAGCTCACAGAAGGAGAGACCTGGTTATTACAAAGACACATAGACAATGAGATTCAGCATTACCCACATGAGGCATGGCAGGATAAATAAAAGACAAAGACTGCCAAGTGAAGGAAGAAAAGAAAGCAAAAAGAGATGGTACAATAATGATAGCAAATCTACTCACTCAATTTTCTCTGGAAGGTCAGTTCGGGTCATGCACACACAATTAACCAAAATAGTGATCGTAATAAATAAACTGAACCACCTGAAAGGCCTGTGTTAAGGAAAAGCTGAGATCACCAAGTCTCTGTGATGTCATCTAGGATCACCTTGATGCTGAATGATTACATTCATAAATCTTAGCTAATATTAGCTTTATGATCTTGTCACATAATAACCACTAACGTTTACTGAGTGCCTAAGCTAGGCTGAGTACTTTGTCCATGTTACTTCTAATACAACTGATCTACAGGTGGGTATAAATATCTACATTTTGAAGCTGAGAAACAGGCTGACAAAAAATAAAAGTTAAATAACTTTTCTCAGGTCATGCAGCTAGTCAACCATGCTGCAGAGGTGTGAACTCTTATCTGTCTGATAACAAACTCTGAGCAAGATAGAAGGAAACAGGCTCCCTTTTCCAAAATGTCCTTCTACCCCGAAGCCTTCATTTCAGTATACAAAATGGCTTGAAATTTCATCTGGCAAATGTCTTTTTTATTCTAAAAAACAAAGAAAAGTTAGAAACTTGGAGATAAGTGAAGAGGTACAAACTTTCATGGGAATTAGTTTCATCAGATTGTTTGCGTAACTTAGTTGAGATCAGTTCCACCGAGGAAATGGTCTTCTGGGTAGGAACGGTGGAGGCAGGCACAGGGAAGTGAAATACTGGCTCAGGAAGAAA
This sequence comes from Pan troglodytes, assembly GCF_028858775.2. Taxonomy (NCBI): domain Eukaryota; kingdom Metazoa; phylum Chordata; class Mammalia; order Primates; family Hominidae; genus Pan; species Pan troglodytes. The sequence goes on from NC_086015.1 coordinate 42,792,003, forward strand.
ACCCCAAGTAGGATTAGGCTGGAGTGGAGAACTCTGAATAGCTAGAGTGGAGAATATTGACAGCAGACTATGGGCAAAGGGATTATCAAAAGGGGAGGGAGACATTGAAAGGAAGGTGGGTGGAAGGGGAAAATAGAAGGGAAGAAATGTTGGTGGGGAGAATCTAAAGGTAAATTGTTCCCACTTGGATATTTTTCTTAGGAATAGCTGGGCTCCCAACAGTGCTTCCTAAGGAAAAACAAAGCTTGAAGATAAGCTTGACCTACAGAGAGAGTACAACACTCATTTTTCAATTTGAGCAGAAGTATTTAAATGTATTTTAGTTTTCTGTAAATGCCTTGATGTGTCTAGTTTTACAGTTACTTAGGAACACATCTATTTTGAAAAGGAAAATTCTATTAATTAAACCACATTTTCCTGCTGACTTACAATTAAATTAAGAAATATGCTCACATGGGGGGGAAATGTTAATCCAAGGATTAAACTAAAATCGTGTCTCCAATTCTACAAATATTTAAAAGTAATGTATCTTATGTATAATATTAGTTATGAAAACATTCATAGCAAATGTGATTAGAATTATATTTTTGGTGAAATATTAATAATAGGGCCCTGAGAATTCTAGTATCTTTTGGGGCTGGAGTTACCAAATTTATGAGATTTAAATGCAGACTTTTGTGAGGAAGAGACCCCCTCAACAGCTTTTCTGTCCAGCTGTGACTCTACCAAGCAATTATTTACTCATCAAATCTCAAGATGAAGAGAATATTCACTGGTCACTTGGTTCTTTTTAGGGGATTTTATTTCTAATTAGCTGTTTCTTACTTATCCAGATGTAATTCAACCAGAATCCATAAAGAGGAGTTTGTATGTTTGTGATTTCTCTTTATTTGTAATTTCCATGTAATTGTATATATTTTGAAAAAGCAACAACTACCCAAGCAGAGACGACACATTGAGAGAATAATTACCCTGATTACTTTCCACCCTGCTTCCTCACTGCAGATACTGCTCTACGCAGGATGCAGGCTGGACTTCTTAACTAGCTACATGGTCTTGGATAATTTACTTAATGCCTCTGTGTGTCAGTTTCATTATCTGTAAAATGGGGATGGTAATCTCTACTTCAGAGGCTTTTGAACTGATGATGGTATTGACACTTAGGAAGTATTTAGCAAGTGAGAGACTGTATTGTCATTAAATATCCTTCTGTAGAATCTGAAAATTCAAGATTCAGCTCAGAAAACATAATTCTTGCTGGCCAGCCAGAAAGAAAAAAATGTAAAAAGAGAAAACGTAATGCAACTTCATCAAGCTGTGCAGCTTCATGTTGAGTGTGCAGATAGATGACTGTGCCAAGGTTACCAGCTCAATGACAACTGTCCAGAAATCCAACAATCTGCCTCAGAGTTAGGGAGCAGGGTAGAACTCTTTTTTACTGAAGCCTTCTAAGAAAAGGCTGGTTACCATTTGTCAGGCAACTGAGGCAGATGTATTCTTGTACATCAACCTCCTGCAAGCCAGGGCTAAATTTGTCATAAAGAACTTCCAATCCTTCCGATGACCAAGGATCTTAGGTCATTAGGATCTTTCCATTAGGACCACCCAGGAAGATCTTAGGAAACCAAACCAAAGTATCTTTTTTCTACTAGTTTGGCTTGCCTTGCAAAATCCCCTGAAAGCAGCTTCTGACATTACCTAAAACAATTCATATAGTAGACATTTGACCAATGTGTCTCTAATCATTACAGTCTTGTATGGCATGAACATCAGATTATTGACATTTTAAACCTGCTAGTAGTTTTTGAGTAATTTGTGATGTTAACAGTGCCCCATGACCAATGAGGTCCCATTGAGACTATGTGTGCTCTTCCCATCATGGTCTGTTTTCCTTGCCCTCTGGGAGGTGCTGCTCTTTTGCCCAGTAAGCAGCCACTTCTCAGCATTGCTATGGCACAGAGCAACAACTCATGCCTATCTCATCTGCCCAAAGAAGGCTTGGGCCCTCTTACTGCCTGTTGTGTGTGGGGAAAGCGGACCACACACCGTGGTGAGAATGTGTCTGGGGGCATCAGCAAACCTCCCCTCATAAAGAGGATGTTTTTCAAGTTGTGCATCCACAGGTGTGTCTAGATTAGTCTGAGGTGAATCCAAACCACCTGTGTGTTGCATAAACACTTCTTCTGTGTCTTGGGACTGCTTTGGGGTGTGGGACACATTAAAGGCCCAAGCCATTTTTTCAATCTAATGACCTCATCGTACTTTTGGGATTCAATTGGATAAGGGCTCTGTTGCTAACCTCTAAAGAAGGTACTGGACACAGTGGGCAAGGTCTAATTGTAACACGTGGAAGAGGCAATCGTGCAAAGGATATGAGTGGACAGACACTTTGATGGCCGTTCTTCTGATCAGGTTGAAAGGACTGAATAGCCACAGGGCCCGAGTGGCACTAAACCGGGAAATAGTCCTCCCTTTGTTCAGCACCATAAATGTCTAAAACAAAACAAAACAGAAAGTGGACCTCCAATGAGAAACAAGATTCCTTATACAACCATGTTTTTAAACATGAGAGGCATTATCTCAGGCTTATGAGCAAGAAGGGCTCTGGGAACTACAGGTCAATGAGAGTCAAATGCAGGTACAGAGAGGCAGAGAGGATCAAGGACTAAAAGCCATATCCTCACCCTCTCAGCAAGATCCTCATCTCTGGGACTGACAGTGCACCAAGATGAGCCCACTGAGGGTACTTGAATGGACAGACAGCCAATCCTCAGGCTGGTAAGAGGTGTTATGCCCAGGGGAGGACTCTGGCAACAGGATGGTGAAGTTATGGTTGCATTTAATTTCTCTTCTGACAAGAGAACCATCCTTGTTTTGTAATGTTTCTTCTGTCTCCACCTTCTACGTCTCTGTCTCTTAAACCCTCTCCTGTTTTCTCCCTCTGAGGATTTAGGAGGATATGAACTCTTGGCATGGGAGAGGAGGAAGAAAGATATTCAGTGCCTTTTTATTTACTCTGCTAGCCATATTTGAGATGGCTGATTCCCGTCCTCCTAACTCCCAAACATGCATTCACCATTTTTTGGCTCTGTAGAACATCAAAAATACAACACAGGTGAGATAATTGTCATGAAGAAGCTCTTGTTTAAACTACTGATTCTCAAACTTTTTGATTTCAGGGATTATTACTCTCAAACCTTATTGAGGACCCCAAATAACTTTTGTTTATGTTGATACCTTTTTGTTTATGCCAGATATATGTATATCATATTAGAAATTAATATATATGTATATATGCTTATATACCTATATATACATAACTAGCTACATGGTCTAGTTGTATGTATATACATAGTTGTATGTATATATATAGTGTATAGATGTATACACACATATATACATCGTGTGTGTATATATATCTCATATTAGAAATTTAAAACTCAGGAAATTTTAAAACACGGGAATATACAGGCACACATTCCAGTAGCTTTTAGAGTGATGACATCATCCCCCATCAATAGCCTCTATATTCACCAATGTATGATCATAAGAGAAAGTGTGTGAAAAAGACAAATTACATTCAAGTATTGTTATACAATAGTTTTCATTTTATAAACCCACTAAAACAGTTTTGGGGACACCAGGGGTTCCAAGATCATAGTTGAGGACCACTGGCTTAAATCATCCTGCTTTCTGTCCTCACCGCCATGCTCCTCCCCCAACCTCAAGATGTCTGCTCTCCACCTGCAAAGAGACCCAACTCCTCTGGAGGCCCCAGGCCAGAGGTCATCCAAGGGAACAGCCAACTTTCCCTGAAAGCTCTGCAGCAGTTATCTGCTTTTGAAGATGTGGGTTTAGTTAGTTTCTATCATAAATGTCATAAAAATTCAAAGAGATCATCAAATAAGTTAGATTTTTTTTTTTTTTTTTTTGGTTGTTAACGGAATCTTTAGTAGACTGCCACATCACCCAGGGCCAAGGAGGACTTCCTGGGCTGGGTGGGACCGAGACTTCCTCTCCAAGGGCTGAGAGCAGACATTCCTACTGGTAGCTCTTACCCGGTGTGTGCTGTAGAACGGATCTAGATCCTCCAGGGGCTCCCCGATCAGTTCTGCTGGGAGCTCACCATAGAACTTGGGCAGCTGGTTGCAGGCTTTCAAGTCTAGCTGGGGCCGAGGCTTCTCTTCTTGGTCCTTCTGCTCCCTATGCTTCTCTCTGGCTTTCTTTGTTCCCTGCTTGGCAGCAATTTGCTTCTCTATCTCCACCAGTGACTCCGGAGTAAAGCGACGGAAGTTGTTAGTTTCGAGGGATCCAATGGGGAATTCCATCTTCTCATTCTTCTTCAGGAAGTATTTATACTCTTATAAGAGTGGACATAACCACAGAGAGGTGACAGCTTGCCCACTGGCCCTGTCCCTCTCATCTGTCCCATCTTGATTGTCAGAACAGCCCTTCTCCCACCCTCATATCTGGCCCCTCCCTGAACTCACACTTGGCTCCTCCCAGGAACCCATTCCCCTGCAAGGCATTCAGGGGAGGCTGTTTATTCCACCCTCCTCCAGGTGCCTCAGGGTTATGTCTTTGCTTCCCATGTGCTTCTATGCCATTGCTTCTTCACCACTTTGTACCATCCTACCACCACCACCAGATTTAGCCATGCTGCCCTCTCTCCTCATTTCCAGGACCACTGAGTTCCAGGCACTCTCCCATATTCATCAAAGACTTTGGTTTATAGTCTACTTTATCTTAAGTCTCATGCTACTTTCTTATCACAATCTTTTATTTATTGACATTGTCAACATTTCTCCACCTGTTTGAATTTCATTTGGACCTCCAAGTTACTAGAGAACTCCAGATTATTGGAGAATTTCATTGGGACCTCCAATTTCTCTGGGACCTCCAGGTTCAGTCTGTGGCTGAACACTTTTCTCCATAACCAGATTAGACCTGTGGTCCACAATTTTAGCCACTCCCTCACCCTTATCCTAAATCCCAAGGCTAAGTCAATCTAGAACAGTTCCCCTGAACTGCTGAGGGGTTATGGGGAACCTCAGTATTGCCTGGGAATCATATGGTATCCCTAGTCAGCAGTTTCTTCTAGTCTGAGGTTTCAAATACACTCTTTTCTCACTATTCCCTGTCTTCCCTTGCAGTAAGCCAATGACCATATTTCCTAGTTCATGGAGAAAAACAGAACTCTGCCAACTTCATACCATCAAACCTCCAACTCACCTGTGTCTGCAGCCTTCTTTCCTCCTTCCCTTCTCTTACAACATGAGAGGTATCATCCTACATTCTAAGGACTATTCCTTTCCCTCTGCTTAGGATCTTATCTCATAGCTACCTCATTTTTTTCTCTCTCCTTGTCTGCCAGCTCTTTCCTATCAGCATTTAAAGATGCTTAACTTTCCTCCAACTTTAAAAACTTTCCCTTGATGCAGAGCCCATCCAGGTCTTCCCTCCTCTTTCCTGTTCTCTGTTGGCTTTTAATAAAGGACTTACTTCTACTCACTGTTTCCAGTCACTTTTCAGTCTTTGAAGCTTGGATTTTGCCCTCCTATCTCACTAAAATGCTTCCTTGCAGGGATACAAGAGATTGCCTTGTGGCTAAAGTCAGGGGGCCCTTCTCAGTTCTTGTCTTTTTTGTTTTTTTCTTTTTCTTTTTTTTTTTTTTTTGAGACAGGGTATCACTGTCACCCGGACTAGAGTGCAGTGGTGCAATCTCTGCTCACTGCAACCTCTGTCTCCTGGGCTCAAGCAATTCTCCCACCTCAGCCTCCTGAATAGCTGGGCTATAGGCACATGTCACCACACTTGGCTAGTTTTGAAAAAATTTTTTTGTAGACAATGTACCACTATATTGTCCAGGCCCATCTCAGTTCTTATCTTGATGGTCCTATTGGCTGTTTTGACAATTTCCTCCTTAAAATACTGTATATTTTGGCTACCATGACACTCTCTTGGTTTTCCTAACTTTCTGTCTTCTCCTTCTCAGTCTCTCCTTTCTCAGCTTCTCCCATACATGATTGTGAATATTGGCACTCTATCTTTTGTTTTCAGAATAATAACAATAGTAACAACTTCAACAGCGCTAGCATTTACTGAGATTCCACTATATTTCAGACTCTGGATTAGGCAATTTTCATGCATTATTACATTAACTATCACTGTACCTGTGAAGTATTATCTCTAATATATAAATAAGATACCAGAGCAGCAAAGTTAAAATTTCCAAGATCACATTACTAATGAGTGGCAGAATGGTACTTAAACTCAGGTATGTTTGCCACAATCTCTTGGGAACATCTCATCATTCCCATATCTTCACTTCTCATTTATATGCAGATGACTGAGTCTTTATCTGTAGCTCTCAGAAGTTCATGGGGCTCAGATCTTCATTTGATCTCTCCACTTCAGTGTCTCATGAGCACCTCAAACTCAGCATGCCCCAAACTAAACTCATAATTATCTCCTCACTTCTTTCTAATACCTGCCTCTCTTCTATGTCTTTTTACTGCCATTAGCCCCAAATAGCCTGTTTCTGTGTCTGTCCACAACCTGGGTACCATAATTATGCTCTTTCTATTTCATTCCACATACAATCAAACATCTAGTGCTGTTGCTTCTGCCTCCTTAATATCTTCTCTTCATATCTCTCTAACCTCTCCATCATACTGCTGGTCCAATCACTGTCATCTCACTGGCCTCGTATGTGTCATTTTGACTCCCCTTTAGTCCTTTCTAACCTATTCTCCAACAGTGGCCAAATGATATTTCTAAAATGAAAATCTGGTTATGTGATATCTTTATTTAAAATCATTCTAAAGCTCTCCATAGCACTCAAGATAACCCAAACTGTGCGCTGACCTCTCCAGCATGGTAGTCCCCAGCCACACTACTTTTATAAGTTTATCCTTGAATTTGACCCATTCTTTTTTATGTTAAGGCTTTTCCATATTCCCCTTCCTTTGCCTAAAATTATCTTTCCACTTTATTTTGTCTGGCTAATCCTCTCTTATTCTTGTACTCTTGGCTTTGAGACAATTTCTTCCATTTCTGACCTATATGAAGTCTATGTTAGGATTCCTGTTTCATGTTTCCATAACTCTCTGCACTTTCTCTATAAACATCTGATTTGTAATTTCTGTTTGCCTTTCTATTGTTTCTGCCAAATTGTAAGCTCAGTGAGAGCTGGACTCACATCTATTTTGTTCAGCATTGATTTTCCAGAACCTAGTACAGTGCCTGGCACTAACTAGATACAGAATAGATAGTTGTTGCATGAATAGAGATAACGGCGAAACTTAATAGCTGAAAAACTAAAGAACATTTTGTTCAGAAAAATGCAGCAAAAATCACAGATCCGATAATAGGAATATAAGGAACCAAAGAGATTATTGAGTCTATTGACATTTTAAAGCTCACATACCCCAAAGTCAAGCAGATGGTGGCAGAGGCAGTGCTTAAATCAAATACCCCTATGATGGAGATCCTGCTTGCTCCCACCATACCTAGAGGTATTTCTTGAATCCAATACCTCTGTGATATAGACACTGCTTATTGTCACCAGCCCTAGAGGCAGCTCTGGTACCCAATACCCATATGTAGGAGGCTCCGCTGGTTGTCACCAGTCCTTCCATGCATTGAAGTCCTGGGAGGAGCTCTCACTGCTCTGACACCATTCCTCTTCCTTAATGTCCTCCATTACTTTCTTCTGAGAGCTTTCCCTCACCCTCTTCCTCTCCTCCTGCCTATTTGTAGTTGATCTGTTTCTTACGGAACTTTTCAAAGTCAACCTACATTACATAATTGAACATTTGTCTTCTATTTTCTTCTAACTTAGAAGTTCTATGTGTTGTGTGCCCAAATTCTGATTAACATGGTGTATTTATGCAATGACCATTCAAACAATGTTGACTTCAGTGTCTTTAATTCTTCCCTTCTGAGAAACAAAGATTAAGTTAACTTTCTCTTCCTTGTCTAGGGGAGAAGAGATACTTATAGTTTGGAACCAAATTTGAATCCCAGGACTCAGTTGGTTAGTAACAATGCAAGAATTCTCTCAGTGACACTGGAATGCAATGTTGAAGATTGAGAACAGGACTAAGCCAGAATTCCAGGTCCTGGAGCTGGAGCTTGAGGTCAAAGCAGACTCAGCTATGAGACTGACTTCATGCCAAATGACCATAATTATTCTGGGCTACCATAAATCCCTCCGGCTAAGGACAAAATTGTTTTCAACATTGGGGTGGGAATTTGTAGTGATGTGATGTAGGTATGAGGGACCAGTCCTTCTTTTAAGACTTTCCCATCAGAAGTGATAGCTCTGGACTTGGGATCCCTTGATTGAAGTGGTTCTCTATATTCCCATCTATTACCCAGTGTCTTTACATGACATTCTGAGAAAACTATTGGGGTGCAAGTAGTTTATCTGAGAGCTATTTCTAGGAATGTCATAGAAGAGAGGAAAAGTAACATAAGAAGAAGAAAGCAGTATTTTTATGAGCCATTTACTCTTATGGGCAAACTGGGCTCAGAATTGTTTCACTGAGGGGTAAGGATACTAGGGTTTTATCTACCAGTCCTGTCCCCTTTTGGTTGACGGTTGTCCTGGGATCTTAACTCTACAGAACTTACTTCAGTGGCTAGAGAAAGCCCTGGGCAGACAGAGGCAGGAAGTCACATGTAGGAAGTGTCTGCTGGTGACCTCTGGTCTAGATCCCTGGGAAATGAGCAAGGTGCAGATAGTGACGGCTATAGTCCTTGCAACCTTAATTGGGAATCCCTATTTTAGAGTCTAGTTGAATGTAGTGGGGAAAGCACATCCTTTGTGAGGTAGCCATATCAAATGTATGTGTTATAGGATTAGTCTGGGCCTGATACTCACTTCTTGGATTAATGGCTGAGGAGGAGACAATCCAAGAAATATCTATTCTAGTTTAGCTCCAAGCTCGGCCCTGGCTTTCAAACAGTCTGCATGAGTTTTTGCAGGTATATTCCCTTAAGTTTAATAGCCATTCCTGCTAAGCAAGCCTTTCTATTCGGTGGGCATTCAGCCCTCCCAAGATAAACCAACAGCGATATTTGGTTCCCTTGCCTCCTTTTTTTTTTTTTTTTTTTTTTTTTGAGACAAGTTCTCACTCTGTTCTCCAGGCTGGAGTGCAGTGGCACAATCACAGCTCATTGCAGCTTTGACCTCCCATGTTCAAGTGATCCTCCCACCTCAGCCTCCCAAGTAGTGGAACTACAGGTATGTGCCACCACGCCTGGCTAATTTTCATATTTTTGACGGGGTTTTTCCATGTTCCCCAGGCTGGTCTCAAACTCCTGGGCTCAAGCAATCTTCCCACCTCAGCCTCCCAAAGTGCTAGGATTCTGGCATGAGCCACTGTGCCCAGCCCCTTTTGCCTTCTTAATATCAGGTGGGAGAGGTTCTTTCTCTATTGTTCTTCTCTAAAGATCCCATGTCTCCCAGAACCTGTAGGATCTCTGAATACTAACCTGAGTGATGGCAGAACAGATTAGCTATAGGGCCGATGCTTTCCTTTATGCAGTGGTGACCCTCTCTGGCCCCAGATCCTGAGGGCCAGACCCAGGCCTACAGAAATTCCTCTCACAGGCAGTCCCCCATCACTCACATTGACTGATCAGTTATAGGGGTATTGGCTCAGAGCCTTCAGAGAGGACTGTCTAACCTTGCATTTTCCCCAATGTGTTCTGCAGAATTTGTAAACAAGTGTCCTCTGGGGAAAACAATGTAGGTAAAATTTTCCCCTTTGTAATGCATTTGTTGAAAAGTATAGAAGACATTAACATGTTTTATTGTTCTTTTTATTATGTAATGGTATGCTTTTAAGAAGTGACAGCCAATCTTGAACGTGGCAGGGAGATAGAGGAGAAGGCCCAGCTCCTTGAATACATGGCTGTACTTGCTAATTGAGAACGTGCTTCTGCCTGATGCTCTACAGTTTGGCAGCATAATTTCAGTTTTTTATTCTTAATAAAACAAATTATTTAATTTCCCTAATTGGTTACTTTTGCTTCTCATATAAAGTTTTTCTTTAAAAAAATCATATGATTAAGGTTTTGATAATTTTTTCAGGTGATTTATTCATGGAACCATGTTTGCTGTGTTACTTTACTTCAAGTGTGTCTTGCATCTCCTGAGGGCCAACTGATGACTTAACAGTGCATGATGATTTTAAAATTGTTCGCTGATCCTATAAGCTTGCAAAATCTTGTCCTAAGATATGTTCTCTAATGCTTCCAGAAAGGGTCTCTGGGATCCCTGGTCCATCATGGTCCAGGCAACCCCTAAAAGGCAGTCCATTGACTTTCTAAGTTCTTTATGGGTTACAATATTCTCAGAAAGCTTGTCAGCCCTAGGGCTAGTCTGGAGGTAAACAGGATGGTTTGCCATCACAGATGGGTAAAGCAGTATCTATGTGGATTTTTTTCTGCTTGCTTTAGAGAAGCTAGAACCAAAGCTCCTACAACAGACATTGATGTTCTTAGTTCTCTGCAGTAACCACTGGCTTTGTGGATAACAGCTCTTCCAGCTTCTCTAGTACAGTGAACTTCACATGCCAGTCCACAGTCTGGTGCTGAGCTAGCTGTGTCACCATCACAGGGGGGAATTGGACTAAGATGCAGATTCCTGGACTCCACCTGAAAAGATTCTCAGTCAGTAGGTCTGAGGTGAGGCCCAGGGGGCCCCATTTTTAACAGACTCATAACTGAGGCTTCCAAAGGTGTTGTCCCTTTGAGAAGCACTGAAATTCTCTGCAACTGTGAGGTGAAACAGGATAAGGTTATAGAATCTGGTGAAGCCATGATCTACTCCCACAGTCTTAGGGCCTGGATGAAAATCTTTCTGGATTTTGGAGGTCAGAAGCCAGTATTAGGGAGTTTTGGAAAAAGAGACCTGGCACCAAGTGGCAGGTATTCTTATTCGTTCTAGGAAACTCTGACTCCCCAGAGGTTTTGTTGGGGCAGTCCTTAGGACTTCCTGCCTTCTGTTGTCAGAATCAGGGCAACTCCTGGCCAGGAACTTCAGGAAGCTTACATCCAGGGAATGAGAACAGAGTGGAATTTGATTATTTCTGAGGATCAAGTTTCTGTAGCTATTTACCCTGTTTTTGAGATTTCTGGGCTACAAGAGGACCCACTGGGTCTCTTCTTCATAGGCTATAGTAGCATCTTGACTTGAATTTCTATGATCTGATGAGTGAGCAGTTTCTAAGAAGAAGACTAAACGTGATTGAACAGATAACAGGTGTTTCACATTTGCCATTTCGATAGTGATGGAAATAGCTATGGTTGGTCTTTGATTAAGACCTATGGTCTGGGAGAACCAGCTGACTCAGAGCTGCTTGGTAGAGGCTGGTGCGAATAAGGGTGACAGTGAGGGTCTCCCTGAGATTACAGTGAGCAAGGCAAGACAGAGGGTTCTTCCGACCAGATTTTGTAGATCTTAGCAGGATGTTTCTCTGATTACACAACAATCATAAACTCGCTATCTCCTGAGTGTGTGCTAATTGAGTCTGATCACAGAAATGACTAAGCCTCATGAGGTGAATTACTCAAATCCTCGATTCACAACAGTAACAACAGCACCTCATTATGTACAGTGAGTTTACAAAGTGCTTCTGCATAATTATCCCTTTTTGTCTCCACAGAAATCCTGTACAGTAGGTCAAAGGTATTCTCTTAAATAAGAGAAAACTAAGAACCAATGAAGGTCTGTGCTTACTGTGATATAAAGATGTTAATTGGACTGAACAAACTTATCTCTGAGTCTTTTGATTCCAGATTCAGAGCTTTACAATCTCTGGGGCAGGTCTGGCTGACTACAGCAGGTCTGGAATGCTACTGATTGGGGCACCATTGGAGAGTTCTGGGACTTGAGAGAGGCAGCAACTGATCTGAATGTGTTCAGATTTGGTGAGATTTCAAGGGGCCTCTGAGAACAGCCTTTTTGTCCTGTAACTCACTGAGGTCTTAAGAACCCAACAGAGGTCTTTCCCTACTAATGTAGCATTTGACTCTGTATAGTAGATATGATATGGATAAACAGGTAATTATAGTTTTTCCAGAACTTAATTAGTAAGCAAAAGTGTAAGATTTTACCTGTGTAGGATTGTACCTTCTCATACTTCCCGTGGTTGCTCTTATCTACTTATATACAACTACGATTAGCATTTTCATGTAGGTGACTCCAAAATCTAGACCTTTCTTCTGAGTTCCAGTCATGCTAACCCACTGTCTTTGGACATATCCCCTTTAATGCTCCATAAACACCTCAAAATCATTGTCTTCCATGATCTCATCATCTTCCTCCACCAAAATCAAGCTTCTCTCCCCTCTGTGTTCCCTATCTCAATAAACTTCATAGCCATTTTTCCAAGATAGAAACTTAGGAGTCTTCCTTTATGCTTCCTCAAATCTTCCTCCCTTGTGCCAGACACTTTTTTACACTCTGGGGATATAGCAGTACATGAACTATAGGTCCATAACCTTTGGGAGCTTAAATGTAGCTCTGGGCCTCAGTCAACTAATCTGGCCAGCTTCCCAGACCCTTACTTTTCAGAGGAGAAAAGGGCTGAAGTTATGAAGACAACCTAAGTAGTCTGTGGCCACATTTGGAACATTAAATTTATATCTCTAGCCCAAGTCTTTCACTTGCATTCCAAATTCTTGTATTCAGCCGTCTATTCATCACCTTCCACCCAGATGTCTGACAGAAGTATAAAGTGAAATTATAATATTTAACTCCCAATATACTGTTTCCTTAGCCTTCTCCCATTTTAACACATTGTAACTTCATTATTCTAGTAACTTAGGTCCCAAGCCTTAAAACTTTTTAATTACCCATTACTGAAAGGAGTCTCTATTTAATAAATGTTGCTGGGAAAACAGGCTAGCCATATGTAGAAAGCTGAAACTGGATCCCTTCCTTACACCTTATACAAAAATTAATTCTAGATGGATTAAATACTTAAATGTTAGACCTAAAACCATAAAAACCCTAGAAGAAAACCTAGGCAATACCATTCAGGACATAGGCATGGGCAAGGACTTCATGTCTAAAACACCAAAAGCAATGGCAACAAAAGCCAAAATTGACAAATGGGATCTAATTAAACTAAAGAGCTTCTGCACAGCAAAAGAAACTACCATCAGAGTGAACAGGCAACCTACAGAATGGGAGAAAATTTTTGCAATCTACTCATCTGACAAAGGGCTAATATCCAGAATCTACAAAGAACTCCAACAAATTTACAAGAAAAAAACAAACAACCCCATCAAAAAGTGGGCAAAGGATATGAACAGATACTTCTCAAAAGAAGACCTTTATGCAGCCAACAGGCACATGAAAAAATGCTCATCATCACTGGCCATCAGAGAAATGCAAATCAAAACAACAATGAGATATCATCTCATGCCAGTTAGAATGGCAATCATTAAAAAGTCAGGAAACAACAGGTGCTGGAGAGGATGTGGAGAAATAGGAAAAATTTTACACTGTTGGTGGGACTGTAAACTAGTTCAACCATTGTGGAAGACAGTGTGGTGATTCCTCAAGGATCTAAAACTAGAAATACCATTTGACCCAGCCATCCCATTACTGGGTATATACCCAAAGGATTATAAATCATGCTGCTATAAAGACACATGCACACATATGTTTATTGCAGCACTATTCACAATAGCAAAGACTTGGAACCAACCCAAATGTCCAACAATGATAGACTGGATTAAGAAAATGTGGCACATATACACCACGGAATACTATGCAGCCATAAAAAAGGATGATTTCATGTCCTTTGTAGGGACATGGATGAAGCTGGAAACCATCATTCTCAGCAAACTATCACAAGGACAAAAAACCAAACACTGCATGTTCTCACTCATAGGTGGGAATTGAACAATGAGAACACATGGGCACAGGAAGGGGAATATCACACACTGGGCCTGTCGTGAGGTGGGGGGAGGGGGGAGGGATAGCATTAGGAGATATACCTAATGTAAATGACGAGTTAATGGGTGCAGCACACCAACATGACGCATGTATACATACGTAACAAACCTGCACATTGTGCGCATGTACCCTAGAACTTAAAGTATATATATAAAAAAAAACCTTTTAAATTACCCATTACTTCTCTCCCTCTCTCCAGTCTCTCAGAAAATTCTGATTCTGAAGTATAGCTGTCTAATTCTCATCACAGCCACTGCTAACCATGTAGCCCAAGCCACTATCACCCACTTCCATTGCTGCTGCCACAGTCCAATCCACCATCAGCTCTTGATTGGACTGCTATTATATCTTCTTAACTTATCTCACTGCTAGCATTCTCTCAACCACTTGAAGCCTATAGTTTCTGTAGCAATCAGAATGGCACTTTTGAAATATACCCTGTAGTGTGTTCCCATAACTTCATCTCTGAACTCACTTCATATAATTCACTGGCTTGTTCATTGGAACCGAGTCTCACAGACTTCCCTGGCTGTTTCTTGAACACACCAAGCACAATATTGCCCCTGTTTTTCAACTTGTTCTTTTCTCTGCTCATATTCTCTTCATGTTTATAATTACATAGCTCATTCAACTATTACCTTGCTAAAGAAGACTCCCCGACCATCCTTTCCCAAACAGCAGCCCCTGGCCACTTTGTACTCCTTTAACTCTCTCTTCATTTTTCTTCATAACACTTTTACGACCTAATAGTTTACATTTTTGTTCATTATTTATCTCCTTCAGCTAGAATGTTTTCCCCATGAAAGCATAGATTTTGCCTATTTGCTTAGCTGTTGAACCCCAAACACTGAGAATAATGTTTAGTACATTTTAGGTAATCAACAGATATTTGTTGAATAAATAAATATTCAAGAAATCTGGATGGGTATGTATCAGATATTTATAAAAAGAGCTTTTCACCTGACACCGAAATTGAGTTTAGGGAACACAGGGAAGAGGAAGCACATGTAGCTGAATTGTGAGTCCAGGGTGGATAGAAACTGACCATAATCCAGGTTACTGAAAAGACAAGTGTCTTATGTTCAATAACAACTTACTAAAATCCACCAAGATCTGGATAAAAGTCGTTCTCCAAAGTGAGAGGGGAACAATAAAGGCTGAAACCAGGAGGGTTGTGGGGGCGGAATGGCACTGAATATTACAAAGATGCGGTAGCCAAAAATGAAGGAGAAGAAAAAGGATCTGTCAGTGTCATAGAAACAGCAGAAAGAAAAGTTTCAAGAACTGCTGAGTCTTGTTCTAGTTATGGGAATGATTTTAGTCATGTAGACTCAGAGGGAGTGTGAATAAGTACCGTGGAGTGGAGAGGATGTGACTAGATTTCTCAATTGCTGGAAGAGGGTGTTTGGGATATTGGTGTGACTGCAAACATGACTAAGCTAATTATAAGAGATACCAAAAGAAGGCCATGATAATGAACTGTTTCAGGTTCATTATCTGCCTGGTATGACTTAGCTGCTTGGTGGAATAAGGGGCATGTTGTAAGGATGTTACTAGGACTGAGAATGTGGTTGGACCTTTCATAGCACTGGGTGAAAGTGTGACTGAGCTGGTGCTGAGAAATACTAACTGAACTATTGTTATGTCTGAGTGAAACTGTGTTATGCATGGTGCTGAGAGTGTGATTAGGTTCTCTAATACATGGAACAAATAACCAAGCTAGCTTTAGCACTGAAGATATTGCTGGGCTCTCCATGGCAATGTGAGCATGAGATTAAATGTCCCTGGTTTTGCAGATGTGACCAGACTGGTCAAGACTTTAAGAAGATTGTCTCCAAGATGTAAGCATTTCATACAGCCAGTGATACTGATATGTGTCAAGCTAAGCAGTCCATTGCCTCAAAAATTTTAATCTTTAGACATCTGATGGGAGCAACAGGACACCGGACATATGAGTAAGCTCTCTAGGAAAGAGATAGCATTTGAAAAAGATAAGCCACTGAGAAAGTGTGATAAGCTGTTTGTGGTGACGAAAGTGAGACCAGACCTCACTCTACATGATCCTGCCCAGTCGTTCGAGACCTAGTCTCAGCAATCTGTGACACTGGAAAAATAGCACTTAGCTACCTTTGAAGTTGAATAATCCTGAGTTGCCTCTGATAACAAAGAATGGGGTTAGGGAAATCCTTGCTTAACTGAATCACCTATGAATGATCTCAGAGATAATAGCTAGGTAATCTGTTGTTGGAGCAGGACCAAAGTAATTTACAGGGCGGAGGAAACTGCGTGCGCTATCCATGGTTCTGAAATAGCTAGTGAGCGCCTAGTCTGGATTTGAGCTGACCGTGGTACTGAACAAGAGAGGAAGGAATGGGTGAGAGCTGAATGGGACTGGCTTTCTGTGGGGCTTGGTGAATGATTGATCTGTTTGTAGTGCTGAATGAGTGTGTCAGGCTGAAATGCTGAGAATAGGTGCATTTATATTGGTGCTAAAAGGGAAGAAGAGCGTAATTCAAGAAAGAAAGCTGGAGTTTGGAGAAGAAAGTGCCTAATAAGGCACTTAAAACAGCTCTGCCCACCAGAATGGAGATCCAAACGAAGTTGAGGAGGATAAATCTTAACTTCTCATGAGTCTTTACCTCCGTATCATCTCTTCCAACCCATTGAGAATGGGATCAGAAAGAAGGAATAAATTTTTGTGTCAAAGGAAGAAAAGAAGTTCCTTATCACATGATCTGAAAATGTTGCGAACCAAAAAACTCAGGATGGTGGATTGAGTCAGCTACAGAAACCTTGAGTTATAATAATTTAAAAAAACCAGAGAGATAGTGTGGTTTTGTTGAAATAGCCACTGGACTCGAAGACAGGAAGCATGAGTTCTGATGTTATCTGGGTCTTTTGAATTCTTTGACCCTCATTTCTGTAATTTGTAAACTGGAGATGATTACCTCGGCCCTACTTATCTGACACTGTAGGAAAATCAAATAATATATATGGAAGCATTGTGTAAGGTAAATTATAGACAAATGCATAACATAGACCTTAATATTTCCATTACATATGTGATTTAATAGCCAATAGCCACTTAGCCTATCTCAATTCCACACCACTAGCTCTCAGTGTATAAACAAAACAAACATGTGAGATCATTTGCAATTAAATTAAATATAAAGAATTTACAATGTTCCACTTTATTTAGTTTGTAAATACTTTTGAATATGGTTCAGCTGCCCCAAATAAAAGTTTTCTCATTTGTACAATGAGGGGATTGGTCTGGGTGTATAATCCCTTCTATCTTGACAAGAAGCCGTGTTCCTTTCTCCTATTTCGAATTTCCCCTTTACCCCAAATTTTCATCCTATTATATCCTTAACAGATATCACAGGATTCCTTTCGAATTCTTGGAGGAAGAGGCCTGGAAAACAGTGTGAGTTCTTACAGTTTTTAAAGCTGTGGCTTAATATTACCAGTTATATTTAAGTAAGCCAAATATTTTTAAGGATGAAGTATAGTTTTGATTCAGGAAGAATACTAAAGTCACTAATGTAGATAATTATTTGCCATTTATAAAGTTTTGGTGGACAGTAGAATTTGGGTAATCAATTTAATAACTGATTAAGGTTTTCTAGGGATGCTGAGGTCACAGGTTTAATTAGGTGATGTAATATCACAAAGGTCATACATGAAAAATACATCAATGCATGTTTTTGCACTTCAAAGCACTGTAATATGTCTCTCCCAGTTTTCTTTACCAAAGCTTTTGCTAAGATGCAAATGACCTCCAGGCTGACAATTCCAGATAAACTTTTATACTTCTACTGACTTGACGTCCCAGCAGGATTTGACATGACTGGCCGCTCTATTTTTCTTGAAATCCTCTCTCTGTTCCATATGAGGCTTCACTGAAGGCTTCTACATACTGGAGGTCATTAAATATCAGAACTTCTTGGGATTCTGTCCTAGTCCTCTTTTATATCCCCTTGCATCAAAGTATAATCTCCTCTCATGGTTTTAACTCCCAGTCAAACCTCTTTTCTGTTCCAGACCTGACTATCCACCTGTTCTTTTTGGGTATCTCTCCCCTATAAATTGGTTGCTTCTTTTATATTCCCTATTTAGTTAAACAGCACCATCAAGCACGCAGTTGCTCACATCATAAACATGTAGACTCTCCCTCTCCCCACCTCTTCACATGTGCGCCAACCACCAAGTCACAACCATTTCTTATCTGGTCTCTTACCGGAGACTTGCTTATTAACTGGTCTCTCCCATATTCTTTTTTGCCTACTTTCATAGCAACCAACATAATCTTTTAAAACTGCAAATCTGATCATATCACTTCTCTGATGATACCTTTCAAAGGCTTCTCAACCTCTTTGGGTTTAGACATTCACATTCACCCCATGTGAATGTCTGAATTCATTCACATGGCACATAAGGCCTGGCATGATCTGGTCCCTGCCCATCACCTCCTTGTACATCACCCTTTTCCTTGTTTCCCCCCTGGTAGTTACCCTGGTCTTCTTTCACTTACTAAAACCCACCAGCTTGCTTTCTGCTTTGGTCTTTTCACACATGCTTTTCTCTCTCTCTCTCAGCAATGCTTTTGTCCTCCTTTCCCCTGGGTGACTTCTTTCTTCTTTCAGTTTAGTTAAGTGTCAGTTTTTCAGAACAACCATTCCTGACTGTCTGAACTAGACATGTTTTCTTTGTTATTCATTTGCATAGGAGCCAGTATTTCCTGGAGGCCATTTATTTTGATAATTATCTGTTCAATGTCTCTGTTCCTATGTTAAAAAGGAAGCTTCCTGAGCCACAGACCATGTTCATATCTTCCTCTGCTGTATCCTCAGCATCTAAAACAATGTGACACATGTAAGTGTTTGATAAATATTTGTGGAGTGAAAGAACAAATGAATGAATGATGATGGCTTTCTCAGAGACAGACTACTTTAGAGAATCATCATGAATGTGCACTGTGACTGATAAGTTTAGAATTTCTGCTGTCAGTGTGCCTAGTTTGACCTTAGAATTAAAGAGATTGTTCCCATGCCCCAAAGACGCTGAGCATGACTGGCTTTCTCTTGTGAAGAAAGAGGAGCTTGATGCTGAAATATCAAGGCAAGAAAACTAAAATGGGGCAATGACTGAAGGGAAACTCAGTGACATTTATTAAGAAGGAGTCATTGGAATGCAGTGAAAAGAACTATGATTTGTAAATGAGGGGTTCTGGGGTTAGGTAGCCCTGGATGTTCTGCCAACTTGCTTTCTGATGTTGGATGTGTTTTTGTTGTTGTTGTTTTTGTCTTTGAGAGGCAGTTACTACACAGGAAGATGAAGAAGTGCTCTGAGGTGACCTCTGCAAACTCTGGTGCTTTATGAACCTGGAAATAATGTTATGGCTCTGATTCATTCTGATTATGATCTTGTGAGGAAACTAAGACTTTGTCATATTAGAGGCCAGGCAGGTTCCATGCAGACAGGTTGACTTTGCAGTAGCAAACATCAGGACTGGGTTGGATCACACACCTGGCAGAAGTATTTCTCCCAAATGTGATTGGTCTGTTTAGTTGCTTTCTGAATGCAACTTTTGGAGGAATTAGAAGACTACTCTTCATAGACACTTTGTTCTTGACTTCCTAGAAAATGAGAAACAACAGATCTGTGTGTTCTTGACTTCAATCAAATGTGGACATGGCCTTGAGTTTTTAAGATTCAGGGGCTTCTCTCTTGAAACTGTCATAGCCTGGAAGTGCCAGCTGAGCTGCAGGAGGTTATGGGGTTAGATGGCAAGACAGCTCTTTCTCATTCTGTTGAATATTTTAAAATGCTTTCATTATCAGTAGTTGCCAATCGCCTACTGTGTATTTATCACAATTAGGTGCTGTGGAAGATGATGTGGTGTAGTGGGAAAAGCAATGGGTTAGCGGTTAGTAGACTTGAGTCCCAGACACAGGTCTGTAATAAACCCCATGTTCAGTCTTTGGGCATCTTCTCTTCTGGATCTTAGTTTTCTCATTTGTACAATGAGAGGATTGGTCGAGGTGTATAATGAGGCCCTTCTATCTTGACAAGAAGCCGTGTTCCTTATTTTCGAGGTGTCTGAGTCTACTCAGGGAGAAAAGAAGCCCTAGCAACAAGGAAATCATAATAAAAATAAATAAGGGCTATATTATATGGTTCCAACCATGGAATTTTAAGTAATAAAGATAAGTGACTCAAGGTATTAAAGAAGGGATGGATCAACCTAGATTAGAGAAGCTAGTGAAGGCTTCCTAGGAAGCTGTAGGTAGAGTGTTTTTATGACTGTGTTTGTCACAATATGAATGCCACATACACATTGCACTCTGGGCTTTGGGACACTGAAAAATACACAAATACATGCCCAGACTGAAGGCCCCCACTGGGCACTTGGTTGAACGCCTACCAAAAGCATGAGCCCCTGCTCATAAAGCAACTGTATGGTTGTTAATCTTCTTAAACATTAATTATTTCAGAGCCAAAGTGTTTATCATGAACAATAATCCCCCTTTTTCTCTAAGTTTCTAAAGAAAAAATATGCAAATTATAATAAAAAGTGACAGGTAGAAATGGGTTTTGGGCAAGGTTCTAAGCAAGAGCACTGTGAACATTATGTAAATGCCAACCAGTATAACGCAGCCCTTCAGTTTATTCCAGGGAAGCAAAAGATACGCAGGAAATTCAGTGTTGCTGTGCAGTTCTGACATTGAAGGAATCTGTCTTTTGTTCACAAGTCACATTCTGATTTGGCCCTCAAATTCTGCTTCTAAATGGCAAATTTGGACAAAAATAGTGTATCTCCTTTTAGGCTAAAGCTTAAATGTCACTTCATCGGGGAGGCCTTTCTTGGTCTTGTCTGTCTAAATTAGGTGGCCCCGAGATCTCCCAAAGAATCTAGTTTATTTCTTTCCTGGCACTTATCAGAGTTTAAAATTATATTTATTTGTGTATTTGTTTAATATCTGTCTGCCCCACTAGACTGTAAGTTCTATAAGTTCTATGAGGGCAGACATGAAAATCATTCTGTCTATAGCTCTGTGCCCCTGGTGCCTGGCAGCAAACAGCACATAGCACATACCCCAAGCAGGTTTGTTGAATGTTTTCATGAAATAGTCTCATTAGGTAAAAATGAGATCTCAGTGAAATAGTCGCATTTTGCAAACATTGTAGCATATGCTTACTGTTTCAGATTTTTCAAAATGCATTTGATTGCATGTAAAGTTTGAGTCCTCTCAATTTTTTTTCTACACATTTTTACACTTATCACATCTTTTCTCCAACAGAGCAAAATATTTTCCATTGGTTAAGAAACTTATGTTTCAAGAGGATAGGGTAGTGATTATAATCTTGGATACTGGAGCCATACTTTCCATGCTTAAATCCCCACTCTACAAATTACCAGTTGTGGGACTATTAGAAGATTACTTAACTTCTGTGTGCCTTAGTTTTCTCATCTACAAAATAATCGTAATAATAGAACTACGGTCCAGGCACGGTGGCTCATGCCTGTAATCCCAGCACTTTGGGAGGCCAAGGCAGCTGGCTCACTTGAGGTCAGAAGTTCAAGACCAGCCTAGCCAACATGATGAAACCCCATTTCTAATAAAGATACAAAAATTAGCGAGGCATGGTGGCGTGAACCTGTAATCCCAGCTACTCAGGAGGCTAAGGCAGGAGAATTGCTTGAACCTGGAAGGTGGAGGCTGCAGTGAGCCGATATTGTACCACTGCACTCCAGCCTGGGCAACAGAGTGAGACTCCATCTCAAAAAAAAAAAATAGAACTATGAAGTAGTCATGAAAATTAAATTAAATGAGTGTAAAAAAGATATATAGTGCTCAAGAACAAAGGAAGCAATAAATTAATCTTGCTATTAATACTATTATCTCCCAAAGTAATATAATTAAGTAGTTGACTCAGAAGTGCTACCCACTTTGTCTGATTTCGCATCAAAACATACAGTCTTCCTAATGTGCAACTCTTCCAACCAACAGTTGCAGAATCTGAGACTAGATAATGGATCTTGCCTGGGACTCCAGCTAATAAGAGGCAGAGCTGGACAACAACCCAGATTTTCCAGGACTTTCTACTGTCCAGGGCCAAGGCTATCAATTTCCCCAGGATTCCCTTTTTCCTCCTCTCATACTGATTTCCCACAAAGCTAGAACTGGAATATACTGGAGCAGGGGAAACAGTGAGGTGTCTGACCAGTCCCTGGCCAGCCACTGAACCAGCGGGCCAACCAGGATGTCCTGAGCCCCCTGCCGCTCACTTGGTTTATGGTGGGGCAACGAGCCAGGCAACCAATCAATACTTCCTGAGCACCTTGATCCATGGTGACTGCCAATAAGCTCCAGGGTAGCTGGCAGCCTGAGTGCTGCTGTCCCATGCTTGGCCTATGACCATCCACCAAGGCAGCCAGCGCTTTTAAAAATGTGATCACAGCTTTATGTGTTTAAAAATTGAACAAAAAAGATGATTGTATTACTAATAAAAGTATCTTCTTGCTTGCTTTCTATATTTTGGGCATAGTGCTAAGTATTTTATGAACACTGTCATTTTATCCTCACACAATCATAGGAGCATATCCTATAATTAACCCATTTCTGCAGAGAAGCCACTAAAGCCTTGAGGCTAACTTAGTGAAGGTCATAGCCTATTGGAGACCTAAGGCAATGTTCTTATCTCTTCTGCTCAGTAGGTAATGAATAAAAATATTAACACATCATTCTTGGGGAGTGGTAGTACTGGTGATTTTTTTTTAATTGAGGAATATACATACACAAAGTACACCAAGTTCATTCATCTTAAGTTTACAGTTTGATGCTTTTTAAAAAACATATGCAAACACCTGTGTAACTACCCCCAAGACAAAGATGTAGAAAATGAGAAGACTCTCCCAAGCCCCTTCCCAGTGGCTACCCCTCTCCTGCCTGGAGGGAACTACTGTTCGTTTTCTGTTGTCAGAGTCAGCACTTGCTAGATGTTTCTGATTCCCTTCCTGTCACTGCACTCTGGGCACAGAAACCTCCCCTCTCTTCCATCTATCTAAAGTCTACCCATGGCTGGGCATGGTAGCTCACACCTGTAATCCCATCATTTTGGGAGGCTGCAGTAGGAGGACCACTTGAGCCAAGGAGTTAGAGACCAGCCTGGGCAACATGGCGAGACCCTGTCTCTACCAAAACCACAAAAATTTTCCAAGTGTGGTGGAGGCCACCTGTAATCCCAGCTACTCAGGAGCTGAGTTAGGAGGATCACCTGAGCCCTGGAGGTCAAGGCCGCAGTGAGCTGAGATTGTGCCACTGCACTCCAGCCTGGGTGTTGGAGTGAGACCCTGTCTCAAATAAATAAATAAATAAATAAATAAGTCTACCTGTTATTCACAGCCTCCCTCAATTCCCCTTTTTCTGAAGCATCCTCTGATTTTTGCTGCTGGTCAGCTCTGTGAGCACCTTAAAATAATCATAATAATAATTACTATTCCACCTTATCTCCCAAAGGATTGTGCCTAATGCAAATCAAGCTCACACCTGCTGATGAATTCATGCTAGGCTTTGAGTACCTCGGCTCCTCGCTACAGAGTATGAACAAAGTGTCTCCAATAGGACTCCCTCTTGTCACCTCACATTGTGGGCAGGGGAGTGGGGTTCCTGTTCCTTGTGCCAGTAACCAGCTACATGGCCTTGAATAAATCACTAAAACTGAAACTCTGCGTCTCAGTTTCTTTACATATAAAATGAGTGTATCAGACTAAATGATAATAGGAATAGGAGATAATAGACTAGGCTAACCTTTTTGTGCATCCCCTGTTTAATATTTACAGTCGTCTTGTGACATAGGTATTATTATGGCCATGTCACAATTGATGAAATGGACCCTAACCAAGGTCCAGCTGAGTTCACAAGGCCTATGCTCTTAGCCACTGTACTCTATAACTGGCCATGGCCACTCTGACTCCTTCCTACCCTCATGAACTAGTTCATAAAACATGGCTCTAGATATCTTTGGAGAACAGAGAAAAGCACAATATGTAAATACCAAGGTAAGAAGAGTGTCCATGGGATCTAATGAGCAAGATGGACCAAAGTGACATTCTAAGGACAAATATTAATAGTTCTAAGCCTCTCAGAATTAATGCTGGCAGGCAAGGGACAGAATGTATTTGCTTAGTGAGAAGGGTGAGAGAAAGTGCTGTCACATTTGAATCTTATTCCCATATGATCCATGATACCAAGCTATGATTTTTATTCAGTAAGCACTTACTGGGCTGCTAATATGTGCAAAGTTTTGATGGGGTATAGAAGTCAAGGAGAGGGAGACCCTCATAAACTCACACTCTGGTGGGGAGAGAGACACATACAAGCAGCACTCTAAAATGAGACATGCACCATGTAAATAAACAAAAATTAAGAAGTGAGGTGGGAGCAGAGGAAGAGAGAGAAGGCACTATGCCTTGTGAGAGAATGAGATCTATCCAGGAGTTGGAAAGGCAGGTAAGATTTGGGCAGAAAGTGATTGTGCAGAAAGGGAGAGCCTGGTGGATGCAAACTGAATGAGAAAGAATACAGCAATTTAAGAGGGGGCAGGGACAGTGTTTCACTCATGGGCTCAGGAGTTGGGGACACTAAGCTCACAGTATCACTTTGTATCTGGGGACCATAGGGCTGGTCTGTATTCTGAGAGAGGGGGAGCTAAGGGGAATCTTGGGGCTGACACTCACAAAAAAAGCTGAAGGTCTTAAGAGCCTTCTTGACTTGATTGGGTGCTGACAGAAGGGAATACATGACTGCACATGCCCAGAGTCAGTAATTAGTGTGTTTCTCCTCCTGGATTAACATTTTCTTGGCAATATTTATTTGTGAAAGACCCTTTACTACCATTTACCATTACAGACCATTCTCAGATTTCTTTTTCATTTCCTTCTGATGATTGTTATCTCAAAAATCATCCTTGTAGGTATGTGCTCTTTCATATGCTTGGGGCAAAAACATGCTGATGTTTCAATTTATATGCTCGTTTATTATTACTATTATCACTACCATTATTTGACTAAGTGGACAGGGAACTAGGAAATTACTTTTTAAGGCCACTCTAAAACCTTCCTAACATTTCAAACCAACTTTATGCCATTTCAAACCAAAAATTTCCACCAGTTTAAAAGCAATTCATTTATCTGTGTCAAACTTCCTTCCACAACATGTGGCTAGAAAGCCCAACCTTTGGCTTCTGTTACTTAAAATATATACACATGGTTGCTTCTCCCTGCTTCATTTTGCAAGTCCAGTAAAGCTGATTCAAACTATGTTTTAAAATCATAGCAAGTGTTTTCTCTTTTCTGGCACAAATCTAATCAGGTAATCTCAAAGATCAAAATCATGATCAAGAATCAAATTTACACTAAGTGTGCTAGAGCTATGGGGGAAAAAAGCCAAACAAAACCAGAACCACAGAAATTCTGAATGAGGCATTCTGGATTACAGATTTGGGGTTAAAAACAAAGATTAGGTGGCTTTGGTCTTGCCTGTTGTCACCTCTCTGAACGTGTATAAATGCTACACTGAAGGTTGAATAATACCCTTGGATACCTGGGCTTGTCTTTTTTCATCACAATATCTGAAAACAAAAGTTTCTCAACCTTGTTGTCCATCTGAATTTTCTGGAGAGCATTGGAAAAATACAGATTTCTGACTCTCACCTCCTTGACATTCAGAGTCAATAGGCCTGGAGTGGGGTCCAACAGTCTGTGTTTCTAAAAAGTTCTCCACTTTATTCTGATGTGTGACTAAGAATGAAAACCACTGCTCTGATCCTGATCCTTACTTCTCTAACAAGATAACTTGTTGCCTTGAGTTTAGGACAAAACGTCTTGCTGAAGCTGTGTATCACCACTGACCTGGAGACCATGCATTCTTTGCTTTCTGTGCCCCTTTTTGTTTAGTTTTAACAACTTCATCAATACTACCAGGACATTTGACCTCTGTTATCACAGTTTTTGTTAAATGTCTGAAATCACATCTGCTAATAAAACATCTTTTTATATCAACACAACTCTTTGAAGAGTATAAACTTGACGTTGATGTAGCATGTAGAAATTGATAGCTTTTGGATTTAGCTATATTTTCACCCTTATCCTTCAGAGGAAGAGATGCAGTGGGAGTCTTCTATGCATATAGATTAATAGTATTTTTCCAAGAACTATGGGTGTTTGAGGAAGGTCATATATTAAAACATCCCACAAAACATGCTTTGTTTTTGGTTTATGAATAAAATCTGTAATCCCCCTCAAAATACCCAAGCACATATCTTTACACTGTTAGCCACAGACTAACAAAGTCGCACAGCCAAACCTTTGCTGCTCAATCTTGCTTGTCTTCTACGTAAGAAATATCTTCTCTTCTATCCCAGATTGCCTCTACTGGAGACCACGAGCTCCTGGAACATACGTTCAGCTTAACATTCAGGCATAGCCAGAAGAAACTCCATCTGATGTCTGTTCTCTAGCCAAGAGGCTAGTGTGTGAAGCAAGGAAGGAGAGGCAAGTCTGAGATGCCAAGCTTTGCAAAGACTTGCACTCGTTTGTCCTCCTCAGTGACAGTGGCTCAGCTTGTCTGATGGGAGCCTTGCTGTCATTCACGAAACTACAGAAATCATGCTTTCTTGGGTGCCATTCCCATTTCCCGTCACGAGTTCCACCCCGGTTGCTGGTGCTCCAGAAAGTGCACTCCTTGGATGGAAACAGGGCGGGGGGAGTGTGGGGAGAGGCTTATGTGTGATTAGATGGTAAAACAGCAAATGTGATTTTAAATGATCTCATGGGAAATGCTGAAACCTGAGGAAGCAAAGAGGCTGCACTTAGATAACAATGCTCCAGCATCCACAATAGACTCATAGCCTGGGCAAGGCTGCCTTGACTGTGGGACAGGCTGTTTCCTATCATTGACCCAAGAGAGCGAGGTGCACCCATTCACATGGTACCTTCCTTGTCTCTATATTCCCATTCTGGAATAAACACTCTCATTTATTAAAATGTTTTTGTTCCCCTTCTTCCACTGAAATTTTAAAGTTTCACTTTTTGCATCTTGAAAATTTCATTTAAAAAAGTTTTGGAGTAATTTTCATATTCTGCCTGCATACTCAGTAATAGGCCAGGTCTTATAAAATAATAGTCTGAAATGAAATTACAAAAAAAAAATATCTGAAACCTCCGATGAGATTAAACAAAACAAAGAGCAGGAGAAAATAACCTGTCCACAGGGCCATAGGACCAAAAGGGAGGGGTAGGTGGAGGAGGTGCTGCAAGGGGTCCCAGGCAAAGCTAGCTCCCCTGCAGCTGCTTGATTCATCTTGTCTCTCAATGCCAGTTAATAGAGGAGGAAACTGGCTTGGTGCTTTATTACATTACAACTCTGTTTACTCAAAACCTCTCAAGTCAAGCAAAAAACAGCTTCTCTGGGTCAGGGTTCCATTCTTGTGAAGCCTTGGCCTTTTCCTGAAGGGACTGCAATTTGTGAGGGGACAAGCCAAGGACAGCCACATCCCTGCTCCAAGGCACAGCTCAGCAGAAAGGATAGAGGTCAGAGGGTATGGGCATCAGGGAGCTCCATGGAAGGTAGAGAGGAGGAGGAGGAGGATGCTTCCCCAACCCCGGCAAGCTTTTTAAGGTGCTTCTGCTGTCGGTCTATCCATGCAATGAAAACTGAACTGCCTCAAAAGATGATGGTTCTGAAATATTTATGGGTAGAATGACTTGAGGTCTGGAATTTGCTGCAAAATGATTTATTGGCTCTGAGTAGATAATTGTAGAATTGGAGTAGGTAAGAATTTATTATATATTTTTTTCTACTTTGGTATATTCTTGAAAATTTCTGTAACAAAGTGTTTTTAAATTGTGATGCTTATGCAAAGGCATTAACACTAGGCTGTTACATGAAAACTGAATTGTGACACTTTGTTGATTCTAACTTTACGAAAACAAAATTCTACGTACATGCAGAGAATACTGTCTGGAAGGAAAGACACTCAAAGTTTGAGTGTTTGTATGTGTGTAGTAGAATTATGGGTAATTCTAATTTTTTTTCTTCTTCTCCCTTTTTTTTAAACTTCTCTCCATATTAAACTTGGCAATTTCAGAAAATTTAAAGAGCATGGTGAGGGCTCTGTCAGGATTTCTGCCCCCCTTGGTCTGGCGAGTAAGAAGGATCAATTGCTGGGAGTGTTGACTGGGAGAAGGGAATCCTTCCTTCAGAGGGTATCCCCTGAGTGCCCCTGGACATATATTAAGCCCTGTCATCTTCCCTCAAATGAATCTGCACAGCTAGAAAAGGGCTTCTCTCTGGTTTTTGGAACCACCCTTTCCACTTGCTGTCTCTCTTCCTCCCATTCTAGAACTAGGGCTTCAGAGTTCTCAGACGGGGCATTGTCAGGGGAAATAGCTGTGGAGTTTGTCATGGAGGGTCAGTGCTGCCACTGGTAAGTTTTGTGTCTTAATTTCTCTGGATCTCATTTTCTCCCCCTGCAAAATAAACACATTGTTCAAGGAGACCTCTTAGCTGCCTTCTGGTTTTGTAGTTGGGTTTGAACTTAGAAATGTCATAAAAATCATTAACCATCTCTTTCCTTGCGCATGTTCAGAAGTCTTACCACACTATTGGTATGATGTGATCTTTTCCCTCCCGCAACTAATTACCACATTCAGGGTTCATCCCAATATACTTGCAGATTGATGGTTCAGGAGAAGCTGCCAATTTTGTTGTTGGTGTTTTTGTTGTTGTTGTTGTTGGGGTTTTGCTCTGTCTCCCAGGCTGGAGTGCAGTGGCATTATCATAGCTCACTGAAGTCTCGAATCCTTGGGCTCAAGTGATACCCCTCCTCAGTTTCCTAAGCAGCTGGGACTATAGGTGTGCACCACCATGCCCAGCTAATTTCTTAAGTTTTTTTTTTTTTTTTTTGGTAGAGATGGAGGTCTTGATTTGTTGCCCAGGCTGGACTTGAACTCCTGGCTACAAGCGATCATCTCACCTCAGTCTCCCAAAGTGTTGGAATTACAAGTGTGAGCCACTGCAATATGGCTGTTTTTATGGTGGTTCCCTTTGGTTGGAAATACTTTCGCTCTTTGGTGTGCAAGGTCTGTGCCAAATGCCTTCACCATCTGAGGCAGAGTGGAAGCTGAGGACACAGAGAGGGAAGGCACATGGGGAAAGTCACCTACTGGAACTTCATTTCAACCCCTACAACTCCCCTCCTTATTCTTGGACCACTTATGGATGCTGGTTAGAGTCGGAGGAGTGCATCTGACAGAGTGAAAAGAGCCATTCCAGGGAACTTTAGATGTCTCACTGGAAGAAACTCTCTCAGCTCTGCACTGGATACACATTCAAAAATACATTGCTAGAATATTGTTCAGCCATAAAAAGAAATAAACTACTGGCCGGGGGCCGTGGCTCATGCCTGTAATCCTAGCAATTTGGGAGGCCAAGGCGGGTGGATTGCCTGAGGTCAGGAGTTTGAGATCAGCCTAGGCAACATGGTGAAACCTGCTCTCTACTAACATACAAAAAATTAGCCAGGCATGGTGCCATGCCCCTGTAGTCCCAGCTACTCGGGAGGCTGAGGTAAGAGAATTGCTTGAACCCGGGAGGTGGAGGTTGCAGTGAGCCAATCCAACCTGGGTGACAGAGCAAGACTTCTTTGTCTAAAAAAAAAAAAAAAAAAAAAAAAAGTACTGATAAGTGCTACAACCTGGACAAAGCTTAAAAATAGTATGTTAAGTAGGCACATGTATACATATGTAGCAAACCTGCACATTGTGCACATGTACCCTAGAACTTAAAGCATAATAAAATAAATAAATAAATAAATAAATAGATAAATAAAATTTAAAAAATAGTATGTTAAGTAAAAGAAGTCAAACACAAAAGGCCTCATGTTTTATGATTCCATTTATATGAAATGTCCTTTCATAGACAGAAAATAGACTAGTGGTTGCCAAGGAAGGGGAGGAAAAGAAGTGAGTGCTAATGGGTATGGGGTTTCTTTTTACAGTGATAAAAATGTCTGGAATTAGATAGTGGTGATGGTTGCACTACTTTGTGAATATATTAAAAACCACTGAACTGTACACCTTAAAATGATAAATTTTGTGGTGTGGGACTTACATCTTAATTACAAAAAAAAAAACTGTATTAAAATTATATGGAACTCTAGACCCTCCAAAATAAGAATAAGACTAATAAAAAGAAAGTACATGTAAAGCTGGCGTACTCTAAATAAAGCTTATACCTGAGTTAAAAATACTGAGTTAAAAAATATGTAGCCATATCAATTTATGACAGTATACATATCATTGTATACTGGTTTATACAACGTGCTATGATTGTAGAAGATATTATAATTGGGGAAACGTGGGTAAACAGTACATGGAAACAATACTATTTTTACAACCTTTTGAGAGTCTTTCAAAACCCTTTCAAACTATTTCAAAATAAAATGTTATATATTTTTTATATTTATTTATTTAGAGATGGAGTCTCACTCTGTCGCCCAGGCTGGAGTGCAGTGGTGCGATCTCAGCTCACTGCAACCTCCGCCTTCCGGGTTCAAGTGATTCTTGTGCCTCAGCCTCCCGAGTAGTCGGGATTACAGGCACGCACCACCATGCCTGGCTAATTTTTTTATTTTTAGTAGAAATGGGGTTTCGCCATGTTGGCCAGGCTGGTCTCGAATTCCTGACCTCAGGTGATCCGCTTGCCTCGGCCTCCCAAAGTGCTGGGATTATAGGCGTGAGCCACGGTCCCCACCCTAAAATGTTACATATTTTTAAAGATATTAAAGTAAGCATGATAGCAGATGGAAGAGTGGTGGCATACAGGGAGGGTAGGGAAGCTCTGGATTCATTGAGCACCCATGCAAGTGGCCTAATTCCTTTAGTGCCAGTTATTCATGGTGATACCTAGTGTTCTGTCATAGGTTCCAAGGCTGTGTGTGTAAAATGTCATAGGCAGCCCTAATTAAACCTTCTTTCCCAATGACCTACTGCTGGATAGGAGGCCAAATCTTAAATGATGAATCTCTTTAAGCTATCCAGAAGTGGTTCGTTTAAGGTACAAAAGAGCAAAGGAGGTGGGTGTTTAACATTCTGATGATATCTAGGCTGGGGGGTATTTGGTCCACTTTAGTGAGCCTGTCAGAGGTGGAAGGAGGCCCATTTCTGAAGGGCCCAGCTTCCTGTTTTAGGAAACAACAGGAAGTGTCTATAGCAGTGATAATGTATCATGATGAAAATTATTTCAAGGGACCTCGTAGTGACACCAGCTACTTACTCCTCTCACCCCCTCCAAACTCCAGTTAAAGAGGGAAATAGTCTGACTCTTGAATTCCTATCCAGAGGGAGCAAGCTGGAAGAGGGAGAGGAATGGGTATATCCAAGGAAGGAAGAAGTTTTCATGGGGGACCAAGATGGGACCCCCCCCCATAATCCTGAGGGATTTCCATTTTTTCCCCGTAGACTCATGAATCTTCTCAGTTGATCCTTATCATTGGTGTTCAGCATAATTGGCCACATTCACCTTGCAGAAGCAAGCCCTTCCCTTGGCTTTTATTGGCAGAGGATACTCTTCAGCCTCCATAGCTGGTTCTCCATCATCTGACTATTGAATCATGACATTGCTTAAGGTATTGTCCTAGGCCCTCTTTTTGGTGATTTCATTCTCTCCTATAGCTTCAATTACCTCATACCTAAATGGCATCTAAGCCCTTATCTCCAATACAAATCTCTCCCCTGCATTCTGGACTCATATATCCGTGAATGTAGCAAAGTCTCAAATCTCCATTTATGGGTATCTCATAAGCATCTCCGGTTGAGTATGTTTAAAACTGAGCTAGATATTTCTGTTCTCATGCCCCACTCCAAAATGATTCTCCTTCAGAGCTCCTCCTCAGTCACCGTCTACCTGGACACTCAAGCCAGAAGTCTAGAGGTTATGCATGAGTCCCTCCTATTCGTCACCCCTACCTCCATTCCCTACCAAGTCCTTTAACTTGAACTCCTAGAAACTCCCTGATTCTACCTCCCTGGCCACCAACACGATACATCACTATCTTCTCTCCTAGATGACATTGGTGAGCGCCTAGCAGGTTTCCCCCTGTCATTTCACCACTCTGCAGCACATTCTCCAGACATGTTCTTTATGAAAATGAACATCTTGTCAGAAGACACCTCTACTGAGAACCTTCAAGTGCCTGCCCACTGCTGTTACAATGAAGTCCCCAATCCCAGAAGTAGTTTATGAGTTCTCCATGGTCTCTCTTTAACAATGCCCCACCTTACCCATTCTTTCACACCCCAGTGATATTGGGCTGCTCTCAGATGCTTGAACACACCACACTCTTCCAATTCAGAGTCTTTGTAAATGTTCTTGCTTGTTTTCTCACATCCCATTTATTCCCTTCCCTTCACTTACCAATTTTGAGTCATCCTTCTCTCCTCAAACTAAACATTCCCTGACCCTCCAAACCAAGGTGGAATACTCTCCTATGAATTCATTTATTCATTCACTCAATACTTATTTATTGAGCACAGCCCATGTGTGAGGAGCTCACAGTCTAGTAGGGAAACAAAGACTGAACAACTAATTCTGAAAATGACCACGTTAATGCCTCTTGCAGTGACATTTCCTAGAATAACACAAACTCACACAGACAGCAGTTGGTAATTGGCTCTCATCCTTGGTGGTTGGCACAGCCTAGTCACTTCATGGACCTCATGACAATGCAACACATACTCTCTGCAAATGAACTTTTTGGGCCCCACATAGGGCATCATGGCAGGATTTTACTGTGCTACCAACTGCAATAGGAGTTTTGGGGGAAAAATAAAAGAAGAAGTACTTATGTCACTGTGGATAGAAAGCACTTCTTCAAGCAGCTTGTTGAATGCCTATTGTCCCTACTATGTAATTATTTAGGTAGTGCTTAATGAAAATCTGCTTAATGAAAATCTATGCTGAAGTATGAAAATGAAAAGATGTAGTTCTGCACTCATGGAGCTTACATTCTGAAGGGAGGGAGAGACAAAATATGCAATTAGATGAATTAACAAATGCATATTGAAAGACAATAATTATTCCTCAGAAGGCAACATATTTTGCAAAATTTTTTTCTTCTCTAGCCAACCAGAGACTTTTATAATGCAGACTAGTGTTTGCCCCTTTGTCTCAATCTCCTCTTTCCACGCTATAGTACAGGAATCTTCCTGTACCTACTGGAGACATGCATTAGAGCCTTTTTCCCAGATAAGTTACAATCTTCCTTCTCTGTTTCATAGGTGTATGTCTTGTGTTCATCTCCCTGAAAAGTTTTATTTAGGCTCCTTAAGAAAAGTGTGACCATGTCTATTCTGGCATGCTTCACAGTGCTAGGCACATAGTAGGTCAACAAACAACACTTCTGTGAGGCCAGGAGTTCCTCCAGAGCAGGGCCCATGCCTTGTTTCTAGATCTCCAGCCCTTAGCACCAGGCCTAGCTAGGTAGAGAGGTTCTGAGCTAAGACTTAGGAGAGGAATCCAGGAATTGCTCCTTTTAATAATTCATCAGCTTTTGTCACATGTGCATTGATTGAATTCTTTTGAATACAGGTTATGTTTTAACCTGGATAATAACAACCCCTTATACACACACAGTCTTTGTAGCTTGCAATTTATCTTTGAGTAATAAAACCCGATGAAAATCTGGTGGATAAAACGGTCCTTACTTTATACGTGGAGAAACTGGGCTTAGAGAGGTTGAGAGGCTTCACCGTTGACATCAGGCTATGAAGTATCAGAATGAGGTCAGAATAAGATCTCCTGGTCCAAGGGTCCTGATACCAAAATTTCCCAAATGTGACTCTGGCCTTCTTTGGTTACTACCCGTTGGGTAAGTCAACTCCTTTCAGGTGGTAACCTGCACCGGGAACTGTGGCAGTGGCCTGATGAGGTGGCAGGGAGAGAATCATGGCCAGTTTCTTGGTTCCTCTGCTTTCCCTGCACCTCTCAGACTCTTAATCCATCTCTGTGTTCATGATGTGCCCTGGACACCGGCAGAGAGGTCGAGGAGGAGCCCAGGAATGAGGATGCGTTGGTGGAGCCTGGCCTTCCTGTCAGAACTCCAGACACCAGGGAGAGATGAGCAGCTTGGTTTCCATGGTAACCTGCCCACCCAGATCCCTGCAGCTGCAGCCCTTGTGGGACCCTGAGGTGGGGGCTGTGGGTGTCCTGCTGGGCCCTGGGGCTGCAGTAGGCCGGAGGGAGTGCAGGGCTGAGGCAGGCTGCTCACTCGGAGTCGGAGCTTCGCCTGACACGGTTCCCATGGGGACGGCTGTGGGCACATGCTGCCTGTGGTCAGATACCCGAATTAAAACTGCTCCATAGTTCTGGTAGCTCCTCCTGGGCTCAGGGCCTTTGGAAGAAAGACTGAGTTTTGGGTGCACTAGCCTCTCAAACCTTCCCCGCCCCAACCAAAGGTAGATTTGAGAACTTGGGACTATGGGGCTTTCTGTTTCATGACTGGAGCATTCCCTCTGTGCCAGAGCCTAGAGACACCAAGATGGCTGAAGTGCAGTCACCATCCTTAGGGAGAGGTGAGAAAGACAGGCCATAGAGCTGAAAATTACAACACAGTATGGCCTGGCAACAGTGGAACTCAGAGCAAGAAACAGAGGAGGGATCCATCAACTCTGGGGAAGTTTCAGAATAGGAGGGAGCTTCACTCCACGCAGAGCAAGGGGCTCCTGCAAACACTGGAGGAAAGAACATCCTCTGTGAAGTCACAGAGTATGAGGTGAAGTGGAAAGGGAGGAAGGGGGAAGCATGGCTGGGGGATGGGCAGGAGATCCAAACTGTGGAAATTGTGAAGCTGGGGTTGTATCCATAGGGAAAGAGAGGGTCATTCTATGCAGGGAAGGCAGCAGTGGGGCTGGATTCATGATTTAGAAAGGTCTCCATGGATGCTGTCAGAGGTCTGATTTAAGGGGGAAGAGGCATAGTTGCAAAGGGGCACTCATTGGAGGCACAGTTGCAAAGGGTCCTGAGACCCTTCAGGATCTTGAACAACCATTGTTCTGGAAGAAAGTATAATATGATATTTGTTTGGAAGGCCTGGGGTTCTGTAGGCATGAGATTCATTGAACCACCTCCCACCCCAAACCCCTGAGACAGGAAAGTTTCTGGAATGAAAGAGGGACACTCTGTATAGGGGTCATGAAGTCATTTGGGAGGAAAGGCTTTAACAGAGTAATAACACAGCAAATTGATACCTTGACCCCTGGGATTCCAAATTACCATCACATGGATGGACCAAGTTCAGTGAATCATCAAGATTCGTGAACTCTGTAGAGCAGGTAGCTCTGGAGAAGAGGGACACCCTCACAATGAACAGAACAGAGCTTGAAATCATACTGATCTGAATACTAAAAGAGTTGTGATTTTGTTTTGTACCCCAGGCTCCTAGTTCTAATAGGATTGGATGGGGGTTGTGCTGCTGTGAGAGATGCAGTGTTGCTCACATTATCTTCCAAATGGATTCACATTCATTAAAATGACAATTGTTTTACAGTCATAATTGATATCTGTTTTCGTAATTTCAAAGTAAGAAAAAAATAGGTAGAAGAAAAGATGCTTATATCAGCAATGGCAGTGAAATCTGTAGGCACCATTCTTAGACAATAGCATTTCATTTTACAGAGAGATGTTCAAAGTAAAATGTCTTGCCTGATGTGGATCAGCACAAGCTGGACAGAAAGGTTTTTAGAAGAAAAGAAAACATTTGAGATCTGAAACCTCTTAGCCCTCAGCTGGAGGAAAAACTGAGAGATGGGCTGAAAGAAGTGGGGTGTGTTCTAAGAGCTATGCCATGCCCAAGAGAATCAGGAGCTTGGAATTAATCTAAGTGGACAGAGGAAATACGGAATGGATGTTAATGGATATTTCAATTCAAGATGAAATACGAGTCCGAGGAGCATATCAATATAATATATATTTAATTGAAATGAACTACATATCTTAAATCAAAAATGATGTTAGCATT
Source organism: Pan troglodytes (assembly GCF_028858775.2). NCBI lineage: Eukaryota > Metazoa > Chordata > Mammalia > Primates > Hominidae > Pan > Pan troglodytes. The sequence continues at coordinate 42,828,067 of NC_086015.1, forward strand.
TCCACACAGGGTGAAAATTGCTCTGCGACCTGTATTTTCTCCCTCTCTAATGCTTATTTGGGTAGAGAACTGTTAGCTCAAATATTTGCTGGATGAATGATTGAATGAATGAACAAATGAAGTAGAAATTGGCAGAGGAGAGTTTCAAAAATGTACTTTTAATAATGCAGTTAATTTCCTGTACTTTCCAGGTTTTCTACAGTGGAAGATATTACTTTGATAAGTAAAATAAGATGAAAAACTGGGTGGGGGGACTGGTTAGGAGTCTGTTCTCTTGGAGGAGAGTTTTCTGAGGGGAGCCCTGAGGTGCCTGTTCCCCCAGGCCAGAGACGGTACTCTCCTGACTCATGAATCAACCACTTGAGAGATGAAGGCAGGTGCTGGCCATAAGGCTAAGGCAGTGAACCAGCTGGGACTGTGTTTCTCAGTAATAGAAGTTATATGTGGAGCTGGCATTCCGGGAGAGGGCAGTCAGATGGCCTCCCCCTCAAAGAGCTCACAGTTTGGCTAGGAAGGCTCATGCGCTTGACACCTGTAAGTCCAGAACAATCTGTCTGTGACTGTGGCCAATAAAGGACAGAGTGCTGGAGGGGAGATGGCAGCTATGTGGGAAAGGTGTCTTTTGAGAAACCACTGTGGTGGCATGGAAGTGTGCACCTGCCCACAACCCCTGTCACTGTCAGAGATGACTGCACACAGCAAACATCTCTGCTCTCCCTAGGTGCACTTCCTGGCACTCAGAGCAGAACATCCATCCAGGGATCTTCCTGGAGGGGACCAGGGTGGGCTGGAACTTTCCTGGAAGGGGCAGACTTGTGTCTGGACTCCTTGGGGTATGGAGGGTGGGGAGGGGAGATAGGGAGACCTAGAAATGAGTGCCTGTCAAACTTCAGAAATTGCCTGGGGTGATCCTAAAATGCATATTCTGGAGTCCCATTCCTAAGATCTTATTGTTTTTTTCCTTTTTGCTTTTTTGGAAAGTTTGAAGTTGATTCCAAGATTCTACATTTTTTACAAGTACTCTGGGTAATTCTGATATAGAGGGTCAAGCATTGCAGCTTGTGTACTGCCCAAACAAAATACCACAGACTGCATAGAAGAGAGATCTTGCTTCCTCTTCTAAGATAACCAATCCTATCAGATTAGGGCCTCAACCTTAAGGCCTCATTTAACCTTAACTACCTCCTGAAGGCCTCATTTCCAAGTCCTGTTACACTGGGGTTTAGGCTTCCATCTACGAATTTTGGCAGGACACAATTCAGTCCTTAGTGGTATACCACTCCTTTAGGAGAGTGGGACCTGCACACCTGGCTGAGGGTGGTAGGGGATGTTTAGTGACGGGGACCAAAACCCTGATGAAGGATCTTGTGCAAGGAGATGACTGGATACCATGCTGCCAGCCTGCCTCAGATCATCTGAAGATCTGTGTGTAGAAAGTAGGGATTTTACTTCACCACAATGCTCTGGTGCTAGAAATGCTACGTTACTTTATTTTTATAAAATTAAACTAAATGTCTCTCTGAGCCCTCATTCCTCCAGGGGATGAGAACATCTCAGTCATCCCTGGAGCTCTTCCTCTCTCCACCTCCTCTCAGAAGCAAACAAAGCTTTCCAGGCCTGCCTTACTAGTTCTGAAACACTTGGGGAAGGTGCTCTGGTATCCCAGTCACAGTGGACATGCCCATTGTCCAAGCCTGCATGGTTTCTTGAAGGCAGTAGGTTACTGCTTGGCACTCTGCTTGGCAAGACATCTTTTTTTTTTTTCTGGCTGGGACACCTGGGGCCTGCAACCCAGCTTCCCTTTTATATCAAGAGGCCATGTTCCTCTGGTTCTGCAATTTTCCTTAAACTTTCCCACTATGCCTAGCTCAGAATTTCTCCCCAGCCAAATTTAACAGGATGCACAAAATATTGAGGTCTCTGCCAATCAAGAAGGTCCCCTTTCTTCTTCCAGGCAACGTCCACTTCATCCTTGGTCCAAGAGAGTCCAACTCCACACCTTCCTGCTCTGGGAGTATCCACACAGTCTGTGTCCAGTAGGCCTGTGACGGAGCAATATTGTCCCTCCCTGGGGATGGGCTTGGGGAAGAACAGAGTACTAAAGCTGGGTGTTTTGATGCCTACTGAAGTTTCAGGACCACTGCCCTGTGGAATTTAATGGTTTACCCTTATCAAATTCCTCGCAGAGTGCTGGTCTTAGGGACTCAGTGTGTGGTATGTGGCATCACTCAGCCCTGGAAGGCAGGAAAGAGCTAGTGGGCATATTTCTTAACCATCTGCAAAGTAACAGGGCCAAAAGAGATCTAGAGTGTCTCCACAGGGTGAGTAGATGAAAGAATGTCAGCACTGGGAGAGACCACAGAGCTCATCTCGTTGGCTTTCTTGTTTCACAGACGAGAATCAGAGGGTCAGAAAGGGGAAAGGACTTGCCTAAGGTCACACAGTAAGTCCACGCCAGGGCAGGAACGGATTCTGAGACCCAGGTCTCCCATTCTGGCGCTGCTCCTCTCATTCTCATCTGGTGTGGTCTGGTTGCTCTGCTTTAACCAAATCTTGTAATTTATTTGGTTTTGTTAACCTTAAAAATTATCAGATATCAGAAAACTAACATTACATCTGGAACATCTAGAAACCCTAGGAAAACACACACACACACACACACACACACACACACACACCACTACCAAAACCACTCCAAGGTAACTGCTGCTAACATTGTGAGACATATTATTCCAGGACATAGAGGAAAAAAAACCCAACTTGGAGCTCTGGCATGCATCTTGGGGAAGCAGCTTTCTCACCTCCCAGCCTAAGCATTCTCCCACCAAGCTTGGAATGGTAATGGGTGTCCACAAAGGGAATGCTGGCAGACCACAGAGTGGAGGGAGAAGATCCAGAGACTACGTCAGCAGCACTAAACCTACTATTCTCTGGGGAGAGTCCATGAACCATTAGGAAAGGCACTTAGTGCATTTCTCTGAGACACAGGAGCTGTGCATCCTGACCTGGGCAGGCCGCAGCACAGGAAGAGCAGGCAGGGCATCTGGATGTGGCGCTGGGTTCCTTCATCAGCAATGGCCTTCTGCAGTAAGCTGTTCTGGGCTATGGAGGAAGGGTGAGGCCACAAAGGATGATGAGAGCCAGGGAGAATCACACTAATGCTACGAATGATACCAGCTGACACTGGTTCTTGTGATTCATAAAGAGCCTTACAGGATTATCTTATTAATTCCCAGAATGAGGATGGCTGGGCTGGGGGTGCAGAGGAGGGGCTCAATGTATGGCGTGTGGGGGGCTGGGATTGACAGTGTTCACCCAAAGATCAATGGTGGCTTAGTGGTAGGGAGGGGCAATGGTGGCTCCCAGGTTCCTCTGATAAAATTTTCTAAATGAGTTCCAGGCCTTCCCCTGAACTTATCCATGAACACTTACCCCATCAGCTGGGAGCCAGTCGTCTGGTAAAAAGCAAGTATTCCTGTGTCCTGTGAGCCACAGCTCTGAAGTGAGAGGAGAAGGAGAGTGAGAAGGAGTCTGTTGTCAGGACCCCTTTCCTGCCTGACTCTGGCCCCTAAGCCACATTCTCCCCTCCCCACCTTCCTGATCCAGGCTGGTGGCAGAGGGGCAGCTACCAGGAATTGAGGGCAGACCAGTCAGCTCTCAAAAGAGAGAGGGGAAGAAAGGCTCGCTTCCTCCAGTTCTTTCTCTGAGGCAAGTCCTGGGCTGAGCACAGACAGGCCTCATGCAGGCAGACCTCGGAGGGAGCTGCTGCCCTCCCTGCCTTGCAGAGTCCTGACTCATTTATTTGGATAAGTGGAGGTTTGCTGTAATTACCCATGGGACTCCTCCTCCTCCCACAACTCCACACCCAGCACCAGGAAGGATACTCCCGTCCCACATGAGCAGTCCTCTGCAAAGCAGCGCATGGGGCTGGCAGCTGGACCCCTCAGCATAGCGGTGTAGAGAAGGGATCTGAATGAGGACGGGACCAGCAGGTGAACCCCATGAGGGAGGGACAGTCATGGACTCGACGGCTGGTAGCACACCTGGCCCCTTGACCTGCAAACCCTCACTGAGTTCTCCCTGAAGCCCTGGGAGATAAGTGGCTTTATCTTTCATATTTTAATGCTGAGGAAATTGCGTTAGAGACACACTTTTCAAGAGAAAGATCAAGCAAGATGCTGAGGCAGCCAGTTCTCTGCACACTGTTGGGTGTCCTGGAGAAATCCGTTTAGAACTTACTCCTGGTAGAATGTCCGCCTACAGGCTTGCAGAGGCTGAGTCCTAGGATAGAGCCTCACCTTCTGGGTTGTTTCTTTGGCAGCATCTAAATGTCTTCCTGACAAAGGCACGGAAGAACTCTCTTCAAGGAATGAAATTGGGAGGTCCTTGAGGGAATAGGGCTACTCTTTTGTCATCTTTGTGTCCCCATCTCGGCTCTTCAAAATTTAGTAAATATACATACAATAAATATTTAATAAACAGTAATAGTAATCAATGCTAATTGAGCTGTGTCTCATTTAAGGATCACAGCAACCCTAAGAAATAAGCATTTTTCATTACAGTCTCCTTTTCTTTTTCTTTTTCTTCTCTTTTCTTTCTTTTTTTTTTTTTTTTTTTTTGAGATGGAGTCTTGCTCTGTCACCAGGCCAGAGTGCAGTGGCATGATCTCAGCTCACTGCAACCTCCACCTCCTAGGTTCAAGCAATTCTCCTGCCTCAGCCTCCCTAGTATCTGGGATTACAGATGCCCGCCATCATGTCCTGCTAATTTTTTGTATTTTTAGTAGAGACGGGGTTTCACCATGTTGGCTAGGATGGTCTCAATCTCCTGACCTTGTGATCTGTCTGCCTCAGCTTCCCAAAGTGCTGGGATTACAGGCGTGAGCCACCGCACCTGGCCTCTCCATTTTTTTTAGATAACTAGAGCCTAAGAGGGATTGACAACTGGGTCCATGGTCACCCTGCTGCTATTTGGTAGAATGGATGTGAGACCCAAGCAGCCTCTGTTTGCCATAGTTTACCCACAAAGGGGGCAATAAAGAGTCCTTGCAATGAGGATGTTGTAGGCCTGGAAGCAGGCTGCACACACCCACTCATAGATACAGTGGCACTCTCTCTAGCTCATTCCACACAAATTTGTCCACTTTTGGTCATTTTAAATCCAATTTCAATTCCATTATTTCATTCTGGTAATGGAATACATAAATGTATTGTTGCATCACTTTTCAGGATGGATGACAGAATCAGTTAGAAGTTCCCCACAACTGCTTGAAACAGAGACTCACAGAAGAGTGGCTTAAAGAATATGTGGGTCTCTTTTACTGTAACATAATGTGATATGCAGAAGTAGGTGGTTCAGGGTTAATGCAGCAGATCCATGATTCCATCTGTACTCATGTTGTTTCCATCTTTTGACTCTGCCATCTTAAAGATATAGCTTCTGTTCTTCAGAGTGCCTCACAGACACAAGATGGCTATTGGAGCCCCACCTTCACATCTGCATTCCAGGCAGCAAGAAGGAAGAGATGGTGAAGGATAAAAAGGCATATACCAAGTGATTTTTCTTCCTCTTTTGAGGATCTTTTCTGGAAGCCTCATCCAGCAATGTCCACTTATAATTAATTGGCCAGAACTTAGTGAAAGTCTATTCCTAGCTTCAAGGGAGAATAGAAATGGCACTTTTTAAAAGCTGGGTACTTCGATGCCTCCAGTAAACTCAGATTTCTTTTAATAAGAAAAAGGGGGGAATGTATATTAAGCACACTCACCCCCATCTTTGCCACAGCTTTACTTTGCCTTGCTCTAGCTTTGGTCTCTGTAGCTAAAGACAACCCTGGAAAGCATTTCCACAGAAACTAAGCTGTACGTGACTTCCACTATCAGAAATCTTAAAGTCTGTCACGATTCTAAACTTTTTTCTCTTTTCAACAGCAGCCTTAAGAGCACAGCTCCTCTCTGGGCTGACCTCAGGTAGGAAACCAACTAGGTATGGGGGAAATCAACACCTTTGGCTTGGCTGTGCCCCATGGCAGCTGTGAGCCTCAGGGAAGTGAATGCATGTAACAGCCAGTCATAAACTACTGATGCTTCCTGATGTCACCAAGTCAATGCTCTTACTGCATATCTTAGTTTGTTTTGTGCTGCTATAACAGAATACCCAAGAGTGAGTACTTTATAAAGAACAAATTTATTTCACCACAGCTCTGGAGGCTGGGAAATCCAAGATTAAAATGTTGTCATCTGGTGAGGGCTTTCTTTCTGTATCATCACATGGTGAGAAGGCAAAGACAGAGAAAGGCAAAAGGGGGCTGAATTCACCCTTTTGTAAGGGCATTAATCCCACCTATGAGGGCAGAGCCCTCAGGGCCTAACCACCTCTCAAAGGTATGCCTTTTAAAACTGTTACAATAGCAACTAAATTTCAACAAGCTTTGGAGGGGACAAACATTCAAACCATAGCACTGCCATTGTCCGGGACCTTATTACTCAAATGAGATCCATGTACCAACAGCATTGGCACCACCTGAGAGCTGTGACAAGATTAAGATTCTGGGCTCACCACAGATCTACGGAATCAGATCTGTGTTTTCACAAGATCCTGGGTAATTCATGTGCACATTAAAGCTTGAGAAGCACTTCCCTAAAGAGCTGGGGGTCTGTATCATGAGTGAGGTGACAGAAGGTAGGTGAGACTACCTGAAACACTTCCTCCAGCCTGATTTAAGTATCACGAGAAAGCCATTCTCCTGCTCTCGGCTCAGTCTTCCCACCTGTAACATGAGGGGTCTGACTCAGATTCCTGCTCCATAAATTATGGTGTTGGACCAGCAGCATCAGCATCACCTTGTTAGAAATGCACTCAGGCCCCACCCCAGAGTGACTGAGTAAGAGTCTGCATTTTTGCAGGCTCCCTGGTGATGCATCTATATATTAAAACTTGAAAAATCCTGTATTCAATGCTCTGTGTGCCCTGGAGTGACAGAAATCAAAGTAAGTTAGGCGACTGGTTCCAAGTTCCCAGACTATGATGTGGGTGATGGGAAATGACTGATTCTTGCAGCTTCATGACATAGGTTGAGTGGAGATAAACTCTCTGTGAAGGCTCAGTGCCTGGCCGACCACAGGGTCAGGGAGCAGCGAGTGTGGTGAGCCACACTGTTGGTACTGTCCATGCCTGGGCTTGGTCTGGAGTGGGGATCAGGCTTGGGAGATTCCTCCTCTGGCACTTTTCTGGAGCTAGATGGGTACCTTTAGACAGAAGCAGGAGCTGCAGGCAGGGCCCTGGGGATGGCTCTCGATCGTGCCTTCCATCTTCCCTTCTCTCTCTTCAGGGTGGGTGGGCACACCTGAGGTGCATCCGTGAGCAGTGGACACACCAGAGTCAATATCACCTGCATTTTTCAGCCAATAGACACAAGAAAAAATGCTCATGATCACTGGCCATCAGAGAAATGCAAATCAAAACCATAATGAGATATCATCTCATACCAGTTAGAATGGCGATCATTAAAAAGTCAGGAAACAACAGGTGCTGGAGAGGATGTGGAGAAATAGGAACACTTTTACACCATTGGTGGGACTGTAAACTAGTTCAACCATTGTGGAAGACAGTGTGGCGATTCCTCAAGGATCTAGAACTAGAAATACCATTTGACCCAGCCATCCTATTGCTGGGTATATACCCAAAGGATTATAAATCATGCTGCTATAAAAACACATGCACACGTATGTTTATTGCGGCACTATTCACAGTAGCGAAGACTTGGAACCAACCCAAATGTCCATCAATGATAGACTGGATTAAGAAAACGTGGCACATATACACCATGGAATACTATGCAGCCATAAAAAAGGATGATTTCATGTCCTTTGTAGGGACATGGATGAAGCTGGAAACCATCATTCTCAGCAAACTATCGCAAGGACAAAAAAACCAAACACCGCATGTTCTCACTCATAGGTGGGAATTGAACAATGAGAACACTTGGACATAGGAAGGGGAACATCACACACCAGGGCCTGTCGTGGGGTGGGGGGAGGGGGGAGGGATAGCATTAGGAGATATACCTGATGTAAATGACGAGTTAATGGGTGCAGCACACCAACATGGCATATGTATACATATGTAACAAACCTGCACATTGTGCATATGTACCCTAGAACTTAAAGTATAATTTAAAAATATATATATATATATATATATATATAAAACCTGCATTTTCAGCAGCAGAAGGAAGTGGAGCTTACTTCTCCAGTCGACTTGCCACTGAACACTTGGTTGTTAAAAAAGAATCCTTTAAAACCGTTTGATGTTTTGGACTAAATAAAGCTATGCTCCCACTCCAATTGAGCTTATAATGGAGTCTAATTTTATAAAGAAGCCAATTAATGGCTTTGTAAATATAAATGAAAGGATCCCTGCCTTTTTCTCTTGACCAAAAGGCCGCAGAAGTAAGTCCTGTAAAAATGTCAAATTTTGCTCTAAAGAATGGCAGGACTTCTTCGATGAGAATAACAGGAAATGACTCACAGAGGGCACTCTGAGGCCACACAGCCATACAAAGGGGCCCCCTGCGCAGTAATGCCTGGCTGCTGGCCCCGGCCAACTGCAGAGAGGAAAGTGCCCCGCCCACGTTGGAGGATGCTGTCCATCTCCTCTAGGCAGGGGCTTCTCAGTGGGGCCCCAGGGACTGCTGGCATGCTGGCTTGTAGAGATGAACAACACGTGAGGCTGAGAGCTGAGGAGAGTCAGGATTTGATGCCTCAAGGAAAACTCATCTAGAAATAATGCTAAATTACCCACACAGAACTATCAGTCTAAGGACTATTACCTGTATTGGACTCTCTCTAGCTCTCATCTCCATCCCACTGGACAAGTTGGGTAGGGTTTATTGCAGAGCAGGTGGAGTTCTGGAAGATACCTCTCCTAATTTCTTGTGGACTAACTCAGGCCCGAATCTTTTATTCTGCCATCTAGCTCCCTATCTGCCTCCCTTGTACTTCCCTTCTTCCTTTTCTCCTGTAATCCTTTTTTCCTATTCCCTCCTCAATCCCTGGGCTCTGCCCCATCCAAGATCTCATTAAGCTTGGGGGCTCCACCCTGGACTTCCCTGATCTCCAAGTAATGGGTCAGAAGATATTCAGAGGGAACATACCAGTGCAACCACAGCATTGTTAAAATATAGAACTTTTTCCATAGCACTGGTTAAGTGGCAGCCACAGTGAGCCTCAGTATTAATCAGAAAGCAGAATCTGTCTCAGATGGTTCAAGAAACTTTAGTAAAGTGACTATTTCCAGAAGTATAGATGGAGTTACATTAATTATCTATGCTATGTAACAAATCACCCCAATACATTGCAGCTTAAAGCAACAAATATTTATTATCTCTCACAGTTTCCAAGAAGTGAGAATTTGAGAGTGACTTAGCTGGGTGGTTCTGGCACAGGGTCTCCCTCACAAGGTTGTCGTCAAGCTGTCTGCAGGGGCTACAGTCATCTCTTCATCTCAAGACTTGCCCGGGGGCTGCAGGAGCTGTTTCCAAGCTCGGAATTGTTAACAAATTGCAGTTCCTTGCTGGCTATTAGTTAGGCTTCATTTTTTTTTTTTTGCCATGGGGGCCTCTCCATAGGGCTACTCGCAACCTGGTGGCCTGTCTTCCCCAGAGTGAATGATCCAAGAGAAAGCAAGCCAGAGGGCAGTCAAGACAGAAGTCTCAGTCTGACACCCCCATTACTACTGCTGTCTGCCTCAAACCAAGGCATACAAAACAAACCAGGGATGATGTGGGAGAGACTATTCAAAGGGATAAATAGCAGGAGGCAAAGACTAGCAGGGGCCATCCCAAAGGCTGGCTATCCAGGAGTTAAGGATGTTGGCACTCAGAGACTAGCAATAGCAGGAAACCATTTCCATCCTTAGACTGGAAGGGGAAAAGGAAGACAGCATTGCTAGAGCCCAGGAAAGCTGGAACAATGGAAAAGGAGTGCAGGACAGGATTTGTAGCACTGGAGGAATATAGCCACTGCTAGAAACACAGCCTGGAGCAGGGAGGAAGCAGGGAAGAAAAACCCTGACTGCTTCTCTTCCTTCCCTTCTATCTCTTGCTGGTGCCTCCGATTGACTTAACCCAACTGGAAGTCAGTCAGCAAGGAAGTCCAGCTGATGCAGCCTGAAAGGATCTGTCTCTCTGGATACAGGTCAAGGAAGAGAAAAACAGATAATGGATCTGCGGTGGGAGTGTGGGTAAATGGATTCTAACCAGCACCCCTAACTGTTCCCTATGCCCTCACCCCCAAAATGTCCTGGGATCCAACCTCTAAAGAGCGACACCCAGCTACATCTCTAATCCAGCCACCCACTGCCTTCCTTTTGGCCAATCTCCAAGGACCCTCTTGCACTCAGTGACATTCCATTCTGTTTGGTCAGTGCCCAAGCCTCACCAGAGATTAAATATTTTTAAATATCACCTCTGGCTAAAACAGACAGCAAAGGAAATAATTTTAACTAAAGCAGAGAAGGATGGCCCAATGAGAGTCAAATGAGGGAGTTCGGTCTTTAAATAGGGAGAACCCATGTTTCACACACTAAAGCAGCCTGAACCAGGGCAGAAACAGGCTCTATATCCCACGGGGAAGGGTTCCCCTGGCTAAAAAAGAGCTGCCATTTTGGATTTGGAACAAATCTCTCAGCACCACCAGCATTTAATCTGTGGTTTGGCATGCTTTGTTGGGTTCCAGTGGTGGGGTGGGGGCAGGGGACAGATCAGCACACTAAGCCCATGTTCCCAGACAGAACGTCCTCCACACCTTTGAAAGCTGTTCTCTGCATCGCAAAAGGCTATGGAGAACTTGAGGGATGACAGGAGTGGTACTTAGCTTGGAATGAAGTTAGGCAGAGAAGCTTCCCCAGATTGAGTCCAGAGCTGCACTGGGATTCAATGAGAAGGAAACGAGAAGCAGAGGACATTCCAGTGGAGGGGATTGTTGTGAGGAGGATGTGGAGGCAGGAAACACAGGGATTATGCAAAGAACAGCCTGGGGGCTGGCAGAGACTGAATGGGAAGTAATGAGTTCGGTGAATTAGAGGGAAAATGTCCATCATGGCCTGCAAAAGAAGACACAAGTGGCCTCATTCTTTCTCTCCCTGGGGGCTGCCTGAGCCATTTATCCTATGCCCGAGGCCAGCCGTGGCACATCTGGGCCGGCTGATGAAAAGTCCGTGATGGCAGGTGGAGTTGGATGCCATAAAGGAAAGGAGGCCAGGTCACTATAACTTGTCCTGTACTTTTGCATAATTATTTGCACATTGATTGTAACATGTTTACTGTCTAAATGAGCATAAACCCGTCAAGTATTTCTCTGTCTTTTCCAACACCTCTGGTTTTTGGCATTTCTGCCCTTGGCCATTCCTTTACAGACCTCCAACCCGGTGCGTGTCCCCTCTTCTTGCTCTGCTCATCCAGAGGTAAGGACTCTTGAGGATGAACAAGCAGAGCACACACCTCAGAGAGCATTTGAGTCAGCCCTTCCGTTTTATTAATATCAAAATCGGGCCTAGAGAGGCGATGGGTCTTGGTGAGGGTCACATAGCAAGTTGGTGGGAAAGCAGGGACTGTGAGGAAGGCAGGGAGGTTTTCTCAGCATTGAAGGGAGGGAGCAGGAAAGTAGCTTCAGGCCCCAGTGGCTCTGAGAAAAGGCTGCTGTTGGGCTCATCAGAGCATTCTTAAGTGTAATTGACTTTTAGGCATTAAACTTTTACCAGAATGAGCTCACACAAGGTCTGTAGGGAGAGGGAAAGTGCCTGGCGTTTCCTGCCTCATGGGGCAGTGCCTGTATGGAAAGCCCCTCCTCCTGGCTACAGGATGTGGCCCTCTCCTGGGAGGGAGAAGAGAGGTGAGGTCCCGGGAGATGGTGCAGGCTAGGAAGCAGAGTGTTCAGTGCCCAACTTGTCCTCTCCAACGCTGGGTGGAAAGAGGACAGGGGTTTAGACCACCCACCCAACAGCCGTCAAGCAGTCATGCTCTGTGCAGAGAGAGACTGCTGCAGGGGTAGGGAAGAGGAGACAGAGAGCTCAGTCCCTCCTCCTAGGACACAGCCCTCTCCTCTCCTGACCAATCTTGCTCACTGGTTTGTCCCTGAATCTGTCCTGCCATCAATCATGAACCTTGTTTCAATCACTACCAATCTCTGGACATCAGTGTTCTCCTCTGTGTAATGAGCTGAGCCAGATGATGTCTTGAAGCTTTCTGAGTGTGGCCATTCCCTAATGAGGGCATTATCTTCATTCTTAGGTGGGCAGGTGCCAAGACATAGCAGCCATCCCTGGAACAGCTGCAGCCCCTCAGTTTGACTTCAGAGCTAAAATGAGGGATGCTGAGGTTTACTGAGACTTCCATTTAAACCCCCAAACCTCAAGGACAGACTTTTTGTTACAAGTTTGTTGAAGCTGACATACTGTGAACTGCACACATTTAAAGCATACAACTTGATAAATTGTGACCCATATTATTCACTTGAGAAATCATTACCATGAACAAGATAGCAAACATATCAACATCCTCGAAAGCTTCCTCCTGCCTCTCTATCCTTCTTTCTTATCAATCCCATTCTCACCCCCAGCTTACCATGGGTTTACTTGTCATTACTGTTTAGTTTACATTTTTTAGAATTTTAGATACATGCAATCACTCAGTTTATACTTGTTTTTGTCTAGTTTCTTTCACTCAGCATAATTCTTTTGAGAATCATTCCTGTTATTGCTATCAACTATCAATAGTTCATTCCTTTGTGTTTACTGGGTAGTATAGCATTGGATGGATATACCACAATTTATCCATTCACCTGTTGATAGATATTTGGGTTGTTTGCAGCTTGGGTCATTAAAAATAAAGCTACTATTAGTGTTTGTGCACAAGTCTTTGTGTAGGCATGTTTTCATTTCTATTGGGTAAATACCTGGGAGTGGAATGGCTGAGTTGTGTGGTTGGTAGGTGTACGCTTAACTTTACAAGAAATAAGGAAACTGTTTCCCAAAGTGGCTAGCTATTTTATGTTTCTACCAGCAATATATGACAGTTCCAGTTACTCAATATCCTCAACAAAATTTGATAGTGTCAATTTTTTCTTTCTTTTCTCTAAAGTCCACTTTATTGTTTTTCTTCTTCAAAAATTAGTACTTTATATGTTGTACTTAAGAAATCTTTGCCAGCCCAAGATCATTCTCCTATGTTTTCTTGTAGAAATTTTTAGTTTAGCTCACATTTATGTCTATGTTCTATTTTGGTTAATTTTTGTATATGGTGTGAGGTAAGAATCAATGTTCATTTTTGTTGTACATGAGTACCCAGTTATTCTAGAAACATTTTTTGGAAATGGTTTCCTCATTGAATCTCCTTGAAATCTTTGTTACGTATCAATTGAACATATATGTGTGGTTCTATTTCTTTTCTGGATTCTGTTCTGTTCTGTTCTGTTCCATTGAGCTATTTATCTATATTTATGCCACTAATACACCATCTTGATTACTATAGCTATATAATATTTCTTGAAATCAGGTAGTGTTGACCACTCCAACTTTTTTCTTCTTTTTCTGTTATTTTTGCTATTCTAGGTCTTTTGTATTTTCATATAAATTTTAGAATCAGCTTATTAATTTCTACAAAAAACTTTCAGGGACTTTAGGATTGCTTTGGGGAAAAGTTATGTCTTAACAATATTGAGTCTTCTGATCCATGACCATAGTATTATCTTCTTTAATTATTTAGATCTATTTAAATTTCTCAAAATGTTTTGTAGTTTTCAGTACACAGGTCTTGCACCTTAGTTGTCAAATTTATTTCTAAGTATTTCATATTTCCCCATGCTATTGTAAATAGTATTTTAAGTTTTAACTTACAGTTGCTCTTTGCTAGCATATAGAAATACAATTGATTTTAAAATAATGATTTTGTATCCTGCTGCCTCCCTAACCACACCTTTTTTGTAGATTCCATAGGAATTTCTATGTAGTCAATTATGTCATTTGCCAACAAAGACAGTATTACTTATTTTCCAATGTATCTGGATGTCTTTTACTTTTTCTTGCCTTATTTTCCTGCTTAGGATTTTCTGTACAATGTTGAGTAGAAGTTTCATGAGCAGCCTTCCTTGCCTTGTTTCAGATCTTTGGGGGAAAGTACATCATTATGTAGTTAGCTCTCCTTTATTTTATGCTCTTCGTCAGGTTGAGGAAATTCCCTTTTATGCCCAATTTGCTGGAATCTTAGAGCATTTTTTAAAAAAAATCAGGAATGAACGTTAAATTTTGATAAATGACTTTTTTTCATCTTTTGAGATAGTCACATGATTTTTCTTTTTTAGTTCATCAGTATGGTGCATTACACTGATTGATTTTCAACTTCCGACCATTCATGTATTTCTGGGATAAATCCCATTTGTTGTAATGTATTTTTAAAAACATATTTCTGGATTTGATTTGCTAAATTTTGTAAAATATCTTTGGATCTATGTTCATGAAGCTTATTGGTTTGTAGTTTCCTTTTCTTGATACGTCTTTGTCTGGTTTTTATACCAGGGCCTCATAGAGTGAACTGGAAATATTTCCACTGCTTCAATTTTTTGCAAAGTTGTGTAGAAATTGAATTATTTTTTCCTTTCCTGGAGTTTTCTTTGTGGAAAGAATTTTAACTAAAAGCTCAATTTTTAACCTAGATATAGTACTATTCAAGTTATTTCTTCTTGAGTGAGGCTAGTTTATGTCTTTTGTGGAATTTATTCACTTCATCTAAGTTGTTGAGTTTATCAGAATAAAATTGTTTGCGATAATCCCTTATCATGTTATTTTCTGTAGAATTTATTGTCTATAGAATTAGTGGGTGATTCTACGACAACACCACGATAATAAGGGATTCATTCTATTCTCATTCCTGGTATTGGTCATTTATAACTCTTCCTTTTTTAGCTGGAAATTTTTCAGTTTTATTGATCAGCCCAAAGAGCCAGCTTTTGGTTTTATTGATTCTCTTTATTATTTTTCTGCATTCCATTTCATTAATTTCTCTCTTATCTTTATTATTAATTATCTTCTGATTAGGAGCATGTTTTTAGTTTCCAAAGCAGCTTTAGGGATTTTTCAGGTATCTTTCTGTTATAGATTTCTAATTCAATTCCATTGTGATTGAAAACATATTTTTATGATTTGAATATTTAAAATTTATTGAGACATCTTATAGTCCTATCTTGGTAAATGTTCTATAAGTACTTAAAAATAATGTGTATTTTGTTCTTACTGAGTTCTATAAAAATCAGAGCAAGTTGGCTGATAGTTTTGTTCAAGTCTCCTATACCTTTTTATATTTTCACTCAGTCCTGGAGTGGTCACTCCCAACTCCAGGCAGGGCGTTTCCCTCACTTGATGTCTCCCCTGATTAGTGGTCCATCCCTTGAGGCTTTGGTGCCCTCCCATGGAATAGTAGAAACCTCTCTTTTCAAACTTCAATGTGAAAATGGATGATCCAGAACATTACTGAGACCTTCACTTAGATCCAAAGCAATTTTTTTTCAAGTATTGCTCTTTAAAACATTAATTTAGGAGAAAAACTCTGTAGAAGTCTAACTAGTGCTCATGAATCAATAGAATATGAGCCATCAGTATGATTTGGCTCCAGGTATATTTCCTATAGTCCTATAGCTCCAATATACCTCCATACTTAAAATATAGGAAGAACTTAGAGTATGGAAAGGGGGCAGGGGAACTTGAAGCTGCACTGGCACCACTGACACAGTGTTTTTACTTAGCCTGTATGCTCATTCAGAGTATCTTGAATTGGGGGATTGGTGCAGATTAAAGGAAGCTAAATTAGTACCCCCAGGATATCTCTTGGTAGCACTACAGTCAGACTAGTACAGTTGTAGTCTACATTAATAGAAGTCTATTGTCCAAAAGGAAAAGATGTTCCATTGCTCCCTGGGCACCTGGTTTTAGAAGAGATAGATTAACCATAGTTTGCCTGAAGAAGGGAGAGAATAGAAAAATGATGGAAGCTCTGTCAAAATATTAGGGGACCAAATACATCTACAGAACTGAGTATATTAAATTTGGAGAGGGAGAACAGCATCTCCCCAGTGTGAGTTTCCACATTGTAAAGACAACTTTAAAAACATGCATTACTTTGAGAGAAAAAGAAATGGATGCAAAAGGTTCACAGACACTAGCAAGAAAACCCTGTACCTTCTGTTTAACATCAAGCACATTGTCTCTTTTTGTCTGAGAGGCAGTGCAGTATAGTGGTTGATAGCTTGAGACCTAGAGCCAGAATGCTTGGGTTTGAATCCTGACAAAACCTCTTACTGGCTCTCGAAGAAGCCTCTTATTTCCTCTACATGCCTTAGTTTCCTCATCTGTATAATGAAGGTTACAAATAGTTTCTACCTAATAGAGATATTGTGAAGAGGTAAGGCTGGTAAAGTGGTTACCTGGCCCAGAGTAAGTGCTCAATAAATGTTAGCTCTTGTTTTCTCAGTGCCACTTTGATTACTCCTTGTGTATCAAGGGACAGGATTGCCCATTCAATGACCCCGGAGGTTCTATCTGGGTTGCCAGGCAACAAGCAATCTGGGATCAGTGGCTTACCCTCCTTGAGCAGGAGGAGCTATACAGGATTTCAGATCCCCAAGGGCATTGGGTGTTAGAAACTGACATTCCAAGACTGCTCCCTGGAATAGCTGGCTCCCTGGCCCAATTGTTTATAAGGCAAGCTCTCATCTTCGCCCTATAAAAAGGTAGAGCAATAAGGGGTGGGATTCTTTCCTGGATCCTGCATGCTGCTTGGTGGAAGGGATGAAAAGGTGGGACTGTGTATCTCATCTTGTTGACTCAATTTCTCCAAGGAAGCCTGCTCTGTTCTCACATTACATGTCATGGTATTTACTGTCACCTACTACCCCACATTCTTCTCTGAACTGTCTCACTCCTCTTCACCTTCATTCCCTGAAAACATACCCTCAGGGCAAGTCCCTTGCCTGCTTCTAGAGCTGGGTGTACTCTCTCTCTCCCATGATGTCTGCTCCTGGGGTTTCAGACATCACCTTTGCACCGAAGACTCCTGTCCACACCTTGTCCTCAAGTTCAAGTCTTGGCTGGGCATTGTCAGTTAGACCTGACACCTTAAACTTTCAAAATATTTAAAATTGAATTACATTTTAGATTTTCTTCCTCATTAGCCATTAAAACAAACAAACAAACAAACAAACTCAAACCCTTGCTCCTCCTATGCTATTAACTTAGTACCCTTTACTGTCATCTATCTTGTCCTCCCTCACGGTCAGGCAGCTGACACAAGCATCTTGGAATCACACCGCATTGCCCTCACCTCCTTCCTGGCTCAGTGCCTCTTCCCTACCAGGATCAGACCTTGTTTTTCTCCATTCCACCTTGCACATTCTATCCAGTTATTTTTCTTCCCTGCTAAAACACCTTCAATGCCTTCTTATTATCTAAATACGCTAGAACTCCTCACTCTGGCATTTGAGGCTCTCCACAAATGTCTGTGTCTAAGATTCAGTTGCTGCTGCTCCACTCCCTATACTCCATGTCCAGTCAGTTGGGTAATTCATACTTCCTCACACTTTCTAGTTGCCATCGAGCTGCCTATGCTGTCTCCCCGACTTCAAACACCCTCCAAAACCAGGTTCACCTGTCAAAATCCTACACACCTGTCAAGCGCATCCATCTCAGATGCTCCTCTCTCAGGAGGTCTTTCTGTGAGCTTGCTTCATTCATGTCCTCAGAGCAGAGGCATGTTTCTGGTTTATGACACTTGTTATGTTGTATTGCATTATTATTGCATGGACACTCATCCAATTCTCCTGCCAAAGAGCAAATATGCTCTGAGACTATAGTCCTATAGTCTATTTGGTTAGAAGCAGTTTACACAAAATACACTGCATTCATCCTTGGAACATGTCTGCCAGTTGAATTGCACGGGGGCTGATCTACCTGGAGTAAAGAAAACTCAGAGAATAAGGGGACTGGATTCATGTGCCTGGAGGGCTGTTTGCAGTGGAAACTCAGTATTTCCCAGGGAAACAGAGCTCACACCAACATCTCTGCCTCCTGAGGGTGTCCTGGATCCTCTCGCAGTGAGCAATATTTCTAGAGATATTACTATGAGCTTTCTATCACCCATCCAGGGTTTAGATAATTCACCATATCCTGCCTGGCTCTTCTCCCTTCAACCCTATGGCTTTCTAAGTGCCAGGCCTGCGTACAGATGATGTGCAGCCCTCTCCAAAAAGAACATGTTGGACATTTGCTGCCATCTAGTGAAGGTAGAGTGGTCCAACCTTTTGATAAAGCTAAGCAGATCTTGTTCTCTCCCTAGGAGGTGGCCCCTGGAAACCAGCCCTGGTTAAACAGAAGCATGTCAGGGTATACAGGTGTGCATGGAAGGGAGGAGTGTGAAGCCTGTTTTATTATTATTTTTATTTTGTTCCACATGTTCTGAGGGTGAAGCTTCTATACAAAACAGATCACATTCAAGCTCCTGCATGGCAGTCTGGAATGGGCAAGACCATATCCTTCCAGATCCTCCCCCTACCTCTAGCCAAAAGGTACCCTTCTTGAAATGATGACCAGCCATCTTTTTTTTTTTTTTTTAGAAACTTGATAGGGAATCTATAAAACACCTAAAGTTCATAATCAGAGCTTATTTTAAAGGAGGCATAGGTTACTTCCAGTACCTCAAGGAGAATGTGGCCATGACTTTGTAACTAGTGATTTCCACAAGGCCCTCCCAGTCCTGCACAGGAGCCCTGGTAGCCCATCTCAAAGCTTCCCTGGTCCTGAGCCTACCCACTTCCCCTTCCCATCATGGCACACAGGCTCGGGCTCCACCAGGTGCATGATTGTATGCAGGTCACTCAACTTCTCTGAGCCTCAGTTTTCTCCTTTTTAAATGGGGTATATCTTCCTTATTGGGTTGGTACGAGGTACAAAAGAGATCATTCATGACAAATGCTTAGCCAGTGCCTGATGCACAGAAACCACTAAATAAATATTAGATAATGATATTATCACTATTTTTACCAATGCTTCAGAGCACAAGGCTGCCTACAAAACTCAGGCCCTTGAAATGAATACATCAAGTCATGGTAAGATCTCACACACTGAAAATAATCACCTCTCAGCCCACCACAGGATCCAGTGCTGCCATTCCCTTTGCTGGGCAGTGTGGGGCAGGTCAGAGGGCTCGACCTCAGACTCCAGGCTGCTGACAGACACATCAGTTCTTCTCACCTGTCTGAGATACAGGGTTCCAGGGCTATCTCTATGAGGTTTTCCTCCACTCCTCAATGATCATGATGTAGGTTCTTTGTCCCTCGCCCAGGCTTTTGGGGTACTGAAAGCCTAATGCCTGTTTGACCTCTTGGCATCTCCAGTTTTTAGGGAACTCCTGGGCTCCTCCTGCTCCCAAGCCCTTTTGATAGGTCTGGGTGTTTCTTTGAAACAGACATTCAGCCAAAACTGTAAGTAGGGCTCATCAAATGGCTAAGATCACTGGTTAAGCAGTATGTCTATGGATCTCTCACCCCGTGCCCCAGGTGTTGCTAAGAGGGTACTCTCTCTGCCCAAGGTGCCCACTGCAAATATCTTAACCAGCCAAGTGGGGCTCTCTTTTCAGTTTCAGCAAGTGATGTGCTGCAGTCAGCTTGAGCCAGCTCTCAAGAACTTATTATGAGCATCTCTTCTCAACTCCACGTCCAGTAACATTATGTTGATAGCTTGAAATCAGCCATAATGGGAGTACTCACACCACAGAGATTAGTGAATGCTATAAAGCATGGCTTTCTTTCTTCCTGAAGAGTCAGTTGTTAAACACTTGTCAGATACACCACTGGTTCTAGTCTTTAATTGCAAGCTAAGCACCACATTTAAACCACTACTCACACAACCACTGAACTAAAGGGGAATATTAGTGTACTATCTGAAAGAAACACAAACAGAAAGCTTTATTGAATTTATATATATATATATATATATATATATCTGAGATGGTAGCTTGTGAAAGGGTAGTAATTGACAAGTCAAGATTGTGCCTCTAGGTTTTAAACAAACCCAAAATAATTAATGTTGGTAAAAAATGTCTGCAATAAGCTATTCATTTATTGGCAAGTTTTGAATTTTCATTTAGCATGCAAAAGAGCTACATGTGATAAACCACATACTTGCATCAGGAAAATATCAAACAAAAATGATGTATCTAGAAACATAGAAAATACAACTTAAAATTTTAATGTGTTTTTCGTTTCTTATTCTTTTTTGTTTAGATATAACTTGAACCATGTTTCTTTTCTTTTCTTTTTTGAGACAGAGTCTCACTGTGTCACCAGGCTGAAGTGCAGTGGCACGATCTTGGCTCACTGTAACCTCCGTCTCCCAGGTTTAAGCGATTCTCCTGCCTCAACCTCCCAAGTAGCTGGGACTACAGGCGCATGCCACCATGCCCAGCTAATTTTTGTATTTTTAGTAGAGACGGAGTTTCATCATGTTGGCCAGGATGGTCTCGATCTCTTGACCTCGTGATCCACCCGCCTTGGCCTCTCAAAGTGCTGGGATTACAGGCATGAGCCACTGCGCCCGGCCTGAACTATTTCAATCCTAACATTGGTATGTCCTTTTACAGTCCTTCCTAGTGTCTTCTTCCTTATTAAAATAGTACCAGTGGTTGTCAAGTAGCCTTATCTTATATCTCTGTAAGTATCATTTAAAATGAAATTGAAATATCACTTATTTTAGCCAGAAAAGAAAATGTAATGGCTAATTTGGTGAATCCACTCCCTGTTCATACACTAAGCTGCTGACCCCTGGAGCTCAGAGGCTGAAGGCAAGGCTGTGAAGCTGTGAGGTAGACGTGGAGGTGAGGGCTCAGTCACAGTGGACCTTGCCCTTGGCCACCCCAAAGCTAGACAAGTCTCCATTGCAAAGAGTCTGGAGTGGTGAATGAGGCCTGTTTTCCAAGTCATTTTGGTCACCTTGGTCACCCTTGGTAACCTTCATCATGTACTTTCGAAAGGCCTTTTGAATAATAGCAGCACCTCTTTCCTCTTCCTTTCTCTTGGTGGTGGTGACTATGGGTTCATACAACTTCTTGAGAGGATTGGCTTCCATGAACTTCTCTTCCATCATTGCTTTCATGCTATCTAGGCCATCAGAGCCACCGAGTACCCTAGCGGTGAAGGCGAAAAGAATATCCATGCAGTGGAGGCGATCTTCACTCACCATGGGCAAGTCCATTACTAGAAATTGATATTTATTTGGCTTTGCGACACGCAAAGGCTCAGGCAAGGCATCAGCAAAGTCAGAAAGGGCAGAATATTTGATAAATTGTGTTGCTTCTGGGTCAAACTTTTCCCACACTTCATAAAATATGTCAAAGTCATCTTCACCCAAAGGGTCCTCACTTTCTTCAGTGGCTGTATTGAAGTTCTCTAAAATCACAGCAATGTACATGTTGACAACAATGAGAAAGGAGATGATAATGTAACTGACAAAGTAGGATGTGGCTATGCCAGGGAGGTGGCAGCTTTCTGAGGAAGAGTTACATGATTCTTTTGATCGCAGCATGGGGCTGAGCAGGGAATCCCAACCTGCTGATGTGCTTATCTGGAAGAGACAGAGCATGCTGCTGGCAAAAGACTTGAAGTTGAATATGTCATCAATTCCAGCCTCTGGATTCACTTTGGAAAACCAGTTCATACCCAAAATGGCATAGATAAACATAATCAGAAAGAGTAGAAGACCAATGTTGAACAGAGAAGGAAGCGACATCATCAGAGCAAAGAGGAGAGTCCTGATTCCTCGTGCAGCCCGGACAAGCCTCAGGATTCGGCCAATCCGAGCCAAGCGGACAATTCTGAAGAGCGTCGGAGGGAAAGGAATGTGCTCCTGATTTTCCAAGGTAGAAATCATTGTACCTCAGGAGAAGGAGAAAAGTAAATAAGTTTCCAGAAGGCACACTGGTTTCAGATCCAGCCTGTCTCCTGCCTCAGAATCCTATGGGGGCCAACTTTTTATCAATACTTTGTAGCTTATGTACAAAACTAAGAATTTCTTTTACCACTATCAGGGAAAATACCTATCTGTGTCTTAATTTGGAAAATAGTTTCCAAGGGCCATACAGTTCTTCTACATTTGTGTGTAGAAGAATTTAAATACAGCCCTACTACAGGTGTAGAAGGGCTGTATTTATTTGTGTAGAAGAATTTAAATACAGCCCTGCTACAAGTGAGGACAGCTTATCTGCTGAAAGAGCCACAATGTATGTAGGGCTAGAGGGAAATGGTAGCATTGGAATGCTCACCTTTAGGCTGAAGCTGCCCATGGATCTTTCATATTTGTCATCCTCATTCCAAGGACTTCTGAGATCCAAACTCAAAAAGCTCAAGGGACACAATTTGGAGATACTTTCTCTGTTGCTGCAAACCCCATAAATGTCATTTCAGAGGTTTGATCAAACAGCTGAATATTTGACCTAAAATGTCGCCCTGTTCTTCCATTGCCTGCTCTGCAAGCAAGTGATACAAGGATTTAAGACAATTCACATTTTGGCCTAAACATTATAGAATGGTTGGAACATGCTTGTCTTGTGTAGACATGGCCTTGTTCTTGCTTTGAGAGTCTTCTAGGGTTGTTAGGGGTCATGGGCAGTCTTTGAGTGCCCATGACCCCTAATGACCTTGAGTGTCCTGTAAGGTCACTAGGGGTCTATTAGGGTTCATGGGCAGCAGAATGCTCTGCTGTCACCTAATGACTAAAGAGAACTAGTTGATTATATACTTCACTGACTACCCAATTGTGCCAAAGAAGTTTAATTCATACTTTAATTGGAAAGTCAACCCTGGAAAGATGTAAAGTTTCTTAAGTGCCAATTCAGCAACAACTGGAGGAGGCCCATCATTTAAGATCTACCTCCTCTATGAATATTTCTTGGGCTGATCAAGCCCATAGTAATCTGTTCTTTCTCTGAGCTCATTTCTGCTTTGCACCATGTGATTTGGTGTTCAATTAATTTCCATATCTATCTTTTTTTGGCACTTTAAGATGAGTAAGCCATAATACCTCAACTAGATTGTTAACTCCTAGAGAGAGATTCATTTCAACTCACACTCATTTTGCATTTCTCCGAAAACTTAGGAAAGAGCTTGGAAAAGTACTGAGGCTAAAGCGTTGGACGGCAGAAATATTGGCAAAGGCATATAAAACTCTGTCCACATTAGTGAGTAGGATTAATATATGGATTAATCCCACTGCTGAGTATTATTTGGCTTAATATGTGGATTTTCTCATCCACTGGGGCAAATGCCATACAGCATGTATAACTGCAATTGCCAAGCAGTTGTTCAAAGGACAAAAGTCAGAAACATTTCCACAAAGTGCATGATGCCTGGCACTGCATGGAAGGAGCTGTTGGAATGAATGAGCTGCTCTTTTCTCATCAGAAGAAGGGCTCTTTGAGTTCTTAGAGGGCCTCCCCAGACATCCGACCACCATTTTCTAGCCCTTTTTTTTTTTTTTTTTTTTTGCTGCTGTCAATTTCACCAAGACTTGTGATTGGAATTGACTAATAAAAATTAAAGGTCTACTTGACTGTAAACTCAAGGAAGAATCTATTGATAAGCTTTATCTACATTAACATCATGGCTTAGAAACCAGAACACACTATGAACTGTAGCATATTTGTTGTTGTTCTCTGAAACACCTGCAATGCTGCAGTAGCATTAGGAACCAAAATATCTTGATCCAATATATCTGTCTGATGCATTCTTTCTGAGATCGCACAAAAGCTTCCACTTGGAAAATCAGTTTTCTTTGTCTTCATTGCGTTTTGAACTATGAGAAGGGCTCCTGGACCGTTTTACATAATTATAAAAAGTCAAGTTAACAGTTTAATTAAAACCAGACTTCAAAAACCCAGAGTAAGCACTTATGGTTTAGCCATGAAGAATTTAATTTTAAAGTTGATGTGTGTATGTGTGTGTTTTATAAGAAGGAGTGTGGTAATCACCTTCTTTCTTTTGTATTCTTTTATAAGCCTTTTAGTTAACCCTGCCTGTGATTAGGAAAAATATACTGATTAGAGAATGAGGCTGGTTGGTAAGCGGGGTCAAAGAATCTGAGAAAAGCACAGTTCACAATGTGGTTTAAGTTAACATGGGATATAGAATAGAAAAAAAGCTTTGATTGTCTGAATGATATACTCTTGAAAGCCCAATCTAGAGTGGGCCATGGGGCCTTGTACAGGGGTTGAAAGGGGGCACAGCAGTGCCACAGGGGCACAATAATTGTGATCTGGCATCCATGTGGATTTTGAACAAAGGAAAAAACATGGGCAGTAAATCCTTAAAACTAAAAAATGCTCATAGGGCTTATAGTTGCACAGGAAAGGTAGAACTTTGACTCAATTATCTGAATAAATCAGGTTACCACCACAAAAACTTCTGAGTCATTTTAATTTTGTCTATTTCCATTGAATACATTAGCTGCATAATTATTGAACTCTATTTCAGTTGTGTAGTGAGTTAAGGGAACGGAAATTACTCTCTATCTCCTAGCAACTTCCCAGTAAAGAATGGCATTAGTACCCCTGTCTATTCTTTCAGAAACTACACTTGGCCCAGCTTTCTGCTTTGTGGATAGTTTGAACAAACTTCAAAAAATGATAAGATTTACAAACTTACTTCTGGTTCTTAAAGTCCCTCTGACTGCTGATTTTACTTACTAACAATGGAAAGAAGCACGACCACACAGTCAAATAAATTCCAGCCATTGGTGAAGTAGTATTGCCTCAAAGCAAAGATTTTGATGAGACATTCTAATGTAAAGATGACCACAAAGACCCAGTTGAGATGGTCAAGGATGGATTTCATGGCTTTGGGTTGGTTGTATGATTCAGCCATCATGCTAATCATGTTTAGGATAATGAGACTTATGATGATGATGTCAAAGATCTGGCTTGTGACTATGTCGAACACGAGACCTTGACATTTGTTCTGAGAAAAAAAAGAAATTATAAATCATTTCGAATGCAAGAATAAAATTACATACAATAAAAAGAATATAAATACAACAGAATTTGTTTTTCCTTACAATTAAAGCAGTTCCTTGAAAAATACACAGACCCTTTTCAAAGGGCAAGAAATTCTTATAAATCCCCAGGCTTGCCTTATATATTTTCATTAAAATGCAATTAGTAACTGGTTTTAAGTGCTTAAGCTTATAGCTTTAATTCCATTTTAAAACAAAAAATATTAAAAAGTCTTAGTAACAACATAACTTTGATGTGATTGATGATGTGCTTTGCTGAAATAAAACAGTGCATGTTGGATTTAATAATAAAAAGATGAATCTTGGTATCTATATTTTATCTGTTTCTGCATTCTTACTTCAACAATATTAGTGCAGAGAATACCTGCTCACATAAGTATGTTGGCAAAATGGAATTAGTATCTTCAATGCTCCATTTGCCAATTCACAATAATCAGAACTTAACCAAAATTCTGTATTCAAATAATTCTTCAATGCCAATTTTAAAATTCTTGTTCACTTGAAGATAAAGCTAATAGATGAGATTATAATCCAATAATTACTAAAACTGAAAATAGAAAAAAATTATTAATTTATACTATAACTGAGGGTGAATTTACATGTGGTTTATATATAGATGGCCATACTGCCCAAAAAGTGAGTATATGCTGATTGTTCAGGTACAGGTCCTAACTCAAGTTTGCATTGCAAGTCTACCATATGCAGTGAAATTACTCAATTATTCCATGATTTTCTTTAATACAACTGCTGTGAAGCACTACTTTGTTCTTCACTTTGTGGAAAACTATTCCCAAATACAAATTCAGACATTGAAATTTTATAACATTCTTGACTATACGTTGGTTGCTTTACAATCTGTGTACATATTGTTTTATATTATATTATCACCTAATCAAAGTGGCATACACTATTATCTTTAGAGAACTCACATACTCCTAAGAATACATCTTTAGACACCCAAGGGATCTCTTATATAATCCAGGCAAAGATGATGTCGGCTTGTGGTGGTGACAGCAGATAAAGATAAAAGCATATAGGCTTAAGAGCTAATGTGAGGTGGAAGCAAGAACCGTCAGAAAATTCAAATGTAGTGGGCTTTGAGAGAGTTAAGACTGAGAATATAGTTTCTGGTTGATAAAACCATCTAACCAGCCAGAGAACAGAGGATGAGGAATATTAAAGAGAGATGATGAGATCTGACCTGAGCAGGTTGAGTTGAGGTGCCAGTGGGGGATCCAAAGGCAATGGGCAGGTAGAAGTATGAGTTTGGAGTGCAGGTACAGAAGCTAGAATACAGATGATATTAATATGGATATGAATTAAAACCACGGGAGTGAATTATATATCACTTGGGGACAGCAAGGGCAATGAGAGGAAGGAGGGTAGGGACAACACTAGAGGACACTACATTTCAGTTGTGACTTTCGAACCATGTGCTGGGAGCCCCAAGGCTTTTATCAAAGAGCCAGGAGAAGACACTAGAAAGTCAAGTGCCTTTCCTATTTAAGCATGAATTTGGGAAGTCAGAAAGGAGCTGGAGAAAAGTTGCACTCCAGGGAAGCGGAATGAAGGGCAAAAAGAAATATGAGGGAGGGTGAGTATTGGTTTTATAGTTAACTCTAACATCTAGACAAATAGAGGAGATTAAGAGCATAAATTACCTAAAGTGTTGGGTTACCTAAAGTGTTGGATGATCAAAAAGCATTCTATGTCACTTCAGAACGCAGTGTGACTCCTATACCTCAGTATGAATTTTAAAGCAAGAAATGAAGCCACCCTGTGAAGATGCTTCAGGAGAAATCGAAGTGATTCCAAACCCCTTGTTCTATTACTGGAAATGAAAGGCATCAATGCTCAGGCTAAAACAGCTATGTTTTCCTCCTATGCAATTGCTCTTCGTTTGTTTTGAGGGTCAAAAGCTAATATTTGGATTTTAGAGATGGAAAAAAAATCTCTGGGGAGATAAAGTTGTGGGTCAATGGCTAACTGTTGATTTGAAGTCTAAGCCCAGACTCAGGGACTTCTGGTGATATGATGTTGGATTTATCTCATGCGACACTACTCTGGAATATAAAAGTCAAGATAAACGTGCAGTGTTAAGTGGTGAGATTGTATTTGATTACCAGAATCATTCATTGAAGGCTTGATTGGTGAGTTGTAGCTACACAGGGAGAGCTGTGACTTTGCACCTACTCCCAGATAAGCCATGTGATAAGCATGCTATAAAAGATGCTTAAGGAATGGAGGTGACAGCTTTCCTATGTTAATGTTGTCTGCACCCACTTTCAGTTCATCTCTTGCAGCCTAGCATGCTCTGTGCAGTGCATCTATGTGTTGCAACTTTTGTTGGGCTGTGTGCTGTGTTGCTTGAAATAAACTGATAAATATGTCAGAACATATTGTGTCTTGTGACTCTTTTAGTTAATGCCAAACCCAAGACCAACTGGTAATGAGTCAGTGGTTGTATAGCATGCATATGTAAACAAAAATTCTCTCTTTTCTTGTTGTTGGCTCAAGTTCAAGTAAGAATTTTAAAGTGAAATTAGTACTAGAAAGTGAGATTGGTATTTAAAAGCTAGATTCAATTTAGGTAAACTGAAGTCCCATAAACCGCTGGCAGATGAAACCTCCCCAAATATAATTTTATCATTAACCCTGTGGTCAAAAATCTCTCACTATATAAAAGATAAATTCTAAATCCTTGGCCCTGACATTCATTGACTTTTTCAGTGCATCAAAAATACTTCATTTTAGTGTGATGGACTCTGTTTGTGCCTTAAAACATATTTTTTTGTTCAATAAATAATTACTGAGAACACATTTTATGCCAGGCCCTATTCTGAGTGCTGAGAATAGCAGTAAGTAGACTGCATTCATCATTTGCGATCTCATGTTCAAATGGAAACCTCCAAATTATCTGCATGCTTCCAATTGCAAGCCCTTCCTTCATCCTGCTTTCCCTGACGTTTCAGCCTCCACTGACCTGCTCTGCTATGGAGCATTCAAACTCACTTGTCAGAGCTACCAACTCTGTTGTGCCTATTGTACTACTTTATAATCCAATGCTCTAAAGTATGTATACAACATCTCAGCTCCTCAATTAGACTGCAAGCACAGAGCTGCCCTGGATGCTACTTCTATCTTGCCCCATAGTACCTGATAAAGCAGGATTCATAGAGCACAGGGATCAGCAAACCATGGCCTATAGGACAAATCCAGTGACCTATCTGTTATTATACAGCCCGTGAGCTCAGAATGGGTTTTACATTTTTAAATGTTTGGTGAAAAAAAAAAATCAAAAGAAGAATAAAGTTTTGTGACATATGATAATTATATAAAATCCAAATTTCCATGTCCCTAAATAAAGTTGTGTTGGAATACAGGCATGTTTATTTTTTCTATATTGTCTATGGCTGCTTCTGTACCACAATGGCAGAGTTGAGTACTATGACAGAGACGTATAGCCAGCAAAGACTGAAATATTTACTATCTGGGCCTTTAAGGAAAAGTCTGTCAATCCCTGATATATAAAGTTTATCATAAATACTTGTAAAGTGGAAGTAAGTATGCATGACCTTAACCTCACACTAATAAAAACTGGTAAAAAGTATTACAAGTACATTTTAAATTCATCAAAATTGAAAAAAGCAAAAACAGGAAGATGGCAGATAGGAGGCAGGGCTAACGTGCATCTCCCACTTGGATGGACAGAACAGTGTGTGGAGACTCACACTGTGGACTTTTGCTTCAAGAACCACCGCAGGAACGTAACAGGAAAACCAGAAGAATTCACAGATCCTTTGAAAGAAGTGACATGCCACTGCAGACTGCAAGAGACAGGTGAAAAGCCGTGAGTTCCCAAAGTGTGAGTGAGAGGGGGGAAAACCTGCCTCCAAACACACATCCCCACTGGGGAATCTGAAAATGCAGATCATGAGAGAAGGTTGTAACCTTACCTAGAGATGAAATGACTTTAGGGAGCTGCATGAAGTGCAAAAGTAGAAGAAGCAACAGGAACCTTGAAGGTACTCCCAGTCTCCAGCTTGAGCCCTGGAATGCCATTCCTGACTGTATCTCACAGGGGTCTTCTGAGAAGGCAGCCAGCCAAATAAAAGGAGGGGCCATAGGGTGAAAGAAACTTCCAACTAGATTTTGTGATAATTTCGACTAGGTACAAACTTCCTGAGCAGAATCCAGGGGGCTAACGGGAGTTGCTGCAGATACGAGTGCAGGAGCTGCTGACATCGTGGGCAGACAGGGAGGGATGTGGCCTGAGAGCCATGCTTGCTTTGTCAGCAGGGAAGCTTATGGCCTGGGGCAGGTCTGAGATCCTTGAGTAGGCTGTCTGGATCTAAACTTGGTGCAGTTAGCACGGTACTGCAGGAGCAAGACCAGCCTCACCAACTGTGTGGGAGCTGGGCGAGGCCTTTCACTACTGGCTATCCCCCACTTCTCTGGTGATCTATACTGCACAGCAGAGGTAGCCATAATCCCCTCTGGAACATAACCTCATTGGCCTGAGGACCACTTCCTCATCCCCCACAGTGGTTATGGCAAGCCCCACTCAAGGAGAGTCTGCACTTGGACCTGCCTAACCCTGCCCTCACCTGATGGTTTTTCTCTACCTGTCCTAGTAGCTGAACACAAAAGACATAAACCCTTGGGAGTTTTATGGCTCTGCCTGTCTCCTGAAAGTCAGAATACTTCCCCTGGCCAACTTAGGGCAAGCGTATATCCCACTGCTAATAGCACAGTGGTGCTCTCTTGAAAGCACCACCTCCTGGCTGGAGGTCAACCAACTCAGGACATGACTGCAATTCATGACAGAATAGCCCTGATCCCAGGAAGGAGAAAACGACAGCTAATTCTACTGCCTGCAACATCCTGACTAACCAGAGGTCCTGAGTCTGTCCACGTGACAACTTCACTGCTAGCATAACCAGCATTTGAGAAAGCCAGCATACTAAATGTATCTACAGCCAAGGACTCTCACAGAGTCTACTTCACTCTCCTGCCACTTCCACCAGAGCAGGTGCTGGTATCCACAGCTGGGAAACCTGAAAACAGATCACATCACAGGACTCTTTGCAAACATTCCCCAGCACCACCCCAGAGCCTAGTAGCCCTGCCAGGTGGCTAGACCCAGAAGAGCAATAACAATACTGCAGTCTGGCTTTCAGGAAACCCCATCCCTAGGGAAGGGGGAGTGCACCACATCAGGGGATCACCCTGTGGGACAAAAGAATCTGAAGAGCAGGTCTTGAGTTCCAGATCTTTCTGCTGGTGGGTAGTTTCTCACAGCAGAAACACAATTGCAGTGCTGGCACAGTAGGGAAAGTCTGCACCTCTAGCCGAATGGGCAGGCATCCTCTGTGATAGTGAAGGGCCTTAGAGAAGAGGTCCTTGTTTTCCTCTGGCACTTCACTGCAGACACAGCTGGGGCTTCCCCCACAGGAACACAGTATGGAGGCATCTATAGACAGCCTGTCTGGAACAATCCAGGGTGAATGCGGCCCCAGAGAAGGAGCACACCCTAGATTCAGGCTGTGTGAGAGGCAGAGTCACAGTTCCTCCCTACTTGGAACATCAACATTCCTACAGATGAAAAGAGGTGGCTGTCTGATCTGAACAGCCAAAACACTGGGATAGGAGTGAGGCTGTGAGGTGAATAGCTTTCTGGCTGACCTGGCAGAGGAGCTGAGGTAGCTTCTACTCTTCACCCTGATAAAACCTCAGCGCATCTAACTGAGAGGTCTCCCAGCCACCTTCATCAAGGCTGGGACCTCAGCCCACTGTTGGGTATTACATTTACCCACCTGCCTTAGCCATAGCCAGTGCCTACTCAGGGATACCTTCCCTATTGGCCTGAAGCCTGAATCATCAAGTCAGTAAATAAAACACTGGGAAAAAATTAAATAAATAAATAAATAAATAAATAAAAATGTACACCGTGAGAGAACCAGATAAGCTGCAAGAGATCCCTGCCATTCCAACTCCATAGGACACAGTGAACTTGCCAGCACACTAAGACAGTAACTACTACAACCAGCATCAGGGAAAGCCAGTGCACAATGACTCTCTATAACTAAGGATCTCATACAGAGTCTTTACTCCTACAAGCACCAATAATCAAATTAGGCTAAAATACACACTGTCCTGATGTTAAAGAGGGAAAATATTTTAAATTAAAAAAAAAACACACTTCAATTAAAAATAAATCCAAGAACAATTTTAAGTAATAGTCTACCCAAGTGAAAAGGAACCAGAAAAGTAATTCTGGTAATATGACAAAATAGGTTCTATAACACCTCCAAAAGATCATACTAGCTTCTCAGCAATGGATCCAAACCAAGAAGAAATCTCTGAATTTCCAGATAAATAATTCAGAAGATTTATTATTAAGCTAATCAAGGAGATACCAAAGAAAGGTGAAAACCCACTTAAAGAAATTTAAATAACAATACAAGATATGGATAAAAAAATTTTCCAGAGAAATAGATATCATAAAGAAAAAATACTCACAACTTCTGGAAATGAAAGAAACACCTAGGGAAATGCAAAGTGCCATGGTAAGTTTCAACAATAGACTAGGACAAGTAGAAGAACTTTAGAGCTCAAAGACAAAGCTTTTGAATTAAAAGCCAATCAGACAAGGACAAAGAAAAAAGTTTAAAAAATGAATGAAGCCTCCAAGAAATTTGGGATTATGTTAAATGGCTAAACCTAAGAATAATTGGTCTTCCTGATGAAGAAATCTAAAGTTCATAAAACTTATCTGAAGAAATAATTGAGGAAAACTTTCCTGGCCTTGTTAGAAATCTAGACAACCAAATAAGAAGCTCGAAGAACTTCTGGGAAGTTCATCACAAAAAGATTATCACCTAGGCACATAGTCATCAAGTTATCTAAAGTCAAGATGAAGGAAAGAATCTTAAGAGCTGTGAGACAAAAGAATTAGATAACCTATAAAGGAAAACCTATCAGATTAACAGTTAACTTCTCAGCAGAAACCTTACCAGCTGGAAGGAACTGGGGTCCTATCTTCAGCCTCCATAAACAATATAATTGTCAGCCAAGAATTTTGTATCCAGTAAAACTAAGCTTCATAAATGAGGGAGAGATAAAGTCTTTTTCAGACAAATAAATGCTGAGAGAATTCATCACCACCAAACCAACACTGCAAGAAATGCAAAAAGGAGTTCTAAATTATGAAACAAACCTTGAAATGCACCAAAACAAAACAAAACAAACAAACAAACAAAACCTCCTTAAAGCATAATTCTCACGGGGCCTATAAAACAACAACATAATTTTTAAAAACCCAACAAAGTATTTAGGCAACAACTAACAGGATGAATAGAACAGTACTTCACATCTCAATACTAATGTAGAATGTAAATGGCCTAAACGCTCCATTTAAAAGATACAGAATTGTAGAATGGATACAAACCAAGCATCTACTGTCTTTAAGAGACTCACCTGACACATAAGGACTCATATAAACTTAAGGTAAAGGGTGGAAAAAGATATTCCATGCAAATGGAAATGAAAAGTGAGCAAGAGTAGTTATTCTTATATCAGACAAAACAGACTTTAAAGCAACAAAAGTTAAAAAAGACAAAGAGGGACATTATATAATGATAAAATGATTAGTCCAACAGGAAAACATCACAGTCCTAAATATATGTGTACCTAACACTGGAGCCCCCAAATTCATAAAACAATCACTATTAGACCTAAGTAATGAGGCAACACAATAATACTGGGAGACTTCAGTATTCTACTGACAGCACTAGACAGGTAATCAAGACAGAAATTAAACAAAGAAACAATGGACTTAAACTATACCCTAGAACAAATGAAATTAACAGATATTTACAGAACATTCTACCCAACAACTGCAGAATATACATTCTATTCATCAGCACATGGAGCATTCTCCATATCACATGGAGATAGACCATATGATAGATCAAAAAACAAGTCATAATAAATTTAAGAAAATCGAAATCATATCAAGTATCCTCTCAGACCACAGTGGAAAAAAACTGGAAATTAACTCCAAAAGGAATCTTCAAAACTATACAAATACATGGAAATTAAATAATCTCCTCTTGAATGATCTTTGGGTTAACAATGAAATCAAGATGGAAATTTAAAAATTCTTTGAACTGAATGATAACAGTGACACAACTTATGAAAACCACTGAGATACAGCAAAAGTGGTGCTAAGAGGAAAGTTTGTAGCATTAAATGCGTACATCATAATGTCTGAAAGAGCACTCACAGACAATCTAAGGTCAGATCTCAAGGAATTAGAGAAAGAAAAACAAGCCAAAGGCAAATCCAAACCCATTAGAATAAATAACAAAGATCAAGCAGAAATAAATGAAACTGAAACAAAAAAAAAATACAAAAGGTAAATGAAACAAAAAGCTGGTTATTTGAAAAGATAAAAATGATAGACCATTAGTGAGATTAACCAAGAAAAGAAGAGAGATCAAAATAAGCTCAATTAAAAATGATACAGGAGATAGTACAACTGATACCACAGAAATACGAAAGATCATTCAAGGCTACTACAAACACATACATGCACAAATTAGAAAATCCAGAGGAAACGGATAAATTCCTGGAAATATACAACCATCCTAGATTAAATCAGGAAGAAATAGAAACTCTGAACAGACCAACAAAAAGTAGCAAGATTGAAACAGTAATAAAAAAATTGCCAACCAAAAAAAGTCCAGTACCAGATGGATTAACAGCTGAATTCTATCAGACATTTAAGGAAGAATTGGTACCAGTCCTACTTATGAAACCGCATTTGCAAAATTATAACTGAGGAAATTACGATAGTGAAAGAAATCACACCTAATGGACTCCATCTCCTTCTAACCTTTAAGCTGTCCTTGTTCATTCCTGGGCATAGGCTGAACTAACTTTGGGAAGGAATTCAGTTCATGGCTTGACTTTGAAACAAAATTGATAATAGATCTTTCCCAAAATGACCCCTCCTCTTGCCTG
Organism: Pan troglodytes; assembly: GCF_028858775.2. NCBI lineage: Eukaryota > Metazoa > Chordata > Mammalia > Primates > Hominidae > Pan > Pan troglodytes. Next base: position 42,862,195 of record NC_086015.1, read on the forward strand.
GGGACCAGTCTGCCTTTGCAGGACTAACAAATTAGCTACAAGATTAGAAATTAAGGTTTAGGGGTCATGCAGCCCCTCGGCTCCAAGAGTCTGAACCTCCTCAAATTGCTCCTGGGGATAACATCAGTATTGTAAAACCTAAGATCAGTGCTTGAGATATTTTGCAGACCCTGTACTGGATGGATCAGCTGACACCACCCAGACCCATAATCTGCCTCAACCAGTTCTGCCATTCCATCCAGGAACAGAAGACAGCAAGAAAACCTCACTTCAACCCCCTATGATTCCATATCAAACCTGACCAATTAGCACTCCCCATTTCCCTAGCCCCTACCCACCAAATTATCTTTAAAAACCTCTGATCCCTGAATGCTCGGGGAGACTGATTTGAGTAATAATAAAACTCCCATCTCCCACACAGCCAGCTCTGTGTGAATTACTCTTTCTCCATTGCAATTCCCCCGTCTTGATAAATTGGCTCTGACTAGGCAGGGGGCAAGGGTGGTTACACTAACACTAAAAGATAGAGAAAGAGGGAATCCTCTCTAAATGATTCTATGAAGCCAGTATCACCCTAATACCAAAACCAGGAAAGGACACAACAAAAAAGAAAACTACAGACCAATATTCCTGATGACTATAGGTGCAAAAATACTCAAAAAATACTAGCTAACTAAATCCAACAGCATATCAAAAAGAAAATCCACCATGATCAAGCAGGTTTTATACCAGGAATGCAGGGATGGTTTAACATACTCAAGTCAATAAATGTCATACATCACGTAAACAGAATTAAAAACAAAAATCATATAATCATCTCAACAGACACAGAAAAAGCATTTGACAAAATTCAGCATCTCTTTATGATAAAACCCTCAGCAAAACTGGCATAGAAGGAACATAGCACAAGGTAGTAAAAGCCATTTATGACAAACCCACAGCCAACATCATACTGAACAGGTAATGGTTGAAAGCATTCCCCATGACAACTGGGACAAGATAAGGATGCCCACTTTCACCACTTCTATTCAACATAGCACTCGGAAGTCCTAGCCAGAGCAATCAGATAAGAGAAAGAAATAAAGAGTATTCAAATTGGAAAAGAGGAAGTCAAACTATTGCTATTTGCCAAGGCTATGACTGTATACTTAGAAAACCCTAAAGACTCATCCAAAAAGCTCCTAGATCTGATAAATAAATTCAGTAAAGTTTCAGGATACAAAATCAATGTACATAAAACAGTAGCACTGCTATACACCAAAACAACCAAGCTGAGAAACAAATCAAGAATTCAATTTATTTTACAACAGCTGCAGAAAAAAATAAAATACTTAGAAATATACCCAACCAAGGAGATGAAAGATCTCTACAGGGAAAACTACAAAACACTGCTGAAAAAAATCATTAATGACACAAACAAATGGATACACATCCCCTGCTCATGGATAGGTAGAATTAACATTGTGAAAATGACCATACTGTCAAAAGCAATCTACAGACTCAGTGCAATTCCCAACAAAATACCACCGTCATCCTTCACAGGACTAGAAAAAAAAAATCTTAAAATTCATATGAAACCAAAAAAGAGCCTGCATAGCCAAAGCAAGACTAAGCAAAAAGAACAAATTTGGAGGCATCACATTACCTGACTTTAAACTATACTACAAGGCCATAGTTACTGAAACAGCATGGTACTGGTATAAAAACAGGCATGTAGACCAATGGAACAGAATAGAGAACCCCCCAAAAAAGCCAAATAGTTACAGCCAATTGATCTTTGGCATAGCAAACAAACATAAACTGGGGAAAGGGCACCCTATCCCACAAATTGTGTCGGGATAATTGGCAATTTGCATGTAGAAGAATGAAGCTAGATCCTCATCTCACCTGGTACAAAAATCAACTCAAGATGGATCAGACTTAACTCTAAGACCTGAAACCATACAAATTATAGAATATAACATCAAGAAAACTCTTCCAGATATTGGCTTAGGCAAAGAATTCATGACCAAGAACCCAAATGCAAATGCAACAAAAACAAAAATAAATAAATGAGACCTAATTAAACTAAAAATCTTCTGCATGGCAAAATAAATAATCAGCAGAGTAAAGAGACAACTCACCAAGTGGGAGAAAATATTCACAAACTATGCATCTGACAAAAGACTAATTTTCAGGATCTACAAGGAACTCAAACAAATCATCAAGACAAAAACAATTCTATCCAAAAGTAGGCAAAAGACATAATCAGACAATTCTCAAAAGAAGATTTACAAATGGCCAAGAAACATAGAAAAAAAATGCTCAACATCACTAATTATCAGGGAAATACAAATTAAAACCACAATGGGATGCCACCTTACTCCTGCAAGAATTATCATAATTTAAAAATCAAAAAAATAATAGATTTGGCATGGATGTGGTGAAAAGGGAACACTTTTACACTGTTGGTGGGAATATAAACTAGTATAACCATTATGAAAACCAGTATGGAAATTCCTTAAAGATCCAAAAGTAGAACTACTATTCGATTCAGCAATCTCACTACTAGGTACCTACCCAAAGGAAAAGAAGTTATTATATGAAAAAGACACTTACACATACCACATGTTTGTAGCAGCACAATTCGCAACGGCAAAAATGTGAAACCAACCTAAATGCCTGCCAACCAAAGAATAGATAAAGAAAATGTGGTATATCTACACCATGGAATACTAGTCAGCCATAAAAAGGAATGAAATAATGGCCTTTGCAGCAACCTGGATGGAGTTGGAGACCATTGTTCTAAGTGAAGTAACTCAGGAATGGAAAATCAAGTATTGTATGTTCTCACTTATAAGTAGGACCTAAGCTGTGAGGACATAAAGGCATAAGAATGATATAATGGACTTCGGAGAATCAAGGAGATGGGTGGGAAGAGGGTGAGGAATACAAGACTACACACTGGGTACAGTGTACACTGCTTGGGTGACAGGTGCACCAAAATCTCAGAAATCACCACTAAAGAACTTACACATGGAACCAAAAACCACCTGTTCCCCAAAAACTACTGAAATAAAATAAAATAAAACTGGTCAAAATTAAGTTCAAACAAACCACTAAGTTCACATGGTCGCAATAAGTATTTACTTAAGCACATATTGCCTGGCTCACACAAAAATAAATTTAAGTTGTTGTCCAGGCTCTTACTTTTGAGTTTGAGTATCTAATTTTCCTAAGTGTTTGAATATGTCTTGACTTCTGTTGAGTCCTTAATGTCTGCAAATTTTAAAAATAAAGAAGGATGGCATTGCGGAAATTTGAGTTCCTCACAGTAACTCAACTGTTCTACATATTTACAGTCATTCAATTGCTCTCACCAGAGGCCGTGGAATGGGTTTTTGAGGTTTTTTGGATCCTAATTTTTTCATTGCATTATAGTATTTCTTCTGTTCTTCTGTCATAAAAATGTCTTGGCCACCTAAGTATATGGAGAAGATAAGAGCTAATTACCTTTAACAGTTTTTTTTTGAATCTAGTTTTGAATTTTTTGACACAATTTTTAAGTTACATTACATTTCTATTAACAATTCTTAAAATTTCAATGGTAAGCTTAAGAGACTGGACCATAGCGAAATGCTATAAAGAAACAAGATTTAAGTTAAGGTATAAAGGAGAAATAGTTACCTTTATCAGTTATTTTTCACTTTTTAGAACAGAAAGGTTACAAATCTTTGCAAATATACACAGAATCTTTACAAAAATTTGACATATTTCAGCTTGCATAAATCAAACCATGATGCAACAAAAATAGAAATCAGTACAAAAATTTAGACAAACATCTCATAAAGGGCAATTGAATTTCTCTTAAATAATGAATACACATAACACTACTAACAAAGCTGCATAAAATCTGTTCAGAGTCACTCTCAGGGAAAAAAAAAAGTTCTAACTATTTTCACTACTGAGCAAGAAAGAATAGAAAAATGAACTAGGATTCTCATATCTGGAAATTTGGGGGCAAAATATTTAGAAAGGCTAGATAAACTAGAACAGAATTCTTTTAAAATGTAAAGCTGAACTGGCATAAAAGTAAGAAAAAAATTGGGGGTCTGAAAATTGAGAGATCAAAAAGATAGACTAGTAAATTAGCCCAAAGCCGTGGCTGGTCTTAGAACATTTACTAATCTCTGTAAACTAGAATCTCAGTTTTTAGTAAATGTAAGGGGGTAATGGGAAATAAGGCCTATGCAAAGACAGGAGAGGCACAGACGTCTTTGCAAGAATATGGGACTATCCAAAGGCGGCCAACAGAAGGGTAAAGAAAAAAACCTGAATCTGTCTGTTGGCAATGGAAGACAACCAGAAAATTGTCTCAATCCAGACTATGAGTAAAAAGCCAGTCTTCCCTGATCATTTGTGACTCCAGGCTTACTTTGATGAGGGTTTGGGGTTTGACTTTACTCCACCAGCACAGATAAAAATATGTAGCCCTAGAAGTCAACCTAAAAATTAATCAAGTTGTTCTGGGATGCTGGGAAGAAATTAGTCTTTTAGTAATCATATATGTCATAGTAGTATTAATACCACTATTCTGAGACTGTAGTGTGTGTATGTGTGTTGTGAGATAAAGAAAATGAGTAATTGTGGAAATTTTAAATTCTATCATCTTTGCCTTTGAGAATAAGGTTTCTCAGTGTGGAAAGGGGGAGATATAGATGTTAAGTGAAAACTTTGTAGTCCTGAATTTGAGTAATCAGTACGCAAATTTCCACTTATATATTTCCTTGTAGTCCTGAATTTTAAGCAACTCTGTCCACTCGAAAGGCTTAGAAACAATGACAATGAGCATTCTAGACTGTGGTCTTGGAAACCGTTTCCCACAAAGAAACAAACAGTTTTTAGAGAAATAGCTGATTACAGAACTAGGGCAGGAAGGGTACAACCTAAACTTGGAACATCGTGGCATTTCAGAGAACAAGAAAGTTGTCAAATGGAAAGACCTTATGTATTTGAATCCTGATTTGAAAACAAACAAACAAAAAGCTTCAACAGAAACAAATAAACAAATGAAACACAGAATTAATAAATAAACATTTTTCTTTTAAATTAAAGGCTCAGACCAATTTGAAAATAGACTCGGTATTTGATGAATTTAAAGAACTCACATTAAATTTTTTGGTGTGGTAATGGAATTGTGGTTATGTTTAAAAAGAGATGTGTTCTAAAATATTTATGAATCAAATGATGTGATGTCTGTGGTTTGCTCCATAAAAAAAAATCTGGTGGCAGAGTTGAGTAAGGGCATATATGGCTTAGAACAAGCACATTCTTAAGTCAATAAATGTTGTGCTGGGTGATGGGTATTTTAGGTTAATTCTAGTATACTCTTATGCATGTTTGAGATTTTCTGTAATAAAAAGTAAAACAAGACAAAACAAAAGGATATAGTGGATTGATCAAAACGATGATTTCTAATGTAAGCTTAAATCTAAAATCACAAAGGCTGACATCCAAATTGCAGGTATTGATAGCAATCAAGATGCATATTACAGAGAGGATGCTACATCACACACTCCTGAGTAGCAGAAGCAATACAGTTTGTGTAACAACAGGGAACAACTTTCCCAGCAGATGCTAAGAAGGCTAATTGGTATCAAGGTACATTTTGGATGAATTATGAGAGTCCAGAGGAAAAATAAAAGAAAGCCATAAAACAATTAGGAAAACCAAAGGAGAATATTTAGTTACTTGATTTGGGGATTGAGAAATGCCTTTAGTTCATAAGTACAATTAAAAAAAAGCCAAAAATAACAAGATTGGGAGTTTGACTCTGAAAAATACTAATGTCTATAAGTTAAATATGTTATTACAAAAATATAAGATGCATGTCACAAATTGGACTTATTATATAAAAATGCATACAAAAAAGATGGCAATCTCAGACTTAAAAATAGACAAATGATATAAATAAAAAACTCTTAAAGGAGAAATACTTGTGGCCATCAACCTGTGAAAAAGTGTGTAACCTCACTAATGATCAAATAAATAAATATAAAACAATGAGATAATACTTTCCCCACCAGTCTAAAAAAGATAATAAATATATAACAATTAGAATGATAAGATCTCAGTAACCATGCATTTTCATATTCTGCAGAATAAGGGTACCTAGCACAGCATTTCTGGAAGGTATTTTGACAATATGTCTTCAATGCTTTTAATATTGTAATTCTAGGAATTTATGCTGAAGAAATAATCAGAGATACACAGAATTTTAAAAATGGTCATAATTATTTTAGAAAAGCAAGAAATTTAAAAACAACCTATAAATGTCCAAAGAGGGGAATGATCAGGATAAATTATGGTCTATCCATAATATGCAATGTAATTCAGCCCTGAGAATTCCTTTTTTTTTTTTCTCTTTTTCCTTCTTTGAGATGGAGTCTCGCTCTGTTGCCCAGGCTGGAATGCAGTGGAGCGATCTCGGCTTACTGCAACCTCTGCCTCCCAGGTTCAAGCAATTCTCCTGCCTCAGCCTCCCAAGTAGCTGGGATTACAGGCGTGTACCACCACAGCTGCTTAATTTTTTGTATTTTTAGTAGAGACTGGGTTTCACCATGTTGGCCAGGCTGGTCTCGAACTCCTGACCTCAAGTGATTTCCCCGCCTTGGCCTCCCAAAGTGCTGGGATTACACGCATGAGCCACCACGCCCTGCCAGAGGCTCTGAGAATTCTTATAGCGAAGTTAATTTTATGACATAAGCTTATAACTAATGAGGTCAAAACTACAAAATTAAAAATGTAAGGTAATCCTAACTGTGTAAAAGTAATACGAAGTGACTGGAATGGATTATATCAAAATCATAAGAGGCATGGTCTAAAGTGGTTATCATTTGGTGGCCACCTTTGGGTGATTTAAATTTTCTTTTTATCTTGATTTTCCACATTCACTACAAAGCTCCTGTGGATTTTAGAATCAGCAAAATAAACATGTGTTTATTACAATGCATAGGGAAGAAAACCTCCCTAGCCCTGCCTCTTCCCCAATCATCTTCTTTCCGAGTAGGGTGGATAGATCTGCTGAGGCTTGGGTGCTGGGGGCCAGGACACACTGGCAGGAAAAGGAGAGTATATTATTTTTATAGTAGATAATAAAGTGCATTTGAAAGGTTATTAAAATATGACCCTAGTGTCATATTTAATAAATACTAATCCTGGTGGTTGTTGTTCTATTAGGGTTCAGTTATTAATGGGTTTCATCTCAATAGCAGCAATGTCCATTGATTAAGAAGGTAAAAGAGAATAAAAGTAATGACTTAATTAAACCCAGATGTTTTCAGTCTTCTTTCAGCCTCATCTTTGAGGATCATCTCCAGGCAGACATGGGAGGCTCCCTCCTTGTTATTGCGCAGATCATAAAGGCTACTTTGTATAACATTCTAGGCCAGAATTATGTTTTGTTAATGCATTTGGAGGACAGAGATAAAATTACCAAATCAAGACAACCCAGATACTTATCTTTTTCTGCTGTTGGTTGAAGTTGTCAATGATAACGCCAATGAAGAGATTCAGAGTGAAGAATGAGCCAAAGATGATAAAGACTACGAAGTAAATGTAACCGAATGAATTGCTCTCAAACGCTGGCTGTTGTTCTTTCTGTTAGAAATTTTTTTAATAAGAGAAAAAAACAATTACTGGAGAAAAATATAAGCATTCTAACTACCTTATCTAGAAGACCAAGGTGTTTCTTAGCAGCAACATTGACTACATAGCCTCTTCCTAACAGCCATAGCCCCTGTTGGGAGCCTGTCTTTCAGTTTTCGCAGCTCAGCTTGAGTGATGGCATGTGGCGGGGACCTGGGGTGATGGAAAATCGGGCTTTTTATTCTAAGCAAAGGAGAATCATTGAGGGACTGTAAGGGAGATGAGTGGTATGATCACATTTGTCTTTTTAAAAAGTCATCCATATGGAATGTCCACATGGGTATGTAACTGGAGGGAACCTGACTGGAGGTGAGGCCACCAGAGGAGGGGCACGTTCACCTTGGGCAGAGGTGACTAAACTACTAAGTGTTGTTGAACTACTATGACCCCCATATAGAGCCGACTGCTTTACTTAATATGTGGTAATGTCCTTTCACTCTTAACTTCCTAGTGCCTAGCATACCTTCTGATATGTAGATTTTTGATACACATGGAATAAATATCTAAATGAATGAATAAATGATCGAGCTCTAAAATGGACACAAATTGACTCCAACCAAGCTCTCCTAGTCCAAGGTACAACCCAAATCACCTAAGAGCCCTTTCATCCAAGTCCTTTGCATTGTTATTGGCTTCAAGCACTTTCAGGCAGGTGGCAAAAAGATTTCACTTTTTTTCCCTCTATCACATCAAAGACATAAGTGCTGATAGCTCTGACTAATGTTTAATGCATTTATGGTATTTGTTATTCAACACTCACAATGTAGACTAGTGTAATGAAGGTAATTATTTGAAAACATTATTTCTCTCTTTTGCTATGAAGACTACCTGACCTTAGTACAAGTTTGCTTGAGGCATCCATTTATTTGAACAAAAGGTAGACATTAGTACAGAAACAACGTAATGGAAAGAATATTTAGCATTGGACATTTAAAATAAAATTGCCAAGTGGGCTAATAGTCTTGCATGTTAGGTTACTGCTTTGAGATATAGGAATGTCTGTACTCCTTCATGTCCCTCTTTGTTAGATCAAAGGTTTGAAGGTGGAGAGTTTTATTGGAGGGAGATTTAGACAAGAAGATGAAATTATCAAAGCTCACCCAATTTGTCCATAGGAAATGTAGGAAAAATAAACAGAGACAGAAAATCAGAGCTGCAAGATGTGTGTCCTGATTATCCCTCTTTGGGTCTGGAAAGGGGGGTTGGAATGCAGTAAATTGAGGGAAACATGGAAGGCAAAGAGGGTATTCTTGCTTTACTTCTGCATTTCCTGGAAGGAATTACTACTGGGAAGGCCTGAGATATATCAGGCAGGCAGGCTGACTTAAGAGATTTGAGTAACATAATTGAACAGAGAGAAGTCTCTTGAACCTCTCATTTCTCATGTGGCTTGGACACGGAGTTGATAGCCATGGGCCTGTCATGTTGGGCCTTGCAGCAAGGGATGGGAGTAGACTGCCAGGGACCATGGGGAGGATATGGCAGAGTACCAGTATTTAAGGCCAGGAGGAGATGACGGGGAAAATGCTCACAGTTTCAACAACCACAACTTCAATATTTGAGGCCAGCAGAGTGCTGGGTGACTATATAGACAAGAGTCATCAAGCTAGAAGCCAGCATACAACAACCAGTACATATCAGGACCGGCATCAAAACAGGCACCCCTCCACACACTTCCACCCACCTGTCACTCACTCTTGGAGCATTTGCAAGCCACACACCTTGTCTACTACACATCTGCAAAACCTTTCCTCCCCACTCCCCATCTCCACCTCCGCACAGATGGATGTCAAAGCCAAACTAGAGTGAAGGTCATGTACTCGAAAAGACGAAAGAAATGAGTACATTAGTATTTTTTAAATATTTCCTTTGCTATAAATTGTAATTATAAAATTATGTTGTATATATAATTATAAAATTACATTGTATATATAAATATTACAATGTAAACTATAATTGTTATAAACAGTTAAGTATCTACTGTTAGCTTTGTCTTTCCAGAAAGTTGACTTTATTGACACACCCAGAATTAAGCAAACTCAGATTTGTTGCTATGCATCATCTGTATATTAACTTATAATGACAATCTGTGAATTTATAATGACAACTGGAATGGCCATAAAGATTAATTCTCATCCCTCGGTGCTGCTATAACACTAATCAAACCACTTCTACTGCTACTACAGGCTGAGCATCCCTAATCTGAAAATCCGAAGTCTCAAGTGCTCCAAAATCTGAAACTTTTTGAATGCTGACATAACATGCAAAGGTCATGCTTAAAGGAAATTCTCACTGTGGCGTTTTGGATTTTCAGATCAGGGATGCTCAACTGTAAGTATTATGCAAATATTCCCAAATCTTACAAACTCCAAAATCCGAAACACTTCTGGTCCCAAACATTTCAGATAAGGGATACTCAGTCTGTACCAGCTCACAGGTACTGAATACTTTTTAGGTGTTAGGCATCAACTCTGCAGACTCCCAAACAGGTCGAAACACACACATGTGCTATCACAGGAAACAATAATTTCTGCCATTGACTCCATTCTTGAGCCAACCATCTGCTTACTCTATGGCTTTGGGAAACTCTTTCTTGTTATCCCTCAACTTTCCAAGCTGGAAAATAGAAACTAGGCTAGATTACTGAGTACACTTCCAACTTTGGGAATCTGTGATTATCTTTTCTTTAACTAAAATTCAACAGCTGGTCATCACTAGAAACTCTAAAATTCAACAGTTGGCCATCACTAGGGAGTCTGGAGCCATGCGAGGGTCTCCCTTGCAAATTTAGTGCAGTCTTAAGGTTTCCCACAATCTAAAACAGATACTCTTTGAAATTTGGTTTCTGACTATCCAACCATTTGGAGAAGAGGGAAGAAGAAAATCAAGGCATCCTGTGATTCTGCTACTTCTGGCTCCATCTCCTGTATGAGTGGTTTTTCCTTGGCCACCATGGAGAAAGAAGACTGGACTTTAGAGAATACTGGGGTATCAGATACTCACTAGAGGATGCATAAGAATCCTTTGTATTAGGCAGTGGTATCTCATAGTGTTTTGTTCCAAAGAAAACAAGGCAGAGAACCCCAGCTGCTGGAACTATGACGCCAGTTCTGGACTGTCCATGTAGTCATGATATCTCTGACTTGACCCTAACACTCCAGAACATGGTAGAACACTGACTCACCTCTGTGGAATCAACAGCTGCATATATAATATCCATCCAGCCCTTAAATGTTGCCTGCAACAAAAGCAGAAAAACATGAATAATACAAATGTAGACTTGCCATCAACAGATACATGGCATGGAAAAGCAGGTGAGGCCCAGTGGGCTGAATATATAAGATGATACCCCAACCTTCTAGGACAGGATGCTCAAATAAAAGAACAGTAGAAGGGAACTCAAGGATGTGTGTCTTGGATTTTTTTCTTCTTCTTCATTTGTACAAGATACAAAGTTTAAAAACAAGAAATTTCCACCTTAAAAGTTACCAGAGAGGCTGAAGCTGTGGCCCAACAGCTGAAAAGAGACTGGCTAAGAGTTAAAGGGTTCTTTTCTGATGCCATATGTATTTGCACTGCCTGTTCAAGACCTGGCAACTGTGCTTTAAACAGGGAACTGTTCAAAGTGTCATGACCTACACCTGAGGCTCCACTCTTCTCTGCCTGGAGATGTGGAGAGCCAGCAAGGTGCCATACAGGACAAGGTGAGATGTACAGATCCTTAAAGGGGCATCACTAGGAAGCTGAGGCTCAGCAGTCAATGAAGTTGCAGATGCTCAGTAGAGGACAATTCCAGAAGGCATTGGCTTTCCTATAAGGAATTAGGATTTGCTTCTATTATCACAATGGAGTCACTGCATTTTTATTAGCTGAGAAACAATTCATGATTCTCTGAAGGTTTTTCTCCTCAGAGTGAAAAACATACTGACTGTACTTACCACTTGCAGCAGAGCGAGGTAAGCATTTCCCACATTGTCAAAGTTGACTTTCTGGTTGATCCAAGAGAAATTGCCACTTTCACATTGACTTTTATTTGTAATGATGGTATAATTTATAACTGAGTCTGTTCCATTAATGCATTTCCCAAATTTTCCAGAAAAGAAGTATACTCCCAGAATACAAAATACGAGCCAGAAAATGAGGCAGACAAGCAAAACATTCAGAATGGCAGGTATGGCACCTATGAGAGCATTGACCACCACCTTATGGAAACAAAAGCAAAGAAAACCATAACAGATGGGTAGGATGCACCAGGCTCTTCAACTTCTCAGCATGGGCCTGATGTGCAGGGCTTGATCTCTTGGAGCTCTGTCCTTAATCTCCACATACATGTGCCCCATCCCCATGACAAGCCCTGCTCTCAGCTCCCTACATAATGGGTCTTCTCTGTTGCCACTGAGGATACCTTGAGAAGTGCCCTGGTGATGACAGTGTTAGAGACTTATGGACACCTACCCCAGGATTCTGAGGCAAAGCTACAGCTCATCTTGGCTGTCACAGAAGCTTTTAGGGTAGAAAGTATATCTTAGGCTTTTCTCTACCCCTCAAATTCTAAGCACTGGGCAGGCTGGGAAGTAACCCAGGAAAAGCTTGGCAATTTAAGGAAATCTCAGCCCAAAAAGAACTGTTGGTCTTTCCACCTTTCTCTGTTAACTGAACTTCTACCCATTCTTCTGCAGAATGTACCTTCATTCCTTCAAACTGGGACAGCGCACGAAGAGGCCTCAGTGCTCGTAGAGTCCGGAAGGACTTCAATTCCATTAAGTTAATGAGGGTGGTCACAGAGACCTGATGGGAAGAGAGGCCACAGATAATGTACCTGACTTGGTGTCCAGCTGGAAAGTCCATTTTTCTCCTTATCTACCAAAGCTACAGTCCATAAACGTGGGAACAATGCACTCACGTTATTTGTTTGTGAAAGACATAGAAAATCCGAGGAATTGTGAATTAAAGGAAAGCAAAGAGATATAACAATCACATGTAATATGGGGTGCTGAATTGGATCCTGGATTGGAGTGGGGGTAGGAGGTGGATGCATAAAGGGAATTAACCCTAAAGAATCTTGTTATGGCAGTCAATTGAAATTTATTATGATAGTCAATTGCCATAACAAAGATCTTTATGGTGAATGTGAAAAATTTGAAAATGGATGTGGATTTTAATTGAATCAATGTTAAATTTCTAACTTTGATCACTGTATTGTAATCATGTGAGACATTGTCCTTGATAGGAAATATACATTGACATGTTTAGGGGTAATAGGTTTGATGCTTGCAACTTAATCTCAAGCAGTTTAGGGGGAAAAAAAGAGAGAAAAAAATGACAAAGCAGATGGGTGACAATAATTGGTGAACCTGAAGAAAGAATATGTGGATTTCATTATACTATTTCCTGCAACATTTTTCTTAGTTTGAAATGATATCAAAATAAAAAGTTACATGGAAAAAATAAATTATTTGCTAATATTTCCCCTAATCCAAATAGCTCCTTATTGGGGAATTAAATGCTATTTTCTCTCCCAATATGCTTCTTCTCAATAGGACAGAACTGAGTATTAGAAAGCTCTGTTAAGTATACCAAATTAAATCTTAACAATATTTACAGATGCTCAGTAGAGGACAATTCGAGAAGGTATTGGCTTTCATATGAGGAATTAGGATTTGCTTCTATTATCACAATGGAATCAATGCTTGAGCTTGAGTTGAATCTGCTTGCTGCAGATCTTCAGCCATTCTTATTATGGAGAGTTTTCAGAGGCTCAGCTTGGAAGAAGAGTTGCTCAGCTGGATAGGAAGTGAATCAGGATAGTCCTGACTAAGCTGATGTCAGAGTTCACTATTACCTAAAAACATTCCTCACAAATCTTGCCAACCTCATTGTAGTAGTGAAGAGAAATTGAGTTAATATGACAGAATATTAAGATTTTGAAATTTATAATCAATTTACAGTGTATTTATAATGTTTTTAATGGGCTTTTTGTTTACAATGGCACCACTTTTGGAGAGTTATTTAAATTATTAAGTTATTAAGTAGCTTTCTCGCAAATACTCCACTTATTCCTAGCCAGATGAAAACAGATGGCAAAGTTTAGCAATTCTTCTGTTTTACCAAATCATTGTCATAGTTGGTGAGAAGAGATGTTCCTACAGAGACCTTATACACCTCTTTACCTTAAACCTTACCCAAGTTTCTGTTCCATCAGACTTGCAGGTATCAGTGAGACACATAGAAACACCCACATTCTTTCCCACCATACTGTACTCTTCAAGTGAGAAGTCTTCTACTAGTTTTATCTTATTTTTAAAATCTAACTTGCATTTATCACTCTGCACTGTTTTTGAAATCATCATGTTGATTATATTCTTATGGTTTGCTCCTTGTAACTGTTGAGGAATAGTACAGCATATAAATCTTCATGTTTTACGGATCCATTCCTCCTTGGTGAATACCTAGGTTATTTCCATTTCTTTGCTATTATGCAAAACAGTACACTGGACAGTATTATGCACAACAGTACACTGGGCAGAGGCGTGCATTTTTCTTGGGTACATATGCAAGAGTTCTCCTTGGATCTATAACAAGTGATATTTGTGGATTGTGAGTTGGGTCATTTGTGATTTTTACTTAATATAGTGCGAAATATTCCCTACAGTGGCTGTACCAATTAAATTATTAGCAGTGGTTTGAGATCGCATTTTCCTATATCCTTCTAAATATCGATGTTATCCAACTTTAAAATTTTTGCCATGGCATTTTCCTATATCCTTCTAAATATCAATGTTATCCAACTTTAAAATTTTTGCCATGGCTGGGCACAGTCGCTCAAGCCTGTAATCCCAGCACTTTGGGAGGCTAAGGCAGGCGGATAGCTTGAGCTCAGGAGTCTGAGACCAGCCTGGGAAACATGGTAAAACCCTGTCTCCATAAAAAATACAAAAATTAGCTGGGCATGGTGGTGGGCGCCTGTAGTCCCAGCTACTCAGGAGTCTGAGGCAAAAGGATCAATTGAGCTTGGGAGGCAGAGGTTGCCACTGCACTCAAGCCTGGATGACAGAGTGAGACCATGTTTCAAAACAATATATTTTGTTTTCCAATCTAATGAGTAAAAAGAGGCCTCTCATTTTAATATGCACTTCTGTGCTAACTGGTGATAGAACTAGTGTATATTTCATCATACTTTTATTCCTTTTGTGAATTGGCTGTTTGTATACTTCTCCCATTCTTACTCTGGGTTGTTTTTTCCTGTGAATCTGTAGGAAATTTGTATATGTTGTGAATAATAATGATCTGTTGTGGAAAATACTGTCTCCCAGGTTCTAGTTGGTTTGTAACTGTAATTAGAGTATTGTTGAATACAAAAATAAAAGTTTTACTACATTTTGATGTAGTTGAATTGTGTATCTTTTTGTGGTTTATGCTTTTCTAATAAAAATTATGATGGTAATTTTATATAATCTTGATTGACAATAAATATTATAGAACTGTTCACATACATTCTCTCATTTAATCTGTACAACAATATCCCAAGCTAAGCAGCACTTTGCAACATCTACCATATTATAGATGAGGAAACCTGATGCTCAAAGGATCAGCAACTTGTTTCAGGTCATACAGCTGATAAGTGGTGAATTTCAGATTCACACCACAGTCTGCATGATGTCAAGGCTAATAATAGTAATAGTAAACCACATTTGTTGAGTGCTTTATCTGTGATTTGTAAAGATATATAATTGTAAGATTATTTTCTTATTTGATTCATTTCTGTTCTATTCATTTTATCATCAATATTATGTTTATCTCATTAAATAAATTTGCAAGCTTTCCTTCTTTTGTCTATTCTTTGTAACAATTTGAATAAGATGAGATTAATTCTTCCTTGGAAGTTTGGTAAAACTTACCTGCAAAACCATCTGGGCCTCTTGATGATATGATTGTATACATAGAAAATCCTAGAGTCATCCAAAAAACTCCTAGAACTGGCAAATGAATTCAGCAAAGTTTCAGGATACAAAATCAATGTACACAAATCAGTAGCACTGTGATACACCAACAGTGACCAAGCTGAGAAACAAGTCAAGAACTCAACCCCTTTTACACTAGCTGAAAATAAAATAAAATAAAATACTTAGGAATATACCTAACCAGGGAAGTGAAAGACTTCTACAAAGAAAACTACAAAACACTGCTGAAAGAAATCATCAATGACACAAACAAATGAAAACACATCTCATGTTCATGGATGGGTAGAATCAACATTGTGAAAATGACCCTACTACCAAAAGCAATCTACAAATTCAATGCAATTCCCATCAAAATACCACTATCATTCTTCACAGAACTAGAAAAAACAATCTTAAAATTTACGTGGAACCAAAAAAGAGCCTGCATACCCAAAGCAAGACTAACCAAAAAGAACAAATCTGGAGACATCACATTTTCAGACCTCTAACTGTACTATAAGGCCATAGGCACCAAAACAGC
The DNA here is from genome assembly GCF_028858775.2 of Pan troglodytes. Lineage (NCBI taxonomy): Eukaryota > Metazoa > Chordata > Mammalia > Primates > Hominidae > Pan > Pan troglodytes. The sequence continues at coordinate 42,878,362 of NC_086015.1, forward strand.
ATGGTACTGGTATAAAAATAGGCACACAGACCAATTGAACAGAATAAAGAACCCAGAAATAAAGCCAAATACCTACAGCCAACCGATCTTCGACAAAGCAAACAAAAACATAAATTGGGAAAAGAGCACCCTATTCAACAAATGGTGCTGGGATAACTGGCTAGCTACAGGTAAGAGAATGAAAATGGATCCTCATCTCTCATCTTATATGAAAATCAACTCAAGAGGGATCAGGGATTTAAGTCTAAGACCTGAAACCATACAAATTCTAGAAGATAACATGGGAAAAACTCTTCTAGACATTGGCTTAGGCAAAGACTTCATGACCAAGAACCCAAAAGCAAATGCAACAAAAACAAAGATGAATAGATGGAACTTAAACTAAAAAGCTTCTGCACAGCAAAAGAAACAATCAGCACAGTAAACAGACATCCACAGAGTGGGTGAAAATCTTTGCAATCTATACATCTGACTAAGGACTAATATCCAGAATCTACAAAGAACTCAATCAAATCAGCAAGTAAAAAAACAAATAATCCTATCCAAAAGTGGGCAAAGGACATGAATGGACAATTCTCAAAAGAAGATTTACAAATGGCCAACAAACATAGGAAAAAATGTTCAACATCACTAATTATCAGGGAAATACAAATCATAACCACAATGTGATACCACCTTACTCCTGCAACAATGGCACTAATCAAAAAATGATAGATGTTGGCGTGGATGTGGTGAAAAGAGAACACTTCTACACTGCTGGTGGGAATGTAAACTTGTACAACCACTATGGAAAACAATGTGGAGATTCCTTAAAGAACTAAAAGTAGATCTGTCATTTGATCCAGCAATCCCACTAATGTGTATCTACTCAGAAGAAAGGAAATCATTACATGAAAAAGACACTTGCACACACGTTTATAGCAGCACAATTCGCAATTGCAAAAATATGGATTCAGCCCAAATGCCCATCAATCAACCAGTGGATAAAGAAAATGTGATATATATATATATATGGAGAGAGAGACATATGGTATATATATATGGTGTATATATGGTGTATATACCATATATATGGTGTATATATGGTGTATATACCATATATATGGTGTATATATGGTGTATATACCATATATATGGTGTATATATGGTGTATATACCATATATATGGTGTATATATGGTGTATATACCATATATATGGTGTATATATGGTGTATATACCATATATATGGTGTATATATGGTGTATATACCATATATATGGTGTATATATGGTGTATATACCATATATATGGTGTATATATGGTGTATATACCATATATATGGTGTATATATGGTGTATATACCATATATATGGTGTATATATGGTGTATATACCATATATATGGTGTATATATGGTGTATATACCATATATATGGTGTATATGTGTGTATATACCATATATATGGTGTATATGTGTGTATATACCATATATATGGTGTATATGTGTGTATATACCATATATATGGTGTATATGTGTGTATATACCATATATATGGTGTATATGTGTGTATATACCATATATATGGTGTATATGTGGTGTATATACCATATATATGGTGTATATGTGGTGTATATACCATATATATGGTGTATATGTGGTGTATATACCATATATATGGTGTATATGTGGTGTATATACCATATATATGGTGTATATGTGGTGTATATACCATATATATGGTGTATATGTGGTGTATATACCATATATATGGTGTATATGTGGTGTATATACCATATATGGTGTATATGTGGTGTATACACCATATATATGGTGTATATGTGGTGTATATACCATATATATGGTGTATATGTGGTGTATATACTATATATGGTGTATATATGGTGTATATACTATATATATGGTATATATGGTGTATATACTATATATGGTGTATATATGGTGTATATACTATATATGGTATATATATGGTGTATATACTATATATGGTATATATACTATATATATGGTATATATATGGTGTATATACTATATGGTATATATATGGTGTACATACTATATATGGTATATATATGGTGTACATACTATATATGATATATATGGTGTATATACTATATATGGTATATATATGGTGTATATACTATATATGGTATATATGGTGTATATACTATATATATGGTATATATATGGTGTATATACTATATATGGTATATATATGGTGTATATACTATATATGGTATATATATGGTGTATATACTATATATATGGTATATATATGGTGTACATACTATATATGGTATATATATGGTGTACATACTATATATGGTATATATGGTGTACATACTATATATGGTATATATATGGTGTATATACTATATATGGTATATATATGGTGTATATACTATATATATGGTATATATATGGTGTATATACTATATATATGGTATATATATGGTGTATATACTATATATGGTATATATATGGTGTATATACTATATATGGTATATATATGGTGTATATACTATATATGGTATATATATGGTGTATATACTATATACGGTATATATATGGTGTATATACTATATATATGGTATATATATGGTGTATATACTATATATGGTATATATATGGTGTATATACTATATATATGGTATATATATGGTGTATATACCATATATATATAGTCTTTGGTATATACTATATACATACACCATGGAATACTACTCACCCATAAAAAGGACCAAAATAATGGCTTTCACAGCAACCTGGATGGAATCGGAGACTATTATTCTAAGTGAATAATAGTCACTTAGTCTCAGGAATGGAAAACCAAACATTTTATGTTCTTACTCATAAGAGAGACCTAAGCTAAGAGGACACAAAGTTGTAAGAATAATACAATGGACTCTGGGGACTCAGGGGAAATGAGGGTGTGAGGGATAAAAGACTACATTAGGTACAGTGTACACTGATCGGGCGATGGGGCACCAAAATCTCAGAAATCACCGCTAAATAACTTATTCAGGTAACCAAACACCACCTGTTCCATGAAAGCCTATTGAAATATAATAAATAAATAAATAAATAAACCCACCCATCTTGGCCTGGTACCCTTTTTTGATAGTGTGGCTTTGGACAACTGTTTTGATATTTTTAATGGCGATCACTAGATTTCTAGTGAAACTATCACTAGCTTTCTATTATGTATTCAGTGAATTTGGGCAATTTATAGTCCACATCCTCATTTTTACCTGTGAGAAAATTATTGTCAAAAGAGGGGAAATGTTTTGCTTAAGGTTACACAAAAAGAGGGTAGACCAATTAGCTTTAGGACCCAGGCTCCTAAATGTAGGGCTTGTATCCGGTAAAACAGAGTTCCCTATAATGGAGATAACAATCATCTGTTCACACAGTTTTTAGGGTTTTCTTTTTACTATAATCTATTAAGATAATAGGTACAGAGTTATTTGCTCTCTAGAAATTAATAGGACTGACAAACGTGGATGTTTTTATTCCCATCTTTGAATCCTGTTGTAGTTTCTATGGCATTTATACCTTTCTAAAATGCCTGAACCACAATCAGCTTCTGTTTCCTTGTCTCTGAGCTTCTGGTTTTCTTGTTAGTAATGTGGTAGATGTTATGTAATACTGATTAACTCAGAATATTGATGTCCATATTAAATGAACACATGGTCTATTTGTGCTAACCAACAACATTATGGTTCTCCAGTGGGGTTTCCTGACCACATGGTTTATGCTCAGGTATTTGTCTTATCTACTTCCTTGCATAGCAGGGACAAAGTTTAACTAATTATATCATGATGGAAAGAAGGTAATGTTAAAATCAAGGGCCCTGGAGTGAGACTTACTAGGTTGCACCAGTTTTAATTATATAAAGGTATTACATAATCACATGTATCCTGAAAATATGTCCATCTACTATGTATCAGTAAACATAAAATTAATCTTAAAAAGAGGACGTAATGTTAAATCAAGAGCTTTGGAGTGAGGCTTACGAGGTTTGTATCTCCCCTCCACCACTTCTAGCTGGGCAATCTTGAACATGTTTCTTAGCCTCTCTATGACTTACTTTCTTTCTCTGAATATACAAAAATAGTAGCACCTGCCACAGAGTGGCTATGATAACTAAAAGAGGAAGGCATTTGGAGCATATGGAAGAGTACTTGATACAGAGAAAGCACTCAATAAATGTGATCCACTAATACTATTATTAGCTTTTGTGTCATACAGCTAGACACGTGAATCCCAATTTCACCACTTATCAGCTCTATGACCTGAAACAAATTGCTAATCCTCTGAGCTTCAGGTTTCCTTGTATACAGTGTGGGAGGTGTCATACAATGCTGCTTAATTCAGAACATTGTCATGCATATTAAATGAGAGACTGTATGTGAACAATCCTCTTATGCTGCTTGACAATTAAGATGGATATTAGCCTAGTCTGTTGGCTGCTGACCAGCTTTGAGAAGTCTTGAAAAGAAATAGAAAGTTGGAAGAAGAAAAAATCGAGGATACTGAAAGTTATTCTAGGTACATATTATACATAAACAGTGCTTATGGAGAGAAGTGAATGAATCCCATCATGGGAAAGGTTGTAGTGGTGAGCATATAAAGTGTAGTGTATGAGGAGCGGGACCTAGGAAACGCTAAACTGCTTATAGACAAATGACAACTACTTACAAGTACTGTGAAGAGGCAATGATAACAAGAAAAACTATTTTAGACAGACATCCATATGAGGCACACAGGAAAAGCAGCCTCCATATGATCCCTGCCTTAACCACTACCCCAGCCTGTGTGGGACACAGAGATGGTAAACTTACAATCACAATGATGAAATCAAGGCAGCACCAGGCACTGGTGAAATACTTTCCAAATCCGAAGGCTACCCATTTTAGTACCATCTCCAGGATAAAAATATGTGTAAAAATAATGTCAGTACAATTTAGTAATTCTTGGATTTTGGGTTGGTTCTCAAGGCGAACATCTTCAAATATCTGAAATGAAAAAGCATAGCCATAGGCCAGGTTGAATATTTGCAAAGAACTCCTTGGTAACTTTACTTTTTGTTTTTCTTCCTTATATGAATAAAAACTGGTATCTCTCTTCATAATGAGGTTCTGCTCAAAAGATATTAAGGCTAAACTTTTCCAATGGAATCCATTCCTTGAGTAAGTAAAAATGGAAGAAGGAAAATCTTCTTTCTTCTGTTGTCACAATAGTTCCTCAACTGCTTATTACTGGTCCCCTGAATATTAAAACATCTTCCTAATGGATCACCACATTATTTCCTGGGCTTCCTCATCCTTTCAACTCCTGCCAAATATGTCTTGCCAACATTCCCAGGACCACCCAGTGGGATAGACCATCTCTCATCCTCCCAATTGCCTTGGTGGATTAATTCAGTGTCTCTTTATTGCTTATAACATTAAGTCCAAGTGCCTTAGCCCATTCTCTAAATCCTGCCAACCCTGATGCCCCTCATCTATCCCTACAAACAGCCTTATCCATTTACCTTACCATTCCCTACAAATAGTGTCATTTCGTATGTGTGGCATGACATTAACAAAATTTGGAACACTCTGGGCTAAAGCTCCCAGTGTAAATTACTTTGAATATTAAACATTGTTATTTGTAATTATGAAAAAGAGATCCTGGCTTTCAGAGAAACCCTTTTTAATGCTACATCCAAACACTTCCCTCACGCAAACTGTATGTGATTCTACAGGGTCTATATAACTAGCGTATAAGCTGTCCTTTTGGCCTTTACAGAGTTACTGAGAATGAAAGAAAGGAAGACGGCCTGTTACTAAAGCTGCCCATGAAATTTACGTCAACACTGAAGGCAGGAAGGGAATCATCCTTGCTGTTGGAGACTAGGGTAAGCCCACAGCTCCAAAGTCCTGGGGTGAAAAAAAGAATGCAAAAGAGTAAAACAGTCTCACTTCCAATTGCCAAATTGGTTTCTGGCTGAAGAAGGCCCTCTATCTCATCCTCTGCTCTTTCAGCTCTTCAGCTTTAAGATTTCAGCTTAGCTGATATTTTCTATAGGAAACTGTCCCGTTCCAGCAGGATTGGGTTAGGTTCCCATCCTGCATGCTCCCATGTCACCCATTCCTTCCCTGAGTAGACCACTTAATTGTTCTATCTATCTTGATCTATACTTTCTGGTCTATAATCACTCCAGCTATCTTTCCTACTAGACTTCAGGCTCCTGGAGGTCAGGGACTTCGTTTGTTTGCCTCTTGAGGATAAACAAATCTGAATGGTATTGGGTGCTCATTTCCTCCCTTATTTGGGAAGCTTACCAGTAAGCTGGTTCAGCAGATCTGAGTTAGCTCAATGGATGAGCACGCTTATACCTGCAATTGAGCTTCAGAGGCTTCCACATTATATCTAGGCCATTTTCTGACACAGGAAGCTCTTATTATTACATAGTTGCCTAGACCAGAGTTTCTCAAACTCTAATGAACCCCAAATCACCTAGGGAACTTGTTACAATGGACTGCTTGTTACAATGTAATACCCTGCGTTTCTAACAAGCTTCCAGGTGATGCTGCTGCTGCTGATAGACACATATAGTGGCAAACGACTTGATGTCTCTTGTTCTCATTCTCTACAAATATGTACAGAGAAATATGGGCTGGGTCCTTCCCCTGGCACCCTCTGCATTGTGTGTTCAGCTTTGCTCTGCCCAGCCTACACCTGCCTTTCTGAAGGCAGATAAGAACTGGAGTTGTGTGCCCTCTGCTACATTTCTGATCATAAATTTTCCTTTTATGGCACCATGGGGAATTTTTGCTGTGGCCTTTTGGCACTGTCACTGCTTTCCCACTGCCTATATCATAAGTATCATTTGTGGAATAAATACAAGAAACCCTATACTTGAGTAACAGTAGACAGCCAGTGAAAATGTAGTCACCAGAAAGTCTACAGGTAACCCTAGACCCAAGATTAACAGTAAAAATTGATTAAGGGAATTCTCTGGGATGGTTTTAGAGAAATCTGCTTTTCTATTTGAAGAATAATTTACACTGTAGTAAGTAGACAAATGGAGATGTATGTTGATCACAGTCCCCGGTGGGCTCTGGTATGTATTCATCTCTTTTCACCTAGAGATCACACGAGTGTAAAACACTAACCAGAAGCTATGGGGTGTAGGAGGAAGACATTTCCTTGTCTTTTTCCACTTGCTAGTGATTCACTGTGAAATGTTCTGTCACTCTTAGCAGGGGAGAACCCAAGGCTCCTGGGTTTAGTAATATGGAACCAAACTCTCATAACAAACTCATAACTGTTTGTTATGTCAAACAGTAAGAGAGTTTGCTTCCCTATTATTTAGCTCCACATTACTGTATGATCATTTTAAGGGAAGATGCATGATAGAAAAAAGCAGAAAATAGAAAAGGAGAGGGCGAAATATGCAGGTGATAAGAGAAAAGATACTATCTTTCCCTAGCAGGGAGGAGAAAGGGAGACAAGAAGGACCAGAAGGCGTGGAGAGAGAGCATAAAGGAGTGGATAGCTCTATGGCTATAGAAGCTGATGGGTTCAGAGTTATTTCTAAACCTCATTGGGACTCATACCACACTTTGACCATGCATATAAAGCAACATCTCCTTGTCCTTTCTTTCAAGGGATCATGAATGACAGAAAATACCAAGGCAACTTACTATATCCTAATCTGGTCCCTGTAACTCCCTCCCATAATATTTTACCTTTCAGAAAACAGCACTATGGCTTATGGTAACAGGGAGAGTAGAAGCATTGCTGTCTAGAGAAAGAACTATGTAGGATACAGTGAAAATGTCTAGAAATCCCCCAAAAATGAGAGGTAGATGATCAAGGACCAGACTCTAGTGGCCACTTTAAAGAGCTGGTTTTAGTTACTCTTCCACACAGATAAAGCATCTTTGCTTGGTGATATCCCAGTTGAGCACGATTTCAGAAGCTGTGCAAAACCCTGCCCACTGCGGGAACCAGCAGCATCAGAGACCACTTCTGTCTGGTCTCCCATATTCCCAGTCCCACGAGAAGCCAAGTCAGAGTGCAGCTTCCCCAGCTGCCCTGATGCCCAATATCTCCACAAGACCATGATGATTTACCAGTGCCCCACTGCTCAGCAGAATCACAAAGATAATAAAGCTCTCAAACCAGCTGTGTTTCACTATTTGGTAGCAGGTTTTCCGCAGGTTCCACCAAATGACCCAGGGAGGCTTTCTCTTGTCCACGCTACAGCATGGAAAGCAGCAACCAAAGCCTGAAAGGAATTAATGGTAGCACTATCATTAGTGTCTGTAATAAACTGCATTAAAATGCAACTCTTCACCCCTTTCTGTGTTCATGCCCCTTGCCATGCGACCTGCAGTTGCTCCCATTAAAGAAGTAGAGCATCTTTTTCTAACCTCTTAAATCTGGTCCCTGCCATGTGACTTGCTTTAGCCAATAGAGTGGAATGGAAGTCACACTGTGCCAGTTCTGAGCCCAGGTCTTGAAAAGCCTTGCATGCTTCCACTTGCTGTCTTGTGCCATCTCCATAAAAAAAGGCAAATTCAGGCTACCCCATTGGGTCTGGAAGGAGGATGATAGACATGTGGAGCAGAGCCATGTTGCCCTGTTGAGCCCAGGCTAGATAACACTTGCATGAATGAAGCCAATCAAGATCAGCTGAATCCTGCAGGCACATGTTTACTATTTTATGCCACTGAGGTTTTGTAGTTGTTTGTTATGCAGCAATTTTTTTGGTAATCATAAAGAGATCATGTCTGGAGGACTCCAGGGAATGAGGTAGGATGGCCACAGGCTTTGTGAACCTCTCAGGTCATACACGAAAGAATTTGATCAAATGTCGAGACGTTTACAAAGAGCTGAGCATTTGTTCTGAACACACACAGGCCTTCAATATAGACCACATTGCCCTTTCCACCTTTTCTCCTCCTCCCCTTGTACAAATTCTGCTGATCCTTATTCATGATGATTATAACATTCTGCTCCTTTCCTCATCTTCTTAAACCACTATGGGCTCTCTTCACTCTGCCTCTTTTCTTCTTCCAAAAACATCAGTAGGTTCATCTTCCTAAAAGACTACACTTTTTTCCTGGCTTTTATCCCACTCCTCCCTTCTTTGATAAAACCACCTTTCTTTCTCATCTCCACTGTTGACATCATATGCACACCTCAAGGGCCAGTGCAAACATAAATCAGGAGAACTGCAATCTACTGGAAATCCTTAATCCAACTCCTGTCCAGCTTTGGAGCTGTTAAGCAACCTGGAATGTGAGTTTGAAACCTGTTATTTGTGTTGTTTCTGGACCCAATTTAATCCTAAACTTATAATTTTTTTAGATTCATTCATTAATTTGTTGTCACTTATTTATTTATCAACATTTGTTGAACCCATTTCTGGGCCGACTTCTATTCTTACACTAGAGATACAATGCTGATGAAGTCACTGCCTTTGTTTTTAAGGACCTCATGGGGGAAACCAGTGCAAATAAGTTCACTACAATGAATATAACAAATAGTAAAGGCCTATAGGAAAAAGCCACTACATCCACTCAAGGAATTAGGAAAGCCTGCATTTATTGATTGCTTATTTTTGTTCCAGATGCTCTTCTAAGGATTTATATTCACTCATTTAATACTCACAACAACTCTTTGCTTTGGATACTATTATTACCCTCATTTTAGAAATAAAGCACAGAGAGGTTAACTAAATTGAACAAGTCACACAGCTCATAAGTGGCAAGGCCAGAATTTGAGCTCAGGCAGTCTGGCTCCTAAGCTAAAGATCCTGACTACAATGTCTAAACTCTTTTCTTGGTCTTTCACCTCAAATACACCCTGACATTGAATGCCCTGGGAACCATAGAAAGTGGCAGACATATTGGCCCAGTGGGCTTTCTAAGAGAGTTTTCCAGAGTGTTTACCTGGCATTTTGGGCCATGTGAGAGGAGCCCAATTAAAGCAAGAATTTCCTGAAATCCCCTCTGCCTAGATCCGACAATCGCCTCAAGAATCTACGGGTGCCCTCTCATTGCTTTTGTCTCCAATAGAAGTAGAAAGATGATATCTACTAAAACCACAGAGCTTCAAAGAAGAACAGAAACCCCATCCAAAGATTCTGTGAACTGGATGCAGAAATACTGCCACTTACCTTTGGGCAAACATCTCTCTGGTTGCTTTTTGGGAACCATCTCAGGTAACCATCCAAAGCCATCCTGAAGATCAATGGTGCTACATTCTGATAGTATACTGGTAACATCAGACTTCTGCACATCAGAACAAAAGGAAGGGGGTGCCTTTTACTAAGACCTTCTTTCACCATAGTAGTACGGAGTTTCTCATTGTCTGATTTTTTAAGGATGAAATGAACTAGGCCAAAGTTTCTAGGATGAGAGGTGTCAAGAAACACCCCTCCTGCTGGGTCCTTTTCTAAGTGCTATGACCAGCCTGACTTCAGAAGAGAACTCTCTAGCTCATCTCTATAGCTGAGGAATAGCAATGCATATGAAGATACAGTACCTCCACGTTTTCTCCCTACAGATCATAACCCTGATAGGCTGCCTAACTCCAATTATGTGAAGAGAAGAAGGCTACTTTACTGAGACTATAATTTTCCACTGTCTCACCTCCTGGAATAATAGGCCTAGACCAGTGGTTCTTATTTCTTTGGCCCTCCAGGAGACATTTTGGCAATGTCTAGAGACATTTTTCATTACCTTAACTGGCGGATGCTACTGGCATCAAATGCATAGAGGCCAAGGATATGGATAAACATCTTATAATTCACAGAAAAGCTCACCACGACAAATAATTGTCCTGCTTCAAATGTCATACTAGTAAAGTTGAGAAACCTGGCCTAGACTTTTGCTCAAAACTCGATTCTTGCAATTTTCTCTGCATTAATTGTGCCATTTTTCCATAATAACTACCCTGGAGAAGGTGTGTGGATGAGCCACAAGTTCCTCTGACAACATCCTAGGAAAATTACCTTTCGGGGATCCTGTATGGTCAGATGAGGCTCATCTTCAGAGAACATGTCAATTTCCACACTTTGAACTCTCTGGCTGGTGGGCTTCTTGTTCTCCTGATGGAGCTCATAGGCCTAACACAGAGAGCCCAGAATAGAATTAATATTCCTCCTGGACATGTCAATTAAGATGAAAGAAGTTTGAATGCTATTTGGTTTTCTCTTTGTCATGAGAATAAGCCTTTGACATTATTACTCTTTTTTCTCTTTAGAAACTGCTCCTGGAAAAACTCAACATAATATAATTCTGGGAAAACTACTAGAGGAAACAGATACTGAACTTGTTGCAAAGATACATAATCAAAACAGTATGGTTCTGGTACAAAACTCCGCAAGTAATTCAGAAATAAAACTTACATGGAGATTTAATATAATTTATATGGGGATTTAATATATTTTAAATGTGCTCTTTCAATTCAATGGCTAAATAATAAATTATTTAATAAATGGTACACAATGCCATAATATAGTCAAAATAAAATATATAATCTTATGATATTCTGATGTAAAAATAAATGGGTAAACATTTTAAAAGAAAAATTTAAAAAATTACTTGCTATCATGTGGGGTACAGAGAGTTTCCTTAGCAAAACAGGAAACTAAAAGACATAAAGAAAAATAATAAAATATATCACTACATAAAACTGAAAAATAAATTTGTTCTGATGACCTACAGGAATATCTAATAAGGATGTGTACAGTCATGTAACCAAGCAGCTTGGCAGCTGAGCCTCGAACTGTGTTTTAAACATTTTTTTCTTCTTTTCCTCTTCCTCTTTCCCCTCCAAGTCTCAAGATACAACTTAGAGACAAACTGCATATGTGTTACCTCTTATCTTGAAATACAGCCTTGGAATGTGCTGTGAGCCTCCACTGCCTTTCCTTTCCCATACTATATTCCCATACCTTATGCACATTTATTTACCTAAATGCTTTTTAAGTACATGCCATGTTCTTTTATGTGGTCATATGTTTTCTTAGAAGCTTCGAGAGTCAGATCCTGATAGGGACCAGGTACCTCTAGAATTCTCTCCCCAACAAGATTACTTCAAGAACAGAACCTACTTCAGGCTGTAGAGTGACTACAAGATTGACTGCAACTAATTTATAACCTGGCAGGATCCATGATGGCACCAGCCCCTTCACCACATGGGACAATAATTCAAGAGGGGCCACTGGAGCAAGTCACACCACCTGGCACCTCCTAGCCCCTCTTGCCTATTCTGCATCTCAAACCCTTTCTTTAAAAACCCCCGCATTCCGGGACTGTTGTGGGGTGGGGGGAGGGGGGAGGGATAGCATTAGGAGATATACCTAATGCTAAATGACGAGTTAATGGGGGCAGCACACCAACATGGCACATGTATACATATGTAACAAACCTGCACGTTGTGCACATGTACCCTAAAACTTAAAGTATAATAATGATAAAATAAAAAAAAATAAAATAAAATAAAATAAAAACCCCCGCATTCCTTCCACAAATTGAAGAGTAGAATGGGTCTCTGCTCTTCCCCTTGCTGGCACAGATAATAAGAGAATATTGCTCTTTCTTATCATAATTTGTTATTATTTTGAATTCTTTTCATAAGCAGCTAGCAGCCGGACGGACCCTTTTGCCGGTTACAGTCACATCTTGGGTGAATGTTTTATTCTAACATCTATGTGAAGACTCTTGCAACTCTGACATTATAAGGTCATGATTCAGAAACGTTTCTCCACACATGTAATAGCATATGTAAAAATACACACACATACAAATATAGCCACGAATATACCTCAAAAACATACACATACAAAAAGGGGTAACCTGTCTGTGGACTAGACACAGAAAAGAAATATAAAGTAGTAAGAATTTAAATAAGATAGCAGGTAATGGTGTCTAAAAGTACCCTAGATGAGGAAGGGAACCAGAGCTATATTTAAGGCTTGAAACTGTGGGCTGAGGTAAAGTTTTTGCACTTAAGAGAGAAAGCCAAAAAACACAAATGCCGCAGCAAACGCTTATGATTACAATTGTATAAAGCTGCATACGTAGGGAGACAGGAAGAAGTACAACCTCAGAAATAGGACCTGGGCAAAAGTACCCACTGGTTCAGTGACTGGATCTGCAATATGACTTGTATCATTATTAGACAACAACCCAAAGTTGGCGATAGAAGACATGGATCTGAAATGGATGCCACAGAAGGATTTATTACAGACAATCATAGAACTTAGACTGCAAAGAGAATGATAGATCCTCCCACTAAAGATGAGCTTTTAAGCTAACATTCCAAAATATATGAGGAAACAAACATAAAATCAGTAGACTTCCTAAAATTAACAACTAGGAGGTGAATTCACTTGAGAAAAAGATGAAAGTAACATAATAATCTGAAAATGTCTTTAAATTAATACATTTAGAATTTAATAAAGAAGTCACATAGCGTTTCACTTCCTGGATGATAGCATGATAATCTCTGCGGACGTTCTCCCTAGGGAAATAAGCATAAGTGGTGAAAACTGTTTTAAAAATAATTTAAAGTCTCTAGAAATTATTCTGAGAGTGCACAGCAAATGAAGAAACATTTGTTCAAGAAAATCTACTAAAATTCAGTAAGAACGGTAGAAATTGATGACACTTAAGCCATGATCTGACCTCTCCCCCTAGCCCTTCCAGCCAAGTTTTATGGAGGCTCCACTCTAGCCCAAGGTGGCCAAGAAGATAGGGCTCCCTCTACCCTAGCTCTCAATCAAGGGATGTGGTGATGGGTGCACCAAAATCTCACAAATCACTGCTAAAGAACTTATCCATGTAACCAAAAACCACTTATTCCCCAAAAACTACTGAAATTAAATTTTTTAAAATGAAATTGAAAAAAAAGATATTGAGCCTTTTGAATGGAAAGGCACATCAATGATATCTGCATAAAGGGAAAATCTTTTTAAATGCTTACATTAAAAAAAATACAGCCTACGTGTTAAATTACCTATTGCAGGCCAGGCACAGTGGCTTATGCCTGTAATTCCTGCACTTTGGGAGGCCGAGGTGGGCGGATCACCTGAGGTCCAGAGTTCAAGACCAGGCTGGCCAATATGGTGAAACCCCATCTCTACTAAAAATACCACATTAGCCAGGCGTGGTGGCACACACCTGTAATCCCAGCTACTTGGGAGGCTGAAGCAGGAGAATCGCTTGAACTCGGCAAGCAGAGGTTGCAGTGAGATGAGATTGTGCCATTGCACTCCAGCCTGGGTGGCAAGAGCAAAACTCCGCCTCAAAAAAAAAAATTACTTATTGCATACTTATTTTATTTTAGTGCAAGGCCTGTCACATGGTGGTCATTCAATACATTTGAAATAAAGAAATGCTGGCCGGGCGCAGTGGCTCACGCCTGTAATCCCAGCACTTTGGGAGGCCAAGGAGAGCAGATCACGAGGTCAGGAGATCGAGACCATCCTGGCTAACATGGTGAAACCCCACCTCTACTAAAAATACAAAAAAATTAGCCGGGTGTGGTGGCAGGCGCCTGTCATCCCAGCTACTCGGGAGGCTGAGGCAGGAGAATGGCAGGAACCTGGGAGGCAGAGCTTGCAGTGAGCCGAGATCGTGCCACTGCACTCCAGCCTGGGCGACAGAGCGAGACTCCATCTCAAAAAAATATAATAAAATAAAATAAAATAAAGAAATAAAGAAATGCTGTTTAGTATCATCAAAAACAATCCCATTTTCCAATGCATAAATGATTACACCACCATGAAATGCCTACCAATAAAAATGCATGAGTTATGGGAAAAAAAAAAAAGCAGCAGCAGCTGCAGGCCATCAGCATTTCTTATCTCTTCCAACTCTGAGTTAAGGCCTCTAAATTTCTGGTGAGTGTGGCCAAAAAGTTGGCTCCCTTTTTCCATCTAGCCCTCCACTCATAGGGCAGAGACTTTATCCCAGAAGTGGCAGCCCAAGAATACTAGAATCATCCTCATTCCAGCTTACTTGTAGGGCAAAAGCTCTGGGGGTGGGGAGGATTAAGGAAGAAGGAAACTGAGAAGTTGAGAGGCTACTGCCCCTGCCCAAGTGCCTGGAATTGTGCTTAAGAGAGTTTGCCCAGAGTGGGAGGTAATTCATAAGAAAAAAGAGCTCTGAAGCTCTCCATAGAACTGACTTTATTTGAAACAAAGTGGTGCGGGGAAGCGTAAGTCTAAGAGTGTTCTTGAAAACAATGGATATTGGATATTTTGATCACAAGCAAATAAGAAGAGACTGGTAGCTCTCCTTCATTAAAGGCAAGAAACTAAAACATAGGTCAGCAAATTCATCACAAAGAACTACGGAAAGTGATGGCTAAGGAGAGTCCCCCTGGGGTCAAAACAAATCTCAAAGACTGAGCTTAAAAGCTATCACTTCCTGAATTTAATTGAATCAGACAGTTGAGCAATTTATGCCCCATGGCATTGTCAAGGAAAATAGAGCAATTATCTAGCAATTAGTTGAGCCTAAAATCGAAGTGTAATACCAAAAGAGGCAGACAGCTTAACAGAGAGATCACAGAAGGAGACAAAGATAGCCTTGCTGAAACAACAGTCATCCTAGACTGACCGTGTGCACATCCAAGGATGTACTCTCCTAGGAGTGACACCAAAGCTTTCACATTGTGTGTGAATGGAGGGGGATGGGTTGGAGAGGGAGCGGATTCCACTAAAATAGTCTAGCCAGATTACCATTTAATAAAGAAGCTTCAGAGAGGAGAAAAGTGAATCAGTTATAGAGTTTCCACAATATGTTACTTAAAATGTCCAATTCAAAACAAAACAAAAATATGAAATGTGCAAAAAACAAGAAAGCGTGACGCACACAGGGGAAAACAGTCAGTAACAGAAACTGCACATGAAAGGGTCAAGATGTCAGAGCTAATAGACAAAGAATGCAAAGAAGCCATTATAAATATATTTAAAGAATTAAAAGGTACAATGCTTAAGGAGATAAAAGATACTATGACCATATAGAATCAAATACAAAATATCAATAGAAATTATATTTTAAAAAGAACCAAATAGAAACTTTGGAGTTGAAAATTATCATAACTGAAATGAAAAAGTCACTAGAGAGACCAACAGTACATTTGAAGAAAGAACCAGTGAATTTAAAGATGAATCAACAGAGACTGTGCAATCTAAAGAGCACAGAGAAAACAAAAGAAAAATAAAAAGAGCCTCAGAGAAATGTGGTGCACCATTAAGCACACCAACCAGAAAGGAAAGAGAGAAAGGAACAGAAAAAATACTTAAATAAATAATGGCTGAAGACTCCTCAAAATTGATCAAAAACATTAATCTACACATCTTAGTCCAATTTATGCTGCTATAATAGAATTCCTGAAATTAGTAATTTATAAAGAACAGATATGTATTTCCTACAGTTCTGGAGGCTGGGAAGACCAAGATCAACAGGACAGTATCTTGTGAAGGACTTCCTGCTGCATCATAACATGGCAGAAGGCATCACCACATGGCAAGAAAGAGAAAGGAGGGATGGCGGCAAACTCATTCTTTTATTAGGAACCCACTTCCACAGTAACTAAACTACTCCCACAATAACAGCATTAATCCATTCATGAGACCAGAGTCCTCGTAATCTAATCACCTATTAAAGGTCTTACCTCTCAACATTGTTACTTTGGGAATTAATTCTCCAACATATAAACTTTAGAGGACACATTCAAATCCTAGCACTCCACATCTAAGAAGCTCAATGAAACCCCAAGTAGAAAAAACACAAAGAGATCCACACCTAGACATATCATAGTAAAAGTGCTGAAAGACAAAGAAAAGAGAAAATCTTGAAAGTAGCAAGAGAAAAGTGGTTCATCATGTACAAGGTGACATTGATAAAATTAACACTGACCTTGCATTAGAAATAATGGAGACCAAAAGGCAGTGATATGATATATTCAAAGTGCTGAAAGAAAAAACAACAGTGAACCAAGATTTTTATATCTAGTGAGGCTATCTTTCAAAAATGAAGATGAAATAATCACATTCCCAGATAAACACAGATAATTATTTGGTAGTTCGCCTACCTTATAAAGAATACTAAAGGACATCCTCCAGGCTAAAAACAAGTGACCCTAAATGGTAATACAACACACAAGTATGATAAAAAATATATATTTCTTTTCCTTTCTTCTTTTAGCTGATTTCAAAAGCAATTGTGTAAAACAATATGTTTAAAATTGTGTTGCTGGGTATGTAACATATAGAAATAAAATATATTTGCTAATAAGAGCACAAAGGATATGGGTGGGAGCAAAGTTGCATTGGAGTAAGAAAATCACACCTGCAGGTAACTCACATTCACAGGAACAAATGAAGACAGCCAAGAGTAACTAAGAAGATTATTAAAATAAATCTTATAAATATACACTTATTTTCTTTTATTTTCTCAGCTCCTTCAGTAGACATCTAGTTATATTAAGCAATAATAAAAAAAAGTTGTTTGGGTTTTAACATATATGAATATAATATGTAGAATTTAAAACAATACAAAAAGAGGAGAGAGGAAATAGAACTATATATGAGTAATATTTCTATAGCTCACTGGAATTAATATAAATCTGAGATAGATTCTGATGAGTTAGATGCATATGTCAAATTTTAGAGTACCCAAATAAGGAAATAATTCAAAAAGATTTTGAAAAAACTAAAGTTATTAAAATGTTATACTAGAAAATATTTACTTAATGCAAATGAAGCAGTAGAGATATAATAAAGGAAAAAACATGGAAGACATATAGAAGACAAAGAGGAAAATATGAGAAGTAAATAAACTGAATTAACAATAGCATTAAATATGAATGGCTTAACCAATCCAATCAGAAGGCAGAGATTGTCAGAATAGATAAGAAAACAAGATCCAATTATACACTGTCTGCAGAGGACACATTTTGGGTTCAAAGATATAAATAGATTGAAAATAAAAGGACGGAAAAAGACATGTTATGCAAACAGCAACCATAAAAGAAGCTGAGATGACTCTATTAACATCAGACAAAATAGATTTAAAAACAAAAAACTTACTAGAGATAAAGAGGGACATTTTATAATGATAAAAGAGCCAAAATATTGGGAAGATATAGCATTTATAAACATATATACACACCTAACAGAAGAGCCCCAAAATATATGAAATGAAAATTGACATAACTGTTGGAAGAAACAGACAATTCACAATAAACATTGGAGATCTCAATATCTTATTTTCAGAAATGAATGAATAACCACTAGATAGAAGATCAACAGGGAAATGGAAGATTTGAACAAAACTATAAGCCAGTTAAACCTAGCAGACATCTATAGAACACTTAATTCCAAATGGCAGAATACACATTCTTCTCAGGTACACATGGAACATTTCCAGGATAGACAATACACTATGCCACAAAACAAGCCTCAAAAATTTAAAAGGGCTGAAATTGTACAAAGTATGTTCTCTGATCACAATGGAGTGAAATTCAAAATTAATAACAAATAGAAATTTGAGATATTTATAAATATTAAACAACACATTTTTAAATAAGCAGTGGGTCAAAGAAGAAATCATAAGAAGAATTAGAAAATAAGATAAAATAAAATATAATTAAATATATAGAAAATAAAAATGAAAATAAAATGTATTTGATACAGCTAAACATTGGTTAGAGAGAAATTTATAGCTATCAAATATGAGTCAGTAAACAGGCCCTCCTCAGACATCAAATCTGTCACTGCCTTGATCTGAAACTTCCCAGCCTTCAGAGCTGCGAGAAATAAATTTCTCTTGTTTAGAATTTACCCAGTCTATGATATTTTGTTATAGCAGCCTGAATAGACTAATACAATATCCATTACCCTCACACTCCCTGACAGCCCTCATCTCCCACCACTCCTCACCCACAAGATTGGTCTCTGCAGAAACTGAGTTTGTTCCCAGCACTGCCTTTTTTTCTAAAACAAACAAACCAACCAACAAACAAAACATGCTATTCTGTTTACTTCCCAATCCCCTTTTCCTCACTTTTCAGCCAGTCCAAATTCTACATTTCTTGTAGAGTTCAACCAAAGGAATTCCCCCTGTCATCCCAGCCCACTCTGATTTTGCTCCCCTCTGAACTCCTCTGACACCTCCTATCTGTGCCACACCTGCAGGACCACAATAAAGAACCTGTCCTGAGATGTGCACATGGGTATCAAAGGGCAGCCACGTTTTATACCCTTATTATCCTTGCATAGTGCCTAGAAAAGGGCAGGCTCTGTGGTAACTCCAGCTTTGTATGACCTTTAAGTCTATGTGTGAACCTTCATACCTGTCGTTCAGACTCAGGTTGTGTGATGCGCTGTGCATTATCTTCACCAGAAAATTCAACATCATCTTCCTCCTCCGCAAGTGGTGCCAACCAAGTCCAATCATGCCTGACGCCCAGGGTCTTTGGTACAGAGGTTAGTATACCAAGCTCCTCCTGGGTCTCTGAGCCCCTTTTCATCTCCGTGACCAGGGGAATGATGTCTTTGCTTTGTGCAGCACAGCCTCCTGTCACCTCTTTTTGCTGTGGTAAGTTTTGCTTCCTGCACCACTTGTGACAGAAATGCTCAAGAGTGTGTCTCACAAAACAAAAAGCCCGGCGGAATCGATCCAGTGCTAACTGGACTTTAGTTTTCCTGGCCTCTCCTTCTAAGTTTCCATTTCTTTCCTCATTGCTAAAGGAATTGAGCAGTAAGGCAATGAAGAGGTTGAGCACCTGGGAATGGGGTGGGTAGCAAGAAGAAAGGAAAGTTTAGCAAAGGAAAAGAGATAGTGGGTTTCCAGGACAACTTTTCCCCAAGACTAAAAACAGAATCAAATGAGAGTTTTATGTCCCCCTGTCTCCTAAGAAAGCTCATCTATCCAATAAATAAAAGATTGAGAAAGAAATAGAAACAGTAAGACAGAATAAAAATTGAAATTAAAGGGTGCAAATAGCCAAGTCCACTTTCCCTACATATAAAGAATATGGATGAGTAGACCCTTACCAGGGTAAAGCAGAATGGGATAACCATATGGCAAAATTGAGAGTACATTTCTTGAGGAACAGCTGGATAGTGAGCTTTGATTTTTGCTGGAATTTCCCACAAGGATATGAATCTGATATTCAAGCCCAATGTACAGTCCTTTCTTATTTGCATATTTGTGAGATGATGTACTTTACAGTTTCTTTAGGTCCTGTTGCCCTAACCTTAGTAACGTACTGGGGCCAAGCCAAGCGAGTTGGACCAAATATGCAACTCTTTCGTTGAACCACATATCACTTCAAATTCACATAATCCCAATAGCTTCCTACCTGGGTTCTTTGCTCATAATTACACACTCTCTAATTCATCGTCTTTACCTCCTCAAATTCCTTTGTTTGTGGCTCTCTTTAGCTCGACAATAGACAGCCTTTGGAGAGAAGTGCCTGGTGGGTGTGAATGGGTCTAGTCACAGTTCCTCAGCTGCACTGTGAGAATTCCCACCTCTGGATCTTTGCTTAAGCTCTCCTCTATCTGTCTAAGTCCTCCTTACCGTATAAGCGGTCTTCTCAAGTTCTGTAATCTTCCACGAATCCTTTCTCGGTGCTCTCCTCCCACTCCCACTGGTGATGCCCTATTCTTCTGAGCTTTTGTATGTATCACTTAGTGTCTAGGCACACCATTTATTAGGTACTTAGGATAAAGCTATCGTGTGTAGAGAGTTAATTATATTGCACTATAACCCCACCTTGATCCTGAAGATCTTGTGCAGTAAGGCAATGAAGTGCACTTAATTAGCCTCCTCATAAATATCTATGCTTCCAGCTGCAAGTAACAGACTCAAGCCAGCTTATACAACAAAAATCTGTAGCATAACAAGAAGTTTGAAAATAGAACAGCAGGCCAATTATGACATGAATACAGGTTTGTTCTCTCTTTTCACTCTACCTGCCTCAGTGCTGGCTTTGTTTTAGGCTGGCTTTTCTCATGGTTGCATAATGTTTGCAGGTTTGGTCCAAACCCCTCTGGCTAGGCCCCAATACCTCATTGAAGTTAGGGGAACAGGGACCTAAAGACACTGCACAAAGTACACCATCTCTCAATTCGTGCAAACAGGAGAGGATTGCACAGCAGTCCTGGATGTCAGATCCATATTCCTGTGGGCAATTCCACCACAGCTCCAAGCTCATGATCTGGCTTTTCCAGGGGTCACAGTCATAAAAAAGCCCAGAGGAAGTAAAACGATCATTTTTTAAAAACACATATTTCTTAAGAACAAAAGATTGTTCCCAAATTGCTCCAGTGGACATCTCTTTACATCCTATTGACCAAATTAACTCACTAACTCCTATTTCAGCCAATCACTGGGGAAGAGAATACTATTGTCTTAGAATAATCATCTGGAATAAAATAAATTTGGGGGCATCAGTCAAATGAGTAATATGTGTCAAAGAGGGTTTTTTCATGCTTATCGTACTTTTCTCAAACAAAATTTGAATGAATATTTCAAATATTTATTTGGCATTATATTTAGAATAATAATTTTTACTAGTAAAGTTTTGCAAATGAAGTAATGCATTTGAGAGGCATGTAGGATCTTTTTTTTTTTTTGAAAAAAATCTAAGACACATACCACAAGTTTTCCTATCACTGTGATCAATATGAAGACAATAACACACAATGATGATGATGATGTATTCTCTTCTTGCATACATTCCCACATATTTTCGATCCATTCCCCGCAGAGGATGCGGAATACCACCAGGAAGGAGTGCCAGAAATCCCCCATGTGCCAGTGCCGTAAACATGAGACTGTCGGGCCTGTCGGGTTACAGAGTTTTGGACTCTTTCGGGAATTGAAGCTATGGCCAAAAAGCTGCATGCCAACTACCGAGAAAATAAAGATCACAATGACCAGGACCACAGTCAGGCTTCCAAGGGCTCCGACAGAGTTGCCGATTATCTTAATTAGTGTGTTCAAAGTTGGCCAGGATTTGGCTAACTTGAAGACCCTGAGCTGTAGAAAAAGACAACAAACAAAAATGGAAGAAAAGCCAGTTAAGGACAAACTCCATCTGCTCATCTATAAAGCAAATGACATATACCCAAACTTATGACATCCAAAACTCTCTTCAAAGTTAAATCCATCCTGAACATAGCCATCAGATCTCTGTCATAATCTAATGCTCACCTGTATCTACTTTCTTATTTGAAAATGGAAACATTGGCCGGGCACAGTGGCTCACGCCTGTAATCCCAGCACTTTGGGAGGCCAAGGCGGGTGGATCACAAGGTCAGGAGATTGAGACCATCCTGGCCAACATGGTGAAACCCCGTCTCTACTAAAATACAAAAAAATTAGCTGGGCATGGTGGC
This sequence comes from Pan troglodytes, assembly GCF_028858775.2. Classification (NCBI taxonomy): domain Eukaryota; kingdom Metazoa; phylum Chordata; class Mammalia; order Primates; family Hominidae; genus Pan; species Pan troglodytes. The sequence goes on from NC_086015.1 coordinate 42,900,790, forward strand.
GCATGCCTGTAGTCCCAGCTACTCGGGAGGCTGAGGCAGGGGAATCGCTTGAACCTGGGAGTCAGAAGTTGCAGTGAGCTGAGATTGCGCCATTGCACTCCAGCCTGGAGACAGAGCAAGACTCCATCTCATAAAAAAAAAAAAAAGGAAATATTTTGTTTTAGTTTTTTAATCATAAGGACTTTGGGATCAGCATGGTGACTGAGCTACATAATTATTATATAAAATGAATATTTTGGAATTCTATGTAATATACCAAGCGTCAGCGAACTCTGGCCTGAGAGCCAAATACAGTCCATTGCCTATTTTTGTATGACCTCAGAGACAAGAATACTTTTCCACATTTAAATGATTGAAAAATAATCAGGCCAGGCACAGTGGCTCTCATCTGTAATCCCAGCACTTTGGGAGACTGAGGTGGGTGATCGCTTGAGCACAGGAGAGTTCAAGACCAGCCTGGGCAACATGGTGAAACCCCCATCTCTACAAAAAATACAAAAATTAGCCAGGCGTGGTGGTGTGCGTCTGTAGTCCCAGCTACTCGGGAGGCTGACGAGGGAGGATGGCTTGAGCCTGGGAGGCAGAGGTTGCAGTGAGCTGAGATCACGCTACTGTACTCCAGCCTGGGCAACAGAGCCAAACTCTGTCTCAAAAAAGAAAATAACAATAATCAAAAGGATATTTCATGATGCATTAAAATCATATGAAGTTCAAGTTTCAGCATCCATAAATAAAGTTTATTGGAACATAGCCATGCTCACTGGTTTTTGAAAGTCTATGGCTTCTTTTGTGCTACAATGGCAAAGTTTAACGGTTGCCACACAGACCACACAGCCTGTAAGGCTGAAAACATTTACCATGTGGCCCTTTATAGAAAAAGTTTGCTAACTTCTGCATTATATAATTCAGGCCACGAGTTTGAATCTAAGCCTCATAAGAATGATTAGAGTAATATGGCATTTGTAGTCAGGAGAGAAAAGGCAACCAGCTATTCAAGACTTGTATACTTTTTCCACAGAGAAATTTTATCCTAGATCTTCACAGACTTTATAGGAAACAACCTTAGAGAAAACATAGAAACTTGTTTTATAGGTTGTTTCTTATATTAACTTTTGATATAAACTGACGGTTTTACTCCAAAGTACAATTTTGTTAAGCACATCCCCTATTTGGGGATGGAAATGTTGCAGGTCAGTAAGGTTTCTGCTTGAAGAGGACTGTCATTGTCTACTCAAAGGGGAGCTAGGAGCATCCCAGGAAAAACCTGTGGTTCCATTCTCATACAGAGACAATGCCACAGATTTCCGTGCATTAGAGCCTGGCTGTAATAAGCCTAAACAATGATAAAGCAAATGCAATTTTGCTTACCTGAGTGCTAATAAAACATTAGTAGGAAAGCTTAATAACACCTGACTTTGAGCAGTGTAACCTCTTACTATATCCCAAGTATAAAAAATATAAAATGTACATTTAGGTAACTGAATGAGGTGTCTTACTCTATAGGCTTAAAAATCCTATCTGAAAAAAAAAAAGGTAAATATCTTTGAAAGGGGACAAAATCCCACCTTGGAGGTTTTCTAGTTCCCCTTCTCAGATTGGATTTCTCTGTAGTCCTCTGTCTATACCTTTCCTGGGCTCTGTCACACTGTACTGTGCATGTAGCCCAGTCTTGTATCACTCCTGTGCTGCAAACTTCTCAAAGACAATGATTTCCTCATCCTTTGTGCCTTCCCTCATGTCAGTTTATATTAGGTACTTTGTAAAGGTTTCCAGAATGCTTCCAAACTGGATAGCAGGCAAAGACTACAGAACAGGAATGTAGCACTGGCAGCAGTGAGAAGGAAACTTGTGAGATAGATAGCACCTGCCATCAGCTACCCTGCATTCCTCCCCGGCATTCTATAGTCTTCACCCACCTTGGCGAGCCCAATATGACCTGAAAGATAGGAATATTTTCCCTTATTTATTTATTGCCTCAGAGCTCCATGGGAAAAAAAGAGTGTCGGAAGGGTTGTGCACAGAGCAAGGAACAGAGTCCTCACACTGGGAGACACAATTTTGTACCCAGTTGCCTAAAGGGTCATCTCTGGCAGGAAGGGGCTAAGGGTATAAGGGTTCAGTTAAGCGAAGTCCCCCCAGGGACTTGCAAGACTATTAAAGACCTGTGCAGGAAGAGGAGTGCAGTTTTGGTTCTGGGATTAAGGTAAGATAAATTAAAGTTTAGTACAAGATAACCATTGAACTCACTCAAAACATTTTTTCCACTTAGGCAGCTACGTTTATGCAGTAAAATAAGAAAGTGCCTTACCACTCTGAAGGAACGCAAGAATGGCCAGCTTCTCTTTTGAAGTACACAGTTCATTACATCTGCAAAACTCAGAAGAGCAACAATGCTGTCAAAAATATTCCAGCCTCGGCGAAAGTAGTGGTAGGGATCGAGCGCAATGATTTTTAGGCACATTTCTGCTATAAAAATGCTAGTGAAAACCTAGAGTGGGACAAAGAAGAATGAGAGAAGGAAGCCGCGGAGATAACACTTTTAAGAATGGCCCAAGGGAAGTACAGAGGTTACAATGAAATGAAAAGTATTCTCATGATTGACACACTATACCCTAAAGTCCATGCAATAGAAATATTTACTATTGTAGCATGAACCTCACTATGACTTTGCTCCTCTCTCCATCCCTCTCCGTGGTGCCCAGAGCAATGTAACCAAGCTCACAGACACCAGAATGGAAAATGAATATTATTTCTCATTCTGTTGAAGATAAAGCAAAATGGTATTACTGGTAGATGGCAGGGTGACAAAGTGTCAGGCAATCTCTCCTCTGAATTCTCTTTAGAATATCAATTAAAACAATTAAAATAGGGAGAGAAGGAATGTAAACAATAGCCCTGAAAACTAAGGATAATTATCCCCCATAAACTAGAATCCAGGAGGAGTTCACCTGACCACCTAATTTCAACACCTTGATCAGAAAAATTAAAAATAAAAACAAAAAAGGGGCACAGATCATAGAATTAGAAAACACTTCCAGGGGCAAAAAAAAAAAAAAAAAAAGTCTTTGAGCAACTCAATATATGGGATAAGCCTTAAATTTGTTATGGTTGAAAGGAGAATTAGTGAATCAGAATATAATCCTAAAACTCATTCAGAATGCAGGGCTCACACTTCCAGAACAAAATATCAAAGAATAAAAAGGAGAGGCAGGAATTACAAAAAGTACTGAATTTTGTATTTTCCATGGGCAAAATAGTTTTGTCTTTGTCTTCAATAATCAGATAAATACAGGCTTAAGAAATATGTAAAAATGTTGAATGTAGTAGCCAATTAAAAAATAAATCTGTCTTCCATATCTTTGCAAAAAATAAAGCAAATAATTTCTTCACAGCAAACAGCACAGTCTTATCACATACAAACACAAATAAATAGAAATGAAAAAAGCAAGAATACAAAAATAATAAGGTAATATTAAAAGGATTAAAGTCTTTACAAGGATTGTTATAAAACTGTCTACTACAATTCTGGGGGAACCTATAAACGACTAAATTTGATTATTAAAAATAATGGATTATCTATTTTTATAAATGATTCAATGATTTACTATTTATTTTTAAAAATGCCTGAAATAAAATGGCACAAGTTAAAGACAAAAGGATAGCAAAGATAAATCCAGGGTAGAAAAATAAAAATAAATCAAGAGTTACAAAGAAAATTCAAGTTTATTTTCATATTCCCCCTTTAAATACTGCCATCTACTCCTGCTCAGTGTCACCACCAGTATCTAAAAGCATACAGTGATGCCTGTCCTAGATAATTGTGTAGTCATCCCCACCTCTTTTGACTCACTCCTCCTTCTTGTATCTCCTTTAGGCTTTAGGCATCAAGCTCTACAGCATCACCAGATACCTTGGGACCATTAGTTTTGTCAATTCAATCCAACTTTTCTTTATGGCTTCTTGGCATTCAGTGTATCCCTCTGATTAGAGCAATCTCTACCCTAGAGAGTTAATTTTCTAGTCCAGTCCTGCAGAACTCCACAGAGTGGCTTAATCCTGGCCCATGCATCAGAGGAGGGAATTTTTGATGTGCTCCTTGGAACTTAAGACTCCAAGGCTTCTCTCCACCACTACTGCCATGGGAGCAGTAAATAGTGTGGCTGCCATTTTGGTATTGTATGTCCAGGGAGTAGGCCCACGGAATGGAAACACAAGCTATGTGTATGGTTCTACATATTTCCTGCCAATTTTTAGGAGCTAGGGTGCAGCTGCTGCCTGTGTACTTGGAAAACAACAATGTCCCTGTGGCCCTGTGGCTCCTCCTGCTCTGGAGGAAGTGAAGAAGAATGTCAATCACTCAGTTTCCAACTGCAAAATGTAGCTTTACCTCCACACTCAGGATGTCTAGTCAGTGGTAAATCTGAGATGGGGGTTTTTCTCATTTTCTAAATTTGGACCAGCAGATGAAAACAGATCACCACTGCAATTGGGAAGCCCTGTCCACAGAGATGACTCTGGGTTTTTGAGTATTCTCTACAACTTATTCAGTAACTCCATTCCACCAGGAGGTGCTAAAAGGTGGAGTCTGCTGACCATGCCCCTATAGACACAGCTTGCTGCCTTCAACTGAAACAATTTCAGCTCATTTCTGGGATGCCTCAGCAGAGGATAGCTGAATACATGGCCAGGAGACCCTGATCTGTTACAAGCAACTATGTGTTAGGTTTGTCAAGCAGCATGGAATCTAGTCTAACCCATTCACACTCACAAGGCATTTATTCCCAAAGGCAGCATGGAGAAAGGAATTTATGTGCTATGTGCAGACTGCCTGTGAGGAGAACCACCCTGATTTTATACTACAGTTCCACTGTATCACTGCTCCTTGTGGAGGGATGTGGAACTAAGGATGACAGGTACCTGTCTCTAGTGCAGTGGGTTCTTTTTTTTTTTTTTGAGATGGAGTCTCACTTTGTCACCCAGGCTGGAGTGCAGTGGCACGATCTCGGCTCACTGCAAGATCCGCCTCCCTGGTTCACACCATTCTCCAGCCTCAGCCTCCTGAGTAGTTGGGACCACAGGCGCCCGCCACCATGCCTGGCTAATTTTTTGTATTTTTAGTAGAGATGGGGTTTCACCGTGTTAGCCAGGATGGTCTTGATCTCCTGACCTCGTGATCTGCCTGCCTTGGCCTCCCAAAGTGTTGGGATTACAGGCGTGAGCCACTGTGCCCGGCTGCAGTGGGTTCTTAACAATGTAAAACTAATTTTTTAAAGACATGTAAAAAGACATCACAAAAAAAAATGCCAAAAAAGGAGAAAAAATAACACTAAATAAAAATACATACATACATACATACATGCTTACATAAAGCTTGCAAATATTCTGCAATGCTAAAAATGATCATCTTTGTCAGCAGGTACATGGGACATGAATTTCTTCTATTTCCCTTATTTATATTTTTCCTTATTTTTTAAAAATAAAACAGCATTTATTATTTTTTAAATTAGAAAGATAAAACAAAAGTTTAAGAAGAAAAGGCTAGACATTCTGGTAAGGTTTTTAGCTCATTAACCCATCAGCTAATTAGGGTAGATCATCCTGTGGGCAATTATTTGTTGTTTCTGATATTCGAGGGACTAATTTTTCCTTGAGAAAAATGCCTTCCACAAGAACCATAAACTGAAGTGAACAGTCCTTGAAAAGTCTGCCCCCCTTAGTTTTCCCAATTTAACTGAGACTAGATCTATCCAATGAGAAACATATTGAAGCAGGCTCAAGTCTGGAAATTCACCCCACCCCAGCCTGACCAACCCCCAAACAACCCCTTCCAAAAAAGTGAACCTTCCACAGCTGACAGGCCCTGATTCATCTTTCCAGGGAGAATAACACCTAGTAATAGTAGTCACATTATTTTGTGACAAATGATGTCATGAATATCACTGGGACCACAACAGCCATTACCATGGTTCTCTGGATATGGTTAACATTTTCTTGATTATCTCAGAGAGCTGACCTTTTAGGATGTCTGCTTGTATCTGGCTTACCACTGAATGGCTAAAGAGATACCTGAACATACCAGAGGGCCAACTCAGGACACATGGACAATTTCTGAAATGAACCGGGTAAAAGTAAAACCGTAACAGCCATCTTTTCCCTCACTCCACTGAAGGGGACCAAAAACCTAGGTTAGGTTAGCTCATTCACAAAATGTTTAGACTTTGAAAAAGTTATACTTTAAAGTATGAAATATGTTTTTTATTTTTAAAAAGTGTAATGTTACCAAATTCCCTATATTCAACATCTTCTCAAAACTGGCCTCCATCTTGTGATGCTCCATGGCCAAGAAGACAGTGTTGATGATGATGCAGATGGTGATGGCCAGCTCAGTAAATGGGTCAGTCATCACAGTTCTCAGGACCTTCTTAACGCACAGCCACTGGGGGCAACAGTTCCACATGAGGTACTTGGATGCCAGGTTTTCTCCGCAAGGGAGACAAGGCTCTTGTGATTTTTCTTGTTCTGGAGGAGAATGAGCGAGAGGTTGAGGAGTTAGCTCTGAAGCAATCCAGATGCCCTTTGCCTGAGTGCATTCCTTCCTCCCTCTTCCCCAGGGCCTCCTGATACATGATCAGTTGTGAAATGTTTTGATTTGTGTAGTCAGAAAGGTTTTTCCACCAATCTTAGTGCAGAAGAGACAATGTCCCACATACAACTAGCATGCGGCACAGTCAAGTCCATCAAATATTTACACTCTTACTGAGCATCCAGGAGCTGAGCTTTGATGTTAGATATATAGATGTGGAAATCAACATTGGCTGGCTGTGAATCCAATAGAGAGATAGATACAGGCACAAGTTATGTCCACTCAAGACAGACCATAAGGTCAGCTGTAACAGAGGCAAAACGGGCAACCAGGGCTCAAGGGAAGGGGCATCTATAAGCACTGAAACAGTAAAAGGGACTCTATCCTCTAGTTGAGTTCAGACCACCCCTGATTTCCCTGGCACCACTGCAGGGACACATGCAGGGCAAACGAGATGATGCAGTAGGCTTAAAAGTGCTAGAGGACCTATTTGACCCCCCTTGCAGGGAGTAAATCCTGCTCCTGAACACCAACCCCTGGGGTGGGGTCCTGTTACCTGCTATTAATCTGGTCCATCAGATGGCTCCAGCCTTTCTACATAGGTCTTCTATTGCCCATGTGGGGTTTCTGACTCTAACTTCAATAACAACTGCCACCTCCTGGAGACTTCAAAGTCTTCTGTTCTTTGACTGACTATTGTTGTCACTTGGATCTCTTGTGACTCCCAGGCCTGGTTGTGAGGCCCTGTTTATGCATTTGGTCTGAAGTCCCATCCCAAGTCTAGCCAGCTTCCACCTCTACCCAGGTGCCAGTTTAGAGTGGGCCCACAGGGAAGGTCTGCTTCTTGTGAGCCACTTTGTTTACATGCTCCAAAGAGGCAAAGGAAGTCACTCTTTGCAGGATGGTACAGTGGGTTGGTTCCAAAACAGCCTCCTTTGCAGAGGGCTTCTAGGGGATTGGGAAGAAGAAGAATGGAAGGACATCACTGAAGTAGGCTTTCCCTTGGATTGGGATGTGGAACTTACCCTTCATGGTGATGGTGAGGATGCTGACAGCACTCAGTGCTCTCTGCCTTTGGAGAGGATCTCCATGCTCATCAAAGTGGTCCAGTGATAGATTCTGGGACAGTCGTTTGGTTTGCTCTAGGAGCTGTGGCTGTAAGAGAAGGCATGGGGCACCTTCTAAAGACAGGGGCTGCCTCTCCTCAAAACTTAACAAACTACTTTGTTCCAATGCTACATGTAATGAAAGTGCTCAACATTTTCCATAGGTCTACTCACCTCGTCTTTACAGCATGCCAAATATTCAGTTTTCTTATTTCATGTTTAACAAATAAGAGAAATCTGGTTTGATCATTCATATTTCCTATGCATGCACATTTCTAGAGTCCTACCTACAGACATTTTACTTTCTCTGTGTTTCATTCACTGCCAACAAAGAGCAAACAAAATTTTACAAAAACTAGTAAGCAATGGTTCCGGGTATGAAAGCAATACAAAATCCAATTTGTAAACAATGTTTAAAGGTAAGAAGTGGAGTATAAATTTAGAAAGGTGGACTGGAGCCAGATTGTGAAGTGCTAGCTCCAGTTGTGAAGTGAACAACCGCCTATATGGTTTTTAAAACGGTTAGTAACTAAAAAGAACAGTCCCACTAAATATCACAAAATCTAGATCCTAAACCTCAAGCACACTCTCAAGCTGGGCCCAAGGGCTAGCTCACTCTCTCACATCTACCTACAATTCTAAAGTTACTGGAATTAAACAGTGCAAACCTCCAGCTATCCAGAAAATTTGGGTTTTCCTAGTGGCTTATTTTCCAAGGGTTCTGACTCACCAGGGCCCCAGAGGGAACTATCTTTCTTGTGATAAGCCAATCTAGATAGTCTTTCTATGAGATCTCTCCCTATTACTACAGCAGAGAACTGATCATAGCAGTGGATGGGATCCTTCTACCTACTTCTGCAAAGGCCTCTCAATTCCCTTTCCCCACCACATTATCAGGCATACATATCCACCTTCTACCTACTACATCTCCCTCTATCTCAGGAAAGTGGCTCTTGCCATCTTTACCTGTATCTTTAGCATCTTCCTCTCTTCTGACTTTTCTCTGGATAATTAAAATATGTCTGAACATCCCCCACCTTAATGATAAGAATAACTTTTTCTGCTGCCCATCCCTCCCCCACCACCAGCTTCATTTCTGCACATCACGCTGCCTAATCAACATCCCTGCTTGGAGGTCCCATAAGCATCTGGAAATTGGCACATTCAAAACTGAATGAGCCATCTTTCCACTCCCAAAATGTGTACCTTTCCTGTCTCCATAAATTACCCTCCATCAAGTTAGCTAATCATGTCGGAAACCAGGCCTTATCCCCACACTGTCCATCAAGTCAACTGCTAAATTTTATCTTCTCCAGATCACGGTCGTCTGTTAATTGCTCTTCATCCTCACTTCCCTAACCCTGGTTTAAGCCACAGGCACCTCTTACTTGGTTACTGCAACAGCCTCTTAACTGGTCGCCTCCAGTTTTGCCCTCCTCCAATCCCCTGTCTTCAATGCATCCAGAATTTCATAAATCCAGTCATATCCCTCTCTTATATAAACCTTTCAATGCTCTTTACCCTTAGCCCTCATTGAAAAGGGTAAACTCTCTAGCTTTGTTTTCGAGGTCTTTTGTGATCCCCCAACTGATCACTATAGCCTTGTGCCACCCACCCTCCCCCAGCCTCATCACACATGTGCATGCATGAGCGTGCATGCACGTGCATACACACACACTGGCAAGTTTTCTAATGGGTCATGTTCTCCTGCTTGCCTTCGCTTCTAGGCTTTTGCACATTCTATTCTCTCTGCAGGTAATGCTCTCTTTTTCCTTTTACTGGTGAATTCATCCTTTCAGCTGACACATTGCATCTTCTGGGGACCCTTTTCCACTGCTTTTCCCCCAGGCCCCATGAATTCTGGATGCTGTTGGTTTTCCCACCCATATGTCCTTACTTGAGGACTTTCTCTAATGACTCAAATCCTGTCTTCCTTAGTGCACAGCAAGTAGGAAATTAGAGGGAAATTATTGTCTTCCGTCTTCAGCAATCTTTAATCTATGATGGACCAAAGTTGGTATATATATACCAACATATATGTGTGTGTGTGTGTGTGTATATATATATATACACACACACACACACACACTTTGATGCCCTTACTTTGGAAGGATTAAACTCCAACTACCTGGCTTCAGTGGTAACTGGCTTGATAATGCATCTTCATTGGTTACCTTCCATTCCATATAGCACTTCTTCCCTCCTTTCCCAGTGCTCCCTGGGATCACTTCCCAAATAATCTACTTGCATTGTAATGTCTTTGGGTTTGCTTCAGAGGGAGCCCACACTGACACATAGTTCCTCCTCTGTTCTCCCACAGCAATCAGCACATCAGTCATCACATTGACTCATAACTGCCTTCTTATCAGTATATCTTCATCATTAGCCGTACACTCTGTGGAGTATAAAACATGTATCCCTAGCACCTATCCCAGTGCCAAGAAGATAGTAAACACTGTAAACACTCTAAATTGATGTTTACAAATAAATGGATAATTGAAAAGACACATGGATGCATGAAAGTATGTGCAAATGGATGAATGAATAAATGAGTAACTGAATAAATGAATTCTTTCAATTTGATTGGCAATTGGACCTGTCCCCCTGGACAGCAATATGGTATCATTAATTCCCTGGAAAAGACTTACCTTTTTTTGGCAATCTTCATCAGAATCTGACCCAGGAGGCTGGTCTTTCCCAGACTCTCTCAAAAAGAAGGACTTCCTTTTCTTATTACCAAAGAGCTTTCTCTTTTTTGGGGTAAAATATGATGTTTCAAGGGAAGTAAGTGAACTTCTGTCAATTCCCATGGCAACCAGAGCCTTCAAATTGAACAAAAGCAATTAAAGAACAGATTACACCTCCTCATGAAACATTGCAAATGACCCCGACCTGAGAGTGGTGAAAATCTCTCTTCTGGTAGCTCTGTATCATTTAAATTGCTCATCATCTACCTGGACTACGCTAGCTCTGTTATTTATCTGGGGAAACATGTCCCGTTTTTGCACAGAAATTGCAGCCACCAAAAGCAGCATTGACTCTTTCATATCTCTGTGTCACTGCCCCTTAGCACAGTGTCCAGTATGCGCTAGGCACTCAATAAATACTTATGCCTGATAGTGCAGATGTTAAGCACTTACGATGGGCATCCTTCTGACAAATCTTATAGAGGATCGGTGCGAGTATAAAACATGGTCCCTGTCCTGAAAATCTGAGACTTGAGCTGGAAGAATGTAAAGATTCCAAGGAAACTATTAGAATGGCCTATAAATAAGACAAGGATTGCAGACAGGGAGAGGTGAACATTGTTCTAGAGTCCACCTCAAGCAAAGGCCCCAAACACAAACATCTCCAGATTTCCACAAGAAAGCCTGGAGCACAGCCTGGATTTACATATACTTATGTTGTATCGTCTAGTCAGTAATTTGGGGCATGTCTTAGAAGGCTTAGACTTCAGAAGGTCAAAAAGCATCAAGACCAAGCATTCCCCGTTTTGAAGGGCCTGGTGCCTGGACAATTTTGTGAAAGATAGCAGCAAGCCATTCTTCAAGGGACTTATATTCTCAGAAAAGCACCAGTAGAGAAAGCACTGAGACCAGGCCAAGGGTGGCAGCCTTGAGTCTCAGGTCACATTGCCTCTGGGGACCCCTTCCCCTCCCCAGAGCAGATCCCACTGTCTGACCCCATGTCCCTACCTCCTTTTCCTCCTTTAACAGCTGCTGGGCTTCCTGAAACATCTTTTCCTTGGCCTCTATCTCTGCAGCTACATTCTTGTTCTGCTCCTCATATGCCATGGTAACAACAGCCAGGGTTAAGTTAATCAGGTAGAAGGAGCCCAGGAAAATGACCACAATGAAGAAGAAGACTGAGTAGAGCCCAGTAGTACGCAGGGTCTGCAAAGGACAGAGCATGTTCTTGAATATCAAACCTTCTTCCACAGGAGAGTGACCATCACCTCAAGCAAAAACCACACAGTAGCAGACAATTGGTCTTCCCCCAGCACTGGTGGGCTCAGTTGACCACAGACCATATAGCTTCCCTAATACTCCAGGGATTCCTGATGCCCTATCTCTCAGTGGGGAGATACTATCCACACCTTCACATGGAAGTTTCAGTGACTTTACTATCTATAACTCTCTCAAGAGTATCTGCATTTTTAAAATAAAAGTGGCAAGACAGATAGGGCAGTAGGGAATCTGGAGGGGGCTAACATTTCTAGGAAGAGGAGGGGTTCTTTGGAGTCTTCTTCCAAATATTGCATTTAAAATTTTCTTGAAGTTTCTTTTTTTTTTTTTTTGAGATGGAGTTTCACTCTATCACCCAGGCTGGAGTGCAGTGGTGTGATCTCGGCTCATTGCAACCTCCGCCTCCTAGGTTCAAGTGATTCTCCTGCCTCATCTTTCCAAGTAGTGGGGATTACAGGCACCTGTCACCATGCCCTGCTAATTTTTGTATTTTTAGTAGAGTTGGGGTTTCACCATGTTGGCCAGGCTGGTCTCAAACTCCTGACCTCAAGCCTCAGCCTTCCAAAGTGCTAGGATTACAGGCGGGAGTCAGCGTGCCCGGCCAATTTTCTTGAAGTTTCTAACAGAATTAGTAAGGCAGAATTTAACAGTACAACTGTTAAAGATGAGACAGATGATAAAAGTGGGGGATGAATGGTAGTTATAAATAAATGGTAAATAAATAGGTAAGTGATAGAGGGGGAAGGAAAAGGATGGAGGGAGGGAGAGAGGAAAAAGAGAGACTATAAATAGATAACCTGTTGATAAAGCTTCTCCCAGGAATCTTGGGTCATCAGCCGGAACATGGCAAGAAAAGACCAGCCAAAGTTGTCAAAATTCGTATAATTATAGTCAGGATTAATTTTGGTGTGCTTACATTCATATTGTATGGAACAGGCACTAGATATTGGAAACAAACAGAGAAATAATTATGTATGCCACAGCCAAGCTTCTCTTTCCTTCCAACGACTCCGGTTTTTCCAAGGGCTGTGGGATCACACCAGGAGCCCTAGAGGAAGGGAGTATTTGTAAAGTGGCCCACTGCCCTGTCTGACAAGACTCTTTTGCTAATGAACTGATTAATAAATGCATATAAGATAGTTTTTCATTGAAAAATTGAGTACAGTGACACGTGAACAATGAATAGTATAAAAGCACATACAATGAATATTAAGTCTTCCTCTCTTCCCAGTTTCCTGATCCCACTTCCTAGAGGCAATAGTTAACAGTTACTTTTGTAAATTTCCAGAAGTTTGCTATGACTACACAGCACATCCATATCTATACACAACTTTTATAATACACAAAAATGGGAACATGCTTTGCACTCTCCTGCACCTTGCTTTTTTTAATGGAACAATATAGTTTAGAGCTCTTTTCATATCACCATACAGGGAGATATCTTATTTCTTTTCATGTCTATAGTTCTATGATTTATTTAACTGCTCTGCTAATGATGAATATTTAGGTTTCAGTAATTGACAGTCCTTCACTCTTACAAACATTTGGGCAATGAATATCTTTGAACATAGGTCTTTTCACATATTACCAAAACACAAATTATTGAGTGTATCTATAAGATGTACTAAGGGTATGTATTTCTTAGTTTTTTAATAAATAGTATTTTAATCAAAGTAATACATGCACATGGCTTAAAAATTACATGCACCAAAAAGCTTATAATGAAATCAATTGTATAATTCTTTAACTGTCATTTATACACCCCAAATTCAACAACTGTTAACTCTTCTACCTCCGTATGTCTAAATAGTGCTTACACTGATATTTGATTTATCAATTGTAGTTCGTGTTGATTAACTTCTTGCTATGGTAGACATTTTTTCTTGGCTTTTTCATGTTGCTTTTTCATGTTTTACTCCCTCATTCTTCTGGAGCACCTGTCAATTAGCTTCTTAAGAAGATTGCGTAATCTTTGCATATATGAATATATATTTATTCCATTTTCACAATCAATTGGTAGTTTGGCCAGAAATAGAATTCTGAGTTGAAAGTTTTTCCTTAGCAATATGAAAGCACTGCTCAGTTATTATCCTGTGTTGCTATTAAGAATTCTTATGCCAGTTTGATTTTTGTTCCTTTTTGGGTGACCTTCTTTTGCCCATTAGTTTTAAAATCTTTTTCCAAAAAGTTCTGAAATGCCATGATAATGTCCTTGGCATGGTCCTTTCTCATTCACTGTGTTGGGTACTTTCTGGAGCACTGAGGGACTTGCATCTTTAGTCCCAGGTAAATTCTCTGCATCATTTCTTCACTAATTTCCTCCCTTTTGTTTAATCAGTGCTCTAGTTGTAGAATTCCTACTTAGTCAAAAGTTGGGACTTTTGAATTGACATTTACTCTCAAATTTTCTGTTCTCTTTTTCCTACTTTCGGGGCTATTTTGTCAACTTTATCTTTTAGTTCTAATATTGATTTTTGTGTAATAATGTTTAATTTCTAATAAGTTTTTTTGCTGTTCTTTTTTCACAACAAGCTGCTTTTTGTTTTATGTATATAATATCTCTTTTAATTTCACCAAGGACACTATTCAAAGTTTTCAGAGCCCTTTCTGGTTCTCTTGTTTTGTTCATGGCCACATTTTCTGTGGCTTTATCTTGGCCTCCTTTTTACCAAAGATTTTCTTCAGATGCCTGGTGAGCCTGAGCTGTTCATGTGTTTTAATCAGAGGACCTGACAAGCTGATTGGGATTTGCCTGGTGGGCAGAGTGGGAATTTGTGAGTGGTAGGTTTTGCTTTAGGTTGACTGAGGAGGAGGGCATCCATTGTGCCCTCTTTCTCACCAGACCTGGAGGAAATTCTGTGAAGTCCCAGTGCCCTCTAACTTCCAGGAGTCTGCTGAGGATGGACCTACCATATTTAATCTCCCTCCTTTCTTGGTCACCATTCAAAATATAAGCCTGTTTTGTTCAATCTCCTCCTCTCTGGGTGCACCCTCTCGTCAACTTATACAGGTGATTAAGCCTCTCCGCCAGCATCCCCATCTCAGCTAATGATATTATCACTCACTCACACTGATATGAGAAGCATCTGTAACAGTTTTCTCTCCTTTGCACTTCCCACCACTCTCTTACACATGGCTTTGTATGCACAAATACACACCAACATCCCCTCTTCAATCTCCAAATTTTTTTCTTTCTATTTATTTATTTTTACCTATTATTTTAGGTTCTGGCGTACATGTGCAGGTTTGTTACATAGGTAAACTCATGTCACAGGGGCTTGTTGTACAGATTATTTCATCACCTAGGTACTAAGCCTAGTACCCAACAGTTATTTTTTCTGCTCCTCTTGCTGCTCCTACCCTTCATCCTCAAGTAGGCCCCAGTAGCTGTTGTTCTTTTCTATGTCCGTGAGTTCTCATCATTTAACTCCCACTTACAAGTGAGAACATGCAGTATTTGGTTTTCTGTTTCCTGCTTTAGTTTGCTAAGGCTAATGGCCTCTAACTCCATCCATGTTCCCGCAAAAGACATAATCTCTTGCTTTTTTATGGCTGCATAGTATTCCATCATGTATGTGTACCACATTTTCTTTATCCAGTTTGTCACTGATAGGCATTCAGGTTGCTTCCATGTCTTTGCTATAGTGAACAGTGCTGCAATGAACATGCATGTGTGTGTATCTTTACAGTAGAATGATTTATATTCCTCTGGGTACCTACCCAGTAATGCGATTGCTGGGATGAATCCAGCAACAGTAGTTCTGTTTTAGGTCTTTGAGGAATTGCCACACTGCTTTCCACAATGGTTGAACTAATTTACACTTCTACTAACAGTGTATGTGTTCCCTTTTCTCCGCAACATTGCCAGCGTCTGTCATTTTTTGACTCTAATGATAGCCATTCTGACTGGTGTGAAATAGTATCTTATTGAGGTTTTGATTTGCATTTGTCTAATGGTCAGTGATGTTGAGCTTTTTATCATATGCTCGTTGGCTGCATGTAAGTCTTTTTAAAAAAAAAAGTCTATTCATGTCCTTTGCCCACTTTTCAGTGGAGTTGTTTTCTTATTGTAAATTTAATTTCCTTGTAGATGCTGAATATCAGACCTTTAACAGATGCATAGTTTGCAAATATTTTCTCCCATTCTGTAGGTTGTCTGTTTACTCTGTTAATAGTTTTTTGTTTTTTGTTTTTGTTTTTGTTTTCTGTGCAGAAGCTCGTAAGTTTAGTTAGATCCCATTTGTCAAATTTTGGTTTCATTCTGATTGCTTTTGGCATCTTCATCATGAAATATTTGCCCATTTCTATGTCCAGAATGTTATTGCATAGGTTGTCTTCCAGAGTTTTTATAGTTTGGGGATTTACATTTAAGTCTTTAACCCATCTTGAGTTGATTTTTGTATATGGTGTAAGAAAGGAGTCCAGTTTCAATCTTCTGCATGTAGCTAGCCAGTTATTCCAGCACCATTTATTGAATAGGGTGTTTTCCCCATTGCTTGTTTTGTCAGCTTTGTTCAAGATCAGATGTTGTAGGTGTGCAGCCTTATTTCTGGGCTCTCTATTCTGTACATTGATCTATATGACTGTTTTTGTATCAGTACCATGCTGTTTTGGTTACTGTAGCCCTGTTGTATATTTTGAAGTTGGGAAAAGTGATGCCTCCAGCTTTATACTTTTTACTTAGGATTGCCTTGGGTATTTGGGCTCTTTCTTGATTCCATATAAATTTTAAAATAGCATTTTTTAAATTCTGTCAAGAATGTCATTGGTAATTTCATAGGAATAGCACTGAATCTGTAAATTGCTCTAGGCAGTATATCCATTTTAATGATATTGATTCTTCCTATCCATGAGCATGAGATGTTCTTCCATTTGTTTGTGTCATTTTTAATTTCTTTGAGCAGCATTTTGCAACTCTCATTGTAGAGATCTTTCACCTCCCTGTTGGCTGTATTCCTATGTATTTTATTATTTTGTCACAATAGTAAATAGGATTGCATTCCTGATTTGGCTTTTGGCTTGGCTGTTGGTATACAGGAATGCTAGTGGTTTTCGTACATTGATTTTGTATCTTGAAACTTTGCTGAAGTTGTTTATCAGCTGAAGGAGCTTTTGAGCTGAGACTATGGGGTTTTCTAGATATAGATTCATGTTATCTGCAAACAGGAATAGTTTGACTTCTTCTCTTCCTATTTGGATGCCCTTTATTTCTTTTTCTTCCTGATTGTTCTGTCCAGGACTCCCAATACTATGTTGAATAGGAGTGGTGAGAGAGGGTATCCTGTCTTGTGCTACTTTTCAAGGAGAGTGCTTCCAGCTTTTCCCCATTCAGTATGATGTTGGCTGTAGGTTTGTCATAGATGGCTCTTATTATTTTGAGGTATGTTCCTTCAATATCTAGTGTATTGAGAGTTTTGAACATGAATGGATGTTGAGTTTATCAAAAGCCTTTTCTGCAACTATTGAAGTATTCATGCGTTTTTTAACTTTAGTTCTGATGAATCACATTTATTGATTTGCATATGTTGAACCAACCATGCATCCCAAGGAAGAAGCCTACTTGATTGTGGTGGATTAGCTTTTTAATGTGCTGCTGGATTAGGTTTGCAAGTATTTTGTTGAGGATTTTTGCATCAATGTTCATCAAGGATATTGACCTAAAGTTTTCTTTTTTTTGTGCCTCTGCCAGGTTTTGGTATCAGGACGATGCTGGTCTCATTGAATGATTTGGGGAGGAGTCCCTGCTCCTCAATTTTTTGGAATAGTTTCTGTAGGAATGGTACCTGCTCTTTGTACATCTAGTAGAATTCAGCTATGGATCCATCTGGTCTCGGGATTTTTTTGGTTGTAGGCTATTTATTATAGATTCAATTTTGGAGCTTGTTATTGGTCTATTCAGGGAATCAGTTTCTTCCCAGTTCAGTCTTGGCAGGGTGTTTGTGTCCAGGTATTTTTAGTTTGTGTGCTTAGAGGTGTTTTTAGCAGTTTTTAATGGTTATTTTTATTTCTGTGGGGTCAGTGGTAACATCCCCTTTGTCATTTCTAATTGGTGTTTATTTGGATTTCCTTATTTTTTATCTTCTGCTAGCTTTGCTCTTGCTTCTCTAACTCTTTCCATTGTGATGTGACATTGTTAAGTTATTTCTAAGTTTTTGATGTGGGCATTTGGTGCTATGAATTTTCTCTTAACACTGCCTTAGCTGTGTCCCAGAGATTCTGGTATGTTGTATCTTTGTTCTCATTAGTTCCAAAAAACTTCTTGATTTCTGCTTTAATTTCATTATTTACCCAAAAGTCATTCAGAGGCATGTTGTTTAATTTCCATGTAATCGCATGGTTTTAAGTGTTTTTTTAGTCTTTTCTTCTATTTTTATTGTGCTGTGGTCCGAGAGTGTGTTTGGTAAAATTTTGGTTCTTTTGCATTTGCTGAAGCTTGTTTTATGTTCCATTATGTGGTCAGTTTTAGAGTATGGGCCATGTGGTGATGAGAAGAATGTATATTCTGTTGTTTTGGGGTGGAGAGTTCTGTAGAGGTCTAACAGGTCCATTTGGTCCAATGTTGACTTCAGGTCCTGAATATCTTGGTTAATTTTCTGCCCCAGTGATCTGTCTAATACTGTCAGTGCTGTGTTGAAGTCTCCCACTATTATTGTGTGGGAGTCTAAGTCTCTTTGTAGGTCTCTAAGAACTTGCCTTTTGAATCTGGGTGCTCCTGTCTTGGGCGCATATACCTTTAGATTAGTTAGGTCTTCTTGTTGAATTGAACATTTTACCATTATGTAATGCCCTTCTTTATCTATTTTTTATCTTTGTTGGTTTAAAGTCTGTTTTGTCTGAAATTAAGATTGCAACTTCTGCTTTTTTTCTGATTTCCATTTGCTTGGTATATTTTCCTCCATTTCTTTTATTTTGAGCCTATGTGTGTCATTACATGTAAGATGGAGTCTTTTGAAGACAGCATACCATTGGGTCTTGCTTCTTTATCCAGCTTGCCATTGTGTGCCTTTTAAGTGGGGCATTTAGCCCATTGACATTCAAGGCTAATATTGATATGTCCTGTTCTTTCTGTCTCCTAAATGTCTCTGGAATGCATCCATCCAGCTTTCTTCATCACCACTGTACATCTTCATGATCCTTATTCTTTCTACCACAGTCTTGTAATTGGCTTCCTCATCTATTCTATGCATCCATTCTCTATACAGAAACCATAGTGGCTTTTAAAATATGTCTAATCTGCCCAGTCATCTGCCTGCCCTAAAACCTTTCCATGTCTCCTGCTTCCTTTGTGATCAAGACCAAAATCGTTGGCACTGATGAGCTATCACGTCCTTCATGGTTGGCTCTTGTCTCTGTTCCTTCCTGCTCTCTTGCCTGTCTGCCCAAAAAGTTGCTGGGCTTCTTGTCAATCCCTATATGCTCTTGTGCCCCAAGGCCTTATGCTCACCCTTGCTGTGCCTACTGTCTGGAATTGTTCACTCTTTCTCTTTATCTACTGGAACCTCCTACTTAGACTTCAGATCTGAGTTGTAGTCACTGTGAATTAGTCAGCAGGGGAGGAAGCAGTGACTGGAGGGTGAAGACTAGCCTGGGCCCTGAAAAGACCAAAGCCTGCCTGGAAAGATGATCACAGACCTGCCTTCTCAGAGTGCCATCTCCTCAGAAGCAAGCATGTTGTGATCACTGTGGAATGCTGTGTACTAGGAGTTGGTTTACCACAAAACTCTGGAGCATTCATATTGTACCTAGACTGAGAGAGATGTGCTGGCACATACACTTAGAGACAAGAGCCCTATAAAGACCAGTTGTACATCATTGATCATTAGAGAAATACAAATCAAAACCACAATGAGATACCATCTCACACCAGTCAGAATGGCTATTACTAAAAAGTCAAAAAATAACAGATGCTGGCATGGATGCGGAGAAAAAGGAACATTTATCGACCATTGGTGGGAGTGTAAATTAGTTCAACCATTGTGGAAAACTGTGGCAATTCCTCAAAGACCTAAAAACAGAACTACCATTTGACCTGGCAAGCCCATTACTGGGTATATACCCAAAGGAATATAAATCATTGTATCATAAAGACACATGCAAGTGAATGTTCATTTTCACACTATTCACGAGAGCAAAGACATGGAGGCAACCCGAATGCCCAACAATGACAGACTGGATAAAGCTAATGTGGTGCATATGTGCCATGGAATACTATGCAGCCATAAAAAGAATGAGTTCTATTACTTTGCGAGAACATGGATGGAGCTGGAGGCCATTAACCTTAACAAACTAATGCAGCAACAGAAAAACCAAATCCTACATGTTCTTAGTTGTAAATGAGAGATAAATGATGAGAACACATGGACACACAGTGGAGAACAATAGATACTGGGACCCATTGGATGGTGGAGGTTGAGAGAAGGAAGAGAATCAGGAAAAATAACTAATGGGTACTAGATTTAATACCTGGGTGATGAAATAATCTGTACACAAATTTACCTATATAACAAACCTGCACATGTACCCCTGAACTTAAAATAAAAGCTAAAAAGAAGACCAGTTTGTGCACCAAAATCTCAGAAATTACCACTAAAGAACTTATTCATGTAACCAAGTACCACCTGTTCCCCCAAAACCTATTGAAATAAAAAAAATACCCAAGTTTGACTGCTGTTAAGCATGGTATGTGTCCTCTGCCTCTCTACTTTCCCCACCACTCTCTATTGTCATATACACATCACACTTGATTCATTTTGTGTCTGATGTTATTTGAGTTTTCAACAGCTAAAATAGTTTTTTGGACTTTTTATAGCAGTATAGTATTGTAATAAGAGATTTTGGAGGCAAAAGACTTGGGAAAAAAAAAAAAGGACTAGTTGGAAACAAGGCTGCTGCTTCTGCCTGTCTAGGTTATACACCCCACGTTGGATTTTGCCTATGGTAACCACACCTGTCTGCCTGTGTGAGGGGTAAAAGAAGTGCTATATGCAGCAGCTGTCGGGCTCCCTTTAAGACAGGGATCCCCAAACCCGGGCCCCAGACCAGTACTGGTTCATGGCCTGCTAGGAACTAGGCTGTACAGCAAGTGAGCAGCAGGCGAGTGAGCATTACCACCTGAGCTCCACCTCCTGTCACATCAGTGGTAAGCATTAGATTTTCGTAAGAGTGTGAACCCTATTGTGAACTGCGCATGCAAGGGATCTAGGTTGCACGCTCCTTATGAGAATCTAACTAATGCCTGATGATCTGAGGTAGAACAGTTTCATTCTAAAACCACCCCCACTTCCTGCCCATGAAAAAATTATCTTCCATGAAATCAGTCCCTGGTGCCAAAATGTTGGGGACCTTTCTGGCAACAGGGACCGGTTTCATGGAAGACAGTTTTTCTTTCTAGAATGATCCTCAACAAGATCAATGCAGTGTGTTCTGTTGGGAATCATTCTAGAAAGCTCAGTAAGCTTCATATTAGATTAAAGCCTATCGTGTCTTGCAAATGGAATGAGAGAAGCCTTCCCTAATTTTCCAGACAAGGTCACAACCCCATCATACCTCTCAGCACCTGCACATCACCCTTATAACACTCATCACACTTTCTAGTAGTCATGCATTGCTTAACAGCAGGAATACATTCTAAGAAATGTGTAGTTAGGCAATTTTGTTGTATAAACATCATAGAGTGTACACACAAGCCTAGATGGTATAGCCTACTACACAACTAGACTATGTGGCATAGCCTATTGTTCCTAGGCTACAAACTTGTACAGCGTGTTACTATACTGAATACTGTAGGCAACTGTAGCACAATGGTAATAATTTGTGTATCTAAACACAGAAAAGGCACTGTAAAAATACAGTATTATAATTTTATGGGGCCAGTATCATATATATCAACCATTATCAACCTAAATATCATTATGCAACACATAACTGCATTTTCTGTGCATCTGTCTTCCCTAGAAGACATCAAATCCAAAAGTGTGGAGCTGCCTTGTTCACAATTGCATTCCTTGAGGCAAACTCAGGGCTTGGCACTCTGTAGATTCTTGTTATCTATTTGTAATTTAGGAATGAATGTCATCTATTTCATCAGAGTACCTTGCATATTATCTTAATTTGAAATACACTCAATAAATCTTCACTGAATTGAATCTTTCACAATAGAAAGCACCGCTATCCTGAAGGAAAAAAGAGTTTCCCCATTGGAGCAGAGGGCCAGCAGCTGTTGGGGCAAGTGTAAGTGGATGTATGTTCAACTGTGTTTGTAATTTGAGGCAATAGTTGTCAACAGGTCAACAAAGAGAAGAAGCATGCTCAGATACTCTTGCAGCAGGGCAATGCCACTGAACAGGAAACAAGGGCCTCACAGGGCTCTCAGTCATAACATCCCTTCTCAGCTTTGAAAGTCTTGAATACCTACTCCATAAAGTTGAAATATCACTGTTTCAGTAGGTTTCTTATAAGCTTCCAATTTAACATAACTAGGGAGTAAAGCTGCCTTAAACACCAGGAAATGATTTTTTAATTTAATAACACAAGTCTAAACATGTTTAGACACATGAAATAATTATGTGAGAACTACCATCACTGTGTCCACCAGTCATTAAAGACTGTTTGCCACACCATTCTAAAAGGTCTAGAGGTACTCTTCTTGGGAGGAAAATGATTATAAACCTCTTACCTGTTACCCATCCAGATGCCACACATTTTGAATTCAGGTGAATTTTCTTTCTTTTCAAAGCAATGGTCTGAGAGAGGAAAAAGTCATAAATTCAGATTTTAAAAAAAAACATCGAAAGGAAAGAGAATAGTAAGTATGCAGATTATGCTTGAAAATGGATGTTTCTACATCTTCTAAAATGATTAAAGGAGGTGTGTCCAGAGAGAAACTGGAGCCCAAGACCTCTGGAAGGAGCAAGAAGGAAGGAGGGAAAAGAAGAAGGAAGGAGAAGTTGGAGGAGGAAGCAGTGACATCACCACCACCACTTTGCCTCTCTTAAATAATACTGAACCGAAGATCCTCCCTGGGGGAAGCTGGACACAGACCCATCCCATGAGAGACATCAAGAGAGTGTAGTCACATGAGATTCATGACACATGGAGTAGGTGTAGGGTCAACCTCAGCATGGAGAGGGTGGGCACTGAAAGAAGTGTTGTTGGCCGGGCATGGTGGCTCACGCCTGTAATCCCAGCACTTTGGGAGGCTGAGGTGGGCAGATCATGAGGTCAGGAGATGGAGATCATCCTGGCCAACATGGTGAAACCTCGTCTCTACTAAAAATACAAAAATTAGCTGGGTGTGGCGGCACATGCCTGTGATCCCAGCTACTTGAGAGGCTGAGGCAGGAGAATCACTTGAACCTGGGAGGCAGAGGTTGCAGTGAGGCGACGTCACTGCACTCCGGCCTGGTGACAGAGTGCAAAAAAAAAAAAAAAAAAAAAAAGACGTGTCATTGGAGAAATACTTGAGGAGTGGGGCTGGGAAGCTGCTGATTATCGTTAGCCAAATCCAAGCATTCTAAAAACTTCTGCAAATCAGTACAAAGAAGTGGGCAGAGATCTAAATGGCAAAGGGATGGGACAGCATAGAATTGCTCTTGTGGATGTGATTTCAAGACTTTCCTTCTCCACAGCAACCCAAAGAATGAGGCAATTCTCTAGGAAATGCATCTGCCCACAGGAGCACCCTGGATGGATGAAGTCCTCCCTTGCTGCTAAGAGACTCTGTAAGGGAAGTGTGAAGGCAGGACAAGTGAGGATAAGGAAAAGTTAACCATGCAAAAACCAAGGAGTGAAAGAAAGGTTGGGTATTTACCATAAGCTTCCGGGTTACTGATATTTTTACAGTCCCTTGAGATGCATTTCAGGTTCAGACTTCCCATGAAGAGCTGCTGACCTACCAGGGCAAAGATGCTGAGGCAAAAGAAGGTGAGGATAATCACGTTGACCAGCTTCTTCACAGAGCGCAGCAAGGCCCCCACGATGACCTTCAGACCTGAGAAAGAGGACAGGCTTGGGGAGAAGCCCATCCCCCTCAGCCAGACACTCACAAAGGCCAAGTAAGGAGCAACTGAAGTCTCGGAAACTGTCAAATTGCAGGCTGGAACTGGACTCCAGCCTAGCCTATGATTCTGATGCCTTGAGTTTGTGCTCCAACTCTGTGCCTTGGAAGCTGAGTGTCATCAAAGCAGTCAACAAGTTTGAGACTCAATCTCTCTATTCCTGCCCTATGCCTGCCTCAGTGCTGCTATGAGGAGCAAGCAAGGAGGCTTTGAATAGAAACATGCCACACGGACTCAAGGCATAGGTTGAGGACAGTTGCAAAGGCACCATCTAAGCTGGGGCCACACTAGAGAATGAAATAGACCTGTATTTAACATTTAGTAGACACTGTCTACTGTCAAAGTACTTGAGTACCATGAGACACAGCTAAATTGTGGGGTATAGGGGATGAAGGAGATTTGTCTAGACCCAAATTATGAGGATATCCTGGGAGGGAAAACTCAGATTACCAATTAGAATAGGGTGTTTTCTTTTCATTCATTCATTCATTCAAGAAGTATTTATTAAGCACCTACTATGTCCATGGCACACTGTTAAGCTGCCAAAGTTACAAAATAAATAATCTTGTGGCATGCTAGTAAATATTTAAAACTGGCTCTTCAAGAAGGAGGCAGGAGAGCCCTGATCTATAGCATTTACAGGTTTCCTTGTTTTCTGAATTCTGTGGTATAGATCCTGATCCCCACTCACCACCATGGTAGATTTCAAGCTACCAATATGATGTCACTGGACAGAGCTGGAAAAAGAACAAGTCAACTTCAGCAATCCACTGAGTCTCAAGATAGCTGGAGAGATAAACTCCCAGATGTGATTGAAAGGCATGGAATGACACTAAGTGACAAAATTTCAATTGATTAGCGTACAGGTGAGAGCACATGGCAGCGTACAGTGGGAGGCCAAGCCCTCAGTGGATGGGCTTCCCACAAAGTATAACACCAGATAGCAGGAACCTGGAGGCCAAGCTGGGACACTTACTATATCACCAATTGAAGGCAAACCAGAGGTTACTACAGTGTCACCCAAGGCAGATTTTAATCTATAACAAGAGGCTTCTCCAAAGCAAGAAATGTGGATGAGTGATGATTGTGATTCCTGGATCATTTTTTAATAGTCTCATAAAAGATTGTGCCTCACACCCTTACTTCCAAAAAGCATCCAGGCATCTCAGTGCATTTAATGGGCCAAAATAGAGACTATATTCACCTGTGTGGAGATGAAGAAGGGGACATGAAAGCTGCTAAATGACTGCCTGAATGTGTATTTACTTACGTGAAAATAAAAGGGGCTCAGCTCATGCAGAAAGCTCCTAAATCTACCTGGGAAAACAAAGTCCTACTTGAAAAGAAGAAGGAGAAGGAGGAGGAGGAGGAGGAGAAGGAGAAGAGATAAATTGTATATAAAGTGTCCTCTGACTACCAGTTTCTTTATCACTATTCAGTTGCTTTCCTGAAGTTTCAAAAAATAACCTACTGCTTCTGTTTGAAAGGACTGGAGTTTAGGTATTGGGGCCATGCGGTATAGTTTATGTCTATATCATCAGCACAACTAAATAGTTCCCATGTCTTTTTACAGTTTGCCAAAGCCACTGATAGAAGAGAAAAGAAGGGAAGGGGAGAAGGTGGGGGGAAAGGAGTCCAGAGAGGGAAGATAATAAACTGTTTTGTTTGTTTGTTTTAGTAAAGAAAAGAGAGGAAAGGGGAAGGAGAGGAAAAGGGTGTGCTATAATAACCTCATTTTTAATAAACAGAAATTCATATTCACACCCAACCTTGGCTTCATCCTGATCCGAAGGGCTAACATGACTTCCTCACCTGGCTTCCAGGAGACCACCTTTGGTTCCCCTCCTACTTCACAGGTGGCTGCTGCTCATCTCCTTCCCTGGTTTCTCCTCTTCTCCCTTTCATGTTTCAGTACCCTGGGGCTCAGACCTTGGTCCTCTTCTATTCTCCATCAGTGCTTATTCCCTTGGTGATCTCTTTAGATCTCACGGCTTTAAATATCTATAGACCCTTGATTCCTGAAATGGTATCTCTAGCTCTGACTTCTCCCTGGACTCCCGGACTCATATATACCTAATTTCCTACTGAATCCTTTCCCTTGGTGGTCTCACAGCCATCTCAAACATAACATGTTCAAAGCTAGCTTGTAATCTGACCCCAAGGCCTGCTCCTCTCACAGCCTTCTCTGTCTCAATCAGTGACATCAGGTATAAAAGTCATTTTTGACTCCTCTCTTTTGCTCACACCATGTATACAATTGATCAGTCAGGAAATGCTATTGTTTCTACCTTCGAATTGACACAGAATCAGACCAGTGTCTACCAACTCCACTACCACTACCTGATCAGAGAGCACTGCCATCCCTTGCTTGGATTATGGTCTCTTGTGTCAGTTTGGGTTTTGAGGAGCAGACATTCTGAGATCAGATGTGCCAGAGATTTGTGGGGGTTGGGAGGACGCCTGTGAAAGATGAGTGGGGGGAGCAGGAGTGGGCAGGGAGAAACTTCAGACTGCAGCTCAAGTTTGATGTCTGAGAGACAGACAAGGGAGGAGGATTGGATAGGAAGAACCTCAGACTGCAGTGCAGCTGTCGGAGTCTCAGCCAGGTCGCTGGAGAGTCCCTGAGCCAAAGTTTCCTATTAGAAGAATCCCATATGCTTCAGGAATGGGCCAGCACTAGAACCCACACACACTGTGCAGGGCAGGCACGATCTTGGCATGTGGATGAATGCAGTGGGGAATCCACAGAGGTGGAAGCCGGGATCTTTAGTCCACCGTGCTCCCTGTAGCAGGAGGTCTTCCTGCTTCTCCCATCTCCCCTACATTCCATTCTCCACACAACAGCTCCCATTTCTTCAGAGTGAAGCGCATATCCTCCCTGTGCCTACAAGACTCCCCTTCAGTTCTTTTTTTTTTTTAGACCTTAGGCTGGAGTGCAATGGCACAATCTCGGCTCACTGCAGCCTGCAGCCTCTGCCTCCCAAGTTCAAGCAATTCTCCTGCCTCAGCTTCTCGAGTAGCTGGGATTAAAGGTACTCACCACCACACCTGATTTTTTTTTTTTCTGAGACAGTTTTGCTTTTGTTGCCCAGGCTGGAGTGCAATGGGGCGATCCAGGCTCACCGCAACCTCCCTCTCCCAGGTTCAAGTGATTCTCCCACCTCAGCCTCCTGAGTAGCTGGGATTACAGGCATGCACCACCACACCTGATTACTTTTGTATTTTTAGTAGAGATGGGGTTTCTCCATGTTGATCAGGCTGATACCAAACTTCTGACCTCAGGTGATCCACCTGCCTCAGCCTTCCAAAGTGTTGGGATTACAGGAGTGAGCCACTGCACCTGGCCTTAACTCTTGTATTTTTGTAGAGACGAGGCTTTTCCATATTGGCCAGGCTGTTCTGAAACTCCTGGCCTCAAGTTATCTCCCCACCTTGGCCTCCCAAAGTGCTAGAATTACTGGCGTGAGCAACTGTACCCGGCCCCCCTTCACTTCTATGATCCCACCTCTACCTGGCCTCTCACCCTCTCCTTTCCAGTCCCATCCTCATCCTTGCTACTCCTCAATCTCTGTGCTGGCTGTTTCCCATGCTCAGAATACTCTTTCCCATATATCTGCTTGTGTCACTCCCTTGCCACCTTCAAATCTCTGCCACCTCTCACCTCAATGACAACTATCGTGATCACTGTTTAAAACTGCAACCTGCTTCCCCTGTACCCTGTGACTTCCCATAGCCCTCATGGTGTCTACTTTTTCTTTATATTTTCCCTGGCACATAGCACTTGCTCACATGCTACATAATGTACTTATTTATTATAGTTGTTGCTTCGTGTCTGTCTCCCCACCCCCTACCATAGAAGGTAAAACTCCATGAGTCCGTATCCATTTGCTTACTACTAGATCTCAAGCAGTTAGCACAGTGCCTGGACATATTAGGTGCTCAATAATTATCAGTTAGACCATCAAATAAATTTGTAAAGCAGGCTTTGTTTGTTTTTGGTTTACATGATGACATTTTGAAAAAATTTAAATATAAATTAACATTCTTTCTAAATAGGAGCCAGTGTGGAAAGTGAGAGTGACTTACGTGAAACTACTGAAATTGCTTTCAAAGCTCTGAACACACGGAAGGTACGCAGGGGCAATAGTTTGATGGTGATTCCTGGAATATATGACACAATCCTACAAGACAAAGCACAGGGAAAGCATGGGCTTGCTCAGTCCTGCAGCTGCACTGCACATCTCCACAAAAGCCACAAGTAAGCTCAGCCTGGGGCCTGTGACCTCCAAGGTGAAATCGACAGCCTCACCTTTCCAGCCCCACCTTTATCTTAGGATCTGGCAATACCACTGTTCTTGCTATGAACTGCGGAGGAGGCTGTTCTCAGTTCACCTTCATACGTGGACACAGATGAAGACTCCTTGAAATAGTTCATGTAGTTGTGGCTACATCCATGAATAATAGAAGTCCTCTCAAATATTTACTGAGTGGCTGACAAGTTCCATGCCCCAAGGCACTTCACTAAAGTCTCCTGCCACTACATGGTCAAGCCTGAATGTGTAGCCAGGCAGTGTAGCTCCAGAGCCACACTCTAAACCACTGTGCTTCACCACCTTTCAATAACGAAGAGCACACAATCTTTGAACTTCAAATGTAAAACTCTGAAATTACTAGCACCTACCTCCAAGGGCTTTTGTGAATATTAAATAGGAAAAAATATGCAAAGTGCTTAACATAATGCCTGGTACATATTGAATGATGCCAGGTTTACTATTGTTGTGCTGGCAATGTGTCACTGCATTTCTTATTTTTTCTTTTGCCGACTCCATTTCATCATTCAGATTCCAAATCAGTGTCTTTCCTTCAGGAAGAGCTTCGACCTTCACCTTACACCATACATAATAATTAACTCAAAATGGACCATGGACTGAAACATAAAAGCCAAAACTACAGAACTTCTAGAAGTAAACAGGAGTAAAGCTCTTTGTAACCTTGTAGCAGCCAAAGATTTTTTAGACTGCTTTGTTCTTCCTATATTCTCTGACAGCTTAATACATGTATAGCCCCTATCCTGGTACTCATCATACCATATTTTCAGGGCCATTAATTGTTACTTTTCCCCTCCGGACTGTGAGCTTCATAAGATTGAAAACCATGTCTTTTTTTTTTTTTTTAATTTCATTGGCACACCCCTGTATCTTGCATAGAGCCTGGCCCATAACAGGCCAGTGTTGCTGAGTAAATGGCTGAAGGAACACGAACTTGAGTGTTGACCTAGAAATGGCTTTGTGTGTGGGGGCCTCTGGCCAATTGGCTGCACGTGCTGTTCAGGGCCAACCAACACAGCACTCAGAGCTCTAGGCATTACTAGGCCATACTCAGCCACTCAAATGGATCCACACAGAGCTCTGATGGAAGCAAAGGGGCTTCTTTCCCACTCCAAGTCTCTTCAAAAACATCTTTAATATTCTTACGCTATTCCAATGACAATGGAGTCCAGCCAGTTCCATGGATCTCGAAGGAAAGAAAACTCATCCAGAATGAAACCTCTTGCCAATATTTTAATCAAAGCTTCAAAAATATAAATCCCAGTGAAGACACACCTAAAAAGCAAATCATTTACAACAGGAAGAAACATGATAAACAATGTGAAAAGCAAAGAGCCCTTCTATCTTACTGGCCTTGATTTTTTTTTTCCATTTCAATGTGACATTTAACATTCTGGTCTTCAGCAAACCAGAGTTCAAAAATGCAAGCTTTTTAAGCAAGTCTTGGTATTTAGAATTTCAGAGAAACAGGCCCAGAGATAAATTGTGAAGCTGCATTTCAAGGCCTAGCTTTATGTCCATATTCTTGAGAACAGTTTCAGGTAACATGAGACCCAAGCACTGGAGGTTGTACTTTGTCACCACCATTCTAGAGCTGTCACTCTGATGTACAGAAGGAGACAATGGTGACAGAACAATGAAGAGAGTAAATGACAAGCAAATAGCTGAATTTTTTCATACCTGTGTTCATGGATTGGAAGGTTTAATATTGTTAAGATATCGTACTACCCAGGGTGATCTACAGATTCAGTGCAATCCTTATCAAACTCCCAATGACATTTCTTACAAAAATATAAAAATCCATTCTAAAATTCATATGGAATTTCAAGTGACCCCAAATAGCCAAAACAATCTTGAAAAAAAACAAATTGTGAGGTCTCACACTTCCTGATATCGAAATTTATTACAAAGCTACAGTAATCAAAATAGGGTAATTTATCATGGAAAGAGATTTAATTGACTCACAGTTCAGTTCAGCATGGCTGGGGAGGCCTCAGAAAAATTACCATTATGGTGGAAGGGGAAGCAAACATGTCCTTCTTCATACGGCAGCAGGAAGGAGAAGAATGAGAGTGAAGCGAAGGGGAAAGCCCCTAATGAATCTATCAGATCTCATGAGAACTCACTATTACGAGAATAGCATGGGGGAAACCCTCGCCATGACTCAATTATCTCCCCCCAGGGCCCTCTACCACACGTTAGGATTATGGGTACTACAATTCATGATGAGATTTGGGTGGGGACACAGACAAACCATATCAAGGTGGTACTAGCATAAAGACACATATAGACCAATGGAATAGAATAGAGAGCCCAGAAGTAAACTTTTGCATATATGGCCAAATTATTTTCCACAAGGGTGACAAGACTATGGAATAGTCTTGGCAATGTCCTTGGAAAAAGGACAGTCTTTTCAACAAATGGTAAAGGGAAAACTGAATCTCCACTTGCAAAAAATGAAGTTAGAATCTTTACTTACACTATATAAAAAATTAACTCAATATGGATTAAAGTCCTAAATGTAAGACCTGAAAAACATAAAACTCATAGAAGAAAAATTTGAAAGTCATATACCTAACAAGGGGTTAACATCCAGAATATGTAAATAACTCTGACAACAGAAAACCAAACACTGCATGTTCTCACTCTAAGTGTGAGCTGAACAATAAGAACACATGGACACAGGGAGGGAAACAACACACACTGGGGCCTGTTGGGGGTGGGGAGCAAGGGGAGGGAGAGGATTAGGACAAATACCTAATGCATGTGGGGCTTAAAACCTAGATAATGGGTTGATGGAGAAGCAAACCACCATGGCACACATACAGCTATGTAACAAACCTTCATGTTCTGCACCTGTATCCCAGAACTTACAGTAAAATAAAATAAAATAAAATAATAAAATAAAATAAAATAGAACTCCTACAACTCAACAATAAAAAATTAAATGACCTAATTAAAAAATGACCAAAGGATTTGAATAGATATTTCTCCAAAGATGAAATACAAATGGCCAACGAGCATATGAAAAGATGCTCAACATCACTAACCATTAGAAAAATGCAAACCAAAACCACAAAGAGATGACCTCATGCCCATTAGGATGGCTACTATTTTTTAAAAAACCTAAAATAACAAGTGTTGATGAAGATGTGGAGAAATGGGAACACTTGTGCACTGTTGATGAGATTGTAAAATGGTGCAATCCCTATGGAAAACAGTATGAAGACTCCTCAAAAATTAAAAATAGACCTGCTATATGATCCAGCAAAGCCACTTCTAGGTATATGTATAAAAGAATTGAAAGCAGGTTCTCAAGAACTTATTTGCCTACCCATGATCATAGCAGCACTGTTCACAATAACAAAGAGGTGGAAGCAACCCAAATGCCCTTTGCCAGATAAGTAGACAATCTCCTAAAAAAAGAAAATAGCTTACATCTTTTTTATATTCCCACACTGTCAAAAATACTGGGTCTGCGCACACACACACACACACACACACACACACACACACGTTTGGGACTGAAACAAGTAATTCAGTCAAACAACCTGTCAGTTCAGAGTAAAATGTGGTATATACATGTGATGGAATATTAATCAGCCTGAAAAAGGAAGAAAATTTTGCCACATTCTACAACATGTATAAACCTTGAAATCATTATGCAAGGTGAAACAATCCAGTCATAAAAAGACAAATACTGTGTGATCCACTTATATGAGGCAGGGGCTGAGGGGAAGATTGAAATGGGGAGTTGGTATTTCATGGATATAGAGTTTCAGTTTTGCAAGATGAAAAGAGTTCTGGAGATGAATAATGATAACGTTGTGCAACACTGTGAATGCACTTAATTCCAATAAACTTAAAATAGTTAAGATGGTATCTTTTATGTTATGTGTACTTTGTCACAATTTTAATAAAAACTGGGCCATTCCTTTTTCTTCCCTGAATCTTCCATCGTATTCTATCCTTGCTATGGTTTGAATGTTCCCTCCAAAAGTCATGTTGAAATTTAATTGGCATTATTATGGTATTAAGAGGTGGGACCCTTAGGAGGTGATTAAGCCATGAAGATACTTCCTTTGTGATGTATTAATGCCAATATCTCAGGAGTGGGTTCCTGATAAAAGGTGAGTTCAGGCCTCTTTACCCTTGCTCTCTCATGTGCACATTTTTGCCCTTCTGCCTTCTGCCATGGGATGATGCAGCAAGAAGACCCTCACCAGATGCAGACCCTTTGATCTTGGACTTCCCAGTCTCCAGAACTGTAAGAAATACATCTGTATTCTTTACAAATTATCCAGTCTGTGGTATTTTGTTATCACAACATAAAATTGACTAAGATAATTCTCTAATTTATTTCCCTTTTTATCTGCTGTCTCAAAAAAAAAAATCTCGTATCTTTTATTATAATCCCAAGCTGCAAAAATACTGAGTCTGCAAGCACAAACACATACACACGCTCACTTGGGACAGAAACAAGCAATTCAGTTAAACAGCTTATCAGTTCAGAGTAAAAGAAGTGGACCTTTTCTGGTAAACTATCCAGTCATAGTAGCCCTGAAAGCTAAAGAACAAAGGCCTTGAGGACTTGAAAAAACTCAAAGCAGCCAAGTCCAAGAGCAGAAATGGTCATGAGGCTGCTACAGGCAAGAGCTCCTCCTTGCTTCAGGCTTTTTCTGAGCTGCTCACCTTTTGTGTGACAAATGAGCATATCAGATTAAATAATGTCTGTCCTAAAATATGTGTGTGTGAATGTAGGGTTGCAGGAGGTTGTTAAAAATGTCCTCATATAAACAGGCATTAAAAGAGTTTTAAAAGGCAACATCTTTTAATACCAGTTTTAAATTATAAAGTTATAGATGCTTTGATAAAAATCTGCAATTGCAGATTTGTGGGATTTTTCAAGTCTTCATACAGATCTTAAGCAAATGAGACAGCAGACTGTCGCTGCTGTTTCTGCCTGACATTCTAGTCTCCCACCTCTTACTTCCACCATTCTCTCTTTTCCAGCTGAAGCCTGACCACTGATGGGATAGGCAGATCAAAATGACATCTGATGTGGAGTAAAGCCATGCCCACCAGGAGGAAATTACATGCCTCCTTGTATGAAGACATTTTAATGTGGGGTGCCTCCTCCCACCCCACATTCATGTACCCACTGTTCATCCAAAACTTCCAGGGGAGAGCAACAGCTTTCCCCACCCTTGACTCCTGCCGCTCTGCTTAAAGAGGGGTTTTCCTCCCTGCCTTATGGGTATTTTAATAGTGAAAATGGCCTCAGAGCAAATTACCTTCCCATAATAGAGAAAGAAGGCTCCTTGCATCTCACCACAAGGGCTAGGCAGAGCAAACCGCAGCTGTGGAAACAATGCACTCTCCTGATCTGTCTCCTCCATAGGTCCTGCCCTCCTGATCAAAGGCTTCCAGGGAAGCTGCAGTAAGCAACGAGTAGCAACCCCTGCACTCAGTTAGCACCTCATGCAACAGCCAAAACTCCAAAGGGGAGACCACATTCCCCAAGGACATTGCCAGGATGGCACCTATTCCTGGGGCTATCTGTGCCCTCCTCAAGGCACAGCCCCTCCACTGGCCAGCCTTAACCAGGTTCCAGGTTCCACCCAGCAACAGAGACAGACAGTCCCTACAAAGACACCACCTAGAAGGGAGAAGAATTCTCCAGAGACATATAGACCAAACCAGACCTTATAGTCAAAGAAAGGGCAGTTTTCAAACTCTGACCTCTAACCGGTGTCCCAGAAACCACTAGAGCCAAGTAAAGGAGAATAGATGTGTACATGATTTAGAGAACACTTCCAGGAAAAAGGTAGGGTGGAAGTGACTGGAGACTGCCTTCCCAAATTCCCATTTAAAATCTATGAAAACATTTGAAAATAAGAACATGTTCTAAAGAAGCATGATGAGAGTGGGCATTGCCCAGATTCCAGGAGGAAAGCCTCCCAGGGTCATCAGTCCATTTTTCCTTGGAGCATCCAACCTTGTTCACATAGACCCTTTCCTGATGATGTTATATTCCCTAATAAGTGCCTGCAAGGTCTGGGAGTCCCCAGTCCTACTCCCCACCAGAGGTACAAACAGCTGCTAGCCAGCTTTCACCATCATACCTCTAGCGGTAGTGATTTTTTGCCTGTGCGCCCAAGTCCCTCAAGCCTTAGAAACAGTAAGTCATTGCTCCAGTCATTTTAGAAATATTAGATAAGCCATTCCATTCACAAGAAGCTTCTTATATTTGCCTGAACCTGAGTGGGTCTCTTTGAATTACTAGAGGATCTGAAAGGAAATGTACAGCTACAAGGGTAACTAATGTGGGAAATGTAGTACAATACTTGCAACTTGCCAAGTCAGATACCACAAATGTTACTATAAACATCCTTAAAGAAGAATCTGCAAGAAACTGAACCAAAGAGGAAGGGAAAATAAGAATACAAAAGACATTTAGAAAATATTAAAAATTGAAATGCCACATATTAAAACCTACAAGACAGAGACAAAGCTGTACCCCTAAGCATTGTCCCTATAAATATTTTTATTATTTACAACAAGAAGGAAAATGCGGTCAGGCTGGAGCCAAGATGGCCGAATAGGAACAGCTCCGGTCTACAGCTCCCAGCGTGAGCGACGCAGAAGATGGGTGATTTCTGCATTTCCATCTGAGGTACAGGGTTCATCTCACTAGGGAGTGCCAGACAGTAGGTGCAGGACCGTGGGTGCAGCGCACTGTGTGAGAGCCGAAGCAGGGTGAGGCATTGCCTCACTCGGGAAGCACAAGGGGTCAGGGAGTTCCCTTTCCTAGTCAAAGAAAGGGGTGACAGACGGCACCTGGAAAATCGGGTCACTCCCACCCCAATACTGCGCTTTTCCGACGGGCTTAAAAAACAGCACACCAGGAGATTATATCCCGCACATGGCTCGGAGGGTCCTATGCCCACGGAGTCTCGCTGATTGCTAGCACAGCAGTCTGAGATCAAACTGCAAGGCAGCAGGGAGGCTGGGGGGGGGCACCCACCATTGCCCAGGCTTGCTTAGGTAAACAAAGCAGCCGAGAAGCTCGAACTGGGTGGAGCCCACCACAGCTCAAGGAGGCCTGCCTGCCTCTGTAGGCTCCACCTCTGGGGGCAGGGCACAGACAAACAAAAAGACAGCAGTAACCTCTGCAGACTTAAATGTCCCTGTCTGACAGCTTTGAAGAGAGCAGTGGTTCTCCCAGCACGCAGCTGGAGATCTGAGAACAGGCAGACTGCCTCCTCAAGTGGGTCCCTGACCCCTGACCCCCAAGCAGCCTAACTGGGAGGCACCCCCCAGTAGGGGCAGACTGACACCTCACACGGCCGGGTACTCCTCTGAGACAAAACTTCCAGAGAAATGATCAGACAGCAGCATTCACGGTTCACGAAAATCTGCTGTTCTGCAGCCACCGCTGCTGGTACCCAGGCAAACAGGGTCTGGAGTGGACCTCTAGCAAACTCCAACAGACCTGCAGCTGAGGATCCTGTCTGTTAGAAGGAAAACTAACAAACAGAAAGGACACCCACACCAAAAACCCATCTGTACATCACCATCATCAGAGACCAAAAGTAGATAAAACCACAAAGATGGGGAAAAAACAGAGCAGAAAAACTGGAAACTCTAAAAAGCAGAGCGCCTCTCCTCCTCCAAAGGAACGCAGCTCCTCACCAGCAACGAAACAAAGCAGGACGGAGAATGACTTTGACGAGTTCAGAGAAGAAGGCTTCAGACAATCAAACTACTCCGAGCTACAGGAGGAAATTCAAACCAAAGGCAAAGAAGTTGAAAACTTTGAAAAAAATTTAGACGAATGTATAACTAGAATAAGCAATACAGAGAAGTGCTTAAAGGAGCTGATGGAGCTGAAAGCCAAGGCTCGAGAACTACGTGAAGAATTCAGAAGCCTCAGGAGCTGATGTGATCAACTGGAAGAAAGGGTATCAGTGATGGAAGATGAAATGAATGAAATGAAGCGAGGAGGGAAGTTTAGAGAAAAAAGAATAAAAAGAAATGAACAAAGCCTCCAAGAAATATGGGACTATGTGAAAACACCAAATCTACGTCTGATTGGTGTACCTGAAAGTGACAGGGAGAATGGAACCAAGTTGGAAAACACTCTGCAGGATATTATCCGGGAGAACTTCCCCAATCTAGAAAGGCAGGCCAACATTCAGATTCAGGAAATACAGAGAACGCCACAAAGATACTCCTTGAGAAGAGCAACTCCAAGACACATAACTGTCAGATTCACCAAAGTTGAAATGAAGGAAAAAATGTTAAGTGCAGCCAGAGAGAAAGGTCGGGTTACCCACAAAGGGAAGCCCATCAGACTAACAGCGGACCTCTTGGCAGAAACTCTACAAGCCAGAAGAGAGTGGGGGCCAATATTCAACATTCTTAAAGAAAAGAATTTTCAACCCAGAATTTCATATCCAGACAAACTAAGCTTCATAAGTGAAGGAGAAATAAAATCCTTTACAGACAAGCAAATGCTGAGAGATTTTGTCGCCACCAGGCCTGCCCTAAAAGAGCTCCTGAAGGAAGCACTAAACATGGAAAGGAACAACCGATACCAGCCATTGCAAAATCATGCCAAATTGTAAAGACCATCGAGGCTAGGAAGAAACTGCATCAACTAATGAGCAAAATAACCAGCTAACATCATAATGACAGGCTCAAATTCACACATAACAATATTAACTTTAAATTTAAATGGACTAAATGCTCCAATTAAAAGACACAGACTGGCAAATTGGATAAAGAGTCAAGACCCATCAGTGTGCTGTATTCAGGAAAAAACCCATCTCATGTGCAGAGACACACATAGGCTCAAAATAAAAGGATGGAAGAAGATCTACCAAGCAAATGGAAAACAAAAAAAGGCAGGGGTTGCAATCCTAGTCTCTGATAAAACAGACTTTAAACCAGCAAAGATCAAAACAGACAAAGAAGGCCATTACATAATGGTAAAGGGATCAATTTAACAAGAAGAGCTAACTATCCTAAATATATATGCACCCAATACAGGAGCACCCAGACTCATAAAGCAAGTCCTGAGTGACCTACAAAGAGACTTAGACTCCCACACAATAATAATGGGAGACTTTAACACCCCACTGTCAACATTAGACAAATCAACGAGACAGAAAGTTAACAAGGATACCCAGGAATTGAACTCAGCTCTGCACCAAGCGGACCTAATAGACATCTACAGAACTCTCCACCCCAAATCAACAGAATATACATTTTTTTCAGCACCACACCACACCTATTCCAAAATTGACCACATAGTTGGAAGTAAAGCTCTCATCAGCAAATGTAAAAGATCAGAAATTATAACAAACTGTCTCTCAGACCACAGTGCAATCAAAATAGAACTCAGCATTAAGAAACTCACTCAAAACCACTCAACTACGTGGAAACTGAACAACCTGCTCCTGAATGACTACTGGGTACATAACAAAATGAAGGCAGAAATAAAGATGTTCTTTGAAACCAATGAGAGCAAAGACACAACATACCAGAATCTCCAGGACACATTCAAAGCAGTGTGTAGAGGGAAATTTATAGCACTAAATGCCCACAAGAGAAAGCAGGAAAGATCCAAAATTGACACCCTAACATCACAATTAAAACAACTAGAAAAGCAAGAGCAAACACATTCAAAAGCTAGCAGAAGGCAAGAAATAACTAAAATCAGAGCAGAACTGAAGGAAATAGAGACACAAAAAACCCTTCAAAAAATTAATGAATCCAGGAGCTGGTTTTTTGAAAGGATCAACAAAATTGATAGATCCCTAGCAAGACTAATAAAGAAGAAAAGAGAGAATAATCAAATAGAAGCAATAAAAAATGATAAAGGGGATATCACCACCGATCCCACGGAAGTACAAACTACCATCAGAGAATCCTACAAACACCCCTATGCAAATAAACTAGAAAATCTAGAAGCAATGGATAAATTCCTCGACACATACACCCTCCCAAGACTAAACCAGGAAGAAGTTGACTCTCTGAATAGACCAATAACAGGTTCTGAAATTGTGGCAATAGCTTACCAACCAAAAAGAGTCCAGGACCAGATGGATTCACAGCCAAATTCTACCAGAGGTACAAGGAGGAACTGGTACCATTCCTTCTGAACTATTCCAATCAATAGAAAAAGAGGGACTCCTCCCTAACTCATTTTATGAGGCCAGCAGCATCCTGATACCAAAGCCGGGCAGAGACACAACCAAAAAAGAGAATTTTAGACCAATATCTTTGATGAACTTGGATGCAAAAATCCTCAATAAAATACTGACAAACTGAATCCAGCAGCACATCAAAAAGCTTATCCACCATGATCAAGTGGGCTTCATCCCTGGGATGCAAGGCTGGTTCAATATATGCAAATCAATAAATGTAATCCAGCATATAAACAGAACCAAAGACAAAAACCACATGATTATCTCAATAGATGCAGAAAAGGCCTTTGACAAAATTCAACAACCCTTCATGCTAAAAACTCTCAATAAATTAGGTATTGATGGGACGTATCTCAAAATAATAAGAGCTATCTCTGACAAACCCACAGCCAATATCATATTGAATGGGCAAAAACTGGAAGCATTCCCTTTGAAAACTGGCACAAGACAGGGATGCCCTCTCTCACCACTCCTATTCAACATAGTGTTGGAAGTTCTGGCCAGGGCAATTAGGCAGGAGAAGGAAATAAAGGGTATTCAATTAGGAAAAGAGGAAGTCAAATTGTCCCTGTTTGCAGATGACATGATTGTATATCTAGAAAACCCCATTGTCTCAGCCCAAAATCTCCTTAAGCTGATAAGCAACTTCAGCAAAGTCTCAGGGTACAAAATCAATGTACAAAAATCACAAGCATTCTTATACACCAATAACACACAAACAGAGAGCCAAATCATGAGTGAACTCCCATTCACAATTGCTTCAAAGAGAATAAAATACCTAGGAATCCAACTTACAAGGGACATGAAGGACCTCTTCAAGGAGAACTACAAACCACTGCTCAAGGAAATAAAAGAGGATACAAACAAATGGAAGAACATTCCATGCTCATGGATAGGAAGAATCAGTATCGTGAAAATGGCCATACTGCCCAAGGTAAGTTATAGATTCAATGCCATCCCCATCAAGCTACCAATGACTTTCTTCACAGAATAGGAAAAAACTACTTTAAAGTTCATATGGAACCAAAAAAGAGCCCACATCACCAAGTCAATCCTAAGCCAAAAGAACAAAGCTGGAGGCATCACGCTACCTGACTTCAAACTATACTACAAGGCTACAGTAACCAAAACAGCATGGTACTGGTACCAAAACAGAGATATAGATCAATGGAACAGAACAGAGCCCTCAGAAACAACGCCACATATCTACAACTATGTGATCTTTGACAAACCTGACAAAAACAAGCAATGGGGAAAGGATTCTCTATTTAATAAATGGTGCTGGGAAAACTGGCTAGCCATATGTAGAAAGCTGAAACCGGATCCCTTCCTTACACCTTATACAAAAATTAATTCAAGATGGATTAAAGACTTAAATGTTAGACCTAAAACCATAAAAATCCTAGAAGAAAACCTAGGCATTACCATTCAGGACATAGGCATGGGCAAGGACTTCATGTCTAAAACACCAAAAGCAATGGCAACAAAAGCCAAAATTGACAAATGGGATCTAATTAAACTAAAGAGCTTCTGCACAGCAAAAGAAACTACCGTCAGAGTGAACAGACAACCTACAAAATGGGAGAAAATTTTTGCAATCTACTCATCTGACAAAGGGCTAATATCCAGAATCTACAATGAACTCAAACAAATTTATAAGAAAAAAACAAACAACCCCATCAAAAAGTGGGCGAAGGACATGAACAGACACTTCTCAAAAGAAGACATTTATGCAGCCAAAAAACACATGAAAAAATGCTCACCATCACTGGCCATCAGAGAAATGCAAATCAAAACCACAATGAGATACCATCTCACACCAGTTAGAATGGCAATCATTAAAAAGTCAGGAAACAACAGGTTCTGGAGAGGATGTGGAGAAATAGGAACACTTTTACACTGTTGGTGGAACTCTAAACTGTAAACTAGTTCAACCCTTGGGGAAGTCAGTGTGGCGATTCCTTGGGGACCTAGAACTAGAAATACCATTTGACCCAGCCATCCCATTACTGGGTATATACCCAAAGGACTATAAATCATGCTGCTATAAAGACACATGCACACGTATGTTTATTGCAGCACTATTCACAATAGCAAAGACTTGGAACCAACCCAAATGTCCAACAATGATAGACTGGATTAAGAAAATGTGGCACATATACACCATGGAATACGATGCAGCCATAAAAAATGATGAGTTCATGTCCTTTGTAGGGACATGGATGAAATTGGAAATCATTATTTTCTGTAAACTATCGCAAGAACAAAAAACCAAACAACGCATATTCTCACTCATAGGTGGGAATTGAACAATGAGAACACATGGACACAGGAAGGGGAACATCACACTCTGGGGACTGTTGTGGGGTGGGCGGAGGGGGGAGGGATAGCTTTAGGAGATATACCTAATGCTAATTGACGAGTTAATGGGTGCAGCACACCAGCATGGCACATGTATACATATGTAACTAACCTGCACATTGTGCACATGTACCCTAGAACTTAAAGTATAATAATAATAAAGTAAAAAACAAAAAAGAAGGAAAATGCCTGAACTAAACATTCGAATTCATATTTTAGAAAATGTTATGTCCTATTGAATGTATAATGAAGAAAATAAAAGAAGGCAGAAGGAAAAATATTTTATATATATATATATATATATATATATATATATTTTTTTTTTTTTTTTTTTGAGACAGAGTTTTGCTCTTGTTGCCCAGGCTGGAGTTCAATGGCATCATCTCTGCTCTCTGCAACCTCTGCCTGCCAGGTTCAAGCGATTCTCCTGCCTCAGCCTCCTGAGTAGCTGGGATTACAGGCATGTGCCACCATGCCCGGCTAATTTTGTATTCTTAGTAGAGACGCGGTTTCTCCATGTTGGTCAGGCTGGTCTTGAACTCCCGACCTCAGGTTATCTGCCCGCCTCGGCCTCCCAAAGCGCTGGGATTACAGGCGGTGAGCCATGGCGCCCGGCCAAAAATATTATATTTTTAAATAGAATTTAAGGCCAGGTGCTGTGGCTCATGCCTGTAATCTCAGCACTTTGGGAGGCTTAGGCAGGCGGATCACTTGAGTCCAGGAGTTCAAGACCTGGGCAACATGGCAAAACCCCATCTCTACTAAAAATACAAAAATTAGCCAGGCATAGTGGTGCATGTCTGTAATCCCAGTCACTTGGGAGGCTGAGACACAAGAATCTCCCGAATCCAGGAGGCGAAGGCTGCAGTGAGTAGAGATTGCTCCACCGCACTCCAGCCTGGGCAAGAAAGCGAGATTCTGTCTCAAAAAATAGTAATAAAATAAAAATAGAATTTAATACATAAATAGAATTTAAGATATAGTTTTAGAAAAACATAGAATTTAAGACAAATAGAATTTAAGACATAGTTATAGAAAAACTATAGAATAGTTTTTAAAATGGAATTTAAGATATAGTTTAAAAAAACATAAAAATAGGCAAGCCTCTGGCAAATCTAATCACAGAAAAAAGAAAACATATGAACAAAATGATAAATGAGAAGAATATAGCAAAATATTCAGAGAAATTTTAAAACTGAAAAAGATTACCAATGAAAAATGAAAAAGCTATTAATAAATGAATTCCTTCCCATTTCACTAATTCCTTATATCCCTCTCCAAAAGATTTGCAGATATAAATCACTTTACTGGATAATTCTCTCTTTCTTTCTCCCAGAATACCTCATTTCCATGCTATTAAAAACATTTCAAGGCCGGGCGCAGTGGCTCATGCCTGTAATCCCAGCACTTTGGGAGGCCGAGGCGGGTGGATCATCTGAGGTCGGGAGTTAGAGATCAGCCTGACCAACATGGAGAAACCCCATCTCTACTAAAAATACAAAATTAGCCAGGTGTGGTGGCGCATGCCTGTAATCCCAGCTACTCCGGAGGCTGAGTCAGGAGAATCGCTTGAACCCGGGAGGAGGAGGTTGTGGTGAGCCAAAATCGCGCCATTGCACTTCCAGCCTGAGTGACAAGAGTGAAACCCCATCTCAAAAAAAAAAAAATTTAATACATGGGAAAGATGGGGAGGAGCCATACGTCATCAAAAGAGTAAACAAATGCTGACAACAAATTTTATCAAAAATAGCACACAATTTTATATATATATAAAATATTGATATGTACAATACTGATGTACATATATATATATAGTTTTATATAACAAGGCAACTAGTTACAAGGCATAATGAAAGAAAAGACCACATTTATAATGGCAACAAAAAACAGTAAAATTCACAAACAAATTTAACAAGAATTGTGGAAGATCTGTATGAAGAAAACTTTAAAGCAATTAGAGGAACACAAAAGAAGATTTTAACAAATGAAAAATATGTCATGTTCTCAATGAGTTCCAACCTCATAAAGATGTCAGTTTCCTCTAGGTTAATTTATAAATCCTTTCATCATGTCAATAAAACTAACCAAGTTGACTATAAAATTTACATGAAAAAATAAACCAACAAGGGCCATAAAAATTCTCAAAAGGAACCTCTAGCACTCCTAGACATTACAACATTAGACAATCTTGATAGTTAAAAAGTGTGGTTCTGGCATATGAAAACGCAGACCAATGGAAGAGAAAAGAAAGTCCAGAAATAGATCTGAATACCTAAGTAACATTTCACATCAGAGGATAAGAGGTGGACTATTTAACAAATGGTGTTGGGACAAATGGATAGACATCTGGGACGGAACTATGAAGTCAGATCTATTTATGACACCCTACCCTTGAATGAATTCCAAATTATTCAAGGATTTAAATTTTTTAAAAAGGAAACTATAAAAGCACTGTAAGAAAATATGAGAGAGTCCTTTTATAACTCAAGGCTAGAGAAAGTGTTTCTAACTATAAATCAAAATCCACGGGCATAGAGGAAAGTTTGTTAAATTTAATAAAGGAAAAGAAAAAATAATAAGCAAAATTAAGAGACCATTGATGCCTGCTTCAATTGTGATGAAGACATGAAGTAGTTGGGCAAACCCTCCCACAGATAATGAGTATTAAACTGGAAAAAATATATATAAGGACAATTATTTGAAGGCCCTGGAAGGTGAACAAAAGGAGGCAGAAACTGGGGCAGAGTTTCCTCTTAAAAGAAGGTACCTGCAATGCATAAGAATTATGAAAATGTTTAACTGTTTTGGTCTGAGAGTGTTTTCCAACTTCCCCACTCCCACCCCAACACTGGCAAATGGCTGCAGTCCTGAAGATTTAAGGTGGCCGAGGGTGGGGTTCAGAGCTGGCAGAGCAGCTGGAAATTTAGGGAGGAAATCCTGGAAGGACGCAAGAGAGAGCTAAGCAACAGGAGGCATAAAACATGGAAATGACATACTTAAAGTGCTAGAAAAACAAATTGTCAAGCACTGATTCTATATACAATGAAACTCTACTTCAAAAATGAGTATGAAATAAAGACATTTTCAGATCAATATAAACTGAGAATGGGTTGCCAACAGAACTGAACCACAAGATATATTAAAGGAAGTTGTTCAGGCTAAAAAGAAATACTACCAAAAGATAACTTGGATCTACAGGAAAAAAAATTCTTTAAAAGGCATGTGCCCATTAAAAGCAAAAATGATAAACTGTATTGTTGGGTTTATTGTGTACATTAGCATAACTATATGATAAAAAACAAACAGGGGACTAAACTGTGGCATGGTTCTTGTTTTACTTGAAGGAATTCAACGTTAACTCTATTTTGCCAATTTAACAATGCATTGTTTAATATCTGAAGAAACCACTAAAAAATGCAAATAAGTAAAGCTAAAAGGCCAGCAGAGGATTAAAATGAAATACTAAATATACATGATTAACATAAAAGGAAGCAGGAATGGAGAAATAATGGAGTAGCAAAGGAACAACAATGACAAAAAAAAAGAGATAAATAGAAAACCAAGAGAAAAATAGCAAAGCAAAATCCAATTATATAACTATATTAAATGTAAATGAACTTTAGTCATCAAAAGTCAGAGACTGGATTGATAGACTGCATAAAAAGCAAAAGCCAACTATATGTTGTTTACAAGATATACGCTACAAATACAAAGACACAAAAGGGTTGAGAGTAAAAGAATGGAAAAAGATATACCATGCAAACAAAGAGCTTAAGAAAGCTGAAGTAGCTATATTAATATTAGACAAAACAAATATTTAAATGAGTATTATTAGAGACAAAGAAGACATTCCATAATAATAAAAGAATGAATACATCAGGAGGATAATAATAATCATCGTAAATATGTATGTACCTGATAATAGTGCTTCAAAATACACGAAGCCAAATTTGACAAAAAGAGAGAAAGAACAGACAAATCCACAATCATAGATAGAGATTTCAAGCCTCTCTTTCAGTAATTCATAAAAATGCTAAGTAAAAATCAGTAAAAGTACAAAAGATCTAAATGACACTATCAACCACCTTAACTTAACTGACCTTTTAAGGAGTATTTAAGAATGTGGCAGAATCCACATTCTTTCCAAGTGCATGTGAAACATTTCCCAAGACAGACTATAAAAGA
Organism: Pan troglodytes; assembly: GCF_028858775.2. Taxonomy (NCBI): domain Eukaryota; kingdom Metazoa; phylum Chordata; class Mammalia; order Primates; family Hominidae; genus Pan; species Pan troglodytes. The sequence goes on from NC_086015.1 coordinate 42,945,588, forward strand.
TGTTTCTCTTTATTTCAAAAGATTGAAATTTTACAGAGTGTATTCTCTGACCATAACTGAACTGAAATTAGATAATAATCAGACAACCAGAAAACAACTAGAAAAGTATAAAATATTTGGAAATATTAAAAAACACACTTCTAAATGACATATGGGACAAAGAAGAAATCATGAGAAAATGTAGGGAATATTTTGAACCAAAAGGTAATAAAAACACAGTGTATTGACATCTGTGGAATGCAGCTAAAGCAGTTCTTGGACAGAAATGCATAGCTTTATACAATTGTATAAGAAGAAAAATCTAAAACCAACTATTTAAGCTTCCAACTTAAGAAGCTAGAAAAAGAAGAGCAAATTAAAATCAAAGCAAATTGAATGAAAAAATTAATAAAGACTTTGAAACTTTCATATATTGCTGATATGAATGTAAAATTATGCTGTCAATTTGAAAAAGGTTTAGCAGTTTATTAGAAAGTTACATATATACTTATCGCAGGGCCCAGCAATTACACCTAGGTATTTATCCCAGAGAAATGCAAAAATATCCACAAAAGATTTTTATACGGAAGTGTTCGCAGCAACTTTATTCGTAATAGCCCTAAACTGGAAATAACGCAAATGTGCATCAATAGATAAATGGGAAAACTATATCCATTCAATGGAATCCAACTTAGCAACAAAAAGAAAAAAAAATGTAGAAATATACACAACAACATGGATGCATCTCAAAGCATTAAGCTAAATGAAAGAAACCAGATACAAAAATATAGTATCATACATAGCATATGAAATGTATACGAAATTCTTAAAAAAGGCAAAACAAGTCTAGAATGACAGAAATGAGATTGATGTTTGTCTGGGGTTGGGAGTGGGAGTTGGGGATTAACTGCAAAGAGGCATGAGACGTTTTGGGGGGTAATTGAAATGGTCTATATATTGATTGCAGTGGTTTATATTGCATAATTAAATAGGAGTTAGAAAAAATGGTCTCATTTATTCAATTTGCATTCAATATGTTCCTGAAAGATTAAAGCAGTAATTACGTTAAACTAGAAAAACTGGAACTTTTGATAAGAAAATATTTATACAAATATAGAACTTTTAAGTTAAAACATTAATTCATATGTCTGAAAAGCCAATGCAAATGATAAAAAGTTAATATTTTGGTTATACAGAGAACTCAAACTGATTAGAAAAGAAATAAAAATGATACAGAAGCAAAGATGGAAACACACAATTCAGAAATGAAAACATTAAAGGAGTCTAAATCAAATATTTCATGTTGTCATTCATATATGGGAACAGAAAAAGTGGATCACATGGAGGTAGAGAATGGAATGGTGGTTACCAGAGATGGGGAAAGACTGGGTGAGAGGTGAGGAATGGAGAGAAGTTGATTAATGAGTACAAAAAACAGACAGAAGGAATAAATTCTAGTGTTCAATAGCACAGTGGGATGACTATTTAGTTAATAATAATTTATTGTATATTTCAAAATAGCTAGAAGAGAAGATTTGAAATGTTTCCAATACAAGGAAATAATAAATGTCCAATTGGGATTGATATCCCAATTACCCTTAAGTGATCATTACACAGTGTATGCATGTATCAAAATATCACATGTACCCTGAAATGTGTACAATTATTATGTGTCATTTAAAATTGTTTTAAGTCTAACCCATCTGGAAATTAAAGAAATGCTAATATTTTTAACTCCATAAATTAGAGAAGAAAAAATTTAATGCTAGCAAGAATGTGATATAATTGGTTATTAGAATACACTGCTGATGGCAGAGCAAATTGATACAAACTTTTTGGAAAACATTTTGTCTATATATATCATTAAAAGCATTAAAATGTACCTTTTTATCTAGAAAATCCATTTTTTTTTTTTTTGAGACAGAGTCTCACTCTGTTGCCCAGGCTGGAATGCAGTGGCTCACTGGGCTCACTGCAAGCTCCGCCTCCCAGGTTCACGCCATTCTCCTGCCTCAGCCTCCCGAGTAGCTGGGACTACAGGCACCCGCCACCACGCCTGGCTAATTTTTTGTATTTTTAGTAGAGATGGGGTTTCACCATGTTAGCCAGGATGGTCTTGATCTCCTGACCTCGTGATCCACCCGCCTCGGCCTCCCAAAGTGCTGGGATTACAGGCATGAGCCACCACGCCTGGCCTAGAAAATCCATTTCTAAGAGTGTATCTCAAGAAAATAATAATTTAAGAATAGGGCTGCGTGCAGTGGCTCACGCCTGTAATCCCAACACTTTGGGAGGCCAAGGTGGGCAGATCACCTGAGGTCAAGAGTTCAAGACCAGCCTGGCCAACATGGTGAAACCCTGTCTCTACTAAAAATACAAAAAAATTGGCTGGGCACGGTGGCAGGCGCCTGTAATCCCAGCTACTTGAGAGGCTGAGGGAAGAGAATCGCTTGAACCTGGGAGGCAGAGGTTGCAGTGAGCTGAGATAGCGCCATTGCACTCCAGCCTGGGCAACAAGAGCAAAACCCTGTCTCAAAAAATAAAAAAAAATAAAAAAAGAATAGCTTTATTTTTGGCATAGTGAACTCCCATAACAATTTTTTACAAACAAAAACAAAGAATAAGTAAATACATAAATACAGCTTTATGCAAAAAGATTTTTATGACAATGTTATAATCTACTAAAATGCTAGAGTGGTGAAGTACATTATGGTTTATTCACCTGATAAAATATTATATAACCATCAAAATGGATACCTATAAAACTTATGTAAACACAAAGAAAACCACTTAAAATGTGAACATATGTGTGCTGTTCATTACAAATTGTAAAAAAAAAAAGGTCAAAAATAAAACTGATTCTGCCAACATATGTGTTAGAATTATTAGTGACTTTTTCTTTCTCTCCAGCGTAATCATTAACTGTCTTAGGTATATTTGTTTAAAAACTTAGGACAGGTGAGTGAAGGAAAAATACTTACTCTGCAATGTCAGTATTGTTGCTGTTGCTGTTTTTAGCAGGCCCTGTAGCCATGAACACGCAGTTGATGATAACGGTGCCGATAATGAACATGCTGAACAATGTGGCCAGCATCCATTAAGGCAGATATGTTGCAGGATGGCATGCATCATTAGCTACTGGGTAAGACTGGGGGTGCCCCTGATGGTCCCCTTTTCTGCAGGTGCATCTGTCTTCTGACTGTGAATGTTGGATGAGAACAACTCACAACTGTCCCCTCCTGTGGAGAATTGTCCCCTGCTGAATGGCAGCCTCCTCACTTGGAGAGCTACACACCCCCTTCTACATGTCTGAATGACTTAGGCCCTTGCTTCAAAGTGGGACAATTCTGTGGTGCAATTCATGCTCCAGAGTTCCTCGTGGGATCAGAATGAAGGTGACTCAGCTGAGACCATATCCTTGCTTGGCTCTTTGTTTTCCCCCCTTCTGCTTCCCTTTCTCCTTCTCCAGAAAGCACTCCTCTGTTAAATCACTTAAATAAGAATGCCCATATCAGGCTCTGCTTCTAGGGAACCAAACCCAAATAGTTATTCATTGCCATTCTCCTCAATATTTTACTAAATCTACCAACCCATATCTTTTTCTCATTTCCCTGTCTAAAACTTCCTAGTGTCTCCCCCAACCCTTGCATACATCAGAAATGCTTAATAATTCCTACCTGCCTTTACATTTTAAGACTGACATTGCAAACCCTAAGTTTTAAGAGCCTGAAAAGGCATATAAATGGGTAAAATGGGCTGGTGTTCAGCCATAAGAGGGGTGCAGAGGTGGTGAGACAGAGCTTACATGCCCCCTCCAAAGAGGCAGCAATTCCTTACTCTACCCATTTTTGTCAGGTATTAACAGAAATGGGAACCTACCCTTGCCAGTTTCCATCTTTCAAGAAAAGCTGGAAATCTGGAGTATTCATGTTAGAAAGTGTTTTTCAAAGTTTTAAGTACTGTGTAGGTCCAACACAACACATTATCAACTCAATATACTGCACAGGCTGCCAGTTTACATCTCTTTAGGTGTCAGCTTAGATGCACCTTCCTCTAAGAAGCCATCCTTGATGCCTCTAAAGCACAGCAGTGCCTCTCCCTGCTACCACTTTCACACGACCAATCTCACTAAAGAAGTTGCCTGCCTTTTAGTCTATGCCCTTCTGAGGCCATAGGACCCCAGAGAAGGAGATGACATCTTGCTCACATCCAGCACAGTCCCTGCCTGCAGCAGTAGGCACTCAGCCAGTATTTGTAGAAAGAATTAGCTATTTGCTTCCATCCAATAACATGAACACCGTGGGGCACGTGCACTTTTCAAATGATCTGGACTTAGTAAAAGGTGCAATGAAAGGATATGAATGGACTGAGACTCTAATGGCTAAACTTCTGATTGAACTGAAAGGCCCAAAAATGAACAAGGCATGCTTGGCACTGAAGCGGTAGATTGTCCTCTTTCTGTTTAACACCATAAATGTCTGCAAAACAAAAAAAACAATACAAGAAAACACACACATACACAACAGGAATTAAATGCAGTGACAAAACAATATTTATCATGAATTCATTTAGAGAAAATTATAACATAACTGTTGGGCTGTGGAATATTTACCCAATGGGATACTCCAGAATAATCAGAGATGGAAAACACAGGACCTGAAAATACCAAAATTAGGAGTATAGAGGAATAACTGGGGAAAAGAAAACCCTTAATATTGTACTCCATGGTATGTATCAACGGGGAAAGGGACTAGAAGAGAACTTGAAGAGGCAGAAATTGAGCTTGGACATTTAGATTCAGCAGATTATTTTAAATTATTTTGATTATTAACGAAAACTTTGCAATGAATCTTAGAATAAGTGACCTAAAGGGTCCATGTTTGCTATGCCACAGGTCTGAGAAACGCTGTGTGAAATAACCAGTCAATTCTAACCTTGATGATCTTCAAGAAAAAAGTCACCAAGTTTCCTGGATTTGCTCTTTCTTTACCTCTGTGGACATAGGGGCAAATTTCCCTGTGGTTCTTAACCAGCAGGGGAGGTGGGCATTGCCCCTACAGAAGGCATTTGGAAATGTGTGTGAGTATTTTTGATTGTCTGCTGTAATGACTGTGGGCTCTACTGGCCTTTTACTGGGAAGACCCAGGGATGCCAAACAGGACAAACTTGCCAATAGTACATTATGCCCGCCCCCCCACAAAGTGCCCAATGGAGTCCCATTAAAGAACACTGAACCTCTGCCCATTTTCTCCTAGCATGACTCCCTGGGCACTGGGAATGAAGCAGCCCCTGGACAACAACCTGTCACTAACATGTTTCTGACATCCACCTCCAGACCTCCCTTTTTCCATGTAACTGTAATCTAGCTGTCCCCATATCTGTCCCCATGGCTGTCAGTTACAAAAGCCTTCAGAAAGTAAGAGTCATTCCTTTCTCCCCAACTGATGGCTCCTTTCAGATTTGCAAAAAGTGCTACTTGGCCATGTAATACAGCATGTTCTCAGGCAGGAGAGACAGACCTCGGCACCCAGGCCCAATGTTAGCACTGTGAGTGCTACCTTGGCTCAGGTGCCAGAACGTCAGCCACTGCCAACCATCAACCTTCCTTTAATGAGCTGCTGGGATTGACTGGTCTGATGGTTATCTGGCTGCAGGGAAAACTGTGCTAGGATATTTTTCTTTGCCCCCATAATAATGAAATGAGCCACGGGGTTTTTTAAAAATATGAGCCAGGAGCCCAAGACCTGCTTTGGAAATTCTGCGCCTTTCCTTTGAACAGACATACAATTTTGGGGCAGAAACAAACCTCTCTTTGAGATGAGTCACCCCACATTAATAAGTGGTACAATATGGCTCTCCTTCTGTGCCTTTGATTTTGATATTTTATTGATGCCTCTTCTTACTGCTTTAAATATTTTAACTAATGGTGTATTTAACTCTACATGCCAGGGTTTTAATGATTAAAATGATAGGTACTAGCTCCTCCTGCCTGCTTGCTGACACTTCTCTACTTCTTTCCCCTGTTGCTCTTCAAAATGGGGTTTCCAAAGAGAAGTAGCCTGTGATGATAAAAAGCACCCTTGGGTTTGTATCCTAGCTCCACCACTCACTGGCTGCTTGACCTGGCTTAAGCTACTTTCCCAGCTAGGCTCTGGTTTCCTCATCTGTAAGGTAGAGTGCTAATCATGATCACACATACCTCACATGACTGTTGAGGGCACTGGTCATGTGAGATCATGGGTGTGCAGAGCTCTAAACAGATATCGTGTCTTCTTACTTAAAGTGAGGACCCAGGCTGAGAAATGGTGGTCCTAGAATTACCACCCAGGCTGGAAAAGTCCTGTTCTCCCAGGACTGTCAGCTGCACACCAAACTGCTGCCTGACTCATGGGTCTCCTCTCCAGCACTGACGCAGAAGGAGACCTCTACAGTTAACTCACCTCCAACAACTATACCTCCAAGAAGGCCCTGGAATCCTGGGGCATCAGAAAAAGGAGAAACATTGGAGTGTTTTTGCTCCTTCAATTCTTTCCCCCTTGCTTGTCCTTCCTACTTATACTCTACCTTCCTCTGTATATGTGGTCCTCATTTGGCCTGGCAACTCTAAGTCTGTCCCAATTGAAGTACATGCAAATCAGGCAATCTTTCTTTGAAAGGTCAGTTTCTTATGGATGCCAGCCAAAGATGCTCTCAGCATCCCATATTTTCTAGGGCTTCCCCAAACCTCCCAGCCTCCTAGGTCTCTAACCTCAGTATGGCAAGGTGGGGTTTCCAACCTCTGCTGGATCACACTGCGAGGTGATGATGGCAAAATCTTCTGAGCCTTTCCTGAAAGTGCCAAGTGTGCTCACAGCCTCAGGCTCTAGAGCAGTCATTTGGGAGCTCAAAGTTTACATTCCCTCACTCGGGAGCCCCTTCAAGAAACCTTTACTAGAATTTCCCTGCAAGAACTGCATCCAGGCAGATAAAATAGCAAGGCTTTCACATATTTGCATTGAGTTTACATAGAATCTGCATGTGCCCACTTGGTTACTATTTTCTTAGGTTTCATTTATTGAGCTCCTACTATGCATCAGTTGTTGGTTTGAACCCTATTAGTCTCATTTAATAGCCTAGAAAGCCTATTATCCAAGAGTTTTTAAGGTAAAATCTTGTTGCTATAATGAGCATTTCTGGACCATGATATTAATCCTTTGTATCAGTATAATGCATTTTAGTGATAAAGTGCTTTCCCAGCATGTCTATGCTCTAAGGTAGGAACATCAGGCATTATTTCTATTATACAGATTTTAAAAGTGAAGATTAGTAAGGTGACTTGCCCAGAGTCATAAAGCCCATCACTTGAAATGGCCTGTATCTAACTTCTGGGACTACTAGTCCAGTCCTCTTTCCAGACTTCATTTTGTGTTTTCTCTGTTTTCCTTTTATCCTTTTGCAGTCCCTCATCCTCATCTTCTCCTCTAATACATGCATTGCAGAGAAAAAATGAGGACTGAAAGGGGTTTTCAGGACTATCAAGGCAATGCCAGGGGATGACAGCAAAGAAGAGGCACAGCCTGCCTGCTATAAACCCTAAGAGTGGTGTTTGGAGAACCTGTAACACCAGTTACGACTGCATGGTTAGAAACCCCCCCCCCCCCCACCAATGAAGTACCTTATGATTTCGGTAGAATGGGTCCAAGTCTTCCAGAGGCTTTCCTATGAGCTCACGAGGAATGTCACCATAGAGCTTGGGCAACTTCCTGGAGGCCTTTAGGTCAAGCTGAGGCCGAGGCTGGGGTACTTCTCCTGTCTGGTCTTTAGACTTCTTTTTCTCCTTTTGGATGGCAATCCGCTTCTCAATTGCAGCCAGAGAGTCAGAAGTGAAGGGGCGGAAATTCCGCTCATCTGGAAAGATTACTGGGTAGCATCTGTCATCCATCTTCACCCTCAGGACAGAGACAAGCCACAGATCCTCAGAAAGTCCTCAGGAGGCAGGAATAAAAGAGCCTGCCCTAGGATTCCAGTCTTAAAGGATGGTGTCATAAGGATCTACAAAAGCTGAGCTGAGGTCAGGGGCCTTGGGAGCTGATTGGCTGTGAAGATCAGAAGAGATGACCACCACTGTGGGTATAGCAGGAACTTTTGGCATAGACAAAACCAAAGCAGGGCATCATTCCTGGAGGACCTGGCAAGAGGCGGGAAGTTGAGTTCAGGAACAAGTGAGCAGAAGAAGCCCAGTCTCTAAAACTGAGACCCAGACATTAAGCAAGACAATAAGGCTGAGCCGGCTGAACTGCTGAAGTGGGATCTGCAAGTAGCAGGCAAGTGGCCACATGGCCCAAACAAGAGAAAAAGGAATAGGGAATTGACTGGGCCATAGTTACGGATTGCAAAAGCAAAACTGAAAGTGCATGGGTCTTTTCTCACATCCAGTCAGTAAAGTTCTTAAAATGTGATGAAATGGGAACAAAAGAGCCATAAACCTAGGCATGAACTGCGACCCCCATGCCGGCTCTCTCACTTCTAGGACTTCGACCCTAAGAAAGTGAGAGGTGACAGCGTGCTGGCAGTCCTCACAGCCCTCGCTCGCTCTAGGCGCCTCCTCTGCCTGGGCTCCCACTTTGGCGGCACTTGAGCCCTTCAGCCCACCGCTGTACTGTGGAAGCCCCTTTCTGGGCTGGCCAAGGCCAGAGCCGGCTCCCTCAGCTTGCAGGGAGGTGTGGAGGGAGAGGCGCGAGCGGGAACCGGGGCTGCACCCGGCGCTTGCGGGCCAGCTGGAGTTCCAGGTGGGCGTGGGCTTGGCGGGCGCCGCACTCGGAGCAGCTGGCTGGCCCTGCCGGCCCGGGCAGTGAGGGGCTTGGCACCCGGGCCAGGGGCTGCGGAGGGTGTACTGGGTCCCCCCAGCAGAGCCGGCCCACTGGCGCTGCACTCGATTTCTCACCGGGCCTTAGCTGACTTCCCGCGGGGCAGGGCTTGGGACCTGCAGCCCGCCATGCCTGAGCCTCCCACTCCCTCCATGGGCTCCTGTGCGGCCGGAGCCTCCCCGACAAGCACCGCCCTCTGCTCCACGGCGCCCAGTCCCATCGACCGCCCAAGGGCTGAGGAGTGCGAGCGCATGGCGCAGGACTGGCAAGCAGCTCCACCTGCGGCCCCAGTGCGGGATCCACTGGGTGAAGCCAGCTGAGCTCCTGAGTCTGGTGGGGACGTGGAGAGTCTTTATATCTAGCTCAGGGATTGTAAATACACCAATCGGCACCCTGTGTCTAGCTCAGGGTTTGTGAGTCCAATCGACACTCTGTATCTAGCTGCTCTGGTGGGGCCTTGGAGAACCTTTGTGTCTATACTCTGTATCTAACTAATCTGATGGGGACGTGGAGAACCTTTGTATCTAGCTCAGGGATTGTAAACGCACCAATCAGCACCCTGTCAAAACAGGCCACTAGGCTCTACCAATCAGCAGAATGTGGGTTGGGCCAAATAAGAGAATAAAATCAGGCTGCTGGAGCCAGCAGTGGCAACCCGCTCGGGTCCCCTTCCACACTGTGGAAGCTTTGTTCTTTTGCTCTTTGCAATAAATCTTGCTACTGCTTACTCTTTGGGTCCACACTGCTTTTATGAGCTGTAACACTCACCACGAAGGTCTGCAGCTTCACTCTTGAAGCCAGCAAGACCACGAGCCCACCAGGAGGAACGAACAACTCCAGACGCACTGCCTTAAGAGCTGTAACACTCACCGCGAGAGTCCACGGCTTCATTCTTGAAGTCAGTGAGACCAAGAACCCACCAATTCCGGACACAAAAACAGAAAGGGTTTGTTAATAGGGTTACTCTACCATAGGATAATAGCTTCTTTGAGGACTTTCTCTACAGCCACAGGGTTCAAGCTAGACACTGAAAAGCAGCAGTAGTATTCAGGTTGAATGCCTATATTCCCCATGCCAGCCATCCTCTTTCTTTCTTATTTACTGGATGCTAATCTAGGGCTGACTCTTACACCCACTCCAGGAAATTATAGTAAGAAACCCAACATATCACTGGTTTGTTCGTTCAACAATTATATGCCCTGTGTCTGTTCTAGGCATGGTGCTAGGCACTAACGGTGAAGAAACACAGTCCCTGGTCCAACAGTTACACTGTCCTGGAGTAGTAGAAAAGACAAAGACAGGAAATTAAAATAGAACAAATGCTACTACAGGGAGAAGTAGTGGGGCTATGTCTATGCATAGGATAGGTGTCTCATCATAGGATAGGCGTCTCAACAGGGAATCAGGGATTGTTGTCCAAACCTTTAATGTCTAAATTGAGACCTGAAGGAGATGTAAGACTTAGGACAAGAGAAAAAGGGGGACACTAGGATGCTCCAGGGAGAGCAAATAGTGTGTACAGGAACCCTCAGCTGAGAAAGAACATGATGTCCAGCAACTGGTTCTGTTTGCCAGGAATGGGGATTTCATGGAGTGGAATGGCCAATAGGGCTTTACTCAGCAGAGGGAGAGAGTGGGCAGGCCTCTAATCTTTGGTAAAGATCATGGACTTCCCCTGAGGGTAATGGGGAATTACTAAAGGTTTGGGTTTTCATTGCTATTGTTGTTACTGCAGAGGCGAAACACTATCAGATTTGTTTTTGTTGTTGTTGTTGTTGTTGTTTTTAAAGAAAAGCCACTCTAACTATTGGGAATTGGCAGGGATATGGATGGAGCTGGAAGGCCCTTAGCAAACTAACTCAGGAACAGGAAACCAAATACCACATGTTCTCACTTATAAGTGGGAGCTAAATGATAGAAACTCATGGACACATAGAGGGGGACAACACACACTGAGGCCCATGGGAAGGTGGAGGGTGGAAGGAAGGAAAGGATCAGGAAAAATAAGTAATGGGTGCTAGGCTTAATACCTGGGTGACGAAATAATCTGTACAACAAACCCCCATGACACAAGTTTACCTATGTAACAAACCTACATGTGTACCCCTGAACTTAAAATACAAGTTAAAAAAAAAAAAGTCCCTCTAACTGTTGGGGATTGAAAAGGCTTGAGATAGGAAGATAAAGGGGAGGCTAAAATCGGAGAAGTGAGCTTGGAAACTCTTGCAGCAAATCAAATTACAGGGGATGATCTAATGACATGGATGGATTTGAGAGTTAATAAATAGCCTTGACATGAGATTAATGGGAAGAGAGAGACTTGAGGGATGGTCCTTACCGAGATTCCTGGCTTGAGCAGATGAGAGGACAGTGTGGCCACTCACTGAGACAGAGAGTGCAAGAAAAGGAGGGCACTGCGAGGGAATAAATTTGGTATGCAACACATGAAGCTGAAGCTGCCTGGGGAACCTGCAAGTGGAGAGAACCAAAAGGCACTCGAATATAGGGAAATCATAGTTCACACATGTCAGGCTCTGAAAACAGCGTGAAAGCAAAGAAATGTAGCCAAAATTTCTCTTGAAACTCCCTCAGGAAGGCACCATACTAAAGAGGCATCCCAATTCATTACTTAAACGAGTTCAATACAACCAGCTTTTCTTCCAGGGCCAGAACCAGACACTCTTTCTTCAGGTTAGCCCCAAACAAAGTAGTTGGATTGTGTTTCAGGGCCATGATAAAGGCAATGTATGATCCTTCAAGTATACTATGATTAGGGCAAGCAATGATAATACTGTGAGAGCCCTATGTCAGCTGAAACTGAATGTAGGACTGTAGATTCATCACTGTCTGTCCCACATTCATCCAGAGTCAAGCTCATTATTGATAGGTCTGGATGATGGAATTCCCTGCACTATTTCAATTTCCCCCTCCTCATGAACATGTGTAATTGAATTTGTATGAATGAAGTGGGCATATAATGAGACTCTGCTGCATTTGACTCTAGAGCTCAAGAAAGACATTTAATTCAGAGCATAAGTCTTTTGCAGTGAACACAATATGGATGCTAGTCAATCCTGTAAAATGGATGCGCTGTGAAAGACCCTGGATGGTAAAACCTGGACCCTATGCTCAGTTACAGCAAGGAGTCCAGTGGCAGGTGCTGCCATTCTAATGGGGCGATTAAAGAAGCAACTGGACACTTTCACCCTGCCATTTTGACTCTGGGAGATATTTTGCCTGGGTTCTTAAGAAAGAGAAACTTGCTAAAAATAAATATAACACAAAATAAAACTGACAACCCCTGAAACTGTACACAGTAAAATTTGTTATAGATGATTAAAAAACAAACAAACAAACAAACAAAAAAAACAAAAAAAAAACACACACCTAAACAACCACATCTTAAAAGTAACATTGGCCAGGCACAGTGGCTCATGTCTGTAATCCTAACACTGTGGGAGGCCAAGGCAGGTGGATTACCTGAGGTCAGGAGTTTGAGACCAGCCTGGCCAACATGGTGAAACCCTGTCTCTACTAAAAATACAAAAATTGGCTGGGAATGGTGGCATGCACCTGTAATCCCAGCCACTTGGGAGGCTGAGCAGGAGAATCAGTTGAATCCAGGAGGCGGAGGTTGCAGTGAGCCAAGATTGTGCCACTGCCCTCCAGCTTGGGTAACCCAGCCAGACTCTGTCTCAAAAAAAGAAAAGAAAAGAAAAGTAACATTGAGGCCAGGTGCAGTGGCTTACACCCACTGGGAGGCCAAGGCAGACAGATTGCTTGATACCAGGGGTTTGAGACCAGCCTGGCCAACATGGTGAAAACCCATCTCTACTAAAAATGAAAAATTAGCTGGGTGTGGTGGCGTGTGCCTGTAATCCCACCTACTCAGGAGGCTGAGGCACAAGAATCGCTTGAACCAGGAGGTAGTGGTTGCAGTGAGCTGAGATCACTCTACTGCACTTGAGCTTGGGCCACAGAATGAGACTCTGTCTCAAAAAAAATGAAAGTAATATTGAAAACTGCAAAAATTGACCCAGGAAAAGGAAAACTGAATAAAAATTATGAACTCAAATAAATCTGACAAAATAAAACCACATGCAGTATGCAGTAAAATTTCCTTATTAACTGAAAAAACAATTAATGGAAGAATCAAGTATTCTTTAATAAGTAAACTCAGGAAAATTCGACTGCGAAAATCAAGGCTGCATCCACAAAATAGATAAAATTGATAAATTAATAGAAAATCAATATGGCACAAGCTGTAATTGGTAAAATTTGAAATGACTCAAACCCTTATGGTGAAATTTGTACAGAAATACTTAATTCTGAAAATTTTCTGTGCAGAAAATAGATTGCATTGCTAGAAAATTGATCAAAGAATTAAATTAGCTAAGTGCAATTATTTTCCAAGTCCTGCTAACAAATTTGAAGATAAAATTTTCAGATTCTGAATGACTCTTTACAAAAAAAATTACTTGAGTATATACTCCCAAACAATGAAAAGAGAATTCAGAAAAGCAGGATGCATGGAATCCAAGACATTATGTCCTTAACCGAAGAGTGCAATAAAATATTTCTGGTCAACCACACATCAATAGGCTTAAGAAGCAATTGCTCAACCACCATGGCACATGTATACCTATGTAACAAACCTGCACGTTTGGCACAAAAGCCCGGGTATGGTATCTCATGCCTGTAATCTCAGCACTTTGGGAGGCTGAGGCGGGCAGATCAGGAGGTCAGGAGTTTGAGCCCACCCTGGCCAACATGGTGAAACCTCATCTTTACTAAAAATACAAAAATCAGCCAGGCGTGGTGGTGCGTGCCTGTAATCCCAGCTACCTGGGAGGCTGAGGCAGCAGAATCACTTGAACCCTGGAGGTGGAGGTTGCCATGAGCCAAGACTGAGCCATTGTACTCCAGCCTGGGTGATAGAGGGAGACTCCGTCTCAAAAAAAAAAAGCAAAAACAAACAAACAAACAAAAAGAAGCAATTGCTCTAACTGACAGAAAAGTCAGAGAATCCTGGGAAAAATATTTAAACTATAAAGAAAATTTTATGTAACAAAAAATATGTTTCAGAAAATGGTTTTTCCAAATGTTAAAAGAAAGGTAATGAGAAATTCCATCAAAATAAGACGTACTTCAAAAGTAATGGTTTATAGACAAAGCCAACTAAATGATTTGAACCCTGATACCCTGCCATTTTGACAGGAACCTTGGTAAGGACCATCCTTCAGTATAATAGGAAAAATAAGATAATTCATTTGACCTTGACCTTGAATGTGCAGCAGATAGTAACACCAGGGTCCATTCCTTTACCTTTATTATGGGTCCAAATATAGTACAGTTCTTGGTTCCGGAAAATAGTAGCTACAAAATTATGATATAATTCAGGTTATCTATTAGTTTTTAATTTTCACAATCATCCTAAAGATAAAGCAGAATTAATTATAATTATAGAGTAGATTACAAATGCTATAAATGTTATAAAATTTTACTACAAGCTGAAGTCAGAGAGAAAAAGTGAAGGGAAGATTAAAGATATCAATATTCTCAACTTAAACATTTAGAGAGTCAAGACACTCTATGAAAGGTTGGTCAAGCCATACAAAAATAAGATTATACCTTAAAATTACACAGATAAGTACAAAACCAAATTTTAAATACAGATAACAAAAACTGGGAAGAATTATGGGGAGCCCAGAAGGATTACCATCAATAAGCTAAATTCCTCATCTCCCATAGGGACAATTCAAAAACTTCTACTCAAACTGGATAAATCAAGAAATAGCAGTGTAAGCTAATTTAAAGTTAGAGAGACCCCCTACAAATATATACAATGATTATTTTGTCAATTGAAAATTAAATAGTCCCTGGGCATAGTAGTTCAAAGAAAAAAATAAAACTTAAAAAAAATTAAAGAAAGAGAGAAAATGACCAGAATTAAACACTAAAATGGTTAAAAGTGGGACTGAGCATAGGTGAAAGTGGAGACATTTTACTTTTAACGTTATATCTTTCTCAACATTTTCTCCTTCTAAGCTATTTGAATTATGTGCTTGTGTTACTTTTATAGGTTGCAAAAGGATTGTGAAAATCCTTCAGGGGATCAAAACATCTTCTGATTCAAACTAGAGAGACAAGATATCAAGCACGACGGGCTCCCAATCCCCTTGGGCCATGAAGGAAACAAGCAGAATCTCAACTTGCATGCAGTCTTAAACTGGGAGGCCGGCCACATGCGGGTTACGACTTGACGTGGGGAATGGCAGAGCCTGGGAGAGCAGTGAGGAGGCCCTGCAAGACCTTCATGAGCCCAGGGGCCAGTCTTGCAGGGTGGCCAGGGCTACCTGTCACAGGGAACTCTGCAACTGCTCTTCTGAAGACTGGCCCACTCCTGCCGAATAGACAGAAAGCAAACACTCACCTAGGAGAGAGGACTAAGGCCTCACTTTCCAAAGCTGCAAGCTTTATAGAAGCACTTAGGCCTGACCTCCCATGGTTCATTCATTCATGTGCTGGGCACTGGGGATGCAAAGGGATATAAAGCACCAGCCTTCCAGGGTCTTCCAATCTGTGGAGACCAGGTGAAGAAATGACGGAGGATGAAACCATGCCATGTGTACGTCTGCACCAGAGGCAATTGTTGGGTGCTGTGGGAGCCCTGAGGGGGGCATGGTGACGAGGAATCAGAAGTCATTTAGCTGGGAGGAGGGAGGGAGGTGGCCTGGACAATAGGCAACGTAGTGTGAAAGCACTGAGGGCTGCACACGGACTCCTGGCTCTTATTTATGAATTCGCCTGTAGTTATAAAAGTCACATAGCCTCACTGTGCCCTCCAGCTCACTCTCCATCCTTCCCTACTCTGCTCAGTGATGCAAAGCTGACCCACATGTAGCCCCCCATGGGATCTCTCACACTCTGGCTTATGGCTGGGTTTGGTTGGTGAGAGGCATCCAGCAAGTGACCCGGAATATGATGGGAGAGTGAGGGCAGGGATTTCTCTTCCAGCTTTCCCCTGATGGTGGCCATGGGCCACAGTGCCTGTGAGGTGCCCATCTACAGGGCTCGCACCTCCCTTCCCTTGCCTCTTCTGATGTGGGGTGTAATGGCACCTCACTCTCACCAACCTGAGAAATGCACCATCACCTGCTTCTGTTATGGTACTCTGCCCACACCTTTGTAAAAAGTCCCTTTAATAAAATATCCTCACAATGTCCAATTTGAGCTTGCCATCTGTTTCCTGCTGGGGCCCTGGCTGATAGAGTCATTCACTAAATACAATTTAGAAATCAGGAAAAGGAAATTATTACCCACAAGCCATAGCCATCTAATATGTACAAGTTTTAACATTTTAGTGTATCTCTTTGCAGTAGTCTTTTTGTCCATATATTTCATATGACTGTCATTGTCCTGTATAACAATTTTAAATGGTCACTTTTTCACTAAACCCTATAACAAGAACATTTTCATAAAGAAAGCTACCATTTCATAGTGTCTATGCTGTTCCAGGTGAAATTTGGAGTGTGTTAACTAACATACATTATCTCATTTAACCCTCAAAACAATTTTATGAGATATATGTTATTCTTGGGGATATCTGAAAGAAATGTTCATCTAGAATTAAGGTGGATTATTTATGGCCTTCTCTTTAAGGTCAGAGGCTTTAACCTTACACCTTCCTTGCCTGGTGTTTCTAGCTTTCTCTTTTGGCAAAGAGCAAACTGATACTGTGATTCTCATACTTTATCCTAACCAGTAAGGGAAATCGCAAGATGTTTCCAACTGCTCACCTGGAACATTTCAGCATAGATCTGGTCCACACAATCTGGAATGCCAGAGGTCCACACTGAGGTTAATAAGAATTATGAATTATGGGCTAAACAAAGGGGCAAATGCTTTAAATGGATTATCTTTCAGAATTTCCCCCAGAAATCTACAAGGTGGGCATGATTACATCTTCCCCATTTTGCAGAAGACATTAGGTCTTACAGAAATTAAGAAAACTTGCTTATGATCACATAAGTAAGTGCTGGAAAATCTCAAGCCGAAACAATTCCATTCCAGGCCTTATATTCTTAGCCACCATGCAATTCCGCCTACGTGCCTAGTTCTTCTTATTAAAACTAAGATATCCCCAAGGAGATGGGAGAAAGGAGTCAAGAGGAGAAAGCCTCACAAGCTTCCAACTGGGCTGGTACGCGTCTATGGCAGCCTCACTGTGTGTGACGTGGCCTCCCAGGACCTCAACCCACTGCCACCTCCTCATTCACATGTCAGTCCTACGGGCATTCCACTGGCCTCACCATGACACTCTCATCCACCACCCAAGTCAGACAGCTTAATGGTAGACATGCCCTACAGAAAACCTCCTCATTCATTTTAGGTGTAACCTGAACAAGTTCTTAACTTTGGTGACACATAATCCATATTTATTAACATAAGTTACAAAAAAAAGATATCTCTTTCCCTCTTCATAGATCCCATAAGAAAATCAGAAAGCAAACGAACATGATCAGAGTTTAATGAAATTGATCTCAATTCAAAGTCAATCCCAAGATTAGTTTGCTAGCTCTTCAGTAAAGAAATCATGCATGTCAATTTCTGATTAAATAAATTGGCCACGGGGAATTCAGAAAATATTTGGAGTATTTTTACCATCGCCTCAGTTGGAGACAAGACTTGAGATGACCTTTTCTAGCAAGGTCCAATTGCTGGCACAAAGTCCACGGTTGCAAGCGCCTATTAGGCCAGCTGGCCATCTCCTGTCCCTGTGAGCCCATGACCTCTCAGTGTATTTGACAGCAGGGAGAACAACCCGATGGACTCCACCAGCTGAGCCATATATCTCGTCCCCTCTCTCTGCTTCTAATTTGATCAGGAAATAATCACAAAAGGCCTGTACTCTACCCTGATGAGAAAAACAAACCAAGTTCCAGGTGGCAGGTCCCAGACTTGAAAGAACAGAACAGGCCTGCACCCGGCCCAGAGGACTTACCTGACTTCTTGGTAAGGTGGCTCCAGACAGCAATCCCAGCGATACTTCTTGAAGCTCTCCACAGAGCAAGTCTCTCAGCAGAGTTCGAGCTTCTGCTCCTGGCAGCTGCCTGGAGCCCTTCTGGGAGGAGCGGCTTGGAGGCTGGGTGGAGAGTGTGGAGGAAGGCAAATGGGAAGAAAGCCAAAGTGATTTTAAAGAATTGTGTAGGAAACCCTGTAACCGGAGAAGTGACTGAGAGGGTACTTACATTTATACTTTGGAAGCATCTGCCTTTAATCAGTGCTTAATCTAACTCTGCAGAAAGCATCATTAATAAAGAAACAGGTTGTTGTTTTTTTTTCTGTGGCCTGATCCAAGTGGGTGAGGGAATACAGAAAAGTCTGTGTGAAAAGCCAGGTTGTGCTTCCGCATTAAGCTTAAGCTGCAGGCCTCCTAACCCAGTGTTCTGGGGTCTCACCCCCCACAGGACCCACTGAGGCCCACACAACATGGAATTGCTTACAGGGTGTCCATTTGGCATCTCCTCCTTTCTCTTCTCTTGTGCCATTAACCTTGGGGTTCAGACCTAGAAAAATACTGATAACATGCATGCTTATGTGGTGGCCATAGGGATGCCAAGAGAACTTTTGGTCATCCAGACAACTCCGCAGCAGACTGTCACCAACCCAAAACTCCCCCAAGTAAGCTCTTAGTGTTTTTTTTTGTTGTTTGTTTGTTTGTTTTTTATTCCTGGGGAAAATTTAAGTCTCCCTGGAAAGTATCACACCATAAGCTATTGTCACCTTCAGGAGACTAGCTGACAGTCAGCTGAGATAAAGGGTACAGGGTGAGTGTTTACAAGGAAGTAGGTGCTTACGGGAGTGCAGGATGGGAAACAGGAAATTTTGGTCCTGCCACAAGGGGCGCCGAATACTGGTTTCGGCTCCACCACTTCTCAGCTGCATGTTATTGGAAAGATCACTTAGTTTCCTGAGCCTTAGTTTTCTCCATGTTAAATATGATAATTCTTTCAAATCTTTTTACTGTTAAGAAGCAAATGTGATAATAGCTCTAAAAACACTCAGCAAACACTAAATCGAAGTACCTGTGGATTTTTGAGAGGAAAAATGCCTGGTTGCTTTTCTCCCCCTACTAAGCCAACACCCAGGTCCTCTGGAGAGGAATTGAAACCACAGACGTGGGATCAGCCCCTGGCCTGGCATGGAGCATATGGCTTGGGTTTTTGAAGCAGGAATCAAAAATTCTAAGCCCTTGCCTGGTTTCACAGTGACTCCCAGAATAAGAGAAGACCAAAGAATAAGAGAGGTACTTAGAGTTAATAAGCACTTTTTACATAAATGCAACGTGTGTGTTTGAAAAGGTAAGAGGACTCCAAATCCATTATCTTAAAGAGCCCTGGCCTTTTGAAATGTAGACTCTTTAAAAATATTATTTTTCTGATAGGATTGTTTGGGTTTTTTTGTTACTGATTTGTTTGAGTTCTTTGTAGATTCTGGATATTAGTCCTTTGTCAAATGTATAGATGGTGAAGATTTTCTCCCACTCTGTGGGTTGTCTGTTTACTCTGCTGAAAAGCTCTTTAGTTTAATTAGGTCCCAGCTATTTATCTTTGTTTTTATTGCATTTGCTTTTGGGTTTTTGGTCATGAAATTCTTGCCTAAGCCAATGTCTAGAAGGGATTTTCCAACGTTGTCTTCTAGAATTTTTATAGTTTCAGGCCTTAGGTTTAAGTCTTTAATCCATCTTGAGTTGATTTTTGCATAACGCAAGAGATGAGGATCAAGTTTCACTCTTCTATATGTGGCTTGCCAATTATCCCAGCACCATTTGTTGAAAAGGCTGTCCTTTCCCCGCTTTATGTTTTTGTTTGCTTTGTTGAAGATCGGTTGGCTGTAAGTATTTGGGTTTATTTCTGGGCTCTCTATTCTGTTCCATAGGTATATGTGCTTATTTTTACAGCAGTACCACACTGTTTTGGTGACTATGGCCCTATAGTATAATTTGAAATCAGGTAGTGTGACGCCTCCAGATTTGTTCTTTTTTCTTAGTGTTGCTTTGGCTGTGTGGGCTCTTTTTTGGTTCCATATGGATTTTAGAATTGTTTTTTCTAATTCTGTGAAGAATGATGGTGATATTTTGATGGGGATTGTGTTGAATTTGTAGATTGCTTTTGGCAGTATGGTCATTTTCACAATATTGATTCTACCCATCCATGAGCATGGGATGT
Organism: Pan troglodytes; assembly: GCF_028858775.2. NCBI lineage: Eukaryota > Metazoa > Chordata > Mammalia > Primates > Hominidae > Pan > Pan troglodytes. The sequence goes on from NC_086015.1 coordinate 42,965,644, forward strand.
GTTTCCATTTGTTTGTGTCATCTATGATTTCTTTCAATTCCATCAAAAAGTGGGCTAAGGGCTGGATGCGTTGGCTCACACCTGTAATCCTAGCACTTTGGGAGGCTGAGGCTGATGGATCACCTGAAGTCAGGAGTTCAAGACCTTGGCCAACATGACAAAACCCCATCTCTACAAAAAACACAAAAATTAGCTGGGCATGGTGGTGGGCGCCTATAATCCCAGCTACTCAGGAGGCTGAGGCAGGAGAATCACTTGAACCCAGGGAGCAGAGGTTGCAGTGAGCAGATATCATGCCACTTCACTCAAGCCTGGGCAAAAGAGTGAAACTCCATCTAAAAATAAAAAATAAAATAATAATAATAATAATAATAATAGTGGGCTAAGGACATGAATAGACAATTCTCAAAACATATACAAATGGCCAAAAAACGTGAAAAAATGCTCAACATCACTAATGATCAGAAAAAAGCAAATCAAAACTACAATGTGATACAACCTTACTCCTGCAAGAATGGCCATAATTAAAAAATCAAAAAACAGTAGATGTTGGCGTGGATGCAGTGAACAGGGAATGCTTCTACACTGCTGGTGGGAATGTAAACTAGTGCAGCCACTGTGGAAAACAGTGTGGAAATTCCTTAAAGAACTAAAAGTAGAACTACTATTTGATCTAGCAATCTCACTATTGAGTATCTACCCAGAGGAAAAGAAGTCTTTATTAAAAAAAAAAAATCTGTACATCCATGTTTGTAGTAGCACAATTCACAACTGCAAAATCATGGAAACAACCTAAATGCCCATCAATCAATAAGTGGATAAAGAAACTATATCTATTTGATGGATATATATATATATATATATATGATGGGGATATATATATATAGATGGAGATATATATATATGATGGAGATATATATATATGATGGAGATACATATATATAATGGAATACTATGCAGAAATAAAAAGGAATGAATTAACAGCTTTTGCAGTGACCTGGATAAGATTGGAGGCTATTATTCAAGTGAAGTAACTCAGGAATTGAAAACTGAACATCGTATGTTCTCACTGATATGTGGGAGTAAGCTATGAGGATGCAAAGGCATAAGAATGATACAATGACTTTGGGGAGTCGGGGGGAAGAGTGGGAGAGAGGCAAGGGATTAAAAAACTACAAATATGGTACAGTGCAGACTGCTCGGGTGATATGTGTACCAAAATCTCACAAATCACCACTTAAGAACTTACTCATGTAACCGAATACCACCTGTACCCCAATAACTTACAGAAAAATTTTAAAAAATTAAACAATTTTTTCTAAACAATTAAGTCACATTTAAGTCACATTCAGACTTCCTGAAGTTTCAAAGAATCTTTCTAGCTTCATCTTTAAGGTAAATGCAAATGATTCCAAGTGTAAAGACTTAAGTGACAAAGAATAATACACACACAGGTCACTTGAGTGGAGTTTGCATTCAGGACTTTTCTGTCCTGTGGGAAATTAAAACATGTGTCTGACAAATGGAGCAGAGCACCTGTGCTGGGTCCACATTGTAAGAGGATGTCAACAACAGACACGTTCAGAGGCGCCCCACATTTGCATCCTTGTAGCCACACAGCACATTGCCGTCCCTTGGTGATGGCAGGCAGCAAGACCCTGCCAGTCTCAGTTCTGCCGTCTGATGAGGAGTCTGGCTTCAGCATCAATGGCCAGGTAAGGTGCATCAGCTTTAGCGGCAGCAACACCTCCCATCTGCTCATTTAGCAAAGATGACATTGAGCCGCCTCTACTGCAGAACACCATGCTGTATCCCGAAAACATTAAAACAAGACCTTAGGTCTTTAGGAGCATGCATCTGCTGCATGAGAAAGAACGGGTGTGCTGAGAAAGAACCATAAAAAAGCAAGAGATCATCAAGGAGCTGCAAGTAAGATACAGAGGCTTTCACAGAATGGGACAGGGAACAGCTCGTTCTGGTGTGGCTTCCGAGAAGAGGTGAGATTTAAACTGAAGCATAGAGGATGACTAAGAACTCAACAGGTGGAGAAAGTGGGGATGGGCTTTCCATGAAAAGCAGGTGCAAGGGCACACAGGCTTGGAGGTACAAGCATGTGTAGACAACCTCTAGTGGTTTCATGGAGATGTGGTATTGCCAACAGGAGGAGCATGGAAGAAGAGGAGGCAAAGTTGAAGGGATGCCTTGAATATCTCTTGCATACCACCAAGGAGTTCAAACCTAAATTTGTATTGATTCACACAGCAGGCATGATACTGGCACTGTCTCAAGCTCTCGATTACTTTAAGCATAACCACCAAGTCTTCTGTTTCCCTGATGTGGGCCACTGCTGACATCCATGCAAATAAGCAGATGTCAATGGACAACGTTCAGTGTAGGATGAGTGCCACGTAGAAGAGTGAACAGCCAAAGTGAACAGAGCATTGTGTGGGGAAACTGAGAGTAAGCAAACCAAAAGAACTGGCTGTGACTGATTCTGCAGAGACAGCTCTGAGGAAGCACAGAATCCGTGGCTAGGAAGCACTTCCTCCAGGGTTCTAATGGAGACTCCTAGTAGATCCTTACAGAAAGCATACTCATTGAGAAGAGTTTCATGATCTTGTTCACTGCCGTGCCATGATTAAAACAGTGCATGTCACTTAATAGGTGCTTAATAATTGTTTGTGAATAAATAAAATAACTGCTAACCTCCTCATAGTCCTTTCTGAGACCCAGCCCTGGCTCCTCAATCTTGTATGTCTGGTCCTGGGAAGGAGGCCCTGCCAGGCCCCTGTAAGACAACGTTTGTAAGGTCTGGTTTCTTCATTCCCATCTTTTGTTTCCAGCCAGCTTCGCCCAGTGCAAGCCCTTCTCACCTCTCATCTTGACCATCATGAAGGCCTTCACAATCGACAATCTGCTCCAGTTTCCTCCTGGTAAGCTGTCCCTATCCTGACCACCCCTGTTCCAGCCACATCTTGCTCTTCTCTGTTCCCTGCCCTGACCAGGCCTTGTAGCCACTCTGAGTCTTGCTAAAGTCGCAGTGCTCTCCTCTTGCCTTTCTTCTCACGCATTTCCCAATCTCTGAATTTCTGCTGCTTCTGTGAAGCCTTTCTTTTTCTTTTTCTTTTTTTTTCATATGACAAGGTGTTTATTGGAGTCTTAAGAATTGCAATTTGGAAGACACAGATTCGACTAGAAGTCAGCTTGTGTTCCAAAGAAAGGGAGGGCAGTATGCATTTTTAAAAGGAAGCCGAGGCCTGGGTATGGTGGTGCACACCTGCAATCCCAGCACTTCAGGAGGCTAAGGCAGGAGACTCATGGGAGCCCTGGAGGTGAAGGCTGCAGTGAGTTAGGATTGTGCCACTTTACACCACCTTAGGTGACAGAACAAGACCCTGTCCCTTAAAAAAAATTAAAAAAAAAAAGAAGCTGAGGATGATTATGCAAGTTGTTTTGAAAAAATATATATCATTGGTAGAGGCAGCTGGCTTAGTACCTGAGATCATTGGTTGTTTCTGTTCAGAAGTTGCAGCGCTGGTGAAATTCAGCTGCTTTCCAGAACGTTGCCATCAAGGCTGTTTGGCCCAACCCAAAAATTCGAGGCAAGTTTCTGAGGGTTTTTGTTGTTGTTGTTTGCAAGGTTGCAGGTCATCAGTCCTCCCTAGAATGGCTTCCTGACTTCACTTTAGAGATCTGAACCAGAGGGACATCATTTTGTGTATCAGTTTCACATAACAAAGGAAATTAACATTTGTTAATGTCATAGTTCATTATTATCATTATAGATCATTCATTCATTACAAAACAAATAAATTATGTAATTTGAGGTAGGAGTATTTTACAAAAAAAGATGAAGCAAGGTAAGAGGAGAGAGTAGCAAGGATTGTACATTTTTATTGCTATACAATATTTTATCCATTTATGGGGTATATTTGATTTTGTTGCATGCATAGAATGTGTAGCAACCAAGTCAGGGTATCTGGGCCGGTATCCATCACCTTGAATATTTATTATTTGTATGTGTTGGGAACATTTCAAATTCTCTCTTCTAGCTGCTTTGAAATATAGAATACATTGTTGTTAACTACAGTCACCCTACTCTGCTGTTGAACATTAGAACTTATGCCTTCTACTTAACCGTATGTTTGTACCCACTGACCAATCTCTCTTCCTACCACCGCCCTCCACATCCTTCCCAGCCTCTAGTATCTATTATTCTCCTTGGCTTCTGTGAAGCCTTTCTTGACCATGTTTATGCAGTGCATTGCATACTTTCATGTTTCAAAATTATTTTAGATATTGCCTTTGTGTTTTGGTTTGGGTTCCCCCAGAAGCATTAGACAAGCACTCCAGTGTGGGAGTTTATTTGGAAAGTGATCTCAGGAAACAGGATTGAGGGAATGAGGAATGGAAAGCTGAGAAGGAGAAGCCAATAAAGGGTGTGCACTTGAGATGATTACTGATATGGCCAACTGTGGCTCAGCCTCTCTAGAGACTGTCTGAGGAACCACGTAGAATGTACTTGAATATTAGGAGGCTGAAACATTTATCCTCTGGCTTACATTCCCTATTGTCAGAGATGCCATGGTAACCAGCCTCCAAGGCAGCCCAATGATCCGTATCTCCTGATTTTCACTTTCTTGTGTGGTTCTATCCCAAATTGAACAGGGCTGACGTGTGTAAACAATAGAATATTGGAGAAGTGACAATGTGTAATTCCTGAGGCTCAGTCATAAAGGGCATTGCAAGTTTTGTCTTGCTGTCTTGGATTGCTCACTCTGGAAGAAGCTAGTTGCCATGCTGTGAGGACACTCAATGAGCCCTACGGAGATTCCACGTGGGGAGCATCTGAGGCCTCTTGTCAATAGCCAGCACCAGCTTACCAGCCATATGAGTAAGTCATCTTGGAAGCAGACCCTCTATTTTCAGGAGTTCATTTCCCTCCCATCTCCAAATCCCTGGGCTATGCTTGTTTGTGGGCTGAGAGAGCTCCCATGGCTTTGGAGAAAGCACTGAGACAGAAAAGCCAAGTGAAGCAAGGCAGACTCTTGAGGTGGGATGCTGTCAGTATGCAAGGGAACTGTCCACCACAGCTTTAGCTGGAATCAGAGGTGGGCTGCTGGAATGTGGCAGGGAAAACACAAGCACCTGCTAGACTGAGCAACTTCCTAAAAGATGATTCCTGCATATTCTTATTTCCCCTCCCCAGGGCTCATCAAACGGCTACTCACACATGTCAGTATTCAGCAAAGGCATCAACGCCCAACTCATGAGAGCTCCTGCAACAGTGAAAATTGCTCCATCCTCTGACTTCCACTATTCATTCCTTGTACCTATTCTAAGTATTTAGTTCACTCTGCTTCCAATTCTAATATACAGTATTGAGGATTCTTTTGGAACAGAATGCTAACCCTAGCTAGTATAAGCATAAAAGAAAGCTTGCTGGCAGAGAACAGGGGTGTCACACAGAATTCAAGGGGAGAGAAGCTTCTGACCCTCATGGAGTAGAACCGAAGAATGAAGACCTGTAGGAAATACAGGGAGGTCTGTGTCTCCTTGTCTCTTGCAGTTGTTGCTAGTCTACAGCCTCTTTGCTCTCCTTTCTCAGTGTTCACTGGTTTTCTCTGATCCTAGTACACCTGACAGAAAATGTTCACTCTCAACCACCATGTTTACATGCTGCTCTCTCTCATTCCCAGATACAAAATTCCTAGGGAAGGGACTGAGTGGCCCCACCTGGCTCAGGGGCCTGACTCTGAACCTCAACAGAGGCCAGAGAGATGGAGGTCAGGCAGCTGTCCCTGCCAACCTGGTGGACCAGGGAGAAGCAATCCCTAAAGAAAACCCTAATGGGGATAGCAACATTATAGCAATGTTTTAAAAATTAAATGAGGCAGTATGCCAAAACTTCCCTTCATACATTCTAAAATGTTATACAAAGGTCCAACTTTATTGTTATTTGGGAACCAGTATAGTGTAGAGGGAAAACACACATGCCTCCCCCAACACACATGTGCACACACACATGCACACACACACACATGCTTACACATGTGCACACGCATACATATATGCAAACACATGCACACAAGCACACACATACACACCCACACACATACACACGTCAGAATCAAAGACCTGGCCTGAAGCCTACCTTGTTCTGCCACCTAATAGCTGTGTGATCTCCTTTTGAACCTTCTGAGCCTCAGTTTCTTCATCTAGAAAATGGCACTGATAACATCTACTACATAACGTTTTCATGTATTTAAATGATCAGGAGTTAACACTTTATAAACTGTAAAGTACATGCGAAAATAAATGCATATGGTTGTGGTAATAGTATTTATATACGTGGTCTCCCACTAGCTACCATGTCCCTACCCCACACACAGATACAAATACATAGACACTCCAATTCTTTATGCCCGTCACAGCCCCTACCTACCATATTTGAGCCCCAAGTAGTAGCTGCAGTGGCTTGCTGACTTATTTGTGCAGGAGGGTGCAGGGAAGAGGTGGTTGGAGGGAGGAAGGGAAGGAACAAGGCAGGCAGGCAGGCAGGCAGGCAGGCATGCTGCCAGACTGAGGCTAGGATAGGTGGCCAAGTCTACATGGAGGCCCAGCGAAGGGACTGGCTGGAAGTCAAAAAGGATATAATTAACTTAAGAATCACCATAAACTTGTTGCCACTCTTAATAGGCTTCAAATATTTTCTCAATTTACCCTGGCTTCATTCTTCTTGGTTTACCCTTACTGGGGAGGAAGGAGGAGAAAAATCTTAAAGGGGCAGCACCACCAAGCACATAAGAGGGAGGAACAGGTCTAAGCTTTGAACAAAATCTCAGCGGCCTGCTGTGACATCAGCTGCCTGCACGGCCCCTCCTTAGGGAACACAGGGAGTGAGGGAGTTGAGTTGTAGTGACAGGAAGAAACACACATGCCTGACCTGGCTGTGAAGCTGCCATCCTTGACCCTGTGGTCTAGGAGCTGCAGTTTAGTGTCCTTTGAAGAGTCAAGGGAGGATTGCCTTGTGATGCTCCCTGTGTTTGGTCATTTCAGCTTGCTTTGTCTTTTCCTGACTAGGCAGAAAGTGCATGTTGGTATTTCTGGAACAAATTTAAAAGCTTCTGGAAACGAATTCACAATGTGCAGAAGAAAAGAGACAGTGTCTGATAACCGAAGTTCAAGCTGAGAAGCAGCATGATTGGATATCACAGGATCAGCTCCTCACTCCACCTTAAGTTAACTGCTTAATGCCAAAGTCTAGTCTTAATAAGGCTCAGTTCTCTCTCTAAAATTGAGAACACAAACCCTCCAATCTACCTCCCACATAAGGTGGCCCAATCAAAGCCTCCAGGCTTGCCTGCCCCTGTGGCCATCTTTTGAATGCTCCCTTTTATCTGCAGCGCAGATGTTAGCTGCCTGTTTCTCTGCTGTCACCTGTATCCACTCTTGCTGCCCCTGGCTTCTGGTCCCCCAAAGAGCCTGCTCTCAGGAAAGCATTAGTGAGCATCGTAGATCTCACCAGTGTTTCTGTAGGGGAGAGAGCGGAGGAGGGTTATACTGCACAGCCCATAGCAAGAGGGGGGATCTCTCTTGGCCTTCTAACCCTACTGGACCCTCGATTGGATCTATTCACCTCAATTTCCTGCCATCTTTCCTCTCAGGAATGAAACAGATTTCAATACTGTTTCCAATCTTAAAGATGCCACCCCCTGTAATTTTTTGCATGCATGCCCTTGGGATCTTACTCTCCATCTCATCAAGCAATTTACCTGAGTATTTCTTTGAAACAAATAATATGCCCTCTCCAAGATAAATTTTAGTAAAGAAATATGTCACCAGCTCATTAGATTGCCATAATTTGGAATTAAAGGTAACTTTCTCTTTTAGTTTGCTGTCAATTTTATATTTAATCTTAGAAATTAAAAATAGATACTGGAAATCTTAGTTAATTTTTTGGTTGAGGCCTGGCCTTTCAGACACTATTCAAGAGGCCTTGAGGTGAGTGTGTGTGCCTGCTCACAGATGTCTAGAGAGTCAGACCCTCAGGGTCCCTGCTTAGCTCACTCTCCTGGATCATCTGTGACCCATGCTCTGGGCAATCCAGATTGTTAGCCTCTAGGCTCCTTGGACACCAGCAAGACCCCTTCCCTATAACACCCAGCATGATGTTGCCTTCTGAGAAGAGGTCAGCACCATGGGCTGTGAGCACACCCTGACCATGAAGGCTTCATTGTGCCCCCAGAGCTTTGGGACTTTGCTCAAAAGGAGGGGCAGGTGTGGATGCTCTTTCAGCCCCTCTGAAAGCCCAGACTACCTGATCTCCCAATCCCTAGACCCATCTTCCTCCATCAGGGAGCTTAACACGCTTTGAAGTAGAGGCAGAGCTGCTACCAGAGCCCCAGTGGAGGGTCCAGGGTCTCACAGCCTCAGCAACTCAAAGCTATAGATCCTGTTGCCGTGGCTCAAATCCAGAGACGTAAGTGTCTGATGTGTGTCCCTGAGAGCTCAGCTGTGCATTCACACTCACCCATACACTTACACACTCACATTTTTTCTTTTCTTTTTCTTGTTTTTTTTTTTTAACAGACAAGATCTCTGTCTGCCGCCCAGGTTGGAGCTCAGTGGCATAATCATAGCTCCCCGCAGCCTTGACCTCCTGGGCTCACATACACAGAGCTCAGCAGAAGAGACACGTGAAAGAAACAGACTCTAAAACCTAAAACGTCGCTAAGGACACCACCTAATTTCTTCTGGATGGTTGGACTCCCTTTACCCTAGAGGTAAGGAAAGAGGCTCACAGGCCAGGTGATCCCAAAGTGGAGACAAAAGAGCAAGCAGGCAGGTAAAGGGCCTTACTAACTGGGCACTGGCCTGGCTAAGGCTCACCTCTCTGTCCTCATCTCCCCTGCACTCATGCCAGAGGCTTATTCCCACAGCCATATCTGTGCTCCTGCTGGACTCCTGTATGAGATGCCCTCTTCTTTACTTCCTTTCCAAATCCACTCCAACATTCAGAACTGGTTCAAGTCCTCTTCTTCCAGGGAGCTTTTCTCACTGCAAGATCTGACCTCTCTTGGCCCCCAGTAGCCCAGCCAATGACACTGACAAATACTATGTGCTCCTTCCTCCCCTCCCTGTTTCTTGGTGAATGAGCCTCATCTCCTGGGTGGGCTGAAAGCTGGTTCAGGGCAAAGACTATCCTACTCTCTGTATGTCTCAACACCCAGCCTGGAGTTCATGCTTATAAAGTAATATTCAATTCCCTATTAACTGGGACAAAAGATGTTGGATGGGAGAAGGCTCAGCTGCTTCCAGAAAGACACTTGTGCTTCAAAGCTTAAGGAAGGCAGGAGGCAGGAGGAAGGAGGGAGGCAGAGAGGTAGGGAGGGGGAAGAAGCACTCACTAAAAGCTTATGGAATACACAGAAGAGCTGAGCATCAGAACAAAGACTCATTTAAGAGGGCAAAGGAAACACTAGATGGCTGTTAATGGTGAACTGAATATGATAAATTATTTCTTAAATTACTTGGTTTCACTCCTTGTTGTTATGTACAGTTAATTGGAGGGAACAAAATCCTGCTGCAGAGAAGAGCTCAGAGCTGTGCCTGCCTGGATGGGGGAGTGATGGGGGAGCCTTGGAAGCCCCCTTACAGTCTCAGATTTTTCATTTCTCCAGGACCTCATAGCCACGATGAAGGGCTGACAAACCACCATTCACTCTCCAGCTTCCTACGGTGACCCAGGTCCTTTTACCTATGCTCTGGTCCCCTAGCAGGCTTGGGTCATTGGCAGCCCAGGTAGCCCAAGGGAGAGAGAATCAGAGGTGAGCTGAGTGGCCAGAGGTCATCTAAAGGATTCCCCAGACTCTGAACACCAACCAGGCCCCAGCTGTCTCTCACCTGAAAGAAAGCTAGATGGCTTCAACAGCAGATTTAATCTTAGTTCAAAAACTTGGATTGTGACTCTTTTTTCCCTTATGTTTCATATATATGTACACACACACACACATACATATATATGTAAACACACACACACGTACACACTGAGACACACTGAGGTACACTGAGTTTTTACCAAATTATAAAGCACTTAGTGGAGAAAGGGGTCAAAGGAGACATACAGAGTTAAGACACAGTTTCTGCCTTCACTTACTTGGGAAGACAGACAGATACAAGTAGATTGAATTTATTATGGGATGCATAGAAAAAAAAAGTCTTTCTAACACTTAATTTAACACAAAGAATCTGTTAGAGTTTGGAATTTTATTAATAATCCTGTGGCCAAAGGGAGAAGAGGCAGGCAAAGTGAGCCTGATAACATTGTCAGCAAAGGAAAGAAATTTAGGAACATGTAGAGCTGTGTGACGGACCAGGATTTCACACAAAATGTTTACATGAAAATTAATTAATGAGGCTTGGAGAGTTTTACTTACATTATATAGGAGACAATATTAAAATGTTGAAGTCCACTTGTCTACAAGATAGTTTAATAATTACTATCAAAAGGCATTTTTATAATTATAGAAGTAGAAAAAAGAAAAGTTATAAGATGTAGCACAGGTGTAAGTTTGAAGACCATGTCACTTTTTCTAAACAATATTTAAATTTACATTTAATCTTACGTTTAGAAACTATTCTCAACCTTCAGTTTTATCACAAGAAAATGTTTTTAATTGCTATATTCGTTTGAATACACTTTTGAATAAATAAATATTATCTCAGGAGAAAAAGCTTTTTCACAAGTCTGTTAATTAGAGGCTCACTGTCTCTTCTTGCAGTCAGAAGTCAACAGTAACACCATATAAATGGTGTTGAGATACACACACACACACACATATATATAATTATATATAGCAAAATCAAAATGCTAACAAAGAAAGTAATATGAGATAATGGTTTTTATATTAAAAAACTGTGGTGCTTAAAGAAGAGCCTAGAATGACAGTTCTATCTGTATGGATAGTTAGATACCTTGAATAATTCTTGCTAGTAAAACAACTAAAATATTGGATAAAATATTAAAAGTTTAAAAATTAGAATATTTAAAAAGCTCTGATGATTTAAGCACTCTAAAGATAAATAGAAAACAGAAACCTCTGGATGGAAGAGAGTGTTGGAAGCAGCTTTGACCTGAAGGATCTGTGCCCCACCCTGAAGATCTTAGGCTTCCACTTGGATGACTGCACAAGTTTGAGGCAGGACAGAAAGCCCGGGGACCATCTAAAGTGGAATATTTTAAAGGAGTTTATTGTGTAAAGCTGGGGCACCAAAGGGCTCCACCTACAGTGTAAGGTGAACAAGAAATAAAATCTCTCTTTAGAAGGAGGCTGGCAGATGCCAACAGGAATTCTTTCTGAAGGAGTTGTACTGTGACCCAGACCTCAAGCAATTCCCACAAATAAGATTTTAGTAAAAATATCACCTTACAATCAAAGTCACAAAACATACAAGGAAATAAGTCACCATGAGTGAGAGCCAAAGTAATAGACAACACAAAGGCTTAGGAACTGGAATTAACAGATAGAAAATGTAAAAACTAATAGAAAAGCTGAAAAACATGAGGGTACAAGAGATCATAAAGAATAATCTTAGAAAATTTCAAAATTAAAGAAACAGTATTTCTAGAAATAAAAATAATTAGCAACTGGGATTTAGAAATGTAATGCACAAGTTAAACAGATTACACATATATGAAGAGAAAGTTAGTAAACTAAAAGGTAAATACAACAAAATTAAACCAAAATATGGCACAGGAATACAAAATGATGCAAAATAAGTAAGAAGGGTTGGGACATGGAGAATGAATTAAGAAGGCCTAATTCAAGGCCGGGCGCAGTGGCTCATGCCTATAATCCCAGCACTTTGGGAGGCCGAGGCGGGCAGATCACGAGGTCAGGAGATCGAGACCATCCTGGCTAACACGGTGAAACCCCGTCTCTACTAAAAATACAAAAAATTAGCCAGGCATGGCAGCAGGCGCCTGTAGTCCCAGCTACTTGGGAGGCTGAGGCAGGAGAATGGCGTGAACCTGGGAGGCGGAGGTTGCAGTGAGCCAAGATCACGCCACTGCACTCCAGCCTGGGCAACAGAGTAAGACTCCGTCTCAAAAAAAAAAAAAAAAAGAAAAGAAAAGAAAAGAAAAGAAGGCCTAATTCAAGTCTAATTGAATTTCTAAAAGGAAATAATAGAAAAAAATAAAAACAATATTCGAAGTGTATTATAACAATGGAGAAATTTCCAGAATTATTAGGAAATGCCAATCTTCAAATCTAAAAAGCTCAATAAATCCAAAGTGAAATAATTTTTAAATCAATAACTACGTGCAAAATAGTGAAATTTTGAAACATCAAAGGCAACTAGATTCTGAAAGCTGCCATAGAGAAAATATAGATCGTGTACCAATGAACGGCAATTTAATTCTTGGCTGACACCTCAATATCAATAAAAGAATACAGAAATCAGTAGAGTAAAATGTTCAATATATTGAGAGAGGAAAAAACCCAAAACTGTCAACTTAAACTTGTATGCTGATAAAAAACTATTTCAAAAACGATAGTAAAATACAGACAATTTCAGACAAAAACTAAGAAAAATTTACCATTAAAAGATCCTCACTGAAGAAAATCCTAAAAAATATACTTCATGCAGAAGAAAAATTCTTCCAAATGCCAAGTCTGAGACACATGAAGGGATGGTGAGTAAAAACGTAGGTGGATATGAATAGGAGGATACAGCTAAGCAAACTCTGACTCTGAAGTTAATAATAACATTAACAATAGTAATAATGTCTAATAGAATAATGTCTAATTCGAGGGGTGAGAAGGTAAGCTGGAAATAAAATATGGGATAACAAAAGCATCTAAGTTGAGAGAAGTTAACAAGAATTAAAGCATTCTCAGATCCTCGTACTGGTCTAATTCAGCAGGATTAATATTTGGATTGGTTTTGGTTTAGTGCAGGCATGTTAAAACACTTGCTCAACAAATTGTTCAACTTCTTTAGCAAGCTGAGCAAGTTGTTCAAGTGGACATGGAGTGGATAACTTTTTCCAAACAAGTCGAGAAGGAAATTTTAGTAAGAAAAGGAAAAGAAGTCAAGAATGAAGATTGTTAAACATTATGTAAAGTGACAATACAGTCACAAAAAGATAGATATTATATGATTACACTTATATGAGATACCTAGCAATTCATAGAGACAGAAAGTAAAATGGTAGTAGCCAGGGGCCGGGAGGAGGGGAGAAAGAGGAGTTGTTTAATGGATATAGAGTTTCAATTTGGGAAGATGAAAAAGCTCTGGAGATTGATCTCACAACCATGTGAATATACTTAACGCTATATTGAATGGTACACTTTAAAATGGTAGGATGGTAAATTTTATGTTAGGTGTATTTACCACAATATTTTAAAAGGAAAAAAGACTGGAAATTGTTTAGAATTTTTTTAACCATAAAATGCAGTATAAAGAGAAAACACATAATAAGCATAATAAGATAGTATAAATATATTTTAATATATCAGTAATCACTTTAAAGTTCAATATACTTAACTCTCCAGTGTCAGTGTTTTCATATTGGATTTAAAATAACAATCCAGTTACATGCTTGTTATGAGACACAATTAAAATATAAGAAGGCAGAAATATTGAAAGTCAAAGAACAGTAATATACATACTGTCATAAACCAAGTTTCCATACTTATGAGGACTGTTTCTTAGTTTTTACACACTCAAAACATCTACTCACACCTCCCACAAGACACTTTTGAATGCAGCAGACTTAAGACCTGGGGAGGTGATGGCAGAAATTGCATTACAGAAATACAAACAATTTCAAATCAAATACAGTTAGAGCATTCATAATCTAAAAAATCTGAAGTCAGCAATGCTCCAAAATCTGCAACATTTTGAGCACTGATATGACATTCAAAGGAAATGCTCACTGAAACATTTCAGGTTTCATATTTTCAGATTAGGAATGCTCAACTGGCCTGCAAATATTCCAAAATCTTTAAAAATCTGAAATCCAAGGTACTTCTTGTCCCAAGTATTTTGGATAAGGGATACTCAACCTGTATTGCACACTTGATCTTAGCAGTTCTTTGGTCACCCTACTCCAAAGCTCCAGGCATCATGTAATCTCATTGGCTTCTCCCTTAACCCTTCCCCTCTCTCTCCCACACTTGCACCCAGGATCTCTAATTCTTCTTGCTCATCATGCCCAGCAATTCAGCTTTCTCCCATCCTCCTACCCAAACCCAGTCAATATTCAAATCCATGTAGACGCTCTGAATAATGACAGACATTTTACTTAATAAGAGCCTTCCTTCTCAGAAGGTAGTGATTTATTATTACATGTAGAATTAGAAGCAATCAGGAGAATATTTTAATATCAAATACTGCACAGAGTGTGGCTCATTCCAGAGCAGTAGTTTCTAACCAGCAGTGAGCATCCAACTTCTCAAAAGCCTCTCTGCAAATCCTCTTAATCAGACCTCCTACCATGGATTTGGATCCACAAGTATTTCTTGTAAGCAAAAGAGAAAACAAAAAGAAATTACTGTTGCTGAGTAGGTTGTGATCACTCAAAAAGGAGAAAGAGTGGGTTTCCACTCCACTCTTGACTTCCTAGTCCAGCCCTCCTAATTTGTCTGAAATGTTGCCATGGTTTCTTCTCTAGCCAGTTGGCCTGCTATTCCTCCTCCCGCTCCACTGGCCCTGTACACGCCACATCTGAGACCATGGACTTTTCTCTTCTTGCCACCATCCCATATTAAATCTGCATCACCTCTCACCAGGAATATTTGAATGGTCAGACCATCTTCAGCCTCTCCCCACCAATATTACTATTCTCAATGCTTTCAGAAAATTATTTTCCTTTTAGAAGAACATACATTCACTGATTGTCTATGATGTGCCAAGCACTGTTGGAACCTTCTGCAATATTGCAACTACCCACATACAACAGGTATTACTATCCCCATTTTACAGACAAGAAAACTGATGCTCAATGCCAAGATCACAGAGCTGGTGGTGGAGAGGCCAGGATCCATGACCACATCTGCTTCCTGCAGAACCCACACTTCTTCCACCACAGTCATCTCTGCTCCAGGTTTGCCATTTTTGCCACTTCTACCGAACACCTGTATAACTATTAACTTACTATTTTTATTTATATCAAGTCTATTTTTATTCTTAGATATATTCTTTTTAAAATCTGTATGTCACTCCTGTTCATTAAAAATGAGTAACACTTTTCCTCGGCACGGTAGCTCATACCTGTAATCCCAGAACTTTGGGAGGCCCAGGTGGGTGGATAATTTGAGATGAGGAGTTCAAGACCAGTCTGGCCAACATGGTGAAACCTCGTTTCTACTAAAAATACAAAAATTAGCTGGACGTGGTGGCACACGCCTGTAATCCCAGCTACTCGGGAGGCTGAGGCAGGAGAATTGCTTGAGCCTGGGAGGCAGAGGTTGCGGTGAACCGAGATCACACCACTGCACTCCAGTCAGGATGACAGAGTGAGACCCTGTCTCAAAAGAAAAATTAATAACTCTTTTCATAAACAGAAAGTAATATAAAGTGAAATGAAGATAATTTGATTTTATTAAATTTAAACATAATAAGGAAGGATAAAGAAAAGCTCCCTAATGTGGTTTGTGGACCCAGCGTGCTTTGGCCCTGTCCCCTCCAGCCTCGGCCCCTCCGCTCTCTAGCTTGCCCTTCCACAGCAGCCTTCTTTCTGTCCTTAGTGCTTGCCATGTCACTGCCACAGGGTATTTGCACATGCCACTCGACCTAAAACCCTCTTCCCCATCATGTTTACTTACCTCCTTCCAGCCTTTCAAAGGTCAGCCTCGGGAAACCTTTAAAGAACTTCTAATTGGGCCAAATCCTCTCTACCTCAGGCCTCAGGGCGCTGTGGGTCTCTCCTTCATAGCACTTTTCCCAGGGACAGTTTTGCATTTGTTTGTGAAATTGATTAGCCTCTGTTATGTAAATTCACCAGGGCTATGACTATTCCTGGTTTTGCTCACCATTGAATTTCCAGAATTTAGCATGGTGCCTGACACACTGTAGGCATTTAATAGTATTTGCTGAATGAAGAAAAGAGTGAATGAGTGACTGAATGGTTCCCAGATTTTTGAAATCTAAGTAGTAAAGTGCAATTCCATGTGGATGTAACTTTTTTCTTCCCTAATCAACACCTGTGTTTCTGACTTGATTATGTGGTGTGAGAGATACTGTAAGCTTTCTCCGGTGAGGTCACCACTGCTTCCTTTGACCAAGGAGGCACAGCTGGGTATGGTGCTCACAAGTTTTGAGAGTCAGTGCTTTCTGAATCTTCTGAGTCCTCCAGATACTGCCATCTCCATGGTCCATCCTTTGCAGATCTGTGTCATCCCATTCACACAAGACTGTGACAGATAGGCAGGGGCTTCCATATGGAAAAATAAAGATATAACTAACAAGGTTTAAAACAGCCTTCCATGATTCTTTTAGACTTCACATTTCATAAAACACCAAAAAAATGTGATCATTTCTCTGCCAAGTCTGCATAGTGTTTCTCCAAAATCTCTCTATCTTCACTGCCAATCTCTAAGTCAAGCTCTTGTCCCTGGCATCTCAACCATTCTAACAGACCCCTCCAGCCTTTGTCTTCTCTAATGGATTCTCTAACAGGCACAGTCCTAAATTCATATATGGGCAGGTTGCCTCTTAGCTGAAAAACTGGGAAGTCTCCCAACTCCCAATTCCCCACAGATCACATCAAGGCTTCCCCAGCAAACATTTAAAACCCCCCTTAGTGCAGACCCCACCCTGCCCATTCCGCTTCTTTGCTCAACAGAAGAGAAAGCCGCTTGTTGTTCTGTGGTCACCCTGAGATTCAACCCAGGCCTGCAGCTCACGTATGGCCCACATCACACCCACACCAGCACCAGGCCCAGGGGACCAGGCAGAAGGAGAACCTGAGCGACTCAGTGTTAGTCCCCACAGCTGAGGAAGCTCTCAGAGGTGCAGACAACCCTTGCTGCTGGGTTCTCGTAAATGCTGGAGGAGGCATCAACTTAGGCACAACTCACAGTAGGTGTGAATGAAAATATCTCTTTCTGCTTTCTTTGAGAAAAAAAAAATACCAACTCACATTGAAAGAATAGAATCATTTACATTACATGGATCCTGGGAAAACCATGGAAAACTGCACTCAGGGAAAAGAATGGCAGAAACAAGGGGAATCACCTCCAGAGGCAAATTGGTTTCTAAAACCATCTCTCCAGGAAGGGAAGTTAATGGGGAAGCAATCCAACAAAAGACCCAGAACCACTGCAGACAACTGTGATTCAGTGATGTCGGTCATGGAGCCGCAGCTGCAATACGCTCTTACTGCGGAGCCCAGGCAAGTCACAGAAACTCTCTGAGTCTGTGATACAGAGATGGTAAACTAAACGTCATCAGAAAAGTGGGAGGATAAGGAAAGATATGTGAAGAGGTGTTATAAACTGTAGCCTGCTTTCAAGTGTATATGAGCTCAAGAGAGACCTCTGGGGGCTTTTTGGGTTTTCTGGAGGTGGTTGCTTCTGGCAGAGAGGGGATTACAGATAAATCAGGTCAGATCCAGAATTTTGTCCCCACCTTTGATGATTCAGAAACATTTCATTTATTTAAGAAAATAGTCCTGACTGCTATCCAGGGCAGCTTTTCCCCAACATCATGCTACCAAGGAAACCAAATTAATAACCAGAGATTTACTTACTGGGTGGGGGTGGAAGCTGAGCCAAAGGAGACCAGATAGTCAGAGACACACTTTTTTTAAAACCACAACTTACACAGAGCCTGAAATTTCTGATACAGTGGAGAAATGGTCTATCAAAACCAGGGTGAGATACCGCAGAACACCAGACACAGTATCTCACTCTGTTTGTCGGTAGCAGAACAAACCCTGTAATTGGTTTTCTTCAATTTCAGGAGAAATCCTTTGTCTGCCCTTTCTGTAGATGTCTACCCGTCTGTCTGCATTTTCCACTAGTATGACACAGTTTCTAAGGCTACAGTTTATGCTGTGGTTCTTGGTTTTCTTCCTTATCTTCCTAATTCAGAAAAACCCTAATCTGATCAACCACATGTTTAACAAGCCTTCTCTGAGTTCAGCTTTCCATGTATTACGGAAATTCTTATTATCCAGGAATGTCACTTCCTGACCTGATGGAGAAATTCAAAGAGTGCCTTCTTTTGTACTTTAATTACATTTCCAAGTAATTCAGAAAAACAGACTTGGAAAATGGCTTGAATTTGGCTCCAATATGAACAGAGCACTGTGAGGAGAGAAGGCCTGAAAAAGCAGCAACATTGAGCACCAAGGTGGCCAGTGCCTCCGGGGCCCATCTTCCTGGTACCTTTAGGCATCAGTGTTTCTGTGTTGTGTGTGTGTGTGTTTGTGTGTGTGTGCGTGTGTGTGTGTATTCCTCATCCGTGGTCTCAGGAAAGAGCAGCAGACATCTGATTTATGCCAAATTTTTTAGACAAAGTGCCATAGTAGCCATCCCAAGGCCAAGCATGAATCTAGCACCAGGGCAATCCACAGGGAGAATTCCAGTTCAAAAAACATAAGGGAGAGCCTGGCACAGTGGCTCACTCCTGTAATCCCAGCACTTTGGGAGGCTGAGGCAGGCGGATCACCTGAGGTCAGGAGTTTGAGACCAGCCTGGCCAACATAGCAAAATCCTGTTCTATTAAAAATACAAAAATTAGCCAGGCATGGTGGCAGGCACCTGTAGTCCCAGCTACTCAGGAGACTGAGACATGAGAATCACTTGAACCCAGGAGGCAGAGGTTGCAGTGAGCCAAGATCCCAAGGTCATGCCACTGTGCTCCAGCCTGAGCAACAGAGTGAGACTCTGTCTCAAAAAAAAAAAAAAAACAAAACAAAAAGCAAAAAGAAAAAAACAAAAACA
The DNA here is from genome assembly GCF_028858775.2 of Pan troglodytes. Taxonomy (NCBI): domain Eukaryota; kingdom Metazoa; phylum Chordata; class Mammalia; order Primates; family Hominidae; genus Pan; species Pan troglodytes. The sequence goes on from NC_086015.1 coordinate 42,984,603, forward strand.
GACAAACAAAACCACAAGGGACAAGTGTGGCCCCATCCAGCCTCAGGTGTTCCAGTGAGCCGAATGAAGCTGACACGTAGTGCAAAAGGAGATGGCATTAACTTAGAACTGTGGGATTGAGCAAAAGATGAAAGTACCAACTTGGGCCAACCCTGGCCCGTTTGGAACTGGGAGTACTAAGGGGGAAATGACAGTCCCTGCTGCCTACTCTGTGGGACCACATCTGGACCACTACAGGATGCAGAATTCCTGGAACTTTTACTGGGTGTAAAGCGCATTTGTTTCCACAGAGCAAGAGGAAATCAGCTTCATTCTCAACAAAGTGCACAAGTCTTCCTGGCCCACTAAGGCATCCTTTTTTCTTAATGGTTTAATGGGCCCTGGGTAAACAGTGGGTGAGCCCCTGACTTAAATGGAAAGGTCTGAGATTATGTAATACAGCCCTGCCGAGCTAATAAGGCAGGGTGGGGAGCTGCTTCGGAGCTATTGCTTTTATACGAACAACCCAGTGGATTGTTTTACTGGAACAAGCTTTGACATAGGTTTCATTTACTAAGGGAGGAAAATTTCTCTGAAAGTAGGGAATCAGCAGACACAATATATGAAAGATACAGTGGTGAAGCAGCACATAGTTAAAATGTGTCATGCTACACAGTGACAATGGTGATGGCTCAAGGATGGGGTGGGGGTCAGGAAAGGAAAACCAGGAAGGAAGAACTGTGGACCCAGGGTCAGGATCCTGGGCTGTCATGTAACATCTTCCAATAAATGTGATCTTGGGGGAGACCATTTTGGGCCTTGGTTTCCACATCTGCGAAATGTTATTATAGCCATGAACACTTACTGAAAGCTTACCCCATATGCCAGACACATCTTCCAATCAACTTATGTGAGTTATCTCATTTAATTTTCACAACAATACAAAGTAGCGGGGAAAACTTCTGGCTTCTCTTGAAAACTCAGAAAATCTAACAATGTTGAGTATGAGTCCAAAATGTCAGCAAGAAGCCAGAGCTGAATAGGGAAGGCTGTTTTAGATGAGACCATTAGCCACAGACCTCACCACTCTTCTTACTGTGCTACTTATTTCCTTTATAGTACCTGAGTGGTTCCTGCTGCGTGTGGGTTTGTGGCCCCTGCATTAGATGGCCTTCATGATTCCTCTTCACCCCTGAGCTTTGATGTTTTTTGCTCCATGTCACCTTCACCAGAGTGGTCAGGCCATTCTTCAATATTCAGACCTAGGCAAAAGGTGCATGACTTTGAACTCCCCTAGTTAAGTTAAGGCTTCTAGAAAGAACAGGCTTTGGGAGCTGAGGAAGGGTGCTCACTGTGCCCTATAAAATAGAGTTTCAATAGACACTGGGTCCTCTGTGGCCTGACCTCCCCTGTGTCGGCAACTTGAGTCTCACTTGAATGGGGAAAGAAAGTAATAGAGAAATGAACAAGGAAATTCTGAAACCCTCAAGACAAACAAGGACCCTCCTATCATTAAGGTAAAGCCAAGTGTGACCCTAAGGCAAGTTACTTAACCTCTGTGTCTCAGTTTCCTCATCTATAAGTTAATGACAACCTCTACCCCATAAGGGAGCTTGAAAGAAAATCCAAAAAAGAAAGAATCTCTTTGAGTTGCTAATGACTCTTAAGTTTCTGGTTCTAGTCCTTTGACCATCATGACAGTCCTATGGTTTTACGAAAGAACTATCCATCTCTATTTAAAAAACAAAAAACACAAAGACCTTTTTTGCTTAAGCTAACTTGTGTTGGGTTTCATCCACCAGGAAGTTAGAGAGAGAAATTACTTAGAGATAAACTTACACATTACAAATCCTTCTGTTCTGTGTGCTTTTAAAAATGTTCAATTTCTAAATGGGCCTCTGGTGAAGATAATGATCACCTCATTGATTTGTTCCCAGGAGAACAGGATAAAATGAAGTCCTGCTGATCACATTTCTAAATCTTTTTAGTCCCATTGCTTTGGGAAAGTTTCTACACCAGTCATCCTTCTACAGCCTCCCTCTTTCCCACTGTTCCTTCTCTGCAACCACCAGGAAAGGAGGAATCCCAGAGCAGTCTTGCTCCATGACCATCAGGTCCTTTTCACTCATAATCCTCTTAGACCACATTCTCTAGGAATGTACTCATTCTTCAATGGGTGCCTCCACTGAGGAAGGTGCCCTATTCATCTGGAGACCAACATGTTCAGAGCTGCTAGTATCTGCCTCCTTCTGGCTCTTCAACATTGCATTCAATCTAAAGAGCTCCCCCTACCTTCCCATAATTGTTATTTTAGTTTAAATAAGAAAGAGCTGGTTTCTGTTGTTTGCAACCCAAGAACCCTAAATCCAATATGGCACCTTAGTGGTGAGGACAAGGGGGTAGATGGTAAAGGGGAGATATTGATATTGAATTGTCAAGGAAAGCCTTTCTGAGGAGGTGAAATTTGTGCTGAGCTTTTTTTTTTTTTTTGAGACAAAGCCTCACTCCTGTCCCCCAGGCTGGAGTGCAATGTCATGATCTTGGCTCACTACAACCTCTGCTTCCCAGGTTCAAACAATTCTCCAGCCTCAGCCTCCCAAGTAGCTGGGATTACAGGTACCTGCCACCATGCCCGGCTAATTTTTGTATTTTTAGTAGAGACGGGGTTTCACCATGTTGGCCAGGCTGGTCTCAAACTCCTGCCCTCAGGTGATCTGCCCACCTTGGCCTCCCAACGTGCTGGGATTACAGGCGTGAGCCACTGTGCCTGGCTGAAATTCGTGTTGAGCTTTCAATGAAGGCACGTGAAAGTCTGGGGGAGGGAACATTCCAAGAAAATAAGAGCAAATGCAAAGACCTTGACTCAGAAACATATTCAAGGGCAGTGAGGAGGCCAGTGTGACTAGAGTTGAGTGAATGAGCAAGCATAGTAGGAGATGAGGCAGAGATGTAGGCAGGGGCTGGATTATGTATGGTCACTAGGCTGCAGCAGACTATTTCAGTTTTGTGATACAATGAAAGCCACAGGAGGGCTTAAACAGAGGATGACATATTCGGATTTTTTAAAAAAATGTCTTTCTGGCTGGCTGTCTTTTTTTTTTTTTTTTTTTGAGACAGAGTCTTGCTCTGTTGCCCAGGCTGGAGTGCAGTGGCGCAGTCTCAGCTCACTGCAAGCTCTGCCTCCTGGGTTTATGCCATTCTCCTGCCTCAGCCTCCCGAGTAGCTGGGACTACAGGCACCCGCCACTACGCCCGGCTAATTTTTTTTTGTATTTTTAGTAGAGACGGGGTTTCACCGTGTTAGCCAAGATGGTCTTGATCTCCTGACCTTGTGATCCACCCATCTCGGCCTCCCAAAGTGCTGGGATTACAGGTGTGAGCCACCGCACCCGGCCTGCTGGCTGTCTTAAGAATCAACTGTTAGGGACAGGTGTAAAAATGAAAAGATCAGTGGGGACACTGTTGCAGGAGTGCAGGCTGGAGGTGACCATGGCTTGGGTGTGAGCTATGGCAGTGAAGATGGAGAAAGGCAAATAGATTTGTGAAACCATTTCAAGGAAAAGCTGTCTTACATAATTTGCTGATGTGGATTGTGAGGGGAAGAGTATAATCAAGGCTGAGTCTTGGATTTTGGACTGAACAACAGCATAAATGCATTTGCCATTTGCTGGGATGGTGAAAACTAGAAGAGACATGTTGTTTAAAGTATTAGTCATCTACTGCTGTGTAAGAAATGACCTCAAAACTTAGTGGTTTAAAATAGCCATAAGCGTTTACCATCTCACAGTTTCTATGGGTCATGAATTCCAGAATGGCTTAGCTGGGTTCCTCCAGCTCATGATCTCTCCTGAGGTTGCAGTCAAGATGTTAGCTAGTTGGTCTTGGTTGGGACTAAAGGGTCTGCTTTGCAGGTGGCTCACTCATGAGGCGAGGTTGTACTGGCCATTGGTGGGAAACTGCCATTTCTCCCTACCGGGACCTTTCCACAGTCTGTTTGAGTGTCCTATACAAGTGATGTAAGAAAGTAAGGCAAAAGCCACAATGTCTAGCCTTGGAAGTCACACTTTTTGATTTGCACAATATCCTGTTAGTTATACAGATCAGCTGCCTTCATTGTGGGAGGAGACTACACACGGGCATGAATACTAGGAGCTGAGAATCACTAGAGGCCATTTCAATGGACCGTCACCACACCATCCACACTGCTGCCAGAAGGAAGTGCCGACAGAGCCAGCAGGTGCGTCAGGGAGGCCAGTCTAATAAAGAGGAACTGAAGAATATGCAGGAATAGGAGTGGAATGATCGGATTCAGAGAGATACAAATGGATCAAAGAGAATGATTCCAGACACATGGAATGGAGACTTCAGTGGAGCTGGGTGTTCCCCATTGAAGTGTGAGCTGAGCTGGACAGACCCTACTTCTGCCTTACATACTGAGTGGCCCACCAGGCTTTGTGAACGGTGATGCAGTGAGGTGACCACAAGAAAGAAGAGGGAACCCCGAAACTGAAGATGTAAAAAGAAATCAATCCAGGCTGCTAATCAGGTTTAAGATGCAAGTATCTCTCCCTCCCTCCTTCTCTCTCTCTCTCTGTGTGTGTGTGTGTTGTTGTTGTTGTTGTTGTATTGAGTGGGAGTAGAGTTGGGGAATGAGCCAGAGATCAACCATGTTGGAGAGGAACAAACAAAGGACAAGGAGGCATTGAAATATGGGGCAGATCCATACAATACTGATAAAACCAAGTGGAAGTCCTGCAATTAACCCTGTGATTTTTGCAGCCTGGCCATGCAGAGCACAGCTTTGTGTTTGAGGTTTGTACTGAGTCTCTTGGAGCAAGGATCTATAGAGCCACATGTCATTTTCCAGCTGTGAGACCACTTTCCCCTTGACAGGTCAAGGTGGAATTCAGTCCCCTGCATTTTTGTACCCCTACCCCTTTCTTTCCGCACCTGGACAACTACAGCAAGACCAGTAGAGACACATCCCATTGAGAAACACAAGGCTCTGCCTACCACACACACACAAGTGTTTAATGTGAAACCACCCCAAACACAGTACATAGTGACTAATGCGCAGCAAAAGACAGAAGCTGAGTATCTTTGGAAGGGAGGATGGGAAAATTAACATCACAGGCATTCATCCATCTCTCCTCTTTCCTGTCCTGTCCTGTCCTCTTTTCATCTCTCCTTTCTCCCCTCTTCCCTCCTCTTTCTTCTTCCTCCCTTTCTCTCCCTCCCAGTGCCTTTCTCTCTCTCTCTCTCTCCCTCTCTCACACACACACACACACACACACCTGTCCTGTCCTTTACAGGAGTCACTCATCTTGCAAGGCTGGCTAATGGCACAAGCACGTCTGGGGCCCATATTTCTAGCTTACAGCTTCTTCCACAGGGACAGGGCTGTCTCTCTCTCAGTGCCTGAACCTTCTTAGGGACTCCTCAAGGAATGTGGATCAAGTATTGAGGAAAGTAGTAATCTCCCCAAGACACTCTGAGATCCAAGAGTTTTCTCCTAAGAGCAGGCATCACACAAAGGAGACACCATTTGCCCATGTGACCTGAAGGGGTCTAACTTCATCCCTGAGGCGACCTCACACTCGTTCTGGACACTGGCACTTCAGTGAAGCCTAGTTGATCAAATTTGATGAATCTTACCTTAAAAATGCAAAGAGCAGGTTCTGTGAAGCCACAGAGCCCGGGGCTGCTCTCTCAGGGAGCCAAGGTGCCCTCTTGCTCCAGGCCCAGCCTTGAGGAGAAGTTTTCTTAATAAAGGACCGCATCCCAAACCTGTCTGGCTTCTCCACTGCCCTGTTTCTGTCTCCAGCCCACATTTGCAGAGCTTGCACATAACTCAACTTTGCCATCCTGGGAAGGATTTGAGCACAAAGTCTGCAGTTCAGCCTCAGAATCAAGCGTGAGGGAAACAGTCATACCGTCCTGCCTCCAGGACTAGCTACATAATTTGTGGCGCCCGGTGCAAATGGGAATTTGAGGCTCCTTGTCCATAAATAATTAAGAATTTTAGAATGGTGACAACAGAGCATTAAAGCACTGGGCTTTCTGAATGCAGGGCCCCGTGTGACTGCACCAGTTACACACACATAAAGCTGGCCCTGCCTGCCTGTGACTTCCCCTGAGTCCACAGCCTTGATGCCTGCCCTTAACATCCTTCCAGCCAGTCTCCCTGCATGCCTCTCTAGCCCTGGGCTGAGCCACACAGGGCTCTGAAGGAGAAATACTCTTCCTTCCTTATTTATGACCTATCTCTCATTCTCTGAGCCTAGGCAATTCCATCATTCACCTCCTGGCCAGTACAGACCCTGTGGCCTCCATCACAAGTCTCTGGGCTCCCCCATCCCTCCTTGTTACAGTTCTCTCCCCATCTGCAGCTCATGCCTGCCTTCCACACACCTTGCAGTCTCTTTCTGTCTCAGGTAGTCCTCGCACACATCTTTCCCCTGTCCAGCCCTTACTCCATCTCCCTGCCATTGTTTCTGAAAGCCATCGCCTCATTTATTCGTCTTGTCACCAGGATTCTGCCCAACAAAAGAGTTCTACCATCAGCTTGGGAATATTCCCTCCCCTCATAACAACTCCGTTCAGAGTTTTATAAGACTGCTAGGCTTTAAAGATATTTTATAAGTGACAGGAGATATCTAAAAGTTTATTTTTATTACAACTCTGATTTTATAAATGAGGAAATAGGAATGTGGATGGGGTAAGTGGCTTGTCCAAGGTCACATAGCTAGTGAGTAGCAAAGCCAAGACGGGATTCCAGCACCTGCTGACTCCTACTACAACTCCTAAAGTTGGGACTGATGGGGTCATAGGAGAATAAAAGAATAAGGACATAAAGGAAAAAGGCAGTATGTGGTTTTTTAAAAACAATGGCTGCATATTCTTTGGCACCACTGAGAGGTGGGGATCTATGTCCCTTCTCTTGAGTCTGGGCAGGTTTGTGACTGCTGCAACCATTAGAGTAAGGTGGAAGTGATGAAGGGTCAACAAAAGTCTGCCTGGTTCTCCTGTGATGCTCACTCTGGGGGAAAGCCAGCCTCCATATAAGAACTCCAGACATCCTGAGACTGCGATGCTGGGGAGACCACAAGTAGTGCTCTGGTCAACAGCCCTAGTTGAGCATCCACCTAGCAGCCAGCATTAACTCCAGCCATGCAATGAGCAATCTTGGACTTCCAGCCAGTTGGGCCATTAGAAGATTCCAGCCCCTGCCTAAAAGTTTTTTTTAACTGAGGCCCCAGACATCATGGAGCAGAAACCCGCTGCCCTGACTGAATCCCTAACCCACAGATCTGTGAGTATACTAAAATGGTTGTTCAAAGACAGTAAGTTTTGGAGTGAGCTGTTATGCAACAGTAGTAAGCTGGAACAGCTAGGTACAACCCGTGCATCTGTTCACTGATGTTCAAGTCATAAATTTCACATGACTTCCTCTAACTGCTTTTCAGAATTCCTTCAACAGGCAACAAAAAGATGGTGCTTTTGAAGAATGTGCTTAGAAAGAGCAGGGATTCCTCTTCCTCATCCACATGCCTCAGTCCAGCCAGGTCTGCTTTCTGAAAAGAAGTGGAGAGGCTAGGGTTCCAACTCCAGTTGCATACTTAACTTCTCTGAACTTCAGTTTTTCCTCTGTAAAATGGGAATTAGTGAGTAATTCCACATAGTGGAACTGGTAGGGGATTTTAGGAGAGCAAATGTGTGAATATGCTCTGGGAACTTTGCAGCACAATATGAAAATAATCATTAAGGCCCCCTACAATCCGTTCCCCCATCCACCCCACCCCCTCTCATTTTATCTTGGTGCCTGGTAGATACAGGGTGACTCTGTCGAAATAATGTTCCCAGTCCAAGCCATTAGCTTTCCAGAGGCTCACACAGCTGTCATCTTTCTCTTCCAGTTTGCACCTTTCCAATAAAAGCATTGCCTCTTTTGATTACAGGAGAATTCACTCTAATTGACTTCCAGGCATTAAAGTTTTACTGAGATGAGCTCAGAGGCTCCCTGGGGATCAGGGGAAGTGCAGAGCATTGCTGCCCTTAGGGCCCTGGTGCTGCCAAGAGTTTCTAAAACAGCTGGCTCTAAATTTTGGCAGAGCGACTTCTGGGGAATATAAAGAGCAGCTCAGAGCAAGGGAGGCACTCCATCTCGACTTATCCGAGGTGCTGGAGGGGAGAAACTGCTGGGCCCCGGGCTCCCTGCTGCATCTCACTCACCTCTGCAATAAGGGGCAGAGACCGAACACAGACATGGAGGCCCTCACACCTGCATTCCTGACCCAAATCTGCCCACACAATGCCTCTATGTGGGCACAAAGGAGTGAAAGGCATGGTGCCTGCCCTCAAAAAGTCAGCATTATGCTTGCATGTATGATAGGTGTTGAGATAATGTGAGGCAATATAATTAGGTGCCAATTTAGATGGCATAATTAGCATTAAAAGAGGTAAATTGGAGGAGGAGAGAGGAGCAAAGATTAGGGATGACTGAGAATGGTTTCCTACTAGGAAGGAAACAAGTGCTGGGCCTTTGAGAACAATAACAATAGTAAACACTTACATACCACATGCTCTGTGCCAAATCCTGTGCAAGCCCTTTATATACTTTAACACATTCATTCCTCCCCACAGCCCTTCGAAATAGAGTCTGCTTCCAATCCCCTTTTCACAGATGAGAAAATCATGGCATGAAAAGGTTAAGAAACACGGCACAGGTCAGAGCTAGCAATTGGTAGAGGCAGGATGTGGAGCCAGAAAGTCTGACTCAGGGGTCTGTGTTCCTGACCACCACACTGTGTGTCTTTCAAGGCAGTAAAGGAGATGAGAAGAAAGGGAAGTACCTTCCAAGCAGGAGACACTGCAGGCACAAATGCACAGAGTGGGGACTCTGCTCCCCATTCAGCGGCCAATCACATCTTTCTTCCGTCTCCTGGGGGAAAAAATAATCATGTATATGGTTTTTTGTGCTTAGGAAATTTCCAGGATGATATGGAAAAATAAATGTTATCAGTGATTACTTCTTAGAAATGGATGGGAGTGAAGTGAAAAAAGTATTTTATACTTTCTAAAAGTTAGAAAGTTTCACCTTGAATCACTTTTACAACTAAATATTGTTTTATAAAAAACAAATTAAGACTATCCTCCCCATGCCCCACCATTTCTCTGAAGGAAACAGTTGCTCAGAAGGAGAAGAAGACCAAGCCAGGGCCAGTCCTTGGGCAGCAACTGGGTACAGGGAAGATGAGCCTATGGACTCTTTCCTCCGCCCAGAGGGAGCTGGGGACCTGCCCTCCTGCCAGCTCACAGAATCCATCCTTCAGGCTCTGGACACTATGCTCACCCTCACCCTCTCTTCCTTTGTCTCTGAGCTCCCCAACCTTCCTACTCACAACTGTGTGTTTGCAGAGATCATAGAGAGATGAAGACCTCTTTGTTTGACCTGATAATGTTGTGCAATTTCCTAAAGTTACTTGACAGCTTACAAAAATTGACAAAATTTGTATAAAAATTTGGATTTCTGACTTTGGATAAAATCAAAAGATCTGACAATCCTAGGCCTCCATTTTCACTGGACAATTTGGAAGCGGAGTTGATGTTAAGGTCAAATGTCATTTACATGGCACCTATGCTGTTGTTTTTCTTATAACTGGCCTGCTTGCTTAGCTACATCACCTGCTGGGTCCTGGTAAGCAGTTGAATTGGCAGTCTGTGCTTTATTTTTTATTTATTTATTTTATTGTATTTTATTTTTGAGACAGAGTCTCACTCTATCCCCCAGGCTGGAGTGCAGTGGTGTGATCTTGGCTCACTATAACCTCTGCCTCCCAGGTTCAAGTGATTCTCATGCCTCAGTTGCCTGAGTAGCTGGGATTACAGGCGTGCACCACCATGCCCAGCTAATTTTTGTACTTTTAGTAGAGACGGGGTTTTACCATGTTGGCCAGGCTGGTCTCGAACTCCTGACCTCAGGTGATCTGCCCATCTCGGCCTCCCAAAGTGCTGGGATTACAGGCATGAGCCACCATGCCTGGCCAGTCTGTTCTTTAGATTGCAAATAACTCCCAGTTGTTTCACACTTCTGCTTTCCCAAAGATTCTTGAGTGCAGAAACGAAGTCCAATACATCCTTTGCATTCCACCTATATTCTAACAGTGAAGCTTTTCATTGAAGGCCTGATGAACTGATGTCATGATTAAGTTACAGAGTAAAGACCTGGATTTCAGTCTATCCAGGACTGGCTATGGCCACATCATCTGTGCAGCTCAACACTCAATCCTCCTCAAGAATGGTCTGTGCTTCTATGCCTCGGAATATTGATAGACAACATGCTGCTCTCCCCTAGGCTTATGGTTTTACTAAATATAACTGCTGATTTCTGTTATCTGTCTTTACAAACAAACGGCATCCTCTGGTGGATCTGCCTTCCCCGCCTTGACAGTCAACTTCCCATTACATCTCTCTTGCTCATGCATATTATATGAATGACTCATGTATCAACAAAAGGAAGAATCCCTTATACCTTTTACTTGATTCATTTCAAATAGTAAAAGAAAATACCCTTACAGCCTGTGTGTCATGCTAAACCTCTTTCATACCTTTAGTCTCACCAAATACTTTCAGCAACCCCCGGAAGGTGGCATGGTCACCATATTACAGATTAGGAAACCAATGCACAGATAGGTCAAGTAACTTGCCAAGCATCATATCTCCCAGCTGGGACCTGCATCTAATCAAGTGCTTTTTCCTGATACATCAAGGGCAGGTAGAGTTTTACTGGCTACCTTTCCCTCTTCCATTTTGCTTTTGTTCACTGCCTAGCCTTCAGCTGTGGGCCAGGCTGAGAGCTTCCTACGCCACTCTCCTACCTTACCACACACACTTGCCACCTCAGTCCTAGGTCAGGTACAGACATCCCCGATTCTCAGGAGCAATGGCCAATGCTGCACTCTGCCCACTCAGCCCCAGAGAACTGGTCCCTAATGGGTTGCAATAAGAGGAAAAGAATATGTGGTTCTCTCGAGGCATTCCTCTGCCTCAGATTTCCTGTGACCGTGATTGTTTGAGATGACTGTGACTCCCAAGTGCTTGAGAATCCAGCTGGACTCCTCTGGGGTGGCCATGGGAGAACAACAGTGTCCTTTTTGAAGGGCCTTGTAAGGGACAACATACGCCAGACACTGGAGCGCCTCTGGGAGTTTTATTCATTGGAGAATCCAGGATGAAGGCTACCGGGATCAGAAAAAAAAGAGCCCTAACAGAAGCCAATCTCAAATGCCACTGAGAGGCACTGAGCCAAAGCTGGGTCTCACTCTCCTCGGCCAGGTTATGTCGTATAGCAGATGTCTCAGAGTTATGCTAGCCTTGGCTCCCTTCTCCTCCTCTAAAACTTCTAGTTTCCAGTCACATACTTTCATACTAAACAGGAGGGAAATTGGTTTTACTATAAGAAACAAATCATGTGTTGATCATAACATCAGGCCAAGAGGAACTTCTGGTCACTGAAATTTCATAAAACTACAGGGAGGCACTGCAAATGCAGAAGAAACAGAGGTCTGAGATAGGAAAATCTGCACATTCAAAGAAAGAAACACCCAAGCAGTCTTTTTTCATCACTTTTCTCCTGGCCTGTGTGCAACGGTATCAGCTGCTGTTTATGCCCTGTCCAATATCCCACCTATCCCAGCCCACCTAAGTTCCACAGCACTGGAGATGCCTTCCAACCCCTCAAGTGCCTAGTGTCTCTCTTCTTTTCTGCCTCCTGCATGCAGGGAACTTGGAGTAGGGGGCTGCAATTAACACCACTGGGGGCAAGTTCTCCACAAATTACATGGGAAGCAGCCTTGCCTTCCTCTAGTGGGAAGATTTTGCAGCATCTTCCATGCAGTCTCTTAGAGGGTCCCAGTGCGGTGCAGCCCTAGCTGTCCACGCAGTAACCATTCATTAGCATACTCTACATGGACTTTTCTCCTTTCCCTGCCTCATTCTCCTCTGTCCTCAACTGGTCTTCCTGGGATCACTCCCCAAATAAATTCTGTGCATCCAAGTCCTTGTTTCAGGGTCTGAAAGAAAAGAATCAAACTAGACACAAGATAAGACTAAAAACTAACTCAGTGATATACTTTGATTGCAATTATTCTTATTTTTCTTAATGCTAATTATAAAGTATTCCTATATATTGTCATGGCAGAACGATGGACCAGCTAAGCTCCTGGATCCCTGTATAGGAACCTGTAACAGGATGGTAAAATGAGCACCCAGGATACTGAGTGTCACATTTAAGGTGAAATGCTGGACTAGCATAGGAAATGTTCAGAACATGTTTAGGACATTTCTAGGGTACTTACATAAAACTGTTTCCAAGACTCTTGGCCACTTTCCCATTTGTTGTTGACGTTTAAGAGGCCACAAGCTGGAAAAGAGAAAGAGGATCTCTTTGGAGAGAACTGTTGGTATATTATGATTCCTCCCTACTTCTGCCCTCATATCCATCAGAGATAAGCACATAGGTTTACAAGCCCCTACATCAAACCTAGTGAGAGGACATCAAGGAGCACTCCTGAGGAAGTTGGCCTAAGTCCCTTGGAGTCTGCAGTGTCTGTGGATCATGGAGGGGTTTGTCAAGCCAAAGCATGGGGAGTGTTTCTATGGACGAAGTGGGAGGCAAAGGGGAGAGACAATTTAAATAGACTTGGCCCACAAGATCCACCTGGAGACAGATGGAAGCTGGAGGGACCTACACTCACAGGGCTCTGGGGGAGAGACTCACATGGCCAGCAGAGGAGCTATTTGTCTGCAGCTGAGAGGCTGCCAGAAATGTGAGGCCAGTCTCTGAAGACCCACAGAAGCCCCACGAAGCCGTCAAGGGAAACACCCCTGCCTCTCATTCTACCTCCCTACCTCCTCGCATCTACATTCACCCACCCTCCACCCTCAAAGATACAGACACACTTCCTGGGAAGCTAACAAGCTTGACAGGAAAGGGTAGAAAAGACATAGCGTGACTTCTGGGCCCCAAAGAAGCCCATATCAGCATATAAGGGAAGCTTTAATTTAAGAACTTTTTTTTTTTTTTTTTTTTGAGTTGGAGTCTCCCTCTGTTGCCCAGGCTGGAGTGCAGTGACGCGATCTCGGCTCACTCCTCCCGGGTTCACGCCATTCTCCTGCCTCAGCCTCCCGAGTACCTGGGACTACAGGCACCCACCACCATGCCCAGCTAATTTTTTGTATTTTTAGTAGAGACAGGGTTTCACCATGTTAGCCAGGATGGTCTCCATCCCCTGACCTTGTGATCCACCTGCCTCGGCCTCCCAAAGTGCTGGAATTACAGGCGTGAGCCATGGCACCCGGCCAATTTAAGAAGTTTAAGAAGAAACGTGAATGGAGTTTCCTGGATGAAATTAGTGTTTGAATTGTGGGCTCAGTGGACCACCTTCCTCCATGTTGGGAGGCAGGGAGCATCATTTAATCTGCTGGGGGTCTGAATAGAACAGAAAGGAAGAGGAAGGAGAAATTCCTCTCTTTTCCTTCCCACCTGCCTGTTTGAGCTGGGACCTCAATATTCCCCTGCTCTTGGACTAGAATTTACAGCACTGGCTCCCCTGGTACTCAGGCCTTTGGGTTTGGACTAGAATTACACCACAGTTTTTCCTGGTTCTCCAGCCTGCAGATGGCTGAATGTGGAACTTCTCAGCCTCCATAATAATGTGAGCCAATTTCTCGCAATAAATTGTCTGTCTATCTGTCTGTCTGTCTGTCTATCTATCTATCTATCTATCTATCTATCTATCTATCTATCTATTTATATTTTGTTTCTCTGAAGAACCCTGACCAATACAAAGCCATAATCCCACAATGTACAGATAAGGATGTATATAGAGATAAGGACTGTGAATAAGGTCATAAGAATGTGACTCTAATCTGATAGAGCTGGTACCCTTGCAAAAGATGAAGAGACACCAGAGCATGAGCGCTCTCTCTCTCTCTTTCTGTCTACTATGTGAGAACACAGTGAGAAGGTGACCATCTACAAGATAGGAAGAGGGCCCTCACCAGGAATTTAATTGTATGGCAACTTGATCTTGGACTTCCCAGCCTCCAGAACTATAAGAAATAAAATTTTTTTTCAGTCATCCCACCTGTGATATTTTGTCATAGAAGCCTACTCTTAGACACATATAAATGTACAGAAAGGGTGGATGGACATAGGCACTGGTTCACAGAGAAAATACAGTCAAAAGACAGAGCCCAGAAGCACCCATGTAGCATTATCCAGGGCAGGGAGTGCCTAGCAGATAGGTATCTCAATCTGCTTGAAACGAATGTCCTTTTCAAGGATGAGTGTATCTTGCTGTCAAGATTCATAACATCAACCATCATTTATCCAATTAGCCTCATTTGCAGGAATCCCAGACTTCGTGATTAGGTGGCTTCCAGGAAGCATTTTTCTAAAGACTCTAGGAAGCTGCCATAAGGCCCCAGTTATCTTGGCAGTGTTGTCTTTTATTGTAAATGAATAAATCAACATCAGCCTTGTGTGGACTTTGAACTTGAGACCCTACTTTTGAGAAGATCAAAGTGCTGAGAAGATAATGTTCCCATAATACTACAATTGCATTGACCCACCTATTAGCATCTGCATCCATAATCACTGTCTTCCCTCCTGCGGTATATTGCGAAGATGGCAACAAATTCTTCCATGCCCTATAGTTGTGTAAATTTGCGGTTTCTCCCATCAAGAAGGAGAGTCAACTGGACATGGTGGTGCATGCCTGTAGTCCTGGCTACCAAGAGGCTGAGACGGGAGGATCACTTGAACCCAGGAGTTCAAGGCTGCAGTGAGCAGCCACTTGATCATGCCACTGTACAGGATAAATGTTAATTCTTCCTTCACTGCCAATCACATCTTACTACTTTCTTTGCCTCCTCCTGGGTTTACATGACCATCAGTTCCCCCCTCAGTTACCACAAGTGGCCTCCTAACTAATCCCCCTGCTTCCACCCTTGCCCCCTCTAATCTATTCTCAACATAGCAGTCCAGTGATCTTTTAATAAAGTCATGTCATGTCACTGCTCTGCTCAGAACCTTCCCATGGTTCTCTGTTTCTCTCAAAGTCTTCACAGTGACCTCAATGACCTCCGAAGCCCTGTTCTATCTGCTTCACTCCCATTAAATCTCTGACCTTGCTTTTGGTCTCTCTTACTTACACTTACTCCACTTCAACCACATCAGTCTTCCTGATGTTCCTGGGACAAACCAGGATGCTCTCCTCTTAGGATTTTGGCCCTGGCCATCCCCCTTTGCTGGAGTACTCATCCCCAGATGTGAAAATGCCTAGCTCCCTCATCTCCTTTAAGTCTCTGCTCAACTGTCACTTTCTCCATACATCTATACCAGTCACCCTATTTAAATTATAATCCACAAAGAAATCCCAGTCCTCATGCTATGCTTTATTTTTATTTTTCGTTTCCATAGTACTTACTCTCTTTTAACATCATATACAACTTATTAGGTTTGATACATATTCCTCTGCCCCTACTAGAATGTTAGCTACACAAGGGCAAGGATCTGTATCTGTTTTGTTCACTGACAATCTCATGTGCCTAGAACAGTGGATAGAACACAAATGAGACACTTAGTAAATGTTTGTTGAGTGGCTAAGTTAGTGCTTGAATAATGGAGATAAATGAATGTGGAATCTCCATGTTCATCTCTAATTTTCCATCTCCAAAGATTCAGAAAGGAGCATAGGCCTTAGACAATGGGGCTTTCCCCACCATCTGCAGTATCACATAATACCTGTAAGTATTTATCATGAATACCAACCAATGCCTGTTAAGGTACATGTTTATGGATTAATACTTTTAATTCAAGATATCCTCACTTGGGACAATGAAGGTGCATACTGATAGGAGAGAATCCGATTTTAAAAATAAATGTATTAAATATCTATAACTTAAGGATGAGAAGAAAAGATTTTCATAATCCCCTTCCAAAAACAGAGGGATTCTTTGCTTTAACAACTCCCTCCCATAAAAAAGAAGTCTTGCTTTTTAAACATGGAACTTCTCCCAAAACTGATTAGAATGAGACTCACTTTATAAATATTTACATGTACTGTTTTTCAGAAATATGACTACTACGTTAAGGGAAGGAAGAACAGTTATCTCTGCAGCTGAATTTCTCACGAAGTCCAGAGGGCAGCTTTTATGAGCCATCCCAGCATTTCTATGATTTAAGTTTGAAGCAAGCAGATGTAGCCATCATAGGAAAATGTCATTCCTCTTGGAGGAAGAAGCTGGATGAGTGAGTCTGGAATCGGGTTTGCAATCTCCACTAACCAAACACATAGCAGCACTTCTATGATGCTTTTATGTCTAGTGGGCTCTGTAAGCTCTTATAAGGTAGAATTAAGGAGTTCCTTAGAAAAAGCCTATTTAAGAGGAACACTTTTACACTGTTGGTGGGACTGTAAACTAGTTCAACCATTGTGGAAGTCAGTGTGGTGATTCCTCAGGGATCTACAACTAGAAATACCATTTGACCCAGCCATCCATTACTGGGTATATACCCAAAGGATTATAAATCATACTGCTATAAAGACACATGCACACGTATGTTTATTGCGGCACTATTCACAATAGCAAAGACTTGGAACCAACCCAAATGTCCAACAATGATAGACTGGATTAAGAAAATGTGGCACATATACACCATGGAATACTATGCAGCCATAAAAAATGAGGGGTTCATGTCCTTTGTAGGGACATGGATGAAGCTGGAAACCATCATTCTCAGCAAACTATCACAAGGACAAAAAACCAAACACCACATGTTCTCACTCATAGGTGGGAATTGAACAATGAGAACACATGGACACAGGAAGGGAAACATCACACACCGGGGCCTGTTGTGGGGTGGGGGGAGGGGGGAGGGATAGCATTAGGAGATATACGTAATGTTAAATGACGAGTTAATGGGTGCAGCACACCAGCATGGCACATGTATACATATATAACTAACCTGCACGTTGTGCACATGTACCCTAAAACTTAAAGTATAATAATAATAATTTTTTAAAAAGCCTATTTAAGGATAATTATTCCTGGGAAAAGTCTACTTAACATGAATCCACTTAAATGGGAAGCAACATTTTACAGCAAATAATGGAGGTAAGGGAGAGTGTGGATTGAAGCTTTAGCTTTAAAAGAACTAAAAATTATAATACTACATTTGTTTTCTTTTACATGTAACCACTTTTGATTATCATTGCAACTATAGACGAATTCTTAGGACAGGAAGTTGAATCAAGACTCATTTTGGTGTGCTTTTTTTCTAAAAAACAAAATTGTAAGGTGGCAAAATATGGCATCCATCATTTCTCATTTGACCTTCATATCAAGATTTTAAAGAAGGTAAATTTTGCAAAATAATCAAGGACTTCACTTTTCTCCGGGACCTCTCCTAACCCTTTGAATTTCTAATTATCCCCTTTTGAAGACTCTATTATGTCATCATCTTTGTTAATTTTCTCTTCTTCAATTGTAATCAAACAAACTCTGCCAGACGCTCATCTCTTGGAGGCATTCTAATAATTATTCCATCAGTCCTCCTCCATTGCTTTCATTATCTTAGTGAAATCCTTCATGTTTGTGAGATTGGCAGTTTCACCTTGCAATTTGTCAGCATAATAATCACAGTAAAAAAACCTGACAATAATAGTGGGTGGGAGTAGATGCCAGTGTTAAGCCAGAGGGAGGTGTGAGTGGAGACTAGCTTTGTAAGGTTCTGTTAGTGAACATTTCGTGTTGGGATGACCTTTGCTTCCCAACTTATAATTATAGGTACTCCAATAGTAAATACTCTGAAAATGAGGTTCCCCTGCACTCAAAAACAGGAATTAGCATTGCAGGTTCTTGGTGAAAGTACTAATTGGAAGAAGTGTGATGATGGATATAGCACCTGGAAAGGTGATCAGCTGTAACCTATGCATGCTGGCTGAGGAACTGACCAATACCCCCTCAGGCTTGGCTCCCAGCTTCTGTAGGTTTGAGCCCTAAAATGTGGTCAACACCTGAAGCTAGAATACTGAAAAGATAAAGTAACACAAATATCTGCTTTGTAGCTACTGCCATCTAGTGACTTTAAACTTCATTTCCAATTTGATGTTTGTTAACATCGTAACCAACTCTAAGGGGCAATACATTGCATGTAGTCTGTGACTTGGATGGCTTAGCTTAGCTTTGTAAGAGCTGACAAGACTTAAAATCCTTTCCCCCTGTTGGGAGTCTGTTCGGAGGTCTTTGATTTGTGTCTGGGTTGGTGTGGACTGGGTAGAGCTTGGTTTTACAAGTCCTCAAGGTATGCATGATGATTCACTCTTGGAATAAGGCTTGTTCTTTCATCTCCTGACTTTGCACATGTTCTTTACATTGTTGACCTACTCTCCAGCTTCTCTTCCACTCAATCAGCAAACTGTTCTTAAAAATCAAATTCAAATATACCCTCTAGAAGGGCGTTCTCAACTCCCCCCTCCCCAAACTTGTTCTCACTTTCTTCTGTGCTTTTAGATCAAGTTTTACTCAGTTCTGTTACATTTACCACATGCAACTTAATTATTTAATAGTCCCTTTCTTCCTCTAAACTCAAGATTTTGGGGTGCAACTGTTACGGTTTGATCTTATTAGCATGTATTTCATTCACTACCTAGCACGTTGAAGATAATCACTGAACATTTATTAAATTAATTTTTTTAAATACCGTGATTGGCTGGGTGCAGTGGCTCACTCCTGTAATTTCAGCACTTTGGGAGGCCAAGGCGGGTGGATCACTTGAGGCCAGGAGTTTGAGACTAGCCTGAGTAACATGGCGAAACCTTGTCTCTACTGAAAATACAAAAAATAGCTGGGCATGGTGGTGTGCGCCTACAATCCCAGCTACTCAGGTGGATGAGGCATGAGAATTGCTTGAACCTGGGAGGCAGAGGTTGCAGTGAGCCATGATCATGCTACTGCACTCCAGCCTGAGTGACAGAGCAAGACTCTGTCTCAAAAAACAAAAACAAAAACAAAATCCACGATTATGCCAAATGGTTCTTGGTTTCACCAAGGTTACATTAACCTCCTAAACTCATTTTTTTAGTGAGGTAAAATTCACCATTTTAACCATCTGAAAGTGTACAATTCAGTGGCTTTTGATATATTCACAATATTGTGCAACCATCACCACTTTATAATTCCAGAACATTTTCATCACCCCTCAAAAAAAACTCCATATCCGTTACAAAGCTGATTTCCATTCTCTCCAGTCCCCAGCCCTTGGCAATCACTAAACTACTTTCTGTCTCTATGAATCTGCCTACTCTGGGCAAATAAATACGATTATATAATATGTGGTCTTTTGGCTTCTTTCACTCAGCAAAATGTTTCTTTTCCAAGGTTTATCCATGTTGTAGCATGTATCAGTATGTCATTCCTTTTTATGGCCAAATAATATTCTATTGGATGTATATAACACATTTTGTTTATCCATTCATCAGTTGATGGATATTTGGATTGTTTCTACTTCTACATCTATGTTTTCTTCTAAGAGTTTTATAGTTTTACTTCTTACTTTTACGTCTTTCATCCATTTTGAATTAATTTTTGTGTATGGCGTGAAGTAGGGGCCCAACTTTATTCTTTTGTATGTAGCTATCTAGTTGTTACCAGCAGCATTTGTTTAAAACAAACAAACAAACAAACAAAACACTATTATTGGCCGGGCGCAGTGGCTCACGCCTGTAATCCCAGCACTTTGGGAGGCCGAGTGGGCGGATCACGAGGTCAGGAGGTCGAGACCATCCTGGCTAACACGGTGAAACCCCGTCTCTACTAAAAAAAATACAAATTAGCTGGGCGTGGTGGCGGGCGCCTGTAGTCCCAGCTACTCAGGAGGCTGAGGCAGGAGAATGGCGTGAACCCGGGAGGCAGAGCTTGCAGTGAGCCTAGATGACACCACTGCACTTCAGCCTGGGCGACAGAGTGAGACTCCGTCTCAAAAAAAAAACAAAAAAAACTATTATTATTTCCCCATTGAATAGTCTTGGCACACTTGTCAGAAATCAATTGACCATAGATGTATGAGTTTATTTGTGGACTCTCAATTCTATTCCATTCAGCTATACATCTATCTTTATGCCAGTACCAAACTGTTTGATTACTGTAGTTTATAATAACTTTTGAAATTTGGCCAGTGATTCCTAACCTGAAAAGTTCAAACAAGTCTAAATGAGAAACAAATATTGTGATTTATTTTGTCTATAATATGACCCACAACCAGTGCTTTAATAAATTCTCCTTACATGAGCTTTGTGCAAATGGACTATGTTTGTGAAGTAAAAAGAGCTGAGTTTCACCATCTTGAATGATTTATACAAGCAAAAGGCCAAAGGCAAAAAGGAACAGGAAAACATACACAGTCCAGGAATTTGCTGGCTTCTAAGAAGGGATTTGTATTTCTACAAGTTTTGTAACTGAAGGTTCAAAACCATTTTACCCAGATCACACAAACCATGGAGGCTCCAACTGACATCAAGGGTATGTAAGATGTGAGGAGACAGATGTAGTACAATTCTTCACCCTTCCCTGTATCCATACCCTTTGCCATGTGGCTTTGCAGTTTCTCGCACTCCTTGATTTTGCATTTGGCTTTGTGACTTGCTTTGGCCAGTGGAACAAAGTAGAAGTCATAGTATGTTGGTTGCAAACCTTAAATGCTCTTCTGTAATTTTGTTTGCTTTCTTGAACCTCTGCCTCTGCCAAAGAGAAACATACTTGCGTTAGCCTGCTTGGCCAGGAGAAGGATAGGACACCCATGGAGTCAAGCTGAACTGCTGCAGCTAAGTTCAGTCTAAATCAGCCAACAAGATCATGTTCTTGTTCTTTTTTAGGAACTTAATTTAGAAAATTAAAAGTTGTTTATTACAGTGTTTTGCCTACCCAACTAGTAGGGAGTAAACTTATTTAGTCTTTGTAGAAAATACTTCTTTTTTAACTTTTATTTTAGATTCAGAGGTACATGTGAAGGTTTGTTATATAGATAAACCCATGTCATGGGAATTTGTTGTACAGATTATTCAATCACCCAGGTATGAAGTCCAGTACCGAATAGCTATCATTTCTTCTCCTCTCCCTCTTCCCACCCTCCATCCTCAAGTAGACCCCAGTGTCTATTGTTTTTCTTCTTTGTGTTCATAAGTTCTCATCATTTAGTTTCCACTTATAGGTGAGAACATGCAGTATTTGGTTTTCTGTTTCTGCATTAGTTTACTAGGTATAATGCCCTCCAGCTCCATCCACATTTCTGCAAAAGACATGATCTCATTCCTTTTTAGGACTGCATAGTATTCCATGATGTATATGTACCAGATTTTCTTTATCCAATCTGTCATTGATAGGCATTTGGGTTGATTCCATATCTTTGCTATTGTGAACAGTGCTGCAATGAACATCTGCATGTATGTGTCTTTATGGTAGAATGATTTATATTCCTCTGGGTCTGTAACCACTAATGGGATTGCTGGGTTGAATGGTAGTTCTACTTTTAGCTCTTTGAGGAATCACCATGCGGATTTCCACAATGGTTGAACTAATTTACACTCCCACCAACAGTGTATGTGTTCCCTTTTCTCCACAACCTCACCAGCATCTGTTCTTTTTTTACTTTTTAGTAATAGCCATTCTGACTGGTGTGAGATGGTATCTCATTGTGGTTTTTATTTACATTTCTTTAATGATCTGTGATATTAAACTTTTCTTCATATGCTTGTTGGCCACACGTATGTCTTCTTTTGAAAAGTGTCTGTTCATGTCCTTTGCCCACTTTTTAATGGTTTTTTTTTTCTTGTAAATTTGTTTAAGTTCCTTATAGATGCTGGATATTAGACCTTCGTCAGATGCATAGTTTGCCAATATTTTCTGCTATTCTGTAGGCTGTTTACTCTGTTGATGGTTTGTCTTGCTATGATGAAGCTCTTAAGCTTAATTAGATCCCACCTGTCAAATTTTGCTTTTGTTGCAATTGCTTTTGGTGTCTTTGTCATGAAATCTTTCCCTATTCCTATGTCCAGGATGGTATTGCCTAGGTTGTCTGCCAGGGTTTTTATAGTTTTGGGTTTTACATTTAAGTCTTTAATCCATCTTGAGTTGATTTTTGTATATGGTGTAAGGAAGGGGTCCAGCTTCAGTCTTCTGCATATGGCCAGCCAGTTATCCCAGCATCATTTATTGAATAGGGAGTCTTTCTCTCAATCCTTACTTTTGTCAGCTTTGTCAAAAAACAGATTGTTGTAGGTGTGCGGCCTTATTTCTGGGCTCTCTATTCTGTTCCGCTGGTCTGTGTGCCTGTTTTTGTACTGGTACCATGCTATTTTGGTTACTGTAGCCCTGTAGTATAGTTTGAAGTTGGGTAATGTGACACCTCCCGCTTTCTTCCTTTTACTTAGGATTGTCTTATTTGGGCTTTTTATTCCATATGAATTTTAAAATAGTTTTTTTCTAGTTCTGTGAAGAATGTAATTGGTAGTTTGATAGGAATAGCATTGAATCTGTAAATTGCTTTGGGCAGTATGGCCATTTTAATGATATTGACTCTTCTTATCCATGAGCAGGGAATTTTTTTTTCCATTTGTTTGTGTCTTCTCTGATTTCTTTGTGCAGAGTTTTGTAATTTTCATTGTACAGAATATGAAAATATCTTTATTTTGCCCTCACACTTTAATTATATGTAGAATTCCAGGTTGACAATTTTTTCTTTCCACTCTTCATACATATAATTCTATGTCTTCTGCTTCAGTCTCATGTGATACTGTAGCAGGACGAGCTGCAGACAAAACCTCTCAGACACTGAATTGTAGAAGGAAGGGCTTTATTCAGCTGGGAGCATCAGCAAGCTACTGCCTTAAAATCCGAGCTCCCTGAGTGAGCAATTCCTGTCCCTTTTAAGGGCTCACAACTCTAAGGATTTCACATGAAAGGGTCGTGTTTGATTTGAGCAAGCAAGGGGTACGTGACAGGGGCTGCATGCACTGGTGGTCAGAGAGAAACAGAACAGGGCAGGGAGTTTCACAATGTTCTTCTATACAATGTCTGGAATCTATGAATAACATCGGTTTTTAAGTTATGAGTTGATTTTTAACTACTGGATTTAGGCCAAGCAGGCCCAGGCCTGGTTTCAGGCCTGGCGCCGGGCTGCCTGTCTTTGGCTTTACTTCCTTGTTGTTTCTTCTAAAACAGGTACTGAGTATAAAACAGTATAAAACAATATGAGAGGGTCTCTCTCTTCTCTCAATACAGGGCTCTGAGCAAAATCTGCCATTCTGTACTAGGATCTCCCCAGACATTGGCAAGTGACTGCAACCCCTGAGAGGGGTAACAAAGCTATCTCAGGGACCAACCTCTTTGGGAAAGACCAAGCCTTTCCTACCTCTGGCTTCGCATAATGAGCCCCATTCTAGTCTCCTACCACGTGTGAAAGTGTTTGTGGCTCCCATTCCTGCAAAGGCATTAAGTTTTGGCTCAAAGTGCCCATTTACAGTCCCGGTTCCCCAAGGACCATGTGACTTCAGCCCTTGTTTGCCATGTGGGCTGTCTTTTTGCTTCACATAAACTTTCCATTAACTTCTAGATCAACTATCCACATTTTTTAATTTTAAAATATTGTCTTATCCATTTTTACATATTTGGAGCAAAGGAAAAAGCATTTGGCATGTGCTCACTCTGAGGCTTTGAACAAAACCCTCAATCAGTATTTAAACATAACAATGAGCTTTACTAATTTTTTCCCCTCATTCTGCTTCCTGCCTCCCACTACCTCTCGGATTTGTTTTTTGTTTTTTTTGTTTTGTTTTGTTTTTCTTACCTGAGTACATACTTTAATAATTCCTTCAGAGAAAGTCCAGAGTACTGAGATTTCTAAATCATTATTTTTAAGAAAATAGTTCTCTTTCATCTTCAATGTTGAATGACAGTTTAGCTTGGTATATGTTTCTAAATATAAAGTAATTTTCTCTCAGTACTTTGAAAATTCTGCTCTATTGTCTTTTTTGTTCAATGTTTTTGATAAGAAGGCTTATGACAATCTGATTATCATTCCTTATTATGTAATACGTGTTTTGTCTCTAAAAGATTTTAGGATTTTTCCCTTTATCCTTTACATTCTGATATTCACTATGAAGTCCACACATGGCCTTTGCTTAGTTTTGCATTGTGTATTGTGTTTATCAACATATTTGATCTTTCAGTGCTTCAAGTGACAACCTAAACAACTAATCAATATCTGGGAATGAAAGAACCTTCTCTTGAGAATCTGACCAGCCCAAGAAGTCCCAATGATACCAACATAAAGGATTCCTTGAAAATAGCCCAGCCAGATCATTCTATGATAAAGCCCACATCTGATGCTCAATCAGGGTTTGCATGCCCCACCATTATATAACCAATCAAGAATCAACAGACATCTGAGAGCTTTTTTATGAAAGATGGAGACAAACCAACCAATAGATAAAAGCAATCTTGAGGAAACAGATTCTGAAAGGAGGGGAAAAAAAAAAAAAGAAGAAGAAAACATATTATCGAAGTCTTCAGGGTACTTAGAGAAAATGTTGCAGCCATGAAACTACTTTAGCACAGTGGTTCTTGCCTGTAATCCCTAGCACTTTAGGAGGCCAAGGTGGGAGGATTGCTTGAGCCCAGGGGTTCAAGTTTACAGCAAGCCATGATTGTACCACTGCACTCCATCCTGGGTGACAGAGTGAGACCCTGTCTCAGAAAAACCAAAACCAAACCAAACCTAAATAAACAAACAGGAGCATTCAGAGGACTTTAATGTCACTAAAAGAAAAAATTTGTAATTCAATAGAAGAATTGAAAAATAAAGTTGAGAAAATTGTACAAAAGTAGAACAAAAATAAACAAGACATAGAAAAAAAGTGGTGGTGGAGAGAGGATCTGAATAGTAGTTTCATAGAGAGAGAAAAAAAGAAGAATTTAAGTGAAACTATTATCAAAGGAAAAATTCAAGAAATTTTCCCAGAATGGAAAAACATGAATTTCCAGATTAAAAAGACCTAGGAAATGCCCAGTACACTGGACTCATACCAAGACATATCACTGGGAGATTTTAGAATGCTGGGAAGAAAGAGAAAATACTTGTGATATAAGAAATATACATAAAAGAGCAACTCAAAGCACTCTAAAAAAATTTTAAACAATTTTTTAAAGAAATGTCCATTTTATCTTCATCCCCTGTTCCTGGCACAAAGCTCCTAAAACCCTTGTAATTTCCTGAGTGATAGGAGCACCTTTTGTTATAACATTGGGTCTTAGTCCCCGGTTCCTGACATAAGAGCCTCTATGACCGTTGGAATCTCCAGAGTCATAGGAGAGTCTTTTTTCGTGTTAATAAAATGACTGGTGGCTGGGTTCCCTGGATAGCCTCAGGATAGGGTCTGGTTGCCAGAAAGACTGAGGCATTTTAGGAGGGGAAAGGGGCTGGAGATTGAGCTATTCACCAATGGCAATAATTTATCAGTTATGCCTACATAAAGGAAACTCCATAAAAACCCTAAATAACACTTAAAAAAGTTTCCAGGTTGGGGAATACATCATTGTGCCAGGAGGCACATCCCAAATCCATCGGGAAAGGAGCTCCTGCACGCAGGACCATTTCAGACCTTGCCCTATGTACCTCTTCATCTGGCCATTAGTTTGTATTCTTTATAATAAACAAGTAAGTGCAGGTAAAGTGTTTTCCTGAGTTCTGAAAGACATTGTAGCAAATTATCAAACCTGAGGAGAAGGTCATGGAAACCCCAGATATGTAGCAAAGTTGGAGAGAAGTGTGGATGCCCTAAACACCCAATACTTGCAACTGGCATCTGAAATTGGGGGCAGTCTTATGGGACTGAGCCCTTAATCTACGGGGTCTGCATTAACTCTGGACAGTTAGTGTCAGAAATGAATTAAATTGTAGGACACCCAGTTGGTGTCCAGAGAGAAGTGGAGAATTGCTCAGTGTGGGAAATCTACACATTTGGTGTCAGAAGTGTTTTGAATAGAGGCACAAGTTTTTATTTTAATACTAAAAGTTCTCTGAATGTAGAGTAACAGGATCAGTAATCACAATGGCTTTTGACTTCTCAATAGCAACATTGGGGTCTAAAAGATAATGGAGTAATTCATTCAAAATAATAATAGAAAATCATTTCCAAATTATTATATTAATTCAGCCAAACTCTCAATCAAGTATGAGAGGAGAATAAAGTCATTTTCAGACATGCAAGGTCTGAAAAAATGTGTCCCCAGGCATCATTTCACAGAAAGCTACTGCAGGATATATTCCACTAGAACAAGAAAGAGGAAGCCTTAGGATATGGGAAGAGTATATAGCATAGAAGAGAAATCAAGAGAATCCTCTGGATTTTGGTGAAAGGAGACACCCGGATAACTGCTGAGCACCAGATATAGAGGGAAACCATTTCAAATGGAGCAGTCAGAAAGATCCAGAAGGAAGTCCTTTTTAAAAGATTAAATTATTAGAACATCCAATGCATCTAAATATATTTGGAGCTGGGCACAGTGGCTCATGCCTGTAATCCCAGCACTTTGAGAGGCCGAGGTGGGTGGATCACCTGAGGTCAGAACTTTGAGACCTGCCTGGCCAACATGGTGAAACCCCATCTCTACTAAAATACAAGGGTGGGTGTGGTGGCACGTGCCTGTAGTCCCAGCTACTCAGGAGGCTGAGACAGGAGAATAACTTGAACCCAGGAGGCAGAGTTGCAGTGAGCCAAGATTGTACCATTGCATTCCAGCCTGGGCAACAGAGCAAGACTCCATCTCAAAAAAAACAAAAAAAAAGTATGTATATATATTTGGACCAGTAATTCCCAAAGTCAGGTCCAGTGGCCCTAGGGGTCCCTGAAACCTTATTAGATAATTTGCAAGGTCAAAGCTATTTATGTAATAATACTAGATATTATTTTTCTTTTTCAATCTCCTTCTCTCGTAAGTATACAAAAAAGTTTTCCAGAGGCTACATGGCATGTGATATTACAACAGATTGAATGAAAAAGCAGATATGAGAAGTCAGCTGTCTTCCAAGAAGCCAAACATTAAAGAGATTTGAAAATATGTAAAATAATATCATTCTTATTATATTTGTTTTGTTTTAGAAAACATAGTTACATTTCATGAAAAATGTTAACATAAAATACATTTAGTATTTTAATGTATTAATACATAGATTTTATTATTGGTAAGTTTTAATTTCAAATATGATAAATGTAGTGGATATGACCCATATAATCAAAAGCTCTTTGGTCGTCTGATCCTGCTCATGCAAAAATAAAAAATGCATATATATATATATATAAAGCTCTTTAGGATTCTCCGTCATATTAAGAGCGGAAAGGGCTCTTGAGACCAGAAAGTTTGAGAATTGCTGATTCAGAAAACTAATGGAGAGTTTAGGTTGAATTTTTGTTAGGTAGACCAAAGCAAACAAACAATTATAAATTCCAGAGAAAATAGAAAGTTGAACAGAAAAGGAAAACTAAGCATAGCATACTAGATGGCTCAGCTGAGAAGAGCGTGTACACAGTCTTTTAAAAATATTTTTTATTTTCATTTTTTGAGACAGGGTCTTGTTTTGTCACCCAGGCTGGAGTGCAGTAGCATGATTATAGCTCACTGCAGCCTTGACCTCTAGAACTCAAGTGATCCTCCCACCTCAGTCTCCTGAGTAGCTGGAACTACAGGTGTGCATCATCACGCTCAGCTAATTTTTTTTTTTTTTTGGTAAAGATAGGGGTCTCATTATGTTGCCCAGGCTGATCTTGAACTCCTGGGCTCAAGCTATCCTCCTACCTCCACGTCTCAAAGTGCTGGAATTACAGGTATGAGCCACTGTGCCCAGCCAGGGCACGTACATAGCCATATTAATGTAAAATGATATTGTCTAATCAAAGGTATGACATAACTATATTAGATACTAGGGGCAAGTCTAGTTAAAGGGAAGTTGTCAAAAAAGAGCTAAATTCTCATCTTCCATAGTGAGAAGTCAACAGATAATAACTAACTCTAAAAAGAAGCTTTTAAAAATAAGCATGTCATTTAGAGATATGAAAATAAATCCTAAAAAACCCACAAATAAAAGTAGAAGTAGTGGCCTCTAGAAGGGGGAAATGAAGAGGGAGATGGCATTTTCCCAACAAGTCCTGTGGAATTATTTGACTCTATGTATAATTTTGTTGAAGATGAAAGCTGAAAATAGAAAAAAATTAGTACAAACAGAAGTTTTAGTTTTTTTTTTTTTTTTTTTTTTTTGAGACAGAGTTTCGCTTTGTTCCCCAAGCTGGAGTGCAGTGGTGCATCTCTGCTCACTGCAAGCTCCGCCTCCTGGGTTCACGCCATTCTCCTGCCTCAGCCTCCCGAGTAGCTGGGACTACAGGCGCCTGCCACCACGCCCGGCTAATTTTTTGTATTTTTAGTAGAGATGGGGTTTCACTGTGTTAGCCAGGATGGTCTTGATCTCCTGACCTCATGATCCACCCGCCTCGGCCTCCCAAAGTGATGGGATTACAGGCGTGAGCCACCACTCCCAGCCCGTGAGCCACCCTGCCCAGCCTAATATTTCTTTTTTCTTGACTTTACAATAGATAAATTCATGAGATAGCAGCTAAATTTTCTGATTCAGAGACCACCGCAGTAAATTTGGGATTTTAAATTTTGATTTGAGAAATGGAAAATTGTAATACATGTTTCCGAACTGGGGGGTGGAACATAAGAGAATCACAAGGGTGGGATTGCTGAGGAGGGGTGTGTGTGGTTTGAAGAAAAACTGCTGTTCATTGAAGAACCATTAATATTTATAAGAAACAGTGAATTCAGAATCAAGAGAGCGGACTGTGGTTCCAGCTCTGCCACTTACTCCCCTTGTTGCCGAACCAAACCTAGGGTCTGCTTGCCTGGCGCAGCATAGCCAAACATTAACACTGAGGTTTTGCAGCAAGAGAAAGGAGGGCATTTATTTGCAGGGTGCCAAGCAAGGAGACTCAGGCAGCTATGCTTAAGACCCGACCTCCCTGATGGTTTACAGAAAGGGTTTTTAAAGGCAGGGGTAAATTTCAGGAAAGTAGAAGTTACAGGCAAAATTATAAATTGATACATGAAGGTTATACACTGGTTTGGCCTAAAAAGGTGGGATATATTTAAGTGAGGGCTTAAAGGCCATAGGTGGATTCAAAGATTCTCTGATTTGCAATTGGTTCAGGAAGTAAGGCTTTGCCTAAAAACTTAGGGTCAGCAGAAAGGAATGTTAAGTTCTGGCCTGTAGGCGTGTCCTTCTCCAGGGCCCTCAGGAAGAAATTTAGAACAAAGAACAGTGGTCAGAGTTTGGTCCTCAGTTCCCTTTTATCTGAGGTCTACGTGCCAGCAGATGGCATTTTCCATTTGGTGGAGGTCCAGGTTTCCGAAAAAACAACTCTGAAAAAGGACATATGATAAGATATTATCTTTAGTTTCTATAGGGAACCAAATATCTTGTGGTTCTAACTTCCTAGTCTACTGTTTTAAGCTAACTTTTTGCTTATCAGGTTGCTCATTTATTTCTCAAGGCTAGCTAGATGCCTGGAAGTCTCCTTGAAGGAGCTCAAGATTTTCCTATATTTCCATGGTTGGGGGCGGCGGGTTCCTAAAAATGGTCCCTGCTCTGTCTCATCCTAACCAAGTCACTTGCTCTCAATTTCCTGTTAAATAAGAGGAGTGCACTTGATAGTCACTCAGATTACAATTAAGTCAAAAAATGATTGTATGTTCTACCAATAATATTCTGAATTACAAAAAACAGGTCAGATTGATCTGGACAAGGAAACTCTCTTATCTTTAAAATAGAAATAAAAACATTTTAGAAAAGAAAAATAATATTTGATTTGGGCTTTGAGATTTACAAATTAAATAATATGAAATTCTGGGGCCAGGAGCAGTGGCTCATGCCTGTAATCTCAGCACTTTGGGAGGCCAAGGCGGGCAGATCACCTGAGGTCGGAAGTTCGAGACCAGACTGACCAACATGGAGAAACCCCTTCTCTACTAAAAATACAAAATTAGCCAGGCATGGTGGCTCATGCCTGTAATCCCAGCTACTTGGGAGGCTGAGGCAGGAGAATCGCTTGAACCTGGGAGGCAGAGGTTGCAGTGAGTCGAGATTACGTCATTGCACTCCAGCCTGGGCAACAAGAGTGAAACTCCATCTCAAAAAGAAAAAAAGAAAAGGAAAGAAATTCTGTTGATTGAATAAACTTGGTGTACTGGATCAGCTCCTTCCTTCCTTCCTTCCTTGCTCTTTCTTTCTTTCTTTCTTTCTTTCTCTCTTTCTTTCTTTTTTTTTTTTTTTGACAGAATCTTGTTCTGTTGCCCAGGCTGGAGTGCAGTGATGCTATCTTGGCTCACTGAAGGCTCCACCTCCCAGGTTCAAGCAATTCTCCTGCCTCAGCCTCCCAAGCAGCTGGGACTACAGGCATGTGCCACCGTACCCAGCTAATTGTTGTATTAGAGACAGGGTTTCACCATGTTGGCCAGGCTGGTCTCAAACTCCTGACTTCAAGTGATCCACCTGCCTTGGCCTCCCAAAGTGCTGGGATTACAGGCGTGAGCCACTGTGCTCGGCCTGGATCATTTTCTTTACATGAAAACTCCATAGCAGTTTTTCTTTGAGCTCCTTTCCAATAACTTCCTTGCTTCATAAATTCTACTTAAGATGTTGTTTTCTCTTCCTGATCTCTATGTGGGCAGAAAAAAGGTAGCAATGCTTACGTAATAAATGATTATGCTCATCTTTGACTTTTTCTTATGTTCATTTCTACAGTTTCTACTGCAATTATTTTTTTTAACTGAGGATGGCTAAAAATGTACCTCCACATCTCAAAAAAAAAAAAAAAAAAGAGAGAAGGACTGTGTGGTAGATAGAGCTCCCTCTCCCCTCTCCCCTCTCCCCTCTCCCCTCCCCCCTCCCCCTCTCCCCTCTCCCCTCTTTCCACGGTCTCCCTCTGATGCCGAGCCGAAGCTGGACGGTACTGCTGCCATCTCAGCTCACTGCAACCTCCCTGCCCGATTCTCCTGCCTCAGCCTGCCGAGTGCCTGCGATTGCAGGCGTGTGCCGCCACGCCTGACTGGTTTTCGTATTTTTTTGGTGGAGACGGGGTTTCGATGTGTCGGCTGGGCTGGTCTCCAGCTCCTAACCGCGAGTGATCCGCCAGCCTCGGCCTCCCGAGGTGCCGGGATTGCAGACGGAGTCTCGTTAACTCAGTGCTCAATGGCGCCCAGGCTGGAGTGCAGTGGCGTGATCTCGGCTCGCTACAACCACCTCCCAGCCGCCTGCCTTGGCCTCCCTAAGTGCCGAGATTGCAGCCTCTGCCTGGCAGCCACCCCGTCTGGGAAGTGAGGAGCGTCTCCGCCTGACCGCCCATCGTCTGGGATGTGAGGAGCCCCTCTGCCTGGCTGCCCAGTCTGGAAAGTGAGGAGCGTCTCTGCCCGGCCGCCATCCCATCTAGGAAGTGAGGAGCGCCTCTTCCCGGCCGCCATCACATCTGGGAAGTGAGGAGCGTCTCCGCCTGACCGCCCATCGTCTGGGATGTGAGGAGCCCCTCTGCCTGGCTGCCCAGTCTGGAAAGTGAGGAGCGTCTCTGCCCGGCCGCCATCACATCTGGGAAGTGAGGAGCGTCTCTGCCCGGCCGCCCATCGTCTGAGATGTGGGGAGCACCTCTGCCCTGCCGCCCCGTCCGGGATGTGAGGAGTGTCTCTGCCCGGCTGCCCTGTCTGAGAAGTGAGGAGACCCTCTGCCTGGCAACCGCCCCGTCTGAGAAGTGAGGAGCGTCCTCCCTCCTCGTCTGGGAGGGAGGTGGGGGGGTCAGCCCCCCGCCCGGCCAGCCGCCCCGTCCGGGAGGTGAGGGGCACCTCTGCCCGGCCGCCCCTACCGGGAAGTGAGGAGCCCCTCTGCCCGGCCAGCCGCCTCGTCCGGGAGGGAGGTGGGGGGGTCAGCCCCCCGCCTGGCCAGCCGCCCCATCCGGGAGGCGAGGGGTGCCTCTGCCCGGCCGCCCCTACTGGGAAGTGAGGAGCCCCTCTGCCCGGCCAGCCGCCCCGTCCGGGAGGGAGGTGGGGGGGTCAGCCCCCCTCCCAGCCAGCCGCCCCATCCGGGAGGGAGGTGGGGGGGTCAGCCCCCCGCCCGGCCAGCCGCCCCGTCCGGGAGGGAGGTGGGGGGATCAGCCCCCCGCCTGGCCAGCCGCCCCGTCCGGGAGGGAGGTGGGGGGATCAGCCCCCTGCCCGGCCAGCCGCCCTGTCCAGGAGGTGGGGGGGGCGCCTCTGCCCGGCCGCCCCTACTGGGAAGTGAGGAGCCCCTCTGCCCGGCCAGCCGCTCTGTCTGGGAGGGAGGTGGGGGGGTCAGCCCCCGGCCCGGCCAGCCGCCCCGTCCGGGAGGGAGGTGGGGGGGTTAGCCCCCCGCCTGGCCAGCCGCCCCATCCGGGAGGTGAGGGGCGCCTCTGCCCGGCCGCCCCTTCTGGGAAGTGAGGAGCCCCTCTGCCCGGCCAGCCGCCCCGTCCGGGAGGGAGGTGGGGGGGTCAGCCCCCCGCCCGGCCAGCCGCCCCGTCCGGGAGGGAGGTGGGGGGGTCAGCCCCCCGCCCGGCCAGCCGCCCCGTCCGGGAGGGAGGTGGGGGGGTCAGCCCCCCGCCCGGCCAGCCGCCCCGTCCGGGAGGGAGGTGGGGGGGTCAGCCCCCCGCCCGGCCAGCCGCCCCGTCCGGGAGGGAGGTGGGGGGGTCAGCCCCCCGCCCGGCCAGCCGCCCCGTCCGGGAGGGAGGTGGGGGGGTCAGCCCCCCGCCCGGCCAGCCGCCCCGTCCGGGAGGGAGGTGGGGGGGTCAGCCCCCCGCCCGGCCAGCCGCCCCGTCCGGGAGGGAGGTGGGGGGGTCAGCCCCCCGCCCGGCCAGCCGCCCTGTCCGGGAGGTGAGGGGCGCCTCTGCCCGGCCGCCCCTACCGGGAAGTGAGGAGCCCCTCTGCCCGGCCAGCCGCCCCCTCCGGGAGGGAGGTGGGGGGGTCAGCCCCCCACCCGGCCAGCCGCCCCGTCCGGGAGGGAGGTGGGGGGGTCAGCCCCCCGCCCGGCCAGCCGCC
Source organism: Pan troglodytes (assembly GCF_028858775.2). Classification (NCBI taxonomy): domain Eukaryota; kingdom Metazoa; phylum Chordata; class Mammalia; order Primates; family Hominidae; genus Pan; species Pan troglodytes. Next base: position 43,017,785 of record NC_086015.1, read on the forward strand.
CCGTCCGGGAGGGAGGTGGGGGGTCAGCCCCCCGCCCGGCCAGCCGCCCCGTCCGGGAGGGAGGTGGGGGGGTCAGCCCCCCGCCCGGCCAGCCGCCCTGTCCGGGAGGTGAGGGGCGCCTCTGCCCGGCCGCCCCTACCGGGAAGTGAGGAGCCCCTCTGCCCGGCCAGCCGCCCCCTCCGGGAGGGAGGTGGGGGGGTCAGCCCCCTGCCGGGCCAGCCGCCCCGTCGGGGAAGTGAGGGGCGCCTCTGCCCAGCCGCCCCTACTGGGAAGTGAGGAGCCCCTCTGCCTGGCCAGCCGCCCTGTCCGGGAGGGAGGTGGGGGGTCAGCCCCCCGCCCGGCCAGCCGCCCCGTCCGGGAGGGAGGTGGGGGGGGTCAGCCCCCCGCCCGGCCAGCCGCCCCGTCCGGGAGGTGAGGGGCGCTTCTGCCCGGCCGCCCCTACTGGGAAGTGAGGAGCTCCTCTGCCCGGCCACCACCCCATCTGGGAGGTGTACTCAACAGCTCATTGAGAACGGGCCATGAAGACAATGGCGGTTTTGTGGAATAGAAAGGGGGGAAAGGTGGGGAAAAGATTGAGAAATCGGATGGTTGCCGTGTCTGTGTAGAAAGAGGTAGACACGGGAGACTTTTCATTTTGTTCTGTACTAAGAAAAATTCTTCTGCCTTGGGATCCTGTTGATCTGTGACCTTACCCCCAACCCTGTGCTCTCTGAAACATGTGCTGTATCCACTCAGGGTTGAATGGATTAAGGGCGGTGCAAGATGTGCTTTGTTAAACAGATGCTTGAAGGCAGCATGTTCGTTAAGAGTCATCACCACTCCTTAATCTCAAGTACCCAGGGACACAAACACTGCGGAAGGCCGCAGGGTCCTCTGCCTAGGAAAACCAGAGAACTTTGTTCACTTGTTTATCTGCTGACCTTCCCTCCACTATTGTCCTGTGACCCTGCCAAATCCCCCTCTGCGAGAAACACCCAAGAATGATCAATAAAAAAGAAAAAAAAAAAAAAAAAAAAAAAAAAAATGTACCTCCAGCTAGAGTTTATAAATGCAAGATAAATGCTTGATGAGCTGCTATTAGAGGTTCCTGAAAATAAATACCAGGTGACAGTTTGCACTGTTCATCAAAGAGCATTAACAGAGATGAGAGGGTGGCATACTTTCTTATTTTAAAAAACAACCAAATGAAAAAAAGTCATCAATAATGCTACCACTTAGAGATAATGATCTTTAGCAAATTACATCATTAATAGTGTCTTCCAATCCTTTTTCTTGGCAGGTATAACAAACTAAGTGATCCAAAAACACATTTTACATGCTTAGTTCACACAAACTTTCACATACATAAAATTTGTATATGCCATAGTTGGAGCTATGCAGGAGATCCAGTCCCTGCTGGAGATGATGCTAGGACACAGAAAAAGAGGAAGAAATTCTCTGGCTTCTGCCTTTTTTTTTTTTTTTCCAGTCTCCCAGTAGTGCCTCCCATTGGCTGAACCCAGCCAGAAGTCAGCTGACGTAAGATCTTGGAAAATGCAGCCCACAGCGGGGAAGCCCCAGGAAGTCACAGGAAGAAAGGTAGAGGCACAAACAAGCACAGGATCAGCATAGCCCACCCTTTTTGCTATTCAGCATCCATTCTAATCTTTCTGCCCATACTTAACTCTCATAAAACAACCTTATGCTTCTACCTAACATAAAATGTTAGGCGGAAGATCTGTCCTACAAATAAGGATGTTCTTGCTCTCTCCCCAACAAGGGGAAACACAAAATCTCATCTGTCATGTTGTCCACATCAAGTCTAAGATCTCCAAGGGATATGCAGCAACAGCAGGTCTGGTTGTATCTTCTCATACCTGGTTGCCATTGAATTAAAGTTGAGCACCATTGAAAGTCTTTGTGCAAAACCACAGGGAAAAGATGAAGGGCAGAGGCTTGGAATTATTGGTTTAAATACACATAACACTGCAGCCTCAGTCCTCAGCTTCGTATCTGATCATGAAACCATAGTTGATACTTATCACATCCTTTTTCCATTACCCATTCCATAATACCTTTGCCTTCGAGCAGAACCTTGGCTGGTTGGAATTGTTTACACAGTGAGGTGACCCACACCTTCATTCTTTATGGGTTTTAGTCCTTACTCGTCCTGAATTTTTGTGGTCACTCTTACCCACCTCTTCCACACTGACCTTTTCTATTGAACATGCAAGTATTAAGAGGTGCCCCAGGGAATTCGTGATTCCAGACATGGTCTTCTCAGTCCTCATTGAGTAGAAATGCCTCCAATTCAATGGAACTATTGTGTCTCCTGATGTAAGCATTCTGCTCTTGGGAATTAGGACTTCTAGACCAGAAGTCAAGGTTACAGACAAAGTCAACAAACTCTTGCAAACAGGTTATTAATTGTAAAAAGGAGCCCCTCCCATTTCCATCACTTGGTTTCCAAACAGTGTGCTCTTGCCAGGAGAGAAAATGAAACATATATAAATTATTGGCTCAAAACACATCCTATAAGACAATATCCCAACTTGGTAAAGTATTGTCTCCCAATTATGTCTGCCATAATTGAGTCTTTAGCAGATCATTCTACCATTTTTATCAGGCCAGCTGCTTCTGGATGGTGGGACACATAGTAAGACCAGTTGAATCCCTTGCTGTACTTATTTATGGTAAAATGAGTTCTGTGATTGGAAGTGATGTTGTGTGGGATACCTTGGGGGTGAATAGGAATCCCATAAATCCATGGATAGTGCTGCTAGTTAAAGCAAGTTGAATAGAAGCAATTATTCATATTCAGAAAAAAAATTCAATGAGATAAAAATGCTGCCCACTTAATGATGGAAGGGCTTCTGTGTAATTGATCTACCATCAGGTGGCTGGCTGGTCTCCCAAGGAAATGATATAGTATGAGGGGCTCATCCTCAGCCTTTGTTGTTGGCATATTGTGCACTCAACAGCAGCAGCAGCCAAATCAGTCTTGGTGTGGGAAAGTCCATACTGTTGAGCTGAGGCATGGCCTACGTTTCTGATGTCATGGCCACTGCTAACCTCTCCACAACTCATGTTAAAATTTAATTGCCATTGTAGCAATATTAAGAGGTGGAGCCTTTAAGAAGAGAGAGCCATTAAGATCAGGGCACTAGGCCTCCACCCTCATGGGTGTGATTGGTGCTGTTATAAAAGGGCAAATTTAGCCTCTTCTAGCTCTCTTCTTGCCCTTCTACTTTCTGCCATGTGATAGCATAGTAAGAAAGCCCTTGACAGATGCCAGCCTCTTGATCTTGGACTTTTCAGCCTCCAGAACAGTGAGCCAATAAACTTCCACTCATTATAAATTACCCAGTCTCAGGTATTCTGTTACAGGAGCACAAATGGACTAAGACAACCACTTTGGGTTTCTATACACAAACCCACTGAGTAAGCACAGAACGACTGAAAAAAGAGACTGACTTATGGCCATAGGATGATCATCTTGAAGCTTGATTATTGTGAAGCTCCACTGATGTTAATGCCATCTGCTCAGTATTTACATTGGATACAAACATTTGTATACTCTGTGCCTCTCCTAATTCAGGTTTCCCAGAAGCAGAGCCTGAAACAGAGGTTCATATATATGCAAAATTTTTTTCCAGTGGCTTAAACAAATAGATGTTTGTTTATTTCTCATAGAGACAGTGACTACACTGAAAAGGGTTACTGAGCACTGGATTGTTCTGGTCATCACAGGAAAGATGTGACATATATATTTTTTGAGACAGAGTCTTGCTCTGACTCCCAGGCTGGAGTGCAGTAGCGTGATCTCGGGTCACTGCAAACTCTGCCTCCCGGGCTCAAGCAATTCTCCTGCCTCAGCCTCCCAAGTAGCTGGGATTACAGACACTCACCACCATGCCTGGCTAATTTTTGTATTTTTAGTAGAGACATGGTTTCACCATTTTCGCCAGGCTGGTCTCGAACTTCTGACCTCAAGTGATCCGCCAAACTCAGCCTCCCAAAATGCTTGGATTACAAGCATGAGCCACTAGATGTGATATATTTTTAAGGCGCTATCAGGAGAAACTGATAAGGGAATGAGAGAAGCAGGGTAGGGAAGGAAAAGGAGCTATGTAAGAATGTGGGTTAAAGTGACGTCTAGCTTCATCTGATCCCACAGGGAACTTTGAAGTATAAATTGTGCCACAGAATCTGTCCCACTTTGAGGCAAGGAAAGGGGCTTTAGTACCCCCATTGCAGATGGTCATTGGCCATGGGCTGCCAGGGTAGGGAAGGCAGTAAAATTCTCAGGTATCTGGGGTAAGATGGCTTTAGTTGTTCAGGGGTGATCCCCCAGAGAAAGTTGCAAGTATGAGGTATTGCCTGAAACACCCTGTCAGCTCAAGTATGTGCATACAAACTAAGGCACTGAAAACAATTCAATTTCTGATGTTTATTCCTTTGTGTAGATCCATGTTTCCACCTGGCATCATTTTCCTATGGCCTGAAAGACATCCTTTAATAGTTCTTATAGTGCATCATGTAGTAGTGATAAATGCTTTCAGCCTTTGTTAAGTTTGGAACATATTTATTTTGCCTTCATTTTTATTTATTTATTTATTTAACTTTATTTATTTATTTTTTGAGATGGAGTCTTACTCTTGTCGCCAGGCTGGAGTGCAGTGGTGAGATCTTGGCTCACTGCAACCTCCACCTCCTGGGTTCAAACAATTCTTCCGCCTCAGCCTCCCAAGTAGCTGGGATTACAGGCACACACCAACATGCCAGGCTAATTTTTGTATTTTTGGTAGAGACAGGGTTTCACCATGTTGGCCAGGCTGGTCTCAAACTCCTGACCTCAGGCGATCCACCCATTTCAGCCTTTCACAGTGCTGGGATTACAGGTGTGAGCCACTGTGCCCAGCCAGCCTTCATTTTTAAAAGATATTTTTATTGGTTATAAAATTATAAGTTGATAGTATTTTTATTTTAGCACTTTAAAAATGTTGCTTCACTAGTGCTTGAACTGACTGTGTTCCCCTCAAATTCATATGTTGAAATCCTAACACCCCGTGTTGTTGATATTGGGAAGTGGAGCTTTTGGGAGGTAATTATATCATGAGAGTGGAGCCCTCAGGAATGAAATTAGAGATCTTATAAAAATACACAAGAGAGCTTGCTTCTTCTCTCTCTGCTCTCTGCCATGTGAGAACACAATAAAAATGATGGCCTTCTGCAAACCAGAAAGTGAGCTCTCATCAAACATCAAGTCTGCCTGCATCTTGCTCTTGGACTTTTCAGTCTCCAGAACCCTGAAAAATGAATGTTTGTTGTTTATGCCACCTAGTCTATGGTAATTTGTTACAGCAGCCCAAGCTGACCAAGGCAACTATTTTCTCACTTACATTGTTTCGAACAAGAAATCTAAAGTCATCCTCATCCTTGCTTTTCTGTAATGCCTTTTATTCTCTCTGGCTGCTTTTAAGAGCTTCTCTTTATCACCAGTTTTATGATGTGCCTTAGAGTTGTTTTCTTTATGTTTCTGTACTTGAGTATTTTCTGAGGTTCTTGGATCTATAGATTTATAGTTTCCATCAAATTTGGGAAAATTTCAACCATTATTTTTTCAAGTATTTTTTCTGTCTCTCTCTCTCTTTCCTCTCTTTTGGAAGCTCCAACTGTATTGTTTGAAGTTGTCCTGCAGTTCACTTTTATTACAGTTTTCATGTAAAAGTTCTATGTCTTTTTTTTACATCTTTTATATCTCTACTCAACTTTGTGAACATATGCATATAGTTACAACTGTTTTAATGTCCTACTAATTATAATACCTATGGCACTTCTGCGTTGTTTTGATTGAACAATTTATCTCCTTATTATGGGTCATATTTTCCTACTCCTTTGCATGCCTGGCAATTTTTGTTGGGTGGCAGATATAGTGAAATTTACTTGTTAGGTGTGGGTATTTTGTATTCCTATAAATATTCTTAAACTTTGTTCTGGAACACCATTAATTTATTTGGAAAGAGTTTTGTTTCTTTGTGGTCTTACTTTTAAGATTTGTTAGGTAAAACTGCAACAGCATTCATTTGGGGGCTAATTATTTCCCATTATTAAGGCAAGACTCTTCCACAGGGACTACCCAGTGCCCTGGCTGGTGAAATTGGGCCACTATTCCTGGCTTTTTGTGAACCCTGGGCACTGTTACTTCTAATCTTTTTAGAAACTTCTTTTCCTGACCTGAGGTTGATTCTTCACACACATGCACTGATCAGTACTCTGCCAAATACTAGAAAAGAACTCTCTACAGATCTCTGGGTTTCTTTCTGTGTGCAGTTCTCTCCTTGTTGGTTGTCTGTCCTGAAAACTCCGGGTGTTTTTATTCTCCTTCAGACTCTCAGCTACTTCTCCTCAACTCAAGGAAGCTACTGTACTCTGCTGGGTTCCCCTTCCTGTTCTAAGACCTGGAAGCTCTCTCAAGATAGGGTTCACCTCCTTTGTTTCCTGTTAAGGAAACTGTCTTTTGTTGTTTGATGTTGAGTGTCTTTAAAAAATCATTGTTTTGGGCCAGGCGCGGTGGCTCAAGCCTGTAATCCCAGCACTTTTGGAGGCTGAGGCGGGTGGATCATGAGGTCAGGAGATCAAGACCAGCCTAGCTAACATGGTGAAATCCTGTCTCTATTAAAAATACAAAAAATTAGCCAGGTGTGGTGGCGGGCACCTGTAGTCCCAGCTACTTGGGAGACTGAGGCAGGAGAACGGCGTGAACCCGGGAGGCAGAGCTTGCAGTGAGCCGAGATGGCGCCACTGCACTCCAGCCTGGGTGACAGAGCAAGACTCCATCTCAAAAATAAATAAATAAATAAATAAATAATTGTTTTGAAACTGCATTTGCAAAAATTATATAACAGTGATAAAGTTATGTCAGTGGGGGAGATCTGATCTAGCCAAATGCTCTTTCTTTTGCCTTTAGCCTTCAAGCTGCCCTCCTAGGCTTAAGCAAGCTAACTTTGGGAGAAATATAGTTCATAATTTACATGATAATAACCCTTCCCCAAAATTCAACCATCTTTGTAAAGCTAATGAGAGACCACCAGGCTAGGAGGATAGAGAAGCCTGAATTCTGCTAAGGTGTAGACATAAACAATTGCCAGCCATTATTCTGGAGGTCACAAGATATGCAACTTCCCCAATTATTCCTGCAGATAACATTAATATTATAGAACCTAAGATTGGCCTTTTGAGATATCTTTTCAGTTTTTTTGCATGTCCGATAATGGATGGCTGTACCTGGACCCACCAACCACTCCTGTGACCCCACCCAGAAGTGACTCAGTGCTCAGGAGAATCATTTCCCACACCCTTTTGATTGCACCTCCAACCAATTACCAGCAAGCACTCCTACCCCTTTCCCCAAACTACCTTTGAAAAACCCCTAACCTCTGAGCCTTCAGGGAGATTGACTTGAGTAATAACTCTGTCTCCTGTGTGACGTGGCCGGCCTCACATCAATTAAACTCTTTCTTTACTGCAATGCCATGGTCTCCATGAATTGATTTTGTTTGTGCACTGGGCAGGAAGAGTCCATTGAGCAGTTGCAGTTTCACATGTTTGGTCTATTTTTTCATTGTTTCAGCAGGAGAATCAATCCAGTTTCTGTTATGCCATCTTTACCTGAAGTCAAAGTCCACTCTGCTGTTATTTTTATGAATCCCTCACTTCCATTTTCCAAAGCTTAATTTGTTCTTTTCATAACTTTTGAGTAGAATGTTTAATTCATGTCACTTTCTTATTTATAATGATATTCCCTTTTATCACAACTTTATCCATAACCCATACATTTTACTTTATAGGGTTTTTCTTATCATCGCTTTCATTGTCTCATCAGATAAATTTTTTAAATCTCCAGATGGTTGGGGTATTTACTGTTTGATCATTTTGTACCATTGTTATTATAAACTTCTTGTTTTTCCACATTATGAGTAAAGGCTGCGGTGAAGCAGACCCCATAGTGGTTAATAGTTTGAATGCTTGAGTCAGAAGGCTGGGGTTTACATCCCTGCTCTTTTTCTGACTATATGATTTTGCGCAAAGTATTTAACCTAAGGCTCAATTTCTTCATTTGTACAATGGAGATGATAATAATACCTATCTCAAATGGTTTCCCCAAGAGTTAAATAAAGATAATAAGTATCCGGGAAGCCTTAGCGCATAGTAAGCATTCAACAAATCTCAATTAAAGTTTCTATTTGGGAAAATTTATAGATTTATTTGTGGTCAAATTTTGATACTCACTGATACTTGAAAGAATAAAAAAGGATGTTCTCAATAGGTGTGAAGGTCAATGTTGCAACGGATGTTACTGATCTCCAACTCCATATTCCTTTGTCCCGCCTCAGAGTTTGCCTGAAGCTGCATTGGGCAATGTGCCGACAGGACAGTTTCCCTCAAGAACCTGTACATTTCTCTGCTTGTCTACCTGAAGGTGCTCCAGGGACAGTCCAGCAGTGTTTGAGATTTGAAACTCTCAGAGATAATTCTCAATCAGTGAGGAACAGGAAAAAAGGGATACAAACCCCAGCTTTCCTGTCCCTTGAGAGATAAAATCTAAGGTGTGTTGTATATATTCTTCCTAGAATCCCCAAAAAGACTCAGCTTCGGTCACCCACAGAAGAAACCCACTCATTTTTTATGCACCCTGGATGGGCTTTTTCCTCTTCCTGTCTCACAGTTCCTGCTCTTTCTCTTGGGCTTCCTGAGATTACCTCCTAAATCTGCTTTCTGTAGGAACACACACTAACACAGATATGTATATGTATTAGATTGTCCTAGCAAATGCACTGTTCACATCTTCTAAGCAGTGGCTCTCAATTCTCATTTCATATTATAATCAACTGGAGAATGCATCAAAATTTCTGGGAATGGTGAAATAAAAAACAAATCCAGATTTAGTAAGGAAAGACTTTATTCAAAAAAAAATATTGCAAAGGGGAGTGGGGAGGAACTATTGCAATAGTGAGAGAAGAGCTATTACAACAGAGAGAACCTTCTGACCATAAGATCTGTTAAAAAAAAATAAGCTTATGCACATTAAAATTTTAATAAGTTTATTTGAGCATTCAGCTATTTGTGGATGGGGCAGTACCAGACTACAGGTGGTTTAGCGCTCCACCAAGAAGGTAAGGGAAACTTTTTGAAGGTGTTCATAGAAGTAAGGCAAATTAAATATTTGCTTGGTTAAAATGGAAAATCCCTAGTTAGAGGTTAGTTGGCCATTTCTGATTGGTGAAGTCTCTAGGTAGAGGTTAGTTGGCAGTTTCTGATTGGTTAAGCTTAAGTTTTGCTTTATTGTTTACATTGAGTTGGGTTTTAGTTTGCTTAGGAACTCAAGGTGCTGGAGCTGTATTAGCCTAATGGCCTCCCTATTAATGATTTTGACAGCTCTCAAGGCCAAAAAGGGATTTCTTTTATACAGAGGAGTAAACAAGACAAGAAAGACCCTGGTGTGGGGAACTGGGATGAAAAGGTGGCCTGATGGAATAACAGATCAGAGAATGGTTTGCTCTGAGGCCAGCCTATTCTTGAGGGGCTGCTAAGAAGATGTTGTGGGGACCTGAGTGAAGGAGAGAATCTTAACCGAAGTTTGGTTAACAGGCATTTGTTCTGAGTCCCACCTAAGTCATGTGGGAAAGGATGGTTCTTTGCAATGGGCCTTTTCCAGAACACAAAATGGGTGGGCAAGGGAAGGATTCTTAACTGTTTCTTCTTTCCACAATGATACGACTCAGGTAAAATTCAATGTTGTCTAGATGGAGCCTGAACAACATTTTCTAGAAGCTTCTGTAAACTAAAAATAAAATTCTAAGCCCCTCAACTGACTGCTTGGCCAAGGAGTCCCCAGCATAATCTTGAAAACTGAGTTATTGGCCATGATGGGATCGGGGGTTCAGACACACCTTGTTATACCCCCTCCCTGACTAACCATGATTAGGCTTTCTTCCCTCAGGGCTTAGCAGAAACCAGCCCTTTCAAAAGACTCCACCACTGATATCAATCAACCAAGTGCCTAAGGCTGCCCCTCCTTTTTTCCCTGATAAGAGATCACCACTGGAGTAGTTTTGGCCTGTCTAAGGAGAAGGCACAGTAATGGTTTGTGTGTCCTCTGCTTCACCTTTTGATATCAGAGGGCCAAAAACTCCACCCTCAGATCATGCTAACATTGCTATGTTTTGTCCCTGGGACTCATGGAGAAGCGTGAAGCTCAATTGTGCATGTGCATGTTTCTCCTTTCATAAATATTCATGACTCTTCCTATAGCTTAATAAATATGTATATTTGGCCACTGTGCTACACATAAATTTCTGCTCCCTTTGCCCCTCCCTTGAAGTGTCTGTTTCTGGCTTCTTACTGGAGGCTGTGCTTCCCAGCCTGTCAGAATGGCCATCCCGCAGGCTGCAACCCTTTATGAGACATAAAGCTTTCCTTCCCACATTTATGAACCTTATCTTTCTTCAGTTGACACTTCCTAGGTAAAGTATAGATTACAATAAGAGACTTGTGAGACACATCAACCAATCAAAATGTGTAGACCTTACTCAGATCCTGAGTTAAACACAGTTTTTCTTGCCAGGGGCAGTGTCTCACACCTGTAATCCCAGCACTTTGGGAAACTGAGGCTGGTGGATTGCTTGAGTCCAGGAGTTCAAGACCAGCTTGGGCAACATGGCAAAACCCTGTCCCTACAAGAAAAATACAATAAGCCAGGCACGGTGGTGCATGCCTGTAGTCCCAGCTACTTGGGAGGCTGAGGCAAGAAGATTTTGAGCCCAGGATGCAGAGGTTGCAGTGACCCCTGATCATGCCATTGCACTCCAGCCTGGGTGACAGAGCAAGACCCTGTCTCAAATAAAATAAAATAAAATAAAATAAACACAGCTTTTTAATAATGGCATTTGTGCAACAATTGGAAACTTTAACACTAAATTTTCGATGAAGTTAAGGAATTATTGTTATTTTTTAAGTGTGATAATGATACTACGCTTACAAATTTTTAATTTTTAAAAAGTGATAAGGGTATTGTGGTTATGCTTTTTAAAAGGAGTCCTTACATTTTAGAGATACTGACTGGAAGAAATGTTTATAGATCAAGCAATATGATTTCTGCGATTTGCTTCAATATAATCTGGAAAGGGGGAAACTGGATGGGGACACAGCTGGTCATGAATTGATAATGGTTGATGCTAGGTGGTGGACCATGTGGGCTCATTTGGTTAGTCTATTACTTTTGCATATGTTTGAAGTTTCCATAATAAAAAAGCATTTAAAAAGAAACTTCTAAATTGTTCTTCATATACAGCCTATATTGAGAACTGCTATTCATACCCTTACTTATTTTTTGTCTGCTCAATTGTCAAAACCTGAAAGGGTTTTTTTGAGGGTTCTCCTCCCATGACTTTTATATTTCTATTCATTTCTACTTGTATTTTCTGCAATGCTTCCTTTATATCTTTTATTGCTTTATTATTTGTCAAAGTAGGTTTATAAAAAATACCCTTTTCTCTTTAAAAATAATATATGCTTATGGCAAAAGCAAAGAAAAAATCAAGCAGAATATAAAGGTAGATGATGAAAAATAGACTTGCCTTTCACCTCAGATCCCCAACTTTCTTTTTTTTTTTGAGACACAGTCTTGCTCTGTCACCCAGGCTGGAGTGCAGTGGCATGATCTCGGCTCACTGCAACCTCTGCCTCCCGGGTTCAAGCGATTCTCCTGCCTCAGCCTCTCAAGTAGCTGGGACTACAGGCACCTGCTACCACGCCTGGCTAATTTTTGTATTTTTAGTAGAGGCAGGGTTTTACCATGTTGGCCAGGCTGGTCTCAAACTCCTGACCTCAGGTGATCTGCCCGCCTTGGCCTCCCAAAGTGCTAGGATTACAGGCATTAGCCACTGTGCCTGGCCAAGATCCCCAACTTTCAGTCCTTTCAGTCCCCCTTCCCAATCACCAGTTTTTTCTGTCTCCATGGAGGAGTAGTGACTATGTATATAAACTGTAGGGACCAAAAGGTGTGATACCTGTCCTCCCCATCACAAGTGTCACTGCAGATACTCCTATAACAAAAGACAGGTTAACAAGAGAAGAACATAACAGATTCATTTAGTCAAAGTTTTACATGCTTCAGAAATGAAGACCCAGGGACTCAGGGAAAATAGTTTGTTTTTATGTTTAGGTTCGATGAAGAATGGATAGCCATGTAGAAATGTGATTAGACAAAAGGGTATGACCTAATAGTAGCAGATAGACTGGGGAAGCCCAAGAAGGCCTGTCTGTTCAGAATCTTCTTGGCTTCTCTGTTGTAGCATTTATTCCTCCTGGGTATGGGGCAGGACCCTTTGGAATGAGGTTAGGTCTTATGACCTACTATCAGGCAAGGGCAGATCAGAGAACATCTTTATGGCCAGTGTTGGGGCTCAGAAAACAATATCCCAAAATGAAGGCCTCAGAAGCAGCCTTAAGAGAAAAAGTTTCTCCCCTGAGACTAGCCATACAAACTAGAATCCCTGTTCCCCAAGGAAGGTCACAGAAACCAGAACCCCTTTACCCCAAAGCCAGCCATAAAACCACAACATAATACTCTAACTTTTCCTCTACCTTTCTGTATAAAACTGGTCATAAAAAAAGTTATCTGATCTTCCTTGTTTGACTGTAAGTCATAAGACTCCCATTTCAGAAAGGGTCCTGCCCCATACCCAGAAGGAAGGAATGCATGCTCAGAGAGGGCCAGAAGAGTTTAGACAGACAGGCCTTGCTGGATATCCCCAGTCTATTAGCATTAGATCATACCCTTTCTGTCCAATCACATTTCTACAGGGCTGTCCATACTTTTTTGAACCTAAGCATGAAAATGGACAATTTCCCCTGTATCTTTGGGTCTTCCTTCTGAAGGCTCCTGTATATACACATTACATAAATTTGTATGCCTTTTCTCCAGTTAATCTGCCTTTTCCAAGTTGGTTTTTCAGCAAACCCTCAAAGCGCCAAGTGAAACCCCCTGGCCTCTGCACGAGCTCTTAGACAGAAAGGTTGGAGGAAGTTTGGAGTAACAGCTTGCTTTGGATAAAGGGAGTTCTAGCTTCTAAGAGCCCCCCTTAACCCCTGGGGAAGAGCAATTCTTGTTCCTGACTTACTTCAAGAGAGGAGGGGTGGGAGACAGGAGAGCAGGAGGTCAGAGAGACCTTGGTTCTGAGGCTGCTCCTGAGACCTTCCAGTCTCCTTTAGTTCAAAGTACTCAGCATGCCAAATTGCCCTCAGAGAGGGTTCTTCTATCTCACACAAGAAAGGGTTTGGAGCAAGCCCGTAGAGGGAAGTGAAAGCAAGTTTATTAAGAAAGTAAAGGAATAAAAGAATGGCTACTCCCTAGACAGAGGAACAGCACAGGATGCGCAGCTGGTTATAGTTATTGTTACTTCTTGATTATATGCTAAACAAGCGGTGGATTATTCATGAATTTTCCTGGAAAGGGATGGGAAATTCCTGGAACTAAGGGTTCCTCCCTGTTTTAGACCATATAGGGTAACTTCCTGGCATTGCCATGGCATTTGTAAACTGTCATGGCACTGGTGGGAGTGTCTTCTAGCATGTTAATGCATTATAATTAGTGTGTAAGGAGCAGTGAGGACAACCAGAGGTCACTTTCATCGCCTCCTTAGTTTTGGTGGGTTTTGGCTGGCTTCTTTACCACAGCCTGTTTTATCAGCAAGGTCTTCATGACCTGTATGTTGTGCCAACCTCCTAACTCATCCTGTGACTAAGAATGCTTAACCTCCTGGGAGTGCAGCCTAGTAGGTCTCAGCCTTATTTTACTCCTCCCCAATTCAAGATGAAGTTTCTCTGGTTCAAACGCTTCTGACAGTTCTATTGCTATTATTTCTTTCTTTTATACCTAATGCACTAAGTATTTTTATAACTAAAGCAGTATTTTTGTTGACAAAAATACTTAAAAGAGTACTTGCTTCAGCAGCACATATACTAAAATTAGAATGATACAGAGAAGATTAACATGACCCCTGCACAAGAATAACACGCAAATTCATGAAGTGTTCCATATTTTTATTACATTATGTGTCAATTAAAAATAAAATAAAACTTTAAAAAAACATAGAAGAAAATCCTTTCAACCTTAAATATCACATACTGATCTGTCATTAGAGATTGTCTGCAATGATTTCTCAGCTGACAAGTCATTATACAAGGCAGATACTTATCTTTAAAATAATCCTGTGTTCTTTTTTATGTGTGAAGGTTCACTTTCTGAAAATTCATTAAGCTCTATACTTAAGATGTGTTCACTGTTCTCTACCTGGGATATAATTTAGAAATGTCTTCTAAACAACTCATTTGCTCACCACGAATTATCTGAACTACAACCTCGCCGGGTCGTGGGAGTTCTCCCTTCTCCCATCATGATGAAAACCTTTAAGTCCAACTTCCCATGATACCAGTGATTTTCTCCCGGGTAAAGGGCCTTTAACATCCTGCAGACCTCTGTCAAGGAAAACCAGGGCCAGACAGAAGTTAAAGCAGTGAAGACAAATTTTATTCAGGAGCTATTGCAATAGGGAAAGAGAGACCTCAGTTTAGAATGGGCTCCCTTCTGAATACAAGGACAAGTGGGAAATTATGGCCAAGGTGCAGGGTGAGGTCAGTGGATGGAAATTACTAAAAGGGAACATCAGCAATAAGAGGGATTCTAAACTGACTCAGCTTCTAGCTGAAGGCAGCCAGGATAAGAAGATACTGAGGGAGAGGGGTTGAGGAATTTCATCAGATATCAAGGGTGGTCAGATACCAAGGGTGGGGGATTCTAGTGACACTAACTCAGCAGGATTCTTTCTGAAAGCAGAATAAGCAAGCCAAGGACAGAGCCCATGGTCTGGGTCTTCAGGGCTTAGAAGAGCCTTATTAGTGTTAGGTCAGAGAGAGTCTGTCGCTCTAGATGTCCCTAAAGCCCTCAGGGGTAGGAGAGCTAACTTTCCTAGACAACTTCTGAAAACAGCTGGCCCTCCAAATCAAGACTGCCTGATGCCACTTCCTCCCATGGAGGCCACTTCCAGGAATGGGTCACTCTACTAGAAAAAAAAAATGTCCAGCAGAAGCCCTGGCCCTAGAAACAACTCACATGGAAAGATGGGTAGAATGAGGGACATTGAACATCCCTGTCTTGTTTACCTTGGCATGGGGGGTTTTCCTTTACTCAATAAAGACTATTCCTTACTTAAGTCATGCTTGCAAAGCCAGTGGCAACCATAAAGGGCCTCATCTGGCAGGATAGATCCTCCTTCAGTTTTATTAAACCACGAGATTTGCAAAAGGATTGTTACTGGGTTTTGGGGGTCATTCACTTACTCAAGGTTGACACCAGTTTTTCAAAAATCCCTGCTTGTTGCCCAGGGGTCAGTGCATGATAGTGAGATTCAGAACACATGACTTTCTTTTGTAAATTGGAAGCTCAGCTCGAAAGTGTAGGTAAGAAAAGAAGGACCAGCATTGGCACTCAGCCGTGGGCAAATTTCTCAAGCAAATGAACTTTAGGAATAAACACTCGGCTTCTGAAAGTTTAGCCCCTTAAAACTATCACTGCCCCTATCCCTTAAAACATCTCACAAACCCGACTGGGGAGGCTGTTTACCCCACATTCACAGCTGCTATTTCAGATACTACCAAGGTTGAAGCAAGGATTTGAGAAGTAAGGAGGTAGGAGAGTTCTTCCTTAGCTGGTGGCTTCTCTGGAACTAGCAGATGATTGAAGCTGGCATTTTACCTTCTAGAGCTTTCTTGGGCACTTCTGGGAGCCCCAGCTCTGTGACCCAGCTTCAAGTCTCCTGAAGAGGTGACATATTCTGCTCCTTGGACTAGCTGCATCCCTCTCAGCCCTGGGTCATGGTGATGCACCCACACATTTTTCATAGTTGAAGACTTCTTTCTCACCTCCCAGGTGGTCCTCTTGAGTGGGACTTAATTCAGTTCAGCCTGGATTTTTCTCCCATCTCCCACACATCCATCTAGTCTACAGAAAACCCTCATCAAACCCTTACCCCCTCCCAAATAAAAAACTGTGGGAGTACAGTCTGTCAACTAGCACTCTTGTGGCTCTACCACCAAAACAACTAGTTGGCCCATCTCTAGCCCTCTAGATTTTGGAGGGTTACACCCCAGACCACCCATCTGGTCACTTACCAAGCTCTCAGATGCTCTCACTGAAGATCTACCTCATTATATTTCGGATCACAGCATACATCCCCTTGGGGGAGAAGGGATAGAGTTCATAGCACAGATTTTTTCTGAAGAAATAGTTTAACCCCTCTTCCCATGTTCTGACACTGTTAATATCCTTAAACCTGCTAGATGCTTATAACTAGTTCTCAGGGATATTTCATTTGTCAATTGGCACATAGGATCCGTCTTAAACCTATTTGAGATTTTATATTAATTATGTTTCTATTTCAGGTCAAACTGAGACAATAAACACTCATGCCATACCATTCTTTAACTGCTGTCTTGTCCTGTTTTCTGTTGTTATAACAGAATGCCTGGGACTGGGTAATTTATAAAGAAAGGAAGTTTATTTGGCTCACAGTTCTGGAGACTGAGAAGTCCAAGGGCATGATGACAGCTTCTGGCAAGAGCTTTGTACTGCATCATAACTTGGCAAATGGCATCACATGGCAAGAGAGCAAGAGTGTGCAAAAAAGACAAAACATGAGGGGTGGCCTTGTGTTATAACAATCTGCTCTCATGGTAACTAATCCAGTCCCGTTGGAGCAAGAACTCCCCATCGAGAACTAACCCAGTCCCATGAGAGCAGCATTAATGTCTTCATGAAGGCAAAGCCCTCATGACCCAAACACTTCATAAAGTTCCCACGACTTTTCAACATCATTACATTGGGAATCAAATTGCAACATGAGTTTTATAGGGGACAAGTCATATTCAAGCCATTAGTAACTGCCTATGCATGGCAGTATCAGTAACTGTCTGGATGCATCTTTATGGATGTATCAACAATTCATTTAATCTGTCATGGTCATTTACTTCAATAATGCTTTAATAAATATCCCTTTACCTGTGTTTTTAAGTCAACTGTGAATATACCGGTAGGCAAATTTCTAGAAAAAGAGCTAAGTCACTCTGTGAAGAGGTTATACCAATTTACCCTCCCAATCTAAGTGTAAAAAAAGATGGTTTTTCCACATCCTCTGAACACAGTACCTTATTAAACTTTTAAACCTTTTCCAATGTAATAGGTAAAAAAATTATATCTATATAAATATGTATTTTCTTGATTATAAATGAAGTTAAATATATTTTTATGCAATTTAAAACCACTTATTTTCTTTTACTATGAGATGCCTGTACATATCTTTTGCCCATTTTTTCCTATTGTGCTTTTGGTATTTTTCATATTAACTTGTAAACACTTCTTGTATTATTAGGGAAATTGGCTCACTGTCATGTGTGTTCCAAACAGATTTTCCCATAGTGGGAAAGGACATAGTGGGCAGGGGAACCCATGAAGAGATGGTTCAAGGCAAACGTAGTACAACTCAGGGCATTTAGAATGTAGCTACATTTGGAACAGCATCTCTCACATCTTCTCCTGTCTTCCAGATGTTACTGAGTTGTTACCTTCTCATTCATAGCAGTTCAGCAATGAAGATTTAATCGAAATGTAAGAAAAAGGGTCCATTGGACAGTCACCATGGCAACTGCCCCTCCCACAGTATTTACCATTCAAAGGCTTCTGCAGGCATTCATGTACAACAAATTAGCAAAGAAAGATTTCCAGATTCACAACCCTAATTTTGAATGCAGTTTGAAGGTGCTTAGAGACATAAAGAATGCCTGTGCTTTCTATAGGGAGATTACTAGGAAAAGAATTGTCTTCAGTTCCAGCTTCTGGGGCAAGATGATTTGTTCAGACATTAGAGTATATTTTGTTTTTGGTGTAATTTTTCTTCCATTTCCACCATCTGCTGAGGGTTGCCAGCCCACAGTGCTTGCTGGTCTCAAGAGTGGTTTATATTCCTGGGCATAAAGCAGAAACTGCTTAAAGATCATCTCTGGTCTTGCCCTTAGTGAAAGCTCAAGCTCACTGAAAAGTTTTAAACTATACATCTAAGTGGGGAGGGGCATGGCGAGGACAAGCCAATTCTCTTTGGAGGCAAGAGGAGGAGTGAGCGAAAGCAGGAGAGGCTCTGCAAAGAGGGCAGACCTGTGACCACTGCTGAAAACATCTAGGTTGGTGACAGAACCTGGTCGTGATGGCTGGAGCTCTTCAGGAAGTGCAGCCCTAGGCACTGGGATTCCCGGTCCTAACAAAAAATCCCAGTCTCAACGGCAGAAAAGACCAGTGGCTCGCCCACTTCCACAGGACCATATTTCTGACACCCTAAGGCATCTCAGCCCTAACCACTATGGCCTGAGGATTGTTGGTGCTTCCAGGCATATAACCCCTGGGATACATGAGTGACTTTATGGTATATTAGAGTGTCAGAAGAATCTTAACAGTAACTGAAGTTACGTTTTCTATCATTTTAGCTGGCCAAGAGCTCGAAATTATTTTTATTTTTAATAATGCGACATCCAATTTGACACATCAGTTTGTGGATTAAAATTTACATCCAGCGCACGTTTTTAGACTAGTATTGTTAAGAAGCCTCAGCCAGTTCAGCTCCTAACAAAAATCCTACCACACACACACACAAAGCACATTTGTGACATGGTTTTTATATTGTTTTTATTTTGCCCACTTAGTACTTTACAAACACATTTTGCTTTATTTCTTTTAATGTATTTTCATGATCAATTATAGAACTTCTATGGGAGAAAATAGGTTTCCTGAAAAGATACTTTGGTTATGACTTTTCATCAGTAGGGATTAAGTGTTAAGTATTTTGAAGTCTGACTTGTCATATTCGCCAGTTAGTTCAAATCAAGGATGGCCTGGATGGTTCTCTACTGCCCTCCAGTGGGAAAGCTAGATGGAGGTCAAAGCATTTTTGAAATGGAAAATGGACTGGTTTATGTGTCTCTAATATTGGGATGTAAAATATATAGACAGAAGGAGATAAAATAACTGAAGGATGTTTTCTTCTCAGTGTGTTCAGAAATAAGTGAACTGTTGAACAATGAACCATTCAGCACCATGACTTCTTACAACTTCAAAAGGATATTGTAAAGACTGTATTTAAAACCGAGGTCTTGGCCAGGCACAGTGGCTCTCGCTGGCCTATAATCCCAACACTTTGGCGGGCCAAAGCAGGAGGATCACTTGAGGTCAGAAGTTGGAGACCAGCCTGGCCAACATGGTGAAACTCCATCTCTACTAAAAATACAAAAATTAGCTGGGTGTGGTGGCGTGTGACTATAATCCCAGTTACTTGGGAGGCTGAGGCAGGAGAATAGCTTGAACCTGGGAGGTGGAGGTTGCAATGAGCCAAGATTGCACCAGTGCACTCCAGCCTGGGTGACAGAGCGAGATTCTGTCAAAACAAAAACAAAAACAAAAACAAAAACAAAAAAGAAGGAAGGAAAAAGAAAAAGAAAGATAAAATGGAGGTCTTTCTGCCAGGACAAAAATAGTACACAACTTTGAACTTAAACATTTTAAGCATTCTGAGTCTCTATGTATACTTATATAATCTTGCTTTACTTCTGCATAATTATTTAATTATGATCTTCTAGTCTATTGTATATCATAACACCCTTATTTCTTCAAAGAAGACTATTAAAGGGCTATGAAGAAATTATGCGGCTTCTCAGTTTCTCCGTGAATCTGATTAATATCCGTGATAGGCTTGCATTAAAAAGTTTATTTTATTTACAGAAAAAGTTTGCCAAACCCTGCTAAGTCAGAATTCCCACCACATTTGCATCCTGCTTTAACCAACTGGTAGATATATTTTACAGTGAAGGAAAAACTTAGAAAAAGTACATTTTACTAACATAAAAACAAACAAAAAAAAACCAAAAATGGTTATACAAAAGGAGTGGATTAATCTCTGAATACTGACTGATTCTTATGTGCTCATTTCCCCCTGTACTTCTAAATATACTTCTAGAACTGATGTGTTTAAAACAGATTGATATCTGTGTCAGGAGCAGGGCAATAAAATAAACTCAGTTGCTCAAAAAAATAGTTTATTTAGCATTTCTGCATTATTTAAATGAGTCTTATTCTATTCTTTTAAAAATCTGTCTTTAAAATATCCAAATTAACATATTAATCACTAACAGACAGTGGTGGTTATAAATAAAGGCTCTAATTATGTTGCATTTTAAAATATATTTTCAAAATATATTAATTCCTCTTGAACAAACAAAAAATATGAAAACACTCACCGCTCTCCTCTGGTAAACAAGATGCCAACTCTAGGGTACGGTGGAAAGACATACTGGATACTTTCACGGTGTTCAGCAAATGGATTGAACATGGAGCCAAAAACATGTGAAGCACTGGGACAATCTGAAAACAACAACAACAACAAAAAAAACAAGCTTTATCATTTCACAAGACCTTTTCCAGGTTGTAAAAGCAAGAGAGGAGGCAAGAAAAACAGAAAATTTCAAACTGATTTGAAAATTTTAAAAAAGTGATAGAGCCTGTATTACATAAAACTTATGAGACAGTTGACTCTAGGAAATTATAACACTTTGCCAATGTTTCCTGGGCAAGCTGATTATTAAAAATAATACCTAAAATATATTGACTATTTCCTGCATACTAAGTGCTATGCTAAGATCATCTCATTTGAATTCAGAAGACCCATATGAAATGGGTACCCTTTTTATTACCATTTTACAGATAAAGAAATTGAAGATGAGAGAAACTGGCCAGGCACAGTGGCTCATGCCTACAATCCCAACACTTTGGGAGGCCGAGGTGGGCAGATCACTTGAGGTCAGGAGTTCGAGACCAGCCTGGCCAACATGGCGAAACCCTGACTCTACTAAAAATACAAAAATTAGCCAAGCTATGGTGGCGGGCGCCCGTAATCCCAGCTACTGGGGAGGCTGAGGCAGGAGAATTGCTTGAACCTGGGAGGTGGAGGTTGCAGTGAGCTGAGATAGCGCCACTGCACTCCAGCCTGGGTAACAGAAGGAGGTTGCATCTTGAAAAAAAAAAAAGAGAGAGAGAGAGAAAACTTAATTAACTTGCTCAGGTAATTGGCAGAAGAAAGATCAAACTTCAGAGGATGATTTAACAATAGCAAGTCTGGTTTGTTTGGAAGCAGAAGCCTTCTAAAACTCTTATTTACTTTTTATATTTACTACATTTTTGTTTATTAGACACGTGAGGTTTCTTTCCAGATGTTAAACTTTTCTCATGTACAATCTACATTTTATTGCACAAAAATGCTTAAAACAAAGATTCGAGACTCAAAGAGAACAGAACTACAATATACCTCAGAAGTACCTTGTGAGAAAAGCATTGTTATTACTATTTTACAGATTAGTTAAGACCTTGGGGGCTTGGAGAAATAATGTGAATTCTCAAAGGGCAAAGGCTGACCTAGGACTTGAACCATATCATGTGAATAACTTCAGGTGTGTAAGATTGACTTGAGAATATTCCTTAGGTCATGGCACATGGCTATCATTAGGCATTCACAGGGAATCTGAGAGATTATATGAACACATCACAGTACAGTTGGCCCTCAATATTCATGGGTTCCACATCTGTGGATTCAAGCAACTGCAAATAAAAAATATTTGAAAAAAACTCAAGAGTTTTTTCTTGTTATTGCCTAAACAATATAGTAGAACTACTATTTACATAGCATTTACATTGTATTGGGTATAAGTAATCTAGAGATAATTAAAAGTATAGGATGGGCATGGTGGCTCACACCTGTAATCCCAGCACTTTGGGAGGCCAAGGTGGGCAGATCACAAGGTCAGGAGTTCGAGACCAGCCTGGCCAACATAATGAAACACCATTTCTACTAAAAATACAAAAATTAGCAGGCATGGTGGTGTGCATCTGTAATCCCAGCTACTCAGGAGGCTGAAGCAGGAGAATTGCTTGCACCCAGGAGGTGGAGGTTGCAGTGAGCCGAGATCGCACCACTGCATTCCAGCCTGGACGACAGAGTGAGACTCCATCTCAAAAACAAAACAAAACAAACAAACAAAAAACAAAACAAACAAAAAAACTATACAGGAGGCAACAAAATACCAGCAAATAGAATTCATCAGCACATTAAAAAGATCGTTCATTACGACCAAGTGGAATTCAGCCCAGAGATGCAAGGACGGTTCAACATATACAAATTAATTAAGGTGATACAACATATTAACAGAATAAAGGACAAAAATCATATGATCATTTCAATTGATGCTGAGAAAGCATTTGATAAAATCCAACATCCCTTCATGATAAAAAAAAATCCTCAAAGAACTGGACATAGAAGGAACATATCTCAACACAGTAAAAGCCATATACAACAGACCTATGTCAGTATCAGACTAAATGCAGACGAACTGAAAGTCTTTCCTCGAAGATCTGGAACACAACAAAGATGTCCACTTTCATCACTGTTATTGAACATTTTAATAGCAGTCAGTGTCCTAGCTAGAGCAACCCAGTAAGAGAAATAAATAAAAGGCATACAAATTGGAAAGAAAGAAGTCAAATTATCTTTGTTTGCAGATATGATCTTATATTGGGAAAAACTTAAAGACTCTATCAAAAAACTATTAGAACTGATAAACAAATTCAGTAGAGTTGCAGGATATAAAAATCAACATAAAAAATCAGTAGCATTCCTGTATGTCAATAGTGAACAATCTGAAGGAAGGTAATTCTATTTACAATAACAACAAATCAAATAAAAACCAAGAACAAACTTAATCAAAAAAGTAAAAGATCTCTATAATGAAAACTATAAAATGTTGATACAGGAAATTGAAGCAGACACACAAAAAATAGAAAGATATACCATGTTCATGGATTGGAAGAATTAATATTGTTAAAATGTCCATACCACCAAAAGCAATCTACAGACTCAATGCAATCCCTACGAAAATAACAATAACATTCTTCACAGAAATAAAAAAAAATCCTAAAATTTATATGGAACCATGAAAGGCCCAGAATAGCCAAAGCCATCCTAAGCAGAAAGAACAAAACTGAAGGAATCACATTACCTGACTTCAAATTATATTACAGAGCCATAGTAACAAAAACAGTATGGTACTGACACAAAAACAGACACACAGACCAAGGGAACAGAATAGAGAATCCAGAAATAAATCCATACATCTACAATGAACTCACTTTTGATAAAGGTGCCAAGTACATACACTGGGGAAAGGACAGTCTCTTCAGTAAATGGTGCTGGGAAAACTGGATATCCATATGCAAAAGAATGAAACTAGGCCCCTATCTCTTGCCATATATAAAAATCAATCAAAATGGATTAAAGACTGAAATCTAAGACCTCAAACTATGAAACAACTAAAGGAAAACATTGAGGAAACTCTCCAGGACATTAGTCTGGGCAAAATTTTTTCTTTTTTCTTTTTTTAGAGATGGGATCTCCCTATGTTGCTCTGGCTGAAGTGCAGTGGCTATTCACAGGTGTGATCCTGGTACTGATCAACATGGAAGGTTTTTTTTTTTAGATGGAGTCTCGCTCTGTTGCCCAGGCTGGCGTGCAGTGGCACAATCTCAGCTCACTGCAAGCTCCGCCTCCCGGGTTCATGCCATTCTCCTGCCTCAGCCTCCCAAGTAGCTGGGACTACAGGCACCCGCCACCACGCCTGGCTAATTTTTTGTATTTTTAGTAGAGACAGGGTTTCACCATGTTAGCCAGGATGGTCTCAATCTCCTGACCTTGTGATCCACCCGCCTTGGCCTCCCAAAGTGCTGGGATTACAGGCGTGAGCCACTGTGCCCGGCAACATTGAAGTTTTGACTTGCTACATTTCTGACTTGGGCTAGTCCAATCCTCCTTAGGCAACCAGGTGGTCTGGTCCCCTGCTCCTGGGAGGTCACCACATTGATGCCAAATTTAGTGCAGACACTTGATTGGCATAGTGCATTATAGCTCAGAACTCCTGTACTTAAGCAATCCTCCTGCGTCAGCTTTCTGCACTCAGCAGATTTCTTTTTATTTTTTTTTAGAGACAGAGTCTCACTCCGTAGCCCAGGCTGGAGTGCAATGGCACAATATCAGCTCACTGCAACCTCCGCCTCCCAGGTTCAAGAGATTCTCACGCCTCAGGCCTCCCAAGTAGCTGGGATTATAGCCATGCCCCACCACATCTGGCTAATTTATGTATTTTTAGTAGAGACGGGATTTTGCCATGTTGGCCAGGCTGATCTCAAACTCCTGGCCTCAAGTGATCTGCCCGCCTTGGCCTCCTAAAGTGCTGAGATTACAGGCAAGAGCCACCACACCTGGCCAAGCAGATTTCTTGAGTAATACCCCAAAAGCACAGACAATCAAAGAAAATGGATAAGTGGGATCACGTCAAGCTAAAAAGCTTCTGCACAGCAAAGGAAATAATCAACGAAGTGAAGAGAGAATACATAGAACGGGAAAAAATATTTGCAAACTATCCATCTGACAAGTGGTTAATAACCAGAATATATAAGGAACACAAACAACTCTGTAAGAAAAAATCTAATAATCCAATTAAAAATGGGCAAAAGATCTGAATAGATATTTCTCAAAAGAAGACATATGAATGAAAAGGTGCCCAACATCAATGATCATCAAAGAAATGCAGATCAAAACTATATTATCTCACCCCAGTTAAAATGGCTTTTATCCAAAAGACAGGCAATAACAAATGCTAGTGGAGAAAAGGGAACCCTCATATACTGTTAGTGGGAATGTAAATTAGTACAGCCACTCTGGAGAACAGTATAGAAGTTCCCTCAAGAAACTGAAAATAGAACTACTACACGATCCAGCAATCCCACTGCTAGGTATATAGCCAAAAGAAAGGAAATCAGTATATTGAAGAGATATCTGCACTCTCATGTTTATTGCAGCTCTACTCATAATAGCCAAGATTTGGAATCAACCTAAGTGTTCATCAACAGACAAGTGGATAAAGAAAATGTGGCACGTGTATACGATAGAGTACTATTCAGCTACAAAAAGGAATGAGATCGTGTCATTTGCAACAACGTGGATGGAACTGGAGGACGTTATGTTAAGTGAAATAAGCCAGGCATAGAAAAACAAACTTTGCATGTTATTACTAATTTGTGGGAAGTAAAAATTAAAACAATTGAACTCATGGAGATAGAGTAAAATGATGGTTACTAAAAGCTGTGAAGGGTAGTGGTGGGGGTCAGGGAAGTGGGTATCATTAATGGGTACAAAAATATAGTTAGATAGAATGAATAAAACCTAGTATTTGATAGCACAAGAAGGTGACTACAGTCATTTATAATTTGTTGTATGTTTTAGAATAACTAAGGGAGTACAATTGGAATGTTTGTAACGCAAAGAAATATGAATGTTTCAGGTAATAGATACGCCATATACCCTGATGTGATTATTGCACATTGTATGCCTCTATCAAAGTATCTCATGTACCTCATAAATATATATACATCTACTATATACCCATAAAATTAAAAATAAAAAAAATTAAACTGTACAGGAGGATGTGCTTAGGTTATATGCAAACACTATCCCATTTTATATCAGAGACTAGAGTATACTTGGATTTTGGTATCAGAGGAGGTCCTGGAACAAATCCCCCATAGATATTGAGGGATGACTGTACTTATAATGGGGGATAGAAATGAGAATGGGAGCCAAAAATAAAGAAGGATGTTAAACCTTTCATATTATGTAGGAGTTTTGGCAGAAGTCTTAAAAGCTGAAAACAATATAATAGGTGTCAAGGCTTCTTACATTTTGAATAAAGAAACCAATCTTTTCATAAAGAAAATGCTAAAAAGATTGTTAAAGGAATTCTGCCAGGACAAGCCTCCTAGCAATTTTGTAAGAGAAGGCAAAGAATTAAATGGTAGATTGAAGAGGGTGATGGTAAGAATATCTTTGTGAGAGTTGTGAAGGCGCTGTGACATTTCCACTCCCCATGAGGAAGAGAAGGTGTATTAGTTATCTATTGTTGCAATGCAAATTATCCCACAACTTAGCCACTTAAAACAATAATAAACATTTATTGTTTCACACAGTTTCTGTAGTTCAGGAATTCAGGAGCAGTTTAGGTGGTTGGTTGTAGCTCAGAGTTTCATGAGGTTGCAGTCAAGATGTTATCTGATTAGTCAAGCTGAGGTTACATGAACATACTTTAACTATAAAAGTGAGTAACTATCCTCATTTTCTATAGTGGGAGTATTGCTCACCACAACCAAGACACATACGGTGAGGAATTCCACACACATAGAAAGAGGGCTCAGATGATAAACAGCAGAAAATAAAACCACAAAAATGTCAAACACAAAGTCATCCCTTTGGTTGCCCAACACCAATATAACCATTGCTTCCAATGTTTACATTTCAAAAAAGTGTTGCCACTTAAAATATTGCAATTTTCCTTTATACAATCAAAGATGCACTCACACTGTCACTCTCCAAGGAAGTCAATCCAATGTGTCATAGTTACCACATCCATCAACCCAATTCCAAGTCTAGAACCATCCATCACCAAGTCTAGTTGGTGGCCATTCTTCTTCAAGTTCTGTACTGATTTCGTATCCACATTCTGATACTTATGGACTAAATAATGAAGTTTACAACAGTATCACACCCTACATACAATAGTGAAGTATAAAGGCTAAAGAAAGAAAAGTGAAAACACATAAAAGAATACATGAAACATTAAAAAATACATAAACAAGATGACAACTCTCATTTCTTCCCCTGATCATAAGGCCTTCCCTCCATTTATGACTTCCTTTCTCTACCAGTGATTCCATGTTCCTTTTACTTTCAGCCAGTACCTTCATTTCTAAGGGATCCAAGCATTTGGTAGATCTATCTGTTTAAAGATATACCAGCAGAACTATTTTTTTTGCTTGATGATAAGTTTAATAACATCAATCAATACCATAACCTTCTTCCTCTCTTTCACCTTCTTCTTCTCTTGCTTATCCAATGATAGATGACATGGAAAATGGTCAGATGGCAGTCTCAGCTCCAAATCAAAGAAATCATTGTTTAGCCCTTGCTGGAGGAACTCCTTTCTTTAGAAACAAACCTCTAAAACCACCGAAGCCCAGAATTTCAGAGAATAGAAGTCTAAAAAATTGTTTTAAGTGGGTCATTAGGTATAATATCCCTTTGTTTCTGAATCTATTTATTTTGCCCATGGCAGTGTGATGGTTTTAAAATACATCCACAAACACACAATGAACCCTCTCCTGCAGACTCCCTGGGACCTAAGCTGTCACGGCATGGTACCATTTTGGGAAAGAAGCCACTGCTGAAGTACATCCTGCCCCAGGATCCAATGGCCCCTATGTCTCCAATATCCCCGGGGCCCTGCGGTCATTCCACCATGCCCATACAGAAGACTGAGTGCCAGTATCCCAGCCAGACCTAGCAGTAGAGCCATGACTCTAGCACTAAAGCCCACATAGCACTCTGTGCTCCAGGAAGCAGGTAGTCCAGCACAGTAAGGAGGTCACCCTCAGGAGTGAGGAAGCCAATGTGCATGGCCAGCCACCTGGTACCCACCGCTGCCAGCAACCCTATCCCCTCCAGTGATGAGGCTGCCTTATGCATGGGCACCCCTAGAGACCAAAGATCAGCCCACCTAGAGGCTGTCACCACTGGAGACCCTGCCCCCTCCAGTGGCAGAGCTACCATGTACCTGAAACAGTTCCCAGGGACCAAGGACCTGCCCACTTAGCACCCAGTGCTGCCAGCAACCCTGCCCCATCCAGTGGTGGAGATATAGCATGTGTACATGTCCACCAAGGGCTGAGGACTGGTCTACCTAGCACACACCACCTCTGCTAACCCCACCCCCTCTAGAGGTAGAGACATCACGTGCTGTGTTCCTCAGGGCTGGTGCCCACCTGGTGCCCACCACAGCTGGCAATGGCATCCTATAATCAGTAAAGCTGTTGTTCCAGGCAAGCACCCTCCCATAATCCAAGAACTGGCCACCAATGGACACTTACCACCAGCAAAACTACACTATCGCCTCCATAAATGTCAACAGTCTATGCCACTGTGGCACTCAAATACTGCTGATGCTGTTAAAAATCACACAGAGACTACATAACTGTTATTGCTTCTCAGCCTTTTGTCTCAGATCGAGTGTGGAGATTATACTACTGCACCCACTCAGAACCAAAGCCAAAGCACCTTATGCAATCAACACTACAGGTCACAACTACAGGAAAAAAGTCTTTCCCAATGAAAGCTACTCCATGAAATTGGAAGAGGTGACTATTTTACCAGATGCACAGAAATCAACATAGGAACACAAGAAACATAAGAAAACAAGGAAACATGACACTGCCAAAGGAACACAATAATTCTCCAGTAACACATTCCCCAAAATGAAAGCTATCAGATGCCTAAAAAGGAATTGAAACTAATGAGCCTAAGGAACCTCAGCAAGATACAGGATAAATACAGACATATAAATGAAATCAGGAAAACATTAATGCTCTGAATGAGAAATTCAACAAAGAAACATATATTATTTTTTTAAAAGAACCAAACAGAAATCTTGAAGCTAAAAGATTCTGCTAATGAAATAAAAAATACAATAGAGAGCTTCAATAACAGACTAGATCAAGAAGAAAATAATTTCTGAAGGCCGGGCATGGTGGCTCACACCTGTAATCCCAGCACTTTGGGAGGCCGAGGTGGGCGGATCATGAGGTCAGGAGATCGAGACCATCCTGACTAACACGGTGAAACCCCATCTCTACTAAAAATACAAAAGAAAAATTAGCTGGGCATGGTGGCGGGTGCCTGTAGTCCCAGCTACTCGGGAGGCTGAGGCAGGAGAATGGTGTGAACCCGGGAGGAGAAGCTTGCAGTGAGCTGAGATAGCGCCACTGCACTCCGGCCTGGGCGAAAGAGCAAGACTCTGTCTCAAAAAAGAAAAACAAAAGGAAAATAATTTCTGAACTTGGAGACAGGTCTTTTGAAATAACCCAGTCAGACTAAAAAAAGAAAAAAGAATTCAAAAAGAATAAAGAAAGCCTACAGTACTTACAGGACACCATTAAGCAAACAAATATTCACATTCTGAATGTTTAAGAAGGAAATGAGATGAAAAAGGAATAGAAAACCTATTTGATGAAATAATCACTGAAACCCTTCTAAGACTTTGGAGACATATGGACATTGACATCCAGGAAGCTAAAAAATCTTCAAATATAGTCAACCCAAAAAAGTCCTCTCTGAAGCACATTATAATCAAACTGTCAAAAGTCAAAGACAAAGAGAGAATTTTTAAAACAGCAAGAAAAAAATGTCAAGTCACATATATGAAAATCCCCATTAGACTAACAGCATTTTTCTCAGCAGAAACCTTACAGGCCGGGACAGAATGGGATGATATATTCAAAGTGCTGTAAGAAAAAAACTGCCAAGCAAGAATATCAAACCCAATAAAACTGCCCTTCAGAAATGAGGAAGAAATAAAATTTTCCCCAAACTAAAACTGAGGAAATTCATCACCCTAGACCATCCTTACAAGAAATACTTAAGGGAGTCCTACATCTGGAAGCAAAAGGATGATAACTACCATCATGAAAACACAAAAGTACAAAACTAACTGATTGAAAAGATACACAAATGAGAAAGAAAAATAAATCAAACTTTATCACTGCAAAGATAAATTAGAGAAAGAAAAGAACAAAGAATTTCAAAACAACTAGAAAACAATTAACAATATGACAGAAAAAATATATTTCAATAATAACCTTGAATGTAAATGGATTAAATTTCCCAATTAAACAATATAGACTGGCTGAATGGATTAAAAAAACAAGACCCAGGCCGGCACAGTGGCTCATGCCTGTAATCCCAGCACTTTGGGAGGCTGAGGCAGGAGGATCACTTAAAGTCAGGAGTTTGAGACAAGCCTGGCCAACATGGTGAAACCCTGTCCCCACCAAAAATATAAAAATTATCTGGGCGTGGTGGTAGGCGCCTGTAGTCCCAGGTACTCAGGAGGCCAAGGCAGGAATATCGCTTGAACCCAGCAGGTAGAGGCTGCAGTGAGCCAAGATTGTGCCACTGCACTCCAGCCTGAGAGACAGAGCAAGACTCCATCTCCAAAAAAACTCAAACAAACCAAGAGCCTATTCTGCCTATAAGAAACTCACTTCACTTGTAAAGACACACATAGACTGAAAGTGAAAAAATATAAAAAAGAAATCCCAATGAAATTTCTACAAGAAAACATTGGGAAAACACTCCAGGACATTAATCTGGGCAAAAATTTCTTGAGTAATACCTCACAAGCACAAGCAACCAAAGCAAAAATGAACAAATGGGATCACATCAAGATTCCGCACAGCAAAGGAAAAAATCATCAAGGTGAAGAGACAACACACAGAATGGGAGAAAATATTAGCAAACTATCCACCTAACAAGAAGTTAATAACCAGAGCATATAAGGAGCTTAAACACTTCTATAGGGAAAAAAAATCTAATAATCTGATCAAGAAATGAGCAAAAGGTCCGGGGGCAGTGGCTCACGCCTGTAATCCCAGCACTTTGGGAGGCCGAGACAGGAGGATCACCTGAAGTCAGGAGTTCGACACCAGCCTGGCCAACATGGAGAAACCCTGTCTCTACTAAAAATACAAAATTATTCAGGCTTGGTGGCACATACCTGTAATCCCAACTACTCGGGAGGCTGAGGCAGGAGAATCACTTGAACCCAGAAGGCAGAGTTCGCGGTGAGCCGAGATCATGCCATTGCACTCTAGCCTGGGCAACAAGAGCGAAACTCCATCTCAAAAAAAAAAAAAAGAAAAAAAAAAGAAAAAGAAAAAAGAAATGAGCAAAAGATCTGACTAGACATTTCTCAAAACAAGACGTACAAATGGCAAACAGGCATGTGAAAAAGTGCTCAACATCATTAATTATCAGAGAAATGCAAATCAAAACTACAATGAGATTATCTCACCCCAGTTAAAATGGCTTTTATCCAAAAGTCAGACAATAACAAATGTTGGCGAGGATGTGGAGAAAGGAGAACCCTCGTATACTGTTGGTAAGAAGGCACATTTGTACAACCATTATGAAGAATCATTTAGCAGTCTCAAAAAACTAAAAATAGGGCTACCATACAATCCAGCAATCCCATTGCTGGGTATACATCCAAAAGAAATGAAATCAGTATATCAAAGAGACATTTGCACTCCCATGTTTGTTGCAGCGCTGTTCACAATAGCCAAGATTTGGAACCAACCTAAGTGTCCATCAACAGATGAATGGATAAAGAAAATGTGATACTTATACACAATGAAGTACTATACAGCCAAAAAAAAAAAAAAAAAACCAGAATCCTGTCATTTGCAACCACATAGGTGGAACTGGAGGTCATTATATTAAGCGAAATAAGCCAGGCACAGAAAGCAAACATCATATGTTCCCACTTATTTGTGGGATCTAAAAATCAAAGCAACTGAACTCATGGATACAGAGAATAGAAGAATGGTTACCAGAAACTGGGAAGGGTAGTTGGGGGTGGGGTGGGGGGGAGGTGGAGATGGCTGATGAGTACAAAAAAAATTAGAAAGAATAAATAAGACAGTATTTCATAGCACATCAGGGGGACTACAGTCAATAATACTTTAATTGTACATTTAAAAATAATTTAAAAAGTATAATTACATTGCTTGTAATAAAAAGGATAAATGCAAAAAAAAAAGGATAAATGCTTGAGGAGATGGATACCCAATTTTCCATGATGTGATTACCATGCATTGCCTGCCTGTACCAAAAGATCTCATATATCCCATAAATGAATACACCTACTATGTACCCACGAAAGTTAAAGATAAAAATAATTTTTTAAATGCCAAATGTAAATGCAAACAGAAACCAAAAACAAGCAAGAGTTTTTTACTTTAAGTCAAAAACTGTAAAAAGAGAAAAAGAATGTCATTATATAATAATAAAGGGATCAATTCAGTAAAAGGGTGTAACAATTTTAAATATATATACACCCAGATATATAAAGCAAATATCATTAGATCTAAAGGGAAGACAGACTCCAATACAATTAAGTTGGGGATTTCAAAACCTTTGACCAGATAATGTAGACAGAAAATCAACCAAGAAACATCAGATTTAAACGGCAATATAGACCAAATGGACCTAACAGACATTTACAGAACATTTTTTCTAACAGCTGCAGAATACACATTCTTTTCATCAGCTTATAGAACATCCTCCAAGATAGACCATATGTTAGCCCTCAAAACAAGTCTCAACACATTTTTTAAAATCAAAACCATATCAAGTATCTTTTCTGACTACAATGAAATAAAACTAGAAATCAATAATAACAGAAACTTCGGAAACTGTGCAAATACATATAAATTAAATAACATGCTCCTGAATGATAAATATGTCAATGAAGAAATTAAGAAGGACATTTAAAAATTAATTGAAACAAATGAAAATAGAAACACAACATACCAAAACCAATGGGACACATCAAAAGCATTACTAAGAGGAATGTTTATAACAATAAATGCCTACATCAAAAAAAGCAGAAAGATTACAAATAAACAAACTAATGATGCACGTCAAGGAACTACAAAAACAAGAACCAACGAAACTCAAAATTAGCATAAGGAAAGAAATAATAAAGATTAGAGCAGAAATAATGAAATCGAGACAAAAAATACAAATCAACAAAACAAAAAGTTTTTTGAAAAGATAATATCCACAAACCACTAGCTAGAGTAATTTTAAAAAAAGAGAGCAACAACCCAAATAAATAAAATCAGAAATGAAAAAAAACAACTGTTACCACAGGAATACAAAAGATCATTAGAGACTATTATGAACAACTATATGCCAACAAGATGAAAAGCCTAGAGGAAATGAATTCCTGGACACACTCAACCTACCAAAATTGGATCGGGAAGAAATAGAAAACCTGAACAAATCAATAACAAGTAATGAGATTGTGGGAGAAATAAAAAGTCTCCCAACAAAGAAAAGCCTAGGACCATGGCTTCACTGCTGAGTTGCACCAGGCATTTAAATAACTAACACCAATTCCTCTCAAATTATTCCAAAAAATTGAAGGGGAGGGAATTCTTCCAAACTCATTCTACAACCCCAACACTACGCTAATGCCAAAACCAGGCAAAAACACAACAAAAAAAGAAAGCTACAGGTCAATATCCCTGATGAACACAGATATAAAAATTCTCAACAAAATATTAGCAAACCAGATCCAACAACACATCAAAAGGATTACACACGATGATCAAGTAGATTTATTTCAGGGATGCAAGGATGATTCAACATATGCAAATCAATAAACAAAAGATACATCACATCAGCAGAATCAAGGACAAAAACCAAACGATCATCTTAATCAATGCAGAAAAGGCATTCGATAAAATTCAACATCCTTTCATGATAAAAACTCTCAACAAAGTAAGTATAAAAAGAACATACCTCAACACAATAAAGGCCATATATGACAAACCCACAGCTAGTATCATCTTAAACAGGAGAAAATTGAAAACTCTTCCTCTAAAAACTGGAACAAGACAAAGATACCCACTTTCACCACTCTTATTCAACATAGTATGGAGAATGCTAGCTAGAGCATTTAGGCAAGATTAAAGAATAAAGGGCATCTAAGCTGGAAAGGAAGTGTCAAATTGTCACTGTTTGCAGATGATATGATCTTATATATAGAAAACTTAAAGACTTCATCAAAAAATTCTCAGAACTGATGAAGAAATTCATAAAGTTGTAGGATATAAAATCAATATACAAAACAGTAGCGGCCAGGCACAGTGTCTCACTCCTGTAATCCCAACACTTTGGGGGGCCTAAGCAGGAGGAACACTTGAGGCCAATAGTTCAAGATCAGCCTGGCCAACAGGGCAAAACCCTGTCTGTACTAAAAATACAAAAATTAGCTGGGCGTGGTGGCACGGGCCTGTAATCTCAGCTACTCAGGAAGCTGGGGCATGAGAATCACTTGAATCTGGGAGGTGGAGGTTGCAGTGAGCCGAGATCAGGCCACTGCACTCCAGCCTGGGCAACAGAGTGAGACTCTGTCTCAAAAAGAAAGGACGGAAGCAAGGAAGGAAGGAAGGGAGGGAGGAAGGGAAGGAGGGAGGGAATGAAGGAAATTATAAAACTCTGATGAAATAAATTGAAGAGGACATACACAAAAATGGAAAGACATCCATGTTCATATACTGAATTAATATTGTTAAAATGACCAAACTACCCAAAGTGATCTACAGATTAAATGCAATCCCTATCAAAATACCAATGACATTCTTCATAGAAATAGAAAAAATAATCCTAAAATTCATATGGAACTACAAACAACCCCAAATAGCCAAAGCAATCCTGAGCAAAAAGAACAAAATTGGAGGCATCACACTAACCTCAAAATATACCATACAAAGCTACACTAAACAAAACAGCATAGTACTGGCATTAAAAAAGACACATCAACCAATGGAACAGAATAGAGAACCCAGAAATAAATCCATGTATTTATAGCCAACTAATGGTTTTTTTGAAACAGGGTCTTGCTCTGTCACCCAGACTGAAGTGCAATGATGTGATCTCTGCTCACTGCAGCCTCAACCTCCTAGGCTCAAGCAATCCTCCCACTTTAGCCTCTTGAGTAGCTAGGACTACAGGCATGCACCACCATGCCCGGTTAATTTTTGTATTTTTTGATAAAGACTGGTTTTGCCATGTTGCCCTGTTTGGTCTTGAATTCCTGGGCTCAAGCGATCCACACACCTCAGCCTCCCAAAGTGCTGGGATTATAGGTGTGAGCCATTGCACACAGCCCCCCACCCCCCCACCCCCACCCCCATCCCCCCACCCCCACCCCCATCCCCCCACCCCCACCCCCCGCTTTTTTTTTTTTAAGACTGGGTCTTGCTATGTTCCCCAGGCTGGAGTGCAGTGACTATTCACAATTGTAGTATACTGCAGGCCTCAAACTCCTGGGCTTAAGCAATCCTCATATATCAGCCTTCCAAGTAGCTGGGACTACAGGCATGTACCCCCATGCCTGGCAATTAACTGATTTTTAACAAAGGCCCTATAACATATTGGGAAAAGAACAGCCTGTTCAATAAATGGTGCTGGGAAAACTGACCACCTATATGAAAAGGAAAGAAACTAGACTCCCTACGTCTCACCCTATACAAAAATCAACATGATATGGATTAAAAACCTAAATATAAAACCCAAAACTATGAAACTACTAAAAGATAATACAGGAGAAATGCTTCAGGACATTGGCCTGGGCAAAGATTTTATGGATAAGCCCTCAAAAGCACAGGCAACAAAACCAAATATAGACAAATTGGATTACATCAAACTAAAAAGCTTCTGCACAGAAAAGGAAACAATCAATAGAGGAATGAGACAGCCTACAGAATGAGAGAAAATATTTGCAAAGTATTCATCCAACAAGGAATTAATATCCAGGAAGTATAAAAAACTCAAACAACTCAATAGCAAAAAAACCCAAATAATTTTTAAATGGGCAAATGATCTGAATACACATTTTTCAAAAGAAGACATATAAATAGCCAACAAATACATGAAAAAAATGCTCAACATCACTAATCATCAGGGAAATACAAATCAAAACCACAGTGAGATATCATCTCACTCCAGTTAGAATCACTATACGAAAAAGACAAAAACAAATGCAGAGGGTGAGGATGCAGAGAAAAGGGAATTCATACACTGTTGATAGGAATGTAAATTAGTTCAACCATTATGGAAAACAGTGTGTAGATTTCTCAAAAAACTAAAACTACAACTACCATATGATCCAGCAATCCCACTACTACCCAAAGAACAGGAAATCAGTATGTCAAAGAGATACCTGTCCTCCCATAGTTACTGCAGCACTATTCACAGTGGCCAAGATATGGAGTTAACCTAAGTGTCCATCAAAAGAAGAATGGATAAAGAAAATGTGGTACATATATGCAATGAAATACTATTCAATCATAAAAAAGAATAAAATTATGTCATTTGCAGCAACATGGATAGCACTGGAGGTCATTATCTTAAGTGAAATAAGCCAGGCACAGAAAGATAAATACTGCATGTTCTCACCAATATGTGAAAGAGAAATAAGTTGATCTCAGAGAAGTAGAGAACAGAATAGTGGTAACTAGTGGCTGAGAAGGGTAAAGGAGAGGATTATATATAGAGAGGTTGGTTAACACATATAAAATTACAGCTAGGTAGAAGGAATAATTTTTGGTGTTCTATATCACTGTAGGATGACTATGATTAACAATAATTTATTCCATATTTTCAAATAGCTAAAAGAGTGGATATTGAATTTTCCCAAAGCAATTATTACAGATTGTATACAGGTATCAAAATATCACACTGTACCCCATATATATGTACAATTATTATGTGTCAATTAAAAAATACATCCACAAATTTATTGACACTTCATAAAAAAAGGAGTCATCTAATCCCCTCTCCTTAGACACTGATGGCCTTTGTAACTAAGTTCTAATGAATTGACTATGGCTTAAAGTGACACTGCATGACTTCCACTGTGAGTTTAGAAAAAGCATTATAGCTTTCAACCAGATTTTTCTTCTTCGGGATGCTCATCCTTGGAACCCAGTTAGCATATTGTGAGAAACCAAATAGTGCTGTGGAAAGATCATGAGAAGGTGTTCTAGCCACAGCTTTGGCTAAGGACTAGGCCAACACCAGTATCAGTCACCAGACATGTGAGAGAAGGGGTCTTCAGATGATTCCAGCCCCAATCTTTTAGCTGCCCCAGCTGATGTGAAGTGGATAGTGGAACAGAGACAATCTGTTCCCACGAAGCTCTGCATAAATTACAGATTTGTAAGTAAAGTAAGTGTTGTAATTGTTTTAAACCATTACATTTTGCAGATGGTTAAACAGCAATAGATAAAAGGAACAGGAAAAAAGAGTGCTGAATATTGGACAGTAGTTCAGAGCATATACTGCATCCTACAGGACAGTATCAAAAAGGGTTATCTCCCAGAAGGCACCATAGCTAAGTCTTCAATATATCTTCAATAAGACAAGATACTTCTCAGTGATTGAGTACACAATTAGACCAATAAATTCCATGGGCAATAGCCCATTGCATTACTTCTTTCATTGCAGAGTGAATTTCTTGGTCAAAAGCAATATAGTGTTAGAGAAAATGATAGTGTCTAAAGCACTGAGTAATTCCCTAGATGGTGGTGTCAGCGGAAGTACAGTGAGCAGGGAAAGCAAATCTCAATCTAGAATAAACATATTTTAGAGAGAACAAATAAGAACTCCCTCAATGATGGGGAGGGCCAATGACCAATGGAATAGACTTGCCTACATGTGACTGGCTGACCCTCCCAGAGCATGGGGTATTGGTCACTGCTTCTGAATACCCAGCGGTGGCTTGGTGATCCCATGCATAGCTCCAATCCTGTTGCCATTGCCATTGCCATTTATTTCATGATTCTACTGAGCAGGCAGTGAGGCTGAGTTTCATCACAAAGCAGTTCATTTCATCCATATGATTCTTAAGATTTATTCTGAGAGGTCCATCACTATATCCCTTCTGGAGTCTTCCTTGTCACTAGTTCTCCAGTCTTGCTCTTTCCATGTCCTTCGCTAACTGGCCAAAAAATTATTCTCTGACCCTGAATTGACCATTTCTCCTTTCAGCCAAACTGAACATCAAAACATACTGGTGAAAATTCTGCCCACTGAAAGAACTTCACTATTTCAATATTTTTCAGGTCCAAAGCAGGACTACAACATATCAATTTCTAGCAAGTACCAGTATATTGTCCAGAGCAACATACCTGTATTGTATTTTGCACATCATAGGTGCTCAATAGACACTTAAGCAATTTTTAAAATACAGACATATTATTTCCCTAGCTGTATTTCAACAGCTTCCCATTGGTCTAAAAGATCCTGCTGGGTATGGCCTCTGCATACTCCTTTCACTTCTCTGTACTCTAAGCCTTGACACTCAGTTCCTGTAATGTTCCATGCTCTCTCCTGCTACAAGACCTTTGCTCAGACTGTTCCCTCTCCTTGCCTAGTTAACTCTTGACTCAAGATACTTCCTGTCTTACAATCATCTTTCTTCAGAGTACTTATCTCTGTATTAATTCCTGTCTCATCCTGGGACTGTAAGTTCTATGACTATGTGCACTCACCACTGATTCCCCAACACCTAATATAGTGCCTGGCATATATGATGTGCTAAATAATATTTTGTTAAATGAATGAATACATGAATCAGTGAATGAATAAGCCTGTAATGATGCAGTAATTTACCTATAAGTTATCACTCCCAGTTTTGCTTAAGAAGCTTTCTGCCATCACAATTTTTACTCCTCTAATTCACATTTCTTTATTAATTTAAGAAGAAGTATTTGTCAAGACAACTTTTCTAAGCATTACTTATATACTAGCACTATGCAACAGAAATTTGTGACCACATATGTAATTTTAAATATTCTAATATCCATGACAAAATTAATAAATTTTATTTAGCCCAATATACCCCCAAACATCATTTCAACGTGAAATCAATACAAAAAATTATTAATGAGATATTTTACATTCTTTTCTTCAAACTAGTCTTTGAAATTTGGGGGTAGTTTACAATTACATATCTCAACTGGAACTAGCTATATTTCAAGTGCTCAAGAGCCACAAATGACTAGCAGATACAACATCATATGCTATATCCCACAGTGTAGTTCTATAGGATTCACTTTCACTAGAGAGGGTCTGATCACCCTCAGCTCTTATAATTAGTGGTCAGGAAAACCACCTTAAGTCAAACCTAACTGTTGCAGTATAAGAGATGATTTAAACTAGAACTGGGTTTTCAGTTCAGGGTTTGGAACTGAGTTGTCTCTGGGAACAATTTTAGCTGGTGTACCGTTTTCGCCTTCCTATAACACCTTTTTGCCTTGTTTTTTTTCTTTTTTAAACTTTTAAGTTCAGGGGTACAAGTGCAGGTTTGTCATATAGGTAAACTTGTGTCACGGGTGTTTGTTGTACAGGCTATTTTGTCACCCAGGTATTAAGCCTAGTACCCATTAGTTATTTTTCCTGATCCTCGCCCTCCTCCCACTCTCCACCCTCCGAAAGGCCCCAGTGTGTGTTGTCCCCCTCTTTTGTGTCCATGTGTTCTCATCATTTAGCTCCCACTTATAAGTGAGAACGTGCGGTATTTCGTTTTCTGTTCCTTTGTTAGTTTGCTTAAGGATAAGGGCCTCCAGCTCCATCATATCCCTACAAAGGACATGATCTCGTTCTTTTTTATGGCCCCACTTTTTATCCTTTTAATTTAAACGGATTCTTTGCTCCCCCTGAAGATGGAGGCCACCTCCTTTGCAAGGACTTCTATTTCTCCCCCTTTGAGGCCACGATATAATTCTCCGCATTTTTAGGTACTTAACAGTAAATCACTTGGTTCACTTGGTTCTCCTGCCTGCCTAGGAAAGGTCAGGAGATGGTCCAGCGCCATGTCTAGCACTGTTAATTCTTTCAGTGCTTTCGTTTTGCTTGGGCCTCTCGGGGAGGGCGCGGAAAAGAGCGCAAGCCAGGGTCTAGGGCCACACAAGTGAATTCGTGTTGGTCCCTCAGCCCTGAAAAGTGGCTCTCTCCCCATCAGCATTATACTTGCACAATGGTTTTGTTTTTAGCTGCATCTACCTCATCACATGGCTACCGGCCACACAGCAACGAACAACACCGAGGAAACACAACAGCCTGTTTACCTTCAGCCCCGCCACTAACCCTTGGCCAAAGGGAAAGGGGCAGGACATCCGCGCGCTCTGAGCCACCTCCGGAAGTGACGTCGGAGTGTCAACATGCAAGATGGCGGCCCATCACCGGCAGAACACAGCAGGGCGGAGGAAAGTGCAGGTATGGAAGCCCGGTTCCTCGGTCTTCCGGACGCGGCCGGCAGCTCCGGGCCCACTCCAGCTAGAAGGTGCCCGGC
This sequence comes from Pan troglodytes, assembly GCF_028858775.2. Classification (NCBI taxonomy): domain Eukaryota; kingdom Metazoa; phylum Chordata; class Mammalia; order Primates; family Hominidae; genus Pan; species Pan troglodytes. Next base: position 43,057,994 of record NC_086015.1, read on the forward strand.
GCCACGACCAGCTGGGGTAGCGGCATGGGGCGAACGGGGCGGGGCGCGGCCGGCCACGAGGGGTGGGGCCGCAGCGCTAACGGCTTAAGGGGCGGGGGTCGGCTTGCTTGGCCCTTGGGGCCCAGGCCCGGGACCCTCGCGGGCGGCATTCTGAGCCCGGGATTGCTTGTCGCCGCTCTTCTGTAGGAGTGGACTTGCGGGGTCGGGATAGGCTCGTTCCCCGCCCACTTGCCTCCCCCTTGCTCTGTCTTTCTTCGAAGCGCTCTGCCCTCCCTGCGTCGGAGCCGAGGCCTCCAGGGGTTTCCCAGGGGGGTGGGCGTTGGAGGAGTGAGCGGCTTGTGCGGGGGCGTGGCGAGGCGGCGGAGCGCCAACGGCCCTGCGGGGTTTCTGCTGAGGATTCCGCACTTGGGAGCCCCCAGCCCTCTCTTATGTGGGAGCTGTCCCCTGGGTAGGTGTAAGTGACATAAGAATGTGCGTGGGGAAATTATAATTTTAATTGTTTTGGTATTTAAGTTCCTCTTCACCATTTCTTCATCTTAAGTGTGCATCGCTGAATCTGTCTTTATTGTTTGTGTAATTTATTGTCCATGTGGTAAAGAGTTGTCTAATCTTACCGTGTGTGTCTTGTGCCTTATGCCTTTGTGAATTCATTTTTGTTTGCGGTTACGCTTAAGAGTTACTGCCACTTCGGGGAACATCACACACCGGGGCCTGTCGGGGGCTGGGGGCGCTGGGGGAGGGATAGCATTAGGAGAAATACCTAATGTAAATGACGAGTTGATGGGTACAGCAAACCAGCATGGCACACGTATACCTATGTAACAAACCTGCACGTTGTGCACATATATCCTAGAACTTAAAGTATAATAATAATAATAAACAGTTATTGCCACTTAATATTTTCAGTGATGCAGGGAATAAAAGCCCTCTTACAGGTGTTTGCCTGCAGGCATATTGTATGTGGTAGTGGCAGTTTGGTGCATTTATTCATTAAACATTTACCTAGCACTTAGGGTGGCCCCCAAAGGGGAAAAGGGATTGAAAGGGTGTAAGAATAATTAACACCTAGGCTTTCTTTATAAAACACAGCATTATATGGAGTTCTGCGGGTTGAAATCAAGTGTCAGATAAAGGTAGTTAGATGAAGGGGTCCTTCAGTAAGGTAATCCCAGCAGAAGGTGGTAGGCCATAAAGTCTTCTGATTAGTTCACATCTTGGTTTTATTGATCTCATTGATCAGTACAGTGTCTTAAGCACTCACTGGATGTTTGTTGAAATGAGTGAAATTAATAAGTCTAAACTTACCCTATTAGGTGAATTTTTCAGTGCATTAGTGATAGGATTTAAGTATCACCAGCATCCAAGGCAGGTAGTGAGAATGTCTCCTTGGGACTGAAATATAACTCAAAAAGTAACCTGATTGTATTATAGACTCTATGGTGGTGTACATCTTAGGAGAGTAAGGGTAGTTAATCAGGCCTTTCAGTTTATTGCATTAAGACTTAAAACTCCTATTACTGCAGTGTGTTCCCTGCTTGCTTCCTTCCCAGGCCTGCCCACTCCCAAAATGCATGCAATAAAGTATATATATTTTAAAAAGACTTACAAGGCAATTGTACTAGTATGGGATGGAGAAAATGTAAATTAACTGCAGCAGGTTTGGAAAAACAGTGTTCTAATAGGCTGAATGTGAGCCAGTGCACGTAGAATGAGGCAGGTGATAGATAATTCCACTTTTCACTGGTCAAAGTACAAAATTAGAGTTTGGTGTTCAGCACTTAGGACCTTGTTCTTCATAGGTAGCAATCAGATTGGTGAACTGACTTGAAATTATTTCCTATGAAGAACTTTTGAAAGAGCTGTCTTAGATTAACCTGCTGAAGAGAAGATTCAGGGAACTTTCGGAATTTGTCCCTAAGGTATAGAAGCAGCCTGAGAAGCCACAGGGATTGATTTCATCTGAACCATCATTGTCTATGAGGTGTTTTTTAAACTAATGCGTGTTCATTGTAAAAATCCCAACAAACAAAAATATAAATTAGAGTTGCCCTCCATGCTTCCAAGAAAGCTACTGCGGGCAATGTCATGTTTTAATCCTAGACCAGAGTTTATCAACCTGAACATTCTTGAAATTTCATCTGGATAATTCTTCACTGTGTCTGAGGGAGGGAGCTGTCCTATGCATCACAGGTTCTTTAGCATCATCCCTGGCTTCTACCAACTAGATGTAGTAGCATCTCCCCAGTTGTGACAACTAAAAATGTCTCCAGACATTTTCAAATGTCCCCTCAAGGGCAAAATTGCCGCTGGTTGAGAACCACTGTTCTATACCTCTTGCTGTTTGTGTACCTGACTTAACATGATTTTTTTGCTATAAATGGAGCCATAGTATTCACTGTTTTGTGTCTTGCTTTGTCAAATTTTTAAATAAACATTCCCTTTAGCCCAGAATTCCTTATCTAAAAATATATTCTACAAAATTGCATATGCATATATCTGTCCCTACTTATGCAAGGGTGTTGTGTGAAGCCATTCTTGAATTGCTATAAAGAAATACCTGAGACTGGCTCATTTATAAAGAAAAGAGGCATAATTGGCTCATAGTTCTGCAGGCTTTACAAGAAATATGGTGCTAGGATCTGCTCGTCTTCCAGGGAGGCCTCAAAGAGAGAGTCAAAAAAGCAAGTCAACATGGCATATTCCCATTTCCACAAAGGAAATATGCATTTTAAAAGTCAGGAAGGGTAATAGCAGTGATTATCCCTTTGGGAATAGATTGTATGATTATAGATAAGACAGGACATCGGATATCTTTTAGTTTGAAATATGCACAACTTTGTATTTTTGAACTTTTTACCACATTATTTGCTCTTATACATCAAAAAGAAAACTTCTCATCTTGGAAAAAGCATATATGGGTACTTGGAGTAAATATACTTTGTCTCCTGACTGTCTCAGACCACGAGACAGTAGCCCTGAGCTCCTTGTCAAGTTGTAGGCCAAGACAAACCCTTGAGACTTAAAAATATTGCTAAATAATCAGTGGAGGCCAGGCATGGTGGCTCATGCCTGTAATCCCAGCACTTTGGGAGGCCAAGGTGGGCAGATCACTTGAGGTCAGGAGTTCGAGACCAGCCTGGCCAACATGGCGAAATCCCATCTCTACTAAAAACATAAAAATTGCCAGCATGGTGGCGCATGCCTGTAATCCCAGCTACTTGGGAGGCTGGGACAGGGGAATCGCTTGAACCCAGGAGGCAGAGGTTGCAGTGGGCCGAGATTGTACCAGTGCACTCCAGCCTGGGTGACAGAGCGAGACTCCATCTCAAAAATAAAATAAAATGATACTTAAAATCAGTGGAGAGGGGTCCAAACATACTGCATATTAATTGTAGACATAATTTTAAATGAGTCCATGTCCTACCATCTTCAACTTCTAGGAAAACTAGAGATACGAGGGAAGAGGGATGGATTTGTGACTGTCAGAAACATAATCAAATATGTGAATTCAGATACATGATGTAGCATTTTCTCTGGTAACCAGGATATCAAAGCAAGTCTTTTCCATCCTTGGCAGTCCCTTGGTGGTATGATTTTCCAACAACCTGAGTCTGTTGATTGGCTCTCTCTGCCTCCATTTTTCCTCCTGTTATGGCCTCTTCCTTCAGTGCTTCACAGTGCTTGGGGAAAAAAAATACTTCGCTTAACTTGCTGCCACTTCTAGTTAAGCTCTTTCCCCCGCTAAATGCCAAGAGGACTTTTGTGCTCACTACCGTATCCTCAGCATTTAGAATAGTGCCAGGCAACAAGTGGGTGCCTAGTCAATATTCGTTGAAAGAATTAAATCCATTTTCCTCTATTTTTCTATAGCCAGACATTTTAAATTTTTTCTCTGTACTTTAATGGATGCAGATAACAAGTTTTTAAGGTGACATGTCTTGAGACATATCAGCGTATATAGTTTTCATTCTTTAATGACCACATAGAATGGATGTACCATAATTTGTCTAGCCATTTCCTTATTGAAGATATTGCTTTGATTTTTTTTCCATCATACTATAATTTGCTTTAAAAAAACCTCCAGTTATAAAATAGTAAAGGAAGTGTTACAAAAATAAATGAAAGGACAAAGATAGATAATACAGAATGCATAGAAGATGAGGGATCAGTTTGAAAGTTCCAGTATCTGACTCATTTGAGTTCAAGAAAGAGCAAAGAAAACAGAGATGATGATTAATAATGGATACAAGAAAATTTCCCAGAGCTTAAGTGCCGCAAATTTCTAGATCGAAGGGGCTTTCTAAATGCACAGAAAAACTGATAGAAAAAACAAACAAGAAATGTCACAACACCAAGGAAAAAGAAAATCCTGAAAGCTTAGGGAAGGAGATGACGAGGGAGTGGAGGAAAGAATGAAAATAGGATCCCTTTAAAGCTGTATGAAACAGAATGGCATTGAAATCAGTGGCAACATTGGATGCTAGAGGAACTTACGGCAATGCTTTCAAGAGCTGAGAGAATTGCTAAATCAAGTGTAAATGTGGAGGAAAGACCTTTTCAGGCATGCAAGGACTAAGCTGCCAACCCATGTGCCTTTTCTTATATTACTTTCTTAAGGTATTGGGGATGTATTTCAGCAAAACTGTGGAGTGGACAAAGAAAGAAGGAGGCATTAGAATTCAGGAAACAATGGCTGTAACCCAGAAAAGCAGTAAAGGAAAACACCAAAGGTGACAGCTGTGCCAGCAGATCTAGAGGGCAGTCAGCCTAGATTGTAATGAGAAGAAGGAGGGTTTGGAGGGGGAAGCCTTCTGAGAAAATAAAGGGGTGGGGGTGAGTTCTGTGGTACAGCAATTAAAATTGAAGTTAAAGTGGAGAAAACCGTTGAAGAAGGAAAAATTAAAACTCTAGGGAAAACAAAAAGTTCTTTGAGGAAGGAAATGTATTCATAATATAGTACTTAGTAGATAGCCTTACAGTCACAACAATATAGCACGGATTATTTGTTCAATTAAAAATAGGGATGTATCTATATTAGAAGAGTAGAGGGAGGAGATATTGAGGGTAGTTTCAGAACTACATCCTAATCTACAGTAGCATGAGTAAATCGATAATGTCTAAAATGGATGAGCCAAAAAGTTATAGGATAAGCACAATATTTAGAGAAATGCAGTTAACTATCCAGTAGCAACAACTGAGTTGCAATTAGTTACCTTTAGGGATGAAGACTAGGTGTGGGAGTCTTATCCAGACAGTAGAGAGACAGTTTTTCATTACAGTCATTACTATTTGATTTTCTAAATACAAGCAAGAATTACTTGGATAACAAATGATCAAATTTTAAAAACTAAGTAATACATGTTGTTTGTAAAACATTCAGAACACATGAAAGAGACATGAATGAGTGAAAAATCACCATAATCCCATCATTCAGAAATAACTGCTGGTTATTTTATTTTATTTTTATTTTTATTTTTTTGAGACATTGTCTCACTCTGTCTTAAGGCTGGAGTGCAGTGGCACCGTCATGGCTCACTGCAACCTCTGCTTCCTGGGTTCAAGTGATTCTCCTGCCTCAGCCTCCTGACTAGCTGGGACTACAGGTGCGCACCACCACACCCATCTAATTTTTGTATTTTTAGTAGAGACGGGGTTTCACCATGTTGGCCAGGATGGTCTTGATCTCCTGACCTCGTGATCTGCCTGCCTTGGCCTCCCAAAGCTGGGATTACAGGCATGAGCCACTGCGCCTGGCCCCTGGTTATTTTTATATATGTATAGTCTTCAAAACTTGTGTATTTATTCTGAAATATTTAATATTTTGAAACATTTTTATAATAATGACTATTGTACATTGTTGTGTTGGATCACACATATTTCACTAAAAATATATCATGGCTTTCCGCCCATGTTTATCAGTCTAGACCTCCATCAACTCTTTCTTATTCTTTAGAAACAGGGGTCTCATGCTGTTGCCCAGGTTGTAGTACAGTGGTGCCATCATAGCTCACTGCAGCCTCAAGCTCCTGGGCTCAAGCAGTCTTCCCACCTCAGCCTCCTAAAGCACAGAGATTACAGGCATGAGCCACCACACCTGGCCTACATCAACATTTTAAGTGATTGAATAGTGTTGTGTTTACAGATGTGCGTGCTAGAATTTATCCAACTAGGATACTTCTAATTCTTTTGCATTTTAAAGCACACGTCTTTAGGAAATACCGTTGAAGAGGTTGGCCCAGACTGGTTTTAACAGTAATTACTTTCCACCTAGAATGAGAATTCTGACATTCAGGTTATTCTTTCACTCTTGCCTTAACCAGTCAGATAATCTCCCAGAAGTCTGGATATCAAGATTTAGATATGCTGCACAGTCTCAGTTAAAGGAAATGTGAGCTAGGTAAGCAGCCCTGGAACCCCAGAGAAAGAGAGATTGAGAGAGACTGAAGTTGACCAAATTGAAATTAGCTTGGTTCCTGGTGGCTTTGGAAAGCCAATTCATGCAATGATACGTATGTCTTTTATATGCCAGACACTATAATGGGGGCACGGTGGTGGAAGGAACAAGGCAGACAAGTCCCTTGCCTTCTTGGAGCTATTATTCTAATGGAGAAGATACACCAAAAAATATAAATGTGGCTGGGCACGGTGGCTCACACCTGTAATCCCAGCATTTTGGGAGGCCAAGGTGGGTGGATCAGAAGGTCAGGAGTTTAAGACCAGCCTGGCCAAGATGGCGAAACCCTGTCTCTACTAAAAATACAAAAATTAGCTGGGCGCCATAGCAGGCACCTGTAATCTAAGCTACTCGGGAGCCTGAGTTGGGAGAATTGCTTGAACCTGGGCAGCAGAGGTTGCAGTGAGCCAAGATCGCACCACTGCACTCCAGCCTGGGTGATACAGTGAGACTCCGTCTCAAAAAAAAAAAAAAAAAAAAAAAAGAATACAGAATGTGTTAAGAACTGTTAAATAAGTAAGGTAAGATAGATAGGGTCATAACCCTGAGGAGAATGAGATCAGAAAGGCCTTTCCAAGGAGACCTTTCTCCTAAGATCTGAAGAGTAAGGGTGAGTTAGACAAGATGAAAGCTGGAGAAAGAGTATTCCTATAGGGATTCGAGGGGTGGTGAATCTTCATGACACTGGCAACAGTAAATGAGAAGGTACTGGGATGGGAAAGAGCTTGATGTGTTTACGGAACAGAAAGGAGTTTGGAATGACTGTCATAAAAGAAGCTGGGGGCAGTCAGTTTGAAATGAGTGGGGGATGCAGGGTCAGAACTAAGCATTTGAGGAGTTTGAACTTTAAGTTTTGTGAAAAGCCATTGGAAAGTTTCAGCAGAGAAGTGTCATGATTTGATTTTTTAAATGCCTCTTATAAATGATGACTGTATTTCCTGACCTTGGGCTCTGTTAAGATATCCTTGTGTTGAAGTCTCCTTTAAAAAACAAACAAACAAACAAACAAACAAACAAAAGCTGGTTTGAGTAGATCTCAGTTACAGTTAATTGCATCCAAAAGACTGGGTTAAAACAACATCCTTGTAGCTATTTGTGTCTGCAGCCCTGGCCCTTTTTAAAGGACAAATTTCTGGAAATTGAATTTTAAAGAACATTTCAAAGAGTTTAAAACTTTTGTCAGAAAGTGTTTATCCTCAGGGGAAACAAAAATGGCAGTTACTTTAAAAAATTCTTGTATTATAGGTAAAATAATCTCATATTAATTTTGTCTTTGATTATTTGTGGGGTTTTTGGCCATTTCTTTTTTAAAAAGTTCCTTTTTGTAACTTTGTCCCTCTTTCTGTTGGTAAATTTGACTTTTTCTTATTTTATAAGGAATCTTGTTAAGAGTAAACTTTCTTTCATATTTATTTCATTATTCTCTTAGTCTTGCTCATGTTACTTTTTGACATTCAGAAGGTTTAAGAAAATAATAACATTGTGATAAAATTCACATACCATAAAGTGCACCCTTTCAAAGTGTACAATTCAGTGATTTTTTTGTATATTCGGAAAGTTGTTTATTGGTCACCTAACTCCAGAATGTTTAATTACTCTATGTTCATTAGCAATTACTCCCCATTTTTCATTTTTCCCTCCTTCAATCCCCTGGCAATTACTAATCTACTTTCTGTGTGGATTTGTCTATCCTAGACATTATATATAAATAGAGTCATAAAATATGTGGCCTTTTGTAAAATATGTGGCTTCTTTCACTTAGCACATTTTCAAGGTTCATCCATGTTATAGCATGTGTCAGTACAGTGTGTGTGTGTGCATATATATATATATATATATGCACACACACACATCACATTTTGTTTATTTGTTTTGTCAATTGATGGATATTTGGGTTGTTTCCACTTTTGTGACATTATTGTGAATGCCACAATGCTGTGAACATTCTTGTACATAGAAAAGGTTTTGACTTGTATTTGGCCAGATCACCATTGCTCTTTTCCTTCGTAAAGATTACCATCTTTCTTGGCATGTTGGAAGAGTTTTCTCTGACAAGGGACTATGTAAATATTCACCTGTCTTTTAAAAATTATTTTTATGCTGGCCAGGTGCAGTGGCTCACGCCTGTAATCCCAGCACTTTGGGAGGCTGAGGCGGGTGGACCACTTGAAACCAGGAGTTCAAGACCAGCCTGGCCAACATGGTGAAACCACCATCTCTACTAAAAATGCAAAAATCAGCTGGGCACAGTGGCATATGCCTGTAATCCCAGCTACTCAGGAGGCTGAGGCACGAGAATTGCTTGAACCTGGGAGGTAGAGGATGTAGTAAGCCAAGATTGGGCCACTGCTTTCCAGCCTGGGTGACAGAGCAAGATTCTCTCAAAAAATAAAAACAAAAATTATTTTTATGGTTATTAAATTTCAGTCTTTAATTCATAGAAAAATTCATTTTTGGTTTAAGATGTGGAGAAAGGGTATAATTGTTCCTAATAGAATCACTATAGGTACTTGAGATAATTTTTTTTAACTATTATACTTCAAGTTCTAGGGTACATGTGCACAACATGCAGGTTTGTTACATAAGTATACATGTGCCATGTTGGTTTGTTGCACCCATCAACTTGTTATTTACATTAGGTATTTCTCCTAATGCTATCCCTCCCCCAGCCCCCTACCCCCCGACATGCCCCATTGTGTGATGTTCCCTGCCCTGTGTCCATGTGTTCTCACTGTTCAGCTCCCACTTACGAGTGAGAACATGTGGTGTTTGGTTTTCTGTCCTTGTGATAGTTTGCTGAGAATGATGGTTTCTGGCTTCATCCATGTCCCTGCAAAGGACATGAACTCATCCTTTTTAATGGCTGCATAGTATTTCATGGTGTATATGTGCCACATTTTCTTAATTCAGTCTATCATTGATGGACATTTGGGTTGGTTCCAAGTCTTTGCTATTGTGAATAGTGCTGCAATAAACATACGTGTGCATGTTTCTTTATAGTAGAATGATTTATAATCCTTTGGGTATATACTTAGTAATGGGATTGCTGGGTCAAATGGTATTTCTAGTTGTAGATTCTTGAGGAATCGCCACACTGTCTTCCACAGTGGTTGAACTACTTTACACTCCCACCAACAGTGTAAAAGCATTCCTATTTCTCCACATCCTCTCCAGCATCTGTTGTTTCCTGACTTTTTAATGACTGCCACTCTAACTGGCATGAGATGGTATCTCATTGTTGTTTTGATTTGCATTTCTCTGATGGCCAGTGATGATGAGCATTTTTTCATGTGTCTGTTGGCTGCAGAAATGTCTTCTTTTGAGAAGTGTCTGTTCATATCCTTTGCCCACTTTTTGATGGGGTTGTTTTTTTTGTTGTTGTTGTTGTTGTACATTTTTTAAAGTTCTTTGTAGATTCTGTATATTAGCCCTTTGTCAGATGGGTAGATTGCAAAAATTTTCTCCCATTCTGTAGGTTGCCTGTTCACTCTGATGATAGTTTCTTTTGCTGTGCATAAGCTCTTTAGTTTAATTAGATCTCATTTGTCAATTTTGGCTTTTGTTGCCATTGCTTTTGGTGTTTTAGTCATGAAGTCTTTGCCCATGCCTGTGTCCTGAATTGTATTGCCTAGGTTTTCTTCTAGGGTTTTTATGGTTTTAAGTCTTAACATTTAAGTCTTTAATCCATCTTGAGTTAATTTTTAACTGTTTATTTCATTACATCAGAAAGTTTTACTTCTGGCTGCCAGCCAGCTTATTGGCTTTTTCTTAGGTGTAATTGTTTTCAGTTGATCCCCTGTTTTCACAAGGAACAGACAGAGGTCACCAACAGTAACAAAGTAGGGAAAAATGCCCTGAAGAAAAAGTTTAGTATGTGATAGGAGCTCAAAACCTCATTTTGCTTGGCAAGTCAAGGAAGGCCTTCTAAAGGAAGTATTGTTTAAATGGAAACCTGAAGGCTGCAGCAAGAGTTAGCCAGACAGGTCGGAGGAAGAGCTTCCAAACAGAGAGGACCAGCATGTGTGATGGTCTGGAGGCACAATGCACCAGAACCTGGAGCAGAGATGAGTGGCCAGAAAGACAAACAGGGTACTTGAGACCATGTTAAGGAGTTTACATCCAATCATGAGTCTAGTAGTCAGCAACTGGAGGTTTTTGAGCAGAGCTGAGATAGATTTTTAAATAATTACTCTAGCTGCTTTGTGAAAAATGGACTAAAGACTGGGAAAGGAGTCCAGTTAGGAAGCAGTTATAGTAGTTTAGCAACTTACTCATGTTGGAGTAGGCTATCATTGATACCATCCTTCTCTTCAGCCCTTTAGTCTTTAAGGAGTAAAATTTAAATTTGTATTGGGTTGAAAAAGTACATATTGGAAAACATGGGATTTTCTGTTTCAGATTGGCCACTAGTAGACTATATTTTATTACTGCATGGCTTGTACTTTATAAAAAGCATATGTTGACACATTTGTCAGGTTTCCTATGTTATTCGAGATGAAGTGGAGAAGTACAACCGAAATGGAGTCAATGCTCTGCAGCTGGATCCAGCACTAAATAGACTTTTCACAGCCGGTCGAGACTCTATCATAAGAATATGGAGTGTCAATCAGCACAAGGTAATGCAGGGATTAAAATCTGTACCCAGCAAATTTTGGACAAATGGCTTTTACTGTCTAATATGACACTTTTCACAGTTTCAGATTTAATCTCTCTGAATGCTGAGTTATTTGGTACACTCTATAAAGACATCGCAACCAGAATTCTGTAAGCCTCTGAGAAAAACCATCCCTAGGAAAGTTTCAGAAGTGTTTCAGCTAAGACAAGGACTCCCTAAACTAGGTTTGCCTTACAGAGTTCTTTGCCACAAAGGAACAAAGTGATTTGGCTAGTAGGGGGATTACTTTCAACAATTAATTTTTTTGCTTTAAATATGTTCTCCAACAACCTCTTGGTAACCTTACTAAAAAAAAGATTGAATATTCTTTTACATTTCTAATTAATCTTGAAAAAATATTTTATTTTCCTCACTTATAAGTAATTAGGATCCTCACAAACCCCACACGGCCTAACTAGGTAATACAAGGTTAGGCTGAGCATGGTGGCCCACACCTGCAATCCCAACAATTTCAGAGGCCAAAGTGAAAGGATTCCTTGAGTCCAGGAGTTCGAGACCAGCCTGGGCAATGTGACAATACCCTGTCTCTGCAAAAAAAAAAAACTTAAAAATTAGCTGGGCATGGTGGCACACACCTGTAGTCCCAGCTACTCGGGGAGCTGAGGTGGGAGGATCACTTGATTGAGTATGGGAGGTTGAGGCTGAGTGAGCCGTGATCACACCACTGCATTCCAGCTTGGGCAACAGAGGGAGACCTTGTCTCAAATAAATAAATAAAGATAATATAAAATTGGTGTTAAAACTATGAAGACAACATGCTCCCCTTCAAAGATTTCCCTTTCTTAAGCAGGGAACAGGGTTTAAATATATGTAAAGATAAATCCCCAGGCAAATGGGAACGAGCCCTTTTAGTATTTTGTTGGAACACCTATATTGTGAATGACAGAGAAAAGAAGAATCAGGAAAGAAAAAAAGAGCATTTATTGATCTTCTAATTATGTGCCATACGCTCTTTGCATTTTCATATCCAATGTGATTTTAATTTTCAGTGTCCCTCAAGGTACCTATTAGGATCCATTTTCTTTTTTTTCTTTTTTTTTTTGAGATGGAGTCTCGCTCTGTCACCCAGGCTGGAGTGCAGTGGCGCGATCTTGGCTCACTGCAACCTCTTGACTCCTGGGTTCAATCAATTTTCCTGCCTCAGCCTCCTGAGCAGCTGGGACTACAGGCACACGCCACCACATCCAGCTAATTTTTATAATTTTAGTAGAGACGGGGTTTCACCATATGGGTCAGGCTGGTCTCAAACTTCTAGACTCAGATAATCCAACTGCCTTGGCCTCCCAAAGTGCTGGTATTACAGGCGTGAGCCACCGCGCCTGGCCAGATCCATTTTCATAGATGAGAAAATGGGCTCAGAGAAACCCATGGTTATGTGGCTAGGAAGTGACAGAGAATTAGTACCCAGCCCAACTTGAAAACCCTAGTGCTAGACCTTGTATTTTTAAAAGTTTGTGTATTTTTAGCAAGTTTTACAAGTCTGATATTCAGTTCAGAAAAAGAACCACTACTTTATGCGCCTATAACTTCAGTCTGGCAGGCTTTGAATTCTTTAGCCAATGGACCATGCAGTGGTGGCCAAATGTCAAAAGCATGAAAAGTAAGAAAACTATGTTTGGCTTTGAAATGCTTTTTGGTACTTATAATTGAATTGGAATGTCTCCTTTCTGAGCATTCACAGTATTTCAAACAAATTAAGAAAAACACCCACAAGAACTAACTTGAAGAATCTGGAAATCTGCCTGTCTTGCCCCAAACATCTTTTTTCTGGTCTTCCTTTTATGACAAGATTGAATAGCATTATTTGTCAAACAGACTTGTACAGAGCTGTTCTGTTTGCCCATAAAGTGTCTCAAACTTGCCTGTTTTAGGTGTAGGATGTAACTAAATACTGTTCTTTAAAAGGCCTCTCCTGGTTATTAAGCCAGGTAAGAGAAGTAGAATCTCGAATCACCTAATTGAAATGGTGACACAGGTTGTCCTTTCTCAGCCGTTGGGTTTCCTTTCATCTCTGAAGGCTTGTAGGTACCATGAGGAAAACATTTAATTCAGAGGGTGAACCCAACAGTAGGAAGCTGAAAGCAGAAGTGTTTATCTCCCTCTGCATTCAGACCAGGCTCCTTAGTGCACTCATCAGACTCATTGCTGCCCCTGCTGTCTGCTGTTGAGCCTTCACCACCACTCATTCAAATCCCCACAGCCTACAGATTCCTACAAGTCATGTCCTTTCTAGTGAACCCTTTTTAAAGGGTTTTATGTCACACACAGTGCCTAGTCCAGAGCTTGTTGCCTTCACTTTAACAAGGCAAAAAAAAAAAAATGAAGTATTTGTCCTGGAAACCTAAGCTTTCAGTAAGAGTAAAACTGTCCTGAAACAAAACTGTTTACATCTGTTACCTGGAAGCATCACCTATTTGGTGAGATTCTACTCAGAATTCAGGTGTTAGTTTTAATGCCTAGAGCAGTATGTCACATTAATTGAAGAATTTAACCATATCTATCATTTGTAATATATTTCATTCTCTCATATAAACTCTTAGGATTTTTCTTTTAATTTCAGCAAGATCCATATATAGCATCTATGGAACACCATACTGATTGGGTAAACGACATTGTACTCTGTTGTAATGGGAAAACATGTAAGTATTTCTTTGGATTATTATTGGGCTTCTGATATATTTTTTGTTTTTTATATAAGCTTTTTTATTGAAACATACATACAGAAAAGTACACACACTTCGAGATTGCAGTTCAACACAATTTTAGAAAGTGAATACCCAAATCAAGAAACAGAATATTACTAGAAGCCCTCTTGTGCCACCCTTTGCCACCCTTTCAGTTATTCCCTCTTGCCCTAAGGTAACTGCTCTTCTGTCTTCTGAACACCAAAGGGTAGTTTTGCCTTCATTTGAACTGTATATAGACTCGTACTATATGTATTCTTCTTTTAGCCTTATTAATACCTCTTTTTGTTCTCATTTTGGTGAGATCCATTCCTTGGTTTTGCAGTCCGAGTTACAGGAATTTTTCTCAATCACATTAGTTGAGCCTTCAACTGGAACATTAAAAATGTTTGCACTGCTTGTTTTAAAAATATATTTTTTTCTTTGAACATGTGTCTTGAGATTTTAAAAAATTGAGGCAATATACAATAGGTTCTAGAAAGAGCTTTTAGGTATGTTTGTGTGTGTAAGAGAGAGAACATGTTAGTTTGAAATAATGTTACATTGTTATAAGTTTTCAAAGTTGTAAGTCATACTACTAAGGAGTTTGTTAATTCTTTGCTTCTTCTAGTAATATCTGCTTCTTCTGACACGACAGTAAAAGTATGGAATGCACACAAGGGATTTTGCATGTCAACATTAAGGACACATAAGGTAAAACAATACAGTTCTCAGTGTCTTTAGTGTAATATTGGGATCTCAGTACTTTGTGTGGCTCATTTTATTACTGATCTACAGAATAGATCATAGTATGTCTGTTCTATTACAGGATTATGTAAAGGCCTTAGCATATGCCAAGGATAAAGAACTAGTAGCATCAGCTGGGTTGGACAGACAAATATTCCTTTGGGATGTGAATACTCTAACAGCATTGACTGCCTCAAATAACACTGTCACAAGTAAGGTGTTTAAAAGAAACTTCTTTGAAAGTGATCCAAGTTAACATAAATAAAGAATGGTTTATAAAACATTTTTGATAGGTTTGCATCGAGAGAGTGTTTCATATTTTGAGAGTGCTTCTACCTACAGCGTTCTAGCCCCCAAGAGTATGATTGAACAACAAAGAGCTAGTTCCTCACTGCAGTCTAAAAATGGTAACTTCTCCATGTGTAACCTGGTTATTTTTTGTACGTGTGCATGTCTTAGCTCCCTAGCTAAAATGTAAGTCCCTGCAGGGTAGAGGAGACTGTCTTACTACTTCGTATCTCCCACAGCATTCCCTGGTCCAAATCCATACACTCAGCAGGTATTATTGAAGGAGGTGGTGATTTTCTGACAAAGTAGGTGGTTTTCTGACTTTTTAAAGTGTTAAGAGCTTTTGAGTTAATAGCCAAGATGAAAAATGCCCAGGAGAAAGAAAGAAAAGGTTTCCAGTGCCAGTTATCCAATTTTCTGCCTTTTAGAGCAGCCCTGAGGAATCAAACCAATTCCAGAAGAGCCAGAACGGTAGAGTGCTTCTAGAGGCAATCCAGAGATGTTCACAGCATGGATGATTCATCAGCTAAGAGATCTCAGACTACCAAGTCAGGCTCATACAAGTCTAGATTTGAAATTGAGCTTCATGCTTGGCCCAACCTAGTAGAGTCCTCTAGGCCAGGTTTCAGAAGGGACTGTTAGGAGCACATTTTTGGCTAGGCCTGACCTGGAAAGTCTACATTGAAGACATGGGCCTGCATTCTCTGGATCCCTACATTATAGGTCCATTTTATAATGACTCTGTGGAGTGTTCACATTGACATAGACAATACAGTTTTACTAATATAGCCTAGTATGTGCCAAGAAGGGTAAGTTGGGAGACTTGTGTTTATAATCTCTTGATTGTTGTTTTGCCTTGTTTTCCAGGAATATGTGAAGGTCTCAACATTCTGTTTCCCTTGTTCTTGATTTTTCACCTGTACATTATCTCTGATTCATGAGCTGGTCCCTGTTGGGGCTGTCATGGTGCATCATTAGGTTTTAAGTCTGGATGTAAGGCCTGCCTCAAAGAGACACTAATGGGAGGGAACAAAGCAAAAAAAAAAGCAGGTTGTCACAAGGTCAGGGCCCAGGCTTAGTGGATACAGATTCTGCTACATCTTGCTTAGAGTTGTTTAGAGAGGATATCACACTTTTTTTTAATACATAATAATAAAAATAACACGAATAATGGCTAACCTGTATTGAGTACTTGCTACAAGTAGACATTTTTCTAAACAGTACATGTAGTAACTCATTTACTCAACTTTTTAATATGTTTGTAAAATTGGGATCATACTATATAGACAGTTTCATATGCATCTTTTTTCACTTCAGTGATACTGAGAGTATGAACATGATTTTTGCTATAGTCTGAATTCCTTCCTGAAAGGTTGTACCTATTTATCTTCACATAAGTAATATATGAGAGTTCCATTGTACTGTTTTCTTTTTACAATCAAGTATTACCTTGTTTTTTGTCTTGGTGTATGAAACAGTGTTTTTGGTTTGATTTGTGTTTGAAAAATACTGAAATTGAACATTTTTTTCATATTTATGGCACATGAATAGCTTTAAACATGTCATTTAAGCGGATAGCTTTTCAGTGGCACTGCAATTTATCAGATATTGAGCATTTGTGTATATTCAAATCCAGAAAATATGTAAATTTTGATAATAATACTGTTTAGATTTATCTCCATTATAGGTAGATTTCTTTTCCGTAGAGTACTTATAAAGATAAGGTTTTCTAAATTGAATAATTAAACTTGCAGTTTTTGCTGACTAGTTACTAAACAGCTGATGATCTTGTTAACATTTAGCTCCGTTTATCCTCAATAGCTTCTTCTTTAAGTGGAAACAAAGATTCCATTTATAGCCTGGCCATGAATCAACTGGGAACAATCATTGTATCAGGGTCCACTGAAAAGGTAAGGAGGAGCTTATTTCTTTATTTAAAAAAAAAAAATTATTTTTCACATACCTTGTCTCCTATTTTTTAAGCAGGTATTTTACGATTAGCTTCTTTATATTTATTTATTTAGAGACTGGGTCTCACTCTGTCACCCAGGTTGGGGTGCAGTGGCATCATGATCCTGGCTCACTGCAGCCTTGACTGCTGAGGCTGTAGCGATCCTTCCACCTCAATCTCCTGAGTAGCTGGGACCCCAGGCACACACCGTCACGTGCATCAGGCCACTCCTTGTCCCATCTGGCTAATTTTTGTATATTTTTAATAGAGACAGGGTTTCGCCATGTTGTCCCTCCAACTCCTTAGTGCAAGCAATTCACCTGCCTCGGCCTCCCAGAGTGCTGAGATTACAGGCATGAGAGCCACTGTGCCCCAATCGGGGGAGCTTAAAGGGTGGTTTGAACATTAGAAAATAAAGAAACCAAAATAATTTAATCTGTGTAATTATTAAATATATGGACAGTGGTTTTGCCTAGTGGGTGCTAAACAAAAGGTTTTATTTGAATAAGTAAGAGTATAACTATAACTGTTGTGTGTATGGTGACAAGATAAAGAGGCTGTGCATTTTTGATGTTTGAAAGGCCTAATTCCCTGAGGTTGGGAGGCTTAGACAGTGTCCATTGGCAGAAGTGGTATTGCCTTCTCAGAATATAATGGTTATCATTTGACTTATGAGAGTTGTCTGTTATTTAAATTTGATACTGATATATTTAGTTTGTGTAATACTCTATTAAAATTCACAGGTGTTAAGGGTATGGGATCCAAGAACATGTGCAAAACTAATGAAGCTTAAAGGGCACACGGATAATGTGAAGGCATTGCTATTAAACAGAGATGGCACGCAAGTATGCAGTTTCATTTGGGTGTTTACCTAATAACCTTGTTAGAAATTTCCGCACTTTGTATACTATTGCATAGGTTGATTTGAACCGAAAGCCACACTTATTATAAATTGTCTAATTAAAAAATTTTAAAATACTAAATTGCACATATAAGCTACATTTAAAAACTATTCTATTTGCATCACTTTTAACAAAACAAAGAATTTCCTTAGAATAATTCTGATGCAGATGAGTATATGCATTTATGGTGCATAGGGGCTAAAATAACTAAAAACATTACCTGTGTAAAGCAAAAGGAAGCTTTGATATCAAATGCTTTTTGCCAGTGTATTAAGTGGAAAATTTGCTCACAGTGGGTCTGACTTAGGGGCACATTTTGTCAGTTGACTATGTAGATATAGTTGATAAATTTAGTTTTCTAACATAATGCTCAGAGTGAACATTTCAAAGAAAAACATTTTGGTAATGTTATACATTAGCTCTGTTGGCCACGTAATTTGTGAATTATAAATCACAATTCTGTTCTGTAGCAATGGAAAATACTTTTTCATCAATGTAGATAATAAAAAACAAAAACTGAGCATCATTTTATGGGTATGACATATGTCTACCATGTACCCTTGACTCAGCCATTTTTTTTCCAGAATGCAGTGATAAGTCAGAGATAACTGGAATTGATTGTGATAGGGTTAGAAAAGGGCAAGTAGAAAGATGATGAAGTGAGAAACACCATCAGTTTCTTTTCCTGTGGAAGTTAAGACTTTAGACATGAAATTGCTAAAATTTCATGTCTAAGAAATTGCTTTAGACATCAATCAGAGAAGCCGTCGCCTCCAGAAATGAACAGAAGGTTTGGAAACTAGTCTAAGGAAGGAAATCATTTTTCAGAACCAGGAGAAGAAAGATTTAAAGATACCTGTGGAGTATTTGGAGATGTGAAGGATCTTTTTTTTTTTTTTTTTTAATACTTTAAGTTTTAGGGTACATGTGCACAATGTGCAGGTTAGTTACATATGTGTACATGTGCCATGCTGGTGTGCTGCACCCACTAACTTGTCATCTAGCATTAGGTATATCTCCCAATGCTATCCCCCCACCCCCACAACAGTCCCCAGAGTGTGATGTTCCCCTTCCTGTGTCCATGTGTTCTTATTGTTCAGTTCCCACCTATGAGTGAGAATATGCGGTGTTTGGTTTTTTGTTCTTGCGATAGTTTACTGAGAATGATGATTTCCAGTTTCATCCATGTCCCTACAAAGGACATGAACTCATCATTTTTTATGGCTGCATCGTATTCCATGGTGTATATGTGCCACATTTTCTTAATCCAGTCTATCATTGTTGGACATTTGGGTTGGTTCCAAGTCTTTGCTATTGTGAATAGTGCCGCAATAAACATACAGGATAGGATTTCACTTTAGTCCTTAATTTGCTCATCTGCAAAGTGAGAATCATAATATATAGTTTATATAGTTGGTGAGAGTGTGTGTATATGTATATATATGTGTTAATAATAAGTATTTTCTTAACTGTAAGCCAGGGCATTTCCTAGAGCTCTCAAGTTCCTTTGTGGCCTCATTTTCACATGACTGTAAGAATTACCCAGTGCAGTCAGCTCCTCACTGTTTTGCAGTGTAGCTGCAAGGCTGCACTTCAGATGGTTGCCCGTGTCTCTTCAGTTAGCTTTGCCAGGATTGGGCGGGATCTATCATCTCCATGGTTTCCAGAAGGGGGCTATGGGCCTGGCAGACCTTCTAAAGCTCTACCTGTCTGCTCCATCTCTTGTTTCCTATCTATGCAATTATGAATGTGCTTCTATAAAAGATGATTTAAGTATCACGTGTACAGTTAGAAATGCACTTCATCTGAAGTCAGCTACACTCATTGTAAGCAGAGGAAATATTGTGGTTCTACTTTAAAAACTGCCTGTTAGTCTCAGAGTGCAAACTTGATAGGTATCACTCTTCATCTAGTTTCTCTTCCACCCATTTTCCTTATTGGCAACTATGGACTAAATGTAAAATTACCACCAACAACCAAGCATATTTATGTTAGTGAATTGATCAACAAAAAACTATAATAACTGCTTATTTGGGAAAAAGAGATGAGAAAAAAAGAAACTCTTACTGATTAATGAATTGACCAACAAAAAACTATAATTACTTATTTGGAAAAATGAGGTGAGGAAAAAAGAAACTTCTACTTACAGATTCTTGAATTCTTGTAATATGGAAGAGGTGGTTATCAGTTACTGGGCCAAAGTTTATATTGCATCCTGCTAAATTGCCCTGTGAGCTTGTAATATAGGGTATCTGGTGGCTTTGTAAGTCAGGAATTGGCTGTAAGATACATATCTTATAGGCCAATGAATCCCATGAATATCTACCTGTTGCCTGATTCTTTTGTTGTAGAATAAGATTCTTATTTACCAAATTTATTTGAGGTTCTCCCTGAGGGAGTTCTGCCTGTAAAGAGATCAGCATTGCAGTTGCTTTGATTGGTGCTAACATTATTGGGCAGAGCCACCTGTCTTTTTATTCCTTTTACTTAGGCAATTCATTGCTTGAGGAGCTGGGACAACCTGCCATCTTGATTTGAGTCAGTCATGTCCTTGTATGTCACTCAAAGGGTTCTTTTGGTAATACAAGTCTGCTGATCCTAGCTTATGGGTCTGAGGGTCTCAGAGCATCAGGCCACTTATTGCCCCAGCTTACGTTGTCCACTTGGCTGATCTCTGTTGGCACTTGAGATTGTGTGTTAGTGACCATCCCGGGAACACTCCTGTTGGTCAGCAGCAACTTGGCCTCAGTACACTGGTGCTTCCTATCTTCATTGGCAGAAACAAAGAGCACCTGATTAGGGCTACAGACTATTCCACTAAATCTGATTTAGCAGAATCATTGAAGGACATTCTGTCCTAGTCCCAGGAGTTACCTCATAATGAACATCTTCATGTTTATCTATGTTTTTCTAGTGGAAGGATGGAGGCAGTGGAAATGTTTTGATGACTCCTCCAGCTCCTACAAGATCTCAGGCACTAGAATTCCTATAAAACAGGACATTCTTTTTTTTTTTTTTTTTTTTTTTTTCTTTTTTATTGATCATTCTTGGGTGTTTCTCGCAGAGGGGGATTTGGCAGGGTCACAGGACAATAGTGGAGGGAAGGTCAGCAGATAAACAAGTGAACAAAGTTCTCTGGTTTTCCTAGGCAGAGGACCCTGCGGCCTTCCGCAGTGTTTGTGTCCCTGGGTACTTGAGATTAAGGAGTGGTGATGACTCTTAACGAACATGCTGCCTTCAAGCATCTGTTTAACAAAGCACATCTTGCACCGCCCTTAATCCATTCAACCCTGAGTGGATACAGCACATGTTTCAGAGAGCACAGGGTTGGGGGTAAGGTCACAGATCAACAGGATCCCAAGGCAGAAGAATTTTTCTTAGTACAGAACAAAATGAAAAGTCTCCCATGTCTACCTCTTTCTACACAGACACAGCAACCATCCGATTTCTCAATCTTTTCCCCACCTTTCCCCCCTTTCTATTCCACAAAACCGCCATTGTCTTCATGGCCCGTTCTCAATGAGCTGTTGAGTACACCTCCCAGATGGGGTGGTGGCCGGGCAGAGGAGCTCCTCACTTCCCAGTAGGGGCGGCCGGGCAGAAGCGCCCCTCACCTCCCGGACGGGGCGGCTGGCCGGGCGGGGGGCTGACCCCCCACCTCCCTCCCGGACAGGGCGGCTGGCCGGGCAGAGGGGCTCCTCACTTCCCAGTAGGGGCGGCCGGGCAGAGGCGCCCCTCACCTCCCCGACGGGGCGGCTGGCCCAGCGGGGGGCTGACCCCCCCACCTCCCTCCCGGAGGGGGCGGCTGGCCGGGCAGAGGGGCTCCTCACTTCCCGGTAGGGGCGGCCGGGCAGAGGCGCCCCTCACCTCCCGGACAGGGCGGCTGGCCGGGCGGGGGGCTGACCCCCCACCTCCCTCCCGGACGGGGCGGCTGGCCGGGCAGGGGGCTGACCCCCCCACCTCCCTCCCGGACGGGGCGGCTGGCCGGGCGGGGGGCTGACCCCCCCACCTCCCTCCCGGACGGGGCGGCTGGCCGGGCGGGGGGCTGACCCCCCCACCTCCCTCCCGGACGGGGCGGCTGGCCGGGCGGGGGGCTGACCCCCCCACCTCCCTCCCGGACGGGGCGGCTGGCCGGGCGGGGGGCTGACCCCCCCACCTCCCTCCCGGACGGGGCGGCTGGCCGGGCGGGGGGCTGACCCCCCCACCTCCCTCCCGGACGGGGCGGCTGGCCGGGCGGGGGGCTGACCCCCCCACCTCCCTCCCGGACGGGGCGGCTGGCCGGGCGGGGGGCTGACCCCCCCACCTCCCTCCCGGACGGGGCGGCTGGCCGGGCGGGGGGCTGACCCCCCCACCTCCCTCCCGGACGGGGCGGCTGGCCGGGCGGGGGGCTGACCCCCCCAACTCCCTCCCGGACGGGGCGGCTGGCCGGGCGGGGCGCTGACCCCCCCACCTCCCTCCCGGACGGGGCGGCTGGCCGGGCAGAGGGGCTCCTCACTTCCCAGAAGGGGCGGCCGGGCAGAGGCGCCCCTCACCTCCCGGATGGGGCGGCTGGCCAGGCGGGGGGCTAACCCCCCCACCTCCCTCCCGGACGGGGCGGCTGGCCGGGCAGAGGGGCTCCTCACTTCCCAGTAGGGGCGGCCGGGCAGAGGCGCCCCCCCCACCTCCTAGACAGGGCGGCTGGCCGGGCAGGGGGCTGATCCCCCCACCTCCCTCCCGGACGGGGCGGCTGGCCGGGCGGGGGGCTGACCCCCCCACCTCCCTCCCGGATGGGGCGGCTGGCCGGGAGGGGGGCTGACCCCCCCACCTCCCTCCCGGACGGGGCGGCTGGCCGGGCAGAGGGGCTCCTCACTTCCCAGTAGGGGCGGCCGGGCAGAGGTGCCCCTCACCTCCCGGACGGGGCGGCTGGCCGGGCGGGGGGCTGACCCCCCCATCTCCCTCCCAGACGAGGAGGGAGGACGCTTCTCACTTCTCAGACGGGGTGGCTGCCGGGCGGAGGGGCTCCTCACTTCTCAGACGGGGCGGTTGCCAGGCAGAGGGTCTCCTCACTTCTCAGACAGGGCGGCCGGGCAGAGACGCTCCTCACATCCCGGACGGGGCGGCAGGGCAGAGGTGCTCCCCACATCTCAGACGATGGGCGGCCGGGCAGAGACGCTCCTCACTTCCCAGATGTGATGGCGGCCGGGAAGAGGCGCTCCTCACTTCCTAGATGGGATGGCGGCCGGGCAGAGACGCTCCTCACTTTCCAGACTGGGGAGCCAGGCAGAGGGGCTCCTCACATCCCAGACGATGGGCAGTCAGGCGGAGACGCTCCTCACTTCCCAGACGGGGTGGCTGCCAGGCAGAGGCTGCAATCTCGGCACTTAGGGAGGCCAAGGCAGGCGGCTGGGAGGTGGTTGTAGCGAGCCGAGATCACGCCACTGCACTCCAGCCTGGGCGCCATTGAGCACTGAGTTAACGAGACTCCGTCTGCAATCCCGGCACCTCGGGAGGCCGAGGCCGGCGGATCACTCGCGGTTAGGAGCTGGAGACCAGCCCAGCCGACACATCGAAACCCCGTCTCCACCAAAAAAATACGAAAACCAGTCAGGCGTGGTGGCGCACGCCTGCAATCGCAGGCACTCGGCAGGCTGAGGCAGGAGAATCGGGCAGGGAGGTTGCAGTGAGCTGAGATGGCAGCAGCACCGTCCAGCTTCGGCTCGGCATCAGAGGGAGACCGTGGAAAGAGGGGAGAGGGGAGAGGGGAGAGGGGAGAGGGGGGAGGGGGGAGGGGAGAGGGGAGAGGGGAGAGGGGAGAGGGGAGAGGGAGCTCTATCTACCACACAGTCCTTCTCTGAACTCAACAGGACATTCTTTAATTATACTACCAAATGCTGCGAAGAAGTTGGCCAACATAATACTTTTAAAGTGGTTGCTTTGTTGGGGGATCTGCTTTTCTGTAGTCTTAGAATACTGATTACCATCAGAGATTACTTGGCGTTCTATATCAGGGTTGATACAACTGTGTTTCCTTATCTGCTTCCAACTGTGCACCCTTAGTTTGGGACTTATCCTTTCCTGTTACAAGTTGCCCCAGGCCACGAGGACTTCTAACCCATCATATCTTACTTTCCTTGTCCTCTTTAAGTTGTCAAATCTTACTCTGTAGATGCATAGTCTAGGATCTGAGGGATCAAAGCTTTACTAAAAGCTTTGCCACCTCAGAATAACACCTCTTCCTGGAATGGGGAGCCCCTCCTTGGCCCCTACACCATCAGATTGCCACATTTCTCACTCACATATGTTGCAGATTTGCTTTAACTTTGCTCCTGACGTTTGCTTTATTGGTTAGTTTCTTGGTTCCCTTGTAAACTAGCTGGAATAGGTTATTAAACTACTGATGCTCCTGGCATCTTGTGGGAGAGTTTCCTAGTATGTGTTCATTTAATTAAACATGCTTAGAGTTCTCAAGGGCCCTTAAAGTCATGGGGCAGGCCAGTAAATTTTTATTCCTGAAGGCCTCATGTATTTGGGCACCTTCCAAATCTCCAAGCCCACAACTGTCTTTCCTTCTTTGAAGCTCTGCTTACTTAACTTCATACTCCAGCACCAGCAATTGCTTTTTCCTCCGGGCCATTCTTTTTCCTAAGGAAATCAAGTTTTTATACTCTTCTGCAAGTCACCACAGTAACATGCTGTGTGGATGCAGGGTGTCTAATTCAGTCTTTTTCCGCCTGAGCACACTCACAGTGTGCTCAGCCCTAATTTGTGTGTCAGCAGCTTCTATGTAGTTGACTCTCTTGAGCCATCAGAAATTGTCAGAATTGCCAGTGTTAACTCACTTGAGGCTTATATGGAAAGTGTCCAACACAAAGAGTGAATGGTAAGCCTGAGACTAGATTTTGTTTCTGATTCTCGTCAGTAGAATCCAAGAGACCTGGCCTCATCAGGAATCCAGAGCCATGAGACAGAGGTGTAACCCAGGACTTCAAAAGGCTTGCTGGCCTAGTGCAGTGTTTGTCAAAGATAGTGAACATCAGAATCACCTGGAGAGCCTGTTAAAGCACCAATTGCTGGGTTCCAACAGAGTTTCTGCCTTGTTAGCTCTGAATGAGACCCAATAATTTATATTTTAACAAGTTCCCAGGGGATGCTGATGCTGCTGGGACCACACTTTGAGACCCATGGGCCTAGTGCATACTGCTACCTTCATTTCCACTGCTTTCAAACTCTATCTCCCTCAGTAGTAGATAATGCGAGTAGGGCTTGTCTACAGGATTGACCAGAAATCAACAAGTGGCCAGGTAGAGAGGACAAAGGCAGTTCTGCTCAGAGATTTCTCCTGCTGGAGTATCTCTAAGCATAATTAATAGGTGTCATTCATCTAGTTTCTCTTCTATCCATTTTCCTTATTGGCAACTATAGACTAAATGTAAAATTACCACCAACAACCTAGCATATTTACATGAGTGAATTGATCAACAGAACAACCGTAACTACTTATTTAGGAAAAAGAGATGAGGAGAAAAGAAACTTTTACTTGCAGATTAGTGAATTGATCAACAAAACTACCCTAATTACATATTTGGGAAGAATAAGGAATTTTCCCAAAATTACATAAATTTGGTCACTTTAGCCTGTGGTGCATGGTTGTCAAGCCTTTATCAGAGGCAGAAACACAGGTTAATAGAGTCGTGTGTTTGACAGTGTGGACTCGGGAGAAGTCAAGTGCAAAGCACAAGAAAGCAGGAACTTTGTGGCAAGTTCTAACTTTGCCTTTCTTTGTTTGCAGTGCCTTTCAGGCAGTTCTGATGGGACAATTCGCCTTTGGTCCCTTGGCCAGCAGAGATGTATAGCAACATACCGAGTCCATGATGAAGGTGTTTGGGCGCTGCAAGTCAATGATGCCTTCACACATGTGTATTCTGGTGGAAGGGACAGGAAGATTTATTGTACAGACCTAAGAAACCCTGACATTCGGGTGCTAATTTGTGAAGAAAAAGCACCAGTTCTCAAGGTATGTCATATGTTAATATTTTAGTTTTATAATTAAGGTTGTTACATGTGTTAGCCAAATAGAGCAAAAGCTATATTAAAACATGACTCAACTGCAGGGTTCGGGGGGAAGGTTTGTAAAAAAGATATTCCATCATGAGCAGAACTTGACAGGGTAAGGAAGAGTAGGCATCTGTCTGGATGGAAGAGTGTCAGTATGAGATACTCTGGGTCAGTTCTGGGGCACTTTTGTGTTTTGCTTTTTTTTTTTTTAACAGTTTTGTAAGTCGCCTATAGAAGAAAGTGTGACTTCTTGGTACATCAGTGATGCATGGCTGTCCCACTGATGAATTGTAGTGAAATTGTCTCATACTTGCTCCTGAGCTTGCCTGGCTTTCCTGAGCAGTCCTTAGGAAGAGAAATATGAGGAGTTAAGGTTATCTGTGAGCAGACAACAAAGCAGAGGAAGGTCAGGAAATGTGTCCATGGTTTCAGGAGTAAGGAAGTGGAAGAGTACTCTCCTGAAAGAAGAGAGAGCAGGCTGCTTCATACTCCAAACCACCACTGCCTCAGAGCAGCCCTAACCATCAGGATCTGCCATGTGGGTCAAAGGGTTCTTGAGGAAGCCTTTGGAAGCCATCCACATGAACACCTGCTGAAAGTGAAGCCTGGACTGAAAAATGGCCAGTCGACTTGTTCAACCTCACCGATAGTCACAGAATTTCACATTAAAACAACAGTGAAGAAGTTTCCAAAAATTTTTTTTTTTTTTGAGACGGAGTCTTGCTCTGTTGCCCAGGCTGGAGTGCAGTGGCGCGATCTCAGCTCACTGCAAGTTCCACCTCCCAGGTTAATGCCATTCTCCTGCCTCAGCCTCCGGAGTAGCTGGGACTATAGGCACCCACCACCACGCCCAGCTAATTTTTTTTTGTTTTTTTAGTAGAGATGGGGTTTCACCGTGTTAGCCAGGATGGTATCGATCTCCTGACCTGGTGATCTGCCCACCTCGGCCTCCCAAAGTGCTGGGATTACAGGCGTGAGCCACCACACGTGGCTGGAAGTTTCCAAGTTTTAAAATGGAGGCAGAAAAATACTACCACTCCCTTTTCTCAGAAATCACCTAAAAGGAAAATGAGAAACAGAACTGCAGATACCCATTCTCTACGAAACTAAGTGACATCTGAAACCTCAGACTGTTGTGTAGGAGGAAGGGCTGAAAAGAGGAATGGAGGTCAAATGCGATGGTTGGGAGGATGTCTGCAGTCTAAGAATTCAGACAAAACTGGCCAAGTACGGTTCTTTAAAATAGATGGCATATCCTAATGGACCGAACCAGTAATCCTTTAGAGAAGCAAGGAGTCAGAGCTGAATTAATAATCATACATATACAACATGTGTGCAGGCAGCAGGCTGATGTGATGGGGAGACAAACTTGGAGGAGAAACACTCTGCATTATGAGTTCTGCAGCTGCCTGGATCTCTTGCCGGGATGTTGGCTGTGGGGAAAAGACTGAAAGAACTTGGCACAAACATAATTATATGTTATAAGGAATATCATCTTGAACTGAGGAGGATTGCTGCTAGCTAGGAGTCCTGCCCTGTTCCCACCACTGCAAACCTGCGGTTTCCTGATGTGGGAAGAATAGTGGATGAATGTAGAGTGATTCCGCTTGTGTAATATATACATGCACATAAACATATTCTTATATGTGCAGTATTTTACATACAGAAGAATATACAGTAAGCTATTCCCAGGTGTCCCGTCCTTAGGCGAGGGTTATTTTCACTTTTACTATGTTGTTAGGATGTTTTTTACTTCAGACATTTTCAAAGTAAAAAGAAATTTATTTCCTTGTTACTATAGAAACATAAAAACTGGAGTAACAAGAAGAGAAAATTATGGAAAGTCTTTATCCTTTTGACTGTATCCATTCAAGTACCTCAAATTGACCACACTTAAAATTATTGGCCACTGTTTTAGGTGAGAAATTACCCCATTACACTTTTATAGGGCTATGAATTTATTTAGCAAAGAAAAAGACTCTCTCATTTTTCTGTGCATCCTTAGTTTTTCACACATGCCCAGGTATAGTCACCACAATTGTTGAATGAAGGAGTTGATATTAATAACGTATCTAGTCCTGGCAGTTCAGAAGAGTTGACATTCCACAAAGCAATATTTTTGTGCTTTGTTTTCAGATGGAGCTTGATAGATCAGCTGATCCTCCTCCTGCAATTTGGGTTGCAACAACTAAGTCTACAGTAAATAAATGGGTAAGTGAGCTATTAACCTGGCAAAGGTTTATAAACATGTATTTTGTTATCACAGACCTGTAGACGCCAGTTGCAAATGCTCAGTGTGGCCCTAACTCTAGCATGCTTTTGGGCAGGGGCAAAAACCTGAAAGCCCTGTGAATGTAGGTGGAATCCTAAAGACCATACTAAAATTAAGAAAATAGTCAAAATGACTATTCTGACTTCTTTGTCCGGAGCCAAGATACATGTTCCATGTCCTTAGAATAGACACTGTTGCCTGGTAAAACCAGTAAGTCTTAGTACATCTTCTGACCTCATGAAGCTACATTTGAAGATAGGTAGCCCAAGTACCAACAAGGCAGGGAAACTCACCAGGATTCAAATTTGTTTAAACATAAGAGAAAGCAGAAAATTGTGCTTTCAAATTAGTTTTCTTTTTCCTCATAGCATGAAGAACAGGGATAGAGATAGAGGATAAACAGAAGTCATCCAAAGTGCACCGTTAATTCTTAAATCTTAATTTAAAAAGACTTAAGTTTTCTTGCTTACCAGACTATCTGTAGGTAACAAAAGAGAAGGTGTTTGCATTTATTCCTGTTGACATGCAGGTCAAGTGTTCTTTCTGTATACTTATTTTTTAAATGTTGTATATCTTGTGTTAATTTCATCATGCCAACTTATGACCAATATAATTTTACCTGGAAGAGCACGCCTGCTTTCATGCATAGTTTTCTCTCCCAAAGACAATATTCCCTTCTTAAAATTTGTTTCTTTCTAAACGATGATAGATAATTGTACTGTGACCAAATATTTTTCGGTTGATGTAGTGGTTGTTGAGGTTTTCTTGTTTGTTTTTTGACTTTATTTTTCTTGCCACTTTAAACAGGCTGGCAAAGCTTGTAGAGCATAACATGATCAAATAACAAATTTTGTAATTTTAGACTTTGAAAGGAATTCATAATTTTAGAGCCTCTGGAGATTATGACAATGACTGTACAAATCCTATAACACCTCTTTGTACACAACCTGACCAGGTTATTAAAGGTAAGAAAATGGAAGGTACTGTACCCCTTATTGAAGTTAGCGATAGTTACTTAGAGATTGACAAAAATCAAGACAATGGCCTTTCTTTAAATATAATCCTGATGTAAACAAAAGATAATACATTGGTTTATTTTTAATATAAGGAAAAGGTTTTTTTTTGTTTGTTTGTTTTGCTTTTTGTTTTGTTTTGTTTTTTTGAGATGGAGTGTTGCTCTGTCACCCAGGCTGGACTGCAGTGACGGGATCTTGGCTCACTGCAACCCCTGCCTCCCGGGTTCAAGCCATTATCTTGCCTCATCCTCCCGAGCAGCTGGAATTACAGGTGTGAGCTACCACGCCCAGCTACTTTTTATATTTTTAGTAGAGATGGGGTTTCATCTTGTTGGCCAGGCTGGTCTCAAACTCCTGACCTCAAATGATCTGCCCGCCTCGCCTCCCAAAGTACTGGGATTACGGGCGTGAGCCACCACGCCCAGCCAGAAAAAGTTATTTTAAAAAATGCTGTTAATGACTTTTAAAGTGGACTTTCTTGAGTCAATTTATTTGCCTAACATCAGAATAGCCATGATAAAGCCAGTAACCACTTCATAAAATACATAGGATTTAATATTGTACTTAGATATGAGGCAGAAAAGGACAGATATGATCCTCAAATTCTACATGCTGCTGCTGATTATGGCAAAAAAGCAGCATATGTTTAATGTCAGAGTTTGGGATTAGAATTTTGTATGGCACATTCATTTGTTCATGCTGTTAAACCTTTAGAATATTCATTCAGGAAGCAAAAGATGGGAAGCCAAAGTTAATGCAAAATGAGACTAATACAGAGACTTCCTGTCATCATTTTGACTTTTCCCAGTGGATAAAGCTGTTGTCCCTCAACAATTTTCCACTAGTACCCCCTTGACATGAAGAGCCCTTTAATCCATAATGTATTATTAAAATCAGATAGTTTTTCTTTGAATGTTTATAAATGGACATAAATAATTTATGGGACTTGAATTGCTTTAGATATAATTATATAGTCTTTAGGTTTGCCTTTTCCTTTCTAGTAGCTAGTACAGTTTATGTTCCTGTTAGATACCAGTTAACAATTGTTACCACACCATGAATTTAAATGTAGAAAGATTGTTTTACCAATTGTGTTTTTTTTTCCCATTAGGGGGTGCTAGTATTATTCAGTGCCACATTCTTAATGATAAGAGACATATATTAACCAAAGATACCAATAATAATGTGGCATATTGGGATGTATTGAAGGTGAGTATTTTTTTGGGGCTAAATATAGGTTGTTAGATTGTATACCCCCTTTATTTTTTATTTTTTGTATGTGATAAGATAATAAATATAAATTAAGATGTAATTGCAGTAATACTTTATGGGGTGGTATATACTTTCTTATATGAATATTAGATAAGATCATAGTTCATCTTTTTAAGTAAATAAACTGTTTAAATGGAATCATTTTCTCTGGTTAGTGTATTGCAGACAATCTTATATGCTGCCTTACCTTAAAAGTCTCATCCTTGTAGCTATTGACATCTTAAGCCAGATAATTATTTGGAGGTGGAGGAGGGGGCAGGTAGGGGGCTATTCCATGCATTGTAGGATGTTTAGAACATCTCTAGCCTCCACCCAGTAGTTGCCAGTAATACCCCTCCCTCCCCCTAGGTGTGGCAACCACAAGTGTCTCCACATGTTGCCAGATGTTTGGAGGGAGGAAGAATGCTGTAAAATCACCCTAGATGAGACACACTGGAGTGCACACAATAAGGTTGGCTGTTTCTTAGGATTTATAGACATCACTATGAGCATTAGTTACAACTCTGGGTCATGTTACAATAACTCCTTCTGGGACAGTTGAAATGCATGAAGCTATTCAATCACATTCCAAATAGCAGTGAAGCATTTGTAGGCAGATTAAAAAGTTAGTCTGCTTTTATCATTCTCACCAGTCTCTCTCCTAGTGTTGTTGGTATACTTGTTCATTTGTTCAACAGATATTTCCTAGATCGAATGATTGTCATGTGCAAAGAACCATGCTTGAGGGTCATAAATGATGAAAAAGTCTTTACCTTGATCCCCTTTGGTAGGAGGGACAAGTGGAATGGGAAAACCTTATAGATAAAGAAGGAACAGATTTCAGGATAGCTTATGGATGAGGGAAGTCAGGAGAGCTTCGTGGTGGAGAAATCGTTTGAACAAGGACTTAAAGGTTTCCAGTAGATGCATAATGGGAGTAGAAGGAAGAGCATTTCAGGAAAAGGAAATGAATGGCAGAGGCACAGGAAAAGGATGGTATGTGCTTATTTGGGGCAAGGTGAGCAGTTTTGTTTATTTGGAGACCAGAGTAAATATAAGGAAGTAACAGGGGTGTAAGATTGAAAAATGACATTTAGGTCATTTCCCAAAGAGCCTTCAGCTGCAGGACCCAAAGTTGGCCTTTCTTTTGTACTCCTAGAAGAACCTTAGATAATTTTAGAGCAGGAAAATCTCATGTTGAGGGCAGTAGTTGTTAGTGTATGTAATGGGAAACTGAAAGCTGGAAGACGTCATGATTGGAGATCTAAAGGAAGAGACATGAGCACCATAGGAAAGGTTAAATAAATAAATAAAAATAAAGGACGAGACAGATGTTGAGCTTATTATAAAGGAAGAATTGAAAACAGCTGGTATTTTGGTTAAGCTCCTGGTTATAAAGAAAAGAGATTCACTTAATGAACTAAAGAATAAGACAGGCAAGTTTCTTGCTAGGAAAAAGGGACTGTCACTGAACAGAAACCTTGGCTTGACTACCATTTTTCCTCCCTGTGGGACATCTATGTGGGAAGTCCATTATGAAACAGTTGTTTGGTGAGCATTGCTTCAGAATGAGAGGCTTTAGTTCTTTGAGTAGAAAGTTTAGTTGCAGCAAGCTTCAAAAATCTGATTAGTTTTTCTCTACAATAGAGAGATGCCTGTTGGGGGTGGGGGTAGAAACACATTGATTTCAGAGAGGGTTCTCTTGGGGACTGGCAGGATCCAGAACAGCCCTAAGAAACTCATCAGCAGAAATTATTGATTCTTCACTTTGATACTCTACCACAAATGTGTCCCTAACTCTGTCCTGTGGCTGGACTTCGCCTCATGCTGCACAGGACCTAATTGTCTCCAGAATACCCAAGAGAATCTGATCAGGCCAGCTCCTCTTTGAGAGTTGACCTATCTGTTTTCTGTATATGGGTCTGTTGTCCACTCTTGGTCTGGTTAACTGAGGCCTGAGTAGAATCCTGCTGTCTGAATGGGAGGTACTTCTACTTAGATGGGGCCAGCATACATCATGATTGGCATTTCTGTGTACCTAGCAGCTTCCCATATCTAGACCTTGAAGTTTTGATATCAAATGATCTGGTGTAATAGACGTGGCTAAACAGTGTGGGACAGTCAGTTTTTTAGGAACATTGGCTTGGGAGTTGGACAGAGCTGCATTCTAACCTTGGCTGTGCCAAATACTCGCCAAGTGATCTACGGAATATGCTAGGGAACATCTCTAAAATGGTTTCTTCATTCCTAAAATGTCGGGGGTGCCTATTATTGGTGATGTTGAGAAGCACAGTGTCTGGTACATAATAGGAGGCTGTTGCACTAGTACAGGTGAAAGGTGATATTTGTCTAGACTAGGGTGGGAACAAGGGGGATGGAAAAAATAGAATGATTAGGAAAATATTTAGGCCTGTGAACAAGAGTGATACTTTTTTTTTCTTCTTTTTTTTGATACGGAGTCTCATTCTGTTGCCCCGGCTGGAGTGCAGTGGCGTAACCTCAGCTCACTGCAACCTCTGACTCCCAGGTTCAAGCGATTCTCCTGCCTCAGCCTCCCGAGTAGCTGGGATTACAGGCATGCACCACCACATCGGGCTAATTTTTGTATTTTTAGTAGAGACAGCGTTTCTCCTTGTTGGCCAGGATGGTCTCGATCTCCTGGCCTCATGATCTGCCCGTCTTGGCCTCCCACAGTGCTGAGATTACAGGCATGAGCAACCGTGCCTGCCCAAAGGAGTGATACTTTAATGAAAGGAGTATGAGGAAAGGAAAAAGCAAGAATGAGTCCCAGGTTTCTTGATTGTCCAGTTTGGTGAATGGAAGTGATGTAGGGAATGTAAGATGAAAAACAGGTTATCAGGAGAAAAGGACATGCTGAGAAAGATGTTGAATTTGAGTTTCTGTGGGATATCTGAATAGAGGTGTTTGGTGGGCAGACAGCTGTACAGTCTCATGCACAGTTAAAGAACTGGGCTGGAGAAAAAGGCTCAGCAGTCATCAGCTTGTGGGTTACAGTTTGATGTCATAGGAAATGTCAGAGTTTCCAAGGGACATATGTAGACTGAGAAGAAACTAAGTCATCAGTCTTTCAGGGATGTTGGGAAAAGAGGAAGCCACAATAGTATATGATTTTAAAAAGTTGCGGGGGAGTAAGAAAACAAAGAGCCAGTGGCAGCTCAAGAACTAATTGAGTGTTTCAAGAAGGAGCTTGCGGTTAGTGGCATTAACCTGCTGTGAGTTGATTTAAGATGCGACTTAAATTATTAAATCATGGATTTAAATAAAGAGGGTGGCCTCTGGGTAGAGTCTTAAGGGCAAAAGCCAGGTAGAGTGAGTTGAGTAGTGATTTGAAGGTGAAGAAACAGAAAATTTGACTGGATAATCTTTGAAGAAATTTGATTGGAGGGGTAGGCAGGAAGCGGCGGAAACTAGAGAAGATGTAGGAGTCAGAGGGCCAAAGGAAGCTTTTGATTTTGTTTGGTTTTGTTTGGATATTTGGGTATTTTTCAGATGTAAGAAATTTGAGCATATTTCATTGCTCCTGGGAAGAAGCCAGTAGAGACATTCATGGGTAGATGACAATACAAGGTCATCCCAAGAAGCAAGAGGTGAGGGGGACCGGAGCACAGTCAGAAGGGACACCGTTTTCCTTGCACCAGGGAGAATGATAGAGAAAGTTAAGGGGATTCTGTCAAGGCTTCTCTTTGTTTTGAGAAAAAGGAATCAGAGTCATGTGCTGAGGGTAATGGGGAAGGTGGCAAGGTCAGAGGTAGAAGAGAGATTTAGTTGAGATGGACTGCAAGACAGCCCAGGGCTCAAGTCTCCAGTAAATGAGGGAGAGTGGCAGGTTGCTAGATGGCAGTGAAGGAAAGGTGTACAGTTTACTGCTGCTAAATGACATAGGCCCCAGAGAAATAAGTTTTTACATGGAGATGGTAGAGTAATGGTCTCCATGTAGCATCAAGGAACAATGGGATGTGGGAAAATAAGCAGTCCCCCTTTGAGAAGATGGCCGACAACTGGGACCCTCGAAAGAGCCACGTTGCTGTTAAGATGCGGTGGTATATTATATCAATATCAGCACAATTAAATACAGTTTCTTCCCAAATACTATTTTGTGCTTTTTTAATTTAAATTTTTTATAGCAGCAGATTATTTTAAAAAAGGACCACATTCTTTTTGAAATGTATTTTAGACTGTTTCACTTAGACACATGTGAAAATTTGTAAAATTTTGAATACCAAAGTCAGAATCAAGTGAATTCACCACTTAATATTGATCATTATACTTTCTTTTGATGTATAGGCATGTAAAGTTGAAGATCTGGGCAAAGTGGATTTTGAAGATGAAATTAAGAAAAGATTTAAAATGGTGTATGTGCCAAATTGGTTCTCAGTAGACTTAAAAACAGGGGTAAGTTAGCAATTGATACTTGTATGATTTGGGATAATTGAAGATTTTCATTATAGCTTATAATTATTATTAGTTACAGAGTCCTGTGTTTTTAGGTGTGAAAAAAAAAATTTGTGTTAAAACTTAAAATGCAAAATGGAATAAAAAAGAAAAAAACAAAATTAAAAATATATTAAAAAAGAAAAAAATTTAAAAGTTACAAAATGCCTTTGGTATCCCAGGAAACTAAATTGTGTTGTTGCGTTGAATCACACAAAACACATTTTGGTTCCTGAATTTATGACTTAGCACTTTAGTCAAATAGTACAAATAAATGAAGGTTTAGAGACTTGTTTGGAGAATATATTCAAATGGGATGCCACTAAGTTTTTTCTTTTGATAGATGTTAACTATTACTTTGGATGAAAGTGATTGTTTTGCTGCCTGGGTTTCTGCAAAAGATGCTGGTTTCAGCAGCCCTGATGGGTCAGATCCAAAATGTGAGTTTAAGTGTCCTTCATTTTTTTCCTCCCTTCTGAAGAGAAGATGAATATGAGCTGTTTTTTGCTAAGTACTTATCTTTGTAAAAGTTCTCTATATTTTGTTGACTATGTCCTAAAAATGTGGTATGTACAAATACCTAATGTATACAAATCATTTTAGTAATTTCATATGGAAATAGCCGTTTAAAGAATCTGATTCTCGGCCAGGCGCAGTAGCTCACACCTGTAATCTCAGCACTTTGGGAGGCCGAGGCGGGTGGATCACGAGGTCAGGGGATCGAGACCATCCTGGCTAACACGGTGAAACCCCATCTCTACTAAAAATACAAAAAATTAGCTGGGCGTGGTGGCAGGTGCCTGTAGTCCCAGCTATTCGGGAGGCTGAGGCAGGAGAATGGCGTGAACCCGGGAGGCGGAGCTTGCCGTGAGCCGAGATTGCACCACTGCGCTCCAGCCTGGGTGACAGAGCGAGACTCTATCTCAAAAAAAAAAAAAAAAAAAAAAAAAAAAAATCTGATTCTCATGTTTGTTTTTAAATAATAGCTGTATCTGAACAACCAAGTAGAATATCTCTTTGCTCCATAGCATCATTGCTTTAAACATTCTAAGATAAAATTTTAGCAGAATTGGCAAAATGACTAAAGTCTTTATTTTAGACATCATTCGCATTGGGTTAAGAATTTAACATCAGAATATGTACAAACTTACAATTTTTATTCTATTTTTAGGTTAAAGCCAAGTAACTCGCTTTTCCATTTTATCTCTTTTTAATTAACTTTTTTGCAGTGAATTTAGGAGGACTTTTACTCCAAGCACTCCTGGAATATTGGCCTAGAACACATGTGAATCCAATGGATGAAGAGGAAAATGAAGTAAACCATGGTCAGTTTTTATATTCAGATAGTTGCATAAAAAGTTAGAGGTACTTACTTAAAAGGTACTTACTAAAAGGTACTTACTTAAACCGTTAGCTAAAATATTTGTGGTGTACTCAGTTTATTGTCCTCTCTTCCATATCTCAAAGTAGGAACATCCATCCAGTCTTAACTGAGACTGAGATTCCAAAAGACCAGACCACCTTATGATATGGCTTTTAGTGAGACTGCTCAAGATAAATAAAATACCTATATTTATATTCAGATGACTTTTGTCTTAAAATGAGGCACCTTAACAGACTTATTTCCAAAATATTCTTCAAGGTACCTCTGATCTTTTGGATTAACCTCCAAAGCTAGGTAGTTAGCTGCATCAGAAAGCCAGGTTTGTCATTGCATAGTCACTCTTCATGTTGGGCTGAAATGTTGGTATTTCCTAGTCTCATGGCCTACCTGATTTTGACTCTGTTTCAAAAAAAAAATTCAAATTCCAACTCAGAAGTGACAGAGCATATGCTCAAGCATGTGTAAAGAATTAATGTCACTGAGGACATCTGAAACGTGTGTGTGCCATAGGCAGTGGCAGTAACGTTCCCTGAGCAGCAGAGGAGAACATGTTTTGAATATATGCATTTGGCTCAGTTTGATCAAAGGAAGGGGAAACAAGAACTTAGAATTTCACATCCTCATGTGTAACCTACAGCTGGTTGAGGAATCATTGAGTCCCATCGACTGAGGCTTACTCTGCTGAAGATTCTCTGCTGGCCACCAGGAGTGAGCAACAATGGCGAGTACCTCCTGCCAGGGACTTTGTTCTGGCTGTCAGATTCACCCATAATGATATGTGGAATTTAAATCTCTCACATGAGGATGACATGCTTCCTTGAAAACCAGTCTTCTGATGTTCCTGTCAGAGAGAGGGTGCTGTTGCCCCACCCATGGTGGCTTTTCTTTTACATCACCTGGCACACTTTGATCCCTGTCAGAATTGTACAGTGGACTTTGAGCTAAAGAAACTGATGGAAAAATCTTTCCACAGAGGGTCAAGAAAGCTAGGTTCTGGGTTGGGCTCTGCTGCTTAACAGCTATGTTGCTGTGGGCAAATCATTTCCAGTTAGATGGGATACTCTCAGCCACCCAAATAAGCAATAAGGATTAAGTTATCAAAACAGTGGTATAGTCATGCACCCTTTGGATCTAGGCTTTGGGTGAGGAGTATAAGGAAGACATCACCAGAAATCACGTCATCCTTAACATCAGACTGCATGGGAAAGGTAGGGCAGGGCATGGCTACTATCCAGAGCTCAGACCACAGCACCTGCAGCATACTCAGTGGACACTCTGGAGTTGTTCAGATGGTGCTTGGTGAGCAGTTCTACTATTCAGGGGCCCTTACCAAGTTTCAGGTGGGGGTACTAAAGACACATGGGTATGGTCCCTGTCCTTCAGGAGCTGATGTTCTGGTATGGCAGAGAGTTACTTATGGAAAGCATTCTGAGATAGAAGGGTGCTAGGAGAGAGGTTCCACAAATGCTATAGGATTTCAGGGGGTCAGATGCTTCCAGTTTGATGAGGAAAGTGTCATGAATGAATTGGCACTTGAGTTGGTATCACCCACCTGTGCTAGGTCAAAAGTTTATGAAGAAAGCAGAATGGAGCTAGGCGTGGTGGCTCACACCTGTAATCCCAGTGCTTTGGGAGGCCTCTAATATTTGTTGACAGTGATTTTGACGTCTGTGCTTGTTGGGTCATTTACTACTTCATGGCTTATGTTTAGGCTGCCCTGCCCAGCAGCCTTGAACCCAGGAGTTTGAAACCATGCTGGGCGATACAGCAAGATCCTGTCCCTACAAGAAATGTAAACAATTAGCCAGGTGTGGTGGTGTGTGCCTATAGTTCCAGCTACTCAGGAGGCTGAGGTGGGAGGATCACTTGAGCCAGGGGAGGTTGAGGCCGCAATGATCTGTGATCACGCCACTGCACTCCAACCTGGGCAACAGAATGAGACCCCATCTCAAAGAAAAAACAACAGTGGAAAGGAAATCTGCAGAGAACAATAAAAGCAAAATTGTGGACTCCTTGAGGATTTTTTCACAAATGCTTCTGTCTTTAGTTATGGCTGCCATTAAATGTAATTTTTTTTTCCTCAAGAAATTTTTCTGAGCTTGGTGTTCTACAAAAAACAAAAACAAAAACAAAAAAACTCTAGAATCGTTTATATACAGGCTGTCCTAGACTTCCTTGTGGCTGAAGTAGCTGGTTATGTTTTTGTTCTGAATCTCAAACATTAATCTCTTTTATTAAAATCCTCTAAAATACAGTCATTTTTTCCATGAAATAGACCACAAGTTGCTGTGTTTCTTATTTTCAGAAATTTAACTTGTTTTTAACCTTTATTTCTAACTCTGGTGGACTTAGAGGACATTTGAATTTAATCTTGCAATGTTTGAAGCTTGTGGGAGTAAAATGTTTAGAATCTGTGTTTTTAGCACTAACTCTGATGTTAACACCACCTGCATCTTTTCCTAGTAAATGGGGAGCAGGAGAACCGAGTGCAGAAGGGAAATGGATATTTTCAAGTGCCCCCACATACACCCGTGATCTTTGGTGAAGCTGGAGGTCGCACACTGTTCAGGTATGGGTAAGAAAGACCAGAGGTTCTGCCTGAGAAGGTATCCCATTTGCTAAGAAGTGTCGACTAAAACTCAGTATTTCGATATTAGAAATAGTTTATTATTAAATTCTAGGGATGCCAGGGATTGGAAGCATCCCATGTCCATGAGATAGTGAAATGTCTGCTGCTGTTAGACCACATTCTAATTGGGAGGAGAAACTCTAGTGTTAGAATGAGGTAGAATACTTTGCCTCGAAGCAGCTTCTCTGTTGGTTTCTGTAGGTAATTCTCACTTTCCTTCACTTTGCCCATGTGACTGCAAGGGCCAAGCAACAGATGATACCACTAGAATTCCCTGCCCACAGAAGAGCTTCAGAGTACATTACATTACTTTTCTTAGGCTGATCCAGCCAAGATGAGCTGGGCTGCTCCTGGGAACTGTTGAGGCTGACACTGACACTGCCTGGGGTGCCAGACAGTTATGTGTGGGGCCCTTCAGGGAAGGGCTGGACTGGTTCACCTCCAAGTTGCTAGCAAGGTCCTGGTAGAGCCGGGTGAGAGCTTACTAGTCTATAGGTGCCAGAAGAAAGAAAGAATAAGACATGCTTGTCTTATTCTTGAGTGCAGGATTATCTATCTTTCTGATAGTTTCCTGAGTGGTTACCAGAAATATTCTGACTTCCACTGCGTGTGAAAGTCTCTGCCATGCACTGTGGCACTAGCTGGGGACCTTTACTGGGTGCTTTGCTTGCACCCAGGTTTCCTGTCATCACCCAGGGACTCCAAGAAGCAGCTGTAGTGTATGCCTGGCCTTGGAATCTGGGGGCCTGATTTTAGGGCCTGCTTTCCCTTTTAGCTGAGTGAGTCATTCTTCCAGGCTGTACTTTTATTTCCTTAGCTGTCAAGTGGGGGTTATCCTACATGAAAACCATGAGGGTTCCTCCCGCTAATATTTGTTGACAGTGATTTTGACATCTGTGCTTGTTGGGTTACTTACTACTTGATGGTTTATGTTTAGGCTGCTCTGCCGAGATTCCGGGGGTGAGACTGAGTCTATGCTTCTTAATGAAACAGTGCCACAATGGGTAATTGACATCACTGTGGATGTAAGTATCCTCCACTGCCACTTTGCTCTTTTATTTTTTTGTAACTCATGAAATTAAGAACTGCTTTAGACATTATAATTTTAAACCTTAATAAAAGCTAGACTCCCAAGTGGAATCCCCATCTGCTTCTTTGCAGTTCCAAAGTTGCAGAAATAGTACTGATAATTATTTATATATCTAGCTTTGTTGGTTTTTAATTATAAAAATAACATATGCTTATTCAACAAAATAATAAATGAATGAAGCTCTCATCTTCCCCAAGCATTCATTCTTGCCCATTCACTCCCTATCCTTCCTCCCAGAGGTAACAACTATTAATAAATTAATGCATAGACTTCAGTACTTTTTTCTTTGCATACAAGCATATATTATTTGTGTACATAGATGTGTCTACAGTTCATTTTATATTGCACAAAATCTCTTATACTGTTCTGCAACTTTTTTTTCACCTAAAAAAATGTATCCTGGACATCTTTTCATGTCTGTACATCTTTTCATGTCTGTACATGTGAATCATTCCTTTTTAATGACTGTGTAAGATTCTGCTGTATAAATGTACCATAATTTATTTAATCAGTCCCCTATTAATGGACATTTAGGTTGTTTCCAATGTTTTCTATTACAAACAGTGCTGCAGTGAACATCCTTGTACATATATCTTTGTGTGCTTTTTAGGATAAATTCCTAGAAGTGGAATTGCTGGATCCAAGGGTATGCACATTTTAAATTTTGATAGATACTGCCAAATTGCCCTCCACAAAGGCTGTAGTAGTCTACATTCTCACCAACAGTGTATGAGTGCCCATTTCCCCACACCTGCACCAACACTGGATACTTCTAATCTTTGCTAAAAAATAGGCAAATAGTATCTCATTATTTTTATGTGGATTAAAAACAAATTAATAGTGAGGTTAAGCATCTTTTCATATTGGCCATTTGTTTTTCTTCTGTGAATTACCTGTTTGTATTCTTTACCCATTTTTCTATTGGGTCATTTTTCTTACTGATTTGTGGGGTGGTGGTTTATATTGAATATTAACCCTTTAACTATTATCTGTGTCTCAATTAAATTTTCACTTTGTTCCTTTTGCCAGGTGAAAAGTTTTACTTTTTCTATAATCAAATTGATCCTTGATGGCTCTTAGTTTCATGTCTTGTTTAGGTATTTCCTACTCCAAAGTAACAAAAGTATTCTCCTATATTCTCTTCTAGTTCTTTTATGATAATTATGTCTAGCTCTCTAATCTATTAGAATTTAGTCTTCTGTTTGGTGTGAAGTAGGATTTAGACTTTTTCCAAAGGGACAGCTAGTGTGCTAGCACAATTTATTGAAAATCTGTCCTTTTTCTACTTATCTGGGATGCTATGTTTATCATGTACTAAATTTCTGTATACACATGGGTCTGCTTCTAGACTCTCTTATGTACTGTTGGTCTATTTTGTATCTTTCTAAAGCCATATGAAAAGGAATTTAATCTTTAGAACCTTCAGAAACTTTATTTTCTGTCCCGGATATACCTCTAAGACTTAAAGCCAATGTGACACCTGATGGATATTCCATGGTCTTCTCTATGCCTGAGCACCCCATAAGCCACTAATTTCTTTGAGTGTGAAACTCACCTGGGACGCATTGCTGACTTTAGCCCTGTGGCTTATTCTTGAGAGGAGACATCCAGACAGGATGTGACATGGAGGCTTGGAGGGGATTAATACCCTGAGAAAAGATGACCACGTAATTTTATCCTTCATCTAAGAATGTGGTTTACTTCATGGTAGACATCTGGGTTCTTGGCTGAAGTTTCCACTCTTTCTTAACACCTCAGACCTCACTCTGATGTCAGAGGGAAAGAAAATGGGAGGACTTTGGTTGGCCTTTTCAGTTGGATGATGGGCCTCACCAGCACAGAATGTGTGGCTTTGCTCAAAGGTGAACGCTGTGGGTTTCTCTCAAGACACTTAAGTTTTTGTTTGGGCCTTTAGGTATCAACTCCAATATTTTAATGTAGAATTGAGATTCTGGTTTGTATGGCTTAAAAAATTAAAGTTTGTTTCCCTTTAATACCTTGTACTGTTATCTAAGAAGAGCCATGCTACAATTTCATATTACCTCTAATGTTACATATATTTTTCTGATGAATTTTCTCGAAGGCTGACTTAGGTAATTTGATAGCTTACTATACATTTCATAGAAAGTCACTTTTAATTGTAAGATAATTATTACTTGCAAG
Source organism: Pan troglodytes (assembly GCF_028858775.2). Lineage (NCBI taxonomy): Eukaryota > Metazoa > Chordata > Mammalia > Primates > Hominidae > Pan > Pan troglodytes. The sequence continues at coordinate 43,099,965 of NC_086015.1, forward strand.
TCATGTTTTCCTATTAACATTATTTTCATTTATCAACTAATAGAAACTGTTATACCTTTTTAACTTTTACTGTTTCAGAAAAATATGCCCAAATTCAACAAAATTCCTTTCTACCTCCAACCTCATGCATCTTCAGGAGCAAAAACCTTAAAAAAGTAAGTAAATATATGGTTTCTTGATCTAATTAACTACTAGAGAGAATTCCTTTTCCTTATGATTGCTTTTATAGCAAAGGAAGCAAATACCAGATCTAAGGCTGATTTTATAATATTCAAAGTTTATACAATTAAACCACTTACCAGGTACCAACTTTGGCCGATTACAGGTGTTCAAAAATAAATAAGGCCAGGTACAGTGGCTCATGCCCATAATCCCAACACTTTGGGAGGGTGAGGTGGGAGGATTAATTGAGGCCAGGAGTTTGAGACCAGCCTGAGCAACGTAGTGAGACTCCTGTCTCTACGAAAGATTTAAGTAAAAAAATTAGCTGGGCATGGGAGCACACGCTTGTAGTCCAGGCTAGCCAGGAGGCTAAGGCAGGAGGATCATCAGAAGTTTGAGGCTGCAGTGAGCAAAGATCATGCTACTGCACTCCAGCTTGGGCAACAGAGAAAGACCCTGTCTCTAAGAAAAAAATGATAAATAAAACACACATTTTGTCTGTTGCCTTAATTCACAGTTTAGGACCCAACCTGTATATAATAGTTGTTTTTATGGATACTTAAGGAATAATGAGAGTGAGAGAAATAAATGAGCTTTTGGCTGGAGCTTCCCAGTAAGGCTTCTTGAAGGACGTGGAATTTGAGTTGGACATGTAATGATTGGTAGAACTTCAAAAGATAGATATTCCAAGTCCAGGACACAGTGTGATCAGGGATGTGGAAGTGGGAGCATGCATAAGATAGTGGAAAGTAACATGAGGACCCATGCACCTGCAGCATGGGATGGAGGGGCAGCAGGGGGATATTAGGAGGTAAATTGGAAAAGCAGTTAAAGGTTTTGTTGATGTTGGATTTGAATGCCAAGCCATAGAGCGTGCAGTGACTAAACACCAGAAACTTTTGAGCCAATGTGGGATATGGTCCAGGGAGACCCAAGAGAAGAATTTTAGTAGTGTAGTAATGGGATGCTAAACTATGAACAATATGTATTCTAGCAAATAAAATAAAAAAATTTTTAAACCTTTTTATTACAGAGATTTCCAAACTTATATAGAAAGAAGCTAGTGAGCCCCCATCGTCCCATCAGATAGCTTCAGTAATTATCAATACCTTGCTAAACATTTTGCTTCACCTATACCTCTACCTGCCCTCCCACCCATCTCTCTCTACACACACACACACACACACACACACACACACACACATTTTAAAGTGAGTCCTAGACATCACTTCAGATAGATTTAACAACTGAAGTTCAAATGATTTTCAGAGCGTAAGCCTTAGTTTTTTGGTATAATAGTTATTGACTGTTATCAGAGATACAGAAGTAGGGTGTTGATGAGTATAGTTTGGGACATACAGTTTGAGGTGCCTGTAGGACATCCAACTGAAGATACCCAACCAGCTGTTGGGTTTGTGGTTTAGAAGAGAAGGTTGAGACTCAAGGTCTAGACTCAGGCATTGTCTGCTCACAGGTGCTAGTTGAAGGCATGGCAGTGGGGAGGAGAGCCCAGGGAAAATTGAGCACTAAGAGTGTCGGACCCTGGTAAGCACTGGGAGCTGCCTGCCTTTCCAGAATTATTTAGTTTGCCCAGGTTCTGGGAAAGTATTCAAGGGAATAAAACCCAGAAGGCTACTATGTATGTATATGTAAATGTTTTTGTTTGTTTTTCTGAGATGGAGTCTCGCTCTGTCGCCCAGGCTAGAGTGCAGTGGCGTATCTTGGCTCACTGCAGCCTCTGCATCCTGAGTAGCTGGAATTACAGGCGTGCACCACCATGCCCAGCTAATTTTTTGTATTTTAGTAGAGACGGGATTTCACCATGTTGGTTAGCCAGGCTGGTCTTGAACTCCTGATCTGAAGTGATCCACCTGCCTTGGCCTCCCAAAGTGCTGAGATTATAGGCATGAGCCACCACACCTGGCCTGTATATGTCAAGTTTTAAGAACACATATTAATCTCATTTAGTTGTACATAAACTGTGTCTTAGAAGGACACTGTAGAAAATCTTTCGGCAGCTCTAAAAATGGATTAAGGTAATGACTAAAAACATTTATTGGTTTATTTTTCATCTTTATAAAATGTTTGCATCAAAGAAAAATAATATGGAATAAATAATATCTAGTGATTTCCCTGATGTCACAATATGCCATTGCTTTTTTACAGAGATAGACTCTCTGCTAGTGACATGCTCCAAGTCCGAAAAGTTATGGAACATGTTTATGAAAAAATTATCAACTTGGATAATGAGTCTCAAACCACTAGCTCTTCTAATAATGAAAAACCAGGAGAACAGGAAAAAGAAGAAGATATTGCTGTGTTGGCAGAGGAGAAAATTGAACTTTTGTGCCAGGACCAGGTAAGTGGTAAGCCCCAATTTTTCCAGTGCTGGTGCTCATAAAGAGTTACATGCCTTTGGGTGGGGGGCTTCTACTTTTAGAGGGGCTCTAAGGAGCCCTGGGCCTCTCCTACCTAAAGCCCACCCTAAAGCTCCTCTTTACTGCTGGGGAGATTTTCAGAGAAGGGATACATAGACAAATGGTGGATGTGCTGGTAGCTTTTTTTTCTGACAAGAAAAAAGACACATGGTCTTCTTGATTTGCAAAAAGCATGTGCCATGTTTATGATTTAGAGTGAAGGTGTGCGGAGAAATGGCAGAACTGTTTTTTAAATCAAGATGCACTCAAAACGTATCCTCAGAGGAATGGCTGAAAGATGGCCTGGTGTTTCTGGCATAGTCACAAAAGATGTACATCTCACTAAGCTCAATTTCATTTCCGCATGCATGGAAGCCGTGACAGCAAGAATTGGATACCAGGCATAGGGGAGGAGTGAGCAAGCTGGATCACCTGATGAGAGTCCCTGAGTTAATGATAAGGTTTTAGATATTAGAGACTTTGAAATTTTTAAATTTAATTTTGGCTATTCAGGTTTTGGATCCAAATATGGACCTTCGAACAGTGAAACACTTCATATGGAAGAGCGGTGGAGACCTCACCCTCCATTACCGTCAGAAGTCCACGTGAAGGCTGGGCTAATGCTCCTGGATATTCATTTATGACCTTCCTTTATGGCCCCAAGAGTAGTCCTAGGAAGCCCACTGATCCCCAACGGGAGCAAGACTTCTAACGGCTGATTTGGTATGGACCGAGATTATCTTTCAATTGAAGTGACTAATCGAGATGTAATATAGAAACCAGTCTCCATGTGTAGATTAAGCTGTCCCCAGGGAAGCAGAGTGCAAGAGCAGAAGAGCCCCAAGCAGACTATGTCTTTCAAGATGTACAGAAGACTGACAACAGGCCAGTGCAGACTTTGCTTCCTCCTTTTGTTTCAAAGGACCTTATCTACCCGTTAACACTTGTTAGAGACACCTCAGTCGGGCCACAACTGTCTCTGTTTCAACTTTAAGCCCACACACTCTGTAGCTTTTCTAAAAGAGTACATTCCATTCATGCAGTAGATATGAAGGCTTTTTCCAAGTTTGTCATATAAAAAAATCAAATTGTTTTCACCATTTAAGACAGTTATTTTTAATGGGAATTTGCTGTTGCACAATTTGAGAACCAGCCCATTTCATAATAAAAGATTAATGTTGGGCTTGTTTTTAATATTGCATCTCAGATGTGTTCTTGTAGGAAGATCTGTTGAAATTCCAGGTGCTGGATCATAGCACTTGGACTGTTGGGCCGGAGTTTGTGCAGCCCATGCCTAGCGATGCTGCACCTCCCATGATGTCCTGGCTTTGTGGCAACCCCAGGGAGGTGCAGCAGTTTCACTCCTTCCTCCACTGTGTCCAGTTTTATTTACACAAAGCGAGCTGAGACCACAGGTATCTTGCTCTGGATGAGCAGCATGACACCATCAAAATTTAAGACCATGATGAAATTTCAGTTTCATTCAAATGTTACCTAAAATTTATGGTGTCAGAATAAAGGGAGATCATAGTGAGTTAATTTGATATTCATATCCTGGAAGTATACATATTTGTTTTTCCAAAGTTTTATATGCAGGTTTTTGTTGTACCTGTATCCAGATCTTCTTTTCACTGTTCTAACAATCTAACACTTTCATAGAATCATTTGGATCTTGTATAGAGTGTAACTTATTGGGGATAAACACTTCAACTTTTGGCAGAAAATACTTTGGATTCTCCCCAAGGTCATTTGTATTCAGAGTAAATCAATGGTCCACCCCCATAAAACTGTAAGACAAGCCTCCTGTATGAAGCCAGAAGCACAAGTGCCTTCAGAGGGCAGTTGATTCCAGTCCAGTTGCCTCCCTAGCTTGTGTGTGGCCTGCCTCCACCATAGCAGGGACTAGGGAGGGAGGCAGGGAAGGTTTTTTCTTTTCTACATCTTCACAGGTTCGGCTGGGGGCAGCTGATGGGCCTAAGTCCATACCTTACTATTTAAGATACTCTGATCGCACAACTGCAGAGACAGGGTTCCCTCACTGCTAGTCAGCTTCTTTTGGAAACTGGACAGGCCATTGCCACCTGCACTTTGAAGAAGTGAGCAAAGACGTGGCCACATTTCTAATAAGTTGAAATGGTCTTTCTCCCTTCCTCAGAGAGCAACCAGCTTCTTTTTTTAAAAAGTCCTTTCTATCTGTTGGATACAACAGTGCACTTTTGGTGCACATTTTTTAGCAATAGTTGTGAATTAATGGCAAAAAAAAAAAAAAATTATTTACCAGCCCTCAGTTGTGTTTGCCCGAGGGGCCTTTGAGCAAAGAAATGGGTTTTGCTGGGTCATTTTGCCCTGTGTGCTAAGCCTTGGGTGGCTGCATTCCCCTCCTGTCATAGATCTGACCCCCAGCATGATTGTATTTCTTTCCCCTCCAGTCAAACCGTAATACAGTTTCCAGAAAATTTGACAGTCTGCAATGCCAAAAGGGTAAAAATCTGTATTTCACAGTTGTATAGAATAAAGGCTTTAGTTAAAATATTTCAAAGTGTAGTACACATTTATTTTCATTTGTTATTTTCTTTCATAGCAGATTACAGAGAAAGAAAGAAACCTCTGGTTTCATGTTCTCCCTGGAAATACTAGCATGGATACCCATTTTATCCTCCAACTTATGGGGGAAGGGAAAGTAAAAGTGAGGGAGGGAAGAGCCAGAACCTTTGAGTGAGGGCAACTTTGGGTCAGACTGCCAGGCTACAGAGTTAAGGGAAGCTGGCCCCAGAACAGTCCTGTGGCGATTCTGTTCTACTTCCTGCATTCCAGCAGACTTGACACTGGGCTCCCAGACGATCCAGGACACAATGCCTCACTGTTATGCACACGTATCAGCTGCTCTGGTAGGCTTGACAAGGGTTTGCTTTAAATGAAGGGTTTGCTAATTTGGGACCCTCCCTCCATATAGTTGGCCTGTGCCCCCCAGAGCAGACATTCCTTGTCCTGCATACCTGACACAGCTTGTGAGTTCCCTGCATGTACACCAGCATTACAAATGATCCTGTAAAGGTGAGACTTTCAACTAGGCACAGGCTAGAAGACGAGGCCAGAGCAGCTTTCATAGTAATTAGCAGTGTGGGAAGTGAGGGTCCAGTCAACACAGCAGAGGACTTCAGGTGATGAGGGGCTGTCCCCAGATGGAGTGCAGGGCCTAACCTAGCCTTAACCTCCAAAGGCACCTGGGGTGGGGAGAACAGCTTCCTCCCCTACAACAGGAAAGAACAAAAGGGTCTTTACCTACTCTTAATCTATTCCCCTAATTCCCCCTTGGGGTTGGGAACCGTGCGTGGATAGACCTAGTCAGGTAGACTGGCTTTGAGAAATTGCTTAGGGTGTTGAACTTAAATTTGTGACTTTTATTCACTATTGGGGCTGGGTAGATGCCTTGTATATTTAGAAGAGATCACTGTTTAAGTTTGGGAGCTAACAGGAGTTGCCACTGGGGATACAGGTCTGTGGCATGTAGTCCCTGAGGAAGAAGAAATATTGTGGTCTGGGCACAAATGGGTCTCTGCTGAAGGGCCTAGAATTTCCAACCCACCTCCCTCCAGGAGAGGGGGGCAAGTACACTGCCTCTCTCTCCCTCCTGTGACTAGCATGGTGATCAGCCTGAGCCAAGTGTAGCATTGTAGCCTAGGGACAAGGACACATGACAGAGGACTCAGTGTTTGGGACTTGAAAGGGGGTGGTCCCAGGGCTCCAGGGTCCCTTCCAGTACAGATGGGGTGGGCTGAGCTGTGCAGGAAGAATCAAAGCGACCAGGCCAACACTGGACAGCAACCCCTTCCTTCCTCACCTCATCTTTACACTGGATTATGACCAGACCCTGCTGCCTCCTGGGAAGCCCCAGTGACCAGAGCAGGACCAAGCACTGGACCTGAGGGTACACGGCCAAAAGATATCCTCCCACAAGGCCCATGGCCCCCTCTCACCACCCACTGAGGCCTCATGCCCCACCGAAGCAGCAAGGAATCCTGACCGCATAGTGCAGCCCGGGCTGCCTGCCCACATCTGGGCCTCATGAAATGTCATCATGGGCCTTGTCACAGCCCAGGGTGTTATTCTGTGGTAGAGATCTGGGCCTGGCTGTCCAGCCCCTCAGCCTCCGTCCCAGTATCTAGGCCCTCTGTGCTTGCTGGTTCCTCCTCAGCCTGAGCTTCAAGCAGCTCGGCGGACAGCCCATCTTCTGGTGAGGCTGCAGAGGTGAGACTGTCAGGAAGAGTCAGCTGAGGCAGGTGGTCCGCCTGGGCTTGGGCACCTGGGCTGTCCAGGAAGGAGACCTCAAACTCTGACCCAGACCATGTAGCCTCACCTGCAACACAGAAGATCAGGCTGAGGAGGTCTGCAAGAACCTAGGGCCATGGTGTTAGGGCCAGTAACCCCACCGACCGCTCCCCATTGCCACTCCAGGTTTGATGGGGGATTGGAGATGGAGTGTACAAATGCTTTGGTGTGGCTGTATCAACCCGATGGCCCGCTTCTGCCCAGCTGAGGAATTGAGGGCAGCCTTCCCAACAACCCGGGGTCCTTCCCAGAGGACTTCGGAAGGTGATGGCCACTCACCACCCCGCTCATGAGAACTGCTGCTGGAGCAGATGTCCTCTGGCCCTGAGGTTGAGACAGCTGTGGTGGTCAGTTCTGTGGAAGAGGGCAGGCTGGGCCACACACTGGCATTGCTGTTGTCCAAGAGAGAAATTCCCGACACGTCCAGGAAGCCTAGGGGAGGGTGGTGCAGTTCTTTGCCAGCAAGAAACCCTGACTGCTGGAAAGCAGCACCCTGGGCTCACCTTGCCTAGGGCATCTGGCCCAGCCTGTGAGACTGTAATCTCCTCAGCCCCTGGTGATACCCCTCACCCAACCTCAAAGAGGTTCCCACACTGCCTGTTTCTGAGGAAAGAAAGGGGCCTGGAGTTGGTCATCATGGGAATAGCACAGTGGCAGTAGGCATAGACTCTGCTCTGTCTCCAATTTGCTGTGTGACCTGAAGGAGGCTACCTCTCTTCTCTGGACTACAGACTCCCCATCTGTATACTAGATTGGATGATATGCAACTATTAAATATCTTCGTATACATGAGATATGAGGGGTCAGCAAGGCCTGGGGAAAGTTTTGACATAGCTGCCAAAGTCCAGCCCCAAGCCTGGGGCCCACTCCTCTCCAGGGCCTGCCCAGTACCTGGGTCCATAACTCGCTGCACTGGAGGTGGGGGCTGAAGAGGAGTCTCCATGAAATGGGGAAGTCCATCAGGGTCTGGAGCACTGTGGCTGGGACTCCCAGGCCCAGGAAGGGGATCCTCCATGGAGGAGCCAGGTGCCTGCAGCAGGGCCTAGGAAAGAAGAAGAAATGGGTAGGGGACAATCAGGACAGTGCCTCAAGGGTGAAGAATTTTGCAGTCCAACCTAACCACCAGTCCCCACTTGTCCCAGGAGCACTGCTCTGCCTAAAGGAAGGAAATGGCCTTAATAAACCACCCCTTCTTCTATTGGTGATAGGAAGTCAGGCCTGAGGGGCCTGGCCTGGCCTCCCTGCAGTGTTGGCACTGAGAGGGAGCACTCTTTGCACTCAGACAAGGAATCCCAGGTGCCCACCTGGCCCCAACACATTCCCTTTGCCCCATCAATGACTCATTAGAAGAGAGGGGCTTCCTTGAATTCAGGCATACCTGGAGAACATCCTTGAATACTCCCTGGCCTAGACCCCAGGCACCAGCCCAGTGCCCAAAGGTGCTCTCAGAGGACCCACTCATCAGCTGTGAAGGCAGGGCCAGCACTTCCCTGCAGACTTGGCTAGACAACCATCCCAACTGTGGCTCTGAAGGCCTAGCCCTTTGTCCAGTTTTGCCACAACTCACAGGAACAGCAAGCACCCATCTCTGAGCCTGTTTCCCACTCATGAAATGAAGATGACAACTGGTGCTTCACCTCCACCCTCACTTCTAGACCCAAGGGGCAGGAAAGCCAAAAGTGAGTTTCACTGCTCCAGGCATGGCCTGCCTGCTCCCACTGGGTCCCAGAAGTACATGGGCCTCTCAGATCACAAAGGCCCTACAGGCCCCTGGTGAGGGTTGCTGATGGCTCCCCAAGGGCAGCCTCTAGAGTTTTCTGTCTTCCCAGTTGGCAGATTCTCCCCACATACCTCCATGTAGTCACTCTGCCTGGAACCTGTCTCCAGGGAAGGAGAGTCCTCGGGGGTGGGTCCAGGTGGTAGAGCATCAGGTGGTGGGGCACCAAGTGGTAGAGCAGAAGGTGGTGGGGTGCCAGGTGGCTTCTTGTGGTAGCTGGGGGGCTGAGTTGGGATCCGGTGTAGATACCCATAGCCAATGCCACATCCCAGACTGCCGAAGGCCAGAAACATTCAATCCAGGGGCTTGTCCCACGGCCCTCCCTACCTTTGCTATCCCCACCTACTACCAGCAATAAGGGGGCTGAAAAGGGTACTTCTGAAATACCGGTCAGCCTCAGGATCCCTGGGCCCAGGGCCCAATCCTCCTCCATCTCCACCATAGAACTCTGAGGTCCATGCCCAATGGTCAGGCCCCACCCACCTGGCCCTGCAGCCCTCCAACCCCACGAAGTACCTGCCCTCTCCACCCCAGGCTGCGTTGGGAGTTACAGTCACCTCCCGGCAGGAGTCTGACTTGGAGTTATACACCATCAGCTTCAAGGGCTTCCCCTCATGAGACTCGATGAGCGTAAAGAAGTCCTCGGACTGTGAGAAACGCATAGCACCTGAGGCCTGCTTCCAGGGCTAAAGCCTCAACAAAACCAGACACTTCTCATGGACAGCACCCTTCTCTTCACACCACATCCAGAGGGTCTGGGGAGGGGCAAATTGCGGGTTCCTCACCTCCTGGAGAATCTGGTCCGAACCAACCACATAGTCTGTGTAGGGGCGCAGGCCGGCAAGGGCAGCAGGTGAAGATGGTTCCACATCCTGGGGAAAGAACCGCAAACCACTGGGCCATGCTACTAGAGGTGGGGTTGGGGGATGGGAAAGGGCAGGGGGAACTGCCTCTTGAGGTAGTGAGTGGGACACTTGTCCTCTGTCCCTAAGCAGGGCTTCAAGCCCATACTCCCTCATTTCACCCCTCCATTCCCCTACCTCCCCCAGGTCTACAGCCTGTCCAGCAGAGGGCAGTACCATGATAAGGCTCAGCACCAGGCTCTGGAATCTGACCCCGGGCTCAACCCCTGGCTCCAGCTGCCCAGCTATATGACTATAAACACATTATTGAACCTCTCCTAGCCTCAGTTTCCCCACAATTAAAAGTAAGATACACAGTACCTAATGATAGGGTTGCTGAGAAAAATAAATAAATATATGAAAAGAAGAAAAGCACACCTTGGCTACAGGAGCACCCACTACATTGCTGCTTCTGCTGCAGGCATGTGGCTAAAGACTCCTAGGGGTTGGAGGTGAGGGCAATGAGCAAAACTGGGTACAAATAAGGATTCCCTCCTCCCTTGGAAAGTTCTACCACTCCCAATCTCCCAGTCTCCCTGGGAAATGCAAAGCAATTTGCATCATCAGTCCCCTTTCCCTCATGGGCAGATTAAGGCAGGCTGTGAAAGTTGAGAAACTTGGCCAGGCTCTCCCAAGAAGTCAGTGAGAAAAATAAGTGGCTAGAAAACAAATCAGCCAACTTCTAGTTCAGAGCACCCTCCTTCCACCAGGCTACAGGACTGAGCATTCAAGAACTTAGATACCATCAATGGGCACAGGTGTTGGGTGTGCACGTGTGTCTGTGGACAGACTAACATCTATGACAGCTTGGTCACTGAGGTTAAGATATCAATTAATCATATAAGAATATACCAGAAAAAACAGTATATTTACAGTCACGTTGCTTAATGACAGGGATATATTCTGAGAAATGCATTGTTAGTTGACTTCATTGTTGTGCAAACATCATAGAGTGAACTTAACCTACACATAGCCTACTACACACCTGGAGTATATGCTATGGCCTGTTGCTCCTAGGCTACAAACCTGCCCAGCATGTTACTATACTGAGTACTGTAGGCAACTGTAACACAATTAAGTATCTGTGTGTCTAAACATTCAAGCATAGAACAGGTACAGTAAAAATATGGTATTATAATCTTATGGGATCACTATTGTATATGCAGTCCGTGGTTGACTGAAACGTTGTCATGCAACACACACACGGAGAGACACAGAGAATAATAAAAGCAGCAGCATTCCAGCAGTCCAACCACCATTCCAGTAGATGATATTTCTACCTTTCAAATTAAGTAACCTAGGTATAGAAGGTAAGAAAGTACCCAAAGTCATGGCTAACAGGAAGCAAGATACACTGTTCAGGTAGTAATGAGCTGCCCTCTCTGGGACACTGGAATGAGACCACATCCTGCCCTCAGTCTTCCCTGGCTACTGCTCCGAGGCTCCCGCTCCACTCCTGCATGTCCCCCCTCACACCCCGCCCACACCCAGACCTGCCCCAGTAAACTCATCCTTCCGACACACCCTGCCCTGCCATACCCCACACTCACCAGCACATGCCACACCTGCTCACTGGCCCTGCGGAAGCTGCAGAAGCGCACACTGGCACCCAGTAGGCCCTGGCCGCCCCACATGTTGCTGGGCACCACCTCCACCTCGCGCACCCTCATGGTCTTCATATTGAACACCTCCAGCTTCACGGGCTTCTCCACATTGGCTTTCAGTAGTGCCTTCAGGGTGTCATTCTCCTTGTTCTGTGGGGGCAATGGGGCTGACTCCAAGGCCACCTCATGCCCAGGCTAGGACCCTCAGACAAGTCTGGGCCTGAGATGGGGCAAGGGCCTTAGTGGGCAGCAGCCCTCAGCAGGGTCACTGTGGGGATGGGCCAAGGTAGTGGATGGGCCAGGTTCACAGACCAGGGTTGAGCCTGCAGCCACTGGGACCCCCACCTTCCCCAAGCACTGCCAAACCTTCCTCAGCCTGCCAGAAAAAACAAAGCAAGCAAAAAGCCTCCCGGATCCACAGCATTCCAGTGCTGCCCCACTCTGAGCTGCCCCTTGGCCAGGGCCCTCATATCCCTCAAGCCCCAGGAGGCAGGCCCCTTGGGCCTTGTGGCCACCTCCAAGAGGCCATATGTCCTCTGTCCACCCCACAGAGCTCAGAAGCTGAGCATTGGGCAGGGCCCCAGTCAGGCTCTGAGTACAGCCCTGGAAGAAGGGGAGACAGGGCTGGGACTCCCTTTAGAAAAAAAGGGAGGGAAGGGTAGACTGGGGCCCCCTGTGGGACAGATGGAGACACACAAACACACATAAGCAAGCAAAGCAGAGGCAGGTTGGGGAACTCACCAGCCTCGAGTGCCCAATGGTGATGATGAAGTCAAAGTAGGGCTCCAGGCCCGCCTGCTGGGCTGGGGAGTTCTCCTGCACCTGTCCCACAGCAAAGACCACAGTCACTGCGCCAACCCTGGGACTCTCCAAGTAGCCCTCTCCCCCATTTCAGGAGCCATCAGCACTCCCAGTGTGCCAGCCAGAACACATGTCTGGCATGAACTGTTCCGGACATTCTCAAGGTTCACTCCATGGCCTCTTGCTACCTTCCTGGGCACAAATTTTCCTCTTAGGAAAATGGCTCCTTCCTGATTATGATCCACAGATGCTTTCAGAAATGGCTCACAGCCCAGGACATCCTTAGGGGCTCCCAGGAGGCAATATGGAGACAGGCTGGCCCAGGCCTGTGGGAATGCTGCTCCAGAGGGCTGGGCTAGGGTTGGCCGGAAAGCCAAAAGGGTTTACCAGAAAGGTTTAGACTGGACAAGAAGGGAGGGCCCTGACGTGCAGTGGAAGTGGGCAGGCCTCGGGAGGGATACACCCAGGGCTGTACCCAGAAAGAGGAATGGGAAAGGCAGCTTGCAGCCAGGTCCCAGCTTGCACCCCAGCCTCTGGGGTGGGAGACCCAGGCTCAGTCCAGCAGGTAATGAAAGCCACTGGCAGAGAAGCAGACCCCAGGGGTAGAACTAGGCCTGAGCCAGGGAGCCCAGTGAGTGGGCAGTGCCAATCCCCACAGCCTGGCTCTGGACTGAGGAGCCCCCCAGTGGCTCAGCTGCCCTACCAGCCTCATAGTCTAGCCTCCATGCCTGTGCAGGACACCTCCTCCAGAAAGCATTCCCATTTCCAGGGTGCTCCCTGCCCCTCCCTGAACTCCCCACCTCACTGCTGTCTCCAAAAGCACAACAACCAGGCTTTGCAGGTTGTGGCAGAAATCCATCCCAAAAGGCCCATATACAGAGCCTGGCTTAAACAATGCAGGCTTTGTCCCAAGGCCCTAGACCCGAAGATGGGCCCACACCCTCAGGTCTTTGGCTGCGGGCATTTGATAACCTGTTGGCGTAGACACCAGCCAGACCCAGCCCAGAGGGCACAGGACCTAGGCTCTTGCTGCCTCCTCATGGGAAAGGCCCTGTGGCTCCTGCTACATACCAGCCCCTCCAGTTTTGGATTCCCCAACCTGAAGGAGAGCTCATGAAGACTAGGCTGAGAACAAACCGCTGAGATCAAGGCCAGTTTGCCCCTGGAATTAGGATTCCCTTCTGGCAGCATCACCAACTGAGCCCCTCCTTATCACCTCCAGAAGCTGCCATGGCTTCCAAAGGGAGTGAGTGCGGCCCAGAAATCAGATCTGGGCCTAGTTGGCCTGGCCCAGTAGGCAAGCTGCTCCCAGGCCCCGCTGCAGGGGAGCTCTGGGCCCTGCCCTCTAACCCTTCAGGTGAGGGGATCTTTCGAAAACCACAGGACAGGACAGTTATTCAGGAACAGCTTGGGGACAATGCCCCTCCCTAATCAGGGCCACCTCCAAATCACTCCACGTCAGGTGCCTGCCTACTTCCCTCCCCACTCCCCAGTATTGCATGTCAGCTGCTCTCCATCATGAATGAGGTCCAGAGGGTCAGGCCCCAGGCCTGGCCTCCTTGACCCACCCAATACCTCCACCACCCTCTCCTGTGGCTTTGTCCTCTGCTTGGCTACACTCCACTTCTCTCACCTGGGGCCTCATCACTACTCACTATGGCTCCGCAGCTGAAATAATCTATGCTGCTGCCCACTGTACTGCTCCCCCTGCAGAAACCACTGCCTGCCATCCAGCTCCCTCAGGGGCTCCCATCACAGCCTGCCCCACGGCCCTATAGTGCTGCTTTTCCTCATGCTCCCACCCTATTTTTCCCAATCAGGGAACCTAATGGAACTCACAGTGATCACAACTTACACTTACTAAGGGCTGGTTGGCTGAGTGCCAGGGCATGGCACCACCTCACCTGCTTTATGTATCATTTAACCTTTTTAATAACCTCAAATGACAAATGAGACCAAGTACTCAATAATTCAGTAATTTGACCCCAGGAAATCCAACCCAGAGCCCTCCCCCTAACCACTGCCCTCTCCTAACAGCTGTTTCCTGGTGAATCTGCCACTACTCTAAGCTCGCTGAGGGCAGCGACTTCTCCAAAGTATTGGGCACGCAGCGAGGTGCCAATATTTCTAGAATGCAGCACAGCTGTTCTTCAGTGTTGTTAAAGGTAAGTAGGTCATGTCACTCCTCCATTTAAAACCTCCTGATGGTTTTACATCTCAGAATAAAATCTTAAATCTTCAGGACAACAGGCAAGGTCCTACACGGTCTGCTCTGGTCTCCTCCTCACACTGGCCACACCATCCAAGCACACCAGCCTCACCTGGCATTTCCTCAAACACACAAGCACAACCTACCTCGGGGCCTCTGCACAAGCTGGTCCTTCTGCTTGGAATACTACTATTCCCCTAAATATCTGTATTGTCCACTCTTTACTTCCTTCAGAAGCATCTGTTCGAATGTGACTTGAGAAGAGGCCCTTCCTGACCACTCTATCAAAAATAGCACCCACTCACCATTCTGTATCCCCTTAACCTGCTTTATTTTTATCACTGGTAATTACCACCTACCATGTATTTTTTCATTTCCCTTCTTTCCCTACCATCATCCAAATGTCAGCTCCAGAAGAACAGGGACCATGTTTGTTCTGTTCACTGCTTTATCTCTAGAGCCTTAGAATTCTGCCTGCCAGAGTAGGAGCTCAAAACTTTGTTTTTGTGACTGACAACCTCTGATCCCTGGTCCCTCTCCAATTTGTCCCTCTCCATCAGGCAGGCCCCTCCCGTCTTCGAAGCTCCCATCATCGCCCCACCCCTCCTCTTGCCAATATCCTGAGTTCCTTTGCCTTTAATCAAACCTGTTGGAAGACTCTCCTGGCTGGATGCATTCAACTGTCCACGCTTGCTGTTTGGTGTCTCACCATAAGAAAGCCCATTCCCAAGCACAAATCCTGTCAACTCTGGGTTCTCCAAGCCAGCCTGGTTTTCACGTTAAGAAACTTTTAGCCCTCTCATGTGGTTAGCTGGCAACAGACCCTACCTTCAAAACACACAAACCGACAAGCTTGCCTGTCTCCACTCATCTCTGCATCCAGCTGCCTTTCACTAGGGAAAGGGGGGTGCAGGGACGCCTCTTCCCCGCAGCGCTCCGGGGTCAGAGACCCCCAGCCCCTCTCACCTACATTATAGCCCTTCCCTCACCGCAGGCACAAATCTCCATCCGGCTGCGGGACCCTCTCCTCACCCTCACAGCACACTCCGTTCTAGGAACCCCACTCCGTCTCCACTCTCCGGAAGCCTGCTCGCCCAGACCTCCATGTAGCGGCATCTAAAGGCTGGGACCCTCCCCAGCTGCAAACGCTCTCCTCGAGGATTCTGCAGCACTCTCCCGGCCCTCCCGCTCCCCACTATCCCGTGGCTGGTTTGCACCGGTCCTCTACCCTCGGAAGCCCTTTCGACCCTACGACTGGCAGGACGCGCGCCGACGGGCTCCCCCGCAGCTGCGTCCACTCGGTTAACCCCGGCCCCCGGGACTGTCCTCGGCGTGGCTGACTCTCTTCCCAGGCCCAGCACGGAGAGCGGCCCGCGGCAGGCGAGCGTAAATGTGTGCTAAGTGCACGAGCGCGTCCCGACTGGTAGTGGTGCATTCTTCACCCGGGAGGAGCGCCATTCCCGGCGGCCGGACCAGGAAAACGCTCCGCTTCCGGCACTGCTGGCACTTGGGGCGGGCGCTGGGCCCGACCGCGGCCGTGGACTAGCCAGGGTCCGGGAGTCCCGCGAGGCCGCCTCTCCCAGGAGGCTCCCACCGGGCAGGGGGCACCTCCCGCCACCCAGGCGGAAACACTCGGGCCGGGACCCCGCCGCAGTCGCCAGCCAGCCGGCGACCGGACGCCCGGACGCGGGGTTGCGGGCGCCTCGCCAAGGTCACCGGCGCCGCGGCGGCAACTCACCCCGTGGAGGTGGAAGCCCTCGGCGCCGCCTGCGGGCTGCTCAGCGCTGACGCCCAGGCCCATGGCAGCGGCTCCGCTCGGCACCCAGGTCCAGTCCCGCTGCGCCTACCCGGACCGACCCGGCGCCAGTAGCGCCGACTCGCTCTCTCGGCGCTCGATTCCTGCGCCTTGTGACGTGAGGCGTTTTGTTCCTCCCACTCCAGACACTGACGCTCCTAGCAACCGGCTAGCAGCTCGGTTTCCAAGGACTGTAACGCCTTCAACCGCCCGCCGCGATAGAGTGCCCACGACCCTGCCTCGGGAATCCCGCTCTGCACCGCCCCACCAGACCCGGACTCGGAGCCGCGAGCGGCCCGAGATGAGCAGCAATGATTCCTCCCTTATGGTGCGTGGCCCGGGCGCTGTCCGAGGGCTCCCTCGTGACTCCCCGCCCCTGACCCAGAGACCGTCTGCCCTGCTACTCTCCTGCCACCCTTCGCTGTCCTCAGTTATATGAGGCGGTCCTGCCTTTTCTTGCCCCACTCCCCCTGGCAAGGGCGTCTTCTCCGGTGGCTTCTGCGCACCCTGAGCCCCAAATTAGCATCCCCGTTTCTTGAGCTACCCCAAACCAGCTCATCCAATCACTATCATTATCCCTTCTTGTCATCATCCCTTCTTCTTCCACCCAGCTCACTCTCGCCTGCGCCTCCCACCCCAGTTGATGGCTTCACCATTTAATCTCCTAGCCTTAACTCATACCTCTTCCCTATACTCATCTTCTAATCCTGTCTACAAGAAATGCCAGCTCCTTGATGTCTCCTGGGTTTTCTTTTTATCTTTTTATCTTCTAGCCCAGAACCAGCACCATCTCTCCCCTCTGAGAGCCTGCAACAGCCTCCCTCCCATCTGGTTTCTCTGCTCTGGCTCTTTTCAGCATCAGTAGTCCCTGCTGCCACCACGGCACACACCCCCCACATGCAAAAGCAGCCAGAGTGGTTGTTGCAAAAATGTACATCTGAAAACATCCCTCGCCTTAAAACCATTCTGCTTTCTGTTACCCTTAGGATGGTGTCTGGGCTCTTTCATATGGCCCATGAGGATGTTTACAGTCCAACCACATCTGCTCCCAACCTAGCACCCACAAACCTTAGGGGAAGTGAAACTTAACTTTAAAATCTCAGCCCCTTTGTCAAGCTGTAGTTTCCATGGGCTTAAGCTTCCTTAGCTGTGAAAGATACTGAGAGGACCATGCACAGGATAGTGGATATGAAGCCCACAATAACTTGTAACTACAATTCGTATAATTTTTCTTATTATTTGTCCTCATTTTTCCCCCCTTATTCCCTTCCTAAGACAAAGCCTTGGTTGAATTCCCCATCATAGTTGAACCAGAATCTGTTGGTAATCCCCCAAACAAACACCTCCAAACTCTTTCCTGGGAAAACTGCATGGAGCTGCTCCCAGGGCTGTTAGAGGACAGGATGAGGCCTGAATGTTTCCTCTTTCTCTTCCCTTTGCAGAACTGAGGAGGAGCAGGGGATAGGGAAGGGAGCAGGTCTCATCCCATCTGGGACAGAACAGAGACAGAGAAGGGACTGGGCTATTGCAGTTATGTCTTCCTTCATACAGGCTGGGATCATTTACTATAGCCAGGAAAAGTACTTCCACCATGTGCAGCAGGCTGCAGCTGTGGGCCTGGAAAAATTCAGCAATGACCCTGTGTTGAAGTTCTTTAAAGCCTATGGAGTCCTCAAAGAAGGTAAGGACTTGGCAGTGTTGGTCTTGTGACCCCAGGCACTAGCTGGACCCTAACACTCTGGCTCCACCTGGATGTCTTCTTGTTTCCTAGTTATGGTCCCATAAAAACAGTTTCACACTCAGCGGCTGGATTCCCACGGGAATCCACAGAGGCCTACGTAATCCATATCTAGTTGACTTTTGAGACCTCAGAGCGCTGACTATCCCTGCTCTGCACCTCGGGTTCCCTCTCTGTAAAATGAGTGGTTGGAGAGATAGCTGCATGATTCTTGAAGTAATTCCAGGCCTGGAAGCTGAGAACTGGTAATGCAGGCAAAGGAGGGGGAAGAGGTAGGTGTGAGGACAGGTGGGTATGGTACAGGTACAGGGAGAGGAGTGGGACCCATGCAGGTGCAGATGGGCTGACATTCAGAAGGTGGTCCTGGGCTGAGGACTGGCCGAATAGCCCATGGCCAAATGTCTGAGGACATGGAAGGATAAATGTAATCAGTGGCTCTTGAGCAGTAGCTGAGAATGCCCTGCCTGAGGTCCTTCTTCAGAACTGACGCAGCTAATAATTGCAGCCTCACACATATCCCCACAAGTACTCACAGGGTGAACCTTTCAAGTCCAAGATTTCCAGCCCCTAACAGCCTGGACCATGTTACCAGCAACTCTTTCAAAGAGCCCCAATCTTCAGGGAACTTGGGTCACTGGGGACCTTTCAGACCAGTTAGTCCAGCAGGTAGTAGTGCTGAGCTGTTGGGTCAGCTACAGAGTCTCATGTCCTCTAGTCCTGGAGCTTGAGAGTATAACTATGTGGACTGTCTTTGCAGAGCACATCCAGGATGCCATCAGTGACCTGGAAAGCATCAGGCATCACCCAGACGTGTCCCTGTGCTCCACCATGGCCCTCATTTATGCTCACAAAAGATGTGAAATCATTGGTGAGTGCCACCATGCTCAACCAGGCCTGGCCCACCAGGGGAAGGAAAGCCCTGCCCCAGAGATAACACAGCCCCTCAAGGGCTGCCAAAGGAGATATGTCCCCTGGTGGCTGTGCAGATGCTGTTAACCAGTGAGAAGTGGCTGCTGCTCCTCTCCCCCTGGAGGCCTGGGAGAAGACTCCATGCCTGAGCCCAACTGAGTGGAAGCAGGCAGAGCCCATGACAGTGGGAGGGGCCCATGCTCCAGATCCCAAGATTTGGGGAAACACCCTTCTTCTTTGCCAAGATCTTGTCAGAAAAACCAAGCCAATATATATAATTCTACCCCTAATCTCCACATTTCTAGAGTCAGGGAGAGGGTCCAAGAGAGACTACAGACTACTATTTCCCTACTCACAATAAGTTGTGGGCCTGAGGCTAAGGATTTTGGTTTGGCCTGCCTGCTCAGCACACTGCTGGGCACAGAGAAGAGAAGATAATCTCAGACAGCACACCTGAGTCCACACCAGGGCAGCCCCTGCAGCATCTCAAGGGCAGGTACTGCTGGTTTCCAGGCCTTGGGCTGCATGCAGTGTGCTGCATATGTTGAAGGAGATCCACAGTGTCTGGGGGAGACCCCGAGGTAGTTCCCTGGGCCCTCGGTGGCCCATGCAGAACCAGGCAGACTTCCACATCCTAACTCTCCCTCTTCCTTCGCTCTTGGATTTACAGACCGAGAAGCAATTCAGGAGCTTGAGTACAGCCTGAAGGAAATACGCAAGACAGTCAGTGGGACTGCACTGTACTATGCTGGCCTTTTCCTCTGGCTCATAGGCCGCCATGACAAGGCCAAAGAGTACATTGACCGCATGCTGAAGATTTCTAGAGGCTTCAGAGAGGTACTTACCACACCATGGGGACAACAGGCGAAGAAAGCAGCATCCAAACTCATAATAGCAGGGTGGCCATCATTCCCACAAAGGGCCCTGAAACTGGGGGAGAGCCACACCCAGGCACTGACAAAACACCGGGTCTCACAGTTGCCCCACGCATGTTGTCTCTGGGCTTAGCAGAGGTTACACTTTGGCATTTGTACACAGAGTCTGATCTTTAGATAGATTTTCTATGGCTTGCACCATATTCTTAAGAAATTTTTTTTGAGACCTCACTGCAGCCTCAACCTCCTAGGCACAAGCAATCCTTCCACCTCAGCCCCCCAAGTAGCTGGGACCATAGGTGTGTGCCAGCACGCCCAGCTAGTTTTTACATTTTTTGTAGAGACTGGGTCTTGCCATGTTGCCCAGGCTGGTCCAGACTTACTGGTTCTTTTGAAGACCCAGATGAGCTGGCCACACTGGGCCATTCCCTCCCTGTAATGCTCTGCTGGAACTGAATGGTGGCTCATGCAGTGCAGCCCATATACTGTATATCTGCACTAATATGGAATTTGAAGCCTCAGTCTAGGCCATGCCTTCTCAGCAGGGCTGATACCAATTTTCAAGGGTGTAGACATGGTCCCTGGGGGAGAGGGTGAAAAAAATCTTACTCTTTATGTATAAAACACAGATATATATACAGTACACAATACACAGATACGGTATATCTGAGGCATTAACATTTCTTGGAAGGGGAGGGATTGATTAGAAAACAGTATCTAAAGAGACTCCTTAGGATAGATAATAGAAAAAGAGAAATAGAACTATAATAAAGAAATACTGATCTAGGCCATCAAGAGGGGTGCTTTAGGGCAGGGCTCTTCCAAGTCTGCTTCCCAGGCCTGGCCCTCCCCATCTGCCTGGAGAGGCTGGGTGAAGGCTAACATGGAACCAGCGAGGTCCACGAGCTCAGAACGGCTCCTGCTCACCCACTCAGAGGGCATTCCTTGGCTTCCTATGCAGGGCCAGGCCTTGTGCTGGCCTAAGGAGTGGAGAGATCAAGAGTGGCCTTGCGTAGGCCCCCATGTTGGCTCCTGACCCCAGTGTAAACAGGCAATGACAGGATAGGTGAGTGTGCCTCAGTAAGGGTCATGGAGAGCTGTAGGGGTACAGGGAGGGAGGCCTCCTAAGCAGAGGCCTCTGAGGCTGAGTTGTAAGTAGTGGTAATGGACATTAGGTGAAGGGGTTTGGTTGGGAGTGGGAGGGGCGCTGTCCAGGGCATTTCCAGACAAAGCAACAATGGGAGTCCTGGCCATGAAAGAGAGCTGGCTGCCCTGGGATCTGCACGGGACTGTGCCTGGCAGGGCCTCAGGGTTTTGGGTGGCAAAGTGTGGATCATGTGCAGGCTGAGTTGATTCTGTGCAGGACCAAGGACTTCATCTTTCATCTTGTTCTCATCCCAGGCCTATGTGCTCAGAGGCTGGGTGGACCTGACCTCAGACAAGCCCCACACTGCGAAGAAAGCCATTGAGTACCTGGAACAAGGAATTCAGGACACCAAAGATGTGCTGGGGCTGATGGGAAAGGTGGGCAGTGGAAAAGGGAGAGGTGGAAGTATTCCTGGCCAGGCCACTGGAACCAGAGACCCACCAGGTACCCCCAGGCCAAACCCTCAGTCTCCAGATGCCTCATCTCATAGATAAAGAGCAGAGGCCCAGAGAGGTTCAGCAACCAATCCAGGGTTACACAGCAGTCCAAGGTCCACTCTACTTCTCAGATTTCTTCCTGCTTGATCTGAGTTTCTGTCTCATTTGCATGGGGGTCTTCTCAGGGTCACTTTCTTAAGGTCTGTCCTTCCTTGACCCTCTCAGGCTTTCTCTCTGCCTCTGTGTTAGTTTCGCTCAGTGCCCTTCTCCCTTTCTTCTTTTATTTTGACCTTCCCATTTCACCTCTTTCTACCTGTTAAATTCATTTAGTGTGCCGTAAGAGAAGGGAGGTATATATTTTATATGTTCTGTGTTTTCTGATCTTAAGTTTCTTTTTTCTCTTGTGAACCTCATGGAATTAATCTTTGAGAGAAAAAATGTCCTCATATTTTCTTCTGTTTGCATATATTTTTATTATAAAAGAATACATACTTATTTAAGAAAACAGAAGCCTAAAAAAAGTCAACAGATGAATTAAAATGGCAGGCTTAGTCTTACCGCTCCAAGACAAATGTTAGTATTTTAGGGCAATGTCTTCTAGTCTTCTTTCTATACTTGGGTCCAGGGTGTGTATTAGGTTGGTTTTCTGGCTGGCAGAAAGCAATGGAGATTATTGTGAGCCAGCTTATCACAGAGCACCCTTGGGGCCAGCACCTGTGGAAAGAGAAGGCGGGCTGTGAATAGTCACAGCAAAGGCCACAGCCTACTCTTTGGGGAACTCTGGAGCCGGGAAGCCCCTTCAGTGAGCTCCCCATCAGTGCCTTGACACTGGAGGTGGGCTGCCCCAGGGACAGGTGTGACCTGGGACAAAGCAGCTCCCTTCAACCATGGGTAATCCCTGGAGGGAGACTCCATGGAGAGCCATCAGCCACCAACTCTCCTGCTCCTGATGGTAGGGGGGTGGGTCACACACAGCAGTCACTGTGGGGTGGGAGACAGTGTTGGTCTATAACGTAGTTTTCACCCTAGGGCATATTGTCATTTAGTTTGTTTTTCTTCATGTAATATTTTCTTTGTGTAATATTCAAAATGTCAGTTTGAACATGGATATAAAGCCAGTCTTCTACTGTATGAGCATAATGTAATTTACCAACCCAGTCCCCTATTGTTTGGATATTGGGATTGTTTCCAGTTATGCACTTAAAGTGCTTCAGTGAACACATTTATGCATAAGTCTTCATTATACGGAATAATCCTCTTGTTTTTAATGACGAGTCTCTTAATGGGGGTTACTGTAGGTCTAAGGGAAGCCGTCCTTTCAGAGTCCAATTTCAAGTCTTTTAGAAGCATTGCCCCCTGGCCCTTAGGGCACCTGTGTCATGACTCTTTGAGGAGAACCTGGTGGCTGGTGTTGGCCTGCAGAGGCCATGACCACAGCCCAATAGGCCTTGACAGAACAACAACAAAAAAAACGCCACAACCTTGCTATAGAAGTAGTTGCCAGAAAACCCTAACTGACTCAGAATTGCTAAACTGGGCCTTGGCGAGCAATTTCAGTGAGGAAATATGGAAAAGTGAATGGGAAATGAATGGAAAATGTATGGAACTGGAAAGCACCCAGTGACCTCACCTCTTCCCTTCAGGGTGACCTCACATGGCCTTACCCTATCCCAGGCCTGCTAAGTTTTCCAAGCTTGAGGCTTAGCTATCTCCCCAAAGCCCCTGCTCATCCTGTCCGAGAACCCAAGACTGTTGTAAACCTGGATATGTCACTCCTTCTCCCGGGAACTTTGAAGGGCTACTGGCCCAGCTGAGAGGACCCACAGTGCCCATGTGTCAGGTTCTGTTCCTGTTTTCATGGACACTGAGACAACCCCCCTCCAGCAAACTCCCTTCATGGGCACTCCCTTCACGGAGGCTCTTCTGTCTGGCTCCCAACAGGCAATGTACTTCATGATGCAGCAGAACTACTCAGAGGCCCTGGAGGTGGTGAACCAGATCACTGTGACTTCAGGGAGCTTCCTGCCAGCCCTCGTCCTGAAGATGCAGCTGTTCTTAGCTCGGCAGGACTGGGAGCAGACAGTAGAAATGGGACACAGGTGAGCTACTGCACAAATGGGCAGCCAAGGGTGGTAACACGTATTTACCATCTTATAAGCTGGGGAGGCAGGAGAACAAGACAGAAAGGTAAATATCGCCCATAGAGGAACTGGAAATTGTGCTATGGCCAAATTGGGATGAGGAAGAGAGCAGGGATGGGTGCAAGCAAATGAAATACACATGATAACATGAGGCTAGGAGCTGTGGCCTATGATGGCTAAATCAAGAAACAGAGGGTAAAGGCTTATTGTTTAGAAGAGACAGGGAAGGACCCATCAAAAGAACTAAAGCAAGAGTTACAGGGTAGAAAGCAGTTGCTATGAAGACTGGCAGGAGAATGAGACTAGAATATATTGCATTATTAAGGTTTTTTTTAAACTATTAAGTATAGTATACCTTAATAAAAACTTTAGGGGAAAAAAGTCACTGGTGACTTTGAGAGAAGTGTTTTAGCAGCAGGCTGGGTACATAAACCAGAGAGCAGATTTCAGGAGTTATTGGGCATGTAGAAACCAGACTCCAAGTGTAGAGTGATCTGGAAGCATTGTGAAGAGAAATGACAGCCGCTTTGGGGAGGGTGTTTGATGCAAGGCTTTTGGGGAACCAAAAAAAAAAAATTATCTCTTTAAACTCTAATGGGCACAGTGGCTCATGCCTGTAATCCCAACACTTTGGGAGGCCGAGGCAGGAGGATTGCTTGAGCCCAGAAGTTCAAGACCAGCCTCGGCAACATAGTGAGACCTTGTCTCTACAGAAAATTAAAAAATAAAATCAGCTGGGCATGGTGGTGTGCACCTGAAGTCCCAGCTACTAGGGAGGCTGAGGCAGGAGAATCACTTGAGCCCAGGAAGGTTGAAGCTGCAGTGAGCTGTGATTGTGTCACTGTGCTCCAGCCTGGGTGACAGAATGAGACCCTGTCTCAAAAAAAATAAATAAATAAAATAAAATAAAAATAAACTCTAACACTTTATTTTTATCGCAATCATTCTAAAATGTGTCATCTTCACTTTTTTCCCATAAGGAGTTAATGGCCCATGAGTTATCACTATGACTTGTAACTGAATTATAGGGAAATATATAGCACAGGTCTAAAAAAAAGCATATAATCAAACCTCTTCCTTCCCTGGAGAAGAATCCTAATTCCTCTGCTGATGACTGGAACTTGAATCTTATAGAGAGGTGCTGGTAGCAAATCAAACTTATCTCTACCCTGCCCAGCCCACAGGCGCCACACATGTAATGCCTGTGTGGACCTCAGCTTCCCTCTCTCGCAGTGTAAACCTGGCCTTGGTAGGAGCTTGCTTTGGAGGCTAGGCCTCAGGCCAGCAACTCACCTGGAAGCACCTGGCTGAAGCCATATGTGGATGTTTGTGGCCTCCCTGGCCCTGCTGTGCCCATGTGCAGGGAGACAGTGTTTGGGGCCAACAGATTGAATCCAGTGCCCCAGCGTGTTCCCTCATGGAAGCTTTCCCAGTTAGTGGGATTCATAGAATTCCCTCACTGATTTTTAAAACTCTGCTCTGTAAAGATGTGTTTCTGTTTTCATCCCTAATATATTTTTTCTTTCTTATTTTTCTTCATTAATATTAAAAGTTTGCCTCTCTTATTAGTCTTTTTAAAGAAACAGCTTTGAGTTTTGTAGCTCCTTTCTATTATATTCTAATAAAGTAGAAATTTTGTATTATAAATTCTATATTATATTCTTTGTGTATTCTAATTTATTAATTTCTGCCCCCCCCCCTTTTTTGGGGGGGAATGTCTTGCTTTGTTGCCTAGGCTGGAGTGAAGTGGCATAATCATAGTTCACTGCAGCCTCGAACCCCTGGGCTCAAGTGATCCTCCCACCTCAGCCTCTTGAGAAGCTAGGACTACAAGCAAGCACCACCATACCCAGCTATTTTTTTATAAGCTATTTTTTGTTTTTATGTTGCCCAAGCAGGTGTCAAACTCCTGGGCTCAAATGATATTCTTGCCTCGGCTTCCAAAAGTGCTGGAGTTATGGGTATGAGCCACCATACTCAGCCTAATTTCTGTTCTTAACTTTTTTATTTCCTACCAACTGCTTTATTCCAAGGTATTTTGCTATTGTATTCTAACTTTTTAAAAATTTTAGTTTTTAGTTTTATTTTTTAATTTTTAATTGGTAGAGATGGGATCTCACTGTGTTGCCAGGCTGGTCTTGAACTCCTGGCCTTAAGCAATCCTCCCACCTCAGCATCCCAAAATGCTAGGATTACAGGTGTAAGCTACTGTGTCTGGCCTGTTTTCTGACTCTTGAGTTGGATGCCTGTCTCAACCATTCTCAATTTTACTTTGGAATATAAGCATTGAAGTCTGTGCATGTCCCTTGAGGTACCATTTTTGCACAGTCTACACATTTGGATATGTAATATTTTTCCATATCATTTGGCTCCAAGAATTTTCTAATATCTGTTTGATTCTTCTTTGGTCTATAAGTTATTTCAAAGTATGTTGCAGTTTTTGTTAATTCTGACATGTATGAGGTTTACAGTGCTTTCAGAAGTATCAGAAATGGTTAGAACTTTTTCAATGCTGATTGTGTCTAATCATGTCGGAATTTAGTATGTGAATTAGACTAACCTGCTATTAAGCAGAAAGTCATTCCCTGACAGGCTGAAAAATGGGAAAGAATCTTTCTATAAAGAAATAGAATATTGAAAACCTCATAGTATGGTCAGAAGCTATAGCTTCACAATAGTACAAAATTGAAACCCAGGTTCCTTTTCCATCTTACAGTGACTGCCCCCCAAGTGCCTTTCTGGCCACCTCCAGTCTCTGGCACCATGGTCATGTCTGGTTAGTTGGGTTATGAATAAGTTTCTGTGGCAAAGATACCCTCAGATACACAACTTAAATAACATAAAAGGTTATTCCTCCTCCAGGTAAAGTTGGTGGTGGCTCAGGGCTGGGATGACAGCTTAACTCTGGGGAGTCCCAGGCCCCTCTGTCTTGTTGCTCTGCTATTCCTAGGATAATGCTCACATGGTCCACATTCCATAGAGTAGGCAGGAGGAAAGGGGGGAAAGGGAAGGCATGCTGGTAGGGCACAACTGGACAGCACACCCCTCATTTGCACTTCTATCCTGTAGGTCAGACCTTTGTCACATGGCCAAATGTAAGCTGCAAAGAGAGGCTGGGAAATGTCTTTATTCTGAGCAGCTTGTGCCTGGCTAATTTGGGAGTTCTATTATTAAAAGAAGAGGGGAGAATGGATATTCAAAGACAATCAGAAGTCGCCAACACACCATCCCAGCCTTGCCTATCAATACTCTCAATTCATGTGCCTCCTCTTCTTCCTTCAGAATCCTAGAAAAAGATGAGAGCAATATTGATGCCTGCCAAATTCTAACTGTGCATGAGCTTGCAAGAGAAGGAAACATGACCACAGTAAGTTCTTTGAAGACTCAGAAGGTGATCCTTGAAACAGAATCAAGGAGGAACCCTTCATAACCTGTGCACCTGACCCAAAGCCCTTGTAGGGAGCTCCTGGATCTCAGCTTCCTCTTTTCTACCCCACCCCTATACTCGCTGCCAAGGAGGCCTGCTCTGGTTTGACTCTTTGAGTTGTGTAGCTTGGGAGTCAGGCAGTGAGATTGATTCTAGGCTCTGCCATGTGCTGTCTGTGGAAGCCTGGGCAGGTGTCCCCACCTGGATAAGCCTCAGGCTTCCTGTTTGTAAAATAGAATTCCACACAGGACTAAATGTGATAAGAAGTGGGAGAGTTTGGAACAGTCCCTGGCACACTACAGTAATTCCATCAATGTTAACTGATAGTAGAAGTTGTGGTAGTATTTCTGAATTCAGGAAATGCCTTTTTTTTAGGGGATAGTTGGAACTGCTCAGGCATTGGCCAGGTAATACTGGGCCCCAAACATGCTCGTAAGTCTTGTAGTTTTCCAAAGAAACCAAAAATAGCCCTCAAATGCAGTCAGAAACACCTAGAATTCTTAGTGAAACCTCAATACCCAGACAGGTTCTCATTTTCAAAAAGGTTTGTTTTTAGCCAAAGCATTGCCTTTTAGATCAGTGAAATATATTGCCTCTATGGAGAGCATGGCAAACCAAGAGTCTCTAAGGGGTCATGGTGGGAAGGGGAAACTTCTGGTTTCTTCTGCACAGCTCTGAGATTGTGGATTTTGTGGGATGGGGTGAGGTAGAGGGGAGAGTCCGTATTTGGGAGAAAAAGGCCCCAGCCCTTTTCGTCTCTGGGTAGGAATAACAGAATAGGACTATCCTCAGCTCCCTGTGACTCCAGATCCCTAAGCAGGCCTTCCTGGGGCCTGGCCTGAAAGTTAATCCCAGGGGCAGACTTAGCATTTAGCTAACTGAGATTTAGCATTAGCCCCTTTTTTACTCCCACTTCAAACCTTGGGACCTACCCACCGACCCCCGGCTGGCTACCCAGTTCTAATTTTGTTCATACTTACTGAACAGAGTGGACCCATACCATCCTTGGTTTTGCTTTTGGCACTTCTCTGCAGCTGGGAACTAAGAATTCCTTACTCCTGGGTGGGGAGTGGGAAAGAACCTAAGCTTTGGAATCTGTCAGTGACCTAGGTGGCTGGGTGACCTCAGACCACTTGCCTAACCTTTCTAACCTTTCATGTGTTGGACAGGAAGGTTTGGAAAGTTCGAATAGTTATACTGACTTACATTTGATTCATGTCAAAATGGAGCAGAGGCTTCTGGGCCAGCACAGTTAGTTTGCTGCTGGCCTGGCAGGCTGCACTGTGGACACAGTGAGGGCTAGCTCCTGGCTCTACCTGGGTGGGTCTGAAAAGGCAACTTCTCTTCACAAACTCAGGAACAGGGCTACTCTATGGGTTAGCCCTGCTCCATAAGGAGCAGTCAAAAAAAAAGAAAAAAAAAAACAAATTCAGGAACAGAGGGGCAGTGCCAGCTCTGGATGAATAATGTCCCCAGGAGTTCCACTTATAGGCCTTTGAAGTAATTCTGATGCCTGGACCACTCCAATTCACTTAAATCTGAATTTCTGGGGGGTTGTGCCTGGGCATGGGCATTTTTTAAATCTCCCAGCTGATGCTACTATGCAGTCAGGGTTGAGAACCACGGCGCAACTCTGACCTTGCACCTTGCATGTTGACATTCTCTGTTTTGTCCCTGCAGGCTACCAATCACGTTAGAAATCTGATTAAGGCACTAGAGACAAGGGAGCCCGAAAATCCAAGCCTCCATCTTAAAAAAATTATTGTGGTTAGCCGACTGGTAAGAAGGTTCTTTCCTGGTTCTGAAATGGTGCTTCTCCCTGCTTTCCTTAGAGGAGAACTGTGCTCCCCCAGGAAGCTCCTTGAGTGCCTTACCCCTCCCTTCTGGCTCAAACTTGTCCTTTCAGGGTAGTGGCTCATATCCTGCTGTGCCTACTTGCCTCTGGCTGATAACTGTGACATGTGGGTTCTACATCCTTAGCCTAGGTGCCCCCTCAGAGATGCCATGAAGATCAGGGAGACGGGGTCTGAAAGTGCTTTTGGAGTGGGCTGTGCCTTATTTGGGGAAAGCGGGTGGTATTGCAGCTGTTATGCAGCAGAGCCACACCCAGCTCTAGCCTCTAGTGCCTGGGTGCCCATCTCCCATATTCTTTTTTGTGGAGGTGACCTGAGAAGGCTGGCCTGCCTAGGCCTCTCAAACATCAGGGAAGGTTCAACTAGACCAGATTGCCAACAAATCTGTATCTCTTTCAGACCCTTCAGCCCCAAAGCAAGATTTACTAGAAGTAGTTGCTGTAAGAATGAAGGCAACTCTGGGACCCCAGGAACCAGAACTGTGGAGTTGCATAGGCACCATCTCTCCCTCTGTATGTCTGATTCTCTCTGCCTTGTTCTCCACACATGGCAGGGAACATGGCTGATGGCAGCCTTTGGGGCCACTTCTTATTACTGGACACATTCAGCTTCAATTTTTGAAAAACCTCTTGGTGACTCCTTAGACCAATTACTGTGACCAGACAGGGGATAGGTCCCTCAGAGGACCCAGTGGCTAGAGGCAGGTTCCACAGATGTGGCCAGTGAGAGGTTCCTTGGGAGCCAGACAGCAACACAGACCCAGCTGCCTAGACACACGGTACCTCTTGGGCTCTCCTGGGCCTACCAGCCCTGCCTACCAAAGTGTCCCCCGTTTCTGACATGACCTTGCTCATACAGGCTGGACTGACTGGTTTCCCAATTCCCACCTTCCTGTTTCTTGCAGTGTGGGAGTCACCAGGTGATTCTAGGGCTAGTGTGTAGTTTCATCGAGCGCACCTTCATGGCCACCCCCTCGTATGTCCATGTGGCCACAGAACTGGGCTATCTCTTCATCCTGAAGAACCAAGTGAAAGAGGCCTTGCTGTGGTATTCAGAAGCCATGAAACTGGACAAGGATGGCATGGCTGGTTTGACAGGTATATGCAGGTGTGGCAGGGCTCAGGGATGGGTGTCGGGAGCCAAACCGGGCAGCTTCCATGGGTCCAGAAGAGAGGTGCTGGAAAGCATTCTCCTTGAAGGGTATGTGAATTTTGGGGTACAATGTATGATGGGGTATCTTTCTGGGAATCCACAAGTATAGATGTAAGAGGCACAGCAATGCTCAGAGGTATGATCAGAGTCACTCTGATCTCCACCAGACCTCCAATGTCTGTCTACACTGACTGCCCCAGAAGACTAACAGGCTGAACCTTATACTCAGTGGGCCCTGCCTCTTCTCAGGCTGCCCAGGCCGGGGTTGGAGGCAGTTCTACTCACCACCAGTCCCCACATGCAGAGCCTCTAGATTCACCTCTGTAGACCCTCCTTCAGGGCTCTGAGCTGAAAAACCACCAAAAAGAGTAGCTCTGAGAATTATATATTTCCCTGTCTGTCCAGGTGACTTTAAAAATCTTTTCTATAAATGCCAAATGAACTTTCTACAGTGCCATTTCCATTTTACACATTTTTTAAAGCCCCCTACTCCATGGTCTGTGGTGAAGCAGACCATGTCTGAAGCAGCAGTATTTGGTTTGGGTTGAGGAAGTTGTGTGGTCCAGTGCTCAAGGCCCGCCGACTCTTGCCCTGGCTCTGAGGGGCTATGTGTTTGGGGCCAAGTCACTTCTCCTTTCTAAACTCCAGGCTCCTCATCTGCATAGCACATTTATCAGAGTAGTTTATCTTGACTTCTGGTTCAACATGTCAGGCTGACCCCCTCAAATCCATGCTTTCCCTCTGTCCCCAAATCCCATGAAAATAATGAAAGATATCTTTAAAAGGTAATGAGCCAGGCATGATGGCTCACGCCTGTAATCCCAATACTTTGGGAGGCTGAGGTGGGCAGGTCATTTGAGGTCAGGAATTCGAGACCAGCCTGGCCAACATGATGAAACCCCATCTCTACTAAAAACACACAAAAATTAGCCAGGTGTGGTGGAGGACACCTGTAATCCCAGCTATTCGGGACGCTGAGGCCGGAGAATCACTTGAACCCGGGAGATGGAGGTTGATATGAGCCAAGATGACACCACTGCACTCCAGCCTGGGCCACAGAGTGAGACTCCACCTCAAAAAAAGAAAAAAAAAAAAAAAAGAAGAGTACATAGCAGCGTGGACCAGAAACTTTGAAGAATTTCACATTTCTAGAAGATGGAAGGCAAATGGTGTCAAATACATGGGAATTCGAAGCAGATCTAGAAACCCATAAGCAAACATAGGCAGAGATGGGTTAGCTAAAGAATTTAGTAGACCAGCTTTCCCCAAAGAGTTCCAGGAAAAACAAAAACTAAAAAACACGAGCTCAGGGTCACCAGAGGCTGAGTGTGAAAGCATGCCACAGGGCAGTGAGAGTGATAATAGGAGGATTACTGGAATCATGCCTCGGCCAGAGGCTAGAATCCAGGAGGTGTGTATTGGGTGTTGGGGCAGGAGGGAGAGGAGCAGTGCTCTGGATGATTTCCCACCGTAACCAGGGACATGAAGGACAAAAGGACTTGGCTGCTCAGCACAAAAGCAAAATTCCCTAGAATGTTCTTCCACCAGGTTGAGTCCTTCCCTACTTCCTCCTTCAAGGGGCAGAGTCCCAGTGGTTAGCCAGAGGAAAGTCCACTGGTCAGGATGTCTGTCCCACTCTCCCAGTCCAAGCTGAGCCCACCTGTATGTCCTGGAGTCACCATATTTTCTGCCCAGTCTGACAAAATCAGTGACCTTAACAGTGTGTAAAATGTGCCTAGTTGCTGTCCTTCCTTTATAAATCTGCTAGCAGTCTGAAAGGTTGGCCGAGTGGAACATGCAAAGCAGTAGCCCTCTGAGGAGCAGAGTTAAGGTTAGTACAGAAAAGACTTTTCCTCCCAAAACACCTTCAGTGTTTGGAGAGGCTATTATGTCAATAAGTAAAGAACATGCTACTGTGAAAAAGGTACAGGAACAAAAAAGAGTTGCCAAAAATAAAAAATATTATTGTAAGGTAAAAAATTTCATAAATGGGCCTAATAGTGGGATGGATATAACTGAAAACTAAGATGGTGATGAGGAAGACAGTCAAGAATAAATATACCAAAGTAGCAAAGAAATACCTGTGCAAGTAGAATAGCTTGCTTCAAACAGATGAGATTTGTCCTCCCAACATCAAAACATATCACAAAACTACAGTAATTAAGTCCCTTTGAGGCCAGCACTGACTGGGATAAGCAAATAGATAAATGGGATGTAACAGGCCTTATTTCAAACTAATAGGTTGTTCACCAACTCCTAGTTGGATACCCTGCTATCCATTATGAAAAAGAAAAAAAGGTAAGTTCTCATCTTACACCATACTTAAACTTCAGATGAATTAAGTATTAAACATAAAAATTAAATGAAACATGGGTTTCCCTGGGGATTCTAAGCCTAACTCCAAACTTGGAAGCTGCAAAGTTTGGCTTTGTGGCTCTACATGGAAAAAAAAAAATAGAAGCTGCAAAGGAAAATATTTTACCTATTTGACTACATAAAAGCTTAAAATTACTACATGACAAGGTACTGTAAAAATAGTTAAAGGATAAATGGCAAACTAATAGAAAACACTTGCAACAAAGGGTTAATAAAACATAAAGAGAAAAAAAATCACCCCCCCTCAAAAAAACCAGGCACGCTGTGAACAGAATATTCACAGTAGAAAGGAAAAGGCTATATTGGAAATATGAACAGGTGTTCATTCTCCCTAATAGTTAAAAAAGGTGTTAAATGAAAACTAGTTACTTTTCATGTTTCAGACTGGCAAAAATTACAGCACGTTTGAGGTTATGAAGAAAGGATGTTTTAAATTCTTGATAGTAATATAAGTTCAAGTATCTTTGAGGGCAAGTTGACCTTATCTATCAGTATTTTAAATATGTGTGCTCTATGACCCATCAGCTCTCCCTCAGGAATTTGAACTTATGTAAATGTTCATCATAGCATTGTAGTATTTAAATACCAAAAATAAAGTAAATGTGAAATTAGATGTCCTTCAGTAGGGCAATAGTTAAATAATTAGTAGGGCAATAAATTGTTACATCCACAGTAAAACATTGTGTTGTCATCAAAGAAAATGGGGTAGATTTGTATGAAGAGATGGGAAAATATGACTATCATATACAAATTTTAAAAAGCAGATTGTGGCCAGGCGGGGTGGCTCATGCCTGTAATCCTAGCACTTTGGGAGGCTAAGGTGAGTGGATCACCTGAGGTGATCCAGCCTGGCCAACATGGCAAAACCCCGTTTCTACTAAAAATACAAAAATTAGCCGGGCGTGGTGGCCATGCCTGTAATCCCAGCTACTCAGGAGGCTGAGGCAGGAGAATTGCTTGAACCTGAGGGGCGGAGGTTGCAGTGAGCCAAGATCGTGCCACTTCACTCCAGCCTGGGCAAAAGAGCGAAACTCCGTTTCAAAAAAAAAAAAAAAAAGCAGATTGTAGAATGGTGTATGTGAAATTTGATTCCCTTTGTGTATGTGTGTGTTTTTAAACCCATTGGTATGCTCATGTGTACATATATATGTCTGAGGTGTCTATATAGTAGTAACGTATTATACCTCAAATTGTTCCTAGTGGTTATCTCTAGAGAGAGACATTGTTAAAGCCAGAACATGAGCTAGGGATGTTTTTCTGTATTGCCTTAGGGTTTGAATTCTTGAGCATGAGCATGTATTTCTCTTTAAGTTTGTAGAAATGTTGGAAAAGATCCCCTACACTGAGACATCTTCCTTCCACTGTCTTATCCATGCTCCTTGACCTGATGGGCTGCTGGCTGTGCTTCAGTGTTAGCTGCTCATCATTGTTTTGTCTCATTTACAGGGATCATCTTGTGTCATATCTTAGAAGGCCACCTGGAGGAAGCTGAGTACCGGCTGGAATTCCTGAAGGAGGTGCAGAAGTCCCTTGGGAAGTCTGAGGTCAGAGCTCCCTGGGGGTATGGGTTGCTCCAGGATGATGTCCTCTGCTGTCCTCCCACCCCCACTTTCCAATAGAAAGCATGCAAGGTGGCCTGGACCTTCACTTTGCCCTTGCCTACCAAATCTGCCCAGGCTGACATTGGCACTGAGACTCGGTCCTCTCTTCCACAGGTGCTAATTTTCCTCCAAGCCCTCCTGATGTCCAGGAAGCACAAGGGGGAGGAAGAGACCACAGCGCTCCTGAAGGAGGCAGTGGAGCTTCACTTCTCCAGCATGCAAGGCATCCCTCTTGGCTCTGAGTACTTTGAAAAGCTGGACCCGTACTTCCTGGTCTGCATTGCTAAGGAATACTTGCTCTTCTGCCCCAAGCAGGTTAGGGGAAGGCCTATCTTCATGGTGGGGGTCTGGAGTACAGGTTTGGATGGTGCCCACCTGAAGGACAGAGGCAAGGACCTTACTTGGCCAGTCACAAGTAAGGATGGGGTGAGCCTTGGGCAGCTGGGGAGCCCAGTGCTCTTCAAACTTGAACATACAGCACACAGGTCACCTGGGAGGTTGTTCCAGTACAGATTCTGACTCTACAGGGGGGTCTAAAACCCTGCATCTCTAACAGGCTCCCAAGTGATATGGATGCTGCTTGTCTAGGGACCACACTTGGAAGAACAGGGCACCGGCCCATGGCCCTGCCTTTATCCGAGATGAGAATTTGGCTTCCTTTTCCGCAGAAGCCCCCTAAGAAGTATGTTAGTCTTTACTTGTTTGTCCTGCTCTTCCAGCCAGTCAGGATTCTTTGTGACCAAGGATCATATTTTTATACACCTTAATATCCCCCCAGTGCCTTGTAATGAGTCATTCAGCAAATATTTATTGAGTGCATTACTACATGCCAGATACCATTCTCGGTACTGGGGACACAACAGTGAACAAAACAAAGTTCCATAGTCTGGAGCTCGTGCTCTAAGCACTAGGTGATACAGAGGATAATAAATAAGTGTGGAATGAAGCAAAATTCCTTCACTGAGAGCATTTTCTGAGAGCTCCAGGAGTCTCTCTTAGAATAGGGCAAACCTACTCCCACCTCCACCGCCGTGTTCCCACAGCCCAGGTTACCAGGCCAGATCGTGTCTCCACTTCTTAAACAAGTCGCCGTGATCTTGAATCCTGTAGTCAAAGCAGCACCAGCTCTGATCGACCCCCTGTATTTGATGGCTCAGGTCAGGTATTACTCAGGTGAGCGGGGGATCCTGACAGCCAGGTGGGGACTTGCAAACACTTGATGTAGCTTTGTGTCTGCAGCCTCCTTTCCTAGGATACTACACACATACACACACACACACACACACACACTCTCCTTGCCTGGGGTACTACGCACACACACACACACACATGCATGCTCCTTGCCTGGGGTACTACACACACACACACATGCATGCTCCTTGCCTGGGGTACTACACACACACACACACACGTATGCACACACGTGCACACACACACAGGCACATGATCCTACAGGCCTGCCCACTCCCAGCCTCCATTCCCTAGTAAGCTTCCTGACCTCTCACCAGCAGGGGTCTCTCCCACCTAGGCCTTTGTGGATTTACTCATTTGATCTGTGCTGGTAATAGTTATTGAACTTCTTCTGAGATACAGTAGTACCAAAAATAGGCAAAAATTCCCTCATGGAGCTTGCATCTAGTAAGGGGAAATTGACAACTGAATGCAAGCTCCACGAGGGAGCACATCGTATTTTTTTGCTAGAACATGGTAATGCTATGGAAGAAGCTGAAACAGGGAAGTGATGCAGGGGTGGCAGGGTTGCAGTTTTGAAAAGGTATCCAGAAAGAACTTGTGGAGAAGTGAGAACCCTGTACCATGAGGCCTTCAGAGCCTCCAGGGGCTCTTTCACCTTCTCCCTTCTCAAGGCCCAGACCCTGGAGAGAAAGGGAAGGAGAGGGAAACTCTTCCATGGGTGCTCTATTGTCCTCTCTGATGCAGAGTCCTCCCCTGAAGTACTGTCTCCCTGTGGCCTCTCACCCAATCCTGCCTGCCTGGAAACCAGGCTGATCTGTGGTGTTCTGGGGGTGTCCAAAGGGATCAGAATACTGTGGCCATTTGTCTGTCTTCTGGCATTGCATCGTGTGGGTTGCACTCCTGCTGAGAGCTTTCCTGTCTTCATCCTTGGTCCTCCCTATGTTCATTTGGGTGCCAGGTTTCCCCACAGCTTCAAGGTATCCTGGATACAAGGCCAGGGTGAGAGAACTTCCCCTGGGTGCCGGCATCTGCCAGCAGATTTGGGCCCAAAGCAGTCTCCAGCTGTGTAGGTTGCCATGGTGACCTCTTCACATTTCCACAGCACATAAGAAGGAGCAGGGAGCTTGGGACCCAGAAACAGGTGCTCCCTACCCACCAGGTTATGGATCCCAAGTAGGAGTTGTTGAGAGACCTGACTGCAAGGGAAGAGAGTGCCCCTACCAACTCATCACACCCAACCCCTAGGCTGCTGCTACCACCCTGAAAGTGCCAGCCTGTCTGCAGGGAGGCCTCGCAGCCCTCAAGCCCCAGGGGATTCAGAGCTGAAGCTCAGGAACCCAATAGGCCTGGACGTAAATGCCAACTTCGCCCCTTCCAAGCCGAGTGGCTTATATCACTGGAGCCCCAGGTACCACATCTGAAAAAACAAGAACAATAGCACCAACCTTGCAGGGCTGGGCAAGTAATAAATCAGACTTTCTAAAGTGTTTTGCAAGTATTGAACATAGAGCAGGAGCTTCTTAAATTGTAACTATTATAGTTGCTGTTACTACTAGGTTTTGTTTGCTCTTAGGTGTGGGAATTGAGACTTAATGTGTTCCCCTGAGCTTCTGGATGGAGCTGTGAAGTGACTTAGCTATCTCCCTGAGGGTTACAGAGACAAGAAGGGTGTTGCACTGAGGTTTGAGTTTCCTGTCGTTTGTCTGAGTCAAGGAAACAACTGTGTAGTCTTAATTTTAGAAATGGACCCCTGAGTGAAGCAGAACAAAACTGGCTAAAATACTCAACTTTGTATATTTCTGGGGAACAGGACATGTAAAATTCATTCTGCCCTTGCATATCAGGTCTTAGGAGCCCTTGGGAACCCTGCATGTAGAGGTTTGTGTATTATTTCTAGGAGAGCTAGAGAATGCCCAGAGCATCCTGCAGCGTTGCCTGGAGCTGGACCCCGCCTCCGTGGATGCCCATCTCCTCATGTGTCAGATCTACTTGGCTCAGGGCAACTTTGGCATGTGCTTCCACTGCTTAGAGCTGGGTGTCAGCCACAACTTCCAGGTGGGTGCCCTGTCATCCTCTCAGCATCCCAAAGCCCAGCTAGCTGTGGCCCCTGTTTGCCTTCTGAGAGTAGCCCCAGGGGCTAGCTGTGTCCCGTAGATCTTTCTGCTCGTCCAAAGGCAGGGTTAGGCTCAGTGGGCTCCTGAGGCTTTCTCTGACCTGGCTGCTGTGAGCAGCAGCAGTAGCAGCAGTGAACTGGAGCCCCACACTCTGCTGTGCTCCTCCTAGGTCCGAGATCACCCCCTCTACCACCTCATCAAGGCCAGGGCCCTCAACAAGGCTGGAGACTATCCAGAGGCCATAAAGACGCTGAAAATGGTCATCAAATTGCCAGCTCTGAAGAAGGAAGAAGGCAGAAAGTTCCTCAGGCCCTCTGTGCAGCCTAGCCAGCGGGCATCCATCTTATTGGAACTGGTGGAGGCCCTCCGGCTGAATGGGGAGCTAGTAAGAAATGCCGTGCTCTCTTCCCTAGGGACTAGGGCACACGGGAGGCTCAGGGTAGGCCCAGGAACCAGGTTCTTTGATTCCACCCACTGTTTACTTGTGCATCAAGTGAAGGGTCTGTTTGATTCCCATGTTTTAGCATGAGGCCACCAAGGTCATGCAGGACACCATCAATGAGTTCGGTGGCACACCAGAAGAGAACCGCATCACCATTGCCAACGTGGACTTGGTCCTGAGCAAGGGCAATGTGGACGTGGCACTGAACATGCTAAGGAACATCTTGCCCAAGCAGTCCTGCTATATGGAAGCCAGAGAGAAGATGGCCAACATCTACCTGCAGACCCTCAGAGACAGGCGCCTCTACATCAGATGCTACCGGTAAGCCCCACAGGCAGCACAATGACAGCTTCTTCTCCAATGGTATCTTAGGGAGTGTTTCCTTCAGATGGTATTTCTTCAACCTGGGTCTCCAGAATGTGTCCTTGGAGTGTAGTTGATGAATGTATGGAATTGTCCATGGGTTACAATTTGAGCATGAAAGGTCAGTAAGCCCTGTTCATGGATGAGGATACAGAATCGAATTGGCCCTGAGCCCTGCTTGCCTCCCCCTCACCTGCTTGCACATGCTAGTGGGAGACTATAGGCCTGGTTCTCAGAGCAGACACACTGAAGCTCCAAGCTGCTGTCTCTGTATGATTTTGCATTGGGACCTCCAAGGCACCTTCCTCATCCCTTTCTTCTGGCAGAGCTGCATCTAAGCAATTTAAACTGGGAGGTGGGGATGCTGAGGGAGCAGGGAAGGCTATCCAGCAGTGGGAAACCAGTGAACAGTATGGAGGCACGGCCAGATTGGAGTTTTAGAAAGAGTGACATTGCTGCCTCATGGAGAGGGATCTGGAGGGATAGCGGGTAGAGTGAGAGGAACAGGTAGAGGGCCTGGCCATGGCCTAACTACAGAGATGGATGTGGAGAGCCTGACTCAGGTAGCTAGCACAGTGCCTCATTCACAGTGGACTTTCTATAAGTATTGATTGATGAATGAATGAATGTCAGCCAGAATCAGTGGGAAGGAAGTGAAGGAGATGATTTCAGGAACATGAGGTGTGTGCGAACCTGGGATAAGCTTTTGGTTACTCTTGCTTGCAGTGAGCTCTGTGAACATCTGCCTGGCCCCCACACCAGCCTGCTACTGGGCGATGCTTTAATGAGCATTCTGGAGGTAAGTGAGAGGCCTCACAGCCTTGCCAAGTGGCCCCCCCAGTCTCCCTTCTCCAGTGGGAGAGAAGAGGAAGACCCAAAGACACTTTCCCCACCAGCCCGAGAAGGCCCTGGAGGTCTATGATGAGGCCTATAGACGGAACCCACATGACGCCTCCCTGGCCAGCAGAATTGGGCAAGCTTATGTGAAGGCCCACCAGTATACTGAGGTCAGGCTGGGCTAGGGTGTGAAGGGGCAGGGAGGGCCAGCCCAGCAGGGAAGGAGGAGGACGGTACATGACTGGGGAGCTCTGGGTGGGAGGAGAGTGGCTGACTTTTCACTCAGCTCCTTCCTGAATGGGCTGCCAAGGGGAGAACTCAGCAACTCTCTGCCACTGACCACACCTGCTTAAGCTGAAGGTTACACCCTGTGCCAGCTGGGAGGAGTGCCTTTTCACTTTAGGCTATGTTCTGGAGGGGCACACTGGTGTGATGGCTGCTGAGGGGAACATGGTGTCAGGCACTGAAGGGCAGAACCAGGCCAGAGGCTAATATTTACTGTTTGCACTAAGGCAATTGAGTATTATGAGGCTGCCCAGAAGATTAATGGACAGGACTTTCTGTGCTGCGATCTGGGCAAACTGCTCCTGAAGTTAAAGAAGGTCAATAAAGCAGAAAAAGTTTTGAAGCAGGCACTGGAACATGACATTGGTGAGGCAGCATTGTAACCCATTTCTAGCATTTGGAGCAGACATACTCCTCCCCCATTCCCCATTAGCTGAAGTCCTGATCCCAGCGCTCCCCACCAACACAGCTTCCCAGGAGCCAGTGAACTAACACTAATTTGAGTTTCCATTTAACAGTCCAAGACATCCCATCCATGATGAATGATGTTAAGTGCCTGCTTTTGCTGGCAAAGGTTTACAAGAGCCATAAAAAAGAAGCTGTGATAGAAACTTTGAACAAGGTAATTGACAGGTAGACTCAAGCTCTTTATCTGCCATCTGCTGATGGGGGCTGAAGGAGGAGGAAGGAGAGAGCTCCAGGTCTGGAAAGCCCCAGACCTCTTCCTTAAAAAAGGACCTAGGTTACACCTCTGACATCCACTTTCACTTATTTTCCCGTCCTGGTTCATTCAGTGATGGTACACTAATGTGCTCTGAGCTGTGGTGGGCTGGGAAAGGCAGGAAGTAAGAGAGTGCCTTTGTCCTCAAGGGTGATAGTAGAGATAATAAGGATGGTAATGACAATAGCTCCCATGCATTGAAAGCTCTGTGCTAGGTTCTGTAGGGTTTTTGCTTTCTTATTGAATGATCACAGTAGCCCTTTGTAATAAGCATTGTGACATTCCCATGTAACAGATAAGTCTCTAGGAGGTTGAGAAATGTGCCCAAAGTTGGGTTCAGTTGTGTTAGTCTGTATTCTGTTGGTGTATACCAGAATACTTGAAACTGGGTAATTCATACATTTTCTACAGTTCTAGAGGCTGAGAAGTCCAAGGTGGAGGAGCCACATCTGGTGAGATCCTTCCTGCTCAGGGGAAGGGGAACTCTCTAAAGAGTGCAGTGCAGGGCATCACATGGTGGGCGGGGGGCGCCGAGCATGCTAACATGCTTGCTCCGGTCTCTCATCCTCTTCTAATGAAGCCACCAGTTCCACTCCCATGATAACCCATTAATCCATTCACCCATGTGTAGTTTAATCCATTTATGAGGGCAGATCCCTCATGATCCAATCACCTCTCAAAGGCCCTAACTTTCAATACTGCCACATTGGGGATTAAGTTTCCAGGAAAGCTCATGACATTTGGGGGGCATGTTCAAACCATAGCAACGTCATATGTTGCTTATCAGCAGGGATATGATTTTGTTGTGTGAACATCATAGAATGTACTTCCACATACCCAGATGGTATAGCTGACTTCACACCTAGGCTATCTAGTGTAGCCTATTGCTCTGAGTCTATAAACCTGCACAGCATGTTACTCTACTGAATACTGTAGGCAGTTGTAGCATCGTGGTAAGTATTTGTGTATTTATACACAGCTAAACATAGAAAATGTACAGTAAACATACAGTATTATAATCTTAAGGGACCAGCATCGTATATGTGGTCTGTCATTGACTGAAATGTTATGCAGCACGTGACTGTACCAGTAAGTGGTGGAGCTGAGATCTGAGCCAGGTCTGGCCTTTCCCAACGCGTGCTCTTTGCACACTGGGCTGCCCCTGATCCGAGAGCCCCCGGCCATTCCTGTCATATCTTCCTCACTTTTTTCCCCCCAGGGGTGTGGCCTCAAACTTGTTCCTGGAGTATGCTCTGTGCTTTTAGAGGGAGGGCCCACTCTCTGACTGTTCGAGATGATTTATCCCCTTGTTTACCACTGGATTCCCATTCCTCTTTTTGGCCCTCGGGGAGCCAAGTGCTGATTCCTACCCACGTCCTACAGCTTAACCCTGGCATCATCATTTCCTCTTGCCCTGATGTTCTCTGCTTACTCACCTGATCATTTGTGTGGTGAATATTTGTGGGTGCTTCCTCAAATTCCCAGCAGGGAGGCATACAGAACAGAATAGTCTACTGTGTGCCTTGGACACCTACTGTGTGCTAGTTCTAACCTGTAGTGCAGTGAAGCGAATTAGACACAGAACCTCAAGGTGTGATGGAAGCAGGTAAACAGGCTAAGTACAAAAGCGTGTTTTGTTTGAGTCCTTTGCTTCTGCTCCTGCCCCCAGAGGCAGTGCCAGCTTGCCTCATGTGTACTCAGCCAGTGGCTTTGCCTATTCAGAGTGACCCAAATTTGCCCAAGGGCACTTAAGATGTCATTTTTCATACTTCTGGCTCTGAATTAAGAACTTAGGACTTTCTGTGAACTGGTATGTCAGGCTCTGAGTTTCTGATCCTGGCTTGATTGGTTTCTCAAGGCCTTGGACCTCCAGTCTCGGATACTGAAGCGAGTTCCACTGGAGCAACCAGAAATGATTCCCTCCCAGAAGCAACTGGCAGCCTCTATCTGCATCCAATTTGCAGAGCACTACCTGGCAGAGAAAGAGTATGACAAGGCGGTACGGTCTTATAAGGATGTCTTCTCCTACTTGCCAACTGACAATAAGGTGAGTGGCCCTCAAAGCAAGAGGCTGCTTTCTCCCTCAGGGCACAATGACTTGCTGAGCTCACTGACCAGGTCCAGGGGCCAGTTCCTTCTCCATTCTTCCCTGAGGAGTCACAGATATGATGGGCATGGGAGGCCAGCTAGCAGTGGCCTCTGGGGTAAGGTGCCTGCTCCTGCTGACCTGGGGCCTCACCTGCTGCAGCCCTTGGAGCAAGGCTCACCGTGGATAGCCAAATGTGAAGGGTGTAGTGGGGAAGACATTGCTGAAAATCACGTTAGTCTGACATTTTCAAGTCCCCCTTGGAGGTGGGGAGATGACGAGGGTTGCAGCTGTCAGGGCACTTTGGGCATGAAGTGCAGGCTGAGCTTCCAAGAGGGCCTAGACTTGTGAGGGAGGTGTGGCTCCAGATAAGGGAACCATAGTTGGAGTTCACGCTAACACAGTAGATGAAGAGCTTAGTGACCGATACATTCATTCATTTAATACTCAACTCATTTAACAGATACCTCATCTAATATGTGCCAAGTACTGTGCCCGGCTCTGGAGACATAGTGGGGCAAAGCTTGGTCACTACCCACAGATTACCCTTGGGCAAGGGCATGTAGACGAGAGCACAGGCAGCGCTAATGCCATGCAATACATGCCTGCATGGGGATACACGGCACCACTTGGAGGAATAGTACCTGCCCCAGAGTCTGGGGCACAGAGGGCTCTCAGAGCAGTGAGGCCAGAGGTGAAGCTGAAGGATGAAAATGTGTTAGCTTGGCCCAACTTTCAGAGGTTAGTAAGACACAGGGTTTGACTGGATAACTGCATGGGAGAAGGGGAAGGCCAGGATGTTCACTTGGGGAATTCGAGACATATTTTGAAGGCAGAGCTGATAGAAGTGGGGTGTGAAGGAAAGAGCTGTCAAGGATAACCCCAGGGGTTTCCCATGGTGTTTACTAGTTAGTTTATTATATCCGGCCTTGTCCCAGGTGATGCTGGAGCTGGCGCAGCTCTACCTGCTCCAGGGGCACCTGGACCTGTGTGAGCAGCACTGTGCCATCCTCCTGCAGACTGAGCAGAACCATGAGACCGCTTCTGTGGTAGGAAGCCCCCAGCACCCACTCCCTCCCCTCCCTTCCTCCCTTCCCAGGGTCCCTGTGACCAGATGCAGGCTACTTCCTAGCCCCATAACCTCAGATGCCTCACTGACACACCTCTGAGGAGCTGTCGGGCAGAGAGGACTCAGTGCTGCACCTACTCTGCCCTTTAGCCGGAAGCGGTAGGCTGGCTGGCAGTGGGCAGCATCAATCTCCTGGGCCAGTCTAAGGTGGGGTGAGGTTGATTCACCCCAGGGGAAAGCACATTCACTGTAGGTGAAGGCAAGGGTGGGACAGGTTCCTGGGGCTTCAGGAAAAGCCCTCCTCGGTCCTGCCTCTCTCTTCCCTATCATCCAGACCTCCTCTAGGGCTGGCCCAGGAGCAGAAGCTGAGCCCTTGCAGAGCAAGGAGGGGTCCTCATCCCTACCTCTATTGCCTGGCAGTTCTCAGAATGGGTGGAGAGGCTTCCCCTGTAGGCTGTCAAAAAGCCCCACTGGTCTCTACCACTAGTCTTACCTTCCCATGTACATCCTCAACCCAACTCTTCTTGCCCCTCACCTTGGGAAGTCCTCACCTTCTGGGTGGGGGCCTGAGAAACCCTCAGGCTTCTCCTGTGGCGGCTTCTCACAAGGCCGAGGGAGGCTGCCCTGCAAGTCCTTTTCTACCTTCCCTTCTTACCACCATCACCCCCATACCCCCCGCCTCCCCCTACACCCATGCAAGCTGCCACTGTTGGGAAATCTGGAGCTTTGTGTGTTTTCTGATAGTTGATGGCTGACCTGATGTTTAGAAAACAGAAACATGAAGCGGCCATCAATCTTTACCACCAAGTCTTGGAGAAAGCGCCAGGTAATTCTGCCCATGGAGACTGCCTGTACCAGTTCCCACTGAGCAAGGGCCGCTCTCCCAGAGAAGGGTGGGACCTCTCCCTCCTTCCTGACTGGGCAGAGGAAGCCCCTTCCTCCCTGATTGTTCCAGAGAAGCAGGAAACTGATAAAGACCCAGTGGAACGTGCCGGCCCTTCCCGAGTCCAAGGGGCCAGTTCCTGGTCTCAAGGACTTGGCACTGGACCCAGGACAGCATGTCTGTCCCCAAATCACAGCCAATGGGGCTTGACACAGTCCCCTTTTGAGGTCACAGCCACTTGGAGGGACTAGAAATTCTCCCCCGTTGTATAGCTTCATTCCCATTCCCTGCAGCGTAAAACCACCCCTTATTGCTGGGGAAAGGGGCCAGACCTGAGGCTCAGGTTGGAGCCCTGGCAGGCCCATGGCAGTGTGCCCATAGGCCCAGGAGGTCACCACGGTTAGGAGTATGGGTGCTGGGGCCAGGCTGCCTGGGTCTGAGTCCTGGTCTACCACTTACTGGTTGTGCAACTTTCAGCAAATTATTTCTCCATGTCTCAGTGTCCTCATCTGTAAAGCAGACACAATAAGAGTACCTACCTAGGCCGGGCATGGTGGCTCACACCTGTAATCCTAGCACTTTGGGAACCCGAGGCGGGCAGATCACAAGGTCAGGGGATCGAGACCATCCTGGCTACACGGTGAAACCGTCTCTACTAAAAATACAAAAAAATTAGCCGGGCG
Organism: Pan troglodytes; assembly: GCF_028858775.2. Taxonomy (NCBI): domain Eukaryota; kingdom Metazoa; phylum Chordata; class Mammalia; order Primates; family Hominidae; genus Pan; species Pan troglodytes. Next base: position 43,144,294 of record NC_086015.1, read on the forward strand.
TGGTGGTGGGTGCCTGTAGTCCCAGCTACTCGGGGGTGGGCTGAGGCAGGAAAATGGCATGAACCCAGGAGGTAGAGCTTGCAGTGAGCCGAGATCACGCCACCGCACTCCAGCCTGGGTGACAGGGCAAGACTCCGTCTCAAAAAAAAAAAAAAAAAAGATTAGGTACCTACCTAATCTTGCAGTTAATATACAGGTAAAGCACTTAATACCAGGTACAATATAAGTGCTATATAAGTGTTAGCTGCTATTCTTTACTATTTTTAAGCATTAGTATTATTCTTTACTCAACCCTGGAGACCAGTGGAGACTCTGGAGCTGTTGGAATGTCCCTGCTCAGCCCAGATGGGCAGTATCTCTTGGCTTCTCCTAGGGCCCCAGCACCCTCATCTGATAACAGCTACTGGGCATTTCAGCCTGGAGATTTCTGTCTCTTATTTTAGACAATTTTTTGGTATTGAATAAATTAATCGATCTGCTAAGAAGAAGTGGTAAACTTGAAGACATTCCTGCCTTCTTTGAATTGGCCAAGAAGGTGTCTAGCCGGGTGCCTTTGGAACCAGGGTTCAATTACTGCAGAGGTATCTACTGCTGGTGAGTTGGGTGTGGTGTGTTGAGGGGCAGCTGTGTGCAGGAAGCCCTACTGGCAGATAGGCTAGGCCCTTGCTCTGCACAAAAGGAGCAGAAATTCTGCCTCCAGGACACCCGGACCCAGCAAGTGAGGGCCCATGGGGGCAGGGGTAGAACCCTGTGGAAGTCAGGGAGAGCCTGCAGCCTCTGGATGGAGGCCAGGTGAGGGCCACTTGGGCAGGCCACCAGCCTGCATCCAACACCCAGGTCCGACGCCCGCATCTCCTCCAGGGGAGCTGGGAAACCAGAGATCCAGCCTCTGCTTTGTGCAGACTCACAAAGTGGTCCTTGTATATCCCTGCCCTGTCTGGGCCTCAGTTTCCCTCACTGATTCTTGGTGTTTTCTCCACCACAGGCACATAGGGCAGCCCAACGAAGCCTTAAAGTTCCTGAACAAGGCACGCAAGGACAGCACTTGGGGCCAGAGCGCCATCTACCACATGGTGCAGATCTGTCTGAATCCAGACAACGAGGTTGTGGGCGGAGAGGCTTTTGAGAACCAGGGGGCTGAGAGCAAGTAAGGGCCCATGGAGGCAGGGGCGGAACCCTGGGGAAGTTACAGAAAGCCTGCAACCTCTGGGTTGAAGCCAGGTGAGGGCCACACGGGCAGGCCACCGGCCTGTGTCTGATACCCAGGTCTAACACCTGCAGCTACATGGAGAAGAAGGAGTTGGAGCAGCAGGGTGTGAGCACTGCCGAGAAACTGCTGCGTGAGTTTTACCCACATTCAGACTCCAGCCAGACCCAGCTGCGGCTGCTGCAGGGCCTCTGCCGGCTGGCCACCAGGGAGAAGGCTAACATGGAGGCTGCGCTGGGCAGCTTCATCCAGATAGCACAGGTTGAGGTGTGGCTGGTGGGGACTGGCGGGCATGGGCAGGTGGCAGGGCCGAGAAGACCAGGCGGCCAACACGTGCTGACGTCCACTTCCTACCTGGTGTGCAGAAGGACAGCGTCCCTGCCCTGCTGGCCTTGGCACAAGCCTACGTGTTCCTGAAGCAGATCCCCAAGGCGCGTATGCAGTTGAAGCGCCTGGCCAAGACCCCCTGGGTGCTGAGTGAGGCTGAGGACCTGGAGAAGAGCTGGCTCCTGCTGGCCGACATTTACTGCCAGGGCAGCAAGTTCGACCTTGCCTTAGAACTGCTGCGGCGCTGTGTGCAATACAACAAGGCAAGGAGCCACACACCAACTAGGGCTGCGGGATGGCAGAAAGGGTTCTAGGCATTCCAGGAAGGTGAAGCAGGCTTTGCAGGTAGAGGCCATATGGAATAAGAACTAGTCGGGAAGAGGCAGGCTGAGAGGGGCACATGGGCGACAGACCAGAATAGGAATGAGGATCAAGGGCGATGGACCAGGTGAGAGGAGGTGCACAGGGGTCGTGTTATGTCCAGAGGAGGGAACACTAAAGGACAGAAAGAGATGGGAAAGCTTCATGGGTTCCAAGCTGGAGGGACTTTTGCAGGTTAGAAAAGGCCAGGAATGGGAGTGGCGGAACAGGAGGGCTGCAGGGAAAGGGGTTACGCCAGTGTCTGGGGTAGCTGAGAGGAGGGCACACAGTTGGCTTCTTGCAAAGGTTGGGGTACCCCTGGGGTCCCTTGACAGTTTGGTTTATGGCAGTTCACTTCTGTCCCTTGCCTGCTTCTGGTTCTGGTCCCAGTCCCACCCTGGCCCAGGGAACCAGTTGGGGCTTCCACTCTGCAGAGGCTCTAACTGGCTTTCCCTGCAGTCCTGCTACAAGGCCTATGAGTACATGGGCTTCATCATGGAGAAGGAGCAGTCCTACAAGGATGCAGTCACCAACTACAAACTGGCCTGGAAGTACAGTCATCACGCCAACCCTGCCATTGGTAAGGCAACCAGCCAGGGTGCACGTGAATGGACGTGGGAGGGAGGTGGGCAGGAGGGCCCCCACCATGACCCCAGAACTCAAGGCCTGTACCCTGGCTGTTATGAGAACCAGAGGGGTTCTCAGGTCACCAGGGTGCCACCATCCATGCTCTCCATGTCCCCGGTAGGCTTCAAACTTGCTTTCAACTACCTGAAGGACAAGAAATTTGTGGAGGCCATCGAAATCTGCAACGATGTAAGCCAGCAGCCTTGGTGGGGAGGGCCTGGTGTAGTGGTGGGGAACCCTGCATGATACTGCACACCCATTCTCTCTCTGTTCCAGGTCCTCAGGGAGCACCCCGACTACCCCAAGATCAGGGAGGAAATTTTGGAAAAGGCCCGAAGGTCCCTGAGGCCCTAGCTGGGGTCAAGGGGCCTGGACCAGTAGAAGCCATCAACCTACTGAAGTTGTGTGGAGGGATGGAAAGTGGGTCAGTGGAGAAGGGAGTCAGAAAATGACACATTCTTCCCCATTTCTGTAGTGTATGTGGTTTATTTTGAGTCATGTCTCATCTGACCTAACTTTATGTTTTTAAGGCACAAGAAATTTTGCTCTGGGAAGAAAGACATCAACTGGCTTAACTTTTGCTGGGCTCATTGGGCGCTTTCTAACAGACTTCGCTTTTATCCCAGACTCTTTGAGGGGGCGGAGGGGAGCAAAGAGGGGGCTCCTAGTGGAATGGTGGTTGAAAAGAATCCCCTTCAGCTGTTTTTCAATGGTTGTTTCCCCTCTCCTGTCTGGTCTCCAGGATTCTGGAGCTAAAGCAGCAGATACTTCTCCCTGCCATGCTACCCTCTGAGTCTGCCTGGCGGTGGGCCCAGGATGCTGTGGGCAGTGGGCCCAGACAGGAGGATTAACTGCAGAAGGCCCCCACAGCTAAGGCCCTGTGTGAGAGGGCCTGCAGGGTGCAAGAGCCATTGTCCCACCCTGTCCATGCATTGTTTCCCTTTCCCCCGCCCCCCGCACCCCCACTCCCTGCCAAGTCCAGCTGGCTTCTTCTGGTCCTTACCAGTTTGGGACAAACCTGACTACCCTCGCCTGGCACAAGGAAATACATTCCAAGAAAAAATAGTTCCCACTTCAGCTTTTACAAAATACATTGCCTATCTAACATCCTACAGAAACCCTTTTAATGTCTAAGGGGGCAAATGCAGTGGTTCCTATTTAGATGAATAATGTTAACTGCAACTGGCAAGAGGGTGACAGAGGGCACCTTTGCTGTGCTCCCAATACCAGTCTTCCTTGATGTCATTAAGGATGCCAATAATGGGACAGTCTGGCCTCAGGACAATCAGGAAGCCTAGGATCTCCCAATGTGGCCTTCCCAGGTCCCTTCCCCTCTCTGGGTCTTGGTGTCCCCATTTGTGGCAGGAAATTAGATGTCTCCCAAATCGTGGCACAACTCTCTGCCAGTGATACACAGCAAACATTTTAAAGTTTAATAACTATGTGTTTTTAAAAACACATCATTTTTACATGGAAAACCAACTAGCACAGAAAAGTCAGGAATTTATGGGTGCTGTTCCATGGGATGGGTTTAACTTTTAAGCATACTGAAATAATTGATTTAAAGAAAAATTATTTAGAGTAAGTAGAATGCAGATATGGGCAGAGTTTTCAAGAGCAGTTGTCCAGTGACTAAGGTTTGGGAACAGTGGACAGATAAGGGTCCCTTTGGAACAGTGTAACTCGGATGGTGCTGAGCCTTGTTTTTATAACACACTGCTGATCACATACATGGTTTGTTGATATGAGCTGGGGATCTGGAATGCTTTCTCCAGGTTACTACCATTTTTCCTATGGGAAAACCCAGTCCCCTTTCTGTGATCTGCTTTACAACCCAGTTTTGTTGGGACAGGTTTGTTGACAGGTCTATCTATATGGAGAATGATCCTGTAAAGGGATTGTACATTAATCATGTTTTTGCTGTAAAACCTAGATTGTCTTCATTTATCTAAAAACAGAGAAACAAAAACTAAGAACCCTGTGGCCCTAGATGGGAGTAGGCAGGCCTCAGTCCAGCCATGGGCTGAGTCCATGTGGTGGAAGCCTGTTGGGACTTCCTGCCAGAGTACTGGAGCTGAGGGCTGCCACCCAGACCACCAGGCCAATCAGAGTGACCCTGGGAACCCTTGAAGAACCCAGGTTTTGGATTGTGCATGCTGAAGTAATCACTACAGAAGGGTGTCTAGGCACCAGTGAAGAAGAGACAGGACAACTCAATGTACCAGGGTACTCTAACCTGAGAAGCCTATTCCTAGTTAAGCTGGTTACAGGGACATACTGCCCCACCATAGGCCAGACTCCAAACTATGAGTCCTCTAAAGGCACTGATATGGCCATGTGGTCATGACCATGCATGTCCAGAGGCAAGAGACAGATACCTGAAGGGTGACAGGACAGGCAAAAAAAGGATTAAACATTCAGAGGAAGAATGGCAGAAACATGAAAATCGATGCAAGCTGCAAACATACACAGGACTTGCATGTTCCAGGCACTCTTTAAGGGCTTTGTAAATATGAAATAAACAAGTTTATGAGGTGAGTAGTGTTACTGTTTGCATGTAGTATTGAGGACACCCAGGCACAGAGGGAGTAATTTGCACAAATCACCTCACTAGGTAGCAGAAAATCTGAGATTCAAGCCCAGCATTCTGGCTCTGTGCTCTTACCAGTTAAGCCAAAGAGATGAGTGAGCCCAGTACAGACCAAGGCAGAGAATTAGAGCAAGGAGACCCAAATCAGTTCTCCTCTGGCGGTTCCTCCTTCCAGCTCTTGTACAAATCACTATCATTCCTAAGGGGGAAGTCAGCCTTTCTCAGGCCCCCAGATTGGGGCTCCCCAGAGCAGGGTGTGGCCTACTCCTCTGGCCTGCTGCCCAGCTGAGCTGCCAGGGACAGGTCAGACAGGTCTGGCTGGTGCAGAGGGATGAGGTTCTGCAGCTTCCCCCTGCCCTTTCCGCTGCCCCCCTGCTCAAGTCCCCAGGGACCACAGCTGCTATGTAAGGCCATCACCAGGCCTTGACCAGGCACATGCCCTTACCCTGCCTCCACCCAGGTTGGTGAATTCACCCTCAGGACAAGGCCTCAGCTCAGTGTGGGTGTGTAGGAAGAAGGGTGCCCTTACCCATCCCCAGCAGATAGCCCCATGTCAGAAGACCCTGGTGCTGCTCCTCCCCACCACCCCAGGTCACCACTGTAGAGGAACAGGTTACTCCAAAGGAAAAACTGCTCTATCTGCCTGGCCAGCCTCTCAGCTGGCTTCCTGCCTCCAACTTGACTGGCTTGCCTGGAAAGAGGCCCAATATGCTGGGTGTGCCTACTCCTACCCCTCAACACAGCCTGTGTCCATACTCCCCTCTGCAGGGCTTGTCCCCCATCCCCTTTGCCCCTGCTTCCCACCCCACAAATACATACCACATTGCTAAAAATAAAGCCCCTTTATTGGTACCTGTAAGCTCAGGTACAAGGTGTTCCCACAAGCACACAGGCTGGCAAGGCCTCCTGGGCAAGGGGGCAGGCCCAGAGCCTGCGTTTCTTGGCACAGACACAGAGAGAAATGGAATAAATTATAGTTCTGACACTCAGGGACAATGTAGAAATTATGATGCAAAATTAAACATTAGCAAACAAAGGGTATAAAAACCCTCAGGAGCCACCCCTCGCCAACTGGCCTCAGGGCATGGGCAGGTGGGCCAGGCTGAAGTGCAGTGCCCAGAAAGCCCTGAGATAATAGTCTGGGGCATGGTTCGCGCCCCGAGGTAGGCCCTTTGCCCTCTCTGGGCTTCCTGTTTCCTCCTTCCCCCTCCTACATCCCTGGGCCTGGAATAAAGGCTGTGGCCTTTGGGAAGGGGGAAGATGGAACAGAGGGCAGGAAGTGGAGGGGGCAGGGTGGGGCAGAAGGGAGTTTTGGTCACAGCTGTTCAGCCCAGGCTCTCCCCCTGCCTAGATGATGTCCTTGGCCAGCACCTGCCCGCAGAGCCATCTAGGAGCCAGGCAGCAGACACAGATCACAGAGCTCAAATCCACACCTAGTCTGCACCAAAGCCCAGGCAGGGCAAGGTGTAGGACTACAAGGCAAAAGGGGCTCTTGAGGGCCTGTGCCCACCCCACCCCTGGCATTACCCACCAGCCAAAGAGGTGCAACCAAAGCCTCCTCAATCTCCAAATAAATTATGGAAATAAATTATAGTCTTCACAGTCCAGTGGATTTAGCCACCCATGGGTCTAGGGCTCAGGGTGGCAGAAGCCACCTGATTTCAGCCCTGTCTCACCGTCTTTGGGCTAAGGAACATCACGCAAAGACCGGAAAGTGGTCTGCCAAGCTCCAGAGGAGCCACATTTTCTCCTCTTCCAGGCTCACGTTGTGGAGATAGAAGAGCAAGCTGTGGGTGTGGGGGGCCGGGCAGCTGAAAGGGGAAGCCCCCTCCCCCCAGTCCTCTCTTCAGCACAGAAAAGTTAAAACAACAAATAAATAAATCCAGAGAATTGTTTGAAAACCAGGAGTGTGCACATGGCACCTGTGGGTGAGCCAGCCAGTGGGAGACTGTTACGCAGACTCTGGGGAGCCCCATAATTACAAGAAAGCAGCAACAGGTCTCTTGGGGCTGGGAAAAGGCATCCTGGTCCTCACACCGGCACAGGCTCCATTAGAGATGCCGGGACAGTGTCCTCAAACTGGCTGTCAATAAAGGGATCTAGGGCTTCGGCGGCTGGCTCGGAGAAGCCCATGAGGGACTCCAGGAAGCAACTGCTGGCATCCCCAGGTGGAGACAGGCCAGGCAGGGGGAAGTGAGGTGCCTCAATGTTGTCCAGGCTGTCAGACACCTTCTGTGATGTGTAGTGAGGCCCCAGACTATAATCTGGCAGAGCCTGGAGTAACTCAAAGGAGTCACAAGAAGACAAGCTGAGATCCACTGAGCTACTCCGGCCAGCATCCATGCTGGGTGGCACTGAGGTGCCAGGAAGGCTGCCTTCCCTTGACCCTTCAAGGCCACCATTTAGGAAGCAGCTGGCATCCAGGTTGGCATTCTCATCCAGGATGCCTGATGTGAAGCTACAGCCAGAATAGCTGTGGGTCCAGCTGGCCAGGCCACCAGGGTCACTAGTACCAAAGATGTCAGCTGGATGGAAGCAGCTGAGGTTGTCCAGGTTCCCCACACTCCCTTCCTCCTCTTCCTCCTCCTCCCCACCGAAGTCAGAGTCACTGAAACTCAAGATGCGTGCCAGGCTGTCATCATCAACGCCAGGCTGGAAGCCAGGGCCAGGCAGGCCTGGGTGGGTGGGGCAGTCAGGAGCCTCACTAGTGCCCGATGCTGATGAAGATGCTGTGGAAGAATCAGTCATGTCGCTGCTGCAGCTGTTGTCTCCCAGCTCATTGTTCATGGGGGGCGTGGCCAGTGGGAAAGTAGGGACCAGGGCCTCCTCACCAGGGCTGGGTGGGCTGCCCTGGGCAGGGGCCTCCAGCTCCCTAAAGCTCTCAGCCTCCTGTTCCAACTGCAGGCGGGTGAGTGTGTGGATGAAATGGGTCTGAACTCTTGCCTGATTAAATTCCACACGGCCCATGGGGTTCTCACAGCCCTCCCTGCAGCAGCCACAGGGGAATGCTGTGTGGTCCATCTGCAGAGAAAAGTAGAGGTACAAGTGAGGGTTCTGTGGAGTGCAAAGAAGTCCCCACGCTCAGGATCCCCATCCCAGTCCAGCCATCACACCTGGCACTTGATGCCTGCCAGGCTGCAGCTGCAGGTCTCAGGGTCGCAGATCCTATCGCAGTGACAGCCACAATCCTCCCGGGATTGGCGCAGTGCCTGCAGCTCCCGCTTCTCCTCCCGATCGATCCTTCGCACACCTGAAGCCCTCAGCAGAGCTCGACGTCGCCGGGCTGGGTAGGGCTGTAGGAAGCTCACTTCTTCCAACCGGCCACCTGCCACAGCGACTGCCAAGTCCTCCTCCACAGAGGCGTCATCAATGGCATCCACCACAGGTGGCAGCCCTGCCTCTGCCTTGGGTACCCCAGCTGCCGAAAGCTGCATCCACAGGAAAGAGGGATGTGAGAAGCACAGACATGGACATGGGCTTAGCCCTACTGTCACTAGACAAACCCTCCCCAAGTGCTTACCCCCCCACTACTCGTGCTTAATCTGCGATGGGCACTGTGTGTCAGACAGTGAACAGGACAGCCAAGAAAACTGCCCTCAGGGCATTTGAAAAAAAAAAAAAAAGAGATATCCTACTCATGGCATTCCCTAGATCATGGACAGACTGCCTTTCCTAACCAGACAGATACGCACCCCCTCCAGTTCATATCAACTTCACATCCCCCTCTCCAAAAAGTTCAGATTCAGGTATCATGCCCCCAGCCCCTGCAGCAAATAGACACGAGCCCTCCTCTGCGCCTCCTGTTGCAGACAACCCAGGCAACAGACTCCAATCAAGCCAATCACTAGGCCCACAGGCCTGTTTCCCCATAAACATAATGAGCAAGTCAGCACCCACCCCTGGTATGCCCACCCCTCAAGGTTAGGACTCCAGGAGCTGCCTCAGGAGGTGGGCCACGGAGAGGGCTCTCTCTACCTTCCACTGCAGCATCTCCAACTTCTCCTCTTTCAAGCGCTGGCGGAGCTTCTCGTGCCGTGCACGGGCTTGCTCCTGCGCAAACTCAGCCAAAGAGAAGCGACGGCAGGCACTGTGGCGAAGGGCCATACCCAGAGTACAGCCACCACGGCTGGGCACACTGGTGAAGCCCTGGCAGCGGGGGAAGTAGAAGACGGTGATCCCATCAAAGGCTACACGGCCTGGGCGCTCCCGGCGAGCCCGCTTCAGGATAGACAGGGCTAGAAAGCAGGCAAAGATGGGCTGGGGATTAGTTTTCAGTGAGGCACAACTTACCTCCAAAAAGATCATGCCAGACTGCCCTCCCGCCTCCCACCTTTTCCCTCCTCCCTCTCTACCCATTTTGAAAAAAGAAATGTGAATTTAGGAGCCTGTGTGGTTGGGACTGGAGCGGCTGAAACTGAATACCACACCCATGTCAGAACTGGCTTATTGTTATTTACCAGTCCAAATGACAGTATTCGTAAGATTAAACATCTTTCCTATGTTTATTAGCCATGTACAGGTCCTTTGTACAGTTTTCTATTGTTTTTTATTGATTTGTAGGATTTCTGTGTTTTGCAACAGGCTTAAAAAGGCTTTCCCTTTACAAGTTAATGTTTATTGATTAGTAAGCTATGTACTGGTATTTTCATTAGGTTGAACCATAGCAAATTACCATGTAATGGTCAAATATTGGAATTTCCATATATTTCAACTTACTATATTAATTTTGTACCCAGCTACCAGAGGGAATTCCCTTCTAAAAGGTTTTCTGTTTATACTGTTAGATTCCATGTGCTAAAAATTATATTCTTTTTATGTGTAATGCACAGATATATACCTACAGTCCATAAAAAGGTAAACAGCACATCTATTGTATTAAAATTTCATGGTGGGGGGTAATTAAGGAGAAAATGTCTAAATAGGCTTCCTGGGGAACAATAATGAAAAATAAGGTCCAGAAACACTGCTCTAGGGCCATGTTCATCAGTCTGGAATCACAACTATACAAGCTTGAAAATAACCAGGAAAAACCCCTTTTCACTATGTTCAGGCAAAATGGACAGCATTTTGACAGGAGAGGGACCGGCTTGACAGGCCCCGTGGCAGAGAAGCATGGGGCGGGCGGGGAACTCCAGCAGTTCCATTTGTAGGACGGTAGGGTGCTCACTGGAGAAACGAAACTGGAACAGAAGGGAGGGGCCAGACCGGGAAGGCCCTGAGGGCACTCTGCAGAGCTGCATCCTGGATGTCATCACTCCCAAGGTCAAAGGTGAATTAGCTGGGCTCAGGTGCCCCTGGACAGTGGACACTGAGTGACCACTATATTATAGCTCATGAGAGCTACCGCCATGGGGACCTAACCACCAGAGGCCAAAGGCATTTGGTCAGGGACTTCTAAATTTCATCTTTCAGGAAGGCAGGCAGGTGATGGAGTTCCCAGGGGAGGGAGTACTCACGGGTGAAACTTCTGGGGCCACAGAAGTCACGGTCAGGCAGGGGCATCTGATCCCAGGGGCCTTCCTCCTCTGAGTCCCAGGCACGGGAGACAGAAGAGCTTGGGGAGCAGGAGCGAGACTGGCACCCGGAGGAAGAGGAAGAGGAGGAGGAGGAGACCGAGGAGTTGTCCTCATCCAGCTGGTCAAATTTCCTCTTCAACAGCCCAGTCATGGTGGTGCCGGACGTGCTCTGGGGTCTGGGGACAGACAGCCTGGAATAGGAATGAGAAGGCTCTAAGTGGCAGGCAGGCAGCAGCAGGTGGACTTCCAGCCAGGATCATCATCCCTCCCACTTACCCTCCAAGGCATCCCAGACCCTGGCCTCTGCCCTCCAGCCCTGCCTGTGGAGCTCTGTGTGGGGGAGGGCACAGTCTCCAGGAGGATCTCTGCACAAGACACAGCACCTCCCTCCCTCCAAACTAATGTGCAAATCCACGGCCTGATGCTTCAAACTCCCACCTCTGCCCAAAGCCTTCCCAGGCACCAGGCACCTTCCCCACTACCTCCTACAACACACACTTACATACATACACAAAACACACACACACACACACACACATGCATCCACACCAGCAGGGGAAGGAGGCAGACAGACCAACAGATGGACTGACAGACCTCAGCCTGGTCTCACTCATTCCCCGACAGGAATCCTGGGGCTGACTCACAGGCTGGGTGATTCACACAGCTTGCATCTGTGTGCCTGTGTGTGTGTGTGTATGTGTGTGTGTGTACGCCCTACAGCCCGCACAGCCCGCACGGCCCTGGTATGGTGGCTCTGCTTCCTCCTCCTCCTCCAGCACACCCACACAGGCACGCCACTCTGCACACAGGCAGGGCTGCGGGCCCTTGCTCCAGGCTAGCCAGGCACTCTGGGGAACAGGCTGGCTTTGACGTTGGCCTCCATTCCTAGACGGAGTAGTTTCTGAGCCCTTCCCCTCCCGGTGTGGGAGCTTCTCAGACTTTCCCTTAGAAACCCCCGCTCCACTGACAAGAAGTCTCCTGCCTCCAGGCCTGTGTGACCACAGCCACTAAGGCTGTCTCTTTAACATCTCATTTGATCCTAATGTCCAAAGTCTCTCCTGTCTATGGCTTCGTGACATGGAGCACCCCACAACACAACACTGTCTCCCAAGTGAGAGTCTCAGCCCTCAGCAGAAGTATAACCAGAGACTCCCACAGCTGGCTGGCCTTATCCAAGCAGAAGAGACTTGGGGCTCATTCCCTGGAATGCTTCAGCAAATAAGGGTCCTTCCCAAGGTTTGGCAAGCCCCAGAGGACTCAATCCCAAAGGCTGAGTACAGCTACCTTGTGTCTGTTGCTCCAGCTGGGCCTTTGGGGAGGTCACCAGGGGGAAAGGGAAAGGAAGTTGAAGCTGAGGCCGAGGCCCCAGTGCTGGGGAACCCTTCCCCCACTGCCATCACAGGAAATGAGAGAGAACAGGAAAAACCAACCAGAAGGCTGTCTTGGTCTCCTCTACTCAGGTGTCCTTTCCAAACACTCCTTTGCCCTCTTCCCAGCCGCCTACGAAGTCCCCGAATCCTGTAGAGTTTGCTGTCAACCTTACTAACTGGATAATGTTTACCCCAGGGACAGCCTCCCCTAGGCAAGCGTGAGAGAAGCAAGAAAATCTCCCTCCCCGGCCAATCCCCCACCCTGGGCCTGGGGGAAGAAGACTCACAGATGTTTCCGGGGGCTTCTCCGTGGGTAGTTTCTCAGGCTTGGCACCCCCCTCCCAGGGTCAAACCACAAACAAAAACAACCCAGCTCCCAGCTGACCAGCAGGTTCTCCCAGGAGGTGGGGGATTCATGACCCAGAGGCAGGCATACTCACATGTACACACATGCTCAGACCACACGGAAACACACATATGGACAAACAACACCCGCACATCCTGTCCCCATCGCATCCTGCCAAGAGACCCCATCCTTTTCCCAGTTCCAGATGCCATCTACAGGGCCCTGAATGCCTCCTTCACCACACATCCAGCCTGAGATCCCCCAGGACCCACTGCCCACTTGTTATCTCCGCCCAACCATCCCCTAGAAACATAAAATTCTGCAGGCCCCAAATCGAACCCCTTGTGTCTGTTCCCCACCCCCCATGCCATCTGTTCCTCTTCCTGTGTTCCCTATCTTAGTAACAGCCCCACCACCCACCCAGTCACTCAAGCCAGAAACCCGCAGTCATCCTCAACTCCTTCCTCTCTCTTCCTCCATCTATATCCAGGCACGCCATGCCTGGGAGTTCATGTAAATCCATTTAATCCACACAGAGCCAGGAACAGACCCAGGAGGTATCATGGAGGCCACGTGGCCGTGTTAAGAGCTTCGGCTCCAGAACCAGACTGCCTGCTTTTGAACTCTGGCTCCACTGTTACTTGGCTGGGTAATCCTGGGCAAGTTCCTTAACCTCTCTGTGCCTCCAATTCTTTGTCTTAAGACCTCATAGGGTTGGGGGATTTAGAAGAATCAACACATGTCACATGTTCTTAGATTAGTGATAAGTGCTCAGTGAATGTGTTATTCCACACTGTTTAAAAAAAAAAAAAAATGAGCTCCAGCTCCTGGATGCACACGACACAGATGCATCTCACAGACATCATGCTGAGTGAAAGAAGGCAGACACGAAATACATGCAAATGTTCAAAAAAAAGAGGCAGAACTACTCTGTGATGATATAAGTCAGAGCAGTGGTTCCCCAGGGGAGGGAGAAGGACACCCTGGAGAGAGTCATGAGGGAAATTTTCTGGGGTGGGAGGTAGGAAGGGCTGGGGGACCTGTAAGAGTTCTATGTTGATCTGCATGGTGGTTAAATGAATGTCTAAAATTGTAAAAATTCGTCTTATGGACACTTAAGATTTATATACTTACGCGTTTTATTTAGGTTACTATCAATTTAAAAAGTTCACTAACCTTAACATGTCTCTGTCCCCACAGCGGCCACCCCATGTCCCTCTGCTCCTGCCCTCTTTCCCCAGCCATTCTTGATCCTGCAGCCAGAATGACCTTCTTAAACCACACATTTACCTGCCACTCCCACGCCTAGAACCACTCTATAGCTCCCCTTGGGGCATTAGGATCAAGTCCAGAATTCAAGAAGCTGAAGCTGACCTGGCCACTGCTTCCCTCTCCCCACCTTGCTCTCTTTACTCCAGCTGAACTGGCAGTTCCCGTAATGGCCATGTCCCTGCTCACCTCCTGGCCTCTGCATAGCTGGAACAACCCAGCCTTATTCCCTTTCAGAAAGTCATCTTTCAAGGGGCCTCCTGAATCCCCCACTCCTTCCTCCTGCCTTTCTGTGCTCCTGCTATGGACTGAATATTTGTATCCTACCAAAATTCTTATGTTGAGACTGAATCCCCAGTGTGATGGTATTTGGAGGTGGGCCTTGGGGTAATCAGGAGATGAATGACACCTTATTAGCACCTTTATAAGAAGTGACACAAAAGAGATGGTCTCCCTCTCCAACATGTGAGCTCAGACCCAGCAAGAAGGTGTCCATCTGCAAGCCAAGAAGGCAGACTTCATCAGGCTGACTAGAGCCTTGATCTTGGACTTCACAACCTCCCAAGGTGTGAAAAATAAATCTTTTGTTTAAGCAACCCAGTCTATGGACTTTCCATTATAGCAGCCCAAAGTAAAACAGCTCCCAAAAACCCTGGTATTTCCCTATCACAGACTTTATCTGATCAGACTGCAAGGGCCTCATTGCTCATCTGCCTCACACTGAGGGCATTTCTCTCTGGCTGCCCCTGTGCCCATGTCTAGGACAGAGTCTGGCATAGAGAAGGCACCTGATAATACCAGAGGTAAGCAGACCAGCCCTGCATATCGGGTATAGACCCAACTGCACAGGCAATCTTACGCACATGAGGCTGCTGAGGGCGACTGGTCAGTGTGACCTTCTCCTGCTCCTGTCACAGTTAATTTAAGAGGGGCAGGAGGAGAGTCACATGTCTATCCCCCAGCTGTGCCAGAGGGTACAAGCAAGAACGGTGCTCAAAAAGGGTGGCTCTGGTGGCAGGAGAGGGAAGCTCAGGCTGCAGGCAGGTGCCAATGTAGGCAATCCCAGGAGGCTCCCTGGTCCCCCAAGAGGAAACAGATGGAGAGAGATGTCAGGAAAGCAGGCTCAGCCACGCACTGCGGCTCTGCCTAAGGGATCGCCACAGAAAGAGAACTTAAGGTGAGGAGGTTATGACCTCCAAGCCTACAGACAGGGAAACAGAGACACAGGGAAGCTACGGTCATGCTGCAGGTTCTAGTGATGAACAATCCCCTCCAAATCTGCAGAGCGGGAATGAAATGAGAAATTACCTCCTCCCTGATACTCCTCTGGAGAGGCGGGAGAAGTGCCCCTGGTTCTCATGTTCCTCTGTTCCACCTCGGAATCCAGAGGCTAAGAGGCAGAGGCAGGAGATGAAACAAAAAGACTGAGCCAGAGACAAGGAGAGGCCAAGAGGGAATGAAACATAGTGAGAATCTAAGAAAAGTGTCAGACAGTGAGTCAGAGGTGGGGGGAGGGGCCCTCAGCAGCTACCCAGGAATCAAGATCCTGACCATGGCAGTGTTCCCAGGGTGAGCACAGCCCCCTCCCTAGGGTCCTGGAGGAAGGAAAAGCAGTTCCCAGGAGCTGGCTCAGACAGAAATACCACACCGCCGAGGAACCCCAGAGACAGGCCCTGAATCTGAGAGCCAGGCTTCTTCTGGGATCTGAGCCCTGACAATCAGGCAGCCCTCCTGCCACCACACACAGGCACTGACAACCCCCCACTCAACTGGCCACAGTTATCCACACGCTCAGGTCACACTGTGCAAATCCAGGAAAGGCCACCTCACCCCTGGGCACCAAGCAACCAAAGGCTGTTTTTGAGAAGTGGGGGCGGGGCTTGAAAACGTCACAGCAACTCCTCTGTCCACCTCAGCAGTCCTACCAGTGCCCCAGGCCTCAACCCAAGCCAGTCTTAGGGAGGGGGCACCTTTAGCTGCCTCCATCCCCCTTCAGGAATCTGAAGAATGTGTCCTTTAACCTCAGAGCCCCAGGCCTTGGCCAGTCCCCCCAAAACACTTGGGGTCACATGACCCCTGTCCCTCAGGAACTTCCTGGGAGAAGGGGTGGGCACCTCCCAGCACCTCTAGCCCCCACTGAAAAACCAGCCTGGGTGGCCCTGAGAGGGCAGACCGAAAGCCTTGGCACCTCCTCCCCAACCATCCCTCTGAAGGAGAGCTGGGGGAGGGGACGGCTCCTCGGCTTTGGCCTCCAGGACCTGGCACTGGATAGGTGCCAAATGTTTGCTGGCTACATGAGGCACTTGTTCCTGCAGAAGGGAAACTGCACCTGACAATGACTGCTTCCTCCACCTAAGTGGGGCCTTCTTCCCTCTCTCATTCATTCATTCAACAAATACGCACTAAGCTCACATATGTGCCAAACACTGTGGCAGGCACTCGCGCATGCAGGGAGCAAGACTTATACAACTGCTGCCCTCTTGAAGCTCTGAATTGAGCAGGGAGGACAAATAGAGTGGGGTGCCGGGATGGAGGGTCTGAAGGGTGGGGCAGGGTACGGCTGGGGTGAAGGTAGGTCTCTCCGAGCAAGGAATGTAGGCAGAGTTCCAGATAGGGGCTCCGCATGGGTAAGGAACAGGAGGGACCAGCACAGTGTGATCGGAGGAGGGGCAGCCCGCGAGGCTGAGCCTGGGCTCCAGGGCAGGCTTTACCTCGAGGGCACGGCAAGCCACAGAAGGCTTAAGTAGGGAGTGACAATGCCAGATTTGCATTTTAAAAACGTGGCTCAGCACCGGGAGTGGAGGGGGTGTGACCGGTTGGAGGTGCTGCCAGGGCCAGGAGAGATGACAGGTCAAGGGCATAGGAGAAAGGCAGATACCAAGATGTGGAGAAGGAAGAGGGCAGGGCTGTCAAGGATTTGGGTCGGGGGAGGTGATGAGCTACTCTCCAAAAGGCTTGAGACTTCTGGGTGGAGGTGCTGGGTGGGCAGCAGGAGACGGGGAGGAACCCTCTGGTGTCAGGAGTGTGGGCTACGGCTGTGTGTGATTGTGCCGGGAGCGGGAGTGACTAAGTGTGTGACTATGGCTGTGGTGTGGGCATCTCCACAGTGCGTGCCTGTGAATGGGCCCCGGGGAGGAGAAACTGAGGAAGGGGAGGAAGTACGTGCTGCGGAAGGAGGAGAAGTGCGTGGGAGAGAGTCTACGTGTGCCTGCGGGTGGCCGGTGTAGCTGAGACCGTGACTCACAGCAGTGGCCTCTGAGAGTGACGGCGACTGACAAACAGGTGAGCCTACGACACAATCCCTCCCTCCCGGGGTCCGTGACTCACCGCGCCTCCCTCTACGCTCATCCCTCCACTCCCTCCCTGACCCCCGCCGGCCGGGGGCGCCCGGCACACGCCGCAGCTCCCGCAGCCTCCCCGAGGGGGGAGCCCGAGGAGGAAGGCGAAAAATGTCACCTGCTCCGGCCACGCGAGGAACTTCTGAAAAGTTCTCAGGCAACTGGGTCAAAAGGAAACTCACCCGCGGACGCACGCCCCCGTCGCCTCGCCGCTCGCGCGCAAGCCCGGCTCTGTCCCCACTCGCGCCGAGCTCGGGGAGCCGTGACTTCTCTCGGGGTTACCGCGGCGGGCGGGGGAGGGGAGCAGAAAACCTGCGACTCCCGCCGGCCGGGCCCCCGGCCCCCGACTCCGGCCGCGGCACGCCGTCAGAGCCGGGCAGCTCCAGCCCCCGCGCCCGCTCAGGGTGCCGGGGAGTGAACGGCAGGAGGCAGGAGCGGCAGTGCCACTCGCGCTGAATGCCCCCTCCGCAAAGTCCCGTCCTGCCGGGCCCGAGGCCCCTCGGCGCTCACCTGCAATCCGGACGCTCGCGGAGGACAACGACGCGACCCGCGTCCCGGCCGGGGACGCCCCCTGCGCCGCGACTCTGTGCGCTCGGCCCGGCAGCCGTCGGTCCAGCCGCCCCTCGCTCTGCGCGTCCGGCAGCGGCGGCGGCGGCGGGAGACTGGCTGCGCCCAGCCCCGCCCGCCGCTCCGCCCTCCTCGTCAGTGGAAAACTCCGGGGCTCACTGCGCTGACGCACGCCGGGCCTCCAGCCAGGCCGCCCGGCAGCCCCGCCCCGGAGGCGCCGCCTCCTCCCCCGCCTGGAGCCTGGCGCAGCGGCCTGGGGGCCTCCCTGCGGACTCTGACCCGGCGACTGCGCCTCCGCCGCTCTCCGCCCCCAGCCCTCTCCCGCCAGCGCCCTCCCCGCCCCGCTTCCAGCACGGTCCCTAAAGGCGCGGACGACTCAAGCCGGCAGAGCCGAGCGAAGAGATCCCCACCTCGCCCCACCGCCCCAGTTTACAGATGGGTAGACCGAGGCCGGGAGCACCTCGTAACTCCGCAAGGCCACGGGCTAGACAGTGGCAGAGCCGACGTCTCCTGTACGCTCTCCACCCCCACCCCTCTAGAGGGAGTTTATTTTATTCCAATCTAAAAGTTCCCCCCTCCGCCCCCAACCTACCACCCACCCCCAGATCCGCCGGAAAAGTAAACTGTGGCTGGAGAGGAATCTGGGGTGTGTGGGGAGCGGGGAGGCAGGGAGCGGGAAGGATGGATGTAATCAGTGGGCCTGAACTTCATTCCTGCCCACGGGCCAAGAGACCCTTCCCTGCAGAAGTTCCAAACTAGGGGTTCTTAGAACTAGCTTCCCCACTCCCACCTCAACCTTCCCTTAAAAAAATAAAAAGGCTGGTTTCTTCCGGGCCAGATCTTGGCCACTTAAAATGGCCCACTGCCTTCTCTGCTCCCGCCAAGGCCTATCCTGACTCGGGGCCAACCCTCCCGGTACGACATGCCCCGGCAACCAAGTCCTGGCCTGGGAGCCCACCCTCAGCCCCACTTCCCAACCGCAGGTACGAGTCTACTCATCACCTCGAGCGTTTCCACCCTCACGCTTTTACTGCAGCCGGTCTTCTCGACTGGAATGCTCTCCTGCCCTCTCTCTGCTTACCAGAATCCCAATGCCTTTAAGGGCTCAGCTTGCACTGCCTCCTCCAGGGAGCCTTCGTGGGAGCCTGACCCTCCCCCTCCCAGTCCTGCTCCCGCTGCATTCTGGGTTCTTCTGACTGTCCTAGATGAATGCTGTCAGCCACTAGCCCAGCCCTCAGGATTCCATTCTACCTTCCTCCAGGTTGGGGGTGGGGGTGACCTCCTGGCCTGCTTGGATGGCATCTGCGGTGGAGTTGATGGTGAGAGCCCCTCTTCAGCCACAGATGTGCATGTAGAATGGCAGGGGTCTGCTCCACTTTACCTTTCCTGCAAGAACAATAGGAGGAAAGCAGGTTGGGGGAAGATAAAGGCCCTGTCCTTCCGCATGCATTGAGTGTGTACCTGGGGGCCTGCAGGCGGAGGTGTCTGGGCAGCTGGAGCCAAGCTTCCAGTGGCTTCCCAGTACCCTCCTGATGAAGTCTCAACTCCTTGGGGCCTACAAAGCTGGAATAATCTGGCCCTTTCTCACTTTTGCAGTCTCACCTCTCTCTTCATACCCTCATTTACCACTCCCTTCCCCCCCCGCCTTCAATGCTATTAATGTGTGTACGTGTCATTTTGTTGGTTTATGTGCTTTTTTTTTTTTTTTTCCGAGATGGAGTCTCACTCTGTTGCCCAGGCAGGAGTGCAGTGGCTCAATCTCGGTTCACTGCAACCTCCGCCTCCTGGGTTCAAGCGATTCTCCTGCCTCAGCCTCCCGAGTAGCTGGGATTACAGGCATGCGCCACCACGTCTGGCTAGTTTTTTTTGTATTTTTAGTAGGTATGGGGTTTCTCCACGTTGGCCAGGCTGGTCTCGAACTCTTGACCTCAGATGATCCACCCGCCTTGGCCTCCCAAAGTGCTGGAATTACAGGTGTGAGCCACCGCGCCTGGCCAGTTCATGTGCTTTTAACGTTAGTCCTTCTACATTTGGTTTTATTTTATACATGAGGTATGATTCTGTCGCAGCCTCACCTGTACACTTCCACCTCATACCCCTGATGACTGCTCTCCAGCTCTGTTGGCCAGTTGTCAGTTCTCAGAGTATGTCCTGTTTTAAACTTTCAAGGATGCTGATCCCACCTTGCACCTGCCTTGCACCCACTTAGTTGTGTGGTTTCCTTGTGCATTTCCTTGTGCTTTGTCTGTGAGCAGTGGGAGGGCAGGAGCAATGTTGGACTTGATCACTGCTCTATCTCCAGTGCTTGATAAGAACTTGTTGAATAAACTAAACATGACTAGTAAATGGGTAAAGTTGCTAGGGCTCAAGGAGAGGGCAGGGCTGGAGGTGGCAGTGGATGGATTTTTAACACACAGCTAGCACACTGAAGCTATAGTGTAGCTGAGAATGCACAGGAAGGAACTTAAAGGCTACAAAGCTGGGTGTCTGTTGCTAGAGGTGACTCCACTCTCAGGGCTTTAAGGGGTAACCCCGCAGGCCACCCACCCTCCACCACCCACCTCAGACCTCAGCTGTGCTCTCACTGTGGCTGCGGGCTGCAGACATTGCTGTTCCCAAGGAATCCTTTCCACTGCCTGCCTTCCTGCCTGCCTCTAATCTCCAGGCCAAGTTTCCAGCAGAAGAGAGGCTTCTATGATACCCAGAAGTGATCTAGTTTTGTTTCTGTCCCTGACTGTCTCTTTCCCTCGCTCTCTGGCCTTTAGCTTTTCAATCTGTAAAATGGAGGCATTGGACAAGAGAACCCTCACCAGCTTCAACATTCGTTGACTCAGTTTCTAGAAGATGCTGCCTGCTTATCAGGGAACTGGGCAGGGTTGGGCACTAGAATTAATGAGGGTCTCTCATGCTGCCTACGTTTGCATCCTGTTGAGTTGTATATTGGGGAAACCAGACGAGTCAGAAATCAGGGTAGGGAGTTTGCTGGTGAGGGCTGGAGTGGTGCTTAGAGTGGGGAGCCCAATGGAAGAGAAAGAGAGAACAAGGGAAAATACAGGAGAATAAGAAGAATCAAGTGACGTGTGTTCTCCAGAAAAGCATCTCCCCGTCCTGGGATGGACTCACCAGATGTTCCCCAGATGTTACTGATGATGGGAAACATCTCCCTCTGGGATCCCAAGTAAACTCTTCTTATTCATGGGGAAAAGAAAGGTCTGTTCCAAAGCATTAAGGGTGGGGTCTGGAGCAGCATCCATCTGTGACTATGGCACATATATAGGCAGAAACACACCCACATATCCTCAAGGAATTTCTGAATACTTGGAAGAGTCCTAAGTTTCTCCAACATTCAGCATCCATGAACCACCAATTTTAGGTAAATAAAAATTATCACAAGTTTTAAATAAAAATTTTTTAAATTAAAAATTAATGCTTTATTCCCATTAGTAAAGCTAATCTCAAAGGAAACTAATAATATTAAATATGACAAAATTGAGAATTGACCAGATCCGTTGTAAATTGTTCAGGCTGGAGTGTAGTGGCATGATCTCAAGTCACTGCAACCTCCGTCTCCCAGGTTCGAGCAATTCTCCTGCCTCAGCCTCCCAAGTAGCTGGGACTACAGGCACATGCCACCATGCCTAGCTAATTTTTGTATTTTTAGTAGAGATGGGGTTTCACCGTGTTGGCCAGGCTGGTTTTGAATTCCTAACTTCAAGTGATCTGCCCACCTTGCCCTCCCAAAATGGTGGGATTTCAGGCATGAGCCACCATACCTGGCCCATCGTACATTGTTGATGGGAGGGTGAATTGACACAATCAGGGAACTGGGCAGGTTTGGGCACTTGAGTTAATGAGGGTATAATTGGAAACTATTGGAAATAATTCCACTATTCAGTATATACCCAGGAGAAACAAGGCGCTTATACACACCAAGAGACATTTAAAATAATGTTATAGCAGTTTTATGTATGTTTTCAGCCCATAACTGAAAACAACACAAATTCTACTAATAGGTAAGTGAAAATTAATTGTTATCATATAATGGGATATTACACAACAACGAAAAATAACGAGCTATTGCTTCATACGATACTATGGTTTGAATGTCCCCGCCAAAACTCAGATTGAAATTTAATTGCCATTGTGTCAGTACTGGGAGGTGTGACCTTTGAAAGAGGAGTAACTATAATTCCACTTATTTTATTAAATTTTAAAGCAGGTGAATTAAAGCACAGTGATAGATAATGTTGCCTTGGGGATATTGACTGGGAAGGGGCACAAGAGCCTTCTGGGATGCTAGAGATGTTCTATATCTTGATCTGTGTAGCAATTGGACAGGTATATACATGTGTAAAGATTCAAGTTCCTTACTGAAGATTTGTTCACTTTAAGTTTTACCCTGATTTTTTTTTTTTTTTAAAGAGAGGAGAAGTTAGTGTCAATCACAGTGCCATTATTGTGAAAATGGAGCCAGTGTTTTCAGCCTTTCACCGATAATCTACATCTAGACCAGTGAGGTATATCTGGGGTCCACAGGTCAGGTTCAACTGTTTGGTTTCTCTTCATCTAAATTAGTGTGATGGTCTGGAGAGTTTTCCAACACCTACAGCCAATTATCTGATTCTCCAGACACCAGCTGGGTGTTCAACAATTCAACTTTAACACTAACTTCCCAGCATTAGTGCAGACCCCACAGCTTCAGGGCTCAGTCTCACAAGACTGACCATTCCTCTCAGACACCAGTCACAAGTTCCAGGCTTATTGTACTTCTGACCAACCAGCTATAAAGCTGGAGTTCCCACAGCCCCCTCCTAAAGTTCAATAATTTGCTGGAATGGCTCACAGAACTCAGGGAGACGCTTTAGTTACCAGTTTATTATAAAGAATGCAAACGAAGAGCCAGACGACGAGAAACAGATTAAGGTTCAGAAGTGTCTGGAGCACTGGGGTCTGCTTCCCTCTTGGTATGTGGATGTGTTCACCAGCCTAGAAGCTCATTCCGTCTTATTGTTCAGGAGTTTTTGTAGAGCTTAATCTCTAGTCCCCTTCCCCCTCCTGGAGGTTGATGGGTAGAGTTGAAAGTTCTAGCCTTCTAATCCCTTGGTCTTTCTGGTGATCAACCTCATTCTGAGGCTAAGGGCCCCACCCTTAATCACTTTATTATAATAGCATAGACTCAGGTGTGATTGTAAGGGGCTCCTGATGGATAAATCCTGTCACTCAGGAAACTCCAAGGGAAATTCCAAAGGAACTCTGAGCAAGAAAGTAGGGACAAAGACCAAATATATTTCTTATTTTGCCACAGATGGGTAAGAATTTTATTCCATTCATGACTCTCAAGTGCAAGGAGCTTCAAGTTATTTTTCATCTAAGAGTTTCATAGTTTTAGCTCTTACGTTTAGGTCTTTAATCCATTTATAGTTAAATTTTATATGATAATAAGCTAAGGGTCCAACTTCATTATTTTGCATATGAATATCTAGTTTTCCCAACATTATTTGTTAAAAAGAATTCCCCCTCCCCCAAATCAAATCCGAGCAGCTAAGTCTCAAGGGGAGCTTCCCCTTCAGTCAGCAGAGACACTCTCCTGTGTGCCATCCCAACCCCACCCCTCTGAGGTCTATCTGAAGAATGGGGATGCCTTCCCCTGTCTAGGATGACCTAGCTGTCTGATTTTCAGTCCATACTGTCTGCTTGTGGCTAATATTCTCCTTCTCCAAGCCCATGGATCCACTGAGCATAGAAGATGGGCCCTGCTATTTCTGAGCTATCCTTGGTTGTGCAGAGGGAAGGGAAGACTTTTATGAGGCTGCGAATAGGGACTAAGTTCCTGGCTTCCTAGGGGGCTCAAATATTCCTCTCTGGACAACCCCACCCCAACTACCTCCTCCTCTCCATAGTCCTGAGGGGAATTCTGCTCCTCTCCACCTTGCCTTTTACTCTTCCCCCTCCTCAAAGGAATTCCCCTCTCTAGGCCTTCATCTTGGTTGGAGACCCACCCCAGCCCTCTCAACAGGCTAAGGCAATTGTTCTCAAGTTCTAACCCCTGACCATCAGCATCAGCATCACTGGAGAAGCTGTTAGAAATGCAGATTCTTGGGTCTTTCCTAGACCTACTGAATCAGAAATTCTGCAAGTGGGGCCCAGCAACCTGGGTTTTAACAAGCCCTCCAATTGATTCTTATGCACATCAAATTTTGAGGCCCACTGAGCATTGCATTGGAAAGCAAAAACGCGGAAAGGAGACTGTCTTAAAGCACATTTCTTGAACATTCTTATTTATCTAAATTGGAAGACTTTTGTGCATAGATCTGTAGGTTAAAAATCCAAGCGGTTGAGTTCTGGGTCAAAGGAGTTTGAAAGACATTGCCAAATCACCATCCCAAAAATTGCACCAATTTCACTCTCAACCAATAGTGTCTGAGGGTGACTGTTTCCCAACACCCTCCCTGGCACTGGGTGCTATCAAACTGTGAATCTCTGCCAATCTGATAGGAGAAACAATCTTACTGTTTCAGTCGGCATTTCTCTTTTTACGAGTGAAGTTGAAGCTTTTAAAAGCCATTTCTATTTCTCAGTAAACTGCTGGTTTATATTCCTTACTCATTTTGTCTTGAGTTGCTTTAGGTCTTTGAGGATGAGGGAGGTGAGCTTGTCTGTCTGTTACACAGTAGCACTTATTATTGGTTTGTCTTTCACCTTGCTTTATAGAATGCTTTACCGTACAGAAGTCTTTTTTTTTTCTTTTTTTTGAGACAGAGTCTCGCTCTGTCGCCCAGGGTGGCTGGAATACAGTGGCAAGATCTCGGCTCACTGCATCCTCAACCTCTAGGGTTCAAGCAGTCCTCCCACCTCAGCCTCCCAGGTAGCTGGGACCACAGGTGCACACCACCACCCCCAACTCATTTTTTTTTTTTATTACTTGTAGAGACCAGGTCTTGCTATGTAGCTAGGCTGGTCTTGCGCTCCTTGGCTCAAGCAATCGTCCCACCTCAGCCTCTCAAAGTGTTAGGATTACACATGTGAGCCTAAATTTTTATATAGCCACATTTCATAAATGTTTACTTTAGGGATCCTGGATTTTATTTGCTGAATTCTTTATCATACTATTATAAATAAATTTACTTATTGTTTCTCTATGGTCTTATGGTTTTATTTTTTATATATATCCTTTATCCACCTGGAATTTATTTTGATTTAGGGAATAGTGTTCCCATTATATTTTTCCCCCAAATGGGTAGCTAATTTTACTACCACCTTTCTCTACTAATTTAGAATGTCACCTTAAACGTAAACTGAATTCTGATATGTGTTGGGATCTATTTCTGATTTTCTATTCTGGTTTACTGAGTTGTCTATTTCACCTTTGGATACCAAATTGCTTTACAAATTATAATTTCATAATATTTTTATCATCTGATACATCTAGCCTCATCTTGTTGCTTTTCTTTTTCAGGGCTTTCCTGGCTCTTATTTATTTCCTCATTTGGTTGTCATATAATTTTTGACAAGTTCCTCACCTGACTAACAAACAAATCCAATGGGTATTTTGATTAGAGTCACAGTGAGTAAATGGATTGAGAAAGCACTGACATTTTTTATTTTTAAATTTTTAAAATATGGAGTTGAGGTCTCACTATGTTGCTCAGGCTGATCTCAAATTCCTGGCCTCAAGTGATCCTCCCTAAGTTCTGGGATTACAGGAATGAGCCATTGTGCCCAGCCAACACTGACATTTTTATAATATTGAGTCTTTCTATTCAAAAGCACAGAATAGGCCGGGCACAGTGGCTTATACCTGTAATCCCAGCACTTTGGGAGGCTGAGGCAGGTGGATCACCTGAGGTCAGGAGTTCGAGACCAGCCTGGCCAACATGGTGAAACCCTGTCTCTACTAAAAATACAAAAATTAGCTGGGTATGGTGGCAGGCGCCTGTAATCCCAGCTACTCGGGAGGCTGAGGCAGGAGAATCGCTTGAACCCAGAAGGCGGAGTTTGCAGTGAGCCGAGATTGCGCCATTGCACTCCAGCCTGGGGGACAAGAGTGAGACTCCGTCTCAAAAAAAAAAAAAAAAATTAGCCAGGCATGGTGGCGGGTGCCTGTAATCCCAGCTACTTGGGAGGCTGAGGCAGAAGAACCACTTGAACCCCGGAGGCAGAGGTTGTAGTGAGCTGAAATCACACCACTGCACTCCAGCCTGGGTGACAAGAGGAAGACACTGTCTCAAAAAAAAAACAAAAAACACAGAGTAGTCTGGCTACAGTGGCTCACACCTGTAATCCCAGCACTTTGGGAGGCCAAGGTGGGAGGATCACATGCATCCAGGAGTTTGAGACCAGCCTGGACAACATAGGGAGACCCTGTCTCTACAAAAATTCAAAACTTTGTGGTGTGTGGTGGCATATGCCTGTAGTTCCAGCTACTCGGGAGGCTGAGGTGGGAGGATCACTTGAGTCCAGAAGGTTGAGGCTGCAGTGAGTCATTATCATGCCACTGCACTCCAGCCTGGGAGACAGAGTGAGACCCTGTCTCAAAACAAAACAAAAAACAAAAGCCTAGAATAGAATGTTCTCTATTATTTTATTTATTTTTATTTTTAGAGACAGGATCTCACTTTGTTGCCCAGGCTGCAGTGCAGTGGTGGGCTCATAGCTCACTGCAGACTCAAACTCCTGGGCTCAAGCAATGCTCTTACTTTAGCTTCCCAAGTAGCTGGGACTACTGGCGTGCACCATCACATTTGGCTAATTTTGTTTGTTTTTAGCAGTGGTCAGGCTTCACTGTGTTGCCCAGACTGGTCTTAAACTCCTGAGCTCAAGCCATCCTCCCGCTTTGGCCTCCCAAAATGCTGGGAGCACTTTGCCCAGCATTCTGTATAATTTTAATATTATCTTTGTAAAGGCCCTTATATGTCTTTTAAATATTTTTCTAAATATTTTGTCTTTTTGATTGCCATTATAACTGTAATTTCTATCATATATTTCTGATAGATTTTATATATATACATATATTATTTATATAAAGTAAAGTAAAGGAGAGCTACTGGGTTTTGTATATGAACCTTGGAAACTGCCATCATCTTTATTTATTTATTTTTTTGAGATGGGGTCTTGCTTTGTTGCCCAGTGGCACAATCTTGGCTCACTGCAACCTCTGCCTCCTGGACTCAAGTGATCCTTCCACCTCAGCATCCCTAGTACCTGGCACCACAGGTGCTCGCCATCATGCCTAGCTAATTTTTGTATTTTTTGTAGAGACAGAGTTTCGCCATGTTTCCAGGCTGGTTTCGAACTTCTGGGCTCAAGAAATCCACCTGCTTCAACCTCCCAAAGTGCTGGGATTACAGGCATGAGCCACTGCGCCCGAGCCATCCTGAATTACTGTCTCTCTAATAGTTGGGAATTTTCCAATCACATCATCTACATATAAATTTGCTTCCTCTTTCCAATATTTACATCACATTTCTCTTTTTTGTCTAATTACACTGGCATGAACTGCTAGAGCCATGTTAAATGATAATGATCATGATGGCTGCTTTCACCTTGCTTTTTATTTTTTGGCTTAAAACAATAGAAATTTATTCTCTCACAGTTCTGGAGGCCAGAAGTCCTAAGTCAAGGTGTTGGCACTGCTGTTTCCTTCTGGATGCTGCGAGGGAAAACCATTCCCTGCCTCTCTTGCAGTTTCTGGTGGCTGCCGGCCCTCCTCGGCACTCCTTGGCTTGTGGCCGCGTCCCTCTGGGCTCTGCTCTGTCTTCACGTTGCCTTCTCCCCTGTGGGCCTTTTCTCCTCTTCTCTTCTGAAGACACTTATCATTGGATTTAGGGCCCATCTCAATGCATGATGATGGCATCAAGATTGTTAACGGAATTACACCCACAAAACTCCTTTCATACATTCACAGCTTCCAGGAGGACATTATCTTTGGAGGCACTACCTTCAACCTGATGCCTTTTCCTGAAATGACTTTTTCTTTTTACATTTGGCTACTGTGGTATAAACTGTTGTCCCATCCGAATGACCTGACATGCACCTGAAACATGTTTGAAAACGCAACGTTTGTTAGTGCAGTCAGCTCTCCTCTGGAACCTTTCAGCTAATCTGTCACCTTACAGCTCTTGGTTTAATCCTCCTCTTACCTGGGTATAGGATGTGCCCACAATGTCAGGCCTTTTCGTTCTCTCTCTATATATAATTTTTTCTTTCAATAGCTTGTGGGGTCCCAGGGGGTTTTGGTTTCATGGATGAATTATATAGTGGGGAAGTCTGAGATTTTAGTGCATCTCTCGCCCAAGTAGTGTATATTGTCCCAATATCTGTCACCCCTTTTCCACCCCCCTACTTCTGAGTCTTCAAAGTTTATTACACCATGCTGTTTGCCTTTGTGTACCCACAGCTTAGCTCTCACTTATAAGTGAGAACATACAGTATTTGGTTTTCCACTCCTGAGTTACTTCACTTAGAATAATGGCCTCCAGCTTCATCCAAGTTGCTGCAAAAGACATTATTTCATTCTTTTTTACAGCTGAGTAATATTCTATGGTATATATACCACATTTTCTCTATTCACTCATTAGTCGATGGACATTTAGGTTGGTTCCATATCTTTGCAATTGTGAATTGTGCTGCTGTAAACATGCATGTGCTGGTGTCTTTTTCATATAATGACTTCTCTTCCTTTGTGTAGATACCCAGTAATGGGATTGTCAGATCAAATGGTAGATTGAGTTCTTTAAGAAATCTCCATACTGTTTTCCATAGACGTTGTACTAATTTACATTCCCACCAACAGTGTATAAGCATTCCCATCTCACCACATCCACACCATCATCTGCGGTTTTTTGGCTTTTTAATAATGGCCATTCTGGCTAGGGTAAGGTGGTATCTTACTGTGGTTTTACTTATTTCATTGTTATTATTTTTTTTTGAGACAAGGTCTCACTCTGTCACCCAGGCTGGAATGTGGTGGCATAATCACGGCTCACTGCAGCCTTGACCTCCCTGGCTCAAGTGATCCTCCCACCTCAGCTTCCTGACTAGCTGGAACTACAGGCACATGCCACTATGCCCCACAAATTTTTAAATTTTTGTAGAGACAGGGGGTCTCCCTATGTTGCCCAGGCTGGTCTCGAACTCCTAGATGCAAGCAATCCCAAACTGCTGGGATTACAGGCATGAGCCACCACACCCGGCCTAAACTAGATTCTTCAGGTGGATACCACTCTTGCTCCTGTTTAACTTTTTTCTTTTTTTTGCCTCGTTTCACATTTTTATATTTAATTTAATTTTGGCTGATGGTAACATTGCAGCCTCAGCTTAGTATTTTCTGGTACACCTTGGTTTGTATTTTATTTTTAACCTTTCTGAGTTATTTTGGCAAAGATGCATCTCTTGCACACATCATACACTTTTTAAGACACTTTTATCATTCGATGTGAGAATCATTTTTCTATCGTGAGTAGTTTTATCCCATTTACATGTGCTGATATAACTGAGACATATTCGCCTTAACCGTGTCTTCTTATCTTGTTTTCTATTTAAATACTGCTTGTGTTTTCTATGTTTTACCCTGTGTATTTTTGTCTTCTTCGGTATGCATGTGTGTGTGCGCCTATATGTTTGTATTTTTGTCTGATTATTTGAAGGTTCATAAGTCTGTTTTTAATATTTCTAGTGGTTGCTTTTATATCAATTTATTTCTCTGCCAAGAGAAGAAAACATTTAGATGTAGGAAAAGAGTTGTATTCTCAAAGGCTAAGCTTTGGCACCACAGTTCTGTCTTCAAAATCTTGATGTCTTTTTCTCAATATGAAAGAGGTTGATAGCCTTGCCCAGAAGCCAAAAGTTCAGGGTAATCAAGATACTGAATGTGCCACTGAGATGCTGCTTGAACTAGCCACCTACATCAAAGAGCTATCAGTACCACAAAGGGATGCTGTATCTCATCTCTTCTTTCAAAACCTCATGTGAATATCTTTCCTTCAGCAACCAGCATACTTTGTTCAACAGTGTCTTTGACTTACTGTCCATTTCTCTACACAGTATTCTGAGAAGACATAATAGGAGAGGCCATGAATTGAAAGCATTGACTCTTCTTGCTATTTGTTTCTATATATATCGAGATTAGGAGCCAGATTGTTGCCTGACAGCTGGTCTTTGTGAATACAGTGGTGTATGGTTGACATTCAGCTGCAAGTTTTTTTTTTTTTTTAAATCTGTGAATTGATGCTGGTTGGTCAGTCAGTATACCAAAAGATAATAGCACACTTAAAACCAAGATGAGGCGGCTCTGCCTATGGAGTAGCCGTTATTTTATTCCTTTACTTTCTTAATAAACTTGTTTTCACTTTAAAAAAAAAAAGGCTTGTTTTAGGAAGCCTGATTTTAGGAAGGCTTGTTTACAAGGGGACTATTTACAGTCTTGCAGATGTAGAAGTATGCCAAGAGATGATACAATAAACTGGAGAAGCAGTAGCAAAGCTGTTACCACCAACAGGCCTGAAGAAAAAAAGGGTGGAAGGTGTCATTAGAAGGGAGAGAACCGATGGAGTGGGCTGTCTTGGGAGGACCAGTGGCCTCCTGTTGAAGGATGCATCCAACCCATGGTGACTCACAGGCAGGAAGCCAGGGGATTAAGTGCCCTGATCTCACTCTCTTCCTTCTCCATTTCCTGCTGGGGATTGCCATTGCCGAACCCAACTGGGAGCCAGAAGCTCATTCATCTAATCTTGCAAAGGAATTCGGTGATAAACAGCATAAAAAGTTAACAAGCACATTTCCCTCATGTGTCTTGAAAATATGTGAAGAGCTGACTCACACTCCACACACCAGTGGTGCACCCATTAGCAATGTCTGCAACTATCAGTGATGGAAAACAAGTTACAGTGGCTTTAAACATAGAGAGGTTGACTTCTATACTATAGCAGGCAGTCTTGAAGTAGGCAACCACTGACATTCAGTGGCTCAATAATGGCAGTGCGGATGTGCCTAGAATTATTTCAGCTTTTACCTTGTACTGGTTGCTTCATATTTGCAAGATGGCTGCCCAGCCCCAGGCATGGTCAACTTAGGAAGAAGGAGGGAAAGAGGTACCAGCATGTATGCCTAATTATTAAGAAAACAAAAATTTTCAAGAAGTACCCTCAGCAGACTTCCCATCACATTTCATTGATCAGAATGGGGCTTCGTGGTCTCCTATAGTAGCAAGGAAGACTGGAAAGGTGGAAAATGGGTTGATCATGCCTGATTTAGATGACTTGTAATTAATTGCTTGAGACTGGAGACTTTGGTGCATGGATCAAAATCAGGGATTTGTCATCAAGAAGGCAGGGATGGGATGAATTCTTGACAATGAATGAGGCTTACCACAAGTGGTTGTATTCAACAATGAAGCCAATTGTGTGCTAGCACTCACTCAGGACAGCAATTGCTCTTTCACAGAATGTGCCATTGATTTTCTGTGACAGCCAAAAGTGTTGTTTGATCCAGTAATTTCATCAAGAGCTTGCTCTGCTTTTTCTGTAATCATCATATTCCCTGGTAGCCTATGACTCAGTTTATAAGCCATGGTGTGAATTGTGTTGATTTTCACTGTAAGTTGGACAAGTTTAATGATGCCTTTGTGGTTTCAATCTTTTCTCTGTCTTTAGTGAGAAAGTGCATCCCTATCACAGTAGACTTTATTTTACTCACATTCAGGAAAAGCTTGATTGGTTTTCTAACTAGTTTACAGGGTCTGATGCAAACAAATATGATGCAAAGGCCTCACTGGGCATCATGCCACTATCTGACAAGTTTCACAATAGACGATGCCTCAAGAGGAAATGCATTACAAGCTAACAAAATCCTATTTTTGGATATTCATTCCCATACCCTTATTTCTGATTCGTACTTTTTTTCCTACTTGTATAAAATCATCTGATTCAACCACTCATCTGCCCTAATATATATAATCACACTTTATATTGCAGTATTTTTGTTACTATTTTCAATAATACTTTTATTCTTTAATGAACCTTTTTTGAACGATGGATCTATCTTTATGATTTGGGGCCATACTGCCATTATTATATGATATAATAACAATAATAGTAACAATAAAATGGAAATATAATAAATATAAACAATACCATGAAAACAGTATGAAAATGTTTTATCAAGTTGGACTACAGCTAATGGTATTTATTCTCTTTACTAAATACAAGCTGAGCTAAACTGCTTAATTCAGCTCTGATGGCCCAGGTGCATGCTACAAGACCATGATAATTATTACAAAGGTATTGAGATTTCTATGGAAATTATCATTGATCTCACATTTATGAAATGTATGTGAACAAAATTTCTTGTCTGTGTAGCAACCTCTGTGTAGCCATGCCCTGCTTGTATCCCCTTGGGCTTCATAGTTCTCACACCTCCTGATGGTTTCTCACTGCAAACACAGGTGACTCTGCCTGAGTGATGTTTCTGGTCACAGGACCATGCTCCACAGGCACACAGGGCAGGCTGGACATGCCCCTGAATACAGCCCTTAGGTGACAATGGGTTAGGGTAGACACTGAGGGGTGTTCCAGACAGCATCCCAGAGGTCCCAGGGAGATTGAGCTGCAGTTGCCCACCCTGGTAATTTACTCATCAACACACCCTGTGTTGGTTTCCTTCCCTTCCCTGCCCATCTTCCTTTCTTTCCATGAGTGCTTCCTGGGATCCAAGTGAAACACTCAAATCTTTGTCTCTGGGTTTGCTTCTGAGGGAAATGAGCTCGAGGCAGTTTTTTCTTTGAAATATCCCTGCCGGCTCTGAGATTCATGGAACACATTTTAGGAAAAACTATTCTAGACAACTCTGCTCATTTCATCAATGAGCGGACTGTGGCCCAGAGTCGGGGCCCTGAAGTGCCTAGGGTTACTCTATGGTGAGGGACAGACCCAGCGGCCCTGGTGTTTGTATGGAACCAGCATAGACTGATGTCCTGATGCCCTTGGGGGCTGCCTTGGAGGTGTAACCTGAACTCCCCCAACCAGGCAAGACACACAGGGGCCTCAGCCCTTCTTAGACTTACCTGGAAGATCCACTGAGGACAGGGAGCTCCTGGCATAAGCTGGGGCAGGAGGGGAATAAGAGAAGAGGAAGCTAAGGCTGGAAGGGGTCTCCAGCCAGTGAAGGGCTGGGCCTGACCACTCTGTACCTCCTCTCTCCCCTGAACCCCTCTCACCTCGCTTTCCCAGCTCTTGTGTTTTTCTCCTTCTGCTCCTGCCCTCACCATTGAAATGAAGGGTTTTCTGGTCCGTTCCTTCCTGGATCTTTCCTAAAGAAGTCCCCACACAAACAGCCCACATAGAGATCTCTTCGGCTTATGATGGAGTTAAGTCCTGATAAACCCATCATAAATTGAAAATATCATTAGTCAAAAATGCATTTAATACACCTAACCTACTAAACAACATAGCTTAGCCTCTCCTACTTTAAATGTGTTCAGAACATTTATACTAGCCTACAGCTGGGCAAAATCATCTAACACTTTTAAGACTATTTTACAATAAAGTGTTGCATATGTCATGTAATTTATTAAATACTAAAAGTGAAAAATGGAATAGTTGTATGGGTACTTGAAGTACGGTTTCTACTAAATGTGTATAGCTTTCACACTATAGTGAAGTACAAAAATTGTAAATAGAACCATAGTAAGTAGGAGATCATCTGTGTACGCACTCGTTTCTTTCTGGGATTAGACCCTGGCTCTGTGGATCTCAAAGAAACTGAGAGGGGGCTGGGCGTGGTGGCTCACACTTATAATCCCAGCACTTTGGGAGGCCAAGGAGGGTGAATCGCCTGAGGTCAGAAGTTCGAGACCAGCCTGGCCAACGTGGTGAGACCTTGTCTCTACTAAATATACAAAAATTAACCGGGCATGGTGGGGCATGCCTGTAATCCCAGCTACTCGGTAGGTTGAGGCAGGAGAATTGCTTGAACCCAGGAGGCAGAGGTTGTAGTGAGCCGAGATTGCGCCACTGCACTCCAGCCTGGACAACAAGAGTGAAACTCTGTCTCAAAAAAAAAAAAAAAAAAAAAAAAGAAGAAGAAGAAGAAAAAGAAAAAGAAAAAGAAACTGAGATGGATTCATGTCCCACAGAACAAGGCATTTTTCTCTGTGCTTCATCTTTTCCTATTTCCTATGAGAGAAGCTTGTGACCCTGTCAACCATTTCCAGAAGAAGAAATTGGCTTCTAACCTAGTTTTCTAAATAACCGATTGGAAATGTCTAACCTATGGACCTTTTCTTATTTCCATTTGACAGACTAAGGCCAAGAAAGAGGTTATATCATGAACCCATGACCTGACTCCAGACAATGATTTTGCCATTCCAACTTCAGAGGAAGCTTTGGAAGGAGTTTAAACCATAAGCTTACCCTCTCAATCATCCACTACCCCAAGGTAAGTAGGGCCTATTAGAATCATGGCCCTGCTGGTAAAATCACCCGCTCTCCTAGCTGTGTCCTGTCCAGATCCCTCACCTCAGGTTTTGTTTGTTTGTTTGTTCGTTTGTTTGTTTTTTGAGACAGAGTCTCACCTCTCACCCTGTTGCCCAGGCTGGACTGCAGTGGCACAATCTCAGCTCACTGCAACCTCCACCTCCTGGGTTCAGGCGATTCTCCTGCCTCAGCCTCCCAAGTAGCTGGGACTACAGGCACCTGCCACCATGCCTGGCTAATTTTTGTATTTTTAGTAGAGACAAGGTTTCACCATGTTGGCCAGGCTGGTCTCGAAATCCTGATCTCAGATGATCCACCCGCCTTGGCCTCCCAAAGTGCTGGGATTACTGGCGTGAGCCACTGCACCTGGCTCTCACCTTAGTTCTTATGGGGCCAACTGGGATGTCATCCTAAGGAACTGGAGCATAAATGTCCAGGGCCAGCTCTTGCAAGAGGAAATTCATTTATATAACAGTTACTGAATCCTGCAGGGCCCTAGGCTCACATGCAGAATGATAGAGGGTTCAGGAGATGAACCTTAAAGAATCGAATGCATTCCTGCCCTCCCGCGGTGAGCGCATAGGCTAAGAAGTGGGATAGTTCCCATACTACAGGCTAGAGCATACTAAAGGCAACAACAATAATAATGGCTGTGATGGTTTAAAAACATGCCTACACATTCTTTCATGCTTTTTTTTTTTTTTTTTTTTTTTTGCAATTAAGTCTTTTTTTTTTTTTGCCAGGCTAGAGTGCAGTGGCATAATCTTGCCTCATTGCAACCTCCACCTCCCAGGTTCAAGCAATTCTCCTGCCTCAGCCTCCCAAGTAGCCAGGATTACAGGCGTGTATCACCATGCCTGACACATTTTGTGTTTTTGGTGGAGATAGTCACCATGTTGCCCAGGCTGGTCTTGAACTCCTGACCTCAAGTGATCCACCCACCTTGGCCTCCTCAAGTGCTGAGATTACAGGCATGAGCCACCACGCCTGGCCACATGCTCTTCTTATCAAAATCAGAATCTAACATCCCTCCCCTTGAAAACAGGCCAGGTGGCTGGGCGCAGTGTCTCACACCTGTAATCCTAGCACTTTGGGAGGCTGAGGTGGGTGGATCACAAGGTCAGGAGTTCGAGACCAGCCTGACCAACATGGTGAAACCCTGTCTCTACTAAAAATACAAAAATTAGCCAGGCGTGGTGGCGCGCGCCTGTAATCCCAGCTACTTGGGAGGCTGAGGCAGGAGAATCTCTTGAACCCTGGAGGCAGAGGTTGCAGTAAACTGAGATCATGCCATTGCACTCCAGCTTGGGCGACAGAGCGAGACTCCGTCTCAATAAAAAGAAAGAAAATGGGCCAGACTTAGTGACTTGCTTCTAATAAATAGAACGTAAAATAAGTGATAGTGTGTGATTTCTAAGGCTAAGTTAGAAATGGTGATATAGCTTCTACCTAGCTTTTTCTTGGAATACTCGCTTTTGAAACTCAGCCACCATATTGTGAGGAAGCCTGGGCTACCTGGCACACACCTCACATGTAGGTGTCCTGGCCAATGGCCCCAGCTGACAGCCAGCATCAACTGCCAGATTCATAAGTGAACACAGTTTCAGATGATTCTCACCTCTAGCCTTCATGTATTTCCAGTTATTAGCTATTCTCATCAAGTTCTGCCCAAATTATAGATTTATGAGCAAAATAAATGTACGAAGCCACTACATTTGTCAATTGGTTATGCAGCAACAGATAACTGGAACCATACTAAAGTGTATTGAGTATCTTCTACAAGCGAGTGTGCTAAACACATTACAGGGTTATAATCACATTTAATCCTCCCAACAATCCTATAGGTAGATATTATGGGATGTCTACCTTATAGAGAACTGAAGCTCAGAGCAATTAAGTGACTTGATGGAATCATAGAGCTTGTTAGTGGCAAAACGGGACTGGAGGCAGTAGTGTGCTGGTAAATGATTAACAACCAATTCTCTGGGTTGGGGCAGGGATGGAGGGAGGAGGGAAGCCATGATCTTTAGTGTTTTCCAGTTTCTGTGGTGTAAATTATTCCACAATGGCTGATTTCAAGCTACTGGCACAGAAAGTGAAATTGGGCAGAGATGTGCACAATCACCTCTCTGAGGCTATAGTACACCACTGAGTAGAGGCTGCCAACCCCAGGACCTATGTGTATGGGGTTCTAAAAATGGATGGTTGGAAGATTTCTGAGTGGGTGATGGAGAAGCTGGTTTAGGGAGTTTCTCCTGAAATGTAGTTTGAGCTGCGGAAAAGGCATTTTGGGCATTCATTCATCCTGTGTACTCAACTGAGTGCCAGATGGTATTCTAGTCATTGATCATTAGCAGAAAATGATACACACAAGCTCCTTGCTCTCATGGAGTTTTCTTTTTCTTTTCTTTTTTTTTTAATCAGGACAGAGGTGGGAAAACTCAAAGGCACAGGCTGTACTGAGAAGTTTGAGCAATGGAGAAGAAAGTGGAGCTCTGACTGACCTTAGCCCACCACAGTCAGGCTCCAAGAGGGGAGATGGCCTGGGCTGATGGCTCCCTTTCCTCTGCTGGCCCTTCCCTTTTGGGAAAACCCCCATGTCAGAAAAGTCTCAAGTCTGTCAGACTGGGAGTCCCCAACTCCCAACCCAAGGAAGCAGCCCTAGGAAAGGAGAGGATGAGATTTCCCAAAGCTATCTCTTACCACTTCCCTCCCCCAATCTCATCCCTCCATCTATTGGTGAGAAGCCTCCTAAAGTTGGCCTGAGGCTCCTGAGGGACTGGTTCCACCGGAGTCTTTAACCAGGACCCTATCCTCCTTGGGACCTGCAATAGAGATAAGAATCAGAGTACAATCCTCAAATAATTCCCACAAATTTGGAGCTGATTCTTAACTGAAAAGAAAGAAAGAAAGAAAGAAAGAAAGAAAGAAAGAAAGAAAGAAAGAAAGAAAGAAAGAAAGGAAAGAAAGAAAGAAAGAAAAGAAAGAAAGAAAGAAAGAAAGAAAGAAAGAAAGAAAGAAAGAAAGAAAGAAAGAAAGCTTTCTGTCCAGAGGATTCTGTGCTCTGCAAGGAAGACACACCTTGTCTGAGGGTTAGCTTCATCAGAAAGAGAACTAGGAGGAATCTGTCTTCCAAGATGACACCATCCAAGCTTGGACATCATCTAAGGAGGGGGATTTATTTTTGATATACAAGACTGAAAATACTTAAAGCATGACATGTAAAATTATTGAAAAGATACTAAGATGTGATGAATTAAGCTTTCTTGAAGTCTTGAGTTGGAAGGAGTGGAGTGAGGGGCAAGTCATGAAGCACATAGCAGGACATAATTTAAACCAGATGTCAGAGGTCACTGCTCCTAAAACCATTGGCTGGACTGACACATGGAGAAGATGCTTCCAGCCATTCTCTTCTCAGCCTTGCCCGTCCCAGACTCTATCAGCTCTCTTTCTCAAATCCCAGGGTTACCCCCAAGGCTGCCTTTCTTGCTTTTTTTTTTTTTTAACTTTTATTTTAGGGTCAGGAGTCCATGTGCAGGTTTATTACCTAGGTAAACTTGTGTCACAGGGGTTTGGTGTACAGATTATTTCATCATCCACGTACTAAGCTTAGTATCCACTAGTTGTTTTTCCTGATTCCCTCCTTCCTTCCACCCTTCACCCTCAAGTAGGCCCCAGTGTCTGTTCTCCTCTGTGTGTCCATGTCCATCATTTAGCTGGTCTCAAACTCCAAACTGAGAACATGTGGTATTTGGTTTTCTGTTCTTGCATTAGTTTGCTAAGGATAATAGCCTCCAGCTTCATCCATGTTCCTGCAAAGGGCATGATCTCATTCTTTTTTATGGCTGCATAGTATTCCATGGTGCATATGTATCACATTTTCTTTATTCTGTCTGTCACTGATGGGCATTTAGGTTGATTCCACGTTTTTGCTATTGTGAATAGTGCTGCAATGAACATAGGCGTGCATATGTCTTTATGATAGAATGATTTATATTCTTTTGGATATATACCCAGTAATGGGATTGGTGGGTTGAATGGTACCTCTGTTTTTATGTCTTTGAGGAATTGGCACACTGCTTTCCACAGTGGCAGAAGTAATTTACACTCCCACCAACAGTGTTAAGCATTCCCTTTTCTCTGCAACCTCACCAGCATCTGTTATTTTTTGATCTTTTAATAATCACCATTCTGACTGGCGTGAGATGGTATCTCATTGTGGTTTTGGTTTGCATTTCTTTAATGATCAGTGCTATTGAGGTTTTTTTTAATATACTTGTTGGCCACATGTTTGTCTTCTTTTGAAAAATGCCTGTTCATGTCCTTTGCCCACTTTTTGATGGGGTTGTTTGTTTTTTTCCAAGCCTGTCTTTCAACTGATTAAAAAAAACTGTGGATCTGCTTTTTTATTTTTATTTTTTGAGATGGAGTCTTGCTCTGTCACCCAGGCTGGAGTACAATGGTTCGATCTCGGCTCACTGCAACCTCCGCCTCCCGGGTTCAAGGGATTCTCCTGCCTCAGCCTTCTGAGTAGCTGGGATTACAGATGCCTGCCACCAGCCTAGGCTAATTTTTGTATTTTTTAGTAAGATGGGGTTTCACCATGTTGGTCAGGCTGGTCTCAACTCCTGACCTCAGGTGATCCACCTGCCTCAGCCTCCCAAAATGCTGGGATTACAGGCATGAGCCACCGTGCCCCGCCTGGATCTGCTTTTTCTATAAAATTATATCTTTCTTGAGGTGGCAGAGCCTTTTTAAAAAGTCCTATTTTCTTTCCTTTGATAAAATTCATACATATACATGATTAAAAATATCAAAAATGGAAGAAAATGAAAAGTTAGGTCTCATTTCTTCTGTTTACCCTTAGATGTCTCCGCTAGAGCCACCATTAAGAGTTTTTTGGCTGGGCGCGGTGGCTCATGCCTGTAATCCCAGCACTTTGAGAGGCCAAGGCGGGCGGATCACGAGGTCAGGAGATCGAGACCATCCTGGCTAACACGGTGAAACCCTGTCTCTACTAAAAATACAAAAAATTAGCTGGCATGGTCGTGGGCACCTGCTGTAGTCCCAGCTACTAGGGAGGGTGAGGCAGGAGAATGGCGTGAACCCAGGAGGCAGAGCTTGCAGTAGCCGAGATCACGCCACTGCACTCCAGCCTGGGTGACAGAGACTCCGTCTCAAAAAAAATAAAAATAAAAATAAAAATTTTTAAAAAGAGTTTTTGTTGCTTTCCAGAAATATGCTATGTACATTATTTACAGACACACACACCCTCATCCTACTAGACCTCTCTGGAGTCTTCATCTCAGCCCCGCCTCCCTTCCCCTTCCTAGACACACTTGCTTCCCTTGGCCTCAGGCACAGCTCTCTGTTCTCCTGTCTTACTGACTGCTCCTTTGGCGGTTCCTTTCCTGGCTCTATTTTATCTCTCAATCTCTAAATATTGGAGGGCCCCAGGACAGTGAACTGGGTCCACTTTTCTATCTGCCTCACTTCCTAAGAGATCCCTTCTCCAGCCTTACGGCTTTGCGGATCACCTTCACTGCTGGCTCCTGCGTCCCTGGCCTCCATGCGCCACTCCAGACCCGCTTGCAATCCTTCTCCTCCCTGCTCTGGGCTGGGGACTGACCCATATGTGCTGCATCCATGGGCTCCCTTGCTCTCCGGCTTCCCATAGCCTTTGGAGGAGGGGTGGAGAGTGAGGTCAGGATATTTGTTCTCCCTGTAGGGTTGCCATGGACTGGTTGCATTTTTCCACCAAAGGCCTCAGCTCCTGTCAGTTGGCAACATACAAACTTGTCTATTAAAAGATAAATCCCAGGCTGGTGTGGTGACTCATGCCTGTAATCCCAGCACTTTGGGAGGCCAAGGCGGGTGGATCACCTGAGGTCAGGAGTTCGAGACCAGCCTGGCCAACATGGTGAAATGCTGTCTCTACTAAAAATACAAAAGTTAGCCAGGTGTGGTGGTGCACACCTGTAATCCCAGCTACTCGGGAGGCTGAGGCAGGAGAATCACTTGAACCTGGGAGGCGGAGGTTGCAGTGAGCCGAGATTGTGCCACTGCACCCCAGCCTGGGTGACAGAGCAAGACTCCATCTCAAAAAAAAAAAAAAAAAGATAAATCCCCTTCCTTGGATGAAATCACATGAGTTTAGATGTTGTCTTCTCCACTCAGCTACCTTTTAGCTATCTTTGTCCCCAGGTTCCAGCAACTCCCTCTTCTCACTCCTTCAGAACTATGGATGGTTAAGGCCCCACTGTTACTAGCCCTGGGGGCCTACACTGCCCTCCTGGTTTCTCTACATCCTGCTACTCTTTTCTAAAGGCTCCTTTTATTAAACCCTCCTCAAATTTCTCAATTCCAGGGTGCCAGCTGTCTCTCCCTGGGACCCTCTCTGCTACAAATTCCAAACAGCTCTCATGTTTCCATCACTCCTGAATTCCCAACCCATGTGAGTTCAGACTGATTCTTCACCCCGGTCCCCCAAAATCTTGCTCCTCCCACCAGCTTCCCTCTCCTGATGAAAGATAACTCCATGCTTATAGTTACACACTCCTCTTTCTCTCATACTTACATCTGGGGCTATCAGCAGATCCTATCAGCTCTACTATCAGAATGTACCCAGAAGCAGATCACTGCGTGACATCTCCTACCACCCTGGTCCAGCCCTGCTGTATCTCCCATGGTTGCAGCAGCCTCCTTCCTGGGCTCTCAGATTCTACCCTTGCCCCTCTGTAGTAGTCTCCACTCAGCAGCCAGAGGGATCCTTTAAAACCTAAGTCGAGTCATGTCACTTCTTTGTGCAAGACCCTCCAATGGCTATGAAAGCCAAAATCCTCACAAAAGCCTAGGAAGTCCTACCTGACCCTCCTCCTCCTCTCCTTCACTACTGTTCCTCCTACCACTGTGACCCTGCCAGCTCCTCTTCAGCTTTGCTGGCCTCCTGGCTGGTCTTTGTGTCCAAGTAAAATCCTGGGCACAGGCTAGGCCCTACACCAGGCAGATAGGTGACATTCTCTCCCATCATTCTGGTCTCTGCTCCCAAGTCAACTTGTCCCAGAGGCCTTCTCTGACCACCCAATCTAACATAGCACAACCCTGACATTTTCTGTACCCCTTGCTCTGAGTGAGTCTCCTCAAAGCACTTATCACCGCTTGATGCATTTTATTGGTTTTCCCCATCCCCATAAGCTGTTTTGTTCTCTGTTTTATTGCCAGTATCTGCAATGTGCCATGCACTTTGTAGGTGCTCAAAACATGTCTGTTGAATGAATATATACCTTTAAGAAATGACCAGACCAGGTGTGGTGACTCACGCCTGTAATCCCAGCACTTTGGGAGGCTGAGGGGGTTGGATCTCTTGAGCCCAGGAGTTTAAGACCTGCTTGGGCAACATAGTGAGACCCCCATCTCTACAAAAAATTGAAAAATATTATCCAGGCATGGTGGCGTGCACCGGTGGTCCCAGCTACTTGGCAGGCTGAGGTGGGAGGATCACTTAAGCCCAGGAGATCGAGGGTGCAGTGAGCCATGACTGCACCACTGCACTGCAGCCCAGGAGACAGAATAAGACCCTGTCACACACATACACAAAAAAGACCGTAATGGGGAACACAGAGCTGGCTCATAAACAGCTGCCTCATTCTTTTTCACAGCACATAGTATTCCAGAGTACGGATGTACCATGGCATTTTTTAGACTAGTTTCCTATGATGGACATCTAGGTGGGTTCTAACCTTCAGTATTTCAAATGATGCTGCTGAAAACTCTCTTAAGCATTTATCCTTGTATTTCTCAGTAGGATAAGTTCCTAGATGTGCGATTGTTAGGTCAAAAGGTATGCTCATTTAAAATTCTGATCATATTTCCAAGTTGTTCTCCAAACTGGCAGACCCGGCCAGTTCTCTCTCCCTGACAACAGTGGATAAACACTGCTGTTTCCCCACCTGCTCCAACACCATGCAGTATCAGACTTTTTGATCTTGGTCAATAAGGATCGGTATTTCTGTGTTCAGTCGGCATTTCTCTAATATGGTAGTGAAGCCTAGTTTCCTTTGGAACTTTTCCAGGGGTCACACCGGCCAAGGCCTGATTGGAGACGCCTGGGACCCTGCCGATCTAGCGGGGGCGGGGGGGGAGGGGGCGGAGGGGGGAGGGGGCGGGGGCCCGCCTCCCGCCTCCCGCCTCCCGCCCCTGGCCGCGACAGCACCCACAACTCCGATCACTGCTCCTTCTTTTTCTGCGCTTTCCTTTCTCCCCCACAAGCTTCTGATTCTTGGAACCAGGCTCGGTGACCTCACGCGAGTGACTTCATATCCGGGACTTTCTGGGAATTCTCAGCAGCACTTTTTCGTAAGAAACGTAACTGGGGAGGCGCGGGGTGGGAAGGGGGTGGGAAGGGGGTGGTGGGCGGAGCTTTTGAGGAAGAAGAGAGAGAACAGCTCAGGGCCAGCTTCCTTTTTCCGATTAGGTCGGGTGGAGCTGGCAGGGCGGGCGGGCGAGCTGCAGCCAGCGAGACCCGAGTACCGCCCCCTTGGCCCGCAGCAGGGCACCCCCGCGCCTGCCTTCCGGGACGCAGGTGGGGGTTGGGGACACGGACCTCAGTCCTCATAGCTCCTGATTTGGGACCAGGGAGTGGTTCCTGAGGGTTCCCAGGCAAAGCCTCTGCTAGAGTTTTCTTCGGAAGTTAGCTGGGCATCTAAC
The DNA here is from genome assembly GCF_028858775.2 of Pan troglodytes. Taxonomy (NCBI): domain Eukaryota; kingdom Metazoa; phylum Chordata; class Mammalia; order Primates; family Hominidae; genus Pan; species Pan troglodytes. The sequence goes on from NC_086015.1 coordinate 43,186,986, forward strand.
TAGGCAGCTCTGCCACAGGCTGGGGGGAAGGACAGCATAACCAAAACCAGAGCCCCATTATGATTTTTGTGGGCCCTAAGTACCTTTGCCTTAATGGGCTCCTTTTCCATAAAAAAATATTTAAAAGTATATTTTACGACTGTGGTGGTATAAAGCCGAATATGTTAATGTTATATATTCAAACAATTTCTTCGGCCTGAAAGTTTGTTTTTCCCTTCTGATAGTAAAATGAGTTAAACATTTTCATGAGCTTCTAAAAGGATTGTGGACCCTAGGCAGTGTTGCCCCCTGTGCCGGATGGGTGAGTTGGCCCTGGGTAAAATCAGAGCGATGTGACACAGCCTGGAAAGAACATGAAAGGATCTAGAGGATAGAATTCTCCCCTCCTGGAGGAGGCCATAAACACAGTAACAGCTGCACAGGAAGGGCCTTGAATGACCTAAGAAGCGTGGATTTTAAGGCGACAGAGGTGGTGAGAAACTGCTGCAAGGCTGGATTGGAGGACTGATGGTTTGGGGGTGGCACTGGTGGTGGGGAGAGAAATGAGGAGGCTGTTGCTATGGTAGTCACATGTTGGAGCTCACAAATCAATGTGGAAATGAAGCAGGGGGCAAGGGGAAGACATACTTGGGAAGCCAAAGCCCACTGATATGAGGCAGTAATGCAGGGAGAAGCCTGGGCTATCTTCTCTGGCTTGGGTGAATGGCAGATGCTGCTACCCCTCTTGGAAAATAGGAAGACGGGAGGAGAACGTGTATGTGCTCCAGGACTTTGGGAAGATCAAATGGAAGGTCTTTCACAAATAACAAAGCAAGGAGACTTCGAGTAACTTCACAGGCTTGTGGGCAGCTTCAGGGTCACCTCTTGCCCAGACCCTGCAAGTTGGGCCACTTTCCTGCTCACTATGGCCTGGAGGACAAAACCACCTCACTTGGACATTTCCAGAATAAAGAATGGGGAAAAGCAGACTAGGTTTTCAATACCCTTTCAGTAGAAAACTGCCCCATAAACTCATTGGCTACCTACTTCTTAATCTCCAATAACTGTTTTTATGTGCACATCCCCACCCCCATAATAGGCTTGACTCCCACCCTCCAATACAAACACTGGGCTTTCTCCAGAGCAGATCAGGCCAAAAGCAAGGGCTGGGACAGGAAATACACTTACAGGGAGAAGAGCTGGGCCTGAATGACTCCTTGAAAGATAATCCTTCATGTATTCACTCTAAAACACGAATCTAGCACTTACTATGTGTTCTGGTACCATTCTAGCACTGGGGATGCAATAAAAATCAAATGAGACGTGGTTCTTCATGGAGATGCTACTTCACTGGGGGGAAGACTGACTGTGGAGATGTCACTTTCCAAAGATGTATGCATGTTCTAGAATTTTGCCTCTTCCCTACCAAAAGGTGATGTCCAATACCCCCTTCCTTTCAATCTGGGCAGACTTGTGACTCACTTGTAACCAACGGCATATTGGTTACAGATGTGATTTTTCATGACTTCTGAGACTAGATCATAAGAGGTGATATAGCTTCTGCCTTGTTAGATGGGACATGTCTTTGGAGCTACAACTCAGGAAGTTCGACAACCCAGAGATTGCCATGTTGTGAGGAAGCCCAGGCCACATGGAAAGGCCACATATGTGTGTTCTGGTTGACATCCCTGCTGATGTCCCAAACATTGTGGCACAGAAACAAGCCATGTCCACTGTGCTCTGTCCAAATTCCTGTTTGGGGTGGTTTGCTATGCAGAAATACTATCTAGAACACTAAGAAACAAGTGAATAAGTGAGCAAGATAATTTCATATTGTGAGAGGGAAATATGGGAAAACATAAAACAGCATGAAAATAAGGGCCTCTTTAGATGGGGGAAGTGGGGAGGACTGATCAGGAAAGGCCTTTCTGGAGAGACATTGGAACTGAGACCTGAGTGAGAAGGAGCTCAACCGCTAACCATCTGGGAGAAGAGACTTTCAGCCAGAGGGTTCATCAAGTACAAAGGTCTGGAGGCAGAAATCAGCTTGGTATGTTCTGAGAAGAGCAAGAAAGACAGTGTGACTAGGGTGATGTGGGTGAGGAGGAGAGTGGGGCCAACGAAGTTGGAGAAGAAGGCAGAGAGGCAAGTCATTCTGGTCCTACAGGTCACTGAGAGGAGTTTGGATTTAAGACTGAGTGAGCTGGGGAGCCGGTGGAGGGTATTATGCAGGAGTGACTGGATCTGGTAAATTCTTAGTAAGAGTTCTGGCTGCCTGGTGGAGGACAGAGCGTAAGGACACAGAGGGCAAAGGGAGGAGGACCATTGGGGAGGCTATGGCAGTGCCTAATCCCCCAGGGAAGGGAGGATGGACGGTGGCCTGAGACATGGTGATGGCGGTGAAGATGGGAACTGGTGGACAAATTCCGGACACAGAGGCAATGACAGAGAGCACCAGGGAGGGAGGAGGCGCCCAGTCCTGCAGGTCCCGGGCAGGATCTAGACGTGGGTGAGGACAGGAACCCTGTATCCGTCTGGAATCCGAAGGGAGCCTCAGCGAGAGGGCTGGCCAGGACGGCGCGTCCTGGCGCCCGGCGTCTGCAGTGCAGAGCCAGTCCCTGGCTGCACGCCTGCCGGGCGTCTCCCAGCAACAGCCGCCGCCGCCCGAACGTTCTGAACTCGGCGGCCCCTTAGTCCTCATCGTCACCTTGGCGACGGCCGGTGGGAACACGCCCTGCGGGCTCCGGGGGCGGGGTCTGGGCGCCACGCGCTCCGCCTCCCGCGGGGTGCGCCTTCAGCCCCGCCCGTCCCCGCCCCTCCTCGGCGGCACGCGTGGCCGCAGGTGTGCAGGGCACCGGGAGGGGCCTCGCCGAGAAGCCGCTTCTCTCCTCTGTGCACGCCGCCGCCGGCGCGCACCACCGGCCTAGTCACCTCTCCCCACTCTTCCCCCTAGGCCGCCACCTCCAACCAATCGGACTGGCTCTTCTGTCATTCGGGTCACCTCCGCTGAGACGCCTTCCCTGACCACCCAAGTTGAAGGAACTGCTAACCTTTTCTCTTGGACTTTGTTTTTTATTTCCTTCACAGTATTTCTCCCCTCTAAAATTATCTTGTCTGCTTCTACCTATATTGCCTTCCCTCTTGAAACCGAAGTTCCATAAACTGAGGCACAAATTCTGCCTTGTTCATCTCTGTTCTCAGCACTCTGAACAAAACCTGGCATGAATGAGGTGCTCAATAAAAGTTACTTGGATGAATCGGCAGATTTACTCAATCATTTCATTCTTTATGCATTCATTTATTTGACATTTATGGAGTGCCCTCTAGGCACTTGTGGTAAAGACGTACCAAGATGAATGAGACAGGGACCCCCCTGGAGGTAAGAAAGAAGATATATTTTTTTTAAAATTACAATAATACTAAAAGTGAGTGTCTTGGAGTTCCAGATGCCAGGCATAGCTTCAAGCACTTTATACTGCCTAGTGTTCCATTATTGGAACGCTAAGCATGTGGGAGTTATTTCTGCGACTGCTCAAGGTCATTGCCAAGGTCTGATTACAAAAATTCAAAAAATTGCGACCTCAGGCATAAATGGGTTAATTCACTTAATCTTCACAATAGTAGGTAATATAGCTGTGCCCACTTTACAGATGAGAACATTGAGGAGAACAGTCATGCTATATAGGCCACTGGGCCCTGTAATCAAGTGAGATCCCACAGAAGGCAGGGGATCAACAAGATTCATGTACCAGGCCCAAGCAGGTGGATTTGGTACCTTGATTATTCTTGACACAGCACAGTCTCCCACAGGGCACAGGCTCCTTCCAGATCAGAGCTGTGTTGTCCCAAGGGAACCCTACCCATATTGGCTGAGCAGGCAATGAGGGGCCTGTGAGGGTTGTGGAAGATTGGGCCCTGGGCTAGGGGTAGGCTAGGGGCCTGTCTCTTCCATTGAAGCAAAGTGTGGGTGACTTTCCACATAAACTTGGTGTGAGGCAAACCTAGTTTCAAACGCCTGGGTATCCAGGAAACCCAGGAACTAAATTTATTCCACCTCGGGGTCTTTGCAAGTGCTGTTCCCTCTACCTAGCATGCTTCCTCCCTCAATTTTCACATAGTTGCTCTTTGTCATTTAGATCTCAGCTGAGGTGTTTTTTTTCTTAGAGAGCCCTGCCTTGGCCACTCCGTCTAAGGCAATCACCTGCCATTGTCATATGACCATATTTTAAGACTCTTATCCCAAAGTGGGAGAGTGGCCTAGTCAGATGCATCACCCTATTCCTGATCTAATTTTTCTTATTTATTGTCTCTCTGTCTCCTCATTCTAAAAAGTTCCCTGAAAGCGGGACCCCATTGGACCTCACCTCTGTGTCCCCACTGCCTAGAACAGGCCTGGAATACAGAAGATGCTTAGTGATTTTTGAAAGACAGCATGAAAAGGGCCCTTCACCAAAACATCCTGACTTTCCAGGCCAGGATCTGTGCGCTTCATTTCTCAGGAACCACTGCTTGGCACACAACACCTGGGCTGAACAGGCAGAAGTGATCCAGCCATCTTGGGCACAGGAATTCTCCTGGCGTGAGTTCCTCCCGCTTCCCAGTCCTGACTGGGCTGCTCTCCAGCTCTGGGGCAGGATTCTAAGAACCCCTCCAGGATGGTATTCAAGAACATCCAGGAGGCGAGGTCGAGATAGAGAGGGCAGCACTGTGTGTGTGTGTGTGTGTGTGTGTGTGTGTGTGTGTGTGTGTGTGATGGGGGTAGGGTCAAGGAGAATAGAAGTGTGGGCAGGGCATTTCTGGTTGCCAGCCAAGATGGTGGAGAAGGGGTGGCTTTTAGAGCCTTCCCACACTGCTGTTGCTAGGAAGACGAGGCACCTGGAGGTTGTGGCTGTTTTCTCCCCCTGCAGTGGGAACACATACTGGAACAGATGTACACACAGTCAGACATGCACAGAGTAGAGAATAAAACTTGGATTTATTCAGACCGTATGCTTCCCATTTGGGGTGCAGAGTGGGGGACAGTCATGGGGACAGAGAAAGGCAGTGCATTTGGCTTCTAGGGACATGCTGATTGCTGACTCTTTGTGTGACCTTTGGGCCACCAGATGACCAGCTGAATGATGGAGATGGTGATGAAGGGGCTGGCGGCCAGGTCCTTCTGGAGACCTCACAGTGATTCCAAACAGAGACCAACGCTGTGTCCAGTTGGCTCTGTTCCTCTCCAGGGATTAAGGAGCAGATGGCTGGGAACACTCAGACTAATTAAAGAAATAAAAACTCTGGGTAGAGGGACACTCTAGGGGGCTCCAATTCAGGCAGTGGTGTGCAAATTCACACATGTCGATGCGTGGGCCAGGCCTGTGTGAAAAACATGTGTGTGTCTGTATATATTACATCCTCCACAAGCAGCTGGGAGCCCCCATCCTACCCCCACGCCTGTGCAACTCTGTGGGCCTCTTCCAGACCTTTCTTTTTCCATTTGGAAGAACTGGGCCTATTGAAAGAACTGCGAAAGGGAAACGGCCCACAGTAATCCTCTGAAGATGCCATTTCCTCTTGGTCCTTGCTCCAGTGTGCAGGAGGCAGGTACCCACTTCAGTCCTGGGGCAGTGGAGGCCAGGAACAGGTGGCAGGTGTGGTGGGAGGTGGTGGGCCTCACTGGGCAGCTGGCTGGGAGTAGCTGCAGGACACCTGCACCGTCTCAGCTTCTGTCAGGTCACTGCTGAACCCAGCTGGGCTGTGCAGGAACTGCCTCAGCAAGGGGGAGGCGCGGAGCCCGAGGTGGGAGCCTGGGTTCCTGGGTGGCTCTGCCTGCTCGGTGACTGTGGTGGAAGACATGAGGACTGTGTTCCCAAACTGGTCCACCTCCTCATACTGTTCAGTCACGGTTCTCATGGCTCCATAGTGTTGTGAGCTCCCTGGCCCCGTCTGTAGCTCCAGAACACTCTTTTGCCGCCCTCTGGGCAGGGGACTGGCTGAGGGAGGGGCAGGTTCAGGTTGCACAGAGCACTGGGTGACGTCCTTCTTCCCAGTTTTGTCTTGGACACCTTTCTGGTGGAGCAGGGCCTGGCCTATGTCCTGAGCCAGTTGTGTGCTTTTCACTGAGACATCAGGGTTGCCCTTAAAGCTGGGAGTCTCTAGAGGCTTCCTTGTGGCCGACTGGATGGAGATAAATGTTGGGGAGGAGGGAGAATCTCGGCTGGAAGGTAAAACCCGAGGAGGGCACAAATACTCTCTTGATGTCTCCTGCCTCCTGGTGGAAGGGGCAGTTGAGGCTGTGTGACCTCTGGCCTCTGTGTGATTTCTGATCTTGACTTGACTCTGGGCCTCAGTGTGGCATTCAACCTTGGCTTGGTTCTTGACTGCGGTTTGACCTCCGACCTCCTGGCCTGAGCCACTGGGCCTGGCGCTACTGCTGACTGTGACACTGATCTTGTGGGCACTGTGGTCTTTTGGAGGTCCCTGGAAATGGCCTCTGGCACTGGCCTCAGGCTGGAGGCTAGACATGGAGCTGAGTGCCTTGTGCACAGCCTCTTCAATGTCCAGCAGCCTTGCCAAGGTCTGTTCCTTCAGTTGAGCAACTTCCGTGCTGACCCGTGTCAGCTCCCCAAAGGCCTGCTCCACTGAGGCCTCGGGCTTTTGGTGGGCAGCAGGAGCCTGAGGAGCAGCCCCTCCCAGCTGGGGCATGGCCTCAAAGAACCTCTGCAGGGCCTGCACGTCCACACTGCTTGCGGCCTCCTTCTCCAGGGCTTGCACCTGGTTCAGGAGGCCCTGGAGCTCTTTCTGGTTTCTTTGCAGACTGTCAGGGCTCTCAGGGGCCCCTTGGTGGGAACCTTCCATGGGCTGCTCTCCTGAGGGGCCGAGGCCCCACTGTGGTGAGGTGGGATCACAGTTGAGGGCATTGAGCTTGGGGGGCTCAGAGCTCTGGGCATTGCTGCCTGTAGCCTGATTCTTGGTGGGCCTGGGGGCCGTGGTGCTGAGGCCATGTTGTAAGCTGGGCTGGCTATGTCCACTGGGACATCTGGCCAGAGGTATGTGGCCCTGGTCTACAGTAGTGGGAACGTTGGCTGGCTGAGGGATGGCTGTATCTCTCTCACCTCGTTGGTGTTCTCTTTGCCCCACCTCCGAGGAAAAGCTGGGAGATAGAGGCAAGGGCTTGGGCAGCCTCTGAGGAGGGTGGCTCTGGGTTAGGTGTGCAGGTTTAGGGGGCAGCTGCGGCTTCTTCTTTGGGGGCATGGTGGGGTCCAGTTTTGGGGTCTTTGTCTGTGACCCTCCAGGGGTTCTCTGGCCAGCAGGGCTGCTGTGGGAGTGAAGAAGGGGGTCCTTCAGGGGCTCAGAGGCCTGCTGGATGGAGTCCTCATCACGGTGGGCTCCGGCTGGAAAGTCAGGTCCTGTCACAGCAGCTGGGAGAGTAGGAGGAGGAGGAACAAAGGCATTATGGGGGTGCGGGCTGGCACCTGCAGCTTGGGGCCCAGAGGCCAGAATGTGGCGGCCTAGAGGGGCAGTCTTCAGGGTGGTCTCTGCAGCTTGGAGGCCCCCTGGGCAGACTTCTGCCATCGCCTTCCCTGGTGGCCCCCAGGCCATCTGTGTGCAGCCCCCAGGCTCCTCCCGCCCTGGCCCAGTACTCTGACCTGGGCCTCCCTGGAGTGGGCGGGGAGCCTGGACTGAGAAGGCAGTCTCCCTGTGCCTTGACTGGGGTTCCCTCTGAGAAAGCTGGACACCCCGAGGTGGGTCAAAGGTCCTCACGGGATGAGCGGTGTAGATGCCATCCTGAATTGTCACCCACCCCCCAGGCAGCCCTCTGGGTAGTGCTTGCTCTTCCCTACTGACCTTTCTGGGGGCTGCTGGGATCCGGGGATCACTTCCACCCCCAGGCCTTATGTTGCTTTGGGTAGCCCCAGCTTTCCGAAGACCGTCCTGGATGGGGTTGGAAGTGGCTGTTGGGGTGGGGCCCTGCTTGTGCTTGTTCAGAACTTGCTGGTGCAGGCTCTGGGCTTCAGCTGTTGCCATCCGCAGACTCTGCATGGCGGCCAGAAGGTCTGGGGCCCCAGGCCCCGGAGGGGTAGTCGTGGCTCCTTCTGACTTTCCCAAGACTGCCATCCCTTTCTGTCCAGAGTGACTGTCTTCCTGCTTTTCTGTGTTTTGCAATTGGGCTGGTGCTGCAGCTTCCCCAGCCAGAGGGACTGCCTTTCCAATGGCCTGAGGAGGGCAAGGGGTGGCCCCTGAGGCTCTCAGATGCCCCATCCCCATGCTGGGGTCCAGTGGGGGAACATGGATGATGCTCTCAGTTGGGGGCAGGCTCTGGGCCCCCTCGCTGGCTGGCATTGGACTCGGGTCAGCCGGGGGCTCCCACCGCAGACTGTGCAGGCCACTCAGGTCTCCTTTATCTATGCAGCTGGCCAACAGCTGCACGCTGCTCCTCTCAGAGGCCTTGCTAGTTAGCCGGGGCTGCAGAGAGTAGGCAGTCAGTGCGACCAGGCCCTGCTCTGTCTCCTGCATCACCAGCCCAGTCCTTGCCACGGAGGTCCCAAGACCGCAAGCCAGCAGCTGCTGGAGCTCAGGGTCCATGTCTTCAATATTCCCACTGCTGCCTGGAGTTGGCAGCCTCAGCGGCTTGAGTTGGAGCTGGCCAGTTGGGTCTTCCTGCACCAGCAGCCCCTGCTGGTCCACATCTGGCCGGCGCAGGACTTGGCAGATGATCCTGGGAAGTTCACCTGACACCAGCTCCTCCTTTCGTATATAAGGGTGCCCCTGCCCTGTGCCCGAGAGCACATACTTGGCAAGACAGAGCTCCCCTGGCCCTCGGGCCTCCATGAGGATGCCTCCATGGTGCAGGATGCCAGGTGTGGCATGCAGAGTCCGCAGGGTCCCCTCAGCTGCAGTCTCCTGGCTCTCTTGCATCCTGTTGCCTGAGGGGCTCATGGGCTGCTCTTCCAGGAGGTTGCCCCCTTGTATGCTCTCAGCTGCCAGGGAGCCCATGGGACAATTCTCAAAAAGCCAAGTGAACTTGTGGACAGAACCCGCGGGGATGGACCCAGCGATTACCCGGGGCTCCTGTTCTTCCTTCTTGCCTGCCTCCAGGGCCTGAAAAACCTCTTTCTGACGAGACACCTGCCCTGAAGGGATCTCCACACGGCTGCAGTATCTCACAGGCCCTCTTCCACAGGGACGGCCTGAGGCCTGAAGAGGCTCGGTCTCAAAGACGTGTCTGTCTGTCTGTCTTTCCCCAGCCGGGACCTGGCTAACCTGCAGGTGCTGCTCCCTGGAGCCCACTGGCCTGTCCACAGGTTGGGGCTTGAACATCCAGGTGCAGGACTGTGCCTCAGCCTTGGCTGTGGGATCTGTGACCTCTGACCCCTGCTTTTCGGCCAACTCACTCATTGGGCAAGTCTCGAACAACCACCGGATGGTCTGCACATCGCCCTTTGGGGGTGCCTCAGGCTGGGGGTCTCCCTGACTCTTCCCTTCTTCTTTCTGTCGTTCCTGCTGCTCCCGTTGGTGGATCATCTCCAGGGGCTGAGTCTCAAAAAGCCACCGAGCTGTGCCAACGTCCCCAGCCACCACTTCCTGCCGGGTGATGCCTCGCACCACGTCGATGGTACTGGGGCTTCGGCCGAGCTGGTCTAGGGGCTGTGTCTCAAACATCCACCTGTAGCCCTGCACATCACCTCCGACTATCTGCTCTCTGCTAACAGAGGTCAGGGCATGGAGGCGGCCCTTGCTGTCCTGCATGGCATACACTGGGGACCCTATGCCCTGGGCCTGCCCAGCAGAATCAGTTCCTTCTTCTCTGCTTGGACTCCCATGGGCCAGAACCTCACCCTGTCCAATGCTGTCCAAAGGAAGGGTCTCAAAAAGGTTCTTAAAAGTCTTCACATCCCCCTTTAGCCCATCCCTCTGGGGGGCACTCTGAGAGAAGGGCAGTGCTGAGGAGCTGTCACTGGATAGATGCCCCTCACCGTCCTGGGGATTCACTCGCTGTAGGTGACCCACTTGGACCTTGTCTCTGAAAGCATCCAGGGGCTTTGTTTCAAATAGCCACAGGGTGGAGCGGACATCACCAGGGACCACTTCCTCCTTGGGTGGGGCCTCTGCTCCAGCCTCTTCGTCCCCCTTCAGAGTGTCCAGCGCTCGGGTCTCAAACAGATGCCGCTGCTGCTGAACATCTGGACCAGGTGGGATAAGGTCTGGGGATGGCTGGAAGTCCTTCTCATCTACCAAGATCTCCCGGATGGCATCCAGGGGCTGCGTCTCAAAGATCCAGCGAGTTGCACTGACGTCGGGCCGGGCCCCCTCCTCCAGGGAAATCCCCCGGATCACCCGCACCTGGCTGGGGTCCTGGTTGATGGCGTCCAGAGGCCGGGTCTCAAAGAGCCAGCGGGCAGACCTCACTGCGTTGCTTTGGATCTCCTCCCGGCATGCGGCCTTGACCTCATGGATGGCGCCCTCTGCATCCTGGATGGCACACAGGGGCTCCGTTTGGAAGAGCTTCACTGTCTTTTTCACATCACCCTTCAGCTCCTGGATCTCTGAGCGCAGTTCCAAGGGGCTCTGCTCCTGCAGGGAGGGGCGGGAGCCCAGGCGGTCCAGTGGCCGCGTCTCAAAGAGCATCCTGGTACCCTGCACATCTCCGCTGGCTGCAGGCTCCCTCACAGTGGCCTCCAGTTCCTTGGCCTGCCCTGTCAGCTCGTCCAGTGGCTTTGTCTCAAATAGCCAGCGGGCTGCACGAACGTCTCCTCCACCTGGCTGGGGCCTGGTTGGCTCCTGGTCTGTGCTGTTGGCAAAGGAGCCTTCCTCAAACTTGCGGGAGGTGGCCTGGACGTCACCACACAGCACGGGCTCCTTGGCAGCTGGCCTCTCGTGATCTCCAATGGCATCCAGTCTCCAGTTCTCAAAGATCCAGCGCATGCACTGAACGTCACCCTCGGTGGGTTCCTCAGAGCCCAGGACCTCAGCCAGATCCTCGGCCACAGCCTCAGCCAGATTCTTGCGGAGCTCAGGGTGGATGTGCCTGTAGAGGCGGCGGAGCTCACTAGCTTGCCGCTGCTGATGGAACTTGGAGAAGGATTCCTTGGGTGGCGGCAGTGGCAGATCCTCCAGGGCTGGGGGTGGAGGGAGGGGCAGGTCCTCTGCAGTTGCCATCCTCATGGTTGGTGTGGGGGCCACCTGTGTCTGGGTGTCGGCCATCCTTCTGAGAAGAAGGGGCAGAGATGAGGATGGGATTGGGGGCCTTAGATCTAGATGTTCAGCAGGGTAGAGGCTGGATGCTGGGAGAAATGGTAGTAAACAGGGCTCAGAGTCAGAGTAGCTCTGGGTGACTTACGCTTAGAGACTCCTTCCCTCTCTCTATGTGCCTGGCCTGGGCTTCACTTCGCTGCCTGCATGGTTCGTGGGCAACAGGTCTTGAACTTAGGACATGGACCCATTAATCATAGTGGGTTCCTGCTTTCCCTACATCTCATGCGTTGCTAGGGAGTGACCATGGTACCACTGGACATGAGACACTTTCCTTTAGCTCCATAAGGGATGCATAAACCTCCAGTGGGCAAACTGGACATGCCCCATCCTCACCTTCCTTTGTTAAAAATCAGTGTTTCCCTGGAAGACTGCCAGGGGAGTGGCCTGGGGGAATCCTGACTTTTGGAGTCCCAGCCTTGGAGAGGCAGGTCTCTAAACTGGTGACTGATTTCCTATGGAGACGAGATTCCTTTGCAGAACACCAGAGGGCAGACTTGCCATGTTGACCTGGAACGCTGCCTAACTTTTACCTCTTGGCTGTCAACGCACTCCAACCTTTCCCAGGCCCAAGGAGGCAAGCAGAGGCCAACAGCCCATGCTAGAGCGGAAGCAGTTGAGAATCAGGGCTGGGAAGCTGCTCATCAGATATCTCATGCTTAGGCCAGATCCAAATTCTGAATATCTGGTCAGGGTTTTTTGCATTATACTCGAAGACTGAGAATGTCTGAGCTAGGGGGATCTCAAAGGTCTTTTAGCACAATCATTTATAAATAAAGATGAGGGGACTTAGGCCCAGAGTCAGATCTTGGTGAATAAATGGAAGGCCGTGCTGGCTTGGGGTCCCTAGACTCCATTTAGGGCATGGCCTCAAGAAATAAGAGGGTAGCAGGTGCAAAGCTTTCTTATTGGCCATAGAACCCGTCTATTCCCCAGCAGGCACCCCTGGGAGGATATGAGGGTGACAACAACCAGGGAGAGGACCATGGAATCAGGGTCCTTTCTGCAGAGACAGCCCTGCCTCTTGCTCCTGGAGACCGCTCTCTAAGCAAGCAAGCACAGCTTCAGGGGCTCGGACTCAGGGGGGCTTCAGGCTAAGCCCTACCCCTGCAGGCCTCATGGCCACCCCGTAGCTCAGCCTCTCCCCGGCTACACCCCCGCCCCTCAATGGCCTACCACCCCTCAAGCCCTTCTCTGGTCTCTGTCCATGTATGTCTTATCTCTCTTGTGACAGGTGTACTAACAGTCCCCAGAGGCCAGTAGGGAAAGAATGGGAAGCATGTGCCCCCTCCTGCTGCCCCTGACCCACTGCTCTGCACCACACAGGGTGCTAAATATAGCTGAGGTCCTGGCCTCAGAACAGCAGCCCTGGGCTCAGAGGGAGGCTGAGGCCCAGCCAGTGGGGACCCTCAGTACCCTTGGCTCACCTCATCTCCTTCATTAGCCTGGGCTCCCCTATCCTGCCTCCTGGGCTGGTGTCAGGCCCCTGGGCTGCAGGCCAGCCAGGTGCTAGAACCTGGACACCTTCCCTGGCCAAAGGAGTCTGCACTGGGGGGAGGTACTGGAAGTAAGTGGGGCAGGACTTCCTCCCTATGGCTACCTCAGAAGGAGGAGAGAGGAAACTGAGACCTGCTGACCCCATGCCCACCCTGGCATGTCCACCAAAGACATCAGAACCTTTGGGGAATGTGAGCTCTGAAACCTGCAGCCTGAGTCTCACCAAAGCTCTGGGTGGTTTTCTTTCATTTCTGAGCTCCAATGAGGATCCCCTGCCCAAGGCAAACCTGAGCCTGTCTCCACCTCTACTCCATCCTGTCACCACCAGGGTGGCCTGAGCAGATGGCGTGTGCACACCATCAGCTTCACCCCACCCCCGCCCCCAGGAATTTCCAGAATCTCTGCTAAGGCCACAGACAGTTATTATCATGGAGTCCAGGGATGTCAGGCCTAAGGACCCTCAGAGGTCACTCAATCTAAACCCCTTATTGTTCAAATAGGGAAACAGGCCCAAAGAGGGGAAAGGAGCTGTCCAAGGAGGCTCAGCAAGGCAGTAGCAAAGCCTGAAGCATGTCTCCTGACTCCTGGCCTTCCCACCACCATCTTTGCCTGGCTTGAGACTGCTGGGACAAGTGTAGAGTCAGGACAGAATTCATAACTGGGACCAGACTTAGGTGGGGTGAGCCCCAAGAACTGTCCTAGAGCTTGGTCTCCTAGGGCTGGGCCAGCCTCTCAGGATGGTCCCCCTGCTGTCCTCGGGTCACCTCCTCCTTGGCCCAGCTGGCTCCATATGTCTTTACATCTGGGCAAATTCAGATCTGGTCTCCCTCCCGTGAGCCCCCCAGATCTGCCCTGGGGGCTTTCCCACTGGGCAAGACTATGGACATGGGCAGAGTCTGAATTCCACCCCAGGTTTTAGGCTATGATATGTAGGGAGCTGGGCTCCGGCCAGCCCCTGGGAGCTATCCCTGGGCCAGATATGCCAAGAGTGTCATCCACAACAACTAGGCATGGGGCTTGTTCTAGCAATGCACACTCAGGCCTACTTACAGCCCCCTGCCCCCACCTCTCTTCTGTTCCTCCTTCCTCCAGATCCTGGGCCTGCCTGAAGCTTCCCTGGGAGGAAGCCCTGAAGCCTGAGGCACTCCATACCTGTATTTTAAAAATCACAACTCCAGGCCTTTCTGGATCATGCCAGCCTGGCAGGAGCCTATCCTTTCTGCTAGCTTCAGGCCTGTGGCAGCCACTCTGAGAGCTCCCATGGGGCTCACACTGTCTTTACCTCCTTTGTGGGTTCTTTATGTCTGAGACTTCCACTCACCTCCTCCCATGCATGCCCCTCAATCTCCTTCCCCTACTCAGAGCCATTCCTAATACGTCCATTTCAGAAGGAGAGGGGATCCCAGCTGTGAAAGCCAGCCTTGCTGTGGAAGGATGGAGAGGTAGGTTACTCACCGAGGGTCTCTCTTGGCTGATGGGGTGTTTGTGGTCTGTAGCAGCTGTGGTCTCAGGGTTCGTCGTTCCTCTGGAGGTTCTTGTTCAAATTGGTTCTGTTCTGCTGGCTCCAACAGACACCTTCTTGCTGCCCTGGCTCCAGGTCTCTGTGCCCTGCCAGCCCCAGCAGCTGCCTTTATCTTGCTGGCTAGTGGGTGAGCCGTGGTGGGGGCGGGTGGGAGAGGCTATGTTCAGAGTATTAAGTGGTTCGGTTATTTTTAGGTCTTGTGGAAGTCACTCTTCCATCCTGGGGAATCAGTTACATGTCCTTTGGGCTGGGGAGAGGAAACAGAGGGGGAGAAGCTTCATTCATCCAAAGTCTGATCTGGGGATTGGGGTCAGTGACTCAGCTGGGTTGTGGGGTTGGGGGTGTCCCAGACTATTTTGAGAGAGTGAATAAGAAGAGGCATCTGACACCTTGGACAGCTTGCTCCCGTCTTGTGAGCCCCCATCATTCTACTCTGGCCCTGCCTCTGACTCTTCCTGACGTGTCTCCACCCACCGTGCCAGGAGACTGGAGGTCTCCTGAGGGCAGGCTGGGCACCTCCTCCTCTGTTCTGAGCCTGGATACCTCTGAGTGTGAGGCTCAGCTCTCTTTCTTCCCCATTCCCTTCTGCACTAAAGAGTTCCTTCTTTCTTATCCATTCCACCCTGTGCCCCACAGCACAGGTCAACACAGCCCCGATGAAGCTGGATTTGGGGGGAAGACATCTGAATGACCAGGCCCAGCTCTTCACTGGGCCGAGATTGGCCAGGCCCAGCTCCTCCTTTGCGCCACTACACCCAGTTAATTTTTGTATTTTTAGTAGAGATGGGGTTTCGCCATGTTGGCCAGGCTGGTCTCGAACTCCTGACCTCAGGTAATCCACCTGCCTCGGCCTCCCAATGAATGAATTCCACAGCAGGACTCTATGGTTTTCATTCCAGATTATCTGAGTCCTTTCTTCTCGACTCTTCCCTCTGACTCAGGGCCCAGGCTTTCTGGGAATGGAGGGGAGGGGAAGGGCGGCATGCAGGGAGCTGACTGTGGGGTTATTTCTGACCCTGGAGTCATCAGCTTCCCAGTCACAGATGGAGTGGCGGCGGGGGTGGGGGGGTCACACCTGCCTCCTCCTTTGCTTACCAGGGCGTGAGGGGCCCAGGAGGCCCAAGAGATCCTGGCAGTCAGACCAGTGTGGTGAAGGATGTCAGGGGACCATCCGCAAAAAACTCGAAAGAGGTGTTTTGTCCTAGGTGGGCCTGGCCCAGGCTCCATGCCTGTGGGTATGCAGGTACATTCTGTGGCCTGGCACATGAGGTCTTCCTTCTGACTCCCCAAATGCCCTCTGGTACCAGGGGGTGATGCCAGACATTGCTCACTTTTTCCATGTAGTCAACGTCAGTCCTGCAGCATCAGCTGGGATGGGGGTAAGGACATCTGGGAACCCCCTCTTCCTGGTTTCCCTCCCTCTTGTCTCTTCCCCTGCTCTTTTCTAGCCCTCTGCCTGTCCCCCAAGCTCCTGGCTCTCTCTAGGAAGGGCAGGGAGACCGATGTACCATTGTTTCAGGGAAAGGGCAGCCTTAGGTTTCTCAGGATTTCTCCTGGGAGGAGCTTTCTCCCTGTGGGTACTGAAATTTCTTACTTTCTAGGATAGTTTTGAGAATTGAAGGAATTATTATATGAAAAGAGTGCCTCCAGCCAGGCACGGTGACTCACGCCTGTAATCTCAGCACACTTCGGCAGGCTGAGGCTGGTGGATCACTTGAGGTCAGGAGTTCGAGACCAGCCTGACCAACATGGTGAAACCTTGTCTCTACTAAAAATATAAAAAATTAGCTGGGTGTGGTGGCACACACCTGTAATCCCAACTACTTGGGAGGCTGAGGCAGGAAAATTGAATCTGGGAGGCAGAAGATGCAGTGAGCTGGGATCGCACCCCTGCACTCCAGCCTGGGCGATAGAGCAAGACTCTGTCTCAAAAAAAAAAAAAGTGCCTGAGAGTACTTAGCACATAGCCTATGCTTTAGAAGAGCCAGCTATTATACTGTATATAATATAAAAAGAGAAAAGCCCCTAGGTGGAACTCACTTTTGTACTCACCTCCTGTGATAACTCATGGGAGAAATTCCTCAGGCCTCAATATTAGGAAAGAGGCTCTTCCTGAGCACTTGGTTTCTTTGTATCTAGTACAGCTGTGCTGTCCAATAGAGTTGCCACTAGCCAAATGAGGCTATTTAAATTTAAGTACATTAAAATGAAATAAAATAAAAACTCAGTTATTTCACTACACTAGCCATATTTGAAGTGCTCCATAGAGACAAGTGGCTAGCAACTATTATATTGATTTTGTTTGCTTGTTTGTTTTTGAGACGGAGTTTCGCTCTGTCGCCCAGGCTGGAGTGCAGTGGCGCGATCTCGGCTCACTGCAACCTCCACCTCCCGGGTTCAAGCGATTCTACTGCCTTAGCCACCCGAGTAGCTGGGATTACAGGTGTGTGCCACCGTGCCCAGCTAATTTTTGTATTTTTAGTAGAGATGGAGTTTCACCATGTTGCCCAGGCTGGTCTCAAACTCCTGACCTCAGGTGATCCACCTGCCTCCGCCTCCCAAAGTGCTGGGATTACAGGCATGAGCCACCGCACCCGGCCTGAAACTATTATATTGAATAGTGCAGAATGTTTCCATTATTTCAGAAAGTTCTATGGATAGTGCTGTTATAGATGTTAAAATAAATAAGAAAATAAATTTTTCTGGAAGGAGAATTGTCAATAGAATAAACAATTTTTATGACATATGGTGTTTCTCTTTGACTTGGCTGCTAGGAAACTCAGAGCTAAATTTTTAACCTAGCAAGTAGACTTTATGGTCCAAATCCTGTGTAATGAGGGTGACCAACTTTTTGTTCTCTGTCTCTGAGGAGTTTTGCAAGACAAGGGATGTTCAGTTTTAAAACTGGAAAAGTTCTAACAAAACCAGGACAAGCTAGTCACTCTATGTGTAATGATCTAATGATATCACATCATCATGGTATTAATTATGAGGCTGTCAAGATAGTAAACTAGGCATTATTTACTGGAGTATCTTTAGTGGTATTAAGAAGGTAAACTGAGGCACAATAATTTTTTTAAGAGTTTATTTGTGCAAACAACAATTTTTGAATCAGGCAGTCCCAAACCAGAAGTGGCTTGGGAACTCTACTGAGGGAGCACAAGCAGGAGGTTTTTATAAGACAGATACAGAAGTAAAGCAAATATAATATTTGATTGGTTACAGTTATACAGTTGCCTTATTTGATCTATCCCATTGGAAAGTCCCTGGTTATATAATTATTTGTGCTGGCTGCTTCTCATTAGTTGCACTTAAGTTTTATTTTTCTTTAATATAGGCATTTACAAGGAATAGCTCAAAGGCAGGCATGGTGACTCACACCTGTAATCTGAGCACTTTGGGAGGCTGAGGTGCGAGGATCACTTGAGCCCAGGAGTTGGAGACCAGCTTGGGCAACATAGCAAGACCTCGTCTCTACAAAAAATAAAAGAAAATATTAGCTGAGTGTGGTGGCGTGCACTTGTTGTCCCAGCTACTTGGGAGGCTGAAGTGGGAGAATCGCTTAGGCCAGAAAGGTGGAGGCTGCAGTGAGCCGTGATTATGCCACTGCATTCCAGGCTAGGTGGCAAAGTGAGATCCTGTCTCAAAAAAAAGAAAAGAAAAGAAAAAAGAAAGAAGGAAGGAAGGAAAGAAGGAAGGAAGGAAAAGGAAGAAAGGAAGGAAGGAAAAAGAAAGAAAAAGAAAGGAAGGAAGGAAGGAAGGAAAGAAGAAAGGAAGAGCTCCAGTTTTGCATGTCTGCAAATCAAGCAAGGATAAGGTCCCTTACGAGACCTAACTTGTTTTGCCTGCTCAGGGATGCTTCAGGTCTGAGCTCCATTTTTTTTAACAGTGGAGATACTGTGCATCTATTTCTTTTAGCCCTCTCAAATCATTTTGGGAATGAGGCTGGAAATAAATAAATATCCTGAGGTTGAACAGCTGATCTTTGCCAACAGGCAGAGAGGTGCTCGGGGAGGGGGTGTGAGGGAAGGGTGGTTCCCTTCCAGCTATTGCAGTCCTCTCTTTGGGAGCCTACTGGTTTTTAGGGTCCAGGGCATCATCTCTTACCAGCCCCTCCCTCCAAGTGGGGCTCCATCAAAGTTGGGTTTGGGCAGAAATTCACACATAAATCATGAAGGAGCTGAGTAAGTAGCTGGCAGTTGACTCACTTCAAGTTTCAGGAGAGAGAGGATTCAAGAATGATAGGAGCCAGACTGCTTGAGGCTGAATCCTACCTGTGACACTTAATAGCTGTGCAACTCCTGGCTACCCTGGCACTGGCTGGCAGTCCTGGCTTCCTGCTGGCTGGGAAGCAGGCACTGGTGCCAGGAGGACAGCTTGGGCAGCCAGGCTGGCTCTGTTCCAAGCCTGCAGGGGAAGGGTCTGCTCAGCCTCTTGATACCAGAGAAGAATCATCTGAAGCCAGAGAAGGGATTTTCTGCTCTGGGGTCAGCAGATTTGAGGGGAGAGTCTCCACCCTCCTGCCATGGGAATATCATGGCTACCGTGTGAGAGGGAACAGAGCATGGTGTTTGAGAGAGTGGGAGCTGGTGTCAGATGGCCTCAGATCAAATTGCCAGTCTGTCTCTTACTATTTATTTGACCTCTGAGAGTCTTTCAGCTCTCTGTACCTTAATGTCTGTATTTAGGTTATTCCAAGAGCGGAATCTGAGACGAGCATTTGAGTGCAAGTGATTTAACCGGGAGAGGATCCCAGGAATGTAGTGAGGGTAGAGAAGTGAGTAAGGGAAGGGATGAAAGTGGGTTACCTCTGTAAACAAGTGGGGCTTAATCTCCTAATTTCCTTTTCAGGTAGTTCATTGTTAGAGTATAGAAACACAACTGATTTTCATCTGTTGATTTTGTATCCCACGACTTTACTGAGTTTTCATCATTAGTTCTAACAGTTTTTTAAATGGAGCCTTTAAGAGTTTTCTATATATAAGAATCTGCAAACAGGGACAGTTTTACTTTTCTGATTTGATTAACTTTTGTTCTTTTTCTTGCCTAATTGTTCTGGCTAGGACTTTGGTACTATGTCTACTCAATATAGAAGTGGTGAGAGGGAGCGTACCTGCCTTGTTACTAAATTTAGTGGAAAAGTTTTCAGTTTTTCACTGCTGAGTATGAAGTTAGCTGTGAGCTTTTCATATACAGCTATTAGTATGTTGATGTTCCTTCCTTCTATTCCTAGTTAGGATGTGCCTTCCTTCTATTCCTAGTTTATTGACTGCTTAACCTGTCAATAAACTAGGAATAGAAGGTATCAAATGCCTTTTCTTTTCTTTCTCTCTCTTTCTTTCTTTCTTTCTTTCTTTCTTATTTCTTTCTTTCTTTCTTTTTTTATCGAGTCTCACTCTGTCACCCAGGCTGGAGTGCAGTGGCATGATCTTGGCTCACTGCAGCCTCCGAGCCTCCACCTCCCCGGTTCAAATGATTCTCCTGCCTCAGCCTCCCAAGTAGCTGGGATTACAGGTGCACTCCACCACACCTGGCTAATTTTTCTATTTTTTTCAGTAGAGATGGGGTTTCACCATGTTGGCCAGGTTGGTCTCAAACTCCTGGCCTGAAGTGATCCACCAGCCTCCCACTCCCAAAGTGCTGGGATTGCAGGGGTGAGCCACTAGGCTCGGCCATCAAATGCTTTTTCTAAGTCAACTGAGATGATCATGTGATTTTATCCTTTATTATGTTAAAGTGGTGTATAATATTAATTGATTTTTGTGTGTCGAACCATTCTTGTATCCTAGGGATAGATTCCACTTCATCATGAAACTGAGTTTAATCTCACTTGAGACCCTCTGACAGATGGGGGTAGTGCATGCCTCACTTGGGGTGAGGAAAGTGAGTGCTATGGTTTGAATATTTGTCCCCTCTAAAACTCAAGTTGAAATTTAAGCCCTAATGTGGCAGTATTGAAACTTGGCAGCCTTTAAGAGGTGATTGGGTCATAAGGGTTCTGCCATTCATGGATTAATAGATTATATTAGTAGATTAATGGATTAATGGGTTGTCATGGGAGTGGGACTGATGGCTTTATTAGAAGAGCAAGAGACACCACAGCAAGCACTCTCAGCCCCCTGGCCATATGATGCCCTGAGCTGCCTTGGGATTCTGCAGAGAGTCCTCACCAGCAAGAAGGTCCTTACCAAATGCCATTCCTCAACCTTTGACTGCTTGGCTTCCATAACTATAGGAAGTAAATTTCTTTTCTTCATAAATGACCCAGTTTCAGTTATTCTGCTATAAGCAACAGAAAATGGACTAAGACAATGGGGTATTTGTCTACCAACCCTCACCTCCCATTGATTGGGTGCTGTTTCAGGAAGTGCTATCTACCTCCTCTTCCCCTGTACTTCTTGCCTGCTCCTTAGGCAGAGAGAAGATGCAAGTATTTGAAGTAGGAAGCTCTTACAGGAACTGTCTATGGAAGTTACAGGTGACCCCAAGTGGGGCAAGATAGTATGGGACACGGGCAGCATATGCTATGTTAGGTTCCCATATCTGTGAGATGAGGGAGATAATAGCAGGCCCACGTCATGGGGTTGCTTTGAAGATTTGGGCCAGTGCTATTGGGTAGAAAAATAATGCAATTTGTCTAAATAATATAAGCCAAATAGTGTGAGAGAGAGCCATATAAGTCATTTAAAATTTTCTAGTAGCCACATTTTAAAAAGTGAAAAAAAGAGATGAAATGAATTTTAATATTTTATTTGACCTAGATTTCCACAGTATCATTTGCACATAAATTAATATAAAATTATTAATAAGATACTTTGAATTATCTTTGAAATTCAGTGTATATTTTATATTTATAGTATATCTTAATTCAGACACTAAATTTTCATCAGAAACACTTTATCTGGCCAGGCATGGTGGTGCACGCTTGTAATCCCAGCACTTCGTGAGGCCTAGAGGTGGTGGATTTCTTGAGCACAGGAGTTTGAGACCAGCCTGGACAATGTGGCAAAACTCTGTCTCTACTAAGATTAGCCAGGAGTGGTGGCACACACTTGCAGTCCCAGCTCCTTGGGAAGCTGAGGTGGGAGGATCACCTGAGCCTGGGAGGTCAAGGCTGTAGTGAGCCGAGTTGGCACCACTGTACTCCAGTCTGGGTGACAGTGAGACCCTGTCTCAAACAACAACAACAACGAGAAAAACCACTTCATCTATATTTAATAAAATGCATTGCTGAAAAGTAGATTCTCAAGTTGTTCAAGCACATTTAAAATTTTCTAGTAACTTAATTATCAGTTTTAAAATTTGAGTGAATTAAATAAAACTAAAGAAGCCATTTGTGCATTTTGCATTTTGTTACCCTTGTCATAATTCAAGTGCTCAGTAGCCACATGTGGTGAGTGGAGACTATATTGGACAGCATAGATGTAGAGGGTTAATCCCTGTGAGGTGTTTAGGGCAAATAGTCGGCTTATATCAGCTCTGGCTGGGTCTGCACACTGAGAGAGGCCGAAAGGTGCTGGGGCAAGCGCTGGCCTGGAAGTCAGGAGTCCTCAGTCCTAGCCCCACTACTGCCCTGACAACCCCTCTTCATTTTCCCCATCTGTGAAATGTATAAGATAACAGTCAATGGTATTTAAAGTCCTCTCCGGGTCAAAAATCTCATTGACAGGGAAAGATTGAATCCAAATTCCTATTTTCCAGTTGAAAAACCTAAGGCCCAGCAAAGGAAAGCGATTTGTTTATGGTTAACAGCCACAGGGAAGGTAAAAGTGTTAACATTTAGTTCACTTTTCTTGGCTTAGAACACCTTTCCCAGAGCTGCCAGTGTTCAAATCCCTCCCTCCTTTAATATCCAGCTCCAGTGTTCTGAGGTCCTTTTGCATGTGCTTGACCTCATGCAATCCTCACAGAAGCCCTGTGAGAAAGTTATTTGGGCCCATTTTACAGGTGAGGAAACAAAGGCTCAGCGAAGTTATGTTAAGATGTTAAAGTGATACAGTAAGCGAGAGGCACATCAAGGACTAGAACTCAGGTTTCCTGAACCCTTGATCAGGGTGGCAGGTATACTTCTATAGCACCCAGGGATACCTTGTGAGAAGGGATGTAATGGGGGATGAGACAGGCCTAAGTCTCTCTAAGGACCTGGTCCAACTCTGCCTGGGTGGGGCTGCAGAAAGCTGAGAGATGGCTGCCCCCTAGTCCTTGGGCTTGCAGAACTATCGTCAGCCATGCAGCAGTCTTGGGGACCCAGAACACTTTTCACTAGGAAGATGTGTGGTTGGCAGCCTTTGTCAGTTCTCCTGGGGTTGGGGGCCCTGTCGCTTGAGCTTGTTAGCATCCCCTGTTCCTCTGTTCCTCCCCAACACTTATTGATGCCCTACTGGGAGCAGGCCTCTGCTGGAGGATTCCCAAGGCACACCAACTTATCAGCTTTGGAGCCTTCCCTAGACCCTCCCAGTCTAGTGGGAAACTGACATGGTGGGAACAGAAGTACCAACTGGGTGTTGGGGGACCCAGTGAGACACAAACTCCATCTAGGGTGGTTTTATGCAAGAGGGAGCCTGTGAACTGAGCCCCCCAAATGAGATACTTGATGGGTGGAGATGGTGGGTATTGTGGACTAAATTTTCTTCCCCTCCCCCAATTCATATGTGGAAGCCCCAGTACCTTGAAATGTGACTGTATTTGGAGATAGGCCCTTTAAAGAGGTAATGAAGGTTATATGAACTCATAAAAGTGTGGCCATAGCCCTGTCAGTGTCCTTATAAGAAGAGGAAGAAACACCAGGGATGTACATGCACAAAGGGAGGGCAATGTGGGAACACAGTGAGAAGGCGGCTGTCTGCAGGCCAGGGAGAGGGACCTCACCAGAAACCAACCCTGCTGACACCTTGATCTTGGACTTTCAGCCTGCAGAACTGTGAGAACAGAAATGTCTGTTTAAAAGCCATCCAGTCTGTGGTATTTTGATATGGCAGCTTTGGCCAATGAATATGGTGGGGAACAGCATTTAGGTAGGAGGTATGGCCTAAGTATGGACAGGTAGGAGGAAAATCTGGTTAAGCACAGATGAATAGAGGGGTATTGAGACAGGAGTCCCAGAGGCCATGTGGTCAAATTTTGTTCATTTCTGCCCCCCAGCACTGCTGAGTACAGGTTAGGTGTGGAGCAGATAGCAAACGCCTGATGAATGAGGGTCTGGTCAGACTTCTAAAGATGGCCCCTCAAAAGTTTTCCCAAGCTGGTGACAGAAGAGAAATGAGAAGAGAGATTTGAAGCATGAGGGGAATTTGCCGCACCATTGCTGACTTGAACTTGGAGGGATCACAGGAGAAGGACTGTGGGTGACTGCAAGGAGCCAGGAGAGGCTAACAGCCTCAAGAAAACAGGAACCTCAATCCTGGAAACTCGGGAAATTGAATCCTTTCTCCAACATGAATGAGCCTGGAAGATTTCTCTTCAGTTTCCAGATGAGAACACAGCCGAGGTTCAGCCTTGGAAACCTTGAGCAGAGAACCCAGCCATGTCTGTAGGACCTCTGAGCTTCAGAACTGTGAGTGGAAACATCCTCTTAAACTGATAATTTTGTGGTATTTTGCTACACAGCAATAGATAAGGAACACAGACTGGAAACTGGAGAACTTGAGGGCAGGCAGGAGGCCATGCCGCCTACTGGTCATAGTGTTCTTAGTGGAAAGCACTCACAGGTCACGCAGGCAGTCCCTGAGGGGGGTCTGGCCTGAGCACTCTCCACTCAGTGGCTGGCTAGGGACCTGAGGCAGCTGTGCTCAGTGCCCCCAGGTTACCAGGGAACTTCAGAGCATCTCAGAGTCAAGAAATCCTGATCAGGCAAAGTCGGAGCAGGAGGACTCCTTTGTTTTTTTATTTCCCCCTTTTACACATGGGGAAGCTGAGACTTGGAATAAAGTCTGGACCCTGCAGAGCAGTGAAAAGAGCCTGTTTCATATAGTTTTCCTTTGGGACCCCAGCTCCACTACTTCCCAGCTCTACAACCTTGGGCAATTGTGTCAGCTCTCTGAACCTGTTCCTGGCCAGGTGCAGGGGCTCACGCCTGTAATCCCAACACTTTGGGAGGCAGAGGCGGGCAGATTACCTGAGGTCAGGAGTTTGAGACTAGCCTGGCCAACATGGTGAAACCCCATCTCTACTAAAAATACAAAAATTAGCCGGGCATGGTGGCGGGTGCTTGTAATCCCAGCTACTTGGGAGGCTGAGGCAGGAGAATTGCTTGAGCCAGGGATGTGGAGGTTGCAGTGAGCTGAGATCATAGCAATGCACTCCAGCCTGGGCGACAGAGCAAGACTCTGTCTCAAAAAAATAAAAATAATAAAATGAACTTGTTTCTTTGTCTGTACAGCGGGGATGAGACACTTTGGACATGAGAAGATGAGGGAAGGAGGCTCTGGGCAAAGGGAAGAGAGTGGCAAAGGTACAGAGGCTTGGATGGTGTGACGTGTGCAGTTTGCTTTGAAGGCAGGGTGGATGGGCAGAGGTGGAGCATGGTCTTGGAGCGCATGGAGCCAAGTTGTGAAAACTGAATGGCAGGCATGGAAGTTTGGGTCCCATCCTGAAGGATTTTAATCAGGGGCAAGTTGGAGTATAGAGTCGGTTAGAGTCAGTCCACAGGGGAGGAGACAGGGCAGGGAATCTGTCCCAGCAGTCCAGGTTCCATGTGATGAGGATCTGATGGTGGCAGATGAGGGAGAGGAGGGACTGTCTGAGGGCTGCCCAGGAGTCAGAGTCGACAGAACCTAAACGAGCTAAAATATGCTAAAGTTCTTGGTGTACTGTTTGATGCAACTTCTGAAAACCATCTAGTGACCCTGGAGGTGAGGAAGGGAAAACTCTGGGCTGCTACCCGGCTGTCTGGATAAGTGAGTGGGGGATGCATAAGTGGGGGCAGTGGGAGTGGGGGAAGGGGCAGGGTGGTTGGTGGTGTGTGGAGACCACAGGCTGACTTTGGACAAGATAAGCATTAAATGTCGGGCTGTCCCAGTCAGAGCTGGCTTTCTGGGGACCAGGCAATCAGATGTGGAGCTCAAGAGAGAAGACTGGGTTGGCAAGTGTTTGTGTGCAGATAGGGATTGAGGCTGTGAGGGGAGCAGCACTCGCAGGGGTCTGTGAAGAGAAGCGGGCTTAGGGTCAGATGTGGGAGAAGGACTTCAAAGAAGCAGCAGCCAGAGAGGGAGGGAGAAAACCTGGAGAAGAGTTGGTCATGGAGGATGCTAAGGGAAGAGCATATTTGAGGGGGGAGAGAGCACCAATGTCTGGGGCTACACAGAGTTGTGGTAAGATAAGCAGGCAGGATGGGCTGCTGGTTCAGCAAGGATGCCCCTGAGCACTTTGGCAGAGCAGTGACAGTGAGAAGGCACAGCCAGGTGGCGGGGCTGAGGAGGGCCGGGTGAGGCTGTAGAGATACCAGGAGGGAGGCTTCTGTTCAGCAGCTCCCCTGGTCCTCAGAGCTCTCATTGATCAAATAGGAATCAACACAGGGGTTGGAATTCCTGTTAAAAAGAAAAAAATCAATCAGCCGTTGGGGGGCCGGACCAGGTGGCTCACCCCTGTAATCTCAGCACTTTGGGAGGCTGAGGATCACTTGAGCCCAGGAGTTCGAGACCAGCCTGGGCAACAAAGCGAGACCCCCCATCTCTACAAAATAAATAAATTAGCTGGGTGTGGTGGCACACACCTGTGGTCCCAGCTACTCGGGAGGCTGAAGCATGAGGATCACTTGAGCCCAGGAGGTCAAGGCTGCAGTGAGCTGAGATTGCACTACTGCATTGCACCCTGGGCGACAGAGCGAGACCCTGTTTCAAAATAAATAAATACATAGATACATAAAAAACCAGCCACTGGGAGAGTGCCTTGTAAACTGAGAGTGACTTGAGGCAAGGGGTGCGTAGTTAGTTCCAAAGACATGATGCCTTTGAAATGGCTAGCAATACCGTAGTGCCCAGAAGGTGGCAGCACCTCATCAAGCCGCACTTCATCTAGCGGGACTAAGCAGGTATTTAATTTATTTTATTCTACAAGATTTCTTTGTACTCTTTGTACAGCTGCTATGTGTTAGACTCTGGGCTAAGCACTGGAGATTATTGTATATGTACATACCTAATAAAAAATCTAATATATTAATATAAAATATGTATAAAATTATATATATGTACATAACAAAACTTCTAGGAAGCCTACATTTTAGTTGAAGAGGCAGTTAACACAAATAAGTGAATTATCTTCGTAACTGTCAATTAACTCTCCAAACTCCAAGGCTTTATCTTCTCCAGGTTAGAGAGAAGTCCTTCTAGACTGTGTGACATATATCCCCTCCTCCTAGAACAAAATGTACTGAGCAGAACTTGAGTTCAAATACTGGGTCCACCAGGAAGTGAGAGTGTTTGCCTATCCATGGGACAGATTAGATGAATTTCCCAAAGATGGTCACTGCAATATCTCCCACCTCATATGTTATGCATATAATGTGATTTTGATACTCTTTCAATTGAGAGAAAGAGGTCTTTGTGCCATCCCCTTGAATCCAGGCTGGCTTATGACTTCGGTGGCAGGACACTTTGTGACTTCTGAGGCTGGGTCATAGAAGGCAATACAGCCTCCATCTCTGATGACATTGGAACCCAGCCACCATGCTGTGAGGAAACCCAAGCGTCCTGTGGAGAGATTATGTGGGAGAGAACCAAGGCCCCCAGGCCACAGCATTGGCTGAGCTCCCAGCCAACAGCCAGCATCAATTTGTGGATATTCTTGGAAGCAGATATTCCAGTCTCAAGATGAGTTGTCCCAACTGATACCACATTGAGCAGAGATGAGCTGTTCCTGATTGTCTAACTGTAAGCAAAATAAATGATTTTCATTATTTTAAGCCATTTAAGTTTTAGAGTGGTTTGTTATGCTGCAATAGATAGAGATAATTCATTAATTAATATTTATGAGTGCCCACTCTATGCTGGGCACTCTTTGCTAAGAGCTGGGGATGTATGGTGAACAGGACAGACCGTCTGTGCTATTATAGAATTTACTGCCTGGGTGGGAAAATGGATTGCGATCAAAGTAAACTAATTTGCTGGCTAACCTAAACTTGAAGCTGTGACAAGGTTCCCAGGCTCCAGGCCCCTGGCCTTTTTGACCTTATCTCCAGGTATATTGCATATACAAATACCCTCCCTTTCCTCAGAGTCATCGTGACTCTCCAATGGGATAATAGCCATTAAATGCACACACAGAGAAGCATGGGACTAAGAGTGAAGCTAGAAAGATGATTTCTTAAAGGAAAGGGTTGTTCTTCCCCTCTCCTCAAGTTTGATAGGGGTCTTCAAGAGAGCCATTGGGAGAGCTTGGCCTGAGTCCCTCAAGCTGACTGGGGGACAAGAGCGAAGAGAACTGCCAAGGTCTCCTGCGAGCCCACTCAAGAGGATGCTGGCAGGGCAAGGACCTGTGCAGGCGGGGAAGCCATCGTAAGCAGTTGGCTGGAGACTGTGTCGCTCTTGTCAGGGAATGGTGCACCTGTGGGATGGTGTCTCCATTGCACCCACCAGAGCACCCCACAAGAGAAAGAGCCAGCATTTGGACATCTGACCCACCCAGAGGGCACCAGCAACACTTTTCTGCCACTCTATCTCTCCACTCTCTCCTTATCCAACTCTAGATGAGTCAGGAGTGGCATCATCAGTGGGTAAAGAGGAATGAGGAGTAGGGGAAGAAATAGTGAGGGAGCCAGCGACACTTCCCTTCCTCACCAAGTTTCCAAGCTGAGCCAGGGCAGCCTTCCATGTACCCACCTTGTCCATATCCCCAGCCTGCCCTGCTTGTACTCCAGCTTTTTTGACCTCTCCAGGTCAAAACTCAAGGGATGGGGCAGGGAGACAGGTAAAGGGCAGGAAAGAGATTGAATGCCTGGGACTTCCCTAATGCATCGCTCCCGGAATTGGCAGGTGGCTCTTTCTATCATGGGTGTTTTGAAGGTTCTTTGGGGATTTCCATGCCCCATACCCCCTGCGGTTACTGACATAAGTGATGTACTTTCCAGCCTTCTCCTGACAACTCCCATTCAACCCCTCGTCCTAGGAGATCATCTCTACAAATCAGTTGGGCTCCTATTGGCCCTCCAGGCAGCCCCCGTGGGCAAATCCTTTTAAGACATCTCTCTCCATCTCAATGTACCTGGGACCGAGTATTCTCTATTCAAATTTCCATCTCACTTCCAGGGCCTGTGTGGTTCTCTTTTCTAGGTTCATCCACTGAGGACAGACTATTGTGCTAAACCATACACCTTTAGGCCTGGGAGGGTGGCCAAAAAGAGGGGAGTTTATGGATGTACCTTGGATCTGCAGTCTGGGATGTTCACACATATGCACTTCATGGAGCAGAACAGAACCAGGGAAGGGAAGAAAAGAGGGATGAGGCCAGGGATCCATTTATTCTCTCGCCTGTCTGTAAATGTTACAGACATGTGAGATAGGAGAGGAGGCTAAGATGTCCCCAGCAGCCCAGCAGTGGAAACAGCAGGTGCTAAGACCCTGAAGTGAGAGAGAACATTGTGCATTCTGGGGACAGGAAAGGGAGGGAAGGAGAGAGTGCTATGAGTCTCAGTAGGGGTTGGAGGTGGACAGGTGGGGTGGGTGCATCACACAGAGAACTGTGAGCCTCGGCAAAGACTTTGATCTTATCCCAGAGTAGTGGGAAGTCTTGGAGTGGTTTAAACAGGTTAACAGTGTAAACAGACTGCATTTTAGAGAGACCTCTTTTGCTGCTTTGCGACTTGGTGGTGGGGGTGTTGGGGGGAAGACACAAAGAGTAGAAGCTCGAGGAAGAGTTGGGGTATTGATGTCACAGTGAGACATAAGAAGTGATGACCTGAGCTAGGGCAGGGCTTCTGGAGATGGTATCATGGACCATCAGACACCTCAGGCTGCCTCTGGGCCCATGCCAGCTTCCCCAAATATAGCCTGGTGGCAGGTGGTGAACTAAAAAGTGAGAAACAACTCAGTCACCATTTTTCTGCAAGTTGCCACTTCATTTGAGTGTGTGGCATTGAATGCATTTTTCTTACTTCTGGAGCTTTGGCCAAAATCTCTGAGACAGGAAGAGCCCCTGAAAAGTTGTGTTACATGAAGAATGATTCTGCACCTGCAGGGATCCAGAATGCACTTCAATGGCATAAAGATTATTTTAAGCTAGAAACATCTGAACAAACAGCAGCTGCAGAAACAAACAAACAAAAAGTACCTAAACTGCTGACTTAAGCAGGACCTCCTGAACACTGCTGCCATAAATCCCCTCTCTAGGAAGTTTACAGCCAGAAAAGAGACTAATCATTGTCACCGTAATGAGTAATTGCTTAAACAAATGTTATCTGAAACTCCATGCCTTCCATTTGTTCTTCCATGGAAGTTCTCTCTCCGCCTCCCTTTCTCTTTGTTAAGTGGATATATAAACCCCTATTTTTGGCTGTTTAGACAGCCATATTTATCTGAAGACTCCTTTGAATAAATAAACTTCATCTTTTTTCCCTGTTAATCTGTCTGTGGTTGGTTAATCTGTAGACTCTGAACATAAATAGGTAAAGAAAAAGTGTTTTCTCCCAACACACTTTCCTTTTGCCAACAAGAGTATGGGTGACCGACAAAGATTTTCTATCTGGTACTGGATTTTATCTTCCTGCCCTGCCAAAGTTGCTGAATAGCAGAGGGTTGCTTATTGTCTCTTTCTCTTTCTCATGCATGTTAATTGGATTAGAAAAGATGGAGGAAAAGAGACCATATAGGAGACTGCACTGCCAAATGTACTATTAAAGGGTAGCAGAATACTCCACCCCAAAATATGTCACACTGGCATAAGGATTATTGTGAACTGAAGGTAACTGAGAAGAGGCAGACACAAGAAAAGCTCTTTGCTCTCCCCATTTGCCTAAAAACAGGATATAACTTTACAAAGGAGTTCTTCCTCCTCTCCCTGTCAGGAAGAACAAAGACCGACGACAACTTTAGGCCCTCATCAGCCTGAAGGTGGCACCAGAGGAGTCGACATAGCAGACTTCACTGACTAGCCTTTATCTACCATAAAGTTCCCATATATTTGCTTTCCCACAATTTTCTCCACCTGGAGACTCAAGGTCTTTTTCTTTTGTCTTGACACTACTCTAAAAATGTATTGTTCCTTGTTGAAGATGCTACGTAGTTGAAGTTCTAAGCCACTTATTTGAGAACTAATCTTTCCTTGAGTATTTTCCATATATATATAAAATATACATGTTAATACATTTCTCTTTGTTTTTCTCTTGTTAATCTGTCTTTTGTTACAGAGGGTCCTAGGCCAACTAAGAAGAGTAGAGGGGGTCAGGCATGGTAACTCATGCCTGTAATCCCAGCACTTTGGGAGGCTAAGGCGGGTGGACCACCTGAGGTCAGGAGTTTGAGACCAGCCTGACCAACATGGCGAAACTCTGCCTCTACTAAAAATACAAAAATTAGCCAGGTGTGGTGACAGGTGCCTGTAATCCCAGCTACTCGGGAGGTTGAGACAGGAGAATTGCTTGAACCTGGGAGGTGGAAGTTGCAGTGAGCCAAGATTACCCCACTTCACTCCAGCCTGGGCGACAGAGCGACTCCGTCTCAAAAAAAAAAAAAAAACAAAAAAGAAAGGAAGAAAGAAAAAGAAGGGTAGAGGGAAAATTATGTTTTGTCCCCTACCTTATTTATATAAATCATTGTTATTTCCAATGTAGCCACAAACAGTGAAGGGCTGGTGTATGCTGTAGAATGGCTGAACAAAAGGAATGCTTTCTTGTTTTCAAAGTGATAATGGCCAGAAGGGTAGATGAGTTATGCTGGTTTACATTTAGTCTGGTTTAATTGCACTTAAGTAGAATGCTAAATGTCACCAGGTGGCTGATTATACGTTGACTGGACCAAAAACAGATTAATAGCTTCTGTATTAGTCTGCTAGGGTTGTCATAACAAAATACCATAGACTGGGTGGCTAAAACAGCAGACATTTAGTTCTCACAGTTCTAGAGGCTGGGAAGTGCAAGATCAAGGTGCTGACAGATTCAGTTCCTGGTAATGGTGGCCACCATCTCACTGTATGCTCACAGAACCTCTTCTTTGTGTGCATGCAGAGTGAGCTGTGGTCTGTCTTCCTTTTCTTATGAGGACACTAATCCTATCATGGGGCCCCACCCTTCATGACCTCATCTAAACCTAATTAGTTCCCAAGGGCTCTACCTCCTAATACCATCACTTGGAGGGGGTGGGGGAAGGGTGGTGTTGGGGCTTCAACATGTGAGTTTTGGGTGGTCACAAACTATGAGTCCATAACACCTTCTCTATAAATAAAGACTAGTTAAAAAGTATTATAATGAATACAATACCAAATGTTCATGTTAAAATGTGTTGTTTTTGTTTTTGTTTCTGCCAGTCTTTTGTTAGATCTTGCCTGGAGACATCAAACCCTTCTTCCTGTTCCTCGCCTGCCAGAAACTCAATCTGCCCTTGCGAGGACTTATACGTTGAGTTCTTCTGTCAGAAAAATCAAGTGTAGGAAAAAAATCTTTGTATTTCAATAGAAAACAATGCACTATCTGTAGCACACCTTCCTGCATTATAAGATTCTAGGCCTGTACATTGTCTGAGCTATTTTGAAACTCTTTGTAAGTTGTAACTGGTATGTAAATGCTGTACTGTCTGGTTGTGATTCTAACTGACTTCTTCCTCACTGTGGAAAACTCAGTTTTGTCCCCATTTGCAATTTATCTTAACATTCCTTTACTCCATATAAATCTGTTTTTGAGTTTTCCTTTAAACTGGTTATAACACCTGCTTGCTTTTCTCAGATCATATAAGTGAAGTAAATTCTTCAACATGTGCTAATTTTTACATCTATATGAGAGTCATGATTTTACCTTTTACTGAAAATTATCATTTAACACAGGGAAGCCTTTGGGGGGAAGTGGCAGGACTTGGCTTCCAAAGAAGAATGGACTGAATCTCTGAGCCCTGTGTCTCTCCCCCATTTAGGTTTGTGGCCACGCATTCCTCAACTGCTCAGGCCCCGAAGCATTCAGGTCATTCTTGACCCCTCCCTTTCTTGCACCCCCATCTCCAACCCTGTATAGGCTACATAATGTCTCCCCAAAGCTGTCTACATCCAAACCATGGAAGCTGTGAATGTTTGTTATCTTACACAGCAAAAGGGACCTTGCAGATTTGGTTGAATTATGGATTTTGAGATAGGGATGGATTATCCAGGCAGACCCGTTGTAACCACAGGGAAGCAGAAGCATCATAGTCAGAAAAAGGAGATGTGAGGATGAAAGCAGGGTTGGAGAGATGTGCTTTGAAAATGGAGAAAGTGGGCACATGCTAAGGAATGCATGTGGCCTCTAGAAGCTAGAAAAGGCGGGGGAATTCTCCCCTCAGAGCCTCGAGAAGGAACTAGTCTTGCTACTCGATTTTAGCCCCATAAAACTATTTTCAGATTTCCTACCTTCAAAATGGTAAGGGAATAAATTTATGTTGTTTTAAACCAGTAACTATGTAATGTGTTACAATAGCAATGGGAAACCTATACAAATGCCATAGCAAATTACGTTGGCTTCATCTTCAAAATGTAGCCAGAATCCGACCATTTTTCCCCAGTGCTGCTGTTAGCATTTGGGGCCAAGCCACTTCCATTCCTTGCCTGGGCTGTTGCAATGGCCTGCATACGGGTCTCCTTGTTTACCCTGACCACCCAGCCTTTTCTGCTCCCTGGATGCAGTATTTGAGTCTCTCAGTATTTGAGTCTCTTGATATGCTGTCTAGGAGGCCCTCTGGCTTTCACACCTGACACTTTCTCCAATGCTTCAGTAGCTCCCAGCAATGGCCATCCAATTCCATTGTCTTTATAATGACTACTCAATAGTTCACACAGGCCTGGTACATTCCACCCACCAGGGCATCCCTTGCCTCCATATACCATCCTAGTTCACCATGCATGACAGATTTGACAATTGCACTGCCTCAGTTTGTTGGGGCTATTTGTCCTTCACCTATAGTCAGCAGTAGGGCTCTCCTTGCTAGCCAGCTGGCAAGTAAACAGCTCCAAAATCCCACTGTAAAATTTGCTTTCTTGGACCACTGCTGGTATCAGCTGTTGCAGGTCAGGTTCTCTGGATTCTGACTCAGAGATGCAGATTTGCATGCAGGCAGGTTTTTGGGGAGTGCTCATGAGATCAACACCTGTGGGAGAGGGATGGAAGCAGATGGGTTCCCGTGGGGAGTGAGGCAGACTGTGGAAATGCCATGCAGCCACAACCAAGATCACTGCTGGCAATCCCAGAGGGAGCTCTGGAGCTGGGGCAGTGCTTTGGAACTGTCTGCACAGGGCACAAGAAGGCCAGGCCTTCATGCCCTACATTCGTGAGTCATTGAATGTGGGCTAATTCCAAGTAAGGAGTGCTACTTTTTTTCTGTTCGTTTGTTTTTGTTTTTATTTTTTTCTCGAGATGGAGTCTTGCTCTGTCACCCAGGCTGGAGTGCAGTGGCGCAATCTCTGCTCACTGCAACCTCCACCTCCCGAGTTCAAGCGATTCTCCTGCCTCAGCCTCCTGAGTAGCTGGGATTACAGGCGTGCACCACCATGCCTGGCTAATTTTTTGTATTTTTAGTAGAGACGGGGTTTCTCCATGTTGGCCTGGCTGGTCTCCAACTCATTACTTCAGGTGATCTGCCCACCTTGGCCTCCCAAAGTGCTGAGATTGCAGGCGTGAGCCACCACGCCTGTCCAGGAGTGCTACATTGAACAAGGCAGTGCTCTTCAGCCATGAGCAACTCTTGGAGAGGGACTCACCTGAGAGCTTTTGGCCACCAACATTCAGGATGAGTTCTGAAAGGGGTGGGAGGGGAGCATGTCTGAGTGCCAAACTGTAGCATCTATCACAGTGAACTTTGATAGAAGTTACATTAGATTTTACCACTATCCTCCTTAAATTCCTCCGGTGGCTTAAAATGAAATCCATGGGTAACAGACCCTACATACTCTGGCTACTGATTACCTTCAGAAGTATCTTCTCCTTCTGGCTTATGTGCTGCAGCTATATTAGCCTTCTCTCTTGCCATTTGCTCAACAAATATTTATTGAATATTAACTATGGACCAATGTTCTATATTGGGGCTAGAACTGTGGACCATAAGCTAAATTGTGGGACTGTTTTTGTAAATAAAGTTTTCCCCTATTGGAACACAGTGACTCCTATTTGTTTAAGTCTTTTCCATGGCTGCTTTGTGCTACAACAACAGAGTAGAGGCCATACAGCCCCAAAGCCTAAGATATTTACTATTTGATCCTTTACAGAAAAAGTTTACCGACATTTCTTTTAGATCAGTGCTGTCTGATACACACAGACACAGACACACACACACACACACACACATTGCAGATCACAATTTAAGTTTATAAAAAAGAGAAATACATTTTAATGATATATTTTATATAACCCAATATCTACCAAATATCGTTTTAACACATAACCAGTATAACAAATTATCAGTGAGTTATTTTACATTTTTCTTTTAATACTAAGCCCTTAAAATTCCATGTGTATTTTACATTTATGGTGTATTTTGAGGTGGGACAGCCATTTTTCAAGTGCTCAGTACCCACACATGGCTAGTAGCTACAATATTGGATGGTGCAGTTCTAGAAGTCACACAACAGTGAGTAAAGCTGACCAAATTTCCTGCTGTCATGAAGCTAACATTCCTATGGGACAGAGAGACAATACACAAATAGGTAAAGTGGGTTTTAGGCCTGCTGGTGATAAGTGGTGCCCATGACTTCACAGAGAACAAACGGAAGCTTCATATTTAGAGAGACCCTCCTAGACTCTGCCTTGGCTGATTTTATCCCTCCCCTTGGCAGATTTTAATCTGTATGGCTTCCCTGTAATAAAACGTAACTATGAATACAACAGCTTTCCGTGAGCCCTGCTAGCAAGTTATGTAACCTGAGGGTGGTTTTGGGTGGTTTTCCCCCTAAATTGCAATTGGTGTCAGAAGTGAGGGTGGTCTCTTGTGGGGACTGTTCTCTCTAACTGCACAGTTGGCTTAAACTCTTTGGGGAAGGGGATGTGTGAGTAAAGACCAGAAGGAAATGAGGGGACTGGCCAGGAGTCTGTGGCCTGGGGCAGAGTAAGCAAAGGGGAGTGGAAGGAGATGCCTTCTTTACTCACTGCCATGGTTAAACCACTTTACACATAGACCAAATGCTCATGCTTTAAAATTGTAGCATCAGGATTAAGGTTTAGGTTAACACTGAGGTTAGGGCAAGGGGCTGGAGACTAAGGTGAGTTTTAGTGTTTTGTTTGGTCTAGGATTAGAGTCGGGGTGCAGGCAGGGTTTAGGCTTTAGTGTTTAATATTCAGTGTTCAGACGTTTATAGTTAAGAGCAGTGCAGTCTCTTGGTACACAGCTGTGAAGAGGACACTCCGCAGACTCGGTGCCCACCAGCAGCCTCCCCTGTGTCTCTGTGACCGTGGCGGCAAAGATGGACTCAGGAGTGCAAGTTGCTGATGAAGTATGTCACATTTTTTATGACATAAAAGTTCATAAATGCTCCACATCAGAAGAAATCAAGAAAAGAAGACTGTCATTTTTTGTCTCAGTGCAGACAAAAAGTGCATCATTGTAGAAGAGGGCAAAGAGATCTCAGCTGGAGATATTGGTGTAACCATAACTGGTCCTTTCAAGCACTTTGTGGGAATGCTTCCTGAAAAAGATTGCTGCTATGCTTTATATGATGCAAGCTTTGAAACGAAGAAATCCAGAAGAGTATTGTTTGTTTGTTTGTTTGTTTTTGTGGGCACCAGAACTACCACCTCTGAAAAGTAAAATGATCTACACAAGCTGTAAGGATGCAATCAAAAAGAAATTTCAAGCAAATGGACCAGAAGATCTCAACTGGGCTTGTATTGCTGAAAAGTTAGATGGGTACTTAATTGCAGCTTTTGAAGGATGCTCTGTGTAGGCCATCATTCAGTGCCACAAATGGAAAGCTTCCATGTTTAATGTTATCCGCTTGCTATATAAATAAAGCAAACATATGTTTTTAAAAAAGAGAAAACAAGAGTAGTGCTCAGATAGAATGTGTAGCTCATGGAATTCAGTACTGGGAGTCATGTTTAGTTCCTGGTGTGTGCATTTGCTAAACAGGATTCCACTAAACAGCCAAGGATTCATACCCTCTTTTAATTAAATAATAGAAGCCAAATGAGCATTGTCTTAGTGTTTGGGGAGAAATGTGTAACCCTAGAAATTATGCCCATTCGTGTATTATCAATGTGTACAAGTCACAGAAAGACATTTTGGAAAGTACATTGCCCAGGAACTTTTTCTGAAAAGGGTAATATGGCTGAAAGGATTCAGCCAAAAGAAAACTAAATTCAAGTAAAATAAATTAAAAATAAATTAAAACGAAGAGAGCTTCTATAATAAAGAAGCATTTTATGTGAAGAGGCATTTATGTAACTATTGATAACAATGAAATCCAGTTATAAATAGTTAAATCTAAATATTTCTGATAATATGAAAAAGAAAGAGGTTTGATGTGAAAAATTAGTAAGGAATTAAACATACATATTTTTCCAACACTTCGAGTCATATGGGGGGAGAAGTTACAGTGTCCAGAATTTTGATGATCTGAGAGGTAAAGAGTTATTTAAACAAAAATAGTTGTTAGGCTGGGCACAGTGGCTCACGCCTGTAATCCCAACACTTTGGGAGGCTGAGGTGGGTGGATCACTTGAGGTCAGGAGTTCGAGACCAGCCTGGCCAACATGGTGAAACCCCGCCTCTACTAAAAATACAAAAATTGGTTGGGCATGGTGGTGCGTGCCTATAATCCCAGCTACTCAGGTGGCTGAGGGATGAGAATCACTTGAATGCGGGAGGGAGGTTGCGTGAGCAGAGATTGCGCCACGGCAATCCAGACTGGGTGACAGAGCAAGACTCTGTTTCAAAAGAAACAGTTGTGGAAGCAATAAATGCACAAGGTAAAGACATTTGAACCTGAGGAAAGGCGTGCAATTAAGAGTAATGAAAGGTAAACCTTCATCCTGGGCTTTCCCTTCATTGCTCTTCTGAGATGGATTCACTCTTTCCTGCCCTTGTCTTTCTTTGATTTCCTTATTTTGTTGGAACACATCCTAAATACGATGAAAGGTATGTTTATTCTACCATTTTGCTGTATTGGTGATTGAGCTAGGTCTAGAATTCTAGAACTTTAAAGGCTTGCTTTTTATTTTCCAGCCCCCAGGATTGCTGATGGCATTCTGACACCTTTTTGTGTGTGTGTGTGACAACTTTTACTGCTGTTATCATTTTTGTGTGTGTGCCTGAAGACTTTAAGATTGCCTCTTCATTTTTGGTGTTCTGATACTTGACCATGACGTGCCTGGTTGTAGGTCTTTTTTCCATTCAGCCTATTTAGTAATTGGGGAGGGGAGCTTTGAGTGTCTTCAGTCACCTATGTGAATTAACCCAGCCCTTTACTTCAAATATAAACGGGCCACCATGGACCACCAGACATTTCTGCAAAACCAACAGTAAAATTGAGAAGGACTAAGATGAACAAACAGGAAAAAAAAAAAAGCAGATAGCATTAAGGGAACTGAAAGTTGTAAAGTGCTGACTGGTCTCTCTCTAAATCCATGACCACTGAAACCTCAAGTAGCTCAGAGTGCTGCTCAGCAGCTGTCCTTCTTTCCCCATTCCATCTGCTCCCCTAGGTGATGGCTTTATAGCTTACCTCTTTCAGACCTCCAGTGCAGCCTCCCCATGCCACCTCAGCTGATTACCTTGCTCCTTACTTTCTTGAGAATTAGAAGTGTCAGAAGAGAATTTTCATGAGCTCCCATTGCCAGATCCACTCAGTCTCCTGATCCAGTACCCACATGCCTTGTCTTCCTTCCTATTTGTGTGCAGTAATTGTCTCTACTCTTAGCTCAGGCTGGCTCTTTCCCTGAAGCCCTAGATCCTAATCTCTCTCCGCTTCTTAAGAACATGGCTTCACCATTCTCTGCCTTCTCTCCTGAATCATCATTTCTCCCCTCTCTACTGTATTATTCCCATCTGCAAACATGCTGTTATTTTTCACATCTTAAAAAACCACAAAAAGCATTTCCACCTTCCCCTCCAGCTACTGCCTTTCGTCTCCCATTGTCTCTCTCTCTGTCTCTCGTTTTGAGACCGAGTCTCACTCTGTCACCCAGGCTGCAGTGCAGTGGCGCAAACTTGGCTTACTGCAATCTCTGCCCCCTGGGTTCAAGCGATTCTCCTGCCTCAGCCTTCCAAGTAGCTGGGACTACAGGCACGCGTCACCATGCTCAGTTAATTTTTGTATTTTTAGTAGAGACGGAGCTTCACCATGTTGGCCAGGCTAGTCTTGAACTCCTGACCTCAAGTGATCTGCCCACCTTGGCCTCCCAAAGTGCTGAGATTACAGTCTTGAGCCACAGTGCCCACCCCCATTCTCCTTTAATCAAGATTTTGCCCCCACCACTCTACCCAAACAAATCTTGTCAAGTTCAACAATGACCTCCTTATAACTAGACCCAAAGGTCAATTTGCAGGCCCCAGATTCCACTGGATGCAGGGTATCATGCCACCTACCTTGAAGCACCATCTTTACTTGGCTTCCAGGACCCCTGCACTCTCCTGGTTTGCCTCTGATCTCACTGGCAGCTCCTTCTCACTCTCTATTGGTGGTTCTCCCTCCACTGTCCACCCTCCTAATATTGGGATCTCCAGGACTCAGTTCTTGATCTATTCTCTTCTTTATCTACACTTCATGAATTTCTTTTTAAAGTCCATCTATATATAATATCTATAATCCTAACTTCTTTCCTCTGATCTCAAGGCTCATGTATTTCACTGCCTTGTAACATCCCCTTTTGGATCATAGGCATCTCATACTTAGAAAGTCCCAAATTGAGCTCTAGACCTACCCCTTGCCTCCAAAATAGCTTCTTCCACAGTCCCCCTCATCCCTCAGTAAATGCTAATTCAGGTCTCCTAGTACTCAATCTGAGAACACAGGAATCTTCTCTTTTCCTCACTTGACACATCCCATGCATTATGTATTATATAAAACTTACCCATTATATATCCAGAATCTGACATCTCATAATCATCTCCATTTAGCTGGTCCAAGCTATCATCATTTCACACCAGAACCTTCTGAAATAGTCTCCTAACCAGAGTAGGCAGCTTGTCACTGTTTGCCTGGTACTTTCCCAGTTTTTGCACTGAAAGTCCAGTCTCAGGAAATCCCTCAGCCCTGGGCAAACCAGGATTATTGATTATCCTACTTCCAACTGGAATCTTCTCTTCTTCCGTTGCCTCCTTACAGTCTATTTTCAATACAGCTAGGGTGATTCTTTTAAAATGCAAATTTTATTATGTCACTTCTCTGTTCAAAACCCTTCAATGGCTTCCTACCCAACTTAGAAAGAAAGCTATTGCTTTCAGTGGCCCACAAGACTATAGGATCCACAGGCTTGTAGGAAAAGATGGAGAGTTCAGCTTTGAGCAGGCTGATATTGCAGTACTGTGGAATGTTCAACTGGCAATGTCCAAAATTGAATGGAGTATCAAGAATGTCTTCTGTTTGGAAAACAAAAATAGATTGCTATGGAAAAACTTGCAAGAAAGAATTCTAGGAAATTAGAAATATTTGTTAAAATGAAAAAAATCAATGGTAAACCTGAAAGACAAAATTATAGATGCTCTGTCTGGTGATACTAATGATATATTCATAAGTAATATGCATATGATATAGTTATATATTATGTAAGATAAAAATATATAAAATAAAGACATATAAATAAATATATTAAAAAATACATTTGCAACATGATGCACCAAATTCCCAAAATCTTCAGCATGCATCTTTCCAAACCAAGGACACTCTTCTACATAACCAGCATACAACTCTTCCAGTCAGGAAATAAGAAATCAGCTCTAACACTAACATCTAATCCAAAGAATATATTCATATTTTGCCAGCTGTCCTAACAGTGTCTCTTTCCTGTCTAGGCCAGGATCACACTTTGCACTTCATACACAAGTCTCTTTAGTCTCTTTCAATCTGGAATAATTCCTTGGTCTCTCCCTGTTTTTCATGGTCTCATTAGTTTGAAAGAGTGCAGACCTTTCAGTCTGTAGGACGAAGCTCAGCCTGGTTCCACCAATGTTTCCTCAGGACTGGATTCACACTTGTGTTCTGGGAGTGCCGAAGCTCAGCCTGGTTCTACCCATATTTGGTCAGGACTGGGTTCACACATGTGTTCTGGGAGTGCCAAAGCTCAGCCTGGTTCCAGCAGTGTTTCCTCAGGACTGGGTTCACACATGTGTTCTGGGAGTGCCAAAGCTCAGCCTGGTTCCAGCAGTGTTTCCTCAGGACTGGGTTCACACATGTGTTCTGGGAGTGCCAAAGCTCAGCCTGGTTCCAGCAGTGTTTCCTCAGGACTGGGTTCACACGTGTTCTGGGAGTGCTATACGGAAGGGAGGCTGTCCTCTTCTCACTGCATCACACGAGGGGGCATACAATGTGGGCTTGTCCCCACACTGGTGATGTTCATCTTTAGCACCTGGTCATTTTGTGTCAGGTTTCTCCACATTAACTCATCAATTTTCTATTTGTAATTGATGAACATTTTGTGGGAAGATATTCTCAAACTATGCCAATATCTTGTATCCCATTAAATCTCCACTAACTTGACTTAGTAGTTATTGATTACTTTTGCCTGAATTAACCACCATTATGGCGGTTGTAAATGGTGGTTTATCTATTATCATCATTCCTACGATATATGTTAGCTGCTATGCTACTATAAGGAAGACATTTCCCTTTTCCTCCACTTATTTTTTACTTTTTAAAAAAATTACTCATACTCAATCCTCTACTTATTTTTGTTGACGTAGACTCATGGATTCCTATTTTATTCAGCAGATTTAATCCATTACCATCAGTATTTATTTTAATATCAAATTATTCCAGATTTGGCTAGAGGATAACCATTGAAATTTGTACCTATGAGCTATAGACATGCCCCCATCATTCTTTGAGTAATTCTTTACTTTCTGGCACAAGAAAATGTTTCAGGTTCATCTTGTAATTTCCCTGCCTTGGCCTCAGAATTACTTATTTCTACAAGAAGTGCTAGAGTTGAGAATGATATTTGGAGACTATAATCTAGGTACTTGGTTGCTTATTGCTTCTGGGCCTTCCTGCCTCATATTGGCGTAGGATGGGAAAGTCAGGAGCTGGGGACACCCTCCCTCTCTCAAGAGCAAAGTAGTTTCTCAACTTTCATAGGCCACAAGACTTACTCATCACTGCATCTCTCTGCATCCTCCTTCTTTTAATCAGCTTCTTTGCCTGCACGTGGGTCTCTGTGCCCATCAGCCTTGAGTCTGACCTGACTGCTGACCTGCCCACCATTATTGGCTACGGAGTCTGCAGTGCCCAGACTGTGAGAGCAATAATCTGCATGTCTCTGTCCAGTCTATAGATTGGTTCATCTTGGGCTTGGGTTCTACCTCTAGTCTAATCACTTTTGGTCAGGGCAGTTAGCAATGTTACAATAGTGGCTGGGACAGCCCTGACAGAGCTGTAGAGAAGATGGTGCAGTTTCTCTAGGGAGGAATGAGTCCTGTGGAGGACCCTGACTACATCTGCCACATTCTACAGTCATACATTAGGTTCTTATAGAAAAGTTTTTAGATTTTCAGAAGTGAGGACATTTGGTAAAGGTTCTGTGTATCTGAATATTAAGGATCATTTTGGGTTCATGGATCAGTTATTGGGAAACACTGATCTAACTCCAGCACTTCAGTTTCTTGGATGAGTAAACTGAAGGCCAGAGAGAACAACAGACTTGTCCTCATGTACATGGCCTGTCAACAGCAGATCTGGGATTAGAACCAGGGCTGGCCATCCAGTGAGGCAAGAGAAACATCTAAGAAGCAAACTGTAAGGAAGCCCTCACCCTCAGGATCATGCTAGTGCCCTAGGGGCTTCCCTTGACTCACCCTAGGCCCAGCCCAGATTAGAACTCCAGGATCCTGCTTGCCAGGAGGGAGAGATCACATCTGGCTTGCGGTGTATGGGTAAGAGGGACTGATGGGGAGTTTTCCTGTGTTGCCACCTTCAGGGAGAAGGAAGTTCCTGAGGAAGGCTGGTTAAGCTAGTGTTCGCAAAGTGAAGGATCCAGTAGCTTGGGATGGCTGCTCACTGGAGAAGCTTGAATTATCCCGCATGCACAGAGCACTGAGGCCCCTTCAGTCTGGGTGGAGAGTTCCTGGCCTGGGTTATCTTTAGCTGGTTGCTGAGAGTTGCAGCATTTCTCAGCCCTGGTGATGGACACTTCTGTTTTCCCCCGTCTCATAAAAATAGACCTTCCCTCCAACCAGACCTGCCTTGTTAGATCTGTTCTTACATAGACAGGACGTGTAGGGTTTGTGCTTTTCTAGCCTCCAGTCTGGTGTCTGCTTCCTTCATGTGGAACTGCTTACTAAGAATTTTACCACAGGAGGATTTTAAGAAAGTAAAGTTGGCTTTGTTGTTGGTTGAGGTTAAAAACAAAACAAAACAAAACAACACAACACAACAACAACAACAAAACCATCAAGATAGTCAAAAGAAATAAAGGAAAGAAGAACAAAAGAGAAACAGCTGAACCATTTTGTGATCCTTTTTCTGCTACTGCCCTGGTCAAAGGCACAATTTGTTCTCACCTGGATTCCTACTGCACTCTCACCCTTATTTGGTGTGTGCTCAACAAGGCAGCTGTTAGCTAACATACAGATTAGGCAAGAAAATGAAAATGAAATAAAAGGCATTCAGATTGGAAAGGAAGAAGTAAAACTACCTCTATTCACAGATTATATGATGATGTGTATCCACTAAATCCACTGAGAAACTGTCAGAATTAATTAATGAGTTTAGCAAGGTTGTAGGATATGCAGACAGTATGTAACAATCAATTTCTATACCTTTGCAATGAACAATCCAGAAATGAAATTAAGGAAACAATATTTATAGTAGCATCAACTAGAATAAAACACTTAGGAATAAGGTTAACAAAAGAAGTGCAAAACTTATACTCTAAAAACTACAAAACAGTATTGAAAGAAATTAAAGAAAACTAAATAAATGGGAAGACATCCCATGTTCATAATCAGAAGAAAATAAATATTGTCTCAAACACTTAATAAATATTAAGCATTAAAATAGCAATATTCCCCAAACCGATCTATAGATTCAATACAGTTCCTATCAGTATCCCAGATGACTTTTTAATAGAAATTGACAAGCTGATCCTGAAAATTATATGGAAACTCAAGGAACCCAGAAGAGCCAAAAACAATTATAAAAAAGAAGAAAAAATTAGGACTAATTCTTCCTAATTGCAAAACAATAATCAAGACAACATAGTACTTACTTAAGGATAGACACATAGATTAATAAAACAGAATTCAGAGTTCAGAAATAACTCCATTTATCTATGGTTAGGTGAACTTTGACAAGGATGTCAAGACTATTCAATGGGGAAAAATGAGTCTTTTCAACAAATGGTGTTGGGATAACTGTACAGCCTCATACAAAAGGATGAAATTGGACACTTACATTGTGTATAAAGATTAAACCAAAGTGCATCAAAAACCAAAATGTAAGAGCCAGAATTATAAACTCTTAAAATATTGGTATAAGTTTTCATGACCTTGAATTTGGCAATGGATTCTTAGATATGACACCAAAAGCAGAAACAACAAAAGAAAAAAATTGGAGTTCATAAAAATTAAAAACTTTTGTCTTTCAAAGGACACTACCAAGAAAGCAAAAAGACAGCTGATAGAATGGGAGAAAATATTTGTAAATCTAGAAGATATAAAGACCATGTACAACTCAATATTGAAAGAACACACAACCCAATTAAAAAATGGGCAAAGGATCTGAATAGCCATTTCTCCTAACACATGCAAGGGACCCCTAAGCACATAGAAAGATGCTCAACATTGGTAGTCATCAGGAAAATGTAAACCAAAACCACAGTGAGATAATACTTCACACTCACCATGAGGACTACAGTAAAAAAATCAGATAAGTGTTAGCAAGGATGTGGAGAAAGAACCTTCCAGTACTGCTGGTAGAAGTGTAAAATGGTTTAGCCACTTTGGAAAACAGTGACAGTTCAGCAAAATTTACACATACTTACTGTTTGATCCACCAATTCACTCCTAGGTGTATACACAAGAGAAATGAAAACATGCTTCCACTCAAAGATTTTTACATGAATGCTCATAACAGCATTCATAAAAGCCCAAAAGTCCATGAACTGATACATAGATAAATGTAGTATATTCATATAATGA
The DNA here is from genome assembly GCF_028858775.2 of Pan troglodytes. Taxonomy (NCBI): domain Eukaryota; kingdom Metazoa; phylum Chordata; class Mammalia; order Primates; family Hominidae; genus Pan; species Pan troglodytes. The sequence goes on from NC_086015.1 coordinate 43,231,665, forward strand.
AATGTTATTTGGCCATAAAAAAGAATGAAGTACTAATACATGCTACAACATTGATAAACCTTGAAAATATTATTCCAAGTGAAAGCAGACAGTCACAAACGACCACATATTGTATGACTCCATTTATAGGAAATGCAAGAATAGGCAAATATATAGAAACAAACAGAAAGTAGACTCCTAGTTGCTTAGAACTAGCAGGGGGAAGGGGTTGATGAGAACACTGTGAAGTGCTGGCTAAGGGGTAGGGTGTTTCTTTTTGAGGTGATGAAAATATTTAAAAATTCACTGTGATGATGCTGCTGAGGCTGTGGAGAAATAGGAATGCTTTTACACTGTTGGTGGGAGTGTAAATTAGTTCAACCATTGTGGAAGAGAGTGTGGCGATTCCTCAAGGATCTAGAACCAGAAATACCATTTGACCCAGCAATCCTATTACTGGGTATATACCCAAAGGATTATAAATCATTCTACTATAAAGACACATGCACATGTATGTTTATTACAGCAGTATTTACAATATCAAAGACTTGGAACCAACCCAAATGCCCATCAATGATAGACTGGATAAAGAAAATGTGACATATACACCATGGAATACTATGCAGCCATAAAAAAGAGTGAGTTCATGTCCTTTGCAGGGACATGGATGAAGCTGGAAACCATCATTACCAGCAAACCAACACAGGAACAGAAAACCAAACACTGCATATTCCCACTTGTAAGTGGGAGCTGAACAATGAGAACACATGGACACAGGGAGGGAAACATCACACACCGGGACCTGTTGAGGGGATGAGGAGCAAGGGGAGGGAGAGTATTAGGACAAATACCTAATGCAAGCAGGGCTTAAAACCTAGATGACAGGTTGATAAGTGCAGCAAACCACCATGGCACATGTATACCTATGTAAGAAACCTACATGTTCTGCACATATATCCCAGAACTTAAAGTAAAATTTAAAAAAAATCACTGTTGTGATGGTGGCACAATTCTGAGAATGTACCCATTAAGTGTGATATTATACTTTGTAAATGAGTGTATTGTATGGAATATAAATTCTATCTCATTAAAGGTGTCTGTATCTATACAAATCGGATCATATCTTGCCTCTGCTGAGCATCCTCCAAGAGCTTTCCTTTCCTTTAGAAGAGTAAATTTCCAAGTCCTCCTAATGCCCCACAAGGCCCCACAGAATCCAGAACCCTCATCACTACCTCCTGGTCTCATCTCCTAGTCCTGTACCCTTTCTCTTTGCTATCCCTCTAACTGGACTGCTTTCCTCCCTTATAACTATATGGCTCATACCCTTCCTTCTTCCAGCTCTTTATTCAAATGCCACTTTCTCAACTAATTGACTCTGACCATTCTATTTAAAATTGTAGTTCTGACCTTACTGCCTTGTTCCATTTTTCTTTTCCACAGCACTTATCATCTCAGCAGGTGTGATAGTCAAAATATTTAACAGTCCATCCTATAGGGTAGAGAACTATAGGGTATGAAAAAAGGTAGGAATTCTAGAGACCCCTGCTGGGCTAGCATGAACCCTGTAGTTACTAGATCATGAAGAGATCAGGGTGGTGGTGTTCCTGGAAAGGGGCAAGGAAGCTAGGGGGCACCAAGGACTTAGGGCAGAGGTACAGAAATATTTCCACTGGATTGGCAGACTAGTACCTGATAAATATCTGATCTACTTGTATTACATTACATAAGTTTCTTGTTATGCTTATTATCAGCTTCCCCTATTAGGACACAAGCGCCACAAATGCAGGAGCTTTGCCTATTTTGTTTACAGTTATATTCCCAGCCCCAAGAGAAGCACACAGGAGGCTTTAAAAAACATTCGTTGAGTTTAAGAAATAACAGCATGTGGATTTTGGAAATAGGCACGAAATCTGTACAACCTGGACCTTTGTGGTTAAGATTTTCCAGCTGCAACACATGTTGAGAAGGTCTGTGTGTTGATGGCCCAGGACAAGCACCCTGGTTTTTTCAGTTACTGAAAATGCCATACAAAGAAGAAGGGGACTAAGTTCCTGGACCTAGAGGTGGGGAGGGAGTGGATTAGTCAGAATTCTTGGCTGCAAGGTACAGAAACTAAATTCATACTGTAAGGACAGGAAGGAGTTAATGGCTCACATAACTGAAAAGTTCAGGGTTTTATCTGGCTTCAGATGCAGGTGGATCCAGAAATTCCAACACTGTCATCAGAAATTTATCTCTTCATTCCTTTGCTCTGCTTTCTTCTAAATCACCTTCATTCACAGACTAGATCTCCCCAGGTTGTAGCAAATACAACCACAGGCAGATTTAGTTCTAGCAGCTGAGTACATTTCTTTGGGAAGACAGGACCCTTTGCTGCGCAGTTGGCCCAGGTTGGATGACAGGCAATCCAGAAGAGAATCTGCCTGTGATTCAGACAGACCCCTGTCCGGGAGGATGGAAGTCCAGTTACCCACAAGGAGGAAGGAGGCCCATTGAGTTCACACCAAATCCTTTGTGGCTTTCAATTACTCTTGGCTGAGGGTCATGATATAGTATTGGATTCTTGACATATTTTGATGGTAGAGTGGGCAAGATTTGCTGATGGATTAAATGTAAGGAGGTGGAGAGGAGTCCAGGATGATCCAAGATTACACATCTGGGCAATTAAATGTATCAAAATGCCATAAGCCAAGAGGGAACACTGAGAAGGAGATGTTTTGGGTGGAAGTCAGGAGGTCAGACTTACTCATGTAACTCTGAGACATTTATTAACACACAACTAGAGGAAGATGTTAGGGAAACCACTTGACATACAATCTATAGTTCGGGAAGATGCCCAGGTGGAAAATATAAATTTCATGGTCATCAGAAATGGATTATATTTAAATCCATGAGCCTGGCTGAGCACCTAGGGAGCAAATATAGATAGAACAACGGAAGGATGAAGAAGTGAGTCTTGAGATGCTAAAACATTAACAGGTGGGGAGATGAGCCAGAAAGGAAGACTGAGAAAGAGATCCAGCAAAGTAAGAGGAAAACCAAGAGAGGAGGAAGAGGGAATTGATCAGTTGTGCCAAATGTGTAAAATGCTGTTTATAAGTTGAGTAAGATGAGAAATAGGATTGACTATAGGAGTTAGCAATGTGGTAAATGACCTTGGCCAGAGCTGACTTTGGCCAGAGCTATTATGGTGAAACAATGTGGACAAAAGTTTGATTGGAGCACATTTAAGAAAGACTGGAAGGAGAGGAATTGGAGTCGGTAAGCAGAGAAGAAAACTTCTTTTTTAAAGACTTGCTCTGTGAAGGAGAACAGAGAAATTGAGCTGTGGTATAAAAGGGGAAGTGGTATCGACAGGCATTTTAAAAGTTAATTCTTTATAATTTTTTCTGTAAGTTTTCTTTTTTTATTATTTTTTAATTAAAGTTTTTATTTGGATTAAAGTTTTTACTTGGAGGTAATAGTGGATTCACATACAACTGTGAGAAATAACACAAAGACATCCCATGTTCCTTTTACCCAGTTTCCCCAAATGGTAACAGCTTGTAAACTATGGTACAATACCACAACCAGGATATTGACATTCATAGTGTCAAAATACAAAACATTTTCACCACTGCAAGGACCTCTCACGTTGCCCTTCAAGAGACACACCCCCCTCCCTAGCCCCCAACAACCACTAACCTCTTACTCATTTCTATAATTTTGTCATTTCAGGAATATTATATAAATAGAATCATAGAGTATGTACCATTTGGGATAGCTTTAAAAAAACTCAGAATAATTCTCTGGAGATTCATCCAGGTTGCTCCATGTATTAATAGTTCATTTGTTTTTATTTATGAGCAGTATTCCATGGTACTGACATACCACAGTTTGACCATTCATCTGTTGAAGAATATCTGAGTCATTTTTAGTTTTGGGTTATTATAAATAAAACTGCTATAAACATTTGTGTACAGGTTTTCTTGTGAGAACATAAGCTTTCATTTCTCTGGGATAAATTCCCTGAAGTACAATTACTGGAACATATGGTAGTTGCATGTTTAGTTTTAAAGAATCTGCAAACTGTTTTCCAGAGTGTCTGTAGCACCAGTAATGTATCAATGACCTAGTTTCTCTACATCCTCGCCAGCATTGGTGATGTCACTATTTTTTTTTTTTAGTTATTGATAGTTTTTTAGTCTATAGTTTAGATAGTTTTAGTTATAGCTAGCTTTTTAGTTCCTGTGATACCTCAGTATGGTTTTAATCTGCGTGTTCCTAATGGCTAACAATGTAGAACATCTTTTCATGTGCTTATTTGCCTTCTGTACATCTCTTCGGTGAAATGTTTCTTCATGTCTTTTACCCGTTTTCTAATTGGATTGTTTGCTTTATTTACTGTTTAATTTTGACAGTTTGAAGAAATATATTCTTGATATTAGTCTTTTGTTGGATATATGGTTTGCAAATATTTTCTCGCTCTGTAGCTTGTCTTTTTATCCTCCTAAAAGAGTCTTTTGCATGGAAAGCATTTTTTAACTTTGGTAATGTCAAATTTATCAATTTTTTAATTTTATGGGTTGTAATTTTTATGTCAAGTCTGAGAACTCTTTGTCTAGCTCTAGTCCTGAAGATATTTTACTAGGCTTTTTTCCTCTTATTTATTTATTTTTATGGGTTTTATTTTCCTAGAAGTTTTATAGTTTTACATTTTACATTTAGGTTTGTGATCATTTTAAGTTGATCTTTGTGTAAGGTGTGAGATTTAGGTTATATTTAAAGTGAGGTTTTTGTAGAGAGTTTATAATTTGGTTATGTTTTAAATGTCTTCTGCCAAGCTCTGTATTTTAATTCATGTATTTAGACCATCACATTTAATGCAATTATACATATATCAGGGCTTAAGGCTGCTATTTTATCTTTTGTTTTTCTTTTCTTCTTTATCTGTTTTCTTTTGCTGTCTCCTATGGGTTACTTGAACATTTTTTAGAAAGCAGTTTTGATTAATCTATAATGTTTTTGAGCTTATTTTTGTATAGTATTTTTTAGTGATTGCTTTAGGTGTTACCTTATGTATATCTACTATCACAATCTACTGATGTTGACATTTTATGAGTTTGAATGAAATATAGAGACCTTGCTCCCTTTACATCTCTTTGCCTTCCCTCACTTATAATTTAATTTTCTTTTCTTTTCTTTCTTTTTTTTTTTTTTGAGACGGAGTCTCACTCTATTGCCCAGGCTGGAGTGCAGTGGCATGATCTCGGCTCACTGCAAGCTCTGCCTCCCGGGTTCATGCCATTCTTCTGCCTCAGCCTCCCGAATAGCTTGGAATACAGGTGCCCGCCACCAAGCCCGGCTAATTTTTTGTGTTTTTAGTAGAGACGGGGTTTCACCACGTTAGCCAGGATGGTCTCAATCTCCTGACCTCATGATCCACCCGCCTTGGCCTCCCAAAATGCTGGGATTACAGGCATGAGCTACCGCGCCCAGCCTAATTTTCTTAAATATTTATTTTATATACATGTGGAATCACATGAGACGGTGTTATCATTTTGTTTCAATTATCAAACATAGTTTAAGGAAAAGGTATTATTTTCACGCATATTTTTCCTACTATGCTCTTTCTTCCATCCTGACATTCCAAAGTTCCTTCTTTTATTGTTTCTTTTCTGTTTAGAGAACTTGTTTAGTCATTCTTCAAGGCAAGTCTGAAGTCAACATATTCTCTTAGGTTACCCTTATTTGAGAATGTCTTGATTTCCCCTCCATTTCTGAAGGATACTTTCAATGGATATAGGATTCTAGATATGACAGTTCCTTTTCTTCTCTGCACTTGAAAGAACTGAAAAAAGCACTTGAAAAATGCTGAAAGAACTTCCTTCAGGCCTTTCTGGTTTACGATGAGAAATCCACTGTTATTTGGATTATTTTTCCCTTGCATGTAAGTTGTGATTTCTCTTTTGCTGCTTTTGAGATCTTCTCTTCGTCTTTAGTTTTCAGAAGTTTTACTATTATATATTCAGGTGTGAATTTTGCTTAAATTTTCCATTTTGGCTTTATTCAGCTTCTTAAATCTGTAGATTTATGTCTTTTGCCAAATTTGAGAAGTTTTCAACCATTATTTCTTTGAGTACTTTTTCAGGCTTGCCTTTATTCTTCTATCCTTCCAGGGTGCCACTGACATTAATGCAGGTTCTCTAATTATAATCCTGATATCCTTGAGATTCTGTTTATTATTTTTTTCCAGTCTATTTTCTCTCTGTTGTTCTACCTTCAAGTTCACTGATTCTTTCCTTTGTCCCCTCCATTCTGGTGTTGAGCCCATCCACTGAGTTTTAAAATTTTGGTTATCACATTTTTTAGTTCTTTTTAATATCTATTATCTACTTAATGAGACTTTGTGTTTTCTTACTAAGACCTTCCATTTTTTCATTTGTTTTGAGCATGTTTGTAATTGCTGTTGAAGCATCTTTATGATGGTTGTTTTGAAATCTTTGTCAGATAATTCTAACATTTTTGACATCTCAGTGCTGTCATCTGTTGATAGTCTTTTTAAATTCAATTCGAGATTTTCCTGGTTCTTGGTATGATTAATGATTTTCTATCGAAATCTGTATATTTTGGCTACTATAGTATGAGACTCTGGTCTTATTTCAACTTGCTATTTTAGCTGGCTTTTTTTTGACACCAGTCCCTTAGGGGAAGGGGTGGTGCTGCCTTATTACTGCAGGTGAAGGTAGAAGTCCAGGTTCTCCACTTGGCCTTTTTTGACGTCTGAGGAGGGAAGCTCCTTACTACTGTTGGGTGGGTATGGGGTTTCTGGCTCCCACTAGGCCTCCACTGATACCTCCTTGGCTGAAAGGGGTAGGAGTGCTTTGTTACTACTCTCCACGTGGCCTTCATTATCACTAATCAGTGGTAAAAGTCCTGACTCTTCAGCAGGCCTCCTCTGATGTTACTGCAGTGGAGAGTTGGAGGGGTGCCTCATTATTGCCTGGCATGAGTGAAAGTTCAGGGCCTCACGGAGTCTCTACTAACACCACACAGGGTGGGAATTGGAGGGGAGGGCTTGTTACAGCTGCAGGAAGGTCAAAGTGTGGAGTCCCCACTCTGCATTTGTTGGCATGAGTTGGGGTGAGATCTCTGTGTTTTCTGTGGTGTTTGGCTGGAGTAGAGCAGTTGTCTAAAAGTTTTCTGTCTTGCTAGGCTGTCCCTTTCCTGTTCCTTTGGCTGGAGACAAAAGTCTTTTATTGAGCTTAAAAAAATTTTGTTTTGTCTGTGCCCATTAGCGTTTTTGGATTTTCAGCTTTTTCAGCTCTGAGCCAGGATATATGAAGCAAAATGAAAAAACCAGAGGACTCACTGCCATGTCCTCCCTCGGGTCCTGAGATTTCTAGCTAGTCTGCCTTATTCTCTCCAACTTCCAGAGTTTCTTACGTTTGTTTTATATGTCCAGGATTTATATAAAGATAACGCAAAGATAAAGTTTGCATGCTTATGGGAACAGTAGGAAAAATAATAATGTAGGGAAGGAGGAGAGCAATGCTGGTAAGATGTCCTTGAGGAAGAGGCAAGAGGGGTGACATCAAGCATACAGGGTTAGCTATAAGTAGAAGAAAGGACAATTCATCTAGTAATGTGTGTGAAGGCAGAGATTGCAATTAATTGAGTTCAGCGAAGAAAAAAGAAAGAAGAAAAGAGAATAAAGAATGTGATAGAAGAGTTATTTTACACAGATGGTTTTTCTGAGCAGATAACCTTTGATCACAAACCTGTATGAAGCAAAAAGTAAACTAGGTAAATATGTGGGGGGCACTGTCAGTTGGAAATGGGTTTATCATGTTCCAGAAACAGAAAGAGGACCTCCTCTTCGGTGCAGCTCTGCTAGACCACTCTGCCCCTCCTCCAACCTAACCAGCCTTCCTATGTGGACCATTTGGCTTACCTCTATTATTTACACTGGTGATTCTGTCTGTATTGCAATCAATTTCTTCCAGCTTTCTAATATCTCTCCCATTAAGCCTTCTGAGGAGAGGAACTACACCTGTTTTATCTTGGTAACTAGCACTTTGCACCATGCCTGACACACAGGAGGTGTTTTAAAACTGTCTTTCAATGGATTACCACAGAAAAAAGTTGCTCACCTCTAGAAGATGCTAGAGCAGGTACAGTGGAAAGAGCATGGACTTGGAGGGCAGACAAAGGCATGGACTTCGTGTTGGACTGCAGGTTTGAGCCAAGGAATGGTGAGGTGTGTTTGGATGGGCTGCTTTCCTGCTTCTGCCAAAAGAACACGCACAGTATTGTTCATTTTTTATTTTGGATTTCCAGAGATAGAATGAAAACCACACAAAGTAGGAATTGTGCTCTTGGTTTAATTTCTCCTGATCCCACTTGTCAGACCTTCATGTCTGACAGGCATGCTGGTTGGCAGGCTGGTTGGTTCCCTATTTTAAGATGGTTTTGGAGGGGAATAAAAGCCCTTTGCTTAAGCTCTAGCTTATCTAACGTTCAGCCAATCAGTAACAAAAGACTCAAGAAGCTGTTAGGTGTTTCTATTTCAGGGAGCTGGAGGCTTCCTCAGAGCCCTACGTGTGCAGTTAGTCTTAAACTCCAACCTATAGTTACCCCTTCCTCATTTTAATGCTAAAAATCATGCCCAGGGGTGGCGATTTAAAATGCTAATGCTACATATGATGTATAAAGAAGTGTGTTGAGCCACTGTGCAAGCACTAGAAAAACCTCTCCTATATGTGCCCTGACGTAACCCTTCCCTATAGAAAGACCCTATAATACTAACCCACATATTGCCCTTGGGGAGCAGCCTATTCCTTTTCCTTTCTTAGTGCCAGCTCCCCTGTGCACGAGCTAATATAATTTTCTCTTTGCTGCTATACCTGCTAGTCTCTTTTGATTTCTATCCTGGGAGATTGCAAGAACCCAGGGCATGGGTGACTTTACCATGTGGATGGTCTCTTGACTGGTGCAGATGGTACAGACCACCTCTCCTTTCTTCACTTGGCTACCTTCTCCTCATCTTCCAAGGTTTTGTTCTTTTAAATTCTCACCCTAAAGTACCCAGATTCCCTCTTTTTCTGGATCAGGACTATTTTTCTAAAAATTTCAAGCCTTCAGCCTCCTCTTCCATCTTTGGAAACTGGCACAGCCTTTGGCTAGTCTCATCATAGCTCCTTACCCTCTTGCTCTTTCTAGACCATTTGGGTAAGGGAGAGGCTTTAGTGAGGGTAAAGGAGGGCAGGAAGGTTTTCTTTTTCGGAATTCTACCCTTTTATCTTTAAAATTTGTACTCTTTCACTGTTTGGATTGGTCTGCTGCTGCTACTACTCAACAGGATTCATATATTGTTCATAATCCTCCCAGCTAGCACTAGTGTAATTTTTAGACTTCATGCTAAAAGGCTTTCTGTCTCCTTTGCCCACCTTGATTTATCTTACACATCTCCTCTGTTAATTTCCCTTGGTGTTGCCATGTGCGGGAACTATGTCCCAATTCTGAGGTTCCCCCTAACCCCCCAGCTTAGAGAGGCTAAGGCTATTCCCTGTGACTCAGATGCCCCTTTTACTTTCCTATCCAACTTCTGCTCAGCCTTTGCAATTTACCTCTTGGGTCAGCTCCTCAAAACAGATATCCCTTCTTCTCCTGCATAAGGTCCTCCTCCCATTGAGGCCAGAGGTCTCCTCCCCTGGGCTGTGCTTACTCTGATGGAACACTTGCCACACTAGATCTAAGGGTCATTTTTCATGTTGGTTTTGCCAGTAATGGTGAACTCCCTAAAGGCAGTCTTTTACTATTAGGTTGGTGCAAAAGTAATTGCAGCTTTTGCCATTAAAAGTAACGGCAATTACTTTTGCACCAACCTAATAGCTCTTACTCCAGGCTTCAGTCTAACTGTGTGGGATCCAAATAAACGATATGTAAAATAAATGCTTATTTTACCCCATCGCACTGGCCAGATGGAAGGGATATCAAGTTGAGGAAGGGGCGGAGCGTTGTCTGCGAGGAGGGGGTCGTGAAGGGAGGAAGGTGGGATGCCTGTGTTCTCAGAGTATTCTCTCTATAGGCAAGAGTTGTAATTTATGGCAGGGGAGTGATGGGCGGGCAAGGACCACAGAACTCATGCTGGAGAAAGTGAGCAAAAACAAATGGAAAAACTGTCAACCTTTAGGGGGTACTGAGAGATAACTCAGTGATACTACAGGGCAATGCCCTCTGTCTTGAAATGTCTAGGTTTGCATTTCTTTGAAAAGGAGCCGAGAAAGGGAGTGGTTCTATTTCCTGCTAACAGCAGCAGATCTGCTGAGACCCCAGCAGCAAGTGGGTGTCTCCTTCAGCTTAGAGGTGAGAAGATCACACCCAGGGAGCTGCTGTTTGCCCCTCCCCTTCTGCATTAGGGTGGCGACCTGGATGAGGCGTCCTTGCTTCTGGGTGCAAAGACTCCTAGCTGGAAGTCTAGGAAAAATTACCTAGGAAAAAAGACTTCAATTATAACTGATAAATTAGAGAAAGTTGACATTTAAGGATTAGCGTCATAGATGACTTCAGGGCATTAAAATTTGGAGCACTAAAAACATCACTTGCCCCAGGGAAGAAATTAAGAACGGGCAAGAAGAGAGAGCTGGGGTCATAGTGGACATCAAATGGTGATGAAATTAAAGCGCTTGCTATTAGCAATGTGGCTGTCAATAGGGAAAGTGGGGCAGGCCTTGGAATGGTGAGGAAGTGGCTGAAATGGTCACAGATCCTGGGAGGAAAGATAAGGAACTGTTTACATAAAATCCATAATCATCTTCAAGGGTTAAGAAGGAGTATGAGGCCAGGAGCGGTGGCTAATGCCTGTAATCCCAGCACTTTGGGAGGCTGAGGGGGCAGATTGCTTGAGCCCAGGAGTTCGAGACCAGCCTGGGCAACATAGTGAGACCTCATCTCTATTAATAATTTTTTTAAAAAAGAAAACACATTTTTAAAAAGGAAAGAGTATAAAGAGATTTTATATAATTGTTCCCCGTCTTTAGAGGGGAATCAACTTTTGTGCGTTTTCAACAAATGTGTGTTTTTGTATGTGTGTGTTTTCAGCAAACATGAAGGAGTTAAAAGAGTTACAGTTGACACATAATTAATTAAAATACACTTTGATGATGGCAAATTTTCCATATGATTTTTAGCGTTTCACTTGGAAAGCATTCAAAAAATTGAGTGTCATTGCTATTAAAAGATAACCCAGCTGGGCACAGTTGCTCACACCTATAATCCCAGCACTTTGGCAGGCCAAGGCAGGAGAATTTCCTGCACCTAGGAGTTTGAGACCAGCCTGGGCAACATAGGGAGACTGTGTCTCTTTAAAAAAAATGAAATTTTAAAAAATCAACTGAGTGTAGTGGCACACACCTATAGTCCCAGCTACTCGGGAAGCTGAAGCGGGAGAATTGCTTGTGCCTGGGAAGTTGAGGCTGCAGTGAGTTGTGATGGTGCCATTTGCACTCCAGTCTGGGTAACAGAGTGAGACCCTGTCACTAAAAAAAAAAAAAAAAAGAAAGAAAGAAAAAAGAAAGTCCTTCCGTTACCATCTATTTATTATTATAGTTAAAAAGAATTAGAATTGATGCCAAATTCTGTCTTATTCTGTTAATAAGTTATATTCACCTATGGAAACACGAACTAATTAGGAAAAACCACAAGTTTCATCTCAATGAGATGCATATTCATTGGAATTTTATTTTTTATGTTTACTATTTATCAAAATATGTTATTTTGATTCAACATTCACCCATAAATAATTGTAATAATATTCAATCTAGAAGAAACTTTAACACTTAGAGTCTTACTGTTATAGGAAATTTTTAAAACCCCATTTAAAATAAATAGATGATTTTCTCAATTTGTTTCTTTATTGAAAAGAAAATACATATTCATAATAAAAAATTCCAAGACTACAAAAATAATCCAGGCTGAAAATTAATCCTCCTCCCATCCCTGTCCCCAGCTACCCTGTGCTCTTGCCAGGGGCACCCTCTGAAACCAGTTTCTTGGTTGTCTGGCCATAGATTCTATGTGTGAACATTTGAGGAGATAGTTGGCGCTCAGTTAGTGTGTCACTTTTTAAATTTTTGCCTCCTTCATTCAGAAAAAGAATTTTTATGGCTCCACCATGACTCTCTGAGGTTGCTGGGCACAGCCTGAGATTAAGTCCTGCAGTAAACAGAACACCTTCCTTCTGCAGGCACCAATTTGGTGGTTTCTGCCTTGGAGAATCTGGTGGAAATGTTGGGAAGCCCAGAGAGATCCTGCCGAGCGACACCCAGAAGTGTGAGGCCATAAGCCGCCTCCGCCATACTTCGCATCATTACCCACTGGCTCTGTTCAGGGCTCTCCCAGCTCAGGAGTGTTGAGGGTTAAATTGTACTCCCCCCAAAAATATATTCAAGTCCTAGCCCCTGGTACCTGTGAATGTGACTTTAGACACAGAGTCTTTCCAGATACAATTAAGTTAAATGAGGTCACACTGGATTAGCATGGCCCTACATCTGATGACTGGTGTCCTTATGAAGACGCATGTGAAGACACAGAAACACAGGCACACAGGGAGGACACCATGTGACAACGGAGGCAGAGACTGGAGTGACGTGTCTGCCAGCAAAGAAAAGGCAAGGGTTGCCAACATCCACCAGACGCTAGGAGAGAGGTGCGGAACAGATCGTCTCTCCCTCAGAGCTCCAAGAAGGAACCAATCCTGCAGATATCTTGATTTCAGACTTCCCGCCTCCAGGACTGTGAGAGAATAAAGTTCTGTTGTGTTAAGCCTACAGTTTGTGGTACTGTGTCATGACAGCTGTAGGAAACCAATACAGGTGGTCTCAAAAGCCGCTCCAGTGCTCATCTCTGAGTACCTGAAGGAGGGTTCCTTCCTGCAGCAGGGGCTACCCTGCCCAGATTCCTGACCTCCATTTTAGCAGCTAGAGCTGCTGCCAAAGGCTCATACCAGGGACCTTCTCTGGAGGCTTGCTTTCTGGAGGATGGAGCACTGCCCCACTGGTGCCTTGGAGGTATGCCTCCTCTGCCCATAACCAATGACATTCTAGCCCTCTGGCCTAGAGAAAGACAGACTGGGTGCTGTCTATAGCCCAGAGCTCTCTGAGGCATCCAGCTGAGCCTTGACATCAGCTGGCCCCAGATCCTTGCTTAACTTCTTCCCCTGCCCCATCCTGCTTCCCTCCCTCCCTCCGGAGTTTCTCCTGAGAGCATCCCTGATGCCAAATCACCTGCACCTGAACCCTGTCTCAGCTTCTGCTTCTAAGGAGCCTGACAAGACATTTTCCAGGGCCCCACTCCTCTGTTCTTGGGTTTAGGGTTGTCCTGAGGTGCTGTGGTGTGGAATGTCCATGTGGTGAATTTAGACCAGGATTGAGTGGATCCCTGAGGGCGTCAATGTTGTTGGGTGATCTGTAAGGGGCAGACACTAATGAAGTCCTTGTGAAGGCTGGTGGAGGGAACAGCTGGAAGTCCCTGGTGTGGGTGATAGTAGGATCTTCCCCAGTGGAACCCTGAAAATCACAGAAGGTGACTGAGCACCAATAACATTCCTGTGGCCATTTGTCAGACTCACCCACCAGCTCATTCTGGAGGACAGCTTCTTGGCTCCTTCTCCAAGGCTCTGAAGTCTCTCCTTTCTCAATCTCCTTCTTCCTCTCTCTTGCCTCCTCCTCATATATTAATTCATTCAACAAATATTTATTGAGTATCAGCTTTGCATCAGGCACTATTCTGGATGCTGGGGACAGAGCAGTGGATAAAAAAGACCAAGTCCGGGTCTCATGGAGCTCAGAGTCAGATGGGGAGACAGAAACACATACAGAAATGTCAGATCAGGTCCAACCGTGGGAAGTCTCCTTAGAGGCAACGAAAGCATTTCCTTTGCCTGCCTTTGTCAAGATGTTGCAAGTCCTTTCTCCTAAGGATTTAAACTATAGTCTAATTATAATAATAGTATTTGTGAATATTATTATAGCAGCCAGCCTTCTAGGATATTTCTTTTCTGTCCTGTCCATGCTACCTGCTCATATGGGGAGAGAAGAAGGAGAAAATACAGGAAGAAAGAAGCGTATGTTAATAATTCAAAATATTAACCTATATTTTGCTTGTTAAATCATATCATTAGGTGTCAGCTCATAGATCCCATTAGAAAGGGGAGAGGTGAGGGACTATTTCTGGAACATTCCATCACTATCTTTAGGGTTTGGGGAAGGGTATAGGAAGACCTTGTGTGTGACTTTGGGCGAGTCCCTTAACCTCTCTGGGCCTTATTCTGGAAAAGGGTGTGTGTCATGGGGGGTTGTTATACAGATTATTTCATCACCCAGGTATTAAGCCTAGTACCCATTAGTTATTTTTCTTGATTCTCTCCCTCTTCCCACCTTTCTCCCTCCTATAGGCCCCAGTGTGTGGGATTCTGATATTACTTTGAAAGTTTATTTATTTTCCTTGCTTTTCTAGGAATAGATTTCTCAACAAAGCAAGTGCTCACATAAGCTGCTGAAGTCTTAAATGGAAAGCAGAGATAGCTGGAGTCCTGTGGGTACTTTAAGGGAGTTTCAGGTACATCCTCTAGTTCTCAGCTCTCTCTTAACTGCCCAGCTGCTAGGAGATTTTATGAGTCAAGGGATGAGGGCAGGTGGGGTGCGAGGGGTTCCCAGAGTGGTTGGGGGTAGAGGAGCAGGAGATCTTAATGTATCTCTGATGGGGACAGTGAGCAGGTCCCTATGTTTTCTGCCTCTGAGTTTTCCAGAGAAGATCATCCTCATATCTTGTACTCAAGGAATAGGCAAATGTAGCAATTCTTGCTTCCCTGATTTTTGGCTGGATTGATCATCTATGTGTCAAGTTAGTCATGGGAGAGCGGGTTTTATTTTCTCTCAAACATTGGGCAGGATTATGTGAAAATGTGTGGGTTTTCTTTAGCCCTCATAGTATTTTATTTCTTTACTTATTTATTTTTATTTAACTTTTATTTTAAGTTCAGAGGTACATGTGCAGGTTTGTCGTATAAGTCACGGGTACATGTGTCATGGGGGTTTGTTGTACGGATTATTTCATCACCCGGGCATTAAGCCTAGTATCCATTAGTTATTTTTCCTGATCCTCTCCCTCCTCCCACCCTTCACCCTCAGGTGGCCCCAGTGTGTGTTGTTCCCCTCTATGTATCCATGTATTCTCATCATTTCGCTCCCACTTATAAGTGAGTACGTGTGGTATTTGGTTTTCTGTTCCTGCATTGGTTTGCTGGGGCTAATGGTCTCCAGCTCCACCCATGTTCCTGCAAAGGACATGCTCTCTTTATAGTTCATAGTATTCGATGGCATATATGCACCACATTTTCTTTATCCAGTCTACCTTCAATGGACATTTAGGTTGATTCCTTTGCTGTTGTGAATAGTGCTACAATGAACATACGCATGCATGTGTCTTCATGGTAGAATGATTTATATTCCTTTGGGTATATACCCAGTAATGGGATTGCTGGGTCAAATGGTATTTCTATTTTTAGCTCTGAGGAATTGCCACATTGTTTTCCACAATGGTTGAACTAACTTACATTCTCACCAACAATGTATAAGCCTTCCTTTTTCTGTACAACCTCGCCAGCATCCATTATTTTTTGATTTTTAAATAATCACCATTCTGACTGGTGTGAGATGGTATCTCATTGTGGTTTTGATTTGCATTTCTCTAATGATCAGTGATATTGAGGTTTTTTTCATATGTTTGTGGGCCACATGTATATCTTCTTTTGAAAAGTGACTGTTCATAGGGCAGGGCGCGGTGGCTCACGCCTGTAATCCCAGCACTTTGGGAGGCTGAGGTGGGCGGATTAGAAGGTCAGGAGATCGAGACCATCATGGCTAACACGGTGAAACCCCGTCTCTACTAAAAATATAAAAAAATTAGCCGGGCACAGTGGCGGGCGCCTGTAGTCCCAGCTACTTGGGAGGCTGAGGCAGGAGAATGGCGTGAACCCAGGAGGCAGAGCTTGCAGTGAGCTGAGATCATGCCACTGCACTCCAGCCTGGGTGACAGACCGAGACTCCGTCTCAGAAAAAAAAAAGAAAAAGAAAAGTGTCTGTTCATGTCCTTTGCCCACTTTTTAACGGGGTTGTTTGTTTTCTTCTTGTAAATTTGTTTTTTACTTATAGATGCTGGATATTAGACTAGCCCTCAGAGTATTTTAAATAACTCTTTGAATTGGTTGCCAATTAATATCAGGAGATTTCACTTTTAACATTCCTATTTTCAGATGTTAAGAGATTCAGAGACACAGGTGCTGAGACTCCCAAAGGCAGTGTCCCAGAGATGTGTTGCTGCTGCCGTCTTATAATTCAAGACTACAACATCAACTCTTCCTTGGATCTTCAGCCTGCCAGTCTCTCTGCAGATTTTGAACTTGCCATTTCCCATAATCTCATGAGCCAACTCCTTAAAGTCTCTCTGTCTCTCTCTTACACACAGACACAACACCACCACGACCACCACCACCACCACCACCAGTAGGTATATGTCCTATTGGTTCTTTGGAGAACTCTGACTAATGCAGGTTCTAAGCTAAAGCATGTTTTTGCATAACATAATTTACCTCATTTAATGCTCACAACATTCCTTCAGAAGTAGGTGTTGTTGGCTCTGCTGTGCATTTGCTTTTGAGAATGCTAAAGGGACAGAGAGAGATATTAAGAGATTTTTCTAAAGTGGGAAAAACAGATACCTAAAGCCAGGTGTATCTGGATGGAGAGTCAGCACATTGAGTCAGAAGATGAAATAAGACCAAGGTGTGAATAGGAAAAATGGGCTTCTTCAACTCTTTCGGGTCCTTCTGTTCTCTGTCTGGCTATTTTTCTTGATCCCTCTTCAAGTGACAGTCACCAGAGACCTTCAGGGAGCCAAGCTGAATTAGGTATGAGAATGTGTCAGGCAGGCAAAGCCTCTCTAGTGGGTGGAGGTGTGTGCAATTTAGACAAAGTTACTTCCAGTAAGAGATGTTTAGGGAAGTCCTAGTCTCTAAAATAACTATCTCAGGGTGAGATTCTGTTCCATGTTCTTCATTGCCCAATACTTTAGGTTGCAAGTGATAAAAACTTGCAACAAACAAAAAAGCATCCTTCATCAAATTGAAGTAAGTAAAAAAGGGACTTTACTGGCTTACATAATGAACAGGCCAAAGCCTGGGTGTGTTGGGATCTAGGTCCTTGAGCTAGGTCACTGGGATTGCTTTCACCATCTTTCACCATCTTTTGGTTCTGCTTTTGTCTCTAATGGTAGCAAGATATTTATGAGATTATATTTTTATCTCACCAGTTGAGGAACTCCAGGAGAGAGGGCGAGAGAGAGAGAGAGAGAGACTGCTTCCCAACAGCTCTCACAAATGTCCTGAAATTGAAATTGACTCTCTTTGGGCCATCTCAGTTCATGTGCTTACCCATGACCAATCTCTGTGGTCAGAAGTGTGAAATATGATAAGCTTCCCACTGGGGTCCACTCAAGCTCTGGACAGCTTAGAGCATATCAAAGTCCCTGATTTTAACATAAAAGAATTCATAAAGGAAGCAATTAGTAGATTTGTCTAACTGAAAATTAAGAGCATTTGAATATCAACATCCATCATAAATAACACGAAAGAGAAAACAGAAAACTGGACAAAAATATTTGTCACCAGTAGTTTTATAATAGTCTTTATATAAAAATGGCACACACCTTGGTTTAAAAAATATTGACTCTATGACTTAGAAAAATGTTCATGCATGCATATGTTCATTGCAGCACTATTCACAATAGCAAAGTCATGAAGTCAGCCTAAATGCCCACCAATGATAGACTGGATAAAGAAAATGTGGTATCTAGACAACATGGAATACTATGCAACCATAAAAATGAATGAGATCGTGCCCTATGCAGGGACATGGATGGAGCTGGAGGCCATTATCCTCAGCAAACTAACACAGGAACAAAAAACCAAATACCATGTGTTCTCACTTATAAGTGGGAGCTAAATGATGAGAACACATGGATACATAGAGGGGAACAATACACACTGAGGCCTATTGGAGGATGGAGGGTGGGAGGAGGAAAAGGAACAGGAAAAATAACTAATGGATACTAGGCTTAATACCTAGGTGATAAAAAAATTTGTACAACAAATCCCCATGGCACACATTTACCTATGTGACAAGCCTGCAATGTACCCCATAACTTAAAATAAAAGTTTAAAAAAAGAGAAAAATGAACAATTGGCAGCACCACTTATATATCCCACAGGTACTTCAAAATCAGCTTGCAAAGTAGACCCCTTTATTTATATCAGGTAGAATTCTCTCAGAAGTAAGTAACAGAAAATCTGACTCATACCAGCTCTAATCATAAAAACCAGAGGTATATTGGCCTCAGATATAGTTTGATCAGAATTCTAGTTCAATTTCTCTGAAATTTCCTCTTTCTTCCTTTCTCCCCACATTCAACCTCCTCCTGAGGCTGACTGCTCTCATGGAGATGAAAAGGCTGCAGCAACTTCAGATTTCATGGACTCAACACCACACTGTCCAGAATGTGTGTCCCAAAATTCCAATCAAAACACTGATTGGGTTATCCTTGAAGCCACACATAGACAGAAAAATGCCATAGGCTGATTGGCTTAGACCTCGTTCTTTAACTACTCTCTTTGTAAAGAGAAATTATTCTAAGTCCGTCAGAATCTACCCTAGGAGCTGGGAGGGGTCAAACCTGCCAAACTTCATGGCTACTGTAAGATGAGATGGGGGAAGAATCATTGCTGGGGAAATAGTCACAGAGTCCATGATATCACTGTTGTTTCCAAAAATGCCTCTCCTTGCATGTTCCCCATCTTTCTGCATTGCAGCCAGAAATTTTTCTAAATCTTGCATAATTCTTACTTAATATCTTTTTAAATTTAACTTTTAAGTTCAGGGGTACATGTGCAGGTTTGTTACATAGGTAAACTTGTGTCATGCGGGTTTGCTGTACAGGTTATTTCATCACCCAAGTATTAAGCCTAGTACCCATTAGTTATTTTTCCTGATCCTCTCCCTCCTCCCACCCTCCATCCTCTGACAGGCCCCAGCATGTATTGTTACCCTCTATGTGTCCATGTGTTCTCATCATTTAGTTCTCATTTATAAGTGAAAACATGCTTAATCTCTTTTAATGGTCCCACTCTACGTGCACGATGAAGTCCAAATACTTCGCTATGACTTACAAAGTCCTCCAAGAACTGGCTGTTAAGATCCAAGACTTTTCTTTCGAGTCTGTCTAGGCTCATCCCTTTTGTCCTGACCTTTCCCACCTCCTATCATCCAGGCACACTAATGTTCTTTTCTTCTCTCTTTTCTCTTTCTTCCAGAACTTTATACATACTGTTTCTTTTGCTGGGAACCCTCTTCTGCTACATCTTCACCTATGCTAGTTTCTCCTTAATTCTTAATTCCTGGGTTAAGTGTGTCTTCCCCTGGAAAGACTATCCTGACCTCTCTCTACTCTAAGGCTAGGTGAAGGGTCTCTGTATTCTCATGTGTCCTCTCTCTGCCCCCTACCTTGTCAGCTCTGTTATGACAGAAATGAGTTTATTTTGTTCAATGTTGTTTCTCTGGTGTCTTCCCCTACTCCATCACACACACAGTGTGTCCAGTAAATATGTGTTGAATAAATAAGTGAAATAACAGAGGAAGTATAATCATTGAGAAACCTATGTAGAATATGTATCTCTGGGAAGTGAGATAAAGCTAATTTTCAAATAGCTTTCCATAAAGTTCCAAATTTTCTTCCACAAGCCTTTATTATTTGTATAACAAACACAGTGCAGAAGAAGGCAAGTTCTCCCTAATGTCAACTGGAGATTTGATTCCCAGTAACCTCCCCCATTGATCCTGGCTCTAACCCTGGGTGTTTGTGCCTTTTGGCCTGTCTTAAATTCTATCTTCCCCATTTTCTAATTCTCTATTTAGCTGCATTTATTCTACTGCTAAGTCTGTCTTTTGAGTTTTTAGTTCTATCACAATTTTTATTTCTAGGAGTTATATTTGTTTTTTCCTGAAGCTGTTTCCCTTTAACTAATATTTTCAAGCTTCTCTGTTACTTACTGGAACATATTAAATATTGTATTATCTTCTATTTCTTTTATTTCCAATATCTGAATTTATTTAGGACTAATTCTGTCAGTTTTTTTCCCTGCTAGCCTTTACTTATGGTGCCTTTTTTCCTTGTATGTTTTATTTATTTATTTTTAACTTTCAATACCTTGGACATTTGTGGATATTCTTTCAGAATTGGGATAGGGGAGTTTCCTCCAGAGATTTGGATTTACCTTTTTCTGGTACTAGGGTTACTGTCTGTTCCAGGACCACCTTAAGTTATTAGGTGAGCTTTTCTGACCACTGGGAAAGAGTGAATTGAGGCTTCAAATTCATGTGAGGGAATGGCTCATGGTTACAATTGCCAGGGGAGATATTTCCTGCTTCTGTTCAGCACAAAGGATCAAGACCTTCACTTCCCTGGGTTGGGATGTAGGCAGTTCATTGTTATCCGTAGCAAACTAACTCAGGAACAGAAAACCAAATACCACATGTTCTCACTTATAACTAGGAGCTAAACATTGAGCACACATGGACACAAAGAAGGGAACAACAGACACTGGAGCCTACTTGAGGGTGGTGGGTGGGAGAAGGGTGAGTTCGTTGTTTAGTTCATTGTTACACTATGGAGGCAGTTCATTGTTAGTGCATTGTTACACTATGGATGCAGTCCTTTGGGGTTCCAGCTTTGGAGCATTATCCTCTTTGACTCTCTGCCTTGAGTAAGCCATGAGCTTTTTCTGTCTCTTTGGCTCCTTGAAGTAGAAAAAGTCATACTCAATTTCACAAAGTTTTATAAATGCTGTTAAGGTTAAAGCTGGCTTCAGAGCTCTACTTACACACGTTAAATTAGTCCCTGCTGGAACATTCCTCTTTTCCCATATTAAATGTGCTTTCAAGAAGTTGGGTTTTATATTTTTATATATTTATTTACTTATTTACTTATTTGAGACAGAGTCTCACTCTGTCGCCCAGGATGGAGTGCAGTGGCGTGATCTCAGCTCACTGCAACCTCCGCTTCCTGGGTTCAAGCGATTCTCCTGCCTCAGCCTCCTGAGTAGCTGGGATTACAGTTGCACGCCCCCACACCTGGCTAATTTTTTATATTTTTGGTAGAGACGGGGTTTCACCATGTTGGCCAGGCTGGTCTCGAACTCCTGACCTCAAGTGATCCACCCATCTCAGCCTCCCAAAATCCTGGGATTACAGGCGTGAGCCACCATGCCCAGCCAAGAGTTCGGTATTTTATTCAGCATTTTAAATTGTTTTTACCATGAGAGAAGAGAGCTACAAACACAGAATGGGGTATTTCCATTGTATTGTTGGATTAAAATCAATATCAATATGGACTCATAATTAAAAAAAAAAAGATAAGCGTGTGCGTATCCTAACTCTATCCATAGAAAGAGATTAGAAATAATGACATCCAGTAACAGGTAGGACGCTTATTCCAGATGTTAGTGTTCTTTTTTGCTTCCAACTTTATTTTAGGTTCAGAGGATACATGTGCTGGTTTGTTACATGGGTAAATTGTATGTCACTGGGGTTTGGTGTACAAATGATTTCATCACCCAGGTAGTGAGCATAGTACCCAATAGGTAGTTTTTCGATCTTCACCCTCCTCCCACCCTCGGCCCTCAAGTAAGCCCCAGTGTCTGTTGTTCCCCTTTTTGTGTCCATGTGTGCTCAATGTTTAGCTCCCACTTATAAGCAAGAACATGCAGTATTTGGTTTTTCTGTTTCTGCGTTGGTTTGCTAAGGATAATGGCCTCCAGCCATTATCAGTTGGGATGGCCCATTAAAGTTGTTCCAAGTTGGGGTGAGGGACCCAGGTCTTTTTATTTCCCATCCACTCCCCTATATTGTCTAGAATGATGCCTGGGCATCATTGGAGAAGGCAGTTCCTTCCTATGGAGGATAATTCCTGGGGACAGCCTTGGCTGAGAGCCCTCAGCAGATGACACTCTGAGCAGCTGGGGAGTGAGTGCCCTGGTCTGAAGGAGAATCGGGAGAGTAATCACAGCATCCACTACAAAGCCAGATAATAAATAATAAATATAGAAGGAATGATATAATTAGAAAAACACAATTTTTCCAATTCCAATCTAATAATGGATCCAAGCAAGGACCACCAACGATGCTAAGATCATTAGGTGAAAGGTTTCATGGGAACAAAGTATTCATATGGTCTCAAAATTTGTCCTCAATTTTATTTATTTATTATTTATTTTAATAAGGTATAGTTGACAAATAATTGTATATATTTATGGTTTGCAATGTGATGTTTTGGTATGTACATATACATTGTGAAATAGTTAAGGCAAGTGAATTAACATATTCATCATTTCACATACTTATTATCTGGCTGTGAGAACATTTAAGATCTACTCTTTTAGCAATTTTCAAGTATATAATACATTATTATCAAGTATAGTTAGTATGCTGTACAATCTCCTCACTGTTTAATTACTTTAGTTACTTTTTAATTACAAAGGGGAAAAGTGCCTTTACAATGGAGAGATCTGACAGATACCATCTTAACCAAGAGATGAAACCTAACCTTACCAATAATGTGACAAATTAACTTCATATACCTCCTGATATATGCTCCATGTTGCATTTTTGCCTAATATTTTAACCTGATCTAATACTGAGAAAACAATCAGACAAACCTAATACATATATGGGATATTCTACAAGATAGTGTGGCCTGGATTTATCAAAAATATAAATGTCTTAAACAGAAAAAAGACTTGGGGGAATGACTTACGTTTATTGTCAACCCATGAATAGTCATGGGTTGACAAACTATAGTCCATGAGCCAAATCTGGCCCTCCACCTACTTTTGTAAATAAAATTTTATTGGAACCCAGCTAGATCCTTTCATTTACTTATTGTCTATGGCTGCTTTCATACTGCAATGGCAGAGTTGAGTAGAAGAGACACAGACCTACCTAACTCTTCATAGACAAAGTTTGCCTCACTTCTGCCTTAAAGATGACTAAAGAGACATGACGATCAATTGTCAATGCAATGTTGAATCTTGATTGGATCCTATATTTTTTAAAAAAGCTATAGGGGAAAATTTGGGTATCATTGGATTGTACATTAACTGATATTACTGAATCAATGTTACATTTCTTGGGTGTGATAATAATATTGTGGTTATGTGGCAGGAGTCATTGTCCTTAGGACACATATGCTAATGTAATTAGGAGTAATATATCTGTCACTTACTCTCTGATAGTTTAGTCAAAGAAAAATCTCTTTCTGTCTCTTTTTCTTACTCTTTCTTTCTCCTTCTCTTCTCACACAGAGAGATTAAACACAGGTGGCAGAATGGTAAAGTTGCAGAATCCAGATAAAGGTTATATGGTGTTTGTTGTAGCGCTCATTTAACTTCTTAGCTTTACCATTTTTAAAATAAAAAGTTGGGGAAAACGGTAAAAGAAACTTTCTTAATTTTAATTCTTAATCTAGTTAAATATTCCAGCAGTCAGTTTTCAGCCTCTTTAAAGTGGTTTGTTTAATTTTTTCCAAATCTGAAAGTCGATCTTTCTATTCCCATAGATAGAACAATAGTTCTTGCTCGAGAGGGAGAGAGCTGGGTGCTTTCAGCCTATGTGAGGCGTCGGCAACACCCAGCAGGCTGAAAGGGAAGGCTGCCATGATGTAAAAACACCCAGTAATACCCAGTGAAGATGAATTCTCTACCTTTCAGTTCCTAATTTTTAGTTTTGAATCTCAAGGAACGGACATTTCCAAATTAAAAACAGCTTCATGGGCCGGGCGCAGTGGCTCACGCCTGTAATCCCAGCACTTTCGGAGGCCAAGACGGGCGGATCACGAGGTCAGGAGACCCAGACCATCCTGGCTAACACAGTGAAACCCCGTCTCTACTAAAAATACAAAAAAATTAGCCGGGAGTGGTGGTGGGCACCTGTAGTCCCAGCTACTCGGGAGGCTGAGGCAGGAGAATGGCGTGAACCCGGGAGGCGGAGCTTGCAGTGAGCCGAGATCGCGCCACTGCACTCCAGCCTGGGCCACAGAGCGAGACTCCGTCTCAAAAAAAAAAAAAAAAAAAAAAAGAAAGACAAAAACAAAAAACAAAAAACAGCTTCATGGAAAGAGTGTGGCTGGGTAGTAATGTGGTACTATGTTCAAATCCCAGCCTGGGCCACTTTCTACTGCTAGGACATATGTAACAATGATCACCCTCACCACTACCACAAACAGTGTTCGTGGAATTTGTGCCATGTGCCAGGTCCAGGTCTAAGAACTTCTCAAATACTAATTCATTTAATTCTTACACTGTGAAGTTAGCTGTTATTATCACTCTCATTCTACAGAGGAAGAAACTGAGACCAAAAAGTGTGAAGAGCTTGCCCAATGTCTCACAGCTGGTGGGTGGAATGACTGGGATTTGCACCAGGCAGTGTCCTTGGGAGCTCCCACCTGTCACCACTACACCATAGGCTCTTTCAGATGGATGTGGGCTGACTTTCCAGAACTGGAATCTTGTAACTTGGGCCTACTATTAAATTTCTGTCTGGATTCATCAGGCACCCAACTTAGCCATCATGGCCATGCCATCAGATGTGGCTTTTAAGGATAAGAGTTATGGTAAAGGCAACTGGCTGGTGTTTGGGTTTTGAGAAGAGGCCAGTCCATGGACATATTGATCTTTAATGCCCCCAAGCAGAGCATGTACATAGTTTACCAAGAGTGGTTACCCTTATGATTGGACCATTGCAGATGTGGTATCTGTAAGGGCAACTTTTAAAGAAATCAATCCCAGTCCACAAAATGAGAGATGCTTTATAAAGGATGAAATAAAGTTTCATTGAATTTAGTTCTGGGTGGCAGGTAGGTCTGCTAGCAAGTTCCAAAAGACCAGCCGTTTTCTTTGAGTATATGCGCCTGAAACTCCTCCTCGTAAACATCTGAGGCTCACTCACACCTCAGTTATGAACTGCCACCCTCCTCCACTGAGAGCAGGAAGAGAGCACCCAGAGTGGATACCATGACAGCTCAGCCAAACAGGCTGTCTGCCAGGAGGGCTGAGGCAGGAACCCGTCACATAGACACTCTCCAGGAATGAACTCAGGAAAGATCATGCACTTGACTTGGTCAACCTGAAATCATACCCTAAAACCTCTTTGTTAGCCTCTTGCAGGTAACAGCCACCACAATGGTGTGACCCGAATGATGCTGTGACTAATTTCTCAGACTTTCAGGACTGCCCTGTGGCTGGGTACCTATCACCAAAAGCCATAAAGGGCTGCAGACAACATTGCTAAGATTACTTTAGCACAATGCCTGTATTCAGCAGACACACACAGATGGTAGTTCCTTTCTTTGAGTCAGTTTGTGCTGGGATGCTGACATTTCCCCAGACGATGCCACCCTTTTGGGTGTGCATAATTTCCTAGACTGTCTCATCCTGGGCCATGTTCCTTGAATTAGAAATAGAAGGGAGGGGGTCAGGTCATCCTTCAGGGTGCACAGCTCCTCTCGTGTCCCATCAAGGGTAGCAGTGTCCCTGCTGGAATAGCCCCTCTTAGTCCTCTCCTCTTAGAGCCTCGGAAACTTAATTTCAGGATAAGACATGGCTTCTTGTATTCATTTTTAGAAAGGTGCTATTTGGATTTTGCACATAGCTGTGAAAGTAAAAACAGGATTTATAATGCTGGAGATTGAGGAAGAGTTTTGCAACTCAAACCTCAAAGGAGAAGTATTGGCTTCCTCAGCTTCCCCCTGACAAGGGAGATTACTGTCATTCCACTATGCTAGTGACTAGCCAGCAGAGGGAATTAAAATAGATCTTTGTTGTGCCGGGCAGGAGGAGCAAATGTTGGAAGCTCCTAGAGCTGCTCTCTTCTCAGCTCTCTTCTCTGCTCTCTTCTCTCTTTAGGAGCTGACAGGTGAAGGCTGGATGCTGATTAGCAAGGGCTTCCTAGCCTCCTGTGGGAAGTAAGCCAGGGTGGAAGCTCAGGCACAGGTCCTCTAAGTAGGGGGGATGGCTGTGGTTCTGAGGGAGACTCCTGCTTGGCCCACACTTCCTGAAGGTTCAGTGTGGGGAAGCAGAGGCATATGGAGGCATCAGCCTCGGGCCTTCCCTCACTCACATTTAGGGCTGCACACGGTGCCCCACCCCACTCATCACCCACCCCCCCTGCCCAATGCCATTTCTCCCCTCCGCCTACCCCTCTGTGGCCTTTCCCCTTCCTGGAAGGGGACTGTGGCTGGAGGGCAGATCTGAGAGGAGACCTAAAAAGAAAGAAAATAGGAAGAAAACGAGGGGGAAAAGAATAAAAACAGGAGGCTTATTGAAGGAGGGAGGAGCAGGGGAGAGTGGGGAGCAGACAGTTTGTTCCAGCAGGCTGGATGTTGGGAGGAACATGATGGGGGCTCAACATAAATAAGACTAGCTCTATTCTCAACACTTCTATCAGAATTAGGCAAATCCTTAAATTCTGTGACAGCCCAATGGCAGATGTGAGAAGGTGCCCTCAGAGCTCCTCAGAGCTCTGACTGTCGGAAGAACTTGACCGTTGTGCCCTGAAGTTGCTTCCCATTGAGGGACTCAGCATGGCAGTTCCAATCCTGGGAGACATCACCTGAGCTCCATGACATCCCAGTGGCCTTGCCAAAACTTTCCTTCCATCTCTTCCACACAGGGAACAGACCTGTGTCATGGTCTGGAGGCTTCTCAGCCTCTCACAGCCTCCCTTTTTCCCTCACAGGTGTTCTCCCTAACACATCTCTCATACGTCCAATTCCTTCCCATCTTAGCATCTGCGTCTTGGAGGAGCCAAAACAGCAGAAACCCCAACACTGGGCACCATTGTTATGTTTATTTTACCGATGGGAAAATCAGGGCACAGAGACATTAAATGAATTGCCTCAAGTTTTGTAGTCAGTACATATATGGTGGAGCTAGGAGTTGAAACCACCTGCTTAAGCCTCATGCTACTCTTATTACCATTTTTCACACGGAGAAGCTGAGACAAGTTCAGAAATAAATGCACTGTCCCTTGGCTATTGTGGCTCAAATGCCCCAGGATACTAACGGGGCCCAATGAACATCAAGCCTCCGTCATCTTGAGTCTCCAGTCTCCCCTGAGTAAGGACAGCATCCCTCTATACCTTTCTGGAGTGAGAGGGCAGCTCACAGGTGTTCAGGGACAAGTCCATGCCCTCTAATGGCATCCTACACATCTGCCAGGCATCGGGCGTCTCCTGCCTGCTATCACATCTCCTCCTGGCTCCCAGCAGGACTGTCTATGGTACACTCCAGTGACTGCAGACTTCCTGAGACTCCAAAACCACCATAGCCTTGCTGGCTTTCACGCAGTTCCAGGGAGTTCTCAGAGGTTCTGGGGCAGGTTTGGGGCCAGATATCTCCTGCTTCTGTTTCTCCACACTTTTCACATCAATGGTCCCAGATACATTTCCACAGAAGTGGCTTCCTTAGCTACATGTCAGTTACCCCCAAGAAGACTACATTCTGCTAACCAGGGGACAGCTGCCTGGATTTAGGAGGGCTCAGATGAAACACTCTGCACAGCTGGGAAGTGCTGGACCGAGATTGAAGCCTGGGTCTGCCTCCATGTATAACAGCCCTGCTCTTCTGCTCCTCTGCTATAAGCAGAGGAGGAAAAACCTGGAAGAGAGAGAAATCATAGGAGTTAGGACACCAAGTGATGAATGGAGGTGGGGACAGTGAAGCTCTTTGACGAGGAGAGATAAGGAGACTGGAGAGAGGCGGCATCTCTGCGGATGTCAGGCTCCCCTCACGAATGGTCCTGAGGGTGCATGGGCCAGGAGGGCATTTGACTTGTCTGGCTGTGTGAGGGTTGTTTGGGGAAGGGTCTCTCTGAGAGTTGGAGGCTTTGCCCACATGTCAGCAGGACCTTTCCAAGTCCCCAGGATCACTGCTCTTTCAAGCAGTCACCAACCTTCTTAGCTTGGTCTCACCCACCCAGTGACTTGTGGCTTCTCCCAATAGCTTACTGAGTTCTCATGGGGCTTCCTGAGGTGACAAGACAGAAAGGAGCTCCAGCAAAGGTGATCCCATTTCCTCTCATGCTGTGGCCTTGGACCTGGAAGGCCTGGGGAGGAGTGGCTGGGAGGATGCGTGGTGAGAAGCTGGGGCAGGAGACTCAGGTGTGCAGGCGGTCACCAGGCAGTGCTGGGGAGACCGGCCTTGGTGCTGGCAGTGGAGCTAGTGGCGATAGTAGCGTGCAGAGTGAGGGCAGGGAGAGGCTATTGACAGAGGGTCTGGTTGAAGGACAACAGGGAGGGGGTGGCTCTGAGGGTTGACTGTGTGAAGTGGAGGATGAAGAGGACTTGGGGGCTACTTTTGCCGGCTGCTTCCTGTGCCTCTGTGATTACTTCTTTCTCCCCCCGCCCCCAGTTAGCATAGCGCATCTGTGGGATTCTTCCAGTCTTGCCTGGTCTCTAAGGCTCCAACCACAGCACCTGCATTATCTAATTCTTCCGCCTGAAACCTTCCTCTTTGACCTCCAGAGGCTCTGCCATGCCCTGTGGCACATTGGCCCTCTCTTTTATCCCTTCTTTCCAAATTCATCCACGTCTATCTGACACCTAGTCTTTACCATGCCCTGTGAAGCAGGACAAGTCACGAAGAATTTTAACTTATTTTTTTCTGGTTCTACCTTTTAAAGATCTAAATTTCTTAGGCAATGCTAAAGAGGAGGCTTTCCCCTTTCCTCTCCTTCTAGACGATAAACAGATTTCCTGGGCAGGAGGAGGAAGGGGGTGGGCAGGGCAGCTACGAACGTATAGACTCAGGTGTCACAGAGAGCGAGGCCCTTCTCTGCCTCTTGGGCAAAGCCCTGCAGTTGCTGCAGCACCCATGATCATCTGTAGGATCCAGTGGCAACAGGCCTGTGCTCTGCTCCCTGGGCAGAGTCCTGGGAAGGAGGAGACCCCAGAGAGAGAAGAGGTCTAGGCAGATGGCCATAACCAGCGTTTTGGAGAGGCCCACGATGTGGTGTGGCATGGGTGCAGCAGAGTGACTCCGGCCTGCAGCGTAGCATGGGAAAATGGGCACAGTAGTTGGACCTGAGGGCCAAGCCAGACAGGAAGAGGGGCCAGACCACCTACGTGGCTCAATGGCTGCGGCATAGGTGGGAAGGTGGATGTCTGGTGAACACCTGCGTGGCAAGCAGGGGATTCAGGGAAGGGTAGTTACCAGCTTATTGCAGGGAGCTGCAAGGAGCAGAAAACCCAATAGAAGGTGGTATGAACAAGTGGGAGGCTTTGTGACTCTTGTGCTAGGAAGTCCTGCGTGGGCAGCCCAAAGTGGTTGCAGCAACATGACACTGTCTCCTGGCACCCAGGCACTTGAGGCGTGTTTTCTTTACCATTTGCTATGGTTTGAATGCGTCTACTCCAAAATCCAGGTGTTGTCGATGTGATGGTATTAAGAGGCGGGCGGGGGTCTTTAAGAGGTAATTATGCCATGAGGGCTCCTCCTTTGTAAATGGGATTAAGTCTCTTATGAGGCTTCATGCAGCGTTTGGCTAGCTTGGTGGCTTGTCTTTCTGTCATCTGCCATGTGAGGACATGGTAAGCAGGCCCTCATCAGACCAAATGCTCATGCCTTGTCTTGGAATTCTCAGCCTCCAGAACTGTGAGAAATAAATTTTTGTTCTTTTTATTTATTTATTTATTTTATTATTATTATTATTATTATTATTATTTTGAGACAGAGTCTCGCTCTGTCGCCCAGGCTGGAGTGCAGTGGCGCAATCTCGGCTCACTGCAAGCTTCGCCTCCTGGGTTCATGCCATTCTCCTGCCTCAACCTCCCAAGTAGCTGGGACTACAGGTGCCCACCACCACGCCCGGATAATTTTTTGTATTTTTAGTAGAGACGGGGTTTCACTGTGTTAGCCAGGATGGTCTCGATCTCCTGAACTTGTGATCCGCCTGCCTCGGCCTCCCAAAGTGTTGGGATTATAGGCGTGAGCCACAGCGCCCTGCCAAATTTTTGTTCTTTTTAAATATTCCACTCTATGGTATTCTGTTATAGCAGCACAAATGGTCTAAGAAACTATTCTTTTATTAGGAAAAAAATAGCAAATTGTGGTTTTAGATTTAAGAGATAAATTTAATTCATGCAAATGGTTCATCCTATAAAGATGAGTCATAAATACCAAAGAAGTGCATCCTTTTTTAGACATGTTTAAATATAGTCCACAAATACCAGTGCACTGCTAACTATAGCTACTCCTACAACTTCAAGTTATCTCCTACTCAGCCAAATGTCAAAATTTTACCAGTGAAAACTTAATCACTATTTTTCTTGCTGCATTAATTTCACCCCAACAAGCCTGTAGTACTTTAGTAATATTTTGTGCCATCTGAATAGCAGCAGCTGAATTTACCCAGCACATGCCACTAAAGCCAGAAGCCATGTATTTTGAAGGGCCCACTCAGGTTCATCACAGAGCAGAATGACACCTCTTGCTTCCTCAACTCTGCATCCTTCATATTCTGCTTCTGTGCAAAACTGTGTTGATGCAAAAGTACATATAACTTTAGGTCCTGCTTCAGCCCCAAGATAGGTTTAAATCTGCGTATGCTGCTTAGGCACTACTGGGGATACCTGTGTGCATGAGGCCTCAGGCTACAAATCTTCATCTCATTCTTCTCCTGAAGAGGGAAGAGAAGTGAGGAGTCCATGGGAAGGTTTCTAGACACTAGAGTTAAGGCCACCATGCTGTTTCATGCACAAAAGATGGGAGACAAAGGCTGGAGGAGCATGAGCTCACCTCAAGGTGAAAGACAGGCCAGGGACATTGGGTTGCAGGCTATAGAAGGGTTACACATGGGGCAAGGAAAGCTTCCTGTAAAATCACCAACAGCAAAGCTGACATTGTGGTGTATCAGGAAAGAATGCAAACGAGCTGGTCCACTCGACTCTGGTAGAGGGAGCAGTAGGGCCTCGGGGAGGGCCCCTTAACTTTGGGGAAGCTAGCTGTGTCCTTTGGGGCAACAAACAGAAGAAAAGGGAAGTGAGCCTATTCAAATCCTCTGCTGTGGGCAATACACTGTGCTAGATGCTTTCACTGCAATCTCTCATTTTCTCCTCAACCCTGAATATAGACATTGCCACCCCATTTTTCTGAGTAATAAGGCCTGAGGCAGTTAAGTAATTTCCAAAGACCAACACTCTCAGAGCGTGGATGTCTAACCTTCAAGTTCAGGCTCATCAGCTTCAGAGACAGGGTCTGAGGAGGGGCCAGGACAGATCCTTGTAGGCAAGAACGTGGCAAAATGGCCTCAGGGCCCTGTTGGTCTCACTGAAGATGGTACAGTCGGGGAGTCTGGACTCCACAGATGGCACCTGTAATACTTGGAGGAAGAGAGTAGTCTGGGGCAGGTGTTCCCTCAGCCTGGGAGTGGCCAAAAGTGACCAGGCTAAAGGTTGATAACCTGGGCTCCTTACTTCTCTCAAGGTTGCTCTGACACTGTATTTAGGATTCACACATGGTTTTTTCAATTCTTTTTTGCCAGTAAATATACAGGAGATTTCAAAGATACTCTCAACTCTTAATTGCTGCAATTACACCATCCCTAGACTGAGCATTAAAAAAAATGCTTCCTGGTATAAGGTTTTGGTACTGTCTTAGCAGTTCATGCCACCACGGGTAAAATACCTGGATGCCCTTACGAAGTAGCCAAATGGAGTGTGATCAGTACTCCAAGGAGTTGGCATGGACATCAATTGCGTATTATTTTCTCCAGCCTATATCTATCTGCCTGTACTTGGAGTACTGATGAATTAATGCAGTGTTGTCTCTGCTGCCTCTGATCAGTTTACATTAACGACCATGATAAATATGTTGTAAATAAAAGTCATTTTCTTGACTTTCAGGTTTAAATGGCATCTGGCTAACAGCCCCTGGGCAGCCCTTTCCAATATTTTATTAAAATGCTAATTAATACATAGGAAAAGATGAAAATGCTCAATAATGCCGCAGACTAAGACTGAAACCACCTTGTGAGAATAGGGGAGGAAACTGCATTCTACAGGCTAGAGCTTTTTTTTTTTTTTTTTTTTTGAGATGGAGTCTCGCTCTGTCACCCAGGTTGGAGTACAGTGGCGCAATCTCGGCTCTGCAACCTCCGCCTCACGGGTTCACGCCATTCTGCTGCCTCAGCCTCCCGAGTAGCTGGGACTACAGGTGCCTGCCACCATGCCCGGCTGATTTTTTGTATTTTTAGTAGAGACGGGGTTTCACCGTGTTAGCCAGGTTGGTCTCAAACTCCTGACCTCATGATCCACCTGGCTCGGCCTCCCAAAGTGCTGAGATTACAGGCTTGAGCCACTGCGCCCGGCCTGTAGAGCTATTTTAAAAAAGAAACCACTGTAGGTTTTGCCCTACATGGAGTGCCAGGGAAAGTGGATCATCTAGGATGACTCCGAGGTTTTGACCAGAGCAACTGGAAGAATAAAGTTGTCATTTACTGAGACAGCACAGACTGTAGGGGAGTGGGTTTTGCGATGAGTGCCAGGAGATGCTGATTCTATATCCAAGGGAAGTTGTTAGGGAATTGAATACACACATCTGGACTTCAGAGAAGTCTGGGCTGGCGAAAAGGTTTAGACCTTGTCAGTGTAGAGAGATGGCTTTGCGACTGGCTGAGAAAGGACAGAAGAGAAGGGAGGGGAGAAGAAGAGGGAGGCTGGAAGGAAAGAGGAGCAGATAAGTCTGGAGACTGAGCCTGAAGCCCTTGATGCACAGAGGTTAGGGAGGCAAGAAGGAACCAGAGAAGGAGACTGCAGAGGAGCATCCAGTGAGGTTGTTGGAGAACCGAGAGAGTGGCATCTCCAAAGCTGAATGGAAAAGCTGCTTCAAGAAACTTTGCCTAATTCTGCTAATGGGTCAAGTAAGGGGAGGCCTGATTATGGACCATGGGATTTAGCAACATAGAGAACGCTGGTGACTTTGACAAGAGTGTGTCTGGGGGAGGGTTGAGAAGAAAATTCAAGAATGAGCTCACCTCAAGGTGAAAGACAGGCCAGGGACATTGGGTTGCGGGCTATAGAAGGGTTACACATGGGGCAAGCTCATAGGGAGCTGTCTGGAGAGAACTCTTTTGAGTGCCTCTGCATGGACAGGAGCTGGGGGAGATGTGGTATCAAGAGGAGGCTCCTAAAAATGAGAAGTATTCTGGCCTGCTTGCATACCAATTATCCAGCAGAGGGGAGAGACAGATAATGCAGGAGAGAGGGGATAAATGCAGGAGGGGAAGGTTAAAGGGGCGGGGATGCATCGTTCAGGTGGCAGGTTTGGCTTTAGATAAGCGCAGGGACGATTCTTCCATGATACGAGGAGGGACAGCAGAGTGCACTGGCACAGCTGCAGGAAGATGGGAAGATGTGGCTGGGGTAGGCCATGGAAGTTCTTTTCTGGTTCTATTTCCTCAGTGAAATAATGTGCTTTCAAAGGGAAACTCATATAGTAGTGCTGGAAGTGTAAATGAGCCTTTTGATATTAGGTTTCCCAGTCTGGCAGCTGGGCATCCTCCTCCCCAAAGCAAGAGTACCTGGATATGCCAAGGGGTTCTTAAAGCTGGAACTCATGGATTTCCCTGGCTGATTGGAGCATCACTGCTGCCAGCAAAGCCCAAGGTATAAAGTATGCATAAAGTCACTATGGTTTGAACTTTTAATAAATTTTACTTCCATATGACGTATAGATAATTTGTGAAATGCAACCCAGAGATAATTTACAAAATATTTAAATAAAGTTGCTAATGTTTGATTTTGTTCTTTCTTTTATTTTACAGGTGTGAGCTCTACATTATGCTGAGATGGCTATGTACAAGTATATCCAGAATGACGGTGGATACGTTGAAAGTCCAATCAACTGTGCTAAATCTTGAATCAGTCCTCTCTGTTGCCTTTTGCAGGTTGTTTAAGTTTTGTATAGAAGTGGATATTTTGAACATTGAAACTGCACAAGGGCTTTATGGTTGCTCTGCTCACCTCTATTTCTTCTTCTCCTGCTAGGAAACCCCATTATCCTCAGAACAAGTCTCTCCACCTCCTGCTCTTGCCTGATGCTGTATGGCTCTGATGGCTTCTCCTGTGTCCCCTTAGCCCAGGTGCTAAGTGGTCTCTGTTCCCTTAAAATAACTGTTTTGGGATGTTATGGGTCCTGTTTGAAAAATCCCCTCATCTCTCTTCTTTTCTCTCTTCTAAAGGGCAGCCTTACCATCTCCTTTTAAGAACAGAAGTCTTTTCTTTCTGCCTCTTAAAGTCAGTAGCTGGTTTGTCACCCAATAACAAAAGCCCACAATATCCTGACCTCAAAGACTAGGAAGGTAGGTGGTGCTAAGGTCAGGGATTGGGAGTCTTAGAGAGCCAGCAACACAGTGTCATCTCTCTGAAAAGTAAATTTCCAGTAGCTAGCAAGAGATTTACAAATGCTGAAATCTCTTAGTCTACTAATTCCTTTCATACAATCAAAGATATGTGCAAAGATTTATGTTCATCATAGTGTCACTCTTCATAGTGAAAAACATGGGAGTAACACCCATGTCTGTCAGTAGGGCTTGGATGGATAAAGTCTATTATTGAGTCCTTTGCAATCATTCAAAATCATGTTTGAATATAATAGATGGGAAAATGATCATACTATAATGCTAATTGAAAAAGGAAGATATAAAACTGTATATATGTTCTCATCTCAAATTTTTAAAAAATAAAAATGTGCTTATTTTATATATATAAACATTTATATATAGTTTATATTTAAAAATAAAAATGTGCTTAACTCTGAAATTTGTCTTTTTGACTTAAGGATATATTATGGACATCCCTTTAGGGTCATATTTATAGAATTGACTCATTCTTTTAAATTATACTATATTTTATTGTATGGCTAAATTGAAATTTATTGGACCATTTTCTTATTGATGAAATTCAAGTGCTTTTAGGTTTTGTTCAGTTTTTAAAATTGTAAATGGACAATTTATAATTATATAGAACTATGGGGTAAAAAGCACTGTTATGATTTATGAATACAATGTGAAATAATTAAATCAAGCTAATTAACATACTCATCATCTCAAATACTTAACATATTTTGTGGTGAGACCATCTGAAATTTACTCTCTTAGCAATTTTGAAATGTGCAATACTCTGTTCTTAACTAGATTCACCACACTGTGTAATAAAACTCCGAAAAAGAAAAAAGCAACATATTCCTCCTATCTAGCTGAAATTTTGTACCCTCTGACCATCAGCTCTCTCCTCTCTCCCCACCCCCTAGCATCTGTAACCACCATTCTACTCTGCTTCTATGAGTTTCATTGCTTTAGATTCCACATATAAGTGAGAACATGCAGTATTTGCCTTTCTGTGCCTGTCTTACTTCATTTAGCATCATGTTCTCCAATTCCATCCATGTTGTCGCAGATAACAGAGTTTCCTTCTTCTTAAAGGCTGAATTGTATTCTATTGTGTATATATGCCACATTTCCCTTATTCACTCCTCTGTTGATGGACACTTAGGTTGATTCTATAACTTGGCTATTGTGAATAGTGCTGCAATGAACATGGGGGTGCAGGCATCTCTTTAACAAACTGATTTCACATCTTTTGGGTAAATACTCAGAAGTGGTGTTGCTGTATCATATAGTAATTCTATTTTTGGTTTTGGAGACACCTCTAAAATGTTGTCCATAATGGTTGTACTAATTCATATTTCTACCAACAGTTCACAACAGTTCCTTTTTTGCCACATTCTTACTGACATTTATTTTCTTTTGTCTTTTTGATAAAAGCCATTCTGACAAATCTGAGATATATCTCATTGTGATTTTAATTTGCATTTTCCTAATAATTAGAAATGTTGAACATTTTTCCACTTACCTGTTGGCCATTCGTGTGTCTTCTTTTGAAAAATGTCTATTCTTATGTATTTTTTTTAAAATATGGTCATAGCGGAAAATAACTTCAGTGTTAAACCACAGTTATCTCTGGGAGGTTGAATATTGTGTAATTAAAACATTTTAAATTTTAAATTGTATATTTTTCATGTTTTCTATAATGAGTATCTTTCTTTTAGAATCAGAAAAATGTACAAATAATTTAAAACAAACGCCTTGAAAAATGAACAATCTTACCTAGTATTCAAAGAAATGCAAATTAAAATGTTATTTTTGTTTCTATCTCAGTAAATAAGGAAATATGGAGTAAAAGAGTAATCTTCCTGCTGAGCATGTTTTGCGGTTGCCAGCGCTGCCCCGGGTGTGTCTGGAGGAACACTCCCTGTTGCCTAACAACTGCTGTAATGTAACGGAAATAGAAGCATGATGCCACACATCCCTCAGAAAACGACTTGGCCCTTGGCCCTCCTGTGGATGAAGAGTATATTGAAGAGAAACTGGATATTTCTAAATTTGCTAAGACTCGCTTTTCTCACTTGCTCTCAGATCACACTACTTTTGAGTAGCCCAAAATTTTGTTGCCAACTCAGCAAGTTAAGCAAACAGTATTACAAATCATGTTGAAACTGAAGTGGTCCCCATGGGCCAGTGAGTATGGTGCAGGTGGAGAAAAAATTAGCTGCTGAGTTAGGACAAACTGCTCCAATTTTGAAGGCACAAATGGGCATCATCTTGGGCCCAGGTACTACCCAAGATGGACCTCTCAGTCAGGCTCTTATGCTCCCAGGTGTAGTTGTTGGGTGAACTCTCTCCCTGGATGCTCAGGGACAGCATCTCAGAGAGAGGTGAATGGAAAAACCATGAGACCCTGTACACACTCTAGGTGCAATGGATTACAAGGGTTGATAGCTCTTCTTAGTAACCGAAAGCCTATATTCTCCATCTTTCTTGATGGCAAGGTCCCTGGGAAGGAGACATTCTCTTAGAATGTCATTAAACGACCATAGAATAAGCATGAAGTGAGTGGAATTATGTGGAAGGGATTCAGCATTTTACCCAAGCACTGGGCAGCCCCTGGGCGTGGCTGTCCCTCCACAGTGGCCTGTCTGTCTAAGTCTTGACCCACCCACCCAGATCCTCTTGGAAGCCACTGATAGCATTTGCCTCTGGGAATTCTGCAGCCTTTGCTGATGAGTCTCAGTTGACACCATCTATCATTGCAGATACAGATGTCTCCAAAAGGCAATTGCCAAAGGCTGTGCCACACAGCACACACCTGTCCATGTGCAGATTGATTCTGTTAAACTCTTCAGCTATCTTGTGGGCTGCTTTTCCCTGCCTCATTATCTGCCTGCAGACCTTCCTTCTGTGTTCTCTGCTCTTAGAGGTCAGATTGATCTGTACTTTTATCAAGATGAGGAAGGAGATGGTAGACTGTGAATCAAGGATCTACCTCTCCCAGTAATTCACTGTGGCATCTTGGGGCACCTGCTGGCCCTCTCTGAGCCTCCATTTCCTTACCCACGAAATGTGGATTTGGACCCAGTTATCTCCAACCACCCAAGAGTCTGTGATTCTGCTACTAAGAAAAGCAAAAGGCAAGTATAAGATAGCATGTGTTTAGTTGCTGGGGAAAGCTCAGTCTAATATTAAAAATAATAAGTATAAAAATAATCACCACCATTCACTCGAGCTTGCTTTGCCAGTTCTGCACTGTGATCTTTGCAGGGGTAATCTTACTGAATCCTCTGCTCCAACCCTACTGGGTGGGAACTACTTTTATCTTTATTTTTCTGATGAGGAGATTGAGCCTCAGAGATGTTAAGCAACCTGCCGAAGCAGAGAGTTAATGTGTCGGGATTCATCACAGGCAGATCCCTCTGCTCTTGGGAAGCCCAGACCTCAGAAGCAGGAGTGGGTCTGATTCAGGTGTGCTCTGAGGGCCAGCTGTCCTTTCCAAAAATGCCTTCCTTTATTTAGACACCAACATCCTTGCTATTTTGGATTTTTCAATGGGCTTCCTTATTTTCTCCCTATGCTGTCCTATTCAGCAAAATGAATGAATAAATATAGGTTCCTAATGTTACAAATTTAATTTTCTTCTAGAAATGAAAGTGTTTATTTCTCTTCTTTTATTTCTCAAGCCAAAATAATTATTTCCTCCTTCTTAGAAGTCCAGGAATAGGTTAAACTTTAATTAAAAGTCTTATGGTTCAACAGTTGGAATGAGGATCAGGTAATAATGAAGAAACCCCGTAAACACCCTGAGGAGAACCAGCGCCCCCTCCATTGGTTGTTTTAGCTCAGCGCACAGCTAACAGCTCAGCTCAGAAAGTTCCTACCACCCACTCCGCTTCCAACGCCTTTTAATATTTGCACAGAGTTTTCTCACATTGTGGCTCTCACACACTTCCTTTATACATGCTGTTTCCTCAGCCTGGAATGCCACCTCTTTCTTTACCTGGAGAACCCCTTTCCCTTAAAGACACAGGTCAGAAGTCACGTAGTACTCCTCTGCTACCACCTAATGCCAAGTGTGATTATTCCTTCACTTCTCTTCTGCATTTAAATTATTGAGGGAAGAGGCTTGGTCTCATCGTCTTTGGAATAGCTCTGGATCTGCGTTCACGTTTTGTATATAATACAACTCAGTAAAGGTTGTGTAATATATGACTTTCATATGTGTGTATGCAAAGATAACGTGTTCCCATGCCCTTTGACTCAGTTTTCCCCATGGCAATGAATTTAACCACAGGAAATAATTGAATAGGAGAAAGAAGATTACACAGATGGAAGTTCTATAAAATATGTATTTGCTAAACATTGGAAACAAGTTAAATGTTTATCAATTGAGTAATGGCAAGTAAATTGGGGTACATGATCTTGAAGGAACATGACTTATTCTCTCATTCATTATACAAACATATAGACTGCCAAAGAGCTATCAGATACACAGCAATTTATCAGTTACCACATCTGACTTCAATGAATACACAGTCTGGTAGAGTCTTCTAAAATGATAATTACCAAACTACATAGAAAGCGAGCACTATTTGTGGTCTAACGTTAAGAGGAAAACAAATCAGATTATAAAACCATCTGTACATTACGATTGCAACTCTAAACATGTGAGAGTGTGAACAAGGTCTGGACGGGTGAATACAGGAATGACAATATTGATGTGGTTAGATTGGATGACTTTTTCTTTAGCATTATTACAATTGTTTTCGAGCTTTAAAGTTTTAGATTGTTCCAAACGTTTCTAGGGGGGAAAAAAAAGCTGCTCCCATGGCCCTGGCTCCCCAGGTCGGCAGTAGCATGAATGATGGGGTATTTTTCCAGATGGGCAGGGGCTTGCCACAAGGTGACTGGGAGGGGATATTCAAGGCAGTCCAGGAGAGTTGGGTTACGGAAGGCTATCACTCTGTAGACTTGGGAGTGCTCACTGGGTGCCATCGTAAGAACCAGCCTCTTCTGTGTCTGGGCTATGCCACGCAGCAGCACCTGCAGGCTCTTCCAAGCTTTGTCAGCACCACAACTTGGGCACAGCACAGCAGTGCCAGGTGTGGAAAGCAGAAGTCTAAGAGGCAGACAAAAGGGTTGAGACCTGCAAGAGTTGGTGGCTAGTTCCTCATGCTGGAAAGGATGATCTCTATGTGAAAGGTACCTTATCCCTCTTCTACAGACCAGGAAACTGAAGCTTGATTTGTCCCAAGCTACTGGAGTTGGGGTTGGAATCCATCCCTTCTTATTTGGGGGCAGGGTTTTTCTATTTCCCTTACTGGCCTGGGAGCAGGTGGAGATGCATGAGGTCACATGGAAGAGACAGGCTGATAGGATGGGTGGAGTCCTTTGGGAAGGAGGAGGCAATGGGGAATCTATTGGTAGGACCCCATGGTGGACGTATGAGAAGCCAAGCATTTGAGTTTTGACTCGATGCAGTAGGCAGTGGGGAGCCCTTGCAGGTTTGGGGACGTGATGGAAGAGGGCTTAATGAAGACGAGGCTGGTGTAATCAGGGGAGAGGCTGGATCAGGCACATGGTAAGGGTGATGTGTGGCATTTGTTCTGTGTAATCAGAATAGTACCCACCCATCCAACTTCTTGGAAATATGTATTTCTGCTTCTCCATGAGATTGGACTGGAAGCTTCCATCTTATATATCCCTTCCCCATGGATAACAGCACCTTCCAGGGATGGGCACCTGATACAAACTTGGCCTATCAGAGCACTTCCCTGGGAATTTTGCCCTTGGGGCCAGAGAAACATGGGTGTCAGTCCCTCTCTGGTGATAAAGCTGTGTCATGTAAAGTCTGGGGGATCTATAATGACTAAAAGATTTGAGAGTCAGAGAGAGGGAATTCTAGCTAGGCTCAGGCCCTGGTTTCCCCTCACTTTGAGGGCTCAGACACCCTTTTGCTTATGCCACAATATGAACAATATTCACCACCCTCATTTAACTAAACTAGTCTGAGTTGAATTTTTGTCATCTGCAAACCAAAAAGTTCTGATGACATTTGCAGTAAGAGAAATGTCTACTCTTTGTCATTCAAAGAGTTCAATTTGTTCATTCTTCAAATTTTGAGCACAATTCTCAACAACACTCTAGGGTTGTTTTGTGTGCATTGGGTCCATCATTTTGTGCCTGTAAGAAACAACAACAAAAATCTTTCCTCAGTATTCAGCATCAGGTTCAGGAACTCCAGGTTCTCTGTAGACACAAGGCTTTGGGATTCCCTTCAGAGAAGGAGCGATGCATCTCCATCACTCGTGTGGTAAGTAAAATTGCTGCTCAGAACACTTCCATGCCTGCTCCTTTGTGATTCAGATGAGGAGAAATCAACGTGGACTGAGCGCCCACACAGGACAGCCAGGCATTTCCCATACAGGTGGTAAAGGTATCTTCTGAACTTCTCCCCAGCAAATGCATAGATGAGAGGATTCAGGCAACAATGGCTAAATGCAACCGTCTCAGTCACACTGAGGGCCAGCCTCAGACCCTTCCTCATGTCACAACTGGGAAAGAAGTCATAGAGCTTAAGCGTCTCCAGGAAAATCATAACATTGTAGGGTGTCCAGAAGAGGAAAAACACGATGACCACCAGAAGGATCAGTTTAATGGCTTTGGCTTTCTTGTGGTTCTTGCAGGAAAACAGCGTCTGGATGATTCTGAAGTAGCAATAACTCATAATGAGCAGGGGGAGTAGGAAGCCAAGAAAATTTGTTTCCACATTGCGGAGCACGGGCCAGATTTCCTGGAGGACCTCGGGGTAGTCACCAAGGCATTCATTTTCTTTCTGCTTTGTGAACATGAACTGGGGTGCTGCCACCAAAATGGCTGCTGCCCAGACGCCTAGGCTGATGGTGACGCCATGCTGCACGGTCCGGTTGTTCATGGAGTTGGCGGCCAGGACGATGGCCAGGTACCTATCAATGCTGATGACGGTGATGAAGAATATGCTTCCAAAAAAGCCGATGAAGAAGAAGGCGGTAGTGAATTTGCACATGGCATTGTGGAGGCCCTTTTCATTTATCAAATAGTGAGTCCAGAAGGGCAAAGTGGCTACAAACAGCAGATCAGACAAGGCCAGGTTCAGGAGGTAAATGTCGGTGACACTCTTGGGCTTCTTGCTGTTGGTGAGGGCAAACACTACCAACAAATTTCCCACCAGGCCAATGGCAAAGACGACGGAGTAGAATATGGACAGGAACACAGTCCCAAAGACCACGATGTCCCCAAAAGAACAGGCCTCAGCCAAATCATCGTACTCAAAGTTTTCTGTCACTGATTCAGGGAACTGATACATGGTGAAGGCCTGGATCAGAAAGAAAAACAAGTAACTGTGTTAGTTATCAGAGAAACAAAGTTGGAATTCTGTGTGGCCTCATATGTAGGCAGGCAGGAAGAAACAAATATTGGTTGGGTGCACACTACATTTCCCAACTTCCCACTTGCCATCTTGTTTAATCCCCACAACAGTCTTGTGATGAAGACTGCAACAGACTCTTCTGACAGGAGAGGCAGACTCCTTTGACTTGCCCAAAGCCATGCAGTAAATGGCTCTGTGAGCATTTGGCTCTAGGCATTTTTTTTTTTTTTTAAATGGAGTCTCGCTGTGTCACCCAGGCTGGAGTGCAGTGGTGTGATCTCAGCTCACTGCAACCTCTGTCCCCTGGGGTTCAAGCGATTCTCCTGCCTCAGCCTCCCAAATAGCTGGGATTATAGGCGTGCACTACCATGCCTGGCTAATTTTTGTATTTTTAGTAGAGATGGGGTTTCATCATGTTAGCCAGGCTGGTCTCAAACTCCTGACCTCAGATTATCCACCCGCCTCAGCCTCCCAAAA
The DNA here is from genome assembly GCF_028858775.2 of Pan troglodytes. NCBI lineage: Eukaryota > Metazoa > Chordata > Mammalia > Primates > Hominidae > Pan > Pan troglodytes. The sequence goes on from NC_086015.1 coordinate 43,274,061, forward strand.
TGCTAGGATTACAGGCGTGAGCCACAGCGCCCAGCCAGCTCTAGGCTTTTTGAAGCTTGAGACAGATCTGTTTTACTTTTACTGCCCAAAATCTCTCCAAAAGCTAGCTAGTTTGACCAATATGTGGATGAGAAAGGGAGAACCATGAGCAGGAGGGGGAGGGGGGTGAGATGGGGTGAATTGGGGGTGCAGCTGTAATTCACACTTCCAGTCCAAACTTCCCCAAAGCAATTCTCCATCCTCTTCCTTTGTTTCCACCTTTTCCACCCTCTGGCCCCTTACTTTTCCATGAAGCTAGGCCTGGAGAGAGAAGCCTCAGACCCAGAGCCTTGGGCAGAACAGCACCCGGAAGCCCTCATCTTTGTTTTTTGAGAACCATTTCACCTCCTCTTCTCCTTATAATCAACAAGTCCTTCTCTTTCTTAGCAGGTATCAGACAGAGTCATACACTCTAGAGTGACTACCTTGTTTTGGGCTGCCCAGGACTTTCCTGGTTTTAGCCCTGAAAGTCCCATCTATTGGGAACCCCTCAGGCCCAGGCAAATCAGGACTGTTGGTCATCCTACAACCCTAAGTGAAGAGAAGGTGTTGCCATCATTCAGGACTCTGCAGTCATAGAGGGGCTGACTGATTCAAGATGGAGGATGGGGCTCCGTTAGTCTGCTGGGCTAGTCTCCGGGTGACTAATTCCCCCTACGATTACCAGCCCTATAGTTCACTTTGGTCTGGACTTCCCCACTATTCTTATCTCCTGTTTCCTTCTGAGCAGGAATTGAAAAAAGAAGACACTTCCGCAGGCTGCACTCCCCTTCTTTTCGCAGCCAGGACTTGCTGCTCATTCACTCCAGAGCCGGCTGGGAGGCAGCCCTTTCACACGGCTCCTCTGGGCGTCTCCTCGTGATACCACATATGGGTCCCTCAGAAACCCTCAAAACAGGCCTCCTGGTTGTCACTGCCTCCCTCCTTACCACAACTTACAGCAAAGCTCACGCTTTAACCGAGGGAGTTTCCACGCCCCACTACACCCTTTCCATGATGGTTTTACCCAGGTGGTGTCTCACCAAGATGAGGGCCCACCCAGCCAGGGTGTCACTTCTTGCTTCCCAGCCTCTGCTTTGGGGCCTGCATCTCACCGAGACTCTCCTGGGATAAGTGGGCCGGGGCTTTACAACCTAAGCTGTCTCAGGCTGTGATGAGTTCTCAACCCCAGGGAACGTGTATGCTTTCTCTGCTTCAGGCTACAATGCCCTTTTCTCAGAGAATAATCTCTGGCTGTGACGTTAATTAATAACATTTAAGTCAAATGGTATAAAATGGCTGACATACAGCTATTTTTGAGCCACATCCATGTCAGTTTTATATGACTCAAGCTAATATGTGGGAAACAGAAATTGCTACTTAGTGCCTGCAGCTTGTCACAGAGCGTGATCTTCCCAGACAAGCTGCTGTATGAGTAAAAATAGTCAAGTCCTTGGTGGTTCTATGTTAGGGACCCTGGAGCTAGCTACTTTCTCCCTCCCCTTCCCCCAGTGAGAAGAGCTGGCAAAGCCGACCTCGAGAGGTGGCCAAATCCAGTAAAAATTGTCTCGCATCTCTTTATGTGCCTGTGGTCGGTCCTTCAGCACAGGAACTTCTGTGGACTCGGGCACTCCCGAGATTGAATCCTGCATCTGTCCTCTCTGGCTGAGTGATGGGTGAGCTTGAAACCTCTGAGCCTAACATTCCTTGTCTGTAAGATCGGGATTCATTCTCATGCCTGCCCATAGAACTGTTTTAAGGGGAGCACCTGGCACAGTGTGTCACATACAGCAAGCACTTAATACATGTTCAATTTGTTTCCTGCATTATGTGAGGAAGCAAAAGCCCTTTGGATCTTTGGAAACATCCAGGCTGCCTGTGGACTCCCATGTTCCACCTCCACCCTGGGTATCCTGGGAATTTGGTCTTTAAAGGTCACTTTATTTTTTCCCCCCTGAAATAAGACATGCTTTCTTTTCAGATTATTTTGGGGGAGGTAAGCCACCCTTTATTGAGCTTTTACTAAACTGTCAGGCTCATTGCTCTGTTTGGATTAATATTGATCTAATCCTTTCTGCAATTCTGAAAAAAAAAGTTCTATATTTAATTCACTGCACTGCTGAATGCCTCTGGGGATATTCATGATGAGAGGAAGGAATGGGACAAATGTGGAGAAGGAAGGGAAAGTTAGAAATAAGCAACTGATTGCCTGGTGGAGTGGCAGAGGGGTCCCAAATCAGGCCCTTTGCCTTACTGGGTGCTTGGGCTCAGGGCTGCCACGTGCACAGGGACATCTCTAATTTGCACCAAGTCTCCATATAAGCTGGGGGTGGTCTGGCTTGACAAGGAGCTCATGAAAAGATCAGTCAGGTACAGTCTAAGCCAGGAAGGGGCTTGTCTTCTCAATGGGGAAAATTCACATAAAGACTTTGATTAAGACAGAATGGAAGAAGTGGGTCAATGTATCTTCTGCAGATGGGATGCAAATTCAGATAATGCTCTGGGCAGGATGGTTTTGCCTGATACGTGGTGATATTATGTATTGAGAGCCAAATGGCTGGTTATGGGCATCCATCTGGCTTGGGACTGCTCCCTGCCATCCAGGGGGTCTGCTCAGTGAGAGCAGAAGAACACTCTGCAGCCCTCATCCTAGCTCCCTGCTGTCTCAGAGTCCCCAGTGAAGACCCTAGAATTGCTGTGGCTCCCACAGGAGTCTCTCAGTGCTGGCACAGTGGGTGCATGCAGTGGGTGCTCACCCAGCATATCATGGCCCCTGCTATGAGCCATCTGGACCATGCTACAGAGGAAAGAGCAGTACCAATATCGCTTTCTATGAGTTCCCACGTGACTCTGAGGAACAGCACTGGTCATTGAGGGACATTTTTGATCTTCATGTTCACATTTCCATTTTGCACACACTGTGCCTCACAGGAGGCACAGCTGGGTGAAGCACCTGGCCCATCCCACAGCTAGAAGCAGGGGTACCAGGACTGAGGCCAAGGCCTGTGCTCTTCCCACTCTCCCTTGAAGATGGAGGAGACTCGGGCCCTGGGCTTAGGGGCCAAATCCTGGCAGGGGAGAAGAGTCAAGGACTCAATGACTATCAAACTGTTGAGTCCCAAGTCCAGTGGTAAAAAGGCATCAAAACAACAGCCTTAGCTTCCTCCTCTAAAAAAATAACCTCTTAGGTTTGTTGAGAGCATAAGAATTAAATTACTTTAAATTGCTTATTGGGATTTATCGTAGACACACACATGCTCAAGCAAGTGTGTACACTGTCACTGCAACAAGCTTCAAATATAAATGAAGGGAAACAACCCCAATGTCCATCACTAGGGACAGATCAAAGCACGATAAGTCCAATTAATGGAATACCAAGCAGCTGCTTAAAAACCAAACAGTTTCTAGCTCTTGGAAACTTGGGAAAAACAACAAAAACAGGCAGATCTGTATATTCTGTCATGCAACAATCTCTAAGATATACTGGTAAGTGAAAAAAGCTAGGTGAGGTACCATGTACATAGTATGCTGTCATTTGTGGAAAAGAATGATGTGTGCGTATTTTGTATAAAGTTTAAATATCTCTCAAGGAATACACTGGTGGTGGTAATTATCCCTGGAGAGGGATTCTGAAGGATTGAGGATATGGGAAAGGAGACAGTTTTTATGGTAAACTTTTGGAAATGTTTTTTACCATGTACACATACTACGTATTTTGGAAAATAGTTTAATTAATTTGTTTGGAATTTTAAAATAAAAATCAACAAAAATATGAGTTATATGAAAAACTAAAAAATGAGTAACTTAGTACAATAACAAGCATGCTGCACCTACTTAATAAGTGGTAGCCAACATATAAAAGGATCATCTCTATTTTTATGGGCAAATAGATGAACTCAGAGAGGGTGAATAACTTGTTCGAGGTGATGCAGTGTGTGTGCAATAGGGCTGCAGTGAGGGCCCAGATGTGTTCGGCCTCAGCACTTTTTTTTAACTTCACATTACAGCCCTTCCCCATTCCTTTTTCCCAAGACTAGGAGTTCCTAAGAGAAGACCCACGTCCTCTTCAGCTCTGCAGGCCAATGTTCAACAGAAGGCCTGGTACACAGCGAATGCCATATGAATATTTGCAGAAGGATAAATATTATATCCTAGACCTTTGTTCCAAAGAGTTTCATCTAGTAGTGATGACCGCACCCTATCAGTCACCCTGATCCCAGGGGTGCTCATGAGCACACAGGTGTCCTTTCTGATCATAGGCTAGGAAGCCTTGAACTCTGAGAAGTTAGTAGGTGCCTGATGTGTTAAATGAATTAATAAATAAGTGAATGAAAGACTTCAAGGAGCAAGAAAAGAGATTCGTCAGCTCTATAATATGGAGCCCCAGGAGATGAGAAGAGGCTCACCAGCTCTCCACAGTCAGAAGACAACTTGGCAAACACAACCTCTCATTTCAACCATACCTCTCACATGTGGCTTTTGAACATATGTGGTCATGAAATAGATATCAGCGTGGGTAATTGCAGCTCTGTCTTCTGTGCAAATCTCAAGAAACAGCAGGAGTCATGGGGCAACATAGGGTTTTGCCTGGTTCTGAAGAGACTTGTATTCTGTGTGCTGGAGCTAGTTCAAACCGCCCTTGGTAGCCAAATGCCCCAGAGCATGCGAAGGCACCATTTACATAAAAAATCTGACATCGCTGAAGCTGTGTCCTTCGCAGAAGTATTCCAGTGAACTTGATAGTTTTAGCAAGGCGCTTTTTAAGGAAGACTGAGCCTGAGCTGAGTGTACCTCCTATTTGTGGATCCTCCAAGATGTTCAAGGTTTGGGAGCTGAGCCTAAGATAGGGCCTCCTGGCAGCAGATGCGAGTGTGGCCGTGCCTTGGGGGTGGCCCTCAGGGTGGTCAAAGGCCTGCCAGAGGTCTAATTGGTTTTCATCTTAGACTGGACCATGGCTTTCCTTTGTCCCTGAGGGACACTAGAAACCAAGTGGAAGAATCAAATGAGATAAGACTTTGCAGTGTCTACCCAGCTGGGTTTCATATCCACAAGAGTTGTAAGACGCATGCATTCTGGGATGTTGCACTAATAAAGGCATCATCAACTAAGGCTGCACTTTACAACTTAGTGCAGCAGCCAGTAAGAATTTAAACCTTCTCTGGGCCATCCTCAGGCCTCCTTACCCACTATTCAGTTAAGCCAAGGTTTTACTAAATGGCCTTGAGCTGGGAGAGTTTCGGTGAACCTAGACAGAGCTTTGAGTGTACACATGTTTCACACCCAAGTAGAAATTTGTAAAATTCCCCACTCACATCCGTGGCTGATCCTGGTCTACTTCCTCTGGCCTACTTCCTTTTCTCATGCCTGCTCATTTATTTTTTAACTTTTTAGGGGAGGGACACTCATCATTACCCATTGTTTCTAATCAGCTTCCCTTTTCTATACTTCCCTTCTTCTTTAGGTGGCCAGAATCCATTTCTTCTTCAATCTGACATTCTTTTATGTTGCTTTCTCCCTCTCTTTTGGCTTCACATCCAGCTTACTGTTTTCTAAATCCAGTGTATCTTCTGGTAGTTTTTACCCTCCTGGTCTCTGTTTATGGCTTTTTAGTAAAAGTGAAGACTGGGTTTGAGGTTCAGTCTGGTGCCAAGAAAATTGTGAGGCTTAATTTTTTTCTTTGTACCAAATGAGAGTAGAGAATTGCTTGAGGAGCCCCAACCCAAACTTTCCTTATGAGGATGCCACTGTGCTGTTGACATTGTGGAATCTGAAGTCACCCTCAGAAAGCCCCAGTTTAGAAGGGGAGGAGGCTGCCATTCCCGGATGCCTGCTAAGTGTCATGCTCCACACACAAGATCCCACCACATTCTCTTCACAACCCCACTGGAGAAATGATGATCCCCATGGTATAAATTAACCAGCAGAGCCCCAGAGATTTGGTTAACTTGTTCAAGGAAGCAAAAGAGCCAGGATCTCAACCCCAGATGCCTCTTTCCACAAAGCCTGTGCTCCTTGCATCGCACAATGCTTTTCTCCCTGGAGGGGAAATCTGCAGGATATTGCAGGCCACTTCTCTTGAAGTAGAACTGAAAATAGTAGACCCAGGCCCCTTAAGAGAAACTGGTCCATGATGCATCTCTGAATTCGTTGGGGTTCTCCCCCTCTGGGCTCATAACCCAGCAGGCTGCCCCTCAGGGATTGGTGAGTGGAAAATGGAATGCGGGATATTATTTGCTCCTCCAGCCACCACTAGGTGGTCCACACTGCCAGATCCCCAGGAATCTAGCTCCCAGCAACCATAGTGAGGAAACTGGGGTCATTTTCTCTGGAGAGGAAAAGTCTGAAGGCTGAAGGTTTAGCCTATTTTCTGCCTTCAAATATATGATAGTGCTTTTAAGAGCCACATGTTTCACAGGAGCCCATACATTTCTGAGCATGAATGGCTGAGAGACCCTGGGCAGGTCACTCTGCTCTGCTTCAGTTTCTTGATGTATGAAATTAAAGCATTGAACCAGACCACCTCTAAGAGCCTTGCTAGCTCTGGCATGCTCAATTTTTCGGCAAGAATCAAACAGAAGGAAACTGTTTGTTTGAGACAGGATCTCGCTCTGTTGCCCAGGCTGGAGTGCAGTGGCATGATCATAGCTCACTACAGCCTTGAACTCCTGGGATGTAGCAATCCTCCCACCTCAGTCTCCCAAGTAGCTGGGAGTATAGGTGTGCACCACCATGCCCAGCTATTTTTGGTAGATATGGGGTCTTACTATGTTGACCAGGCTGGTCTTGAACATCTGGCCTCAAGAGATCCTCCTGCCTGGGCCTCTCAAAGTGCCGGGATTACAGGTGTGAGCCATCATGCCTGGCCAAGGAAGCAGTCTTAAAGAGCAACATGAGTCCTAGGTCAGCAAAAGTGTGGTCTATTGTCAACAGAGAGGCTGCCCAGCAGCCTGCCCAGGGAACATGACACTTCTACACTTCTGGGGCACAGCCTGTGAGCATTCAGATGAGGTTCTGTTTGGAGATAGGGAGCTGGATCAGTTGATCAAGTCTTGGCAAATCTTGTTTACCTTGTACTAGATAGAAAGGTTCTCAGTCGGCTGCCATGCCCAGACCCCTGACTGTTTGGGAAGCCAAGTTTTACCAGGTCCTGATGGTTTTCTCATTTATGATGGCAGCTATTTTTAATAACACATATCCCTTGGGATTCAGAGAGAGCTAAGGCTGATGGGGAGAGGGGTGCTGAATTCCATGTTAAGGAGCTATAAGGAAACATTTTATACCCCATCCCCTATGCAAGTAAATTCAGTGACTATCTATTCCTATAGCAATGAGCCCATCTAGAACAGCATGGCATTGTCTACCCACCAGTTTTTCACACAGGCCAAATGCACACCCAACCCTTCCCTCCAACCACCACCAAAAAAAAAAAAAAAAAAAAAAATAGCAACAGGAGAATCCTATTGAGTTTAGTGAATTGCCCCTTTACAAAACCTGCCATTATTTTGTGTTTGAAGCGCCACCCTTCCCTTTCCTCTTCAAAATACTTTATGGTATTTATTTATTTATGTCAAAGTAAACCATGAAATTTTGAAGGGAAATACTTCATAATTTTTTTAATAATTAAGAAAGAGAGACTTGTTAATTGTTTAATTATTAATTAAGTCAATATTTTTGAGCATCTGTACCATATTCTAGTCTACGTAGAAATTAAAAATAAAAACATTTAATTATTCTTGTTAAAAATAAGGACAGAGATCTCCTCACCTTCTGTTTTTTTCTCAGAGCATTTACTTTAGAAAACTTTTTTTTTTTTTTTTTTTTTTGACATGGAGTTTCACTCTCATCGCCCAGGCTGGAGTGCAATGGTGTGATCTTGGCTCACTGCCACCGCCACCTCCGGGGTTCAAGTGATTCTCCTGCCTCAGCCTCCCAAGTAGCTGGGATTACAGGCGCCCACCACCATGCCCAGCTAATTTTTGTATTTTTAGTAGAGACAAGGTTTCACCATGTTGGCCAGGCTGATCTCAAATTCCTGACTTCAGGTGATCCACCCGCCTCAGCCTCTCAAAGTGCTGGGAATACAGGCGTGAGCCACCGTGCCCACCTAGAAAACTTTTACATACTTTCTCCTCTCTTTGAACATGTGTAAATCCTTTTGAAACTAGATAGGCTTTTTGTCAGCTTTATGAGCTAGGCTAGTCTTTCCCAAGGACCTGGGCGTCATCTCTTTGAAATGTAAACAAACCTAAGGGAGATAGTGCTTCTATCTCCTAGTTTCTGTGGGAAGGTATGAGCCTAACTGAAGAGCCTTGCTCAGTGCTGCAAAATTACCCCTTGTCTTAAAGATAAATTTGATTTTCCTCTGTGTAGAGCCAGTTAGCTAACACAAGTGGTTACCCTAATTACCAGGTAAATTTAGAGTGAACCATGTATGGCAAACGGTGCTGGCAAGACCTCTTACTTGAGGAACAGTTATTGTTTGCCTTGATAACATATATGTAACAGGTTGTATCTACTTGGCTATACAAAAGGGGGAGATTTCTTTCTGTTCTTGCAACCTCTTAGTAGATGGCCTATAATGCTCTGCATATTTTGGTTTACTGCTTATTCCATAATAAAACTGTTCTTTCTCTACTCCTCTTGTGGAGAGAATCTCTGTGTTGAAAGAAGACTTTGTTAATTATATTTCACCAATACTAGGCACTGTGCTAAATTCTGTAGAGGCAAAAGTGTTTAAGATACAGTTCCTAGAAGTGTTTATTATTGCTTAGTAACAGAATATAAGAAAAGTTATGGGAAGCCCAAGGATTGAACCTCTATATCTGTCTCCTTAAAAACTGGGGGAGGGTGATCAAGAGGATATCACAAAAAAAAAAAAAAAAAAAAAAAAATCTGCCGTTTGAGCTGATGTTTTAAGGATGGGGAAAGTCTTCCAGGTTGACCAAGATGGAGGTGGCAGTGAATAGTGGGTGGGCTTTGAAGACAAAGGCACAGAGGGTCTGAGCATAGGAAGGTTTCCTGGGGCCAAGGCCAGGCAGAGGGAAATAGGAACAGAAGGCAGTGAAGATGGTGGAGTTAGGAGGAGCCCACATGCTCCCAGAATGTTCAGGAAAGTCAGTTTAGGCTGAGTGCAGGGCTTCGGGGAAGGATGCAGAGAAAGCCAAGGCTGAAAAGGGAGAAGAGGGACATAGAGAGGGGTCTGAAATTCCACACTAAGTAACTACAAGGAAAAATGATGAAAGACTTTGAAATAGACACACACTGAAGATTACTGGGAGTCCTTTCTGGCATACTCTTTGGGGCTACCTCCCCCTTTTATTGCCTGAGCTAATTTTACAGCACCGTAGGTTATAGCAGATAGCAGTGCAAATGACTCTTGCTCACGGAAATACAAATTTTGTCTGGTGGAGATGCACTGGATTAAGTGCCCTGTAGATATGGACCAATTGTGCCTTTATCTCTAAATTCATCTCAGTATTTCTGGAAGCATCTCACCCATGCTGTTGGTTTGGCTGTAGACTGCTAATTCTCCTTGCTGCGTAGGATTCCACTGTGTGACTAGTCCATGATTTATTGCCATTTCTACTGCTAATGCACACATAGGTGGCTTTCAGTTTGTTGCTAGTTTGGACAATGTTGCCGTGAAAATTTTTGTGCATGTACATCTCCTACAACGTGGATGCATTTTAAAAGTTTAGTCTTGAGCCAAACCAAAAAGTATGAATCCAAATATGAAGATCAAAAATAGGCAAAGCTAAGCTATATTGTTTAGGGATGATATGTAGATTCAGTCAAACTATAGGGAAAAGCAAGGAAGTGATCACCATAGAAGTCAGACTTGTGGCTCTTTGTGGGAGAAGAAGAGGCTGTGGTCAGGAAGGGACTTGAGAGAGGCTTCTGGGGTTCTCTTTCTCAGCCTGGATGGTAGTAATGTGGGAAATTAAATCTAATACTTTGCTAACCCAGACATTGTTCTTTCAGTGTGTTGTATTTTGCAATAAACAAAATACAACACACTGAAAGGAGACTTTCCATTTTCTCCTTAAGCACACTTTAAGGGGAAAAACAAAGGTGGTCTAGGAAGATGTTTAAAGACATATGATACAGCTTTTCTTCCTTACTCACAAGCTAAAAAGCTGCACTTTGGCCAAACAAGATGAGGGGGTCGAAGCATCAGCTGTGGCCAGCGTGCCGTGAGAATCCCACCTGTGAAGCAGCCAGCAGATTCTGAGCCCCTCAAGAGGGCAGGTGGGATCAAGGTTCAGCTAGAAGCCCCAACTTTCCCCTGGCTCTTCTGGGCAGAGTGAGTGATGCCAGAGAGCCCAACTTCTCGGAATGCCTGGGCTGTGCTGCTAGGAATCAGAACAAGTCCTTGGGAAAGGCAGCCAAGATCTGGATTCTGCCATTCTGGTTCCACTCCTTCCTACGACCGTGACCTGCTGTGGAGCAGCAGAAGTTCCCCTCCTTGTTCAGCTCCTCCATTACAGGTGCTGGTTCCAAACGTCTCTGGACTCAGGACAGTGGGTCAGAGGCTGGGGCTGGGGAGGAGCAGTTGGATGCCTGGATCCCAAGAAGGAGGTTTTTTGAGGCTAGGGTCTCTGGCTAGGGAGAACCATACCTGACATTGTCACTGTGCCATAGCTGCCTAGGGCCGGGCAGGCTTCCTCCTGGGCTGGGGTGGGGTGAGGAAGGGGATAGACGATCGTCCTGACTGGGTCAGCTCTAATACGTTCTTTGCTTTCCTGCCCCTACAGCTCTGGATTCTTCACAACCTCATTCAATAGTAGTCAGTGTTTTTCAGGTATCCAAACTTTCTGAGGCTCAGTTTCCTCATGACAACAACATATATTGTTTCTTGAGCACCAAAGATGGGTCAGGCAGTGTGTTTGGGACTTTCTATACCATGCCTTTAATCCTTGCAGAAAGTCGACACATACCCATTACATGGCTTCAAAGGCTGATGGACAATCTCCATTTTAAAAGCAGGAAACAGACTTAGCAAGCCCTGTGCACAGTCACCAAGTGCAGAGCCAGGACTTCATTCCTAACTTCATTCCCTCATTCCAAAGCCAAGCTGCCTATGTCCCCATCTGTGAAGTGGGGCCAGCTGAGGAGCAGGGTTCAGGAGCAGACTTTGTGGAGACTGGCACGTGGCTGATGGATAGTAGGTGCTCCCATCCCAGAGGTGTGGCAAGTGCCAGGTAAGCCTGAGCACTAAGAAGAACCACACTGAAGTTGGGCTGAGACTATTTCCTGCCCTGCCTTCCTTTGTGAAAATAAAGCCAAGCAAAGAGGAAGATGAAAGAATCCACCCTAGCCTTCCTGAGCCCATTTCTCATTCCCAGGGGTTTTGAACCCCAATCCACTGCCCCCATTCCCAACCCACAGTGGTCCTCAAGGCTCTGCAGCACATGTCCGTCACCCACCCTGCCTCCTCTCAGGAAACCCAGCTCCCTCCAAAGCGCCCTCTGGGCCTGGGATGCCCCGAGCAATGCAAGCTTTCTTGCCTGCTTTCACATGGTTCAATTTTCCTTTTTTTTGGCTCAATTTTTTTCTGCCTCAAGTTTTCTACCTCAAGTATTTCAAAAATTAATTTTTTTTCTTTTTTTTTTTCTTTTTTTTGTGGAGTGGGTGTTGAAAGAATCCTAAACTTTCTTAGCCATTCTCTGGACTGAGCTATAAACTCACAAAGCAAGGATTGCAGGCTCTGTGAGGCTGTGATTGCCAGAGGCAAGGCAAGAGAAATAACAAGCCGTGGCCAGTCCTCAGCTGGGGCCTCTGATGGATTTCCTCCTGTCTTGTACTCATAATTTCTTTCTGAAGACCATGTTTTCCACCCACAAAAACCTGAGCCTGAGTGTCCTCACAATAGTTATAACAGCATATATCAAAATTGAACACTAAATTTGTGCCAGGAATTTATTAATGGAGAAACCCCGCCTCTACTAAAAATACAAAATTAGCCAGGCGGTGGTACATGCCTGTAATCCCAGCTACTTGGGAGGCTGAGGCAGGAGAATCACTTGAACCCAGGAGGCAGAGGTTGCAGTGAGCCGAGACTGTGCCATTGCACTCCAGCTTAGGCAACAATAGCAAAACTCCGTCTCAAAAAACAAAACACAAACAAGAAAGAAAACCCAAAAAAACAAAAAACAAACAAAAACCCGTAGATGGTACAAAAAGTGGAAGAAAAAGGAAAAAAAAACCCATGAAACTATCTGCAATGCAGTTTCCTAGAATCAACCGCAGTAATCTTTTAGCTTTTCTCTATCTAAATGTTATACATATTTTATATTTATATTAAGTGCATTTATATTTATATTAAAATACAGATACAAATTTAAAAACTCTTCATTATTAAATTTTCAAATAAAAAGCAACTTTTCAAATAAAAGCAGCGAGAACCTCCTTATACCCAACACCTGGCTTCAACTATTAGCAACCCATGGTCAATATTTCCTCTATTTCCCACTTAATGTCTCTATTGAATTATTTAATTTCACCCATAAACACTTGTGTGCGTCTCTAAAAGTTAAGGACTCTTTTTTGAAAAGGACTTTAATACAATTTCTCATCTCAAAAAATTAGCAATAATTCCTCAACAGCATCCAGATGCAATTTTTCATGCTTTTTTCAGTTAGTTTAAAATCATGAGCTTTTCTCCATGTCTCTAAAACGTAATTACTAATGCTTCTAATACTATTCCACCAGGTTGAGTGTATTATAAATGATCTGATCACCCCTTGCCTTCCACTCTTCCATCCCCTTGGACATATTTAGGCTACAACATCCCCAGGAAAATGGTTTCCATTGTCTGCACGTAAGCAAACAAGCATTATTAACCTATTAGCTGTCCACTGCTCCACCCCACCCACAGGTACCCAACTAGTCCTGTGCACCTACCTGGCGTGGACTGCCAAGGGAACCTCTGGATCTGCCAGTCAGCCACCCTGTCCTGCTCAGACTTTACCAGAGACGAGTATTTCCCTTTCCTTCCCTCTAAGAGCATTTTATTTGCAGAGTTAGCCAATAGTATCTTGTTTCCTGTAAGGGAGACTATCTTTAGATGCTGCCACAGGCAAGCTCAGATACTCCAGGGTGGAGGCCAGCTGCCAACAGGAGGGCCTGACTTTATAAACCTGGAAGACCTAAACCTCGGGGAAGACTGAGGAGCTGGAGGGAGAGAGGTGCCACTTACCCCAACCTGGAGGTGGGGGGCAGGGAGCAGGCCCTGCAGTCAGCAAAGCACAGCACAGTCAGCTCTCATTAATGGGGAGCCTTCAGGAAGCTGGGAGAGCTCATGGGGCCCTCAGCTTCCCTGCCCACGAGAGGGAGCCCAGAGTACTCACTGGACCACACTGGGGCACACACAGCTCTTCTCCTCAAAGTGCAGTCCCAGGCGCTGGGAGCTTATTAAAGACAGCACCTCAAGCCCTGCCCTATATCTGCTGAATTAGAATCTGCATTTTAATGAAATTCTTAGAAGAGTGATATGCATACTAAGTTTGAGAAGCTTTGGTACTGAAGGCATCTAGTGAGTACCTTGCACCTTGTAGATGCTCGGTAAATATTTTTTTCCTCACCTCTCTGCCCCAAGGCATTTAGTGGCTCCCTATACCCATCAGTCAAGGCTGAGGACACAGCTTTCACCCAGGACCTGGCCTATGCTCCTTTCACAGTCTCTCCCCCTGCCACTCTTGCCCTGCAGTGGGGAGCCTGGTGGGCTCTGGCATCCAGCCATGCTTCTGCTCCCTGGCCTGGCCAGCTTGGGGCGACTGCAACGTGAATCTCAACTGCCACTGCCTCACCACCTTCCGATCACTTCATTACCTGCCTGACCCCTGGCATATGCTATATAATTCTGATCCATCCCTAACTAGGGCCTGGCCCATGGTAGCCTTCAATACACCTTCATTAAATGGTCTGTGACCCCTTCAAGGCCCCTCTGGCCCCTTGCTGCCCACATCCCAGCCACACCCGGTGCTCCCTTACCTCTAGTCGCTGTGGTGTTCCGAGGACAGCGGGTGCTCTGTGTGCTCCCCACCTTGCCCCTCCTCACCTCCCCAAACCCCAGGACAGAGCTGGGGGCTGCAGTGCAGTGCTGTGGGCTTGGTGGCCTGCTCATGGTGGAAGAAGTCCACCAGCAGTTTTCTTTCTTTGTTCCTGGTCTCAGTGTTTGGCCACCTTTCCCTGCCTTTGGCCAGAAGGCCATAGGACAAAAGCAGAGTTAGGCCGCTCCCCATCCACTTTCTGACACTGGCCCCTCCCCACCCCACCCCACCCCGTGATACCTCTCCTGGGGTCCACTCAGCTGGGCTGGCTGCCTCAGCCCCTTCCTTGCCTCTGACTCCCCTCCTCTTCTGAGGGCTCCTTTCTTGGATCTGGCCAAGACTCTCCCTCTCTTCCTGTCCCACACTCTTGAGGACAGTCTCATCCGCCCGACATCAGTAATCCCCTCCGTGTTCATGAGCACACATCTCTACCTCCATCCAGGGCCTGGATAATTTCCCAAGCCCATCTAACCTTCTCCGTTCTCTGTCTTTCCTCTCACCACTTACCCCACTGGCCATTCTCCACCCAGAAGCCAGAGAGCTCTTCCTGAAATCCAAGTCTGCCGACTTAAACGCCTCCAGGGGTTCTCTCATCCTGGTTTAAGTCCACGGCCTGGTAAGCACGGCCTGCCCCTTCTCACTTCCTACTGTGCTCTCACCACTTCCACTTCCCCCAACATGCCTGTGCCCGTGGCAGGCTCTCTTCCCTTCCCAACTCACCTGGCTGTCCTGTCCAGGACGTGATTTTACCCTCTTTTAAAGCTAACAGCTATGTTCCACAGCTGCTAGCAGCACAGGGCTTCATGCTTGGCAAGCATGAGAACCAGCGTCCAGTGTCAGTTGCCTTGCCCCCAAGCCCCACAGAGTGATGCCATGGCTTAGATAGATACCTGTGAATGTGTGAGGGATGGGGAGGTTATAGGAAGGGAACTCTGACCTTGGGTAACGTGCCATTTTATAGCAAGCAGTAAGCAAGTCGGTTATTTGGCCCTGAGCGAGATGTCAGCTCATCCTTCAAGGTTGCTCACTGCAAACTCAACCCTGCAAGATGGACCAAGTGAAGAGCATTAGTGCTTTGCATTCTTGACACACTCATGGAGACAGAAAGAGCCTTGGCAGCCTTCCCCCTCCCTCCACGCCTCCTTGGGCCTCTGTAAAGGAGTCTCTGGCTCTGTGCTGGGAATTCTCTCCTCCCTGAACTCTTGTTCAACCCCTCCCCCGTACTCTCACTCTGGTGCAGCCTTATTCCTTAGACCCCCGTCTTCATCTCTCTTTCTGCCCAGCCCCTTTGGCTTCACTCTCTGTTGGAGCTGACCCTTGTTCACAAGTTCTTTGTCATTCTCCATTTCTCTTCCAGTTGAGACAGTAAATGCAGAGGACAGTTTGGTTTCTGCTGGGCAGAGAAATGAGAGTGTGGTGGGCTGGCTCAAAGGCAGGAGGCCAGACAGAGAGGCTGTGAGGATGGTGGGGACACCCTGGACAGTGATGGGTGTCCCCACCCATCACTGCAGGCACCCATCACACAATGCAGGCAAGGACTGGAGACTTGGTGTGAATAAAGCTTTGTGGGAATGTGGGGTAGAGATGCAGAAAAGGAGAGTGAGAATGTGATTCACCTTAATTGCCAAACCAAGATACTTCCATGTTCTTCTGTGGGCCCTGGAGAAATTTGGGAATAATTACATAAGCAATTGTGCAGCACTAGGTCTGCCTGAGGCAATGTCCTAAGTCCTCGATGTACATGAACTCATGTAGTGCCCCCAGTGACCCTATGATGCAGGTGCTAATGTTTTTGTTTTTGTTTTTGTTTCTTTCAGACAGGGTCTGGCTCTGTTATCCAGGCTGGAGTGCAGCCACATGATCATAGCTCACTGCATCCTTGATCTCCTGGGCTCGAACGATCCTCTCACCTCAGCCTCCCAAGTAGCTGGAACTACAGGCACACATCACCACACCCAGCTAATTTTTGTATTTTTTGTAGAGACAGAGTTTCGCCATGTACCCAGGCTGCTCTTGAACTCCTGAGTTTGAGTGATCCTTCTGCCGCAGCCTCCCAAAGTGCTGGGATTACACGTTTAAGCCACTGTGTGTGGCCGCAGGTACTATTATTATCCTTATCTTATATGTGAGGAGTTTGAGACAAGGAGGAGAAGTTATGTAACTTGTACAAGACCACACAGCTCATGTGTGGTAGGGCCAATATTTGAACTTAGCATTGAGGTTTTATGGTCTATGCTGTGCATTCTTAGTAGAGGTGGTATTACTTCCAAGGTGGAGAAAATTGGTTCTGGAAGGTTCTTGTGCTTTATGTAGAAAACACAGATATACATATAGTAGCTAAACCAATAGCATATCTGTGGAATAAAATTCCATGGTAGGGGGAGGTGAGTAAGAATGTAATGTGGGCCAGGCATGGTGGCTCACGCCTGTAATTCCAGCACTTTGGGAGGCCAACGTGGGTGGATCACGAGATCAGGGGTTCAAGACCAGCCTGGCCAAAATGGTGAAACCCTGTCTCTACTAAAAATATAAAAATTAGCCAGGCGTGGTGGCGGGTGCCTGTAATCCCAACTACTTGGGAGGCTGAGGCAAGAGAATCGCTTGAAACTGGAAGGTGGAGGTTGCAGTGAGCCGAGATAGCGCCACTGCACTCCAGCCTGGGCGAAAGAGCGAGACTCCATCTCAAAAAAAAAAAAAAAATTTATATATATATATATATATATATATATATATATATATATATAATGTGGTTAATGGGCACAAAAAATACTTAGAATAAATAAGGCCTAGTATTAACAAGCACAACAGGGGCACTATAGTAAAAAAAATTTAATTTACCTTTACAAATAACTAAAAGAGTATGATTGGATTGTGTGTAACACAAAGGATAAATGCTTGAGGTGATGCATACCCCATTTCCTCTGATGTGATTATTACACGTTACATGCCTGTATCAAAGCATTTCATGTAACCTACAAACATATACACACGCTATGTACCCCGCCACACACAAAAGAATATAATATCTAAAAGGACTTGTTGGGGAGTGATAAAAAAAAGCTGAGAAACCATTGTCTAAGTTTGTTTTTGTTTTTGTTTTTAGACAAGATTTACTCCCATCACCCAGGCAGAAGTGCTGAGGTCCGCCTCCTGGGTTCAAGCGATTCTTCCACCTCAGCTTCCCGAGTAGCTGGGATTACAGGAGCCTGCTACCACACCTGGCTAATTTTTGTATTTTTAGTGGAGATGGGGTTTCACCACGTTGGCCAGGCTGGTCACGAACTCCTGACCTCAAGTGATCTGCCCACCTTGGCCTCCCAAAGTGCTGGGATTACAGGCGTGAGCCACTGCACCCAGACAAGAAACCCTTGTCTAAGGTCTTAATCAGACCACTCTGCTACCTCCCAGTTTAAAGTCTGGGGATTAGAGGGTGACATGACAAAAGTAGTCTCTTCAGAAAAATCAATCAATGGGTGGGTGTGAGGGCAACGGCTGCATAAAAGGGAAGGAAAAGACGTACATCAAGGACTTCTCCGTGCCAGGCCCTGTGCGAGGCACATTGTCCATTGTATCTCTTTTTGACTTTCACTTTCTAGTCAGGTATTATTTTTTCCATTTTCAGATGATGAAATGGGGAGAAAAGAGCAATGAGTCCTAGGCCACACAGCTGAAAAAGGGTCAAGTCAAGATTGGAACTTCCTGCCCAGATGCAGGCAGGGAACAGCAAGAGGGGAGCCAAAGCAGTGGGTGGTGGAAGACGGAGAAGGGATCTCGCTACAGGAAAATGCATAGAATTGTAAAGGACCAGACACGTTGAGGGTCAAGTGAGCATCCAAAGGCTGTGTTGCCATTGACAAGTCGAAAGCAATATGCTGGGAGATTTCAGAAGCAGAAAAAAAGTCTCTCTTTCCTCTTCTCCCCTAAGAGGACAAAAGATCTTCTCCCTCTAAGAGGAGAAAAGATCAGACTTAGAAAATTGGAGGCCAATAGAAAATTGGAGGTGGCTCATGCCTGTAATTCCAGCACCTTGGGAGGCCAAAGTGGGAAGATCATTTGAGTCCAGGAGTTCGAGACCAGCCTGGGCAACATAGGGAGACCTCACTGGTACAGAAAAAAAAAAAAAAAAAAAATAGCTGGGCGTGGTGGTGCCGACCTGTAGTCCCAGCTATGGGAGGCTGAGATGGGAGGATCACTTGAGCCCAGGATTCAAGGGTGTAGTGAGCAGTGATCCTGCCACTGTACTCCAGCCTGGGTGAAAGAATGACTCCAAATCTTAAAAGAAAAGAAAAGAAAAATGGAAAGTTGGAGAGGAGTAAATGTAGACAAAGTAAGTGCTATTTACTACCTCCTTCTGTCCCAATGTTTACATTTAACATCATCTGTGGCAATTTTCAGGTTTGTTTCATAAATTCTGCTCAACAGTGATTAAAAGCACTTCCCCTTTGGAACCATAGCAAACAGGACCTGGCAAGGAACTCCAGGAGTACTTAGGATAAACTATTTTTTAGGCATCATTCAACTTTTGCTTTGCAATACTTAAAAATATCTGTCTGCAGACAGTATATGTCATTTTTTTTAATTTAAAAATTAAAAAATCTGCTCTCTCACCAAATATGGCATGTGTTTCCATTAAAGTGGAACTTACCAATGGAAGAATAATGGAAAATGAATAAATGAACGACAATCTTGAATTTTAAAACATGCCCATTTTAGCCCTTTGAAATACACAGGTAATTCAAATTAATTGCCAAAATGTCTTTATATTGTTTGCTGATATTCTGGAGAGTCTGCTTTAAAAAATAAGGAAAATAATAGTTGTCTCTCACAAACAGCTTTAAAACAGCCTTTTCGGTCCTCGCTGTACAGATAATATAACGTTAAATAACTAGGGCAATAAAGTATCAGAACTCATGAGTCTGTATCATTGGCCAGATATTGAAAAATAAGCTGCCAGATTAGCCAGCTGGCCAGGGTATAAGTGCACCTACAAGATAACCTTACGTGTGGCATTGTGTGACTACGGAAGTGACAGGTAGATTTCCTAAACTATTGCTTTCAGGATTTTACTTATTTCAAAGGGTCATTCCAAAAACAAAAGCCAAGGGGCTTATAGTACAGTGCAGAGGTGAGGAACAAGTTCAGAGGCAGCCTTGCACTTGCTGACACAAATGCAGCAGGTTCACTGACATGAAGAGACTAATAACAGGTGATCTTATGGATATTTGGGAGCTGCAGTGGATACTGTTTAATATAAGACTATAATTGGACCACAAATGAAGTTGGGGGGTGGGATTCTGGGTCCAGTGTGAGCCAAATTAGGTCCTGATAAACTCTCTCAGTTGGACAAACTTGAATCAAGAATTTTAGACACCTCAGCTACACTTTTTCATCCTTTAGAGGATTAAGTAATCCTTTACCTGAACTGAAACTTGTTTCAAAAGTACAAGATGCAAACATAGCAAAGGCTGTGAAAGAAACATCTGACCATCTACTTTCTTAGCATTCAGAATATCTGAAATAAGCAGATATTTGGCTGCCATTGTCAATGAAAACTTAAACAGTATGAAATTGTAGTTGTGGCTACAAGTGAATACAGGGAAGCCGGGCTGGAGAGTGTTGCACAGCCGTCAACCTGTGGTTATAGCAAGAAGCCCTTTCTTAGGTACTTTTGTCGATCTCTATTCTTTTATAACAACAACAAAATGGCTGTGCTAAGTAAAACAATCTGTATTTTATTCAGAGCCAGCTTCTAATCTCCTTGACTCTAAAACAAAATATCAATATTTATTTCTGCTTGATCTAGCTGCCAAAAGACTCTTGTCTATATAAATCACACTCACAGTTTTATCTATGTTTAAGGTAATGAAGACCTAATCTATACGTGGCTGTAGAAGGTATTTATTTTGCTGTTTACTGTCATGCAGATGTAGTTGGTAGAGCAGGTGGTAGGTCCTCAAGTGACCGTTTGGCCAGGAGGGAGTGTTTGGTGTCCAGCAAGCAGTGCTGAGTCATTTCACTCGGTCAATACACTTGGTGATGGAACCTGCAGTAACATTTCAATTTAGAAAGAGCCAAATGGAGATGCCATGCTCACTCCAAAGTTTCTGACACTCTGCTTGGTAAATGGACTTCAGACTGTTTTAGTGCCTTCAGCACATTTATTTTCGACAAATTTGGAATATCCTTGAAACTGAATTGGGCACAAGGAGGTATATATTTCAATAATTTGAATGGGTCAAATGGAAGGTTCACGTATTCTCCTTTCAAAAGTGTTTTAGATCAATGATCAAGATTTTGTAAATCTACAATGTCGAATTAATTTTACCCACATGCAAAAGAGGCTGAGAGGTATATTTCCTTGAAGCCAGTACATATTCTATAGCTTAAGTGTATGTCTGGGTCCCAGGAAGAAGCTGATGTTTGTTGAAATCACACATTCGGCAACATGGCTGTAATTCCTGGGTGGTGACATTTCACCAAAGGAAGCAACTTAGGATATGAATTAAGCAACAGTTGTCATATTCAAAAGCTCACGTATGTGTGTGTGTGAGAGAGATGATTTAATGTGTGTGTGTGTGTTTTTTTTTTTTAAATAAGTGAAATCCATCTGTGATTCATATGTGAAAATGTGTCTGTCATTCTCTGGGAACCTAGCTTGGGTTGAATTATTTTTAAACCTCAGTATGTTGAGGCAGAAGTCCTAAAAGGCTCATTGCAGACTAAAACAAAAGTGCCTCTTTATTCCCAAATGAACCATCACTTGCCCCATTAACTGTTTAATAGTTATTGGTAATTGCCACTATTATGTGTCACACTTTTGTACACAAGCAATGCATCTCCAACCTGACCCTTGCTCACTCACTTGCCAGGTATTTAGAAAGCACATGTTGCCTGCCTACCTTCTGCTCAGGGCTGTTTGTTAAGGATACAAAGATGAATAGGGCAGGGTCTCTACCCTTTCCCTTAATGGTCTCTCTTTGGCTTCCACTCTTCCAGGTAGCTCAGGAAACTTAAGGTAATCTACAGTCATCAGATACAGGAGTGAGCTGCCTTGCCTCTATCCCCTGAGCTCTGTCTCCCCCTCCTGGTATCTCTGGCTCTCACCAGCAACCCCCAGGTCCAGGAGCAGCAGGCGGAGCAGCCAATCAGCAGAGATGGCCCCACCTGGTGGGTAGCCCTTTGGCTTCAGAGCTCCCCTCTGGTTCATTGGTTTTACTCAAAACACTTGGCTTTGCTGACGGACATCTGTGGTAGCTGCATTTCCCCAGAGGAAGTGGTGTGTGCAGGCAAATCTGGCAAGCCTTTGGGTTACAGTTTTGTGATGAGCCAGCCGGCCCACAATTACCTGGAATCCCACTCTCCTTGTTCAAATCCTGACCCTGCTACTGTCAAGCTGTGTGGCTTAGGGTGAGATATTTCTCTAAGCCTGAATTTCCTTATTGTTAAAATCAGGGCAGGCCGGGCACAGTGGCTCATGCCTGTAATCCCAGCACTTTGGGAGGTCGAGGCGGGCGGATCACCTGAGGTCAGGAGTTCGAGACCAGCCTGACCAACACGTCTCTACTAAAAGTACAAAAATTAGCCGGGCACAGTGGCGTGCATCTGTAATCCCAGCTACTCAGGAGGCTGAGGCAGGAGAATCGCTTGAACCCGGGAGGTGGAGGTTGCACTGAGCTGAGATTGCACCACTGCACTCCAGCCTGGGCAATAAGAGTGAGACTCCGTCTAAAAAAAAAAAAATCAGGGTAAACTTATATGGGAAAGTCGGCATGAGGATTAATGGTGACATGTGTAAAGCACTTCATATGGTGCTCTGAGTAGGGTAATGAGGGTAATAGAAATCTGTGTTCCGGGGATACAAAGGAGCAATCTCTTCCTAAGAGTCTTGGTGG
This sequence comes from Pan troglodytes, assembly GCF_028858775.2. Lineage (NCBI taxonomy): Eukaryota > Metazoa > Chordata > Mammalia > Primates > Hominidae > Pan > Pan troglodytes. The sequence goes on from NC_086015.1 coordinate 43,296,022, forward strand.
ATGCATTCACCTGGGCAGGATGTGCCAGGAGAGGGACCAAGTTGTACAAAGGGTCAAGAGGGTAGAAGAGCCTCACTCATTAGTGGAGCCTCTCAGAGTAGCCTCCTTCTGGGCTCTCTGGGGCTTTGCTGAAGCGCAGCTGTCCCCTCAGAACTCATTGCACTGTCTCTGGTCCTGGTTCCCTCTTACTCCACTTGCTTGGCAAGAATTTCTGAGTGACAACTCCCTTTTCTACTTGAAACTGGTGGGCAATCTTGTCCCTCTCCTCTCCTGAATGGCCTTTTTACTATTCTTAGAAAAAAATTAAAATCCAAGTATATGGACTGAATTATGTTTCCCCCAACTCCCATTCATATTTTGAAGCCCTAACCCACAATATGACTATATTTGGGGATGAGGCCTCTAAGGAGGTCATTAAGGTTAAGTGAGGTTATAAGAGTGGGACCCTAATCCAACAGGACTGGTGTCCTTATCAGAAGAGAGAGACACCAGGGATGTATGTGCACAGAGAAAGTAGGCGGCATCTGCAAGCCAAGGAGTGAGGCCTCAGGAGAAATCAAGCCTGCTGACACCTTGATCTTAGACTTCCAGCTTCCAGAACTGTGAGAAATAAATTTCTATTGTTTAAGCCACCCAGTCTGTGGTATTTTGTTATGAAAGCCCAAGGAGACTGACCTCCAAAGTTAATGTCAATTAATCAGGGTGAAATTATTTCTCATAGTTTGTGGGCTGAAGACCATGAGGAACAACTAGAGTTTAAAAGTTAGGTTTGTTTAGCTTACTGCAGCAAGGGAAGACACATGTCAAAGGAACCAGGGAGCATGTCCTTAATGGGGAGCTGGGGCTTGTGCTGGACACGTCTAAGGGAGGATTCAGGAAGCAGGGGCAGTTCTGGATCAGGCACTGTCAAAAAACAGGGGCAGTTCAGTGACTGAGTGTCTTAGTGGATTTTATCTGGGGGGATTGAAGTGGGCTAGAGTCATCATTGCTAAAGAAGCAGCAATCCCTCATGCCGATCAGAGGTGGGGATGTTTAGTTTTGTGGTTGTGGAGTGGTCTTGTTTGAGCCTTTTCCAAACATGGTCACAGTGTGTGGGAACATCACAGTCGCAGCTGACAGGCAAGTTTTCACTTTCTTTTTTCATATTAGGGAATCCCACGTGGTACAATCTGCTAAATGTGAATGTAAAAGGAAAATAAAATCTCGGGACCTTCATTCACTCTGCCAAAGGGAGAGATTAAGCTGGAAGCTGAGTCACAGAATAAACTGCCTTCCTTTTGTTCCTAAGCATATAGCTACAGATAAAAGGTCAGATAGGGCCAGGCGCAGTGGTTCACACCTGTAATCCCAGCACTTTGGGAGGCCGAGGTGGGCAGATGACGAGGTCAGGAGTTTGAGACCAGCCTGGCCAACATAGTGAAACCTCGTCTCTAGTAAAAATACAAAAAATTTGCCAGGCATGGTGGTGGGCGCCTGTAATCCCAGCTACTCAGAAGGCTGAGGCAGGAGAATTGCTTGAACCTGGGAGGCGGAGGTTGCAGTGAGCTGAGATCGCACCATTGCACTCCAGCCTGGGGGGACACTGCGAGACTCTGACTCAAACAAATAAATAAACAACAACAACAAAATAACGGTCAGATAGAAGGCCAGGTGTCTCCACAGGTAGCTGCGCTATGCTTACTTTATCTTACGTAAACATTTGCTGAGCACCAGATGAATAAATAATTGACTTTTCTTTTCTTTTTTTTTTGAGACAGAATTTCACTCTTGTTGCCCAGGCTGGAGTGCAATGGCGCAATCTCAGCTCACTGGAACCTCCACCTCCCGGGTTCAAGCAATTCTCCTGCCTCAGCCTCCCAAGTAGCTGGGATTACAAGGGCCTGCCACTATGTCCAGCTAGTTTTTGTATTTTTAGTAGAGATGGGGTTTCACCGTGTTGGCCAGGCTGGTCTGGAACTCCTGACCTCAAGTGATCCACCAGCCTCCGTCTCCCAAAGTGCTGGGATTACAGGTGTAAGCCACTGCGCCCAGCCCATAATTGACTATTTTGGTATTCTGCCTTTTTTCACGTGCAACATGTAGATTCAGTCATGTGACCATACATGTGACCATATGCTCCCTCTTTCCCCTCCCGCCTACTTGTCCTCTTCAAATATTGAAGCACTCAAAATCCTCTTTGGAAAAAAGCACAGATCACAGGTTGTTCTTGGGATTTTGTGTTCCTTTTTTGGGAGGCACATCCTTAACCTTGGCAAACTAAATCTCTAAATTTATTGAGACCTGTCTCAGATACTTTTTGGTTTATAGGAACAATGAAAAGGACAGTTATGAAACACATGTGCAGCTCACTCCATGGTTTACAAAGCACTCCCACAGGCACCAAGAGTGATTATTTCCAACTCTTCCTTTCAGGTGAGGAAACTGAGGCCCAAGAAAGTTAGAAAAGTAACTTGAAGACACTCAGCTGATAGGTTGGTGGGAGGGCCACCACAGGTCACAAATTTACCTACATGCAGTGTTTGGCCTTGGAAAGCAGGGCTGTTTCTCTAAGAGTCACTGAACCTACAGCAGATGCCTTCGGGGTCTGCAGAGCTCCTTTCCAAAGGGCTTTCTCCTGGCTCTAGGATAGCAGTAGGGATGTGGAAGGAAGGGCTGAATGACAGGTTCAATGAAATGGTTCCAGTGAATGGAAAGCTTAGGGGCGCCCCCTTGTGGTAATCACACGAACTGCTGCTCCAGGTCTGGGCTGAGACGGGTGTGGGCAGCAAGGTCCCCTCTAAGGCAACAAGAGCAAGTGCCAGGGATTGAGCACCCGCCTTGGGTCAGGCCCTGTGCACGTGATGGTCAGGGACTCATTTGACCCTCAGCCCGGCAGCCTGAGAGCTGGGTGTTCTCAGCCTGTGTGAGAGATGAGAAAACAGAGATGAAGGCAGAGTTTACCCATGAGAAGAGTGGTGGAGCTAGGCTGGAAGACCCGGTCCAGTGGCAGAGCTGCTGTTGTCAGGTGGAAGCCCCTTCCCATTTCTAAGTTCCTTGTGACTTCCTAAAGTCAGACCCTCAACTAGACTGTAGCACCGAGGAGCTGCTTCTGACTTTGTAAAAGGCCTCCTGGTTTTACAAGGTGTTTTCATACTCCTCATCTCTCATAAGCCACACAGAATCCTGCAAAGCAGGGTTTTTTAGGGATGATTGTCTCCACTTGAAAACCAAGAAAACAGAGGCACAGAGATAATAACAGGTAAAACATAGTAATAGACACTGTTTATTAAATGTTTACCATGTGCCAGGACCTGTGCTAAGTAAGTGCCTTCTATTTATTATTTTGTTTAATCCTCCAGCAATGCTAGTAATTGTCCTCATTTTACGGATGAGGATAAGGAGGCTCAGAAAAGCTGAGTGTCTCTCCCAAATTACACAGTTCAGGAACTGGAGCTGCAGTCTGACTCTGGAACCTGAATTCTTACTTACCACACTGTACTTAACAAGTGTGACTCACTGTAGGCACCAGTCTGGTAAAGGATGGGCACAAACTGGCATCTGTCTGCTTTGACACCCTAGACAATCTTCTTTCTACCACATCACACAGGTTCAGATGTCCTCTTTCAATATCTGGAGGTAATGATATAGCTAGAAACAAAACAAAACAAAAGACCAGTTACAGTCAGTTCTTTGGGGTAAAAATGTTGGAAAGACTAATGAGGGCATACTCAGGGCCCCCAAGAGGGGGTATGCACTTGCTGTACTATGAGAGTGAACTAAGGTCTAGGTCAAGCTCTAGGCCAAGCCTATGACCTAACCTGGCTGTAATTCACGTAAAGCTGCTGTATGTGCTAGCTGCTTCCTGGAATATTGTTCTAAAGCACTTCTGGCAGGTGTCTGAAGCCTGTGCCAGTGAACCAGTCTTTCCTGGGAGTAGTGGTTGCAATATTATGATGTCCGCAGCTGTGCTGTCCAATACGATGGTCACTGGCCACATGTGGCTATTGAGCCCTTGAGATATGGCTAGTCTCAGTTGAAATGTGATATAAATGTAAAATATTTGCCAGATTCTTAAAGACTCAGTATTTAAAAAGAAATGTAAACTATCTCATTAATAATTTTTATGTTAATGACATGATGAAACTATATAATATGCCTTACATTAGATGCCTTACATTTAATAAAATATCTTATTAAAATTAACTTTACCTATTTCCCTTTGCTTTTTCAATCACACCAGAAAATTTTAAATTACCTACATGGGCCGGGTACGTGTAGCCACTATGAACTCATTTCAGTTCTCAAACGCCCTAAGCTTCCTCCAGCCTTGACCCCTTCCCCTCCATCCTCACTACTTAGGTAGCTCCTTAGGCAGCAAGTCTGTTCTATAGAGACCTCCTGTGACCCCCTAAGCTATATTAGGTCCCCCACTCTGTCAATTATCTCAGTCCATTATTTCTTCTTTGTGAAATTGATGACACTTCATCACCATCCTCTTATGTGTGGATGTGTTTAATGTTTGTCTCACCCACTAAACTGGAGCATTATGAGGGTAGGGATGGTGTTTGTGCAGCTGTGTCCTGGTGTACACACAGTCAATCTCACAAGGATTTGTCCATGACTGCTTGCTTGCACAATTAGGAGAGAAGTTGCCACTGGCCGTCGTTGTCGTCCAGTCTGAGCCGGGCACTCTGCATGCCTTATCCTCACTCCCCACGGCAACCTTCAGGGGTGCGCCACTGCCACATTTCTGCTGTGGAGCAGCCCAGCGGCTTGGGAAGGGAAGTCACTTGCCCACAGTCTCCTTGTGGGGGAGTGCCCAGGCAGGACTCGAAGCCAGGCCTGGCTGATTCCCGCTCTGTGTGCCTCCTTCCTTGCCAAGGGTGGTCCTGTTTTCAGGTCCCATCTCAGAGAGACTGCGCTCATCCTGGCCAGCCTTGGCTCTGCTCTGTTCTTTGGGAGATCCCAGGGTCAGAAGACCAGGAGGCCAGGTGATGGGTGTAGATGCTGAGTGCATGGGGGAGTGCATGAACCCCAAGCTTGGGGTTGGTTCCAGCCAGATGGGAGCATAGGAGCTGACAGCAGGTACGTGTGGCCTTGCTCCTCCCAGGTGCAACCCTAGGGGCCCCACACAGCGTGCTGAGGTGCTCGCCCTTACCTTCCAATTCCTCACGGGTATGAGTCCATGAGAACAGTATGGGGTGCATGGACAACTAGGCTGGCAGAAAACAACCTTGACAGGCCGGATGTGAGCAACAGCAGAAAAAGTCAAGCACTTCGATTGCAGAAGAGCAAGGGCCTGGCTTGAAAGGGCTTCTTTGAGAAGAGACTGAAAGGGATGTTCTGAGGACCTATTGACAAGACGAGCTAACCGCTTGACAAGGGGCCCCTGCCCTCCTCTCAGTGGGAGCCCTACACAGTCCCACTCCGAATTCACCCACATCTTAGAGCCCAATGAGCAGGCCCTGCAGTCCTGCTTTCCTAGTCCCCTGCCTGGCAGAGAAATGCTCGAGGAGACAGTAATGTTGATTCAAGTTGGCCAAAAACAGCAAAAGTTCTAAAAGCACAAGAATAACAAGGGATCTGCCGGATACTGAGTGAGGCAGAGATTCTCCTGGGGGAAGGGACACAGGAGTGGAGAGGTCAGAGGCCCTGGCTGGGGGAAGGATGAAGCCAGGAGGTCCACATGACAGGCTCCCCAGTGTCCTGGGAAATGTCTGTGGGCCCTACTCTTGTTCTGGGCAAGGGGTAAGGCAGCCAGACACAGGGGGCAACACCTGACCCTGTGCTGTCTGGAGTTATCACTGGAGGCCCAGAGGGAAAAACTGCATGAACCATCTCAAGGGTTCCTTGAATTCAGCTTTGCACGTGAAACTCATGTCCCACTGGTAGGCTTTGAAGATCCCACACTGTGAATGACCAGGCCACAAAGGCATACCCACTCAGGTGACACCTAGGCTGCAGGACCAGCCAGAAAGGCCTTCAGAAACCCCCTCCCATGGACAGCTGGCACACAGAGGCTTCATGAAACTCCATTACTCAGGGTCATTGATTCCTAACAATGGGCGATACTGGGGTTCAATGTATGACTTCATTTGGAGTTTCACTTTGAGTGAATAGTACGTTGTATATGTTTTCGCTTCACGGTGAATAAGAGCTGTGCACAGATTGACTGGGAGTAGAAATTGACAGCTATTTTCAAAACTGCTTTTTAGTCATTCTTTTAACCCTTCTCACAGCTGTATGTCAGAAGCAGGTTCTGGCTGGCTGGAGTGCTGAGCCCTAACATGCTGTGCCTCAGTTTGCTGCTGTGTACAATAAGAGGAAGTGACCATGTTCTCCCCTAGAACCTCTCCAGCTCTACACCGCTGGTGTGCATGCCCTCTGTTTGCCAGATCACCCAGTTCTAGGAGACAGGGCATTCTCTTGTAGATGTACTGCATGAAGTATTGAGCTAGGCTAAGGGTGGATGCAGAACTTTGAATTCCAGTGAGTCTGTCTGGAAGCCTCTGAGACATACCAATGCCATATCCTGGGAGGGATGGAAGACTATGGCCTGTGGAAAAGAAAGAGGGAGAGAGGGGAAAAAAAGGAGAAAAGAAGCAATTTCCAGATAATAGAGGTGCAAGAATGTCTAGAGGACCCCCTCCTGATATAGAACACCTAGGATGCTGGATAATTACTCAAAAATACCTTTTTAAATAAATGGTTGATCTGGAAAAAAGGTAAAGAAAATCCTCAGAGGCAGAATGCAAATCTGGTGGGTGAAGGAAAGGCTGGAGCTCACATTCGCCCTGGGCCCTCTGTGGCCCCTTAAGGCCGGGAGCCTGGCCTTCATGGGTCATGTGCCTGCAACATGGAAGACAAAGACAAGTTCTGGGCTAGGAAGGGTAAGATTCTATCTGAAGCCCAAACAAAACCAGTATCCCCAAAGGGGAGCTCCCTTTGTAAGTGAAGTAAGAGTCCCACCCCAGTCGCATTTCCACACAGAGGGGAAATTATATAACGATGCCTACATTGGCTTTGGCTCCAGTGAGTAGAAAAAAAGAAAAGTCCTCTCCAGAACTCTCAGCCACAAACCTGTGTTCATGCGTATTGGGGCTGAATTTCACACTTCCTGTGTGGCCAAAAAGCCAATCAAACACAGAGGTCCCACGTTGGAAGTACCCCAGAATACTGGGTGAAGTAAAGGCAAGTCCCCTCTGGAGGAATGTGCGTTACAACTGGGCCTCAAGGAATAGCACCATTTCCATCAGGGCTTGCTTAGTTCCTTCCCTAGGCAACAGAGGCTGAGGCAAAGCCTGCATGGTGATGCCATATCAGAATGTGAAATTCAACAGGAACAAAGTGCAGGAAGAAGTGAAGTGAGGCAGGGAAAGAGGGAAAGCAAACACAGAGTGGTGCATTCCTGAGCTGGCCATAGCTACAGCAGGAAATGTAGCTGGTTATGCAGGCTCTCTGCAAAAGGCCCATGGAATGGCCCACTGCAGTAATTCACATTTGTAATCCCAATGCTTTGGGAGGCTGAGGTGGGAGGATCAATTGACATCAAGAGTTTGAGACCCAGCCTGGACAACATAGTGAGACCCCATCTCTACAAAAAATTTAAAAAATTAGCCGAGTGTGGTGGCACACAGCTGTAGCCCCAGTTACTCAGGAGGCTGAGGTGGGAGGATCACTTGAGCCCAAGAGTTCGAGGCTGCAGTTAGCCATGATCATGCCACTGTACTCCAGCCTGGGTGACAGAGTGAGACCCTGTCTCTAAGAAGCTTAAAAAGCCCCTGGAACCACTGCTTCTTGGAACTGTTGGCTGTGGAAACAAAGGACAACAATTCATTCCTCACCCCTTTCTCTTCTCTTATGTCTCTTTGGTCAACGTTTTCTTCTTTGTTTTTTTTTTTCTTTTTTTTTCTTTTTTTTTTTGAGACAGTCTCACCCTTGTCCCCCAGGCTGGAGTGCAATGGTGCGATCTTGGCTCACTGCAACCTCCACCTCCCAGGTTCAAGTGATTCTCTTGCCTCAGCCTCCCAAGTAGCTGAGATTACAGGCACCTGCCACCATGCCCCGCTAATTTTTGTGTTTTTAGTAGAGATGAGGTTTCACCATGTTGGCCAGACTGGTCTTGAACTCCTGACCTCAGGTGATCCACCCGCCTCAGCCTCCCAAAGTGCTGGGATTACAGGTGTGAGCCACCGCTCCCGGCCAGGTCAACATTTTCTTTATGGAGCATTAACTTCCCTGAACTTTCAGGTTGTGTTACCTAGGCTCTCTAGTTAGCCACTGGGGAAATCAGAGCCTCCATGGGTCCAGGCAGATCAGGCCTAGAAACCAGAGCTGTTGTGTCTCCCAGTGCTGTGGGCATGATGGAGGCAGTGCCAAAGCCCAGCCATCATCCCTGGGGAAATGAGACAAGGAAGGTGGAGGCCTAGACTTGACAATCCTGGAGATGGCATGAGCCACCTGGGAATGCTGTGTCTGGAAACAAGCAGATAAGGTTCAGAAGGCGAGCAGGGTTGAGGAGTCCTGGGGAGGCACAATAGCTATGTCTAGTACGGATGTCAGTGAAAATAGATAACACACTTAGGAAAATTCAGGGATGGTTTATTTATAAAGGGCTACTTATACAGATATGGGCAAGTCGAGGAACCACAAGGACTAGTGCAGTAAGCTAAACCTCACAGTAGTAACTGCACTCCTACTGTGCCACTGGTGGTAGCAGAACAATCTGTTGCCACCTTTAGGCTTAAAAGGACAAAAGGACACTGCTGGGGGCTGCTGCCAGGACTCAAGTGTAAGCCACTGGCAGTGACCCTGCTGCCCCCAGCAGTGGAGCTGCTATGCATTTACAAGTACCTGGAGGACAGGCTACCCTGACTGCAGCTGCCACTTGGAGGTGAAATCTGCACTCCCCAGCCACCTGACTGGCTGCTGCCACTGAAAGCAACCCTGTCCATCCTAGTAGCAGGGCCACAGCTCAGCCACTGCTGCCCCAATCTGAGCATTTCACCAGGGATCCAGAATCACCCCATCCCTGCCTACCACAGCCAGTGCCTGCAAACACCATCAGGGGCCTGAGAACCCATCGGCCTGGCCCAGCTCCATATGCCTGCAGTGCCCAAGCATGCTCTCTGGGGGTCTGGGGATCACCCAGCACCATCCACCATCATTGGCACCTGAGCATGCCTCCTGGGAGGCAGAAGGCAGGACAACCCAACTTGCTATCATCACCACAGCTGATACCACCCCACGTGCCACCTGTTGGCCTGGGCACTTTCCTGAACAACCCATCTCAGCCACCACCAACACCAGTGCAAATTGTTTGGGAGCCTGAGGGTTGTCCTACCACTGCTACTGCAATGGCCTATAGTATGCCTGCTGCCAAGGAGCCTGAAGACCTGCCAACCTGCCCAGCCTGCCACTGCAGCTACTGGCTCCTAAGCAAGCCACCTGGAGTCCAAGAATCAGCCCACCTGGACCCACTAAAAACAGTGTTGGTATATGTCACCCTGGAGCCCAAGGATAGGCACACTCAGCCTGCTAATGCCCCCACCAGGGCCTCAGGACTGGCCCACCTGGTGTCCCCAACCCCAACAAAACTTCACCACAGCCTCCACTAATAACTGCACCCTAAGCCACTGAGGAAATCACAGACATCACAGATGATGTTTACAGCTGAAGAAATCATAGGTGACTACACTACTGCACACACTCAGAATCAAAGCTAAAGTGCCTTACCCAACCAACACAATAGGTACATTTTCAGGAAAAATTCCTCCCCTATGAAAGGAAATTCAAAAAATTAGGAAAAGTGACTTAAACATCACATGCACAGATAACAATGTAAGGACACAAGGAACATGAAAAAGCAAGGAAAAAAGACACCTCCAAAGGAACACAATACTTTGGCAACACAGTCCAATGAAAAAAGAAATTTATGAAATCACATAAAACAATTCAAAATGATAATATCAAAGAAGCTCAGTGAGATGCAAGAGAACACAGATAAACAATACAAAGAAATCAGGAAAACAACTCAGAATATGAATGAGAAATCTGACAAAAAGATAGATATCATAAAAAAGAACCAAATGTAAATTCTGAAACTAAAGAATTCATTGAATGAAATAAAAAATACATTCAAAAGCTTCAACAGTACACTAGATCAAGCAGAAGAAAGAATTTCACCTAGCTAGAGCAATTAGGCAGGAGAAAAAAATAAAGGGCATTTAGATTAGAAAAGAAGAAGTCAAATTATCCTTATTTGCAGATGATATGATGTTATATTTGGAGAAACCTAAAGACTCCACCAAAAAACTATTGGAACTGATAAACAAATTCAGTAAAGTTGCAGGATACAAAATCCACATAAAAAATCAGAGCATTTCTATATGTCAACAGTGAACAACTTGAGAAAGAAATTTTTAAAATCCCTTTACAACGTCACAGATAAAATTAAACACCTGGGAATTAACTCAGCCACAGAAGTGAAAAGTCTCTGCGATAAAAACTATAAAACACTGATGAAAGAAATTGAAGAGAGCACCAAAAAATGGAAAGATATTCCATGTTCATGAACTAGAAAAATCAATATTGTTAAAATGTCCATGCTACCCCAAACAATCTACAGATTCAATGCAGACTCTATCAAAATACCAATGACATTCCTCACAGAAATAGAAAAGAGAATCCTAACATTTATATGGAACCACAAAAGACCTAGAAATCCAAAGGTATCCTGAGCAAAAAGAACATAATTGAAGTCAGAATGTATTATCTGACTTCAAATTATACTACAGAACAATGAAAACCAAAACAGCATGATATTGGAATAAAAACAGATACACAGACCAATGGAACAGAATAGAGAACCCAGAAAGAAGTCCACACACCTACAGTGAACTTGTTTTTGACAAAGGTGCCAGGAACACACACTGGGGAAAAGACAGTCTCTTCAGTAAATGGTACTAGGAAAAATGGATAAACATATGCAGAGGAATAAAACTAGACCCCTGTCACCATATACAAAAATCAAATCAAAATGGATTAAAGACTAAGTCTAATACCTCAAACTATGAAACTACTATAAGAAAACATTGGAGAAACTCTACAGGACATTGGCCTGGACAAAAAATTTCTGGAGTAATACCACCCCACAAGCATAGGCAACCAAAGCAAAAATGGGCAAATGAACAAAAAAACACATCAAGTTAAAAAGCTTCTGCACAGCAAAGGAAAAAATCAACAAAGTGAAGACACAACCTACAAAATGGGAGAAAATATTTGCAAACTACCCATCTGACAAGGGGTTAATTAAAAAATGTGTAAGAAACTCAAACAACTCTATGGGAAAAAATCTAATAATCCAATTAAAAATGGGCAAAAGATTTGAATACACATTTCTCAAAATAAGACATATAAATGGTAAACAGATATATGAAAAAGCACTCAACATTATTGATTATCAGAGAAATGCAAATCAAAACTACAATGAGATATCATCTCACCCCAGTTGAAATAGCTTTTATCCAAAAGACAGGTAACAGTAACTGCTGAAGAGGATGTGGGGAAAAGGGTACTCTTGTACACTCTTGGTGGGAATGTAAATTAATATAACCACTATGGAGAACAGCTGGGAGAGTCCTCAAAAAGCTGAAAATAGAGCTACCAAATGATCCAATAATCCCACTTCTGGGTATATACCCAAAAGAAAGGAAATCAGCATATAGAAGAGATAGCTGCACTCCCATCTTGTGGCACTGTTCACAATAGCCAAGGTTTGGAAGCAACCTAAGTGTCCATCAACAGATGAATGGATAAGGAAAATGTGATACATATACACAATGGAGTACTATTCAGCCATAAAACAGAATGAGATCCTATCATTTGCAGAAACATGGATGGAACTGAAGGTCATTATGTTAAGTGAAATAAGCCAGGCACAGAAAGACGAACATCACCTGTTCTCACTTATTTGTGTCATCTAAAAATCAAAACAATTGAATTTATGGAGATAAAGAATGGGAGGATGGTTACCAGTGGGTGGGAAGTGTGTTGGGGGCTGGAGGAAGGTGGGGATGGTTAATGAGTACACACAAAAAAATAGAAAGAATGAATAATATATGGTATTTGATAGAGTGACTATAGTCAAAATTAATTGTACATTTTAAAATAACTAAAAGAGCATAACTGGATTGTTTGTGACACAAAGGATAAATGCTTGAGGAGATGGATACCCTATTTTCCATGATGTTATTATTATGCACTGCAAACCTCCATCAGAATATCTCATGTACCCCCATAAATAGATATGCCTACTATGTTCCCACAAAAATTAAAAAACAAAATTTTGGGCTGGGCACAATGGCTTATGCCTGTAATCCCAGCATTTTGGGAGGCCAAGGTGGGCAGATTGACTAAGCCCAGGAGTTCAAGATCAGCCTGGGAAGCATGGAGAAACCTTGTCTCTACAAAAAAATACAAAAACTAGCCAAGCATGGTGGTGCATGCCTGTAGTCCCAGCTACTTTGGAGGCTGAGGCAGGAGGCTTGCTTGAGCCCAGAGGCAGAGGTTGCAATGAGCTGAGATTGCGCCATTGCACTCCAGCCTGGGTGAAAGAGCAAGACCCTGTCAAAAAAAAAATTAAATTAAAAAAAGACTTTCAGAATTTAATGACAGGTTTTTTTGAAATAAACCAGTCAGATCAAAATAAAAAAGAATGAACAAAACCTACATGACATACGGGACACCATAAAGCAACCAAATATTTAAATGTTTGGTGTCTCAGAAGGCAAAGAGAAAATAAAAGGGGTAGAAAACTTATTTAATCGATTAATAGCTGAAAACTACTCAAACCTAGCAAGAGATTTAGACACCCAGATAGCATTTCCCATATAGAAACATTCAAACATCCAGATACAGTTTCCTAAATAGAAACAATTCAAAAAGGTCTTTTCCAGTGCACATTATAGTCAAACTGTCAAAAGTCAAAGACAAAGAGAGAATTCTGAAAACAGATGCAAGAGAAAAGTGACTAGTCACTTATTAGGGAACCCCCATCAGACTAACTGTGGATTTCTCAGCAGAAACCTTACAGGCGGGGAGAGAAAGGGATGATATATTTAAAGAGCTAAAAGAAAAAAAAATGAAACCAAAGGAATTATACTCAGCAAAGCTATCTTTCATAAGTGAAGGAGAAATAAACTCCCAGACAAGAAAAAGCTGAGGAAATTTATCACCACTAGATGGGTCCAATAAGAGAAATGCTTAACAGAATCCTATACCAGGAAAGAAAAGATGATAACTACCATGATGAAAACCCATGAAAATATAAAATACTGCTAAAGAAAACAAGCAAATAAGGAAGAGAAAATGCACATGTTACCACTACAGAAAACCAGCAAACTACAGTGATAAACAGAGAGAAAGACAGGAACAAAGGATGTACAAAACAACCAGAAATTGATTAATAAAATGACAGAAATAAGCCTTCACATATCAATAATAATAAACCTTGGATGTAAATGGATTAAGCTTTCCACTTAAAAGATATAGACTTGGCCAGGTGTGGTGGATCACAACTGTTATCTCAGCAATTTGGGATGTTAAGGTGGGAGCATCATTTCAGATCAAGAGTTCAAGACCAGCCTGAGAACATAGCAAGACCCTGCCTCTACAAATAAATATATACATTTATAAAAAAGATATAGACTGGCTGAATGGATAAAAAACATGATCAAACTATGTGCTGCCTGAAACAAACTAATCTCATCTGTAAAGACATGTATGGGCTGAAAGTAAAGGGAGGAAAAAAGATATTCCTTGTGAAGAGAAACCAAGAGCAAGCAAGAGTAGCTATACTTGTAACAGATAAAACAGACTTTAAGTCGGCCAGGCGCAGTGGCTCAGATCTGTAATCCCAGCACTTTGGGAGGCTGAGGCGGGCAGATCACGAGGTCAGGAGATTGAGACCATCCTGGCTAACATGGTGAAACCCCATCTCTAGTAAAAATACAAAAAATTAGCTGGGCGCGGTGGCAGGCGCCTGTAGTCCCAGCTACGGAGGAGGCTGAGGCAGGAGAATGGTATTAACCTGGGAGGTGGAGCTTGCAGTGAGCTGAGATGGTGCCACTGCACTCCAGCCTAGGTGACAGATCAAGACTCCGTCTGAAAAAAAAAAACAAAAAACCAACCCTTTAAGTAAAAAACACGAAAAAGGAACAAAAGGTTACTATATAATGATAAAGGGATTAATTCAGAAAGAGGATATAATAATTCTAAACATATATGCACCCAACTCTGGAGAACCCAGATATATAATGCAAATATTATTAGATCTGAAGGGGTATCTAAAGGGTACAGACCCCAATACAAAAATAGTTGGGGAAATTCAACATCCCACTCTCAGTGTTAGATAGAGTATCTACATAGAAAATTAACAAATAAACGTTGTATTTAAACTAAACTTTAGACTAAAGGGACCTAACAGATGTTTACAGAACATTTCACCCAACAGCTACAGAATATATATCTCCTTAACAGCACATGGAACATTCTCCAGGATCGGCCATATGTTAGTACACACACACACACACACACACACACACACACACAACTCAAAAAGTTTTAAAAACTTGTAATCACATCAAGTATCTTCTCAGACCACAACAGAATAAAACTAGAAATCAATAACAGGAGGAACTTTGGAAACTGCACAAATATATGGAAATTAAAGAACATGATCTTGAATTACCATTAGGTCAAGAAAGAAATTAAGGAGGAAATTAAAAAAAGTCAAGAAACAAATGAAAATCAAAACACAACATACCAAAAATTATGAGATACAGCAAATGCAGTGCTAGGAGGAAAGTTTACAGCAATAAACCCTTACATCAAAAAGTAGGAAGGAGGTGGCTGGCAAGATGGCCGAATAGGAACAGCTCTGGTCTGCAGTTCCTAGCGAGATCAATGCAGAAGGTGGATGATTTCTGCATTTCCAACTGAGGTACCTGGCTCATCTCATTGGGACTAGTTAGACAGTGGGTGTAGCACATGGAGGGCAAGCCGAAGCAGGGTGGGGCACTGCCTCACCCAGTAAGCGCAAGGGGTCAGGTAACTCTCTCCCCTAGCCAAGGGAAGCTGTGAGGGACTGTGCCCTCAGGAACAGTGCACTCTGGCCCAGATACTACACTTTTCCCACAGTCTTCTCAACCTGCAGACCAGGAGATTCCCTCAGAAGCCTATGCCACCAGGGCCCTGGGTTTCAAGCACAAAACTGGGCGGCCATTTGGGCAGACACTGAGCTAGCTGCAGGAGATATTTTTCATACTCCAGGGGTGCCTGGAATGCCAGCAAGACAGAACTGTTCTCTCCCCTGGAAAGGGGGCTGAAGCCAGGGAGCCAAGTGGTCTAGCTCAGTGGATCCCACCCCCATGGAGCCCAGCAAGCTAAGATCCACTGGCTTGAAATTCTCACTGCCAGCACAGCAGTCTGAAGTCAATCTGGGATGCTCCAGCTTCTTTGGGGGGTGGGGGTGTCTGCCATTACTGAGGCTTGCATAGGAGGTTTTCCCCTCACAGTGTAAACAAAGCCTCCAGGAAGTTTGGACTGGGTGGAACGCACTGCAGCTCTGCAAAGCAAGCCAGACTGCCTCTCTAGATTCCTCCTCTCTGGACAGGGCAACTCTGAAAGAAAGGCAGCAGTCCCAGTCAGGGGCTTATAGACAAAACTCCCATCTCTGTGGGACAGAGCATCTAGGGGAAGGGGTGGCTATGGGTGCAGCTTCAGCAGACTTAAACATTCCTGCCTGCCAGCTCTGAAGAGAGCAGCAGATCTCCCAGCACAGTGCATGAGCTCCGCCAAGGGACAAACTGGCTCCTCATGTGGGTCCCTGACCCCCATGCCTCCTGACTGGGAGACATCTCCCAGCTGGGGTCAACAGACACCTCATACAGGAGAGCTCTGGCTGGCATCTGGCAGGTGCCCCTCAGGGACAAATTTTCCAGAGGAGGGAACAGGCAGCAATCTTTACTGTTCTGCAGTCTCCACTGGTGATACCTAGGCAAACAGAGTCTGGAGCAAACCTCCAGCAAACTCCAGCAGACCTGCAGCAGAGGATTTGACTGTTAGAAAGAAAACTAACAAACAAAATAGAATAGCATCAACGTCAACAAAAAGGATGTCCACACAGAAACCCCATCTAAAGGTCACCAACATCAAAGACCAAAGGTAGATAAATCCACAAAGATGAGGAAAAACCAGCAAAAAAAAGGCTGAAAGTTCCAAAAACCAGAGTGCCTCTTCTCCTCCAAAGGATCACAACTCCTCACCAGCAAGGGAAAAAACTGAACAGAGAATGAGTTTGATGAAGTGACAGAAGCAGGCTTCAGAAAGTGGGTAATAACAAACTCCTCCGAGCTAAAGAAGCATGTTCTAACTCAATGAAAGGAAGCTAAGAACCTTGATAAAAGGTTAGAGGAATTGCTAACTAGAATAATCAGTTTAGGGAAGAACATAAATGACCTGATGGAGCTGAAAAATACAGCACAAGAACTTCATGAAGCATACACAAGTATCAATAGCCAAATCAATCAAGCGGAAGAAAGGATATCAGAGATTGAAGATCAACTTAATGAAATAAAGTGTAAAGACAAGATTAGAGAAAAAAGAATGAAAAGGAACAAACAAAGCCTCCAAGAAATATGGGACTATGTGAAAAGACCAAGCATACATTTGATTGGTGTACCTGAAAGTGACAGGGAGAATGGAACGAAGTTGGAAAACACACTTTGGGATATTATCCAGGACAACTTCCTCAACCTAGCAAGAAAGGCCAACATCCAAATTCAGGAAATACAGAGAATACCCAAAGATATTCCTCGAGAAAAGCAACTCCAAGACACACAATCATCAGATTCACCAGGGTTGAAATGAGGGAAAAAATGTTAAGGGAAGCCAGAGAGAAAGGTCGGGATACCCACAAAGGGAAGCCCATCAGACTAACAGCAAATCTCTCTGCAGAAACCCTATAAGCCAGAAGAGAGTGGGAGCCAATATTCAACATTCTTAAAGAAAAGAATTTTCAACCCAGAATTTTATATCCAGCCAAACTAAACTTCATAAGTGAAGGAGAAATAAAAACTTTTACAGACAAGCAAATTTTGAGAGATTTTGTCACCACCAGGCCTGCCTTACAAGAGGTCCTGAAGGAAGTACTAAATATGGAAAGGAAAAATCAGTACCAGCCACTGCGAAAACATACCAAATTGTAAAGACCATCGACACTATGAAGAAACTGCATCAACTAAAGGGCAAAATAACCAGCTAGCATCATAATGACAGGATCGAATTCACACATAACAATATTAATCATAAATGTAAATGATTTAATACCCCAATTAAAAGACACAGACTGGCAAATTGGATAGATAGTAAAGACCCATTGGTGTGCTGTATTCAGTAGACCCATCTCATGTGCAAAGACACACATAGGCTCAAAACAAAGGGAAGGAGGAAGATTTACCAAGCAAAAAAAAAAAAAAAAAAAAAAAGAAGAAGCAGGGGTTGCAATTCTAGTCTCTGATAAAACAGACTTTAAATGAACAAAGCTCAAAAAAGACAAAGAAGGGCATTTCATGATGGTAAAGGGATCAATGCAACAAGAAGAGCTAACTATTCTAAATATATATGCACCCAATACAGGAGCACCCAGATCAATAAAGCAAGTTGTTAGAGACCTACAAAGAGACTTCGACTCCCACACAATAATAGTGGGAGACTTTAACACCCCACTGTCAATATTAGATCAATGAGACAGAAAATTTACAAGGATATTCAGGACTTGAACTCAGCTCTGGACCAAGTAGATGTAATAAATATCTACAGAACTCTCCAACCCAAATCAACGGAATATACATTCTTCTCAGTACCACATTGCACTTATTCTAAAATTGACCACATAATTGGAAGTAAAACACTCCTCAGCAAATGCAAAAGAAAGGAAATCATGACAGTCTCTCAGACCACAGTGCAAGCAAACTAGAACTCAGGATTAAGATATTCACTCAAAACCACACAACTACATGGAAACTGAACAACCTGCTCCTGAGTGATTACTGGGTAAATAATGAAACTAAGGCAGAAATAAATAAGTTCTTTGAAACCAGTGAGAACAAAGACACAATTTACCAGAATCTCTGGGACATAGCTAAAGTAGTGTTTAGAGGAAAATTTAGAACACTAAATGCCCACAGGAGAAAGCAGGAAAGATCTAAAATAGACACCCTAACATCACAATTAAAAGAACTAGAGGAGCAAAGCAAACAAATTCAAAAGCTAGCAGAAGACAAGAAATAACTAAGATCAGAGCAGAACTGAAGGAGATAGAGACATGCAAAACCCTTCAAAAAAAATCAATGAATCCAGGAGCTGTTTTTTTTTTTTTGAAAAAATTAATGAAATAGATAGACCACTAGCCAGCCTAATAAAGAAGAAAAGAGAGAAGAATCAAATAGACACAATAAAAAATGATTAAGGGGAGATCTCCACTGATCCCACAGAAATACGTACTACAATCAGAGAATACTATAAACACCTCTACGCAAATAAACTAGAAAATCTAGAAGAAATGGATAAATTCGTAGACATATACACCCTCTCAATACTAACTCTGGAAGAAGTTGAATCCCTGAATAGATCAATAACAAGTTCTAAAATTGAGGCAGTAATTAATAGCCTACCAAGCAAAAAAAGTCCGGGACCAGATGGATTCACAGCCAAATTCTACCAGAGGTACAAAGAGGAACTGGTACCATTCCTTCTGAAACTATTCCAAACAATAGAAAAAGAGGAAATCCTCCCTAACTCGTTTTATGAGGCCAGCATCATCCTGATACCAAAACCTGGCACAGACAAAACAAAAAAAGAAAATTCCAGGCCAATATCCCTGATAAACATTGATGCAAAAATCCTCAATAAAATACTGGCAAACTGAATCCAGCAGCACATCAAAAAGTTTATCCACCACAATCAAGTTGGCTTCATCCCTGGGATGCAAGCTGTTTCAACACACACAAATCAATAAACGTAATCTATCACATAAACAGAACCAATGAAAAAAACCACCTGATTATCTCAATAGATGCAGAAAAGGCTTTTGATAAAATTCAACACTCGCTCATGCTAAAAACCTTCAATAAACTAGGTTTTGATGGAACGTATCTCAAAATAATAAAAGCAATTTATGACAAATGCACAGACAATATTATACTGAATGGGCAAAAGCTGGAAGCATTCCCTTTGAAAACCGGCACAAGACAAGGATGCTCTCTCTCATCACTCCTATTCAAATAGTATTGGAAGTTCTGGCCAGGGCAATCAGGCAAGAGAAAGACATAAAGCATATTCAAATAGGAAGAAAGGAAGTCAAATTGTCTCTGTTTGCAGATGACATGACTGTATATTTAGAAAACCCCATCGTCTCAGCCCCAAATCTCCTTAAGCTGATAAGCAACTTCAGCAAAGTCTCAGAATACAAAATCAATGTGCAAAAATCACAAGCATTCCTATACACCAATATTAAACAAACAGAGAGCCAAATCATGAGTGACCTCCCATTCACAATTGCTGCAAAGAGAATAAAATATCTAAGAACACAACTTACAAGGGATGTGAAGGACTTCTTCAAGGAGAACTACAAATCATTGCTCAAGGAAATAAGAGAGGACACAAACAAATGGAAAACATTCCATGATCATGGATAGGAAGACTCAATATCATGAAAATGGCCAGACTGCCCGAAGTAATTTATAGATTCAATGCTATTCCCATCAAGCTACCATTGACTTTCATCACAGAATTAGAAAAAACTACTTTAAATTTCATATGGAACCAAAAAAGAGCCCATATAGCCAAGACAATCCTAAGCAAAAAGAACAAAGCTGGAGGCATCATGCTACCTGACTTCAAATTATACTACAAGTGTACAGTAACCAAAACAGTATGGTACTGTTACCAAAACAGATACATAGACCAATGGAACAGAACAGAGGCCTCAGAAATAACACCACACATCTACAACCATCTGATCTTTGACAAACTTGACAAAAACAAGCAATGGGGAAAGGATTCTCTATTTAATAAATGGTGTTGGGAAAACTGGCTAGCCATATGTGGAAAACTGAAATGACCTATTCCTTACACCTTATACAAAAATTAACTCAAGATGGATTAAAGACTTAAACGTAAGATCTAAAACCATAAAAACTCTAGAAGAAAACCTAGGCAATACCATTCAGGACGTAGGCATGGGCAGACTTCATGCTTCACCAAAAGCAATGGCAACAAAAGCCAAAATTGACAAATGGGATCTAATTAAACTAAAGAGCTTTGTACAACAAAAGAAAGTATCATCAGAGTGAACAGCCAACCTACAGAATGGGAGAAAATTTTTGCAATCTATCCATCTGACAAAGGGTTAATAACCAGAATCTACAAAGAACTTAAAGAAATTTCTGTGCATATTTTTAAATCAAAGTTCACAACATATTGTATCTAGACTTCTAAAAAATAGCTAAGGATATTTTAAAACTTAACTTTGCATTATGAATTTTTTTATATCATTGAAAATTCTCTCATACATGCCATTTTAATGCATAATAGCTTATCATACAGAAGTCTCTAAATTTATTGAACTGCTTCCTTATTTTGGAATTTGGGTTGATTTTAATTTTTTTGCATTGTAAATAATATTGTAAAAATACAGTTGAATATATATTTTTGAACATGTTTCAACAATTTCTTGAAATTCCTGGCTGTAAAATAATTTAATGGATCAAAGTAAGTATGTGTTCCTAAGATATTTGATACTCCCTATCAAATTGCTTTCAGAGGCCAGGCACAGTGGTTCACGCCTGTAATCCCAGCACTTTGGGAGGCCAAGGCGGGAGGATCACCTGAGGTCAGGAGTTTGAGACCAGCATGGCCAACATAGTGAAACCCGTCCCTATTAAAAATATAAAAATTTCATTGAGCAGTGGTTTGTAGTTTTCCTTGAAGAGGTCCTTCACATCCTTTGTAAGTTGGATTCCTAGGTATTTTATTATCTTTGATGCAATTGTGAATGGGAGTTCACTCATGATTTGGCTCTCTGTCTGTTATTGGTGTATAGGAATGCTTGTGATTTTTGCACATTGATTTTGTATCCTGAGACTTTGCTGAAGTTGCTTATCAGCTTAAGGAGATTTGGGGCTGAGACGATGGGGTTTTCTAAACATACAATCCTGTCATCTGCAAACAGGGACAATTTGACTTCCTCTTTTCCTAATTGAATACCCTTTATTTCCTTCTCCTGCCTGATTGCCCTGGCCAGAACTTCCAACACTATGTTGAATAGGAGTGGTGAGAGAGGGCATTCCTGTCTTTTGCCAGTTTTCAAAGGGAATGCTTCCAGCTTTTGCCCATTCAGTACAATATTGGCTGTGGGTTTGTCATAAATAGCTCTTATTATTTTGAGATATGTCCCATCAATACCTAGTTTATTGAGAGTTTTTAGCATTAAGGGCTGTTGAATTTTGTCAAGGCCTTTTCTGCATCTATTGAGATAATCATGTGGTTTTTGTCTTTGGTTCTGTTTATATGATGGATTATGTTTATTGATTTGCATATGTTGAACCACCCTTGCATCCCAGGGGTGAAGCCAACTTGATCGTGGTGGATAAGCTTTTTGATGTGCTTCTGGATTCAGTTTGCCAGTATTTTATGGAGGATTTTTGCATCAATGTTCATCAGGGATATTCATCTAAAATTCTCTTTTTTTGTTGTGTCTCTGCCAGGCTTTGGTATCAGGATGATGCTGGTCTCATAAAATAAGTTAGGGAGGATTCCCTCTTTTTCTATTGATTGGAATAGTTTCAGAAGGAATGGTACCAGCTCCTCTTTGTATCTCTGGTAGAATTCGGCTGTGAATCCATCTTGTCCTGGACTTTTTTTGGTTGGTAGGCTATTAATTATTGCCTCAATTTCAGAGCCTGTTATTGGTCTATTCAGGGATTCAACTTCTTCCTGGTTTAGTCTTGGGAGGGTGTATGTGTCCAGGAATTTATCCATTTCTTCTAGATTTTCTAGTTTATTTGCATAGAGGTGTTTATAGTACTCTCTGATGGTAGTTTGTATTTCTGTGGGATTGGTGGTGATATCCCATTTATCATTTTTTATTGCATCTATTTGATTCTTCTCTCTTTTCTTCTTTATTAGTCTTGCTAGCAGTCTATCAATTTTGTTGATCTTTTCAAAAAACCAGCTCCTAGAGAAACAAATGGAAGAACATTCCATGCTCATGGATAGGAAGAATCAATATCACAAAAATGGCCACACTGCCCAAGGTAATTTATAGATTCAATGCCATCCCCATCGAGCTACCAATGACTTTCTTCACAGAATTGGAAAAAACTACTTTAAAGTTCATATGGAAACAAAAAGGAGCCCACATTGCCAAGATAATCCTAAGCCAAAAGAACAAAGCTGGAGGCATCATGCTACCTGACTTCAAACTATACTACAAGACTACAGTAACCAAAACAGCATGGTACTGGTACCAAAACAGAGATATAGACCAATGGAACACAACAGAGCCCTCAGAAATAATACCACACATCTACAACCATCTGATCTTTGACAAACTTGACAAAAACAAGAAATGGGGAAAGGATTCTCTATTTAATAAATGGTGCTGGGAAAACTGGCCAGCCATATGAAGAAAACTGAAACTGGATCCCTTCCTCACACCTTATACAAAAATTAATTCAAGATGGATTAAAGACTTAGATGGAAGACCTAAAACCATAAAAACCCTAGAAGAAAACCTAGGCAATACCATTCAGGACATAGCCATGGGCAAGGACTTCATGACTAAAACACCAAAAGCAATGGCAACAAAAGCCAAAATTGACAAATGGGATCTAATTAAACTAAAGAGCTTCTGCACAGCAAAAGAAACTACTGTCAGAGTGAACAGGCAACCTACAGAATGAGAGAAAATTTTTACAATTTACCCATCTGACAAAGGGCTAATATCCAGAATCTACAAAGAACTTAAACAAATTTACAAGAAAAAAATCAAACAATCCCATCAAAAAGTGGGCGAAGGATATGAATAGACACTTCTCAAAAGAAGACATTTATGCAGCCAAAAGACACATGAAAAAATGCTCATCACCACTGGCAATCAGAGAAATGCAAATCAAAACCACAATGAGATACCATCTCACACCAGTTAGAATGGCAATCATTAAAAAGTCAGGAAACAACAGGTGCTGGAGAGGATGTGGAGAAATAGGAACACTTTTACACTGTTGGTGGGACTGTAAACTAGTTCAACCATTGTGGAAGACAGTGTGGCGATTCCTCAGGGATCTAGAACTAGAAATACCATTTGACCCAGCCATCCCATTACTGGGTATATACCCAAAGGATTATAAATCATGCTGCTATAAAGACACATGCACATGTATGCTTATTGCAGCACTATTCACAATAGTAAAGACTTGGAACCAACCCAAATGTCCATCAATGATAGACTAGATTAAGAAAATGTGGCACAAATACACCATGGAATACTATGCAGCCATAAAAAAGGATGAGTTCATATCCTTTGTAGGGACATGGATCAAGCTGGAAACCATCATTCTGAGCAAACTATCACAAGGACAGAAAACCAAACGCTGCATGTTCTCACTCATAGGTGGCAATTGAACAAAGAGAACACTTGGACACAGGGTGGGGAACATCACACACCGGGACCTATCGTGGGGTTGGGGGAGAGGGGAGGGATAGCATTAGGAGATATACCTAATGTAAATGATGAGTTAATGGGTGCAGCACACCAACAGGGCACATGTATACATATGTAACAAACCTGCACGTTGTGCACATGTACCCTAGAACTTAAAGTATAACAACAACAACAACAACAAAATACAAAAATTAGCCAGGCATGGTGGTGGGTGTCCATAATCCCAGCTACTCAAGAGGCTGAGGCAGGAGAATCTCCTTAACCTGGGAGGCAGAGGTTGCAGTGAGCCCAGATTGTGCCAGCCTGGGTGACAAAGTGAGACTTTGTCTCAAAAAACAAAAAAACAAACACACACAAATTGATTTCAGAAATGCTGCAATAGTTTTTGCTCCCACTGGAAGATCTAAGACTTTGCCAGCACTGAGTATCATCAACCCAGGAGGTTCAATATCTCACAAATAGGAGTTCCAGAAAGGAAAAATAGAAAACAAAAGAAGAAAATTATCAGGGTACAGGTGCAGTGGCTCATGCCTGTAATCCCAGCACTCAGGGAGGCCGAGGCAGGTGGATCACCTGAGGTCAGGAGTTCAAGACCAGCCTGGCCAAAATGGTGAAACCCTGTCTCTACTAAAAATACAAAAAATTAGCCAGGCATGGTGGCAGGCACCTGTAGTTCCAGCTACTCAGGAGGCTGAGGCAGGAGAATTGCTTGAACCCAGGAGGCAGAGGTTGCAGTGAGCCAAGATCATGCCACTGCACTCTAGCCTAGGCAAAAAGAGTGAAACTCTGTCTCAGAAAAAAAAAAAAAAAGAAAGAAAAGAAAGAAAATTATCAAGGACACTGGCCTGAAAAATATCAAGCTGCCATTTTTACAGGTTCAAAAAAGGTTAAATATCAGCACTTTCAGGTACGTCAATCTATTACGGGAAAGATTTGTCAGAACCGAAGGTCATGAACCACCAGCTTGAAAATGCCAAAAGAACAAAAGACGATGAATAAAAGAAGAATCACACCAAGTTACAATATTATGACATTTGGGGATAAAGGAATGATCCTGGAGGATGTATTGCAATCAGGGGGGTAAGGCAAGGAAAGAGAGATAGGGAAAGGGTCACTTTATTTTTTTTATTTTTTTATTTTAAAATTTTTTTGAGATGGAATCTCGCTCTGTTGCCCAGGCTGGAGTGCAGTGGTGCAATCTTGGCTCACTGCAAGCTCCGCCTCCTGGGTTCATACCATTCTCCTGCCTCAGCCTCCCGAGTAGCTGGGACTACAGGCGCCTGCCACCACGCTCGGCTAATTTTTTTATTTTTTTATTTTTAGTAGAGACAGGGTTTCAGCGTGTTGGCCAGGATGGTCTCGGTCTCCTGACCTCATGATCCACCCACCTTGGCCTCCCAAAGTGCTGGGATTACAGGCATGAGCCACCAAGCCCAGCCGGGAGAGAGTCACTTGAAAAAGTTGAGGAATCCTAATGCATCAGACTTCTCAATAGCAAAATGCCAGTTAATGCTTGAAAGCAGTGGAGCAGTGTCTTTACAATTCTAGAGAACCTAGAAGTTGCCCAGAGAATCATCAGTCAAGTGCAAGGGTAGAATAAAGATTTTTCAGACATGTAAGAACTAAATGACACTACCTTCCAGGTGTCCTTTTGTAGGAAGTTACTGCGGGGTGTGCTTCAGAGAAACAGAGAGGAAACCAAACAAGGAGAAGATACGGGGTTTAAGAAAAAGGAGCTCCAGCCCAGGAGGGTAGAGAAAGGAAAAATAAGGATAATAACTGTTACTTAAAGAGCAGATTAGGGTGGAAGAAATGAGGGCAAGGAGGGGCTGATTCAGGGCAGGGGAGGAGGGGAGAAGAAACCAAAAGAACATTAGGCATTTAGAAAAATTACTAGTCACTGATTGGGCAGACCTGCAGGAACATTTGGAAAAAATAATTGTAGACACAAAGGAGACTAAACAAATAATTTAAAGAGAGATAATAAAGGGAGAACAAAAAATATCTTAAGAAAGGAAACAATACTTTTTGTGTTATAATCATTTTGAGAGGTTGAAGAAGTGGGGAAGGGTAAGAGAACTAAATCCTCAACCATCTCAATAGGAAATCAATAGAAAATAAAAGTTCTGAACTGAAAAGTACATGATAAGCATAGTATTTAGAAATTTTGATGGTAAATCCCAAAAGGAAAAAAAGAGCAAAAAGTGCTATTGGTGATCTTTTCTGGAGTGTGGAACTAGTGTGGGAATTGGAGATAAGAAACAGCTATGTTTTGTTATAAAGTTTTAGTACTGTTTAATTTTTTGCATATATTACTTAGGAAAAAATTAAAATTTAGTAGTTTAAAAATCCCCTGCTTACCCCTTTTCCCCCACCCCAGAAAAGGCATATGAACTAACCTTATGTATTTCATAGGTCAGACAGTCATTTTTATTTCTGCTCTGATGTTTATCTGGAAATAAAACCATTTTGGTGTTCTCAAAGAACTCTCTGACTCATACCTGGAGATGTATCAGCACATGTGACCTCAGAGATTTCTAGGTCTGTCCCATTATTACAAGTAATCGTGTAAAGGATTTTATAATTTTCCTCTCCCTTCTTTGAATTTTCTTTCTGGCATTTATCAGCGGCTGGAGAGAATGCCTATTACACACCAGAGATGGGGCATAGTGTTTTGGTAAAAGTATTAGGATATAACAGCTATAAAAGGGTTGGCTAGGTTGAGGGTTCTCATCTACAGCAAGTCCCCTAAACTCCCCTAAAACTGTAATTGCCCAGTGGGTTCTTCCTGCCCACTGGACAAATGAAACCAGTTCACTGAGACCATGGCCTTACAGTAAAGAAAGAGTTTAGGCTGAGCACAGTGGCTCACACCTGTAATCCCAGCATTTTGGGAGGCCGAGGCAGGTGGATCACTTGAGGTCAGGAGTTCAAGACTGGCCTGGCCAACATGGTGAAAAAAAAAATTAGCCAGGCGTGGTGGCACATGCCTGTAGTACCAGCTACTTAGGAGGCTGAGGTAGGAGAATGCCTTGAACCCGGGAGGCAGAGGTTGCAGTGAGCTGAGATCACACCACTGCACTCCAGCCTGGGTAACAGAGCAAGACTCCATCTCAGAAAAAAAAAAGAAAGAAAAATTAAAGAACAAAGAGTTTAATTGACTTGAGCGTGGCCACACAGGAGATGGAGTTATTACTCAAATCAATCTCCTTGATGGCTCAGAGGTTAGGGTTTTTCAAAGATAGTTTGGTGGGTAGATGTAAACCAAAAATAGAATTCTAACCCCCCAAGCAACTAAATGGACCCTTCCTCTCAACCAAGGACATTCAAAAGTAAACCTGAAACACTAGTGCAGGCCATGATGGGAATGGGTGGTCAGACATCCCTCATTATACCTTCCTTCATTTGGAATTCAAGCACAGCTGACCAGCATTAACATTAAAACAGAGCCCTTAAGACTGACAAAGGTCCAGGCACAGTGACTTACACCTGTAATCCCAGCACTTTGGGAGGCCAAGGCAGGAGGATCACTTTAGCCTAGGAGTCCGAGACCAGCCTGAGCAACATAGTGAGACCTAGTCTACAAAAAATAAAAAATTAGCCAGCTGCAGTGGCTCACGCCCGTGGTCCCAGCTACCTGGGAGGCTGAGGCAGAAGGATCGCTTGAGCCCAGGAGGTCAAGGCTGCAGTGAGAGCCCTGATCGTGGCACAATGCTCCAGCCTGAAAAACCGAGTGAGAACCTGTATGAATTTAAAAAAACAAACAACAACAGAAAACCAATAGCAACCAATCAGTTATGTTTCACATTTTTCTTATTTTTTGTAACAAAAAATTAAAAATCGAATTAAAAAAAGACTGGTAAAGCAGATTCTTTGTAACAAGAAGATACCAACATAACAGCAGGCTTTGACATATTTTGAAATGTCCCTGCAAAGCTCTCTTGTGGGGAAAATCTACATTCTGTAGAGAATCCCCTTCCCTTTCCTGGGTCTTCTTCCTGATCCAGGAGAGAATTAACTAAAAGTTTGACACTTTTTTAGAATAAGAAACATTTACAATCAATTTTCTAGAAAGCCTGGTACCTGAAGATTTCATGTGCATAATAAAAACTTTGGTCTCCACAACCCCTCATCTTAACCCAGACACTCCGTTCTAGTGATTCCAGGTCTTTAGGTAAACTCTTTCAACCAATTGCCAATCAGAACATCTTTGACTCCACCTTTGACCTGGAAGCCCCCACTTCAAGTTGCCTCCTTTCTGGACTGAACCAATGTACATCTTACATGTATTGATTGATGTCTTATGTCTCCCTATAACATATAAAACTAAGCTGTAGCCCAACCACCTTGGGCACATGTTCTCAGGATCTCCTGGAGCTATGTCACAGGCCATGGCCACTCATATTTGACTCAGAATAAATCTCTTCAAATATTTTACAGAGTTTGACTCTTTGTCAATATAGGGGACTAGGGAATGGGGAATGCTGCTTGGTTGTGGATGCCATTATTGGCGTGTGGAAAACGGTCCTTGTGCACTGAGTCCACCTCTAGGTGGAAGGACACAGGACTGGTTGAGTCATGAGTCATTATTTCAAAAGACCAGTCTTAGGTTATACAATAGTGATGTTATCTACAGGAGCAATTGGGGAAGTTACAAATCTTTTGACCTCTGGAACAATGGCTGGTTACTGTTTAACTATGCCTACATCTTAGCAGAATTCAGACTCCTTTCATAATCCTAACCTTATTGACTTCCATTAGTTTTACAAAGGCAATTTATTTTTAGGAAGGGCCATTATCATTTTTGCTTTAAGGTTAAACTATAAACTAAATTTCTGCCAAAGTTCACTTGGTCTATGCCCAGGAATGACCAAGGACAGCTTGGAGGTTAAAAGCAAGGTGGGGTCAAATATGTCAGATTTCTCTTACTGTCAAAATTTCGCAAAGGTGATTTCAAAACCAAACATTTTTATAAACTTTGGTGCCTCGGCAGCTGGATTTGAGCTGATCCTGCCATTTATTAACTTCCTTGACGTAACTTAACTGATCTAAGCTTCTATATTCTCATTTAGAAATAATAACCTCTCTTTCTTTAAGTTTTGGTGAGGACTAAATGGAACAATATATGTGATAATATGTGTAGCATATTTATCTGGAGTGGTCAATAAATTAGCTATGATCAGTATTATTTTAAGAACAATGTTGACCTTATACAAATCACTTATACATACAGTTAGCATAAGTGGTACTGAAAATAATGTAGTACAGTAAAAAAAAAAAATCATGGAGTTGGTATCAGACAGATTGAAGTTCAGATCTGGGCTCAGTTACGTGCCTTTTATATGATGCAAGTGAATGATCAAACAAAGGTGAGGTAGTCAGTGCATCACACTAGGAGTCATGGCATGTCAGTGAGCTCACACAGCTGTGTCTAGGATAACTAAACCAAAACTCAATTGCTAAGTTTTTAAAGTTTTGATGAATAGAATTTGAAAATCAGCCATCATCTTAGAGCCATACAAATAACATATTCAATATAGTAATATCCATATATATAAAGAGTTCTTACATATCAATAAGAAAAAGGCAACTAAATGGAAAAGTGGGCAAAAGATATGTCAGAAGAAATAGATCAGAATTATAGCTATATACACAGTTTTCCAATATGTAATATTCAAATAAATAGAAAATAAAACAATGATATAACTGGTTGTTTCTGGTATATAGGAACCAAATTGATGTTGGTGAATTTGCTTATTTTTATTTTATTTTGAGATAATCATACATTCACATGGAGTTACAAGTAATAATTCAAAGAAATCCCATGTATTCTTTACCTAATTTCCACCAATAGAAATCTTCTATAAAGCTGTAGTACAATATCACAACCAGGATGTTGACACTGATATAGTCAAGATACAGAACAGTTCAATCACCACAATGATCTCGCATGTTGTCTTTTTATAGCCACATCCAAGAATATTATATAAATGAAATATGAGATTTTGAAATATGAACTTTTCAGACTGAATTTTTTTCACTCAGTCTAATTCCCTAGAAATTTATCTCACTTGCTCAAGTTGAATCATGAGGAGCTCCTCTGCAAAAAAAAAAAAAAAAAAAAAAAAAAAAGAAAGAAAAAAAGAGAAAAGAGAAAGAAAGAAAAAGAAAAAGAAATTCATCCCAGTTGTGATCTGTCTCAAAAGTTTGTTCCTTTTTATCTCTTGATTACTGGATAATGTTGGATGGTATGGATGTACCATAGTTTGTTTAACCATTCACCCATTGAAGAATAATTATGTTGTTTACAGTTTTTGACTATTACAAATACAGCCACTGTGAACATTCCCATTCAGATTTTTGTGTGAATGTAAGTTTTTATTTCACTGGAATAAATGCCCAGAGGAACAATTCCTGGGTTATATAGTAGTTGCACATTTAACTTTTTAAAAGAAACTACCAAACTATTTTTCAGAGTGGCTGTATCATTTTACATTTTTATCAGCAGCATATAAATGACCCAGTTTCTCTGTATCCTTGCCAGTATTTTAAAATTTTAGCCATTTTAATAGGCATTGTAGTAGTATCTCATTGTGGTTTTAATTTGCATTTCTTAATGGCTAGTAATGTTGACCATATTTTCTTGTGCTTATTTGCTATTTGTTTATTTTCTTTGGTGACATGTATCTTCCTGTCTTTTGTCGACTTTCTAGTTGGTCTGTTTGTTTTTTCACTGTTGAGTTTTGAGAGTTCTTTTTGTATTCTAGATACCAGCCTTTTGTTGGATATAGGATTTGCAAATCTTTTCATTCATTCTGTAGCATATCGTTTTTTTTTTCCTCTTAACAGTATCTTTCACAGAACAAAAGTTTCTTATTTCAATAAAGTCCCGTTTATCAATTTTTCCTTTTTTAAATTGTGCTTTTGGTATCATGTCTAAAAACTTTTTGCCTATTCATTAAATACTGAAGTTTTTCTCTGTTTTTTTTTCCCTAAAAGTTTTATAATTTTGAGTTTTACATTTACATTTGTGATTCTTGAGTTAATTTTTCATAAAGTGTGAGGTTTAGGTGGGGTTTACTTTTTGCTATGGATGTCCAATTGCTCCAGCCCTATTTGTTGAAAAGGTTACTCTTTCTCCATTGAATTATTTCTGCATCTGTGTAAAAAATCAGCTGTGTATATGTATGTGGCTCTGTTTCTCAGTTATCTAGTTTGTTCCATTGACCTATTTGTCTATTCCTCCTCAGTACCACACAGTTTTCATTACTGTAGCTCTATAATAAGCTTTCAAATCATGTAGGTTATTCTTCCCATTTTATTCTCTTTTTAAAAATTGTTTTAACTATCCTTGTTCCTTTGTTTATCCACATAAAGTTTAGAATATCAGAGTTATATAGGCTTCATAAGATGAATTGGGGAGTGTTTACTCCCATAATCTGGAGGAGATCGTTTAGAATTGATGTTAATTCTTCTTTAAACATTTGGTAGAATCCTCCAGTGAAACCGTGAGGTTTCTTAATTGAGAGTTTAAAAATTATTAATTTAATTTGCTTAATAATTATAGGACTATTTAATATTGGGTGAGTTATGATAGTTTGTACTTTCTGGGAATTAGTCCATATCATCTAAATTGTCAAATTTTTGTGTTTAGAATGGTTTGTAGTATTGTTATATTATCTTTTTGATGTCTTCAGGGTCTGTAGTGATATTCTCCATTTCATTTCTGATACTGGGAATTTACGTACTCTTTTTTATGGTTAGCCTAAGTAGAGGGTTGTCAATTTCATTCATCTTTTCAAAGAACGAGATTTTCCTCTTGATTTTATCTACTGTTTTTCTGTTTTCAATATCACTGATTTCTGTTCATATCTTTGTTTTTTTCCTTCTGCTTGCTTTGGGTTTATTTTGCTTTATTTTTTCTAGGTTCCTGAGATGAGAGCCTAGATTATTGACCTGAGACTTTTCCTCTTTTCTAACATAAACATTTATTACTTTAAATTTTCCTGGCTGGGCACAGTGGTTCATGCCTATAATCCTAGCACTTTGGGAGGCTGAGGCAGACAGATTGCTTGAGACCAGGAGTTTGAGACTGTAACTGCCCATTGGGTTCCCCTTCTCCACCGCTTGGACAGAGCTGATTTATCAAGAGAGAGGAATTGCAAAAGAGAAAGAGTAATTCACACAGAGCTGGCTGTGCAGAACACTGGAGTTTTATTGTTACTCAAATCAATCTACTGAAGGATTTGAGAATCAGAGATTTTTTTTTTTTTTTTTTTTTTTTTTTTGAGACAAGAGTTTTGCTCTTTAGCCCAGGCTGGAGTGCAGTGGTGTGTGATCCTGGCTCACTGCAATTTCTGCTTTCCTGTTTTCAAGTGATTCTCCTGCCTCAGCCTCCTGAGTAGCTGGGATTACAGGCACCCACCACCACACCTGGCTAATTTTTGTATTTTTAGTAGACACGGGGTTTCACCATGTTGACCAGGCTAGTCTCAAACTCCTGACCTCATGATCCACCCACCTCGGCCTCCCAAAGGAGGATCAGAGTTTTTAAGGACAACTTGGTGGCCAGTGAGCCAGGAGTGCTGATTGGTTAGGTAGGAGATAAAATCAACAGGAAGTTGAAACTGTCCTGTTGCACTGAGTCAGTTCCTGGGTAGGGGCCACAAGATCACATGAGCCAGTTTATCCACCCAGATGGTCCCAGCTAATCATCAAGTGCAGGGTATGCAAAATATCTCAAGCACT
Source organism: Pan troglodytes (assembly GCF_028858775.2). Taxonomy (NCBI): domain Eukaryota; kingdom Metazoa; phylum Chordata; class Mammalia; order Primates; family Hominidae; genus Pan; species Pan troglodytes. The sequence continues at coordinate 43,328,534 of NC_086015.1, forward strand.
GATCTTAGGAACAGTTTAGGGAGGGTAAGAATCTTGTAGCCTCCAGCTGCATGACTCCTAAACTATAATTTCTAATCTTGTGGCTAATTTGTTAGTCCTACAAAGGCAGTCTAGTCCCCAGGCAAGAAGGAGGTTTGCTTTGGGAAAGTCTTTGCTACAGTCTTTGTTTTAAACTATAAACTAAGTTCCTCCCAAAGTTACTTCAGCTTACACTCAGGAAGAAGCAAGGACAACTTAAAGGTTAAAACCAAGATGGAGTCGGTGGGCCTGGTGGGTGGCTCATGCCTATAATCCCAGCACTTTGGGAGGCCAAGGTGGGCAGATCACCTGAGGTCAGGAGTTCGATACTAGCCTGGCCAACATGGCAAAACCTCATCTCTACTTAAAATACAAAAATTAGCTGGACATGGTGGCAGGAGCCTGTAATCCCAGCTACTTGGGAGGCTGAAGCAGGAGGATCACTTGAATCTGGGAGGCAGAGGTTGCAGTGAGCCCAGATCATGCCACTGCACTCCAGCCTGAGCAACAGAGTGAGATTCTGTCTCAAAAAAAAAAAAAAAAAAAAGATGGAGTCGGTTAGGCTAGATCTCTTTTACTGTTTCAGTCGTAATTTTGCAAAGATGGTTTCAAGTCCAGCCTGGGCAAAATGGACAACCTTGTCTCCACAAAAAGAATACAAAAAATTAGCCAGGTATGAAAGGAGCTGGGCACATTCCTCAGCCCCGGGCTCAAAACAAACAAGCCCAGTACAAACACCTCCCATCCTCCCATCCCACCACATATCGCCATATATCTCTCAAACTTCCTGAGCCCAGTACAAACACCACCAGGAAAGTCTCTGATAAGGGGACAGCCGTTCAAAGTTTTACTGAAAGAGCGGGAACCAAAAGAATTCCTTTGTTCCCCTGTAACTTTCAGGCTATAAAAAGCAAACACTCGCATTGTTCAGGGCCCTCTTGTATGCTGTGGAATGGAGGGACCAGGTTCGAACTTGTAGTAAAGATCCTTGCCGCTTGGCTTTGACTCTGGACTCTGGTGGTCTTCTTTGGGGAACTAACGGTCTGGGCATAACATCTGGGGGCTCGTCCGGGATTCCCCAAGCCCACCAGACCCCTGGTCAACGGATCTGCTAGGATCGATCTACTGATAGGAGAGCTGGCTCATCTCCGTTTGTCTGTCTGTGTCTGTTCTGAATCTGAATCTGTGACTCGCGAGGTCTGAAACTGGAGCTGGCACAGTCCTGGCGGACGCACTATAGGACGGCCAGCGGAGACCGGTGGGAGACGTCCCCTGGCTCTCATCTGATCTAAATTGCAATCTGAACTGCCCCGGTTTGGCGGGCAGCAGCTATCTCTGATCTGGGCTGCCCCAGCGCGATCGCGATCCAGGCAGCTAACTCTGACCCGGGCTTCCGGTGTGCGCTTGCAATCTGAACTGCCCCGGTTTGGCGGGCAGCAGCTATCTCTGATCTGGGCTGCCCCAGCGTGATCGCAATCCAGGCAGCTAACTCTGACCCGGGCTTCTGGTGTGCGCTTGCAATCTGAACTGCCCCGGTTTGGCGGGCAGCAGCTATCTCTGATCTGGGCTGCCCCAGTGTGATCGCGATCCAGGCAGCTAACTCTGACCCGGGCTTCCGGTGCGCGCTTGCAATCTGAACTGCCCCGGTTTGGCGGGCAGCAGCTATCTCTGATCTGGGCTGCCCCAGCGCGATCGCGATCCAGGCAGCTAACTCTGACCAGGGCTGCCAAAGTGCGCCTGCGATTAGATATCATTAATAAGTCAGATCAGATTTCCTTTACAGGGATTCTAAACCACATTCCTTTACAGGAAGAGACTACAAATTATTACAGGATGGGTAATACCCAGAGCACTCCTCTATCTCTCCTTACGAATAATTTCAAAGAAGTTAGAGCAAGGGGCCATGATCTTGGTATAGAAATCAGGAAAGGAAAGCTAATTACTCTGTGTCGCTCCGAATGGCCTGCCTTTGATGTGGGGTGGCCACCCGAAGGGACCTTCCGACTTGCTGTCATCACTAGGGTAAAGTCCAAGATTTTCCTACCTGGGTGTGCGGGCCACTTAGATCAAATCCCATATATCCTCATATGGCAGGACCTTGTTGAGAACCCGCCTCCTTGGCTGTCCCCTTACCAATTAGCCTCTGAACCCTGTAAGGCACTGGTTGCTCGACCACTAAAATCCAAGCAACCAACTGCCCCCCACATCCTGTTCTACCTGACAGCGGGGACCCACTGTTCACAGAACCCCCTCCGTACCCCTCCGGGCCCCAGGCCCCAGCCCCCCTGGCTGAGCTGCAGGAGGGAGCAGGCGGACGGGAGGCGGCCGGCACACACGGGCCCGCTGAAAGGGAAAGTAACTTTGAAGGGCCGGCGGGGTGGACGCGAGGGTGCACTTTGCGGACTAGCCCCCCTCAGCCACCTGACTCCACGGTGGCTTTACCCCTTCGGGAAGTAGGACCCCCAGATGACACAGGAATCCCCAGGCTCCAGTACTGGCCATTCTCCACCAGTGATCTGTATAACTGGAAGACTCAGAGTGCTCGGTTTTCAGACAACCCCAAAGATTTACTGGCTTTACTGGATAGTGTCATGTTCACCCACCAGCCCACTTGGGATGATTGTCAGCAGCTCCTCCGAATCTTGTTCACCACGGAAGAGCGAGAGAGAATACAGATAGAAGCTAGAAAGCTGGTCCCGGGGGACGACGGTCAACCGACTGCCAACCCCGACCTCATAAACGCAACCTTTCCTCTGACCAGGCCGGCGTGGGACTACAACACGGCAGAAGGTAGGGGACGGCTACACCTTTATCGCCAGACTCTAATGGCAGGTCTCCGGGCAGCTGCTTGCAAGCCCACTAATTTGGCTAAAGCATATTCTATTCTGCAGGGAAAGACAGAGAGCCCAGCTACCTACTTAGAAAGATTAATGGAAGCTTTTAGACAGTACACCCCCATAGATCCAGAGGCTCCAGGAAGTCAGGCAGCTGTTGTAATGTCTTTCGTAAATCAGGCAGCCCCAGATATTAAGAGAAAACTCCAGAAATTAGAAGACTTGGAGGGAAAGCGGATTCAGGACCTCCTTCAGATAGCCCAGCGGGTTTACAATAACAGAGATACTCCAGAGGAAAAGCAATTTAAGGCCACTGAAAAGAATGACCAAGGTCCTGGCAGCAGTGTTACAGAAAGAGCATCTACAGCCAGAGTATACCCAACCTAGGCGGCCCCCCCCGGCATGATAATCTGAGCAAAGACCAATGTGCCTATTGTAAGGGGGCTAGCCACTGGGTAAGAGACTGCCCCAAAAAGAAACAACGAGGACAGGGACCCCCTAGGTCTACACCCGTACTAGTCACTCAGGACGAAGACTAGGGAAGATGGGGTTCGGACCCCCTCCCCGAACCTAGGGTAGCTTTGCAAGTGGAGGGGTCCCCAGTGCAGTTCTTGGTCAATACGGGAGCACAGCACTCGGTCTTAGTTAAAACTAATGGGAAATTATCCTCCAAGTCCTTGTGGGTACAAGGGGCCACAGGAGTTAAGAAATACCCATGGACAACACAAAGAACAGTAAACCTCAGAGCCAAGAATGTAACCCATTCTTTCCTGGTCATCCCTGAGAGCCCCTGTCCCCTATTGGGGAGAGACCTGCTAACTAAAATGGGAGCACAGATCCATTTCCTCCCTGAGGGTCCCGTCGTGACCAACTCCCACAATCGACCCGTGTCTGTCCTGACTATAAACCTAGAAGATGAGTACCGGCTCCACCAGGAGAAAGCGGCCCCTGACCAGGACATAGCAACCTGGCTCCAGCAATATCCAGAAGCTTGGGCGGAAACGGGGGGCTTAGGTCTAGCAAAACACCATCCTGCCTTATTTATTGAACTTAAGCCTGGGACAGACCCCGTGCGGGTACGCCAATACCCGATGCCCCTAGAGGCCAAGAAAGGGATTTTGCAGACTATGGATACCTAGGTTCGCAGAACTGGCTAAACCCTTGTATCAGGCAACACAGGGGCAACAGCCATTTAATTGGACAGACGAAGCCGAGTTGGCCTCCCAGCAGATTAAAACCACCCTACTCTCCGCGCCTGCACTAGGACTACCTGATGTTACCAAGCCCTTCCACTTATACGTGGATGAGAATAAGGGTGTCGCCAAGGCGGTAATAACTCAGAACTTAGGCCCCTGGCAGAGGCCAGTTGCCTACCTGTCAAAGAAGTTAGACCCAGGGGCTGCTGGGTGGCCCCCTTGTCTCCGAATGATTGCGGCCATGGCTCTGATGGTGCAAGATGCTGATAAACTTGTCATGGGGCAAGAATTGCGGGTCGTTACTCCACATGCCATCGAAGGTGTACTCAAACAGCCACCTAATCGATGGATGAGTAACGCCCGGCTCACCCACTACCAAGGACTACTACTAAATCCTCTCAGGATAATTTTCCTGCCCCCAACGACCTTAAACCCTGCCTCGCTGCTGCCCAACCCGGACCTGGACGCCCCACTCCATGACTGCACCAAGATACTAGCTCAGGTGCATGGAGTTCGAGAAGACCTGCAGGACCGCCCACTTCCTGACGCCGACCTCGTCTGGTTCACTGATAGGAGCAGCTTCATGCATCAAGGCCAGAGGTACGCTGGAGCAGCAGTAACTTCAGAGACTGAGGTAATCTGGGCAGAACCCCTGCCCCCGGGGACATCGGCCCAGAAGGCCAAACTGATAGTGCTCACCCAAGCTCTTACCTTAGGGGCGGGGAAAAAGCTGACAGTATATACAGACAGCCGATATGCTTTTGCAACGGCGCATATACATGGGGCCATTTACAGGGAGCGAGGGTTACTGACGGCTGAAGGAAAAGAGATAAAAAACAAGCAAGAGATCCTAGCCCTGCTAACAGCCCTATGGAGGCCAGAAAAATTAGCCATTGTACATTGCCCAGGGCATCAGAATCTAACTACTCCAACTGCTCAAGGCAACTTTCTGGCAGACCAAACTGCAAGGAATGTGGCGAAGGCTCCCAGCCAACTCCTTGCACTCCAGCTCCCTGACCCGGGCCCCCGGGACTTGCCATATTTCCCTGAATATTCAGAACAAGATCTCCAGTGGATTGACAAACTTCCCCTGAAACAAATCCAGAATGGGTGGTGGACTGATACTAATGACCAAACCATCCTACCAGAAAAATTAGGACAACAGGTGTTAGAACACATCCACCGAACCACCCACCTGGGGGCCCGGCGGATGATAGACCTGATCAGACGCTCCAAGCTCAAAATCAGACATATAGCTGAGACGGCCAGCAGTATCGTGACAAGTTGCAAAGTCTGCCAGCTTAACAACGCATACCCCCAATCTCAAGCTGCAACAGGAACAAGGCTCAGGGGAACCAGGCCCGGTATCTACTGGGAAGTAGATTTTACTGAAATAAAGCCAGGAAAGTACGGGTACCGGTACTTACTTGTCTTTGTAGATGCTTTTTCAGGGTGGACTGAAGCATTCCCAACCAAAAGAGAAACTGCTCAGGTCGTAGCAAAGAAAATTCTGGAAGATATCCTTCCCAGGTATGGCTTCCCCATCCAGATAGGGTCAGATAATGGGCCTGCTTTCATCGCTAAGGTAAGTCAGGATTTGGCTTCCATCCTTAGGGCAAATTGGAAACTACGTTGCGCTTACAGGCCCCAGAGTTCAGGACAGGTAGAAAGGGTGAATCGGACCTTAAAAGAGACCTTAACTAAATTGACCATAGAGACTGGCACTAATTGGGTAGTCCTTCTCCCCTATGCTCTGTTCCGGGCCTGTAATACCCCTTACAAACTGGGCCTTACCCCTTACGAAATCATGTATGGCAGACCTCCACCCCTGGTTCCTAGCTTAAAAGATGATCTGCTTAAGTCTGAAACAGAAAATGTCTCTGAATTCTTATTTTCCCTACAAGCCTTACAGAAAATTCACCAAGAAATCTGGCCCAAGCTGAAAGAGCTATATGAGACCAGTCCCCCACCGACACCCCATCCGTACCAGCCGGGAGACTGGGTCCTGGTTAAGCGACACCGACAAGAGACCCTAGAGCCCAGGTGGAAAGGACCACTCCAAGTACTCCTGACCACACCCACCGCCCTGAAGGTAGAAGGCATTGCGTCATGGATCCACTACACCCACGTCAAGCCAGTGGACCCAACCTCCGACCTTCTGGGGCCAATCATGGTGGCGGCTGAAGCACCGGACACGTGGACTGTGGACAGAGCTAAGAACAACCCCTTAAAACTCACCCTGCGCCGGCAGCATAGCTCACTGCAAACATGCAGTTAGGTAGTCTAACTCTAACATTAGTCGCCCTAGTGGCCGCTGGGGAAAACATAAAGCCAGCTCCTAATCCCTTTGTCTGGAGATTCTGGCTTTATGAAAACCAAACCCACCCTGGGCAACCTCATAAGCCCGGGAAATTAGTGGCCAGTGCAGATTGCCCCTCCTCAGGGTGCAATAGCCCAATTTTACTAAATTTTACCGATTTCCCAATAGCCAAACCAGTGGCACCAATAATATGCTTCGAGTATGATCAGACTAAATACAATTGTAAGCACTATTGGTGGCACCAAAGTGCCGGCTGCCCTTATAACTATTGAAACCTCCATAAATACCAATGGTGGGGTGGAAAAGAACAGATAGATCCCAGATGGCCCTTCCATCGCAGATGAGATAGAGACCTTTCATATACATGGATAGTTAGAGACCCCTGGAACTCCCGCTGGACCACGCCTCAACACGGGGCTGTATACTACTCCTCCGCCTCCACATGGCCTAGCAGTCACCTCTATCTGTGGCAGGGTCTAGTGCAGGTACGGCCCCTGGTCCATGGAAATATCCAGCGACAAGAAAACCGCCTGACACAAGATTTACGTCCTTTTTCCTGGTTAAAATTATTGCAAGAAGGATTAGAACTTGCTAACCTTACAGGACTTCACAGCCTGTCTGGCTGCTTTCTGTGTGCCACTCTAGGGCGTCCACCGCTAACCGCTGTCCCCCTGCCATGGGGATCCTCCACCTCTGCCCAAGCTAACAACCACCAAAACCTCTCATATGCCCCTATCCCTAACGTGCCACTATACCTAAACCCCAGTCAAGAAAAGTTTCCCTACTGTTTCTCAGGAACTAATTCCAGCCTCTGCAGCATCACTGCAACGCCCCCTAATATCACCTTAAGGGCTCCGTCAGGCATATTCTTCTGGTGTAATGGAACATTATCTAAAAACCTATCAAGCCCCTCTGTTACCAACCTACTGTGTCTTCCTGTCACATTAGTTCCCCGGTTAACTCTACTTACTGCCAGCGAGTTCCTAGGGTATACCAGTAACTGGACTAGTGCTGTTATTCACCCAGACCCTAGACCGAGACCTGCATGAGCCATATTTCTCCCCCTCATTGCAGGAATCTCCCTCACCGCATCCTTCATGGCGGCCAGACTGGCTGGGGGAGCCCTAGGTCACACCCTCATAGAAAGTAACAAGCTGTACCAACAATTTGCCGTTGCTATGGAGGAGTCAGCTGAGTCCCTTGCCTCCCTCCAGCGGCAGCTCACGTCCCTAGCACAGGTAACCTTGCAGAACCGGAGGGCCTTAGACCTACTCACTGCTGAAAAAGGGGGTACGTGTATGTTTCTAAAGGAAGACTGTTGTTTCTACATAAATGAATCAGGGCTTGTGGAAGACCGGGTCCAACAGTTATGCAAGTTAAGCACAGAAGTAAGAACACGGCAGTTTGCTTCAGCTGCAGACCAATGGTGGAACTCATCTATGTTTTCTCTGTTAGCCCCCTTCCTTGGGCCCCTGCTGAGTCTACTATTTCTGCTTACCGTAGGACCTTGTGTTGTTAACAGAATTTTGCGGTTCGTTAAAGAAAGGTTTAACACTGTACAACTCATGGTCCTCAGAGCCCAATACCAACCTGTAAACGCTGAAACAGAATCAGACTTATAAGACCCAAGATTGGCTCTAAAAATACCTGAAAAGAAAGGGGGGGAATGAAAGGAGCCGGGCACATTCCTCAGCCCCGGGCTCAAAACAAACAAGCCCAGTACAAACACCTCCCATCCTCCCATCCCACCACATATCGCCATATATCTCTCAAACTTCCTGAGCCCAGTACAAACACCACCAGGAAAGTCTCTGATAAGGGGACAGCCGTTCAAAGTTTTACTGAAAGAGCGGGAACCAAAAGAATTCCTTTGTTCCCCTGTAACTTTCAGGCTATAAAAAGCAAACACTCGCATTGTTCAGGGCCCTCTTGTATGCTGTGGAATGGAGGGACCAGGTTCGAACTTGTAGTAAAGATCCTTGCCGCTTGGCTTTGACTCTGGACTCTGGTGGTCTTCTTTGGGGAACTAACGGTCTGGGCATAACAGGTATTGTGGTGTACACCTGTACTCCCAGCTACTAGGGAGGCTAAGGTGGGAGGATCACCTGAGCCTGAGCCTAAGAGGTCAAGGCTCCGGTGAACTGAGATCACACCACTGCACTTCAGCCTGGGTGACAGAGTAAGACCCTGTCACAAAAAAATAATAGAAATAAAAAATAATTTCCTTTTGGCACTGCTTTAGTTGCATCACACAAATTTTGACAGTTTGTACTTTCATCTTCAGCTCAGTTCAATTCTGTGTGTGTGTGTGTGTGTGTGTGTGTGTGTGTTAAATTTCCTGTAAGGAGGAAAAATAATTTTCTTTCTATTCTTCATAGTTCTTAGTGGAAACAAACTCTTGTAGCAAAAGATAAATTAATAAGAGGAAAGCAAATAGAAGTTTTAATAATGTGTATACCTCCTGAATACCTGGAGACACCTACAAAAAATGAGTAAATCTCAAAGAAGTGGCTTTGAGTTCATGCTTATCTATGATCTTCAAGTGAAACAAAGAAAGAAGGGTGTTGGGGAGGTCAGTAATAGGGAGTTGGCCAGGAAAAATATAGTAAACAAGGGTAAGGTTTGTTATGGAAATTTATGTTGGAGCCTTCTCCATTGATAAGACTGTAGTAATTTAGAGTCATCTTCTCTTCCTGGTAGACAGAGGAGACACCCTTGCAAATGGAGATTTCCTTTATCTATTGAAACTTCTCTTGCAAAAAGAGCAATTTCTACTCTTGTTTTCAGAGCTTCTCCTGCTTGCCAAAATAATCATCTCAAAATTAATCTTTATGCCAAAAAAGGTATATTTGGAGTGGCATGTTCTGGTCTCCTTCAGTCATATTTTGGGGTGCCATGTCCTGATCTTCATCATTCCCTTGAGACCACCTCCTTGGGCCAAGATTGTACCACTGCACTCCGTCCTGGGCAACAGAGTACAATTCCATCTCAAAAAAATTTAATTAAAATATAAAGAAAATGTAAAGAAAATTATCAGAAGAGCCCATCTCTGTGTTTGGAAAGTGTGTGTGTCTTTGTTCTCTTGCAGGACTTCCTGTTTCTGCAGACTCTTCTTCCACCCCATGAGCTTTGGAAGCTGCTGGACACTCACGCAGATCTGTTAGCTATTACAGAGCATTCTTGTTTTGCTCTCTTCTTCTCCAGAGAGCCTGCCATTGAGACTGCTGTGTCTTCCTGGCACAGTTGACACTTCTCATAGGCTCAGCTGCCAAATTTTCTGGGTGTGGCCATTGTCTTCAGGTATCAAGCAGTGGAGATATAGGGGATCCCACTTTCACTTTATTGGACAAGCCTTCAAATATACCATCTCTACAGTAACAATTCATTGTATTTTTAGGAGCAACACATTTTCCTAAGCATGTTTACACATATTATCTCATTAAATCACAATGTCCTCATGAAGTCATGAAGGCTTCTTTTTTTTTTTTTTTTTTTTTTTTTTTTGAGACAGGGTCTCACTCTGTTGCCCAGGCTGGAGTGCAGTAGTGTGATCATGGCTCACTGCAGCCTTGATCTCCCTGGGCTTAGGTGACTCTTCCACCTCAGCCTCCCGAGCACCTGGGACTACAGGTAAGTGCCACCATGCCCAGCTAATTTTTTGTATTTTTTGTTGAGACAGAGTTTCACCATATTGGCCAGGTTGGTCTCAAACTCCTGGGCTTAAGCAATCCTCCCACCTTGGCCTCCCAAAGTGCTGGAATTACAGGTGTGAGCCACTGCGCCCAACCCTCATGAAGGCTTTATTCCCATTTTACACACGAAGATCCTAATGCCTTGTCAAAATGTGACCAGCCACACTAACATCACCTGGGAGCTTGTTAGACGTGCAGAATCTCAAGGCTCAGAACTGCTGAGTCATAATCTGCTGCTTAACAGGAGTCCCAGGTGATTTGGGTACACATTAAAGTAGCACTGGACTAAAACTCAGAAAGGTTTAGTGGCTTTCCCAGGTTTCCAGAGCAATGTGGTAGCCCAGTTGGGACAAGGCTCTGAGACTCCAAGAAATGCTTTTCTTAATGCTTCACTCCCGGCTGGAAGGCACACACATTCTTTAAGGCCAGCTCCCTGATCTCCTCCACATTCTTACCCTGAAGACCCAGGAAGGATCAAGAGTCCCTTTTGCTCCTGAAGCCCTTCATGTATTCCTCTGTCACAGTAATGAATGCATTTGGCCTTGTAACAAGATGGAGAAGAAAAGAGGGAATAAAACAGTATTTCACAAACCCCTCTTCTATGCAGAGGAACAGGGTAAATATTATCAGGAGTGAAGAAGAGAAGTATCTTGACATTCTACGTTAACCCTTAACTTGGGAGCATTTTTCCTGGGCAGAGGCGAACTCTTCCTAGTTTCCCCTTGAGTTTTTCATGTGGCCCAGGTACTGAACATAAGATAGACTTGGAGAGGCCATTGGTTCTGGAGGCCTCACACTACTTTGGCCTCATATTTTTTTTTTCTCCCCAACTTCATAATGATAAACTCAGGCTTCCTTTGTGTACCACTTTTGGCAATGCAGGTGCTTTTTGCAAGTCAATGGGAGAGAATTACAAGTGTGGCTTATTAAATTGATCTCCAATTTAATCAATAAATCATTCACAACATGAAAATGTGTTTGCTTTGAATTAGTGCTTGATAGCAATTTTCTATTTCCTAAAAACTTGTAATTGAAATGACAGCATGCCTTTATTAAAGAGAATTTTAAGAATAAAAAGAAATAACCTAATATAAGATTGTTTTAATTTCTGCCTATTTCATTCTGGATGTACCCACACTCATCCATGCTTCGCAAAGAGACAGTCATAGTATACATGCCACCTTAATCATAAAGATTTCTCTGGGTTTCTACATGGTTTTCACAGTGATACTTTTTCCTTTCATTATTCATCATTCTTCAGAGAACCATCACCTCCTGGGACTCCTGTGATGAAAGTGCCATGATTGCTAAGCTCCTTAAGTGAGGAAATCATATAATTTCATTTCTTTATCCCTTCTAATGGCAAAAGCAGTTCTGAGAATATGCTAGGCACTTCAGTGCTTGTAGCCTTGGAAAAAGGTGGTAAGCATGTTTGTAGAAGACAAATTCTGGGAATAAAGCACCACCAAAAGGCTAAGAGATTTAGCCGGGCATGGTGGCATGCACCTGTAGTCCCAGCCACTCTGGAGGCTGAGGCAGGAGAGTCGCTTGAACCTGGGAGGTGGAGGCTGCAGTGAGTTGAGATCATGCCGCTGCAGTCCAGCCTGGGCCACAGAGGAAGACTCTGTCTCAAAAAAAAAAAAAAAAAAAAAAAAAAGGCCGGGCACAGTGGCTCATGCCTGTAATCCCAGCACTTTGGGAGGCTGAGGCGGGTGGATCACCTGAGGTCATGAGTTAGAGACCAGCCTGGCCAACATGGTAAAACCCCGTTTCTACTAAAAATACCAAAAATTAGCCAGGTGTAGTGGCGGGCGCCTATAATCCCAGCTACTAGGGAGGCTGCGACAGGAGAATCACTTGAACCCAGGAGGCAGAGGTTGCAGTGAGCCGAGATTGCACCATTGTACTCCAGCCTGGGCAACAAGAGCAAAGCTCCGTCTCAAACAAAACAAAACAAACCGCTAAGAGATCTAATCAATTATTCTGGCACACAAGGTAATATGAATTTCCTGAAAATGCAACTAAAAATACGTTATTAACCACATTTCTCCATATTCAACCCTTCAAATCAAAATTATGATGATACCTTTTTTTGTATTCTGACAATTGTCATGATTACTCTTATGAAGGAAATAAATAGTAGTAAAAAAGAAAATCTGTTTCTTGTTACTCTTTTTTGTAATCCATATGGAAAATTAAATTATATAGACAGCAAAACTGGCTTTACTATTAATAACACACGAGCTTTTCTTAAACTCTGGCTTTGTCTAACACTTTTCGTTAAGCAAATGCGTTTTTACCCTACAAATCACTGAGGGACTGACATATAGTTGAAAACTATAGAAAATACAGAAAGACTTCCTCTAGTCTTATCCACAACTCTTCATAATGTTATTGCACGAGAATTTTGAATGTGGTGCAGTAAGAAAAGCACCCTCAGCTGTGCCTCAGAAGACCTGAGTTCTGGCTCTGGCTCTACCACCAAATTACTGTGTGATTTTGGGTGAGCCACTTTGCCTCTCTGGACTTAAATATTACTACTTTGAAAGAAAGAGAGGGAGAGAGACATCAGCTGTATGACCTGAGGCCATTTTCTGCCCTAATACTCTATGACAAATATCTGTGATAGTAGTAATTTCTACATTTACACTTAGGGTTTATTTAAATACAGTTTTTTCTTTCTCTTTATTTTGGAGGAAAGGAGGTCAAATATGCTGCTAGTCTCTTTTTCCCTCTGAAGTGAAATACAGTCTTCTGAACCTTTGGAGGGACCCAGTGGAATTGAATTTAGATGGGATGTCCCCAGTGGATCTGATCCAGCATTTTCAGAACCCATTGAATGTGCAGCAGAAGGTAGACTTGGAGAGGCCATTGGCTCTGGAGGGGTCACACTACTTTGGTTTTGTAGTTTGGTTTCTGCTGCCTTCCCATAGAATGCCTGAATCCCTGATGTAGGCCCAAAGGTGAGGAACCAAGGCTTGTCAGTTAACTATGTCACAGTTTGTCTGTCTTCCGAGTCAGGATGTTGTGGGTTGAATTATGGTCAACCAAAGAGATGAAGTCTTAATTCCTAGAACTTGTAAATGTTACTTTACTTGGGAGAAGAGCTTCTGCAGATGTGATTAAGTCAAGGATTTTGAGATGGGGAGATTATCATGGATTATCTGGATGGATCCTAAATCCAATCATGAGTGTTCTCATAAATCAGAGGTGGGTGAGATCTGATGCAGACACACAGTGGAGAAGGAGATGTGAAGATGGTGGAGATTAAAGTGATGTGGCCACAAGCCCCAGGTTTGCTGGGGCAGCCACCAACAGCCAGAAGTGGCAAGGAACAATTTGCCCTTCAAGCACCCAGAAGGAGGCAGCCCTGCTGGATTATAGCCATCTGGCCTCCAGAACTGGGGGAGAATACACGTCTGCTGCTCTAAGCCACTAAGTTGGTGGTAATTTGTTACAGCAGCCACAGGAAACAAATACACAGGTGACAGCAGGCAAGTGTCCAGTCCTGCAGGAGCCCACACCAGCCCTCAGATCTGGCCCGGGAAACACAAAAAGAGGAGCATCCTTCCATTCTGGCTGTTCAGTCCTTTCCTCCAACTCTTCACCAGACTCCACATCTCCACCTTGCCTCATTCTCACTGTTCAACTATTTATTAAGAAGTTGCTGTGCACTAAGCACTGTGCCAAATATGGAGGAGCAGCTGATAAAAGAATCATCAGGAACTGAAGATAGAGACTGTTTGGGGTTTAGATCAGCTTGCACTAGAAACTGGGCTTGGGGGGAATTCCACCTTAGTCCCTCAGGCCTTGCTTAACTGGGCTTTGGAGGGGAAGGTGGCTTCCCCCACATCTGCCCACACTGATGAGGTGGTCCCATAGTTCCCACCATCATGACATGGACTAGTAATACCTGAGGGCCCTGAGTTCTCCATCGGCTCACCATTGATCTTTGCTTATCACATACAAAACTCTCATAAAGGAACTGGGTTTTCCCCAAACTGCGTCAAAACATGAATGATGGTGAGGGGAATTGCCGAGGTATGAATTCAGGTACCAGCAGATATTTCCTTTTATTTTTTCTTTAGAGACAGGTCAGTGGCTCAATGATAGTTCACCTCAAACTGCTGGACTCAAGTGATCCTCCCACTTTAGCTTCCCAAGTAGCTGGGACTACAAGCGCATGCCACCATGCCTGGCTAATTTTATTTTAAAAATTTGTAGAGATGATGCATTAGTCCGTTGTCACACTGCTATAAAGAAAGACCAAGACTGGATAATTTATAAAGGAAAGAGGTTAAATTGACTCACAGTTCTGCATTGCTGGGGAGGCCTCAAGAAACTTACAATCACGGTGGAAGGCAAAGGAGAAGCAGGCACCTTTTTCACAGGTCGGCAGGATGGAGTGAGTGCAAGCAGGGAAAATGCCAGGTGTTTATAAAACCATCAGATCACATCTCTTGAGACTCACTCACTATCACGAGAACAACATGGGGGAAACTGCCCCCATGATCTAATTAACTCCACCTGGTCCCGCCCTTGACACTTGGGGATTATGAGGATTATAATTCAAGATGAGATTTGGGTAGGGACACAGAGCCAAACCGTATGAGATGGGGTCTTGCTATGTTGACCAGTCTGGTTTTGAACTCCTAGGCTCAAGCAATCCTCCCACCTCAGCCTCCCAAAATGCTGGAATTACAGATGTGAGCCACCGTACCTGGCATCCAGCAGATATTTCTACTGCATTTCTCCAGGAATGAGTGGATTGGAGATGAGGATATTCTGGAACTTCTGTCGTTTCCTCCCAACAATTCTGGGACTCATGTTCACTCTCCTGGGATAGGGGAAACTGACTTAAAGTGATTTTCAAATGGCATTCCTGTTGAAAGAGTTAATATATGTACATGCATACAACATACACACACATTTGTGTATGCTACATACCATGGAGGAAAGCCAGTCCTGGTATAAATTGTACAACTTCAAAATAATAATGGAATTATGATTTCATTTTAATACTGATTTCAATTAAAAATTTTAATAGACTATTTTTTAGAGGTTTTAAGTTTACAGAAAATCTAGGTAGACAACACAGAAAATTCCCATTAACCCCTGTATTAGTCTGCTAGGACTTCCATAACAAAATACTACAGGCTGAGCAGCTTAAACAACAGAAATTTGTTTTCCCACAGTTCTGGAGGCTAGAAGACCAAGGTGCCCACAAGTCTGGTTTCTGGTGATGCCTATTTACCTTACTTGCAGATGGCTGCCTTCTCCCTATGTCCTCACATGGCCTTTCCTCTGAGCACCTGGAGGCAAGAGAGTGAGCTCTGGTGTGTATTCCTCTACCTAGGAGACACCAGTCCTGTTGAATTAGGGCCTCAGCCTTATGATCTCATTTAACCCTCATTGCCTCCCTTTAGGTGACTAGGTGTGAGGGTGGAGCCCTCAAGAGACTGCCTTCTCTCCATCTGCTGTTTGTAGTGGGAGGATACCTCCAGAGGGGCTGCTGCTCATTGAGCTGCACTCACATGAGGATACAGACTTTGTGAAGAAGGAATTGGCAACACTGAAACCTCCAGAACAAAGGCTGTCACTAAGGTATGTGCTATAAGCATCCTTGGGGAAGAAGGGCATGAGTAGGCAGGGGCATTTTTATATCTTTAGAGGATAGGCAAAGGGAAGACCAAAATTTCAGAGGTCTAGCACAAGAAGTAAAATTTTTAAAAAAATCTTTGCATTTCCTCAGAGCCCACAAACATGCATGTGTCTTAGTGGCTGCCCATGCTCTGGCTGAGGAGAGCAAACCGTGCCATTTTCTCTGCAGGCCTTTAGGAGAGAGTGAAAACTCCTAACAAGAGTGGGAAGGTAGATAAGAGAAGATCCTTTATAATACCAGGCATCTGGGAAGATCTGTCCTTGTGCTGGGTACAGGGCTTCTATCAGGTAACTGAAGGACACCTGGGTGCTGTTCTTAAGGAAAGAAGCCAGCAAGCAAACTTTCATATGACTAAAGAAGTTGCTGGTGGGTGCCTGTAGTCCCAGCTACTCAAGAGCCTGGGGCAGAAGGATTGCTTGCGCCCAGAAGTCAGGGCTTTGTCTGAGATCACACCTGCATATAACTACTGCACTCCAGCTTGGGCAACATAGTGAGACCCTGTCTCTAAAAAAATAAATAAATAAATTGCTTGCTTGCTTGTGCTTTCAAATCATAGAAAAGTAGCAGAGTGGAGAGGGGTGTCTGAATGTAAAGCAAACAAATGCCTTGGAAAAATATGTCTGGATTGAAATTGCATTGAATGTATATATCAATTTGAGAAAAATTGTCAAGTTTTATAATTTTTATGTAACTGAATTGCATTTTTATTAGGTTTATTCCTAGTAATGCTAGTAATTTTCATTGCTAGTATAATTGGGATCATTTTTCTATTGCATTTATAAAGTTATTTTTTTTCTGGTGCTTAGGAAAGCAATTAAAAGAATAAACTGATGAATATCATGCAGATATATCTCTAAAACAATAAGCAAAATACAAAGGGAAAAACAATATATCATTTATGTAAGTTAAAACAATATATCATTTATGTAAGTTAAAACACACAAAAATATATATTGTTTATGGATATATATAAATATGTAAAAGTACAGGGGGAAATTGTTTGGAATGATACATACCAAATTGGTTTTAGTTGTTGTTTCTGTTATGGGGATAAGTTGTGTAGTTAAAGGGAACATTAGCTTCATCTCTATTGCATCAGAAATAAAAAAAGAAAGAGGGATGGAAGGAAGAGAGGGAATGAGGGAGGGAGAAAAGAAGGGAGAAAAAAAGAAGGAAGGAAGGAAAAAAAAATAACCCAAAGCATTGTGAGAATATGTTAGCAGCTGCTAATTCTAGGTGATGGAACTATGGGTATTTACATTTTCTTTGTAAGTTTTGGCTTTTCTCATCTCAGCTGACTCCCTTTGGTTTACATAACAAAATACAATAGACAGAGTGGCTTAAACAACAGAAAGTGTTGTTTAACATACTTCTAAAGGCTGGAAGTCCAAGACCAAGCTGCCAATGCAGTTGATTTCTGGTGAGGCTTCTCTACCTGGCTTGCTGATTTCAGCCTTCTTGCTGTGTCCTCACATGGTCTTTACTCCATGCACAAGGGGAGCAAAATTTCTTGTGTCTTTCTCTTCTGTTAAGGACACTAGTTCTATCAGATTAAGGCCCTACCTTTTTTGGTTTTGTTTCTGTTTTCTTTTTTTTGAGACAGAGTCTCACTCTGTCACCCAGGCTGGAGTACAGTGGCGTGATCTCGACTCATTGCAACCCCTGCTTCCTGGGTTCAAGAAATTGTCGTGCCTCAGCCTCCTGAGGTAGCTTGGATTACAGGCATGTGGCACCATGCCTGGCTAATTTTTGTAATTTTAGTAGAGACGGGGTTTTGCACTGTTGGCCAGGCTTGTCTCGAACTCCTGGCCTCAAGCAATCCGCCTACCTTGGCCTCCCAAAGTGCTGGGATTACAGGTGTGAGTCACTGTGAGAGCCAGGGCCCTGCCTTTATAACCTCATTTAACCTTTTTTTTTTTTAATTTTAATTTTTTTTTTTTTTTTTTTTGAGACAGAATCTCACTCTGTCGCCCAGGATGGAGTGCAGTGGTGTGATCTCGGCTCACAGCAACCTCCACCTCTTCGGTTCAAGTGATTCTCCTGCCTCAGCCTCCTGAGTAGCTAGGATTACAGGCATGCACCCACCATGCCCGGCTAATTTTTGTATTTTTAGTAGAGACGGGGTTTCGCCATGTTGGCAAGGCTGGTCTTGAACCCCTGACCTCAGGTGATCTGCCCACGTTGGCCTCCCAAAGTGCTAGGATTACAGGCATGAGCCACAGCTCCCGGCCTATCATTTAACCTTAATTACATCTTTAAAGGCCCAAATAGTCTCACCCACTCCAAATAGTCACACCCACACCGGAGGTTGAGCACTTCAACACGTGAATTTGGGGAGGACACAGTTCAGTCCATAACATCCCCCTAATTTTTAAAAAATAAAAATGTTTTTAAGGAGTGAATGTCTTTTATGTGTCTCTGTGACCAGGTCCCGCTGCCTTGATGGATTATACACTTGACCCCAGTGTGACAACAGTGACCGACTACTACTACCCTGATATCTTCTCAAGCCCCTGTGATGCGGAACTTATTCAGACAAATGGCAAGTTGCTCCTTGCTGTCTTTTATTGCCTCCTGTTTGTATTCAGTCTTCTGGGAAACAGCCTGGTCATCCTGGTCCTAGTGGTCTGCAAGAAGCTGAGGAGCATCACAGATGTATACCTCTTGAACCTGGCCCTGTCTGACCTGCTTTTTGTCTTCTCCTTCCCCTTTCAGACCTACTATCTGCTGGACCAGTGGGTGTTTGGGATTGTAATGTGCAAAGTGGTGTCTGGCTTTTATTACATTGGCTTCTACAGCAGCATGTTTTTCATCACCCTCATGAGTGTGGACAGGTACCTGGCTGTTGTCCATGCCGTGTATGCCCTAAAGGTGAGGACGATCAGGATGGGCACAACGCTGTGCCTGGCAGTATGGCTAACCGCCATTATGGCTACCATCCCATTGCTAGTGTTTTACCAAGTGGCCTCTGAAGATGGTGTTCTACAGTGTTATTCATTTTACAATCAACAGACTTTGAAGTGGAAGATCTTCACCAACTTCAAAATGAACATTTTAGGCTTGTTGATCCCATTCACCATCTTTATGTTCTGCTACATTAAAATCCTGCACCAGCTGAAGAGGTGTCAAAACCACAACAAGACCAAGGCCATCAGGTTGGTGCTCATTGTGGTCATTGCATCTTTACTTTTCTGGGTCCCATTCAACGTGGTTCTTTTCCTCACTTCCTTGCACAGTATGCACATCTTGGATGGATGTAGCATAAGCCAGCAGCTGACTTATGCCACCCATGTCACAGAAATCATTTCCTTTACTCACTGCTGTGTGAACCCTGTTATCTATGCTTTTGTTGGGGAGAAGTTCAAGAAACACCTCTCAGAAATATTTCAGAAAAGTTGCAGCCAAATCTTCATCTACCTAGGAAGACAAATGCCTAGGGAGAGCTGTGAAAAGTCATCATCCTGCCAGCAGCACTCCTCCCGTTCCTCCAGCGTAGACTACATTTTGTGAGGATCAATGAAGACTAAATATAAAAACATTTTCTTGAATGGCATGCTAGTAGCTGTGAGCAAAGGTGTGGGTGTGAAAGGTTTCCAAAAAAAGTTCAGCATGAAGGATGCCATATATGTTGTTGCCAACACTTGGAACACAATGACTAAAGACATAGTTGTGCATGCCTGGCACAACATCAAGCCTGTGATTGTGTTTATTGATGATGTTGAACAAGTGGTAACTTTAAAGGATTCTGTATGCCAAGTGAAAAAAAAAGATGTCTGACCTCCTTACATATGCAAAAATATACCTTCAGAGACTGTCAGTAGGCTGGAAGAAGTGGATATTGAAGTTTTGACATCAATGATGAGGCTCCAGTTGTCTATTCATTGACTGATGGTGAAATGGCTGGAGTGATTCTGAATCAAGGTGATTGTGATTATAGTGACAATGAAGATGATGCTATTAATACTGCATAAAAAGTGCCTGTAGATGACATGGTGAAAATATTTGACAGGCTTATGGAAGGACTACAGCAGCATGCATTCATAACAGAACAAGAAATTATGTCAGCTTATAAAATCAGAGACTTCTAGACAAAAACCATTGTTGATGAGGCAGATGCCTCTAGAAGAGACGTTTAAAAGCCATCAAACACAATGCCTCATCTTCCCTGGAGGACCCACTTCCTGATCCCTCAACTGTGTCTGATGTTTCTTCTCATGTAAGAAATAAAAAATAAAAATAAAATAAAATATATTGGTATGTAACTACAGGAAAAAAATAAAAAATATATAGTGGACAGTAACCTTTCAATCAAAACTCAGTATCATAAGTAGAGACTGAAAACTTGCCATTATTGGTTGTTGTTATTAACAGCTGATACAGGTATTCTGCTGATGCTACTGCTGCTTAGTTACCATGAACACGTTTTTTCACTATTAATGGTGCGTCATATTTTTTACTTTTAAGTACTTACGTGTGAGTAAGTGTAATAAAATGATTACTTATCAGTAGTATCAATGATTTACTCAATATCTGAATCACCTTGATTCAGAACCATTTCAGCTGTTTCACCATCAGTCAATGAATAACAGCCTCATTGATGTCAAAAACTTCAATATCCACTTCTTTCAGCCTACTGTAGACTCTGGAAGTATACTTTTTGCATATGTAAGGAGGTCAGACTTTTTTTTTTTCACTTGACATACAGAATCCTTCAAAGTTACCCCTAGTTCAACATCATCAGTAGACAAAATCACAGGGCAGAGGTTGTGCCAGGCATGCACAACTATGTCTTTAGTCGTTGTGTTCCAAGTGTTGGCAACAAGATATATGGCATATTTCAGATAAGTTCAGAGTCAGGAAAGATGATGGTGCCAAACAACCACAAGCTGGGCACGGTAGCTCACCCCTGTAATCCCAGCACTTTGGGAGACTGAGGCGGGCAGATCACTTGAGGTCAGGAGTTCAAGACCAGCCTGGCCAATATGGTGAAATTCCATCTCTACTAAAAATACAAAAATTAACCTTTCTGCCTGTAAATGCCACTGAAGAAGCACCGTTAGATTCTCTCTTCTCACTGCCGTCCTGTCTAAGTCAGAGTCTCCTAAAAAGCCTGAACAGCTGAGGAAGCTCTTCATTGGAGTGTTGACCTTTGAAACAACTGATGAGAGCCTGAGGAGCCACTTTGAGCAATGGCGAACGCTCACGAACTGCATGGTAATGAGAGATCCAAACACCAAGCGCTCCAGGGGCTTTGGGTCTGTGACATGTGCCACTGTGGAGGAGGTGGATGCAGCCATGAATGCAAGGCCATGCAAGGTGGATGGAAGAACTGTGGAACCAAAGAGAGCCATCTCAAGAGAAGATTCTCGAAGACCAAGTGCTCACTTAACTGTGAAAAAGATATTTGTTGGTGGCGTTAAAGAAGACACTGAAGAACATCACCTAAAAGATTATTTTGAACAGTATGGGAAAATTGAAGTGATTGAAATCATGACTGACTGAGGCAGTGGCAAAAAAAAGGGCTTTGCCTTTGTAACCTTTGACAACCATGACTCCGTGGATAAGACTGTCATTCAGAAATACCGTACTGTGAGTGGCCACAACTGTGAAGCTAGGAAAGCTCTGTGAAAGCAAGAGATGGCTCGTGCTTCATCCAGCCAAAGAGGTCGAAGTGGTTCTGGAAACTTTGGTGGTGGTCGTGGAGGTGGTTTTGATGGGAATGACAACTTTGGTGGTGGAGGAAACTTCAGTGGTCATGGTGGCTTTGGTGGCAGCCATGGTGGTGGTGGATATGGTGGCAGGGGGGATGGCTATAATGGATGTGGTAATGATGGAAGCAGTTTTGGAGGTGGTGGAAGCTACAATGATTTTGTCAATTACAACAATCAGTCTTCACATTTTGGGCCCATGAAGGGAGGAAACTTTGGAGGCAGAAGCTCTGGTCCCTATGGTGGCGGAGGCCAATACTTTACCAAACCATGAAACCAAGGTGGCTATGGCAGTTCCAGTAGCAGCAGTAGCTATAGCAGTGGCAGAAGATTTTAATTAGGAAACAAAGCTTAGCAGGAGAGGAGAGCCAGAGAAGTGACAGGGAAGCTACAGGTTACAACAGATTTGTGAACTCAACAAAGCATAGTGGTGGCAGGGCTTAGCTGCTACAAAGAAGACATGTTTTAGACAAATACTTATGTGTATGAGCAAAAATCTTGAGGACTGTATTTGTGACTAATTGTATAACGGTTATTTTAGTTTCTGTTCTGTGGAAAGTGTAAAGCATTCCAACAAAGGCTCTTAATGTAGATTTTTTTTTTTGCACCCATGCTGTTGATTGCTAAATGTAATAGTCTGATCATGATGCTGAATAAATGTCTTTTTTTTTCTAATGTGCTGTGTAAGGTTAGTCTACTCTGAAGCCATCTTGGTAAATTTCCCCCAGCAGTGTGAAGTTAGAATTCTTTCAAGCTGAGGCAAGGTTCTATTTGGAATTTATATACAAACTGCTTGGGTGGAGAAGACATTGTCTTCAGAAACCTTGGTGTAGTTGAACTGATGGTTATTGTTGTGACCTGAAGTTCACCATTGAAAGAGATTACCCAAGCAAAATCATGTAATTATTGGTTATAAATATGATTGTTGGCACATCCTATGCAATGTATCTAAATTGAATAATGGTACCAGGTAAAATTATAGATGGGAATGAAGCTTGTGTATCATCCATTATCATGTGTAATTAATAAATGATTCAATTGTCTTAAAAAATAAAAATACAAAAATTAGCCAGGTGTGGTGGCTTGTGCCTATAGTCCTGGCTACTTGGGAGGCTGAGGCAGGAGAATCACTTAAACCTGGGAGGCAGAGGTTGCCCTGAGCAGAGATCATGCCCCTGCTCTTCAGCTTGGGCAACAGAATGAGACTCAGTCTCAATAAATAAGTTAAATTAAATTTATAAAACTACCATGATGGTTAATACCGAGTGTCAACTTGATTGGATTGAAGGACACAAAGTATTGATCCTGGGTGTGTCTGTGAGGGTGTTGCCAAAAGATATTAACATTTGAGTCAGTGGGCTGGGAAAGGCAGACCCACCCTTAACCTGGGTGGGCACCATCTAACAGCTGCCAGCATGGCTAGAATATAAGCAGGCAGAAAAATGTGAAAAGAGAGACTGGCCTAGCCTCCCAAACTACATCTTTCTTCCGTGCTGGATGCCTCCTGCCCTTGAACATCAGACTCAAGTTCTTCAGTTTTGGAACTCAGACTGGCTCTCCTTGCTCCTCAGCCTGCAGATGGCCTACTGTGGGACCTTGGGATCATGTGAGTTAATACTTAATAAACTCATATATATATATATATATATTCCATTAGTTCTGTCCCTCTAGAAAACCCTGACTAATACAACTACCTTCAGGCTATGTGTATAAGGTATATATAAAACATAAATGAATTCTGTGTTTAGACCTGGGTCCCAACCCCAAAATATCTCATTATGTATACACAAATATTCCAAAATCTAAAAAACAAAACAAAACGAAACAAAACAAAAAACCAAAATCTGAAACACTTCTGATCCCAAGCATTTAGGATAAGGGATATTCAACCTGTATGTTAAAATATTTAACTATGATTGGAAGTTTGTCTATTTTTCATTTTAATTATGTAAATTTTTGCAGTATATATCTTGAAGCTACGTTATTAGGTGAATGCATAAATAGTATTGTTATGACTTTTTATTGAATTGACTCTTTTAGCATTATGAAATGCCTCTTTCTCTCCAGTAATACTTCTTGTCTTAGTATCTACTATGCTTAGCATTAATATAGCCACACTGGTTTTTCTTTTGATTAGTGTATATGTTGTGTATTTCCATGTTCTTTCACTTTAAACCAAACAACTCTCCTATATTTAAATATTATAATATATAATATATTAATATTATATTATTATATTTTAATGTTATTTAAATATTCTTTTGTAAGCAGAATTTAGTTTGGGCTCTTCTTTTCTCACAGAGAGAGAGAGAGGATTTTATTGCCACAAAGACAAAATCATTTTTAGGTAAAATATTCTGTGGGATTCCATTATAGAGCATACAAAGGGTTGATTTCAGATTTCAAAATAATTTTTATCTTTTATTTTCTGGTTTAACAATGTAATTTCAATTACAGCGGACACACTCTTCAAGGCTAATGGCTTTGAATCCAATCATTTTGAGAAAACATCCAAATGGCTTTTTCTTAAAATGTTTTAATATGTGCTTATGATATTTATACCATCCCTCAAAAAAGTGTAGGCTTCTGAAAAACATAAAAAGGTCTCTTTTTTCTTCTGCTCTAGACATAAATTCACTTATTCTGAATATTCTGTGAGCTCCATTATTATGTTGAGATCAGCAATAACAAAAGACAAATTCCTCATTCTTAATTTCCAGAATCTGAAATACAAGTTGAAATCTAACCACGTGGCAATTTCCTGATAATCTGTGTTTTTGTACAACCTTTGTACTCTTTTCTGTCATCTCAGTGGTTAAGGCCTCTGTTTTCTTGGAATACAGTCTGTATCAGCAATTCCACATTCATGGATTCAACCAAACACTGAAAATATTTTTTGTATTTTTTATTTTTTTTTAAAATACAAAGTCAAAAATATAGTATAATGACTACTTACATAGCAAATACCTTGTATTAGGTAATGTAGGTAATCTAGAGATAATTTAAAGTATAAAGGAGTATGTGAAAATACTAAGCCATTTTATATTAGAGACTTAGCATCCTCCTGTACTTCCGGGGGTTCTAGAACCAATTCCCCATGGATACCAAGAAGACTGTAATTTCTTACATTGATGTCAGTAAGCATACTTAGAAAGGGAAGTTCTGATTCTAAATGTCTAAGGTTACTTCTTAGATCTTTTGAAGGCTGCCATCCTTCAGAAATTGGTATATTTCTTGAAATTTTTGGAATCTGGAGGTCTCTTCTCAGGGTGTAAGTAGCTCTGCTATGGGCATCTTCCCAAGCACATCAAGCCAGGGTGCACTCCTATTGAACCAGCTCTTGAGCTTGGTGGGGGAGGTGGGAGAGCAAGAAGGGACTCCATGACCCAGCATATAGAATTTCACATTCACATAATATTCCAGGGGTATTATGTCCCTGCACACATTGCCATAACTATCTCTAAGCAGTGCCTACACTTGGAGAGAGTTTGTTCATTTTAAGCAGAAGCCAAAGAGTACCACTTTTGTATTTTTATTTATTTATTTTTAATTGTTTTATTTTATTTCATTTTTTTTTGAGACAGGGTCTCATTCTGTCACCTACCCTGGAGAGCAGTGGCACCATCTCAGCTCACCCCAGCCTCAACCTCCTAGGCTCAAGTGATCCACCCATCTCAGCCTCCAGAGTGGCTGGGACTACAGCCAAGTTCCACAACACCCAGCTAATTATTGTATTTTTGTAGAGACAGAGTCTCCTCATGTTGCCCAGGCTGGTCTCAAACTCCTGGGCTCAAGTGATCTGCACACCTTGGCCTCCCAAAGTACTGGGATTACAGGTGTGAGCCACCATGCCCAGGTGTCTTGTATTTTTAAAATCCAGTATAACAATATTTGCCTCTTAATTGTACTGTTTAGTGCATTTACATTTAATAAAATTATATAAAGCAACAGCACAAAGACAAGAGGGGATAAATGGAGGTGTAAACAGAGTTAAACATTTTTATGGTTCTTACATTACTTGACAAATATTCAAATCCTAACTTAAGATTAATCACGGATTCTCCTGCCCCAGCCTGCTGAGTGCCTGCGATTGCAGGCGCGCGCCACCACGCCTGACTGGTTTTCGTGTTTTTTTGGTGGGGACGGGGTTTCACTGTGTTGGCCGGACTGGTCTCCAGCTCCTAGCCGCGAGTGATCCGCCAGCCTCGGCCTCCTGAGGTGCCGGGATTGCAGACAGAGTCTCGTTAACTCAGTGCTCAATGGTGCCCAGGCTGGAGTGCAGTGGCGTGATCTCGGCTCGCTACGGCCTCCACCTCCCAGCCGCCTGCCTTGGCCCCTCCCAAAGTGCGGAGATTGCAGCCTCTGCCCAGCCGCCACCCCGTCTGGGAAGTGAGGAGCGTCTCTGCCTGGCCGCCCATCGTCTGGGATGTGAGGAGCCCCTCTGCCTGGCTGCCCAGTCTGGAAAGTGAGGAGCGTCTCTGCCCAGCCGCCATCCCACCTGGGAAGTGAGGAGCGCCTCTTCCCGGCCGCCATCCCATGTAGGAAGTGAGGAGCGTCTCTGCCCGGCCACCCATCGTCTGAGATGTGGGGAGCGCCTCTGCCCCGCCGCCCCGTCTGGGATGTGAGGAGCGCCTCGGCCAGGCCGCGACCCCGTCTGGGAGGTGAGGAGCGTCTCTGCCCGGCCGCCCCGTCTGAGAAGTGAGGAGACCTTCCGCCTGGCAACCGCCCCGTCTGAGAAGTGAGGAGCCCCACTGCCTGGCTGCCACCCCATCTGGGAAATGAGGAGCGTCTCCGCCCGGCAGCCACCCCGTCCGGGAGGAAGGTGGGGGTCAGCCTCCCGCCAGGCCAGCGCCCCGTCCGGAAGGGAGGTGGGGGGTCAGCCCCCTGCCCGGCCAGCCGCCCCATCCGGGAGGGAGGTGGGGGGGTCAGCCCCCGCCCGGCCAGCTGCCCCGTCCGGGAGGGAGGTGGGGGGCTCAGCCCCCTGCCCGACCAGCCGCCCCATCCGGGAGGTGAGGGGCGCCTCTGCCCGGCCGCCCCTACTGGGAAGTGAGGAGCCCCTCTGCCTGGCCAGCCGCCCCGTCCGGGAGGGAGGTGGGGGGGTCAGCCCCCCGCCCGGCCAGCCGCCCCATCCGGGAGGGAGGTGGGGGGCTCAGCCCCCCACCCGGCCAGCCACCCCGTCCGGGAGGTGAGGGGCGCCTCTGCCCGGCCGCCCCTACTGGGAAGTGAGGAGGCCCTCTGCCCGGCCAGCCGCCCCGTCCGGGAGGGAGGTGGGGGGGTCAGCCCCCCGCCCGGCCAGCCGCCCCGTCCGGGAGGGAGGTGAGGGGCTCAGCCTCCCACCCGGCCAGCCGCCCCGTCTGGGAGGTGAGGGGCACCTCTGCCCGGCCGCCCCTACTGGTAAGTGAGGAGCCCCTCTGCCCGGCCAGCCGCCCCGTCCGGGAGGGAGGTGGGGGGCCCAGCCCCCCGCCCGGCCAGCTGCCCCATCCGGGAGGGAGGTTGGGGGGTCAGCCCCCCGCCCGGCCAGCCACCCCATCCGGGAGGTGAGGGGCACCTCTGCCCGGCCGCCCCTACTGGGAAGTGAGGAGCCCCTCTGCCCAGCCAGCCGCCCCGGCCGGGAGGGAGGTGGGGGGGTCAGCCCCCCGCCCAGCCAGCCGCCCCATCCGGGAGGGAGGTGGGGGGGTCAGCCCCCCGCCCGGCCAGCCGCCCCGTCCAGGAGGGAGGTGGGGGGCTCAGCCCCCCACCCGGCCAGCCACCCCGTCCGGGAGGTGAGGGGCGCCTCTGCCCGGCCGCCCCTACTGGGAAGTGAGGAGCCCCTCTGCCCAGCCAGCCGCCCCGGCCGGGAGGGAGGTGGGGGGGGTCAGCCCCCCCGCCCGGCCAGCCGCCCCGTCCGGGAGGGAGGTGGGGGACTCAGCCCCCCGCCCGGCCAGCCACCCCGTCCGGGAGGTGAGGGGCGCCTCTGCCCAGCCACCCCTACTGGGAAGTGAGGAGCCCCTCTGTCCAGCCAGCCGCCCCGGCCGGGAGGGAGGTGGGGGGGGTCAGCCCCCCCGCCCGGCCAGCCGCCCCGTCCAGGAGGGAGGTGGGGGGCTCAGCCCCCCACCCGGCCAGCCACCCCGTCCGGGAGGTGAGGGGCGCCTCTGCCCGGCCGCCCCTACTGGGAAGTGAGGAGCCCCTCTGCCCAGCCAGCCGCCCCGGCCGGGAGGGAGGTGGGGGGGGTCAGCCCCCCCGCCCGGCCAGCCGCCCCGTCCGGGAGGGAGGTGGGGGACTCAGCCCCCCGCCCGGCCAGCCACCCCGTCCGGGAGGTGAGGGGCGCCTCTGCCCAGCCACCCCTACTGGGAAGTGAGGAGCCCCTCTGTCCAGCCAGCCGCCCCGGCCGGGAGGGAGGTGGGGGGGGTCAGCCCCCCCGCCCGGCCAGCCGCCCCGTCCGGGAGGGAGGTGGGGGACTCAGCCCCCCGCCCGGCCAGCCGCCCCGTCCAGGAGGGAGGTTGGGGGGTCAGCCCCCCACCCGGCCAGCCGCCCCGTCCGGGAGGGAGGTTGGGGGGGTCAGCCCCCCGCCCGGCCAGCCATCCTGTCCGGGAGGGAGGTGGGGGGGTCAGCCCCCCGCCCGGCCAGCCGCCTCGTCTGGGAGGTGAGGGGCGCCTCTGCCCGGCCACCACCCCGTCTGGGAGGTGTACCCAACAGCTCATTGAGAATGGGCCATGATGACAATGGCGGTTTTGTGGAATAGGAAGAAGGGGGAAAGGTGGCGAAAAGATTGAGAAATCGGATGGTTGCCGTGTCTGTGTAGAAAGAGGTAGACATGGGAGACTTTTCATTTTGTTCTGTACTGAGAAGGATTCTTCTGCCTTGGGATCCTGTTGATCTGTGACCTTACCCCCAACCCTGTGCTCTCTGAAACATGTGCTGTGTCCACTCAGGGTTAAATGGATTAAGGGCGGTGCAAGATGTGCTTTGTTAAACAGATGCTTGAAGGCAGCATGCTCGTTAAGAGTCATCACCACTCCCTAATCTCAAGTACCCAGGGACACAAACACTGCGGAGGGCCGCAGGGTCCTCTGCCTAGGAAAACCGGAGACCTTTGTTCACTTGTTTATCTGCTGACCTTCCCTCCACTATTGTCCTGTGACCCTGCCAGTTCCCCCTCTCCGAGAAACACCCAAGAATGATCAATTAAAAAAAAAAAAAAAAGATTAATCACAATAGGTTAGAGATGAGTATTGAAATTTCTAGGATAACCAGTAAAAACAAAGTACAAGTACATATAAATACAAACTAATGGAAGAAAAAGAAATTAGAATGATAGTTGACTAATACAAAACAAGCCAAAAACAAAACAAAACAAAAAACAAAAAACAAAACAAAACAAAAAACCAGGAAATGGGGATAGCAAATAGAAAACAAAAAGCAAGATGGTAGAATTAAACTCAACCATATCACTAACAGGTATCAACCCAAAGCTCTCATATCATTGAGTTGCTAGGCCAATCCTGAAACCTCCTACTGTTAGAATCCTTTGTTTTAGATGAAGGTAAAACTTACATAAAACTTACCAGTTAATCATTTTAAAGTGTATAGTTCAGGAGCTTTTAGTACATTCACAATGTTGTGCAGATATCACCACTATCTAGTTCCAGAACTTCTTCATCACCCCAAATGGAAATCCATTAAGTGGTCACGCTCTATTCCTTCTCCCTCCATCCCACTCCAAGCACTAATCTGCTTTCTGTCTCTATGGATTTGACTATTCTGGATATTTCATATAAATGGAATCATACAATATGGGACCTCTAGTGTCTAGCTCTTTTCGTTTAGTCAAATGACACTTTTTTTGTGAGCAAACTGAACCTTGACTTTTAACTTTGGTAGTACCAAATGAGGTATGTTGGACTAACCATTCTATTGTGGAGAGAGAAAAAGCTGGACAAAAATTAAAAATATATAGGTATCCAATTACTTGAAAGTTAATGGATAATTATAAAATCTTGGAAAAGACATAAATCCAGCATTTGGGTCTGTTTTTCCCCTGGAGATATTGCCAATTTCAGACAAAGCTTCTGCAAGCCTGAGAACTTCAGTAGCATTTTTGACTGACTCACAGGGGTAGGAGATTAAAATTGGACCTCAGTACTTTCCAAAAATGGATGCTGGCAAATCTCTTCTGTCTTAGGATGGGTCCCTTAGAGCTATACCTTAAGATTAGTGTAAATCAGACATAGGGCAGCCCTTGAAGGAACTGGCACCTAACTTCCAGTTTTCTCAATCCTTAGAAATTGGTTTGAGGCAATCTCAGGTTGCTATCATTCCCCCAGGAACCAGACAGAATCAAATATTAATCCTCTCTAGAGGAAGATAATACCATTCTATTTGTCAATCATTACTACAGTTTTCTGATTATTTTTGAAAAATGTATTGTGTTTTTGGCACATGATAAAAATAGCCAGGCACACGAAGAGACATGACACCATACACAAGAAAGACCAGAGGCAAAAAACAGAAGGGGCAGAACTACAGGAGCAACAGATACAGAAGGGTCAAGATTAGGCTTTAAAAACAACTATGCTAAGGAGAAATGAACTGGCCAAGTTGGAAATGAAGGCTCTCAAAATTTTCATGCTCAGTAGTTGGATCACACCTGTGAATAGCCACTCATTACACTCTAGCCTAGGCAACATAGCAAGCTCCTGTCTCAAAAAAAACAAACCTTTGGGAGGCTGAGGCAGGTGGATCATGAGGTCAGGAGATCGAGACCATCCTGGCCAACATGGTGAAACCCCGTCTTTACTAAAAATACAAAAAATTAGCCAGGTGTGGTGGCACGCACCTGTAGTCCCAGCTACTCAGGAGGCTGAGGCAGGGGAATCGCTTGAACCCAGGAGGCAGAGGTTACAGTGAGCGGAGATCATCCCACTGCACTCCAGCCTGGTGTCAGAGCAAGACTCTGTCTCAAACAAACAAAAACCCTAAAAAACAAATTAAAATAAATAATTATGCTTTCTATGTTCACCTAGATAAAGAAAAAACTTGGCCAGGTGCAGTGGCTCATGGCTGTAATCCCAGCACTTTGGGAGACCGAAGCAGCTGGATCACCTGAGGTCAGGAGTTCGAGACCAGCTCGGCCAATATGGTGAAACCCCATCTCTACTAAAAATACAAAAATTAACCAGGAGTGGTAGCATGCACCTGTAATCCCAGCTACTCCGGAGGCTGAGACAGGAGAATTACTGGAACCAAAGAGGCAGAGGTTGCAGTGAGTCGAGATCGTACTACGCCAGGCACTCCAGCCTGGGTGATAGAGCAAGATTCTGTCTCTGAAAGAAAGAAAGAGAGAGAGAGAGAGAAAGAAAGAAAGATCTTGATAATTTTGGCAGAGAACTGGAAATCATAATTTTTTAAAAAAGCATATTTGAAAGGCACTAAATAGAAAATTTGAAACTAAAAAGTAAAATAATTAAAATTAACAACTCTATGGATGAGATTTTCAATAAAGTGGACAAAGCTAAAGAATTAGTGAACTGGATGATAGGCAAGAAGAAAATATCATGAATAAAGTGTGGAGGGACAAAAGAAGAAAAATAAAAATATAATAGAGAGAGTAAGAGGCATACAGCATAAGATGATAGAGTCTAACATATGTTTTTAAGAGCCTTAAAAGGAGAATAGAGAAACAATGAGGCAGAATCAATATTAGGAAATATAATGACTGAGAATGTTCCTGCACTGAGGAAAGACATAAAAAGACAAATTGAAGCAGTCCTACAATCCCAAGTAGAATTTTAAAAGCCTGACACCTATGCATACCAAAAACTGGTGGAAACCAAATGTTTTTCAGATTAAGAAAGTGAAATTTTAAAGCCAGATTTTAGAAAAGACATTATCTTCAAACAAGCAGCAATTAAAGTGAAATCAGACTTCCCAATAGGAATAGTAAAAGCCAGTAAAAAAGGAATGATAGCTTTAAAGAACTAAGAGAAAATAATGCCAAAGTAGAATTTCACATCCAGTGAAGATATCTTTAAGAATAATGGTGATGCTGGGCACGGTGGCTCATGCCTGTAATCCCAGCACTTTGGGAGGCTGAGACGGGCAGATCACGATATCAGGAGTTCAAGACCAGCCTGGCCAACATGGTGAAACCCCGTCTCTACTAAAAATACAAAAATTAGCTGGGCGTGGTGGCACATCCCTGTAATCCCAGTTACTCAGGAGGCTGAGGCAGGAGAATTCCTTGAACCTGGGAGATGGAGGTTGCAGTGAGCTAAGATCACCCCACTGCACTCCAGCCCGGGTGACAGAGTGAGACTCCATCTCAACAGAAAAAAAAAAAAAAAAGGAATAATGGTGACATAAAATATTCTATAATTTATTTTTTAAATGCGAAGTATCAAATATAGACAAGACATAATAATGAAAATAAAGCTTTCAAACAATCATATAAAAGAAAATCTTCATGACTTTAGTACAAGGAAATACGATGCCTTAAATGAGATTCAAAAACACAAACCATACATGAAATTTGACTGCACTCTGTCTTTTCGTTAATAGAAGTTAACCCAATAAGTTAATGACTTCTGTTAACTAAAAGACAGAGTGGTAGACGCTATGATGTTCAGAAATAAAGAATTTATTATTCCAGCTTCTGGGAGAGCCACCAGAAGGCATTGCTTAGCTCTCAGTCCCTTTGGGGACTGCCTCTCTTGCCTCCTTCAAAGGGTGGCCTGTGTCGCATGATCAACAAACATGAAGGTATAAAGTCCCAGCTCCTCATTGCAACTTGGAATTGCTTTGAAGGATAGGGTCAGCTGAAGTTCCTGTTGAGACTACAGTGCAGCTCTCCCTCTGCTCAGTCCTGCTTTCTTCCCTTCCCCTCCTTTCCCAGGTGTTGATTGCAAAAGTACTTTCAAAGAAACTTCCTGCACACTAGTCTCCATCTCAGAATCTGCTTCTTTGGATATCCAACCTGTCACAGACAAAAGTAGATAAGCAGGCCTTGGAATGGGAGAAGAGTGTGAGTGTGAGTGTGTGTGTGTGTGTGTGTGTGTAGAAAACAGGAGGGATTGATTCATAGTTGAGTCATTTGTTCTTGATTATAGCACTCAACCTGCAAATTACATTCACCTCTTGGTAACAAAGGGGCAACTTCCTCTTCCCTGAGCCATTTCACTCAGATGGAATTATTCCTGGGTAATCCTTATCTATATATCTGCCAGCAATTGCCCCTTTCCTTTCCCATAGTAATATGTAAACTCTTTCTTATCAAGAATAACTGGAGAATGATGTCTTTAGTTCAGTTGCATAGCCATATACAATAGAGAACCTCTGACTTTTCAATGGATTTGATATATTCTGAAATCCAGATCAATATCTCACTTTATTTAACTTGTCTTTGATGATCCCAAAGGCATTTGAGAACATTATCTGGCAGTGTCTCAGAGTTACTGATTTTCTCTAGATAGTATTAAAATTTATAGGTTTGTTAAGTCTGTCCTAACCCTGGGTGTTCATTCTGAAAATAATTTATTTGAATCAGCAGGTTTTGATACATTTTTCTCTATGCCATTCTGTAGTCTCAAAATGAACAAAACAGGAAGATTCCTTTTGCTCATCCATAGTTTCTGAATTGTCAGTAATAAAAATGTATTACTTTTGTAAGGAAAGTTATAAAATTCTAACAAAAAATTAAAAGTAAAATATAGGGTGTTTAGATCTCAAGTAAGCAGGAGCTTTAAGACATAGTTCTCTTTGACCCCATGTCTTTAAGTGGTGATGCAGGGTGGCCTGGGTGGATGCTGTGCATGCAGTGGGCATGCATTACAATCGAGGAACCTCATGCTTTGGAAACCCAATCTTTTAAAGGAACTGCTAGCAAACTTGTCCTGGAGGGAGACATTATTTTCCTGACAGCAGAGAAATCTATCCTCACTCCAAAAAGGGACAGTATCTTACAAGATATTTTGCTATACAAAAAGCCAAGAAAAGTTAGTCCAGAACAAAAGCTGTCAATGCCTTCACTCAGAAGATGGGTAGAAACATTAGAGACTCATTGAGACTTGATTCCCAGGAGGCATACATGTCTAAACTAAATAAAGACCTTCTACATACCAATATGAAAAAGACAGATAATCAGTAGAAGGATGGGCAGGGAATATCAGCAGACAATTTTTGAAAGAGGAAGTCTAAATGGTCAAAAAGTGAAAGAATACCTGCTCAACTTCACTAATAACTAGGGAAATACACATTAAAGCCATGATAAAATATCACTATAAACCCATCAGAATGGCTAAAACTTAAAAGACTAACAATATTAAGTGTTGGAAAGGATATGGAAGAAGGGAACACTTGTACACTGCTGGTGAGACTAAGTGATCCAATCACTTTAGAAAACTGTTTGGCATTATTTACAACACTTGAAGATACACATATCCTATGACCTACCAATTCCAATCTTAGGTATAAATCCAATAAAAATGCATGCATATGTGCACCAAGAATGCTTATAGGGACATGATTCATAACAGCTCTTTTATGGGTTGAATTGTACCCCCCCAAAAAAGAAAATATGATGAAATCTTATTCCCTGGTATTTCAGAATGTGATCTTATTTGGAAATGGGATGTTTCCAAGTTAAGATGAGGCCATTAGGGTAGACCCCAGTCCAATATGACTAGTGTCCTTATAAAAAGTGAAAATGTGTACACAGGCACACACAGAGGGAAGATGATGTAAAGCCACACAGGCAGAATACATGTAACAAGGATGGCAGAGATTTGAGTTATGCAGCTGGCAGCCAAGGAACACCAAGCATTGCCAGCAAACCACCAGAAGCTAGGAAGAGTCAAGGAAAGATTCCCCTACAGGCTTCAGAGAGAATGTGGTCCTGCTAATACCTTGACTTCAGACTTCTAGCCTCTAGAACTTTGAAACAATATATTTCTATTGTTCTAAGTCACCTGATATGTGGTACTTTGTTACAGCATCCATAGAAAACTAATGTAAGCCCCAAAATGGAAATAATATCTATCAATATCACATCAATAGTAGGATGGCTAACTTCAATCAGAAATAACAATTTCTGAAATAACGATAGAAATAGCTATTTAAAAATCACAGTTATGGCCTGGGAATGGTGGCTTATGCCCATAATCCTAGCACTTTGGGAGGCCAAAGCAGGAGGATAACTTGAGGCCAGGAATTTGAGACCAGCTTGGGCAATATAATGACACCCTGTCTCTAGAAAGTAAAAAATAGGCTGGTTGCAGTGGCTCACACCTGTAATCCCAGCACTTTGGGAGGCCAAGGCAGTCAGATCACTTGAGGTCAGGAGTTTGAGACCAGCCTGGCCAACATGGCAAAACCCCATCTCTACTAAAAATACAAAAATTAGCCAGGTATGGTGGAGCAAGCACCTGCAATCCCAGCTACTCAGGAGGCTGATGTAGGAGGATTGCTTGAACCTAGGAGGCGGAGGCTGCAGTGAGCTGAATGAATAAATAAATAATAAAATAAAAAATAAAAAATTGCACCTACACAAAAAATCATGAATGCATCTGACAAATAAGATGTTTACCATAAGAAGCCAGACACAAAAAGAAACATATTATATGATTTCATTTATATGAAGTTTAAAAGGTGGGCAACTAAACTATAATGTTTAAAAATGCATGCTTATGTGGTGATGAACTATAAACAAAAGCAAGGACAGGATCACTGCAGAAGTCAGGATACTGGGTATTTGGGTAGGAGTAGGTGGGGCAGGGAAAGAATGAGGTAGTAGCTGAATCAGGGAACTGGAAGCTTCTGGGATACTGGCAATATTTTGTTGATTGATCTGAGTAGTGGTTACACAGGTGTTAACTGAGCAATATACTGTTATTTTGTGTGCTTTTCTGAATGTGTGCATATTTCACAATTTTAAAAGTTTTATACAACTGTTGTTTAAGTCACTTATAAGAAAAGCTCATAAAAAAGAAGGTTATTTTGTAATTTTCATTCAACAGCATCCTTACTGAGTCAATGGCTTAAAGTCATTCCATGAAAACGAATGCCCAAGCATGTTTTTAGATGTTGCACTCTTGAACTTGATGCCATTAGATATGGCATAAAGAAGTGATTTCTTTGGCTAGAGAACTGTAATTTGCAAAACATTATAAGAAAGAGATTGACTTCTTTCATGACACCATAAGGAGCTTTGCTGACCTGCTTCCCAATGAAACTGGTGAAAATGACCAAAAAAAAGTAGTCATTTAAAGTCTCTGGAAATGGTTCCAACAACAAAGAACAAATGAAGAAACATCTATTCAAGAAAACCTGTAAAAATTTGATAAAAGAAGGCAAAAGTCTATGGTAGTTAAGACCCCACCACCCCAGCTCAATATGGTGGAGACTCCACTCCAGACTGCTACATCTAAAAAAGCACAGGTCTCCTTCTCCCCACAGCTTCTGAAACTGCCTTTGCAAAATTATGACTGAGATAGTGAAAGAGATCTAACCTAACTGACTTCACCTTGCTTTTAACCTTTAAGCTGTCCTTGTTCCTTCCTGGACGTGGGCTGAACTAACTTTGGGAGGAAGTTAGTTTATAGTTTATAGTTTAAAACAAAGATGATAACAGTCCTTTCCCAAAACAAATCTCCTTCTTGCCTGGGGACTAGACTGCCTTTGTAGGACTAACAAATTAGCCACAAGATTAGAAATTATGGTTTAGGAGTCATGCAGCTGGAGTCTGGAAGATGAGGCTGTAAAACCTAGATAATCAACTCCTGCACAGAGGGAGTGCTTTCTGGGTAATCGCCAAACTTCACATACATATGATGAGTCCCAGTAAAAAGAGTGGGTCTTAATGAGCACTTTCCTTTCCCTTTTTTGGGGTCAAACTAAGATAAGAAAGCTGGAAGCTTGCATGGGGGTGGGGGGATGCCTGCAGCTGCAAAGAGGTACCTAGGACCAGGCATGGAAATTCCCCTCCTCTTTTTAACTCATGCAGAGTGGGAAGGAGATACCCAGCATAGGAGGAGCCCAAGCTAAGAACCCACCTGCATGACAAAAGAGTGGGGTGGGGGCTGCCAGAGATTCTGCTCTATGCAGATGGCACACCTGATCCCAACCAGTTTTTTGTGCTCTACGTAGATAAGATACCCCCTCCCCACTAGCTCATTTATGAAACACCTTATGTTTTACTGCAGTATGGCAACCCATATGTGACTCCTCTCTGTAGCAGAGAGCTGTTCTTTTCCTTTCACCTATTAAATTTCTGCTCTAACCTCACCCTGCGTGTGTCTGTGTTCTTGATCTCCATGGCCATGAGACAAAGAATCTCGGGTGTTATCTCAGACAACGAGGCTGCTTCAGAAAGAGCTAGGGGAAAAGGCAGCTGACAGGAGCTTGTCCAGGAGCAGAATAAATATCAAACACTGACTTCAGAAACTATTCTTTCAAAGGAAATACAATTTCTTTGGTTTAGATTATAAAGCTATTTTTGCCCCAGGACATTGTTGAAAACAGTGGAGCAATCAGCAGGCAATTAGTGAAGATTTAACATCTAGGTGTGGTCAGAGAAAGAGAAGTGGCCTTTACCAATATCACTGTCATCCCAGGATAACTGTAGGCATACCCAAAACTGTCTTTCTGAGGAGCAATGTCAGAGGCTTCATTAGCACTGTGGGGGTTGGGGGAGAGTGTTTAAACTTTACTAGAATAATCCAGCCAGCCAATAAACTGATAAATAAACAAATAGCAATAGCAAGCTCTGGGGATGGAGAAACTGGTACCCAGAATTGATATTACACATAATCTGAAAGGTCAAATTCCCAACAAAAAATAACAAGGTATACAAAGAAACAGTAAGGTATGATCATATACCAGATTAAAAAAAAAAAAAAAAAACAGGCGGCTGGGCATGGTGGCTCATGCCTGTAATCCCAGCACTTTGGGAGGCCAAGGCAGGTGGATCACGAGGTCAGAAGATCAAGACCATCCTGGCTAACATGGTGAAACCCCATCTCTACTAAAAATACAAAAAATTAGCTGGGCATGGTGGCGGGCACCTGTAGCCCCAGCTACTCGGGAGGCTGAGGCAGGAGAATGGTGTGAACCCGGGAGGTGGAGCTTGCAGTGAGCCCAGATGGCACCACTGCACTCCAGCCTGGGCGACAGAGGGAGACTCCATCTCAAAAAAAAAAAAAAAAAAAAAAAAGCAGAGGTAATAGCTCTCACAAGAAGTCTTTGGCTAGCAAAAGACCAAAAGACAAATATTTACACAGATTCCAAATATATTTCTGCCACTTTGCGTGTTCATGAGGCTATTTACAAAGAGAAAAGACTTTTAACTGCTGAAAGTAAAAAAATAAAGTACAAGGAAGAAATTCTATGGCTCTTAAATGCTGTATAGACCCCAAAAGAGGTGGCAGTGATGCACTGCAAAGGGCACCAAAAAGCAAGAACATTAAAGGCTAAAAAAATAGAAAGGCAGACAAAGAGGCAAAGCAGGCTGCAATGACAACTCCACCTTCTAAAAAGAAAGCCTTAGCTATGCCTCTCCTCCCGGAGATTCCCCTCCTGGAGATCCTGAGCTACTCCAAATGAAAGGGCTTAATTTGCCCAGAAAAATTAAAACTACATTGAAAAAGGATAGTAAAAATTCTCCAATGGGAGGCTAGCCATACCTGAAATGGTGGCCCCCAGATTCGTAAAAGAGTTCCACCAAGGAACTCACATGGAGAAAAACAGCACTAAAGACATTATTAAGGCATCACTTCTATATGCCATGGCTCACTGCCATTACTCAAGCCATTTGTAAACAAGCAGTGTTTAACTTGCACTCAGAACAATCCACGACAAAGGCCTACCTGGCCCCCGGGAGATCAGAAAACAAAAGCCATGCCCTGTGAAAAACTGCTTATGGACTTCACCGAATTGCCCTGAGAGGGAGGCTATCAGTACATGTTGGTGTTCATTTGCACCTTTTCAGGGTAGGTCATGGCCTTCCCCACCTGGACAGAGAAGGCACTAGAGGTGACCAAGGTGTTAAGAGACATTATTCCCAGATTTGGACTGCCTCTAAGATCAGACAATGAACCAACACTTGTGGCTGAAATAGTTCAAGACTTAACTCGACTACTAAAAATAAAATGGAAATTACATACAACCTACAGGCCACAGAGCTCAGGTAAAGTGGGATGCATGAACTGAACACTCAAACAGCTGCTGAAGAAATTTTGTCAAGAAACTCATCTAAAGTAGGATCAGGTCTTGCCCATGGTCCTCCTCCAAGTCAGGTGCACCCCCACCAAACAAACTGGGTATTCGCCCTATGAGATTTTGTTCAGCCGGCCACCCCCCATCATAGGTCAGATTAAAGGTAATCTCTGTAAACTAAGAGAACTAACTTTAAAAAGGCAAATGCAGGCTTTAAGTATGGCCATGTAAAAGATGCATGGCTAGGTATGAAAAAGAATGCCTATAAGTCTAACAGACCCGGTACACCCTTTCAAAGCTAAGGACTTTGTTTAAGTTAAAAAATGGAATCCAACCACTCTAGAACCCATATAGGATAGGCCCCATATTGTAATCATGTCTACTCCCACTGCTGTTAAAGTTGCAGGTCTCACACCTTGGATTCACCATAGCCAGCTGAAACCAGCGGCAGCAGTAACTCCTGATGATGACCAGTGGATTAACCAACAAGACCCAGATCACCCCATCTGAATAGTCCTATGGCAAAACCCAACCACCAGTAAGAAGGACAACTGCCCTGCTCTGACCACACCGGAAGCTGGTCAGTCTACACATGGCTAAAGCTTGAGGATCCTGCAAGATCTGCTCTAGTCACATCCCAGAAGCTGACTAGTCTACACACAGCCAAAGCTAAGAGGACCATCTCTGGATAAGTAAATGTAAATACAATTTATAAGCCTAGTTATAATTCTGTCAATACTGATTGTTCTGTTGTTATGTTATTACTGCAAATGCTGCAAATGTCTAGGGCCAGAGGAAGGTTTGCCGTGCCCACGTGTAGTATAAGCATGTTTCTATTACATATACTAATGTTCTTACCATTTCTGCCTATACTGAAAAAGGAGAAATCTCTAGAAAGATGCCCACACTGTGTACACACTACCTGGGTAAGAAATACCTAGTTAAAACTCTACTGTACCATACCTCCTATAAATGTACAGAAACCAAGTTAGGAATCTGCACATACAACCAGGCCACCTATTCAGTCTGTGACCCAGGAAATAAGCAGCTATATGTATGTTATAACCCTTTTACCCTATGAATTCTGGTTTGAGGTACCCATTAAATCAGAGAAAAAAAAAAAAGGAGAGGTTATAGCTTGAACCAAAGAAGCCCCTCCCTCCTATAAAGGCCTATTTCCTTGTACTTTGATGCCTGCCACACCACGTATGTTCATAATCATAAAAAATCAGAAGCAGTCTGCAATGGTTTAACACAAGAGAGGCTTAGCAGCAACAGTCCTAAACTTATCTGTACAGAAAACCACGAATCAGATGCCCAAACTGTAACATTCAGTGGTCTGTGCTAACACAGCTCCAACATTTATATTCAGGAAGGACTGCTCTACTAAGTAGTATGTCAACCAAACCAAATTTTAAGATAAGGACATGCAATCCTTTAAATTTTACTACCTTAAAGCCAGAGCTACCTTTTTGGTCTACAGGACAGACAGCACTATTACGAGTTGATAGACAAGAAGCAGGCCTTGAAGTTCCACTACTGATTGTCAAAAAGACTAGAAGGACTCAAATGCATCCAACCCTGCAATTCCAAGTCCATAAGTCATTCTATAAGCATTTTGATCAGCCAGTGCCTGAGCTTCCCCCATTAACCAAAAACTTATTTGCTCAACTAGCTGAAAACGTAGCTGGCAGCTTAAGAATTTCCTCATGCTATGTATGTAAAAAAACTAATATGGGGAGCCAGTGGCCACGGGAGGCAAAGGAATTAATGCCTTGAGATAACTTCACTTCGCCTAACCCTGCCAGTGAACCAACAGCCTCAGCCAGTGTTTGGTTGTTAAAAACCTCCATAATTAAAAAGTACTATATCGCCCGATGGGGAAAGGCTTTCACAGAGGCAGTAAGAGAAACAACCTGCCTAGGGCAACAGTATTACGATAAGACTAAAACTAAAACTCTACAGAGAAATGCCCAGAACTACTCCTACTTACCAGATCCAAACCTTTTCTCTCGATTCTCTACTCTGAGCTACTCTTGGCATCAGCTAGAGGCTCCAAATGCTTGGAAAGCACCCTCTGGCCTATATTGAATCTGTAGAGTATGGGCATATCAGCAACTGCTGGCCAAATGGACAGGGGCATGTGTGTTAGGAAAAATCAAGCCATCCTTTCTAATTCCTCCAAAGCAAGGGGAACCCTTAAGATATCCAGTTTATGATGAAAAATTTAAAAAACTAGAAGGATAATTACAAAATAGACACAAATGTCAAAAAGATGTGGACATAGGAGACTGAAAAGATAAGGAATGGCCTCCTGAAAGAATCATTAAATATTATAGGCCAGCTACCTGGGCACAAGACGGGTCATGGAGATATCGCACCCCAATCTATATGCTCAACCGCATCATAAAGTTGCAGGTAGTCCTTGAAATTATAACCAATGAAACATCAAGGGCACTAGATTTATTGGCAATACAAGCAACACAAATAAGAAATGCTATATATCAAAATAGATTAGCTTTAGATTACCTTTTAGCCTCAAAAAGAAGAGTATGTGGAAAATTTAATTTAACCTACTGTTGCCTAGAGATCAATGATAATGGCCGAGCTATCATGGAAATCACAGCTAGAATGCCCGAGTTGACCTATGTTCCAGTTCAGACTTAGTCCAGGTGGTCCCCAGATTCCTTGTTAGGAAAATGGTTGTTAACCTTCAAAAGATTCAAAACCCTCATTGGTAGGTTCTTGCTTATTCTTGGCATCTGCCTCATCCTCTCTTGCCTTTTACCTCTGTTTATTAAGAGTATTCAATCAACTATGAAGGCAATAGTAACCCAACACACTACAGCGTAGTTGATGGCATTAACCAAATATCAGCTGCTGCCAGCAAAAGAAAAATCTCACCTCCACGGAGAGGCGGGAAAATGTAGTGCTTTCTATTAACACTTTTGTTATAAAAAGCACCAAAGAGGGGAATGGAACAGGAACTAAAAGAAATTAAAGAAATTGTAAGCAGAAACTCCGTTGTATGTAAGAAAACCCAATTCCCCCAGAGAAAAAAAAGAACTAGAGTCCTCCAACAAATTTACAAGAAAAAAACAAGCCCATCAAAAAGTGGGTGAAGGATATGAACAGATACTTCTCAAAAGAAGACATTTATGCAGCCAAAAGATATGAAAAAATGCTCATCACCACTGGCCATCAGAGAAATGTAAAACAAAACCACAATGAGATACCATCTCACACCAGTTAGAATGGCAATCATTAAAAAGTCAGGAAACAACAGGTGCTGGAGAGGATGTGGAGAAATAGGAACACTTTTACACTGTTGGTGGGACTGTAAACTAGTTCAACCATTGTGGAAGTCAGTGTGGTGATTCCTCAGGGATCTAGAACTAGAAATACCATTTGACCCAGCCATCCCATTACTGGGTATATACCCAAAGGATTATAAATCATACTGCTATAAAGACACATGCACACGTATGTTTATTGCGGCACTATTCACAATAGCAAAGACTTGGAACCAACCCAAATGTCCAACAATGATAGACTGGATTAAGAAAATGTGGGACATATACACCATGGAATACTATGCAGCCATAAAAAATGATGAGTTCATGTCCTTTGTAGGGACATGGATGAAGCTGGAAACCATCATTCTCAGCAAACTATCACAAGGACAAAAAACCAAACACCACATGTTCTCACTCAAGGTGGGAACTGAACAATGAGAACACAGGGACACAGGAAGGGGAACATCACACACTGGGGCCTGCTGTAGGGTGGGAGGAGGGGGAAGGATAGCATTTGGACATATGCCTAATGTTAAACGACGAGTTACTGGGTGCAGCACACCAACATGGCACATGTATACATATGTAACTAACCTGCATGTTGTGCACATGTACCCTAAAACTTAAAGTATTTAAAAAAAAAGTTAACTGCCTGTTTTTCTGTGGCTAGTGAGCCTTATCTCTCCTCCTTTCCCAGGCATTGTGAAGACCCTGTTTCTCTAGCTATGCAGCTGCAAGGTCACTAGACAGATAAACTCAAGTTGCAAAACATGTTTTTCCTTGAAAAGTAAGAAATGATAGAATGCATGTCTCAATTAATTGAATAACTGTCTCTGTTTCTCGCTTCTGTAATATGCTTCCCCCTGCACAGGTCTCCCCCCACCCCATG
This sequence comes from Pan troglodytes, assembly GCF_028858775.2. Classification (NCBI taxonomy): domain Eukaryota; kingdom Metazoa; phylum Chordata; class Mammalia; order Primates; family Hominidae; genus Pan; species Pan troglodytes. The sequence goes on from NC_086015.1 coordinate 43,371,333, forward strand.
AAATGCTTAAAAGGTAACTTAACTCTTTGTTCAGGGCTCAGTCCTTTGGATGTTAATCTGACTGGGCCGGTGCACCTAAATAATAAATATCCTCCTGGCCGGGCACAGTGGCTCACGCCTGTAATCCCTCATGAGGCCGAGGAGGGTGGGTCACAAGATCAGGAGATTGAGACCATCCTGGCTAATGTGGTGAAACCTCTTCTCTACTAAAAATACAAAAATTAGCTGGGCGTAGTTGCAGGTGCCTGTAGTCCCAGCTACTCAGGAGGCTGAGGCAGGAGAATGGCATGAACCTGGGAGGTGGAGCTTGCAGTGAGCCGAGATCGCGCCACTACACTCCAGCCTGGGCAACAGAGACTCCGTCTCAAATAAATAAATAAATAAATAAATAAATAAATAAATAAATATCCTCCTGAACCCCATCGGTCTCTCTGATTCCTTATCAATCCGGCTACAGTAGGATCTCCATCTGATACCAACAAAATTAGAGTAAGGTGTCAGAAGTGTGGGGAGAAAAGGGAGCTGACAGAATTCAGAACCCCTAAAAATCTTAATTCAGTCCTGGATCCTCTCTTATGTTCCCTCAAGATCACATCAGATGCTGGTGTGTGGGAGTTGTTGTCTCACTGGCTCCAGAATATGCAGACCTCTTGTCTTCACTAGCTCCTTCTCCCCCTCCACAGAGGGCATTCTCATTGTAGATAGGAAAAATCATTCCTACTGTCCATTTCTTTGAGATTCTTCCTGTGTAAGTTTGGATTTGTATAAAACAAAACTCAGAAAGATCTGTAGGGTCTTTCTATTTTTCTGCTCTGCAACATTCTCATGGTACAGGATAGAAAGATAAAGGGTGAATTTCACTGTGTGTAAATTATAACTTAATTTTAAAATGCAACCCTTCTTACAGATCGCTTGAGGTCAGGAGTTCAAGGCCAGCCTGGCCAACATGGTGAAACCCTGTCTTTACCAAAAAATACAAAAATTAGCCAGGTGTGGTGGCACATGCCTGTAGTCCCAGCTACTGGGGAGGCTGAGGCAGGGCAATCGCTTGAACCCAGGAGTCAGAGGTTGCAGTGAGCCAAGATTGCACCACTGCACTCCAGCCTGGGTGATGGAGTGAGACTCTGTCTCAAAAAAATAAAACAAAAATAAATAGAAACAAAAAAATAATAAAATGCAATCCTCCTCTAGAAACAAAAATAAACATAAGAACTCTTCAACAGAGAATATAAAACCCTACAGAGCCAGCCCTGTACACCATTCCTCCTCACATTATCCCACTCCTCTCCTTAGTTGCATTACTTGTGACATTTCAGCCACTGTGGCTTTTCTTTAACCCTGAGAGATCTCCATTATTTATTCAAATAGTTTTTCCTTTCCATTTCTCTCTGTCTCTCTCTTCCCTTGAACTTTAGTTATCTAGGTGTTAGCACTTTTACTCTCTCAACCTAAATAATAAACAGAGAGGCTCTCTCAAAGAAGACATTTATTCAGGAATAGAGCATTGCAATAGAAATACATGTGCCATAGTAAACTATGGGCATGTGCATATTCAGGGAGGTAAAGAAAGACAAAAGTTTTTAAAGGAAACATGAGGAGGATTATATAATTGTTTTGAGATAATTATCCTTAGCTACAATAATCAATAACAAGGTGATGCTAGTTTGAGGTTAAACTGGCAGTTGCTGGGCAGATATACTCAAAGACGTATTCTTTTGTGTAAAGATGTGATGGCTTTGGTGCAAGTTTGTGGTTTCTGCAGAATCTTTTGTGATAGTTCTTTTTATCAGACTTTTATGCATGACAGCCCTCCCTTCATAGACTTCCCTGGCTCTGTTTGTCAGGGTTTTCATTTTTTCTAACACAAGTGACTGCATTTTGATTCTGACAACTTTCACATATCCCTCTTTTGATCAAGATCTTTCTTCAAAACCATCATTGATCAATCATCCTGTAGTTAGGTTTTGATTGCCCCTTGATCCTGGAATGGACCTGTCTTGGTTTGGACTGGTCTAGTGCAGTGAGCAAAGATTGCACCACTGCACTCCAGCCTGGGTGACAGAGTGAGACTCTGTCTCAAAAAAGTAAAATAAATAAAAAAAATAGCAAACTAAATTCAACAATACCCTAAAAAGATCATTCACCAGGATCAAGTGGTATTTATTCCAGGGATGCCAGAATGTTTCAATGTATGTAAATAAATAAATGTGATACACCAAATTTACAGAACCAAGAACAAAAACCATATGATCATTTCAATAGATGCTGAAAAAGCATTTGCTAGAATTCAACATCCCTTTATGATAAAAATCCTCAACAAACTGGGTATAGAAGGAACATACCTGAAAGTAAAGAAGACCATTTATGACAAGCCCACAGCCAACATTGAACTGAACATGAAAAAATTGAAAGCCTTTCCTTTAAAATCTGCAAAAGGACAAGGATGCCCACTTTCACCACTTTTATTCAACATAATACTTGAAGTCCTGGCCAAAGCAATCAGGAAAGAGAGAGAAATAAAAGGCATCCAAATTGGAAAGGAAGATGTCAAATTAGCCTTGTACTCAGACGGCATGATCTTATATTTAGAAAAACATAAAGACCCCAAAACTTGTTAGAACTAATACATGAATTCAGTAAAGTTACAAGATACAAAATCATAATATGCATATGAGGTGGGGTCCTGAAGTCCCCTACAATTACTGTATTGCAGCCTATCTCTCCCTTTAGATCTATTAATGTTTGCTTTATATACATAGGTGCTCCAGTTTTGGTTGCATAGATATTTATAATTGTTATATTCTCTTGCTGAATTTACCTCACTATCATTATAGCATTTATATATGGCAATGGTAAACAATCTGAAAAAAAAATCAAGAAAGCAATCCCATTTATAATAGCTATAAAGAATAAAATATACTTATAAATCAGTTTAACCAAAAAAGTGAAAGAAAATTTTTTGCTCAGGATTGCTTTGGTGATTTGGCATCTTTTGTGGTTCCATACAAATTTTAGCATTGTTTTTTCTATTTCTGTGAAGAATATCACTGGTAATTTGATAGGGATAGCATTGAATGTGTGAATTTTCTTCTATATAAAATAATTATAAAATGCTGATGAAAGAAATTGAAGACAGAAAAAATGAAATGATATTCCATGCTCATGAATTGGAGGAAGAATTATTGTTGTTAAAATGACAATACTACCCCAAATGATTTACAGATTCAATGCTACCCATATCAAAATACCAGTGATTTTCTTCACAGAAATAGAAAAAACAATGCTAAAATTTGTGTGGAACTACAGAAGATGCCAAATAGCCAAAGCAATCCTGAGCAAAAAGAACAAAGCTGGAGGCATCACACTATCTGACTTTAAAATGCACTACAACACTATATCAGCAAGGTACTGGCATAAAAACAGACTCATAGGCCAATGGAAAAGAATGGTCAACCCAGATATAAATCCACACACTTACAGCCAACTCATTTTTGACAAAGGCACCAAGAACATACAATGGGAAAATGACAGTCTCTTCAATAGATGGTGCTGGGAAAACTGAATGTGCAGAAGAATGAAACTAGATACCTGTCTCTCACCATACACTGAAATCAACTCCAGATGGATTAAAGACTTAAATGTAAGGCCTGAAATTATAAACCCACTAGAGAGAAACATAAGAGAAACACTTGAGGACATTTGTGTAGGCAGAGATTTTATAGCTAAGACCTCAAAAGCACCGCCAACAAAAACAAAAACAGATAAATGGAACTATATTAAACTAAAAAGTTTCTGCACAGCAAAGGAAACAATCAATAAACTGAAGGGACAACCCACAGAATGGGAGAAAACATATGTGAACTATCCCTCAGACAAGGAATTAATAACCAGAATATATAACGAGCTCAAACAACTTAATAGGAAAAAAGTAAATAATTACATTTTAAAATGGGCAATAATCCTAGCACTTTGGGATTCTGAAGCAGAGGGATCATGTGTGCCCAGGATTTCAAGGTTATGGTGAACTATGATCATGCCACTGCTCTCAAGCCTGGGCAACAGAATGAGACCCCATCTCTCAAAAAAAGGGGAGGAAGGCGAAAGATCTGAATGGACATTTCTCAAAAGAAGACATACAAATGGCCAAGAGGTATATTTTTAAAATGCCGAGCATCACTAATCATGAGAGATATGCAAATCAAAACTACAATGAGGCTGGTTCCGGTGGCTCATGCCTGTAATCCCAGCAGTTTAGGAGGCTGAGGCAGGCAGATCACTTGAGATTATGAGTTCAAGACCAGCCTGGCCAACATGGCGAAAGCCGGTCTCTACTAAAAATACAAAAATTACCCAGGCATGGTGGCATGCACCTGTAATCCCAGCTACTAGGGAGGCTGAGGCTGGAGAATCGCTTGAACCCAGGAGGCAGAAGTTGCAGTGAGTTGAGATCACACCACTGTTCTCCAGCCTCAGCGGCAGAGCAAGACTCTGCCTCAAAAAAAAAAAAAAAAACCTACAGTGAGATACCATCTCACCACAGTTAAAATGGCTTTTATCAAAAAGAAAGGAGCTTTTTCACACTGGGTTTGCCACCAGAACACAGGTGTTGTGAAAATTACCCCTAAAAGCAACAATGGGAATGGAAAAGACTCATATCAACATTGTTGTCATTGGACATGTAGATTTGGGCAAGTCCACCACTACTGGTCATCTGATCTACAAATGCGGTGGCATCGACAAAAGAACCATTGAAAAATTTGAGATGGAGGCTGTTGAGATGGAAAAGGCTCCTTCAAGTATGCCTGGGTCTTGGATAAGCTGAAAGCTGAGCGTGAACGTGGTATCACCATTGATATCTCCTTGTGGAAATTTGATACCAGCAAATACTATGTGACTATCATTGATGCCCCAGGACACAGAGACTCCATCAAAAACATGATTACAGGGATGTCTCAGGCTGATTGTGCTGTCCTGATTGTTGCTGCTGGTGTTGCTGAATTTGAAGCTGGTATCTCCAAGAATGGCAGACCCAAGAGCATGCCCTCCTGTCTTACACACTGGGTGTGAAACAACTAATTGTTGGTGTTAACAAAATGGATTCCACTGAGCCACCCTACAGCCAGAAGAGATATGAGGAGATCATTAAGGAAGTCAGCACTTACATTAAGAAAATTGGCTACAACCCTGACACAGTAGCATTTGTGCCAATTTCTGGTTGGAATGGTGACAACATGCTGGAGTCAAGTGATAACATGCCTTAGTTCAAGAGATGGAAAGTCACCCATAAGGATGGCAATGCCAGTGGAACCATGCTGCTTGAGGCTCTGGACTGCATCCTACCACCAACTCATTCAACTGACAAGCCTTTGTGCCTGCATCTCCAGGATGTCCACAAAATTGGTGGCATTCGTACTGTTTCTGTTGGCTGAGTGGATACTGGTGTTCTCAAACCTGGTATGGTGGTCACCTTTGCTCCAGCCAACATTACAATGAAATAAAATCTGTCAAAATGCACCATGAAGCTTTGAGTGAAGCTCTTCCTGGGGACAATGTGGGCTTCAATGTCAAGAATGTGTCTGTCAAGGATGTTCATCGTGGCAATTGACAGCAAAAATGACCCACCAATGGAGTCAGCTAGCTTCACTGCTCATGTGATTATCCTGAACCATCCAGGCCAAATCAGCGCTGGCTATGCCACTGTACTGGGTTGCCACATGGTCCACATTGCATGCAAGATTGCTGAGCTGAAGGAAAAGATTGATTGCCATTCTGGTTAAAAGCCAGAAGATGGCCCTAAATTCTTGAAGTCTGATGATGCTGCCATCATTGACATGGTTCCTGGCAAGCCCATGTGTGTTGAGAGCTTCTCATACTAAACACCTCTGGGTCGCTTTGCTGTTTGTGATATGAGACAGACAGTTGCCGTGGGTGTCATCAAAGCAGTGGACAAGAAGGCTGCTGGAGCTGGCAAGGTCACCAAGTTGCCCAGAAAGGTCAGATGGCTAAATGAATATTATCCCTAATACCTGCCACCTGGTCTTAATCAGTGGTGGAAGAATGGTCTCAGAACTGTTTGTTTCAATTGGCCATTTAAGTTTAGTAGTAAAAGACTGGTTAATGATAACAATGCATCATAAAACCTTCAGATGGAAAGGAGAATGTTTTGTGGACCACTTTGGTTTTCTTTTTTGCATCTGGCCATTTTAAGTTATTAGTTTTTAAAATCAGTACTTTTTAATGGAAACAACTTGACCAAAAATCTGTTACAGAATTTTGAGACCCATTAAAAAGGTTTAATGAGAAAAAAAAAAAAAAAAAGAAAGGGAATAACAGATATTGGCATGGATGTGGAGAAAGAGGAACCCTCATACACTGTTGATGGGAAGATAAATTAGTACAGCCATTATGGAAAATAGTGTGGAGTTTCCTCAAAAAAACTAAAAAATAGGCCAGGCATGGTGGCTCATGCCTGTAATCTCAGCACTTTGGGAGGCCGAGGCAGGTGGATCACCTGAGGTCAGGAGTTTGAGACCAGCATGGCCAACATGGTGAAACCCTGTCTCTATAAAAAATACAAAAAATTAGTTGGGCATGGTGGCAGGTGCCTGTAATCCCAGCTACTCAGGAGGCTGAGGCATGAGAATCACTTGAACCCAGGAGGTGGAGGTTGAAGTGAGCCAAGATGGCACCATTGCACTCCAGCCTGGGTGACAGAGCAAGACTCTGTCTCAAAAAAAAAAAAAAAAAAAAAAAAAAACTAAAACTAAAAAACAGAACTACCATATGATCCAGCAATTTCACTATTGGGTATATAGCCAAAAGAAAGGAAATCAATACATCAAAGAGGGATCTGGATTCCCATGTTTATTGCAGCACCCTTCACAATAGCCAAAATATGGAATTGATCTAAGTACTCCTCAGTAGATGACTCAATAAAGAAAACAGGTGTGTGTGTGTGTGTGTGTGTGTATATATATATATATATATATATAATGTGTGTATATATATAATGTGTATATATATAATGTATATATATATATATAATGTGTATATATATATGCAATGAATCATTATTCAGCTATCTAAATAATGAAATCCTGTCATTTGCATCAACATGTTAAGTAAAATAAGCCAAGCACAGAAAGACAAATATCACATGTTCTCACTCATATGTGGGAGGTATAAAAGTAGATTTTATGGAGATAGAAAGTTGACTGGTGGTTACCAGAGGTAGGAAAGTATGGGTACAGGGGGAATGAAGACAGGTTAATTAATGGATACAAATATACAGTTAGATAGAAGACATGGTAGTCAATAGATCAGTAGGGTGACTATAGTTAACATTAATCAATTGAACATTTCAAAATAGCTGGAAAACAATAATATGAATGTTCCTAGTGTAAAGAAAAGATAAATATTTAAGATGATAGATATCCAAGGATTCCCGCAGGTAGTTAGAAAGAGACCACAGACATTGAGGGAAGCTCACTCAGTATCTGCTCCTCACCCTGTCTCTCTGGCAAAGTAGTAAGCAAGGTGCTGAGCAGAGTGAGCTACTTTGTGGTTTCCACTGTGAGCAGCCCTGTCCCTCATTCAGTGACTTGTCCTGCAGTGGTGATGGCCAAACAGAAGCAGCTGTGGTCCGCAGCACTCACAGAGAGTAAGGAAAATCGCAAGTGGATTTAGCACCTTCAACTGAAATATCCAGGTTCTCACAATGGGACTGACTAGAAAATTAACTTGACTCAAGGAGAATGAAGAAAAGCAGGTTGGGGCAATGACCCACCCGGGAGTAGCACAAAGCCAAAGGAACCCCCACCCCCAGCCAAAGGAAGTGGTGAGTGATCATGCAACCCTGCCCAGGAAACCATGCTTCTCCCACAGATCTTTGCAGCCCACAGATCAGGAGATCCCCTCGTGAGCCTACACCTCTAGGGCCTTGGGTCCTATACACAGAGCTGTGTGGAGTCTTGGCAGAGCAGCCACTCAGGCACTCACAGAGACCCAAGACTTTTACATACTCTAGCCCCAAAATCCCTGGTGAGGCAGCAGATCTGTTCATACATTCCCCTAGGAAGGGGGCTGAATCCAGGGAACCAAGAAGTGTCATTCTGCAGGCCCCACTTCCACAGCACCTCACAAGTTAAGACACACTGGCTTGGAATTTCAGCCAGCCAGGGGCAACAGGCTGAGCCCGCCTGAGATAGGAAGGAGTTCCCAGGGGAGGGGTGGGCACTATTTTCATAGTGCGGTCAACTAGTATTCCAGCCTGCCAGCTCTGGAGAGTGCAGGTGGTCAGGACAAGGAGGGAACCCCCTAATGCAGCACATTTGACTTGCCAGATTGTGCCCAGACTGCCTCTTTAAGCAGACCCCGATCAAGTCCTCCTCACTGGGTGGGGTCTTCCTGTGGGAAGCCTTCAGTTACTCCAGCCAGTATTATAAAGACCTGATCTCTCCCTGGGAGGGAACTTGGGGGGGGGCAGGGTAGGCGGCAGGGATGGCTTCCATATCTGCACTTCAGTTGACTCAGCTATTCAAGCCTGCCAGCTCTGGAGAGTCTAGGCATCTGGACAAAGAGTAGCCTTGTCAACACAGCAAACCTGCTCTACCAAAAAGCAGCTGGACTGCTTCTGTAAGTGTTTCCTGAATTCTATTCCTCCTACTGGGTGAGACCTCCCAAAAGGGGTCTCCAGACACCTCCTACAAGAGTGTTCAGGCCAGGAAAAGGTCAGTAACCCCCTGGGACAGAGCTTCCAGAGGAAAGAGCAGACTGGCATCTTTGCTGTTTCACAGACTTCACTGATGATACTTCCAGGTACAGGAAAAACTGAGGCAACTAGGGTCTGGAGTGGACCCCCAGAAAACCACAGCAGCCCTACGGTTGCTAAGTCAGTGCCCTGTTAAGAGAAAAACAAACAAATGGAAAACTATGACAACAATATCAACCAAAAAGACCCCACAAAAAGCCCATTCAAAGGTCAGCAACCTCAAAGATTGCAGGCAGATAAGCCCACAAAGCTGACACTGAATCAAGAAAACAATTCTGAAAACTCAAAAAGGTGGAGTGCCTCTTCTCCAAATGACTGCAATAACTCTCCAGCAAGGGGACAGAACTGGGCAGAGGCTGACATGGCTGAATTGACAGAAGTAGGCTTCAGAAGATGGATATTAATGAACTTTGCGAGCTAAAGGAGCATGTTGTAACCCAATGCGAAGAAGTTAAGAATCATGATGAAACAATACAGGAGCTACTAACTAGAATAGCCAGTTTAGAGAGGCACATAACTGACCTCATGGAGCTGAAAAACACAACATGAGAACTTCACAATGCAATCACAAGTATCAATAGCAGAATAGACCAAGCAGAGAAAAGAATCTCAGAGGTTGAACACTATCTTTCAGAAATAAGACAGACAGATAAGAAGAAGAAAAAATAATAACAAAGGGTTAACAAACTCTCTGAGAAATATGGGATTATGTAAAAAGGCTGAACTTAGCACTGATTGGGGTACCTGAAAGAGACAGGGAGAACAGAACCAAGCTGGAAAACATACTTCAGGATATCATCCAGGAAAACTTCCCCAACCTAGCAAGACAGGCCAACATTCAAATACAGGAAACCCAGAGAACTCCAGTAAGATACTCCATGAGAAGATCAACCCCAAGACACATAATCATCAAATTCTTCAAGGTCAAAATGAAGGAAAAAATGTTAAGGGCAGCTAGAGAGAAAGGTCATGTCACCTAAAAATGGAAGCCCATCAGAGTAACAGTGGGACTCTCCGTGGAAACCCTATAAGCCAGAAGACATTGGAGGCCAATATTTAACATTCTTAAAGAAAAGAATTACCAACCCAGAATTTAATATCTGGCCATACTAAGCTTCATAACTGAAGGAGAAATGAGATCCTTTTCAGAAAAGCAAATGCTGAGGGAATTTGTCACCACCAGGCCTGCCTTGCAAGAGCTCCTGAAGGAAGCATTAAATATGAAAAGGAAAAACTGTTACCAGCCACTACAAAAACACACTGAAGTACACAGACTAGTGACACTATGAAGCAACTACATAAACAAGTCTGTAAAATAACCAGCTGACATCATGATGACAGGATCAAATTCACACATAAAAATATTAACCTTAAATGTAAATGGGCTAAATAAATGCCCCAATTAAAAGACACCAAGTGGCAAGCTGGCTAAAGAGGAGACCCATTGGTATGCTGTCTTCAAGGGAACCATCTCACATGCAAAGACACACATAGGCTCAAAAGAAAGGGATGGAGGAAAATTTACCAAGCAAATGGAAAACAGAAAAAAGCAGGGGTTGCAATCTTAGTTTCTGACAAAACAGACATTAAACCAAAGATCAACAAAGACAAAGAAGGGCATCACACAGTGGTAAAGGGTTTGATTCAACAAGAAGAGATAACTATCCTAAATATATATGCACCCAATACAGGAGCATCCAGATTCAATTCACAAAGCAAGTTCGTAGAGTCCTACAAAGAGATCTGGACTCCCACACAATAATAATGGGAAATTTTAACACCTCACTGTCAATATTAGGCAGATCATTGAGATAGAAAATTAACAAAGATATTCAGGACCTGAACTCAGCTCTGGATCAAGTGGACCTGATAAAACAGAACTCTCCACCCCAAAACAACAGAATATACATTCTTCTCATTGCCACATGGCACTTACTCTAAAATTTATCACATAATCAGAAGTAAAACATTCAGCAAATGCAAAATAACTGAAATCATAACAGTCTCTCAGACCACAGCGAAATCAAATTAGAATTCAAGATTAAGAAATTCACTCAAAACCACACAACTACATTGAACAACCTCCTCCTGAATGACTCCTGGGTAAACAATAAAATTAAGGCAGAAATCGAGAAGTTCTTTGAAACTAATGAGAACCAAGAGACAATGTACCAGAATCTCAAGAATGCAGCTAAAGCAGTTTATAGCACTAAATGCCCACATCAAAAAACTAGAAAGATCTCTAATTAACAATCCAACATCACAACTAAAAGAACTAGAGAACCAAGAACAAACAAACCCTAAAGCTAGCAGAAGACAAGAAATAATCAAGATCAGAGTTGAACTGAAGGAGATAGAGACACAAAAAACTCTTCAAAAAAATCAGTGAATCCAGGAGGTGGTTTTTTGAAAAAATTAATCAAATAGATAGACTGTTACCTAGACTAATAAAGAAGAAAAGAGAAAATAATCAAATAAACACAATCAGAAACGATAAGGGGGATATTACCACTGACCCCACAGAAATATAAACAAACACTGGAGAATACTATAAACACCTCTATGCACATAAACTAGAAAATCTAGAAGAAACTGATAAACACCCTGCCAAGACTGAACCAGGAAGAAATTGAATCCCTGAATAGACCAATAATGAGTTCTGAAATTGAGGCAATAATAAATAGTCTACCAACCAAAAAAAGCCCAGGACCAGATGGATTCACAGCTTAATTCTACCAGAGGTACAAAGAAGAGCTGGTACCATTTCTGCTGAAACTATTTTAAAAAATTAAAAAGGAGGGACTCCTTCCTAACTCATTTTATGAGGCTAGTGTCATCCTGATATCAAAACCTGGCAGAGATACCACAAAAAAAGAAACCTTCAGGCCAATATCCCTGATGAACATTGATGCAAAAATCCGCAATAAAATACTGGCAAATCAAATCCAGACATTTATATAGTCAACAAACATATGAAAAAGAAAAACTCAACATCACTGATCATTAGAGAAATGCAAATCAAAACCACATTGAGATACCATCTTACAACAATCAGAATAGCAATTATTAAAAAGTCAAAAACAACAGATGTGCTGTTGAGGTTGTGGAGAAATAGAAACGCTTTTGCACTGTCCGTGGGAGTGTAAATTAGTTCAACCATTGTAGAAGACAGTGTGGCAACTCCTCAAAGATCTAGAGGCAGAAGTACCATTTGACCCAGAAATCTCATTACTGGGTCCATACCCAAAGGAATGTAAATCATTCTATTATAAAGATACATGCATGCATATGTTCACTCCAGCACTATTCCCAATGGCAAAGACATGGAATCAACCCAAATGCCCATCAATGATAGACTAAGGAAAATTTAGTACATACACACCATGGAATACTATCCAGCCATAAAAAGGAAAAAGATCATGTCTTTTGCAGGAACATGGATGGAGCTGGAAGCTGTTATCCTCAGCAAACTAACACAGGAACAGAAAACCAAACATCACATGTCCTCACTTGTAAGTGGGAGCTGAATGATGAGAAGACAAGCACACACGGGGGGAACAACACCTACTGGGGGCTGTTGGGGGTGGGAGGTGGGGGAGGGAGAAGATCAGGAAGAATAGCTAATGGATGCTGGGCTTAATACCTAGGTAACGAGATGATCTGTGCAGCAAACCACCATGGCACACGTTTACCTCTGTAACAAACCTGCACATCCTGCACGTGTACCCCTGAACTTAAAGTTGAAGGAAAAAAAAAGATGATAGATATCCCATCAACCTTGATTCGATTCTGTGACTGTATCAAATTATCACACACACTCCAAAAACATGTACATCTATTATGTATCAATAAAAGAAATACTGAGTGGAAATGATGAGAGTAGGAGGAATATATGGAAAGGAAGAAAGGAACACTCACATTTTTAAACACCTACTGTGAGCTAGGCACCTAATCAGCATTTTCTCACTTATTCTTTTTTTTTAAATTTTATTATTATTATACTTTAAGTTTTAGGGTACATGTGCACAACCTGCAGGTTTGTTACATATGTATACATGTGCCATGTTGGTGTGCTGCACCCAGTAACTCGTCATTTAGCATTAGGTATATCTCCTAATGCTATCCCTCCCCGCTCCCCCCACCCCACAACAGTCCCCGGTGTGTGATGTTCCCCTTCCTGTGTCCATGTGTTCTCCCTGTTCAGTTCCCACCTATGAGTGAGAACATGCGGTGTTTGGTTTTTTGTCCTTGTGATAGTTTGCTGAGAATGATGGTTTCCAGTTTCATCCATGTTCCTACAAAGGACATGAACTCATCATTTTTTATGGCTGCATAGTATTCCATGGTGTATGTGTGCCACATCTTCTTAATCCAGTCTATCATTGTTGGACATTTAGGTTGGTTCCAAGTCTTTGCTATTGTGAATAGTGCCACTATAAACATACGTGTGCATGTGTCTTTATAGCAGCATGATTTATAATCCTTTGGGTATATACCCAGTAATGGGATGGCTGGGTCAAATGGTATTTCTAGTTCTAGATCCCTGAGGAATCGCCACACTGACTTCCACAATGGTTGAACTAGTTTACAGTCCCACCAACAGCGTAAAATTGTTCCTATTTCTCCACATCCTCTCCAGCACCTGTTGTTTCCTGATTTTTTAATGATCGCCATTCTAACTGGTGTGAGATGGTATCTCATTGTGGTTTTGATTTGCATTTCTCTGATGGCCAGTGATGGTGAGCATTTTTTCATGTGTCTGTTGGCTGCATAAATGTCTTTTGAGAAGTGTCTGTTCATATCCTTCGCCCACTTGTTGATGGGGTTGTTGTTTTTTCTTGTAAATTTGTTTGAGTTCTTTGTAGATTCTGGATATTAGCCCTTTGTCAGATGAGTAGATTGTGAAAATTTTCTCCCATTCTGTAGGTTGCCTGTTCACTCTGATGACTCTGATGGTAGTTTCTTTTGGTGTGCAGAAGCTCTTTAGTTTAATTAGGTCCCATTTGTCAATTTTGGCTTTTGTTGCCATTGCTTTTGGTGTTTTAGACATGAAGTCCTTGCCCATGCCTATGTCCTGAATGGTATTGCCTAGGTTTTCTTCTAGGGTTTTTATGGTTTTAGGTCTAACATTTAAGTCTTTAATCCATCTTGAATTAATTTTTGTATAAGGTGTAAGGAAGGGATCCAGTTTCAGCTTTCTACATATGGCTAGCCAGTTTTCCCAGCACCATTTATTAAATAGGGTATCCTTTCCCCATTGCTTGTTTTTCTCAGGTTTGTCAAAGATCAGATAGTTGTAGATATGCAGCATTATTTCTGAGGGCTCTGTTCTGTTCCATTGGTCTATATCTCTGTCTTGGTACCAGTACCATGCTGTTTTCATTACTGTAGCCTTGTAGTATAGTTTGAAGTCAGGTAGCGTGATGCCTCCAGCTTTGTTCTTTTGGCTTAGGATTGACTTGGTGATGCGGGCTCTTTTTTGGTTCCATATGAACTTTAAAGTAGTTTTTTCCAATTCTGTGAAGAAAGTCATTGGTAGCTTGATGGGGATGACATTGAATCTATAAATTACCCTGGGCAGTATGGCTATTTTCACGATATTGATTCTTCCTAGCCATGAGCATGGAATGTTCTTCCATTTGTTTGTATCCTCTTTTATTTCATTGAGCAGTGGTTTGCAGTTCTCCTTGAAGAGGTCCTTCACATCCCTTGTAAGTTGGATTCCTAGGTATTTTATTCTCTTTGAAGCAATTGTGAATGGGAGTTCACTCATGATTTGGCTCTCTGTTTGTCTGTTATTGGTGTATAGGAATGCTTGTGATTTTTGTGCATTCATTTTGTATCCTGAGACTTCGCTGAAGTTGCTTATTAGCTTGAGGAGATTTTGGGCTGAGAAAATGGGGTTTTCTAGATATACAATCATGTCATCTGCAAACAGGGACAATTAGACTTCCTCTTTTCCTAATTGAATACCCTTTATTTCCTTCTCCTGCCTGATTGCCCTGGCCAGAACTTCCAACACTATGTTGAATAGGAGTGGTGAGAGAGGGCATCCTTGTCTTGTGCCCATTTTTAAAGGGAATGCTTCCAGTTTTTGCCCATTCCATATGATATTGGCTGTGGGTTTGTCATAGATAGCTCTTATTATTTTGAGATACGTCCCATCAATACCTAATTTATTGAGAGTTTTTAGCATGAAGGGTTGTTGAATTTTGTCAAAGGCCTTTTCTGCATCTATTGAGATAATCATGTGGTTTTTCTCTTTTGTTCTGTTTATATGTTGGATTACATTTATTGATTTGCATATGTTGAACCAGCCCTGCATCCCGGGGATGAAGCCCACTTGATCATGGTGGATAAGCTTTTTGATGTGCTGCTGGATTCGGTTTTCCAGAATTTTACTGAGGATTTTTGCATCGATGTTCGTCAAGGATATTGGTCTAAAATTCTCTTTTTTGGTTGTGTCTCTGCCTGGCTTTGGCATCAGGATGATGCTGTCCTCATAAAATGAGTTAGGGAGGATTCCTTCTTTTCTATTGATTGGAATAGTTTCAGAAGGAATGGTACCAGCTCCTTTTTGTACCTCTGGTAGAATTCGGCTGTGAATCCATCTGGTCCTGGACTTTTTTTGGTTGGTAAGCTCTTGATTATTGCCTCAATTTCAGAGCCTGTTATTGGTCTATTCAGAGATTCAACTTCTTCCTGGTTCAGTCTTGGGAGGGTGTATGTGTTGAGGAATTTATCCATTTCTTCTAGATTTTCTAGTTTATTTGTGTAAAGGTGTTTATAGTATCCTCTGATGGTAGTTTGTATTTCTGTGGGATCGGTGGTGATATCCCCTTTATCATTTTTTATTGCATCTATTTGATTCCTCTCTTTTCTTCTTTATTAGTCTTGCTAGCGGTCTATCAATTTTGTTGATCTTTTGAGAAAACCAGCTACTGGATTCATTGATTTTTTTAAGGGTTTTTTGTGTCTCTATTTCCTTCAGTTCTGCTCTCATCTTCGTTATTTCTTGCCTTCTGCTAGCTTTTGAATGTGTTTGCTCTTGCTTTTCTAGTTCTTTTAATTGTGATGTTAGATCTTTCCTGCTTTCTCTTGTGGGCATTTAGTGCTATAAATTTCCCTCTACACACTGCTTTGAATGTGTCCCGGAGATTCTGGTATGTTGTGTCTTTGTTCTCGTTAGTTTCAAAGAACATCTTTATTTCTGCCTTCATTTCGTTATGTACCCAGTAGTCATTCAGGAGCAGGTTTTTCAGTTGAGTAGTTTCCATGTAGTTGAGTGGTTTTGAGTGAGTTTCTTAATCCTGAGTTCTAGTTTGATTGCACTGTGGTCTGAGAGACAGTTTGTTATAATTTCTTTTCTTTTACATTTGCTAAAGAGTGCTTTACTTCCAATTCTGTGGTCAGTTTTGGAGTAGGTGTGGTGTGGTGCTGAAAAGAATGTATATTCTGTTGATTTGGGGTGGAGAGTTCTGTAGATGTCTATTAGGTCTGCTTGGTGCAGAGCTGAGTTCAATTCCTGGGTATCCTTGTTAACTTTCTATCTAATTGATCTGTCTAATGTTGACAGTAGGGTGTTAAAGTCTCCCATTATTATTGTGTGGGAGTCTAAGTCTCTTTGTAGGTCACTAAGGACTTGCTTTATGAATCTGGGTGCTCCTGTACTGGGTGCATATATATTTAGGATAGTTAGCTCTTCTTGTTGAATTGATCCCTTTACCATTATGTAATGGCCTTCTTTGTCTCTTCTGATCTTTGTTGGTTTAAAGTCTGTTTTATCAGAGACTAGGATTGCAATCCCTGCCTTTTTTTGTTTTCCATTTGCTTGGTAGATCTTCCTCCAGCCTTTTATTTTGAGCCTATGTGTGTCTCTGCACGTGAGATGGGTTTCCTGAATACAGCACCCTGATGGGTCTTGACTCTTTATCCAATTTGCCAGTCTGTGTCTTTTAATTGGAGCATTTAGTCCATTTACATTTAAAGTTAATATTGTTATGTGTGAATCTGATCCTGTGATTATGATGTTAGCTGGTTATTTTGCTCCTTAGTTGATGCGGTTTCTTCCTAGCCTCAATGGTACCGGTTGTTCCTTTCCATGTTTAGTGCTTCCTTCAGGAACTCTTTTAGGGCAGGCCTGGTGGTGACAAAATCTCTCAGCATTTGCTTGTCTGTAAAGTATTTTATTTCTCCTTCACTTATGAAGCTTAGTTTGGCTGGATGTGAGATTCTGGGTTGAAAATTCTTTTCTTTAAGAATGTTGAATATTGGTCCCCACTCTCTTCTGGCTTGTAGAGTTTCTGCCGAGAGATCAGCTGTTAGTGTGATGGGCTTCCCTTTGTGGGTAACCCGACCTTTCTCTCTGGCTGCCCTTAACATTTTTTCCTTCATTTCAACTTTGGTGAATCTGACAATTATGTGTCTTGGAGTTGCTCTTCTCAAGGAGTATCTTTGTGGCGTTCTCTGTATTTCCTGAATTTGAATGTTGGCCTGCCTTGCTAGATTGGGGAAGTTCTCCTGGATAATATCCTGCAGAGTGTTTTCCAACTTGGTTCCATTCTCCCCATCACTTTCAGGTACACCAATCAGACGTAGATTTGGTCTTTTCACATAGTCCCATATTTCTTGGAGGCTTTGTTCATTTTTTTTTATTCTTTTTTCTCTAAACTTCTCTTCTCGCTTCATTTCATTCATTTCATCTTCCATCACTGATACCCTTTCTTCCTGTTGATCACATTGGCTACTGAGGCTTCTGCATTTGTCACGTAGCTCTCGTGCCTTGGTTTTCAGCTCCATCAGGTCCTTTAAGGACTTCTCTGCATTGGTTATTCTAGTTATCCATTCATCTAATTTTTTTTCAAAGCTTTTAACTTCTTTGCCATTGGTTCGAATTTCCTCCTGTAGCTCAGAGTAGTTTGATCATCTGAAGCCTTCTTCTCTCAACTCGTCAAAGTCATTCTCCATCCAGCTTTGTTCCGTTGCTGGTGAGGAGCTGCATTCCTTTGGAGGAGGAGAGGTGCTCTGATTTTTAGAGTTTCCAGTTTTTCTGCTCTGTTTTTTTCCCATCTTTGTGGTTTTATCTACTTTTGGTCTTTGATGATGGTGACGTACAGATGGGTTTTTCGTGTGGATGTCCTTTCTGTTTGTCAGTTTTCCTTCTAACAGACAGGACCCTCAGCTGCAGGTCTCTTGGAGTTTGCTAGAGGCCCACTCCAGACCATGTTTGCCTGGGTATCAGCAGTGGTGGCTGCAGAACAGCGGATATTGGTGAACCGCAGATGCTGCTGCCTGATCATTCCTCTGGAAGTTTTGTCTCAGAGGAGTACCCGGCCATGTGAGGTATCAGTCCACCCCTACTGGGGCATGCCTCCCAGTTAGGCTATTTGGGGGTCAGGGACCCACTTGAGGAGGCAGTCTGCCTGTTCTCAGATCTCAAGCTGCGTGCTGGGAGAACCACTAATCTCTTCAAAGCTGTCAGACAGGGACATTTAAGTCTGCAGAGGTTACTGCTGTCTTTTTGTTTGTCTGTGCCCTGCCCCCAGAGGTGGAGCCTACAGAGGCAGGCAGGCCTCCTTGAGCTGTGGTGGGCTCCACCCAGTTCGAGCTTCCCAGGGGCTTTGTTTACCTAATCAAACAACTAACTCAGCAATGGCGGGTGCCCCTCCCCCAGCCTCGCTGCCGCCTTGCAGTTTGATCTTGGACTGCTGTGCTAGCAATGAGTGAGACTCTGTGGGCATAGGACCCTCTGAGCCAGATGTAGGATATTATCACCTGGTGTGCCGTTTTTTAAGCCCATTGGAAAAGCGCAGTATTAGGGTGGGAGTGACCCAATTTTCCAGGTGCCGTCTGTCACCACTTTGACTAGGAAAGGGAATTCCCTGACCCCTTCCGCTTCCCAGGTGAGGCGATGGCTCGCCCTGCTTCAGCTGGCACACAGTGCGCTGCACCCACTGTCGTGCACCTACTGTCTGGCACTCCCCAGTGAGATGAACCCAGTACCTCAGTTGGAAATGCAGAAATCACCCGTCTTCTGCATCGCTCACGCTGGAGCTGTAGACCAGAGCTGTTCCTATTCGGCCATCTTGGCTCCTCCGGATTTTCTCACTTATTCTTGAAAGAATGTTTCCAGATTATTATTGTTAACCCAGGAGGCTGTCAAATTAGAAATGAATCTGTGCCTCAAAAGTTAAAGAAACCAGTAACTAATAGAAATAATTGAGTTTGCAAGATGGCAGCTAAGAAAGAAATAATTTGTTGTTGACACTGAAACTCTCTCTGCTTATGAGATAAAGTAACTGACTAACATCAGTTGGAATCAATATGGCCAGTGCATATCTGTGCAGAACCAGCTTGCTGACATCACCACCTGAATTTACACGAAATGATTCATACTAACTCCCCTTGAATTTGCACATGTGATCCATGAGGTATCATGAAGAGACAACTGCACATGCCCAGAGACTTTCCAGACCTCCACTTTTCTTCCACCAATCACCTAATCTCAAAATCCACCCCCTGAAACTTTTCTAATAAAGATACTGCTTTGAAGCCAGCACAGAGAGACAGATTTGAGCTTCACACTCGTGTCACCTTGTGAGTTAACTTCCAATAAGACGTCTTTCTTCTCTCAAAACCTGGTATCATAGTATCGGCTTCTAGTGCATTGGGCAGCAAGCTCCCTTTAGCTTGATAACAGAGTCTCAGAGTAGAATATCTTTAAAATCGTCTCTACCCTGCCTCCTGCATCAGCCAGCTAGTCCATGCTTACACATGCCCTGTGCTTTCTCAGCTTTGCTGTCCCACTGCCTGGCCTACAGCAGGCCATGCCCTGGAAGACTCAATTCTGAGTGCAGCCAGCCCTATGAGAGGAGCCACCACATTGGGCACAGCAGTATTGGATCAGCTCTGTGATTGGGGTGAGATTTGAAGAGAGGTCTCCTCCACCTTCTGCCAGACTGCTGCCTGTCAGGACTATTCTCTCTCTGACCCTAGCAAAGACTATTTGGAAGAGCCAACACTTGTGAAGTGGAACATATTGCTGGATCTTGAATAATTCCAAGCTTTCCTTAGGGGACACTGCAAGGGATATATTGGAAGACCTGTCCTGGACCCTGCTCCTTCACTTACAAGCCAGCCTGAACTAACCTCTTTGAGGTTAGTCACTGGTAAGATAGGGATGATGAAGATGATGATGATGTGCCATCTCTCCTGCCTATTCTATAGAATGGCCTTATATCCAATCTGTAACCTGCAAAACCTTTGT
The DNA here is from genome assembly GCF_028858775.2 of Pan troglodytes. NCBI lineage: Eukaryota > Metazoa > Chordata > Mammalia > Primates > Hominidae > Pan > Pan troglodytes. Next base: position 43,391,369 of record NC_086015.1, read on the forward strand.
ACACATACAAAGGTTATTAATAAAATAAACAGCATGTAGCCTTCTACTGGTAGTATAACTTTGGGCAACTTATTGAAACTTTTCTGGGCTTCAGTTTCCTTATATGTAAAATTGGGATAGTAATAATGTATTCCTCTGGTCTATGTGTTCAGGGTTTTGAAATGGTGTTCTAACATCACCTACTATTCACTGGCTAGCAGTACCACTACTTGCCTACAGTAGAATAGAAAGAATTGGAGCTCATTCCTGTGTGTATATATACGTGGTATGATATGAATATGTCTGTCAAAGAAAGACTAAAGCACTGGTCCAGATTAAAGGAAACTAAAAAGACATGACATCTCACTGAAATATTAATATATAATTCTAAATTGGATTCTGGATAGGGGAGAAAATGCTATGAAGGACAGTTTGAGGACAATTGGTGAAATTCAAATTTGGACTGTATATGAGATCTTATAAGTATTAAAAGAAATAAAGCAGAAATATTTATAATAGTACCTGGGGTGTAGAAAGCACAATAATTAGTCATTACCTATAGGATGTAAGCCATGTTTTGTTCAGTACCATATCCCCAGAACCTAGAGCACATAATATGTGCTTAATTAATATTTTTGAATGAATGAAGAAACTGGGCTCCTACAACAAAACAGAGCTAAGAACTAGGGTGAGGTGCCCAGGGCCAACTGTCCTTACATGCAGGGACTGATTGTCATTGTTGGTTCCTAGTCATTGTTGGTTACCTTAGTGACCCTTGGCATGCAAAACATTCTAAGATTGATCCAATTATTCCAGGTACCTGGTTAACACAACCAAAATTCCTGGCAGCTCTACACATCAAATGCATTTGTAATTTACTAACTTATGATTGCTTAGTGTTTTGCCTGGCAAGGCAAGTGGGTGGGTTTTGCTGCTGTCCTCTGCCTCTCAGGAGACAAAGACAGGCTCTGCTTGGCTGAGGAAGAACCTCAGGCCAATGCTCATCTAATAGGAGTGAAGCTAGCCTTTGTGAGGAGGTTCAGTTGGCAGATCTCAGCTGGATGTCATGCTGCAGAGAGGTCTCAGATGTCTGGTGGGGTGCCGACATGCAGCACCCCTTCTCCAAGCTCTGGCTGGCAAGCACCTGCCACCCAGATCAGCTGGTCCAGCTCATCACTGTGTGTGTCCTCATCGCCAGATGCTGGGCAGCTGAGGCTGGTCATAGAGCCCCAGAATGAGACAAGTAACACCCTAGATAGTATTCGATCTGCTGCTCTCCTTTGACAGATGAGGAAACTAAGGCCTGGAAACACAAGTTGGCCTGCCCAAGGCCACAGCAGATATTGGCAAATTCATGAAGACTTAGGGCCAGGGCTCCTGATTCTTAGAAGGTGCTCATTACACTTGGCTCTGTTAGCCTATTTTGAGGGGTGAGGATCTCAAAGTGAGGCCACCAAGGGCTAAGAGACAGTACCTAGAGGTCCCTTCACTCTTACTGACTCTGTAGCCATCCTCTAGTTTCTCTTGAACATTTCTGATGTGGGAAAGTTGAATTGTCAAACCCTAGTGTGGGTAGAAATGGGGAAAGAAAATCTGAGCAGTAGCACCTGGAGGGAAAGCAGCAGTTACATTTTAATAAGATAATTTCTAGGCCGGGCACAGTGGCTCACGCCTGTAATCCCAGCACTTTGGGGGGCTGAGGCAGGCAGATGACCTGAGGTCAGGAGTTCAAGACCAGCCTGGCTAACACGGTGAAACCCCATCTCTACAAAAATACAAAAGTTATCCAGGCATGATGGCGGGTGCCTGTAATCCCAGCTACTCGGGAGGCTGAGGCTGGAGAACTGCTTGAACCCGGGAGGCAGAGGTTGCAGTGAGCTGAGATCATGCCATTGCACTCCAGCCTGGAGAACAAGAGTGAGACTCCATCTCAAAAAAAAAGAAAAAAAATAGGCAGAATTAAAAGTGAATTGTGTGCAATTTAAGTGCTAAGAAGTAGCATCAACTGGATGTCATCCCTTTCATATTTTCATGAGTAACCTCATCCCAAAAAAGATTTCAGTCCAGGCTTTGTTAATATAATCATTGCTTAAAAAATTCTTTGGGCTCAAACTGCAGAAGGAGAGATTTTTTTTCTGTTGAATTCAGATGAAACTAGCATCTTGGAATGCTTGCTCTGGCAGGTACTGAGCCAGGTCCATTCACATTATCACTACCTCATGCAGTTTGCACAGCAATTTGCAGGGAAGGTGGTGTTATTCTCATTTTTACACATTTGAACATTGATGCTCAGAGCAGTTAAGTGACAAGCAGCAGTAAGTGTGGCATATTAATGGGAAAAAGTTTCCGAGATTGAATTCAAATGCCACTACCATCCACTAGCTCACAAAAGAAGAGCTTCCTGCAGAATGGCAGTAACAATTGTTGATCATTCCTTCACACCTGACCCCTCGCCTTTAAGAGCTTGTCTGTTTATAAGTAATTTAAGAAGCTATGTTTCTCTCCATCTGTTTAGGTAGAGAAGAGCATATAGAGGGAATTGTGAGTAAGCCAGATTAATGCACCAGAAAAAGTAGAAACTGCACCAGAAAAAGTAGAAACTGCACCAGAAAAAGTAGAAACTGTACCAAGAACAGGAAGGACGGATTGGCACCAGTGAATTTAAACAATAACCAGGTAGAAGATAAAAGAAGGTGTTGTCATGTGATGGATTATCCAAAATTCCCAGTGGGGAGGACTAGCTATCTGGACTCAATCATCTACTCTATCTCCCAGAAAAAGGAGTCTCTGGTTGAGCCGCCTTTTTTTTTTTTTTTTTTTTTTTTGAGATGGAGTCTCACTCTGTCGCCCAGGCTGGAGTGCAGTGGCGCGATCTCGGCTCACTGCAACCTCCACCTCCCGGGTTCACACCATTCTGCTGCCTCAGCCTCCCGAGTAGCTGGGACTACTGGCAACCACCACCATGCCTGGCTAATTTTTTGTATTTTTAGTAGGGATGGGGTTTCACTGTGTTAGCCAGGATGATGGCTGAGCCTTCTGATTGTAATAGGACAGTAAGGAGATAAAATAAACTACATAGTCAAACAAGGTGAACCGTCTTAGAAGCAGAACCTGAAGGAACTGGGGAGCAGGAGAGCTGGCACAGAGGAGCTGGAAGCTGAAAGGAAACAGGCAGGGGAAAGAATGTGTCTTTGAATTGCATATCAGCAAGGCTCTCCAGTGTCAGTGAGACTTGACCAGTTTGTAACTTCCCGTGTACGGAAATCCTTCTAACATGCAAATCTGACCCTTTCATTCTCCTGCTTAAACCTCTTCAGCATAAAGCCTACATTCTCCTACATGGTTGATGGAGGGCCCCAGGCTCTCCCTCTGGCCTCCTCCCTTCCATTCCTTCCCTCCTACTAGACGTTTCCACATTTACAGTTCTAGGAATCTGACATGCTCTCTCTTACCTCTGGGCATTTGTACATGCTCTGCAAGATGAAAACAGACTCATCTATTAGTAAATGCTTGAATGAATGAGTCAAATCGGAAGGTACTGGGGACAGTCCACCACCCCTTTTGGACTTTTCAGGTCTCAAGCAGTAGCCACCTCCAGTCTGATACAAAGGATTACTCCCTCCCCAGTGCCAGCTGGAGCCCCATCATGGTGAGGCTATATAATGAGTTCATGGAGAAGACTGTGGATGGGTCATGGACAAGACTTCCAGGTTGTTGGTGCTCTGTGCAATTCCTTAAAGAAGCAGACCTTGCTAAGATTGCTAAAGCTGTCCCTGGTATGTTGAAACCCCCTACACCAGTAGGGTTTAACTGGGCTTGCAGGGGTGCTCTAAATAATACAGAACTGTTGGCAAAACTTTGTTTATGCATATGCATTTTCCTCAATGCAATCTGTGCCCCAGCCTATCTCCTATATCTCCTCTGTGGCTTGCATTAGCCTGAAAGTCAGGACCAAGGGAGTCTGGAGATCATGATCCCTGATTCATATGATATTAGCTCAGAAAAGGAACTTGGAGCCACTTAGTTCAAGGCCCTCATCTTACACGTGAGAAAGCTGAAGCCTAGAGAGGTGACAATGAGTTTTTGTCAGATATCGGACTAGCATCAGAAACTCCTGACTTTTAGTTCAGTGTTCTCTCCACTTCTATCCGAAGCCACTCCTGGCATCTCCTTATACTTTCCCACCACAGCTGGTCTCCTGTATAGACCAGACAGATGAAGCATACATGAGGAATTGGAAAGGGGCAGCGTCTGGGACTAAGGGCCAGTGCCTTCACCCTGGTACACCCAAGGCCAGTAGCTCAGTGACAATGCCAGTGGGACTATCAGGTAATTTACAGACACCTGAAGCCAGGACCCAGAACCTGTTGGGAACAGGACACGTGTTCCCTCTAGTGGCCAGTTTGAGCTGAGCTTCTGACTGGGTGAAAGAGAACGGATGGGAAAGAATGGCAGATGATGGAGTGCCACGCGTGTTAAGAAACAAAGGGGCCAGAGGGAAGACTTCTAATTTACATACCTAATCTGTCATTAGAAATTCTGCTTTGAGATTTTTGGTAAAAATGCAGATGTTTGGTAAGTATTTGGAATTAAAAAAACATAGACACAGGGTCTTGCTCTGTCACCCAGGCTGGAATGCAGTGGTGCAGTCATAGTTTGCTGCAGCCTTGAACTCCTGGGCTCAAGAGACTGTCCTGCCTCCACCTTCCGAGTAGCTGGGACTACAGGCTCATTCTACCACACCTGGCTACTGTTTTTATTTTTGTAGAGACAAGGTCTTGTTATGTTGCCCAGGCTGGTCTTGAACTCTTGGGCTCAAGAGATCCTGCTGTCTCGTCCTCCCAAAATGCTGGGATTACAAGCCGGAGCCACTGAATCTACCCTAAGTATTTAATTTTATATATGGGAGGCTTCACTCTTGACCTCTAATTAAGGCCCATAAACTGGCCAGGTGCAGTGGCTCACATCTGTAATCCCAGCAATTTGGGAGGCCGAGGCAGGCAATCACCTGAGGTAAGGAGTTTGAGACCAGCCTGGCCAACATGGTGAAACTCCATCTCTACTAAAAATACAAAAATTAGCTGGGCATGGTGATGTGCGCCTGTAATCCCAGCTACTCAGGAGGCTGAGGCAGGAGAATCACTTGAGCCCGGGAGGCGGCGGTTGCAGTGAGCTGAGATTACACCATTGCACTCCAGCCTGGGCAATAGCACAAGACTTATCTCAAAATGAACAAACAAGAAAGTTGAGGTGAATACACAGCTAGCAGGTGACAAATCCAGGACCAAATACAGAATCAATGCCTGATTCCAAAGTCCACTTTCTTTTTACAGCATTACTCTGCCTCATTGGTCTCTCAAAGACACACAGAAAAAAGCAGGAGATAGCCTCTACCCTTTAAGGAAGGGAAACAAGGTGTATCTGTCAGGGAAATATGTGTCCTGATTTTCTTTCATCCAGATTATGAAAGATAATCTCCTTTACTTAAAGTCAACTGATTACAGAGGTTAACCACATCTACAAAATACCTTCACAGCAACACCTGGATTAGTGTTTAATTGAAAACTGGGTATTATAGCCTAGCCAAGTTGACACATAAAACTGACTGTTACACAAGATGCTTGCTTATAAATGAAGTCATTCTGTCCAAGATAAAGAAAACCTGGCCTGGTGTGGTGGCTCATGCCTGGAATCCCAGCACTTTGGGAGGCCAAAGTGGGCGGATCACCTGAGGTCGGGAGTTTGAGACCAGCCTGACCAACATTTTGCTAATTTTGCTAAATGCAAAATTAGCCAGGCGTGGTGGCGCATGCCTATAATCCCAGCTACTCAGGAGGCAAAGGCAGGAGAATTGCATGAACCCAGGAGGCGGAGGTTGTGGTGAGCCGGGATCGCAGCATTGCACTCCAGCCTGGACAACGAGAGTGAAACTCTGTTTCCAAAAAAAAAAAAAAACCTTCCACATATGGATAGAGCTATAAGCAAACCACAAAACCACAAGTGGGTCCTGCTTACCCCTGTGGGAAATTCAGATCAATCAGGACCTAGAAGATTTGTGACCAGAAAATATGTGCTTATGTTTATAAACTTTTAGCCAAAATGTTGCCCGTTTCCTCATTGTGAAGAAAGCAGGAAAACAAGAAGAGTTTGATTTTTTCCATAAGATGGGGAACTGCTTTGTCAAAATATTGATGGAGTGACTTGTGGCTTCCATATGACAAAACACAAAACACCACACTGCCTGGGCACACACCATGGCTCCTCTCCCTTCCACTGCCCCTAACAACTTGGTCCTTGGAGTAGAATGTGAAGATCCCACTCCTGCAGGAACGCAGTCCACCCCACAGAGCCATCTGCCCCTCCCTCGGATACCAGCTTGTAAGCCGCTCTAACTCATTGTTCTCTCGTAGCCTGGTCACCCTTGGCTCAGGGGTGAGGTTACAGGCAATAGTCACTGGCACAGAAGGAAGAAAGGTGTTTCCTTCTTGTGAAGCCAAAAGCAGTGACAGGACCATCCTCTTTGTGGAAGTTTCTGGGTAAAGCCATTAGAATTCCCTTTTTTTCTGCAGTATTCACCCATTCTTGTGATCAGGCAAAGAGTGGCTTCCCCCACTGGTGAAGACAGTGCCCTTGGAGACTCTTAAGGCTTCTCTTTCAGGTTGTGCGTGTTTAGGATGGGAGCAGATATTCAGATGGAGAGGAGCCTCCATTAGTTACAGGACGAAGACTATCATAAGATGCCCATTAGACCTGAGAGGCCAGTAGGCATAGAGAGACTGATGAAGATGGGCGGTAAGGGAGGTTGTAGCAGAGAGAATGCATGGTATCTCCCCTCTCAATCCCCTATTGGTTTCCAAAAGGCAAAGGCTGGCCTCATTGTTTTGGCATCAGTAGAAGAGAAAATTTAGATATTTCCAGAAGCAGCTCTGGCTCCAGGCAGGTAGAAAGATCTTGCTGAGCTGGTCTGCTGGAAACATGGAGGTGGGGGCAGTGATTTACCTGTGTGCTTTTCACCATTCCAGCCATCTTCTTACAAATGAAATGACGCAGATGCAAGGCGCTGCAAGGCCCACCTCCTCCTGCTCTGACAGGCAGACAGGAAACCAAAGCCCCTATCTGAGCAGCCTCTGTCTCTCCCATTCACCTCCAGCTTCCCATGTGGACCTTTGCCTTTTCCTTCTTGGATGGTGGAAACTCCTCCAGATGTCAAGACTTGCTGTGAATAAAGTTTTAAGAGGAGGTCATGTATCCAAACTGATACATGTGTATTTCTTCCTGGGTAGAGGATGTCTACAATCCTTGGGATGGGAAAACATCATGTAACCTGATCATACAATCCAGAAAACATGGGCCACTTTGGATCTTTGAGGGACCAGTGTGTAATTGAGGGAAGTTAGGTCATAAGAGCCAAATCACCTTCCCTTGACTGCAGATAAATCCATTAAGGCTTGCCTTATGCTAATGACCTTGTTTTGAATTAAAGTCACAATGTTTTCTTTTAAAAAAAAAAAATTCACTCCTCCAACCTTGCCATTAAGTACTGCTCCAAACCCCCGACTCATCTGCCAATGGGTGATGCTCTTTCCCCATGATCATTATATATCTCTGCATCCCCACAAACATCCAGGGGAGGAGATGTGGGAAAAGAAGGGCCTGTGGGCTTTAGAGTTATGAGTAAGCATGGCAGGAGCAGATACAGAGGAGGGAAATCTGCCAGCTGCCACCCTTGAAAGCCAGCCCATTTCTTCTGAGCCCACAGCCAAGCAGGCATACCTGGAAGGGTGAGGGAGTGGAGGGCCGGCTTTCACTCTAGATCCCACCTGTGTTCCCATACCCAGAGTGGCCAAGAGCAGTCTCTAAAATACGCCAACCCATGATTTCTCAAAAGTAGGGATTCTTATCTTATGGAATCAGTGCAGCGGGGGTGGGTGTCAGGGTGGAATTAGGTCTTCCTTTAAAAAGAAGTTTCAGTGCATAGTTATCAACATCACTACTGCACAAAGAAAAATAAGCCTTGCAGCTTAGAACAAAGGGTAGCAAAGTATTCAATCACCAGGCAGGTTTGTAATTTTGTTTCGTTTTGTTTTTTGAGATGGAGTCTCGCTCTGTCGCCCAGGCTGCAGTGCAGTGGCACGATCTCGGCCCACTGCAAGCTCCACTTCCTGGGTTCACGCCATTCTCCTGCTTCAGCCTCCCGAGTAGCTGGGACTACAGGCGCCTGCCACCACACCCGGCTATATTTTTAGCAGAGACAGGATTTCACCATGTTAGCCAGGATGGTCTCGATCTCCTGACCTCGTGATCGGCTCGCCTCGGCCTCCCAAAGTGCTGGGATTACAGGTGTGAGCCACCGCACCCGGCCTGTAATTTTTTTTTTTTTTTTAATGTTTATACTTTCCTTAATCCTTTCTGGGAATAACCACCTCTGGGACCACTTTCTTTCCTGTTCTATGTACCTCAGAAGCACAGGAATGAAGCCTGAAAAAATATTATCTTGCTCCCTAAGTCAGTTTCCTTTCTGATCTAGTTCTTGGGTGATGAATGAAGGTGGAAAGTAGCGAAGGTTGCTATGAAAAGCTTGGACTTTATTACCAGGGCCACTGCATTTTCAACAGGAGTGTCAGGATCCCAGCAGTAATGCTTTTCCATGGATCAGCCAGACAGGCATAAGGGGAAATTGGGAGACCAAAAAAGCCATTGACAGATTCCAGGTGAGCAATAAACCAGAATTTTGACCAACTAGACCAGCGCTGTCCTACAGAAATGTAATGGGAGCCACATGTTAAAGTTTAAATGTTTTACTAGCCACATTTAAAAAGAAACACATGAAGTTATTATTATTTGTTTTAGAGACGGGGTCTTGCTTTGTCGTCCACGCTGGTCTCCAACTCCTTGGCTCCCTCAAGCAATCCTCCAGACTAGGCCTCACAAAGTGCTGAGATTACAGGCCTGGGCCACTGCCCCCGGCCTGAAGTTAATTTTAATATTTCACCTAACCCAATATATCCAAAATATCATTTCAACATATAAAAATTATTGAGATTTTACCTCACCAGTCTTAGACATCCAGCGTGTGGTTTATGCATACAGTACATATCAATTCCACACTAAATTTTCAGCATTTAAAGGGAAATATGGTCCTGAAAAAAAAAACAAAACAAAAAAACGCCTGTTTAAGGAGAAAGCATTCCACACTGCTTGTTTTAATATAATTAAAATTAATGTATCAATTAATAAATCAATAGCCCACGTTGGCTAGTGGCTGCCTTACTGAGCAGACCAGGTCTGGATTGTAAATACGTTCAGACGTTCCACGCAAAAGCAAAGTTCCCTGCAGACGCTCCATTAAGTTCTGGGTGCAAGGAAGCGCGGATCCTTCAGTTCTGGGCGTTTTCACCAGGTGGCACTCAGAACACCCTCACGTGACGAGCGTCCCACCCGGAAGCGAAATCTCCCCTTCTACAGAGTTCCTCCGGCCCTTCCTCCACCCCGGGATACACAGAACCTCATCTCCTCCGGTGCTGAATCCTGCAGCAGGGCAGGATGGGCAGGAGAGCAGAGCCGCGGAATCTGCGGCGCGGGTGAAGAGCGGCGCGTAATTCCCGCGGCGAGATTGTTCCGCGCCCGCAGCCCCTGGACTAGCAGGATACGAACCCCGGCGGCTGCGTGCTTATAGGCGCAGACGTCAGAGAGCCCGCGGCTTAAAGCGCGTCGCCTGGCTAGCGCCACCCCCTAGCCTTCTTCAAGGCCTCCAGGGCTGGGCCCAAGCGCCCGTCGACGGCACCCTGGGCCCAGAGGACTCGCGGGTCTCATCTCCAATGATTCAGAACTCACGTCCGTCGCTGCTGCAACCCCAAGATGTCGGAGACACGGTGGAAACGCTTATGGTGAGGGCACTGCGGGGAAGGAAGGGCAGGGGTCCGAACCGCCGGCTCGGGCCGGAGAATTCGGGGCGTTGCTAAGGCTCGGCTACCCTTTTCCGCGCCCCAGGGTGCGCTCAGGGTTTAGGATGCGGCGGGAGAGGAGTCTGACTAAGGGAATTGAGAAGGGGGCAGGGAGTGAGGAGAGGCCAGGAGCTGCAGGCCAGCCCTGGGGGCAGGCGCTGTAGGGCCGATGTCCCGGTAAAGGGCGGAATTGCCGGGGCCTGGACTGGACGCGTGCCGGGGAGTGTGCCCGCGCGGCCCCCACAAGGTGCGAGTAGGCTGCCAGGTGGAAGGGCACCCGGGCAGATTTGCGACGGTCACAATGCCTGATAATAGCGCTGACGCTGAGAAGCCGTTGATACCGCAGCGAGCTGGCCGGGTAGCGCTGTGCACCCGCGGGCGGCGGCCTACCTGGAGGGGCCAGTCGTGGCGGCACCGTTCCAGCCTGTTGGGACGGCGCTTGGTCCCCCGGCGACGCCACGCCTCCTCCGGCGTTCGATTGGTCATCGTGCCCGGGCCGCCGGGCCGCTATTGGTGGAGGCGGAGGCGGGGCTGGCGGCGTGGTTGCCTGGTAGGTGGAGTCGGGGTGCAACCAGTCTTTAGACGCTAAAGGCCTGAGGCCACGGCAGCAGCCGCAGCTCTCCCTCTGAGGTCTTGAGCCCGAGGTAGGGGCGGCTTTTTTTTTTTTTTTAATCCTTAAAGGCGGAGACGGCGGCGGTGGCGACTTTACGTTGACGTCTTTGAAAACCTGCTTACCTTTTTCAGGGCTCTCCAGCCATCGCCTCCAGATGTGAATTGGACTTAGGATAGTTTTTTCAGGGCAGTAGGAATTTCTTGTGGATCCAGTTTGTACTCTTATGTGCTACTTATTTCGTGTGCGTATTATTGTTTATGCCCTCTTCTTTCTCCCCTTAAAAAGAAACTACTTTTTTATTTACCTTGAATATATTTTTGAGCTTTCTTTTCTTTTTTCTTTTTTTTTTTTTGAGACAGAGTCTCGCCCTGTCGCCCGCGCTGGAGTGCAGTGGCGTGATCTCGGCTCAACTGCAACCTCTGACTCCCGGGTTCAAGTATTTTTCCTGTCTCAGTCTCCCACGTTGCTGGGATTACAGGCGTGCGCCACCACGCCCGGCTAGTTTTTGTATTTTTAGTAGAGAGAGGGTTTCACCATGTTGGCCAGGCTGGTCTTGAACTCCTGACCTCAAGTGATCCGCCTGCCTCGGCCTCCTAAAGTGCTAGGATTACAAGTGTGAGCCACCGCGCTTGGCCTTGAGCTAATTTTTAAAAGTTAAGTTCACTCGCAAAGGATGTGTGCCATTCACCATTGACAAAAATCTTAAGACCATTCAGTATTACCTGTTGGGATGGTTTTTGTTGTTGTTGTTGTCTTGTTTTTGCCTATTAGAAGTTGATCTATACTGCTAGTATAAATAACATCTGCTCTGTGCTAATGGACTGGGAAAAGTACAAAGCTAAAAAAGTTATTGGCTCAATAACTTGAGCCAATAACATGTCTAATCACTGTGCTGTGAAATAAAAGACATTAAGAAGATATTTCCTGCAATCAAGGGTGGGAAGGTGAAGGACAGCAGCAAATTTGTTTTAAAACAAATTCCACACAGCACCTGTGTGAGCACTGGGGAAGCAGCGCCTAACATAACTGCCCAGAAACTAACTGCAGGTCATTCCTATAGCCTTGCTGGAGCAAGGGGCCTGGAGAGAGGTGGGGGAGATTAACCCATCCTGGGATGAGTCATGCAGGGCCCACCGAGCCCTATCATGTGGGATTGTGCTCAAAGGGAGAGCATAAGGTTTCCTGTTAGGTGGTAAGATTCATTCCGCTGTCACTGCTGAACACCTACTGTGCACCAGGCTCCGAGGTCAGTTCTTGAGATATCACCATGAACAAGACAGGCAGGAGTTGTGATTATTCTGTCTTTGACACGCAGTCATAAGGGAGATGGGGACAGGTGCTGCTGCAGAAGCCCGAAGGAGAGGCACTGAACTTGGACATGGGGGAGTTAGGGAGCAAGACCGGTGCTAGGGCATAACAACATGTCAGAGTTTTCAGAGGCGAAAGTAAGGCGGAGTCCTCCAGTATGGCTGCAGAGTGTGTTAGTGGGAGGGTGAGAACATAGGCCAAAACGGTTAGCAGGAGCCCTGTGATACATGAAAGGCCCTGCAACCAGCAGTTTGGACTTTATCCTGAGAGGAATATGAACCAATTAAAGGGTATTGGTTTGGTTGGGTTTTTAAAAATTATAATTCAATTAGTATTAATGACAAATTTGTGGGATACTCTGTAGCTCCTAATACATTTGTCATTACTTGTATTTTTATTCCATCTTTTTTTTTTTGGTCTTGTTTTTAAGCGAGTAACTTCAAATTTCACAAAACATTATCTTTCATTGAAGGGTTTTATTTCTGAAAGCAGCATGATCAAATTTGCAGTTTTAAAAGATGACTCAGGCGGGGCATGGTGGCTCACACCTGTAATGCTAACACTTTGGGAGGCAGAGGTGAGCAGATTGCTTGAGTCCAGGAGTTTGAGACCAGCCTGTGCAACATAGCGAAACCCCGTCTCTACAAAAAAATTAGCTGGGCATGGTGACACACACCTGTGGTCCCAGCTACTCGTGAGGCTGAGGTGGGAGGATCACCTGAGCCTGAGAGGTCATGGTTGGCAGTGAGCCATGATTGTGCCACTATACTCCAGCCTAGGCATCAGAGCAAGACCTTGTCTCTAAATAAATAATAAAACAGAAGATGACTCTGGCTTCAGGGTAAAGAGTGGATTAGAGGGGTCATATAGATGACAAATGGGTAAAAAATTGGTGGCCGTCACCAAGGCAAGAGATAACAGGGTTCTCAGCTGGAATGGATTGGTGGATTTGAGAGCTGTTTTGGAGATAGAGTGAACAAGTGTGGAGAGGCCAAGTCCAAGGATGGTGCTCAGGTTTCTGGCTGGGTTGCTAGAGAAATGGCATGGCATTCACTGGGATGGGGCACCTTGGAGGAGGAGCTGGTCGGAGGTGTGGGAGAAAGGTAAGTTCAGGTTTGGAAACATCATCTGAGGTGGCCATCTGAGTACGTGGCTGTGTGAGACTGAGCTCCAGCGAGAGGCTGAGAGTGTGGAGGGGAGGGTGGAAATGGAACCCCTGGAAGTGGATGAAGAGCCATGGGAGTATGGTTCATTTAAGGGAGAGGCCAGAGAAGTGGGAGGAAACCCAGGACAGTATTAATCTCTGAAGCCAAAGGAAGAGAGCATTTCAAGGAGGGAGTGGTGGTGAATAGTGGAATGCACTGAGTGGCCTAAGTATCCTGGATTTTCACTTTAGACTGGGTGGTACGGTGAAAAGAGTATGAACTTTAAGTCCTGGCCAGTGGCTTCAACCCCTGTGACATAGGACACATTTGTAACCTCTGTGAGCTCCAGTTTAATCTGTAAAACGGGTTTAAAATACCTAGCTCATAAGATGCTATGAGATTTTGAGGTGGTGTCTATAGATGCCTCGCCCAGTGCTACTCTGGGAGCAGAGTGGAGGGTGGGTTGGCATAGTTGAGGCTGGAGACTGCCGCAGAGGTCATTAGGATGGATCAGTGGAGGCCAGACTGGGAAGATTGAGGGCTTGGTCAGTGGGACTTGGTCATGTAGCAGCAGGCATGGTGAGTTTTATGTGTCTCCGAGGTTTCCAACCTGGATTCCTGGAGTATCCCAGTGTGGATTGGAGAAGAGGCAAGTGCGTGGAGAACTGTTGACCAAGTTTCCATTTTGGACATGTTGAATTTGAGATGCCTGTGGGCCATTTGAGGGAAGACAAGGAGACATTAGCAGAGTCTGGGGAGAGGCCAGACTGGGCTGGAGATGTGGGCATTACCAGCATGTGTGTGAAGCCTGGATATGGGTGAGGTTACTCTGAAAGGAGATAAGAGGAGCAGTCCTATGTGAAGGGCAGGCCAAAGAAGAGAAGGAGAGAGAAACCAGAAACTGTGAGGAGAGGCACTCAGCTATATGGCATGTACCAGAGAGGCCAAGTAAGATAAGGGCAGGGACAGGAACGGGGTCCTGGGGTGCAGCAGGTGCTTGGTGAGCCCTCAGAGGCTGTGTTAGTGGAGGAGATTTAGCTGGATAGCAAACTGGGGGGGCCTGCGGAGGGACTGGCACAGAGCAAGTGGAGATGGTGTAGCATCAGGCTGGAAAGATGGATGCTTTGGAGCCTGTTGCCTGGCAGAAGAGGAGATGCCAGTGGGAGCGAGAGACCCAGTGTGTGAAGAAGGGGGGCTCATTAATGCCACAAAGTCTTGGGGAGAGACTAGAAACACAGAACTCATGAGAATATTGGTTGGCAGAAGAGCAGGACACCTCTTGGGGAGAGGGAGTTGATGTAGATACAGACTTGCTAAAATACGCACACCTTACTTGGTTTTACCTGTTGTCTTACCAGACCACCCTTTGGTACTTCAGAAGTTATTGGATCGTGGTTGTAAACTCCAGTTTTTAATGACCTTAGTTCCCCCCACCCCCTGCCTCCAACAGTCTTATGAGGAATTCCAGTTATAACTGGCTTCTTTGGTGGAATTTGAGATACACTCTCTTCTCTGTTAAGCAAATACTGCAGATTACAAATATTTCAGTTCCAGGTAAGTAGTTATGTGATGTGTAATGGAAACTTTATATATATTCATCTTAATGTTTTAGGGCCACAATGTTTCATTTATTTAAAAAATAATAGTGCAAATGCCACTTAATAAGGGAAGAGGTCTTTGGGGATGAATTTGCCAAACATTTTTGGAGAAGATAGCTATTTATTTATTTATTTATTTATTTATTTATTTAAGGGAAGGGGAAGAAGGTCACTGGTTGGATTTTAAGTACCTTTTCACAGTCATTTGTGATACTACTGGGTTCTAGGGGTCTGGAGAAAGGATGCTGTCCTGTAATGATAGCACCAGTGCTGGAAGCTGCAGCTCCTGGAACTAAGGGAGGTATATTTAGTCTTTGAAGGAGTTCCACCCTTCCAGGTGGTGTCTGTAGATTAGCCAGTGTATATGACGGTTCATGGGTTGAAGGAGAAGCAGCAAAGCCAGGGGAGGCTACTGGTCTGTAGGACTGTGTGATCTGCTTAGGGCCCAGTGAGATGGTAAGGGGAAAGTTTTAAATGAAGGAAATACTAGGTTCTACAGGAAGTGGCACTTACATTTTACACAGTGGTTGAGCTTAAGGTTTCATTTGCTTTGGCTTGGTCCTATAAATACCTATAGGTCTTAGAGCAAAGGGAGCCTGCACATCATCAGTTCAAAGTGAAAGCACTGCATTCAATTGACTTTGCTTTTGCAAAGATAGGGAGATGACCAGTAACTTTTTGAGTCAGAACAAATAGGGAAGAGTGGTCAGTGGCATGGAAATAGTTTTGCTCCCACTGAGCAATATGTCTATCAGCAATACGAAGACCAGAGATACCTCTTGCAGCATCCAATGTCCTCAATAACATTGCAGTATTTTTAATTTCTGGCTATACTTTTTCCTTCTCCGAGGTATGAAGAAAACATGAGGCACCACCAGGTAAGTGTCTAAGAGACCATTATAAAGGAATTTGCTGGTCAGGTATAGAGAAAGGTGAGGCTCACACAGGCAGAGCTACTGACACAATATTGTCTTATCCTGCAGTTGCATCCGGTGATCAAGGCTTTCCTGTGTGGCTCCATTAGTGGGACCTGCTCTACCCTCCTTTTCCAACCTCTGGATCTCCTTAAAACACGCCTGCAAACCCTCCAGCCCTCAGATCATGGGTAGGCCCTGTATTTCATTGGGGAACTGATTTCAGCCACTTCTCAGACACAGGAACATCTTTACTGTGTTAAGTCAACTTCCATTCTGTTGGATGTTCAGAGAGAAACACAGGCCATGCCCAACTTTCATATGTTCTCTGAATTGTTTTTATATTTGACATTTCTTTTTAATTAAATGGGGTCCATTCCTGAGCAGCTTCCTGGAATCTGCTTAGTGACATTTACACTTTATTGTGTCAGCTTGTGATGTTATAACTGTATTGCCTGGCATGAGAGTGCCAGGGGATTTTCTGGAAATAACATCAGTATTATCTGTTTTTGTTTTTGTTTTATTTGTTTTTTGAGGCAGATGTTCGCTCTGTTGCCCAGGTTGGAGTGCAGTGGTGCGATCTCGGCTCACTGCAACCTCTGCCTCCGAGGTTCAAGGGATTCTCCTGTCTCAGCCTCCCAGGTAGCTGGGATTGCAGGTGCTCGCCACCATACCCAGCTAATTTTTGTAATTTTGGTAGAGGTGGGGTTTCACCATGTTGGCCAGGCTGGTCTCAAACTTCTGGCCTCGAGTGATCTGCCCACTTCAGCCTTCCAAAGTGCTGAGATTACAGGCATGAGCCACTGCACCCAGCCTCTATTGTCTGTTTTGTGTGTGCCAACCTACGAACACATAGAGTATCTCCAAGGTGCATTGTAGAGATTGTTAAGTGTCCTAAAAATGAGTCTATAAAGGAAGTGTTTGAGTGGGGAATTGTTTTAAGAGGAAGTGATCTAAGTGATTTTTTCCTTCCTGTCTCCATTTTGTCTGCTTTCAGGTCTAGACGTGTTGGGATGTTGGCTGTACTCTTGAAGGTGGTTCGCACGGAGAGTCTTTTGGGCCTTTGGAAAGGGATGTCCCCTGTAAGCTGCCATCTGGGTCTAGGTTCCCTAGCATCCACTCCTTGATAACCAGCTATTTCTCATCCACCTTACCAGCTCTTAAGGATATGTGAGAGTCAGAAGTGGTGGGAGTACCTATGTGGTCTTCTCTCTCATACTACAACTAACTTCTGTTTGAAGGCTCAGGGATATGTTGCATCTGCACATTATGCTTAGATGTGATTTATTAGTGCAGCATAGTCTCTACAGCATAGGTACCTAATGTCCCACCTGTCAGAATGCCCTTGCTTATCACTTCAGTAAAAGTGGGATGGTACCTCCACACCAGCATTTCTTTGCTCAAAGGCTTTTTCTGGCCTTAGGGACTCACGCCAAGGAATTAGTGCCCAGCCCAAACCCAAATCAGAAATCCATACACTGATTTCTCTATTATCCCAGTAATGTACTTCAGAGTAATTTTGTGTTTTCAAGAGTATAGGCCAGTTATATAACTCACTGTAGGTTTATTTGCAGTTTCTTTGTGATTAGATTTAGTTCTACATTTTTAGCAAGGAGACCACAGAAGTGATGTTGATTTCCTAACCCACAGCACTGTGCATTTCCAAACCCACAGAGTCCTCAACCACTGAAAGATGAGAGTTGGTGTTTAAAATCCCATGTCCCTCCCCACTCAGTTGGAGGGATAACTCTGAGGTGTGTTCTACACCGATTCCCAGAGTTCCCCAGTGGGATTAAGTTGCCCACAGCAGAAACTGGTTTTATAACATCGTTTATTGACTGCCTTCTCTGCTATCTCATGTCCCCCACTTCCCTATTGGTGTTCCTTCCACACCTTAAACAAAGTACTTGCATGCGAATCATCCTGGGGTCTTTTGGGAAAACCCAGCTAAGATAATACTTAAAGTGTTTGGTCTTTGATTTTCTTTTCTCCCTGACCTTCTCTGCAGTCCATTGTGAGATGTGTCCCTGGCGTTGGAATCTACTTTGGCACTCTGTACTCTTTGAAGCAGTATTTCTTACGAGGCCATCCCCCAACCGCCCTGGAGTCAGTCATGCTGGGGGTGGGCTCTCGCTCTGTTGCAGGGGTCTGTATGTCACCTATCACTGTAATCAAGACGCGCTATGAGGTGAGTTCAACCACTTTAGGGCCTCAGGATAGTTCAGCTTAGCCACTGGGCTCCTGGGGAGTGACCACCGATGTCAACTCCTGATTTGTAATCTAACATAGAGTCTGATGTGGTCAGCCAAGCCATATGTGAACTAGATCCCATGGTAATGCCCCATAACCTGCAGTCTGCTTGTTCAGTGCTGAAATGCAGCACCTCCATGCGAGTCACTGGTTCTGTGCTCTCTTTGCAGAGTGGGAAATATGGCTATGAGAGTATCTACGCTGCCCTGAGGAGCATCTATCACAGTGAGGGGCACCGGGGCCTCTTCAGTGGCCTGACAGCAACTCTCCTTCGAGATGCGCCCTTCTCAGGAATCTACCTGATGTTTTACAACCAGACCAAAAATATAGTGCCTCATGGTAGGGATAAAGGAAGATGTGGGGAAGAGCTATCCTTGAGACATCAGATCCTCACCATTTTCTCTGGGATATGAGACTATGTGTTTCTCTTAGCAGAGTGTTAGGAACTGAGCCATATCATGATTGTGTCAGGAACTGGGATGCAAAGGTGGATATGACAAACTTGATCCCTGCCCTTTGGAGTTTACATCCTATTAAGGCAAACAGTATTTACACCACTATAATTTGGCGGGGTGAGGATAGGGTGGGTGGGAGGGAAATAAAGCATGCTTTGCAGAGTTTCTGCAACAATACTTCCCAAATTTGATCTTAAGATTGCTGGGTCCCATCCAAGGCCTCTTAGATGAGAAACCTTGGGGTACAACCTAGGAGTCTGTATTTTTCAAGACGCACTTGATGTGATTCTTGTTAAAGTCAGGGAAACAGTAGTAAGTTAGGAGTTTGAAGAAAAATAATATTTTCATCTCCCTTGCTGTGTTCCCAGTTAACATGGTTTTGAGCCCTCCATTTAGGTGGAGATGAAGGTGTCAAACTTCAGTCAGTGGGGGAGGCCCACCCCACCCCACCAGTTAGCTCAGGTTGGGCTAGACATGGACAAAATTGGTAGGCAGTAAACAACGACCCAAGCAGAACAAGGTATTGCTAGAAACACATCCATAGAATGAACCTGCATGTAATAAAGTGTCTATGGATAATTTGAGCAAGGAATTGCAACCAAGGTCCTTTAATTAGGAATGCCAGCATGCCCGCCATCATGACTATGGGGACCAGCTACAGCTGGAGTGCCTTGGGAGATTTGCTGCTTCTACCCAGGCACCAGAAGGTGTAACCCTGCAGGTCACAGCCTTATTTTGTGACAGAAAGTTAAGGCAATAAGGAAGCATAGATGGGCAATTTTTAACTTCTCAATCCATCTTTAAAAATTTCTGAGGCCCATCACTTCTTGGCCTTTTGGCTAAGATCAAGTGTAGAAATTTCTGAGGCCTGGTGCGATGGCTTATGCCTGTAATCTCAGCACTTTGGGAGGCCGAGGTGGGCAGATCTCTTGAGGCCAGGAGTTCGAGACCAGCCTGGCCAATGTGGTGAAACCCGGTCTTTACTAAAAAATACAAAAATTAGCTGGGCATGGGTGGCACATGCCTGTAATCCCAGCTGCTTGGGAGGCTGAGGCACGAGAATCGCTTAAGCCTGGGAGGTGGAGGTTGCGGTGAGTTGAGATCATGCCACTGCACTCCAGCACTCCAGCCTGGGTGACAAAGTGAGACTCCGTCTCAAAAAAAAAAAATCGATCTGGTATTTGGAAATAAACTTGCAAAAAAGCCACAAGAATAGTACAATGTACATATTTTTTTCCTGCCCTTTGAGGGTAAGTTGGAAACATGATGCCCTTTTAACTTTAAGTACCTCAGTGTCTATTTCCTATGAATAAGGACATCCTGTCATATAACCATCTTATGAAATTCAGGAAGTTTAACCTAGATAATTTCTTCTTTTTTTTGAGACGGAGTCTTGCCCTGCCACTCAGGCTGGAGTGCAGCAACGTGATCTTGGTTCACTGCAATCTCCTCCTCCCTGGTTCAAGTGATTCTTGTGCCTCAGCCTCTGGAGTAGCTGGGATTACAGGTGCATGCCACCATGCCTGGCTAATTTTGTATTTTTAGTAGAGACAGAGTTGCACCATGTTGCCCAGGCTGGTCTTGAACTCCCAGGCTCAAGTGATCCTCCCGCCTCGGCCTCCCAAAGTGTTGGGATTACAGGCATGTGGCCCAATTCTTTAACCTACAGTCCATATTCTGATTTCTCTAATTGTCCCAATAATGTACTTCGTAGTAGTCCTGTGTTTTATTTTCAAGAGTATAGGCCAGTTATATACCTCATTGTGGGTTTATCTTCAGTTTCTTCATGATTAGATTTTTAGCAAGAGGACCACATAAGTGATGTTGTATCCTCACTGCTTTATATCGGGAGGGTCATGACATCAATTTGACCCATTATGAGTGATAGTAACACTTTATCACTTGGATAAGATACTGACAGGTATCTTCCCTGAAAACTCACCTATTTTTCCCATTGTAATGTCTAAGTATCTTTGTGGGAAGATAACTTTGAATCTGTATAAACATCCTGTTTCTTTTTCCCACATGTTTTAAAATCAGTCAATGATTCTTGCCTGAGTCAGTTATTGTGATGGGGTTTGAAAAAGGTGCTTTTCTAACTCTATCATTCCATCCACATAAATTTACTAGTTGCACCTTTAAGTTTTGAATTCGTAGCCTCATTTGAATCCAGACCTTTCTTGGTTTGGGGAAGAATTGGTGGGTAACTTGCACTGACCTTTATCTGATTAATATAAGATCTATATCCACATGTTACCTTTGTTCTATTTCAGACCAGGTGGATGCAACCCTTATTCCTATTACAAATTTCAGCTGTGGGATATTTGCTGGTATTCTGGCCTCACTGGTAACTCAACCTGCGGATGTTATCAAAACTCATATGCAGCTTTACCCACTGAAGTTTCAATGGATTGGCCAAGCAGTGACACTTATTTTCAAAGTAAGACTACAAAATAAGTACTGGTTCTTGTGGTGTTTAAGGATCTCTTTCTAGAGCAGTAGTTCTTACCCTTCACTCACATTAAAATTGCCTAGAGAGCTTTTAAAAATCCCCATGCCCAGGTTAAAATCTAGGCCAACTATATCAGAATGTCTAGTGAGATTTTTTTTTTAATGTTCCTCTGTGATTTTAATATGTTTTAAGGTTGAAAACCACAAAATTGATATTTCTTTGCGGGGCGGAGACACTTACATTAGGAACACCTGTGATATTTGTTAAACACTGCAGATTGCTGAACTCTACCCCAGACTTACTGAATCAGGAAATCGGGGTGAAATTAGTACTCTAATTGAGGACCTAGGGTAAAGTACTATTTAGTCAGAGGAAAAAAAAAAACCCACACAAACACATTGTTTTATTCTAGCAGTTTGCTCTAATATACAGGTGTCTAGTCTTTTGGCTTCCCTGGGCCACATTGGAAGAAGAATTGTCTTGGGCCACACATAAAATACACTAACACTAATGATAGCTGATGAGCTAAAGAAAAAATGTCACCAAAAAAATCTCATAATGTTTTAAGAAAGTTTACAAATTTGTTTTGGGCTGCATTCAAAGCTGTCCTGGGCCACATGCAGCCTGCAGGCTGTGGGTTGAACAAGCTTGCTCTAATATAAATGGACAAATGGTATTATTGAAGATAAAAAGTATAGTAGAGGCTGGGTGCGGTGGCTCATGCTGGTAATCCCAGCATTTTGGGAGGCTGAAGCAGGAGGATCCCTTGAGCCCAGGAGCTGAAGACCAGCATGGGCAATGTAAGAAGACTTTATTTAAATTAAAAAAAAATAAGTAAATTACAATAGATGTATACTATCCATAAGCCACTGGGTTGGCTCTTTTAGAACATATATTGTTATCACAAAGCAGATATTCTTGCTAAAGGTAAATGTGAATTTGTGTTCTTATCTCTATATCTAAAATCAGAAAGTTTTAAAATAATATTTTCTTTATGTGAAATCGCAAATCAACCCAGATTATGAGGGAGGAGGAAGGGGCATTTTTTCTTTAATTAATATGAAGAGAGGGCCACCAAGAGCATACAGTGAATTACAAAAAGATAAGACAGATGACAAGAAGGCACCTTTTCCTTCAGCCTGGATCCAGGATCCAGGGTTTGGCAAGCAGGTTTCTGCCTGGATTTCATCTGCTACTTGGGGCTTAGTGCTTCTGTACAGTATACAAACTGCACAAGTACACAGCAACCCTGCATAAAGACTTTCAGCTAAGAAATACCCCTAGATAGAGCAGCCTAAAAAGGTAAGCCCAGCAACTACAAAAAAAAAAAAAAAAGGGTTTTGGCCAAGCGCGGTAGCTCACGCCTGTAATCCCAGCACTTTGGGAGGTTGAGGTGGGCAGATCACAAGGTCAGGAGTTCGAGACCAGCCTGGCCAATATGGTGAAAACCCCATCTCAACTAAAAATCCGAAAATTAGCCGGGCGTGGTGGTGGGCGCCTGTAGTCCCACCTACTCGGAAGGCTGAGGCAGGAGAATCGCTTGAACCCAGGAGGCAGAGGTTGCAGTGAGCCGAGATCGCGCCACTGCACTATAGCCTGGGCAACAGAGCCAGACTCTGCCTTGGAAAAAAAAAAATTTTTTTTTAAGTTCTTTGGTTGTCTCCTTGGACCCATTATTCTTACTTTGGGCATAAAGTTTAGAAACTAAGTCTTAAACGTGGGGTAACAGAGACCCTCACTGTGGTACCAAGTGGATAATTAATTGTATTGCTACTTTGCTTCCAGAGTTCTGACATTTATTTTCACCATAGGACTATGGACTACGTGGCTTCTTCCAAGGTGGCATCCCCCGAGCCCTCCGCAGAACTCTAATGGCAGCAATGGCGTGGACGGTGTATGAAGAGATGATGGCCAAGATGGGCCTGAAGTCCTGACCAAGAGAGGACTGGGAACGGGTGAAATCTATTGCCCTGCTTGGTTTCTGCCAAGGGCTGCTGCTTCTTACTATTCTGCAGTAAGATGAAGTCCTACCTGGAAAACCAGGCAGAAATTGTGTTGCCTTTGCCTTCAGTAATCCCCTTAAGGAGAAAATATATGGACCTGATTTCAGCCTTCAGAATCTCCAAAAGAGGAGTCACCAATTCATAGAGCACACTGGGGTGTTAGGAGAGAGCTTTGCATACTCTGAAAGGCTACTTGGAAAGGCATTTTCCCAGGAGAGCTCTGTCAGGCGGCTGCGCTTCAGCCCCACCCCTACACCACAGGGTCTCCTTGGGTATGTTCTTGGGCAAGCAATCACAAAGCCAGAGAAGCTGTAAGCTGCCTGCCGGGCCTGAGGAGCTCCAACCAGGGAAGACTGGATGTGAGGAGAGGAGTCACTGTCACCAGGTCACAGACTGACTGAGGTGATGGTAGGATGAGGAGGAACAGATGCCCTTCTTTAATTGGTTCTCAGTTAACTTCTCAGAGGCTCTGGAGAACGGGACAGTGGCTTTCTAGCCTCTGAATGTTCCAAATAAAATTTTTTGGTCTTGGCTCCTGTACTGTTTTACCTCTAAATTCTGGCATTTTTTTTCCCTGCAATTAAAGTGCTGTACTTTATTTATTGAACTTTATCATTGAAAGCTGTTTGGAAAACCTAAAAGATGTTGTCACACTTCTGTTTTCTTTACCTGTGCCTTATAAAAATGGACCAAACCCTTTTCTAAAATAAAATAGTTCTAGGGTGGCTGGTTATTGACCTATGTAGGTCCCTAAAACCTAATTTCTGTTCAAAAAAGCAGCTTTACTGAATGATGCAACCATCACTATAAATCAGTTTAAGAACATTTTTATTCCCCAAACAGATCTCTCATGCCTTTTGTAATTAATCCTCATTCTCAGCCCCAGGCCACCACTGATAGGCTTTCTGTCTTCATAAATTTGCCTTTTCTGGATACTTCATATAAATGCAGTCTGTAGGCCGGGTGCGGTGGCTCAAGCCTGTAACCCCAGCACTTTGGGAGACCGAAGCGGGTGGATCACATGAGGTCAGGAGTTCAAGAGCAGCCTGGCCAACATGGTGAAACCCCGTCTCTACTAAAAATACAAACATTAGCTGGGCGTGGTGGCATGTGCCTGTAATCCCAGCTACTTGGGAGGCTGAGGCACGAGAATCACTTGAACCGAGGAGGCAGAGGTTAAAGTGGGCTGAAATCATGCCACTGCACTCCAGCCTGGGTGACAGAGTGAGACCCTGTCTCAAAAAACAAAAAAAGTGACTATACCATTTTCCATTCTCAGCCACAGTATATGAGAGTTCCAATTTCTCCACATCCTTGGCAACACTTGTTATTATCTCTTTTATAGCTATTCTTATTGTGCACTCAAATCTTTTCTTGAAAATTCAGGAAGATGGCCAGGCAAGGTGGCTCCTGCCTGTAATTCCAGCATTTTGGGAGGCTGAGGCAGGCGGATTACTTGAGGCCAGGAGTTCAAGATCAGCCTGGCCAAAACAGCGAAACCCCATCTCTACTAAAAATACAAAAATTAGCCAGGCATCGTGGGGCACGCCTGTAATTCTAGCTACTCAGGAGGCTGAGGCAGGAGAACCACTTGAACCCAGGAGATGCAGGTTGCAGATCACGCCACTGCCCTCCAGTCTGGATGACAGAATGAGACTCCATATCAGAAAAAAAAAAATCAGGAAACAGCCATTACTTTATACAAGAAGCACAAGTTGGGGGGATATTTAGTCTTGTGGTTAAGAACATGGGCTCTAATCCAGGCAGCCCAGGTTGAAAGCTGCTCGCTCTCCACTACCTAGGCATGGCACTGAAATTATGCCTAGGAAATGGGGTTAGTTTGTTTTGGGGGTTTTTTAGGGGGCGGAGAACAAAGTGTCGCCCTGTTGCCCAGGCTGGAGTGCAATCGTGCAATCTCAGCTGACTGCAACCTCCACTCCTGGGTTCAAGCAATTCTCCCACCTCAGCCTTCCAAGTAGCTGGGACTACACGCTGGGCTAATTTTTTGTATTTTTAGTAGAGACAGGGTTTCACCATGCTGGCCAGGCTTGTCTTGAACTCCTGATCTCAAGTGATCCACCTGCCTCAGCCTCCCAGAGTGCTGGGATTACGGGTGTGAGCCAGCGCCCCCAGCCGGAAATAGGGTTAGTAATGTTTCCTGCCTCTTCAGGTGGTGGTGAGGGTTAATTAATAAATGTTTCTGAAATGTGGTATTAGCTTCATAGGACAGCCACAACAAGTTACCACAGTCAGAATGGTTTATAACTCAATCTGGAGGCCAGAAGTCTGAAATCAATGTGTCAGCAGCATTGCACCTCTGAAGGCTCTAGGAGAGTCATGCTTTGTCTGTTGCACCTTTTAGTGGTGGCTAGCATTCCTTGGCTTGTAAAAACATCACTCTAATCTCTGCCTGTCTTCACATGCCTTTTCCCTTGTGTATCTGTTTCTCTCTATGTCCAGATTTCTCTCTTAAGGACACCAGGTATTGGCTTAGGGCTCACCCTAATCCAGTATGACCTCATTTTAATTTGATTACATCTGTTAGACCCTATTTCCAAATAGGGTCACATTCGCAGGTATTAGGGGTTAGAACGCCAATGTATCTTTTGGGGGGACACAATTCAACCCACAACACAGATTAAGTTGATGTATAAGTTAAAATCAGTTTATACTTTAGGTTTTAGGTTAAAACACCATATTTAAAATAGTAGTTTGGGTAGGGGTGTGGGAGAGGATGAAGCAGGGTCCTAAGCTTACAGTGGCACCCAAGCCTCCAATGCTGTGACCTGTGTGTTGTGAGGCCTCGTGCTGTAGGAAGCAGGGGAGAGGTCAGGATGGGAAAGGAGAGAAGGGAGGGACAGTTGGATGGAGTGGCTGCTTCCTAAGAACTTAGACTCTGGAGTAGGTGTTCCATGTCCCTTGCCTCCTCAGCCTCCTTTGACCCTCATCCTGAGTGCAGGGAACCTAATGCCAGTGAGGACTCTTAGGGAGGAGGGGCAGAGATAAGGCCGAGAGAGTTGGGCTTCTTCCCAATGCGAATTTCCTGGCCTTACATTGGCAGATGAATTTCTGCCACCAGATTCCCCTCACATTTTCTTCAATTGTTTTTTAGGGGAGCAAATAAATATGATAAAATCAGGAGAAATCATCTAGTTTTCTCTAAACATGAGGTAGAAAATTTGTCTTTGTGAATCTTGAGTCCTGCGGCAAGTAGCCTGTTTTTTCCTCTCTCACAGTCTCAGTATTAAAGCTTGGAAAGCAATTGGCTAGTGAGCGTTAGCTGGCTTTGGAAGCATTGCCCACTTTTTTTTTTTTTTGAGATGGAGTCTTGCTCTGTTGCCCAGGCTAGAGTGCAGTGGTATGATCTTGGCTCACTGCAACCTCTGCCTCCCGGGTTCAAGCGATTCTCCTGCCTCAGCCTCCCAAATAGCTGGGATTACAGGTACCTGCCACCGCGCCCGGCTAATTTTTGTATTTTTTAGTAGAAACGAGGTTTCACCATTTTGGCCAGGCTGGTCTCGAACTCCTGACCTCATGATCCACCTGCCTTGGCCTCCCAAAGTGCTGGGATTACAGGTGTGAGCCACCACATTGGCCTTTTTTTTTTTTTTTTAAATGGTTCCTTCTTGGCTGCCTTAGACTTATTAAAGCACATTAGAGGTGGGGCTCTGTGGGAGGAAAATAGTCAGATGGTGACTAAAGATAAGGCAGTGTAGGGCTACAGCCAAAAGAAGACACAGAAGCAAAGGTTTCAAGCTGTATTACACTCGCTTTCTAAGAATACATGATTATGAAATCTTTCAAGCCATCACAATAGGAGAGCCAATGGTCTACTGGCCCTTCATTCATATCGCTCAGATGGAGCAACTGCCAAGATTTTGCCACACTTGCTTCTCTCCCCTAACTGTGTCCCCTGCTCCTGCCACTCCTTTTTCTTTTTTTTTTCTTTTTTTTTTTTTTTGAGACGGAGTCTCGCTCTGTCACCCAGGCTGGAGTGCAGTAGCGCAGTCTTGGCTCACTGCAAGCTCTGCCTCCTGGGTTCACGCCATTCTCCTGCCTCAGCTTCCCGAGTAGCTGGGACTACAGGTGCCAGCCACCACGACTGGGTAATTTTTTTTGTATTTTTAGTAGAGATGGGGTTTCACTGTGTTAGCCAGGATGGTCTCGATCTCCTGACCTCGTGATCCACCTGCCTCGGCCTCTCAAAGTGCTGGGATTACAGGTGTGAGCCACCACGCCTGGCCTCCTTTTTCTTTTATGAAGCTTTTAGAGACAGATCCCAGACATCATATAATTTCACCCTTGCTTACTTCAATATGCATCTCTTAAAAATTATGGACTTTTTTTTAACATAAGTATGTCATTACCCCACCTGGAAAAATTTGACACATTTTTTGCATATCATCCATATTCACATTTCCCAGACTGTCCCAACAATGATTTTTTACAGTTGGTGTATTTCAATTAGAATTCAAACAAGGTCCATACAAGGCATTTGGTCTTTTATTGATGTTTTAGAAACAGGGTCTTGCTCGTCACCCAGGATGCAGTGCAGTGGTATGATCATGGTTCACTGCAACCTTGAACTTCTAGGCTCAAGCCATCCTCCCACCTCAGCCTCCCAAGTAGCTGGGACTACAGGTGCACGCCACCACACCCAGCCAGTTTTTAAAAAATTTTTTTGCGGAGACAAGATCTCGCAATGTTGCCCAGGCTGGTCTCAAACTCCTAGCTTCAAGTGATCCTCCAGCCTCAGCCTCCCAAAGGATTGGGATTACAGGTATGAGCCACCACACTTTGCCGGCAGTTGGTTTTGAAAATCTCTAGGCTGGGCACAGTGGCTCATGCCTGTAGGCCCAGCCCTTTGGAAAGCCAAGGCTGATAGATCGCTTGAGCCCAGTAGTTTGAGACCAGCCTAGGCAACATAGTCAAACTCTGTCTCTACAGAAAAATTAAAAAATTTGCCAGGTGTGGTGAGGCACATCTGTAGTCCCAGCTACTCAGAAGGCTGAGGCAGGAGAATCACTTAAGCCCTGAAAGTCAAGGCTGCAGTGAGCCGTGATCAGGCCACTGCACTCCAGCCCAGGTGACAGAGCAAGGCCCTGTCTCAAAAAAAAACCTCTTTATTCCAGGACACCACCATTCTCCCCGATTTTTTTGTTCTACATTGTCTTTGTAGGGACTGAGGGGACGGGGGAACAAGACAAAGTTAGAGGAAACTTGATTCTGAAGCAGTGTCTAAGGCCTCTCTTGGCATATCAAAGGGCTAGTCTTTGAGGTAACACATTCTAAGCCCCAGTATCCTGGAAAATGTCCCATTTTCTGAATTTGTTTTCTGATGGTTTTAGCTCATTTCTGTTTCACACATTGTCTATAAACTGGATGTTACCTTGGATGGCTCGATTACATTTAGGTCTATCCAATTTCTTAGGCAAAGGAAAGACCAGAGCTATAGATTCTAAGTGGTAGAAAGTCTGAAAAGGCATACGAGGGTCTCTCACTTAGCAAATGAGTGAGTGCAAATGAAACGTTCTATTCACTTCATTCAGTTGCTTCCTCCCAAGAGAAATGAGGAGAGGCTGAAATTTCTTTAACCAGCAGTTAGAAAGGATAAGTAATTTTGAGGCAAACCAAGGTTAGAGTGAGTCAGTTCTGAGGGCCCAATCAAGACAGGGAACCCAGCACTGACTCTGGGAGGTTGCAAAACTGAAACCTGCTCACCAAGGTTATGCCTTATGCCCCTTCCATATACTTCTGGCTGAGCAGTGCATTTATAACTTGTTGGGTTTTTTGTTTTTTTGAGACAGGGTCTCACTCTATTCCACAGGCTGGAGTACACTGGCAATCTCAGCTCACTGCTCTCAGCTCACTGCAGCCTCGACCTCCCAGGCTCAAGCAATCCTCCCACCTCAGCCTCCCAGGTAGCTGGGACTACAGGCATGCATTACCACACCCAGCTAATATTTTTGTATTTTTAGTAGAGACAGGGTTTCGCCATGTTGCCCAGGCTAGTCTCGAACTCCTGGGCTCAAGGGATCTGCCCACCTCAGCCTCCCAAAGTGCTGGGATTACAGGTGTGTGCCATCACGCCTGGCCTTCTAACTTATTGTTGATATTAAATGTAACAACCAGGCTGGGCACGGTGGCTCATGCCTATAATCCCAGCCCTTCGGGAGGCTGAGGCGGGCAGATGACAAGGTCAGGAGTTCGAGACTAGCCTGACCAACATGGTGAAAACCTATCTCTACTAAAAATACAAAAATTAGCTGGGCATGGTGGCACGCGCCTGTAATCCCAGTTACTTGGGAGGCCAAGGCAGGAGAATCGTTTGAACCTGGGAGGCAGAGGTTGCAGTGAGCTGAGATCATGCCATTGCACACCAGAGGGAGACTCTGTCTCAAAAAATAAATAAATACATTTAACAAGCAGCAGGGCACAGTGGGTCACACCTATAATCCCAGCACTTTGGGAGGCCAAGGCCAGTGAGATCACTTGAGGTCAGGAGTTCAAGACCAGCCTGGCCAACATGGCAAAGCCCTGTCTCTACTAAAATTACAAAAAATCAGCCAGATGTAGTGGTGTGCACCTGTAGTCCCAGCTATTTGGGTAGCTGAGGCACAAGAATTGCTTGAATCTGGGAGGCAGAGGTTGCAGTGAGTTGCAATTGCACCACTGCACTCCAGCCTGGGAGACAGCAACTCTGTCTCAAAAAAAACAAAAAAAAAAGAAGAAGAAGAAAAAAAAATTTAACAATCCACTGTGTCTTAAATTTCAGCTTTTGTCACCACTCCCTCCAAAAAAAGGTGCCTCAATGCAACAGCCTCTAGGTAGAACTAGCTTCTAAGTTCTTCTCTGCTCCTGGGAGCCATTAGCTTAGGTAGTCAGGAAATACCCTAGGCCGGGCGCAGTGGCTCATGCCTGTAATCCTAGCACTTCGGGAGGCCGAGGTGGGCTGATCACTTGAGGTAAGGAGTTCAAGACCAGCCTGGCCGACAAAGCA
Source organism: Pan troglodytes (assembly GCF_028858775.2). Taxonomy (NCBI): domain Eukaryota; kingdom Metazoa; phylum Chordata; class Mammalia; order Primates; family Hominidae; genus Pan; species Pan troglodytes. The sequence goes on from NC_086015.1 coordinate 43,421,030, forward strand.
AAACCCTGTCTCTACCAAAAATACAAAAACTGGCCAGATGTGGTGGTGCGGGCCTGTAGTCCCAGCTACTTGGGAGGCTGAAGCTGGAGAATTGCTTGAGCCTGGGAGCAGAGGTTGCAGTGAGCTGAGATCACACTACTGCACTCCAGCCTGGGTGACAGAATGAGACTGTCTCCAAAAAAAAAAAAAATTACATAAAATAAAGAAGAAATACTCTAGAGTCTAGGATCGTGGTTTTTAAACTCAATATGGCTGCACATTGGAATCATCTGGAAAATGTAGGGGCTCAGAAAATGATACCCCTGACTGAATAAGGCACTTTGGCATGCTGCATGCTTTGAATTAAAGAAAATTGAAAGGCTTCTGAAATAGCGTCAGAACCAAGGTTTCTTTCTGACCTTCCCCTAACCCCATCTCTCAATCCCCTCTTTTCCCAAAGCATCCGGAGGGGCTTTGTCTGAAGTTCCCTTATCTGAATAAGGTAGGTTCCTCCAGAATAAAATACAATAGTCTTAAAACTTCCTCCCTAAGAATCTCATCAGGTAACCAGGAAATATTAACCACTGGGAAGAGAAAAGACTAAAAGTCATCACCATGCCCAGACAGACTCTTCATCTATTTTTCTGAGGGCAGCTTTTGAGAGATTTTCCAGGAGACATTATTTGCCTAATAAGGCAACCTTTGGTCACAGTGAAGTTCCTCCCCTTACCCTTTGCTGCTGTTTCCCCCAGAGCTCACAGGAACTTTGTCTCAGGCAAATTTTCTGTTCTTTGAACTCATTCCTATCCTTCCAAAAATCACTTACTAGCCCTCTAAATTGTTTACCATCCCATCTCCCTTCCCTGTGAAGTAGATGCTATTTAAGCTTCAGCCATCTGGCCCTTCTTTGAGTCTTATATTTCGTGTGGCTCCTGTGCATAAGCACATTAATAAATGTGTATGTTTGGCCTGGTGTGGTGGCTCACGCCTGTAATCCCAGCACTTTGGGAGGCCGAGGTGGGCAGATAACCTGAGGTCAGGAGTTCAAGTCCAGCCTGACCAACATGGAGCAACCCCATCTCTACTAAAAATACAAAATTAGCCGGGTGTGGTGGCGCATGCCTATAATCCCAGCTACTCGAGAGACTGAGGCAGGAGAATTGCTTGAACCCGAGAGGCGGAGGTTTCGTTGAGCCGAGATTGAGCCACTGCACTCCAGCCTGGGCAACAAGAGCAAAACTCCGTCTCAAAAAAAAAAAAAGTGTATGTTTCTTCTCCTGTTAATTTGTCTATTGTCAGTTCATTTTAGCAGTGAACACTCAGAGGGTGGAGGGGAAGCCCCTACAAGAGCTTTAAAAGCTACTGATGCTTGGGTCTCACTCAGAGAGTCTGATATATTCAGCCCAGGTGTAAGATTTTAAAAGCTGCCCAGGTGATCCTAATGCCAAGGCTGAGACCCCTGGAGGAACCCTGCAGAGCTGCACTCACTACTCAGCAATCCCAATCAACACGTGAAGGGTTAAGCAGGAGTACATTTGGGTGCAGGGGGCAGGGCATTGTTTTGGGACTCAGGGGCCTCTGAGGAGGCTTGTGGCCTGAGTTTCTGCCAACAAACTGAATGCCTCCTCTTCCCATAACAAAGCGTAGAAGCGGGAGGCATTTGCCGCAAGGGGCTGTGACTTCTCTGAATTTGTCCTTCAAGCCCCAGGTGCTTCAGCCTTGGTGGGTGATGAAGCAGAGCAGCCTGGGGGTGACCTGTGCTAGGGTCCAAGGGTTTCCAAGCTCCTCAGAAAATCATACTGGCTTCAGTGGAGCTGCAGAGCCACTTGCAGGAGAACCTGGATGTGCTGTCCTTTGGAAGAGTGGCCATAAGGGTCTACGAGTTCATTTTAGGGTGGGCTCAGAAATCAGATTGACTCAGCAGGCCCCAGAGAGGCACCTGCACTTTTTTTTTTTTTTTTGACGGAGTCTTACTCTGTCGCCCAGGCTGGAGTGCAAGTGGCGCAATCTCCACTCACCACAACCTCTGCCTCCTGGGTTCAAGCAATTCTCCTGCCTCAGCCTCCCCAGTAGCTGGGATTACAGGCATGCCCGGCTAATTTTTGAATTTTTAGTAGATACCGGGTTTCGCCATGTTGGCCAGGCTGGTCTCTTGAACTCCTGGCCTCAAGGGATCCGCCCGCGTCAGCCTCCGAAAGTGCTGGGATTACAGCCACCGCGCCCCTTCAATTAACTCCTATTTTTTTGTTTGTTTTTTGGGGACAGAATTTCGCTCTATTGCCCAGGCTGGAGTGCAGCGGTGCAATCACATTCACTGCAGCCTTGACCTCTAGGCTCAAGCTATCCTCCCGCCTCAGCCTCCTGAGTAGCTGAGACTACAGGCACGCACCATCATGATTGGTTAATTTTTGTATTTTTTGTGGAGATGGGGGTCTCCCCATGTTTCCCAGGCTAGTCTTGAACTTCTGAGCTCAGGCAATCCACCCACCTCGGCCTCCCAAAGTGCTGGGATTACAGGCACAAGCCACCGCGCCCGGCAAACTTATCTCCTACTGATGGATATTGCAAAATTTTTCTTCTACCAAAAAAAAAAAAAAAAAGATAGATAGATATAATCCATACCATCTGTTCAATCTTGTCCTTTTTAACTTTTTCAGGGAAACTTCCCCCAGGTGATAGATGGATAGATACATGAGATAGATATAACGCATGAGATAGATATAACGCATACCAAAAAAAAAAAAAAAAAAAAAGATAGATATAATCCATACCATCTGTTCAATCTTGTCCTTTTTAACTTTTTCAGAGAAAACTTCCCCTAAGTGAACATTTAAATCTGAATTACGTCCTGTTAAACTGTTCTCCAGGAAAATAAAATAAAATAAATCTTCAAGTTTTTGTTTACCTAACAATTTGTCGTGTCGAACAAACCTTCCTACTTTTCAGGTAACAAAATGGCAGCTTAGGCTAGAAAGCCGCTCATATTCGCAGGTACAAGGGCTGGGTAAGAACGCCCCGCCTGGCTGACTAACTTGAGTTCCGCGCTCTGGACAGGAATTATGCACAGGGCGTCGCTGTGGCACTAGAAACCCCAAAGTCACAAGCGCCCCAGATCCGACCAGGATGCCGCTACCGGATACAGCCCAGTGGCCCGCTCCTGCGGCGCAAGCCCGCCTTCCTGAAGAAAAAGCCCAGTCCCGGCAGCGTTCTTCTCCGGCTCCGCCCTTCTTCCGCTCGACTTTCTTTGCCATTGGCTGACAACGGAGTACATAAGGACGTCATTTCCTGCCGCCTGTCTTTTCCGCGCTACCTGCAGAGGGGTCCATACGGCGTTGTTCTGGGTGAGTTCCGTGTAGCGTCCCTGGCGCCTTCCAGGGCTAGAAAAATGAGCTTTTCCTGCTCAAATGAAGGGTGAGAAGACTAGTGATGAAAGCCGGTCAGACTGGATCTGTCTCCCGCCCGGCGCGCCCCACCTTAGGCCTGCGGCCCGCACGTGGCCAGGCTCGGGCCGGCGGGTTCCCAGAGTGCCCCGGGAGCGGGTGGAGGCCGCCCTCCAGCGGAGGCTCCGAGCTGGGGTTCGGACCAGGCCGCGGGTGGGCGGGAGTGCAGAAAGCGGGCTAACATCCTGTGTTGCTATCCCTTCGGAGCCCCACACGGCGGTGAGTCGAGGCCCAGGCGCTGATTTACACCAGCTACTTGGGCTGGTCGGGTTTTCCCGTTCGGGCTGGTCGGGTTTTCCCGTTCGCGCCGTGCGGGTCAGGAGTTAAGGTTCTCGGGTTTTTAGACAGACAAGTGGTGACAGCACAGCGAAGTAATTCCAAAGCATCCGCCTACAATCTGCTTGAAAATGTCTGAAAACAATTCATGCCTTTTTTGCCTTTAGTTTGCATATTCCAAACATGGCTGCTCTTTTATATCTAGTTGTTAACTTGGCGCATCCACAACTTTTCCTTAATTCCTATCTTGAGAAGTGTTGAATTTCCATTCGCTAATTTCGTGTAGTTTTATTACTCGGTTACTCTGCCGTCCACACTATTTCCTCAGTAAGATGTGCGCTGTTCCGTAATACACGACATGTATGGGTTAACTTTCTGTTTACCCTTCACTACACTGTAAGCTCAATGCCTGACACTATAGCAGATGGAGTTTTTGGTTGCTTTTAAGGGTGTGCCCTACTTAACTCAATGGAATGAAAAGAAATAGATTGCTCTCTTATTTCAGATTCCCGTCGTAACTTAAAGGGAAACTTTCACAATGTCCGGAGCCCTTGATGTCCTGCAAATGAAGGAGGAGGATGTCCTTAAGTTCCTTGCAGCAGGAACCCACTTAGGTGGCACCAATCTTGACTTCCAGATGGAACAGTACATCTATAAAAGGAAAAGTGATGGTTAGTCATTGCTTTAATTTTTTGTTACTCCAGCTGTAAGTACAAATTTTGAGCTTGCTATTCTCGTGGTTAGTTCTGGGTAATTTCTTTCTATCTTCCTTAAATGAAGCCAGACCCCTACGTTGAAAACATACTTTAAATAAATGTTCTTGTTATTGGGAGAAAAGATTTCTGCTCCAGGGGAGGAATATGTCAGTTGTCTGAGTTACGGGACTTGGGTTGGGTCATGAACATGAGAAAGTTCATTGGCTGAGTTTCTAATAGCTCGCATAGTGCCTTCAACTTCATAGGTACTTACACAGGCTATTGAACTGAATTTTGAGTGGAAAGTGGGGTAAGAGGTGGGAATGAACAATATGGTTTGGAAGAACCAGAGGATGGAAGGCATTAAGTTGGCTAAGGCGCTTACTTATTTTAGAGATAAAGCTACCAAGGACTTGGGAGTGACATGCTGTAAAGGAGTTTTAGGATGAATCTTGCATCAGTGCAGATGATAAAAGGGAAAGAGTGGCAGAAAGCCAGGAAGTGGATTCTTAAGAACCAATGATGGAATAAGTACAGGGAAAGAGAAAGGAAAGATGGATTTAGCCAACTGAATCTAGGCTGCACACTATTAAAGCTCAGGGTGGAGGCCAGTCTTGGCTTATGAACTTCTGAGTGTCGGAAGTGTGCTATATCAATGGCAGGATTTTCGCTAACACCAGTAGAGCTTGCCTCTATGACTGGAGTTTGGTAGTACTCGCTGCCACATAGAGTAAACTTGAGAAGAATGTTTGCACAGCCAGGTCAAGTGTTACAAATCCTTCTGCCCTCACTTAGGCATCTATATCATAAATCTGAAGAGGACCTGGGAAAAGCTTCTGCTGGCAGCTCGTGCTATTGTTGCCATTGAAAACCCTGCTGATGTCAGTGTTATATCCTCCAGGAATACTGGCCAGGTTTGTGGAACAGTGGTTATTTTTTATATTATAAAAATAAAGCTTACAGACATTGTGAGACATCTAGAAAGACATAAGAAAACAGAAATAACTCAGGCCGGGCGCAGTGGCTACGCCTGTAATCCCAGCACTTTGGGAGGTGGAGTCCGGCATATTACGAGGTCAGGAGATCCACACCACGGCGAAGCCCCGTCTCTACTAAAAATACAAAAAATCAGTTGGGCGTGGGGGCGGGTGCCTGTAGTCCCAGCTACTCGGGAGGCCAAGGTGGAGAATGGCGTGAACCCGGTGGGCGGAGCTTGCAGTGAGCTGAGATGCGCCACTGTACTCCAGCCTGGGTGACAGAGCCAAGACTCCGTCTCAAAAAAAAAAAAAAAAAAAGAAAATAGAAAACTCAAACTCCACTGTTAGAGATCTTAAGTTGGACTGAGCCATAGAAGTCGCCCTTATGACCTTCCTTTTTTTTTTTTTTTCCTTCAAGACAATCTCTCGGTCTGTTGCCTGTTGCCCATCCTGGACTGCAGTGGTGTGATATCGGCTCATTGCAGCCTTTGCCTCCCGAGCTCAAGGGATTCTCCTGCCTCATCCTCCCGAGTAGCTGGAATTACAGGCATGTGCCACCATGCCTGACTGGTTTTTGTATTTTTAGTAGAGACATGGTTTTACCATTTGGCCAGGCTGGTCTTAAACGCCTGATCTCAAGTGATCCTCCCACCTCGGCCTCCCAAAGTGTTGGGATTACAGGCGTAAGCCACTGCGCCCAGCCTGTAAGACCTTTTCAACATACATGCTGGGCATCTGGCAGTATGTTGAACTTTATAATTTCATTTTGTGTAGACTTGTGCCACTAAATATCTAGAAATTCTATTAAAGTGGCTTATCACATTTTCCCATAGTCAAAGTTTTTACCTTAAAACAATGAAATACTGGGACAGAAATTTTTTAAGACTCTTAGCCAGTCATGATGGCATGCACCCATACTTCCCGTTAATTGGGAGTCTAAGGCAGGAGATCCCTCAAGTCCAGGAGCTGGGGGCTGCAGTAAGTTATGATTTTGCCACTGCACTCCAAGCCTGGGGCACAGAGTGAGATCCTGTTTCTTAAAAAAAAAAAAGCCAGTCATGGGTGGCTCATGCTTTTGTAATATGGGGTACTTTGTGAGGCTGAGGCTGGTGGCTTGCTTGAGCCCAGAAGTTCGAGACCAGGGTGGGCAACGTGGCAAAACTCCGTCTCTACCAAAATTAACAAAAACGAGCTGGGTGTGGTGTTGCGTGCCTGTAGTCTCAGCTGAGGCTGAGGTGGGAAGATTGCTAGAACACAGGAGGTTGAGGCAGCAGGGAGCCAAGACTGTCCACTGCATCCCAGCCTGAGTGACAGAGTGAGGCCTTGTCTCAAAGAGAACCTCTGCCAACTTGAATGAAAAATACCTTAATTTGTATTTTTAAGAAATGACTAGTTAGTAAAACTTGAATCTTTTTTGCCACAGCTCTATTTTAATAATTTTTCTGTTGAGAAAACTAGTAGATTTCTTGAATTCTAAGAGTTCTAACAGGGATTTTATTCATCTTAACTATTTTGACAGATTTTAAAATTATGTAGTAAGACTTTATTTCAATGTTGACAGGACGGGTTCCCATGTGTGTTTTTGCAGAGGGTTTTTCCAGAAACTGACTTGTTACTAGGACCACATAGTTTGGTACACAGTAGAAAAAAGGCAGTTAGTTATTGCTGTAGAGTGAACTGAGTGACAGTTCTTGCTTGCTTGAGAAAAATATACTGAGCATCTAGATTGGGCCAGGTAGTGTTGCTAGGTGCTCGGGATATATAGTAGAAAAACAAGCCTGTCTTTTTTAATGTATGCAGGAAATCTCTGGAGAAGTAAGAGAGGTTAAGGAAAGCTGAGTATGTGCCTGCTTTACATGAAGTAGTAGTGATTAAGTTGGCCAGTGCCCAGAAGTGCTTACTGGGTGCCAGGATTGTTGCTATGGAATATTGAGTACCACTAACTTTTAAATTCTTCAAAGAGGGCTGTGCTGAAGTTTGCTGCTGCCACTGGAGCCACTCCAATTGCTGGCCGCTTCACTCCTGGAACCTTCACTAACCAGATCCAGGCAGCCTTCCGGGAGCCACGGCTTCTTGTGGTTACCGACCCCAGGGCTGACCACCAGCCTCTCACGGAGGCATCTTATGTTAACCTACCTACCATTGCGCTGTGTAACACAGATTCTCCTCTGCGCTATGTGGACATTGCCATCCCATGCAACAACAAGGTAATGATTTTAGGATCTAGAGTTTGTGAATGCGTGCTCTAGAAAAAACATTCCTGTGCACATTGTTAGAGCTTGGAGTTGAGGCTACTGACTGGCCGATGAACTCGCAAGTGTAGGTAGTGTGCTACATGAGGGGCAAGTTTTTCGCTAACACCACAAGGGTCTCTGGCCCAATGAGTGGAGTTTGATAGTAATACTTGCTACAAGTATAACATTACTGTATGACAGCTTTGTGGAGAACTGAAAACATTTGGAAAATAGTGTGTTTTCTTCTGCCTTTGTCCATGTTTCTTGCTCAGGCCTCAGGCACTTGGCCTTTGTTTTCACACCAACTTGATGGGTTCTACTATAAGATGCTAAAAAGGTGGGTTGTGTGTGGTTCAGATTGGTTGATTTGTAACCCTAGTTGTGCATAAGAATTGCCCAGATATTTTTTTTAAATGCTAGTGTCCAGGCATTTTTTTTTCAATCCCTATCATTCCAATGTGCAGACAAGGTTGAAAATCCCTATTTATAATGCTCCCTGTTACAATTGCTTTTCAACTAAGAGATGTCTGTACTTTTGGTACCTAGATGATGTAAGAGCCAGGAAGGTGCTTGCTGTTTGGGTTTGACCAAGTGTCACTTTTTAATAATCTGCCACTCTTGGCAGGGAGCTCACTCAGTGGGTTTGATGTGGTGGATGCTGGCTCGGGAAGTTCTGCGCATGCGTGGCACCATTTCCCGTGAACACCCATGGGAGGTCATGCCTGATCTGTACTTCTACAGAGATCCTGAAGAGGTAAGCTTCTCCAAAGGCTTGTGGTTACATAAGCAAATTGGACAACTTGGACTGTGCTTCTAGGAATCAAAATTTGTCAGTCCCTGTAAATCTTTCCTCTTTTTTTTTTTTGTAACCCAGATTGAGAAAGAAGAGCAGGCTGCTGCTGAGAAGGCAGTGACCAAGGAGGAATTTCAGGGTGAATGGACTGCTCCAGCTCCTGAGTTCACTGCTACTCAGCCTGAGGTTGCAGACTGGTCTGAAGGTGTACAGGTGCCCTCTGTGCCTATTCAGCAATTCCCTACTGGTATGTATCAGGATAGAGGTGCATCAAGCTGATATTTTGCAACTTCTCAGTTTTATTCTAACTTTAATGATCTCTGTGACTTTTATACTAGCTTTAAGAGGTTTTCATCCCAGTGTGCTACAGCATCTGATAGACTGCTGTTGGGAGTAGGGTAAGGAAAAATACTACATTGAGGACAGAGCTGATGGCTCTTTTTGGTATTCTCTTAACAGAAGACTGGAGCGCTCAGCCTGCCACGGAAGACTGGTCTGCAGCTCCCACTGCTCAGGCCACTGAATGGGTAGGAGCAACCACTGACTGGTCTTAAGCTGTTCTTGCATAGGCTCTTAAGCAGCATGGAAAAATGGTTGATGGAAAATAAACATCAGTTTCTAAAAGTTGTCTTCATTTAGTTTGCTTTTTACTCCAGATCAGAATACCTGGGATTGCATACCAAAGCATAATAAAAAATACATGTCTCAACATGAGTTGTACTTCTAAAGCCCACTGTAGATAGTGTATATTGCTTTTCACTTGAGAATTTCCCTGAGCTTCCTTCCTGTGTGGAGAACATGTGTGCCCTGAAAATAGATATAAGTGGTTACACATACTTAGTCGGTAACCTCAGGAATACTTTTCCGAGGCCCTGATGATCTTGCTTTTATTACCATTTGCGTAGGTAAGTTCTATAGAGCTTAGGTTTTTATTTTTGAGAGTCTTCCTGTCACTTAGGTTAACTATTTCTGGAAGCCCTGGAGAGGCGATGGCCCTTCCCCACATTGAGAGACATTAATCGCCTCTCTTGTCAGCCTGCCTACAGGTTCTGGGAGAGGAGAGGTATGTATGTATTAAAAAATGTGATGTTTTCCATATTTGTCTTTGCCGGGGAGGGGGTTGGGGAGACAGTCTTTCCCTGTTGCCCAGGCTGGAGTACAGTGGCGTGACCTCAGTTCACTGCAACCTCTGCCTCCTGGGTTCAAGTGATTTTGTGCCTCAGGCTCCTGCGTAGCTGGGATTTCAGGTGTGCACTGCCACACCTAGCTAATTTTTGTATTTGTAGTAGAGATGGTTCTGCCAGGCTGGTCTCCAACTCCTGGCCTCATGTGACCCGCCCCAAAATGCTGGGATTACAGGCCTGAGTCTGACCATATTTGTTTTTTATGTATTAATGCTGGTGGCTTCATCCTAAACGGATTTCAAGATTTTCATTGCCTATTAAAAAAATACTCGTGGCTGTCATGTTGGCTCACCCATGATCCCAGCACTTTGGGAGGCAGAGGCAAAGCGATTGCTTGAGCTCAGGAGTTCAGGACCAGCCTGGGCAACATGGTAAAACCCCATCTCTCTCCAAAAGATACAAAAAATTGGCAGGGTGTGATGGCATACTCCTATAGTACCTCAGCTACACAGGAGACTGAGGTGGGAGAATCACCTGAGGCCAGGAGTTGGAGGCTGCAGTGAGCTGTGATTGAGCCCCTGTATACTCTAGCCTGGGTGACGAAGTGAGGCCCTGTCTCAAAAAGATTATAGAGACATTTCCATAGATTGGATTGAATGCAGATTTTGAGATGGCCTGAACTGATTTACATGGATTCATACATTCTCTTGGAAAATTTACAAAATACATGTACATGTGACCACATTCCCAGGGCTCCTTCCAGTGGTGCTGAGGCAGTGGGAACACTGCAACCTCAAGCATTGTCTTAATGGGAAGCCTGCTTATGGCTGTAAGCAAGGCTGGGAAAATCTGCCCTAAATGTCTCCAAGTGGAATGGCATTCAGTGAGATTTACGGATCCTGAAGTTGCAAGTGGTTAGCAACACTGGTAGAGATTGCTGGAATCAGGATGGTGGGAAGCAGGGACAGTTTACCAGAAGGCTACTGGCCAACAGGGGAGCTGGAGAAGCATTGTGAGGTGGTGTGAGCCTGGAGTAAGGTATACTAAGCTCATTTATGAGTGGGTTCTGGGTGGGGTCTGTTCAGCGAACAGAGAACCTTGGCATTTCTGGACACTTGAAGATACTGTGGAAAACATCCGTTGTGACTATCCAGCAACCTCCAGGATTACCCCATCTTACTAGGGTCCCATGCAAACCCAGCCTCTCCATAGACTTGTGTCCTAGTGCCAAGCACCTCCAATCAGGAGACCTTGGTAGCATACTCAAAGCAGTTCCAGAAAGTCTCTTTTTCTAGATTCTAAGGTTAGGGAGGAGGTAGTCTCCCTTGGCAGGGTTCATTCATGTTCAGCTAAGTGGAAGCCAGCAAATACTAGAGGGGATTTCTCTCAGACCCACTCAGCTGGGGTTAGCCTTCCCTGGCAGGCCTTAACCTTTTCATAACCTTGTATATCTGAAAACAGGATCCTCTCCCCAACTCCACTCCCCTGGCCCTGCCCCATATCACCAACTGCTAGTGGATTCTGGCTCAGGTTTGGGATCCCCATGCTCTCATGGGACCCAGCAGCTGCCCATGGCCGCAGAGTCAGTGTCCCCAAGCTGTCACCATCTGGAATAGCCATCTTAAACTAGCCAGTTCAAACAGTTTTCTCTTGCCTGGTGGTGCCCACCTGATGTAGGGCAGCTCATAAGCACTGCTGAATCAGTGACAATCTGTGCACCCTGGGTGTTCAGCAGCCTGCTACTAGCAACTTACCCCCAGTGGTGTTTGCAGAATTAAGTCTTCCTGACTCAATTCCTAGCATGAGGCCATTTTTAAGGTGAGGGAGAAGCCGTTCACTCCTGGGCACTGCTCTTGCTTTGGCCCCGTGAGCCGCCTCCCTTCTTTACCTGGCACATCTCCATTTCCTTCTACACAGGAATTGGTTTTCTCTCAGTAAGTTGTTCAATTCCCTTGTTCAACCTGATCTTACAAATGCAGCTTGCTCTAAATATTTTACTTGTTCACAACTTCAAGCTCTTCATACACTTTTGGGCAGTTTGTCTTCTATGCTTAATAGAAACTGAATCCCACACAGAACTCTAGTTTCTCCTCTTCCTCTACTTTCCTAAGTAGCTTAGGGACTCCTTTCTTAGGACTGTGTGCAATAAACACATTTTTTCTAGTACATTCCTAGTATGAGGGCAAATCTGAGCATCCTCATTGGAATCAGCCTATCACAAAAGCTGGCACTTGGTAAATGCTAGTAAGTACTGAGTGAAAAGAAAAAGTTACGAATAAATCTGAGGGCCAGGTGGCTCATGCCTGTAATCTCAGCACTTTGGGAGACCGAGGTGGGCGGGTCACCTGAGGACAGGAGTTTGAGACCAACCTGGCCAAAATGGAGAAACCCCATCTCTACTAAAAATACAAAAAATTAGCCAGGGCTGGTGGTGTGTGCCTGTAATCCCAGCTACCCAGGAAGCTGAGGCAGGAGAATCGCTTAAATCTGGGAGGTGGAGTTTGCACTGAGCCGAGATCCTGCCATTGCACTCCAGCCTGGGCAACAGAGCAAAACTCTGTCTCAAGAAAAATCAATCAATCAATCGGAGGCTGAGTGCAGTGGCTCATGCTTGTAATCCCAGCACTTTGGGAGGCTGAGGTAAGAGGATCACTTGAGGCCTGGAGTTTAAGACCAGACTGGGCAACATAGCAAGACCCCATGTCTATAAAAAATTTTAAAAATTAGCTGGGTGTGGTGGTGTGCACCTGGTCCCAGCTACTTGGGGGCCTGAGGCAGGAGGATCACTTGGGCCCAGGAGTTGGAGGCAGCAGTGAGTTGTGAGTGTCACCACACTCCAGCCTAGGCAACAGAGCAAAACTGACTCAAAAAAAAAAAAAAAAGGATAAATCAAGAGACTTAATGTTAATATTCAAAAAAAGTGGGAGAGGTAAGTTTCATTTGGCAAACCTGAAGCTCCCAAAAGGATTCAAGGTGTCCACTCTTGCTTGTTGTTCAGGAGCACATCAGCACAATTAACGGGTGGCCACATCACCTGCTCTCAACTTGGGTGTTTGATCAAGTTCCCTGCTTGGTCAAAGACAACAGCTTCACATAGTGTTTTGAGAATGCACTGCACTCCCTGAGGTCAGCTTGGGTGTGGTCTCCTGGTGTGCTAGTTGGTGTAGTTGGTGGGACTGGGTCTGGTCTGCGCCATGGCCCAGCACCAAGGACACCTTTGCATAACCAGTTGTCCTGTGAAGGGACTGGCCCACTGTCACCATTGAGATGATGGGCTGCATAGTGAGGTGGATAGTGTGGGCTGTAGAATTGGACATACTTGGGTGATGACAGCCCTGCTTGGGCCACTCCTAGTGTGTGGTTCTGGTCAAGGGACTATGTCTCTAGCCCAAGTGGCCTCACCATCAAATGGGATGATTGTGGGCTGCTGTGATTCATTGAGATCATCCTGCACAGCAATTAGTCTGGGTTTGGCATGTAGTGAATACTGCTCATATGCATCGCATTGTCTTTCCTTAGTACTTACTTTAAAAATAATTTTTATGTAAAATGGATCATACATGCAGATAGTTTAAGAGACATATCCATGCATTCTTGAAGAGTAAGAATCAAGTTAAAGCCTCTGCAACTGTGATGCAGGTTATGAAAGGGAAAAGTGCCAGGACCAGAGAAAGCATCTGTGTGTCCCTCCTTGCTCCTCTCAGGTTAGAGAGCTCCTGCTCCTGTGATAACCTGGTTGACTTTATTGTTTCCCCACTTATGTTTGTGCTTTTAATCATGAATTATTTAATTTTCCTGTTTTTGAGCTTCCCATAAATGGAATCTTAGCACATCTTCTGTGTGATCTGCTTCTTTCCCTCAATATTGTCTCTGCTTTTTGTTTTCTTTTTTGAGACAGAGTCTCTGTCGCCCAGGCTGGAGTGCAGTGGTGTGATCATGGCTCTCTGCAGCCTTTACCTACTGGGCTCAAATGATCCTCCCACCTCAGTCTTTCAAGTAGCTGGGATTACAGATGCGTGTCACCATGCTCAGCCAATTAAAAAAATTTTTTTTTGTAGAGAGGAGGGTTCACTATATTGCCCAGGCTGGTCTCAAACTCCTGAGCTCAAGTGACCTTTCTGTTTCAGCCTGGGACTATAGGCATGAGCCACTGTGGCCCACCATTTGGAACATTTTTGATAGATCCTTGTGCAAAGTTTTCCCCTGTCGGTTTTAAACTCTAGTTTCACCAGATAACGTCAAATGGTTTCGCAATCACATATAAAATCCTACAAAAACATAGCCATAACCTGTGGGCAGCAAGCCACCCAGGTGCCAAGGCAAGAGACCGAGGACATGAGCTGTTCCAGTATAATAAAATATAAAATAAGAATAGTTATACCAGATATAGATCTTAGATATGATTATATATGAATATCATTAATCATTAGTTTGTAGCAATTACTCTTTATTCCAATATTATAATAATCCTCGCTCTATAATCATAAGCTAGGAAAAACCAGGCCATATAGAGGAGTTGAGAGGACATAGTGAGACGTGACCAGAAGACAAGAGTGCGAGCCTCCTTTTATGCCCAGACAGGGCCACCAGAGGGCTCCTTGGTCTAGCGGTAACGCCAGCGTCTGGGAAGACGCCCATTGCCAAGCGAACCGTAGTCTAGCGGTAGCCTCAGTGTCAAGGAAAAACACCTGCTACTTAGCAGACCAGGAAAGGGAGTCTCCCTTTCCCCAGGGGAGTTTAGAGAAGACTCTACTCCTCCACCTCTTGTGGAAGCAGGCCCGCCTGCAGTTATCCGGAGGCCTAACCGTCTCCCTGTGATGCTGTGCTTCAGTGATCACGCTCCTAGTCCGCCTTCATGTTCCATCTTGTACACCTGGCTCTGCCTTTTAGTTAGCAGTAGCAAATTAGTGAAAGTACTAAAAGTCTCTGATAAGCAGAAATAATAGTGTAAGCTGTTTCTCTCTTTCTCCTCTCTCTCTCTCTGCCTCGGCTGCCAGGCAGGGAAGGGCCCCCTGTCCAGTGGACACGTGACCCATGTGGCCTTACCTATCATTGGAGATGGCTCACACTCCTTATCCTGCCCCTTTGTCTTGTATCCAATAAATATCAACGCAGCCTGGCATTCAGGGCCACTACTGGTCTCAGCGTCTTGGTGGTAGTGGTCCCCCGGGCCCAGCTATCTTTTCTTTTATCTCTTTGTCTTGTGTCTTTATTTCTATGCTCTCTCCGCACACGAGGAGAAAACTCACCGACCCTGTGGGGCTGGACCCTACAATAACCCTTAGGACTTTCTGTTGAAAACACTGTCTTCACTGTTCAGAATTGCTGCTTCTCAAAAATCGGGTCTGAAGGGGTGGGTTGCCCCTCCACACCTGTGGGCGTTTCTCGTTAGGTGGAACGAGAGACTTGGAAAAGAAAGAGACACAAAGTATAGAGAAAGAAAAAAGGGGGCCAGGGGACCGGCGTTCAGTATACGGAGGATCCTGCCGGCCTCTGAGTTCCCTTAGTATTTATTGATCATTATTGGGTGTTTCTCGGAGAGGGGGAGGTGGCAGGGTCATAGGATAATAGTGGAGAGAAGGTCAGCAGGTAAACACGTGAACAAAGGTCTCTGCATCATAAACAAGGTAAAGAATTAAGTGCTGTGCTTTAGATATGTATACACATAAACATCTCAATGCCTTAAAGAGCAGTATTGCTGCCTGCATGTCCCATCTCCAGCCCTAAGGCGGTTTTCCCCTATCTCAGTAGATGGAATATACAATCGGGTTTTACTCTGAGACATTCCATTGCCCGGGGACGGGAAGGAGACAGATGCCTTCCTCTTGTCTCAACTGCAAAGAGGCGTTCCTTCCTCTTTTACTAATCCTCCTCAGCACAGACCCTTTACGGGTGTCGGGCTGGGGGACGGTCAGGTCTTTCCCTTCTCACGAGGCCATATTTCAGACTATCACATGGGGAGAAACCTTGGACAATACCTGGCTTTCCTAGGCAGGGGTCCCTGCAGCCTTCTGCAGTGTTTTGTGTCCCTGGGTACTTGAGATTAGGGAGTGGTGATGACTCTTAACGAGCATGCTGCCTTTAAGCATTTGTTTAACAAAGCACATCTTGCATAGCCCTTCATCCATTTAACCCTGAGTTGACACAGCACGTGTTTCAGGGAGCACAGGGTTGGGGATAAGGTTACAGATTAACAGCATCTCAAGGCAGAAGAATTTTTCTTAGTACAGAACAAAATGGAGTCTCTTATGTCACTTCTTTCTATACAGACACAGTAACAATCTGATCTCTCTTTCTTTTCTCCACAGGGTCCATCTATGCAGTCTGATCCTGATCTCTCCATTTTTCTCCCTGCTCTATGAGTGTCCCTGAGTCAATGCCACACTAACCTATTTACTAGAACTCTATAATCTATTGTGGTATCAAGTAGGGCAATCCTCCTATCTTCCTCCTTTCCTCCAAGAGAGTCTTGGCTATTATTGATGGTTTTGCATTGTCATATACATTTTCAAGCCAACTCCAATCGGTTAGTCCAGTTCCACTATAAAGCCTGTTGGGATTACATTGATTCTATAGAGCAATACTGACTGATTTACACTACTGAGTTTTTCAACCCATGAGCAATCTGTATGTTACTCCATTTTCTCATTTTTATGTCCCTCAATAAGGTTTTATAATTTTTCCTGTAGAAGTTTTGCACGTCCTTTGGTAAATTTATTTGTAGGTAATTGAGACATTTTAAAATTGTTCCCTTTTGGGAAACTATTAAGGATCCTGTTGGAAAAACTCAACCTCATATTCTAAATAACGTGATATCCAGTGGTAAATGTCACTATTTCCATGGGGTTTCTGACCCAGCCTGAGCAATCCAGAGCTTTTCTGCAAGGCAGGGATGAGATTGCTAAACTCCATCCATGAAAAACCTGCTTTAAGCCTACAGGTAAAACATTCTATTTGTTTAATAGGGCAGGGCAAGCTGTACTTCTGAAAATGCTAAGTTCAGCAGGCTTCTTTTAGGAATAGTGCCAGAATTAGCCAATTCTACTTTGAAAAAAATCTCAAGTAAAATAATAAGAACTCAACATTCAGCAAATATTTATTAAGCACTTACTCTGGACCAGGTATTATTACGAGCAATGGGGATAGAGCAGTGAATGAAGACAAAGCCTGTGACCTTGTGGCAGTTATCTGGAGAGGCAGATAACAAGTGAACAATTTATTTACTATGGAAACAGAAGTGAGGATGATGGAAACATGAGGAAAGCTTTTGTCTAAAGCAAGAATCACAGGCATCAGCCTATAGAAACGGGACAAATGGAGAAAATCACTGGAGAGAATGACAGCAAAGAAACTCCTCCAGAGAGAAGAGGTCTCAGTCCAGCCTCACACCAAGTAGAGCCTCATCAAAACGTTCTGTTCTCATGGGGAGTTGGGGGCCTGTACCAGAGGCCATGAAGTCTCTTGGAGTCCATGCTATGTGAGTGGTGCACATCTCCACTGCCCAACCCATAGAAAACTCACCTAAGTTTTCTCTCTTCTCTTCTATAGATATTTCTGGAAATGAGTTGGGGACAAGGAAAAAGCTATCATTGCACAGACATCTACCCCAATTCTGCCTCGTACTGCACTCTCACTGAGAGACAATGGTCCAAGAAGCACTCTCCCCTCTCCATGGCTGGCTAGCTAGGTTCACATTGGTGCAAAGAGCACTCGACATTGCCAGAAGTGTGCATCATCATGTCCCCACGGTAAGGCCCTCTCACCACCTCTCCTCAGCGACTCAGCTCTGCATTTTCTTCCATCCGATACTCTTATCTCAACCCAAGGGGTGTCTTCCATTTATGATGTGCAAAAGAAAGGTACAGTCTTTAGCATGAGAAAGTAGTCCCTTAGACCATCATGGTGGCACACAAGACTCTGCACAGGCCATCAAGCCTGAAGAAATGAATGGGCTAGTTTGACATTTGTTTCAAAATCCCTTATAGGGAAATTTTTTTTGGTATTACTGTATATCATTTCATATAGATATATTTCTTTTAAGTAAGTTGTCTTTTTAAGACAATATCCAGTTATTGACAATGTGCTTTTGCCATTTAAAAATAAAGAATATGATCATTGCAATTTAAAACCCAATGAGCAGAAAAAATAATAAGACACTGTTGTAGAAAGGTTTGATGAATTAGAAAAAATATATGAAAAAAATTATTCATAAGGAGAACAGAGAGAGGAGGAAAAAAAATACAAAAGAGGAGATACAAAGAGAGTAAAATTAGAGAGTCAAACTGTCTAATTCGAGTTTCAGAGAGAGAGAAAAGAGAATAAAGAAGTCCGTGTCAAATAGATATGACTGAGAAATTCTCATGAATCTACAAATAGATATGATCCGAAATTCTCATGAATCTACAACTTCAGGAATTCCAATGTGTAGTAAGTGGAAATGGTTTTTAAAAACCCATTCTTACTTACATTGTTAAAGAATCCTGAAATGCCAAAACCAAAAGTGTTCTTGAAAGAAGCCAAAGAGAAAAGGAAGGACACCTGACTGTTCCCCATCAATGGTGACAGCTAGGGGACAGTAGAATGAGAAAAACAAATGGCTAACTGACTCTGTCATTCAAGAATTAGGACAATATAATGACTTTTCCAAAAAACAAAAGTTAGTAAGGAAAAAAGAAAGTGAAGGCAAAAGAAAGCTGCGGCCAGGATGAACACCAATGTTTATGAGGATTTCTCAGTCATATTTATTGAACACCCATGTTCATCCTCCCTTCTTCCATACTACCAGAGCCTGTGAGTTTTCACTGAGCACAGGCTGAAAAGCTGGTGCCTCACATTACATGGTGGTAAAATGTTGGGTCAGGTTTTGGAGCCTGCATTGCTTTGGAGGGTAGACCAAAATTTGATCAAATCTGTGGCATTAGGAAAATGGTAGGAGAGATCCAGAGTGACGGTCTGTGTGACTCTTGGCTGCTTTAAGCACAGTCCTATGAGAGACAAGAACTCTGGCTAGATCTGGCCAGCCTACAAGCAGAAGTGAAAGGACCTAGAATTGTGCTAATGCAGGCATTTTCTGTCTTGGTCCGCAATATACAGAGCCAAACACTATTTATCCACCTCAAGCATTTATGAGCTATGTATCTGAAGGGGCAGACTCCACAGGAGATAACACTCTTGCCCTTTGGAAAGGTAGCATGCATTAAGGTGAGATTAAGGTAGGGTTAAAGGAGTTGTTTTCCATTCCAAATCTACCATAAACAAGAAAAAAGTCCCAGCCTGGCCAACATGAAAAAACCCCATCTCTACATAAGCATACCAAAATTACCCAAGTGTGGTGGCAGGCACCTGTAATCCCAGCTACTCGGGAGGCTAAGGCAGGAGAATCACTTGAACCTGGGAGGCGAAGGTTGCAATGAGCTGACACTGCGCCACTGCACTCTAGCCTGGGCGACAGAGCAAGACTTCGTCTCAAAAAAAAAAAAAAAAATGAAAAAAGTCTGGCAAAATCAGATAATGGTAACAAGGATTTGGAACAGGAACTCCTCTACGAGGTGGTGGGAGTATAAATTGGTACAGCTTGGTATTCTTCAGTAACATAAGCATCTACATTATTGCTCTTGAAGGTATACACTAAAGAAAATCATGCACATTTGCACTAGGGTATGTGGACAAGAATTCTAATTGACAAACTTGGAAGTGGCTCTGTGTCCATCTACAGTACTGTTGATAAACTATTGTATATTTATACCACAAAGTGCCAATCAGTGATGAAATTAAACATATCATGGCTACATGCAATGACATGTATGAATCATACAAATTTGGGCAAAATAAGTGTAACAGAATATTATTCCTATATGTGATTCCATTTGTGAAAAGTTCAAAAACAAGCAAAGGTAAGCTATATCTATATCTATATCTATATCTATATCTATATCTATATCTATATCTATATCTATGTCTATATCTATATCTATCTATCTATATATTTTTTTGAGATGGAGTTTTGCTTTACTGCCCAGGCTGGAGTGCAGTGGTGCAATCTCAGCTTACTGCAACCTTCACCTCCCAGGTTCAAGCGGTTCTTCTGCCTCAGCCTCCCAAATAGCTGGGACTACAGGTGTGCACCACCATGCCTGGCTGATTTTTGTATCTTTAGTAGAGACGGTGTTTCACCATGATGGCCAGGCTGGTCTCAAACTCTTTACCTCAGGTGATTCACCTGCCTTGGCCTCCCAAAGTGTTGGGATTACAGGTGTTAGCCACTGCACCCAGCCTAGCTATATTCTTTAGAGATATATTCCTTGGTGGCAAACATTAGACTGTGTAAATCAGTAACAAGATTTCTAATATATGGGGTAAAAAACAAGCAAGATAAAAGCAATCAACAAAATATTTACAAAGCGTATAGGCTGGGTGTGGTGGCTCATGCCTGTAACTCCAACACTTCGGGAGGCCAAAGCAGGAGAATCTCCTGAGCCCAGGAGTTCCAGATCAGCCTCGGCAATGTAGCAAGACCTTGTCTCTAATCATAATGATAAAAATTTTAAAACGGGTACAGAGGTTATGTGAAAGATAAAGTGTTTTGAGGTCTTTGTTAATGAGAGAGTTTAAAATATCAACTTCAGACCGTAAATGTCTCTCATTCTACATGCTTATCTTAACATGACATTGTCACTATCCCATGGGTGGAATCTATGTCCCCTCCCTTTCAGCCTTGGTAGAGATTTCAACTTCCTCAAGTAATAAGATAGAATGGAAATGATGCTATGTGTTTTTCAAAGATATGCCATAAAAATGCCATTCCCTTTTGTCTGGGTCCCTTGGGAAATTTGCTGTTGAAACTCAGCCATCTTCCAGTGAGGAAGCCTGAGCAGCTGGGGAGAGGCCCATATGGAGAAGAACCAAAGTCCCCAGTCCCCAGCCCCAGACCAGCTGAATTCCCAGCTAACATCCAGCACTAATTTGCCAGCCAAGAGAATGACCTGTATTGAAAGTGGATTGTCCAGCCCCAGTTGGAGCCATCTCAGCAGTTGCCATGTGGAGCAGATGCAAGTCATTCCTGTCAAACTCTGTGCTTATTTGTGAGCAAAAGAAATAATTGTTTTTGTTTTAATCAACTTAGCTTTCAGGGAGTTTGTTACTGAGCAATAGATAACTGATACAATGGAAAAATTCTAGAGGCATTTTCACTAAAGTCAGAAACAAGACATGGATAACCCACTATCACCACTCCTCTATATCATAGCAGTGAACTTATCAGGTAATGTAACTAGGTGAAAGTAACTTTTTATATACACAATATATGGCCAACTGACTTTCTCTTTAGAATTTACAATAAGCATTTCTCTAAATGCTCTTAGAATTTGCAATAAGCTTTTATATCGATTGTATACATTAGCTACACAGTAAGCTATTAAGTGGCTGCAAAATAGTTTATATATCTATTTTCCTAGTTTTAATATTTTATAAAATTTCTACTATTATAAACATGGCTGTCATTAACATCCTTGTGGTTAACAGAATCACATGGCAGGGAACATTTTAAGATGTTAAAAGAAAAACATTAAATTTCCCTAAATTGAATTTTTAGTAGCAACAAAAGAGACTGCAGATTTGAATTTATTATCACTCATAATAATTATCATTCTTTGACAATCTGATTAGTGAAAAATTGCAATGCAGTGTTGTTTATGTGCATTTCAGTTAGGTAAAGAGCAATTGCTAACCTGCTTTGATTTGAATATTCAGGAAGAAGCTTCAAGGTTTGACTTGCCAGAAAGCTTTTTTCCATGAACTGGAAAGTTATTTTAGAAGTTGTTAAGGTCCCTTCTGCCAGCAATAGTCTATGCATGCAATAATCAAATAAAAAAGCTACTGCCTGACATGTTTACCACAAAAACAAAAATACAGTAAACTCTTATACCTTGTAATTTCACTATTCAACAATATTTGCTGAAAACTGACCACGTGCCTTGTGTTAGGCCAAGAATGTGGGATTTGACAGATAACTAGAAACTTTCCCCATCCTCCAGGAACTTACTCTGTAATTTGGAGAGAAGACAAACATAGAAATGCATTTATCATTTCATGAAGGTGAATAAAGGCACAGCCAAACTGCATTAATACCATTTACCATTTGAGGTGGAAAATGGAAACTGACTCTACAGGAATGAGGCTGCTGACTCCAAAGGTAGTTTCCAGCAAGGAGTTCGAAACATGTTTTGAGCAATGGCAGCATTCCTAGAATTTATGTATACCTTCCTGAGTTGATCACCTAAAGGGCAACATTACTGTTCAAGTGCAGCCTTTTTTTTTTTTTTTTTTTTTTTTTTTTGAGACAGAGTCTCACTCTGTCACCCAGGCTGGAGTACAGTGGTGTGATCTTGGCTTACTGCAACCTCTGCCTCCTGGGTTGGAGCAATTCTTCTGCCTCAGCCTCCCGAGTAGCTGGGATTACAGGTATGCACCACCACGCCTGGCTAATTTTTTTATTTTTAGTAGAGACGGGGTTTCGCCATGTTCGCCAGGCTGGTCTTGAACTCCTGACCTCAGGTGATCTGTCCACCTTGGCCTCCCAAAGTGCTGGGATTATAGGCATGAGCCACCACGCCTGGCCCAAGTGCAGCCTTTAATTTACAAGTCAGTCATGAAACTTTACCCATATTTCCTCAAACATTGCTAACAAATTGGAACTACTTTTGTAGTGGTCAGGTAGCTTCTTTCAGACACATCCTCTCATGGACAACCACTAAAAATTCTGGGAGAAATATACAAACGATCGTTGGATGATAGTGAGGAGAAAACAAAAGAAGGTGGTTTCTAGAGGAGAGTTGAGTCCTATAAGGAGAAAGTCACTAGGTGAGTTTGCTATATTTTGCAGCTTTTATCCTTTGGTCAACCTCAGTCCACCCCAAGCTGGGTAGCTAAAACCTGGATAGAATCCAGTGGTCTTCTTGCTTGAAGAATGAGAAGTAATTTGAAGCAATTTAATTAAAATCACCTATAGGCCCCTCTGGCACCCATTGGTAATCATCTCAAACAAGGAAACAAATACATTTCTTGTCCATGTTCACACGTGTACAAAGATGATAATGTGTACCTGATCTTGTTCAAAGATAAAGGACATCTTTGTGAAATGACCGAGCACAAGGTATAGCATGTGGCAATGAATGTTTCCTTCCTTCTCCTCTTCCTTCTCAAGAAACAGTAATAATACTCTCAGAATTCAGATTTCATTCTCAAATTCCTCTGTTGGTCTCTTATCTGGACTTAATATTGTCTAATAAAACCTAAAAGAAGGTTATCTGTCTGTGAATAATGGTCTCATAAATATTACCAAGCAGAGAGCCTTCAAACATGATGAAATCTCAAGGTCCAAGTCATTGCTAGAAAAAAAAAAAAAAAGCATGGAGGAATTTAGCAGAACAAAATAGCTTTGGGGAATATTTAATACTCAAAGGGAAAAGGAACTTGTAACTGCTTGAAGAAATAGACAGCAAAGGCTTCTCCTTTCATGCAGACACAGGACTGGGACTGGCAGGCTTAAGACATTTAGCCTTGGGACATCCCAAGGATGATTTAAAAATGGGCCCAGCCCTAGGCTGGGTGGGATGGCTCATACCTATAATCCCAGCACTTTGGGAGGCTGAGGCAGGAAGATAGCTTGAGGCCATGAGTTCAAGACCAGCTTGGGTGATACAATGAGACTTCATCTCTTCAAAAAAAATTTTTTAACTTAGCTCAGTGTGGTGGTGCGTGCCTATAGTCTCAGCAGCTCTGGAGTTTGGGGCAGGAGGATCACTTGAGCCCAGGAGATGGAGGTTTCAGTGAGCCAAGATCATGCCACTGCACACCAGTCTGGGTAACAGTGAGATGCTGTCTCAGAAAAATAAAAACCAAAAAGGGTGGTCCCTGGTCCTCCATGACCTGTGGCCATCACCACAACCAGGCCTTCATCATAATTCTATTTTCCTTGCTTGTTTTTATGTCTTTGTATGCAACTTGTGGGGGTTTAAAAAGCTGCCTTGTGCCACCTCAGTTGTGGCTAAATCTTAGTGGTTAAGGACACAGCCCAATGGTGTCTGTCAAGGCCTTTGGAAGAAAAGCTCTCGGTTAAAGTGAACACGACTGAGTAATCTAAGTCTGATGTAGAGAAACCCTACACAGGAGTTGGATTTTGAGGGTCAGGACATCTCAGGACCTTCACAGGCTCATATAATCTTTGTTCCAAGTCATTGAGGTCAGCCCTTCATCCTCGGTGGTCCAGCCATAAACACATAGCCTGTGGGGTAAGAACTTGGCTGTGGAGCTGCAAGGCCTTTTTAGCACTCATCCTTAATCAGTACTGGGAAGAGCCCATGTGAGGTAAAGCAGGGACAGAAAGTCCTAGGCTAAATTCTCTCCAAGGAGCTCACTTTCTGTAGGAGGGAGGTGGGGTGGTGAGAAATACAAGGTGGTGAGAAGGTTGATTTTATTCTTTTTAGGGCCTGAGTCCTGAGCTTTTTGTCTCAGAAGAACAAGCTCTGGAGCACTGCAGAGGGGGAATTACTGTAAAATTGATTTCCCTTTAGTTAATATCTGAATGCAAAGACAAGCATGGGAAGAGCATTTCTCAAGACCTTACCTTGATTGTTCCTCCAGCATCATTTTCAGGCTTCAGAAGTTCCTGTGTCATAAGGATCAACTGGAGAGAAGGTTGGTTCTGTGAGTCAGCCCTGGAGTGGCTTGAACCTGAGAAGGGGAGGAGATGGGAAGACGGACTTTCCCAGCTCTCATCGGACCATGCTGTATTGACATCCTCCAGATTCCCCAAGGTTATCTTCTTAGGTCAATGTCTGGATGGTGCCAAGGGACTGGAGCAACAACTGTAAATGAGGAAGGAGAACTGTTAAAATGTGTCCTAGGGGACAATGGGACTGGTCAAATTGAAGATTCTCATACTGCATTTCCAAAGATTCCCAGAATTCCCAGGATTCAGTATTTCCAAAAAGTTCTCCAGGCAATTCTGATGCAGGGGGTCCATGTGAAAAATGTTAGGAAATACTTCTTTAGAAACCTTACTGGGCCTCCTCCAGGCTTGGTGTTCAGAGTAACAGGGTCAAGACAGAGAGACAGAGGTACTGGCTGGGCGCAATGGCTCATACCTGTAATTCCAGCACTTTGGGAAGCCAAGGCAAGAGGGTCACTGGAGCCCAGGAGTTCAAGACCAGCCTGGGCAACATAGGGAGACCCCATCTCTATAATAATAATAATAATAAATTAAAGAAAAGCAAAAAGAGAGATAGGGGTAGGGGTAGAGGGAGAACAAAGAAAAGAGATTTGATCTGAAGTTTTGGGTAGCACGTAAGTAAGTGATCTACTGCTATATAACAGTCTCCCTCAAATCAACAGCACTTATTTAGTTTAAGATTCTACCAGGCTCAGCTGATCTGGACTTACTCATATGCCTGGGGTCAGGTTGGCTGGGAGCTGGCTGATCCCCATGGCCTCCCTCTCAGTGTTCTTTAGGGGTGCTGGGCCATGTCATCTATCAGGATGGTCACGGCATGCTCATATAGAGTCAGGTTTCCAGGAGCAGCATGCAATCTTCAAGTTTCCTCTTGCATTACCTTTACCCTTGACCAAAGCAAGTCACCTGTTCAAGCCCAGCATCAGGATGTGAGGGTTTATCCAAGAGTGTGGATAAAGGAAAGCCTAAGCAAATAATAGGCAACAATCTGCTCCATGCCGGGAATGGGAAAAGACAAAAGGCAATCATAAAAGGGGATTTCCTGATATTGGATGGCACGGTGATGGAGGCCTGGACTTCAGGAAGAAAGCAGAGTGTGGAGAGAGGCCACGTGGACCGCAGTTCCCTGGCAATGAGCCAGTGGAGAAAGCAGAGCTGTGGGAAATCAGAGACGCTCCCTGCCAAGGTTCTCCGCGACCTCTAAATTTGTAGCCTGTGCTCAAACAGGTCTGGAAACAGCCACAGAAAGACAGGAAACTGTATCCAGTCCAGCATCCCAGGATCCTCCTGCAGACGCAGCGGCCCGTCGGTGAGGGCCTCCTTGTTTTGAGCAGTCACGGCCCGGGACTTGAGGACAAGTTGAGCCCCGCGCAGGCCAGACTTTTCCAAGGACTTTACATGTTCTGCGGAGCGGGACCAGCCTGCGCTGCGCTCTCGCCCCACGGATCGCAGAGTGGCCAAAGCAGGAGGCTGCCCCCGGGCGATGCGGCTCTCACTCAGCCTGGGCCTCTGCCACCCACTGGCTGAATCCGCAGAAGTGCGGGTGGTTGGAAGTTTCCAGTCGGATTCCTCCTCCCCCTTGGGGTGCCTGATGGGGACTAAGTCTGGCTCCCCTATTCTTTGGCCCCCACCTTCTGGTCCCAGTTGTCCCGAGTGTCCCACCTTGTGTGCGCTTGTGGCTTCCCTTCAGTGCACACGGTGACCACCTGTGCCCCCAGCAGTCCCCGGTCAACTCCCAACGGCTCCCAGCCATCCCCTCACTACTCCCAGCCTCCTCCCCAAGGACCCCCAGCCTCTCTCCAACCGCCCTCACCGACCTCCCCAAGGTGGCCATTCGCTTGCATTTGGGTCTCAACCTACTCCCCTGTGTTAGTGCAAACTGCACTATTTTGTAAGCCTCCTGCCATTTCACAGACCCTGGTCAAAGGGAAACATTCCCCGGGGTTCTGGCCACGAGAAACATCCCGCCTAACCTGACCACAAGGCACAGGAACATTCTTATCATACCCTACCCGGCAAAGGCCCAGCTGAAGGAACATCCCTATACACCCTGCTGCGCAAAGATCCAAAGAGCATCACTATCACATTCTGCCGCAAAAAGGGCCATACTGCACACACCCCTCCCACCCATACCTATAAGTACCCCAGCCTGTAAGCCGCGTGGGCTCTGGCATTAAGCTGGTCCCCTACCTCCGTAGGTTTTTGCAATATGCCTGTGTTTGCTGTAGAGCCTCCACTCTCTCTCACTCTGTGTTTCTTTTCTTTTCTTTCTTTTTTAATACTTTAAGTTCTAGGGCACATGTGCACAATGTGGAGGTTTGTTACATATGTATACATGTATATCTCTGTGTTTCTTTAACTCTCACCTTCCCTTCAAAACCTAACACCCTCGTCTGATGGGGCTGGCCTGGGAGGGCTCCCTAGAGACAGCCGTGTTTAAGGGAGGTGGGAAGCTTGAGTAGGAGCTGACAAGAGGGTGGGGAGGCTGTAGGAGGCCGGGGGCAACAAAGGTGTGAAATCTTGGAGAGGAGACTGGGCAGAGCCATAACTTTGGGAGCCTTGGAGCTGGAGGAGAGGGTGGAGAGAGACTATGCTGGGGAGGAAAGCAGAGGGGACCATGAGGCCTCCATGTCTGATGAAGAGGACCTGGGGTGCCATCAGATGTGCGACGTGGAAGGAAGCTCTGTCTGGCTGCAGCTGGGACAATGGAAGCAAGTTCCTAGGCAAGTCTGGGGCAGGGAGTTAGCCAGGACATTGCATGGGTGACCTAGGAAGGAAGGAAAGTGACCTGGGTTAGGGGGTGCCTATGAGGGTGGAGAATTGCAGTCTTTTTGTCTCTCTTTTTTGGCCATACAAAAGGTTAGTCCCAGACCAGTCAGGATGGTGGGGCAGGGCTGTGAAGATGCTGGCCAAGGTGGAGGTGGCTGAGCATAGGAGTTGGTCAGTGCCCCGGCCCTTAACTGAGGTGGGGACACAGGAACAAAGTGAGTTAAAAGCAGGAGGGGAAAGGGGTGACCAGTTCAATTCTGGGGAGTTTAGTTTGTAAAGGGAGATGCAAGTTCATATGGAGGTGTCCAGTGTGTGGACATGGGGTCTGGAGGCGACAGAGAGATATGGATTGGATTCATCCACATGTATGTGGAACCACTGAATTGGTTGAAATTAGAGGGGAGCTCAGAAATCTGTGGTCAAGTCTGTCCAAAGTATAAGTAGATGGAGAGAAACTTCGAAAGAGTCAGAAGAGGCCAGGCCAGGAAAGATGAAATAATAAATAAAGGAATCTTGAAGGCAGATGGCAAAAAGAAGTTTGGAGTGAATGGCAGTGCTTATCAAAAGTGAAATGCAATTCCACTTCTCAGTATCTACCAGGAAAGAGTAGGCATGTAAAGGATGTAAAAGCAGAGTTTTGGGGTGGGGAGAGCAGTCTTTTTTTTTTTTTTTTTTTTTTTTTTTTTAGAGCGAGAGAGAGCTGTGTCATCCAGGCTGGAGTGCAGTGGTGTGATCTTGGCTTATTGCAACTTCCGCCTCCTGGGCTCAGGCAATCTGACACCTCAGCCTTCCGAGTAGCTGGAACTACAGATGCGCACCACCGTGCCTGGCAAATTTTTGTATAGATAGAGTTTCACCATGTTGCCCAGGCTGGTCTCAAATTCCTGAGGTCAGGTGATCCACCTGCCTCAGCCTCCCAAAGTGCTGGGATTACAGGTGTGAGCCACCACACCTAGCTGACATTTTTTTTTTTCTTTAAGATGGAGTTTTGCTTTTGTTGCCCAGGCTGGAGTGCAATGGCGCGATCTCGGCTCACTGCAACCTCCGCCTCCTGGGTCCAAGCGATTCTCCTCCCTCAGCCTCCCGAGTAGCTGGGATTACATGCATGCGCCACCACTCCCAGCTAATTTTGTATTTTTAGTAGGGTTGGGGTTTCTCCATGTTGGTCAGACTGGTCTTGAACTCCCAACCTCAGGTGATCCTCCTGCTTCAGCCTCCCAAAGAGCTGGAACTACAGGCATGAGCCACCACGCCCAGCCTTGGCGGAGAATTTTTAAAAAGTCATCTGACTAAAAATCTGTCTCTTTCTTGTTATCAACATGTAATAGAAATTCTAAAAAAGTCATTGATAAACTACCCCTCCCTACTGTAGTGACTACTGCCATACCCCTCCTTCTGGGCACAGAATTGTGTCCTGGAATTATTACAGCATTGTTTATAGTGGAGGAGCTTCAGGAGAAACCTAAAATCTATTGATAGAGGTGAAAGGCAAAATCAAAGGTGTTACATGCTATGATGAAGCAGCACATGCATATAGCAGTTAAAAGGAATTTTCAAAGCACTCCTCAATGTATATATACTTCAAAACATCATTTGTACACAATAACAACAAACAAGGTTATCTGTCAAGTTAAACAAATTCAAAAATAAAAGAATTTACATACCTATATATCTAGCTGAATGGATCCTAAAAACATTGCTGAGAAATCAAAAGTGCACTAATATATTCATATTGACACCTTTCATTTTAAAGAAGGACAATACTTCACATGTATTAAGGAATACCTATGCAGACACAAAAGTGTATGAAAAGACTGGAAAGGTATGTCTCAGTAGCAGCTACTCCTGGGAAGGGCTTGAGGGCACTGGGGCTGGGGGTGGTGTCAAAGACAAATTGAAAGACTTATAATTAAAAAAAGAACAAAGACAAATATAAAGTAATTGGTAAAAGTTATACAACTGAAAGTAAACAATAATTTTTAAGTACCTATCATGGGGAAAAAAGACACAAACCTCTACATTGTTTAGAAAGTAAACTATTTGGCCAGTCACGGTGACTCACACCTGTAATCCTGGCACTTTGGGAGGCCCAGGCAGGCGGATCACATGAGGTCAGGAGTTCAAGATCAGTCTGGCCAACATGGGGAATCCCCATCTCTACTAAAAATACAAAAAAATTAGCTAACGTGGTGGCGCACGCCTGTAATCCCAGCTGTTTAGGAGGCTGAGGCATGAGAATCGTTTGAGCGAGGTTGCAGAGATCGTGCCACTGCACTCCAGCCTGGGCAACAGGGCGAGACTCTGTCTCAAAAAAAAAAAAAAAAAAAAAAAAAAAAGTAAAGTATTTGATTTGAGTCCTTCCTCCCTTCATTTTCTTATGTCTGGGCCTGCTGATCTTCCTTTGGCCTCGCCACTTTGGGGACACAGGTGAGACACAGGAGCATCATGGGGACATCCCACTGACTTATGCTGCCACCTGCACATGCGAGCTGTTCATTGCCTTTGAGGGCTCTCTCCAGCCCTACTGTTTCCAGGGGCTCTAAGCAGGGCCCAAGTGTCATGTGGAAATGGCTGCTTGGGGCAGGGCTCTGCTCCAGGCCACTGCTTACTGGAAGGGAAGAGGGATTTCTTTTCTTTTTTTTTTTTTTTTGAGATGGAGTCTTACTCTGTCACTCAGGCTGAAGTGCAGTGATGAGATCTTGGCTCACTGCAATCTCCACACCCTGGGTTCAAGCAATTCTCCTGCCTCGGCCTCCCAAGTAGCTGGGATTACAGACACTTGCCACCACGCCTGGCTAATTTTTGTATTTTTAGTAGAGACGGGGTTTCACCATCTTGGCCAGGCTGGTCTTGAACTCCTGACCTTGTAAATCCACCTGCCTCGGCCTTCCAAAGTGCTGGGATTACAGGCCTGAGCCACAGCGCGTGGCTGGGAAGAGGGATTTCCAACTCCACCTGTAAGATGTACTTCGTTCAGGGGGCAAGAAGCAGAGGTGAGACTCAGGAAGTGTCCCACCCTTTGGGAGGCGCTGCCAGCTTCTCCTCCTGTGTCCTATGCCCTGTGAGAATGCACTGGCCCACCTTGCCCAAAGTAACCTCCTCTCCCAGCCCACTTGCCCTAGCCCTGTCCAGACCCCATCAGCTCTTGCTTGCTGGGCATGGATTGACAAGCTGTCAGGCAGGCTGAGCTGAGCTAGGGCTCATGGAGGTAGGAACTTCAGACCCTTTCTGCCATTTTTGAATTTGGCTTTAAAGAGGCACAAATATTGTGTTTTAACAATTCAAATTTTCTTTCTGGCAATGATTTGCTAGCAATGTGAGTCAGCTTCCTTAAGGTCCACTTTTCCTTTCTGGAATTTAAACTGAAACTGAAAGTTGGCAACAGTGTCTTCCTCTCCAGGCCAATCCCTGCAGTGGGATGTGGGTCTCCTTGATGACGGCCCCTCTGTCCACACCAAAACCCTTGCCGACCATTGCAAAAGGCTGAGAGTTTTGAATTCTCTGTCCCTAAGAAAGAAAGGAAAACAGGGAGATCTTCACGATTATAAACTGAACCCTGGAACACCCCTCCTGTCCTTCCCCAAACAGGCCTGTGCCCCCTGCTCATTCTCCAGGTGCACGCCAAATCAAGAAAGCCCAAATTCCAGTGATGAGACTGGGTGCTTCCACTCTGGAAGCTGAGAGACATCTTCTGTCTTCTGCTTCCCTGCAGGTCTTGGGCCTCCAATTAGTGGAGAGGGAAAGTGTCGCAGATGTGGGTGTGGCAGGAGCCCAGGTGGAGCCTCTGGTGGAGCGGAAGAGAGAGATGATGCTGCCTTTCCCAAGAACAAGCTCACAGTGCTGCCCAAAATGCTCCTGGAGAGGTGACTTTGCCCAACAGGCCCCAGGTTGCTTACTTCCTCAGTCCTCAGGTTTTCACAGGGAAGAGACCCGCCACCCTCACTGCCCCCACCTCACCCAGGAGGACTGAGACTTCATTTGCTGTTCTCCTCCTTTGCTGGGTCCATTCCACAGTGCTAGTCTGAGAGGTGTGGTGTTGGGGGAAGACATAAAGGAGGTGTTTAGCCTTCTGGGGTGTGGTAGGGTAGGGGTGTTGATAAAGCCAGAGCCCCTCCTGTAAGGTAGGACTGGATTCAGGGGACACTGACTTGGATTCTAATGCCTGCGGCCTCAGGGAAGGGCTCTGATCTCAGGCAAGACAGGGCTGGGCTCGGGGAGGAGCTGGATCCCTGAATTTTTGTGAGGAGATGTTTATTTCATGAATGTGTGTGTATGAGGTCCCTCTGTATCCCTGCCAATACTCTGGGCCTGTCTCTGTGACTCACTCATAGTAGAAGGGGAGGGTGTGGTTGGTGGGGTTTGGTTGAGCTTTCCATGCCCCCAGGGGATGAGAGAGGCACTCTTGGGGACCCCCCAGTAGGCTGGGTGCTGGTCTCTCTCTACCTCCTGCATCTGCCTGGTGGTGCCTCCTCTGGATCCCCAGCATCTCCTCGTTTCTTCAGGCCTCCCCTTCTCCCTTGAGCCCTTATGTCCCATGTGATATTTTAGCTAGTTCCCATCCCATCCAAGGAGGCTGCTATCTGGCTCTGGCTGGGAAATAAACATGTGCTTTTGCTACCAACATCAGAATTGGGTTGTTTGTCTCAAAAGAGCACCATACTGGGGCAGCAGGTGAAGCACAGGAAGTTCTGGAAAACATCAACTGTCACACTCATCTCCAGGGAGAATATCCTTATAGGAACCCTGTGGAGAGGCCAGTGTGCATCTGTGAGAGGCAGGTGGGAAATTCGCAGGATCTGAGTCAGGAGAGGAGGGTGACTACTCAGAGGGGTTCAAAGCAACACTTGTTATTCCTAGAGGGGTGTTTTTAAATGTGGCAGAGAAGGCCCAGTGTGGAGGCTGTTGGCCAAGGAGCTGGTGGCCCTGAGGAATGGTGGCAGGGGTTTCTGAGAAGGATGGGGTTCTCAGCTCCAGCTGGTCAGGCCAGCTGTCTGGAAGGGTGGGAGCTTCTTGCACCAGTGTGTGGAGGTGCAAGCATCTGTCCCAGGTACCCAACAGCCCCTGGGAAGGGCGTTAGGCCCCTCTGCACCCCCACTAATGCTCTGGGCCTGTCTCTGTGACTCACAATAAGAGGGGAGGTGTCGTGGGGGCCGTGTCTGCCCAGCAGGGCTGAAGTTATTTCTTTAGATCTCTCATTGACCCACAGAAGTGCATTCAGAGGCCTCTTCCCTGCTGTAGACTCTAGACAAATGTAGAAGAGAGAAAATTGAGACAAGTGTGTCTTCCAGCTCTCCATCAGTAGGGGAGAAGACTCCATGACCCCCTTAGGGTGTATCAAGAGACTCCCTGTGCCACAGGCATCAACAAATCCACACAGGGCCTGGTGAGGGGAGATGTTTTCCCTGAAACTTCAGAAATATTACTACACCATGGCCGGGCGCGATGGCTCATGCCTGCATTCCCAGGACTTTGGGAGGCTGAGGCGGGCTGATCACTTGAGGTCAGGAGTTTGAGACCGCCTGGTCAGGATGATGAAACCCCGTCTCTGCTAAAAACACAAAAATTAGCCGGGTGAGCTGGCACATGCCTGTACTCTCAGCCAATCAGGAGGCTGAGGCAGGAGAGTCACTTGAACCCGGGAGGTGGAGGTTGCAGTGAGCTGAGATCATGCCACTGCACTCCAGCCTGGGCAACTGAGTGAGACTCCGTCCTCCAGCCACCCCGCAAAAAAATTCCTACACCAAGAGCAGGCCCATCTGCAGGTACCAGAAGACTTTTGAGTCATTTTTGAAATTCACTTATTATACAATTTAGAAGATCTCAACCCCCATATAACTAAGAAGTATATGATATATCCTCATAGAGTTTAAGTATATAAATATATATACACACACATACATAATTTTCTAAAATAATGCTATGTGTTGAACTCTTTTTGATATTTCCTTCCTCCCTGAGGTCGTAGAGTTTTTGTTCTTTTGACACCTTGGTTGACTTTATCATTTTATCACCTAAGTATGCCTCTTCAATTCATACATTGTTTTATTTTCCTGTTTTTTTAAAAAAACAACTTTATTGACATATGACATGTGACATACCATACAACTTACCCATTTAAAGTGTACAACTCAGTAGTTTTTAATATATTCACAGAGTTATGAAATCACCTCCACAATCAATTTGAATATTGTCCTCCACAAAGGAACCTTATGCCCATTAGCAGTTAGGCAACCACTCTTCTACTTTTGGTCTCTACATATATGCCTAAATGGAATGATACAGCATATGGTCCTTTATAGCAGGAATGGATATTTTATTTCTTTTTCTGGCTGAACAATACTGCACCGTATGG
Organism: Pan troglodytes; assembly: GCF_028858775.2. Lineage (NCBI taxonomy): Eukaryota > Metazoa > Chordata > Mammalia > Primates > Hominidae > Pan > Pan troglodytes. Next base: position 43,454,397 of record NC_086015.1, read on the forward strand.
ATATACTACTTTTTTCTTTTTTGAGACAGGGTCTTGCTCTCTTACCCAGGCTGGAGCATAGTGGTGCGATCATAGCTCACTATAGCCTCAACCTCCTTGGCTCAAGCAATTCTCTCACCTCGGCCTCCCAGAGTGTTGGGATTACAGGCATCAGCTACTGTGCCTGGCTGATATATTACATTAAAAAATAAAAAATCTGTTGGCTGGGCGTGGTGGCACACGCCTGTAATCACAGCACTTTGGGAGGCTGAAGTGGGTGGATCAGCTGAGGTCAGGAGTTCAAGACCAACCTGGCCAATGTGGTGAAACCCTGTCTATACTAAAAATACAAAAATTAGCCGGTCGTAATGGCTCATGCCTGTAATCCCAACTACTTGAGAGACTGAGGCAGGAGAATTGCTTGAATCTGGGAGGTGGAGGTTGCAGTGATCTGAGGCCATACCATTAAACTCCAGCCTGGGTGGCAGAGTGAGACTCTGCCTCAAAAAAAAAAAAAAAATCTGTTTGTCATTTGATAGACATTTGTTGGGTTGTTTCTGTTTTTTCGCTGTTATGAACAATGCTGCTATGAATATTAGTGTACAAGTGTTTGTGTGGACATTTTCCTTTCTTTTGCATATATACTTAGGAGTGGAATTGCTGGGTCATATGGTAACTCTATGTTTAACCACTTGAATTACCAGACTGTTTTCCAAAGTGGCTATACCATTTTACATTCCTACCAGCAGTGTATGAGGGTTACCATTTCTCCACATCCTCGCCAACACTTGTTACTATCTGTCTTTCTGATTCTATGCAGGCTAGTGAGTGTGAGTGTTCTCTCATTGTGGCTTTGATTTACATTTTCCTGATGACTGTGTGCTTATTGGTCATGTGTATGTCTTAGAGAACTGTCTATTCAGACTCTTTGGCATTTTTTAGTTGGGCCGGCTGGTTTTTCACCTTCCTATAAATGGAATAATTGCACATCTTTTTGTGTGACTTGCCTCTTTCCCTCAGTGTTGTCTCTGTGCTTTTCATTCCTGGTCACCATGCTCCTGCAGAGTCTTCATGACATCAGTGTACTGCAATGGCCATTTGGACTGTTCCAGTTTTTGGCCATTATTAACTTGGTCACTTTGAACATTTTTGATAGATTAGATAGATTTTTATTCCTTAAAATAAGGAATAAAATAAATGGGCCTGCTCTTGGTGTGGGAATTTTTTTTAAGGATTTGGCTTAAAAAGTCCTTTATTTTAAGGAATTGGCTCATGTGCGGGTACAAGTCCAAAATCTGCAGGGTAGGCTGCTAGGAAACAGTTGAAGTTTGTCTCCCAAAGACAATCTTATGGCAGGATTCTTTCCTGCTTGGTCTGGAACTTTGGAATGGCTTCCACCAATAGGCCCTTCCTCAAGGACTTAAAGCTTTTACTGCTTAGCTGAGAGCAGTGACTAACGAACTCAAAAGCACTCCTTCTAACACCTTCTTTTCTATTTGGAAAACAGTTTCATAATGTACAAAACATGCTTACTGCAGCAGGATACATAAAAGATTAATGTTACCTTTGCTATCGGTTGAGTGAGAATGGAGAATCATCATTCATTTGTCCTTTTTCCCCCTAAGTTCCTCCCTCTCTCCTTCCCTCCCTCCCTCCCTGGGCGACAAGAATGAAACTCCGGAAAGAAAAGAAAAGAAAAGAAAAGAAGGAAGGAAGAGAGGAAGGAAGGAAGGAGGGAGGGAGGGAGGGAAGGAAGGAAGGAAGGAAGGAAGGAAGGAAGGAAGGAAGGAAGGAAGGAAGAAAGGGAGGGAGGGAGGGAGGGGCCAGGTACACTGGCTCACGCCTATAATCCCAGCAATTTGGGAAGCCAAGGTGGGTGGATCACTTGAGGCCAGGAGTTTGAGACCAGCCTGGGAATGTGGCAAAGCCCCGTCTCTATGAAAAATACAAAAATTAGCCGGGCGTAGTGTCGCGTGCCTGTAATCCTAGCTACTTGAGTGGCTAAGGCACAAAATAGCTTGAATCTGGGAGACAGAGGTTGCAGCCTGGGTGACAGAGTGAGACTCTGTCTCAAAAGAAAAAAAAAAAAAAAGGAAGGAAGAAGGAAAAGAAAGAAAGAAAGACAGCCATAGTCAAGTTCAATTCCAGACAATGGCAATGATTTATTTATAAACGTTGCATATTTTGTCAGAATTTAAAATGAAACTGGCAGGCCTCCGAGAGTTTCACTTTATTTGCAAGATAAGGAATTTGGTTATGTGATCTCCAAGTTTTATTTCCTCCCAAATAGTACGTGGATGACCGCGCAACAGAGTTCCCCAAATGATCTGATAAAGCTTCATGTGGGAACCAACGAAGAAAGTGAGGCTGCCTCCCAGGGTCACTCAGCTGCATGGAGGCAGGATGAAGACTGGTACCTGCATCTCTGAAAAGAAGGGCAAAGCCTTCTGTGCATTGCACTTCTAGGCATGGATCACACTAATGCAGCCTGGTTCATTTCTCCCTAGCTGTGCCTTCAACAGCAGCTGACAGGTGATGGGACAAGGTCTCTAAAAAATTTCATATGGGGGTCAGGCTGCAGGGTAGAGCAAAGGTTGTCGAGGTCTGAAAAACCTCTGACTACACCGGCCTCCAAGCCTGCTCAGATGGCCCACACACTCGGGGAGCTCTTCTCAGTCACATCAGGTCAGTGCTGTTTTTTATGAGTCCTTGAACTGTGCATGTTTCTCATCATTCATGCTAATCTAATGTGGGCTCCAGAAGATAATCATTGTAACGAGAGGATGCTTAATGTTGTGATTGAAAAAAATGTAAGGCCTACAGCTTATGGATTATATAATAATATAATAGTTATTGATTCAATCATTCATTTACCCCAAATCTATGCAACTGGGAACCCATAATGAGCCAAACTTTTTGCTAATTACTAGGGCAATAATGGCCAGAATTAAGTAATTTCAGATAATAAATCACCTTTGCTCAGCTTTGGGACTAAATCCTCTGTGAAACCAGCAGACAATGTCATCATTTTCTCCTGCTTCCCTCTCCAGACTCATTCCATTTTCTTCCTATTAAAATTCTACCCTCTAGGCATGCAGCTCACCCTGAGGGTCCCTGATCACTCACCCTTCTAGGACTTCACAGACACTCTCCTCTTTTCTCTGCAGCTTTTTGTTCCATTTTTGCATATGGCAGCTTGGACAGTTTTCTTTGGAGAGTGGGAAGAATAACATATTTTTGTTTTATTATTAAAAAATACATTGTCCAGGCCAGGTGCAGTGGCTCACGCCTGTAATCCCAGCACTTTGGGAGGCTGAGGTGGGTAGATCATTTGAGGGCAGGAGTTCGAGACCAGCCTGGCCAACATGGTGAAACCCCGTCTCTACTAAAAATACAAAAGTTAGCCGGGCGTGGTGGCAGCTGCCTGTAGTCCCAGCTACTCGGGAGGCTGAGGCAGGAGAATCACTTGAGCCCAGGAGGCAGAGATTGCAGTGAGCCGAGATTGCGCCATCGTACTCCAGCCTGGGCGACAGAGTGAGATTGTCTCAAAAACAAAACAAAACAAAACATTGTCCAGTGCAGTGGCTCATGTCTATAATCTCAACACTTTGGGAGGCTGAGGTAGGAAGATTGCTTGAGCCCAGGAGTTTGAGGCCAGCCTGGGCAACACAGGGAAACCCGGTCTCTACAAAAACTTAAAAATTAGGCAGTGTGGTGGTGCATACCTGTAGTCCCAGCTACTTGGGAGGCTGAGGCGGGAGGATCGCTGGAGCCCAGGAGTTGGAGGTTGCTGTGAGCTATGACTGCACTACTGCACTCCAGCCTGGGTGGGAGAGTGAGAACTTGTCTTTTTTTTTTTTTTTTTTGAGACTGAGTCTTGCTCTGTCGCTCAGACTGGAGTGCTGTGGTGCAACCTCGGCTCACTGCAACATCCGCCTCCTGGGTTCAAGCAATTCTCTGCCTCAGCCTCCCGAGTAGCTGGGATTACAGGCGCCCGCGACCATGCCCAGCTAATTTTTTGTATTTTTAGTAGAGACAGGGTTTCACCATGTTGGTCAGGCTGGTCTGGAACTCCTGACCTTGTGATCCACCCACCTCGGCTTTCCAAAGTACTGGGATTACAGGCGTGAGCCACCTTGCCCGGCGGAGACCTTATCTTTTTTTTTTTTTTCTGTTTTTTTAAAGTTTCAACAAAAATGAAATACCACCTGCTGATAACTCTAATAAAAAGAAAAATATATGATAGGTATTTGCTTTAAAGATTTTTTTTTTTTTTTTTGAGGCAGGGTTTTGCTCTGTTCCCCATGCTGGAGTGCAGTGGTGCGATCTCGGCTCACTGCAACCTCTGCCTCCCGGGTTCAAGCGATTCTCCTGCCTCAGCCTCCCAAGTAGCTGGGATTATAGGTATGTGTCACCACGCCTGGGTAATTTTTGTATTTTTAGTACAGATGGGTTTTCGCCATGTTAGCCAGGCTGGTCTCAAACTTCTGACCTTAGGTGATCCACTCGCCTCGGCCTCCCAAAGTGTTGGGATTACAGGCGTGAGCCACCGCACCCAGTCCTAAAGATATTCTTGAAAAAATCATAATTGCAGTTGTTTACATTGTTGTGTTGCCAGCTCTCAGTTATTATGCTCATATTCTTTATTCTATGTAATATGCGTGGAAAAAATTTAAATCCTAGGTTGCTCCTGGCGTAACTCTGTAGACTCAACATCTGGAACTCTTTCTCCATTTTCAAGTTAATATATTCTCAGACATGCAAAATAATTTGAATGACTGCCTAAGGAAGCACAAATACATGCTAAAACATTATGTTTTCTATAGCTAAAGAGCCCTTTGCAGCCGCAGTTTTTTCAAATATTCCTAGAAAACAAGATCTGGCTGAACTGAAAATACTGCTAGTATAATCAATAAGTTAGACTTGTTAAACAAAGAGTAAAGAAATGCAACATCTGAATTCTTTAAAGCCACAAGCCAGAGGAACAGATCTAAAGCACTGACTACTTAAAGCATTTGCTATCTTCAAACTTCTAGAAAAACAAATATTACAGAAGCCTTCTGTTCTATTTCACAAGTCCTGACTGGTTTGAAGTGAAAGGAAATCAAGACACTAAACAAGTCAAGAAAAAAACCTTAAATACCATAAAATATTTATTAAAAAGACATTATAATTTGCAATGTATTTTGCAGGGAAAAAATGGAAGAAGGAATTGAATGCCTAGCTTTGAAAAATGGATGCAGGAATTGAATGCCTAGCTATGAAACCAGTAGGCCTCTGAGAGTTTCACTGTATTTGCAAAATAAGGGATTTGGTTACATGATCTCCAAGTTTTATTTTCTGCCAAATAGTCCGTGGGTAACCAGGCTTCAGAGTTCCCTAAATGGTCTGATGAAACCCAATGTGGGAATGGACGAAGAAGTAAGGCTGCCTCCCAGGGTCACTCAGCTGCATGGTGGTAGGATGGAGGCTGGTGCCCGCACCTCTGAAAAGAAGGGCAAAGCCTTCTCTGCATTGCACTTCCAGGCATGGATCACACTGATGCAGCCTGGTTCATTTATCCCTAGCTTGCCTTCAACAGCAGCTGACAGATGATGGGACAAGTTCTGATACAACTCCCAGCCCTAAGCATGATTGGGACCTGCAGTGCTCAAATCTGTACAAAGGTTAGTGGGATTGGTAATTAGAATGCAAAGTTATACTCTGTGTGATTAACAAAGATGCTGCAGATGCTGATAGATGTGATAAGCTCCTTATTTGCATGCCTGGATGCTAGCCCTCCCTTTCACTGTTTAGTTTTTCCAATCTCTGGTTCCATGAGACCAAGTCTATAGCTTCACCTATAATGACTTTGCTCTACTATGTATCACTGGAATTGGGCATGAATATATTTGAAATCTCCAAATGTTCAAGCATAACATTTTTTTCCTTTAGTAATCAAAGAGACTGTTACACATTTATACAATCTATTATATGCTATATGCATAATCTATGTTATTATTAAAAATAGAATATTTCTCACAACTAATAATAATAAACTAAAATGGAAAGACTGGATAACATTCAATTTCTTATTCATTTAGTCTCTGAATAATTTTCCTTTAATAAAAGTATCATGTTTGTTAACGATTCCATTCATAATCTCTCTTTTAGAAAACATAGGCCGGGTGCGGTGCCTCAGGCCTATAAACCCAGCACTTTGGAGGTCAAGGCGGGCAGATCACTTGAGGTCAGAAGTTCGAGACCAGCCTGTCCAATAAGGTGAAACCCTGTTTCTACTAAAAAAAAAAAAAAGCCGGGCGTGTTGGTGGGTACCTGTAATCCCAGCTACTAGGGAGGCTGAGGCAGAAGAATCGCTTGAACCCGAGAGGCAAAGGTTGCCGTGAGCTATGATTGCACCACTGCACTACAGCCTGGGCGACACAGTGAGACTCTGTTTTGAAAAAAGAAAAAGAAAAAAATATAATGTCTCATACAGAGGCTAGATAAAATTTCCAGTGTTAGAACAAAGCCACTAATACCCAAATGTGGTCCTTTGCTCCCTTGGCATTGGAGGTTGTGGGCCTGTCACCCCTGGACTCCTGGGGTTGTGTGCAGAAGGGGGTGACCTGTAGAGCATTGCTGGTCCTGCACTGAAAAGTGATGGATGTCTGAGATGAGGAAAACAGGGCAGACTCCCTCATTGCTGGAGGACAGTGGCGTGGTCGCCATATCACAGTGCTGTTGGAAGAGGCATCTGTTGGAGCTCTGCAGAGGCTGGAAGAGTTCCCTGAGCCCGTAGTTCTTACCTGGGTTTGCGGTCAAGAGCAGCACTGTGATGGCGACGCTTCACTGAAGGGCATCCTGATGCCTAGTTGAGGACATCGGGGGAGCCAGGACTCCCTCTGCAGGGAGGGAATGGGGCAGGGAGAGAGAGAGAGAACTGGGTCTATCCTGTGAGCACCTCTGTCCTGGGCACTGGGTCCTCTCTGCACCCACTCCTCTCTTCCCATCAACCCCTGAATAGGGCTCCAGAGGCCAGAACTGGAATGGGGAATCTGTGTCCCTACTCATTCCTTCAGACCCAGCTTGGAAATCTTTTCCCAAGAAGGTTTTCAGGCTCCCAGCTCCCTGCTGAATGAAATGCCCTCTTCTATGTTCTTACGGCATCCTTTGCTAACACTTTTGAAAGCCTTTAACCTGGCACATGAGCTGTCTCTTTGGCTCTTTGAGGCCAAAAACTTTGTGGTGTTCATCTCTTTGTCCCCAGAGATTCACATAAGACTTAGTCCATGGTCATTTTTTTGATTGCCGATGGAAAAACAAACAAACGAATGAATGAATGAATATAATCCAATGACTTGCTTTTTGTCCTTTGCCATAAGAAAGGAAGGAAGAAAGTGATTTGAAATTTAAAAGGCCACCAGTCCTGGAAACCCAGAGGTATGTCCCGATGTGCCCATTTCAGTGGCAGAAGCAGTACAGGATTCAGTGTGGGCTCAGGAGCCAAAAAGCTCAGGTTTAAATCCAGGTGTTGCCGTTTGGTCTTGTGATCCTTGGGACGTGATCTAACTTCTCTGTGCTTGGTTTCTCCTTGTGTAAATTAGAGAATAGTAGTGCCATATCATGGGGTTGTCAGGAGAATCAAATGAATTAATATATCTAGAGCCCTTAGAATATTTTCTGGCATGCAGCGGCGCTCCAAACATGTTAGCTGTTGCTGCACTACAGTTTTTAATATGCGATCATTCTTTTTTTTTGAGATGAAGTCTTGCTCTGTTGCCTAGGCTGGAGTGCAGTGGCGTAATCTCGGCTCACTGCAACCTCCGCCTCCCAGGTTCAAGTGATTCTCCTGCCTCAGCCTCCAGAGCAGCTGAGACTACAGGCACATGCCACCACTCGCAGCTAATTTTTGTATTTTGAATAGAGACGGGGTTTCACCATATTGGCCAGGATGGTCTTAAACTCCTGACCTCATGATCCACCCACCTCGGCCTCCCAAAGTGCTGGGATTACAGGCATGAGCCACCGTGCCCAGCCAATATGTGATCATTCTTAATGCCCAAGCAGAGATGAGGGTTAGGCCAGGAACTGCACTCTCCTTCATAGTTTATCACTAAACACAGTTCAACCATGAAAAGAAAAAGAAAAGAAAACCTGTTTCACTCAAAATTAGATAATTTCCTCCAGAGAGTAATAAATGAGAGACTGTCTTAACTTGATTAAAGGAAGCTTCAAGAAAATGAGTGTAAACCTCTTACTTAATGATAAAACAGTAGACTCTTTCCCAAGATAAAAACGAATGTTACTTAGGCTGCAAGGATAAATGACAGATGAGTTGAGAGTGCTGCATAAAGGGCCAGAAATGGGCAAATTCCAGACAGAAGATTGGCTGACCAAATTGATGACCCCCATTTCATAAGGTATTGTGTCCTAGCAAGTGGGGAGATAAGACATGAGAGAAGTCCCTGATACAACTGCTTTGAGTGAAGGGCTCACATATACCCTTTTCTTTCCTTATGAAAAGTCATCTTTTAAAATTTCAAATTTTGACCATCAACATAAAATATTCAAGACACTTGGTACTATATAATATATAGGCAACAGAAGAGGAGAAACCCTATTTTAAGTGTGTAAATATCATCTGCCACATTAAGGTAGGGATTTCTCATATCAATTCTACATAGTGCTAATTTTTGTATTTTTAGTAGAGTTGGGGTTCCACCCTATTGGCCAGGCTGGTCTCGAACTCTTGACCTCAAGTGATCCTCCCTCCTCGGCCTCCCAAAGTGCTGGGACTACAGATGTGAGCCACTGCTCCAGGCCAAAACACAAGTCTTTTAGAAATGTTTAAATAGCTCATCTGATCACAGTATCACCATGTGAATATTTTCTAACTTTTCCAACTTAATTCCATATTGAAAAATAAGTTGCTTGGCCTGGAATAGTCCCTAGATACCTTTAAGAACAATTTTTTAAAAAATTAATATTATTTTAAATAAATTACAGTTATATACATTTAAGGGATACACTGTGATGTTTTGATATAGGTATACCATGTGGAATAATTAAATCAAGCTAATTAACATATCTGTCATCTCACTTATTTTTTCAGAGGAGATATTTGAAATTTACCCTCTTAGTTATTTTGAAATATACATTATTATTGACTATAATCACCCTGATGTGCAGTACATCTCAAAACTTACTCCTTAAATAAGTTAAGTGGGGAAGTGAGACAAGGGTGGAAATAGGCCAATAAAGGGTACATTTTTGAGACAGTAAAGCTGTGGTCAACTGGGGTTTCACACACTGGGAGCTCAGGGAAGCCATGCAGAATTGAAAGCAAGCAGCGAGTGGGCAGATGGGGAAAATGATGAACAAGTTCCTTCGATTTGGTGATCATTGTGTTGTACTGAAAGCTTCAAAAATGGAAGTTTTTGGGTGCTCCATTCACTGAATATTTTGATTAAATGGTTTCAATGGGTTTTAAGCAAAAACAAATCAAAAATTAAAATAAATATTTTATAAAAATGAGTAGGGGCACAGTTTGATTTACACAGTAGTTTTTCAAAGGTTCAAAAATTTCTAAAATCTGATGATCAGTACCAAACTTCAAATAAAAAGTGAGCAAAATTCATTTAAAAGAACAGTCATTAAACAGAAAGTCACCTTCCTGGTGTGATCTGTAAATGCGTGTTCTGTAGCTGCACATTTTAAACTATCATTTTAGGGCACAGTCTTCTTAAAATACCTACTTATTTTTGGAGTGGACATTGAGGCTTCCTCAGCAGATTTCTATCTCTTTTGGGGAATGTGGGAGGTGGGAGGATCAGTGAATCACCGCAGCTCCCACATGGAAAGTAAAAGCTTATAGACAATTTGTGCAAGTTCCATAGTCATCACCAACTTTCTGGAGAAACGGATTTAACACCTAATTTTCTATTAACCTTGATTTTCATTTATTTGAGCTCATTGCTACCAAAAGCTTTATTGCAGAATGCAAAATCATTGTCAAATAATTGAATCAGTAGTTGCAGATTTACATTGTGTAGAAAAATGATAAAGCCAATGCAGCAAAAGCAGAGTACTCTGTGTTCTTGATGGGAGGATTTCTCAGCTTCCTTCTTACCTGTAATTTCCCACCTACCCCAGCAACTGACAGTCCAGCTTTTTGCATTTCACATGCTGCAGTTAATTGTCACTGTGTATCTTGTTGGTACTCACGTTGCTAGCAGGAGCAGCAGCTGGGATTGCTTTTATCAGCATCCGAGACAAGTAGGAACTGACTGTCTCTGGGCCTCATGTCCCAGCACATTCTATAATTTTAGCAAGTGCCCTGAATGCTGTCTTTGAAATGCAGGTATTGGTTAAGCTGCTGCATTTGGAAAGAGCAGAGCAAGCAGATATGATTACTGCTGATCATCTTTCACTAAGCATGTCTAAGTGAGAGTTCCTTTTACTGCACGTGTGTGTCACGTGCCATGACCAGAAGAGATAATGGCCCAAGTGGGGTGGACACAGTGGATGCTTACCAAACCCAGCCTGACTTATTTTAATGCAGCAATTAAATAATACGTTGGGCTGGGCACGGTGGCTCACGCCTGTAATCCCAGCACTTTGGGAGGCCAAGGCAGGCAGATCACTTGAGGTCAGGAGTTCAAGACCAGCCTGGCCAACATGGCAAAACCCCTTCTCTACTAAAAATACACAAAAAAATTAGCCAGGTCTGGTGGCATGTGACTGTAATCCCAGCTACTCAGGAGGCTGAGGCAGGAGACTCACTTGAACCCAGGAGGTGGAGGTTGCGGTAAGCTAAGATTGAGCCACTGCATTCCAGCCTGGGTGACAGAGTGAGACTCCGTCTCAAAAATAAAAAATAAATAAAAATAAAAACTTTGTCACAAAATGGACAATCTTGGACAAATGATAAACTGGAAAGGACACAGGGAAAAGAGACCTAAAATGGGTCTGCCCCAGACCGTTGGGATGTTTGCTCACCTCTGTCAAGCATGCCATCCAGCTCCAGCGGCTTGTGGGCCTTGGTGGAGTGTGGAAGCTGATTTGGTTAATATCTCAGTCTCCAGTTGCGATGCGGCAGCGAGGACTGAAATCTTGGAAAATCCCACTCCCTAGCCCGAACTCATTGCATACATGACACTTCCAGCCTGTGATCACTGACTCATTCTGGCCACAAGAGGGCAGTATAGCATAGTGAGTATGAGCACAGACAGGTCAGGCTTCCCGAATTAAGATCACATTTCTTCCCCTGACTTTGTGACTGGGCAAGTTACTGAAGATCTTTGAGTCTGAGTTTCAACATCTATAAAATGAGAATAATAAAAACATCAAATAGGGGTGTCGTGGGGGAACAGATGAGATAAATGCATGAAGTGCTTGAAGAATATAGTCATATAAAACTTAACGATGGGAATACTTTCTGAGAAATGTGTGGTTGAGGCCATTTCATCATTGTGCAAACATCACAGAGTGTACTTACACAAATAAAGATGGCATAGCTTTTACACACCAAGGCTGTATGACATAGCCTACTGCTCCTAGGTTACTGTCTTAGTCTGATTGTGTTGTAATAAAGGAACACCTAAGGCTCAGTAATTTATGAAGAAAAGAAGTTTATTTGGCTCATGGTTCTGCAGGCTTGAAGCATGGTGCCAGCATCTGCTGCTGGTGAGGGCCTCAGACTGCTTCCACTCATGGCGGAAAAAGAAGGGGAGCCCTCATGGGCGGAGATCACGTGGCAATAGAGAAGCAGCAAGAGAGTGGGAGGGCAAGGTGGCAGGCTCTTTTTAACAGGCAGATCTCAAGGAAACTCATAGAGTGAGAACTCACTTATTACTGCGAGGCTGGCACCAAGCCGTTCTTGAGGGATTCCCCACACCATGGCCCAAAGGCCTCTCATTAGGCTTCACCTCCAACACTGGAGATCAAATTTCAACCTGAGGCTTGGAGGGGACAAATATCCAAACCATAGCCACTATAAATGTTTACAACATGTTACTGTACCGAATACTGCAGGCAATTCAAACACAATGGCGTTTGTGTATAAAAACATATTTAAACAAAAAAGCGGGAGTAAAAATGCAATAACAAAGATAAAAAATAGTACACCTGTATGGGGCACTTAACATAAATGGAGCTTGCAGCACTGGAAGTCACTGTGAGTAAGTCAGTGAGTGAGTGTGAAGTCCCAGGACATTACTGTACTCTGCTCTTGACTTTATAAACACTGTACATTTAGACTACACTAAATTTATTTATTTATTTATTGAGGCAGAGTCTCACTCTGTTGCCCAGGCTGGAGTGCAGTGTTGTGATCTCAGCTCACTGCAACCTCCACCTCCTGGGTCCAAGTGATTCTCCTGCCTCAGCCTCCTGAGCAGCTGGGACTATAGGCACATGCCACCACACCCAGTGAATTTCTGTATTTTTAGTAGAGATGGGGTTTTACTATGTTGGCCAGGCTGGTCTCGAACTCCTGACCTCAGGTGATCCACCCCCTTGGCCTCCCAAAGTGCTGGGATTACAGGCGTGAGCCACCGCACCTGGCCTAATTTTTGTATTTTTTGTAGAGATGAGATTTCACTATGTTGCCCAGGCTGGTCTTGAACTCCTGACTTCAAGTGATCCATCCTCTTCCGCCTCCCAAGGTGTTGGGATTACAGGCTTGAGCCACTGCACCTGGCCTCTAGCAGTCCTGCTCTGAGGTTCTCACAGTCCCACCTTCTCTCTGCAAGTAGCTGAAGAGTCAGAATGAAGAACAGGAGGAGAAGACGTGTGTCATTGAATGTTATTTCCAATTTGAAATTTTTGCCTCAATTGAAACATTTACTTCATTTAAGATAGTGTAATTACTGATTGATGCAATGGACTGAATATTTGTGTTCCCCGACTCCCACCAATTCATATGTGGATATCCTTACCCCAGCATGACAGTATTAGGAGGTGGGGCCTTTGAGAGGTGATTAGGTCATAAGGGAGAAGACTTCATGAATGGGATTAGTGCCCTGATAAAAGGAACCCCAGGAAGCTCTCTTGCTCTCTTTCTGGTATATGAGGCATAAAAAACAGTCAGCAGTCTGTAAGCCAGAAGAAGGCCCTCATCAGAAACTGGGGCCATGCGGGCATCCTTATTTCCGACTTCCAGCATCCATAACTGTGAGAAATGAATTCCTGTTGTTTGTAAGCCATCCACTCTGCGATGCTTTATTATGGCAGCCTGAATGGATGGTGACAATGTATTTTGTTCATCTCACTATGTTCTATTTGTCTTGCCTGTTTTTCTTTATCCACTATTTTAGAATTAATCTTTAATTTAAAAATTTAAAATTGAGATATGATTTATTTACAGTAAAATTTCACCTTTTTTTGTTTACTTCTGTAAGTTTTTAATTTTTTAAAAAAATATTTAAAATTGTTTTTGAGACACAGTCCCACTCTGTCATCCAGGATAGAGTGCAGTGACGTGATCATGGCTTACTGCAGCCTCAACCTCCCTGGCTCAAGTGACCCTCCCACTTCAGCCTTCCAAGTAGCTGGGACTACAGGTGTGCACCACCACGCCCAGCTAATTTTTGTATTTTTTGTAGAGACAAGGTTTCACCATGTTGCCCAGGCTCAAGTGATCCTCCTGCCTTGGCCTCCCCAAATGCTTGGATTACAGGCATGAGTATTTTAAGACAGATCTCACTCTATTGTCTGGGCTGGAGTGCAGTGGTTTAATCATAGCTCAGAGCAACCTTGACGTCCTGGGCTCAGGAAATCCTCTCACCTTTGCCTCCTGAGTAGCTGGGACCACCAACACACACCACTATGCTCAGCTAATTTTTATTTATTTTTTGTAGACATGGGGGTCTCACTATGTTGCCCAGGCTGGTCTCAAACTCCTGGGCTCAAGTGACTCCTGGGCTCCTACCTTGGCCTCCCAAAGTGCTGGGATCACAAGCATAAGCCACCATGCCCAGCCTAGTTCTATGAGTTTTGACAACACATACAGGTCATTACCACCACCATGATCAACATACACAATAGTTCCATCACCCAAAGAATTCTCCCGTGCTCTTTTATAGCCTTCCCCAACCTCCTCCTACCCCTGCCCCTGGCAACTGCCAATATTTCTCCATCACTTTAGTTTTGCCTTTTCCAGAATGTCATATAAATGGAATGATGCACTATGCAGACTTTTGTGTCTGGCTTCTTTCAGTTAACATAATGCATTTGAAATTCATTCCTGTTGTTGAAAGTTCCAATAGTTTCTTCCTTCTTACTGTTGAGTAGTATTCCATTGAATGAACGTACCAGAGTTTGTTTATTCTCTCACTAGTTGAAAGACATTGAGTTTCCAGTCCTAGTTTCAGTATTTGGTAATTATAAATGAGGTGATAATAAACATTTGTGTATCAGTTGAGTTTATTTCTTTCGGGTAGTTAAGCAGTGGGATTTCTGAGTCATATAGTAAGTACACCTACTTTAACTTTTTGAGAAACTGCCAAATTGTCTTCCAAAGTGGCTGTCCTATTTTCCAACCCCACTAACAATGTTTAAGGGTTCTGGGCCAGGTGTGGTGGCTCACACCTGTAATCCCAGTACTTTGGGAGGCTGAGGTGGGTGGATTACTTTGGGCCAGGCGTTCGAGACCAGTTTGGCCAACGTGGTGAAACCTCCTCTCTACTAAAAACACAAAAATTAGCCGGGTGTGGTGGTGCACACCTGTAGTCCCAGCTACTCAGGAGGCTGAGGAAGGAGAATCACTTGAACCTGGGAGGCAGAGGTTGCAGTGAGCCAAGACTGTGCCACTGCATTCCAGCCTTGGTGACAGGTTGCTCTGCAACCTCACCTGCATTTGGTATTGTCAGAAATTTTTAAAAAGCCATTTAATGGGTTTATAATGCAACATCATTGTAGACATAATTATATGCCCCTAATTATTAATGATGTTGAGCATCTTTTTTGTATTTGCCACCTGTGTTAATCTTCATTCGTAAAGTGTCTTTAGATTGTGTTTTCATTTGAAACTTGGTCATATTTTTCTATTTCTTTATATGGCAAGTAATTTTGGATTGCATCTTGGACTTTTTATTTTATTTTTTTTAGAGACAGGGTTTCTCCATGTTGGCCAGGCTGGTCTTGAACTTTTGGCCTCTAGTGATCCGCCCACCTTAGCCTCCCAAAGCGCTGGGTTGGTTGGTATGTTGTGTTGATTCTCAGTCTTGTTAGTCCTCTGGAGAACATTTGGGGGGTTTGTTTTAGAAGGCATTATTCAGCAGCTTTTATCCTAATTATTTCTTCCTTGAAGATAATCTGTCTTTTTTCCTTTGGCTGCTTCTCTTCATGTATTTTTTTTCCTAAAAAATTTTTATAAGTGTGTCGATGTGTGAATTTCTTTTTATTTATCATGCTGAGGGTCTTACCACATCTTTAGACTTTGAATTGATGTCTTCCAATATTTTGAGATACAATTTTTATCCAGCATTTTTTCAAGTGTTGATTTTCTCCTCTATTCTTTCTCCTATCCCTCTGGGATTCCGGTTAACTACATGCTGGACTTCCTTACTATTTTCTTTAGTTTTTCTTTTGTGTGTTTCATTCTTTTTTCCCTCTGTGCTGCATTCTGGATATTTTATTTAAACTAGCTTTTTCTTTTCTTTTTTTTTTCTTTCGAGACAGGGTCTCACTTTGTTGCCTAGGCTGGAGAGCAGTGAGTTGCTAGGTTGGAGTTACCTAGGCTGAAGATCTTGGCTCACTGCAGCTTCAACCACCTGGGCCCAGGTGATCCTCCTACCTCTCAGCCTCCTCAGTAGCTGGGACTACAGGCATGTGCCACCACGCCAGGCTAATTTTTTGTATTTTTTTGTAGAGATGTGGCTTTGCCATGTTGCCAGTCTGGTCTTAAACTCTTGGGCTCAAGCAATCCTCTTGCCTCAGCCTCCCAAAGTTCTGGGATTACAGGCATGAGCTACCACACCCTGCCTCAACTAGCTTTTTGATTCACTAATTCCCTATTCAGCTGTGTCTAATCTGATTTTATACTAATCCGTTTAGTTGGTAATTTGCATTTTAAAACTTCTGAGTTTTAAAATTTTTATTGTGTTTTTTTTTTTGTCCAATTTGCCAGGAAGTTTTTATAGTTTTCAGGTCACAGCCAAAATTTTCAGTTTTGTCTTTCATCTCCTTGTTCATAATAAGCATAGCTACTTTGAAATCTGTGTTAGATAATTCCATTATTAGGATCCTTTATGTTTTTGTTTCTGGTGTACATTTTTTCCTGCAACTTCCCATTTATATTGTCTATTCACATGCTTTATAGTCTTTGAATATGGGTAGGGCATTTCATTTAAAAAGTTGTTTGAAGAAATAACTTGATAACTTGGAGACTGTTACCTCTCTCCAGAAAGCACAGTAATTTCTCCTTGCTTGGGTAAACTATTAATCTATATTTACCTCCAGAAACAGAATTTTCTGAGTCAACCAGGTGACTGCAAGACTGTGCAAGGACGATTTTACTTCCTGTTTGCCCTTTTTCTTAGGGCAGACACTTGTGCTCATAGCCCAAAAACTTGGGAGATTTATCATTATTAATGGGCTCTAATCAAACTTTTGTTCCCTTAGCCTGGTGAAAGTGCTGTGGTGGGCTAAATAGTTGGTTCCCAAAGATACCCATGTCCTCATTCCTGGAACCTGTGAGTATGTTACCTTATGGGGCAAAAGGCATTTTGCAGATGTGATTAACTTAAAGATCTTGAGATGGGAAGATTATTCTGGATTATCTAGGTGGGTCCAATATAATCAGAGGAGTGCATATAAGAGGGAATTAGGGGTGGGAGAGAGAAAAAGATGCAAAGCAGAGGCATGTGGGGGCAAAGCTGAGAGACAGAGGGAGAAAACAGAGAAGATGGGTACACTGCTAGCTTTGAAGACAGAGAAAGAGGTCGCAAGTCAAGTGCTGAGGAAATACGATTAAAAATAAAATCTCCTACCACCCTAGAAAACATATCCAAAAAGTAAAAGAAAAAGAAAATAGTTTTATTATCGAATAAGCATTAAAGCAGGATGTAATGCACATCACAAGCAATCTACTAAAGAGATTATGAGGATAGAAAGATATTTCACCCTTTTATACCTCTATGTATGCCTTTTACACCCTCTATGTATGTGTCAGGTAGACATATACATAGATGTTTTCTTTCTTTTTTTTTTTTTTTTGAGGTGGAGTCTCACTCTGTCACCCAGGCTGAAGTGCAGTGGTGTGATCTCGGCTCACCGCACCCTCTGCCTTCCCGGTTCAAGAGATTCTCCTGCCTCACCCTCCTGAGTAGCTGGAATTACAGGCGTGTGCCATCACGCCTGGCTAATTTTTGTATTTTTAGTAGAGACCGAGTTTTGCCATGTTGGCCAGTCTGGTCTTAAACTCCTGACCTCAGGTGATCCGCCTGCCTTGGCCTCCCAAAGTGCTGGGATTACAGGTGTGAGCCACCACGCCCGGCCAGATCAGATATTCTCAAGATAAACAATAGCTAGTCCTCTAGCAAGAGGACCGGACAGCACCTCTTAAGATAGACACTTCAATGACTTTCAGCCAAAAAAAAAAAAAAAAAAAGACATTTGATTGACTTCAGCGGCAATGATTCAGTGCTTCTCTCCCTCTCCACATACTTCAGAAGAAAATAACACTGTCACAAAACTTTCAAAGATATCATGAACACAATTTGTTTACAGACTTTGTCACACATAGTTCATCCTAAATTCACCTGATAATTGGAGTAGCCATCTATGTAGCTAACTGCCGTATCCAAAGGACAAATAAACTTCTCTTATCTTTAAGACAGGAGGTTGTTTTGCAACTTGGAGTGAGGCACCCACTGAAGGTAGGCTCCCATCCTCCCACAGGAACTGGGAGACAGGGGGGCCATGTCCCTTGATGCTAACATTTCAAAGAGATGATGCCCAGATCCTTGAGAAGGACATTCCTGGGCTATGAAGTCTGCAAGAGGGCTTATTTAAGCTTTTAAAAAGATTTATACACATCCCAAAGAGGGAGAGAAAGAACTTAGAATGATAAGTTTTCTAAACTAAATGTTCTTAAATAGGGGGAAGTCTCTTCCCTGATTTTCTTTTTCTTTTTTTCTTCTTTATTTGTAGTTATTTATTTATTTATTTCAGTCTCCTAGCTATGAAATTCTAGCTCACTGCAGCCTGGAACTCCTGGGCTCAAGGAATCCTCCCATCTCAGTCTCCCGAGTAGCCAGAACTACAGGTCCATGCCATCACACCTGGCTAAGTTTTTAATTTTTTTGTAGAGGCAGGGTCTTGCTATGTTGCCCAGGCTGGTTTTGAACCCCTGGCCTCAAGCGATCCTCCCACCTCGGACTCCTAGAATGCTGGGATTATAAGTGTGAGCCACTGTGACTAGCCTGATGGGTAAGATAGAACAGGTGGTTTACTGAGGAGACAGGACCTGCCTATAGCACAGTGAAGTTCATACGGAAGTGTTGGGGTCCAAAGAGAATTGAGAAATAAGACCCTGGGGACCAGCCAGGCCCCAAGGAGGTGGCAGGAAAGGAAGGTGAGACCAGGCAAATTGGCTGATTGTTTCCCTGAATGTGTGGCTGGCTAAACCTTGGGACTGGGAAAGTTTTTTTTGTGCTTTTCTGAGCTCAACTTTTGGGTGCCCATGCCTTGCTTTGAAAGGGTTTTGTCTATGAACCTAGACATCTTTCAGTAATTACTTAAGTTACTCAGAAAACTGGGGGCCCTGGAGCGAAAGGAAGAGACAAAAGGGGGGAAAAATCCATGTAGCAGTCTGGTTCTGTTTGATCTGGAAGACAGCGGGCAATAATGGAAGAATGCTGGAGATGGAGATGGAGGGTGGTTGGATTCCACCATCTTGAGCCACGTCTGCTGTTTGGACTTGCAGACTTCAAACATGGCTGGGGGATTCCTAATTGGAATCAAGCTAATTCCCTTCTCGGTGTTTAAAGGGAGCAGTCACTGCTGGGTGAGATGGTCGCAGATCGGATCCTGGACACGGGGTTATGTGTTTGCTTTCCGAAGATGACTGCATTAATTGCAGCTCTCACTAATGGAAAGGAGCCTGTTTCTTTGTCCACGTGGTCAAATGAAGCCTGGGCATGGTCACTTAGCTCTGGGTGTAGGGAGGTGCAAGATTTAGGCTCGGGGCCCAGGACCCCCCAGTCTGACATCTCCCATTTCTAGGCCACCTGGGACCTCCCAGAATCTGCGACAGCATGAATAGGACATAAGGGTGGTGGGGGCGCCGGGGGGATCCCATCCTTATAGCATCACTCCCCAGTTCACTCCTAGTTAACCCTGTTGTCGCCAACTTAGTGAAAACCTCGCCTCTGTCTCCATCACACATCTGCCACCTCCAAGTGATGGTTAAGCCGGTGTGCAGGCCGGTGGTGACAGGGATGGGGACGGCGCAGTCCCCATCCCCGCACCAGGCAGCACCGCCACTTCCTCGCCAGCCCGGCCGCAGCCCTCCCCGTCCCGGGCCGCGCCGCTTTGACTGAGCTCCCCTATTTTCAAAAGGGAGAACTGAGCCTCTTTTTCTTCTCTTTTCTTTCTTTTTTTAGAGACAAGGTTTCGTTTTGTCACCCCGGCTGGAGTGCAGTGGTGTGAACATGGCTCACTACGTCCTTGAACTCCTGGGCTCAAGCGATCCTCCCCGTTCAAGCCTCCTGAATGGCTAGGACTACAGGCACGCACCACCACGCCTGGTTAATTTTTATTTTTAAATTTTTATGAAGAGGAGGTCTTACTATGTTGCCCAGGCTCGTCTCAAACTCCTGGCCTCAAGCAATCCTCCCCCGTTAGCCTCCCAAGGCATGAGCCACTGCGCCTGGCTTTTTTTCTTTCTTATTTTCAATTTGTACTGCCTTTACAGCAGCAGTGTAGGTAGCGCCTCCTGAAGAAATGCAAGTTGAAAAGGGGAACATATTATTTCCCAGTCTCCAGAAGAAACGCAGTCCTGCTGGTATCCTGATTTTAGCCCAGTGAAGCCAATTTTGGACTTCCGACCTTCAGAACTGTAAGATAATATAGCTGTTTTAGGTTGTGCTGTTTTAAGCCATTAAATTTGTGGCACTGTGTGGCATCAACAATAAGAAACTAATACACTAATCAATATACTCCTTGTTATATGATAAGGCAAAAAAACAAAAAACTATGTGTACATAGTAGATCACTATTGTAGCTGGCTACCATATGAGAATCACCTCAGAAACACATTGAACATAACTGTGATTGCTTTTTCATCATTTACTCTGTCCACTGACCTAGATTACAGAATTCTGGGTGAGACACACTCGATTTAATAATTGAAGTGTTAAAGTTTCATGGCATGAATATTTAATACAAATAGGGGTTAATTCCAACCATGTCTCTTTCATTCCTCCTGGAGACCTGTTTGTATCATTGGAAATGGTCTGGCTGCTAGTTACAGAGGCCTAAACTAACAGGGGCTTAGTTAAGATAGGGGCATATTTTTCACTCGTAAAAAGTGATTCACAGGTAGGCAATCCAGAGATTGCACAGATGCTCCAGATATTTTCCGTGTTTCAGAGTCCTACATGTGCTCTGCCTGCCTTAGTTTTTAATTCTCATGGTTACAAGACGTCCACCTTAGCGCCATAAGAAACATCCCATATTACAGGCAGGAAGAGGGGAAAAGGGGAAGGATAAAAAGGTGCCTGCCGGTGGAGCAAGTCTAACCCTGAAAGAATGTTCCTGAAGGCCCAGCAAGGCTCCCACGTGCACGTCATCACTGGGCACCAGCACGTGCAGGGAAAGCTAGGCAGTGTAGGTTCTTTGTAAAGCTAAGTGCGTTGCCACCCAAGTATCAGACGGGCTCTGGGACTTAGAAGAAAAGGTAGAGGAGGCATCAGGTAGGCAATTAGTGGTTTCTGATGTGCTGTTCTTTCCAGACAGCTCAGGGTATTTGGATGCTCCCTCCTGCCCTCCTGCTACCTAAACTTGGGTGAGACTGGTGTGTCTGGATGACAGGTTGAGAAAAATTCACGTTTATTAGTTGTTCATACTGTTCTTTGAGGAAACACAGGGATTTTTCAGAACTGCTTTACGGATTCCACAGACTATATTTTTCTTTTAAATATGAAGGTTTAGGCTGGGCGCAGTGGGGTTACATGTTTAATCCCTGCACTTCTAGGAGGCCAAGGTGGGCGGGTCACTTGAGGTCAGGAGTTTGAGACCAGCCTGGCCAACATGGTGAAACCCCATCTCTCCTATAAATACGAAAATTATCCAGGTGTGGTGCCACGTGCCTGTAATCCCAGCTACTCAGGAGGCTGAGGCAGGAGAATCACTTGAACCAGGGAGGTGGGTGGGTGGAGGTTGCACTGAGCCGAGATCACGCCACTACCCTCCAGCCTAGGGAACAGAGCAAGACTCTGTCTCAAAAAAAAAAAAAAAAAAAAAAAAAGGAAGGTTTAATGTTCCTATGGAGCACAACTATTAATTTTTATAATTTATATCAGATTCTTAAACATTCTTTTTTTGGTCTTATTTTTTGTTACCACAGCAGAACAGATTTTAAACATTCTCGATTCAATTCTTCACGGCCACAGTCAAAAGAAATACTTAACAGCTCGCTTTAATAACTTATATAACTTTTATGTTCTAACAAGTTAGAAGTGATTTGAAAAAATCATAGACTCCTGGCTTCAGAAGGGAAGCTGCAGACCTTCCTGGTGAGTATTACAGCTCATGAACGCAGGGCAGACCCAAACAGTGCACAGCAGCGACACTTACCACAAAGAGCAAAACACCAAACAGCTGTTTGCCCTGCTGGCTCAGGTGGCCTGCTTTTATTCCCTTATTTGGCCCCACCCACATGTTGCTGATAGGTCCATTTTACAGAGAGTTGATTGGTCCATTTTATAGAGTGCTGATTGGCCCATTTTACAGAGTGCTGATTGGTCTGTTTTTACTAAGTGCTGATTGGTGTGTTTACAAACCTTTAGCTAGACACAGAGCACTGAGTGGTGCATTTACAATCCTTTAGCTAGACAGAAAAGTTCTCCAAGTCCCCACCCAATCCAGAAGCCCAGCTGGCTTCACGTCTCAGCCCCTCACTGCAACCTCCTCCTCCTGGGTTCAAGCTGTTCTCCTGCTTCAGCCTCCCAAGTAGCTGGGATTACAGGGGTCTGCCACCATGCCTGACTAATTTTTGTATTTTTTGTAGAGATGGGGTTTCACCATGTTGGTGAAAGATTCTGCGGAGGCCTGAAAGCTTGAAGGGATGAGTAACTCCTCCCTTCTCAGGCACAGTCCCAGGGCGCAAAGCCACTTGCACCAGCAGCCTGCGTCAGCAAGATAGCAGAAGCAGGAAGAGAGCTGGCCAGAAGACACCTACCCTTGAAGATTGAGAAAGAGGCCATCCAGGTACCACGTAGCAGTTACGTCAGATTGGGACACTTCCTCTTTACAGGAGACTATAAAATCCTTTCCCCGTCCTCACCTGGGGCTGATGCCATTTTAGGCCTCAGCCCACCTCTACCGAGGTGCTCATAAAAACAGCATGTTGCTGGCTCATGCCTGTAATACCAGCACTTTGGGAGGCCAAGGCGGGCGGATCACAAGGTCAGGAGATGGAGACCATCCTGGCTAATACTGTGAAACCCCGTCTTGACTAAAAATACAAAAAATTAGCTGGGCGTGGTGGCAGGCCCCTGTAGTCCCAGCTACTTGGGAGGCTGAGGCAGGAGAATGGTGTGAACCCGGGAGGCGGAGCTTGCAGCGAGCCGAGATCGTGTCACTGCACTCCAGCCTGGGCAACAGGACGAGTCTCCGTCTCAAAAACAAAAACAAAAACGAAAACCAGTATGTTGCTCCACACCGCCTTGGGTTGTCTGTTGGCGCACTCTCGGGGTTGGAACTGATAGAAGAACCTTTCAGTTGGCCAGGCTTGTCTTGAACTCCTGACCTCATGATCCACCTGCCTCGGCCTCCCAAAGTGCTGGGATTACAGGCATGAGCCACTGTGCCTGGCCTCTTGGGACAATTTTAATTGGTGGGGATCCTTTTTATTAAAAAAAAATCTTGCTGGAGTTGTGTTGTAGTCAGAGCCCTCTTTGAGAAATCCTCCCAATGAAGTTAATCTTTCTCAAATTTGGTCACCAGCTGAGAAGCGATATTTGGAGTAAATGGGAGAGGGTTAATGGAAACTTTAGGTAAAAAAAGATTAAGTTGAAAACAGGCTATTGTCAGCTCAGCCACATGTGTTGTCTACACCTTATTGTGGATTTCAGATCAATAAGATCAGAAATCAGATTTTTAGTTTATCAAGGTGCAATAAATTAGAGAAGGTAGCTTTTATTTATAAACATCTTATTGTGCCCAGGCAGTGTTAAAAAAGAGCCTTAAAAAACAACAACAACAAAAAACAGAGCCTGATAATAAATTCCAATATATTAACTCACAAGGGTTGTCAATTACTTGGGATATGTGATTTTCTCAAGACACTTTCTTAATAAACTACCAGATCACAAAGTGACAAAAGTTTGGCTGCTTGGTAAGCATAGAATTAAAATAATGGTAATTCTCCTTTCAAAGGTTAGTTCCATCAATGTTGGGTCCTGCTCCATGGTGCATATTTCTTGTCTAGTGAAAACTTGTATTAGGAATTAGAGGCTTCCTCCACTGCTGCGGGCTGACATCACATTGTTACATTCTTATTCTGGGTCTCCCCTTTTGCTAGAATCCTTGCATATTGCTACCCCATATCCACACTTTCCTTCTCTAATGGCAAATTACACAGAGTTCCAAACATGGATTGGGCACAGGAAGTTTAACAGTGGTGGTATGGCTCCTATAGAGTGAGTTTTAACACTGAAAATTGAATAAAACCCAGTCTCTTAATTAGGGAACACTATGTACATTATTATACAGGTCACCACTCGCCAGAACACAATTGTGACTGGGCCCTAGCAGAGCAGAGGGAGAGAGACGGAGATGTTGGGTGTGGAGCTTGGGAACACACAGAGGCTTTGTCTGAGTGGCTGGCAGCTCAGTTGGTATCATATTCCTCTGTTTACGATTGAATGCTGGAGAATGTGGTGCTAAAAATGTGTAAGATTGAGGTCAAAATCTTGGATGAGACAGGTTTACACTGAAAGAGAGGATTGAAGGGCAAATGAGGAACCATTTAGGAATATTTTCTTTCAGGTTTGATCAACCAGTCCATTATTATTTACTTTACAATAATTAAGTGGTCTTATTATTACTTTTTTTTTTTTTAAGAGACAAGGTCTCTATGTTGCCCAGGCTGGTCTTAAACTCCTGAGCTCAAGTTATCCTCCCGCCTTGGCCTCCCAGAGTGCTGGGATTATAGGCCTGAGCCACCATGCCCAGCTGGTCTTATAATTATTTATAAAACAAAACACTGATTTTTCATATATATCAGGAAAAATAGCATTGGCGTGAATCAGAAACTCTCTGGCCTATCTTCTATCTTTCTACTTGAAAATCAACTTTTACAACACATATTTGATACATAATTTTGTTAAGTAAACAATAATTGTCTAATTGTGGATATGACTTGATGTATATTTAAGCTTTTAGGTGAAATATGGGAGATGTTCTTACCAGTGACATGCACATCTCCTTTCTAAGAAAATGTTCTTTTGTAAATAATTTACTCATTTATATTAATTTTCAGTAATCTCCCTAACAAAATGTTGGCTATTCCTTCTAACCTTTTTTATGGTTGACTTTCTCTCTGTGCTAATATAAAATAGTATTGTGACTGCTAATGAGTTTGGGGTTTCTTTTTTTTTTTTGAGATAGAGTCTTGCTCTGTTGTTCAGGATGGAGTGCAGTGGCTCGATCTCAGCTCACTGCAACCTGTGCCTCCTGGGTTCAAGCAATTCTCATGCCTCAGCCTCCTGAGTAGCTGGGATTACAGGCGTGCACCACGATGCCCGGCCAATTTTTCTATTTTTAGTAGAGACAGGGTTTCACCATGTTGGCTAGGCTGGTCTCGAATTCCTAACCTCAAGTGATCCGCTGGCCTCAGCCTCCCAAAGTGCTAGGATTACAGGCATGAGCCACAACACCCAGCCTGGGGTTTCTTTTCAGAGTGATGAACACGTTACAAAATTAGATGGTGGTAATGGCTCCACACCCCTGTGAATATACTAAAAACTCTATAAATTTTGCAGCTTAAAATGATGAGTTTTATGATCTATAAATTATATCTTGCTACAATTACTGTTCTTTGGTAAAAAGTGGCAGGTTAACTACATATGGTTATTTTATCTACTCTCCTTTCCAAAAAATTACTAAAATTATAGTAGTAAAATATTTGTAAAAGGTAAAGGATTAAAAAATATTTTCCTCCACAAAGGCAGTAGAGCATTTTAAAAACGACTTTAACTCCCAAAGAAAAGGAGACAACAAGATGAGAGATGATAACACAATTTTAGGAAACATAAAGTGGACGGAGGATGTAAACAGAGTGGAGGAAGTTTCAGTCTGAGTGCTTGCAGGAGCGATGCCTGAGAAAAAAGCACATCAAAACTTATCTGTTAAAACGCTGAGGGTCTCTACACCTGGAGCATCCAGGTATAGTGGAAAGCAAGGATCAGGCATAGAGAAGCCGCACACTCAGAATGGACTCTCAGGGTCATTGCACTAACTTGCTGTGGTCACTGGAAGTTTATTATGGAGAAATTTCCTGATTCAGGAACAGTGAGGAACACTCATGTGGGTCCCTCAGATCCCTTGTCTACTTTGATCACAGAATATCAATAGCACGGTGTTAAAACTTCTGTATCTTCCCTGCCTCTATCAGGCTGAAAAATAGATTGCTTTTCTTTGAAGAAACTGAATGACCCTATGGAAAAATCTCCAGCTACTTATATTTCTAGGTTCGTCATTGTAAAAGCCAACATGGGTACCCACTGCATTCTCCAGCAACAAACCCATCTTTGTACCTGGAGCCTCCAGTTATCTCTTGAATGGCTGACTATTAAGCAGTAATGGACAGTGCAAGATTGCCAGATAAAGAGGACAACTTTTGGTCAGAAGGGGAGAGATGGAAACAAATAACCAGGATGAAGAAACGTGGAGTAAGCAAACCGATTCAATGCAAGGAGCAAAACTAGGAGCAAAACTAACAAAGACACAAACAAAACCAAAACCAAGCAACATCCCCCAGTGTAGTAGTTACTGTTTTCCTAGTTTGCTAGTTTACAGAAAATGCTATGTGCTTTGAGAAAAGAAAAGTCAGCAAACAAAAATGAAGTCTTGAAATTTAACAATATAATTGTCAAAATGAAGTATCAAATTCAAAAAGAGGATTATAATAAATAAAACAAGAAAACTTCATGAAAGGTAAAACAAGAAGTCAAAGAATTGGAAACTAGGAAAGAGAAGAATGAGTAACAATTTAGAAGATCAATTTAGATCGTTCAAAAGCCAAATAACAGAAATTTCAGAAACAAGAAAGAGAATGGATAAAAATGAATTAATAAAACCAGCAACAAAAAGGAAGAATTTTTAGAGTGGAATTTTGTGAATTTCCAGATGAAAATGCTCCACCAAGTGGTGATGAAGAAACATTCACTTTGAATGGTGAAGTTTCAGAACAACTGGGGTCAAAATAAGATCTTGAACATTTCCAGAGGCTTACAAAAAATCACAGAAAAAGCAGTGGGCATCTGAAAGGTCTGGAACTCCTCAAAAACAACACTGGAGGGGAAGATACAGAAAACCAGTGTATCATCCACATTGTTTCTTTTAAGGGAAAATACTTTTCAACTTAGAATTCTATACACAAACAGGCAATCAAGTGTGAGGGCAGAATAAAGGAGTTTTCAGGGACGCAAACACTTAGAAAAATTCACTTAATATATACTCTTTCTAGGAAAGGTATTGTAAGGCATGCTTCAGAAAAATGAGGGAGCAAACCAAAGATGAGGATGGCATGGGATCCAGGACAAGGTGATCTCTTTCCAGCAAAGCAATGAAGGGAAGAGCCAGGGCTGCGCCGGGTCTACAGAGCAACCAGCCTGAAATCTGAATGAGATGACAGAGGATTACAGAAGACAATAGTTGTGAAAGATCATTCAGTATATTGGAATGCTTAAAAATTATTAACAGATAGTTGACAGATCTGTTGGAATATTTGGAAAAAAGGATGTAGTGTAAAATTTGAAACTAAGCAGATTAAAATAAATGAATAAAATTAAAAATGGGGTGATTATTAACTCCAGGAACAAGAAATTTGTACAAAGAAAGGAAACAATTGTAGTTAATCACAAGGTTCTGAAGGAAATAATATTTACATATTTATAATAATATAAATACTAACTACATTCAGTAGGTAAGGGAAAAGGGAGAGGAAAAAGTAGAATGTAAGAAAACTATACCCTTAAAAGGAAACCAATAACCTACCATAAATAGGTATATAAATGGCTATTTGTGTGAATTATTTAGATATATGGAAATAAATAGAGAAAAGATAGCTAAGAAAAGGTTTAAAATGGTTGCCTCTGGTGGCTGGGATGTTGACTGGTGAGGCAGCATAAGGGACTATTGTTTTCCAACAGAAGCCTTTTAATATTATAACTTTGCACAAGTGTTATTTTGATAAATGTAGAAACCAATTAAAATAGTACTTATTGTCACTGTGGCGTATTAGTTTGTTAGGGCTGCTGAAATAAAGTACCACCAACTGGGTGACGTACACAACAGAAATGAATTGTCTCACAGTTCTCAAAACTTGAAGTTTGAGGTCAAGGTATGGGCAGGGCTGGTTTCTTCCGAGGGCTGTGAATGAAGGATCTGTTCCAGGTCTCCTTC
Organism: Pan troglodytes; assembly: GCF_028858775.2. Lineage (NCBI taxonomy): Eukaryota > Metazoa > Chordata > Mammalia > Primates > Hominidae > Pan > Pan troglodytes. The sequence goes on from NC_086015.1 coordinate 43,482,213, forward strand.
CTTGGCTTGTGGATGACCATCTTCTCCCTGTGGCTTCACATTGTCCTCCCTCCAAATGTGTCTTTCTGTCCAAATTTCTTCTTTGTGTAAGGACACTAGTCATGTTGCATCAGAGCCCACCCTAATGACTTCATAACTTGATCACCTCTGTGGTCTGTCTTCAAATCCTTATTTGAATCCAAATTCTTTTTTTTTTTTTTTTTTTGAGACAGAGTCTTGCTCTGTCACCCAGGCTGGAGTGCAGTGGTGCAATCTTGACTCACTGCAACCTTTGCCTCTCAGGTTCAAGCGATTCTCGATTCTCACCTCCTGAGTAGCTGGGAATTAAAATCCTCTGTAATGTTAGGCACATGCCACCACACCTGGCTAATTTCTTTGTATTTTTAGTAGAGATGGGGTTTTGCCCTGTTGGCCAGGCTGGTCTCAAATTCCTGGCCAAAGTGCTGGCCTTACCGGAGTGAGCCACTGCACCCGGCCTCATTCCAAATTCTGAGATACTAAGGGTTAGGACTTCAACAAAGGAATTTGAGAGATGAGGGATGGGACACATTTTAACTCATAACATGTGGGGATTGTCAATTGTAGCCAAAGTTTCTGTGGGAAAATCCTCTGTAGTGTTAGCAAGTTTCTTAATTGTGACTGTGAGTCCTGGGAGGTCTTGCTCTGTGTGGAACACAGGCTGCCATTCAAGAAGAGTGACACTGACTCAGACGTGGCCTCCCCAGTGGTTCTGGGAGTGAGGGTGCCACCGCACTAAGGGCAAACACTAACATTTAAGTAGAAATAGAAAGAGATGGCATTACAAGCATTTTGGGGAACCTCCATACTTTGGTTGTGTAAATTGTATATCACTCTATATATAGTGGAGTAGAAGATCAAAGATGGGACTTCCCCAAAATGTGTCATTAAGAACTTTTGTTGGAAAGATTTGAGAAGCAGAGGGTCTTTTAATAAAGATAGAGCTTTATAATATATCTACTGGATCTTGTATTTTTTAAATAGCCTGAATTAGTCTCCAGTTATTTTGTGAATAGAAAACAAGTCCTTACAACTGCCACCCCCCCTGTTGGTAACCTTCTTTAGGGCCAGGGCCATAAGAGTGACATTGGTGCAGGACTCTGTGTGCCAGGCATTCTTTCCACCAGTGAACACATATTAACTGATTTAGTCCTCACTCAAATCCTTGAGGTGGGTCCTGTGATGATCCCAGTGTCAGGGCCTCCAGAGCTCAAGCTCTAAACCATCTTACCCTACTCCCCAGCCCTCAGTCACAGTCAGTACAACACAAGCAAAATACTGGCATCACAGTGGGAGTGAATCAACCAGCATACGTCTATAACTCATTACTCAGAGAATGTTTAACTAACTATAAAGTTAGTATACGAAGAGGCCAGGCACGGTGGCTCAAGCATGTAATCCCAGCACTTTGGGAAGCCAAGGCAGGCAGATCACCTGTGGTCAGGAGTTTGAGACCAGCCTGGGCAACATGGCGAAACCCTGTCTCTACTAAAAAACACAAAAATTATTCAGGCATGATGGTGGATGCCTGTAGTCCCAGCTGCTCGGGAGGCCGAGGCAGAAGAATAGCTTGAACCCAGGAGGTGGAGGTTGCAGTGAGCTGAGAGCGCCACTGCACTCCAGCCTGGGGGACAGAACCAGATTCCGTCTCAAAACAAAAACAAAAACAAAAATGTTAGTGTACAAAGAGATGTATAGTCAATGTTTGTAGTCTCACTGGATTACTTTTTCAAGGTTCCCTGGCTGATTCTTTACTGAGACAAGAGCCTAAAGAGAAACTTGGTGGTAATGTTGACATTTATATTACACTGTCATGGAGGGAGCGCTGGGAATTCAAAAGGCAAGGCTGCTGTTGGTTGGATTGGTTTCAGAAGTAAGCTTTCATCTTTCAAATCATTAGTGGGTAGTTCTACATATATAAAATAAATAGCAGAAGCAGAGTTACAGGACCCATGGCATTTAACAGAGCACAGAAAGGTGTGGCCCCACATTTTAGGAACATTATAAGAAAATGCCGGTGTCTAAGACTGAAGCCAATAAAATGTTAATTGAATGAGATTTATCATTCGCAGAAATTATTCAACATAAGAGATGATTTATACATGTTTTCATAAATGTGAATGCATAGGGTAATTGTCATGGAAACTTCCAAATTCAATGTTAGTTGTAACTAGACTGGATTAGACTCTTGCTAAATCAAGTGTACAAGGGCATGCTTGTGTGAATTTTAGTTTTGGGGTGTATCTATGGGTATACATGAGTGTTTTAGGGAAGGAAGTGTGGATCGGTATTTAATCTACATGGAGTATAAAAACTCCTGGAATTTGTCAATGTGATTGCAGCTGTGTTCATGGCTTATGGGTATGGCTTGTGATGTGTGAGTGAGGTATGGGGTGCTGGGTGGGATGGCACTGTGGTGGCATAGCATGTTGGTGGAAGGGTGTGTGGTTTGGTAGGGTGAGCTGGTGTGTGGTGTGGTTGGACCTGGCATGGAACTTAACTGGAGTTTATGTGGAATGAACCTTGAGGGGTGAGTTTTCACATGGGGTGTTGATTATGTGGGAGGTGGGAGGCTGGAATATGTGAATGTTGGGGGGCTGTAGAGTGAACGTGGGGTGCGTGTGTATGTGTGTGTGAGATATGGTTATAGCTTAGCTTAGCTTTTGTTTAGATTTTCTTTTGCTCTTTGTTTTTGTCTTTGTTTGGCCTTTGTTTTATCTTTGTTTCACTCTTTGTTTAAACTTTCTTTGGCTTTTGTTTGGTCTTTCTTTAGCCTTTTGTTTAAACTTTGTGTGGCCTTTTTGTAGTCTTTGTGTAGCTTTTGTTTTTAAGTGGATCTTCGCTGAGGACTCATCAAAAACACCTTGTGTAATGAAAAACCCAGATCTATAACCTCTCCCTATATATTCTGCATGCATTGAAGTAGGCTCAAACCTTCAGGGACCTGGTATAGACGCGGAATCTGTTTCACACAACAACTGCTATTTGAAGGTAAGAGGATTCCATTGGTTTTTATTTTACTTCATTTTATACTTTCATCTTTAAATGACAAGTGTACTTTTTTGTATGGGCCATTTCATTATATCCCAGGGAAAACTTTCTGTAAGAATAGTCAAGATTGAGAGGACATACAAGGATGGGGAAAACAAGAACAGAGGACACCATGTTTATTCTGATGTGGGCAGGGGGCCTCCTGGAACGTTCCTGCTAATGTTTGGAAATCGTCTGAGCCCAGAAAGAGGCTCTGAGCCCTCACTCAGATTTCCTCAGATTCAAAGCCCCGTGTTCCTGGAGCTAGATGGATGGTAGTACATGCTGCTGCTGCTGCTGCTGCTGCTTTTTTTTTTTTTTTTTCTTCTTTTATTATTTGTCATGATTTAAAAATGAGTTTTTCTTCTTATCTAGGAACAATTTTTTTCCTCATACAGTTGGATTTATGTGTGGGGGATGTTAATGGAACAACAAAGCCCAAATCTTTTCGGAATTCTGCCCCCTGTAGACCAACAACCTTAAATGGAAAGGCGCTAATGCTTTGTCTGATACAGAATATCTTAGAAACAACAGGGAGTTTTCAGTTCTATGGATGACAGAGAAAGGAAAAAATATTATGTGTCAGGGAGGCGAGTAATGAACTTGGCCTACAGTACTAGCAGGAAAACGGGGAAAGGACTTTTTAATTCTTTGTGAATAAATCAGGGAGGCAGAGAGCAGACTGCTGCCAGGTGTGCGGATATGCTGTTTCGTGAGTATTTAGAATGACAGGAAACTTGTTGGTGAGTGAGTTTTAAAAATTGTTTCAGATTTTCAGAAAAGTTGCAAACAATACAGAAAATTTCAGGTGCAGCCAAATTACCCAGATGTTCCTGTTTTACCATATTTCCTTTATCATTCTCTTTCTCTCTCTCTGTATCCATACATATGTGTGTATATATAAAAATATGTGTGTGTATATACATATATACATATGTGTGTGTGTATATACATATATACATGTGTGTATACATATATACGTGTGTATATATACATATATACGTGTGTGTATATACATATATACATGTGTGTGTATATATACATATATACATATGTGTGTGTATATATACATATATGTGTGTATATGTATAGATATATATACATATGTGTGTATATGTATATATACACATATTTATATCTAATTAATTTTAATTAAAATTAATTTTAATTGGAATTAACTAAAATTAATTTAATTGGAATTAATTAAAATTTATTTTAATTGGAATTAATTAAAATTAGAAAATTACTATTGAGAAAATACTGTTTTTAAATCTAGAGATATCTAGATTTCATCAATTGTCCAAGGAGCGAATTGAGAACCATGCATGACCTTTTGTTGTCCTGTCCCCTCAGCCTCCTTTAGTCTGGAACCACACCTGAGGCAGCTTTGACCTAGACAGTTTTGGAGAGTATAAGCCAGTTATTTTGCTAAATGTCCTTCAATATGGGTTTGGTCTGCAGTTTTCTCACAATTATGCAGTTTTCAAAGGAATAGGCTTGCATTTTAGATCATACATATCCAAATTCATACTTGAATCTGAGTATACAATTTTTAAATTCAAGGTCTTGTTTACCTAATAGTTACTAGGATTTTAAATGAGTACCTAAAATCTTTGTACACCAAATTGCCAAAAATTAAAAATCTAGAGCTTTTACAGATAATTTCCAAGGAATCACCAAAAGTGTGTAAGTATTGCCCTTGGATTATAAATAGCAATTACAGTGACCTGTATGTGATCTTATAGGCTTAAAGTGAGGTATTCAATTTAGATTCTTTGTGTGTGTTGGAGTCATGTCTACTGCTCTCTGAGTATTAGTTTCATAAATATAATAATTCCTTTCTAAGTGCAACCATCTGCTGAAAGCAGATACAACTCAATAGAGTTTCCCTGGGTAGCCACTCCAGGCTGGCTGGCATCCTTTCGCGGGTTGGCAGGGACGTCTGCCCTAGTGGAGGAGGCGGACCTCTGGCAACGCTGCAAAAAGTCTCCTGATCAAAAGTGTTTCCTACATGTTCTAGTACTCACACCTCAGCACTGAACTACAGACCACACCCATATTGAGGGACAACTAGCAAAATAACTGGCCAAAACTGTTAAAAACTGTCCCCTTATGGGGACAGGAATCAAAACTCTGAGATCCTTAAGCTGTACCAGACATTCTTAAAACAAGTCTTCTCAACAAAATCTGTGAGGTAGGAACTATCACTCACATTTTACAGAGAAGAAAATTGAGATCCAGAGACTAGCCTACGATTACACACAGCTAGTGAATGACAGAGCCCGGAACTCAAGTATGATATAAGCCTATTGAATTTATGGATGAGATGCATTATTCTTTTTTACTAATACATCACACACTTTACTTTAAAGTTACAAAAATTTAAGTTAAAAAGATGAGCTGAAAATGAACTAAGCAATATTTTAAAATAATTTTTATTAATGGTATAAAATTATTTGTTCTCACTAAAAATATCAGTTGTATTTTTAATGAGAGTAATTGAGTTCAATGTCAAATTTAGTTTTTCCTCCTCTTTGTTAACTTAATAAAAAGATCTTCCTAGTAGTAGGGGCAGAGTTAGCTCTGCCTATTAAAAAATTAATTTGGGCTTATATTACTACTAGTATGATCTTAAAGTCTTAAGTTATTCACTAGTTCCTTATGAAAGAATAAGTTCAGCTAAAACAGCTAAAAACCAGAAGATATAATCAACAAATCCACTCACCAGGCTCAATCTTCAATAATTTTCAGTATACTGAGAGCAAAGGGACAAGTGAAGGCACCCAGATGACCGTCCATTGTTCAGGGCGTGGCTAGCTAACTTGTGCTGAATGAGGGTGGCAGGATCAACCCATGCATTAAATGTTAAATGTAACAATCTCATTTTTATCTTTGTAGATAACACATATGAAAAGAAAAGTCTTTTTTTTTTTTTTTGCGATGGAGTCTCACTCTGTCACTAGGCTGGAGTGCAGTGCACCAGCCTAGTGGCTCACTGCAACCTCTGCCTCCCAGGTTCAAGCGATTCTCCTGTCTCAGCCTCCCAAGTACCTGGGACTGCAGGCTCGTGCCACCACGCCCAGCTAATTTTTTGTATTTTTAGTAGAGACGGGGTTTCACCATGTTAGCCAGGATGGTCTCAATCTCCTGACCTTGTGATCTGCCTGCCTCAGCCTCTCAAAGTGCTGGGATTACAGACGTGAGCCACTGCACCCAGCAAAAGAAAAGTCTTATACCTCATCTTTCTGAACCTCAGTGAAACATCTTGGGAACTCCCATGGGGTAGGCACATCTGCTTTGGAGGCCACTGGGCTGACCCTTCCACCTTAACAATTCAATTACACCAGGATATGATGGGCTGACACCAAACTCCTCTTGGTATTTCAGTCTCTGTCAACCCCAAGTCTGGAACATCACCATTCCAAGTTCTTTTCCAGCTCCTCCTCTGGCATGAGGCATGAGTCCTTTCCCAGCTCCTCTTCTGGCATGCCGGCATGCCCCTCCTGCACTTGTTTCCATTCAGCTCTGCATTACCTGCTACAATGGCCCAGTGGCCACATCCAGAGAGCTAGTAATTACGCATAGAAGGAATCTAACATGTACTGAGATATAGACACCACAGCGCTCCCAAGAAGCAACAGGTGTGTGGAGGCATTGACTCAGCTACCAGATCCACCACCTCTGCAAGCACAGAGCAGAGTTCATTTCTCCACACAATGTTTGCACGCAGGTGGATGAGGGCTTCTGGTGTCTTCAAGTCCAAAGGGTTTTCTATAACTACTATAGAGAACCTTGTGGTGGTTTCCTCAGAATCACCAAGGTTAACTTCAAGTCCCTACCCCTTGGGTGCCTGGTAGAGACAGAACTCTCATTTCCTTTGTAAGTAAGAGAACCTCTGTTTGGAAGTGGCTGGCAGTTTTATCATTGTGGAGATAGAGGCTTTGACTTCCCAGCAGACTTCCTTTACTTTGAGAAAATTACTAAAATGAATTCCTTAGATTAACAAATATAAAATATCCATTTTTTTGTTTTTGTTTTCATTTTTTGCAGAGAAAACACTGAAGTCACAAAAAACTTAAATGCAGGGCAGTTGGTTAACCTATTGTATGATCTTTGTAGTACAGTGAACATATTGTGGCTTTAATAGTACTGTTCCCTGGATGACATAGATTCACTTTTTTCTCCTAAATATCGAATTAGGTTAAAATTTTGGGGTTCTGTACATAGTGCTATTTAATATTGAGGAACTCAACTACTGGGAAAATGTAGCATTAGCTATTATGACTGTTTCATCTGGGCCGTAAAAGTCACTCTGTAGTTTGATAAAGTGTTTTCTACTTAAAAGACTACTCAAAGGATATTCCCATGATGGACCATCCTGGAGTGAAAAATGAGGGCCCCCTTCTCTCACTCAGCCAAAAAATTGGGGGCCACTGGCCAGGCATGGTGGCTCATGCCTGTAATCCTAGCACTTTGGGAGGCTGAGGCAGGCAGATCACTTGAGCTCAGGAGTTTAAGACCAGCCTGGGCAACATGGGGAGACCCCATCTCCACAAAAAATACAAAAATTAACCAAGCGTGGTGGTGCGTGCCTACAGTTCCAGCTACTTAGGAGGCTGAGGCTTGAGGATCATTTAAGCCTGGGAGGTCAAGGCAGTATGAAGACATATTCGTGCCACTGCACTCGAGCCTGGGTGACTGTCTCGAAAAGAAAACTGGGACTCTGTCTCAAAAAGAAAAAAAAAATAATTGGGGGCCAGGACATGGAAGGGTTGGGAGGCCAGAGAGTCTTGTGGATAGGGGTTAAGCTGCTTTCCACAACCTGGAAATCTGCGGGGCTGGACTGGGCCCCTGGGATTAGATCCCATCATGTGTGCTCCAAGAGTGACTTCTTATAATAACTGTGCAGGCCACTCTGGCTTCTGTTGCTTCTGTCACCCTTAAAGCATTAGGTAAATACCTGGTGTCAGCGGTGCTCTGGGTGGTTAAGGAATCTTCGTTTTAAAAGGTACTTCTGATTTTATTTTTGTTCAGGTATGGTGAGGCCAACCAGATCAGGAGATAGTTGCCATTGAAAAGACAGTGTTTTACCCATCACTCCCAGGAGGAGGGGGAACATGGGGAAGGGCCACCTGGCCACATGGGGAAGCGCCAAGGTCTTAGGTCAGGAGTCAGAAGGAGTGAGGGTGAAAAAGCATGGGTGAGAGCCTTTATTGTGGTTTTTGTTGGGAGAAATGGTCTAGGCAGAGTAAGCAGGAGAGGCGTGCTTAAGATTGGCTAGTTTGAATAATTTCATGGGGCTCTGAGGCGTAGGAGCTGTCTGGTATCTGGTCCTGGAGGGATAAGGGCAGAAGAATATTAGTTCAACTTGTAAGAGCTCAATAAAGGAGGTAGTTGGTGAATTTGGGTTCTGGATTGGTTGATTTGCATATAAATGGCAGCTCACAGGGGAGGCAATTGCTATCTCTAGGAATCAGCTAGCCCTGGGAGGGGCAGCGTCTCCAGGGTCAGCAATGCCCCAGATGCCAGAGCATCAAGAAAGAATACAGAAAATAAGATCATTTCCCACAGAATATATGTATCAAAACATCACACACTGTACACCATAAAAACAAAGGAAAAGCAGCACAGGAAGCTATAAGGTTGTGTAATAAGGGTGCTTGAGAGTTAAACTAGACTGGCTAAGAAAGTTTTCCCTGAGGGAGGCATATTTGACTTGAAATCTTGTATTCTTGGGCAGGTGTTACACAAGTAAAGTGAGCTGGGGAGGTATTTCTGGAAATACCAGTCCAAGGTAGAAGGAACCATAGCGCATTGAGACAATTGAATATGGTTGAAACACAGAGAGACAGGAGCTAAATATGTTTTTTAGCTCTATTTTTAGCTCTATTTTTCTTCACTTGGCTGGTTTTCTGAATGCTCCAAACAAGGGATTTGAGAGTTCCTACTCCAATCACTGATACTTGATGGTTTATGTAAGTTATTGTAATAAAAACATATAAATGGCATTAACTTAAATGAAACACTGACTCAAATTACTCAAATTCCAATCACTGGCTCTTGATGGTTTATGTAAGTTACTGTAATAAAAACACATGGATGGCATTAACTTAAATGAAACACAGACTCAAATTACAGTGATGTGTTGGTTAACAACAAAGATATGTTCTGAGAAATGAGATATTAGACGATTTAGTCATTGTGTGAACGTCATAGAGTGTACTTACACAAACCTAGATGGTACAGGCTACTTAATACAACGGTAAATATTTGTATGTCTAAACATAGAAAAGATACAGTAAAAATACAACATTATAATCTCCTGGGGCCACTGTTGTTTAAATGATCCCTCATTGACTGAAATGTTGTTATATGGCAGACGACTATACATGGAACTCCTAACTTATACACATCATCCCTCTAAAAAGCCATTTTTCCCTAATTGCTTCTCCCCATCCATTAAATTTTAATACTACATATGTATAGTATGTCTGTTTATGTATTGTACATATCTGTGCTTTGCACATAAAAAGAGTGAGAATTCTCACATAGGTCTGAGATTTAAAAAAATAAAATAAAACAAGTAAGGTTTTTTTGCCTCCCCTCAAGATCCAGTTTTTACTTCTTGGAGGGGATATTACCCACGTTGCAAATACATGCAGTGTGCCCTTTACATTGCTTTCTTTAATGTTAACATCTTTCGTAACTGTGTAGCACAACTAATAAAACTAATAAATTAACATTGATACATTATTAATTAACTGTAGACTCTAATCATATTTTACAAGTTTTACCACTAAAGTCCTATTTCTGTCAGGTACTAATCCAGGATCTTGCATTGCATTTAGTTATCAGGTCTCTTTAATTTTCTCTAACCTGTGACAATTCCTCAGTTTTTCCTTGTCTTTCATGACCTTTAGAATTTTTAAAAACATTGAAAAGTTATGTATAGTGTCCTTCAATTTGAATTTTTCTGAAGTCTTCTCATGATTAGGTTGAAGTTATATATTATTGAAAAGAATTACACAGGGATGATGTGTGCTTCTCATATCAGAGAATAAACGAGAATGATCTGTCTTATTACTGGTGATGTTAACCTTGATCATTTGGCTGAGATGATACTTCCCAGATTTCTCCACTTTAAAGTGATTATTCTTTTCTTTTTAATTAGTAAATATTTCTTGGGGGAATATTTTGAGATGATACAAATATTGTGTTTCTCCTTACACTTTCACCTACTAATTTTAGCATCCATTAGTCAATGATGCTTGCAGAAATTATTATTGTGGTACTCTAATAGTGATTTTCTATTTCTCTCATTACTTCTACATTTATTAATTGGAATGATTCTTTAAGGAAGATTATCTCTTCTACTCCATTTATTTATTTATTCAGTTATTTATTTATATCAGTATAAGCCCAACAATATTTATTTTATTCCTTGGTTTATAATCCAATACTATTCTTATTTACCTTCTTGCTCAAATAACTTTGGTAGGAGCTCTTTTAGGTTAGCTCCTGTGCCTTTTTCACATGTTGCCAACCTCTCTGAGCATTTTCTGACATCACAATTTTTTCCAGGATAAACTTCTATTTTCTCTGTCTCAGTCTCAAATCAATCACCTCTTTAATGAGCCATGGTTCCTTTTACTGGACACTTTACCAGTGTAGCCTAGTACACTGATGATAATTAAAAAACAAAATTTGGTTATTACTTGTTGTATCAGTTTATTCTTACATTGCTATAAAGAAATATCTGACACTGAGTAATTTATAGAAAAAAGAAGCTTAGTTGGCTCATGGTTTTGCAGGCTGTACAGGAAGCATAGCAGCTTCTGTTTCTGGGGAGGCCTCAGGAAGCTTCCAATCATCACAGAAGGCAAAGGGGAAGTGAGACATCTCAGATGGTGGGAGCAGGAGAGAGAGAGAGAGGGAGGAGGTGCTGCACACTTTTAAGCAACCAGATATCATGAGAACTCACTATCGTGAGGACAGTACCAAGGGGGATGATGCTAAACCATTCATGAGAAACCATGATCCAATCGCCTCCCACCAGGGTCCATCTCCAACTCTGGGGATTGCATTTTAACATGAGATTTGGTGGGGATACAAAGCCAAACCATATCTGGTGTATTTCTTGCTATTGGGGTGTTACTTCTTCTAAAGCTTCTCAGCAGACAGAGCTAGGAAATCTGTGTGTGTATACTAACTTACATATGCACACACCTATATTTATTTCTGTATTTCTGACTCCAATCTAGCAGCACAAGTTTCATTCTAGCCTTCTTCCTTTCCTTTTTTGTGACTTCATTCTTTGGATAGTAAGAAACTGGATTCTCATTATCTATAATGTATTTATTTGCTTAATTCTACTATTGTAGGATTATCTACACTATTTTTCAAAGTTACTTCAGCCATATCCTTTCTTCCCCCCTTCCCTTCAGTGTGGTTATGTGATTCATTTCATTTGATTTATTTATTGTAGTCAGTTTCATTATTCACAGCCTGCATTTCATCTTGGATTCCCTCTGCTTCCCCACATTGTGATTGATTTATTTTGTTTGATTTTTTAAAAAAATTCTTATTCTTTATGGAAAAGCCTCATTTTGTCATACATTATGCTTATCTTTTCTCTATTTTAACATATCAATAATGATAATCTCTGGGTCTGCTTCCATTGACCATTAAAAAAAATTTGGTATCCTTTTCCTGTTTCTTTAGGTGTCTGGTAATTCTTATTGTATGCTGGACATTGTGGATAATAGATTGTAGAGGTTCTGGATTATGTTAAATTACCAGAGTCACTCTGACCCAGTCAAGTCTTGGTTTTAGGCCTTGCTAGGTCAGACCTATTTTATCTTTGCATTTACTTCTATGAGTTGTCCTTATTCTAGGGTGAGAGCTTTCTGGGGTCTCAACTGAAAGATTGGGATGTTCACCAAGGTCTCACAGTGTCTCCTCATTAATATGTGAATTCAGATATTTCTGCTTGGTTAACAGTCTCTTAGCAAAATTTTTTAAGGGGCTTCCCACAGTTTCACCCTGCAATTGTGCAACTTTGGATTTGGCCAAGGATCTGAGAGAAATTATATACAGTCATGCACTGCATAACAATGTTTTGGTCAATGACAGTGGTGGTCCCATAAGATTATAATGGAGCTGAAAAATTCGTGTCATCTAGTGATGCCATGGCTGTCATAACATCATAGCACAACACATTACTCATCTGTTTGTGGTAATGCTGGTGTAAACAAATCTACTGTGCTGCCAATTGTATAAAAGTACAGCACATACAATTATGTACAGTACATAATACTTGGTAATGCTGATAAATGAATATGTTACTAGTTTATGTATTTATTATAATACACTTTTTATTGTTATTTTAGAGTGTGCTCCTTCTACTTGTATTAAAAAAAAGGTAGCTGTAAAACAGCCTCAGGCAGGTTCTTCATGAGGTGTTCCAGAAGAAGACATTGTTGTCATAGGAGATGACAGCTCCATGTGTGTTATAGTCCCTGAAGAACTTCCAGTGGGATGAGAGGTGGAGGTAGAAGACAGTGATATTGACTATCTTGACCCTGTGTAGGCCTAAGCTAATGTGTCTGTTTGCATCTTAGTTTTTAAGAAAAAAGTTTAAAAAGTAAAAAATTAAAAGTTTTAAAAATAGAAAAAAGCTTATAGAATAAGAATATAAAGACAAAATACTTTTCTATAGCTATATAATGGGTTTTAAGCTAAGTGTTATTACAAAAGAGTCAAAAACTTAAGAAAATTTAAGTTTATAAAGTAAAATGTTACAGTAAGCTAACATTTATTTTTGAAGAAAGAAAAAATTTAAAAAATAATTCTCGTGTAGCCTAAGTATATAGCATTTATAAAGTCTATGGTGGTACACTGTAATGTCCTAGGCCTTCACATTTACTCACCACTCATTTACTGATTCACCCAGAGCAACTTTTGGGTCTGCAAGCTCCATTCATGGTAAGTGCCCTATATAGCTCTACCATTTTAAATCTTTTATATTGTATTTTACTGTACATTTTCTATTTTAGATATGTTTCAATATGCAAATACTTAAATTACTATTGTGTTACAGTTGCCTACAGTATTCAGTACAGTTACATACTGTGCAGGTTTGTAGCCTGGGAGCAATAGGCTATACCATATAGTCTAGGTGTGTAGCAGGCTAAAGCATCTATGATGTTTGTGCAATGACAAAATTGCCTATTGACTCAGTTCTCAGGATTTAGCCCTGTCATTAAGCAACACATGACTGTATATTTTCCCAGTGGTTCCCTATTGTCTGTTATTCTCCCCTCCACCCTTCCAGATTCCCACGGCCTTAGCATCCCCTAACTCCTACCTCTGTTTCTTTCTGTCTCTCCTTGGACTCTTTTTTTCCCTGTACAGCAGATTGAAAAATATCTTCACAGAAAAAACCAGGATGAATGTGGGGTTTAACTGCTTTTGCTTCCTTTCTCTCAAGGATCATAGCCCTGCAATCGTTGCCATCCAGTGCCTGAGAATAATTCTTCTGTATATTTTTTCAGCTTTATTGTTTCAGCAGGAGTTTAAATTCAATACTTGCTTCTATATCACTACTGATCATTTGTCTTTTTTTTTCTTCTTCTTTTTTTTTCTTGAGATGGAGTCTCACTTTGTCACCCAGGCTAAAGTGCAGTGGCACAATCTCAGCTCACTGCAACCCTCACCTCCCGGGTTCAAGCAATTCTCCTGCCTCAGCCTCCTGAGTAGCTGGGATTACAGGCGCCTGCCACCACGCCTGGCTAATTTTTGTATTTTTAGTAGAGACGGGGCTTCACCATCTTGGTCAAGCTGGTCTCGAACTCCTGACCTTATGATCCACCCACCTCGGCCTCCCAAAGTGTTGGGATTACAGGCCTGAGCCACCGCGCACGGCCCTGATCATTTTTCTAAATAAGAAAGCTTGTAGATTCATAGGATTTCAATTATTCTGTCAAGCAGAGGGGAGAAAAGAAACATGATAGTGATCCTTATCTGATTTCACTTAAAACTCTTACAAAGATTTCTATAGTTCATTACACAAAGTTTTCAATTACATCCTTATTACTAGAATAAAAATGATCAACTAAGAGAACCAACTAGAATTACAGGGTTCTTTTGGAAGCTATTTTTGTGTCTAGAATCTTTATAATCTTATAAGACCTTTTTTTTTTTTTCAAATAGCCCTTCTGAGATCTGATATGTATTAATAAGGAATGGGACCAAAGGTTATGAATACACGTGAACTTCCATATTTCATATGAAAACAATATTAATATCCTCTGGAAGTTCTCAATTTAATGCTTTATCAAATTAGATTTTTTCATGTGATATACAGCACAAAGAACACATCTCTTCTTTGAGAGCCGTAGAAAAGGAGGAGGATATTCCTTAAGCTCCTTTCTTGGGATGATTTATTTGATTGTGAAGATTTATATTTTTAGGGCCAGACTCTGGAATTTCATTTATCAAGTTTATAAGCAATAATTTGGCTTGTAAAGCTCAAATTTACTGGGAGAAATGAAAAAAAGAACTACAGATTTTCTATATAATGACAGTGAATTAACTGGATATATAGCTTTTTTTTTTTTTCTGTATAATGTTAAGGCGGTTATTAAAAGTTTACATGTGATTTTGTGACTGTATCTTTCCCCCATCCCTCAGCTGGCAGATGGCATCTAGATCAAACGTCATAATCCTCCCTAGGATTATGAGAGTGAAGCTCCATGTATAACACACTTGAATTAACTGCAACCTGAGAAACCAAAACACTATATTAACCAGAGCATATTCTACTGCTTCACTTTTAGGAAAAAAAAAAAGAAGCAAATGATACCAAGACAAGCTCATAACAGAGATCCAATCAGCAGATGTGTACGGATGAAAATACAGGTACAAATGAATCTCTTATAGCCTTTTGGATCTGCATCTAAATTTTTGCATAATGTTGACTAGTATTCAGAATGTCACCAATAGAATGCAGAATCAGCAAAAGAATGAGCAATCAAATTTTCAGTAAGAGTTAAACACTTCTTTAGTATGTCCACATGGCTCACCCTATTCTAGGTTCTGGGAGCAGAAATATAAAAAAAAATTTTCTCTACCCCAGAGGGACTATGACCCAAGCCACCGTGTGTCTGTGCTTGGCAAACCCACATATCATGCACAGCGGAACAGCCATTCTCTGATAAACAGACTTCCTCCCTTTATATTCCCAAACTTTCTGCAGGAGAGCCCTTCCATCTTTTTGTGTTAACTGAATCTAGCCAGTTCTCTGAGAACAAGGCTTTATCTGTTAGCCTCTCAAATGGCGGCCACTTTACACTCCAGGTAGCTCCAGGTTTGAGAGGGGGGTCAGTGTCTTCCCCACTGCCACCTTAGGCCACTGTGCCTTCACCCTCTAGTTAAACCTCTGCAATTTGAAGCTTGTGCTCCATTCCTGTGGCAGCCTTCACCGGGCCTCCAAGTCACATCTCCTCCTTCGCTGATGGTTTTTTACTGGGCTGCCTACTCCCTCTCCACTTAGGTGACTTTACTATTTAATTGAATGAAGTATTCACCACTCCAGTGAATTATCCACTCTGCTCATCCATCTATTGTCATTCTGTGACCATTGTCAGTACCTCAAACTACTCCATCAACCAAACAGTGCAAACGTCTAGCATCTCATTCACAACTTCCTTACTTTTCATTTGTTATATATATCCCATTACAAGTCTTCTTTCACTAGGTGCTTCTAGTTGACTTGCCCTTTCACCTGCCATTCATTTACCTATCCATTCATCTATCACCTTTTTCTACCTTCTATTTTCTTCACATTACTGATAGATTCTAAGATCCATTACTTCAATTCTTCTCTTGAAAATTGTCTGGCGAATTCCACCCCAGGGTGAACCTATCCATCTCCTCTATGTCTACACCCAGGCTGCTAAGAAAAACTAAAGAAAAACAGAGTGGAGCAGATTTGTATTTCTGCAAATTAATGGTCAGTGACCTCAACTAGACTCTCAAAACTGACTGGTCTAATTTCTACAAAATCTCTCTTAAACCCATTCTATTCCTCTCAAGCCTCAAACTCTCTTATTCTCAGCATCTTTCCATTTCACTGGAAAAATGGAAACTATTAGATGGAGACTTCATACTGTCAAAAGTCTTCTCTCTTCTAACAAAGACCAACCATTTTGCATGTGCTCTGCACTCTAGCTCCTCAGGTTTTTCTCAAGAATATTAATTATTTCCTCTCTTTTTTGATATTATTTCTATTTCTTCCTCTCTACTTCCCATTAGCACTTATGCATGGTCCAATTTATCTCATTACTACAAACAGCTCAACAAACCAGCCAAACATCTCCCTCTGCACCCACAAAGAACCCTTTGCAAACCACGTGATTCTCTAGCTCCTTCTCTCCCACTGTTCTCAAATTTCTGGGCTGAGTTGCCTATAGTTTCTCTTTCTATCTTTAGTCACTATTCCCTCCATAAACCCTCAAATTCAACTTCTGTTTCAACAACTCCATGGAATCAACTCTTGCTAAAGCCACCAATTATTTTCTTACCACTTAATCAAATGTACTCGTGTAGTCCTCATATCATGCCATCTCTCAGAATCATTCTACAAAGTTGAGCATTCCGTCTTTTGAAATACTTTTTCCCTTTGATTCCCATGATGTCACATGCTCCTAGTTTCTCTTCTACCTCTCTCATTCAGCCATCAAAGCAATCCCTTCCACTCTCATGGCTTCAATTGCTACCTATACTCCAACAACTTTCAAATTCTATCTCGAGCCAACTTCTTCTCTGAACTATTCACATGACATCTTCATCTAGAAGCCTTCAAACACCTCAACTTGAATACATTAAAAGTGAACTCATGCTTCTGTTTTTCGCCCAAACCTTCTTTTTCTCTAGTAGATACTTCCAACACCCATCTAGTTGCTCAAACGACACACCTTGGATATACCCTTGACTCTTCCTCATTACCACTTCTTATGTGCAATGAATTACCAAGTCTTGTTAATTCTACTCTTGGAATATTTTGTCACCACCTTCATTAATCACATGACCTCCTGGAATGGGCTTTGCCCATGAAAACAATTTTCCTCAAAGCTATGGAAGTGATCTTACAAAAACGCACCTCTGGGTCGGGCACGGTGGCTCATGCCTGTAATCCCAGCACTTTGGGAGGCCGAGGTGGGCGGATCATGAGGTCATGAGATCAAGACCATCCTGGCAAACATGGTGAAACCCCGTCTCTACTAAAAATACAAAAAAATTAGCTGGGCGTGGTGGCAGACACCTGTAGTCCCACCTACTTGGGAGGCTGAGGCAGGAGAATGGCGTGAACCCAGGAGGTGGAGCTTGCAGTGAGCAGAGATCGCACCACTGCACTCCAGCCTGGGCAACAGAGCGACACTCTGTCACAAAAAAAAAAAAAAAGCACCTCTGACTATGACATATTTCTACTTTAATATCCTTCAGTATATTAAGGATTTCCCTCCCTTATAGTATTTTTTGATCTACCTAGCATGTCAGTTCACAGCTCAGCCTCTGATTTCCTCTGCAGCCCATCCTGCTCCACTCCTTCTTATATACATTGTTACAGCCGCACTGGCCTTGTCCTAAGTCCTCAAATATATCTCCCCAACCCCAACTCAGAGCCTTCTGTCCCAAACACTCTCGGCCTACTCCTTTCTCTGCTGCAATAACATTGACTCACTCTTCAGCTCCTACCCTCCAAGAAGCCTTCCCTGACCTATTATCCTAGTTAAGATCCTCAACTATATGGACTCATTGCCACCTGTACTTTTCCTTCAAGGTGCTAGTCAAGACTCTAAACAATTACTTCTAAAGATGGTACTTGTTTAATGTGTGTCCTCCTTGCTAGAATGTGCACTCCTGAGATCATTGTTCATTGTCTTTGTTCATTGTCATATTGTCAGGGGCTAACATTATGTTTGGCTCATCATATGTACTCAGTGACTGCTTTTTTGAATGAATTAATGGTTTTAATATAACATGGTAAATATAAAGATGGAGGCATAGAGATTGCAAAATGGAACAGAGATAAGTGGCATTTCACTCAGCTGAGGAAGTCTACCAGTGTAATTGCTATTGTGTGACTCAGATGATGGTCTTGGACACAAAATTTGGGAATAGGGTGGTCAGCAATCTAGTGCTTATTTCAGCTTGTGTCTCCAGCTTGGCCTCTTCTTTGTCTCTCAAAGAATGGAACCCCTGGAAAACCCAAGGCAGCTCAGTAGCTATCACCACTCACTAGTTGTAGGTGGAGCAATACATTAGCCCATCAGATAATCTGAGTTCTCTTCTTAAGTCCCCTGCTATGACCACAGATCATTTAGGTTTTTCTATAAAACAATACAATTTGGGAGATTGGTTGTCTTCCCCATCATTCAGGAAAAAATTATAAGAGAATTTGTTTTACCTACATATGTATACATTCAAAATCCCATCATTTTCATAGGGAGAAACAAATCATCCTTATTTCCTTATTTCTTACACCACAAACACTGGATTAAGAAAGGCAAATAATTGTAAAACCTAGTACACTTTGAAATTATAATGCTTTCTATAGAGAGACAATTTTATGCTAAAACCTTAATTTTTTAAACTACCCTTGCTGAGAACCTGACAAAAGCAGCCCGAGTCCTACATAACATCTCAGGGGACAGAAGCACCTGGGGAATTTTAAGACACTTTCAACCCAATCAGTGTCAACGTTCGTTCATTAAGTGGATGGTGAAACAGAACCCTGAGGATTCAGACAGAAACTTTGTCCTCCAAGAGCTCACCCTGAGATCACAGACATATAGCCACATTATTATAACATAGTCCACAAATAGAAGTATGTACAAGTTATAAAGATAGCCCAGAGAGGGACAAATCTTTTTGGGGGATCAAATCCTGATGAGGTAAGACCTCAGCTGGGTTGTTAAGGATGAATAGGTATTTACCACACAGACATGATAGGGAAAAGGCATTCCAGGGAAAGGTCCATCTTCTGATCACAGGATAATGCTTCTGGCCTGTACCAGCAAGAAATGGTGTGGGAGGTGAAGGACAGAGACCAAACCCTGAGGGGTCTATGTGCCGTATTAATTGAGAAACAAGGACTTGGTTCTGTAACTGAGGCGACCCTTAAAGTTTTTGAGTAGGGACAGATATAATCAATTTCACATCATCTCTGTGGCAACGTGGAGGATAGATAAGGGGAAAGTGAGTCTAGAGTCAGGGCCAGCCAGCAGATAAACGGAGAGACCAGCTGGGCCTGCCCGTCCCCTTGGCCTGTAGAAAATTGTGGGAATATTCATCCACATACAATTCCAGGGTAAATTTGAGTGTCCATAAACTAAAACCATGTATTGTATAATTTTAGATACAAGAAACTGAAGGGTATCATGTTATTTACATAACATTCAGAAAACTACTGCACTTCTTGAATGTTTATCTGGCCCCACTACAATAAGTGAAGGTTTTACTCCTGAAATAATTGCTAAATAAATTATCTGTGTGCTAAAGATAACAACCGTAGGTCACACCCTTTCCTTTCCCTTAGAATAGCTGGAAGCAGGTAGAGGTTGTTCATCAGAAAGGACTTTTGCACAACTTTATGAGATAGTTGCAGGTGGGCAGTGTGGTTCTTGGACCACATTAGTTTGTCCTTGTTGCCTAAAACAAAGCAAAACAATGAGGGCATTTAACATGGCTTTGTTTTGTGTCCCCACATGGGCCTTCAAAATAATTAAGGACTCTCTTATGTTTTCATTTTTTCATAGTCTTGGCAGGTCCCCACAACAGTATTAGATTTTGACATCTTGCTGCTTTCTGTGGAAAAGCACCCAGATTCCAAATAAATATGTGTATGAAATTTTCCATTACCTGGCACTGGTTTGTCACCAACAATCTACTGTTCAACATTTATTGTACTAATTTGTAAACATAATAGTTGTCACGGAGACAAATGGATAAACAAGGACAGACAGATAATGACATCCTTAGAGACAGCATGTAGTAGTTACAGCCAACCTTGGGGTCCTACATTTTTGTGTTTTTGCTGCTGTGGACTGATGAACACAGAAGCCATTGTTTTTTACTGTGTAAATCTACACTCAGAAGAAAGGGTCGTCAGCCTCTGGCCTGAGAGGATTAGCAAGGTTTTAGAGACTAAGGTCTCTACGGGAGCTGGTGAATGTGGAATGAAATTACTCTTCGGGAAACATGGATAATTTTTTATCACAGCTAAGGAGTTGGGGCTGAGCAGTTTTTGGAAGGCTGTGGTTAGGCATATGTGAAAACCTGGGCCGGTAATGGAATCTCTGGACCCCCAGTTATTATTCCAAAATAGCTCTTGTAGAAGCACCCGTGTGCACTCCTCACTTGCAGGAAATCATGGGTTCTTTCTGACAGCCTGGGGCTCACCGGCCTGTGGGCGTTACTCTCACCAAGTGCGAGTCCAGTCAATGGTGGTTGAATGGACGCACCTCCCTCGCCAGTGCCTCTGATTGGCTGCTTTCCCCCTACCTGACGTCATTTCCCCTGTTTTTGAGGATCAATCAGGATGGACACAAACGATGCTTCCTTACTGTCCTTTGCCTTTCTCTGAGTACTACATAGTTAAGAATATTTGTAATATGATTGCTAGCTATAAAAGATACCTCTTTTTCTATTATTTCCCTGTTTATCTACTTTTTAAAAAAATTTATAGTTTGTTTTTAATGTAAACATCCTGGTTACTAAAACTTCATACGTTTATATGTTGGAATATTTTCTTCTATACAAGCACTGGTCTTTTAACTTCTAACCTCAAGTTGTATAAAATAATCTTTTTAGTTTATAAAAGAGTCTCTATGATTTGCTTTCCTCCTGTTCAAGTTTGCTGTGTTAGAAGGAGCATGGTGTCAGGGTTAGGCATACATTCTAGTTTACCTTGGTTGGGGTCCTGGGACTCCATTTACTAGCTCTGTGATCTTGGTTGAGTTATCTGACTTCTCTGACTCTCTCATTTGCAAAACGGGGCTATTATGAGGTTATGAGGATGAAATAAGTTAAATACGTAAAGCCCTTGAACAATGCCTGGTTTGTATCTCATTCCACGTGTTTACTATTGTAATTTTTTTCTAGGGTATTTGTTCTAATTTCTTCTTGTCTTTTTTTAGGGTAGTCCATCCATTTCCCGACTCTATTAAATAAAATAAAATAAATAAAAATGCTCCCTGTGTTGTGATCCATGCTACTATACAGATGTATAGTATATGTGTAGTTTATAGTATGGAAGTTCATACTGTACTTCCAGCTTACCCTCCGAAGTGGCTCTTCACCAACTATGTGTGAGAGTTCCTGTTTGTCTACGGACTCTCTTAAGTTAATGTCAGGCTATTTAACTTTTACCCATCTGATTCTTGTAGAATGGTATCAATTGTTATAACCTGTGTCTTTTTGATAATTGGTGAGTTTGAATGTATTTTTATATGCTTATGGGTCATCCATGACTTCCTCCTCTGTAAACTGCATTTTCATATGATTTGCCCAATTTTCTTTCGGGTTGTTTTTTCTTAATGATTTGTATGAGTTCTTTAAATATTCTGGATAGGAATTATTTGTATATTATATGTGTTGCATTCTCCCAGTGTTCCTTAACTTTTGACTATGTTTATTGTGTCTTTTGATGTACAGTAGCTTTTTTTTTTTTTTTTAACTTCTGCTTTTAGAGACAGGGTCTGGCTTTGCTGCCCAGGCTAGAGTGCAGTGGTGTGATCATATCTCACTGCAACCTCCAACTCCCAGGCTCAAGAGATCCTTTCATCTCAGCCTTCTGAGTAGCTGGGACTACAGGCATGTGACATCATGCCCAGCTAATTAAAAAAAAAAAATGTAGGGATAGTCTTGCTATGTTGCCCAGGCTGGTCTCGAACTCCATCTTGGACCTCAAATGATTCTGCCTCAGCCTCCCAAAATACTGGGATTACAGGCATGAGCTACCATGCCCAGCCTGTAGTTTTTAATTTTGATGTAATCACTTTTCCTTGCAAGTTAATTTTATCAACATTATTTGTTGAAGAATCTGTCTGCCCCCTACCAATGTATAATAACATCCCTATCATATATCAAGTTCTCTTGTTAATATGGTTGTGTTTCTATTTTTGAATAGAACTGTTCCACTTGTCTATTTCTGGGCAATGCCACACTATTTTAATTACTATTGCTTAGTAATGTGTTTGGATATCTGGGTATGAAAAGTCCTGTCATTCTTTTCAGAATTTTCTTTCTTTTTTTTTTTTTTTTTTTGAGATGGAGTCTCATTCTGTTGCCCAGGCTGGAGTGCAGTGGCGTGATCTCTGCTCACTGCAAGCCCCATATCCCAGGTTCACACCATTCTTCTGCCTCAGCCTCCCGAGTAGCTGGAACTACAGGTGCCAGCCACCACGCCCGGCTAATTTTTTGTATTTTTAGTAGAGACAGCGTTTCACCGTGTTAGTCAGGATGGTCTTGATCTCCTGACCTCGTGATCTGCCCGCATCGGCCTCCCAAAGTGCTGGGATTACAGGTGTGAGCCACCACGCCTGGCCCCAGAATTTTCTTAGTCCTTTGATTGTTGGTCCTTTGCCCTTCCATTGAATCAGATCATCACATGCCACAAAAGACTGTTGGTGATTTTAGTAAGAAATGCATGAAGTTCTGAACTCACTTTGGAAAAGTTTACATCTTTATGATAAAGTTTTTTTCTATCTATGCACAATTTTTCCTTCTATTTATTCATGCATTCTTTTATACTTTCACTGAAGTTTTGAAATTTTTTCTCAAAACAATCCATACATTTTAGTCTTTGATTTATTTCTAGGTACTTCAGGATTCTTGTTGCTATTGTGAATAAAATTTTTTTCAGTAATTATTTTTTTCCATACTCCCTCTCTTCCTGGGTGTTCTCCTGTGTTCCCTTGGCTGTAAATCTCATTTTTATGTCAAATACAGTGCAATTGATTTCTGCCTTTCTCTCGTGATTTCTCAATCCACATGACCAGTCATTCCCTTTTACAAACACTTGGAGGTTTCAGAAGTATCTCAGACTGAACATGTCTAAGATTGAACTCTTGATTCTTTTCTTCCCCATCCCTAAACCATTCCCCCACCTTAGAAACATGATTGGCTGTCTACCTAATTTCTCTTGGAGACATCCTGGATGTCTGTGCTTCCTTGCTGACATTCAGTCTGTCTGCATGTCCTGTTCATTGTTAGGTTTCTTTTCTTGCTAATGCTGTACTCTGACCTACCCCAGACTAGTCTATTAGGTGGCACCATCAGCACTTAGACCTTTAGAAGCATCTCAGGCTTAACCCGTGTGGAACATAGTAGGTGCTCAATTAATATTTGTTGAATACATAAATGTTTAAAACTGTACTCTTACCTTTTTCCCCCCAGCCTTCCCCACCTCAGTAAATTGCTTCATTGGGCATTTGCTTAAGTCATAAGTGTGGCAGTCATCCTTGCCTTATTCTTTACAACAAATCGCACATCCAGTTTGTCCTCATGTGCTATTAATTTTGCCTCTAAAATCCACCCCCACTGCCACTGCCCTTGTCAAAGTCTCTGTCATGTCTCCCTGGTTTTCCTATTTCCTCTCCTGCTTACTTCTAATCTATGTTGCAAGGAGCTTGAGTGATCTTCATGGAAGCTAAATATGAAGATTTATCTCCTTTAGTGAAGATCTTTCAACACCTCCCTATCCTTCCCATTCCTTAGCTCACTTTCAAGGGCCTGCCTGGTCTTTCTCATGCCTTGCCCCTAGCCTCAATGTTCCCCTCCCTCACTGTGCTTCAGCCACTCTGTTCTCTGGTTTCTTGGAGACATCAAGTCTCAAGGCCTCTGTCTGTAACTGTTTCCTCCCTCATGTATGGATGGCTCCCACGTATCTTTTGGATCTCAAATTAAATTTCATTTCTTCAGGAATCCTTCCTTAGCCTTCTAATCTAAATTTGACTCATTGCTATATTGTCTCCTAGCACCCAGTTCCTTCCTTTTAGAGCCCTAATCACATTTCAGTCATACATTGGATATACTACTCATGGGGTAAGAGATAGTCTTTTAATGTCTTCTTCTCTGTACCCTAAGCTCTGGAGCATAGGGACCTTCTTTGTCTTATTCACCACTGGCACTTAAAGATACTCAATAAATCTTCAAATGGATGACTGTTAGGATTGTATTTGGCTGCCTTTACCTTCAGTCATCTTATGTGTATATTCTTTGCACATATAGACTGATATCATCTGCCTTTCCTGTCAGTGGGATCTATTGTGGTCATAAATAAATTGTCTCAGTAGCTCCTATCTACTGTTCAGGGGGTCCTTGTCAGTCTTAAAATTAGCACCAAGAATTGCTCTCCAGGGTACTAATATATCTTACCTACTCAAGGCAGGAGCTGGGTGTATTGTTCCCCCCGCCAGCTCCTGTCCCAGCCCCTGGTGAGAGTGCTACCTCTGGAGGTGACTGAGGATAACAGAGGGAGCTATAAGTTCCTTCGAGCAGACTGCCACATTGACGGTTAACTGGCTTCAGCTGGGATGGCTGGCCACTCCGAGTTTCTGCCATATAATTAATGACCTAGCTTCCTGCTGCTTTCAGTTGCTATTAGAGAAGTATTTTCTTATGTCAATACAACCTCTTCATAAGCACCTTTAAAAATGGATGTCTAATATTCAGTTGGTCTTCAAATGACTCCATAATATTTCTGTAGTTAGCTAATTATAAGAATATCAATAATTAAATAAGAATCAAATCTTTACTGCTTACATTGTATTTGCACACTTTGTAAATATGCAAGATCTCCCCACTCATCTTCTCTTCTTTAATAAGCTAGGCTGACTTTAGGAAAGATAAAGAATAGTGAATGCTTCACTTTTTCTGTTTCATTACCACTCCTGTTTCTGGGGTATATGCAGAAATTAACTTTGAGATTTTCCTACTATCCTCCCCCTGTCCTCATCAATTAGTAAAATTCAAGTTACAGTTTTTCATGCATATTATTATTATTACTGAAAATATATTTTATTTCTGTTTCTCTTCACAGAATGAAAGGTTAAAAGATTTTATTGCTCTCAAGGGCATTGATATTCAGAGAGTAAATATTAAATTGTGAAATGGAGGCAAGGTTTAACAAAAACTCATTGAAGATTGATAAATATTTTAAGACTCAAAGTTAATTTTTCATGCTTTGAAAAAATTCAGTATTTTAAATGTTAGACACTTCCTCTTGTTCTTAAAACCAGATTATGAAAATTGTAATTCCCAGTTGCTTCCATCTCTTCCTTACAATTTTTTCATTTTTTTTGAGACAGAGTCTTGCTCTGTCACCCAGGCTGGAGTGCAGTGGCGTGATCTTGGCTCACTGCAACCTTCACCTCCCGGGCTCAAGCGATTCTCATGCCTTGGCCTCCCAAATAGCTGGGATTACAGGCATGCACCACCACCCTTGGCTAATTTTTGTACTTTTAGTAGAGATGAGGTTTCACCATGTTGGCCAGGCTGGTCTCGAACGCCTGACCTTGGGTGATCTGCCTGCCTCAGCCTTCCAAAGTGCTGGGATTACAGGTATGAGCCACCGCGCCTGGCCTCTTCCTTACAGTTTTTTCTAATCATTTGAAGGCACAGGGGGTGATGGTGTGGGTTTTGAGAAATTACAGCCATGTACCGGAAGGAATTAGGAAAAAGGAAAGGGAAGGTTTAGGAAGAACATGACCTTATTTGCTCAAGTCTTTTCTACTTTGTGAATTTATGGGGGAAATTCTGTGTCCTATGGAGTACATTCTTAGGTCACTGAAGGGAACACTTTTCCATTCTGTTCCTTAAAGTGGGAACAAAGAAAGAGGCTTGGGATAGGTAATTTATTATGACTATCTTCACCCTTTCTCTAGTGTTAGGTATGTCGCAGTGATGTCATCCTCTGGACTGTGAATGACAAATTGATGATGTCACTGAGGCCCCATCTCCCCTGTATAAACAGTGTGGTACGGATTATAACAGACAATTAATCTCACCGGTCACTCATAAATTGTGCCAATTCTTTTTTATCTTCTCTGGGCCTCAGTTTCTTCATCTGTAAAATAAGGATAAATGTAATCTATCTCCTAGGATTATTACCAGGGTTAAATAGATGAATAAATGTCATGAACTTGGAAGAGTGCCTGACTTACAGTGAGCTCTCCATCAGTAGTACTATTATTAGCTATTATTTATAACTTATGCTTCTCAATGGGTATGATTTAGGAAATAGCAAAATAATATATTTTGGGTTTTTGTAATTCTTAATTTCAAATGGACTGGCAGCTTACATACCAAGAATCATACCAGACAACTCAGACCATTGAGTTTCCTCTATGGTGTAAAATGCATGTCCTTTCTGCAAAGAAAGCTGAGCCTCAGGTTTGGTGCCTGGAGGTGAAAAGAGAGTAGGCTAGAGGCCAAGTCTTTGCCAGAGAGAAGGAGGAAGCAGAAAGAAGAGTTTTTCTAGCCAAAAGAATGGGAAAGAAGAGAAAAAGCAAGAGAGAGAGAGGAAGCTAAGGAGGCAGATATTTGTTTTCTCCTTTTTCTAGGCGAAACCTCAAAACCATGGTGGGGGATGTGGTATGGTGTGGTAGAATCATCCAGATAGGTTTAAAATTTTTTGTGTGTGTATGAGGGGCAGTGACACACTTCAACAGGAATAGTGTAGTGGGGGCCCTGCAAGCCTCTAGAAAAGGCTGCCCTCAGCCTCATCCAGCATGACTATGAGTGACTGCACAGCTTTGGTTGGGAGGCTGTCTAAGCCAATGGCCCAGAATAATGCTCTTGGTTCCCTACTCGTAATGCATGGGAACCAAACATTTCCTAGAATAGATGTGAAGGAGCTAAGAGGACAGCTGACCAGAATAGGAGGCTACTGAGTCAGGAGCCTGATGACCAGTGGCTTTGGTTGGATCAAGTGGTCAGTAGCAATGTGTGTCATTCATGCTAAAAGGTGAGTGAGACCAGATGAGGCACCCCATGGCAAGGCCTAGCAGAGGACACCACCCAGACCAGCCACCCCTTCCCTCACTGCCATGAAGATACTCAGCTTTTTCATACTCTTATCCACCTTGAGAAGGAAGAGAGGGAGGTGAGAAATAGTCATGTTAGGGAACTGAACTCTGACTACAAAGTAGGAAGGGATGGTTTCAGCTAGAAGTGACCAAGCCACTATAAATTTAGAGTTTTGGTTGCTCTCTTCTTTCCACTTTCTTTCTCAGCCAATATTCATCATGGGTTGGGCTTGTAATATCACATCAATTCTACAGTTACAGAGAAGTAAAAAAAAGTTGTGCTTTTTTTGAATAAATTTGAAATTTCTTGCTTTATTAACCTGAAATTTCTTTCTTAAGTATATATTAAACATCCCATTCCTTAATTCATATAATAGATCTGGAGACTGATCATTATTTTCCTTTGGAGTTTTGATATCTGAAGCCAGTGTGTTATTCTCACATAGGGTTCAGGTCCTGGGTGCACAGTCAAGGTCAAAGCTTGTCTCCTATTCTTCCCATGTTGAGTTCTTTATACCAAGGAAGAACAGACCCTTGCTCAAGGTTGTGAGGGAGCTGAGTGAAAGAATTGAAGACCTATTCTGCTTTCAAAATATTGACCTGCATCTACCCTTCATTCTGCAAACTCTATACCCGTTTGCATGTCTGACTTCCTGTGATGCCATGCAGATATGAAGGGGCAAGTGGGCTGCAGCATGTCAACTTACCACTTGCATTTTCTTTCCTTTCCAGAGGACTGCCCAGAATTGAGGGCCACCTGTGGCTTTCATGACATGATTATGCCACATCCCGATTGCTTTTTTCAGAAAAGATGATAAAAAGAAAGAAGGAAGGGTGGGAAGAAGGGCAAAAAATCCACTTTATACTCATGGTTTTAATTTCTTCCTGTAGCCTTTTTAGGGAATGGCGAAGCTGTGTTTACAGATACTATGACACTGGTGGTTACATAGAGCTTCATGCCACCCCTAGGACGTGTAATGAAATGTGTATGTAATGATTAAAGATAGCAAATTAATTTGTATGAATTAGAAAAAGATATATTGTGTTCACAAAATCTTTTTTTTTTCCCCTAAAGAGCCCAGTTTTAGAACTTTCAAGGTTAGTGAGAAAGGTCCCTTCCTCTACTGAACAGACATTTTTGCCTGAATCCCCATTGGAACATGGGACTGCTAGAGAGCATCTGGGGACAGGACATAAGTGGCTAAGGGCTCTGCAGCTGTTGTGAAAGGCACCCTTTGTTCATTCTCTCATTTTTAATCAAACATCTTCTGAGCACCTGTTCTGTATCAGGCATTGAACAGGCTTAAGGACAAAAATTTTAAGGAGACAGTGAAACAGTAAGGGTAGCACTAAAGTTCTAGATGCTTTCCTAGAATTATTCACAGAACACAAAGGAAGGAGGTATGATCATTACTCTTTGGGGGAAGGGAAGGATCTGGAAAGGCTCCCCAAGGAGTGTCTTGACTTTAAGCTGAACCTCAAGGCAATGGAGGGATTTGCTGTGCAACTGTTGAGTGGTAAAAGACAGGGGAAGGAACCCTATGGGACAAGTTCCAAAGGCTTGAAATAATCCTGTCTCTTGGGGGCTAGGAATGACTGGGTTGGGCTGGATGCACTTACCAGAGGAGGGTTCCTTCTTGAATAAAAAGCCTTATTATTGAAGAAAGGTCATCTTCCCATAGACTTTTTGCCTACCTTTCATTGACTAGAATGTGGTCACATGGGGGAATTATATAGATTAAACAAGGCATATAGCACTGCCAAACAAAATCAAGGTTCGTTACTGAGTTATTAGGCAGTCTACTAGTCCTATTAACCATTATTAGTTTGCTATTTTAAAATTATTATTGTATGATGTTGGGGATTTCACTTAAATTCTTCCCCAATCTTCTCATCTGTAAAATGGGGATAGTAGGAACTATCTGGAGGGTTGTTTGGGGAATTACAAATATTAGATATAAAACATATGGAACATACTAGGTGCTCAATAAATGGTGGAAAGGTTTTTGTTTTCCTTTCTTTGGATCCTTCCCTTCACTTTCTTCTCCTTCTTTGAATGCTTGCTTCACTTTTCTCTCCTCTTTAGTTTTAGGTTATATGGAAACCTGGAGAAGATTATATTTTGCAGTTTCAAATTTGTTTTTTTTTCCCTCATCCTGCCAGAGAGTTCATCGTTATCTTTGCTTGCAATTAGGTGGTATCTTTTGTGAAAACGTCATGCAGTGTTTATAATTTGTTTTTAACCACTAAAGTAAATAAAGATGTGATTAATGCTTAAGTATCATCAGAGATACACAGTGAGATAAATAGAGTGTGTCTAAAAAATTCAGCAGGATTAGATAGGTCATTTAAATGAATTCTCATATGTGAAAGGAAAATATAATTTATTAAGCAAGTTATTTACATTAGTTACAATTTTTTATTTACTTTATTTCATTTCATATTTTCAAAGCCCCCCCCCCCGCCCCCGAGTTAAGTGTTGTTATTATTATAGGAAACTGAGTCTAACCAATTAGGAATGTATTTGGTTACTTGTAACTGAAATAATAGTGGTTTATGCAAGGTGGAAGTTTGTCTCTCATATAAAAGGTGTTCAGAGTTCAAGAGTCCAGGCCTGAAACAACAAACTCCACAGTCCTCCAGGATTCAGGCTCCTCTGGTATTTTTGCTCCACCACCTCACAGGAAGTGGCTTCACCTGTGAGGTTGAGCTGTGGTACAAGATGGCTCCTGTACCCAGGAGTAAACTGCTAGACTACAGTTTGTGCACATTTTTATCCTCACTAGACAATCCCAAATTGTTTCCAGAAATGCACAGTCTTTGCAAGCACATGTAGAACAAGGTCATAAAGCAAATTTGAACAACTGTTGGAGTCACTGTCATAGCGACTGCTTTCTCTAACTGCATTAAAATGAGAAGCCAATGTAACAAAAATGTCTCCATATATTTGGGAATTTTACAATAGATTTTGTAATAACTGATGAATTGAAGAAGAACTCATCCATAATTAAAATGAAGATTAAAAATTATTTTAATATTTGTGGCATGCAGCTGAAGTTGCACAATGGAAAAGGTTATAGCCATAAATGTACATATATGAAGCATTTGACTCAATAAGGAAAAAAAAAATAACACAAATATAAAGAAAATGGAAGAAAAGAAATTATAGGCCAGGAGTGGTGGCTCACGCCTGTAATCCCAGCACTTTGGGAGTCTGAGGTGGGAGGATCACTTGAGCCCAGGGAGAGCCTGTCTCTACAGAAAAAAAAAAAAATTAGCTGGGTGTAGTGGCATGCACCTGTAGTCCCAGCTACTTGAGAGGCTGAGGCAGGAGGATTGCTTGAGCCCAGGTGGTTGAGGCTGCAGTGAGCTGTGATTGCACCACTGTACTCTAGAATGGGCTACAGAGTGAGACCTTGTCAAAAAAAAAAAGAAAAGAAAGAAGAAAAAAAGAAATTATGAGTGCATACAGAAATGAATAAACTGGGGGAAAAAAGAACAAAGACAAGAAAACCACTTCCTTACTTTTGAAAAAAAATGAAGTAGATAGCTTCCGACAAAAGTACTCAAAAAATGAGAGAAGATACAAATATAGAATATAAACTATAGAGAAGATTATAATTACAGATTTATTACAAATTTTAAAAACGGTAAGAGAACACTACAGACAACATGAACTTGAAAAGTGAATGATTTTTTCAATAATATAAATTTGAAAAATATGTAAGGTGTGGTCCTACTTTTTATTAACTGTATATTTACAGGTAAATATTCTCAAAGAAAAAAGTTAACATATTTTACAAGTGGCTAACCATGGGGTAAGAATTTATGAATTTGTATTATTTTCTTTTTCTTTTTCTTTTTTTTCTTTTTTTTTTTTTTGTTTTTTGAGACTGGTCTTGCTCTGTCGCCCAGGCTGGAGTGCAGTGGCCCGATCTCGGCTCAGTGCAAGCTCTGCCTCCCAGGTTCACGCCATTCTCCTGCCTCAGCCTCCTGAGTAGCTGGGACTACAGGTGCCCGCCACCACACCCAGCTAATTTTTTTGTATTTTTAGTAGAGACGGGGTTTCACCGTGTTAGCCAGGATGGTCTTGATCTCCTAACCTCATGATCTGCCCACCTTGGCCTCCCAAAGTGCTGGGATTACAGGCGTGAGCCACCGCGCCCGGCTTCCTTTTCTTTTTTTTTTGAGACAGAGTCTTGCTGTGTTGCCCAGGCTGGAGTGCAGTGATGTTGGCTCACTGCAAACTCTGCCTCCTGGGTTCAATCAATTCTCCTGGCTCAGCCTCCTGAGTAGCTGGGATTACAGGCTCCCACCACCACGCCCGGCTAATTTTTTTTTTTCTTTTTTTTGAGACGGAGTTTCGCTCTTGTTGCCCAGGCTGGATTGCAATAGTGCAATCTCGGCTCACCACAACCTCCGCCTCCCGGGTTCAAGCGATTCTCCTGCCTCAGCCTCTCAAGTAGTTGGGATTACAGGAATGCACCACCATGCCCAACTAATTTTGTATTTTTAGTAGAGACGGGGTTTCTCCATGTTGGTCCTGCTGGTCTCGAACTCCCGACCTTGGGTGATTCGCCTGCCTCAGTCTCCCAAAGTGTTGGGATTACAGGCGTTAGCCACCTCGCCCGGCCTGGCTAATTTTTATATTTTTAGTAGAGATGGGGTTTCACCATGTTGACCAGCCTGGTCTCGAACTCCTGACCTCAAGTAATCTGTCCGCCTCGGCCTCCCAAAGAGCTGGGATTACAGGCATGAGCTACCGCACTGGGCATATTATTTTCATCCATCTGAGTTTTCTAACTTTCAGCAGTGAATATAGATTTTTTTAATCCACTAATTCACTGGAGGGGAGGAGCTGCAGAAGTGCCTGTAGGTCACACTTCCCTCAGGGCCCATCCCAAGCTTACTACCAGTCCCGGACAGGGACCCTTCTGGCGCTGGCAGAGAAGTCCTGGTTTCTGTTGTTGTGAAGTCTCCAAACTCCATTCTCTATCTTTCTCTTCTGGAGTGATTTGTTTCCCCAACTTTCAGTCTTTGTCACCCTAGGACATAGACTCATGGATCTTTGAGACTTATCCCACCCCTGGGTCCATCTCTAGTCCTCTGAAGTCTAGTCTGGGCCCAGCACCTGGACTCCTATTCCTTGGGAGGAGGGTTGAGTCTATAGGAAGCACAGAACAGTGTTGGACCTGTCTAAAGTGCTTGGGATGCTGGAGTCACACAGATGTGGATTCAAATCCTTTGCTGCCTCTTACTGGCTTATGGACTTAGTCATGTTCTGTAGATTTTCCATCTTTAGTTTGTTAATAAAGCCACATTATAAAATGAGATAAAGTATGCAAAACAACTATACACAATGGTGCTCAGTAAACTGTTACTTCTTCGCTGTTAGTTATTTGCTTTATTAAAGGAAAAACTTTAATAAAACAAATTCAATTTAACAGAGTTTAATTCAGCAAAGAACAATTCACAGATCAGACAGTCCCCAGAACCAGATTAGTTTCAGAGGGACTCCAGGGCCACCACACGGTCAGAAAACATCGATGGACAGAGAAAGGAAAGTGACAAATAGAAACCAAAAGTGAGGTACAGAAACAGCTGGACTGCTTACAGCTGGAATTTGCCTATTTGAACACTGTTGGCTGTCTGTGATTGACTAAAACTCTGTGATTGGTATAAGACTGGGTTACAATGTACCCATCCAGTTAGGTTACGGTTTACTATGTACAAATAAACCGTTAGGTGGAACTTAAAATATGTAAGGATGTGGCTTTAGGCTAAACTTAATTTAACAGCCTGTATTTCCAAGGAATTTACTAGCAATCCTGGTGTGTTATAAAACGATGACTCTGATTTAGCATGTGAGGCTTAGCGTTTTTAAATTGGAGGGTGGCGTGGGGCCGATAGTTGGGGAAGCAGTATATAGAACTGCTTAAGCAGGTACCCCAACTAAGTGCTGTATTTCTGCCACCTGGGAAAAGAGTTAGGAGGCCAGTTTTTTTTGTTGTTGTTGTTTTTGTTTTTGTTTTTGTTTTTTGTTTTTGGAGACGGAGTCTTGCTCTATCTCTCAGGCTGGAGTGCAGTGGCGCGACCTCGGCTCACTGCAATCTCCGCCTCCCGGGTTCCAGCGATTCTCTTGCCTCAGCTGCCCGAGTAGCTGGGATTACAGGCACGTGCCACCACACTCAGCTAATTTTTGTATTTTTAGTAGACACCGGGTTTCACCATGTTGGCCAGGATGGTCTCAATCTCCTGACCTCGTGATCCGCCCGCCAGTCTTTTCAAAAATATAAACATTTTACTAAAGGAGGGAGAAAACATTATTTTGAAAGTTGGATGCATTTTCAGGTGGTTGTGTTAGGAATGGCGAGGTTCTTCCAGGGAAGAGAATTACTTTTTCCTTCAGGACCATGCATCGATGGATAACTAGAGGTGATGCTGCCCCCTGCCGGACATGGTCGGGGGAGACAGGGAGTGAGGGAAGTTGTCATGGAGTAAGAAACAATTTTCCCCTGAAGCGCTGGGGGAAGAAATGACTGGGCGGAGGTGCAGATGGGCATACAGTGACCCAGGCATTACATCAGCTGGAGCAGTGAGTGGGATTTGAGAATTCAATTAGGGAAGGAATTCAGAGTCACAGTGGACTTCAAATCTCCTTCTTATCACATACTAGTTATTTCTTAAACAGTTGGAGTAAGAGCTAGATTTTCTGTTATTTGTGACGGGTGCCTGAGCCGTTTGGGAAAAGGTGACCCTAGAAGGTCAGAGGAATTGGGAATGCCTGGGTTGCCTGTGGAGAGTTGAGTAACAGTCTCCATGTGCTGGGCACCTGAAGAAATTACTCCTGAAGGTTAATCCTAAAGTGTTTCACTTCATTATTTCCCATGGGAGGAGAAACTCTAGCTGAACTTAGCGACCTATGTAGGACTTGGGGAAGGGCTTAGCAGACGTTTAGGGTCTTTGCAATGAATCTGACCCTATAAGTCAGCTGCAGCTTCTCATTGGTCTATACATACCTGTCTGGGTAAAGGGCTCCTTTGAATATATCTGATCATCTCCTTTTGAAAATTCAGCAATTTCTCTCCTAGGAGACTGCTACTCATCCTACCTTTCTGAATACCCATTACTCCTTCTTCCTGCAGCTTGAAGGCAGGTCCACGCCTCCTCCTGGAAGCCTTCCCTTGACTGACTCCTGGCTGAGTTCACAGGTATCTCATCCATGCCCGACGTTGTGCCCCCTTCCATGAGGTGAAGCGCTCTCAAAATGAGAGCTTTAGGTCCTGAGTTTAGAATGCCTGTTTCTTCATCGATGTCCTTGGCTCTTCAAACTCATTGTGTCTCAGACCCATGAGATGATCTCCCTCCTTCTCATCTACTTAGACCTCTGATTAGCTGATGGCATGACTGTGTTCCCAGTCACATGGGCTAGACACTTCACCTGCCTCATTGCCTGTGTCCTGGCTCTATTATGTCTTCCAATTCTGCAATGCAGATAGGATGAGGGCTCTCGGGGGTAATGCAATTCACTGTGTATCTGCTTAGGTATCAGTCATTCCCAAGCCCTCATCTTTGGCCAGATGAAATGCCTCTGCCCATGAAGTTTCACCTTGTTCTCTAGCCCAACATATTGCCCTCTCTTCTGTGGACTTTTCATGCCATTGTGCCAGCACATTCTCATGTTGCAGAGCATGCTGGCCTTGTATGACACTCACTGATGTCTGTGGACATTCCTCTACCTACAAGGTGAGCTCATTGTGAGCAGGATGTTTATCTGCTCTACCCACTTCCTCATCTCAGTGACTTGTACTTATTTGGTCTCAGTAAATGAAGTTTTTCTGGCCATTAGCACATTATGTGCATTCTAATCACTTACTTGCCTGTATCTCCCACTGGTGGATAAGTTTCTTGAGGACTGGACTCAGCATGATTTAGCTTTGTGTCCAGTATGTGAACTGAGCACTGTGCCAGGCAAAACCAAAGTATATAGTAAATGTTAAATTAAATGGGTGGAGGTAACTTCATTTATTATTTAGTATTTATTACACCTTAAATAACTCTAACATTAAAAGTTTAGTGTTAAAAAACTGAAAGGTTTGCCAAAAGCAGATGAGCCTATAAGGGAAATGGACAAGGAGAGACTAGAGATAGAGGAGGAGATCTAGGAGAATGTGGTGTCACAGGAAAGGAAAGACTTTAGATGGAGAGAGACCAAATATGAAGGCAATTGGTTTAGCAGCATGGAGGTCTCTGGGGAGCTATGTAGAGTCATTTTTCCTTGGGAGGAAAGGGCCAGGAGCCACAGTGGGGTGCACTGATGAGTGAGTGAGTGGAAGATGTAAAGATGGAGGGAAAAAGTATTAATAACTTTTCAAGAACTTTACCTATACAAAAGAGGAGGGTAATAGGGAAGCAAAAAGACACGGGAGCAGGATCCAGAGAGGATTTTCTTTTAAAATGGGGCATCATGAGTATGTTAAAAGCTGACAGAATGGGGAAAACTTTCTGGGAAAAATACAAAACCTTTAATAAGATCTAAGATACTTAATTACATAAAACTATTTTTGCATGATAAAATCAAGTGAAACATTGGGAAAGAATATTTTTAACATACGTAACAGATATGACACACAATTTTGATGATCACAAACAGAGGTGCAAAAACAATGTATTTGTAACTGCATTCTACCTGCTTCTCAGCTGTCATTTCTATTTGTAGTAGAAGACAACCACACCAACAGACAAAAAAATTAAAATATCCCCTCAAAGTTATTTAGTTATTGTTCTGTACTCATCCTTAAAAACCCAGATTATAGGTTCTGTCTTCAAGGAATCCATCCTTTTTCCATGCTTTGTACACACTTGTATTGGCCAACATAACAGTGTTTTGTAATTACATACTGCACATATGCATCTCCAACCTGACCCTGAGTTTGTTGAGAGCAGAGACATTCTCAGTATCCAGTTTATGCTCATTAACTAAGTTGATTCTTGTTGATTGATAGTCACGTAAGTCCCCTGTGGGCTTCAGTGTTTTGCAGTGTTAGGTAGGACTATTTCTGCATTTGTCACATTCCTAGAAGGACTGTTTTCAGTCTCCAGCAAGCTCCCCTGCTGCCCCTTCTGAGTTGGAACCCACCTTCTCCAAATATAACTATGCTCTGATTTCTAGCACCATCGATTAGTTTTGCCTGTTCTTGAACCTCCTATACACACAGCTTGTTTTCTTGTGTCTGACTTCTTTTGTTCAATGGTATGTCTGTGAGATCAAAATGTGTTGATGTATGTCAGCAGGTCAGCAGTTTGTTCTTTTTCCTTGTGTAGTATTTTATTGCATGAATGATGATTGTTTTAATAATAAATAATAATAAATTTTTTATTTTGCTTTTTAGAGAAAAGGCTTTTCCTAACTCTAGAATATTATTTAGTCAAGGATATGTTTGGTTTTAAATGTTTTCCTATCTTACATGGGTCTCTAAAACATAAGGAAAACAAGAGCCCATGTTTCTTTTTCTCCTCAAAAACACGATTTTTAAAAATACACAAATGAAAATTAATGAACTGTTAGTTGAGTTCCTTTCCACGGAGTTGGGGGGAAGTTGGTCTTCCAGGGTTTTGCTCTGTAGGGCCCCCCTGAATGTTACCTTGGATTATGGGAGTAGCAGGGGGCTTCCTGAGTAGAGGGCTCCCTTTCCTGATGTGCATTTATGTCTCCTGCTGTCTCCTTGCATCGGCGATTTCCAGTGAGATGAGTCAGAAACCGGCCAAGGAGGGTCCCAGACTCTCCAAAAACCAGAAGTACTCCGAACACTTCAGCATACACTGCTGCCCGCCGTTCACCTTCCTCAATTCCAAGAAGGAGATAGTGGATCGGAAATACAGCATTTGTAAGAGCGGCTGCTTCTACCAGAAGAAAGAGGAGGACTGGATCTGCTGCGCCTGCCAGAAGACCAGGTAAGCGGCCGCCCAGCCCCGCGGCACCAGTTGGGCACAGCGCGTGGTCTCGGCTCCCAGCACGCCCCTCCCGCTCCGCACCCCACTCTTCCCCCTAGTCGGCTACACCGGAAGGCACTCCAGGGAGACTGGAAGGTGGGTGGGGGAGCAGGGCCTTCCTACCTGTTTCCAGCTCCTGCCAGCGTCGCTTAAGCAGCAGAGGAGAGCCCTGGCTCCCGCCTCCAGCTTCTTTTGGCCCTCTCAGAACCAGCCGCCGTGCCAAGTCCCCTCAGAGGCCCAAGAAACAGCCAGCTGCGCCCCCCGCGGTGGTCAGAGCGCCAGCCAAGCCACGGTCCCCTCCGAGGTCTGAGCGTCAGCCACGGTCCCCTCCGAGGTCTGAGCGTCAGCCACGGTCCCCTCCGAGGTCTGAGCGTCAGCCACGGTCCCCTCCGAGGTCTGAGCGTCAGCCACGTCCCCGCCCAGAGGTCCGACCACCGCCAGCCAAGCAGCGTCCCCCTCAGAAGTCCAAGCAACAGCCGCGCAGCAGCCCCCTCAGAGGGCCAGGCGCCAGCCGTGGGGGGTCCCCCGTCAAAGCTTCTAGGTTCTGGTAACACCATCTCTTCCCTTTTGTTCCCCAGCCCTAAGGTTAGTAGTTGCTTCCTGTGTTTACTAACACTGGGCTGTCTCCATGGCCCTCTTCAGCCTTATTACCCAACCTGTGTAATCAGCTCCCTCCATTAAATCCCCTCTGTTTGAAATACCTAGTGTGGCTTCTGGTTTCCTCCTAGGTGCTATTGGTGCATACTTCAGGTGGCTGTGGCCATTGCTTCCGTTGTCTAATAGGACTGGAAGTTGTTAATCTATCAATTGAGATTATTGACCATGGTAACAGATTGAATAAATGAGTTCCTCAATGCCTATGCCTCAGGGAGATAATGAATGGTGACTCTAATCAATATCCGTATAAGTAAAAGGAGAGGGTAATCCATTGGACCCATCCATCTTCCCAACACACTTCATCTGATGTCAATCTCAGTGGCAATACCATTCATTCATTCACTCATTCACTTACTCAACAAATCCTATTGCATACCTGTAAAGTTCCATTTGATGTGCTGGGGGAAGGGAATATGGCAGTGAGGAAGTCGTGTTGTTTGAGATTTACCAGGACCAAATAAGCATAGGTGTCATCGTGTAGGGATCAGTGCCCTAATGTTTTCATAATATGCATGTACATGGGACCATGAGAACCATAAGCAGGGAGTTATTGGCTCTGTAGGCTATTTTTTTTTTTTTTTTGAGCAGTTTTAGGTTCACAGCAAAATTAAGGGGAAGGTACAGAGATTTCCTCTATATTCTTGCCCCAATACACACATGCCTGGCCAATTTTTTATTATTTATTTATTTTACTGTTCTGAAGGTATATCAGCATGCCAACTTTTTAGACCTTTTACTATTTGGAACTGAATCTGTTTATAAGTTATTAGTGGGTGTTAATTGTATTTGAGATTCTCCTATCTACTCTGATACCCAGCACTTGTGTAGCATCTACTATGTGTAGGTATCACATGATGTTTACTGATTTAGGAGGAAGAAGAGTCAATGGGGAAGAATGTTAAAGATGCCCCTAGAAAATGTGATTTTTGGGTCACCACTAAGGCCTGGGTATGTGCCTTTTTAGTAAGCATTCACCCCCCAAAGGTACAGTTATGTAGACAGTACGCAGACTACACAATGAGCAATGCTGACCTAAACAATCCATAAATGAATAATCCAGATTATTTGTGATGTGAGGTAAAGAAATGTGGAGAGTGATAAATTTATGGTACCAAAAGTGAAAGCATTAAAAAGGCACAAGATTAGGCAAGTTTAATTTGTGAAGGAAGTAACTAGTCACTAAAACTTTAATAGCAAGTTGTATGACAGGTTACCTAGTCATTAACTGAGTCCCTCTTAAGGAGCCTGAGTAGAAGGGTCCTAGGACAGGTAAGTATTGATATATGGAAGTAGTTAGAAAATGTATGAAACAGAGGAAATTAATTGTATAAAAGGCATGCCACCTATAGTGGTGGCTTTGGGTGGCTGGAGTTCAGTCAGGACATGGAAAGGAGTTAGAAGACAATGAAAGCAAACTTCACCATACCCACAGATTTGTCTGGACCTAACCTTGATCAGTGTATTCACCTAAATTCAGGAGATACCCTAGTGTTGGTGTGCTTTGACTCCCTCAGTTAACTAATTTCAGTGGGTATCAGAGAAGGTGCCTCCACAGGCCGTTATTACCTCCTCAGCCATTGTCCCTTACCTGGGAACAGAGGATCTGAAAGTCTTCATTCGTAATGTCCCATGACTTCACTTATGCACTGTCTTGAGTCCTATTTGAGATATTCATTTTTCCTTCTTAGATTCCCAAAGGTCTTCAGGTAATATATTGGAGCCACTTCTTCATCATATTGTCTATTCCTTTTATTGATACTGATTGACTATTTTGAATCAAAGGAGTGGGAGGCAGGTTGATGTGATGGGAAATATTTGCTCTTAAGCAGAGCTACTAACTTGCACATGAAGAAAGGGTAAAAAAGATTTTCTGAAGCCAACTTGCTTTCTGAAACAGTGCTATTTCAGAGGTATTGCTTTTAGAGGTTAAATAATTTTGGCAAAGGCCTAATTGGATTCTTAATAACTCCCTTGGATAGGTCTTCTCAAAAACCAGAGAATGATTTAATCTTAGAAACTGATTGTGTGATTTCCAGCATCCTGATTAAACATGGTAGCATTCATAATATTTGATAGGAGGAAACCGTGGCATCTCCCTCTTAGTTTATTCTGTCCTCTCAGTTCTAAGATTTTAGGATTTCACAAGGTTGTCCTTGCCTTTGGGTTTAACAGGTATGTCCTGGGCCTCTTTTGGTTTCAGTGTTCTGCTTTTGGGAGCTGGGGATCTGTGGTTCTTTGAAAACCACCATGGCTGTGGGTGGTTAATTTGGAGTCAATCAGTCACATATATTGGGAAGTGCTGTGTGTGCCTTTGACTCATTTTTTTCTGCACAGCATGTTTTATACTATTAAATTGAGCCCTGCACACAAGCAGCCTGGAAGACTATGATTTTCCAGGTAACAGCAGAGCTAGAGAAAAGGCCTGAGCTCTTTGCTTTCTGTTCAGGCTCTTGTTCTGCCTGTGTCTCAGGTTGCATTATTGCTTTTATTGGTTTGGGTGACTGAACTCTTGAATTTTGCCCTATCTGTGGCATATACTCTTTCCTATCTGGGAGCAGTCCTTTATACATCCTGGTAGTCCCTATAGCACAATGCTTATGCAGAACAGATGCTTTTGCAGAGGCCTAGGTTAGCCAGAGAGGCTTCCAGTCGTGGGAGCTGTGTGTTGTTTTGGAGTGTGACAGCCTCTGCCTGGTCACAGGTCCTTACCTGGTCCAGACCACATGGTTAACTATGCCTTCTCTGATAGCCTTAACCCAATTGTCTCTCATTCTCCTTCAACACTCGTTTTATAAATCCCTGATTCTAGATCAAGCTCACAACCTGCCTGCATTGGTTTTCCAGCTGCTGAGGATGGTCATGTGTGCATAGAGCTGCTGAGTGCAGTTTGGGAAAATCTTTATAGCCTGGTGGGTTGGTGCCACCACAAATGGATGAACCCCAGCCACTCCCCAGACTGTCCTGGCTCCACCAGCCCCCACACATTCATCAGAATATGCATCTGTCTTTAAATCCTTCCCCTCAGCCTCAGAGGTTGAAGCATTCATTCGCTGATGAGGCCAGTCCCCCACCCCTCCCTGTGATCTTCCAACCTCTTATCTCCTTTGAG
This sequence comes from Pan troglodytes, assembly GCF_028858775.2. Classification (NCBI taxonomy): domain Eukaryota; kingdom Metazoa; phylum Chordata; class Mammalia; order Primates; family Hominidae; genus Pan; species Pan troglodytes. Next base: position 43,523,112 of record NC_086015.1, read on the forward strand.
GTCTTGCTGTACAACTTAGCAACCCCCCTAACCACTTCAGCCTTTGTATCTTGTCTCTTTCTCATTAGCATTTTGACGTGTTTTGCTCTCTCATATTGACTGTTCACGTCTGGCCCTATCCTCTTTTCTCTCTACCTTAGACAAATTTTAAAAAGAATAGTGTAAACTCGTCATCTTTACTTCCTCAAATCCCATTTGCTCTTCAATTCATTGTGTTCTAATTTCTTCCCTTAGCACCCCCGCCCCTGGAATTCCTCTTGTGCAGATTCCTCCAGAAGTAATAATGCAAGGGCAAGAAGTTTATTTGGGAGGTGAAGGGGACACTGGAGGAATGTGGGAAGCAAGATAAGGAAGGGAAAGAGCCAATTAAAAAAAAGCATTATCTAACCAATTCTCACTGTGGGTTCCTGGGACTTAGTCCTGCCGAGGACCTCTGGGGAACAGTGTAGACATGTGCGTCAGTTATCTTACCAGAGGGGTGGAGGAACTGGGATATTTATACACCAGTTCTCGTCAGTCATTAGTCAGCCAACGCTGCTTCAAGGATGGGGGCATTCATTCTTTGACACTTCTAGCTTGTTAAGGAGATGGCAAAGTGGACTGCAGCAGCAAGATAAAAGCCCTCAGGAAAAGAAAGGCAAGTACTGGCACCTGGAAGTGGGGCTGAGCACAAGAGTGGTAAGGGCAAGGGGTTATGGGCAAGGCACCAGTAGTGTTTGCTCTAATGGTTACCTGTGGCCTTCATGCTGCTTTTCCTAATGAGTGCTGAACCCAATCTGTATATCAATGGTGCTTTCTGTTGGATTTGTTGGGCTGTTCTCTCATTCAGTCTTTAAACTCTCTGTTCTCTTGGTTTCTGTGACTCTCTTCTTCCTTTTCTCTGCAGGAACTTTCCTTCTTCATCTTCTTGTGAGTGCTTCCTTTTCTGCCAATTGCTCAACCTTGAGGTCCCCTAGGGTTCCATACTGAGCTCTCTGCTTATGTGATTTTGCCTTCTCTTGTGGTTTTAATTATGACTCACATGTGATGACTTCTAAACCTTAATTCATCATTGACATTAATATGTGAGCCTATTCACTCAGCAGATCAATTTGATGTTGGAAAACCTAATCTGTCTACACTTGATTTCTTTCCTACAAAGCTTGTTCTTCTTTTTGTTTGCTATCTCAGCAAATAACACAGCTGTCCAACTAATCCCCCAAGTTGGAAACCTAAGCACATTGTAACTTCCAATTTTCCCCTGCATATAAATGCTGGCCAATTTGACTTTCTGATGGGAAGGGGTGCAGGATTGAGATCAAGCTAGAAACAAAGTAGAGGGAATGGAGGTAGTTGATAAAATAAGTCTCCTCCATAGCACATATGGAGGGATTGGCCTTTGATGGGAACAAGAAAAGCTGTTAGATTGTGCAAAGTAGAGAGAGACCCATTAATAGGCATTAAGATAGAGGTCATGCCTGAGAATGAGCGAGCTAGAAGTTTGAGAAGGTTAGGGTACACCTGGAATGTTAGAGACCAGGCTTCTAGGCAGTAGTTAGGGCTGGCTGAGCTGAGCTCAACAGAGCTGTATATAAATCATTTGTTCTTAAGGAGCTCCTTCTCCAATGAAAGGAAACAGATTGCCACCTCTGAAATTATCAGTGGAATCACACAACTCCACATCCACACTCTGCTTCTCTTCCAACTTGTTTGCCAAATGCCCTCACAGCAACTGTTCTTAAACTTTACCATGTGCCTCCAGTGTTCTGACTCCTCCATTTTTATCTCCATCTATCAGACTCCACTTTCCTCGCTTTCCAAATTAGAAATGATATCCCAACATTTTAATGTCGTTCACAAATACCCTAGAATCCCCTGCCTTCTGAATATTTGTCTTACACCCCTGGGAAAACCCCAGCCTTTGATGAACCCAGCTAACTGGCTTCACCATGTTTGTTTTTGGGCAGCTAAGCATCACTGGAGAACAGCACACAGCAGGACGATAGTAGCTGGGTATAAGCAGAATTGTGTTTATCCTATCACTAAGCAGTTTCCTTTGGGCAGTTATAGTTCAATTGCATGCATTCAGACAAAAAAGGAAGCATGTACCTCAAAAGTGTCATGTATGCATGTGTAGTTTATATGCTCACACACATACTTCATATGTATCAGGCTTACCGAAGTATAATTTACATGTGGTAAAATTAAACTCTTTTGGCATACATTTCTATGCACATAGTCCTATGACTACTGCCACAAGTAAGATATAGAATATTTTCATTACCCTTCAAAATTTCCTTATATTTCACCTATGCAGTCAACTCCCCAGCCCATAGTAACCACTGACCTATCTTCTGTCCCTATACTTTTGCCTTTTCTAAGATTCCATATAAGTGGAATTATGTAATATTATAGCCTTTTGAGCCTGGCTTCTTTTACTTAACATAGTGCTTTTGAACCATATTGTTGCATTTTTTTTTTTTTTTGAGACGGAGTCTCACTCTGTTGCCCAGGCTGGAGTGCAATGGCATGATCTCGGCTCACTGCAACCTCTGCCTTCTGGGTTCAAGTGATTCTCCTGCCTCAGCCTCCTGAGTAGCTGGGATTACAGGCATGCGCCACCATGCCTGGCTAATTTTTGTATTTTTAGTAGAGAGGGCTTTCACTATGTTGGTCAGGCTGGTCTTGAACTCCTGACCTCACGATCTGCCCACCTCGGACTTTCAAAGTGCTGGGATTACAGGCGTAAGCCACCGCGCCTGGCCCCAACATTTTAATCTCTTTCACAAATACCCTAGAATCCCTTGCCTTCTGAATATCTGTCTTATACCCCTGGGAAAACCCCAGCCTTGGATGAACACAACTATATATATAGGCATCCCTATACAGTATATATGTATATAGTATATATACATATGCATCCATATAGTCTCTCTCTATATATGTGTATGTTTATATGTATGTGCATATATGTATATACATACGTGCACATATGTTTGTGTGTGTGTGTGTGTGTGTATATATATATATGTATATATGGATTCACATGCCACAGTTTGCTACTCGCCGGTTGAAAGATGTTTGTTTCCAGTTTTGGTGATTATGAATAAAGCTGTGAACATTATGTGAACATAAGTTTTCCTTTCTATTGGGTAAATAACTGGGACTGGTAATGCTGGGTAATATGGTAGATATTTGTTTAAACTTCTAAGAAACAGCTAAATTATTTTCCAAAGAAATTGTAACATTTTTCATTCCTACCAGTAACCTGGGCTTATTGTTAACACTTGGTACTATCAGCTTTAAAAATTTTATTCATTCTGATAGGTATGTAATGGTATTCATTGTAGTTTTAATTTTGCATTTTCCTAATGACTAGTGAAGTTGAGCATCTTTTAATGAGTATAAAGATAATCCACCAAAGACACTTATTTGGTGAAATCTCTGCTTAAATCTTCTACATATAAAAATCGGATTGTTTTATTATTGTATTTTGAGGGGTTTAAAAATATTCTAGATACAAGATATTTATAAACAATATGTTTTGCAAGCATTTTCTCCAGGTCTGTGACTTGCCTTTTTATTTTATTCACAGTGTTTTGTGAAGAGCCAAAGTTTTGACAAAGTCAAATTTATCAAATTTTACTATCACACTGGTCTTTAAAAGTAAAAAAATATTATTTTTTATTTTTGATACCCCAGTTTCTTCACCTCTCTGATGAGATACAGACGAGATACTGATGTTCAGGTCTACACTGTTCCCCAGGGACCCCCAGCAGGGTCATACTTTTTGTGTTGTATTTAAGAAATCTTTTTCTAATTCAAGGTCACAAAGATATTTTCTTGTAGAAATTTTAAATTCTAGGTTTTACTTTTACAGTATTATCCATTTTAAGTTAATTTTTTGTAATGGTGTGACGTATGAATTGAGGTTCAATTTTTTTGTATATGGTTTGCATATGGCTCAATTTTTTTGTAATTATTTCAACATCATTTGTTGAAAAGTTTCTCCACTGAATTACCTTTGCAATTTGGCCAAAAATCAGTTGATCATATATTTATGGGTTTATTTCTAGACTTTCTATTTTTTCTATTAATTTATATATCTTTCCTTTCACCAAAGCCATACTTTATTACTGTAGCTTAGTAGTAAGTATTGAAATCAGTTAGTGTGAATTCTCCAACATTGTTCTTCATTTAAAAAAATTGTTCTGGTAAAAAATTATTCTAGTTTTTTTACTTTTCCATATAAATTTTCATTGTGTCAGGTTCTACAATATATTATGGTAGGATTTTGAAAGGAGCTGTGTTGACCTTATAAATCAATTTGGGGAAAACCATAACAATACTGAGTCTGATAATTCATGAACATGGTATATCTCTCTATTTATTTAGGTCTTTTTTTGTTTTGTAGTTTCTAGTACATAGATCTTGCACATATTTTGTTTGGTTTGTACCTAAGATTTTATGCTTTTTGGTGATATCAAAAATAGCATTCTTTTTCAATTTTGATTTCTAATTGTTCATTGCTAGTATACAAAAATATAAGTGAATTTTGTATATTGATCATGTATCCTGTGATTTTGCTAAACTTACCTATTCTAGATTTTTTGTGGTAGACTCTAGGGTTTTCTATACTGCAAATTATGTTGTCTTTGAATAGAGATGGTTTGATATTTTTCTTTTCAATCTGTATGCCTATTTTTTGTATATGTTTTGAACTGCTGTTTTGTTCAAAACATTTAATTTTTAGAGAAATATTTTAACAAGATTAAATTCTTGCCAAATTGGCTCTCTGGCTTATTACAAGGGATTACAGCCTGAAGGCCCAAGCCTAATAACACAAGATGCTTAGGTTAGGTTGTTAGTTTATTCCTGTGCTTTCTTTATATCCTCATTTCAAGATATGGCTCAACTTTCCTCATGGCCTATTGACTGATGTACTATATCATCAAAATAGAAAATTGGCACGAGCATTCTTTGGATGTAAAAAATCACAGAGGTCCTAAATACTATTAGAATTACTATGGTGGTAATTGTTCAAAATTGCCTGATGTCATCTTAATGGTTATGAGAGATGGTTACCAAAGCTCTAGGGATTGGATTTACAAGGTGGATTCAATTTCAGTTCACATTTGGGGACAATCTCAGTCTTGGAGGGAGTTAACATCTTGAAGAACAGTCATGTGGTAGTTGTCCATGTGTGGACCAAAGACTATGACACTTTCTTCTCAAACCCTACATGGCCCTGAATTATCTGTTTCCTCTATTCAGCTATGTGGGCAGTCTTTATAATTTAACCTTTCAAAGCTGTGCTACAATACGATGACTAGAGCATTTTATATAGGACATGGCTTTTGTGTACTAGTGACCTGTTATTTTCCTGTTTTGGGTTTGTCAGGGTGATTGATGGGGGGTATTTTGTGGAAGCAGAGTCTAAAGAGTCATCATTGTTGGCAGTGATAAGGGGTCCTGGCATAGCCCTCTGACTTAAGAGCCTTCACACTTCTTGCTGAGCAGATGGTCGCCCTTTCTGTGAGCTCCCTTGATACTTCCACTGCTATAATTTGGACATCTTTGCTGATCATCACTTATTTGTCCATCTTCCTTGCTGGATGGAGTGTGCATAAGTCAGGGTCAGAGAATCTTACACTCATCCCCCCAGGGCCTCACTCAGGGCCTGGCTGATGATGTTGACTGAATGAGCCCTACAAATACACTTGCAGTCAGTCTGGCACAGTGAGAAGGGCAAGGACTCTGGCATCATTCCAACAATTGGAAATTAAAATGGAAAAAAAAGGCGTGAATTGAAAAGGTTTGAATCTGAGCTCTGCTGCCTGTGGATTTCCCGTGTCTTAAGTACTTATTCTAAGTCACATTTTTCCCATCTGTAAAATGAGGATATTATCTATTTCATTAGTTCATCATATTATAGGACTAGGTAAGTGGATATTATTGGAACAATTATTTAATGAATACATTGTGTCACTTAACCCTATCTACTAGCATATTATCTCCAACTCAATTGCCTTCCCTGGTTGATTGGGAGTTCAGGGGCTGTTGCTATATAAACTGGTCATCCCCATTACCATCAATGTGGCTGCTATTGCTAGTAAAATGCCAATTAGATAATTAGATGCTCATATTACCTAGGATGCCACAGTGGCTGATTGCAGAGATACTTGCTGAGGGTGATGCCTGGGATCTGTGGGCTTCCGTGCTAGTCTCAGCACCTGGGTTTTATATTCAGCAGTATCTATGGGGAGTTCGAAAACATGCAGGCTGCCACATGTCTGGAGGTCATACAGGCAATCCAGAAAGTGTAAAGAGATTCCTTCCTCAAATTTCAAGGGATGTGTTCCAACCTTTCAGGCTACAATTCACTCTACAAGTTTTAATAACATATTTCTGCATTTATTTTTTTCTGGTATCCTCAATCCAGTTTGAAGGGTATCAGCTTTGCTAGCTTGATATATCATTTGGGATTTTAAAAATGGTATTGCTAATATCTGAGTATAAATTTTATTTCTAATATTAAAAACTTTCCAAATTACACAAAAGCTGTGATCCTCAAAAGTTTTGTCTCTAGAATAAAATTATGTGACATTCCTAATGCATGCATTTTGTTTTTTGTGTATTTGTTTTTTAAACTAAGAACTTTGATGATGCACTGAAACTCTTTGACATAGCCTCATTTCAAAGGCAGTCACATAGAGTTCTGCTATCTAAATAAATTAAAGCTGATATCACACAACATTTCAGTTGGGTAAGCTTGCAGGCAATGCTTGTCTGGGCCACATATTTATAATGTCTAATGTCTTTATTGGATGTTGTTTATCTCCTTCTTGAACACGATTTGTTCCCCCATCAAAGTGGAAACATGTCAGTATGTTCACAATTTTATAAGTGCATATACTCTATGTGTATATGTATGTACATTCACATCTTTACGTCTATAAGTAGTAAAATTTTTTTTCCAGGAGTGGGTGTACTTTAATTTCCTTTGTGTTTTTCTATGTTTCAAAATTATCTACAATGATTAACCAGAAAAGCAATAATTATCATACATACAATAGAACTCTTAAAGAATATCTTTCCTAGGCTCGGGCCAAGAAAAAAATATTATGATATTATTTTTGGCCAGAGACTACCAGAATTAAGAAATTAAAGAGAAGGATTTTGCAGAATAACCTCAGAGGTAGTCTCAAAATCCACAGTTATACTAACTGAACACAGAGAAAGAGAGAGAGTATATATCACCTACCTATGTCATGTGTTTTTCTTTTTCTCTTTGTAAACCAGATTGAAAAGGAAGATCAGGCCAACCCCAAAGAAGAAGTGACCAAGGAGGAGTTTAAACTGAATGAACAACCTCGGCTCCTGGACTCATTGCTTCACAACCCATCTACCCCTGGATGAAGTTATCTGGCTTCAAATATTATGCAGGGGCAAACACCTGCTGATGCGGCAACTGCTGATGCTCATGGTCCCCATGGCATGGGGGCCTCAGGGCAGCCTGCCTGGAGGTGAGCAGGGCTATCTCTGTGTGTTGTACTCCAGTCAGGGGGTTCCAGCAGCACCCGCAGGCTCTAGAGCTCAATGCACAGTTCTTTTTGTTTCACCTGCAGTCCTTTCTTCTCCAGGATATGCACAGGCCTCCAGGGTCTTTCATGGCTCAGGATCAGGGTGGCTCAAGTGCCAACCCACATGTTGTCCTCCAAATATTCCCTTCTATCCCTGGCATGCTGTTGCTGAGCTCAACTTTTAATTTTTGACTTTCTCCTTTGTAATTAATCTCTATCTGGGTTTCTCTCTTTCTCTGTGCCATTTGGTTTCCTTAATTAGTTCCCTGTGCCAGCCCATAGTCAGAGCCATAATTGGCTCTGGGGAAGATCCAAGTTATTTTCTGAGTAAGATATTAGGCTGCCATATGATCCAGAGATGCAAAGAAATCCCTAGAGAGTGTAGGAGTTGTCTAAATCCATGTGTCAGATGTAGCCAACGAATTGTGTCAGAAGCAGAGAGAAAAGGCCTGAAAAGCAGCTCTCTCCCACTCCTCAGGCCCTTGTCTCCAACCTTACATGAGGCTTTTTGAACATCTCCTCCTGGCCCAGCTGTGGTGAGAGCAAGTCCTCGAAGGCACTGCCTTTGAGCCTTGCTCAGCCCATCTGAACTATCCCAACTCTAGAATTGACTGCTTTCGAATTGTGTGACCTTGGGAATGTTATCTGGCTTCAACCACAATGCCCTACCCCCAGCTCCTCTCCCAAATGATCCTAGATACAGGGCTGCTTTCCCCCAACCCTACCCCACCTCGGGACACAGGCTCATGGCCTCATGGCACTTCACCACCAGAAGTGGTGCTCAGAGTTCCTATTTCCACATCTAACCCCCTAATTCCTGGGAAAGTCTGAGGCCTGGTCCCCCCAGTGCTTTCCCTGGCTGGCCTCTCCACATTTTCATTTGATGGTGGAGTGAGATCAGGAAAAATAGGACAGAAGCTTTGCCTTGGGGGAGAAGAGAGTTAAGTGTGGAAAGGGGTGAGTTATAGGAGGTTAAGCAGTCCAAGATTTCTCTCTCTGTGTAGGAGGCCATTTCCTGATGTGAGGGGTCTGAACCCAATTATAATGGGACAGGGTTGGGCATTGACTTCCCATCTCTTCTCTCTGTTTTTCTCCCACTATCTGTAGCCCAAAACTCTTATGGAGGACTTTGATCTTTAGTATAGGCTATTGGTCAGGGCCATAGGAACTAACCCCGCTCCTCACTCCACCAGGATCTACCACATCCCCTACACACAAACACATGCTGTGGGGAGGGAGTTTTCCCCTGGGTCAAGTTGAGGATCCTTAGATCACCTTGTGCTCCTGTGGACTGGTGTGTGCGTGTGTGTGTGTGTGTGTGTGTGTGTGTGTGTGTGTGTGTTGGGAAACTTAGCTTTCAGAGAATGTCTATGGGCTCTCATTTTCTCTCCCACACAAAAATACTCAGGACTTCTCCAAGTCCCTGAGGAGCCTGACCACTGAAGCTGATCATGAGATGACTGTATGCTGACACACCCCCTTCAGGGGCCTGCCCTTGACTTAGGGCTGCACTGTATCCTCAGCAACGGCCTTGCAGGAGCCCCTTTTGGACTGCTTTCCCTATTCAGCCCAGAGTTGGGGCGGTGGGAGAAGAGGGGTTGGAGTGAATCCATCTCTATTCAAATTCCAGCTGGGATTACTCTAGGAGTCTTCCTGGCTTGTTTTGGGCCCAAACTTAGCTACATTGTTTATTGGCTCCCAAAGTCGGGATTGAAGAGTGAAAAGATGCAGGCAATGAATCCTTCTGCACACTCCTCCCCAACCTCTCCAGCGCTTTTCTACTTAGGAGGCCAGTGGAAGGGAGGAGAGGCCATGCCCTAGCCCACAGGGGACAAGGTTCATTGTTCTTCCAGGCTTGGTTCACTCTGCTTTTGATTCAGAAGCTCTTTCTCTACCCAGCAAGACTATACTTTCTTGCCTTCTTTCTATTCTTTCTTTTTCTGCATATAAACGGTATGTTGTGATATATTCTCGGTGCTTGTGCCCACCTTGGAACTCTGTTCTTGCTCTTCATTCCGCATGTGATACTCTGGTCCAAGATCTTGGCCAGGTGCCTTCTTTCTGCTCAAATATCGTCTCAGAGGTGCTTCCCTTGAAAACTCGGTGCTGTTTCCATAGTTACTCTATTTGATCACTCTAAGTTTGGTTGTCTTCATAGCACTTGTCACCCTCTGGAACTATTCTATTTATTTATTTACTTGTTTAATGCTTGGCTCTTTTCCCCTCCTAATGTAAACTCCATGATTGCCAACACCTGTTTACTTACTACAGTTCCCCCTCCCCCAACATTCCTGACACTAGTAAGAACTCAATAAACACTTGTTGACGGAATGAATGTTTGTTTGTTGTTTTTTATAGGAATATTTTTTCAAAAGTTCAGATATTTTTAAGAAGTCAAAGGTGTCTGTTGTTTTTAGCAACAAGGAACTGTTGGCGACCGTGTAGGATACTCTCTGTGTGAAGTAAATGGGAGGCGAGGAACAGGAATTTGCAATTATAGATGCAATTTTCTCCACTAGGCTTGACCATGAAGGAAGGCAGAGGAGTAGGGCAAGGGCTGGAGTGTTGCACTTACTGAGGAGGCACCTGAGCATGTGAAAGTGCTGCGGGGAGGGCGGTGGCAGAGTGGGTGTGTGAAGAAGGAGGAGTGGATCACTGATGGAGCCAGCAGCTGAGGAGTTGAGGGGGCCAAATCAGGCTCAGATGAGAGGATCAGGCATGGAGCAGGGGTGCCTTTTTACTGGAAAAGAGGGAAGGAGAAAAGGAGAGTGTAGATTCTGGTGGATTTGCAGACTTAGTAGCAGGACCTTGAGGCATTTTCTGCCTGTGGTTTTGATTTCCTCTGTAAAGTAGGAGATGAGGCGGCCTGTTCACAATGTGGGTGATGGTGTTGGGGTCAGAGGCATGAGGATGGGAGAGAGAGTTATAAAGAAATAATTTCAACTCACATCTTTGAAATGACCTATATAATTCTTTCTCCAGATGAATTTATATTTTTATTCCTTTATTTAAAATTCAAGATAACATTTTGCCACTACATTTTTGCCTACAACTTCATATTTAGATCTAAATCCCAGATCTAAACTTGAGGCTCATATGGTTTCAGGTGGAAGGAATAAGAGTTGGAGAAAGAAATGCAGAGTCTAATTTTCCCAGCAAATAAAGATTCATGAGGAAATTTTGATGAAGGGAAGCTGTAAAAATTCCAACAGATTACAGGGAGATGGACCTGTACTCTGAGACAGTAATTTGCTCCCTGTCCATCTAGGCTGCTGTGCTTACACCAGAGAACGTGGAAACTCAGGGCTGGAGGGGACCTGGGAGGGCTTCCTGCCTGACTCCATCACACATGTCTCTGTCCAGCTAATAACACCATTACCAGGTACTTAGTATCTCTGCTTGAATAAAAGGAAGTGTCCTTAGTGGGCAAAGATGATACTGTTGACCCAAGGGTCAGGTGTGCAGTTGTTACTTGGAGAGAATTTGCATACTCACTCTTTCTATTGTAGTAGAGGTATACACTTGCAGGGATGGTTGGGTAAAGGGAGTGATAAAATAACTTCTTCTTGTTGAGCATCAACTATGCATTCACCTTACATCACAGGATGCTTTGTGTTTGTAAATAGGAAATGAGAGAGGTTGTCATGACCCCCAAGGCCACTGAAACCATGACCTTTACCTTACTACCATGATGTGGCAGCCTAGAATTTTCTAAACAGAGATTGGTTTAGAGTACCCTGGGGTACTTGGAGATCCCACTGTATGAGATAAGAGGAAGGTAGAGCCAGCAGGACTCCAGGCCACACCTTCACATCAACAAAAGTAGTGTTTAGTGTCTATGTTGACTTCTGACTTCATATAGATAAAGGATTCCACTGGAACAAAAAGAGTCTGACTACATTTTCACGAATGCAACAAATATTGATAGAATCCTTATGTTAGTGGTTTTCTAAATGGTTTACTGAATTAAAGAGTGTACTATTTGATATCATAGGTTTGAGTTTAATTGACTGGTATTTCAGTGACTACTCATTTCCTCTTAGGCAACAGTTTACTACCATCAAGTTCAGTGCTTTGACTTTGATCAACTGACTGGGTTTATCCAAAGTACAGGTGAGCAGAAGAACACAGATGAGGAAACAGTCCTGATAATTATTCCTATATTTTTAGTTTTAAACAAATTTATGTAAAAGTATTATATTTTACATGGCACTAAAATCAATTTCTGTTGCATAAGGTACATTAACATATAAACGACATTGGTAAACATAAAATAGGTTTGAGGAGAGGGGAGAAAACAGGAAGCTACAGCTTAAGTAGTGGCCTTACTTCATAGCAAATCAGTTATCTATCATAATTTGATCATTTGGCTCAAAAAGATCTCTTAATAAAATTAAGTTCTAAAAAAGTATTAAATCTAATTACCAACATTCATATTGGATTTCGAAGCATATGCACTCTCTTAAGAGTCAATTCACAACTTCAGGCTGGGGATCTGTGGGACCCAGTAGTGGTATCTGGAGAGGCTGGTGGGCTCCTCCCTAGACCCCAAAAGGTGCAAGGATTTTGTAGAGGGAAAGGCAAATAATGCCAAGTTACTGGGGTCTAGAAAGAAAGTTTTCTCTTGGATCAAGAGAGTGTGAGTTTCCTAAATTCCTTCAGCAGGGATGTTGGTCCTTTAGTTAGGAGGTTTAAAATCACCAGGAAGTAAGGGTGAGGAAGAAAGTCTGGGTCCATGTTTGAGAAGGTGACTGATGGTGGTGGAAGTCCTTCCTGTGATGAGTTAATGATGCGTATTTCTGATAAAGATGGGAAGTTATTTACATCGACATTAACCAAATCTACCCTTCATGCAGAAAGAAAGAGCTCTTGGGCCATTCTCTATTAATGAAACCATACCAGGTTCAATATTACAGTGTCTCTGAAATACACTGAAAATACTTCCCTGGCTCAGGTGGTGGCCCATGCTACCTCCAGGCAGTTCTACTTGATTAATAATGCAATGGAGATAATCTTATTGCATCCACCATCAAGGAGAGTTGGGCAGTCATTCAGAGAAAGTGGGACTCAATAGACATTCTATTTATTAATTCAATCATGTTTACATGCAGATCAAAGGGTAAAGTTTTTCTTTACACCTTATATATCCTTCTCTTCCAAGGTGGAAGTCCATTCACAACCAATTCACTGCTAGGCAGACCTCTTTCCTAACAAGAACAGATGGATGGCATAGTGGGGATTAGAACACCTCAGCACTCACAGGGGCATCCTATGGGAGCCAGGCTGGCTTCTAGGACCTCTTATGGATGGAAGTTATTTAGTGGATCTTCCTGGATTTGATTTTATTTCTTTGATCTCTTAAGTACATCAATCTTTGGGTTTGCTACCTGTAATTTTTGTCTTAGGAAGGCAGCATCTCTATTCTCTCCAGGAAGAAATCTTGATGCAGGAAGAAGAAAAAGCCTGGTATCCTGCCCTGTTTTTGTTCTCATGGAGATTCAACAGATTTTTACGTAATCTGTTTTTACTATAATTCACCCTGCATTTCTTGAATTCTTTGTGAACATCCCTTTCTCCTGTAGCTGACAGCTTCTGTTCTTTCTCTTGGGGCTTATGAGCTTTCTGAGTCAGATCCTTTAGCAAAGCCTTAGTTTTCTGCTCATGGAGATCATTAAGGATCTCTACTACCAGCTGCCAGATTTTGCATTTATTTTCAACTAGAGCTTTGGTGGCTGGCAGCAGTTAAAAAATCATTTTCCAAGTTTAAAATTTTTTTCTTCCAGCTGATGCCTTGCTGACACTTCATTATTTGGCTTAGACTATAAATGGCATCTTTTTTTTTTTTTTTTTCCAATTCTTGTTAATGTGGGTTTTGGCATTGTCTGATGACCCTAACTTTTCATCTTTTTACCATGGTAATCTGCCAGTTGACTCTTTATTTTCAAATCATCTAGTTCATTTCCTTTTCTATGAGTTTTCTCCTCTGACTCAAAGATCAAGTGCTTTCAGCTGTCTAGTATATTTATTCATTACTACAACTGCATTATTTTCCTAAACCGCAGCTTCTTTCTGAGACTTGAGATCTTATCTGATTTGCTCACTGCCTCAGTAGGTAGGGGGTGGGGCAGGAGCAGTTAGGGGCAGAAAGAGACCACAGCCTTCTATTTACTGCAGCCTCCCCATGCCCCTCCAAACAATCTGTACTGCCACCTCTTTCTCTTCTTCTAACTCCTATCTTCCATCTCTTTCTTCACCTCAATGCGTACATCTCTGATCATGACATCTGGTTTTTTTTTTTTTTACAACTTAAACCGAGAAGATCTTGGTTTATAGATTTGTAGCGGAGCTACTTAACAACCTTTCTATATTCTTATTGCTCTGGACTTTATACCCTCTTCACTGCTTTCTCTCTCCAGATCTTGTCCCTGGCTGCTAACTCTGATTTTTCCCAAACCAGCTCTGCTCTGACTTATGCAGTTTCCCACCATCAAGCCACCAGCAATGACCCCTGATAAGTGTGCTGACCCATAGCCAAGTGCATTCTGTCTCCAAGTCTCTCTAATTCCCAAATGGCCTGATGACACACAGTTACATTAGATTATGTTGGATAAGTTCTATCACTGCTGAATCTGCTTCCTTAACTTGTGTTCACCTACAATTTTAACTTACTATTGCTTGCATTGTTTTTAAGTCTTCAAAAGTCCTCAGTCTACTTGAACACAGCTTCTCTTGTGACACTTTTCCTCTTCTGGTCTAAGTTTCTTTTTGGTGAGCTCTTGGGGTCCTAATAAGAGAATTTCTGCAGTCCAGAGAAGGAGGAGGGAGCATCTGGTACCAAAGTACCAAATGTGTTCATGAGTGTGTGTATGTGTGTGTGTGTGTGAGAGAGAGAGAGACAGAGAGAGAGAGAGAGACAGAGAGAGAGAGAGAGAAGAGAAAGAGAGAGAGAGAGAGAGAGAGAGAGAAGAGAAAGAGAGAGAGAGAGACAGAGAGAAAGAGAGAAGAGAAAGAGAGGAGAGAGACAGAGGAAAAGAGATTGGTCTTCCCTTTTTACTTTTTGTAGCTTTCTTCTTTCTACCGCTTCTTGTGTTTTTGGAAAGGTGGGTTTCCTCCCTTCAATTCCGTATGTCTCCTTGCTCAAAAATCATGCTGACAGGAGGTCATGGCTCCTGATACAGTAAACCTCAGGATGGTCTTTGCCCATGCAAGAGGTTTGGCTGGCTATTCACGTTAATTTCTTCTCCCTTCTGACTTGTAAAACTCAAGTTGTCTGTGAAAATGAAAAAACTTTAGTGTACATATCTCACCCAACAAGGCTTTATAAAGCTGCTTCTTAAGGCAGCTCTATATTCTTTTTTTTTTTCTTTTTGACAGAGTCTTGCTCTGTTACTCAGGCTGGAGTGCAGTGGCACAATCTCGGCTCACTGCAACCTCTGCCTCCCAGGCTCAAGCAATTCTCATGCCTCAGCTCCCGAGGAGCTGGGATTATGGGTGTGTGCCACCACACCCAGCGAATTTTTTGTATTTTTAGTAGAGACAGGGATTCACCATGTTAGCCAGGTTCGCCTTGAACTCCTGGCCTCAAGTTAATCCTCCCGCCTCAGCCTCCCAAAGTGCTGGGATTATAGGTGTGAGCCACAATGCCTGGCCAGACAGCTGTATATTCTAAACATTAAAGCCACCATTAGGATAGAACTAATTTAGAACAATGTTATATAGTGACTTTCTCATACAGGGAATGCAACAGCCAGTTTTGTTATACCAGGACATTTTTTATACAGGGGAAAAATCAGGCTTGTGTGTGTATGTGAATATAGAATTTATTTTGTCTTAAAATCTGAGCCCCCTGTTTAAAGTTTTTTAAGGGACTAACCAACTTTTGCTCTTCACTCTTAATGCTTTTTCTTTTGGAGCCCCTTTCATGGAACCCTGCAGCACTAAACACTTTTATATTTGTAATATATTTAAAAGATAAAAATGAAAGTGTCTGCTCCTAAATTCATGGGCAAGTCTACTCATCACAAGTGTTGCTGGCCAACAGGGTTAATATTTGCTGACTGGGTAAAAAATGAAACAGTATTAAAGATAAAGTCATTTAGGGTTTTACTGAGTATGTAAAGACTCAAAAATGAAAATGTCCAACTAAAAAGCAGAGTGTCCGAACCATAACTTTTGATGCCAAAACTCATGCAACTACCTCAGAGGACAGGTGAGTACACCTAAGTGTATAATACCATCTTCTCCTCTTATGCTACTAT
Source organism: Pan troglodytes (assembly GCF_028858775.2). Lineage (NCBI taxonomy): Eukaryota > Metazoa > Chordata > Mammalia > Primates > Hominidae > Pan > Pan troglodytes. Next base: position 43,538,932 of record NC_086015.1, read on the forward strand.
TTCTTCCACCCACATGGGGCTTGATGCCAAGAATCACAGGTACATTGCGCATAACCTGTGTTGACAAGTGCTCATTTTAATTGGTTGATGGTCTTGTGGTGGTGAGTGGGTATGGGAGGAGGGTGGGTCTGGACTAAAGGTATGGAATCAGGCTAGCTCTCACATTCTCACCAGAAATAGGAGTTGACCACAGCAGCTATTGCTTCTCCATCACTGGGAGAGGTGGTATGTAAGGTGGTTCAGAGAAAGCAACCTGGAAACAGACATCCCTCTAGTGGAATTCCTGTTTGAAGGTTATTACTTGTGTGATCTTGGACAAGGGAATGAAGGTCTCTAAGCTTCATTTTACAAGTGAAGACAAATTAAAAACAAACACATTAAGCAATTAGCATAAAGCTTGCATGTAGATAGAGCTCATACAGTAAAACAAAAAAAGTTGCTTATTCACATGTTCATAGCACTATTCACTGTTTGCATTTGCTCTTATACTTATTTGTGTACTTGATTATTACTTGTCTCCACCACTAGAATGTAAACCTCATAAGAGCAAGAACCATGGCTTTACACCTTGATGTTGTCCCTCATTTCTCCCCCCAATTATTTGATATGGACAACTGTTGTTTTCTGGAATGTATGGAAACAGTCTTGAAACCATGGCCTTAAATCCCCCTCTGATCTACTTTTTAAGCCATCATGCTATTGATTTGGCAGAGTATGGACTTGGCTTACTTTCTACTCTGCTACAATAAACAGACTTTGCCTAGAAATGTCCCATTTTTGTAATTCATTTAAAAAAGATAATTATAATAGTAAGAAAAGTCATTATTATCAAAGTAAATATCTCATTCTCTTTCTTAAGATGTACACAGTATCAACTTTTACACAAAAGGTTCCATATACTGTAAGATTTGCAGTAAGTTGCCGACCCCTGTCCTAAAACTTTCAGGTTGGTTTTGCCCTCCAGCTCAATCAGTTATTCAATAATTTCATCTGTGATTTAGGCAAAAATATGACTTTCTTCCTAGTGGGAAATAAAGCACTTGAAGGGCTGCAGCCAGAGACGCTGTGCTAGCCTAGGACCAAGTGCAAACTAATGCCATCCATTTAGAGCAAAAGAAATAGGCAGAGTCCTTCCTCTGTGACCAGTGAATTTTGGATGCACTGCAGTCTTCTGCCTTCATTATTCAGAGTATCTAGAAGTAGATGACACAATGTCAGATCTTCCACAAGAACCCTTGCCACTATTCCACAGAGTAACTCTCATGATCAAGGTGCCTGGTCCTACTTAAGCTAACAAAAAATTGGCTTTCACAAAACAATCAACTAATCAAAAATCCTTGGATGTTACAAATCATTTTTCCTCTGCCCTGAGCAATATTTCTATGGGTATTTCTATATAGGCTTATCTACAGTTAATATTTATAAAGTAAGATTTCATTGGAGTATATTCGCCTCTCAGTATAATCTGATACATATCTTGATTTTTTTCTTTTATAATATTGCTCTTTTATTATTCTTGATCATTGACATTGCCATATAAATGGCAGAATCAACTTGTAAATTTCTACGAAAATGCCAGTTGGAATTTTTATCAGAATTGCATTGGATCTGGAGATCAATTTATGAAGAACTGACTTTTTAAACATAACAACTCTTCTGATCCATGACAAGGTTTATCTCCCCACTAATTTAATTCTTTCATAATTTCTTTTTTTTGTTTTTAAAAGAAATCATCTGATTTGTAAACATACACTCAATTTCTTGATATTTCTTCTTAACTTATGGCCTAAATCTTGATTATTTTGCTAAATTTTAATACCTTCCCATAAGAGCAAACTTAGTAAATTAATACACCTTCCAGTTGTTGGCATTTTGAGAGTATTGGCTCAAAGAAAGTGTCAGGAAAATGGGCAAGAACACTGCAATCTTGGAAAGGACATGGAGTTATGTAACAAAAACTGGGCTGAGACATGGTTTTATTTCTCACTAGCTGTGTGAGTTTGGGAAAGTCATTTAACCCATCTGTGCCTCAGTTTCTTAATTAATGACTGACTTGCCTCCCCCACAGCGCAATTGTACAAACCGAGGGAAATGAAAGTTTTAATTTATCCCTGCAGCATCCTGATGGCTAAGAAAAAAATTATAATCTAAAGGTTTAGCTCACCTAGATGGAAATATGTTTTCTGAGGGAATATCATAAAGAGAGGGAGGGGCTGGGATTGCCACCCTTCAGACACCTCTCACCCTCTTGGTCAAGGAGCAGTATCTATTTGTGAAGAAAGGAGGGAGGCCAATTGGGGATGCACAGATACAACCACTGGGGGAATAACTGTGGGTTGAACAGCTGCATATAGAATTGTAGTTTGACAGGTTTTCCTGCCCATTAGCACTTTGAAGATGTCATCCCATTGTCTTCTGACCTCTATAATTGCCACTGAGAGATCTGCTGTCAGTCTGCTTATCCTTCCACGGTAAGTAAATTGTGTTTTCTCCTTGTTGCTTTTAAGATTTTCCTCTTTGTCTTTGGTGTTCTGAAGTTTCACTATAATGTCACTAAGTACAGATTTATTTTTATTTGTTCTGTTCAGGACTCAAGTTTCTTCAATCTGAAGATACATGTCTTTCTCCAGGGACATGTGGAAAAAAAAAAGATGTTATACAACCATCAAAGTGGCAAAAATAAAAAAAATCAAGTATTGGCAAAGATGTGGGGAAAATTCTCATAAGCTACTGATGAGAATTTATAAATTATTATGACACCTTTGGGTTGCAATCTGGGGATACTGGCAAAGCAGAAAATTGTACAACCTGTGATCAAGCAATTATAATTTTAGGCACCCATCGTAGAGAAAACTTGAATTCATAGAAAAAGTAGGTACACGTAAATCTGTTCAAGGAATCATTGTTTGGCATTGAAAATAGGAGAGAGATCATGAGAAATTACCAAAATGTCCACCAATAGAATGAGTGAATCACCTGTGGTATATTTATAAATAAAAATCTTAAATAGAAGGTAAAACAAATCAGACATACACACATTAGATAGATAAATTTAGAGGACAAAATAAGGAACATAAAAAGCAAATAGTAGATGGCAAATGTAATATAATATACTATGCATAAATTTTAACAACACACAGTATTATATTGCATATTGCCCAATAAGCAGAAGCCATAAGGTCTCACACTTTTCTTATAATGCAATAGAATAAAAATGACAACAAAGTAAAAGGGTATCCCAAAAATAAAACTATCCTTTTGGGAAAAAAAAGATTTAAAATAATTCCTGGTTTGAAGAAATAACAAATTAAAAGCTATATATAAACGGTTAACAATATTAGGTGGACATATTTGTTTGAAGAGATAGGTGAAAGATAGTTGAAAAGCCTGGGGGTATATTCAAGGTTATATGTCTTAGAAAACAAAAATACTTGTTTGGGTTCAATTTTGGATCTGGGCTTGTTCTTGTGGCTTCTGATGATTTCTGACTTGGGGAAAAATGGGTAAGAGTTGAAATACGTCCTTCCACCCAAACCTTTGTTTAGTAATAGGTAGGAAAATGAAGAAGAAAATAGAATGTTGCAGAATGTGGAGGGATGTAAAATGGACAGTACTAGGGTAGAGGGAAAGTCAGATTAGAGGAAAGAAAGAGCATCAGGAACAGTCTTGTGCTAGGAGCTGGTGTGGCCAAGCACAGTCAGATGCCCAAAGATCCAACAAGGCCATGGCTCTGTGTCCTTGAGTGGGCACAACCATTCCTAGCCAAGTTTAAGAGGCAAGTGAAAATATGGGGGCAATGTCAGATGAAGTCTTGTTCAGGGTATGGGGCTAGGATGAGAGAGAATGCCACAGAGTATGGAGGAAGAGTGATAGATCCAGATGAGATACAGCTCAGAGTGCCACGCCCCCAGAAAGAGGAATCAGGCAAGTACTGTCCCAAGGCAGCTGGAGGGTGAGGGCTGAGTGCCCTGGCTTCCTCACTTGGGGAGACCATGGGTCTCTGTAGAAATTCCAATATAAAGGCAGGGAAATGTGACCGCATGGAGTCTTCAGGTAGAAATGTTTCTCTTGCCTAAATTCAGGTGCTAAATAAACAACAAAATGGTAACCTTTACTATGAAGTGTTTCCAATGATGAGATATCTGAGGCCATTACATTCCTGGGAATAACATGGTGAGGTGCAGGGTGGTGGTGGTGGTGAAACATACGACAGACCACTGTAAGTGAGAACAAATTACTGGCCCAGCCCAACCCACACCAAATAAGAAATTTAATATCCCTTTGGCCTGTTTTAGATTTTGGCAAAGCCAGGCCCATAGTGCTTGCTGGGCTCTCTCTTCCACATCATCCAGAAGACACACATTTGCTATGGAATGATTGTGGAGGTGAGAGTATAGTGCATATTAATTCATGCAAAAAGTTAGATATTAGCCCAGAAATGTTAGTAACAAGAAACTACTGAATTCTCTGTTTGTCTGTTGTGGAAATAAAACCTTCTGGGGATGAATCAAAACTATCTGACAATTACTTGAAATGGGTGGATAGCTAAATGTAATGTGCCTTGGATATTATAACTAAAAGGTGCTATAATCCAGTTATATTTTTTATCTTTTAAGGATTGGTTCTGAGGAGCACTACCAGTAAATATTGCAAAAATTACATAAAGCTCCAAAAGCTACTCTGTGTAAACTTCTTGAGTGGGAATTCTCAACCATAATATCTGGAATATGACTGATAATTCTGGATGTTAACTGATTTTATGTTCTGATGTTTTGACTGGTTTTGGGAAAAATTTTGGGAGAAAAGAGTTTTCCTTGTAAATACCCAACAACTGGGTCTCTGGGTAAAAAGGCCTAGTTTATAGAGATTGCTAATTTCCATGGTGTAAATATTTCCACAATGCAGATTCCTTCCTTCCTTTTTTTTTTTTTTTTTTTTTTTTTTGAGATGGAGTTTCACTCTTGTTACCCAGACTGGAGTGCAAAGGTGCGACCTTGGCTCACTGCAATCTTCACCTCCCGGGTTCAAGCCATTCTCCTGCCTCAGCCTCCCAAGTAGCTGGGATTATAGGTGCCCACGACCATGCCTGGCTAATTTTGTATTTTTAGTAGAGATAGGGATTCACCATGTTGGCCAGGCTGGTCTCAACCTCTAGACCTCAGGTGATCCACCCGCCTTGGCCTCCTAAAGTGCTGGAGATTACAGGCATGAGCCACCACGCCCGGACCACGATGCAGATTTCAAGCTATGAACATGATTCTCTGGAGTTTACCATTTGTCTTTTAATTGGCAAATTTAATGCAGAATTGGGAAGAGAAGCACACAATTGACTCTCGTCAACTGGCACAAGCTGGTGCCAGTGCACCACTGTATATATCCATGGCCCTCTGTGAAGCTAGAGTTTACTACTAAAATTTGTGCTCCATAAATATACAAAGGCACTAGTAAGAGAAAAAATATAAAGAGAATATAAACTAAATTCAAATTAGGGAGCTTAAATGGAGAAAATTGACAGATGATAATATTTTTGAAACTTTGAAAAGTAGTATTTGTCTAGATTCACCTTTTATTATCTTTTCCTTTTTTTCTTTTCCTTTTTTTTTTTTTTTGAGACAGAGTTTCGCTCTTGTTGCCCAGGCTGGAGTGCAATGGCACGCAATCTCAGCTCATTGCAACCTCGGCTCACTGTAACCTTCGCCTTCCGTGTTCAGGTGATTCTCCTGCCTCAGCCTTCCGAGTAGCTGGGATTACAGGCACCCACCACCATGCCCAGCTAATTCTTTGTATTTTTAGTGGAGACGGGGTTTCACCATGTTGGCCAGGCTGGTCTTGAACCCCTGACCTCAGGTGATCCACCCACCTGGGCCTCCCAAAGTGCTGGGATTACAGGCATGAGCCACCGCGCCCGGCCTGTTATTATCTTTTATTAAGCAAACAGGGTATCTATGTATCATACTGAGTGTTCTGAGCTGTTAGTTTCTTTGGTGTTCATCTAGATGGAAGCTGGGGCTTCCTTCCTTTCAGATATTGGTGCTAACATGATGCTGACCAAAGAATTGATGGGATCTGCACACTGTAAAGCCGGTTTCAGCATGGCTGAGCTGACGGTCAAGAAAGAAGAGAAGATATGAGCCGCCTGCATTTTGGGGTGGTGGCAGTGAAATTTAGACTTGTGATTTGGTATGACAATATATGGCTTTTTGTGATTGTTAACATTAATGAAAACAAGAAAAATTAGTTGCTCAAAAGTTGAAAAATGGATTTATAAACTTTTTATTAGAGTAAGGCAAAAGAACATATTAAAATAGAGGTAAATTAGAAATGTCAATAAGAACCCATGGACATTTTTTATAAGGAGACTTTATCTGTTCTGTCCCTACAGTGATTTATGCTCTTGGATATTTTTGCTGTCATCCTGACAAATTCTGGTTGGAATATGGAACAAGCTTATTTGTAGACCTAGTGCCTGTGGCTTCTAAAGCAATTTTCTGAAAAGAGAAACCACTGCTTGTTGGAAGAATAGTTGATTCCATACCTCAAGCTAGGGAAAAAAAAAATCAGAATTAGTCTGTGAATTCTAGATGTTGAGAGAAAGCAGGGTTTCATTAGGGCATTGGAGAGTCACAAGTCCATAGGATGCAAAAAAGAAGATGAAATAAAATTGCCTGAAAAACGCACCTGAATTTCTGGCATTGTTTACTGAAAAGGCTGTGTATTGATGAACCCCAATTATGTGAGGTCTACATTTAAGAGTTTATAATCAACAGTTTGAAAATGCAGGGTGTTGTTTCTTTCTGTAAGGAGACAAAACAGTCAGAAGGGAGTGTCACAGGACATTATCACAAAATCAAAGTTCTCCATGAAATGTGGTTCATTTGCTAGAAAATAATGCAAGCCTATTGGAGAGAATCAGGGCTTCTAGTGATGCTAGGGATGACCTTAAGCATTGTTTGTAAATCACACTTTTTCCTAGTCTTTCAGCAGCAGCTGCACAGAGTAGGCCTGCTTCTTCCCATGAAAGCCACACTGAGTTTTATCAACTAGTAGTGTGTGGGCACTATTGCAAGTTATGTTGTGTTGTTTATGGCCATTTATCCACAGTGCTTTCCTCTGTGCAGGGCTCTGCAGCCTCGTTCTATGTTATTTTTATTACCACGTGTCTGTGCACCTCAGGTGGCAAAGCAGAATCGGCTTCTCTACCCTCAGCAGGGCTCACTATGACTCACTATAAGGGAAGAAAATCTTACAGATGTCAGAAAATGTTAGGTAAGTGGACAGTGATAAACACAAAACATCAAGTGGTCAGTATCAAAGAGAAAAACAGTATGTTGGTGAAGGAGAAGTATCAAAGCTAGTTAAAAAAGTAACAGGAGAAATGTAAAGTAAAGGGACAATACTCCACAAAAATTTAGATTGTAACTGAGCTTCTTCTCCTAAAGAGATTTAAAAATAAAGTATAGGAAATACGTGAAGAAACAAAGTAAAATGCCAAGGTGTAAGTTTAACCATGAATATCTAAGGAAAAACATACTTGCACTAAAACAACCAAATATGCAAAAATCAAGTGGAAAAACAGGTCAAAATAATGCCAGTTGATGTCTGTAAGAACTAAATGTATAATAAAATAAGCGAAAAAAATGGCCAGTTTAACACCAATTGGTGCCCATAATAACATGTTTATTTGCAAAGTCTGTATTTTACACACACACTGTGGTTTACACAAAATTTGAAGGAAACCAGTTAACAACAGGTCTGTCATCAACACAGGTTAGCACAGCACTGAACATGTGCAACCAAGAGGTCAAATCACTTTCCCCGAAGGAGGTGGCAGGAGGAGCCTGGTGTTAGCAAGAAGTGGGCAGCACTGTGGGATGGTCCAGAGGACAGCGTGATGGAGGTGGGAACTGGGTGGGATGAAGCGAGGAACACAGGAAGCAGGGCTTTGGTGTTGTATACATGCATAAATCCTGAATGGGTGTGTGAGAGATCAGAGCCCTGCCATGGTCAGTGTTGCCTCGCTGAGTCACTTCCCTCTTCTCTCCCATGTCACTGGGACAACACACCCTGGGGCTTAGGAGCTAAAATGGGTTCGCAGCAATCAAGGCAACCTCCTTCTCCAAACAAACTGCTCTCCTTGCTCATAATATCTATGAAGAAAAGATGAGACCCTTGGAGAGAGGGTGAAAAGGGAGGCTGTCAACATAGGAGCATCTGTCCTTTACTGGCTCTTTAAATAACTGCAGGTAACTTGTGGGGATTTGGGACATTCTGCTCTGGACACCATTGAAAACCTATTGCCTGGATGTATGTAAAAAATCCTGGATGTATGTAAAAAATCCAGAAGGTTCTATCTTTAGATCTTCAGTAAACAGGAGTGACAGGGGCCTGGATGAGACAAGAGACTTGTCTTGCCTTTGCAGACAGTGAATGTCAGCTTGAGGAGAAGAAAAGGGGAACTTCAATGATAACTACTGGGGTGGGTTGGTTTGTTGGCCTCATTGTGAATGCCTGAAAACAACTTAGGGGTATTTTGAGGAGTTCAAATTCCTCTCTTCACAGGTTGGGGACTTGAAGTCAATTTCTATAGTCACAGGCAGGTGAGTTCATAGTCAAAATCATGTTCCATAAACAACTCACTCATTCCTGCTACTCACTCTTCTATCTCCCTGGCTTTGCTTCCTTACTCAGATGTCAAGGATTTCTATCATGTAGCTTTTTGATGCTGCTTTACTTCTTCCTGTCTCTTGCTATCACTATCTGAACCTTATGGCACCCATAAGGTTCCTGGGGACATAAGGTGTCTCTGGGGACAAGGGGATAATGCTGAGGAAATGGGAGACAAGGACTCAGGGGAGTAGTCCCTAAAGCACAACAGTTCCGAGAGCGTCCCAACTGGATGGAGCGTACACTTGTTCACAGGCTCCTAAAGGTGCTTGACCACACCAGAGCAAACTCACCATGCAATGGACATTGTTAAGTGTTCAGGCACAACCACCAATGCTTCCAATTGTTGTAGAAAAAACTGAATTGTTCTCATCCAGTCACTTACCCATCACCACAGATCCTTAAATACCATTTTCCCACTTCCATTGACATGTGTTAAAGATTTACTTTGTTATGCCCTGTTAGGTATTTTATAAGACAACATGTTATCTTATTTACCCATAATGCAATAATAGCTTACAGATGAGAAAAAAATAAGGTTTAGAGACCTACCTAAAAGTGACACAGCTGATGTTCAGAGCACTTGAGATTCTGACACCTATGCAAACTCTACTTCTCATCCCTCATTTCCTAGTAAATCTTGAAACTGCCTGGTGTTCCCCTGCAGGGCTGGCAGGTCTTGAGGCACCCTCCCTAACGGATGAGTGGCTCCTGCTGTTGCTGCCCTCTCCCGCGTGTGAGTGGCCAGGATGCTTCTATGTGTTGTCTGGCCAGTGTTGGCCACTTGGTGAGTCACAGAGGCTTGTAGAGAAAGTGGCATAATGCAGCTACTCCACATTTGGACCCTTCAAATCCAGGCAGAACAAGACCAAATGTCATAGGCCACAGCTTCAGATGGAATCTCTGAATTGAGCAAAACGCTAGTTCTCAACCTTTTCTGGTCAGGTTTCGGCTTGTGCTGGATCCTGATTCCCCCCAGATTTACTCCATCATCCTTCTCATTCAGCTTAATAAAATGTGGTCACTATTTACTGAGTGTTTACTATGTGCCAGACATTGAAGCCCTTCAGATGTTTAATTTTGACAACATTTTCAGATATATAGCTTTATTATCTAAATTTTGTAGAAGAAATAAATCAGCTCCAAGCCATTAATAAGTGGCCCAAGATTTCAAAATTAGTACGAAATGTGGCAGGGATTTGAACCAGCAGCCCGAGTCACTGGCTTTCTTGACTTGCGTATTGACCTGCTGTCCCCTGGGGTTCTTGATTTTGCCACCTTGTCTGACTCCAGACATTGAGCACACCTCTTCTTCCTTGTGTCAACTTAATGACTCACAGGCATTGTGGGTTCCTCAATTTCCAGCTACAGTTTTGTGTTTTTTGAACTGATGATATCATTCAGCCAGACATTTCCTGACTTGGAAGTTTCCTGATCCCATTGGCAACACCACCCAAATGTTCTGAGCTTAATCCTTTGGAAAATAAATGGACTCCTTGTTCCCACTGAGACCTACTCCTATGTTGAAAACCAGGGCTAACTAATTTCTAAAGCCAGGCAGGGCCTAAATTGCTATTTTTTGGGTCAATGTCTATCTTTACTATTTCCTACCTGTTAAAAGACCTGTAGAAATGCACCTATATAAAATATAGCTTTATTGTTCTTTGTGTCAATGGCATGTATTATTTTGGCTATTCTAGAAAAGAAATTATGTTGGAATTCCAATGTAAACATGTTTGTGTGAATCAGTAACCTTCTCTTTCTTTTGTATGTCATAAGAAAGCAACAAATGAGTTGTTAAATGCTAAAATTAAACACCATTTTAGCAAAATTAGAGACAGATAAGATCTAAATTTCCAAAAATTAGGGCTGCCAGAAACAATTAAAATAAGCTCAGGAGCTGCTTGGGTGAAGTGAATAGAAAGATGGACTGTTGGCAGTGGATTTCAGAAATATATTTTCTGTAGAAAAAGAAACACTCTGGTGTCCTCCTGCAGGGCCAGCAGGTCTTAAGGTGCCCTTAGGAGCTGAAGGATCTGGGAAGACAGTGGAGATTGAGTTGAAACTATGAGGGGGTGGGAGAGAGAAAGCAATGAAAATGCATGGTGAACAGCAAGCAATGACAAACCTCAGAAAACACCAAAATGAACATACAAAAAAACTTAAAATAACAAAGATATCCATCACCTGCACACAGACAGTTGGGAAAATCCAACTAATTCAATGCTGAGAAAAATGAAAGGTAGCTGACCAAGCAGCAGTGGAAAGGTGTAATTTAAAAAGTCAGCAAAACCTATCAGATGAAGAATACCAGAAAATCTTTGTATCCCAGTACTTTGCCATGAGTTAAAAAAAAGAGAAACCCTTAAGAAATCAATTGCCACTATGAAGGAAGAGTACCAAGTAGAAATGAAAGGACCCAAGGCAGGAGACAAAATGTGAGCTGTCCAAAACAAACAAAAAATAAAAAGCAATACCTCAGTACAAAGCAACCCAGCAACACCCTCATTTATCTTTTAATTGGTACATTTGATCAGTCAATATTTCTAAGAGTTCTGACCAGGGTCAAAACTACCTCAGGCAACCCCAAAGAGGGAGGGACGGTAGACCCACTTTAACCCTACCCTTCCCACAAGCCTTCTAAAGAAGAAAATATGCAAAAAGTAAACAGACCACAAGCTTCAAAATTTAAAAAGGAGAGAGCTTATACGTTTAATAATAACAGAGCAAAGGCCAATTACATTTGTTATATTATTAAGTGTAAATGGGTTCAATTAACCTATTAAATGAAAAAGATTTTCAAATTGGATCACAAAGCAAACTGTACACAAGAGAAACATCTAGAGCAGAGTGATTCACAAAGACTAAAAATAAAAGAATGGGCAAAATGTATCTGAAAAATAACCCCATTCACACGCACACAAAAGACAAGGAAGGTCACAATCTTAATATCAAACAAGAATATTAGTTAATGCCAAAAACTATGAGATGAGACTAGTGCTCTTTATATAATGCTAGTATGCAATTGATACAAAGGTAATGAATATCTGTGCACAAATAACACAACACCAACATTTATTAAACAGAAATTACAGGATATGAAAGAAAATAAAGATCAAAATACAGTAGTACTAGGCAAAAAAGCAAAGAGGTAGAAGTCTTAATAACAAAAGTAGTAAGATAGATGTGATGGACATTTATGAATCTATTATCCCTGTGAATATAAGTGACAATGGTAGATTTGAGAAAATGACCATATATTAGCCCTCAAATAAGACCTTAATAAATTCCACAATGAAAAAAAAAAGAAGGAAACAAGAAATTAATAATAACAGTGAAACTCAAAAGGATCTTTTCCCCTGGGTATTAGAAACATCACCATCACCATCACTTCTCTTTCAAGCAAGTTTTTTTTTGTTAAAGAGGAAATACAAACCAAAATTATAATATTCAGAGAAAATGAAAACACAACAAATCATAAGGAATATAGCTAAGCTGTGTTGAGATGAAAGTTAAAAGCCTTAAGTTCTTGTGTTAGTCTGCTTGTGTTGCTGTAAAGGAATACCTGAGACTGGATAATTTATATAGAAAAGAGGTTTATTTGGCTCATGGTTGTGCAGGCTGTACAGGAAGCTTAGGGCTGGCATCTGCTTCTGGGAAGGCCTCAAGAATCTTCCAATCATGGCAGAAAGCAAAGGGGAGCCAGGGTATCATTTGGTGAGAGAGGGAGCAAGAGAGAGATGCCAGATCTTTCAAACCAGATCTAGTGCTAACTCATAGAGTGAGAACTCACTCATTAGTGCAGGAAGGCACCAACCCATTTATGAGGGGCTCACCCCTGTGGCCCAAACACCTTCCAGGGATCACTTTTCAATATGAGATCTGGAGGGGAGATATCATTCGAACCATACCGGTTCTCATATCAATGAAAAAATAAATAGTGAAAGTACACGAAATAAGCACCCCACTGAAAATGTTAAAAAAAAACAGCAAAATAATCCAAAGAAATAAAGAAGAAAAGAAAAATGAATACGAAAACAGAAGTTTATGAAGTAAAAAAGAGAAAACTTAATAAATCTGAAAGTTTATCTCCTATTTTTTTCAAACCCAGATCTTTGATTCCATCTTGCAAAGTACCACACTCTTCTCTGGAGCAGCCTCTGAGAGAGGCTGTTTCTACTGAGGAAGGAGAAAGTTTGCCACAGCTGTGAGTGGAGGGCACATGTCGGCTCCCTTAGTGAAGATCCACTGTCTCAGCGTCCAACCTACTAGTCAGAAAAGTCAGTTTAGTGATTGGTGCCCACTCAGCAACTAACTTCCTTCCTTCCTTCGTTCGTTCGTTCTTTCCTTCCTCCCCTCCTTCCTTTCTCCCTCCCTCTCTCCTTTCTTTCTTTTGTTCTTTCTTTCTCTCTCTCTCTTTCTTTTGTACTTATGTAAAAGAAAACTACTAGTTGATATAATAAAAAAAAGAAGAAACAGGTTAATGAAATAAAAACTGATACGAGAAAAATAATGACAAAAACAAAAAATTAAAACAATCATAACAGACCACTTTTCTCAAATCTGAGGAAAATCTTTGAAAATCTGAGTAAAATGAAAATATTTTTAGAAAAATATAATTTACCAAAACTGACTCCAGAAAAATTAAGAACATAAACACATTATTTTAATAGAATAAATAAAGTCACCAAAGAGCTGCTTCTTTAAGAACTCAGTGAGGCATGATAGTTTGACCATATAATTCTACCAAACTTTTAAGGAGCAGTAAATTTCAATGTTCTGTAAACTGTTCTAGGGTTTGAAAGATAAAGAAGTCTCTCAAATATTATATCTGGAGATTATAACATTAATGCTAAAACATGACAGATCTTGCATAAAATAAAAAGTACATGCAAGTTTCTCCTATGAACAATCACACAAAATAATACGGATTAACAATCAGACTCCAGCTCCCGCATTTTTATCTCCTGCTCAGATCTATTTCCTGGGCTTCAGAGAACCATAAATCCAACCATTCCACAGATATCGCCAGTCAATCTCCTTCCTAAACAGATGTCATCCCTTTTTCTTCAACCTTGTTCCTCTTGCATTTGCAAGCCAGAAATCTGCAATCCCCTCTCAATTCATACAGCTACTCAGTTGCTAAAGCCTCTTGTGTTCCACTTTCTCATCGGTTTCATCTTCTCCCTCACCTGTCTCTGCTCTAGAGCCTCATAATTGTACCCTGAATTTCTGCAGTGGACTTTTAATTGGTATTCCTAGCTGCCGTACTTCCTCTTCAATTCTTGCTACAAAAGGTTATCCAAGTGCTCTTTCCAAATTGCAGATGCAATCACACCTCTCCTCAGATTGAAATCCTTCATTTAGTCCCCAACCCATTTGGATAAAGTTCAAATCTTTTAGATTTAGCACACAAGGCCCTTCATGGCTGTACACCTTATTTCTCCAAACCCTTCTGTCAGTGCTATCCAAGGTGCCCTTTTATCCCAGTGATACTAAAACTACCTGTGATTCCCCAAATACATCGTGTTCTTGGTCATCTCTGCAACTCAGTTCATGCTATTTCCTTCCTCATGGAGCAATTTCTTCATCCTTTTTGCTCATAAACCTAAAGTATATTTAAAAAGTTTATAACCCTGACATTTTAAATAAGTTTAAATAGTTGCAAAGACTATGATACAACATATTGTAAATACTGATATTTTAAAGTAAAACACTTATATCACTCTTCTATTGTGTTAAATGAAATCTAAATACCATATCAACTTTATAATTCACGAAAAATACATAGATAAGCTATTCTTTTTGTTTGTTTGTTTGTTTGTTTGAGACGGAGTCTTGCTCTGTCGCCCAGGCTGGACAATCTCGGCTCACTGTGAGCTCTGCCTCCCAGGTTCATGCCATTCTCCTGCCTCAGCCTCCCAAGTAGCTGGGACTACAGGCGCCCGCCACCGCACCTGGCTAATTTTTTTGTATTTTTAGTAGAGATGGGGTTTCACCATGTTAGCCAGGATGGTCTTGATCTCCTGACCTTGTGATCCGCCCGTCTTGGCCTCCCAAAGTGCTGGGATTACAGGCATGAGCCACCGTGCCCAGCCCTAGATAAGCTATTCTTTAACAGTTAGAAATTTTATATCGGTTCCCTTTTCCTTTGGACTAATGTTTTCATTTCACTCCTTTCACATTTTTTTCTAATGTAATAAACTTACTGCTTTACGGTCTTTTATTCAGCATTCTATAATGCTTCTGTGCAAAACACATATTATACAAGATAAAATTTCAAAATTTCAAAATTTCTTGTGATTGAGTCATCATTATAATTATTAGTACTTTAACTTGATAAAACAACATAAATATACTGTATTTAAAACCTAGTTATTAAACATAAGTTCTAAAATTTTAAAAATCAGGACCATATATTTTCGTAAGATGAAAATAGCTCTTTTTTTCTATTACTACACATTTTTTGTCAATAAATGCTAGTTAAACTCAGAACAAGACAGGACTAAGCATGAGTTTAATTTCTTTTCTTTCTGTTTTTTTTTTTTTTTTTTGAGATAGGGTTTTATTTTGTCACATAGGCTCACTGCAACCCCTAACTCCTGGGCTCAAGGGATCCTCCCCCTCAGCCTCCTGAGTAGCTAGGACTACAGGTGCATGTCACTATGTCTGGCTAATTTTTTTAAATTTTTTTTAAGAGACAGAGTCTTGCTGTGTTGCCCAGGCTGGCCTCAAATTCTTGGCCTTATGTGATCCTCCCTCCTTGGCCTCCCAGACCACAGGGATTACAGATGTGAGCCACTGAGCCTGGCTTTATCTTTTGTTTTTATATAGAAAAGCACTGATAAGTTTCATTCATATAAATAGATTTTAAAAAGGGAGTTTTCAAAAGATCATTGTTACTTGATTTTTTGAAAACTTGAATTACAAGCTAAAAGTTATATTTTGATCTATCAACCAAAATTATTTTTAAGGATCTAGTAGTAGTCAGTTCCATGAAATCCTCCTTTCATTTTATTAAAAGCAAAGAATGGAAAACCACCTGAGTTACAAAAAGTTTGTAGATTAGTAAACATTTACTTCCTTGCTCTCGTCCTGCAATCCCCTGTCAATGTAAAATATCAATGTATTTGTAATTTTACATTTACATTTGTAAATTTGTAAATGTAAAATTACAAATGTGAAATTACAAATACATTGATATTTTACATCATCTCTTGCTTGTGTTTTAGTTGATCAGAGTGGCAGGCTGGCTCTAAGATGGCCCCCAGTGATCCCCTCCTCCTAGTATTTATGCCCTTGTGCAGTTCCCTCCCTTAGGTGTGGGCTGGCTCATTGACTTGCTTCTCACCAACAGAATACAGCAAAAGTGAGAAGATGGACCATGATGAGGTTATGTAAGATCATGACTTATTTCTCTCTCTCTTTGTTTCTCTCTGACAATTATCTTGTCATATTGGGGAGGCCTATGTGGCAAGGAACTGACCTTGCCCCCAACCAACAGTCACCAAGGTACTGAGATTCTTAGTTCAACAACACTTAAGAAGCTGAATCTTGCCAACAATCATGAAAGCAAGCTTGGAAATGGATTCTTTTTCAGTCAGTTCATCATATGAGGCCCCAGCTCACCCTGGAGAATATGGTGATTGCAACCTCATGGAAACTGAAGCCAAGGGCCTAGTTAAGCCATGCCTAGATTCCTGACCTGTAGGAATTGTAAGATAATAAATATGTGTTGTTTTAAGCTGCTAAATCTTGAGGTAATTTGTTTCACAGCAAAAGTAGACAACTAATACAGAAGGAAATGCAAATAATCAAATAAAAAATTAGTTATTAAAATAGGAAAGGAGGATAGAAAACTATCACTATTTCTAGATGATACTAGGAAAACCAATACTATCAACTGAAACCTATGTGCTACCAACAATAAAAAGAGTTCAGAGTAAGATAGATGCAAAATTAATATATAGAAATCAATAGCTTTTAAGTTGACAAATAATTTCATATAAAATTAAAAATATACACTATAAAACCATTTATAGTAGCAACAAAATAAAATGCCTACAAATAAATTAAAAATAAAAATAAAATAAAATGCCTACAAATAAATTTAACAAAAATTGTTTAAGAAGTATATGAAGAACATTTGAAAAGTACTCTTTTTGGGAACAAAAGAAGACCTGAAAAAATGAAAAGATATATTTATTGATAGAAATATTGACATCATAAAGATGTAAATCCTACCCTTGTGAAGTTATTCCTTCTATTTGATTCCAATAATAGAGGTAAATATGCCTTAGCAAAATAAAATTGCTACATTTTATTTATGGTGGCAGTGTAAGTTGATCCAGTCATTATTGAGAGATTTTGGCTATAACAATTAAAATTACAAATACATATGGATTCATCAACTGCACTTTGTATTCATCAGTTACATTTTTGGGAAATCTGTATGTACAAGATATTCATTACAAGATGTTTGCAATAGCAAAAGATTGAAAATAACCCAAATGTTCATCAATAGGAATCTGGTTAAATGAAGTACAAAAAAATAAAAAATAAAAAGAAAATCTCCAGAAATAAATAAAATTAAAGCAAATATAAAACACCACAAAAGATAATTGTCAGCCAGGCACAGCGGCTCACGCCTGTAATCCCAGCACTTTGGGAGGCCAAGGCAGGTGGATCACAAGGTCAGGAGTTTGAGACCAGCCTGGCCAACATGGGGAAACCCTGTCTCTACAGGTGTAGTGGTGGATGCCTGTAATCCCAGCTATGAATGTGATTTCAAAAACAGTGAAATGTACTGACATTTGCTGATTACCATAACCTTAGTAGCCAAGTGTGATTTGGAAGAGAAATATTAGAAACTAAAAGATCCCTTAGTAAATGAACATTGAGGAGAGAGAGAGATATATATAAACACACATATATATACGTATATATATATACGCATATATATATACGCATATATATATAATCTCCCAAAATAAAGCTAGATTTATTTACAGGTTGCAAATGAAATCATAAAAACTGAATATTATCTTACAAAGGCTTTCTTTTTTATATTATAAAGCAGGATTCTAAGAGCAACTACCCAAAGCCATAGACATCATTGCTGGGAGCATTCAGAACAAGTGAAGACCTAGAGCACACAAATGCGAAAGAAAACAGCCCTATCCTGCTCCTGCTGCTTGGAACATGTGTGATGTCCCTGTATCCCAGGGAGGATACGTAATCTTCTTCTTGGCATTCCAGCTATATGTGCAGCTCTTACACCATTCTCAGGTAGATGAAGTGAAGGGAACAGCTATTTAGGGTACTGAGATGATAGGATACCTCTAGTCCTAACCCTTCAGCTTATTTGGTTATTTCTGCAGATTATGTAGCATGAGGCTCCTAATCTACTTCCTATGGGCTGTTAACTTTCCTTTTTTTTTTAATCAATAGTGGGCAACTTTCAGGGTGGTGCTGAGACTATGTGGGCTTTAGAAGCGAGAGGTTGAGGGACTGGTCTCAGCACCATCACTTTCAGCTGTGAGATGTTGAACACATCACTTAACTGATGTGACCCTCAGTTTCCTCTTCTGTGTAATGAAAACATTCTCTGCTCAAAAGGATGGTTTGAAGAATTAGAAGTAATGAATGTAAGATGCTTAGCACAGGCCCTGACATCTAGTAGGTACACAACAAATGATAACCAGATAATTATTTATGCATTCATTAATTTATATAACAATGTTTATAGAGCACCTGCTCTGTGGAAGGGCTTTGGAGGGCAAAGATTACTAAGATATGCCTCTTGACATATCTTACTAATATGAAATGACATTTAGTGATATGACTCAAGGGCATGAAGCTACTTTGTGGCATGACTGAAATGCACACCTCCCCCCTTTCCCATTCCACCAGCTTTGGAATGGGAAAATTTCATTTTAGTTGGGGAAATATAACAACTGTTTCACACAGACTGTTGAGATCCAATCCCCTATTTGTACAGTGGTGGGGTACATTCAATGTCCATCCAATGGGAGAAAGTCATTTGTTTGAAACAAAAATCCCAGCTTTCAGCCTCAGATTATTTCCATTCTACTCTAGTCTATTGTGCCAAGTCAGCTAGAAAATAGCCATTGGGTAGCACCTTTTGAATTGAAGATCATCAATAGCCTTTGTGGTTAGAGAAATAACTGGTTAGAGGTGCTGTCTTGCTGGATTGTGGCACAGAATGACTCAGAGTGATATTGTGGTTGTAATGAAAAAGGCAAAATGTTAGAAGCAGTTACAATCTGTGGGTATTAGATTATGAATCTGTGTGTTGAGCTTAGGATATTTGCTCTATCTTTCAGAATTGCTGTGAGGATAAAATCAAAGGTGATGGTGAATGTGAAATGTAAAATGCAATACCGGTAGAGTAGATATTACTTTTATTGAATACATTTACTATTTTATATCATTGTATATGACACTTTTTAAGATCAGTGATCAAAGATCTAAATTTTTTTTGTTCTTCACTGTCAGGGTGACTTGACAACTAATTAGTTGAAACCATCCATAATGGTAGGTAGACTGAAGCTGCACGAACCACCCTATACTCTTACTGACTGTAATAGCAGGATCTAAACATTAAAAAAAATTTATGTTTTCTTTAAACTCCTTGAAAGCAAGTGTATTAGTTAGGGGTCTCCAGAGAAACAGAACCAATTGGACGTGTGCATATGCGTGCGCGCGCGCGCGCGTGTGTGTGTGTGTGTAGAGAGAGAGAGAGAGAGATTTATTAAAAGGAATTGGTTCATATGATTTTGAATGTGAAGTTTCAAGATCTGCATTTGGCAAGCTAGAGACCTAGGAAAGCCAATGGTGTAGTTCTAGTCGGAATCTGAAGGCCTGAGAACCGGAAGAGTTGATGGTGTCAGTTCTGGTCCAAAAGCCAGTAGTCTTGAGACCCCAAAAAAGACGATGTTTCAGTTCCAGTTAAAAGGTAGCTGATGTCTTAGTTCAAGGCAGTCAGGCTGGAGGAGTTCTCTCTTGTTTTCAGGATCGTCAACTCTTTTGTTCTAGTTTGGCCTTCAACTGATGAAATGAGGCCCATCCACATTAGGACAATCTGCTCTGCTCAGTCTATAGACTCAAATGCTAATCTCATCCAGAAACTCCCTCATAAACACACCCAGAAAAATGTTTCACCAAATTTCTGGGCACCCCATGACCCAGTCAAGTTCACATGTAAAATTAACCACATCAATTAAGTTTTATTTTCACTTTTACTGATGTGATTTTTCAGAGGTGGGAATACTATGATTTTTCTAGAATCTATAGACTGAGTGAGATACAAATGGTCCACTTGTAAAGATCAATAATGACCCATGAAGCAGTAAAAACAATAAAAAAATAGCCCTTTCTAGTTTCAAATGAACAATGGTTATTTTGTTTCCCTAAGAATTTGCTGTCAAAATAAACAGCCATTAGAGGGAGCTCTGGTTGCAGTTTAAAAACAAAATTAACCTCTGTGAATTGACAATGTTTACTTGGAATGCCAAGTGTCTATGTTTTAATAGAGACACAGAAATTATTTTCTTTAAACCAAAAAGTATGAAGTATCCTTTAACAACACCATTTTGTATATCTGAACTCAGTAGAAACCAAATGTGCTTCGTGGAATACAAGAGCTGAATGATACAGAGACAAAGCTGGTGGAAGGGAAAAGGCAGGGGTGTGCATTTCAGCCACGCCACGAAAGTGGCTGCATGCCCTTGAGTCAATTGCTTGCTCTCTCTCCTAGTCTATTTCCTCTCCGGAGCGATGAAGGTAACAGAGATTAGAATTTATCACATTGGAGTCCGCGGACATTTCCTAGGGACTGGAGAATTCTAGGAGAATTTAAAAATTTTTTAATTTTCTTTTTTCAAAGGCAACCATCTTGAGAATATTACATTCTCAAAAGCTGATGGTCCTAAAAGGATTATTTTAACCATATTCTCAGTCATGTGGATAATATACTCAAAACCAGCACCTGCCATGAGGTTTCAGGGCTGTGCTGGCATTTGTGTTGACAGTTATATTGGTACCAAGTGATCCCTGTCTTGAAGTGACAGCATTGAAGTTTTAATGTGTTGCTAAGTCTTTCTGGCTGACATTAGGTTGGTGTTGTCAAAATGACAACAGTTGACTTATCATTACCATTGTACTCATAAAGACAAATTTTCTCTTCAGCAGGGATAACATGCAACTGAAAGCATTTTTACAGAATAAGGTTTTAGAAACAAGTCATTTTGCAAACTGAGGTTCTGATTTGACGTAATGAAAATTACTGCAGTGGAAGAATGTACTTGGTGCTTTCATTTCCTGGGCTTGAGAAGAGAACAGAACAATAATGCATAACTAATAATTCGCACATGCAAATGAAAGCTGCATGACAATATGGTGTGCCGAATAAGCCATGCTGTGGTGGTTTGGAAAGAGAAAAGAGGTAGTAGATTGAGCCCTCACATAAATGATGGACAAGCTGAACTCGAAAGACCTGGATCACAGCAGGCAGAAATATACCAATGGAAAGTAAAAGGCTTGTGCAGATCCTGTTTGTGTGCTATCAACTCCAAACAGTTTAACAGCAGTAGCTGTGAAGATTTTTCAATACATTCTCATTATTTCTGACTGTACAGTTTTATTGATTTGTTCATCGTAATAATGGATCATTGTTAAATGAAAAAAATAGCAATGACTCAGCATGCTTAAAAATAAAAATAAGGTAGGTCAACAAGTAAAAAACCAAAACAAAGCAAAACCCCAGCAAATTCATCTTTGTATTATTAAATCAACACCAAGCTTTCAATTTTAGCAAAGCGGCACTATCCATTACATTATACTTGTTAATTTGAATTAAAACAGTTTTGTAGTTTTGCCTCCGGACAATCCCTCTGAAAATACATCATATCCAGGGGAAGGGGCTAGTCAGGCGTTTCACTTCAAGGCTTTTTGTAGGCCACTGAGCAGAAAGAGTGTTGAGACCACAGAGCAGGCACTTCCTGAGGCCAACTGGACTCTTAATGGGCTACAAAAAGCCTTAAAGTGAGACACTTGACTAGCTCCCCTAATGATAAAACTTTTTAGAACCTGCTAAATGCTAGAAAAAGAGGAAATACTGGGGTCAGCAAGAAAGTTCTACAAAATGGTTAATCCATTTACAGATCACTGGGAATGGTTTGTGTTATGCTAACTTGGCAGTCTGGTATTTTTTTGCGAAAGTACATGATTCCGTAGACAACAGTGGAAGATGTTTTGTGGGCAGACATAGCTTTGTGCTCCTTTTGCTAGCTTAGCCTTAACTCAACAAAGTCTTGATACACACAGACATATTAAGAAAAGGATATGCAGGAAGGTGTTAAGCAAAACCTTTGAATTAGAGAAAAAGCTTTGCACCCCTCCCCCACTCTCAAGTGTGGTCATGGTTTGAGAATGAAAATGAGAGGACAAGTGTAGTGGGCCACAGTTTACTGGGACTTCCTATGTGCAGTGACATTTACATTTTAAGAGAGGGTCCCTTTCTCCCTTCCACTGCCTTTATTATTTCCCATTCTTAACCTCTTGAGAATTTTTATATTGTGACTGATGGAACACATGAAAGACAGTTTGGGCACAGCCTGAAACTCTGTGACTGGGAGATGCTAGCAGTGGTCAAAATCCATGACCCACAGGTCTATAGCAACATGCTCTGCCCCATCCCATGTGTACTAAATTAGAATGTCCATTTTAGCAAGATCTTTGGGGGACTATCATAAACATCAAGGCCTGAGAAGTACTGCCCAAACCTACTCAGGTAAATCACTACATGGAGATACAAATTTTAGAGTTTCATCATTATCTTTTAAAAATAGAAAGAAAAGGGTGGGCATAGTGGCTTATGCCTATAATCCCAACACTTTGAAAGGCAGAGGTGGGAGAATCACTTGAGCCCAGGAATTCGAGGCTGCAGTGAGCTACGGTCATGCCACTGCACTCCAGCCTTGGTGACAGAGCAAGCCCCAGTCTCTAAAAAAAAAGGAAAAAAGAAAGGAGAGAATGCCAGGCGCAGTGGCTCATGCCTGTAATCCCAGCACTTCGAGAGGCCGAGGCGAGGGGATCACGAGGTCAGGAGTTTGAGACAGCCTGGCAAGCATGGTGAAACCCTGTCTCTACTAAAAATACAAAAAAATTAGCCAGGTGTGGTGGCACGTGCCTGTACTTCCAGCTACTCGGGAGGCCCAGGCAGGAGTTCTATTGCTTGAACCCAGGAGGCAGAGGTTGCAGTAAGCCGAGATCGCGCCACTGCACTCCAGCTTGGGCAACAGAGCAAGACTCTGTCTTGGAGGAAAAAAAGGAAAGAGAGAAAAAGGCCATCAGTTTAAAAGCTTACCATCTCAATTAACAAGTACAACGGATTAGACTGGTTTCTATAAAAGGGTACGAGGCAGTTGTGATGTTAACGGACTTGCATGGAGACTATCCAGATCACTGTTTGTTGAACACCTCCTGTGTGAAAGGTACGTATTTGACCTCATTTACTCCCCACAAAATCCTCGTGACATCAGTAAGTCTCTACGTTGCAAGTAAGAAAATTGAGGCCTAGAGAGGCGGAATAACTTCAAGTCTTAAAATTAGTGAGTGCCAAGGAAGGAACTTGAACCGCAATTGCAGGCTCCACGTCAGTTCTTCTCTGACTAGTGATCAGGCACAAAGTTTACCCTAGGGAGGATGGGTCCAGAAGATTAATTCTGTAATTCCAGAGAATTACAAGATGTAGGAATCATAGTCTCAAAAGTGAAGCTCACGCTCAAGTCACATGGCAAGGGCAGCAAGCAGTAGCCTCTATGGCTGAGCTGACAAGCACCAGAGTCCACTGGGCAGGTGAAATCCATTCTATTTTGTAATGTGATTTGGAGATGTCTATACATAGAAATAAAGTACATTCTTCCTGTCATCAGGAAGCAGTCCCCATAATAAACAACATCAAATATGCTAGGATCTTAAAAGCCTTTAGGATTTCCAAGAAGTGATCAAATGTTATTTCAGAGTTCTGGTAATATGAGCGTTCTAGGAAAATGAAACTTTGGGCTTTTGGTTAAATAAAGCATATTGAACACACAGGCTTATTTCCATTTCCCCCCAAATTCCCAGAATGACTATAAAGGAATAATTAAAAAAAAGAGTGTAAGTGCTAGAATTCCTATGTTTAGGAAAATATCTTGATGGATTTTAGGATTTTGAAATGTAAGGACTTCTTAGTTAATTAGAATAGAAGAAAATTTAATTGCACTGGGATATAAATAACATAAATCTCAGAATTGCCCCCTGACTGCTCAAGATGGCGGGAGTTTGAGAGGTCCTGGGGGAAGAAGAAGCATTGAGATGGAGGAAATCTTGAAGAGAAGATTACTGGTGAGCAGTGTCCCAGGGAAAAGGGCATCACCCAGATGGTTCTTTGTGGTGGGGGTGAGTGAATGATATCGTCTGGCTCTGTGTCCCCACCCAAATCTCATCTTGAATTGTAATCTGAATTGTAATCCCCATGTGTTGAGGGAGGGAACCTCATGGGAGGTTATTAGGTCATGGGGGCAGTCCCCCCATGCTGTTCTTGTGATAATGAGTGCGTTCTTACTTTCCTTTATAAATTACCCTGTCTTGGGTATTTCTTCATAGCAGCATGAGAATGGACTAATACAGGGAGGAAGGGGAAAATGTCAAACATTCTATTATTGATGTTTCCTATTCCCTGCTCTGCTGAAAAAATCTTTCATTTTCCCTAGTTAACCACCTAATAGTTTGGGGTTGGTACTCTGGGAAATGAAGGGGGAGAGGCTATTCCACACTAAAAACAAAGCAGGGAGGAGAGAGGGAAAAAAGACTGGGGCAGTTAGGGTGATGGGGAGTCAAGAGAACAGGCTCTCAGGATAAGGGGAAGCCAAAGGTAGATAAACTTCCTCTCCCTGATTCCTTACCCACCATAATTCCAGAATCTTTAGTAATGTAATAAAGACCTATCATACATCTGTTTGGGCTAATGATGCTCTGAGGACTCTCAGATTTGAGCTGTTTCTTGTTTAGGCCCAAGTGGGGTGAACAGAGGAGGCAAGACAGCAAACAGGGCTATTGGCAGGAGGAATTTGGAGGGATTGGTTGTTATCTCCCTCCTCTGCTATGGAAATTTGCAGCTGGAAGAATTGGGGACACTTAGGCTCATATACAAGGTCTTATTTAATTCACCAATTAATCTTGTGAGATTAGCATTTTTATCTTGCCCATTTTACAGGTAAGAAAACTGAGGTTGGTTAGTTTCAGTATGTTGTCCAGTATATTGTAGCTAGAAAGTGACTGAAGAAAAATTTGAATCCAACTATGTGTTTCTCAAGAGTTATCTACAATTTGTATTTTGATTATGTTACATAAAACATTTGCATCTGAGGGGGCCTTTCCACCATCATAAAATTGTGTATTTTTAAGGAAGTATTAATGGGCTCCCAAATATTTCCTCTTCACTTTTGCTTCCCATGATCTTTTCCAGCTTGGCAGATGGGGCATAGGGTAAGGAGTTTTAAATTTAAGCATGGTCCTATAAAAATTTTCTGTCTTTAGGTTTCTCCCATGGCTTGTGAGAGCTTGGGGTGATGCAGTATAAGGAGAAAGCCAAGACAGACTCCTCCCTCTGTGTCTTAAATAATTGCTCTGCCTTGGGCTTCCAGAGCCTCTGAACAGACAGGTACAGACACCTTCATCAAAAAAGTCAAATATTCTTGTGTGTCCTTCTCTTCCCATTTAGACTGAGCCCCAGGGGGAAAGAGTAAGGACTATGTGTAGCTCATTTCCTAATCTCCTACAGAATCAAACACACAGCTGTGTACATTCTGTATGAACAACAAACACTTGTCAAAATTGAATTGAGTTGAACTCTGCTTCCTTACACGTGAATCCATCTCCCATGTCCTCAGAGCTTACTGGAGAATGATTGGGAAATAATCCTCTAGACCATGAAGGCTTCATAATAATTCTTTCCATGAAAAAAAAAACTCTAAAAACTTGCATGCAGGAATACCTTAACACACCCAATTCTCTGTACAAAATAAACCTATCCCAGATCCCTCTCTTGATCTCTGCTTTACTGCAGCACCATTTACTCTGTCCATGGTAATGAGATCTTTTGAGTGGGCAAGATGAGTTGAGTATAGCTGCATGGCAGACTGTTCTGGCTCAGGCTATCCAGATAGAGTATAATCCCTCAGTAACTGTGTTCTTGGCCTTTGCTACTCTACAAGATTATGCTAAGAAAATTAGGTCTAATTTTCTCCCTCGTTCCTCCAAAAAAGAGTAAATCAATCAACACAATTATTCCAGAAGCATACTGGTGTAAGTGATTTCCTGACACAGGCACAGCTGGTTTTGGCTACTCCTTTAGGCTTGGTTAGGATTTCACCTCCTAGTTTTACATTTGCTTGTTTGCTAGGCTTCTAGCTTGTGCAAAAGAATCACCTAACAGCTTTCATCCAAGAACTAGGAATTTCCATCTTTCTGCTAAAATATTAGAGCACACTATTCAAATGTGTTTTATTTTCAAGGGCAATGATTATTTATAGATGAGTTCATTCCCAATAAACATGACTTGAGTGTTATTTATCTAAATTCTCAGGTTAACTAGAATGAAAAAAAGGACTCAGGCAATCTCATAAAAATTTAAAAGGAGTGTTTTATTCGTGTCCCTGGGATTTGGTTATATTGTCATCAAACTGAAGTTTGTGTTAAAAACCTGCAAGTGTAGGAAATGTCAATCAAAACTTTCAATGTTGCAGACATGATAATAATTTCCACAGGGGAAAAACTCAAGAGGAAAACTTAGGAGAACAGGAGAGAAAAATTGCTCCTTGGGGCTTAACTAAACTCTTCAGATATCAGACTGTTCTCTGCTCTTGAACAGCATGAACAATTGTTCTAATTCAATCAGTGATGAATTTTAACTTTCACCCTAGTGAGGTTGGTTCCCATCCACCATAACCAGCAGGAACTTCATGGGATAGACCTAATGCACACTGTCCACTTTATCCTCAGAAGGAAATTCTATTCTCTAACCCAAGAGAAGATATCAATCCAAGTGTTTGTAATGGGGAAGGGCACACATTCACTCTACCTCAGATCTGACATTAGACAAAAACCAGGCATACGCATGAATCCATAGGAAAGAGGTTTAGATGAACATGTAAGCCAGTGAGATCCAACTCAGCAGCCTCCTTAGACCATTCCAACACTGCAGGATGCAGTACCTCTGCCGTTAACTACAGGCAGGATGTGGGTGAGTTTTTTCCACAACAGCAGTCAGCATTTGGGTATTATCTTCTGTTGCTTCTACTCAAGGATGAACAGGCTGAAAAATAACAGAAACCACAGTATCTAATTACTTGTCAGCAGGAGCTCCCCAAATTGTCTCCCACTGCCAGCACTCTGGGAGTCAGGCTGTGGATCTAAGCCTATTTTCCCACTGCTTAAAATCTTTCCACAGTTCAAGAAAGCATGAAGTCACGGTTTGGCCTTGGCGGGCCCCTCCAGTCACCCCACCTGACAGTCAGCCCTCTGACCACACCAAACTGCACAAGCTAGGCAGTCCATGCTCCTAGGGTTTTACTCATGCCATCCCCTAAGACTCAAATGCCTTCCCCAATCCTGCAATCTCCTATCCTGGTTCACAACTAATCAGCCTTCAAACTGGTGCCTCCTCTCTGGTCTCGTGACATGTGAGCCCAAGGAAAAAAGCTCTGTGCCTGTGTTGTAGAAGGAGTTTCTTACTCCTGTCTTATTCCTTTAGTTCAATATCTTAGGCCCAATTCCTTCTAGACTCACTTAAAGAGGGTGGACGTGACGCCTCAGATAACAACCCATGTGTAGCTGATTAGACCTTGCTTGCCAGTTCACTCAGGGCTGTGTCCCATCCTGAGTCAGGGTGGAGATGGGTTAACTGGACAGTTGCCCTGTGCAACTGCAATCAGAATCACTGGAGTGTGAAGAGTAATTAAAAAGAAAGAAATATGCTAATTGCAGTTTGAGAAGGGACTGAGATCTGCACTATGCTCTCACAGAAGACCAATAAAAATGATGGATTGCGTTACCTACAGAGTTTTGTTTAACTAAGTAAGTTCTGCAAATTTGTGGCAGGGGCTGCATGTCTCCAGACCCTAGGAAGACAGCCTTAGGCCACCAGTTCTAGCCATTTTCTCTGCCCTGCCCTCACACTCAGCATTTCCTTTGTGCACACATGGAATAAATGTTTAAAAAATATTCATTTGCCTGCCCCGGGCAAGATGGCCAAATAGGAGCAGCTCTGGTCTGCCGCTCCCAGTGAGACAAACGCAGAAGGTGGGTGATTTCTGCATTTCTAACTGATGTACCCAGTTCATCTCACTAGGACTGGTTAGACAGTGGGTGCAGCCCACAGAGAGCCAGTAGAAGCAGGGTGGGGTGTTGTCTTACCTGGGAAGTGCAAGGGGTCAGGGAACTTCCTCCCCTAGCCAAGGGAAACCCTGAGGGATTGTGCTGTGAGCAACGGTGCACTCCAGCCGAGATACTACTCTTTTCACATGGTCTTTCTAACCCACAGTCCAGGAGATTCCCTCAGGTGCCTACACCACAAGGGCCCTGGGTTTCAAGCACAAAGATGGGTGGCCATTTGGGCAGACACTGAGCTAGCTGCAGGAGTTTTTTATTGTACCCCAGTAGCGCCTGGAACACCAGTGAGACAGAACCATTCACTCCCCTGAAGACAGGGAGCCAAGTGGTCTAGCTCAGCAGATACCACCCCCATGGAGCCCAGCAAGCTAAGATCCACTGGTTTGAAATTCTTGCTGCCAGCATAGCAGTCTGAAGTCTACCTGGGATGCTCAAGCTTGGTGGGGGGAGGGGCCTTCACCATTACTGAGGCTTGAGTAGGCAGTTTTCCCCTCACAGTGTAAATAAAGCCACTGGGATGTTCAGACTGGGTGGAGCCCACCACAGCTCCGTAAAGTCTCCATAGCCAGACTGCCTCTCTACGTTCCTCTCCTCTGGGCAGCGCATCTCTGAAAGAAAGGCAGCAGCTGCAGTCAGGGGTTTATAGATAAAACTCCCATCTCCCTGGGACTGAGTACCTGGGGGAAGGGGTGACTGTCGGTGCAGCTTCAGCAGACTTAAACATTCCTGCCTGCTGGCTCTGAGAAGAGCAGCAGATCTCCCAACACACAGTGCTCAAGCTTTGCTAAGAGACAGACTGCCTCCTTAAGTGGGACCCTGATGCCTGTGCCTCCTGACTGGGAGACACCTCCCAGCCAGGGTTGACAGACACCTTATACTCGAGAGCTCTGGCTGGCATCTGGCAGGTGCCCCTCTGGGATGAAGCTTCTAGAGGAAGGAGCAGGCAGCAATTTTTGCTGTTCTGCAGCCTCTGCTGGTGATACCCAGGGAAACAGGGTCTGAAGTGGACCCCCAGCAAACTCCAGCAGACCTGCAGAAGAGGGGCATGCCTGTTAGAAGGAAAACTAACAAACAGAAAGCAATAGCATCAACATCAACAGAAAAAGAAGACCACACAAAAACTCCATCTGAAGGTGACCAACATCAAAGACCAAAGGTAGATAAATTCATGAAGATGAGGAAAAACCAGAGCAAAAAGGCTGAAAATCCCAAAAACCAGAATGCCTCTTCTCCTCCAAAGGATCACAACTCCTTGCCAGCAAGGGAACAAAACTGGACGAGGAATGAATTTGACAAATGGACAGAAGTAGACTTCAGAAGCTGGGTAATAACAAACTCGTCTGAGCTAAAGGAGCATGTTCTAACCCAATGCAAGGAAGCTAAGAACCTTGATAAAATGTTAGAGGAATCACTAACTAGAATAACCAGTTTAGAGAAGAAAATAAATGACCTGATGAAGCTGAAAAACACAGCACAAGAACTTCGTGAAGCATACACGAGTATCAATAGCCGAACTGATCAAGCAGAAGAAAGGACATCAGAGATTGAAGATCGACTTAATGAAATAAAGCATGAAGACAAGATTAGAGAAAAAAAATGAAAAGGAACGAACAAAGCCTCCAAGAAATGTGGGACTATGTGAAAAAACCAAACCTACGTCTGATTGGTGTACCTGAAAGTGACGGGGAGAATGGAACCAAGTTGGAAAACTCTCTTCAGGATATTATCCAGGAGAACTTCCCCAACCTATTAAGACAGGCCAACATCCAAATTCAGGAAATACAAAGAACACCACAAAGATGCTCCTCAAGAAGAGCAACCCCAAGACACATAATCATCAGATTCACCAAGGTTGAAATGAAGGAAAACATGTTAAGGGCAGCCAGAGAGAAAGGTCGGGTTACCCACAAAGGAAGCCCATCAGACTAACAGTGGATCTCTCTGCAGAAACCCTACAAGCCATAAGAGATGGGGGCCAATATTCAACATTCTTAAAGAAAAGAATTTTCAACCCAGAATATCATATCCAGCCAAACTAAGCTTCATAAGTGAAGGAGAAATAAAATCCTTTACACACAAGCAAATGCTGAGTGATTTTGTTACCACCAGGTCTGCCTTAAAAGAGCTCCTGAAGGAAGTGCTAAATATGGAAAGGAAAATCGGTACCAGCCACTGCAAAAAGAAACCAAATATAAAGACCATCGACACTATGAAGAAACTGCATCAACTAATGGGCAAAATAACCAGCTAGCATCATGATCACAGGATCAAATTCACACATAACAATATTAACATTAAATGTAAATGGGCTAAATGTCCTAATTAAAAGACATAGACTGGAAAATTGGATAAAGAGTCAAGACCCATCAGTGTGCTGTATTCAGGAGCCCCATCTCATGTGCAAAGACACTCATAGGCTCAAAATAAAGGGACTGAGGAAGATTTACCAAGCAAATGGAAAGCAAAAAAAGCAGGAGTTGCAATTCTAGTCTCTGATAATACAGACGTTAAGCTAACAAAGATCAAAAAAGACAAAGAAGGGTATTATATAATGGTAAAGGAATCAATGCAACAAGAAGAGCTAACTATTCTAAATATATATGCACCCAATACAGGTGTACCCAGATTCATAAAGCAAGTTCTTAGAGACCTACAAAGAGACTTAGACTCCCACACCATAATAGTGGGAGACTTTAACACCCCACTGTCAATATTAGACAGAATAATGAGACAGAAAATTAACAAGGATATTCAGGACTTGAACTCAACTCTGGACCAAACAGATCTAATAGACATCTACAGAACTCTCCACCCCAAATCAATAGAATATTCATTCTTCTCAGCACCACATTGCACTTATGCTAAAATTGACCACATAATTGGAAGTAAAACACTCCTCAGCAAATGCAAAAGAATGGAAATGATAACAGTCTCTCAGACCACAGTGCAATCAAATTAGAACTCAGGGTTAAGAAACTCACTCAAACTGCTCAACTACATGGAAACTGAACAACCTGCTCCTGAATGACTACTGGGTAAATAATGAAATGAAGGCAGAAATAAAGATGTTCTTTGAAACCAATGAGAACAAAGACACAATGTACCAGAATCTCTGGGACCCAGCTAAAGCAGTGTTTAGAGGGAAATTTATAGCACTAAATGCCCACAGGAGAAAGCAGGAAAGATCTAAAATTGACACCCTAACATCACAATTAAAAGAACTAGAGAAGCAAGACCAAACAAATTCAAAAGCTAGCAGAAGACAAGAAATAACTAAGACCAGAGCAGAAATGAAAGAGATAGAGACATGAAAAACCATTCAAAAAATCAATGAATCCAGAAGCTGGTTTTTTGAAGAGGTTAACAAAATATATAGACTGCTAGCCAGACTAATAAAGAAGAAAAGAGAGAAGAATCAAATAGGCACAATAAAAGATGATAAAGGGGAGATCACCACAGATCCCACAGAAATGCAAACTACCATCAGAGAATACTATAAACACCTCTACAAAATAAACTAGAAAATCTAGAAGACATAGATAAATTCCTGGACATATACACCCTCCCAAGACTAAACCAGGAAGAAGTCAAATCCCTGAATAAACCAATACAAGTTCTGAAATTGAGGCAGTAATTAATAGCCTACCAACAAAAAAGAGCCCATGACCAGATGGATTCACAGCTGAATTCTACTACAGGTACAAAGAGAAGCTGGTACCATTCCTTCTAAAACTATTCCAAACAATAGAAAAAGAGAGACTCCTCACTAACTCATTTTATGAGGCCAGCATTATCCTGATACCAAAACCTGGCAGAGACACAACAAAAAAAGAAAATTTCAGGCCAATATCCCTGATGAATATTGATGCAAAAATCCTCAATAAAATACTGGTGAACTGAATCCAGCAGCACATTAAAAAGCTTATCTACCTCAGTCAAGTTGGCTTCATCCCTGGGTTGCACGGCTGGTTCAACATATGCAAATCAATAAATGTAATCCAACACATAAACAGAATCAACGACAAAAACCACACGATTATCTCAATAGATTACAGAAAAGGGCTTCAATAAAATTCAACACTACTTCATGCTAAAAACACTCAATAAACTAGGTATTAATGGAACATTTCTCAAAATAATAAGAGCTATTTATGAAAAAACCCACAGCCAATATCATACTGAATGGGAAAAGCTGGAAGCATTCCCTTTGAAAACTGGCACAAGACAAGTATGCCCTCTCTCACCACTCCTATTCAACATAGTATTGGAAGTTCTGGCCAGGGCAATCAGGCAAGAGAAAGAAATAAAGGGTATTCAAATAGGAAGAGAGGAAGTCAAATGATCTCTGTTTGCAGGTGACATAATTGTATATTTAGAAAACCCATCATCTCAGCCCCAAAACTTCTTAAGCTGATAAGCAACTTCAGCAAAGTCTCGGGTTACAAAATCAATGTGCAGAAATCACAAGCATTCCTATACACCAATAATAGATAAACAGAGAGCCAAATCATGAGCAAACTCTTATTCACAATTGCTACAAAGAGAAATAGAATACCTAGGAATACAATTTACAAGGGATGTGAAGGACCTCTCCAAGGAGAACTACAAACCACTGCTCAAGGAAATAAGAGAGGACATAAACAATTGGAAAAATATTTCATTCTCATGGATAGGAAGAATCAAGATTGTGAAAATGGCCATACTACCTAAAGTAATTTATAGATTCAATGCTATTCCCATCAAGCTATGAGTGACTTTATTCACAGAATTAGAAAAAACTACTTTAAATTTCATATGGAACCAAAAAAGAGCCCATGTAGCCAAGACAACCCTAAGCAAGAAAAACAAAGCTGGAGGCATCATGCTACCTGACTTTGAACTATACTACAAGGTTACAGTAACCAAAATGGCATGGTACTGGTACCAAAACAGATATATGGACCAATGGAACAGAACAGAGGCCTCAGAAATAACACCACACATCTACAACCATCTGATCTTTGACAAACCTAACAAAAATAAGCCATGGGGAAAGGATTCCCTATTTAATAAATGGTGTTGGGAAAACTGGCTAGCCATATGTAGAAAGCTGAAACTGGGTCCCTTCCTTACATCTTATACAAAAATTAACTCAAGATGGATTAAAGATTTAAATGTGAGACCTAAAAACCATAAAAACCCTAGAAGAAAACCTAGGCAATACCATTCAGGATGTAGACATGGGAAAAGACTTCATGACTAAAACACCAAAAGCAGTGGCAACAAAAGCCAAAATTGACAAATGGAATCTAATTAAACTAAAGAGCTTTTGCAGAGCAAAAGAAACTACCATCAGAGTGAATGGGCAACCTACAGAATGGGAGAAAATTTTTGCAATTTATCCATCTGACAAGGAGCTAATATCCAGAATCTACAAGGAACTTAAACAAATTTACAAGAAAAAAACAAACAACCCCATCAAAAAGTATGTGATGGATGTGAACAGACACTTTTCAAAAGAAGATATTTATGTGGCCAACAAGCATATGAAAAAATGCTCATCATCACTGGTCATGGGAGAAATGCAAATCAAAACCACAATGAGATACAACCTCATGCCAGCTAGAATGGTGATCATTAAGAAGTCAGGAAATAACAGATGCTGGAGAGGATGTGGAGAAATAAGAACACTTTTACACTGTTGGTGGGAGTGTAAATTAGTTCAACCATTGTGGAAGACAGTGTGGTGATTCCTCAAGGATCTAGAAATAGAAAAACCATTTGACCAAGGAATCCCATTACTGGGTATATCACCAAAGGATTATAAATCATTCTACTATAAAGACACAGGCACACGTATGTTTATTGCAGCACTATTCACAATAGCAAAGACTTGAAACCAACCCAAATGCCCATCAATGTTAGACTGGATAAAGAAAATGTGGCACATATCCACCATGGAATACTATGCAACCATAAAAAATCATGAGTTCATGTCCTTTGCAGGGCCGTGGATGAAGCTGGAAACCATCATTCTCAGCAAACTAACACAGGAACAGAAAACCAATCACTGCATGTTCTCACTTATAAGTGGGAGATGAACAATGAGAACCTATGGGTACAGGGATGGGAACATCACACACTGGGGCCTGTCGGGGGGTGGAGGGCAAGGGGAGGGATAGCATTAGGAGAAATACCTAATGTAGATGACGGGTTGATGGGTGCAGCAAACCACCATGGCACATGTATATCTGTGTAACAAATCTGCACATTCCTCACATGTACCCCAGAACTTAAAGTATAATAAAAAATATTATTTTGAAGGGGAACCAAGTTATTTGCCTTCATGCAGCCCTATCTGCTCAACCCCTTTGACTGAACCACTCATAGAGATTGGCATATCGTCAAATAGTTTAAAAGTTTCTTCCTGACCCCTAAGCCTTGGTTGCTGTGATTCACTAGCTACCTCTGCAACCCATCTGTCCTATTTTTTCTTTTCTTTTCTTCTCTTTTTCTTTCTTTTTTTTGAGACAGGGTCTCACTCTGTCACTCAGGCTGGAGTGCAGTGGCTCCATCATGGCTCACTGCAGCCTCCAAACCCTGGTCTCAAGTGATCCTCTCATCCCAGCTTCCCCTGTATCTGGAACCACATGTGCATGCCACCATGCCCTGCTAATTTTTTGTAGAGATAAGGTCTCACTATATTGCCCAGGCTGGTCTCAAACTCCTGGGTTCAAACAATTCTCCTGCATCAGCCCCCCAAAATGCCGAGGTTACAGGCTTAGCCATGGAGCCTGTCCTATCCTGTTTTTCAGTTGCCCTGTTCCCTTCTCCTCATTGCCACCTGCCTCATTTCTTTCCCCTCCACCTTGAGGTCTTCTTTAATACTCCCTCACAGGAGGACTTTTTCACAAGAGCAACTCATTTCCCTCTGGAGGTCAGCCCCAAGACCCAGTAGACTGGAAAGTTTTACCTGTGGTCTCCTGACAGATACCATAGGTAACCAGGCCTTTTGTCTTTAAAATAGGTATGGAGAATCTCAACATTGGAGGATAAGTCTGTGAAAAACAGCATTAGGTTCACAAAGTCCTGCTGAAACGGCACTTTAAGGAAAGTTCTCTTTGAGGATTTTTTTTTTTTTTTGAGACGGAGTTTTGCTCTGTTGCCCAGGCTGGAGTGCAGCGGCAAAATCTCAGCTCACTGCAACCTCCGTCTCCTGGGTTCAAGAAATTCTCCTGCCTCAGCCTCCTTAGAAGCTAGAATTACAGGTGCCCACCACCGTGCCTGGTTAATTTTTGTATTTTTAGTAGAGACGGGGTTTCAGCGTATTGGTCAGGCTGGTCTTGAACTCCTGACCTCAGGTGATCCACCCGCCTCGGCCTCCCAAAGTGCTGGGATTACAGGCGTGAGCCACTGCGCCTGGCCCTCTTTGAGGATTCTTTCAGACTAGCCTGGCATTGGTTCTGAGTGTTCTTACACATTCAGAAAGTAAAGCATCAAGGTTTACAGTGTAGGCCAGACACGGTGGTTCACATCTGCAATTTCAGCTCTTTGGGAGGTCTAGGTGTTACTGGAAGGGGGTCCCAATCCAGACCCCAAGAGAAGGTTCTCGGACCTCACACAAGAAAGAATTTGGGGAGAGTCCATAGAGTAAGGTGAAAGCAAGTGTATTAAGAAAGTAAAGGAATAAAAGAATGGCTACTCCAAAGGCAGAACAGCAACATGGGCTGCTCAACTGAGTGTACTTAGAGTCGTTTCTTGAATATATACTAAACAAGAGGCGGACTATTCATATATTTTCTGGGAAAGGGGCTGAGATTTCCCAGAACTGAGAGTTCTTCCCCTTTTTAGACTTTATAGGGTAACTTCCAGGCATGGCCATGGCATTTGTAAACTGTCATGGCACTGGCTAATGCATTATAATTAGAGTATAATGAGAAGTGAGGATGACCAGAGGTCACTTTCATCCTCATCTTGGTTTTGGTAGGTTTTGGCTGGCTTCTTTACCGCATCCTATTTTATTAGCAGGGTCTTTGTGACCTGTATCTTGTGCTGACCTCATATCTCATGCTGTGATTAAGAATGACTAACCTCCTGGGAATGCAGCCCAGTAGGCCTCAGCCTTATTTTACCCAGTCCCTATAGGTGGGAGGATTGCTTGAAGCTAGGAGTTGGAGTCCAGCCTGGGTAACATATTGAGATCCTGTCTCTACAAAAATAAAATAAAATAAAATAAAATAAAATAAAATAAAATAAAATAAAATAAAAAGTTACAGGTTAATAAGACTAAATTCCAGGATTTTATGTTAAAAATGGAGGTTTGAACCCTCCGCAAACACTGCTAAAATAATAGCAAAAGTTTTAAAATGGTATCAACTAGTAAGAACAAAGAGAATTGCAAGGGAAATATTCTTTGAAAAGAGAGTTCACCAATTTTTTGGATATGTAGACAAGAGGGAACAGATTAGCATCACAAAGTATAGTACAATGTAGTGCCTGTTGGGTGATTACTGACAAAACATGTGCCAGACCTGGAACCCCCAAGAAATTGAACACTTGAAGATACTTGCAATTCCAAAATCCATGAAGGTTGGAAAACAGACCAATTCTTTTTTGGAAAGCTCATTTAGTTACATAAAGTGGTCTGACTTCACTCATTTGGAGAGAAGCTAACTTGAACTGACACAAAGCTATTTATAACCTTTAATTTTTCCACTGAATGTGCACATTTATATGCTTCACTGCAGAAATAATAGTATGTTTGAGAAAATTTTATTTATTAAAATGCCAACAAAAATAGTGATATATCTATTGGGAAGACAGAAGAGAGGGCACAAGGGGTAAGACTGAAGAATGTAAGAGTTAAATCCTCAACTACCTCAAAAGGAAGTTAAGGCATAATGCTCTAAAACTGGTATGTTCAGAAATGGCAGTGTAAATATATTATTCAGAAATATGATAGCAAATAACTAAATAGTCCTATAACCACAAAGAAGACTAGGTATCCAAAAACCTTTTTTGGTTAACTTCTATCAAACAGTCAAGGCACATATAATCCTAATCTATATGACCTATTTGAGATAATATAAAGAGAAGGGCTGCTTCTCAACTCATTTAAAGGTCATAGCTTAACTTTAATACCAAAAAACAGGACAGCATGGGCAAGGAAAATTTCAGGCCAGTTATCAGTCATGAACATAGATTTATATTACTAGCAAACTAAATCCACTAGTGCATGACAAGAATACTACATAATGATTAAGTAGAGCTAATCCAGCAAAATAACGTTGATTCAGTGTAAGAATTCATGTAATATGTAACCACCACACTGACTGATTAAGGAAGAATAATCATATGATTGTTTCAGTTAATACAGAAGCATCTGTATTAATGCTGATAAAATTCAGCATTAATTTGCGATTAAAAAAATAGGCAAACCTAGATGACAAAGAACTTCCTTAATCTGATAAGGAGTGTCTACAAATAACCCACAGCAAATGGCATTATCAATAGTGAAAGGTTAAAAGCTTCTCCTTTGAAGTCCCGAACAAGGCAAAGATGCCCACCGTCACCAAGGACCTTCAATTTTGTTCTGAAGCTCTTAGCCAGGTATGAAAATGAAGAAACAAAGTTGACATTTTTGCAGATATTTACACAGACAAGTCTGAAGAATCTACAGATATGTTAGAATAAGCAAATTTTATAATTTGCTGGATACAGAATGTATAATAGAATATAAGTATATATGTCTTTGCTTCAAATAGATTTATAAACTCGAACAAACTTATTTTGCAGAACTTGACATATTGACTTTAAAATTTATGTAAAATTGCAAAGGGCTAAGAATAGCCAAGATAGTCGTGAAGAAGAAGAATGAGGTATGGACTCACCTTACCGGATATCAAGATTGAGATAAAGCTTTGGTAGTCAAGACAGTGTGGTATGAAAACAAGTACAGAACAATACTGATATGATTTGGCTGTGTTCCCACCCAAATCTCATCTTGAATTGTATTCCCACGTGTTGTGGGAGGAACCCAGTGGGAGATTATGGAGTCCTGGGGGTGGTTTCCTCCATACTGTTATGGTGGTGAATATGTCTCATGAGATCTGATGGTTTTATAAGGGGAAACACCTTTTGCTTGACTCTCATTCTCTCTTGTCTGCCACTACGTGAGATGTGTCTTTTGCCTTCCACCATGATAGTGAGGCCTCCCTAGCCACGTGGAACTGAGTCCATTAAACCTCTTTTTCTTTATAAATTACCTAGTCTCGGGTATGTCTTTATCAGCAGTGTGAAAACAGACTAATACAAATACCCAATGGAAGGGACTAGAAAGTCTAGACACAGATCCTTTCTTATATTAACATTTTACTTATGAGAAAACAGGCATTGAAGATCACTAGAAGAAGAAATAATTTTTAAAAATAGCGTTTGGGTCAATACATAGTATACAGCTATTCATCTAAGAAAATAAAAAGAGACTGGACGTGGTGGCTTATGCCTGTAATCCCAGCACTTTGGGAGGCCAAGGTGGGTGGATCCCTTGAGATCAGGAGTTTGAGACCAGCCTGGCCAACATGACGAAACCGTATCACTACTTAAAAAAAAAAATTACAAAAATTAGCCTGGCATGGTAGTGGGTGCCTGTAATCCCAGCTACTTGGGAGGCTGAGGCAGGAGAATCGCTTGAACCCGGGAGGCGGAGTTTGCAGTGAGCTGAGATCGAGCCATTGCACTCCAGCCTGGACTCCATTTCAAAAAAATAAATAAATAAAGGAAAGAAATCTGACACCTTTTGACACTAAACACAAAAATCAATTCCAGATCGATTAATTAAAAAACTGTGAAGAGTTTAGAAGATATGATGGAGACTATTTTGATGACCCTGCATAAGAAAATATTTAAAAATATGAGACACAAAAATGTTAATCAACAATGTAATGATTAATAAATCTGACTACATTAAAGAACTTCTGTTCATCAGTCACTGCAAAGAGAGTGAATGTTTGAGCCGCGAAGCGAGAGAGCTGAATAACTAAGAAAGGGCTGAAGTCAAAGATGTATAAAGAACTTCCACAAATCCAAAAGCCTGACTGAAAACTGGGCAAAAGTCTCAGATAGACACTTCACAAGAGAGGAAAGGTAAATTGCTGAGAAACAGAAAAACTCTCTTAACCTTAAACTAATTAAACTATAAATGGAACTATAATTAAATACAGTTAAACATATAGATATATATTACACAGCCAACAGATTGGTACAGGTTGAAAGGTCCAAAAGACTTTGAGTGTTAAAGTCAGTGGGCAGTCTGACAAACTTTCACTTATTGCTGAAAGGGCATGAATTTGTACCACCACTTTAGAAAACAGTTTGGCATTATCTAGTACATTTGAAGAGATGCAACCTCTATAATACAGCATTATCACTCCTTAGTACATATCCTAGAAACAATTATCTGCATGTGTACCAACAGATAAGAATAAGAATGCTTATGATAGTGTTGCTCTTCACAGCCTCAATGAAAATGACCTGAATGTTAATCCACAGCAGAGCTGATAATAAACTAATTGTGGATTGATATGTCGTGGTTGAGTCTCATTAGCATAATAAATAAGTGAAAGGAATAAGAGACAAAAGAATACATATAGCGTGGTTGTATTAGTATATAATAT
Organism: Pan troglodytes; assembly: GCF_028858775.2. NCBI lineage: Eukaryota > Metazoa > Chordata > Mammalia > Primates > Hominidae > Pan > Pan troglodytes. The sequence goes on from NC_086015.1 coordinate 43,578,708, forward strand.
ATTTTAAAGAATGCAAAATTGCCTGGTATCCCAAAGACTGAAATTGAGACTCTCTTCCTTTCTCTCCAATTTCTTTATACTTGTGTTTCCCCAGATATTGCATTTTACTCTATGAACTTAAGTTTGACCTGTGGAAATATTTTGCCCCAGAGTTAGTTGTGATATTAAGTTTCTTATATTTAATAGGTAAAACCCAGTTATTATAAATTCTCTCAGAAAAAGGGAATTTCAGACATTCCTGTTTTTGTTGCTTTGTTTTGCAAAATTTATATATCTTTACTGTTGGCACTGTTTAATCTTTCTTACTTTGCTTATTAAAAACCTCTTCATTGCCACTCTCTTCCAGCACGGGGCTGAATTGCCTAGTGACATAGCTTCTGCTTCCACTTGAGTCAATATGGAATGTTATTTCTTTCTATCTATTCAATGATAAAACCCACTACCTTTTTGTAAGCCAATTTATACTCAAGGTCTCTAGACCACCACAGCACTATACATCCTAAAATTTACCATGTGTGGCACCTTTGTAGCCAACCCCCTTCCCACAGAATGTCAACTTAACTATTTTTATCAAGGCAACAAAATATTAAGTCGACAACTCATTATAGACCATAGCAATAAATATTGAAGTTCAAATTTCTTACATAAACTCCTTTGTCAAAAATAACATCTGCAAGAACAATTTTATGAAGCAGGCACTATCACATTTCAGCAGCTTTTGGATAAAATGAACATTTTCTCCTTATTGAGATTTATTTCACCATTTGTTAGAAAAGCCTGTTAATATCAAGGCCAAATGCTAGAATTCCATTAATTTGCACCAAGAAGAAGGAAAAAACCCCACATTTTAGAAGCTCAAAATGTACAGTTTGGAAAGGAAAAAGATAAACTAAGATTATTAAAAAATTGAATATGAGCTATGAAATGTTTTGCATCTATAATACCAAGATGACACCCCTAGGCTAGGTCCTACTTTATCTTTATTATTTCTGGTTATTCTGTTAACTGTCCCAAGCATATTTTTCTGGTTTTCTACAGAACTGGCAACTGCTAATATTTCCTGATTTTGTTCAGTCACTTTCTTGCTGTGTTCTGCTCTGTGGAAATGTGTATGGTGCTAGGAGACCTAATTGAAAAATGGGTTTAGAGTGAGCCAGACCTGAATGTAAATCTTGACTTGGTCACTGAGCAAGTTATAGAACTTTCTCTGTGAAATTGCAATAATAATACTTTGTTCATGCTTTGAGGTTTGTGAGGACAATGAGTAATGCTTTCATGGACAAGATGTCTCACTTTACAGTTGACAAAATACATGTACACACACACACACACACACACACACACACAAGCCTGGTACAGTGTAAGCCAATTTGCCATGCCAAAGGGCAGTTCAGAAGCAACAGCCCTACCATGGCCCAAGCAAAGTGGCTGTGGCCTGCTACCTTCTGCAGACTGGGCCGAATTCCAGGCATAAGCAGAGGCCACTCATATACTCATATTTGGCCTACAGATTCATTTTGTTTAACTTGCATAGCACTATTTTAAAGGTAAATGCATGCCAGTCTGTAAAAATGGGATGACTTCATATAAAAGACAGAATTTTCTACTTCTCTTGAAAAATTGGAAGAAAGTGGTAGCGTGAGTCCACAAACTGCTGGGGGAAGATCATTAGGGCTGGGGAGTGGCAGCCTCTTTTCGTGGCATATGCCCAGTCCATCATGGGCCACCCCAGGCTGCAATTCCCAGGTACTTTATCTGGCAGGCATTTTACTTGCTACTGGGAGTCTGATAAATGGATGGGCTACACAGTCTCCATCCAGGTAAGCTGTCTTTCAAAAATGCTCTCACACCCAGACCTGAGAAGTTTAAACAGCCTTGGTTGTGTGCTCTGGGAAGCAGGGAGGGTAGCTGTACTGCGGGTCAGTCAAGGTTAGTTCTTTGCTGCCCAGGCTGGAGTGGCGATGACATTCTGAACATCAATTGGCCACAGGCAAGGAGGGAAAGCCTCACTGGCCCAGCCCTAGGAGGAGATGTGTGAGGTTATTTGTTCTTCCTAAGGATGGGCCAAGGCTGTATGCTCAGGCAGCTTTTCTTCCTCTCTAGTTCATAAAATGCTGTTGAATATCTGTTCTTCTACTGACATCCTGAGTGCTAGGCCCTTTTCCATTTATTTTTTCTTCTCTACTCCTGATGTGGCTGCCCTCCTCACTATCAAGGCTGCAGTGGCCAAACTATTTGGGTGAAGGGAGCATGGTCAGTGAGCAAAGAGTCCCTGGCTAGTGCAAGATTAAAATGGAAATTTGCATTTTCCACACATTCAGCTCTGAGCTGAAAGAGTGGAAGATGGAGTTTCTCCTTCCACAGAGCAAAGGAGCCAGTGGATTTATAAATAGGTGGAAAACTGTGCAGGATTTTCACCATAGGAATTCAGTGGAGAAGGAGCACTGAAATTAGATATTAGACATTCACAAAATTAACTAAGATCCCAAGCATAAAGAGTTATTCAATAGCTTCTAATGGTCTGAAAGACAGAAAAGGTATCAAGCTAACTTTTTTTTTTTTTGAGATGGAGTCTCACTCTGTTGCCCAGGCTGGAGTGCAGTGGCACGATCTTAGCTCACTGCAACCTCCACCTCCCGGGTTCAAGCAATTCTCCTGCCTTAGCCTTCTGAGTACCTGGGAGTGCAGGCACACACTGCCACGCCCGGCTAATTTTTTGTATTTTAGTAGAGATGGGGTTTCACCGTGTTGCCCAGGCTGGTCTCGAACTTCTGAGCTCAGGCAGTCTGCCAGCCTCGGCCTCCCAAAGTGCTAGGATTAGAGGCGTGAGCCACCGCACCCAGCTCAAGCCAACTTTTGATTGATAAATTGTTCCATCTTTTTCCTAATGCCACAGTTGGTAAATTTGGGAAATTGTAAAACAAATGTGAGGTGATTAATTGCCCATGGTTGAAGCCTTGCCCTTTTTAGGTCCCTTCCTTTTCTCATTGCCCCATTTTCTATACTGTCCAATTATCTCTGACTTGGTATCCCTGAAATGGAAACAAGTTCTGAAGTGTTTGCTTTATACCAACATATACCCTCCCTGATCGTCCTCCCAGATGGATTTCTGTTTCCTGCAACATTCACGCAGTGGCCTCTTTGTGGTGGAAAGGTGAAGGGTAATTTCCACCAAAAGCTTGCTGAGGTATGTTTTAATTAAGGAATGGGATGTAGCACTTTCCAGTTACATTAATGAAAATTCCAAGAAACAATTCTGCTTGGAAGGAAATACGTGTAATCTTCAGTTGTGTCTGCAATGCCTAGAAGTATGGACCCGTCCATTATCAAAAGTAGAGTTCACTAATCATGATATAAGACCCCACTCAGTCTAGAGCTGCATTGTCCAACCCAGTGACCATGAGCCATATGTGGCTACTGAGCATTCAAAATGTGCCTAGTCCAAATTGAGAAGTGCTGTTAGTGCAAAACATACACTGGATTTCAAAGAATTAGCATGAAAAAACTTGTAAAATATCTAATTAACAAGTTTAAAATATTGGTTGCATGTCAAAATGATATATTTTGGATATATTATATAAAATCTATTAGTAATATTAATTTTCACCATTTTTGAAGTAAAATATCTAATTAACAAGTTTAAAATATTGGTTGCATGTCAAGATGATATATTTTGGATATATTATATAAAATCTATTAGTAATATTAATTTTCACCATTTTTGAAGTTAAAAATGTGGCTACTAGAAAGTTTAGAAATGTGTATGTGGCTTACATTGTATTTCTGTTGGGCAGCACTGCTCTAGAAGACAGAAGAAAACACTACCCTTTTCATTGCGTCACCTTTCAGTCCCTGTGAAGTCTACCCAGGATAAATATTCAGGGATCCATCACTCTCCCTTCTCCTCTCTTCCATGCCAGTTCCCCTGGGTATCCTCTAACCTCAACACTCCACCACCTTCCATTTGTCTCTCATTATGGGTGACGCTCTTTAAGACGCTAAAGACCAAATGGATCATGGTTTTTTACTCTTTCTTGGAAGGGCATTGAGAGATCTATAGTCTCCCTTGTAGCAGAATTGATTTAGCTCTTTTAAAGTCTTCAGATAGGTACATTAACAATACAAACAAACTGTCCTCCTACTAATTTTGATGACCTTCCATGGCCAAGTTTTGAAGAGCTCTGATGCTAATATGATCTCAGACTCCTGACTTGATTCCACCAGATATCCTGTCCTACCACACATGCAAAATAACTCTCCATAAAACCCACCGAATACTTTTCAATGTATTCCATGTATTTTCTTACTGCATCCTCACAGAATACATTGAATAAAGTAGATCTATTATAAAGCTCATTTTATAGCTATAGTTCCCAAAATGTAAAGTGTTTTGCACAAAGACTCAGAAAGGGCTAATCATAGAATTAGGTCATAAGCCCTAATTCTCTTCCAGGATCCCTGGTTCTCTACAGCAAGAGTAGAAAACAACAGAAAATGTGCTCACACTCTTACACAATAGCTCTAACCAGTTTCTCCTCCAATCCAGTTTTCACAATGTTGCCTGAGTTATCCTTTGAAAATGCAGACTTGTTTATATGTATTTGCTATAAAACAAACAAACACAAGCCAATCTTCACTGGCCATTGAATTACAACCAATCCCTTTAGTGTGCATAAGTGGACATTGATATGCCATCCCAGCCTCATTTCTTTCCTCTCCATCTGCAATCTCTGGAAGAAGCAGGTTGGGTTTTCCCTCTTCCACACTGCACCCAGCACCTGCTCAAATGCCACAACTCAGCACTTCTTGCGTCTTGTTTTCTCAGATCCTCTCTTCTGGCTCTTTCCATCACCTCTAAATCACTCACCCCCTTTATCTTCTAGCAAAGCCTTTGGGCTCAGAGCAAATGTCAACTCTATTGAAAGCTTCATCCAAACTTCCTAGGAAGAATTAATATCTTCCTTCTCTGGGTTTCTGTAATCCTTTGTACTGACTTTATCCACTATACAGTACCATTATTATTATTATGTTAGAGTCAACTCTTGTGCTTGTCTCCTGCTTTAGACTGTGAACTTCTTGAGGACAGAGACTGTCCATCTTTGTATCTCTATGTGTAGTAGATGCTCAGTGGATGGTCCCATCCATTCTCATCTATATATTGGTGTTTCCCAGGTCTATCTGCTGAACTCAGCTTTCTCTCCCAGTTCCAGATCCAATCATCTGACAAATATCTCTCATCTGATGTTCCACAGGGACTTAAAGCTCATTGTGACTTAACTTGAACTCACTTCCTCCCCTACCCAACCTGCTTCTTCTAGAGTCCCTATCTCTGTATTTGACATCATCATCTATCCAGCTGCTCAATCCAGAGAGTGGGAGTTATCCTTGACTACATCCCCTCTTTTGCTGACATTCCTCTCCCTCATCCAAACAAACTGATGTATTACTTCTGCTTCTCAAAGATCAATTAAATCTGTGTACTTTATCCCTACTGCCATTATCTCAGGACATCATCATCTCTTGCCTAGATTACAGAAATCAAATCCTTTGGTGTCTCCTTGTCTTCAGACTTGCCTCCAGCTCCCAGAAAAGTATCTGGCATGTTGCAAGTACTCAATAAATGTATATTGAATGAATCAATCAATGGCTGTGCATAGATGAGTTCACATCTGGCGCAGCCATGCTCAAAGGAACCTCATCTGTTTGAAAATGTCCACTCGCTTCCTGATGGAACGACCCAGGAAATGACTTTAGAGCTGTTTGTTTTTGAATTGAAGACTTGAATAGTTTTCTTAACATATGTAGCACCCAGAAGCTTTCAACACATTTGTAGATCAGTCATGTCGGTTAAGTTTCACATTCCCCTATGAGATAAATGACCTTGAGAACTCCCTTTGGTAGCTGAGTCTCTTTTTTGCAGAGTTACAGAGTCTAAATCATTTTCCCAGAGTTAGCAAGGTGGTAAGGAGAAGAGGCAGGGCTCAGGTCAAAGCATGCAGTCTACAAAGGCTAGACCAGTTTGGCTAAATTTGGCCTCAGACTCACTGGAGCAGGCTTGGATCTCTCACTCAGTGTAAAGCTTGCTCCTCAGAGAGTAGCTCTGGCAAGGGGATACTGTAGGCCAGTGGAGCTGAATGAAAACTTCTGAGCCTCTGCTGACTAGAGGCCTGACACCTCATGCTCATAGCCTGTGGAGCCTGGGAGAGGGGCAAGCGAAGGAAGGCCTGGAACTTGGGCTTGAGGCTCTTCCTTGCCTCACTGTCATCAGTAGTTATGGCTGTCTCTTCCAGATTACTGCTGGAGATGTTAGGAATGATGTGCTCTCTCTCTCTCTCTTGCTCTCTGTCCTTAGTTTGCTTTCTGGAAACCAAAACTGCTGGAAATGCAGAAATGCTGTTGATAAAATCTATTTGGTAAGGGCAGAAAATTCAGAATTGTGAGTAATCACAGGATGCGAGAAGAATTGCTGCAGTCAGCTTTGATGCCAGGAAATAGGCTGTGGATGGGCACAGATAGTGGAAGAAAAGAATGGGAGCACATCTCAAATAACACTGCAGGTGGCCTGAGCTCTGGAGTGGGCCCACATCTTCCCTAGGCACCATGTGTAGCACTGCTGATGGGGAGCAGGAAGATTTCACTCATGTGGCTCTCAGTGGGTGCACACTGAGCACCACTGTGTGTGAGGCCCTGTGCCAGGCACTGGGCATGGAGCTGACGCAGCACAATCCCTGCTTCCTAGCCGCATAGTGTAGCCAAGCAGATAAGCTGTGCACATAAATAGCATGGTGCAAAATACAAAGTCATACATTTCACAAAAGAGATTTTTACAAGGTCCTGGGGCATCTAGAGTGGAGGGAACCAGGGGCCTTCTTCATGAGGGAAGAGGGATATTGTGACCTGTTAGGTTAGGTATTTAAGTTAGTTTTGGTGTAGTCAGGTGTGGCATAGTAAGAAACATTCAAACTGGAATGGCAAAACAATTATATTTATTACTCACAGACCCTGAGACATGAGAACAGTACACCTTTCAGGTCAACAGGAAGGGGAAGGGGACATCCAGAACACATGAGCTCAACCAGCAGATTGGAAACAAAAGAGAGGGAGGAAACTGTGGGCTGAAGCCTTGACTGGGATTCAGGGCATTGCCTATAGGGGTTTCCCACAGGAGGGTTGGATTGCTTAATTTGAAGGGAGTATGAAGCTAAGTGTGGGAACTTAGGGTTACCTTATCAAGTTCATCAGGCTTGAAGCAGAAGTAAGGTGGTTAAGTGGTTCAGGGTACAGGGCCTTATCTGTCTAAAAAATGAAGACGGGAACTGGGTGAAGACCGTCTTGAAATATGTAGGTCAAGTGTGACAAGCAGGGACAGAATAACAAGAAAGATGTTGCAGCAGCATTAATATAATGAGAATTATGACAAGACATTTCAACTGGGCTTAGACTTATATGTAGACTTGGATAAACAGAGAGTAAGAACATTCCAGAATGAAATAATTGCATATATAAAATCAAGAGCTAGGATTCATGGCAAGGAATCTGTTGCTAAAAGTTCTTCAAAACTCAGGAATAGGGAACCCGGCAGCTCTAGGCAATCTGGCCTTCTCTGTTGCTTCTGTGGATTTTAACCCCTGCTCCTGTGGCTGGTGGCTAAGGGTTTCTATTTCTATATGATTCTGGAGCTTTATGGCTACTTGGTTCTTAGCTTGTTAGTTACCCCAGAAATAATTCTACAGAGTTGATTTCCAGGGTACTGAGTCCTGTTCCCTGGTGGAAATCCTCTGCATAAAAGTTGTTGCTGACTTTCTTAGTGCACTCTCTCTGTATCTTTTGATTCCTTTACCATTTTTGTGCATACTGGCCCTCCACATGCTTTCCCTCCCAATAGCCAGCAAATGCACCTTTGTCAATGACTGCCCGAAGGCTGAGGGGCCTGCTTGGCCTGTGCCCATGAAGACCAAGATATGCCTGGGAATATATGTCCTTCCCAGGGTCAGCCCTTGACTGGTGATAGATGGATGTAAAGTAGAAGTACTCTACTTTCGTTGTCCCCGACATGTGCCTAACCTGCCTCCAGAGACATTGTGAGGTTAAGCCAAAGTTTCCTCTGGGGACTTAGCTGGGCATCATACATTGCTTGACCTTTTTTCTTTCCTGATCCCACTTCCCCTTCACTTCTCCAGGTTTTCCCTAGAGAAAATTACTTCCTAATAAATTACTATCACTCAAACTTTCATCTCAAGGTCTGCTTCTGTGGAATCCAACTAAGACATAAGCCAAGTCTGGTAGGCAACATAATGCCCCCTTCAAAGTGTTCACATCCTCACCCTTAGAGCTTATGAATACAGCAAAGGGGGCTTTGCAGGTGTAACTAAGTTTGTAGATCTTAAGACAGAGAGATCATCTTGGGTTACCTGGGTGGGCCTAATCTAATCATGTGAACTCTTAAAAGCAGATAACTCTCTGGAAGGAGGCAGGAAGATGCAGCAGAAGAAGCAATCAGAGAGATTGGAAGCATAAGAAGGATTTGACACACGTTTGTTGTCTCTGAGATGCATGGGCCAAGTGCAAGGACCTGAGAGTGGCCTCTAGGAGTTGACATCTGGTAAGGAAAACAGAGGCTTCCATCCTATAGCTGCAAGGAACTTAATTTAGCCAACATTTTGAATGAGTTAGAAACAGATTCTTTCCAGTGCCTCCCACAGGCTGACACCTTAATTTCCACCTATGAAACCCAGAGCAACGAGACCAGTCAAGTCCACTCTTAAAAACTTTTTTCTTTCTTTTCTTTTCTTTTCTTTCCTTTCTTTCCTTCCTTTTTCTTTCTCTCTTTCCTTCTTTCTTTCTTTCTCTTTCTTTCTTTCTTTCCTCTCTCCCTCTCTCTCCTTCCTTCCTTTCTTCTTTCTTTCTTTCTCCTTCCTTCCTTCCTTCCTTCCTTCCTTCCTTCCTTTTTCTTTCTTTCTTTTTGAGACAGAGTGTCACTCTGTTATCCATGCTGGAGTGCAGTGGTGTGATCACGGTTCACTGCAGCCTCTACTTCCCAGGCTCAAGCAATACTCCCACCTCAGCCTCCCGAGTAGCTGGGAGTACAGGCATATGCCACCATGCCCAACTAATTTTTGCACTTTTTGTAGAGACGGGTTTTCCCTTTGTTGGCCAGGCTGATCTCGAACTCCTGGGCTCAAGCAATCTGCCTGCCTCGGCCTCCCAAAGTGCTGGGATTACAGGCATGAGCCACTGTGCCCAGTCGTAGTTCTTTCTTTTGACCTGTAGAACTGTGAGATAATAATATGTATTTTTTTAAGCTGCTAAATTTGTAGTAATTTGTTACAGCAGCAATGGAAACAAATATACCCAAGTTTCACATAAATAATGTGCACACTCACTGTCTATCCTGGTGGTGACTTGTGCTGGGAATGTCATGAATTTTTTCCATATGACCACCCATACTTCAGATCCACACTGATGTAAAGATTTATGAAGTCTGTTGAGCTTTCCAAGGGCCGTCATTTCTTCTGCCCTCTCCCTGACCTCAATCTGGTTGCACTAGGGGTAGGGGCCTTAGTTTGCTTTATTTTCCTCTTACCTGTATTTTATCAGTGAAGGAATGCAGAGGACTGTGGAGATGGGACTTCTGGCAGTGCAGAGGGCATAGGCAGACATGGGAAATCACTTGGTTGTGGTGAATTAGCTTGTCACCTGAGGGACAGGGGGAGTTAGCACAGAGGGAGCTCCCACCAGGGCACTGAACTCCTATATTAGGTTCTCCAGGTTGAGATGTGTGAGTGCAAAGAGTGAAACTGCATTCGGAAATCCTGAGGTCCTTAGAGCAAAGGAGCTCGGCCTCCATCCTACAGTAGCAAGAATTGTTGGAGGCTCTCAGCAGGGGTCCTGGATTCTCCAGTGACATATTTATTCTTTCTCTTCTGCATCTCTGTTGAAGCACGTGTGCTCCTTTTACCAATTATGAGATTTTTTTTCCTGATCTTCTGTCTAACAATAACTTACTCTGAGCAGACACTCTGTAGTCTCAATATGTAATATTTTTTATCTACGTGCAGCTGCACACCTGTGCTATAGCCTTGAGGCCTGAATAGAAGCCGACTTCTCCACTGGGAGGTTTCCCTACATTACCACTCGGTGGGTTAGAAGTTTCTTCTATCCCAGTGCCTGACTCTGACAATCTGAACTGATGAAAGGTAAGAGAAATGGCAATCTGAGCACCTGCTGCTCCCCAGGCTCTTTCTCTTTCTGCCTCCACCTATAGAGAGGCACCTCTACTTGTGAATATGCTCCCAGGCCTGTGGTGATGTCAGGTGGTATTAAAGGATGGAGCACAAGTCCTGCCCAAACAGACCTTACCCAGTGGTGTTCTTCCTGTTGCCCTGTCCTTAGCTTTTTTGCGTTTGTTTAGTTTTTGAGCACCCTGAGAATGGATTCATTTCTCAGGCAAATTTTACATTAATAAAGCTCATGAATAAGACTAACGTATAATGTAAATAGGCCAAATCCATCATTTACAAGAACTGTCTCAAGAAGCAAAATGTTTAAAGTTCAAATTAGTAGGACAGTCTTTCTCTGTTTTCAGAGTTAGTTGAAATTCAAATCGTAATCAGAATCCCAACTCTCATTTGCAGTGAAATCTCTGCCACGGAGAGAACATTCTGAAGCCCAAGGGGTCCACAGATATTCCCTGTAGTCAGCCATGCAGGAAGCCAAATAATCCAAAGGTTGATTGGTAAGGGTGGAATCAGAACCAGGGGAATTAAATAAATGATCAATACTTGTGGCTTTTTCACTCCTGTAGTTCAGCGAACGAGAGTGGCGCCCAGCAGCTGCTTCTCTCCTGTTGTTTGCTGAGTGGGAGGGAGTGTTACAGCTCTTGTACTCTGCTGCCTACAGCTCAGCGGGCAGGAGTACTAAGCTCTTTCACTCCCACAGTTCGGCGAGTTCCAAGTTCTTGTCCCACGACCAAGAGGAATAACACACGTGGACACTGGAGAGTGAGTAAAGCAGAGTAGAATTTTATTGAGCGACAGAAAGACAGCTCTCAGTATCAAGAGGGGACCCAAAAGTGGGTTGCTATCTGTGAGGCTGAGACCAGGGTTTTTAATGGGTCTAGAATGGGGTAGTGTGTGTTGATTGGTCCATGGATGGTCTTGGAAAAAGCACCATTCAATTGGGTAAAAGGCATAATTAAGAAGGAACCAATCCAGAGAGTGGGTAAAACTGGGATAGAAGTGCTCACTCAGTTGTGGACTCTGTTTGGAACTGGCAGCTTGGTTTTCAGGCTTTAAACTGTCCTTGGCTTGAAGGTGGGGTTTCACTGGGGACCCATCCCTGTCTGCCTAGGAATTTGTCTGTCTCCTGTCACTATCAATACCATCACGACATCATAGCTGGATGCTTTTCTCTTACAGTTGGGATGGTCTTAGAATGGCATTGGAATACTCAGAGTCCATTATCAAGGATTCACCATGTCTTTCTCCATCTTCATATTAAAGCTGTCTTTGCACCACAACCTAAATGCACTAGGTTGGGCATGACCTTATCTTCACTGGACAGTGTTTAGCTTCTTAACACTCCAGTGTTCAGGGGATCTCTCTGGTTTTTGCATGACTGATACAGGCCCTTTTCTAAGGAAGTTTCTTCTTTAGATACCAATATGTTTAATCTGTTTAGCTAGGTCCTGCTAAATAGAAATCCCTTCTGACTTCTTGAGGTATGTTTTCTCCATTTCATTACAAATTGAATTTACAACTTGACTGTCAAGAAAAAATATTTCTGTCATTCTCATGTTCTCTCATTATGTATCCCAAACTTCTCAGAAAGTCATAAGCTTCACCATTTTCTCTCTATGACTTCCTGCCCTGATATTCTCTAGAAGTTCTAGGCTCCAAATGGGTATATAAGTCTTACATGGGATAAAGGTGCAGGGACAGGGCCTAACACCTTGGCCACTACAGGATATGTGCCCAACCAGCAGACAGCTACTCAGAAGTCTGATTGCTACAGAAGATATGCAGTGGGAGAGGGAAATTTTTTTTTCTTTCTTTCAAAAAAGCAGGGCTGGGTGGTGGGATGAGGCATGGACCACCTATTATCATTTATTTATCTATATCCATCTACCTTTTTAGTGAAAAATTTTACTAGATTTTGGCTATTGACTACAAATTGTGGTTTCAGCGTGGCTGTGAGTTTCTTAATTTGTGGGGTTATTTATAGTTTGGGGAAATCTCTATTGAGTGTTTCTCACTAGATTTAATCATAAATATAATTCCTAGTTCTTCAGCATATTTTGAGGTTTGTAGCTACAATATCTAAACTTAAAACTATGAAAATCATTAGCAAATGAAAGGCATTGTTACTGTCCTGGCTTCTCTCTTCCTTTGCACATGAATTTGGGCAGGTGAAGTTTTGGACATACAGCGCTAATTAATTGAGACTCAACAGCAATAACTTCATGATGTAAAGTAAGTTCATGATAAGGGCTCTCCGAAATGTCAGCATTCATGTTGGCATCTTTCTGAAGAGTCTGTTGACTGTAAAATTGACTTTATGAATTTTAGAAATAGGTCAAGTTTAACAGGACCTTTAATAATTTCAAGACTCAGCATATGCCATGGGAAATGAAGACTGAAAATATTAAAAGTAAATATTTTAGGGGCAGTGTTCTTAGTAGGGAAAACTGAATATTTTTCTGAAGTGTTTGTGCTGTTGGCCTTCTGTTTATGTTCTTTCACAGGTTGTGATATGTTGGAAAATGGATGAGCTTGAAGCTGGTAAAAACAAGAATGGAATCCAATCAAAAGAGTTTAGATCAATTGATTTTACTTCTCTTCGAACTTTGCTTAACAGAAAAATGTGGGCGACGATATCAGGATTCAAGATACAACATACTAAAAGTTGTCAGCAGGTGTTAATTTTTTCCTTTTGCAGCACCTTTATCTTCTTTTTTTTTTAGTCACTTTTATTCTTTGACCCATCAATATCATCACATCTCATCTTTTTCAAATCGGGTACTTTGGATCAGTTTCTAGTCTATACATAATCCCAGAGATAAGAAAAGTTCCTTTATTTGAGGATAATTTGTCATGAACATTACTATCATGTTTTGACATTTATCAATTATTTGCTGGTTTGGGAAAGAGACCATTAGTATTTAAAACCTCAACGTCGCATCTACTGTATTGCTTAGGCAGGCAGAAGAATAAATGAAATTAAAGCATTTGTTCTTCTAAATTATGAGGTGATCTCGTGTTCTTCATTCACATATGTAATATTACTCTTTAATCTTCTCCAAAATATGTTCTTATCTGTCAGCTGATTTAATTTGACCCTCCCAGACCACTTTAGGAAATTGTTTGATACTTTTTTGTTGTTGTTACAGTCAAGGAAACTGAGACACAAAAAGACACAAAAGACGCATACCCAGCTTTAGTGTCTTGCCCAAAGAATCCAAGGCTCTCCAGTGCTAGATAGGTTTTTTTAATCCCCAGAGGAGCTACAGACACCTTAAATGCTATGCCATTTGCAGTAAGTATTTGCACATAGTCATGCATTAATCATGTTAATATTACTGTTATAAACACCCATGCATCTATTTTAAGGTGCACCAAGGTAACAGTTTGGCCATACGCATTATTTTCTTTTCGGATTTTTAATCATTCATAATATCTAGCCAATAACAATTTCAGTACAAATGGATTAGTGAGCATATTACAAATTACTTCTACCTATAGTTATTGCCCTTGGAAAGACTGTATTCTTAGCTATTTATTAAGAACTTCAAAACTCTTAGCATAACATAAATTAAATCAGATTATTTAAAATGGTCACTAGTGCATTATAATAGTTCTTGGTTGCAAATGTATGTTTTGTTATTTTTGAGTCCTTTGATTATGACTATACATTAGCAATAAATATAAATATATCATCAATCCAGCTTTGAAATCAAAGATTTTTAGCCAATTTACCCTATGTAAGTTCATAAAGCAGTATCACCTTCTAACTTAAAGATAAAGTGACTTAAAACCGACTGAGCAGATGTGTATAAATGCTCTTGCACCAATTCTAGTGTCTCCCAAGCAGGGAAACACTGTAAGAAAAGAAAACAAACTCACAGATTCCCTTCTCTCATCTACATTCAGCCCAAGCATGAAAAGTATTACCAGTAGCCAAAAAATGTAATTTAATTCACTCCTACTTGGATTTCCACCTGGACTTCATCATACAACAATGAGAAAAGAATATGTTAAATGCATACAGCCTATATAACACTTTTAATGAAATGTTGGTATGCCCCTCTACCAAATGGTCTGAAAAGACAAAACCCTTCTGCAAAGTAAAAAGCTATTTGTGGGAATCAGAAAGATATGTGGCTTTAAGCAATATTTCTATTTAAGCAAAATATCAGGAGTTCTTCATTTAATAAATGTATGTTCACAGTCAGAACATCTAAGTAAAAGCATATATGAAATTAAAGTTCAGTTTAAACAGTAAGATTTCCTGAAACTCATTTTTTCTTTTCTTCTGTGATAATTATTTTAAAATTAGGCTTCAAATTATTTTTTGCTTTATATGATGAATGATTGTCTTTCTCATTCTAAAATCTATTTTTCCAGAAATTAAGCTATTCTAGCTTTATTTTGGTGAGTATATAATGGTATCTTTCTCCACCCTTTTACTTTTAACCTAGCTAGCTATATCTCTCTCTTTTTTTTTTTTTTCCGGTTTTAAAGAGCAGAAAGTTTAATAGGCGAGAAAGAAGGAAGAAATTCCCCTGTACAGAGACACAGGAAGAGGGGCTCCAAAGCTGAGAGAGGAAACCCCGAGTGCCATGGAAATCAGCCAGTAATATGAGGAGGCTGGAGGAGGTGGTGTCTGGTTTGCATAGGGCTCAGGGGATTAGTTTGACCTGGTATGTCATTCACATAGCCACGAAAAACTGGCCCTCCCACCCTAACCTTTTAATATGCAAATACAGGGCACCATGATGTCCTACACATGTGAGGATATGTGGGGGCGGCCATGTTGCCAGGCACATGTGGGGGCAATAACCTAGCTATGTCTTCATATCTAAGTGGGTTTTCTTGTAGACAGTTTCATGCGTGTCCGTGTAAAGAGACCACCAAACAGGCTTTGTGTGAGCAACATGGCTGTTTATTTTACCTGGGTGCAGGCAGGCTGAGTCCGAAAATAGAGTCAGTGAAGGGAGATAGGGGTGGGGCCATTTTATAGGATTTGGGTAGGTAAAGCAAAATTACAGTCAAAGGGGGGTTGTTCTCTGGCTGGCAGAGTGGGAGTCACAAGGTGCTCAGTAGGGGAGCTTTTGAGCCAGGATGAGCCAGGAGAAGGAATTTCACAAGACAATGTCATCAGTTAAGGCAGGAACAGGCCATTTTCTCTTCTTTTGTGGTGGAATGTCATCAGTTAAGGCAGGAACCGGCCATCTGGATGTGTACATGCAGGTCACAGGGGATAGGATGGCTTAGCTTGGTCTCAGAGGCCTAACATTCCTGTCTTCTTATATTAATAAGAAAAATAAAATGAAATAGTGGTAAAGTGTTAGGACGGTGAAAATTTTTGGGGGTGGTATGGAGAGATAATGGGTGATGTTTCTCAGGGCTGCTTCGAGTGGGATTAGGGGCAGCGTGGGAACCTAGAGTGGGAGAGATTAAGCTGAAGGAAGATTTTGTGGTAAGGGGTGATGTTGTGGGACTGTTAGAAGAAACATTTGTCATTTAGAATTATTGGTGATGGCCTGGATACAGTTTTATATGAATTGAAAAACTAAATGGAATAAGAGAAGGAGAAAAACAGGTATTAAAGGTCTAAGAATTGGGAGGACCTAGGACATCTAATTAGAGTGCCTAAGGAAATTCAGCATAGTCCTGTCAGCAAAGATTATTTATTTACTTCAAGAGTTAAGAGTGGCAGTTTGGGGATAGCACCAGGAGATATCAGCTGTGATGGCTTGGAGAAACAGTGTAAACCGGCAGTGTAAACAAGAGCAGGGCATGTATGAGTAGTTGAGAACGGTGAATAGGAGTATGACTAGACAGAAGATAGTAGGGATGACAAGTTTTTTTGGGGCACAGTCTAAGTTAGTCTGGTGTCTGGAATGAGACTGGGGCCTAACAAAAAGGAGCATCTATACAGGAGCTTAAATGGGCTGTACCCTGTAGCATTCTGAGGACAGGTCTGACTTCTGAGAAGGGAAAGTGGTAAAAGTATTGTCTAGTCCTTTTTAAGTTGGTGGCTGAGCTTGGTGAGGTGTGTTTTTAAAAGACCATTAGTCTGTTCTACTTTTCCTGAAGACTGAGGACTGTAAGGGATATAAAGGTTTCACTGAAAACTAAGAGCCTGAAAAACTGCTTGGCTGATTTGACTAATAAAGGCTAGTCTGTTATCAGACTGTATAGAGGTGAGAAGGCTAAACTGAGGAATTATGTCTGAAGGAAGGGAAGAAAGGACTGCAGTGGCCTTCTCAGACCCTGTAGGAAAGGACTCTACCTATCCAGTGAAAGTGTCTACCTAGACTAAGAGGTATTTTAGTTATCTGACTCGCATGTTGAGTAAAGCTAATTTGCCAGTCCTGGGTGGGGGCAAATCCTCAAGCTTGATGTGTAGGGAAGGGAGGGGGGCCTGAATAATCTTGAGGAGTAGTAGAATAGCAGATGGAACACTGAGAAGTTATTTCCTTGAGGATAGATTTCCACGATGGAAAGGAAATGAGAGATTTTAAGAGGCGGGCTAGTGACTTGTACTATAGCATAGCCTGCCTTTGCTGGTGTGTGGCAATTAGGCCTGGTGGAACTGCCATTAATAAATCAAGCGTGATCAGGGTGAGGAACAGGAAAGAAGGAAGTATGGGGAAGTGGGGTGAATGTCAGGTGGATCAGAGAGATACAGTAATGAGGCTCAGGTGTGGTATCCAGAATAATGTGGGAGGCCGGATTGAAGTCCGGGCCAGGAACAATGGTAATTGTGGGACTTAACAAAGAGTGAGTACAGCTGAAGGAGCCAGGGAGCAGAAAGTATCTGCGTCAGGTATGAGGAAGAAAATAGATTTTGGAAGTTATGAGAAATGTAGAGAGTAAGTTGAGCATAGGTTGTGATTTTGAGGGCCTCTAAAAGTATTAGGGTGGCAGCAGCTGCTGCACGGAGACATGATGGCTAGGCTAAAACAGTAAGGTCAAGTTGTTTGGACAGAAAGGCTACAGGGTGTGGTCCTGGCTCTTGTGTAAGAATTCTGACCGCACTAACCATGCCTAGGAAGGAAAGGAGTTGTTTTGTTAGGGATTGAGGTTTGGGAGATTAATCAGACACGATCAGCAGGGAGAGCACGTGTGTTTTTATGAGAATTATGCTGAGATAGGTAACAGATAAGGAAGAAATTTCAGCTTGACTGAAGTAATGGGTGCTGTCTGTGAAGCCTTGCGGCAGTACAGCCCAGGTAATTTGCTGAGCCTAATGGGTGTCAGGGTCAGTCTAAGTGAAAGCAAAGAGAGGCTGGGACGAGGGGTGCAGGGGAATAGTGAAAAAAGCATCTTTAAGATCGAGAACGGAATAGTGAGTTGTGGAGGAAGGTATTGAGGACAAAAGAGTGTACGGGTTGGGCACCACAGGATGGATGGCAAAACAATTTGGTTGATAAGGCGCAGATCCTGAACTAATCTGTAAGACTTGTCTGGTTTTTGGACAGGTAAAGTGGGGGAATTGTAAGGAGAGCTTATAGGTTTTAGAAGCCCATGCTGTAGCAGGCAAGTGATAACAGGTTTTAATCCTTTTAAAGCGTGCTGTGGGATTGGATATTGGCGTTGAGCGGGGTAACGGTGATTAGGTTTTAATGGGATGGTAATGGGCATGTGATCGGTTGCCAGGGAAGGAGTAGAGATGTCCCATACTTGTGGGTTAAGGTGGGGGGATACGAGAGGAAGATGCCAAGGAGGCTTTGGGTTGGGGAGAAGTGCAGCAATGAGATGCGGCTGTAGTCCAGGAATAGTCAGGGAAGCAGATAATTTGGTTAAAATATCTCAGCCTAATAAGGGAACTGGGCAGGTGGGGATAACTAAAAAAGAGTGCATAAAAGAGTGTTGTCCAAGTTGGCACCAGAGTTGGGGAGTTTTCAGGGATTTAGAAGCCTGGCCGTCAATACCCACAACAGTTATGGAGGCAAGGGAAACAGGCCCTTGAAAAGAAGGTAATGTGGAGTGGGTGCCCTCCGTATTGACTAAGGGGACGGACTTACCTTCCACTGTGAGAGTTACCCGAAGCTGGGCGTCCGTGATGGTCTAGGGGGCTTCCGAGGCGATCGGGCAGCGTCAATCTTCAGCTGCTAAGCCAAGAAGAACTGGGAAGAAGTCAGAGAGCCTTAGGCCAGAGTTCCAGGGGCTCTGGGAGTGGCTGCCAGGTGAGTTGGACAGTCCGATTTCCAGTGGGGTCCCGCACAGATGGGACACGGCTTAGGAGGAATCCTGGGCTGCAGGCATTCCTTGGCCTGGTGGCCAGATTTCTGGCACTTGTAGCAAGCTCCTGGGGGAGGAGGTTCTGGAGGAACGCCTGGCTGCTCCGGTTCAGGCATTTGGAAGTTCTTGTGTGCTGGAGATGTGGCTGGGGTTTGTCTCACAGTGGGGGCAAGGAATTGCAACTTTTTTCTATTATTGTACACCTTGAAGGCGAGGTTAATTAAATCCTGTTGTGGGGTTTGAGGGCCAGAATTTAATTTTTGGAGTTTTATTTAATGTCAGGAGCAGATTGGGTAATAAAATGTATTTTGAGAATAAGACGGCCTTTTGACCTTTTAGGGTCTAGGGCTGTAAAGTGTCTCAGGGTTGCTGCCAAATGAGCCATGAACTGGGCTGGATTTTTATATTTGATGAAAAAGAGCCTAAATGCTATCTGATTTGGGATAAAGAAAAAGGAGCATTAACCTTGACTATGCCTTTAGTTCCAGCCACCTTTTTAAGAATAAATTGCTGGGCAGGTGGGGGAGGGCTAGTCACGGAACAAAACTGTAAGCCGGACCAGGTGTGAGGAGGGAAGGTGATAAAAGGATTATAGGATGGAGGAGCGGAGGCTGAGGAAGAATTGGGACCTAGCTCAGCCTGGCTAGGAGCAGCCTGGGGAGGAGAGGAGAGGTCAGATGGGTCTGTAGAAAAGGAAGATTAGAAAGACTCAGTGACACCTGGGGTTGGGACTGAGGGGACAGATGGGAGGGAAAGAAGGAAGATTTGGGACGCGTTGCACTGGGCACAGAGACTAGGGAGGGACCGATGTGTAGAAGAATGCCTGGATATCAGGCACCTCAGACCGTTTGCCCATTTTATGACAAGAATTATTTAGATCTTGCAGGATGAAAAAATTGAAAGTGCTGTTTTCTGGCTATTTGGAACTACTGTTGAGTTTGTATTGGGGTCAAGCAGCATTGCAGAAGAAAATAAGGTGCTTAGATTTTAGGTCAGGTGAGAGTTGAAGAGGTTTTAAGTTCTTAAGAACAGATGCTAAGGGAGAAGAAGGAGGAATGGAGGGTGGAAGGTTGCCCATAGTGAAGGAGGCAAGTTTAAAGAAAAGGGAGAGTAGAAACAAGGAGGGAAGCGGTTTGGGGGTTCTTACCCTCCAGAAAAGTGGGAAAGGTGTCGGGGCGCAGAGATACGAGGTTAGGGCATGGAAATAAGGGATCACAGAGATATAAGAGGTTGAGGTGCGGAAATAAGGGATCGGGGCACAGAGATATGAGGTCAGGGCACGGAAATAAGGGATTGGGGTGCAGAGATAAGAGGTTGGTGCGTGGAAATAAGGGATTGGGGCGCAGAGATATAAGAGGTTGGGGCACAGAAATAAGGGATTGGGGTGCAGAGATACGAGGTTGGGGTACTTGCCCCTCCTCTAGAAAAGCGGGACTTCCCGCTAAGAGTGAAGGAGAAGGGGTTGGGGGTTTCTTGCCCCCCAGAAAGGTGGAGAAGGGGTAGAGATATGGAGAGAAGGGGTTGGGGTACTTGCCCCTACCCCAGAAAAGCGGGACTTGCCGCTAAGGGTGAAGGACCAAGGCAGGCCTCCCTGCGTGGTCTGACACCTCTGAAACCTGGGTGAATAATCAGAGAGGTGTCCCTGCAATGATTAAACACCAAGGGAAGGCTGCCTTCCCTAGTCCGTGACCGGCGCCGGAGTTTTGGGTCCACGGATAAAATGTGTCTCCTTTGTCTCTACCAGAAAATGAAAGGAATTGAAATTAAAAGAAGGGAGAGATTGAAGATTGGAAAGGAGAAAGTGGTTGAGGGACAGTGAGAGAGGTTGGAGAAGAGAGTAAAAAGAAGCCGCTTACTGGATTTGAAATTGGTGAGATGTTTCTTGGGCTGGTTGGTCTGAGGACCTGAGGTCGTAGGTGGATCTTTCTCACAGAGCAAAGAGCAGGAGGACAGGAGATTGATCTCCCAAGGGAGGTCCCCCAATCTGAGTCATGGCACCAAATTTCATGCACGTCCCTGTGAAGAGACCACCAAACAGCCTTTGTGTGAGCAACATGGCTATTTATTTCACCTGGGTGCAGGTGGGCTGAGTCTGAAAAGAGAGTCAGTGAAGGGAGATAGGGGTGGGGCTGTTTTATAGGATTGGGGTAGGCAAAGGAAAATTACAGTCAAAGGGGGGTTGTTCTCTGGCTGGCAGAGTGGGAATCACAAGGTGCTCAGTAGGGGAGCTTTTGAGCGAGCCAGGAGAAGGAATTTCACAAGACAATGTCATCAGTTAAGGCAGGAACAGGCCATTTTCACTTCTTTTGTGGTGGAATGTCATCTGTTAAGGCAGGAACCGGCCATCTGGATGTGTACATGCAGGTCACAGGGGATATGATGGCTTAGCTTGGGCTCAGAGGCCTAACAGACAGCATGTATTTATAGTAGAGTCTAGCTTTTTATTCCAATCCGATAATCTGATGTTTAACTGGCATATTTACACCATTTACATTTAAACTGATTACTAATATATTTGAATTGAAATGTACCATCACGCTGGCTGTTTTCCATTTGTTCTGTTAACCAAAATGAGTGACTAAGGCAAGAGTCTCTATCAATTGATGTTTATTGAGCTCGAGCTTGAGGGTGTGCCCAAGATAAACAGGAGTCACAGGAATCTTCTGTGGCTTATATTCTCCCTGAAGGGGTTTTCAGGAGGCTCAGTATTTATACATTTCCTTAAGGGAGAAAAGGCATGCAGGATAGGCAGAAGAATGATTGCTCTCACACTGTCTTTGTTCTGTACCTGAGAAAATAAGGATTATTAGTGTGAAGTCCAATACACATATCGTTGTTTTATGGGAGAATATACATCTTGAAAGGTTTAGAGGCCACCAAAGAACAATTGATGAGGGCAGTCATCCAGAGATGCCTGAGGCCTCTTGCCTTTCTGTGGGGCCTGGGTAATGTAAATGCTCTGACACAAGGTTGTGAAGCAATAGCTATTAATTTGGGGAAAAGATGGAAATGTTGCATGACTCTGTTTCCAGTTTCCTCTGGTGTAACTTTGCCCTTTGGCATAACAAGTTTGAGGGTCCTGAGATTATTTTTCTTTACCGTTTTGTTTTTTATTTTTTGTTTTGTTTTTTTGTTTTGTTTTGTTTTGTTTTTTATTAACTTTAAGTTTTAGGGTACATGTGCACATTGTGCAGGTTAGTAACATATGTATACCTGTGCCATGCTGGTGCGCTGCACCCACTAACTCGTCATCTAGCATTAGGTATATCTCCCGATGCTATCCCTCCCCCCCCCACCCCACAACAGTCCCCAGAGTGTGATGTTCCCCTTCCTGTGTCCATGTGTTCTCATTGTTCAATTCCCACCTATGAGTGAGAATATGCGGTGTTTGGTTTTTTGTTCTTGCGATAGTTTACTGAGAATGATGATTTCCAATTTCATCTGCGTCCCTACAAAGGACATGAACTCATCATTTTTTATGGCTGCATAGTATTCCATGGTGTATATGTGCCACATTTTCTTGATCCAGTCTATCATTGTTGGACATTTGGGTTGGTTCCAAGTCTTTGCTATTGTGAATAATGCCGCAATAAACATACGTGTGCATGTGTCTTTATAGCAGCATGATTTATAGTCCTTTGGGTATATACCCAGTAATGGGATGGCTGGGTCAAATGGTATTTCTAGTTCTAGATCCCTGAGGAATCGCCACACTGACTTCCACAATGGTTGAACTAGTTTACAGTCCCACCAACAGTGTAAAAGTGTTCCTATTTCCCCACATCCTCTCCAGCACCTGTTGTTTCCTGACTTTTTAATGATTGCCATTCTAACTGGTGTGAGATGGTATCTCATTGTGGTTTTGATTAGGATGCCCTCTCTCACCACTCCTATTCAACATAGTGTTGGAAGTTCTGGCCAGGGCAATTAGGCAGGAGAAGGAAATAAAGGGTATTCAATTAGGAAAAGAGGAAGTCAAATTGTCCCTGTTTGCAGACGACATGATTGTATATCTAGAAAACCCCATTGTCTCAGCCCAAAATCTCCTTAAGCTGATAAGCAACTTCAGCAAAGTCTCAGGATACAAAATCAATGTACAAAAATCACAAGCATTCTTATACACCAACAACAGACAAACAGAGAGCCAAATCATGAGTGAACTCCCATTCACAATTGCTTCAAAGAGAATAAAATACCTAGGAATCCAACTTACAAGGGATGTGAAGGACCTCTTCAAGGAGAACTACAAACCACTGCTCAAGGAAATAAAAGAGGATACAAACAAATGGAAGAACATTCCATGCTCATGGGTAGGAAGAATCAATATCGTGAAAATGGCCATACTGCCCAAGGTAATTTATAGATTCAATGCCATCCCCATCAAGCTACCAATGACTTTCTTCACAGAATTGGAAAAAACTACTTTAAAGTTCATATGGAACCAAAAAAGAGCCCGCATCGCCAAGTCAATCCTAAGCCAAAAGAACAAAGCTGGAGGCATCACACTACCTGACTTCAAACTATACTACAAGGCTACAGTAACCAAAACAGCATGGTACTGGTACCAAAACAGAGATATAGATCAATGGAACAGAACAGAGCCCTCAGAAAAAACGCCGCATATCTACAACTATCTGATCTTTGACAAACCTGAGAAAAACAAGCAATGGGGAAAGGATTCCCTATTTAATAAATGGTGCTGGGAAAACTGGCTAGCCATATGTAGAAAGCTGAAACTGGATCCCTTCCTTACACCTTATACAAAAATCAATTCAAGATGGATTAAAGACTTAAACGTTAGACCTAAAACCATAAAAGCCCTAGAAGAAAACCTAGGCAATACCATTCAGGACATAGGCATGGGCAAGGACTTCATGTCTAAAATACCAAAAGCAATGGCAACAAAAGACAAAATTGACAAACGGGATCTAATTCAACTAAAGAGCTTCTGCACAGCAAAAGAAACTACCATCAGAGTGAACAGGCAACCTACAAAATGGGAGAAAATTTTCACAACCTACTCATCTGACAAAGGGCTAATATCCAGAATCTACAATGAACTCAAACAAATTTACAAGAAAAAAACAAACAACCCCATCAAAAAGTGGGCGAAGGACATGAACAGACACTTCTCAAAAGAAGACATTTATGCAGCCAAAAAACACATGAAAAAATGCTCATCATCACTGGCCATCAGAGAAATGCAAATCAAAACTACAGTTTTGTTTTTTATTTTCAAAATTTTTGCTTTTTTTCTGAGTTTGAGTATTTTATGTGTCACACGCATCTGTGTGAAGAGACCACCAAACAGGCTTTGTGTGAGCAACAAGGCTGTTTATTTCACCTGGTGCAGGCGGGCTGAGTCCGAAAAAGGAGTCAGCAAAGGGTGATGGGATTATCATTAGTTCTTATAGGTTTGGGATAGGTGTACAAAGTACATTCTAAAGGGCAGGGAGAATATTACAAAGTATCTTCTTAAGGGTCGGGGAGAATATATGTATCAGTTAGCGTGGGGCAGGAACAAATCACAATGGTGGAATGTCATCGGTTAAGGCTATTTTCACTTTTTTTGTGTATCTTCAGTTGCTTCAGGCCATCTGGATGTATACGTGCAGATCACAGGGGATATGATGGCTTAGTTTGGGCTCAGAAGCCTGACATTATGATGCCACTTTATCTCCTTCATGGACTTATTATTATACCTCTTTTTAAGTGTTTTTAGTGATTAATCTAGGGTTTAGAATAAGCATTAAAAATATGAATCTAGCTTCATATAATATATACCACTTTGCATATTTCCAATCCTCCCACTCATTCCTTGTGCCACATATTTTACTTTTACACAGGCTATAAAGATATACTACATTGTTATAATTTCTGCTTTAAACAGATTTTTTTAAACAAGAGAAATAAATTAAAAATAAATATTGTATTTTCTTTTCATTTATTCTATTTCCAATGCTCTTCATTTCTTTGTGTGGCTTCTAGTTTCTGACTACACCAAATTTCCTTTGTCTGAAGAACTTCCTTAAACATTTCTTACAGAGTAAGTCCCCTGACAATAAATGTCTTTCATTTTTGATTGTCTGAGAAAGTCTTTCTTTCTTTTTCACTTTTGAAAGATATATTTGGAGAGTACAGAAGAATTCTGCATTGGAAACTTTTTTCTCTCAGCACTTTAGAGAGGTCATCTCATTGTCTTCTGGGTGTCATGGTTTCTGATGAGACATGGCTTAATTCTTATCCTTGTTCCTTGGTGGATAACTTTTCTTTTTGTTACAGGAAAGTGGTCCCCATCCAGACCCCAAGAGAGGGTTCTTGGATCTCATGCAAGACAGAATTCAGGGTCAGTCCACAGTTCAAAGTGAAAGCAAGTTTATTAAGAAAGTAAAGGAATAAAAGAATGGCTCACGAGGTCAGGAGTTCGAGACCAGCCTGGCTAACACAGTGAAACCCTGCCTCTACTAAAAATACAAAAATTAGGCCAGGCGCGGCGGCTCACGCCTGTAATCCTAGCACTTTGGGAGGCCGAGGCAGGTGGATCACTTGAGGCCAGGAGTTTGAGACCAGCCTGGGCAACATGGTGAAACACCGTTTCTACTAAAGATACAAAAATTAGCTGGGCATGGAGGCAGGCGCCTGTAATCCCAGCTACTCTGGAGGCTGAGACAGGAGAATCTCTTGAACACAGGAGGCAGAGGTTGCAGTGAGCCAAGATCGTGCCACTGCACTCCAGCCTGGGTGACAGAACAAGACTCTGCCTCAAAAACAAAACAAACAAACAAACAAACAAACAAAAAACAGAAAAACCAAACAAACAAAAAAACAGATAAAGCTAACTTGTGCTAGAACATTACCTGCCCATGTGAGGTGGTGAGTGACTAGACAGAAGCACATGGGAACTTTCTAGGGCTACAGGTATGTTCTATATGTAGATCAGGGTGGTAAATGTTTCCAGAGATGGTTGTAATAATCCCTCCCATCCTGTATGTGCTTTTCCAGTGTGACTTTTCCACTCTCCCACCACACAAGCTTTCTCCTCCCATTGAATGTGGCCTAGTGCTGTGACCTTTTTTGACCAACCAAATGAAGAAGTGATGATGTATAAACTTTCAGACCTGTGCCTTCTCAGACTGCCATTCCCATCTTTGTCCCTTAAAGCACTCCTCTTTGGCATCCAGCTCCCATGCAGCTGCCTGGAGAGGCCCACATCAAGAAAACCGAGGCCCTACATCAGTAGTCTCAGCTGCTATCCAGTCTCGGTTGCCAGCATTTTAGGGCTGTCCAGCCATTCCAGCCACCAACTGACATCAAAGAGCTCAACTCATAGTATACCAGTCAGCTTATAGAACCTTGAGGAAAAACGAATTGTTCATATTTTAAGTTAGTCAGCTTTGGGGCAATATTTATGTAGCAGTAAGTAACCAAAACCTTGGGGCTATTAGTTACATGGGCATATACATGTGGCAAAATTCATAGGATTGTACATTTATGATCTGAGCATTTTCCTGCATGTTAACCTCAGTAAAAATATTTATAAGTAAAAGCAAACCATCAGAGTATTATATAGTCATGAAAACCCAAAAGCAATCATAATAAATTATAAAAATTTAAAGCCAATTCTATTAAAATCAGAAACTAGAAAGGGTGCTCTGGGATTCAAAATTGCTTTGAAGATTTTAGCTAATTCAATACACAGGAAATTGAAACTGCACAAGTTATGGAAAAGAAGACAAAAAAGATATTTGCTGGTGATAAACTACACATCCAGAAAACTCAAGAGACTCTATTTGACAATATGATAAATTAATTAAAAATAAAAAGATGTGACTGGATTAACAGTGACTATACAAATGCTAGTGGCTTTCTCTATATAAACGATAGTTAGAATAGAAATTTTAAAAATCCAATTTAAATTTAAAAAGTATAAAATAGCTTAAATAGCTATAAAAAGCACATGGAGAAAGCCACAAAATATTATTAGAACTAAGATAAACTCTAAACTGAGATATGCTATATACCTGGTTGGGAAAACATATCATAAAAATATTACTCTTTCATATGCATACATATACATACACACTTAACACAATTCCAATCACAATCCCAACATTTTTGGTTACCTGCTTCAAATTTATTTACAATTCATATGGAAGAATAGCTAAAATGGTTTTGAAAAGTAAAATGATGATTGCATATTTGCTTTATCAGCCATTAAAATTTATTATATAAAACTTATTGAAATTTGAAATGCATATTGTTAGAATAGTAAACATGAAACTGAGAGGCAGAGTGAAGAGTCTGTATGTAAATCCCAGAATGTATTTATGACAAAGTTGGCATTTCAATTCAGGGGTTTATTTAATATTAATATATGATGCTGGCCTAACGTGTACTTTACTTGCAAGAATGCAATATTGGGATTTTAAGTCTTAACATACATAAAAATACATTCTTGATGATAGAAGAAAATGGAGGATGAAAATGGATTCTTGATGATAGATGAAAATGGAGATATTTTAAGTTGGGAAGTTTTATCAAGGACACATGTACATATTTTTTTTTGATACATTGAGAGGAACTCATGGTTTTGTATTGCCACTTTTGAAGACCCTATGCTGCATGCCTTTGTAAAATCCCAAATTTTGGAATGAGAGAAGAAACACTGGCTCTGCACACACATGTACACATGAATGTGTGCACTGAGACACATGCAAACATACTGAACTTATCCCTAGGTATTTTCTCATCTTACGTAAACGCTCTTGTCTTTCCAGTATGTACATGCTGCTGCTGCAGGGAGGTAAAAGGAAGGGAGTTGTGGAAGAAGAAAGGGAATGAAAAAGAAAGGAAGAGAAAAGGAGTGCCAAGGCATGTACCTTGGCAGAGTTGGCATGGATTGGGCATACCAGCTTCTTGATTCTTCAAAATGTCTTTCATCTGTTCTGAAGGATTTGGCAGTTTCTCCTGTTTTTTAGTTGCATTGTGTTGGTGGATGATAAGCCATTCTCATGCGTTTCTCTCAGTAACAAAATGTACCACAATTTCTTCTACCTGTGGGTTTCTAAAATACTTGGTTATTGCTTTGAAAGATATGTGAGATTGCAATCATTCCTTCAACAACAAATATTTGCTTCATTAACATAAAGTATATGCTCTGCTGCTCCATTTCCACGCTTTCTGCACACACAATGACTTTTTGTTTGATTGCTAAATCATAATGAAATCTTTTTGAAGATGTTTTCAATAACAAATTCTCATTGCTCTAACAATGCATATAACTCAGTTGAAGTGACAGCATTATGAACAGCCATGACGCCATGACCGAGTTTGCTCATGACTACTACAGTGGTTCTACCTCACTGACAGTGATTGTCCTTCTGATTTTACAAAAGTTAAACTATGTAGCTTGGCGTGGTGGCTCACACCTATATTCCCAGCTACTCAGGAGGCTGAGGCATGAGAATTACTTGAACCCAGGAAATGGAGGTTGCAATGAGCCAAGATTGTGCCACCACACTCCAGCCTGGGTGATAGAGCGAGACTCTGTCTCAAAAACAAACAACAAACAAACAAACAAAAACTATGAAAACATTTTAAAAGGTATGTTCTAGATTCAATGAGATACATTAAGTCGCCTCATTTCTAACAGTTCTTTTTTTCCTTTTTGAGCACTTGCTGTAGCAGCTGTGCTTCCCACAAACAGGCCAGTGTGGGCCTGCATCCTGAAGACATAGCATTGGTTCAGGGAACAGCAGTGGCTCAGGCAGGCTCATGCTGTCAGCGGAAGCACCAGCACTGGCCGACAACACATCCCACTGTCATTGCACCTTCACAGTGGGGATAAAGAGCTGTCTTGTTTGGGATACATAGAGCATCAAGAAGCAGGATCCCTTTTGTGCAGGATTAAGAAAAGGCAGTTTGTTCATGAGGCCCCAACAGGCAATTGCACACGCATCCAAGGGCTGAAAATAAAGTACAGTCAGGCTCATGGACAGGGCCTGTGAAGTCAGAACATGAGGTCTCTAACTCTTGGGCCATAAGACTTCTCCTATTTCTGCATCTTCTGATTCCTCTGCATAGTAAACACTCAATAGCTACTTGGATAACTTTGACTGTGGCTCACTATAGTGGTAGCAGGGTCCCAACTCTATACGACACAGGGTCTAAGCACAGGGACTTGGTTTTGTAATTCACATTCTTGACAGAGAAACTGGCTCAGCCTAGCCCATGGATTTGCTTTCAGTCCCATCCCACCCCTCCTCAGATGTCCATCTTTAGTCAACTGTGACCAATCTCAGGCTAGCCCTTCAGTAGGAACCATGAATGGGGTTGCTCTTTCCACCTCAAATGATGTGAGTAGAGAATTAACAACTGGCCCGCCCAGGGCAGGAGCTTTTTAATTGTTATTAGAACTCCTGGAAGATGCTGCATGGGCCTGGCTCAATATTTTGTTGATTTGTGAATCTTAAGGAAAATTTCAACTTCCTCAGGAGCCTAACCATAGTAGCCAGGTTATATCTGGCTGTCTAGTCATGAAAAAAGAAAAGATGAGACATGGGTTCAATTTTATCCCTAGTTTTAATATTGCCACTTTTTGTTTGCTAAAGTTCCATGTAAACCTATCAAGCTTAGAGTGCATTCCCTATGAACCAAACAGGCATCTAAGGTACCTAATGACAACCTACTAAGCCTGTTAGAGCCTCTGTTTGGAATTCTATGATCCCATAAGTGATAAATAGTGCAAAAGTAAGAATAGGATGGGTATAGGGGAAGGAAAGTTACTTCCATGGGTAGATATGCATCAATGTGTGGATGGAGAGATGTACTTTACAGAATATTTCTTTCTTTCTTTTCTTTTTTTTGATATGGAGTTTCACTCTGTCACCCAGGGTGGAAGGCAGTGGCACTATCTTAGCTCACTACAACCTCTGCTCCCAGGTTCAAGCAATTCTCCTGCCTCAGCCTCCTGAGTAGCTAGAACTACAGGCATGCGCCACCATGCCTGGCTAATGTTTTTTTTTTGTATTTTTAGTAGAGACAGGGTTTTGCCATGTTGGCCAGGCTGGCCTCGAACTCCTGACCTCAATTGATCCACCAACCTTGGCCTCCCAAAGTGCTGGGATTACAGATGTGAGCCACCGTGCCTGGTCCAGAATATTTTTTTTTAGGGATTTATCATAGGGTTTCTTTAAATCAGTATATTTTCAGAGTGAGTCATGTCACAAACAGAATGCAGCACTTATATTGCCTGAAGGCAGGTGTCCTCACAGGGTAAATAGGACACTAATCTTACAGAAGAAAGTGACCTCTATCATAGACCAATGATGTGACTTTGGTTAGTTCCCTGGGTGAGTCCACACTTCAAACTCCCTCTCCATAAAATGTGGGGTGGATTGTGGCTTCTTGCCTAGTGGGCAGGCTCCCTGCTTACAAAGAATGCTGCTGCATTAGGAAACAAAAGTGCACACACTATTATCGACACTATGCAGATATGTCTTGGCTGACAGCCCTGCCCATTTTAGAATTTATTTAGGGTACCCAAGGCATTCTCTCCCCAAAGACTGTTTTGTATCGACAGTACATTTTGCTGCTGGCAGAGGCAGAAGAAACCAAGCAGGCTCTCTTTGGCCTAACAGACCTAACAGACTGCCACGTGTTTCCTGCAGATACTTGTGCTAAGAGAAGAACCAAATTCATATTCAACTTTCAGGTCTTCACCAGCGGAGACAACTTGACCAGAAATCCAAAGATAGTCAACCAGAAATATGCCTCCAGCACCCATGGCCATAAGTTTCTGGGTTCATGGGGATCTGGGGCTCCCCTGTTCTGGGCAATTCCTCCTAGCTGGGCTACTGGAAACAAATTTCCTAAATACCCTTTGGCTGAGTTCTTGAAAGGATGCAAATAGCTGGTTTCACCACTAGCTATTTCCTCCTTCCTCCAATGGCAGTTAATTCTAGGGTCAAGCCCTTTCTGACTCTCTGAGATGTTTCTCTGAGGAGACAAAGAAGCCCAAGTTTAGAGTGTGCTGGGAGTGAAGGAGAACCTTCCTCATTCTCATTTATTCAACATCTCGTCTTGTACACAAAAGAGATTTGAAAGCAGCTAGAGAAATATGGGCCAACAAAGAAGAATAAAAAGAAAATAGAAAATTAAAAAAAGAAGAAAAACAAAAGAGACTCAGAACAAAGAAAAATGAGAGTAGGAAAAAATGTGAAGGCTGATGGGGAAATGCCAGCACACAATGTGTTTTCCCTGATGACTCTGAAAACATTGCTTGTGTTCACGGGTGCTTGATGGCTTTTCTTTCATGAGGAGGACACAGATATGACCTTGCCCAGACCCTGGGAGGGTGGGGAGGCAGACAGACTAGCAAAAGGCAGTTCTGTGTTGCATCTGGGGTCAGTTCTCCCCTCTATCCCACTTTCACGTCTCCTGACCACCCCTGTTCCTCCACGAAGTAAGTGGACTGCTGCTCATCACCTGAAGGATGATGTCAGAAAAACCCCCAGAGTACAGTCAGAGGGCTGGTCAGATTCAGAACCCCAGCATCCTATTTGGGGCCTGGTAAGGAGAAAAGCCAGGAGCTCTGTACCAGCCAATCTGCTCCTAGTGTGTCCTTTTCTGACATGGCTGTGGCTGCTGGTGTCAAAGGGCTGGGGAAAGTGTGTAGGTGGCCCTTTCATCCAGCTTCCAAGTCCACCAGGGATGGACAGTGAAGGCCTAACTCTGTAAAGTATTCACTGCAGCTTTCTAGCTATGTGACTGCTATGGTTTGGATATTTGACCTCTCCAAGCCTCATGTTGAAATTGGATCCCAAGTTTTGCAGGAGGAGCCTAATGGAAGATGTTTGGATCATGGGGGTAGATGCCTCAGGAAGGGCTTAAAACACCTGCAAGAGCTATTTGTTTGTTTGTTTGTTTTGTTTTAAGACACTCTGTCTTCCAGGCTGAAGTGCAGTGGCGCTATCTTGGCTCACTGCAGCCTTGACCTCCTGGGCTCAAGCAATCCTCCCTCCTCAGCCTCTCCAGTAGCTGGGACCACAGACATGTGTTACTACACCCGCCTAATTTTTGTATATATTTTTTGTAGACACAGGGTTTTGCCATGTTGCCCAGGCTGGTCTCAAACTCCTAGGTTCAAGCAATCCTCCTGCCTCAGCCTCCCAAAGTGCTGGGATTATAGGCGTGAACCACCATGCCTGGTGAAAACTGTTTTTTAAAAAGAGTCTGGCATGTCTCTCTCTCTTTTGCCTCATTTCTCACCATGTGATCACTGCACACGCTGGCTCCTCTTTGCCCTTTGCCATAAGTAGAAGTAGCCTGAAGCCTTCCCCAGGAACAAATGCTGGAACCATGGAACCATGCTTCTTAGACAGCCTGCAGATCTGTGGGCCAAATGAACCTCTTTTTTTTGATAAATACCCAGCCAGCCACAAGTATTCCTTTTTTTTTTTTTTTTTTTTTGACACAGGGTCTCATTCTGTCACTGCAGTCTCAACCTCCCAGGCTCAAGTGATCCTCCTGCCTCAGCCTCCCCACAAGCATGTGCCACCATGACTAGCTGATTTTTTAAATTTTTCTTTTGTAGAGACATGGTCTCGCTATGTTGACCAGGCTGGTTTCAAACTCCTGGCCTCAAGTGATCCTCATGCCTTTGCCTCCAAAAGTGCTGGGATTATAGGTGTGAGCAATCAGGTATTCCTTTATGGCAACACGATGGACTAAGACAGTGACATTGAGCAAACTGGTCAGTCTTCTCAAAACTATTTTAGATGAAGCTAAAATGACCTGTCTGAGAAGGTAGATATCTTTAAGTCAAATAGTAATGCATACTAGGGCCTAGTTAACATGACCATAACTTATTTATAAGAATCTAGTGAGTTAGTTGAATCAACCTGAGCACAGAAACTTTTGATTGATTGGTAAGTTAGCATCCCGGTACTGGAAGAAGAGATAGACTAAGAGATCTGCCAGAGAAGTAGAGTTGCATGATGCTTAATGGTTGGAGTGTGGCAGAGAGGGCTCTTTCATTTATTTTGGGCAAGTTTCCAAACTTCCTTTAGTCTCAGTTTCCTCCTCTTGAAAATGAGAATAATCATAGTTAAATTCTTTACACATTTTGGGGGGATTCAATGGCTGGTATATGAAAGGTGTTTAGAATTCCGATTGTCATTGTAAGTGCTCAATGAACATAAGCTATTGCTACTACTTTAACAAACATTAATAAAAAGAGTAGCATTGACTTCCAGGAAATTACTAATTCTCCGTAGTGCAACATTGTTAGGACAATGTTATTCCCCCCTTGCAATGAGAGAATGAATACTGTTCTCATGAGGAGAGCCATACATGGAAAGCCATGCTCTCAGAGACCTGGCAACAGTTTTTGTTGGAAACTTATCTAATAGTACTCGTATTTCACTTTTACTCATTAAGGAGACAGTTGTGGATGAGGAAAAGAGTAGCAAAGAAGAAAACATTTATCTGATGAGTTTTTTCCATGTCTTGGCCAACTCCCTCGCCATCTGCTCTTTATGTGGAATTGCTTTGTTTTCTTGGCGGTGATGGGATCCCAGGAAGGTTTCACACAACAGAGTATCAGCTGATATGGAGGTAATGGAGGATAAAGACTGAATATCCTTTTCTGAAGATGAATGGTATGTGCAAACATGGAAATTACACCAATTCTGCAATAGAAACCAAATTAGAAAAAGCCTGGATAATCCTATATCCTAAAAGAATTGGGTAAAATGTTTGAAAATGCATTAAGAAATAGATAAGGCTGACATAATTAGCATAATTTTTTCTATAAAATACTTAGTTTAAGAATGCTGAAGGGGAGTTATTCTGTAGAGTAGGTTAAACGGCTTCCCTTTAATCTCACTTACACTATTATATTGCTCAGCAAACTATTTCTTTTATAAAGGTGTTTGCTGGATGCTGTGGGGGAATGTTGGACAGAAATGAACCATGGACCTGCCCTCAAAGTAAACTGCATCTTGGACTACTTTTAAATGTTATGAATAGGCTCAAATTTAATATGGCTTGGTTGCTCTCTTTTGAAAGATGATGGGAAAATAGAGTTCTTTCTCTAAGAGTAAACCCAGGTTGATTTGGGCTTGCACAAATCAATAGAGGAAGGAAAATAAACAGACTTTGTGTGCTTGTGTGCAAGTTTGTGTCTGTATGTGTGTGAGAGTGTGTGCTGTGAAAGTGTGTGTGGTTCACTATTACACTTAGGGCCTGCCACACTACCACACAGTAGGCCCTTAGCGGACATGTGCTGAATGATTGAATGTTGAACAGGGACAAGAATTTCTCTGTCCCCAGGAGCAAACCAAAGAACATATGCTCTTCCCTGTGAGGTGTTTCCTATGATAGAGAATCTATAAAGAACTGGGTGGATGGGGTGGATTTAGGGGGCAGCTGAGGTCGCTAGTGGTTCAGAAACAAAGGATTTAGGGAGAATCCTGCACTCAAGGCTGAGGCGAGAAGGAGGAAGGTTTTGGAGTCCAACTGCCTTGACTTGGAATTGTGGCTCTTTCATTTAGCAGCTGGGTGATCTAGTTACCTTTTGTGTTGTGTGCTACATCCCCTTGGTCCCTTGCAGCCTCCGATTTCAGCTGCTGCTATGAAGGGCAGTTCTGTGCAAGCTCAAGTTCATCTTCCACTGACAGCTTCCCACTTCAAGGTTTAGTCTTTCTGCTCCAGGCAACTAGAACAACAACCCACAGGTACCCCAGAAGTGCACAAATGCTCTTACCTATGACATTCAGATGATACATCTGGGGAGCCTCTTAGCAGGTCTTGATAGAATTTGACCCCCATGTAGCTGTGGCCTCAGTAACACAATCTGATACTGGGTTTTCCCCTTTCCCTCTCTCCCTCACCAAGTTTTATCATTTCTGCTTCCCGGAACCACCTATCTGAATTATCTGCACTCAAGGCCTTATTTCAGGCTGTTTTTAGGGAAACCCAAGTGAAGACAGCCTCATAAAACTGAGTGGTATACATCACGCGAAAGCAAAGCCCTCTGCAAACTCATCATTCTGAAAAGTGGATTAGTGACATGTGGCCTTCCTAGAAGAGGTCATTCTGGGTGCTCCTCTTTCCTAGGCAAGGGTCTTCAATGGGCAAATCTCACAATCCCCTTTGCTTGGGCAGAAGTGTAGGGCTAAGAGTCAGCTGAGTGAGACAGAAGTGGCCACCACTTGTTTGTGAGTTGGCCCAATTGCCCATAAGAAAGGAGTTCATGCTCCCAAATATTTTATAAGGGGCTCTGCTTCCTAGGTAGCTGGAAACCTGGAGTTGTGCGGAGCAAAGTTGAGAAGGAGAAATGCCGGTAGGGGCCACCTGGCAAAGTCTTAGGTTCTACAAGGTCAAAACTAAGCATGTATCTCTCCACTAGCAAAAGTTTTCTACCACTTGAGTCCAGTGAGACAAACACTCACAAATCAGACAAAACAACTTTATTACTCACAGATTGACAGCAAAGTTAAACAAAGCCCAGGATTCATAGCAAGTTGGTCCTCCAAGGCTCAGGAAAGCTGCCCAGGGAAGAGGGAGTCTTGTCTGTTCATGCCCCAGACGCAGGGCAGCTGAGGAACCCTGAAACCACCCCATTCTGGATTTTATATCTGGGCACAGCTGGGCTCATTAAGAAGAAGTGTTGCAGTGTTTTACCCCTCTCTGGGAGAAATAAGGTCACAATCTGGATTGTTCTAACACTTTCTCCCCATCTCAGGATGTTGTACTCTGCAGTTATTCTGAGAACTACAAACAGGAGACAGGAGGCCAAGTTGGCCAAGGTCATCTGGGACCTGTCCTCCTGTATCACCAAGTCCAGAGCCAAAGTCAGGAAAGGACAGCCATATCTATTCTCATTCAAAAGCTGAAGCTGTCCTAGGCCCTTCCTGTCCTCACCTTCCACATCATTCAGTCAGTCATTGAGGTGCATCATTTCCACTTCCTAAAGACTGCTGGAATCCAACCACTTCTCTCCCTCTTCACTGTCACTTATAACATTGCAACAGCTTCCTGTCTCTCTTCTCAATGCATGGTTCCCACATAATACAGTCCTCGTGCACAGGAGCATGATTTATCTTTAAAAAAACCCATTCCCCTACTGAGGCTCTTCCATGATTCTCCAATTGCTCAATTCTGACCTGCATGAGCAGGCCCTGCCCTTGGACTAGCTGCTCTCCACCCTCTTTCCCAGAGCTCCAATAGCAGTTTATTCTATTTATTTTATTTTTTCAGTTCGTTGTGTACTCCAAGCTTCTTCTCACCACTGGGAGCTTTGGCACATGCTGTCCCCTCTCCTGGGAGGCCCTCTTTATCCTGACCCCATACAACCTGGCCAACATCAGGTCTCATTGAAAGTTAATTTCCTCAGGGGTATTAAGTTCCCTGTTACACACTTTCATAGCACCTTGTGCTTTGCCTTTAAAATATTTGCCACTATTTATTTTTAATTACTTGGTTGTGCAATTATTTGTTGTCTGTCTCATTAGACTGTGAGCAATGTGGACAGAGTTCATATCTTTCTCATTGATTAATGTGTATACAACATGAAAAATATTTCCTGGAATATGGTATTCAATTCTGAGGAAGAGAGAGAGGAAATGATGGAAAGAAAGAGAGCACCCATTAATTGGGCACTGAAAATGTGCCAGGCTTAAGTATTACATAGTCATTAATCTGAAATATACAATATATAAGGTAGGCACTATTGTCTCTTCTTAGATGTGAAGAAGCAGGCCTGGAGACATTAAGTAGCTTGCCAGTCACAGTGTTAGTTACTGGCAGATCTGGGACACAGACTAACTTCCATCTGATTCAAGGCCTCTCCACTGAGCTATGTTTTTAGGTGCACAGGATTCGCTTGGCCATGTCCTTGTTAAAGGCCAGCAGGACTTTACAACAGGCCTTCCCAATGGAGGAACTGCAAATTTTAGAAATAGTTTTGGTCTAGGCAGGATGGGCTCACTAGTTGGGCTGGTCTTGGGCCTCCAGGGGTCGGGGCTGGAGTGCTTCTGTAGGCTCAGCTGGGAGAACTGGCAAAGACAGAGCTGAGAAAACAAGGACCTTCCAGAATGCCAGCAGCTGGGACATAGAAGACACCCTAGGCAATGCTTGCCTTTAAAGAATTTGTCATTCTATTGGGGAGAGAGGCTTAATAAGCTCCATTCAAGACACTAACAACATGAAAGAGGATTGAGTTCAAGTACAATTGTTGGGAGTTACAAATACGCTTCAGTGTTTAGCCAGTATGGCCTGGACGTTGGTTTTAGAATTGAGTTCTTCATTTTCCATTCATGGTAAGGCATGACTGAAACTGGGTTTTATTTGTGTGGGTTGGATAGGGATGAGGGATAGCATTTCAGGTGGGAAGTACAACATGCATAGACATGGAGGTGAGACAGAGGATATGGGAGGGGAACAAGACTTGCGTAGGATGTCGCAGAAGAGGTATGTTTAGCCCAAACCAGGTTATTCTCCCTTCATTGAGCTAAGAGTTTCAGAAACAGAAACCAGTATCCCATTCTAGTTAAGCTTCATGATAATTTTAAAAAAAGGTTTCTGCACTCATATTACAAAAAGAGCTTCTGAATGCTTACTGTATTCAAGGCCTGGGCACAAAGTACTCTATGCCTTATCTTATTTGATTCCCACCACAAATCTGAACTTTAGGAACTTATACCATTCCCATTTGTCAGATGGAGGTGCAAAGGGAAGTTTTATAATGTCACTCAGATTAACTCACTGGTAAGTCATGGCATCAGCAGTCAAACCAAGCAGCCTGACTCTCAAGAGACACCTGTGCCTTCTTTTCTGTGCTCTGTGCTGACAACCTTCAATGGGTGGGCTATGAGCATAGAGTAGAGATGCCTGGTAGTTGCACATCTTTGGCAGACACATTAGCTAATTTGTACCTTGGAAATAGAGAATTTAGGGAATATTATCCTTATTTTGAAGGTAGGAAAATTAAACTTGAGGGGCCATTATTATCTAAGTATTAATAATGACAACAATAATAGTGACTCTCCAGTGAGTGGCTAACACACCCTGCCAAGCATGCTGGCCTGGCCAGGAGGACTCCATTGGATAGTGAGTGCAACAGCCAAGGTCACACAGATACTCATCTAAGAGAAAAATTTGATCAGGACTCCAGGGGACTCTCCAGAGGCAGAAGACGTGGGCAGAGAGAACTAGCAGCCTGCTGTTTTAATTCCCAGAGGCAACCTGGTAGGACAGGTGGGAGTAAACTAGCAGAGGCTGATTGACCATATTGATGACACAAATTGCAATGCGTACAGGGGCTAGCATCTTCCTAATGGTCCTCATTTGTCAGGTGGTAATTCTCATACCTAGCTTGGGTTGTTTGTCTTCTGTGGAATCAGTGCAAACTGGGGAATCACCACCAGCACACTGAGCTGCTATAGTCATTGTTTGCATCGTTCTTCTTGTTTGGGGAACTTCTACACAAGTGTTTCCTCAAATTTTTGGCCTTAGCAAGGCAGGACCTTGTCTCTACAAAAAATAAAAAATTAGCCAGGTGTGGTAGTGTGCACCTGTATTCCCAGCTACTTGGGAGGCTGAGGCGGGAAGATCGCCTGAGCCCAGGAGGTTGAAAAAAAAATTATTTTGGGCCTTAGGACCCTGTTATACTCTTATAAGTTATTGAAGATCCCAAAAAGAGCTTGTTTATATGGGCTATATCTATTGATACTTTACTACATTAGAAATTAACAGCAATATATTAAAAATATTATGTATTAATTCACTTTAACAATAATCAACCCATTAGATGTTAACATAAGTAATATATTTGCATCATAAATGACTGTATTTTCCCAAACGAAAAGCTTTACTAAGAAGATTCGCCATTTCACATTTATGAACTAATGTTGGTTCTGGGATGCAGAGCTTGGCATCACAGGTCATGATTTTGCAGGAATTCTACTGAAAGTATTTCAAGCTCTTTGTCCAATATTTAGATAACATTTAGATACATTTTTTATGGATTTCTTTGGATGCTTAATGCCAGCACCGATGCTTTCAATTAATTGTCAACTCTGCATTTCCTGCAGGCTAACAGATTTACCTTCCAAAATGTGCTTTGGCCCATTGTAATTAATAATGTGACTTCCTGAAATAGGAGAGAGCTCTGGAGCAGGGAAAATGTGCATTGTGCCCCCTGAGTGCTGTGGATGGCTGCCAGAGCCAAGCCTGGGCTGCAGCATCGCATCAGGCAATAAGTCAGGGTGCTTGAGACTTGTGAGAGCAAACAGGGATGGAGAAAGGGATAAAATTCACTAATAGGGAGTTATTTATATGTTTCAGAAAGCCAATGAACATATCAAATAACAAAATAATGTTTGTTATGGTCTTTGGAGTGTGCTTTGAGGAAGCCTCTTCTGAAAATGATTCTGTTAGCCTGTTGTCCCTAAGCCACCCTGCCACCATGAGCCCAGGAAATTAGTCATCCATTAGCGGAGGTCTATGTCACAAAGCTGTTCTTCATAGACTTCTCTGACCTGCTGGCCTTTGTCCTGTGTTTCTTGCCTTCCCCTACTGTGTTCCTGAGCATACAAATATTTTCTCACTCATCGTTTATTATTAAATCTTATTATTTCTATTTTTCATTGTGATGAAATACATGTCATATAAAATTTATCACCTTAATTTTTAAGTATACAGCTCAGTAGTGCTAAGTACATTTACATTGTTTTGCAACCAATCTTCAGAGGTTTTTCACCCTGCAAAACTGAAACTCTATATCCACTCATCAATAGCTTTCCATTCCTTTCCCTCCCCCAGCCTCTGGCAACCACCCTGCTACTTTCTGTCTTTATGAGTTTGACTATTCTAGGTACCAAATTTAAGTGGACTTATACAGTATTTGTCTTTTTGTGAATGGCTTATTTCACTTAGCATAACGTTCACATATAAGGTTCATTTATATTATAGCACATGTCAAAATCTGATTCCTTTTTAGGGTTGAATAATATTTTTTATATAGATACAGATACACACACACCACATTTTGTTTATCTATTTACATGTCAATGGACACTTGGGTTGCTTCCACCTTTTGGCTATTATAAATAATGTTACTAGGAATATGGATATACAAATATCTCTTAGGGACCCCACTTTCAATTCTTTTGGGTGTATACCCAGAAGTGGAATTGCTGGATCATATAGTAATTATATTTTTTACTTTTTTGAGGAAACATCATGCCGTTTTCCACAGCAGCTGTACCATTTTACATCCTCGACAACAGTACATAAGGTTTCCAGTTTCCCTACATCCTAACTATCACTTGTTATATTCTGTTTTCTGGTAGTGGCCATCCTAATGGGTTCTCATATTTGTACTCTCCACAACAGCATATGATGCATTACCTGGCCTATGGGATGGCCACAATAAGTGGCTTTTAAATGGAGTGCTCTTTAGTTTCAATAACATATTGAAACTACTCTCCTACAGGTCACCCTGCTCACCCTCAACAAAGCCATCTTTGACAGTGCACAGTGGTGATCTACATAAGGGTTGAGAAACTGTTGTACCTGAAGACAGTGCTTCCCAACACAACCTGTCCACACATGGGGAACACTCAACATTCTACAGATGTCAATTTTTCCTAAAAGAATCTTTAAAATTATGTTGGAGTTATCTGATACCACAATATAAAATTTATCTAAAAAATAATGCTGTGGGAACAGACACACAATTCCTGGAAAGAAAGAGGAGTTGGGCACAGGAAGACTATTTCTAAGCAATTGAAACCTGTTAAAATGGTATACAGCTGCCTTTCCTGGAAGACAGAGGGGCACTGCTGACCCGGTATGATGCAGATGGTTTTGTTCAGTACCCCTTCCTTGCTGTGGCCTGAGGTTTAACATCACAATTACAAATCATAGTGCTGCTATTAGCATTTATCCTTGGGGAAACCTTGTTTCTTCTACTTATTTGCTATTCATTGCTTCCAGCTCTGGTTCTGGTCTATGGGTTGTTTTTCTTTTCTTTTCTTTTCTTCTTTTTTTTTTTTTTTTTGAGACGGAGGCTCCATCTGTCGCCCAGGCTGGAGTGCAGTGGCACGATCTCGGCTCACTGCAAGCTCCGCCTCCCGGGTTCAAGCCATTCTCCTGCCTCAGCCTCCCGAGTAGCTGGGACTACAGGCGCCCGCCACCACGCCTGGCTAATGTTTTTGTATTTTTAGTAGAGACAGGGTTTCACCGTCTGGATCTCCTGACCTCGTGATCCGCCCACCTCGGCCTCCCAAAGTGCTGGGATTACAGATGTGAGCCACCGTGCCTTTTTCTCTCTTTTTTAAACTTTTATTTTGGGTTCAGGGGTACATTGCAGGTTTGTTATATAGGTAAACTGTATGTCATGGGGGTTTGGTGTACAGATAATTTTGTCACTCAGGTAATAAGCATAGCACCCGATAGGTATTTTTTCTGATCATCTCCCTCCTCCCACCCTCCACCCTCAAGAAGGTCCCAATGTCTATTGTTCACCTCTATGTATCTATGTTTTCTTGTTATACCTCCTACTCATAAGTGAGAACATGTGGTATTTGGTTTTCTGTTTCTGCATTAGTTTGCTTAGGATAATGGCCTCCAGCTCCAACCACGTTGCTGCAAAGGACGTGATCTCATTCCTTTTTATGACTGCATAGTATTCCATGGTGTATATATACCACATTTTCTTTATCCAGTCTACCATTAATGGACTTTTAGGTTGATCTCATGTCTTTGCTATTGTGAATAATGCTGCAATAAAGATACACATGCATATGTCTTTATAGTAGAATGATTTATATTCCTTTGGGTATATACCCAATAATTGGATTGCTGGGTTGAATGGTAATTCTGTTTTAAGTTCTTTGAGGAATCACCACAGTGCTTTCCACAATGGCTGAACTAATTTACATTCCCACCAGCACTATGTAAGTGTTCCCTTTTTCTCTGCAACCTTACCAGCATCTGTTATTTTTTGATTTTTTAATAGTCATTCTGAATTGTGTGAGATGATATCTCATTGTGGTTTTGATTTGCATTTGTCTAATGATCAGTGATGTTGAGTAGTTTTTCATATGCTTCTCGGCCACATGTATGTCTTCTTTTGAAAATTGTCTGCTCAGATCTTTGCCCACTTTTTAATGAGGTTGTTTGTGTTTTGCTTGTAAATTTGTTTAAGCTCCATAAAGAGTCTGGATATTAGACCTTTGGTGGATGCATAATTTGCAAATATTTTCTCCCATTTTGTAGGCTGTCTATTTACTCTGCTGATAGTTTTGTTTTTTGCTGTGCAGAAGCTCTTTAGTTTAATTAAATCCCCTTTGTCAACTTTTGTATTTATTGCAATTACTTTTGGTGTCTTAGTCATGAAATCTTTGTTCAGAATGGCAGTTCCTAGATTTTCTTCCAGGATTTTTATATTTTGGGGTTTTACATTTAAATCTTTAATCCATCTTGAGTTGACTTTTGTTATGTGGTATAAGGTAGGGGTCCAGTTTCAAACTTCTGCACATGGCTAGCCAGTTTGATATTCCTTTGATGCCTAGTTTATTGAGCGTATTTTAGCATGAAGGGATGTTGAATTTTATTGAAAGCCTTTTTCTGCATCTGTTGAGATAATTATGTGGGTTAGTGCTGTTTATGTCATTAATCACACTTATTGATTTGTATATGTTGAACCAACCTTGCATCCCAGGGATAAAGCCTATGTGATCGTGGTGGATTAGATTTTTGATGTGCTACTGGATTCTGTTTGGTAGTATTTTGTTGAGTATCTTTACATCTATATTAATAAAGGATATTGGCCTGAAGTTTTCTTT
This sequence comes from Pan troglodytes, assembly GCF_028858775.2. Lineage (NCBI taxonomy): Eukaryota > Metazoa > Chordata > Mammalia > Primates > Hominidae > Pan > Pan troglodytes. The sequence goes on from NC_086015.1 coordinate 43,621,030, forward strand.
TTTGTTGTGTCTCTTTTAGGTTTTGGTATCAAGATAATGATACCAACTCATAGAATGAGTTGAGAAGGAGCCCTTTATCCTCAATTTTTTGGAATAGGGTCAGTAGGAATGGTACTAGCTCTTCCTTATACATCTGGTAGAATGTGACTGTGAATCCATCTGGTCCTGGGATTTTTTTTTAGTTGGTAGGCTTTATATTACTGATTTGATTTCAGAAGTTGTTTTTATTCTGTTCAGGAATTCATTTTCTTCCTGGTTCAGTCTTGGGAGGGTGTATTTGTCCAGAAATTTTTCTATTTCTTCTAAACTTTCTAGTTTATGTATGTAGAGGTATTCATCATAGTCTTTGATTTTTTTTTTGTACTTATGTGAGGTGAGTGGTAACATCCCCTTTATCATTTCTAATTGTGTTTATTTGGCTCTTCTCTCTTTTTTTCTGTATTATCCTAGCCAGTGGTCCATATATCTTATTATTTTTTTCAAAAAACACACTGCTGGATTTGTTGGTCTTCTGTGTGGTTTTTTCATGTCTCAATTTCCTTCACTTTAGCTCTAATTTTTGTTATTTATTGTCTTCCGGTAGTTGGTTTGCTCTTGCTTTTGTAGTTCTTTTAGTTGTGATGTTATGTTATTAATTTGAGATCTTTCTAACTTTTTGATGTGGACATTTAGTGCTATAAACTTTCCTCTTAACACTGCCTTAACTGTGTCCCAGGGATTCTGATATCTTGTATCTTTGTTCTCATTAGTTTCAAAGAATTTCTCAATTTCTGCCTTAATTTCATTGTACACCCAAAGTCATTCAGGAGCAAGTTGTTTTATTTCCATAGAACTTTATGGTTTTGAGTGATTTTCTTAGTATTGATTTCTATTTATATTGTGCTTTGGTCTGAGAGTGTGATTGGTATGATTTTTTTTTTTAATTTGCTGAGTATTGTTTTCTGTCGATTTTGAGGTCAATTCTGGAGTATGTGCCATGTGGCAATGAGAAGAATGTATATTCTATTGTTTGGGGGTGGAGAGTTCTGTAGATATCTATCAGATCCAGTGCTGAGTTCAAGTCCTGAATATCTTTGTTAATTTTCTGCCTCAATGATTTGTCTAATATTCCCAGTGGGATGTTAAAGTCTCCCACTATCATTGTGTAGGGGTCGGTTTTTGTAGTCTCTAACAACTTGCTTTATGAATCTGGGTGCTCCCGTGTTGGGTGCATATTTATTTAGGATAGTTAGATCTTCTTGTTGAATTGAACCCTGTGTACATTATACATGTACCATTACGTAATTTCCTTCTTTGTCTTTTTTGATCTTTGTTGGTTTAAAGTCTGTTTCATCAGAAACTAGAATTGCAACCTCTGCTTTTGTCTGTTTTTTGTTTGTTTGTTTGTTTGCTTGATAGATTTTTCTCTGTCCCTTTATTTTGAGACTGTGGATGTCTCTGCATGTGAGGTGGGTCTCTTTAAGACAGCATACCATTGGGTCTTGCTTTTTTATCCAGTTTGCCACTCTGTGCCTTTAATTGGGGCATTTAGGTCATTTACATTCAAGGGTAGTACTAATATATGCATATTTGATTCTGTCATCCTGTTGTTAGCTGGTTATTATGCAGACTTGTTTGTGTGGTTGCTTTATAGTGTCACTGGTCTGTATACTTAGGTATGTTTTTGTAGTGGCTGGTAATGTTCTTTCCTTTCCATATTTAGTGCTCCTTTCAGGACCTCTTGTAAGGCAGTTCTGATGGTAACAAATTCTGTTAGCATTTGCTTGTCTGAAAAGGATCTTATTTCTCCTTCACTTATGAAGCTTAGTTTGGCTGAATATGAAATTCTTTGCTGGAAATCTTTTTCATAAAGAATGCTGAAAATAGGCCCCAGTAGCTTCTGGTTTGTAGAATTTCTGCTGAAAGCTCCACTGTTAACCTGATGGTGTTCCCTTTGTAGGTGACCTGGCCCATCTCTTTAGCTGTCTTTAACATTTTTTCTTTGATTTCGACCTTGGAGAATCTGATGATTATGTTTCTTGGGGATGGTCTTCTTATGTAATATCTTGCAGAGATTCTCTGTATTTCCTGGATTTGAATGTTGAGGTTAGCAAAGTTTTCATGGACGATATCCTGAAATATAATTTCCAAGTTACTTGCTTTCTCCTCATCTGTTTCAGAGACACCAATGAGTTGCAGATTTAGTCTCTTTACATAACCCCATATTTCTCAGAGATTTTATTCATTCGTTTTTATTCTTTTTTCTTTATTTTTTCTGACTGAGTTTTTTCAGAGAGCCAGTCATTGAGCTCTGATATTCTTTCTTCAGCTTGGTCTATTCTGCTATTAATACTTGCACTTGCATCGTGCAATTCTTGTAAGGTGTTTTTCTGCTCTGTTAGATCAGTTTGGTCCTTTCTTATAATGGCTATTTAATCTATCAGCTCCTGTATTGTTTTATTGTGATTCTTAGCATCCTTGGATTGCATTTTGATGTTCTCCTGAATCTCAATCATCTTCATTCTTATCCATACTCTGAATTGAATTCTATTTCTTTCATTTCAGCCATTTCAGCCTGGTTAAGACGCCTTGTTTGGGAACTAGTCTGGTCGTTTGGAGGAAATAAGGCACTCTGGCTTTTTGAGTTGCCAGAGTTCTTGTGTTGGTTTTCTCTCATTTGTGCAGGCTGATGTTTCTTCAATTTTTGAAGTTGCTGTCCTTTGGTTTGTTGTTGTTTGTTTTTTTTCTTTGATGCTTCAGGGGATTTGATTATGGTATAATGTGGGTTTGGGTGACTGGCTTTGATTCTAGTCCACTCATGGGTCTTGGAAGACTCTCCTTCAATTACTGTCTTCATGCTCATATTTCTTTTTTTTTTTTTTTTTTAATTTCTTTTTTTTTCTTTTTATTTATTTATTTATTTATTTTTATTTTTTATTATACTTTAAGTTTTAGGGTACATGTGCACATTGTGCAGGTTAGTTACATATGTATACATGTGCCATGCTGGTGCGCTGCACCCACTAACTCGTCATCTAGCATTAGGTATATCTCCCAATGCTATCCCTCCCCCCTCCCCCCTCCCCACCACAGTCCCCAGAGTATGGTATTCCCCTTCCTGTGTCCATGTGATCTCATTGTTCAATTCCCACCTATGAGTGAGAATATGCGGTGTTTGGTTTTTTGTTCTTGCGATAGTTTACTGAGAATGATGCTCATATTTCTTTAGTCGGGTGTTCTGGCCCATGGAGCTTCCTCAGACACAGGCTACAGTTGGCAAGAAAGCTGTATCCTTCCTAGGTCAGCCCCAATCTGCTGTCTGTTTGCTTCCTAGGGAAAGACAGGTTGTGTCTCTTCACAGAGCTCCAGCAGAATGCTGGGTTGGAAGCTCAAGTGGTTGTGGCCTATCTGACTACAGGTGGTGGGGGTGGGGTAGTTGCCTGCCCTACCATCTGGGTACTTCCAGGGTGATAGGAGGCTGTGCCCCTTGGTAAATTCAGGCAGAAATAGGACTGCTGAGGCAGAAGTTCTAGTAGGAATGGGTTTCCTGGTACCAGCAGCAGGAGTGGGTGGGGATGCCCACCCTGCCATCCAGATGCTTCCTGGGATAATAGCAGACTGTGCTCACTGGCTGAGTTCCCTCAGAAGCAGGATCACTAGTCTGGAAGCGCTAGAAAGTGTTGCTCACCAGACTACCAGTGGCAGGGGTGTGCAGGGTTGCATGATCTGCCATCTGGGTGTTTTCTGGGACAACAGGAAGCTGCACCCTCTAGCTGAGTTCACACAGAAGTGGGGCCACTGGGCCAGAAGCTCTAGCAGGTGTTGCCTGTCTGGCTATCAGTGATGGGGGTAGGTGGAGTCATGTCCCTTGCCATCTGGGTATTTCTCAAGACAACACAAAGCTGCACCCTCCAGCTGAATTCCCACAGAAGCAGGAACACTGGGCCAGAAGCTCTAGTAGGCATTGCCTGCCTGGCTATAAGCAGTGGGAGTTGGTTGGGTTGCCTGCCACGCCATCTGGGTGCTTCCTGGGACAACAGGAGGCTGTGCCCATCAGCTGGGTTCATGCAGAAGCAGGGCCACTGGGCCAAAAGTTCTAGCAGGTGTTGCCTGCCTGGCTACCAGTGGCAGGTGTGGGTGGAATGTCACATGCCCTGCCATCTGGGTGTTTCCTGGGATACCAGGAAGGTGCACCCTGTGGCTGAGTTCACACAGAGATGGGGCTGCTGGGCCAGAAGCTCTAGCCAGGGGGATTCTCCCATTCCCAGTTTTGCACAGGTGGAGACCGTAAATCCCCCTGGTGGCTTTCACTTACTCACCCTTTCCCACATTGGAGAGAGTCTCCTGGCTTCATGCTGAGCCCAGATGGGCTGGTGCCCAGTTTTACTCCTCTCTGCTCTCTGTGTCCCCTGCTGCCTTGATGGATCTCAATGTGGTTTCTCAGATGATCGGCCTGCAAGGTCAGTGTTCATTAGCCCTTTTCTTTCCTTTCCATGAAATGGTGCATATGAGCTGCTTCTAGTTCACCATCTTGCCACCCCCCATCACCCCCACTTTTTTTTTAAGAAAGAGAGTTCTTTGAAGATTTTTTCAACTTCCTGCAAGCACAACATTCAAAAAGTAAGTTTTCTTTATGATCTAGGTGTTGTGAAGTAAATGGTGGTGATTTGCAAGGTATCTAGTATATCATTGTGTTAATAATAGGTTCATTTCAGTAATCCAAATAATGCTTTAAACATCATCACCATTTTGTCTTAGTGAAATCAAGGCAGATGAACCTAATGGCAGTGTCAGTATCCTGACTAGACCTCAAGCCCCTAGTGCCCATAGTACCCCTCTTTTCAGATGCTGAGATGTCATGTTGCTTATCGAGTGGTTCGTGACTTGGTGACAAATGTTTTGTGGTTTGGAAGGTCAACCAAGTCTGTGGACCAGTTGGGTATCAGGAATGGCTTTATGCAGTCATCCCATCACTGTTCTGTCTCTTTACTTTTTCACTGATGGGCCAAACAGCTTTTCTGATTGTATTTTTTTAAAGAAACTCTTCTTCTAGGCTTCTGGACAAGCCAGAATTACTGTGTTGTGCTTACTGAAATTCAACTGTTTTCAATGTTGGATAGTGAACAACAGAAACAACAATGAGAGAAAAAGCCACCAAATCAGTTTCTAATTAGGCCATTCCTACTGGTGCTGGTGCTGCTCCTGCTGTCGTCTACCTCCTTGTGCTTCTGCTCTATTAACAGTGGTTACTTGGGCATATGGAAAAATGCCAAGACTTGTTTCTCCTTTTTTTTTTTTGAGATGGAGTCTCACTCTGTCGCCAGGGCTGGAGTGCAGTGGTGCGATCTCGGCTCACTGCAACCTCCGCCTCCTGGGTTCAAGTGATTCCCCTGTCTCAGCACCCCTGAGTAGCTGGGATTGCAGGTGCCCACCACTATGCCCAGCTAATTTTTTGTATTTTTAGTAGAGATGAGGTTTCATCATGTTGGCCAGGCTGCTCTCGAACTCCTGACCTCGTGATTCACCTGCCTTGGCCTCCCAAAGTGCTGGGATTACAGGCATGAGCCACTGCGCCCAGCCACCTTGTTTCTCCTCCTAAAGCCAGATAAGACTCCGACAGACCTGGGCTGGGAATTGGGGCACCTAGATTCGGGTCCAGCTCATCTTGCAAACATCACTTTTTAACATTTGAGAGGCTCTACTGTCCTATTTGGATCTTAAAGCACCTTAAAGATTATCATACGGTAATTAAAGAGAGATGTTGTGAAGATTAAATGATTACTTCTGAAATGTTCTTCAAATGGAAAGCAGCAGGAACAGCAGCAAACTCTTACTGAGCACCTAAAATACAGAAAGTGTTAGCTCAGTGAGAACAGCTGTATAATCAACAGAGATTGGAGGACTGGATTCATGAATAAAACCTAAATAACTGCGCAAGGGAGTACATGAAAATATAATGTGTGCCTAGGGCTGCCTTTTTGAAAGTGTGACCTACAGAAAAGATCACTGAGAATACTTCATGAAAAGAAGTTTTATGTTTAAATCTATTTGGAAAGTCCTGTATTTTATATTCATTCCCTTGGGAATTTACAATGGCTAGTGATTAATTAAAAATGTTCATGAATCCTGTAGCAGGTAACCCATGTAAGCCACAATTTCCTACACTGACTTGACCAAAGAACTGATTTTCAGTAACACCTGTTGACCTGAAGAGGAACACATTTTAGAAAAGCTGATCCAGATCTTGATACTTTGGAAGGATTGTCACAGGTGTGACATTTCTGTGCAAAGTGGCAGCACACAATAAGAGGTCAGTGGAGACATGAGCAAATCGGGGAGTGTCCACACAACAGAGAAGAAAAGGAGCTGGTGCACAGCAGTCTCGCAGATAAGTTTATAAAGGGAGAAGATGTTAGCTGTGGAAAGCCTTGAATGCCAGGCCAAAGGAACTGGACTTACAGGAGGAAGCCCTGCCTCATAGTTCTTAATGGGCCTCCTCCCGAGAAACCTGTGAGCTTTGTAAGAAGCTGCCCATGGTCCTTGGCATGCATAACAGAGTCATCATCCCTCTTTCCCAGTCAAGAGACCATCAGTTTGGATCTGTGTTCTCTCCAGTCTTTACTTACACCAATGGTTCTCAAATGTCAGCATGTATTAGAACAACACAAGGGGCTGGCTGAAACACAGATTGCTGGCTCTACCAGTGTTTCAAATAGGCCCGAGAATCTGCATTTATAACAAACATAAGGTGGAGTTGTTGCTGCTAGTCTGGTAACCACCCTTAGAATAATCCTTCAGGAATACTTTTATTACTGATCCTCTTCTTGCCAACAGTTTCTGCACTGGTGGACATACAGAGCACACAGATAATGGAGATACTTAAGATGGAACTTGAGAGAAAGATGGCTGCAGCCATCTTCCTTACTCACCAGGATCTCAGTTTCCCCACAGAATTGTACATGGCTTCATGCTTGAACCAAGACAGGGCTGGCAAACTCAAATCCTGGAAGTGTCCAGGTAGTCAGTGAAGATGAGTGAAGGAGGCCAGAGAGCCCACAGAAACACAGTTCACACAACTGATGCCATGCTAGAGTGGGGCCAGTGTTGTCAACAAGCCATCATTGTTATCTTTCTATAGGTAAAGAAACAGGGCTCAGTGAGGGTAGATAATGGGCTAAAGGTACCTCACCCAGCAGGTGAAAGAGCTCAGATTCCAAAGGGTCTAATTCCAAAATCTAAAGGGTCTAATTCTAAATCTAAGACCTTTCCTCTATATTGTCTCTGAGGATGTACCACCTCTAGGTCATGGCAGGAGGAGGTATGCAGAGTCTCCCTGGAAATCTGGATAATTTATATCTGCTGTTTCTTTCTATTGCTATTATGAGACAGAGCCACAGACACAGGGCAAATTCAGATTAAAAAAAGGGCTGAGTTTGGTAGATGCTTTCAGTTCTCCTCTACCAGGTTTAATCCTCTTGCTTCTCTATTACCAGCTTTTCACTCAGGTTTCTTGTCTAGGAGCTAATCAGGCCTTAATTGGAAATAGAAATGCATCTCTTGCTTGAGTCACAGGCTGTTAAGAAACCAGAATAGATGAGAGTTAGGCTTGCGTGAGTTTCGGCTGCTTCTACTAATGAAGCAAGTGCAAGCTGGAAATCTGCAGCCAATTTAAAGAAATGGTCTCTGTCTTGGTCTGTAGTACACAGGGTAAGGTTACCTGCTTTGATATTTGTGGCAGCATCAAGCTCCTGTGTCTATTTCAGATTCTTCATCAAATCCTAAAAAAAATTTGACCAAGAGTAATAACCGTCACACAAAATATCTCCCATGTCACATCACTCAGAATATAAGGAAGCATTATAGAGTGCAGCCCCATAAATTCAATTCACTTATAATTTAGAATACTAATAAGATATGATAGACAAATTAAATTTGTTTATAAATACCCAACTCATTTTAGACTATGTTTTGCCCCAACATCCATTAATCTTTTGATTTAACAGGGAATGTAGGGTAAGTTGAACTTTATTTCATTTTTTTTTTTTTTTTTTTTTGCATTGCCTCCATATTGGCCAGAGATAAGGGATAAGGAAGACAAGGCAAGGACATAGATGTGGAAAAGACCATTGGCTGTCCTTCAAAATTCACACTTCTCTGCTTATAAAGGTATTAGATCTTTTAGCTGGGCATTTGTTTTCTATTTTTCTCTGTCTATGTTGCAACTAGGTATGCTCATGTGATTAAGTTCTGGCCAATGAGATGCAAAGTGTCTTACGGCAGCTTCCAGGAGTCTTCCTTTAGAGAAAACAGCCTCTTATCCCTAGAGGCTTTTCTTCAATTAACACTTCATTTTGTTGATAGATCGCCAAAGGCAGACATACATTCTTTGCACCACCTTCCATCAAAAAGTGGAGTCTATTTCTTTACCCCTTGAATTTGGTGTTGGATGGGTCACATGTTCTGGCCAATAGGACATCAGCAAATGTGATATAAACAGCAATTGAAAGCACTTGCAGATTAGTCTTGCTCTCTCTTGCTTCTGTGAACCCTGAGCCTGTTATAGAAAAACTCTAAGTCAGCCTTCTTAGTGATGAGAGAACACAGAGATAGCAAGACCTCAGCCATGCCAGCCATCCCACTTGGGCCTAACTAAGACCCTAGATATGTAAGTCCATTGGAGACCACTAGGCCCCAGAAAAGCTGCCCCAGGAGAAAAAAATCTACCTAGCTAAACCACAGAATTATGAGAAAAACATAAATCATTATTACTTTAATCAGACTAGATGCAGAAGAATAAAGAGTGACTGGAAAACAAAACAGTAGAAAAGATTTAGACTGAAGCAAAGAGAAAAAAGATGCAAAACACTGAGAAGAGAGTAAGGTACATATGGAACACAGTGAAAAGTTTTAATATATAAGTACTTGGAATTTCAGAAAGAAAGAGGAGAGTATAATGGAAGAATGTGTAATAAATGGTGCTGGGAAAACTGGCAAGCCACACATAGAAGAATGAAACTGGACTCCTATCTCTCACTTTATACAAAAATCAATTCAAGATGGACCAAAGAATTAAACAGGAAACCTGAAACCATAAAAATCCTAGAAGACAATGTTGGGAAAATGCTTCTAGACATTAGCCTAGGCAAAGAATTCATGACTACGACCCCGAAAGCAAATGCAACAAAAACAAAAATAAATAAATGGAACCCAATTAAACTAAAAAGCTTCTGCACAGAAAAAGAAATAATAATCAACATAAAAAGACAAACCACAGAATAGGAGAAAATATTTGCAAACTACATATCCAACAAAGGACAAGTATTCAGAATCTATAAGGAACTCAAACAAATCAGCAAGAAAAAACCAAATAATTCCATCAAAAAGTGGGCAAAGTACATGAATTGACATTTCTCAAAAGAAGATATACACATGGCTAACAAACAAGAAAAGAAGTTCAACATCACTGATCATCAGAGAAATGAAAATTAAAACCACAATCAGATACCACCTTACTTCTGCAAGAATGGCGATTAAAGGCCAGGCACGTGGCTCACACCTGTGATCCCAGCACTTTGGGAGGCCGAGGCAGGCGGATCTTGAGGTCAGGAGATCAAGATCATCCTGGCTAACACGGTGAAACCCCGTCTCTACTAAAAATGCAAAAAATTAGCCGAGCATGGTGGCAGGCGCCTGTAGTCCCAGCTACTGGGGAGGCTGAGGCAGGAGAATGGCGTGAACCCGGGAGGCGGAGCTTGCAGTGAGCCGAGATTGCGCCACTGCACTCCAGCTTGGGTGACAGAGCTAGACTCTGTCTCAATAAATAAATAAATAAATAAAAATAAACAAATAAAGAATAGCCATTATTAAAAAGTCAGAAAAACAACAGATGTTGGTGTGGATGTGGGGAAAAGGGAACGCTTATACACCGTTGGTGGGAATGTAAATTAGTACAATCTTTATGAAAAACAGTACGGAGATTCCTTAAAGATCTGAAAGTAGATCTACCATTTGATCTAGCAATCTTACTACCCAAAGGAAAATAAGTCATTATATGAAAAAGACACTTACACATGCATGTTTATAGCAGCACAATTTACAATTGCAAAGATATAGAGCCAACCTAAATGCCCATTGACTGAGTGGATAAAGAAAATGTGGTATATATACACATTTGGAATATATACCACGGGGAATGCTACTCAGCCATAAAAGGAACAAAATAATATCTTTTGCAGAAACTTGGATGGAGCTGGAGGCCATTATTCTTTTTTTTTTGAAATTATACTTTAAGTTTTAGGGTACACGTGCACAATGTGCAGGTTTGTTACACAGGTGTACGTGTGCCATGTTGGTTTGCTGCACTCATCAACTCGTCATTTACATGAGGTATTTCTCCTAATGCTATCCCTCCCCCAGCCCCCCACTCCCCAACAGGCCCTAGTGTGTGATGTTCCCCACCCTGTGTCCAAGTGTTCTCATTGTTCAATTCCCAGCTGTGACTGAGAACATGCAGTGTTTGGTTTTCCATCCTTGTGATAGTTTGCTGAGAATGATGGTTTCCAGCTTCATCCATGTCCCTGCAAAGGACATGAACTCATCCTTTTTTATGGCTGCCTAGTATTCCATGGCATATATGTGCCACATTTTCTTAATCCAGTCTATCATTAATGAACATTTTGGTTGGTTCCAAGTCTTTGCTATTGTGAACAGTGCCACAATAAACACACGTGTGCATGTGTCTTTATAGTAACATGATTTATAATCCTTTGGGTATATAACCAGTAATGGGATCCCTGGGTCAAATGGTATTTCTAGTTCTAGATCCTTGAGGAATCGCCACACTGTCTTCCACAATGGTTGAACTAATTTACACTCCCACCAACAGTGAAAAAGCGTCCTTATTTCTCCACATCCTCTCCAGCATCTGTTGTTTCCTGACTTTTTAGTGATCACCATTCTAATTGTTGTGAGAGGGTATCTCATTGGGGTTTTGATTTTCATTTCTGTGATGACCAGTGATGATGAGCATTTTCTCCTCTGTCTGTTGGCTGCATAAATATCTTCTTTTGAGAAGTGTCTGTTCATATCCCTTGCCCACTTTTTGATGGGGTTGTTTTTTTCTTGTAAATTTGTTTAAGTTCCTTGTAGATTCTGGATATTAGCCCTTTGTCAGATGGGTAGATGGCAAAAATTTTCTCCCATTCTCTAGGTTGCCTGTTCACTCTGATGGTAGTTTTTTTGCTGTGCAGAAGCTCTTTAGTTTAATTAGATCCCATTTGTCTATTTTGGCTTTTGTTGCTATTGCTTTTGGTGTTTTAGCCATGAAGTCTTTGCCCATGTCTATGTCCTGAATGGTATTGCCTAGGTTTTCTTCTAGGGTTTTTATGGTTTTAGGTCTTACATTTAAGTCTTTAATCCATCTTGAATTAATTTTGTATAAGGTGTAAGGAAGGGATCCAGTTTCAGCTTTCTATATATGGCTAGCCAGTTTTCCCAGCACCATTTATTAAATAGGGAATCCTTTCCCCATTTCTTGATTTTGTCAGGTTTGTCAAAGATCAGATGGTTGTAGATTTGTGGTGTTATTTCTGAGGCCTCTGTTCTGTCCCATTGGTCTGTATATCTGTTTTGGTACCAGTACCATGCTGTTTTGGTTACTGTAGACTTGTAGCATAGTTTGAAGTCAGGTAGCATGATGCCTCCAGCTTTGTTCTTTTTGCTTAGGATCGTCTTGGCTATGTGGGCTCTTTTTTGGTTCCATATGAACTTTAAAGTAGATTTTTCCAATTCTGTGAAGAAAGTCATTGGTAGCTTGATGGGGCTGGCATTGAATCTATAAATTACCTTGGTCAGTATGGCCATTTTCATGATATTGATTCTTTCTATCCATGAGCATGGAATGTTCTTCCATTTGTTTGTGTCCTCTTTTATTTCATGGAGCAGTGGTTTGTAGTTCTCCTTGAAGAGGTCCTTCGCATCCCTTGTAAGTTGGATTCCTAGGTATTTTATTCTCTTTGTGGCAATTGTGAATGGGAGTTCACTCATGATTTGGCTCTCTGTTTGTTTATTATTGGTTTATAGGAATGCTTGTGATTTTTGTGCATTGATTTTGTAACCTGAGACTTTGCTGAAGTTGCTTATCAGCTTAAGGAGATTTTGAGCTGAGATGGTGGGATTTCCTAAATATACAATCATGTCATCTGCCAACAGGGACAATTTGATTTCCTGTTTTCCTAGTTGAATACCCTTTATTTCTTTCTCTTGCCTGATTGCCCTGGCCAGAACTTCCAATACTATGTTGAATAGGAGTGGTGAGAGAGGGCATCCTTGTCTTGTTCCGGTTTTCAAAGGGAATGCTTCCAGTTTTTGCCCATTCAGTATGATACTTGCTGTGGGTTTGTCATAAATAGCTCTTATTATTTTGAGATACATTCCATCAATACCTAGTTTATTGAGAGTTTTTAGCATGAAGGGCTGCTGAATTTTGTCAAAGGCCTTTTCTCTATCTATTGAGATAATCATGTGGGTTTTGTCTTTGGTTCTGTTTATGTGATGAATTACGTTTATTGATTTGTGTATGTTGAACTAGCCTTGCATCCCAGGGATGAAGCCCACTTGATCATGGTGGATAAGCTTTTGGATGTGCTGCTGGATTCGGTTTGCCAGTATTTTATTGAGGATTTTTGCGTCGATGTTCATCAGGGATATTAGTCTAAAATTATCTTTTTTTGTTGTGTCTCTGCCAGGGTTTTGTATCAGGATGATGCTGGCCTCATAAAATGAGTTAGGGAGGATTCCCTCTTTTTCTATTGATTGGAATAGTTTCAGAAGGAATGGTACCAGCTCCTCTTTGTACCTCTGGTAGAATTCGGCTGTGAATCCGTCTGGTCCTGGACTTTTTTTTGGTTGGTAGGGTATTAATTATTGCCTCAATTTCAGAGCCTGTTATTGATCTATTCAGCAATTCAACTTCTTCCTGGTTTAGTCTTGGGAGGGTGTATGTGTCTAGGAATTTATCCATGTCTTCCAGATTTTTGAGTTCATTTGCATAGAGGTGTTTATAGTATTCTCTGATGGTAGTTTGTATTTCTGTGGGATCAGTGGTGATATCCTCTTTATCATTTTTTATTGCATCTATTTGATTCTTCTCTCTTTCTTCTTTATTAGTCTTGCTAGCAGTCTATCAATTTGGCTGATCTTTTCAAAAAAAAACCAGCTCCTAGATTCACTGAGTTTTTGAAGGATTTTTTGTGTCTCTATGTCTTTCAGTTCTGCTCTGCTCTTAGTTATTTCTTGCCTTCTGCTAGCTTTTGAATTTGTTTGCTCTTGCTTCTCTAGTTCTTTTCATTGTGATGTTAGGGTGTTGATTTTAGATCTTTCCTGCTTTCTCTTGTGGGCATTTAATGCTATAAATTTCCCTCTATACATTGCTTTAAATGTGTCCCAGAGATTCTGGTACGTTGTATCTTTGATCTCGTTGGTTTCAAAGAACATCTTTATTTCTGCCTTCATTTCTTTATTTACTGACAAGTCATTCAGGAGCAGGTTGTTCAGTTTCCATGTAGTTGTGCGATTTTGAGTGAGTTTCTTAATCCTGAGTTCTAATTTGATTGCACTGTGGTCTGAGAGACAGTTTGTTGTGGTTTTTGTTCTTTTACATTTGATGAGGAGTGCTTTACTTCCAATTATGTGGTCAATTTCAGAATAAGTGTGATGTGGTGCTCAGAAGAATGTATATTCTGTTGATTTGGGGTGGAGAGTTCTGTAGATGTCTATTAGGTCCGCTTGATGCAGAGCTGAGTTCAAGTCCTGGATATCCTTGTTAATCTTCTGTCTCGTCTATCTAATATTGACAGTGGGGTGTTAAAGTCTCCCATTATTATTGTGTGGGAGTCTAAGTCTGTTTGTAGGTCTCTAAGGTCTTGTTTTATGAATCTGGGTGCCCCTGTATTGGGTGCATATATATTTAGGATAGTTAGCTCTTCTTGTTGAATTGATCTCTTTACCATTATGTAATGGCCTTCTTTGTCGCTTTTGATCTTTGTTGGTTTAAAGTCTGTTTTATCAGAGACTAGGATTGCAACCCCTGCTTTTTTTTGTTTTCCATTTGCTTGGTAGATCTTCCTCCATCCCTTTATTTTGAGCCTATGTGTGTCTCTGCACATGAGATGGGTCTCCTGAATATAGCACACTGATGGGTCTTGACTCTTTATCTAATTTGCCAGTCTGTGTCTTTTAACTGGGGCATTTAGCCCATTTACATTTAAGGTTAATGTTGTTATGTGTGAATTTGATCCTGTCATTGTGATGTTAGCTGGTTATTTTGCCCGTTAATTGATGCAGTTTTTCAGAGCATCGATGGTCTTTACAATTTGGCATGTTTTTGCAGTGGCTGGTACCAGTTGTTCCTTTCCATGTTTAGTGCTTCCTTCAGGAGCTCTGGTAAGGCAGGCCTGGTGGTGACAAACTCTCTCAGCATTTGCTTGTCTGTAAAGGATTTTATTTCTCCTTCACTTATGAAGCTTAGTTTGGCTGGATATGAAATTCTGGGTTGAAAATTCTTTTCTTTAAAAATGTTCAATATTAGTCCCCACTCTCTTGTGGCTTGTAGGGTTTCTGCAGAGAGATCTGCTGTTAGTCTGATGGGCTTCGCTTTGTGGGTAACCTGACTTTTCTCTCTGGCTGCCTTTGACATTTTTTTCCTTCATTTCAACCTTGGTGAATCTGACAATTATGTGTCTTGAGGTTGCTCTTCTTGAGGTGTATCTTTATGGTGTTCTCTGTATTTCCTGAATTTGAATGTTGGCCTGTTGGGGAAGTTCTCCTGGATAATATCCTGAAGAGTGTTTTCCAACTTGGTTCCATTTTCCCTGTCACTTTCAGGTACACTAATCAAACATAGATTTGGTCTTTTCACATAGTCCCATATTTATTGGAGGCTTTGTTCATTTCTTTTTACTCTTTTTTCTCTAAGCTTGTCTTCTTGCTTTATTTCATTAATTTGATCTTCAATCACTGATACCCTTTCTTCCACTTGGTTGAACCAGGTATTGAAGCTTGTGCATGTGTCATGAAGTTCTCGTGCCATGGTTTTTAGCTCCATCTGATCATTTAAGTTCTTCTCTACACTGTTTATTCTAGTTAGCCATTCATTTAACCTTTTTTCAAGGTTTTTAGCTTCCTTGCAGTGGGTTAGAACATGCTCCTTTAGCTCAGAGAGGTTTGTTATTAACAACCTTCCAAAGCCTACTTCTGTCAACTCATCAAAGTCGTTCTCCGTCCAGCTTTGTTTTGTTGCTGGCAAGGAGCTGAGATCCTTTAGAGGAGAAGAGGTTTTTAGAATTTTCAGCTTTTTCTGTTTTCTCCCCATCTTTGTGGTTTTATCTACCTTTGGTCTTTGATGTTGGTGATCTACAGATGTGGTTTTGGTGTAGATGTCCTTTTTGTTGATGTTGATGCTATTACTTTCTTTGTTAGTTTTCCTTCTAACAGTCAGGTCCCTCAGCTGCAGGTCTGTTAGAGTTTGCAGGAGGTCCACTCCAGACCCTGTTTGCTTGGGTATCACCAGGGGAGGCTCAGTTGGAAATGCAGAAATCACCTGTCTTCTGCATTGATCATGCTAGGAGCTGCAGACCAGAGCTGTTCCTATTCGGCCATTTTGGAATGGACTGCTGGAGGCCATTATTCTAAGTAAAGTAACACACAAGTGGAAAACCAAATGCCCTATGTTTTCATTTATAAGTAGGATCTAAGCTATGAATACTCAAAGGCTTACAGAATGATATGATAGACTTTAGAGACCCAGAAATGGGAGGGTGAGAGGAGGGGTAGGGATAAAAAACTACACGTTAGGTAAATGTACACTACTTGGATGATGAGTGCACTAAAATCTCAGAATTCTCCACTATAAAATTCATCCATGTAACAAAAAACCACTTGTACCCCTATTGAAATAATTGTTTAAAAAAAGAATATGATAGAAGAAATATTTGAAAAGATATGGCTAAAAATATGACAAAACTGATTAAAGGCTTTAATGATTCATTGATCCAAGTGTTCTGTAACCACAAACAGAATGAATACAAAGAAAACCAGACCTAGGCGTACCATAGTGTATTAGTCTGTTTTGGCTACTATAACAAAATACCGTAGACTGGTGGCTTAAACAACAGACACTTATCTCATAGTTCTGGAGTCTGGAAATTTCAAGATCCAGGTGCTGGGTTTATTTGGTTCCTGGTTAGGGCCTGCTTCTTGGCTTGCAGATGACTGTCTTCCTGCTGTGTCCTCACATGATGGGGAGGGAAGTGAGGAAAGTGCAGGGATTGGTGGAATGGGAGGTGGGGATGGCGGTGGGAGTGGGGATGGGAAGAGCAAGCTATCTAGTCTTTTCTTCTAAGAGCACTAATCCCATCATGAAGACCCCATTCTCATGAACTCATTTAAACCTAATTATTTCCCAAGGGCTTTGTCTCCAAATATGATCATATTGGGGCCTAGGACTTCAGCATATGAATTTCAGGAGGTAAAACAGAGTCCATCCCACATAGTAGGCCTGCTGAAAAATCAAATATGAGCAGAAAACTATAAAAGTAACCAGAAAGGAAAGACACTTGTATTCAAAAGAACAACAATCGGGCTGATATCTAACTTTTCAATAGAAATAATACAGGCCACAACAAGACATGATGTTATCTTTAAACTTCTGGAAAAGAATAACTGCCAGCCTAGAATTATATACCTAGTGATAATATTCCTCAAAAATAAAAATGAAATAAAAACATTTTTTGACAAAAGTAGAAAATTTGTCACACATAAGCCTATAGTAAAAGAAATACTAAAGGGAGGTTTTATGACAGAAAGAAGATGATCCGGGAAGGAAATATGAAAATACAAGAAGAGATAAAAATCATCAGAAAGGGGAAACAAGTACATTAACATGACGGAATAATGACTGTGCAAAAACAATTTATTTTGAGAATAAAAATATATGTGGAGTTCAAAATGCATGACAACAATAATACAAAAGATGAGAATGGAGGTAAACTGCTAAAATTTCTTAGTATCATCAGGGAAATGGTATAAGTATTTATTTTAGAATGAAATAAGTCAAGAATTCATGGTAAAATCTCTAGTATATCCATTATTGGCTGCCCAAATTTATAATGCACAAGCTAATAGAGTTTAAAATTGGAATGAAAATATTTCATCACTCCAAAAGAAGTCAAGAAAGATGATTAAAAAGAATCTGAAACAAATAGTTCAAATAAAAATAACCCAAAAAGTATATCTAAACTCAGTTTATATTTAATGCAAAGGGACTAGGTAATTTCAATATAAAAATTAGATTCTCAGACTGGGCAAAAAGAAAAAAAAACAACTATATATTTTTACTTTGTATAAAAAAACAGAAAAGTTGAAGGTAAATATATGGGGGAGGGGATGGGGGCAGGAAGAAAGCTGTACCATGCAAATACCAACCAAAAGAAAGCACAGATGGCTTCACTGCTGAATTCTTTTAAACTTTTAAGAAATAATACAAATCTTTCACAGATTCTTCCTGAGAACAGAAAAGGAGGAATACTTCACTTTCCAAATCTTGATTTGTTCAACTTAATATTGATATTAAGACCTAACATCAAAAAAGGAAAATTACAGGCCAGTATCTCTTAATACTATAGGTGCAAAAATCCTATTAAAAATACTGATAAATCATGTTCAACAATATATAAAAAAGGTTAATCTGAAGTTGAGTGTTTCCTAGAAATTCAGCACTGGTTTGAAATTCAAAAATCGATTAACATAATTTAACTACATCAACAGAAAAAGGAATAACAATACATTATTTTAATAATTGTAGAAAAATAACTTAATAAAAGTAAACACTCACTTATAATGAAACCCTAGAAAAGTAGGAATATAAACAGACTTAATCTAGTAGAGTATATTACACAAAACTTGTACAAATCATCCTAAATAGTGAAATAGTGAACATTCTGCCCTTGAGACCTGCAGTGTGACGAAGATGCTTGATCTCATTGCCTGTAATCAACATTGCACTAAAGATTTTAGGCATTGTAACAATGTAAGAAGAAAAGTGGAAGTATTAGAAAAAAATTGTTATTATTTGTCATTATTGGCTGGCCCAAAGCATCTATAGACAGACTTAGAATAAGTGAACTTTTAGAATTAATAAGTAAATTTAAAAAGTACTTGAGCTAAATGGTCAATATATAAATGTCAATGATATTTCTTTATATTAGGAAAAAACAATATGGAAAATAAAATTTAAATTTTATTTTATGAATGCAATTTACAATTATATAAAATGTATCAAAGATTTAGGAATATATATAATGAAAGATATGCAAGACCTCTATGTTGAAAACTAAAAATCACAACAGGAAGACTTCAAAGAGTACCCATACAAATAGGGAAAATATATACTGTTTATTAAATAGAGCACTCAATATTGCAAAGGTGTCACTTCTCCCCAAACTGACCTACAGATTCAATGCAACTCAAGTCAAATTACATAAGGCTGTGTCTTGGGGACATTTGATAGGCTGATTTAAAGTATTATAGGGAAATGCAAAAGGACCAGTATAGCCAAGCCAATGTTGAAGATGAGGTTGAGAGATATTGAGATTATTATACAATTATATTAGTCAATATAAGTTTCAGCAAATAGATCCATGGAACAGAATGTAGAGGTCTGAAACAGACCTATATATAAGCATCACCTGATTGTCACAAAAGTAACACCACAGTGGAATGGAGAGAGGAGGGTCCTTTCAATAAATGATACTTGAGCCCCTACTTCACACTATTCACAAAACCCAATTCCAGTTAGATTATTGATTTAAACTTAAATGGCCAACCTTAATGTTTCTAGGAGATAGCATAGAAGAATATCTTCATGACTTTAGTATAGGTAAAGGTTTCTTGAATGGGACACAGAAAGCATGAATACTTAAGGAAATGATTGATAAATTGAGATTTGTTAAAATTAAGAACTGTTTCATTATGAAAATTCCATTAAGGAAGTGAAAGATACCCCAGAGTGGAAGAAAATATTTGCAATGCATGTATTAACAACATAATGAATTTTGAGATATCATTGTAAAAAGATAGACAATTCAATAGAAAAATGGGCAGTTCACAAAAGGGGATATAAGACATATGAAATATGCTCAGCATCAGGAAAAATGCAAATTAAAACCACAAGAACTCAAACTCTATGACCCAGTAATTCCATTGCTAGATATATGTCCCATAGAAATGCTCTCTCCTTCCCCACATCTCCTTCATATTCTCCAGCTCCTAGGGGGCCCCTTTCCCAGTACCTCTGGTCAGAAAGGCATGGTCCATGCAACCTGAGTTGCCTTCTGAGCAAATCAGTGAGAAAAAAAGATAAAAGAAAAAAGTAAATAAAAGGAATCTTCCCATTTCAAGTCCTTCCCTGAGAGAACATCCATCTCTCTAACCAGAGGACTGGGAAATAAAGTGAAAATAAAATAAAACAAAGCAAAAACAATACACAAACTTCCCCCTATAGCAATATGGAAGTATGGAAACTGTATGGAATGCATATAAACTGGTTAGACAGAATAATCATAGCACAAACTTAGTCAAAAATAAAACCTATAATTGACATTGAATTTATTTGTTGCTTCCTAATGACAAAAAATGAGAGGGGGATATGATTGCATCGGATTGACTCTTTGGACTCTGTATCTAAAGCTTTTCTTAAATGTTTCCACTTTCAGAATCTTTTTTTTTTTTTTTAATCCTCAAGCAATGGTTTCTGAGCTGGCAGCCAATTTCTCAGAGAGCTGGGAGCTGCCACAGTGTTGGAAGGAGTGGACCGTTAGCCTCTGAGACATCCCCTGCTTGTCAGCATCAGCTCCAGGAATACAGGGGAAGTTGGAACAGACCCACAAGTGTCTCCAAGGGGCTAAGTGGAAGAGAATGGCTGGTCATC
Source organism: Pan troglodytes (assembly GCF_028858775.2). Taxonomy (NCBI): domain Eukaryota; kingdom Metazoa; phylum Chordata; class Mammalia; order Primates; family Hominidae; genus Pan; species Pan troglodytes. Next base: position 43,640,993 of record NC_086015.1, read on the forward strand.
TATTCTTTGTTCATTCATTTAGCACATGTCCACTGAGTGTCCCACACATGCCTAGAACTCACTCATCAGGGGACACAGACCCAGGCTCCCCTATACTTGTTAGTCACCATTTTACTTCCTTCAAACACCTTTTGCTTCCAGCCCTGGAGTGAGAGCTGACTGTGTAGTCCCTGCCTGAGTGTCCTAAGACCATGAGGCAGGGCACTTGAGCCTGAGACTTGAACATCAAACCCGACACTTGATGGCAAGAACACGAAAGGCTACATTTGGGAGCATCTTCAGAGAGAACTAGTCAGTTATGTGACCCCAGGCAAGGCACTTTACCTCTCTGAATCTCTTTTCTTTGTCTACAAAATAGTGAAAACATAGTGACCTACTCAGAGGGTTACTGTGAGATTAATAATATAACTCTGTAAAATATATACTGGACACAGTAGAATCTTTACCCAACAAATGCAATCCTTTTCCTCCTTCTCTTCTTCCTCTTACAATCTCTTGGCTGCTTCATCAATCTCCCACTTGGACCTTAAGCCACACCCTGAGACCTGGAGAGGCTTCCAGAAAAAAATATCTTTCTGCTAGGGAGAGCACCCTTCCACCTGGGAAACACAGAAAATGAAAGTAGCTGGGTCTCTACCCCACCAGCCTTGTGAAGTCAGTATGCCTTCACAAGCTCTAGGGCAGTGCTGCTCAAACTTTAGTGTTCACTCAAACTACTTGGAGACCTTTGTCAAATATATCTTCTGCTTCAAATTGGTCTAGGGTGAAGCCCTGGATATTGTATTTTTACCAGGTGGTGCTGATCATGCCAGCTCATGAACTACACTTTAAATGGCTCCTTCCACCTCAGAGCATCCAGCCCCAACCTTCTTCCTATCTGGCATCCCCATTCACACCTCCTATTATACCCTCTCTTGCTTATCCTCCAAGAAGGAATGTTCTGAGGGTGGTTGCTTCTCTTTCTGGGCCCAGCCACACTTGGCATTTCATTCTTTCCCTCACCAAGCTCCAGATGCTGTGGAGGGAGCACAGCCAATCACCCTGAAGACTGAAGTCCTCAGCCTAGGAGCACTAATGTACCAGTCCCCAGCAAAATTTCACACAGCCTCCACTAACAACCACATTCTTAGACACAAAGGAAATCACAAACACTACTGATGCTACTTACAGTCAAAGAAAGTATATGAAGATTACACTACTGCACACAATCAGAATCAAAGGCAAAGTATCCTACTCAACCAACATCACAGATAGGTCTTCAGGAAAAAGTCCTTGCCTACAAAAGCAAATCCAAAAAACTGGAAGAAGTGATTGTTATACCAGGTATAGATAGCAGTGTAAAAACTTAAGAAACATAAAAAAGCAAGAAAATGTAACACCTCTAAAGGAACGTTCTCTATTGCTGGAGAATAGGCTCATTGGAATCTAGCAATAGAGTCCAATGAAAAAGACATTTATGAACTCCTGGATAAAAAATCCAGAATATTGACATTCAAGAAGCTCAGTGAAATACATGATAACACAGAAAGATAATACCAAAAAATCAGAAAACAATTCAAGATATGAAAGAGAAATTTACCAAAGAGGTAGATACCATAAAAAAGAACCAAACAGAAATTCTGGAGCTGAAGAATTCACTTACTACAAAACAAAATACATTTGAAAGCTTCAATAATAGACTAAATCAAGCAGGAGAAAGACTTTTAGAACTTAAAGACAGGTGTTCGGAAATAATTCAGTCAGACAAAAATAAGAATATAAAAGAACGAACAAAGCCTGTGTAATATATAGAACACAATAGAGTGACCAAATGTGTTTAAATTTTTGGTGTTCCAGAAGGCAAAGAGAAAACAAAAGAGATAGAAAACCTATTTAATGCATAATTGCTGAAAACTTTCCAACTCTAGCAAGAGATTTATACATCTAGATACAGGAAGCTCAGAGATTTCCAAACAGATAAAATTCAAGAAGTTCCTCTCCATGGCGTATTATAGCTAAACTGTCAAAAGTCAAACACAAATAGGGAATTCTAAAAACAAGAGAAAAGCATTTACTCACATATAAGTGAACTCCTATCAGATTTATAGCAGATTTCTCAGCAGAAACCTTACAGGCCAGGAGAGAATAGATGAATAGAATGATATATTTAAAGTGCTAAAAGGAAAAAAAACACCCTGGCAGCTAAGAATACCATACCCAGCAAAGTTCTTTCATAAATAAAGGAAAAATAACATCTTTGGCAGACAAGCAAAAGCTGAAGGAATTCATCACCACTAGACAAGTTCTATAAGAAATGTTTAAGGGAGTCCTACACCTGGAAGTGAATGAATGGTATCTACCATCATGAAAATACATGACAGTATAAAACACACTGGTAGAGAAAACAAACAAATAAGTAAGAGAAAGAATTCAAATGTTACCACTACAGAAAACCACCAAACTCCAATGACAAACAATAAAAGAGAAAGAAAGAATATATTAAATATTTAGAAATTAGTTAATAAAGTGACAGGAAAAAACCCTCACATATCAATAATAACTTTGAATGTAAATGGTCTAAACTTTCCACTTAAAAGATATAGACTAGCTGAATGGATTAAAAAACATGATCAAACTATTCCTGCCTGTAAGAGCTCACCTCACCTATAAAGACATATAGATTGTAAACGAGTGGAAAAGGATATTCTAAGGAAACAGAAACCAAAAGTGAGCAGGAGAAGCTATACTTATATCAGATAAAACAGAGTTTAAGTAAAAAAAAGATAATGATAATTTCATTAACTATCATTATCATTGATAATTGATAAAAATTGATATATCATATCAATTATATATTATAGATCAATTACTGATAATAATTGATAATGATAGTTGACAATGATAATCTTTTGATTAGGAATTAATATCCAGAATATACAAGGAATTCAAACAACTCAATAGTACAATGACAAATATTCCCATAAAAAAATGGGCAAAGGACATGAATAGACATTTCTCAAAAGACATACAAATGGCCAACAGGTATATGCAAAAATCTCAACATCACTGATCACCAGGAAAATGCAAAGCAAAAGCACAATGTGATATGTAAATCAGCATAGCCACTATGGAAGACAGTACAAAGATTTCTCCAAAAACTAATAATAGAACTTCTATATGATTCAGCAATCCCACTACTGGGCATTTATCCAAAAGAAATCAGTATATCAAAGGGATACCTGCACCCCCATATTTATTGCAGCACTATTTACAATAGCAAAGATAAGGAATCAACCTAAGTGTCCATCAACAAGTGAATAAATAAAAACAGTGGTATATTACACAATGGAATACTATTCAGCTATATAAAAGAAGGAAATCATGTCATTTGCAACAACATGGATGGAACTGGAGGATATTGTGTTATGTGCAATAAAACAGGCACAGAAAGACAAATGTCACATGTTCTCACTCATATGTGGGAGCTAAAAAAGTTGACCTCATGGATATAGAGAGTAGAACGATGAATACTAGAGGAAAGGACGGGTATGGGTGGGGGCAGTTGAACAGAGGTTGGTTAATGCGTACAAACATATAGTTAGATAAGAAATAAGTTCCAACGTTTGATAGCAGAGTAGGGTGACTATAGTTAACAACAGTGTATCATATATTTCAAAATAGCTAGAAGAAAAGACTCGAAATATTCCCAACACATAGAAATAATAAATACTCGAGGTAATAGATCTCTCAAATACTCCGATGTGATCATTATATAAAACATTATATGCATTAAAATATCACATGTACCCCCATAAATCTGTACAAATATATATCAATAAAAATTTTTAAAGAAAAAGGAGCTTAAATTTTGCAAATAGAAAAATTTTTCCTTTACAGAGTCCCACTGTTTCTCATTCACATAAAAGGAATCATCCAATCTACAATCACAAATTGGGCATCACACTGTGCTTGGCAGTTTGAGAGATGATAATAGACAGAGCATGTGCAGGTTCTCACCAAATGCTGGGGAGCCAACAAGCTTAGTTACCTCCCTGATGCCTGATGGGAAGCCTGTGGCTTAGAGGATCACTTAGGGCCCAGAGGGGAACCCAAGAAGGGTCCTCTGGGCAAAGATCAGCCCCACTCTGGAAATTCCTTCTTGGGTTTCCAGGGAAATGCTTCCCTGTCTCTCTTTCTTATCTCTGGGAAGGCCCTGCAGAGTGCTCCCTGACCTGCTTTTCTTATTTATTTATTTATCTATTTATTTATTTATTTTTCAGATGGAGTCTCACGCTGTTGCCCAGGCTGGAGTGCAATGGTGTGATCTTGGCTCACAGCAACCTCCGCTTCCTGGGTTCAAATGATTCTCCTGCCTCAGTCTCCCAAGTAGCTGGGATTACAGGCACCAGCCACCGCGCCCAGCTGTATTTTTAGTAGAGACAAGGTTTCACCATTTTGGCCAGGCTGGTCTCGACACTTGACCTCGTGATCCACTCGCCTCGGCCCCCCACAGTGCTGGGATTACAGGTACAAGCCACCCCACCCAGTCTGACCAGCCTTTCTTAAAAGAAGCCTTACCCTAGCAAATGAACAGTGAGGAAGAATACCAATTTAGTCAGTCTACCAGGAATTATATTCGGGAGGGTAGAGGAAACTTATAAAAAATACCTTAAAAAATTTGTGAGTCTAGCTGTATTATGTGAAATCCTTTCCCCTGGAAACCAAATCTCACAATAGCTATCTTATAGAAAGGGGCACCCAACAACATTGTTTCATATTCTGGGTTATGGTTACTAATTAGGCCAAGGGCAGTGGTTCATGCCTGTAATACCAGCACTTTGGGACGCCGAGATGGGCAGATCACGAGGTCAAGAGATCGAGACCATCCTGGCCAACATGGTGAAACCCTGTTTCTACTAAAAATACAAAAATTAGCTGGCCGTGGTGGCATGTGCCTATAGTCCCAGCTACTCGGGAGGCTGCAACAGGAGAATCGCTTGAACCTAGGAGCCGGAGGTTGCAGTGAGCCAAGATGGGGCCATTGCACTCCAGCCTGGCGATACAGCGAGACTCCATCTCAAAAAAATAAAATAAAATAAAATAAAATAATAATAATGACATAAATTAAATGAAGTTGTTACATTAAAGTGGAGTTTAGTGGATTCTACTCTTCCACACATATGGTTAATTCATCACTACAGAGATTCATCCAGATTAAAATTGTCATCAAAATAACATAGCACTGGAATTCTTTAGTTTAACTCATGCAAGAGGCTTCACAACAAAAATTTCCTTGTGACACACACATCATTTCTTTCAACCTTCAAATTAATGCTTTCAGTACTGTTCTGCTTTCCCCATCCCACAACCATAAAAGCAGATCCTGACCATCTCCCGGACCTGCCTGTTACTTCTCCTTCTCTCCCTCTTCTCTCTGGAAGCACATTAGTTTTGCTGCTGCAGTTTCCTATCTTTTCTTCACCCCTACTTACAACCTCATTCTTAGAACTTCTTTAAAAATATGGAAAAACTACAAAAAAATGTCCATTGGAAAGCACTCATGTATCTCCTTTCAAATTCTGAGTTGAACATGAAATTCTCAGTGTGTACCAGCCCCTCCCCTAAATGGAAAACTGACTAGTATCTGCAGCACCAAAGACTACAGGCAACTCAGATGAGGCACCAAGGATGAAAACTGTGGACTTTCTCCTTAAAAATGTCACCACTGTGCAGCCTGGGCTCCATACACACATTATCCTTGCCAAAATGACCAGTGAGTTGACTCATATGTAGCTTAGAGGTTGAATATCCATGTGATACCCTTATGAGAAGCCCCAAAATTACTAATCAACTCCAACCCCTGGAAGCAGGTTAAACCTACTCATGGGTGATTCTCACTGGAGCAATATGATAAGATGTAAAAAGTATGTGCTTTGAAATCATGGTAAACCTGGGTTTAAATTGAATCTTGCCCCTCACCAGTTGTGCAAAGATGGATAAGTTACTTAACCTCTCTGAGTGTGAGTTTCCTGAAATGTAAAATGGTGATATTATTTGCATCTATGTTTTTGTGTAGAGTATTTAGCATATTTCCCGAGACAGGGTAAGTGCTGAATAAATCTGACACAGTAGATACTCAAGATCTGGGAGCTATTGCTGATGGCGAGTAGAATGAGAGTGGGAAGAATGCTTCTGTAAAAGGTGATTTAGAAGTAGAGAAAAGGCAAATGTTAAAGCATCTCACCTTTTCTGAAAATCTGCTTTCTCCTCCTTGTTTCTTGTCTCCTCCTCTAGCAGCTGGGACACAGCATCCTCTAAAGCCTTGAAGTTCCTCCTTGGAATGCCCTTTCTGATACTGCTTAGCAGCCACCATTACATTTTTAAATAGCCATATTGATTTTTCCTTGTCTTTACCAGCAAAATCCTCCAGGCTCTGTTGACAGAGCAAAGCACTCGCTCTGCCTCTTTCAAGCTCTCTTCAAATGCAAGTGCACTGCGTTAGCTCTTTATGCCTTCGTTTGGGAGGAAATCAACTCAAGAATGCCGCAGTATCTCGGCAGAGTACCTGTCCATGCTTGGCCAATGTGTGTAAATCAGAATTGTGCAAGTTAGGGGCAGTTGGAATGGACCTGGGATTAGGCCTTGCAGAGATTTATAGACTGTCTTTTTTATGTTCGAGAAAGGAAGATAGATAAAATTCCAGGGCTCTGGTTCATTTGTCTTTGCCCTTCAGACATGCGTTGTATTTCCCACACTTACCCTGGCTGGGAGGGAAGGTGGCTGTTTCCAGCTCTTGCTAAAACAATGCTTAGGAGGCCAGATGTGGAATTCTACCTTTAGTGCTTATAGCCTCACCAGAGTCCAGATGTGCAGAAGGTGGCAACACAGCCCAGCAATGACATATTGTAAGGAACGACCCTGGGGGTCTGGCCTGATATTTCCCTCTGCATGTTTTCCAGAAACATATGCCCATTAAATAATGCCCCAGTGGGAGTGATGGAAAGAAAGAGGCCACCCTCTAGTGACCTCATACCCTGAGCGAGTTATTTCCCAGAGCCTCTGGTCAGTAGCCCCTGGGAAGGCCAGAATGGAAGTTCTCCAACTACCTGAGATAGAAGAGGGGAGGTAAGGAATGGTATAACACACGGAAAAGCAAGGCAACTTGTGAAGAGACTCTCTGCTGGCCTTTCCTTGCTGACAGCCTCTTTTTTATATGGTGGCAACTGAGAAAAGCCCTGGGCCTTCCTTTCTGCCTTGCTGTCTTCCTTCCTGCACCAAGCAGGTTCTCATTGCTTCTAGGAGAAAATGTCATTTTCCCAACTTGGCAGGTGAGGAAGAACACATGCCCAGTTAATAGGAGAACAGGTGTAGAAAAGGGGGAAAGAATGGGTAATGAAGAGGGGAGGAAATGTTTAGTTATTGAAAGCTTCCAGTGTGTCTTTCTCTTTCCTCCCTCCTTCTCTCCTTCCCTCCTTCCCTCCTTCCTTCCTTCCTCCCTCTTTCTCTCTCTCTCTCCTCCTCTCTCTCCTCTCTCTCTCTCCTTCTCTCTTTCTTTCTTTCTTCCTTTCTTTCGACAGAGTCTTGCTCTTGTTGCCCAGGCTGGAGTGCAGTGGCACGATCTCGGCTCACTTCAACCTCTACCTCCCAGGTTTAAGCGATTCTCCTGTCTCAGCCTCCAGAGTAGCTGAGATTACAGGTGCCCGCCACCATGCCCGGCTAATTTTTTGTACTTTTAGTAAAGACGGGGTTTCACCATGTTGGTCAGTTTGGCTGGTCTCGAACTCCTGGCTTCGGGTGATCCACCCACCTCGGCCTCCCAAAGTGCTGGGATTACAGGCATGAGTCACCGTGCCCAGACTTTCCAGTGTGTCTTTATAATCACATTTTACATATGCTATTTGGTTAATTGTTATCTAAACCCTGTAAAGTAAATAATGCACAGGGAGGACAGAGGCTCAGAAAGTTAAGTAGCATGCCCAAAATAACGAAGCTGATTTTGTAGAGTAAGAGCAGTTATGACAGAAGTCCTCAAAAAAACTGAAAATAGAATTACCACATGACCCAGCAATCCTACTTCTGGGTATATATCCAAAAGGGTTCAAAGCAGGACCTCAAAGAGATATTTGTATACCCATGTTCATCACAGTGCTACTCACAATAACCAAGAAGTGAAAGCAGTCCAAATGTCCACTGACAAATGAATGGATAAAGAAAATGTGGTATATACATGCAATAGAATATTATGCAGCCTTAAAAAGGAAGAAATCTTGTCATGTTTTACAACATGGATGAAATTTGCTGAATACGCCAGTAACAAAAGGACACATACTATATGATTCCATGTATATGAAGTATCTAAAGTAGTCCAAATCATACCAACAGAAAGTAGAAAGGCGAGTGTCAAATACTGGGGAGGGAAGAGGGGGAATAAATATTTAGTGGATATAGAGCTACATTTTTGCAAGACAAAAAAGTTCTAGAGATCTGTTTCACAACAATGTGAATGTATTTAATTGAACTATACATTTAAAAATGGTTGAGATGGTAAATTTTATGCTATGTGTTTTCTTACCACAATAAACCAGACTTTTTCTTTAAAGTCACAGATTGTTTGCTACTCTTTGAGAATTGCCTTCTAATTCCACTGGAAGCATCCCAGTGACTTGCTTTGGTGACTTGTTTGACCAGTGAAAGGCAGAATAAGTGATATTCCGGGATTAGATCATAAGAAGACTTGCAGCTTCCAAGAGTCATTAGCTACCATTGAAGAAATCTGACTACCCTGAATGTGCCATGCAGGAGAGGCCATGTGCAGGTGCTCTGGCTGATGGTCTTAGCTGAGCCAAGCTTTCCATCTATTCCTCTCAGGCACAGGATGTAGAATGAAGCAATCTGGGACCCTCCATACCAGCTATCCACTGGCTGATTACCACTGAGTGATCTCTGTTAACAGCATCTGGAGCAGAATTGTTTTTAATGGCCAGCATGGGGCCTCCATGCAGCCTGTCCAATTTTTGTATCTGTGCCACTTTGAAAAAGTATAAATGAATATTCTTTAGAACCTAAGTAGGGAGTTCCAACTGTCCTTATTATTGTATGTATGTATGTATACATAGATGTACTTGTTCTCCTTTTTATATTTGGTAATAAGATTAAATCTTCTCCATGGGATAGGTTCAAAGTGATGGGACCAGTTTCCTTTCAGCCAGCAAATGCCATCTAGCCTTCTGAACAGCTCCTGTGGCCCTAGCTGGGTTGTGATTGGTACGAAGGAGCATCCCAGTGACCTGAAAATTTAAGCCTTCAAGGAGGGCTGGGAGAAAAATACACTTTTGTAGGTGCAGAGCAGGTATTGATAAAGGTCATATCTAGTGGGAATGTGCAATGGGCATCCCAGCATACCTGTGAGTAAAGGCCCTGGGAAAGCCTGGCTCACCCCACCTGTCCATGAGTGGATGCCTATGATCCACCATTAGTCAACTTCTCCCTAATGTTGAAGAGTTTTTACACCTGCTATTTCCTTATCTGGAAGAAGTAATATCTCAGTGCCTCAATTCCTTAATGTGAATGAGTTAAATAGGTGACTTTCAAGGGAATGGATGTTTGAAGGCCTTTGACAATAAAGAAATAACGTGCCGGGCATGGTGGCTCATGTCTGTAATCCTAGCACTTTGGGAGGCCGAGACAGGTGAATCACTTGAGGTCAGGAGTTTGAGACCAGCCTGGCCAACATGGCAAAACCCCATCTCTACTAAAAATATAAAAAGTAGCTGGGTGTGGTGGAACATGCTTGTAATCCCAGCTACTCGGGAGGCTGAGGCAGGAGAATCGCTTGAACTTGGGAGGCAGAGGTTCCAGTGAGCCAAGATCATGCCACTACACTCCAGCCTGAGCAACAGAGTGAAACTCCATCTCAAAACAAAACAAAAGAAAGAAAGAAAGAACCAAAGAACCAAAGGAGAATGTGGAAGCACTACTAATGACTCTCCTCTTTCCCATTTTCTTGAGGCCACCATGCATGGGACAACAAAGGACCTGATAACTCCACAGCATATCAGATCTTGGTTTTCCATCTTGTCTTGCACACCCAAACAATTCTGTCTTCATTATGATGAGTTATAAAATAAATGCAAACACTCAGAAGATCAGCCATCACTATTCTGCCCAGGCAAAACTCCCTATCCATGTTTGTCTCATTCCAGGCTTCCCAGAGAAATAGAACTGTGCATGATGCTGGTGATTTCAGGTCCTCTGGGTTAATACCAGAAGGGTCATGATATGGTGGGCTGTGTCCCCACCTAAATCTCATATTGAATTGTAGCTCCCATAATCCCTGTACGTCATAAGAGGGACCCAGTGGGAGGTAATTGAATCATGGGGACAGGTTTTCCTGTGCTGTTTTCATGATAGTGACTAAGTCTCATGAGATCTGATGGTTTTATAAAGGGCAGTTCCCCTGCACATGCTCTTACCTGCAGCCATGTAAGATGTGCCTTTGCTCCTCCTTCACTTTCTGCCATGATTGTGAGGCCTCCCCAGCCATGTGGAACTATAACTCAACTAAACCTCTTTTTCTTTATAAATTACCCAGTCTTGGGTATTTCTTCATAGCGGTATGGAAATGGACTAATACAGGCCACTTCCCAGATCTGTAATTTCTGGTCTTTTAGAAAGGACTGGGGGAATGGGGCTGGTACTATGAATAGAAGAAGAAAAAAAGAGGCTGAGGGGCATCTTTCTCAGCAGGTGGAGTCATCCCTTGCTCCCTGCTTCCTCCACGTGGGGGACCCAGTCAGAGAAGCCCCATGTTTGGCTCCCAGATCTGCTGCACCTGTGCAAGCTGGCATTGGTTTTCTATTTGAAATAACAGTATCACAGCCTGTGGTCATTACTCTCTGGAGTAATTACCCTTCCACTACAAAGCTATAAAGTTCCACGCAGAGGAGGAGGAAGCAGGAAAGCCACACAGCCAGCCAGCTATAACCACTTAGAAACACTTTTATCCTTATGAAGTCAAGAGGCTCCAGCTGATAGAGCAAAGTGATGTCTCAATCTTTTCTCAAAGAGCACACTGGGACCAGGCTTTTATATATCACCCTTTTGTGGCCCATGTACTTGGATTCACATATTCCTCAGTATGTTCATGCCACTCAGCTGCTTCCCCAAATGTTTTCTCAGCTCAGACCTTCCAGAGCTGAAGACAGCATCTCACATTTGAAAATCCCAAAGTCTTGCCTAAATTTAACAAACTAGAATGATGGCTCAGACCATGCAGGGCAAATAAAGACAAAAAATATGTAATAGGTAGGCAGTGATATTCTTGGCTGGGCGAGGTGGCTCATGCCTGTATCCCAGCATGTTGGGAGGCAGAGTGGGTGGACTGCTTGAGCTCAGGAGTTTGAGACCAGCCTGGGCAACATAGTGAAACCCATTATCTATACAAAATACAAAAATTAGCTGGGTATGGTGGGGTGAACCTGTAAACCCAGCTACTCAGGAGGCTGAGGTGGGAGGATCACTTGATCCCCAGAGGTTGCAGTGAGTTATGATTGCACCACTGCACTCCAGCCTGGGCAACACTGCGAGACTTTGTCTCAAAAATAACATAAAATAATAAAACCCTAATTAGACCAATGTATATCTGGCTAGTCAAAGCACATTGCCTCAAGATTACTTGTTATTAAATACTTGTAGGCAAAATCACTAATTTAACAAATATTAATTGAGGTCTAATTTCCTTCAAGGTCCTTTTCTAGGTGCTAAGGATACAGTGGGAATGAAATGAACAGTTTCTCTCCCCTAAATGGCTTTGCATTTTAGTGCGAAAGATATAAAATAAACAATGACCATCTCTGTCTGTTTGTCCCTCTCTCTTTCTGTCTAAATCTATCTATCATGTATGTATGTATGTATGTATGTATGTATGTATGTATCTATCTATCTATCATCTCACACAGTTAGTAGGAATCATTAGTATAAAGTGGAGAAATTATAAATTTGGGTTGTCCAGTATGGTAGCCACTGGTCATATGGGGCTATTTAAATACACATTTAAATTTATTAAAATAAAAATTTAAAAAATTCAGTTCCTTAGTCTCATTAGCTATTTCAGTTGTTTAATAGCCATATGTGGTTAGTGCTTACTATACTGGATAGTGCAGCTATAAAACAATTCTATCATCACAGAAAGTTCTGAACGGCACTGCCCCAGCTTAGCTGTCTGCATGGCTAATTTCATTCTCCTTTAATATTAAGCCATGCTGATTATATTAGTCAGGGATCTTCAGAGAAATAGATCCAATAGGGTGTGTGTGTGTGTGTGTGTGTGTGTGTGTGTAAGATTTATTATAAAAGTATTGGCTCAGGTAATTATACAGGCTGAAAAATCCCAAGATCCCAGGGTGAGTCCAATCTGGAAACCCAGGAGAACCAGTGTTGTAGTTCTAGTTGGATTCTGAAAGCCTGAGAACCATGAAACTCAATGGTGTGGTTCCAGTCTGAAGGCCAGCAGGGTTGAAGCCCATGAAGAGCCAATTTTTCAGTTTGAAAGCAGAAAAAAGCTGATGTCCCAGTATGACGGCTGTCAGGCAGGAAGGATTTTGTCTTACTTGGAGGATGGGCAGTCTTTTTGTTCATTTCAGGGCTTCAACAGATTGGATGAGGCCCACCCACATTAGGGAGAGCAATCTGCTTTACTCTACTGCCCATCCCTGCCCCAAATCCACAAATACCTAGAATAAAGTCTGATCAAATCTCTGAGCACCGGATGACCCAGTCAAGTTGACACATAAAATTCACTATCACCCCAACCTTAGTTACTTAACTTAGTTAATACTTAGTTAATATTAACACTAGTGATTGTGACATTTGGAAGCAGCATAAGTACACACCCAATCAGTCTAGCTACTAAAATTTCACCTGTGATTTCATTTCCTCTCCAAAATGGTAAATTCTGAAGTCAGAGGGAAGGAGCAGCTTACACTTCAACTTGTATCAAATGAAATTTTAGAGCATTTTCTTGGGCCAATATTGAGTTTGGATTTGTGGTGATATGACATGAGTTCAAATCCCAGCCTTGACACTTGCTAGCTGTACCACATTGAGCACATGATTTAAGATCCCTGAATCTTACTTTTCTCACCTGTAAAACAGGATGACAACATCTCCCTCACTGTTGCTGTAAAATATAAATGAAAAAAATGTGAAAGAGTGTTTGAAAGATGTGAGTCATGCCAAGGCCTCTACAATGTGACTTTGAAATGAGAGATCATTTCATTGTGTGCCTCCAGAGGGCACAAGATGCACTTTCTTCATTTTGATTTCCCCCAGTGCACCTGCTACATGATAGACATTGAAGACACATTGAATGACGAAACATATGCATGAATTTGGGGCCCAACTAATTATGAGCTTTTAAAAAGTAGATAACATATTTTGTCTTCCTATGCTTAACATAATGCCATATTCACATATTAAGCTTCTCTGGGAAACACAATCTATACTCTCACACAACACTTCTGATATCAGATATCAAGCAATTCTCTAACTCTCCAAACACCAACTGAATATCCTACAATTTAACTCAATTCTTACACTATCTACCTGGAGTTAGGTTCAGATCCCACAAGTTAAGGGCTTAATCCTACAAGACTGCCCACTTCAGATGCCAATCACGAGTCTGGGCCTCCAGTGCTTCTGACAGAGCAGCTATAAATCACACGTTCCCATGACCGTCTCCTTAGTTTTGATGATTTGTTAGAATGGCTCACGGAACTCGGGGAAACACATCACTTATGTTTCCTGCTTTATTATAAAGAAAACAAAAGAGCCAGATGGAAGAGGTGCATAGGGCAGGGTATTGAGGCAGGTGGAGTGGAGCTTCCACGCCTTATCTGAGTGTGCCACCCTCCCAGAACCTCCACCTATTCAGAAACCCAGAAGCTCATCAAATCAAATCTTGTTGTTCAAGAGTTTTTTTTTTTTTTTTTATAGAATTTAATCTCCAGGCCTCCTTACCCCTTCCCAGAGGTAGGTGGGTGGGGCTGAAAGTTCCAACCCTTTAACTCTTAGTCTTTCTGGTATCCAGCCCCCATCTTGAAGCTATCTAGAGACCCCAACCTAAGTACCTCCATTAACATAAATTCGAGTGTGATCAAAAGGGGCTCCTTATGGATAACAAGACACTCTTATCACTCAGGAAATTCCAGGGGTTTTAGGATCTCTGTGACAGGAGCCTGGGATAAAGATGAACTATATTTTATATTATACTACAGTTTCCAAAAATGTTTTATAATATATTATCAAAGTTTGAAATTCAAAAAAAGAGTTTGTTCATAAGCAGCTTAACTCTAGGAGATTGACTACTTTATACAAATATAAAACCATTAGATGCTCAATTTTGTCATTCCTCTTAGTGTGTCAGAGATTAAAATTACATTTAATAGCTTTTTGTTATTTTCACACCATCCAGCCACATTTTCAGTTCAATAATTCACCCACTACTGCAGTCATTACATCTCACTTGGGAGGAGAGAATAATTCTGTTTCACTCAAAAGGGCACATTGGTCTATTTTGTCTCCTCCAATATCACCTATAAAATAGTTTCTGATTTTCTATTTTTCAGCTTAATGTGACCTTTCTCTGTAATGAATAAAAATATATTCATCAACTGATCTCGGTGAATTTTCTTTCTGATAACAAATGCCATGACTCTATGAAGAGACTTCCTCATTATCTTAATAAAAGGAAAAGGGCTGAGTCACAGTGGTGTATGATTCATTGACTTAGCAGGCCAGTGAGTCAGTTGGGCCCTGACTAGAGATTGTAAGTATGACAAAGGGGGCAGGCAGATTTCTGCTTCATGAGTTGCCACTATGGAACAGGGGAGCAGGTCAATGAATAGGACCAGGGAATGGAAGCTCTGTTGCTTACAGAGATACTTGGACCTCTGCAGAGCAGCCAATGAAATCAAGAGGGCTTTCACCAGGATAGCCAAAAGGCTAAGAAGCAGGCGAGGGAAGTTTTGCAGAAATGGCAGAAGCATGAATCTGTCTGATGCGGGCTTGTTTGTGAAATCTGGAAATAAAAGCAGCACAATTTCTATTTTATTGGTACAATAGAATACTTATTAACACTTTTTCAACAAAGTGTTTATAAAAATGAAAATACCTGTTTTTAAGAGATGGTAAGGCAAGAAATACAATTGGGTTCAAGAAAACTAGAGGGATGGAAAATATTGGTAAGCACTTACTATGTGGTGTACTGCATATATCATTCTATTTAATCTTCAACACTCATGAGAATTATGATGAAGCTTATGTGTTGGGCAGGAAGTGATAAAATGACATTGCCCTTTTTAACGATAGTGCTCAGGAAAGTGTCCTATAACTGTAGAAACATGGGACCCATTGCCAAGCAGAAAAGAGTTGTTATCTTACTTACACAGTTAGCCAGAGTGCAAATGAGCACAGCTTTCTTGGAGCACAATTCAATAATATTCAAATTTGCCTTTGGTGTCTGCAAAATGTGGATGAGCATAAAAATATCACAAGGATATCCTTTATGACGCTATTAATAACAGAAAAAATAGAAATGACTTGATTCTATAATAAGAGGAAATTAAATAAAGTAAAAGCAGTGCAATAAATATAATAAAATGCTATTAAATCATTTAAAATGGTTATGTAGAAAAATAATGACATGGTGAAATAATGTTCGCAATGTATTGTTGGAAAAAAGTAACAAAATATGTGTGTAACATAACACAGCATAATAGGTAGAATCTCCTGATCATCTACGTAATTCTAAAGCCCATGGCTTTTAAAAATACATCAAATAGAATGTTTTCAGAGTCTCACTCTGTCGCCTAGGTTGAATTGCAGTGGCGTGATCTCAGCTCACTGCAACCTCCACCTCCCAAGTTCAAGTGATTCTCGTGCCTCAGCCTCCCAAGTAGCTGAGACTATAGGGTGCATGCCACCACACCCAGCTACTTTTTGAATTTTTAGCAGAGACAGGGTTTCCCCATGTTGGCCAGGCTGATCTCAAACTCCTGACCTCAAGTGATCTCCCCATCTCAGCCCCTCAAATTGCTGGGATTGATTACAGGTGTGAGCCACAGCACCTGGCATCAAATAGAATTTCCATTACAATTTCTTGTCTCATCTCCAGTATCACCTTCTTCATGGAGATTTTGTAGACTCCTTTTGCTGCTTGAGATTTCTTTCTCCCTGTTCTGTACCCCAGAGCACTTTGGTTAAGGAGTTTGGATATTTTACGAGCTTGCTTAGTTCAAGACCACATTCTTTGTTGACATGCTGAAGTACAGTTTCTTTAATGGTGGCTGCTTGGGGGAGGGGAAAAATAATTAGCTTCCTAATTTTATGAGCTTTTTGTTTCTCTAAGACCCTTACATTCAAACTTGTGCTTCTGTCTTTTCATTTACCATGAAGATTCCAAAAGACATCTTCCCTGTTGGTTGCCTCCTTATTCCCCAGAAGCAGTGCACTCTCAGATCATTTCCTTTCAATTTCCTTATAACCACCCCAACCCCATCCATAGCCTGTGTTGTGGTTCACTAGGTTTTAGATGCTCTCATTTTGCTCCACGGAGGGTGAGGCCATTTCCCTCTGGTGTGCTTTATTTTGTTTTTCATCACAGCTAGGCTCCTGCTGTCCTCTTCTTTCCCACACAGTCTCTGCCCGATGCTCCATTTGGGTGTGAGTTCTGAAGCTGGCTCCGGCTTTGCTGTTTTGAATATTTATTCCCCTACTTACATATGAGCTGATGATGTTAGTCATCTCTGTCTCCTAATTATGCTATAGCATGGTTGAGGGTGGTTTCCTTTGCTTTCTTTAATGGTCTGTACATTTTCTGGAGGATGTAGGAATTGATTCTAATTTAGACAGCTGCCATTATCCTCCAAAAACCTGTAAGCTCTATTCATGTAATTTTTGAGGGCATCAACGTCTTTCAGAGAAGCCCAAGTGTTAATCAGATATAAAATAGAACTACTGTAGCATAAAGTTGGGAGCATAGTATGTTAGGGGCCTCAAAACCTTGCCTGCTCAGTTTTTTCCCCTATTCTTGGGATGGCCCTTGAAGGGGATCAATAGAAGGTCTCCAGGGAGCATTATACAGATCCTTGGACTTGACATTCTCTATGATCCTTCCAAGTCCTGATATTCTATAATTAAATAAATCATGGGCATTCCATTAATGCTTAATTAACAAGAAGATTCAGTCAACTGGAACAGTATTATGTGCAATCTTGTCCATTGATAATTCTTGGATTTTCCTCATTTTCTTTGTACTCTAGATTTTTTTGTAAGCAATCTTTTGAGACACAAGAAGTGGGGTGTAGAGAGGAATTCATTACTGTGTATTGTGTACCCCTATTAGTGGGCTAAACTAAAATCCCTAATTGGCATGAGCAATTTTCATTCTGCTAGATAAAATTCTTTTCCTGAAACAGCTTTATAATGCTTCCTGTTCATAATCTTTGCTTACTGAAGGCTCTGTGTCTAGATCTGCTAAAAATGACTCTACAGCACTCCCTCTTGCTTCTTACTACAGTAATTGGCTTCCATAAGCTTCTGTCTACATTAGCAAATTTTAAATGCCCTTCTGAATATCTGGTCTAGTGCTCTTTACACAAAAATAAGAAAACTTTTCTAATCATGATGCTTCTTAGCATAAATATAATGCTTTCACCTTTTTCCATAAACCCTTTCAAATCCATTTTCTCATCAGACCCATTTTTATTGAGCTAAGCTGGGTAGACATTCTTTAAAAAGTATTTTAGTTTTCACAGTATAAAACTAAGGCCAACAGCAGTGAAGTCACTTGTTGAAGATCTATCTGAGAAAACTAGACTTATAATTTGTTTCTTCATTCTCAGACAAATGCACATTGTCCATTAGATTTCTCAAAATCTGTAATTAAAGCAGATTAAGTTAATCTTCAATTCATTTTAACTCAATGATAATAGCACTGTGCTCATAAATATTAGGAATTATAGTTGCTTAATTATGGGAGGGGGCCTTTGCATCAAGCTCATGTCTGTCTTAGTGGTTACTGACACTTTCGAGTCACTGACCACAAGTTGTACAGTCTGTCATTCCTGACACATTTGGTGGGCTCATGAGGTAATTCATAAAACCATAGGATATAGGGAACAAGAAGGGAGAGGAATTAATTTAAAGATATGGGGAACCGCATGTTTCCTCCAAGGCATTTAGAAAACAAACCTGACCCTCTGGTCTCCTGTAAAGGACAAAGGAAAATGACAGTACTCAAGTGACGAGTGGGTGATCATGTTATTGTGACTCTGCTGGGGACAAAACCTGATTATAAGTCTAAGAACTATATTTTTGTCTATATGCCAGAACATGGTATCAGGAAAGGGCAACCTGCTCCTCTACATACCCTAGAAACCATGGAAAGGCCAATCAAAGTCTTTCACCCAGAGAAGCTGTGGCAGAACACACTATTGACAATAAAGGTCGATCTACACTCATGGGAACACACTGGACTGAGCAAGTGGTGGGGTGCTGAAGAAGGGGAGCCAAGTGGGAACTGACAACCCATCATCTTCTTTGAGCCTCACACACCTTTTAGATGGGTGTGATTATACCAGCCTTGTTGATAAGGAAACTGAGACTAAAAGAGGATAATAAATTATGCACCCTAAGAAGTCAAGTAGGTGTTGGAGCCCAGAAGGAACCTAAGTTTGTCTGAATCCACAGCCATGACTTAACCAACATGTTAAACTGCCCTGGGATCCACCACTGGATTCAAAAGGCAGATGCTTCACTATTTGAACAGATGCTTTACCTGTTTCAACCTCACATGCTTCACCTGAAAGCAGAGATAATAGTATCTACTTTACGCAATGGCATGAAGATGGAGACTCTGGGACTAAGATGGCAGCAGAGGCCCGGCATGGCTGGGGAGCTGCGGCTGTTGCCATGGGGCTGCACAGGTGATTCCACCATTTGTTGAAGAATCTATACACCATTAAGAAACAGCCTCTGGGCCGGGCATGGTGGCTCATGCCTGTAATCCCAGCACTTTGGGAGGCCGAGGCGGGTGGATCACGAGGTCAGGAGTTCAAGACCAGCTTGGCCAAGATGGTGAAACCCCGTCTCTACTAAAAATACGAAAATTAGCCAGGCGTGGTGGCAGTTGCCTGTAATCCCCGCTACTCGGGAGGCTGAGGCAGAGAATTGCTTGAACCCGGGAGGCAGAGGTTGCAGTGAGCCGAGATCGTGCCACTGCACTCCAGCCTAGGCAACAGAGTGAGACTCCGTCTCAAAAAAAAGAGAAACAGCCTCTGCATCAATTTGTAGAAAGACTACTCTTCCCACTACCTGCAGCCTTTTGTAACCCAGTGAGATACATGTTTATTCAAACACAAGATATCTCAAATCCTAACAGTTTAAAGTTTATACCATGAAAACCAGTTTTTGAGACAAGGCCCATGGATTTTCCAACCCCAGCTGCAGCATTTCGCTCCCCTTTGGCTATGCAGTTATTTAGGATTGAAGGAGTAAAAAGTGTTTTCTTTGGGCCAGATTTCATCACTGCCACAAAGGAAAATGAAAAATTAGACTGGAATTTACTGAAACCAGATATTTACGCAATAACCACGGACTTCTTTGCATCTGGTTTACCCCTAGTTACTGAGGAAACATCTTCAAGGAGAAGCAGGATGTGAAGATGATGAAGTTGTGGCATTGATTAAGGAAGTGTTAGATACTAGAATGCGGCCAACTGTGCAAGAAGATGGAGGAGACGTAATCTACAAAGGCTTTGAAGATGGTATCGTATGACTGAAACTCCAGGGTTCTTGTACCAGCTGCCCTAGTTCAATCATTACTCTGAAAAATGGAATTCAGAACATGCTGCAGTTTTATATTCCAGAGGTAGAAGGTGTAGAACAGGGTATGGATGATCAATCAGATGAAAAGGAAGCAAACTCGCCTTAAAATAATCTGGATATTCTTTGGGTACAATAGTCGGACTTATCGATAATATATACCAAGCTGTTATTATTAATATGCTGAGGAACTTGAAGATTAATAAAATATGCCATTTCTTCAGAGTCCAAAAAAAAAAGATCGAATGAAGAACTTATGGAAATGTCTGGCACACTATAGCCAATCATTTTCCGCTGACTGATTTTATTTGACCATCTGGTTTTTATATCATTAATTCAAAAAGCATGTATTGAGTCAATAATATCAGCTGTAACTTATTTGTTGATCACTGTCCATGTTCTAGGCACAGTGCTTGATACTTTCTATTTATTATTTTATGTAATCCTTACAATAACCCTACAATGTAGGCATTCTTATTATCTTCATTTTACGTTGAGGGAGCAGGTTCAGAAAGATTAAAAGAGTAAGAGGGTCAAGTCTCTGAAAATTCATTTTCCAAAATAATTTCACTAAAAGAGCAACTTGCTGAATATTTAAGAATTTTATTTTTACATTCAATTTTGCATCAGCATCATCCCCGCTCTTGCCTTGGCTTTTACATTTTCCTGTCTATACATTTTATATAAGAAAAGATGACATTTCTCTTATGCACAAAATCCAGTGTTTCATGGTATTCTATGCTTATGACTGCCCTGGCACTTGCACAGCCCCTTGCAGGAAGATCATGCAGTAAGCTGTCTTATTCTAGTTTATTTGCCCAAAAGTTTAGAGTGAATTGTTATTTAGTTAAAATATCATTGAGTGATCAGTAGATAATTGGATGAGCTAAATAAAAGCTATTCATTTATCACAAATTGAGCTTCAGCAAATTGACCCAGGGCCGAGGTGGTGGCCAGCTTTCTGCCATTGTTATTTTGCTAGTGATCCTTTACCATGTGGCAGGTGACTGACATCAAGTACCCTGAATGATGCGAGTGCTCAGTATGTTTGGAATTTAAAACAAAACTTATTCTTCCTGATCTTGGGGCTCTATGTAGTGGGAGCAGAATGATCTCTGTGAAAGCTATATCTGGCAACTATATATTTATACACCCAACCTCATGTTTATAAAAAGGCCAATAATGCATGTTGTTTATTTTCATGCATGTTGTTTATTTTTAGCTTTGACTAGTCTCTGGCAAAACCCACCTCTTGTAATAGAAAGAAAAGGGCTGGCTTTGTTTTCCCTATCCCATGCACTTGTCTAAGCTATAAATATCAGAATCATTAAGCTCCTCTTTTTCCTCTCACTCCCCCTATATTTATGCACATCAATTTGTGCTTCTTAAATATCTCATGCAGTTGTCTTTGATACAACCTTTCACCATTACCCAAGAGAAGACACCATCATCTGTTATCTAATCACTAAAACAATCTTCCAAAAGCTCTCCAACCTTCATCTCTTCCTTATCCAATCCATTCTCCACACAACAAGCAGAATAATCAATCTGAAATGCAAATGCCATATGGTGTCACTCTGCAGCTCAGACCCACCATAGGCTCCTTGTCACCTTAAGAATAAAGTCCAAATGAAAATATATGGCAGCCAAACACTTCACAGCTAGGACCCAGCTTCTTCTGCACCTGGACTCTCTCCTCCTGCCAGCATGAATCAGGGCAGCTCTCCAAATGAAACAACCTCTTCTCAGCTCTAGAACTTTGCATATGCTTTCCCTCTGCTTGGAATGTTTTTCTCTTTTCTCTGTCCAACTGCTTCTTATTTATCTTCTTCCAAATCACTGAGGTGCAGTTTTAATGTATTCACATAGCTCTTCTATCAGAGAACTCATCACGCTAGACAGCAATTGATGGTTCCTTTTGTGCCTTCACCATAGGACTCTTGACTCATTAGGGGCAAGCACACAGGAAGGCCAAATAAATAGACGTTTAAGGAATGAATGAAATTTAAATATGAGGTAATTTGAATTGCACTCCTGCCCCCAACTGATGACAACTAGAAAACCTGAAAAAAAGAAAAAAATCTTGAAGGCACAGAAGAACTAGCAAGATATTGAAGAATGACTAGACCAAGAGCCAGCGGGCAGTGGAGGTCTAGACATACGAGCTCAGCTCATTTTAGGAGGTCACCATAACCTTGATACCAAAGTCTGGTATGGGTACTATAAGAAAGAAAATTTACAGGTAAATTTCATTCTTTAATAAAGATGGAAATAGCCTACATATTAGCAAATTCAGCAATATTTTACAGTGGTAATACACATTGAACAAATGGTTTTGTTCTAGAAATACAGGTTAATTTAACATTTGAAAATCAAACAGTGAAATCCTCCACATTAACAGAATAAAGCCAAAAAAGAAAACCATACATTCAACGTTGTTTTGGAGGTCCTAATAATGGCTGTAGAACAAAGAAAAGTTAAGAAGATTGAATATGATTAAATAAAATTAGTATTATTCACAAGTAATATAATTTATGTAAAAATGTCTAACACTCCGCCGGGCACGGTGGTGCATGCCTGTAATCCCAGCACTTTGGGAGGCCGAGGTGGGTGGATCACGAGGTCAAGAGATTGAGACCATCCTGGCCAACATGGTGAAAACCCGTCTCTATTAAAAATACAAAAATTATCTGGGCAGGGGGACATGCGTGTGTCTCTGTAGTCCCAGCTACTCGGGAGGCTGAGGCAGGAGAATTGCTTGAACCTGGGAGGTGGAGGTTGCAGTGAGCTGAGATCGCACCACTGCACTCCAGCCTGGTGACAGAGTGAGACTCCATCTTAAAAAAAAAAAAAAGTCTAACACTCTAAGTATCTAAAATTTCTGTTAGTTTCCTCTTGCTGTGTAACAGATTATCACAAATCTACATTTGTGCTTAAACGACCTACATTTATTATCTCACAATTTCCTTTGGTCAGGAGTCCAGTTACAGCTCAGCTGGGTCCCCTGCTCCAGATCTTGAAAGGCTGCAGTAAAGGTATAATCTGGGGCTGGGTGCAGTGGCTCACATCTGTTATCCCAGCACTTTGGGAGGCCAAGGTGAGTGGATCACAAGGTCAGGAGTTTGAGACCAGCCTGGCCAATATAGTGAAACCCTGTCTCTACTAAAAAATATAAAAACAAGCCGGGCGTGGTGGTGTGTGCCTGTAGTCCCAGCTACTCAGGAGCCTGAGGCAGGAGAATCGCTTGAACCTGGGAGGTGGAGGTTGCAGTGAGCGGAGATCGCACCATTGCACTCCGGCCTGGGTGACAGAGTGAGACTCTGTCTCAAAAAAAAGAAAAAAAGGAAAAAAAAGGTGTCAGGTGGGCTGTGGTCTCATCTGAGGGCTTCTTCCATGCTCATGCACCGTAATTCATTTCCTTGCAATTGTATAAGTAAACAGCAGATTGCTTATTTTTTGAGGCAAACAGGAGAATCTCTCTGAACTAAGGGAAGGCCACAATCCATCTAGTGAAGGGCTCCTTTGATCCCGGCCCACTAAGGATAAGCTTCCTTTAGATTAAAGTCAGTTAATCAGAGACTTGATGCACATATGCAAAATCCTTTCACAATAACAGAAAGATTAGCATTTGATTGAGGAACTGGGGACTATAGTTCAAACTAGGAGGGTGACAAAGGAAAAAGCCATCATAGTTTGACAACTTTATTAAATAAACATTAATAAGCAAAAATCAACTGTTTATCTGTGTCACAGCAACCATTCATAATGACACAAAAATATGAAATGGCTAGTAGCAATCTAATAAACAATGGGCAAGAAGTCAATGTTGAAAACAATACATTATTATTGAGATAAATAAGAATAGCTAAATAAATGAAAGAATAAACCATGTTTATGGATGAGGAGATTCAGTATTATAAAATTATCAGTTTTCTTAAAACTTGTCTATAAATGCAAAAACCCCCACATTTTGTAAGAAATGACAAAGCAGTTCTAAAATTTATGTGGAAGTATAAAGAACCAAAAATAGACAAGAGTTTTGAAAAAGTAGCAAGTTAGAAAAATTTGTCCAACAAAATATCAACATTTATTATAAAGTAATAAATGGGTTATTTACACAAGGCAAACCCACATACATAAAGACCCTTGCTTTATAACAAATGGATCACTGCAGAGTAGTGGAGGAAATGTTAATCTTTTCAAAACATTGTGCTGGACAATATAAAATTAGCCTTCTACATCATACTATACCTAAAAATTAACTCCAGAATTGTAGATCTAATTGTGAAACATGAATCAATAAACTTTTAGAAGGTAAGAGAAGATAGCTTTATGATTTCAGAAAAGAGATTAAAAACTTCATAAATAAAATATTGAAAGAACTAATAATAGGTAGAAGATAAATTACACTACAGTCAAACTGAAAACTTCTGTTCACCAAAAGATACCATTAAATAAGCAAAAAACAACTGTTTTTCTGTAATGATATAAAAATACAAAATATACTTCATAATGACATAAACATATAAAATACATAGGAATAAATCTAACAAAAGATGGGAAAAATGCCTAAGTACAATCCAATACATTATTATTGATACGAATTAAAGAAGAGCTTAAGATAATTTAAAAGACATAAATTGCAGAAGAAATAATTTAAAAAGAAATTATCTCTAAAAAAATCAAATAAGAAATTACAGAAGATAAATAGAATAAGAATATAAAGAAGACAAAGGTACAGAAGTCAAGTCACAGAGTGAAAGGAGATTTTTGTAATACATAGCACTCATATCCAGCTCATATCATAACCTGCTCATATCCAGCATATTAAAAAAAAAACCTCTCACAAATGAATAAGAAAAAGATAACCCAAAGAACAATGGGCAAGAGACCTGAACAGATTCTATCTCTCTATCATCTGTATCTCTATCTCTTTCTCTATCTCTATCTTTATCTCTCTCTATCTAGCTACATCTATATCTGTATGTAAACAAGTGCCCAAGAAAAAAAGAAAAAGTGTTTACCCTCATCAGTACCTAGGAAAATATTTGTTAAAAATAATGAACATGAGCCAGAATGGCCAAAAGTAAAGAGACTGACAATAGCCAATGTTGATGAGGATATGGAGCAAGAGGAATTCTCATTCACTTTGTAATGTTTAAAATTATCTATAAAATTTAAAGGTACACATAACTTAAGCTGAGTGATTCCAATCCTGAGTATAAACTTCTATAAATATGCCACGTGAATCAACAGACATAACACCAATGTTGATAATGGCACAATTCTTAGTAGACAAAAGCTGGAAAAAAACCCAAATGTCCATCAACAGTAAAATAGATAAGTAATTCATGGTATATTCATTTACTTAAATACAGTAGAAAAATGGCATTGGACAAACAAGAGTTATGGGTAACATGATGATTCTTGTAAACATTATATTGAACCAAAGAAGCTGGAGACAAGAAGATACTTACATTCTAAAGTTTTTCCCACACCAGGAGATAGACAAAATTAAGAGAAACAAGAATAAATTGCCTCAAAAGTCAGTGTAGTAATTGCCTTTGGGAAGGAGGTAGAACAGAGATTGGAATGGAGCACTAAGGAAGCTTCTGGTCTGTTGGTAATGTTGTTTGTTGGCCTTCGTGATGATTACATAGGTATTTACTACATGATAGAACATTGTTCTGTATATCTTTGCTATATATCATAATATTAAACATTAAGCACACCAGAATTCAAGTGAATTCATGAATAAAAACCCAAAGTTCTTTCTAGTCCCTAGAAGGTTTCTCTAACCTTTCCCTAATCCCACACTTCTGGGGTGGAAAGTGAGGAAAGGTATTCAGATAAGAGGTCCTATCCTTCTCTCTTCGGGGCTTTCCCTACCACATACTTACTTTGCTGTGTCCTCCCATTCCCTGCCTCCCCACCTGTCTCAGAGAGTTGAAGAGCTGCCATGCTGGTCTGCCCAGGGGCTGCTGACCACAGAGGAAAA
Organism: Pan troglodytes; assembly: GCF_028858775.2. Taxonomy (NCBI): domain Eukaryota; kingdom Metazoa; phylum Chordata; class Mammalia; order Primates; family Hominidae; genus Pan; species Pan troglodytes. The sequence goes on from NC_086015.1 coordinate 43,666,850, forward strand.
GTCCTTTCAGGTTGTGAGGGCACTGAAGGGTGACCCTTTCTTTCCATCACTCCTAGCAGGGCATTATTCAATGGGCAGGTGTTTCTAGGAAACACGAGGAACAAAGCATCAGTCCAGACCACTGGAGTCAGTCTTCATGAAATGTCATTGCTGGGCCATGTTGCCACTGTCTACATGTCTGGGCTCTGGCAGGGCTACAAGCACTGCAGGTAGGATTCAGCATCTGGCTTCCCAGGCATTGTCTTGATAAGAGCTGGCAGCCACCACCCGCCCTCCCAGCCAGGATAAGTATGGGAGAAGCAACACATGTATGAAGGGCAAAGACAAGTGAACCAGATCCCTGGAATTTTATCCATTTCCCTTTCTCTAGCATAAAAAAAAAAGAGCCTACAACTCTCTCAAGGGCCTGACTGACTCAATTCCAGCCTGTCCCTGACTTGCATGATTCTGATTTGCAGACATTGGCCAAGAACAGACAGGTAATCTGCAGAGATCCCATAGCTTTCTTGGGTTGATTTTTCCCCAGACTGATGCATGAAAAGCTGGTGCAGTGTACTGCATTTGAAAAGAGCTTGAAAGAGGCAGAGTGAGTGTTTTGCTCTGTCAACAGAGCCTGGAGGATTTTGCTGGTAAAGACAAGGAAAAATCAATATGGCTATTTAAAAATGTAATGGTGGCTGCTAAGCAGTATCAGAAAGGGCATTCCAAGGAGGACTTTCAAGGCTTTAGGAAAGGAGAAGGAAGAAATTTAGTGGAGTTTTAAAGCTTTATATTTCTGTTCTTATTCCACTTCCAAATAGCCTACTTCCAAGACATTTCTGCTGTCTAATCTTGCCTGACAATGTTAATAGCTGCTCTTTCTTGAGTACCTAACATATGCTTGGAGCTTTGCACACACAGTCAGTGGAAATATGAACCCTAGTTAAAGATTTTGCTACCAATATTACTAATACTAGATTATCTCACTTTTTTTTTTTTTTTTTGCCAGGCTGGTCTCGAACTCCTAGTCTTAAGTGATCTGCCCACTCCACCTCCCAAAGTGCTGGGATTATAGGTGTGATCCTGTACGCTTGGAAAAGATTTCTAGAAATGGGGTTTTTGGGTTAAATAATGCTAGGATAGCCAGAAGAGAGGAGCTAACACAGTGGCAGAGTTGTCTTGGTATTCCCGTACGCAACCGAAGACGTCAATGGACAGAGGCCCATGGAGGTACGGGGTGGGGTCATCGTGAAGGGGCTCATTTTCACTGGTTTGGGGAGATGTGTTTAATGCCACAGCCTAACCTCAAAATAAATATTTCTTATTATAAGAGAGGGTTGTGGGGAACGCAAGTAGGGACGTGGGTTTTCCATATAGGATCTTTGGGCCATAATGGGCAGAATTGTTACAAGGAGGCAATTATCTAGACCCTAAGTTGTGGCCAATATATTAGTGTCATGAAGGGTTTTATCTTGCTTCACAAAGATAAGGAAATCCAGCATCTGTGAGAGTTTTCATCTGTAGTGTTTATTCCAAAGTTAAGACTCCTCCATTTTCCGTGAGAACTGGAGCTCTAGGAAGCCTAATCTGAGTTTGTTCTCCACAAAAGCCAGAATAGAACATCTTGACACCCAAATTTTGTGTATATGTGTGTGTGGGGGCGTGTGTGGAGGGAGGGTTTAAAGGGAGTGGAGGCAGGAGGCTAGACTAGAGGAGCAATTACCTAAAATCTTTGTCCTTCTTAAAGGACTTAGAGCTGCAGGTGGCAGGAACAGAACATAGACTAGTAACACCTTGCAGGTTGAAACCTTGAAAATTTAAACCAATCTGTTCAATAGCCTGGCTTCCCATTCGGGGAGGGTTTCTCTGCCCTGCTTTGCCTACTTGCCACACCAACCCCCTGGGAAAAGCTTCTTTCTTATGACTTTAAAGTCCCCTCACCCTATGAGACTAACATTATAGAAGAAACCCATCTAGGGAGGTGAGAGGAGATCATATCTCTGAGGGTAGGTGGGGAGGTGCCTTAGAAATACCTGCATTAGAACACCTTTTTAAAATTATTATTATTATTTAGATAGAGTCTCACTCTGTTGCTCAGGCTAGAGTGCAATGGCGTGATCTCAGCTCACTGCAATCTCTGCCTCCTGGTTCAAGCGATTCTTGTGCCTCAGCCTCCCGAGTAGCTGGGATTACAGGTGTGTGCCACCATGCCCAGCTAATTTCTGTGTTTTAGTAGAGAAAGGGTTTCATCATGTTGGCCAGGCTGGTCTGAAACTCCTAGTCTTAAGTGATCTGCCCACTTCTGCCTCCCAAAGTGCTGGGATTACAGGCATGAGCCACCTCACCACATTTTAATAAAACTGCTCGATTCGCACCCTTCCCCGAGTTCCGGCCAAGAGGATTCTTGCCCCTTTCAAATTATTAGAAAGTTCAACTAGAGAATTCCTTCTCCCTGTGGAGTTTTACCCCCTGCTCCTCTGGCCACCCTCCCAATGGATCCCTGTGGTGCCAGGCAGGAATGGGCTGCCTGGGGAACCAGCAAGCTCCCAGGGCCTTTCTGCTGCTTCCTCTATGCCTGTATTTCACTCAGCTCTCTAACTTGACTCAGCTTCAGGTAAAAGTCAGAAACTTCTCCCACAAACAGATCTTCAGCTTCTCCAGTGGGGGTGTGTGTTTGGGAGAGGAGGGTCCCCCTTTCTCACTTCCGCATTTGGGCACTCACAGTATTTGGGGTGTTTCCCAGGTCCTGCAGGAGCAGTCCACTTTTTTGAGAGGTCCTGTAGGTCCTCTTGGGATTGCTGGTTTGTTCTTGCAGTAGATCTGGAGCTAAAATTCACAATGCAAGCCTCTGCATGTTGCTCTGTCCAGAACTGCAATCTAGTCCTGCCTTCTGTCTGCCATGATCCCCTAGTCTCTCGAAAATGCATTTAATACACCAAACCTAATAAACATCATAGCTTATCCTAGCCTACCTTAAACATGCTCAGAACCCCACAATTGGGCAAAATCACCTAACACAAAGCTTATTTTATAGCAAAGTGTTGAATTTCTAATGTAATTTATTGAATACTATACTGAAAGTAAAAAACAGAGTGGTTGTATGGTACCTGAAGTATGTTTTCTACTGAATGAAGGTCACTTACACAACATTGTAAAGTTCAAAAATCATTAAGTCAAACCATTGCAAGTTGGGGACCACCTGTTGTAAGTTGTGTTGAATAGCATAGCCTCAGACTAGGCCTTTTAAATTTATTTTGGGAAATGACCCTAGGGAACAGGAGTAGGCTGATTGAAAAAATGAAACCTCTCCCTCTCCCTCTCCCTCCTCCCGCTTTCCACGGTCTCCGTCTGTTGCTGAGGCTGGAGTGTACTGCCGCGATCTCGGCTCACTGCAACCTCCCTGCCTGATTCTCCTGCCTCAGCCTGCCGAGTGCCTCGGATTGCAGGCGCGCGCCGCCACGCCTGACTGGTTTTTGTATGTTTTGGTGGAGATGGGGTTTTGCCATGTTGGCTGGGCTGGTCTCCAGCTCCTGACCTCGAGTGATCTGCCCGCCTCGGCCTCCCGACGTGCTGGGATTGCAGACGGAGTCTCGCTCACTCAGTGCTCAATGTTGCCCAGGCTGGAGTGCAGTGGCCTGAACCTCCACCTCCCAGCTGCCTGCCTTGGCCTCCCAAAGTGCTGAGATTGCAGCCTCTGCCCGGCCGCCACCCCATCTAGGAAGTGAGGAGCGTCTCTGCCTGGCCACCCATCGTCTGGGATGTGAGGAGCCCCTCTGCCCGGCCTTCATCCCCTCTAGGAAGTGAGAAGCGTCTCTTCCCGGCCACCCATCGTCTGGGATGTGGGGAGCACCTCTGCCCGGCTGCCCCGTCTGGGAGGTGAGGAGTGCCTCTGCCCAGCCACCCCGTCTGAGAAGTGAGGAGCCCCTCCACCCAGCAGCCGCCCCGTCTGGGAAGTGAGGAGCGTCTCCGCCTGGCCGCCCCATCTGGGAGGTGGGGGGCGCCCCCGTCCGGCAGCCGCCCTGTCTGGGAGGTGGGGGGGTGCCCCCGCCTGGCAGCCGCCCCGTCTGGGAGGTGGGGGGCCCCTCTGCCCGGCCGCCACGTCTGGGAAGTGAGGAGCCCCTCTGCCCGGCTGCCATCCCGTCTGGGAGGTGTACCCAACAGCTCATTGAGAACGGGCCATGATGACGATGGCGGTTTTGTCAAATAGAAAAGGGGGAAATGTGGGGAAAAGAAAGAGATCAGATTGTTACTGTGTCTGTGTAGAAGATAGACATAGGAGACTCCATTTCGTTCTGTACTAAGAAAAATTCTTCTGCCTTGGGATGCTGTTAATCTATAACCTTACCCCCAACCCCGTGCTCTCTGAAACATGTGCTGTGTCAACTCAGGATTAAATGGATTAAGGGCGGTGCAAGATGTGCTTTGTTAAACAGATGCTTGAAGGCAGCATGCTCCTTAAGAGTCATCACCACTCCCTAATCTCAAGTACCCAGGGACACAGACACTGCAGAAGGCCGCAGGGTCCTCTGCCTAGGAAAACCAGAGACCTTTGTTCACATGTTTATCTGCTGACCTTCTCTCCACTATTGTCCTATGACCCTGCCAAATCCCCCTCTCCGAGAAACACCCAAGAATGATCAATAAATACTAAAAAAATTTTAAAAAAAATGAACCAAGGAAGAATGGAAAGCAAATTCAAATGTACCTTATTAAGCTAATTGATACTATGAACAACTGGGGTTCTGCTCTGCTGATGATATTCTGAGAGAAGTAGACATTACCTCAGAATAGACCCCACAAGAAATGGAAGAGGAAAATAGTTATCTGCTGGCTTCCATCCCCCACTGGTTAAAAGTTGGTCCAGGGGAATTTAACTTTCTTGTACTTCTAGGTATGTGTTGGTGTCAGAATGGATAAGTAGTCTCATCTAAAATAAAAGAATGTTTCATTTTGGAAATTGATAAGTGTATTCCAAAAAGTGTATATCAAAATTCAAAAGAACATGAATATCTCAAAGAAGAACAAAGTTAGAGGAATCCCAACCTATCAATTTTTATTAAAACACTACACTAATAAAGTAATATGGTATTTCTACAAAGATAGGCAAATAGATCAGTGGAACAAAGTAACAAGTCCAGGAACAGGCCTACTGTTTTAGTCGGTTTGAGTTGTTATGATAGAATACCATAGCCTGGGTAGTTTATAAATAACAGAAATTTATTTCTCACAGTTCTGGAGGCTGGGAAGTCTAAAACCAAGGTGCTGACAGATTCATTGTCTTGTGAGGGACCACTTCCTCATAAATGGCCATCTTTTTGCTGTAACCTCACATAGTGGAATGGCTGAGACATCTCTCTGGAGTCTCTTTGATAACTGCACTAATCTTATTTATGAGGGCCTGTTTGCCAGACCTAGATGTCTCTACTATTAGGATCACTAGAACCTGTTAGTTACCCCCATTAAAGAATGTTGCATACTAGAATATAATTGCTTATTTGTTTGTCTTCCTATTAAACTGTGAGTTCCTGGAGTCTTCTATTGTATCCCAGTCCTGAGTATACTGCCTGGCACATAGTCAAAATTTAGTAAATATACTCTGAACTGGATTGAATGGAAAAATAATATAGAATGTGGGCCTGAGTGATTTATTCTGTTTGTTTTACTCTCTTTTTTTTCTCTAGAAAACATAAGATGAGGGAAGTACTTTATTTGCTCATTTTATACCTAAGATGAGGTGTGCCTTCATATCACCTAGTCCAAATTCCCACTACCCTCTACATGAAACAATTCTTTCCTGATAAATCTAGCCTAGCAATCCATTTATGAATATCAACATCTAGGGAGGTCAACACTCGCTCTTACCTTGAAAATATGGATGTTCAATTTTCTTAGCAAATAGAAGTAAAAGTGAAACTAACTGACATAATATTTTTTATTGATAAAATTAACGAAGATTCAGGTGGGCAAAAAATGTGTTGAATCTACTATCTACTTGCAAAGAAAAACATGGACACCCTACCTCACACCGTATTTTAAAGAAACACTCAAAATGGATCAAAGACCTAAACATAAGTGCTAAAACTTTGAAACTCTTGGAAGAAACAGCACAGGCAACAGAAAAAACAACAGATAAATTAGACATCAACAACATTTAAAACTTGTGCTTCAAAGGACACCATCAAGAAAGTGAAAAGACAACCTAAAGAATAAGAGAAATTTTGTAAATCACGTATCAGATGTGGGACTTATATCTAGAATGTGTAATAAACCCTTGCAAATCAATAATAAAAAGACAAATTACCCAATTAAAATTGGGCAATACACTTGAATACACAGTTCTCCAAAGAAGATATACAAATGCCTAATAAGCACATGAAAATATGCTTAACAGTTAAAATAATACAGGGAAGAGATCTTACTGTGTGGACATCTCAGTGAGTATGATATGAATGGCATACTCACTGCTAAAGGAGACTTGTGGCTGTCAGACAACCGTTTACTTAAATATCAGGCTCTATTACTTGAAGGACCAGTGCTGCGAATGCACACTTGTGCAACTCTTAACCCAGACACATGTCTTCCAGACAATGAAGAAAAGATAGAACATAACTGTCAACAAGTAATTGCTCAAACCTATGCCACTCAAGGGGATCTTTTAGAGGTTCCCTTGACTGATCCCGATCTCAACTTGTATACTGATGGAAGTTCCTTTGTAGAAAAAGGACTTCGAAAAGCAGGGTATGCAGTGGTCAGTGATAATGGAATACTTGAAAGTAATTCCCTCACTCCAGGAACTAGTGCTCAGCTGGCAGAACTAATAGCCCTCACTCGGGCACTAGAATTAGGAAAAGGAAAAAAGGTAAATATATATACAGACTCAAAGTATGCTTACCTAGTCCTCCATGCCCATGCAGCAATATGGAGAGAAAGGAAATTCCTAACTTCCGAGGGAACACCTATCAAACATCAGGAAGCCATTAGGAGATTACTATTGGCTGTACAGAAACCTAAAGAGGTGGCAGTCTTACATGGCCTGGGTCACCAGAAAGAAAAGGAAAGGGAAATAAAAAGGAACCACCAAGCGGATATTGAAGCCAAAAGAGCTGCAAGGCAGGACCCTCCATTAGAAATGCTTATAGAAGGACACCTACTATGGGGTAATCTCCTCCAGGAAACCAAGCCCCAGTACTCAGAAGAAGAAATAGAATGAGGAAACTCATGAAGACATAGTTTCTTCCCCTCAGGATGGCTAGCCACCGAAGAAGGAAAAATACTTTTGCCTGCAGCTAGCCAATGAAAACTACTTAAAACCCTTCACCAAACCTTTCACTTAGGCATTGATAGCACCCATCAGATGGCCAAATTATTATTTACTGGACCAGGCCTTTTCAAAACTATCAAGCAGATAGTCAGGGCCTGTAAAGTGTGCCAAAGAAGTAATCCCCTGCACTGCAGGCCATACATTTCAATCCCTGTATCTTTAACCTCCTTATTAAGTTTGTTTCTTCCAGAATCGAAGCTGTAAAACTACAAATCGTTCTTCAAATGGAGCCCCAGATGCAGTCCATGACTAAGATCTACTGCAGACCCCTGGACTGGCCTGCTAGCCCATGCTTTGATGTTAATGACATCGAAGGCACCCCTCCCGAGGAAATCTCAACTGCACAACACCTACTACACCCCAGTTCAGCAGGAAGCAGTTAGAGTGGTCATCGGCCAACCTCCCCAACAGCACTTGGGTTTTCCTGTTGAGAGGGGGGATTGAGAGACAGGACTAGCTGGATTTCCTAGGCTGACTAAGAATCCCTAAGCCTAGCTGGGAAGGTGACCACATCCACCTTTAAACATGGGGCTTGCAACTTAGCTCACACCCGACCAGAGAGCTCACTAAAATGCTAATTAGGCAAAAACAGGAGGTAAAGAAATAGCCAATCATCTATTGCCTGAGAGCACAGTGGGTGGGACAAGGATCGGGATATAAACCCAGGCATTTGAACTGGCAACGGCACCCCCCTTTGGGTCCCCTCCCTTTGTATGGGAGCTCTGTTTTCACTCTATTAAATCTTGCAACTCCAAAAAAAAAAAAAAAAGAAAGAAAATATGCTTAAAATTCTTAGCTCAAAGGGAAATACAAATCAAAGCCACGAAGAGACATTACCTCACACCTACTCAGATAATTATAACAAAAAAGTCAGATAATAACAAATATTGACAAGAATATGGAGAAATTGAAACATTCATACATTGCTGGTGGGAATGTAAAATGGTGCAGCCACTTTGGAAAACAGTCCGGTAGTTCCTCAAGTGTTTAAACATACAGTTAAAATGTGATCCAGAAATTTTACTCTTAGTTATATATCCAAGGGGAGTAAGAACATGTCTACACAAACACTTGTACACAAATATTCATGGCTGTATTATTCATAATAACAAGCAGAAGCATCCAAATGTCCATCAGCTAATGAATGGATAAATAAAATGTGATATCCATACAATGGTATATTATTCAACAATAAAAAGAAATGAAATACTGATGCAGGCTAAAATATGGATGAATGTTGAAAACATTATGCTAAGTGAAAAAAGCCAGTCACAAAGAACCATGATCACATTTATGCAAAATCTCCAGAAAAGGCAAATCGATAGAGACAGAAAACAGATTAGTGGTTGCCTAAGTCTGAGGAGTGTGGAAGCGGGATGTTGACAGCTAAGAAATATGAAGTTTTTTTTTGGAGGGAGAATAATGAAAATGTCCTAAAATCGAATGTGCTAATGGATCCTATTTTATCAGTTAGGAATTACTGAACTGTACACCTTAAATGAGCGAATTACATGGTATGTGAGTTATCTCAAAGAGCTGTTAAGAAAATTTTTAAGATGTAATATTGAAGCCAGTGCTCTACTCTTCTTGTATATTTTCAATGAAAATAAAATTTGATACAACTAACTTAGTTTCATCAAACTGTTGTATGTCTTTTGGTCCATTTATGAAGAAAGATGTATATCACTTTACTGTTAATAGTTAATATCATAAATAAATTTTCAAAAATTTGAAAATATTAGAATTATAGCTGTACTTGCCAAACTCATAAGGCACTATATAAAAAGGCAGTCAACATCATTAGTTATTAGGGAAATGCAAATTAAAACCATAATGAATACCACTGCATATTTATTAGAATGATTAAAATGGGGAAAATGACACTACCAAGTACTGATGAAGAAGCAGAGCAACTGGAACTCTCATACTTTGCAGGTGGGAATGCAAAATGATACAAAATCACTTTGGAAACAGATTTGCAATTTCTTATAAACATATGCTTGTGGCCGGGCATGGTGGCTCACACCTGTAATCCCAGCACTTTGGGAGGCTGAGGTGGCAGATAACCTGAGGTCAGGAGTTTGAGACCATCCAGGCCAACATGATGAAACCCCATCTCTACTAAAAATATAAAAATTAGCCAGACGTGGTGGCACACACCTGTAATCCCAGCTACTCGGCAGGCTGAGGCAAGAGAATCGCTTGAACCTGGGAAGCGGAGGTTGCATTAAGCCAAGATTGCACCACTGCACTCTAGCCTGGGCAACAGAGCGAGACTCTGTCTCAAAAAACAAAAACAAAAACATATGCTTGCCATATGATGTGGGAGATATGAAAACTTATATTCACACAGAAACCTGTACATGAATGTTTATAGTAGCTTTATTCATAAGCTCCCCAAAGGAAACAACCTAAATGTCCTTCAGCTGGGGAATGGATAAACAAACTGTGGTACAGCCACACGATGGAATACTATTCAAAAATAAAAAGAGGAGAACATGAATACATGCAGCAACAGGGGTGAATCTTAAATTCCTTCAGTTAAGTAAAGGCAGCTAGACTCAAAAAGCTATATACTGTTTGATGCCCTCAACATGCCATTCTGGAATAGGCAAAACTACAGAGATAACATACAGATTAATGGTTTCCAGAAGTTGGCATAGGGGAAAACTTGACTATAAAAGGGCACAAGGTAATTTTTTTGGTGATAGATTATGTATTGATTATGGTGATGGTTGCATTTGCCATGCATTTGTCATATATGTATTTGTCAAAACTCAGAATTTTGACAATAGGGTGACTTTTTCTGTATGTAAATCTTACCTTAATAAAAAGTTCTAAAAATAAGTTTTGAAAAACTGCTCAATATGCTAAATTAATATAAAGTACCCTTATTTTAAAGTGTGTTTACCAAAGCTGTAAAAGCATGGAGACATATTTATAACATGTGAAAAAAACAAGTGATTATGTTATATATTTATAACTGTAGTAGAAATACAAATACTGTGTTTAAAAATCTTCACATATTAGCTCAAAAAGATAGAAAAAATTTAGCCAAAATGTCAAGAGTAATCCTTTATGATTGGGGGTGAGGACAGAAATGACTTTTTTTGCTTTTCATTTTCTATTTTTAAATTATATTAATAAGTATATTTTGTTTTTCACAAGAAAAATGACATATTACATTTAATAAAAGGACTATATGGGAGTCAGAATAATTCTTTTCAAATATAAAAATTTTCTCAAAGTGTATTGGTCTAAGTAAGACATTCATTTCATAAATAAGTCATTAGGCTTTGTGGCTTTAGTTTGCTTTTCTGCAAAATGAGAGAAATCTGTTTAGTATTTTTGCTACTCACCCTGAAGCAAAATAAATAAATTCTCACACTGAAAACAAAATAAATAAATAGCAGCTAATTCAGAGTAGGTGGAAAAGGTGTGTTTGTAAAAACAAGAGTGTTTATTTTCATGTGTGGACTTTAATTCATATTCTCAATCAACTATTTTCTACAGCCTCACCTTTTCCTTCTTAATGAGAACAGTATAGTTCTCCTATTACTAGACAACATTTTTATGTGAGCCACACTCTCACTCACCATATCTATGACAACATGCCCAATAAAAAATCTCCACTAGCCCAAGTCTGTTTCCATAGCACTAGCCAACAGAAAACTATGCGGCAATCAGCCCTGGAAAGTAACCTCTTATTTGTTCTCATAGAGATCTATGAAGAATAATGTATTTTAACTTTTCCTTGTCTAGTATCACCATGGCCCAGATTCAGTGTCAGTGCCTGTGCGGTTAAAGGATGGTTTGAACTGAGCAAGAAACAAGGATAACCTAAACTTTTCTGAAGGATAATTTTCTTTGAGTCAATACGTGTTCTGTGATCCAATGAGAGATAGCCCAAAACTTCTGACACCAACAAACTGTCAGAAGGCAGCAGGGCAGAGGGAGAGCATTTGGAGATATACCTAATGTTAAATGATGAGTTATTGGATTCAGCACACCAACATGGCGCATGTATACATATGTAACTAACCTGCACGTTGTGCACATGTACCCTAAAACTTAAAGTATAGTAAAAAAAAAAGAAGGCAGCAGGGCTATGAAATCAGATAAATCTGAGGTTGAATCCCACTTCTATCCAGAATTGGTGCTAACAAAAAGTTTAATTTCTTTGAGTCCCAATATCTTCATATGTAGCAAGGGAAATAATAAGACCTACCTTTGAAAATTATGGGGATTAACTGGGGTAAATGCAAAGTGCCTCTTATGTAATAGGCACTTAATGAAATGTTACTCTTTTCCACAGAGTTTCAGAAGTTGTTTTGCGAAAAACCATAAGGCAGCCTAGCCAACTGTTCTAGAGAGAACAACAGGGTTGTGAGTGTGTATGTGTGTGCCTGTAAGCATGACTGTATTAGGAGTAGTAATCAGAAAGAATCATGTGGGATGCTGTGGATATGTAATTAGAGGTGAAACTGAAGTCTATAAGATCTGGAAAAGAGGTTTCTAGACTCCAAGAGTAAACGTTGTAAAAAAGAAAAACAGCCAACCCATTTTTAATGGGTCACTTGAACCTAATTATCGGGTCATAGTATATTCCACTTGAAATATATTTTCAAATTAATTGTGTCAAATTTTCTCATTTTTAAAGCAAAAAACAAAACAACACTAATGCTCAGAGAAGGGAAGGGAATTTCCCAAGGTCACACAACACATGGAAAGAAGTGGGACTAGAACATTCCCAGTCTCCTGTTTCTGAGAAAGTAGGGCCCTCTTTGCCCTTGGAGATACTGCTGATTCTTCTTTATGGAATGCCTATGTAAATAGATCCTGTGCTAGGTGCCAGGCAAAGCAAGGCATTGACCCAATCCTCAGTGCATTACGAGGACAGGAAGATAGAGAGGGTGCCATAGAGATGGCACAACCATGATGTGTACCCATTAGGAGCATGGAATGAAGCACGCGCACAAACACACACACATTTACACATGAACATTTACATTACACAGGGTTGTAGCCTGTTGTTATCTGTCATGGAGGGCTCTATGGGAAAGAGGTGTTTGGTCGGCTCAGCAAGGAGAATGTATGTTTAGAAGATCACTGAAGAGGATGAGTGGTGATGCTGGATGGAAAAAAGAAACGGATATGTGAGGAGTTGCAAGGGTCTGGAAGGTTTTTATCTGCCCATGTGTCCTCAAGAAAGTCATTTGATTGATTCTCAGAATAGGGGAGTTACAAGAGAAAAAAGTCACTTGACAACCCCTTCTTCACTTTCATTTTTGATTATGTTGTCTGATCCCAAATCCTCACCAGCATGGGACTATAGTTGAGGTCATGGGAATTTTAATGGATAAATGATTTAGAGCTGCCAGTTGTATATCCAAGACTCCAATCCCTTTTCTAGATTATTCCCTCTCCTAAGACACTTCTGAATCTTCTTAAGAAAGATATCTGGGTGACTCATACAGAATTTGAAACCAGTGTCTCTGCTGTACTGGATGTTAGGTGCCATAATCCTGAAAGAATGGGACTGATAGGGAGAACTTCACATTACCCTGAGATCCTGGACTTTGAGCTGTCTTCATGGTCATGATGGGACTTTGGCGGCTTCTCTTGAGTAAGAGGTTGAAAGGTGTTCTCTACGTGGGAAGAAAAATCAATTGGGATTTGATAGAGTGCCAGACTGTAGTGGTGACAACTAAGTATTCACCACAGTCTCTTTCCTTTTTCTCCAAAGCACACAGTGAGACAACACTTCCCAGACTCGCTTGCAATTCGGCATGGTCACATGACTAGTTCTGGCCAACCAAAGGTAAGCAGAAATTACACATGTCTTAGCTGAATGGGGAGGGGTCTGAGGATCTGCGTGAGGGTAGAGCTGCATCATGGAAAGAGCATAGACCATGAATCGCTGAATTACTGAGTTATATGAACAAGAAATAATCTACTGTGTTATGCTTCTGAGATTTGGAAGTTACCTGTTACGGGATTTAGCCTACCCTATCTATCATTATTTCGTCAATCTTAAGATGTACATATTTCCATATTTTAATACTCCATTTTAGACTTGACTTAGATAAAATACTGCAATACAGGAATGTTAAGAGAGACATATCAACACACTCACATTCACACAGCTAGTGTGATACTGACACTCCAAGTCTCCTCAACACTAGACCAAATTTCTAAGTTCCATGAGGTACTGATAAGAGAGACAAAGTTACCTAACCACAGAAGCTCCTACATTTGACTAACTTACCTACAGCTCATTGACCTGGTGTGAGACCATGGTATGTTATCTCAGTATTTTGGATGCTAGCTCTCTGGATTCTGTGACTTAGGAGGAGATTAAAGATTGAACTCCAGCTAGGTTTGGGGGTGATGAAGAGAAGAGCTGATAAACCTGGTATGCCACTGGCAGTCCTATTGTGTCTAAGAAAGAGGAAGATTCTGCTTTGCAGAGCAGCTCAATTTCAAGTCTTGTTAAAGTATAAAAAAAGGTTCCTCTGCTTGCAGTGTTAGTATGTGTCCCCATCAAACAGACTTTGGATATTAGATCTGCCATCTGCACCATGGTATCTGTTGCTAGGGTTACAATGCTCTCCTTGAACAGAAAATCAAATAGCTGCCTGAAACCTGCAGGTAAAGGTCACAGTTGGCACAACATCCATCCTTTTGCGTATATAAAGGGAAAAGTATGGCTGTAGGGGAAGGAGGTTCTTTAGATTCTCCCTTTGAGGCCAACCTGGTAAAGATGATCTGGGTAGAAACTTCAGATATCAGCTGTATGTAAGAGGGCATCTTGATAATGCACAGAAAATTCATAAATGGGGATTGGAAACAAATGTTTAAAAACTAAATGCAAGATATCATTTTTTGAAGGGGATGGTCTCACATGAGTCACCCCACATTGTCTACTCTCAGCTAACCCCTTACCTTCCCAACTTTTAGAATGAATAATGTCCATATGTCTAAAGCATAGGAAATCTTTCCAAAGTAATGGTACAGCATTGGAAGAAATACATTTCTCAAATTATATGGACAGTTTAAATAATAGTTTGATCTTTTCGGGGCTCAGACAGGCTTGGGGGATGCAGAGTTGAGAGGAGGAAGATATCCTCTGGCCAGGTTAACTTAGTTCTGTAGCCCAAGCTCGAAGATACAGAGCACTTTTGCCAAGAGGCTAGAGAAGTAACAGAGTTTGTCAAAACTCTTAGAGAACGGGGAAGAGAGCTACCAATTGCCTTGTGAGTATTGCTTTTTATACTTCTTATAATTTTTACAAGTGTTGATGGTTGTAATGATATTGCTGCTACTACTGCTTCTAATACTACTAGTATTTGTGGCCATTAGTTCTTTTTAAATCATTTCCAATGAATTATCATAAAAGCAGTATAAACAAGAGGTAAAAGTATAACTGTACAAAAGTGTGTAAAATGAAGTTTCCTTCCTCTTACCTTGGATACCCAAGAACCACTCCCCAGAAGTAACTAATCTAAAGTGTTACTTCAGAAATATTCTATGCTTATATGAAGATATATAAATATAGTTAACAGATGCAGGATTTAATATACATACTGTTCTGAAACATGTTTTTATCACTTAACACTGTGTCTTGAACATATTTCCTTATTAGCACCTATAGTGCTATATATATGTGAGATACAAATTTGGCAACATGGTACAGTGGAAAGAGCATGGGCTAAAATTAAGACTATGTGAAGGGATTTGACTAAAAGATGATAATAACTTCACTCTTTATAATAGCAGAATTGTTTTAACAACTCAAATGTCCATTAAAAGCAAATGCCATTATGGTATGTGTCATAGAAAAATATATAGCATGGCCGCGGTGGCTC
The DNA here is from genome assembly GCF_028858775.2 of Pan troglodytes. Taxonomy (NCBI): domain Eukaryota; kingdom Metazoa; phylum Chordata; class Mammalia; order Primates; family Hominidae; genus Pan; species Pan troglodytes. Next base: position 43,682,018 of record NC_086015.1, read on the forward strand.
ACACCTGTAATCCCAGCACTTTGGGAGGCCAAGGCGGGTGGATCTTGAGGTCAGGAAATCGAGACCATCCTGGCCAACATGGTGAAACCACATCTCTACTAAAAATACAAAAATTAGCTGGGCGTGGTGGCGGGTGCCTGAAATCCCAGCTTCTCCGGAGGCTGAGGGAAGAGAATCGCTTGAACCAGGGAGCTGGAGGTTGCAGTGAACGGATATCGTGCCACTGCACTCCAACCTGGGCGACAGAGCAAGACTCCATCTCAAAAAAAAATAATAAGAAAGAAAGAAAAAGAAAAATATGTAGCAAAACTGTGTTTTATTTACATTAAATTATACTTAGGTGACTATTAGGTTTCACCTTTTATATGTATTATAATTATTGTTACTACGCTGTTATATTAGAACTTATTGCTGCTATCTTAATTTATACATGTTATTGATAAGTTTTCAATATTTTATATGTATTTATATTATCCTGACAGGGAGATATGTGCTTTCTCTAGCAAAGACAGGTTATTACTTATTCACAGCTGTAACCACCTCAATTTCATTTTTTCCCAGATTCTTCCCCTCAGGGTGATGTGGTAAGAGTTAGATGTCATTCTCTACATACTGGGATCTGTATATAAGTAAAGAACCCACAAAATATAAATCTTGGGTTTATATAGGAGAGAGACAGCTTTTCCCTCTTCTCTCTGAGAAGGAATTGATCTCAAATGTAAATAAAGGAAAGCATCCTCCAAAGTTGGGAGGAAAAGAAAATGTATCCAAAGAGTTTTTACTATTTGGAAGGTAAGTAAATGTTTTCAGGGGGAAGATAAGACAAGTATCTCTGAATTACAACCCCTGTGATATCTTCATGCTCCTGAGTTTCATTGCCTTTCTGAAATATAACACATACCTCCCAGGTTGTAAATCTCCACTTAATGATCATTTAAACTCCAAGGTTTTAACCCAGGTCTTAGTAAAAATTTCCCAGAAAGCCCTGACCATGCATAAAGATAAACATAATCACTTCTTGAAAAAATTTACTACACTTGATTTCAGTGTAATTTTAAATTTCCCTTCATTTACATTGGCTAGATATTACTTTCTTCTGGGAAGTAGGTATATAATTTTTAATTATTCTTAAGGTTTACTATAATTTATTAAGACCCATATTCATGGTTTTTTTCTACCAGTTTTTGAGGATTATCATTACCAAATCTCCCATCTGAACCAGATGAAACCTCAGCCTTCTCACTTTCTTCTTGTCTATTCTTTGATCTGCCATGTTGACATCACCTGTAGTTTTAACTCAAAATTTTTTGTGTATCCATTTGACATAGTATGTTAATATATTCTTTACTCGTCTTAGCCTGGGTTTCTGGAAAGCACAGTCTGAGGCAGACGTTGGTGTTCTCCTTCTTCAGTACACCAGGGGGCAGTAGTGAACGTAAAGCGTAGTGAGGCAGGAAAAGAGAGATGATACAATAAAGCATCACCGAATTGGCCGTTGCTTGGCACTAAACATGACTAATTATTCATCCTCATGTGCCTTTATTGTGATAATCCATATAAAAGCTATTTTAGGATAGTGTATCTGGAGAATGAAGGAAAAATTATTTATGCACTGGCTCCTATCTCCCACCGGTCCAAGATTTGTCTCAGTGGCCATAAATTTTCTGCACTTTTGAATTGGCATGTGTTGGTACTGAGCATGGCCTGTGATGTTTCATGCTTTAGTGTCAACATGAAAGTTTTGGGGCAGGAAGCAGCAAGTGATAGTGTGGGCATAAGCTAGGACTTTGTGGCTTGACTTTTGCCTGCAAGAAGTTTTAAAAGTCCACCTAAAATTGATGTCTACAGAGGCAACAGGAACTGGAACAAGTGGCTAATTCCCCTGAAGACAGATGAGGCCAAGGGATAGGAAGCATCTGATATAGTTTATCCTTCTCAGATACTTGGTAATCTCCCATTATATCTGGCCACCCTTAAATACAAGAGGAAAAAGATGTCCACACTGCCTTCCTTTGAGGGGAAGTAGAAGTCCAAACTTCAGAGAGTCCCCTTGAGATTGAAGCGAGTCGGAATCTCTGGAAAGATTTAAGGCAAGAGGGTTAGTGAAACAAGTTATCACTTCTGTTGTGGCAAGTGGTCCAGACGTCATGATTTATATTATTCATCACTCCCCTCCTCTACCACTCAGTTTAGACTTTCCTAGCAGACAGCATTTGGAGTGATCTCAGTTGCTTGTCTGATGGGGTTATTTCAACTTTTATCTCAGAAGAGTCTCAACCCTTAGCTGTTTTTCTATTGTCAGATCATGGTTGTGACACTTAGACTGTGCTTTTTCACAACTGTCCATTTGCTACTATCACCAGATAATAATGGAAACATCAAAAGATGTCCCAGTATTCCAATTATCTATTGTTGTGTAACATACTATCCCAAAACTTAATGGTTTAAAACAACATTACCTTTATTTTGGCACATTTATCTGTGGATCAAAAATTTTGTCAGAGTTAAGCTCAGAAATTCTTCTTTTCTAGTGATATCAACTAAAGTCACTTGGTGGTCTTCAGCTGGTGGCTGAGCTTGTTTTGAGGGTCTAAGACAGCCTCACTCATGAATGGTGACTTGCTGGGGACATCTGAAATGCTCAGCTTCATTGGGCCATTCTTTTTCTCCATGTTGTTTCAGGGCCTCTTTATATGATCTCTAGCAGGGTAGTAGGGCTTCTTAGATGGAGGCTCAGGCTCTAAGAACCAGTGTTCCAAGAAGCCAACTCAGAAGCTACAAGGCTTTTTATGACCTACTCTTGAAAGTCATGCAGTGTTACTTCCGTTGCACTCTATATGTTACACAGTGCTGGTCCATGTTTAACATGGGAAGAGACTACACAAGGGTGTGAATATTGCAGGAAAAGGCTTAAGGGGAGAGCATATTTGGACATGAGCTACCATACCCAGTGAATGCCCTAGGTTCCAGACATTCTATTGTGTATGCTTCTATTGTGTATTAGCTCCTTATGGTAATGAGAATTGATGAACCCTGTCAGCACAGAAACTTCGTTCTTTGTCTTCGGCTTCCAGTTTGGTGAAATTCTTACTATGTCTGTCCTTGTGAGAAAGCACTCTCCCTCTCGGAGCCAGGACATTTTACCAGGAAAGTCTAAGGTTGTGGGAATGGGAAGCATACATTTCATGACTGGGTAATAGTTAGAAGGACTAATTCTACTTCCATTCATTGGTTCCCAGATCCATATTTTCGGGCTATTAGGAAGACAGTATCATATATTTATTGATTCAATGCATATAACATATCCCAGAAGACATGGCTCTAACCTCCTAAGTTGTATCTTTAAAGTGGCACCTTAGTTAAACCTTTTTTTTTTTTTTTAAATGCAATCTGCTTCTCTGGATGGTGGTAAGAGCAGTGAACTCTCTTATCACATGCTCATGGTCTCTCTTTCAGTCAAATGGATGTCTTGATCACAGGTAATGTAGTGTGACATACTAAGCCAGATCAAGCCTTCCATAAGTCTTAGACAGATAGTGGTGCTGATGAAGACTTTGGACACAAGGTGGCAAACCCATATCGAGTGAGGATGAATCACTATTTTCCCAGAAGATGCCTTAATCACATTCAAGTTTATACGCAAATTGTTTGAGCATTTTTTGGAGAATGCTAATTTCTCCCCAGAAGGAAATTTTTAACTATATTATACAAAGTAGTTTTGTCTTAGACCAGATTTGAGACAATTTTTAAAATTCATCCTTATTTTTTCTAATTGATTCTTTTCTGCAACAGCTTATTTGAGCTTCTTGTTTCAAAAACTCTTTCTTATCACTCTGAGGATATGTATTAAACATACTTTAAATTTTATTCCACAGGGCCTTCAATTTGGCCTCCTTTAGTATAGTTCATTCAGCGTGGTTTTCTTTAGGAGTGCTTATATTTCTTTGACATTGGGTTATTTTGCCTTATGAATTAACATGGCTGATAATATGACCCAGGAGGAAGATAGTAAGCCTAAATATTAATTTGAGCAACTCTAGCTGAGTTAAGAAATGGGTCAGGAGGGAGGAGCATCTCAAGATGAAGAGGAGAAGAATAGGTGTTGCAATCTGAGTTTGACTCACCCTTACTAGCATCTTTCCCAAGTTTCTCAGGCGACCATTACCGTTGAATTACCACTGCCCAGAGCTTTCACCTTCTCCTTGTAAGAGACACAAGCACTGCACTAGGGAGGGAGACATTTTGAATTATGAAGGAGGAGAATGCGTAGAGGCTTGCCATCTGCCAGCCACCATTGTTACTGGCTCCCTCACTCAACCAGGTTCAGCACTAGGGTGATCTTTGTCATATGCAAGAGAGATCATTAGCTCTCTAACTTGAAATTATATCACAGCTTGACGTTATATTACACTAAAACCCAAAGTCATTCTCATGGCCCACAAGGTCCTGCATGACTCCTGCCCATCTCCCCTCCCTTATCTGTTCTCCCTCCAGGAATCTAATCTCCAGGAAATCCCACTGGTCAAACCCAACTAAGGTAATCCACAGACGTCAGCCTCTTGGGAAAGAGAGCAAAATGTACAGAGTGGTTCAGAAGGGGAATGAAAGAGATCCAGCATGATAATTACACAAAGTTAAGAAAGACTTATGGGGCTAGTGATGACTTGAATTGGCAATACAGCCCTTCTTTGAGGAGCTGTTTTGCATTGCCTCAAAGAATCATAATCACCTAGTGCAAGGAGAGTACATATGTGGAGAGGCTTTCAGGGATGCTGACATTCTCCCCAGAAGAAACTCGTTCCTCTGATTCTTTATGCTATTGGAGATCAGATAATGCCTAAATAAAGGGAGGGGGAGGTTTCCCTTCCTTCCAGGACAGATACCTTGGAAAATCTTAAGTCAATTAGTCTGTTTCATTCAAGGCAAACATTTTAGTCTATAAATGAAGTTTGGTCATAACATCCCTAAAACCTTAATCAAACAAGCTCTTGATCATTAAGATCCATGGTTTTTAAATATGGCACTATAAATTGAACAGTTTCCAAGGAATCCATGCATGCTCCTTTTTTTTTTTAAAGAATAGAATGTGGACTTTTTCCACCTAAGATGTGTAAATGATTGTGTTATATGCAGAAGGCAGCCAGCTGTGTCTTTCCCTGTTCCTCTTCCTTTTCCCTGGAAAAGGAAGCATCTCAGTAGCACCTGAGATAACAGATGGAAAATAGTAATAGAATATCTGATATGGCCCAAATTCACTGCAAGGACATAGACCTCAATCCTAAGACTTTACTCCAAGTTCATGCAGAGACTAGAATTCTGAATCTCTGAATACTCAGTCTAGACCTCTGTTAGGCACCCCCTCTGCCTCCTATATGGTCTTTGACATGACCACAAGCATGGCATCATTAAGCAGATCTAAAGCATCTTAGATCTGGGAAACACATCACATAGAGTGGTGAGTTAGAATAGGCAATAGAACATGTTTGGAGAGGACGTGTGGTGTATGTCAAAATAAAAAGGGAGATATGGGGCAAATATTAAACCCAGAATGTTTGCTGTTGACTTTTTTCTCAAATATGCCAAATGTTTATGTTTACAGATGAAAAGTCTTAATGCCACCATTTTATTAACTCATTAATTAAGAGAAAAGACTTCCAAAAACTCCTAGATGTTAAGGATGCATTATTCTCTAAGCATGCAGGTCATAGATGACAGGTACTCCATCAGCTCAAAGTATTTTTGAAGCAGTGGCAGCTAGTGAAAACTGACATGGTTACTGGTCATGCAAAGTTATTTTGATGGTTGCCACTGGAAGCACCTGCTAGACAAGAAATCATTGATCTATCTGTTAAAATAATCTAATAAAGAAGTGGCTGAATGGACTTAGTTATATCTCCATCAAGACCTTATTAAAGCTGTCCTGTGAATAAGGCCAACCAGTCTTTGAGATTCGAGGAATAAACCAAGTGTGCACACAATTACCTTTTGGGACATTCTCTCCTTGTTTCTCCAGGTCTCTGAATTTCCAAGTTTGGGCTCCATGCATACTCCTTCTGATGTGTATGCATTTTAGTTTCTGAGCAAGCTCTAAATATTTTCTGACGTTTATTATCAAAAGTAAGTATCAAGAGAGGACAAGAAAGCAGAGGTTGGATTCCAGACACTTGATTGGTCCCAATTCTGCCTTAGTAGTTGGGAGAGCATAGGGCATCATTAACTGAAAGGTGGTCACTAACTCTTTCAAATCTAAACCATCTGCATCTGTCAACCAGTATCTGATTATACTTATCTCTTCTTGCTTCTCTTATAAAAACTTAATTTAAATTCCTGAGTCTGTCATCTTCCCACTCAGAGCCTATTTATCCTCTGTATTTTCAGTTAAATTTAACAAGCCTGGCTCTGTGACTTCCTGGCCCACTCAGAAGCACATTAGAAATAGAGGATGTGGGCCAGGCATGGTGGTTCATGCCTGTAATCCCAGCACTTTGGAAGACCAAGGCAGGAGGATCATTGAGGCCAGGAGTTTGAGACCAGTCTGGGCAACATAGAAAGACATGGTCTCTACAGAAAAAAACAAACAACAAAACTAACTGGGCATAGTGGCATGCAACTGTAGTCCTAGCTACTTGGGAGGCTGAGGTGGGAGGCTGGTTTGAGTGCAAGAGTTCAAGGTTTCATGAGCTATGATTGTGCCATTGCACTTCAGCCTGAGCAACAGAGCAAGACCCTATCTCCAAAAAAAGGAAAGAAAGAAGAGAGAAAGAAAGAAACAAAGAAAGAAGGAAAGAAAGAAAGAAGAAAAGAAAGAAAAAGAAAGAGACAGAAAGAAAGAAAGAAAGAAAGAAAGAAAGAAAGAAAGAAAGGAAGGAAGGAAGGAAGGAAGGGGTGGAATGATGGTAGTAGACAAGAAAACAGGGAAGAGGGGAGGGACAGACTTTATTTTTTTTTTTTTCCAGTTTGCTAAGGCCACTGTGACAAAGTACCACAAACTGAGTGGCCTAAACAACAGAAATTATCATCTTACAGGTCTGGACCTTACATGTCTGATATCGAGGTGGGCCATGCTCACCTTGAGAATAAGAGAATAAGAAACGATCCATGCCCCACTGTCTCTTAGCTTTTGGTAGTTCCTTAGCTTGTGGCAGCATAACATCAGACTTCACATGGCATTCTTTCTGTGTGCATACCTGGGTCCACATTTTCCTGGTCATACTGAATTAGGGACCCGCCCTACTTTAATATAATCACGTCTTAGCTATTTGTCATCTGCAATGACAAATAAGGTCATATTCTGAGACACTGGGAATTAGGACTTCAACATATGAATTCTGGGGGGACATAATTCAACCCATAACAGACTTCAATAACCTCTGATGATGGAGTCACATTACAGAAAAATCCATAATAAACCTCAGGCAAGAAAATGCTATGTGAGAGGAAAGATGAATTTGCTGGGCCCCAAATCCTGATTTAAGTCTGTATTCTTTAGATCTATATTCTTTCTAACCATGTAGCTTGAGGCTCATTGCTTAATGGCTCTGAGCCATTTTCTAAAAAAAAAAAAAAAAAAAAAAAAACTCTGAAAAAGGGGATAATGAAGACTTTTCTTGACTCATGATGGTTGGAATCAAAATATTTGTAAAATCTCCCTAAAATTTTTAATTTTGTTCATGTAACATATAGCATATGTTCACAGTCTACTTAGAATTGGTATTAAAATAATTTATGTGAAACATAAAAACCTTACAATATAGTTTTAGTTATTTCCCATAATTTTTACACTGTATTTGTTAACCGTATTACATTTTCATACATTATACATTGGCAAAGTGATGTTATAATTTTCATTTTAAAGACATATGTATTTTAAATAACTTGAGGAAAAATGGCTGTTATCTACCCAAATATTTACTATTAAAAAAATTTATGTTTATTTTAATAGCTTTTGGGGTACAGGTGGTTTTTTGGTATTATAACATGGGTAAGTTCTTTAGTGGTGATTTCTGAGATTTAATGCACCTGCCACTGGAGCAGTGTACACTGTACTCAATATGCAGTCTTTTATCCCTCACCCTCTCCCAACCTTTCCCCCACACAAGTCCCCAAAGTCCAAGTACCATTCTTAGGCCTTTGCATCATCATAGTTTAGCTCCAACTTATACGTGAGAACATACAATATTTAGTTTTCCATTCCTGAGTTACTTCACTTAGAATAATGGCCTCTAGCTCCAGCCAAGTTGCTGCAAAAGACATTATTTCATTCCTTTTCATGGCTGAGTAGTATTCCATGGTGTATACATACCACATTTTCTTTATCCACTTGTTGGTTGATGGGCACTTAGATTGGTTCCATATCTTTACAATTACAAATTGTGCTGCTATAAACATGCATGTGTATGTATCTTTTTCATAAAATAACTTCTTTTCCTTTGGGTGGCTACTCAGTAGTGGGATTGCTGGATTGAATGGTAGATCTACTTTTAGATTTTAAGGAATCTCCATACTGTTTTCCATAGTGGTTGTACTAATTTACATTCTTACCAGCAATGTAAAAGTATTCCCTTTTCACCACATTCATGCCAGCATGTATTGTTTTTTTTTTACTTTTTAATTATGGCCATTCTTGCAGGAGTAAGGTGATATCTCATTGTGGTTTTAATTTGCATTGCATTGTGGTTTTAATTTATTTTTCCGATAATTAGTGATGTTGAGCATTTTTTCTTTTTTTTATTTTTAATTTAATTTAATTTAATTTTATTATTATTATACTTTAAGTTTTAGGGTACATGTGCACAATGTGCACGTTAGTTACATATGTATACGTGTGCCATGCTGGTGTGCTGCACCCATTAACTTGTCATTTAGCATTAGGTATATCTCCTAAAGCTATCCCTCCCCCCTACCCCCACCCCACAACAGTCCCCAGAGTGTGATGTTTCCCTTCCTGTGTCCATGTGTTCTCATTGTTCAATTCCCACCTATGACTGAGAATATGCGGTGTTTGGTTTTTTGTTCTTGGGATAGTTTACTGAGAATGATGATTTCCAATTTCATCCATGTCCCTACAAAGGACATGAGCTCATCATTTTTTATGGCTTCATAGTATTCCATGGTGTATATGTGCCACATTTTCTTAATCCAGTCTATCATTGTTGGACATTTGGGTTGGTTCCAAGTCTTTGCTATTGTGAATAATGCCGCAATAAACATACGTGTGCATGTGTTTTTATAGCAGCATGATTTATAGTCCTTTGGGTATATACCCAGTAATGGGATGGCTGGGTCAAATGGTATTTCTAGTTCTAGAACCCTGAGGAATCGCCACACTGACTTCCACAATGGTTGAACTAGTTTACAGTCCCACCAACAGTGTGAAAGTGTTCCTATTTCTCCACATCCTCTCCAGCACCTGTTGTTTCCTGACTTTTTAATGATCACCATTCTAACTGGTGTGAGATGGTATCTCATTGTGGTTTTGATTTGCATTTCTCTGATGGCCAGTGATGGTGAGCATTTTTTCATGTGTTTTTTGGCTGCATAAATGTCTTCTTTTGAGAAGTGTCTGTTCATGTCCTTCACCCACTTGTTGATGGGGTTGTTTGTTTTTTTCTTGTAAATTTGTTTGAGTTCATTGTAGATTCTGGATATTAGCCCTTTGTCAGATGAGCAGGTTGCGAAAATTTTCTCCCATTTTGTAGGTTGCCTGTTCACTCTGATGGCAGTTTCTTTTGCTGTGCAGAAGCTCTTTAGTTTAATGAGATCCCATTTGTCAATTTTGTCTTTTGTTGCCATTGCTTTTGGTGTTTTAGACATGAAGTCCTTGCCCATGCCTATGTCCTGAATGGTAATGCCTAGGTTTTCTTCTAGGGTTTTTATGGTTTTAGGTCTAATGTTTAAGTCTTTAATCCATCTTGAATTAATTTTTGTATAAGGTGTAAGGAAGGGATCCAGTTTCAGCTTTCTACATATGGCTAACCAGTTTTCCCAGCACCATTTATTAAATAGGGAGTCCTTTCCCCATTGCTTGTTTTTCTCAGGTTTGTCAAAGATCAGATAGTTGTAGATATGCAGCATTATTTCTGAGGGCTCTGTTCTGTTCCATTGATCTATATCTCTGTTTTGGTACCAGTACCATGCTGTTTTGGTTACTGTAGCCTTGTAGTATAGTTTGAAGTCAGGTAGCGTGATGCCTCCAGCTTTGTTCTTTTGGCTTAGGATTGACTTGGCGATGCGGGCTCTTTTTTGGTTCCATATGAACTTTAAAGTAGATTTTTCCAATTCTGTGAAGAAAGTCATTGGTAGCTTGATGGGGATGGCATTGAATCTATAAATTACCTTGGGCAGTATGGCCATTTTTATGATATTGATTCTTCCTACCCATGAGCATGGAATGTTCTTCCATTTGTTTGTATCCTCTTTTATTTCCTTGAGCAGTGGTTTGTAGTTCTCCTTGAAGAGGTCCTTCACGTCCCTTGTAAGTTGGATTCCTAGGTATTTTCTTCTCTTTGAAGCAATTGTGAATGGGAGTTCACTCATGATTTGGCTCTCTGTTTGTCTGTTATTGGTGTAGAAGAATGCTTGTGATTGTTGTACATTGATTTTGTATCCTGACACTTTGCTGAAGTTGCTTATCAGCTTAAGGAGATTTTGGGCTGAGATGATGGGGTTTTCTAGATATACAATCATGTCATCTGCAAACAGGGACAATTTGACTTCCTCTTTTCCTAATTGAATACCCTTTATTTCCTTCTCCTGCCTAATTGCCCTGGCCAGAACTTCCAACACTATGTTGAATAGGAGTGGTGAGAGAGGGCATCCCTGTCTTGTGCCAGTTTTCAAAGGGAATGCTTCCAGTTTTTGCCCATTCAGTATGATATTGGCTGTGGGTCTGTCATAGATAACTCTTATTATTTTGAGATACGTCCCATCAATACCTAATTTATTGAGAGTTTTTAGCATGAAGTGTTGAGCATTTTTTCATATGTTTGTTGGCCATTTGTGTATCTTTTGAGAATTGTCTATTCATGTCCTTTGCCAACTTTTTGATGGGACTGTTTCTTTGTTTCTTGCTGATTTGTTTGAGTTCCTTGTAGACACTAGATATTAGTCCTTTGTCTGATGCATAATTTGTGAATATTTTCTCCCACTGTGGGTTGTCTGTTTACTCTGCTGATTATTTCTTTTGCTGTGCAAAAGCTTTTTAGTTTAATTAGGTCCCATTTATTTATTTTTATTTTTGTTGCACTTGATTTTGGGGTTGTAGTAATGAATTTACAATTTTTTAATGCTCTTCCTATGTCCTGAAAATCTAAATTTTCTTCTGGTATCATTTTTCTTCATTTTGAAGAACTTCCTTTAGCATTACCGTTTCCTTTTTTTAATTTTTCTTTTCTTTCTTTCTTTTTTTTTTTTTTTTTTTGACAGAGTCTCACTCTGTTGCCCAGGCTGGAGTGCAGTGGCATGATCTCAGCTCACTGCCTTCTGGTTCAAGTAATTCTCCTATCTCAGCTTCCTGAGTAGCTGGGACTACAGATGCACACCATGATGCCTGGCTAATTTTTGTATTTTTAGTAGAGATGGGGTTTTACCATGCTGGCCAAGCTGGCTTTGAACTCCTGACTACAGGTGATTCACCTGCCTCAGCTTCCCAAAGTCCTGGGATTACAGGCATGAACCACCACGCTCAGTTCCTTTAGTAATTTTTGTAGAGAACATCTGTTAGTGGCAAATTTTCTTAATTTATTTTTATTTGAAAATATCTTTGTTTTGCTAGAATTCTTGAAGCATATTTTTCTAAATATAAAATTCTGGGATAACAATTTTTATCCCCATTCAGCACTTTAAAGATGTTTTCCACTGTCTTCTGGCCTCTATGGTTTCATAAGAGATGTATGCAATATTTCAAATCATTCAAATCACATTATATATAATGTTTCATTTTTCCTTGATTTCTCTCAAGATTTTTCCTTTATCTCTAATTTTCAGCAGTTTGACTATGACATGCCTGTGCATGGTTTTCTTCTTATCTTATTTGGAGTTTGCTGAATTCCTGAATCTTATTTTATTTTATTTATTTTTGGCATGAGACTGGAGTTTTATTATTGCTCAAAGCAGTCTCCTTGAGCATCTGTGGATCAGAGTTTTTTTTTTTAATTTTAACTTTTATTTTAAGTTTAGGGGTATATGTGCAGGGTGTGCAGGTTTTTACATAGGTAAACGTGCGCCATGGTGGTTTGCTGCACAGATCATCCCATCACCTAGGCATTAAGCCCAGCATCCATTAGCTATTCTTCTTGATGCTCTCCTTCCTCCTCCCCACCGCACCCTCTGACAGGGCCCAGTGTGTGTTTTTCCCCATGATGTGTCCATGTTTTCCTATCATTTAGCTCCCACTTATAGGTGAGAACATGCTGTATTTGATTTTCTGTTCCTGTGTTCGTTTGCTGAGGATAGTGGCTTCCAGCTCCATCCGTGTCCCTGCAAAGGACATGATCTCTTTCCTTTTTATGTCTGCATATATGTATATGTACCACATTTTCTTTCTTTTTTTTTTTTTTTTTGGATGGTGTCTCGCTCATTCGCCAGGCTGGAGTGCAGTGGCACGATCTTGGCTCACTGCAACCTCTGTCTCCTGGGTTCAAGCGATTCTCCTGCCTCAGTCTCCCGAGTAGCTGGGACTACAGATACCCACCACCACGCCCAGCTAATTTTTTTGTATTTTTAGTAGAGACGGGGTTTCACCATGTTGGCCAGGCTGGTCTGGATCTCTTGACCTTGTGATCTGCCCACATTGGCCTCCCAAAGTGCTGGGATTACAGGCATGAGCCACTGCGCCCGGCCCCACATTTTCTTTATCCAGTCTATCACTGATGGGTAGTTAGGTTGATTCCTTGTCTTTGCTATTGTGAGTAGTGCTGCAGTGAACATATATGTGCATGTATTTTATAATAGAATGATTTATATTCCTTTGGGTATATATCCAGTAGTGGGATTGCTGGGTCAAGTTGAATTTCTGCCTCTAGGTCTTTGAGGAATTGCCACACTGTCTTCCACAATGGTTGAACTAATTTACACTCCCACCAACAGTGTAAAAGTGTTCCTTTTTCTCCACAACCTTGCCAGCATCTGTTGTTTTTTGACTTTTTAGTAACAGCCATTCTGACTGGTGTGAGATGGTATCTCACTGTGGCTTTGATTTGCATTTCCCTGATAATTAGTAATGTTGAGCATTTTTTCCTATTTTTTTTTTTGGCCATTTATATATCTTCTTTTGAAAATTGTCTATTCATATTTTTAGCCCACTTTTTTTTTTTTTTTTTTTTTTTTTTTGCTTGCTGCTTTCTTTGAGTTCCTTGTAGATTCTGGATATTAATCCTTTGTCAGATGCATAGTTTGCAAATATTTTCTCCCATTCTGTGGGTTGTCTGTTTACTTTGCTAATTGTTCCTTTTGCTGTGCAGAAGCTTTTTAGTTTAATTAAGTCCCATCTATTTATCTTTGTTTTTGTTGCATTTGCTTTTGGGTTCTTGGTCATGAACTTTTTGCCTAAGCAAAACTCTAGAAGAGTTTTTCCAATGTTATCTTCTAGAATGGTTATGATTTCAGGTTTTAGATTTAAGCCTTTGATCCATCTTGAACTGATGTTTGTATAAGGTGAGAGATGAGGATCTAGTTTTGTTCTTCTACATGTGGCTTGCCAATTATCCCAGAACCATTTGTTGAATATGGTGTCCTTTCCGCCACTTTATGTTTTTGTTTGCTTTGTCAAAGATCAGTTGGCTGTAAGCATTTGGCTTTATTTCTGGGTTCTCTATTCTGTTCCATTGGTCTATGTGCCTATTTTTATATGAGTACCATGCTATTTTGGTGACTGTAGTCTTGTAGTATAGTTTGAAGTCAGGTAATATGATGCCTCTGCATTCCTGAATCTTTAAATGTATGTCTTTCATCAAATTTGGGAACTTTACCACCATTATGGGAGAGTTAGTGTGTTAGGAGGCTACTCTATCATACCTGAAGTAGAACTACAGTTATTCCCCAGTATCAGTGGGGGATTTTTTCCAGGATCCCTTTTGGATACCAAAACTTGTGGATGCTCGAGTCTCTGATATAAAACATTTGCATATAACTCATGCACATCCTCCTGTATACTTTAAACCATCTCTAAATTACTTAAAGTATCTAATATGTAAATGCTATGTAAATAGTTGTTATACTGTACTTTTAAAATTTGTGTATTTCGATTGTATTTTTATTGCTTTTTAAAAAAATATTTTGATACATGGTTGGTTGAATCCACAGATGCAGAACCTGTAGATATGGCGGGCCAACTGCACTTCCAAACCATTTTGGTTCAGAAGTGAAAGACTGGCAGAGCTCTCTGGAAAAGTCATCCCATATGGCATGTGGAATCTAGCGTCCCTGGGAGCTGAGCACAGATGTACCACGGTGTCTCAGTTCAGACTCTGTGTAACTCTGCTCTGAAGGGGTGATCACAGGTACTTTTGTCAGCAAATATTAAAGGCATACTACAGGACTAAAAGTTTGCCTTATAGAGGAGGTCCTAGATAAACCTGTGGACATTCAGAAGTGCCAAGGAATATAAAATCATGTGAGGACATTTGCCTGAGAGCTTTTGTTTATGAGTTACAGCCAGCCTGGTGTTGCCCTCTTCTCTGCTTGGGGTACATAGTAGCTATGTTAGCTTGCAGGCATCCTGGACATGTGTCAGTGGGTGGCTCTGATTGTGGGCCATCTCTTTTTTTTTTTTAGAAGCTTTGACTAGCACAGGTACAGCCTCAACATTCAGTGTCTCACTCATCTCAACCATGAACTACTGACCAGAGGCTTGGATTCACTCTTACATTCCTCTGCTGCTGCTTCTCTCTCTTCTTTCTTCTGAGTTAATAAGTTGAACCCAATTGATTCTGTGAGAAGTTAAGAAGGCATGACTTTTGGACACAAAGGTACTCTATCTGAGTAAATTATGATGGCTTTCCAAGTCAAAAGAACACTCATGCCCAAACAGATGATGAAATAAATATTTCAAAATGAAGACACTCATGCTCCCCGTGAGTTTTCCATGCTGATTGGAAAATCCAAAAAGTCTAGCAGGTTTCTGGTATTAAACTTAACCACTTGTCATAGAGTCACAACTTGTCCTCTGCAAATTGTGTGATCCAGACTCTTTAGTTATGATTCATCAAGCATGAGTTTTAGTTAACAGATTAAATGCTATCCTGCCTTCAGAAAATTAGGACAGTCAACCAAGATTTTACTTAGAGTTGTATGGATTTTAATGCTGAAAACAGAACAATATTTTCGTTCATTGTCAAAATGTCTAACAGGTCTAGGAAAGACTTTTTGTTAAAAAACACTGGAGTTAGCAAAGTCAGAATCTAAGGGCATTTGTGTCTATAACAAGACATATGCCATCAGATTAGAGACTCATGATACCAGGAACTCTAATCAATTTTTTTTTTTTTGTGAGACAAAGATTCTGCTCTCAGAATTATTGGTTCTTGTAACAGTGCTTTAGTAATTTAGACCAGCGTCTCACTAAGAACAAGAAAAACAGAATGAAGCATCATTGAAAAGTTTATCTGAGGCAACAGATAACTAACAAGAAAGGGAAGAACTTTAGGTCAAGCATCTAGGAGGAGAACAGAATGCAAAGAGGTGAACCCTGCATTTGGGGCCACTTTTCTGTGGGGTTAGCACCATGGGAGGATAAACTGTAATTATTTTTTCAACTGATCTGAGGGCAATGAGTAAAAGCTGCTCACCCAGCAGCTTTCTCACACATTCCTCTTCTGGTTCCTTTAGGGGAACTTCTTATCCATTCCATGTAAGACTAGCGGAGATTTTAAATCACTAATGTCAATGGGGTAGGCATAAGACCCAAGCTGGGGGCAATAAAATGTGCCAAACAGGAGAACAGTGTTAAATAATAAGATTGAAAACTGAAATTGGAAAAAGTCCAACCCTTACAGGTGGTTAGGAGAAGGGTACTAGGAAAGGAGTCAGCCAAAGAAAGTACGACCAGTAAGATTAGAAGTGGATGATGTCATGGGAACCAGGAGAAGAGAGTATTTTATGAAAAACAGAGAGGCCAACTACACCAGATGCTACTGAGAGGTCAAGATGACAACTGAAATGTATCTATTATATATGGCAACGTGGAGGTTTTTTGGTGATTTTTGACAAGAGAAATTTCAGGAAAGTGGTAGAGGAGAAGCCAGATTGAAGTGAGGAGAGAAGCCAAGTGGTGAGGAAGTGGAAATGCTATATAGACCATTATTTTGTGGTTGGTCTTTTAAAGGAGTAGAAAATGTGGCCCTATCTAGCAGTCCCTGAAGAGTGAAAGCTGTGTTTGTTTCATTTTTATTAAGGTGAAAAATATTTAGGCATATTTGTATGATGTTCCTGAAGCCTAATTTTGACTATAATTGAAACCAACTTTGCTCCTAGTTTTAAGTTCCTCTCTATGCTGCCCTCTACCACCAACTTCTTGAGATCAGATGTTGACATCACATAAGTTTGCAGGTCCTGCATTTGGCCACATGTTTGGCAGCTTTAGAATTGTCATGAGATGAACCTTGGGTCATTTAGTCCAATCACAGCATGCTGTGCCAAAGGTCATGCAGCTAGTTAATGACAGGCTCTCCTCCTCAAAGACTAGAATGCCAGACATGGAACTTCGTTTTACTGCTTAATCCAGTGACTTGCAAGGCTCACATTTACTCCCAGAGCTGTCTTAATTGTATGCAGAGAGAAACCACCAAGAAGCCTCCTTTCACTAGTCTCCTGAGTGTGTACATATGAGTCTGTTCCATAAACCATAACCATCTTTGGAATATTGATTACACTGAATCTCTGGGATGAAAATCTGAGGCAAAATGTCTGATGCACACTATGATCCTTTAAGTTGGTCAGTCGGTTGGAATCCTCAGCGAGCATTTCTTTCTTTTTTTTTATTTTGAGACGGAGTCTCTCTCTGTTGCTAGGCTGGAGTGCAGTGGCATGATCTCGGCTCACTGCAAACTCTGCTTCCCAGGTTCAAGCGATTCTCGTGCCTCAGCCTCCCAAGTAACTGGGATTACGGGCACCCACCACCACGCCCAGCTAATTTTTGTATTTTTAGTAGAGACGGGGTTTCACCATGTTGGCCAGGATGGTTTTAATCTCCTGACCTCGTGATCTGCCCCTCAGATAGCATTTCTGTTTGGAGGAAGGAGGAAACTCAACATTCAACATTCAATACTCTTATTTCTTAATTAGACAATTGGCCCAAATGAGGCTCTTTCAGCTCTAAGCACCAACTCAGAATCTAGTCGTGGGCTAAGCAACCAGTATATAATGCTTCTTTAAGCACCCTTCTTTAGTTGGCATGTGCCAAACAAACAAACTTCCAAAGATCAAGGATAAAGAAAAGGTCCTAAAAGCAGCAAGATAAAAGAAAAGAATAACATACAATGAAGCTCCAATACACCTGACAGCAGGCCTTTCATTGGAAACCTTACAGACCAGGAGAGAGTGGCATGACATATTTAAAGTGCTGAAAGAAAAAAAAACAAAAAACAACTTTTACTCTAGAATAGTATATCCAATGAAAATATCCTTCAAACATGAAGGAGAAATAAAGACTTTCCCATACAAACAAAAGTTGAAGGATTTCATGAACACCAGACTTGTCCTACAACAAATGCTAAGAAGAGCACTTCAATCAGAAAGAAAAGAACGTTAATGAGCAATAAGAAATCATCTGTAACAGTGAATTTTGTACACAGAAAAACACAGAATATTGTAACACTGTAACTGTGATGTGTAAACTACTTTTATCCTAAGTAGAAAAACTAAATGATGAACCAATAAAAAATAATAACTACAACAACTTTTCAAGACATAGTACAACAAGATACAAATAGAAACAACAAACAGTTAAAAAGTTGGGGAAGAAAGTTAAGGTATAGAGTTTTTATTAGTTTTCTTTTTGCTTGTTTGTGTATTTATATAAATAATGTTAAGTTATTAGGTTTAAATAATGGATTACAAAATAGTATTGGCAAGTCTTATGGTAACCTTAAACCAAAAATCATACAAAGGGTATACAAAAAATAAAAATCAAGAAAATCATATGATCAAAGAAAATGACCATCACTAGAGGAAGGCAGGAAGAAAAGAAAGAAGAAAGAGAAGACCACAAAACAACCAAAAAGCAAATGACAAAATAGCAGGAGTAAGTCTTTACTTATCAATAATATCATTGAGTGTAATTGGACTAAACTCTCCAATAAAAAGACATTGGCCGAATGGATGAAACAAGACCAACTGATCTGTTGCCTATAAGACACACACTTTACCTACAAAGACACACATAGACTGAAAATAAAGGGATAGAAAGAGATATTTCATGCCAATGGAAACCACAAAAGAGCAGGAGTAGCTATACTTATATCAGACAAAATAAATTTTAAGACAAAAACTATAAGAATAGACTAAGAAGGTCACTATATAATGATAAAGGGGTCAATTCAGCAAGAGGATAGAACAATTTAAAATATACATGCACACAACACTGGAGTACCAAGAAATATAAAGTAAATATTATTAGAGCTAAAGAGAAAGGTATGCCCAAATACAGTAATATCAGGAGACTTCAACACCTCACTTTCAGCATTGGATAGATCTTCCAGATGGAAAATCAACAAAGAAATATTGGATTTAATCAGCACTATTGACCAAACGGTACTAATAGATATTTACAGAACATTTCACCCAATGGCTGCAGAGTACACATTCTTTTCCTCAGCACATGGATCATTTTCGAGAGGGATCATATGTTACGTCAAAAACTAGTCTTAAAACATTAAACAACATGAAATATTGTCAAGCATTTTCTTTGATCAAATGGAATAGAAATAGAAATTAATAAAAAGAGGAATTTTGGAAACTATACAATTAGCTGGAAATTATACAATATGCTCCTGAATGACCAGTGGGTCAATGAAGAAATTAAGAAGGAAATTTAAAAATTTCTTGGAACATATGATAATGGAAACACAACATACCAAAACCTATGGGATATAGCAGAAGTATTACTAAGAGGGAAATTTTTAGCTGTAAGTGCCTACATCATAAAGAGGGAAAATTTCAAATAAACAAGCTAACAATTCATCTTAAAGAACTAGTAAAGCAAGAGTGAAACAAACCCAAAATTAGTAGAAGGAAAGAAATAATAAAGATCAGAGCAGAAATAAATGAAATTGAAATAAAGAAAATACAAAAAAATCAATAAAACAAAAGTTGATTTTTTGAAAAGTTAATCAGAATTGACAAACCTTTAGCAAGACTAACCAAAAAAAGAGACAGAAGATCCAAATAAATAAAACCAGAAATGGAAAAGAAGAAATTACAACTAATACTGTAGAAATTCAAAGGCTCATTAGTAGCTACAATGAGCAACTATATGACATTAAATTTAAAAATCTAGAAGAAATGGACAAATTCCTAGACTAGACACATACAACTTACCAAGATTGAATGAGGAAGAAATAAAAAACCTGAACAGATGAATAACAACAAGCTCAAAGCCATAATAAAAAGTCTCCCAGTTAAGAAAAGCCTGGAACCCAATGGCTTTACTGCTGAATTCTACCAAACATTTAAAGAAGAACTAAAACCAATCCTACTCAAACTACTCTGAAAAATAGAGGAGGAAGGAATATTTCCAAACTCATTCTATAAGGCCAGTATTACCTATCAGTATTACCCTGATACCAAAACCAGAAAAAGACACAACATAAAAAGAAAACTAGAGGCCCAAATCCCTGATGGACATTGATGCAAAAATCCTCAATAAAACACTAGCAAACTGATTCAACAATACATTAGAAAGATTATTAATCATGACCAAGTGGGGTTTATCCCTGGGATGAAAAGATGGTTCAACATGTGCAAATCAATGTGATATATCATATCAATGGAATGAAGAACAAAAACCATATGATCATTTCAAATAATGCTGAAAAAGCATTCAATAAAATTCAACATAATTTCATGATAAAAACCTTCAAAAAACTGGGGATATGAGGAACATACCTCAACATATAAAAGCCATGTATAGCAGACCCACAGCTAGTATCAAACTGAATGTGGAAAAATGAAAAGCCTTTCCTCTAAGATATGGAACATGACAAGGATGCCCACTTTCACCACTGTTATTTAACATAGTACTGGAAGTCCTACCTAGAGCAACTAGACAAGAGAAAGATATAAAGGGCATCCAAATTGAAATGGAAGAAGTAAGTTATCTTTATTTGCTGATGATATGATCTTATATTTGGAAAAAACTAAAGACTCCATAAGAAAACTATTAGAACTTTAAAACAAATTCAGTAAAGTTGCAGTATACAAAATCAGCATACAAGAATCAGTAGCATTTGTATATGCCAACAGTGAACAATCTGAAAAAGAAAACAAAAAAGTAATCCTGTTTACAATAGCCACAAATAAAATTAAATATCTAGGAATCAACCAAAGCAGTAAAAGAGCTCTATGATGAAAACTATAAAACAATTGAAGAGCACACCAAAAAATGAAAACAAATTTCATGTTCATGGATTAGAAGAATCAACATTGTTAAGGTGTCTATGTTATCCAAATCAATCTGCAGATTCATTGCAATCCCTATTAAATACCAATGTCATTCTTCACAGAAATAGAAAAAACAAAAACAATCCTAAAATTTATATGGATTCACAAAAGACCCAGAATAGCCAAAGCTATCCTAAGCAAAAAGAACAAAACTGGAGGAATCACATTACCTGACTTCAAGTTATACTAAAGAGCTATAATAACCAAAACAGCATAATACTGGCATAAAAAAAGGACAGATAGACCAGTTGAAGAGAATGGAGAACCCAGAAACAAATCTACAAACCAACAGTGAACTCATTGTTGACAAATGTGCCAAGAACATACGCTTGGGAAAAGACAGTCTCTTCAATAAATGGTGCTGGGGAAACTGGATATCCATATGCAGAGGAATGAAATTAGAATCCTATCTCTCATCATATACAAAAATCAAATTGAAATAGATCAAAGACTTAAATCTAAGACCTCAAATATGAAACTATTACCAAAAACATTAGGGAAAATCTCCAGGACATTGGTTCGGGCACACATTTTTTGAGCACCTCACAAGCACAGGCAACAAAAATAAAAATGGAGAAATGGGAACACACAAAATTAAAAAGCTTCTGCACAAAGGATAAAATCAACAAAGTGAAGAGACAACTCACAGAATGGGAGAAAATATTTGCAAACTATCCACCCGACAAGGGATTAATGACCAGAATATATAAGGTGCTTAAACAACTGTACAGCAAAAATTCCAATAACCTAATAAAAAATGGGCAAAAGATTTCAATAGACATTTCTCAGAAGAAGACATACAAATGGAAAACAGGCACATGAAAAGGTGCTCAACATCACTGATCATCAGAAATGCAAATCAAAACTACAATGAGATATCATTTTACCCCAGTTAAAATGGCCTACATCCAAAAGACAGATAATAATAAAGGCTGGTGAGGATATGTAGCAAAGGGAATCGTTGTACACTGTTGGTGAGGATGCAAATTAGTGTAACCACTATGGAGAACAGACTGGAGTTTCCTCAACAAACTAAAAATAGAGCTACCATATGATCCAACAATCCCACTGCTGGTATATACTAAAAAGAAAGGAAATTCGTATATCAAAGAGATAGCGGCACTTCCATGTTTATTGCAGCACTGTTCACAATAGCTCAGATTTGGAAGTAACCTAAGTATCTATCAACCAATAAATGGATAAAGAAAATGTGGTACATATACAAAATGGAGTACTATTCAGCCATAAAAATGAATGAGATTTTGTCATTTGCAATGACTCGGATGGAACTGGAGATCATTATGTTAAGTGAAATAAGGGAGACACAGAAAGACAAACATCCCATGGTCTCACTTATTTGTGGGATCTAAAATAGAAACAATTGAACTTATAGACATGGAGAGTAGAAGGATGATTACCAGAGGCTGGGAAGTGCAATGGGAATCTGCAGGAGGTGGGATGGTTAATGGGTACAAAAAAGAGTTAGAAACAATAAAGACCTAGTACTTGATAGCACAACAGGGTGGCTATAGTCAGTAATAACTTGATTATACACTTAAAAATAATGAAAAGATTATTGTTGGATTGTATGTAACACAAAGAATAAATGGTTGAGGGATGGATACCCCATTCTTTATGATGTGATTATTTCATATTGCATGCCTATATTAAAACATCTCATGTACCCCATAAATATATACACCTACTAGGTACCCACAAATATTAAAAATTTAAAAAACATAATAAAATAACAAAATTACTATATGCTTATTTTCATGGTAAAATTATACTTCTAGTCATACAAAATGGGTATAAATGTATTATATAAAGATTTATATCTATGTAAATATAGACATACATATTGATTATACAAAATACTTCAATATGTCTATATCTCTATACAGCTAATTAAACACATAAACCAATATTATAAAGCTGATCTAAAACTAATGTAAGACCTGCAATAAATATTAATTGATAATTCAATAATTTTATTTGATTTCTTAGCATTTAGAAGCCATTTGGGACAGATATAATTTGGATACTTATAAACTGTCTTGAGAAGTATTAGTCATAAAGGTTTGAATTGACATATTGTTTTTTGTTGAAATTTTTCCATTTAATAAGCAGAAATATTCTCTACCTTCTTTAATATTGTTGCTTCCCTCAAGGACTGCAGAGGTGTCCAATTCCTGTTTATTGTCCTTATTGTTTTGTTGTTGTTGATAGTAATGATAATGATGATGACGGCATTAAAAGTAACTTGTTTTTTTTCCTGTCAAAAAATAAAGAAAATCATAAGAAAACTTTCTAAAACGTGAGAAAGATATAAATATCAAGGTACAGGAACATCAGAGAATGCCTAACAGCCTTGACCTAAATAAAATGACCTCAATGCATATAATAATCAAGTTCTCAAAGGTCAAGGACAAAAAGAGGATACTAAAAGCAGGAAAAGAAAAGAAGTAAATAATACTTAGAGGGCCTCTAATTCATCTGGCAACAAACTTCTCAATGGAAACAGTACAGGCCAGGAAGGAGTGAGATGACATTTTCAAAGTGCTGAAAGAAAAAGAAAACTCGCCATCCAAGAATATTGTTATGGCAACATTGTCCTTCAAATGTGAAGCAGAGATAAATTCTTTCCAAGACAAACAAAAGCTGAGAGAATTCACCTCCACCAGACCCATTTTACAAAATTTCCAAAAAGAGTTATTCAGTCTGAAAGAAAAAAGCCCAGTAATATGCAAAACAAAACCATTTGAAAGTATAAAACCCACTGGTAAAATTAAGTACATGAACAAACACAGAATATTCTAATACCATATTGTGATTTGTAACCACTTG
This sequence comes from Pan troglodytes, assembly GCF_028858775.2. Lineage (NCBI taxonomy): Eukaryota > Metazoa > Chordata > Mammalia > Primates > Hominidae > Pan > Pan troglodytes. The sequence continues at coordinate 43,705,520 of NC_086015.1, forward strand.
TAACTCCAGTATGATGCCAAAAAGACAAATCTATCCAAAACAATAATAGCTACAGCAACTTAAGAGGTAGGTAGTATAAAAATATGTACATTGAGACACCATAAAGCCAAAATGTGGGGGAATGGAGTTAAAGTGTGAAGGTTTCTTTCCTCATGTGTTTCTTTGTTTATTTATATTCTGTTTTTGTAATCTAAAATAAGTTGTCATCTTTTAAAAATAACTTGTTGTACCTATAAGTTTTTTTTCTGTAAGCCTCATGATGACTACAGTGCAAAAACCTATAATAGATGCACTAAAAATAAAAACCAACAAATTAAAACATACTATCAGAGAAAACCATTTAACCACAAAGAGAAAGAAAGGAGTTATAAAAACAACCAGAAAACAAGCAACAAAATGGCAGTAGTAACTCCTTGAACTCCAGACCTCAGGTGATCCACCCGCCTCAGCCTCCCAAAGTGCTGGGATTACAGGTGCGAGCCACCAGACCCAGCCTAGTAAGTCCTTATTTACCAATAACGTGAAATGTAAATAGATTCAATTCTTCAATTAAAAGACAGAGGGATGAATGGATAAAGAAACAAGACCCAATTCTATGCTATCTACAAGAAACCTACTTCATCTATAAAAACACACAAAGACTGAAAGTGAAGGAATGGAAAAAGGTATTCCACACCACAGAAAACCATAAAAAAGCAGGAATAGCTATACTTATATCAGATAAAACAGACTATAAATCAAAGATTGTAAAAAGAGACACGGAAGGTCACTGTATAATGATAAGGGAATCAATTCAGCAAGAGGATATAACAATTACTTTTTATATTTATGCACCCAATACCAGAGCTCCCAAGCATATAAAGCAAAAATTAATAGACCTAAACTGAGAGGTAGACTACAATACAATAAAAGTAGAAGACTTCAATATTCCACTCTCAGTAATAGACAGATCATTCACAATGAAACAACAGAGTTGAATTATACACTAGATCAAATGACATTTACAGAACTTTTCATCAAATTGATGCAGATTACACATTCCGTTCATCAGCACATGAAACATTTTCCAGAATAAACCACATCACAGGCCACAAAACAATTTTGAACACATTTTAAAAAATGGAAATCATATCAAGTAACTTTTCTGACCACAATGGAATAAAATAAAAATCAATAACAAAAGGAGCCTAGGAAATTACACAAACACATGGAAATTAAACAATATGCCCCTGAATAACCAATGGGTCAATAAAGAAATTAAGAAATATATTTAATAATTTCTGGAAGCAAATGAAAATGGAAATACAACATACCTAAATCTATGGGATTCAGCAAGAGCAGCAGTAAGAGGGAAGTTTATAGCAATAAATGCCTACACCAAAAAAGTAGAAAGACTTGAAATAAACAACGTAATAATTCACCTCAAGGACCTAGAAAAATAAAGACAAACCAAACCCAAAATTAGTAGAAAAAAAGAAATAATAAAGTTCACAGCAAAAATAAATGAAATGGAGACTACAAAAAATACAGAAGTTCAGTAAAACAAAAATTTGGGTTTTTTTTTGAAGATAAAATTGACAAGGTTTTATCTAGACTAACTGAAAAAAAGAGGGAAGACTCAAATAAAACCAGAAACAAAAACGAGATATAACAACTGAGAACACAGAAACACAATGAATCATTCGAGACTATTATGAGTAACTATACTTCTACAAATTGGAAATCCTAGAAGAAATAAAGTCCTGGACACATACAACTTACCAAGATTGAACCACGAAGAAATAGAAAACCTCAAAAAAATAATAGCAAGCAACAAGATCAAAGCAATAATAAAAAGTCTCTCATCAAAGCAAAGCCCGAGACCTGATGGCTTCACTGCTAAATTCTACCAAACATTTAAAGACCTAATACCAATTCTACTCAAACTGTTCAGAAAAACTTGAAGAGAAGGGAATATTTCCCAATTCATTCTGCCAGACCAGCATTATGCTGATACCAAAACCAGATAAAGACACAACAAAAAGAAAAGTGCAAGCCAACATCCTTGATGAACATAGATGCAAAAATTCCCAACAAGTAAACCAGATGCACCAACACATTTAAAAGATCATTCATCATGATCCAGTGGAATTCATTTTAAAGGTGCAAGGATGGTTCGACATATGCAAATCAACGAATATGATACATCCCATTACCAGAAGCAGGAACAAAAACCATATGATTATGTCAATAGATGCTGGAAAAAATTTGATAAAATCCAATATCTCTTTATGATAAAAAATTTCAACAAAGTGGGTATAGAAGGAACATGCCTCAAAATAATATAGCCCATGTATGACAAACCCATAGCAAGCATTGCCCTGAAAAGAGTGAAAGCCTTTCCTCTAAGATCTGGAGCAAGATAAGGATGACTATTTTCACCATTTTTGTTCCATAATGCTGGAAGTCCTGGCCAGAGCAATTTGGCAAAAGAAAGAAACAAAGGGCATGCAAATTACAAAGGAGGAAGTCAAATTAGCTTGTCTGCAGAAGACATAATCTTATACTCATAAAAACCTAAAGATTCCACTAAAAGACTGTTATAACCAATAAACAAATTCAGTAAAGTTGTAGAATACAAAATCAACATATAAAAATCTGAAGCATTTAGATATACTAAGAGCAAATAATCTGGAAAAGAAATCAAGAAAGCAATCTCATTTACAATAGCTACAAATATTAGAAAATACCTTGGAATCAATTTAGCCAAACAAATGAAATATCTATACATGGAAAACCATAAAACATCAATATAAGAAATTGAAGATGTCCTAAAAAAGTGAAAGATATTACATGGTCATGGATTTTTTAAAAAATTGTTAAAATGGCAATATAACTCAAAGCACTTTATGGATTCAATGCAATTCCTATCAAAATACCAATGACACTCTCTAGACAATTAGAAAAAAAAGTACTAAAATTTATATGGAACTCTAAGACCACAAATAGCCAAAGTAGTCCTGAGCAAAAAGAACAAATCTGAAGGCATCATACTATCTGCCTTCAAAATATTAATAGATTATAAAACTAGAGTAACCAAATCAGCATGATAATTGCATAAAAACAGACATACAGACTAATGGAACAGAATAAAGAAACTAGATATAAATCCAAGCATTTACAGCCAACTCATTTATCACAAAAGTGCCAAGAACATAACAATGAGGAAAGGACAATCTCTTCAATAAGTGGTTCTGGGAAAACTGGATAACTATATGAAGAACAATGAAATTAGATCCCATTACTCAATATACATAAAATCATCTCAAAATGCTTTAAAGACTTGAATCTAATACCTCAAACTATGAAGCTACTAGAAGAAAAAATTGCAGAAAATCTCCAGGACATCAGTCTGGGCACACATTTCTAGAGCAATACTCCACAAGTACAGGTGACCAAAGCACAAACTGACAAATGGGATTACATCAAACTAAAAACCTTCTATAGAGCAGAAAAAAATATTCCACCAAGTGAACAGACAACCCACAGAATGAGAAAAAATATTTGGAAACTATCCGTCTGAAAGTGGAGTAATACCCAGAATGTATAAAAAACTCAAATAACTCAACAGCAAACATAAATAACCTGACTTTAAAATGAGCAAAAAAGCTGAATAGATATTTCTCAAAAGAAGTCATACAAATGACCAATAGGTAAATGAAAAAGTGCTCACTGTCAGTAATCATCAAAGAAATGCAAATCAAAACCACAGGAGACATCATCTCACCCCAGTTAAAATGTCTTTTACCAAAAATGTAGGCAATAACTATGCTGGTGAGGATATAGAGAAAGGGGAGCCCTCCTACACTGCTGGTGAGAATGTAAATTAGTACAGCCACTATGGAAAATTGTGGGGGAGTTACTTAAAAAACTAAAAATATTACTACCATATGATCCAGCAATTCCACTGCTGGGTATATAAAAGAAAGGAAATCAATATATCAGTGCTCCCTTTTGCTGTTAATTTACCAGGTAATCATAATATAAAAAATGTAAGTGTATAAATGCTATAGTATCTATATAAAATTATTTGTAGATTTTTAAAATTAATCTTGTGTGTTACTTTAACTAATATGAGAACTAAGTGTTTCTCAAACATTTTTATATAGTCAAAGGTGAGGCCTGAAGCCTTTTTTTTTTTTTTGAGATGCAGTCTCACTCTGTTGCCCAGGCTGGAGTGCAGTGTCGAAATCTCGGCTCATTGCAACCTCCATCTCCCGGGTTCAAGTGATTCTCCTGCCTCAGCCTCCCAAGTAGCTGGGATTACAGGCAAGTGACACCACGCCTGGCTAATTTTTGTATTTTTAGTAGAGACGGGGTTTTGCCATGTTGGCCAGGCTGGTCTCAAACTCCTGATCTCAGGTGATCAGCTGCCTCAGCCTCCCCAAGTGCTGGGATTACAGGCATGAGCCACCACTCCCAACCCTGAAGCCCTTATAAGTAGCTCTTTAACAAATTTTCCCTCCACAAATTTGTCTTGGTAGAATTTTAGGAATTATAATATTATGAGCAAATTCAACACTCTTGAGAAAAATTTAATGACTAATGCTAATAGTTAGGACTGTTTATGAAAAAAGTAACAGAAACTCAACTACAACAGGCTTTAAAATGGAATTGTATAGTTCATGGAGGAAGTGAACAACTAAAACTCAGTATGACAAGCAAAATATTTGAAACTACAGGGATGCTGTCTTCATCTCTCAAATCTGCTTGTATCTGTTCTTATTATCCTTTTCACTGTAGGCCAACTTCTTTCACTTCATGTTGAATATGGATGCCAACACTATAATTTTCACATCTTGAGATGTCAGGCACCAGAGAGAAACTAAAGAAACTTATTGGCTTCAAGTTTTATATTCTTAGAAAAAGGACTCAGTGATATCTAGGTTGAGCCAGGTGTCTGCACGAATTAACTATGCTCATCAGAATGAATGTATTTTGATCAACCCAGTTTGAGTTATAAACTCATCCATGTACTAATCAAATATGACCAGAGAGTGTAGCACAATGAAAAATAAGAGAGTTCCCAGAAATTCATACAAATGAGGGGTTCCCAGACAAGAGTTGCTGTCACTGTTACGTATCAATTTCTTCTAGATTTTCAACTTTATTACTACAGTAATGTCCTGTCATTAACAATCTGTTATTTTATGATTGGCATTGTTTCTAATGCTGTATATTTAGTTGGGCTTTCTTCATAACAGTAGATAAAACAGATCAGTTATGGTCTGGCAGTGCATCTTGGCAGCCAAGAGGACAGACACTGGGGCAAAAAGAACTGGGTTAAAACCCAGCCCCACCGCTTGCTATGTGACCTTGCTTAAGTTTTGTAAGCTGGGGTGAGTAATTCAAACCTGCTCTGCTTGTTTCTTCATCTGCAAAATGGGAATAATAAAAGTACTGACATTGTAAAACTGTTGTGGAGTACTTAGAAGAGTGTCGGTTTGTGATGTTAACTATTTAATTGCATAAAAACAATGCAATTAAAACATAAGGGTAATGGCAAAGACTGCAATTACTTTTGCACCAACCTAATATTTTCTTTCTTTCTTTATAAATTGTAATAGAATTTAGTGCAAGGCAGGACCTTTTCAAGCCTGCAAGAGCCACAATATTACTGGGCTTATGCAGTCCCCTAATGCAGATATAGCTGCAGTAACCAAAAATTTAGATCACAACACCCAGGTTCCTTTGAATACCCACAAATCCTTCCCAAGAAAGACAGGTACAAACAAGCTCAGATTGCAAAGATGACAATAAATGCCTAACTCTTCAATACCCAGACACCGAAGAACATCTACTAGCATCAACACCATTCAGAAAAATATGCCCTCTCCAAATGAACTAAATAGGACATCAGGGACCAATCCTGGAGAGACAGGAGTATGTAGCTTTATGCACAGAGAATTCAAAATAGCTGTTTTGAGAAAACTCAAAGAAATTCAAGATAACACACAAAGAAGGAACTTAGAATTCTATTAAATAAATTAATAGAAAGTTGAAATAATTAAAAAGAATCAAGAAAGGAAACCAAGATAATTAAAAAGAATCAAGCAGAAATTCTGGAGTTGAAAAATGCAATTGACATACTGAAGAATGCATCAGTCTCTTACTAGCAAATTCATGAAGCAGAAGAATTAGTGAGCTTGAAGACAGGCTACTTGAAAATACACAATCAGAGAAGACAAAAGAAAAAAGAATAAAACAGGCCTACAAGATCCAGAAAATTGCCTCAAAGGGGGAAATCTATGAGTTATTGGCCTTAAAATGGAAAAAAAGAGAGTGATAGGAGTAGAAAGTTTATTGAAAAAGATAAGAACAGAGAACTTCCCAAACCTAGAGAAAGATATCAATATTCAAGTACAAGAAGGGTATAGAACACCAGGCTGACTTAATCCAAATAGAACTATCTCAAGATATTTAATGATGGAACTTCCAAAGGTCAAAGATAAAAAAAGGGTTCTAAAAGCAGCAAGAGAAAAGAAACAAATAGCATACAATGGAGTTCCAATACATGTAGCAGCAGACTTCTCAGTGGAAACCTTACAGATCAAGAGAGTAGCATGACATATTTAAAGTGCTGAAGGAAAAAAAAAATACTGGACGGTGAGACGAACACACAGGCAGAAGAAGACAAGCAGCTAGACATCAAGAGGACGTCGAGGGGAGCACGCTGGCAGAAGAGCACAATGACAGACATGAGCATGCCAGCAGGCCATCAACCAGCACATGAGATGGAGTTTGGCCAGGACAGTCAGCCCAACTCCAGGGAAAAACCATCTCCCTTCTGGCTCCCCCATCGGCTAAGAGCTACTTCCACTCAATAAAACTTTGCACTCATTCTCCAAGCCCATGTATGATCTGATTCTTCCGGTACACCAAGGCAAGAACCCAGGATACAGAAAGCCCTCTGTCTTTGCCACAAGGTAGAGGTCTAATTGAGCTGGTTAACACAAGCCGCCTATACATGGCAAACTAAAAGAGCACCCTGTAACACACACCCCCTGGGGCTTCAGGGGTAAACATTCACCCCTAGACACTGCCATGGGGTCGGAGCCACACAGCCTGCCCATCTGTAGCCTTCCCTAGAGGTCTGAGCAAGCCACACCCCATTGCATGTCCTTCGAGGGGGATAAGGGAACTTTTCCCATTTCTCAAACACATGGAAATTAAACAATAAGCTCCTGAGTGACCAGTAGGTCAATGAAGAAATTAAGAAGGAAATGGAAAAATTTCTTAAAGCAAATGATAATGGAAACACAACATACCAAACGTATGGGATATAGCAAAAGCAGTACTCAAAGGAAAGTTTATAGCTATAAGTACCCACATTAAAAAAGTAGAAAGACTTCAAACAAACAACCTAATAATGCATCTTAAAAAACTAGAAAAGCAAGAACAATACAAACTCAAAATTAGTAGAAGAAAATACATAATAAAGAACAGAGCAGAAATAAAATTGAAATGAAGCAGACAATAATATAAATAAATAAAATAAAAAATTAAGTGTTTTGAAAAGATAGACAAAATTGACAAACCTTCAGCAAGACTGAGAACAAAAGGGAGAAAATCCAAATAAATAAAATCAGAAATGAAAAGGGAGACTTTACAACTGATACTGCAGAAATTCAAAGGATCACTAGAGGCTTTGAACAACTATATGCCAATAAATTGGAAAGTTTAGAAGAAATAGGTAAATTCCTAGACACATACAACATACCAAGATTGAGCCATGAAGAAACCCAAAACCTGAACACACCAATAACAAGTAATGACATAAAAACTGTAATAAAAAGTCTCCTAGTAAAGAAAAGTCTAGGATCTGATGGCTTCACTGTTGAATTCTACCAAACATTTAAAGAAGAACTAATACCAATCCTACTCAAACTATTCAGAAAAATAGAGGAGGAAAGAATACTTCCAAACTCATTCTACAATGCCAGTATTACCTTGATATCAAAATGAGACAAAGACACATCAAAAAAAGAAAACAACAGGCCAATATCCCTGATAAACATTGATGCAAAAATCCTCAACAAAATACTAGCAAACTGAATTCAAAAGATCATTCATTATGACCAAGTAGGGTTTATCCCTGGGATGCAAGGATGGTTCAACATGTGCAAATCAATCTATGTCATACATCATATCAATGGAATGAAGGACAAAAACATATGATCATTTCAATTGATGTTGAAAAAGCATCTAATAAAATTCAACATACCTTTATGATAAAAATCCTCAAAAACATGGGTATAGAAGAAACATACCTCAACCCTATAAAATCTGGAGAACAAGGATGCCCACTTTTACCACCGTTATGCAATAGGATACTGGAAGTCCTAGTTAAAGGAAACAGACAAGAGACAGAAGTAAAGGGCATCCAAGCTGGAAAAGAAATAAATCAAATTATCCTTGTTTGCAGATGATATGACTTTATATTTGAAAAAATCTGAAGACTCTACCAAAAATCTATCAGAACTTATAAACAGAGTCAGTAAAGGATACAAAATCAACATACAAAAATCAGTAGCATTTCTATATGCCAAGAGTGAACACTCTGAAAAAAATCCAGAAAACAATTCAATTTACATTAGCTAGAAATATAATTTAATAATTAGGAATTAACTAACCCAAAGAAGTGAAAGATCTCTACAATAAAAACTCTAAAATCTTGATGAAGAAAATCAAAGAGGACACACAAAAAAGGAAAGATCTTTTATGTTCATGAATTGAAAGAATCAATATTGTTAAAATGTCCATACTACTCAAAGCAATCTGCAGGTTCAATTCAATCCCTATCAAAATACCAGTGACATTCTACATAGTAATAGAAAAAAACAATCCTAAAATTTATACAGAACCATAAAGGATCCAGAATAGCCAAAGCTAAGCAAAAAGAACAAAACTGGAGGAATCACATTACACCTGACTTCAGATTATACTACAAAACTATTGTAACCAAAAAAAGCATGGCACTGGCATAAAAACAGACACATAGACCAATGGAACAGAATACAGAACCCAGAAACAAATCCACACACCTACAGCGAACTCATTTTTGCCAAAGGTGCCAAGAACATACATTGAAGGAAGGCAGTCTCTTTAATAAATGGTGCTGAGAAAACTGGACGTTCGTATTCAAGAGTGAAATTAGACCCCCTGTCTCACCATATACAAAAATAAAATCAAAGTGGATTAAAGACTTAAATCTAAGGCCTCAAACTATGAAACTACTACAAGAAAATATTGGGGAAACTCTCTAGGACAATGGACTAGGCAAAGATTTCTTGAGTAATATCCCACAAGCAAAGCGAACCAAAGCAAAAATAGACATATGAGATCACATAAAGTTAAAAAGCTTCTGCACAGCAACAGAAACAATCAACAAAGTGAAGAGACAATGCATAGAATGGAAGAAAATATTTGCAAACTATCCATCTGACAAGCAATTAATAACCAGAATATATAAGGTGCTTAAACAACTCAATAGGAAAAAAAAATCTAGTAATCTGTTTTTTAAAAGGACAAAATATCGGAATACAAACAAATGGCAAACAGGTATATGAAAGGGTGTTCAACATCATTATCATCAGAAAAATGCAAATAAAAACTACAATGAGATATTATCTCACTCCAGTTTTAAAAATGGCTCTTATCCAAAAGACAGGCAATGGGGAGGATGTGGAGAAAAGGGGGCCCTCATACACAGTTGGTGAGAATGTAAATTAGTATAACAACATTGAGAACAGTTTGGAGGTTCCTCAAAAAATTAAAAATAGAACTTCCATAAGATCTAGCAATCTTACTACTAGGTATATACCTCAAAGAAAGGAAATCAGTATATTGAAGAGATCTGCATTCTCATGTTTATTGCAGCACTGTTCACAATGGCCAATATTTGGAAGCAGCTGAAGTGTCCATCAGCAGATGAGTAGATAAAGAAAATATGGGCTGGGCGCAGTGGCTCACACTTGTAATCCTAGCACTTTGGGAGGCCAAGGTGGGCAGATCATGAGGTCAGGAGATCGAGACCATCCTGGCTAACATGGTGAAACCCCATCTCTACTAAAAATACAAAAAATTAGCCAGGCGTAGTGGCGGGAGCCTGTAGTCCCAGCTACTCGGGAGGCTGAGGCAGGAGAATGGTGTGAACCCGGGAGGCGGAGCTTGCAGTGAGCCGAGATCGCTCCACTGCACTGCAGCCTGGACGACGGTGCAAGACTCTGTCTCAAAAAAAAAAAAAAGAAAAGAAAATATGGTACATACACACAGTGGAGCACTATACAGCCATAAAAAGAATGAGATCCTGTCATTTGCAACAACATGGATCAAACTGGAGGTCATTATGTTACGTGAAATAGGCCAGGCATAGAAAAACTTTAGATGTTCTCACTTATTTGTGGGAGCTAAAAACTAAAACAATTGAACTCACGGAGGTAGAGAGTAGAATTATGGTTACCAGAGGCTGAGATCCATAGTTGGGAGTGGAGGATAGCGGGAATGGTTAATGGGTATGAAATTATAATGAGATAAAATGAACAAAATCTAGCATTTGATAGCACAACCGGGTGAATACAGTCAATAATAATTTATTGTGCATTTAAAAATAATGAAAAGATTATAATTTGATTATTTATAACACAAAGACAGGGTATATGCTTGAGTTGATGGATACTGCATTACCCTGATGTGAGTATTATGCATCGTATGCCTATATCAAAATATCTCATGTACCTGATACATATAAACACCTACTATGTTCCAACAAAAAATAAAAATTAAAAAATTTTAAAAGGCAGCTTCACAAATGAGCCAGTTAGCAGCACTTTAAAATTGTGTAAATAATGTTGAAGAAAAGAGAATTTCACAAAAAACTGGAATGCGTAAAGAAGATTCAAATATAAATTCTAGAATTAAAAATTACTGAAATTGTCCTATGACCCACAAATGCTACTCCTAAATATATAGTAAGCAGAAATATCCCAAATCTTCATTGAAATATGTATACAAATATTTATAGACACCTTAGGTCATAATATCACCCAACTTTGTCTTGTTCAAGTTTGCTTTGGTTATTCAAAGGTTTTAGTTTGTGTATTAATATAAATTTTAGGATTTTTTTCATTTTCTGTAAAGAATGCCATTGATGGAAATAACATTACATCTGTAGATTACTTTGGTTAGCATAAATATTACAGCAATTTTAATCCTTCCTATCTACAAACACGGGATGTCTTTCCATTTATTTCTTTAATGTCCTTCATCAATGATTTGCAATTTTCTGTGTACAAGCCTTTCACTTTGTTGGTTAAGTTTACTGTTAAGTATTTTATTAATTTTGTTGCTATTATAAATGGGATTTTTTTCTTAATTTTCTTTTGAATAGTTCTTGTTAGCATATAGAAATGCCACTGATTTTTGTATATTAATTTTGTGTCCTGCACCTTACTAAATTTGTTCATTAGTTCTAATAATTTTTGTTGTTGTTGTTGAATCTTTAGGGTTTTCTATATATGTGATCATGTCATCTGCAAACAGAGATAACTTTACTTTTTCCTCTCTGATTTGAATGCCCTTTAGTTCTTTTTCTTGTCTAATTGCTCTGGCTAGAATTTGTTTGATAGAAGTAGTGAGAGTGGGCATCCTTGCCCTGTACCATATTTTAGTGGAATAGGCTCAAGTTTCCTGATTCTGATGTTAGCTGTGAACTTCTTACATATGGTCTTTATTGTGATGAGGTTTCTTCGTTCCCTGTACTGAGAGTTTTTATCATGACTAGATGTTAAAATTTGTCAAATGCTTTTTCTGCATCTATTAAGATAATCGTGTGGTGTTCTCTTTTATTCTGTTAATGTGGTTTGTCATATTTATTGATGTGTGTATATTAAATCAGCCTTGAATCTCAAAGCTAAAACCCACTTGGTCATGGTGAATAACCCTTTTGTTTTTGTTAGTTTGTTTGTTTTGAGACGGAGTCTTGGCCCAGGCTGGAGTGCAGTGGTGTGATCTCAGCTCACTGCAATCTCCGCCTCCCGGGTTCACACCATTCTCCTGCCTCAGTCTCCCGAGTAGCTGGGACTACAGGCGCCCGCCACAACACCTGGCTAATTTTTTTTTTTTTTGTAGAGACGGGGTTTCACCGTGTTAGCCAGGATGGTCTCGATCTCCTGACCTCGTGATCCGCCCGCTTCAGCCTCCCAAAGTGCTGGGATTACAGGCGTGAGCCATCGTGCCCAGTCGTGAATAACTCTTTTAATGTGCTGTTAAATTTGGTTTGCTATTATTTTGTTGAGGGCTTTTGCATTTGTCTTCATTAGGGATATTAGCCTATAGTTTTGTTCTCTTATGGTATCTTTGTCTAGCTTTGTTATAAGGGCAATGTGGCCTCATAAAATGAGTTTGAAGTATTCCTTTTTATTTTTTGGAAGAGTTTAAGAGGGATTAGAATTAATTTTTTTTAAAGTGTTTTGTAGAATTCACCTGTGAAACTATCTGGTCATGGGCTGCTGTTTTTTGGTTTTTGTTTGGAGCATTTTGATTACTGAGTCAATCTTATTTGTTGTTGGTCAGTTCAGGCTTTCTATTTCTTCTTGATTCAGTCTTGATACGTTGTATGTTCTAGAAATTTTTTTTTAGGTTATACAATTTGTTGGCATATGACTGTTAATAATAGTTCCTTATGATTCTTTTAATTTCTGAAGCATCCATTGTAATGTGTCCTCTTGCATTTCTGACTTATCTATTTTAGTTTTCTCTCTTTTCTTAGGCTAGCTAAGAGTTTGCTGATTTTGTTTATCTGTGTTTAAAACTCTTAGTTGTGTTTATTTTTTCTATTGTTTTTCTAGTCTGTATTTCAATTTATTTCTGCTCTAATCGTTATTTCCTTACTTCTGTTAGCTGTGGGCTTATTCTTCTTTTTCTAATTCCTTGAGGTATAAATTTAGTTTGTTTATTTGAGGTCTTTCTCTTTTTAAATGTAGGTGTTTATTGTGATAAACCTTCCTCTAAGTGCTGTCTTTTCTTTACCATAAGTTTTGGTATACTGTGTCTTTATTTTTGTTTGCCTGGAGATATTTTTAAACTCCTTTTTTGACTTCCTGTTTACTAAATGGTTGTTTATGAGTGTGTTGTTCAGTTTAGTTTTCACATTTGTGAATTTTCCCATTTTCTTACTGCTATTGATTTTTAGTTTTATTTCACTGTGGTCAGAAAAAAATACTTGGTTTGACTGTGGTCTTATTAAATGTATTAATACTGGTTTTGTGACCTCACATGTGATCTATCCTGGAGAATGTTCTGTGTGCACTTGAGAATGTGCATTCTCCTGCTGTTGAGAGGAAAGTTCTGTATGTGTCTGTAAAATTGACTTGGTCTATTGCGTTGTTCAAATATACTGTTTCTTTGGTGATTTCCTGTCTGGATGTTCTATCCATTATTTCAAATGGAGTAACAAAGTCTCCTACTGTTATTTTGTGGCTGTCAGTTTCTCCCTAATTTAGCTCTGCCAATATTTGCTTTATATATTTAGGTGCCCTGATGTTGAGTGCATATATATTTACAATCTTTCTGTTGAAATGGCCCTTTTATGAATATATAATGAACTTTGTCTTTGGAGACAGGTTTTGGCTTAAAGTCTATTTTGTCTGAGAGTCCAGAGTCTCCTATTCTGCCATCTTGCTGATGTCACCTGCCTCAGGAGTGGTTTCTTTCTTTCTTTTTTTTTTTTTTTTGGAGATGGAGTTTCGCTCTTATGGCCCAGGCTGGAGTGCAATGGTGCGATCTGGGCTCACTGCAACCTCCGCCTCCCAGGTTCAAGCGATTCTCCTGCCTCAGCCTCCTGAGTAACTGGGATTATAGGCATGTACTGCCACGCCCGGCTAATTTTGTATTTTTAGTGGAAACGGGGTTTCACTATGTTGGTTGGGCTGGTCTCGAACTCCTGACCTCAGGTGATCCACCTGCCTCGGCCTCCCAAAATGCTGAGATTACAGGTGTAAGCCACCTCGCCTGGCCAGGAGTGGTTTCTTAAAGCATCTTTTTGAGTAATTTGACATTTAAGGAGCCTTGATAGAAAGTTCCAGGTTAAAGGCTAAGTGTTCTCAAGCAGAATGACACAGAGCCCATTCAGACCCCATCCCTCGGTGGGTGGGGATTTAACTGGATAGGCCGCTGGCTTGGCAAGGCAGCTTTTGTCAACCAAGGGCAATCTGGAGAGCTCACATGTATGAACCTCATATGTGTTCAATCTTTCAGAAACAGGGAATGGCTGTCCCAGATGGTAAAGAGAATTTGGGGGGGGCATTAACAAGGTCTGCTATACCTTCCCTCTATTGAAAGCTGCTAAGAGAGTGGGACATAAATTTCTGGGAGAGACATAAGAAGCCATGTATTTGATGTTACTAAAAAGTTAATAAAACAGGACATTCAGGACCCCTACCCTTGAGTGCTCTAAAGATAGATATGTGTTTGGAGAATTTTTCCTTGAACATACCCAATCCCTCCTTCTTGGATTTCCCATGAAAAGAGTTGTTCCCCTTTTCTACAAAATTGGGGCTATCATAAATTCCTTATTCTTGCCTCCCAAAGAATTAACCCAGAGGAAGTTAAACTTCTTATATAAGCATAGTCAGAGGACTGTTCTTACTGAGGACCTCTGGAGCCCCCCAAAAAAGCTGACTATCCTCCCACACCCATCTCACAACCTTTTTAGCCACAGTAACATAGACTATCTAGGTAGCTTGCTATAAATTGTAACTAGAGCTGAACTTCCTGATGAGTCATGTATCAACTCTCTCTCCCTCTTTCTTTTAGTTTAATTTTATTTGAATACAAGTAATGTGCTTAGACAGATTTAAAGGTCAGTATCCCCAGAGAGTAGTCTTCCACTCTCCTTTCTGAGATGCGTATGTCTGACCATCAGTATTTCAGTATCAGATAGTGAATGAGGCCCACAAAGTTTCATCATCCAGAATGGAGGCCAATTTTCTCTGCACAACATCTCACCTCAGCTATGCAAGGCTTTCCAGAAAGTAATTCTCCTTTTCTCTTGCCAGGACACCACTGATTTCCCTGCAATAGGGGAGCTGATGGATAGATTCTACCAGCTATCAAACTATCACTGTATCTTTTTTTTTCACATTCACCCAACAGAGACCTTCACTTCTTTAGAAGTAATTCGTGTTTCTAATTCATGTGTCTTCTTTGGGTTCTGTGGTCACAGTTCACACATGTTTCTTGTTGCCTTTACCATCTCCAGCACCAGGTTGATGCTTTACCTGGTTAGCTAAGTCAGTTATCAGGTAACCGTTTCACTTTTGGCCTTTTGAAATTTATGGAAATTTGTAAAATCTCCAGATTTTTGTTGTTGTTGTTGTTTTGTTTTCTTTTTTGAGATGGAGTCTCGCTCTGTCACTCAGGCTGGAGTGTGGTGGCGCAATCTTGGCTCACTGCAACCTCTGCTTCCCAGATTCAAGAGATCCTCCCACCTCAGCCTTTGAGTAGCTGGGATTACAGGTGCCCACCACCACGCTCGGCTAATTTTTGTATTTTTAGTGGAGATGGTGTTTCACCATGTTGGCCAGGCTGGTCTTGAACTCCTGGCCTCAAGTGATCCACTCATCTTGGCCTCCCAGACTGCTGGAATTACAGGCAGGAGCCACTGTGCCTGGCCTGTTTTTTTGTTTTTGAATCGGAGTCTCACTCTGTCGCCCAGGCTGGAGTAGAGTGACGGGATCTCAGCTCACTGCAACCTCCGCCTCCCAGGTTCAAGCGATTCTCCTGCCTCAGTCTCCCGAGCAGCTGGGATTACAGGCACAGGCCACCATACCCAGCTAATTTTTGTATTTTTAGTAGAGACGGGGTTTCACCATATTGGCCAGGCTGATCTCAAACTCCTGAGCTCAAGTGATCCACCCACCTCGGCCTCCCAAAGTGCTGGGATTACAGGCATGAGCCACCACGCCGGCCTAATCTCCAGTTTTGACTAATCTCCTATTCTTCTTTTCATAAGTTGGTGGTCTTCCTATTTTTTAACTCTCACCTTTATGAGGTTTGTGAGGGGTAGATATATACATTTGGATTCAGCCTGCTGTATTTTTGGTTCAGCCTTTTCAGAAGTTTGTCTACTAATTGACCTTTCTCTGTAGACCCCTTACTCACTTCCATAATAACTATCAAGACAGCCTGAGGTGGATTGCAGAAAAGATATGATTTTTAAAAGTTTTACTTCTAAACAAAAACCCAGGGAGAATGGGGCCGGGTGGGGGGGGAGGCAAAATCTGAAATGGGAAAATGTCAACTAATTTCCACCATACTCTTGCTCTATCCAAACAAGTTGCATTTTTTCCTGGTGCGCTAGAAAGATTGCTGAGGCTGACAGTGCCACTTCTCCAAATGCTAGGAACCAAACTTTAAATTGGCTCTTCCAAAATCTATTAAATGGGGTCTTCTAGACTTTCTGATTTGCAAAGATAGGCTATAAAAGATTGCTTCTGTTAATTTGTGTTGTGAGCATTGTTGACCTCATCCTTAAGTTCACAGGGAGCTTATTCAGTCATATAATCTGTCCCTTCTTGGTGGTCATCAAAAAACACACAAGTTCTGAAAAAGAGCATCTTTTTTACTGTACTTGCCTGGGTTCAGGGTCCAGATTACAATATTTTTTGAAAATATGGTCCTATGTCCAACTCGGTTTCTTATTCTGAAGTGTGATCCCATATATGGCCATTAGGGGGTGCAAGAATTGTAATACATATAAGGCCCTCCTAAAGAAGGCCACTCAGATCTTTTCTGCTTAACGGGCAAAGTGGACCTTTTTCTTTTCAGAAAAATTTCGGAAAAAATGTTCAAACAACCCTACCTTTAAAAATTTTGTACAGATCACCAAACACAAAGGATAAAAAATGGAAAAACGACTTAAAGGCTAGACTACTGGTCCATGTTTCAAAATGAAACCCATTGATTCATACATTCAACAAATATTTATTAAGCACCTACACACACCAGGCACTGAGCCAGATGTCAGAGATTCAACAACAAGCGCCCAATCATGCATGACTTCCAAGCTCCCAATCACATTCTCATATTTCCTACCTATGAGAATTCTGAATTTACTCAGATTTTCTGCAAATGACACCAGGATATTTGTACTTTAGGGGAATTGTTGGCTAAAGAGTAGTAGAGAATCCTTTTATCTTGACTGGGTTAACAAGATTAACTAACAGATTTCTTTAAGAAGGTCATAAGGACAAGGTTTAGAACGTTAGAGATATCCATCAGAAGAGGTTTTAGACCAAATTCAACACCTTTCTACGCAAGATACTATTGGGTAAAACTTTAATGTTACCCTTCATTGTTTATTGGTTCTGGGCCGGTGATGTAGCCATCCTTTAGTGGTTTCAAAGGGCAATCATATATGGGGGTCACCCTCCACTCCAATATTAGGAGGGAAAAATAAAAAGTTTATCCACCATGAAGCGCCATTGGTACAAACTTGTTACTGCTTCTTCCCCAAAGTAACCTACATCCCTCTTATGTCCAAGATGATGGATAATGATAACATCAAATTGCAGCTTCTCTTTCTTCACTTAAGGCTTTTTCTACCCTCTAAAGAAATATTTCAAATTAGCAGCAAAAAGTTATGTGCACGAATATCACATTCATTCATTCATTCATTCACTGTCTTCCTTTGTGGTAATATAAAATAATCTCAAGGAAATTGAGCAACCTAGGTATTTCTTTACCTTCCTTTCCTTTTGACAGTTTACCATCCCATATTTTACCAGATCAAGAATGTGTTAGCATGTGGCAAATGGTCAGGAAGTCCTTTGGGCTTAATAAGAAAAGACTATACAGGATATAAGATATATGCTCATCTTTGTATTGGCTTTGGTGTGAAATATGGTCACCAACAATTCTTGAGCAGTATTTCTTATTAATCCTACCACTGGGAAGAAGTGTATTTATTTCTCAGCCACAATGCAAAAATAACTGTAAATAAATAAATAGATGGATAGATAAATAGGTTAGAGGACTCACTTGAATTAGATGCTACTCCTGGGACAAGCAAATATGACTAGAGGGTGGAGTCATGGGAGGATATTGGATGGGAACTGCATGGCAGAGGGGGAGGAACAGTTCTCAGAAACAGGGGCATGTTTCCAAAAGAATGGCCATGCTGTGAAGACAAAGCAATAGGTGTACACTGTGGATACTGTCCTTTTTTACTTTCAAATTAATTCCAGCTTTTAAATATGGAGTTAATTTAGAAATGGTTGATAAGGAAAAGAACTTTGACTTTTTCTGATTCAATAAAAGCAGGTAAAAACTTTCAAGAATGGATACTGTTTAAAACTGTACTAAGAAATTTTTGGAATCATCCCAGATAGAGTGCAATAAAAAGTAAAATATCATCAAATATCACAGATCCCAAGAAGCTTCAAAAATGAATCTTTCATCTAACATAAATTAAACTTAGTGCAATTCCTGGCGAAAGCCACTCTTTCCCTGACCCTATAAAATATCTAATTTCCAACTTTTCCACTTTGATATCTAAGGGCTAGCAGCAACAGAATAGGAGCTTATTTTTAATTGCTTCATGTATAGAAAGAAGGGTGATCTCTAGAGAAACATAGTTTGAAAGTGTCTGAATTTAGCACCTTTAAATTATCAGTGGCAAACAGCAGAATCTGCATCTGGCAGGGGAAAGATTTTCAAGTATGAAATTGAATTTAGTTCCTGCAGACTGCAAAAGCCCTAAATATAAAACTTTGGGAGAGGCATAAAAGTAATTGTGTCTAATTTGCTTAAAGGAATCGGTTTTTGCTTTGATTGTATAAGAAGATCCATCCTTTAATTTACAATGCGAGGAGGAATTTTAAAATATTTTGATTTCACATTCAAAGTTAAATTAAAATAGTTTAATTCATATTTTTAAAGATTAGAGATAGATTTTACTTGTTAAAGATTGTTGCATAATACCTACTTAGAAAATTTTTTTTACTGAGGCTTGGCATACATCTCAAGCATAGGGCTCAGTGAATTTTCACACATGTGTATATCTGTGTGACCACCACCTAGATCAAGATATAGAACATCTCCAGCATTACAGAAGGCCTTAGTATACTCCTATATGGTCAATTCCTACTCCTACTCAGGGCCCCAGAAATAACTACTTTTCCAACTTTTATGACCATTTGGATTTTATAAAAATATAATAATTTAACATATTTTTAAAATGTCTGGCTTTTTGGGGTGCTCAGTATTATTTCTCTTATATTCATCTCTGTTGTTTCATGCAGCAGTGATTTATTTGTTCTCATTGCTCTATATTATTTCATTCAGGCCATTTCAGGGTTTTCATGGTACCACACTGTATGAATATAAAAATTTTAATTATCCAACTACTGTCTTTTGATAGATGTATGCATTTATTTCTCTTAGATATGCCCCTAGTCATAGATTTGATGAACTATTGGATAGGCAAATGTTTTGGTTTACTACATAATGCCAGCCAGTTATCCAACATGATTGTACAAATCACACTGAAGGAAGAAATAAGAGTTCTCATTGTTTCACATTCCTAACAGCTATTGGTCATAATCAAGCTCTCCAGTTTTAGTCACCATGGTGATTTTAGTGCTATTTACAGTGGTTTTACTTTTCATTTCCTTAAATACTACTGATATTATACTTCTTTTCATATGCTTGATATTGTTGGGTAGAGGGAGAAAAAGAAAATCTCTCTACTAAGACTAAAAACACGGCTCTCTCCTTTACCTGGGCTTGATGTTAACTTTTAAAAAGTAAATAATATAAGAAATCAATGTATACATTTCCAGTAATACTCATGGGGCTCTCGGAAGAAGAGAAGACAAAATAATCTGGAAGAATATGTCCTCAACCTACACTGTATAGAATTCCCATAGGTAAAATTCTGTTAATGATTACTTCACAACCCAAAATTATAAGACATGAGGAAATTCAGTTGGTTCTTTGTATCCTCAGGTTCAACCAACTGCAGATCAAAAATATTTGAAAAAAATAAATATAAAAATAACAATACAACTCTAAAAATAATAAAAAATGTAAAAGTATACTATAACAACCATTTACATAGCATTTATATTGTATTGGGTACTATAAGTAACCTAAAGATAATTTAAAGTATATAGAAGGATGTGCATAGGTTAAATGCAAATGCTACATCATTTTATGTAATGAATTCAAGCATCTGAAGATTTTCATACCCACAAGGAGTCATGGAGCCAATCCTTTGAATACCAAGGGACAACTGTAATCCACCGTGATGGAAGAACTACATATATGATATAATAATATGATAGAGAATATACATTAGAGATGTTTAAACTAATTTTTGAAAACTTTCTGATTCTGGTCACGATAGAATAATGGGTATTAAAATTACAATCCTTTATATATATAAAGAGACATTTAATGTTCTGAACCACAGATAGTATGGATCTGTGATCCCTGAAAGGAAACATAAAACACATGAAGTAAACTGTGCATTCATTCTGGTACCCAAGGCATCTGAGGGCACTTCCAAAATGTTAATGTAGGGAAGGGAGCCCAAGGAGAGAGCAGTTATTTCCTTGAAAAAAAAAAAAAGGAAACACACGCATAAATGAAATTCAGACCTACTGAGGCAAATGGAATTTTTGGAGCACAGAAGCAAAGAGAGAGAATTGTACAGAGAAGGAACCCCAGAAATCTGCACTGGGGGCCTCTTAAGTCTTTGGCCAAATAATAAACTGTTCATGGCAGCATGAGAATCCACAAGGCCTCACAGAGAAGAGCTATTGAGCTATAAAATGAACAGAGATTCGATTCATCTTTGAGATGAATAGATTATGGAGGTGACACAGGAATGGGTGATTCTTAGAGTTCTGATCAGCCAGAGTGACATGATCTCATTGAGCACCTGAAAATTCAGTTGAGATTCCAAAAAGGCCATAACTTAAAAGTGCAGATTCTCTATCACCATCCAAATAAAGACTAAAACCAAGACTTGATATAATAAAGCAAAGTCACCACTAAAGTAATTGTCAGTTAAAACAATACTCAACATGTTTTAAGGGGAGTCAACATAATGTAAACTCTCAACAATATTAACAGCCACAATGTCCAGAACACAATAGAAATTTTTAAGACATGCAAAAAGGCAGGAAAATGTGAACTCTAATCAGGAGGGAGAAAAAGTCAATAGAAGCACACCCCAGGAAAATATACATGCTTCAATTAGCTGACAAAGACTTTAAAAAGTTTATATAAACAAATTTAGGGACATAAAGAAAAAGGCAGACAATGAGTAAACATATGGAACATCTCAACAAAAAGATAAAAATATTTTTTAAGAAAACAAAATGGAAATACAAGAACTGAAAACTACAATGTTTGAAATTTAAAATTCACTGGATGAGCTTAACAATAGAGCGGGAACTGGGTAAAAATCAGTGAACTTGAAAACAAAAATAGATACTATGCAAATGGAAGAAGAGAAAGAAAAAAATACTGAAAAAGCAAACATATCTTCAGTAACTTGAGGGAAAACATCAAATGGTTTGATATAGGAGTACTTGCAGTCCTAGAAGGAGAGGAGAGAGATTAGGCCCACAAAATATTTAAAGAAATGACTAAAAGTTTTCTAAATTTGGTTTAAAAAATTAATCCAGAAGTCCAAGAAGCTCAACAAACCCAAGCAGAATACACACAAGGAAAATCACACCTAGAAGCATCATATTAAGCTTGATGAAAACCAAGGTAAACAAAGTTTTGAAAGAAGTGTTACCGAAATGCCAGGGGTTTGGTCCAGGTACTTTTGCTTGCCACATAGAAAGCTGATTACTGGAACAGTGAGTATCGCCAGAAAAGAAGGCTTTATTCAAGTGTTGCAGCCAAGGAGAATGGCAGATCAGTCTCAAATCCGTCTCATGTGACTAAAATTAGGTGCTTATATAGTAAGGAAGAAATGTAACCATGTGTGGGAAAACAGAAATTAGGGAGGGGTAAGGAAAAGGTGGTCAACAGAAAGCAGGTGGTTGGTTAGGCAATCATAGTGGGTGAGAGGTCTGGTGTCTCATTGTCCAGATGCAGTGATCTGGTAAGTTTCAGTACTTTGATACTATCTGGAAGAACTGATGGTTGGTTTTCTGAGAGAGGACCTCAGATAAGACAAATGTAACTTTCTCAAGTTTTAAGAATGGGAGGGTCAATTTCTATGTTAATGCAAAAGAAGCCATAAACATCAGTTCTGTGGGACAATTTGGCCATTTTCAGAAGCAAAGGAAAAGAACGCATATTATACGTAGGCAGTAATGATAATGAGAGGTGACAGCGTGCTGGCAGTCCTCAGAGCCCTCGCTTGCTCTCGGCACCTCCCCTGCCTGGGCTCCCACTTTGGTGGCATTTGAGGAGCCCTTCAGTCCCCCACTGCACTGTGGGAGCCCCTTTCTGGGCTGGCCAAGGCCGGAGCCCACTCCCTCAGCTTGCAGGGAGGTGTGGAGGGAGAGACAGGAGCGGGAACCGGGGCTGTGTGCGGCATTTGCGGGCCAGCTGGAGTTCTGGGTGGGCGTGGGCTTGGTGGGCCCCGCACTCGGAGCAGCTAGCCAGCCCTGCTGGCCCCGGGCAATGGGGGACTTAGCACCCCGGCCAGTGGCTGCGGAGGGTGTACTGGGTCCCCCAGCAGTGCCGGCCCACCGGCTCTGCACTCGATTTCTGCCGGGCCTTGGCTGCCTTCCCACGGGGCAGGGCTCGGGACCTGCAGCCCGCCATGCCTGAGCCTCCCACCCCCTCTGTGGGCTCCTGTGCGGCCCGAGCCTCCCCAACGAGCGCCACCCCCTGCTCCACGGCGCCTAGTCCCATCGACCACCCAAGGGCTGAGGAATGCGAGCGCAGGGCGCAGGACTGGCAGGCAGCTCCACCTCCAGCCCCGGTGCGGGATCCACTAGGTGAAGCCAGCTGGGCTCCTGAGTCTGGTGGGGACGTGGAGAGTCTTTATATCTAGCTCAGGGATTGTAAATACACCAATTAGCACCCTGTGTTTAGCTCAAGGTTTGTGAGTGCACCAATCAACACCCCGTATCTAGCTGCTCTGGTGAGGACGTGGAGAACCTTTATGTCTAGCTCAAGGATTGTAAATACACCAATCGGCACTCTGTATCTAGCTCAAGGTTTGTAAACACACCAATCAGCACCCTGTGTTTAGCTCAAGGTTTGTAAGTGCACCAATCAACACTCTGTATCTAGCTGCTCTGGTGGGGCCTTGGAGAACCTGTGTGTGGAAACTCTGTATCTAACTAATCTGATGGGGACGTGGAGAACTTTGGATCTAGCTCAGGGATTGTAAACGCACCAATCAGCGTCCTGACTAAACAGGCCACTCGGCTCTACCAATCAGCAGGATGTGAGTGGGGCCAGATAAGAGAATAAAAGCAGGCTGCCCGAGCCAGCATTG
Organism: Pan troglodytes; assembly: GCF_028858775.2. NCBI lineage: Eukaryota > Metazoa > Chordata > Mammalia > Primates > Hominidae > Pan > Pan troglodytes. The sequence continues at coordinate 43,729,035 of NC_086015.1, forward strand.
GCAACCCGCTCGGGTCCCCTTGCACACTGTGGAAGCTTTGTTCTTTTGCTCTTTGCAATAAATGTTGCTACTGCTCATTCTTTGGGTCCACGCTGCTTTTATGAGCTGTAACACTCACCGCGAAGATCTGCAGCTTCACTCCTGAACCCAGCAAGACCACGAGCCCACCAAGAGGAATGAACAACTCCAGACACGCTACCTTAAGAGCTGTAACACTCACCGCAAAGGTCTGCAGCTTAACTCCTGAGCCAGCGAGACCATGAACCCACCAGAAGGAAGAAACTCCGAACACATCTGAACATCAGAAGGGACAGACTCCAGACACGCCACGTTAAGAGCCGTAACACTCACCGCGAGGGTCCGCGGCTTCATTCTTGAAGTCAGTGACACCAAGAACCCACCAATTCCGGACACAATAAGAACAACATTTTTTCTCAAGCACAAATGCTAGCCAGAAGCCAATGTAACAACATAATTAAGATGCCAAAAGAATAAAACAGTCAATCTAGAACTATACATCTAGCATATTTTTTAAATGAAGGTGAAATATAGGCTTCTCAGAAAAACAAAAGCTGAGGGAATTCATTGCCCACAGACCTGCCTTAAAGGAAGGTCTTTAGGGCAGTCTGTGTGCCCTTCAGCCTGAAGGGCAGCAATGAAATAATACGAGATGGAAACTTAGATTTGCATAAAGGAGCAAAGACTGCCAGAAATGATAAATACATGGTTAAACAGAAAAGCTTTTCTCATTCATAACAGACCAAGAATAATAATAACAGTGTGGTGTGGGATATATAGCTTATATAAAAATAAAGTGGGTAACAAAAATAACACAAAGACCTGGAAGACGGTAAATGAAAACATTTTGTTGTAAGAGTCTTCTATCAGATGTAAAGAATTATAATATTAAAGCAAGGTGTACTATGAGTAGTTACAGATATGCAAACACAGCCATAAGAAAGGCAAAGTCTCTATAGTAATATTGAAGTACACTTCAGGAAGAGAGGGACTTTCAGTTCATAAAAATGCATAACAATTCTAAATCATACATTATACAAAATCTGAGAGAACTAAAAAAACTAGATGAATTCATAATTATAATAGAAGATTATATTACTTCTATCTAGTTATTGTTGGAATAATTAAAAAGAAATATATGGAAGATTTACAACACTAGAAAATAATTTAAGAAATTTAGAGAAACTTAGAGAAAACTTCACCTAATAACTGATCTCACGGTCTTTTCAAGTGCACAAAAACCATTCTCCTAGATGTACCGTAAGCTTGGCCAAGAGAAAAGTCTCAATAAATGTAAGAGGATTGAACTCATATAAAATATGTTCTCTGACTGCAATGGAATTAAAAATCAATAATAAAATTATATTTGGAAAATCTCTAAGTATTTGGAAATTAAACACATTTCTCCATGACTCACTGGTCAAAGAAAAAAATCTAAAAGAAAACTGCAAAAGAGTTGGAACTAATGACAATTAAAACCTAATTATGAGCTACAGTAGTCCTTAAATAAAAATTTATAGCCTGAAATGCTTATATTAGAGAAAAAGAGTGGCATAAAATCACTGTTATAGAGTTTCACCTTTAAGGTAGAGGATAAGAGTAATTAAACTAAAAAAACAGCAGAAAGAAAGAAATAATGCAGAAACCATTGAAATAGAAAACACTTCAACAACAGAGAAAAATCAAAGAAACAAAAAGTAGGCCATTTGGAAAGGTCAATAAAATCAATAAATCCCTACCTACATGGAACAGTAGCTAGATTGGGGTTGGAAGAGGAGGGAGAGAGAGGAAGAGAAAGAGAACACACATTACCAGTGTCAAGAATACACGAGGACATATTCCTACAGAACATACAGACATGAAAAAGTTAATAAGGAAATACTATGAATTACTTTTGGCAGCTTAGATGAAAGGGACAAATTTCTTCAAAGACACAATTACCAGTAGTGACCCTAGGCTAAAGAAACTGAATTCAAAATCAAGAAGAGGCTGGGCATGATGGCTCATGCCTGTAATCCCAGCACTTTGGGAAGCCAAGGAGGGAGGATTGCTTGAGTTCAGGAGTTTGAGACCAACCTGGGCAACATAGGAGACCTTATCTCTACAAAAAAATTTTTTAAAGAATTAGTTGGGTGTGGTGGTGAACACCTGTAGTCCCAGCTACTTGGGAGGCTGAGGTGGGAGGATCACTTGGGCCTGGGAGGTCAAGGCTATAGTGAGTCATGATTTTGCCACTGTACTCCAGCCTGGGCAACAGAGTGAGACTCTGTCTCATAAAACAAAAAAAAGAAGGAGAAGGAGAAGGAGTAGGAAGAAGAAAAAGCAAAATTGAGGAGAAATTTCTCACAAAGAAATCTCCAGGCCCAGATGTCTTCACCAGTGACTTCTTTCAAACATTTAAGGAAGAAATAATACCAATGTTACATAAACTACTTCAGAAGAATGAGAGAACACTTCCCAACTCATTTTTCTGAGGCCAGCATTATCCTGAAAACAACACCAAAGATGTCTTAGGAAAAGAAAAGTAAAATTCTAGAGTGTGGAGCTGACTGAGCTAAGGGAGTGTGATGGCTTTTTGATGTGTCAACATTTTGAGGCAGTCATTCCACAGTTAGTCAAACAAACACTAATCCAAGTGCCGCAGCAAAGGAATTTTAAAGAGGTGTTAAAGTTCCTAATTGGTTGTCTTTAAATCTGTAATCTGCCACCTTGATTTAATCAGCTGGATGTCCTTAAAAGCAGGTTTAAGACTTCTGAGAGAAAGGGTCAGAGAGAGAAGATATTCTGCCTGTGGGCAACAGCTCCCGCCTCCTCATGATCTTCCCTTGCTGACTGTCACTCAACTCCTTCAGTGCAAGTCAGACTTGTTTAGCCAGCTCCCACAAAGATGTAAGACAATTATTCGAAATCTCCACCTCTCTCCATTTATTCAGTCATTCACTTTCTGCTTCTCAAGTTGAACCCTGACTGATATACAAAAAATGATGAGTTCATGTCCTTTGTAGGGACATGGATGAAACTGGAAACCATCATTCTCAGTAAACTATCGCAAGAACAAAAAACCAAACACCGCATATTCTCACTCATAGGTTTGAACAATGAGATCACATGGACACAGGAAGGGGAATATCACACTCTGGGGACTGTGGTGGGGAGGGGGGAGGGGGGAGGGACAGCATTGGGAGATATACCTAATGCTAGATGGCGAGTTAGTGGGTGCAGCGCACCAGCATGGCACATGTATACATATGTAACTAACCTGCACAGTGTGCACATGTACCCTAAAACTTAAAAGTATAATAAAAAAATAAAAAAATAAAATAAATAAAAAAATAAAAAGGATAGCATTTAGAAGTTGTCAGATAAGTGCACAGAACCAAATTATGCTGGGCCCTACGCTCTGCATTAACAAGAAGAGATTTTTCAAGTGCAATTGGATATGAACGGTCATATTATCCGAGGGCTTATCTAAGCAGTTGCTTAAGAAATACTAACTTCTGCGCACTAAACTAAAAAAATAAAATGGCATTACAGTGTTGGTGGGTTTAAAGAGAAACTGGAACCATTGTAGCTCTGGGAAATATATCCCAGGGAAATAATTGAAATGGAGGAAAATACATATCTGCATTAATTTTCTGCCACTATGTAACAAATTACTACAAACTTAGCAGCTTCAAATATAACACACATTTATAACACCCATTTAGTAGATCAGAAGTCTGGTATGATGTGACTGGGTTCTCTGCCCAGGAAATTACAAGGCTGAAATTAAGATGTCACCAGGTTAAATTATTGTCTGATGGATACTGGGGGGCAATCTGCCTCCAGGTTCACATGATGGTGGCAGAATTCAGTTCCTTGTGGTTGCAGGACTGAAGACTTGTTTTCTTGCTGGCTGTCAGCTGGGAGCCACTCTCAGCTCCTAGAGGCCACACACATTCCTTACCGTGTGATCCTTTCCATCTTCAACAGAGAATCTCCCTCACACTGAATCTCTGTCATGCTTTGAATCTTTCTGATTTCTGGGACCCAGATTCAAAGGGCTCATGTGATTAAGTCAGACTCATCCATATTATCTTCTTTAAGACAATAGTGCCATGTAACATAACCTAATCATGGATGTGAAATCCATTCTGTTCACAGTACTGGGAGTTAAAAAGGGTATAAACACCAGAGACTGGGAAAGTCTTGAGGGCCATCTTAAAATTCTACCCACCATAATACTATCTATCTATCTATCTATCTATCTATCTATCTATCTATCTATCTATTCTAATCTAGATAGGTGTATAGATGGCTAGGCACACAGAGTGCTTATTCCTGCACTATATGTATTTGAATATGTAACTACTGAACAAAAAACCAAATTCCAATCTAGGCCAGATAGCCGTTAGTATGTTAGATAATGGGATATCGTCATTATGTTAAAACATGTTTCTCTATGTTTCTGTGATGTCCTCACCCACTTGCCACCTCTAATGGCAATGTAGGTGGGAAAACGCAATATGGAATGGTGCATATGCGGTGATAATAGGAATTACAAAATCAAAAAAGTATTAGAAGTCTATAAGGATCAGAATGAGAATGGGGAAGGCAGAGAGTTTTTTTTGTTGTTGTTATTGTCATAGTCATTGTAAGGTGCGGGGAGAACAAAGAATGAGCCAATGTGTTAAGATAAACAAATGGGTTTCTATTGCCTTTACCCTTTTGGGGTTTCTGCCCACACTAGACAAAATTTTCAAAATATTTGGACAGAAGTAGAATGAATTTGGCAAACATATGGTGCCAGTTGAATCCAGACTCCCTGATCATTTTAAGGCTGTGCAAAGCTGGCTTGCAGGGGCAGGGTGGCTGGGGGAGATGAATTAAATAACGAGGATGGAGGAAGGAGCTCCAGCTGCCTCTTAAGGAGTTGAGTGACTCACTTCTAAAAGGTTCCTCCTGCAAGTACTCCTCATCTGAGTCACTAATTAGGAGACAGCTGGAGTAACTATAAAGTCCTTCCTTCCTCTCTGGAGACTGCTGTCCAAACCCCTTTCCCCTCTGGTTGCCAGGCCCAAGTCCTTGTTGCTGACTGATCTCTCCAGGCTCTGGACAACTTGCCTTCACACTTGAGGTGGCACACTTCATTTTGCTTGCTTTACCAACCAGACGTCTCCTGGCAGGCCTGGTGTGGAGAGGATGAGTGGGGATTGAGGCCGGCCATTTGTCTTCACACTTCAGAGGGCTGAGTAAATGAGTTTTTCTTCCCAACAGTAAAAGCACTGACACAAAGGGACCACGTTTATTTAAGCTTATTAATTCGCACATCCATCTTCTTGGTGGATTCATGTCCTAAATTTTGCCAGAAATCACAGAATAGACTAAACTTTTTAGGAAGCCCAAAAATTGCTTTCAAATGGTACAAGCTAGGTCAGAAACCAAGGATTCATGGTGTATAGTCCCTATAGCAACCTCTCAGTTCCTGCCCCCACCATTTCCTGAATCATCCTTTAATGTTCTTTTTTTCCATTTCATAAGAATGCTTTCAAACTTTAAAAAAATCTCTCCCTTGGCTGGGTGCAGTGGCTCATGCTTGTAACCCCTGTACTTAGGGAGGGTGAGGCAGGTGGATCACAAGGTCAGGAGTTCGAGACCAGCTTGGCTAATAAGGTGAAACCCCGTCTCTACTAAAAATACAAAAATTAGCTGGGTGTGGTGGCACACCTCTGTAATCTCAGCTACTCGGGAGGCTGAGGCAGAATTGCTTGAACCTGGGAGGTGGAGGTTGCAGTGAGCCAAGATCGTGCCACTGCACTCCAGCCTGGGCGACAGAGTGAGACTCTGTCTTAAAAAATATATATATAATATATAATATATTATATATAAATAAATATAATATATAATATATTATATATAAATAAATATATAATATATTATATAAATAAATATATAATATATTATATAAATAAATATATAATGTATTATATATTAAATTATATATAAATAAATATATAATATATTATATATATTTAATATATATAATATATATTATATATTAAATTATATAATATATTATATATTAAGTTATATTATATATTATATATAATATATAATATGTTAAGTTCTCTAATATATATTATATATTAAGTTATATAACATATATTATATAATATATGTTATATTATATAATATATTATATAATATATATTATATAATTTAATATGTATTACATATAATATATATTATATAATTTAATATGTATTATATATAATATATTATATAATTTAATATGTATTATATATAATATATATTATATCATATAATATGTATTATATATAATACATATTATATGATATAATATGTATTATATATAATACATATTAGATGATATAATATGTATTATATATAATATATATTATATAATTTAATATGTATTATATATAATATATGTAATATATATATAATATATATAATATATAATATATATTAAATTATATAATATATATTATATATAATACGTATTAAATTATATACTATATATTATATATAATACATATTATATTATATAATTAATATGTATTATATATAATACATATTATATAATATAATACGTATTATATATAATATATAGTATATAATTTAATATGTATTATATATAATATATATAATATATTATATATATCATATATTATGTATAATATATAATATATATTATATATAATATACATTAAATTATATTATATATTATATATAATACATATTATATATATAATATGTATTATATATAATACGTATTATATATAATACATATATAATATGTATTATATATAATACATATTATATTATATAATATATAATATATATTATATATAATATGTATTGTATTATATAATATATAATATATAATACATATTAAATTATATAATATATATTAAATTATATACTATATATTAAATTATATAATATATACTATATATTAAATTATATAATATGTAATATATATTATATATTATATATTTTATATAATATATTAAATTATATAATATATATTATATATAATATGTATTAAATTATATAATATATATTAAATTATATAATATATAATATATGTTAAATTATATAATATAAAATATATAATATATATTAAATTATATAATATATAATATATAATATAAATTATATAATATATTATATATAATTTATATTATATAATATATATTATATATAATATATATTAAATTATATAATATATATTAAATATTATATATAATATATATATTTATATATTATATATAATTATATATATTATATATAATTATATATATTATATATAGTATATTAAATTATATAATGTATATTATATATTATGTATTATATAATATCTAATATATATTAAATATATAAGTGTATAATTTATATATATATAAATATATAATAAATATATAAATACATATTATAATATATTTATATATAAATATATAAAATATAAATTATATTATAAATTTATTATTATAAATTTATTTATATATTTATTTATATATGATATATATTTATATATTATATATTATATTATATATTATATATTTATTTATATATTATAAATTTATTATTATAAATTTATATATTATATAAATTATGAATTATAGAAAATATAATATATATCTATAAATATATATTATATATAAAATAATATATTATATATTTATATATAAATATATTATAATATATATTTATATGTAATATATAAATAAATATAAATATATATATATATAAAATCTCTCTCTTTTCTTTTCTAACATGTCAGTGAGGGCTCAGAAGAGCAAAATAAATTTTCCCATTTGACTTCTAAAATCCTTGGGACAAATGTGGGTGGGGTGAGCATATCAGGATGCAGTTGAAAAGCAGAGGTTTTGTTTTATTTTGTTTTGTTTGGGTATTTTTGCCACTCCAGGGTCCTGTCACTAAATTTTAATCATTGCAGCCCTGCTCCTGTTCACAAATGCAGATAGTAAATTTAGGTCTACCACAACTGAGTTGTTTTATTCAAAAGCTTCCTGAAATCTTCACTAATCTTCACAGTAAATGTATGAGGTAAATGTAATTTCTCCAAACCTCAGATGCCACAGGTTGGTGACTTTTTCAGATGAGAAGCAAGTCAGTAGAAAGACCAGGATATAATTAGTGAAAACAATTCCATGAAATCCGAAGACCTATGACAAAGGAAGACAAATATTTGCTAGAAAAGAAGAAAGGAAAACATGCAAAGAATGTTGAAAATGCAAAATTGCAAAGGCTTCTTTCCATTTGTCCAAAATAAAAAGAAAAAAAAAGAATATGTCTTTATTACAGCCAATTTGGAAAAAGTTTGGCAGTTTCTTTAAATGTTAAACATACCTTTACCATACAACCCCAACAATCCTGGATATTTACCCCAGAGAAACAAAAGCATATGTCCATACACTTGTATATGAATGTTTTCAGCAGTTTTGTTGGTTAGGGCCACAAACTGGAAACAGTCTAAGTGTCCACCAATAGATGAATTGATAAGCAATGTGCAGTACAAACATACAATTGAATGATGCTCAGCAATAAAGATGAACTATTGATACAACCATTTAGACAAATTAAAAAATAATTAATGCTGAATAAGAGAAGACAGACAAAAAGTATAAACTGTATATCATGTATATAAAATACAAACTAACCTATCCTGAAAGAAAGCAGGTCAAATGCTGCTGCAGTTTGAGGTATGGACTACCGAGGGGTATGAGGAAACTTTGGGGATGGTATTCTTGATTGTGATGATTGTTTCATGAATGTCATCAAATTGTGCATCTTAAATGTATACACTTTGCTGTCAGTTATACCTCAAAAAAGCTATAAAAATACACAGCAATGATTCTTTCCTTGTATGTAGTATGAAAAACAAGAATATGCCTGTGTGCCCAAGACCTGTGAGATAATTTAAAAGTTTGTAATCAAAATGACATAGTGCTCTTTTCATTTGAATGTTTCACACTGGTTATAAAGGCCAGGAGATAGGAAAAATAATTTCTATTGTTCATTCTCTTGAAATACATAATTAACCTTATTGGATGTTATTGAACTTGAGATAAGTTTTATGGCTTTATTTGCAATGATTTCCCACTGATGGTGTGTTATACAGTAGGGTGTACCTTTCTATTCCTACTACAGGTATTCCCGATTTAGTCCATGGGACAGGATCTGTCAATACCCCTACCACTCAGGAAGAGTTGGGGAAAAACTTCTGTCCTTCCCTCTTCCATGGCACAAGTAACTTATCTGATGGATGATATTAAAAGAAGTGGTTCTCTCTCTAGCTGACCTGCATGGAACAGGCCATTTTCTTCCCTTCATTCCTCCTTCTAGGTGATAAGTACACCTGAGTTGGGCCCCTTGTTCATCTGGCTTGATAGGGCTTGAGGCACTCTCAGATCTCTCATCCATGTGACTGGAGGAGTCTCATCTGTAGACAGAAATCTCCTTGTTGTATGAAGCCAAGTCTATATTCGAGGTGTGGTGGAAAGAGGTCATTGAAAGCTGAGTTTGGCCTCAGGTCCGAGTCACATTCTACAACCCAGCTAACAATAAAGTAGGTACTATGATTCAACTCCAACCTGTAAATTGGTTTAGAATCCATAGAGGAGGAAGATGTAATTAAATAGATGATGAATCATTGTAAGTAGTGCTGATATCGCACTAATATTGCACATGGAATGGAATGATAGGTGTGTTGCCATGTTCCCAACTGGAGGAAAAATCTTTCTACAAATATCATAAAAAGTAAAGAAAACACAAGGTGAAATTTCTGCCACATTACTAAGTTAAGCAGAGTTTCTTCCCCTTGTCTGGCATCTTGATGTTACAATTATGAGAAGTATTACATCTTTAAATCAATAGATTCAAGAAAAAGATTAATCGCACCTTTAAGCTAAGAATGTTGATTGATGGATGCAATACAATTTTGATATGTGGAGGTAATTTTTTTTTTTTTTTTTGAGACGGAGTCTTGCTCTGTCACCAGGCTGGAGGGCAGTTGCATGATCTCAGCTCACTGCAAGCTCCACCTCCCAGGTTCACACCATTCTCCTGCCTCAGCCTCCCAAGTAGCTGGGACTACAGGTGCCCACCACTATGCCCGGCTAATTTTTTGTGTTTTAGTAGAGACGGGGTTTCACCATGTTAGCCAGGATGGTCTCGATCTCCCGACCTCGTGATCTGCCTGCCTCGGCCTCCCAAAGTGCTGGGATTATAGGCATAAGCCACCATGCCCGGCCGATGTGGAGGTAATTTTTGTCTTTCAGTTGCTCAACTAAGAATGATTTAGAAGAAGAAGTAGAAGATTTAGGGAAGTATAATTACATAACATTTAAATGATTAAACCACTTTTAGATTATTTTTTCTGAATTCTTTATGATTCCAGTCCTGAGGTCTAAAAGCAAAAGGGACATATTTAAAGCCACTCAGAGATCCTTTTCACTTTACCACACATGTCTCCATCAATTTATAAACTTGTGGTTGAGGAAGGGTTGGAGAATACTTCCACATGTGGAGCTGAGAACAGAGGTGTTCTCTCTAATGTGAACACATGCACTGTATTCCCTCTGGGCTCAGATCTAAGGGCATGCCCTTGACATCTCCAGCTCCCGCTCAGTGTCTCAGAACTGCGCTCCAGGGAAAATCAGAGTCCCCTGGGTACCACTCGGGAGACTTGCATTTGCTATTTTTAATGTAACCCTCTAATAGTAGTGATAGTAGCAACTACTTTATGTAGTGCTTATCACGTGCCAGGCATAGCCTAAGAGCTTTACATGCATTATTTTATTTAAATCTCACGTCATGTTAATGGAAAATCTGGAACAAATCTTCATTCACTAGAGATCTCCATTCCACATGATTCCACTTCTAAAGTCTTGTGATCACTTTCTATAACTTTCCAGAAAATAATTTGTATATTGATTTTCTTTTTTAAAAACATGGCTTTTAAGGATGGTCCAAACTGTGGGCTATGTGTTCAAGGCAAATGAACATGAGAGAGAGAACACACACACACACACACTGATTAAAATGATACCCAAATAAATTACCCTTAGTAGCAAATAAGAACTGTCATGATGGGCACTCAGAGTGCAGAGAAGATAGATAGATGGCCTCATAGAGTGATATAGGCACTCTCTTACCATTATTTCTTCATGTCATCCTATACTAAGTTGAGGCACTAAGAGACTAAAGTATGCTACCCAGTGGGGCAACTTTGAGAACCATTACCGCCATGTACTTTCTGGAGTGTTCTTGTCTTTGTCCCTGAGCCTAGAATTTCCACGAGAGGTCCCCCCTCTCCCACTAGCCTCATTGAGTCTCCATCACTCTTTCTTTTCCTCCTCCTTCCTTCCATTCTCCTCATCTCCCTTTAACCATCTTTATTTTTAAGCTAGTTGCTCCAATGACTCTGTTAGTTTTAAAAAACAGGGACTTAAGGAGGGCTCTCCAGTTGCAGGGGGGAAAAGCTCCAAATTCTTGGGTTGGACAGGAGGTGGCATCAAAATGGTTTAGAATGCAATAGTCTTTGCTTCATTTACTTTCAGCTCATGCTGAAATAGCCGTCTAGTGAAGCTGTCTGCTGTACTACAGAAAAAAGCCCTGAAAGTTGATGGGACTGTCTGAAAAACAACAGAATAACAGAAACTCCATGAATAAAACGAGGGTAAATAAAGTGACTTATCCAAGCTAGAGATAGCTGGAGCCAAAGAAGAGTTGAACCACATAGTTTTTGTTTTCATGGAAACATTTATTGCTGCAAAATGAGAGGCTGGAGAAGATCTCTGATATATCAATCATCAGCATGAGGCCACCACAGTAACTAATGAGGCTAGAATTCACATGTCCAATCCCAGAGATCTGGTGGGAGGGTCAAGACCTGCTCAGGAGAGCCAAACATGGGTGCAAAAGCCAATATTGTATTTGCTTCTAAAATGCTTTTTGAGCAGCTAAGACTTTAAGTTCAGCAAGGTCTCATGATATATATGGTAGAACAATGATAATGTGACTAGAATCAAAGAAGCCCACCATGCAGGCACATATTCTGGCATCTTTCTATCTTTATCAACACTACTTACTGTTATGCATATTTGAAGAAGGGTAGGGTACCTTTTGTGAGACTCTGCACAAAACTGCGGAGGAGACACCTCACACCCTGCTCTCTCTTCCCATGATCTCTCCTATCCTTCAGTACCTCATCTTTTATTCTCTTTAGCATGAATGAATTACAGAGGAGGCTCAGTTCTGTGACAGCTATGATTCAAGATTTGGTATTTGCAATGGAGAAGCAGTTACAATGGAGGAATATATTGGCTTCCAGTCATTCTGTTTCAAAACATTGACCATTTTCTTCTGCTAGCTACTAAGGATTCTTGAGTTGTGAAATATGAGCAAGAATTACCTCTCCTCCCTCTGACTCAGGATAAGAACCTGAAAACCTGCATTTCTCATAAATTCCTGTAGCTAACTTTTATGCAAATTAAAGTTTGATAACCACTCTGGTACAGAGGCTGTTATGGATGGAAGCTTATGTAGGAGAATCTATTGAGAAGGATAAGGGAATGCTATTGGTTTGTGGGGGCCAAGATGGTTTGGCAGGCTGGGAGCCCTTTTAAGAATTGAGAAAGTTAATGAGGCAACTCTTGGTGGCTCCTCCAGTACATTCCTGCCCCAGCACTTTCCTGCTCCTTTTCCCTTCCCCAGCCTTAGTTCTGGATTGCCATATACTGGGCTGACTGCAGTGCATGTCTGTTGCTGTCCTGATGTTACCCTCTTTCCCCCGGACACAGAGATGCTGAAGTGAGCTGGTTCATAGCCCTTTGAGAGGAGCATTGATCATACATTTGCATTAACATCTGTCCATTTGTCTCCAGATACAGTCTGGGTGGCCTCATTTAAGTAGATGCTGCACACTTGTGGCCTCCTAATTATGTTCTGCAACTGTGTGTAGTCTTTGCAGCTGCTCTGGAGACTCCGGGGTCCCCACCAGGCCCTCACAGGTTCCCAGCCCATCTGTCAGCCTCTCCATCCATTTGCTGACATGTGACTCAGCTGCAGACAGAGCACAGGGGTCAGGCCTCCAGCTGCCTTTACCTGCTCCATCATTATAGCCAGAAATGGGGAATGAGCCTTGGGGAATGTGCTTCTGCCTGGCTTTGCTGAGGCTCATGGAGGCCACCCACCTGGGAATCTTGAGACCTTTTCCTTGGGAAGAAGAGAGGGGACAGCAAAGATAGCTGGTGAGCTCCTTATAACTGAGTAATAAATGAAAGCCCTGGGGTATGGCTCCTCGGGCCAGAGACAATGAGAGCTCGGACCAGACTTGGTAGTTTTGGCAAAGGAGACATTAACATTTGTTTCAAGGCTGTTTCTTGTCTTTACTTTGTATCACCTCCTTTAAGCTAAAGGGGGGAATGGTTTTCATCTTGAGACAGTCCCTTGGAGCACATCCTGCTCTGGCTGGCATCCTACTGGGCACGTTTCTTTTCCTGGAAGTAATAAGTATGTGATAACCCTTTAGAGATCAGGGGGACATGCTCTTAGAGTATGATCATTTCCAAGACCTTAGACCCAAAGAGATGTGTCTCTGAATCCTAATAATAGGATTCATGAAAGACTGATAGATGTAGAGAGAAGGGAAGGGGGATAGTAACCCAGGGGACTTAATCTCTGGGTAAGCAGTGAAATAAAAAGTGTTAGGAAATCCTCCATTATCAATAGAGTGGGGTTGTACTATTAACCCCTCTCATCAAAGTGTGCTTATCTGTCTTGAGTTGAGCTTCCTAGAACAGAGCTTGAGAAAGATTCAAGGCCATGGGATTGATTTAGGGAGTGCTCTTCAGGAAGAAACCATAAATGAGGTGGGAAACAGGATAGGTATATTAGTCTGTTTGTATTACTATAAAGGAATACCTGAGACAGGGTAATTTATAGAGAAAAGAGGTTTAATTGGCTTACAGTTCTGTGGGTATACAGGCGGTGTAGTGCCAACATCTGCTTCTGGTGAGGCCTCAGGAAGTTTCCAATCATGGCAGAAGGTGAAGGGAGAGCAGGTGCATCACATAGTGAGAACAGTAGCAAGAGAGTGAGGACGGGAGGTCCCAGACTTTTAAACAACCAGATCTCACATGAACTGAGTGAGGACTCACTCATCACCAAGGGAATGGTACTAAACAATTCATAAGGGATCCACCCCCATGATCCAATCACCTCCCACCTCCAATATTGAGAATCACATTTCCACAAGAGATTTGGAAGGGACACACATCCAAACCATGTGAACAAGGAAGGGAAAAGAGCTGAGGAAGGCTAAGTGCTCAGCCTGATCCTTGGAAAGGAATACCCTTGTATTCCCCAGGCTTGACTTCACTCTCTAATGACTGCCCGACCCATGCTTCAACCCTCATCTCCCTTCAGCTTGCCAGCTGTACCGAGTGCTGAATGTGGACAGTATCCCTGTCTTCAAGAGCTCTCAGTGGTCATCTATGCATGCAGGCAAGCATCTATGCTAGGGCACATGGCGCTATCACTGGGCTACTTCTATACCTTGCACTGGGAAGTGAGTTAGTTCTTGTCAGTTAGTCTCCACTCTACAGCACACCAGTTTACTAATACATTTCAAACCTAGTTTTCTAAAGGTTCTGAAATGACATCTCCCCAGATTTTTCTTCTGGATGACAATGGTGGGTTGTTATTTTCCATAAATGGAGATGCCAACTTTGTTTTCCTTTCAAAAATCCACTTATATTTGCAGGACAGTTTTGTTCAATTTGATCTTTCTAAAAATAATTAATGTATTGAGGTTTTGGAATTCTAACTAAAGGTTAACTTCACCTCAGTTAAGATGATAAAATCAATGTAGATATGCTATGATTGATAATATGAGAATAGAGTTTATTTTATCTTAAAATTAAAGTTGAAACCTTTAATTAATGTAATCTATTTGTTTAGTGTGTATATTTAAGCATGCATATAAAGGTATATTATAACTAATGAACAAAGAAAGCATATGAATGATGAAAAAGATTACTGGTAGCCTAAAATCCATGTTTGGAGTATTCGGTTAGCTCTTAAAAAGGAGTCAGAAGAAGTTGTCTACATTTTGTGTAATCTGCCCAGAGCACAGAGAGGTTCCTTATCTTCCAAAAAACCTTTCACTTGAAAACCAGATAACTTTGTGTTGATTTTTGTCATGCTCTTGAATTATTTTATAAGGAAATGACAAAAGTTTCTTGCTTCTAAAAGGGTTAAAGCTCCTCAGTCACCTGCTATGTTCATTTAAACTATTTTATTGCCACTCTGGTTAATAAGGGAGCCAAGCTACAAGCATTTTTCGTTCTCAGGCTTCTATGCTTCCATCATAATCAAGGGGCCAGTCTCCTCTGACAACTCTTCTTTTTTTTTTTTTTTTTTTTTTTTTCTATTAGCAGGATGGATGGAAAGGCTCTAGAGATTTGCTAAGGCTTCTCAGCTGCTATAATGTGTCCTTACTTTCAGGATAATTGACCTGATCTGTATAAAATAGTTATATATTTTCTTATTCATTAAAGGAAAATGCCATACTTCATTTTGTCTATCTTTTTTGTTACTATAATAAATTTGTCATCAACAGGTGGTTTTCTGTTCTCACCTTACTTTGTCCGATTGCCTACTATAAGGCATAAGCCAGAAATTGGGTCTTAACAAAGAAGGACAGCTTCAGAGCTTTGGCAAAAAGGACTGCACTGCATATGGTAATTACTGATACTGCAAGGAATATGCTCACAGCTGCAGATTTCACAGAGAAGCTAACCTTGCCACTTTAAGCAGAGAGACCTGTCAGACTGTACTAGGGGGCATCAGTCAGGACTCTTGCAACCCAGTAGATGACTTAATAAAAGTAGACAGCTGATCCAAGGTCTAACAAAACAAGAATTGGTTATGTAGACAGAATGAAAGGGATGAGAGAAATATTATTGTTGGCATTAATGAGTATTTGTTGGCATTGTCTTTAATGTTCTACTTATTTTTTATTTTATTTTATTTTTTTTGAGACGGAGTGTTGCTCTGTCACCCAGGCTGGAGTGCAGTGGTGCGACCTCTGCTCACTGCAAGCTCCACCTCCCAGGTTCACACCATTCTTCTGCCTCAGCCTCCCGAGTGGCTGGGACTATAGGCGCCCGCCAACATGCCCGGCTAATTTTTTGTATTTTTAGTAGAGACAGGGTTTCACCATGTTAGCCAGGATGGTCTCGATCTCCTGACCTCGTGATCCGCCCGTCTCAGCCTCCCAAAGTGCTGGGATTACAGGCGTGAGCCACCACGCCCGGCCTAATGTTTTATTTTTGAAGGGCATATGAGGAAGCCCTTTTTCTATATTTTGAGAGTATCTTTAACTCTTGATTTATTTAGCTGGCTATAGTTGTGCAAACTGCAATGAAACACTTTTCCAATGGTGCCTTATTTAAATTGTACCCTCAGAATTCATGAAAGACATTCTGTGAAGAATCTTAATCTAGGTACCCAGTCAATGAATCACCATGGGAATGTAGTAGGATAATGGCAATAGTAACTCGGATGCAGGTGAATGTTTTTGCAATGGATTATGCTTAGTTATAATAACTGCCCCATTTTCTTCTCACAGATTATTGCTTAATTCTCACATTTGTGTAAGAATTAAAACAATAATCTGAGAAAATTTTCATTATTTTATTTTAATTGACAAATAATTATATTTATGGAGTACAATGTGGTGCTTTGATATGTGTATACATTGTAGAATGATGAAATCAGGCTACTTAGCATATCCATCATCTCATATATTTATCATTTCTTTGTGGTGAGAATATTGGAAATTCCCTCTTTTAGCTGTTTTGAAATATATAATATATTATTATTGTTATTTTATATTTTTTTATTATACTTTAAGTTCTAGGGTACATGTGCACAACGTGCAGGTTTGTTACATATACATATATGTGCCATGTTGGTGTGCTGCACCCATTAACTCGTCATTTACATTAGGTATATCTCCTAATGCTATCCCTCACCCCACCCCCACCCCACAACAGGCCCCGGTGTGTGATGTTCCCCTTCCTGTGTCCAAGTGTTCTCATTGTTCAATTCCCACCTATGAGTGAGAACATGTGGTGTTTGTTTTTCTGTCCTTGCGATAGTTTGCTGAGAATGATGGTTTCCAGCTTCATCCATGTCCCTACAAAGGACATAAACTCATCATTTTTTATGGCTGCATAGTATTCCATGATATATATGTGCCACATTTTCTTAATCCAGTCTATCATTGTTGGACATTTGAGTTGGTTCCAAGTCTTCGCTATTGTGAATAGTGCCGCAATAAACATACATGTGCTCATCATCACTGGCCATCAGGGAAATGCAAATCCAAACCACAATGAGATACCATCTCACACCAGTCAGAATGGTGATCATTAAAAAGTCAGGAAACAACAGATGCTGGAGAGGATGTGGAGAAATAGGAACACTTTTACACTGTTGGTGGGACTGTAAACTAGTTCAACCATTGTGGAAGACAGTGTGGCGATTCCTCAGGGATCTAGAACTGGAAATACCATTTGACCCAGCCATCCCATTACTGGGTATATACCCAAAAGATTATAAGTCATGCTGCTATAATATATTATTATTAACTATAGTCACCCTACTATGTAATAGATCACCTGAACTTATTCCTGCTATCTAACTAAAACTTCGTACACTTTGCCAACATCTTCCCTTTCCCCTTTCCCACAACCAGCCTCTGGTGACCACCATTCTACTCTCCACTTCATGAGTTTGACTTTTTTAGATTCCACATATGAGTGAGATGGAAGCTAACGTAGGAGGACCTATTGAGAAGGATGACGGGATGGAGTGTTCGTTTGTGTGGGCCAAGATGGTTTGGCAGGCTGGGAGGTCTGCCAAATACTGGAAGACAGTATTCGTGTCTGTGCCTGGCTTATTTCACTTAGCATAATATTCTTTAGGTTGATCTATGTTGTCACGAATGACAGAACTTCTTAAGGTTAAGTAGCATTCCATTCTGTATATATACCACATTTTCTTAATCCTTTCATCTATTGATGAATACTTAGGTTGTTTCCATATCTTAGCTATTGTGAATAATGCTGCAATGAGCATGGGAGTGCAGATATCTCTTCAACATACTTATTTTCTTTCCTTTGGATATAAACCTAGTGGTGGGATTGCTGAATTATATGGTAATTCTATTTTTAGTTTTTAAAGGAACCTCCAAACTGTTTTCCAAAATGGCTGTACTAATTTACAATACCGCCAACAGTGTACAAATGTTCCCTTTGCCCCACATCCTCGCCAACAATTATCTTTACTTTTTTTGATAATAAATCTAACAGCTGCAAGGTAATATCTCATTGTGGCTTTCATTTGCATTCTTCTGATAATTAGAGATGTTGAGCATTTAAACATATATCTGTTGGCCAATTTTATGTGTTCTTTTGAGAGATATCTATTCAGGTATTTTGTTTATTTTAGGGTTTTTTTTGTTGTTGTTATTTAGTAGTATGAGTTCCTTGTATATGTTGGATATTATCCCCTTATCTAATGCATGATTTGCAAATATTTTTTCAGAATTTGTGGGTTGTCTCTTGAGTATATTGTTTCTTTCACTGAGCAGAAGCTTTTCAGTTTGATGAAATCCTACTTGTCTATTGTTTCTTTTCATTGCCTGTGCTTTGGGGTTATATTTAATAAATCACTGTCCAGATCAATGTAATGGAGTTTTTCCCCTATGTTTTCTTCTAGTAGTTTTACAGTTTTAGGTCTTACATGTAAGTCTTTATTTTGAGTTGATTCTTGTATGAGAATGAGATAAGAGTTTATTTTCATTCTTTTCAATAGATGCAGAAAAATCATTTGACAAAATTCAACATCCTTTAAAATACTAACTATCAACTAATTAAGTATAGAAAGAATCTTCTTCAACACAATTAAGGCCATATATGACAAGCACACAGTTAACACCATACTCAGTAGTGAAAAGTTGAAAGCTTTTACTCTAATAGCAGGAACAAGACAAGATGCCCCATGTATACATATGTAACTAACCTGCACATTGTGCACATGTACCCTAAAACTTAAAGCATAATAATAATAAAATAAAATAAATTAAAAATAGATGGTTAAGATGGTAAACACTGACTACAATTTTAGCTCAATTAAAAATAAAAATATTTTTAAAAGAGAAAAAAATGAACTAGGGAAATTAAAAAAAAAAAAAAAAAGACAAGATGCCCACTCTCACCACTTCTGTTCAACACAGTACTGGAAGTCTCAGCCAGAGCAGTTAGGCAAGAGAAAGAAGTAGAAAGTATGTAAATAAGAAAAGAAAAAGTGAAATTTATAGTAAGAAGAAGGAAATATATCTTCCATAAGTATGCATAACTGCTGGGCCTATCTCAGTCACTTGTTGCTTTTAGATCACAAAGCGCACAATATACACAACTGTACTTGGTAGTCGTTGTTGAAAAAGTGACATTTTGGTAAATATCTGAAGGTAGTGAAGTAGCAAGCCTTGCAGACATTTTGGAGAAGAGTACTCCAGGCAGAGGAAACAGCATGAACAAAGATCTCAAGCAGTAATATGCATGATGTGGTTGAAGATTAGCCAGAAGGCCAGAAATATGAAAGAGACATGAGTGAGTAGGAGAGTAAATGGAGATGAGATCAGGAAGTTATAGGGGGACCTGACCATTTGGCTCCATAGGCCTTGTGGGGTCCTTGGCTTTTCCAAGTGAGATGAAAGCCTTCACAGGGTTTTCAGCAGAGGTGTGACATGACATTAAAAGGCTCACTCAGGCTATTGTGTAAAGGAGTAAATATGGAAGCAGAGAAGCCATTGTAAAAACCGACGGCAATCTAGGAGTTGTAGGCAATGGGATACAACAATAAGTAAAACCAAGGTCAGAACTTCATGTTGCTTACGCTTTAGTTTGGGGAGATGGATAATAAAACAAACCATCAAACTGATATGCAGCGTGTCAGGTGGTCACAAATTGTATGAAGGTAAGTGGGTAGAGAGAGATGGCAAGATGTCTGCCTTTAGCTGAAATGTAATGTGGCAGTTATCAATATTCCTACTAAAGGCTACTAAAACCGCCAGAACCAAAGATTTTAAAAAATATTTTTGAAGGCTACTGAGTGCAATCAAAATTGGAAGCAAAGAAGGAATCACAGAGAGATATATTCTGCAGCTGCTTTTTCCTTTGCTCATTGAACAAAGTATCAAACAAGAGGTTCCATTAAAACATAAATTGGATACGTTATTCCTTTGGCAGCACCTTCTCATAAATTCATCTCCAACCTATTACAAAGCCAATGTCTTTTTGATGCCCTACAGTGCTACAATTGGGCCCCCTTGTTAAATCTCTGATCATTTCCTATTATGATTCTCCTTTGCTCATTCTGCTTCAGCCACTCTGAATTTTTTGCTGCTTCTCAAACATGACAAGCACATGTCTGACTTGGGGCCTTTGCACTTGCAGTGCTCTCCACCTGGAATGCCCTTCTTCTAGCTATTAATAGTATAATGGCTGCTTCCCTGTCCTTCTTTACTTGATGCTGTCTTTTCAATGACTCTTTCTCCGACACACTATTTAAAATTATAATACCACTCCTAGAATACCTTATCCCCCTTCTCTGCTTCATTTTTTTCTCTACAGCATTAATCACCATAGTCTTTACTCTGTACTTATTTGTTTTGATTATTTTCTATTTAATTTCCCCAGAAGCTAAGCTATATTGGGAATTTCTTTTACATTTTACTCACACTGCCTAAAACTGAGACTGACCCATTGCAGGCCCTTGAGAAATACTTGAGTAAATGAATGAGTGAATGACTTACATAGCTCCAACCAAACTTCGGACTTTGTCCAAAACAAACTTTGGACTCTGGTCCAAACTTCGACCAGATAGAATTGAATTTTTTTCATATTGAAGGGAATGACAGAAGATGTGATGAAACTTTTTTTTTTAAAGAAGTATAGTACTTTAGGGAATGAGTGGAGAGGAGTCTGGAAAACCCCATCAATATTTTCTTAAAGTTTAAAGTTAAAGGCTGAAAATATGGGTGAGCTATAGAAGTCAGCAAGGCCTTTGCCAGCCATAGATCAAGCGGTCAGGAGAAAAAGTATGTGGTCAGGCTATTTTTCTAACCTGATTTCCAAATAGCGGCTTGATCTTGCTTCAATATTAGGAGAAGCCTCCTACTGTGGAGTGAAATAGTCTAGTCGGAAAAAATGAACAACCTACCAGGAACCATTTGCATAGCTGTAGACAAATTTAAAAAGTAAGAAAAAATATAAAATGTTATTCAGTCTCACCTAATAGTCCATGAGCCTTTTGCATTTTTTTGTTGTTCATCCTTTTTCCCCTGTGACCTATTTATTTAAAAGTGGGCCATCTTCAATCTTCAGATTACAACCCCTTTTTGAACATGATATTTCACCAACATATACTAAGAATTTAACAAACTTTAGTTGAATAAGTAAATGAAGATAAATGCACAGTACACAGAATATATGCTTATACCCAATGGCGATATGCAAAATATTTGGCAACAGATATGTCCTAGACATAAGCCATCCAGAAAGAATGACTCCCATGAATGACCTGTGTACCCATACCGGTATATACTGTTTGAAAATCATCAGCACATTTATCTCTGCATTCTCTAACCCATGCCCTCTTCAACTTAGATTTAAACATCACTGTATGAGACACTGTACCAACCTGTGACAATGTCCTTCGCCCTTTGATTTTCAGCCTTATAAATTTCCTAATGCATTCATTCACTTAGAGAAAGATAATTGATTCACTTTGTAAGTCTTTCTTGGTTATGGCTACTTAATGTTTTGCTGACCTTTTCAGTGAAGATTTTTCATCACTAGATATTAATGTTTTAGGTTCAGACAAAATGTACCCAGGTTCTAGGCCAATAAACCAATAATAATTTGTATGCCCACTCAGTTTGAGCTTTTCATTATCTTGGCAAAAGTAATTTCTCAGAAGAAAATCATTTACTAATAAATTCTTTTTTTATTATTAAAAAGAGCTCTTATAAGTACAAGTGTTTCTTCATTGATAGAAAATTTCCTCTTCTTCAAAATTAAATTTAAAACTTTAATTAGGATACTCAAGGCAATAAAGTAAAATTCTAATCCCTTTATGTAGCCAATGAAATGGAACTGAAAGAGGGAGGCATAGTGGATTTTTAAAAAATGATCTACCCAATCTTTTAGAAAATTTTATTATCTCCCAAAAAAAGTTAGCTGAAATAATATTTATTCTTCATAGGAGGCAGCATTTTCCAATAAAGTTTTTATTATTCACTCAGTCAATATTAAAATAATACAATCAGCTAAAAGAAATTTTGCATCTGTGAAATTTGCGTCTGATCTGCTAATGAACATATATCATCCCTTTGTAGACCATGACATATAATTACTTCTGTGTCATTTGATTTAATGTATATCTTTCTTTAGCATTCATTATGGAAGCAGAAAGAATTCTCTAATTTTATTGAATGAAAATATGGCAGCAATGAGCAAATTATATTTCAACCATATGGTCCTACAATTTCCAGCATTTGTTCTGCAATATTCTAACACATACCATCCATATCTACAATCTTCTTCACCACCTATATAATGATGTTTTACCCCAGTTGTTATGAAAAAAATGTTAAAGTTGTTTTACCCCACTTGGTATAAAAATGTTAAAGTTATGAAAATGTTAAAGTTTCCATTTAGGAATTGTCCTCTCAACCCCCTCAGTTATATATTAAATATCTCGTGCATTGTAAATAATATATTGAACTATTCTACACATCTCTTCTTGTGCCAAGTTGCCAGCTCTCTCCTTTTCAAAGACAAGTAAGATTTTAAAAAATTAATATGTTGCTATAAAAAGTTACAGTTAACAGGGAAACCATTATCTTGATAATTAGAAATAAGAGCAGTCTTTGAAAAATGACTTGTGATAGACAAGAAAATACAACTTAAAACACTGGCATGTTTATAAAACAAGAAGGGAAAGCTAATGTCATGAAAGGGAAATGATCATGTCATTTTTCAACTAGCATTCACTAAATAAATATATGCCAACTCGATAGCTGAAGAAGAAATTTCTGAACTAAAAGTAACACCTGGTTGTGCATATCAACACCTAAACACATCCTGGGTAAATTTTATATTTAACAATGAAAGGTAAATAGGTAGTATGTGGATATACAGGGAGATAGATAGATAGACAGATGATAGATAGTAGATAGACTGACAGATGGGTAGATTGTCTGGTTGGTTCTCCTTTCTAAAATTCTATGTAATAACACCCTTTTCCTACTTGACAAAAAAAAGTCTCACCTCATCCTCATCTGGAAAATCAATACAGTACATTATTACCCTTGTGATATGGTTTGGATCTGTGTCCCTGCCCAAATCTTGTGTCAAATTATGCGGGGCCTAGTTAGAGGTGATTGGATCATTGGGACAGTTTCTCACGAAGGGTTTAGCACCATCCTCTTGGTGCTATTCTCATGATAGTGAGTTCTCATGAGATCTGGTTGTTTAAAAGTGTGTGGCACCTCCTCCCCCCTCCCCCCCATCTCTCTCTCTCTTGCTCTCTCCTCCTCCAGCCATGTGACATGCTGGCTTCTCCTTCACCTTCCACCATAATTGTAGGTTTCCAGAGGCCTCCCCAGAAACTGAACAGGTGCCAGCATCATGCTTCCTTTACAGCCTGCGGAACTGTAAGCCAATTAAACCTCTTTTCTTTATTAATTACCCAGTCTCAGGTATTTATATATAGCAATGTGAGAATGGACTAGTACAACTTGATAAAAAATCTGTAGAATAATTCAGAATGATAGTATCAGGATTAAGAAAGTGAATGACCTAAAAGCCTTAATAGAAAATACTTGTGCAGATCAGGGAGGTAGCATTTGTTGCTTTAAATAAAAAGAATGATAGGCCATGGAGTATTAAAAAAGTTGTTTGATGCTGGTAAATGTGTGATTTTGGGCTTAAAATACAAAAGTCTAAATAATTGAGTGGTATTACTATAGAAAATACTTCCTTTTCCTACGTACTTACACCTTAATTTGCATTTCCTAAAATTTTATATAATTGTATTCTTTTTAGTTGGATTTCTTGCACTCACTGTAATGCCATTAAAATTCAACCATGTTATTGTATCTTTCAATAGGTCATTGCTTTTTATTAATGAATGGTATTCAATGATATGGCTATATCATAGTTTGTTGATTGATTTGTCTGTCAGTATGCATTCGGGTTGATTTTGGCTATTGCAAGTAAAGTTGCTATGAACATGTGCATGCAAGTCTTTGTATGAACATATGTTTTCTTTTCTCTTGCATAAACATCTAAGAGTGGAATGGTAGATCATATAGTAGGTACATGTTTAACATTTTAAAAACTGCCAAACTATTTTCCAAAGTTGATGCTTCCTTTACTTTCTTAACAGAACTGTGTGAGAGTTGTAATTCTGCCACATCCTCACCAATACTCTGTATGGTTGGTCATAAGTTTTAGCCATTCTAACAGGATGATGGTGGTTTTAATGAAGTTTTAATATTTAGTTCCATAATACCTAAGGGTGTTGAGCATTTTTGTATGAATTTATTTGCCATCTCTGTACTTTATTTGGTGAAGTGTTTATTCAAGTATTTTTGTCCTTGGATTGTCTATTTATTATTGAATTTTGTGAGCTCTTGATACATTCTGGATATAAGTCCTTCATTAGATATATGGTATGTAGATATTTTCTCCAAGTCTGTGGCTTTTTTCCCATTCTCATAATAGAATCTTCTGAAGAACAGATATTTTTAAATTTGAAGTTCAATTTATTATTATTATTTTTTATACTTTAAGTTCTGGGATACATGTGCAGAACGTGCAAGTTTTTTACATAGGTATGCATGTGCCATTGGTGGTTTGCTGCACCCATCAACTGGTCATCTACATTAGGTATTTTTCCTAATGCTATCCTTCCCCTTGCCCCCCACGCCACAACAGGCCCCAATGTGTGATATTCCCCTCCCTGTACCCATAGGTTCTCATTGTTCAACTCCCACTTATGAGTGAGAACATGCAGTGATTGGTTTTCTGTTCCTGTGTTAGTTTGCTGAGAATGATGGTTTCCAGCTTCATCCATGTCCCTACAAAGGACATGAACTCATCTTTTTATGGCTACATAGTATTCCATGGTGTATATGTGCCACATTTTCTTTATCCAGTCTATCACTGATAGGCATTTGGGTTGGTTTCAAGTCTTTGCTATTGTGAATAGTGCTGCAATAAACATACGTGTGCACGTGTCTAAATAGTAGGATGATTTCTAATCCTTTGGGTATAAACCCAGTAATGGGATTATTGGGTCAAATGGTGTTTCTAGTTCTAGATCCTTGAGGAATCACCACAATGGTTGAACTAATTTACACTCCCACCAACAGTGTAAAAGCATTCCTATTTCTCCACATCCTCTCCAGCATCTGTCGTTTCCTGACTTTTTAATGATCGCCATTCTAACTGGTGTGAGAAAGTATCTCATTGTGGTTTTGATTTGCATTTCTCTAATGATCACTGATGATGAGCTTTTCTTCATATGTTTGTTGGCCACATAAATGTCTTCTTTTGAAGTGTCTGTTCATATCCTTTGCCCACATTTGGATGGGGTTTTTTTTCTTGTAAATTTGTTTAAGTTTCTTGTAGATTCTGGATATTAGCCCTTTGTTAGATGGATGGATTGCAAAAATTTTCTCCCATTCTGTAGGTTGCCTGTTCACTCTGATGATAGCAGAAGCTCTTTAGTTGATTTAGATCCTGTTTGTCAATTTTGGCTTTTATTGTAATTGCTT
The DNA here is from genome assembly GCF_028858775.2 of Pan troglodytes. Taxonomy (NCBI): domain Eukaryota; kingdom Metazoa; phylum Chordata; class Mammalia; order Primates; family Hominidae; genus Pan; species Pan troglodytes. The sequence continues at coordinate 43,755,001 of NC_086015.1, forward strand.
TTGGTGTTTTAGTCATGAAGTCTTTGCCCATGCCTATGTCCTGAGTGGTATTGCCTAGGTTTTCTTCTAGGGTTTTTATGGTTTTAGGTCTTCCATTTTAATCTTTAATCCATCTTGAGTTAATTTTTCGAAAATGTGTAAGGAAGGGGTCCAGTTTCAGTTTTCTGCATGTGGCTAGCCAGTTTTCCCAACACCATTTATTAAACAGGGAATCTTTTCCCCATTGCTTGTTTTTGTCAGGTTTGTTGAAGGTCAGATGACTGTAGATGTGTGGTGTTATTTCTGAGGCCTCTGTTCTGTTCCATTGGTGTATATATCTGTTTTGGTACCAGGACCATGTTGTTTTGGTTACTGTAGCCTTGTAGTATAGTTTGAAGTCAGGTAGTGTGATGCCTCCAGCTTTGTTCTTTTTATTTAGGATTGTCTTGGCTATACGGGCTCTTTTTGGTTTCATGTGAAATTTAAAGTCATTTTTTCTAATTCTGTGAAGAAAGTCAATGGTAGCTTTACGGGAATAGTATTGAACCTATAAATTACTTTGGGGAGTATGACCATTTTCACAACATTGATTCTTCCTATCCATGAGCATGGAATGCTTTTCCAGTGGGTTGTGCCCTCTCTTATTTCCTTGAGCAGTGGTTTGTAGTTCTACTTGAAAAGGTCCTTCACATCCCTTGTAAGGTGTATTCCTAGGTATTTTATTCTCTTTGTAGCAATTGTGAATGGAAGTTCACTCATGATTTGGCTCTCTGTTTGTCTATTATTGGTGTATAGGAATGCTTGTGATTTTTGTACATTGATTTTGTATCCTGAGACTTTGCTGAAGTTGCTTATCAGCTTAAGGAGTTTTTGTCCTGAGACAATGGGGTTTCCTAAATACACAATCATGTCATCTGCAAACAGAGATAATTTGACTTCCTCTTTTCCTATTTGAATATGCTTTATTTCTTTCTCTTGCTTGATTGCCCTGGCCAGAACTTCCAATACTATGTTGAGTGGGAGTGGCGAGAGAGGGCATCCTTGTCTTGTGCCAGTTTTCAAAGGGAATGCTTCCAGCTTAATGCCCATTCAGTATGATATTTGCTGTGGGTTTGTCATAAATAGCTCTTATTATTTTGAGATATATTCCATCAATACATAGTTTATTGAGTGTTTTTAGCATGAAGGGGTGTTGAATTTTATCGAAGGCTCTTCTGCATCTATTGAGATAATCATGTGGTTTTTGTCACTGGTTCTGTTTATGTGATGAATTATGTTTATTGACTGGCATATTTTGAACCAGCCTTGCATCCCAGTGATGAAGCCAGCTTGATCATGGTTGATAAGCTTTATAATGCGCTGCCGGATTTGGTTTGCCAGTACTTTACTGAGGACTTTTGCATTGATGTTCTTCAGGGATATTGGCCTGAAATTTTCTTTTTTTGTTGTGTCTCTGCCAGATTTTGATATCAGGATGATGCTGGCCTCATAAAATGAGCTGGGGAGGAGTCCCTCTTCTTCTATTGTTTGGAATATTTCAGAAGGAATGGTACCAGCTCCTCTTTGTACCTCTGGTAGAATTCGGCTGTGAATTCATCTCGTCCTGGGTTTTTTTTTGTTGTTGTTGATATGCTATTAATTACTGCCTCAATTTTAGAACTTGTTATTGGTGTATTCAGGGATTTGACTTCTTCCTGGTTTAGTCTTGGGAGGGTGTATGCATCCAGGAATATATCCATTTCTTCTAGATTTTCTAGTTTATTTGTGTAGCGGTGTTTATAGTATTCTTTGATGGTAGTTTGTACTTCTGTGGGATCAGTGGTGATCTCCCCTTTATCATTTTTTATGGTGTCTATTTGATTCTTCTCTCTTCTTTAATAGTCTGGCTAGCAGTCTATCGATTTTGTTAATCTTTTGAAAAAACCAGCTCCTGGATCAATTGATTTTTTGAAGGGTTTTTCATGTCTACATCTCCTTCAGTTCACCTCTGACCTCAGTTATTTTTGTCTTCTGCTAGCTTTTGAATTTGTTTGCTCTTGCTTCTCTAGTTCTTTTCATTGTAACGTTAGGGTGTCGATTTTCATCTTTCCTGCTTTCTCCTGTCGGCATTTAGTGCTATAAATTTCCCTCTAAACACTGCTTTAGCTGTGTCCCAGAGATTCTGTACGTTGTGTCTTTGTTCTCATTGGTTGTAAAGAACTTTTTATTTCTGCCTCAGTTTCGTTATTTGCACAGTAGTCATTCAGGAGCAGGTTGTGCAGTTTCCATATAGTTGTGTGGTTTTGAGTGAGTTTCTTAATCCTAAGTCCTAATTTGATTGCACTGTGGTCTGAGAGACTGTTTGCTTTGATTTCCATTCCTTTGCATTTGCTGAGGAGTGTTTTACTTCCAATTATGTGGTCAGTTTTAGAATAAGTGCGATTTGGTGCTGAGAAGAATGTATATTTTGTTGATTTGGGGTGAAGAGTTCTGTAGATGTCAATTAGGTCTGCTTGGTCCAGAGCTGAGTTAAAGTCCTGACTATCTTTGTTAATTTTCTGTCTCATTGATCTGTCTAATATTGACAGTGGGGTGCTAAAGTCTCCCACTAATATTGTGTGAGAGTCTAAGTCTTTTTGTAGGTCTCTAAGAACTTGCTTTATGAATCTGGGTGATCCTGTATTGGGTGCACATATATTTAGGATAGTTAGCTCTTCTTATTGTATTGATCCCTTTACCATTATGTAATGCCTTTCTTTTTTCTTTTTTGATCTTTGTTGGTTTAAAGTCTGTTTTATCAGAGACTAGGATTGCAACCCCTGCTTTTTTTGTTTGTTTGTTTTCTTTCCATTTGCTTGGAAAATCTTTCTCCATCCTTTATTTTGAGCCTATGTGTGTCTTTGCACATGAGATGGGTCTCCTGAATACAGCACACCGATTGGTCTTGACTCTGTATCTTATTTGCCAGTCTGTGTCTTTTAATTGGGGCATTTAGCCCATTTACATTTAAAGTTAATATTGTTAATGTGTGAATTTGATCCTGTCTTCATGATGCTAGCTGGTTATTTTGCCCGTTAGTTGATGCAGTTTTTTTATAGTGTCGATGGTCTTTACATTTTGATATGCTTTTGCAGTGGCTAGTACTGGTTTTTCCTTTCCATATTTAGTGCTTCCTTCAGGAGCTCTTGTAAGGCAGGCCAGGTGGTGACAAAAATCCCTCAGCATTTGCTTTTCTGTAAAGGATTTTATTTCTCCTTCACCTGTGAAGCTTAGTTTGGCTGGATATGAAATTTGGGTTGAAAATTCTTTTTTTAAGAATGTTGAATATTGGCCCCACTCTCTTGTGGCTTGTAGGGTTTCTGCAGAGAGATCTGCTGTTAGTCTGATGGGCTTCCCTTTGTGGGTAACCTGACCTTTCTCTCTGGCTGCCCTTAACATTTTTTTCTTCATTTCAACCTTGGTGACTTCGTGTCTTGGGGTTGCTCTTCTCAAGGAGTATCTTTGTGTTGTTCTTTGTATTTCCTGGATTTGAATGTTGGCCTGTCTTGCTATGTTGGGGAAGTTCTCCTGGATAATATCCACAAGTGTGTTTTCCAACTTGGTTCCATTCTCCCCATCACTTTCAGGTACACCAATCAAATGTAAGTTTGGTCTTTTCACATAATCCTATATTTCTTGGAGGCTTTGTTCATTCCTTTTCATTCCTTTTTTCTCTAATCTTCTTTTCATGCTTTATTTCCTTAAGTTGCTCTTCGATCTCTGATATCCTTTCTTCTGCTTGATCAATTCGGCTATTTATAGTTGTGTATGCTTCACGAGGTTCTTGTGCTGTGTTTTTCAGCTCCACCAGGTCATTTGTGTTCTTCTTTAAACTGGTTATTCTAGTTAGCAATTTGTCTAGTCTTTTTCAAGGTTCTTAGCTTCCTTGTATTGGGTTAGAACACGCTCCTTTAGCTCGGAGGAGTTTGTTATTACCCACCTTCTGAAGCCTACTTCTGTCAATTCATCAACTCATTCTCCATCCAATTTTGTTCCCTTGCTGGCATGGAATTGTGATCCTTTAGAGGAGAAGAGGCATTCTGGTTTTTGGAATTTTGAGGCTTTGCACATGTTTTTCTTCATCTTCGTGGATTTATCTACCTTTTGTCTTTGATGTTGGTGACCTTCAGATCGGGTTTTATTTACTATAAGCAGCAAAATTAAAACAGGCCACACCTTCAACACTTGGCTTGGAAATATTTTCTGCTAAATACCCAATTTATTGCTTTCCAATTTTGCTAAGTTTTCTGCCATTATTATAACAAAGATTGCCTTTCCTTTTCTTATCCCAGTAATAATTAGCAGTCCAGGTCAAAGTATTTCTCAGAACAGAAAGACCCTAACATCAGGCCAATATTTAGATGGCTAAAAATGAGCTAGTGGCTACTTAAGTGTTCTAAGGAATAAGGCTAGAAAGATTGGGACAATGATCTTTTCACATCAAGCTCCATGAGCCCTCTGTCATGAATGGGGGATGGGAGAAGTAGGAAGGAGATATCCATTTCAGCAATAACATTTATGTTGTTGTCATCAGTGCATTACAGAGATCTTCATCTTAGAAGAAATCAATGAGAGAGGGCTGGAGAGTAACCCAAGGGCCTTCAAACATCTTTTGATATTGTAATGAGATGAGTGAATCTCAGTTTGTAACAAATAAAAATCTTTCTGCTGAAAATTTGAACAATGCTCTTCAGACTTCCTTTTCTGTTATGAGACAGCAGAGGGTATTGATTAGTCCCAAACATTTTTCTTCATAAAATTCTTTTCTTTGTATTTTCCCCCTACAGCCTCCTGACCTCATTATCAGCCTCCCAAATTACTGGGATTACGGGTGTGAGCCACTGGGCATGGCCCATTTGTTTTCCTTTACTTGGCTTCTTCTCCCCTACTAGATTATGAACTCCATTCAGATGTCAGCCTAAAAGGAAGAGGCTGAGGCACAAAATGTAATTTAAAGAGTTTACTTGGCTGGGTGTGGTGGCTCATGCCTGTAATCCCAGTACTTTGAGAGGCTGAGGCAGGTGCCCTGAGGTCAGGTGTTTGAGATCAGCCTGGCCATCATGGTGAAACCCTGTCTCTGCTAAAAATACAAAATTAGCCAGGTGCAGAGGCACGTGCCTGTAATCCTAGCTACTTGGGAGGCTGAGGCAGGAGAATCACTTGAACCTGGGAGGTGGAGGTTGCAGTGAGCAGAGATTGCACCATTGCACTCCAGCCTGAGCAACAAGAGCAAAACTCCATCTCAAAAAAAAAAAAAAAAAAAAAGAGTTTACTTGAGTCAAAGTGAGAACAGCTTCCCAGAAGACTCAAACCCAAGTAACCTTGGATATGAGCTCCCTTTGGTTTTTGTTACAAGCAGGCTTTTAATGGCAAAAAAAAGGGGGGGGGGTGTCAAGGAGTGGGCTAAAATAAAGTGATTTGTCAGGAATTCTCAGTGGTTTAAATAAATAACACTGATTAGTGATTGGCTATACATCGTTTTACAGGGTGTAGGCTATGTGTCAGGTACAGCATTATTAGGTTAATTTCTAGGCATTTGTGGCAATAGCAAGCAGATTCAATAGATGAATGCATAGCTCAAAGGGAGGAGTAGGACATGATTGCTGCCTCATTTGAATGCCTGTCTAAGTCTGATAATTTTAAAGGCTTTCCATTCCTCAGATAAAAGTATTTTTCTTTCTTCACAGGCAAGTATAAAGCAATGTCTGCTTTATACACCATTGAGTCTCCAGTGCATAAACAATAACTACTACATTGAGAGTACTTAATAAATATTTACTGAGTAAATATTGAATTGACTATCACTATCTTTTATTATTCTAAGATGTGATCCAAAATGAATGCCTCAGTTTTAAGCCTCCTCAAAATGTTACTCTATTTATCTTTTAACAGCATAGCATACCTATTAAAATGCTTACTAGAATGCTAATAAAGTTATTGCAGGCTACAAGGATAAGGCCTAGGTTTTGAATGCCAAGACGGATTGGAGTGTTAGAGACTCCAGCAGCTATACCACCTGTCCCATCCAGCATTACCACCATGGTTCGTGACCACATACGATCAGATAGATAGCGAAGGGTAAAAATAGCTTTCCAACAACTTCCAATAAATTCTTTTACCTTTTTGTACTTTCCCCACATATTTTCTCATAAAATGCTTGTGTAGTGAGAAGCAGTTAATAATTTGATTTTTTTTTTTAGTGTTCTCTTACTGTATGCTTGGCTCAGTTGTAACAATTAGCTTAAGAAATCCAAGAAATTTGTGATACTTTCTACTCAGCTATGAAATATAGGATTATATATTTGTGTCTATTAGTTATCTTCTAATTGTTTGTCATTTGAAATAGCATCTCAAAGTTGGGGTAGTAGAGTTGAAATTTCCAGTCTGCCATTGCACTGGTGGCTCAGCCTTACGTCGGCAGCTTCCATTTTTTAGTTGCTAGATAACTACTATGTCTAGCTACACTGTGACAATGACAAGAAAATTAAAAATATTGACCATTTTGCTCTTAGCCTAATGGTTTGTTGAATTAATTGGTTGCCAGGAGCAGTAAATACTACTTTGATGTCCTAAGATATCTACATATGTCTATTTGACAGCAATATCTAATAGACTCAGAATCCAATAATTAAATGGGATCTATTTAAGATCAGCCCAAACTACAGTGACAGCATTATAACTTTAATGTGAAGACACATGATTTAATAAATAATTTGTGTGTTGGGGAATGGTTCAGAATTTGAAATTAGAATGACTCCAGGAAATCTCAGAATCAGACTACTCCAGCTAAAATGTATGGAAGAGTTTTTTTCTCTTCTTCTAAGAAACCAGTGGCATGATGAATATTTCTGGATTCCAAGGCATCCCCCTGACCAATAAAGGGCAAAGGCAGAGAAATAGATTAAGTCACTCTCCAGCCTTCTTGAGAAATGAGAAGAGGTTGTTGGCATTGGACCACAAGTGGAAGAAAACCAATATGAAGTTTGCGTGACATCAGGAACCATATTTGGGAAAATCAGCAACCATGGCTAAGAGTGAAATAGACATAAGGAGAAAAGATACTAGCAAAAAGACATCTTTCACAGGGAGGATCAAAATGAATGGTATAGTGGAATTCCATGCCCACGAGCAGGTCAGGGACTGAATGAGGTCTCATGTGGGTGAAGCAAGTGTGTTTTACAAGCTTATGCCACCTAGAAGTTTCCAGTGGCTATTTTCAAACTCCATGCCTAATGTTCAATATATGTATAATGTAATATTTCTGTTAGCAAACTGAACTGGGGTCCACTTGCCTGACACAGTAAGGCAAACATCCATACTGAGGTTTGCAGCAGGAGAAAGATGGATGTTTATTTGCAAGGTATCAAGTAAGGAGAATCAGGCGGCTCAGCTTTAAGACCCAACTTCTCCAATGGCTTACAGATAAGGGTTTTTAAAGGCAGGGAGGCAGGGATTACAGGCAAAGTCAGAAATCAATACATGGAGATTATACATTGGTTTGACCTAAAATGGTAGGACATCTTGAAGCAGGGCACATAGGTCATGGGAGGATTCAAAGATTTTCTGCTTCGTAATTGGTTACGGAGGTGAAGCTTTGTCTAAAAATTAGGGGTCAGCAGAAAGGAATGTTAGCTCTGGCCCATGGGTATGACTTCCTCCATGAAGAAATTTAGAACAAAAAATGGTCAGAGTTCAGTCCTCAGTTGCCCCTGATCTGAGGTCTGTGTGCCAGTGGATCCATTTGGTGGGGATCTGGGTTTCTGAAAACAACTCAGCAGTATATGTTGAAATGTTTTCTTTTGTTTCTATAGGGAATCTACCATCTTGTGAATCTAAACTCCTCAGCTATTGTTTTAAACTATTATTACCTTTTTCTTATTAAGTTGCTCATTTATTTCTCAGGGATCGCTGGGTGCCTGGAATTTCCCTTGAAGGAACTAAAGATTTTCCTTTTTTCTATGATTGGAGGGCCCAGAGGTCCCTGCAGGGGGGAGGTCCCTGCTCCATCTCATTTTCTGTTATTTAAATCGTCCTTGTCAAATGGTTTAAATAATTTTTGAAATATTGGAAAAGGAGATTGTGGTACCTGGCAATGTTTAATAAAAATCAGCAGTGTTTTCTTTATCCTCTTATTTCCTAGAGTAACATTCAGTTTATCCACTTTTTAATGTAGCACAATTCTGCCCATACCCAAGTCTCTGGGTCATCCCTCTTTCCATGGAGAAGATCCTGTTCCCTAACCATTGAGTTATATTTCTTCCAACAAGTGACATTTAGGAATATTGAGAGTTATTTTTTATGTTCATTCTTGGGATAAAGAACACCATATATTAAGCTAGTAATATAAATGTTTGGGTTGCCTATTCTAGATACCCTTTATGGAGCCATTGGTTTCATTCCAATGCGATGTGAGTATTGGCTGCTAATGGCTCCCAGATGTTCCCATCCACTGAGAAGAATTTCTTTTGGCCAAGGCAACTTCACTCTGGAAATGGCTGGAAGTTACGTCTTCTCCTCAGAAGTAGCTCATGGCCAATGACTAATATATGATCGAACTACTGAGTTGTTAAAAGAGGAGAAGGCTGAGAAGGAGGATACAGAAAATAGCAAAATGGCTGTTTCTTCCCCAGGGGCCATCCTTTATAGCTTAGCCAAATGGCCCACCTTTGATCATTCTCCCCAAAGGAATGAAGTGTAACATCTACATCAACGTCCACCTCCACAATGGGTAGAAGGCAAGACAATGGGCTGAGCAGGAGACATAGAATCTAAAAGCTGAAAAACCCTGGAAAGGGTAAGAAAAGTAATTTCTTGGGGGGAGGGGGGAAAACTGGCAGCAAGAATTATGGAGACTGCATTGGAGCACACAATGCTCCTTGGGAAGTCCAAGGTTAGAGATTCAATACTTAAAAATGCATCTGGAACCATTGCAGAAGCAGAACTAAAATTAGCTGCAATTGATAATAAGAATTCTTACATAAAAATAACAATAGTAAAAATTAACAATAGCTACTGTTGATTGAGCACCTGCCAAATGTGAGGTTCAGTGCCAGATTATTTACATTTATTCATCATTATCCCTGCAACAAATATGGAAGGCTGGACTGAGCCAATGCCCATCTCTTTTCACAAGGCCAGCTTGCCTCCTATTCCATGACAAACACCTGCAGGAAAGAATAGAGTGGAATAGGCAGAACAAAAGAGAAATGGAACCTAGAGTATCATTTCCTCCTCCTTAGTGCACATGCCTGGCATGTGCAGCCAATAATTAGTCACTCAATAAATATTTGAAAAGGAAATGAACAACTAGAAGTTTAGATAACAAACTTTAATAATGGTTAATTTTGGATGGTGGGGCCAGGAGCTACATTTTCCTTGGTGTTTTCCCCAAGCTTTCTGCATTAAATTTATACTTATGTAAATTGTAAAACTCTGAGCATATATAACAATATGCCAACATTGAAATATTTTGAAAATTATGATCACTTTAATTCCTAAATGAAGAGGTTTTGTTTGTTTGTTTCTTGTATACATAAGGCTTTCCTGTATATCACTTAGGCCTTAACTTTTTTGTACACACAGATTCTGGGTTGCAGAAATGCCTCCTAAAACATCTACTTTTGGCACCAACTACAGCAGGGTGCCATTGTGACAACCACTCTGAATCCCAAATTGAGGGCTGCTGCAGCCTTTTCCAGGGGAAGAGGACTGCTGTTTAGGGCACTTCGTCTCCTGATCTCCTGATCTTTTGAAAAGGGGCTTCTATTTTTGTTTATGGACATGCAGATGTCTTTAAAAGAGAAAGAGTCCTAAACGTCTCTTTTAAATCACTGACCCATGTTTCTTAATAGCCAGCAATGAACAAGGGCATTCCCAGCAAATGTGATGGTAGTCACATCCAAAAATTAGAAAGCTAAGGCATCTACTTAGATTAAAATATGCCTGGGTGTCGGCCCTGTTTTCTGTGGTAGTAATATATTTTCTGTCCTCATGACTCAGCCTGTAATAGCCAGTAATGAAGTAAATAATTCCCAGCAAATGTGATGGCAGTCAGATTGAAAAATTAGTAAGTTAAGACATCTACTTTGTTTATAATATGCCTAAGTGTCATGGCTCAGTTTCCTGGAATCACCCCCAGAAATTCTACCCTTACGTTGGATAAATGAAAATGCTCTGGAATGTCACTTTTTGTTCCCCAGCAAACTACTCTCTGACAAGCAATTGATCCTCTGCCAGGTGACCTTGACCCAAAAGCTGAACCATGCTTCCACTGTTCATAGATGAAGAAACTGAGGCTCAGAGAACTTCTGCCAGGGAGCACAGCTCGTTGAGAGCAAGTCTGAAATAAGTGACCAGGTTTTCTGATTGTCTTCTCCTATTTCTGTGGTAGCCATGGAAGAGGAGTTGGTCCTGGCTCTTCTGGAAACTTCTGAGTCCAGAAGTCACTCTACACTCTTCTCTCATTGGACCCTCTTCATCTACACACCAACACCCGCCTCCTTGAAGCATTCAACCTGTGGCCCACCTTTCCTGGTAGCTGCCCTCCCTCCCCAGTCCTCAGCTGACGTCTCTCCTGCCTGCTCGTAGGAGTTGGAGGTACTCCCTCCTGTACCTCCTTTGGTAGCCCACAGAGCTCCAGGACCAGCCCAGCCCTTTGGAGACCACTTTTCTCTGATCCTCCATCCTGCAGGTAGTGTCTTTATTTGAGCCTCCTCCTCTCAGGGTGAATGCTTTTTTCAGCTGTAGTTTAATGAATCTCAAACCAGGCTCTGGATGAGTTGCTTCAGTCAGGAGCTTAGAAACAACACATCTCCTAACACTTGCTGCTTGCCATGTTCTCAGCCATTCCCTTTTGACGAGATAACATTTTAGTTTACATTTTTTTGCCATCATTATAGTTGTGGGATCCTGCCCCCTTAGGCATCTCTTTTTCGAGGGGGGATGGAGTCTGGCTCTGTTGCCCAGGCTGGAGTGCAATGGCGTGATCTCAGCTCACTACAACCTCTGCCTCCTGGGTTCAAGGGATTCTCCTGCCTCAGCCTCCCAAGTAGTTGGGAATACAGAAGCCAGCCACCACACCTGGCTAATTTTTGTATTTTTAGTAGAGACAGGGTTTCACCACGTTGGTTGGGCTGGTCTCGATCTCCTGACCTCAGGTGATCCGCCTGCCTCGGCCTCCCAAAGTGCTGGGATTACAGGCATGAGCCACTGTCTTGGCCCCCTTAGGCCTCTTTTGATATCCTATCTCTATGATATGCCAGCCCCCTTTTCCTGTAAGCTTGGGGCCCTCACTTGCTGGGCCTCCTGGAGAAGGGATTCCTGCCTCTGACCTGACCCTGCCACTTTCTGGTCTGTATTAGGTTGAACCACATTATTCATATTTCTTTTTACCTATAGTAACATCAATTTCATTTGGTTTTACCTAATATAGGGAAGTCCTACATGAATACCAAGACATCAGGCATTGTAGAATTGTAATGATGAAATTTGAAAGAAAGGTTGATATATTCCAGATAGTATACTTTCAGTTTTAGAGGCCTTGACTTTTCTAGCCACATACATACCATATATAGTCATACATCCTCATGTATATATGAGTGTGTGTGTGTAAACATGTTTGTCTTTATACTTGTTTTATTTTATTTTCACTGACTACCCTTTAAAATGGAAACAACTCTAAAGATGAAGCCAAGGCCCTAGGTCCTGTACTCTCAGCAGACACAGAGGGCTCTCATTCACAACTGTGCCCTCCATGGGTAGATTCCAGCAAGGACCACAGTCTTCTGTGTCCTGAAGTGGGCCCAGCAACGTCATTCTGCAATAGGCCTGGTTTCCTGCCAAGGTCGTAGTCAAGCTCCAGAATACAGGAGCCACCACTTCTGTCTGCTTAGCAGGGAGGTGTGGTTCAGTCACCACAGGACGTCTCAAAATTGGGGCTGGAGCAATTTGCAATTAGACATTCTCATTTGCATTTTTCTTACTAACAGCTATTTACAGAAGGACTTTAGATATGCGGGTTGATGATTCTGGGAACAGGGGCTGCTTCTATCTACAGACCTGCAGGCAGAAGAGATTTCAGCAGAGCTATCATTTTAATACTTAAGGGAAAACACTCAAAAAGCAGACACTTCATCTCTGTTTTTTTTGTGATAGTAATGTGTTTCCTGTCCTCATGACTCTTTACTGCAGCAGATATTGGATTTCTCTACATGTTATCTGGGTGATTTTAGATGAAGCATTCAACCTTTCTAAGTCTCAGTTTTCTCATCTATAAAATTAAATATGTTCCTCATAAGATGGTTGTGCAGACTATGTGAGATAATGTTTACATTCTAGTGGATTGGGCAGGCAGCATACAAATGATTATACTAGTAAGTGTTTTGTTGTCATTGTGACAAATGATGTAAAGAAAAAATTTAGGGTACTATGAGAGTGACTAATGGGGACCTGATTTGTTCTGGGGTACTAGAGGAAGCTCTACATCTTAGAAGAGATGCATTAAAGCATGATCCCGTGACTAGCTTGGGCAACATTGTAAGACTCTGTCTCTATAAAAAATGAAAACAATTTTTTAAAAAAAGAAAAAAAAAGGAAAGATGTCATTATATCCTGTTCAGAAAAAAACAAGGGCCTTGAAATCATTGCAAAAATTTAGAATCTTCCTTTTCCTTTTGGTAAAGGAAGTAGATAAAAACTTATGGTTATTAATAGATGCTTCTTATTCTCTGTTAGTGTTTCTAAATGCACTTGATTAAACAAAATAAAAGAATCGAGTAAATTAGTGGAAGGCTTCTACTTCTAGTGCAGGATTCTTAACAATGGTGCTATTGACATTTTGGGCCAGATTATTTCTTTGTTCTGAGGGACTATGCAACATAGAATGTTTAGCAGCATCCCTGGCCTCTACCCTCTCCCAATCATGACAATAAAAAATATCTCCAGACATTGCCAAATATCCTCTTATGGGCAAAATCCCCCCAATTGAGAATCACTGCTCTAGTAAATTCATCATTGACGCACATAGCTCCTGGGGTACAGAAATCAGTAATAAGTACCCCCTCTGTGTTTGAAGACAGGAGAGAATGTTTAAAAACAAACAAGCAAAAACTAAAACAAAGTCAGCTGAACTTTGGTCAAAGTCTGGGGTAGGTCATTTGGCATGATAAATTCTACCTGATATCTGACTGTGCTGAGTCATTCTATTGTCAACTTCACTGAGCTGGAACTAGGTTGCCCAGAATCCCTGTCCCTGAGTGGCTCCAGATAGGGCTGATCAAAAGAGAAATCGGAACAAAATTTTGGAGGCAGAAATAAAGCAACAGCCATTATTCCCCAAGGGACTTTGGGATCTGATAGAGAGATGGGCAGATGCAGAGGTATGCAGCCAGCTCCGGCTTGTCCTCATTCTCCTTCTCTCCTTGTCCAGTTCTTCCCAACAGCTGGTCCTGCTGACCAGCTGCAAGCCCAGCTCACCAACTTGACTGTGGAAGCACAGAGGTGGTAGACTCACAGAGGCAACAACTTTCTCTCCATGACAGTTCTACTTTAGTAACTGGACATGCTTATCAAGTTTCCCTGCAAGCTCTGACTTGTCTACTGAATAGTGCCTTAGGAGGTCTGGTTAGGACTTATTCTCTGACCCCATGGCTCTTTTTCTTTACTTCTTTCAGAATTTTATTTTCCCAGCAACCCCTATAATTGGGTAATATGCAATTTTTATAATAAATTCCATCCTTTATTCTAACATATTCATTGTCACAGAGTGACTGAACTTTGGTAACATCACTCTGTGTCTTCTTAGCTTCCCCAGAACCAGAATTTCAGAAGCCACTGCTATCTAAGACAATTTTTTTTTTTCATAGCCATCCCAAGGGAAGACACTTGGGACATGAATCATCACTCAGAACTGAGGCTGAGAGGCAGGGCAAACAGTCAACTTCCTTCCTAATTCAATAGGTGCTAATCCATTTATCTCTACTATAAGGGCATGCCTGCTTCAAGAGCTCAATTTGTTTTGCCTGCACTAGAGGACTGTGGACAAGAAGAAAATGAACGCTTTCTAAGGCTGAAAAAGTAAAGCTTTCCCATGAGTAGCCCCAGGCTTAGGACTTGAGCTACGGTGGTAAGTTCAGCAGAGCAGGACCCACCAAGCCCCAAGTGAAGGTGGGTAATCACATGGCAACCTTGGGTTTCCCTGTGTCTTAGATCAGATTCTCCAGAAACAAACCCAGAGAACTTGAATAGAAGCAAGTTGTCCACTTAAGAGATGTTGGAAGACACACTGAGATAGAAGTGGGGAAGTGAGGCAGGACAGGGCAGGCAGGCAATGAAGGGTTTGTTATTAAGTGACTGCTGTGGGTAACTGGAGCTCAATCCCACTGGGGCACTCTCAGACTAATGTAGAAGGCACTGCATTATCCCACCTGGGGTCAATCCTTCCTTGGGAAGGAAGGATGCTATATGAGTTCTTGCCATACGCTTCTAACCTGCTCCACACACAGGCAGAAGACCTCAGCTTCCAGAGATGCAGATGCTGGAAGCTGAAGGTTGACTAGCCTGCATTAAAATGGTGAGGCCCTAGGGAATATTTAGAGAGGCACTAACAGCAGCTGGTACTCTCTGCAACTCCAGGTTTTGTGCATATGGTTCAATGCTCAAACAGAAACCAGATCTTAGAAAAAGAAAAGCCTGGAAAAAATTTTAAAAATCTGTGCCCTGTGTTTTGTCCCTAGTCTCTCAGAAAGTGGTTGATGAGTCTTTGAATCTTAAATCCTGCAGACTAGAATATTTCCCATTCATATTCTTCTGGGTAATTTAGAGCAATGTGAGGTATATTGTATTTATTTGCTCAGTTTGTTTATTTCCTATTCTTCCTGGCTTTGCATCGCCTTCATGCTTGATGGTCATTCCTAATTCCCCTTCTCTTGATCAAACATGTACCATTGGACCAGAGAGGGAAGAGGTTGGAGGTTGTTACCGGAGACTTCACAAGGTGAAATTTGATTGGCTGTGCCCTTTGGGTATGAATTTTAGCCTATTAGGCAAACTGATACCACAAGTACAAATTTGTATTTGGACATAAGTGAACATCTTAGAAAAATGGCCCTCCAGTTGCAGGTGCATTCTGTTCTTCATCTTTTTCCTGGATCCCTAAAAATGTCCCTCCAGTTGCAGGTGCATTCTGTTCTTCATCTTTTTCCTGGATCCCTGAAAGTATCCCTGTGCCAGGGAGCAAGGCTGGGCACCAAAGAAAGTTCAAGACCCTAGGTCCTCCTTCATGAAAGTCTTCCCCAGAGCCAGGCTTCAGGACTCAGAGTTGGAGTACCAAGTCCCCTGAACCCTGCCCTGGCCCATCTCATCTCCCTAACATGAAAGGCCCTACACAGCAAAAGGCACTGACTGCCAGAGAGGAATGTGCAATGATATTCTTATCATGTCTCTATTCCTTCTACCAAATAGCCAAGTCACATTATGGGGAAGGGAATTAGAGGGTCATTTGTCATAGATACCAAGGAAGACAAGAGTTGGAGGTAGGGGAAAAGAAAAAGAGGAGAAAAAGTGAGAAAAAAATGGAGGGATGGGTTTGAGTGCTTTTGGCTGCCCAGGCCTGTGAATCGGTTTTATCTTAATTTAGAGAAGACATCCCTGAAGCCTAGAGAGGTTAGGTGACTTCACTAAGAGGTTAATATTTCCTAAGGTGACTTATCTTGTCAGTGGCAAAGCTCAAATTCAAATTCAGGTCTTACTTATTCCGAAACCAATACTTTTGTTCTACTTTGCAACTCAAATTTAATACTCAGCAGGCATCTGGGTGGGGTGCAGCTTCCTACAGAGGTGAGGAGAACCCAATAAATGCAGCTAAACAAGGGACACTGATCACCTATTCGTCAACATAATTAATGATAACTAAATAATAAATTACACTTGGGAAATTACTATATACACACTATGCATGCCACTTAATCTTCAGAATAACAGTTCTCAATCCTGGTAGCACATTAGAATTACTTGAGGAGCTTTTAAACATAAGCTTGGCCTGTTATGTTTAACAGTTCTCCAGCTTGCCCCACCCTGGATCAATTATATTAGAGCAGAGTTGGAATACAACAATATCAAGATATTTTAAAATCTCCCCAGGTGATTGTAATGAACAGCCAGGATTAAGAACAATTGCTTAGAACAATTTAGCTTGCATAGAATGCCCTGGAGTGTTTCTGGGCTTGAATTTCTGGGCTTCACTTTCAGAATTTATGATTCTGTAGATCCTGAGCGGGGACCACAATTTTGCATTTCTAACAAGTCCTCAAGGGTATTAGTCCATTTTCACACTGTTACAAAGAACTACCGGAGACTGGGTAATTTATAAACAAAAAAGGTTTAATTGACTCACAGTTATGTATGGCTAGGGAAGCCCCAGGAAACTTGCAATCATGACAGAAGGCAAAGGAGAAGCAAGCACCTTCTTCACAAGGTGGCAGGAGAGAGAGAGAGAGAGAGAGAAAGAGAGAGAGAGAGAGAGAGAGAAAGAGAACTGCCAGTTTTAAGCCATCAGATCTAGTGAGAACTTCCTCACTATCATGAGAACAACATGAGGGAAACAGCTTGCATGGTCCAATCCCCTCCCACCAGGTCTCTCCCTTGATCCATGGGGATTACAATTCGAGATGAGATTTATGTGGGGACACAGAGCCAAACCATATCACCAAGTAACACTGATGCTGCTTGTCTCAGGGACCTCAGTTTGTGAACCATTGATTTAAAACAACTTTAAGGATGGAGTTATATAGTGATTACCATTTTATATATAAGGCTTTGTGATGACCAAGCCAGAACTTGCACTCAGGTCTATGATCCATGCTTTTTAAGCCTTGCTCTATTTGCTTCATCTTGTACACAAGTTGATCAGGCCTGACTTTGTTTGCCAAATGCTTCACTGAAAAGCAACTACAGCAGGTTTCCAGCACTGTGTGAAAGTCTGCCTGGTGGGCTACATTAAGCCAGTTCCAAATTCTTGCCTAGTGGCAAGATGAAAGGTGCACTAGAGATTACAAAGCTAATTTAGCTTCATTAATCAAGATAACATTAATTGCTCCAATCTTCTTAAAGAAGGTCTGCTGATGCATACTAAAATATTTCATCCAAGACAACTCGCAGAACCTTCCTCCAGGGCCTGTGCTCTGAGTGGAAAAGCTCTTCTGGAATGGACTCAGCTGTTTGTATTGCCTGCCTATGTAACTAGGATGGTCCTTAGAAAGCACAATTCTTGTTCCAGAAGATCCCTGGGGGAGACCTCAGGTGCTGCAATGAAGGGGGCTTTGGCCTATGTGGAATTCAGGGATGGCCTTTCATGTTGATTTAAGTCTTGTGTAAAAGTCAGAAGTTAAAGCCAAAGGGCATTGTAAATATATATAACTTTTGTCGATTAAAAAATAAATTAAATTTTTTGAAAAAGAATGAAAGCCAAAGGATACCATAAGCAAATCAATTACAAATTGTTTTCTACAGCATTTTTTTTATTGCCATGGAGATGAATTTTGAGAGCTCAAGCACCCAAGTGATTGTACTTTCAACTTTAATCAAATTTTCATTTCACTTCCTCCAAGATTCTTGGAGTAGGCTGACCTGTTTATGTACTCCTCCTCCCATATCCTCTCTTCATGTGGCTCTCTCCTTATAATAGTGGTTGTATTAGTTCATTTTCATGCTGCTGATAAAGATATACCTGAGACTGGGAAGAAAAAGAGGTTTAATTGGACTTGCAGTTCCACATGGCTGGGGAGGTCTCAGAATCATGGTGAGAGGTGAAAGGCATTTCTTACATGGTGGTGGCAAGAGAAACATGAGAGAGAAGCAAAAGCAGAACCCCCCTGATAAACCCATCAGATCTCGTGAGACTTATTCACTATCACTTGAATAGCACAAAAAAGACCAGCCCCCATGATTCAGTTACCTCCCCCTGGGTCCCTCCCGCAACATGGGGGAATTCTAGGAGATACAATTCAAGTTGCGATTTGGGTGAGGACACAGCCAAACCATATCCGTGGTCATTTCATTTAGAAGAGGGTTATGGAGCTGGGATATCCTAGGTTAAGATTATTTCCCTATTCTTCTTTCTCCCTTTCATCTTCTCTGGCTCTATGATCTTTTTTTCAGGCCCAAACACACCAACAAGCTAAGAGTAAACATAGGAGACTGGATTACGTAGATTCTCAAAAAGCAGAGCCCAGGTGGGTTGTCATGCAAGGGATTAAGGGAGAGATTAATTTCTGTGAGAGTGAGGAAAGCAGGCAGGACAAGGAAAGAAGCTGGGCAGACATGTGAGTTCAGCTGAAGTCTAACCTCACCTTAATCCCGTGGTGGGGAGTCTGAAGGATGAAGTACATCGCGGAGTTGTTCCTTCCTAAGGCAAGGGGGCCAGCCTTTTGTACCCTGTATCAGTTACTGATTGGCTGTAGGCCATTGACAGGAAGGGCATAATATCCCAAGCATTTCCAGAAGTGGTGTCCTATAGGTCATTGACAGGAAGTGTGTAATATCCCAGGCATTTTCAGAAGTGGTGTCCAGTAGGCCAAGGTGGCAAGTCTCCGGATAAAGGGGCAACTGTCCAACACTCCCAGTAGCTGGGTGATGCCTGCCAGATAAAGGGGACCAACAGCATCTACTACAGGAACTTTGCAGAAGCAAGGAGACTCTTCCCCCATGTAAGTGTAACAAGGGCAACTGGGAGGTAGCTGATGTTTTCCTTCTGTGGCCTTTCTTCAGGGCTGCTCAGGGCCCGTGGTTGGCTTTTCCTC
Source organism: Pan troglodytes (assembly GCF_028858775.2). Classification (NCBI taxonomy): domain Eukaryota; kingdom Metazoa; phylum Chordata; class Mammalia; order Primates; family Hominidae; genus Pan; species Pan troglodytes. The sequence continues at coordinate 43,773,792 of NC_086015.1, forward strand.
TTCTCTGTACTCATGTCTCTTCTGAAGCCTTTAGGTAGGTGAACAACATTTTTTATTTTAAGTGTCTGCCTCCACATCAAGACCAAAAGCTCCTTAAGAATTGGGACCCTGGGCCAGGCATGGTGGCTCACGCTTGTAATCCCAGCACTTTGGGAGGCCGAGGTGGGCAGATCACCTGAGGTCGGGAGTTCGAGATCAGCCTGACCAATATGGAGAAACCCTGTCTCTACTAAAAATACAAAATTAGCTGGACATGGTGGCACATGCCTGTAATTCCAGCTACTCGGGAGGCTGAGGCAGGAGAATCGCTTGAACCGGGGAGGCAGAGGTTGTGGTAAGCCGAGATCACGCCATTGCATTCCAGCCTGGGCAACAAGAGTGAAACTCCATCTCAAAAAAAAAAAAAAGAGCTGACCCACTCATCTCTGCATCCCAAGACCTAGGGCAGCACCGGGCACATGTAGGAGCCCTCTAGTTTGTTATTTGTAAGACCCAAAGCTTTCCTATGCCCTCCTTTTCCTTAACATTTTGCAGTCTAGTCCCATCTAGGCCACTTTCAATAAAAAAGACAACAATCAAGACCTTTACATTATGATTTCTGATGCTTGGTAAGTGTCTTAATGTAATTGCAACTGTGCAGAAATGAAATAAAGACATATAGTTCTCTCCAAATAGATGAAAACACACAGGAAGCTTAGTCATTCTTGAACTCTTTTTGGTCCAAAGAAAGACCCACTTAATGGCTTTTTAAAGCAAGAAGCAAAAACGTGCACTGAAATAAGAGAGGGACTTGGACCATTATTCAAGGTACTAACTGGCACATTCAGAAATAGCATTTTGCATAGTGGAGTTAACAAGCTCCGTAAGGAATAAACTAAATAAATAAATAAATAAATAAGCTAACAAGGAATAAAAAACAGAATAGCTTTGGGATAGAAGTTCATTTCACAAAGCTGGTAATCTGTAAGTAGATATCACTATAGCATTATTATGATATGCAGAAATTAAAGTATATTCCAAAGTGTCTTCCAAAACAGCATCATCCAGTTAAACTAAAACTCTTTCCTTCCTATTTGTAACCGTGTAAAGTTATCATCACAACACAATACAAGCAAGAAAATAGCTTGCACGAAAATGAAGCAAATATTTCAAAGGAAGCATGAATTAGATCAAGATGGTCAAGATGGGAGATTAAATACATGGTTTTGCCTAAAATTTTTTAAAAATTACACAAAGTAGCAAAATAAATTTGTTTGAGTGAAAATAGCTCCATCTATACAGTGTTTAAAAAAGGATTATGTGAGTATTGGAGGGGAATTCTCCCAGCTGCTTAGCCACTGTGACCATCTCTTCTAACATACATGACTGGTGGAAGTTGGGTGATTTGCCTAATTCTAGCACCATTTTCATTGTCTAGCGGGCCTTCCTCCAAAGACAAAAATTCCTCTTTGTTCCTGCCCTGAACAGGTACCATGGCATCCTCAATAGCTAGTGCACTGGACTACAAAGAAAACTCTCCCTAGGTGGTGAGTAGAGGAAGAGGGCTGCAGTTGAGGGAAATTTATAAAGGGAATTTCTAAGGGATATAATTGGGGTAGGGAGCACTCAACAAGCCATGGAAGGATAATTCCTTTTTTAAAAAAGTTATTATTATTAGAGCTCCTGAGGCTTTGACCCAAGGATTGGCCCTTGAAAGAAGGCATGTGTTTCCTTTTCTTCCTTCAACATGACCACTCTTCTCCATCCAGTCCCTGATGTGGGCAGCATAACTAAGTCATTATTCTAAATTCTGACCCACAGCTTTAAATCTAGTGAAAAAGCTCCTTGATCCTGGTAATCTGTCTAGTTTGGGGCATGGATTGGAAGGTGGTACATTACTGGGAATATGTGAAAGGTTGAATCAGAGACTACATACTAGATGTCATTGGACACTTGGAACAGAACCCCGCCTAACTTTTTAATGAAATGTGGGCCACCTGACTGCTTCTGCCTCCAGCTTTTTATGACTGAGTCATTTGAATGCTTTCCTACCTGATGTCTTCCAAGAAAGGTCTTCCTTCCATACACTTAAGGGTACATGAACTGTGTTCATCTACATGTTTTTGGAAAAATCTAAACCATCTGGTAAACACATCTAGGTTTTTTTAGTTAATTTTTTTTTTTGATGGAGTTTTGCTCTGTCACCCAGGCTGGAGAGCAGTGGCATGATTTTGGCTCACTGCAACCTCTGTCTCCTAGGTTCAAGCGATTCTCCTGCCTCAGCCTCCCTAGTAGCTGGGATTAAAGGTGCCCACCACCACGCCCAGCTGACTTTTGTATTTGTAGTAGAGACGGAGTTTCACCATGTTGGCCAGGCTGGTCTCAAACTCCTGACCTCAGGTAATCTGCCTGCCTCGGCCTCCCAAAGTGTTGGGATTACAGGTGTGAGCCACTGCACTTGGCCCCTAGTTAATTTTTAATTATTTTCTCAACTTTTGGTTTTTAAAGAATTAAATGATAATTTATATATAATAAAATGCACAAATACAAGTGTACAGTTTGATTAGTTTTCACCTGTTTACATCCCCATTGACCCAGCAAGTTCCCTTATGCCCCCCAACCCCCCATTAGAGGCAACTACTGTTCTGATCTCTTCTTGAACATTATATAAATGGCTACTCTTTTGTGTCTGGCTTTTAAAAATTCAGCATAATTTCTCTGAGATTTGCCCTTGTTTCTGCATGTATCAGCACATTCCTTTTTATTGCTGAGTGGTATTCCATTGCATGAACATTCTTGTCCTTTTGAGCACAATTGTTTCGATTTTTCTTCAGTAAATATCTAGGTTTGGAACTGTTGGATAATGGAGAACATGTAGTAAAATCACTTCTTGTTCTGCAGGAAAGATGAGTGTCAATTATAGTAATTTAATAGATACAGATATTGAAAATCATGTTATAGAAACCTTAACCCCTTCTCAGAATCAAATTTAACTGTGATCTGTTCAACAGGAATATTAGCTATGTAAAGAGGCCAAACAACCACTTTGGGACAGCCAAGCAGAAGTGTCTAAAAAACTGATGACATATTGGTCTCCATTTCAGTAGCAGAGCACGTATGACAGATGTGTGACCTGTGCAGTCACACTGGGCCTATGCTCGGAAGGCCCCCCATGCTTGGCTTAACATTCCACTGTCACCACTTTGAAATTTGTAATAACTTTTGAACAAGGAACCACACATTTTTATTTTGCACTGAATACCAACATATTCTGCATCTGGTCCTGCCCAGTAAACTGACCAGTGCCGGCGATGTAAATCTATGAGTAACCAGTATATATGTGGTTTTAGGAGCCAATGGAGTCAGTGAGTTTACATACAAAGAGGGTGCGGAGTGAGAAGAGAAGAATCTAGGGGCATTCTCGGAGGAAAGAAACCACCATTTAAAGGATGAGTCAAAGGACCACATAAAGGAGACGGGTAGGAATACACAGAGATATCAATGGAGAAAGAAGCCATGTACACAGCATCAAGGCAGGTACAGGCACATGCAGAAAGGAGAACAAGCTGCAGACACCAGAGAAAGTTACCAGCAGCACATTACTCTTTCTGAATTCTCTGGACCCGTCTATGTTGTCAAAAGACAAAATTACAACAAATTTGGAGATCTTAATCGGCTTTTGTTTGTGATTCTAGAATCAGGCAACATCTCATTCTATAAAATAGAATGAATGTTAGAGGAGCTGAACAGAGAAGGTTGGTTTTGTAGACAAAAGGGCTAAGGAAGGCGGAAGCAGAAAACAAAAAGCAGGCTGGTCACTTCAAAGTGACTTTTCCTTGTAACGGGTAAAGCAGAGCGGGCTTCCCTATCATGCCAGATAAAACTGGCCTGTTTGGGGATTTGGCTTTCTCTCTTTCTCTTCCTCAGAATGTCAGATAAACAACTTAGTTTTGGCTTGGTGGCATTGAACTTCAGCAGCAGTAATTCTATTTTGATTTAGTCTGTTGGGCCTGGGGCAAGAGCTCAGTCCAAACTAATGGGCGCCTAGAAATTGTGTTTAACAATGTGGAGACTTCTATCAAAAACATATAAGGCACTTTTCTCTGATTTTCCTCCCTCTCCTCCCCTTTCCCAGGACCCATATGCCCCTTCTACCCTCCTGTCTTTCCTTTAGAGAGCTCAACTGTGAAGTAGTCACACAAAGTTCTGGCATTTGTGGTTATTCCTCTAAACTCCACTTTGAATAGTGGCAGCATGTCTTGATGGTCCAACCCAGAGGGGATGCAGAGGTGGGGAGGGCTGAGAGGTGACAGCTTTAGGTTCTTTAGATTCTTGAGAGTGATATCTACAAGGTGAACAAATCTTTCTCTGTTTATCTTGGCCTCTTCTGATGTCACAATTTAAGCATTATTATGGTAACAATATTTCCTTTTTTTAATGTAAAGTTTTATTTTTTCTAAATTTTATTAGAAATGCTATGTTTCCCAGGCTGGTCTCAAACTCCTGGCCTCAGCCATCCTCTCATCTCAGCCTCCCAAGTCGCTATTATGGTAATCATGTTTCTATCTCCTTAAGATACACCTTTTCTCCAGACCAGCAAGATAGTGGGAGGAGAGAAAGGATAAAGGAAAAGGAAATCCCAATTTATCATATAAATCAAAGGAAGAGTGAGCATTAAAAGAAGGTGCTGGCAACCTGTGAGTCAATAGTAATATAAGGTCTGGAAAAGTATCCATCAGACTCTTCAATGTCACCGTCAAGATTGACTGCTTTCCAGTTATCATGGAATAGATTGAATAAGACCAAGACTGGCCAGATTGTTTTTGTAAATTTACTGAAAGGCACAGTGCAGATGCTGAGGCTAGCAGGACTTCAGGGCAGGATTCCAAAGAAGAGAAACCCTGGAGAGGTGGGCCAGCATTCTGCAGTTGCTCTTGCCTTGGGTCATTTGCCATTTCTAGGTCAGGAACATGATCCTGGGACTCTGAGTAGCTACCTTGGCAGACAGTTACTGTTATCAGCAGAGAAGCCAACACATTTTGGGGAAGTCTTGCAGAGCTAAAGAGACAAAAATTAGAGACATAGAGGGTTCAGTTTGTTATAGAATAAGAGGCTGTGGAAGGAGATAAGATAAAAACAGTGAATATTCAGTACGTTTTCAAGAAACTTGGCTCTCAAGGAGAGAGCAGAGACTGGTAGTAGCTTGAAGGGCATTCAGGAAAAAAATAAAGATGTAAAAGTGAGAGCCCTAGGGACTCAGACTAACTGATTTCAAGACTCACTATAAAGCCATGGTACTCAAGACAGTGTAGTATTGGTGAGAGAACATTAGAATAGACAAGAGTCCAGAAATAGACACGTGAACATATTCTACTGATTTTTGCAAAGATTCAAAAATAACTCAATGGAGAAAGGGCAATCATTTCAACAAATAATGCTGGAGCAATTGAACATCCATATGCAAAAAAGTAAACCTGATCCATATCTTGCACAATACAGAAAACTTAACTTGAAAGGCCTGGATATAAAACCTAAAACAAACTTAACAAAATCCAGAATGTTTTGTCATTTTGTGTGAGGCAAAGATTTCTTAGGATATAAAAATCACAAACCTTATGGTTTTACGAAAAAATTAATAAATTGGACTTGATCAAAATTTTAAAAGATTTGAAGACACTTCACCCAGAGGATAAATAATGACAAATTAGCTCATGAAAATGGGTTCAAAATTATTAATCATTATGAAATAAAAAAATAAAACTACAAAGAGATACCACTACATCTCCTTTAGAGGAGACTAAAATAAAAAATGCTGACATACTAAAAACTACTGAATCCTATACTTTAAAAGAGTACCTTTTATGGTATGTGAATTACATCTTAATAAAACTGTTACTTTAAAAAACCAATAGCATCAAGTGTTGGCATGGATACAGAGCAATAAGAATCCTCATACATTGCTGGTACAAGTACTAAATGTCACAACTACTTCAGAAAACAGTCTGGCAGTTTCCTAAAAAAGTAAACATAGACTTAGCATATAACCCAGTAATCCCACTCCTAGGTATTAATCCAAGATAAATAAAAGCACTTGTTCCCACATAAAAACTGCATGCTAATGTTTATGGTGGCTTGTTGTGATAGGCACACAACAAATGGCTCTCCAAAGATGTTCATGCCCTAATCCCCAGAATCTATGAATACAATATATTATATTGCAAAAGGGACTTCGCAGATGTGATGAAAGTTACAGACCTTGAGATAAGTGATTATCCTGAATTATTCCTCTTGGCCCAATCTAATCACATGAGTTCTTAAAAGTGGAGAACTTTATCTGGCTAGGATAGAGTGATGAGACTAAAGAAGATGGAGGAAGCATGAGAGGGAATTGACCAGGTATTGCTGGTTTTGAAGATCAAGAAAGAAGACCATGAGCTGGGAATAGCCTTCACCAATCAGCTAGCAAAGATATAAGGATCTCAGAGCCACAGCCACAGGGAATTCTGCCAACCTAATGAGCAGAAAGGGATTCTCCCCTGGAGCCTGCAGAAAGGGACACTGCCTTCTGATACCCTGATTTTAGTGCAGCAAGACTACCAGACCTCCGAATCACAGAACTGTAAAATAATATGTTTGTATTGTTTTAAGCCACTAAGTTTGTTCTTTAACTAAGTTGTAGAAACTGATACATAGTTTTATTCATAAATACTCCAAAGTAAAAATTGGTCAAATATTCATCAATATTCATTTCCACACTCATATAGTGGAATACTACTCATATAATAAAAAGGAACAAATTGTTGATACATAAAACAACATGGATGAACTTTAAATGCATGCTGCTAGTGAAAGAAGCCAGACTCAAAAGGCTGCATACTATATGACTCCATTTCAGTGACATTCTAGAAAAGGTGTACTATGGGAATAGAGATCAGATCAGTGGTTACCAGGGCTGGGGGTCAGGGGTTAACTGCAAAGGGGCATGAGGGAACTTTTTGGTGTGAAGGAGCTGTTCTATATCATGAGTTTGGTGGTGGTTTCACGATGGCATGCATTGTTAGAACTCCTCAAGGTGTACACTTAAAAGGGTGGTGATTTTTGTTGAATAAATTATATTTAAATAAATCTGGATTTTTTGAAAAAGTGAGGGACTTAAATGATTTTTATGTCAAAAGGGAAGATGCAGGAGACATGGGAAGATTGATGATCCAGGTAAGGTTCTTTGACACTAAGGACCTCAAAGAGACAAACAAAGGGATAAACACATCTCCCTTTTCCCTTTCTGAAATTCTATCCTTTTTTTTTTTCTTAAACAAACATTTTCTGGAAAATTGCTATTACCAAGTCATGATGGTGAGTATTGGAGATTCAGAGAGGAAAAAGAAATGAAAGTAAATAAATGGCAATATAACATATTCTCCCTGAAATGGAGGAGGAACCCTCTTAGGGGCCTCCCAGACTCCCTCAGGTATGGAAATAAATGAAAATATTGAGTTTCTTCGACAGAAATTCCAGGCACCCAGGTAGCCCTGAGAAGTAAATGAGCAACCTGATAAATAAGAAGGTAATAGTAGCTTAAAACACTAGCTAAGGAAGTTAGAGCCATAAGATGTTTGGTTCCTTATAGAAGCCAAAGATAACATTTTACCATATGTTTCTGAGTTGTGTTTCAGAAACCCAGACACCCTCCATATGGATCCACTGTTCTGAAGACCTCAGATAAGGGGGAACTGAAGACTGAATTCTGACCACTTTGTCCTTTGTTCTAAAGTTCTTCCTGAGGGTCCTGGAAAAAGACATGCCCATGGGCTAGACCTTAACATTCCTTTCTGCCAACCCTAAGTTTTTAGACAAAGCTTCACCTCCTTAACCAATTGCAAATCAGAGAGTCTTTGAACCAGATTCTGCTCCTCCCAAATCTCATGTCTTTCTCACATTTCAAAACACAATTATGCCTTCCCAACAGTCCACCAAAGTCTTAATTCATTCCAGCATTAACTTAAAAGTCCAAGTCCAAAGTCTCATCTGAGATGAGGCAAATCTCTCCTGCCTCTGAGTCTGTAAAATAAAAAAAAAAATGAGTTAGTTACTTCCAAGATCTAATGGGGGTACAGGCATTAGGTAAATGTTCCCATTCCAAAAGGGAGAAATTGGCCAAAACAAAGGGGCTAAAGGCCCCCATGCAAGTCTGAAACCTGGCAAGGCAATCATTAAATTTGAAAGCTCCAAAATAATCTCCTTTGACTTCATGTCTCATATCCAGGACACTGATGCAAGGGGTAGGCTTCCAAGGCCTTGCGCAGCTCCACCCCTGTGGCTCTTCAGGGCTCAGCTCCCATGGCTGCTCTCAAGGGCTGGTGTTGAGTGTCTGTGGATTTTCCAGGTACACACAAGCTGTCAGTGGATCTACTATTCTGGGGTCTGGAGGATGGTGGCCCTCTTCTTACAGCTCCACTACACAGTGCCCCATTGGGGACTCTGTGTAGGGGCTCCAACCCCACATTTCCCCTCTGCACTGTCCTAGTAGAAGTTTTCCATGAGGACTCTGCCCCTGAAGCTGAATTCTGTCTGGACATCCAGGCATTTTCATACATCCTCTGAAATCTAGGCAGAGGCTCCCGAGCCTCAACTCTTGCCCTCTGCACACACACAGGCTTAACACCACATGGAAGCCTTGGTATTCCAGCTTGCACCCTCTGGAGCAGTGGCCTGAGATGTATCTGGGGCCCTTTTAGCCATGGCTGGAGCTGGAGTGGCTGGGATGCAGTGTTCCATGTTCTGAGACTGCACAGAGCAGCAGGGTCCTGGGCCTGGCCCATGAAACCATTTTTTGCTCCTAGGCCTCCAGGCCAGTGATGGGAGGGGCTGCCACGAAGGTCTCTGAAATGCCTTGGAGGCGTTTTCCCCACTGTCTTGGCTATTAACATTCAGCTCCCTTTTATGTATGCACATTTATGCAGCTGGCTTGAATTCCTCCCCAGAAAATGGGTTTTTCTTTTCTACCACATGGGCAGGCTGCAAATTTGTCAAGCTTTTATGCTCTGCTTCCCTTTTTAAAATATAAGTTCCAGTTTCAGGTATTCTTTTTGTTCATGCATATGAGCATACACTGTTATAAGCAGCCAGGCCACATCTTGAATGCTTTGTTGCTTAGAAATGTCTTTCACCTCCAGCCTGGGTGACAGAGCAAGACTCTATCTCCAAAAAAAAAGAAAAAAGAAAAAAGAAATGTCTTCCACTAGATAGCCTAAATCATCTCTCTCAAGTTCAAAGTTCCACAGATTTCTAGAGCAGGAGCCAAGTGCTGCCAGTCTCTTTGCTAAAGCATAGCAAGAGTGACCCTTACTCCAGTTCTCAATAAATTCCTCATCTCCACTTGGCACCACCTCAGGCTAGACTTCATTGTTCATATCACTATCAGCATTTTGGTCATGACAGTTTAACAAATCTCTAGGAAGTTCCAAACTTTCCCACATCTTCCTGTCTTCTTTTGAGCTCTCCAAACTGTTCCAACCTCTGCCCATTACTTAGTTCTAAAGTCACTTCCACATTTTCAGGTATCTTTACTGCAATGCCCCACCTCTCTGGTACCGGTTTTCTATATTAGTTCATCCTCACACTACTATAAAGACATACCTGAGACTGGGCTGGGCACGGTGGCTCACGCCTGTAATCCCAGCACTTTGGGAGGGTAAGACGGGCGGATCACAAGGTCAGGAGATTGAGACCATCCTGGCTAACACAGTGAAACCCTGTCTCTACTAAAAATACAAAAAATTAGCCGGGCGTGATGGTGGACACCTGTAGTCCCAGCTACTCAGGAGGCTGGGGCAGGAGAATGGCGTGAACCTGGGAGGCAGAGTTTGCAGTGAGCTGAGATCGTGCCACTGTACTCCAGCCTGGACGACAGAGCGAGACTCTGTCTCAAAAAAAAAAAAAAAAAAAGACATACCTGAGACTGTATAATTTATAAAGAAGAGAGGTTTAATTGACTCACAGTTCTGCATGACTGGGGAGGTCTCAGGAAACTTAAATCATGGTGGAAGGCAAAGGGGAAGCAAGGCACATCTTCACATGGCCAGAGCAGGAGGAAGAGAGAGAGAAAAGGGGGAGGTGCTACACAATTTCAAACAACCAGGTCTCATGAGAACTCTGTCATGAGAACAGCAAGGAGAAAGTTGGCCCCCATGATTCAATCACCTCCCACCAGGCCCCTCTTCCAACACTGGGAATTGCAATTCAACATGAAATTTGGGTGGGGACCCAGAGCTAAACCATATCAGAAGGTCTTAAGTCATCATCTATGGCAGGTGCTTGTGTTGGCCGGCCTATATTGCCCAAATACTCACCACCTCAGTGTATGCCCATAAGATTTGTAACTGGCAGCACCTGTCTTTGCTGAGAGCTTTTTCTGGTCTCCAGAATCCACTTTGTCAGCCTACAGGAGGTGAGCCAGAAGCACTGGGGCTTTAATACCCCCAGGAGCAGCCGTCAATCCATGATTGACAGGAACTGGTACAGAAACATCCTATAACCCCTTTGTTTTCAAGTAGAGTAAATCTTAGGCCTGAGTTCTACACTGGCTCCCAGTGTTCCTGGTGGGATTAAGCTTCAGGTACCCATAGTGGTAACTTGCTTGATGGTACATCCTTGCCTGTCTGCTTTCCCTTCCCTGTCTCACCTCCCCACTACCCTACGGGTGTTTTCTTTACCTCCCAATTAAACCACTGCTCTTCAAGTTCTGTGTCAGGGTTTGCTTCTGCAAAAAGCCAAACGAAAACTCTCCCATATACAAATCCAAAGCAGATTATTGTCCTTCAAATTATTGTTTGTTTCCTTTAGAGTACTTATCTCAATATAAGATTATTGTATGTGTTTACTTGTTTATTGTCTATCTCCCAAACAAGGTTAAACTCCATGAGTTTAGCCCGCATCTATATTCCTCCAGGCAATGTCCTCAGAACAACTGGCAAACCTTTGCACAAAGCAGGAACTCAATAAATGTTGTCAATTAGGTGAATAAATGAGTGAATTCTAAGGAAATTGATTCAAGACTAACATATGTACAGCCTATTTACTGAATTGTGTTTCAAGGAATACACACACACACTCAAGTGTGTACAAGCTTATCTGATATGCAAGAATATCCTCCAGTCAAAACTGGAAGCTGAGGCTGACTGATTCTAGAGCATGTGCTCTAAACACCATAGTGACATTTTTTTCATTTGAAAAACAAAGTTATTTCCGTATGTGATTCCTACCACAGAGGTTTGTTGGAAGCATTGCATTACTGTGTATGTGACATGGCTTTTAAAAGCATAAAACAATCCCACCTCTGGCAGATACTGTTCACATCCATGCATGTGAGAATGGAAGTACATGACCCATGTCCTTGTCAAAGGTCAAGGGCATCCCCAAGGACATGACACCTGCAACCACAATCAGCTTTCTTACATAGATCCCTATTTATATTAGTAAAATACAGTGTTGCCCCATGTGTACATTTCTGTAGATAGAGCTAAAATATATTTTTTTCCTAACTGCTAGAACAAAGATTTTCTTAAATGAGGAAACCATATAATATCTTCAGTTGCTGTGATTTAGTCAGTGAGATGTTTTTAGGATGCCAGTGAGGTGGTTTTGAAAGTCATACTGTTTAAAGACAAATTTGGGTACTGTGAAAGCAAATATGGAGCAAGCTGCGATATGAAGTCACAAGCATGGATGGATGAAACTTGCAGAGGTGTCAAGAGAAAAAGCCCATCTCAGACCACTGGCTGGCTGGCTTCCAGCTTGGCTCTCTAGGTTCTTCTTTCCTTTCAGGATTCCAAATAACAAACGCCCCCCCTCCTTGCTTCATTTAGGGCAATTTTCACTCTGTTTCTTAACACCTGCCAACATCCATACCCACAGGACTTACTCCCTTTAAGTGGCTCTCTCTTTTTTTTTTTTTTTTTTTTTGAGATGGAGTCTCGCTCTGTCACCCAGGCTGGAGTGCAGTGGCACAATCTCGGCTCACTGCAAGCTCTGCCTCCCAGGTTCACGCCATTCTCCTGCCTCAGCCTCCCGAGTAGCTGGGACTACAGGCGCCCGCCACCATGCCCGGCTAATTTTTTGGTATTTTTAGTAGGGGTTTCACCGTGTTAGCCAGAATGGTCTCGATCTCCTGACCTCGTGATCCGCCCACCTCGGCCTCCCAAAGTGCTGGGATTACAGGCGTGAGCCACTGCGCCCGGCTAAGTGGCTCTCTTAAGTTGGGTTTGTCAAGAGCAGAGTCTGAGACAGGGATGCATGTACACAGTATTTACTAAGAATGTGCTCATGGGAAATTTGAGAGGAAAAGAGACAATGAAGATAAAGTGGGGGAAGGAGCTGAGCAGGAATATGATCACAGCTGGAGCTGAGCTTCAACCTGCTCCCATGGGGCTTGGGATATAAATTGTACCGTAATGTTGGCCCCACTTTGAGACAAGAAGCCAGCCAATTTGAACTGCTGTGTCAGTCCGTCATTGCCTTTGACTGCCTTGGGGGCAGAGGGTTGTAAGCTCCTGGCAAGGCCCTCTGGCTAAGGACATCATTTGGAGAAAGGACAGTTGTGTGCCATTAGCAGCCCATACTCACAGGACCTGGGAAATGGAGGACCAGCTGAGTAATGGGATCTGAGCTAGTACCACAAAGAGCCACAACAGTGGGTTATGAAGTCATTTTGTAAGACAGAGGCACTGGAGGTGACTTCGATCTTGGCACTTCCAATGTGCTCATTTGGAATTACACACCTGCACCCCCCCCCGCCCCCACACACACACCTTTTACATGCCTGTTGATGACTGGATTTAAAGCAATGATTATTTTACTTCTCTCTCTAGGGAGAATCCTCAGCCATCTTTCCCCTACACCAACTTCCATAATCATGCATTTTTCATTCATATCAAAGACAAACAAAAACTTAGGTCTTAACACATCCCATCATAGCTAATGTCAGGTGAGTGATTTCTATATGCCAGCCACTGATCTAAGATCTCTATATGTGTTACCCTATTTAGCTCTTATACAAATGGGGGAGGTGTTATTAGTATCAATGTAAACTGCTCTGGAGCATAGAAAAAAGAAATTATACTTTCAAACTCTTTTTTGATGCCAATATTACTCATATAACAAAGCCTGACAAGGAAGGAAGGCAGGAAGACAGGCAAGCTTTAAACCAATCTTGTTTATAAATAGCGACAGGCAAGAACAATGTAAGAACACTTATTATCACTATAATTACATAAAAATATATTTAATATAGCTAATACCCCATATAATGAAATGAGATAAAGAACAACAGGTATAAATATTGGACTACTAGAAAGACATAGACAAAAATATTAGTATGTGTGGATGATACAATATTCTCATCCATGAACCTATCTAATAATATACAATATTATACCCAAGAATCTAAGCGGTCCATTGTATTTTAAAACTCAGTGACCATATTTTTTCCTCCAAGGCATTTTTCTCTGATGTAGAATATCACTGAGTGTATAAAGATGCATCTTAGAAAAAGTCAAATTCGTAAGAATTTGTTCTGATACCTCAGATTGGTCTGCTTTCTTTTAATTGCTAACCCTTTTTTACATGCGGTTTTTCTCAGTTTGTTTATTCACCAAAAGGACCCATCTAGGTGTGTCCAATATTGACAGTTGAGAAAATTCTGCCATGACTCAGGTGGGACCATGTTGTCACATTTAGTTCCAGAGATAAACTTTATATTTACAGTGGCTTAATATTGTTGTATTGGGGTCTTTGGGGGCTAAACAGTGAAGAAAGGAAGGCATCAGCTCAAAAGCTGCATGAAAGAAAAATTGATCAGTATTCTGAAAGGTGGCTACTCAAACTCAAGTTGACTGGGTTATTCTTCCCTTTTCAAACTATTTCCGTGATGATGGGTATTTTAGGTGAATTTGTATATTAGTAAAATATAGTGTTGCCACATGTGTACCTCTCTGTAGATAGAACCAAAAAATAATTTTTTGAACTGCTAGAATATTTTTTTAAAAAGGAAGAAATCATACAATGATTACTTGCTATGATTTTGGTGGTAAAGTCAACTCTCTAATACATTTAATTGTAAAGATTTTAAAGGCAATATGCATCTTAGCTGAGAATCCTAAAGTAGGAATACACAGAAGGAGTGTGGGATGGTAAGGAAGCAAATAATCTTGCAAAGTATTTTCAACTCTCAAAAAATAAACTTGAAGCAGTAAGCTGTGCCACAACAGGAAATATTAGAGCTACACCAAATGCTCATTAAACATATCATCAACTGCTCTGAACAAAGCTGGGATTTACTTTCTGGGAAGCAGTGATATTTCCAGAAAATAAAAATGTAAATATCATTTTTACCTATTAACTCTAATTTGAGAATTACAAATTAATTACAAAAAATAGAAAAGATCAGAAGAAAAAGTATCAGAGTGCAAGTCCATTTTCCTAGTTCTACCACTTGGCTTTGCGAGCCAAGAAAAGTTACTTAACTTTCTGAGCCTAGGCTTTGAAATGGAAGCACTAATAACAATAATGTAGTGATAGACTATTGTTAAGGTGAATAAAACAAAGGAGTAGATATAGTACAGCACCTTTTTGCAAGAGAAATAATGAAAGAAGACATTGTATGTGTACCTGCTCATTTTTGAAAAAGTACAGACAGGAAGGACAAACCAAAAACTAACAAAATTGGTTACCTCAAGGATATGAATGGGAATGGGGTAGAAGGGTTGGGGAGCATGAGGCGATACTTCTCTGATTAGTTGGTTTGCTGTAATTTCATCTTTGGAGTCATGTTTGTGTTTTATAGAAATAAAAAATAAAATTAAAATATCTACAAGGATGAGAGAGGAAACCCTATAATGAATGCAAACAAAAAGAAATATATCTAACTGTATTCCAAATGAATAGCATCACTAAACTGAAGGTGAAAATAAGAAGAACTCACCCAAGTAACTTTTTAAACACAGTATTTTGACTATATGCCTTCAGAGTAAGCTAAAAAAGAACCGTAAAGAAATACTGAACTATAGTTAGCAAAGTTTGTTTTTTTCCCCATAGTGGTATGTGTTAGCAATTCTAAAACTACTTTTTATGCATTGTAATTTTGAGATAAGTAAATATATTGAGAATGAGGAAGCTAAAATGAAATCTGTGGTGCTGGATTGAAATTGAAAGTTTCTTTTTATTATTGGCACAAACTCATGATATATAACATAGAGACAGACAGACAAATAGAAATGTGTGTACATTTACATGTACATACATATATTTTCTAGCTCTGTCCACTGAGAGTCTAGAAGCCATGACAAAGTATTAATAGTAGCAGTGAGCATACCAACTGCCCAGATCTTGGTTTCTAAATACCATTCTCTAATAAAAGAAACCAATGGTCCTTGGAAAATGGTTTGTTGCACAACAGGAGCTGGGAGAATACAAGATGACCCCTGAACATGTTGTGTCAGAAAGTGAAAGGATGCTCAAAATCTGATAGAGACATGATAAACAGACATGAGAGCTAACTTAAAGGAGCATGATGGGCTAATTATGGTACAATTTGAGTACTAAATAAAATAATGACAATAATCAATTAGAACATGCTGAATTAAAAGATACAGTGATACCCCAAAATAGAAACATAAGAGAAAAAAAACTCGCGTTTTATAGAAAAACACTAGCTAATAGATTTAGAAAGAATAATAATAGTAGGGAAAATCATTTTACAACTCCAATGTAATAATTGATTTAGGCAAGAATTATCAGTGGATGCTAACACCATTAGGTAAAAACTTTTGGGGAAACAACATATTCACATGGTCTCCAATTATCTCCTTTTTTTCCTGTAAGTGACTTCTCAATTGCAAAAGAGTTAAGTTACCTCTTTAATGAGGGATGTCGAAAAATTACTTTCGCTTAAGAAAGTTACCTATAGTAACTAAGAGCAAATAGCATAAAGAGAAAGAATAAGATATACAGGTCAACTCTCTAATGTTCAAGATTATTACACATACCATTGCCTTTGCAATAACACAAGAAATAGAGTTATAAGATGTAAATATTTTTCTGAATAGGTTAAGCTATCTGTGGATGTCATTGTGCCTAGATATTCAAGAGAATCGAAGACAGAAGATAAAAGGTTGATAAATTTGAAAACACCAAAATTCCAATTTCTTGAATAAGTTGGATTATAACTCAAAGAATAAAACAAATATTTATAAAGCTATGCCAACACAAATAAACAACTGAATGAATAAATAAATAGAGGAGAAGGGATAAAATGTCTTTACAAAAAATATCAAATAAATGTAGATTTTTCTCCCTGATCCAGGAAGTGAAGCTCAATTTCCTTCTTCTTAAGTGTGGGCTACATTTAATGACTTGCTTCTGACATATAGAGAATGAAAAGGGGGAAAACAGTGACTTTAAGCAGAGAAATCTGGCAGACATTACCTTAACCAAGTGGTCAAGGTTAACATCACCAGTTATCACATTGTATCTGAGGGTACATAATATCAACATGACTATAAGTCATAATGTGATGAGGAGACATCTTCACCTCTGTCATGATCTTCCCCCAAATCCGTAACATCAGTCTAATCATGAGAAAATATCAGACAAACCCAAATTGAGGAACATTCCACAAAATACCTGACAAGTACTGTTCAAAAGTGTCAAGGTCATGAAAACAAGGAAACACTAAAAATTGTCAGATTATAGGAGAAAAATGAAACATGATGACCATATGTAACATGGTATGCTAGATGAAATCTTGGAACAGAGAAAGTACATTAGTATGAAAACTGAAGAAATTCAAATAAAATCTGTAAATTAGTTAATAGTATCATAAGAAATGTTAATTTCTTACTTTTGACAAATGTTTAATGATTGTATAATATGTTAACATTAGGAGAAGCTAGGTTAAGAGTATACAGGAAGTCTCTTGCTATCTTTGCAATTTTTCTGTAAATCTAAAATTATTTGAAGATAAAAGTTTTTTTAACAAGCTTGATAATGATAAAAATTACTTGGATAAAATGTTTCACTAGAAAACCCCACCACAAATATAATACAGTGACAGAATTGAAATATTTACAATATGCATTGTAATAATGTAATCACATAATGTAATATCTAAAGTTATAACATTACATAATATTAACAATTATATGTATGTAATCAAAATATATAAAGAGCTTCCACAAATCAATTAGAGAAAAGTAAACAATCTAGTATACTGGACAAAGTTTATAAACTTGGAAACAAACACAGAGAGAAGTATCTATGACCAATATTTCTATGAGAAGGTTTTGAAAAATCAGAAAAATGCAAATAAAAACAAAAAGATAACATCAGACTAGCAAATAATTGAAGGAATGCTAATAATGGAGATCTGGTGACATGGGAACTGAAATAGCCAGTGGATGTAAATTAGTGCAACATTTTTAGAAGGTAATTGAAATATATATCAGGATATTAACTTGGAATATTCTATATTCAACAATTGAACAATTAGGAATACAGTCTAGAGGAATGCTCTCACTCTTTAATAGATGTACAGAATGCTAATTAAAAGTTTGGTTCAGAAAATTGCAAACAATCTAAATGTCCATAAAAGGGAAAATACTATTCGGGAAATTGAAAACAATCTAAATGTCTATAAAAAGGAAAATTTAAAATAAGAACATGAGTATATGGAATACTACGCAACTCTTAAAAGTAGAGAAGAGATGGTAGATTAGAAATATAGATAGATACATGCATACATACATAAAAGAGTTTCTGTTATCTTCTCTTTAACATAATTACTGTCCCTGTAATTTCAGAAATAAGCAAGGACAATAAGTCAGACAAATACTTATTTTCTGACAATTTATTTGACCAAGATTTATATATCTTAGTACAGAAAACCTATTTATTTTACATATATTTTTTGAAACAGGGTCTTGCCCTGTCGCCCAGTCTAGAGTGCAGTGGCATAATAATAGCTTACTGCAGCCTCAACCTCTCAGGCTCAAGTGATCTCCCCATCTCAGCCTCCTGAGCAGCTGGGACTACAGGCATGTGCCACCATGCCCCCTAATTTTTGTATTTTTTGTAGAGATGGAGTTTCACCATGTTGCCAGGTATCAAATTTCTCAGCTCAAGCTCTCCATCCGCCCACCTCGAAAATCTATTCTTTATAAGTATCTGATCTGGTCCATGTTAACTCCAAGAAGAGTAGTGTCTTCTTGTCTTTGAGAATCTTTTTTTTTTTTTTTTTTTCAAGACAGGGTCTCACTCCATCAGCCAGGCCAGGCTGGAGTGTAGTGGCACAATCGTATGCAGCCTTGACCTTCTGGATTTCTGGGCTCAAGTGATCCTCCTGCCTCGGCCTCCTGAATAGCTAGGACTAGAGCTGCATGCCACCATGCCCAGCTAATTTTTAAATTTTTTGTAGAGAGGCAGTCTATGTTGCCTGGGCTGGTCTTGAACTCCTAGCCTCAAGCAATTCTCCTGCCTTGACCTCCCAAAGCGCTGGGATTACAGGTGTGAGCCATCGCACTTAGCCATCTTTAACAATCTTCAAATAGAAAAAATATATATCATTATTATTTTGACCTTGGATGAAATCAAGATACTCTGCATTCTGAGTAAATAGTGCTGAAAGAAAGCTAATGTTTCTGTGTGCTTGAAGTTGTGTCGGTGCATACTCATTGTTTTGCTTGTGTGTGTCTGTGTGAACCTAACAGTTTTTTTGTGTGTGATAATGTGTGACTGTGTGCATGTTTTAAAAATGGTCTGGTACGCATCAGTCCAAGAATTGTACAAATCCCCTGCTTCCTTCTCTTATTGGTTCCCTGTCTCCATTCATGACAGTTGTATTGGCATATGAATATATTCGTTCTGGTCAAATGATTCTGGACGAATGGCAACATTAATTTTTTTTAGCAGATATGTGTCAAACTCTATTGGTGTAAAGGAAGAAGGATGTTTTCACACCATATCTACAACCACTATCCAGGCCAGTCTCAGTTTAAAATATTCTGCTCTCCCTACAAATCAGAAAAACAATCTTTGCAATATCATGTATCTCAGAGATTCAAAGAACATGGCCATTAAAACCATACCAGAAAATACTGTTTGGCTATAAAATGGACCCAACTTCTGATATTTGCTGCCACATGAATCAACCCCAAAAACATTACATTCAATAAAAGCAGCTAAATGTAAAAGACCACATAGTCTGTGACTCCATTTACATGAAATGTCCAGAAATGAAAAACCTATACAGAAAGAAAATAGATTAATGGTTGCTTGAGGATGGGGTTTGGGAACTGAAATTATTTGCAAAATGGCAGGATATACATTTTGGGATGATAATATTCTCAGAGTGAATTGTGGTGATGTTTGAACAACTCTGTAAAAATCACTAAACACTTGAAATTGCTGTATATTATGGTATATCAATTATTTCTCAATAAAGCTATTAAAAATATCGCGACAATCTTGTCAAGACAGAACTGTAAATCTCTGCAACATTTACACTGCTGGGGCCTATGTGATACTCATTGCCTCACTATGGCTACAGAAAACCCAGGATCAAGGGTCCAATGTTGACAATAAGAAATCCTGATGGCAAAAGAATTTAGGTGCCTTCCAGCTACCGTGGCTGAGATACTCCCATTACAGCATCAAACAACTAGAACAACTTGGAAGGCACCTTGCCTAAAATATCTACCATCTGGTTGCTGGCCCCTCTCAAAACTCACCTGCCAACAATCTACTGTTAGACAGCATGATCTCTTCATGATTCTCTGCTATACACCTAGGATGTCTTCATCTAGAGTTTTGTAACCTTTAGGTCATCAGCAAAATCCAGTGATATAACAGTCACATAATGAATAAAAGAAAAGCCACCCAGTAAGAGGTGGTCATTCCTTCCCCCACACACCTGTTAGCGCACCAGAAATGACTACACAGGGAGATAAGCCATTATAGAGTTTTATCCCAAATGTTGGAGGTTCAGAAGTTTCTCTCACTTGGTTAAGCTTAGGATAAGGAAGACTCTCTAGAAGAAAGGACAATGAGAGTCTTGAAGGGAATCTTCATGTGCTGAGGCTGTAAGAAATCTTCAGGTAGCTGGTGCATGAGATATAAGTTGAGAGCCAAGAAAGAGTCCAGGAAGGGATAATGAGAAGGGTGTATGAGTTCTTCTGTGTCCAGAACTGGTGGGTTCTTGGTCTCACTTCAGGAATGAAGCCGGGGACCCTCGCCGTGAGTGTTACACTTCTTAAAGTTAGTGTGTCCACAGTTTGTTCCTTCTGATGTTCCGACGTGTTCGGGGTTTCTTCCTTCTGGTGGGTTTGTGGTCTTGCTGGCTTCAAGAGTGAAGCTGCAGACCTTCGCGGTGGCTGTTACAACTCATAAAGGCAGTGCAAACCCAAAGAACTAGCACCAGCAAGATTTATTACAAAGATCAAAAAAACAAAACTTCCACACTGCAGAACCGTACCAGAGCAAAGTGTTCTGCTGACTTGGGCAGTCTGCTTCTATTCCCTTATCTGACCCCACCCACATCCTGCTGATTGGTCTATTTTATGGAGAGCTGATTGATCCGCTTTACAGAGAGCTGATTGGTCTGTTTTGACAGGGTGCTGATTGGTGCATTTACAATCCTTTAGCTAGACATAAAAGTTCTCCAAGTCCCCACTAGATGAGCTAGACACAGAGCACTGATTGGTGCATTCACAAACCTTGAGCTAGACACAGGGTGCTGATCGGTGCATTGCATTTACAAACCTTGAGCTAGACACACAGTGCTGATTGGTGCATTTACAATCCTTTAGACATAAAAGTTCTCCCAAGTCCCCACCAGATTAGCTAGATACAGAGTGCTGATTGGTGCATCCACGAACCCCGAGCTAGACACAGAGTGCTGATTGGTGCATATACAATCCTCCGGCTAGACATAAAAGTTCTCTAAGTCCCCACCGGACTCAGGAGCCGAGCTGGCTTCTGCTAGTGGATCCCGCAACGTCTCACGACGTTGTTGTTCAGGCTGGTCTCAAACTCCTGAACTCAATCCTCTCACCATGATGTCTCAAGTAGCTAAGATTACAGACATGCACCACCATGCTCAGCAAATTTGACTGTTACCTTTCTCTCCTCTGATTTCTCAGAAGGTCAGATAAACAACTTGATTTCCTTTTTTGTGTTTTTTTGTTTGTTTGTTTTTTGAGACGGAGTCTCGCTCTGTCGCCCAGGCTGGAGTGCAGTGGCGCGATTTCAGCTCACTGCAACCTCCACCTCCTGGGTTCAAGCGATTCTCCTGCCTCAGCCTCCAGAGTAGCTGGGACTACAAGTGCCCACCACCACTCCCGGCTAATTTCTTTTTGTATTTTTAGGAGAGGCGGGGTTTCACCGTGTTAGCCAGGATGGTCTCGATCTCCTGACCTCGTGATCCACCCGCCTCGGCCTCCCAAAGTGCTGGGATTACAGGCGTGAGCCACGGTGCCCGGCCAAACAACTTGATTTCACTTGGTGGTGTGGAACTTCAGCATGAGTAATTCCATGTTGGTCTGGTGTGTTGGCCTCATTGCAGGAGCTCAGTCCAAACCAATGACCTCCTATAAAATTTTTTAACAGGACAAATGCTGGCTTGGTGCATGGCTTGGAGCAGTGGTGCACCTTGCATTGTCATCCACGCCCATGGAAACTGCGAAGATGGAGTTCTAATAAAACACAGGTAGTTATTGGCTCAACAGAGCACTTACACTCCTTACAGAGATGATTTTGTTACGTACCAGGCATGAAACCTGAGGGTGACTGTGGGTGATGGAGAAGTGGAAGTGAGAGGTGACAACGTGCTGGCGGCCCTCGCTCACTCTCAGCGCCTTCTCTGCCTTGGCGTCCAGTCTGGCCATGCTTGAGGAGCCCTTCAGCCCTCCACTGCACTGTGGGGGCCCCTCTCTGGGCTGGCCGAGGCCGGAGCCGGCTCCCTCTGCTTGCGGGGAGGTGTGGAGGGAGAGGCCGCAGGCGGGAACTGGGGCTGTGCGCAGCGATGGCAGGCCAGCGCGTGTTCCGAGTGGGAGTGGGCTCAGCGGCACTCGGAGCAGCTGGCCAGCGTGGCTGGGCCCTGGCAGTGAGGGGCTTAGCACCTGGGCCAGCAGCTGCGGAGGGGGCGCCGGGTACTCCAGCACTGCCGGCCTGCCTGCCCCACGCTCGAATTCTTGCAGCGCCTCAGCCGCCTCCCCGCCGGGCAGGGCTAGGGACCTGCAGCCCGCCTTGCCTGAGTCCACCCGCGGTGGGCTCCCAGCGGCCAAGCCTCCCTGATGAGAGCCGCCGCTGCTCCGCAGCGCCAGGTCCCATTGACCACCCAAGGACTGAGGAGTGCAGGCGCTCGGCACAGGACTGGCAGGCAGCTCCATCCGCTATCTCAAGGGGAAAAAAATTAAATAGCCAAATCCCCAAACGAGTTAATTTTAGCTAGGATTAAGGAGGTCCTCTCTGCTTTAATCTTTACAAGGAAAGCAACTGAAAAGAACAATCCACATCTGTTCTCTGTTTCTGCTTTTCCCCAGCCCTTATTCTTTCTATAAAGCCAACCTCCTCTGCTTAGCTCTATGGAACACTCATTCTATTTTAAAGAATGAGGTGTTGTCCGATTATAAATCACAAAAGCTAATTAAGATGTTTAACTAAATTTGATATATATATATTTTTTTTTTTGTCTTTTGACAGCCCTTCCTCTGACGTGCACAGGATATGAAAATGTCTGATAGTGTTGTGGCTGCAGTGAGACCTGGGAGTGGCAGTTTCTTTCACTGCAGTTGTCTGTCCAAAGCGAAGTGAACTAGCAAGTCTCTTACAAAAGGGCAAGCTCTGAACTGCGCACAGTGTGAGCACAGACACAGTGGGGCTAATCTACAGGGGCAGTGTTAGCAGCAATGGGTTGTCCAAGATTTCTGAGAGGATTAGCACCTAGAAAATAATCTTATTTTGCTTTGTGGTGTCAGACAAAGGAACTGAATGATCCAAGGCTGACTTTCTTCCTCTCCCTTGAATCCACTTATCACAAAAATATGGAATGAGCAGAACTTATGGGCGTAACCATAAACCAATTTTCCTTTGTTTCCTACTGTCTCTTTAAAGTTTTCTCAGTGGGAGAAATCTTCTGTGTCCTTGGATGAAGACTTACTCAGTAAATTACTTTATGATCACTGATAGTTAATAAAAGATCCTATGGTCATTTAAAAGTAAAGCATAGAATTTTAATTCAGAAATTATTATCCTAGTTCCATATAATAATCTAGACTCCAAACTTGATTTAAAGGTAAATTTTCTCTACCTTCCTAAGTTAGAGCTTCCTGCAGTCTTTCCCTTCTATCTCTCCTCCTGCCTACTAACCTGTTTTCTGACCTGTTACATTTTATTTGCCCTGATAAATTGGGTGAACAGGGTGATTACTAAGCAGCTGCTTCAACTTGTCAGAGGACAGTTGACCAGCCTGGGTCTCACCCTTTGTATTCCCTGTCAGACCTCAATCCACTTTGTTTCTCCCATTGTAGATGGTACTTACGCTATTGGAGTCCCCCTGACGTTCTCTCTCTTGACTTGAGATGAAGGGAATACACCTTATACATTGCACCTCTACTTCCATCCCACTAGCAGCTTTCTACAAATAAGTCTTGTCTAAATAAGTTTCCTCTGATGCCCCACAACCCAATTCTTTTTTATTCTCAAGGTCAATGAGGGGTATAGTGAAACCTGACACATAACTGGTTTTTGGTTATTTTCTTGGAAAATTTTTCATTTTTGTTTAACACCTCACTTGAGTACCTGGCTAATCAAAATGTGGGCCCGGGATGGGCAGCATTGGCATCACCTGGGAGCTTGTTAGAAAAGCTCAGGCCCCAGCCCAGACCTACAAAATCAAAATCTGCATTTTAGGGAGCTCTCCAGGTGATTCGCATGCACATTATATTTTGAGAAGCCCTGCTTTAGAAGTCCTTTCAACTGTTTCTTGGTGTCTCAATCTTCCTATTTACTTTCCTGTTACACATTTAGAGTCCCATGTCCTAATGTAGCTTTGTGGGTTCTATTTTCAGAAAGGAGGAGTGCCAGTGTCTGTCCTTTGCAATTGCAGATCTCAAACTATTTATAAAACTATTAATAACTTAAATGTCATTTTACTGAATTCAAATGTTCTATTGTCACATCAAATTCAGTATATCCTACATCAAATCCAGCATTTTCCCCCAAATCCGACACCTATTCTAACTCCTTTTACCCATTCTTTGATATCTAATAATGGACAGTCTTCTCCAAGACTATTTCCTTGACCACTGAAGCACAGGGTGATCACTCAACTCATGTACCGTGCCAGCCTTTGGCACTTATGACAGCCTCTTTTTTATTTATGTTTATACTGGCTTGAACTAATATTTAATTTTTCATTCATTCAGCATTTCTTGGGCACTTTCTATGTTCCAACCAATGTTTAAACAGCTGTTAAAGAACAAAACAAATTAGTCTTCTGTCCTCTTGAAAGTTACATTTTCAGGGGGAGAAAGATACAAAAAATAGATAAATATATAATTTCATACCACAATGACGGCTTTCAAATTGATAATGTCAGGCTCAACCTCTCCTTTTAATTGTAATTCATGTAACCAGTGTCTGCTCAATATCTTTACTTAAATATCTAGTATGCACCTCAAACTTACTGTATCCAAAACCGAATTCTTGATTTTCACTTCAACACCCTCTTTTCCTAATGCTCTCCATCTCAATGTACAACATCACCATCTCCACAAAAATCCTCTTTCTTTCATACCCCACTTTTAATCCATCAGAAAATCCCTATAATTCTACTTTCAAAACATACCCAAATTATTGCTACTTGTCTCCACTTCCTCTGCAACAGCTCTGTGGAGGTCTCCAATGTCTCCTCTGGACTGCTATACCAGCCACCTGACAGCCCTCCTGCCTCCCTCATCCCTCTACTACAGTACGTACTCTACCAGTACTCTGAGCCATCTTTCACAGAGTTAGTTTGAGCATTCCCTAGCTCAAAACTCTCCCATTGCTTCCTGTTGCACTGAGAATTAAATCTAAAGACTTCACAGAGTCCCTCAAGACCCTACAGACTCTTGGTCCCCATGCTGTCCCTCTGACTCACCTCCTCCCTACCACTCTTGCCTTCCTTTCTCATCCCAGTCACTTTGGCCCACTTGATGTTCTTTGAACACACACATCCGGCTATCTCCCCAAGTCTTTGCAATTGCTTAAACCACTCTCCCCAGATACCCAGAAGACTTGCTTTCTCATTTTCTTAAATTATCTCTGTATTCAAATATCACCCCCTCAAGAGGTCTATCCTGATTTTCTCTCTCACCTTCTCCTTTTCTTTATGATATTTAGCCATAATTCGCCCCCCATACACATGCATTTGTTTATTCATCTGTTGGTTTATTGTCTGTCTCCTCACTAAAATGTAATTACCCCAAAATGTAATTTCCACAATAGCAATAAATTTATCTTTTTATTTTAACTACTGCCTGCCCAGCACCCAGAACAGTCATTGAAAAGAGCAGACATTCAATAAATATTTGCTGAGTAAATGAACATTAACTAAATTACCTAAGTTTGCAAATTATTACTTTAATTATAGACCAAATTGATTGCTCTTATAATAATGTCACTGTCACTAACTCACATTTTAATATGCTTCCTCAAATAGAATTATGGCTGGGAACTTAATATCACAAGGGTATCAGAGCAGAGCGGTGTCATGCATGTGAATATCTTCCATCATTTGTGTGGCAACAGAAGTCAAGTTTGACAGCAGTTTCTCTAAAACACAATTTCTAGTTTCACTATGTAGATATGTTTTTCCGGAGGTACTGGTGACAAGGCAGGGACCACGTCCTCAAGAAGCTGTCCTAGGACCTCCGAGAAAGAGCTGGGAAGCTGCTGCTTCCCACATTCACCGAGGAATGCATACCGCTGGCTCCTCTCCTGCAGCTGGATCATTATACAGAAATCTGGAGCAGGGGCTTTGGCTCAGATCACATCCCTCAATGTTTGATGGTAATGTCCTCTCTATCTGGCACTAGTTGTTAATCATGACTGCACTTCGGACTCACATGGAAGCTTTTAAGAAATAGCAGTGTCCAGCCACATCCCCAGGGACTCTAATTTAATTGCTCTGAATGAGCCTAGGCCTTTCTGTTTCTTAAAAAGCTCTCCTGGTTATTTTAATATGCAGTCAGGGAGCAAACCACTGGTCTATAAGCAGGGTAGAGCACACATTCTGGGCAGTCTAATACTAGGCACTTGGGAATGAGACCTGGGCACTGGGGCTGGTCTCAGCCTTTGAAGAACTCACAGCCCTATGGAGGGCTTCACAGCTGTGTGCTCATGTCCAAATTATAACACTTTGGGGTTTACAGCTCTAGAGATGGGAAAAATTTAGGGAGATTTAAGAAAAAAATGTATGAAAAGATTTGAAGAGTTTAAAATATAAAATATATGAGGCAAAAGTCAAAAGTTAGATTTATTTAACCCGAAGATGTAGAGTTAAGTAATTTTCTGACCATTTATAAGTGTATGCACATCTCCCACATTAAGAAAAACCTGGCACACAAAAATCCAAATGTGTGTAATAGAGACACAAAAGAGAATATTTACACCTGCACTACACAAACACAAATACATACACATATAGAGTAATTACAGGCAGAGATTTGTGTTGTGTTTGCCATAGGCTGGATGCTGCTCTGATCTCTGGGTAAAGCTCATTTAACCCTTATAACAACCCTACAAAATAGATACAAGTATTATTCTCATTTTAGAGTAAGGAATCGGAGGCTCTCAATGGTTAAGTAACTTGCTTTTGTTACTGTTTGGGTCTGGGATTTAAACTTAAGCAGACTGGCTGCAGAGTTCCTGTGCTCTTAACTATCATTTGGTACTGTATGTATGTATATACGCATGTGTATTTGTCAGAGTTCTCCAGAGAAATGGGCTAATATATACTAAGATATTTATTGTAAGAAATTGGCCCACGAGATTGTGAAGGCTGACAAGTCCCAAGATCTGTAGGTTGAATCAGCAAGCTGGAGACCCAGAAGAGTCAATGGTTTAGCTCCAGTCCAAGTCCAAAGGCCTGAGAACCAAGAGACCAGATGGTACACTGGACCAGCAGGCTTAAGGCCCAGGAAGAGCTGATATTTCAGTCAAAGTCCTAAGGCAGGAAAAAAAGCTGATGTCCTAGTGTGAAGGCTATCAGGCAGGAAAAATTCTCTTACTCAGGGGAGGATCAGCCCTTTTGTTTTATTTGGGCCTGCAACTGATTGGATGAGGCCCACCCACATTAGGGAGAGCACTCTGGTTTACTCAGTCTACCGATTCAAATGTTAATTTTACCCAAAAATACCCTCAAAGAAACAACCAGAACAATGTTTGGCCAAATGTCTGGGCATCGTGTGGCCCAGTCAAGTTGACACATAAAATTAATCATAGTATATATTGTATATATATATAAGAATATATGTGCGCACACAGACACACATATATATGTGCAGATAATGTTTTAAAAAACATACATATTTTGCTTTACAAAAAGATGCACGTTTTCTTTAAACAATAAGCATACTTATTAAAATGCTAACTCATAATATTGGAGCTCACAAATAAGTAAGCAAGAATTTTAAAGAGAAAAATATTTGTTATCATGTGATAACTTATTACAAATCCTTTGCAGTGAAAATTTTTTTGAGACAGATTAATGGGAAGGCACAAGTAGTTCAATGGAAAGTCTTGTACATTTGTTCTGGGTTATTTTAGCATGTGATGAATAAATACAGTGAAAAATGTGTTCTTGTGGGATTTTCCTGCTGGACAAAAAACAAAAGTAAAAGGTTGGTTTTTAAATATTAAGGACCTAAAATTCAATGACTCAGTGTTTCATTGTTCTGTAATTGGTTAATTGGCAGTAGGAGAAGAGTACAGGGGAGGATGGGCATATTCCTGCCTGCACAAGAACAAGACCATTAAAAAGCTGAGTAAGTTTTGATTTCTTTTGCTTTGCCTGTTGCTTTTCTAATGAATTAGTCCCGGTGTTTAAAGGATTGCCTAGTAAAGTCGTTGAAACATCATTTTTTTCAAATATTATCGAAAATTTCCTTGGAACTAAGGTTTTATGCAATGATCTATTAAATAATGAATACGCACATGGTAATAGAAAATTAAAATATTCCTTTAATTCCTACTGATTCACTTAAGAGAAAATTTAGAAACCTTCTCATATAGAATTGCAATTCCTTATTATGTTATATGTTTATAAGTTGATAATGAAAAGGCAACTTTAATCAAAAGGTTAATTAAAAAACTCACAACATAATCATTTGGTTTATTCAATTAAATAGTACTGAATTTCAAGAGTGTGTAGTAATAATGAACAAATATAAATTGAGGAAAAGAAGTGAAAGTCTCAGAAGCTTTAGAGTGATGAATAAGAAGGCTGATACTGGTTACATTGGCCTTTGTTTTCTATTGTACTAAAGTTGCAGTTAATGAAATATTTGAGTAGCAAAGATAAGAGACAAAGATGCTTTACAAAATACTGGTAATAAAACTCTTCTTCTAAAAAGACAGCTACCCAATATGCTTGGTACTTACCGAGGACTTATATTTTTTAAAAAACAGAAGCCCAGCAGAGTCATCCTTTCTCTAGGCTCACATTCTCCTTTGTCTAGTAGGATGTGTGTTATGAATATAAATGAACTTTTTAGACTTAGTTATAAAGATCTCTGGCACATCACTAAGCATTTTAGTCCTCTCTGTTAGCTGGTTTCCTGTGGCCTGTGTCTGTTATCTTTCCTCTCATGCCGCATCCAGTCTCTACTGTGATTAGGCTCTTGAGGACAGGGGATATTTCTTCCTGAAGTTTGTATCTGCCTATCCTGGCCAAGGTTTCTGCTCTAAATTCTTTCCTATTTCCTTACCTTGGTGAGATGGGCTATAAGTCTAGGACTCCTACTTTTATCTTTCTTGACAAATACCTACAGCAGGTGCAGCTCTAGCTGCTCATCTCACACTCCCTCTGAGGTAGAAGATCTGCCTGGATCTTCTTATCAGAGGCAACTTTCTAAAGATTTTATCAGCCAAGAAGAGAAAGTTTGGCAAGCCATTACAAGAAGGAAACTAGAAACTTCTTCAAGGTACAGAACTTGTCTTATTTTTACACTTCCAGAGCCACAAAGTGCCTGGAAATCAGGTGTTCAATGAATATTGGTTGCACTTAACATGGATTCCTCTTCTCTTCCCCCTCCCAACGTCATCCTCAGGATCAGTGTAATCATTGTGGGTTTCTTATGAAATTACCATAAAAATAGTTTACATATAATGTCTAACATGTGATTTCAGATTAACAAAACTCCCAAAATTTACATGCCGTGACTCAAAAAAAATTTCTGTTTAGAAGTAACATATGGTAGGTAGTTTGCATGTATTTTGCATGTAGGAGGGACATGAATAATTGTAGCCAGAAAATGGACTATGGTAGATTATTTATTAAAAAATGACCAAAATTATTTCCTTTCCTATATCTAGACCTCCATGCAATGTGACTTTGCAGCTCCTCCCATATGGAGATGGGGTCTATTTCCTTACCCCTTTAAATCAGGGCTGGCTTTGTGACCTGTTTCAACTAACAGAATGTGGAGAAACTGACACCATGACAGTTCTGAGCCTGGGCCTCAAGAGGCCTTGCACACTTCCACTCACATTTTTGGAACCATGCTTCTGCTGTGTGAATAAGCCTGGACTTGTCTGCTGGATAAGAAGAGATTCCATGGAAGTCAGACAAGCCATCCTAGACCAGCCAGGCCCAGCTAATCTAGGGGGCTGCCCACAGATGTATGAAGTGAGTCCAGCCAAGATCAGGAAAACCATTCAGGTGTGCTATGCTCATATTGGCATCCTGCAAAATCATGAACTAAATGATTTGCAGAGATTTCTTACACATCATTTACCTTTGTTCTCAGGCAAGATTACTGTAAGCAGATTCAGCTTTTATTCTATTTGTGGCAAATAGAACAAAAATTTTACCAGTAGCTACTCTTTCTCAGTGGTTCAATGAATATTCCTGAACTAAATCGTAAACCTAATTTCTCAAGTTACCTCTTGAGAGTAGTCACTTTACTGTGACTGAAGCAGTCACTCTAACCTGGGTGTTGGATGCTGTGATGGCTACACCTGGGTCCTTCCCAGGAGCTGGGGTGATGGGGTGTGTTATGAGAAAGTGATGATTCCCAACAGGTGAAAAAATAATGACTGCCCAACACAGTATGCTCTACATCTCACTGCCTCTGATGTGAGAATTCAGCTCGTGTGATGTTTTTAATTGGTTGGTTGTCCATTGCTCTGTAGATGCTGTCATCACCATAGATACCAGGGCCAGTCATCCATTGATTGTTCTATTTGCATGATTTGAAATATGAAAGATCATTAGGAAAAAAGTCTATTTAAGATAAATTTGGCATTTTTGATACTTTAGTGTTGAGATTTCTAGATAACTTTTTTCTTACAATATTTTATCCTTGATGCATACCAGATCTTCTTTCTCCTGAAATGAAGGAAGGATGTTAATATGGTCTGGATCTGTGACCCCACCCACATCTCACCTTGAATTGTAATCTGAATTTCAATCCCCATGTGTTGCAGGAGGGACCTCATGGGAGGTGATTAGATCATTGGGGCAGTCCCCCCATGCCCGTTCTCATGACAGTGAGTGAGGTCTCGTGAAATCTGATGGTTTTATAAGGGGCATCCCCCTTCGCTTGGCACTCATTCTTTCTCCTGCTGCCCTGTGATGAGGTACCTTCTGCCATAATTGTAAGTTCCCTGAGGCCTCCCCAGCCATGCCGAACTGTGAGTCAATTAAACCTCTTTTCTTTATAAGTTACCCAGTCTCAGGTATTTCTTCATAGCAGTGTGAGAAGGAACTAATACAGATGTGCTGGTCAATTTTATGCTGTTACATAATATGGAACAATATACGTTATAGTAAATACTTCTGTTTTGTGGAAAGTAGAAGGGCATCAAGCACAAAAATGAAGAAAGATCTTGTTAAATGCTTGAATAATAAATACAGAGAAAATTGGCAGACAATGGACAAAGAATACTATTTCCTTTAATATTATTTAATAAACTCTGTCTCCTAGCCTTTTGATTTCCTCAGGCTGACTTGTCTGACTTGTAGATGTGCTTGACTTGAATTCACTTATCCTCAAAAATAATGAAGACTAAGTTGTAGGCATTGTGTATGAGTGGGCAATCCAGTGAAAAGAGCTAGTGAGTAACTTTCCAGCAGGTGAAGATTGTGTATATACCTTCTGTAAAAATGCTGGTTTTATGATTGGTGATTAATTGAATAATCTCAGTGAGCAAACACTCAGGAATCAAAAAATGGATTATGATACATCCACATACAGATACAGGAATAATCTGCAGCTGATAAAATAATATTTCTAAGGAATATCAATTGAAATGGGAAAGCATACATACTATTTTGCTAGGTAGAAAGTATTTCTACAGATATATCATGTCATTATTTTCCTAATGTGTATGTGTGTGTGTATACACACATATATCACAAAATATTACCAGTTGAGTCCCCAAAGGCAGACAATTTTGAGTGCATTTTTCTCTCTCATGCTTCCTTTTATTTTCCAGGCTCCCAGCATTAGAATGTGTTGCTTCTGAAATTATAATAATAAAACATAAACATGCAAAATGTATTAAGAGGGTTTTGTACCACCACAGAGAAAGTAATGCTAACAAAATATTTTGCTACCAGAAAAAAATTTCCCTAAATCCCCATGATGTATTTTTCTTGTATAAATTTTGGTATCCACTTTTCAGTCTGATGGGGATATTCTTTTGAGGACTGTCAGATCTAAGCTAAAGTAAATAATTACTGACATCTATAGAGTACACCCTATATGCTGGGCCCTGTTCTAAGTATTTCTTATGCTTTAACTCATGTAATGCTCACAATACCCTATGGGGTGGTAACTACTGGTTTTATCTATTTTACAGATAAAGAAATTGGTACACAGAGAATGTAAATGGAGATGCAGTGGAATCAGACTCCAGAGTTCCCACTCATAAAAACTTTTCTCTCTCTCCTATCTTGTGAGGAAGGACATTTTAGGTATTACTTCATCTAGAAAGGAATGGCTCTTCAGAGAGGCAAGCAGAACTGGGAATGCAGAGCCCAGGTAGGCAGGAGAAGGCTTTGACCTTCTTCTCTTTGTCTATTCATGGAGAAATTCACCTTGGGCTTTTGGGACAGTATCTAACATATAGAAGCAAGAATGGAGAGACTCCAGCAAGCTCTTTGCCTTATGAGGTCCCTTTCATAAGGAGTGAAATACAATTTAAATGAGCTAATTGATATTTCAGGGTATGATTGTCTATAAAATATGGCACTAAAATGAAGAGGACTTTGCTTTCGTAAGATTAAGAATCACTGAGTTAGATAAAGTTAGACAAGTCTGTTGCAGGACTTCTCAGAGCCTTCATTACGCTTACACATATTTTAGTCTCTATGGAGTGAATATGGTACGTACTGTTTCTCAACTTCTTTCAACCACAAAACACCTTTCTCATAGAGTATCTTCTAATAGCTCCCCAAGTTATTGTTCTGTGG
This sequence comes from Pan troglodytes, assembly GCF_028858775.2. Lineage (NCBI taxonomy): Eukaryota > Metazoa > Chordata > Mammalia > Primates > Hominidae > Pan > Pan troglodytes. The sequence goes on from NC_086015.1 coordinate 43,806,499, forward strand.
AACAAAGTTTGGAAACATTAGTCTCAAATAATAATACTCTCTATATTATTTCCATTCCCCCCAGCCTTCAGTGATTATTTTTAACATCCAAGCCTTACTTCAGGTGTCCTCTGAAGACATAAGAAAATGATTTGTATCTTTGTTTGGACATATTTATTAGAGGAAGGGTTGCTAAATTTGGCTTGTTACAAAGCAAAACCTAATTCATGAAGTGTTTTTGGTATGGTAAGGACTTGGAAACTCTTCTGATGACCTAAGGCCACTTTAGCTATTAATAATTTGGCAAAACCTCTGAGTCTCAGCCAAATTCCACATCCTGGCCCAGAGAAACCACTTCACATCCCCTATGGAAATATTGCCTAGTCCCTCCCAACAGTGGTCCCTGTAGGCTTGCTGGCCCTCAATTCTCAGTCCCTTCCACATTCTTTCACAGAGACTATAAGGGGATTTATGGATTCCTTCTATGCTGTGTAAAAGAAAAGGGAGTATCAGGGTACCATCACCTATTCTTTCTCACTGTATATATGCCACAATTTTATTCTTACTTGGTGGCAGTTTCTCCATGTTGCCACAGGGAAACTAAGTAAGGCTACCTCCTTCCAAAGTTCCAAGTAGGATGTGGAATTAAATGAAGACCACCTAAATGAGAATGAGAAGAGGCTACTCAGAGCTTGTGATAGCTAGGGAGTCAGCCACTAGCATTTGCATTTGGCAAACATGACAAGACAGGTAGGGGGGTAGGAAAGCTTTATGGTGGAAAAAAGGGAAGACTTCAGATGTACCCTGATTGGCATGGGGAAACTGTAGGTAGGCTAACTAGAAGTGGGATGTCCCATGAGATTGGTTTGGGAATCATATTTGGCTTTCCATAATTAGCTCTTAGTTGAAAACAGGGGCAAAAAGTAGAGAAGTTGGCAGTCATTAATCAAATGCAAGTTGTTCCAGGCAGATTGCTGCAGAAGTTGTGGTTTGGCTACCTGGGTAGTTCCTGTAGAGTTTGTGGGTCAGAGTTCTGTCATCATATATGGTCTGGCCATTGTCCATTTGTAAATTCAGTGTCTTGATTTCCCTCCTGGTTATTCTTTCATTTGTAAGAACCTGAAAAATTCAGAAAAGGCTAGAGATTCAGATTTTCACTGCTCAGAGACTGTTCAGTTGTCTCCATGGTCAACTGTATTGCAAGATTTTGTGGGCATCTTGTTGTATCATCATGGCAATCATCTTGATGAGACAGCAGCTACAGAATAGCATTTTAGAATCTGGATAGACTACAACAGACTAGTATCCTGTTCACTGTGACAAAAACAAGAACAATTAGGAGTCCCTATAAGATACTTTGAAACCAGAAATCCAAATTGCCCAACCTAGACCAAGTAAGCAAATCCCAAGTCTAAATTCAGGGTCTTCCAGTTACCATATCATAGGGGGATAAATGTGTCCCTTGGGAAGTAGGCCGTATGGCCATAAACTTCTATAGTTTTATTTTTTTGTGTGTTTACATGATGGAATTATGGTTCAATCTGTTTTTATTGAGAAATGTTTTAGGTATGGCATTTAGGAGACTTTGCTCTGGTTTTAGGGCCTTTTTTGACTCACACATTTATTGTGGAAAGAGGGATTCTGTAGATCCCTTTCTTGGTCAATTCAATTAGCTATTGTCATTCAGGATTTAGTATCTAGCTGAGGGTTTGACCAACAAATGTACAAACTGATATAGTTCAGCTGTTCCACTCTGACACATATGCACCCAAAGGAAGTCTGAATCCTTCTATGAATAATCCTTGTCCTTGTCTGTGCTTAAGGAAATCCTGAAACATAGCTCTTAGTTCAGCTTGTATCTGAGGTTTAAATTATGCAATTGCTTACACACCTGGCTCAGGGATGGGATGGATCTTTAGAAGCAAATTGCATTTTGGGGTCTTGAAAGGGGGAAGAAGAAGGGAGAGTTGAAATAAGGGTAAAAGGAGAGAGATCAGAAAGATAAGAAGGAAAAGGGACAGCTAGATACAGGGAGGCAACTGGAGGACAAGGAGGGAGAAGATTTACCAGGGAAATGAGTCTATTGATAGTTTTTTCATTGCTTACATTTGTAATGTTGTTCATTACTTTTGGCCAAAGAATGCTTTAGTAAAACAATTTTCAAATCAGAATTTCATTTAGAAGTCTCTACATACCAATCAAAAAGTGTTGCCCATGGAGCCCATGGAGAATAAATACTATTCTCTTTCTTTTCTAAGGCATTTCTCAAATAAACAATTTTGTTCAAGTCATATGTCCCTGACAGTGGCCATTCAAGGTCCAAATTATCATTGGTGAAGTTATACCACTTAGAGAAAGAAATAAAAGAATTATACAGCAGCAGTTTCTTCTGGAGGAAGAGAGGATTTAGACTTAGATGACTCACAAGAGCAGGCAACAGTCAGTTGAAAGCGATGCTTATGTACTTTGCATCTGAGACTCCCACCTGTTGCTTGGCTGCCTCTGAACGCAGATCTGATGGTCAGCACCTATACACAGGCAGAAAATCAAAGAGAACATGCACCAAGGAGAACATTCTCTCTGGATCAAAGCTAGGCTCTCAGAACAACAACAACAAAAATGATGGAAGGAGAACCTCATGCAGTTTTATTGGTGACTTGGCAAAATACTTTGTCCACATGGGGGCTGGTTTGGTGAGAACTACAAACTCATTGGTCTGTGAAACCGGCTCTAACAATAGGCTTGTAGGGTCTATGCTAGTGTTCTACCTTGTGATTCGCCTTTATATGACAGACAACACTTTTAGACAACCCTACATAAAACAGAAGCACCAAAGAGAGTAAAAAGGGATAAAAAAAGAACTCCATCCTCTGTGTTGTTGAATTCCTCAGCTATTTATTCTCAGTTTGGTGCCTGGATTTTATTATTAGTTCCCATTTGTTTGGCATCCTTGGTGGAATCAGGCCATTCTTTTTCATCACTGTGTTTTGAAAGTTCCCAGCTCAATTGTTGTTCCAGTATCAGAGTGTCTAGCAGCCCTGTCCTAACGGGAAGTGAAGGGGAGCTGGACGTTTACAGTGGGCTTTTCACAGGATGCCCTAATGCCTAGTTATCCAACCTGTGACCAGAGGTCCCTCACATGGGGAACTTGTTTATACTGGCAAACGCCCTTGTGGCTCCTATCTGACCCAGTTTATGCCCGCCTGACCATCGCTCTGGCATTGGGAACCCAATCTTGTGATCTCTTTGGCATTCCGGGAAAACCCTAACTAGGACAGCCCCTAGTTCTTCAGATGGAAGGTAACAAATTCAATACACTGCCACAACAGGAAACAAGTTCAAAGGTTTTTTTTTTTTACTTACAGATCCTGGGCAGGGTGGGTGCAATGAGTTGGGAGGGTAGTCCTCTCTCTGTACCTGGGGTCACACGAGGCAGGTATGAAGAGTCACGCAGAGAGAGAGAGAGAGAGAGAGAGAGAGAGAAATATGTAACAACTATTAGCATGTATAAGGGAATAGGGTGTGTGGGTTACTTTGAGTTTACAGTTAAATGCCTGAAAGTTCTCTTTAAAGGAAGCTGCAGGAAAGTAGAAGCCCAGTCTGCTAGGTGGTAGAGATGCCTCTACGGTCTTATATCTGGCCATTGGCTTGAGCCATTTTGGTGTGGCATAGAACTGGAAACTGTTTTGGGTGAGTGAGCCCTGCTTCTGACATGAGAAAGTAAAACTTATATGCAAAGTGGATGATGAGGAAAATAAAATTATGAGAATTAACCGTACCCTAGGACATAGATGAAAGAGAAATCTTCAGATTTCTCTGGACGTTGCTGGCATGGGAAGCTGGCGGTGGGCATCCTAAGTGATTGATCAGTGTAGCATATTTGGCATTCCCTGGTCCTGAATTGGAAGAGGGGGACAAAAAATAGGGGAGCTGGCAGTCATTGACCATTCCGGGCTTAGTGCTCCAGGGGTTGTGGGTCAGAATTCTCGTCATAGGTGGTCTGACCATTATCATTTTTATATTCAGTCTCTCAGGGTCTCAATGCTACTAGCCCACTCTGTTTTCAGTGGTTGCTTCAAATGCTACATTGTTTCCATTTTCTCACTACCCTTCCACATTTCCCGTTTAAATCCTCTGGGATACAAGAGAGCGTCAGTGGATCCTTGGAAGAAGCAAATAATGTCTTTTTCTCCTCACATTCCTTCCAAATTATTCTATTGCTCTCCTGAAAGAATACTTCTCTCTTTTCTTCCTGTATAATAGAAGCTTCCTCCACATTATATCCCTTTCTTCCTTACTCTTGGATTACTATGATCCAGATACACTTTTTTTTTTCTCCTACTGTCATAATCCTGTTGGCTCTCTCTTAATGGTGGCGGTGGTAGTGGTAAAGGAGGGGTTACCAAGAGGAGAAATATCACTAATGAGCTGGAATATCATTGCAACCAGCATAGAAATTCTTTACCTCTCAAAGAAATTTTAAAATACATACAAATTCAGGTCATCTGATTAAACAAAATGTGAATATTCAGTGTGTATGAAAGCCTCTGAATGTGTTTGAATTGTAAATGTTTGTGGATGAGCATTTTCTCTGGTGTCTTCATTTCTTCAGTAAGTATTTATTGGGCACTTCCTGTGTTCTAGCTTCTGTCCAGAGCACTTGGAGATATCAGTGAGCAACATAAAGACCCCTGCCCTCATGCAGCTTACATTCTAGTGAGGAAGACACACAACAAATTGTAAGCAGAGTAAGAAAGTTTAGTGTGTTAAAGGGTGATAAGTGCAATGGAATAAGGAAAATGCAGAGCTAGGGGTGGAGGATCAGGAGTGGAGGGGTAGGGGGCAGGTTCATCTGACTTTTTCTTTGGTGATGCCTGACTTTGCCTCTTTAATAGCAAACTTACTGCTAATACCCAGTGAATAAGATCATGACAATTAAAGTCTCCCACAGGATTCGAGGATTGTTATGAAAAAGAGGCACACTCACACGCAGGGCCCTGGTTGAATTTCTGGGCATTCCTGCTAATTTTATTAATCCTCAGCAGAGCTGTAGGTGAGTCAGCTGCCACGGATCTCAACCAGTTCAGGATTCAGAGAAGCATTGTAATCTTATTTGGTTATAGAGGTTATTAACCAAGCCTAGGCTTTGTTGTAAGAACCTGATTAACAGTAAGAAAAATTGTAAGAGGAGACAGTCACAAATCAAGATTCTGTAAGTCAGTAATCATGTTTCCTTCTGTTAAATAATATTTTTATTATCAGAATCTCTCAGCAGCATCAGGGACCCTTATTGGATACCCTAGTCAGTGAATGACAAGATTCGATTATATTTCTGCATTGTCGTTCCAAGATAGAATCAACTTTACTAAAGAAAGCAGCAAAGATTTTAAAAAGCCAATATTTAGTAGGGAAGGAATAGTTGTATAATAAAATATTAATTGTTCTAAAAAGACTCAGAGAAAAATGCCATACTTACCAGAAACAGTATTTTCCCTCCACATTTCTATTTTTATTTCTATTTAGTCCAAAATGATCTGCTTTATCAACTCAAGATAGACATATGATCATATCTTTATTTTTAAAATTAATTACTGCTGAAGAGAAGAACATTCAGAGTTTACCTTTTGAAGCTTAGTCCAGTGGCGTGCATCCTGTTTTTTCACACAGCAAGCAGAATGCATTGAACTATGTTTCCTATTTATCTGCTGCTTCATGGTGGGGCTGTTGAAGACTGGCCTTGTGTGGTTTGGATAGCCCTTGCTGGTCTGGACCACAGTGGATCCCTGTGTTGAGGGCCAAGGTCGCAGCTCTGTTTGATCACATTCCCATGCTTAAGCACTGTTCCTGGGAGAATTCCAGCCACACTCTCGGGTTCTGGGCTCCCTCTCTTTCTTCCCACTCCAATTGCAAACACCTCAGTCCTCATGTGGAGCCTATTCACAAGCTTAGCTTCCTCATTTCTCAAAGTAACTTTATTTTAGTGATCTCCTTGCCCTTCTCTGCACTGGACCTTTGTTGGGTCAGGGTCACTCTGTCCAGTAGTGTAGCTGTTTGCTGCATACAGGTGTCTGGCTGGGAGGACAAATGGAGGCTGAAATTCAGCTCATCCTCCACTTGCCAAGTGCATGCCCCTGAGTTGAGCCCACCACCTTCTAATATATCCAGCCAGAGGGTAAAATGGCCCTCATTCATAGAGAAGTGCTAGTAGGAACACTAAGTGGAGTCATTCTGCTCCTCACCAACTGGTTTTCATAACTTTAAATTTCAGGTAGCAAGGTTAGGGCATCTACCCACTCTTCATATAAATTGAACCATCTCCTCTTTAGGGACCAGCTTTCAAATCTGGTAGAGATGGCCTCCATCTGATTAAAAAGGTTTTGTTTCACGAGAATTCCTCTTGCCTTTTTTACCCCAAGACTCAAGAGCCAAATACAGTGAGTGCGTACTCACCTTGCTTTTTATATAACTAATGTTCCCTTAAGGTATCTGCCCAGATCCCCTTCATCAGGCAGGCACCCCCAACCCCAGGTGCTATGAGTGTTGGTTGCTAGTGATGCTCAGTTGCCCCTTTCTTTGGAGAGTTATCTTCTGGGGGAGCAGGAGCTACTTCATTCAGGAGGATCTCATCCTGATCACCCCAAATGAAGACAATGCTACTAGCCTGCTCTGGTATAAGAATGCTAAGGGCTGGTCCCACTTGCTTCAAGATGCAATTAGTTCTATGGTGAAATTCATACTCCAGAGAAATAACTCCACGGTATCAATCCAGAGGCTAGTTTCCAGTGAGACCACATTCTTGCTCACTCAGATCCTTCCCCTGCCTCATCCTGCTCCCATCATTCCCGTTCTCCCGAGAGCATCTACTCAATAAATCCTGTGCAGGTGAATCCCTGTCTCAGGCTCTGCTTCTCAGCACCTGACCTAGAATAACAAGTAAAGAAGTCTCCTCATAGCTCTCGGAGAAAAATCTGATCTGTTTGGGGATAGCTTTCTTTCCCTGTTCCTCCTGAGAACACCATTTTCTTTCTTTTTTTATTTAACTTTTATTTTAGGTTCAGGGGTACATGTGCAGGTTTGTTACATAGCTAAATTGCATATCATGTGGGTTTGGTGTATAGATTGTTTCATCACCCAGGTAATCAGCATACTACTTGATAGGTAGTCTTTTGATCCTCAGTGTCCTCCCACCCTCCCCACCCTCCCCACCCTCAAGTATGCCAGGTGTCTGTTGTTTCCTTATTTATGCCCATGTGTGCTCAATGTTTAGCTCCCACTTATAAGTGAGAACATGTGGTATTTGGTTTTCTGTTCCTGCATTAGTTCATTCAAGATGATGGCCTCCAGCTCCATCTATGTTGCTGCAAATAACATGATCTCATTTTGTTTCATGGCTGTGTAGTGTTCCATGGTGCATATGTACCACATTTTCTTCATCCTTTCTACTGTTGATGGGCATTTAGGTTGATTCCATGACTTTGCTATAGTGACTAGTGCTGCAATGAACATATGTGTGCATGTGTCTTTATGGTAGAATGATTTATATTTGTTTGGGTATATACCCAATAGCAGGATTGCTGAGTCAAATGGTATTTCTGTTTTAAGGTCTTTGAGAAATCGCCACACTGCTTTCCACAGTGGCTGAACTAATTTACATTCCCGCCAGCAGTGTATAAACATTCCCCTTTCTCTGCAACCTCATCGGCATCTGTTGTTTTTTGACTTTATAATAATAGGCATTCTCACTGGTATGAGATGGTATCTCACTGCAGTTTTGATTTGCATTTCTCTAATGATTAGTGAGATTGAGCATTCTTTTTTTTTTTTTTTTTTTTTTTTTTCTTTTTTTTTTTGTGATGGAGTCTTACTCTGTCGCCCAGGCTGGAGTGCAGTGGTGTGATATCGGCTCACTGCAACCTCCACCTCCCAGGTTCAAGCAATTCCCTTGTCTCAGCCTCCCAAGTAGCTGGGATTACAGGCACTTACCACCATGCCTGGCTACTTTTTGTACTTTTAGTAGAGATGGGGTTTCGTCATGTTGGCCAGGCTGGTCTTAAACTTTTGACCTCAAGTGATCTGCCTGCCTCGGCCTCCCAAAGTGCTGGGATTACAGGCATGAGCCACCATGCCCTGCCTGAGCCTTTATATGTTTGTTGGTCATGTGTGTGTCTTTTTTTGAAAAGTATCTGTTCATGTACTTTGCCCACTTTTAAATAGGGTTATTTCCTTTCTGTTTGTTAATTTTCTTTAGTTCCCTATAGATTCTGGATATTAAACCTTAGTCAGTTGTGCAGTTTGCAAATATTTTCTCCATTCTGTAGGTTGTCTGTTTACTCTGTTTATAGAAACACTATTTTCTTAAGAAAAGAAAGAATGCCATGCCCTGCTAAGTGTTTTGTTTTGTTCCACATAGATATATATGTAGATATAGGCATATATAAGTAACAAAGCAAAATACTTTGTTTTGTAAGGGAACAAGTAGTTTTTATACATATAAGTACTTTTTTCCTCACAAATACAAGCCTATAGTATATCCTATTTTATAATTCATCCCTCAACTCCCACCTTGAACCTGGCCAACTTACTTTAGACTATGGTCAACTTTCCGCATATTAGTACATATAGATTCACCTTTCTAGTAACTGTATGGAATTCCTTATTTTAACCTGTTGCCAATTCAGACTTGAAAGTGTTTGCATTTTTCAGTATTATAATTTATGCAGAAAAGGTCATGTGCAAACATTTTTGTACCTTGTGCTAGTATTTTGGTAGCACAGAGTTCTAGAAATACAATGTATGGCTCAAACAGTTTGTATGTCTTAAACTAAGTAGAACTCCAAAAATCTCCCACCAATAGAATTTGAGAATACTTATTTCCCCATATTTTTACCAATGTAAATATTTTCAATCTTTTTTCCTTATAAAATTATAATTAACAAAATGTGTTTTAATTTTCACTTTGTGCATTATTGGCAAGGTTGAGCATCTTTTCTAAGTTTGTGGATTACCTGTGCTTTACCTCTGTGTGTGGACTAGTCACACCCTTTGCTCATTTTTTACTGGCTGTTTTGTCAAGCTGATATATCTTAAGCTGTTCCAATTCTCAGGGTATATATGACATCCCTCCCTGGCTTCCAGTGCTGCTCCTCATTTACTCTTACTTTTATCCTTTTATTATGTGACAAGGATTTAGGGAGGAAAGTATAGTTGGCACTGCTGGTGCCGTTCCAGATGCCCTTTCCTGGGGTTGTGCCCCTTTCCCAGCTGGTCTAAGTGTTGGCACCTAATGGCTCATGACTGCCTCTTTCAGATAATTGCTTTCAGCTAAACAGAAGCCACCTTGCATGGGAGAATGTGCTCCAACCAGGGGCAGCAGGTAGATCATGACTGATTTACTGGGATTACAAAGGCCATCCCCTTGCCTCAAAGGGGGATAACTGTGTGGCATAATTCATCCTTTGAAGCTCCCCATGGGCTCAGGCTGAAGCTGATCCCTTTTCAGACCACTTCCCCTTTTTTTATGCTTCTCTCCCTTCGTTTTTCCCTTGAGCACCTACTCAATAATTCACATGTCCCCAGATTCCTGTCTCAGACTCTGTTCCTGAAGAACCTAACCTAAAACAGGCAGTGATATAAATGCATGAGCTCAGAGAAACATCTAATATAAACATCAGGAACCATTTCTTTTTGTGTGGACAATACAAAGTGGTGTACTTGTATGACAAAATCGAATGTTTTAGTCAGTGCTGACTTAATTATCTAGCCTCATTAAAAAACAGAAATAGATTTGTGTGTAAAAAAGCCATGACAGGATGTCATGTTGAGGTTATATAAGGCCCAAATCTGCCTAATATTTGCAGGATGGTAGAGAAAGAACCATTTGATATTCAGAGATCTTATCTAGGCTTTATATGGTAGTCAGAAGGGCAACCTGCCCAGGAGGATATCAGAAGCCACAGACCTGCTGTGTACTCTGCACTCTGGAACTTTTCTGTACCTTGAGGACAAAAATTTTTACAGATCTCATATCTAGTCTTTACTATATTATAGTTGTCACAATATTCCTGGATATTTTTGTGCATGACATGCTTTCTGCATGTGTAGTTGATATGAGGCCAGGGTGAGAATTATCTTCTTTCACAAATATTAGTTGAAAACCTTGCTCACTATAAAGAAGTTTCAAACTATAGACTTGAATACAGTATTATAAGATGTACAATATACCATATTATTATGGTGCTGGATGTACCTCTTCCAATTTCAAGTGGAGAAATGTATTCATTTTTAATTCACCTTTAAAAACGTTTTTAAATTATGAAATACTTAAAGATTCACAGGAAGTTACACGAAAATGTACAGGAAGGTCCCATGCAAATTTCACCAAGCCTCCTCTAATGTTAACATCTTGCATAACCATAATATAATATCAAAACAAAGCAATTAACATTGGTAAAAGCCACAGAGCTTATTCAGATTTCAACAGTTACATATGCACCCACTAGTATGTGCGTGTATATAGTTCTACACAATTTTATCACATATGTGGCTTCATGTAACTACCACCACAATCAAGAGATGGAACTGTACTAAGAGGTGAAGCCGGCTTGGCTTCTGGGTCTGGTGGGGACTTGGAGAACTTTTCTGTCCAGCTAAAAGATTGTAAATGCACCAATCAGCGCTCTGTGTCTAGCTAAAGGTTTGTAAACAGACCAATCAGCACTTTGTAAAATGGACCAATCAGCACTCTGTAAAGTGGACCAATCAGCACTCTGTAAAATGGACCAATCAGCAGGATGTGGGCGGGGCCAAATAAGGGAATAAAAGCTGGCTACCCCACAGCCAGCAGCAGCAACCGGCTGGGTGCGGAAAGTGTGTTCTTTCACTCTTCACAATAAATCTTGCTGCTGCTCACTCTTTGGGTCTGCACTACCTTTATGAACTGTAACACTCTCTGCGAAGGTTTGCAGCTTCACTTCTGAAGTCAAGCGATACCATGAAGCCACCAGAAGGAAGAAACTCTGGACACATCTGAACATCTGAAGGAACAAACTCCGGACACACCTTCTTTAAGAGCTGTAACACTCACTGTGAGTGTCCGCGGCTTCGTTCTTGAAGTCAGCGAGACCAAGAACCCACCAGAAGGAACCAATTGTGGACACATTACCACAGGACCCCTCGGTCTAGTCTTTTATAGGCATACCTGCTTCCTGTTCCACCCCCCGCCCATACCCAATAGCTGGTAACCACTAGTCTGCTCTCCATCTCCATAATGTCATTATTTCAAGAATGTTATATAAATGGAATGAGATAGCATATAGGCTTCTTAGTTTGCTTGTTGAGAAATACATCAGGATGCCCTTAAGATCCATCCAAGTTGTTGCATTATCAATAGTTTGTCTTATATGTGAGTAGTATTCCACAGTATGGAGATTCTTCATTAACTATTTACTTTTGTGTAGTTTCTAGTTTTTCCATTATGAATAAAACTGCTATGAACATTCTTGTGCAAACTTCTGCATGAATAGAAGTTTTCATTTCTCTAGGATAAATGTCCAAGGGTTCAATTGCTGGATTGTATGGTTAGTCTGATCTTAGTTTTAAAAGAAATGGTGAAACTATATGCTGGAGTGGTTGCATCATTTTACATTCCCACCAGCAATGTATAAATGACACAATTTCTCTGCCTCCTTGCCAGCATTTGGTGGTGTCACTGTTTTTTTTTTTTACACATTTTGGTAGGTGGGTGTGTATTGATATCTCATTATAGCTCTGATTTGGATTTACTTAATGGTTAATGATAGTGAACATCTTTTCATGTGCTTATTTCCCAGCAATATTTGGTGAAATATCTCTTCATTTTTTTCTTGTATTTTCTAATTGGATTGATTGGGTGGAGTATCTCTTCATTTTTCTCCCATTTTCTAATTGGTTTGTTTCCTGTTGAATGTTAAGACTTCCTATGTGGAATGCTTGTACACTGTTGGGAGTGTAAATTAGTTCAACTATTGTGAAAGATAGTGCAGCAATTCCTGAAAGAATTAAAACCAGAAATACCATTCAACCCAGCAATTCCATTACTGGGTGCATACCCCAAGGGATATAAATTGTTCTATCATAAAGACACATGCACTCATATGTTCATTGCAACACTATTCACAATAGCCAAAACATGGAATCAACCTAGATGTCCATCAGTGATGGACTGGATAAAGAAAATGTGGTACATATATACCATGGAATACTATGCAGCCATGAAAAAGAGATTATGCCTTTTGCAGGAACGTGGATGGAGCTGGAGGTCATTATCCTTAGCAAACCAATGTAGGAACAGAAAACCAAGTACTGCATGTTCTCACTTATAAGTGGAAGCTAAATGATGGGGAGACATGGACAAAGAGAGGGGGACCACATACACTGGGGCCTATTGGAGGGTAGAGAGGGGAGGAAGAAAAGGATCAGGAAAATAACTAATGGGTACTAGGTTTAATAGCTGGGTGATGAAGTAATCTGTATAACAAACCTCCATCACACAAGTTTAACTGTATAACAAACGTGTACCCCTGAGCTTAAAAGTTAAAAAAAGAGTTCCATGTGTATTGGAAATACAAGTCCTTTGTCAGTTACATGATATGAAAATATTTTTTTCCAGAATGTAATTTGTCTTTTTGTCTTCTTAATAGGGTCTTTCACAAAACAAACATTTTAAATTATGATGGGGTCCAACTTATAAATTTTTCTTTTCACTTACTTTTTAGTCAACAAATAATTATTGAATATCAACAATTTATTAAGATATTGTTCCAGGCACCCTGTAGAGATCACGGATGTGACATAGCTTTAACTTCAGGGCACTTAGAGTCTAGCAGGGGAGATTGGAGATCTATGCAAATAACTAATAATACATAGCAAGTGCTAAGTGACATGGAAGAGGTCGAGATACATTTTTGGCTGATAAGGAAGCAGTGAGTGAAAGTTTTATTTCACCCCTTATACATAAGAAATGTCACAAAATAGCATAGAATCTTCATTTATAAACTCATTTTCCAGGTTGAAAATGATAGTTTTTAAATAAGTAACATATAATAAATCTCATGTACAAAATGATTCCACATACATTGTATCAATAACAATCTTACAGGGTGGTGGAGAGGATTACAACATATTTTATATGTGAAAAAATCTTAGATTCAGCCAAGTTAAGCAACTTGCCCAAGGTCATGCAGCCAGGAAGTGGTGAGTTCAGACTGGCACCTCAGTCTTGTGATTAATGCTCTTTTAATTCTACCCAGAATCCTCCTGAGACATGTCCTTTTCTTGCTAGTATAAACTCATCAGTCTTCTGGCTAAGAAATGAATTGTCTGATTCGCATTTTAAAAGAAGACGTGGTATGGTTCCTTATGCACACAAATGTCAAAGAGCTCTTATTGATAAAGGAGGAATCCATTAATGCTCTTACGGTGGTCAAGATCATGCAGAAAATGGAAAAACAAGCACTGCCTGTGAGTCATGAGGTGATGCTATGGTTGGATTCAATGACATTTTGCTGGATGACTGCTCAGGATGGGGGAATTGAGAACATGGTATTTTAGGTCATCTGTGCCAGGCACACTGTTATCCAAAATCATCTTTGGATGCCAAACCTTTCACAGAGAACATTAAAAAGCAGTAGTATTAGCGCTGGTGAAGAAAGGTGGGCCTGTTTCTAACCCAAAGGACTACCTACCAATAGGAAACTGGGGCTCATTTTCATTCCTCTGTCTCTGGGCTTCCATCTGTACTTCCTGCCTTATTTGTGACCTTGCTCGAATCACTTAACTATTCTGTATTTATTTGTCTTTCTTTTAAAGTGTTTATAACTTAGGTAAGATGTTAGGACTTTGATTCTGAGAGTCTGTAAAGAAGTGGATTGACTAAGTCAGCTTTGCAAACCTCTGCATAATGCCAAATAAACTTTGAACCCAGCACCCAATCATGTCATGATGCAGCCCCTGTGGGGCCCATGTTGAAAGTACCCTTTGACATTCTATATTCAAACATTTATCCTGTTGGCCTGGCATCCAGTTGAAAAAGCTGAAATCTTCACTGGATCTGGACAGAAATGAATTCCAGTATTTACATGTGGCTTACTATGTACCAGTTGGGAGGCACGTGTAGGAAAATAGGTGAGCTGTGGTAAACTTTTCAGCTGATTTACTCCAACCACTGTGTCCATCTTACTGTCTTTGCTACTCACAAACATAACACTCCAGTCTTTACACTTCTCAAGGGCCGGACTTAATGATTGGAGCAAGACAAATAAGTTTTCCTGGGCAACTTAATGTGCACTGTGGAGGGGAAGACTTGCCTCATTCTTAGGTGCTGGCCACTGAGTAGAACGTAATTCTGGAGCTGTCAGATGCCACTACATTAAGTAAGTCAGCTTAATAATAAAACCCAAGGGGGAAAGCTGAGAGGAGTAGTGGAGAAAGAGGGAAAGAGAGAGCAAACAAACTAGAGAGAGGCTGAGACTGTAGTTCTACTGCTGACATCACCTGAACCCCTGAATCCAAAAGTGCCTGATGTTAGACCTACATCTGGACTTTGCATTTAAGTGAGCCTATGTATTTCTTTTCATGTTTAAGCCTTTTAGAGTTGGGTTTCTGCCACTTGTAACTAAGAGTTCTTGAGATCTCTTAAATAAGTTATAATAAATCCTATTCAGTAGAATATCATATAGCTGGAAGAAAAGGAAGGAAGGAGGGAGGAAGGGAGGAAGAAAGGAAGAAGAGAGAGAGGGAGAGAGGGAAGGGAGGGAGGAAGGAAGAAGGGGAAACTCCTTATAATGATAGGGAATGATTACATGATACATTGTTTAGGGGAAAGGCCAATCGACTTGTTATTATAATTTGCACTTATTGATTACAACAATTCAGAACAATGAACATCATTTAACATAAGTTTATTTTGTCTGTCCAGATGGATTATCAACTCCTGAACATTCTTATCCTATTTTTTCTCCCCTCCATAGCAATCAACAGGCTCACAGTACTGTTTTTTATTGGACTCTGCTCCCTGAGGTAAAATCATGTTGAAAACCTAGTTTCAAACAAATGTTTTTATGAAATGTTTCACTGGCAGGACTTGGTTTCACAATCAAGAATCTATTGGTCTGACAAAAATAAACCAAAAAATGGGCAAAGGATATGAACATAGAGTTTAAAAGGAAATACAAGTGTCTCATAAACATATGTAAAAATGTTCTACCTCACTTTTAATAAGATAATTAGCAAGTCAAGCTATCGAGACCATTTTATATAATTGGCAAAGATCTGCAAGTTGGATAATGTACTGTGTAAAGGGATATGTCAGTGTATCAGAAAAGTATCAGTCAGGTACAACTAGAAAAACAGAAACCACTTGGAATATTTGAAATGGGGGGAAGTTAAAACATAGAGTTGGTTACACAGAGGATGTGAGAGGCTGAAAGACTCCCAGGAAACAGTGAGACCACTGGAGATTAGCAACAGTAGGACATCCTGTTACCTCCAGGCCAAAGGGACAAGAGGGGGAGGTGTTGCCAGAACCCAGGGAGCTGAGCCCATACTGAGCCTGTCCTACTGGACTTGAGACCACCCAGGAAGAGTAGCTGCTGCCCTAGACACCCTTCTGTTCCCACTACCCAAGCTGAAAGGGAAGAATGGGAAACACCCTGGCTTCTCCCTTTCTCCCTCCTATTCTCCTACTGCTGAGTCCCATCGGCCAATTGATAGGGGAGTCTGGGAAATGAAGCCCCCCATGAAGCAGAGTTGGAAGGACTAGGAATGGATATGAGAGCTAACAGGCTCAGAACCATCAGAGGGGTGGGTGTGTGAAATATGCACTCACATACCTTGTGTGAGATCATGAGTTTATATCTCTATGAAGGGCATTTGACATTATCCAAATTACAAATGCACATCACCTTTGACCCCATGATCCAGTTGTACAGATTTATTCTTCATATGTACCCCCACACATACACAGTTACATAGGAACAAAGTTATTCACGCATAATTGTTATTAACAGTGATAGATTGGAGACCATTTAAATGCCCATAATTGGGGGCCCTTACATAAATTTTGGCATATCTTATTCAATGGAATATCATACAGTGGTAAAATAACAAGAAAAAGTTTTTGGTAATGATATGGAATGACTCCACGATAATATCTTGTTAAGGGAAAAGATCAAAATGTAAAACAATGTGCATAGTTTGTACAACAAAAATAAAAATAAGAGCATTAGACAAATATGTTTGTGTATATGTCAATTTCCTTGAGGAGGGTACACACTGGTTGCCCCCAGGAAGAGGAATTGAGAGACAAGGGTGGGAGGGAGTCTTGTTAACTGTGTTCCATTTGTAGTTTTAGAATTTTGTGCCACGTGAATGCTAATCAAGCACAGCTAAATAAAATTTAAATTTAATGTAAACAAAAGAGAAACTAACTTCCTTCCACTTTACTAGTTTGTAGACATTAAAATCCCTTTAAAGGAGGGAATCGAATCTTTAAAGAAATTAACTCCTTTACCTTCCGAGTTCCTTTCTTTAAGGTTTTGTCTTGTTTTGTTTTGTTTTGTTTTCTGCTGTGGACTGATCAGCAAACAAGCCATTTATTTCTACTGCGCAAATTTACACGGAGAGAACAGCCTCAACCCACAGGCTTGAGAGGATTTCCAGGGATTCAGAAATCGCCAGTGTAACTCCATAAATGCTTTATTTTCATGGAGCCACTTCCACCCTGCAGCTAAAATTGACAAAGTGTTTTCACAGCCGAGTTGTTGGGGCTGAGGCAGTGGGTCTCAGGAAGATCCCTGGCTTAATGGATGCAAACGCACAATGAAGTCCCGGCCTGGAGTGGAACCTTTCAACTCCCAGCCATTCTTCCAGGACCGGGAACTCCTGGCACGAGCCCGAAAGCGTTCCTCACTTGCAGCAGTCTTTGGGAGTCTTTCTGACAGCGCGGGCTCACTAACCCGGCGGTTCCGCAGCTGTGGGGGGTCTGGGAGACTTGGGGGCGCATTAGCCTGGACAGCTCCCTGATCGCTAACCCCTTTGATGTGTGTTGAATGAATGAGCGTCGTTAGCGTAGTAAATTTATGGGAGAATTAAAGCAATCCAGATAGGGGTCACTACGGCGACTTTAATTACCCAGGGACTGTGAAGTGGGGAAGAGCTGTCTGTGGAGGAGCGCCACACCATGTCTTAGATTCAGGCAGGCCCCGGATTCTGGTGACCCATTACTCTACGGTCACTGAGGGTCCGGGCCCCCAGGACTCAGAGGCAGGAGACAGGAAAAGCCTGACTTAGAATCGGGGAAGGACCTGGAGTCGCACCTGGGGGCTCCCGGACCGCGGCCCCATTACTGCACTGCGCCGCAGGGAAGAGCCCCGGGAGGGGCGCGGGTCCCCGCCCCGGGCGCGCGCAGCCCTGCCCCGCCTCCTCCCGGTGCGCCCCGCCCCTCCCGGCGCGTGCCGCCCGCGCGCCCGAGGTGCTCTGGAAGAACCGGCCGGGCGGGCACCCCCTGCCCCGGCGCAGGCGCGATCGCGGGCCGCCCCTCCCGCCGGGCGCCCTGCACGCGCCCCCGCCCCGCCTCCGCACGCTCCCCCGCTCCAGGCGCCTCTGATTGGCTGTCGGCCGGGCCAGCAGGTGTCGGCGGTGGCTGCGGCCAGGCTGGCCCTGGCTGCCTGCGGCGCGGGCGCCTCCCTCGCAGCCGCTGCTGCCGACGCCGCTGCGCTCCCGCCTCCTGTCGGTTCCTGGGTTCCCGCTGCGGCTGCGGTTCTGGCAGCCGAGCCCCCGCGGTGCTGCAGCCCAGCTTTAGCGCGCAGACCGACCCGCGCCCCTTCTTCGCCGCCGGCAGCCTCTAATCCACGCGGCGCGTTGCGGCAGGTGCCCTGGGCGTACTGAGGCGCGGTGGCCTGAGCCCGGCCGCCATCGATGACCCCGGTCGCGGACTTGCTTCAGGCTGGCCACCCTGTGTGAGTACCGTCCGCCTCCCTCTTCTCCCCTCTGGCAGCTTTGCGCCACTCTCCCCTCAACGTTGCCGCAACTTCGGGGGTGGGTGTGTGAAGGTGTGGAGGTGTCTCACGCTCCCCCGCACCCTGTGCGCGTCCGGAGCCAGGAACCCTAGGCGCGGCCAGTCAGCCTCTGCGGAGGGGCGAGGGGCGCGGTACTTGAACTTGCTCAGGGATCATCGCGGAGTCAGAATCGCCTCTTTCTCTCGCTGCTGGGGTGGGAGCTCGCCTCTGCGTTTCCCTCGCGTTTTCCGATCCCGGATGGCCACGTAGTGCTTGGGCTGCGGTTCACCGCGTACCTACTTTGCTGCGGGCGCACCGGCGGGACGCCTCAAACCATCCGTTAAGCGCCCCGCAAGCAGCCCAGCGCGACGGACCTGACTCAAACTCTTAATTCTGTAAAACGGGGGTAATCAGGGACTCTCTCAAGGTCACAGCTGGTGCTCAGAGTTAGAACACAGGTGGATTGCGTCTGGCCCTCGCCCGCGGGCTGCCTGGGGAGGGGAGAGCTGTTGGCGGGGCGGTCACTTCAGCTTCATCCCGGGTTCCTCCTCATACTCCCTTTCCGCCACAGCCGCCAGACTTGAAGAGGTAGGGAGCCAATCCCAGGGGGCTCTACATAGATTTGGAGGTAACGGCGGAGGATCTTCCTGATGGAAGCGTGGAGCGGAAAGATTCAGTGGTGGGAACCCCAAGACCTGCGGCTTTTTGGAGCACTTGCTCCCCTTCTTGTTCCTTAATTTACTGACGTCTTGGCAGCGTAGGGGAATTTGTTCTTATATCCGTCCTGCTCCTCTTTTCTTTTGCCAAATAAGCACCGTCCCCAAGAATAAGTACGTATCCCAAAACTCTTAAATGCACACACCGGTTTGGGCCTAGGGACTTCTAAGAGAAGCGAGTACGCTGTGGGCTTGGTTCGCTAACGTTGGCTCCTATCCGCTCCTAGAAAATGCCTTGAGTCTGGCTTCATTTCCATGCTCTCCATCTCCCCGACCATGATCTCGATTTGTTGATTTTCTTGACACTTACTCAGGGGAAGAAGACTGAGACTGGGGGCTGACCAGTCTTGGGGTATGCAAATGATGTCGGGTGTGATTCTTTTACTCCAGGTCCTTTGAGGTGGCTCCAGTGGGGCCGCCTGTGGTGTTGTGGGCGCTTCTCAGAGCTCTGGGCTGGGGAGAGGGTCACCTAGCCTCTCTTGCCATTATCACCTTGTCCCTTCAACTCAGCCTCCCCCACCCCAACTCTGAAACTCAGCCATGAGATCAATACTTAGTTTTGTGATGACTGACCAGCATCTTTGAACCTGAACTTTTTCATTTATAAAATGAAATAATCCCCGCCGCCTTTCAATCTTCCCAAGGAACCTGGAGTTCACAGGATATGATAAATGTGAAAATGCACTGGGGTTTTATTAAAAAGTCGAAGGAAGATGGTTCCAGGCATCTGGGTCTATGGTGGAAATGGAGGTAATTTTAAAAATTTTACAGCAATATCTGGGACCCTATTTGCAGATTTCAAAATCTTTTTAGAGAAATTTAGTTTGCCAAGACTTTGAAGATACTGCTTTCCATCTTCCTGCTCACGTTCCTTTGCCTGGCCGTGGGCAGCTGCATCTCTCCTAATTACCCACCACTACCTCCATCTGCGAGCTGTCTCTGTGGGCCAGAAGCTGTGTCTGTGGGACTGTTTCTGGAGAGTGGGGGGAGGCTGTGTGTGTGTGTGTTGTCTCTGAGGAGTCAAAGTGTGTCTCTGTAGAGATGGTGTGTATCTCTTGGTGGCGCAGTGTTCTGTGTGGTCTGGGTTTCGTTTGTCTGCGTGTATGGTGGTAGAAGGGAGAGTTATCTGGCTGCAGAATTTGTTCACTTGAGAAAGTGAAGTGTTAGCCATACTCAGCTCAGTCATTTAAACTAGCGGTAGCATAGATTATGTTCTATCTCCTTCCTCCCTGCCCAGAGGGATTCCCGATGGCTGAAAAATATCCCGTAGAAAACAAGGCTTCCCCCTGATTTTGCCTTCGAATTATTATTGTGTATGCACAGACTCTTGTCGGAAAGCCAAGTTAAAGGGAGATGACTGACCAGACCTTGGTGAATTTAACAGTCTGTTGAAGTATAATTCCAGAAAATAATGCAGTTCTGAAGGATACACTCAGTGGATTGTCACAACTGAGCACACCTGTGTAACCAGTGCCCTGATTAAGACCCAGAATATTTCCAATCTTCCCATTACCCCTACCTACAGGCACTACCCTCCAAGGGTAGCCATCATCCTGCTTAGTTTTATCAGGTTAGTTTTATTTTTATTACTATTGTTATTTATTTTATCATTTTAGTTCCCAAGCTAAAATGAGACTTCTTGATGATTTTCTACCTCCTTTTTAATAAATGCAATCCAAGAGTAGTTATAGTTAAGCCAGTACAGAAAAATAGAAGGAATAATTTAGCCTTACAATCTGGGTGAAGAATGACTTGGTTGTCCCACCACACCTTGATCATTAGTTATTTGGTGGCGTAACAAACCTGATCCCAGATGTAACAGTGCTGACGTTGGTCAATGGCGGCTGGTTTGTTCCCATAAGAGCTTTTTCATAGGGTGAATTAAAGCAATGCAAACATGAAATTATGTGATATTAAAATATGAATGAAGAAAAAATGAATAGATTCTCATTTGATATATAAAAAGGAAATATTTTGAATTCCTCAAAGATAAAAAGTTGACAGACAATCAGAATTTGAAAGCTGACTGATTTATGAACTGTTGGTGGTGTTGCCACATGGTGGCGCCAGGTTGGCTGGAGAACTGAAATACCTACCATCTTTTCCCAAGCTCTCAGAAAGGAATCCCAGGAATAAAATCCAACAATCCAACAACTCAGTATCTCCGAACATGATTTCCAACTACTATTTTCCATATCTAGCAAGTAGATCCCTTGTGTGGTCCCTACTACTAAATCCATGGGTAGAACTCTATCCCAGCTCTTTATGAAGATGGCCTGTGGGATGGGGGCAGGTGCTTGTTGGAGAGAGCTGGAGGTGGGACACTGTTGCCTTTCCCTCAGCAAGATGGAGTTAAGGTGGTGTGTCCTTGTGATTTTAAAGAGGGTTAAGTGAGAAGCAAGCTTAGGTCGCCTCATCCTACCCCAGAATCTCTTCAGAGGTTTGAGGGAATGAGTTCTCATTCCGAAGGCTGGTATCTCTTTTCACAGAGCCCTGTCGATGCTGAACCTGGAAGAATACATAGCCCTGGCTGTAGCCACGCTACTGTTGGAAGACATGTCCCAAAATCCCACAGAGCATGCCCAAGTTACCCGGGAGATGTGGGGATGTTGTATCCAGATATGGAGAAGGCTAAGTGGACCCAGCTGGTGCCCTTCTCCCATCCATCACCTTTTGTTTTTATTGTCAGCACGACTGAGATGCTGTTTAGAAGATTGTATTCATTTGGTGGCTTCTATGCCCATAATCACCAAGAGTGTTGAGTGTTTGTCATGTGCTGGACACGATAATTATATTTATTTATTCTTCACAATAGGAGGAGGATGGCTTTCCAATTTTAAGATAAAAGAACTGCACCTTGAAAGTTACACACTCTAAGTTTACACACTATGCAAGCCGGAGTGAAGGTTAAGAGCCAAGTGCCTGAGACAACATCCCTAGCTGAGTTGTACTCCTCTGCAGCGGCCAGGAGGTGGAGGGGAGTCTTATATATAATTCTTTTGTCTTCACTGGCACCTACTCTAGCACTTTACATGTAGCCACTTAAGTGTAAGTATGGAATTGCTGAAAATAGAAAATTCTGTCATAAGCAAGAAGGACAGTGAAAGATGAGAACTTGGGGTCAAGTCCATTCAACCTGCAATGCTGGGACTCAGCATGCCTACTAGAGTGTGTAGTTTTATTATGTGTTTAAAACACCATGTTATGGACACCTGTCTTATCTATTTTTGTGATTTTTTTCACCTAACTTTTTTTACATGTGTTGATAACATATATTGATAATTGTAAATCTAGTTGACTCATTTTAGCTTAGCATTCCTTTGATATGCCACAGTTTACATATTGATAGATAAAAGATTTTTCTACCTCTTGCTATTATTAAATATATTACAAGGAATATCCTTGACAAGATCTTGTAGAAATGTACAAGAGTGTGTCTTGGGCATATATCCTCAGAAGGGGAACAACTGAGTAGTAGGATATGTATGCTTAAATCAACATTCATCTGTTATTTTAGCTCTCCTGGGTTTGGCAGGTTGCCCTCCTACTGCATTGTGTTGGAGTTCCTTGTATTCCCATATCTTTGGCTGTGACTGGTATTAATCAGATGTTTTGATTTTGGCTAATCTGAGAAGCTTGGAATGTATTTTACTGCTCTTTTACTTTGCATTTCCCTTAGAGATTATCTTTTTAATATATAGTTTTAATATAGTTTTTCAATTTTTTGTGTATTTCCATTGGTTTTTTTACTGGCAAAATTTTGTTTTTCATAGTTGGGTCTTTGAACTCCTCTGAAATTTGTATACCTGTGTTGTTGAGGCAGGAGTATAATTGTTTTCCATATTGAAAACCATTTACCACATTATAATTTAATGAATAGTTTACTATTTTCTCATTTATTTTGTTGCCATCTCTGACATACGCTAATTTCTGTTTTATCCTTGGATCTGTCTCTTGACTCTCTGTTCTACTCATATTTTTGTGATTCCTGAGCTAATACCATTTCATTTAATTATTAAAGCTTTATAATAAATCTTCTCTTCTTACCCTTTTTCCTTAAAACTGTCTTGGCTACTCTTGATGCTTTAGGCTTCAACATGAATTTTAGGATCTATCCCTTCCTATGAAAATTCCTGTTATAATTTACATTGAATCTAAAGGTTAATTAGAGGAGACTTTTACCTTTTCACTATTGATATGTTCCTTTCATGGACATGGCCTATCTCTATACATTATTTTGTAGGTCATTCTACAAGGCTTTATAATATTCTCCATAAAGTTCTGAAACTTGTATTAGGCACCTTATAGGTTTTCATTATCATTTTTCAGTTGAGGTATAAGTCACATACTATACAATTCACTCATTGAAAGTTTACAATTTAGTGTTTTTAGTAAATTTGCAGGGTATGCAGCCATCAACACAATCTAATTTTAGAATATTTTTGAACCCTGCAAAATAAACCCTGTACCCATTAGCAGTCATTTCTCAGTTCTTATCCCTCCACGCACCCTGCCACACACCCAGCCCTAGGCAACCTTACCAATCTACTAAGTCTATACATTTGCCCATTCTGGATATTTCATATAAATGGAATCATACAGTAATACAGTATGTGGCATTTTGTGTCTGGCTTCTTTCACTTAGTGTAATGTTTTCAAGGTTATCTATGTTGTTGAATGCATCATTGCTTCATTCCTTTTTATTGGTGTATTTCATCATATATGTGTGTGTGTGTGTGTATGTATGTATATATATATATATACACATACATATCACATCTTAGTATCCCTTCATTAGTCCTTAGAAGTTTTATTGCTCTTGTGAATGGGATCATCTCTCCTCTAGCTACATTTTTAAAATTGGTTATTGCCAGTATATAGTAAGGGGGCTGTTTTTTTTGTATTCTGATTTTCTATTTGGCATCTTTGTTGGTTTGTAGATTCTCTGGATATTCTGTAGAAAGCCATAGGTACTACAAGTAATGGTGGTTTTGTTTCTTCTGTTTTAAAACTGTTTATATATTTTTTCCTTGGAATATTACACTGCCTAGGGCCTCTGGCATAATGTAGAGGAATAGTGGTGATAGTGGACCTCCCAGTCTGGTATGACTTTGATAATGCTTTTAAATATTCACCAAGAGTATGGTGGTTACTTTAGGTTTGTGGCAGATTTGCTTTAACGTGTTAAGAAATTGTATACTTTTGGTGTTCTAATAGCGTTTTTTTTCAATTATGCTTATGTTAAATTTTTATCATATTCCTTTTTTATATCCTCTTTAACAAAGTTGAATTATTAGCTATAATATCAATTCATTTTGTTTTCCTTCCAAAGTTTGTATTATGAAAACGTTATATTTCCAAATGTAAAATTATATTTTAATATTGAATTTGCCTTTTCTTTTTTTCTTTTTTGTTTTGTTTTGTTTTGTTTTGAGACAGAGTCTTGCTCAGTCACCCAGGCTGGAGTGCAGTGGTGCAATCTCGGCTCACTGCAAGCTCCGCCTCCTGGGTTCACACCATTCTCCTGCCTCAGCCTCCTGAGTAGCTGGGACTACAGGCGCCGGCCACCACGCCCAGCTAAATTTTTTGTATTTTTAGTAGAGACGGGGTTTCACCATTTTAGCCAGGATGGTCTCGATCTCCTGACCTCATGATCCACCTGCCTCGGCCTCCCAAAGTGCTGGGATTACAGGCGTGAGCCACCGCGCCCAGCCTGAATTTGCCTTTTCAAATCATACTGACACCCTATCCTGAGAGTAAACTCCCCTTGTAGGTATTTTTCTTTCTTCTCTTACTTGAGGATCAGTATCTTGAAGAAAGATCAGACTGACTGAAGAGTTTACAAAGGCTAATAAATATGAAGCACTCTGAACAGTGCCTGGCACTTAAGTCTTAGTTATTATCATAATTATACAATGTAGTTAGTAATAAATTATCAAAGAGTGTTGATTTGGAGTCCTGAGGAGGAGGCTTCACTAGGGGGAGGCCGGCCCAAATGGAGTGGCTAATGGAGAATGTGGTATTTGACTTGGCAATTGAAATTAAATTAAGTGTGTTAATATAAAACATAATAATTATAGAAATATAGGCAAACAGAAGAAAGTAAAAATCACCTATATTTCCACCACTTAGTTGCTTTTGAAATTTTTATATATTTTTTTCAGAGGTCATTTGATATTGTATACATAAATCCAAACCTTATAAAATATTCATTTTCTGAATCTCACTAGTTGTTAAGCCTCTGTAATGATAACAGCCTTCACATCATCACATGAAAACATTCATTAATGAATTGCCCACTTATATGTAGGTCCCCATTGTGATGTCTTAAGATAGCACTAACGAGTGTCTGCCTACTAAGCATCATTTCCTTTATAGGCCAGTTGCTCCTCAGTTATATAGGATTTTACTGGACATGATAGTGCAAATTCATTGTAGAATAGAATTGCAAATCTTGCAAAAGATGGAGAACTTCGTGAAACTGATGAAACTAGGTTGACAATCTGCAGAAAACACTTGCTGATTGTTGAACACATTGATTGCTGACAGCCCTACACCTGGTAAGGATCGAAAAAGAGACAGTATCTGCATGCTCCAGAAGAGAATGAGTTGAATGACAAAATAGGGAGAGGTCCTTTTGATGCCCATCCTCAAATAATTTTGCTCAAAAGTGATACTGTTTCTGAGCTTGTCAGAAACGTCAAATGCTCATTGAAGGATGTTTTGTGCTCTTAAGTTTGCAGGGGAATTTATTCCCCAAATATGAAAACATGATTTATTTTAAGGTAGCATTTTCCAGAAGAAATATGCTAGGAATACATGTAGTTTAAAATCTTCTCATGGGCACATTAAAAAATTTTTTAAAATGGTGGAACTAATTTTAATATATTTAATTCAGTATATCAAATATACTTTTGTATATATTTCAAGATAAAATCAATATAAAATTATCAATGGAATGTGTGACGTTCTTTTTTCTATACTAAGCCTTTGGAATCTAGAATGTATTTTATACCCACAACACATTTCAACTGGACTAGTCACATTTCAAGTGCTCAGTAGCCACATGTATTGGATAGTGTGGTTCTAAGAACTAGTGTAAAGTTGTATATCAAAATTTGCTAAAAGATTAAATAAAATGTATCCTCTTGTTTTTTTCCCTTAAAATGTAATACTAATCAAAACTTTTTATTTCCCATTATTTACTGTGATATTTTAAGTGGATTCACTTTAACTGACTTTTCTCTGGTAACAAGTATCCTTGAATAATATGGACCATATGAATATTGTTTTTTAAAAATAAAATGATACTTTAAAAAACTTAACAAACATCAGCAACTTTAATGCCAGTATTTATTCTTCTGTCATTACTTTCATCCTTCAAATAATCTGTTTAATCTATGTACTGTAATTTGTTCAATGAAACCATTCTTTTAAGACAGTAGGCACTTTAGACTTTTATTAACTTCAACTTTGTAGACATTCTTTATTTTCTTGAGATGAAGTACTTTGTCAAAGTTAGTTTACTTTAAGCTTTTGCTATATATTTTCAAATAACCCTCCAGAAAAGTTTATAAATTTATCTTGCCATTGGTAGTATATGAGTATGCCAAATTCCCATGCCTTGCCTTTGATAAGTATGATTATTCAATAACCGTGCTAGTTTCTTGGGCAAAAAGAAGAAACCCAGAACCTTGCTTTTTATTTCACCTTTCTCAACTGGTGAGGCAGAATGTATCTGCATATTTATTGGCTCTTCATGGCCAACTTCACTATAGAGTTATCCGTGGAGGTTGTTTTTTATTTCCTGTGCATTCTGTAACTTGCATTTATTATTTGGTGTTTTTGAAAGAATAGTTAAGTTGTTTTACCCAGATCATGTTCATATTTTTAACTACTAAATACCTTTCCATCATATGAAATAACATGTTTTATTAATGTTTTTCTATGATAGACTTTTGATTGTTTCTTTAATTTTTGGGGGGGATTACATAGATGCATTCAGTAAACATCCTTGAAATTTATTTATGCACATGTACAAGAAACTCTTGAAGATATATGCCTAGAAGTGAAATTGCAGGGTCTTATTTTATGTAAACTTTGAATTTGACCATTTGATGCCAAATTACTCCCCAAAGTGACAATACTAATTTAAATTTCTATAGCAATGTAGATGGATTGTATCTGTCACATTAAGGAGATAATACTACAGAAGGAAGAACAAAGATGTTAAAGGAGAAAATATATAGGTATATATTTTTGTGTATATATAAATACCCTAAAGTTCAATTAGAAAGCTCAGAGGTTTTTGACCTTTTCATTTTGAATATTGCATCATATAAGTGATTGTACATAAATATATCATAAACCTCATATAAATATTTACCAGCGGGGCGCGGTGGCTCATGCCTGTAATTCCAACACTTTGGGAGGCCGAGGTGTGTGGATCACCTGAGGTCAGGAGTTCGAGACCAGCCTGACCAACATGGTGAAACCTCGTTTCTACTAAATACAAAAAATTAGCTAAGCATGGTGGTGCATGCCTGTAGTCCCAGCTACTTATGAGCCTGAGGCAGGAGAATTGCTTGAACTCAGGAAGCAGAGGTTGCAGTGAGCCGAGATTGAGCCATTGCACTCCAGCCTGGGAAACAAGAGCAAAACTCCATCTTAAAAAAAAAAAAATTACCTAGCTGGGGAAAACTGGTAAGAGTTTAAATGATCAGCTATTTAGTAGTGCCTTTAATGAGGACAGACTACAAGAGGAAGTAAACACCTGTTGGGGAGAACCAGGAAAGCACCTCTGTCCAGCTCTGCCCCTGTCTCACCCATCCTAGGGTGTAGATTCTACCATTGGACAATTATTCCTTTTTGTCTTCTATTCTGTTAAAATTTAGAAGACTTTCGTTGGGGTAACTGCAAAGTAACACTGTGATATTAACACCCTAATGTGAATGAATATATGTGATCAATTGCTAGTGACAGGCAGACCAGAACAGCGTGACACCACCAGAGGGTTAGTGAGGAAATGGCAGTGAGGTGGACATGGTTGGGGGATGGGCTGGATGATTTACTGAAAGAAACCTCACCCACTTCCAACTTACCCTGAGGATGAATTCTGCATTTCTGCAGGGAAAGTAAAAAGAACTTTATGAAACTGTGTGCCTAAAAGCTTTCAGAAAACTGTTTTTGGTTTTT
This sequence comes from Pan troglodytes, assembly GCF_028858775.2. NCBI lineage: Eukaryota > Metazoa > Chordata > Mammalia > Primates > Hominidae > Pan > Pan troglodytes. Next base: position 43,834,421 of record NC_086015.1, read on the forward strand.
TATTCAATCATTATCTTCCCTAGATAATTATGAGTTAAATTTTCCGTGTATATTTATATATCATCATCTGGGGCAAGAAAAAACACTGTATGGAATTCCATTTTGTGGCTGTGATTTACAATGTGATACTACTGATGAGACAGATGTGTGATCTGCAGCCGGGATACACAAATCCATGCTGTGGGCTGACAGTTTAATCTTACTGAGCTGACACTGGGGAAGAAAATGCAAAACGTGTGTGCCCCAGGAAGGGTGAGTGCCTGGAAAACAGCTGCCCATGACCTCGGGATCTAATGTGGCTATTTGCCAAAAGCCTCAAATAATCTTCTGACACTGAATCCTGGTGGCTCAGATAACAGTGTCCTGTGATATGGTTCCCTCTTTTTGGTGTGAAATGTAACTATCTCAAAGTGTGTTGGGTCATTTTCTAGTCTGGCAAGCCCAGATGACAGGATTCTGGTGAAATCTTTGGGGAAAAGAAAAATACCCAATCCTCTTTACATGATGGTTTTGTTTGTTTGTTTGTTTGTTTGTTTCCTGAAGAGATCCCAGTATGTGTAAGCAGTGCTTCCAGTTCCTAAAACCTTTCTGACTTCCTCTTGAAAACCTCTGTCTCCAGCATCATTTCATTTTACCCATGTAGCTCCAGCCTCAGAAAATATGGCAGGTGCTGCTTTTGTGTTTGTCTTACATGAATATGGTTTTGTTGCTTTGCTTCTTCTGAAAAGCAATTTATTAATCATTAGAGATTTTGATTTACTAGAATGATACATAAATAGTATTATGTTTGAGATGAGTATCTTTCTTTTACAGCTAATTATAAGAAAAATCAGAAATGCTGTTTTAATTGTTTTAATCCTTGTTCAAAGTCTTTCAGAAACCCACCAATCAATTTTTCAGCTCTGTGGTCCAGAGGATGTCAGGTGCCTCTCCTAGAACTGCAGATCTTGCAGTCTGACACTGGAATATTGCTGAGATCCCCTAAAGGCTACTTCATGCTCCCAGGTCTGAATCATTCCTTTTGCAGGTTCCAAGTACCTGATGCATGTTCTTCCCACTCCCCCTGCCACCATCCACTTTCTGCTTGGGTTGCTTTTCCCTCAGGCTGCTGCTGATGGCGGATGGGGATGCAATGCTGACATTTTCCCCTTCTCTTTTATAAATGATCCGAAAGCAACAAAGAGAATGAAAAACAAAAGACCAAACATTTTTCACAAATCTGAAAGATAGTTAAAATTGCTTCCCCAAAAGGTGGAAACATTGCTAGAAAAAGTGGGATCATGGGATGCATGGGAGGTACCTGGAAGGAGGCAGAAGGATGTGCTCTGCATGTTCAGTCAAGAGCACCTGAAGGTGAAATTTCCTATTGGAGTGCAACACCCAAGTCCCTTGTACATAGTGGGATAAGGAAGCCTGCAGAGGCAGCAAACACTTCCTGCTGTCCACCACTGCCCACCCCCGACCCCTGTACCACCCCGCCCCGACTTAGTGCCTTCTTTGCCTTTTGGCCAATCTCACCAGAGTTTTTACTGGTTCTTTTCAGACTTTCCAAAGAACCAACTTTTGGCTTTGTCTTCTCTATCCTATCATTGTTTCTATTTATTAATCTCTGTTCTCATCTTTATTATTTCTTTCCTATTTCTTTGGGTTTTTTTCTCTAATCTCTTAAATTTACATGATTAATTCATTAACTTACAGCTTAGCTTCTTTCCTATATATGCATTTAGGACTATAAATTTTTCTCTAAGTATTGCTTCAGCAGTGTTTTTATTTCACAAGTTTTGGTATATAATGTTTTTGTTATTGTTCACATGTGAATTTTTAAAATTTTCATAATTTCTTCTTTGACTTTTGACTTATATGTTTTTTCCTAGAACTTTTTAATATATTTTTTTCTATTTTAATTCATGGTGACCAGAGAATATGGTCTACATGATTCCAGTTATTTGAAATTTGTTGATGCTTGTTTCGTGGCCTGGTACATAGTTATTGTTCACAAATGTTCCATAACTTCTTGAAAAGAGAGTTATTGGTTGCAGAGATTCATATCTGTTTATTAGCTGAACTTAGTTAATTATGTTATTCAAATATTCCATTTTTTTACTGATTTTTTGCAGTTTGGTTAATCAGTTATTGAAGGAGAAGTATATGAAAGCCAATTTATTAATTTCATCTTGTGCTTTCATTTTGTTTTGTATATTTTGAAGGTGCCTTTTAGTTTAAGTGTATACCATTATGAGAAACCCTCTTAGTCTCTAGTAATACCTCTTGTTTTTTAAGTCTGTGTTTAAGAGAGCTATACTATATTATATTTTTAAGTTGACATATAATAATTATACATATTTGTGGAATGTAGTGATGTTTCAATATATACGGTATACAGTGATCAGATCAGGGTAATTTGCATGTCTATCATTTCAAACATTTATCATTTCTTTGTGTTAGATACATTCAATGTCATACTTCTAGCTATTTGGAACTCTATAACAAGCTTGTCTGTGCCCCATGGGCTGCATGTGGCCCAGAATGGCTTTGAATGTGGCCCAACACAAATTCGTCAAATTCGTAAACTTTCTTAAAACATTATGAGATTTTTTTTTTGCGATTTTTTTTTTCTCATCAGCTCTCATTAGTGTTAGTGTATTTTATGTGTGGCCCAAGACAATTCTTCCAATATGGCCCAAGGAAGCCAAAAGATTGGATACCTCTGCTCTATAGCATATTATTATTGACTATAGTCATCCTGTAATGCTGTAGAACACTAGAATTTGTTACTCTCATCTAGCTGTAATTTTGTATCGTTTAACAATTCTCTCCCTTTCTCTACCCTTCCCAGCCTCTAGTATCCTCTGTTCTACTTTCATTTGTATGAGGTCATCTTGTTTTAGCTTCCACAAAGGAGTGAGAACAGTGGTTAACTTTCTGTTCCTGGCTTATTTCACCTAATGTAATGTCCTCCAGTTCCATTCATGTTTCCACAAATGACAGGATTTGATTCTTTTTTTTTTATGGCTGAATAGTATTTCATGGTGTATATATACACCTCATTTTCTTTACCCATTAACCTGATGTTGGACACTTGGCTGTTGTGAATAGTGCTGCAATAAACATGGGAGTGCAGATGGCTTGGCTTTGCTTTTCTTTCTTTCTTTTTTTTTTTTTTTTGAGATAGAGTCTGACTCTATCACCCAGGCTGGAGTGCAGTGGCGCAATCTTGGCTCACTGCAACCTCCGCCTCCTGGGTTCAAGTGATTCTCCTGCCTCAGCCTCCCCAGTAGCTGGGATTACAGGTGCCCGCCACCACGCCCAGCAAATTTTTGTATTCTTAGTCGAGATGGGGTTTTGTCATGTTCCCCAGGCTAGTCTTCTGACTTCAAGTGATCTGCCCACCTCGGCCTCCCAAAGTGCTGAGATTACAGGCGTGAGCCACCGTGCCTGGTCAGATGTCTTTTCAATACACTGATTTCTTCTCCTTTGAATAAATGCCCAGTAGCCCAGTAGTGAGATTGCTGGATCATATGGTAGTTCTACTTGTAGCTTTTTGAGGAACCTCCATACTGTTCTCCATAGTGGCTGTCCTATTTTACACTCCCACCAACAGTATGTAAGTGTTTTCTTTCCTCCACATCCTTGCCAGCATTTGTTATTTTTCGTCTTTTTGATAATAGCCATCCTAACTGGGGTAAGATGAAGACTCATTGTGGTTTTGATTTGCATTTTCCTGATAATTAGTGATGTTGAGCATTATAAATATATTTGTGGAACATTTACATATCTTCTTTTGAGAAATGTCTACTTAGAGCATTTGCCTTCTTTTTAATGGGATTTTTTTTTCTGTTGAGATGTTTGACTTCATTTTATATTCTGGATATTAATTTCCTGTAAGATGAATAGTTTGCAAATATTTTTTTCTCATTCTGTAGGTTGTCTTATCACTCTATTTATTATGTATTGTTTCCTTTGCTTTGGAGAAGCTTTTTAGTTTGATATAATCCCTTTGCTTATTTTTGCTTTTGTTTCCCATGCTTTTGAAGTCTTATCCATAAAATCTTTTTCCAGATCAATGTCCTAAAGTATTTCCCCTATGTTTTTATCTAGTAGTTTTGTAGTTTTGTCTCTTACATTTAGATCTTTAATCCATTTTGAATTGATTTTTGTTTAAGGCGAGAAGTGGAGGTATAGTTTCATTCCTCTGCATATGGACATCGTTTTCTCAGCACCATAATTTAAGAGATTATCCTTTCCTCGGTGAATGCTCTTGGTGCCTTTGTCAAAAATCAGCTGGTTGTAGATATGTGGATTAATTTCTGGGTTCCTTATTCTATTCCACTTATTCTATGTGTTTGTTTTTATGGCAATATTATGCTGTTTTGGTTATAACAGCTTTGCAGTATATTTTTAAGTCTGGTAGTGTGATGTCTCCAGCATTGTTCTCTTTGCTCTGGATTGCTTTGGCTGTTTGGAGTCTTTTGTGGTTCCATACATAGTTTTGGATTTTGTTTTCTATTTTTGTGAAGAATGTCATTAGTATTTTGATAGGGATTATTTCATTGAATCTGTAGGTTGCTTTGGATAATATGACCATTTTAATTATATTCATTATTTTGAACCTTGAATATGGCATATTTTTCCATTTGTATTCTCTTCAATTTCATTTAATCAGTGTTTTATATAGTTTATTTTGTAGAGGTTTTTCACCTCCTTGGTTATATTTATTTCTAGGAACTAGGTATTTTGTTTTATTTTTTGTAGCCATTGTAAATGGGATTGCCTTCTGGATTTCTTTTTCAGATAGTTGATTGTTTGTGCATATTAATCCTACTAATCCTACTGATCGTTTTTTTTTTCTTTTTCTTTTTAACAGACAGTTTCTCACTCTGTTTCCCAGGATAGAGTGCAGTGGCATGATCATAGCTCACTGCAGCCTTAAACTCCTGGGCTTAAGTGGTCTTCTTGCCTCAGCCTCCCAAGTAATTGTGACTATAGGCATATGCCACCACATCTGGCTAATTTTTTAAAATTTTATATAGAGACAAGGTCCAACTATGTGGCCCAGGCTAGTCTCAAACTCCTGGCCTCAAGTGATCCTTCCACCTTGTATTTCCATAGTGCTGGGATCACAGGCATTGAGCCACTGTGCCCAGCCAGTGCTATTGATTCTTGCTTGTCGATGTTGTATACTACAACTTTATTGAATTTGTTTATCAGTTCTAAGAGCTTTTTGGTAGAGTATTTTGATTTTTTGCTATATAAGATTATGTCATCTGCAGAGACAACTTGACTTTTTCTTTTCTATTTGGATGCCCTTTCTTTCTTTCTCTTGCCTAATTGCTCTTACTAGTACTTTCAGTACTATGTTGAATAAAAGTGGTGATAGTGGACATCCTCGTCTTGCACTAGTTCTTGGAGAAAAAGCTTTTGGCTTTTTCCCATTCAGTATGATGTTAGCTGTGGGCTAGTCATATATGGCTTTATTTTGTTGATGCGCTTTCCTTCTATACCTAATTTATTGAGAGTTTTTATCATGAAGGGATGTTGGATTTCATTAAATTTTTTCGTTGCATCTATTCAGATAATCATATATTATAGTTTTTGCCCTTCATTCTGTTGATGTGTTGCATTTATTGATTTGCAGGTGTTGAACCATCGCTGTATCCTTGAGATAAATCCCACTTGATCATGGTGTATTATCTTTTTGACATGTTGTGGGTTTTTTTGTTTGTTAAGGATTTTTACATCTATATTTATTAGGGATATTGGCCTGTATTTTTCGTTGTTATTTTTCTGATCTGGTTTTGCTCTCAGGGCTATGCTGGCCTGGCAAAATGAGTTAGAAAGAATTCCTTATGCTTCAATTCCTTTGAATAGTTTGAGAATAGTTGGTGTTAACTATTCTTCAACAGTTTGGTAGAATTTAGTGGTGAAATCATCTGATCCTGAGATTTTCTTTTTTGGGAGGGTTTTTACTACTGATTCAATCTTGTTACTTTTTTAATTGGTCTGTTCAGGTTGTCTATTTCTTCTTGATGCAATCTTGGTAGGTTATATGTGTCTAGGAATTTGTCCATCTCTTCTAAGGTTTTAAATTTATGGGTATATAGTTGTTTATAATAGTCTCTCATGAGCCTTTGCATTTTGGTGATATCCATTGTGACATCTTTTTTGTTTCTGATTTTATTTATTTAGGCCTTCTCTCTTTTTTTCTTAGTCTAGCTAATGGTTTGTCAATTTTGTTTATATTTTTTTTAAAAAAACAATTTTTTTGTTGATCTATTGTATTTTTTTAGTCTCAATTTTGCTTATTTCTGCTCTTTATTATTTTTTCTTTCTACTAATTTTGAATTTGGTATGTTCTTGCTCTTCTATTTTCTTGAGATACATCATTAGATTATTTATTTGAAATCTTTCTACTTTTTTGATGTGGGCATTTATTGCTATAAACTTGAGTCTTTATACTGCATTTGCTGTGTCATAGGTTTTGATATGTTGTGTTTCTGTTCTCATTTGTTTCAAATAATTTTTAAATTTCCTGCTTAATTTCTTCTTTTACCCATTGATCAGGAACATGTTGTTTAATTTCTGTATATTTGTATAGTTTTGAATATTCTTATTATTAATTTCCAGTTTTATTCCATTGTGGTCAGATAATGTATTTAATATGATTTTTTTTTAAATTTTTTGAGACTTGTTTTGTGTCCTAACATATGGTCAGCCCTTGAGAATGTTATATGCGCTGATGAAAAGAACATGCAGCTGTTGGGTGAATAAATATTTATTAGACCCATTTGGTCTGGGGTCCAGTTTAAATCCAATGTTTCTTTGTTCATATTCTGTCTTAATGATCTGTCCAATGCTGAGAGTGGGGAGCTGACATCCTCAATGATTATTGTATTGAAGTTTATTTCTCCCTTTTGATCTAATAATATTTTCTTTATATATTTAGATGCTCCAGTATTGGTTGCATATATATTTACAATTATATTATCTTGTTGAATTGATTGGTCTCTTTATTATTATATAATGTTCTTTGTCTCTTTCTATTGTTTTTGGTTAAAGTCTGTTTTACTGATATTATATCAGGCAATATATAAAAGTATAGCTACTCCTGCTCACTTTTGGTTTCCATTCCCAAAAGGGAATATCTTTTTTCACCCCTTTACTTTCAGTCTATGGGTGTCTTTCCAGGTAAGGTGAGTTTCTTGTATACAGCATATAGTAGGGTTTTGCATTTTAATTTTTAATTTTTTGTTTGTTTGTTTTTAGAGACAAGGTCTTGCTTTGCTGCCCAGGCTGGAGTGCGGTGGCATGACCATAGCTCACTCCAGCCTCAAACTCCTGAACTCAAATGATCCTCCCACCTCAGCCTCCTCACTAGCTAAGAGTGTTCGCATGTGCCACCATGCCCAGCTTTTTAAAAATTTCTTTGTACAGATGGGGCCTTACTGTGTTCACTAGGCGGGTCTCAAACTCTTAGGCTCAAGCGATCCTCCCATCTTGGCCTCCCCAAATGCTCAGTTTATAGGCGTGAGCCACCGCATCAAGCCAGGTCTTATTTTTTTAATCCATTCAGCCAATCTGCATCTTTTAATTGAGGAATTTAATCTGTTTACATTCAAATTATTATTAATGGGTGAGAACTTACTCCTGTCATTGTATTGGTTGTTTTCTTGATTGTTTTGTATATCTTTTATTCTTTACTTCCTCTGTTATTATTTTTGTTGCTGCTTGGTTTTCTATAGCAATAAGGATTGGTTCCTTTTTTTTCTTCTTTGTGCATTGCCTTTACCAGTGAGTTTTGTAATTTCACATTTGGTGAATGTGATGATAATTTCACACTTGGTGAATTTCACATGCTGGTAGTTACTGTCTCTTCACTTCTCCATGGAAGATGCCCTTGAGCATCTTGTCTAGTGGTGATCAATTCCCTGTTTTTGCTTGTCTATGAAAGATTTTATTTATCCTTCAATTCTGAAGGATAGCTTTGCCGAATATAATATTCTTGATTGGCAGTTTTTTTTTTCTTTCAGTACTTTGGATATATCATTCCATTCTCTCCTGTCCTGTAAAATTTCTGTTGAGAAGTCTACTCTTAGTCTCATGGGATTCCCTTATATGTGACTTGATGCTTTTCTCCTGCTGTTTTTAGAATTCGTTGTCTTAGACTTTTGACAGTTTGACTATAACTCGCCTTGGAAAGGACCTGTTTGAGTGGAATCTATTTGGGGTCCTTTGACTTTCTAGGTCTCGATGTCTATCTGTCTTCTAGGAACTTATGGAGTTTTCAGCTATTATTTTATTAAGTATATTTTCTACATGTTTCTTCTTCTCTTCTCCTTCTGGAATGCCCATAATGTGACTATTTATTTGCTTAGTGGTGTCCCATAAATTCTGTAGGCCTTCTCCATCCTTTTAAATTCTTTTCTCTCTCATTTTTTTGTCTGCCTGACTTATTTTAAAAAACTTATCTTTAAGTTCAGAAATTATTTCTTTTGTCCTGTGTTGTCTGTTGTTGAGGCTCCCTATGTATTAGTCTGTTGTATTGTCTTGTATCTTACTGAGTTTTCTTAAGATTATGATTTTGAATTATTTCTGGCAATTTATATATATATATATAATATCTTTTAATTTTATTTTTCCATAAGTTATTGGGGTACAGGTGGTATTTGGTTACATGAGTAAGTTTTTAGTGGAGATTTGTGAGAGGCTAGTGGACCCATCACCCGAGCAGTATACACTGCACCATATTTGTTGTCTTTTATCTCTCGCTCCCCTCCAACTCTTCCTCCCAAGTCCCCAAAGTCTATTGTATCATTCTTATGCCTTTGCATCCTCATAGCTTAGCTCCCACATATCAATGAGAACATACAATGTTTGGTTACCAACTCCTGAGTTATTTCACTTAGAATAATAGTCTCTAATCTCATCCAGGCCATTGCAAATGCTGTTAATTCATTCCTTTTTATGGCTGAGTAGTATTCCATCATATATATCAGAGTTTCTTTATCCACTCGTTGATTGATGGGCATTTGGGTTGGTTCCACGATTCTGCTATTGTGAATTGTGCTGCTATGAACATGTGTATGCAAGTATCGTTTTCAAATAAAGACTTCTTTTTCTCTGGGTCGATACCCAGTAGTGGGATTGCTGGATCAAATGGTAGTTCTACTTTTAGTTCTTTAAGGAATCTCCACACTGTTTTCCATAGCAGCTATACTAGTTTACATTCCCACCAGCAGTGTAGAAGTGTTCTGTGATCGCCACATCCATGTCAACATCTACTGTTTTTCGATTCTTTGATTATGGCCATTCTTACAGGAGTAAGGTGGCATTGCATTGTGGTTTCGATTTGCATTTCCCTGATCATCAATATGATTGAGATCTTTTACTGTAGAATTATTGTGTTTCTTTAGATGTGTCATGTTTTCTTGCATTTTTATGTTTGATGTGTCCCTAGGTTGATGCCTACACATCTAGTGGAACAGTTGCCTCTTCCAATTCTATGGAGAATGTTTCATAAGGAAAGACTTATTTGTATTGATAGGTCTTGGGGTTTTGGTTGGGTGGGATGCATTCACTTTGGTTTTAGCCGGACATGGTAATGTAGTTCCTGTTCTGTTTTTTCACTTGTAGTCCACACTAAAGATGTTTGTGAGTTTCTCAGTGTCCTAGGCTGTGAGAGGTTGTGGTGATTCTGGTGAGGCTGCTGGAAGTGAGCTTGCTGGGGTGTTTCTCAGGAGAGCTTGCATGCACATCGTGTGTTGGCTAACTTGAGTCCTGGCTCAATGGGGTTGGGGCCATGGGGCTGTTATTCTGGCCAGGGACACTGTACTTTTTTTTTATACATAATACCGTTGCGCACCTAATAGATTATAGCATAGTGTAAGCATAACTTATATGCACTGAGAAACCTAAAAAAAATTGCATGAATTGCTGTATTGTAATATTTGCTTTATTTTAGGGGCCTGGCTCCAAACTCACAATTTCTCTGAGGTATGCCAAGTTGTGAATGCAACTGTACGTAGGCTCTTTCTAACATCCTGGCCTCTCAGTTCTTTACCTTTTCTGCTCAAATTATCTCTCCTCCACCTGGCCCTGCCACTCACTTCCACAGTTGTAACCTAAACTTTGTCATTCCTAGTAACTACCAGCTTCACAATCTGTTTCCTTCTTATGTTCTCTGACAACCAATCTTCAATTTCTAACCCTCTCTCTCTGACTTCAACTCTAAAAGTTCCTCAGTGTCTCTTTCAGTCTCTAACCCCAGTTGCTTGAGATTCTCTTATTTTGCCTTTTCCAGCTTCTCTTTTGTGGTCTACCCTATAGAAAAACCTTCATACATCCTCACTTCACTTATCTCTTTAGGGCAATATTCTATTCACTTGGATGAACCATAGCACTGGTCAAATCCTGATCTTTACCTACTCCATACCTGCGTTTAGGATGCTGAATGTGGCTGGAGAAGAACTTACAGTTAACTGGCCTCACGTGACCATGAACCTCAGGTGGATCCTTGTTGCTGCCTGATAGTTCCCTAGTCCTTGTACTCTCTTATTCTCTTCATTGATGTCTCACATTTTTCTCCTGTCTCCTCAAATATCTATACCTCGTCACCATTCTCACTCTTACACATTGTCCCGGTTTCCTCTCTCACTGAGAAAACCAAAGCCATCGTGAGGAACTTTCACAGGCCTGCACCACTGTCTGCTCACCTGCCATATCTGCTGCCCTTTGTTCTGTGACCAACATGAAATGTCACTCCACTCCCTAGCCCTGGAGCCCACCTTCTTCAAATATTCAAGCATATCACCCTAGTAATTTTCTTCTCTGAATTTCACTTTCCTTCTCTCTACCACATGTTTCTCATGGGCTTACAAATATGTTATTTTTCTTTTCTTGGAAAAACTCCCTCTTTAGCTTACTTCCACTCCTAGCTATGGCTCCCATTTCTTTGCTTTCCTGTATAAAAAAGAAAAAAAACTGCTAAAAAAGAGTTGTCTAGACTTGCTGTATGCAAATAATCTTCTCCCATTCTCTCTTACACCCATCCCTGCAGATTGCCAGCCCAATTTCATCAACTTCGCTGGAAACTTTCAAGATTATGAATGACCACCACGTTATGGAATACAATGTCAATTCTTAGTACTCATGATACTTAAAATGTTAGCAGCCTTCGAAGCAACCAATCTGTTAATCCTACTTGATGCACTTTCTTCACCAGGTCTCAAGGATATACTCTTGCTTTACCTTCTAAATCTCTGGAAGTTCTTTCTCATATTCTGCTTGACCTCTTAGTGTTGGACTGCCCCAGGACTCAGGCTTTAATCTTCTTTACCTGTTTATTTATCTTACCTCCTATAGACTCATCTTGTTTCATGGTTTTAATTACCATTTATGCCAGTGATCTTCAAGCATATCTATTTAGGCTGGACCTCTCTCCTGAACTCCTTGAATGACCTACTTGACATCTCCCCCTGGATGTGCAATAAATAGCTCCAAATCAACCTTCTAAAAGCTGAACTCCTGCTCTTCCCTCCAAAACTGTTCCGTTAGCATTTTTTGCATCTGTTGGTTGCCTAGGTCCCAATCAATATAATCATTATTTTCCTGTGAATACAGTACATTTATTTGTGGCTTAAAACTTTTTCTTAATATAAAATTATTAATCCCATATTTTACCTTCTTTTTAATACTTATTTTTGAAAGCTGGTGCATATTTTTCAATCATGGCACATGTCAATTTAGATATAAATTTTTATAAGAATTACTTGATTTATATCTATATTTCATAAAATACACAGTTGAAAAAATAAATCAGTATACCTATGTCATTCTACATATATTTACACATTTCTAATAGCTGATTGAATATCACTTGAAATTCTAATTAATTAAAATTAAATTCAATTAAAAATTCAGATTAGTTGCATTAGCTATGTTTTACACACTCAATAGCCACCTATGGCTGGTGGCTCTCGTATTGGACAGTGCTGGTAGAACCATCTTGTGGGATGGTTTATAAGTTTCTGGGTTTCTCATGTATGTAAAGGAAAGATAACCTAAAATTAAATATTCACAACCAAGTTAAAGGAAGAAGTTAGAGTTGCTTGCATTGCACCTGGCACTGTTGGTCAGAAGGAAGTTGAGAATTTTAATGTGGGAAATGTTGGAATGTAGAAAATAAGCACATCTGCGAGGAATCTCTTTCTGCTGCTTCTGCACTCTTCTTCCTCTCACCCTGTGTGCATTCTCTGCATCATGAGAACATGGCTTTGTTTATGTTCTGGAAATGGTTTTAGTGTTTCCTTTCTGAATAGGGAGGAATCTTGGGTTACAACACAGAATATGTTTGTAACAACCTGGCACAAATTTTCTTCAAGTTATTCTTCTCCAAATTTGTTAAAGAACTTCTCAAATAATTATCTTTCCAGTGGAAATGGATGTCTTACATTGCTTCCTTTCTTCCTATTAGGAATGTGAGAAATTCACTTAATTGCCAGAGAGAGGCACAGAGACCGAGACCTTGTATTTTTTACCCTTTTAGATTCATTAAACTGAAGTAGGTCTCAAAAAAGCTTTTTGGACTTGAGATGACATGCATTCAATACTTAATATTTACCATCAGATAAATTTGATAAGGAGGACAAATTTTAAGAAAACACTAGCAATCTCTAGCATGGGGAGTTTGGAGCACATAACACTCATTTCTTAAGTAGGAAAGAATGAAAACCTAATTAGCATCAAAAGCAAGTTTTGTTTTTTAAAGACTTTATACAATTGTTTAGGGTTCAATCTGGAAGGAAAGAAATAATTTTAGTGTAAAGCAGTGCCCCACAAGTAAGATGATTGAGCAGTAGGAATGTTGTCCTCTATGCCAATTTTTCCCCATTCAGGTGGCTTCACTGTTTATATATTGCATTTCAGGCAGGTGCCTGAATATATATCTTTAGGAATATGTATCTTTATGTTCTTAGCCTTAGACCCAGTCATCTTATTTCTGGGAACCTACCCTAAGGGAAGAAATTCATTAATGTGGAAAGCCGTTTATGCACAAAAATGTTTATCATAGTCCTCTGTGAAATAGCACCAAATTGGAATCAACCCAGATACACAACACTAGGAAACAGGTTAGTAAACAGATCCACTTGATAAAAGATAATACAGCTATTAGGAGTGATGCTTAAAGGTAATCAGACTAACATGGAAAATATGCTTGAGATAAAGTGTTTAGTGAAAAAAGAAGCATGCTTCTGTGTATAATAGGATGACAACAACAACAGGAACACCTACCGAGAGAGAAGTGAGACATAAATGAACCAATATGTTAGCAGTGGTTGTATTTGTTTGATGGTGTCAGGGTGATTTTCTTTTATAGCATGTAATATCTTTCGCGTTTTATAAATGGGAATTTTTTTGGGTTGGGGGGTTAATGAAAATCTTCTAATAATCAAAAGGAAAAAATCACAAAAGAATGAGAGGGGTAGAGAGCTATTATAGGCTCTTTCTGGTGCCTACTACCCAGGAGGTGGTTCTCCTTTGACAACTGTTTTGTAGAATTGAGACTCCAAAAGAAAGAGATGACAAAGAGATGGGTTAGGAAAGGTGCCCTGGCTGGGCTAGATGGAGGTAAACTCGTTAGGGGTTGTCACTCACTGCTGTCTATAGAAATTGAGAATCAGTGCTGTGTTCCTGACTTTCAGGTTCCCCTTTGCCTGGCATAGCGTTGGGTACAAGTGGGCACTTAAACAGTGTTTATTGAATTTAGAAAAAATGGGCAGAGACTGCACAGATTCCATTGGTCACATTATTTATCTTATGCTTTTAGGGTGTTACCTTCAGAATTTGAAAAACTAGGGCCAGGCACGGTGGCTCACGCCTGTAATCCCAGCACTTTTGGAGGCTGAGGCGGGTGGATCACCTGAGGTCAAGAGTTCAAGACCAGCCTGGCCAACATAGTGAATCCCCATCTCTACTAAAAATACAAAAAATTTGCAATTAGCTGGGCATGGTGGCAGGTGCTTATAATCCCAGCTACTTAGGATGCTGAGGCAGGAAAATCACTTGAACCCAGGAGGCAAATGTTACAGTGAGCCGAGATCGCACCATTGCACTCCAGCCTGGGCAACAAGAGCAAAACTCTGTCTCAAAAAGAAAAAATAAGTGAAGAAAATTTGTTGTTCTTTTCTATCCAGTTTGAAGTAAATACCCATGGGCATGACTGCTCAGTACAAAACAACCTTCCCAGCCTTTGGTAGTCCCTCTGAAATTGCTGAGCCACTTTATTTAAGATGAAGCTGCAGCTATTCAGCTATTTTGGTTAGGTTATGCTTAAGAGTTCTGTAACCTTGTCTGTAGAATTTGCTTTTATTTTGAACTTTTAAAAATATTGTAATTTTTTAGTTTTCAAAAATAGGCTATTTGTATATTTATTAGGACTATTCTCTGACCAATCAAGTAAAGTGTCATTTATAACAGAGTAGTTATTTTGCTTTAACTCATGAAGAAAGGAATAAATTTAACAAAAGACTTTGTTGATGTAACTATAAATAATGTTTCTAATATTGGAAGCTACTTTTCATTCATGTGGTTCTTAGAAAATACCTTAAAATAAAAAAAGAAAGAATCTATTGGTAAAGTTTAACTAAATTTTGTGTTTCATTTTGTAGTTCATAGCAGTTTCCATTTGTTTATTTTACTAAAATGATGCTGTGGCATTTCCAATTTAAGTCTCAGAATATTTTCATATGACATAAATTATGCTGTAATATAAGTAATATTCCTTTACCATTACCACAAAATAATCTAATTATAGCAATTATTTATTGGTAGCTGTGAAAATTTTATCACAAAATGGTAATTGCTGTTAAAGTTTAATGGCTCATTATATAAATATAATTTATATTATACATTCCAAGATAAATGTACTATACAATCACATTTCTACCCAAATATTTGAAAGATAAGGAAACAATATATCACAATCAGGAAAACTGAAAATGAAAAGTCACTAAACAATACAATGAGAAAATATCATTTTAATCATTGAATGCTAGGAGTAAAAAGGACAGGAGACAACTAGTCTCCACAGAATTTAGTATGTACAGACAATTTGTAGAGGGGACAGTGGGTGAATTTATTCTCTGCTTCCATGTCAATAAGAATGGATGAATTCCTTAAAAACCACTGAGACAGAAAAAGACATTGAGAATGAATTAAATAAAATATGCTTTTTATTGATCTACTCATGTGTCCATGTAATTTGAATATGAAACAGCAGAACCCTGTTGTGAAGCTTATCCATCTTAAGACAGAAGGAAGCACAGATAGAAAGTTCTGGAAACTTCTTACACAAGAATTCTGCCAAATAGTGAAAATAATTTCTAACTCCTGTTTATTATTTTTCTTAAGGACTAAAATCTTTGTTTTAAAAACTGTATTCTGCAAACTCTTTGAGAATTGCTGGGGGCAGGGGGTGTGGTGAGGATGGGGAACCAGCTGAATAAAAGAATAGAGACAGAGATTGGCAGATTTTTATCCCTCAATCTTGGCAAAATAGAAATAAAGTGAAACATACCACAAATATTTTATTAACTATTTAAAATTAAAATCTGTTTTGAATAAATATATATAATTTTTGATGCTACAGAAAATGTTATTTGAGGATGAGAAAATAACATGCTGCTTGTGAAGGCACACTATAAGTAAGTTTTTTTTAATTATACTTTAAGTTCTGGGATATATGTGCAGAACGTGCAGGTTTGTTACATAGGTATACATGTGCCATGGTGGTTTGCTGTACCTATCAACGTGTTATCTACATTAGGTATTTCTCCTAATGCTATCCCTCCCCTTGCCCTCCATTCCCCAATAGGCCCCAGTGTGTGATGTTCCCCTCCCTGTGCCCATATGTTCTCATTTTTCAACTCCCACTTATGAGTGAGAACATGGAGTGATTGATTTTCTGTTCCTGTGTTAGTTTGCTGAGAATGATGGTTTCCAGCTTCATCCATGTCCCTGCGAAGGACATGAACTCATTCTTTTTTATGGCTGCATAGTATTCCATGATGTATATGTGCCATATTTTCTTTATCCAGTCTAACATTGATGGGCATTTGGGTTGGTTCCAAATTTTTGCTATTGTGAATAGTGCTGCAGTAAACATATGTGTGGATGTATCTTTATAGTGTAATGATTTATAATCCTTTGGGTATATACCCAGTAATGAGATGGCTGGGTCAAATGGTATTTCTGGTTCTAGATCCTTGAGGAATTGCCATACTGTCTTCCACAATGGTTGAACTAATTTACACTCTCACCAACAGTGTAAAAGTGTTCCTATTTCTCCACATCCTCTCCAGCATCTTTGTTTCCTGACTTTTTAATGATTGACAATCTAACTGGCATGAGATGGTATCTCATGGTCGTTTTTATTTGCATTTCTCTAATGAACAGTGATGATGACCTTTTTTGCATATGTTTTTGGCCACATAAATGTCTTCTTTTGAGAAGTGTCTGTTCATATTCTTTGCCCACTTTTGGATGGGGTTGTTTGTTATTTCTTGTAAATTTGTTTAAGTTCCTTGTAGATTTTTGATATTAGCCCTTGGTCAGATGGATAGATTGCAAAAATTTTCTCCCATTCTGTAGTGAGGCAGTGCTCCTTTCGCGAGGGCATTAGCTGCGGGGAGTCTGTCCCTTGCAGACCCCTGACCCGGCGACAGATGATTAAAGTACACTGGCACACAGATATTCTGCTTTGCCAGTCCAGCTGAGGGTCTGAGGCCACTCACAGACTCTGAGGAGAGTCATGTAAAGAATGGCAGCCGCCGCCCTGAGCAGCTCCGCACTGCAAGCATTTATTTAGTATAGAATTAACAACAGAAACTTTGAGTAAACACACTTGTGGATAATTAACATGGTTAAGAGTGTAGTTCTAGGAATGATTAAAGCTCAGGTACCGGTGCTCTAGAGTAAATACTATTGGGGGCAATTTTCCTGGTTGACCTCCCTGCCAGAGGGCCATCTGGCTCAAAAGTTAGTTAATGGAGGTAGGGTAAAGAGATTTAACTGGGGAAGACTCTGTTGTCCCTAGCATTTACCCTATGACCTAATGCTGTAAGTTAAGACCCAGTCGCCTTCAGCCTGTTCAATTATTACAGCTATGTAACCTTTCGGCCTTCCAAAAAGGTTTGTGACTATTCCCCATAACTTTCCCTAATATTTCCCTTTAATATTTCTGCCACCAACCTGAGTGAATCCCAACACTGTAGGTTGCCTGTTCACTCTGATGATAGTTTCTTTTGCTGTCCAGAAGCTCTTTAGTTTAATTAGATCCCATTTGTCAATTTTGGCTTTTGTTGCCATTACTTTTGGTGTTTTAGTCATGAAGTCTTTGCCCTTGCCTATGTCCCGAATGGTACTGCTTAAGTTTTCTTCTACAGTTTTTATGGTTTTAGGTCTTATGTTTAAGTCTTTAATCCATCTTGAGTTAATTTTTGTATAAGGTATAAGGAAGGGGTCCAGTTTCAGTTTTCTATATATGGCTCATCAGTTTTCCTAACACCATTTATTAAATAGGGAATCCTTTCCCCATTGCTTGTTTTTATCAGGTTTGTCACAGATCAGATGGCTGTAGATGTGTGGTATTATTTCTGAGGCCTCTGTTCTGTTCCATTGGTCTATATATCTGTTTTGGTACCAGTACCATGCTATTTTGGTTACTGTAGCCTTGTAGTATAGTTTGAAGTCAGATAGCGTGATGCCTCCAGCTTTGTTCTTTTTGCTTAGGATTGTCTTGGCTATACAGGCTCTTTTTTGGTTCCATACGAAATTTAAAGTAGTTTTTTCTAATTTTGTGAAGAAAGCCAATGGTAGCTTGATGGGAATGGCATTGAATGTATAAACTACTTTGGGCAGAATGGCCATTTTTGTGATATTGATTCTTCTTATCCATGAGCATGGAATGTTTTTCCATTTGTTCGTGTCCTCTCTTATTTCCTTGAACAGTGGTTTGTAGTTCTCCTTGAAGAGGTCCTTCGCATCCCTTGTAAGTTGTATTCCTAGGTATTTTATTCTCTTTGTAGCAGTTGTGAATGGGAGTTCACTCATGATTTGGCTCTCTGTCTATTATTGGTGTATAGGAACGCTTGTGATTTTTGCACATTGATTTTGTATTCTGAGACTTTGCTGAAGTTGCCAGCTTAAGGAGTTTTTGTCCTGAGACAATGGGGTTTTCTAAATATACAATCATGTCATCTGCAAACAGAGACAATTTGACTTCCTTTCTTCCTATTTGAATACCCTTTATTTCTTTCTCTTGTCTGATTGCCCTGGCCGGAACTTCCAATACTGTGTTGAATAGGAGTGTTGAGAGAGGGCATCCTTGTCTTGTGCCGGTTTTCAGAGGGAATGCTTCCAGCTTTTGCCCATTTAGTATGATATTAGCTGTGGGTTTGTCATAAATAGCTCTTATTACTTTGAGATATGTTCCATTAATGCCTAGTTTATTGGATGTTTTTAACATGAAGGGGTGTTGAATTTTATTGAAGGCCTTTTCTGTATCTATTGAGATAATCATGTGGTTCTTGTCATTGGTTTTGTTTATGTGATGGATTACGTTTATTGATTTGCATATGTTGAACCAGCCTTGCATCCCAGGGATGAAGCTGACTTGATCTTGGTGGATAAGCCTTTTAATGTGCTGCTGGATTCGGTTTGCTAGTATCTTATTGAGGATTTTCACATTGATGTTCTTCAGGGTTATTGGCCTGAAATTTTCTTTTTTTGTTGTGTCTCTGCCAGGTTTTGGTATCAGGATGATTCTGGTCTCATAAAATGAGTTAGGGAGGAGTCCCTCTTTTTCTGTTGTTCGGAATAGTTTCAGAAGGAATGGTACCAGCTCCTCTTTATATCTCTGATAGAATTTGGCTGTGAATCTGTCTGGTTCTGGGCTTTTTTCGGTTGGTAGGCTATTAATTACCGCCTCAATTTCAGAACTTGTTTTTGGTCTGTTCAGGGATTTGACTTCTTCCTGGTTTAGTCTTGGAAGGGTGTATGTGCCCAGGAATTTATCCATTTTTTTCTAGATTTTCTAGTTTATGTGCATAGAGATGTGTATAGTATTCTCTGATGGTCAGTGGTGATATTCCCTTTATTATTTTTTATTGTGTCTATTTGATTCTTCTCTCTTTTCTTCTTGATTAGTCTGGCTAGTGGTCTATTTTGTTAATCTTCAAAAAACCAGCTCCTGGATTCATTGATTTTTTGGAGGGTTTTTTTGTGTCTCTATCTCCTTCAGTTCTACTCTTATCTTAGTTATTTATTGTCTTCTGCTAGCTTTTGAATTTGTTTGCTCTTGCTTTTCTAGTTTTTTTTTTTTTTTTTTCTTAAGACGGAGTCTCACTCTTGTGGTCCAGGATGGAGTGCAGTGGCGTGATCTTGGCTCACTGCAACCTCCGCCTCCCAGGTTCAAGTGATTCTCCTGCCTCAGCCTCCTGAGTAGCTGGGATTACAGGGGCCCGCCACCATGCCTGGCTAATTTTTGTACTTTTAGTGGAGACGGGGTTTCACCAAGTTGGCCAGACTGGTCTCAAACTCCTGACCTCACGTGATCTGCCCACCTTGGCCTCCCAAAATGTTGTGATTACAAGCATGGGCCACTGCGTCTGCCCTCTAGTGCTTTTAATTGTGATGTTAGGGTGTCAATTTTAGCTCTTTCCTGCTTTCTTCTGTGGGCATTTCATGCTATAAATTAAACAGCTGTGTCCCAGAGTTTCCGGTACATTGTGTCTTTGTTCTCATTGGTTGCAAAGAATTTATTTATTTACCCAGTAGTCATTCAGGAGCAGGTTGTTCAGTTTCCATGTAGTTGTGTGTTTTTCATGTGTATTTTGAGTGAGTTTCTTAATCAAGAGTTCTATTTTGTTTGCACTGTGGTCTGAGAGACTATTATGGTTTCCGTTCCTTTACATTTGCTGAGGAGTGTTTTACTTCCAATTATATGGTCAATTTTAGAATAAGTGCTATGTGGTACTGAGAAAAATATATATTCTGTTGATTTGGGGTGGAGAGTTCAGTAGATGTCTATTAGGTCCACTTGGTCCAGAGCTGAGTTCAAGTCCCAAATATCCTTGTTAATTTTCTGTCTCATTGATCTGTCTAATATTGACAGTGGGGTGTTAAAGTCTCCCACTATTATTGTGTGGTAGTCTAAGTCTTTTTGTAGGTCTCTAAGAAGTTGCTTTATGAATCTGGGTGTTCCTGTATTGGGTGCATATATATTTAGGATAGTTAGCTCTTCTTGTCACAGTGATCCCTTTACATTATGTAATACCTTTCCTTGTCATTTTTGATCTTTATTGGTTTAAAGTCTGTTTTATCAGAGACTAGGATTGCAACCCCTGCCTTTTTTTTGCTTTCCATTTGCTTGCTAAATCTTTCTCCTTCCCTTTATTTTGAGCCTGTGTGTGTCTTTGCACATGAGATGGGTCTGCTGAATACAGCACACTGATGGGTCTTGACTCTATCCAGTTTGCCAGTCTGTGTCTTTTAATTGGGGCATTTAGCCCGTTAACATTTAAGGTTAGTATTGTTATGTGTGAATTTGACCTGTCATTATGATATTATGCTAGCTGGTTATTTTGCCCACTAGTTGATGTAGTTTTTTCATAGTGTTGATTTGATATGCTTTTGCAGTGGCTGGTACCAGCTTTTCCTTTCCATATTTAGTGCTTTCTTCAGGAGCTCTTGTAATGCAGGCCTGATGGTGACAGAATCCCTCAGCATTTGCTTGTCTGTAAAGGATTTTATTTCTCCTCCACTTATGAAGCTTAGTTAGGCTGGTTATGAAATTCTGGGTTGAAAATTCTTTTCTTTAAGAATGTTGAATATTGGCCCCACTCTCTTGTGGCTTGTAGGGTTTCTGCAGAGAGATCTGCTGTTAGTCTGATGAGCTTCCCTTTGTGGGTAACCCGACCTTTCTCTCTGGCTGCCCTTAGCATTTTTTCCTTCATTTCAACCTTGGTGAATCTGACAATTATGTGTCTTGGGGTTGCTCTTCTCAAGGAGTATCTTTGTGGTGTTCTCTGTATTTCCTGAAGTTGAATGTTGGCCTGTCTGGCTAGTTGGGGAAGTTCTCCTGGATAATATCCTCAAGTGTGTTTTCCAACTCGGTTCCATTTTCCCCGTCACTTTCAGGTACACCAATCAAATGTAGGTTTGGTTTTTTCACATAGTCCCATATTTCTTGGAGGCTTTTTTCCTTTTCATTCTTTTTCTGTAACCTTGTCTTCACGGTTTATTTCATTAAGTTGATCTTCAGTCGCTGATATCTTTTCTTCTGCTTGATCAATTTGGCTACAACGTATGCTTCACGAAGTTCTCGTGCTGTGTTTTTCAGCTCCATCAGGTCACTTATGTTTTCTCTAAACTGGTTATTGTAGTTAGCAGTTCCTGTAACCTTTTATCAATCAAGGTTCTTAGCTTCCTTGCATTGGGTTAGAACATGCTCCTTTAGCTCGGAGGAGTTTGTTATTACCCACCTTCTGAAGCCTACTTCTGTCAATTCATCAAGTCATTCTCCGTCCAGTTTTGTTCCCTTGCTGGCGAGGAGTTGTGATCTTTTGGAGGAGAAGAGGCATTCTGGTTTTTGGGATTTTTCAGTCTTTTTGTGCTGGTTTTCCCTCATCTTTGTGGATTTATCTGCCTTTGGTCTTTTATGTTGGTGACCTTCGGGTGGGGTTTATGCCATTGGGGTCCTTTTTGTTGATGTTGATGCTATTGCTTTCTGTTTGTTAATTTTCCTTCTAATAGGCAGGCCCCTCTTCTGCAGGTCTGCTGGAGTTTGCTGGAGGTCCACTCCAGACCCTATTTACCTGGATATCACCAGCAGAGGCTGCAGAACAGCAAAGATTGCTGCTGCTTCTTCCTCTGGAAGCTTCGACCTTGAGGGGCACCCCCCAGATGCCAGCTGGAGCTCTCCTGTATGAGGTGTCTGTCAACCCCTGCTGGGAGGTGTCTCCCAGTCAGGAGGCACGGGAGTCAGGGACCCACTTGAGGAGGCAGTCTGTCCCTTAGCAGAGCTCGAGCACTATGCTGGGAGATTTGCTGCTCTCTTCAGAGCCGGCAGGCAGGAAAGTTTAAGTCTGCTGAAGCTGTGCCCACAGCCGCCCCTCCCCCCAGGTGCTCTGTCCCAGGGAGATGGGAGTTTTATGTATAAGCCCCTAACTGGGGCTGCTGCCTTTCTTTTAGAGATGCCCTGCCTGGACAGGAGGAATCTAGAGAGGCAGTCTGGCTACATGGGCTTTGCTATGCTGTGGTGGGTTCTGCACCCAGTTCGAACTTCCAGGTGGCTTCGTTTATACTGTAAGGGGAAAACCACCTACTCAACCCTCAGTAATGGCTGATACCCCTCTCCTGACCAGGCTCCAGTGTCTCTGGTCGACTTCAGACTGCCATGCTGGCAGCGAGAATTTCAAGCCAGTGGAGCTTAGCTTGCTCCGCTGAGCAAGCTAGCTAGCTCCGCTGAGCTAGACCACTTGGCTCCCCGGCTTCAGCCCCCTTTCCAGGGGAGTGAACGGTTCTGTCTTGCTGCCATTTCAGGTGCCACTGGGGTATGAAAGAAAACTCCTGCAGCTAGCACAGAGCCTGTTCAAAGGGCTGCCCAACTTTGTGGTTGAAACCCAGGGCCCTGGTGGTATAGGCACCCGAGGGAATCTCCTTGTCTGTGAATTGCAGAGACCATGGGAAAAGCCCAGTATCTGGGCTGGAATGCATGGTACCTCATGGCACAGTCCCTCAGGGCTTCCAATGGCTAGGAGAGGGAGTTCCCTGACCCCTTGCGCTTCCCAGGTGAGGTGATACCCCACCCTGCTTCTGCCTGCCCTCAGTGGGCTGCACCCACTTCTAACCAGTCCCAATGAGATGAACCAGGTACCTCAGTTGGAAATGCAGAAA
Organism: Pan troglodytes; assembly: GCF_028858775.2. NCBI lineage: Eukaryota > Metazoa > Chordata > Mammalia > Primates > Hominidae > Pan > Pan troglodytes. The sequence goes on from NC_086015.1 coordinate 43,857,371, forward strand.
TCACCTGCTTTCTGCATTGGTCTCTCTGGGAGCTGCAGACTGGAGCTGCTCCTATTTCGCTATCTTGCCAGCCTCCTCCAATAATTCTTGTGTGTTGAATTCTGCAACGCACCTTTAATTATTTTTGAAGTTGCTAACTTTAATTAAAGTTTGTGTCTGAACCTCCTGCTGTTGGAGGATGAATTACCAGAGTATAGCTGGGTTTGTGAAACCCGCAGTGGATCAGGCAATGTTAAAGATGATTAAACAATTTCCCTCCTTCCATGGAGGCTTCTTTTTCTTATTACCTAAAGCAGTTTCACAGTCCTTTTTTTTATCTATCTAATAGGATATTATCTAGGGTCAAATTTCTTTATAGTGTTATTGCTTCTATATGCTTGAATATAGTCACAGTTTGAAAGACTGAGCTGAGCATAATAATTTATTTTAAGCTTTTATATTTGAAACTATTTTCCTTTTGAAAATGTACACTCCAGTCTAGTTCAAACATTTATTTCAACTTTCACTATATTGAGGCTTTGAAAAAAGACAAGAAAGAAAAAGAAAAAAAAAACTTATTTATTGTATTTGGGCCTTGGATTGCTGAAGAAACCACAGCACAAAAAAGGATCAGATTAGAGAGGTGCTTTGAAAATATCTTGTCCAGAAGGAGAAAACTGGTGGAACCAAAATTATCAGTTGGCCAGTCTACCGTTTCATCAAGTGATATGTTACCTTGGTGAGACTAATGCATTCCATGGATATGAGTCCATGGCCAAATTGCTGTAAAATGAGTTCCCTGGTTAATGGGAGGAAACTGGCAGTTAAGTATTCTCAAGTGATGGATAACAGTGCAAACAGGAGCATTACAGGCAGAGATGGCATATCCTAAGTGTCTATTCCAGGAAGAAATCACTGCCCCCTCTGTATCAGGAAGGGGTATAGTGTAATCACTCTGCCACCATGTGATTGACTTGATTCCTGCCCTCTACACCCAATAGTGCTAGCCTCTGCTATTGGAAAGATAGATCCTCAGCAGTGGAGATAGATTAGGTCAGGACAGGGGAAGTCCATGAAGTTGGACTCATGCATAACCATGTTGTTGGCCTCATGGGGACAGGCTACCATGTCCATTTTGTATGAAGACTCATTGAACAAGCACTGGGGAAGAGGCTGAGAGACCTCCACAGATGTCATCTTGTCTACTTGATTATTGACAGCTTCCTCTGCAGAGAGTGTTCGAGCTTCCACATAGGCATTCAAATAACATTGCATTATGCCCATTCTGAAAGGTTCACCCACATGCCTCTTCCCCAGACCTCCTTATCCTTGATCTTCCAATCCTGTTATTTCCCATTCACCATGGTGTTAGCTACTGCCCACAAATTGATGTAGGTCCATTTTTCTAGGCATCTCTCAGTCCAGACAATGTGGAAAATCAATATACTGCTGGAAATTCTGCCTCCCAGAGGGAATTCCCTTTACTAATATCCTGCAGAGCTACCCTGAGTGGGACTGTCATGCTATAGCTGCCCAATTCTGGTTGGTGTCAATTATATCTCACAGAATCATTCATAAATCAGATGTGAGGTTTCCCCTGCTTATATTGGTTGATTATAAGGAATTTCCCATGAAGACACAGGTGTGAATTGAGGAAGATGAGACAGAGCAACAGGCATAGGTGGCATAGGCATCTGAATGCCTGGCCATGCAACTGATATCTTCTGGAACTGCTTGGGCCTGATTCCTTATATGCCATTACCACTTGACAGTGGGCACCTACTATAAACACCTAGCATGAGAAGAAGCAGAAATCTAGGCCACATGGTCACTTTATGTCCATAGTCAGAGGTTCAATGCCAGGGCCTTGTAGCAAGCATGAGCTGTTTCCCAAAAGGAGAACAGTTATCTGTAGAAGGGGGTATGGCTCTGTTCTAAAACCCTGTGAGCATTTGTGGTACTTCTACAATTTCCCAAAGGTCCAGCCTAGCATCTCTATTTATTATAGACACTTTACAAATCATTGGATCCGTTGGGTTATGCATACGGGACAGAAGAGCTTATGCCTCAGGGACAGAGCAGCTTATTCTGCCACCTGGACTTGCTACTCAGCCTTTTCTTGCTTCAGGCCCCACTCAAAACTGGTTGCCTTACAGTTTACTTAGTAAATGAATGAGAGCAGGATACTCATATGTGCTGTATGTCATCTCCAAAATCCAAAAGAGCTCATTAAGCATCAAGCCTCTTTTTTGACTGAAAGGCTAAATGATGATTATAACAACAACGGCAATAAAAGCAACAGCCCTAGACTGCCTGGGACAATCCATTAGAGAAATAGTAGACTCTACTCTGGTGGTTGTGACTGAAGATGCAGCTGGAGAGGTAGAGTGCTACCTCTGTCTCATTGCAGGGCCTGGATGGGGTGCTGCTGGGCTGATTTGGACATTTACTTTGGGCACAGATGTATGCCCTTGGGATGGTTGGTGTGAAGTTCAGTGGCAGGTGGTTTGGAATTTGGCTTTTTACCACATATTTTAAAAAATACCCCTCATTTGGGAATTTACTATTTATATACATTTTATTTTCTCATTTTTAAAATTATCTATATTTCTGTCTGCCTTTCAATTATTGAAAGCTATAGTTGGGGTACTTTTCTATTTAGGTATAGAATGTATCCCTCAGTTTCAAAGTCATATATTGAGCATTAGGCACTTTTTGGGCACTTTGCATATCTTATTTAGTACGAATAGTTGACATTGTTTTAGTAACATCACTGTGGCAGGACTTGAAATTTTGCAAGAGTTATTTTTAATAGTCTGCTTTCCAATAAATCAGTCAACAAATAAATGCCATCTATCCACTAGTAATTGACTGGAGGTGGGGGCTCAAGGGACTCCTGGATGATAAGGGAATTGTCACCCACTTTTTTTCTAAGCACAGACACTGATCCAGGCAGGCCTTTTCCAGTCAGCGCAAGAGCAGTTGCCCTGCAGCACTAGGTCCATTACAAAGAACTTTCCCCTACCAAAAAAAAAAAAAAAAAAAATTCATGCTTCCAGTAGTCACCTGAAACTGAATGAACAGGTAAAAACACTTAGATCAAATTTCAATTATTTATGTTCACTGCAAAATGAGATGACCTTCCTGCAGTCGCAGAATGATTCTAGAACTTGCAGATCAAACATAAATTTTGTGCCTTCTAAACGAGTTACTAGAAATTAAAATATATGCACATTTTGGAAAACTTTGTTTTGAAGCATTTAAAATGACAACATGGATGACGATTAGCATAGAAGTTGGAGGAGTTCCCACTGTTCATCAGGAGTTAATAAAGGTGGTCCGCTGAACTCTCTCAACTCTTGGAAAAGCTTCATTCCTTCTCTCCTATCCCAGTCATCAAAGCTTGCAGACACCATCTGCCTTGGTACCATCAGGGCCAATGTTATCATTCCTTTAATCTTAGTTCATTAATTTCCACAAGAATCCCAGGTCTCCTAGATCACCCTGCATTCCCTTGGACTCTGATCCCCACTCACCTATGTACACTCCTTTGTCTGACCCTGTCTCCCACCTTTCCTTTTCCCTATGAGGGCTGTGAAGGTTGATCATCAGCAGTATCCCCTGGATCATCTTCCCAGATGTGCATTTCATTTCCTTCCCTTTCTCTCTCCCAAGTAGATGCTGTTTCTATCCAACTACCACTGGGTCTGCAGGTGTTAGAAGTGCCTTCCTTGTTCCTCACTGTTGCTTTGAAGTTGTTCAGGCTGCCACCTCTATATAGCAAAACAAAAACTGTGTCATCAGATGCTAGTATCTACTTTCCTCCCTTATTGCACTTCCCTGCTGATCCCTAAATCCTTTCCTCTAATTCTGTTAAGATTAATGTTAGGGTTCTTGAGAGAAACAGAACGAATACAATATGCATATTTATAGAAATAGATTTATTTTAAAGACTTGGATCCCATGATTATTGAGGTTGGTGAGTCCAACATTTGCAGTGTGGGCCAGCAGCTTGAGACCCAGGAGAGCTGATGGTAAAGTTCCCATTGGAAGGCTAGCAGGTGGACACCCAGGAGAGCAAATTGTGCATATGAAATCTGAAGGCAGTCTGCTGGAGAATCCTCTCTTGCTCAGGGAGCTCAGTCTTTTTGTTCTATCCAGACTTTCCACCAACTGAGTTAGGTCCATTCACATTAAGCAGGGCAATCTCTTTTACTCAAAGTTTAATGCCAATCTCATACAAAAACACCCTGCAAGTTGACACATGAAATTAATAATCACAAGTCCATCCTTTATCAACTTGGCAACCATATGCATCTCTTTAACCCATACTTAATCTCCAAATAAAGACAATAACAAGGTCATACTTCCACCTTTTATGATAAAGATATCCTGCATGCAACTGAAAACTCACTAACCCTTTCCCCAGAAGAGGATGCAAAGTCTTGGATGATGTTCACTCTTGTGTATCCCATAACTTTAAATACTGTGATGTAAAGTTAACTCTACTTAAATGCTATGCTATAAAGTCAGTACATGATAAGGAGGTAAGAAAGAGAAGAAAACAAAGGTATTTGTTTTCTTCTCTTCATGTTCATAACAAAATAAGGAAGAAATACTCATGATAGTTACACTTCTTGTTTCTGTAACTGGTTGTATAGTCATAGCTGGTACTCATAACTACCCTCTTCCACTAGCAAGCCCATATGCTCCTTGCCCTCAACAAGTACCTCAACAGGTCATAGTTCTTCACCTTCTTTTCTTGATGGCACTGCTTCTGGGTTAATTCTCAGTGATTTTGATACCCACAGAGATGATCCTTTTAAGGCCCAGGCCTCTTGGCTGCCTGGCCTCCTCTCTCCAGTGGCATTGTCCTCATCTACTGTATTTCTGGAAACTCATTCCTTCTTTTGTGTGAATGCTTCCATATATGCCCTCCCTGAGCCTCTCTGGCTGGAGTTCATAGTAGTGTTTGCTGCCTTAGTAGTTTCCATGCAGGACCATGTTATCTGTTATTCCCCTCACCCCGCAAGGATTTCCCTGAATCCCAGTCTTTCTCTGAGTCTTTCTCTATGTTTATGAGTAAACCTGGGCATGATTAGGGCTGCAGCAATCTCACAGCTCTCTGAAGAACTGCTCTGACTGATACTTATCGTAAGCACCTTCCTGCCTTCCAAAATTGTAATACCGTTGAAGGCTAGAGGGTACTGCAAAAGCTTCCTCCAACATGCTGGTGGGGTTAGGAGTGGAGAAGAACAAATGAGCAGCCTTCTAGTGTTGTAGATGCCAGACTGTGAGTCCCAGCTGAGCCTCACAGATAAGTTTCTCTGCAGTGTTGGAGCCACACGAGTGTAGTGTTGTATCCTGCCTTCCTACTCAGCATCATTTAAATGTTTCCTCATGCTATTGCAAATGCTCATTATAGACGTTCTTAATGGCTGCTTCATATGTCATTGAATGATTGTACTGTATTTGCATAAAATTGGAAAGGTACTTTTTATTTTTTTAAAATAAACCAGAATACAAGCCTAATACTTCAATCATTTATCAAAATACAGAGTTCTGTGTTCCCCTTTAATAAGTTACACTCATTTTTAAGAAAGAAAGTAGGATATTAAATAGTTCCCTTTTGCTTATTTTGACTCCTCTTTATTTTTCTGCTATTTCAGTGGAGAGGCCTTGCCTTTCCCTTGTAAGGGAAGTTCTACTGATTATTTTTCATACATAGTCACATGACACTGCTAAGAATATCTGCATGACACATGTAAGAAAGGAGGCTAAGCTACTTAAGAGCTCTCATGAGCATGTACTTTCAGATGACAAATATTTAAGGGTGAAATAAAAGTGAAGTATATCAGAAATCCATGTCAGACATGTAAACATATTATACACTTGAGATTCATCAGTATTTTGATTAATAGATACTTTTCCTTATTTTTGAAGGCAAATGCACAAAACTTGGAATTTTCAATTAAGATGACCTCTTCCCTAAACGTGTTGCTAAATTTTTATGCCACGAGAGAGGGAAACATTGTGAGTTTTAATAATTTATAGCTCTGTGGTAAGAAGGAGTTGGAAAAAAAAGAGCAGACCTAGGAAAAATATGCCGTAGCATGTTCAGACCTCTGTATCAAATGTGCACAGGAGTAACGTATTTTGAAAGAAGGGAATTAATTCATTTTAATGTATTCTTCCAGTTCTGTGAGTCTCTAGGAGAATTTTTTATTCTATGGAACACATTACTAGGATGTAGAGGGAACATCTGTCTATCCTATAGGATATGGATATAGATATAGGTAAACCACAGCATTGAAGTAGGAGCAGACAGAAAGGACAAAGGACCCAAAATGATGGGCTACAACTTGCCTCGTCCTCTTTCCACAACCACACTGTCCACTGTAATCCTAAAGTGGGGTCCCATATTCCAGTACCAATGGATGATGGAATAAGGAAAGAAAAAAAAATTCCCAGGATGCTTTGGGTAGTCTGAAGTTGGATACAAATAGATAAAGCTACCTCTGTGCTTCTCATTTATTTCCGAGTCTAATACTGAAGCCATCAAAACAACTACATTTTTATGAAGTAGTTTTAACCATCCAATGGAAAAATTGTGCCAGGGTAATACTGGCAAGTTGTTTTCTCCAGTCCACGGGATGTGATGGATGACCTGGGGAGGCAGAGGTCCAGCCTTCCCGGAGTGGAGATGGTGAGAGGTTCATCAGTAGCTACAGGCATGTCATGGTGATCACACTGGTAATTTGTAAGTTATAAATGTGAACTTGTAAGTTGTCTCTTAGTTGTGTAAATTTGTTAAAAGGAGGATTTTTGGGGACAGTAAATTGAAGATTTTGTGTTCTTGGCAGTTGCTAGTCCTCAGGTTTTCTACAACTCAATGTCATCTAAGTCAGATGAGAATTTCTTCTACAGTGTAGAGATGATGACTCTCCCATAAATAAAACTGAGCTCTGAGGCTCTAGGAGGAAAAAGAAAGCCTGACCCTTTTGTCTTATAAGTGTGGGTAGGAGAGGATTAGTGACTGCCAAGAACAAAACATTGTCAGCTACCTGTTCCTAAAATGTCCTCCCTCTAACAAACTTAAATGACTAAGAGACAACTTTAAAAGTTCGGATTTATAACTTAGAGATTATCAGGATGGTCACCATGACATGCCTGTACTTCCTGAGAGGGAAGGCACAGAGGTCAAGAGTGTGTGTTCTGATGTTCCTCTTCCTAGAGTAGGGTGTCAGAGAGTATGAGTGTGTGTCTCACAGGGAGTCGAGTAGAGGACTAGTCTAGGGGGAAGCTGCAAACCTCTCCAGGAAGCTCTATTTGTAACCACATGCTCTGTGACCCAAGAACAACTGTAGTTCATTGACTGGGAAGCTGTCTATCAGGTTTCTACCAAGCATTCTCTGGCTCCTGCCCTTCTGCCTCCCCTGTGGGTCAGCCCACATACCCTCAAGGCACTAGCCCATTCTCCCGGTAGCCATTACCACAGTGTCCACTGGTGCTTTCCAGCTGTCCTGAGCTTTATTCTAAAAGTGAAAATGTGAAGGAACAAAATTTATCCTGGGTCCTGGGATTAAGTTCCACCATTTGTGACTAGGAGAACCTTCTGAGGTTTACATATAAAAACCGAGGCTCTGCAGCTGTTATTTGCTTACACTGTAATTGTAGTGTTTACATATAAATTCTAAGTAAGTACCTGATAGTAATTTGCTTTCTTTGGAATGTAAATATTCTCCTTAAAAAATCTACTATTAGTTGTCTTAATCCCTTTATTTTGAGAACAAATGGAACAGTAAATTTGAGCCTACTGTGTTTGATCACAAATTCAGAATTGGTGAGGTCTAAGTTAGTGAAGTTTTAATGCATATTTTTTTCATGATCTTGTGTTCTCTAGTATAATTATGTGGTCTAATTTCAAATGTAGCCAGCTGCCAGCTCTTATATTGACACACTTTTATCACAGACAGAAGAAACGTACCAGACTTTTACATAGTAGAGAGAGCAAAGAGGATCATTATCCAGTTGAAACTGAAAGGGAAATTCTCAGTGGGCTGAAGAGCTGTGTATTTTTATTGAGTGTTCATTAGTGGTCTGTGCAGGGGATCCATATTAAAATACCCGAAGAATGTGAAGCAGACAGAGAAAAAAACCCAAAAGGCAGGAGAGACTTACACTGTGTCCAGACAGTCAGGAAACAAAAGCAGGGGATTGCAGGCATCTCTCTAATATCAAGATGACAGGGAGATATTCCGGGCTCTGATACAAACACTGGCCTTTTTTGTTTGTTTGTTTTCTCTAAGACCAGTCATTGCAGATAAAGCCAGAAAAATGAATCAAGATTTATTAGCCAGGTTATTTAGTTGCCAATAATCTATGATGTATGTATGTATGTGTGTGATTTCAGAGCCCAGACTCTCTGCAGTGATGACAGCAATGAAGTCTCTACCTCCTGGGAGCCAGTAGCACACCCACAGTTGTGACCACTAGATATTTCTCCAGACATTGTTAAATGTCTCCTGGGAGACAGTATAGTTCCTGCTGAGAATCACTGGTTTAGTCCACAGTTCTCAATTAGGGAAGTCACAACTCCTGCTCCCTTGCCCCACTCCCACACTCCTGCTAATTCTAGCCACTTTTTTCCTCAGGGTGTGTGTATGGGTCTCCATCTAATGCCATTAGAAATGATTTTGCAGGAACTTCTGCCACCAAGTATGGCCAACAGAAGTCATGGAAGCTGTTCTTCCACCTTCACCATGTTCATTTCTGAAGAAGGTTCTACCAGGATCTAATAGAAAATACAATCAAAGTTTACAATACAGGGATAATTAGATCTCCCTCACCAGTTTTCAACTTCTAGCCCTGTTCTCATTTGTCAGAAATAAAATCATAGTGTCACTTCTGATGGGAAGAGGATGTTTTGCCTAAGACAGCATGAGCTTGGAGCCTCCATGGGGCATCAGGAGAGGCAATGGTTCAAATAGAGGTCAAAACGCCTGTAGGATCTGGTGCCTGGTAGTTTTGCGGTGATGGCATTTTGACTGTAGAACGGAAGGTCTCTGCACAGCTAGACTGGAGCTGGTCAGGCTTCTCCTGCATTGCAGTGATCCTGGGTAGAATATAGATCTATAGAGAGTGACTGAGGAGAGCCATTTGTGGGCTAGAGTGCCCCTGCAGCGAGAGGGGAGCTCTTTGTTCATTCTTTCATTTACTTAGCAATCAACAATTTAGCCCACATGTACTATGAACCAAGCATTAGACAAAGGAATGAGAATTGAACATTTATGGAGATAGATTTTTGAAACAGGAAAAAATCAAAAGTAGGGAGCCTGGTCAGTGATCCCACCCAAACTTGGAGCATAGCCAGCAGCCCTTCCCAATTGTGGAGCCCAGTCTGCAGTTCTGCCCAACTATGGGGCACAGCACACAGCCTCACCTGACTTGGGAGACTAGTAACAACTTGATGGGCTGCAGAGCACACCTCTGGTCCCACCCAGGCAGGGAGTACAACCAGACCCTGCTCAATGACAGGCCTCAGCCTGTGGCCCTGCCTAATTTTGTTTTATTTTCAATATAAAATAAATTTGTGGAACAGGTGGTGTTTGGTTACATGGGTAGGCTCTTTAGTGGTAATTTTTGAGATTTTGGTGCAACTGTCACCTGAGCAGTGTACACTGTACTGAATGTGTAGTTTTTTATTCCATCACCCCACTCCCCCCTTCCCCCTGAGTCCCCAAAGTCCTTTATATCATTCTTATACCTTTGCATCCTCATAGCCTAGCTCTCACAAGTGAGAACATATGATATTTGGTTTTCCATTTCTGAGTTACATCACTTAGAATAATGGTCCCCAACTCCATCCAGGTTGCTGTGAATGCCACTATTTCTTCTCTCCTCTCCTCTCCTGTTCTCCTCTTCTCTTCTCTTCTGTTCTCCTCTTCTCCTCTTCTCGAGATAGTCTCACTCTGTTGCCAGACTGGAGTGCAGTGGCAAGATCTTGGCTCACTGCAACCTCTGCCTTCTGGGTTCAAGCGATTCTCCTGCCTTAGCCACCATAGTAGCTGGGATTACAGGCGTGCGCCACCACACCCGGCTAATTTTTTATATTTTTGATAGAGACGGGGTTTCATCATGTTGGTCAGGGTGATCTCGAACTCCTGACCTCAAGTGATCTGCCCACCTTGGCCTCCCAGAGTGCTGGGATTACAGGCGTGAGTCACTGCGCCTGGCCTATTTCATTCTTTTTTATGGTTGGGAAGTATTTCATAGCATATGTATACTACATTTTCTTTACTCACTCATTGGTTGATGAGCATTTAGGCTGGTTCTGTATTTTTGCAATTCCAAATTGTGCTGCTAAAAACATGCATATCAAGTGTCTTTTTAATATAATGACTTCTTTTCCTCTGGGTAAATACCCAGTAGTGGGATTGCCGGATCAAATGGTAGTTTTGCCTTCATTTCTTTAAGGAGTCTCCATGCTGTTTCCCATAGTGGCTGTTCTAGTTTAAATTGCCACAAGCAGGGTAAAAGTGTTTCCTTTTCACCACATCCATGCCAGCATCTATTGTTTTTTTATTTTTTGATTATGACCATTCTTGCAGGAGTAAGGTGGTATCTCATTGTGGTTTTAATTTGCATTTCCCTGATCATTAGTGATGTTGAGCATTTTTTCATGTTTGTTGGCCATTTGTGTGTCTTCTTTTGAGAAATGGCTATTCATGTCCTTAGCCCACTTTTTGATGGGATTATTTGTTTTTTTCTTGATGATTTGTTTGAGTTCCTTGTGGATCCTGGATATTAGTTTTTTCAGATGTATGGCTTGCAAATATTTTCTCCCATTCTGTGGGTTCTCTGTTTATTCTGCTGATTATTTCTTTTGCTGTGCAGAAGCTTTCTAGTTTAGTTAGGATCCGTCTATTTATTTTTGTTTTTGTTACATTTGCTTTTGCATTCTTGGTCATGATCTCTTTGCTTAAGCCAGTGTCTAGAAGAGTTTTTCCAATGTTATCTTCTATAGTTTTTATGGTTTCATGTCTTAGATTTAAGTCTTTGATCTATCTTGAGTTGATTTTTATATAAAGAGATAGATGAGGACCCAGTTTTACTCTTCTCCATGTGGCTTGCCAGTTATCCCAGCACCATTTGTTGAATAGGGTGTCCTTTCCTCACTTTGTTTTTGTTTGCTTTGTTGAAGATTAGTTGGCTGTAAGTATTTGGCTTTATTTTGGGGCTCTATATTATGTTCCATTGGTCTGTGTGCCTATTTTTTATACCAGTACCATGCTGTTTTGGTACTGGTATAAAATAATATCAAAAGTGTTTAAAGTCAGGTAATGTGATCTAGCAAGGCCAGAAAAGTTTTCTTCAGTTGTTGCCTCAAAAAGTTTTCCAAACTTTTAGATTTCTTTTCTTCATTAGGAATACCGATTATTCTTAGGTTTGGTCTTTTAGCATAATCTCAACTTTTTTGGAGGCTTTGTTAATTTTTTTATTCTTTTTTCTTTGTGTTTGTCTGATTGGGTTAATTAAAAACCTTTGTCTTCAGGCTCTAAAGTTCTCTTTTCTTGTTCTAGTCTATTGTTGACATTTTTCAGTGCATTTTGCATTTTTCCAAGTCTTTCATTTCCAGAAGTTGTGATTGTTTTTTCTTTATGATATCTATTTCCCTGGAGCATTTTTCATCCATATCCTGTACTGTTTTTTAAAAATTTTTAAGTTGGTTTTCCTCTTTCTCTGGTATCTCCTTGAATAGCTTAATAATCAACCTTCTGAATTCTTTATCTGGCAATTCACAGATTCCTTCTTGGTTTGGATCCATTGCTTGGGAGCTGGTGTGATCTTTTGGGGTGTTACAGAATCTTCTTTTGTCATATTACCAGAATTACTTTTCTGATTCCTTCTCATTTGGGTAGACTATTTCAGTGGAGAGGTCTTAATCTCAAGCCCTGCTGTTCAGATTCCTTTGTTCCATAGGGTGATCTCTTGATGTGGTGCTTTCCGCCTTCTCCCAGGTGTGGGGTTTCCTGAGACCTTGACTGCAGTGATTGTTATTGCTCTTCTGGGTCTAGCCACCCAGAGGGGCAACCAGGCTCCAGGCTGGTGCTGGGGGAATGTTTGCAAGGAGGTGTGTGATGTGATTCATCTTCGGGTCTCCCAGCCATGGATACCAGCATCTGCTCTCATAGAGGTGTCAGGGAAGTGAAGTAGACTTCATGAGAGTCCTTGGTTATAGATATATGTACTATGCTGGCTTTCTTAAATGCTGGTTATGCTAGCAGTGAAGTTGTCACATGGACACATTCAAAATTTCTGGTTAGCCAAGATGTTGCAGTTAGGGAAATTAGGTATTGTCTTCTTCCTGGGGTCAGGTTTATTCTGTCATGATTTGCTGTAATGGCCTAAGTTGGTTATCCTCCAGCCAGGAGGTGGTGTTTTCAAGAGAGCATGAGCTCTAGTAGTAGTAGGGGAATCCAAGTTTGCCCTAAGATGGCCAGGGTAATTATTTTGGTATCTCAGGTGATGGGCAATATTGTAAAGCTCCCAAAAGTTTCTATGTTTTGTGTTCGGCTACCAGAGCAGGTAGGGAAATACATCAGGCAGGGGCAGAGGAAGGAGAGTCTGGGCTCAGACTCTCCTTGGACGGGGCTTCCTGCGGCCACTATGGGGTGTGAGGGGGTGGTTCTCAGGCCAATGGGGTTATGTTCCAGAGGGGATCATGGCTGCTTCTGCTATGTCATATGGTTTGCCAGGGAGGTGGGGCAAGAGGCTGGTAGCTGGTAGCAAGAGGCTTCACCCAGTTCCTACACAGTTGGTGAGGCCGATCTCACTCCCACAGTGCCCCACTCAGACCTTGTCCCGGGTTGTGAGCTGCCCCACTGAGAAAGCAAGCATGGCATGGCCCTGTCTCAAAAACAAAAGGCAAGAAAAGATAACACGGGAGGGAGGGAGGGAGGGAGGAAGGAAGGAAGGAAGGAAGGAAGGAAAAATGAGTATCTATGAACTGATTGACAAAGAATTAAAAATAATCTCAAGGAAGTTTAGTGAATGACAAAAAAAGACAGCTAAAGGAAATTAAGAAAACAATACATGAACAAAATGAAAAGTTCAAAGAGAAATAATTTTTTAAAATTCTAGAGCTGAAGAATTCAGTGACTGAACAAATAATTCAAGAGAGAGAGCTTCAACATAATTCTCAATCAAGCAGAAGAAAGAATCCCTGAACTCTAAGACAGGTCAATTGAATTATCCAGTCAGAGGAGCAAAAAGAAAAAGAATGAAATAGTGAAGGAAGCCCACAGGAAGTTCTAATACTATAATGGTGGTGTATAAATCATTTTCAACTCTGATATAAAAGTTAAAAAACAAACATATTAAGCATAACCATAATTACAATAATTTGTTACTGGATACAGAATATGACAAAAGGTATAAATTGTAACATCAATAACCTAAAATGTGAAGGAGCAAGAGCAAAAGTATAGTTATTATATATGATCAAAATTAAATTGTTATAAGCTTAAAATAGGATATTATAGCTATAAGATATTTTAAGTAAGCCTCATGGAAACCAAGAAGGAAAAGCCTGTAGAAGATACACAGAAAATTAAGAGAAAGGTATGAAAGTATACCATGACAAAAAGTCATCAAATTGCAAAGGCATGTAGCAAAAGAGAAAAACAAAGGAACTACAAAGCAGTCAGAAAACAATGAACAAAATAGCAATAGTAAGTCCTTACCTATGAATAATTATTTTAAACATAAATGGATTTCATTCTCCAATCAAAAGACATAGAGTGAGTGAATGAGTTTTTAAAAGACAAGGTCTAGTGATTTACTGCCTTCAGGAGACTCACTTTAGCTTTAGGGACACACATAGACTGAAAGTGAAAGGATGGAAAAATATATTCTGTGAAAATGATAACCAAAAGAAATCAGGAATGGCTATACTTATGTTAGACAAAATACACTTTCAATAAAGCAAAATGGCCCCAAGAGACAATGAAGGTCAGTATATAATGATAAAGGGGCCAATTCATCAAAAAGATATTATAATTTAGGCACCCAACATTGGAGAACCTAACTATATAAAGAAAATAGTAACAGAGTTGAAAGGAAAAATAAATAGCAATGCAGTAACAGTAAAAGATTTTAGTATCCCACTTTCAACAACAGATAGATCATCCAGACAGAAAATCAATAAAAAATTAGCAGATTTTAATAACACTATAGAGCAAATGGAGTTAACAGACATATATAGAACTTTCCATCCAATAGAAGCAAAATAGACATTCTTTCCAAGGGCACACAAAACATTCTCCAGGATAGATTATATGTTAGGCCACAAAAAAAGTTGTAACAAATTCAAGAAGTTTGGAATCATTTCAAGTGTATTTTCTCACCACAATGGTATGAAACTAAAAATTAATAACAGGAGGAAAACTGGAAAATTTACAAACACAAGAGAATTAAAACACTCCTGAACAACCAGTGGGTCAAAGAATAAATCAAAAGGGAAATTTTTAAATACCTTGAGAGAAACAAAAATGGAAACACCATAAACCAGAACTTCAGAGGAGGCAGTAAAAGCAGTTCTGAGAGGGAAGTTGTTAGCAATAAATGCCTACCTTAAGAAAAAGAAAGATTTCAAATAAACAGCCTTACTTTACACCTCAAGGAACTACAGAAAGAATAATAAGCTATGTTCAACATCAACAGAAAGAAAGGAAGCAATAATTATTAAAGCAGAAATATAGAAAATAAAGACTAGAAAAACAATAGAAAAGACCAATGAAACTGAGTTGGTTTTTTGAAAAAAAAAAAATAGACAAACCCTTGGCTAGACTAATGAAAGATGGAGAGGACTTCAGTAAATAAAACTCTAAATGAAACAGGATACAACTGATACAGTGGAATTACAAAGGATCATAAGAAAGCACTGTAAACAATTATAAACCAACAAATTGGATAGCCTAGAAGAATGAGTAAATTCTTAGGAACATACAACCGGCCATGACTGAATTATGAAAAATGACAAAATCTGAACAGACCAATAATGAATAAGGAGATTGATTTAGTAATCAAAAACCTACCAACAAAGAAAAGCCCTAGACTAGATGACTTTAAAGGTGAATTCTGCCAAGCGTTTAAAGAACTGTTGCCAGTCCTTCTCAAACTCTTTTGAAAAACTGAAGATGAGGGAACACTTTCAAACTCATTTTATGAGGCTAATATTACATGGATACTAGAGCAAGATGGGGACATGACAAGAAAATTACAGAACAATAACTCTGATGAACATAGATGTAAAAATTCTTAACAAAATATTAGCGAACTTAACAGCAATTAGAAGTATCATACACTATGGTTAAGCATGTCAAGGGATCTTATCCCTGCTATGCAAGGATGGTTCAACATATACAAATCAGTAAAGGTGATGCAAACACATTAACAGAATGAAGAATCATAAGATTATCTCTATAAAATGCAGAAAAAGCATTTGACAAAATTCAACATCCTTCTGAGATTAGAAAACTCAACAAATTGTTTATAGAAGAAAATGTACCCCAAAATAATAGAAGCCATATATAACAAGCCCACAGCTAACATCATACTCAGCAGTGAAAAGCTGAAAGCTTTTTCTCTAAGCTCAGAAACAAGACAAGGGTGCCCACTCTCACTACTTCTATTCAACATAGTACTAAAAGTTCTATATGTAGGCAAGAAAAGGAAATACAAGGCATACAAATGCAAAAAGAAGTATAGTTATTTCTGTTTGCAGATGACATGATTTTATGTATAGAAAACTCTAAAGACTCCACACACACATACACAAAACTGTTAGAACTAATAAATAAATTCAACTATACACTGGAACTCATTCCTGGTCCTGAATGACTCCTGGAGAAGGTGTGAGTTGAGCAGGTGAGGAGCAACCTGCTCTTGCCACAGATCTCTGGAATCCTGGCAGCAGAAGACCCCAAAACCCCCATGAACACTTGAGCTTGCAGGGAGAGCTGCTTAGAGAGGTGGTAGGAGAATAACTCCAGCTTGTACAGAGCCCAGAGGGTTTGATATGGCAGCATCTGTAGTGGAGCATGATCATGAATGCCCATTGCCCAAGTCTTGTCTTGCTCCCTTAGGAGACTTTAGCCTTCGGGGAACTGTCAGACCTGAACAGATCAGGGTGATCTTGTTCATGAGATGGGGCTAGTTCAACCTGAGGACCTCCCTGTCTTCTGGCCTCTCACGGGGGCCCAGCCTGGCTGCACCTTCTTGTGGTGCATCCTTAGATGCCCAGCTGGGGTGTCTCCCAGAAGCCCACACTATAGCTCCTGTGCTAGACGACCATGCCTGACCATTGAAGAGCTCCAGCAAAGTGGCCCTTTCTGATTTGCACTAGCCCACCTACTCCCTGCCCCAACTACAGCCTCCTCCATGCTGCATTGCTAGTATACACTTGCCCATGGCCACTCCCCACATCAATTCACTGGTGTATGTGCACATGGGTTGACCTTGCCTTCCTTTCCCATTGGCTCAAAACCATGCTAATTACATTAATTACATGAAAATTAACCCTCCCCTTGAATGAATGACTTTTGGGTAAATAATGAAATTAATGCAGAAATCAAGAAATTCTTTGAAACAAATGAGAAAAAAGTTACAACATACTAGAATCATTGGGACACAGCTAAAGCTGTGTTAAGAGGGAAGTTTATGGCACTAAAAACATCAAAAAGCTAGAAGTATCTCAAATTAACAACCTTACCATACCTAGAGAAACAAGAGAAACAAGAAAACCAACTCCAAAGCTAGTAGAAGACAAGACGTTAACAAAATGAGAGCTGAACTAAAGGAATTTGAGATATGAAAAACTATGCAAAAGATCAACAGATCCAGGAGTAGTTCTTTGAAAGAATTAATAAAACAGGCCACCGCCTAGACTGATAAAGAAAAAAAGGATCCAAATAAACACAATAAGAAATGACAAAGGGGACATTATCACCAACACCACAGAAATACAAAAAACAAAAACAAAACCTCTCAGAGGCTACTATGAACACTTACTTCTATGTATACTATTTAGAAAATCTAGAAGAAATGGATAAATTTCTGCAAATGTACAACCTCCCAAGATTGAACCAGGAAGAAATTGAATCCCTGAACAGATCAATATGAGTTCTTAAATTGAATCATTGATATAAAGCTTACCATCCAGAAAAAGCTCAGGACCAGATGGATTCACAGATGAATTCGACCAGATGTATAACGAACAACTGGTACTATTCCAAAAAATTGAGGCAAGACCCCCTCCTTAACTCATTCTATAAGGCCAGTATCATCTTGACACCAAAACCCAGCAGGGACACAACAACAACAACAACAAACTGTAGGCCAACGTTCTTGATGATCATAGATGCAAAAACCCTCAAAAAAATACTAGCAAACCAAATCCAGCAGCACATCAAAAAGCTAATCCATGATTATCACATAGGCTGTATCTCTGGGACGCAAGGTTGGCTCAACATATACAAATTAATAAATGTGATTTATCACATAAACAGAACTAAAAACAAAAATCATATGATGATCTCAATATATGCAGAAAATGCTTTCAATAAAATTCAACATCCCTTCGTGCTAAAAAATCTCAATAAACTAGGCATTGAGGGAACATACTTCAAAATAGTAAGAGCCATCTGTGACAAACACACAGCCAATATCATACTTAATGGGCAAAGCCTGGAAGCATTCCCATTTGAAAACCAGTACAAAACAAGGATGCCCTTTCTCATCACTCCTATTCAACATACTGTTGGAAGTCCTAGTCAGAGAATTGGACAAGAGGAAAAAAAATACATCAAATAGGAAGAGAGGAAGTCAAACTACCCCTGTTTGCAGACAATATGATTCTATACTTAGAAAACCCAATAGTCTCTGCCCAAAAGCTCCTTAATCTGATTAACAACTTTACAATAAAGTTTCAGGATACAAAAATAAGTGTACAAAAGTCACTAGCATTCCTATACACCAACAACATCCAAGCTGAGAGACAAATCAGTAATCCAGTTCCATTAACAATAGCCACAAAAAGAATAAAATACCTAGGACTACAGCTAACCAGGGAAGTGAAAGATCTCTACAATGAGAATTTAAAAACACTGCTAAAAGAAATCTGTCATGACACAAACAAATGGAAAACATTCCATGCTTATGGATAGGAAGAATCAAAACAGTTAAAGTGGCCATACTGCCCAAAGCAATTTACAGATTTAATGCTATTCCTATCAAACTACCAATGACATTCTTCACAGAATTAGAAAAAGCTATTTTAAAATTCATATGGAACAAACGAAAAAAAGCCTAAATAGCCAAGGCAATCCTAAGCAAAAAGAACAAACCCAGAGACATCATATTACCCAATTTCAAACTATACTCCAAAGATACAGTAACCAAAACAGTACAGTGCTGGTACAAAAACAGATACATAGACCAATGGAATAGAATAAAGAGCCCAGAAATAATGTCACACATTTACAACCATCTGATCTTTGACAAAATTAACAAAAGCAAGCCATGGAGAAAGAACTCCCTATTCAATAAATAGTGTTGGGATAACTGGCTAGCAATATGCAGAATATTGAAGGTGGACCCCTTCCTTACACTATATGCAAAAATCAGCTCAAGGTGGATTACAGACTTAAATGTAAAACTTAAAACTATAAAAACCTTAGACGATAACCTAGGAAATACCATTCCACATATAAAACCTGGCAAAGATTTTATGACAAAGATACTAAAAGCACTTGCAACAGAAACAAAAATTGACAAATGGGACCTAATTATACTAAAGAGCTTCTGCCCAACAACAGAAACTATTAACAGAGTAAACAGACAACCCACAGAATGGAAAAAAAATTTGCAAACTATGCATCTGGTAATGGTCTAAAATCCAGCATCTATAAGGAACTTAAACAAATTAACAAGCAAAAAATAAATAATCCCATAAAAGGTAGGCAAAGGATATTAACAGACACTTTTCAAAACAAGGCATACCCATGGTCAACAAGCATATGAAAAAATGCTCTGCATGACTGATCATTAGAGAAATGCACATCAAAACTGCAATGAGATACCATCTCACACCAGTCAGAATGGCTATTAAAAATGTCAAAAAATAATAAATGCTGGTGAGGTTGCAGAGCAAGGGGAACACTTATACTCTGATGGTGGGAATGTAAATAAATTCATCTGTTTACTGGAAAGCAGTGTGGTGATTTATCAGAGAACTTAGAAATACCATTTGACTCAGCAATCCCATTATTGGGTATATACCCAATGGAATATAAATCACTCTACTATAAAGACACGTACAGGCATATGTTCATTGCAGTACTGTCCATAATAGCAAAGTCATGGAATCAACCTAAATGCCCATCAATGGTAGTAGACCAGATAAAGAAAATGTGGTAAATATACACCATGGAATACTATGCAGGCATAAAAAAGAATGAGATTACGTCCTTTGTAGCAACATCAGTGTAGTTAGAGGCCATTATCCTAAGCAAACTAACACATTAATAAAAAACCAAACACCACATGTTCCCACTTATCAGTGGGAGCTACACATTGAGTACATATGGACACAAAGATGGGAATAACAGACACTGGGGCCTACTTGAGGGTAGGGAGGGTGGAATTGAGGTTAAGGATTTAAAAAAAAAATCTAGCTATCAAGTACTATGCTGATTACCTGGGTGATGAAATAATCTATACACCAAACGCCCATGACACATAATTTACCTGTATAACAAACCTACATATATACCCCTGAACCTAAAATAAAAGTTAAAAAAATAAGTGAATTCAGCAAACCTGCAGGATACAAAGTTGACATACAAAAATCAGTTACATTTCTATATCATAACAAAACTACCTGAAAAAGAATACAAGCCCATTTACAATCACATCAAAAATAATAAATTTTTTTTTTTGAGACGGAGTTTCGCTCTTGTTGCCCAGGCTGGGGTGTAATGGTGTGATCTCAGCTCACCGCAACCTCCACCTCCCGGGTTCAAGTGATTCTCCTGCCTCAGCCTCCTGAGTACAAAATCCTAGAAATAAATTTGCCCATGGTGGTAAAAGATCTGTACGTTGAAAATCAAAAGACATGGATGAAAGAAACTGAAAACAAACACATAGAAAGACTTCCTATGTTCTTGGATTGGAAGAATTAATGTTGTAAAAATATGTATACTACCCAAAGCATTCTCTAGATCCAGTGCAACCCCTATCAAAATTCTAATGGCATTTTTATAGAAATAGAGAAAAACTTTTAAACATTTATATAGAACCACAAAAACCTCCAAATAGCCAAGGCAATTTTGAACAAAAAGAACAAAGTTAGAGGCATCATACTTCCTGATTTCAAACAATATTACAAAGCTGTAGTAATCCAACAGTATAGTACTGACATAAAAACCAGTACATAGACCAGTGGAACAGAACTGAGAGCCCAGAGATAAACCCATGCATATATAGATAACTAATACCTAATAGTGAAACCAAGCATTCACAGTGGGCAAAGGATAGTTTCTTCAGTAAGTGGTGTTGAGAAAACTGGATATCCGCCTGCCAAAAAATAAAATAAGGCTCCTCTCTTACACTACTTGGAAAAATTAACTCAAGGTGGATTAAAGGTTTAAATGTAAGACCTGAAACCATAAAACTCCCAGGAGAAAACATAAGGAAAAAGCTCCTTTATGTTGGCTTTAGCAATGATTTTTTTTCACAAAAGCACAAGCAACAAAAAAATAAACATGTTGTACTACATTAAACTAAAAAGCTTCTGCATAGCAAAAGAAACACTGAACAAAGTGAAAACACATTCTACAGAATAGGAGAAAATATTTGCAAACTACATACGTATCTAATAAGATTTTAATATCCAAAAATATAAGGAACTTACATAATGCAATAGCAAAAAGCTCACAAATAATCCCATTTAAAAAATAGGCAAATGACGAATAGACATACAAATGGCCTACAGGTATATGAAAAAGTGCTCAACATCACACATCACAGAAATGCAAAGAAAACCACGTCGAGATATCTTGTCTCCCCTATTAGGATGGCCATTATCAAGAAACAAGAGATAACAAGTGTTTGTCAGGATGTGGAGAAAAGGGAATCCATGTGCACTGTTAATGGAAATGTAAATTGGTACGGCCATTATGGAAAACAGTTTGGCAGCTCCTTAAAAAATTAAACATAGGACTGCCATATGATCCAGTAATCCTACTACTGGGTATATATCCAAAAGAAACAACATCATTATTTCAAAGATATATCTGCACCTCCATGTTCATTGCAGCATTATTCACAATAGCCAAGACATGGAAGCAACCTAAGTATCCATCAGCAGATGAATGGATGAAGAAAAGGTGAGATTGATATCAAATACAATAATATAATAAAATATTCAGTCATAAAAATGAGGGGAATCCTTCTCTCTCTCTGTCTTTTTGTATATTTGCATGTGTGTGCACACCCACATAGTAATGTATAGTTCAGGGGAACACTCCAAGATAAGGAGGGACCCTAGAACCATGAAGTACCATATACTTTTGGGCCCTGCTCCCTAGTGGGCTGAGGTCCGTCACAGAGGATGGTACCTAAGCATGGGAGGTAGAAAGCAATGGCTCTGTCCTGCTTCTCTGAGAACTGGGCCAAATCTACAGGCAAGAAATTTACAATTGTGGTAGTTCTTGTGCTAGGAGCCTTCTTGGATATTGTATGTTCTTTACAAGGTTGTATCCGTTTGACTTTTAAGGGGTATTGAGGTCCCTAAAAGATAAATTGTGAGGCCATCCTCAGAGGCAATTTGTGTGGATTTCACTGGGTTTTTCTTTTCTCCTGCAACACCAATTAAGTGCTTTTCTTGGCTCTGTTGGATAAGGGACTGAGTTCCTGAGATTCAGAGTTCTTTGTGTTCTGCTTGGGAGTTCTGCCCTGGGTACCTCTCCAAACCCTTGACATTTATTGAGCACCAATTATATGCTAGGTAATATGCTTTATCTGGGAGTTTAAAATGCCAAAATAGAGTATATTAACCATATCTTTTATTTCCTGTATTCTGATCCTTTGACATCTGGAGACTTGCTGACCCTAAAGGGTCTGCTCCTTCAAGAATTTGCCCGTTCCTAGAGATAGTAAACAACTGGTCCAGGGAGTATGCCTTTCAAGTGCAAACCAACGAATCCAAAGCTCACACCCCAAACACCTCCTTTACGGAACTCTCACACTGAAGTGTAAGTCTTTTTGGATATAAAATTATGGGTTGATAGTCTTTTTCTTTCATTTTCTTTGAATATGTCAACTCACTACCTTCTGTCCTCCACGATTTCTCGTAAGAGGTCAGCTGTTAACTTTATTGAGGATCACTTGTATGTGATGTGTTACTTTTTTTCTTCTTGAAAAGACAGAATTGAAAATATTCTGTCTTTTCTTTGGTTTTTGACAGTTTGACTGTGATGTGCCTAGGCATGGATCTTTTTGAGTTTATCCTACCTGGAGTTCTTCAAGATTTCTGGATGTGCAGATTAATACTTTTCATCAAATTTGAGAAATTCTCCACATTATTTATTCAGATTATCTTACATCCCTTTTTAAGATCACTTCTGTTTTTCTGAGTCTTCCATTAGAAATATTTCGGTGTGCTTGATGACCTTCCACAAGTTTCTGAGACTCTCTTCATTCTTTTCACATTCTTTTTTTTAATTGTTCAGACTAATCTGAATTGATTTATCTTCAAGTTACCTGATTATTTCTGCCAGTGCAGATATACTGTTGAGCCCTTCTAGTGATTTTTTTTAAATTAGTTATTGCACTTTTCAACTCCAGAATTTTAATTTGTTTTTTTTTCATAATTTCTCTCTCTCTATTGATATTCTCTGGTGATACATCATTCTTATACTTTCACTTAAGTCTTGAGACATGGTTTCTTTTAGTTCTTTGATAGTATTTATAATAACTTATTTAAAGCCTTTGCCTACTTCTCTCAAAATAAGGGAGTAGAGAGCCGAGAGTTCAAACTCAACCTGGATTGAAGTCCCCTTTGACTTCCATTGCCATTACATCTGGCAAGTAGTTTAATCAAGCTGAGAATCTGTTTTACCATCTGTAACATGGGACTATGATTCCATCTTTCATAGTTTTACATGACATTATCCATAGCACTTACTGCCATCTCCGATAAACCAAGGTACTATCCCCTCCCCCAAACTCCTCATCTCCCTCAAAATACATGTATTCAGTATCTTCTTGGCATGGAGGGAAGCAAAGACTAACAATGTGTGGCTCCTCATCTCACAGAGTTCTGCCATTAGCAAACAGTTGCATGCCAACAGCATGAGATATGTCAAGGTGGAGGGGTGGGAAGCAGGAAAGGGGGCACCTAACTTGGTCAGGGAAGGTTTTTAGTGTATAATGCATATCCTGGCTCTGGGCAGGTGCCTAGGTGAAATGCCAAGGAGAGAGGCCTGAAGCACACAGTATTTGGAGGGAACTGCTGGGGGGTTGCCATGACTGGAATGCAGTCACACCCAGGGCAAGGGCAAGGGCAGGGGCAGGGGCATAGCAGGGGTCATTCAGACAGGAAGGGCCTAATACTGCAAGCCAGGAAGTTTGGCCTTTTCTCATTCCTGGGAAAGCTCTTTAGCTAATGACAGTACTTCTAGACATCCTTACCCTGCCCTGAAAGAGGGAAGAAGGAGAGACCTGACACAGACTGAATAATGTGCAGGTATGTGAGTGCCAGGAAGGACTGGATTAGGTTGTAGCAAGCACCATTGTTCCAATTTGTTCCATTCTTCCAATTTGTTCCATTCTTCCAAACTGACAGGTGTCATGGGAGAGAATTCTCAAATGATACAAATAGATTAATATTTTCGTTTAGCTAGAGCTAAGCCTGAGTTTACTTACTGATATTTTCTTCTGGCTATAGAACTGCCTTAAGGTTAATAAAGTCTTTTTTCTTTTTTGGGGGGTTTTACTTTTCTGTCTGTTTTAGGAAATATTTCTCTAAAAGGGCATTTTCACTTAGCATTCATGTTTTTTCCCATATCCTGTAAATGAAGGAAGTCAAAGGAAATCAAAATATAAACTTGGATGCAAAATCAGATTTAAATTTCTAGATTAAAAAATAACTGTTTTCACCCCCTTTCTCTGTAGTTAACTTGTGTTTTTCCAATGAAAACATTAAATACAACCAGGCATTATTTTGAGCTTAATTTCAGCAGATGTTTCATTATTCCTTGTGCAAAGGGAAATGTGATCACAGGGCTTTCTTTGGGTCTCAGCAGTTACTTACACCAACTTATTCTATAGTTCATGACATAGTGACTGATGAGTAGTTCAGTATGGAATGAACGATGTCATGTCTTCAGGTTTTCTGATCTTAATTCCTGCCAAAGAAAAGATGAAGTGTATATACTAGCTGAGGATATTATTCTGTCCAGTCCATTTTCCCATATAGGTGGGCTGTCAGACCAACAGGAGATTTACTGTGATTCAATGACACACACCTCTGGGACCTTTCATTTCTCTGTAGCTGCATCCTATGCTAGAAGGCAGTGAGGGTTATTCTAATTTGAGAAGCAGATACCTTTGGGAGAGGCAGATTGTATTTAGAAAACCCCCAAATAGGAACATTATAGAACACAGTGCTTGAATATGGCCCAGTTAAGTTGGATCTTTTGGTTTAGCCAAGGGCTTCAAGTGTATAGAACTGTTTGCAATTTGGAATGCCAGTCACTTAAAATTTAAATAAATGTGGGCTTGTGATTTGAGTTCAACTTTGAAAACAGCATGGACTTTAGGGCTATCCTTTAAAAATAGTTTTTGTTATGCATGGAGGAAAATCTTTAGTCAGCATGAGTTCTTCTTATAATCAATCTTTGAACAGCAGAGTGGGATGGCAAACAGGTTAGGAACATAAATTCAGGAGCCAAATGTCTTCAACTTGTAGCCGTTTACTTGCCCAGTGACAGTGGTCAACTTCATTTAACTGTCTTTCGACTCAATTTCTCTCAATTAAAGAAGAGAAAATATAGTAACTATAAAAGGGTTCTTGAGAGACTTTAGAGCAGAGCCTGCCAAAATAACACATTCCACAAAAAATGATAGCTACTATCATTATTATTAATGGTTATCATCATTATTAACATCACTGAGACCTGTATGGTTGTCTAATGGAGATAGTGTTTTCAGAGGTTGTGATGATGTGTAGAAATTATGTCTGAATTATCTAGAATTATTTTTTAATTTTTAAAAACAATTTCAAGTGTTATTAGCATGAAGAGAATAATAATAAACAGTGCTTACTGAGTACTAAGCATTATATATGTATGCTATAATATATATAAAATATATAGAAAAAACTGAACCCAGTAAAGTTGTTGTATATCTTGAAAAGGTGACTGCAGCTGTCACACACCATAGATGCTTGAAGCTATTATTTAAGATATTTTTGTATCTCTGCATAGTTGGGCCTGGAGTTTCATTTATGAAATAGAGACAACTGATGAATTTTTTCTAATGTTCCAGCTTTATATTTTAGAAATCATATTATTTTTCATTTGCTTTTTTCTCCTAATGTGAATAGCATAAATAGTGCTTCTGATTATAAAGTTAATGAATACTTACATAGAGAAATGTAAACACTATTATTGTCTTAATAATTCCAACAGTCTCTATATGCTTTAGGTCTGATTTTTCTTTTTTTTTTTTTAAAGATCATTGTCTCTTACTGTATTTATGTCAAATGGAAAAAAATGTAAATATTTCTTTTTTATTATTATTATTATACTTTAAGTTTTAGGGTACATGTGCACAATGTGCAGGCTAGTTACATATGTATACATGTGCCATGTTGGTATGCTGCACCCATTAACTCGTCATTTAGCATTAGTTATATCTCCTAATGCTATCCCTCCCCCATCCCCCGACCCCACAACAGTCCCCAGAGTGTGATGTTCCCCTTCCTGTGTCCATGTGTTCTCATTGTTCAATTCCCACCTATGAATGAGAACATGCGGTGTTTGGTTTTTTGTCTTTGCGATAGTTTACTGAGAATGATGATTTCCAATTTCATCCATGTCCCTACAAAGGACATGAACTCATCATTTTTTATGGCTGCATAGTATTCCATGGTGTATATGTGCCACATTTTCTTAATCCAGTCTATCGTTGTTGGACATTTGGCTTGGTTCCAAGTCTTTGCTATTGTGAATAATGCCGCAATAAACATACGCATGCATGTGTCTTTATAGCAGCATGATTTATAGTCCTTTGGGTATATACCCAGTAATGGGATGGCTGGGTCAAATGGTATTTCTAGTTCTAGATCCCTGAGGAATCACCACACTGACTTCCACAATGGTTGAACTAGTTTACAGTCCCACCAACAGTGTAAAAGTGTTCCTATTTCTCTACATCCTCTCCAGCACCTGTTGTTTCCTGACTTTTTAATGATTGCCATTCTAACTGGTGTGAGATGGTATCTCATTGTGGTTTTGATTTGCATTTCTCTGATGGCCAGTGATGGTGAGCATTTTTTCATGTGTTTTTTGGCTGCATAAATATCTTCTTTTGAGAAGTGTCTGTTCATGTCCTTTGCCCACTTTTTGATGGGGTTGTTTTTTTTCTTGTAAATTTGTTTGAGTTCATTGTAGATTCTGGATATTAGCCCTTTGTTAGATGAGTAGATTGTGAAAATTTTCTCCCATTTTGTAGGTTGCCTGTTCACTCTGATGGTAGTTTCTCTTGCTGTGCAGAAGCTGTTAAGTTTAATTATATCCCATTTGTCAATTTTGGCTTTCGTTGCCATTGCTTTTGGCGTTTTAGACATGAAGTCCTTGCCCATGCCTATGTCCTGAATGGTAATGCCTAGGTTTTCTTCTAGGGTTTTTATGGTTTTAGGTCTAACGTTTAAGTCTTTAATCCATCCTGAATTAATTTTGGTATAAAGTGTAAGGAAGGGATCCAGTTTCAGCTTTCTACATATGGCTACCCAGTTTTCCCAGCACCATTTATTAAATAGGGAATCTTTTCCCCATTGCTTATTTTTCTCAGGTTTGTCAAAGATCAGATAGTTGTAGATATGCGGCGTTATTTCTGAGGGCTCTGTTCTGTTCCATTGATCTATATCTCTGTTTTGGTACCAGTACCATGCTGTTTTGGTTACTGTAGCCTTGTAGTATAGTTTGAAGTCAGGTAGCGTGATGCCTCCAGCTTTGTTCTTTTGGCTTAGGATTGACTTGGCGATGTGGGCTCTTTTTTGGTTCCATATGAACTTTAAAGTAGTTTTTTCCAATTCTGTGAAGAAAGTCATTGGTAGCTTGATGGGGATGGCATTGAATCTATAAATTACCTTGGGCAGTATGGCCATTTTCACGATATTGCTTCTTCCTACCCATGAGCATGGAATGTTCTTCCATTTGTTTGTATCCTCTTTTATTTCCTTCAGCAGTGGTTTGTAGTTCTCCTTGAAGAGGTCCTTCACATCCCTTGTAAGTTGTATTCCTAGGTATTTTATTCTCTTTGAAGCAATTGTGAATGGGAGTTCACTCATGATTTGGCTCTCTCTTTGTCTGTTATTGGTGTATAAGAATGCTTGTGATTTTTGTACATTGATTTTGTATCCTGAAGACTTTGCTGAAGTTGCTTATCAGCTTAAGGAGATTTTGGGCTGAGACAATGGGGTTTTCTAGATATACAATCATGTCAACTGCAAACAGGGACAATTTGACTTCCTCTTTTCCTAATTGAATACCCTTTATTTCCTTCTCCTGCCTAATTGCCCAGGCCAGAACTTCCAACACTATGTTGAATAGGAGTGGTGAGAGAGGGCATCCCTGTCTTGTGCCAGTTTTCAAAGGGAATGCTTCCAGTTTTTGCCCATTCAGTATGATATTGGCTGTGGGTTTGTCATAGATAGCTCTTATTATTTTGAGATATGTCCCATCAGTATCTAATTTATTGAGAGTTTTTAGTATGAAGGGTTGTTGAATTTTGTCAAAGGCCTTTTCTGCATCTATTGAGATAATCATGTGGTTTTTGTCTTTTTTTTTTTTTTTTTTGAGACTTTTCCAAATTTTTTTTTTTTTTTTTTTTTTTTTTATTGATCATTCTTGGGTGTTTCTCGCAGAGGGGGATTTGGCAGGGTCATAGGGCAATAGTGGAGGGAAGGTCAGCAGATAAACAAGTGAACAAAGGTCTCTGGTTTTCCTAGGCAGAGGACCCTGCGGCCTTCCGCAGTGTTTGTGTCCCTGGGTACTTGAGA
The DNA here is from genome assembly GCF_028858775.2 of Pan troglodytes. Lineage (NCBI taxonomy): Eukaryota > Metazoa > Chordata > Mammalia > Primates > Hominidae > Pan > Pan troglodytes. The sequence goes on from NC_086015.1 coordinate 43,885,698, forward strand.
TTAGGGAGTGGTGATGACTCTTAATGAGCATGCTGCCTTCAAGCATCTGTTTAACAAAGCACATCTTGCACCGCCCTTATTCCATTTAACCCTGAGTGGACACAGCACATGTTTCAGAGAGCACAGGGTTGGGGGTAAGGTCACAGATCAACAGGATAAGAATTTTTCTTAGTACAGAACAAAATGAAAAGTCTCCCATGTCTACCTCTTTCTACACAGACATGGCAACCATCCGATTTCTCAATCTTTTCCCCACCTTCCCCCACCTCTATTCCACAAAACCGCCATTGCCATCATGGCCCGTTCTCAATGAGCTGTTGGGTACACCTCCCAGACGGGGTGGTGGCCGGGCAGAGGGGCTCCTCACTTCCCAGTAGGGGCAGCCGGGCAGAGGCACCCCTCACCTCCTGGACGGGGCGGCTGGCCGGGCAGGGGGCTGACCCCCCACCTCCCTCTCGGACGGGGCGGCTGGCCGGGCGGGGGCTGATTCCCCCACCTCCCTCCCGGACGGGGTGGCTGGCCGGGCGGGGGGCTGACCCCCCCACCTCCCTCCCGGACGGGGTGGCTGGCCGGGCAGAGGGGCTCCTCACTTCCCAGTAGGGGCGGCCGGGCAGACGTGCTCCCCACATCTCAGACGATGGGCGGCCGGGCAGAGACGCTCCCCACTTCCTAGATGGGATGGCGGCTGGGAAGAGGCGCTCCTCACTTCCTAGATTGGATGGCGGCCGGGCAGAGACGCTCCTCACTTTCCAGACTGGGCAGCCAGGCAGAGGGGCTCCTCACGTCCCAGACGATGGGCGGCCAGGCAGAGACGCTCCTCACTTCCCAGATGGGGTGGCGGCCAGGCAGAGGCTGCAATCTCGGCACTTTGGGAGGCCAAGGCAGGCGGCTGGGAGGTGGAGGTTGTAGCGAGCCGAGATCACGCCACTGCACTCCAGCCTGGGCACCATTGAGCACTGAGTGAACCAGACTCCGTCTGCAATCCCGGCACCTCGGGAGGCCGAGGCTGGCGGATCACTCGTGGTTAGAAGCTGGAGACCAGCCCGGCCAAGACAGCGAAACCCCATCTCCACCAAAAAAATACGAAAACCAGTCAGGCGTGGCGGTGCGCGCCTGCAATTGCAGGCACTTGGCAGGCTGAGGCAGGAGAATCAGGCAGGGAGGTTGCAGTGAGCCGAGATGGCAGCAGTACAGTCCAGCTTCAGCTCGGCATCAGAGGGAGACCGTGGAAAGAGGGAGAGGGAGACCGTGGGGAGAGGGAGAGGGAGAGGGAGGAGAGGAGGGAGAGGAGGGAGAGGAGGGAGAGGGAGAAGGAGAGGGAGAGCGTGGTTTTTGTCTTTGGTTCTGTTTATATGCTGGATTACATTTATTGATTTGCATATATTGAACCAGCCTTGCATCCCAGGGATGAAGCCCACTTGATCATGGTGGATAAGCTTTTTGATATGCTGCTGGATTCGGTTTACCAGTATTTTATTGAGGATTTTTGCATCAATGTTCATCAAGGATATTGCTCTAAAATTCTCTTTTATGGTTGTGTCTCTGCCCAGCTTTGGTATCAGGATGATGCTGGCCTCATAAAATGAGTTAGGGAAGATTCCCTCTTTTTCTGTTGATTGGAATAGTTTCAGAAGGAATGGTACCAGTTCCTCCTTGCACCTCTGGTAGAATTGGGCTGTGAATCCGTCTGGTCCTGGACTCTTTTTGGTTGGTAAGCTATTGATTATTGCCACAATTTCAGATCCTGTTATTGGTCTATTCAGAGATTCAACTTCTTCCTGGTTTAGTCTTGGGAGGGTATATGTGTCGAGGAATTTTTCCATTTCTTCTAGATTTTCTAGTTTATTTGCTTAAAGGTGTTTGTAGTATTCTCTGATGGTAGTTTGTATTTCTGTGGGATCGGTGGTGATATGCCTTTTATCATTTTTTATTGCATCTATTTGATTCTTCTCTTTTTCTTCTTTCTTAGTCTTGCTAGTGGTCTATCAATTTTGTTGATCCTTTCAAAAAACCAGCTCCTGGATTCCTTAATTTTTTGAAGGGTTTTTTGTGTCTCTATTTCCTTCAGTTCTGCTCTGATTTTAGTTATTTCTTGCCTTCTGCTAGCTTTTGAATGTGTTTGCTCTTGCTTTTCTAGTTCTTTTAATTGTGATGTTAGGGTGTCAATTTTGGATCTTTCCTGCTTTCTCTTGTGGGCATTTAGTGCTATAAATTTCCCTCTACACACTGCTTTGAATGTGTCCCAGAGATTCTGGTGTGTTGTGTCTTTTTTCTCATTGGTTTCAAAGAACATCTTTATTTCTGCCTTCATTTCGTTATGTACCCAGTAGTCATTCAGGAGCAGGTTGTTCAGTTTCCATGTAGTTGAGCAGTTTTGAGTGAATTTCTTACTCTCGAGTTCTAGTTTGATTGCACTGTGATCTGAGAGACAGTTTGTTATCATTTCTGTTGTTTTACATTTGCTGAGAAGAGCTTTACTTCCAACTATGTGGTCAATTTTGGAATAGGTGTGGTGCTGAAAACAATGTATATTCTGTTGATTTGGGGTGGAGAGTTCTGTAAATGTCTATTAGGTCTGCTTGGTGCAGAGCTGAGTTCAATTCCTGGGTATCCTTGTTGACTTTCTGTCTCGTTGATCTGTCTAATGTTGACAGTGTGGTGTTAATGTCTCCCATTATTAATGCGTGGGAGTCTAAATCTCTTTGTAGGTCACTCAGGACTTGCTTTATGAATGTGGGTGCTCCTGTATTGGGTGCATATATATTTAGGATAGTTAGCTCTTCTTGTTGAATTGATCCCTTTACCATTATGTAATGGCCTTCTTTGTCTCTTTTGATCTTTGTTGGTTTGAAGTGTGTTTTATCAGAGACTAGCATTGCAACCCCTGCCTTTTTTTTGTTTTCCATTTGCTTGGTAGATCTTCCTCCATCCTTTTATTTTGAACCTATGTGTGTCTCTGCATGTGAGATGGGTTTCCTGAATACAGCACACTGATGGGTCTTGACTCTTTATCCAATTTGCCAGTCTGTGTCTTTTAATTGGAGCATTTAGCCCATTTACATTTAAAGTTAATACTGTTATGTGTGGATTTGATCCTGTCATGATGTTAGCTGGTTATTTTCCTCATTAGTTCATGCAGTTTCTTCCTAGCCTCGATGGTCTTTACATTTTGGCATGATTTTGCAGTGGCTGGTACCGATTGTTCCTTTCCATGTTTAGTGCTTCCTTCAGGAGCTCTTTTAGGGCAGGCCTGGTGGTGACAAACTCTCTCAGCATTTGCTTGTCTGTTAAGTATTTTATTTCTCCTTCACTTATGAAGCTTAGTTTGGCTGGATATGAAATTCTGGGTTGAAAATTCTTTTCTTTAAGAATGTTGAATATTGGCCCCCACTCTCTTCTGGCTTGTAGAGTTTCTGCTGAGAGATCTGCTATTAGTCTGATGGGCTTCCCTTTGAGGGTAACCCAACTTTTCTCTCTGGCTGCCCTTAACATTTTTTCCTTCATTTCAACTTTGGTGAATCTGACAATTATGTGTCTTGGAGTTGCTCTTCTCAAGGAGTATCTTTGTGGCGTTCTCTGTATTTCCTGAATCTGAATGTTGGCCTGCCTTGCTAGATTGGGGAAGTTCTCCTGGATAATATCCTGCAGAGTGTTTTCCAACTTGGTTCCATTCTCCCCGTCGCTTTCAGGTACGCCAATCAGACGTAGATTTGGTCTTTTCACATAGTCCCATATTTCTTGGAGGCTTTGCTTGTTTCTTTTTATTCTTTTTTCTCTAAACTTCCCTTCTCACTTCATTTCATTCATTTCATCTTCCATCGCTGATACCCTTTCTTCCAGTTGATCGCATCGGCCCCTGAGGCTTCTGCATTCTTCACATAGTTCTCGAGCCTTGGTTTTCAGCTCCACCAGCTCCTTTAAGCACTTCTCTGTATTGGTTATTCTAGTTATACATTCTTCTAAATTTTTTTCAAAGTTTTCAACTTCTTTGCCTTTGGTTTGAATGTCCTCCCATAGGTGGGAGTAATTTGATCATCTGAAGCCTTCTTCTCTCAGCTCGTCAAGGTCATTCTCCGTCTAGCTTTGTTCCATTGCTGATGAGGAACTGCGTTCCTTTGGAGAAGGAGGGGCGCTCTGCTTTTTAGAGTTTCCAGTTTTTCTGCTCTGTTTTTTCCCCATCTTTGTGGTTTTATCTACTTTTGGTCTTTGATGATGGTGATGTACAGATGGGTTTTTGGTGTGGATGTCCTTTCTGTTTGTTAGTTTTCCTTCTAACGGACAGGACCCTCAGCTGCAGGTCTGTTGGAGTTTGCTAGAGGTCCCCTCCAGACCCTGTTTGCCTGGGTAACAGCAGCAGTGGCTGCAGAACAGCAGATTTTCATGAACCGCGAATGCTGCTCTCTGATCGTTCCTCTGGAAGTTTTGTCTCAGAGGAGTACCCGGCCATGTGAGGTGTCAGTCTGCCCCTACTGGGGGGTGCCTCCCAGTTAGGCTACTCGGGGGTCAGGGGTCAGGGACCCAGTTCAGGAGGCAGTCTGCCCGTTCTCAGATCTCCAGCTGCGTGCTGGGAGAACCACTGCTCTCTTCAAAGCTGTCAGACAGGGACATTTAAGTCTGCAGAGGTTACTGCTGTCTTTTTGTTTGTCTGTGTCCTGCCCCCAGAGGTGGAGCCTACAGAGGCAGGCAGGCCTCCTTGAGCTGTGGTGGGCTCCACCCAGTTCGAGCCTCCCGGCTGCTTTGTTTACCTAAGCAAGCCTGGGCAATGGCAGGCACCCCTCCCCCAGCCTGGCTGCCGCCTTGCGGTTTGATCTCAGACTGCTGTGCTAGCAATCAGCAAGACTCCGTGGGCGTAGGACCCTCTGAGCCATGTGCGGGATATAATCTCCTGGTGCGCCATTTTTTAAGCCCATCGGAAAAGCGCAGTATTCGGGTGGGAGTGACCCGATTTTCCAGGTGCCGTCTGTCACCCCTTTCTTTGACTAGGAGAGGGAACTCCCTGACCCTTTGTGCTTCCCAAGTGAGGCAATGCCTTGCCCTGCTTCGGCTCGAGCACAGTGCGCTGCACCCACTGTCCTGTGCCCACTGTCTGGCACTCCCTAGTGAGATGAACCCGGTACCTCAGATGGAAATGCAGAAATCACCCATCTTCTGAGTCACTCATGCTGGGAGCTGTAGACCAGAGCTGTTCCTATTTGGCCATCTTAGGTCTGATTTTTCAACAGTATGCACCTGGTACTTTCAGAAGGTGTTGAATGAACATTTTTGAAAATATAAACGTATATATACACACAGATGTGTGTATATATACATTTGTATGTATAGACATGTACATATATATCTTTTTTGCTTCTGTTTACTCACCAGCAAATAATAGTGTCTAGCTCCTTATGTCTATGACAATGAATTGGATCAGTATACATAAATTTGTATTTTTTGTAGCAAATTGACTTTGATGAAAAATACTACAACTTCTTTTAAAATATTGTTTGGGCTGGACACAGTGGCTCACACCTGTAATCCCAGCACTTTGGGAGGCTGAGGTAGGTGGATCATGAGGTGAAGAGATAGAGACCATTCTGGCCAACATGGTGAAACCTCGTCTCTACTAAAAATACAAAAAAAAAAATAGCTGGGCATGGTGGCGCATGCCTGTAGTCCCAGCTACCTGGGAGGCTGAGGCAGGAGAATCACTTGAACCTGGGAGGCGGAGGTTGCAGTGAGCCAAGATCGCACCACTGCACTCCAGCCTGGCAACAGAGCGAGACTCTGTCTCAAAAAAATAATAATTTTATATATATATCTATATATCTATGTATATAGATATATATGTAGAGGGAGAGAGTTTGATATGTTTTTGTGTATTTTATTCTTTGAGTTCTTTAATTTTAAATATGAAGAACATAAAGTCAGTTGTTATCCTTTCTTATTCTAACTTGAGAGTCATTTTGGGGAAATGTTTTTATTCATTTATATAATAGCTCTTATAAATTACCTGTTGGTCTTATTTTTGTGTCTTATTTTTTTCTGCAAATCCCAACATCTGGGTTATCTCAGGGTCTGTTTCCTTTTTCTCTTGACCTTGGGTGACTTTTTTTTTTTCTATTTCTTCACATGTCTGGCAATTGTTGATGGTATATTGAACATTGTGGAGGATATAGTACAGAGACTCTGGTTTCTATAGTTTTCTTTCTCCTAAAGCGTATTGAGTTTTCTTTTATAAGGCAGTTAAATCATCTTCATTGTATAGAGCTTCATTTTACATTTTGTTAGAAAGGAGCTCTTTCATATTTTGTCGTTAGACTTATGGTGAATATCTTAATCCTGGGACATAGTCTGTACTCATAAAATGTGGTTCTTCTATGCTTTCATAGGAAAGCTTGAGATATTTATTAAGACCCTCTAACTTGTTGGCCTTCAACTCCACACTCTTCTTTCCTGTGAAGGGCAGCAGCTGAAATCTCTGCTCAGATTTTTCACAGTTCACTGGCCTCCTTGGCATCTCTCCCACACACACACACAGGTCTGGGATCAGACAAGGATTTGAAGGAAATTTGTAGGTAGATTTTTTAGCTCTTCTCTGGGACTCCATTCTTTCTGGGTTCCCACTACCACCTCAATTTCCAGCCACCCTGGAAACACTGAACTTCATTCTCTGATACTTCATGACTTCTAGCCACACAAACTGGTGACTGTTTTCATTGAAGAAGCCTTATAAATATGGATCTTACCCAGTGCATATGGTTCCCCTTTTTTATTATTATTATTTTTTAAATTTTATTATTATTATACTTTAAGTTTTAGGGTACATGTGCATAACGTGCAGGTTTGTTACATATGTATACATGTGCCATGCTGCTGTGCTGCACCCATTAACTCGTCATTTAGCATTAGGTATATCTCCTAATGCTATCCCTTCCCACTCTCCCCAGGGTCAAATTCCTCAAATATTTGTCGTCTTTTGTCTTCTCTCTAGTGCCTTCAATTACTTATTTTATATTTTTCCATAGTTTATAATTGTTATCTGCAGAAGGGCTAATGTATGCAATCTACTTTTCCATTGCTGGAAATCACTTGGAATAACTCAGTTTTAAAGCTGCATTTTAAACTTTGTTGATGTTGTATAAAAAATGATAAAAGCTGCATAATTTTCTAAGGAGTAGGCATTCTCAAATTTATTCAGCCATTTCTTCATTGAGAAAAATTCGACTTTGTTTTTATATTTCTTTCCAGTGAAAACAATGCTGATGCTAAGAGGCCTCCCTGGAACCAGACAGCTTGGTTCATTTCATATTACTATCTCCTACTTCATAAATGTGTTAGATTCAACAAGTTACTTGGTCTTTTTTTGCTTCTATTTACTCATCTGCAAATAATAATTGTTTCTAGCTCCTTAGGTCTGTGACAATTAAATGGATCAATACACATAAATATTTAAGCAGTTCTTTACCCATAGAATGCAATAAATGGTAGCACATTTTGTTGTTATTATTTATCCCAGGTGTTCTGAAATTTTCTTTGATATATTTTGATGTCATATTTCATTCATTGTGTCGGAGACTCAGTGGGTCCTTTTAATCTGGAAATTAGCATTTCTCAGTTTGAGGAATTTTTGCATAATTTAAAAAATAATTTATTCTTCTCAATCCTCTCTGTTGTCTCTTTCTATATCTCTTTTAACTTTCTTCTTACTATTTTCTCTTTGTTTGTTTTGGGGAAGTTGCCTCAATTTTATCTACCAAGCTTTCTATTGAATTATTTATTGTCATTATGTTTTCAACTTCCATAAGTTTATTCTTGTTCACTAACTAAATATTTTTTTAGTTTAGCATCCTGTTTCTTTTTCATGGATAAAATCAGTATCTTCTGACATACCTAGATATCAAAGGATTGTTTTAGGTTTTCTTCAACTCTGAGCATTACACCCATTTCTTTTGTTATCCTGTTTGTTAGTTTTGTTCTTTGTCTTTCAAGTTGGAGTTTTCCTCAAATATCTGATAATCTTGGGCTGTTTACTCATATTTAAGAATAAGCAATAAAATGCTGATTGGAGGCACCTTAACGAGTGGGGAGATTGGGGTTCACCATAGAATAAAGCAAGCTGTTTCCTTGCTGCTCCCCAGTTGTGAAAATTTCCAGTTAGTAATATCTCCAGGGCTTTCATTTAAACGTATCAGTTTTTTCCTCAAAGAAATGTTTTAGTCTGCTGCTCAGGTATAACCTAAATGCCACTATCTTGGGAAACAAGTACGGACAGTGAGTCAGAGGCCTCAATGTTCTTGATGTCGATTTTTAATGAATCTTCCTATTTTTAGTGTGACATTACACTGCTCAGCTATGCCTAGTGTCTTTAAATCCAGAGCCTCTCTAGCCCAGTCTCTCCTGAGAGGAAGTTACCTTTCTACTTCACCCTTTATCTTCATTTTTGGAGGACCCTGGTGACTCCTGATATTTTAACCTTTTTAGCTCTTACCGAACAAATAGCCATTATCTTGTTGCATTTCTACTCTGTAAGCTTAGATTTCAGTTTTTTTCACTCTACCAAGTCAGTTTTCCTTCCTACGTACTTCCATCTTTTAAAATTTTGTTGATATTATTCTTCTTCTTGTTTTTTTTTCTCGTTTCTTCATCCCTGAGCATTTTTTTAAATGACTTTTGTGGGTTTTTTTCCCATCTTTTTTCTAGAGTTTTGAGAGACAGCATAGGAAATGAATGTTTTAATCCAATACACTTTACTAGAAGTATTTTTGTTAAAATTAATCCTTAGCATTTTATAATATTTAATCTGATTTATGAATATTAAACCTGATATGTGAACATGCTCCCTTTTTTCTTGTTAGCTTTTTTTTTAGTGAGCTGTAGTATAATGAGTGATGCACTGAAGTCATCCTTTGCAATTTGAAGACCCATGGGTTTATGATCATGAAAGGTGGAAGTGGTTGGTGTTTTGCATGTTAATTATTTTCCCTGTGGCCTAGTTTCAGTTTAGATGCTCAGAGCAGATTTGATCCTCTCCAAAATATCCTTCCCTTTTGCATCTCATCAAAGGATATATTAGGCTTGTACGTTGGGCAACTTTGCATGTCCAGCTGGACACAAATCTTATCACCAGTCTTAAGATAGTTTGCAAAGGTGGGTATCAAAATAGAGATTTAGAACCCATAAATTACATTTAAAATTATTTTAAATATTATTTTAATTTGTCTATTTTTGTCAGAACACAATTATGCATCATTTCTGGCTGACTGATTAATATGATTTTGAATAATTTTAACTGGGCTCAGTTTTCCTCAGTGGCTAAGAGCATGGTCTTTGGAGGCAGTTAAGCTGGATGATCTTGGGCATGTTATTTACTTTCTCACAGCTTAAATTTTCTTCTTTGTAAAAGAAGGTTAATAATAGTACCTGCTTACTAATGTTATGAGGAATACATTAGTTAAATATGCAATGTGCTTAAAACAGTGCGTGACTTCTAATAAATATGGTATGTTTGCTATTACATACTTTGAATTAGGAATACAGGGTTGAACAATCCAAGGACCATAATCATATAACCCTCCCCACTGCACCTGCCTCCCCTCCCCATTAATATAGCAGAAGAGTATATCTGTTAATGGCAGATCAGACAATTGGGATATCCTTCCACTGAGGACATCTATGAAAGCTGAATAAAATATGAGAGAAAAATAATAAAATATGTCTCTTTAAAGCCATTGCAGAGATAAAAAGATACTGAAGAGTCATTGGGCCAGAGCCCATTATGGGGCACAATGGTCCAAGAATGTGAGAACAGCATTTGAGGCCAGTTTTTTCCTCAACTGCACTTTGAGGAAACAGCACTTTTGACAGTTCCTTGGAGACAGGGAGATAGGAATTAGAGGCCTGGCAAGGGGAGGGATCCTATTGACAAACCCTCACTTTGGGTTGAAATCTCAAAAAGTCTTACCTGTTAAGTAAGAGTGAACTGGATGTGGAAGGCCTGTGCAGGAACTGCAGCTTAGCTTCAAATTGTCCCAATCCTGAAATTGCTAATGCATGCAAGCTTGCTGGTACCGTCAGCACCTGACGGAAACAAACATACATCCTCTCTAGAGGAAAATAACCGTGTACAAGTGTAGATGAGAAGAAATAAACATAAAGGAACAGAAGAAATGGAAAACATAACAGACCTACAGAGTCCCCAGATATACTGAGTTATCAGACACAGATTTAAAAATAACTATATGTTACTACATTTAAGGAGATAAAGGAAAAGATTAGGAATTTAGGCAGAAAAACCAGGACCACTAAAAAATAATAAAGCAGAAAATTTATCATATAATAAACCGGCACATCTACCCACTGAATCTAAAAGTTGAAATTATATAAAAAAAAGAAAATTTAGAGTTGAAAAATGCAAAAAAAACTTAAATATGTGTTTAATGGCAGATTTAAGATACATGAAGAGAAAATAAATAAAAAAAGAATTTCTTATCTAGGTCAGAAAAATATCCAGAATGATGTATGAGAAAACAAAAGGATACAAAACCAGAAGAGAGACTATCTGACCTGAACAATACAGTAAGAAAGTCCAACTAATGTGTGTGATTGGAGCCACAGGAAGAAAAACAGGTTCAAAAGAGGTATTATTCGAAGAGGAGGTACCTGAGAATTTTCCAAAGCTGATGAAAGTTTATGAAATCTACAGATTGAAGATGCTGTCTCTATAAACTCTCTACAAATCAGGAAAAAATATAAGACAAAACAAATTCTAGTCACGTTATATTAAAACTGAAAATCAAAGCAGAATCCTTAAAAGCAACCAGAGAACAAAAGGCAGACAATGGATTGTAGCTGATATCTGACTAGAAACAAGTAGAATATCTGGAATACCATGGAATACTATTCTAAAGTGCTAAAAGGAAACAGCATCTACTTAGAATTTCAGAACAAGCAAAACCACCCTTAAGAAATGAGAGGGAGAGATTACAATTCAGACAAGATGGCATGGACTTGTCCCTCCCCACTCCTCCCTGCTGCTTAAAGTTATAAACCCAAGAAAGAAAACACAATTGTGATGGTTACTGTTTTGTGTTAAGTTGGCTGGGCCACAGTGCTCAGATATGTGGCTGAACATTATTTTGGATATTCTATGAGGGTGATTTTTGGAGAAGATTAACATTTAATGGTTGGACTTTGAGTAAAGCAGATTACCCTCCACAATGTGGATGGGCCCCCATCCAGTTAGTTGAAGGCCTTAATATAAAACACTGACCTCACACAAGCAAGAAGTTCTCCCAGATGACTGCTTTTGAACTCAAACTGCGAGGTGTATGTATATAATAGAAACATATATTTTGTTTCTCCCGTTTTATCCGAATGAAAACAAACCATACCTACTTTTCTGCATCTTGCTTTTTGTACTTAACCCTTTAAATATGTAAGTTCTTGAAGAACTTTCCATATTCGCTCATAATTTTTCTTCCTTTTTTTCCTTAACAGCCACATATTTTTCCATTGTTCGGCTATACAGTCATTATTTTTTTTTGGCATGAATGTAAGTGCATTGTCTTTGTAGGGTAAATTCCTAGAGGTGGAACCACTAAAAATCAAAGAAAATCAATCTCAATCCATGTCTCTCTCTCCCTCCCTCCCCCCACCCCCCTTCTCCCTCCCTATCATATTGATATTGACAAATTGCCCTCTATAGAGGTGGTATAAATTTACATTCCTAATAGCAATGTATGAAAGTGCCTATTTCCTCACAGACTTACCAGCATGATATGATACAAGCTTTTCAATCTTTTCAAAGGCAATAGGTTAAATAACAAAAAGTCCTTCAGTCTGCACTTATCTTTTTATATATTTGATAGATTTATGAGCCATTTATAGTTCTTTTTGTGAACTCTATTTCCTTTGCTCTTTTTCTCTTTGTCTATTTTTATATTGGGTTTTTGCTGTTTTTAAAAAAACTCCAGTTGTTGAAATTTTTATATTGGGGGAAATCATTCTTTTGTCTTTGATGTGAAAAGACAATTTTTGAATATTGGCCCCCACTCTCTTCTGGCTTGTAGAGTTTCTGCCGAGAGATCCGCTGTTAGTCTGATGGGCTTCCCTTTGAGGGTAACCCGACCTTTCTCTCTGGTTGTCCTTAACATTTTTTCCTTCATTTCAACTTTGGTGAATCTGACAATTATGTGTCTTGGAGTTGCTCTTCTCGCGGAGTATCTTTGTGGCGTTCTCTGTATTTCCTGAATCTGAATGTTGGCCTGCCTTGCTAGATTGGGGAAGTTCTCCTGGATAATATCCTGCAGAGTGTTTTCCAACTTGGTTCCATTCTCCCCGTCGCTTTCAGGTACGCCAATCAGACGTAGATTTGGTCTTTTCACATAGTCCCATATTTCTTGGAGGCTTTGCTTATTTCTTTTTATTCTTTTTTCTCTAAACTTCCCTTCTCACTTCATTTCATTCATTTGATCTTCCATCGCTGATACCCTATCTTCCAGTTGATCGCATCGGCTCCTGAGGCTTCTGCATTCTTCACATAGTTCTCAAGCCTTGGTTTTCAGCTCCTTTAAGCACTTCTCTGTGTTGGTTATTCTAGTTATATATTCTTCTAAATTTTTTTCAAAGTTTTCAACTTCTTTGCCTTTGGTTTGAATGTCCTCCCGTAGCTGGGAGTAATTTGATCATCTGAAGCCTTCTTCTCTCAGCTCGTCAAAGTCATTCTCCGTCCAGCTTTGTTCCGTTGCTGGTGAGGAACTGCGTTCCAATTTTCAACCCAGAATTTCATATCCAGCCAAACTAAGCTTCATAAGTGAAGGAGAAATAAAATACTTTACAGACAAGCAAATGCTGAGAGATTTTGTCACCACCAGGCCTGCCCTAAAAGAGCTCCTAAAGGACGCGCTAAACATGGAAAGGAACAACCGGTACCAGCCACTGCAAAATCATGCCAAAATGTAAAGACCATCGAGACTAGGAAGAAACTGCATCAACTAACGAGCAAACTAACCAGCTAACATCATAATGACAGGATCAAATTCACACATAACAATATTAACTTTTAATGTAAATGGGCTAAATGCTCCAATTAAAAGACGCACACTGGCAAATTGGATAAAGAGTCAAGACCCATCAGTGTGCTGTATTCAGGAAACCCATCTCACGTGCAGAGACACACATAGGCTCAAAATAAAAGGATGGAGGAAGATCTACCAAGCAAATGGAAAATAAAAAAAGGCAGGGGTTGCAATGCTAGTCTCTGATAAAACACACTTCAAACCAACAAAGATCAAAAGAGACAAAGAAGGCCATTACATAATGGTAAAGGGATCAATTCAACAAGAAGAGCTAACTATCCTAAATATATATGCACCCAATACAGGAGCACCCAGATTCATAAAGCAAGTCCTGAGTGACTTACAAAGAGACTTAGACTCCCACACATTAATAATGGGAGACTTTAACACCACACTGTCAACATTAGACAGATCAACGAGACAGAAAGTCAACAAGGATACCCAGGAATTGAACTCAGCTCTGCACCAAGCAGACCTAATAGACATCTACAGAACTCTCCACCCCAAATCAACAGAATATACATTGTTTTCAGCACCACACCACACCTATTCCAAAATTGACCACATACTTGGAAGTAAAACACTCCTCAGCAAATGTAAAGGAAAAGAAATTATAACAAACTGTCTCTCAGACCACAGTGCAATCAAACTAGAACTCAGGATTAAGAATCTCACTCAAAACTGCTCAACTACATGGAAACTGAACAACCTGCTCCTGAATGACTACTGGGTACATAACGAAATGAAGGCAGAAATAAAGATGTTCTTTGAAACCAACAAGAACAACGACACAACATACCAGAATCTCTGGGATGCATTCAAAGCAGGGTGTAGAGGGAAATTTATAGCACTAAATTCCCACAAGAGAAAGCAGGAAAGATCCAAAATTGACACCCTAACATCACAATTAAAAGAACTAGAAAAGCAAGAGCAAACACATTCAAAAGCTAGCAGAAGGCAAGAAATAACTAAAATCAGAGCAGAACTGAAGGAAATAGAGACCCAAAAAACCCTTCAAAAAATTAAGGAATCCAGGAGCTGGGATTTTTGACAGGACCAACAAAATTGATAAACCGCTAGCAATACTGATAAAGAAAAAGAGAAGAATCAAATAGATGCAATAAAAAATGATAAAGGGGATATCACCACCGATCCCACAGAAATACAAACTACCATCAGAGAATACTACAAACACCTCTACCCAAATAAACTAGAAAATCTAGAAGAAATGGGTAAATTCCTCGACACATACACTCTCCCAAGACTAAAGCAGGAAGAAGTTGAATCTCTGAATAGACCAATAACAGGATCTGAAATTGTGGCAATAATCAATAGCTTACCAACCAAGAAGAGTCCAGGACCAGAAGGATTCACAGCCGAATTCTACCAGAGGTACAAGGAGGAACTGGTACCATTCCTTCTGAAACTATTCCAATCAATAGAAAAAGAGGGAATCCTCCCTAACTCATTTTATGAGGCCAGCATCATCCTGATACCAAAGCCGGGCAGAGACACAACCAAAAAAGAGAATTTTAGACCAATATCCTTGATGAACATTGATGCAAAAATCCTCAATAAAATACTGGCAAACCGAATCCAGCAGCATATCAAAAAGCTTATCCACCATGATCAAGTGGGCTTCATCCCTGGGATGCAAGGCTGGTTCAATATATGCAAATCAATAAATGTAATCCAGCATATAAACAGAACCAAAGACAAAAACCACATGATTATCTCAATAGATGCAGAAAAGGCCTTTGACAAAATTCAACAACGCTTCATGCTAAAAACTCTCAATAAATTAGGTATTGATGGGACGTATTTCAAAATAAGAAGAGCTATCTATGACAGACCCACAGCCAATATCATACTGAATGGGCAAAAACTGGAAGCATTCCCTTTGAAAACTGGCACAAGACAGGGATGCCCTCTCTCACCACTCCTATTCAACATAGTGTTGGAAGTTCTGGCCTGGGCAATTAGGCAGGAGAAGGAAATAAAGGGTATTCAATTAGGAAAAGAGGAAGTCAAATTGTCCCTGTTTGCAGACGACATGATTGTATATCTAGAGAACCCTATTGTCTCAGCCCAAAATCTCCTTAAGCTGATAAGCAACTTCAGCAAAGTCTCAGGATACAAAATCAATGTACAAAAATCACAAGCATTCTTATACACCAACAACAGACGAACAGAGAGCCAAATCATGAGTGAACTCCCATTCACAATTGCTTCAAAGAGAATAAAATACCTAGGAATCCAACTTACAAGGGATGTGAAGGACCTCTTCAAGGAGAACTACAAACCACTGCTGAAGGAAATAAAAGAGGATACAAACAAATGGAAGAACATTCCATGCTCATGGGTAGGAAGAATCAATATCGTGAAAATGGCCATACTGCCCAAGGTAATTTACAGATTCAATGACATCCCCATCAAGCTACTAATGCCTTTCTTCACAGAATTGGAAGAAAACTACTTTAAAGTTCATATGGAACCAAAAAAGAGCCCGCATTGCCAAGTCAATCCTAAGCCAGAAGAACAAAGCTGGTAGTTGTAGAAGTCACACTACCTGACTTCAAACTATACTACAAGGCTACAGTAACCAAAACAGCATGGTACTGGTACCAAAACAGAGATATAGATCAATGGAACAGAACAGGGCCCTCAGAAATAACGCCGCATATCTACAACTATCTGATCTTTGACAAACCTGAGAAAAACAAGCAATGGGGAAAAGATTCCCTATTTAATAAATGGTGCTGGGAAAACTGGGTAGCCATATGTAGAAAGCTGAAACTGGATCCCTTCCTTACACCTTATACAAAAATCAATTCAAGATGGATTAAAGACTTAAACATTAGACTTAAAACCATAAAAATCCTAGAAGAAAACCTAGGCTTTTCCATTCAGGAAATAGGCATGGGCAAGGACTTCATGTCTAAAACACCAAAAGTAATGGCAACAAAAACCAAAATTGACAAATGGGATCAAATTAAACTTAACAGCTTCTGCACAGCAAAAGAAACTACCATCAGAGTGAACAGGCAACCTACAAAATGGGACAGAATTTTCACAACCTACTCATCTGACAAAGGGCTAATATCCAGAATCTACAATGAACTCAAACAAATTTACAAGAAACAAACAAACAACCCCATCAAAAAGTGGGCGAAGGATATTAACAGACACTTCTCAAAAGAAGACATTTATGCAGCCAAAAAACACATGAAAAAATGCTCACCATCACTGGCCATCAGAAAAATGCAAATCAAAACCACAATGAGATACCATCTCACACCAGTTAGAATGGCAATCATTAAAAAGTCAGGAAACAACAGGTGCTGGAGAGGATGTGGAGAAATAGGAACACTTTTACACTGTTGGTGGGACTGTAAACTAGTTCAACCATTGTGGAAGTCAGTGTGGCGATTCCTCAGGGATCTAGAACTAGAAATACCATTTGACCTAGCCATCCCATTACTGGGTATATACCCAAGGGACTATAAATCATGCTGCTATAAAGACACATGCATGCGTATGTTTATTGTGGCATTATTCATAATAGCAAAGACTTGGAACCAAGCCAAATGTCCAACAACGATAGACTGGATTAAGAAAATGTGGCACATATACACCATGGAATACTATGCGGCCATAAAAAATGATGAGTTCATGTCCTTTGTAGGGACATGGATGAAATTGGAAATCATCATTCTCAGTAAACTATCGCAAGAACAAAAAACCAAAGACCACATATTCTCACTCATAGGTGGGAATTGAACAATGAGAACACATGGACACAGGAAGGGGAACATCACACTCTGGGGACTGTTGTGGGATGGGGGTAGGGAGGAGGGATAGCACTGGGAGATATACCTAATGCTAGATGACGAGTTAGTGGGTGCAGCGCACCAGCATGGCACATGTATACATATATAACTAACCTCCACATTGTGCACATGTACCCTAAAACTTAAAGTGTAATAATAATAATAAAAGACAATTTTTTCCTCATTTGACTTTGCTTATAATGTTATTATGTAGACATTTAAAATTTATGTTGAATTTATTCAGTGTTTTTAATGACTTCTGAATTTTGTGTCATATTGAGAAAGGCATTTCCTACTCTGAAATTATAAAAGAATCATCTCATGTGTTCTTTTATTACCTTTATGGTTTCATTTTTTAGTCTTTGACACTATAACCATGCCTTACAATCCACACCAGGATAATTCCAAAACTGAATCAATAACTTAAAGATTGTTTCTATAGTTGTAAAAAATCTAAAATGTTTTTGAAAAATCAGTTTTCCTTGAGACTCATTCTTCTCTACTCTTCCCAGATAATCTCAAATTTTTCTATTTTTGTTTATTTATTTCATCATTTATTTGTTTCATCTCTCCATTTCCTTCTTGAAAGGGTTCTCTTCTACTTTTCCTCCAGATCTAGAATATTCTTCCAACCTTTTAAACTCCTTTATTCCCCTCATTTTCCTTTGGCTCCTTTCCTCGTCTCTTCATCTGCTGTTGCCACTATGTTTCTTACTTTGTTTTAGTAATTTCTCACTTCTCGTGCATGCCTTTTGGCATAATTTTTGCAATGGTTATTATTTTTCCCCACAACTTCCCCAAATCCTACCATGTCATATTGTATCATTTTTTGATATTTCCCCTATTTCTTCATTCATGGATGTCATTTATCATTGTTTTTCATTTCTTAAAAAATATTTGGTCACTCTTTCCAGTGTTCCAGTAAGTCTTATAATGAGAGATCTTCTCCTATTGTTTTACTTTTGTGCTTATTTTTTTAAAACTTAATATTTTTGTATAGTTTCTGAGTTCTTATTTATTACTTATTATCAAAAGAGTTTAATTTTATCATGAATAGCTATCTATGGAAAGTTCATAGGGGTAGGGGCTGTGGTCCAGGCTAGCTGATTTTTTTTTTTTTTTAAATATTTGTTCAGCAACTTTATTTCACCAAAGCCAGTGGAGAAAGGAGTATTTTTTGTTTTGATTTTTTATTTGAGGGCTGGGGAGTAGTGAAAAGGAAGACTGCTTATAGTAAATATGCCTTCTCTGTGTATGATTCCTTGTATAATTGTCGCTATTTCTTTTTGGGAAACAAACAAACTGGGTTTATTTGAGCCAGCTGATCAGTGCTTCCTGTTTCAAACAAGTGTTGGCACCTCAGGTGGTGTCCCTTGCCTTGAAGAAGGGTAGTTTTGCTGGTGTTTGCTGATGTCTGCAGCTTCAGGAAGCTCTCTCTGCAGCCTTTTATCTCCTCTTCCTCCCACTCCACTTCTTCTGTTTTAGATAACTTTCAACGTATATTTGGTCTCTGTCATTTTGTATTGTCTCCTGGTTTAGCTGAAATGAAATTTACATTTTTGTTTCTCATTTTCCCAGTTGCTTTTTAAACAATTTTCAATATAAGGGAGAAATACTGACTTTCACCCTGCCAAGTTCAAACAAGAAATCAGCCTGTTTTTTTTTTAAGCTGCCTAAAGGTAATGCATATTTATTTTTAAATGTCAGATAGTATGAAGAAAATGTTCATAATCTTCTCTTGCCTTATTCTAAACAGAAATATAGGCTTCATTGTATATATAAAGTTTGTGATACTCATATTGCTCAGATTTTTTTTTCTTTTAACTATGTATAATGAGCATCCCCTCTGTATTGGTGAAAGTTGATCTAATTCTTTATAATATCTGCATGATATTCCAGGGAATAGGTGTACCACATTTAATGTAATCATTCTCTATTGAAGACTTTCAGATTATTTCCAGGTATTTGCAACTATAAAAAGTGGGATAGTAAACATTGATTACACATTCCTTTACACTCATGTGCTTTGTTTTTCTAAGTTCAGTTTCCAAAATTAGTATTGCTGGATCAATGGTATTTAATTTAAATACATTACAGTCTACTTTTTGAAAAGTTACATCAGTTCATCTCTCTACTGAATGAAGGAGCTAATTTCCTCACATCTTTGCTACCTTTGGAATGACCAATATTATTGCATTTTACTAATTCAGGGTGGAAATGTGTTATGCCATCAATAGGTTAACATGAAGAATAAAAATAATATATCTTTTTAATATCCTTTGTCAATTTTTAATTGTCATTTTCTTGTTATTTTGTAGAGATTCTTTTAAATTTTAGGACTACTAACCATTTTTCTTATGTTACACATACCTTTTCTGTTTTTTTTCTTTTGACTTTATTTATAATGACTTTGACTTTGTTGACTTTATGATATCTTTAGTTATAGTACTTCAAATTTTTATATAGACAAATACATCTCTCTTTGTATTTATGGATTTTCCATCTTCCTCTAGAAAGCTTCTTCTATCCTAAAGTTATAAAAAGTTAATAAAATCATTCTATTTTCATTATTTTTAAAAATTTATATCTTTAATCTGCTTTACATGTGAAGAGAGATCATTATCCTGGCTCTAGGAGTAATGACAATAAGGTGAGGATTTAGAATGTAAAGTAACTGGGTACATTCTTGCCTAGCCCAAGTGAAAACTGGTGAGAACCTGAAATCAGGCGAGGTTGTGGGATGGAGATGAGTAGGGATGGCATACTGAAACAATAGAGGTGGAATTTAAGAATTGAAGGCTGACTTCCTGTGTGTGATTGAGTGAGAGGAAGGAAAGTAAGGTCATCTTGGATATTGGATGGCAGCCGTTGCTACTCCCTAAGGCAGGGACCTTAGGGGTTAAGCACATATGGGTTCAGTGTGGACTAAGTTGGGGACTGAGAAGATAATCTTATATAAGTGCATTGCTAGAAATTTAGATTTTCTATTAATCTATGTAAGTTATGTAAATTAAATTTAGCCTAACTCTTGCCTGGTGAGCAAACAGACTGTTTCAGAGTGTGAATTTTTTTCTGTTAAGTTAAAGAAGTGCATTGTATCATGATCTGAAAGTTGAATAATCAAACGTGAAGAATGATCATTTGACTAGCCTTAAAAGTAAGTTTTAAGTTGTAAAATTAATATAATGATATTATAGAGAACTTGGAAAATGTAAGAAAAGCCACTCATGAATGACTGCTCTTAAGCATCCACCACTTCATAATAACCTACTTCCTGCTTCGGTTTTTGGAATGGAGGGCATAGATAACTTTCTGTAGCACTTCCATTAAATGCTTCTCACATAATGTCTCATGGGTGCTCAGATAAATAAATGTGGTCAGCACGCTGCTTTTCTTTTTGTCACCTGGCAAAACTTTAAAGGGACACATCCCCTTTGTGTTTTAAGAGGTTCTTGCAAGCCAAGTATGGTAAGAGTTTGTTTTGGTTCCTTTCTCAGCTGATGTTATCAAACTTGACCAAGTGGGTTGTATGGCCTTATAAATAAAACCCAAAACTCTTTTATAGATGGTTTTATGTCTTCTAGATTTTTGTAAATTGTGCAGTTTACATAAGGCCTGAGGCTGAACTATATGTTTTTATTTTTTGGCCTTTTCAGATTGGAAGGATTTACCCACCTTTGCATTAATTACACTAAGATCTGCAATTATCCTGTGCTCATCCCCAGGTTTTTTGGAAGTTTTCCAAGTCTTTAAATATAATTTTCTTTCTGATTCTTGAAGCATAATAGGAACCTGAGTAATTGTTAGTTTGTTCACCAGTTGATGCTAATGGAGTAGCCATTAAGCATTATTTCAAGCCCTTTATATAAAATGGAAATTTTTAGTAGCTGGTATTGTACCACCTCTTGTTTTATGGTCTCTGCAGCTATAAATTAATGTGAAATCAATTATAATTCAATAGGGACCAGTTTTCAGGCTGTTTCCTATAACATGATAATAACATTTATTTTCATTAAGAAAGCAATCCATGTTCATTGTGAGAAAATTGGAACAATCAATAACTAAAAATTATAAGACATCCTATTGCCCAGAGATTAGCACTGTGAACATTTGGCATGATTAGTTAATTATTTTCAGTGGAAATCACACACACACACACACACACACACACACGCATGCACACATACATTTTTTAGAAAAACAAAAAATTGAGGCAATTTAATATAGTTTTTTAATCTATAATTTTTATTTATAAATATGCTTTGAACATTTTTATGTCAGTGCTGTATCCACTTCATAGCAGTATGGTATTCTATCTTAGAGCTATATAATAGCAAATTTAATCAATGTTTTATTATTAGATATTTTAGTAACTTGAACAATTTTGCTATTGTAAATAACACTAAAATGAATATCGTCATATATATCCTTGATAATTTTTGTTTATTCAAATAATGTTTATTTTAAAAGGAAGAGAAAATATGTGCAAAAGCAAATTTTTAAAAATTGCATCATACGAAATTTTATCACTCAAAGATAACTGTTCGTAATTTTTTTGTGATTTTCTTTCAGTATATTTCTATCTATTTATACAAGATTGTACTATTCATACTATATTATTTTACTTCTTATTGAGCCATGACATGCATGTAAATGCATAAATCATAAGTATATAGTGAAATTAATTTTCACAAATTGAACACATCAATGTAACCAGCACCCAGATCAAGAAATGTCACCACTTCCCAAGCCTGGCCCCATCTAGCCACTGCCTTCCAAAGGGTAACCACTACCCTGCTTCTAACATTCTGAACTAGTTTTGCCTGATTTTGAACTTTATACAATTGGGATCATCCGTCTGACTTACTTTGCTCAATACAATATACCTATACCGTTATATGTTATTGAAGTTTGTCTGTGTTTATTGCTGTGTAGTGTTCCCATGGGTGAATATACCATAGTTTGTTTTTCTCTTGATGGACACTTGCATAGACGGTTCATTTGGATCTATTTTAATAGTGTTGCTGTATACTTTCTTGTATTATTGTATTATTTTGGTAAACTATATGCTGCATTTTTCCTCTGACTTTTTACCTTAATATGTCATAAACGCCTTTCTTTTAAATACATTTTATTGACATAAAATATTGTATTGTGTGATTGTACCACAACTTAACCTGTCCTACTTTTGGACTTTCAGTTTATTTACAGTATTTTTCTGTAATAGACAACACTGAGATGAACATCCTGGTACATAAGTCTTTGCACATTTTTTCAATTTCTTGAAGAAGATTCTTACGCAGATTGAAATGGCTGGCTCAGTATTTAAGGATGTTTGATAATTACTGCCAGATTGCCATCTAAACATTTATACTTACTTATAGCCCCTCTACAAATGTATATAAGTACCTGTGTTCCCAGAATCTTATTAAATGAAAAATTGCAACTTAGTGTAATTAGCAGCATTTGGTTATTAATGATATGTGATATTTTATTAAACTGTGTTGGACATAGATGGTAAATTGCTTTTTCTCTTTAACTTTGTCATTTTATCTTTTAGACAGTTCTATATTTTTCTTGTATTTTATGAGGGTGCTTAATATATTAGGATAATTATCTTCCCTGGTTTTCCCTAGATTTTTGCTTGCATTTTTTTTTCTTTTTTTTTGAGGCGGAGTCTCACTCCGTCGCCCAGGCTGGAGTGCAGTGGCGCGATCTCGGCTCACTGCAACCTTCGCCTCCCGGGTTCAAGCGATTCTCCTGCCTAAGCATCCTGAGTAGCTGGGACTAACAGGTGCCTGCCACCACGCTCGGCTAATTTTTGTATTTTTATTAGAGACGGGGTTTCACCATATTGGCCAGGCTGGTCTTGGACTCCTGACCTCAAGTGATCCACCCACCTCGGCCTCCCAAAGTTCTGGAATTACAAGTGTGAGCCACTGTGCCTGGCCAATTGTTGCTTGCCTTTTAATTTTATCCATATATATATATATTTTTCGCTTTGTGAAACTTTTTTTGCGGTAAACATTTGGATGTTACTTTTAGTTTATTTCTTAACTTCTACTGAATCTCAATTCCTTTATGAGAAGAACTAATATTGTAAAGATGGCAGTTCTTTCCCAAATCAATTGACAAATTAATCAATAAGAAAATTCATTTGGGTTTTTACTTCTACCTTAGTAAAATGATTTTAAAGTTCACCTGGGGACATAAATGGGCAATGTCAAAAAGTCAGACAGTTTTGAAAAATAAAAATGATGAGAGATGATTTGCAATACTAGGTTTTAAAGTATGTTCCTGACCTGAGATCAGCTACTAAGTCACCAGCTTAGAACAGGTCAGGCCAGAAAGTCCTGAGGAAAACTCGTGTGTGTGTGTGTGTGTGTATGTGTGTGTGTGTGTGTGTGTGTGTGTGCGCGCGCGCGCGCATACATGCCTATGTATCTCATCCATGGATCATCCAAGTCAGATAGATTGGTCAATAAATGGTGTTAGGACAGTTGGCCAACCACAGCCAGCTCTGTGAGAATTCTAAGGAGCATGTGTTAGTGACTTAGAGAAACTAAAGTGATAAATGGAAACAAAAAACAAAATGGAAAATGTATTTCAGTAATAAAAGGATATTTGGTGCTATTCTCAGGCAGGAGAGAAATAGAACACCAAGACTAACATCTACTCACTGAATATCAAATTTCAAATTGCCAGGACAGAGGCTCTGACATTTTGCATAAGTTGGGTGGCACGCCTGGTCTAATCAGCTGTGCCCCAATGGTGTGACCCTGTCTGCTCTGGGCCCACTCCTGTGCATAGTTCAGGGGTGAATTTCAGAGAAGGGGCCAGTTCATGGTAGGGTAACACCCTTGAAGGTGAAAGAATGAAGATCAGTGAGCCATACAGCCTAAGCACCACTTGCTGCAAAGAACAGTCACAGTGAAAGCACATCTCTCATTATTAGTGTTGTTGTTTTTGTCCTTTGCAGGCCAAGTTCATTTTATCCCCCGTGCCTTAAATGTGAGAGTCTTAACATTTAGGTTTCTCTATAGTTGTAAGAAATT
Source organism: Pan troglodytes (assembly GCF_028858775.2). NCBI lineage: Eukaryota > Metazoa > Chordata > Mammalia > Primates > Hominidae > Pan > Pan troglodytes. Next base: position 43,909,641 of record NC_086015.1, read on the forward strand.
TCTTTTCAGTTCTAACCTAAACCCACCATGGTCAAAGTGCAAAGCCCCAGCAATAATTACCCTTTATCACTCTTAGGAATTTATAGTTTTATTTTTCTGTTTATATCAGGTGCATTATCACACAGACAAAAATGTACTGTGGGTTTGTGAAAATCCCATTTAAGCATTTGTCCTTGACCCTTCTAGGTACTTTAATAGAATGTCACTTACGTACACATTGACCTTTTATAATGAATCTTCCATTATGTACTAAGTATTCTTGTAATTTCTCTGTTTTTGTTTTTTTTTTTCATTTGCAAGGGTTGTATTAACCAGTACCTGTAGACACATCTGTGTCCTTCCTCATGTTAGTTATTTTAGCCAGGAATAACATAGACAATTCTGCCTTTGTTTTGGTCTCCTAGCTTTAAAGTTGCATCCATCATCAGCTTCTTCTAAAGCTCATCTAACTCTGTTGCTTCTTATGATAATTAAATTTGAAAAATAGCTAAATCAATTCAGTAATTATGTTGGAATAGCTACTGGAGTTTGTCATCATTGCTTTGACTTAGTGTAGAGTTTACCAGATAGTCATTTCTTTGGATGTGAAAAGGTAGATGTTATCAAAGAAAGAGGTTTCTGCAGACATATATGTTTGAGAAACACAGAGTTAAGCAAAGGCAAACTGATTCTGATAGACTTCCCAGAAGCTCCAAGAAGCTAATATGTCTTGTGTAAGCCCCATGAAGGCAATACAATTAGAAGCATTTCTCGTATTTATTTCACCTTAGAGTCCCTTTCTCAAACTGCTTGTGGGAACAATAACCTGAGAAACACACTTTAGGGAAGTGGTGATATAATTAAATATTGACATATTAATTTTCTTATTAGTAAATTTAAAAACATATCCTCTCTGTTGTCATGTTGGTTGGCTATAAACCAGAGAAATCAAGGGGTAGGGGCACCGGTCTGGAAGTTAGGAGCACCTGAACTGGCTATGTGTCTTTGGGAAACTGCTTCTCTCTCCTGGGACTGATTGCATTTTCTCATCCTTAAATGAGATTGTCATACCTATGTGACCTCTTATTCATGGACACGAGCCTTCTCCAGCTCTAGGATGCTATTTCATTTGTTGCACAGGGACTCTGACTGTGTTTGTTGTAGAAAAAGGAAGAAGCTTTTACCAATTTAAAGAAAGTTTTCTCAGTCTCTGACTTGTCCATTTCGAGCTATTTTATTTATTTCTTTACAAAAACAAGTCCTGATCTTTTTTTTTTTTTTAGGTTTGATATGATCAAAGCTGTCACTTCAGTCTTTCACTAACTGGGCTCCTTAGAATCTCATTTAGAATTCTCAGAAACCAAAAGCCAGTGAAATAAAGTCAAAGGAACAGAAATGTCACCTTCCAGTAAACTCCAAAATGCCATTAACACCTTTAATGAGGCTTTTTAAAGGAAGAATCAGTCTGCATTTTCAGTGGGCCCTCTAGTCTGTTTCTTTTTGCTCATCAGGAAGCTAGAAGATGGCAGCCCATGAGCTTCTTCCCTTGCCTTTGCAGTCTGTGGGTAGGATGTTACTTCTAATTGACTTAACTGAAACCTAGTGCAAGTACATTAGGTTTCTTCCTGCCCTCAACCCTAACACCACTTGGGCAAAGTGGACTGACAATTTACTTTTGAGAAATAGCATTAATGGAGAGAAAAATAAAATTTTTTAAAAAAATAGTTGGAATTCCTGTTGTGATTTGTTGGTTAAATCTTGAGATTGGTTCGCATTATGCAGTCATAAGGTTTTAAATCATCTAGCAAAAGATTTCAGGGGATTGAGCTGTTCTTTTCTCTATGTTTACTACCATTATTTGGAAATGAAAAGGGCAGATAACCTTCTTTTAAATAGCAACCATGCTTGGGGTCTCCTATTCTTAATCATTACAGGCTAGAAAAAGGGGGCAGGGAACTCTGGACATCAGATTTTAAAACCTGAGGTTTTAAAACTAGAAAGCATTTACATGATATTAAGGCAGGGACTCTGAGTCAGACCAAGACACAGTCAAATCCCAGGTTGCCATTGTCTTAGACATAATATATATTGACCTGTTTTCTCATTTGTAAATGGTGGTGGTAGTGACTGTCAATAGGATTTTATGGGAATGTATAAATTTACATATACATTTATAAATGTAGTTTATATGTATGTATAAACTAGAGCATCTGGAACATAGTAGATATCCAGTCAAATAGTGATCTATTATAATCATTATTGTTATTTTTATTGTAAATAATAAGCATATTCCTTGAACAATGCTTTAAGTATTTGCTTTAGTTATGATTTTTATAGATTATATTATTTTTATTTAGTTTTAGGTTTATTTTATGCTTATGAAAGATACCTTAAGGACAATAGTATGCATGACTTCAACCTTTTAATAACAAGATGAAGCAGCAGCAGCAATACTGTGTCTCTCTAATGAGATGGAATATTACTGATAGCTCTGAAGCCCCTATGTGATTATTCCCAATGAAATCCTCTCTCCTCTCCTTAGAAGTACCACATTCCACTTTGGTTTTACCACACTTATTCCTAGACAATAATTTTTTGACATTCTATGTTTTTGACCCTTATGATCTAAAAAAAAAAATACTTGTATGCATGCTGTACATGTATTCTGTACATGTGGTGTGCTTCTCTGTCTCAACATTATGTTAAGATTTATCCCTGTTGATGAATGTACCTATTGTATGTTCTTTGCCACTGTGGTAGAATATTCTATTGTATAAAACAAATATGCCCTATTTTTTAAATCATTCCTCCTATTTATGGATGTTTAGTGTTTTTCCAGTCTTATTTATTTATTTATTTATTGCTATTTTGAATGTGACTATTGTTACTATTTTTCTGTTAGGTTAACTATGTGAAATTGCCATTTTTATAGGTCAATGATCCAAACTAAAAATTTCATATGATTCAACCCAATTGATGTCTGGTGTATATTTTAAAGATTATATCTGAAGCATATACCTAAGTGTGGCAGAAATGCTGATTTATAGGGTATATAAATTTTCAACTTTTAAAATGAAACATGATTGTATTACAAAGAGATTACACCAATTTATACCCCCAAATGAAAACTGTCATTGTCCCACTTCCCACCAACATTTGATATAAATTTTTATTTTGGTGGATGTAAAATATAGTTTTAATTTGCAGTTCTGTAATTACCATTGAAATTAAGTGTTATTCCATATGCTTATTTGCCATTTCTATTTTTTGAGATGGAGTCTCGCTTTGTCACCCAGGCTGGAGTGCACTGGCGCGATCTCAGCTCACTGCAACCTCTGCCTCCCAGGTTCAAACGATTCTCCTTCCTCAGCCTCCCAAGTAGCTGGGACTACAGGCGACCCTCACCATGCCCAGCTAATTTTTGGATCTGTAGTAGAGACAGGGTTTCACCATGTTGGCCAGGCTGGTCTTGAACTCCTGATGTCAGGTGATCTGCCCACTTCGGCCTCCCGAAGTGCTGGGATTACAGGCTTGAGCCACTGTGCCCAGCCAACAATTATTTTTAAAAATAGAGTTTCCCATAATTTTTAGGTATGTACTGCTTAGAGGTGTTTCCCTACAATATCATCTTTGCTGCTGCTGAGAAAATGGCAAAATAAGATTATTTATGTTTTTATCCTTTTGAAGAAGAGAACTTATTGATTTTTAGTTTGTATTTCATAGTCATATGGTTAAAACTTTAAGGGATATATCATACATAGGATTTTTTTAAAGTATTTTTTTTTATAAATTAACATATTTTTATTTTTATAAAATAATTATTTTGTTTGTATTATTTTGCAGTTACATATAATACTTAACATTTAGAACTTCAAAGCACAAAAGTTTAGAACTTTTAGATATTGCCTTTTGGCATTTTGCAGAAATCCATACTAAGTCTTATGTATGGTTCACTTTGTTATAAAGAATATTTTTTTTCTTAATTTAAGAATTGGGATGATGAAACTGGCAGATGACCCATTATTTTCTCTTTTTCTCTGTGGCCTTGGTGAGGTCATTTGTAAATATTTGCTGAGTCTGAGTCAAGAGAAAGATACTACCTTACATAAACACTTACATATAAACACTATATTTAACTCTATTTTAATAACAAAATAGGTTGATTTTGTCCATGTAGAGATTTTATCTTGCTTGTATCATTTTGGTTTCCCAGGTCTTGTTTCATCATCTGTGTTGAGTAACCATGGGGAGGAAGCTGGACCTGTCTGGTTTGACTGATGATGAAACAGAGCATGTTCTTCAGGTGGTTCAAAGAGACTTCAATCTTCGCAAAAAAGAAGAAGAACGACTAAGGTGAGATGCCTGTTTTGCTCAGCAGCGTACAGCAAACCACATGTGGACAAGCGTAACAGGTTTCCTGAGGGTATTCCCTCCTGCTAGCCCTGAGTTTGGGCATACACTTATGTTTGTCAGAAGAATGTCCTGTCCTTTGTAGAAAGGTTTGCCAGTTTCAGAAATGTCAGTTCAGAAATGTGTTGCTCACGGTCCCAGTCAGGGTTTTGTTGGGACTTCTGACCCTGTATGTCATTACTAGCTATAGAATGAGTGGAGCTTGTGGTGAACACGCTGCCTTGAGCTTCCTCTTGGCCTTAGTTTTTTGTTGGCAGGTCTTATTGAAGGATAACCAAAGTGTTAAGTGAACAGTTCTTGTGAGAATGAGTCTCATGCATGTACAATGTTCTGTTTAAACTCTCAGCTACTGTAGCACAGGAAAAGAGCTTTGAAGATCAGATACAAGGAAACTGACCACCAGGCTGGGATGGGATCACCTGGCTTAGCACCACTTCCCTCATTTTATAGAAGAGGAAACTGAAGCCTAAAGAGGTAGTCTCCTGACTCCTCTGCAGTTGATATTTCCCCATGAAAGGCTCTTGGAAATACTATGGCAGGTCAGTTCCAACTATGCCTAAGTTGGAAGAAGTCAGAGTGATAGAAATGAGGTCATGTGTTAGGCCTAATGTATTGAAACTGATGGTAGGTCAGTATTAGTCTCCCTCATCTATAAAACCTATTATTCCTTGGGATTCCATGGGTTTATTCACAGCACCATCTTCTTCCTTAGACACTAAGCAAAAACCTGCTTTGCTCACTTTGATTATCCAACAGCTAGAACAGTGCCTAGCACAGTTTTAAATCAATTAATTATTAATAGATTTCTTGTCTTTCATCAAACAAGTATATATTTAATATATACTATATGTGAGACCAAAAAATGGTGGAAATAAAGATTACACTAAGGTGCTTATAGCCTAGCAAGGGACATAACATTGCCAAGAAGTATAAAGTCTGAGGTACTCCGAGATAGAAGGAAAACAATCCCTTTTTGGTGGTAGGAAAGATTTACCAGTTTTAAGCTGAGTGAGAAAGGGCATGAGTAGAGCTTTGGCATAATCCTGAATTTCCATATTTACATATAGAATATGAAAGAGAACAGAGTCAAGGACATCCCCAAGGTTTTTTGGCATAGGAAACTGAAGAATGAAGTTGTCATTCACTGAATATAAAGACAGAGGAGCAGGGTATTTGGTAGCCAGGTAAAGTTGAGAGCTCTGTCTCAGGCATCTTCAATTTGAGATGAATATTGGACATCCAAAGGAGATGCCAACTTGGCATTTATGTATTTGCAACTAGGAATCAAGTGGAAGGTCCAAGTTGGAAATTAAAATGTCATGGAAAAGGTCACCAGAACAATAGGAGAGTAGATGGAGCAGGGAAACTAGTACAGTTGCTTGGCAGCGCTAAGACCAACTTGAAGTTTGTGGTCACTATTTTACATTGAGACCAGTTTCTACATGGTAGTGTTTTCCCTGTATCTTTCAGCCTCTTTCCTCTACTGAACCATTGGAAAGAACCATGTCTTGATCAGTTTTGTGCCCCAATCTCTGGACACAGGGCCTGGCACACAGTGGGTGTGCCCTAAACCTCTGTGGAATGGATGGATACATGTAGATTGATTGTCAATCCATATGACTAACTTCATGTGTGGTTTGAAGAATCCACCTTAATATTTCCTTTAAATCATAAAGACCATCTGTGTGTCATGCTTTATCTCCTGGAAACTCACATATGGATAAGCCAAGACCTTGTTTAATGTCCTTTTCTGACTGTGGAGACTTGCCTTAGCTCCACTGCAGAGTCAGGTGCCAGTCCATGTGGAAGAGCAGCTTTAGGGCTTGGTTTGAGGAGGAAAATTTTAAAGAAAGAGCAGCTGTCACTGCAGTAGACCCAACAAAATGGGCACCGTCTATCTCATGAGGACAGGTAGTCTTAGTGGACAGCAGTCAGTAGCCTACTGCAATTCTGTGAAAATGCATGGTTATGGGAACCTGCTTATAATGGAGAAAATGATGCTTGAAATTACCAGTGGCCAAAGAGGAATGACTGCTTGCCATGGCAGCTCTTGTGGCACTGGAACTGGACATTTTTTCTCTGAAGACAGTTGTTACTATTGTCCTCTGCCCATGACCAGTGACATGCCTTGATAGCTACCTAGCAAACTGAGGTGACACTCTGAATGATTCCAGCAAAGAATATTACTGTCGAATAAAAAGAGATTATGACACTGCAAAACCACTGAAATTGCCAAACATTTGCCTCACCTTTTTATATTGCTTGAATTTTGGGTATGTGAAAGAATCTAGGAGGTAGTATTATTGAACTGAACTTTGAAAGTATTTTAGAATTATAGAAAGTATTTTCCTTTAATGAATGTATAACTCATAATAGAAGACTTTTTTAAATTTTACAATCTTGAATTAGTTTCCTTTTCCCCCGACCAGCTGTTCTTTATTTACCTAGTTTCTCTGGCTAGGTTTTGTGAGGGTAGGTCTTGAGTGTAGTAGAGCTTATCCAGTGTTTATAATGATCTGTTCTTCAGTTCAGACGTTAAGTGTAATAGTAAATAGGAGGTGGGAGTGTGAATTAAGTGTCCTCAGAACTCATCATGGTAATGTAAAGAGGGATAATGGGGATGAAGAATTCATGGAAAGAGAACTAAAATGTATAAAGCAGTCAGCTTGAACTGGCACTGCCCTGGGTACTGCACAATTTATCTTATTGATTCCTCACTAAAGTCACTATAATGTTAGCACCAGCTTACATGGAGGCATCCAAGAACAGAGAGATCACAAAGCTTGCTCAGAATCACACAGTTAATTGGAGTAGGGCCAGTATTTTGTTTTCCAGATTCTCTCCATTATGTAGACTGGGTTAAACCATTTCAAAACTGTTTTACTCTCCCTCCCTCCTTAAAATAATTCCTTAGTATCATCTAATGTCCAGTAAATTTATCCAACTATCTTATTTCTACAATGTGTTCAAATCAGAATCCAAACAAGGTCCACTCATTAGTCTGGTTGTTTTGAGTCTTAAACCTCTTAATTTTGTCATTATTTCTGAGATAATTCAGAAGGCAAGCATGGTATTTGGTGTCTCTGAGAATATTTTACTTTTTTAGTTTGTCATTTTATGGTTAGGCTGATTAGAGTTGGAGCTTAGTTTTGTTGTAATTTTCTCCCCCTTTAATATGGTCCTTTGATAACAATTTAGATCTTTTCCAAATTCTGCTATTTAAATTTTTAAAAAATTCACAGCTAAGTGTTTTTCTTTGTTTGTTGTTTGTTTGTTTGTTTGTTTGGAGACGGAGTCTCACTCTGTTGCCCAGGTTGGAGTGCAGTGGCACGATGCAACCTCTGTCTCCCGGGTTCAAGAAATTCTCCTGCCTCAGCCTCTTGAGTAGCTGGGATTACAGGCGCAAGCTCTCACACCTGGCCAATTTTTTGTATGTTAGTAGAGATGAGGTTTCACCATGTTGCCCAGGTGGGTCTCGAACTCCTGAGCTCAGGCAATCTGCCCACCTCAGCCTCCCAAAGTGCTGGGATTACAGCCATGAGCCACTGCGCCTGGTCGTGTTTTTTTAATTTCCCAAAAGCATGTATTTAGAATGGATGTGATATTGTTACCCATATGGAAGGGGCAGTGTGACTGTCCTGGCTCTGGCAGGTAAGTGGAGAAGGACACTGGGGAAAGCTTACAGCCCTCATTCTTTACAGGACTCCTACTATCCCCCACTGTCTGCTACAGCTCACAGTGAGCAGAGGCACATCGTGGTTGGTGTGTAGATATCAGCTGCTGTGTGTGGGTAGTCACAGGCCTCACTATGTAAAGTGATTCTGTCAACCCCATGTCAGTAAGATGAGACACTTTCTCAGCACTGGGGATGTGATGCATTGAATTTTTAATGTCATTAAAGCTATATGTTTATAGCAGGACTGTTGGGGGAAGATAGAGAATTGATAGGCCTGAGAATAGTAGACAGGCAATACCAGATACTGGAGGTGAGGACTTATTTACAAATTCAGTAGAGTAAGTGTTGATTCCATTTCTCCAAGACACACAACAGGATTAACACTATGGATGGAGGATGCTGGAAACAAAAGGCATGGTGACGCCTGCTCCTACCTCCAGGTGCTTTGGGTTTTATCTAGATTACTCAAGTAAATGTGTCAAAAAGTTCATATTGTACTTGGTTAATTGTATTTTCTGTGTTTCTTTTTTATCAGATGATTTCAGGCAAATAGTAAAATTATGCAAATGGTAAAGAAGACCTTATAATGAAAAGCCTAAATCCTCTGCTCCATATTTAGTTCTTGGTCCTTTAGACCTCCTGGCATAACCTTCATAAATCTAAACATGTGCTTCTGTTGCTATATTTCAATATATCAGTATTAGACATTCTTTCAGTTTTCTGCTCTGAAATTGGGGACTTAGCTCACTTACTTATATTACCCTTGTCTTTTGTTTCTTGATGATTATATTATTATTTTTGGCTTGGTGTTCTACTAGTCATCTTTCAAACTTAAATAATAGATGGAAACCTCTGAGTCTTGTTCTGTCAATGTTTGCCATTCTTTTTCAGTTCTGACAGTGCAACATTCAAATAGTGTCCCTGTCTTTACCTCTTTACCTCCTTCTGCCCTGTGTCCCAGCTTTCCCTATAATAGCTTTACTCTCATACATACAAGGTTGGGGCATTCACCCGCTGTTCCAAAAACATATTTGAGTCTCCTGTTTTGTTCATAGGATGATTCTAACTGTTGTAGCCCTTATATAGTTACGATTGAAAATATTAACATTGTTTACCGCTACCTCTCCGTCTTTTCAGAGCTTTATTGAAGTTAGCAGGTATCTGATTGTTCTTTTCCTTTTCTCTTTACCATTATGAATTACTTGTTTTTATTTCTTTGCTATTATTGGAAAGTGGTCTTGAGAGGGAGCAGAGGCCATTAAGTGTTTGCTTTGTCTGTCATCTGGAATCTAAATTCCACAGTAACTTGCTTACTAGTCAAGGTCATGTGAGGATCCTGGGGAGCATGCAGAGGTGGAAAGCACTCCCGGTGTGTAGCATATGTGCAGAGCATGCTTTGGGGTCAAACAGATATGGGTATGAGTCCTTCTATCATGATTATCATGATTATCATGATTATGTTGGGCTATTTGACCTCTGAGCCTCAGAGGTCAAAATGAATCCTCTGGGCTTCATTTTGACCCAAAGCCTGGGTCATTGCTGCACATTAACCATGTCCCATTTGTAGGAAAGTTGACATTTCTGGAAACTTCACCCTGACTTTTCCTTCATCTCTGTTGATAGAGCCTCTATGGGTGAGGCACCCCATGATATGGGCTGTGTTCTTTCTGTAACAGCTCTATCCCCAGGTTCTATGATTGCAGGCATTGGTCTTGCCTACTGAGAACATATCTTTTCATGAACTTTCAGGTTTCTACACTTTGCTTTGATTGCCCTCTCTGCTTCTAGTGTTCCTCCGTTTAGGAGAGTATGGCTAAACATACTGAGTGCCTAAACAGAATTCAATGGAAATAATAAATTAGCATAACAACACAGTATCTTCTACTTTGTCTATAGCAGTTATGCTTTCCCAGTAATGAAATATATCATCTATGTCATATGACTTTTTCCATACCTTTATTCTCTCAGTTATGAAACTCTTGAGAAATTTTCAAATAGTAGAAAAAAATAACCGGGCACCTATGCCACATTTAAGTCCATGATGTTCAAAAGTCTTACCCAACTACCAGATTTCTACTAGTATTTGAGTGGGAGTGTGGGGCCCTCAGCTGGGATCAGTGTGGTATTTATAGCTGCACCAGGTACTGTTGGACAGCTTTTGGACAAGCATGTTTTTGATGACATTGTTCATGGCAGAAATAAAGTCTTGGAGAAGAGAAGAGGCACTGACTGGAGGAAGAAATGCAAAATACAGCTTCCTAGGCTATCAACAGACTAGCAGGCAGACCATCCAGGTTCAGTGTGATTAGGGGTGGGAGAGGTTAAGACTTGTTTCCCTCTGTTGGACCCCAGTGCTTCCTGTGTGACTCAGATAGAGGAGGCCTGGCATCAATTGGAGTGCATTGGTCTCCCCATGGTAACTCTTGAGTACCGAACTCCTGAGTACCCCATGGACTGTGTCTGCTTGGGTGTTGGGCATTTGGTTTAGTGTTCATCGTCAAAGGCCATGTTCCCTCCTCTCCATCTGCCTTTCTGTGTATCTGGCAGACAAAATTTTAAGAACTTTTTCTTCACATCTACAGTGTAGCATATCATGATGTTTCATCAGTATAAATATATAGATAGATTAAATTATTAAAATAATTAAATAGACTGTCACCTGTGTGGCAGAGATAAACAGTGCTCACCAAATATCTTATGTGCTCATGCATATTCCCAGTGCCTTCTGCAGTTAGATTGCAGCCATGTGATTAGGTCTGGATAATCGACAGTGAGAGGAAGGGCCTGTATTACTTTCAGGTCGGGGCACTTAAGAGCTGGTGTGACTCTACTACCTCTCCCCTCGCCTTCTGTGGTGTCCTTGGAGGCCTTGTGTGGAAACATGGTACCACATGATGGAGAGAGCCTGATCCCTTTGACACTGGATGGAGGAGAGTTTCTGAGGATCAGCAGGAGACTTTGTGTGGGTTTATTGGGTTAAGTCATTGAGGCCTTGGGGTTTATTTCTCACAGCGACATAGCCTAGTATTACTCTAAGTAATAAAGTTTTTGAGAGCTAAAAGAGAGCCAAATATTTATTATGCCCCAACCTTTGACTTGTAGATGAAGAAACATGCTCAGAGGGTGCATAGGCAGTTAGTGGTAGAGTCTGGATGCGACCTGAGTTTCCTGATGCCAGGGCTCCGTGTCGTCTGCCATTGGGCCTCTCAGGTAGTAGAAGACACCTGCAGCAAGATATCCAGACCTAAACTGGAATCACAGTTTATGCACTATGATTTTATATCATCAGGAACATTTACAAAGTGGTTTTAAAAATGACTGTTAATTGTACAATCCTCTGGTGTTCAAACTGAGTCTTGGAGTCATTGATGAGATAGCCACAGGCTTTAAAATTTCTCATTTACTATGTGCTTGCCAAAAGCTAGTTAGCATTTGGATAACTTCCAAAGGTTGCTGGTGCTCTAATGGACTTGGTCTGTGGAGTAGCAGGGGTTAGACTGGATGCAATTATTTTCTGTAACTGCGACTGGCGCCTAGGCTGGGCCAGGGGAAGGAAGGGAGAGCAGAGGGCAGTGAGTGTGAGATAGCACTTCCTGCTGTGTCTTTCCCAGGCGCAGCTGCCACAGCCCAGCAGCTATGATGTGTCAGCTCCTCTTCTGGCCTGTGTTAAGGAAGGGGAAATAAACGCTTTTGAGACCTGTTTCTGCTGCCCATAATGGTACCATTACTCACTTGCAGATGTGGCCCACATCTTCCTTGCCACCTCCAGGGGTAATCTTCCACCCCCCCATTGCTCAGGTCTAAGTGTTTTGAGAAAATAAATAAGAGCTGCCAGGGTTTGTTGGAGACCCACTATGAGGAAGCAAAGCCTTTCTCAAAATCTAGAAATAATTTGTGTTTCTAGTCAGTGACACAGAGACTCCTCTGAGGATTAATCACCATTTCTTAAAGTAGAAAGAACATGGTACTTTAATAAAATGAGTTAGTGATCTTTCTTCATTCAAGATTTATTTTCATTTTAAACAAAAATTTTATTATAAGAACTTAGTAGAAACTCAAAAAGTTTCTATTTCAAACAGTAACATTCCTTTGTTTTTACTGTCTTTTGTTCTGAACACTTAAATTAAGCTAATGAATTAGCAAATACTTCTGCTTATATCCTTCCCTGAAGCTGGAAGACAGATCACCTTGTCTTTAGAATAAATATGCCTTATGGTTTGTGAAATAACTGTGTGTGCACAGAGTGCATTTGCCTGAGGTCTCCTCAGGGCCTTTTGTAGCTCTTTGATATTCTGCACTAACACTTTGGCATTAACCTGCCCAGTTAATGAATCTGCTGTCTCAGTGGGGATGCTCCAAGGTAGTTCCTTCGACGGGATTGGTAGATCAGGTCACCTGGCAGTGCCCTGAAAAATCAGAGTTGAGAGAAGGTGCATTTAATGGTGCAGTGGGAGGCAGGACACAGCTCTGGTTGAGATCACTCTGTGATGGGGGAAGGCCTAGGAGGAGGCAGAACTGGGAGACCTGGGGAGAGAGCCTGGAGACTCATGGAGGGCAGGTGCGCAGGCCGCAGAAAGTAGAGTGGAGAGGATTGATCTTAAAGCTAGAAGGTATCTCACAAGATTATTTTAAAAACTCTGTCTTAGTATTGGTATTTTTGTCAATAATGGAAGGCCAATATTAATCCAAAGCTGTTGGGTATTTATTAATTTGCTTCAAAATCATATTTTGAATGTCAGGACCCTTCTGGGCAAATATGAAAGGGGTGAAAGGGCAGTAGGGGACTCACAAATTTAGTAAGGTTATTAGCCCTTGAAGAAGAGTCCAAAAGATGAGCTAAATCCTATATGAATAATTAGGATGCTATAGACAGTGAGAAATAAAGATATTAAGGCAGACTCATGGGAATACATCTGTCTTAGAGGAGGGGGCTAGGAAAAGGAAAAGACTTCCTGAAGGAGAGGTGTGTTTGATTTGACCCTTGAAGATGGACTGGATTTTTTAGTGGATTGACACATAGGTCTGAGCAGCAGGGAGCATCCTGGGTAAAGTAATATGGATAGAAAAGGGAACATGTTTTCACAACACCAAATCAGGACCTGTGGTGGGGCAGGGGAGGAAGAGACTGTTTTGAAGATAATTCTACTTCACTGTTACTAATAGCATTGAATAGAGTGTGGGGTTCCAGGAATATCATCTCCCTTTATCCCAACAATCCTGGGAAAAGCATGTTCTTTTTTTTTTTTTTTTTTTTTTTTTTTGAGACAGAGTCTCACTCTGTCACTCAGGCTGGAGTGCAGTGGTAGATCTCGGCTCACTGCAACCTCTGCTTCCCGGGTTCAAGCGATTCTCCTGCCTTAGCCTCCTGAGTAACTGGGATTACAGGTGTGTGCCACCACACCCCGCTGATTTTTGTATTTTTAGGAGAGACGGGATTTCATCATGTTGGTCAGGCTGGTCTTGAACTCCTGATCTTGTGATCCACCCACCTCTGCCTCCCAAAGTGCTGGGATTACAGGCCTGAGCCACCATGCCCGGCCGCATATTCTTATCTGTTTACAAAATGGGAGAACCGAGGCTCTAAAACGGTGTTAAATAATTTGCTCAAGTTGTACAGAGTAAGAAGTGAATTCAAACTCAGGCAGAGCAGCCCTAGAGTGAGACCAGTACCAAGGCAGTACACTGCCCTTGGTACTGAAAACAAGGACATTCAGGTGCCATGGGATAGAATAGATGAAATTAGGACCATCTTGGAAAATCTGGCACCTGTGCTTGCTAAAACTTGGGATGTGTTCAGGGATGGGAAAGTGGTAGGCTTTAAGTCAGTATATGAGAAGTGTGCAGTTGGGACAATACACTAGCCAACTAGCCACATGTGGCATTAAGCACTTTGAATATGTCTTATCCAAATTGGGGTGTAGTCTAAGTGTGAAATAAATGCTAGATTTCAAAGATCAAGTATAAAAAATGTAAAATAGCTCAATAATTTTTATATTGATTACACATTGAAATGTTTCTAAAATTACATCTTAAATATATTTTTAAAGTTAATTTCACTTTTTTTTACTTTTTAAAATGTGGCTACTAGAAAGTTTTAAATTATGTATATGGCTCACATTATATTTTTATTGGACAGTGCTGGTCTGAAATGCAAGATTAAGCAGTTTGGGATTTATTAAACCAAAAAGTAAACTTTCTTTCCCAATTTTGTTTAGGATTATTCCTTTTTTATATGTGGTTTTTAGGTATCTGTAAGAGCCAGCTAAAGTTTTAGCTAATTAGTCAGATATTGGCCTTTGCTATCAAATATTGTTGTCTCTGTCACGTGAAGGTGGTCTCTGAGTCATGCCTCAGTGTTGGGTTTATTACACAGTTTAAAAAAAGCATACTGTGTCCATGCCATATTCATGACAAAGAGTTTATGCATCTCAGGACAGAATGAACTCTTTCGTGTTTCCCTGAAGTTAATGGTTGACCAAATACTTCATGACCTTTGAAATAACACATGGCTTTAGAATGGCCCACTATTCAAAATTTATATCACATCTTTGGCGCCGTAAAGTTATCAGACATTCACCTGTGGGGTCTGCCTTTATAAATGGTCAGGAGAGTTTGATGTTACAAGTGTGCTTGTAATGTAGAAAAAAGGGAATCATGCTGATGCTCTTATTTGCTTTTTAACTTGTGGTCCTTCAAAGATGTACAGTTACTAATTTGGAGATTCAAATATGTTCTCCCCATAATCCCACTTTCTTTAATAACAATTTTCTACTAGGTTGCTTTTATGGCTCCAAGTTCCTGATCTTATTTACTTTTCCACTGCAAATGTCAGAGACTCAGCTTCTGGGCCCTGATAAAGCTTTTGTGGCCTTAATTCTTGGCCTGACCTTCATTTCTTAGACCTCTGGCTGTGGAAAGCATTTCTTTGGCATTACATGTGCATAGAATTCAGGACTTGAAAGGGAGCAAGGAGGAAAGTTTCCACAGCAATTTGAAAAAGTAGCTTTTCTCACTTACAGTAATTCAGGAATGTACAAAATCCTTTAGCCAGAAATGGCCTGAAAACACAGAGGAGGTAAGCACAATGAACAGCCTGGAAATCAGAGTTTCTTCCTCTCTCTGTGCTGTGCTGGTGGCATGACAACTTACTTGTTCTCACAGGCTCCTTCAGTGCCTGGGGGCAGTTTCCTGCCTCAGGGTTAAAGGGCTGCCTTCCCCTCCTTACTCAGCTTCTGAAACCAACAGGTCCACCTCCTGGTCCGTTTCTGAACCTGATACCTGCAGAAGGAAATTCATCAACAACCTCTCCCTGACTGTCAGGGTGACTTATAATGAGCTTCTTCTCCTTCTCCCAGATGGGGAGATTCCTGTCCTAGCCCAAAGACTTTTTTGGCTGGAAACCAGGTTGAGGCCTTAAATCGCCAGGAGAGCCAGCCTCCCTGGCCTGGTCCCAGCCCTCTGTGCTCACCTTCCCCCTGCTGGTCTGACTTACAGGCTCCCATTTTGTGTCAGCTTCTCCTCTATCGGTGGGTGTGGGCCTAAGACTTAGGACCCCTTCCCTGGCTAATTCTTATACCTCAGGCTGGAAGAGACTAGCTCCTGCATACCCAGCTGGATCTGGCTCTCCAGATATGGTGATGTGCCCAGTAGGTTGGCAGGCTGTTTGGTTCTGACCACCTCTGGAATTAGTACTAGAATAATACGAAAACAGAAGACACCAAATAACTAAGTGATAAAAAGTTACAAAAACTGCTAAATGTAGTACCTAATCAATTATGGTCAAAGTCTTCCACTGATGTTGGAAAAATTATCTTAGCTGCTCCAATCAAAATTCAAATATATCCAACAAAATCTCTTCCAAATCTTAAGCAAAATCCTTTAAAACCAGAAACTTTAGAAGGAATAAGACGTATAGTTTTAGACTATATAAAAGAGGCTTGATTATTCCCTGTACAACCCCATATAACACTTCAGTCCTTCCTATAAGAAAACCAAATGGTAGAGGATGGAGGTTTGTGTGAGAACTTAGAGAAATTAATGATATTCCTCATCATCTGGTAGTGCCAAACCCCCATACATTGTTGACTGTAATATCAACTAAAGGTAAATTCTTGGCTGGGCATAGTGGCTCATGCCTGTAATCCCAGCACTTTGAGAGGCTGAGGCAGGCAGATCACCTGAGGTCAAGAGTTCGAGACCAGCCTGGCCAATATGGCGAAACCCTGTCTCTACTAAAAATACAAAAATTAACTAGGTGTGGTGGCATGCACCTGTGATTCCAGCTACTCAGGAGGCCAAGACAGGAGAATCACTTGAGCCCAGGAGGCAGAGGTTGCAGTAAGCTGAGATTGCACCACTGCACTCCAGCCTGGGTGACAGAGCAAGACTCCATCTTAAAAGAAATTATTTACTGTGATAAATTTATATAATACATTCTTCAATATTCCTGTAGATAAAGACGATTTCTCTTTTCCTTCACTTGGGAAGACAGAAAATACACATGGAGAGTCATGCCTCAGGGATACACTAAGAGCCCTACTTATTTTTCACAAATATTAAAAGGTCTCTCAGATGTTGACTTCTGTAAGAAATCTATTTGAATGCAATACATAGATGATTTGCTTTTCTGCTTAGAGGATAGGCAAACCTCTATAGAGGATGAGATTCACTTGTTATAACCATTAGCTCTAAAGGGACACAAGGCCTCAAAACAAAACACATTAGTTTTGTCACACAAAGATATTTGGGTAATTTAATATCAAAGGAAGGTCTTTTCATCCACCTAAACAGTATATTGGCCTTCCCTGACCCCCAAAACTATAAAACAACTAAAAAGATTTCTGGGGGTGACAAGATACTGTCAGAATTAAATTTCAAACTTCTGCCTAAAAACTCAGCTTTTATATACTCTTCTGAACAAGATAAACTAGACCCCCTGAAATGGACTAAGAAAAATCAGTTAACATTGAAAGAAGTTTTAAAAAAGCTTTATAAATGCCCCAGCTTTGAGACACCCATGTTATGATATTCCATTTTCATTGTTTGTTCATGAAATCATACAATGCCTTAGGGCAGTCTAACACAAAAACGTGCAGACCAAAACAGACCAGAAGGATACAAGACTCTGTGACTAAAAAATGGCCACCTTGCACGAGGACAATAACTGCTACTGCTCTATTAGTAAGAACAACTGAAGAAATAGTGATGGGCTTTCCCATCACTGTTTTTGTTCCACATTCTATGGAAGCACTTGTGAATTCACACCACACTCAACATTGTTCTATCAGCAGATTAGCTTCTTATGAAATTTCTCTTCTTTCTATACCTCACATTACAATCTCTAGGTGCAGTCATCTATACCCTGCCACTCTTCTGCCTCTACCTTCAGATGAGATGCTGCATGGTTGCATAATCTTAAGCAACCAGCTTTGCTCTTCTAGAACAGACATACAAGAGATTCCTCTTAGTAACACTGATGTTATGTGGATTACAGATAGATCCTACTTAAAATTAAATCTGGAACTTATCGCACAGGTTACAGTACAATATCTTTAACTGAAAAAATAAAACCAGAAGTCACCTTGGCTCAACAAATAAGATGGATAACATTAATTAGGGCCTGTTAACTGACCAAAAAACTCTGCTAATATGCATACAGACAGCAGAGATGCTTTCAGAATAGCTCAAAAATTTTAAGTGCTATAAAACAAAGATCTTCTGATCAATCCATTAAAAAAGATACCTTATTATACAATTGTTAAAAGCCATATTATTACCAAAATGTCTGGTCATTATTAAAATCCCAGTTCATTCCAAATCAGATACTCCAAAAAACAGACAAAACACTAGCCAATAATATAGTCAAAAAAAAGCTGCTCTAAATACATCTAAACAATAAAATAAACAATCTATATTAACTTCAATCTATATTAACTTCTAATATCAGTGACCTAAAGAACATTAAATTTGACATGAAACTTTTTAAGTATAGAACTCCAAAATCCAAGCAAGCAAGCAAAAAACTAAACAGAAGGAGGAACATGTCCTCCCAAAGATGAGGTATATGGGCCAATGCACCTATACTTCCTGCTACATTTCAGTCATCATTTGTAAACCTACATATATGACTTAACTCACTGGAGTCCTGATAAAATAGTTGAGAAAAACGGTATTTCTAAAACATTTCTCCAGCCATAGATCATAAGATATATAATGACTATCACATTTGCCCAAAATATAATAAAAAAATTTATACAGTTCCCAAAGACATTTTCCCCTTCCTAAAGGCCCCTTTGCAGCATGACACTTAGATTTTATTCAGCTACCACCATCACAAGAATGCAAATGTGTTCTAATGGTGATTTACATATTTTGTCATTGGATCATAACATTTCTACATGGAAGAACAAAGGCCTTAACAGTAAGTAAAATTATCTTTAAAAAATTATTCTAACTTGAGGAACTCCCCTGGAACTTCTTAGCAACAGAGGCACTTGCTTTACTAGACAGACAATTCAATCAGTACAATCAGTATATAAAATCTGGCTCGTCCTCCAACATATCCATTATACTTATTATCCCCAGTCGTCTGGTTAGTAAAAAACACAAACTAAATAATAAAACTCAATTGACAAAATTAACTGAGGCTTTAAAAATTCCTTGGCCAAAAGCTCTTCCATTGATTTTGTATAACCTAAGATCAACCCCTTTTAATAGACATCAGTTGTCTCCATTTAAAATTATAACAGATAAACCTATAAAATTCACTCAAAAAATTATACATCTCTGATATTAAATGGAGACATATTCAGCTATTACAATGGCAGCTAACTAAAAATTATATACTAATAAAAAATTATTTTCATGGTGAGCTTCTGGGAGACAAAAATTTAAAGACCATGAATTTCAACCAAGAGATTTTATTTACTAAAAGCAGTATCTTTTAAAAGACTCTCTCCAACCAAAGTAAAAGGGATCTTATCAGATAATTCTTACTAGTAACCCTTGCACTGCAAAATTAGAAGACATAGACTCTTAAATTCATATATCTTATCTCCTAAATAGATGATTTCACCAGAAGGTAATCTTCATTATTAGATAGGTCAATGCCAGGCCAAAAAAAAAAATGACATCTGAGACAGCCAACCTTCCCAAGACACTAGACCAGGCCCAAATCTAAACAGATCGTTGATATTAATAATCGTTAATAGATGAAAAATATTTTCTTTTATAAGTTCCCATTAAATTTATTTCTTTTCACCCCTCCCCTAATTCTTATGTTTTAATGCTACTATTATCAACTGTTACCTATAACACAATCTCTTCTTACAGTGGGCACAAGACTATGCTAATAGCCAGAAAAAAGACACTTGCTAGTTATGTGGCCCCATGCCCTTTCTAGGGGTTCTGTCCTACCATGATAGACATCTCCCCTCCAAAGACTAAATAAAATATCAAAAATATATCTTTGTTTTTCAAGAACAGTCACCAGTACTTAGAACTGATATGTCTAAAGATAATATATATCACTCATCTATTAATGAAACCTTACAAAATAAGACATTAAAAATTTTTCAATAAAAACCCCAGTTCATTAGCTTTAACAGTGGCACTGCTCCAACTAAGAGGTAAGACAGTAACACTGTCTCAACTAAAAGATAAGACAGCTCAATTCAAGATGATACAACACAAATTATGGACAATTTTATCTGATTTGCTTGCTCCTCTGGTCAGCTTAGTCAGCTTATCCTTTTATATTGAGAACAAAAAAAAAAAAAAAATCACACCAAAGATACCTGGCCAACTAACACTAAGAAAATAAAATAGATACCCCCCAAACAGTATATTCATGCCATTATATTACAAAGTACTGATTGACATGCCACTAAATAGACACAATGAACAAGCATTTATTGGCTAGCTCCAAAAAGAACACCTTGGTTGTGTGATACCAATCTATGGCCATAGTTACCATGTTCTTTGGGTTATATTTGGACATAAGCATACCAAAGCATACCATTTCAAACCCCACAAACCTTCCTCATTTGTAATCTTATTGGGTTTATTCTAAACTCAGCTGATTAAATCATTTAGCTTTCATCTTTATGCCTCAACTAGATATTAAAAATGTCATTTAACATATAGAGGCCCTAACCAAATATAAAACCGGCCATAAATGATAGCCACATAGATATCTTATTATTAAACAATAAAGTAACTCCTATAAAAAAGGCTATATTACAGAACCATATGACTTTAGACATACAATAGCCCAAGGGAAAACATGCAGTATCATAAATTTCAATACCCCAAATCAAATAACATCACTAAATTAATGGCTGATATAAAAACCCAAATAACTAACCATTTAAAGCCAAAACTCTCCCTGAGCAATTGACTAAGTAACTGGTTTAAGTCTTGGGAAACTTGGTGACAAAAGTTATTACTTATTCAAAAATTATAATCATATATTTTATCCTGTTTTTGTCTTCACTTATACAACATTCATTTACAATAGAGTCAACATACATATGACTAAAAAGAATAACATAATGGTTAGTCAAAAAGATTACATTAATTAAAGATACAGCCACTTAGTCTGACTTATGTAACAAATCACTTCCCTCACGTTACTTTAAATTCAGCCTGTACTCCATCAACTTTATAACTTATCCAATTATTCATTGCCAGGAACATGACATTCTGGAAATGAGCCTTCATAGCAAAGTGAAACTAAACACAAACATAAAAAGAGTCAAAACTATTGGGTTTATCTAGGATGCTTTCTTTGAAAGAAAATTTAAAAAAAAAAAAATAGGAAAATTTAAAAAAAAAAAAGCTGTTGAAACTTCCACAACACTTTAAGCCTTGAGAGAGATGTGACTGTGATCTGAGTCACATAACATGTAGTTGCAACTTCTGCTTCTTCGATTATGAATTAACTCTCTCATTGTTCTCATTCTGTAAATGACTAAGAGAGATCAGAGACTAGACCTCCTCCCCTTCAAATCACTGACCTTTATTATAGATTAGCTGCCTTCTTTATTGTCATATGCCTAACTCAGACCAGATGATGCCCAAGACCCCAAGTCTGTTACATCTGTAGCATAAAATGCTAAATATACCTTTCTCACGAAAAGATCTTCTTGACCAATCAGATCATTATAACTTAATGTTAAGCCTTATATTAAAAGTGTTAAGATTCTATTAAACTTTCCAAACTTTTTCTATATAAATAACCTCCAAAACTTCTCCACTTTGGATTACTGACTTCCATTCTTTTTTTTTTTTGGAGACGGAGTCTCGCTGCTCTGTCGCCCAGGCTGGAGTGCAGTGGCGCGATCTCGACTCATTGCAAGCTCAGCTTCCCAGGTTCACGCCGTTCTCCTGCCTCAGCCTCCGGAGTAGCTGGGACTACAGGCGCCCGCCACCACTCCCAGCTAATTTTTTGTATTTTTAGTAGAGACGGGGTTTCACCGTGGTCTCGATCTCCTGACCTCGTGATCCACCCGCCTCGGCCTCCCAGAGTGCTGGGATTACAGGCATGAGCCACCGCGCCCGGCCCTGACTTCCATTCTTTAAAAATCTATATTCCCAAGGAGGCCAGCATCAAATTTGTGCTCAAATAAACTCTATATTTAATCATATTTTCTAACTCTCATTATTTAAAGTTAGCAATGGCAGACTGTTATAAATCAATGCCTTAGCCTCTGCCAGAGGACCCTCTTCCCTGAATGCTCATGTGTGGTCAACCCCTGAAGCTGTGAGAGTTACCCCTAGTCATCCATTTTGCAGTGCCTAACTTGTCTTTTATATCTTGAAGGGTGAGTATCCCGCAACCACCTGGGCCTCATTCCCCATCCTGCCTAATGAGGCCTGAGCTGTGCCATTGCTTCATTCTATGTGTAGGGGCTCGGGGAAAACTTCCCCTTCACCCTCTGAAGGTTTGCTGAAAATCAGCTAACAAAGGACAGATTAATAGGGGAAATGGCATACAAATTTATTAATGTGCATGAAAGTCTTATGAAGATCTCAAGGAAAGATAAGATGGTTGATGCTTTTATATCATCTTGGGATTACAGAAAGAATGGGGACTCAGAGCATGACCAAAAAACAGGTTATGGTGGTAAGTGAGGTTGTGGTGTCAAGATAGGTTATAGGAGGGAGAGAAGAGGAGGGTGGTAGCAAAGGTAGTCTTGTTATGCAGACTAACTACAGCTGTAGCAGCCCTCAGGGAGACTAGATGGTAAACGTTTCTTTCAGACTTTTAAAGTGTCAGACTCTCAGTTAATCTTTCTTAGACTTGGACAAGGGAGGGCCTCAGAGAAAGCAAGGCTACATCAATGCAGATTCTCTCTACAGATGCAAATCTCTCCCACAAAAGACAGCTTTTTAGCTATGCCTATATTTCCAGCCCTTCTGAAAAGCAATCTCTAAATGTATCAAAGACATGTATTTTTAGGTGAAATATTTTGGTTTTCTTCACGTGCGAGAAATGTACCTGGAGTAGGGGCTTCACCACTTCCCAGGCTGGTCTCAGTCCTGGTTTGAGGGACCTGGTTTTGATTGTTTTCAGAATTCCAGCTACGCCCTACCTGCTGCCTTATTTATCAGGCTGGAGACTACCTAGGTGCCCCTGCTAGATTTCCCTCTCCTGCTCTAAAGCCCAAGGCTCAGGCAAGGTCCTAGGTCAGACTGCAAGGTCCTAGCCACAGGCCAATGGCTTTGGCTTGTCTCCCTTCTTGTGCAGTATCTCTAAGTGCTGAGAGGAGGTGGTAGGTGCCAGCAATCTGCATTTCTCCAGGCCTGGGCTTTTGCCATGCGGCCTTGCCTTGCCCTGTCCATCTGCCACTCCCACTTCCCTTCCTACCTTCTTTTTTGTCACCTCCTGGGTTGGCCCCTCTGGTACCAGTTTTATCCAATTGTGTGGGTCTGGAATCACATCTAAGCGCTTATGTTGCTGTAACAATATAAACAGATTTGTGTGATCCTGAAGTAGGCCTGTAATGGCCCACATTCTCTGCCATGTGTGCGGGTATGTGTGGTGTGTGTGTGTGTGTGTGTGTGTGTGTGTGAGAGAGAGAGAGAGAGAGAAATTCATTGATGACTGTATTTTTAATCCTCCTTCCTTGGTACACTATTTATTCATTTTACATGAACCTCAAAGCAGAGGCACAGAGCTGGTATTGAATGCCAGATCCTTGATCACACTATCTATCTTACTGAAAATGTAAGAGCTAAGGGGTTCATTGATGCTAGTTTATTTTGTAGCTAGAGTATCCTTACCTGACTTGTGACCTTGGGCATGTACCTTCATCTTTTTGTGCCTTCACCTTTCTCACCATACAAGGAAGATGATGGGGCATCTGACTGGAGAGTTGTGAGGATTAAATGTCTTCATCCTCATTTAAAATGAAAGCCCTATATTAATAAATGTTCCTTTGACTATGAAAAAAAATAAAAAATAAAATGAAAGCTCTTTGGGCAACCTCTAGAACACAGTAAATGCTCATAAGAACCTGAGATAAGAACTCTTACTGGCTTAATTGTGACTGGTTGATCTAGTCCATGAATTCCATAATTATAGATACCTTTAAATTTTTATATCTGTTTAGTAAATTCAAATGTTTTTTATGGTTTGGCTTTTCCTAAGGTAAGGTATATTGTCTTATTATTATTAGATTATTCTCTACAAGCAGAAAGAAATGCTAGTGTTTGTTTTACAACTGATGTTTAATTGTTTAGACCTTAGATGTTTCTCTTTATTTTGTATATTCACTCACGTACTGACTTGTGGTTAGAGAAGATTCTTAGCTGCCGAGACATTTTGTTTTTCATTTGAATTAGAGTCTCAGATGTCTTTTATTTAGGGAGGTTTTTTCATACATTTTCTGTTTCCCTGCATACCTTCTGCAGGAACTATACAGTGGCTTCTGCTTTTTTTCTGATTAAAGAAACAAAGCATTTCTATATAGAGAATGGATCAGTGGGCAAATGAAGAGTGAATTTCTGAGAAAACAATAGTTTCTGCTTTGATAGCTTAAATACACAGGGGAAGCTTTTTCAGTATGAAGTGGAAGCTTTGCAGCTACTGAGAATGTTTGTTTTCTCCTGGAGAAACATTTCTGTCTTAAAGGTGGTTCCAAAGCAGGGCGCATCCTAGCACCATAGTGAGGGAGAGTCTCCCTCCTGGGCTGGTTCTTCGTGAGTCACAAGGGCCAGTCCTCCTATACCAGCCCCTTCACTTTTAAGGCATTCTGCTCTACTGTGTCATTAGAGGCTTCAGTATTGTTGATGTGCTCAAAAGATCACTGGACATAGAGATGATTCTGGTCCACTGTTGCCATTTTTGGGAATGACAAAGGATCCCTCTGGCAGTAAAACTCTACTTGAATTTTATGCCTCCCCTTTACCTGTGGGAAGCCTCTCACTAAAATTAACATTATTAGACCTTAGTTTCCTCTATGAAGTAGAGGAATATTCAAGAATAAATGATGGAATTTTGGGGCTAAAGTGGAATTTAGAAATCAGTCTTGAATTTAGGTAAAAATAACCTGCTCATTTTCTAAATGTAGATTCTTAGTCCCCAGGAATTAAGCATGTTGCAAAAATCAACCAGCAAGTGAGCACTGGTGAACTCTTCCTGTTTCCACAATTGTGACAGTAGGCCTTTTGCTAAGTTTTTGTCTTCCAGTGTACGTAGTAGACAGTTAAGTGACAGGAACTCTACTCCACTCCCCTAACTGTTTTCAAGGGAATATTTAAACTCATTGTGTTGCCTAAGTACAAACAATCATCATTTAAACCATTTGTTTTTTGAGGGAGGGGGTTGAATCTTGAAAACTGAGAGATGAATTTGCAGCCTGTGTTACAAAATTTGCACATATTCAGGTGGGAAGTTATACCCCAACTCCAGGTACATTGTAAAGATGTTGACAGCTGGCTGGCTGCAGTGGCTCACGCCTGTAATCTCAGCACTTTGGGTGGCCGAGGTGGGTGGATCACTTGAGGTCAGGAGCTCAAGACCAGCCTGGCCAACATGGTGAAACCTCGTCTCTACTAAAAATACAAAAATTAGCCGGGTGTGATGGCACATGCCTGTAGTCCCAGCCTACTCAGGAGGCTAAGACAGGAGAATTGCTTGAACCTGGGAGGCGGAGGTTGCAGTAAGCCAAGATTGTGCCACTGCACTCCAGCCTGGGCTACAGAGCAAGACTCCGTCTCAAAAAAAAAAAAAAAAAAAAAAAGTGTTGACAGTTGTCTGACTTCCCCTTCTGGGAAGATGGATTAGATGTACTTTTTTCCATTCTTCTCATTAAGTATAACTAAAAACCCTGGGGGCTCACCATATCTAAGACAAACATAATAAGAGGGCTATGAACAGTGGACAGAAGAAGGCAGACTGGCTGTGTTCCCTGGGTACTGAGGAGTGGCACGGTGTTGAGTTCTCTTAGGTTTTTGTTTTGTTTTGTTTTGTTTTGTTTGCCTCATATATTTGAGTCTTGAAGGTGAAAAAGTTGGCAATACCAATTGTCACAGAAATACCAATTGTCAGAGATGAAAATGTTCCCATCTCCAAAACCAGCAAAAGCCAAAGGACTAGGAAAAGGGCAGCCAAACAAGACAGACAATTTTTCCATGATAACTGCTCTACTCCATCCAAACGACACAGAAAAAAATCTGTGGCCTCCACCCCTACCTAGAAAAAGCTAAGCAGGAAGCTGAGACTTTTATCCTTAATGGCCAGTAATGAGCCCTTCACCTCTCTTGTGGTGTAAGTGGGGCCACTTGGACAGCCAGACCAACAAGCGCCTGGAAGAAACAAGGAAGCTCCCTCCCAGCCAGTGTGGTGTCAGAGGAGGCCTAGTGGAGAGTAAAAATATTCACCACTGCCCAGTAACAATGAGGCCACCTCCACTGTAGAGTCAGCAGAGATCTTGTGGGGAGCTGGAATTTCTACCCAGCAGCAACAAGGAGCTCCCTCCTCAGGTATCAACAGAGGTCAAATGAGGACCCTGGACTTCTGACTCTCTTTGGCAGCAGTAAATCCAGAGTGTTGTCAGAGAGAGCCAGCTAAAACAGAGGTTTAAATAAGATTCAGAGTTTCAGAACATAATACAATAGTACACAAGTGTCAATACAAATTTGCTCATCATACCAAGAACCTGGAACATCTCAAACTGAATGAAAAAGACAATCAATATAAGCCAAGACTGAGAGGGCAGAGGTGATGGAATTATCAGGCAAAGATTTTAAAGCAGCCATGATTAAAAAATATATTTCAGTGAGCAATTTCAAACATACTAGAAACAAATAATAATAATAATAAACCCTTAACGAGGAAGTACAAAGTCTCCGCAAAGAAATAAAGGATATAAAGAAGAACCAAGTAGAAATTTTAGATGTGAAAAATGCAATAACTGAAGCTCAATAGCAGAACAGAAGAAAAAAATCAATGAGCTGGCAGGTAAAACAATAGAAATTACCTATTGTGAACAACAGAGAGAAAGTAGAGTGGACTGAAAGTGAATAGAGCCTCAGGAAGCTATGGGACTATAATACAGGATCTAAATTTATATTATTAGAGTTACAGAAGGAAAGGAGAAAGAGAGTTGAAAAAAGTACTTGAAGAAATAATGGCTGAAAACTCCCCAAATTTGACAATAGACACAAACAAACAAACAAAAAAACCTGAGTGAATACCAAACAGGATAAACCCAAAGAAATCCACACCAAGACACATCCTAACTAAACTCTTGAAAACTAAATTGAAAACAGAGAAAAATGATACTATACCTGCAGAGGGAAAACAATAAGAATGACAGCTTTCTCAACAGAAATTATACAGGCGAGAACAAAAAATAGCATGTATTTTTTAGGTGCTAAAAGGGAAAAACTGTCAACTCAGAATCCTATATTTTGTGAAAATATTCTTTAGGAATGAAGGAGAAATCAAGGCATTCTCATATGAAGGAAAACTAAGAATCTGTTACCAGGAGACCTTTGCTAAGGAAGTGATAACAGAAGAAATCCTAGAACATCAAGAAGGAAGAAAGAACATGGCAAGCAAAAATATTGATAAATACAATAGGCTTTCTTTATCCTTTTCTAAATATATTTTTAAAATTATGTTTCACAGTTGAAGCAAAAATTGTAATACTGTTTGATGTTTTAAATGCATGTAGAATAAATATTTAAGACAATTATATTGTGAATGGGGTAAAGGAACATAAAGGAAGGTAAGTTTACTATACTTCACTTGAACTGGTAAAAAGATTATACCAGTAGAGCATGATGTATGTTATGGCTATAAAATGTCATACCTACCAACCACTAGAAAAAGCTATACAAAGAGATATATTCTAAAACACTCTACATAAATCACAAGGAAATTCTAAAAAATGTTCAAGTAATCTACAGGAAGGTAGGACAAGTAATCTACAGGAAGTAAACACAGAAATAAAAAATAGTAAAAAATTTCATATTTAAGCCCTAACACATCAATGACATTAAATGTAAATGGACTGAATATACCAGTTGAAGATACAAATTAGCAAAGTGGATTTAAAAAACATATCCTAGTCATATGCTATTTACAAGAAATTCACCTCAAATATAACGATATAGATGGGTTGAAAGTAAAAGTATAGAACTATGTATATGATATAAAAATTAATTTTAAAAATCAGGATTAGCTATATGAATATCTGATAAGCTAGATTTCAGAGCAAAGAAAATCACCATAATCAGAGAGGGGCATTACATAATGATAAACAGGTCAATCAACGAAGAAGGCATAGTGATTCTAAATGTTTATGCAGCAAACAACAGAGCTTGAAAATATGTAAAATTTAAATTGGTAGAACTAACACTGAAAATAGACAAGCCAACAATTAGAGATGGAGACTTCAACAACCTCTCCCAACAACCGATAGAACAAACAGGGAGATAATCAACAAGGATGTAGAAAAAATCAACACCACAGTCAAGCAACGAGATTTAATGGACATTTATAGAACACTTCCCCCAACAACAGCAGAACTCAAATGGCAACAGAATATATATTGAGACCATATTCTGGGCTATAAAACAAACCTTAACAAATTTAAAACTTGTGAAATAATAGAGCGTGTTCTCTACAATATAATCAAACTAGAAATCAACAGAAAAATAAACAGGAAAAATCTACAAACACACTGAAACTAAATAGCACACTTCTAAATAATCCATAGGTCAAGGAGGAAGTCTGAAAGGAAATAAAAATTCATTGAACTGAATTAAAATGAAAATATAATATTTCAAAATTTATGGGAAACTGCTAAAGTAGTACATAGAAGAAAATTTATAGTACTAAATGCATACATTGGAAAAGAGGAATAGTCTCAGACCAATAATCTAAGTTCCCATCATAAGAACTCAGAAAAAGAGCAAAATAAACCCAAAGCAAGCAGAAGGAAGGAAATAATAAGGATCAGAACTGAGATCATTTAGGTTGTAAACAGAAAAACAATAAAAATAAATGAAACAAAGTCTGGTTCCTCAAAATGATTTAAAAAATAAATCTTCAGCAAGACTCACAAGGGAAAAAAAGGAGAAAACACAAATTGTCAGTATCACCGAGGACACAGACAATATCAATATAGACTTTGTCTACATCAAAAGAATAATAAAGCGAATGTGATGAATATTTCTTTTTTCATTATTTCAACTTTTATTTTAGATTCAGAGGGTACATGTGCAGATTTGTTATGGGGGTATATTGTGTGATGCTGAGTTTGGGGTAGAATTGATCCCATCACCCAGGTAATGAGCATAGTACTCAATAGGGAATTTTTCAGCCATTGTTCCCTCCTCCTTTTCTCCAGTACTCCCCAGTGTCTATTGTTCCCATCTTTATGTCCATGTATACCCAGTGCTTAGCTCCCACTTATAAGTGAGAACATGTGGTATTTGGTTTCCTGTTCCTGTGTTAATTCACTTAGGATGATGCCCTCTAGCTGTATCCATGTTGCTGCAAAAGACATAATATCATTCTTTTTAATGGCTGTGTAGTATTCAATGATGTATATGTACCACATTTTCTTGATTCAATCCACCATTGATGGGTGCCTAAGTTGATTCCATGTCCTTGCTATTGTGAATAGTGCTGCAATGAACATATAAGTGCATGTGTCTTTTTTGCAGAACAATTCATTTTCCTTAGGGTATATACCCAGTAATGGGATGGCTGGGTTGAATGGCAGTTCTGTTTTCAATTCTTTGAGAAATCTCCAAACTACTTTCCACAGTGACTGAACTAATTTACATTCTCACCAACAGCGTGTAAGTGTTCTCTTTATTCCACAACCTCACCAACACCTATTATTTTTTGTCTTTTTAATAATAGCCATTCTGACTGATGTGAGATGGTATCTCATAGTGGTTTTGATTTGTATTTCTCTGATGGTGAGTGACATTGAGGATTTTTTTATATGCTTGTTGGTTGCTTGTATGTTGTCTTTTGAAAAGTGTCTATTCATGTCCTTTGCCCAGCTTTTGATGGGGTTATTTGTTTTTTGGTTGTTGAATTGTTTAAGTTCTTTATAGATTCTGGATATTAGACCTTTGTCAGGTGCATAGTTTACAAATATTTTCTCCCATTCTGTGGGTCATTTGTTTACTCTGTTGATGGTTTCTTTTGTTGTACAAAAACTCTTTAGTTTAATTAGGTTCTACTTGTCAATTTTTGTTTTTGTTACAATTGCTTTTGAGGACTTAGTCATAAATTCCTTGCCAAGGTTGATGTCTAGAATGGTGTTTCCCAGGTTTTCTTCTAGGACTTTTATAGTTTAGGTCTTACATTTAAATATTTAATCCATCTCGAGTTAATTTTTATATATGGTTAAAGGTAGGGGTCCAGTTTCATTCTTCTGCTTATGGCTAGGCAGCTATTCCAGCAACATGTATTAAATAGGGAGTCCTGTCCTCATTGCTTCTTTTTGTCAACTTTATCAGAGATCAGATGGTTGTAGGTGTGAGGCTCTATGTCTGGATTTTCTATTCTGTTCTGTTGGTTTTATGTGTCTATTTTTGTACCACTACTGTGCTGTTTTGGTTATTGTAGCTTAACTGTATAGTTCGAAATTGGGTAATGTGATGCCTTTGTTCTTTTTGCTTAGGAATGCTTTGGCTATTTGGGCTCTTTTTGGTTCCATAATAATTTTAGAATACTTTTTTCTAATTCTGTTAAAGCTAATATTGGTAGTTTGATAGGACTAGTGTTGAGTCTGTAGGTTGCTTTGAGCAGTATGGCCATTTTAACAATGTTAATTCTTCCAATCTATGAACATGGAATGTTTTTTGATTTGTTTATGTCATCTGTAAATTCTTTCAGCAGGGTTGTGTAGTTCTCCTTGAGAGATCTTTCACCTCCTTGGTTGGAAATATTCCGAGGTGTGTGTTTGTGTGTGTCTATTGTAAATGGGATTGCTTTCTTGATTTGGATCCCAGCATTAACATTATTGGTGCACAGAAATGCTACTGATTTTTGTGCATTGATTTTGTATCCTGAAACTTTACTGAACTTATTTATCAGGTCTAGGATCCTTTTCGGTGGATATTTTAGGATTTTTTTAGGTATAGAATCATTGTCAGTGAAGAAATACAATTTGACTTTTTCTTTTCCTATGTGGATACCTTTTATTTGTTTCTCTTGCCTGATTGCTCTGGCTAGGGCTTCTAGTACCATATTGAATAGGACTGATGAGAGAATGGGCATCCTTGCTTGTTCCTATTCTTAAGGGGAATGCGTCCAGCTTTTTTCTCTTCAGTTGATGTTGGACAAATTCCTGGAAATGTACAACCTCCCAAAATGGAATCAGGGAAGAAATTGAAACTCTGATCAGAGCAATATCAAGTTCCAAAATTGAATCGATCATAAAAAACCTACCAACCAAAAAAATCCCTGCACCAGATGGATTCACAGCCGAATTCTGCCAGACATACAGAGAAGAGCTGGTATCATACTGAAACTATTCCAAAAAACCAAGGAGAAGGAACTTCTCCCTAACTCATTCTGCAAAGTCAGCATCACCCTGATACCAAAACCTGGCAAAGACACAGCAAAAAAAGAAAACTACAGGCCAGTCTCCCTGATGCACATAGATGTGAAAATCCTCAACAGAATACTATTAAACCAGAAGCACATGAAATATTTGATTTACCACAATCAGGTAGGCTTTATTTGTGGAATGCACGGTTGATTCAACATACATAAATCAATAAATGTGATTCACCACATAAACAGAATTAAAAACAAAAACCATATGATCATCTCAATAGACGTAGAGAAAGCATTTGAAATCCAGCATCTCTTTATGAGAAACACCCTCAACAAACTAGGCATTGAAGACACATACCTAAAAATAATAAGAGCTATATACACATATAAATTTGACAACTTAGATGAACTTAGAGAATTTCAGTTTCTTGAAAGTATAAGTTACTATAACTCACTCAATATAAAATAGATTATTTCAGTAGCCTTATAACTATTAAAGAAATTGAAAAATTAGCCCCTGTCCCCAAAAATAAATCTCCAGATCCAGTGGCTTCACTGGAAAATTCTAACAAATGGGTAAAGAAGAATTAAAACCAATTTACATAATCTTGCAGAAAATATAGAAGAAGGGACTACTTCTCAATTTATTCCATAAAGCTAGTATTACCCTGATGCCAAAGAAACAAAGACAGCACAAAAAAAAAGATAAAGGGAGAAAATTACAAATCAATATACCTCCTGCATATAGATGCAAAAATCTTGTACAAAATATTAACAAAATGTAGCAATATATAAAAAGAGTTATACACTATGAGCAAGTGAGGTTTATTTCAGAGATGCAAAGCTGGTTCAGTTTTAAAAAAACAATCAATGTAATTCACATTATTGAAAGAGTAATTAAGAAAAATTATGTGATCATATCAACCAATGCAGAAAAAGCATTTGACAAAATTCAACACACATTCCTGAAAAAAATTATCAAAAAAAATAGGAATAGAGATAACTTCCTCAACTTGACAAAAAGCATGTACAAAAAACCTACAGCTACCACTGTACTTATTGGTGGAGGACTGAATGCTTCCCCCTTAAGATCAGGAACATGTCAAGGATGTCTGCTCTCTCTACTCTTAATCAGCTTGGTACTAGAAGTTCTAGATTATGCAATAGATGAGAAAAGGAAATAAAATGCATATAGTTTGGAAAGTGTGATGCATACTACTCTTATTTGCAGAAGTCATGATAGTCTACATGGAAAATCCCAAGGAATCACCAGAAAACTCCCAGAACTAAAAGCAAATTTAGTTTTAGATCCAAGATAAACCTACAAAAATTCATTGTGCATGTGTGTGTGGTCTGTGTGTGCGTGTGTGTGTGTGTATACACACTAGAAACAAACATGGACACATATGGATACTGTGATAAATTGTATCAAATTAAAACATATGGACACACGGATACTGTGATAGATTGTATCAAATTAAAATATGATATTGTTTAGAGTCACTCAAAAACAAATGAAATATTTAGATGTCAATCTAGCAAAACAGATACCAGACTTATATGCTGAAATAAACTAAAGATCTAAATAAATGGAGAGACATACAGTGTTCATAGATTGGAAGACTCAACATATTAAAGATCTCAATTCTACCCAAATTGATATGTAAATATAATGCAATTCCTATCAAAATCCTAGCAAGAAATCTTAGATATCAACAAGATTATTCTAAAATTTATAGCGAGAAATAAAGGAATTTGATAGCTAAAACAATTTTGAAAAAGAATAAAGTGCGACCAATAGGTCTAGTATATTTCAAGACATTGTATAGCTACAGTAATCACAACTGTGGTATTGGCAGAGTGATGGATACATAAATCAATGGAACATAATAGAATGCAGAAATAGGCCCGTACAAATATTCCAAAATATATTTTTAATTGAACTATAATTTACATAGCACAAAAGTCACCCTTTTAAAGTGTAAAATTCAGTGGTTTTTAGTATATTCACAAGGTTGTGCAAATATTATCTCTGTCTAATTTTAGAAAAGTTTCATCACTCCAAAAAGAAGTGCCATTCTCTCAACCTCTAGCAATCACTAATATACTTTTTTTTCCCCTATGGATTTGACTATTCTGGACACTTTATGTATCCAGGTGGAATCATGCAATGTGTTGCCTTTTGTGTAGGGCTTTTTCAACTTGGCATGTTTTCGAGGTTCATCCATGTTAAGCGTGTATCAGTATTTCATCCACTTTTATGGATGAATAATATTTTCATTTTTTTGTTTACCCATTCATTAGTTGATGACCTGAGTTGTTTCCACTTTGTCTATTATAAATAATGCTATTATGAATATTCATTAACAAGCTTTTGTGCAGAAATATGTTTCACCTCTCTTGGGTATATACTTAAGAGTGGAATTGCTAGTTCATATGGTACTTCTGTTTAACCTTTTGAGAAATCGCCAAACTTTTCTAAAAAGGCTGTATCATTTTCCATTCCCACCAGCAATGTATGAGGGTTCCAGTTTCTTCACATACTCATCAATACTCATTATTTCCTGTCTTTTTGAGCACAGCCATCCTGGTGGGTATATCATTGTGGTTTTGATTTATATTTTCTTGATGGTTAATGATGTTGAGCGTCTTCCCACAGGCTTATTGGCCATTTGTGTATCTTCTTTAGAGAAATGTCTGTTCAGATCCTCTACTCATTTTTATTTGGGTTACTTGTCTTTTTATTACTAAGTTGTAAGCATTCTTTATGTATTATGAATACAGTTCACTTACTATATATATGATTTGTGAGTATTTTCTCCCATTCTCTGGATTGTGTTTTTACTTTATTAATAATATCCTTTGAAGCACAAAAATATTTAATTTTAATTTATCTATTTTTGTCTGGTTGCTTATGTTTGAGTTATTTCTAAGAAACCACTGCCTATCCAAGGTTGTAAAGATTTACACCTATATTTTCCTCTAGGAATTTTATAAATTTATCTCTTAAATTGAGGTCTTTGGTCCATTTTGATTTAATTTTTGTATGTGAAGTAAAATAGGATTCCAACTTCATTCTTTTGCATGTGGATGTCCAGTTGTCTCAGTACCATTTATTGAAAAGACTACTGTTCCTCATTTAATTGTCTTGGTATCCTTGTCTATAACCAATTCACTATAAATTTAATGGCTTATTTCTGGATTTCATTCCATTACACTGAGCTATGTTTATCCTAAGGCAATACAAGAATGTTTTGGTTATTCTAACTTTGTAGTACGTTTTGAAATTGTGATGTGGAGTCCTCTAGCTTAGTTTTTATTTTTTAAGGTGATTTTGGCCATTCTTGCCTTTGTATTTCAATATGAATTTTAGGATAAGTTTATACATTTATGCAAAAATCGATAACAAAAGAACAAAAACAGCTGGAATTTTGATGGGGATTGTATCGAATCTGTGGATCAGTTTGGAGAGTACTGACATTTTATTATTGAATAATAAGTGATTTAATCCACAAACATGGGATATCTTTCCATTTATTTGCATCTTTAATTTATTTCAATGATGTTTGTAGTTTTCCATGTACAAATCTTGTAATTTTTTGTTAAATTTATACTCAGGTATTTTTTTTCTTTCAATGATATTGTAAATAGAATTTTTAAAGTTACCATTTTGGCTTGTTCATTGTTAGTATATATAAAGACAATTGTTTTTTATATTGATATTTTACTTAAACCTTCCTGAATTTATTTATTAGTTCTGACAATTTTTTATGGACTCCTTAGGATTTTCAGTATACTAGATCATGTCATCTTTGCATAGAGATAGTTTTACTTCTTTTCTTCTCTTAATTCCTTTTTTTCCTTCTTCTTACCTGTCCAGGATCTCCAGTACAATACTGAATAGAAGTGATGAGAGATCCTTGTATTGTTTTTTATCTTGGGAGGGGGGAAAGCATTCAGTCTTTATTCATGAACTATGATTTTAACTGTGATTTTTCATATATGCCTTCTATCAGGTTGAGAAAGTTCCTTTGTGGTCTTAGTTTGTGCTTTTATTTTGAAAGGGTGTTGGATTTTGTCAAATATTTTTTCTGCATCTATTGACATGACCATATGGTTTTTCTTCTTTAGTCCATTAATATAGTGTACAATTCAGATAGACTTTTAGATGTTATACCAATTTTGCATTCCTCAAATAAATCCTAATTGGTTATGGTATTTGATCATTTTTATATGTTGCTGTATTTGATTTTCTAATATTCTGTTGAGGATTTTTGCATCTATATTCATAAGGAATATTGGTCTGTACTTTTCTTGTGATATCTTTATCTGGTTTTGGTATCGGGTTACTGCTGCCCCATAGAATTGGTTGTAACTTATGTCCCTGAGTTGCATAGTCCTCTAATATTTACTAGGTTGTGTTCCATAGCCTTTATTCTGTTTATGGCCCCATGCTGGTCCTCATTAGCCCTCCACTGAAAGCCAGGCATTCCAGAAGAGTGTATCACAAGATAGGATTGTGGTTTCTAGCCCTGGAAGAACCATTCCAAAACTCTTGTCTTACCTGGTGATGGAAAGAGCAGTAGGATCCTGTATAAGGAGGCTTGCACTAATGTTTAAAGCGACATCATAGAAAAGAACAGGAGTTTGGAAGATGCCTCCAAAGTGGAAACTGCTCACTCTATCAGTCAGTCCTGCACCCACAAAATGAGTCTTTTTTTTTGAAACAGAGTCTCACTCTGTTGCCCAGGCTGGAGTGCAGTGGCGCAATCTCGGCTCACTGCAAGCTCGTCCTCCCAGGTTCACGCCATACTCCTGCCTCAGCCTCCCAAGTAGCTGGGACTACAGGTGTCCGCCACCATGCCCAGCTAAATTTTTGGGTTTTTGGGGGGGGTTTTTTGTTTTTTTTTTTTTTAAGTAGAGATGGGGTTCCACCATGTTAGCCAGGATGGTCTCGATCTCCTGACATCGTGATCTACCCGCCTTGGCCTCCCAACACAAGATGAGTCTTATCTCTCCCTTTCAATGTTCATTGACCTGGTCTATGCTGGGCCAGAAGTGGTCAGAGAGATCCATCGTCAAGAATTTTGAGAGTTCATTAAGTCTTACCTGCACTCTGTAGCCTAATAGCATTGAGGCTGCTTTCTATCTTTAGGGTATATGTCTTACACATTGGTAGTGCCTAGTGTCAGAGGCCAGGAGCCTCACTTCTCAGAGATGTGCTTAAACTTTCCTTGGAGCATTGGCACACCCTCTGAATTAGATATTTTAAAGTAATCATAATTTGCATTGAGTATTGTTAATTCTAATAATGAGTAGGCCAGAATTTAAATGAGGACAGAATACATAGCATTTCTAGGACTGCTCTAGAATAAGGGGTCCTCTGACAATCTAGATGAATTTAGATGCAGGAAAATGGGCAAAAGTCTCATGCATTATGATCTTTCTGATTTCTTATTTATTCACCCATCATTGCAAAGTTGGTAGCTAAGCATTAAGAACCTTTTCGTGCAGGGTTTGGCAAGTTACATACTCATGGGCCAAATCTGGACTACCACCTGTTTTTGTAAATAAACTTTTATTGGAACACAGCCACTCCACTTGTTTATGTTTTATCTATGGCTGCTTCAGTGCTACAAAAGCAGAGTTGAGTAGTTATGATAGAGACTGGCCCAAAAAGCCAAAATATTTACTATCTGAAATTGTACAGAAAATATTTGCCAACATCTGTTAGAATCACAAAATCACTCAAAATATTTCTTTGCTAAATCACGTTTCAAAAGTTGCCCTGTAGGTTTATGCTTTCATACGTCCTTGTCACTGGAAAATCTCTCATCATATGGTTGTGTTCTGCATTTCACTGTCTAAAACTTTGAGGAGAAACTCTGAGAAGAAGCCACTCAATTCCAAATCTCATTCTATAGCAAAAACTGTTATGTCAAATTCCCATACATCTTTACTTTTATGAATTTTAAAATGACATCTCATAAACTTGACCTTCAATAAATATATTCAAGGTTTCAGGCAATAAAATATCAAACTTTGCAAAATATTATTTAACTTGTTTTAAGATTAGGGAAAGGGATAAGATATACTATTTTGAGAACGACTGTGTACCAGGCATTGTGCTAGAGACTACATTCATTTATTGTTGTTCTCCTTTTATATCTTTTATATTTTTTATAGATAAAGAAACTGAGGTCAAGATTAAATGACTTGCTCAAAGTTACACCACTAGGTCTGTCTGGTTCTCAAAAATAGGCTTCTTTTATTACCTCAGTGGTTCTTAAAGGAGGGCTCCTAGAAAACAACATTAGCACTGCCTGGGAACTTGTTAGACATGTAAATTCTCATGCTTTAGACCTGTTGAATCAGAAACTCTGGAGGTGGCATTCAGCAATGTGTGCTTGAGTGAGGCCTGCATAAATGTCTGAGAACACCTGGATTATACTATCCTATCATGCACTGGCTAATGTTGTGGTATGACAGTACTTAGTTCCTTTGTCTTCTCTGGGGAATTTTGGATGCAGTTCAACCAACAAAACTTGATGCTGTGCCCATGTACTGATTCCTTCCTGTGCCTAAAAGTACAGGCTGTGGTATTTCAGTACATCAGCTTTGTCTGCAAGCCTGGAGCTAAGGAGGGCAGAAGAAGCAGATGTGATAGGCTTTGTTTTTCATGTCTACTCTCAGGACCTTTTTCTTTAGTGAGGACCCAAGATCACACTTGAGATATGGGCTTCAGAAAGCAAGATGAACAAATGCCATCCCCAGGTGGCAGAGACGAGTCTGGGACCCAGGCTGGGAGCTGGAGGAGAGCCCAAACCAGCATGCTATGCAAGCAGAATCATGGCAGAACAGGCAAGAGCAACCAGCTCAGGAAAGGAGAAGAACAAGGTCCAAAGGGAACAAATAAGGGTTACCTTCCTTCTTTAGTTTTGCATGCTTTAGTATGCTGGGCTTCAGGATCTGATGAGAAGCTTTAAGATGTGCACAATCTGGCTTTGGAGTCCAGCTGGGGAAGAAACAGACAGCAGCAGTGACTGACTTATTCTTTCTAAAAGTTAATGTTTTCGTAGATGAGAAATGTTATCAGTATACAGTGAGGCATCCTGACAGGAATTGAGGGTGACAGGAAATGTTAGAATAATCTGTTGTTCAGGTGTGTTTGAAGGCTTTGTCTCTTAGACTGTGGACAGATATAATTTGAAGGCAGATGGGCAGTGGCTAGAACAGATGGAAAATACCTCCCCTCTAGCCCCACACTGTGTTTCCCTCTCGCTGATACTATGTCTTCCTCCCACGACCTGGTGACAACTTGTTTCATTCTGTTGCCTTACATGTCAGTGACAGCTTCCCTGTCTTCACTGGAGTTGCTTTCTCAGGAATTAACTCATGTAAGAGTCCTGGGGCTGATCTGCCCCTGGCATTCAGCTTTCTCGCTGGAAACCACATACCTTGAGTTCAGGTGATGCTTTTTGTGCCTGGGTGTAAACACGGACTGCACTATTGGTTTAAGATTCTTTACATGTGCTTCTACAGGGTTCAGGGACGGGGCAGATAAAGATAGAGTGAAGGCTGTGGGACTGGAAAGTCTCAAGTGTGGGTGTGTTCAGGTGGGGAGGGTGACTGTCAGTTTTGAAGGTATGGAAACACTGGAGCACAAGGCAGGCAGGGGTTCTGTAAATATGACAGTTGGTGCTCAGGGAACAATAGAATTGAAGAGTCAAGTATATTCATGAACTGGGTGAGTTATCAAAACACAGATCACCAATTACAAGGTCAGGAACCCTATAGCTTCGAGGAGAAGTGGATTAGGAAGTCAGGGCCATTGTTCTGCAGGAAGCAACAGGAAAGCTAGAGGTCTGGCATTCCACTGAGGACCTTGGCTCATGTTTCCATATGGGAATTTCTTCTCATCATTACTTTGGAAATTTGCACACTTCCCCAAATCCTAAATCCCAAGAAAAATCAGCAGAAACATCATGAAAATAAGGAAAAGTATTATAATTCTTCTGTGAGCAATATGCTTTACAGTCAATGCAGAGATGTTACTGGTTTAAAGGAATTCACTGATGTCAAGGACAAGCAGGAACAGGAAATGCTGATGTATGGAGTTGAAGGTGAAGGTCAACATTTCTAGCAATCAGGACAGGAGCACTTGGGAGAGAAATGGCCACTATTGCCATGTTATAAGTATGTGTTTCTAGCCTCCTTTGCTACTAACATGAGTCATTTGTGCAAAAATCTACAAATATAGGCATGATATACTTTATACAAATCTTATGAATGATGTTTTGAAATATTAAAAAATTTCAGAAACAAAATAAGTCCTTAATTTGGCAATTTCAACACCTACATCTGTGTAATACTGTTAACCTTCATAGGAGAGTCAAATATTATGTTATTCAAATTCTATTGAATAACGTTCATCCCCGTTTTCCTGTGTTTGGATATTCACTATAGGCTGAAGTTCTTTATAAATACTACTAAACCAGTATTTCTTTTTGTTAAAGACATTTTTAGGTATCTGCAATAATGAGTGAAGAGTATACAGATTGTTAGAAGTGTTTAAGAAATTTATGACTTTGGGATTTCCCAGGATTCTCAGGAATTCTAATTTCTTTCTGAATCCTCAAGATTAATATTTGTGGAGAATCTGGAAACACTAGCCTTGGCTCTAGTCCCTTCAACAGAGGAGTCAGAACCATTGTGGCTGGTGCAGCCTTCACAGGGGAGTGATGGGGGATTTATGGGGCTGGAGGAAACAGGAATGGGAGAAGGGACCACGAAGGCCAACTCCATGGCTCAGATGTGCACTCACAACTTAAGAGCCCCAGTATCTCCAAGCAGCAAACAAGACGTGGTAGGGTGGACTTCCAGTTCTGGAATAATGATGCCTCTCTGAGAACGTTCGCCTTGGCCTGTGCTGAGTTGCACAGCCACATGAGCTGCAGTGAGACTCAGGGAGACACTGTCACAGAAAGAATCAGAAGGCAGAGCATGCAATTGCAGCATGCAGAAATATGCTTGCACCATAATACACAAAGACTCCCCGACATGGAGCTTGCAGTTCTGGGTTGCTTCAACGTGGCAGATTCCTCCCAGGGCTCTAATTACTCTCTTGAGGACTTGTGACTTATATTTAACTTTAAAATGTATACGTGCGTATCTCTGTTGCACTGAAGCCAAGTTGTCATTCTCCAGGTCCCTAAATCTGTCCTCATCTGTCTTTGTGGTCTGGCTTAGTTTAGTGTTTTATGGAACTTGGTTTAACTTAGTCTTCACATCCGTTGTTATCCCCAATAACAGTTAATTATTTCCATTGAAACAAAGGTTCCATGAGGTAGGTCACTGATCCAAAGTCACCCAGCTTGGCAGTGACAGAGCAGGCGTCCATGCCCAGATCTGCCTACCCACCCCCATACACTTGGTCATCTTGCTCCAACCCAGGTTAAATCATTTAGTGCTTCCAGTCCAGGTCTCTTGCTGGAAGGGCCTTCAAGTGACTATGGATGGCCCATCCCCTGCCTTCCTATAGGCAGGGTGTTGTAATCTCCCTACTAGGGACGACCTGTCTGAGACATTAACATTATGCATGTGCCTCACACAAGGTCAAATAGTAAAACGTGAAAGAGAAAGTAGAGTCATGAGGTTTTTTTCTGTCAAACCATGTTGTTCTTATTTTTGGCTTTTAACTTTCACCATGAAGAATGGATAGTTTAGCTGAAGGGATCAACAAATTTTGGACCAGGACATTCTGAAGAGCATCTCAGGCTGGGGAAAGCCTCTGGACATGGGTGCAGACACAGTCCTGCTGTTTACTCTGACCAGTCTCTGTGATGTGGCCACCTGGTCCTTGTATATTTGAGGCCTGTCATCCATCAGAGGAACTGGAATTTGTCCAATAACATACAATGTGGCCTTTGTTTGGGCTTGGCCTTCATTTATTGGCCCAAATAAGAAGGGAGCTTATGAAAGGGACTCAAAGAAGAGCTACAAAGTGACCAGAGGCCCAAAAGATATGATTTAATAAGAAAAATAGAAACACTAATGACAGGTTAACTGCTAAATTATGGCTACTGCTGACTTTAACTTTCATAACAATAGTGAATTTTGTTTAGTGACACTAAGAGCTTTTAGTATCCTTGAATTCTAACCAGGGAAGAATGAACACTCCACTGATATATACTAGGTATGATTGGTATATGCTTTTGTGGAGGAAAAAGGACAATTTAGAACTATAGTGAATTAAATTATAGGTAGAATTATAAAGAGAGAGAAAGTAAAATTCAAATGAAAAGGAGGAGGAGAGAGAAGTAGGGATGAGAGTCCAGAGAAGCAGCTTTCAACCAGCTTTGGCTAAACTGTGGTCTCCTAGGAGAAAGCAGGAAGCTTGGCATCTCCCATGAAACTGAAATTGAACATGCCTGTGTAACCAGCACACAGATCAAGAAGTGTGAACTGTCTGAGTTTCATAAGCCACCCTGTGCTGCCTTTTAATCACTATTCACCAAGGATAATGCCAACCTTGAATTCTAGTGACATAAATTAATTTGCCTATTTTTGAACTTTATATAAATGGTATCATTTATATTTATATAAATATATCCTCTTTTGAGTCTGGTTTCCTTTGTTCAGTCATGTTCAAAAGAGTCACCTGCATGTTGCATGTTGAACAGATTATTCTCTTTCCTCTATAGTATTCAATGTATTGATCTATTCTACTGTCTGTGGGCATTTGGGTAGTTTCTAGTTTGGGTCTCTTATAGATACTTCTGCTGTGAGCCTTCTATCTTCTTATGACCCTATGGCTGCATTTCTGCTATGTATATACCCAAAGATGGGATTGCTAGGTCATAGAGAATGCATGTATTAGGGCAGATATTGCCAAATAGTTTTCCTAAGCAGTTGTACCAGTTTACGCTCCCACCAGTAACATATGAGGGTTCTGATTATTCCATATGCTCACGAAAATTTGGTATTATCTGTTTTAATTTTATCTTCCTACTTTTAAAAATATTTTAAAACTTTTTGTAGAGATGAGGTCTCACTATGTTGCCCAGGCTGGTGTCAAATCCTAGCCTCAAGAGATCCTCCTGCTTCAAACTCCCACAGTGCTGGAATTATAGGCATGCACCACCAAGCCCGGCCCTTCTATTTTCACTTTAGCCATTCTGATGGTGCTAATATAACAGATGAGAAAGCTAAGGCATGGAGAGGTGCCTAACATTCTACATCTCACAAGTGGCAAAGCAGGAGTTTGAGCCCTCTTGGCCTGGCACCAGGGCAATGCTCTTCCCACCTTGTTATCCTCCCTTCCTCATAGAAGATGCTTCATTTCCTGAGTGATGACCCACACCATCCAGCCCTGGCCAGTCCTCTGTCCACCAGAGTGATAGTGCAGTCAGCCTCTGTGGGTCCTTGTGTTGAACCAACTTTAGAATGTCATTTCCTGACCTCGGAAAACCATAAGCTGCCCC
Organism: Pan troglodytes; assembly: GCF_028858775.2. Classification (NCBI taxonomy): domain Eukaryota; kingdom Metazoa; phylum Chordata; class Mammalia; order Primates; family Hominidae; genus Pan; species Pan troglodytes. Next base: position 43,952,227 of record NC_086015.1, read on the forward strand.
CAAATCTCACTTTGGCTTCAAATTAAAACTTGCCAATCCCATTAATGAATTTCCTAATGAGCCACAAACTCAGCTCACTTTTGGTTTTTCTCCTTGTCTTCTGTGGCCAACCTCTAAGGAATTTTGACATGAAACAGCTCAAGAAAGAGCAGCCAGTTCAAAGCAGAGCTTTCAGCAGGAAAACAGCCAGAGAGGGCAACACTCTAGAGTGATCTGGCTCTTTCTGTAGCTCTTGAAAAGGATACACATGAAGACTATGTAGCTACATGGAAAAGTCCATGCAGTTAAAAAAATAAAGCAGGATATAAAATATCATGATCACTGAAATTACATCTAGTAAAACACACACATGTGCTTATCTGCACGTGTGTGTAAGTTAGAAAGAAAAAACAAAGGCCTAATAGTGATTGTCTTAGGTTGATAGGATAGTGGGTGGGATTTGCAGAATTTTTGTATCTGCAGAATTTTTGCAAAGTGCCCATTAGTTTTGTAAAGAAAAAAACCTAAATGTATAACTTCTAAAGAGATAATTTTTTCTTTCATGTTTTTGCTACCTATATCTAGGAAAATAACTTAGAATTGTAATTATTTTGAAACTCTGGAATTATTATGTTCAAAAATTACAGAACCAAAATGTAAAGATTAATGGCAGGATAATCTGATGAAGTGAGTAACAGAAGCCAATGTTCCAGTGAGGAAATGATTCTGAATCAATAAAATAGAATCTGTTCCAGAAGTAGAATTTAGGAGAGTATAATTTCTGGGTGTGTATAATATGTATACATCAATGATTATGTATGTATGCCTGCATGTGTATGTGTAGATATACACATGTTATTTATCTGTTCATCCTAATTCTTATTAGACACCTGTTTTTAAGATGAATGAGGTGCTAAAGAACTGCAAAGTAATATATGCTTAATGTTTGTATAATAGTAGATACTACTCAATAAAATATATGTTAAAGTACATATTTTTATATATGTGTGTGTTTTAACACACTTGAATCATACATACATAAATCTGCATGGAAATACACACAATGATATCATTAGCTATTTTTTGGTGCATGCATTTTGAATCATTTTCCTTTATACTCTATTGTATTTGGAGAATTTTTAATGATGAACATACGTTTGTGTTTAAATGAAAAATATCAAATGGTGCCAGGTAATGTCTGAAATTTTAGGGCCCCCTGTAAGGTGAGTAAAGATACTGGAAAGGAAAAGGAAGTGTTGTAGAAAGATAGTGCTATTTTCTATTTTCCAAAGGGACATTGGATTATATTATTCAAACCTCAATTCTTTTTGCTCTTAAGTAGCTAGTGTAGTGGAAGAATTTTGAATGTTGTACTAGATCTTTGGCTAATAATGAGAGTATGTTCTTAGCTCTGTTCTCTTTTCAATGGTATGTTTTATTTTCTGTAAAATTTATGGATTTAATAGCTTCTATTTCTTCACTTATCTTAATGGAGAAAAATTATTTTATTTTTTAATGGTACATGATTTCTTATTGCTCAAATATTTCACTGTACTTGGATGGATGGTGAGACATTATTCATTATTTGCACTTAATATTTATTAAAGCAAACAATAGACTAAAAATGCATATGAAAGCAAATAAGCATAATTTGGTTTATTGAAATTAATTTCTTTAAAAATGCTTTCTGGTCATAAATTTATGACAATATAGAAAACTAGGAAAAGGACATAGAAGTTTAAAGAAAATAAAAATTATATCTAATTTCACACCTTAGAAATAACCACTGTAAAACATTGGTAAGTTGTCTTCTTACATATTCAGCATTTTATTACCAGTTACTACTTTTAATGGATATTTATTGAGCCCCATGGTATGCATTGCTGTACTTTGGAAAAAAGTGAATGAAAAAGGTAAATAAAATCCTGCCCCACATCATTTACTGTCTGGTCACTATATGTGTATGTGAGGGAGTGTACAAGAGGAAGGGGAGACAATGGAAGGTAAAATAGAAGTACCTGGTGGGTAATTTAAAAAGAAAAGAGGCTTATTTGGCTCATGGTTCTTCAGGCTGTACAAGCATCTGCTCAGCTTCTGCTAATACCTCAGGAAGCTTTTACTCGTGAGTGAGTGAGAGAGAGAGATGTCAGGCTTTTTTAGGATCCAGCTCTTGTATGAACTAATAGAGTAAAAATTCACTCATTACTGTGGGGAGGGCACTAAGCCATTCATGAAAGAGCCACCTCCATGACCCAAACACCTCCTACTGGGCCCCACCTCCAACATTGGGAATCACATTTCAACATGAGATTTGGAGAGGACAAACATCCAAACTATATCGGGAGGAAATACAGTCTTTTAAAAATGTATGTGTGTGTGTGTGTATATATATATATACACACACACTTTTTTTTACAGTAGACTGACTTTTTTAAGCAAATTGGCATTCTATATATTCTATACAGTTTTTCCTCACTTAACATTATATTAAACAGTATCCTGTATCATTAGATATGACAGCATTAGATTATATTATGAAGTCATGTCATAGCATACATTACATCACATCACATTATACCATATCATATAAATACATATCAGTCTATTATTCCTTGATTGCTGGATATTTGGGTTATGATTTTTTATAACATAAATAATGCTACAGTGAACATCCTCATATATTATAAAATTTTATCTTCTCCAATTGATTTTTCTTAAAATTTATTTCTAAAAGTAGAATTACTAGCTTACATGTGAAAAATAAAACTTTTCCAGGCCACTGAGACACACCACCAAGTTGGATTTTACAGAGTCATATTAGTTACCCATTCAATGTTTGCTCACTGGAGAAACATTTCATGTTTGATCCTTTTGAAACTTGCTTTGACAAAATGTCGTGGACAACATCCAAGAACATGCCCTGTGTTGAGTTCTTTATGGCAAGTGCTGTTTGGCAAGGGCTCTTTAGTTACTGTAAATTAAGCAAATAGAGCTGAGTTTTATGTACACCATAACAATGTTAGCAACTCTGTGGACTTAGTACCTCTCCGTGCGTTCAGAGTTGGAAATGTGTGTTCAGTGCAGGTCAGAATAACAGAACAGGGCCACGTCACTGCAGTTTCCTTTGATCCCATTGTATGTACGGCATGGAAGGCAGAAAAGACCAATAACCATCTAAGAAGCAGTAAACTCTTGGGACTTTGTGCCAAAATAAAAATGTTGTATGAACCTTGCTGCAACCAGTATTTTATATATCTCCTAGGAAAGCATTGATCCTTTAGGTCTGACAGGTCTGGTTTTTGGATTTTATAGAAATAGGAATTAGCAAATTCTCCTTCTATTTTAGGTATGTTAATCAACAAAGACACCTAGGTTTTTTCCTTTTCTCAAACTTTATTTTTTATTGATACATAATAGATGTGTATATTTTGGGCATACAGGTGATATTTTGAAACATTCATATAATGTGTAATGATCAAATCAGGGTAATTGGGATATCTATCTCCTTAAACATTTATCTTTTATTTATGCTGGAAACATTCAAATTATTTTCTTCTCACTATTTTGAAGTGTGTAATAGATTATTGTTAACTATAGTCACCCTATTGATCTATAGAAGACTAGATCTGTCTTTTTCTGTCTACCTGTATATTTGTACCCATTAATCAACCTCTCTTCATCTCTCCCTCTACTATCTCCTTCCCAGCTCTGGTAATTACCAATCTATTCTCTATCTTTATGAAATTCGCTTTTTAAACTCCCACATATGGTATGAGTGAGTGCATGCGACATTTATTTTCCTGTGTGTGGCTTATTTCACTTAACATAATGACCTCCACTTTTAAAAAATTAAATGAGATAGTTGTTTTCTCTGGAGCGGCTTCCAGTTGTGGATGTGGTGGTGATAAAGTGATCACATGAGCACACTTTGAGTTCTGATGACCTTGACTCTTGTGTTCTCTAGACTCATCTGAGGCACCCATGACTAGGACCGGGTTCAAGAATGTGAAGTGATCTTAATGATCTACAAATTTTCTCTTTCTGATTTGGAAGAGCTGCATGCAGTGCATTAAACTTTTGAACCTAAGTGCTTTGATGGCTAACCATAACTTATGACAACACTCTGTTTTCTATATTTTAAACCCTATTTACTATTATTTAGTTCTATTTAATATTATTAAAGTTTTATGATGACTCCATCCAATGAGGAAAAACAAATGGAAAACAACTTGCTGTTGTTCCATGTCCTTACTCTCATGCAGTGGTCCTGATTTTAGAGCACGTTCTTAGGATTAAAGTGGAAGTGAACATCCCTGTGCTTTGGGAGAGGATTCTGAGCTGATGATAGCTGACCCAGGGTGGACTTGGGATATCATGACTCCATATGCTGTGGTGCCTCTGCCCTGTGCTTGAGTTTTGATTGCTTTCCTGTCTGTTTTCCATAAGTTATCCAGTAGAAGAACACTGTCCTATGAGATCAGTACATCCCCCTTTTAATTAAATTTTCTGGTGCTTAGTCATCAAAAGCTCTATTTAATATTTAGGCAGTGTGAAAAAGAGCTGGAAGGGATTTCTTTTATTAGCAATAAGATACAGACCCTTGGAGCCCTATTAAATCAATTCTTGTTAGATGTGGATTCATAGGGCCAAGAGTTCACTAGCTTTCCGCTGCTATTATGTTGCAGTTTGTATTTAAGCGGACTTTGTAGAGACACTCAAACTTAATGGATTATGGACCCTGATCGATTCAATATGTCCTAAATTTGTGAAGCTTTATAGTGGTAGGGTGTGTTTTGCAGTAGTCATGTGGTCTGGGAAAGAGAGAGAAGCCAAGATAGTTTGGGGCATAAAACAGGGCCCATTTGACTCTTCACACTCTCATTCCACACAGGTCCACAAAACCAATCAAAAAAGAAAATCAGGATAGGAATTTGAAAGTACCATGTGGTATGCTTTGGAACTATTAAAAAATCGTACTATTGTAGGCTCATACATTACTGAGTGGATGTTTAAACCATTATTCCTTCTATGGAAAGCAAAGTAGCTATAACTCAAAATTACAAGTGTGTGTAGCCTATAACCTTGCAATTTCATCCCCAGGAATTATCCTACAGATGTACTTCACAGATTTGAAATGGTATATATTTGAGGTTATAATTGTAACATTGTTTAAAATATACACCAATACAATATTGGGAAAACATACTATGGTATATCCAGATAATGGAATGCCATGTTGTTATTAAAAAAAAATAAGGAAGTACTCTATACTGATACACAAATATCTCCAAGATATGGTAAGTGAAAATCAAGATTAAAGACAGTTTTGTCTGTTTTGGGAGGAAAAAAGAGGAAGAGCGGGAGAAAGGGAGAGAGGGGAGGAGAAAGAGATATTCTGTATATGCACAAAATACCTCTAGGAGCATATATGTGAAGCACAGAACTTTGATATGGGGAAGGGAATTGGGTAGCTAGAGGACAGAATTTAAGAGGAAAACTTTTTATTGTAAAACTTTTAATACTTTTCTAAATTTTGAACTATGTCATTGTAAAATCTAGCCAAAATATTTGCAAATGGAAGCTAAGAAACACATGCTTGTGTGATATTGTTAGATGAATACTATGAGTTCATCAAAAGTTTTTTTTCTTAGACTTTAAAATAACACAACTGTATATACAATCGCAAGAAGTATTGTTTATGAGTTTCTACTTTTACTTCTAAGTAGGGTACCAACAGAAATATTCATTTTTACATTTTCTGTCTATCACTATATGACCCTGAAACTATAAATATATATACATAGACTTCATTAAAATATTACTAGAATTTAATCCTTCTGCTTTTATGGGATAGTATGTTGATAAAATATTGATTTTTCTATTAGTTTCCTAAGATCTTGACTGGGAGATCTGGAAAGAAAGTCAGAGATGACTTGGTTGAGCCCTGTTTCACCCAAGAGGAAAGACAGCCAAGGGAAAATTAAGCCACATGCTTAAGGTTCACAGATAGTCAGGTGTGCCCAGCTGGTTTTATGTTTTATTTGGTTACCTTAAGAATATATCTTTGGCTGGGCACAGCGGGTCATGCCTGTAATCCCAGCACTTTGGGAGGCTGAGGTGGGCAGATCACTTGAGCCCAGGAGTTCAAGACTAGGCTGGCCAACATGGTGAAATACCATCTCTACTACAAAAAAAAAAAAAAAAAAGCTGTGCATGATGGTGTATGCCTGTAATCCCATCAGGAGTCTAAGACAGGTGAATCACTTGAACCTGGGGGGCAGAGGTTGCAGTGAGCTAAGATCATACCACTGCACTGCAGCCTGGGTGACAGAGCAAGACTCTATCTCAAAAAAAAAAAAAAAAAAAGAATGTATCTTTGACACAAGAGATCACAATTGAATTTAACTTCACCCCAAATGCCTCTTAATAATAGGAATGTTATCAAGCCAGGAGCAGTCGGGAAAGTGCCTTCTAGTCTGTAACCCAAAAGAATTCTCAGATCTTCAAGAACTTAAAGTTACTTATATTTAGTCAATTAAAAAGTTAATCAAAAGTGAGATCGCAGGTTAAAGGAAAATGACATTAAAATAAGTGGTAAGTAATGAAAGCTTTAAAATTTGTGTTAATTTTTAAAAATGTTAAATACTTGTTCTTATGATTGTACAACTTAATATGATGTCAAAAGTAGTTCTTAAAAGAAATTATAAAAAGTACTAATATTCTGAGTATAAAGGCTATGATTCTTTATTTGGTAGGGGAGAAGAGGAAAAGGGAAAATTCTGTAGGCATATCTTTAGCTACTGTTTTATTCTCTATGGTGATTGAGAAAATAGGATTAAGTGGTTTAAAAATATGCAGGTAATGGCCAAAAAAAAAAAAAAGTTGAGACTACATATTACTTCTGAATAACCAAAATATAGAACAAAGATCTAAGAAAGCTTTGATCCCTAGAATGTCAAGGGAGTGGCAATAAAGCACAAAATAAAATGACACAGAAAGATCAAATACTGTGTATTGTCCCAGTAAATATGAATTTGTTCAAATTCTTAAAAAATAAAAGCCCTCAAATTTAATAGAAAAGCAAAGTCAACGTGATTACCAGAGACCCACCTACATAAAGTGACATAGAAAAGATAAAAATAAAGAAATGAACATTGTGGTGGGCAGAATGTTACAATGGGCCTGAGGTTCTACCCTATCCAACCCTCTAACCTGGTGTATGCATCTTACATAATTCTCCTGGGATTATGTAGTGTGATATGAAGCAGTAGACTTTAAGAAAGGAAAATTATCCAGATGGGCCTGACCTAATCAGAAAAGCCCTTTAAGAACAGAGTTTTCTCTGACTGCTAGGAACAGAAGGTCAGAGAGAGAGAAGTGTGAGAGGTTATTAACTGGGGGTTCTCCAGTGCTGAGACGGAGGAGCCACATGTCCAGGACCTCAGAATAGTCCCCAGCCGACAGCTGGAAGACAGCAGAGACCTCAGTCCTACTACTGTAAGGAAATGTGCTCTGCCAACAACCTGATGAAGCTTGGAAGCAGATCTTTCCCTAGTTGGGCCTTCCACATGAGGACACAGCTAAGCAACACCTTCCTTTCAGCCTTATGAGAGCCTGAGCAGACGATCCAGATAAAATGTGCCGAGCTTATGACCCATGGAAACTGAGGGATAGTCAATTCAGTGGCAAATTGGTGTTGTCACTGAGTTTGTGGTGATTTGTTACATCACAAGAGAAAACTAATACAAATATATCACCCACTAGAAGATTCTAAATAAGAAGGTTGGAGTGGTGCTATTAATGCCAAAAAAAGTTGGAATTCGCTAAAGGCGAAAAGCATTAAGTGGGACAAAGTAGGATTTTAATTTAAAAAGGAATAACTTATAAGTATATAAAAGTAAACAATATTATATGGTTAAGATAGCCTTAGATTCAGCTTTTAATATAACAGTTTTAATACTAAGAGAAATAGGCAAATGCTTAGCTGGAGATAATAGAACATTTGCAACAGTGCAACAGGTCAAACAGACAAAAAGCAAGTAAAGTTGTGATATTTTAGGATGAGATTAAGCATAGCAATCATTAAACTAGGGATTTAAATGTTGGGAAATGAAAAGAGTAATAAAAGAAAACTTGGGGTAATAAAAGAAAGAAATTAAGAAAAGTACAAGCAGAAATTAACAATTTAAAGAAAAAGAGTAGAATTAGCAAATTAAAATTCAGCTGGCTTGTTTCCTTAAAAAAATGAATAAAATACAAAAAAGGAATACAAATGAATAAAGTATTAAAAAACCTCCCAATAAGACTGTTCAAAGAGAGAAAGAGAAATGAACAATTTTAGAACATCGAGGAGATATAAGCACTGGTACAAAGAAGATTAACATTTACAAGAGAAAGCTAGTCTAAATTCTTGGTACTCAAGTTGTGGTCTACAGACTAGCAGCCATGGTTTCACCTGGGAGCTTGTTAGAAATACAGACTCACTGGGTGTGGTGGTACACGCCTATAGTCCCAGCTACTCAGGAGGCTGAGGTGGGAGCATCACTTGAACCTGGTAATTTGAGGCTACACTGAGCTATGATTGCACCACTGCACTCCAGCCTGGCCTGGGCAACAGAGAGAGACCCTGTCTCAGAAATGAAAATGAAAATAAAAATAAACACTCTCAGGCACTACCCTAGATGTACTGAATCAGAATCTGCATTTTAGCAAGATCGCCAGGTGATTCACGTTTACTTCAATTTCTCTAAATCAGTGATTGTCAACTTTGGCTCCACACAGTAATCACTTTCAGAGCTACAAGAAAATGCTCTCAAAGATTGTTATTTCACTGGCCTGGACAGCAAGACTTTTGAAGACTACCAAGATGACAGTAATGTAAAGCCAGAGTTGAAAATCACTGCTCTAAATTATTCTATGCAAATTTTAAAATCTCAATGTAATGGATGACTTTTCAAAAAATATAAATTTTCTGGGGAGAGGGGTAATTAAGTTAAAATGTGATACATCATCTGAATAAACCACCAGTCAGAACAACCTAAAAATGTGTCATATAGCCTCTCAAAAGACAATGGAGTCCTCTGGCTCCAGTGCACATTCTTTCTGGAAGGAACATACCCTCATCCTGGGACTCAAAAAATTTTTAAAGAGAAAGTTTTTATCATGAGCAGTTTATATTTTAAAATTACTAATCAAGGAAACAAATCAATGTAAGTAAAAGCCAGAGGCAGTAGAACCAGGACTGTAAAATATATAGCCACTAGAATCAACAGCTACAGAGTAATAAGAAAATACTTGCCGAGTTAAAGAAGTCAGGCAAATATGAAAATGTGAATAAAGAACAAGCAAATTTAAAAACAAAGAACTCATTAAAGTAAGTAATAATTTAAATAAAACTTAACACACATATTACGTAGCAGATTAAACATTGGTGAAGATTAAACACTGTAAGATGAATTTTTAAAAATCTAGAATTAAGAAGTAAGAAACAGATGATAATATGAAAGAGAGGTTAAGAGTCAAAGAGAGGATTGAGTGAGGGAGGCTAGCCAGAGTTCTAGAAGGAAAAAAAGAGAACAGATTAGAGCAATATTTGAAGAGATATTGGTTGAGAATTTCCAACAGTTGATGAAAGGCTCTGATCAAGATTTTCATGAAGCCCAGAAATTCCTAAGGAGGATAATAAAAATAAATCTACATCTAGACTACTCTTAGTGAAGCTGTGGAACACCGAAGACAAACAGAAGATCTCAAAAGCAGCTAGAGAAAAAAGATTTGCTTCTAAGGAATAACAACCAGACAGATACTTGATTGTCAGCAACAGAGCAATAATACCTTACATGTGCTGACAGGTATTTTAGTGTAAAATTTGTAGGCTTTAGTGATGGATTGGGTATGAGATCATGAAGGAAGCATGTCAAGAATATCTGTCAAGTTCTGGAATACAAAAGATGCCTTCATTGAAATGCAAAAATACTGAAAGAGATCCAGGCTTGAGGGAGAAGCTTATGAATTTGCTTTTGGACAAGTTGAATTTGAGGTGCTTTTCAGACATCCAAAAGAAGAAGAGGTTCCTTTTCCATGCCATCATCTATCTCACAGTTTCTAGCTTGTCTAAAAGCATATTACAAGAAACTTGGTCAAATGTCTTGCTGAAATGGACTCAGTACTCTGTAACAATCCCTTGTCCTGTTAGAAATGAAGTTTAGTGTAAATTGATTTTGAGTTGTAACTCAGCCACTTACTGTGTAACTTTAAACATAATACACTCAATGTTGAATCACCTCAATTTTTTCATCTGTATCATGGTAATAAAATTATATATTAATCACTTATTGAGGTATCATGAGGACTAAAAAAAGTCTGAGAAACATTTGCTGCATAAAATGCCACACAAATCATTATCTGTCAGTGATTTCTAACTTCTCAGAATCTTTTTCCCTCCAAGTGCTCATTCATCACCTGTTTCATAAACTGTCTTTCCAAAATATTATTGGCATTGATTTTAAGCAGAATCCACTTCCTTTTCACTTTTGAAATGTGGAATGACATTGATCTGACTTTGAGCTCTTAAGGCCTATCTTCAGATGGTTTGCTATCATATTTGCAAGTTATTTCTGGGCCCTGGATATGATTTGGCTCAACTGGCAACTTGAAGTCAGTACAAAGCACCTGTGTGCTCTTTTGTTTTAATTTTATCTATCTCCTGTCTTGGGTTCCAGTTTCTTATTTTAACTGGAAAATAGTCTCTTCCTTAGAAAAGGTGGAAGATAAAAGATGTTGAAGAGGTCTGATTTTTCTACTAGCATCTGTTATCTAGCATTATACCATCTGCCCCAAGCAATTTTGTTGTTCCTTATTTATATTACCCTGGAACATAATTTCAGACAGCATTTAGTTTGAATGTCTTATATAATTATGACCTTTTCTATATATGTTCTTAATAGATCTCTGCCATTTAATTTTTATGTTCTTTTGTCTTTAGGGTATGTTTTTCAAAAATATGAATTCTTCCATCTTTAGTTTGTGCTTTTTACACATATAACCTCATTAGAGCACAGTACTTTGCACATGATAGGCATTCCATGTTTGTATGTTTATATGAATGAATGCAAAGATGAATGAAATAGAATTTTCCATGTAACCATATTTGTGGGTTCCTTTTCCCTTTTATCAAGGTCATTCACAATTACATTATCATTTGCTTTCCTTTATACATTCTATTCCTTTTGAAGTTGTATTCCATCATGAATTTGACCTTTTGATAATGCATACATTTTTTCATATGTTTTAGAAACATATGCTTTCCTGAAATCCTTTGCTGCATCTGATTATGCCCAGCTTTTCATTCCTTCAGTTTTATGAATTCTGAGATGATTGCTTTCTCTAAAGGTTTCTGTCACTTCAGTGTCAAAGTGACTTTTTTATTTTTGGTGTCTGACCTCAGCTGGGACAGCTAGGATGACTGGGTCTCTCTTTCCATTGTTCTTTTATCCTGAGCTTCTTCACAGCGTGATGGCCTCCGGATTCCAAGAAGAACATGAGTAGAAGCTGCTGTTGAGGTCAAGGCTCAGGATTAGGCTGATAGACTCCAGCTTGATAACGGATGCTACAAAGAGCTGGTGGCCACATTTAATCTATATTATATGCTATTTGTCATTCATTTTCACTTACTTTTTAAATAGTTGTTGATTGTACTGGGCTACATGATCTAGAAACCTAAAATAAGTGAGAGCAGTGGAATCATCAAAATCTTGGCACTCTTTTATTTTCTGTTATACCTTTTTGTATTCAGGTTTAGTGCTCTTTGCAGAAATCCTCCTTCTGGCAGTCATTTGTCACAGAGAAACTGGTTATTAGTGATAAACTCAGTTAATATGTTTTGGAAACACTGACTGAGAAACAGTGGCCATATGGGTCCCTTCTCTTCAGGAGACAGAACAACCAGAAGTTTTGTCACAGATAAGCTAATTACATCTGCCAGTGGTTTAGATAACTGGTCTAAATTTGTTTTACTCACTAATTTTCAAACTTTGATGCGATGTCAGTGTATTAAAATAAAACTCAAACCCCCCTGGCTTTAGCTCCATGGATGATCTAGAACAGGGATCCCTAATCCTGGCTGGACACTGAAACCACCTAGAGAGCTTTCAACAAACTACACTGTACCAAGATTGTCATGTAGTTGGGTGGGTGAAGGGGAAGGAGATTGGTGGAATTCAGTTGGGAGTATTTTTTTCAAGCTTCCAAGTAAATCTAAAGTGCATTCAGAATAGAGAAGCGCTACTTTAAACAGGGGTTTGAACATTTTTTCTGTAAAGGGCCAGATAGTAAATACCGTAGACATTGCAGATCATAAGCTCTCTGTTGGAAGTACTCAACTTTGTAGTACAAAAGCAGCCATAGGTCTTAGGTTAAACTAATGAGCATGGCTATCTTTCAATAAACTTTGTGAACATTAAATTTGAGTTTTATATATGTAATTTTCACATTATGAAATATTATTCTTTTTTTTTTCCAACCATTAAAATATGTAAAAACCATTCCCAGCTAATGGACCATACAAAAACAGGTGAGGGGCCTGATTTGGCCCACAGGTCATAGTTTGCTGACCCCTATTCTAGAGGACTCTGACAAAAGTTCTCTACTTTGACTAAAATGCTTCTCTCATAGACAGGGAAGAGGTTTTCATCATCTTTATAAAACTGTCACTTTTCAGTTGCTATGATGTTTTTCTTTTTAAACGTGCTTTATGATGGTATAATGTACATGCCATACATTTAACCTATTTTAACTGTACGATTTAATGATTTCTAGTAAATTTATAGAGTTATGCAATCATCACCACAATCAGATTTAGAATATTTTCACTATCCTCAAAAGTTCCCTTTGGACCATTTGCATTCAGCCTCTTCCCCCCCTGGCCCCAGGTATCCACTACTCTACTTATTTTCTCTGTAGATTTGCCTTATCTGGACATTTCATATGTATAGGATATAATACATCATCTTTTGCACATGGCTTCTTTCATTTCGCATACTATTTTTTAGTTTCTCCATGTTGCAGCATGCATGAGTCATTTATTCCCTTTCATTGCCACATAGTAGTCTATCACACGGGTATACCTCATTTTGCTTATCCATTCACTCAGTGGATTGTTTTCACTCCCTAGCCATTATTTAATGATGCTGCTGTGAAGAAATTCCTTTCCATCCCATTTGTTGAGAGCTTTTATCATGAAGGCATGTAGGATTTTGTGACATGCTTTTTCTGTATCTATTAAAATGATGATGTGGTTTTTGCCCTTTTTTCACTAATACGGTATATTACATTAATTGGATTTCAAATGTTACAAATCCCACTTAATCATGGTGTATAATTTGTATGTATTTCTGGATTTGTTTTGTAATATTTTTAGATATTTTGTGTCTATATTCCTGATGGTCTATAATTTTCTTTAATTGTGACATCTTTGTTTAGCTTTATATCAGGCTAATATCGCCTCATAGAATGAAATACGAAGTGTTTTTTCCTAAACTCTGTTTCCTCAATGAGGTTGTGAAGGATTGGTAGTAATGAATTTTCCCCCTCTTTATTTATCTACAAATGCCTTTGTTTTGCCCTCATTTTTGAAAGATAATTTTGCTGGAGAGTAAATTATTCATTGACAGGAAAGTAGGAATAGCTAGGGACTTTGCAATTGCCACTGAGTATGTGTGCAGCCTCCCACATATGTACAGCCTCCCAGACCACCAGAGATATATATGTAGGAGCTTATCAGGGTTCACTACAGCTATCTCATTGCCCAAATCTCCTTGTTAAATTTCTGGCTTGTCTTCATGTTGGTTGTCCCAAATAGGATCACAGCTTCATTGTCTTCCCCCATTCTTTTGCCTCTGGAATTGCTGCTGTTTCTGACAATGCCCCGGGGCATGAGGTTTTGCTGTTCTCTGTTCCAAATCAATCTGGTTTCTTTCTGCAGCAAAAACTGCAGGTTTTCATGGCTTGTTTCACCCTGGTAGAACTACCAGCTGGCAGGTGTTGGGGATGTGTTGGAGATAATAAGGTAATGGTAGCAGTCCCAAGCTAAAATTCCACAGACTTCCACTGAGGTTCAATAGTTTTACTTGAATAAATGCTTCTCAACTTGTTATGTGCCTTCGGTCTGTTTCCAGGGTCTTGAAATAGTTATTTTTGATAATTTTTTCTAGTTTTAAAAATCATTCACTTTTGCAGAGAATTGGCTGAGTTTTTTGATCTGTCATTTCAGATATCCTGCCTTACAGTGTTTTTAATTCATTGATTAATGCTTTCATTGTTAGGCAACTTATGGAAAACCAATTTTTCTTCCGTTGCTATTAACAAAATCTGTAACAGGTTTATCAGCTTAAGAAAATTTACTGCATCTTGGAGGGTGGTTCCAAGATGGCCAAATAGGAACAGCTCCAGTCTACAGCTCCCAGTGTGAGCGACACAGAAGACGGGTGATTTCTGCATTTCCAACTGAGGTACTGGGTTGATCTCACTGGGGCTTGTTGGACAGTGGGTGCAGCCCATGGAGCCAAAGCAGGGTGGGGCATCGCCTTACCCAGGAAGTGCAAGGGGTCAGGGAATTCCTTTTCCTAGCCAAGGGAAGCCGTGACAGATGGTACCTGGAAAATTGGGACACTCCCACCCTAATACTGCACTTTTCCAAACGGCATACCAGGAGATTATATCCCATGCCTGACTCAGAGGGTCCCACGCTCATGGAGTCTCGCTCACTGCTAGCACAGCTGTCTGAGATTGAACTGCAAGGTGGCAGGGAGGCTGGGAGAGGGGCGTCCACCATTACTGAGCCTTGAGTAGGTAAACAAAGCAGCTGGGAAGATTGAACTGGGTGGAGCCCACCGCAGCTCAAGGAGGCCTATCTGCCTCTAGAGACTCCACCTCTGGGGCAGGGCATAGCTAAACAAAAGGCAGCAGAAATTTCTGCAGACTTAAACGTCCCTGTCTGACAGCTTTGAAGAGAGTAGTGGTTCTCCCAGCATGGAGTTTGAGATCTGAGAACGGATAGACTGCCTCCTCAAGTGGGTCCCTGACACCCGAGTAGCTTAACTGGGAGACACCTCCCAGTAGGGGCCGATTGACACCTCAAACAGCCAGGTGCCCCTCCGAGATGAAGCTTCCAGAGGAAGGATCAGGCAGCAACATTTGCCATTCTGCAATATGTGCTGTTCTGTAGCCTCCGCTGGGGTGATACCCAGGCAAACATGGTCTGGAGTGGACTTCCAGCAAATTCCAACAGACCTGCAGCTGAGGGTCCTGACTGTTAGAAGGAAAACTAACAAACGGAAAGGACATCCACACCAAAACCCCATCTGTACGTCACCATCATCAAAGACCAAAGGTAGATACAACCACAAAGATGGGGAGAAACCAGAGCAGAAAAGCTGAAAATTCTAAAAATCAGAACACCTCTTCTCCTCCAAAGGAACGCAGCCCCTTGCCAGCAACGGAGCAAAGCTGGACGGAGAATGCTTCTGACGAGTTGACAGAAGTAGGCCTCAGACAATCGGTAATAACAAACTTCTCCAAGCTGAAGGAGGATGTTCAAACCCATCGCAAAGAAGCTAAAAACCTTGAAAAAAGATTAGACAAATGGCTAACTAGAATACACAGCATGGAGAAAACCTTAAATGACCTGATCGAGCTGAAACCCATGGCACGAGAACTACGTGACAAATGCACAAGCTTCAGTACCTGATTTGATCAAGTGGAAGAAAGGGTATCAGTGATTGAAGATCAAATTAGTAAAGTGAAGCAAGAAGAGAAGTTTAGAAAAAAAAAATAGAGAAAAGAAACGAACAAAGCCTCCAAGAAATATGGGACTATGTGAAAAGACCAAATCTACGTCTGATTGGCGTACCTGAAAGTGACGGGGAGAATGAAACCAAGTTGGAAAACACTCTGCAGGATATTATACAGGAGAACTTCCCCAATCTAGCAAGACAGGCCAACATTCAAATTCAGGAAATACAGAGAATGCCACAAAGATACTCCTCGAGAGCAACTCCATGACACCAATAATTGTCAGATTCACCAAACTTGAAATTAAGGAAAAAATGTTAGGGGCAGCCAGAGAGAAAGGTCAGGTTACCCACAAAGGGAAGCCCATCAGACTAACAATGGATCTCTCTGCAGAAACTCTACAAGCCAGAAGAGAGTGGGGGCCAATATTCAACATTCTTAAAGAAAAGAATTTTCAACCCAGAATTTCATATCCAGCCAAACTAAGCTTCATAAATGAAGGAGAAATAAAATCCTTTACAGACAAGCAAATGCTGAGAGATTCTGTCACCACCAGGCCTGCCATACAAGAGCTCCTGAAGGAAGCACTAAACATGGAAAAGAACAACTGGTACCAGCAACTGCAAAAACATGTCAAATTATAAAGACTATTGATGCTAGGAAGAAACTGCATCAACTAACAAGCAAAATAACCAGCTAACATCATGACAGGATCAAATTCACACATAACAATGTTAACCTTAAATGTAAATGGGCTAAATGCTCCAATTAAAAGACACACACTGGCAAATTGGATGAAGAGTCAAGACCCATCAGTGTGCTATATTCAGGAAACCCATCTCACATGCAGAGACACACATAGGCTCAAAATAAAGGGATGGAGGAAGATCTACCAAGAAAATGGAAAACAAAAAAAAGCAGGGGTTGCAATCATCGTTTCTGATAAAACAGACTTTAAATCAACAAAGATCAAAAGAGACAAACAAGGCCATTACATAATGGTAAAGAGATCAATTCCACAAGAAGAGCTAACTATCCTAAATATCTATGCACCCAATACAAGAGCACCCAGATTCATAAAGGAAGTCCTCAGAAACCTACAAAGAGACTTAGACTCCCACACAATAATAATGGGAGATTTTAACACCCCACTGTCAACATTAGACAGATCAACGAGACAGAAACTTAACAAGGATATCCAGGAATTGAACTCAGCTCTGCACCAAGGAGACCTAATAGACATCTGCGGAACTCTCCACCCCAAATCAACAGAATATACATTCTTCTCAGCACCACATTGCACTTATTCCAAAATCGACCACATAGTTGGAAGTAAAGCACTCCTCAGCAAATGTAAAATAACAGACATGATAACAAACTGTGTCTCAGACCACAGTGCAATAAAACTAGAACTCAGGATTAAGAAACTCACTCAAAACCACCCAACTACATGGAAACTGAACAACCTGCTCCTGAATGACTAATGGGTACATAACAAAATGAAGGCAGAAATAAAGATGTTCTTTGAAACCAACGGGAACAAAGACACAACATATCAGAATCTCTGAGACACATTCACAGCAGTGTGTAGAGGGAAATTTATAGCACTAAATGCCCACAAGAGAAAGCAGGAAAGATCTAAAATGGACACCCCAACATCACAATTAAAAGAACTAGAGAAGCAAGAGCAAACACACTCAAAAGCTAGCAGAAGGCAAGAAATAACTAAGATCAGAGCAGAACTGAAGGAAATAGAGACACAAAAAACCCTTCAAAAAATCAATGAATCCAGGAGCTGGTTTTTTGAAAAGATCAACAAAATTGATAGACCACTAGCAAGACTAAGAAAGAAGAAAAGAGAGAAGAATCAAATGGATGGAATAAAAAATGATAAAGAGGATATCACCACCGATCCCACAGAAATACAAATTACCATCAGAGAATACTATAAACACCCCTACACAAATAAACTAGAAAATCTAGAAGAAATGGATAAATTCCTGGACACATACACCCTCCCAAGACTAAACCAGGAAGAAGTTGAATCCCTGAATAGACCAATAACAGGCTCTGTAATTGAGGCAATAATTAATAGCCTACCAACCAAAAAAAGTCCAGGACCAGATGGATTCACAGCCGAATTCTACCAGAGGTACAAAGAGAAGCTGGTACCATTCCTTCTGAAACTATTCCAATCAATAGAAAAAGAGGGAATCCTTCCTAACTCATTTTATGAGGCCAGCATCATCCTGATACCAAAGCCTGGCAGAGACACACCAAAAAAGAGAATTTTAGACCAATATCCCTGATGAACATTGATGCAAAAGTCCCCAATGAAATACTGGCAAACCGAATCCAGCAGCATATCAAAAAGCTTATCTACCATGATCAAGTGGGCTTCATCCCTGGGATGCAAGGCTGGCTCAACATATGCAAATCAATAAACGTAATCCATCATATAAACAGAACCAACGACAAAAACCACATGATTATCTCAATAGATGCAGAAAAGGCCTTCGAAAAAATTCAACAGCCCTTCATGCTAAAAACTCTCAATAAACTCGGTATTGATGGGCTGTATCTCAAAATAAAATAATAAGAGCTATTTATGACAAACCCACAGCCAATATCATACTGAATGGGCAAAAACTGGAAGCATTCCCTTTGAAAACTGGCACAAGACAGGGATGCCCTCTCTCACCACTCCTATTCAACATAGTGTTGGAAGTTCTGGCCAGGGCAATCAGGCAGGAGAAAGAAATAAAGGGTATTCAATTAGAAAAGGAGGAAGTCAAATTGTCCCTGTTTGCAGATGACATGATTGTATATTTAGAAAACCCCATTGTCTCAGCCCAAAATCTCTGTAAGCTGATAAGCAACTTCAGCAAAGTCTCAGGATACAAAATCAATGTGCAACAATCACAAGCATTCCTATACACCAATAATAGACAAACACAGAGCCAAATCATGATTGAACTCCCATTCACAATTACTTCAAAGAGAATAAAATACCTAGGAATCCAACTTACAAGGGATGTGAAGGACCTCTTCAAGGAGAACTACAAACCACTGCTCCACGAAATAAAAGAGGACACAAACAAATGGAAGAACATTCCATGCTAAGAAGAATCAATATCATGAAAATGGCCATACTGCCCAAGGTAATTTATAGATTCAATGCCATCCCTATCAAGCTACCAATGACTTTCTTCACAGAATTGGAAAAATTACTTTAAAGTTCATACGGAACCAAAAAAGAGCCCGCATTGCCAAGTCAATCCTAAGCCAAAAGAACAAAGCTGGAGGCATCACGCTACCTGACTTCAAACTATACTACAAGGCTACAGTAACCAAAACAGCATGGTACTGGTACCAAAACAGAGATATAGACTAATGGAACAGAACAGAGCCCTCAGAAATAATGCCACAAAGCTACAACCATCTGATCTTTGACAAACCTGACAAAAACAAGCAATGGGGAAAGGATTCCCTATTTAATAAATGGTGCTGGGAAAACTGGTTAGCCATATGTAGAAAGCTGAAACTGGATCCCTTCTTTATACCTTATACAAAAATTAACTCAAGATGGATTAAAGACTTAAATGTTAGACCTAAATCCATAAAAACCCTAGAAGAAAACCTAGGCAATACCATTCAGGACATAGGCATGGGCAAGGACTTCATGTCTAAAACAACAAAATCAATGGCAACAAAAGCCCAAATTGACAAATGGGATCCAATTAAACTAAAGAGCTTCTGCACAGCAAAAGAAACTGCCATCAGAGTGAACAGGCAACCTACAGAATGGGAGAAAATTTTTACCATCTACCCATCTGACAAAGGGCTAATATCCAGAATCTACAAAGAACTTAAACAAATTTACAAGAAAAAATCAACCCCATCAAAAAGTGGGTGAAGTATACGAACAAGACACTTCTCAACAGAAGATATTTATGCAGCCAACAGACACATGAAAAAATGCTCATCATCACTGGCCATCAGAGAAATGCAAATCAAAACCGCAATGAGATACCATCTCACACCAGTTAGAATGGTGATCATTAAAAAGTCAGGAAACAACAGGTGCTGGAGAGGATGTGGAGAAATAGGAACACTTTTACACTGTTGGTGGGACTGTAAACTAGCTCAACCATTGTGGGAGACAGTGTGGCGATTCCTCAAGGACCTAGAACTAGAAATACCATTTGACCCAGCCATCCCATTACTGGGTACATAAAGGATTATAAATCATGCTGCTATAAAGACACATGCACACGTATGTTTATTGTGGCACTATTCACAATAGCAAAGACTTGGAACCAACCCAAATGTCCATCAATGATAGACTGAATTAAGAAAATGTGGCACATATACACCATGGAATACTATGCAGCCATACAAAAGGATGAGTTCATGTCCTTTATAGGGACATGGATGAAGCTGGAAACCATCATTCTCAGCAAACTATCACAAGGACAGAAAACCAAACACCACATATTCTCACTCATAGGTGGGAATTGAACAATGAGAACACTTGGACACAGGGTGGGGAACATCACACATCAGGGCCTGTCATGGGGTAGGGGGAGCAGGGAGGGATGGCATTAGGAGATATACCTAATGTAAATGACGAGTTAATGGGTGCAGCACACCAACATGGCACATGTATACATATGTAACAAACCTGTACATTGTGCACATGTACCCTAGTACTTAAAGTATACTTTAAAAAAAAAAAAGTAAACTTACTGAATCTTAGTTTATAATTAAAAGCAACACTAAAACAAGTGGATTGTATAGAAGAATGAAAGTTTTAAGTATTCAATATAATTAAATATTGTATAACATATGTTGAATAACCGAGAGCAGAGTTCAACAGATTTATATCCGAAATCCTTTTTCTTCTGAATGGCAGTGCTCCTGTCTAGTACCATGGTGTTCGTGATTCCTTATCAACTTAGTGCTCCCCATGTGAGCAGGCTGAACTGAGTACTTGTGATACGAGGTACAAAACAGGTAGGAAAAAACACTGTTGTGTATAGCAAAGAAGGAACTGGCATCAGCTTCCTGAGCTCTCAGGCATCTCCCATTCCCAATCTTAAGGAAGGCCTTTCTCCTGGTTCTGGCATTATCCCTGGGAATGAGTGGGATCAGCAGTGGATGTGACAGTGACTTGTTCCTCCAGTCCCCATCACTGACTTAGGGAGCATCATAAGAGCCACTGAGTTTGGCTCTTAGAAATACGTAAGCAGTGAAACCCACTAGTCCCATCTCTTGCACCTAGTTTAGTCTGTTTATAGTGTCACTCCCTCTCCCCCCATTCTTTCCTGCACCTCCCCAAAGCCCATCATATCCAAAGTGGGAATCAATTCTCACTGAACATTTATCCCTGAGACTTTCTTGTAAAAAACACATGAGTCCTATTAACAAAACAATTGTTTAATTTTACTTAGGGAGGCAAAGTTTAATAATAGCATGCAGTAAACTTTTTGCTAATAATTGTTCTTTTTCCCTCTTTTCCCTAATCATGGGGGGAAATGTAGTTCATTAACAAGTTGACCTGCTCTCTTGTTTTTATTCACCGAACAGAACTCTAAAGAATTGATTCAGCTTTGCAGAGGAACAATATTATATTAAGACAGCACTATTTCTACAGTTAAACTAGCATGACTAGCTTATAAATCAAAGCAGCACTATTGGCGCCACATATATGTGTTGTGTATTTCTTTTGGCAAAGTTACAACTTTAAAGAATTGACATTTTGGATCACCATGTGGTAGTTTAGCCATAACAGGTTGCTAATGAGGGAATCAAGGCAGAGGCAG
Source organism: Pan troglodytes (assembly GCF_028858775.2). Taxonomy (NCBI): domain Eukaryota; kingdom Metazoa; phylum Chordata; class Mammalia; order Primates; family Hominidae; genus Pan; species Pan troglodytes. Next base: position 43,973,820 of record NC_086015.1, read on the forward strand.
ATGTTTCCTTAAATGTGAGCTTACATAAGCCACTTTAGTCGGTTCTGGTTTTAAACAATTGCATTTCTTGGGGACCAAGTTGTACACTGGATCTTCCTTCTGAAAATCGATACCTCCCCCTCATGAGTGTTGTGCTGTGCAGACAGGAACCTCATGGTGAGGAGAAGTGTAGCTTTGATTGTTGCTGCTCTTTTAATGTCATGCTAAATGGAATGGCACTTCGCAATCTCTCAACCACAGCAGTTTCCTCTTCTCATTCAAATCTAAGATACAAGCATTTCCCTAACTACTGTTTGAATCCAAAATGTTTATTTGGCAGACTGGTGCAAGTTGAATTCTGGAAGGAAATCTAGTTTTAAAAAATGTCTTAGAACATTATGTTCAGGGTTAAAGTCAAGGACCGTATTTCCCACACATGTTGTTTTTCAGGCAATTTTCCTTGAGTTTTTTGCAGAAGAAGCCAGAATGGTGTTTACAGGTGGAAGGGAAATGGTAGCAGCAGACCCAGAGAGCAAAGAGATCCACACGCATTTCCCTGATAATTATTTTATTCATTTATACTTCTGTCTTACTTCAGAAAGGATTTGAAGTGGCTTACTGATGTAACCACAGTTCTGCTAGAATAGATAAGGCCAAAGGAAATAAAAGTAGAGAAACAAGAAGAGATCAACTCATGTTACTCTAAACTGAATCACTTGCAGTTCCCACGATTTGTGAGTCCCATTTTCCTTTCATGTTCTGGGAGTTCAACCAGGAAAGGAACATGTTGAGTCTGGATTGTTGAGGCCCGAGAGTAAGGCACTGGGTTTGAAGGACAAAATCAACCACACTGGCCTTACTTCCTGACCTTGCTCTCTGGAAGACCCCAGATTTGGATTTTGAAATAATCCGTTACTAGTCGAGATATCTAATGTCAGAAGACCACAAAACTGCATCTTTTAGTCCTATTGCATTATTTCTACTCTTGAAATTAGCTCCCTCAACAAGATACATTTTCCTATTTTGTTTTGAGATATCTGCTTCTCATTATAGCATCAGCCAGCCACATGTCTTGCATTAGGACCTTTAAGTCAACAAGTAGGAGATTAAAGGGAATTAAATGCAAGCATTTCAGGTAGGCCCAGGGAATAAGGGCATTAGGAGGCAGGTTACCTGGATGGCGCAGCAGGGTTAAAATTATCCCTATATGATCCTGTTTCATGAACAAAAGACGAATGGACTCTCTTAAAAGACTTTATAAGGCCAGTTAACAGCAGGATAGTATAGCATGGTAATCGACACTCTTGATGTCTAATTAATTCATCTGGATTCAAACTGGAGATTAGCCATTTTTTAGCTGTATGACCTTGAACAAGTGGCTTAACTTCTCAGAGCCTGTTTGCCCATCTATAGGATGGTTATAATAATACCACCTATCTCCAGATTGTTATGAAGGTCAAGTAAAATTATGCACATAAAAATTTAGGCATCACCTGACACGTGGTAATCCCTCAGTAAGTGTCAGTGGTTATTGTGTCTAAACCCTTGACCTGTTGTTATTGTAACTCTGTTCCTTAAACTTCATTGTTTAAGGAACTGAGTGACTATTAGGAGGAATTAAATTCCCTGTCAGTCTGCTGGGACATAATTTGGAGATGGATAAGGACCCCAAAGCACTAATGGCTACATGGTCTCTGGGCTAGTTTTTTTTTTTTTTACTTGTTCAATGAAGAGATGGGAATTGAGGACCTATAAAGTTCATTCTCATGTGAAAATTATCTCTGGGTGAAATGGTGCTTCTTCGTTTGTCCAGAGATACATGTTTCCTCTGAGAAGGGCCTAAATTGCATTGCAAAATGAAGAGATTCAAGGGCTGTAGTGCAGTTACTTCTTCACAAAGCATTAGCCCAGAGTGTCCTCCCACCCAGGGCTTTTCAATCCTTGAATGGGCATGTAAAGGCACCCCTAGGTCTTAGAGAATCAGGGCCTCATGTTTTAGAGCCCTAAGTTACTGAGTGTGGGCTGTGACTTAGAATCACTGTGTAGGAATGTGAAAGAAAATCTGCCAGCCCATTCTTGGCCAAGATGCTGGATTTGGAAGCCAAGGTTCACTTGACTTGCAAACAGTTTCTGTGTTATAGAGCAGTAGAATTATAGATGATTGATTTTTTCAATTTAGTTTTATATTTTCAAGTTCTCATACATCGGTATTATGAGAGAACATACACATAAGACAAAGCAACAGTAAATAAAATTATGTGCAAATAATTCAGTAAGCTCATGTACGAGAAGGGGCTCATATCATCTAGATGTTATAGAAACATAAACAGAAAAGGCACATACTTTGGATTACAAAGGGTCTGGATTTGGATCCGGTATCAGCACTTTCCGGGTGACCCAGTACCAGGGTATATGGTCTTGTTTTCTGTAAAATGGGCAATGCTTACCTGATTTGGCAGCTGTGCAGATTAAATGAGATGATGTGAGTGAACAGCCGGCAAAGTCAGTTGCTGTTTCTTCTCCCTGTTGGGGGAATATTTGATGGTGTGAGAAATGAGCGATGAACAATTCATCAAGACTGATATTTAAGTGAGGATAACTCACTTTGTTGTCAGTTAAGCCTATCTAATCTCTTTTTTCTCATCCATCCATCCATCATCTCATTTATTCATGCATACATGCATGCATTCATTCACTTACTACTTCATCCCTGTTATATTGCATGTCCTACAATGTGCAAGATGCTATTGATGCAGAGATGAATGAAATAGGTGACTTTGTTTGGAACTTGTGAATTCATATGCAAATGCAGGGATGACCCCCTGCTTCTTAAGCACTATCTTGTGTGTTGCTATTTAAACATAATACTATGATCACAGTAAAAACATAAAGCTTAGTACTTGAGTTAAAGATGCCAGAAAGTTGATATTCTATGTGTCCAAAGTTGAAAATTTATGTATATCTGAACATGTGTATATTTATATTTCTAATAATCATATATCTGTCTTAAAAGTAAAAGCAATATTTTTCATGTGATTTCTCTCATTTGCTCATTGTTTGCAGCTTATTTTACTAGTATAGTGACATATTCATATTATATGTTAGAAATCTACATTTGCAAAGATCAGCTAAGTTTACTTTTAAGATTGAGAATAGCCCGGAAGGATTGTGTCTAGCCAATTACATTTTTATTCTTAATTTTAAAACTCAGTATTAAAATAGTTCACTGTCTTCTATTTTCTGTATACTATCTGGGGCAGTATGTGGTGCTGAGTGACTTAATATTTTAGATTTCTTTTTCAGCTGTACATTTAAATTCCTTTCTTATTTTAGTGCCTGACAGTTCACCCAAGAATGTCACCTGATGCATTTAAAATGGGAAAATATTTATTTTCATCTTCTTTATCTTTCTTTTCTTTAATTTTTAGCCCTTAATTACCATTACGAGCGACTTGGATTCTATTTTGTTTCAATTCAGAAAAAAAACTTTGCTTTCTACTACTTCCAAAGTATTTTAAGCACTATGAAGAGTTTTAAATGGTATACATGATATATAGCAGGTAAGAAGTTGCTGGCATGAGTTTCAAACCAAGAGACAGTAAGATGTTGTGCAATGGACCACTGATAAAGAGGTGGCAGCATAGGGCTCCTCACAATTGTGTTTGTTATTAGAGCCTGAACGTGAGAAGAAATCACTTCTCTGCTCTCTAAGAGCCTTCTCTATTAGTTATTAGGTTACTATAGATAAATTCTTAACCCCTATCCAAGGTCTTTATTCTTCCCTTTCAAAATTGGGTAAAGGTTGATTTTTGTCCATGGCAAAGTCTTGTTTTGATGTTAAACTCATTGCAGAATCACTCTGAGGCCTGGCTGCAGTGCTGTTTATAAAATCCTTGCTTCAGGGTCAGGCTGCAAGTAAAACATTATTTAGAAGAGCTTTTGGCCTTTCACAAAATTGTCATGAACCTTTGAAGAAGAACTTGGAATTATATACTGCTTTGAAGCATACTGCAGTAGAATTTCATAGTCATTTTTATGGGCCATGACAATTTTTGAAGATGCTTAAAACTTTTCTTATAATCTTCATTTAATATGTGTATTCATCTGATCATTATAACTGCTTGGAGAATCATTGGAAGTATAAATATATTGGGTCATTTTGATACAGACATTTTCTAGTTTTGAAAGGAAACTAGAAATCCACTGGAAGACCCCAGATTTGGATTTTGAAATAACCCGTTACCTGGATGGTGCAGCAGAGTTAAAATTATCCCTATACAGGCATTAAGTAATAGTTTGATAAAGTATTTAATGTACAAGTATAGAGCAGTAATAATTCTTTATAATTTTTTCTCCATGTCTTTCCATAAATTTTCACAAATGCATACAGTGCATTTGTGAACATGTTACATATTAAACTGATTAGTATTGTGACCCAATTGGATTTTACCTTATTTATGTACATATCTGTAGATCCCCAAAGCCTCCAAGTGTACTGATTTGGATGATTTTATATACATTCCTTAAGACCATTTTCTGGTAGCCATGTAACTCTGAATTGCATGAAAAGAAAAAATAAAGCATTTTATAGAACTAAGTGTGATTTTTCTCAATTTAAACTCTACATTCTCCCTATTTGGAGCTACTTAATGATTTGCTGTGTCATTTCCACACCTGAGTCAGTACAGCTTTATTTTTTTACTTAATTATAGCAATTAAGAATATATTTAAAATTTCAACTCTTTGATCTTCCTAGTAGATATTTTTATTGGTCAGGGTCAGATAGAGAACCTGTAGGAGATATATATTAGGAGATTTATTGCAAGGAATTGGCTTATGTAATTTTGGGGACTGCCTAGGCTTGACCATAATCCATGAGTCAGGTCATCAGGAAGGGCAGGCTGGAACCCTCAGGCATGAACTTCCACTGACTTAATCAGGCTTGTTGGGATTATCTAGGATAAGTCCTCTTACTTAAAATCAACTGATTATGGGTTTTAATCACACCCACAAAATACCTTCACAGCTACACCTAGATTAACAAATACCTGGGGAGTGTAGCCTAGCCAGGTTCACACATAAAATTGACAATCACAAAATTTAAATGAAAAATATTTCAAATTTAGCAAAATAATATACATTTCTGCATAATTGTATATGTTTGATATCAGTTGAAACTAGTTGTTCCTTTTGTGGTTGCAATGAAATACACATTGTGAAAGTGAATGTTTAAGTCCTTATAATCTTGGGCCAGGAAATGCCATTAGCAAAATGATGTGGGTGGCTGCCCCTGAGCTTCTGTCCCTGTAGCTAAGGCAGACAGGTGGCTACTCCAAGATCTCGAGGTAAGTACACCCCAGCCTGTTCTGTCTTCTCTCTTGCCTCTCAGAACTAGGCTTTCTGAAGGGCTCTGTCCAATAAGTACAGAGGGATTTCCTTGGCTGTTTAGAGTGTATCTATTGCCAAATCATTATCAAAAACAGCCAGGCCTAAGCCCAGAAGCTTTGGAAGGCAAGGGAGGGCACCCTGAGTTTTACCAAGAACACTGAAGATATTAAAGGAGAGGTTCTCCAATGGTTACCAGAAAACAGGTTACAGATAATACGCATTTGAAAACTCTGAATGACCACTATATTTTCTTGCTTCTGCTCCAACTTCAAGAATAATAGTTTCTTAAAGGCACAGATTATATATCCTCAGAGCATGTGTTAGTGAATAGCATAGATATTAGTGTTCCAGCAGGAAATAGTACACCCAAATTAGGATAAGGTGTGGAGGGGTAAACCAAAAGTTTTGTTTAAAAAGGTGTGAGCCAGCTCTAGAGAAACCTGAAATGATAGTGTAGTACCCTGTAGTCATTATTATCCTCAGTTGGGGGCAGGGGGTGGGTAGGGAATGGAGAGATTACTGAAAGCATAAAGAGAATGCCGAGGATGGAGAGTTGCCCTCATAGGTGCCATGGCCTTTGCTGAAGCAATGTAATTAGTCCTCTGGAGACGGAACCAAGGGAGAAGAAATACGGTACCCTGATTGTGAAAATCCACCTCACTCTCTCCCTCTAGTCACCTGCCAGGGTTTCCAAATGGCTGAACCCACCAAATATCAGAGGGCCAAGGGCCCACCAATGTGATCCCTTGAAATTAGCCACCTGAGGGCACAATGGAGAGTGGACCCAGAAGGGCACACAGGAGATAGAATGCCCTTCACTCACATTATACAGCAGCTCCAAGCATGTGAACCTGAACAAGCTATGTCATTTCTCTGAGCCTCAGTTTTCTCACCTTAAAATAATGTAATCATAGTTATCTGGCAGGGTTATTTAGGGGCAGACAGTATATGTAAATGTAAATTATTCTTTTTTTAAACTTTTATTTTAGGTTTGGCATATATGTGAAAGTTTGTCATGGGAGTTTGTTGTAGAGATTATATCATCATGCAGGTATTAAGCCCAGTACCCAATAGTTATCTTTCTGCTCTTCTCCCTCTTCTCATCCTCCCTGCTCAAGTAGAGCCCAGTGTCTGTTGTTTCCTTCTTTGTATTCATAAGTTCTTATCACTTAGCACCCATTCATAAGTCAGAACATGTGGTATTTGGTTTTCTGTTCTTGGATTAGTTTGCTAAAGATAATGGCCTCCAGCTCCATCCATGCAAAAGAAAAGATCTTATTCATTTTTAGGGCTGCATATTATTTCATGGTACATATGTACCATATTTTCTTTATCCAGTCTGTCATTGATGGGCATTTAGGTTGATTGAAGTCTTTGCTATTGTGAATAATGCTGCAATAAATATTTGCATGTATGTCTTTATGGTAGATGATTTATATTCCTCTGAGTATATACCCAGTAATGAGATTGCTGGGTTGAATGGTAGTTCTGCTTTTAGCTCTTTGAGGTATTAACATACTGCTTTCCACAATGGTTGAGCTAATTTACTCTCCCACTAACAGTGTATAAGTGTTCCCATTTCCCTGCAACCTTGCCAGCATCTGTTATTTTTTGACTTTTTAATAATAACCATTCTGATTGGCATGAGATGGTATCTCATTGCGGTTTTTATTTGCATTTCTCTAATGATCAGTGATAGTGAGCTTTTTATCATATGCTTGTTGGCCACACGTTATGTCTTCTTTTGAAAGGTGTCTTTTCATGTCCTCTGCCCACTTTTTAATGGGGTTGTTTTTCTCTTGTAAATTTGTTTAAGTTTTTTATATATTCTGGATATTAGACGTCTGTCAGATGCATAGTTTGTAAATTTTTTCCCATTCTGTAGGTTGTCTACTCTGCTGATAGTTGCTTTTGCTGTGCAGAAGCTCTTAAGTTTAATTAGATCACACTTGATTTTTGCTTCTGCTGCAATTTCTTTTGGTGTCTTTGCCGTGAAATCTTTGCCCATTCCTATGTCCAGGATGGTATTGCCTAGGTTGTCTTTCAGGGTTTTCATAGTTTTGGGTTTCACATTTAACTTTTTTTTTTTTGAGATATAGTGGCACAATCTCGGCTCACTGCAACCTCCACCTCCTGGGCATGCCTCAGCCTCCCAAGTAGCTGGGACTACAGGCACGTGCCACCGCAGCAGACTAATTTTTAAGAGATGGGGTTTCGCTGTGTTGGCCAGGCTGGTCTCGAACTCCTGACCTCAAGTGATCCGCCTGCCTTGGCCTCCCAAAGTGCTGGGAATATAGGTGTGAGCCACCACGTCTGGCCACATTTAAGTCTTTAATCCATCTTGAGTTGATTTTTGTATATGGCATAAGGAGGGGGTCCAGCTTCAATCTTCTGCATGTGGCTAGCCAGTTATCTCAGCACCATTTATTGAATAGAGAGTCTTTTCCCCATTGCTTATTTTTGTCAGTTTTCTTGAAGATCAGATGGTCATAGGTGTACAGACTTATTTCTGGGCTCCCTGTTGTTTCATTGTTCTATGTACCTGTTTTTGTACCAGTACCATGCTGTTTTGGTTACCAAAGCCTTGTAGTATAGTTTGAAGTCAAGTAACATGATACCTCCAGCTTTGTTCATTTTGCTTAGGATTGCCCTGGCTATTCAGGCTCTTTTTTTTGGTTCCATATGAATTTTAAAATAGTTGTTTTCTAGTTCTATGAAGAATGTCATTGGTAGTTTGATAGGAATAGCATTGAATCTGTAAATTGCTTTGGGCAGTATGACCATATCAATGATATTGATTTTTCCTATCCATGAGCATGGAATGTTTTTCCATTTGTTTCCATCTTCTCTGACTTCTTTGAGAAGTGTTTTATAATTCTCATTGTAGAGCTCTTTCACCTCCCTGGTTAGCTGTGTTCCTAGGTATTTTATTCTTTGTGTGGCAATTGTGAATGGGCTTGCCTTTTTGATTTGGCCCTCAGTTTGGCTATTGTTGGTGTATAGAAATGCTAGTGATTTTTGTACATTGATTTTGTATCCCGCAACTTTGCTGAAGTTGTTTATTGGCTGGAGAAGTTTTGGGGCCGAGACTGGGATTTTCTAGATATAGAATCATGTTGTCTGCAAACATACAGTTTGACCTCCTCTTTTCCTATTTGGATCCCCTTTATTTCTTTCTATTGCTTGATTGCCCTGACTAGGACTTCCAATACTGTTTTGAATATGAGTGGTGAGAGAGGGCATCCTTGTCATGTGCTAGTTTTCAAGGGAAATGTTTCCAGCTTTTGCCCATTCAGTATAATGTTGGCTGTGGGTTTGTCATAGATGGTTCTTACTATTTTGAGGTATGTTCCTTCAATAAGTAGTTTATTGAGAGTTTTTAATATGAAGGGGTATTGAATTTTATTGAAAGCCTTTTCTGTGTCTATTGAGATAATCATGTGGTTTTTGTCCTTAGTTCTGTTTATGTGATGAATCACATGTAATGATGTGCATATGTTGAATCAACCTTGCATCTTGGGGATGAAGCCTACTTGATCATCGTGGATTAGCTTTTTGTTATGCTGCTGGATTCTGTGTGCAAGTATTTTGTTGAGGATTTTTGCATCAATATTCAACAAAGATATTGGCCTGAAGTTTTCCTTTTTTGTTGTGTCTCTGTCAGGCCTTGGTGTCAAGATGATGCTGGCCTAATAGAATGAGTTTGGGAAGAGTCCCTCCTCAATTTTTTGGAATGGTTTCTGTAGGAATGGTACCAACTCTTCTTTGTACATCTGGTAGGATTTGGCTGAGAATCTATCAGGTCCCAGGCTTTTTTTGGTTGGTAGGCTGTTTATTACTGATCCAATTTTGGAGCTTGTTGTTAAGTCTGTTCAGGGAATCAGTTTCTTCCTGGCTCAGTCTTGGGAGAGTGTGTCCAGTAATTCATCTGTCTCTTCTAGGTTTTCTAGTTTGTGTGTTCGTTATTCTTAACAATAGATGGAGCTTCACACAGTGGCAATTGTTGTAGCCAATGAGGTTTATCTGAAGCACAATTATTGCTGATTGAAAACTTTTCCCAGTACCCTGCTGTGATGACTTTAAATATAGTTGGCATTGGCAGTTTTTGATAGTCTCCAAAGAGACTAAATTTAAAAAAATACAATAGATAGCATTCAATATAATAACCGCTACTGTTATTATAATTGTCACAACTGCTGTTACCTCAAGTAATTCATAAAATAGATATGAAGTTCATTTCATAACAGGGAAATAGATAAGAGATTGAAGAAGCATTTTGAACTGTGTTAGAATAACTGTAGCATCTTACATATGTGTATGTGTGTGTGTGTTAACCTAAACTCTGATAATAAGACAAAGCCCCCCATCTCCTTTCGATGCCCTTAGTGATCATACATTTCTACTTTTCCCCACTTATTTGCCAGAGATAAAAACAAAATTAGTAAACTACCCCAGTTTGAATTCCATTTCCCTCCAACCTACCTCATGGTGGAGAATTTAATGACAGAAAATGGCCAAAATATTTGACATCAGTGGGGAGAAATTGTGACTAATGCACATTGTTTGACTTCAGAATTACTACAATGTGATTCCATAAAAACTGTATTAGGTGGATAATAACATTGTGAGTAGTAATTGTGTCTACATGTGTAATTTCTTTTCTCTATAGTATTTAGGATTATAAGGGAGGATTTATAGATATGTAGGGAAAAAAGTAATTTTTTGCTTAACCCTCATATGTTCTTAGTTGAAACAGACACTTGTAACAACAACAGCAACAACAACAAAAAAGCAGATTAACAAGGGAAAAACAGAAGTTTTGTTAACATGTATATTTCATACATACGTGGGAGATACCTAGAGAAGGAGTAACTATCAAAGAGGTGACTCTGAATTGCACTTTATATAACATCTTCAAAAAGAACAGTAAATTTTTAGAGAAGTGACAAAACAAAGGACTTTGAGTCTCCAGCGGCAGCAACTTGTGGGAAGGCAAATAAACGCTAGTTAGTAAAGCTTGTTAATGTAGATTCCTCTGGTGCCATCTCCAGGTCCATAAGGGTCTAAAGTTGTTTTCATTGGTTAGCTTTTGTTCTTCTTGGTAGAAAAGAGAGATGAGATATATTATGTTTTTGTAAATTTATGTCCTGATTTTAGGCAAATAGAGGGAGGGCAGAGAGCTCTCAGGTATCTGCTTCTTTCTTGCCTTCAGCTCAACAATGCTCCTGTCAAAAAGGTGTATTGGGGGTGGCATATTATGACCTCTCACAGTTACAATAGTATAGATAATAGATAGTGTATATATTGATAGTCTAGATTACTGTGCTTTACTTATAAGTACAATTTAGATCATAAATCAAATAGAAAACCAGATGGAAGCATTTTAAAAATTCATCTTGGAGAAGGTTCAAAAGGTATCTGTTGTCCTTGCACAAAAGAAATCTGTACCTTCAAGGTCCTGGGAACACTAGCAATAGCACACTGATTTGGCATAAGCTGACCATGTGCTAATTGGGAACAAGACTCCTTAGAGATCACCAAGAAATCACCTCATTATTCAGCCTTGGTCACATAATTAAATTTGAGTCTAATGCTCTAATCTTTAGATGATTTTGAATTAAATTCTTATTTATTCCTTATGACAAGCACTCCGTTCTGTCTTCGTGGATGAGACTCCCAGCTGTGAATAAAACCAAGTTGGAGGTTTTGCTACAGTTTATCATATTATACCTATGAATGATTCATGTGCCATCTGTTGACCATAAATCCAGTTAAGGAATTCTAATATATGTACTATTTCTACTTCCTAGAATAAAGCAAAATTGGCATTTACAACCTTCCTGAGCAATAAAATGCCAGTAAAAATATAATTGACGCTTATGGTTCTTTGCTATTCCTAAGCATTAATCACCTTAAAACACAGTATGCGGTATCTGTATTTCCATGACTATTAGCTACAAAATGTTGGCAACATGTTAAACTTCAATTACTTTTTATAATATCTTATATTCACATGAGCAAGATTTAATGACTCACAAAGACAATCTGGAATAAATACAGATATTCACCCTGGAATTTTCTCTTTCAGTGGGAATAATTATTAACAACACTGGTTTCTTCTCTGAGGTAGTAATTTTTAGTAGTTTAGTTCTTATTCAGAGTGCACTGACAATGTGATTATTATTAGTACCTCTGTCTTTCCCAGCATGCAATTATTTGCATATTAATTTAACTTTGTTATTGGGTGAAAATAGCACCATATCAGCAGAGGGATATTATTTTAAAGTATCAGTGACATGAAATAATTTTAACGTGGAACTAAACTTTGTTATGATTCTAAATTTACTTTTAAAAATAATAAACATTGCTTTTTAAGACTACAGATTATGCTGCACAAAATAAGGAAATAAATTTAGTCTAAAAAGTATCAAACCCCAATCCTATTTCTGTTATTTCGACATTTTGTATTTGAATATTCACTCTCAGTATTTTTTGACATAGGGACATGTTCTGATTATGCTTCGGCAGATTAAAATGGTAACACATGGGAAGCTCACACAGATGGACTGGGAAATAGAAACAGGTGTTGCACTCACCTGCCATTTGTTTTTTTTCCCCCTTTCAATTTTTTTCTTCTAAAATGAGAGAATGGGTCCTTCTTTCCATAGTGGCAGTGAAGCTAGGGTACATTGATGGGCTTCTTCTTTGGACCAAAAAATAGTCCATGCCCTGCAAGTCTTGATTTTATCTCTTGGTGCAACTGATGAGTAATGTGACTCTTTATCATACTGTCTTTGTGTTTTGGAAGTAGAAATAATAAAATGCATGTGTAGTAAGACTAATTTGCTAAATAAATAGAGAATGTATATATGTGTGTTCATATTGATTTTTAAAAGATCTGGAGGGAATATTCATAAATATTAGAAATAATTGGGCTAAATGCCCCAATTAAAAGACACAGACTGGCAAATTGGATAAAGAGTCAAGACCCATCAGTGTGCTGTATTCAGGAAACCTATCTCATGTGCAGAGACACACATAGTTTCAAAATAAAGGGATGGAGGAAGATCTACCAAGCAAATGGAAAACAAAAAAAGACAGGGGTTGTAATCCTAGTCTCTGATAAAACAGACTTTAAACCAACAAAGATCAAAAGAGACAAACAAGGTCATTACATAATGGTAAAGGGATCAATTCAACAAGAAGAGCTAACTATCCTAAATATATATGCACCCAATACAGGAGCACCCAGATTCATAAAGCAAGTCCTTAGAGACCTACAAAGAGACTTAGACTCCCACACAATAATAATGGGAGAATTTAACACCCCACTGTCAACATTAGACAGATCAACGAGACAGAAAGTTAACAAAGATATCCAGGAACTGAACTCAGCTCTGCACCAAGTGGACCTAGTAGACATCTACAGAACTCTCCACCCCAAAACAACAGAATATACGTTCTTCTCAGCACCACACCACACTTATTCCAAAATCGACCACATAGTTGGAAGTAAAGCTCTCCTCAGCAAATGTAAAAGAAGAGAAATTATAACAAACTGTCTCTCAGACCACAGTGCAATCAAACTAGAACTCAGGATTAAGAAACTCATTCAAAACCGCCCAACTACATGGAAACTGAACAACCTGCTCCTGAATAACTACTGGGTACATAACGAAATGAAGGCAGAAATAAAGATGTTCTTTGAGACCAATAAGAAAAAAGACGCAACATAGCAGAATCTCTGGGACACATTCAAAGCAGTGTGTAGAGGGAAATTTATAGCACTAAATGCCCACAAGAGAAAGCAGGAAAGATCTAAAATGGACACCCTAACATCACAATTAAAAGAACTAGAGAAGCAAGAGCAAACACATTCAAAAGCTAGCAGAAGGCAAGAAATAACTAAGATCAGAGCAGAACTGAAGGAAATAGAGACACAAAAACCCCTTCAAAAAATCAATGAATCCAGGAGCTTGTATTTTAAAAAGATCAACAAAATTGATAGACTGCTAGCAAGACTAATAAAGAAGATAAAAGAGAAGAATCAAATAGACGCAATAAAAAATGATAAAGGGGATATCACCACCGATCCCACAGAAATACAAACTACCATCAGAGAATACTATAAACACCTCTACGCAAATAAACTAGAAAATCTAGAAGAAATGGATAAATTCCTGGACACATACACCCTCCTAAGACTAAACCAGGAGGAAGTCGAATCTCTGAATAGACCAATAACAGGCTCTGAAATTCAGGCAATAATTAATAGCTTACCAACCAAAAAAAGTCCAGGACCAGATGGATTCACAGCCAAATTCTACCAGAGGTACAAGGAGGAGCTGGTACCATTCCTTCTGAAACTATTCCAATCAATAGAAAAAGAGGGAATCCTCCCTAACTCATTTTATGAGGCCAGCATCATCCTGGTACCAAAGCCTGGCAGAGACACACCAAAAAAAGAATTTTAGACCAATATCCCTGATGAACATCGATGCAAAAATCCTCAATAAAATACTGGCAAACCGAATCCAGCAGCACATCAAGAAACTTTTCCACCATGATCAAGTGGGCTTCATCCCTGGGATGCAAGGCTGGTTCAACATACGCAAATCAATAAACCTAATCCAGCATATAAACAGAACCAATGACAAAAACCATATGATAATCTCAATAGATGCAGAAAAGGCCTTCGAAAAAATTCAACAAACCTTCATGCTAAAAACTCTCAATAAAATAGGTATGGATGGGACGTATCTCAATAAAAGCTATCTATGACAAACCCACAGTCAATATCATACTGAATGGGCAAAAACTAGAAGCATTCCCTTAGAAAACTGGCACAAGACAGGGATGCCCTCTCCCACCATTCCAATTCAACATAGTGTTGGAAGTTCTGGCCAGGGCAATCAGGCAGGAGAAGGAAATAAAGGGTATTCAATTAGGAAAAAGAGGAAGTCAAATTGTCCCTGTTTGCAGATGACATGATTGTATGTCTAGAAAACCCCATCGTCTCAGCCCAAAATCTCCTTAAGCTGATAGGCAACTTCAGCAAAGTCTTCAGGATACAAAATCAATGTGCAAAAATCACAAGCATTTCTTATACACCAATAACAGACAAACAGAGAGCCAAATCATGAGTGAACTCCCATTCACAATTGCTTCAAAGAGAATAAAATACCTAGGAATCCGACTTACAAGGGACGTGAAGGACCTCTTCAAGGAGAAGTACAAACCACTGCTCAAGGAAATAAAAGAGGATACAAACAAATGGAAGAACATTCCATGCTCATGGGTAGGAAGAATCAATATCGTGAAAATGGCCATACTGCCCAAGGTAATTTATAGATTCAGTGCCATCCCTATCAAGCTACCAATGACTTTCTTCACAGAATTGGAAGAAAACTACTTTAAAGATCATATGGAACCAAAAAAGAGCCCGCATCGCCAAGTCAATCCTAAGCCAAAAGAACAAAGCTGGAGGCATCACGCTACCTGACTTCAAACTATACTACAAGGCTACAGTAACCAACACAGCATGGTACTGGTACCAAAACAGAGATATAGACCAATGGAACAGAATAGAGCCCTTGGAATTAATACCACACGTCTACAACCATCTGATCTTTGACAAACCTGACAAAAACAAGCACAGGGGAAAGGATTCCCTATTTAATAAATGGTGCTGGGAAAACTGGCTAGCCATATGTAGAAAGCTGAAACTGGATCCCTTCCTTACACCTTATACAAAAATTAATTCCAGATGGATTAAAGACTTAAATGTTAGACCTGAAACCATGAAAACCCTAGAAGAAAACCTAGACAATACCATTCAGGACATAGGCATGGGCAAGGGCTTCATGTCTAAAACACCAAAAGCAATGGCAACAAAAGCCAAAATTGACAAATGGGATCTCATTAAACGAAAGAGCTTCTGCACAGCAAAAGAAACTACCATCAGAGTGAACAGGCAACCTACAGAATGGGAGAAAACTTTTGCAACCTACTCATCTGACAAAGGGCTAATATCCAGAATCTACAATGAACTCAAACAAATTTAAAAGAAAAAAACAACCCCATCAACAAGTGGGTGAAGGATATGAACAGACACTTCTCAAAAGAAGACATTTATGCAGCCAAAAGACACATGAGAAAATGCTCATCATCACTGGCCATCAGAGAAATGCAAATCAAAACCACAATGAGATACCATCTCACACCAGTTAGAATGGCGATCATTAAAGAGTCAGGAAACAACAGGTGCTGGAGAGGATATGGAGAAATAGGAACACTTTTACACTGTTGGTTGGACTCTAAACTAGTTCAACCATTGTGGAAGTCAGTGTGGCAATTCCTCAGGGATCTAGAACTAGAAATACCATTTGACCCAGCAATCCCATTACTGGGTATATACCCAAAGGATTATAAATCATGCTGCTATAAAGACACATGCACACATATGTTTATTGCAGCACTATTCACAATAGCAAAGACTTAGATCCAACCCAAATGTCCAACAATGATAGAGTGGATTAAGAAAATATGGCACATATACACCATGGAATACTATGCAGCCATAAAAAAGGATGAGTTCCTTGTCCTTTGTAGGGACATGGATGAAGCTGGAAACCATCATTCTTAGCAAACTATCACAAGGACAAAAAACCAAACACCGCATGTTCTCACTCATAGGTAGGAATTGAACAATGAGAACACATGGACACAGGAAGGGGAACATCACACACCAGGGCCTGTTGTGGGAGGAGGGGAGGGGGGTGGGATAACATTAGGAGATATACCTAATGTTAAATGATGAGTTAATGGGTGCAGCACACCAACATGGACATGTATACATATATAACTAACCTGCACGTTGTGCACATGTACCCTAAAACTGAAAGTATTAAAAAAAAATTATTCTGTGTGTTTTTGTTTTCTCTTTTCTACTTTATATTCTAAATTTCCTTTAATCATAAAGGGTTTATTTTTTAAAAAACGGTGATAATAAGTAAGCAAAACTGCCCACTTCCCTCCTCACGTTATCCACTAAGGAATGCCTCCAAAGAAAACACTATAGACGTGAGAGAGGAAGTGTGCATTAAGGGGGAGTCCATGCTGAGGACTAGAAGGAAATGAGGGGGGCAAGTCTTCAGGCCAGGCTCAGGCTTAGTCAGCACACTCAGAGCAGATCTCTTGGGAGAAAATGGGGAGGATTCACCTGAATCAGCTTCCAGAAACTGACAAGAAATTCACATGCCCCCCAGTTGACGATGGAATTGTTACCGCCTTTGGACAAGGATGCTTTTGTTGATATGACCAGTGTATTCTCTCATGCATTCCCAACCTGATGTTTGTTCAGTTCCTGCAGAGCCAGGCAAAACTCACTCCGACTGCCTTTGGCATCCACCTCCACAGGACGGATGTACTGTCTCTATTAAAAGTGCTTGGCATGGTAACTTTGGGTTAAAGACAATTGGGTGGAAGCTAGTCTTGTGAAATGGAGATCTCCATAAAACTTGAGAGGGTAGAACAAACAAGGAGCAAATATAGAGAGTCAAATCCATAAACCTTGAGGCTATTTAATTTCTAGATCAACATTTATTCTTCTATCCTATGTACCTTCTGCCCTCCTCCTTTGTAATTTCTTCAGACCCAACCTTCCAGGCCCCTCATGTAAAAATATTTCTCTGCTTTTCCTGAGATGGTCAATGCTGGTCACCACCTTGCAATATAAGGGTCCGCTTTCCCCCCCTTTGGGTTTGTACAAGAAATCATTCATTTATCAATGTCTGTGGAGCCCCTATTATATATGTCTGAGGTCCTGGTTAGGGTAAATGTCATCACATATCCATACAAATAACATCCATTTATCAACAAAAAAAAGACTTTCCAACCCTCATCTCAACAGGACACCTGATATACGAATTTACTGTGTAGTTAGAACTGCCATCTTTAGCCCTTCTAATGTGGTTCTAGACCCAGAAGTGGTATCATGTTGCTACTGATGAGGGCTAGTCTTAACTGATGCCCTTGAATTGAGACTGGGGTGACATATAATGCATTCATAGAAATTAGCAATGGCTATCCTAGTCCTCAAGAGAAATTTAGATAAGCTGTATTTTGTGCATTGATATGTATCAGACTTCTGTGAAACTGGAAGTTTTATTTTGCCTGGATAAGGTTACTGAACAAGTAGCATCTCAGTTTGAGACACTAAGATTGCCAGTGGGTGACGAGCACTGTGGACATGAGCCATCTGTGCTGTGGAGTGTGGCTAGTGTCTCCCATAGCAGTCTCTCTTGTCTGCCTGTCATTAGGTGACCTTGAGGCTGTGCAAAGTGAGTTATGCAGCCTCTCCCTGATTAAATGCATCCTGTCTCTCTCACATTGTAAAAATAATTGTGGACTTTATGTTCCACCCAGGATTATAATTCCTCAATGCCATATGTTTGGGTTGACATAAACAGTCTTCCCAGAAATTTGGCACAAGCCTGACCATGTGCTGATTGGGAACAAGACTTCTTAGAGATCGCCAAGAAATCAATTCATTCTTCAGCCTTGGTCACATAACTAAATTTGAGTTTAGTGCCCTAATATTTAGATGGGTACCTCCGTGATCTTGTTAAAGACATTTGTTTGCACGGAAAGTGCTACACACTTTATCTATGTGTTTTACTGGACTTTGTTTTTTTTTTTAAATGTCACCAGAATATATCACTTAGATCTCCAGTCTCCTTTATGTTCTAAGTTGTAGCATTTTTTCACTTTCAACATGATATTTGATGCAAGATTTTCTTATTACCTCCACTTTTGAAAAATGATATAACGTAAGAGGAAATTGCATAGGAGGTGGAGAAGCCCATCTGTAGAAATGCTGATAGCTTCATTGTACATTAGTGTTGACTCGTGAATGAAAAGGAAAAACTCAGTAGCTCTGGAATGCCTAAGTCCTAAAGTTTTTCATACAGTAGAGCTCTGTGAAGCACCAACCCAGTTTTGTTTGTTTGTTTTTTGTTTTGTGTGTCTGTTTTTTGAGATGGAGTCTTGCTGTTGCTTAGGCTGGCTTTGAACTCCTGGATTCAAGCAATCATCCTGCCTCAGCCTCCTGAATAGCTGGGATATATAGACATGTGCCACTATGCTTAGCTTTCAAACTATATTTTTAATGAGTTTGTTCCTCTTAGGATATTCATTGTTTGGTAATTAAAACTAAGCAGCTGGCCAGGCACGGTGGCTCATACCTGTAATCCCAGCACTTTGGAAGGCCAAGGCGGGCGGATCACCTGAGGTCAGGAGTTTGAGACCAGCCTGACCAACATGGAGAAACCCCGTCTCTACTAAAAATACAAAATGAGCTGGGCATGGTGGTGCATGCCTGTAATCCCAGCTACTTGGGAGAATGAGGCAGGAGAATCGCTTGAACCTGGGAGGAGGAGGTTGCAGTGAGCCAAGATCGCGCCATTGCACTCCAGCCTGGGCAACAAGAGCGAAACTACATCTCAAAAACAAAACAAAACAAAACCAAAAAAAAACTAAGCAGCTGACTTGGCAGTTGTGGTCAAAGGAACCACCTTTTGTCATGCATTCACTGGGAGATGCAGGCAACATTTGATTTCATGGCATTTAATAGGTGATTTTAAAATGGCAATTGATTATATTTTCAAATAAACACAGCCATCACATAAATACTTTGTCACCTTTACACAGCACCAACATGATGCTTTTGTAATGAAAAATAAAGCCAGTAGGGAAAAGACTTTTACAAGATCTGTTTAAATCATTCAATGAATACTAGTCCCTATGGTTGATACTGAAGAAGCAAAGGTGAGCACAGGAGCTCACATGCCAATGGGGAGGCAGAAATTAGTCAAAGAATCACAGAAATCAGTGTCAAATTAACAGCTGTAACACAGGTTATGAAGGCAAAAGATCATAATGCTGCCTAGGTTGGGTTCTCCAAAAGCAAAGCCTGAGACAGGGGTTCGGGTACATATGACTTATTGTAAGAATGCTCTCAGGGGAAGAGGAGTGTCCGAATCTGAGGCAGGGGAAGGGTGTGGTCTCAGATGAATGGAGCTTCCGCCTGACCCCATGGGAGCTCTGGAGCATTAATTGTACAACAGAGTTGTTCCACCTTAAGGCAAGTGGCTGGCCTTTCATAGTTGTTCCCCCATGCAAATCAGGCATTAACCAGAGTTAACCCAGGATGGGCATGGCCCTTGGGTAGAGGAACTCCCATAAGGCCAAAGGCAGTTTTCCAGAGAAGGGGGACAGCAACAGAGAAAATGAATGCAAGTTTAAGGAGCTCTGAGTGTGGCACCATCAGCATCCACTACAGATGCTAAGAGAACATATAATACAATGTTCTGCTTTCTTCAAAATCCTCCAGTGGTCTCCTGTATCACTCAGAGTCAGACCCAAATGCCTGAAAATGTCTGCAAAGATCAGGGGGATCTGGTGCCTGCTCTGACCTCATATCATAGATGCCTTTGAATCAAAATGCTCATTGCTCTATATGATATTCACTGTTGCTTTAGTTACCTTGTCCTGGCTGGATTTTCAGTTACCTTTTCTATTTAAACAGCAATGCATATTTTGGACATATTTCACATTTGATCAGTGTATGTTGAGGTACCTACTTTTATTTTCTTACATTTTTATTCAAAATATCTATAAGTGCCTAGAGTAGTGAAAAATCATAAAGACAGAAAGTAGGATGGTAGTTGCCAGGGGCTGGGAGGAAGCAGGAATTGGGGAGTTATTATTTAATGGGTATAGAGTTTAGTTTTACAAGACGAAGAGAATTATGGAGATGGAGATGGTGGTGATGGTTGTGTAACAATATGAATGTCCTTCACGCCTCAGAACTATACATTTAAAAACAGTTAAGGTGGTAAATTTTATGTTGTATATATTTTACCACGATTAAAATAACATAAGTGTCATGGAATTTTGTATTAGGTTAAAGTTTGAGATATGGCATATGACTTTTCTGGCTCCAGAGAAACCTCTTGCCTTTACCAAACATAATCAAAATCAGTGTCTGCATTTGAAATTGGCCCAGAGTTGAAGATAAATGAAAAGAGATTCTTTGAGGCCAATCTGGTTTTTTAATTTTACACAAAAACATTTCCAAATATAGTGGACTTCCTTATCTGGGTTGTATTCTTCCCTGTTACATCTGCCTTTCTTTCTGCACTTAGGTCTGTCTCTTAGATCTCTGCTGTCTGGGCTCTTTTTACAATTTTTTAAAATACTAGTACTTCTTTTGTTATTTGATATCTATTAATTATATTCCTCCTTGCATTCTTCACCTTTTTGAGTTCTATTTTAGCATTTTGGTTTCCATTATACAGCAAATATGGGGAGGTCATCAAAATCTGGCTCTGTCAAAATAATAGCTGCCTTCTGCATTGCCTGGTACTGTGGAAGACCATTACTCCCTTTTCATGTTGTTGGGGTCTTGCTGCAGAGACTCTCAGCTGTGATTCTTCCTTTGAGATGTTTTGAGTCATTTTCATTGTTAGCCTGGCTGCTGGATTGGAAACACTGCCAAGTTCCTGAAGAGACAATTTTATCTGACAAATTTCTTCCAATTGCAGGAACATATGTTACGTATAAGACATACAGCTAAGAGCCAGTTTAACATTGGAGGTTAGCACATATCAGCAGATGTTTGTGGAGGGCCCACTATATGTCAGTCTCTGGGGAGGCCTCAGGCACATAGGACGAACTCAGGAAATATCAATAGGTTAAATAAAAGTGAACTGATTGGATTGGAGAACACACACACACACAAAAAAACAAACATAGTTTTAAAGAACTCAAAGTCCTAAAAGAGGAAGTGGACCTGCAAACACATGACTATAGTAAACTGTAATATGCCTCAATTTCCTCAACTATAAATTAAGGACAAACCTATCTTATTACATTTCCAAGATCATTCAATGAAACAATACATCTAAAGTGCTGAACAGAATGGCAGACAGAGCAAAGTTAGAGTGCTACTTATTATCAAGATACACCAAACGGGAAGAAAGTAATCTGCTCTGTAGAGAGTAGTAGGTAGGTAAGTTTATCCAAGTCAACTTAATATAATTGGTGACAAAGTTGAACAGGGCTTTGTGGATGTAGCCATCCTTTCACAGTCTGTTTCAGCAAAAGCCTCTGTATGTATTGGCAGCACCATATACATGTATGTACGATGATAAATTGGACCGCTATTTATAGGTTTGATCTTCTGATGTTGCTTGACATTTTCGTTAATGGAAAATGTCAGTTTTCCAGTTTTCTTGCCAAAGGAAATTACCAAATGAACCACTTACAAGCTACTGTTAAACATTATTTATAAATGCTCGATGACCTTGATTGTGATAAATAACAATAATTGCTAATCATTATGTTTCAGAAGCCTGAGGCCTGCCAAGCCTCTTGGGAACTACACAAAATATTTTCATAACAAATCTAGTAATTTCAACATCATAAAATATCTAGTAGGAAAAGCTAACCAGTAAATATTATTATTCCTTAAAAACATTTTCTAGGGGAAGAAATGCCTTTTAAAAATCTCTCTCTGGTCAATTTGTTGTTGTTATTGCTTAAATCATCATCCTAATTACCATGCCTCATTTCTGCTGAAAACAGAATTTTGAAAACACTTTCTGATTTCTAAGGCAAGACTATATCGTGGTACATTGTCAAAAAAATTTCTCCAGGATTATTTACCCAGTAATGTCAAACTCATAGATAAGAGGATATGTCAACCACATTTTCCATAAATTTCAGTTGTGTAGAATATTACTTTTGACCTATCATAGAAAGAAAAGAATTTATTGTGATAGTAGGTGGGTATTAAGTGTTTAACCAAAGATTATAAATATTTAAAATCTAAAACAATCATAGAAACTTCTCTGGAAATCTTTTTGAAATTTACTTTTGATGAGGCTTAATCCATAACCAAATACTATGGCCAAATATAAACTTGAAATACAGGTTTCTGATATTTGAAAAGGTGGGCCTGGATTACATTTCGGCCTTTCTGTGGCCCAGTTCCTTTATCCCTGCCAGTGCCTGTGCAGTACATGGAACACTGAGTAAAACCATCAAGTCAGGAAAAGGGGAAATACCACTGCAGTAGAGGAAAGCAAATCTAAAACAACACAAAAGGTAATAGTTGTTTACTTGGTCAAGCTGTCTTCTTTGCGTATCACGTATACATTAATATTATTTGCTGTATAACATAATTTATAACCCTAAAACTTGAATAATATGAGTTACTGGTTAGAAGTACTCTCCATAACAAATTAGGTTTTGATTTTTATGCTCGACAATTTTGACCCTGATAATATTGGTTACTAAATCCTCTCTTGGCACACTACATCACCATGATGCTTGATCTATTCTATTTACTTATTTATTCAACAAATAGCCTGCCACTGGATCCCAGGGGAGGGCTGGGGGTACAGCGGTAAGCCACACAGACAAAGCCTCTGCCCTTGTGAAATTGACATTCCAGTGGAGGAGACAATTGACAAATGAACAAATGAAGAGATATACAAAGTCACTCATTATAGATTACAAGGGCCAGAAATGGAATAAATAGAGCTCTAAGAAAAATAATAGTAGGGACGCATTCTTTATAAAATACTTGAGAACATTCACCTTCATGTTACTTGATTCCTCAATATAAACATCACGTGATAAATTTAATCTAAAATTAGGTGTCAGGAAAAATACCCCCTGTTATTATTAACTAGTGAGCTTCCTTTTTTCTTTTGGAAACTGAAAATTAAATAATTTACCATATTTTCCTTTTTTGCTCTGGCTGCCAGAAAGCTTGGAAAAAACTTTGGTGCCCAGTGAAAGCATTAAATTATCTCTTCTTTTAGTATATTGGTGCAGCAGATGACTGAAACATCAGCCTGGCCTCTGCTTCCCAATCTGGGGACTGGGTTTATAAAATGGTGAGTGGTTGTGGGGCAGGCCAGGCCAACTTAGACTAGGGAAAAGACTTTTCAGTCCAGGACAGAGAGGTTGTAAGGAAAGATTATTTTATTTTATTTTATTTTATTTTATTTATTATTATACTTTAAGTTTTAGGGTACATGTGCACATTGTGCAGGTTAGTTACATATGTATATATGTGCCATGCTGGTGCGCTGCACCCACTAACTCGTCATCTAGCATTAGGTATATCTCCCAATGCTGTCCCTCCGCCCTCCCCCCATCCCACAACAGTCCCCAGAGTGTGATGTTCCCCTTCCTGTGTCCATGTGTTCTCATTGTTCAATTCCCACCTATGAGTGAGAATATGCAGTGTTTGGTTTTTTGTTCTTGCGATAGTTTACTGACAATGATGATTTCCAATTTCATCCATGTCCCTACAAAGGACATGAACGCATCATTTTTTATGGCTGCATAGTATTCTATGGTGTATATGTCCCACGTTTTCTTAATCCAGTCTATCATTGTTGGACATTTGGGTTGGTTCCAAGTCTTTGCTATTGTGAATAATGCCACAATAAACATATGTGTGCATGTATCTTTATAGCAGCATGATTTATAGTCCTTTGGGTATATACCCAGTAATGGGATTGCTGGGTCAAATGGTATTTCCAGTTCTAGATCCCTGAGGAATCGCCACACTGACTTCCACAATGGTTGAACTAGTTTACAGTCCCACCAACAGTGTGAAATTGTTCCTATTTCTCCACATCCTCTCCAGCACCTGTTGTTTCCTGACTTTTTAATGATCACCATTCTAACTGGTGTGAGATGGTATCTCATTGTGGTTTTGATTTGCATTTCTCTGATGGCCAGTGATGGTGAGCATTTTTTCATGTGTTTTTTGGCTGCATAAATGTCTTCTTTTGAGAAGTGTCTGTTCATGTCCTTCGCCCACTTTTTGATGGGGTTGTTTGTATTTTTCTTGTAAATTTGTTTGAGTTCATTGTAGATTCTGGGAAAATCGATGTACAAAAATCACAAGCATTCTTATACACCAACAACAGACAAACAGAGAGCCAAATCATGAGTGAACTCCCATTCACAATTGCTTCAAAGAGAATAAAATACCTAGGAATCCAACTTACAAGGGATGTGAAGGACCTCTTCAAGGAGAACTACAAACCACTGCTCAAGGAAATAAAAGAGGATACAAACAAATGGAAGAACATTCCATGCTCATGGGTAGGAAGAATCAATATCGTGAAAATGGCCATACTGCCCAAGGTAATTTATAGATTCAGTGCCATCCCCATCAAGCTACCAATGCCTTTCTTCACAGAATTGGAAAAAACTACTTTAAAGTTCATATGGAACCAAAAAAGAGCCCGCATCGCCAAGTCAATCCTAAGCCAAAAGAACAAAGCTGGAGGCATCACACTACCTGACTTCAAACTATGCTACAAGGCTACAGTAACCAAAACAGCATGGTACTGGTACCAAAACAGAGATATGGATCAATGGAACAGAACAGAGCCCTCAGAAATAACGCTGCGTATCTACAACTATCTGATCTTTGACAAACCTGAGAAAAACAAGCAATGGGGAAAGGATTGCCTATTTAATAAATGGTGCTGGGAAAACTGGCTAGCCATATGTAGAAAGCTGAAACTGGATCCCTTCCTTACACCTTATACAAAAATCAATTCAAGATGGATTAAAGACTTAAACGTTAGACCTAAAACCATAAAAACCCTAGAAGAAAACCTAGGCATTACCATTCAGGACATAGGCATGGGCAAGGGCTTCATGTCTAAAACACCAAAAGCAATGGCAACAAAAGCCAAAATTGACAAATGGGATCTAATTAAACTAAAGAGCTTCTGCACAGCAAAAGAAACTACCATCAGAGTGAACAGGCAACCTACAAAATGGGAGAAAATTTTTGCAACCGACTCATCTGACGTAAGGAAAGTTTTTAAACAGAAGTTTCTCAGTGTGATGTTCAATATTACTCACACCTCTATTTCTGCACAAATTGATATTACTATTACTTGCTAGTGTTAGGTGGGAATTGGGCTTGAATTTTTGGTGGATATCCAAGCATTAAGGGTGACCTGAAACTCGTCATTAGAGTCAGAGCACATGTCCCCAAAGGGCCAGCCTCATTCTGGTTACACTTGGTTCCTGCTACTTTGATCTCTTTTTCTCATTTCTTCTTTTCCTAGTTTATTGATTTTGTTGTATTTTTACATTTATATATGAGAACATTATCAAACATTTCTCTCTGTCTCTCTCTTCCTCCCCACTCCCTCTCTTGTCTCTTTCTCTCCCTCTCTCTCTCCCTCTCTCTCTCTCTCTGTCTCTTTCTCTCAACTTCCCTAAGAGCATAAGGTGTGAAAGGCAAACAGACTTGGGTTTAAAGTCTTGCTCTGACACCTACTAGCAGTATCCTTGGAAGGATATTCCACAGTGGATGCTGCTGCGGTACCATGCCCATTTCCCTTTGCCAGTCCAGTGCACCCATATCCCATGGCTCTGAGTGTTGATCCCTGATGGCTCAAAGCTGCTCTTATCTCTGGAGAACTTTCCTTGATAGAGAATATAACCCCCGTGGGTAGGGGGTGGAGTGGATTCCTGCAGACATGACTTGCTAATGCAGGAGAACAAAGGCATATCTTCTTTTCTCAAGGTGGGACCAACTCTGCAGGACAAAGCATGTTCCAGAGCTCCCAGGGGGTCAGACCAAAGCAGACTGCAGCTGAGGCCATATCTCTGCTTGTCCCCTTCTCCTCTTGTATCCTGCTTCCTTTGCTCCCCTTCTTTTGAGGCTACTCTTACAATAAATCATGTTAACAAGATTCCCTGTTTCATATTCTGCTCTTTATTATTATTATTTTTTAAGTTCCGGGGTACAGGTGCAGAACATGTAGCTTTGTTACATAGGTATATGTGTGCCATGGTGGTTTGCCACACCTATCAACCCATCATCTAGGTTTTAAGCCCTGCATGCATTAGTTATTTGTCCTAATGCTCTCCCTCCCTTTGCCCTCTACCCCACGACTGGCCCCAGTATGTGTCATTTCTCCCCCTGTGTCCATGTGTTCTCATTATTCAGCTCCCACTTGTGAGCGAGATCATGTGGTGTTTGGTTTTCTCTTCCTGTGTTAGTTTGCTGAGGATGATGGCTTTCAGCTTCATCCATGTCCCTGCAAATGACGTGATGTCATTCCTTTTTATGGCTGCATAGTATTCCATGGTGTATATGTACCACATTTTCTTTATCCAGTCTATCATTGATGGGCATTTGGGTTGGCTCTATGTCTTTGCTATAGTAAATAGTGCTGCAATAAACATGTTTGCCTGTGTCTTTATAATAGAATGATTTGTATTCCTTTGGGTATATACCCAGTAATGAGATTGCTGGGTCAAATGGTATGTCTGGTTCTAGATCCTTGAGGAATTGCCACACTATCTTTGGCAATGGTTGAACTAATTTACATTCCCACCAACGGTGTAAAAGCATTCCTATTTATCCACAGCCTTGCCAGCATCTATTGTTTCTTGACTTGTTAATAATTGCCATTCTGACTGGCATAGTTTTGATTTGCATTTCTCTGATGATCAGTGATGTTGGACTTTATTTCTCCTTTTCTTATGAAGCTTAGTTTTGCTGGATATGAAATTATGGGTTGAAAATTTTTTTCTTTAAGAATGTTCAATCATGCTGCTATAAAGACACATGCACACGTATGTTTATTGTGGCACTATTCACAATAGCAAAGACTTGGAACCAACCCAAATGTCCAACAATGATAGACTGGATTAAGAAAATGTGGCACATATACACCATGGAATACTATGCGGCCATAAAAAATGATGAGTTCATGTCCTTTGTAGGGACATGGATGAAATTGGAAATCATCATTGTCAGTAAACTATCGCAAGAACAAAAAACCAAACACCGCATATTCTGACTCATAGGTGGGAATTGAACAATGAGAACACATGGACACAGGAAGGGGAACATCACACTCTGGGGACTGTTGTGGGGTGGGGGGAGGGGGAAAGGATAGCATTAGGAGATATACCTAATGCTAAATGACGAGTTAATGGGTGCAGCACACCAGCATGGCACATGTATACATATGTAACTAACCTGCACATTGTGCACATGTACCCTAAAACTTAAAGTATAATGATAAATAAAAAAGATTGTTGAATATTGGCCCCCACTCTCTTCTGGCTTGTGGTGTTTCTGTTGAGAGGTCTGCTGATAGTCTGATGGGCTTCCCTTTGTAGGTGACCTGGTCTTTCTCTCTGGCTATGCTTACCACTTTTTCCTTCATTTTGACCTTGGAGAATCTGATGATTATTTGGGGTTGATCTTCTCATGGAATATCTTAGTGGTGTTCTCTGTATTTCCTGAATTCGAATGTTGCCCTGTCTTGCTAGGTTGGGGAAATTCTCCTGGATAATATTCTCAAGTGTGTTTTCCAGCTTGGTTCCATTCTCTCTGTCTCTTTCAGGTACTCCAATCAATTGTAGGTTTGGTCTTTTTGCATAGTCCCATATTTCTCGGAGGTTTTGTTCATTCCTTTTCATTTCTTTTTTCTCTAATCTTGTCTTCATGCCTTATTTCAGCAAGATGGTCTTCAAATGCTGATATCCTTTCTTCTGCTTGGTTGATTTGGCTATTGATACTTGTGTATGCGTCATGAAGTTCTTGTGCTGTGTTTTTCAGCTCTATCAGGTCATTTATGTTCCTGTCTAAACTGGTTATTCTATTTAGCAGCTCCTGTAGCCCTCTATCAAGGGTTTTGGCTTCTTTGCATTGGGTTAGAACATGCTCGATTAGTTCAGCGGAGTTTGTTATTACCCCCCTTCTGAAGCCTATTTCTGTCAATTTGTCCATCTCATCTTCCATCCAGTTCTGCACCCTTGCTGGAGAGGCATTGTGATCATTTGGAGGAGAAGAGGCACTCTGGTCTTTTAGATTTTCAGCGTTTTTTTCGTTGATTCTTTCTCATCTTCATGAGTTTGTCTAATATTGATCTTTGAGGCTGCTGACCTTTGGATGGAGATTTTGTGGGGACTTTTTATTGTTGATGCTATTGTTGTTGTTGCATTGTTGTTGCTTTCTGTTTGTTTTTCTTGCACTTATCAGGTCCCTCTTCTGTAGGGCTGCTGTGGTTTGCTGGGGGTTCGCTTCAGGCCCTGTTCATCTGGTTCATTCCCATGCCTGGAGATGTCACACAAGGAGCCTGGAAAACAGCAAAGATGGGTGCCTGCTCCTTCCTCTGGGATCTCTGACCTAACTGATGCCAGTAGGAACGCTCTTGTATAGCATGTCTGACAACCCCTGTTGGAAGATCTCACCTAGTTAGGTGGCAAGGGGAGCAGAACCCATTTAACAAAGCACTTTGTCCCTTGGTGGAGTGGGCGTGCTTCACTGGGGGGAAACCCACACATCTGGGCCGCCTGAATTCTTCAGAACTAGCAGGAGGAAAGAATAAGTCTACTGGTCTGCAGAGACTGCAGCCACCCCTCCCCCTAGGGGCTCAGGCCCAGGGAGATCAGAGTTCTGTCCCTGAGTCCCTGGCTGAAGTTGTTGGAGTTCCTGTAGGGAGGCCCTGCCTTGATGGGTCAAGGTCAGGCCTGAAGAGGCACTCTGTCTGCAATCTGCCACAGCCATTGTGTTGGACTGTGGGGGATACCTCTTGGGACCAAGCTGTCCAGCCTCCCTAGCTACAGCAGGGGAAAAGCCTGGCCTGGAGCTATAGAGATGGCTGCTGCCCTTCACCTGCCCTTAGAGCTTAGTTTGTTAGGCAGCTATCAGTCCCAGTGTTGGCTGTCACCCCTCCCCAAAGGAGCCCAAACAGCTTAGACAGCAGGCAACTGCAGCTGTGGTGCTGATCACCCTCCCCCAGGAGCTCAGCAGCCTTAAGCAGATTCTAGCTTAGTGCCTGTTGAGAATCTGTATGGCTTCATTGTTGGGACCCTAGACCCCAGTGGAATGGACTCATGAGTGGGATCTTCCAAACCATGGGTTGCAGAGTTCCATGGAAAAAGGACATTTTCCAGGCTGGGTAGTATGCTCATTCACTGCCTCCCTTGGCTGGGGGGAGTGGACTCCTCTGCCCTGTGTAGCCACCACACCACACTACTCTTCCTTCTTCTCTGTGGATCACAGCAGCCACCTAGTCATTTCCAATGTTGGAATCTGGATACCTCAGTTGCTGGTGCAGGATTCGCATGCTGTTATGGTTCTTTTCAAGGGGAGCCTCTGATTGCCACTGCTTCTAGTCAGCCATCTTGACCCCACCCCTGTTCTGCTCTTTGAGTCTGTGTTTTCTTATTTGAACAATAAAGATAGCTCACTGCTCATAGAATTATTTTGAGGCTTGAGTGAAATAATGTCTATTAGGTATCTGGAAAGGTTTAAAAATCAGACATTCAAGGGCTGATACTAATTGTTGTTACATTAGGCCACAGCCCATGACTAAAGAAGTGTTGAAAAACTGAAATCCTATTGAAAGCTTTTCACAGTGTCTTGTTATTCATTCTGATTGTTCTAGTCATCGTGGCCCAAGAGAGGATACATTCCCTTTGCCAAGTAAACATTTTTCAGTTTCTAAGTGCAGGGCTGCCCTCTAGTGGACTCTGAATGCATGTTCATTGAGGATAATAGGTAGTTTTTGCAGCCACATGGCAAACTGTATGAAAACATGTCCTTTGCAGGAACATGGATGAAGCTGGAAACCATCATTCTCAGCAAACTGTCACAAGATCAGAAAACCAAACACCGCATGTTCTCACTCATAAGTGGGAGTTGAACAAAGAACACATGGACACAGGGAGGGGAACATCACACACTGGGGCCTGTCGGGGAGTGTGGGGCTATGGGAGGGATAACATTAGAAGAAATACCTAATGTAAGTGACAGGTTGATGGGTGCAACAAACCACCAGGGCACATGTATACCTATGTAACAAAACTGCACATTCTGTACGTGTAACCCAGAACTTAAAGTATAATAAAATAAATAAATAAAATACTTGTTTAGTCAAAAAAGGAAAATTGGTCTAAGTGTCTGCCTCGATAAGCTTCTAGTGTCCTCCAGAGACAAATCACTGCAACCTGTTGTCGTCAGAGCATCTGTTCCTCTTCCCTTGAGGCTTGAGGCTTAAAACCAGATGGAAATGTAGAGAGATCTCTACTCCAACTTCTCATTTCCAGAGAAAAATTCAGAATTCATAGAGGTAAAATGAGAACTGAATTCTAATCCTGCCTTGGCTGTGACTTCCAACTCAGAAGTGTTTTTGTGTGATGTGCTGATGTCCATTTGGACATAGATTCTTTCTCTAGGAATAGTTGCCATTTACTTAATTACAATCATTTCTAATTATTTTACTACCTTCCTACTACTTTTCCCTTTGCTCATTTTGCTGTAGCCACCCTGTCCTCTTATTGTTTATCTAACGCAACAGGCAAGCTTCTCTCTCCATAACCTTTGCACGGGTGTTCCCTCTTTCTGGCATACTCTTTCCTGTACCACCTTCAAGTATTTGCTCAAATGTCACCTTCTCACTCTGACCACCCTATTCAATATTTCAGTTCCCCAACATAGCAGCACTCCAGGTGTCCCCTTACCCTGCTCTATAGCTTCTTTTTTCTGTAGCCCTTATCACTTTCTACTGTGCTGTATAACTTTATTCATTATGTAGTGTAATGAATGTAAGTGCCCCTGGAGCAAGGATCTTTGTCTCATTTCTTCACTGATATAGCCTGTGTTCCTAGAATAGTGCATAGCACACACTAAGGGCTCTATAAGTATATATTAGATTAAATAACCTTCCAAAATAAGCTTGTCACTCAGTGGAAAAACCACTTCCTCCAGTGTAGAAGTGCAACTCTCTGAAGGTTGAGGAGAGATTGAACAAATTTTCTCTGCTCCATGAAAGACCAGACCACTGCTGCCTTAACATTGCATACCACCAAGTATTGACATCACAATTAACCCAAGAAATTGGTCACGAGTAGGAGTTTGTCATTAGAACTCCTAATCTGCTATCCCCTACAGTGCCTCCAGGACCCATTTATCAAGCCTCTCATCTCCATAAAGCCAAGTCTCTTTCATCCCCGGACTCTTTCCCCATGCAATGTAGTTTAGCTTCTATTCTTCTGACTCTGCTTCCACCACCTTGAGCCCCCAAACTCTGCCCTCTGGAGCTCACTGTCATCATTAGCAGGTGCTTCCTGTCTTCAGCTCTTCTCTGAAAATGACCATCATTGTTTTGCTCCAAAGTCTGCCTCTCCCCCAAGGGCACAGCTACCTTGCAGCTTTTTCAAATAGTGGCTCTTTATTCTCTTTCCAATTTAACTGTGGACTTATTCCAGACCAGAACTCCAGGTCCTTTAAAGTGCTTGCCATCTGAATGTACTACCGACCATGATCCTTGTTCTAGCCATCTTTCAGCCTTGTAGCCAGTCCCTCTCATTCACAGAACACTTTATTACCTAGACCACTGATGTGGCTTTGCCCACTAGTCCTGTGAATTTCCACTTTGGTGACACAGCATCCCTTCAGTGACCTATCCAACATCCTAGTCTCTCAACTTTCTGCCTCCTACAAATCTTGTTTATGGTCCTTTTCTAGTCTTTGTCATCCTTAATAATGCCCAGCCTCCAAATTCTTGACCTTAGGCACTCCAGTCTCTGACCTCCACTTCTCATCTTCTTGTGGCTCCATTCCAATAATCCTTCATCCCTGTAATCTAGAAACTTTCACTTTTTCATTGTCAGGGACCCCTTCTTGTTCTGTCTTCCTTCTTACTTATCTTGGACTCTGTGGTCCATCAGGATATTTGTTTCTTTGTGTCTCAGACCATTTTGTGCTGATATAACAGAATATCACAGACTGGATAATTTATAATGAACAGATATTTATTGGCTCATGATTCTGGAGTATGGCCAGTCCAAGATTGAGGGGTCATCATCTGGTAAGGGCATTCTTGCTGTGTCATCCCATGACAGAAAGGCAAAAGAAAGGCAAGAAAGAGAGGCAAAAGGGAGCTGAACCTGTCCTTTTATAAGGAACCCACTCCCACAATAATGAGCCTGCTCCTGAGATAATAGCATTAATCTATCCTTGTGGCCTAATCACCTCTTAGAGGTCTCACTCTTAATACAGTTACAATGATGATTGAGTTTCCAGCACATACTTTTTGGGGAATATATCAAACCATAGCAATTTGCATTCATCTTTAGTCCTTTTGTCCTTTCTGCTCCTTCAGCCATACTCACCTGACAAACCCCACCCCTGGTTAACCTCTGGTCCCCCTCAGTGCCTCCCTTGTACCTAAGCATCTGAGTATGTATGGAGGAAAAGTACCACCATGTTGGGTGATTCTACTTTAAATTTTTGACTACAAGAGTCAGTGGGCCCTGAACCCTGCCTGGCAATCCTAAACCATGCCTTCTCTCTCCTCAATCATCATCCTTGTCACCTCCTCACTCTCAGATAATTATACCTTTTCTTAATTCACTGAGAAAAGGATTCAGAAACAAACTGCTTTATCTTTGCCCTACTGAATCTACTTCTCTGTGTTCCCCCTTCAAGGCAGATAACTAGATGTTACAATGGATAGTGATGACCACTCTGTGAGTAGATGCAGTAATTCTCTGTGTTTCAGGGTCTGAGAGGGAGGGATAAGACTTTCACTGTGACCTATTCCTTCTTAACCTTCAAAGACTGTCAATCTTCTCATTACTCTCTTTACCATGATTTCAGTTAAACAATAACATCATTTTCAATCATGTTTCCACTGCTTTTAATTTGCCTGCTAAATGGATGATAATGTAAAGTATGAACATGTCTTTTCAAACAAAATGGGGTCCCAGAGGCACAGAACTTATAAATGTAAAAAGAACTTTTAGAGGTGGAGCCAAGATGGCCGAATAGGAACAGCCCCAGTCTACAGCTTCCAGCGTGAGCGACACAGAAGACGGGTGATTTCTGCATTTCCAACTGAGGTACCGGGTTCATCTCACTGGGGAGTGTCGGACAGTGGGTGCAGGACAGTGGGTGCAGCACACCAAGCATGAGCCGAAGCAGGGCGAGGCATCGCCTCATCCGGGAAGTGCAAGGGGTCAGGGAATTCACTTTCCTAGTCAAAGAAAGGGGTGACAGATGGCACCTGGAAAATCAGGTCACTCCCACCCTAATACTGCACTTTTCCAATGGTCTTAGCAAATGGCACACCAGGAGATTATGTCCCGCGCCTGGCTCGGAGGGTCCTATGCCCACAGAGCCTCGCTCATTGCTAGCACAGCAGTCTGAGATCAAACTGCAAGGCAGCAGCAAGGCTGGGGGAGGGGCACCTGCCATTGCTGAGGCTTGAGTGGGTAAACAAAGCGGCCGGAAAGCTGGAACTGGGTGGAGCCCACCACAGCTCAAGGAGGCCTGCCTGCCTCTGTAGACTCCACCTCTGGGGGCAGGGCATAGCCAAACAAAAGGCACCAGAAACCTCTGCAGACTTAAATGTCCCTGTCTGACAGCTTTGAAGAGAATAATGGTTCTCCCAGCATGCAGCTGGAGATGTGAGAATGGACAGACTGCCTCTTCAAGTGGGTCCCTGACCCCTGAGTAGCCTAACTGGGAGGCATCCCCCAGTAGGGGCAGACTGACACCTCACACGGCTGGGTACTCCTCTGACACAAACTTCCAGAGGAACAATTAGGCAGCAACATTTGCTGTTCACCAATATCTGCTGATCTGCAGCCTCCGCTGCTGATACCCAGGCAAACAGGGTCTGGAGGGGACCTCCAGCAAACTCCAACAGACCTGCAGCTGAGGGTCCTGACTGTTAGAAGGAAAACTAAAAAACAGAAAGGACATCCACACCAAAACCCCATCTGTACATCACCATCATCAAAGACCAAAGGTAGATAAAACCACAAAGATGGGGGAAAAAAGCAGCAGAAAAACTGGAAACTGTAAATATCAGAGTGCCTCTCCTCCTCCAAAGGAACAGAGCTCCTCACCAGCAATGGAACAAAGCTGTACGGAGAATGACTTTGACGAGCTGAGAGAAGAAGGCTTCAGATGATCAAAGTACTCTGAGCTAAAGGAGGAAGTTCAAACCCATGGCAAAGAAGTTAAAAACCTTGAAAAAAATTAGATGAATGGCTAACTAGAATAACCAATGCAGAGAAGTCCTTAAAGGACCTGATGGAGCTGAAAACCACGGCACGAGAACTACATGATGAATGCAGAAGCTTCAGTAGCTGATTCGATCAACTGGAAGAAAGGGTATCAGTGGTGGAAGATCAAATGAATGAAATGAAGCAAGAAGAGAACTTTAGAGAAAAAAGAATAAAAGAAACGAACAGAGCCTCCAAGAAATATGGGACTATGTGAAAAGACCAAATCTACGTCTGATTGGTGTACTTGAAAGTGACGGGGAGAATGGAACCAAGTTGGAAAACACTCTGCAGGATATTATACAGAAGAACTTCCCCAATCTAGCAAGGCAGGCCAACATTCAAATTCAGGAAATACAATGAATGACGCAAAGATACTCCTCGAGAAGAGCAACTCCAAGACACATAATTGTCAGATTCACCAAAGTTGAAATGAAGGAAAAAATGTTAAGGGCAGCCAGAGAGAAAGGTTGGGTTACCCTCAAAGGGAAGCCCATCAGACTAACAGCTGATTTCTTCGTAGAAACTCTACAAGCCAGAAGAGAGTGGGGGCCAATATTCAACATTCTTAAAAGAATTTTCAACCCAGAATTTCATATCCAGCCAAACTAAGCTTCATAAGTGAAGGAGAAATAAAATCCTTTACAGACAAGCAAATGCTGAGAGACTTTGTCACCACCAGGCCTGCCTTAAAAGAGCTCCTGAAGGAAACACTAAACATGGAAAAGAACAACCGGTAACAGCCACTGCAAAAACATGCCAAGTTGTAAAGACCATCGAGGCTAGGAAGGAACTACATCAACTAACAAGCAAAATAACCAGCTAACATCATAATGACAGGATCAAATTCACACATAACAATGTTAACCTTAAATGTAAATGGGCTAAGTGCTCCAATTAAAAGACACAGACTGGCAAATTGGATAAAGAGTCAGGACCCATCAGTGTGCTGTATTCAGGAAACCCATCTCACATGCAGAGACACACATAGGCTCAAAATAAAGGGATGGAGGAAGATCTACCAAGCAAATGGAAAACAAAAAAAAGGCAGGGGTTTCAATCCTAGTCTCTGATAAAACAGTCTTTAAACCAACAAAGATCAAAGGAGAAAAAGAAGGCCATTACATAACGATAAAGAGATCAATTCCACAAGAAGAGCTAGCTATCCTAAATATATATGCACCCAATACAGGAGCACCCAGATTCATAAAGCAAGTCCTTAGAGACCTACAAAGAGACTTAGACTCCCACACAATAATAATGGGAGACTTTAACACCCCACTGTCAACATTAGACAGATCAACGAGACAGAAACTTAACAAGGATATCCAGGAACTGAACTCAGCTCTGCACCAAGCGGACCTAATAGACAT
Source organism: Pan troglodytes (assembly GCF_028858775.2). Taxonomy (NCBI): domain Eukaryota; kingdom Metazoa; phylum Chordata; class Mammalia; order Primates; family Hominidae; genus Pan; species Pan troglodytes. Next base: position 44,009,711 of record NC_086015.1, read on the forward strand.
CTACAGAACTCTCCACCCCAAATCAATAGAATATACATTCTTTACAGCACCGCACCACACCTATTCCAAAATTGACCACAGGGTTGGAAGTAAAGCACTTCTCAGCAAATGTAAAAGAATAGAAATAGTAACAAACCGTCTCTCAGACCACAGTGCAATCAAACTAGGGCTCAGGATTAAGAAACTCACTCAAAACTGCTCAACTACATGGAAACTGAACAACCTGCTCCTGAATAACTACTGGGTACATAACAAAATGAAGGCAGAAATAAAGATGTTCTTTGAAACCAACGGGAACAAAGACACAACATACCAGAATCTCTGGGACACATTCAAAGCAGTGTGTGGAGGGAAATTTGTAGCACTAAATGCCCACAAGAGAAAGCAGGAAAGATCTAAAATGGACACCCTAACATCACAATTAAAAGAACTAGAAAAGCAAGAGCAAACACATTCAAAAGCTAGCAGAAGGCAAGAAATAACTAAGATCAGAGCAGAACTGAAGGAAATAGAGACACAAAAACCCCTTCAAAAAATCAATGAATCCAGGAGCTGGTTTTTTGAAAAGATCAACAAAATTGATAGACCGCTAGCAAGACTAAGAAAGAAGAAAAGAGAGAAGAATCAAATAGATGCAATAAAAAATGATAAAGGGGATATCACCACCGATCCCACAGAAATACAAACTACCATCAGAGAATACTATAAACACCTCTACACAAATAAACTAGAAAATCTAGAAGAAATGGATAAATTCCTGGACACATACACCCTCCCAAGACTAAACCAGGAGGAAGTTGAATCTCTGAATAGACCAATAACAGGCTCTGAAATTCAGGCAATAATTAATAGCTTACCAACCAAAAAAAGTCCAGAACCAGACGGATTCACAGCTGAATTCTACCAGAGGTACAAGGAGGAGCTAGTACCATTCCTTCTGAAACTATTCCAATCAATAGAAAAAGAGAGAATCCTCCCTAACTCATGTTATGAGGCCAGCATCATCCTGATACCAAAGCCTGGCAGAGACACAACAAAAAAAGAGAATTTTAGACAAATATCCCTGATGAACATTGATGCAAAAATCTTCAATAAAATACTGGCAAACAAAATCCAGCAGCACATCAAAAAGCTTATCCACCGTGATCAAGTGGGCTTCATCCCTGCGATGCAAGCCTGGTTCAACATACGCAAATCAATAAACGTAATCCGGCATATAAACAGAATCAACGACAAAAACCACATGATTATCTCAATAAATGCAGAAAAGGCCTTCAACAAAATTCAACAACCTTCATGCTAAAAACTCTCAATAAATTAGGTATTGATGGGACGTATCTCAAAATAATAAGAGCTATCTATGACATACCCACAGCCAATATCATACTGAATGGGCAAAAACTGGAAGCATTCCTTTTGAAAACTGGCACAAGACAGGGATGCCCTCTCTCACCACTCCTATTCAACATAGTGTTGGAAGTTCTGGCCAGGGCAATGAGGCAGCAGAAGGAAATAAAGGGTATGCAATTAGGAAAAGAGGAAGGAAAATTGTCCCTGTTTGCAGATGACATGAGTGTATGTCTAGAAAACCCCATTGTCTCAGCCCAAAATCTCCTTAAGCTGATAAGCAACTTCAGCAAAGTCTCAGGATACAAAATCAATGTGCAAAAATCACAAGCATTCTTATACACCAACAACAGACAAACAGCCAAATCATGAGTGAACTCTCATTCACAATTGCTTCAAAGAGAATAAAATACCTAGGAATCCAACTTACAAGGGATGTGAAGGACCTCTTCAAGGAGAACTACAAACCACTGCTCAATGAAATAAAAGAGGATACAAACAAATGGAAGAACATTCCATGCTCGCGGGTAGGAAGAATCAATATTGTGAAAATGGCCATACTGCCCGAGGTAATTTATAGATTCAATGCCATCCCCATCAAGGTACCAATGACTTTCTTCACAGAATTGGAAAAAACTACTTTAAAGTTCATATGGAACCAAAAAACAGCCCGCATTGCCAAGTCAATCCTAAGCCAAAAGAACAAAGCTGGAGGCATCATGCTACCTGACTTCAAACTATACTACAAGGCTACAGTAACCGAAACAGCATGGTACTGGTACCAAAACAGAGATATAGACCAATGGAACACAACGGAGCCCTCAGAAATAACGCCGCATATCTACAACCATCTGATCTTTGACAAACCTGACAAAAACAAGCAATGGGGAAAGGATTCCCTATTTAATAAATGGTGCTGGGAAAACTGGCTAGCCATATGTAGAAAGCTGAAACTGGATCCCTTCCTTACACCTTATACCAAAATTAATTCAAGATGGATTAAAGACTTAAATGTAAGACCTAAAACCATAAAAACCCTGGAAGAAAACCTAGGCAATACCATTCAGGACATAGGCATGGGCAAGGACTTCATGTCTAAAACACACCAAAAGCAATGGCAACAAAAGCCAAAATTGACAAATGGGTTCTAATTAAACTAGAGAGCTTTTGCACAGCAAAAGAAACTACCATCAGAGTGAACAGGCCACCTACAGAATGGGAGAACATTTTTGCAGTCTACTCATCTGACAAAGGGCTAATATCCAGAATCTACAGTGAACTCAAACAAATTTACAAGAAAAAAACAACCCCATCAACAAGTGGGTGAAGGATATGAACAGACACTTCTCAAAAGAAGACATTTATGCAGCCAACAGTCACATGAAAAAATGCTCATCATCACTGGCCATCAGAGAAATGCAAATCAAAACCACAATGAGATACCATCTCACACCAGTTAGAATGGCGATCATTAAAAAGTCAGGAAAAAATAGGTGCTGGAGAGGATGTGGAGAAATAGGAACACTTTTACACTGTTGGTGGGACTGTAAACTAGTTCAACCATTGTGGAAGTCAGTGTGGCAATTCCTCAGGGATCTAGAACTAGAAATACCATTTGACCCAGCCATCCCATTACTGGGTATATACCCAAAAGATTATAAAACATGCTGCTATAAAGACACATGCACATGCATGTTTATTGCGGCATTATTCACAATAGCAAAGACTTGGAACCAAGCCAAATGTCCAACAATGATAGACTGGATTAAGAAAATGTGGCACATATACACCATGGAATACTATGCAGCCATAAAAAATGATGAGTTCCTGTCCTTTGTAGGGACATGGATGAAGCTGGAAACCATCATTCTCAGCAAACTATCGCAAGGACAAAAAACCAAACACCGCATGTTCTCACTCATAGGTGGGAATTGAACAATGGGAACACATGGACACAGGAAGGGGAACATCACATACCAGGGCCTGTTGTGGGGGGGAGGGGAGGGGGAGGGATAACATTAGGAGATATACCTAATGTTAAATGATGAGTTAATGGGTGCAGCACACCAACATGGCACATGTATACCTATGTAACAAACCTGCACGTTGTGCACATGTACCCTAAAACTTAAAGTATAATAAAAAAATTACAATAAATTATTGTTAACTTTAAAAAAAGAGAACTTTTAAATGTAGATTAATAAATGTTATAAATAAATGTATATACCTTGATTTTGGCAGTTTGAGCTATTGTCACAATATCATGCACATGAAGACTGTTCTAAGTGACTCCAAGCAAATTCCTATCAGCATTTGCCTCCAGCAGCACCATTAGGAAGAGTGTGGTGGTCATGCTGCAAACAGCATCTACTCTCCCCAAGAAAGGTTCCTCCCCATGTCATAGCCGATTTGTGTCTTAAGTTCTAAAGTCAGAGTGTCAAGCCAAAAACCCACACAGAATGGCTTTGAAAATCCTTCGATTACTCATAAATAACTGTACATCTCTTGAAATGTCCAGAGCTAGCCCTGGCCTTGTCATGGGAAGACATGCCCTATATCTTTACACAGCTGTGCCTGGGAGGTACTTGGGGGACTTGATGATTTGTGACTTGCTTTTGTCCTTAATTTTTTGTGAGTCTTAATTTTATGAGATGAAAGCAGACTACAAGCCAAGAAAACTGATGAGACTGACATAAAGCTTCCCCTGTAACTCATCCCCATTTGCTGATCATTCTGACAGATGGCCCTGGGAAGCCCACAGCCACCAAGACTCTAGTATTCTGTGAGGTTTAATAGATAGAAGTTATACACACTTGTTCATTTTTCCTAAAATGTTCTTAGATTAGAAACATGCTAGGTTACCTTCTCCTTTCTCCTACCCTGGATTTGAATACCTGGGAAAACATGTTTTCTTCTGCATTTCAATGATAACTGTCATGAATTCTTTGTATTGGTGTTTCCCAAAGTGTGACAGTGGACTGCTGCTGGTAGACCAGATGAATGTGGGTGGTGCACAGCTGAACATTTTTTAGTATTGATAGTTATATTTTTGTTTTAATGTATATTAGAAAAAATTTAACAAACATACCTATCCTAATACTTCATGGATATAAATGCTTAGAATTAGTCAAAATGATGATATTCAAGATATTTAGGTGAAATGAAAAGAAAAGATATTAAAATTAGTAGTAAAGTTGATATATACGTTTGGCAAAAATGGTGAAAGGGGTTGCCTGCAGACTTGCAAATGGGAAAGTGTGTGCTCAATAAACAGAGCCATGAGACAGTTTCTTAAATGGCAAAGGATGTGGAAACTTTTGGAGACAGTTCTATAAAACAAGAGACAGCTCAGCATGCTCCATATGGAAAGATTTATTTCTCAGGCCCTCGAGTTTCCCTCACTGGTAAGTACAGCTGCTGGTGATACTGAGACAGGGTAGGGATTATTTTACTGTTATCATGCAGTTCTGTCTCACATAAAGAAATGGTAGGAGTCATTCAAGTCTTTCGCCTTTCGAGTTAGAGAACCACGTAATAATAACTGAATTCCATCAGTCAGTCAGTCAACAATCACTTCAAAGCACCTCTGAGTGTTAGGCACTGGGCCAGGTGCTGGGATTAGAGGGGTGAGAAGGCCATACATTGCAAGGGTGTAAGCCTGGAAGTGACTTATATTAGCATTCCTGAAATCATTCTGGATGTGCCTGTGAGTAGACAGGCAGCAAAACTGGAATGGGCCAGGGAAGAGCTGACTGCAATAAGAGATGATGGCAGCTTGAACCGGGATAGTGATAGTGGCAATGGGGAGGAACAGGCAGATTCAAAAGATATTTCAGGATAGATTCAATAGGCTCTGGTGACTGGTTGGACATTGTGGGTGAGAGAAAGAGAGGAATCACCAGAATGCTAGATTTCTGGTTTCAGAAGCCCCATGGAAGGTGATACCAGGTCCTCTGAATTCACACAACATATTGCTGGGGATCACAGCCTTGCCCTCTAGAAGTATTGCAGTTTGTGGCTGGCATGTCAGTCCCTCCTCAAGGGTGCAAGTTGTGCCTTATCCTTTTGGTATGAGGTCAGGCATGCAAAAGGCCTTTGATCGATGTTTACTAAAAGACTAGTTGAGAACTTAAGGTGTATGAACACATGGGAAATTAACTCATGATGTAGAGCAGTCCCTCTGCCTTATTTTAAATTTTATTTTAAAACAGTCATATTGAGGCTGAGCGTGGTGGCTCATACCTGTAAACCTAGCACTTTGGGAAGCTGAGGTGGGTGGATCACCTGAGGTCAGGAGTTCGAGACCAGCCTGACCAACATGGTGAAACCCCATCTCTACTAAAAATACAAAAATTAGCTGGGCATAGTGGCGTGTGCCTGTAATCCCAGCTACTTGGGAGGCTGAGGCAGGAGAATTGCTTGAACCCAGGAGGCGGAGGTTGTAGTGAGCTGAGATCCCACCATTGCACTCCAGCCTGGGAAACAAGAGCAAGACTCTGTCTAAAAAAAAAAAAAAAAAGAAAATATTGAGACCAGACTCCTATAACTCTGCCACTCCCAAGATCTGCTCATAAACACAGCATAGCCCTCCCTTTCTGCCTCAGAGACATAAGGAAAGGCAGAGCTGAGATCAGATGAGCAGCCCGAGGTACATTTAAGGATGGTAGAGGGAGACTAAAGCCAGTAATCACACACAGACACACACATGCTATTAAAAGAAATATGATACACATATATGTACGTATAGGTATAGATATAAATAGATATGTAGGTATTGCTATATCTGTAGTTTTAATATATGTATATATACACACAATCTTTATACAAATATATACATGTCTATATATATATCTCTAAAGCTTTAGATAGACACAAGTATGCATATATAGATATATATAGATATCTATAGCTATATGTGTGTATCTAAAGCTGTATCTATATATATCTAGACATCTATAGGTATAAATACAGGTATAAATACATATGTAGATATCTATATATCTATAGATATAAATAGAGACAGATATAAATACATATATAGATATCTATACATATCTACATTTATAGATATCTATATATGTATTTATATCTGTATTTATATCTATATCTATATATATCTAGACATCTATAGATATAAATACAGATAGATATAAATACATATATAGATATCTATAAATGTGGATATGTAGATACAGAGAGCCAGCACTTTTGGCTGGCTCTGTGCAGGAATCGGTGGCCTCTCTCTGAGTGGCCCCCTATGAGGTGTCTTCAAGGGATTTTTAGGGAGTGGACATGCTCAGGTGAGAGTGGAGCTCTAGAAAGAAAACAGATTTGTGAAGAAGACCCCCTTTGGGGATTCCCAGAAATGAAGGGACACTGAAGATCTACTTGTATGTGGGTTGAGTCTTGTGAAATAGGATTTCACTGGTTCAGAACAACATTAGAGCTGAAGACCAGAGCTGGGAAATTGGCCAGCTCCAGGTATTAGAAATCCAATAGGCTGGAAAGGGCATACCTATAATGACAGCTCTGGATGAAGTGTTTTAGGGTGAGAAGAAAAAAAATGATCAGCTTCCCTTAATGCACCTTTTCTCCATTGCAATTTTTGGAGATTCTATACTTCTTTGGCTAGCTGTATACATATTCTTTCTCCTCAAGTCTTTCGGCACTCTGAATATGAATGAAGATGCTTCACCAACCAGTTCAGATCCACATTCATTTAGTATTGGGATGTTTGTATTCTTGCTTTTGTTTCCGAAAAGCTTATACTATCACCTCTGGTCACATAGTATAAATCGTACTGTTTTCCCAACACCCAACTAAGACTCTAAGAGGTTTATACCTGAATAATTTGCTGAGGGCCAGGTAAGTGCTACACAGCAGATTCAGCCTGAACCTATCTGACTGTCAAGTTTATTAATTTCCTGCTATGCCCACCTGCCATCTGTCTTTTCTGACTTTTTTACTATGAAAAAACTTCTAGACAAGTTCAGAGAGTTGATAGCTCTCCTGGGCCCCTGCCCCTTGAAACCTCTAGGTGTCTGTGAACATGTTTCAATCTAGTGGATTTCAGCACAGGCATGTCTGACTGAGTTCCTGAACCTTCCACTGAGCACCCTGATGTCTTCTCTTCCAAACAACTCTTAAAGCATTACACTTTTTACCTTTACCTGAGGGGCTTACACTAGTCCAAGGAACCAGAGAAATATTAAAGAGTGTGCATTTGATAGAACTTAGAGTCATAAGGCAGAAACCTTGCCAGAAAGAAATCTGTGATGCCCAGGAAGGGTTTCCACCCTCTGCTGTGATGCTGAGACAGGACCAAAAGGGGCTGTGCTAGGGGGACAGCGATCAGGTGTGGGCCATTGAGCCCGGGCCATACCATGTCAGGCCCACTCAGGTAGTCCATATCCTGCTCCTTCCTAATTTCCACTTTGTATTTTTAACTTTAATTTTATTTTTTATTTCCATAGGTTTTTAGGGAACAGGTGCTGTTTGGTTACATAAATTAGGATTTTAGTGGTGATTTCTGAGATTTTGGTGCACCTGTCACCTGAGCAGTGTACACTGTACCCCATGTGTAGTCTTTTGTCCCTCACCCCACCTCCCACCTTTCCTTCTGAGTCCCCAAAGTCCACTGTATTATTATTATGCCTTTGCATCCTCATAGCTTAGCTCCCACTTATAAGTCAGAAGATGTAATGTTTGGTTTTTCATTCCTGAGTTACTTCACTTAGAATAATAGTCTCCAATTCCATCCAGGTCGCTGTGAATGCCATTTCCAAGAGATACATGTGCAGGTGTGTTACAAGGGTATATTGTGTGATGCTGAGGTTTGGGTTTCTGTTGATCCCATCACCCAGTTAGTAAACATAGTACCTGATGAGAAGTTCTTCAACCCTTTCCCCCTCCCTCCTATCCCCCTTTTGGAGTCCCCAGTGTCCCATCTTCATGTCCATACTTAATGTTTAGCTCCCACTTACTAGTGACAACATGCCATATTTGGTTTTATGTTTCTGCCTTAATTTGCTTAGAATAATGGCCTCCAGTTGCATCCAGGTTGCTTCAAAGGAAGTGATTTAATTCCTTTTTTATGGCTGAATAGTGTTCTGTGGTGTTTATGTACCACATTTACTTTATCCAATCCACCACTGATGGGCACCTAGATTGATTGCTATTCTTTGCTATTCCCTAATTTCCACATTTTGTGTGTCTTGTGTTCACCTGCTCCTGCATATCATAGGCTCCTGTCTTACTAACTCACTCCTGTAACTCATAGTACCTGGCAGAGTGCTGTGAGAAAGTCAGTTCTAAGTCAGTATTTGTTAAATGTATGAAATAACCCATGTATGTGTCTCAGGCATAGATATGCCATCAGGCATTATTTCTACAATTAATTAGGTCCATTCTCTGGCTTTATTGGCCATTATACTTGTGTCACTTGTTCCAAGGTAAAAGTGTATGCACAAAATTAATAAGCCAAAACAATCATAGTTTTCAAAAAACACAGATGAAAGTATTGAAACATGGAAAATAGATTTCATAGGCAGATGATTTGAAACAATGCAGTTTGATTTCATTGGCACCAAATGGAAATATTTAATAATAGAAGTATTAGCTGTGTTGCTTCTCATGGATAACAGTCTTCCTTTTAGCATGCCAGTTGTATTGGAACCATGCCATGCCCATCTTTTGAGTATCTTGTCTATAATGTATTTTGCAACACCATATATATAATATCATGTAATACTTTGCAAATCTCCTTTGTAACTGGGTCTATAATGTGGAAAATACATTAAATAAAATATGCAAGATATATAAGCATGCACACATATATATAATTAGAAATTGCAAAAAGTCTATTAAGAAGAAAATTCAGGTGCTTTGAGAGTCACAAGGGGATTTAATTTAACCTGATAGACAAGGGAAGGCCTTTCATGGAGAAATGGAGGTGGCTGAATGGAATTTAGCTGAGTTAATATTGGTACAAGGAGCTTCCATGAGGAGGGATCATGAGGGAAAGTCTCAAAGAAGAGAAGAATTTGGCATTTTCAAAGAAAAGAAAGAAGGTGCATATGGTTAAAGGATCAGATGAACTTGGAGGCATCCAGGCCACGTGAGTTCCTATTACACCCAGAAAAATACTAGGGTCTGTGAAAGCATGTTAAGCAGTTGGGTGACCCCATCAAATTTCATTCATGAAAGGTCCTTCTTGCTGTAATTTAGAGAAGGAAAATTGAAGGAGAGAGGGAAGTTTAGTACCCAGCTTAGAAGGAGGCTGTTGTGGCGGAGCTTGCAGTGAGCCGAGACTGTGCCACTGTACTCCAGCCTGGGTGACAGAGCGAGACTCTGTCTCAAAAAAAAAAAGGAGGCTGCTGTGGTGGTCCCCAGGGCAGTGAGGTAGTGTTGAATTAGAGGAGTGACAGCAATGATGGATTACAGATATGTTATATTTAGGGGCTAGAATATGTAGACCTGGGTGGACTATGGCAGGTAAGGGGCATAATCAAGAAAATGTCCTGTTTCTGGCTTGAGCAGATGAGTGGTGGAGGGACCATTAACCGAGCCTCAGATGCCTATATTCTCACTTCGGGAATCTGTGATTGAGCACCTTCTCTTCCTGGGAGTTTTCATGTTAAATGTTGATCATGCTGCCCTGTAATTATAAAGACTAATACTTACTCCAGAAAATTCTGTATTTGCAGTATTCGTCTTCTAGCATTTGCACTTACTTTGACCACTGTTAAGACACAAAGTTGTTGAGCTGAATGGAAAACTGCTGTGGATGTGTTCCCTTAAGCAGCTAAATTAAATGGGACATGTTGTTTTGAGGGCTTATTTTTTTAAAAAGGCTAGGTCTTGCTCTGTTGCCCTGGCTGGGGTGCAGTGGCACAATCATGGGACCATAGTCTTGAGCTGCTGGGCTTGGGCAATCCTCCCACCTCAGCCTCCAGAGCAATTATGACTACAGGTGTTCACTACCATGCCCAGCTAAGTGATCGTTGCATGTGTGTGATGGCCTCAGCAAATGCTGGGGGGAAATGTCTTTACTTGAAGAAATAACTGATATTGGTTTAGTCTTTGGAGAAGTAACTGATATTGGTTTAGTCGTCAGTGTCACTTGAAGACAGAGGCAGCCTCATTTTTGTCAGAATTCTGTACAGGCTAATGCATCCAGCCATGGAGAAAGCCGTTTCAAAATTCTGATCAGTTGTCAGAGGACCATTCATGTCCTAGGACTTGGCCATCATCATTCTCCTGTGAGCTACAGAGCAGGCTGTCCTCTGACTTTGCATTAGTTTAAATATATGTTAAAAAAAACACACATGGAGAATCCTTTCTAAAACAGGCGATCCAATGAGGAAGTTATGGGAGGAAAGGGAATAGAAACGCCAACATACGTGAACGCTTCTGGCCTTAGCTCAGGTGTCCTCTCCTCATCAGTGTGCACAGTCTTGATTCAAACTCCCTCCATTCCTCACAGACATTGTGATGAGACAAGATTGACTTAACCTCCATGAACCTCAGTTTCTTCTTTTGCATATGCTGGCATTGTGTGCCGAGTATCTAATGTGGCTCCTGGCCCAGAGCAGACTACAGTGGGTTCTCCAGAGAAACAAAACCACTAGGATGTGTGTATGTGTGTGCAAGATTGACTGATTTTAAGGAGTTGGCTTAGATGATTATGAAAACTGGCATATCAAAATCTGCCAAATGGTCACAAGGCTTGAGAGCTAGGGAAGAGTTGCACTTCAGTCCAAAGGTGTTCTGCTGGCAGAATTCCCTCTTCTTCAGGGAGGTCAGTCTTTTTCTTAAGTCCTTTGATTGGATGAGGCTCATCCACATTATGCAGGGTGATCTGCCTTAATCAAAGTCTATAGGTTTAAATGTTAATCTTGTCTGAAAAACACCTTGACAAGAACACCCAGACCTTTCTACCCACATATCTGGGTACTGTGGCCTAGCCAAATTAATATACAAAATTAACCATCACACAGATTATCTAAAAATGCCTTTGCAGACATGACTGGCTATCTTTTGCTGAGTTCAGTGGCCCTCCCAGTTCCTCTGGGGAAGACCCTGGGTAGAGACTTCATGCTCCATAGCACTTGACTCCCATGGTTTTGTCTTTTCTTGGCTCTGAACTTCTCTGCACTTAGAATATTATATGGTACAAGGTAGCATTTCCATATATGTTTATTTAATAAAGGACCACATAAATTATGTAGGATCCATTTAAACAAGCAAAGGACAGAAATTTCAATAAGCTATGTATTTATTTATTCAGTATGAATTTAAAGCAATGGATAAATTTAGATATAAGCTTCAGGAAAGATGTTTAACATATTTTAAAATGAAGCCTGTTAAACTAATGCTATCCATTTTTTCCCAAAATGGTATTTTCTGTATTAAACTTTAGGGTATTTCTCTGGCTTAGCCAGGCTGTAAGTCCCTGCTTTGTCTCAGTTTCCTCTCCAGGGAAACAGGAGAGTGTGGTAGAAGGAAGAGAGTATATTGCAGTCACTCTGTGATTCCAGAATCAAGAGCCAGCTCAGACACAGGGGTACATGAACTGGAAGACACAGCCGAGGGAGAACAGCACTTCAGTGATATTGGTAATTATAGCAAGACCCTGCAGGACTCCTTACATCACAGTCTCCACATGGCCACTCGACCTCAGGAAGCCTGATGGTTCCCGAACCAGAAAATATGCTTATTCCAATCAGCCCCCAAGAGTGATATTGCTAAAAGAACACGAAGTCAAAAGAATTTCAGGTTCTCTGCAGATTTGCCTCTTGTCTTCTCATTTCCTTGTGCCCAGACAGGACCTAGGTAGCCTTAGGGATGCAGACACTGCGTGATGTTTCCAGCAGGTGCACCACTGAGTCCGTCTGCTCCCTGTGTGCTTCCTATTTCCTTGTTCAAAGCTTCTCCTGCCTGCCCTTGCTCCAGGCCTGAGGTTGAGGTGACAGGACTTACTGTCACAGAAGCCAAGACAAATGGATGGGCAGGGGAAGAAGAGAAATAGCAACACAGAGTGTTCCCTGCTGGAGTGAGACTTCCAGCAAGGTTGGGGTTGTGACAGCAGCAGGGAGAACAGAACTGTATGGGCCAAATGTGGAGACTGCCAGACCCTGCCATTGCTGGCGCCCTCTCCTAGGCATGGTCACCACAGTGGAGGGATGACAAACTGCTACTTCTTTTTTCTTTTTTCTTTTTTTTTTTTTTTTTGAGACGGAGTCTCGCTCTGTCACCCAGGCTGGAGTGCAGTGGCGTGATCTCGGCTCCCTGCAAGCTCCGCCTCCCGGGTTCAAGCGATTCTCCTACCTCAGCCTCCCGAGTAGCTGGGACTCCAGGCACCTGCCACCACACCTGGCTAATTTTTTGTATTTTTAGTGGAGACGGGGTTTCACTGTGTTAGCCAGGATGGTCTTGATCTCCTGACCTCATGATCCGCCCGCCTCGGCCTCCCAAAGTGCTGGGATTACAGGTATAAGCCACCACGCCTGGCCCCAACTGCTACTTTTTAATGTGGAGGCTCAGGACTTCCTGAGCAGCCCTGCTGAAAAGCAATCTGAGATGGGCTTCAAGGGCATACATGTCTTCTGGATAAACAGGGCTGCCTCCTGGAATCAGAAACCCCTCACCTTACTGGGGATGCTATGTGTTAGATAGAGGCTTCATTTCCCAGTGGTTCCATTAAATGGTCACTCTGATGCTATTACTAATGCAATGATAAAACAGTGATTTTATCCCGTGACTGTGATGTATAGGTTCTGTGAATGCATACTTTATTTCCACTGCCTCCAGCAATTCTACAAAGTAGGCGTTATTAGCCTCATATTGCAGACATGGCAACTGAGGTCAGCGAGTTGAAATAACTTGCCAGGTCTTTCTGTTGCCAAAGTCTGTGCTCTCCATGCAACATTTTCTCAATAAAGATGATTTTCCTTTCTCCTTTAAGGAATGATGAACCTAGGGAGAAAATGCTGTCCTGGGAACTCAGAAGAAAGGACAGTGAATGAGAGGGTCCTAGGCAGATGGCCAGCCATTCAAGGGCAAGCCAAGGTGGGAGCTGTATATGCAGGCAGATGGCCAGCCATTCAAGGGCAAGCCAAGGTGGGAGCTGTATATGCAGGCAGAATATCCAGGGTGCCTGAGGGAACGGAGCCAGAAAGAATGCAGCGAGAGGGAATGGAACAGCACTGCTTGTTCTGAAGCACAAAGCCAGCAGATTTCTGGGAATTTGCTAGACAGCAAGGCCAAGGAGAAAGCATTGCCAAGACTTGAGGAGTTAGGGTCACCAGGAACTCATGGAAAGCTGGCCTCTGAGAGTGGCAGCTGAGGGGACAGCAGAGCTTCCTGTGCCTCCCAGTGCCTGGAAGGGAGGAGAAAGAGCAGAGGAGCCCTGGCCACCCCAGATATTCTAGTAGGAGACAGCCATAGAGGTGCCGGGTAGCAGTAACCATTTCTAAACCCTACAGGCCTGTGAAATGAGAGTTCTTTATAGACCTACTTGCTTCCACTTGATTCCAAGAGCAGAACAGGACAGCCCATCATGAACCAGTGAGGCTTGGTGGCTTCAGAAGTCCATGTAAAGAAAGATGCTTTAAAACAGGGTTGGTTTTAGTCGCACCTCATGGCCCACCTCATTCCAGGTGCATTTAGAATGTTTCTACATGCTCTACTATGCTTTGCATTGGTTCTTCAGCCAGTATGGTTGCTGTAAGCTGCCATACCTCCCCTGCCCCTACTACACATTTAAGGGACCTAAGGATGTCAGAAATCTCTTAGGATGCCTGGTCCTGGTTCTGGTTCTGGACTTCTTGTGCCATCCTGCTTTCCTTTCACTGTCATCTTGCTCTGAATCTTGCCTCTCTCTGCCTCCTGATGCCAACTTTATCTCATTCTTGCTGTACTTGACCTTGACCCTGCTCTTCTGTCTCAGAGTTAGTTTTATCTGCATATATGTGAATAACCCATTTCTCTTTTACATAAAAAACATCAGCAGTGGGTTTAGGACTAGTGGGGTGGCTCCCCCATGTCATTGAGAACCCAAGTTCCTGCATTTCTGATCTACACAGCCTCTCAAAGACAAATCATAGATCAAGATGGCAACTAGAGCTCGAATCAGCATGGACAGAGGGCAAGATGGGAGAGAAAAGGCAGAATGACAAAATGGTGACCCTTCTTGCTGAATGAGCTCCCTCTAAGCATCCTATGCCCCACACATCACAGCCACTTTTATGTCATAGGCCAGGACCTAGTCACATGGCCACACCTAGCTGCAAGTGGTGCTGGGAAACACAGTCTTCATTCTGGAAAGCAATACCTAGAAATCAAGATTCTGTCATTAAAGAAGAAGGGAGGAAGGGTACTTCCCTTCCCTCTTTCTATTCCTTCTTTCCTTCAGTGACCTAGGCTCACCGTTAATCATGGTTTGGGCGTTTCTTCTGGGTTCAGTATCTCATACTGCCAAGTATGGATGAAAACTAATACACATCTAACCTTAACTTAGTACCAACATCATAGCCATTCTTTGAGCTTCTCTGTCTTCTTCTGCACACTGTTGCTCACCACTGTTTGCCCAAGTCCATTGCATTGATCTAGACACCTGCCTTGTTGTGATTAAGCTCACGCAAAGCACTACAGCAGCTGAAGGCAAACACAGTTTCTGTCCTAAATCCTTTCTCTCCTTTTTTGGTTTAATGAACCAATTTGACAGATAGATTTAGAATAGGAAAGTAGAGTTCCTGGGGCATATAAAAAGTAAACAATCTCTACTTCAACTTTGGAAATTCTTTCAGGCAATAAAATAATAAGTAAATACACAAAATGAAAAAGCTCAGAAGCTACAGCCTCAAGGTACCCTAGTTCAGTGATTTGCAATCTAAGTAGAGGAATCCATTTAAAAAAATCTCAGGCTGATTTCCAATATGTAAAAGATATAAAATGGTGTTTTAGTTCCATAAATTTACTTATACATCATAATATATACTTACTTATAAACACTACCAATTAAATAAAATGAAGCTATATTAATAAGTTTAACTATTTGAAACCCGGATTTACAGATGTAGTCTTACAACAATGTTAATACCCAGTTTATTTCTATGTGCATTTTTTTGTTTGATTTCATAATATCATGGAGATCTGGATATAGACAGATAAGTAGTTCTTTTTACGGTTTATCTCACAGCTTCAGTCATGTTCTTCAATCTAGTGTAGATGACAAGGGCAGCTTTCTTCTGAATCCACCTAGTACAGAGTGGTAAATGACCCTGGCAGCTCCGGATAACCGACTGGTGGCTTCAAAATATTAAAATTCAATACATGATGTGTTTAAATGTGCATGTTGTTTTTTTATTTCAACATTATAAATAGTTAAGTATATTAAAATGGAATTAAACCCAACAGTTACAGAACCCCTGGAATACTGAAGTCCATGGAGACATCTCCAAGTGTAATATCTTAGGTTTTTGTCTCACCAAAGTTGCCTGTGGTCGTTAATTTTATGTGAACTTGACCGGGCCCCAGGGTGCCCAAGTTAAATATGATTTCTGAATGTGCCTGTGAGGGAGTTCCTAAGTCAGATTAGCATTTGAATAGGTGGACTTAGTGAAGCAGATCATTCTCCCCGCTTGTGGATGGGCATCATCCAATCCACTGAGGGCCTGGATAGAGCAAGAGGTAGAGGAAGGAAGAATTTGCCACCTTTTACCCTGCCTCATAGAGTAAGCTAGAACATCTCATCTCATCTTTTCCTGCCCTTGGATTGGGATTTATGCCATTGGCTTCCCTGGTTCTCAGGCCTTAGGACTGGAACCGAATTACCCTACTGACTTCCCTGGGGTTCCAGCTTGCAGACAGCAGATCATGGGAGTTCTCGGCCCCCATAATTGCATGCGTCTACATATATACACACACATTCTCTCTCTCCCCTATTGGTTCAGTTTCTCTGGAAAACCACATCACACCTGCATCCCACTCCTCTTCCTTCACTGCCCTGCCAGCTCCCCTCAAGGAGTGTCTGGTCTGCACTTACTGAGGGAGGAATTACACTCCCTTCTTGCATTTCTTGCCGACACTGTTGCTATTTGCTGCAAGCTGCCTTTCTATTTTTCAGCCTGTACAGCTTCTCTCTGGTTACCCCATGTCCCCCTCCTCACACCTTTCTCTATTGTGTCTTTAGTGAGGGAGGTCTGGGTGAGACAAGCAGGACATGGGGTTAACAGAGCGAATCACGTTTTTGCACTTCCATTATTACTCTCGTGTCAATCCTGGAGAAGTAAGAACCTTAACAGTACCTTGCTTCTGTGATGTGCAGGAGAAGCAAGTGTGCAGAATGGTCTCTGCTGGAAGAAGGAAACCTTTTATTCCTGTGGAAGGAAAGAGATCATGGAAGTGTCTTACAAAGTGCAGCACCCAGATTTTAGGAGCCCAAGCTGTGCACATGCTATGCTGGTTCAGAAGAGAAGGAGTCTTATTCCTGTCTGAAACTTTCCCCTGAGATCAGAACATGTGTCTTCATCCAGCAGCAACATACTGGAAAGAGGGAACCTCTGTTGTTTTCTGTGGCATCTCACCAACTATGGGAAGTGGTCTGCTGTGGAAAAGAGAAATTGGGACTTCAGGATGGGGCTTGGATTCCAGCCCAGGCTTAACCACTCATTAGCTTTGTGAGCCTGAGTTAGTTTCATAACCTCTCTGTGCCTTGGTTTCCTGATATGTAAAATGGAGGGATGATGGCTGCCTGCCTCTACCACACATCATCACTGTGCAACTAAATGGAATCAGCATCTGCAAAAGTTCTTTGTGCCTGTGGAGGTTGCACATTGTCATTTTAGGCAGCTCAGGCATATCTGAGAGCCAGTGAGCAGCTTATTAATTTAAAACATAAAGGATGCTTAATTTCTCACTTCTGTTCTCATCCTGTCTGGTTCATATTCTAAACACAGCTCCTGTTGTATTGGGTCCCAGTGCCAGCAGCACTAAAATCTATTGATGTACCATAAGCATTAAATTTATTCATAAGCATAACTCCATTTTCATAAGGAGGAGGAAACAGATCTCTCTTAGGGCATTTTGTATACTTGATGTTTAGGAGGATATTTATAAGGAGGCATTTTTTTGGGTTTGCTTTCCTGTGAAACTGTGATGATTTAAGATTCTTATTTAATTAAATGTGTATTTTGCCATTTCTACCCATATAAGCAAAATTATGAGTGATTTGTAAACATTTCCAGAATTCCCAAGATCAAAATCTTAAAAGGCTCCTTTGGTATAATTTATTTGAATTTTTTCCCTGTGCTAAATAAATCTTAAGAAATAATAAGCAGAAATAATAAGCAAAATGTGAAACAGTTTACACAATTTACAAAATAATGGTTTTAAGTTTCTTTGACTCCCATCTTTCATATTATTTTCCTGCAGACATCCAGACATTCAGCAGAACATCCCCTGGGATCTTGGGATGAGAACAATTACCCCCATTAGCATTCTGAGGATGTCATGGAGCAGTGGGAAGAACCTGGGCCCTGTACATGGGACACCTGGACCCACACCAGAGTCCACTGCTCCCTGGACAGTCATCCCTCCACTGTGCCTCAGTTTCCTCACATGTACAATGAGGACACCAAGCCTTACACTCTTCCTGTACTTCCTATTCCTGCCACCATTGTGGTCTATGGTAGTTTCTATCTCTCTGGAAAGGTCTTACATGTCGAGTCATTTTATAATGAGGCTCAAAGGCTGGTGACCTGGGAAACTTGTCCCAGTTACATACATTTTGTTTGATCCATGTACATGTTTTGAATCAGGAAAATTTACATAAAAATTTAATTGGGAGCTTTTATTGAGAAACTAGAGGATTTGCAATGCTGGCCTTACGTTACAGTTTTTGTCTGGGCTTGAGTTACCTCTGGCACTTCATTGGGTAAGAAGGTCTGGGCTCTCCTGCTCCCCAACATACCCTGGTCTTTCACACTCATCTCACCTGTCCAGACCGTGTGTCCAGGGGAGTTTGGTGATCTTTTAGCAGAGTCCATTCTATTTGCTTTTCCTAGTGGGGCAAGGCAGTTAGTGGAGGTGTCTCTAAGAATGAGAGATGACTTCAACTTTTAGTGGATCTGTTTTATTAAGCACAAGTTAAGAAGATGCCTACCTTCCAAAGTTGCATTTTGTTCTTGCTGGTTCCTCATAGAACAGTGCTGTGAGGAATCTCAGAGTTCTAATTGGCTTATGTGATTACATCTGGAAGTAATTAGGTTGGGTCTAAAAAATATGGCTGCAAGGTGAGTGAGAGTTCAGTTATGAATTTGTTCAGGTTTGTTGCAGGCCCCTGTCCTCCACCTGAGAGCTCCAGGGAGCAAGGGCCAAGTGGAGAGCCAGTCAGAGTACTGCAAAGACAAGTGAGAGAAGCTTTGATCAGGGTTGAGACATGACCCTGAGTTACACTTCAGGCTCACCTTTCACAGAGGCTACAGTAACATTCCAAGAACATCTCCCTCACAGGCATGGATTCTGGGACCAGCAGGGTCATGGCAGGGCAATGCCAGAGGAGGGGAGCTCTAGGGGGCCCTGCATTCCCCTCTGCAAGGGAGCCAGATTCTGCACAAGGGTTGGGTGCCACAGGCTGGCCCAGTGGCATGGCCTGGTAAGCTCCTTAGCCAGGACAGCCAGGCAGGTTGTCATCATCTGCTGTTCCTCCCTCAGCCCTCAGTGTGTATCTGCCGCAGGGACTTCTGTGCATGCTTGCACTTGGCAATTGATTTTATTTTGTACTCTGTGTCTTTTAAAGACATTATTATGATAATACTGTTGATAAAACTGAACAACACCTATAACCTAACATCATATCTATTTTGAAATTCAGTAAATAAGAAAGTTTATTTCACAAACCACTCCTAACTGCAGTCCAGTTTCTATAACATTCCCCACTTCACTGAAACCACTCTTCCTAGTGGTTTTAGTAACTCTAGTGAACACATTTTGGTCCTCATATTGCTTGACCTCTTTTGGCATTGGGCAAAGGTGGCCATGCCCTCCTTGAAGAATTCTTGCCACATCCCCCACACCCTCCTGATTTCCTTCTACTCTGTCTACTGGCCTCACAGGTAAGCAGGTGGCTTGGTCCTAGACTCCCTTCTTCCTTCTGTCCTCTTCTCCTTGGATAATTGTGTCCACTCCCATCTCTATGCTGGTGACTACTGCATTTTTATCCTCTGCCCAGCTTCTCCTCTGAGCCTGCGACCTGTGTTTCCTCTTGGCTATTCCACATTTCTGCTTTGATATTTTAGTAATGGCTGTTGGTGCCTCATCCAGAACCCCTTCACTGCCAGGTATGCCTATCCCCCAGTTCTGTGAGTGTGGGGCAGCTGCGAGCCCTTAGCAGCCCTTTCAACCAGTCATCCTCCACCAAACAGGATCTGCCTCCTTCAAGCCTTTTCCCAATTTGGAGGCAAGATCTCTGCCAATGACCAGCTGATGTAGGATACAAAAAGCCCAGCCCTCTTACTTCAGGTGGGATAACTCTGCTGTAATCCATGCTCCAGAGTTCCCCATGGGGTCAGACTGAAGCCGACGGCAGACCAGACCACAGCCAAGACTGCAGCCTTGCTCAGCGGGTTGTCCTGGCCCAGCCCTGTTTTTCTCACTGCTCCCCACCTGAGGGAATTCCTTTCAACACAGTCTCCATCTCAGGCTCTGCTTATTGAATCTGATCTAAGTCAGAGGTCATTGTCACAGCTTGAAATTACTGTATCTCAAACTTAATGTCTCCCAACCCCTCAGTGTCTTATTAACGTACACAAAGCATACGTGCAGTCAGTTAAAGTTTGTGCGGATTACAAGTCACAGATTGCCATATATCATGGCTCAGTCAGGTTTCTTGTAAAGAGCTGGCCAGAGTTGCTGGGCAGGGCCAGGTGTTGCCTTCTTCTCCAAGTGAGGACACGGAAATTCTGAGAGGATACATACAAAGATCACACTCTAATGGGTTCTTGAACTCCACATGCAATTCCCCTCATTGACATAATTACAGAGATCTAATTTCTGTCTTTTGGATTTCTGGAATTTCTGACCTCTGTCTTTTTGAATTTACTATTTAAAGCCACTTAACAAAATATTGGATACCTATACATGGAATATAACATTTTAAAATTTGAAGAGAACTTTAAGCAAAGCCAAATGCAAGTCTCCTGCACTCCCACTTCCTTGCACATCCAGGAATGAAGCAAACATTACTAATCAAACAAGGCACCTTTCCCAGTGTGTCTAGATGTGCCCTCAGAATTCTTCTTAATACAGTTCTCCAAATGACCACTACAAAACGATGAGTGTATGTTTAGATACAATGCTGGATAGAGATAGAAACTGGAACTCTCCATAACCCTTGATCAGGTTCAATCCCTTTACTGAACACATGAGCAGACTGAGTTCTCATTAGGTAGGGCTTGCTCAGGATGAGGCAGCCTGTTAGTAGACAAGTCAGTTCTCAAACCCAACCCAGCTGACCCCTGATTCTGTATTCTTTTGAACATCTAATTACTCATATTTGTATCTCTGTTTGTTTTGCTTGAATACCTAGCACCAACAGAAGTTTTTCTGAAAAAGATACATAAGGGAACTTTGAACAATTTCCTAAATTCATTTAATCAGGTAGATTTCCTGGAAAAAGAGCTGAGAGTCTAAAATAAATAAAGAAATAATTTACTTCTTTTTTTTTTTTTTTTTTTTTTTTGTCTGAAGGTGAGCAGTATTAGACAAGGAACTTACTTACTCCGGAAATTCCAGTTGTACCTAAGATGTCTAATAAGGCCAGACTGTGAGTTTTTGGAGAAAGAATCAATTTGGTTTTCAGTTTAGCAGGTTAAATGTATATTTTTAATGTGAAGGCTTTCCCTCTTTTCACTATTTAGCCTAATGAGTAATCAGCTTGTTGAAAGTTTTATTCATTTGTCTTTTGTTAATTTGTGACTGGGTGTTACTGTGCATTTTCATTGTGAACAGGCAGAAATGAACTAATTTCTCATGCAAAATGAGAGAATTGAGACCTCTATGAACTTTAAACTAGAAGTTTTCTCATTTCCTTATGAATGTATCAATCATAGTTCAGCAAGATGTACATGAATTAGTGTTGCCTGTCCCTCTTTTGGAGGCACCTCCTTATTTGGCTGCCACATTACTGCATTATCTTGGTCTCTGTCTCAACACTCTGACAGATTTCTTGGTTTCATCAGTGCTTTTGTATTCTTTTGCTCCCTAACTATTGGTAATTTTCACTGCTTATCTTCAATATCTTCTCTTTGCTCTTTTACCATCAGAAATTGACTCACAGTTTCAGCTCCCACTTTTACAAGGATGATGCCATGATATAAATCAAGTGCTTGTCTCTCTCTCTCTCCAGAGCTCTATCCAGTCTGCTTTCCTGTCTCCCGCTAAACATGTTCACTTTGCTTTCAGTGAGTGAGACTAAATGCATGGTTTGCTACCCCAGTCTTCATTCTGACTTTCTTCTTCCTCTCCACAGTGTGTTCCCCTTATCATATGGGTTATGCAGACCAAAGACATGAGTGGTCTTTTGGTCCCTCATTTCCTGTCCCTCATTTCCTGTATCCCAGGCTTCACATCCTCTCAAATGTTTCGTCACCATGTCACTCATGCCCACATCACCCTTCCTGCTTCCACTGCCACCTCCCTGGTCCAGACTTTGCCAGCATTGGCCCTTGTCCCCTTCCTCTCACAGCTTCTACCTTTCCCATAGGCCCAGTGATTATAGCAATCCAGGGACTCCAAAAAGAGGTCACTTCCATAGGCAATGCTTCTAACATTATGGACAACCAAAACAATAAACTAGTCACAAAAAATAAGCATGAGAAAAATACTGGAAAGAAATGATCCCAAATAATAATACACCTCACCTATCTAACAGCCCATACCAGAAACCCCACTTCCATCCCCAGCTTCTCACTACAATGAGCTCCAACATTCTATGCAGCAGACTACTTAAAAACCTCTTATTCATTACTTCCTCTTCATTTCCCTTACCTGGTCTTCCCTGATGCTCTCAGCTTTTGTAACCATCATTGTTACCAAAAGTTTTAACTAATGTCTCTCCTCTGATCCTGCTAGCAACCTTCTAATCCATTCTCTTGTGTCAGAGGTTTCTCTTTTTAAAGTAGATTGATAGTTTCATTGCCCATCATTGCCAATGAATTTGTCTTCTTTTCCCATTTACTTTAAAAAATGTTCATTCTTTGGGGTGGTGTGCAAGGCCCCTTAGGACCAACCACAAACTTAACCTGCTCCCCAGCCTTTCCTCACTATTTCTGACTCCAACTACTGAACCAACCACTCATACCTTCTCAAACACACCACGTTCAGTTATGTATCTGCACCTTTGTACAAGGTGTCTTCTCTCCCTACAATATCCTGCTCCATTCTCCTGCTAGTGAACTGCTGCACATCCTTCCTGGCCTAGCACAAGCAGCGATGCTTCTGTAAACTGCACCCCACCTCCCTGATTGCCCACCTCTGCTGCCTCCTTACATGTCTATTGACATGCCTGTCTCTTGTACCTCGAACTTTGTTCTGTGGCTATGTTTTTACCATTGTCTACTCCCTTAGGCTGTGAACTGTGATTTATTTTATGTCCCCAGCACCTGGCAGAGAGCTAGGCATAAAATAGGAGCTTAAAGTCTTGGATGAATGAATAAATGAAAGAATGAATGAATGTTCCAGGAATAAGGGAAACAATTCAATCCCCCCCCCTTTTTTTTTGTTAGACAACACATAAAATGTGTGTGTGTTTTTTTTTAAGTGTGAATTACCATTAGCACAATACCATTACCATTAGCATTGCAAGTGATTCAAATTAATAAGAGATACTCTACTTTGGAAAGAAAACTTTTTGGGCATTCAAATGGACTTAGTGAACAAGATTAATGTCTCTGCAAGATGATAAGGATATATGTTTTGAACTGACATCTTTTAGGATTATTTTAAAGTTCCTTCTGTATTTGAATCTACATTTTTAAAAATAATTTCAGCTTTTATTTTAGATTCATGGGATACAAGCACTGGATTGTTACATGGGTATATTGCATGATGCTGAGATTTGTGATTCAGATAATCCCCATCACTCAGATAGTGAGCATATACCCATAGATAGTTTTTCAGCCCCAAACTCCTCTCTCTTCCACATCTAGTACTCCCCAGTGTCTGTTATTCCTGTCTTTATGCTCATGTGTGCTCAATGTTTACCTCCCACTTACAAGTGACAACATGTGGTATTTGGTTTTCTGTTCTTGCATTAAGAATTAATATGTGTTTAATACCAATTTATTCTTACCAATTATTACTTAACTTCTAGATGTGTGATAGAGTCAACAAATAGTTGCAGCTGTTTAAATTACTTGATTGTATTTATTTCTAGAAATAGAATTCGTACATCATTACTTACACCTTTTGAGTTTTGTGCCTTGGTGTTTTCTTTGGTCCAGCGCCCTGGCTGTTTGACAAGTCTTACCAGACAGTGCTTAAATTTCGAGTGAAGATGAACATTAAAGACAGGAACAGACAAGTGACCAACCTGTGTGAAGTAGCACGTGTTATTTTGGGCCTGGTAACTGTCTATGGACTGAGGAGGGCTGTACTAGGAAATCATAAGGTTTTCCTTGAGCTCAAACATATGGGTACAGAATATCAGTTGCAAGGATGGTATATGCACCCAGGAAGAACTGTAAGTGTAGCAAATGGCAGACTTTATATGTAAGGCATATAATCACTTTTCTTGGCCCCCCTGATTTTTCTAATTTATAATTTTGATATTTGTATCTTGTATTCTCAAAACTGTTTGCAGTGTACCTCTCCAACACCATTGTAGCCAACACATTGATATTAAGTGCTAACATGAACAAGCTTCAGTTCTGGAAGCTGTGCAAGTGAAGGGATTCCACCAGGCCCCTGGGTGCTCATCATTCCAATATGGGGTGTAGCCATGTATGAGCATACTCTAGAAAGCAAGCAGAGTAAAGCGTGGAAGCCCCTCTTCTCTACCTCCACAGATCTTGTAGGGATTAATTCTGCCAAATGCCTCACACATGCTAGCATTCCATAAAGATAATTCCCATTCCTTTTTATAAAAGCATGACTAAGGCAAGGAAGCCTTTACCCCCCTTTGCTCTGGTAAGGGAGATGTCACAGAAATGTAATATTTTAAGATGCTTTTAAAAAACATTCTGTAGGATTTTTTGATAGTTTTCTTTTTGTACACAAATTTAGGAAAGGTGGTTCGCTATACAGTAATAAGGGAATTTCCAGTTAGGAGGATCAGCTGTAGATAGACATCAGAGGGGTAGCTGGCTTAGCAGCTAGAGGGCATCACCAGTGAGACTTGGCATCTCTCCACAAACTGACATTTACCTTTACAAATATTCTCTTCTAGATGGATAAATCAAATGTTAATAGAATTAAAGTAGGAGTTCACATACAATGCATGATGCATTAAATGTCAGAAAATGTGTGATGATCTGAGCTGTAGAGATCCTCTGAGCCTGTGTTCATCTTAGGTGAGTGACAGAATGAAGTCTGGAACATTTCTATCTTGTTTACAACAACCAAGAGCGTGATGACAGTTTCATTTCTCTTGGGAGATAGTTTTTTTGCTCAAGGTCAGATCTACATCAGTATGCCCAACAACAGGAAGAAAATTCTCTAGGACAAAAATATCTATTTCTGTGGGCATCATGTGATATAGGTTTTGACCAACTCTGGAGGAGTGCTTGTACTCAGCCAAAGGCTTGAACTTTGGAAATTTATTTGTATATATTATTAGTATGTGAAGGAGGAATGAAACAGCTTTAAATTCTGACATATTGTACTTATCTTTTATTCAGAAATAAGAATCCTATCCCTTAGTGGCACTGAAGATGTGAGAACCACTTGTCATCATATATGTCTGAATATTATTTTAGCTTTCCTATGGTGCTTAGTTTCAGGTAGATTAAAAGCAGACACAAAGCAGAAAGTTTTGCCTTATGCAAGATCCAAATTTATAGATGCAAAGGAAGAATTGATCAAATGTTCAGTTGTTTTGCCTACATGTTTTTTACAGTGTTAGAAGCCTAAAAAGTTAATTGTTAGGAAGTTTTAATTTTCATTTGTCCACTGCTCATGCTTTATCATAATCTCTTGCCCATTGGTTGAACTTGTATTTGAGGAGAAAGGACATGCACACCCAGCCACATGATTCAGGCCAATCCTCCTGTACTAGGGACGAAGGTGGCCATTCCTGTCCTCCTCTTTAAGAGTTCATTGTCCTATCAAAGGCACATAAGGAAAGTATTAAAATTCAGTGTGGTATGGGCTATAATAGAGTTAAGTACAAAGCAGTAGCTATGCATGGCAAAACTAGAGACTTGGTAGAGAAGATGACATTTGAAATGTGAGTCTTCGAGGAAAAAGATAAATTTGTCAGTAAGGCAGGGACGGAATGGCACAGCATGTGGAGGAAAGGACACAGGCATGCACAAGGATGGAGCACTCTTTACAGCTCAAGGGATCAGCACAAAGGAGTCATCATCAAATGGCTCTGAGTATTCATGGAGGCATTGTTTTTGACATTTGTTTTGAGGCAGATCTCTCTGCTCTGGTCATTGAAGGCAGCTTGGAATGCTCATGTGCAATGCAGGTCGGGGATGTGGAGCGTTCAAGCTAAGCCAGTGGCAGAGCAGGAGCAGGGAAGGTGCCATTAAGGGTATTTTAATGCAGAATGGGTAGGATTTGATGCAAGATTAAAGCCCGAAGTAAAAGAGAGGGAAAAGTAGAGAATGACTCTTAGGATTCCAGAGGGATCTTTGGATAGAAGTTATGCTCTTTAGGAAAAATACAGAAGTAGAAATAATACATGTATTATTAGATATTTTGAGTATTTTAGACGTTTTGAGTTTGGTTCCACATAAGATCGTGACCTGGAAAAGAGACTGGCAGTTACAGATCCTAGGCAAAAATTCCAGGCAGTGACAATTCCTATGAGAAAATGTGAGACTGAAGACATGAGAACCACTGGCACATTAACAGTAGTTTATGACACACATATGGATTACACTCCTCGATGGGGGAATATAGAACAAGGAAGGAAGAGGTCTAAGGAAAAAACTCTTGGAAAGAAAGAATGAAACATGAATTAATCTGAAGAGAAAGCCAGGTGGCTTTGAGGGAGTCACTGGTGTCAGGAGAACAGAGTGGTCACAAGTGCAGATGTCAAGGAGGCCATGTGGAATGTGGACTTTAAAAAAATCTGGATTTGACAATACGTGACTTCAGCTCTCTGATGTGTCAGTCAGGGTTCCATCAAGAAAACAGAAACCATCCAAATATTTCATACAGAGAGTTTTTGATTTGGGAAACTGCTTACAAGAGTATTAGAAGAGTTGGAAAAGCAACAGGAAAAACATAATGTTACCCAGAGATCAGTAACCATGCAGGCTGCCCCAGACTTAGGGTTGGAAGAGGAGGAAAGAGTGTTTAAGTAGGATCCCACAAGCCTGCACTCACTCGATGACATCACTGCTGCTGCCACTCTTACTGCTGATGGGACCCCCACTGCAAGAAGGAACCAAGCCACATTCACCCACAGTCTCCTGCCTCTGCTGGAATGTAAAGCCGAAAAATGACGTCTCCCTTCCACCTCCAGTCTCACACAAATGCCTTCCATTGGCAGAGCCTAACCAACAACAGCAGGCAGAAGAATCTAGGAAAGGTGGTTTCCAAGCTTCCAGCCCCCTGTGCTACACAGAGGAGACTATGGAAATGGAAGTGGAAGAAAGAGGCTTGGTCCCAACAGTTAATATCTCAGAGAAGGAACTAAGGCAACTGTTTTTATATCCTAGATACTATTCTTTCTCCTTTTTCAAAATGATAATATGTAGTGTGTGCCCATTTTCACAGGACGTAACAGGGTGTCATGGGTTTATCAGTGATTCATGGATTTTGTGACTTTTTTGATGATTAATAAAGATTTAGAGCACAGTTTTCTCTAAGATTAATGTGGCCTATGTGAGACTAAACACAAAGAAGAAATGGGCTACACATAAGAAAGTGGGTGGTGGAGGAAATAGGGTACTCGCTCTTGTCAAGGACATGTGGAACCTGACTTTATGGAAAAGGAAGCTTCCTCTACTTGTATATGAAACATTCTCTGTCAGCCTCCTTTATTCTCATCCCTCACATCTCCACTTTTCTTGGGCTACTGCTCAAATGAAATCATTCATAGCTCTTAAATGAAGGATCCTGGTCTGTCGTATGCACTGTGGCTGATTTGAGAAGGTGGGAAATAAGATTGACCTTTCCACTTAACAGAGTTGTGAAGATAGTGATTGTCAAACGGTGTTTTGTGGAGGAGCCTGCCCTGAGCTGCCATGAGATTAGGGAAGCAGACATAGCTGGAGATGATTGGGTGGTGGGAGGTGCAGGAGGGGGATGGTGCTGGAGGGCAGGTGCAGAGAGAGATGGGACAGTCAGCAATTTCAGGTAGAGATATCTACTTCACGTGTTTCCACTGGATCTGATGAGCCTACAGACTTGGAATTGTGTCTCCTCTGTAGGCTAGATGCTTTTTGTGGGTTTTTTTTTTTTTTTACATGTCCCTGGCCAAAGTCTAGGTTTATGATGAAGCACTGGTATGCTGTGGTATAATACGAGTGTACAGTGTGATGATCCCAGCTTTCTCGCAGCTGTTCTCTCATTGCTCTTTTCAAGGAAATACTTGTAATGCTCTTAAGATACCCTCACTGGTTATTAGAGAGCTTTCCACCTGCTCAAGGTCAGGAGTGGATGTGCCTGATTTCACTCTCTGGCTATTGGCCAAATATTCCAGATGATCCAATGGAGAGATGGGAGCCTTTTCTGAGCACCTGCTGTGGAGCAGAATCTTAGCTGGTTTGAACTGAAATAATTCCAGACATTTATGGGGCAGCTTTTACTTTTTGGTGCCTGCTGCACAACTCTGGTACATTTTCTTATTTATTTCTGCAACAAGCATTTCAGGATGCTGCTGATATCCCTTCTTTGCCAAAAAAAGAAACCAAGGTTTAGAAGACTGAGTGGCTCATAGCTGTGAAGAACAGAGCTGGAGCCCTCAGTCTCTCCCAACATCCATGTTGACTGAGCTACTCACTGAACCTGAGGCTAGTGAGGTTCCTGTAGCCTTATCAGACAGCACTCATGTGGGATGAGCGGGGCATGGTGAGTGCTCCAACTGTCCAGGTTCTGGATTAAAATGGTCCCCTCCATTTATAACTGGTAACCACAAAGCGTATTGTTGTGTGTCATTAACATTTGGAGGGAATGTTTAAATTTGATTTTCTTTACTCATAAATCTGTGGTATCAAGGCCTCTGTTAGCCTTAACAGATTTTTTTTTTTATAACACCATCGGGGGCAGCAAAATGATTCTGTCTGAAAGTACCTAGTGGGAGAGTGATATTACCCATGACAAACTAAACGTGAAGTATACTTTTAAATTATCATGAACACTGTTAATATTGTTATACTCTAAGGTGGGTTTACCCTTTGGAGCCCAGCTCTTAAAAGCATTTGTAACATTGCTGTAAGAAGTATTCCATGAGGTATTGGGGGAACCTGCCCCCAATATTTCAACGTAGGTTCTTTCTATTTTCCCTAAGTGTTGGCTGGTCTGAGAAGTAAAGAGAAAGAGTGCAAAGAGAGAAATTTTACAGCTGGGCCACGGAGGGTGACATCACATATTGGTAGGTCCACGATGCCTACCTGAGCTGCAAAACCAGCAAGTTTTATTAAGGATTTCAAAAGGGGAGGGGGTGTACGAACAGGGAGTAGGTCACAAAGATCACATGCTTCAAAGGGCAAAAGGGAGAACAAAGATCACATGCTTCTGAGGAAACAGAGCAAGAACAAAGCAAAGATCACAAGGCAAAGAGCAAAATTAGAATTACTGATGAGGGTCTATGTTCAGCTGTACACGTATTGTCTTGATAAACATCCTAAACAACAGAAAACAGGATTTGAGAGCAGAGAACTGGTCTGACCTCAAATTTACCAGGGTGTGGTTTTTCCCCACCCTAGTAAACCTGAGGGTACTGCAGGAGACCAGGGCGTATTTCAGTCCTTATCTCAACCGCATAAGATAGACACTCCCAGAGTGGCCGTTTATAGACCTCCCCCCAGGAATGCAATTCTTTTCCTAGGGTCTTAATATTATATTCCTTGCTAGGA
The DNA here is from genome assembly GCF_028858775.2 of Pan troglodytes. Classification (NCBI taxonomy): domain Eukaryota; kingdom Metazoa; phylum Chordata; class Mammalia; order Primates; family Hominidae; genus Pan; species Pan troglodytes. Next base: position 44,039,311 of record NC_086015.1, read on the forward strand.
AAAGAATTTAGTGATATCTCTCCTACTTGCACGTCTGTTTGTAGGCTCTCTGCAAGAAGAAAAATATGGCTCTATTTTGTCCGACCCCGCAGGCAGTCAGACCATATGGTTGTCTCCCTTGTCCCTAAAATTGCTGTTATTCTGTTCTTTTTCAAGGTGCACTGATTTCATATGGTTCAAACACACGTTTTACAATCAGATTTCATGTTCAAACACACATGTTTTACAATCAATTTGTACAGTTAACCCAATCATCACAGGGTCCTGAGGTGACATACAACCTCAGCTTACAAAGATAACAGGATTAAGAAATTAAAGTAAGACAGGCATAAGAAATTATAAGAGTTTTATTAGAGAAGTGATAAATGTCCATGAAATCTTCACAATTTATGTTTCCTCTGCCATGGCTCCAGCCAGTCCCTCCATTCAGGGTCCCTGACTTACTGCAACAATGAGGGATCTGCTTCCTCACTTCACATTCACTGTTCAGTCTGCAACAGTCTGGCTCCTGCCTAGCTTCCAGCACTGAAATTGCCTTTCTCAGGGTTACCGCTGACCCCCATGCAGCCAAATCCAGTGGATATATCACTGTCCTCACAGCAAATAGTCATCCACTCTCCCCTTCTTGAAACATCCTCCTTGCTCCTCCTCAGTCCTTCTGTCTGGCTTCCCCTCTTCAGCCTTTTTCCCTGAGTTTAAATGTTTGGGGTTTTCTTGGCTTGTTCTTAGGCCCTCTTTTCCCCCTGGCTGCCCTGTCCCTCTAGGGTGGCTCATCCATTCCCCTATGTGTAAAGACGTTTATGATGATGACTTCCAAGCTCACTTAGCTGGCCCAGCCCTTCCTCTGAGCTGCTAAAACCCACATCCAGGTGTCTTCTTGGCATTGCTCTTCAGATGCCTCACAGATTTCACTAAAACTTGCTCCTGCCCACCCTAGTCTTCTCTCTTTCCATGAACAGCTTCACTCCCCACGTGGTTACACAAGCCAGAATCTAGTTCGCACTCTCTCCTGGCCCTCAACAGGTGCAACAGGGATCAGCCCACTTCCCTGCACTCTCCAATGACTCCTGCCTAGCCCAAACCTCAGTCACCCTCACCAAGATGACTGCAGTGCTCCCCATGCTTCACACATGCAAGGTCCTCTAAGAGTGGGCTTTAGTGACAGTGGCTGATAGTTCCCTGCTCACATCCTCCATAACTTCCCCCTTGCATTTGTGCTCCTCCTGTCTCCCCCAAATACTAAGCTCTTTTTCTTTGCTACTTGCTCTGTCTGGGATGCTGTGTCTTCCGTTGGACTAGCTCCTTCTCATCTTCATGTTTTAACTGAAATGCCACTTCCCCAGAGAAGCCCTCTCTTGCCACCAATCTAAAGTAGGTCCTGATGTTATTTTCAGTCTGAGTATCCTACTTATTCTTATGAGAATGCCTCATAATTTATAGTTACTTTGTTTTGTTTAATTATTTATCATCTGAATTCCTACCTTAATGCACATTTTATGAAGAGAGGGGCTATGTCTTTTTTTTAAAAAAATCCTTAGCACCTGTAATAATAGGTGCCTAATAAGTGTGAATTGAGAGAACGATTGACATTCTAAGCAAAGCCCATGGCTATCAAGGGATGGCAAGATGGGCAGGGTCAAGAGGACACCTGGATGGGGGTTTCTGCAGCTCAGAAGAGGGGCGGGACCAGCTAAGTGAGTTTGGAAGTCAATTTCACAAACGTCTTCACTTACAGGAATGGATGAGTCACCCTAGGGGGACAGGGCAGGAAGCGGGAAAAAGAGGGCCAAGCTCACAGCTATAGATCAAAATTACCCTCTCTTTGGTAACTGAGTTGAAGGATAGCAAACAAGTGATGTACATGCCATCACTTCCTGCTACACCCATGGCAGACACTGCTACCTCATTATGACACCCAACTCCATTGAGCCTGTGTGTGTCCTCTCAACACGGAATGCTTCACCCTCTAACAACCTGTCAGAGCTGGCGTGGTGATAGACCAAGAGACCATGAAATGTTAATAGGCTTTTAAGATGCCTGTTGTAAAACCAGGAGGAGACTAGACCAGATGTAAGAAGACACTGCTAAAGATCAGACTAAGCATGTTCAACATCTTTAGGGAAATGCAAATAAAAGCCACAGTGAGCTAACACTTCACACCCCCTGTTACCCAGTGCTCAAGCAACAAATAAGTCTTGAGCATTATTGCCCAGATGCTATTGCAGAAACCTTCTTGACATATAGCCAAATATGTTCAAATGTTATAGATACTTGGATCACTGAATTTCTTGCTAATCCAATGGAAAGACTAGTATTTGCTTTTGTAGCTTTGCACATTTAAAACCTCTAGCAACCCTGTGAAGTAGAAATTATAAGTGCCACTCAGAAAAACAGAGGCCCCAAAAGGTTGGGGAACTTTTTGGTAAGTGATGAGCCCAGCTATGAACACTAGCTTCTGATGTTAAACCCATCACTCTTTCCCATGTAGCTGACCATTTGAAGTCCTGGTCCTTCCCAAGATATTTCAAAGCAGGTAGCCTGTCTTGCATCATTCTTGGTTGATCTGTAATTAACCATTATAAGTCATACTATACAATTCTGCCCAATGACTTCTTCCATGAGATACTACAGGGCAATATAATCTAATAAGTGAGAGATGGTCTGAAGAATGGCACCCCATTCCTCCACTGAGCCTGAAAAACACCTCATTTGCTTGGAATAAACTCTAGAGGGCTTGGTACAGTTATTACTAGACACCAGTGAGCTTTAAAATGCCATTGGAATTTGCAGTCCTGTGTATCAGCAAACAAAACTCATAAAGCTCAAGTTATCTTATGGATAGAGTTCACAGAGCTTTATGATCCCCAAATAATTTTCTTTTTGGATGTTTTATCCTATTTAATTTAGCATCTCTGTAATATCGATATAAGCCAGTCAATTTGAGGCTGTTGTTACACTGTTGAGAGATGTCAGAGCTGTCAATGACTTAGCACATCTTCTGCCTTCAATCTAAGGGACTGAATAACATCTTCCTTCCTTGGAAATATCACCTCTGTTCTGTCTCCCTGTTAACATTTTATTCAGCCAAGTGTATGTATATATTTTACCCTATAGAATTATTAGCTGGTCTGACATAGTTTTAACTTACAATTCTGGATTCAGCCTACCTTTATTATACAATAATCAAGCAACAAATAAGTACTGGGCACTTCTGTGCAGAGCAGTGAGCCCTGCTCATGTGTTAGAAGATATGTAAGCCAGCTAAAGGTGCCCAAGAGCTAAAGCTGCAAAGATTCTGGATTGTCATGAACAGATGTTTATGATATATTGTTAAGTAAAAAAAGAAGTTGTAAAAACATACATAGATTTCTAAATCCAGTAGCAGGGTAAGATGAGCTGGTGAGATGCTTTCTTTTACTAAAACCAAACAAAAATACTAATAAAATGTAGGGTTTAATATAAGAAAGGGAAAATATTTGCAAATTATGTATCTGATAAGGGACTTGTACCTAGAATATATAAAAAACCCTTACAACACACCAGTAAAGGACAAATAATCTAATATAGAAATGGGCCACCTGGTCCTGGTGGCTCATGCCTGTAATCCCAGTGCTTTGGGAAGCTGAGGTAGGAAGATTACTTGAAGCTAGGAATTTGAGACCAGCCTGGGCAGAAAAGCAAGACCCTGTCTCTACAAAAAAATTATTTAAAAAATTAGCCAGGTGTAACATGCCTGTAGTCCCAGCTACTTGGGAGGCTGAGGTGGGAGGATCACTTGAGCCCAGGAGTCCAAGGCTGCAGTGAGCTATGATGCCACCACTGCATTCCAGCATGGATGACAGAGCAAAACCCTGTCTCTACAAGAAAGAAAGAGAGAAAGAAAGGGAGAGAGGGAGAGGGGAGGGGAGGAAGGGAAGGAAGAGAAAGAAGGGAAAGAAAGGAAAGAAAGAAGGAAATGGGCCAAAACTTTGAATAAACTTTTCTCCAAGGAGATGTACAAATGGCCAATAAACACATGAAAACATGTTCAACCTCATCAGTCATTAGGGAAGTGCAAGTCAAAAGCATGAGATACCACCTCACACCCCCTAAGATGGCTGTAATTTTTTAAAATGCAGACAATTACAAGTATTGGGGAGGATGTGGAGAAATTCGAACCCTCACATCTTGCTGGTGGGAATGTAAAATGGTACAGCCATTTAGAAAACAGTCTGGCAGTTTCTCAAAAAGTTAAAAAGAGTGTTACTATGTGACCTACCAATTCTACTCCTATAATTGAAAATGCATGTCCGCACAAAAACATTACATGAATGTTTATATCAGCACTCATCATAATAACCAAAAATTAGAAACAATGTAAATGTTTATGGTGAATGAATGGATAAATAAAATGGTATATCCATAAATTGAATATTATTTAGCAGTAAAAAGGAATGAAATGCTGATGCATGCTACAACATGGATAAACGTTGAACACATTATGCAAAGTGAAAGAAGCCAGACACAGAAGGCCACATATGATATTATTTCATTTATATAAAATGTTCAGAATAGGCAAACTCATAGAAACAGAAAGTAGATTAGTGGTTTGCAGGGGCTGAGGGCAGGGGAGAATGTTTCATGAATACTGAATTTCTTTTTGATGCGATGAAAATGTTACGGAGTAAGACAGTAGTGGTGGTTGCACAACTTTTTGAATATACTAAAAACCGCTGAATTGTATATACTTAAGAGGAGTGAATTTACTATGTGAATTATATCTTAATTTTTTCAAAGTCTGGGGAGGGGAGTAAGAAAGGAAAATTCCTAGAGGGTATATCAGACTATTTGGCCACTATAACAAAATATCATAGACTGGGTGGCTAATAAACAAAAGAAATGTATTTCTCACAGTTTTGGAGACTGGGAGGTCCAAGATAAAGATGTCAGCTGATTTGGTGTCTGTCTGCTTCCTGGTTCATAGATAATGTCTTCTCTCTGTGTCCTCACATCGTGGAAGGGCAAGGCGGCCCTGGAGTCCCATGTATAATGGTACTAGTCCCATTCACGAGGATTTTACTCTTAACACCTAATCACCTCCTAAAACCATCACACTGGGGGTTAGTTTTCAACCTAAGAATTTTCACAATCATTCAGACCACAGCAGGGTAAAAGTGAAAGAAGGAATTTAAAACCAGAGTGGTCTGTCTAATCCAGTGGGAAGCAGGGCTCTAGGTTCTGATGGCTAGAGGCTGCAATGCTAATTTCTGAATGGGGCAGGAGATGTGGCCTTGAGCCTTTGCAAGACAAGGCAGCTGAAAATGAGATGCCTGCTTAGAGTTTGGTCTTGAAGGGCTGTACTCTTAGTGAAAGAGAACCCAGAAAAATTTTGCCTACTGGCTTAGTGGATCTACACAAAAAGTTTCTTTACCTGGACCCTTGGGTGAGAGAAATGAAGTCTCCCATAAGAAATCAAAACCTCTATTCAGAGATTCAGCTTCTTCCTGGTTTAGTCTTGGGAGGGTGTATGCGTCGAGGAATTTATCCATTTCTTCTAGATTTTCTAGTTTATTTGCATAGAGGTGTTTATAGTATTCTCTGATGGTAGTTTGTATTTCTGTGGGATTGGTGGTGATATCCCCTTTATCATTTTTTATTGCGTCTATTTGATTCTTCTCTCTTTTCTTCTTTATTAGTCTTACTAGCGGTCTATCAATTTTGTTGATCCTTTCAAAAAACCAGCTCCTGGATTCATTAATTTTTTGGAGGGTTTTTTGTGTCTCTATTTCCTTCAGTTCTGCTCTGATTTTAGTTATTTCATGCCTTCTGCTAGCTTTTGAATGTGTTTGCTCTTGCTTTTCTAGTTCTTTTAATTGTGATATTAGGGTGTCAATTTTGGATCTTTCCTGCTTTCTCTTGTGGGCATTTAGTGTGCTATAAATTTCCCTCTACATACTGCTTTGAATGCGTCCCAGAGATACTGGTATGTCATGTCTTTGTTCTCGTTGGTTTCAAAGAGCATCTTTATTTCTGTCTTCATTTCGTTATGTACCCAGTAGTCATTCAGGAGCAGGTTGTTCAGTTTCCATGTAGTTGAGCGGTTTTGAGTGAGTTTCTTAATCCTGAGTTCTAGTTTGATTGCACTGTGGTCTGAGAGACAGTTTGTTATACTTTCTGTTCTTTTATATTTGCTGAGGAGAGCTTTACTTCCAACTATGTGGTCAATTTTGGAATAGGTGTGGTGTGGTGCTGAAAAAAATGTATATTCTGTTGATTTGGGGTGGAGAGTTCTGTAGATGTCTATTAGGTCCACTTGGTGCAGGCTCTGAAATTGTGGCAATAATCAATAGCTTACCAACCAAAAAGAGTCCAGGACCAGATGGATTCACAGCCAAATTCTACCAGAGGTACAAGGAGGAACTGGTACCATTCCTTCTGAAACTATTCCAATCAAAAGAAAAAGAGGGAATCCTCCCTAACTCATTTTATGAGGCCAGCATCATCCTGATACCAAAGCCGGGCAGAGACACAACCAAAAAAGAGAATTTTAGACCAATATCCTTGATGAAAATTGATGCAAAAATCCTCAATAAAATACTGGCAAACCGAATCCAGCAGCACATCAAAAAGCTTATCCACCATGATCAAGTAGGCTTCATCCCTGCCATGCAAGACTGGTTTAATATACGCAAATCAATAAATGTAATCCAGCGTATAAACAGAACCAAAGACAAAAACCACATGATTATCTCAATAGATGCAGAAAAGGCCTTTGACAAAATTCAACAACCCTTCATGCTGAAAACTCTCAATAAATTAGATATTGATGGGATGTATCTCAAAATAATAACAGCTATCTATGACAAACCCACAGCCAATATCATACTGAATGGGCAAAAACTGGAAGCATTCCCTCTGAAAACTGGCACAAGACAGGGATGCTCTCTCTCACCACTCCTATTCAACATAGTGTTGGAAGTTCTGGCCTGGGCAATTAAGCAGGAGAAGGAAATAAAGGGTATTCAATTAGGAAAAGAGGAAGGCAAATTGTCCGTGTTTGCAGACGACATGATTGTATATCTAGAAAACCCCATTGTCTCAGCCCAAAATCTCCTTAAGCTGATAAGCAACTTCAGCAAAGTCTCAGGATACAAAATCAATGTACAAAAATCACAAGCATTCTTATACACCAATAAGAGACAAACAGAGAGCCAAATCATGAGTGAACTCCCATTCACAGTTGTTTCAAAGACAATAAAATACCTAGGAATCCAACTTACAAGGGACGTGAAGGACCTCTCCAAGGAGAACTACAAACCACTGCTCAATGAAATAAAAGAGGATACAAAGAAATGGAAGAGCATTCCATGCTCATGGGTAGGAAGAATCAATATCATAAAAATGGCCATACTGCCCAAGGTAATTTACAGATTCAATGCCATCCTTATCAAGCTACCAATGACTTTCTTCACAGAATTGGAAAAAACTACTTTAAAGTTCATATGGAACCAAAAAAGGGCCGGCATCGCCAAGTCAATCCTAAGCCAAAAGAACAAAGCTGGAGGCATCACGCTACCTGACTTCAAACTATACTACAAGGCTACGGTAACCAAAACAGCATGGTACTGGTACCAAAACAGAGATATAGACCAATGGAACACAACAGAGCCCTCAGAAATAATGCCGCATATCTACAACTATCTGATCTTTGACAAACCTGAGAAAAACAAGCAATGGGGAAAGGATTCCCTATTTAATAAATGGTGCTGGGAAAACTGGCTAGCCATAATGTAGAAAGCTGAAACTGGATCCTTTCCTTACACCTTATACAAAAATTAATTCAAGATGGATTAAAGACTTAAATGTTAGACCTAAAACCATAAAAGCCCTAGAAGAAAACCTAGGCATTACCATTCAGGACATAGGCATGGGCAAGGACTTCATGTCTAAAACACCAAAAGCAATGGCAACAAAAGCCAAAATTGACAAATGGGATCAATTAAACTAAAGAGCTTCTGCATAGCAAAAGAAACTACCATCAGAGTCAACAGGCCACCTACAAAACGGGAGAAAATTTTCGCTACCTACTCATCTGACACAGGGCTAATATCCAGAATCTACAATGAACTCAAACAAATGTACAAGAAAAAAACAACCCCATCAAAAAGTGGGTGAAGGATATGAACAGACACTTCTCAAAAGAAGACATTTATGCAGCCAAAAGACACATGAAAAAATGCTCATCATCACTGGCCATCAGAGAAATGCAAATCAAAACCACAGTGAGATACCATCTCACACCAGTTAGAATGGCGATCATTAAAAAGTCAGGAAACAACAGGTGCTGGAGAGGATGTGGAGAAATAGGAACACTTTTACACTGTTGGTGGGACTGTAAACTAGTTCAACCATTGTGGAAGTTGGTGTGGTGATTCCTCAGGGATCTAGAACTAGAAATACCATTTGACCCAGCCATCCCATTACTGGGTATATACCCAAAGGATTATAAATCATGCTGCTATAAAGACACATGCACATGTATGTTTATTGTGGCACTATTCACAATAGCAAAGACTTGGAACCAACCTAAATGTCCAACAATCATAGACTGGATTAAGAAAATGTGGCACATATACACCATGGAATACTATGCAGCCATAAAAAATGATGAGTTCATGTCCTTTGTAAGGACATGGATGAAATTGGAAATCATCATTCTCAGTAAACTATCGCAAGGACAAACAACCAAACACTGCATGTTCTCAGTCATAGGTGGGAATTGAACAATGAGAACACATGGACACAGGCAGGGGAACATTACACTCTGGGGAGTGTTGTGGGGTGGGGGGAGGAGGGAGGGATAGCATTAGGAGATATACCTAATGCTAAATGACAAGTTAATGGGTGCAGCACACCAGCATGGCACATGTATACATATGTAACTAACCTGCACATTGTGCACATGTACCCTAAAACTTAAAGCATAATAATAAAATAAAAAAAATTAAAAAAAGAAAAAGAAATCAAAACCTCAAAACCCCAAGCCTCCACCACAACAAGGTATTGAAAACTAAAATTGTATAAGTCAGGTAGTAATGGATTCCCCAAGATGAGAAACAGATGTGAAGCTGTTCTAGAATTGAGGACTTCTTGGTGATGACTCATGAATAATTTGCGCTGAAAAGGTGCACTTACATAAAAAGCAGTCTTGACTGGAGATTATCTTAATCAAAATGACAAACCATGAAAGCAAAGGACCTACCTGGAACAAGAGTTAATAGATGCAACCAATAGACGGATTTGTGCCGCCTCTAAGAACTGAATATAACAATCAGGAAGGGGGCATAAAAGAAGTATATTTAAAATTATTTTTAGAAAAAAGTATAGGAACCAAGGAATGAATGGCACCAAGGAGAAAAGGACAGGCAGACTTAAATGGAAACAAATCATTAGAACTTCTGGAAATATAAAAATCAGTAAAATTTCCATTAAAATCCAGGAAGAGGTTATAAAAGAAGTATATTTAAAATAATTTTTAAAAGAAGGTATAGGAACCAAGAAATGAATGGCACATGAGTGGAACAGGCATATTTAAATGGAAACAAATCATTAGAACTTCTGGAAATATGAAACTCAGTACAATTTCAAAAGGATTAAATAGTAGAGAAAATGCAGATGAACAAAGAATTATTAAAATGGAAACTAGAACTGAAGTACTTACCCAGAATGTATCTCAGAAATACAAGGAGATGAAACAAAGAGATTAGGAGACATGGAAGAATAGAAAAGCTTTGAGATATAATTGGAATTCCAGGAGGAGAAAATAGAGCAGGAGACAACATTCAAAAATGTCTAGAGAATTCTTTAGAATTAATGAAGTTTTAAAAATGACGAAGAGATCCAAGCAAAATGAATGCAAACAAATCCACACTTAGTTACTTCATAGTGAAACTGAAGAACACTACAGACAAATTTAAAAATTCTTAAAACTAACCAGTGAGAGAAGTTAGAGTCTTCTACAAAGGAAGAATTACACTGACAGACTTCCCATTGCAACAATTGATACCAAAAAAAAAAAAAAAAAGACTTTATTCAGAATGAGCTGTCAACTTGGAATTCTGCAGCCTTCTAAACTGTCATTGAAATGTAAGGGTTAAATAGAGGCTGCTAGAGTTTACCTTGATGAAAGAATTACCAGAAGAAGTGAAGCAATAAAGAAAATTAACAGAAGGAAAATCAGATGCAAGAAGCAATAATGGGCAACAAAATTGTTAAATGTGTATAAATCTATACAAAAATCAATTTAAAATAGCAAGAGTTCTGCTATTGATGATTGCTGAGTAAGCTTCTGTTGGACCAACACTCCTGCAAATAAAAAATACGCTTTCTGAAGGAAGTATATATTGCCTTAGAACACCCCATTTGCAACCAGATGCACGAGATGCTGGAGAAGCATTGATACTTAGATGAAGGAAATGACACTAGTTGAGTTTCCTATCTTTAGGACTTTCATTCTCAGGGCAGGCCCTAGTCTTCTTCATGTGGGGTGGCTAAAACCTCAATCAAACAATATTAAGCATAATTTTTGCAATTACAAACCAACATTAAATCAATAGCCATGTAGAACACCAGAGGAAATTAAAGTTTGTATTGTTGATGACGAGACATCTGTTAACTTTATACATTAGTCCAAATATGCATGTTAATATATTAAAGCTAAAAGAAATGAAACATAAAATGCCTAATCATAATGAAAAAACACAGACAGCGAAGAAAACCAATCAATCTGGTAGAAAGTAGGAAGAAACAGAAAAGGCATGGTAAATAGAAAATAAAACATAGCATAGTAGAAAAAAGTCCAAATCTATTAGTAATTTCAATATAAATGTATTTGTCTTGCTCTCAGTGAATCTGCATTTTTACATAAGATAAAATAATCACAGAGTACAGAAAGCAGTCAGCTAGACATTTGTCTCAGGTGAGCTAAGGGATGACTTTTAATTCTGTCCTTTGTCCCGTACCTGTGAAGATAAGATGTTAATTTACACTGTCAGGGTAAAATTGAATGGAAGTAAAGGGCCTTCCTTGTGAGCAAATTGCAAGGGAGGTATGTAGCCTTTTATCTTGTAGCTGTCTATTTAGGAATAAAGGGAGGCAGGTTTGCATGGCCTAGTTCCCAGCTTGTCTTTTCCCTTTGGCTTAGTGGGTTTGGGGTCTGGGGACTTTATGTTCCTTTTACAACACATATTGCCCCAGATGGTCTCCCTCACAAATTTCTCACAAGGAAGTTCCCTGTGAGCTACTAAATCTTTCAGGATACATATCCCCCTATAAACTAGTCCTAAAACTGAGTTCTGTTGGCTCTCATCTGACAATGTCAATTACCAGCTTATTGTCACAGGTATGGGACAATGACAAGACCAGAAATCATCCTCCTGACTACCCTGAGATGGATGCAGAATTGACTTTTCCCTCTGCGCCCTCTTTTCACATGTGAAATGTAGATTTGTGAATGCTAATCAGAGCCTCACAAGAATGTAACCATTTACATCATTGCCTACCCCCTTCCTGTTTTCTCTCTGGCTCACACTTTCTCCTTTAAATACTGAAGTTCCCAAACCCTCTTTGGAAAAAGCTCAGGTCACAGATGCTCCCATGACTTGTGTTTTTCCCGGAAGTGTCCTCAACCTTGGCTAAATAAACCTCTATCCATTGAGACCTGCCTCAATCACTTTTTGGTTAGCATCTTGTTATCAGTCGGTAGAGAATAAACATTCTTTTCAAACATATATGGGGCTTTACACAAATTGGCTAACTATGAAGCTATAATGAAAGTCTCAATGAATACCAAGGAATTTATTTGAGATGCTCTGATCAAAATGTTAAAAAAAAGTTAATAACAAAAGCCACATATTTGGAAAATTTTAAACCTGAGAATTATAAAATATGTAAGAATAAATGACAATAAAAAAATTTCTTATTTAAAACCTGCAAGGTACAACAAAAATGATGTGTTGAGAGAGTTTTATAGCCTTAAATGCATAGATTAGGAAAGAGTAAATGTTAAAAGTGAGTTTACTTTAAAAAATTTTACTTGTTAAAAGTTAGAGAAAAGAATAAACTCAAACCAGTAGAAAGAAGAAATAATAAAGATAAGACTGGACTTTATTGCAATGGAGGACTAATAAACCATGTAGACAACCGTCAACCTAACTAAAAGCTAGTTATTCTTAAAATTAATGAAATAAGTAAACCTCTGAACTTACTGAACAAGGGACAAATAAACAATATTCTGAAAGAAAAGAGGGACATAATGACAGAGGTAGCAGAGATCTTATAATCATGAGAGAAATTTGTGAACCACTTTATATCAACACACTTGAAAACCTAAACAAAAATAGATCATTTTTTAGGTTTCATAATTAAAATAGTATAAATAATACCATCCTTTTAATTTAAAAATATGGGGACAGGGGAAGGAGAGAGAGGGAACAAAGGGGCAGGGGAGAGAAAGAAAGGTGATTCTCATGGTCTTCCTTCTTGCTTACCTGTGTCCTGATTCATTTACTCCCATGCCTTGTGATTCAGACAAGGGTGACTCCTACATATGCAGCCATTTTTTACCAATTAGGTCACAGCTTTGGATAATTTTCCTCTAACCAGCCATGAAGGGCCCTGGAACAAGAGAAGAGAGGGGACATATGGGAACCTGGATAGGCAGAGATGGAACAGCAACATGTCCAGTGACAGGGCCAATGAAGGAATCCCAAAGGTGGTGGCTGAGGGCTTTAACTGCAGCATGCCCACATGAAATGGTTTTCTGTTCGGCCTGGAGCTGGGTTCCTCTTCCATCACCTTCCACTACCCTTAAGCCATTGGTAATAAACGTCCATCACCCACCACACCTTAGAGTCTGTTGCGTCAATGAACTGAAAAGAAGGGATTTGTCCATGCTTGAGGAAAGTTGGGGTGGAGAAAGTCTACCTAGTCACATAGACCATGCCTCAAACAATCTATTCAATAAAAGGTTAACATTAATGTTGAAAACAATCTTCATCAGTGAATAAATATTTTATCATGCCTTAAAAAGTCTTGTCTAACTTTTAAAAAGTCAGAATAGGAGGAAGAGATAGCTTGCAAAGGAATTGGAAAAGGGCTGAGAAAACAAGAGTAACACGAGGAAGGGAAGAGAATATTTCAAGAATGTAAGAATAATCAGGTAAGACAAGGCCTAGAAAGTCCCTTTGGATCTTGCAACATGAAGGTCAGTGGGGGATCTCAAGCAGAGTTTTTGTTTTCTTTAAGAAAAAGAACAAAAGGCCCATTGGAGTGGACCCAGGAGTGAGTGGAAATAAAGAACATATATTGACCACCAGGGATGGTTCTTTCAGGAATTTTAACTAGAAGAGGTTACCACTATTAGAGAGTGGTAATTAGATGAGAATATAGTGTTGAGGAAAGTTTGTACTTACTGTTTTCCCTTTTTTTAAGTAGAAACTATATTAGTTTCCTGAGGCTGCTGTAACAAATTATCACAAATAGGTGGCTTAAAACAATAAGAATGTATTGTCTGCCTCTTCTGTAGGTCAAAAGTCTACAATCAAGGCGCTGGCAGGGCCACACTCCCTCCCAAGTCTCTTGGGGGAGAATCTGCCCATGCCTCCTTCCTAGCTTTTGGTGGCTGCTGGCAAACCTTGGTGTTACTTGGATTGTAGCCACAGCACTCCAATCTCTGCCTTTGTCTTCACATTGCCTTCTCTGTGTGTCTCTTAAAGGACAGTTGTCATTGGATTTAGAGCTCACTCAGATAATGCAGGATAACTACATCTCAAAATTCTTAATTTATAAGACCCCTTTTCCAAATAAGGTAATAGTTACAGATTCCAGTGATTTAGGGCATGGACATATCATTTAAGAGAGCCAACCTTCAACCCACTACAGGGGCTAATTGACTATGTATATAAACTGATGGGGTGGTCTAGGCCTTCTCAAGCAAGACATAAAGTCCAATGTCCGTGAAAGAAAAGCCTGACAGATTTAACTACAGAAAAATTAAGCATTTCTAAATGAGAATAAACACCATAAACATAAAAAGACAAGGGCAGAACGGGAGAAAATATTTGCCACATACATCTTAAATATATCTAGTTTTAACTGCATAATCACAACTGGGTATAAAAAATAGTAATAGTAGTAAAGAGTAGTAAATAGTCATAGTAAAAATAAAAATAGTAGTAAAGATAAAAAGTAAAAAAAGTAATAAAGTAAAATAGTAGTAAAACAATAGTAGTAGTAAATAGTAGTAAAATACTATCAAGTATTATCATAGTAGAATGCTGTAGTAAAATATAGTATAGACGCTCCTTGATTTACAGTGGGATTGCGTCCTAGTAAACCCATCATAAGTTGAAACTGTCATAAGTTGAAAATGCACTTAATAAACCTAACCTACTGAACATCACAGCTTAGCCCAGCCAACTTAAACATGCCCAGAACACTTACATTAGCCTGCAGCTGGGCAAAGTCATCTGACAACATAGTAAAACATAGTCCACCATAGAATATCTCCCTCATGACCTCATGGCTGACTGGGAGCTGTGGCTCACTGCTGCTATGCTCAGCATCATGATAGAGTATTGTATCACTTTCTGGTGCTTTTTAATGAATCCATATAGTTTCTGCATCATCAAAAAGTTGAAAAATCATAAGTTGAACCATTATAAGTGGGGGACTGTGTTTTTCTATTATAATGATAGTGTGCAACAGTAGGAAAATAGTAAAAGTAGTCTAGTAATATAGTAGTACTAAAATAGTAAAAATTATAGTCTAGTAATATAGTATAGTAATAGTAAAATAGTAGTAAAAATAATAATTTTTCTACTGTTCTTTGGGGACCCCCATTTTTGTAGCAGGAAAAACAACTCAAACCTGCTGATTCAGAGTAATTTTTTTTCTTTTTCTTTCCCCAGGTTACTCAACCTGTTGGCAGTGTATTTTTCTTCTCACTGAGCACAGAGAGAAGTGTATGCACCGTTATGTTTTGCATTAGTGTGGCTGGCTGTGTGCCCAGTGACCAGGAGCTTTTTAGAAGAACAGAATTGTTCTTTTATCCAACTATGAATCACCAGTGCCTCGATCTGCCCATCACCTATAGAATCCTTATTGACTCATATAGATTTGAAAGCTTTTAAAAATCCTTGAGTACTTCAGTTTCCAGGGATGTTAAATAAAGCCAGGACTGCATTTATCATATTCCCAGCTGGGCTGTGTGAGGATTAATGTTTTATCATAAGTGATCTCCTGCTCCTTTAAAAAGGCATTAATTAAGTTAAAGGTTTTATATTTCAAGGATATGCTTATTAGTTTTTTAATAACTTGTATCTCAATGTAGTCTCTGAAATGGAAGTGATAAGGTTTTCATGCTTTCTCATAGAAAATCTGACATATAGGAGTACACAAAACTAATTTACGATTAATGTTCTTCTCTGGACATAATGTTGAGCAGTTGATCTTTCTGAGTTCTCTTGTTCTCCAGGAAGGTCCTACATGGTAGCTTGGCCTAAGGGAGGGACAGGGTGCATGCTTTGGGGAGACACCCCCTGACCTGATGTTGTGTTTCTCTCCTCCTCCCATTTCCCCTACCTTGGTTTCCCAGTGAGCTGAAGCAGAAGCTGGATGAGGAAGGCAGCAAGTGCAGCATCCTCTCGAAGCACCAGCAGTTTGTGGAGCACTGCTGCATGCGCTGCTGCTCGCCCTTCACCTTCCTCGTCAACACCAAGCGCCAGTGTGGAGATTGCAAATTCAATGTCTGCAAGAGCTGCTGCTCCTACCAGAAGCACGAAAAGGCCTGGGTCTGCTGCGTCTGCCAGCAAGCGAGGTGAGTGGCTGGTGCATTCCCAGGGTCTACACAGTTGATTTAGAGAGATTCACCTGCCACTTCCTTCAGTCAGGTAGAACCAGCTATGATTGGTAGATCAACACAGAGTATTGACCAAAGTAAATAGCTTGCTGAAGAGAGATGCATGGATAAGGAAACCTGTTGATCTTTATAGGGAGGATGAGAGAGGGCCCCCCAGGAGCACCTGGGTGTGAATAGAAAGTGCTTTCTTGGGATTGAAGATGCAGCTCCTACATATGTTATTCATCTTTTTGGAATTTCTCATCTGGTCTCATCCTTTCGTTCGTTCATTGCATAAGCATGTGTTGGATTCTTAGGAATTATGCTGGGTGCAGGAAACATGATGGTGAATTAGGCCAATTATGAGTGACTCAGAGGCATAGCAGATGGTGTGATACGTAAGTGCTGGGCCTTCATATGTGGAGATACATGCCCTGACTAGTTTGTCTATTGGCTATGAGGGCACTGAGCAAGGAGAGACTGGCCCTAGGGCTTGGAGAAAGCTTCATAGAGGACAAGAAATAAAAGCAAGATTGTGAAAGACAAAAAAGAGTCAATGCTGTGAAAGGGGAGATGAAGACAACTTTGCAAGGGAAATAACAAGCATGGCATTTCACATTCTCCCTCAGCGACCAGCAGAGCACTTCTTTGATCTGTTGAGTATTTGGAAACTGATGAGTTTGATAAACCAGTGTTTGGTATTTGTCTGTGCTGATCCTAGCATCTGTAGTGTGCATTGTGATTCGTATTTGCTGCATGCTTCCAAAATGCCTGTTAATGAGTGAAGCAGAGATGAGCAGGTCCTGGGAGCACACACTCAGAAGCCCCTGCCTCCCACACCTTTTCCTTCTTTCCTCCTTTCTCCTCTCTCTGCCCTGTTTACTCGCTTGTATCCTTTAATGCATCAAGACCTAGAATTTTCCCATAGAGCTAGTTAATGGGGACAGCTGCCAAGTTTCCTTGGGGTCTCCAAGGAATCAGGCTCTGGGCTACAAAATATATATATTCATATTCATTCCAGAGACACAAACTGAAACAAAAAGTGGTATGTTAAGCACCCAGTATCCAAGGCTGGGTGCTACGCAGGTCCTGTGCCTGACTTGGTCAGAGCAAGGAGCCCATCTGGGTCTCCACACGGCAGCTTGAAAGGAGGAGGAAAAGCCCTGCAACAACAAAGGGAAGGAGGAAACTGGGATTATAGATGAGCGTGCATCTGGGAGTGATCAACAGAGAGAGGTTCATCCATGCCTTCTATTTCTCAGTCAAGGTGGGGTAAGCCAAATTCATCATGTAACACATTTAAGGATTACGTGACTTGAATATTGTGGCACTGAGAACAAGACAGTTGGATGTTGGAAGAAATAAGAGTAGATCTAAATAGGCATTACAGGAGTTTGAGATGCAGACATTCAAGCCAAGTTCCTGTAACAAATTATGAATCTGTTTTCTTTCAATCTTCCCACAGATTGGGAGTTTCGTGGGGCTTGGGACAGGTCAGAGGGTAATTGAGTTAAGGATATTGGACAGTGAAGAATGTAAAGACAGAATCTGGATAGTAAGGAAAAACAGAAAGGGGCTATGGATGGATGGGGAGAAAATGAAGGGGTCAGTCAGCCAGAAGTAGTATCTGGTAAAGTCAAAGAACTGTCACAGTGGGAGTACTTGATAGAGAAAATTGGAAAAAATGAAAATTCTGTATAAAGAAAAAGACGAATTTGTGATTTCTAAAGTAGATCAGTTGAGTGGTGACCATGGGAAGAGGAGACAATGTCTAGAAGAAGAAGTTAAGGGACCAAAATACCAGTGCCCATATGATTGGAAAAAACCAGGATAGTGGCCACAGTATGGAGGTGAAGAATTGAGCCAGGTGACAAGTTTTTCTGAAATGAGAAGAAGGAACTAGAAGGTCAGGATGTGAGAGACATAAGGAGTTGGAGAAGATGAGATGACTGCATGTTATGATTCTGCACCTACCAAGTTGGGCAAGTCCCATGTAGCATTTGACTGAAACATCTGCCATGGCTGCATGCGCTACACTGACGTTTGTTACCAACTGGTGGTAAACACCGCCAGGACAGGGACACTGTCTTCTTCAACTCCATTTGTAGCACCAGAGCCTGACACATAGAAAGCACATGAATCTTTGTGACCCAAATAGAACAGGACGATGTTTATCGCAGCCAGATGCATAGTACAGAATGAGACTTTAGGAATTTTAGAGGAAAGGACTCAGAGACTGTTAGATGTCCTAAAGGGGTTTCATGGAAAAGGAGGGCATCCTAGATGGAACTCAGTTGGAGAGGAGGAATCAGGAGACACTCTCAGACAATGTGTGGCATGAGCAAACAAAGCAGAGTCCCCCAAGGTGTGTGGAGGGTCTGAAGCAGACCACTATTGAAGCGGGATGGTGGCAAGTGATTGGGTCAGTTTGTGTGAAGAATTGGCGTTTGATCTTTAAGGGATGGAGAAATCATTGGAATGTCAAACCCTAGCCGTTATTAAAGTATACTATACTGTGCGTCAGCATATTCCCCCACAAATAAAAGGAAGTATCAGTACCTACATGATTTCATTTCTTTCAATATTTACCTATTCCTCTTCTCCCCGAGTAAGAAAAGTCACCAAATTTACTAAACAGTTAGTAGCAATAGAGTGCAGTCACAGCCTGTCAACCCCACATTCACCTTGAGTTGTATGCAGGCATCTATTATTAGTTACAATTAAATTACACACTGCATTAATCAAATACCAGTAGTGCTGAGTAGTTGCTGCACCACCTCAGAATCCCATCACCTATAAATGGAAGAACCTTGCCTCGCAAAAGCAAGATCTTCTGATGCCAACCATTTGCTATTTCTCTTGTACAATGTTGTCTCAATAATTTGTCAGATATTGGAAAAATAAGTTGTAAAAAAGGCAGCAATGGCTGCCAAGACTATATTTTAAATTTTCATTTCATATTTCTAGCAACTTAATGAGGAGGCAGGAGGCTTAGGTAGTCCCATTTCACTTAATCTTGCATCATGTTCCTGTTAATATTGCATGACAGCTCCTGAGTCTCAGAAGCTGAGCATTAGAAAATAAAGAACCATTCATAGAAGGATACCTGGAAAGACATGCAACAGCCAGTGTACCCTTGTTCCATTTTTATTTTAAGAAAGTGGAGGGTTACTGAGGAGTCTTCCACATTCAATGTGTCTAGCTCAAACAGAACACACCCACACTTGTTTAATCAAAGCTGGCAGAAAGGGGATGCTGAGGAGAAATTGGAAATGTTGCTGCTTTAATCTTGTATTATGTCTTGAGATTATTATTGGCTGAAACCCAAAGGGATGGAGAAATTTGGTTCATTCCCTATTTTTCTGTATTGCTCAATTCAATCACAGGAACCTGTCTAGGAAAGAAATCCATGAAATATGTGGCATATTTTTGCGTCCTGAAATGTCTCTAAGGCCCTGTTTGACAGAGAAGTATGTCTTTCAAAGTACCACGGTTGTATGGCCTGTGAGCAGACAGTCTTTTATGTTGTACCTGGATCACATTCTTGTTTTTTGAAGGATGCCTTAGAAGAGTTAATTTTATTTATACATCAACAAACTGTGTAACCCTTCAACATTACACAAGTGCTAGAGCCAAATTCATCATGTAACACATTTAAGGATTACGTGACTTGAATATTGTGGCAGTATGGACACTCAGGGCTGCTTGTCCACTTTGTCCAGTAGCTCCTCTGCCCTTCATTCAATCTGAAACTCCCTTCTTGGTTAGAACTGATTTACTTTAGACACTACTCTTTGGAACATTCTTCTAGAATTTTCATCTTCAAGCAAGTGGGTTTTTAAAACATTGTATGTCAGATTCTATGAAGAGCACATTTTGTGTTTGTATATGAAATCTCAATAGTTGATAGTAGGTCTATGAGGTTACACAGATGACCACTTTTGTGAGGCCACTTTCAGACCCATATTCACTCCCCACTACCCATGAGATGCATTCCTTTCCTTATTTAAATGAAACCATTTTTGCTACATTGGTTTAATTTCTAGCTATTTATCCAGTGGCTACCATATGCATATGTTTTTTGAGATACTGTGGGCTATGAATAATTATAATAATAATAATTCTTGTCCACAAAAAAGGAGTACGAATTAAAGGTAGACATTCATCCTACAATATGAATAGCCTCAGAAGTAATAACTGTATCAAATACCTGGGGCTGTCTATTGTACAGCTGTAAATGAGAGAGTCGGATTAGAAACATGGCATTCATCAGGAGAGGACCCAGACAGTGTCAAGTCTCTAAGAAAAACGTGGTAACCTATAACTTTAACTTTCTTCTTTTCATCTCAGTGAAAAACAATCCATATTTTTTTCTGTTTGATTATTTAGTTCAGTAAAAGCATTTTGAGAATTTTAAAGTTGTAATTGTATCATTTGGTTCTTTGTTAGTAATTTTGCTTCATATATTTTGCATTAAAATGTATTTCTGTTATCAGTGTTCGTCTAAAATTTTTAGCTTTGGGGGATTAAAAAATTAAATGTATTATAGAATGAATGATGAATTACTTATTTTGGAAGTTCTATAGAAAATGGGATACTACTGAATCATCCCTTTGTCATTTTTTCATTATATATAGATTTATCTTCTTGACAATTTATTGTATGCATTCATTCAAACATTATGAATAAAGACATATAGTACTTGTATTTAAGGTCTTCTTCAGGAAGCAAAACTTTTCAGAGTGAGCCCAGACCATACATATCAGTCATAATCATTTTGGGCCTAATTGGTTTGGGAACAACATTCCTACTTTCCTTGGAAACAAATTAGCTTTCTAGCTCTTTGCTTCATTATAAAAATTGTTCACTCTAATTTTTGTCATTTTGTACGCCATAGGCATATCTCATTTTATTGTACTTTACTGTGCTTCACAGATATTACATTTTTTACAAATTGAAGGTTTGTGGCAACCCTGCATTGAGCAAGTCTGTCGAGGCCACTTTTTCCGATAGCATAGGCTCACTTCATGTCTCTGTGTCACGTTTTGGTAATTCTCACAATACTTCAGACTTTTCCATTATTTATCAAACTTTCTCATTATTATTGTTATGGTCATCTGTAATCAGTGATCTTTGATGTTACTATTATAATTGTTTGGGGGCACAACAAACCACACCCATATAAGACAGGACAAACTTAATCTATCAGTATTGTGTGTGTTCTGACTGCTCCACTGACTGGTGGTTCTCGCATCTCTCTCCCTCTCCCCAGGCCTCCTTATTCCCTGAGACACAACAATATTAAATTCAGTCAACTAATGGCCCTATAATGGCCTCTAAGTGTTCAAAAAAAAAAAAAAAGGGAAAAGTTACACATCTCTCACTTTAAATCAAAGTTAGAAATGATTAGTGAGGAAGGCATATTGAGAACCAAGATAGGCCAAAAGCTAAGTTTCTTGAGCCAGACAATTAGCCAGGTTGTGAATGCAAAGGAAAAGCTCTTGAAGGAAGTTAAAAGTGCTACTCCAGTGAACACATGAATGATAAAATGGAATAGCCTTATTGCTGATGGGGAGAAAGTTTGTGAGGTCTGGATAGAAGGTCAAACCTGCCACAACATTCCCTTAAGCCAAAGCCATATTCAGAGCAAGGCCCTATTCTTCTTCTATTCTGTGAAGACTGAGAGAGGTGAGGAAGCTACAGTGGAAAAGTTTGAAGCTAGCAGAGGTTGGTTCATGAGGTTTAAGGAAAGAAGCCATCTCTATAACATAAAAGTGCAAGGTGAAGCAGCAAGTGCTGATGGAGGAGCTGCAGGTTATCCAGAAGATCTAGCTAAGATCATTGATGAAGGTGGCTACACTAAACAATAGATTTCATCAGTGTTGACAAAACAGCCTTTTACTGGAAGAAGAGGCCATCTACAACTTTCATAACTAAAAAGAAGTCAATACCTGGCTTCAAAGAACAGGCTGTCTTGTTAGGGGCTGATGTAGCTGGTGACTTCCAGTTGAAGCCAATGCTCATTTTAGCACTCCAAATATCCTAGGTCCCTTAAAAGGTATGCTAAATTTACTCTGCCTGTGCTCTATAAATAAAACAACAAAGCCTGAATGATAGTGCATATGTTTACAGCATGGTTTACTGAATATTTTAAGCCCACTTTTGAGACCTACTGCTCAGAAAAAAAAAGATTCCTTTCAAAATATTATTGCTCATTGGCAATGCATCTGATCACCTGGGAGCTCTGATGAAAATATACAAGGAGATGAACGTTGTTTTCATGCCTGCTAACATAATATCCACTCTACAGCCCAAGATCGAGCAGTAATTTTGACTTTTAAATCTTATTTCAGAAATACATTTCATAAAGCTATAACAGCCACAGATGATTCTTCTGATAGATCTTGGCAAAGTAAATTGAAAACAAACCTTTTGGAAAGGATTCACCATTCTAGATGTCATTAAGAGCATTTGTGATTTGTGAGAAGAGGTAAAAATATTAACAGGCACTTGGAAAAAGTTGATTCCAGCCCACACTGATGACTTTGAGGGATTCAGGACTTCAGTGGAGGAAGTAACTGCAGATGTGATAGAAATAGCAAGAGAACTAGAATTAGAAGTGGAGCCTGACAGTGTACTGAATTGCTGCAATCTCATGAGAAAACTTGGACAGGTGAAGAGTTGCCTGTTACGAATGAGCAAAGAAAATGGTTTTTTGAAATGGAATCTACTCCTGGTGAAGATACTATGAACATTGTTGAAATGACAAAAAAATGATTTAGAATAGTTCATAAACTTAGTTGATAAAGCAGTAGCCAGGGTTTGAGAGGATTGACTTCAACTTTGAAAAATGTTTACTGTAAGTAAAATGCTATCAAATAGCATCACGTGCTACAGAGAACTCTTTCATGAAAGGAAGATCATTCAACATGGCAGACTTCATAATTGTCTTATTTTAAGAAACTGCCAAAGCCACCCCAAACCTCAGCATCCACCACCCTGATCAGTTAGCAACCATCGACATCAAGACCCTCAACCAACAAACAGATTACAACTTACTGAAGGCCCAGATTATTTTTAGTGTTTCTTTAGCAATAATGTATTTTAATTAGCTGTGTACATTTTTTGGGCACAATGCTGTTGCACAGTTAAAAGACTACAGAATGTTGTAAACATAAATTTTATGTGCACAACATTTAATAGACTACAGCATAGTCTATCTAACTTTTATATGCACTGAGAAACAAAAAATTTGTGTGACTCACTTTTTTGTGATATTCGCTTTATTGTGGTGGTCTGGAACTGAACCCACAATATGCCCAAGGTGTGCCTACATTACCTTTAACACAGAACAATTTGGAAAATTGTTTTCAGTGAATGGGAGAAAAATTATTCTTGGAACTGAAATCAAAACACAGCTCATTAAGCTTGTGGCATTTGCTTTGGTTTTTCTAAGAAAAGTTAAGGCTTCATTTCTTTTTCCTTGGAATTGAGTATTATTTACTTCTATCTAGTCACTTATTACTTGGTATTCACACAGCCCACATACTTCATAAATTGCATCTTGTCCTTTTGGAATAAACTCCACAGTATGTTTTATTTATTTATTTATTGATATATCTTAGTTGTATGTATTTTGAGGGTATGTGTGACATTTCGATACCTGTATATAATGTGTCGTGATCAAATCAGGGTAACTGGAATATCCATCACCTGAAACATTTATCTTTTCTTTGTGTTGAAAATGTTACAATTCTTTTCTTCCAGCTATTTTGAAATATACAATAAATTGTTGTTAACTATAATTTCCCTACTATACTATTGAATACTATAACTTTTTCCTTCCATTTAACTGTATTTTTGTACCCTTTAACCAACTTCTCTTCATCCCTTCCTCCTCACTTCCTTTCCCAGCCCCTGGTAACCACCGAAGTTCTACTCTCTACCTCCATGAGGTCCACTTTTTTAGCACCCACATATGAATGAGAACATGTAATATTTGTCTTTCTGTGCCTGGCTTATTTCACTTAATATAATGACCTCCAGTTTCATCCATGTTGCTGCCGGTGACAGGGTTTTATTCCACAGTATGCTTTAGAGACACTCCAATGTATTTGTAATATCCTTTGAAAAATACATTAAACAATTATCACCGTGGGCTAAGAATATGCACAAGTTAACAAATATATGGGGAAATATTGAACCTCATTAGAAATCAAGGGAATAGAGGTTTATGCTTCAAGTAGTTTTTTAAATTAAATTAGTGGCACTCTTTTCCATTGCTGGGGAAGTATAAATGGGCACAACATTTTACCATCATGTATCAAGAGCCTTTAGCATATCCAAGCACTCTTTTTCCCAGTAATTTCATGTTTGAAAACCTACAACTGATGATGTAAGATAATTTTTTAAATGCTGTACAAAAATGAGTTATACTGAATTATTTGTAATATAAAGAATATTCATAATCTAAATGCTCAACAATAAAATGGTAGAAGTAAGTTAGGACACATTCAACGTGACACAATATGATAAAGCCTTTAAAATAATGTACATGTTTTGTTAGTATGGGTAAACTCTTATATTAAAATGTTAGATTGAAAACTGCAATGCAAAATGTACATATAATCACTATGTAATAAGGAAAACATAGAAAAATAGAAAAGGAAATATACAATCAATGATGTTAGGAGTAATCATTCTTTAGGAGCTAGGCTTGTGGATTATTTTCTTCTTACCTCTATTTTCCATTTAGTTTCCAAGTTTTCCACATTTTGCATGCATGCTTTTATAACCAGGAATAAATAAAAGAAACATAAAGAAATGTAGGACTTGCTCCCTTCTCTCTTCCCCATTCCAAAATCCTCTCCTTTATCAGCCTAGTGTTGCCCTTCCCCCCATCCCTGCCCCACTTTAAGCCACAGGGCTGATACCACCTGGCTTCCCAGGGATAATGGAGCCACTGAAGGGGACATGTATTTTGAAGTCCCAATTAATGGGCAATTTAGGTTAAGATACCACCCTGTCTAAATCAGATCTCTGCAGAGACTGTAACCACAGAGCTCAATCTGAATCATTGTCAAAGTGACCCTAAGTGACCATGAGGTGGATAGGAATTCTTTAAAATTTAAATTGCCACCAGTGAAAGCTAAACATATTTTCCATTCACTAGTTCTTTAATATCAATAGATTAAAGAACAAATAAATGTATCAAGAGGACTTGCTATGGGTATGGGATTGAATTTGTCTTTTCAGATGAGTTGTTTCATTTAATCCTTACAAGAACTCTGTGAAGGGCAAGTGATAAACCACGTGTAGGGCCAGGGAAGTCTGAAACTTGGAATGATTATATGGTTGTCTCAAGGTCACCTTGTTAGTCCCAGGTTCAGAAGTCTCCTTACAATATCCTCAGGAAAACAGCCTGAGCCTCTGGGTCCCCTGCCTTCAACTGCTCAACAGGCCTCCTTACTCAACCAGGCCCTGCACCCTAGTTTAAGTCTTTAGAGGAATGGCCAGCCTGTGCTCCCTCACCTCAAAAGAATGGTGGTGATTTCTGCTTCCTCTTGAAGGCACTTGTGTCTACAAGGCACTTAACTGCACACCTGGATTTCCTGAGCAGCTGTAGTAGTGAGAACAGATCTGAACAGGGGAGTAACCATCAGGGAACACAGCCCCAACACAGCATAGTGGCCTCACAGCCCATGGGTATAGCATTGGCACTCCCGCTAACTGTTTTTTCACTCTGGCTGCCTTAAGTTCATCTTACCCAAGGCCTTTCAGCTCTAATATTTATCCTATCTGGACCACAGAGGATGAGTTGGTGGTATCCACTGAATGATTGAATCCTTAGAAGTCTGTGTTCTTAGTGAAAGTATATACCATGACCTTGCACATGAGGGGCATGAATTAAATCTTTAAGTTATTTTGGAAACTCATTGGCCTCCCAATTCATCTTTTAATAGGATTTAAAAGAGGAAGAAAAATGAAGCTTTACCTTGGTATACAAAGTTTGACAGGCTTTTTCTTAAATCTGTAATGTCCACAATATCTGAGCATTTAGGATACATTTATAGCCTGATCACCATAGGTTTTTATTAACATGAGTTTGTTTGCATAAGGGACTATGATGGTTAATTTTATGTGTCAACTTGGCTAGGTCATATCACCTAGGTATTGAGTCAAATACTAGTCTGGATGTTGCAGTGAAAATATTTTTTAGATAAATTAATTTAAATCAATAGACTTTGAGTAAAGCAAATTGCCCTTCACAATGTGGGTGAGCCTTATCCAATCCACTAAAGGCCTTAAGAGAAAAAAGACTGACCTTCCCAAAGATGAGGGAATTCTTCCACCAGTCTGCCTTCAAACTCAAGCTGCAACATCCACTCTTCCCTGGGTCTCCAGCCTGCCATCCACCCTACAAAGTGTGGACTTGCTGGCCTCCACAATCTCATAAGCCTATTCCTTAAAATAAATGTCTCTCTCTGACACTTTAGCTAGATGTTAGCTAGAATGAAGGGGGAGTGGATGCCTTGGCAACCGTCATCGTCTGCCGCAAGGCATATTTTCAAATTACTGGAGATTTTAGCAACTGACAAAACATCACACTGGCTAATAGCATAGTTCTTATTAACTGACTATAGATTCATGGACCAAGGAACACTACTGAGAGGGCCACATTTTTTGGCCTTGGAGCAATTAGGGTAATAAGAAATCATGGGTTCTTAAGCTCTGTTTTCTTTTAACAGTCACCAGCCTAGCAGATGTCATCACTGACTCTGCTTATTTACATGGTAGGGAAAAAATGACAAATATTTAACTGCTTTACACTCTGGTATTTAAGTTTGTACCCAGTCTTGAGGCCTTTAGGCATTTCCTTAGCACCACCTTTTTAGCATATAATCAATCAAGTACATACCCACCAATCACACCAGTGTTTGATATATCTTAGTGGCATTACAATGAAAACTACTCCTGAAAATATAATAAGCTGCAGTATTAGATATGCTACAAATGTGCTTTAAGGTTTTTGGGAAAAAATAAAATGGGAAAGTTTATCTTTTGTTCAAGTGCCAGTATAAAAAGGCTATCAAATAGAAAACAAACTGCCATCATAGGTAATGCTCCTCATTTAGCCCCTAGTTGATAACACCTTTAAATTAGGGGAGAAAAATCAATAGAAAATGCTCTTTAAAATTGAGGCAACAGTTGAACAGCTTGTCACGAGTTGAGGCGGGAGAAAAGCCAAAAACATAAAAAGCACCTGTGACTCAGATGTTTGATGACTTCTGAAGGAAGAATATGCCCACCTCTCTGGTTTGCTTCTCATCACTCAGCCATACCATACCAAGGACATGAACAGGCCTTACAACAGATAATCCCCATTGTAATCATTTTTCATCTGTCCATAGCACTTTACTGTTTTCAAATGTTTTGGTTGAGGAGTTACATCCAGGCCAAACAAACCTTGTTACAATGTCTTTTACTAAGGAACATAGCTCCTCTACTCTGGCCAGTCTTGGACCAGGATCTAGACAGCAAGGGTAAGCTGAGAGCCCCACAATAGATTCCAATTTTAACACGAGCTGGAGGTTTTCTTTAACTAGATAATACAGAAATAAGAGAATTGAGAATGACTAAATCCATGCCATGAACTAAACCATATATGATTATTAGCATTCACATAAACATCATTGTAATTCAACAAATATTAATTAGTGTACAGAGGGGTTTTGATGTTAACATCTAATTCTTCCCTACTAAGGAAGTGGTAAAAGCTTAGCCAGCAGGTGTGAGAGGCATCCCTGGCTCTTTAGCGAGCTTGTGTGGTCCTTTGAAGATCACCAGCTTGCTTTGCGAACCATGCCTGGGCATTCTTTCCGTTCCTTGGGATGTAATTAAATATGAAGCTAGTTAGGGCAAAGGGATACTTCCCTTGCCACCACCACACATATCTTGTGATTCAGTTGCCTCCTAGCAGTGTTTATTCTACAGCTTCCAACTTCACTATCAGTTTTCCTGATTGAGAACATGGGAGAACTTATCGGGTTGGTTTTCAGCTAAGTACTTGCTGACTTTAGACATTTGGCCTCAAGCTGGAGGCCTGCATCCCACTTCTTGACAACCCTAAGCACAGCAAGTATACTCTTAGAGTCTCTTCTCAGAGTCTTTCCCATACCACAGCTTCTCGGGGCTTATGGTTTTCTTTTCTGGATAAACATGGCTGTTTCCCAGCTGCTGTAGGGGCAAGCTTTAATTAGAGAGAATTTTATTTAACAACCACTATGTGCTAGGCACTGCTCTAAGAGCATTATAAATATTAACTCTTTAAATATGCATAATTATACCACGAGGTAGGTACTATTATTTCTCCATTATATTTATAGAGAAACTTAAGCACAAATAAGCTAAATAACTTAGGTTAATTAATAGATTAGATTTCACTAAGCAGCTTTAGTTTAATAGATGGAATTGGATTAACTGAAAAACCATAGCGCCTTATAAAATGAAGCAGGTTGGGTACCTTCCCGAAGTTGTCAGTCTGTGGTATGTGTTGGAATTACAGACTCTGGAATTAAATACTTGAATTGAAATCCACCATTCACTATGCAAAGGGTAGGGGTAGCAGTGCCCATCCCTTGGAGTTGTTGTGAGGATTAAATCAAGGAAATTTGCTTCAGTACCTGACATTTATGTGTTTAGTGAATATCAGTTACTTTTATTAATTACTGCTGTTATTGATGTGATAGTAACAGTGTTGCCGGCTTCTCTAGGAGCCCTAAAGAAGAGCCCTTTAGCATCTATGGACTATGCTGGAATGAAACTCAACACCCCCACCACCTTCCACACCTTCTCTTCTTTCCTCCCTTCACCTTCATGCTTGGTTCCCTATCTACTAGATTCTGGTAAGCTCCAGATTCACAAAAAGAGCCTCAATTAAGATTTTGGAGAAGCCTAAACAGTCCTATGTCAAAAGCTGCCAAGAGCCAGGGTGTTCTTCACATTTTCCCTCAGCCTGACTCATCAAAGCCGGCTTGTTACTGGGATTGCATTTTGGAACTAAGGCAGCTGGTATTTCAAAGGGGCTGAAGTTAAAAAGAAGAAATGAAAAATATCTCTTTTCTAACACATCAGAGCTCTTGAATGAATTAGAACAGCAATTAGAAGCTAACGTTAATCTAGACAACCTCCGTATGTCATAAAATAGGAGAATGATGCTGACCTATAAGAACAGGCACCATATGCCTTGGTAACTCCCAGCAAGTCCTGCTCAGAGGCCCCAGTGGCTTCTCACAGACCATCCCTGTCCCAGAACTCATACTTTCTCTGTCTTAGTGGTGCACACATGGAATGATGGAGCCTAAAATATGTTATCAAAAAGGTAATGATCTTCTGCACTAGAAACTTGTGTTTTGGGAAGGCCAGAATTTTCCTCTGCTAGCAACATCTTCCAGAGGAAGGGATGGGGCTTTGCTTTCTTTTGGGGTTTTTTTCCATCCTATATCCATGCATTAAGTTCATGTGCTCTGCATCAGACAGATTAATGGGTTTGAATGCTGGATTAGCCACTTATTTGCTGGGTGATGGTGGACAAGTTATTTAACCTTTCTGAGTTTGGAAGTAACAGTACTTTCCTCAAAAGATTATTGTAGAGGAAAAGAGGGATACAGCACAAAAATCACTTAGCAATGACTTAGCTGCAATGACTCAGAGCTATTACTATGATGTTTTCATTTTGAAGTTGCTGCATGGGTATTTACTTTATAAAATATTTAGCACCATATCATTGCTTATGATTATGAAACCATTTTCTCAATGTGTAGTACTTCTTTTTTAGCATGCAAACAATTTAATTTCTATAATTAATTCCCCTAATTTTTTTCCCAGCATTGACCTAAGGCAGTTAAAGATACCACCACTTGGGAATTGGTGAATGAGGAGACTTAGGTACCTTCTGAAAGACTTCATAGGATCATACAGTGAATGTTTGAGGATATTAAGACTCAAGTCATCATCTAATAAACTTAAGTGTGTATTTAAGTTTTGAAGTCCCTAGAAACTAAAAAATATGTGTAGAAGACTATAGCTTCAAGACAAACATCAAATGAAAACTATTTGTACTGTATCTCAATAGGCATTTCATTTTTTTCTGCTCAAAAGTTTTAATCATCAAGCTAAGTTAATATTATATAGCTAACATTTTTTAACTTGACTACATGAATGTCTTCTTTAATGTGCAATTTTTAAAAGTTTGCTATGCAATTATAAAGTTATACCAAGAGAATTAAGAATGAGATTACAAATACTTATGGCTCCTTCACTCAGATTATGAACTAAAACATTATCTATCCTAAGGAAGCCCCTGAGTCCTCTTTTTTAATTGCATTTTTCCCTTCCCCCAGAGATAATCACCATTTTGAACATGGTACTTGGGTTGTATTCACTAATGGTGGTTTCATACTTTCAATATGACTATACGGATTCTTTTTTTCTCTTTTTTAAATTATACTTTAAGTTCTGGGATACATGTGCAGAACGTGCAGGTTTGTTACATAGGTATATACGTGCCATAGTGGTTTGCTGCACCCATCAACCCGTCATCTACATTAGGTATTTCTCCTAATGCTATCCCTCCCCTAGCCCCCCACCCCCCAACAGGCCCCGGTGTGTGATGTTCCCCTCCCTGTGTCCATGTGTTCTCATTGTTCAGCTCCCACTTATGAGTGAGAACATGTAGTGTTTGGTTTTCTGTTCTGTTTTAGTTTGCTGAGAATAATGATTTCCAGTTTCATCCATGTCCCTGCAAAGGACATGAACTCATCCTTTTTTGTGGCTGCATAGTATTCTGTGGTGTATATGTGCCACATTTTCTTTATCCAGTCTATTATTGTTAGGTATTTGGCCTGGTTCCAAGTCTTTGCTATTGTGAATAGTGCTGCAATAAACTTACGTGTGCATGTGTCTTTATAGTAGAATGATTTCTAATCCTTTGGGTATATACCCAGTAATGGGATTGCTGGGTCAAATGGTATTTCTGGTTCTAGATCCTTGAGGAATTGCCACACTGTCTTCCACAATAGTTGAACTAATTTACACTCCCACCAACAGTGTAAAAGCGTTCCTGTTTCTCCACATCCTCTCCAGCATCTGTTGTTTCCTGACTTTTTAATGATCGCCATTCTAACTGGCATGAGATGGTATCTCGTTGTGGTTTTGATTTGCATTTCTCTGATGACCATTGATGATGAGCTTTTTTTCATATGTTTGTTGGCCGTATAAATGTCTTTCTTTGTTTCTTTGATTGGTGATCTGTCTTTTCAAAGACACTTTGTCTTTGAGTTCTTGAGCCCTTGCCTTATTGAGTTCATGTTTCTATTAGGTTTTCCATAGTGCGAAATCCTCAAGAGGAATTTTCTTTTGTTTTTTCTTGGATTTTCTTAACTTCCAGACTGGGTTCTTCATCTCCTTTTTAGATACTGGTCTAAGCCAGGTGTTTTGTGGTTGCCCCGTGAAGGGCCAGATCAACATTCCATCCAAAATTAGTTTCCATGTTGAGTTGACAACTCCAAACCCACTAAGAGGATATGAAAAAGTTCATTATTCACATGATGGGACTTTGTGAGGCAAACTGGAAGGCTCATGCCAGTCCAGATAACAAGCAAGGCAGAGAGAATGGGTTGGGCCCTTACAGTGACTAGGGAGCGGAATGGGATAAGGCTTTCTGCATGTGGTGTGGGACTTGAGTGTGTGGGCTTTCTTACCACCTTGCCCAGATATAGGGCAAAAGCAAGAGAAAGAAGAGAGATAGGGCTTCAAAGCTGTCAACTGCCAAACATCAAAAATTGAGTCTTTTTTAAAAAAAAAATTTTACAAGGTGTCATTAATTTTGTCCCTCAGGGGTGACCCCTGCTTTGGGAAACTCTGTGCTCTGATCATTTTGCCTGAGAACTGTGAGTTCTTCTTGGATGGTTTCAGAGAGGACAGCAAGGCAGTGATGCCTTTACTCTATTATTTTTAACCAGAAACCTTTGTCTAAATGCCTCTTTATAAATGATATTGATGAACCAAGAGAGTTCTGCCACTTTGAGTTTGTGGACTATGTTTTGCTTGAACTCAGATTTTTTTTTTTCTTATTTCAAAGGAAAAACACTGACAAAAAAGGCAGCATATATTCTGTTGGTGGTTATTTTGCGAATAAGGCTGACATGTGTATGGTTATACTTGAATATTTTATAGGGCCATGGTTACATCTTGGAAAATATTATGGATTTGGGTATTAGATTTTCCTTTTTTTTTCTTTTTTTGAGAGAGAGAGAGAGATTCGCTCTTGCTACCCAGGCTGCAGTGCAATGGCGCTATCTCGGCTCACTGCAACCTCCACCTCCCGGGTTCAAGCAATAATCTTGCCTCAGCCTCCCTAGTAGCTGGGATTACAGGCGCCCGCCACTACACCCAGCTAATTTTGTGTGTTTTTAGTAGAGACGGGGTTTCATTATGTTGGCCAGGCTGGTCTCGAACTCCTGACATCAGGCGATCCACCTGCCTCAGCCTCCCAAAGTGCTGGGATTACAGGCATGAGGCACCACGCCCGACCTAGATATTTTTATATTAAAGAAGCAAAATAAAAATGTATAGGTTTTCATAATTGAATTGGATGTGCTTTCATTATAATTCAACAGGATATGCATATTGATGTTGTTATTGACATATTTGATTAAAAGCTTCATTATATTATGCATTTCTAAAAGCCCTACTTTTTGATGGAAAGAACAATTTTGTGTTCATTTTTAACTTTTATTTTAGGTTCAAGAGTACATGTGAAGGTTTGTTATACAGGTAAACTTCTGTCACAGGGGTTTGTTGTACAGATTATTTCATTACCCAGTTATTAAGCCCAGTACCCAATAGTTATCTTTCTGCTCCTCTCCCTTCTCCTACCCTCCACCCTCCAGTAGACCCCAGTGTCTGTTGTTCCCTTCCTCGTGTTCATGAGTTCTCATCATTTAGCTTCCACCTATAAGTGAGAACACGTGGTATTTGGTTTTCTGTTCCTTTGTTAGTTTGCTAAGGCTAATAGCCTCCATCTCCACTCATGTTCCCATAAAAGACATGGTCTTGTTCTTTTTTATGGCTGCATCATATTCCATGGTGTATATGTGCCACATTTTCCTTATCCAGTCTGTCACTGATGGGCATTTAAGTTGATTGCATGTCTTTGCTATTGTGAATAGTGCTGCAGTGAACATACATGTGTATGTGTCTTTATGGTAGAATGATTTATACTCCTTTGGGTATATACCCAGTAATGGGATTGCTGGGTTGAATGGTAGTTCTGTTTTTAGTTCTTTGAGGAATTGCCATACTGCTTTCCACGATGACTGAACTAATTTACACTCCCACCAACAGTGTATAAGTGTTCCCATTTCTCTGCAACCTCACCAGCATCTGTTGGGTTGTTTTTTGTTTGTTTGTTTAACTTTTTATAATAGCCATTCTGACTGGTGTCAGATGGTATCTCATTGTGGTTTTGATTTGCATTTCTCTAATGATCAGTGATATTGGATTTTTTCAGATGCTTGTTGACCACATGTATGTCTTCTTTTGAGAAGTGTCTGTTCGTGAACTTTGCCCACTTTGTAATGGGGATATTTATTTTTCTCTTGTAAATTTGTTTAATTCCTTATAGATGCTGGATATTAGACTTTTTTCTGATGCGTAGTTTGTAAAAATTTTCTCCCATTCTGTAGATTGACTCTTTACTCTGATAGTTTCTTTTGCTGTGCAGAAGCTCTTAAGTTGAATTAGATCCCATTTGTCAATTTTTGCTTTTGTTGCAATTTCTTTTGGTGTATTTGTCATGAAATGTTTGCCTGTTCCTGTGTCCAGGATGGTATTGCCTAGGTTGTCTTCCAGGGTTTTTATAGTTTTGGATTTCACATTTAACTCTTTAATCTATCTTGAGCTGATTTTCATATATAGCGCAAGGAAGGGGTTCAGCTTCAATCTTCTGCACATGGCTAGCCAGTTATCCCAGCACCATTTATTGATTAGGAAGTCCTTTCCCCGTTGCTTGTTTTTGTCAGCTTTGTTGAAGATCAGATGGTCATAGGTGTGCAGCCTTAGTTCTGAAAGCCCTACTTATTATTAAAATGAGAAAGACAACATTAAAAGATATTAAAAGATTAGTATAAATATTGTATCAAATATATTTCATTTTAAATAAAACATAAATTCTAGAATATGTGTAATGTGTAGGAGGACCCATACAAAATCCATGGGCACCCAAATTTTGACTAATAATCAGATAAGGTTAACTCTGGATTCTATTAAATTGATTATAAAATGACTGTGCTTTACATTTTAACGTTTCTGAAATCAGGATGGGTCTTCAAAAATATACTTGCCAGGCACCGTGGAAAAAATAAATTGTAAATATAATTGCCTGTTCATTTGTTGACTTGGCCTTGTGTGAAAAATATCTATTATTGAAATGATCACTTCACTGAGTTATTTGTGCTGGTAGCATCGTGTGCCATTTTTCATTACCTTACCTTGGATAATTAGCTCTTGAGATGTCTTTATACACCAAGATGTAGCAAGTCAAAGAAAGTTACTGTGTGCCTGAAAAATCCCAAGTTACACAGGGCTGTTTAGTGGAAAAGCTGTACAACTGCCAAATCTCTTGACTAGATTAAAGAATTTGAAGGAAAAAAAGATTTAGGAGATGTTGGTGTGAAGCTTATGTACCGTGAGAGACAATCCACCTGTCCAAATTTCAGTATAAATCTAATTTTGAGGAAACATCAAACAAATACATATATATAAACTGGCTTAAATTTTTCAAAATGTTGATGTCACAAAAGACAAAGGCTGAGAAAATGTTTGGATTAAAGAAGACTAAGGAGACATGACAGCTAAATGAACTGCCTGATCCTTGATCAACTCCTAAGGTAGGGGAATATAGCTACAAAGGACATTGGGACAGCTGGAAATATTTGTTTATGGATAGTAGGGGAATAGTATTGTAGTAATTTAAAATTTCCCTGAATTGATCATTTTCCATGTTTATGTAAGAGAGTGTCCTTGTTCTTGGAAATACACACTGACATATCCAGTAGTAAAGCAACATATTTATTACTTATTTCTTCTATGAATGCTTACTGAGTTTGACCTATACAAAAGGTCTATGCTAAAGTACTATCAACTGCTTACTGCCCATCAACAATTTTCTGGAGAATGGTTTGTTCAAATTTTCACTTGCATCTTTGTATATAATTTTGGAAGTAGAAATTGTTGGTCTGTCTTTTACTTGTAATATTCTTTTCCTCTTTTCTTCTTGAAGCATATTTGCATAGCTTACATGACAGTTATGTTGGGGGAACAAACCAGGTGGGAATTTTGATCTCCTTGAAATTTCTTTTATAAGGAAAAACAACTGGTTCACTCTTTCAGCAAGTTCCCAGGCCTACATTAATAGTCAAGGTTAAAGAGATGAATTGATCACTATTCATGCTTATGGCAGCTTTTGTGGAAAAGGGTCTGTGCATGGGTAGTTGTGGAGGAGTAAAGAGTGCTCTGCCAGAGATTGCAAAATTCTCAGGGAGCCCAGTGGCTAGAGCAACAACATGACAAGTGTCCCAGGGGAAGGGATGCATGCGCTGGACTTCCATGAGGAGAGAGTACAGCAGGTGAGAACAGGAGGGAAGGGCAGGCTATATAAAGTAAAGAGCAAGAAGGGGCAGACTTGAAAGCCTGGGCCAAGTTTAGGCAAGACTAACTTCTGAGGGCTGAATCTAGGCTGCAAGCAGAGAGTAGATGGGAGAAGAGTAATCTTGATTAGGTGTCAACATTCTCCACCTTATTATATGTAGTCCCGTCAGGTGGACAGTACCCCCTTTTACAGTTGTGGAAACTGAGCTCACCGAGACAGTAATTTACCCAAGGTAATTTTCCAAGTAAGGGCGGGAGCAGGATCCAAACCCAGATTTTGGACTCTAGGGTGTGCCTTCTCAACAGGATTATATTCCTCTAAGGGGGCAAAAAGTGGCCTTTGGAGGGAGAAAAAAATCTTGCTCTCTTTATCTATAAAGCAGAGACATATATACAGATGATGCTATATGAGAAAATGGATGATTAAAATACAAGTTGTTGTCTAAGGTGTTTTCAGCAGTTCATATCCCCACTCTGTTGTGCTTAAGGTAGACAGTATAACTGTGGTATTAAAATTTTATCCAGGGGGTAATTAGGGGGAAAATGTCTGAAAAGGCAACAATGTAAAACAAAGGTTATGAAACACTGCTCTATAGCAAGACAGGCAAGGACAGTGTCCTGAAGCCACGGAGGTCCTGGGATGCCTGGTTGAAGTTGACGTTTCTGTTCCTTGAGCTGATGGTCTGTTCTCCTGACTTCATTAGCAGGGGCTCCTACAGCCCCATGAAGGTAGGTGTTGGTCTTGCTTATAAAAAGTGATAAAATGAGCTTGTGTTGAGTTGAGAAGAAAATCCTCATCCTGGGACTTAATTCCTCACCCTGTTAAAAGCGATGAGAAACCATAGTGTGTGTGTCAAAGGAGCATCTTTCTAGGACGGGAACACTGGATAACTGTGACCTTTGGTTAAATGATATTTCGAGAGTAATAACCCACAAACTTCCACGTTCCCTACAGATGAGTAACCTTAACCCTGCGTACTCATTTCTTAGGGTTTCCATAATAAAGTACCACAAACTGGGTGGGTTAAAAAACAGTTCTGAAGTCTGGAAATCTGAAATCAAGGTGCAGGCAAGGCCATGCTCTCTCTGAAGTCTGTAAGAGGAATCATCCTTTGATCCTTCCCAGCTTCTGGTGGTTTGACAACCTTTGGTGCTCCTTTGCTTGGAGCCATGTAACTCTAGCCTCTGCCTTCGTTATCACATAGTATTCTCCCTGTGTCTCTGTCTTCCTACGGCCTTTGACCATCTTCTTATAATGACACCCATATTGGACTGGGGTCCACCCTACTCCAGTATGACCTCACATTAACTAAGTGCATCTTCAATGACCCTATTTCCAAATAAGGTCACATTTCTAGCTACTCAGTGTTAGGACTTCAACTTACCTCTTTGGGGGAGGGAAGAAGCATAATTCAACCCACAACATGCTGTGGGATTTTCTGTGTTTTTTTAATACTTGCCACTCATCAGTGGTATTTGGTGGATGTTGATATCAGTCTTGCAGCTTGCACCCCTCAAAACTGGAGCTTCAGGATGTTAGTCTGGAATTGGCATTGGTGTGACTTTAGAAAGAGATATAAACAATGACAAATACACAGGAAGATGTTACATAGGCATGTGACATGGGCATCAGTGAGAAGGTGACAGTTTTAAAACAAGAGGTAGATGCTTTAATCTTAGAAAGCGTTTAATTAATCTTCCATTTTATGTCGTTACACCCAGAAGAGGTATGTGGCTCTGTTGTCCCCCATCTCAATGCATGGATGAACCTCATTCTACCATGTCCTGAAGGGCAGGATCTGGTCTTCTTTATCTTTGTACCCAACACAGCTCGAGCACAATGCCTGGCACACTGTAGATGCTTAGCAAATGTGGAGTTGAAGTCTCAGAGCCTGGACTGTGTTTCTCAGTCCACCAACTGTTTTAGGTGGGGCCAATACTGGAGAAATGGATGAGTGATGCCTTAGCTGTACTGATAGCTCAGATCTGCTCCTGCCATGAACTCTAGGAAAAATAGGCCTTGCTGTGACGAAGAAGGACCCCACACCTTCTGCGCAACCTCCTGGAGGCCATAATGGAAGAAGAGTTGGATTTAGGGTTTCAGTGTTGCTCGTTATTTCAGAGAAATAGAGGTGGGAGGAGGAGAAGGAGACCTCTCTGATGAGCCCAGGAAGTCCTTTGCTGTGCACCACCCTCCCCACACCAACTTGCAACTTTTTACTGCCCTTGTATCAGGTGAATATGGAAGATTCTGTCTTGGGAGTTCTGATATGCACAGACTGCAAACTTTCTGGGGTCCATTAAGACCATCCTGATATGTTAAGGGGAATCTCTCCTCAAATTGCACTTCTGGGGGACAAAGCAATCTTGAGATCTGAAGAAAACTTTTTTTTTCCTTTATTTATGTGGCATCCCCACTCCTGTTCAGAGGGTGTTGACAATGTTTTTGCTTAAGGTAGAATTAAGGTTGTAGATGAGTACTGGTTTCAACACTTTAATAACAATTTTAGTCTATGACTTAAAACTCCTGACACAAATGAAAAGCTGTGATTCCCTTAAGGTTGTACCTCTAGTTTGAATGTATGTCAGATTACTGACTCATATATCCTGGTTGAATTTTTTTTTATTAATGAATTGAAATCCTAAAATTTACTCAATGGACTCTTACTACAGAGAAGGTTCTGTATTCCAAGTAATTTACAGTTAATATAGTCTGCTCACTTGGATAAGGCTGCAGGTTATGTTATAGGAGCAAATGAATGATTAAAATATAAGTTGTCTAGGGTGTTTTCAGCAGTTCACATTCCTGCTCCCTTGTGTTTAGCACAATCCTACCAACTGTCCCTCTATACTACAATATGAATGAAAATATGTGTATGAGTGACATATTTGTGGATATATGTTTAAATTTAAAAGCTGGTATTTCTTCATGTAGAAGGCAACTTTTATGTCCTTTTTGCTTTTCTGTCCTTTTTGCTTTTCTATAGTTTCCAAAGCTTTTACTGTCAATATTTATTACATATAGAATCAAGAAAACAATGACTGTTATTCATAAACCTATAATGACTTTTCAGAAAAAATTTCCTATAACTAGGCCATAAATAAGCATTTGCTATTGATTGTCAGAGATTATTAAAGTTGAGAATAGTAAATAATGATTCTAACTCTAGGCTTCCCAGAAGAGAACTAGACTCACATCTGCAATTTAGAAATTATGTGAACTAAGCAAGCATTCAGGAAGAAATGCATCACTTACCTACCCATGGGTGGATTTGAGCAAAGGCTGTGTGCAGTTGTAAAGCAAGAATGAGGTCTGGGTGGGAGAAAGACTCAGTGGTTTTCAGGGGCTCAATCTAATTGTCTAGAGGGCATTCATAAATATCTTTTCTGAGAGTATTTTGATTACCACAATGACTGGGGTTACTACTGACCTCTGGTGCAGTGGGGCCAGGCATCCTGCAGTATGTGGGCCAGTCGCAGGCCAAGAAGATCTGTTCCCTCCAAAATACCAGGAGGGTTCTGTTGAGTGGCAACAGTAGACTCTACCGAGTGGGTTTTCTGTGAGCACAGAGGAGGGTGAGGATCTCCTGAGTCAAGCTAGGTATTGTACTCAGAATGAAGGCTAGGCCTTATTTCTACCCAGAAAGACCTAGTTAGCTTTTCCACTGGTGTAGAAGGAGCTAGTCCACATGAAAGTTAACTTCTGTTTCTGGTACACACGAGATACCCTGAAATGAGGTCTAAGAGATGGTGGTAACATTTTCAATGCTAACAGTTATAAGGTGCTTATCAGATGCCAGGCATTGTGAATAATCACCCATGATCCTATCACCTTGATAGAGTTATTGTCATCTCTACGTGTTATCATCCATATAACCTCATATTTTAAATGGTAAAGTCTTCTTTTTACTACCATTTTACATAAATACATCAACTCCTATCCATATTTCTATACAATAGCCATAGTTATTGAGATGCATATTTAATAGTCTATCATGATATTGTATCAATGTATTAATACCCATTTTCATGATTTTAAACATTGGGCGTTTCTTCTCTCATTTTTATTTCACAGCTATAGACAGTGCTCCCATGAATGTCTTTATACAGATATCCTTTGCTTCTGGTTATTTTCCTAAGAAAAACTCTACGAGTAGCAGTCTTGGTTCAAAGAATGTATATATTTTTGGCTCTTCTTAAATAGTACTATGTTGCTTTCTCACAAAATTACATGAACTTATTCTGCCACCAGCAATAAATATCACTTTCAGCACAAACACACCAATGTCAAGTTCCCTCATTTAAAAAATTCTAACTACTTTTCTGGGAGTAAAACAATGTTTTTCTCTAGGTGAGTTAAATATTTCCAGGACTTTGGATGTTTTTCTCTGGCTTCCTTAAAATATCTTATTAGCCTCTTGAGATGGTTGAGGATATAGTGTCAGATTTGTGAAGCTGGAACCAAAGTTACACTAAGGATGTATTGTATATAGTTTTCTTCCAGCAAAAATTATTTAGCCCTGAAAGCCAAACAGCAATTCTATACAAAATACTGTATTCATTAATCTTTTTATCAACTTACGGAGATATGAAATGGAATCAAACACATACAACTCAAGGATACTACATTCAAGTTATGCACAAGAAAAGGGAACAGAACTCCCCAGTCTCAGCCCTCTTGGGCTACATTGATTGACTGAGCCAGAGAGGTAAACAAGAGGAAAAGGTACATCATCCCTGGCTTCAGTTCTAACCCGTTTCCCCATTTGTCATTTATATTTTAGCATGTTGTCTTTACATGTTCCCATGGAGAGCACTGTTCAGGCTTGTATTGACAGTTGCAGGGCGGAACATTCATATCCACTGCACGCCATCAGAAAGCCTGTGAATTCATCATGCTTTTGTGGACACTGGGCTTGAAAACACTGCTCTGCGTCACCAGCTACAAAACCCAGGCACAGCCCCATCTTCACCCACTCCCTTATTGTATTAAGACACAAAACACATCTAAGAAACAAAGCCTGGCTTGCCCTGTGTTTCTAAATAAGTAGTAGTATGGTCCTGTCTTTCTAAATAAATGAGTAGATTGGTAGCTGGTACCCATGGGACAAAAGGATTGTAGTCTCAGAAGTGGATTCAGTAACACTACTCCTTTGGGAGAGAAACATGTCACCACATGTTTTGGGGATGCACCTGCACATCTCTTCTCCCCCCATATCCTGGCAATGGTTGTACAGAAGCTATGCACCACCACCTACTTTTTATCTTTACTGTCACTGTATTTACTATGACTCTTCAGGTACTTTTCATGTGCTTATTTCATCTAAAACAAAAATTCACAACAGATTCTAATCCAACCTACCTCAAGGCCAAATTTCACAGGATACTTTTTTTTTTTTTTTTTTTGCTTTTTAAAGTGTGATATAATATACATAACATAGAACTTAATATTTTAACCATTATTAAATGTACAGCTCAGTGGCATTAAGTACATTCATGTTGTTGTGCAACCATCACTATCCATCTCCAGAAATTTTTCATCATTCCAAACTGAAGCTCTATGCCCATTAAATAGTAACTCCCTATTCCTTTCCTCCCCCAGCTCCTGGCAACTATCACTTTACTTTCTGTCTCTGAATTTGACTACTTTAGGTACCTCATATAGGTGGAATCATACAGTAGTTTGCCTTTTGTGTATTACAACAGTGGTCCTCGACCTTTTTGGCACCAGGGACGGGTTTTGTGGAAGACAGTTTTCCCACTTATGGTGTGCGGAGAGGGATGGTTTCAGAATGAAACTCCCATATGCAGTTCACAACCAGTTCGTGCTCCTAGGAGAATCTAATGCTGCCACTGAGCTTTTGTAGAGCCAGTCCATGGCCTGGAGGCTGGGGACCCCTGTCTTACCAAATACATTTTAAACATTTAAATTTTACCCCAGCTTATGCTTAAAGTGGTTTGCAGTATCTTTCCAAAAGACCTTTACTAACATGAAAAGATACATAGACATAAATTTTTAAATAGTAGAAAAATATAAACTAAGTATAATTCAAAAATGCACCCTGCTGTGAATGACACAATTTCAGACATTGGATCACACATTTATATCTGGGTCCCTTAATGCCCAAAACAGAACATAATACTTGATCAATTACATAATTCTTATAGAGAACATACTGACTTCCAAGCAAAGTAAGTATTTCAGGGCACTTTAATTCTGAAAGATTTTTCTTCCTTTCATTCTTTGCAGGGAAACATTAATGTGGGGGACTGTATCCTTGATAATGGCCTCATAGTATTTCACAGGACTGCTCCTTAAAAAGCTAACTCCACAAGAGCTCTAAAAAAGGCCTGAGAGTGAGGCCAAGGAAGCATGGCTTATATTGACATTGTTCATTTATACAGTCATTTAACAATAGTTCACCAAGTCACCTGTGAGCATGGATTACAAAGGCAAATGAGGTATAATTCTTACCCTCAGTGAGATTACAAATCATAGCCTAGTGCTTTTGATTAAGGGTCCTCAACCCCCAGACTGATACCGGTCTGCAAGCTGTTAGGAACCAGCCTGGTTCCTAACAAATCAGCGATGGCATTAGATTGTCATAGGAGCACAAACCCTATTGTGAATTGTGTGTGCGAGGGATCTAGGGTACGCGCTCCTCATAAGAATCTAATGCCTGATCCCAAAACCATCCACCCCCTTACCACCCTGGTCCATGGAAAAGTTGTCTTCCATAAAACCAGTCCCTGGTACCAGAAAGACTGGGGACTGCTGCTTTTGATGATCAGGCTAGATTCAGGAGCAAGAAATCTAGGCTCCATGTCCTTTAACATCCTTACATATCATTTTCTGCAGTCCAGCTTCTGAGAGATGTTGGGCATCTAAAAAGTGTCTTCCACCAGCAAGGGCATTCTATGTGGTGGATTATTGTGAGCTCCATATACCTTAAAGCACAAACCAACAGACTGATGGCTCCCCATGCCTGGGTGAGACCTCCCACATGGAGTGAGTCACACAAGATGTCAGGCAAAGCCAAAGCAAGATGCATTTGCCTTTTGACATAAGAATCTGTGGTAGGGAATAAAGCACAGGAGGAAGAGAGTCATTTTGATGTCCTCAACTGCAGTAGGAGCCATCTCCCTGACTTGTTCTGACCTGACTTGTTCCCTACCGTAATCTCCTGGATGCAGAAGTCCCTCAGGCCCATCGGGTAAACTAAGAATCTTGCTGGGGTTGGGGTCAGAATGTGAGCCATCAGAGAGATGGCTGGATCAGGGGATTCAGACAATTATATGGGGTGCACTGGTTGGTGGTTGGGACGGATGGCAGGTCAGGAATGAAAACAGGCGAGCTGAAAATGGGAGATGAGGAAATGCAGTCCATCCTGATGGCTCTTCTCAGGAGTTTGACCATAGAGAATGGGGTAAAAGCTGGGACAGTTGTGGGGTCAAGGAGAGGCTGACAGTTTATTTACTATGTGTGATTTTAGAACATGTGTGATGATTCAGTAGAAAGGGAGAAATTGATGATTGGGGCACAAGGGTAAACTCTAGGTGTGAGGCTTTTAGGAATCTAAGGAGCTGGGACTCACTCAGAGCAGGAGTGAGGGCCTGGCTTCTGATGGAAGGGAATGTTCCCAGTATTTTCAGAGGTTTGCAAGCAGGATGCAGATGCTGGGGAGGTTGGGGTGGAGAGATGAGGTACGCCCACTTGGTGCCTCATTTTCTCACAGAGGGTAGTTTGGAAGTTTGAGAAGACAGGACATATAAAAGAGTTGTCTCAGGAAACAAGGATTTTATTGGTCATGTATTGGTTATTTGCTTTGGGGTGTGGCATGGTGAGATCATTTCTTGCCTTTCGCAGGGCACAGCACCTGCAGGGTCACGAGGGAGCTGGCCGGTTCTCTGGTTGGGACACCTAAATCTGAACCTAGGAGTAGAAACTAGGGCCAGACTCTCTGCTGGACAAACACAAAGGAATCTCTGGTCAGAATGGCATGCCATTCAAAGTCTGTGGTGCTTGTTTAATGGGAAACCCCCCAGTTTGGTTGTGTGATTTTTCTGCAGTTTATTCAGTGGCTCAGGGACCGGATGCAGAAAGTAGGCTCTAGGGCTTGCCTGGGGCAAGCATCAAGATAGGTGCTTAGTGCACTAAGTTTTAACCTTTATTACTGTATTATATGCATTTTATTTTTTTATTTTTTATTTATTTTTTGGAGACAGAGTCTCGCTCTCTCACCCAGGCTGGAGTGCAGTGGCATGATCTTGGCTTATTGCAACCTCTACCTCCCGAGTTCAAGCAATTCTCATGTTTCAGCCTCCTGAGTAGCTGGGAATACAGGCTCACACCACCATGCCCAGCTAATTTTTTGTATTTTAGTAGAGACGGGGTTTCACCATGCTGCCCAGGCTGGTCTCGAACTGCTGACCTCAGGCAATCCAACCACATTGGCCTCCTAAAGTGCTATGATTACAGGCATGAGCCACCGCGCCCAGCCTGCATTTTAAAAAGTAAGTTTTTGCTAAATCCTGTTTTACTACATCTATATATTTTTATGTGTAACATTTTTATTGTCACTCAATTCAAAATATATTCAAATTTCTTTTGTGATTTCTTCTTTAACTTGTGGGTTATTTAGCAGTGTGTTTTTAAACTTTCCAAGCATGTGGAGATGTCTTGGTTATATTTATATTATTGATTTCTAACTTAATTGAATAGATATCAGAGAACTCTTCTGTATTATTTCATTCCTGTGAAATGTTTTGAGACTTGCCTTGTGGTCCAGTATACTGCTAGTTCTCGTAAACATGGTGTGTTCTTTTTTTAAAAAAATGTATATTGTGCAGTTGTTGGATATAGAGACATAAATAGAGATATAGATATCCATCCATCCATAGGCAAGGTTTATTAACGATATTACATTCTCCTATATTCTTTATTATCTTTTAATCTACGTGTTGCATCATTTTTGAAAAAGGTATATTAAAAATATTCATACTTTGAGTTCCAGGGCTGGGACCTGCTTTCTCATTTGGCATTTTGATAGAACGAACAAGAGAAATTAGAACTTTTTACTGAGAAAA
This sequence comes from Pan troglodytes, assembly GCF_028858775.2. Taxonomy (NCBI): domain Eukaryota; kingdom Metazoa; phylum Chordata; class Mammalia; order Primates; family Hominidae; genus Pan; species Pan troglodytes. The sequence goes on from NC_086015.1 coordinate 44,083,985, forward strand.
TTCTGACTGGTTACAAATTGAAGGACAAGCTAAAATTATCCTGACTCTCACAACTACATGAGTTGGTAGGTTTTAAAAACTGAGATTGAACCTAATGTTACCAGAAGTATGAGGGTTCTGTGTTCCTGTCTTCTTGGAGGAAAGGATTCCACCAAGAGACCAATTAGTAAAGTAAGCAAAAGGTTTATTAAGGAAATAAGAGTACACTCCAAGAGAAGAGTGGGAGAGTGGGCTGGCCTGGCTGGGAGCAGCCCCAAGAGTTCTGCATTGCGGGTTTTTATTATGTCGGACTCTTCCTGCCTCTGTTTCAAGTCTCTGCCTTTGCTTATCTAGTTTCCCAATTCTGTCTTAAGTCTCCACCTTTGTCCCCACCTAGTTCCTGCCGAAGTTTGTAGGATTCTGCCTTACTCTCAGTTGATGCGCATGCTGCGGGGCTCAGTGATCAATACGAATCCTACCTAATGACGGTGTTGCTCATTACCACCATCCCTGGAAGGTTCTTTAGCAGTCAAATCTGTATTTATTGCCTCTGCGTATCTCTTAGAAATTTCCCTTTTGCCATTCTTATTAGCATGTAGCTATATTCTGACAAGTTAATTACAGAGTAAGTGATTACTGGGCGTCTTAAGGGACGTTTCAGGACATTCCTTTCTGCATAGGTAGTTTCCCACCTCTCTGCTCATATCTAGCAGCATGTTTTGGTTGGTCTCTGAGGCGTGATATTTTCCAGAGCTTTCGACCCCAGGGGCTCCCCCTACTGCTTATGTCTAGCTATCTGCCTACTCTAACACTAAGGACCTTTCAATTCTACTCTCTACCTGTATAGATCTGAGGTCCAAAGAAGAGCATGACAATCACTGTAGTTGATAGAAATCTGGAATTAGAACCCAATACTCTTTCCATTCTTGTACTCCTTTAGCAACTAGTAGTTTAGTCTGTAGCACATTTTGAGATTGAAATATTTCTGCTTGAATATTTAGAAACTTTTTTTTTTTTTTTTGAGTTGGAGTCTTGCTCTGTCACCCAGGTTGGAGTGCAGTGGCGCGATCTCGGCTCACTGCAAGCTCCACCTCCCGGGTTCACACCATTCTCCTGCCTCAGCCTCCCAAGTAGCTGGGACTACAGGTGCCCACCACCACACCTGGCTAATTTTTTGTGTTTTTAGTAGAGACAGGGTTTCACCGTGTTAGCCAAGATAGTTTCGATCTCCTGACCTCAAGATCTGCCCACCTTGGCCTCCCAAAGTGCTGGGATTACAGGCATGACAGAAACTCCTACCTATGCATTCTTATGTCAAAGAAAAACTCACAAAGGAATTTGCAAAATTTTTAAGAAATAGAGAAAATTTAAATGGTACATATTAAAATTAAAATATAGAGCACACCTAAATCTGTCCTCTGAGGAAATTTTATAGTATTAAATTTATGTTACTAATATAAAAGAAGAATGAAAAGTGAACTAAGCCTCTAACTTAGTAACTTCAAAAAGTAACAGTAAAATAAACCCAAGGAAAGCAGAAAAAATGAAATCATAAAAGATGAAAGCAGAAATTAATTAATTTAAGCAGAAAAGCTCAAGAGAATGAGAAGACCAGACCACAAACTGGGAGAAAATACTTACAAAACATACATCTGATAAAGGAGCTATCCAAAATATACAAAGAACTCTTAAAACTCAACCATAAGAAAACAACCTAATTTAAAAGAGCAAAGACCTTAACAAACACCTTACCAAAGAAGATACGTAGATGTCAAATAAGCATATGAAAAGATATTTCACATCATATGTTATCAGGAAAACTGCAAATTAAGACTCTTTTCCATTGCATATGATACAAATTCAAAGAGCTAGTTTCCTCAAAATTATAAAAGTTAATACAAAACAAAGATACTAAAATAGAAAAAGGACATGTGAAATAAGTAGGTTACAGGCAAGGAAATCACAAGAAAAGATATTTTATAACTGAAGTAATACAACAAAAATGAAAAATCATTTTTCATCTATAAAATTAACAAAACATTTCAGTTTAATGACATCCAGTATTGATACATGTATATGGGAAAACAGGCAATCTATCACATAATTACTGGGAATATAAGTGGTGCAAACTTTTAGAGGACAGTTTACACATACTTTCCAATTCTAAATATTCATTAAACTTGACCAACTTGCAAAAGAGTGGCAAAGATACAAATAAGTACAGTAGTACTTATTAAAGCATTGTTTCTAATGCCTAAGAAAAACTGGAAACTATATAAATGTTCATTAATCAAGGACTAGTTTTAAAAATTAAGACATCCATTCCATGAAGTACTGAAGTAGATCCACCTGTCCTGATGGGAGAAGGGCGAGAGCATGGCTTTGGAGCCAAACCTCCTGGGTGCAAATCCCAACTGTGCCATTTACTAGCTGTGTAATATGAGGCAAGTTATTCAGCCTCTCTGTGCCTCAATCCTCTTGAGTAAAATGTGTGCAGTAGTACCCATCTCAGAGGGCTATTGTTAGATTTAAATAACTTAATAGAATGCTTAGAACAGTGCCACCACAGAATAATCTTTCAGTAAATATTAATTATTATACATTATTATTAAATGGCACAAATGCAGGACATAGGTCAGTGTGTAGTATGGTCTCTTCTGTAGAAGAAAGGGGGTGGAGTAAATGAGGGAATGAGGAGACAGGGAGGGTGGGGGAAAAGCATAGAAATACTTAAATGTGGAGGGGAAGAGACTTGTCATCTTCATTTTACAGTTTTGTCTGTATTCCTTGAATTGCCTAACTGTATTGTCAGGAAAGCTAATCTGTGATGACAAAGAAACCCCAAAGGCTGGGCATGCTCACGCCTGTAATCCCAGCAATCTGGGAAGCCAAGGAAGGTGGGTCACTTGAGCCCAGGAGTTCGAGACCAGCCTGGCCAACGTGGGAAAACCTCATCTCTAAAAAAATAAAATAAAATACAAAAATTAGCCAGGCATAGTGGTGCATGCCTGTAGTCCCAGATACTTGGGAGGCTGAGGTGGAAGGATCACTTGAGTCTGGGAGGTTGAGGTGCAATGAGCTGTGATTGCACTATTGCTTTCCAGTGTTGCTCTGGACACCAGAGCAAGACCCTGTCTCAAAAAATAAAAATAAGAAACTCCCAAAATGTAGTGATTTAAAGAACAGAAAAGTAATTATCTTTCTCAGGGAAGTCCAAGGAGAGTGTTCCAGGTTGGCCAGTATGTATATGTTCCATACAATCACTCAAGGCGCCACAGCTCTGCCATCCCCTAGGGGCAATAGTTTTTACATTTGACTGCATATTAGAATCCTTGGCAGAGCTTTGGGAAAAAAATCACATTGCCCAACCACAAACCATATCAATTAAATCAGAATCACTGGGCCAGGGCACAGGCACTAATATTTACTCCAGAAGATTCTTGTGCAGCCAGGTGCCTTAGGGCTTTATGATCTAATTGTTGATGCTCAGGCCATCTATGGTTTAAGCCTCTGAGAAGGGGAGGAGAGCATGGAGGAGGACCACCTTCTGTACAAAGGGCCTGGCCCAAAACAGGCACACATCATATGTGCTCCCATTCCATTGTTAAGAGCATAATCACCCTCTCATGCTTAGCTCAAAGGGGGACTGGCAGCCACATGGCTAAAATTCTGTTTCTAGAAAAAAGGGGTAGAAGGGATTTTGGTGGTCAGCTGGCAGGCTCTGCGACATAAACCACGTGAGAGTATTACCTTACCCTCCCACGCAAAAAATTACAACACCAGAGATTATGGCCTTTTTCTTTATAATTTTCTGTATTTCAGAACTCTAATGTTATTTTTTAAGTTAGAAAAAGGAAACATAGTTAACCCTTTTTCATTGCATATGACAGCTTACCACCTACTATTGTGTCCAGAATTGGTGGGTTCTCGGTCTCACTGACTTCAAGAATGAAGCCGCGGACCCTTGCGGTGAGTGTTACAGCTCTTAAGGTGGCGCGTCTGGAGTTTGTTCCTTCTGATGTTCGGATGTGTTCCGAGTTTCTTTCCTTCTGGTGGGTTCGTGGTCTCGCTGGCTTCAGGAGTGAAGCTGCAGACCTTCGCGGTGAGTGTTACAGCTCATAAAAGCAGCGTGGACCCAAAGAGTGAGCAGTAGCAAGATTTATTGCAAAGAGCGAAAGAACAAAGCTTCCACAGTGTGGAAGGGGACCCGAGCCAGTTGCCACTGCTGGCTCGGGCAGCCTGCTTTTATTCTCTTATCTGGCCCCACCCACATCCTGCTGATTGGTAGAGCTGAGTGGTCTGTTTTGACAGGGCGCTGATTGGTGCATTTACGATCCCTGAGCTAGACACAAAGGTTCTCCACATCCCCACCAGATTAGCTAGATACAGAGTGTGGACACAAAGGTTCTCCAAGGCCCCACCAGAGTAGCTAGATACAGAGTGTCGATTGGTGCAGTCACAAACCCTGAGCTAGACACAGGGTGCTGTTTGGTGTGTTTACAAACCTTGAGCTAGATACAGAGTGCCAACTGGTGTATTTACAATCCTTGAGGTAGACATAAAGGTTCTCCAAGGCCCCACCACAGTAGCTAGATCCAGAGTGTGGATTGGTGCATTCACAAACCCTGAGCTAGACACAGGGTGTTGATTGGTGTATTTACAATCCCTGAGCTAGACATAAAGGTTCTCCACGTCTCCACCAGACTCAGGAGCCCAGCTGGCTTCACCCAGTGGGTCCCGCACCGGGGCTGCAGGTGGAGCTGCCTGCCAGTCCCGCGCCCTGCGCCCTGCACCCGCACTCCTCAGCCCTTGGGTGGTCGATGGGACTGGGCGCCGTGGAGCAGGGGGTGGCGCTCGTTGGGGAGGGTCGGCCGCACAGGAGCCCATGGAGGGGGTGGGAGGCTCAGGCATGGCGGGCTGCAGGTCCCGAGCCCTGCCCCACGGGAAGGCAGCTAAGGCCCAGTGAGAAATCTAGCGCAGCGCCGGTGGGCTGGCACTGCTGGGGGACCCAGTACACCCTCCGCAGCCGCTGGCCCGGGTGCTAAGCCCCTCATTGCCCGGGGTCGGCAGGGCCAGCCGGCTGCTCCGAGTGCGGCCCGCCAAGCCCACGCCCACCCGGAACTCCAGCTGGCCCGAAAGCGCTGTGCGCAGCCCCGGTTCGCATTGGCACCTCTCTCCCTCCACACCTCCCTGCCAGCCGGCTCTGGCCTTGGCCAGCCCAGAAAGAGGCTCCCACAGTGCAGCGGTGGGCTGAAGGGCTCCTCAAGTGCCGCCAAAGTGGGAGCCCAGGCAGAGGAGGCGCCTAGAGCGAGCGAGGGCTGTGAGGACTGCCAGCACGCTGTCACCTCTCACTATTGTATGACTTTCTCATTTCAATTAGAGGATAAAACCATGAGCCCTTTGGAATCGTGATTTTGGTACCACATTTTAAAATGCAGTTTAGAGATTTGAGTGTACCTATCCCAAACACTGCTGAATTCAAGACTCTCTTCCTCCCAAAGTTTACATATGGACGAGCCTCCTGCAGGCTCCTCAACTGCTGGTAAGAGAGACTAGTGGTCTCCTCTCCTTTCCTCACCCCCAAGCCTCCCAGATTAGCACTTGTAAAATCACTTATGCTGCAGCAGGCAGGTTGTTCTGCCAAGAATTGGCTGTGCTCTGGAGAAAAGAGCCCTATTTTAAGAGATACCACAGACTGCCCGTTCTGCTGAAGGAGACAGGGGAGTGCTGGGACTTCCACCTGTCAAAACGTGATTTGGAGTTCTTTTGGAAAGTGGAATATGCTCAGAGACCACAAAACCGACTCCCTCCAGACCCTCTTCGTTCTCCAGTTTCACTTCATTTCCACATCATTTGGAGCTCCTTAATCCTGGAGGTGAGCCCAAGTAACGTGATGGATGTTAGAAGGGGAAAGGACTAGATTTCCTAATTTAGCAGTGAAAACCCCAGAAAGAGGAAAGAGAAGCTAGAAAAATATGCTCCCTTGTTGTCAGTAGAGATGAAGGGATTTTAAATGTGGTACTTAGAAGTTGACTGTTCGAAGATTACACGATTTACCATTTAAGCCTTCTTAGACACTTGAGAGTAAAAGGGAGCACCCTTCATTACACTGGACTGATAGCCATACCAAGGCTATCCTGGGCAACTGGGCTATGTGGTATCTTAATAGTTAGGTGGCCCCTTTCACTAACAGACAAGCCATCTTTGGTCTATATTTCTAACTTTTTAGTGTCTAGTGGGCCTGTGACCTACACAGTTGTTACGCTAAATTAGGGAAGTGCAGCTTCATCAGGGACAGTTGCCATTAAATCCACTGGACTAAAGAGTCCTGTTGGCAGCTCACACCTCTGTCAGAGACAGCCCAGACCTTAACCTTAAAGTAGGTACATTTAGCTTTCAGAGCACACGAGTGCTAAAACAATCAGGACTTTTCCTGGTTGTACACAAGAAAGCAATGAATGCCGAAGTTCCATGCATTCCCTAGGTGCATTCTTTTTGTGGGATTCTTGAACATTCCATTCCAAGTGCCTTTGCAAAAACCAACACAGGATCTGAAAATGCATGTATGCTGGCTAAACTGTGGTATAAACTCATACCAGTTAGCCAAGTTCAGAAGGCTGGAGCCAAGGGAGCTGGAAGTATAGCATTGTTCACAGCATTGCATGAGAGAAGATATTTCCATTGCAATACAAAATAACTTTGACTATCTGTGAAGCATATGTGATTCCTTTTAAAAAATTAATTCTAATTATATACAGATTTTTCAAGGTTTTCTAAGGAACTAATTTTACCATATTAAAACAATTGTATTTCTTCCTTCCTTATACATTTCTTTTCTTTCTCTTGTTTTATTGCCCTGGCTAAAATCTCCAGTGAAAGCTGAATAACATGTTAGTCATCACTAACAACCTTGGAAAGGTCCTGATATTAAGGGAAATACTGTTACAATTTCACTAGTGTATGTGAGATTGGCTGTAGGGAGTTTTAAAAGCTCCTTTCCAGAATCAAGAAGTTCTTTTTTATTTCCACATTGCCAAGAGATTTTAACATGAGTGGATAGTTTTCCTTCTCCCTTAACTTGGTGAATTATATTAATTAGTTTTCTAAAAATTAAACTAACTTGCATTCCTGGCACAAACCCAGCTTGGTTGTGTATTGTGTTTTTATACTCTGCTTATATTTATTAATATTTTTGTACCTATGTTCACAGGTGAGATTGACCTATAATTTTCAAATCTGTTTCTCTTCTTGGTCAGGTTTTAGTTTTTGGTATTAATGTTACACTATCCCTATAAATTGAGTAAGGCGCTATGCCTTCTTTTCCTGTTTTCTAAAAAAAGAAGAAAAGTGTATATAAAATTAGACTAGTTGTTCCTTAATTTATAATATTTTATTTTGAGTTGGTTTCTAGTAAGGAACAGGTTCTAGGAATTTGTTTATCTAACTTTCCAATTAATTTGCAAACTTATTTATAATATCATCTTATTCTCTAAGTGTGTATGCATCTGTCTGCATCTCTAGTATCATGCCTGTTAGTATTTATACCTTCTTTTTTTCTTTTTTAAGATGAGAGTTATCTTTTTCTCTTTTCAAAAAACCAATTTCTGACTTGCTAGATTCTCTCTACTGAATAATTGTTTTCTATCCTAACTTCTTTTTTTTTTTTTTTTTTTTTTTTGCTTCCATCTGCTTTCTTTGGGCTTTTTCTACTCTTCTTTGTCTAATTTCTGATGATGGATACCTAGCTTATTTATTTTCAGTCTTTCTTCTTTTCTCACTAAATTCTTCTTTATATATCATAGTAACTAGATGTAGTCTTTTTATCATTCAATTCTTTTCTAGTTTGATTTTTTCTTTGACCTATGTGTTATCTAAAAACACATTTTTAAATTAACAAAATATGAGGTTTTTCTAATTGTCTTTTTGCTATTGATTTCAAACTGTATTGCATTGTCCTCCGAGACTGTGGCCTGTATGATACCACTTCTCTGAAATGTATTTAGACTTACCTGCCCATGTTATGGTCAACTTTCCTAAGTATTTCACAGGTGCTTGAGGAGAATATATATTTATGAATTTTTGAGTACAGCGTCTTATGTATGATCTTTAGATCAAGCTTGATATTGTGCTGCTCAAATCTTCTATATTCTTGCTCAATTTTTGACTGCTTGTTATATCAATTACTAAAAAAGGCATTTCAAAATCTACCCTAACAATAATTTGTCTCTTTCCTTTTGCAATTGTCTGTTTATGCTTTATGCATTTTGAGGTCAAGTTATTAGGTACATACAAGTTCAGAATTGCTATATATTTCTTTTTCACTTTGGCTCTCTGCACTGCATTTTGGATAATTTGTTTACATCTGTCCTTCGTTTTACTAATTCTGTCAAGTTGTGTTTAATCTGCTATATAGCCTATCCTATGTGGTTTTTGCCATTACTTTTAATGACAACCTAACAATGTGATGTTATGACATATGTATACAATGTAAAATAATTAAATGAAACTAATTAATATATTCATTACCTCACATACCACTTTTTGTAATGAGAACATTTGGAATTTATTCTCTTAGCAATTTTGAAATACAACGTATATTATTAGCTATAGTCAACATGTTGTGTAGTAGATCTCAAAAATGTATTCCCTCTGTCTAACTGAAACTATGTACCCTTTGACCAACATCTCCCCATGCCCCCATCCCAGCCTCTGCTAACCACCATTCTACTGTCTGCTATTATGAGTTCTACTGTTTTATATTCCACGTATGAGCAAGATCATGTACTATTTGTCTTTCTGTGCTGACTTCTTTCCCTTAGCATGATGTCCTCCAGGGTCATCCATGTTGTTGCAAATGACAGAATTCCCTTCTTTTTTAAGGCTGAATAGCATTCATTATGTGTATATACCACATTTTCTTTATCTACTAAATCGCCATTATCAAAAAGACAAAAGATAATAAGTGTTGTCAAGGATGTGGAGGAAAGAGAACCCTTGTACACTGTTGGTGAGAATGTAATTTAGTATAGCCATTATGTAAAATTATATGGAGCTTTCTCAAAAAAACTAAAAATAGAACTACCATGTGATCAGCAATTCCACTTCTGGATCTATGTCCAAGGAATTTGAAATCAGTGTATCAAAGAGATAAATGCACTCTCATGTTCATCACAGCATTACTCACAAGAGCCAACATATGGAATCAGCCTGGCATTTATGAACCTCACCATTGCAGGAGCTGATGGCTGAAATCAGTGCTCCCTGCCAGTCTGAGAAGTCTACATTCAATTGATCACATTCAAAATTTCACACACCTGTCTTTTTCATGTAAAGTTTTTCATTAATGGCTTAATTTATATTTAATTACCCAAAATACTGAACTCCAAGATTATTTATTTTCTGGGCCAGAAATCAACAAATCATCTCTCTAGCATTTAGTGTTCTGTGTGCTTTTCCTGTGATCATTAGGCATAGAACTCAGGAACTTTATAATTCTCATTAGGGCCTAGTTACCAGATTATTTAAAGCATAAATCTTATTGCTAATTACAATGGCTGAGGAAAAACAAAAACAGAAACTAACTTTTTCACCATCCTGATATGGCTCCTTTAAATGGGCCTCCTAATCATGAAGGAAATGGCATGTGTAATGGATGCATTTTTCATCTCGATGCTCATGAAGGCAACTGCATTTCTTTTGCAGATAAATTTCAGGAAATGGTCCCGTAACTCCTTCTGTAATAAGACACTTAATAAGATAAAATCAGATGAAAATCAAGGCTTCTACCCATAAAATAGTCCAGAATAATATTGGATCATTCGAGTGGGGAGCCAAATTTAAAGAAGCTGAGCATTATCTTACATTTAACGGACATTTGAGTTTAGCCAAGATTAGAAAACAAAATCTCTTGCTAGCTCATGAGGGAGCTCACAGGAATTTAGTCATTCATTCAACACCTATTTAATGAATGGCTGCTGTGCACTGTATTCCAGAATTAGGGAGTCAGATATGAACAAAACAGGCATAATTCTATGTCTGTGGGGCTCATGGCCTAGAGAAGGAACAAACAGATTATTGTGTGATTCCAGTCAGGGAATGCTGAAAGTCTAATGCTGTGAGTGGGTCTTCATTCAGACAGTAGGGATGACAGATGTGGCATTATAGTTCGTCTTGAAGGATTGGGGAGCTGGTTAGACAAAGGTAGATTTGTCAGTGTTGGAGGCCAGAAGGGAAGAAGCACAGTCCTGGAGGGCCCAATGTGGCTAAGATTGCTTTCTTCCTTATTCTTCCTTCTTCCTTTTTCCCATCTCTTCATCTTAATTTCCATCTTCAGTAATAGTAAAGCATAGTATAGGTGGTAAGGGGCAAAGGGAAGAAGAATACTGAATTATCAGAGAAGAGTCTCTGCCTTTTGGACTCCCTAGATACCAGACCTGGTACACAACATAGAAAACCAAATACATCCAGATCTATGCCAAGACAAATAATAATTAAACTTCTAAAAACTAAAGAAAAAAATTGAAAGCACATAGAAACAATGCATTACTTACAGGGAAAGATCAATGAGGGTGACAGCAGAGTTCTCCATCTCAAACCACGGAGGCCAGAAGGAAGTGGCACAATATTTTTAAAGTGCTGAAAGAAAAGCATGGTCAACTGTGAATTCCTTATCTGGGGAAACATTCCTTCAAGAAGGAAAGGAAAATCAAGACATTCTTGGCCGGGCGCGGTGGCTCACGCCTGTAATCCCAACACTTTGTGAGGCCAAGGCAGGCGGATCATGAGGTCAGGAAATCAAGACCATCCTGGCTAACACAGTGAAACCCCGTCTCTATGAAAAATACAAAAAATTAGCCGGGTGTGGTGGCAGGCATCTGTAGTCCCAGCTACTCAGGAGGCTGAGGCAGGAGAATGGCGTGAACCCGGGAGGTGGAACTTGCAGGGAGCCGAGATCGTGCCACTGCAGTCCAACCTGGGCGACAGATTGAGACTCCATCTCAAAAAAAAAAAAAAAAAAAAAGACATTCTCAGAAGAAGGAAAACTAAAAGTTTGTCATTAGCATAAATATTTTATATATATATAATATATGTAAAATGTAGAAATATATAATATATAAAATATATAATATATATGTATTATATATCTATATATAATACATATGTATTATATATCGATATATAATACACATGTATTATATATCTATACATAATACACATGTATTATATATCTATACATAATATATGTATTATATATCTATACATAATATATGTATTATATATCTATACATAATATATGTATTATATATCTATATATAATATATGTATTATATATCTATATATAATATATGTATTATATATCTATATATAATATATATCTATGTATTATATATCTATATATAATATATATCTATGTATTATATATCTATATATAATATATATCTATTATGTATCTATATATAATCTATGTCTATGTATTATATATCTATATATAATCTATGTCTATGTATTATATATCTATATATAATCTATGTCTATGTATTATATATCTATATATAATCTATGTCTATGTATTATATATCTATATATAATCTATGTCTATGTATTATATATCTATATATAATCTATGTCTATGTATTATATATCTATATATAATCTATGTCTATGTATTATATATCTATATATAATCTATGTCTATGTATTATATATCTATATATAATCTATGTCTATGTATTATATATCTATATATAATCTATGTCTATGTATTATATATCTATATATAATCTATGTCTATGTATTATATATCTATATATGTCTATTATATATCTATATATGTCTATGTATTATATATCTATATATGTCTATGTATTATATATCTATATATGTCTATGTATTATATATCTATATATATGTCTATGTATTATATATCTATATACAATATATGTCTATGTATTATATATCTATATACAATATATGTCTATGTATTATATATCTATATACAATATATGTCTATGTATTATGTATCTATATATAATATATGTCTATGTATTATATATCTATATATAATATATGTCTATGTATTATATATCTATATATAATATATGTCTATGTATTATATATCTATATATAATATATGTCTATTAATTATATATAATTCACACACACACACATACATATATTTCATTTTCTTTTTTCGAGATGGAGACTCACTCTGTCACCCAGGCTGGAGTGCAGTGGCTCGATCTTGGCCCCCTGCAACCTCCATCTCCCCGATCAAGTGATTCTCCTGCCTCAGCCTCCCAAGTAGCTGGGATTACAGGCACCCACCACCGTGCCCAACTAATTTTTGTATTTTTAGTAGAGACGGGGTTTCATCATGTTGGCAAGGCTGATCTCGAACTCCTGACCTCAGGTGATCCGCCTGCCTCAGCCTCCCAAAGTGCTGGGATTACAGGCATGAACCACTACACCCAGCCAGCAGATATATTTTTAAAGAGTGGCTAAAGAACTTCCTCAAGGAGGAAATGGTAAAAGAAGGAATCCTGGAGCAGAGCAGCCCCAGCAAGGGAGTACTTAGGAATTAGTGGGTAAGGAAAGAATCGAAAAAGCTTATAGTGTCCTCAAGAAGGAAGAAGAAAGGAAGGAAGCAGCAGCAATGGAAAGAGTAAAAATATGGGTACATGAAATAGACTATCTCTCTCCTCATGAGTTTTATAAATCATATTTGGTAACCGAAACAAAAATTATAACCCCATCTGACATTCAAGACAATCATATGGAAAAGTGGGAAAGGCAAAGGAACCTAAATGAAAATAAGATTTTCATACTTCACTCAAAGTGGAAAAATGTACACACAGTACTGTGATAAGGGACAGATATGTGTTATAATACCAAGAGCAACCGCTACAGAAAGTATATAAAGAAATACAGTAAAAAAAAAACCCTGTGAATAAATTAGGATGGGATCCCAAAAAATGTTTAAGCCACAGGAAGGCAAGGAAAAGAGAAACAAAGGAATGAGAACTAGAAGAAACAGTAGCAGAAGAAACTGCTAAAGAATTTTCAAAATCTAGGAAAATTCTTAGAAACTTTTGGAAAGTTCTGCATCTTCCCAGCAGAGCCCCAGTCCGGACTCCATGACAATAACTTCTCATGGTCTGAAAGGTCCTCTCAAACCAGGGTGTTCCAAAACTACCCAGAAGGAATGGATGTGATTCTGTAAGTGACCTCAGTTATTCTTGGCAGCCACCTGAAAACATACTTAATGAACTTGCTTTTCCCTCTGTAGAGGCTTCCTTTGGAGGGATGGGAAGACTGTGGTAGAGGGGTTTTCGCACTTTGGGCAGGCTCCTCCAACACAGGAGGGGCCGTAACTCAGCCTAAGAGTCCAGGTGAGAGCCACCAGGGCAGACCTTGCTGCTCTTTGCCAGGTGCCAGGACATGCAGTGTGAGCTGGCTTTCCTGGCTGCTTAGACACCTGCCTCCTGCCTCACACTCAGGACCTCTGGTGTTGCAGAAAGAATACCAACCCTATCAGCAGGCATTCCAGGCTTAAATCCTAGCTCAGCCCCTTACTAACTTTCTGCCCTCCAGTTCCACTATGCATCAGAGATAATGCTGGTTCAGGGAGATGCTGGGAGGAATAAACAAGGTAACCCAGTACCTACTTCAGGGAACCTCTAATGAATGGTGGGTGCTCCCAATTTCCAGAACTGGGTTCAGAGAAGAGGTTTTGACAGCCATGGCCCCCTACATTCCAGCAGGTAGTACATAGCAGCAAGCGGTTCTCGGGGTGGGCACTGAGGCTGCTTGGCATTCAGAGCTCTGGGGTAGGAACAAGGGAAGCCAGCGCCATGCCCTGTGACCAGGACAATGCTGGGGGTGATTGGGGAATTCATAATATGCCAGAAGGCATTATCAGTTAACTCCTCTCATGCCACTGCTACATGGATGAACATATTACCACAGCAACTGTTGCTGGACATGCACAAAGATATGATTGTCCCCTTGGAGAGAGGTCCCAAGAAGAAGTGGGGCAAGCAACCCAGTGTGGCTATCATGAGGAAGTAGTGTGGCTGAGTTAGTGTGGATTCTGACACCAGCCCCATCTGCCCTTGGACAAAGCTCCAAAACCACACTTTCTCCTCAGTCAGATGAGTGTAATAGTCCCAGCCTCATAGTGCCGTGGATGAAATTCAGTGAGAGGCACATGCAAGGGGCTCAGCCCTGCCCCTGGACAGGAGTAAGCACTGATACATGTTACCTATTATTATTGTTGTTGTAGTTATTGTTATCACTGGGAAGTGAGATGGGTAAGTAGATCAACAGAACAAAGAATACAAACTGAAATGTCTGCTTCAAGAAGGGAGTGTGTTATGAGAGACCAGGCTTTAGTTCTATTACAGAGGGCATTTATCTAGTGTGAATGTAATAGGTTAAGAAGCCAAAGCAAGAGGGCTAGTCTGTGATCAGTGGCATGGTAGCCAATGTTTAACTAGTTCTCCAGGGGAAAAGAAAGCTTTGATTTGTAGTGTTTGCCAGTTTCCACTATGTAAATACTACTACCTTGTACATTGTTAAGCTACCAACATGTCATCACTGAATGCAGAGTTGGGAAAAAATGCACACAGAGAGCTCTCTGGATCCAGAACGAGTCTGCTTCAGCATACCAGTGACTGGGTGGAGCGGGGTGGAGCAGGGTGTTTCCAAGAAACAACAGGAAGATTCAGATTGGAGACTGCACTATGGATTATCACTTTTTCTGTGACCAGCTGGCAGGTAGGGGTGCCACTGCTGGGGCACAAAGATGCCTGTGCCTCACTACACCATTGTCTTGTGTTTGTAAGTGGGGACAGACAGGAGACCCTATGCTATAAAAAGGAGAGGGAGCAAGACCCAGTCACCAGGAAGGAGGCTGGCAGAAGCGCCAGGCTCTGTGCAGAAAAAGGTGGGCAGCCATGAAGAACAAGACCCAGGCCAAGGGCTGGTTGACTGGGAGCCAATAAGCAGTGATGCTGTGGGAAGACAGCAGGGGTCCCCAAGGCTTTTGGCACCTGCTTTGATTGGCAGCAAGTAGGGGTAGGAGGGGAGGGGGGACAGATGTTGGAACTCATCAGTCTTTACTAGTCTCCAAACCTCAGAATTTTTTTTCTCAGTTGTTCAGATGGTTGTGGTTCTTGGGAACCTGCACTCCTTATTTTAGTCAGAACTGGCTCAGAACCTAGAGCAGGACTGGAGCTAAGAACATAAGCTGAAGGATCAGTCAATACAACTATGAGGGACAGAGTTGTGGATCTCTCCATTACTGGAAAACCAGGAATTGTTACCCTAATATACCCTGAATGTTAATCAGCTTTTATTCATTCATCCAGCTGATATTGGCCCAGTGCCTGCTCTGTGCCAGGTACCATGCTTGAGTTAAAGACACAGACCTGAATAGATGAGGCTCCTGCCCTTCAGGACCTCAGAGTCTAGTATGGGAGACAGAAAACCATCAGCCCCAACCCTACAGAGCTAGTGCTGGTGCTGGGAGGTCACCCAGCAGGCAGTGCAGAGGCCCTTAGGTATGTGGGCCAGGAAACCAGAGCCCATCTCTGTGGCTGGAGCCTGTGGCTGGGAAGAAGTGCAGGGCCCAGCCCCCAGAGGGCTTTCTCAGCCCTGGTAGGGAGTAGGATTATCTTGAGAACAGAGGACAGCCATTAGGTATTTTTGGCAGAGGCTGGCATGCTCAGATTCATGTTTTTAAGACAATGGCTCTGGCTGCTGGCTGGAGGCAGGAAGTCAGGAAGGAGGCCACTGTAGTGATCCATGGCAGGGGATGAGGACTTGGCCTTGGTGGTAACCAGAGGAATGGTAAGACACAGATAGAGAGAGATCTAGGCATGCAGAGGGTGTGGGGGAGGGAGGAGTCAGCAGTGATTGCAGCTTGGGCACCTGCGTAGATGCTGGTGTCATTCCCAGGGAGGCGGCCCCAGAAAGTAGCAGCTTACAGGGCGGATGATGCATGGATTTGAGGGCCTGGGATCCCTCTGGTGTACAGCACATCTAGGACTCCAGTTTTACTGCTATATGACTACTCTTCTGTGGTGACAGGAGACAGTAGGTGACAGGAGAAAGGGTTGGATGGGGAAAGTAGGCATCTGACTGCCAACTTAATCCAAAACTGGACTCTTAGTTATTAAGAAGTATTCAGTCTTTCCTTACTAAGCACTTAAGTTTAAGAAGCATTTATGCTTGCATTGTGTTAAACTTTCAACTATCCATGAGGTGTGTGGAGCCATTATTTCAATTTTGTACCTGAAGAAATTGATGCTTACAGAGGCTGTTAGAACATCATCCTTTTTCATTTACAACCCTTGAAGCCATCTTTAAGCTTGGTGGCTTTCCATGCAGGTTCTTCCAGGCATGAGACTGGAGAGTAGTAACATAGCAGTGGAACTGGAGTCCTAGATAGGCTGTGCCTAAATGCTAGAAGTGTTTATTGGATTTGACTGAGACTCAAAAAAATTAACTCAAGTAAGAGCCAAAAACAAACAAAGGCAAAAAGGAGACATGAGACTTTATAGAATGGTTTTCTGAGGTTTACGGAAATATTATCATAAAGCTTTTATATGTTTGTTCCAAGGGAAGGGCCTCTCTCTGTTGGATGTTGCTGTCTTATTATATTTTAATGGCCTTGGCAATGGATTGTTCATGCAGAATTGCATTTGCTTCCTTAAAAACCATTTTCTATAGATTTCTATTTTCTTCTCCAAAATTACGTAGAGGGTCTTTAGGCCAAGGTAAATGTGGATAATGCAAAAGCCTGTGAGTCTGTTTCAGTGGGAAAAGGTCAAGCAAAGTCACACCCTACACTGCATATACCTCTACTAATAATATAAAAGTGCTTCTCTCAATCCTTTTATTTATGACCTTGGGAAAGTCTCTCTTATGAGTTATTGTATCTAGTGTGGTGTTACTGGATGCTGAAAAACACTTCATGAATACTTCTTGCATTCAAAATTTCATCAAGAATAATCAACATGTTCAGTTTTATTTCTGTTCATTTTTTCTTGCATGGTGAGCTTTGAGACCTTGTACAAAATCCCTGATCTTTCTGGGCCTCATCTGTGAAGATGATGATGATCACGGAGCCCTGTGACACATTCCTCAGAGATCCAGGTGCTGGCTGGTGAGGAGCTGGACAGGTGCTCTGTGCTGAGATTCACCAAAGTTGTGAAGGGTATGATTGTGTTCAGGCATTCCATGCCCTTGGAATTGGAGAGCATTAGGACTCCCTAAGACAGTTGGGGAAAAGAGGAAAGGAAGGGGCAGTGGGGGAGTTTGCCTTTGCATATGACAAGTGACCATCTGGTGTGGGGTGTGAAGCTCAAGTCCTTGAAAAAACCCTCATTCCTTGTTGGCCAGCTAGATTTTTACCTATCATCATTTCTGCTGAAGGATGGCTACTAGCCTCTAAGAGCAAGTCAGCTGGAAGCATTACAGCATAGGGTTCAGTTTTAAGAAAGGAAACCCTAACTCAGATGAACAGCTTCATTCACTTTTAACTAATTGTCTAACAAACCTCCTGGCTTATGCATTTCTCTGTCCAGGGCTATTTCAGAATATCTTTCAGAAATAAAAGGGTAGTAAATGCTGACATTTTATGCGGCACGTGTTTCTGTGCCTTCCTTTCCTCAACAGTAGTGTCCTACTTCTGCTTGGTGTATGTTTCCTGAATGGGTATCGAGGACATACAGTGTTGAGTTGTACTGTAGTTTGGTGGGCTGTGGAACCTTAAGTAGGCTGTCTCCTCCAACATGCAGGTGGAACAGAGGTGGATCTTCAAGAAGCAGAGGATGCCGTTTCTTTCTTTCAGTCATGGTTTCTTGGGTGTGGACTTCAGGAGGTCCATATGTGTGCTTCCAGGCAAGCGAGCACATGTGGCACCTACCATAGGAAGACAGCAGCCCTCAGCAGGAAGCAGCCCTCTGCGCATCAAAGAGCTGAGCCAGCCGAAGGCCCCTTCTGTGTTCACCACTCCTTTGTGGCTCTGGAGCCTTCATTCGAGCCTTGATCGGGCCCACTGACCTGTTCTGCTGGGATTATCCCCAGCTGAGCCACTGAAGGGGTCAACTATTAACTGAGAGGGTAGAGTAGAAGAGGGTCTGGCTATGAGAGTGAGACCCACATTTTGGGTTTCCTGGCCAGATGCTTCACCTTAGTGAAACCTTTCCTTCTAGTACTAGCCACTGACCTGTTATCCTGGGATTATCCCCAACTGAGCCACTGAAGGGGTCAACTATTAACTGAGAGGGTAGTGTAGAAGAGGGTCTGGCTATGAGGGTGAGACCAACATTTTGGGTTTCCTGGCCAGATGCTTCACCTTAGTAAAACCTTTCCTTCTAGTACTAGCCACTTTTTTAAAATTAAAGAATATGGTATTTCTCTAGTAAATAGTAAATTTAATGGTCATGTGGCAAATCACAAACACCCCAGACCTCTTCCTGTTGTCTAATTAAAATACTAAGCACATACTTTTGCAGACACTTGCTGAGTATATTCTTAGCTGGCTTGTGTTGTATCTGAAATACTAGACAGGAATGGTTTAATGAGTATTCACATCATGGCAACAGGGCATTTTGCTTGTCACTTCTAATTCTCACATCTAATAATGCATTTGATCTACAAATTAGACTGCAGGATTCTTGTCCAAGCAGCATCAGGGGCCGGGTGGGTTGAGGGAGAATTCAAACAAGATAAATGCTCTTTCTCAATTATCTCTGCCTCTTCCCAGAACCTCCCAGAAGGAGCATTTCTGTACTAAAATTGCCCAAAGAAGTCTTCATTTTCTACTCCCTGGTAATGGTGCCAAGTATTGAATTTGCATGGAAAGAGATGATATTGCAAAGAGACACATTAGAATACATTTCACAAGCTATAAATTGCTTGTCAGAAGCTCTGTAAGCCTTGAAATGGACTCTGTCCTGAAATGTCTCTTGTGCAGTGTGTGTTTACCTTCTTTTTCCCCAACCTGCCAGTCTGTGCTCATTCTGAAGACACAGAGCCCCTCACACTGGATGACTGTGAAAGGAGGTACATCTGGAGCTCCAAGTCAGCCCTTGAGCTTTTGAAGCTGCCACTAAATCTTGATTCAGAGACCCTGCCTAGAGTTTTTGCTGCTTGTTCATCATCAGCACCCTAAAGCCCCCAAGATGTCTTCCTGGCTGTTTTGCATGCTTCCTGGGCTCCCTCCCCTTTCCCTGATGACAGCAATTGCCAGGAAGGGCTGGGAAAGACACTCACCCACACTGTAAGGGATAGCTATGCCTCCCCAAATCCCTCTCCCAGGTGAACTTTGTCTTCACCAGGCAAGTCCTTAAGCTGATGGAGGGGCATTCAGGAAAAATCCAGGGCTTTACTCTGGGAAGGTTTTGGCAGTGCTTGGGACTGTCTAGGGTCCCTCTTTTAACATGTGGCTCAGGTTGGTCACCCAGAACCCTGTGAAGGGAAGGTGAAGGTTCTTAAAGTTATGGTACATTTCCTGGGTGCTAAGTATGTCATATACATTAGTTCAACAAATCCCCAGAAAGTCAACAAGGTAGAATACCTACCTTGTTTACATAGTAGGAGATGAGATGAGAGAAGTTCATTACCTGCTCCAAGTCACCCAGCAAATAAGGCACTGAGCTTGGATTTGAAACAGTTTATTTGGCTCTGAAATCCAAAATATTTCCACCATCTCATTCAGATTACCTAGGAACTTGAGGTTACCACCACCAGCTTCTAGAAGCTAGTCTGTCTTCTGTGTTCCCGTCGCAGGAGTTTAGTCTGCTAGTGGGCTTCATGTTCCAGGAGGTCAAAGTCCTTTGGTACATCACAGATTTGTACTTAGTAGTGACGCCCTCCCAGAATCTCCCAGGGAGCTGAAGCCTAGGCCTGGTACCTCTGGCCCTGTTGTGCTGAACCCCTCCCTGTTAACCTCAAGGAAGCACCAGGTTCAAGAGGCCAAAGAAGAGACCCACAGCCAGCAAACAAGCATAGGGTTTTATTAGGGGACTTACATACAGAAGAGAGAGCCCAGTAGTGATGGGCTAGACAGGAGAACCAACTTATGTATAGAAGCAGTTCAGTGTCATCGGGCTAGATAAGATATCCACCTTATGTACAGTCCAGTGACCCAGTGGCTGCAGGCTTTTTGCAGAAAAACCACAACTGCATGCAAACAGCATGAAATTTATATAGCATTTTTACTTAACACTCTCCCCTTAATAACCACCACCTGGCAATCTTCCTTCAACCCAAAACCCAAGACCTCAATCCTCTCTGTGGCCTGTGTTCCACAGGACCGAACAGGGGCTCAGATGTTCCTCATAGACAAGGAACACATCTCCAGGATGATCATGCCCAGATTCTCTAGTTGGAACATACATTCAGTTCCAACTATGCAGACCAGCTATGCAGGGTCATTCTAAGGGTATGCTTAAGTTATTGCTATCAGGTATGTTTACCCTGTGAGGGGATCCTGGGAGCAAGTCTACCATTCCCAGCTAGCAGCTCCTGCTCTCACACTGGGATAGCAGTGCACCTTTACCTGGGCTCATTCTTGTCTCAACATTTTTCAAACAGAAGTGAGAGGCACCAAGCTGGTCATAGTTTACTTCTCTCCCAGTCTCTGTTCTCAGACTAGCTACACCACCATTGCAATTGGATGCAAAACCAGCAACAGCAATTTGCTTCAAACTCCTAACTATCCAGAGGCAATCATCGATGCTTTCCTTTTCTCTTAAGATAAAGACAGAACTCCATAACATCCAATGAAGGCCTGCAGGGTTGGCCCACCAGCTTTTCCACCTGTATATTTCCCCTCACCCCTCTCTCTTCATAATGGGGGACACTCTGTCTTTCCTACTTGCCTGTTACCTCCCACCACAAGGCCTTTGCATGTGCTATTTCCTCTGCCTGGAAAGTTTCCCCTTCCCTCCCCCTTCACATGTCCCAATTTTATTCTGCTGTTCAGACCTCCCCTCCATGCCACAACTCCATCATCACAGACTGCTATCCAGTGAGTTTATGTGCATCTGGTGATGTTTACCCCACTGGATTTAGCTCCCTCTGTTTCTGCTCATCTTGTTGTCCACAGTTTGTGGTACATGATAGGTGCTCAAGAAAGAAGTCTTAATAGCTGATTATTTAATTATTATCACAACCCTATGAAACAAGACTGTTACCATTTCCCTTTTGCAAGTGAATAAATGGAGACTAAGAGAGGCTGAGCTGGAACTCAGAGCTTGGTCTGTGTGTCTCTAAAGCTGGTGTTTATTACACCATGGCACCTCCACACCCTAACTCCTCAGTCTTGCCTTTGGCCTTCCATCTTGGCTTCTGGAGTAATGTTGTCCACCTCCCCTGCTTTTCAGCACAAGGACATCTGTTGCTAGTTTGGATTTTTGTTCAGACATCTGCCTGCCCTAGTGCCCAGGGGTCCCTAAGGGATAGGAATCTCATGTTTAGTCACATCCTTCTCTGGTACCTGTGGCTATTCCTGCCCAGGACATTGTAGATTCTCAGTAGGTGTTTGGGAATCCCATTCACCTCTGTTTCAGCCAGGCCTCTATGGATTACCAGTGACAGAAAACTCAACCTGGCTTAAAGAAACAGGAATATATATTAGCTTGTGTAATTGAAGACATTCAAGAGTAGACTGGATTCAGGTATGACTGGATTCAGAGTTCAAACTATACCTTCAGGGCTCAGTTCTTTTGCTGTTGCTTTCTGCTGATGAGCTGCAGTTTCAGACTTCTTACAATAGCAAGATGATGGCTTTGCCAGAGCTCTGGCCCCTCTGTGTCTCAGCCACTCAGCCTCAGAAACCACCTCCCTCCTCAACACTGAACAAAGGTCCTCAGCATGGCTAACACGAGTCTGATGTGAGGTCACTTGTCTCCTCCTCACCTAATTGCTGTGGCTGGGGAGACACCCTGATTCAAGCAAGACCCACTCTTAAAGCTGGGAGTGAGGTCAGCCCCACCCGAGAGCAAGAGTTGGGGGTGAGGGGAGGCAGGGGGACACTTTTACCAGGAAAAGGATTAATGGATGCCAGGCCTTGAAAGCCAGCTTTCCACTACAATCTCCTTTCAAGATTTTTCAAGCTGACCTTATACCTCCTCTGACTCTGACTTCCCATTCCTCAAGTCCCTTCAGGGAAGACTGTCAGGCCTGGGGCTATAAACAGATCATGGCATCCTTCTTCTTTGAGCAGAGAGGGTGAGTCCGCTTCTAGCTTCTGCCTTCACAGGTTTTGCTGCTCTGAGAACCCCCAGCTGATGTGTGACTGGCACATCCAGCTTAGTGTCATACTTCCAGACACGCAGAGCCCACGAGCCTGGCCCTGAAAAGAGGGGCAGGACCCCAGGAGAGGGTCCTGATCCTCTGCCTTCACACTCTGAGAAGCCAGCCTTGTTTTAGAGGTAGTCAGGGGGGAGAATTTCCCGAAGCCCCTAACGATGCTCTCCAGGGAGCTCAGAGAGGTTTCTGAGAAATGCGTGGGCAGGGGCTGTGTATACTACTCCAGCCTCTACACAGCCACCCCCAACGCAGAAACACCACAGGCAGACATGCAGTCACACACATCTGCACACTCACCAACACTGCCATCTCTCTGCCTCCCCCGATTCTGCCCTTCCTCCCTCTTTGCCTCTCCCTCTTTCTCTCACAGTATGCTCTCACACACATCTTTCCTACATACTCCACAGACCCTCTTCTATCCTCCTCTTTTCTCCCTCTGCCCTTTCCCACTTGTCCTTCCCTCCTTCTCCTTCTCCTACCACCTCAGCACCTTCCCTCTCCCCATCCTTTTTTCTCACACACACATCCCCATTTCTCTCACATACACATACATGATAGCCCCAATCTCTCTCACTCTCATGCACACTTCCCCCTCACACTCCATACCATAACACTCCACCATCCCCCCTCCCCCAGACTCCAGCACCCACACCCCCAACCCTGAGCCTTCTGACCATGTCTGTGACTGCTGTCCCTTCAAAGGTTGGCCTTCATAGGTTTTCTCGGGCCATTCTACCTCTAGATACACCCGAGATGGCAGTCAAATCCTAAACCGGTGTTCCATCCTCAAAGAGTAGTCTCACGCTCTCACAGAGTGCCTCAGGTGAGAGGGCTGTAGTCAAAAAAGGGGTGACCTGGGCATGGTCACACAGTCACTGTGACAGCGGTGGGGATGAAACCTGGCTCTCTGGACCTGTAGGGCAGTATTTTCTCATGTCTCTCTTCTCATTTGAAGTGCATCTCACACATCCTGAATCCTCATTGTGTAATAAGGGAGGTGCTGTGAGGATAAAGTCAAATTTAGCATATGGCAAAGGGAGCCTCATAAATCAATGCAGGAACCTGTGTGTACAGGTAATTTTGAGTTCATGAGTTTGACTCCCTGCAACCACAGCAAAATGACCAAAGAAGTAAAAGATCACTTTTAATGGGTCTGTTTCAGCTCTGGATACAGGAATGGCCGTCTCAGGCCATAATTCCTGCTTGATCTCACTAGGAGGACTCTGTGGTGGGATATCTGGACCAGTCCCAGGGGAGCTGCTATGAGAGCAGCCTAAGCAAGTAGGGTCTAGCCTGGCAGATTCCACAGGGCCTGCATCAGAGCAGCAGGGCTGAGAGCGTGGACCACAATGTGGCATTGGGCAAAGGCATCGGCATCTTTGAAATAATGAAAACTTTCTTTACCAGGCAAAATAACAACTGTAAGAAAAATCTGGGCACTCTGAGATGTAGCTTGGCAAAGCTTGTGCTGCTTGGCAAAGCCCCTGGTTTACTGTTTGGGTGAAGCAAAACGCTCCGCCCATCGTCCTAACTCCTTGCCTTCTGCATCAGCTTGCCTGGCTATCAGCAGCCCTGCCAACAACTCAGTAAAAGGCTCCTCTGTTGCCATGGAGGCTTTTGACTTCTTCATTGAAGCCTAGACCTTGACTCACTGCCTTTGCAAATAAAACCAACCATGACCAAAAGAAGAAAAGCTTATGGGAATAGGAAACTAATTACTTTTCTGTATAATAGCTAAAATTATTGAGAGCTGACTCCTGTACGGTTCTAAGCACTCACCTACCCTCACAACAACTCTATAAGGCAGATATACTTTACCCATTTTACAAAGGCAGAAACTAAAGAAAGAGAGATCAAGTAACTTGCCTGTGGTCTCACAGAGAGGAAGTCAAAGAGTCAGGATTCATATCCAGGTATGTTGGCTCCAGGGTTGGCATTCTTATCCTCTGACCTATAGTGCCCACAAAAGAGTTCAAAAATCTGTGGGCTTTCCAAAGAGTGGGTTCTAAGGTACTCGGCTGAATCTTGGTCAGTGTTTTCAATTTTGGTAGGAAAAAAAAAAGTCCCCTCTCAAAGCAATTTATTCAAGGCTTCTCTTGGGAGATATTTCTGGCTATATACAGATGGAGTAGATCTTTCTATTCAGAGCCGTGAAGTCCACCATGATGGGTAATGTTAAAATAAAAAACACCCCCCCTCCACCTACACGCACGAGATCTTTGGCCAGGCTCCCACTCTGGAGGTGGGGATTGAGAACAAATGTGCACGATTTCCATTCCTGAGGAAGTGTCCCATGGGATGGTACCAGAGCTCAGAGCCTCCTGTGTCTCTGTAGACAGAAGTCTGCAGAGGCATGGAAATGCTGCAGAACCCATTTGGTGGTCTCGTCTGTTCAAACTATTTGGACTCTAGAAGGGGTACTTGTGACCCTCCATTGACAATATGAACAACAGGGGTGGAAAATGAGCTCAGTGACTTAAAGAGAATGAAGTGTTGCCACAGGAATTCACCTGGAAGAGTGTTAGAGAGAGCTGGTGTTCCTCATCTGCTCTTCTCTGTCAAAGCAACCCTGGACACTCTGATCTGAGTTTAGTACTGCACTCCCTTTTAAATCAGAGTTATTAGCACTTTCACTATCAAAATGAAAAGTCAAAATGGATTAGCGGGTTGGATGACCTGTGTTGGGCCCCATCAGAGACCACTCCATGATTTCAACTTATTTTTCAAGTCAAACAACAACAGCAGCTTTTTTGATATGTATATTTAAGTAGAAGTGCATTAAGTTTGCATTTTATTTGCTAAATATACATTTCTTTCCATTTTTTAAGAGGTAATGCCATTGACTTTTGCCTGAAAATGAGGCATGCCCCTTTTCAAAGTTTTTATGTATAGCCTGCATATGTGGTATGAACCCATTTGTAATGCAATACATTCCATAAAAGTGTGAGCAGAATTTTGCATGTGTGCATTTGTCTGGAAAAGAGGGACCCTTTGGTAGCAGCTGTGGGTAGTTGGCAGTGGGCAAAAAAAGACTGATTTTTTTCTTCCCTCCTAACACTCTCTGTTTATCTGCAGATCCTTTTCTATCTAAGTTCTACATAAACAGTGTTGCACTGTAAGCAAAGTGCCCTGGGTCTTCATGAATATTCTGAATCATCCATGCATACTCACAGAGGGAAGCTAGTGCTACCAACCTCTTCACAATAAAGGCATATGCATATTCTTCCTGATCAAATATTCTGTCCCCTTCTCTTTCTCAATTTTTCTGATCAAATATTCTGTCCCCTTCTCTTCTGGATGTGTGTATCTCTCTCTGTCTCTCTCATTGTGTGTGTGTGTGTGTGTGTGTGTCTGTCTGTCTGTCTTCTTACAGATCAGAGATAAAATGACCTAAAGAAATATCTGGGATTATTATTGACATTTTACAGTCATTTCCAAAAATGCAAAACAAACAGCTATCTCCAGGCATATATTAAGAGGGTGTGTGGGTGTGCATGTGTGTGCGCGCGTGTGTGTGTGTGTGTGTGTGTGTACATTTGATTAGGAATTTCAAGTCAAGATCTCTTGTTTGTTTCATTCAGCACCAGAATGTAATTTTATCTGAAAAGTATCTGGTTTTGGATAGAAAACAGGTTGGCCCAGCTGAGAACTGGCATTTGGAAGTGCACTGGACAATTAACCAGCTTTTCCTGTAGAACTTTCTGGTGACCACCCGGTTTTGCCCTGCCTATGTAGAAGGGAGGGGGACCCACATCAGAAGAGGATGGGTGTTGCAGGAGGCACATTTCAAGAAAGTGTCTGGGTTTACAAAAAAATGTGTTTCTTCTTAGTCTAAGATAGTTTCTTCATAATTTATGTGGTCTGAGAAAAATGCTATGCTTATTAATAATAGTACTTTGCAGATGAGAGGGCACTAATATTTGAGCACTATAATATGCAAAGCATTGTAATTTGGTGGAGTATGAGCATGATGTCTTTAGGTCCTTTCCACAAATTTATGAAACCAGGGTGAAGGTGAGGATGATAGCCATTTGTACAAATAAAGATACTGAGGTTCATAGAAGCAAAATAATTTGCCTGTGGCCACAGGGCTAGGGAGTGGTCACCTACTCTCCATCACAGTATATGTTTACACATGCACTGGAGTCAACATGAATGGGGCCAAACATATATATACACACACTCTTGTGCTTTTCTTATATCACAGGGAGTGTACTGATTTGCCCTGCCCAAAAAAGATCCCCTGAGATTTCTCTTCCAATTATTCCCTTCCCTCTGTCCAGTCTCTTGCTGCTATTTGAAGCATGTTTGTATTAAGAACATTTAGCTAAAGCAAACCTCATAGTCTGTGACTGACAAGAAAGCACATGATAAAACCATGTCTTTGGCTTTTCCATATCTTGAATTTACAAACCAAGAAAGTGGGGAAAAAAAGTAAAAATTCATGTAACATTTCCCCTACAAAGTTGTATTAAACCGGGCAGCTTTAAATGAGCTTTGGTGCCTCTCCCTCCCTGTTGCACATGTGTTGATGGGTTTTTCTCGGCATTGGTTGTCTGAGATTTCACAGCTCTCCGTCACCTCCCTTCTGAAACTGGTAATAGAAACGAGCAGTAGCACTATGCTGTTCCTTCACTCTGGTATTGCTTTCTACCCAGAGCCCTGTGTCTTTTCTTAAGAAGACTACCTGGCTTATCCTCTGTCTGGGCTTTTCTGGCCATGAGGACATGGAGTGAAGATTTTGGAGCTCTGTCCCCTGTGTCCTGGCGTTTAATTATTTCTCAAGACACGTGAGCTAAATCTGAGTAGAAGAGCTTGGCAGAAAGAAAACCACCAGTTACGGTAATTTTAATAATTAAGCAACGTTGACTTGTCCTTTATTTCACAATTTGCTATTATTGATTATGTACTATAATCCTTTATTATACATTGCCTGATTGTTTTCATTGATGTTTTGCAACAAAACTATGTCAATTTTGTCCTATTTTGTACATTTTTTAGCATTTTGCATATGCATATCTGTGCAAACATTAAGAAATAAATCATAAAGGAAGAGCATTTTAAACCATTGGCTCTATTTCAACAATATGGGTGGAAAAAGTATTTCTCCTCTCCTTATTGACTGCTTTACAAAAACAGGTAGAATTTTATTCTTTTATTGATAAAACAGAAACCTGATGTGGTGAGGGTTGTAGCTGTGGCTGCCTTTGCTGCAGATGTGCTATCTCTGAGGCTGGGACTAAACTTCTTAGTTTATTCCAGCAGGGAGTGGGAAAGTCACATGTGAGTTTAAGAACATTGACTTACTCCGGGCTAACCCAACATACATGTTTTTTGAGCAGCAACTGATGAAACCTGTATGTTCTAGGAAATTTCATTGTGTAAGCATGGATTTGACAAAGATGACACAGCATGATACTATACCCATCACCCAGGAGGGACATTAAGAGATTTCTTAGGGTCCTGAAGCTAAAAACGAAGTCCTTGGATCTTTTTCTTATTTATTTAATTTTATTTTAATCCAAGTCATGAATGTATAGACTTTAAAACATCAAATAATTCTCTTGACTTATTGAAAAGAAAAAACAGCCCCTCACCCCACTCCACCCCATCTGTGCTCCTTACACACCACTTTCAACTTTTAGCTTTCTTTCAGTATTTACCTCCAAATTTCTAAATAATATGCTTACCCTTTTTGTTTTTAGAGCTTATATCTTTATTTTCTTCTATGAAAAGGTTTTGTTTTCAACATCTCCAACACTCAACACATACATATCCCCCTTTCCTCCATTCTCCCAGTATATCTGCAATATAGTCTTTGTTACATCAGTTTTCTGTGTTTTATTATTATAATCATAAAAAGCAGCTTTCTGGTGTTGCTGTTGAGTCATTCTGATATTTGATCCTTTCTATGTGGCTTTTTCCCCTCTTTGAAAGTTTCTAGGCTCTTTCCTTTGGTCTCAGTATTATAAAACTTCACCAATGTCTTTCCTTTGGGTCTTTATTTCTGCCACTGTACTTGAGCTCTTAGAGAACCATTTCATTTTGGATAGCTTTTCCAGGCTTGAGAAACTTTCTTGAATTACATCTTTGATTATTTTCTTTCTTCCATTTTCTTTGTTTCTTCTGAAGTAAAGATATTAGACCTCTCAGATTAATTCTCTAGTTTTCTTTTTTCTTCTTTTTTCCTCTCTTTGTCCTGTTTTCTGGAAAATATCCTCAATTTCATCATCAATCCTATCAAGTGTTTAATTTACACAATAATTTCTTTATTTCTGAGAGTTATTTTTGTTTCTATATTCCCTTTACTATGTAATGCTATTGCTTCATACCTGCAATATATTCTTATTAATCGTTTTTGAAGTTTTTTTCTCCTTCAACTTTCTTTATTGTGTTTGTTTTGGTATTTATCTTTAACGATAGCAACTTTGCTCAAGAATCCCATGACCCAGGACTGGCAGTTTACCTTTAAGAGTGATGCACTGAAAGCTGATCTGAGGGTTAGTGGGCCTCAGTAGGGCTTATTGACTGGTTGGCTTCAGCCTAGGATGATCTGGCTGGACTGTTTTATTGGGAGAACTGTCAGTAGGTCTTTTTCTTTAGAGTCGGTCAGTTTCTCAGAAAGGAATGCTCCAGTCTCCTACTGGGGATGTAGGTCTGATAGTTCAGGGGAGCCCAGTGACAGATGGGGGCCAAGGCCAAGCCCAGCACTCACTAATATGTTTCCTGTGGGTGCCCCTGCCCTTGATGTGCCTGGAGCCCTGGTCTCAGAGTCCCTCTACGCTAACCTTTCTAAGGAGTAAACCTCAAGTCTTCTGAGATGAATGAGGGAAGTATCCTGGGTAAGCACAGTATAAAAGGGGACCTAGAGGCCTAACTATTTCATCTGCCTACATTCTCACTTCCAAAGGTAACTGATGGTTGTAATTCCTGAGCCTTGATGGGTCTCTGATATATGAATCAGGCCTCCCACTGCAGCATCAGGATTTAGCTTCTCCAGGGTGTTGAGTCATTTACTTATGCTTCACCTGCTTTCTAGCTTCCCAGATGTTATTGCTGTGGCCCCATAGGAGTTTTGACTTTTGTATCTTATTTGTATTTTAATGAGATTTAGGAGACAGCAGAAGTAAATGTGTGGGTTTAATTTGCCTTATTCAAGTGGAAGCCCAGTCCTTGACTCCTGGTTCCAGTAGTGGCATTTGGGCCAGACGAGGATGTCCCTGGGAAACTGCGGCAACAATGTAAGGTTGTAGAAGTGGTACAAGATGTGATTTCTCTGTAGCAGCCGGGAGTGTCACCTCTGGCATCTCAGAATTAGGTATGTACACCCTGGAGAAGGATGGTGCTAGGGGAGGCCTGATAGGGGATTCAGCAATGGATTGCAAACTTATTTTGACCCACATTAAGAAGTTCTATTTACTCTCACAATCTAAGAGACAGATACCTACACACTCCTACAAACAAAACTGTACAGAAAAGCAAAAGTTTTACAAGACAGTACTAACCCCTTCTACGGGCCAAGCACTCAGGTATTTCTATTCTGTTTAGGTTGTTTGTTTGTTTTCAATGATGGTCTTGACCCACTAATGTGTCACAAGCAGAAGACTGAAAAGCAGTGTCGCTTGAGGTGACATCCAGACACCTGCAGTATATCACCACTCTTGCCATCTTCTTGCCCTAAAACTTTCCAGGAATTTCCATCAACCCCTGAACATCACATTCAAGGCCTTCAGCACCTGGCTCCAGCTTGCCTGTCAAATCTCCTCCCACAGTGTGCCCACCTAGTATACGTGCTTTTCACAGCAGTGGCTCCTGCATGCTTTCTACCCTCCTCCCTGCATGTACTTCAAGCACACCAAGCCTTTTAAGATAGCATTTTCTCTGCCTAGGCACCCTTGCCCCACTGCCTGCCCCAAGAACTCTCATACATACTCTTAAAGACCCAGATGAAATGGCAGAACGCCTGTGAACTTCATCTAATGTACACACTCAGAATCTTGGGAACCTTGGGGTCAGAAAGGGCATGAATGTTTTTTGTTTGTATTGTGAAGATAAAATCCGGCCACAGAACTGGGCGTGGTGGCTCACGCCTGTAATCCCAACACTTGGGGAGGCCGAGGTGGGCAGATCACCTGAGGTCAGGAGCTCGAGACCAGCCTGACCAACATGGACAAACCTTGTCTCTACTAAAAATACAAAAATTAGCCAGGCATGGTGGCATGCACCTGTAATCCCAACTACTTGGGAGGCTGAGACAGGAGAATCGCTTGAACCCGGGAGGCGGAGGTTGCAGTGAGCCGAGATCGTGCCATTGCGCTCCAGCCTGGGCAACAAGAGCAAAACTCTGTCTAAAAAAAAGAAAAAAAAAAAACTCTGGCCACAGAAGAACAGGTAATAAATTAGGAAAACACCAAGAAGAAAATTTTGATATAAAATAGGGTTATTAAGTGGCAAGAATTATCTAGTAACCTTTCCTACAGAGCAATATTTTTATGTAAAAAAATTTCTAGAATGTTTACAGTATGCCATCAATATGGTAGATACACTTTAAGCTTTATGAAGCAATATCCTATTGTTAAATATATAATTTTGTAACTACTTTTATGACTCACTGTGAAGAACTGCCTTGTGCACATCTTTGCACATAAGTCTAAATACCTGTAAGTACTTTGGATTCTTGATGCATACCACCAAGTCTGCCTCCTGAAAGAACAGATCAGTTCAAACCCCATGTGCAGGAGAGTGCCTGTTGGGCTATATAGTGGCCACTTCTAGGTATTGTCATTTTTTAAATACCATGTCTCTGGTAGTTTTAAATTTTAGTATGATAACATATCTCAATATTTATTTTATGGTTCCTACCTTTAGTGTCATACTTAGAAAAAACTTCCAGAAACCCAAAACATAGATCATTTTTGCTAGAATTTAAAGTCACCCCAAATAATATTCTCCATTTTCTCGGTGAGAAGATGAACAAAAGTAGAATTCTTATGTCCATCTTTGATACCTAAACTTTTAGAGGTATAGATGAAGTAATCAGTGTCTACTTGCAATGTCAATCTACTAATATCGTAACAGGCACACTTCTAAAGTCACTAATTATGTATAGTCATATACTAATTGGGAACTATTGTGATTTTTCTTTTCTCATTTCATGAACCAGTTTTACCCAAACTCTTGTTTTGTATCTTCAGTGTCAACATTCTCATCATCATCAGACCCATTCTGAGTCATGTAACACAGTTTTCCTGGCACAGCAGGTGCACTTCCGTCTGAGTTATTTTTAATCTAAACATACATAATTCTGTCACTGAGATTTTTAATCCAAGACACAAAGAGACAGTCTTATAATATTAGCTTCTAAACTTGTCCTGAATGCATATATTGTTCTTGACAATAAGACAACTTATACTGTGCTTTATTTTTACATTGTTACTTTTACTAAAGATATATTTGCAGTGTATAAGGAGTCAAGACTTGTTCTAAAAAGCCTTTCAACTTTTTTTCATTTTCTCTTCTTTTCATCCCTCTTCCCTCAGCCCTATCCCACCCCCCAAAACCATTTTTAACTGTTTCACTGATTTTCATGACAATATTTTCCTCTATGTAGGTGCAGGATGTATATCTATGTAGGTTGCCTGTGTTGTTCCTTGTTAATTATTCAGTTTTAGGCATCATCTATTACTTCTCATCATGGAACAGGGGAATTTGGCCTCTTCCACCTCATCCTCCCTCCCTTCCCATTCCCATACCTTTCAGTAAAGCCATATTTCTATTATTATATCTGTATAAATGCTATTATGTCTGTATAAATGCTTCCCAGCTGAGCCATCTCCTAAATTGTTGTTAATATTTTTCTACCTTAAAGTAAAATGTTTTAAGTTGTGAAATATGTCCTACATACTGTATTAGTCCATTCTTGCATTGCTATAAAGAAATAGCTGAGACTGGGTAATTTATAAAGAGAAGAGGTTTAATTGGCTCATGGTTCTGCAGGCTGTACAGGAAGCATGGTGGCATCTGTTTCTGGGGAGGCCTCAGGGAGCCTTTACTCATGGTGGAAGGCAAAGCTGGAGCAGGCGTCTCACTGGCAAGAGCAGGACTGAGAGAGAGAGGGGAGGTGCCACACACTTGTAAATAACCAGATCTTGTGAGAACTCACTCACTATACAGTACTGTATTAGTCCATTCTCACACTGCTTTAAAGAAATACCCAAGGTTGGGTAATTTATAAAGGAAAGAGGTTTGACTCACAGCTCCTCACGGCTGAGGAGACCTCAGGAAACTTACGATCATGGTGGAAGGCGAAGGGGAAGCAAGGACCTTCTTCACATGGCAGCAGAGAGAGAAGAGTGAGGCAGGAAGGGGCAAGAACCCCTTATAAAACCATCAGATTTCATGAGAACTCACTCACTATCACAAGAACAGCATAGGGAAACTGCCCCCATGATCCAATCACTTCCCACTAGGTCTCTCCCTAGACACGTGGGGATTATGGGGATTACAATTCAAGATGAGATTTCGGTGGGGACACAACCAAACCATATCAATTACCAAGGGGAATGGTACTAAACCATTTATGAGAACTCTACCCCATGATCCAGTCACCTCCCACCAGACCCCGCCTCCAACACTGGGGATTACAACTGAACATGAGATTTGGGTGGGGACACAGATCCAAAGCATATCACATACCAGAGAGTTATAATATATATTTGTATAGCTTAAATAATAATAATAAAGTGAATATCCAGGTTAACAAAACAATCTTGGTACAATCACATCCCCCTTCCCTTCCTCAGGCTCCCGAGACCAGTCTCACCTACTTGTGAAAAGAACACAAAATTGCAGGAAACTCAACAGCATAATTAGATTTGTTATTTCTTCTTCAGCAGAAGAGTTAAGAAGAATTTTTGTTTTTGGCAGATATGGAGATCTAATATGCAAGTCGTTTGAATTTTTATGTTTGTGTGTTTGTTAATGCTGACTTTTGAATAGTCAGAGAATTTTGCCTGAACAGTATTTATTTTGGGCTTTGTTTATGGCTGCTGGGATGTGATTCATTTTTATAAATCTTCCTTGCTTATTTGGGGGAAAAAGTGCCCTTTATGTTTCAGAGGTATTGAATTTTATACATTCTTTCATAGGTATATCTTTTCAATCAAGCTAACAGTGTCCACTTTCCTTCTGTTCTTATTTAAATTGTTTGGTCCATAAAAGAGTGAGAGAGCTTTTGAAGTCCCCCATTATGCTTTTTAAAAATTTCTCTTTGTTTTTCTAACAGATTTTATTTTATATATGTAAATTTTGTTATTCAGCCTATTATATTTTAAATTATGTATTATTCCTTTTTATCACTGGAAACACAATCATCCATGTTATTTAATGGGTTTTTCCTGAATTTTGTTTCATCTGATTTGCCCTCCTTTTTTCTTTGTGTCCACTTGATGCTTTCTGGCCTTTTTTTCATTTTTAATCTTCTCTATTACTTTTTTGGTATGCTCTTTATCAACAGCATATAATTGGATATTGATTTTATTATTTTTCAAGCATCTGTCTGTTAAATAGAAGCTAAACCTATTGACATATAAGATGATAATTGATATGTTTATCACTCTTTATGTGCCTTATCAATAGATTATGCTAGTATTGCAACCCATGCGCTCAACTTTTTAAAAACTTGAATGGTGAGGGCAGCCAATTGTGATGCCTACATATTGACCTATTCATAAATTCTGCAAGTAGTTATTGAATACCTGCTGGGGACCAGGCACCAGGCCAGGCACTGGGGATGTAACAGAGAACATGACAGTCCTTGCCCTGTAAGTAGGGCAAGTTTCATGAGATTGCAGTCTCTTTATGGCCTCCAGCTTGGTTTAATGCTCTGCTGTTGTTGTCTTGAAACTCTAATTTTCAACAAAGGACCCTGAATTTATTTTTTCACTGGGCCCCATAAATTATGCTACTGGTCTTGCCATAAAGTTGTATAAAAGACAGAAAACAGGAAATTTCAATATGGCCTAATAAATACCTTAATAGGAATCAGCAGGGGGGACTATGAGAGCATAGAGGGGGCTGATCTTGGAGGTCTTCTTGACAGAGCTCATCACTGGGCTGAATCAGATAAGGAGTAGGACTTGGCCTGGCTGAAAGAGGGAAGCAGAGGAAATAGCAGGTATAAGGCCCATGGTCTTTAGACTTAATGATGTCTCTGGCCAGAGCAAAAATTATAGGTATCCCTGAACAAAGCTAACTGAAAGCATCAAGGCCAGTAGAATTACAATCTAAATAATGTACTGTTAGGGGCAAGGATCAAAGAAACATTCCAGATATCTGCACAAGATGCTAAACTAACTGACTGCATTTTAAGTCAGAATTGACAGATACTTTATACAAGGTCTAATGCCAAGGTAATGGGAGGTGAGTCTGAGGGAGAGACACAAATCACAGACTCAGAAGGGAATGCTATCACAAAGCGTTCTGCTATTATCCCAAGTTAATCGGGAGTCATCTTTCTAAAATGCAAAACCAACTGCATCAGTGTTGGTTGAGAACGGCCATTCTGACATTAGCATAGAGAGGGGAGAGGCTGGGTAAGCAGGCTAATTAGAAACCTTTGTGTGGTGATCCAAGTGGGAGACAGAAGGAAAGTGTTAGCAGAGGACATGAAGTCATAACATAGTTTCAGCCAACATGCAGGAGGGAAAAGCTGCAGCACTTAGTTATGAGTTAGCAGTGTTTGTGAGAGAGAGAGAGAGAGGGTGAGTCGAAGATGGCACTCACTGAAGTGCAGGATGTAGGACTACAACCAGCTTGTGTGAAAAAAGACAGAGTTTATAATTTAAGGCATGTTGTGTGGGAAGTGGGAGACAGAAGTGGAAATATCCAATGAGCAGAGCTGATGGGGTCTGTAGGGGTCTTGCAGAGAAGAGATGCCAGCTGACACCACAGGCATGACCCTGGGGTGACTCCACTTCTTGTATTGTGCAAGTGCAGAGATGGAGGTCTGGGAGTGCTGACATTCAACAAATGGGCAGAGGAAGAGGAGTCTTTACAAAAGGCTGAAATGGAGAAGGAACAATGAGGGACAGAAGGGAAACCAGCATTATGGAAGTCAGAGTATCATGGCAGCCAAAGTAAGAAGCGCATTTCAGAAACAATGAGGAGGTTAAACACCTAAAACTGTGGGCTGAAACAGCAGAGGAAGTAAGACCAGCAAAGCAACCCTTTGATTGGGGAGAGCAATTTCAGAGGAATGAACACTGGATTATTTAAGGAGGGAGTGGGAAGTGCAGAAGCTAAAGTGGCGATTGTAAGCAATAAGACTCCTGGTTTCTGCATTCATGCTTTGACTTGCTTTCCTGGAGAGACTGCCAATTCCTAGAGATAGTAAATGGCTCACATATGGGTGTGCCTTTCAGATGCAAACCAACCAGTCCAGAGCCCACACCCCACCACTTTCTCTATGGGGCTCTCACATTCAGGGCCACTGTTCCCCTGCCCCAATCACCCCAGGGCTAGGTACCAGATAGTTAGAGACAATCCCTTCACCTCAGAGCCTACTGTAATTATTCAAACAAGCCAACCCTAAGTCTCTTTCCCCTTTCTCATCTGTTCCTTTCCTTTGAAACACAATAAAGGTTATTACCCACTTTTACTCCTCACTCTGCCTCTTTTTTTTTATTATTATACTTTAAGTTCTAGGGTACATGTGCGCTTCCCCATGTGGCCCTTTCTCTTGGGATCTGTGAGAAATGAACTGTCTTTTCAATAGCAGTCATCTTCTGATCTACTGGCCTCACTACATCTGAATAATAATCAAACCTACACCTTAAAACAAGAGGGAAATGTAGTGACTGAGAGAAGATTGAGGCTTTAGTATGTTCATTTTTAACTGATGAGAGAGACTTAGTCGAGTTCATCCTGATAAGAAGGTGCCAGTTAAGAGGGTGGAGTCAACAATGTAAGAGAGAGGGAAGAGGAATTTGGGGCAAAAGTCTGAAGAGATGGGAACAGATGAGCCCAGAGCCATTGCCTTTCAAGGAGGAGGCAGAGCTGGACACAGTGGTTCATTCACTCCTGTAATCCCAGCTACTTGGGAGGCTGAGGCAGGAGGACTGCTTGGGGCCAGGAGTTTGAGAAGGAGAAAGCAGGCTCAGGCCAGGGAAGGTTGCTGTTGGGAAGGATATGCTCCCAAATGTGCAGAGGAGGCCCCATTTCAAAACAAACCCTGTGTCCTTCTTCCTGGCACTACTGCTAAGCCAGATCACCATCCCTAGCCTCTGTCCTCCATAGTCTCATAGACTCCTCTGGACCAGCCCATAATGACCACTGCACACTCCCCTGGGACTTGGCCTGAGCCATGCATTTGACACTGATAAATCTTGCTGTGGGTTGTCTTTATGGATGATGAAATGTCCTTCCCCCCCTGCTACAAGGAGGTAGTCTTAGTCATGTCCCTGCTGTCTTAGCTACATCCTCAATGCCCAGCATCGAGGTGAACAGGACACAGTCCCTGCCTAGGGAGTTCCTGCAGGAGTACAGGGCAGGTATGTGTAGGGAAAAAGGGTAACTATGATAAGTGCAACTGGAACTGACTGCCTGATGCCCACCATGGGCCTTAGAGCCTGTTACCTCATTTCTTACCCACTTCTGCCCACCAGTGGGCCTTTTGGGACAAGGCCCTGCCAGACTCATTGGAAATACAGCCTCAGGCAGGAATGGAGCAGGAAGAATTCCCTGAGAAGCCAGGGAATTTTTACTTTGAAAAGCCCTTTTATCTGTGGCTGTGTCCTTGGAAAGGGCATATTTGCATTTATTTGCAGGTTACTTTGCCCAGAAGCAAGCCTGTTTTTATGAACATAATAAAAAGCACTGGCCTTGTAGAAAAAAAGGCCTTTCCACTCTATGGAGAAATGTTCAGTTTGAAGCAAGTCTAGTTTAGAGGCAAGAGGCCAAGGCCAAAAGAAGTAACCTCAAAGGATCAGTTATGTGAATAAGAGAAATCAAGAGTAGAAGTAATGTTGATTTCTAACCTCAAAGATGCTCAAGACACTTGAGGTTGGAGAGGAATGGGTGATTCTGTTTAACTTGCTTAGCCTGCTGCAGCTGAGGTCAGAAGCCCTTGCGTACCTGGGGATACAACACCTCCCTTCCCAGACATCTGAGGCTTCTCCTGCCAACCACGGGAGGCCTGGGCACCCTGTATCCTCTGACCCCTCTCAACAGCCCCTCTTTTCACAGGCCCACATACATGTCCAAGGCTGGGACATGGTGCCAGCTTCCTTTATCACTCCACAGCTTCACTGCAGAAACACAGGCCACTCCTCTCCTCTCTTCCTGACCTCCCTATTCTAATCTCAACTTCACTTCTCTCTCTGTAATTATTCTCAAATAACCACAAATGTCTTTATGCTACTCTGCAGTTCATGAAGGGGTGTGTGTGTATGTGTGTGTGTGTGTGTGTGTGTGTGTGTGTAGCGTACTCATCTAATTTTGAATGCAAACAGATCAATTGCGCATCTTAATTTCCAGATAGACATTTTTGATACTTCTAATAAAGAGAATACCCAGGGTGTTGACTCAAAGCATGGAAAACCTTCAGTCTGATGCCTGAGAATGGCAAAGTTAGACCCCAGGTCCCCTAGAAGGCAGTTCTCTGCACTTAAGTTTCAGAGTTCCTAGGACATTGCCGGTGGTCAGGGCTACAGACAAGCCCCCTCCTCATCATTACTGCTCAGGATGGTTCACAAGAAGGGAAGGGGGAAGTTGTTTAGCAGAATGGCTGCCTACATGACTTTAGCTTCGAGACCAGATCATTTGTAGACAAGTTAATTTCCCTAGAGTAGAAAACAAAATCCCATCTCTCGATCAGCTTCTTCAACAAATGGTACTTGAAAAACGTTTAGAATGCATTAAGCTTCAAAAACTAATTCTTCTTGACTCAGAGATGAGATCTTCTTTATGTTCACCTAGAAACTGTACAGACTAAACCTTTACAATCTCAAAGGAAAACAAGATTAAATACCCATTTGCTAGTGTATCCACACAAAGGTTTTGTGATATAAAAGAAATTATAGAGTTGATGGGTGGGGGCAGTATGTTGATGGGACTGATGAGTAATTAAGGATGCTGAAGGTGGCCAGGGACTGTGGACAGTGCAGGAGTCCCAGGGGTTTTGTAGGGTCTTCCCAGGCCTGGTTTGTGGTCTCTGAGTCCCCAGTCCACACCTCGATAAGATGGTTCAGCTTTTATCTGACATATTGGAGATCACTGTAGATTTCATATAAAGGACGTTTGGGAAAAAAAATAAAGTTACCCAATTATTTGGTACACTAAGTAATTGAGTAATTACTGTGCTAAGAAGGCAAGCAGATGGTGTTTATTTCCAGGAGTTGAAGAGAAAGCATACTATGATGAAAGTGAGCCCTGGGCTGGGAACTAGTGGATTTCCTGGCCTTGCTAACTAGTTGTGTGTACATGAATTGACCACTTTCTCTGATTAGGCTTGGTGATCCCAAAGGTTCTTTCCTGATCTGAACATCTGTGATTTTATATGCTTGTTACTTATTATTAAGTATTGATGCCCTCATCCACAGACCAGAGAGGTGAGGGTTTAAGAGATTTAAGGTCCTCAGATGAGCTGGGGAGTTGGATAGCTGAATTGTTCCCTGCATTGCTTCTGTGCACCCCTGGGTTCTTAATACAGGAGGGACTTTAGTGGATTAAGGCTGGAACACACACACATACGCTCATGGAATTCTATAGGAATAGAGAAATTAATATCTCATGAGAGGGGTGGAGGGGGCGCGGAGGAGGGAAGAAGAGCAAAGGGAGGGAAAGAGGAAAGGAGAGTGAAAGAAGAAAGGAGGAAGGGACAAATAAGCACACACGTTGGCCCTAACAGTGTTTGACTCACACTTGTCCTCAGTAAATGTTTGTGAGAACTATGGAAGGAATGAATTATTGAACTGGGCCAATCCTCAATCAGCAAATTCTAATTTCTACTCTAGTAGCAGTAAGCTAGGAATGGGTTTAGCCCATCACTTCCTAAAGCTGGTAGGAGCCATTACCAGCCAGCTGCATTTTTGAGCAGTCCTAATATTTCAACAAATTCTGGCCATCGGTGAGCCTGAGCTCGCATGATCCAAGGTCACTGTGGCAGTGTGGAAACTCAAAGAAGTCACAGATGTCAGAGGAGAGGGTTGACATATTGGCACGTGCAGCCCTCCCAGGTCCAAACTTTTGTGCCTCCATAAGGATTTTTCATCCAGTAGAGTGAATGCTAGAAATGTGGGCCAGACCAACTGTCAGAAAGTTCTGTGTGGTAAACAGGCTGCCCTTTCTGTTTCTAAGCAGGTGGCCTCATGA
The DNA here is from genome assembly GCF_028858775.2 of Pan troglodytes. NCBI lineage: Eukaryota > Metazoa > Chordata > Mammalia > Primates > Hominidae > Pan > Pan troglodytes. The sequence goes on from NC_086015.1 coordinate 44,123,657, forward strand.
TCCACAGGCTACTTTCATGACTATTGTACAAGCCTGAGAGCAGATGTTTTCCTCTGAAATCAAGTATTAGAAGCCACCCTACCAGAAACTATTAAAATCTATTATATCCCTCCTTTCTCTCGAGCCCAATCTCAAACATATGAAATCCAGGCTGCTATGAATGTGGTGGGACCAATGCAGATGGATTCCAGCTTTTCCATCTCTAGTCCAGACTGTATTAAGAACCCAGGGGTGCATAGAAGCAATGCAGGGAAGAGTCATTAAAACAGTTTGGTTCTGATACAGGAATGGGCCTTCAGAACAATGCAAAAGAAAATAAAGGTCTTTGTTTGTTTTCTGAGATGGAGTTTCACTCAGTTGCCCAAGCTGGAGTGCAGTGGTGCGATCTTGGCTCACTGCAGCCTCTACCTCCTGGGTTCAAGCAGTTCTCCTGCCTGAGCCTCCTTGAGTATCTGGGATTACAGGCACCCACCACCACACCAGGGTAATTTCTTGTGTTTTCAGTAGAGATGGGGTTTTACCATGTTGGCCAGGCTGGTCTCGAACTCCTCACCTCGAGTGATCTTCCCGCCTCAGCCTCCCAAAGTGCTGGGATTACAGGCGTGAGCCACCATGCCCAGCCAAGAAGAAAGTTTATTAAAAAGACCTCAGTCCATGGGGAGATTTAGTAAATGAAGTGATGTCTCAGAGCCATATGGGATAGTTATTTAATAAATACTGCTGGGACAACTGGTTACCCATTTGGAAACAACAAAGTTAAGTCCCAGTGTACATTAAAATAAATTCTAGATGGCCCAAAGATTGAAATGTTAAAAAGTAAAAATATGAAAGTCTTAGAAGACTATATGGGAGAATTTACTTTTTTGTTTGTTTTTTTGTTTTTTTGAGACGGAGTCTCGCTCTTTCGCCCAGGCCAGACAGCAGTGGTGCTATCTTGGCTCACTGCAAGCTCCGCCTCCCGGGTTCACCCTATTCTCCTGCCTCAGCCTCCCGAGTAGCTGGAACTACAGGCGCCCACCACCACGCCCAGCTAATTTTTTGTATTTTTAGTAGAGACGGGGTTTCACCATGTTAGCCAGGATGGCCTCGATCTCCTGACCTCCTGACCCGCCCGCCTTGGCCTCCCAAAGTGCTGGGATTACAGGCATGAACCACCGCACTCAGCCAAGAATTTACTTTTATAATCTTAGCTTGGAGGCAGCCTTTCTAGGAAACACATAAAGCCCACAAAACTTAAAGGAAAAAATAATAATCATTTTGACACCATAAAACATAATTTTCTGCAACACAGAATATAGTCATGCACCACATAACAACATTTCAGTGAACAACATACTGCATATACAACAGTGGTACTATAACATTGTAATATATTTCTACTGTACCTTTTCTATGCCTGGATATGTTTAGGTCACAAATACTTACCATTATGTACAGTTGCCTACAGTATTCAGTACAATTACATGCTGTACAGGTTTGTAGCCTAGGAGCAATAGGCCATACCATGTAGCCTAAGTGTGAGGTAGGCTATGCCATCTAGGTTTGTGTGGGTACATTCTATGATGCTCTCACAATGACAAAATTGCCTAACAATACATTTCTTGTAATGTATCTTCATCATTAAGTGATAATGACTGTATACCATAGCTAACATCAAAAGACAAATTAGTAAAATAAAAGCGGGTGGCATTTACAGTCTTACAAATATGGGCTAGCATGTTTGTCACAACAAAGTACTAGTTTTCTTATTAAGAATTTTCATGAATCAATGGCAACAAGCCAAGAAAGAAAAAAGGAGCAAAGTTCAGAGACAAGGAAACCTTTGAAAAGATGTTTAACTTCTCTAATAAGTAAATGCAAATTAACAAAGTATTAAATTTTTTCAGATTAGCCAATATCAAGAGCTTTGGTAGTTCAGTGTTAACAGGAAGGGGGAAGCAGTGCTTGAATGTGCTTTCAGTGGGATGTAAATCAATACAGCTCACTGTTTGGAAAGACTATTTAGCAATAGCTGTCAAAATTACAAATGCATATGACCTTTGAGCTAATCATTTAATTTCTAGAAATATGTGATATAGAAATGCATACATGGGCCTAAAAATATTAATTGCAATATTGTTTGTAAAAACAAAATATTAGGAAACTCTCCCAAGTGTCTCTCATTTAATAGCATGAATAAACTGTGATACATTTCCATAGTAGAATATTCTACAATGAGGGAAAAAAGAATGAAGTATTTCTGATATGAAATATCAATATCAGTATATCTGATATGGAATATCAATATGACAATATCTCCAAGCCCAAAAATTTGGGAAATATTCAAGAAAAAGTTGCTCCTAGTGTGAAATTGATCATCCAAGGAAGATAGATGTCTCATTCCTACTCTCTGTGTGTATATATTACATTATTAGTTTAAAAATAAAATTAGTATTTTAACTAAGTGTATTATTAGTTCTCATGCTGCCATGAAGAAATACCTGAGACTGGGTAATTTATAAAGAAAATAGGTTTAATTGGCTCACTGTTCCGCATGGCTGGCAAGTCCTCAGGAAACTTAAAATCATGGTGGAAGGCACCTTTCACAGGGTGGCAGGAGAGAGAATGAGTGCAAGCCAAGGAAATGCCAGACGCTTATAAAACCATCAAATCTCATGAGAACTCACTCACTATCACAAGAACAGCATGCGGGAAACCACTCCCATGATTCAGTTACCTCCACCTGCTCCCACCTTTGACATGAGGGGATTATTACAATTCAAGGTGAGATTTGGGTGAGGATACAGAGCCAAACCACATCACTAAGGATCCAGAGTTAGAATCTAAGAACTGAGCTGAAATCAACCTTTAAAATATAGTATTTCTATTCTCTTAGTTTACAGAAGAGAAACCTGAGATTTACAAAGTCCAAGGTCACTCAAAAAGCTAGACTCAGGAACAAACTTGGAGATTCCCAGTCCCTGGTTCACAGTTCTTTTTTTTTTAGGTGATGCTCTTTGCTGTAGAATTTATGTCACGATTTTATTATGGAGTATCAGTCTCTCCAAGTGGGCTTCCGTAAGAGATCACATATAAAACACCAAAACTAGGCTCTGAGGTCCACACCCTCCTGCCCGCTCACTCTGCCATGGAGACAGCTCATGCCACTGCAGGTAATGACAACTTCACAGCACGAGCAAGGTTGAGTAGAACAGGTATAGAAATTGGCATGGAGTGGTGAAGAGTCTGAATTCCCAAATGTCATTATAGAAGCCAGCTGCAGTGCTCCCTGGCTCACAGGTTCCCTGGGGCTGACTATCCTCCTGGATCTCCAGCTGTCATCTTTTGCTTGATCCCTGGATGGGGGCACACTCACATCCCTGTGATGTGTTTTGCCCCTGATGCTGGTATCCCCTGGCACTTTACCTTTAGCCAGCTTTAGCCTAGCAGATGCGTTCACACCTCCTCCATGAGATGTGTAGACCTTAGGAAAGTAAGACGTGGTCTCAAGTTTCCCAAGGAACAACTTACATTGCCCCCCAACACACACACACCTGGCAGCATAAGACACATCTCTGATACTGCCATCTTCAGAAACTTCTAGATGGAAAACATCCCCCTACTGTAAGTAACTCCCTGCCATCCTATTTATTTATTTATTTCTCTCTCTTTCATTTTCCCTTGTCCCTGAGAGTAGAGTAAGGAAAGGGCTCATTGCTTTCAAAACTTTATTTTCTTTGAATTCAGCAGTCTTCACCTCAGCGCAGTTTAGTCTGGCCCAATTTTGATAGGCATGGGCCTGTCTCTTTGCATCTTTGTCTCAGGCTGGGAGGCACATTTTGAACCTGGAAGTTTAGAACACGGCGTCCTTTGTTTTTGACAGGCTGTTAAGGATATGCACAGGGCTAGAAAACTGAATAGAACATCCCTTGTGGATGCTGCAGGTTCTTAGCCACAAATTAATACACAAAAACGGTTTGGGGTGTATCCCAAAAACCATTAAAATGACTTGTTTATGTGGAGAAGTTAAAGCATTTCTCTACAATCTCATAACATTATTGATTTTGCCATGAACCTCTTTTCTCATGAGTCATTCTAAAATATTTTTCAAGCAGTTTCCCTTCCATAGTTTCATAAGTTTGGAATGAGTGGAGGCCCAACCTCTGTGAATCGTCCTCTTGTGTGTTCTTTCCCTCCTGTCTCCGTCTCACAGTCTCACACGAGTGGCTGCACCCCCGGCTATAGCTTGTTTGCAGTTTGCTGCCAATATGACTGGAGCATCCGGTGAGGCCACATCTGCCTTTCAATCCCCCCGCCCTGATATTGTAAAATAAAAGTTTGTTATTTTGACATTTTTGTAGCTCACTGCACCACCCTTTGGTGGCCAGTTTAGAAAAATTTGATAATTAATGAAGATATCATACACCGGTTATGTAAAAGCAGGATAGGAGTAGCCACAAAGACCCTGGAGGCTGAAAATCAGGAACAGAACTGAGAGCCTTACAAAGTGTGATTTCATCAAAGCCATATGATAGCTACTGTGTTTATGTAAATTAATTTTACTACATTGTGTCACAATCTCCCCCCTTTTAAAAAGCTCTTGCCCTCTGTAGCTTGAGGCAACCTTCTGCCCATCATTGATCCCTTCTTTCCAGGTTATTCCCATTTCTACATCCTTAGCTGTTACATTTTCAAATTGAAATATTTTATTCACTACTCATGTCCAGTGTCCTCACTTACCTTGGCATCATTTCTTCCCTCAAGAGTAATATTGGCACAACTAAGAAAATATCATCCATTATCATCAATACAGTATATTGATGTTCTGACGTAGTCCATCACTGTAGAGGCAGAAGAGCAACAGCAGCCCTTAGGATGCGATGGACATAAAGGCAGCTTTATAGCCAGACCTCAGTTCCAATCTTAGCTCCATCTGGAAAAAATAAATAACTTTAGACTCTTACCCTCTACCTGACATTGAAATTAATTTACTTTAGAGCAAAGACTTCAGCATAAAAAATAAACCCAAATACAAAGAAGAAATCATGAGAGGCCTTACTATGGCCCCAAACCAGAAGCTCCATAAAACTAAAAACATCTCTACAGCACAAAAATCACCATTAACAAAGTCAAAAGCAAATGGCAGACTAGGGTAATTATTTGTAATTTAAATTGCAAAAACTAATTTTTCTAACATAGAAATACTCCTACAAATCCAAAACAAAAAGCCCAAAACCTAAAAATAAAGGGACAAGAAAAGTAAACAGAATTTTCAGAAAATGCAACACAAATGGCTCTTAAACAAATGAAACAATGCTTAGCCTCTCTCATAATATGATAAATGTAAATTAAAACTATAATGGCATACCAGTGTTCACCAATTGGATTAGCAAAGGTCAAAAAACTTGATAACACTGTATGTTGGCAAAGAGGCTAATATGTTGCCACAAGACTATAAATTGCGATAACTCAAATGGAAGGAAATTTTGCAATATCTGTGAAATTCCTGCTGCATGTATCTTTCAACCTTGCTATTTCATCTGTAGGAATTTATTTTGCAGATATATTTGCCTGTATGCAAAGGGACAGGTGTAAAGATCATTCCCTGAAGCACTGACGTAATAGCAGATTAGGAAACAATCTAGATGCTAATCAATAGGGCACAGGTTAAATTAATTATGGAATGGTCATAAAGTGAAAACGCCTGCATGCCCCTAAACAGGAATGAGGAAACTTTTTTTTTCCTGGGTTGAAGGTTTATTTATTTATTTATTTATTTATTTTTCTTTTCTTTTTTTTAAATTATTATACTTTAAGTTTTAGGGTACATGTGCACAACATGCAGGTTTGTTACGTATGCATACATGTGCCATGTTGGTGTGCTGCACCCATTAACTTGTCATTTACATTAGGTATATCTCCTAATGCTATCCCTCCCCCCTCCTCCCGCCCCACAACAGGCCCTGGGGTGTGATGTTCCGCTTCCTGTGTCCATGTGTTCTCATTCTTCAGTTCCCACCTATGAGTGAGAATGTGCGATAGTTTGCTGAGAATGATGGTTTCCAGCTTCATCCATGTCCCTACAAAGGACATGAACTCATCCTTTTTTATGGCTGCATAGTATTCCATGGTGTATATGTGCCACATTTTCTTAATCCAGTCTATCATTGTTGGACATTTGGGTTGGTTCCAAGTCTTTGCTATTATGAATAATGCCGCAATAAACATACGTGTGCATGTGTCTTTATAGCAGCATGATTTATAATCCTCTGGGTATATACCCAGTAATAGGATGGCTGGGTCAAATGGTATTTCTAGTTCTAGATCCCCGAGGAATCGCCACACTGACTTCCACAATGGTTGAACTAGATTACAGTCCCACCAACAGTGTAAAAGTGTTCCTATTTCTCCACATCCTCTCCAGCACCTGTTGTTTCCTGACTTTTTAATGATCGCCATTCTAACTGGTGTGAGATGGTATCTCATTGTGGTTTTGATTTGCATTTCGGAATAAGGAAACTTTTTATTTACTGATAAGAAATATCTCCAGGATGTGTTCTTATGAAAAGAGCAAATAGAGAAGTATGTAATGGCATGTTGACATTTGTGCAGAAAAAGGGCAAAGGGAATATTTTTTAGTATTTTCTTATGTGTGTATAAGTGCACAAGTAACTGATAATATTGTTTGCCTCTGGAGATGGGAACTGGAGGGGTGGTGAACACAGGTGAGCAGGAGACTTAAATTTTAAATCCCGTGGCATATCTATTCAATTATTTTTATCTTTGATGAGTTCATGTCCTTTGTAGGGACATGGATGAAATTGGATATCATCATTCTCAGTAAACTATCACAAGGACAAAAAACCAAACACCACATGTTCTCATTCATAGGTGGGAATTGAACAATGAGAACACATGGACACAGGAAGGGGAACATCACACTGGGGACTGTTGTGGGGTGGGGGGAGCAGGGAGGGATAGCATTAGGAGATATACCTAATGCTAAATGACGAGTTAATGGGTGCAGCACACCAGCATGGCACATGTATACATATGTAACAAACCTGCACATTGTGCACATGTACCCTAAAACTTAAAGTATAATAATAATAAAATAAATAAATAAATAAATAAATAAACTAATACACAAAAAGAGAGGATATTGGCTTCACCATTAGCCAGCGATGTAGCCTTTGTTTTCACAAAATAATATCTATCTCATAGTTTGGTTTTGAGGACTAAAAGGACCCAGCTCAATGGCAGGCTTGTCATAGGCATTCAGCAAGTGGCAGATCTTATTAATTAATTACACTGCAACCCAACAACTTCAACCAAAGTATTTTCTTGTGAACAAATGGTGAAGTTTTATTATATTTTAGCCTAATATAGCAAAATCCCTACCTTTAATTTTCACAGTAAACTAAAACACTGTGTGTCTGTTATAACTAAAGTCCAGAATTGCCTAATATTCACAGTAATCAGATCATCTTCTTGTTCCAACAACCAGCTAGGAGCTTAATTTAAAAGGAAAACACCTTACTTACTATATAACTTAACGTTACCATTAGTCAAACAGATGAATAAACAAAAAGGAAATTGTACATATTTTTGATATGAATATGAAGATGTTATCAGAGCAAAACAGGCTCACATCAGTGTGTCAGGACATCGGTGAGGCAGCATTCGATGCAACCCTATGTGTCCCTGGAAATTTGGCTGGAGGAAGCTGGGATCATTTATATTCTGAGGATGATGGAGGTGAGATGCAGAAAGATAATTTGATGTCTTCAAGGCCACACACTGACTGATATGGTTGAGGAAAGAATCCATACGTCCTGGCTGTTCTTTGCTATCTCAGTTCCCAGATCACACAGATTAGCAGGGGGAAGACACAAGATTGTCCTTCTGGGCCAGCTTAGCTCAGAGTACAAATTTTTGCAGCTACAGCAAGAACAGCAGCTATCCAAATAAACACAGTAAATTCTCTTACTCACTTCAAGCTGATTCTGACAAATAAAGAAGCAAGCTCAATCAGCTTTATAAATAAGAACGCTAAAGAAAGGTTATATTCAAATGTTCTTTATTCCTGCCTCCAAATAATTGAGACTAAATGAAACCATTTCATTCCCCCATCCCCCAGTCCTGACAACTGCTTGGCTGAATATGAGTCCAGCTCACTGAACCATACAGAGAAGAATGAATCAAGCATGAGGGTGGAGCTAAGAGCCATGGAGACCAGCTGAGAGATGGAAAAGTTCAGGGCAAGGTCAGTGCCAGTGGCCTCAAGTCTAGAGCAGGCACCTTGAGAGCCAGATAGAGACAGCTAGGCGGGTCCCACTGAGGCAGGTCCCGCTAGGGAAGAGGATGTGCTGCTGTGCCCACACCACATGAATAGCACCTAGAAGAGTCCTAGAAGGGACCAAGGGTACCCTCACACACCCACCTCCAGACCAGTTCAGAAACGTATTCTCATATAGATCTATCTTGGGTAATGAAGTTTCATTGGTTTTTATCCCTATTAATACAGGACCCTGTTAATACCAGACCCCAGCCTCCTACAAAGCTCTTTTCCCACCCCTTTCTGGCAAGCATCTTGACAAACATTTAAGGCAAGCATTTTGACAACTAACTGTGGCATCTGTGGATTTTTTTTTTCACTCTTCTTCTTCTGCTCCCCCATCCCAAGAACAATCTGGGCACTGTGCATCCATTCACCACATCCATTCCCCTGGGTACCACCACTGCATTCTTTGGGTGCCACCGTCTCCTCCTGAGGTCCTCTGCTCCACTGGACACTACAGCCCTTTGCATTGGCAAAGCTGCCTTCCACCAGGTGCCCCACTGGTGCAAACCCAGCACTGCCCTGTCAGGGACAGGCTTAGGATGAAGCAAGCAAGGCACTCACTCCCCTGGCGTACCAAAAAACTCAGTAGTAGAGACAAATAATATTTTAACACAGTATTTTTTAAAATAAAGATTGATGCAAAAAATTCATAATGAACTAAATTTACAACTTTCAAGTAAAAAAGGGGTTTCTGATAATGCCATGCTGAGCCATATTAGAGACTGAGACAAAAGGAAATACACGTCCCCAATAGTATATGTTTGTATGTATTTTTAAGGGTTAATTTTTCTAGAATATTAAAATGTCTGAAAAATATTTAAAAACAGGAAAATAGCTATATTAAGCTCACAACATTATTTCTGTTTAAATATTTTATTTATAGTGAAACCAGAATTTATTGTAATGTTACTTTCCTGGCCTAAAATGGAACCAAATTCATCAATAATATTTTCAAAATTTACTCTTTGCTTATCTCATTTTCAGTTGAGAGTTTTGAATTCTAATGAGCAACATTAACTCAGAAAGTGTGATGCACATAAAACTTTTTAATAAGAGATATGAATATACCTTCTGAATTTGAAAGTAAATGAAAAAGAAATTGGACATGTGTGAATTATTGCATGAGAGTATCAATTATTATAGGGAAAGTACATATGAAATAGAAATTAAGGAGATTATAGAGGTCCTAATTTTACATGTGAAATGAAAATATGAGAAAAAAAGGCCTTTATATATTTTGAATTTTTATTTTTAATAAATATTATAAATTTATTTTTACCCAATTATTCATGCTTCTTGTAGAAAATATACAAATACATGTAAATCAAAAGAAAAAATCCAGATTATCATAAAGATAATCATCTTATTTTGTCGTACTTTTTTCTACACATTTTTTTCTATAGATACATAATTAAACACATTAATCTGTATATGTATGAGTTCATATTAAATTCACATTTAAATATACTTAGTACAACTTTTTCTCATTCATTTGGGGGACTAAAACTGGTCTATAGACATTTTAATTTTTTCTTCATCTTTTAAAAAAATTTTATAGACACATAATAGTTGTACATATTTATGGAGTATATATATTTTGATATAAGCCTATAATATATAATAAATTAATGCCATGTTGGTAAAAATGTGGCAGGCCCTATGCTTTGTACCCTAGATATATTATTTTGTGTAGTCCTTAAAACCACAATAAAGTAGATATATATTTTTTTTAACTTTTATTTTAGGTTCAGAGATACATATGCAGATTTGTTCTATAGGTAAATTGCATATCCCAGGGGTTTGGTATACAGATTATTTCACCACCCAGGTAATAAGCATAGTACCCAATAGGTAATTTTTGAGATTTTGAATTTTTCACTTGAGAAAGTTTATTTTGTATGAATACATCTAATTTACAAAAAGCAGCCAATGATTTGGCTTTTGACTATTGTGATGATTTAAATCCTATAGAAATGTTATCTGATATAGTTTTAAGCAGCATGCAATATCAATAATTTGTAATAAAAATCAGCATCATGTTTGGATCTTCTAAAATGGATTCATACATTTTGCTTAGTGCAGGCTTATCCAAATTTGGAAGTGGCCTTAAGGATTTTTTTTAACAATATCAGTCACCCTGGCATTTTGTGGAAGAAGTTTCAGAAAGCTGAAGTTCGTTAAAAGTTATTTAAGATTGTCCTTTGGTCAAGAGACATTTCCAAACATGGGCAGTTCTCTGACTGAAAATGGGGCCTCAGCTGGGAGGACTCAGAGACTGTGGCTGGAGCAACTGGAGCCCGCCAGCCATCCTTCTCGTTCCCTGTGGCCTCCCCATGTGGCCTCTCCAGCATAAGTCTTAGGATAGCTCCCCTTCTTACACAGCAGCCCAGGCTGAAGCAGGCTCATTGTGCATGGTTACCAAGTCTGATGAGACAGAGCACCCACACACATAAGTTACAAGAGGCTGGTTTATTGTTTACAGATAGGCAGCAAGGGACAACCAAAGCCTAAGATCCATTGTGAGCTGATCCCTCAAGGCTCAGCAAAGCTGCCTGGGGCAGATAGTCTTGTCTGCTTGTCTGTGTGTGCCCCACCTGTAGCTAAGGGACCCTGAGAAGCAGCTCATCCAAGGGGAATCCTCATTTGCTAGGCTAAAGTGTTGAATGGCATCCTGTTTCTAGGGGGTGGATGGAACAAAACCCTGGCTCTTCTGGCCAGTTCCTCCCTATTTCAGAATGCCACATTCCCAGCACATTTGACAGCTATTCCTGAGAACTACAATCAAGAAAGGGGGAGAACTGGGTTGGTGCAAGGCCACCTCCCTGGAGAACTGCCTTGTGCCCAGGGCTTCCAGACAGAGTGCTCCAGGCATCCTGGAATGGAAATGCAAACTTCTTATGACTTAGCCTCAGAAATCGCAGAACCTCACTTCTGCCATATTCTAGTGAATGAACAACTCACCAAGACCAGCACAGTTTCAAGAGGACAGGGAACTTAGACTTCACCTCTCAGAGGGAAGTGTAGCAAAGAATTTGTGGCCATCTTCTATCTGCCCCATCCCAATGGAAAGACGCTTCCATCAAAGCTGTACTTCAAAGCATCCAGAAGCTCAGAGCTCTGAGTCCCAAACACAGACACAACCAAACCACAGACTCACTTGGGATCCTCCACTACTCCAAAGGCCCCTTTTGAATGCTTTCTGTGATGTTAGGATCTTTTCATCTTTACAGCCATGAATGGCTCTGTCTGAGGAAGAAAATTTCACATTTGGTCAGCTCATTAGGAGAAAGATCAGGACTGGTCACCATTGTGGTCAGGGCTGGTGCTGGTGGTTACATGGAGGGAGGGGACAGCCAGTTCAGCAGTGACTGGAACCTGCCTCCCCATGCACCTGTGCCAACCCACACCTTTCTCCCAACATTTGTTTTTGGTTCTCTATTTGAGGCTTCTTAGGGAGGCTTCTCCTGGAGAGAAAGGCTGGCTTTTCAAGGTGGGTATTTAGGATTTGGTGTATGCCTGGCAGGGATATTCTGGCAGAGTTGTGGGTATGAAGGAAATGGATTGGATCCAGAGAGGGTGAGTGCCCTGAGACCAGCAGAATACAGCTGGGGAGAAGGGCAGCTAGGGTCTGCACATAAACCCCCACCTGACTTGGCCTCCGAGGCATGGCTGCTGTGCCAGCAGGCATTCTTAAGTGGCTGGCCTTGCAGTCTCCTCCATGACTTTGGGCAAGTTCCACCTTTGCCTGGCTCAGTTTCTTTCTTTTTTCAATTGCCTCCCTCATATAGAAGAGGCAGTGCAGTGGTGATGGACTCTGCCTCTTACTGGTCACATATCCTCAGGCAGGTTATGGAACTTCAGATTCCTCCTCTGTGAAGTGAGGATTAATAAAGTGCTTGCCCCACAGGGTTGTTGCAAGGATTGAATAGGTTGATTGTATAAGGATTAGAACCAGGCCTGACACTCATACCCATGGTACATGTGATCCAGTGGAGGCGTGGGGCTTTGCAGCCAGATGGAGCTCAAATCCCAGCCCTGCCACTTACTAGCTCTGTAATAGAGTTCTCTAGAGGGACAGAACTAATAGGATAGATATATAAAGGAGTTTATTAAGTATTAACTTACCTGATCACAAGGTCCCACAATAGGCTGTCTGTAAGCTTGAGGAGCAAGAAGAGCCAGTCCAAGTTTCAAAACTGAAGAACTTGGAGTCTGATGTTCAAGGGTGGGAAGCATCCAGCACGGGAGAAAGATGTAGGCTGGGAGGCTAGGCCAGTCTCTCCTTTTCACATTTTTCTGCCTGCTTTATATTCACTGGCCTCTGATTAGATTGTGCCCACCAGATTAAGGGTGGGTCTCCCTTTCCCAGCCCACTGACTCAGATCTTAATCTCCTTTGGCAACACCCTCACAGACATACCCAGGATCAATACTTTGTATCCTTCAATCCAGTCCAATTGACACTCAGTATTAACCATCATGCTAGCTATGTGACCTTGGGTATCTTATGCCTCCTTCAGCCTCATTTTCCTTCTCTGTCTCCCTCTAATTGCTGTAGGGATCAGAGAAATTGTGCATAGAGGGCCTAGGAGCAGCTGCGGGTAAATCACACACACGTCTTCTCACTTCTCTTCCAGGCGTTTCTTCCTTCTCGCTATTTGTCAGCTCCGGCATCTCACCCTTAGCAAGATGCTTCACATTAATGGCAGTTGTCATGTATCAACTGAACATGACACTTCCAGCCTCTGAGCCATGTCTGTCTGCAAATTCCCAGTGACATACTCAGGGGTCCCAGCGTGAGGGCCGTTCTCTTCCATCCAGACTCTCAGCCTCTCTTGACTTTTCAGAACTGATTGCTCTGACTCTGTGCTCAAGGGCCTTCATGCTGTCAGGGCTGAAGGATTCTTATATTCCAAACACCTGGATGGGATTCTGTTGTTTTCCTCACAGCATTGAATCAGTACTACCTTCTCATGGGCTCTTAACGACCTGCCCAACCTATCTCAAACTCCATGTTTCTTAAAGTGCGATCCTTAGACTTGCAGCATCACATCACCTGAGAAGTTATCTGAAATGCCCATTCCCAGACCCCATCCAGACCTCCTGAATCAGAAACTCTGGGGTGGGGCCCAACAAGCTGGTTTTAACAAGCCTTCCAAGAGATCCTGACGCATATTCACGTTTAAGAACTGCTAAAGGTTAAGAAACACCTTAGCGTTTTGGTTAAGATGAAATGTAAGAATCAAACACATTTCCAGCCAAGTCTGTTTTTACTATTAATTTACTGATTATACCTACATCCTTTCAAAAAGGAGTGAATGAGGGCTTAGGATTAAACAATGATGTTGATGATAACAAAAAAATAGCATGTATTGAACAGTTACCTTGGTGAGGCACTGTGCTAATTCCCATGTGTTTATGTCATTTAATCTTTATAAAAATCTGATGAAATATTTATTCTTGTCATTTGTATCTGAGGAAATAAAATTTCTGAAAGGTTAAATACATAGCCTACACCAAATTTGAAGGAGAAAAAAATATTTTTTTGTTCTTGGGATTTTTGTTTTGTTTTTTTGCAAACTGTATCATTGTACCTTAAGTTTATTTGACGGTCCCTGTATCCAAGGAACTATTTAGAAATAATAATTCCTAAGAGTTGAGTCTCACTAAGCAGAGTAGGAGCAAGTGATGCTAGTAGCAAGGGCATCCCTGGGGCCTATCCTCAATGCTGAGCAGTCGGTTGGGTGAGCTGCCATCGGCAGGTGACAGACCCAGTTGGAAAGTTCTCTGCAGACCTCAGCAGGCAGGAGACAGTGCACACTGTCATTGAGGGAAACTACCTGCACAGCTTTGCCCTACAAAAACATGTAACAAACATCTGAGTCCCAAATAGATGTCAATTATTGGCCCTAATGGGTAAACCAAGGTCCTCCTACTGCCCCTATATGGTGGTCCATATAGAAGAACAACTCTTTTGTTTTACTTCTTTAGAAGAAAACACCTTTCTTATAATATGACTTAAATCTAATGAAGATTTTCTTTTTTCTAAGATTAAATAGCTACCATTTTCTTAGTGCTTAACTATATTCAGGTTCTATAGTAGACGCTTAAGCATGTTAGATCAATGATGCCTCATACAACTCTGCCAGATAGATATTACCATATCCATTTTTGCAGGTAAGGAACAGGGCACCCAGAGAGGTTAGCGACTTGCTTTTGGTCACTCCGGTGGTAAATGGTAAAGTGCAGTCTGACAACCAGCCCAAGTTCTGGAGGCACCAGGATGCTTTTCATAGGCTGCAAACTGGTCCCAGATGTAGTTCCTTTCTTCCCTTCTTGTAGTCAAGTGGGTCACTATTCTACAGAGTTAGAGTCCTACATGAAATGAAGGCCACTTGCTGTAATCTATGAAATTAGTTATTAGGGTTACTGGGATCTGGTGCTCAGAAGTTAACATCGGTATTAGGTGCCAGGATTTTCCCACCCTTGTCTTTCCCCTGCTCTGCATTCCCGGTTGGGGGTGGGGGGCACTGAGCCCCACAGGCTGTGCTACCCAGACTCCCTTCTCAACTTGGCCAATGTCAGGCTATGCAGGGAGGCAGGAGAGCAGAAGGAAGACTACAGACACAGTACAGCATATTTCCTGTCTCTCTGCCTGAGGCAGCATCTCTAGAAGCAGCTACAACTTTTCTGTGGCCCCAGCTCCCAGCTCCAGGATGCTACTCCTGGTAACACTGCCTGCTCCCTCATCCCTCTGGCCTTGAGGTAGGAAGAACCTCTCTGTTCCTAGTCTCTGAGATGCCTCACCATTTTCTCCCAGGAGCCTTAGCTGTTTCATCATCTATATAACCAATTGTCTATATTAGAGTCCCTCTGAAAAACCTAGAATGCTTTCTCTTTTACTGCTGTTGAGTGTGTTATCAGTGATTGCTGAATCTTCTAATTCTGTATTCTATACTGTTGTGTCAAACCCCTATTAACCTCAGTAGGGAAGGCACCCGGTTCAAGAGGCCAAAGAAAAGACCCAGAGCCAGCAAACAAGACATGGAGTTTTAATAGGGGCTTACATACAGGGGAGAGAGACCAGTGGCAGCAAGCTGGATAGGAGAACTGACTTATGTACAGAAACAGTCCAGTGGCAGCAGGCTAGACAACATATCTACCTTCCTACAGTCCAGTGGTGGCAGACTAGGCAGCATATCTGCCTTCCTACAGTCCAGTGGTGGTGATCTGGACAACATAGTTGCACGGCTCAGTAGCTACAGGCTGGGCAGGAAAACCACAACCACTTCCAAACAGCATGTAGTTTATATAGCATTTTCACAACACCCTTCCCTTAATGACCTCCACCTTGCAGCCTTCATTTAACCCAAAACTCAGGGCCTCAATCCCCTGTATTGCATGTGTTCCATGGGACAGGCCAGGGGTTGAGATATTTATAAAAGACAAAGAATGAATCTCCAGGTTGGCGACACCTGGATTCCCCAGCTTGGAACACACATTCAGGTGTATCTGCCATACAGGGACATTCTAAGAGAATGCTTCAATTATTGCCATTGGGTACACTTACCCTGCATACACAAACCAAAGAAAAGCTCACAAATCACGTTCTTACAGTTTTCAGGAGGTATACTTCATTTTTCATAAATCATCAAGGTCGTTTTAAATTGGTCATGGATTTTAATTGCTGCTGTGCTTAATTCTTTTACCAACAAAGGAATGTTAGTTTAGCTTCATCATCCTCAATTTAGCTTGTTGCAGATTGCTTGGTGCACCTTGTATGTGTAATGATTTGAATTTGTATCAATAGTATTATTAGCATTGTATTTTCTTATAACTATTGTATCTGAATTTTGAAGTAGAATTTTAATTATTCAATTCCTCTTCAAAACTTTTTATCACCCAATTCAGTTCTTTTTCCTTAAAACAAAAATGACAAGGGGGGAAACAAGTTAACTACTCTATCTCTTGTCCTACTAAGTGGATTGTGGTCAAAATTTAAAAGAAAAAAAAAATCATGACTGGGCACAGTGGCTCACTCCTGTAATCCCAGCACTTTGGGAGGCTGAGGCAGGCAGATCACTTGAGCTCAGGAGTTCAAGACCAGCCTGGCCAACATGGTGAAACCCCTGTCTCCACTAAAAATACAAAAAAAATTAGCCAGGCATAGTCGGGGGCGCCTGTAATCCCAGCTACTCAGGAGGCTGAGGCAGGAGAATCGCTTCAACCTGGGAAGTGGAGGTTGCAGTGAGCCGAGATAAAACCACTACACTCCAGCCTGGGCGACAGAGTGAGACTCTGTCTCAAAAAAAAAAAAAAAAAAAAAAAATCATGCCACCTCCGAAAACACCCAGCTAATTTTGCTACACATGGGAATCTTGCTAAAATGCAGATTCTGATTCAGCAGGTCACAATGTGAGTGTGGAGGTCTGAGATTACACTTTTCTATCTAGCTTCTAGGCCATGCCCACGCTGCTAGTCTGAGAACCACACTGGGAATAGCAAGATCTTCAGCATATCACGGAGTCTCTCCCGTGTAAACTCTTAGTTTGCACAGTGCCCTACTGTGTTGGGGAGGAAGGCCTAGGAATGCCTTGCTTCCTCACTGGCAGCCAGGGCCTAAGCAGTGTTTCAGTTCCCTCCTTCTCACAACTGTATTGTTTTAGTCTAATGAGCCAAAATCAACCTGGCATTCCTAGGTGAAACTTTAATGTGATTGTAATTTCAGTGCTGTTCTATGTGATTCCAATCTGTCTTCTAATGAGAATACACATGTTTACAAATTTACTTGTGTCATAGAAAAAGAAATTAGAAAACTGCTTATACAGCAAGTCCCTTGAAGTGATTAGTATTCGCAGTATGATGTTAAGTAGGTTTTTTTAGGGAAACAACTCAATGATTTTAAATTTTATTCTGATTCTTTGATTCACGCAGCTTTCTATTTGCTTGAACTCTGAAGCCAAAGCCCCAATTTGCCATAAGAACACTACTAGGATTTCTGGAAGAAAAACAACCTGATCAGATGTCAAGGCACTGACCCAAGAATGATGTCTACAATCTGTTCCCAGATTTGCTTCTAGTTCAGTCAGTGACATATCAGCAAATTACTTGTTTTCATTTTCCTCAGTAAAATAATGATAATGATCATTTATACCTGCAATATACCCATTATTGGCTTAATACTACCTGTGGACCAAGGAGGTCGTAAATCTATATTTCTAGTCCAAATTTCTACCCTCCTAAGAATATATATATGTGTGTGTGTGTGTGTGTGTGTGTGTGTGTGTGTGTGTGTGTGTATCTCCAGACTGGTATATCCAAATGCCCACCAGGTCTTACCACCTGGGGATATGATGGGTACTCCAAATTTAATTGTCCTACCTAAACTTTCTGCCTTCCCTCCAAACCTGATCCTCTTCCTATATTCCTATCCTGGCTAGTTATATGACCATCACAACCCACTCATCCAAGCTCAGAAGCATCATTTCCTGTTACACTGTGAGCTCACTGGGGTAGCACTTGGTCTTAGTCACCTTCATAACCCCAGTATTTTGAACTAGACTTGGCACTGCAAAATGCTCAAAAAATATGCCTGTATTGAACTAAACTCCATAAAGATGGATGGTCCATACAAACCTAGAAGTTATTTATGAGAATTTTGAAGAATTGCCATTGTGAAAAATTGCAACACCTCTACCTGCCCCCATGCTCCAAAACAA
Source organism: Pan troglodytes (assembly GCF_028858775.2). NCBI lineage: Eukaryota > Metazoa > Chordata > Mammalia > Primates > Hominidae > Pan > Pan troglodytes. Next base: position 44,141,698 of record NC_086015.1, read on the forward strand.
ACGGGAATACAGCTTTTCTGTTAGTGATTTCTATACCAGGGTATAGTGAACTCCCATGAATCTAAACTCCATATAAGCAAAGCTTGGTAGTGTTTTAATTCTTATTTTTACATTCTGTACCAACTTTTATCTATATTTATCTCCATATTTGTTATTTTTTACTGTATTTCTTCTAGCCTGTCACCCTCACTCACAGATGCATTCCTGCTATATACCAATATTGTAATAGGTGCTTTGTGACATTGTTTTTAATTTCACAGCCTGTGAGGTAGATTTTATAAACATTATTTTTAAGTGGGAAGCAGGTTCAAAGAGAGTACATGACTCTCCCAATATCAAACACAAGTAAGTGAGGAGGGTATTGCTCCCATCTTATTCTCTCTGTGGCTACAGGCCTTCATAATACACTTTAGGGGATATGATCTTCCTTCCTCTTACTTGGAAAATTTCATCAAAGTTGTGGTATCTTCTCTATTTATAAAATAGTGTATGTTTATGCAATTTGAAAAAATAAAGTTACCCATAATACCACTATTTAGAGATATCAGCAGTTACATTTTGCTACATTATCTTTCAGGGTTTTTTCTATTTATAGCTGTGTTTTTAAACATGCCATACTGTTTTAATTATTATATATTTGTAATGTATCTTGACATCTGATAGGACAAATTTCCCCCTCCCTCATATCTCCTCTTTTCCAAAACTTTTAACTAGAAAAAATCTCTAATTTTTTTTTCAGTGAGAGCTTCTCTTCATCTTCCTCTACCTTGTGAGAAGGGCCCCTTCTGAATATCTAGACATATAAACAAGGGTTCTCTCCATGTAGAAAAGACTTCTTTTGAAGTAGCTTGGGTTGGGGAGGCTGTCAATAAATGATAGTAAAATGAATCTAAAATGTGCTTATATCATTTTTTAAGAAATCAATTTTTTTAATGCTTATAGAATCAGTTTTCTTCTGAATGCCTTCCCAGAGCTGGGAATTAGGGAAGACATTGAGACACCAAGTAATAAGGTAAGGCTGAGAGGGATTAAAAAAAAGACTTAGAGGGTTTAGAAAATATGCTGTTGTCTCTACAGCTGCAGAAAAGGAGCCTCACTTTTTTTAAAATTAGAACTTAGTTACAGAAGAGAGGTTTACTCTGAAGCATGTCACCCACCAGTTGCCACCTAAGAAGTTCTCAAATAAATGTTCTTTCTTCCCCTTAACTGCAAACCCAGCGGATAAGCCTGTAGCTGTGAAACAAAAGACACTCTGCTTTTGCCACCTGCCCACCTGTAGCTCCTAAAAATGATGTCACATTTTCATTCCTCAAGAGCTGGACTGTTCAGTGGCTAAGCAATTCTCCAGAAGCCCAAGAGCTCTGAGAGCAAAAGTGTAAGGCCAAATTTGTATATTTTTCTGGGCCAGGGCCCTGAGCTAGACCAGGCACAGGCCCTGGGTTCCCCTAGGATTTTGACCTCTCAGTGAATCGGATACAAGATGAGACTCTTTGGGAAGCCCCACCCTGGGGGCATGAGAGTACTGCCTAGCCTTTCCTTTTCAGCTTGGACATTAGCCACCCAGAGGGTTGCCCCTTTACCAGCCTTCCTCTAGGGTTGGTGCAGAATCTCTGCCTAACTCCTCAGGGCATGAGGCTGATACAAGAAGATGGCCATGGCATCCAGTGGCTGATCCCACCAAAGGCATACAGCATGTGCTGGCAGTCCAGCTGGGGCTTGGACTCATCCCCCATCCCAGTCCAGCCCTCCTTCCTCAGAGTCTTCCAGCATATTGCCTTTGTTGAAGCTAGTGTACTGCCATGGAGGTGTTCATGTCAGCTGATGGAGCACTGGCTCATGGTGGGAACTAACAAAACTGTGATAGACTGACATGTGGTCAGAGATCTCTGTGGACATTCATACCTGTGTGGTATTCAGTGCTGAGGAGAACACAGAAGGCCACACTGTGTGGTGCCTAGAGTGATGGAACTGAAGGAAGAACACAAAGTCTACATAAACAACAACAGTGCAGGGCAGGAAGGAGTGCTAAGAAAATTCATGTCTATTGAGTCAGTTGTGAAAATAAGAATTCATCCACTCACTGATTAAGAACCCTCCTGTGAAGCCAAGAAAGATAAGAGCTTAAGAGGTGCTCACATCTTAGGTATACAGAAAAACCAATATGCTGTAATCATGTTCCATTTGCAGAGATCATCTTGGGAGGCCTGATGTAATAGGACAAACAAAAAGTTGTGTCTGCAGAATGCATGGGACCAATCATGGGCCCTTCTCTTGATGGATGCTTAACTTAGCAGCACAGGCAGATCCCTAAGTAATTAATTAGAATAGTGCTGTGAGGTGTTGTGATAAAGATTTATGCTTAGAGAAGAAGTGAGAAAGTTGGATGAGGCTTTATAAAGAAGAATGGGGGAAATAAGTAGAAAGTATGTATGTTTAGAGGCTGGGCACAGTGGCTGATGCCTGTAATCCCTAGTACTCAGGAGGCTGAGGCAGAAGAATCGCTTGAAGCCAAGAGGTGGAGATTGCAGTGAGCTGAGATCACACCACTGTACTCCAGCCTGGGCAACAGACTCTGTCTCCAAAAACAGGGGGAAAAAATGTATGTTTTGAATTTTGTTTGGTCATACTGTGGAATGTTTCTGACATTCTCAGAAGTTTCTGGCATGCTATAAAGACACCCATCTATGAGTCATATAGATTCGACAACTCTCATGGGCCCACAAGCATAGATTTTAAGAAGACAAGGGGGTGGAGCCAAGATGGCCAAATAGGAACAGCTCCAGTCTACAGCTCCCAGCATGAGTGATGCAGAAGACGGGTGATTTCTCCATTTCCAACTGAGGTACCGGGTTCATCTCACTGGGGAGTGCCGGACAGTGGGTGCAGGACAGTTGGTGGTGCAGTGCACCCTGCGTGAGCCAAAGCAAGGCGAGGCATCGCCACACCCGGGAAGCGCAAGAAGTCAGGGAATTCCCTTTCCGAGTTAAAGAAAGGGATGACAGACAGCACCTGGAAAATCCCGTTACTCCCACCCTAATATGCGCTCTTCCAACGGGCTTAACAAATGGCACACCAGGAGATTATATCCCGCACATGGCTCGGAGGGTCCTACGCCCACGGAGCCTCACTCGTTGCTAGCACAGCAGTCTGAGATCAAACTGCAAGGCGGCAGCGAGGCTGCAGGAGGGGCACCCACCATTGCTCAGGCTTGAGTAGGTAAACAAAGCAGCCGGGAAGCTGGAACTGGCTGGAGCTCACCACAGCTCAAAGAGGCCTGCCTACCTCTGTAGGCTCCACCTCTGGGGGCAGGGCACAGACAAACAAAAGACAGCAATAACCTCTGCAGTCTTAAATGTCCCTGTCTGACAGCTTAGAAGAGAGTAGTGGTTCTCCCAGCATGCAGCTTGAGATCTGAGAACAGGCAGACTGCCTCCTCAAGTGGGTCCCTGACCCCCGAGTAGCCTAACTGGGAGGCACACCCCAGTAGGGGCGGACTGACACCTCACACAGCCGGGTACTCCTCTGAGACAAAACTTCCAGAGGAATGATCAGGCAGCAGCATTTGCAGTTCACCAATATCTGCTGTTCTGCAGCCGCCGCTGCTGATACCCAGGCAAACAGGGTCTGGAGTGGACCTCCAGTGAACTCCAACAGACCTGCAGCTGAGGGTCCTGACTGTTAGAAGGAAAACTAACAAACAGAAAGGACATCCACACCAAAAACCCATCTGTACGTCACCATCATCAAAGACCAAAGGTAGATAAAACCACAAAGATGGGGAAAAAACAGAGCAGAAAAACCAGAAACTCTAAAAATCAGAGCACCTCTCTTCCTCCAAAGGAACACAGCTCCTCACCAGCAACGGAACAAAGCTGGATGGAGAATGACTTTGACGAGTTGAGAAAGGAAGGCTTCAGAAGATCAAACTACTCTGAGCTACAGGAGGAAGTTTGAACCAATGGCAAAGAAGTTAAAAACTTTGAAAAAAAAATTAGATGAATAGATAACTAGAATAACCAATGCAGAGAAGTCCTTAAAAGACTTGATGGAGCTGAAAACTATGGCACAAGAACTACATGGCAAATGCACAAGCCTCAGTAACCGATGCGATCAACTGGAAGAAAGGGTATCAGTGATGGAAGACAAAATGAATGAAATGAAGCATGAAGAGAAGTTTAGAGAAAAAAGAATAAAAAGAAACGAACAAAGCCTCCAAGAAATATGGGACTATGTGAAAAGACCAAATCTACATCTGATTGGTGTATCTGAAAGTGACGGGAAGAATGGAACCAAGTTGGAAAACACTCTGCAGGATATTATTCAGGAGAACTTCCCCAATCTAGCAAGGCAGGCCAACATTCAAATTCAGGAAATACAGAGAACGCCATAAAGATACTCCTCGAGAAGAGCAACTCCAAGACACAAAATTGTCAGATTCACCAAACTTGAAATGAAAGAAAAAATGTTAAGGGCAGCCAGAGAGAAAGGTCGGGTTACCCACAAAGGGAAGCCCATCAGACTAACAGCTGATCTCTCTGCAGAAAGTCTACAAGCCAGAAGACAGTGGAGACCAATATTCAACATTTTTAAAGAAAGGAATTTTCAAACCAGAATTTCATATCCAGCCAAACTAAGCTTCATAAGTGAAGGAGAAATAAAATACTTTACAGACAAGCAAATGCTGAGAGATTTTGTCACCACCAGGCCTGCCCCAAAAGAGCTCCTGAAGGAAGCACTAAACATGGAAAGGAACAACCGATACCAACCACTGCAAAAACATGCCAAATTGTAAAGACTATCAAGGCTAGGAAGAAACTGCATGAACTAAGGAGCAAAATAACAAGCTAACATCATAATGACAGGATCAAATTCACACATAACAATACTAACCTTAAATGTAAATGGGCTAAATGCTCCAACTAAAAGACACAGACTGGCAAATTGGATAAAGAGTCAAGACCCATCAGTGTGCTGTATTCAAGAAACCCATCTCATGTGCAGAGACAAACATAGGCTCAAAATAAAGGGATGGAGGAAGATCTACCAAGCAAATGGAAAACAAAAAAAGGCAGGGGTTGCAATCCTAGTCTCTGATAAAACAGACTTTAAACCAACAAAGATCAAAAGAGACAAGGCCATTACATAATGGTAAAGGGATCAATTCAACAAGAAGAACTAACTGTCCTAAATATATATGCACCCAATACAGGAGCACCCAGATTCATAAAGCAAGGCCTTAGAAACCTACAAAGAGACTTAGACTCCCACACAATAATAATCGGAGACTTTAACACCCCGCTGTCAACATTAGACACATCAATGAGACAGAAAGTTAACAAGGATATCCACGACTTGAACTCAGCTCTGCACCAAGTGGACCTAATAGACATCTACAGAACTCTCCACCCCAAATCAACAGAATATACATTCTTTTCAGCACCACACCACACGTATTCCAAAATTGACCACATACTTGGAAGTAAAACACTCCTCAGCAAATGTAAAAGAACAGAAATTATAACAAACTGTCTCTCAGACCACAGTGCAATCAAACTAGAACTCAGGATTAAGAAACTCACTCAAAACTGATCAACTACATGAGAACTGAACAACCTGCCCTGAATGACTACTGGGTACATAACAAAATGAAGGCAGAAATAAAGATGTTCTTTGAAACCAACAAGAACAAAGACACAACATACCAGAATCTCTGGGACACATTCAAAGCAGTGTGTAGAGGGAAATTTATAGCACTAAATGCCCACAAGAGAAAGCAGGAAAGATCTAAAATGGACACCCTTACATCACAATTAAAAGAACTAGAGAAGCAAGAGCAAACACATTCAAAAGCTAGCAGAAGGCAAGAAATAACTAAAATCAGAGCAGAACTAAAGGAAATAGAGACACGAAAAACCCTTCAAAAAATCAATGAATCCAGGAGCTGGTTTTTTGAAAAGATCAACAAAATTGATAGACCACTAGCAAGACTAATAAAGAAGAAAAGAGAGAAGAATCAAATAGACGCAATAGAAAATGACAAAGGGGATATCACCACTGATCCCACAGAAATACAAACTACCATCAGAGAATACTATTAACACCTCTACGTGAATAAACTAGAAAATCTAGAAGAAATGGATAAATTCCTCGACACATACACTCTCCCAAGACTAAACCAGGAAGAAGTTGAATCTCTGAGTAGACCAATAACAGGAGCTGAAATTGTGGCAATCATCAATAGCTTACCAACCAAAAAGAGTCCAGGACCAGATGGATTCACAGCCGAATTCTACCAGAGGTATGAGGAGGAACTGGTACCATTCCTTCTGAAACGATTCCAATCAATAGAAAAAGAGGGAATCCTCCCTAACTCATTTTATGAGGCCAGCATCATCCTGATACCAAAGCCTGGCACAGACACAAGCAAAAAACAGAATTTTAGACCAATATCCTTGATGAACATTGATGTAAAAATCCTCAATAAAATACTGGCAAACCAAATCCAGCAGCACATCAAAAAGCTTATCCACCGTGAACACCATGAGACTGGCAGTCTTGCCCATCTTGTCCACTCCTGTACACTCAGTGTTTACATCAGCATCTGGCAGATGCTGGGTGCTCAGTATATATGAGATGAATAAGCAAGTGAGAGAACAATGACTAAATCAATGAACCAAGGTTGCTTACATTTCTTCCTTCAGGGGAAGTTTCAATAGGAAGATGGCCACACCCCAGCCTCTGGCACTCTCTTATCCTGACAACCTTATGAGCTCTTGCAGGACAGATCTGGTCATACATCTATGTCATAAATTTATTTACATCATCTGAGCAGCAGTCTGTTAGCCTCAGCCTTGCTTTTTGTCCCATCAGTAAAACACTTCATTATAGTCATTCTCCCTAGGGAAATGGAGCAAAGTGGAAAGACAGGTCACCGTAGAATCTCCAAGAACATATGTGTTTGTAAAACAACACTTCTGCCAAGAAATGATGCTGTGGCCCGCATTGGGGCACATATCCCCTCCTAAGAATCACTCATTTGCAGCATTTGGTACAGGACAGATGCACAGAGGTCATGCAGGAAAGGTGTGTTCACTTACATTCACACTCTGCTGGCACCCCCAGTGAGTACCAAGGGTCTGGTCTTTCTCTGGGAGCTCTCGGTTGAGCTGTCTAATTCTTCCTCTAGCCCTGTAAGGCACAACCTATCCCATTTTGCAGATGAGAAAACTGTAGCTCTAAGGACTTAAAGTAATCAGTTCTAACTATGTTGTCATTGGTAAATTTTGAAGGTTTGCTGTTATTTCCAAAAGATCGTATTAAATTTTTCAATGTTTAGAGGAATTATACCATACCAAAAGATAAAAATCAAGAAATGTTTAAACTTTTTAATAATCTAGTTCTTAAAAACTATTTTATACCAGCTTTCTCTTTCTCTGAGAAATCTTAAGATACTTAATGTTTCCCCTTAGTTAATAGAAGTTATAAAGTTCCATGCCTTTTTTCTGACATTAAGGTTTTTTATTGGCAGATAATAATTTTACATATTTATGGAGTACATAGTGATATTTTGATACATATCACATGCAGTGATCAGATCTGGGTAATTAGCATAGCTACCATCTCAAACATAGCTACCATGTCAAGTATAGCTACTTCTTTGTGTCAGAAACATTCAATACTCTCCTTCTAGCTATTTGACTCTATGTTGTATATTATTGTTAACTATAGTCATCCTACTGTGGTATAGAACACTAGAACTTATTCCTTCTATCTAGCTGTAATTTTGTATCTTTTAATAAGTCTCTCCCTATTACCTTCTTCCCCCTACCCTTCCCAGCCTCTAGTATCCTCTGCTCTACTTTTTACTTCTATGAGATCAATTTATTTAGCTTCCACATATGAGTGAGAGCATGCTGTGTTTAACTTTCTCTTCCTAGCTTATTTCACTTAACGTAATGTCCTCCAGTTCTATACATGTTGCCATGAATGACAGAATTTCATTCTTTCTTATGGCTGACTGGTATTTCATGGTGTATATATACCATATTTTTTGTATTACATCTATTTTTAAATTATCCTTTTTGGGGGCTAAACCTTAATAAGGTATAATTTACAAAGAGTATGTTGCATCCATTTTAAGTGTACAGTTCAACGGGTTTTGACAAATATATACAATCATATAACCACTACTACAGTCAAGATACAGAACATTTCCAACTTCTTGAGAAGTTATGTTGTGCCCCTTTTCTGTCAGTCCCGCTGCTGGCTCCATGTAAACAATGATCTGCTTTTTGTCAATGTAGATTAATTTTGCTTCTTTTAAAATTTCATTTAAGTGGAATAATACAATTGCAATTTTTATTTAAATATTCTTTTATTTAGCATAACGTTTTTGAGGTTCATTCATGTCATTTATATCAGCAGTTCCTTTTTTTCCTTTTTGAGACAGGGTCTCCTTCTGTTGCCCAGGCTGTTGTGCAGTGGCACAATCATAGCTCACTGCCACTTCAAACTCCTGGTCTCAAGCAATCCTCCTGCTTCAGCCTCCCAAGTAGCTGGGACTACAGGCACACGCCACCACACCCAGTTAATTTTTGTATTTTTAGTAGAGATGAGGTTTTGTCATGTTGCCCAAGCTGGTCTTGAACTCCTGGATTCAAGCGATCCACCCATCTCAGCCTCCCAAAGTGCTGGGATTACAGATGTGAGCCACCACACCCTGCCAGCAGTTCCTTTTTATTGTTGAATAATAGTCCATTTGTGCATACAATTTAATTTGTTTATCCATTCACCTACTGATGAACATTTAATTAGTTTCCAGTGTTTTGGCTGTTATGAATAAAATTGCTATAAGTTTTCTTGTGCCATCTTTTTATTTTTCTTAAAAAGAAATATTTCATAGGGACTTGCAAACAGAAGCCATGTCTGTGTCTTGGGCAGTGGTGAGACAAGATAGTGGATCTCTATGCCTCATGTACAAGTCTTTGTGTAGACATATCATTTCTGTTGAGTTTTATACCTGACAATGGAATTACTGTATTGTATAGTAACCAGTATATATTTAACTTTGTAAGGATTCACCAAACTGTTTTTACTAGCAACATACGAGAGATCCAGTTGCTCCACATCATTACCAGCACTGTGTATTGTCAGTCTTTTTAATATTAGCCATTCTTGTATATACCACATCTTTTATCCCTTCATCTGTTGTTGGACACCTAGGTTAATTCCATATCTTGGCTGCTGTTAATACTGCTGGCAATAAACATGGGGGTGCAGATGTCTCTTCGGTATAATGATTTCCTTTCATTTGGATAAATTCCCAGTAGTGGGATTTCTGAATCACATGATAGTTCTATTTGTAGTTTGGTAAGGGACCTCCACACTGTTCTCCATAGTGGCTCTACTAATTACATTCCCACCAACAGTGTGTGAGAGTTCCCTTTTCTCTGCATCCTCATCAGCATTTGTTATTTTTTTGTTTTTTTGATAATAGCCATGCTAATTGGGGTGAGATAATACCTTATTGTGGTCTTGATTTGCATTTCTCTAATGATTAGTAATTTGAGCATTTTTTCACATATTCGTTGGCCATGTGTGTATGTCTTTTTTAAAATTTTTGTGGGTATATAAGAGGCGTATATATTTATGGAGTACATGAGATATTTTGACACAGGCAGGCAGTGCATAATAATCATGTCATGAAAAATGGAGATCCATCCCCTTAAGCATTTATCCTCAAAATTAGACTGTCTTACAATCTAATTTTATGATTTTAATTATCTTAAAATATACAATTAAATTATTATTGACTATAGTCACCCTGTTGTGCTATCAAATACTGGGTCTTATCCATTCTAACGATTTTTTTGTACCCGTTAACCATCTTCATCTCCCTCTCCACCTCCCACTACTCTTCCTTCCTAGCCTCTGGTAACCATCCTTCTACACTCTATCTCCATGAGTTCAACTGTTTTGATTTTTAGGTCCCACAAATAAGTGAGAACATGCAACATTTGTCTTTCTGTGCCTGACTTATTTACAATGGAGTACTATTGTTCAGCCATAAAAAAGAATGAGATCCAGTCATTTGTATGTCTTCTTTTAAAAAATGTCTTTTCAGATCATTTTCCCATTTTTTAATTGGATTGTTTGGTTTTTTGCTGTTGCTTCAGTTCCTTGTATATTCTGAATATTAGCTCATTGTCCGATTAATAGTCTGCCAATATTTTCTCCCATTCTGTAGGTTGTCTTTTCACTCTGTCAGTTGTTTCCTTTGTTGTGCAGAAGCTGTTAATTTAATTGCATTTGTTTATTTTTGCTTTTGTTGCCTGTGCTTTTGAGGCCTTATTTATAAAATCCTTTTTCAGATCAATGTCCAGAAGCATTTCCCTTATGTTTTCTTCTAACAGTTTTATTACTTTAGGTCTCATGTTTAGTTCATTGATCCCTTTTGAGATGATTTTTGTGTAGGGTGAGAGGTGGAAGTCTAGTTTCATACTTCTGTATATAGATATCCAGTTTTCTCAGCCCCATTTGTGGAAAAGACTGTCCTTTCTCCAGTGAGTGTTCTTGGTACCTTTATCAAAAATCAGTTAGCTGTAAATATGCGGCTTAATTTGGGGGTTTTCTACTCTGCTCCATTGGTTTATGTGTCTGTCTTTATGCCGGTACCATGCTGTTTTGGTTACAACAGCTTCGTGGTATATTTTGAAGTCTGATAATACAATGCCTCTAGCTTTGTTCTTTTTGATCAGGATTGCTTTGGCTATTTGGGATCATTTGTGGTTCCATACAAATCTTAGGAATTTCTTTCTATTTCAGTGAAGAATTTCATTGATATTTTGATAGGGATTGCATTGAACCTATAGATTGCTCTGGGTAGTATGCTGTTGATTTTTTTTTTTTTTTTTTTTTTTGAGAGAAGTCTTGCTCTTGTCCCCCAGGCTTGAGTGCAATGGCTCGATCTCTGCTCATTGCAACCTCTGCCTCCCAGGTTCAAATGATTCTCCTGCCTCTGCCTCCCAAGTAGCTAGGATTAAGGCGCCTGCCACCACGCCGGGCTCATTTTTGTATTTTTTAGTAGACACGGGGTTTTACCATGTTGGTCAGGCTGGTCTCGAACTCCTGACCTCAAGTGATCCGCCTGCCTCAGCCTCCCAAAGTGCTGGGATTACAGGCATAAGCCACCGCACCCGGCCTGCTGTTGATTTTTTAAAAGCTTTGGTATTTTAAGAGATTATCATGCTTAAGTTTGTGAAACTATACAGAACTAAGAATCTTTATGTAATCATCCTCAGGGATCTCAGAGGTAACTTGGAAATTTTTTTTTATAGGATCTGGCTTCATCACCCAGGCTGGAGAGCAGTGGTGCAATCTTGGCACCTTGCAACCTCTGCCTCCTGGGCTCAATCTATCCTCCCACCTCAGCCTCTGGAGTAGCTGGGACTACAGGCATGTGCCACTGTGCCTAATTTTTGTATTTTTTGTAGAGATGGGGCTTTGCCATGTTGCCCAGTCTGGTCTCGAACTCCTGGGCTCAAGCAATCTGTCTCGGCCTCCCAAACTGCTGGGATTATAGGTGTGAGCTACTGAGTCTGGCCAACTTGGAATCTTTTAAAAAATAAGTCAGGGAAATCAAGCATGGACAGCTCTGGACAGTTCCAAGTTGGAAAGCTTTTCCCTATAAATCTCATCACCAGGAGAGCATCTCTCTTTCTTCCTAAGCCACCTCTCGTACACACCTACTGAGGCTTAGAAGCTGCAGTTTGATTATGAGAGAAAATGCCTGGGACAGAAAGCAGGTAGATTCCGGTTTCTCACACATTTGTGGGAATGATCCAGAACCCAAGACCTGTGGGACACAGGTAGTCCAGCCATGCCCAAGATGCCTTTGACCTGGCTCTCCATTCCATCTCCTGACTCACCTAGCACTCTTTGAACAGATTAGTCTGGCTGCACTGTTGGATAGGGCCCTGGTCTGTTTTGTCACCCCTATACGTTTAACACAGTGCCTGGCACATAGTGGGCCCTCAATACATAGTGAAAGAATGAAAGAATGAGTGAATGAACAAATAAATGAGTCTATGCACAGACGCAGGATTCCACCCTGTCCTCTATTTCAGCAGGATGCCGACACAAAGGTTCTTCTCATCTAGCCTTGCCTGCAGTTGTGCATGTTTAGTTGGAAACCAGACACCTGAGCATGGACCAGGGAGCAGTACACTTAGCCAGTCCACCCAGGGTGCTGGGGTCCTCACAGCCCTCTCCCCGCACCTCTGCCCCAGGAACCACATGCATCCTGTGAGTTTCCCCTGAGTCATAAGTTTAAATAAATGCAATAAAATCAGTAATAGCAAATGAGGATAATCATGACTGAGCTTTCCCTGGAAGCCCCAAGGAAGAGCTTCCAGAAAAGCTGTCTGCGTTAACTCTAAGTCAAATCATAATCGAAAACACATTACTACTTTTTCCTGGCAGAAAGTAAATTTATTTTTTAAATTTTATTTTTAATTGACAATAATTGTGTATATTTATGGGGTACAATGTGACATTTTGATATATATACATTATGGAATAATTAAATCAAGCTAGTTAACATATCTATCTCACACATCTTATCATTTTTGTGTGTGACATAAAGCACATTACTTTTTAAGGAAAAGTTTTCTGCTCTACAAATCAACCTGTGGTTTTACAGCTCATTCCCCACGGATTTGCTGTAGTCTTCCAACTCCCTGCAGCCCCAGGCTGGTGCCCTGATTCCACTCTGAGACTTGAGTAAGCTGAAGCATTCTATTTTAAGTTCATTAAAATACTTCGGAATGCTGTAGAGTTTTGGTATAAGCAATGAATGGAGAACTCATCCGATGATGCACTTGAAGTCTTCTCGGGCTGTCTAGAGCTTAGAACATGATATTAGGACTCTTGGTTGCAAATAATAAAAACTCAACTCAAAAAGCCTTGAACAAACAAGAGAATTTGTTGGCTCATATAATGGTAAAGTCCAGGGACTGCCTTCAGGCTTGAGTAGATACAGGTGTTCTAAGTATATGAACAGAATCCTGCCCCTCCCCACTGTCAGATCTGCTTTTGAACCTCTAGGCTTTCATTCTGCCATGGAACCAGCCCTGCAGAAAGGGGGCATCTATTACCAAGATCTCCCATAGAAGCTTCCAGCTCAACCCCAATGGCAGGTCTGAGTCATGAGACCACCACCACTAGTGCCAGGAGTGGTATCCAGCCTTCCAGAACCACATAGACTAAGTTGGAGAGGGAGGGAGGAGTGTCCCAAAAGGAAAAGAAATGTCCCTTTTAGAAGAATGAGGGCCACAGTAACAACTATCCTCCACTGATATCATGTGGACCCTTCCAGCTGCAGAGCTGAGCCTTTCTGGTGACCAGCTGCTCAGAGAGCAGGGCAGGGTGTGGAAGGGGGAGCCTGGAGAACATTTCTCTTCTGCAGTTGCATTTCTTTTGTGCTTTTAAAGATATCAAATAAATCATAAGCCCAGAGGGCATGATTTCTAGAAGCAAGGCTTTCTGTATTTCCTTTATTTTCTGTTATATTATTCTAAATTCTGAAAATAGCTTTATCAGTGTTTTTTAAATAAAAATGACAGATGCTTCTTGTAATAAATTAAAATTCTATGGTAAAATAAATTGGAGAGAGAGAGTCTCTATTCATGCTAGGTGCCTCTGAATAGCACTTGGGCATGATTGCAAGCTCCCAGTTTTTAATCTCTGCTCAAGAGTTTGCTCCTTTGGGCAAGGAACTCACTCTTTCTGCATGTTGATTTATGCATCTATGAAAGAGAGGACTCATCATTTTAGAGCTATTAAAAGAAATTATCAAGCCCTCTTCTGATGCCAGGCGCCTTATTATTTATGTTATATTATTTAATCTTCAAAACAGCCTGATAAGGTGGTTACTGTCATCATCCCCATCTTATAGATGAAGAAACTGAGACTTAGAGGGATTAAGTAATGTGCTCAAGACCACACTTGTAGTAAATGCCAGGGTCTGGGCCACTTCCACCAGCACCCGTACCCATGTGCCTACCACTGCACTGTACCCTGTGAGAATTAAATAAGATAATGCAAGGAAAACTTTTGGCACAGTACCTCAGACAGAGTAAGCACTCAAAAAATTGTGCTCATTTTTTCATAATACTGATACTGATTATATGATGAAGTTTTATGTGAAAGAAATTATACATTTGGTATATTGTGTTTGATAGGTGCTTTTTCTCCCACCATGAGGAAGACAAACCTCTCAATTTCATTTTTTCCACCAAACCAGAGGGGAGAAGATAATGCTTGCCTTCTGCCCTTTCATTCTCCTTCCTGAGCTGCATTTGGGGACCAGAAGTAGGCTTTGCCATGGACCAGTTGGCGACTCTTTCAGGGGTTTCTCTTTAATGTGAGGCCACTTTGAGAGGGACTTTAGAATCTCACACCATGGGTGGGAAGTGTAAATTGGTGCAAGCTTTCTGAAAAAGTCACATCTTTGAACCTGGCTGCTTTACGTCTAGGATCCACAACTGTGGATATGTGAAATTGTTTAGCTGGCAGCATATCCATCACAGAACCGTTTTTAATGCAGAAGAAATGGGAAGGATTCAAGGTCCAAAGATTGGAGATCAGTTACATGAAGCTTGCTGTGTCCATACTATGGAGAACTCTGAGGTGACTGAAGATGTCATGGGAGAAGACTTCAACAACATTACAGTCAATCAGGAATACTAAGTGGAAAAAACAAGTTATAAAACAATGTCTGTCCATCACGTACTGGATTTTATTAAGTGTCTACTAGGTGCACTTTAGTGGTCTAGGCACATGGGATATAGGAGTGGGAAAAAAATGTCTTCTTTGAGCCTATGTTCTATTCAAGAGGGGAAATAGATAAACAAATTAATAATTGTCAATATGTTGATATAGTGATTATTGTTGTAATTACTTAATCATAGAGAATTATATATCACTAAATAGCAGGTACAAAGAAGTATTCTATAAAAATATAAGGAATAAAAATCAGAGTAAGAGGACAGACATGTTGGCGTGGTAGTGGCATTTTTGCAAGGATCGTCAGGGAAGGCCTCCCAAGGGAAGTGATATTTGCACAAAGGCCTGAATGAAGTGTTGGGTTGAGCCTGAGACTATCTGTGGGGAACTGTTTTATAGGCAGAGGGAACAGCAAGATCAAAGCCAGTGTGAGCATGTTTGTTAAAAGACAGTGTGAACATTGTATGTACTGAAAGACACATGTGCTCAGGAAAACCCATTTGTGGCTTTTTCTCTTCATTGAAGTCAGTAACAATTTAAAAGGGGCACCTCCCCACTGCCACCATCACTGTTTCCTGGCCACTCCAGTTGGCTGCCCTGCTGCTGCCCCACAGCCCCTGTCTGCTAAACCTTGTGGGAAGAGGGAGTGCATCCTCCCTGTTGAAAAATTTGGTCTCTCAGAGCTGCTCTGGCCCTGGAGCCCCTTCAGCACCAACCAGCTTTAGACTGACCTCTCGGTCCCTGCCTTCTCTGTGTGCCTGCATGAATACACACACACAAATGCACACACACATGCATGCACACACATACACATGAGCACATGCACATTTGCATGCACGTATGCACACACACACACCCCACCACGAGTTCCAGGACCCCTCCCAATCTCTGTGTAGGCTGATTACAAACCACCTTGCATGGAAGTCTGAAAGAACACTCATCTAATGTCAGGTTCCAGTAGTAGAACTTTGGGTAGTTTTCTGAATCTTCTTTTGCCTGTTTTTATTTCAGTTTTTATAATAATACATGTACTTGGTTAAAATAAATTCAGACAGTAAAAGATATTAAAAGGATTTCAGATCCCCAACTCCTTGCCAAGTCCCAGTCCCCCAGGGAATCGCATTTAAACATTTCTGGGGGCTACCATAATAATCCTAAATAATATGTTTATCTTGCCATTTATTGATTAGTCAACTTTAGACTTTTATGAATAGTTCACTTTTTTCCTATCTCCTTACCTTCCCCTTGGAAGTTTTATTAAAACTTTTATTATATGCTGGCGACCTCTATGACTTTAACTAGCATATTGAAACCATTATCTTTGGTATATATACCTTACACAGTCTGTCTTGACTGCATTCTGTAAGATTTTGACTCCATTCTGCAAGACGGGGAAATTAGCATCTCTGAACTACCCTCATCATTCCTCCTTCTCTTTATATCCAGACTTCTATCAGGCTATCAATGATTTTTAATTTTTCTTTCAATAACAAATGCACATTTCTTGACAGTGTGATCCTTTTATACTTTGTCTATAAATA
Organism: Pan troglodytes; assembly: GCF_028858775.2. Taxonomy (NCBI): domain Eukaryota; kingdom Metazoa; phylum Chordata; class Mammalia; order Primates; family Hominidae; genus Pan; species Pan troglodytes. Next base: position 44,158,023 of record NC_086015.1, read on the forward strand.
GGGTGAAAATTAAGTAGTTTCTAAATTATATAAATATTATCTTCTAGAGACCAAAGTCATGACTTGAAATTCATGGAGAGAAAAAAAACTGTTATTCTTGGCTGTAACACTTGGGCTACTTGAAGAAAAATGGGTCATCATCTTTCTTCTTCTCAGTTAGTTTACAAAATCATACAACTTTTCATTTGCTTCATAGTTAGACCATATTTTCTTGAGCTGTTTTTGGTTTTGGTTTTCATTTTCTGAAAGCTTCTAATAGCCTTTCCTTATTCTTGTTGACAGAAGAAAGACGTGGCTCCTTCTTCACCATTTCTCTTCATACATGTAGATTCTTAATTATATACTTATTGAATGCCCCATTTGGGCTGCCTACCTTCCAGATCTGCTGTATCAAATCCTGGGACTTCTCTTCATTGTACTCGGGACAGTTTCCTTCTTTTTAGAGTCCCAAGATCCTCTTTCTTGGATGGCTTTTGGTTCTCCTGGCATACACCTTGAGAATTCTCTTTTCCAGAAAGCAATCTTACATGTCTGAAAATGTCTTTATTTTGCCCTCTTGTGATGATGGTTTGGCTGAACATAGAAGTCTAAGTTCATGCCATTTATTCTTAGAAAATCTATGCTCTACTGTCTTCTAGCATTCATTGTTATTTATTACAAATTTTAGCATCATTATTTTTATCCTTTTGCAAAATATTATTTTTTTCTGTGTGAAGCCACTAAGTTCTCCTTATCTTTGAGGATCTGAATTTTCATGAAGATGTAGCAAGGTAGGTTTGTCTGCTTTATTTTGTTTTATGTTCCATTTGTTGTTTAGGCAATTGGTAGGCCGTCTTAACCTAAAGACTTTTCCCTTTCTTAGCTTGGGGAAATTTTCTTCTATTATGTCTTTGATTTTTTCCCCTCTCTTTCATATTCTCTTTTCTTCCTTTTTGGAATTCTGTTAGATGCTAGACCTCCTGAATTGATCCCCCATGTCTCTTTTCTCTCATATAGTCCACATTTTTGCCTTCTTATTGTACATTCCAGAAAATGTATGTTGATTTTAACTTTTAGGTCTCCTATTAAATTTTTTATTGATCCTGTTTTCTATTTCCAATAAGTTGTTGCTTATCTTCTACATATATTTCATATCACCCTAGCCTGTTGCATGGATGCAGTATCTTTTCAAATCATTATGGACATTAATTAGAGTTTAAATTACTTTCAATATCCTGAGTTATCTTTATTTGCCCTTTGTTACTTGTTGTTAGTTTATCTTGACTCTTTCTTCTTTCTTCTTACGCCATTGGATTGTTGCAAATGTCTGGTGATTTCTTGTCATCTATTCATATTTTTGAACAAAGGACTTAGTTGGTGAATAAAGGTAACCAACATGGGCCTCCTCTGCCATTGGGTAGATAAATATTCCCAATAGACCTCTCTTTTGAAAGGAGTTTAGGGCTGAAAGGTGGAGGTGCTTACTGAGAGCTCCAAGTTTGTGAGTTAGGCAGGCAATTGACAGGCTTTGCCTTGGTGTACATGGATGACATCTGATGGGCAGGCATGTAGGGACTCCCCCAATGCCAAACAAGATAAGCTTCTTCTGTATTAGTCCATTTGTGTTGCTAGGAAGGAATACTCGGGGCAGGGTAATTTATAAAGAAAAGAGGTTTGTTTGGCTCATGGTTCTACCATTACAAGAAGGTGCCAGCATCTGCTTCTGGTAAAAACCTCAGGAACCTTTTACTTATAGCAGAAGGCAAGGGAGCCTGTGTGTCACATGGTGAGAGAGGGAGCAAGAGAGAGGGAATGTTGTCACACTCTTTTCGACAACCAGCTCTTGAGTGAACTAATAGAGTGAGAACTCATTACCACAGGAAGGACACCAAGCCATTCATGAGGGATATGCCTCCAAAGCCCAAACACCGTCCACCAGGCCCACCTCTAGCATTGGGGATCACATTTTAACATGAGATTTTCAATTGGGACAAATATCCAAACTATATCAGCTTCACTGTATGGTGTTAATCTCCATACTGAAGTCTTAAATCTGAAGTAGATTGTTCAACTTCAATAGAGAACCACTTTATCTTTTGGGCCTAAGACCAATCATCCTCAGACCAATTGCCCATTTGTTAGGGAGTAGGGATGGGGGACCAAGAGGCCTCATTATTGTCTACACAACCATTAAATTACCTTTCTGAGTACTGTCGTAATCCAAACCTGCTCTCTGAATCAACCAACTCAAAATTGGGCCTTCCAGTTAGAGTCCAAGCTCTTCCATCTGTTCTGAAGTACACGGTTCTTTGTTACCTTTATGCTATCATTGCCAAAATCTCTGATTTTGCTCTCACCCCCATTCCTTCCTTGTATAGATTGTTTTTTACCTTTGGATATCTTCTCACATTTCACTGGGGTCTGGAAAAGAAGAGCAACTAAATGTGGGATTGTTCTTCCATTGAATTGGAAGCCTTTATATTCCTGTTGGTTTTCTGAATTTTCTAGAATGAGTGTGTATTATTACATTTATAATAAGAAAAATAAGAAAAGCAGCTGTTTTCAAAATAGAAAGACTTTAGAAATTTGTTCTCATCAGGCATAAAAGAGAAGAATCTTGTCTTTCTTTTTTTTATTTATTTATTTTTAGATGGAATCTCACTCTGTCGCCCAGGCTGGAGGGCAGTGGTGCTGTGGTGCTGTCTTGGCTCACTGCAGCCTCCACCTACTAGGTTCAAGCGATTCTCCTGCCTCAGCCTCCCGAGTAGCTGGGATTACAGGCATGCGCCACCACACCCAGCTAGTTTTTGTATTTTTAGTAGAGATGGGGTTTTGCCATGTTGGCCAGGCTGGTCTCAAACTCCTGACCTCAAGTGATCCACCTGCCTTGGCCTTCCAAAGTGCTGGGATTACAGGCATGAGCCACAGCACCCAGCCTGAATCTTGCCAATGTTTTGTACCAACCATTATAGCATTAACCAGGAAACTACTTTCCCAGAGTGCTTCAATCTGAATGAGGAAGAGGCTGGAGAATTTTGCTATCTTCCTTGTGCTTTTTATTTTTCCAAGATGAATTAGAAATGTTGTTAATACAGTAAGAATATTAAATATAAAGCCTACTATTAAATGCCCTGAAACTTCATGGTTTAAAATGTCAAGCATTTATTGGCTTGCTCTTTGGAGTGACTCAGTGGATGTTTCTCCTGGTCGCATCTAAGTTCACTCATGTGTCTCCAGTCAAACTAGTGGCCGACGGCTTCTTTCACCTATCTGGGAGTTGGCCGGCTGTTGGCTGGGGCAAGAGGGATGATTGGGCCAAGTGTCTCTCATCACACAACAGGCTAGCTTGGGCTTACTCACGTGATAAAGGTTGTGGGATTCCCAAGAGCAGCAACAGAGGAAACTGCAGGGCTCAGGATTCACACAACATCACTTTCACTATTTTCTATGGTCAGAGAAAGTCACAAGGCCCGCCCAGATTCAAAGGGAATAAACTTCACATCTTGATGGATGGAGCTGTGAAGCATTGCAGCAGTTTTGCAATTCACCATTTAATAATTCTAATTTTCTGTTGTCTAATTCTGTTTTCCTCAGGCTTCTGAGGGCCCAGTCTCTGGAATGGTTCTACAATAATGTGAAGAGCCGCTTCAAGCGCTTTGGCAGTGCCAAGGTTCTGAAGAACCTGTACAGGAAGCACCGGCTGGAGAGTGGCGCGTGCTTCGACATTCTAGGTACTCTCACTTCCTGCCGCTCTGGGAGTCTTTGGTGGGCTGGTGGGTAGAAGGCCTGGATCAGGGGCCCTGAACACTGGAGCACACTCACCTGGGACAGATAAATTTGCTTAAATATCTGGCACTAGTGAGAAGCAGAAATAGAAGGACGGATGCCAGAGACTCTGCTAAGTTGTGACTCTTTTGGTTCCAGCGTCCCCACTGGGCTAGAGCTTATAAGTTAGAAGCTATGAAGACCAAGTACTTCTACAAATTGTGATTATTTTAATCTCAGATCAAAAATTAGGTATTCTTGATCATCATCCCTTAATGATTAAAACGTTGGAAAGTCATTTGCCCTTGGCTACAGAGAGACTACATCTGTCCCTGGAGGGCATGCCTTCTACCTTCCTTTCTTCTTACTCCAAACTTCTGTTCTTATGGCCCAGAAGGTGATGTAATGGGAGAGTTAGAAAAGTGTCAGCTTTTCTAACTTTTCTCCCAGGAAACTTGAAGGATGAATTTTACCTATGCTGTTTTTATACAGTTAAGATAACCAAGTTACTTGGAATGGGAAATTATATTCTTTAGTCCTATTAGATCAGCCAGTAGAAAAGAATGGTAGTCAGAATATGGACAGCATGCCTTCCAAAAAGGCTGTTTCTTTCTATCTAGTGGCAGATTTTTTTTTCATCACTTGGCTAACACAGGTAAATGCTTTTTATCCATGAGAAACAAGGAAGAAGAAAAAACCTCATTCATCTTATTTGGAGCTTTTTCACCATCATTATTTTACATTGTTGTTTTCTCAATAAAGTCTTTGGTTGTGTCTTATCTAAAAATATGCCAGCCACTTAGACAATGGGGAAAATAGAATGGAGGCACTAAACATGGAGAATCATTAGGGTCTTTTGTTGTCATTATTAGAATTTCTGTCTTTCAAACTGCTCAGGAAAGCTATAGCTAAGAGAGCAGTGCCGAAGGTTTCCACATATTATGTTTATCACCATTTCACCAATTTCTCTAAATACTCAGTAGGAATGGAGGCAAAGAAGAAATAAAGCTTCAAAGTCATACTGTTAGCAGTTTTTCAACCCAGAGAGATATCTCAAGAAGGTTTATGAATAGAATCGGCTCACTCATTTGCATCCCATCCTCTTTTCCTCTCTTGTACATCCTCGGGTATGCTGAATATGCCCCTTTAAATGTCACCAAATTCAGATCTCGTAGGTGTTCTTTACCACTTAATGCACATTGAGGAATAAAGCAAACATGTGGAAAACCCTGTAGAATAGAGCAGAATTTTTATTTCTTTCCCCTTCTCTCTAAGTCTCCACAAGTGGAGAAAGCAGGCATGAATCCCAAGTGGGCTAGTGCAGGGCTTTCAAATTTACAAGGATCACTTTCAAAGGAGAATTCTTTGCTAAGAATAAATATCTGCCCTGATTGAAGCAGCTTTAGGTGCTGGGCCCTCTGTGATTCACCACTTTATTCATCTGAGCCTCAGTCACAGCACTTATCACATATCACATTGCATTCAGGATTACACAGCTGCCTCTCCTGCCAGACTGTGATATGCAGGTGGTAGCTTGTTTATCTGTGTTCTCAAAGCGTGGCTCAAGGCCTGGCACATCTTATATCCTCATTATTGTACTAGTTCAACCTTGAAAGCATTTTATGGGGCCAGGCATGGTGGCTTATGCTTGGAATCCCAATACTTTGGGAGGCTGAGTCAGGAGGGTCACTTGAGACCAGGAGTTCAAGACCAGCCTGGGCAACATAGCACAATCCTGTCTCTACAAAAAAAAAAAAAATTAGTCAGATGTGGTGGCATGCACCTGTCCTTTGAGCTACTTGGGAGACTGAGGTGGGAAGATCACTTGAGCCCAGGAGGTTGAGGCTGCAGTGAGCCATGATTGTGCCACTGCACTCCAGCTTGGGTGACAGAGCAAGACCCTGTCCAAAAAAAAAGCATTTTATGGATACCAAGACACTTCATAGAAATATGGGAATCAGTTGCTTTAATACTATTCGTATCTCCATTTAAGTCAAGATTTCTTTTGGAGAAACATGAAGACAAGCAGACAGGAGACAATTTATGAGATGGTACTCAAACATATAAAGCCATGGTCATAAAACAACGAGATCTATTCTACAAGCTACACAGGAAATTTAGTTAGACTTCAAGTATAGAGAAATCTTCCAGGGCCTAAGTAGCCTCCTGGTTGTGTGAGAAGACTCAAGAGTCCTTCATTAGCTTTTGCCTGTCACCCAATACCCTTTGTAGGTTTGTCATCTGCCATCCTCAATTCATGACTACACATTAGAATCGCCGAGGGTGCTTTGAAAAAAAGCCTTCCAATACCCCAAATCATTGTCCACCCCCCATTAATTACTGCTGAATTTTTGGAGGTGGGATCCAGTATACATATTTTTAAAAGCTGCCTGTATTATTCCAAGGTACAGCCAAGACTGAGAACAAGATCCTCAGCTAGAACTCAGAGAAATTAGTTCAGCAGTGTTCTTCCAGCTCTGTCTAATGGTACTTATTTTCAGAATTTTGATGGTCAGAACATGATATGCAAAATCTGCAGTGCACAAGGCATGTGCTATGCTCCAGGACCCTCAGTGTAAAACTCCTTTCACCTACAGAACGTCTTCACTATGCGGACCACTGTAGTTTGCCATAAAAACACTCAATTCAGGCCGGGCACAGTGGCTCTCGCCTGTAATCCCAGCACTTTGGGAGGCTGAGGCAGGCAGATCACAAGGTCAGGAGATTGAGAATATCCTGGCCAACATGGTGAAACCCCATCTCTACTAAAATACAAAAAATTAGCTGGGCGTGGTGGCACTCACCTGTACTCCCAGCTACTTGGGAGGCTGAGGCAGAGGAATCGCTTGAACCTGGGAGGCGGAGGTTGCAGTGAGCCAAGACTGCACCACTGCATTCCAGCCTGGCAATAGAGTGAGATTCCGTCTCAAAAAAAAAAAAAAAAAAATTCATTGAAGATTCCTTCAATTCGCACAGTCTCACATATCACCCATCACATACACACCTCGTAGTGCCATCAGTTCCTCAGCAGTGCTCCCAAGCGAACCTTCCTCCTTCTCCTGCAGCTCACAGCAGGTGACCAGATTAGGCCTAAAAGAAAACTTGTTTGTTTTATCAGACAAATCTAAGATGTATTCATTTATTCAGTAAATATTTACTGAACACCTACTATGTGCCCATCTGGCTTAAGAGTTGGCGGTGATGAAATGAGCAAGACCCTGCCATTTCAGAGCCAAAACTCTAGTGGAGAAGTCAGATAAGTAAATACATTTATAAATAAAATAATGTCCAAAGGTAACGAGTGCTCACATGGCTCCTCTAATAGACCCAGCATGACTTTTTTTAAAATTTTATTTTATTTTAAGTTCTGGGATACATCTGCAGGACGTGCAGGTTTGTTACATAAGTAAATGTGTGCCATGGTGGTTTTCTGCACCTATCAACCCATCACCTAGGTATAAGCCCCACATGTATTAGCTATTTATCCTGATGTTCACCCTCCCCCTGCCTTGACAAGCCCCAGTATGCATTGTTCCCCCTGCTGTGTCCTTGTGTTGTCACTGTTCAGCTCCCATTTATGAGAACAGAGAACACAATATGACATTTTTAACAGTTATCCTAAAAGAAGCACTACATGAAAAAGGTAAAAGTTGCCATTATTAATATACTTAATCTTCAGACAATTGGATAAATAATATATGCTTTTATTTAGTGTTAGATAAATAAATGGGAAAAATAAACCTTGCTTTTATTATCATTCTATATCTAATTTTGTTTTTATTTTTATTATTTTTTTTTATTATTATTATACTTTAAGTTTTAGGGTACATGTGCACAATGTGCAGGTTAGTTACATATGTATACATGTGCCATGCTGGTGCACTGCAACCACTAACTCGTCATCTAGCATTAGGTATATCTCCTAATGCTATCCCTCCCCCTCCCCCCACCCCACAACAGTCCCCAGAGTGTGATGTTCCCCTTCCTGTGTCCATGTGTTCTCATTGTTCAATTCCCACCTATGAGTGAGAATATGTGGTGTTTGGTTTTTTGTTCTTGCGATAGTTTACTGAGAATGATGATTTCCAATTTCATCCATGTCCCTACAAAGGACATGAACTCATCCTTTTTTATGGCTGCATAGTATTCCATGGTGTATATGTGCCACATTTTCTTAATCCAGTCTATCATTGTTGGACATTTGGGTTGGTTCCAAATCTTTGCTATTGTGAATAGTCCTGCAATAAACATGCGTGTGCATGTGTCTTTATAGCAACATGATTTATAGTCCATTGGGTATATACCCAGTAATGGGATGGCTGGGTCAAATGGTATTTCTAGTTCTAGATCCCTGAGGAATTGCCACACTGACTTCCACAATGGTTGAACTAGTTTACAGTCCCACCAACAGTGTAAAAGTGTTCCTATTTCTCCACATCCTCTCCAGCACCTGTTGTTTCCTGACTTTTTAATGATTGCCATTCTAACTGGTGTGAGATGGTATCTCACTGTGGTTTTGATTTGCATTTCTCTGATGGCCAGTGATGGTGAGCATTTTTTCATGTGTTTTTTGGCTGCATAAATGTCTTCTTTTGAGAAGTGTCTGTTCATGTCCTTTGCCCACTTTTTGATGGGGTTGTTTGTTTTTTTCTTGTAAATTTGTTTGAGTTCATTGTAGATTCTGGATATTAGCCCTTTGTCAGATGAGTAGGTTGCAAAAATTTTCTCCCATTTTATAGGTTGCCTGTTCACTCTGATGGTAGTTTCTTTTGCTGTGCAGAAGCTCTTTAGTTTAATGAGATCCCATTTGTCAATTTTGGCTTTTGTTGCCATTGCTTTTGGTGTTTTAGACATGAAGTCCTTGCCCATGCCTATGTCCTGAATGGTATTGCCTAGGTTTTCTTCTAGGGTTTTTATGGTTTTAGGTCTAACGTTTAAGTCTTTAATCCATCTTGAATTAATTTTTGTATAAGGTGTAAGGAAGGGATCCAGTTTCAGCTTTCTACATATGGCTAGCCAGTTTTCCCAGCACCATTTATTAAATAGGGAATCCTTTCCCTATTGCTTGTTTTTCTCAGGTTTGTGAAAGATCAGATAGTTGTAGATATGCAGCGTTATTTCTGAGGGCTCTGTTCTGTTCCATTGATCTATATCTCTGTTTTGGTACCAGTACCATGCTGTTTTGGTTACCGTAGCCTTGTAGTATAGTTTGAAGTCAGGTAGTGTGATGCCTCCAGCTTTGTTCTTTTGGCTTAGGATTGACTTGGTGATGCAGGCTCTTTTTTGGTTCCATATGAACTTTAAAGTAGTTTTTTCCAATTCTGTGAAGAAAGTCATTGGTAGCTTGATGGGGATGGCATTGAATCTATAAATTACCTTGGGCAGTATGGCCATTTTCACGATATTGATTCTTCCTACCCATGAGCATGGAATGTTCTTCCATTTGTTTGTATCCTCTTTTATTTCCTTGAGCAGTGGTTTGTAGTTCTCCTTGAAGAGGTCCTTCACATCCCTTGTAAGTTGGATTCCTAGGTATTTTCTTCTCTTTGAAGCAATTGTGAATGGGAGTTCACTCATGATTTGGCTCTCTGTTCGTCTGTTGTTGGTGTATAAGAATGCTTGTGATTTTTGTGCATTGATTTTGTATCCTGAAGACTTTGCTGAAGTTGCTTATCAGCTTAAGGAGATTTTGGGCTGAGACAATGGGGTTTTCTAGATATACAATCATGTCGTCTGCAAACAGGGACAATTTGACTTCCTCTTTTCCTAATTGAATACCCTTTATTTCCTTCTCCTGCCTAATTGCCCTGGCCAGAACTTCCAACACTATGTTGAATAGGAGTGGTGAGAGAGGGCATCCCTGTCTTGTGCCAGTTTTCAAAGGGAATGCTTCCAGTTTTTGCCCATTCAGTATGACATTGGCTGTGGGTTTGTCATAGGTAGCTCTTATTATTTTGAAATACGTCCCATCAATACCTAATTTATTGAGAGTTTTTAGCATGAAGCGTTGTTGAATTTTGTCAAAGGCCTTTTCTGCATCTATTGAGATAATCATGTGGTTTTTGTCTTTGGTTCTGTTTATATGCTGGATTACATTTATTGATTTGCATATATTGAACCAGCCTTGCATCCCAGGAATGAAGCCCACTTGATCATGGTGGATAAGCTTTTTGATGTGCTGCTGGATTCAGTTTGCCAGTATTTTATTGAGGATTTTTGCATCAATGTTCATCAAGGATATTGCTCTAAAATTCTCTTTTTTGGTTGTGTCTCTGCCCGGCTTTGGTATCAGGATGATGCTGGCCTCATAAAATGAGTTAGGGAGGATTCCCTCTTTTTCTATTGATTGGGATAGTTTCAGAAGGAATGGTACCAGCTCCTCCTTGTACCTCTGGTAGAATTCGGCTGTGAATCCATCTGGTCCTGGACTCTTTTTGGTTGGTAAGCTATTGATTATTGCCACAATTTCAGATCCTGTTATTGGTCTATTCAGAGATTCAACTTCTTCCTGGTTTAATCTTGGGAGAGTGTATGTGTCGAGGAATTTATCCATTTCTTCTAGATTTTCTAGTTTATTTGCATAGAGGTGTTTGTAGTATTCTCTGATGGTAGTTTGTATTTCTGTGGGATCGGTGGTGATATCCCCTTTATCTTTTTTTATTGTGTCTATTTGATTCTTCTCTCTTTTTTTCTTTATTAGTCTTGCTAGCGGTTTATCAGTTTTGTTGATCCTTTCAAAAAACGAGCTCCTGGATTCATTAATTTTTTGAAGGGTTTTTTGTGTCTCTATTTCCTTCAGTTCTGCTCTGATTTTAGTTATTTCTTGCCTTCTGCTAGCTTTTGAATGTGTTTGCTCTTGCTTTTCTAGTTCTTTTAATTGTGATGTTAGGGTGTCAATTTTGGATCTTTCCTGCTTTCTCTTGTGGGCATTTAGTGCTATAAATTTCCCTCTACACACTGCTTTGAATGCATCCCAGAGATTCTGGTATGTCATGTCTTTGTTCTCGTTGGTTTCAAAGAACATCTTTATTTCTGCCTTCATTTCGTTATGTACCCAGTAGTCATTCAGGAGCAGGTTGTTCAGTTTCCATGTAGTTGAGCGGTTTTGAGTGAGATTCTTAATCCTGAGTTCTAGTTTGATTGCACTGTGGTCTGAGAGAGAGTTTGTTATAATTTCTGTTCTTTTACATTTGCTGAGGAGAGCTTTACTTCCAAGTATGTGGTCAGTTTTGGAATAGGTGTGGTGTGGTGCTGAAAAAAATGTATATTCTTTTGATTTGGGGTGGAGAATTCTGTAGATGTCCTTTAGGTGTGCTTGGTGCAGAGCTGAGTTCAATTCCTGGGTATCCTTGTTGACTTTCTGTCTCGTTGATCTGTCTAATGTTGACAGTGGGGTGTTAAAGTCTCCCATTATTATTGTTTGGGAGTCTAAGTCTCTTTGTAGGTCACTCAGGACTTGCTTTATGAATCTGGGTGCTCCTGTATTGGGTGCATATATATTTAGGATACTTAGCTCTTCTTGTTAAATTGATCCCTTTACATTTATGTAATGGCCGTCTTTGTCTCTTTTGATCTTTGTTGGTTTAAAGTCTGTTTTATCAGAGACTAGCATTGCAACCCCTGCCTTATTTTGTTTTCCATTTGCTTGGTAGATCTTCCTCCATCCCTTTATTTTGAGCCTATGTGTGTCTCTGCACGTGAGATGAGTTTCCTGAATACAGCACAGTGATGGGTCTTGACTCTTTATCCAATTTGCCAGTCTGTGTCTTTTAGTTGGAGCATTTAGCCCATTACATTTAAAGTTAATATTGTTATATGTGAATTTGATCCTGTCATTATGATGTTAGCTGGTTATTTTGCTCATTAGTTGATGCAGTTTCTTCCTAGTCTCGATGGTCTTTACATTTTGGCATGATTTTGCAATGGCTGGTATCGGTTGTTCGTTTCCATGTTTAGTGCTTCCTTCAGGAGCTCTTTTAGGGCAGGCCTGGTGGTGACAAAATCTCTCAGCATTTGCTTGTCTGTAAAGTATTTTATTTCTCCTTCACTTATGAAGCTTAGTTTGGCTGGATATGAAATTCTGGGTTGAAAATTCTTTTCTTTAAGAATGTTGAATATTGGCCCCCACTCTCTTCTGGCTTGTAGAGTTTCTGCCGAGAGATCCACTGTTAGTCTGATGGGCTTCCCTTTGAGGGTAACCCAACCTTTCTCTCTGGCTGCCCTTAACATTTTTTCCTTCATTTCAACTTTGGTGAATCTGACAATTATGTGTCTTGGAGTTGCTCTTCTCGAGGAGTATCTTTGTGGCGTTCTCTGTATTTCCTGAATCTGAATCTTGGCCTGCCTTTCTAGATTGGGGAAGTTCTCCTGAATAATATCCTGCAGAGTGTTTTCCAACTTGGTTCCATTCTCCCCATCATTTTCAGGTACACCAATCAGACGTAGATTTGGTCTTTTCACATAGTCCCATATTTCTTGGAGGCTTTGCTCATTTCTTTTCATTCTTTTTTCTCTAAACTTCCCTTCTCACTTCATTTCATTCATTTCATCTTCCATCACTGATACCCTTTCTTCCAGTTGATCGCATCGGCTCCTGAGGCTTCTGCATTCTTCACGTAGTTCTCGAGCCTTGGTTTTCAGCTCCACCAGCTCCTTTAAGCACTTCTCTGTGTTGGTTATTCTAGTTATACATTCTTCTAAATTTTTTTCAAAGTTTTCAACTTCTTTGCCTTTGGTTTGAATGTCCTCCCATAGCTCGGAGTAATCTGATCTTCTGAAGCCTTCTTCTCTCAGCTCGTCAAAGTCGTTCTCCATCCAGCTTTGTTCCGTTGCTGGTGAGGAACTGCATTCCTTTGGAGGAGGAGGGGCGCTCTGCTTTTTAGAGTTTCCAGTTTTTCTGCTCTGTTTTTTCCCCATCTTTGTGGTTTTATCTACTTTTGGTCTTTGATGATGGTGATGTACAGATGGGTTTTTGGTGTGGATGTCCTTTCTGTTTGTTAGTTTTCCTTCTAACAGACAGGACCCTCAGCTGCAGGTCTGTTGGAGTACCCAGCCGTGTGAGGTGTCAGTCTGCCCCTGCTGGGGGGTGCCTCCCAGTTAGGCTGCTCGGGGATCAGGGGTCAGGGACGCACTTGAGGAGGCAGTCTGCCCATTTTCAGATCTCCAGCTGCGTGCTGGGAGTACCACTGCTCTCTTCAAAGCTGTCAGACAGGGACATTTAAGTCTGCAGAGGTTACTGCTGTCTTTTTGTTTGTCTGTGCCCTGCCCCCAGAGGTGGAGCCTACAGAGGCAGGCAGGCCTCCTTGAGCTGTGGTGGGCTCCACCCAGTTCGAGCTTCCTGGCTGCTTTGTTTATCTAAGTAAGCCTGGGCAATGGCGGGCGCCCCTCACCCAGCCTCCCTGCCGCCTTGCAGTTTGATCTCAGACTGCTGTGCTAGCAATCAGTGAGACTCCGTGGGCGTAGGACCTTCCGAGCCATGTGTGGGATATAATCTCCTAGTGCGCCGTTTTTTAAGCCTGTCGGAAAAGCGCAGTATTCGGGTGGGAGTGACCCGATTTTCCAGGTGCCGTCTGTCACCCCTTTCTTTGACTAGGAAAGGGAACTCCCTGACCCCTTGCACTTCCGGAGTGAGGCAATGCCTCGCCCTGCTTCAGTTTGTGCACGGTGCACGCACCCACTGACCTGCACCCACTGTCTGGCACTCCCTAGTGAGATGAACCTGGTACCTCAAATGGAAATGCAGGAATCACCCATATTCTGCGTCGCTCATGCTGGGAGCTGTAGACCGGAGCTGTTCCTATTCGACCATCTTGGCTCCTCCCTCCCCTCTATATCTAATTTTGACATGATTCTTGAAAAGGTCTATTGCTTCATTTGGGATTTGTTGGACAAATGTGATCTTTTAAAAATGCTGAGCCACATGAAATTAGAGTTTCCGCCAACTCATGAAAAATAGTGGCTTCATGTCATCTAGCTGCTTAGCCCATGCTTTCCAGAACAATTCAGTCCCTTTCTGCCCTTGAAAAAACATGACATCATACTAAATGACACCAATGCTCCCACCTCCAAATTTAAAAGGAAACAGAAAGAGAGGTGTTGTACTAGATGATTTAAAGTTATGCAAAACCAGGGATTGTCCTCTGGTGAGGTCAGTCTTCCAAAGACCTTTTCACATCTCCCCTGTCCTTATGTTTCCCACGACCCTCCCCATCCTCTCAGCAGGCAACCTCAAATCTTCCTTCCTATGGCCTACAGGGCATGCCAGGCAGAGACTTGCCCCGGTGTGCAGCTGCAGAGGGAGCACTGTCTCCCTTCTCTGTTGCCTCCCCCTCCCCTTGGTCTTGCATCTTATCCCTCTCACCTTCCAGAAAAGTCTCAAGGTCACTTCTTGCTTATTCAATCTCTGTCTTTACTGGGATTTATAAACACACCCAAGTCTCTCCTGTTTTCTAAACCCCTCCTCGACTGCATTTTCCTCCACTCATTGTCCTGCCATCCTCTTTCCCACCGCAGGTCAACTTTAAAAAGTGAGCTGCATTCAGGGCTTCCATTGCCTGCCCTTCCTCACTCTACACTCACCTCCCCCTTCCAAGCTATTCTCTACACAGTAGCCACAGTGCACTTTTAGAGGCACAGATCTTACCAGGTCATCTCTGTGAAACCTTTAAGGGCTTCACATGGCTGTTGGGATAAAGATCCAAACACTGATGTGGTCACCATGAACTGCATGGCCTGTGTCCCCAGGTCACCTCACCAGAGCTGCTTTTCCTCTCTGCAGCCCTGCCACGCTGCCTCTCATTTAGGCCTTCAGATACACCTTTTCTCCCAGGACTGGTCTCTGTGCAAGCTGCTTCCTGTGCCTTGTGTGTTCTCCCACTCCCTACACCTCTTGGCTGATTCTTCACTGCTTAGGTCCACCTTCCCTGCTGAACACTTTCACTGTGCTGTGAACCATCCCATCAAAGCACTTAACCTATCTATAATTTTATATATATATATATATTTATATAAGTATTTGATTAATGAATTTCCCACATGAGAGTCTCATGCTTGTCAGGGTGGGGTGGGGGCAGGTTTAGCTTTGCTCATCAGTGTACCCCTAATACCTAGGCCAAAGCCAGGCACCTACTGGTGCTCATAGACTATTTGCTGGATGAATAAATTCTAGATGCAGCCATGCCAAGCCACACAACTAGTAATTTGCAGGTCCAGCAATTGACCTTACATCTCTCAGACTTTAGTCTTTTGTTCTGTCTTTGACTCCATATTGCCTGCAAAGAAGGTTTGGGAAGAAGGTTGGGGTTGGCAGCAATGCTGCACCAGGAATCAGTGTGAGAAGAAAAAAGCAATGGGTCAAAACTGTTAGCATTATTGTGGGACCTCATGAGTCCCTAAACCTATTTGCAAGGCTAACAACCCAAGTGTGTAATAGTGGTCTGCCAATTCAGTGACACGGTGCATCAGGGTTCACTGAAGACCTTTGATAATCATATTCATTCTCTTCTCCCACCCCTACCCTGCCAGGAGGAAGCCTTTTTGAGTCAAACCTGGAGAATGAAGGAAGCATTTCTGGCAGTGATTCAACATTTTATAGGCAGTCAGAAGGTAAAGTTGCTTAAGAGTTTACAGCTACTGGGAAGTTGGAGTAATAGAAACACCTACAGGTACAGGTACTGCCAGGGTCCCCCAGGTGCATTGTTACCCCAGATGCAACTATCTACTACTGTGTGTGAGTCTCCCTGGGTCACTTATTATTGCCAATTGTATGAATCCATCATCAAAATAGGTGAGTATATCCAAAATGTGGCCAAGAGAACAGCATTCGTTACCCAACCATGGATACTTTACAGTCAACTAGTAAATATTCTTCTGGAGTTGGAACATATCAATCAATCCACTCACTTGTGCATCTCATATTAAAATATTCCTTTAAAGAATGTGTCATTTACTGATTAACTTTTACTTTTTTATACCAATATAATTGTCCCCTTAGAGCAGTGGTTAAAAGCAAAACAAACTTCTAATTTCAAATAAAATTTTATCATTTCAATTCTTTGTCTAAAGTACTGGACATTGATAATCAGTGCCCCCTCAATTGCCTTCCTCCTGTGACCTCCACAGCTTATCTGTACTCTCTATTCTCTCTTTGGGGGCTGTGATAGTTAATTTTATGTGTCAACTTGACTTGGGCTGAGGGATGCCCAGATATCTGGTAAAACCTTATTTCTGGGTTTGTCTGTGAAGGTATTTCTGGAAGAGAACAGCATTTGAATCATAGACTGAGAAAAGAAGATCCGCCCTCATCAGTATGAGTAGGTGTCATCCAATCCATTGAAAGCCCAGATAGAACAAAAAGGCAGAGGAAGGGTGAATTCACTCTCCCTCTTCTGGAGCTGGGACATCCATCTTCACCTGCCCTCAGACATCAGAGCTTCTGATTCTTGGGCCTTCAGACTCAGGACTTAAACCAGCAGCTCCCCTATTCCACAGCCCTTCACATTTGGACCGAATTATACCACTGCTCTTATGGGTCTCCAGCTTGCACACAGTATATCATGGAACTTCTCGGCCTCCTTAATCACATGAGCCAATTCCCATAATAGATCTCCTATTTTATATCTATATATATCCTATTGGTTCTGTTTCTCTGAAGAACCCTAATACAGATGACTTCTCATGAAAATTCTGTCCTGTATTATCCTTACTACCTGCAGCTTCTCCATAGGTTACCACACACCATTGTATGACCTCAAGTGCACCTCCATTTGCTGCTGAGCCGGAAATGCCCAGCCTTGATCTCATCCCAGAGTTCTACACTCAGATTTCTAATGCTTGGCCATTAGCACCTGAAGATCCTATAGGGTTCTTAACCCCAACTTGTCCTAGTCAAGCTCTTTAGCCACTGAGGTCCACCAGTGAGAGATATGTTTCCTTCAGTCCCTCTCCTCATTTCCCCACAGCTACCCAAGTACCTGTCAGCTCTGTTTTCAATCTTACACTTTTCTTTCCATTCCACAGCCCATATCCTGCATACCTCTCTGCTCAAAACTCTCCAGATTAGTGTTAATTTCAGTGGCCATCTGTATCAGCAAGGTTCTCCAATACACTAAATATATATGTATGTACATGCACATACATATATTCCTTTCAGGGGACTGGCAAGCCCCAACATACAGGGTAGGCCAGCAGGTTGAAAACTCAGGCAAGAGTTGGTGCTTCAGCCTTCAGGCTGAATTTCTCCTCTAGGAAACTTCAGTTTTTGCTCTTAAGGCCTTTCAGTGGATTGAATGAGACACACCCACATTGTGGAGGGCAACCCTTACATGAAGTCAACTGACTGTAGATGTTAACCACATCTAAAGAATACCTTCACGGCAACACCTGGACTAGTGTTTGATTAAATAACTGGGTAGTATAGCCTAGCCACGTTGACACATTGACCATCCCACCATCTAGCTGGTCTTCTGAACTTTGGCCACCTTGCCTTCTTAATCTTCCCTCCTACCCTTGCCAACCTTTCTCTCTGAAACACTGACCTGAACCTTCACTTTTTACCCAGTGTTCCACATCACTTTCATCCAAGAATTATAATCATAGCATCCAAAGCCTTCCTAGTTACAGCTCCAGGTGCCTACCTTCCAGGGGTCCACACAGATATCTCTATCACACGGATAGTTATGCATATCTCTTAGGGGTTACTTATGTGTCTAATCACCCAATATCTTGGAAGGTACATGAGAGCATGGACTCAGCTTGTCCATCGGGTTATCACTGGGGCCATCACAGAGCCTAGCACACCAACGGTACTCAGTAAACATTTGTTTGATTCAACAAAAATTTGTAGATCTTTTCTGTGAAAAATACATTGGTGGCTATCTTGAAGAAGAGAGAGGGGAGATACAGTGTCTACCACCAGGGAGCTCTTAGTGTGATGACAACTTATATCGCATAGGCTCTAGTTATCAAAACATTGGAAAGACTGTGCCACCTGGTGGTGTGCTGGGCTGGGTTGCCCCTATGTGGCTCTATCATGACTGTCATAGCTGGCTTGTGACATACTCATCAGCTAGCTAGATCACTTTGACCTTAAGTGGATTGTTCAGAGACTTTATTATGTTTGCCAAATGATACTTTCTGTCTACATTTTTGTCCTTAAGAGTCTAAGAAGCTTGAATTATTTTTTAATTGAGTAATTAATGAATTGATATATTCACACCCTGTCTCATTCCACAAAGAATTTTCAACAGCTTACAGGAGATTTGCATGTGTTAAATAATATATGAGTAGGAGATTATAAATGGAAACAGGAGGTTGAAATTGGGGACAAGGAGACCCAGGTACCTAGCCCTTGCTGACCTACATTCCTGCACATGATGTGACTTGGACTTCTGGGGAAAACTAAGAGAAGGATGATAGAAATTCTCACAAGTAAGAAGCTAAAATCTAGGATCTCAAGGGAAACAGAACTTTTCCCAGCACTTAGCTCCAAAAAGAACTTTGTCACCTGGGGAAGTCCTTTATTTTCTCTCATTTGTTGCCATATCTTTAAAAAAAAAAAGTTCACTAAAAGTATGGTAGCACTATATTTTTAAATCATGTTAGCTTGTATTCATCTCAGTTTTGTGGTTAAAATCAAGGGCTTTGGATTAGAAGGAATTTGGAATGGAATCCAAATTCAAATTCAGAGGAATTGGAATCCAACTGGATTCAAATCTTTGCCTTCTTATTGTCTTGCTGTGTACCTTGGGTGAGTTATTTAGCCACTCTGTGCTTCAAATTTACCATCTGTAAAATAGTACCTATATGGCACCTACTTACCACTGGATTTTTGTCAGAATTAACTGTGATCATGTGAAACTCTGGGCTTGGTGCCTGCCATGTGGCTGAGCTCTGAGGTTGGCCAGTGTTGTTAATACTGGTTGATAGTCCAAAAAATTATACCATAGAGTTTATATTTGCATTAAGTCATATGCACAGCCCATTGTCCTTAGTACATTTAATAACATTTTCCCCATCATCACAATATACATTATATGAACAAAATAAAGCATAATCTTTATCTGAGAAAGTAGATAAAGAACCATTATTTCCTTATATGAAGCCCTTTTGTTCAGTCACCTTTAAGCCATTCTGTGTGCTTAGACCAGTGCTTCATGTTAGGATACAACAATGAATATGATCAATTCTTGCTCTGTGAAAATGACCTGTGGGAAGGGGCCGGGGGTATGGAGCCTTTCTGGATGACGAAAGCAAGCCCAGAACCTGGGACAGACCTCCAGCCAAGGGCGGGGCTGAAGGGATCTGAGAAGATTTGTTAGAGGAGGAATTTTTGGGCCAAGCCTTGGGGTCCGTGGGAACCAGCTCAGTTATGGAGCAAGAGTCTAGGAGGGAGGAGGAATGAGATTGCAGGCATGAAAGAATCAAACAATTTGTTGCAACTGGGGCACGGGATGTGAATGATGCATGGGAGGCAGTGTGAGGCAGGTGGGAAGGGCGAGGGCTTTGTGTGCCATGGTAAACAGCTTAGAACTTATCCTAGAGCCCCTGAAGAATTTAAGCAGAAGAGCTTGAACAATCGTTTTACTCATCATTCCCTTTTAGAAATGCTCTTTGTTCTGTTTCCTGTCTAGGACATAGTGTGATGGACACCTTGGCTGTGGCCCTACGGGTGGCTGAAGAGGCCATTGAGGAAGCAATTTCCAAAGCAGAGGCATATGGGGACAGCCTGGTAGGGCCCCTCCTGCTCCTCTCTGTGGGGGGAGGTGTGGGTTGGGGTCCTGGCTGCCAGGAGAAAGTGCAGGTTGTCAGGAAATCAATGTCCCAGCAGCTCTGACTAGAGCAAGGCCCTCTCTCTGCTTTTGTGGTCAGGACTCTCCCGGCAAAGTGACTGCCAAGTCACCCCAAATCCACCCACAGCACACAGCCATTCTCTTCCCTCCGCAGGACAAGCAAAATGAGGCCAGTTACCTGCGGGACCACAAGGAGGAGCTAACTGAGGAACTGGCCACGACAATCCTGCAGAAGGTAGGTGGGTCCTGGCAGTGGGATGGCTGCAGTTTCCTGGCTGGGCCTGGTGCAGGGACTCTGGCAAGTAGCAGGTGAAACATGGGGAGTGTCTCTGGCACTGTATCTTCTGTGCCTTCTCACTTTAGACTTTTGTGCCCTGGGGACCCATGCAGAGGGAATGCATCGCACTGCTTGCTTGCTTTGCAGTCACTGCTGCTAGCTCCATGCCCTACGCTGTCCCTTGCATGGTGTACCTGTCAATTACTTCTGAGAAACCAAACACCCCAAAACTCTGTGGCTTTTGACAAGGATCTTTCTGTCTTCCACAGCCAATTCTCCAACACCAACTGAGAAGTGAAATTCCATTCTGATACTAACTTCTTCCTGGAGTTAGTGCAGACCCCACAAGTTAAGGGCCCAGTCCCACAAGACTGCCCCTACTTCAGACACCAGCCACAAGTTTCAGGTATCCCAAAGCCACCACACTTCTCCCTAGCCTGCTGCAAATTTGGGAGTTTCCATGACCCTGGACCCTCAATTCAATTATTTGCTAGAACTCACAGAACTCAGGAAAGTGCTTTACTTACCATTACCAGTTTAATATAAAGGGTACAGATGAACGGCCAGATGAAGAGATACATAGAGCAGCAGGGTCTGGGGACAGGGTGTACAGAGCTTCCATGCTCTCTCTGTGAACATCACTCCCCCAACACATCGATGTATGCACCAACAAGGAAGGTTTCTGTGCCTTGTTGTATCAGAGTTTTTAGCCAGGTTTCAGTATGTAGGCACGATTGATTAAATGATTGATTACCTGATTGAATGCACTCTCTAGTCTTTCTGCTCCCAGCCCTCTAATCATGTACTGTAGTTGGTTTTTCTGGCAACCTGCCCCCATCCTGAAGTTATCTAAGGACCTCACCTTGAATCACCTTGTTAGTGTAACAGACACTCCTATCACTCAAATAATTGCAAAGGTTTTTGAAACTGTGCCAGGAACTGGGGACAAAGACCAAATACAGATGCTCCTGAACTTACAGTGGATGGGGTTAAGTCCAGATAGTAACCGCATCCTAAGTTGAAAGTATCATAAGTCAAAATGCATTCAATACACCTAACCTACTCTTAATATATCATAGCTTAGCCTAGCCTATCGTAAATGTACTCAGAACTTGCATTAGCCTATAACTGGGCAGAATCATCGAACTCAAAGCCTATTTTATAACAGTGTTTATTAGCTCATATAATTTATGGAATGCTGCACTGAATACACACCGCTTTCCCACCATCGTAAAGTCCAAAAATCTTAAATCAAGGACTATCTGTATATATGTTTTGTTATACCACAATTTATTTATTGCTCACATATCTGCAGTAGCTGCACTTCAAGCTGTGGGTTGGGACAAAGTCAGCTGCAGCATGTTCACTCTGGGGCCCAACTGAGGGCACATCAGCTGCCTGTGGCCATGACAGGAGCACAAGCCAGCAAGAGGAAGCACACAGTACTTGTTAAGGCCAAGGCTTAGCCCTAGCTTATGGTTACTGACTCCCTCCTCTCATCTCATTGGCCAGAGCAAGTCACACATCGAGCCCAAAGCCAAGGGCTGGGACGTAGATTCTCCCTATACTGGGAGGGTCTGCAGAGTCACACTACAAAGTGCCGTATGCAGGAAGTGTTGAAAAACTTCAGTCTTCCCTTTTGGTCACGATAATTCACATCCCTTCCGTATGCCAAGTAGACTCACCACACCCAAAGACCCCCAAATGTCTCATCCAATCACAGTTCCAAGTACATTTGATCCAATTTTAGCTCCCTTTTAGCTGGAGATCTGTAAACTAAGCAAACAAATGATCTCCCCCCATATACCCAACATGCAATGTTGGAAGAGGGACAGGGAGGCAGCACTGGCCCTACCCACCTGCAGAGGGGAAGAATGGGAGGCACCGGCGGTCACTGGTCCTCAGCAATTCTGAAATCCTGCTGGGCAACATGGCTGGGTCCCCACCCTGCCATGGGAGATGGCACCTCAGTTGATTGTTCTCTGGGCTCTCAGCCTTCCTTTTCATCCTCCTGTCTGGCCTAAAGGAACATTGGAGAATATGCCCATCTTGGTGGCTTAGCACATTTCTTGACTGCTTCCTGCCTGTAGGAAGTTGAAAGCCCAGAGACCTTGGTACGGATGGACTCACTAAATCCAAATGACTGTGCAAACGAGCTGGATTTGGAGCCATTCTGGTGACTCTTGGTGTCTACACCCTTGATAGGGCTTCCAGATGCTTCCTAAATTCAGGACTTACAACCAGAGGCTCTGGGTTTGAGATCCAGCTCCACCATTTATGAGCTGTGTAGCCTTATCCAATAACTTAGTCTCTCTGAGCCTGTTTTCTCATCTATAAAATGGAAAGAATTAGAATATGTACCTTCCAGAATTAAGTGAGGTAAAGCCTACACAATACCTAACATGAGGTCTGACACATGCTAGGCACTTAATAAATAGAGAAGCTGTTAACATCATAAAAGGATTATTTGTAAACTGTAAAATGCTTAGAATGCTCAAGGCTATAATTGTGCTGGTTTCTCATAGCGCAGATCTGAAACAGCCTGGTGTTCTGTTGAAATTAAGCTTATAAGTGGCTGAAAAAAATTCCAAAGATGGTCCCAGTTACTCCACATAGCATCAGGAGGCCTCTCCAATAACTTGCCCCTTTTTTGTCCTCCCCTCCCCAGATTATACGAAAACAGAAGAGCAAAAGTGAGCAGCAAGTGGAAGAAGAGCCAGGATGGCCACATCCCCAGAGTTGCAGCACAAAGGTGGCAGATGAGGGGACCTCAGCATCCCCTGGAGGCTACCGTGCTCCCGCTGCCCTCTGGGTGAGTCCCCAAGCAGTGCTGGTCTACCCTCCACACGTGCAGGTCTGGGGCACACATTTAACCCTCTGTAGTTGAATCAGGTGGCCACTGGCCAGGGTAAAAATTTCAAAAGGATGGGGAGCGAAATTGAAAGAGAAAGTGAGTGTGAGTCGGGGGCCAGGAAGGGTAAGAGAGGAGAGAAAAACACAAATGGTCTATTGATAATTATAGAGATAGATTTTACACAGAGACCAATTTAGGAAAAATACAAATGCTGATAGGCTGCATTTTTTTTTTTCATTCTGAAAAGAATTGTACTGAGTCCAGTGGGGGAAAATAGCTTTATAAGGACCATGTGTACTCTTATAACCTAGATTGCTTGCTTTACTGAAACTGAAAAGTGACAGCGAGAAAATTACCACTGCTGTTTCAACCACCAAAATGGTCACATCTGGACACAGGAAGTCACAGTGTGGAGCCAACCTTTCTGTCTGTCACCTTGAGTCACAGAGCTCAGTGGTCTTTCCACAACCAAGGGTTTGGTGCTGTTCCTGTCTGCAGTAGAGTTGCTGAGCCTGTCACATCCTTTGTTACTGGTTTGAGTAAGCCCAGTTGAGGATATGCAAAGTGCTGGGGAAGGAGCTGGGTGGGGCAGGTTCTGCAAGAAACTGAGGGACTGGCCAGTAGGGCTCTGGTTCTGCTAGATATAGGTGCTCACAGTCTGGGACAGGGCAGCACACAGGTGCACTTCAAAACTGGAAAGTCAGGCTTGGGAAAGGCAAGGCCAGGGGCTTACCCCATCCCCACTAGGGGTCTAGTGGCATTCATCCCTGCATGAGCAGATTAAAACAAGGGTGTGCAAAGTAGCACATGGTCGACTTGCAGTCCACAAGGGATCAGCATAGGTCACCTACATAAACTCCTTTGTCCTCGCCAACTGCCAGATGCACAACAGTTACAAGGAGTATCTTTATGGCTTTATCAGAGATGAAACTTCGTTGATTTATCAGCAGAACCTTTCCTTGTCAACATGCTGTCAGCTTGTTTTACTGCTGCTGTCATGCATATGCTCAGCACCAAGGAGAACCAAACAAGTAGAAGACACCATGCCCACCCTCCAGAGCTTTATAATCTGGTTAGCAAGGCAGGAGGGGACACGGGTAAGGCTGGTAAAAAAGAGGTAATAGGAGACAGTTCATAATTGGGTGCTGAGTTGAAAGATTGAGAATAGAAATGGATTTGGAATTCAGACAAGGGGCCTTTCCAGCAGAGAGTGGAAAAGGATCCTACTGGATGGAGCAGGGGAGCAAAAGCCCTTCAAATAGCCTGTCACTCAGACTGGTCACAAAATCAGAGCTGCAGTTCCTGGGCTCAGGCTGCAGGCATGACATCACCTTGCATTTGGGGTCTTTCTGAAGTATTTTCTGCAAATTCAAAGTGTCAAGTCTTGGGGAGATCCAGAAAGTAGAAATTCCCACAGCACCCCAGACTCAACCATGAGTCAATGAGTCAGAGGCAAGAACAGAGAGCTTGGGCTCTGTCTCTGCCACTCCTGGGGTAGGATTCTGGACTTGCCCTTGACTAGATATGAGACCTTGAACAACTGTTTAGTTTCGTGTCTGTAAAATGGAAATAATAAGACCTGCCCTAAAAGATGGCTCCAAGGATTCCTTGTGCGGCCAACACAGTCTTTATTGAGCTTCCACTATGTGCAAGGCACTGTGCTAGGTGCTTGTATTAGTTTGTTCTCATGCTGCTAATAAAGACATACCCAATAGAGGGTAATTTATAAAGTAAAGAGGTTTGACTCACGGTTCCACATGGCTGGGGAGGCCACACAATCATGGTGGAAAGTGAAGGAGGAGCAAAGTCACATCTTAAGTAGTGGCAGGCAAGAGAGCGTGTGCAGGGGAACTCCCCCTTATAAAACCATCAGATCTCATATGGGAAAGACCTGCCCCCATGATTCAATTACCTTCCACCAGGTCCCTCCCACAACGTGGGAATTATGGAAGCTACAATTCAAGACGAGGTTTGGGTGGGGACACAGCCAGACCATATTAGTGCTACAGAGACAGTGGTCTCTGCAGATACAGCAGACTCCACCATCTAATGGTGAAACATGCCATAAACAAGTAAATAACAACAACAAAAACACAGGGGTATATATTTCAGTAATTGGCATCAAGGGGATAGAGGGGAGGGAGTGCTGGGGACAGGTAGACACTTGGTTAGGGAGCTGTCAGGGAAAACCATTTTTAGGAGATGACCTGAAACCAAGACTTGAAAGATGAGAGGTCTGGGAGCAGTAAGAGGAAGAGCACTGCTACAGGGGGAATGGCATGCATGGAGGCTCTAAGCAGGAAGGAACTTGGCATGTTCAAGAAATAGAATAGTGGTTATGTGGCTAGAAAATTGGGTAAGGGGCACAGTGGCAACAGTGGCAGGTGACTAAATGTGACGTGGACATAGCTATTGCTCTATTATTACCTTATTTCCACGTTTCAAAATAAGGGTGACTGTATCTTCAAGGTATCCCCTGTGAGTTATGAGCTGTACTTCACTGTGTTTTGGTCAGCAAGGCTCCGGGCCCAGAGAGCAGAGCTGTTGGCATATCACTTATCTGCCTGCTCCAATTCCCAGACCACCTGCTGCCACCAGCCCAACCCCACTGTGGGTCCTCACCAGTGCCCTCTCCCCTTCCTTCCCCCACACAGCCAGATGGCATCAGCTTGCTTCTCTTCTAAGATATCAACTCACCCACTAGAACATTTCCATCCACTCACTGCATCTTGGGGCTGTCTCATTCTTCCTTTATCAGAAGCTGAAAGCTCTTTCTCTGACCCTGTCTCATTTTCCCTTGCACTAAAGAGACCTCACCCCCCAGAAACAGACCTTTTCTGATTTTTCCTGTTGGCATCAGGTGACTGCAGTTCTGCACAGTAACTAAAATTCTCATGTAAATCCCGTGAACAGAGAGGTATGGGAAGGGGGTCATCACAAAACGCTTAAATAGTAATGTTAGTAATGGAGTGATGGTCAGGTATCTATAGTAATAACACAGGACCAATACCTTTTCTTTATATAAATTTTATATGCAACGGGCTTTCACATATTGTTTCCTTAGCTCCACATGAGAGCACCCTGCATTATCCCCATTTTACAAAGGAATAAACGGAATCCTAGCTACCCCAAGCCACTGGAACTAAGTGGTTGCAGGTTTCCTGGTTCTGAGCATTTCCTGCACTCCATTGTCTCCTGTTTCCTTGGGAAGCTCCAGAGATGGAATGCCTGCTTCCCCACCAGATGGTCACTGGATCTCCTTGTCATGCATATGGTTAAAGCTGGAAGTAGTGTCCCTCCCACCTCCTAGAGACCAGAGATGCTCTGTGTATCATTAGAGATGTAGGACAGTGGGCTCTTGTATCATAAGCCAAAACAGTGGGCACAACAGTGATGACAGCCAATAGTGTTCCCGTTTCAGCAGCAGGACAACAGAGGCGTTTCATTCATCCACACTCCTCGGCCAAGTACTGGCTGAAAGCAGCTTCAAATAAACAACCATGACCCTTCCCAAGGGGAATCTCCCGCCTGGCTCATCAGCTCACTGGAACGAACTCAGTCCACCCAGGACACAGGCATGACCACGGGCTGTTTTCACTGAGGAAGACATTTAGAGGCACAAGCCAGAGTCTCACAGGATTTCCCTTTGGTTTACTAAAACAAATACCTCTCAGGATTTTATTTGTTTTGTCAGAAAAAAATCTGTCTTGCCAAACACCTGCCTCCTGCACAGCATAACTCATGGCTATGCTTTGACATCAATGTAAAGAGAACTTAAGCATTTCTTTGTTTCTTTGAAGCAAATAGAGGAATATTATTTATTACTAGATTTTTATATAAAAATAGGGCCTAATGGAAGCCCCTCCCTGAATGTAACATATGTTTTGAATTTCCATATTCAACACTTCACAAGATATGTCCACCTTCCCCCGGCTTGAATCTACCTTTTAGGGAAGGAGTTGGGAGAGAACCGTGTGGCTGTAGTTTGGGAAAGCACCATCAAGGATACTGACACATACCCTTGGGTGAGCACCTCTCCTGGCTTAACAGTGTAACCACCCAGATCATATGCCTGGCAGGGGTGCAGGCACCTTACAGGAGGAACAAGGTTATCAGCTGGCTCTTTGTTACTGCAATCTTCATTTTTATCTTAGACATTTGATCAAGGAGGCTCCCTCCTGTCCTCTCCCTGTGAGTTCACACCATCCCATGATTTTCAATATGTAAACAGCATACTTTTGTCAACAATATCAGGAAGGAAGAGGTATATGCTCTATCTTCCCCCGCATTCATACTTATACTCCTGGGGAGCTGCCCCAAGCAAAGAAGCCTGAATCTGAGAATAAAGAGAAATCTGTTATGTACCCAGCGGGTCCCGGACACAATTTTCCCTTTGAGAGGCTGCTATTATCAGTGCCTTCATGATTGTCTGTGGTCACGTGTGTTCTGGATTTTCCACAGCTCAGCACTGGGTGTGTAGTAGGCATCTTGCAGTACAGGTCTGTGGCTGATTGATGGCAGAACAAGTCTATTAGTGGGGTTTTAATGGAAGCCTGGACTTGAACCTTTCCCTTCAGGCTTCCGGGATACCTGTGGAGGAGGAAGAGTGTACTAATTAAGGTCCTAGCAAAAACACTGGGATTCATACCCTCATAGATAACCATTTTTAGCTCCTGACTTGGTTAAAAGACAAGCACTGTGATTAGAGCTTTTAAAAAATGTTATTGGAGGCCGGGTGTGGTGGCTCACGCCTGTAATCCCAGTGCTTTGGGAGGTCAAGGCAAATGGATCACGTGGTCAGGAGATCGAGACCATCCTGGCTAACATGGTGAAACCCCATCTCTATTAAAAACACAAAAAATTAGCCAGCCATGGTGGTGGGTGCCTGTAGTCCCAGCTACTGGAGGCTGAGGCAGGAGAATGGCATGAACCTGGGAGGTGGAGATTGCGCCACTGCATTCCAGCCTGGGTGGCAGAGCAAGTCTCTGTCTCAAAAATGATAAAATAAAATAAAAATAAAAATAAAAGATAAATGTTATTGGGATGGAGAGCTTCCACTGTCCCAAATGTGGTGATAAGAATGCATTGAGTCTTGATTCGTTGGATTGTTTAGAAAGGCCTATACTAAGTCCTAGCCTGAACACCACCAATGCTTGAAGTGGTGAAACAGATACTCATCTGTCCCCATTGGGCTTCAGCCATCTACATGTAACAGGACAAGCTAAGGTGACCCACAGAGCCCACGCTGGCCAACTCAGGAAGATGAGCCACAGATACCCCAACAGCAATGACAGGAAATGACCTGGACCCTCCCCTGAACTTATTCCCACTTCTCTTCCTCCCTCTCTCCTTTTGTCCTTGTCTACGTCCTGCTGCCCTCCTTTCCCATTCTCAGACTCCCATTGGGTGTGGTTCCCCATGTCTTGCCCCCCGATGGCACTGGCCTGACTTCCCTTGGGCAGGAACCCTCTCACCAGCACCATAGCAGGGCCAGCCTGGTGCCCCCCAGGGGTGACACATATGGTAGACAGGGTCAGCTTTCTCAAATGCTGTATACAGCGTGGCTGGGCACATTCATGTAGGCTAAGCCACTCCTTTACCTGGCCCTAATGCCCAGTGATGAAAAAGCCTGTGCCAGGAGAGTGAACCCAAATTTCAGACCACTGGTCTAGGACTTAAGTCCAAGAGTTAATTTCAGGTCCAAGAGTTAAGACCCAAAAGGGACTGACCCTGGCCAAAGCCACTGTATGGCACACCTCTGGGAACTCCCATTCATATGGAATACAATGCTAGTAATGCCCCCTGGGGATGTGCAGCTGCTGCTGAGGCAAAGAATGTGAGGAACAACCATTGCTTGAGGACCATGCATTATGTTTGTACATCACATGTGATTTCTTTTACTCCTGGCCACAACATAAGGACATATTATTAGACCAGTTTCATAGATGAAGGTAGTAATAAGTGGGGCCAGAATTTGAGTATCTCTTTCCTGCTCCAAAACTGTTGGTCAAGCTTCTTCCTCTATAAAATGAGATCAGTAGCTCAGTGATCTCCAAGGTCCCTTTCAGCTGAGAGGATCTGAGGCTGCACTGTTCAGTATGGTGGCCGTAAGCTACAAGTGACTATTTTAATTTAAATTAAATAAAACTAAAAATCTAGTTCTTTGGTCACACTGGCCACATTTCAAGTGCTCAGTAGCACCAGTGCCTAGTGGTGACTATGTTGGATGGTGCAGATGTAGAACATTTCCATCATCCATCAAGTTGTATTTGCACAGCACTGGTCTAGGGATTTAGATAAAGAAGAAGAGATGAACAAACAGCATAAAAGCAGAAATACAAGGCCAGGTATGGTGGCTCATGCCTGTAATCCTAGCACTTTGGGAGGCTGAGGTGGGAGGATCATTTGAGGCTAGAAATTCGAGACCAGCCTAGGCAATACAGTGAGGCCCCATCTCTACAAAAAATAAAAATAAAAATTAGTTGGGTGGGCTGGGCACCCAGGTTCCCAGGTGCTCACGCCTGTAATCGCAGCACTTTGGGAGGCCAAGGTGGGTGGATCACCTGAGATCGGGAGTTCAAGACCAGCCTGACCAACATAGTGAAACCCTGTCTCTACTAAAAATACAAAAAATTAGCTGGGTGTGGTGGTGGGCACCTGTAATCCCAGCTACTAGGGAGGCCGAGGCAGGAGAATTGCTTGAACCCAGGAGGCAGAGGTTGCAATGAGCCGAGATCACACCATTGCACTGCAGCCTGGGCAACAAGAGCGAAACTCCATCTCAAAAAAAAGAAAAGAAAAGAAAAGAAAATTAGCTGGGCATGGTGGTGCATGCCTGGGGAAAATGAGGTGGGAGGATCCTTTGAGCCCAGGAGGTCAAGGCTGCAGTGAGCTATGATTGCACCACTGCACTCTAGCCTGGGCAACAGAGCAAGACCCTGTCTAAAAAAAAAAAAAAAAAGTCAGAAAGACACATGGACGCTGGCCAGAACCTGGACACGAACCAATGGGCCGAGTTTCGGTTCTTGGGTACTTCAGAGAACATAGCTCTCCCACCTTTCCTCAAGCTGTTCTCACCCTGGACACTCATCTGCATCACCTGCCCAAGCCCTGCTTTAAGGGTCTTGATGCAAGGGGTCTGGAGTGGAGCCAGGGCTTCCATATGAACAGAAGCTCCTGGGTAATGCTGACAGGATGCCAGGCTTAAGGATGGTATCATTATATCCTGAGACAGAATCCTGACCTACAGGCTGTGGAGGGCCCTAAACCTGTGGCCTCCTGATAGGGCCTCCCCTTTTTCAGTTCTCCAATGACCCAGACACCTTTGGCTTAAGAAATAACCATGCAGAATCCCCAATCCCCATCAGCACCACTGCTTAGGCTTGACTGCAAAACCCAAACTTAATTCATCCCCATCCAGATGGGATTTCTCATCTATTCTCTTGAAAGAAGGTTCAGTGCGAATGCTCCATTTTTAATTTCCTCCCTCATTGTGCGCTCTCTGCCAGTATGGGGGTCAGTGCGACCTGGCTTTCAAAGCCTTAAGACGCAATATCCTAGAAGGCACCAGTGTGGGTGTTATAACTCATTTCATGCCTCTTTGGGTGCATGCATATAAAAAGGCCTCTCTAATAATATCGTGATCTTATTGGTAATAATGATGATGACACCAGGGACCAGACACTTACTGTGTGCCCAGTGACTAAGATGAATCTCTGTCTGGCTTTCTCTGTTCTCCTGTCTTTTGTCCCTTCCTATTTTCTCAGCCTTTTCCCTTTGTCTCTGTTGTTTCCTTCCTCACGTTCCTTCTCTCTTTTGAATGGCCATAGTATAGAATTAAAGTACTTTTTGTCATTGTTATAATTATAGGATTGAATTTAATACTTACATCTGACCCTAAAAACACAAAGCAAAGCTGTGTCTCAGTTATGTATACATATGACCACTCTTCTTGATTTGCCCTCAAATCTTTGATACTAAAAACATTCTCTCCCTGTTTTTTATTGTGGGCTCTTTGAGAGCAAAGACTGTTTTAAAGCTGCGGTTGGTGCCACAGGGAGCCTGTCCTGTTGGTGATGATGATAATCATAGCAATCATAGCAACAATCTATGGTTCCAAGGGATATAAGTAGAACACATTGCTGCTGCCCACACAGGAGATGCAGCTACTGCAAAGAATGCTGTAACAAAAGTAACTGATGATCACACTGGGTATTTTGCCCAAAGCTTTGGGACCAGTTGGTTCACATGGCAAGTCCTGCTGGGCTGGGGCACATTAACCAGGAGTGCATTGTTGCCAGGCTTGCAGCAAAGGCTGTCAGGCACACACCAAGAGAGCATGGAGGAGCATCGAATTGGAATCAGTCAGACCCGAGCTCAACCCTTGCCTTACCCTTGGCCATCCATATGCTTTGGGCAAGTTATTCAATCCTGACTCTGTTTACTCATGTGCACTCAATCAAGTTGAGTGAGAGAACAGTTACACCGGCTCAGTGGTAATACTTAATAAATGCTCTTATTTGGCTAATATTTATTGAGTGCTTTCTCTGAGCTATGCATGATACTGATCCCTTAACATGAGGAAACTGAGGCTTAGAACAGTTTAAGTTTTTCCAAGATCCCACATAGCAAGAGGAGGAGCTGGCATTTACCCACTACCTAATGTATCACCCATAAGTTAATGCCCAAGGAGTAAAGAGGAAGGGCCTATCTGAAGGCCCAAATTCTCAAGTT
This sequence comes from Pan troglodytes, assembly GCF_028858775.2. Classification (NCBI taxonomy): domain Eukaryota; kingdom Metazoa; phylum Chordata; class Mammalia; order Primates; family Hominidae; genus Pan; species Pan troglodytes. The sequence goes on from NC_086015.1 coordinate 44,189,419, forward strand.
CATCAATGCAAGGGATTGCTGATGTGCTAACATTCCTGGATCCATGGACTCCCCCTGCAGCCCCCTTGCATAGATGTTCAAACACTCTAACTCAGACCAGCTCTTCCAGTCACCAGCCCTGCGTCTTCTGTGTACCCTAGAATAAGTAAGACAAACGGAGTCTGTGCGTAGGAAAGAAAAGTGGGCACAGAGGGCTCAGCCAGGGTTATAAGCCAGTATAATAAACAAATAAATTACTCCTCTCTGGCTGAACTAGCTGGTGAGTAAAAGCATTGTTGTGGTGCCCTCTGCTGGGCGTGTGTTGCTTGTACTGAATTTGTGGCAGAACCACACCTGGGTCTCAGAACTGTCTTTTTCCACCCTGGCTGGAGACTGTAGGCCACCAGTGTCCTAGGACCTGTTGGAGACAGCTCTGCTGGGCCTTTTGTGGTTGTCAGGGTGTAGCTTTTTTCTAGTGTGGAACAATGATTTGCCTGAAATAGACTATTTTTATAGCCTGGCATTCCCTACTCTCTGCTATTGGGACCAGAAAGGGACTTTTCATTTGTTAGTCTTGGCTTTTGCAGAGAATGGGGGAGAATTTCTGTCCCATAAAAAAGGACCCCAGCCACCACATATACACACAAGTCTGAGCCACTGCGAAAATGAAATATTAAGTATAGTTTCCCCTTTTTAAACTTGTATTCAGTGATTTACAGTGAGAAGCTTGTAGATTTTTTTTAAAGGCCAGATACAGTAAATGGCTTCTGTGAGGCTGCAATAATACTGCATCTGGCAACTAGGCTGTCAGCTTCATAAGGGCCAGCACTGTGTCTTACAGCCTATAAATTCAGTCACAAACATGCAACCAAGGATCACAAACAAAAGGCCATCCCTGCCCTCATGGAGTTCATTGTGTGTGGAAGACACAGCAAGTCAGTGCACAACTATAACAGTGTGGACAGAGCTGTGTGATCACACAGGAGGAGCAACCTAGCCAATCCCAAGGTACACCAGGGCCAAGGGCGTGTCCCTCTTGATACATGGAGGTTTGCCATAGGATGATGTTTTCCTTCATTTTTAATAACTTCACTTGCCAGTTGACCACCATCCTCAATCTCTATCCTCTCTGAAAGCTGCTCATTTTCTGTCAGATATTTAGCAAAATCGCAGAATGGCTCTGAATACCTAGCCCTGTGAAAACCTTGGGTGCTGTCAAGCTGCATCATCCAAACTGCTCTGGACACTCGAGACAGGGTCAGTGCTTGCTGTGCCCTCAGAATGAAGGAGATGACACTCAGCCAAAAGCCACTTTACATGTGTGTTAGCTTGGCTCTCCTCCAAGTAAAACCTTGCTCTCCAGGATATAAGTGTAGATGACAGTGGGATCCTTTTTATTTCTTTCTCTTACTCCATAATTTTGTGTAAGAAATTGGAAAAAAAATTAGGCACTTTGAAAAACTCATTTTGTAACCATTCACTCGATAGCAAACATTCATTGATTTCCAATTCTGTACCAGTTACTGTGCCAGGGGCTACAGATGTCACTGCTAAAAGAACATTACCCTCAGTTGCTCCACAGTCTAGTGGGGGCCCCAGGCCAGAAGAGAGATGTTTGCAAGAGTGCAGTAAAACGTAAGTACAGAAGAAGCCCATGACCACCAGCCCAGTTGGGGAAGGGGGCAATTGGTAGATTTCCCACAGGCCATGGCCTGCTTGAACTGAACCTTATCGACGCACAGTGTCTTGAGGAACCGATAAGACAGGGAGAGCTCATCACCTCTGGGTTGCGTTAACCTACGACCATTGCATTGAAAGGCAGGTCTGGAGGCCCATCATGCTCTCTCTTCTATATTTGAAGGGATGGGAGCAGGTTGTAACACTTGGTTCACAGCTTAGGGGGTTCCATATTTGTTCTGTAAGCCCACCTTTCTCCTAGATCACCCCAAGGTTTCGTGGGGAAAGTAGAGGTTTCCTACGACTCTGAATCTGAACTGGCCTGCATTACCACTCTCCAACAGAGTGAACCAGACGCCCTGTATGTGAGGGGTCCTGGGCCCTAGCCTGGCCTGCGATAATGGGGATGCTGGGTTTTGATCCTCATCTATCTCTATGTCTTTCCTCAGACTGGTCCAGAGTCCTTAGGAGGCAAGGCCATTGAGTGCATCTTCCTCTTCCAACCTCTAATCTTAAAGCTCAGTGTTGTCACCCAAGTATCATGTGCTCATTTTTGCTGTCTTTCTTTCTTTGTTATTCTCTCATACCTTTTTTTTTAAAGTTACCATTATCATACAGTTTACTGTGAGTGCAGGGCAAGATTAAGTTTCCACGACTCTCAAGGAATTAAGTCACTTGGCCAAGGTAGTGTAGCCGAGGTGGTCACAGAGCCCAGGCACGGCTGACTCCTGGGTCCAGCTCCAAAGCACCCCATGGCCCTGCCCACAGCTCTTCTCTGAAAGAGCTTGCCTTTGTCTCCTAGGCTAGGTACCTGTGGGAGAGAGAAAGGTGAGGAAATGAGCACACTTTGCACTGGGACAGAAGGGAGTAGGGGCTGCTGGTGCTGACATCAACCAGCAGGTGGAAGCCCACTGCAAAGGGGGTCTGAGTTTTGGATCAGTACTTTGTTTAATACTGTAATCATAGATGCTTTCAGTGGCTTTGTGAATATACCCTTTCCTTCTTAAGATTACCAATGTAAAAACAGCAAAATAAACAACCAGTAAAATATAATTCCTTCATTAAATGGCAAAGAAAAACTTTAGTCTCTTTCTATTTGATAAAATTCTCTATACAACATTTGAGCTTCACAATACAACATATATATATAATGCATTATATATCTATAATGCAATTCAAATTTGTTCCTGTCAGTCACTTGAATTTCCATTTCTGCCACTTATCCTTAGGTTAGAGTTTGTTTTCCTTCCTTTAATTTAGGAGCTACATGGGAATATGTTGTAATAGTCCTGTGCTGTGGATGGATCATACCTTGCTCTGGGATCTCTTCAGGTTTGGAGGTCTTTGAGGAGAAGATGCTTTCCACTTTGCATGCCCGAGAGCAACTCATCACACACAGTTGGCCCTGAGAAATATTGGCCGCAAGAGTGGTGGATAAGAAAGAGCCGTATGAGAGCTGGCCCCATAAAATTACACTACATCTCATTCTTTCTACTAGGCCTGGCTGACTTGCAAGGGAATAAACATTTACCTGGCATTATATACTGATTTGCAGCTTTTAAGGCTCACGTGAAAAGAGCCATTACCATTAAACATGTTTTCTCCATGCTGGACAATGTCTGCCCCCAAAAGGTGAAGGCACACCTCCCAGGCACTGTACCTTATGAGCTCACCCCTTCCCCTCTTTCCTTTCCACAGAGGTCCCAGTCTGCCTTCTCAATCACTGGAGAAGAAGCCCTGAAGACCCCTCCAGTGGAGGCTGCATCGAGGCAGCCAAGGGACCAAGGCCAACACCCGAGAGCAGAGTCTGCTCTGCCCAGCTGGAAGAGTGTGGACAGGCTGGATGAAACAAGTAACTGTTTTAAGCAGTATCTAGTTGGTCTGTGGGTTTCAAAAGTGTGGTTTGGAGACATCTTGGCTATTGCATGGCCACTCTGCTCTTCTTCCCATAAGTCTGAACTGGTGTGTATCCCTCTGGGCTACCAAGTCATGAGGCCTCCAGCACAACACACAATATATAATGTGGTCATGTTCTCCACCCAGGCAGTTTTCCTAGCTGCTCTGGCAGAGTGAAGGCTCTTAGGGTGTCATCATATTCTATGCTCTGTGCTGAGACCTGTGGGACAGATTGGGGGCTCCTGGACAAGTGTGTTCACATCACTCCACTGCACACCCCACTTCAGCTGCCTGTTCTATGTGGACTAGGAGAATGTGTCTTATGTGGGCCAGGAGCATTAAACCAACCTCTCATGGCATTTCAACTTTCAAAGGGATTTGGGTCCCAGCAAATTGGGGTCCTTAGGTCTGGTTTTAAGGATGTCCTTTCTGAAACTGGATAAATTAGTTAGGGTAGCATATGGCACTATAACAAGTAAACCGAATATCTAAGCGGCTTAATACAATCATTTTCTTTTTCATCACACAACAGTGCAGTACAAGTACCCCTGGCCTGTGGGAAGCCTTCAGAGGCCAAAGTACAAGGTTCCCACCTTGTGGCTCTATCATCCTCCAGGGCCTCTGAGTCTTTTATGGGCTTATCCATATTCAGACAGCAGATGGAGGAAGGCAGCATGGAAAAGGCAGGTACCTGCTTCTTAACTATCTCAGCACGGAGAGCTCACGCCACTTTCACTCCCAACCTGTGGACAGGAACTGGTCACGTGGCCCCACCTCAATGCAGGCCCGGAGAAATGGCATCCTGGCTGGGCAGATGCATACCAGTAACACGGCTGGGCCATGAAAGAGTCTTTGGTGGGCAGTTGTCTATCCCTGCCTGAGGGACATCCTGAGGAAGGCATTGATGTTTGCTTGCACCTCTGCTCTTCCTGCTTCCTCCCCCTAGAATGTCCTGCCTCTACATGGGGCAAGTCAGCTTGCCTCTTTAGAGACTCTTCAACATGTATGGAATGTGGTCCTTTATAAAGCTGTTGAGTCACGTAATCCCTCAAAATGAAGGGGCTCAAATGAACGGAGTCATTTTCCTAAAGTCTCACATCAGAAGACTGTAAGTTACTTGGAACCATCACTGTGGGTGATGGCCGAGGGCCATGAAGCCCCTGTGCTCAGGGGGCCTCCTGGTCTACATGAATGTCAGACTAAAACTTCCCGCAACCCCTGCACAGGTCTACTCCTCTCTTCCTATTTCCTGCATACACACACTGTGTCAGGAGGCCAGGCATATTTGTCTTCACATGAAGAAAGCATTAACAGTATTCTCATCCCATGTCGTATCAGATTTAGACCCCTTTCCTGAATAATGAAAACAACAAAAAAGATTAACAGCAGCATAGCCATCCTAGTAATAAGCTTTTAAAGATTGTACTATTATTTCTACTCTAAAAGGGAAAAGATTTAACCAACAACTACAGAAACAAAATCCATTGTTACGACAGTGCAAAGAATCAGAAAACATTAAATATTTTTAACTGTCATTCTAAAGATTTACCAAAAGAGATTATTTTTATATTAATACCTAGTATTTAGTACCTATTAGTAGAAACTGCAGTGCCATGACATTGCAGAAATTCTGCAGCATGTGATCGTTTCTTTACTTATGTATATGGTGTTTGCTTTTGCTTTTTAAGTGCATTTTTCTTTTCTAGATATGCCTTTCTTTCCTCCCTCTGCCCTCCCAGTCTATTCATATTCATTCATTCATATTCTCGCTCTCTCTCTCTCTCTTCTTCCTCATTTTCTCACTTCTCTCTCTTTCTCTATGGATTGCAAATGCACACAGAAAACGGACTGTTAGATTCCATAGAGTACATGAGAATACCACATAATAGAACTTCAATACACAATATCTAGCTTTCTAAAATCACTTTAAAACATACAGAGTCACTTAAAGTATAATAAAAAAAATACAGAGTCCATATGTAGGCACTATTTTATTTTTTCCTCCAACAGCATTACCAGACACTGTCATTATTTTGTTTTGCAGATAAGAACATTGATGGACAGGGAAGTTAAGTGACTTGTTCAAGACCCCACAGCCAATGTAGGCAGAGCTGGTCCTCAAATCCAAACAGCATGACTCCAATTTGCAGGCTTTCAACTACTGCATTATAAGTGTCTCTCTACCACAAAAACAAACAAACAAAAAACAAACAAAAATTCAGACTTGCAAAGTGATAAATGTGTAGGATATTATAAAAACAACTACAAGATGCTCTATTTCACAAAATAGTTTCCAACTGGATTATGAGCATTCATAATAAATTTGCAAAGGAATTTTGTTTTCAAAACATGATTTTGTACATAATTTTCTGTAAAATTAGGCACCCATAGGTAATTTTTCAATTGTATATAAACATAAAACTTAGTTCCACAACATCACACACCCAAAAAAAGATTTCACATTCTGCTCAAAACTCTATGCATCTCTCAGGATAAAGATTTAAAATTTTTTAAAAAGGACTTGGGTGGAAAACTTCTGGTTTTCTGAGGAATTTTTAGCCCTTGACATGCTAAACTGTCCATGCCAGCCTCAGAGGTCTTGAGGGATGTCTGAAATGTTTAGCAGGAAGCAAATTATTCCTACAGGCATTGCTCAGTCTCAGTTGGGCAGAAACATCAAATAGAAGAGTTCTGAAGGTGGAGGTCATCTTAGAAAGTGAATGCCCACTGGGCTATATTTGGCAGTTGTGTTTATGCCTCAGGAGAAGGGTTGATTCAGGAGCCTGTTAGTGCACAGTTGGGGTCAGTCTTAGGGGCACTGCGGTTTGGGTAAACCACAGTAACTCCGCTTTCAGTCTTGACGCTGCTTATAGCAGTTAATGGGTTTCCCCCAAATGCATTTTCACTTTATAAACCTTGATTAGGCATCTGCTGTATATGCTGCGTGTGTTCAGTGTTGGAGAAATAAAGATCGGGGAATTGTCACTGCTCTGGGATCACTCAGTGAGAGTTAGTTGTCTGCACAATAATGGAAGAGCAGGAATTTGGAGAAAGAGGAAGAGGGAGCAGGATCCCCGAGGGGTGTTCCTGATGGACCAAGAGACTGTGGTATTGGAGCACAGGTGCAGCTTTGATAATGCTGCTCAACAACCACCAAAGTTTTCACATGGCTGGGTATTCAGGGAGCCATCTGTGTTTTTGCTAAGAAGTAAAAGTTTGCTGAGGGAAAATTTGGTCAACTTCTAGCTTCCAAAGAGGCATGAGGCAACCTAGGGTTGTAAAAAAGCAGGAGGAGAGCTGGCAATGGGTCAAATGCCATCTCACCATGTAGGGGACCACATTTATAACATGGTCAACCCTAGAGCGAGCCCTGAGTGGCATTATCAAGGGTCTCCTCCTTTGGATTCCTCCCAGGGCCCCAAGAGAAGCTGTAGACAGCAGGGCTCATTGAGAGCTGCTCAATGAGCCCCGTCGCCCCTATAGCCTTTGGTGCCTGTATTCATTAACAAGTAGTATTCATGTGCCCAGGATGAGACGCAAAGTTGGCCAGGGGCTTGGGGCATAGCAGTGAAGAAGACGTGGCTCTGCCCTCAAGGAGCTCATGATCAGGATTGAGGGGTAGGGTAGACAACCAAGAAAATAAACTATAATATAGTTTGAGTGTTAAGAAATGAAAGCTTTTTGGCAAAGCTCAGAGAACAGAATAGCCAGCTTCTCAAGGAAGGAAGGCCAAGCATATGCAATTGAGGAGTGATGTATAAGTCAAGTCTTGAAAGATGGTCCAGAGAGCAGCCTCAGTGACAGATTAGAAGGCCCAGAGGACTTTTCCTTTCTTCTCAGAGTGAATGCTCCACAGCCATGCTCGGAGTCCACTTTGCATCATGTGGGCGTCTTGGTTTGACTCCCACCAGAAGCAGAACCCAATATGAGAATCTGAAGACCTATAGTTTATTTGGGAGGTGAGCCCAGAAAACACACAGGGAGGGGAGTAGAAATGTGAGACAAGGAAAGAAAATCAGGCAATAAATGACTTGTTACTGAGCAGATGGCCACTGTGGGTGGCTGGAGCTTGACCCCACTGGGGACTCTGGGAGCCAGTGTAGAAGACTTACCTGCCTGGCAAGCAAAAGAGGGGGGATACTTAGCCACCAGCTCCCCTACTCATTGGTTGAGGGCTGCTCCCAGGAGGTGATGAATCCTGGGTACTTCCACTCTGCCCCTGGGGCAGGCAACACAGGCTCTAGTAGCCAGAGCAAGCCTCAAGTGAAGACTTGCAAGTGCTGCCAATTGGAAGTCCAGCTGGCATACACTGAAGTGGTGAGGGCCAAGGTTTGGGGTAGGGCACACACAGAGCCTGCTGCAGGAAAAATCAATATAACTACTTACTAGCCATGCATAGCTTCACTGAGAACCTGAGCATTCCTGAGAAACCCTTACCACCTGACTGACAATCCCCAGACACAGCATTAGGAGAATGCCAGCAAAATAGAAATACTTTTCTCAAAAGACCTGCTATTACCACCACCACAGGTAGAACCCAATAATAAATGGTAATAATAATGCTAGCAAGCCACTCTTCTGAATAACTCCATTGTCAGTGAAAATAGTGTTGCTGTATAGATATTAATATGTCATACTGAATAGTGACTATCAGATACATATATATTTTCTGTATGCATACATATGGAGTGCGTGGGTGTTAATTCATAACCAGGTGTTAAGTACTAATGCTAAATCTGATTCAACAGATATAAGCTAAAAATAGCTCAGGGCCCTAAGTATAGCAGGCACTAGGATTGATGCTTTATATGCGTTATCTCATAATAATTCTAGTGACAGCCAAAGGTGGGTCACACTGACCCCACTGGTTGGGCAGGGAAGTAGGCCCAGAGGTGTTCTCTAACCAAGGTCACCCGCTAGTAAATTCAGTAGCTGGGGATCAGCCCTGCATCTGCTTGAATCCAAAGCTCTTGTTCTTTGCCCTACACTAAAGCAGCCTCCTTCATTTATAGACAAGGGGAAAGGAGCCATCAGGAATTAATTTCCTCTCTGAGCAGGCATGTGTAACACACTCACAAGCATCCCCTCGTGCAGTCCTCTGACAACCCAGTGAGGTTTTAGCTATGCCCTTTTTCACCAGTCAGAGAACCGAGGCACAGAGGATCACATAGCTGCCAGGTGGCTGAGTGGGGCTTCCTCCCGGACCTCTGGCTTCGAGACCACTGGTCTTTCCACTGCACAAACTGGCTCTGGGACAGAGCAGGCTAATTTTCTTGTAAGGATAAAGAGATGCCTGAGATCCAGGCCCTGCCTCAGGGACCTTGTCCTCATACTCAGCAGGTGTGTGACAGGTAGAACACATGGAAGAACGTGGAATGAGCCAACCAGGCCCTCACACCAGGAGAGCTCAGAGGAGAGGCCATGATATAAGCAGGGAGATGAGAATGTCCTCCAGGAAAAGGCCATTCCCACCAGTGGGATGAGGTGTTGTAGGGTCACTAGGGCTTTACTACATGGAAGTGGTGGAGAGGGACACTGAAGGCAAGAGCAGCAGAGAAAGGCAGGTGCATGGTCTCAGGCTTCTTGGAGGACCCTGGTTATATCAGCCCACTGCCAGGGACCAGCGTCCTCCTCGTCTGTGAAAGCCCCACTTCCTGACTCTCCAAATAAAAATAACTCGATGTCCTGCCAGTCTGAGCTGCAGTCAGGCAGTGGAAGTGGAACTGGGTTGCTGTTGAAAACATATGTTCCACCAACATCTGAATTCCCCTAAGGCTGTGGTTCTGAAACAGGCTTAGCAGGTACAATGCTCTGTGGGCAGCACTGTGAAATACTGATAACTTTCCTTTCATTATGTGGAGCAGTAGCAGTTTAACTGGTAGAAAACCTGTGTGTTTTAACTAGCATAAAGTAAGAACCTGCTTCAGAGTCCTACTGCAGCAGGGCTGTGGCTGCTACAGGCCTTAAGCCCCAAAGCAGATGTCCACGCACAAACTGGGGAATGGTTTCTTCAAAGCCCTGGGGTCCTCATCACTGCCCCCAGGCAACCCTGCAACAGTCCTGGTTAAAAGGAAAAAAAAAAAAAGGCTGGGTGCTGTGGCTCACGCCTGTAATCCCAGCACTTTGGGAGGCTGAGGCGGGTGGATCACCTGAGGTCAGGAGTTCAAGAGCAGCCTGACCAACTTGGTGAAACCCCGCCTCTACTAAAAATGCATAAGTAGCCAGGTGTGGTGGTGTGCACCTGTAATCCCAGCTACTCAGGAGGCTGAGGCAGGAGAATCACTTGAACCTGGGAGGTGAAGGTTGCAGTGAGTCGAGATCATGCCATTGCACTGCAGCCTGGGCAACAACAGTGAAACTCTGTCTCAAAAAAAAAAAAAAAGACAGCTCAGCTCCTGTTGGCAACTGCTGTGCCTGAGACCTCAGTCCTGGGCCAAGTACGAATAGCTAAAGGAGCAGCATTTCATCTTATTCCCACCCCACAGACACGTGGGAAGAAAGCATTTTCCTATTCGCCTTAAACAAAACAAAACAACTTTTACCAATCCACCCCCAGCATGCAGATCAATCCTTGGGACCATGCTGCAGGCAGACCTGAGCCCAGTTTAGACCACTCCAGACCATAGTCGCAGCCTGAGAACTGCTCCAGCTGCCCTTGCATGGTGCTCTGCAGCTGGCCAAGGACTTCCGTGGCACAATCTATAGCCCAGAGCTGCCTTGGAGTCAGGTAGAGGATGCACCTCGTCCTCACTCTAAAAGTTAGCAGCTCTGTGACCTTTAACAGTTACTTAACTTCGCTCATCTTCATTTCCTCATCCATAAAATGATATTGGAAATACCAAAGTTTTTGGCCTCAAGTCCTTTCCAGAGTGAGGCATGTTCCTTGAGTTAAAAATAGACCTATGTGCCTATCTCAGGAGCCTGTTACGAAGTAGGATCTATAAAAGAGCCAAGAGCAGATGTGTTAACCTCTGAGGTCTGCCAGGGCAGGTGGTGGAATTGTTTCCCATCAGTGAGGGGAAACCAAGGATCCAGGAGACAAAATTGTAGCTCAAGGTCAAAGAGCCAGAAGCTGGTACTGCCAACTGCAGCCCTCTCCCCTCCCCTTCCAGGCAAGCCTAGGGCAGGAGTGGGGCAGTGCTGAGGAGACTGAGATGGTATCAACCCCGGTAGACTGAAATAGGAGCCAGATCTCCGAGTTTCTCTGCATCTGTGAAGCACTGGGACCCTTTGAGCTTTCAAGAGATTCCTTGGGGAACTTTGAACTCTGCCCACCAATTGGGTTTGCCTTCCTGGGCTTCCTAAAGGCAACTGCTCTCCAACAGCCCCACAAGCCACTCTTGGGGAGGTAACAAGTGGCAACTTCATCTTGCATTAAAGTGATAACAGCCCCTCTCTGCTTTCTCTATCCTCTCTATCCACAGACCTGGCCCCAGTTTTGCAGAGCCCCGATGGGAACTGGGTGGCCCTGAAGGATGGCGCTCCGCCCCCCACCCGACTACTGGCCAAACCTAAGAGCGGGACGTTTCAGGCCCTGGAGGTGGCCTCCAGTGTGGCATCTGCCTACGATGAGATGGGCTCCGATAGTGAGGAAGACTTTGACTGGAGTGAGGCCTTGAGCAAGCTGTGTCCCAGATCCCGGGCCCTGCCCAGGAACCCCCAGCCTCAGCCCACACAGGCCCAGAGCTCTGACCAAGGCCCCATAGCTGCCTCCCCATCCTCTGCACTCTCCCCCAACCCTGAGGCCATGTGCTCTGACTCGGAGACCTCCTCCGCGGGCTCTTCCCGAGAAGTTGGGCACCAGGCCAGACTGTCCTGGTTGCAGAGGAAGGCCCCCAGGAACCCTGCAGCTGAGAAGATGCGCTTGCATGGAGAGCTGGACGTGAACTTCAACCCCCAGGTGGCCAGCAGGGAGACCTCGGACAGCAGCGAGCCGGAGGAGGCCCCCCACACCACAGACCGGCGGGCCAGGAGGTGGAGAAGAGCCCGATTGGGCTCAGAAGAGCCAAGCAAAGAACCATCTTCCCCCAGCGCCCAGCTCCGGGATCTGGACACACATCAGGTAATGGAAGTGCATGCGTGCAAATGCACACACACTCTTTAGGTAGGATGTGCCCTACTCCAAGCACAAGTGGCAAAGAGTCCTGGGTTTGGAACCCGCAGACCCAGATTCTCATCTTGGTTTTGCAGCTAAGTAGCTGAGTGACTCTAGACAGGTCACATCAACTCTTTGGGACTCCACGTCCTCTTTGGAGATGACAGCCTAGAATTCAAAGTGTGGTTTGTGAGTGTGGCCCCCAGACCAGCAGCATCAGCACCACCAGGGAACTCATTAGAAATCTGCCAAATTGGAGATTCTGGGCATGGGACCCAGCCGTGTCTATTTTAACAAGCCCTCCTGGTGATTCTACTGTGCACTCAAGTTTGAGGGCCACTGGCCTTGGGTTTAGGGTGAGGGATCTAGAGTCAGACTGCCTGGGTTCAGATCCAACTGTGTGGCCTTGGGCAAGGCATCTCTCTAGTTCTCAGTTTCCTCATCTGTAAAATGAAGACGATATTAGAACCCACCTCAAAGGGTGTTCATGACAAGTGAAAGAGATGTTTATAAGGAGCTAAGCTCTGTATGAGATGTGACACTAGGTCTCAGTAAACATTATTTCAATATTCTGTGATTCTTTAGTCTACATCAGACCCCTTCTCTGGATCCTCAGTAGTTCTTCCCACATGGTTTAGTTCAAGAAAAATGTGATTAAAGCCATGAATTTTCTCCCTTTAAAAATGCACTTGTATACACACACATACTCACACATGCACACTCACACATGCACAAACATACTCACAATTTTGCTTTTGCTTACAATTTCAGATAATTTTGCTTGCAATTTCAGATAATTAATGGGCTCCCAACCAGACTAACTTTATATTCTCTAAATACACCCTGCTCATTCCCAGCCCTGTGACTTTGATTGTGCTATGCCCTTGCCCTTGCCCCCACCTCTTCTGGTGAAGACCTGCACATCACTGTCAACTCAATACCAAACCTTGTGGAGCCCAGCTGCCATGCCCTATACTCTTAGTTTGGCCAGAAAGTGTCCCCTATGGCTGCAGACAACTCACGTAGGTCCAAAGATATGGTCCAAGATTTCACCAGTGTCTTCTACAAGATCTTCTATGAATGCCTCAGCCACATCCCTGGTCCTGAGGCCCCCATGAAGACAATTGAGGACTCAGGTCCTCAAGTCATAGAATTTGGTATCAGTCCTGATTGACCTGCTAACATATTGCCTAGAAAAGGTCTTTTATTTAGTCCAAGCTTCGTTTTCTCCTCTGTAAAACAGAAGATCATTAAAAATCTGTCTCATGGGATTGTTATGATCTTAGAATAAAAGTAAAAAGTTTGGTTCAAGTGTGAATCATTATTGTCTAGCTCAAGTGGAGACTGTTGTCCAGAAACATGGAATGATTTGCCTCAAGGGATACTCTTGAGGGTTTGTCTGCATGATTCACTTGCAGGTGTAAAATGTCACGTCTCCACCTCAACTAGCTTTCTATTTATTTTGAAATGGCTTGAAATTTGTCTTCTACTGCTAATCCTTGCAAGGCATTGATAGAGAAGAGGCACTGCCTCTGCCTCCTGGGGAGTGACCTTGAGCTAGTGGCAGTACCCACTCCTCTCCACTAGGTGGGGATGGTGCTGCACTTCCAGAGACATCAAAACCCTGATGGGTTTTTTTTTTTTGGTTAATTATTATTATCATTATTTTTAATGCAGAGTCTCACTGTGTTGCCCAGGCTGGTCTCAAGCTCCTGGGCTCAAACGATCCTTCTACTCAACCTCCCAAAGTGCAGGATTACAGGCATGAGCCACTGCACCAGGCCCTCACCTTTCTAATTCTCCCTTTGATTTCATTTACTGGGGCAGTTAGTTTTCTTCATATATATATATATTAAAAAGTCATATATATATTTATATTTATTTAAGTTATTTACTTTTGAATTATATAAATAAATGAATATAGTATAATGTAAAAAATACTTAAAACATACAGATGCAATTCCCCTTGACCACAACCCTAAATCCCTGTCATCTCCACCAAAATGACTGCAAGTGCATTTGGTGTGAATCCATGCAGATCTTGCGCATTCATACATAAAGTACATTTAGAAATATAGTTCAGTAAATGTGTTTTAGCAAAATTGGCAACATGCTGTCCATATGCTTCCACTGCTTTCTCCTAACAGTAAGTGATAGAGGTGTCACCGAGGTATCACCATGTTACCCACAACAACAGGTGAGTTCAAAAACAGTCCAATGACCACAACCAAGGAGGATTAAGGAGAGGATTTTGTTACCTGCAACAAGTAAGAAAGACACTGGGGATAGCTCCTCAAAGCAGCGCCTCCCCAAACAATGGTGAAAACAGGGCTTTTCTTGGGCTGGTTAGCTGAGTCATTGTATATAGAGGTGGAGACAAAATAGCACTGGTGCAGTTGCCCATCATGCTTCTACATAGTAACCTGTATAGAAAATGGGGAATAAGCTCCTCCCTGGGAGGGTCCTGTAGTATGGTAATGAGGAAAGTTCACCAAAGCTCATCTCCAACTCAGGCATCTCTGGGATCCAACCAGTTTTTGTTTTTCCTGGACTGAGCTTTTTCCAGGAACTTTTTGAAACAATAAGAACTGAAGGTGCAACAGTAACAAGTGGGTACTTTTTTTTTCACAGTGCACACCCAAAAACCAGAGGACCCAAGGTTACAAGGCACACAGACCTAGGCATTCAACCTGCAAAAGATTACATTGAGATGGTGTATCGAGGGGGGACTGTGGGGGTTGTAGAAGTCTATCCAGGGTGTGCAATAGGGGATGCATTGTCTGTGGAGAATGTTAAAACAATAATAGATCCAACAAAAGTCAGTCTTATTTTCACCTTGCACCATGTCCAGACAATTCTAAGCAATGCTAGTGATAACATACTCTTCCTGCCTGGTTCAGTGGCTTCCAACACCTAACTCCTTAACCCCCTTGGTTCACCACTGTTCCATAATGATGGGTATTTAAAGACTTTTTCAATGTCTTGATTTTATAAGCAGTACTGCGGATAATAGGATATTTAAAGACTTTTTCAATGTTTTGATTTTATAAACAATACCGCAGAGAGTATTGTAGCATAAACCTCTTTATACAAGTATGAGAAGTGGAACTGCTGACTGGAGGAGTATATGGGTCTTTAATTGTAAAATAGACTTGCCAAATTAAGCTCCCAAAACTTCAGAGCAATTTACATAGCCATAACAGTGTGCGAGTATGTTCTCTCATGTTGTCAACAATAGTGTTGTCAGTCTGCTAAATTTTTGCCAATTTTATGTGAAGAAAAAAATCCTCTTTGGCTAACATTTTCATAATTACTACTGAAATTGAGCAATTTTTCCTGTGTTTAAAGCTATTTACACTTTTCTTCTTTCATCCATCCCACTAGCCTTGATATGCAATTTACATTTATACTTTTTTATCTGTTATTTTATTGGACTATTTGTATTTTTCTTACTGATTTTTAGGAATTAGTTTTATTTTCTAACTATATAATAGATTTCAGATCTTTGATGGTTACACGTGAAACTATTCTCTCCTTGTCTCTTTTGCCTTAAGTATATTTTACATACAAAAATTTTTGTTCATAATAATTTATCAATTATTTTTGGTTATTATCAGTTATTTCCTTTATTATTTTTGTATTTGGTGTCTTAAGGCCTTAAATTTGCAAGGGTTAAGGATTTTTTTTCCAATTTTTTCCTAATCCTTTGTAGTTTTCTGTTTTCAGTTTAGCCCTTTAGACCATCTGTACTTTATCCTTCTGGGTGATATGTGATAAGATCTAACCTTCAAATTAAGCATTTGTCACAAAATTATTGTTAAATAATCTATCATTTATCCGCTGGTTTCAGATGCCCCTTTAGTATATTTTAACCTTTTATTTCTATAAGCCTGTTTTATTTTTTTACTTTCTATTTTGTTCCATTGATCTAGAAGCCCGATTCCCATACAAATACTATTTTATTTTAATTATAATAACTCTATAATATATGTTGCAATCTGGTGGATGGTCTTCTCTTCACTGTTGTGGATTTTTAGAAAATGATGATATCATTTTCTAAAAGCATTTTGGCTTTTCTCAGTCCTTCACTTAAATGATTTGTTAAAATCTGCTCAAGTTGCAAAAAAGTCTTTTTAAGTTTTGATTGGAATTGCATTAAATGTACGTATCTACTTCAGAATAATTGATATCTCTGTAATATTAAGCCTTTCCTATCAATAATGTGGTATTTATTCCCACTTATTTACTTTCAGTGAAGTTTTATAGATTTTTTTCAAAGCTCTTATACTTTTCTTGTCAAGTAATTTTTAATTATCTTATACATTGTGTTGATATTGTAAATGAGATTTTATTTATTACATATTCTAATTACTTTTTACTGGTGTATAGAAACTGTTAATTTCATGTTTACATTTTATAACTTAGTTCCCTAATGGATTCTCTTCTCAGTTCCAGTAGTATTTTGGGTGATCATCTTAGCTATTCCAGATAGATAATCATATTGTCAACAAGTAATGACACTTATCTTTTCCTATAATGTATACTTATTTCTCTTTCTTGTTTTATTGCATTGGTGACTAATTATGCTACGCTGTGACATAGCAATGACATCTGGCACCTTGCCTTTGTCTTGCTGCTACCCTTAGTGACCTGCTTCCAGTGTTTCACTATTAAGTGGGATGCTTGCTCTAAGTTTATTAGATACTATCAAAATGATAAGTTATCTATTCCTAACTTACTAAACAATTTAAATCAGGAACGTGACTGCTTTTTGGCAGTAGATGATCATAGACTTTTTCTTTTTTATTTTTATTTCATTTTACGTTATTTTTGAGACAGTATTTTGTTCTGTCACCCATGCTGGAGTGCAGTGGCACAACGGCTCACTGCAGCCTTGACCTTCTGTGCTCAAGAGATCCTCCAGCCTCAGCTTCCCAAGTAGCTGGGACTATAGGAGTTCATCACCATGCCCAGCTAATTTCTTTTTATTTTTCTGTAGAAATGGGGTCTTGCCATGTTGCCCAGGCTGGTCTTGAACTCCTGAGCTTAAGCAATCCTCCCACCTTGGCCTCCCAAAGTGCTGGGATTACAGACATGAGCCACTGTGCCTGGCCAGCTTTTTCTTCTATAATCTGTTAATGTTGTAAATCACATTAATAGATTTCTCAATTTTGAATAATCTTTTCATTTGTTGCATAAATTTTACTTGATTATGGTTTTTTTTAATAAAAAGCAGATTCCACTTGTTGGTTTCCATTTTGATGCTATCTCATTCAGTTTGGTATCAGGTTATACTAAGAACATGGCAAGGGTTCCCTATTTTATATTATTTTTAGAACACTTTATATGACATAATAATTTTCTGAAAGTTTGGGAGAATTCACCTTTTAAGATCTTTTACTTTCTTTATAGATTTCTTCTTTGGTTGTTAGACTATTTAGATTTTGTAACTCTTCTTAAATCCACTTTAGTAATTTACATTTTCACAGGCAATCATCTATTTAATCTAGATTTTCAAATGTATTGATATTATACCTAATATTCTCATCACGTTTTAAAAATTTCTCTGCACTATAGTTATGCATCCTCTAGTTTATAGATTTTTTTTCTCTCTCTTGCTCTCATTCTCATTCGCTATCATTCCCTCTTTTCTTACTTGAACTTACCAGCCTTTTTTTTTACTGGTGTTTTTGAAGAACCAGCTGTTACTTTCATTCATTAATCCCAGGGATTTTTTATTTTTGCTTCCTAGTCTATTTCTACTTTTATATTTATTAATGTCTTCTTTTTACTTTCTTGTTTTCATACATGTTTTTCTATATATTCTGATATGTAAAATATTTCATATATATTTCCAATATAGCTAATGAATTTTCCCTCAAATTCAGTTTTGTTTCCACCCCACTAGCCTTGATATGCAATCCATTGTCAAACTTTTCCAAGTAATTGATCATTTCCAATGTAATTCGCATTTTAATCCAATTAACTTAGTGAGATGGATAACACTTTGCTTTGTTTTTGCATTTTGTTTTGGTTTTGTCACTAAGTTTTAGTATGCATTATGAATAATGAATATGGCTTACATAATTGCTAATGTTGGGAATTTGTTGAGACTGCCTTTATGATTTAATAAATGATCAGTTTTTGTGAATGTTTTATGTGTGTTTAGAAGGAACACATGTTCTCTGTTTTTTGAAGACAAAACTGCATGTGTATGTATGCATTGTTCTGGGCATTAACAAGACAAGGTCCTGTCTCTTGAAGGTCACATTTATTTCCCTTCATTTCTCTAATTTCCCACCCTTATTTACTGTTGTCTTCATTGTTCTGTAGTTTTCTTAATTCCTATCTTTTTAGAGTCTTGTGAGGGACTCATGTTAGGAGATGCAAAAGTACATCTGTCATCTCACTCTCTGCTAGATGCTTCACCTCATGGGCCAGGATTAGCAGCAGACAAAGCCAGCTGAAAGCAGGAGTCCTTTCTCACATTCTCTACCTTATCCCTGGCCTCACTCACTTGACACATACCTTTGCACGCTGAGCCTCTATGCCAGGGGTCCCCAGCCTTTTTGGCACCAGGGACCAGTTTTGTGGAAGACAGTTTTTCTATGGATTGCGGCAGGTCGTGGGAGGTGAGGGATGGTTTCGGGATGAAACTGTTCCACCTCAGGTCATCAGGCATTAGTTAGATTCTCATAACGAGTGCACAAGTCTCGTCCCTCACATGTGCAGTTCACAATAGGGTTCGCGCTACTCTGAGAATCTAATGCCACCCCGATCTGACAGGAGGTGGAACTCAGGTGGTAATGCTGGCTCACCTGCTGCCCACCTCCTGCTGCACAGGCTGGTTCCTAACAGACCAATGACCAGTACCAGTCCATGGCCCCTGAGTTGGGGACCCCCTGCTCTATGCAATCCATAACATAAACCGCTGAACACACTCTTCTGTCCTCCTAAACCCAACCCCCTGATGGACATAGATGGGCTAAAACCCCATCTCTTTTGAATATTAATTCTGCTGTTGCAGAATTAATGCAAGTGTAATTCTGTAAGTCTAGACTTCAAATGCAAGTCTATGTCTGCTTCTGTGTTTTCAGTTTTTCTGCAGTCTTTTGTCTTATCTCCCCATTTCACCTTATCCTGTAGTCTTTTAGTGTAAGTGCTGAACTCTTATAGCTTTTTACACCTCTTAATTGAAAATCTGTATTATTACTCTCTAATGAGAATGCAAAACTGCTATCAGACACTGTGTCCTGGTTGTTAGTAAAATTCACATGATGTCTTCAGGCTAACTTGTTTCCTTCTCTCTGCAGTATTTTTCCATGGGTTCCACATTAACTTTTCCTGTTAGCAGTTCTTAAATGAGGATAATGCTATTCCCACTCTCATTGTTTGCCAATATCTAATGCCCACAAATAATTTCCACTCTGCTAGCTTAAGATAGGGGATTTTTGTTATACACTTACTGCCTCGCATTATGCTTCTCTGATCAGATGGCTAAGAACCTAGCCACAGTATTGAATATATAGATAATGAATGAATGAATTAGAAAGAACAGACACCATCACACACTTTGCATGGTTTTTGTAGTCTCTACCCCAGGGCTTACGCTTTATCACTACACCTCCCAGGATGCAACATGGTACCATGGCTAGTTCTTCCTCCTACCCACCTAAATATTTTAGAGTAAATACATTTTCAAAGTAGCTATAAAACAGGGAAGCACCGAGGGGAGTTGGAAGTGAGCTTCTCCTCGGATGCTTAAAAAGTCCCACTGCCACAATAGAAGGCTCAACTGTTGTGTTTTTGTTTGTTTGGTGTTTGTTTTGCTTTGTTTTATGGTGAGCATTTATCTTAATATTTCTGGACCAAGATTGGAGGTTGAGAGAATACTGGGAGGAGGGTCAACAATTATTGTGACTACTTAGAAAAGGTAGAGAGTGAATGGATCTCCAGATGCACTCATGAGCCTTATATTTAATAAAAAAAAAATTCGCCATTCATTTACTGGCAACAAACAGACTTCGATTGCCTTTTAGTGTTGTGGGTTTTCATCTTTTTCTGTATCTTCCCACACAGTTTTGGTGGAAATTTTGTGTGAAAGATGTTTGCCAGATACCATTTTAAAATGGAAACCTGCTGATTTTTTGTTGATTGAGACTTCAGGATCACAGGAGGCTGTTATTTTAATTTCCTCCAATGTTTCATTTTTGGTTATACTCATTAGTTAAACTTGTTTTCTTGGGGTAAACTTTCTCCTGCCTAGCATTCTAGGTTCTAATTATTCTTTAAAAATATGTTAAGAGTCTTGCCATAGTGAGAAACTACCAGTTCTTTATAACTAACCATCTGTAAATATTCATTTATTTAATAAGTGTATGCCTTGCTCCAGAAATAATTTAAAGTGGCTTACATAAATATGAACAGGAGAAAATAAAATAAAAACATAACGATGAAAAGGAGGACAAAGGGAAAACCAGAGTAGGAAAGATAAGATGAAGCCAGGAGTAATGATAGTTCACAAAATTGATGGAATGAATCTTAGGCAAGAGATACCAAAAATTTGTCTCTGAGTTACTAGAAGACAAAAGGAGAGTGACATGAGCAGCTCCTGAAGTCATGGAAGCTCTAGTAGAACAATAAATCCATTCCTTAAAGGATGCTGCTTTCGGAGCTGAAATCCAAGAGAAACTCATCCTGTGGATCCTTGTGGAGAGGATGGAGACCACAGCAGCCCCTGCTCTAAACTACTCCCATGGATTCATACTCTGGGGGTTGCTTCTCATAATGTCACTCAATGTTGGCCAATCCTTCACAGCAGGCACTGTTCAATTAAGTCAGGCTGATGAGGGGCCAAAATGCACTGACCTCTGCTGTCCGGGCTGCTCCAGGATTAAGTGTGGGGATATGGAGAGCAGTGGAAGGCTGGCTCCCCACAGCTCCCCTCCCTGTTTTGTGAGTGTTGTGGAGCTCTGCATTCGAGGGGATGCTCTCTGACAAGTGCTTGTGAGGCATGCATGTTGGCAGTAAGCTGAGTTGGAGGTAGTAGTGACACTCCCCTGAGAACACTGGGGCTCCAGAAGATTTGCCTGCCTCTGAAGTGTACCAAGACAATATCCCCAGGCAAGGCCTTAAAATCTACTCAGAACTGTATTGGAATTATTTCCCGTACACAGACGAAAGGGTAATCATTCCCCTCTGCCCTTCAATTCTCCACCCTGATTTTCAAATCTCCACCCTGATTTTCAAATCTTTTTAGGCATAGAGGATTCCCTTAAATGAAATCTAAAGGGAAGGCAGCAGAGTGCACTTTCACTTGTACCAAAGGTTGTATCTCCCACAAAAATAAAAATAAAGAGAAGACAAATCATAATATGGCTGAAAGCAGAGCTGCTCTGAGGCACAGTTGCTCCCCCATTCCTCGCCACTTACCTCCACGTCCACAGCAGCCCAGCAAGCACAAACAATAGCCTGGAAGGACTTTAGAGCAGGTGTGACCAAATACCCCTCAGAAGAAAAATCTTAGTCACATGTCTGTCAACTGATTCCCCTGGAGAAAAAGAATTGCTAGAAGTGCCTTCCAAGATAAACTGGTTGCAGAGAACATGGCTAGAAAATGAGACATTTGCTGAAAAATGGTGCCTCTTACATTTTCTTTTTATCATAGGCCCTTTTGAGGACCTAATGGGTACACTAGGTCAGGGTATCCAATCTTTTGGCTTCCCTGGGCCACAGTGGAAGAAGAAGAATTGTCTTGGGTCACACATAATATGCTAACGATAGCTGATGAGCTAAAAGAAAAATCGCAAAAAAAATTTTTGTTATGTTTTAAGAAAGTTTATGAATTTTTGTTGGGCTCAATTCAAAGTCGTCCTGGGCCACATGGGGCACGGGTTGAATAAGCTTGCTCTAGGTCTTCTCTCTAGGGAGGAAAAAAATGTGCATAAGTCCAACAAAGTTTTATATTCAATCTTGGGGAGTATTGGGAGCCTGTCTGGAGCCTCTCTATATAGGATTTTTAAATAGGAGTCTGTTGGATATTAAGGATTATCCACTGAAAATGATCACTTTATTGTAGCAATAGTTAAATTATTTGGGGCCTTCTTTTAGGTAGATATTAAATAGCAGGGCTAACTATCAACTATGGCTTTTACTTGTATGTAGTAATAAAACCATGTCAATTCCATGAAAGAAAATGTTGAGTTCTCTATTCCATATGGCAGGGACCCAAGCCCAGCTCATTCAAATGGATAGCAAGTCATTCAGAGCCAATGCAGAGAAAGGGGTCTAGAGCACACTCAGTCCCTTCACCCCAACCCCTGCCCTGCGTGTCATCACGTGATTGCCAGGAAATCCTCCTGCTGACCCTGACTCTCACACTGGCATTAAGGCCCAGGTTCTGAATCACCACCAAAATCCATGGATCCCATAACTTAGTCTATGCCTATCACAATCCTGAGTCAAAGAAAAAACGAAAGTGAAACCCACTGTTAGTGCTGCTTTATTCCTAACATTTCTCTGCAAAGCGACAGAACAGTTGTGGCCAGTATGAAAATATTGTGTCTTAATTATGCCTAATGTTCCATTATTGGAACGCTAAGCATGTGGGAGTTATTTATCTGACTGCTCAAGGTCATCGCCAAGGTCTGATTGCAAAAATTCAAAAAAATTGCAAACTCAGGCATAAATTGGTTAAATTTGTTCATTCCTCATGTAAACATTCACCTGAAAAGCCCAGGCTAGCAATTTTCCAGATATTCTATATGGAATTGCCATAATTCTGGGGAATAAGTGGTTGCCCTTTCAACAAATAGCATAGTCTAATTCCATCAGATAGGAGATTAGTAATGAGAAAACACACAGAGGAGGGGTGGATACCAAGTCAGGAGGTTTTGGTTCCTAGAGTGGGAGATGTGCTCCAGATTAGATTCAGACTTGTTTTTTAAATCAATGTAATAATATGAAGGACTCAGAAATCATGGAATCTATATACCAAGGCAACTGATCTGTAATAATAAAAGCTAAAAAAATAAGCCTTCCAGATGACATCCTGGTGCTAAGATTTCATAACATCCTTCACCAAATTCATCACCAGGTAGTTAGTCCCCATACCTTCTGTGCAATTCCACCAACCAGGCAGGTCCTTCCACATGATGGGTTCTCCATGAGAGAACCTTGAGAGACTCTCTTTGAGGCAATAGGAATGTATTATTAATTTCTATAAGATTCCAGATGGTGTCTTTCCATTTCCACTGTGTGACACTGACCAAGGGTTTGGTGTATATTTGTGTATGTGTCTGGGTGCTGTTATCACACCAATTATGAGGAAAACAAATGCCTTATTCACAGCATGTGAATAAAACTAGTTTTAGGTGAACAGCAATGCATTGGAAAAGGGAAAACTTCTACCTTTAGACACCAGGGACAGAAACGTTCCAAGTCCTCTGGGAGAGACAGATCAGCAGCAGAGTCCAGCAGCCCCACGGCTCATCTACTTGTCTCCACCCTCTGAACAGCTGTGCCAAAGGACTGGCAAGGAAAACTATGTACATTTGCCACACTGAGTGCCCTAGAGTCGTTTAACCTATAAGCTGGAGCTTTTCTCTGAAGTCTACTAAAATAAAATCTAAAAGCAAGCTGCAGAAACTGTTTTTTAGGTCAGGTTCAGTATCTTTCATCAACAGGAATGAGGAGAGCCACCAGGACATAAGGATATATTAAACAAATGTTAACATGTGACTGTTGAAAGTTATCCTTTATCTGGACTCTTTTTTAAAAGGTGGAGAAAGCCCAGAGCCTAGCCTGCCCTTTGCCTCCTGAAACAACCTGGCAGGTGAAAGATAGCCTCTATGAAAAACTTTTTCTCAGACTGGGGTTGCTTTTATAAGGAAGATGATGAGGCTAAATAGGAGAAAAAAATGTTTTTAATTACGGTAGGCTGGATTTCAGTGTGCACAGATCACTGGGGTTACTGAGGTAAACACAGTGTTCTAAGGAAATCTCAGGGTATTCATCTCCAGAAAGAATTCTAGAAAAATTATCTTCTCACTCCTTTAAGCCCTTTTGTGAAAAAAGAGGTTAAACCCCTTGCCTCTTGGGTTCTCCCCCTGCTTTGTGGCTCTGCTGTTTTCCTTTTAGTGAGCATGGTTTAATTTGGAGCATCCAGTCTTGTTTTGGTGTAAGAGAAGAGCTTGGCCTTCAGGGTCAGGTCACCTTCAGCTCAACCATCCACTAGTGTGACCTTGGACAGTGCACTCAGCCTTTGTCCTCATCAATACAGAGTTCCAGAACTGCTGGGATGTTTGAGTGCGACATCCCGTGCACAGTGCCCTGTAGAGTGTGCACCCAAACAGTGTGCTCAGCAGTGAGAAATGTCTCGTACCTTCTTCCCCCACCACTCATATCCCCATCACCTCACCTCCATTTATTTATTTATTTATTTATTTATTTATTTATTTATTTATTTGAGACTGAGTTTTGCTCTGTCGCCAGGCTGGAGTGCAGTGGTGCAATGTCGGCTCACTGCAATCTCCACCTCCCAGGTTCAAGCGATTCTCCTGCCTCAGCCTCCAGAGTAGCTGGGATTACAGGTGCATACAACCACACCCAGCTAATTTTTTTATATTTTTAGTAAAGACAGGGTTTCACCATGCTGGCCAGGATGGTCTCGATCTCTTGACCTCATAATCTGCCCACCTCAGCCTCCCAAAGTGCTGGGATTACAGGTGTGAGTCACTGCGCCTGGCTCTTCTCCATTTATTTCTATCCTTGTGTTTCTTAAGCTGAAGAATTCAATAAATTCCTCAAGAATTTTTAGAAGACCTCCAGTTTGAGAAAATATGCATTAAACTTTAAATACTGTCAATTTAAGAAAAATGTTGGCACCACCCTAAATATAAACGCAGATATAAGAATGGAGAGCTTACACACATGGCAGCACCCAGCTGTGGGGCTGAGGCCCAGCTAATCCAGAACATACCTCTTTTTTAGGTGATCAATGAGGTGAAAACCAAAATGTAAGGTTATTGTAAAGAACTTGCACACCACTGAAAACATATTAGAAGTCTCTTGTTTAAGAAACTATATTGGCTTATCTTAGGAGTATTCTATCGTTAAGTGTTTAAAGATACGCATTTCTGTTTAGCCAGGGTCTCCAAGTTCCATATAAATATATATATATTTATATATTTTTATATTTTTCTATATTTTTATATATTTATATTTTATATAGTTTTATATATTTATATTTTATATATATATTTTTTATATATTTATATAGTATATATTTATATATTATATATTTATAAATATTGATATATGATATATTTATATATAAATATTGATATATTATATATTTATAAATATTGATATATTATATATTTATATATAAATATTGATATATTATATATATATTTTATATATTTATATATAAATATTTATATTTTATATATTTATATATAAATATTTATATTTTATATATTTATATATAAATATTTATATTTTATATATTTTTATATTTTATGATTTTATAAAATATATAATTTATATAATAATTTTATAAATTATATAATTTATATATTATATATAATATATTTATATTAAATATTATATATTTATATATTATATAAATATATTTATATTAAATATTATATATTTATATATTATATAAATATTATATATTTATATATTATATATTATATATTTATATATTATATATTATATATTTATATATTATATATTATATAATATATAAATATATAATATATTATATATAATTATATTATATAATATATATTATATAATATAATTATATATAATATATATTATATAATTATATTATATATTATATAATTATATATAATAATATTATATAATATTTTATATATAATATATAATATATTATATAATATATAAATATATAATATTTTATATATAATATAAAATATTATATAAATATTATATAATTATTTATATATTATATAAAATAATTATATAATATATATTATATAAATATTATATAAATATTTTATATAATATATAAATATTATATATTTATATATGATATATAAATATATATATATATTTTTTTTTTTTTTTGAGACAGAGTCTCACTCTGTCACCCAGGCTGGAGTGCAGTGGTACGAGCTCAGCTCACTTCAACCTCCATCTCCTGGGTTCAAGTGAGCACATCCAGCTAATTTTTGTATTTTTAGTAGAGACAGGGTTTTGCCATTTTGGCCAGGCTGGCCTCAAACTCCTGACCTCAAATGATCCACCCGCCTCAGCCTCCCAAAGTGCTGGGATTACAGGCATGAACCACCACGCCTGGCCACACACTACATTTAAGTGTGCAAGGAAGAGGCAACTTTTTGTTCCTTAGTAACTGCCTTAAACTTCTCCATTAGCCTCCCCATTCTGAGTAGCTAGGAATGTAAATCAACTGATTCAAAGAAAACTTGGCCTGTTGTGATTTAAATTATTTTCCTTTTTCTTTCCATTTAAACCCGCCTTTCCTAGGTAAATAATCAGTCCTCCAAACCCTCCACTTTCTCTGCCTTCGCTGTCTTGGAGAGCATATTGGGGAGCTTGTAGGGTCCTCATGGCTGCAGGGCATCTTAGAGCTAGATGGTGTCCTCTGGGTCCTTGCAGGACTCTGCAGTGATAGGGACCCTGCTCGTCAGGTCATTTCTCTGCCTCACTGGCATCTGCTGCCAATGTCTAAGACTTGGGAACCTTGGTCTGTTCCCTGTCCTGCTCCAATAGAAGCCAGCACCCCTTCCACGGGCACCAGAGTGGCTCTCACACATGTCAGCTACCTGGCCCTGGCTGTCCAATCCCAGGACAGCTACTTTATTACAATGTCACCAGCAATCTTCTGTGACCCTGCTTCTGGGTGCCGTCTATGCCACACAGGTGCCAGGAAGGACCCTGGAGCCCCCCTTCAGCCTCCCTTGGAAGCCTCTCATCAGGGGTGATTGCACTCTGATTCTGCTGCCCCATATCATCATGAGGTGGGGGGTCAGAGGTCATAGGCATCCTGCAAGGCGGCTTCTCTCTGGATTTCAATAGAAGGAGAAGTGAAATTTGTCTTTTGAACAGATTCATCTCTAGAAACCCTCTGTCCATGTTCACAAAATCTGTCTTTTGAGCCTTTTGTTACCCTAAAGAGCTAATGGAGTTAACTGATCAATGATCTTTTGGTTCTGGATCTACATTCACCTTCCCTGGCGTAAAATGCTTATGGTTTAGCCTAAGAAAATGAAGACACAAGGGAATGCAGTTTTAATGGGAAATGAAAAGCACTGCTTTCTTGTTTTCAAAATAATGGTCCCATTACACGTACAAATATCGATTTATAAGGTGGGGAGTTTGAGACACCACACCAGTGGGCAAGCAACTCTGATTTTCAGATTACTTAAAATGTTTTGTACCCAGATACAGACATTGCTCATAGTTATCCAGTTTGCCCATAAGGAATTTCATTCTTTCCCACCACCTCCCACCCTCCCTGCAAAAGCTCCTCAGGATTCTCCACTGAGTTCATAATCTTCTCTGTGATCTGCTTATGTCCCTCACTGTCCAACACAGTGAGCATGTTTGGTGTTTCAGTGAAGTTGTTGTGATAATCAGGGTCCCTTTGAAGTAGAAGAGCATTTTTTTTTTGGCTGAAGACTCAGCAGCACCCTTATTTTCTCTAAATTCTGGTTCCCAACTGGCTTTAAACACAAACCTCCTTACTGCTCCTTTCTCTGAATTCAACTGTAAGCTTCCCATTTCCTGTTCAATCAACACATACCCCTCTATTGTTGTCTTACTAGGAAGTAGATTTATTCTTATCAGTATTTCTTAGCCGTTTGGAGGCATGGACCCCTGTGAAAATCTAATGAAAACTAATAATGCTCATCCTAGAAAAGTGTGCATGCATACCAAAGTTTGTGAACAATATCAGGGGTCCACAGAGGCCCATCCATGGACTCCATATCAGCCAAGATCCCAACTTAGCATTTATTGTCTCAGCTATCATGAAAATTAAAATCAGCTCATGGGGGGAAATATGTGTGAGTTGATAACATAGGGCAGGGATTGCTTAACCCTTTGCAGGCTAAAAATACCTATTTTTCTCTGGAGATGTAAATATTTGTTAATCTACTTGATGAATATTATATGGCCAAATAATACTGTTATTTTTGAAGTTCTTGTGGCTTTTAATAATGGTGCTTCCAGTTATGCTCATGGTATCATCTGGGCATCAGATCTGTGTGCATACGATTTGTCTTTCTGTGAACTCAAGAACCATCACTTAGCATTATGATTCTTGCTGTTCCAACAAAACTTGTATGTCTTGATAATCTTTAGGATTCCATTCTTTAAGATTTGCTCAGTTATCTATTCTAATTCCCCTTCCTGACAATATCCACCTCAACCAACCAGATGAGGGCCCTTCCTCTGAGTCTCATCAAAACCTTACATGTGGTTATTCTGTTCCCCAGTGTGTTACAATTGTCTGGTTCAATGTTCCTCTCTCCACCACACCGTCAACTCCAGTAGGGCAGGAACATTGTCACTCTCACCTTTGAGCCCCAGTAAAGCACAGTGCTCAGCACATAGTAGGTGCTCAACATGTGTTTGCTGGATGTAGACTGAATCACAGTAATTCTTCATAATTTCTCATGTGATAAATAGACATGAAACGTGGACAAATCATGTTAAGCAGGTTTCATCTTTTGGGTTAACTATTTTAGCCTTGTAAATTAGTCTTTCATTGTCTGTATATTCAAGCAATAATTGAGCCAAAGCTTAATATTAATAAAAGTAAACTAGAGTTAAGATAAATTGACAGTTCCATGTGTAGAGATGATAAGAGAAGGTCACCATGGCTGAGTTTGTAACTAGTTGCTGACTTCCTGCATAATTTAGTGCATACTACAACAGTAGCAGAAAATCTATTTGATAGTTAAAGCCCTATTCCTTAGACTGGTGTTTAACCCTCTGCAGACTGACCCAGGCCTGATTTTTCCATACCACCTGGCTCCCCACTCTCTCCACTTCTGAACCTTATCCCTCAAACTATGCAAGCAGCTTCATGCACCCTGGGTCCTATTGGTCTTGCTGCTTCTACAACAAGAATGCCTGTCCCATGACGACATATTAAAATGTCCCTCATATTTTGAGAACCTGCTCAGAGGTCATTCTTCCTGTGGACCACCTGCACATCCCAGGCAAAGGAATTCCCCTTTCTCAAACATGCTAGGAGCACAGGTTACTTCACATGAGTCCCTCATCACTGATTTTCACTCAGGACCAGAAAAAAAAAATAGTCACTTCCAATAGATGTTTTTCTCTTAATTATTCAGTGATATTTTTCATTTCTATGTCATCTGTTTTCTTCCAATCACCTTTGGATAGACGTCTCCCTTTAGAATTTATCCAATTACAAACTGTCTCAAGTAAAATTGATACACAAACAAAGTATGAAAGAACATGTCACATATCTTTTTAAAAAAGCAAGATATCCAGATTATTGTTGCAAAATGTTGTGTGATGAAGTCCTTCCTGCTGAATGAGTAACTGGATGAAAAGACCATGCTTCTTTTTCATCCTTATTAATATTGTTGATAATATTTACTCATCAATTCTTGAGCTTGAGAAAATTCACCTAGGACACTGTCATCTGAAGACTCTTAGTCTGAGATTTCAATAATATAACCAATTTCACCATTATTGTTAGAATCTAGAGACCTGCTGTCCTCTTTGAATTCATCTTTTGAGTCATCTAATGATTGTGAAATGTTGTTCTCTGTCAGTTTTTGGACTTTTCAATTGTATGTAGTGAAAGCTAAAAGCAGATTCAAAATAGTGATGATTTATGTCACTATTGAATCATCCTTCTAGGCAATTTCATTATTCTATTTATTTTTTCATCTTTCTTTAGCATAATTGGGAATAATTGGTGAGTAATGATGAAAAATAATTCCCTGGATGATGAAATAGCAAAATGTTTCAAAAGATGGGAAAAATAAGATCACAAAGATCCCATTATGTATCTTAGATTTATAAAAAGGTCAAGTGAACCCATATGGTAATTGTAATGAGTTATATTTTATTTAAAAAATAAGTAAATTCTCTTCTTGTTCTTCAGAATCCCTCTAAGAGAATAAAAGTTATAAAATATCAAACCGTACAAATACATAAAACAACTCCAAGAGGAAACTCAAAAAGTAAAATTGGGTCCAGTGACCCCGATGGTATGCCATATTATGTACATATGAACACTTCAACACACATCTGTCTAACTGAAGGCCAAGAATAGAGTAAGAGTCACACTCTCTATGTCTTCCTGGAGTTCCCCAAGCCTGGTAAAGGGTTTACTCACAGAAGGAGTTTAGGAGATATTCAGCAAGTGGAGAATTGGAGCAGGAGATATAATTATTAAGGGAATGTCAAACAATATTCCTTACGTATGTGCAAGGTCCTTGTACCATCTCAAAATCTTGGCCCTTTGCCTAGAATATTGTTCTTCCCTCTCTTCCTTTTAGCTGGTTGACTGTTAACTTTGAATCTCAACTCAGAGTCCCTTCTGCAGGGAAGCTTTCCCTAATCCTCAACCCCTCCCATCAAGTGCTTATTTATGGGCTGTGAGAATCCCTTCCCTTCCCCACATCCCAGCCACAAACATCATCTTCTCTGCATTGAACCACCATGAAAAGTTAGTACTCATTAGCCAATGCCTCTTCCTCTCCATTCCCACCCTATTGGTTACTGGTTACAAAAATACAGTCAGATAGAAGGAATGAGTTCTTATGTTAGATAGCACAGTAGGAGAACTGTAGTTAACATAATTTATTGTTTATTTGGGCTGCGCATGGTGGCATGTGTCTGTAGTCCCAGCTACTTGGAAGACTAAGGCAAAGAGAATCGCTTGAGCCTAGGAGCTCTGGGCTGTAATGTGCTGTGCTGGTTGGGTGTCTGCACTAAGTTTGGCGTCAATATGGTGACCTCCCGGGAGCAGGAGACCACCAGATTGCCTGAGGAGGGGTGAACTAGCCCAGATTGGAAACAAAGCAGCTCCAAGCTCCCATGCTAATCAGTGATGGGATTATGTCTGTGAATAGCTACTGCACTCCAGCCTGGGCAACACAATGAGACCCTGTCTCTAAAAATAATAATTTATTGTATATTTGGAATGTTCTCAACACAAAGAAATGATAAATGTTTGAGGTGATGGATATCTTAATTATCCTGATTTGATCATTACACAATGTAGGCATGTATCAGATATCACATGTATCCTATAAATATGTACAATTATTAGGTATCAATTTTTAAAAGTGAATATGGAAAGTTTTAGTGTGTCTCATTCATTACAGGGCTGGCCCAGGCAAGGGCTGGTCAGGTTCTCCAAGCATCCTTTGCACCAGCACAGTGCTGCCCATGGTAGGAGCTCAGAGAGTAGTCTGTGAATGAAAAAAAAAAAGAATTCAAACACTTTTTTGAGTAAAGAGGCTTACCTTCTCAAATTCATGCATTTGAGAAAGTAAAGGTAAAACTAAAAGTCCATCTGAAGAGAAAGCAGACCAGGTAAGAAAGCTGTTACTTTCCTAGACTATATGTTCCTATGTTCCTTTACTCAGGGGTTATTTGGAACAAGAAGCAACATGGCTGTAGCAGAGGGCTCCTCATCTCATGATTCTGGCTTTCATTTAGGTGTCGGATGATTTATCAGAGACAGACATCAGCAATGAGGCTCGGGACCCCCAGACTCTCACAGACACCACAGAGGAGAAACGGAGAAACAGGCTGTACGAGTTAGCAATGAAAATGAGTGAAAAGGAGACTTCTTCAGGGGAGGATCAGGAGTCTGAGCCCAAGACAGAATCTGAGAACCAGAAGGAAAGTCTGTCCTCTGAAGACAACAGCCAGAGTGTCCAGGAAGAGCTGAAGAAGGTAAGGGCTGTGAAGCCACCTGCAGACAGCTCAAGCTTCTGCAATGGGGTGTTGGAGAAAGATCCTATATTGGTGCAGAAAGCTGCTGGGTCCCCAAAGAGCTCTCTCTAAAATGCCCATCCCTGTGCATTTGGGAGAGCCTAAGAGAACCCTTCTTAACTTGCACTGGGGGGTACAATCAGGAAAACAGCATCATGGAAGTTTCCCAAGAACTCTTACCTTCCACTATCTTTCATCAAGACAGCCCCTTGGCTTTGAGTCTATGATTTAGTGCCCCTTATCCCTCTCACTGGTAAAAATCAGTATTATTTCCTGCTCCACCCTCTCCCTGAGCAGATACATCCATCTGCTGGTACATGAAGAATTTTGCCCATGGATTAAGGTCATCTAGCCAACCCCTCTTTTAATCAGTGATGAAGCTCTGCTCCATGCTATGGAGCCTCTGTGTTCAAAGTGGCCTTCTGGATTGTTTCTCTCTGCAGTTTTCAGATTTTGGTTTGTTTGTTTGTTTTAGCGTCGGAATCCTTTTTCAAACAATCTTTATATGGAATCCCAATGTTTCACACAGAAAAAAATTATTCTTGTCTCAGGGTCCCCAAAGCCCTAACCACTTGATTTTCAGACCCACACTCCTCCTTCCCTTTTCCTACCCCCAGTAGGCCCCTGAGTTCCAAAGGACACAGTTGGAAAACCACAGAAGATAAACTCAACCTCTGGCATAAAAGAATCCCACACTCCCTCCCCATAGTCAGTGCTCTGCCTGCTGTCCTCCAGCAATGGGGTTTCCTCTACAGCTTCTCAAAGCACATTTATGCTAGACTTGCCACTTTAGAGTCAGAATATCCCTGCCAGCCTCCAATGGAAGGGAACACACTAACATTTGTTGAGTGTCTCCTCTGTGTCTCCTCTGTGCGTGTGCCTGTACACATGTTCATTAGGTCCTTAAATAACCCTTTGAAATAGAAGCAGCCCATTTTTGCAGAAGAGGAAACTGAACCTGGGTCATTGAGGTCCTTACCCAAGGCTCACATCTAGTAAGTTTCAGAGCTAAGGCTGCATCACAAACCTGCTTGGCCTTAAATCACAGGCCCCTTCCTTTACAATGAGCCAGAGATTCTATTTTATCTTCAGAGTGATGATTCTGTTAGAGAAAAACCTCCCAGGTGTTTTCTGTGTCCCAAGTATATACTGTGTAAACTAAGAAGTTGCTGGTAATGCACATGCCATGAGTAAAGGAGCTGCCTTCATCTGCCCAGCAGCCGAGCTGGGGTCCTGTGGAGGATGAAGTGAAGACCATTACCCGTGGCTGAGCCCCTGAACCCTCCAACACCTCAGACTCTGTATTTCACTTTTCCCATCCCACCCTCCATAACCATCAAGTCTCACCCATAAATCTTTCCCTGGCTTGTCTGTGAGTTGGAGAGTGGAGCTTGTTCTCCACGAGGAGCCCCTCACTGGGATATGGACTCCAACCTATTGCAAATGGTAAGGGCTCTGATCCTCTCTGTTACTTGAACTGATGCTGCATTACAGTCAGATTTGTACGCTGGAGCTTAGAGCCAGATGGTAACTGGAGAATATCACATTCTTTCTTACAATGGCTTTATCTCCCACTGGCTTTGCTGCCTATGGTCCCAAGGCTCTAAAAACTCTCACTGTACCAGTGGCATGCCAGGCTGTGAGTCATGCAACCTCACCCTTCATCATTCTGCAAGGAGCAACCTCCTGGAGGCACAGTCACCAATGTACGCTATTCTCCCCTGGGCAGAGTGTCAGCAGAGAAAGGAGGAGCTACTGGGGGGACTTCCTGGGGACTTGGACAAGCGCCCCCATCCTGCCCCTGCCCTAATTAGGCAGGAAATTAAGAGAGTTGGCTTTATTCAGATTCCCGAATGTGTCAGCTTTTCAAAGTTCAAGTCTTGCCTTCCTAGTCTTCCATGAGTCAATGAATTAAATATTCAAACATATTCTTTTGCATGTAAAAGTCCATATAGCCATATATATATATGTGTGTGTGTGTATATATATACATATATATACGTGTGTATATATATACATATATATATAGAGAGAGAGCGCCATATAGAAAAAAAATATATATATATATATGTTGGAGGGTTCAGGGGCTCAGCCACATATATATATAACTATATAATATATGGTTTCCCCATCAGTCAGGTACTACTGTAGTTAAAAACAGAAATATAGGGTTAAGTATTGAATATTATTTAAAAACAGAAAAGTTTTGAGATATATTTTAGGATTAGACTGAGTTTGAAGCATAATCGCCCAGGCGCAGTGGCTCATGCCCATAATCCCAGCACTTTGGGAGGCCAAGGCAGGCAGATCGCTTGAGCCTAGGATTTTCAGACCAGCCTAGGCAACACGGCAAAAACCCATCTCTACTAAAAAATTAGCCAGGCTTGGTGGCGTGCACCTGTAGTCTCAGCTATGTAAGAGGCTGAGGTGGGAGGATCACTTGGGCCCACGAGGTTGAGGCTCATCACTGGACTCCAGCCTGGGTGACAGAGTGAGACCCTGTCTCAAAAAATATATAAGTAAATAAAAACAAAAAAATTAGCCAAGCATGGTGGTTCATGTCTGTGGTCCCAGTTACTCGAGAGGCTGAGATGACTTGAACCCAGGAGGTTGAGGCTGCAGTGACCCATGATTGCACCACAGCACTCCAGCCTGGGCAATGACAGAGTGAGACCCTGTCTCAAAAATAAATAAATAAATAAATAAATAAAAGGAAAAAGAAAAACAAAACCATGCAGTTTGCAAACTCTGTGGCATTGGTTAATGGCTTACCTCACTGCTACTACTTAGAACCTGACAATTCATTTCTTGCCTGCTTACTCTACCTCACCTCCTAACTGGTCTCCTGACCCTGCAGGCCCTTCTTGGCCCTTCTAATTCTTTCTCCACTCAGTGGCAAGGCTGCCCTACAGTTCCTGCACTTGCTCACAGCCTGTCAACAGGCTCATGTCTGTCTTGCTTTTTAATTGATCCCTAGGACCCAGTCCAGGTTTTCATTGTTGATTGAATAAACACATCTTGGCCTCATTTGTAAAATGGGGATAATCATAACCCCTTATAGGGCTGTGAGGAATGAATTATGTAGTGTAGGATTTAGCATATAGCAGGAGCCCAGCAAATCTTAATTGTTGTAGCTTTAGAAAAATAAGCTTCACTGTCATGAAATAACATCCATCTGCTGGTACTGAAGGAACAGCTTAGTGCTGATCCCCATCAACACTTGCAGTGTCATGCTGTGGGTCTGTAACTACATTTGGTGCTCCTTGATGCTATGCAGAGTGTAAGTGTGGAAATCACTACATCAGACCCCTAGGTTACCATCTTCAGGATCAGAGTTAACTGTGATGTCCCCATGACCCCAACACTAGTCTGAGCAACACACACACACACACAGACACACACACACACACACACACACACACACACACACACACACTCTTTGGGGAGTAGATCTACGGTAATGTGACTATTCCAGAAGCTGCCACTGTGCCACCCTTGTTTCTTAACCATGGTAGTGCACACTAGCCCAAAGTCCAACTACCTGAGGACCTTCTCTGAGTAGCAAGAGCTCCTCTTCCTACACAGAAGACTAGCTGGAAGTGCCAGAGAAATACCACTCCCAGGAGCAGGAGTGAGGCACTAACTAGTGACTGATGGGAAGGGTGTAAATATCCCAGCTCCTTTGCTTCGGTTGGGATGGTGACTCTGAGGCTTGAGCCATGCACTGACTGCCTCAGCTGGAGGCACCCACAGTGATAAACTACTTGATAAACTACATGATACGACAGTCTTCTCTACAGACTCTGTTCCCTTTCCTGTCCCACTTCCCCACTCCTCTGCCACTGTTTCCTGGGATTGCCTCCCACATAAGCCATGTGCACCCCAATTTTTGTCTCAGGGTCATCTTCTGGGGGAGCCTAGACTAAGACAAACAGAAGAAAAGTGTCATCCATAAATCGCAAATACTTACTTTGGTATTGTGAATAAGCAGTGAGGAAGTCTAACCACCAAATTGGCTACTGATAGGCCTCATCTCACCAAAAGGAGGCTTGCCTCACACAGAGGGGGAGCTCAGCCAGGGCCTCCATCACTGTCCCTGCTGTTTGGGAGCCAAAGCAGAGGAATGTGGATATGCCCATAGACACAGTGACATCAGTGGCAGCTCAATGTCCTCAGTATAACATCCCATCTAATTGGAGCTACAGAATCCTGTCCAGCAGCAGAAGAACCATTTTAGAAACATACTTTTTCCTGATGTGATTCAAACCTTTGCTGTATGCAAACATATCCCTACAGTTGGATTAAATGTCTTCCTTTGACTGGATGCTGGGGCCCAGTGATTACTTAAGGATGGGCACTGCAACCTGAATTTAACCAGCTGAAGAACAAGCTTGGGGCCAGATCAAAACTTCTTGGAAACTGGATTCCCAAAAGGTCATGTTTCTTCTTTAAGTAATAACTTGGTTCCACCAGACCTCAGTGGTCAGCCTTCCAAACCACATGGTCTTCAAAGCCTGGGAATGAGCACTCGTTTCTCCCCAACCACTGAACAGCCATGCCAATGGTTCTGGAAGAAAGTCCTGAATAAAGTGGTTCTTTTTGCCTCTAGGGACGCAGCTGCTGCCCTCCTAAAGGGGGATGCAAAAGAGGACTAAGGACTCCTGGCCTGAGTTTGGAGACTACATCAGGGGCCAAGTCTCCCCAAACCCCCTAATTTTTCCAGGCCTGAACCAGCAGTCCCCAAGGTCCCTTCTGGCTCCAAAATTCCAAAGTTGTAGATATGCGATAGAATACATAGGTTTTTGCTTCTTAACATAAGTATCATTTACAATACTGTAGATGAAAAAAGATGTCCTATGTATCAATCTTTTGGAACATGAGCATTTATTAAAGGCCTAGATTAGGAAAATCTTGCACTATAGTCAAATTTGTACATCTAGTGTCCTTAAAGCATTTTTATTAAGAGTCTTTGTTTATTAATTATCACAAGTAGCTGAGCCATTGTGCTTTATTTTCACAAGGGAGTCAACAACCAGCAGACATCTCTGCGGGGATTCAAACTGACTCATAGTTTCACTTTAAAGAGTGAAACTACATTTAGAGTTTCATAGAGTAATTTTCATTTTTTTCAATTTTGAAAAAATTGAATTTTATTTATCATTTCATAGAATAATTTTCATCAAAGTACTGAGACTTCTCTAAACTAATAAATGTCTTTCTCCCCTAAACAAGAGAATAATTTGTGCATCTTCTGATGGCTGCCCCCCAATTACTAGAGCCAAGCCACATGGAAACACAATCCTGGTGAATGGTGAAGGAAGCAGATTTATTGACTGTTGTCTGAGAAAACCCAGAGACGCTGGTTTCTCAAGTTTAATGTGCTTGTGAAAAAAATTTGTTGATGTCATGGTGTTAACATAAAATCAAGTATCGTTGTCTATATATGTCTGACGTTCATAAAATAACTTAACCATTCATGTGAGGCTACAGCACCCTACAACCCAGGGAGCATTTTATTTCAGAAGAGTGCCTCATCTTCACTTACTGCTAGAGTGAATATAGTATTAGATACTGACTTATAACTTCCAAACTACACTGATTTCAATAGGCCTTATGCCTATTGAGGAATTAACACCTCTTTCCCAACTGTCTATTTAACTGCTGCCCTAGGAAAAAAGAGAAGCTTTAGCTGTCCACTTAGAGCTACAGCTCTTAGCCACAGTGCTTGAACAGGTGAGGAGGTTTTATTTCATTCATGCTCATCTGCACTCTTCATTCCCACAACTGTGTCCTAGGGAAGGGCCTGCCAGGCCAGGAAGATAGAGTTCTAGGTTCTCTTTTGGATCTTCAAAAGAGAGAAGCAGAATATCTTCCTCTTTAGGCAAAGATGGACTGGGAAAGATTGCCCAGAACTCCAATGCAGACATACTTCAAGCCTCTAAAATGCAGGCATTACCTGGAAGGCCAGGATAAGGATATCACCCCAGCCACAGCAGTAGAATGAGATGCTGGACAGAAATGGTTTGAAGAAAGAAAGGCAGAGTTACTCCAAAAGGTTTTAAGTAGAAAGGCCTGGCAAGCAAGGCACTGGTTCAGAACTCTCACCCCACAGAAGCCCAAAAGTAAGAAACTCTGGGGAGAGGTATGAGGAAGCATAGATACTGTGACTCTGAAGCTCTGCAGAATAAGCAAGATTGTGCTCTTGGAAAACATCTCTGGGTAGAAAATATAAAAACTAAAGAAGGAAAAACATGTACACCAGTTTCTCCTATAAACGGAAATGCCAAAATCCTAAAGAAAATACTAGCAAACTAAATTCCACAACATTAAGAGATTCACATACCATAACTCATATATTTTGTTCCAAGAATGCAAAATAAAGTGAATAGCAGGAAACCCCACTGTTATACTCATTTAGTAAGTACTATTTTTTAAAAGCACATCATAATCTCAACTGATGCCAAAATGTCTTTTGGAAACATTCAACACATATTCCATTGGGGGGAAAACCCTCTCAGTGTAATAGAAAGATAGTTCTGTAACATGATG
Organism: Pan troglodytes; assembly: GCF_028858775.2. Lineage (NCBI taxonomy): Eukaryota > Metazoa > Chordata > Mammalia > Primates > Hominidae > Pan > Pan troglodytes. The sequence goes on from NC_086015.1 coordinate 44,227,598, forward strand.
AAGAAAATCCACTTCAAAGCACCAGAATCCCTGGATTTTTTTTCTTAATGACAACTCATTTTAAATATCAAAAACACCATGAACATCACATTTTACTACTGATCAAAGAAACACATGACAAAGAGATGAATTTGTAAATGCTTTTACATAAATGTGTATTTTGTTAATCAAATAGCATATACATACGTGTAAAAAATAATATGTGTGGCTTTAAGATTTGTTTTAAATTACAGACAAATATTTGTAGTTATTTAGCAAATATGTATTGTTGTTAAAGAAGTAAATGAGCAAAACTGACTCTAGAAGGTTTACAAAACCTGAACAGACCACAGAAGAAATTGGCAAAGTAGTCAAGGAATTATTTCTCAGAAAGAAGCTAGTCTCAGGTATCTTTGACAATAAAATCCATCAAACGTTCGTGGTGCTAATTACCTTCATACTAATAAAACTGTTCTTGAGCAATTAAAAAAATGGAAAGCATCCCAGTTCTGAATCTCACACACAAAAAATCACACACCACCAAAAATTTACAAATTAATTCATGAGTGAATAGACATTCAAAAATTCTCAACATATTGGCAAATTGTTTCTAACTATGAATTAAAGTAATAATTTATGACAGCCAGACAGGATGTAGTCTAAGAATGTAATAATATTAATTTTAGGATATCTATTAACATTTTTGTTATATTTACAGGCTAAAGGAAGAAAACATGATTATTTTATTAAATTCTTAGCTTGATGTTTGACATGGTAGGAAATTCATAAAATACTCATAAATACTGAATGAAGAATGAATTTCAAACAGCTGATAACCATTTCTGATAAAGTAGGAAGATAAAAACTCAACAGCAGTGACTGGTAGCCTTTTGGGGATTGCAGACCTTTTTACAAGTTTGATGAACATTGTGAACCCGCTCTCCATAAAGCATAAAAAAATGAAATTGATTTTCATCAAATTGGGAAGTCACAGATTGCATGAAGCCCATCCATAAACCCCAAGTTTAGAAATTACTATTAAATGACAGAAAGAAAACAAAGATGTCTTCTACTACTTTCATGATTCAACATTGGTCTGGCATTCTCTCCAGTGCAATAGGAAATAAAAATTACCAATATTAGATAGCAGAAAACAAAACTATGATGACTTTAGATTCCTGAGTTAAGATAATAAAATCAACTGAAAAGATTATTAGAAATAAGTTTGGTAGGGTGGCCTATCACAAAAGAGTAATACATAAGCAAAAATTTCATATATACAGCAATAATCACTCAGAAAATATAAAGAAAAAATTATATTTGCAATAGCTGCAAAAGTACACACAGCACTGAACATACACTTGGCATATAACCCAACAATTCTACTCCTAAGTATTTATTTCTCTAATAAGGACCTATGTCCACACACACAGACACACACACAAAACATTCATGATCACCAAAAACTGGAAACAACACAATTGTCCACCAGCTCACCAGCTGGTGAACGAGTATAAGTGCACCAATGTCAATGAATCTTAACAGCATTATGCTGCGGGAAAAAAGACTCAAAAGGTTACATACTTCCCACTTACATGACATTCTGGAGAAGGCAAAACTATAAGGACAAAACACATATCAGTGGTTGCAAGAGAATGGGCTGAGGAGAAGGTTGATATAAAGAGACATAAGGGAATTTTTTGGTCTGATGGAAATATTCTATATCTTGATTTGGTGGTAGCTACACAACTGCATGCTTTTGTCAAAATTCATAGAACTATATGCCTTTAAAGGCTAAATTTTACTGTATGTAATATACATACACACATACACATTTACACACACACACACACACACATATATATATATACACACACACACACACACACACACATACATAGTGCCCTGGAATAACTTAACTACAAATGTATGAAACTCATCTGAATAAAATTAACTAGTTTTGCTAGGAGACATAAAGACTGAATAAGTGCGGAAACATATTCTGTGTATAGATGGGAAAACTTCACACTTTTATAGAAGTTGGTTTTCCCCAAATTAATACATATATTTAACAGATTTCCAATCATCTTAATGAGATTTTTTGCAAACTTGATGAAGTTATTCTAAAGTTCATCTGGAAGAGTAAGTGCATAAAATATAGCCAAGAAAACTCCAACTGTAATTATAGCAGTGGTGCTAACACTGGAATAAGCAAACAGATTAATGAAACACAATAGAAAATATTGAAATTTAATATGACATGACAATGGTACATTTAATATCAAAGAAAGATTCTTTAAGGAATATTAGATTAACAAATTATGTAGCACATGCTGGTTAATCATTTGAGAAAAAACTAAATTAGATTCATACATCATACTACATACAAGAATAAATTCTCAATGGGCAGGAGTTTAAAGGTTAAGTAAAAGAAGCTACACAATTACTAGAATAAATTATAGATGAATATTTTATAACATTAGGACAAGAAAGGCCAGAAACCTTAAAAGCCTGAAATATATGATTGCATAAATATTTTTGTTTGTTTTATTTTATTTTTTTTAAACTTTATTATTATCATAGTTTAAGTTTTAGGGTACATGTGCACAATGTGCAGGTTTGTTACATATGTATACATGTGCCATGTTGGTGTGCTGCACCCATTAACTCATCATTTAGCATTAGGTATATCTCCTAATGCTATCCCTCCCCCATCCCCCACCCCACAACAGTCCCCAGAGTGTGATGTTCCCCTTCCTGTGTCCATATGTTCTCATTGTTCAATTCCCACCTATGAGTGAGAACATGCGGTGTTTGGTTTTTTGTCCTTGCGATAGTTTGCTCAGAATGATGTCAAACTACAAAGGACAAGAATTCATCATTTTTTATGGCTGCATAGTATTCCATGGTGTATATGTGCCACATTTTCTTAATCCAGTCTATCGTTTTTGGACATTTGGCTTGGTTCCAAGTCTTTGCTATTGTGAATAGTGCCGCAATAAACATACGTGTGCATGTGTCTTTATAGCAGCATGATTTATAATCCTTTGGGTATATACCCAGTAATGGGATGGCTGGGTCAAATGGTATTTCTAGTTCTAGATCTCTGAGGAATCATCACACTGACTTCCACAATGGTTGAACTAGTTTACAGTCCCACCAACAGTGTAAAAGTGTTCCTATTTCTCCACATCCTCTCCAGCACCTGTTGTTTCCTGACTTTTTAATGATTGCCATTCTAACTGGTGTGAGATGGTATCTCATTGTGGTTTTGATTTGCATTTCTCTGATGGCCAGTGATGATGAGCATTTTTTCATATGTTTTTTGGCTGCATAAATGTCTTCTTTTGAGAAGTGTCTGTTCATATCCTTCGCCCACTTTTTGATGGGGTTGTTTGTTTTTTTTCTTGTAAATTTGTTTGAGTTCATTGTAGATTCTGGATATTAGCCCTTTGTCAGACGAGTAGGTTGCGAAAGTTTTCTCCCATTTTGTAGGTTGCCTGTTCACTCTGATGGTAGTTTCTTTTGCTGTGCAGAAGCTCTTTAGTTTAATTAGATCCCATTTGTCAATTTTGGCTTTTGTTGCCATTGCTTTTGGTGTTTTAGACATGAAGTCTTTGCCCATGCCTATGTCCTGAATGGTATTGCCTAGGTTTTCTTCTAGGGTTTTTATGGTTTTAGGTCTAACATGTAAGTCTTTAATCCATATGATTGCATAAATATTAAGAACTTATGTTAATCAAAACCATAAAATTAAAAGAATAGTTAAGAAGACATAGTGCTTAAATATATAATGGGTGAAGAATTAAGATCTTTATAACTCTGTATTAGTTAATTCTCACACTGCTATAAAGAAATACCTTAGACTGGGTAATTTATAAAGAAAAGAGGTTTAATTGGCTCACAGTTCTGCAGGCTCTACAGGAAGCATGGCTGAAGAGGCCTCAGGAAACTTACAATCATAGCAGAAGGCAAAGGGGAAGCAGGCACGTCTTACATGGCTGGAGCAGGAGGAAGAGAGTGAGGGAGGAGGTGCCACACACTTTTAAACAATCAGATCTCAAGACAACTCACTCACTATCATGAGAACAGCACCAAAGAGGAAATCTGCCCCCACGATCCAATCACTTTCCACCAGGCCCCACCTCCAATATTGGGGATTACAATTTGACATGAGATTTGGGCAGGGACACAGACCCAAACCATATCAAACTCCAACAGATATAGGGTAATGTACATAAGCAGGCAAGTCACCAAAAAAAAAAAAAGAGAGAAAATGTAAATGGCCAATAAGCATATGAAAAGATATTCAACTTTAATTGTATTACAATTTTTATTTAATATAACACCTTGCCCAGAACTTGCCATATGGTTAGCACATTCATTTTTTTTAATTCAACAAATGTTTATTGAGTGTGTCAGTGTGCCTGGCACTATTGAAGCACAGAGAAAATGGCCATAAACAAGGGAGAGTTTATCATTTGCTCAATCAGTAAAAATGCAAATTAAATTAATGAGATGCCACTTTTGCCTAATAAATTGGATGCTTAAAAAGAAGGATAATTGGCTCACTCTTGTAATGCCAACACTTTAGGAGGCCAAGGCAAGCATATCACTTGGGTCCAGGTGTTTGAGACCAGCTTGGGCGATGTAGCAAGACCCCTCTCTACAAAAAAATACAAAAATTAGCCAGCCATAGTGGTGAGCACCTGTGGTCCCAGCTACTCCGGAGGCTAAGGTGGGAGGATCACTTAAGCCCAGGAAATGGAGGTTGCAGTGAGCTGATATTGTGCCACTGCACTCCACCTTGGGTGATAAAGTGAGACTCTGTATCAAGAAACAAAAAGAATGACATTTAGCGTTGGTAAGGGTTCAGGAAAACAGGCAGCCTGCCACCATAAAATAGTGGGAGCACATATTAGAGTCTGATAACTTGGTAATCCAAAGGAATCAAAGTGTGCATACCCTTTGATCTGGCAATTGTACTTTCAATTATTTATCCAAAGAAAAACCTGGAGAAGCACCCAGGGGTATATTACAATGTAGTTCATCAAGCATTGTGTTTTTATTGTAGGGAAATGACAACCTGAATGCCCAACAATAAGGGATTCTTGGAGATATGGGGAGACGGAGTTCAGATAACAGATGGGACATAGGCATTGGAACAGCAAAGATAGATTGGTCCAGCTACAAGTGATACAGGGCAGGTGAGCCCCAAAATTAGGGCTTAACCCAAGAGGGTTCTTGGTTTTGCCCAGGAAAGAATTCAAGGGTGAGTGGAGGATGCTAAACAGAAACTATAATCGAAGTGGCAGTGTATAGCAGCAGCAGAGGTACTGCTCCTTGCACAGCAAGCCTACCCCATAGGCAGTGTGCCCAGAGCAGCAGCTCAGAGGCACTTCTGCAGTCATATTTACATATATAGTAATTATACTTTTAATTACATGTAAGTTAAGGGGCAGTTTATGAAGAAATTTATATGAAGGTGGCAACTTGTCAGGTTGTTGCTATGAAAAGGGGTGGTAACCTCCGGGTGTTGCCGTGGCAGTGGTAAACTGACATAGCACACTGGCGGGGTGTCTTATGGAAAGCTGCTTCTATCCTGGCCCTGTTTTAACTAGTCCTCAATTTAGTCCAGTGTCTGAGCCCAGCCTCCAGAGTTGAGTCCCACCTCCTACCTCACAATTAAGTGGGTAAATTTCATGTCAGGAAGGTGAGGAGATTTTGTTTTATGTTCCATATGTTTATTACCTCTCTGTCCCCCTACCCCCCACCCCCTCCCCATCTGTCTTTCTGAGGCAAACGTGCCTTCTGAAAGTGAGGGGATAGTGGAATTGGAAGTTCAACATTGTAGAGAGGGTTTAAAATAGCTACTGCATCAAATGCAAAGAAAACAATGTGGAGAAATATTGGAATTCCCAGGCAGCACTGAAAGCATAGATGAGGTCAGATCATGAACATTTACCTGATGTATAAAGAACCTGTACAAGAATATAGCAATCTTGAACACAGTTAAATGCAAAATAAAAAATCCGTTTTATTCAAAGAAAATATTCCTACCAGATCTATTCATAAATCTACATCATTTGGCATAATTACACAGTATGGTTCAAGTGGTTCTGAGATTTACGGTGGAACTTCCCATTTCAGAGGTTTGTAGCTTAGCCATTAATCTTCCCTGAACTAAAATCTACATATGAATTTCAAACCATTGAGGGGATGGGGCATAGAATGGAAACTAACTCCATCCATAATAAGAGCAAAAAATGTGAAGTTAAAACTTAAAAAGTTAAAACTGCAGATCTCCAAGAAATCTAGCAGTTCACTGGAAGAAAGATGGTGTAAAGATGAATTCTTCCAAAATTAGGTTAGAGGTTTAATGCAATGCAAATCAAAATCTGAACCAGACATCTTTTAACTTTTCAGAAAGAGTCTAAAAATCAAAACCATCTGATAGAATAAATAGTCAAAAATAGTTTAGAAATGTTTAGAAAAAATAAAAGAGGTGTGAAGAGGATCCATTTATTAAGACATTACTCATATGTTTTAAAGGTACAGTAATTAAATTTGTGAGCTACCAATAACAGAATAGTCCAGAAGAACAGCCTAAAATATATTAAATTTAACTCACCATTAATCTCGCGATTCCCACTCACTTTCCACACTAGGTCAAAAAAAGACAGCTTTTTAATAAATAGTGTTTGGACACTTGTTAGCTTGTTCTTTTGGGAGGGGAATAGGGATGTAAGAAAAGACAGGTTCTTAATTTTCACCCCAATGAAGGTATGAATGGACCCTCCTGGTTTGCAGGCCCAGCAATAGATAAGAGACAATATTTAAAAGGAGACAGAGAGATGTTGAACTTCTCTTGTGAGAGGTGGTAGCCCAAGCTCTGGAGTTTGAATCCCTGCTCATTCCCCACTTCTTCAACAATTATTGAGCTGTTCAAGGAGGTGCAATGCAGTATGGATAAGAGAAAAAAGCTCCCTGAGCTCGTGGAACTTACCTTCTGTTGGAGGAGACAGTGGTAAACATGTAGACACATGAAGGGGAAGATGCACAATAGTGATAAGTGCTAAGAAGATGACGTAGGGCAGAGGGCAGAGTCCTGGATAGTCATGAACTCTCTGACCAAGGGTCTTGAACTGAGACCCAAATGGCAAGCAGGAAAAAGATCTAAAGGAAGGGCTTTCCAGGCAGAGGAACACATGCAAGTCCCTAAGGTGGAGATGACCTTGACAAGTCCAAGGGACAGATAGAGCCAAGGTGGCTAGAGCAATGTGGCCAAGGGAAAAGCGGCGAGAGAGGTGAGGGCAGGGGCTAGAGCAAGCAGAGCCAGGTGGGCCATGCAGAAAGCTTTGGTTTATATTCTGGTGAGGTAGAAAGCACCTGGAAAGGTTGAAGTGGACAAGTGACAAGCAGGACCTTACATTATGAAGATCACCCTGGCTGCCATGTGCCACCTTCTTTCCAAGCAAATGTGGAAAGTGATTTCAGGTCTCACTGGACTTCTTCAGAGCCAAGCACAGGCCCTGATTACCACCAGTCATTAGAAATGTTTCCAATCAATATTAGGAACTATTGTCTGAGGAACAGTCAGTATAAAAAAGCAAAAAAAAAAAAAAAGATCAATGGCTATGATTACCTCTTAGGCCAAGAAAGGAACTCCTCCTGCCTGCTTTACACCTGCCAGAGTAGGTTTGGTCAAAGGTGATGCCCCCATTTCCCTGCTTAGTTTCCCTTGCCAGGCCCTGATACGGCCAACATCAGACAATAGTAGGTACCATCAAAGAAGAACAAGAAAATGACCTCAGGGAAACATGGAGATCATTGGAACTAAACTACAAATAATATACTTTTAAAATTTATTTTTTAGTCACCATGAAAAAAGGAAAATATTTCTTTTATAGATGGCCTTGGCCATCAAGACCTGGATGACTTAAGAACCCAAACCTTCCTAGAGGTCAGTTCTCCTCTAATCTCTGTTATGTGTAAATGTTTCAGTGCATTACATATGCTAATTTATTAAGTTCATGTTCCAATTTCTTTCCACAGTTCTGTGCCACCCTCTTGCATCAAGTCACTCTTCAGGGACATGAGTCTGTTCATGGAGAATGTATTTTGACGGGTTTTAGCGGCATTGCTGGAGTGCCTTATGTTTCATGAGAACTGAAATATATTAGCATTGAATTTTTCTAGCAGATTTCTGTCAAATATTTAGAAGGACATATGGAGTTTCTTTCCTACCATTGAAAAGGAGAAAAATACATGAAATCAAGGCATTTGGACAAACTTTCTTGCTTGCTCTGGTAGTTTGATGGAAGCATTTCTTAAAGCCAAGACAGCATCTGTAATACGAGACAGAGGAGTGATGAGCGGACTGGGAGTCTGGATTCCACTTGGAACAGGTTTTCTTATAGAGCACATCCTTTCTCGCTTGTGGTCATTGGCAGCTCAGTTCTAGGTGGGCTCTGGAAGCCTTAGAATGGGCACTTGTGCTGGACAGATCTCCAGCTCTGTGGTGTGGCTTGGTCTTTGGCTTTCCAAATCAATGCACTTATTCTAGTTGGTGTCAGTTGGTAGAGGCTGCAGAATGACCTGAGGACTCCCTGTCGTTAGACCCCTCTCTTCCTGATCTGTTGTTCACTGGTCTGATTGTGCACTCAGATTCTGTTTCACCATCACTTCCCACAGTCCACTGGGTCCAGGGAATTATGCACATGGAAGAAGTGCTGGTGTGACAAGTGCGGAGGAGCATGGGTTTGGGAAACCACCATCTGGGCTCAAGTCCTAGCTCCACATCTTCTTCACTGAGCCACAGTTTCCTTGTCTCTAAAGATGGGATTAAAATATCAACCATGTCAGGTTGCTGTCATGGTTGAATAAAATAATGAGAAGCCTAGAATCAACCTGGCACAGGATGGACCCACATTAACTATGAGGTGCTTCCCTCCTTGCTTCTTCTCTTCCCTCCCCAAAGAGTCTCTCGCGAACAACATTCAGCACGGGGAGAATCCATGGCGACATATTTATTTTATGCAACTTGAACTGCTAAAAGGTCTTTCACCTCTCCCTGTAATTTCTCTTTTCACCCCTTTGTGCTCAAACATGTCTTTAGATGACCCCTGTTAACGTTTCCTGTTACCTGGATGTCCACTGTCCCTAATAGTTCCCCCTAAGGAACATTTGTAAGTCACAGGGCTGAAAGGAGGACTGGAGGGCCCCATACTGTCACCAACTTCTTGATTGTACTGCAGCCAATTATGAAGATCGTATGTAGCCCTTCAGCCCTCCCCTCAGGAAACCTGACACCAAAAATAATGAATTTAAAAGAAAAACTGAACAAATGACTCAGGTGCTATTCCACTTGGGCATTTGATAGTCACCCACTTTCATGATGCATGAGAAAAGGAGCTCTGAAATGTTATATTTTTCTTTATTTCAATAACCTAGTGAACCCTTCCTTCTCTCCTGGTATTTAAATCTTTAATGCATCAATTTCTTCCAGATCACCCAGCTGGAAAGCACAGCAGCACCTTGCCAGCTCCCTCTTCTTCACTGCAGCCACCATGTTCTCTCAGCTGTTTCCAGAATATTGCACCTTATATGCTTTTATCCCTACTATGGCTGCCCCACCTCAGGTCCTTGCGACCTTTGATTGGAGCTGCAGTTACTCTTTCCTACACTTACTTTCTGCCTCCAGTTCTCCCCAGCCCTCAATCTGCTCATGTGGCAGTCAGAATTACCTTTCTGAAGCACAGGTCTCTCCTGCCAGCATGTTAAAAGCCTGGGCTTTAAAACCAGGCAGACCCTAATACAAATCCCGGCTTCTTCAAGGAAAACCTTGTCACCTCTCTTAAGCCTCAGTTCCTCATCTATCAGATGGAGTGATCACAGTATCTGCATCCTAGGGTGGTGAGGAGGGTGAAATGAGGCAAGGCAAATGATGCACTTATCCCAGAGCCTAGCACACAGTGAGCACTCAGTGAGTTACTGTTAACAGCAGCAGCAAGAACCTGCAGTGGCACCTTGTTGCCAGCAGTACAAACCCCAGACTCCTGAGGCTGGCATTCGGGGCACTGTAAGACCTCCCCTCTGCCTCCCTTTTCCTACCTGTCTCCCACAGCCTGCCCTGGGCTGCAGTGCCATTGACTCAGCAGCTTTCTTGTGCTTCCAAACCTTACCCCAAAGTAAAATGCTAGCAGCACCCGGTTGTTCTCTCTGTAGGTCCGCAGCCTGTTGCTCACAGTGCAGGACAGATCTTACCTTCTGCTACCTGCTGTTGTCTCCTGACTGCTTCCCCCTCTGCTCTCTGAGGGTAGGGACCATGGATTACTTGTTTCTGCATCCCCTGCAGGGCCCAATGCAGTGCCTTGGCATAGAGTGGATGCTTCCAGAAGGAATTAAATTAGTGATGGGAGGGAATCATTGATGATGTTTGAGGGCCTGGTTTTTTCAGGGTCCCCTCGAGGCTATGACATACCTTGTTTTCATTGCATATCAGTGTGTATGGTTTGGTCTGCTCCCAGTAAAGGGAAAACAACAGAATGAAAAACCGGGAAACAACAGAATAATGGAAATGAACATCTCTCTCTCTCTCTCTCCCTCTATGTGTGTGTGCGCGCCAGTGTAGGTTGCTTACTCTGATTTCTTGGACTATTCTGTATTCTGATATTATTACTCCCTTTTTGGTGGTATGATCCCATCTTTATGAAATTGTAGTGGCAGGCAATAATAGATTATAGAGGCTTTTTTCTTTTTAAAATATTATTATTTGGCAAAAGAAAAAACAAGAAACAAAGAGCAGCAAAGTTTAACCTTTTGGAATAATGGTAAAAGGCACTCTTTGAAATACGAAATAGTTAAAGAAAAATGTTTCAAGACTGCAGTACATAATGAGAGGCAGCTAAACCACCAGGCACTCACCAGCATTGTGCCCACCTCCAGGCAGGAAGTCTGCCTGCAGAGCAGGTGAGAGGTGCTTGAGGAGAGGCGCACAACTCTGGACCCAGACACTGGGTGGACACCTGACACATGCCTTCTAATTTAATCTTCTTGAAAGCTTCTTGAGCTAGATGATCTTATATCCATTTTACAATGGAGGTGCAGAGGGGTTAAGTATTTGCCCAAAGTCACACAGACGATGTAAGCTGAATTTCTCTGGCCTTATGGGCCTGTATGTGCAAATAAGGAGGTTTCATTAGGATCAGTCCACAGCAGGAGACCACAGCACCCCCAATTGTCTCCCTCTGTTATTTTGGGGAGTCTTGGAGGAGGGATCTGCCATGTATTCATGAACAGCCCTCTTGGAGGTGCCCACTCAGGGCCCCCATGGATATCTAGAGCTGACAGAGCCCTGAGGGACAGGCCTCACCAGGCCACAGCTGTCCCCTTTTCACAGAGGGGCTCCAGATCAGCAAGACAAGGGCCACTGTGTGGCTTTGCTGGGACCAGGCACTTGTGCATTTATGGGCCCTTTCCTCCATAAAACATATTTAAAAATAATATTTTACAACTGTATTGGCATAAATATACTAAGATTATATATTAAAACATGTTCCTGGTGCAAAGATTCATTTTTTTCTTATAATTTTAAAAGAAATTAAAATATTTTCATGGGCCCCTAAAGGAATGATGGGCCCCAGGCCAGGTGCCTGCTATCCCTAAAGGGTAAGGAGGCCCTTCACAAGACCCTAAAGTGGCAGTCCCCTCGCCACTGCCCCTGTTTCTTGGCTGACCATGAACCTGGATTATACTGTACGCTTCCCTATCTCTCTAAAGTGTGAGTACCAGTGTCCCTTCAGCTTCTGCCTGTTTTGCCTTTTTGCTCTTGTTCTTGTTATAGGTGTTGGAACAGCCCCTGAGGTGGAGATAGGAAAATCTCTCTTCTGCTCCAGGCACATGTACACATCCTTTTATCCTCAAAGCCTTTCTGCCCACCTTATATTATATCAAGACTTATATCACACACAGGTCAGCTCATCACACACAGCCAGAAGCTGACTCTCTGAACCCAGCTAAGACAGACACACAGACACACATGCTCCAGGGTCAAGCTGGGGCTGGAATCCCCCCTCTTTAATTCCAAAGTGGTCTCTCTCCACGAAGCCAGACATCTGATTATTAGAGCACACTCTTGCTGCTCACACATTCACAAGAGTAAGATATTCTGGTAAAGAGCATTCCTGATTATTCCAGCTTGAAATGAATTTGCAATTTTCTGTGCAACACAAAGCTTAGAAATGAATGATGACACTGGGAAAATCTCAGGAGAATTTACAAAGATTGCTAACGAGCAGATATAGCTACTGTTTAGAATGAAAATATTTTCTCCTTTAGAATTCTACAGGCTCAGCTCTCCCCTGGCAACACCTTGCATTCTCCATGTCTTTGAAAAACAGTTGATAGGGAAGAGTACATAGAGTAGAAATTTGTTTATAGCAACACATTTTTATACGGAGAGAAAGCATATAAACACAAGACAGAGAGATTGCTAAGGTAAAGTGTATTTGGGTCCTGAGACAAAAAAATACAAGTCTTACTCTGCCTACAGTCCCTAGAGGAAAAAAACGATACAGTTGAGATGAATTGTGCAGGGCACGAGTTGGTCATCTTCATTGGGACCACTGAAATGGCCACTGAGGCAGGGCTGCAACCTTGGCACGGTAAATGACTGTCGTAAAGGCCTGCTTCAGCACTGTGTCATTTGTGAGTTGGGCTGGGAGCCTGTCTTCACGGAGGTTGACAGTAGTTTCGCTACCTCATTAATGAGCAATTGAGGAAACTCCATCTCAGGCTGAGAGGAGTCAGATCTTACCTTCCTGTTCCTCTGTCCTTGTGGCTCTGTGGTGGGCTTGCAACACCAGTGTGCTTCTCCTCACCTTCTGTGCCCCAAGTGGTGGACTGTTTCAGCTCTGGTGGTTGTGAAGCTGACGTTGTAGATTTGGTGTTCTGCATGGGGCTGTGACACAGACTGAACCCTAGAAGTAGACACCTGGGCTCTCAGAGGTGAGCATCAGTCAGCAGGACACCAAGAGCATGGCTGCCTCAGAGCACAATACACATCCTATGGTGGGTTAACAGCTCAAAGTTCAACACATGCTACCTGCACTAAGGCATATTGGCATACACTTGGCATTTTAAAAAAAGAGAATTTTGCATGTATCTGGCACCTAATAAATGTGTTATTTAATTTGTATTTCTTTGCTCACTAGAAGGTTGAATTTTGTTACATGGGTTTACCAGCCATTTTCATTCCATCATCTGGGTCCCTTAGCTGCAAGTGTCTTGAGACTCACCTTCCTGTTCTGCAAAGCCTCCTATTGTGTCAGCTGACTCTCTCCATGCTTTCACTTCTCCCTCATTTGCTACCATAAAACCCATATTTGATTTCCCTTATGATTAATATCTGGAGAAAGTCAGCTACCACAATGGCATGCTCTGTCTGGGCTCTCAACTCGTGCTTTGTGCCATTCAGCTCATCCCTCTGGGGCTGTAAGCAATAGAAATAGGTAGGATCCTTTAGCTTTTCATTTCTCCCACATACAGGGCTCCCTGTCAGCCACCTCTGAATCTCCACCAGTTTTTCATCTGATCAAACCCCCATCCAGTGCTAAATATAAGTTTTTTAACATAGTTGTAGGAGGTGCTTTTCACTTTTCTCTAGACTGGACAGGGAACAGGACATTTACATTACAAGTCAGTGTTAGCCCTGTAGGAAAGTTGATCTTTCACTGACCAGTGAGCACAGTAAGGAACAGGGAGGTTAAGTGCCCTGCCCCTATCATATAGCTATTGAAATCCAAGTTATCTCAACTTCCAGTAGGTGCATGGTCCACACCCACCCCCAGGTGCAAGCAAACAGCCCATTCCTAAGGAACAGACAAGAAACACTTGATTCCCTACAGGTGGGAAATTGCTGTGGATTCCAGTTTGCCTTTCCCAGTGGAAAGCAAAATGGGGACATCAACCAATGAAGAGATCTTGTCCAGTTTTCATATAATTTTTGTTCAGTCACTTCTTCTTCTTTTTTTTTTTTTTTTTTTTTTTTTTTAGGCGGAATTTCGCTCTTGTTGCCCGGGCTGGAGTGCAATGGCGGGTCTCAGCTCACTGCAACCTCCACCTCCCAGGTTCAAGCAATTCTGCTGCTGCAGCCTCCCAAGTAGCTGGGATTACAGGTGCCTGCCGCCACACCTGGCTAATTTTTGCATTTTAGTAGAGACAGGGTTTCACTGTGTTGGCCAGGCTGGTCTCAAACTCCTGACCTCAGATGATCCACCCGCCTTGGCCTCCCAGAGTGCTGGGATTACAGGCATGAGCCACCACGCCCAGCCCGTTCAGTCACTTCTGCCAGCTGGAAGCTGGTTCCCTTCTGAAATGGTCCAGGTCTTTAAGCAGACCTCAGGTGTTCCAGGTGAAGCTGTGGCGCTCTCCTCAGACCAGCTGCCTGGGCCTCCTCACTCTGACTTAAGGGAAGATGCAAATGCCTTCAGGGGCCAAGACAGTAAGTCAACGTGACAAATGGACGGGGTAGGGCCAAAGGCATGCGTGAGGGCAGGAACTACATCCCTCTTGTTCACTGCTTTATCCCAGCACCTGGAACAGAGCTGGCACACCATAGGTTCCCAATAAAAATGTAGAATGAACCGTGGGGAATGTAGAGAACTGGGAAGTGCGTATCTCACAGGAGGTATTCCAGGCCAAAAACCATGGGTAATATTTGCCTTTGAGCTTGCAACTCTCGTGACTGAATAAACAAGGCTGTTTATAGATGGAATAAAACAATGATGGTCAAACAGTATTGATGGCCAACTTACCCTTTTGATTGTATGTTCAGTTGGAGTCAGAATACAGATCACTCTTTCTGTTTAAGCATCTCTTAAGTCCTTTCCATTAATACCTTGGACCTTTAATGCACTGTGCTGTTTGGAAATTTGTGTAAATTTTTACTTTCCCTTCCCTCATGCTATGGTCTAACTTTTTTTTCTGAATCCCTTGGTCATATATCTTTCTTTTCAAAAGATCTACAAAGGCACTGTGTCTACCAAATAAGGGGCAATTTTTCTAAACACGTTTTATTCCTAATAAAAGGGTAACAAATCCGCTCTCATGCATACAATGTTGCCCTTTCTAAAACAGACCTAAGCAGTGGTAGCTGGTTCTTGCCAAAGTTATTTTGAGCCCAATTTGTCTCCAAAATCTGCCACATCAAGCTACAGGGTCCTGAAAAGTGGGGGACATCCTCTGCACATTTTTCCTAAGGTGAAGAGTTGGCTCTGGCTGTTCTCTTGGACATTGCCCTTATTCTAGTGGGTCTGCATCACCTTCCCTCTATCTCGTTCCCCTGGGACCCCAGATTCTACCTTTTTGGTATGTAGCAAAGCCCCCTGAACCAACAGAAACATGGCTATTGGGTCAGTCAAGCAGCTATTGTGGAACAGACAGGCTAAGGCTAAGGAGGAGCCCTCTGGCACATGTGTCCTCACCCCAGAATGGCTTGACAGGTGTGAGACCATGTGCCTCAGTGTAGAAGCCCAGAGTCAGCTTCTGGACTGCAGACTCAGCCACTAATTTGTCATTTAGCCCCTTTGCTTCTCTAGTGAAGTGGGAGGGCCATCGGAAACCTTCTCTAGTGAGACAAAACCTAAAATAGAATCCACTCGGAGGAACACATTTTGCAAAATCAAGTCATAGCTATCATTAATATTTTGGTCAAGATTATATGGGTCAGATAGGTACCTTGGGAAGGCATATCTTACCAAACATTTTACTGGTCACACGAAATATGCCTGTGAGCAGTATTCAACTTCTAATTTACAAATGATGTGATGAGATAAACAAAATTGTTTGCAGATGGAAACCATGACTGCCAAGCAACAGTGATCTCCAGCTTATTGCATGATGCTATATGTTCAGATGAACTCAAAAATGCAGATAATTCTTTGGGGTTGTTGTGCCTCTGCTTCATTAATGACATTGGCCCAAATCCGGATTGATTGTAATTTTGAGCCATGAACATAAAAGCTGGAAGTGACCTGTGTCAGTGAGGAATACGTTCAGCCACAGATAACAGAAAACCTGGCCAACAATGGCTTCAACAGATAGGGGATCTTTTTTTCACATAACATGATATTCAGAGGCAGGTGATGACTCCCAGTGGTTCACCCAATCCAGTACTCTCTGAGTCCAAGCTCCTTCAGTCTTTCTGCCCCATCTCACTTGGAGGTTTGGCATTCATCTTCAATTCTGTTGGCTCATAAGCTGCAAGTCTATGTTTAAGGCAGAAACAAGCGGGGGTGGAAGAAAGGGGCATTAGATGCACCAGCTCCCCTGATTAGGAAAACAAAAGCTTATCTAGAAACTCCTCAGGCTTTCCCTGTGGACTCACTAGTCAAAATTGTGTCATATGACTACACCTAGCTGCAAGGGAAGTGGGAAAATTTATTATTTTCCTGTTCACCCCCATGGTAGAAGAAAGCAAGAGAGAATGGGCTTGCAAATAGGTGTGTGAGTTAATACACTGTCTATCAAGAAACCACAGAGAAATTCTTTCTAGTACTCTCATTGTACAGATGACAAAAATGAGTTCCAGAAATGAGAAATAACTTGACCAAGGTCCCATAACTGGGTGAATTTAGAGCCTGAACTGGAGCCCAGGTCTCTTAAATGCCAGTCCAGAAAGCTACCCACTGGACCACACTTCAGTCTGAGATTGAAGTTTTGCTGATGAAGTAGAATATTATTCAGCAAATAAGGTCAGAGATATTAAACTACCAGCAGTGGGCAGAGGACATACAGTTTCCACTCTAGCACTCCTTCCTCCTTCCCTCACCAAGAATCTGAAATAATTACAAGTCACGGAAACTAGGCAAAGTCAAATCAGGCCTCCCCTCAGTTCTCTTCTGCTGTGTCTAGTTTAATTTTCTCATTCTTCAGCACATTGGTGTTTGTGTGTGGAATTACAGAATCAACCTCATGATGATGAGCGTCATGATAACATAGAATTTCTGTGTCATTGTTAATGTGCTGTTCTTGTCTTCTGTCCCCTTCTGTTATCGGACCAAACAGAAGTTTTCTGCTGTTTCTCTCTGCAACATCTCCACAGAAGTCCTGAAAGTCATCAATGCCACAGAGGAGTTGATAGCAGGATCTACAGGGCCCTGGGAGTCCCCACAAGTCCCTCCTGAAAGACAGAAGGGGATGTTTCCTCGTGGGACAGACCAAGTGAGACTGGATGAGCAGCTGACTTCCCTGGAAGAAAATGTAAGAGGGTATGGAGGTGCCCTGTCTAGGGTGAATGTATGTGAAGAAGAAGCTGATGAAATTATAGTTTATCGTGAAGAGTGCAAGGACACACACATACACACACACACCACTACCACTATAGCAAATACATTCTCAGGAAGGACCTTAGGTTGGATTCCCCAGAAGCAGACCCTAGATGAGGATTTGTGTGCATGTGACTTATTAGGGAATGCTCCCAAGGGAGGCTGGTAAGGGAATGGGGAAAGTAAGGGAAAGGGAAGAATCCAAGCAAGGACATGATCTTACACAAAGAGGAGCTTCAGCCTGATCCTGCAGGGAGCTCTGGAGTAGAAGTTGCATCTCAGAGTTGTCCTGACCTAAGGCAAAAGAACTGGCCCGTCCTACAACCAGCAGGCACTTCAGTCTCTTTGCACACAGGCAGTGTCTCCAGCAGCCCAAAGGCAGTCCCCTGTGTAGATATGCGCTGCTGGGAATAGAAGCACACTGAGGCTTAGTGGGCAGGGAGAGGAGTATAGAGAAACTATAAAGGAGATCCAAGGGGATCCAGGTGGGAGTATTGCCAGTGCCGCTACAGGGAATGAAGTGGTTGCCAGAAGAACTGAAGTTACTACAACTGGTCTTCTCTGCTTCTCTAATTTAAGATACCAACAAAATCTGGCCAGGCACTGTGGCTCACATCTGTAATCCCAGCACTTTGGGAGGCTGAGGCAGGCAGATCACTTGAGGTCAGGAGTTTGAGACCAGCCTGGCCAACATGGTGAAACCCTATCTCTACAAAAATACAAAAATTAGCTGGGTGTCATGGCAGGCGCCTGTAATCCCAGCTACTTGGGAGGCTGACCCAGGAAATCACTTGAACACAGGAGGCGAAGGTTGTAGTGAGCCAAGGTGGTGCCATTGCACTCCAGCCTGGGCAACAGAGCAAGACCCTGTCTCAAAAAAAAAAAAAAAAAAAAGATACCAACACAATCACATTTAATTTATGTTTTTGATGAATCACCCAAGCCTCCTTGTGCCATTAGCAACAAGAAGCCCACTATCTGTCTTCTGAGCCTATCACACGCCACTCCAAAATTGTCCAAGCACTCTGGGAACTGAGTAAGACTCTACTGCATTACCTTATGACCACATTTAGACCTCAGACTGCCATGGTTCCCGCTCCCCAATTCCTATGCTCCCCAATAAGGATGCTAACCAGCCATTGCTAGTGGATCTGCCAATCAAGAGGAAAATGCCTAACATTAACTACATTTAAAATTACATTTCTTCTTTGGAAATAAAACATTTAGCATAATGCTTGAAAAAAAGTACACAATAAATGTTGGCTGTTCTTATTAGTATTTGAAAGGCATGTCATCAGCTAACTCCTAAAATGATCCCATTAAAATTCACTAAAGAATGGGTTGTTAAAAGTGGTTCCAACTTTAAAAACACTCTTAGCTCTTTCTCTCATCCTGGAACAAGTATGCATTTGCTGCTTTCAAGAGAAAGACACTTGAGAAAGAAAGGAAATAAAACAAGTCCTATTGGTGATTTTGCTTTACTGAAAAATCATCCATTTTTACTGAACTGTAAGCAGAGTGGCCCAGAAGACTCATCTGCCTCATTTCATCCCGTTTTTACTTGCTGCTTTTTCTGAGCACCCTGACTTAGGTAGTTGGGCTTTCCCTGGTGCCAGGTCCTTTTCTGCCTGAAGGAAGCCATGCCTCAGAGTCAGGGTCTCAGGGAAAGGAGGTGAGATCTACCAGATGTCTGGAAAGGAGGAAGGGGATGAATGGGGAAGGTACTCACAATCCGTTTCAACATTTAGAAGGGTTAAAGACTATCAGCCAAGTCAGCTGTTTCCCTGTGGAAACCTGTACATCTCTGAAGGCAAAATCAATGTACTGGAGGGAGGAGAAGACAGTGCTTACATTTACCTTTCTCCAGATTCAATACCATTTAGTTTGTACTCCTAAAAGCTATTCGCAAATATAAATATAGTCATGTGCTACATAATAAGGTTTTGGTCAATGGCGAATCACATATACAACAGTGGTGGTCTCATAAGATTATAATGCTGTATTTTTACTGTACCTTTTCTATGTTTAGATACACAAATAATTACCATGGTGTTACAATTGCCTACAGTATTCAGTACAGTAACATGCTGTAGCCTAGGAGCAATAGGCTAGGTGTGTAGTAGGTTATACCATCTAGGTTTGCATAAGTACACTCTATGATGTTCACACAATTTTGCATTTCTAATAATACATCCTCATTATTTAGCAAAGCATGACTATGTTTAGGTTAAAGGACTTTGTAATTTCCCCCTTCCATTCAAAGAGAAGAAAAAATTCTTGGCTGTCAAGTAAGAGGCACCTGGCCTGGAGGAGGGGTGGGTGTTGACTGATGACTTTGGAGTTCAGGAAAGCTCTTACTGTCCCTTGAGGAGTTGTGTGTTTGGTTTGGCCTAACAGGTATATTTGCTAGTAATGGATTTTTCAGTCCTCCTGATTTGTGATGAAAAAAACAGTGTAATAAATTCTTACAGGTAAATATTCATGATCACTGAGTATTTCAGGAAATAGCTGATGATAAGAATTTCCCAATACTCCAGACCAAGGGTGACACTGAGAAATTTGGACATTAACACTCAAGCTGTAGTCACCATCATCAGTTGGCATGGCCCTAGCCATGCATGAAGTTGATATCAAATCAAGTTAGGTGATGCCAGCTCCTGCAGAGTCAACTGTGCTTTTGAGGTGCTCTAATGAATGCTGTTCCCAGAAATCAGGAATTGTTATTGGAGAGTGTTTTTTTTTTTAAGTAGAAATGGGGTCTTGCTATGTTGCCCAGACTGGTATCAAACTCCTGGCCTCAAGGGTTCTTCCTGCCTTGGCCTCCCACAGGGCTGGGATTACAGACATGAGCCATTATGCCCAGCCTGAAGTATTTTTTGATAAAAGTTAAAACAACAAGAAATAAAAAATTTTTAAATGCAGGCTGGGTGTGGTGGCTCACACCTGTAATCCCAGCACTTTGGGAGGCCAAGATGGGAGGATGGCTTGAGGCCAGGAGTTTGAGGTCAGCCTGGTCAATATGGTGAGATCCCATCTCTATGAATAAAATTATATATATATGCATGCTTGTTTCACTTTAAAAGTTGAAGACTCTCTTCCTTTGGGCTCCCATAAAACCTATGCATGTATCTGTCTGTTCACTTTTCACACTTTCCATCTTTTCTGTTCACTCATCCATCTCCCATTAGGCTGGCACTATTGACATTTGGATTAGGTAATTCTTTGTGTGGGGGCTGTCCTGTGCACAGGATACTTGGCAGCACCCCTGGTCTCTACCCACTAGCTGCCAGCAGCAGCACCCTCCCAGTGTGACAGTCAAAAATGTCTCTAGACATTGTCAAATATTAGGCATTTGGGGCAGGGCAAAATCACCCCCAGACTGGGAATGAGATATATAAATTCCTGTAGAACAGGGTTTACCACCTTCTATTTCTGTAGCCTAGCCCCAGTCCACCACCCAGAGCCTGACACAGAGGAAGCACTTAGTGAATGTTCAGCTGATGTATGACTATGCCAGAGGAATGAAGCCCCTTTTAAAAAGAACTGCTTGACTTCTCATGCACAGGGTCTCTGTTCTTTAAATGTGTCTCTAACACAGCTGAGTCCTGAGATGGCCCTGATCCTGGGCACACACAATTGAAAAGGTTAAAGACATGGTTCACTAGCAAACGAATGTATTTTTTACAAAGTATGGTATCAAAAAAACAGTGTGTGAAATATCTGGTTTAAATGACAATGGTCAGTTCTCATAGCACACTTAAAACAAAGATATCCTGCCCTTTTATCTTTACCTCCAAGGAGCATGTTGAAAAGAATGCAATGGCCTTATTGGAGTTTTCATCTTGTAAGATCCTTTAATTGTATGTTTTTTTTCCTTTGGGTTCATTAACAGTTTCTATTTAAAATACATCCACTCACAGACTGAAGATGTCAGAAGCCCCAGCAGGGACCATGGCTGGAAGGCCCAGTCTGTAGATGACTGCTCCCCTCTTCTGCACCCCTCATGCCTCTCCTGTTCCCAAACAGTTAACTGCCTTCTTCCTTCTCCTTCCCTTCCCCCATCCTTCAGCTTTTTAAATTTCACCTCAGAAGAAACCCCATCTATATTCTTTTGAACTCATGGGCTTTTGAGTCAGGGAAGGGATGACTCTTCTTCGTTTCTTTAATTCAACAGATCACAGAGCCATGGGCGCGTTGCCTTGCTCTGCTGCTCCCGGATGGAATTCAGCTGAGCAGTGGGAGAAGCCAGGGCAGTTCTTAAACTGTCCTCTGGGTGCAGCTGATTCATTAAATCATGGCTTTTGTTGGTCTGCAGAATAAAGAACAGTCCTGCACTCCTCCGCTGTTCTCCTTTGTGCTGGGGAACCTAGGGACTGTCAGAAATAGAAACGGTGACACTATTCTCGCCTTCTGAACATTGGTTACCACAGGGCAGGACTCGGGGGGAGAAAAAGAACATTTGGTTGAGAATGTTCACCTTTAAAAATACTTCTGAAGACTCCCAGCTCTGCCCAGTTACACTAGGCTTCGCCTGTGTGGCTTTTGTAATGGGGAGGGAGAGAAAGGATCTCCCCAGGACCTCAGATTGGCTTTACTGTGGCATCTCTTTCCTTGAGGGACACAACAGGTCCTGAGCAAAATGGGAAAAAAGGAAAAAAAAATAAAAATACTTCTGAAGGTTTCAGAGCTACATAAGATAAAGAAACATCAGCATTTACATATCCAATCTCCTGTTTTCACAAACTGCCTTAACCCCCTTAATTAGCAGAGGGCATGGGTATTTTTTTATTTTTATTTATTATTATTATACTTTAAGTTTTAGGGTACATGTGCACAATGTGCAGGTTAGTTACATATGTATACATGTGCCATGCTGGTGCACTGCAACCACTAACTCGTCATCTAGCATTAGGTATATCTCCCAATGCTATCCCTCCCCCCTCCCCCCACCCCACAACAGTCCTCAGAGTGTGACGTTCCCCTTCCTGTGTCCATGTGTTCTCATTGTTCAATTCCCACCTATGAGTGAGAATATGCAGTGTTTGGTTTTTTGTTCTTGCCATAGTTTACTGAGAATGACGATTTCCAATTTCATCCATGTCCCTACAAAGGACATGAACTCATCATTTTTATGGCTGCATAGTATTCCATGGTATATATGTGCCACATTTTCTTAATCCAGTCTATCATTGTTGGACATTTGGGTTGGTTCCAAGTCCTTGCTATTGTGAATAGTGCCGCAATAAACATACGTGTGCATGTGTCTTTATAGCAGCATGATTCATAATCCTTTGGGTATATACCCAGTAATGGGATGGCTGGGTCAAATGGTATTTCTAGTTCTAGATCCCTGAGGAATCGCCACACTGACTTCCACAATGGTTGAACTAGTTTACAGTCCCACCAACAGTGTAAAAGTGTTCCTATTTCTCCACATCCTCTCCAGCACCTGTTGTTTCCTGACTTTTTAATGATTGCCATTCTAACTGGTGTGAGATGGTATCTCATTGTGGTTTTGATTTGCATTTCTCTGATGGCCAGTGATGATGAGCATTTTTTCATGTGTTTTTGGCTGCATAAATGTCTTCTTTTGAGAAGCGCTGTTCATGTCCTTTGCCCACTTTTTGATGGGGTTGCTTTTTTTTTCTTGTAAATTTGTTTGAGTTCATTGTAGATTCTGGATATTAGCCCTTTGTCAGATGAGTAGGTTGCGAAAATTTTCTCCCATTTTGTAGGTTGCCTGTTCACTCTGATGGTAGTTTCTTTTGCTGTGCAGAAGCTCTTTAGTTTAATTAGATCCCATTTGTCAATTTTGTCTTTTGTTGCCATTGCTTTTGGTGTTTTAGACATGAAGTCCTTGCCCATGCCTATGTCCTGAATGGTAATGCCTAGGTTTTCTTCTAGGGTTTTTATGGTTTTAGGTCTAACGTTTAAGTCTTTAATCCATCTTGAATTGATTTTTGTATAAGGTGTAAGGAAGGGATCCAGTTTCAGCTTTCTACATATGGCTAGCCAGTTTTCCCAGCACCATTTATTAAATAAGGAATCCTTTCCCCATTGCTTGTTTTTCTCAGGTTTGTCAAAGATCAGATAGTTGTAGATATGCGGCATTATTTTTGAGGGCTCTGTTCTGTTCCATTGATCTATATCTCTGTTTTGGTACCAGTACCATGCTGTTTTGGTTACTGTAGCCTTGGGTCTACAGCTCCCAGCGTGAGCGATGCAGAAGACGGGTGATTTCTGCATTTCCGTCTGAGGTACCGGGTTCATCTCACTAGGGAGTGCCAGACAGTGGGCGCAGGTCAGTGGGTGCGCACACTGTGCGCGAGCTGAAGCAGGGCGAGGCATTGCCTCACTCAGGAAGCGCAAGGGGTCAGGGAGTTCCCTTTCCTAGTCAAAGAAAGTGGTGACAGATGGCACCTGGAAAATCGGGTCACTCCCACCCGAATACTGCGCTTTTCTGATGGGCTTAAAAAAGAGGGCATGGGTATTTGAGAATTATCTTGTCTCTCAGCTTTGACACTCCTCACCTGCTATCTGGCATTAGTGCTGTGAAATCAGCTCTTGTCTCCCCTAAAGGCAGAAACAACCTAGGACTAATCCCACCCTCCACAGCAGCACGCAATGGGGGCTCAGTTCCTTGGGCTGAATGCCTTGGTCTGTAGGTATTTTAAATTCTTGCTGTGAAGAGCTCCACTGTACCTATTGGGGTCTGGCTGGAAGAGGAGAGTTTCATGAAAGGGGCTGTTAACTCAGGTGTGGGCAAGGTTAAGGGATGCTGAGGGTGGAATAGTAGCAATAAAAGGAAGCTGTTACCAGCCCTAGACAGTGGTATCTCCACTGGTCAAACCCATCCCAGACAGCCAGGAAGCCCTGGTGATGAAGTCCAAATTGGTTGGCCTCCCAGGGAACAGGGCAGTACAAAGAAGGATAGAAAATGGCCCTAGAAGGTCAACAGAGAAGGACTAGCATAGCATTCTCAGACCTGTGGCGTGAATAGTAGGACTGCCACCTTGAGGATGTATGCAGGGTTGTAAGTAACCCATAATCCCCAGCCTCAGAGGGAATGGAGAGCAAACCCAACTTCCCTTTTAGCTCCACCCCACATTGCCCATGGAGTATACAACCAGTGGCAGCAGACACAGTAGACCTGCACTACAGGGAGCCCAGCTCTGCCACTGAATCCAGATCCATGCAGAGGATGTTGGTCCTCTTTCTTAAAGTTCTCCTACAACCCTTACAGCACTAAAGAGGATGTAGCACTAGAACTTGTGGAGACAATCATGGTTACTCAGGTGGTTCTGTGCCCTCAGAGAGCAAGGAAAGAAATACATTAGTCCCCTAAAGTATAATTCATGGAAGCCAAATCCAACAAAATGCTCTAAGGTCAAATAAGTCTGGGAAGCTTGCATACTCTTTCTAGGAAAATTGAGATACATATTAGTACATTAAAGCCTCTGTGAAGACCTGCAGTAAAGAAATCTGTTTAACACTCTTTATTCTAGAGAATTTAATCACAAATAGGTGTTTCATTAAGGAAACACCTATTCTTATGCCTTGAACCACTCTGAGAAAGCCTTGTTGAACCAAGAGCCAGTGAATGCAATCACAGGCATCAATGACTAGAGTTTGAAGGGGTCATAGATTACTCAGACATGGTAACCATAGTTCTCACCAAAAGTGGACCTTAACTTGCCAAGCAAGTCCAAGGGAATATTTTTCAAATGGGTTATGTTTTATAAAGCTAGAATAACATTTTCATCATATAGCATGTTACCTTTTGTTATTTCAAGCCAGCCACAGAGCCAATATCATATCCATCTATAACCATAGTAACTCTAGTACCTTTATGTTAAAATCTGAAATGCAAAATGTTATAACATTCCAACTGAGATTATCACAGCATCGTAGGGCAAGGAGGATAAAGGCAAGGGAACTAGCTTCAGCCCTCCTGAGATCACTTCTAGGCTCCACCAGTCGCCAGCTGTGAGACCTCAGAAAGTCACTAAACCTTCCTAGAGCAAAAAAATTCTCATCTTGAACACAGTGATTATAATAATCTCTACCTCAAGGGTTGCTGTGAGCATATATAAGTCACATAAAACCCTTGGCTTAGCCACTGGCTCAATAAATTAATGCTGTCATCATCATCATCATCATCCCCACCATCATCATCATTATCCTCCTCCAGTCCTTTAGGCACCATCACTTTGGCTGTAAATTCCTGTTCAGCTGGTATCAGTGCCAAACCACTAAATCTCTTCTGCCTCCTGGTGCCAGGAGAGTAGGCTTTTAGTGAACACAGAGTAAAACATGAACATTCTGGCCTTGCTGAGGGCTTGGAGCTTTTTCATCTTGCTTTGTCTTGGCAGGAAAAAAAAAAAAAAAAAGGAAGATTAGTGAAGGAACATGTTGAAGATGTAAATAGCAATCAGGTTGATGCACATCCCAGGGTGTGATGACATTGAGTTTTGCGTGTTTCTGCTAAAATCAAGGTTCCAAGACCTTAGTTATGTCAAGTTATGTTTAACCATTGCCATGCTTAAATTATTTCGTTTCACTTAAATAACTCCAAATGTTGTCTCATTGTGTAAAACTGTAGATTTATATTTTAAATTATCTTATTAAAATAAATTTACTTTTTTGGTGTAGATAGGGAAAAGTATTAAAAAAGTATGATAAACTTCAAACCTCTCTGTTTCTCCCCCTTTCCCCCCACCCCCAATTATTTTTTTACCCTCTAAAGGGAAGTTTTTCAACTTGAGAAATTTTGTGATACATTATTTGAATAATTTCTTCACTCAAATACCTTTGAGAAATACTTATTTCTTTCATTTGACAATAAAGAATCATTTCTTGCTTTAAAAAAAAAATAAATGGCTAAGATTAAATTGTGAAGATCTCTTAGAAACAGAATTTCTCTGTATGAAACAGAATTACATATTCAGCATATAATAAAGAAATATAAAACAAAAGATAAACTGAAGTGTGGCAATTCCCATCAGACATTTGATTCATGGCCCCTGTATGACTGGTGAATCATTTGATGTGACATCTTCTGTACCAGTCACTGCTGAAAGCTCCCACAGCCCAGGTAATTATGCCTGATGATGATGCACAAATTTGCTTTCATCAAACCTGTACCTGCCTTTGCTCCACCTTGAAATGTTTTGTAAAATTGCCAGTTTTAAAACAGATGAGTGAATCATGCCAAGGAATTGACAGAGTGGGAACATCTCAGGCTTCTTTCCCTCACCAACACAGCATCACTAAGTGTAAAAAAAAAAAAAAAAAAAAAAAAAAAAGTGCATGACTAGTGTACCTGAGCTCTTGACTCATCTTCAACTCTGCTATATTTTTAACTCAAGTTAAGGAAACTGTTAAAGTCTTGGCCATATGTTTCATTCAAATCAACTCTAAATTGCTGTGATTACAGGTTTAGGATTTTATATATGTTGATTAAACCTCAAGAACCTCTCTTTAAGTAATTACTTTCTTTAGATACATCTCATTTCTTGTATTGTTGGTTGCTTCATCACATTATTGATTAGGGTGAGGGGGTATTTGTTTCATTCACCCTGGCCCACATCCCTTAGTCTGAATTATTTCAAGGATTTCACCTTGCTCACTTTTATGGGAATAACCTTATAAACTTGTAAGTAAAAAATGTTTCTTTTTCTTAAATTTCTTTATCAGACTTGCTCTCTTATTTTTAACAGCTCTCAACAATTGTCCTAATTGACAGATAAATAGATACATGCTTCTCTTAACATCACACTATTTTCTAAGAAATATTTTTCTATTACAAACTTCAGGTTTATTTTAATTCCCTTAACCTCGTTGAAGCATGCAGAAGCTAATTAATCAGAGAGAATTCACTCAAAATTTGTAATTATTTTAAATTATTTCCCCTCTTTCTTGTTTTCTGATTTTTTTCTCAATTACTAAATGCCAACCAAAAATTGTATTGGCAAAACTCCATCATGAGTCTCTTTGTTTCTTCTTTGTAGTCATTTTTATAGTCACTGGACCAATACACAATTTGCATAGCTGATGTCATGTATTTTGTACTATTTGAACAAAAGCAACTTTGAAATGCTTTTTCTTACAGGAAAGTTTGTGGGAGAGGGAAGGTGTGGTTGACAGTAAGGGGTGTCAAGACCTCACACATTTAAGTGTGAAGAACATTTATAAATGTTATAAAAATAACATCCCCCCTGCAATGTGAAGTCCAGTTCTCTCACTCCCCTGAATTGCTGGGGTCCCCTCAAGGGACCCCCAACCAGTCCCAAGTCTGCAGACATGAACTCAAATGTAGCACTGTCTCTACAGGTATACCTGGCAGCAGGCACTGTGTATGGACTGGAGACCCAGCTGACTGAGCTAGAAGATGCCGCCCGCTGCATCCACAGCGGCACTGATGAGACCCATCTGGCGGATCTGGAGGACCAGGTGGCCACGGCTGCAGCCCAAGTCCACCATGCTGAACTCCAGGTGAGAACTCTCCTCTCTGCCCACATGGGTCCTGCAGGGTGAAACAGGGAGCCCCATGTTCTACAAGAATCACTTTAAAGCCATTGTATCTATCAGCTCCCATCATCTCCAGCATGTTTGCGTGGATACAGTCCTTCCAGATGGATTCCACCAAATTCTCCCTTTAAAAGTGTAGTCCTCTTCTCTGCCAAATTAAAGTCTCGATAATATATTGGATGCCCTTTAAACCTTATACCAGTTTCCTCTTTGAGAAGTTTCCTGACCCATACATAGGTCTCTCTACTATACAGGTTTCCATTCCACTCCAAGACCATCCTTTTCTGACCCTTGTCACACGTTGATTACTTATTAAGTAATATTATTAAGTAATATTCCCCATTATAGACTGAAAGCTCCATGAGAATAGAACTATAGCTGTGTGGCTTAACATGTAACTCCAGTGCCTAGCACAATACGTGGCACAGATTTAGCACACAATAAAAATGGGGTGAACAAATGAAGGAAATTGGAAGCATAGATTTCTCAGGACAATATTTTTCATGAGGAACAGGATTTAGATACGGCTATTTCAGAACTGATTGACATAGTCTCTATAACTTTGTGACTATGGCTGTTTGAAGTTTTCACAGATATTCCCGTAGCCTTTGACTCTGTAAATCAAAATTGACCATGGATTAAGCCACTGATTTTCAAACTAGGGTCTACAGATATATTCTTGGGACCCATGACAATTTTTTTCTTTAAAAGGGCTCCATGTAGGCCAGGCATAGTGGCTCACGCCTGTAATCCCAGCACTTTGGGAGGCCGAGGCGGGTGGATCACAGGTCAGGAGATCGAGACCATCCTGGCTAATGCAGTGAAACCCCATCTCTACTAAAAATACAAAAAAATTAGCTGGGAGTGGTGGCGGGCGCCTGTAGTCCCAGCTACTTGGGAGACTGAGGCAGGAGAATGGCATGAACCCGGGAGGCAGAGCTTGCAGTGAGCCAAGATTGCACCACTGCACTCCAGCCTGGGGCAACAGAGTGAGACTCCATCTCCAAAAAAAAAAAAAAAAAAAGGGCTCCATGTGTTACTCAAGTTTGAGAGACACTCGTCTCTGCAGCTTGAGTTCAGTATAGACCCCTGGTTTGCTGATTTTTTTTTTTTTTTTTTTTTTTTTGAGACAGAGTCTTACTCTGTCACCCAGGCTGGAGTACAGTGGCATGATCTTGGCTCACTGCAACATTCACCTCCCTGGTTCAAGTAATTCCCCGCCTCAGCCTCCTGAGTAGCTGGGATTACAAGTGCACGCCAACACGCCCAGCTAATTTTTTTTTTGTTGTTGTATTTTTAGTAGAGACGGGGGTTTCACCATGTTGGCCAGACTGGTCTCGAACTCCTGACCTCAGGCGATCCACCCGCCTTGGCCTCCCAAAGTGCTGGGATTACAGGTGTGAGCCACTGTAATAGATCCTGCATCTTAAAACTGAATCATTGGGAGAACTGTGGTCAATAAAACCATATCTAGATAGAGACATAAATCAAAGAAAATGACTGAAGTGAGTCTCAATCATTTTAGAGGGTTTTTTTTCGGCCAAGATTTAGGATGCACCCAGAAAAAAAGAGACAGAAACCACAGTAGGATCTGTGGCTCACACTTTTTCCAAATGGGATTTTGAGGGTTTCAATATTTAAAGGGGAAAAGTGGGCAGGAGCGGAAAGAGATGGAGGGAAAGAGGGAGGGTTTGGTGACATTCTTGTGAATCTGCCCATTGCACATGAAAAGGAGGGGTAAAGGGAATGGTCAACTATGTATTCATCTTGCACTCAGTAAATCTGTGCTTTACATAAGATAAAGTAAAAGTAAACAGAAGAGAGGAAGCAGTCAAATATGCATTTATTTTCAGGTGGGTGAGGGGACAATTTCTAGTCTCCTCTTGTCCTGTAACCCATGAAGATAAGCTATTAATTTACATTGTCAGGGTGACGGAAGCTGTGAAGACATGTGGCCTTCTATCTGTAGCTATCAGTTTAGGAACAAAAGAAGGAAAGGCAGTTTTGGGGGACAGGGAGGAGGGGGTTGACTCAGCTTCCAAACTTCTCCCTTTTGGCATAGTGAATTGGGGGTCCCGAGATTTTATTTTCATTTCACAGAGACAATGACACTCTCAGGTGGTAATTATTTTAAAAGTAAATATTTTCACTTTATTGAGTCAAAAATACAACTCCTGACATCATTAACCACTCTAGAGAATGAAAGGGCACAATTCTCCACTCTGTGGATGGGTCAATGCTGTGAACTAGAAATGAGCTTATCAGATAGATGGCCCTGTTGACTATTATCAGTAAGAATGGCTGAACAGCAATTCTCCTAAAAAAAAAATTATTTTCCATAAATTTCACCCAAGACTTAATCAATTTATTGTCAAAGATATATTAAGTAGAATCAAATCACTTGTTTTCTGTTACATTGTGTAGCAAATACTTCTTGAATGATTTTGCAGGAAGTAATATTTATGGGTGTTTGGGAGGATTTTATTGGATAATTATTCCCCCTTTATTGGATAGTTATTCCCCCTTCCACATTTTTCTAGACTTAAATTATTGTAGCCATGTTTTATGGCAGAAAACTCTAGAGTTCCAAATGTCCATTTTCCATGTGTTTAAATGTGTGCCTATTTTTCATTTATTTTTAAATATTACAATAATGTTATCAATAATTCCCAATGTTCTGTGAGCGTTATTTTGTACTAGGTATTTGTCCTTAATGGTTTACCACATTATTGTATTTATTTTTTTCAGCAACCCCATAAGTGAGCTACTGCTACTATCCTCCTTTTATATCTGAGGAAACTTACCCAAGGTCAAATACCTAGAAAGTGATAAAACCGGGATTTTAATCCAAATTTCGTGACCTCATAGCCCACACTCTTTCTTCTTTTGAGACAGAGTCTCACTCTGTTGCCCAGGCTGGGATGCAATGGCACAATCTTGGCTCACTGCAACCTCCGCCTCCTGGGTTCAAGTGATTCTCTTGCCTCAGCCTCCCGAGTAGCTGGGATTACAGGCATGCACCACCACGTCCAGCTAATTTTTGTATTTTTAGTAGAGAGAGGGTTTCATCATATTGGTCAGGCTGGTCTCAAACTCCTGACCTCAAGTAATCCACCAGCCTTGGCCTCCCAAAGTGCTGGGATTACAGGCATGATCCAGCGCCAAACAGCTCACATTCTTAACCAGTCTGTGCTGTGTGGTTTCCTGGGAAATGTGTTGGTCCTGCCCTCAGGCATACACGCACTTGCCTAGGTGTCCTTAACTTGCATGGGAGGTTGCTGACCCTGCCTTCAGCTTTGTGGATTATCTCAACTGCACGCCAGGCATGCGGAAATTCTCCCCACCAGGCTAACTGGTGCCAGAGAATGAAGCCTCCAACTCCCTGTTGTCTGTTCTCACCCAAAGTCTAGTTTCACAGAGGATTTCTTGCAGGATGGTAGGAGGGTCCCCATTGAGGGGGGTACATATGCTAAATTGTGTTCTTGGTAATATTAGGACAGAGTCTAAGGATGCTATCAACTTAGAGTCTACCTTTGAGACAGAGTGCCGTTATCCAGTGCTGAAAGAGACTGCAGAATGACCCTTGTGGAGCATGCTAAGGGTGCTGTCCACTGCATCATGCAAGGTTGTCTCTATGAGGGTTCCTGGAGAAAGCTTCTCTTAACTCCTAGTATCAGGAAAAGCTGTTCTTCTGAGTACTTGGTCGTCGATCTTGTGGACATGGAGCTCTTGGCTTTGGCTCCCAGGAAACTCAGAGCTGAATTGGTCATCCCCTTCTAGCAAATGTATAGCTCCTTGGACATGCAGTTCTAGAAGTGAGACATAATTGAAGTGGGACATAATTATATAGAGAGAGAAGATACAGGCAAAATCAGCCCTCAGTAGCCTCCTCTTTCTTTGTCCTTTGTCCTATGGACTGAAACCTGAAAAATTAGCCCTTTCTTATTCCAGAACCTGATAGTCCACAAATGAAGAGGTCAGCAGCTTGCTTTCCCATTGACCTTGTCTTTCCCAGGGCCCTCTGAGCAAGGCCCTCCATCAAAACTGCTTCCAGGGAAGAATGTGAGCATCTAATCCACACCAGTTGCTTATGACTGGTAAAAGCTTAGCCTGCAACTTTTCTCAGAGGCTTGTGTAATTTATTGGTTCATAAACCAAAAGAATGCAGTTCTTAATGTGAAATTTGAAGATTAAGAACAGAAAGGCATCTGGGGACCAGGAAGGGAAGGACTCTTGAAGATTAAGAACAGAAAGGCATCTGGGGACCAGGAAGGGAAGGACTCAAGTGGCACCTTCTGGGGCTGGCTACTGGGTAGCTTGTAATTCTCTTACCAGCTGCCACAGACTTGGCCTTCACCTACCTCCTCCTCCTTTTCTGACCATGACTGCCACCCCTCAGGGGTAGGGGATGCATCTTCCAAATTTGCTGACCCTTCAATCTTTCTGTGTACCTCCTATAGCTCCTATCACAGTAGACTTTGTTCAAAGAAGCCCTCAGTAAATGACAGCAGAATTCAAATTTGTCTTGAGTAGCACAGAATTGTGGAGGGCTGAGAGGCAATGGAGACCTCATGTGTGGAGCACACACACACATTGGCTAGGGTCTACCATCAGCTTATTGTCTGATTCCCTAACAACACTCAGAATGTACCATCTCAGCAGAATCTTGACCTCTTCCCTTGACTCTGCTAGCCTTTCCCTGCCTTTTCCAGCGTCCCCCATGCCGGGTGTTGGCACATCCTCTCAGACTGTGGCAATGTGACAAGAGCATGGCCACTGACATGAATTCCATGCACTGCCCAGATTGGCTGTGAGATGATGGGTGTATCACTTGTCCCTTTGAGCCAGTTTCCTTATCTGTGAAACCAAGATAATGGTACTTACTTCATAGAATTATTTAAAACACTTAGCATGGTTCCTGGCACATCATAATGCCCTTTTCTAAGAGCAGGGACAATATCTTCATTTCTGGAGACGGGAGGACCAGGGTTCTCTCTGGGCACTAAGTGGGTTCTTACTTTCCATTTCTGCATTCAGACTCTGCTGAAAGAAAATCTGAGCTCTCTCTTGACCTTCCCATGTTACAAATTAGGAAAATGATGCCCAGAGAGGGGAGAGAGTTTCTCAAGGCTGGTTGGCTTCTTAATGGAGGAGATGGACTTGAACCGGGGACCGCTAGGCCTCCCTTCTAAAACCTGGTGCTGTGGTTTTGGATTCATGAAGTTATGGAAGAAGAAAGCAGGACATATAAATGACTATAACAGGACATAAAATCCTATGACTTCCCTGACCACTCCTCGCCCCCATGCTGAGCCAGGTGGCCCTGGGCCAGGGTCCCCATCGTGTCCCCAGGCTTTCATTTATCCCCAGGCATACTCTGACAGGACTGTTGACATGCTCTAGAGCTAACAAACTAGAAATTTAAACTTATAAAGAAAGGTCTGTGTTTCATTTTCTTGCTACACACTAGATAGAGAAGTGTTTGGTAGAAGTTGAATGAATGAATGAGCATACATCAAAGCAGATTTGTCTTTATAAATTCTTAACACTTTTAAGAAATATTTTCCCCTTCCGTATTTTCTCCCTGCCAATCTTGTCTTTCTGTTGCTTTAAGATTTCGGATATTGAGAGCCGGATTTCAGCCCTGACCATTGCAGGATTAAACATAGCACCATGTGTGCGCTTCACAAGAAGACGGGATCAGAAGCAAAGGACCCAGGTGTGTTTGTCCCTTTCTCCCTCTGTTGGAATGTTACATGGCTTGGAAAATTTAGAAGATAAAATATCTTTGGCTCTGCAAAGGTATATCGCTCATTGTGTTCTGTTTGTAGGTACAAACCATAGATACATCAAGGCAGCAAAGGAGGAAACTGCCTGCTCCACCGGTGAAAGGTATGCTAAATTAAAACCACAAAGCTACCAAAAAATTAAGCCTGAATCATTTACTTTGGGTAATACAGAGACCTGAGTTTGAGAATTAGATCTAATGGAGCGTTCTCACACAGAATTGCTCTTGTCTATCTTGATTTGGGTCCCCCCAGAAGCAAACCCTGGGACAAGGATAGGAGTGAAAGTAGCTTGTTTGGAAGGTGCACTGCTAGACAAGAAGATAAATGATTCAGAGAAAGAAATTAAGTCAATCAATACAGGGTACTTGAATTAGGAGTTATTTCTTTGGGCAAATAAGGCTAAGTCCTCCTGGTGACCTCTGGGAGACAATGTTGGCTGCACCTCAGAGTTTTCTGCCCAAAGGGCAGGGAGATGGGATATTTGTTCTAAAACTCCCATCCATCTCTGGCTGAGAGTTACTTCTAGAGGCATTAACTCCCTGGTACTTCTGGCCTGCCCCATACATGAGCCAAGACAGAGTGGTGGTACTTGCTGTAGGATCTGTTGGAATATGCTGGAATGGTGACTGTCAAAGAGAAGTGAACAGAACACCAAAAGTATCTGCCACAGTGTCCAATCTAGAAAGGATCTGGCAATGCCAGTCATGTCGCCTTTATCTAATGGACATTTTCAACAAATGCCCCAGGTTCAGAAGCCACAAAAGGGTGATACCAAACTAGAAATTTGGATTTACAAATTAGAGGAGTAGAAAGTCCAAAAATGTGCATTTGGGCCTTGGTTCTGCTATTGATCATTTAACAAACAAACATTTATTGAATGTTTATAATCTACAAAACTGTATGCAGTTAAAATTTATCACAGATTCACAGTCCTTTATTTGAAACCCTAGGGTCCCTATGTGCTTCATAATTTCTTGGGCATTAGAAAGGTAATATAGTACATGTGCTGTATATTTCTTTACACCCCCCATGGCATCTAGGCAGCATCTGAAAATCAAACAAACACATGAATATCCTTACAGCAGAGCACAAAAACATTTGCACTCCATGAGATGGACAAGGACATTAAATGGCCTCATGTCAGTTCAGGTCAGGTTTTATAATCAGATTCTTTTGGCTCCAAAGTTGTAAAAATTTGCAAGTTTTAGAACCTTTTCTATTTCAGGACTGCACATAAGTATTTATGAACTGTACTGGGTTATCTCTGAGCTATCGTTCCACAGAAAGCTATCAATGATGCCCTGACTTATTTGTCCATCATAAAAATAAACACAAAACAAAAAGATCCCATAGTCAATCAAACACAGTACAGGAATGAGATTCCAAGTCTAGAACAAAAGTCTGAGTAATCTGGCCACCTTGTTTTTTCCTTAACAATCAGTCCATCTTCTGGGTAACATTTTTTCCCATTTATTTCCTTTTAGCTGAAAAAATGGAGACATCTTCAGTGACTACCATTAAAACATTTAACCACAACTTCATTCTCCAAGGCTCCTCAACAAACAGGACTAAGGAAAGGAAAGGCACCACCAAGGATTTGATGGTAAATGTCATCTCTGTCTTAATGTTCAACGCTTTCACTGTTGATGGTACCTCCACTCTGCAGCCTTTCCTTCTGTAGCTCCCGCATCAGAACCCCCAAAAAGTATTCTTCCTCCATGGTCTTATGGTCTGTTGGATTTGACTGGGGGGTGGATTTAGCAGTAAACCAAGAGCAGAGTGCTTGGTTGAATAAGGCCATGAAGCACACACACACTGCCGGTCACCCTCCTCAACTGTTACTCTAGAAATCACTATTACTAATAACTTTCTACGCAAGTATAGAGGAAATAAGTCGTAACATGGTAAGTGTACTGGAAATTGCACTTGGACATACCAAAATGTAGCTTAACCCAAAGCATCCGGCTTACACCCGGAAGATTTCATCATGATCTAATCACTTTGAGCCAACTCTGGCCCCAAACCTTGCTAAAAATATTATCAACTATCTTAAACCATTTACCTTAGACAAAAGTATAGGCGATAGAAATTTTTACCCTGGCACAATAGACATAGCACCGTAAGGGAAAGATGAAAGAACTGTATCAAGCACTAAAAAGCAAAGACAAGCCCTTATACCTTCTGCATAATGTATTAACTAGAAATAACTATACACAGAGAACTTTAGCCAAGTCCCCCGAAACCAGATGAACTACTCAAGAACAGCTGAAAGAGCACACTCACCTATGTGGCAAAATAGTGGGAAGATGCATGAGTAGTGGTCACAAGCCTACCAAGCCTGTTGATAGCTGGTTGTCCAAGATAGAATCTTAGTTCAACTTTAAACTTACCCACAGAATTACTTAATCTCCCTGTAAGTTTAACTGTTAGTCTAAAGAGGGACAGCTCTTTAGACCCTAGGAAACAACCTTCCTACAGAGAGTAAAAAATATTACCACCATAGTTGGCCCAAAAGCAGCCACCGATTAAGAAAGCGTTTAAGCTCAACAGCTAACTATCTTAAATTCTAATCAGTCTACTGAACTCCTAACATCACATTGGACTAATCTATTACTTAATAAAAGCAATAATGTTAATGTAAGTAACATGAAGACATTCTCCATTGCATAAGCTTACATCAGACCAGAATAACCCACTGACAGTTAACAGCCTAATATTAATAACCGATATAATAAGCACCCTATTATTTACACTGTTAACCCAACACAGGTATGCTCTAAGGAGAGATTACAAAAAGTAAAAGGAATTCAGCAAATCTTACCCTGCTTGTTTACCAAAAATATCACCTCTAGCATTACCAGCATTAGAGTCACTGCCTGACCAGTGACATATGTTCAACAGCCGCGGTATCCTGACCATGCAAAGGTAGCATAATCACTTGTTCCCTAAATAGGGACTTGTATGAATGGCCATATGAAGGTTCAGCTGTCTCTTACTTTTAATCAGTGAAATTGACCTATTCATGAAGAGGCGGATATAAACAAATAAGACGAGAAAACCCTATGGAGCTTTAATTCATTAATGCAAATAAAAACTCAAACAAGCCTACAGGCCCTAGCCTACTATCCCTGCATTAAAAAATTTGGTAGGGGTGAACTTGGAGCATAATTCAACCTCCAAACAACCTAAACTAAGATCGCACTAGTCTTAGTGAGTTAATACACATTGACCCAATAATTTGATCAACGGAATAAGTTACCTTAGGGATAGCAGCGCAATCCCATTCTAGAATCCATATTGACAATAGAGTTTACAACCTCGATGTTGGATCAGGACATCCTAACGGTGTAGCCGCTATTAAGAACAGTGTAGCCGCTATTAAGGGTTCGTTTAGCAGTAGGGACGGGGGTTCTACAACTAAGTGAGTAACATCCTACCTGCTATATACCTCTTTAATATGTGGGTATATCCTCTCAACTGTATCTCTAGCTCCTTGGAGGAAGCAGGTTTGATATAAGAGAAATGAAAATATGTAAATGGAAGATTAAGGTCTGGTTGAGGTGTAACAATTTTTATTCTGTTTTCAGTCCATATTCACTCTTCCTTAAATTTTTCATTAGCCATTAATGCTGTGTTCCTGAAAAAAGTCAGCAGCTACTCCTAAATGTAGCAAAGGAAGAGACAGTAAATAATTTGCATGAACTCTAGAAATTATACAGAAAGGACTGTTGGCTCTTTTGCTTAAAAACTGTCAATCGAGAAAAATAACGAGACAAGTCCCTATCATTTTATGAGGTTTATTTGCCAAAGTTAAGGATGTGCACACAGGAGACAGGTCTATGCCTTTCTCTGAAGGTGATTTTGAGGGCTCCAAATTTAAAAGGGAAAGGGCAGGCTATTGAGAAGTACACAATTTTCATGTAAGAGGAGGGTAGGGAAAAATAGTCATTCATGCCTTTGTCTGGTTCAGTGAATCTGCATTTTTTTTTACATCAGGTGACACAGACAAATGGGGCAGAGGAATAATGCAGGGAATCTGCATTTTTACAGCAGATAATATAGAAAAAGTGGGGCAGGAGAACAATCAGATATGCATTTGTGTCTGGTGGGGGTGGGGGTGGGGTGACTGCACCTGTAAAGATAAGCTATCAATTTGCATTGCTATGGTGAAATTTTAACAGAAACACCTTAGGGTACAGATCTGGGAGCTCACTAGGAATTTCCATGTGGGCAAAATATGGGGGAGGCATATAGCTTTTCATCTTGTAGCCATCTTATTTAGGAACCGAAAGGAGAGGCAGGCTTGCATGACCCAGTTCTCAGCTTGACTTTTCCCTTTAGCTTAGCAATTTGGGAACCCCCCCCGATTTATTTTCCTTTCACAAAACCAACATACATGTCAAAATTTTGGCAAATGCTTGATGCTGCTTACATAGAAAATTATCATCTAACTAAGCTGCCTCAGTGATACCAGTTAAGCGGAGGGCAGATCATGTCTGAGATGACAAGACTAAAACAAGGACAAATTTATTTTGTTACCTTTTATCCTTCACCCATTCCTCCCTTCCTCTTCCTCCCTGTC
Organism: Pan troglodytes; assembly: GCF_028858775.2. Lineage (NCBI taxonomy): Eukaryota > Metazoa > Chordata > Mammalia > Primates > Hominidae > Pan > Pan troglodytes. The sequence continues at coordinate 44,265,805 of NC_086015.1, forward strand.
ATTGTCCCTGTCTCATGAGGATAGAAGCACCACGTAATGGCATAATGGTGGATACGTCCTTTTGAAATAAAAGTTACTCTCAGGCATTACATGGCAATAGCTCTACTCACTGCCTTCTCTTCATTGGTCAGCCATTAACCCTGACCTTTTAAAGTCTAATTCCCTTGCTTCTGACCATTATTTCACAGAGCGGAAAAAGATGCATTATCACACTAAAAGGGCAGACCACTAGTGTCAGGGAAGGAATTGGTTATAAATAAGAAAGTTAAAAATAAATTGTCTTTCATAGAGACAGGACATGAATTGGCGGCTGCCAGAGGTTGTGGGAAGGGGGAACAGGAAGAAACTCCTTAATGAGTAAGGGGTTTTACTTTACAGTGACAGAAATTTATTGAAACTAGATAAAGGTGGTAGTTGTACAACCTCGTGAACATACTAAGTGCCACCAAATTGTTCACTTTAGAATGGTTTATTTTATGTTATGTGGCTTTCACCTCAATATGTTTTTTAAATAAAATAAAAATAAATTACCTTAAAGTAACACAGAAAGGTTAAAAACGAAAGAACAGACAATATTTACTAAACAAATAAAAGCAAAATAGGGCAGAAATAATTACTTTCAAAGAAAGGAGAATTCCAGATAAAAAGCATTGAGAGAAAACAAGGAGGAAAGATGTTTAAATTTTGATAAAATAAAGTAGTTAAGTCATGAGCCTTTCTTGGTTTGGCAGATAATAGAGCAACACAATTTATGGTGCAACGGTTGGTGACTTTAAAACTCCCTTATCAGCCTTTGACAGCCCAAATAAACCATAAATAAATACAAATTAGAGAATAGTGTAACTGTTAAGCTTTAATTAAGATGTTTATCTAACTTTATGCTTTATAGATCATTCACTGTCTTTCCAGGCATCAATGGACCGTTTATAAAAATTGACTTTATACCAAATCACAAAGAATACCTCAATAAATTCCAAAAAGTAAACAAACCCTCTATGATAACAATGCCAAACATAATCTAGGGCAGTGCTGTCTAATAGAACTTTGTGTAATGAGGGTAATGGTCTATATCTGCAGTGACCAGTACAGTGGCCACTAGCCACGTGTGGCTATTGAGCACTTGAAATGTGGCTACTGCATTGAGGGAACTGATTTTTAAATTTTAGTTAATCTGAATGTAAATAGCCACATGTAGCTAGTGGCCACCATGTTGGACAGGGCCAATCTAGAAAATCAGAACAAAAGTTAAAAAACAGAAACCCTACTTAGAAGTTAAAAAGCACTTGTACTCATATACACAACTGTCCATACACATACACATGCAACACACACACTTCAAAATAACTACTGAATTAGAAAAATCCACAGGGCACTTACAAAATGAAAACATTACATATATCAAAGCAAATAGGATACATATAAAACTACACTGCGTCAAATTTATAATATTAAATATTTTGTTCCTTGTTAAAGAAAATTCCCGACATCAAAAATAAACCCAAAAAACATTTAATTAAGACCAGAAATTATAGAAATGATCTCTCTACATCTACATCTAGAAGTTGATTATTTAAAAAAAAAAAATTTTGTAAGTCACATAAAAAAACTGAAAACAAGATTATATAAAAGGATGTCAATTTTTTATATATACAATGTGATGTAAAACTATTCTGATAAATTTAGAATCAATACTAGTCAAATCAGAATCAAATCAGAAAAATAGCAAAAACTAACTTAAGAAATAAAAAGAAACTTAAAATTTATTAAACCTTTCAAAAACATTCTGTGGCCAAATGATTTTGCTGATTTTTTTTTAAGGAACAATTCCCATACCATATAAAATATTCCAGGTCATCAAAATATTGAAAACTAAAAGATTCATGTTGTGAAGCTATCATAACCTCAATCATGAAAGCCTGCTCCGTGGCTGGTAAGCATGTATACATGTTCTGTGCCCATCACACACAGGCACGTACAGACACACAAAAATCGTTACACCAGTTGTACTTCTTCAGAGATGAAGAATATGAAATAAAATATTAGCCAATTAAAGAGAAGTGCATTCAGTAATAAATTACAGTAGGCCAAGCAAGGTGGCTCACACCTATAATTCCAGCACTTTGGGAGACCAAAGTGGGAGGATCACTTGAGGCCAGGAGTTCAAGACCAGCCTAGGCAACATAGTGAGGCCTGTCTTTACAAAAAATAAAAAGTTAGCCAGTCATAGTGGCATATGCCTGTAGTCCCAGCTACTGGAGAGGCTAAGGCGGGGATCCCCTGAGCCCAGAAGTTTGAGGTTGCAGTGAGCTATGATTGCACCACGGCACTCCAGCCTGAGCAACAGAGTGAGACCCTGTCTCTAAGAATGAATGAAAAAATAAATAACAGGTAGGTTTTGTGGGAATGCAAGGATAGCTTAAATACTGTGATATCAATCCCATTTGTGCTGGAGATTGCAGTTTTTTGAATTTTTGCATGAGTGAAAAATCAGACCTTGGTGATGACCTGGAGCAGTAGGATATAAATAACTCTCACATGCTTAGCATTCCAATAATGGAACACTAGGCATAAGTGGATTTTAATAAATCACATCAACAGTTCAATAAGAAAAGTCATTTCTTCCCAAATTAATTTGTAGCTTAATCCAATTTTCATAAAAAACTCGGTGAAATTTTCCTTGAATTAAAGTTCATATAATAATAAATCAGAAAGAATAGACAAAAGCACTTTGCAAAATTACAAAGATTTTCCTCCCAGATTTTAAGACAAATTAAAAGCTGAAATGAAACTGATCATTAATGAAATAAATAGCCCAGAAATAGATACAACCACATATGAGAATGTGTTATATTATCTTTATAAAAGATTTAGAAACTAGTAAAGAAGGTATGGATTATTAAACAAGAACACTGTGCTTGGAATACTGGACATTGGGATGGTAGTGGGAAAGAAGGCACATTCGATCATTACCTTATTCCAAATACCAAAATTAATTTCAGGTGGATTAAGAAGCATGCATTTAAAAATGACATCAGTTTCTAAATGTTGTGAAACATCTAACTGGTCAATAAGCATGAATAGCTTTTGATATTAAAAAGCAGTAAACATTATTTTTCATTGCTTCTTCTCACTCTTCCCAAGTGGCTGATGGGAGTGTGTTCAATGTCTCACCTCAGGAGCCTGCTCTGGAGTCAGCTGTGATGTACTGACACCATGGAATTCCACTGCCAGTGACCCACTGCCTCCGGCCGTACACGACAGTGCCTTGACCCAACAGCCATCGAGTACTGTATGTATTTCCACCTGAGGAGAAGGCCTGGGGAGGCCACAGTGCACCATTGCACAGGGCTGTCCTGATACCTCATCCAGAAAGCCGTCTCAGACTTCAGCACTGCGGTCTTGCCCACTCTCTGCCTTAGGCTCCCAGGGGAATCCAAGACAGAAAATGAAGACACTGGCTTCCAACAGCAGCGCTCCATGTTTAAGATACATATTTTCCCTGTTTGCTTTGCTACTGTATGTTGACTTTAAGATCTTTTTTTAAATACATTTGATTCAGCTAGTATTCCATGTCAACAATTTGTCCAAAGGAAAACTGCTGGAGGGAGGAAGGTGGGAATTATTATTTAATACATCATTAATGCTTATTAATCTCTCACAAGCATCTTTGTCTTGCAAATCCTAAGGGAAAAGCAAGTCCCTGCATTGAGCACTAGGGACAGTCTAATTTGGGGATTGCTCAACCATCAAGACTGCAGGTCTCCCTTCAGCCACCTCCTTCCTGCTAAAAGCTTAGCCTACCACACTACCAGTCATTCCCATCGCTTTGCAATCACAAGCCACAGGATGAGAAGTTCTGACTCACTCATGCCATGCCCAGGGCTATCTGAAACAATGTCTCATTAAGAATTTAGGGTTCTTCCATGGGCTTACTGACAGTTGCCCAAATCTGAAGGGGAAAGGGTCTTGAGAAAGACCATCATTGGCTCAACTTTAGGGCACTGTCCAGAGTCAACATGATGTGGTTTAGCAATGATCACATCTAAACAAAGTTTAGGTAAATGAATTATCGCAGAGAAAAACCACATGAGAAAATTTTTGTACTCCAAATTTACTTCCCAATAAATATTCAGCAAAGTAGTAAAATGACCTTAAAGATAAAAATGATTAGGGAATAGCCTTATTAAATTTATAGGTATAAAAAATTCAAGGACAAACTGTGCATTTAATGGACACAAGAATTGACTCTAACTCCATGTCTGTGGTTTCTTTGAACCCGTATCAAATGTATGACTATTTAGAGTGTTTATAAGAGATAATGGAACTGAACTTTCACTCAATTAATTGGGCATTAACAACCTTCTTTTATGTTTGTTCCTGATATAGTCTGAATCTTAGGAAGAAGGTAAAAGAAAGGAGGCAAGAGAATAGTTATGATGAATATGTGTTAAGTGCCTGCTCTGAAGGAGGCAATGTTCTTCTTATTTGAATCCTTATGGCAAACTTATTCAATAGGTTTTCCCATATTTCAGATTTAATAACTGAAGGCCAGAGAGATTAATTTGCCAAAGCCACACCTTTATGCTAATTATGATTGGAATGCATCACAAAAGCCTAACTCTATTGTTTTCAACCTCTACGTTATTTTGCTGCTATGTGCATTTCCAGATCTGATTTTCTGCTGACTTGTGTGCTATGATCCACTCCTGATGGGGGTCTACATTAATCTTCCAGTACTCCTTGCTGATGCTGTGTTATGTGTCATCTAACAGAAATGACTCCTTTGAAATAAGTAAATCTTTGGCTTTTTGTTCTGTTGGTGTGATTCAAAGCAAAACAAACAAACAAAAACAAATTTTAAAAACACAACAAAAAAGATTTGACTTCCAAATAGAATGTTTTCTTTAAGAGGCATGAAAAGCAACTATTGTTGTGTTACAGTGTTAAAAATATTCAGTTTTCTTTGACAAAAATGTGTACTGTGTAAGCCTTGCAAACAAAAAACAACAAAAAAGCAGCAGCAGCAGCCTGCTGTGTGGCATCTGAACTTTTATAAAGGTTTCCTTGTGCCAAATAAGTGCAAAGATTTAATTTACTATTAAAAACCATAAGCATATGTTATAGTTCCAAAAGAATTATTTTGTCATCAAGTGATTTTGATCTTTAGTGTCAATATTTATATTTAGATTAATTTTTATAAATGAAAATATTTTAATGGTTTAAGAAAATGAGGACAACAGGATAATATCTTTGATGACTTCTGAAAGTTATGCTTCCCTTCATGTTATATGCACATTGCCAAGAATTACTGTCAAGAGAAATGATAAGTAAAAGTCATTTATGAAAATAAAGATTGTGTGTGTGCAATTTTTTGGTTAAGGGAGACTAGGAGTGAGTAGGGGATAGGGAAAGAAGTCATGTGGCTAGTAACTGGAGGGGCCAAGATTCAATACCTTCCTTCCAGTTATACTGCTCTCCCCTCCATTGCAAGTTGTCCAGACAACAGAATTTCCCAGTGACTACCTCCACTCAAGTGGTCACCCAATCAAGTGGTCACCCAAGTAAGACCAGCAGTTCTCAAAGGGAGGTACAGTGTGATTTTTGCCCCTCAGGGAATATTTGACAATGTCTGGAGACATTTTTGATTGTAACAACTAAGGGTGTGCTGCCACTGGCATCTAGTGGGCAGAAAACAGGGATACTGCTAAACATCCTACAATGCATAGGACAGCCCCTGTCTTAGTCCATTTCATGTTGCTATAACAGAATAACACAGACTGGGTGGGTGATTTACAAAGAAAAAACTGTATTATTTCCTATAGTTCTGGAAACTGGGAAGTCTAAGGTCAAAGGGCCTGCATCTAGCAAGGGCCTTCTTGCTGTGTCATCCCATGGCAGAAGGCAGAAGGGTAAGAAAGCATGCATGAGAGAGAGCAAGAGAAAGCCAAACTCACGTTTATAACAAACCCACTCTTACAATAATGAACCTACTCCTATGATAACAATGTTAATCCATTCATAAGGGCAGAACCCTCATGACCTAAACGCTCTTAAAGTTCTCACCTTTCAATACTATTGCATTGGGGATTAAGTTTCTAACACATGAACTTTGGGAGACATTCAAACCATAGCAGCCCCCTACAACGAAGATTAACCTGAAATGTCAATAGTGGTGAGGCTGAGAACCCTGAGTTAGACCCTAGAGGTAAACCTGGACATCAATGGAGAAGCCCCTGTCAACCTCCAGGGGGATTGTGTAGCTGAGCAGGAAGCAGTGACTCTCTCAGTCTTTTGCAGGCTCAGTGGAGGTTGTTGCATCTCTAAGGCTGGCATGCCCAGAGCACTCAAGCCAGACACTGACCCCTGTCATCCCCAAATATGAATACGAACCTTCCACTAACCTAAAATAAATGAATATATGAAAATATTAACAGAAGCCAAGAGCCTCTGCCTGGTGGCTTTATGCAGTAAAGCCTGTATCCCAACATGAGAGTGCATCAGAATCATCTTTCCAAAGATTCTTGTTGAAGGAATCTCTGGAACAACAAACATTCCAGCTTGTTGAAAGACAAATTGCTGGGCTCCACCTCAATGTTTCTGGTTTTTGTTTTGTTTTGTTTGAGATGGTGTCTCCCTCTGTCACCCAGGCTGGAGTGCAGTGGTGCAATCTCAGCTCACTGCAACCTCTGCTTCTCAGGTTCAAGCGATTCTCCTGCCTCAGCCTCCTGAGTAGCTGGGATTACAGGCGCCTACCACCACATCTGGCTGGTTTTTGTATTTTTAGTAGGGACAACATTTCACCATGTTGGCCAGGCTGGTCTTGAACTCCTGACCTCAAGCAATCTGCCTGCGTCGGCCTCCCAAAGTGCTGGGATTACAGGCATGAGCCACCGCACCCAGCCTCCACCTCAGTGTTTCTCATTTACATTTCTAACAAACTTCAGGTGATATTGATGCTGCTGATCTAGGGAGCACACTTTGAGAACCTCCGACCTAGGAGCAAGGTGGAGGGCAACCAACTTGCTTTAAGAGATTCCACCTGCACCTGGGTTATCCTAGGGAAGCTAATGCTTGGAAAAGCTAGAAAGCCAGGGAGCCGGGATTTAAAGGAAGCTCCCTCAAAACTGTAAAGCCCAAACCTTTCCCCTCCACTCAAAAGTAGGGACTGTCTCTAACTGCACTGCTAGGCAAAGAGGAATCTGAGAAAGAATGTATCCTTCATGGAACAACAACCCAGCCAAACACTAGCTACTGTACTCTCCACATAATTCAAGTAATATTCCATACATTCAACTTCCAGGATAATTAGTATTTAAAGCACATAGTGAACCACAACTAGCAATGTCATGTGACACAGGTAAAGCTATTTTTTCAAAGTATGGAGTAAGTTCAGAATATTCACTAAGGAAATCTCAGGCTGCAGACATTGCTGCTGAGCAGCAGCATGGAATGGAGGTGCAGAGCATGTGAGCAGCACTAACTCACATGCAGCTTGTCAGACAAAGACAGATGGCAGGGAAACAGATCTCCATCACAAGCACCAAGGACTGCTAGGGCACCAAAATTTGTGGTTCAAACAAGAGGCCCAGGAAAAGCTGGGAAAACAGCCCATTTGGCAACAGGGAAAGGGAGGAAGGGCAATCTCAATCATTAGATGCCTGCCATGTGCCAGGCGCTGCTGAGTCCTTATACATCAATTATATCTTTACAATCTCTGAGGAAGTTCACAGCAATCCCACTTTATACCCAAGAAAATGAGGCCCTAAATGGAATTGGTGAATAGGGCAGCATTTTCTAGAACCAAAGTTTCCCTAAACAAATAGTAAGATTGGATCATATCTGGTTGAAATGAGACTTTTCCTAACATAATTTAATATAAAGAAAATACCTGAGGTTATTAAAACAAAATAAATACAGTATTAGTGGTTGTCCACAGAAAGGAACACTGCTGGCTGGTGACAAGGACTGCCTCCTTGACCAAATTATTCAGGCTTCTCTGAGTCCTCTTCTCAACTAAGCCTTGTCCTTGGCCTACCAACACAAGTTTAGCAAGTCAGTTTAGTGAGAACCCCCACCCTTAATATCTAATCAAGTTCCTCTTAATAATTTTCTATCCACTGATTTCCTCACCAAGTCCATTGGCTAAAAATCCCCAGCTACCTTTGCTATATTCAGAGTTGACTTTGGTTATATGCTGAAGTCTCTCTTCCCTACTGCAATAGCTCAAATAAAATCTGTCTTGCCATTTTTAACAAGTATCCAGTGTAATTTCTCTTTGATAGTGGCTTGAGGTGAAAGGGAAATTTGTCACCAAAGACCTTTTTGTACCATCTAAGTTTTGAGTCATAGGAACATATTGCCTATTTAAAATAAACAGGAAAAAGGGGGAAATTATTCTTGATCCTCAACAACCAACCTGTGAAGGACTGGGTAAATATATAGCAGCTTCAACCATTGAAGTATCTGTTCTTAAGGAATAAAAGATGCATTACACTGGATGAGGAAGCCACCATTTGCATAAAATACTATGCTAACCACACATCATTCTTATCTATAAAAGTAACTCTTGTGAGGCTCTCAGAAAGACAATGTGTCTGACTAGACTGACTCCTCCACCATTAATCTGAATGAAATTTGTGTGGGATTGTAGACCAAGATTTTCATACACACATCCACACACAGCCTATCGTTTGCAGCATAAAATTGAAATGCAGAGCTTCTCAGGAGAAAAACGTTTGTAAGAATGAGTTTGAATTACACCTTTGGTTTGGAATTGAACTGTTTGTTTGGCTTTCTCTCCTAAGCTGTATACTCAGAAAGGAAAACAAAAAAGTTCAATACTGCCAGGAATATTTGCTGTTTGTCACAGATGAAACCCGAGTAAGACATTTGAGGAGGATTTTTTTTTTTTTTTTTTTTGAGACGGAGTCTCGTTCTGTCACCCAGGCTAGAGTGCAGTGGTGCCATCTGGGCTCACTGCAAGCTCTGCCCCCCGGGTTCATGCCATTCTCCTGCCTGAGCCTTCCAAGTAGCTGGGACTACAGGCACCCGCCACTGCGCCCGGCTAATTTTTTGTATTTTTAGTAGAGACAGGGTTTCACCGTGTTAGCCAGGATGGTCTGGATCTCCTGACCTCGTGATCCGCCCACCTCAGCCTCCCAAAGTGCTGGGATTACAGGCGTAAGCCACTGCGCCAGGCCGAGGAGGAATTTTTTTAAGGAACACTATGGCCAGAAGTCAACTGGAAGCTAATATTCAGGCTATGCATACATTTTTTAAGGCCCCTCTGTTCTATTAAATCTTGCTTCTCCCATGGGAACGTCTTAGTCAACTGAAATTCCTTTTCTAAAAGCCCTGCTAACTTTATATGCTCTGCCCCTCTGTCCACTTTCTTCCTTGTTGGCATGATTTTTGACTATTTGAATATTGAGCAAATGAAAAATTGTAAAGGTCTTTTCTACAAATATTAAAGGCTTTATTCAAATTGGCTTAGAGATAAATGAGTATACCTAAAATTCCTAGAAATATAGGAACTAGTCTAAATGCTTTTCAGGTTTACATGACTTGAGTAAATCTGTGATAAGACTCGTTTAATATTGTCAGTTTAATGAGAACATTTGTGTCTTCTGAGTTGTCAACAATACTCATGTACTTAACTTTAGGGCTCTTGCATTGTCATGACTGCCTGACACGCATGTGCTGTCAAGATGGATAATAGGAAAATAACTTGAGGTGATGGCAGCTTTGTCTCATGTCTCATGTAATTTTCATGAGTGTTCCAAGCATAATTGTTAAGAATAAGTGAATTAAATAGATGTAACTGAAATAAAAGTTTATAAATGTAGTTTTAAACAATAATTATATTTTAAAATGTCTGCTTTCAAAAGTGTCCCAAATTTCTTTGGTAACCATACCCTTCGAATTTTTCTAAGTTAAATTTTAAATCTAGATCATTTCCAAGTAAGGTAAAATACTGAAACATTATTGCTTAACATAAGTTTTAAAGTATATATACTTCAGCATCTCATTTTCATGCCATATCAAAAAGCTAAACATATTTGAGTCTGTTAATATACAAAGCAGTAATCCAGATAAGCCACTTGCTCAAGGATACTTGCCTGACACCAGCTGTCTCCACCAAAAAGCTAATGCCAACTCCTGCAACAAGCCCCTATAACCAATGGTCCTTGTTTCAAAACAGCTTATGTGGGTTTCTCCTTTGTGTCTTTAAAAGCTTTCTCCTTTCCCCAAACACCTTGGATGCACTTATGATCCATCATAGCATGTATATCTTGGATTGCAATCTCCTGCTCTTCCCAAATAAACTCTCTGCTTTGGAAAGTCAGTCTCTCTATTGCTCATTTTATGCTGACAACTACCATTAGTGTGCCTGGCACAATAATGTTTGCTAAACATTAACAGCAAACAAGCTAACATTTAAATGGTCAGACACAGATCAGGAGTGGAGATTAAAGAGAACATCAGTAGACCATGTGAAATCCTCTCCAGGAAGGCAATTCCTGGCTAAAATTCCTGACTTCCTCATCTTCCCACCCACATCCCATTCCCATCAGTTGGCAAGAAATGTAAGACAGTAAAGACAGTCCAGCTACATCTGAGTTATATATATTGATCTTTCACAAAGGGTATTCTATTCACTGAAATTTTGATAAAACATTAAATTACAGGAGACATTTGGTGTATTTCTTTAAAAATAACTTCTACATGACAGCTGCTCTATTTTTCTCTGAGGGAAAATACTTCCCATACAAAATTTGCATTTTACAGAACAGTTGGCTGTGTGAGCCTTCTGTCTCTGCAATTGAGTTGTAATTATGATAAAGTACAGGTAAATGGAGTTGCATTTTAAATAGCTTTCTAAGGGCTGAAAGAACTTTAATATGCACTTCAAATATTGGAAACCTCAAAAAAGTTATAGAAGTATCCAGTTTAGTGGAACCAAGTCCTAAAATAGTTTTTAAAAAATGTTTTGTATCAAAGTTGTTATGTTTGGCAAAGATGAAAGATTTAAGGCAATGTTTCTCAAACTTTGATGTGCAAACAACTTCTGATTCAGTAGGTCTAGGGTACAGCCTAAGATGCTGCACTTCTAACAAGCTCTCAGGTGATGCCAATGCTGCTGGCCACACTTTGAGAAAGAAAGTTCAACAGAATTCCTCAAGGGGTTCTCTGAGGGATGGAGGCCCAGTTACCCACAGTGACAGCCTGTTCATTGATGCCTCTTTTGTGACTTTTCCTCCCTTCCTTCTTTCACTTCACCCGCCCTCAGTATTCTTCCTAGGAATGCCTCCCAAGTGAACAATTTGACTCAGTCTGCTTTGGGAGAAAACCCAAACTAAGACATCCCCTGCACTCCATGTGTGTGTTTGCATATCTTTCTCCTGCACTGGCCCAAGAGCTTCTTAAGGATCTGGGTTCCATTTTTCCCACACAGAGACTGCCACAGAGCAGGTGCTTGAAATGAGTTTGGTTCACCTCCAGCGGCTGTGGTGGTCCTGGCTCTAGGCTGTGGTTACCTCTGTCCATGTGACTGAACTGCATGAAGATCATGCACAGCAGGGGAGCAGTCTCTCTCATGCCCATCCTGGGATTGGGGGTGAGGATCCCACAACACTGAAATGTGTGGGGAATCACGACACCAAGATGAAGGATTAGGAGGCTCCACCAACCTCTACTTTACCTTCACTCCTCTTTTAGAGAGGGTGACATAACCCCAGGTAGTAATGAGTGGTCCAGGAACCTGCTCCCCAGAGTCTGGTACAAGCCCGTGTATTTCCAGATTCTCATGACCCATGAGGCCCAATGAGACACAGCATCAACTTTGGCTTAGTCGAGCTGTGCCATTTTAAATGCCATCTCTAGGCTCAGTGAGAGGTAACACAGAGTTCATGAATACCATTGCCTTCTCCTGTCATCATTGGCAAACCAGGGGAGAGCTTGAAGTGCTCATTTTTTTTATTGATTTCTCTGAACATAGTTCATGTATGCAGTCATGACCCCTTTTTTCTCTGAGTGGATCCCTCCCCTTCCTCCTTTGCCAACAAAAAGCCGGAACTTGGGGAACCCAAAGGTTAGAGCAGTAGTTTTCAAAGTTGAGTCTAGACTACACATGGGGTATAGAAGATGGTCAATTAGGCCAGGTGCAGCGGCTCACGCCTATAATCCCAGCACTTTGGGAGGCTGAGGCAGGTAGATCAAGAGGTCAGGAGTTCAAGACCAGCCTGGCCAACATGGTGAAACCTCATCTCTCCTAAAAATACAAAAATTAGCTAAGGATGGTGGTACATGCCTGTAGTCCCAGCTATGTGGGAGGCTGAGGCAGGAGAATTGCTTGAACCCAGGAGGCAGAGGTTGTTGCAGTGAGCCAAAATCACGCCACTGCACTCCAGCTTGGGCAACAAAGCAAGACTCCATCTCAAAAAAAAAAAAAAAAGAAGATGGTCAATTAGGAGCAAGTAAAAGAAAATATTAGACCTTTTATTTGTTTTAATCTGAAAGTAAGATGTATCAATATTTTAAAAAGTGGATAGCTGATAGTAAGTACATGTAAATAATTTAAAAATAAATACACATATTTCAGGGGTACATTGTCAAACAGTTTTTACTGATGGGTTGTGTGGCTTAAAAGGTTTGAAGACCATCTACCAGTTAGAAAACCTAGCAAGCTTCTGATGACTCACATTCCCCCTCCAGCTTGTCCCCATCCCTACCCCTGTAAGGGGCAGTGCTAATTCTTTAGACCTGATTCAATGTGTAAAGGGCAGATAGAAGGACAGAGGTGGGGAGGTAATCCAGAGAGTTCCTAGCCATTGGTGACCCTCATAAGAGGATTAGGTCCTGGGATGTGTTGTGCCATTCCTTTTGTGAAAACTTTCTGTCGATCTTGTGTCTTCTTTACTCTCCTCCCCAAGCCAGAGACAGAATGTCTACTTACTATCCAGCTATTTTAACTCAAGTTCTAAAGGACAACAGCTTGTTACTGCCTAGCAATAAATCAATGGACTGCCTTGAGGTTTGGGCTTTTCAGTCAAGTGTCTTTATGGTTCTTTGAAATGTGCCAAAGTTAAATCTTTCTGCTAACACAGGTAAGAGCCATGTGGCATTGTGAGGCAAATGAATGAGGTAACATACTCCTCCTCTATCTAGCTCTGCCTATCTCCATGTTTATAGTGTTCAAAGCCAGGCAGGCAGGCAGGGGCAGCAATTTACAAGCCCAGCAACCCAAGCATCTCTGTAAAGTCTACTTGTGCAGGAAAAGTGCAATGAATGTCTGTACATCTGTTAATGATTAAGACCTTCCATGAGTCCAGAGAGTCTGCACCCTGCCACAATTAGGGCAATTTGGTATGCCTTTGGTGCTTCCCAGATGGCTCCTTCAAGTGTGCCGAGTTCTCAGCCTTGTACTGTTCAGGGACGTTTGGGGAAGACAGAACTGAAAGGCTAAAAGCCTCAAGGTTGTGAAAGCCACCTTTTCTATATGCTATCTCACATGACAAGGAACACTGCTTGCCTAGAGCCACGACGCGCCATAACCATGAAGCATTAGGTGGTGAGGTGACAGGATGATAAAGCATGTAATTGCTGTCCTCATTCACTGAGCACTGTGGTAATTACTTAATCGAAGATAAGAGGGCTACTTGTAGGCAGTGGTGGTAGTAAATGTTTTCTACTATATTTCTATCTTCAACATGCCCTTTCCTGTTTCCTAGTAATGACAGCAATTTGCAATTTTAGAGCCTGTCCTTTCTGATTTATTTTTCTCTACTATTTCATTCATTTCAGGACAAATCCACTGGGAAGTTGGGAAGACTTTTAAAGACAGTCTTTAAAATGGGAAGGCAGGGCAAGCATGCTTTGCCTGATAAACACAGGCTACGTGTAAAGAATGCTGCACTGTGGACAGACTCTATGCATGAGCATTTTTACCCTATTTGTAATTTGGTCTTTGTAGAGCCACCCTGGTGATGAATGGGATGTTCTTTTAGGTCTGCTGGGCTGAGATTCCTCTTTGTCTTTAAATGACTTTGTTATTCTCTTTCCTGTGTCCAAGCTCATCACTCTGAGCTGTTGAAATGCTGACTGTCTGGATACAACAGCTTCTGCTAATGTCACTCAGCCAGACATCAGCTTGGTGCCCATCAATTGTTGGACTGTCTGCTGACAAAGGAGTAAGCCACCCCTTTTGACTTGAAACAGTCAGGATTCTGCTTCCCTCGGCCCCCACTCTTCCAATGGACTTCTTGGCTAACTCTAAAAAGGCAACTCTAAATGCAGTTGGAAAGCCTGTTCCAGGCATTGTCAGAGTTGCACTGTAACCCTACAGAAATTTTGGATCAGAGTTCCTGGCAGAGTTCCTGGCAGGGCCCAATTTGCCCTCTAAGGGTCACAAACCTTTCAAGCTAGGACCTTTTTCAATTCCGTGTCTTCCCACATTACTTTCAGGTCTCTTGGAATACCTCCCTGTGATACTGAAAATCCTACCGAATTCTTCAAGAATGCCCAGCTCAAATGTTACCTCTATGATGGTCCCTGACTCCTTCCTAGCCCAGGATAATCCTGGCATAACCCAGATGATCGAGATGGGTAGGTTTCATGGCACTCAAAATCTAGGTTCAAATCTACACTGGTTCAAACCCCTAATTCTATTTTCTGTGAAGCCCGAAATCCTTCCAAAAAGCCTAGGAATTCATACTTAGAGATCAATGGTTTCTGGTCTTTGCTTCCTTATTGCAGCCTCTGTCTTGTACCATATCAATCCAGACAGAAAACTCAAACCCTTCACCATTTCACTTAATACAACAACAACAAAGAAAACAATCAGCTTTCCCCTAGTAGCAGACCTCAATGAAGGGCAGCTGGTGAATGAAGGGCACCAACGAATGGTGGAGTTGGAAGAAGCAGAGGAGAGGATGTACACATAGCATGTCTCAGTCTCTTCCTGCTACTATGACAGAATATCTTAGACTGGGTAATTTATAATTAATAGAAATGTATTTCTCATAGTTCTGGAGGCTGGGAAGTCCAAGATCAAGGCATCAGCAGAGTCAGTATCCGGTAAGGGCCCACTCTCTGCTTCCAAGATGGTACTTTCTCCCTGTGTCCTCACATGGCAGAAGGGCATGAAGGGACAAACAGACTCCCTCAAACCCTTTTATAAGGGCACTAATCCCATTCAGGAGGCAGAGCCCTCATAACCCAACCACCTTCTAAAGGCCCTATTAATATTATTGCATTGGCAATTAAGTTTCCATATGACATTTGGAGGGAGACAAACATTTAGACCATAGCATTCCACTCCTAGCCCCCTGAATTTATGTCATTCTCACATACAAGATACATTCCAATTCAACAGCCCCAGAAGTCTTAACTTTTTCCAGCACCAACTCAAAAGTCTCATCTAAATCAGATATGAGTGAGATACAATCCATCCTCAGGCAAATCGCTCTCCAGCTGGGAACTTGTAAAATCAAACACGTTTTGGACTTCTAAAATACAATGGTGGACAGGCATAAGATAGACGTTCCCATTCCAAAAGAGGAAAACAGGAAGGAAGAAAAGAGTAACTGGTCCCAAGCAAATCCAAATCCCAACAGGGAAAATAACATTAAATCTTAAGGCTCCAGAATAATCTTCTTGAACTCCATGTCCCAAGTCCCACAGCTCTCACACATTAGTCTTATGCCCACAACTCTCCCAGACTGGAGTTGCACACGGGTGACTCTATTGTTCTGGGGTTTCAGGGGTGGCCCTGCTTCCCTGGCACCACAAAGCATTGCCCTATGGAGCAATCTGTCATAGCCACACCCCTGTGGCAGTTCTCTGCCTGAGACCCTTGGCTCTTCAGGGCATCCTTTGAAATCCAGGTGTAGGCAGCCATGTGCCCACAACTCATACCATCCGTGTACCTACATAGTTAGCACCACCTGGACGTCTGTGCTTCCCAGAGAGGTGGCCTGAGCCACACCCAGGCCCACTGTAGCCATACCTCAGGGGACCAAGGAGTGTTGCAGCTGAATGTGGGGAGAAGAGGCCTGAGGCAGCACTGGGCAGCAAGCCCCAAAGTCCCACTCCTCTTCAACATTTCTAATATTTCATACAGTCTTGTTCTCTAACCATCTCCCAACTCAGGCCCAGGGCAAGAGTGAGACTGAAAGCAGGTGCGGGAATTGCAGGCAGACTCAGAGACCAAGCAGAAAGAGGAAGGATGAGAAAAGAAGAGTGTGAAAAGGCCCCAGGTTTCCTCCCAGGACTGCAGGATCAGTGGCAGCTCCTCAACTAAAAGCGTAGAATAGATTTGAGGAAGAGTAATTACTTTCTTTTGCTCTGAAGTTTGCTCAATAATGTTGCTTGAACTGATTTTGGAATATCCATACTTTTTAATTAGCTACCTTAAAGATACCTAAAATGGAAGATGTCCAAATACAAAATGCTCCGGTCTGCAGCTCTCAGTGTGAGCGACACAGAAGACAGGAGATTTCTGCATTTCCAACTGAGGTACTGGGTTCATCTCACTGGGGCTTGTCGGACAGTGGGTGCAGGACAGTGGGTGCAGCCCACTGAGCATGAGCCGAAGCAGGGCTAGGCATCACCTCACCCAGGAAGCACAAGGGGTCAGGGCATTCCCTTTCCTACCCAAGGGAAGCTGTGAGAGATGGTACCTGGAAAATCGGGTCACTCCCACCCTAATACTGTGCTTTTCCAATCGTCTTAGCAAATGGCACACCAAGAGATTATTTCACATGCCTGGCTCAGAGGGTCCCATGCCCACAGAGCCTTGCTCATTGCTAGCACAGCAGTCTGAGATCAAACTGCAAGATGGCAGCGAGGCTGGGGGAGGGGCGCCCACCATTGCTGAGGCTTGAATAGGTCAACAAAGAGGCCAGGAAGCTCGAACTGGGTGAAGCCCATCACAGCTCAAGGAGGCCTGCCTGCCTCTGTAGACTCCACCTCTGGGGGCAGGGCATAGCCAAACAAAAGGTAGCAGAAACCTCTGCAGACTTAAATGACACTGTCTGACAGCTTGGAAGAGAGTAGTGGTTCTCCCAGCATGGAGTTTGAGATCTGAGAACAGACAGACTGCCTCCTCAAGTGGGTCCCTGATCCCCGAGTAGCCTAACTGGGAGGCACCCCCCAGTAGGGGCAGACTGACACCTCACACGGCCAGGTACCCCTCCGAGATGAAGCTTCCAGATGAACGATCAGGCAGCAATATTTCCTGTTCAACAATATTCACTGTTCTGCAGCCTCTGCTGCTGATACCCAGGCAAACAGGGTCTGGAGTGGACCTCCAGCAAACTCCAACAGACCTGCAGCTGAGGGTCCTGACTGTTAGAAGGAAAACTAACAAACAGAAAGGACATCCACACCAAAACCACATCTATATGTCACCATCATCAAAGACCAAAGGTAGATAAAACCACAAAGATGGGGAAAAAACAAAGGAGAAAAGCTGAAAATCCTAAAAATCAGAGTGCCTCTCTCCCTCCAAAGGAATGCAGCTCCTCGCCAGCAATGGAACAAAGCTGGATGGAGAATGACTTTAACGAGTTGAGAGAAGAAGGCTTCAGACAATCAAACTTCTCCGAGCTAGAGGAGGAAGTTCGAACCCATCACAAAGAAGCTAAAAACCTTGAAAAAAGATTAGAAGAATGGCTAACTAGAATAACCAGCATAGAGAAGTCCTTAAATGACCTGATGGAGCTGAAAACCATGGCACAAGAATGACGTGACGAATGCACAAGCTTCAGTAGCCGATTGGATCAACTGGAAGAAAGGGTATCAGAGATTGAAGATCAAATGAATGAAATGAAGCAAGAAGAGAAGTTAAGAGAAAAAAGAGTAAAAAGAAACGAACAAAGCCTCCAAGAAAAGACCAAATCTACATCTGATTGGTGTACCTGAAAGTGACGGGGAGAATGGAACCAAGTTGGAAAACACTCTGCAGGATATTATCCAGGGGAACTTCTCCAACCTAGGAAGGCAGGCCAACATTCAAATTCAGGAAATACAGAGAACACCACAAAGATACTCCTCGAGAAGAACAACTCCAAGACACATATTTGTCACATTCACCAAAGTTAAAATGAAGGGGAAAATGTCAAGGGCCGGAGAGAAAGGTCAGGTTACCCACAAAGGGAAGCCCATCAGACTAACAGCAGATCTCTCAGCAGAAACTCTACAAGCCAGAAGAGAGTGGGGGCTAATATTCAACATTCTTAAAGAAAAGAATTTTCAACCCAGAATTTCGTATCCAGCCAAACTAAGCTTCATAAGTGAAGGAGAAATAAAATCCTTTACAGACAAGCAAATGCTGAGAGATTGTGTCACTATCAGGCCTGCCCTACAAGAGCTCCTGAAGGAAGCACTAAACATGGAAAGGAACAACCAGTACCAGCCACTGCAAAAACATGCCAAATTGTAAAGACCATCAATGCTAGGAAGAAACTGCATCAACTAACGAGCAAAATAACCAGCTAACATCATAATGACAGGATCAAAGTCACACATAACAATATTAACCTTAAATGTAAATGGGCTAAATGCTCCAATTAAAAGACACAGACTGGCAAATTGGATAAAGAGTCAAGACCCATCAGTGTGCTGTATTCAGGAAACCCATCTCATGTGCAGAGACACACATAGGCTCAAAACAAAGGGATGGAAGAAGATCTACCAAGCAAATGGAAAACAAAAAAAGGCAGGGGTTGCAATCCTAGTCTCTGATAAAACAGACTTTAAACCAACAAAGATCAAAAGAGACAAAGAAGGCCATTACATAATGGTAAAGGGATCAATTAAACAAGAAGAGCTAACTATCCTAAATATATATGCACCCATTGCAGGAGCACCCAGATTCATAAAGCAAGTCCTTAGTGACCTACAAAGAGACTTAGACTCCCACACAATAATAATGGGAGACTTTAACACCCCACTCTCAACATAAGACAGATCAACAAGACAGAAAGTTAACAAGGATATCCAGGAATTGAACTCATCTCTGAACCAAGCAGACCTAACAGACATCTACAGAACTCTCCACCCCAGATCAACAGAATATACATTCTTCTCAGTACCACATCGCACTTATTCCAAAATTGACCACACAGTTGGAAGTAAAGCACTCCTCAGCAAATGTAAAAGAACACAAATTATAACAAAC
Organism: Pan troglodytes; assembly: GCF_028858775.2. Lineage (NCBI taxonomy): Eukaryota > Metazoa > Chordata > Mammalia > Primates > Hominidae > Pan > Pan troglodytes. The sequence continues at coordinate 44,284,985 of NC_086015.1, forward strand.
TGTCTCTCAGACCACAGTGCAATCAAACTAGAACTCAGGAGTAAGAAACTCACTCAAAACCACTCAACTACATGGAAACTGAACAACCTGCTCCTGAATGACTACTGGGTACATAACGAAATGAAGGCAGAAATAAAGATGTTCTTTGAAACCAATGAGAACAAAGACACAACACACCAGAATCTCTGGGACACATTTAAAGCAGTGTGTACAGGGAAATTTATAGCACTAAATGCCCACAAGAGAAAGCAGGAAAGATCTAAAATGGACACCCAAACATCACAATTAAAAGAACTAGAGAAGCAAGAGCAAACACATTCAAAAGCTAGCAGAAGGCAAGAAATAACTAAGATCAGAGCAGAACTGAAGGAAATAGAGACACAAAAAACCCTTCAAAAAATCAATGAATCCAGGAGCTGGTTTTTTTTTGAAAAGATCAACAAAATTGATAGACCGCTAGCAAGACTAATAAAGAAGAAAAGAGAGAAGAATCAAATAGATGCAATAAAAAATGATAAAGGGGATATCACCACCGATCCCACAGAAACACAAATTACCACCAGAGAATACTATAAACGCCTCTACGCAAATAAACTAGAAAATCTAGAAGAAATGGATAAATTCCCAGACACATACACCCTCCCAAGACTAAACCAGGAAGAAGTTGAATCCCTGAATAGACCAATAACAGGCTCTGAAATTGAGGTAATAATTAATAGCCTACCAACCAAAAAAAGTCCAGACCAGACGGATTCACAGCCGAATTTTACCAGAGGTAAAAGGAAGAGCTGGTACCATTCCTTCTGAAACTATTCCAATCAATAGAAAAAGAGGGAATCCTCCCTAACTCATTTTATGAGGCCAGCATCATCCTGATACCAAAGCCTGGCAGAGACAAAACAAAAAAAGAGAATTTTAGACCAATATCCCTGATGAACATCCATGCAAAAATCCTCAATAAAATACTGGCAAACCAAATCCAGCAGCACATCCAAAAGCTTATCCACCATGAACAAGTGGGCTTCATCCCTGGGATGCAAGGCTGGTTCAACATACGAAAATCAATAAACATAATCCAGCATATAAACAGAATCAAAGACAAAAACCACACGATTATCTCGATAAATGCAGAAAAGGCCTTTGACAAAATTCAACAGCCCTTCATGCTAAAAACTCTCAATAAATTAGGTACTGATGGAACGTATCTAAAAACAATAAGACTTATTTATGACAAACCCACAGCGAATATCATACTGAATGGGCAAAAACTGAAAGCATTCCCTTTGAAAACTGGCACAAGACAGGGATGTCCTCTCTCACCACTCCTACTCAACACAGTGTTGGAAGTTCTGGCCAGGGCAATCAGGCAGGAGAAGGAAATAAAGGGCATTCAATTAGGAAAACAGGAAGTCAAATTGTCCCTGTTTGCAGATGACATGATTGTATATCTAGAGAACCCCATCGTCTCAGCCCAAAATCTCCTCAAGCTGATAGGCAACTTCAGCAAAGTGTCAGGATACAAAATCAATGTGCAAAAATCACAAGCACTCTTATATACCAATGACAGACAGAGAGCCAAATCATGAGTGAACTCCCATTCACAATTACTTCAAAGAGAATAAAATACCTAGGAATCCAACTTACAAGGGATGTGAAGGACCTCTTCAAGGAGAATTATAAACCACTGCTCAATGAAATAAAAGAGGACACAAACAAATGGAAGCACATTCCATGCTCATGGATAGGAAGAATCAATATCGTGAAAATGGCCATACTGCCCAAGGTAATTTATAGATTCAATGCCATCCCCATCAAGCTACCAATGACTTTCTTCACAGAATTGGAAAAAACTACTTTAAAGTTCATATGGAACCAAAAAAGAGCCCGCACTGCCAAGTCAATCCTAAGTGAAAAGAACAAAGCTGGAGGCATCATGCTACCTGACTTCAAACTACACTACAAGACTACAGTAACCAAAACAGCATGGTACTGGTACCAAAACAGAGATATAGACCAATGGAACAGAACAGAGCCCTCAGAAATAATACCACACATCTACCACCATCTGATCTTTGACAAACCTGACAAAAACAAGAAATGGGGAAAGGATTCCCTATTTAATAAATGGTGCTGGGAAAACTGGTTAGCCATATGTAGAAAGCTGAAACTGAATCCCTTCCTTACACCTTATACAAAAATTAATTCAAGATGGATTAAAGACTTACATGTTAGACCTAAAACCATAAAAACTGTAGAAGAAAACCTAGGCAATACCATTCAGGACACAGGCATGGGCAAGGACTTCATGTCTAAAACACCAAAAGCAATGGCAACAAAAGCCAAAATTGACAAATGGGATCTAATTAAACTAAAGAGCTTCTGCATAGCAAAAGAAACTACCATTAGAGTGAACAGGCAACCTACAGAATGGGAGAAAATTTTTGCAATCTATTCATCTGACAAAGGGCTAATATCCAGAATCTACAAAGAACTCAAATTTACAAGAAAAAAAACAAACAACCACATCAAAAAGTGGGCGAAGGATATGAACAGACACTTCTCAAAAGAAGACATTTTTGCAGCCAACAGACATATGAAAAAATGCTCATCATCACTGGCCATCAGACAAATGCAAATCAAAACCACAATGAGATACCATCTCACACCAGTTAGAATGGTGATCATTAAAAAGTCAGGAAACAACAGGTGCTGGAGAGGATATGGAGAAATAGGAACACTTTTACACTGTTGGTGGGACTGTGAATTAGTTCAACCATTGTGGAAGACAGTGTGGTGATTCCTCAGGGATCTAGAACTAGAAATACCATTTGACCCAGCCATCCCATTACTGGGTATATACCCAAAGGATTATAAATCATGCTGCTATAAAGACACATGCACACATATGTTTATTGCGGCACTATTCACAATAGCAAAGACTTGGAACCAACCCAAATGTCCAACAATGATAGACTGGATTAAGAAAATGTGGCACATATACACCATGGAATACTATGCAGCCATAAAGAATGATGAGTTCATGTCCTTTGTAGGGACATGGATGAAGCTGGAAACCATCATTCTCAGCAAACTATCGCAAGGACAAAAAAACCAAACACTGCATGTTCTCACTCATAGGTGGGAACTGAACAATGAGAACACTTGGACACAGGAAGGGGAACATCACACCCCAGGGCCTGTTGTGGGGCGGGAGGAGGGGGGAGGGATAGCATTAGGAGATATACCTAATGTAAATGACAAGTTAATGGGTGCAGCACACCAATATGGCACATGTATACATATGTAACAAACCTGCACGTTGTGCACATGTACCATAGAACTTAAAGTATAATAATAAAAAAAAGATACCTAAAATTATCATCCTGAGTAATTAAAAGTGGTAATGGACTGGTTGTGCTATTTCTGCCACTATTTGTGTCTTAGCATCCCAGCTATACAACATAGTGACTGAGTTTATGGTTAACGATGTGTAATTTTATAACATTCTAGCCCAAGCATAAAGACAAATCTCATTCCATATGTTTTTTTCTGCTAATGGGTCAGTGATATCCCCATAGTTAATTATAGCAATTATATAGAAAATAATGTGCTTACTTTGAAAAGTCAGATTTGGTTTTTGTAATTGGGTAGCTTAGATAAACACACAACTGTTTCTAACAGGGTGAAGGTCTTCACTCTTTATCACCTATAAGAAAAAGCCACATCAAATCCCTTTCTGCAGTTACCACAAAAAATTCTGTTGAAGAATGTCTGTAATATTGCTTGGGGTCCCTTATTTATTTTGGAGTTATACTCCAAAAAGCAATGTCATTGCCCTCCAAACTCATTATTATTACAGATAGCTCCACAAATTCTCTTGTTTCTATTAAGGAGTGTTACTTTTAAAAGCCTAAAATTCACAATTAGGCAAGAAAAAGAAATAAGAGGCATCCAAATAGGAAAAAATGAATTATCAAGTCAAATTATCTCTCTTCACTGACAATATGATTCTATACCTAGAAAACCCTAAAGACTCCACCAAAATGTTCCTAGACCTGATAAACTACTTCAGCAAAATTTCAGGATACAAAATCAATGTACAAAAATCAGTAGCATTTCTATATGTCAATAATGTTCAAGCTGAGAGCCAAATCAAGAACATGATCCCATTCATGATAGCCACACCAAAAAACAAAAAACAAAACAACAACAAAAACCTAACCAAAGAGGTAAAGATCTCTACAAGGAGAACTACAAAACACTGCTGAAAGAAATCAGAGATGACACAAACAAATGGAAAAATATTCCATGCTCATGGATTGGAAGAATCCATATTGTTAAAATGTCCATGCTGACCAAAGCAATCTATAGATTTAATGCTATTCCTATCAAACTGCCAAGGTCATCTTTTTCAAATAATTAGAAAAAAACTATGCTAAAATTCATACAGAACCAAAAAGAACCCAAAATACTCTGTTTTCTCACCCTGTCTCCATGAAGTACTCATTTCTAAAGTCTGATTGGCTTTATTTACATAATTGTCCTCCTTTGCTTCTCTTACTCAAAGATGTTTTTGATGCAGAATAGCTTTCTTTCCATGTTTTTTAACTCAAGGGGAAGTTCTAATGCATTTCCTTCTTGCTGGTGGCTTATTGCCTCCAGTGTAACACAAACAAAAATGATCTGAAATTCTCCTTGGTGTCATGAGTATTTGGAACTAGCTTCCTCCTCTAATTTGGCTCTATCCCCCTCATCCTGACATCATGATGTCACTGAGCACAACTATGAGGTTGTCAGGCCACTGTGTTCAGCTGTCCTCTGCTGGTGACTGCCCCTTCTAAACCCAATCTCTAGGATGCACACTTCCTTCCCTTGGCTTCCAAGAAACCACCATCTCTGGGCTTTCTTCCTGTCTCAGTGCTCACACTGGCAGTGGTTGGGCAGAGAAGGAGCCAGCAAAGGACTTGGAAATCATGTGACCAAATGATATGAAAGGACACCAAGAGAGGGTCCTGTCATAGAAGCCAAGAGAAAAGAGTTCACTTTGTCAAACACTGTGGAAAGGGTCCAGTAAAATAATGACAGTGAAATGGCACTGGATTGACAATATGGAGATCAAGCCAACTTGGCCAAGAATGAGCTCTGTGTAGCAGTGGAGATAAAAGCCTGTTTGGTGGGGTAGAGGAAAGGTGGGTCACAAGCACTGTCTAGAGACAGTGACTATAGACAATTCTTTGGAAGAAGAACAGAGAAATGGGTCCTGGAAAGGAAAGGATATAAGGTTAAGGGAAGTTGTTGCTTTTGTTTAGTTGCAAGATTCCAGAAAATATCTGCATCCTGATGGAACTAATACTATATAGAGAGGGACATTATAAAGGTAGGAAGGAGAGGGGATACTCACAGGAGTAACATCCTTGAGAGGGCAAAAGAGGAAAATAGGAACACTTCGTCCATTGCAACAAATAACAAGGCAGAGACTGGGGGTACAAATGCGGGGAGATTTGGTGGCTGGATGATGTTTGTTCCTATATGATTGTTTCTATTTTCTCAACAAAGTATGGGCAAGGTCATCAGCTGAGAGAAAACACAGGGGAGAAAGTCGGGTTTTGAAGTGAGAGATGTATGAAATCATCATTGTGGAGAGTAAGAAAAAGGACATCCTAGGAAGTGCAGTAAGAAGTATGGCACTGACTTCCCATTTGAGATTTGTGGTCCTGAATTTAAAATGAGGCTAGATAATAACGGAAATATTGCGTGTAAAGCACTTAACCCTGATCTGGTACATACTGCATACTCATTAAATGCAAGCTATTACTGTTCTGCCACATGAATATTTATTGTTTGTTTGCTTAGATGAGATCCAATCCTTTCAAAAAAAAAGAGCCTAAATCTTGGGTGAGATTGTTTCACCAGCATTGTAAATCCATTATGTACAGAAATTGTTTCCAATAAAATAAGATTAAACTTAAAAGTCTTGAAAATGTAGACCCAATGGCTTAAGAAACTGACAAAATATGAAGTACATATCAATTAAATAAAATTCTATGAGGACATAGCACCACAGGTTTACATCTCAACATAGCTGTTATCAGAACTTTCCACAGCCTTGTAATATAAGGGCATGGTTGGTTTGGAATTACATACCATGATGGGAAGACTATGATGTGGGTATATTGTATATAAAAAAAGATGGCTCAGTTAAAAGAGCAATGGAATCAATAAAGTAGCTCTTACATTAAAGTGAGCTAAGAAAAGAATTCAGATGAACTATTATTACCTTCTGAATATCAGCATAAATTTAAAACTTGGAAAGGTCACTGCTCTACCCCCAAAATGTGAAGCAAAAGCTTCTGTGTCATCCCATTTCCAGAAATTGTATGAGATAATATAAAACGCAGTCTTAATTTCCACACTGTGATCCTTGGCCCTTCCCTCACTGGGGAAAAAACAAAACAGGGGGTGGGGTGTCCTTGGAGAAGAGAACCAGGTAATCAATTAAAATCAAATGCTTTTGTGCATTTATTGAGATGACCACAGAGCTTGTGTCATTTAATTTGTCAGTGTGTTGGGGGAGGGATGGATCAGTCTCTTCGCAATATAATGGTGCTTCATGTCTGTAACTATTACAGAAAAGTCTCAACAAAATGAGAAAAATCTCAACAAAATAGTTAGCTGGCTATTGACTATGACTCTGCTTTCCTTTCCCACACTGACTGTCAAGGAGTCTCACCTCCACATGAGAGATGCAAGGTCTCCATTCCCCTTCTGAGAATCTCAAGGCCCCTGCAACCTTATTGACTCAATGGCAACTCTTGAAAATGACCAGTTGTATTAGTGTTTTCAAATCTGTCATTTTAAGCTGGGCACTGTAGCTCACACATGTAACCCCAACACTTTGGGAGGCCAAGGCGGGAGGATCACTTGAAGCCAGGAGTCCGTGACCAGCCTGGGCAACATGTAGAGATCCTATCTCTACAAAAAAATTAAAAATTAGCCAAGCATGGCGGCACGCTCCTGTAGTCCCCAGCTACTTGGAAGGCTGAGGCAAGAGGATTGCTTGAGCCCAGGATCAGGATCCTGAGGCTACAGTGAGCTATGATTACACTACTGCACTCCAGCCTGGGTGACAGAGCAAAACCCTGTCTCTAAAAAAAAAAAAAAAAAATTAAATTAAAAAAGAAACTTGTCATTTTGATGTGCAAGGAAGGGGAACAGTTCTCTCCTTTGTTCCTCCAAAACAGCAGAATCCTTATATTTAAACTCTTTTTTTTTTTTTTTTTTTTTTTTTGAGACAGAGTCTCGCTCTTTCGCCCAGGCTGGACTGCAGTGGCGCTATCTCGGCACACTGCAAGCTCCGCCTCCTGGGTTCACGCCTTTCTCCTGCCTCAGCCTCCTGAGTAGCTGGGATTACAGGCACCTGTCACCGCACCCGGCTAATTTTTTGTATTTTTTTTTTCCGATTCATATAAACGGAATCATACAATATGTAGAGACAGGGTTTCACCGTGTTAGCCAAGATGGTCTCGATCTCCTGACCTCGTGATCCGCCCGCCTTCTGAATCTTTACTTACAATTATACTAATATGGTTACTTATGATCAGTTATCCTAGCATTTCTAGGCTAATAAGATTTTAACACATGGCTGATTTATCAATATAAGGTATCAAATAAAAGTAAAAATAAAATTTAATATGTTGATAGTGAATAACTGAAACTGGGTATTAGCTTTTTTGTTTCCTTTTTCTAACAGTTTTATTGAGCTATAATTCACATACTATATAATTTACCCATTTTAAGTGTAGAATTCAATCATTTTTAGTATATTCAGAGAGCTATATAACCATCACAACCAATTTGAGAACATTCTTATCACCCCCAAAATACTACATAGCATTAGCAGTCATTCCCCATTTCCCTGAAATGCATCCCCAGCCCTAAACAACTACTAATCTATCTTCTGTCTCTATATATTGGACTATCCTGGACGATTCATATAAATGGAATCATACAATATGTAATCTTTTGTGACTGGATTCTTTCACACTTAGTATAGTGTTTTTCAAAGGTCATTCATGTTGTAGCATGCATCAGTTCTTTATCCCTTTTTATGGATGAATAATTTCATTGTATGTACATAGTACATTTACTTTATCCAAACTAATGGACATTTGGGTAATTTCCATTTTTTGGCTATTATAAATAATGCTATTATAAACATTCTTATGCAAGTTTTTGTGAGCACCAAGGTTTTCATTTCCATTGGGTGATAGGTCATATGATAAATCTGTTTAACCTTTTGGGGGTCTGAAAGATGGTCTTCTAAAGTGGCTACAGCATTTTACATTCCCACCAGCAGCATATGAATGTTTCACTTTTTCCGTATCCTCATCAACACTTGTTATTTTTTCTGTCCGACTGTAGCCACCCTACCAGGTGTGAAGTGGCATATCGTTGTGATTTTAAGTTGTATTTCCCTGAGAGCTAATGATGAGCATCTTTTCATGTGCTTGTTGGTTACTGTATATCTTCTTCAGAGAAATGCCAATTCAAATCTTTTGCCTATTTTTTAATTGGGCTATTTTTTACTACTGAGTTGTAAGAGTTCTTTATGTATACTAGGTACAACTCTGTTATCAGACGTGTGATTTGCAGATATTTCTTCATGTTCTGTGGGTTAACTTTCTTGTGATATCCTTCGAAACATAAAATTTTTAATTTTAATATACAATTATCTACTTTTTTCTTTTATTGATTGTACTTTGGTGAAATATGTAAGGAACCACTGCCCATTCTAAGGTCATGAAGATTTATGCCTATGTTTTTTCCTTCTTTTTTTTGTGAGACAGAGTCTCACTCTGTTGCCCAGGCCGGAGTGCAATGGCATGATCTCAGCTCACTGCAACCTCCGCCTCCCTGTTTCAAACCATTCTGCCTCAGCTTCCCAAGTAGCTGGGACTACAGGCATGTGCCACCATGCCCGGCTAATGTTTGTATTTTTAGTAGAGACGGGATTTCATCATGTTGGCCAGGCTTGTCCTGACCTCAAGTGATCCATCCACCTTGGCCTCCTAAAGTGCTGGGATTACAGGTGTGAGCCACATATGCCTATGTTTTTTCTAAGAGTTTTATAGTGTTAGCTCTTACATTTAGGTCTATGATTCGTTTGAATTATTTTTTGCATATGGTGTGAGACAGTGGTTCAACTTCATTCTCTTGCATGTTAATTTCCAACTGGGCGCCACTGGTTGAAAAGACTGTTGTTTCCCCTATTGAGTCCTCTTGTCATTCTTGTCAAAAGTAATATAAGGGTTTACTTCTGGACCCTCCATTCTATTCCATTGACCTAGATGTGTATCCTTATTTCAGTACCACATTCTTGACTAACATAGCTTTGTAGTAAGTTTTGAAATCAGGAAGTGTGAATACAACAACTTTGCTCTTCTTTTGGCTATTCTGGGTCTCTTACATTTCCATATAAATTTTAGAATCAGCTTGTCAGTTCTGCAAAGAAGCTAACTGGGATTTTGATAGGGATTGTGATGAACCTGTAGTTCAATTTTGGCAACATTGCCATCTTAACAATAGTAAGTCTTCTAATCCCTGAACATGAGATGCATTCCCATTTATTTATTTGATCCATTTATTTACTTTCAAGAATGTTTTACAGTTTTATGAGTTTTACAATTATTCTGCTAAATTTATTCCTAAGTATTTGTTATTCTGATGCTATTGTAAATTATTTCTTTTTTGTCATATTTGCTTTTAGCACTATTAAATACTTTAGAAAGCTTTCCATCTTTTTCTGTGCTTTAGAACATTTTATTTGATGTAGTCCTTAGTGTTTGGTAAATGTGACTGTAAACCTATTTGGGCCAGGTGCCTTTTTTAGGAAAGAATATTTTTCTACCTTCTACCTTGTAAATTAATTACAGGAGTTTATAGAAAATCATCCTTTGCATTTAGATTTTTAAATTTATTCCTATAAAGAATTATAATTTTTAAAAAGTCATTTGTATCTATAAGTATGTTCCTTTCTTATTATCAAGGTTATATTTACAAGCCTTCTCTTTTTTCCTGATCACAATTTCCAAAAGTTTGTCTATTTCAACAGTATTTTAAAAGAACAAAATTTGCTTTTTTAATTTATCAACAAATTATATTGATCATTACTCTTTTTTTCATAACTTTAATGTTTGCTTTATTATTTTATTTTTTCCACATTCTTTGGGTTTACCTTGTTCTTTTTCTAGTTTTTGAATTGAAAATACAATCCATTTATTTTTCATGTTTTCTCATAAGTACATGTAATCCTACAAATTTTCCCCTAATGCTGCTTTGGCTGCATCCCCTAAGTTTTGATATGCACTCCTTTCATTTTAAAACTAAATTCTTAATATGGTTTATTATTTCAATTTTGACTTGCCATTTAATCTAATAATTACTTAGAAGTTGATATACTCACATTTCTTTATCATATTTGCTTTTAGCATTATTTAATAAGCTGAAAAGCTTTCCATCTTTTACGATGCTTTGAAACATTTTCCATAATGAAGAATCCTTGATGTTTGAAAAACTTGACTATAAAACAATTTGGCCAGGTTCCTTTCTTCAGATGGAATATTTTTTAAAATTTTAAATTTTAAATTTTCCAAGTAAATATTTTCCTGTAGTTACTTTTTTTGTTTTTTTTTTTTTTTTTTTGACAGTCTTGCTCTGTCACCCAGGCTGGAGTGTAGTAGTGTGATCTCAGCTCACTGCAACTTCCACCTCCCAGGTTCAAGCAATTCTTCTGCCTCAGCCTCCCAAGTAGCTAGGATCACAGGCATGCACCACCATGCCTGGTTAATTTTTGTATTTTTAGTAGAGATGGGGTTTCACCATGTTGCCAAGCTGGTCTTGAACTCCTGACCTCAAGTGATCCCACCACCTCAGCCTCCCAAAGTGCTGGGATTATAGGTGTGAGCCACCACCCCCAGCTTCTCTGTAGCTACCTTTTAAAATTAATAATTTACTAAATTCTGGTGAGAGACTATGTTCTATATGATTTCTATATTTTAAATTTTGTTTCTCTTTATAAAATAATTTTGTCATGGTTGTTTGAAAACAACTGGTATGTTTTGCATTGGGTACAAAGTTTTATATATGCCTATTGGAACAAACATGTTCATTGTATTATTTTTTAAATCTGTATGTTAATTTTTCATTACTGTATCTGTCCATTTCTGAAACAGGCGTTATTATACCCCATGGTAATTACAAATTCCTTTATTTCTCCCCGTTTTGTTTATGTGTAACAACTCTGCTGAGTTGCTAGGAACAAAAAAGGTTATAACTCATATTCTTGGGGTAGCATGACTGTGATCTATATGAATTATTCTTCTTTGTTCAATTTAATGTGATTTTCCTTGAATTCATTTTTTCTGATAATAATATTGTTACACCCTCCTTTACAATAGTAGTTGCTTGGCACAAATTTTTCAATCCCTCTTTCATTCTTGCTGTTATTTCACTTTAGCATGTCTTATAAACAGCAGTAAGGTGAAGTTCTGAGACAGTTTTAACCTAAACCAAAGGTTGCCTTTTAATACAAAATATGTAACACATGTACATTTTTTGTGGTTACTGGCAATTGTAAACTTTTAACTTCTTTATTATAATTTAATATTTTTAATTTACTGTGGTTTATGGTTGCTCTTTTTTCCTCTTCATGCCTTTTGTGGGTTAGAAAATACATATTTCTATTCTTCTAGAAATTACCAGTAAAGTAAAGTACCAGTAAAGTATTTCACCCTTATATGAAAGTTGTCAGAATCAAAATGGAGTCACTCATATTAAAAACCTTGACAAATAGAGCCAGGGGAAGCCATGAAGCAGGGGCAGCGGGGGTCTCATATGCAAATGCCTGATAATAAGAACTATCATAAAAGACTGCAAAAACCACACCCTTACACAACAGCCATCACAACCGTACACACACACACACACAAATGCTTTTGAAAGGGCATCTGCCCAGCAACTGCCTCTCCAACCTCTGCCTGGTGCCACCCTTGTAACTAATTTTTGTAGCCAAAGATCTCAAAACAATTTAACTCAAAACGATTATGTAATCCTTCTCATTTTTCCATTAAAAACCTTTGTCTTCCTTTATCTCCCTGAATATGCACATACTTTACTATGGTATGTGAATTCCCTTGCAATGTTCCTTCCCAGATAAATATCATTTTACTTTAGAGAGCCTCTCTCTGGCTGTTATTTCGGTTGGCACTCATTACAAAACAATATGATTTAGATACAACCACAATTTTTACTGATTTCTTTATATACCTATATTTCCTTTATCCCATATCTTCATTTTCCTTGAATTTATATTTTATTTTCCTGGAGTTGTCTGTGAAAGTAAACTTTCTGAGTTGTTGCATATTTTGAAAATGCCTTTATTTTGCCTTTCTTCTTATATATTAGTTTGCCTGGATATAGAATTTTAGATTCACAATCATCTTCCTTCAGAATTTTGAAGCTATTACACCATGATCTTCAATAATCCAGTGGTGTCAGTGTTTAGGAATGCGGTTTTCTCCACTGATTGATCTTCACCTGTGTTCTTCTTCAAGAGGACAGAAATGTCTGATCTACTGATGGCAGTTGTCCAGCACTGAATTTATTCCTTCCAAAATATATCTTTTCTGACATTATTAGAGATAGCTTTATGGTGAAGATGTTTAGCTTGCCCTCTTAGGCCAATCACCATCTCTTCTCTTTAAAGATACTATCAGCCTTCATTGTCATCAAACTTTTAATGACCTACCATGATTATACTTTTGGCCTATGCAAACATTCATAATAGTTCTGTTGTAATAGAATTCTACTCTGTTTAATGTTATAAATACAAGGATTAAATCCTTCTTACAATACTAAGTATTTCATTTATATCACACGATCCTAATATAAAGCATAAATACAACAATCAAGTCTCATGAGAATATGTTGAGATTTTTACTGGCATTTTCTAACTAACCTTGATACCACAGTGTCCAACAGGTCTGGATACATAAGTAGTATATTTATTGTAGTTTTTCAGAATAAAAAATTAGACCTTTGCTTTAAACTCTGAGGTACTTCACCTGAAAAGTTTTCTGTAGATTGTAGAAAATATTAAGGACTATATTATTTTTAAATGCAATCAATATACTTTTAAAAATGAAATTATTCCTATACATCTTGACTTGTCAGACATCCAGTGTATCTACTATTTGCTCCAGCTCTGTGACTCATTCAGGTATATTTATTCAATCTCTGCTATCTAGAGAGTTTCAGTTGTAGTCATTATGACATTTAGCATCAGAAGCCCTAGATTCATGTCTCAGTTCAACTACTTGCTACTACGCTTATGAGCCTCAATAAGATTCTTAATCCCTCTCAGCCTCAGCTTCCTTTTCTGTAAAATTAATATCATAACATGTGCATTGTTTACATTCACTATATAAAATTATATATCTACATATAAGCACTATGAAGACTTTTAGCCAAAATGATTGTATGTTTGGATAACACCATCAGAGGTCTTAAGTGTCAGAAGCTGAAATTTATGTACAGTTTTGGGGAAAATGAATACTTCTGTTTGGGGGCCATTATGTTGCCAGGTCAACCATCACGTTTCAACATATATATAATTGGAACCCAATTTATTTCTGAAACTAGAATCTGGAAAGGCTGTTACTTACCATTTGAGAAAAGGTAACTCATGTTCAAGACAATAAAGCTCCAGTAGCCTTTCTACATCACATACCACTCCAGTTAAGCTGAAAATCTGGAATACCAGTCATCATAAATAAAGGAAAAGATAGGAGAGACTCCAAGGAAGTATGTCCCTACAGCTTATCAAATGTTGTAAATAAAATAAAACCTAAAGTAGCAAAAACACCTATTTTTTAACAGTATTTTGCTATTTCAAAAAAAGGCTTTCATGTACATTATTTCATTTGATCTTCCTGGCAGGTAGGTTTAGCAAATGTTATTTTTTTCACAAATTACAGATGAAACTGAGTTTCAGAGAAGTGATGTTACATTCCTGAAGTCATATACCTGGTAGGCAGAGCTGGCTCTGGGCCTCTGATTACTAATATTAATCTGCTCTCAGAGAAGCTGTCATAAAGCACCTCCACTAACCAGCTGTCTAAACTAATCAACATCCTCCATTCCTTCTGTAGAACATCACCTGCCCCACGTGCTGCTGCCTCATTTGGCCCTTATGTCACCGTGAAATACACACTTACCAGGAGTCCATCGTGTCTGCTCCCAAAGATTTTTTTTTTTTTTTGAGACAGAATGTTGGTCTTGTCACCCAGGCTGGAGTGCAATGGCACAATCTCAGCTCACTGCAGTCTCCGCCTCCTGGGTTCAAGCGATTCTCCTGTCTCAACCTCCTCAGTAGCTGGGATTACAGATGCCTGCCACCACGCCTAGCTAATTTTTGTATTTTTAGTAAAACAGGGTTTCACCGTGTTGGGCAGGCTGGTCTCGAACTCCTGACCTCAAGTGATCCGCCTGCCTCGGCCTCCCAAAGTGCTGGGATTACAGGCGTGAGCCACCGCGCCCAGCCCCAAAGATGTTAATGCTAATTTTACATCCGATTGTAACTGCATATTAAAAGATAATGAAACTGATTAAATGAATGAAAAAAAAAGATGGTTGTCACTTCTAGGACACATAAATTGACTACTTTGGAAAAACTAAAAGCAAATTGCTAAAGAGGACTGTGGTCAAATAAGATATTAGATAAATATAAATATTGGTGAAAAATAATCATAAAAATCTAAGTGGATTTTGCAATGATTGCTTTAAAATATTAAGTTCTCATTTTATTTTAAATAAAAACAAGACACTGTATCAAATATATTATAGCTAGAATTCATAAAAAAGAAACACTAGAACTCTAATTACTAAGTAATCAAAAGAAAACTCAGCCCAACATCAAAAGATGAACAGGTTATACATTTTAATAAAATATAAAACATATGATATCATTTTATGAATCTTTGTATTAACTGACTTTTCAATTAATTGTTAATAGTTACCCTACTAACAATTCAATAATATCAGATAAAAGGGTGTCTATTATAATACAGTTTCCAGATTCCTCCCCACAAACGATAAGATCCCAAGAATCTTGCTGGTGGGGAGAGAGCCCTACTCAAAATTTGCTTTGCTATAACTTAAAGTAAAATATAATGTAAAATGTTGTCACTATTTATTATTGTTGCCATTATTTGGTATTGGAAACTCTAGCATACAAAGGCCTCTATTCTGATATGGGCAGGAGGTTGAGGGAAGCAGTTAAATTTCTCTGCAAGTTAAAGTACCAGCAAATTTTAAGCTTTGCCTGTGTGGTTTTGTTGTACAATAAACAAGAAGAAGAGGAGGGGCCAGCAACAAGCCAGCAGGAGGGGGCTCAGGAGAAAGAAGGCTGTTTACTTATGATGGAAATAGCCAGGGGCAATGCTGCCTAACACTGAACTTTAAGGCGATCCCCATTTTGTGCAGTGCTGTGGCCTCTAATGTTTTAAAAAGTACTACACAAAATAACCCTGTGTTAGTAATGTTTTGGGAAATAAGAAAGGAGGAGGGATGATTCATCTTTGGGGCTAAGAAATCAACCAGAATAATAATTTAAAGTAGTGTTACATTAGGTAGTCAGGCAGACATGAGCAGGGTAGGAGAGACGCCCCCCTACTAACATTAGGCAACCATCAGGTGATAGTCAGGTAGTTAACTGTCTCTCCAAAATACTAATGGGTCGCAGCCGGCACCAGAGAAAGGCAGTCTCCCAATAGATGGAAAAAACTGAAACTGGTGATCAGCAGCTTTCCGATAAGATCTCAGGAATTGGGTGAGTGGTCTCAAGCATGTGCGTTAAGAGCCAAAATGGCAGAGTTTAACTGGTATATGACCTTCCTCTAGGAACACTCAACTGGTAAGGGAAGAATGCCTCACCTGAGCATGCATACAACTCCAGTAAACTCACTGTGCCTGTGGTCCCTCCCATGTGCTAGCAGGCCACTGTGCATGCAGACAGCCCACTTCAAAGGAAGAATCAGGTGAGAAGGGACAGAAGATGCTGGAACATACAAAACTGTAAGTCAAAGGTCAAACTGGGCACTTGACTCTCTCACATCACCTGCTTGGCCCTCTTCCAAGTGTACTTTACTTCCTCTCATTCCTACTTAAAACTTTTTAATAAACTTTCATTCCTGCTTAAAACTTGCCTCAGTCTCTGACTCTGCCTTATGACCCACCTCAGTTGAATTCTCTCTTCTTAGAAGGCAAGAACTGAAGTTGCTGCAGACCTGTATAAATTAGGCACCGCTAACAGTAGTGACACATGATTCTTTCGGTAACCTCTGTGGCCAGTGGTGCCTCTGCCTGAGTTTCACTTTTGACTGCTGAGCTGGCTCCACCCACTCGGCCTGGCAGGCTGTACTGAGCTTGTGCTACTGGCCCAGATCCCATGCCCACTGTGGACAAGCCAGGCACAGAATGGCAAGGGGTGTGTGAGTGAGCAAGTGTAGGGTCCAGCCATGATGCACAGCCAGGTGTGCCAGCTGCTGCAGTGGGGTGGGCAGCTCCAGGCACCAGCACAGGCGTGAGTTTTGTGAGGGGCTGTAGCTGGACCAGGCACCAGCATCTGGACAGGGGGAATGCAGTGGTGCCCAAAAACTCAGAGACACCAGCAACCACAGAGCCCCAAGGGGGTGTTACAGCATGTCACAGCTCTGACTCAGGGAGTCCCGAGGTCTGGGTCCCCAGAAGGGTCACAGCTCTCTTGTCTTGTAGTCTGGCGAATGGGAACATGTCACTGCTGGCAGCTTGGCAGGCCAGCCAGGAACATGTTTCAGCTTATTTGTGTTATAGCTTGTTTGGTCCTGCTGCCCCACTCTGGCCCATGATGGCTCCTGGGCTGGCCTGGCCCCACCACCACTTCCCATCACATGGGACAGCCATCCAGCACTGGCATAGGGTGAGAGGGATTCAGTGTTACAGTTCCTTTTGCATCCGGGCAGGCTCCAGGTTCATGTCCTGTGTCCAAGAGGAATGAGGTTATGTGGACAACCAGAGTGTGAGCAAGGTGGAGAACAGTTTTATTGAGTGACAAAACAGCTGCTGACACCAGAGGGGACCTTAAGTGGGTAGCCCCTACCCAAAGGCAGGTAGTTCCGACATGTCGCTGAGTCTGGGGTTTTTACGGGCTCAGAATAGGGGAGTGTGTGCTGATTGGTCCATGGACTGGCCTGGAAAAAGCACCATTCAATTAGCTAAATAGTATCAAGAAAGTTCTCACTTCGGGTTGTGGACCCAACCTGGAACTGGCAGCCCAGTTTTCAGGCTCTAAGCTGTCTTTGCCTTGAACATCAGGTTTCACCAAGGACCTGCCCCTGTCTGCCTAGGAATTTGGCTGTCTCCTGCTGCTATCAGTAGGAGATAACCAGGAGAATGCAACCCTCTTGGGAATCTTTGATAATCTTAGATAGCGAACAGGACATTCCAGAGTTACATGGGACGAGACTTGAATCCGTTTGTTTTCTTTTCTTTTTTGTTTGAGACAGGGTCTTGCTGTGTTGCCAGGCTGGAGTGCAGTAGCATAATCACAGCTCCTCTCAGGCTCAAACAATCCTCCTGCCTCAGCCTCCTGAGTAGGTGGGACTACAGGCATGTGATTCACCACACCTGGCTAATGTTTTTACTTATTGTGGAATCACAAGTCTCACTTTGTTGCCCAGGCTGGTCTCAAACTCCTGGGCTCAAGCGATCCTCCTGCCTTGGTGTCCCAAAGTGCTGGGATTACAGGCAAGAGCCACCGTGCCTGGCGGAATCCATTTATCAACAGAAGGAGAAAATGGAAAGAAAATCCCAGAAGACATAGTACTTGGGTATGTCCAGATTACATGTTTATGAAAATTATGGAGAACAGACTCTCCCCGTGTTCATTCAAAGGAAAATTAGGACAAAGCCTGCAAAAACATTCATACTGTGCCTCCCTTAGAATTGAAGCAAAGTTTCCAAATTTAATTGTGCAAGGCCTTGACTGTGCTGAAGTGTTTATCTGTAAAAATATGGTAATAAAAAAGAGCTTATATGTCTGTGAACATATGAATTTAAAGAGAATATTCTCTTCAGTTAGTTATTATTTTCATTCCAGAGCTTTTAAAATTGAGTGTCATAATTAGTATAATTGTGATAAGTTAATACTGAAATTCCACTGAGGAAAAAAATGCAAAATGCTTACGTATTTAGGTTTCTTTGATCATGGGCTTTGAGTTTTTTCATAATTTCATTTAAATATGATATGATTCATTTAATTTAACTTAATTTATTTATTTATTCTCTGCTTCATACCAGAATAGATGTAAGTCTACCTACAAAAACAAGGAGAAGGGAAAACTAGACACTTACAAAGAGATTTGTAAAGTTAAAAAGAGAACAGTTTCTCAGGAGTAATACAATTGTTCTTACATCCAAAAGCAGTTAGGCATTTCTCTGAGTATCCTCATAAATAGAAACCATGATATAAAAAAAACACATCCTTGACAACATTCCTAAAAGACAGACGACAATGAGTGTCATTTGTGCTGTTTCCCTCCCTGTCTCTCAGCCCAGGCTGTTGACAGCACAGACTGATGACATCACATTGTCATGCTGATTGCATGACAATTCAGCAAGACCAGTTCTCAGGGTGACAAGGGGTAGCAGAGGCTAATTGAAATGCAATACACATTCTCAGTTTCTCTGTGGATCTGATTTGATCCAGGGGTGAACTATAAACTGCCTGGAGCGATATCCCCTGTATACTGTTTCAATCAAACTACGGATAAATATTGGACGGCAGTAACTCACTGCTGGGATAATGACACTATAAACCAGGAATAAAATGTGAATGCCCCACAACTATTTGAATAGACTTCCTCCTCTAGGCCAGGGTCCTCTAAATTTAATCCGAAAGACTGGTTCAGGCCATGATTCAGGGGGTGGAGAGGGGATCAGACATGCCTCATTATGTCCTCCTCCCTTTTGAATTCAGGAAAAGCCAACCAGCATTTAACATTAACAGGACCTTAAGTCTGATAAACAGTTACAATTTATTCTCTCTGAAGCCTGCTACCTGGAAGCTTCATCTGCATGATAAAACTTTAGTCTCCACAACCTCTTATCTTAACCCAGATATTCCTTTCTATTGACAATAACTTTTTCAACCAGTTGCCAACCCAAAAAATTTTTAATCTACCTATAACTTAAAAGCCCCACCCCATTCCACACCCCACCTCCACTTCGAGTTGCCCTGCCTTTCTGGATCCTCCTCTGATCAATACTTCCCTTTCAACACCTAGTTTTATTATCCAACTATAGATTATCTTCCAAAGTCAGTCTTACATTCTAAAATCCATCTATTTCTTTTCTTCCCCTCTTAACTCTCAAGAAACTCTGAGCTAAACAAAATGCATAAAAGCATCTATAATTCCTTCTCTAAGTCTACAGCAATCCAACATATACCTTAAATGTATTTCATTGATGTCTCACATGTCCCTAAGATGTATAAAACCAGGCTGCACCCCTGACCACTTTGGGCACATGTTCTCAGGATCTCCTGAAAGCTGAGTCATGGGCCATGGCCACTCATATTTGGCTCAGTTTAAATCTCTTCAAATATTTTATAGAGTTTGACTCTTTTTGTCAACAACACCATAGGCTCAAATGCCTAACTTTGCAAATGGGTAGTGACTAAATCCAGGAAGATCCCTGCGGTCAAGCATTCACCTCTTACTTGCTGGTTCATGTAGGGGTCTAGAAGGCCCAAAGGGAGGAGCCTGGTGTTGGGGAGGTTGAACAATAGCTATTTCCCAACCAGTATGAAATTATTATTATTTTATTATTTTTTTTTAGACAGAGTCTCGCTCTGTTGCTCAGGCTGGAATGCAGTGGCGCGATCTCAGCTCACTGCAAGCTCCGCCTCCCAGGTTCACGCCATTCTCCTGCCTCAGCCTCCTGATTAGTTAGGAGTACAGGCACCTGCCACCACGCCCAGCTAATTTTTTGTATTTTTAGTAGAGACGGGGTTTCACCGTGTTAGCCAGGATAGTCTCGATCTCCTGACCTCGTGATCTGCCCGCCTTGGCCTCCCAAAGTGCTGGGATTACAGGCATGAACCACCGTGCCCGGCCGAAATTATTTTAATAATATAACAGCTGGTATGGACAGTCATATATGCCAGCTCATGGTAAAAATCTAAGTGCATTGTTTGTAAGACAGACAATAAACAATGCTAAATTTCATCAAGTCTTCCCTGTAATATGCCTGTAGGGCACTATCTGTCCCCACTGTTGTTTATTAAAGAGATGTGATAAGCCCAAGATAGTTAATGGACATCTGCCCTGCCATGTGGCCTCTGAATGTTGAGGAGACACATATACTGTCAGAGTGTATACAGTGCATCCTCCTACACCCCACCCTGAGCTGGCCCAACTCTCTGGAATCAAGGTTAGGGTAGGGAGTGTGATCCAAGCCATACACAAATCCAACACAGAGCACTAAGAGAGTGCTTATCCAGCTTCTCAGTGTCCTGCGGTTGCATTCAGACAACAGTGCTCTTTAGGCTAGGGTTAGGTTCAACTTCACTTAACTGAAAATTCAAAAGAGAAGAGGTTTAAACACATGGGGTTTCTTCTCTCATATATAGCAAGTCCATAAACAGGCAGTCCAGAGCCCCACACTCCATCTATTATTCTGCCCCACCAGCTGCAACACATCCATATAGCAAGGTTACTTCATGGTCCAAGGCAGCTATCAGACTTCCAGCATCGTGTCGGCATTCCAGGAAGTGGAAGGAATAAGAAAGAATACCAGGCTGGGTGCAGTGGCTCACGCCTGTAATCCCAGCACTTTGGGAGGCCGAGGTGGGCAGATCACGAGGTCAGGAGATCGAGACCATCCTGGCTAACATGGTGAAACCCTGTCTCTACTAAAAATACAAAAAAATTCGCTGGCGTGGTGGCAGGCGCCTGTAGTCCCACCTAATTGGAAGGCTGAGGCAGGAGAATGGTGTGAACCCAGGAGGTGGAGCTTGCAGTGAGCCAAGATCGTGCCACTGCACTCCAGCCTGGCAGAAAAAGGAAGACTCCGTCTCAAAAAAAAAAAAGAAAGAAGACCAAAACAGGTGCTTATCCCAACTGAGTCAGCTTCCTTTAAACAATTTCTATGGTTTGAATATTTTTTTGTCCCCTCCAAAACTTATGTTGAAACTTAATCCCCAATGTTGGCAGTACTGAGAGGTGGGGCTTTAAGAGGTGACGGGGTCATGGGAGGTCTGCCCTCATTAATGGATTAATCTATTCGTGGATTTAAGAATTAATGGAATAATGGATTAATGGATTATCATGGGAATGGGACTGGTGACTTTATAAGAACAGGAAGAAAAACCTGAGCTAGCATGCTCAGTTCTGTCACCATGTGATGCCATGTGCCACCTCAGGACCCTTCAGAGAGTCCCTACCAGCAAGAAGACCCTCGCCAGATGTGGCCCCTTGACCTTGGACCTCTCAGCCTCTATAACTGTAAGAAATAAATTCCTTCTCTTTGTAAATCACCCAGTTTCCAGTATACAGAAAATGAAGTAACACAGCAATCTTTTTGGATAACCCATTCAACACTTCTGCCTACATCCCATTGGCTACACCTCGCAAGGAAAGCTGTGAAACGTAGTATAGTCTTTTAGCTGGGCACATTGCAGCCCAGAATAAAATCAGGATTCTGTTTTACTAAGAAAAAAGGAGAGAATGGATATTAGCTGGCAACCCACAATCTCCACCACAAACCAATTCCAGCAAATCATATAGCAAAGCAACAAAGAATGGCAACTACATGATTTATTATTTATGCTGAACTAACCCAAGTCAGAAGATCAACCAAAAGTTCTGCAGCACTAGATCTTTCTTGAGAAAAAAGGTATAATTTAACTTTTTAAAATAAAATGCAAATTATGTCCTTGGTGACTTCACCCTTTGACTTGGCACAAACTCTTCCCAAAATGTCCCCTAAGGTGGAACAATCTAGATCACATTTGGCTCCACCTTTACTATTTTCTTAATTTATTGATAGTTTCTCTCATCATAATTCCATTACATAAGGAGGGAATCCCACAACCTCAGTAATCAGAAGTGAATTCTCTATAAATCAGCCTTGATGAAAAAGAAAATAAGCTAGAAGGCTGGGCTCAGTGACTCACACCTGTAATCCCAGCACTTTGGGAGGTTAAAGCAGGAGGATCGCTTGAGGCCAGAGTTTGAGACAAGCTTGGGTAACATAGTGAGATCCCATCTCTAAAGAAAAAGGCAACCAGGCATGGTGGCACACACCTGTAGTTCTAGCTGCTCGGGAAGCTGAGGTGGAAGGATCACTTGAACCCAGGAGTTCAAGGTTACAGTGAGCTATTATTGCACCACTGCACTCCAGCCTGGGTGGCAGAGTGAGACCCTATCTCTAAATATATATATATGTATATACACACATATATATACAAGCTAGAAATTCAGATTTTTCTTATAACAGAAATCTGGACTTTTATATGAAAAAATGACAGCTAATTTACTTTTTAAAAAAAACAATGTGTGAGCCTCTATTTGACCAAGACCTAAACTCTGCTTGGCTAAGTGTCCACTATACTCTTGACGTTCCTCACTTTTGTTGTCATAGGGATGTAGTTCTTTCCACAGAAAATCTTGCCTGCCTTTTTCTCCCTGTTCTTTCTTCCCTTTTTTCTCCCTTTTCTTTCCATTTCTCGTCTTTCTTTCATCTATCTTTACCAAGATAATTTTCCTTCTAATGACCTTGTTACCCATTCCTTCTTCTACACACTTCTTTCCTGAAATGCTCCTCTGATCAATACTTCCCTTTCAACATCCAGTTTTATTATCCAACTATAGATTCTCTTCCAAAGTCAGTCTTACATTCTAAAATCCATTTATTTCTTTTCTTCCTCCCTTAACTCTCAAGAAACTCTGAGCTAAACAAAATGCATAAAAGCATCTATAATGCCTTCTCTAAGTCTACAGCACGAGGCTACAAACCAAATGCCATCAGCAGTTAGTCAGGCAATATTCTTGACAATCGACAGTGACAACTGCAATGACAATTGATACTTAGCTTCCTTGTAGAAGAACCAATAGGACATAGTAGTTATTGTGACAAATTCAAGAACCCATCCCTTATCTAAGGTAGAGCAATTGCTACCAGCTCTTCTTAATTTTTTAAATATAAGCTGGAAAGTCCGGTTTTTTTCTTAAAAGAAGAAATAAATCTGAATTTTCATATGAAATATACAACTAATTTACCTTCTAAATACAATGGGTAGACCTATATTTTCAACCTTTGATCTATAGCACATATTGAATTACTCTCTAATCGATTCAAACATACATACCTCATCACAAAACCTGGAAGAGTGCTAAGCACATTGCAGGCCCTCAATAAAAGTTGATTGATGTTGTAACTGAGTCAATGGACTTATTCATACTCTTCACTTAGGGAGGAATTTCTGGACTGTTTCAGTGCTTGGGTAAGGTTAAGAAATATTACCTTGACTATGATGAAAATAAGGGAGATACAATCACTTTTTTCTTCCTAACCAGTGGTTTTATACTTCATTTGTTATCACCTAAACCCTATGATTATGATAAATTAGCTTTAGTATGCTGCACACAAGCTTTAGTGATTTCTTTATTCATGAGTGACTATAGGCCTTTAATTAATAACCACTGAAACTGTATTTTACTGGTCCATGTCTTACATGTCACCAACTGGCCAGACTTATTCATTCTTTCCCTGCGAAAACACCACTAAATGTAATGACTCGAATGGTATGCTTAACCTCCATGACAGAATTATAACATGAGAAAAAAAAAAAAACATGAAATTTGGAGGCAGACAAACCTGAGTTCAAATCCTAGCTATGACACTTGTTGTATATTCTTAAGCAAGTAATAAACTTCTTGGGGGTCTCATTTTTCTCATCTGTAAAATGGGACAATAAACTCCACTTACAAAGTTGTTATGAAGAGTATGAAGAGTAAATAAATAATATAAAATGCTTGGCAGTTTTCCTGGCCCACAGTGGAGAATACAAAATATTAGTAGCAACTCCCTTTGCTTACTTACTGTGTATCTCAGTTCAGAATGTTTTCTCTTTTTAGCTATAAAGTGGGTCAACTCATATTTACCTAGTATTCATAGTATTTTAACTTCCTATATAGTACTTGGAAACACTAAGAAAATTTGCCAGGTTTCAATTATAAAAGTGAGTAGATGGGCAAACTAATTTAACAAAAACACAATTACACAATTTACAGGTTGGTTCATTTCCTAGCCATAAAACAATCCAAAGATTCCTTGCTATAAAACAACACTAATACACATTTCTAAAAGTGTTCTAAAGTGAAGGTTTTTAGTACAATAACAAATTTACACCACCGGTAGATAAAAAATTTGTGCGTGTGTGTGCACATGGACACACACACACACATACACCACTGGTGGATAAAGGGTCATCACTCTAAAAAAGTTAATTTTTTTCCTAAGTATCAGATATATTCATAATTCAAGGTTTAATTTCATGATAGATGCCAAAGAGAAATTTATTCTTACATTCAAAATACATGTATTGAAACTTTGCTTTCAACTTAGATGAAGTAACAAGGACTGAATTTACTCTTCCACCTAAAACAACCAAATCACAGGACAAAATATAAGAAACAACAGTTTTTCAAAACACTCCACATCAAACAAAGGACAGTGATTCCTGAGGGATGGGAAACAAATAAGGTGAGCCCTGCAATTGGCCCATCTTTCTGCCTTGAAAGAGTGTCCCAGGCCGGAGCACAGAAAAGGTGTCTTAGTCTGTTTTGTGTTACTATAACAGAATACCACAAACTG
The DNA here is from genome assembly GCF_028858775.2 of Pan troglodytes. Taxonomy (NCBI): domain Eukaryota; kingdom Metazoa; phylum Chordata; class Mammalia; order Primates; family Hominidae; genus Pan; species Pan troglodytes. The sequence continues at coordinate 44,309,957 of NC_086015.1, forward strand.
GGTAATTTATTTTATAAAGGAACTCATTTCTCACAGTTCTGGATGCTGGGAAGTACAGTGAAGGGCTTGCATATGGTGAAGACTTTTTTGCTGCATCATCCCACAGTAGAAGGCAGAAGGGCAGGACAGAATGCATACGGACTTTTTAATGATAAATTCTGTCTTTAAATCGTCTCTTTCCTGTCTTATTTTACTGTAAGAAGTTAAAAGTAGCCATGCACAGCATGGAGGACTTGCTGTTTAGATATTTCTTTCACCAGATATCCTAGTCCATCACTCTTAACTTTCACCTTTCATAAAGCCTCTGGGCACGGACACTGTTCAGCCCAGTTATTTGCTACTTTATAACAAGGGTGGCCTTTGCTCTAGTTTCCAATACCTTGTTCTTCAGTTCCCTCTGAAACCTCATCAGAATGGCCTTTATTGTCCATATTTCTTTCATTATGCTGGTCACAACCACCTAAATAATCTCTAATAAGTTCCAGACTTTCTCTCGTCTTCTCTGTTTTTGAGCCCTCACCAGGATTGCCCTTAATGCACCATTCACAGCAATCCAAGCTTTTTCTACCTTGCTACACCAAATTGTTCCAGCCTCTATCCATTATCCAGTTCCTAAGCCACTTCCACATTTGTGGGTATTTCTCATAGCAACAGCCCTACTTCTCAGTACCAATTTTCTGTCTTAGTCCATATTATGTTGCTATAACTGAATACCACAGATTAAGCAATTTCTAAAGAAAAGAAATTCATTTCTCACAGTTCTGGAAACTGGGAAGTCCAAGGTCAAGAAGAGTGCATCTGGTGAGGGCCTTCTTGCTGAGTCATTCCATGGCAGAAGGCAGAAGAGCAAGAGAGCACACAGGGGAAGGGAGCAAAACTCATCCTTTTATCAGGAACTTGCTCCTGCAATAACTAATCCACTCCCATAACAACAACATTAATTCTTTCATGAGGGCAGAGCTAATGCCCTAATCATGACCTAATCATCCTCATGACCTAATCATCCCTTGAAAGTCCCAACTCTCAATATTGTTACATTGGAGATTAAGCTTCTAACACACAAACTTTAGGGAACACGTTCTAGTCACAGCAGAGAGGGAACACAGGCAGACCCCCAGCAGACTCCATAAGTAGAAAAAGTGGAGTGCAAAAATATTAGGGCAGCTAGAGTTTGCAAACAGAATATTAGAGAGGAGAGGGCTTCACAGAGAGGGAACGCTGGAAAGTTCTTTAGTCCTCCCCATGTATTCAGCAGAATACTAATGTAAGGAATGAATGTAAGGAAACTGTGAAGCCTAGGAAATAAACACCTAAAAGACGAAGGGGAATCAGTATGCAATATGCACACAGTCTGGGAATAGTACCTCTGTATATCTCACACTGGTCCTGCTTCTCTAGTCGAACACATACATACATATATAAAGAAACTTGTTACAGGGAATTGGCTTATGTGGTTATTAGAGTTGGTTAAGCAGCTTCTGTAAGGCTGTGTCTCTGCATCTGATATAGAGTCCATAGGGAAAGCAGTCAGTAAGGGAATGTCAGGAAAAGACTATCACAAGCAAGCTGAAACCCTGTAATCGTGAGCTAGTACTCCATGAGGATAGACTGAAATCCATGTCTTTTCTTGTTCCCTCTGACCTTAGTGGAACGGTAATTTTTTTTTCTTTTTTCTTTTTTTTGTTTTTTTGAGACAGGCTCTGGTTCTGTCAACCAGGCTAGAGCACAGTGGCACTTATCTCGGCTCAGTGCAACCTCTACCTCCCAGACTCAAGACATCCTCCCACCTCAGCCTCCTGAGTAGCTGGGAATACTGGCTCATGCCACCATGCCTGGATAATTTTTTGTATTTTTTATAGATCGGGGTTTCACCATGTTGCCCATCCTGGTATCAAACTCCTGAGCTCAAGTGGTCCGCCTGCCACAGCCTCCCGAAGTGCTGAGATTACAGGTGTGAGCCACCACGCCTGGCCAGGGCTCTTTTTTATGGAACTAAAAACACATACCTGGCTCATGAGTAAGGAAAAGGTGAAGAAAAATCCAGGGAAGGTAGCGCAGTTGTAGGCTCAGACACTGGTCATGCCATTGAGGTGAGTCAGCTACAAAAGTGCTTCTTTCCTTCCAGTTTCCAAATCATGAAAGATTAGTTCTTGTGATCCACCCAATCTGTAAATACACAAGAAAGGAAAGTCTGTGAAATGTAGTTCAGCCTAGCCAAGTTTTTATATTATAAAGCCATCATATAGAGAGAGAAAAAAGAAAAAAAATAAGAGTATCAGTGAACTATGAACAACTTTAATTAGCCTTAAATATGTGCAACTGGAGTTTCCAAAGTAGAGGAGAGAAGAGTGGGACAGAAAAATTCTAAGGAATAATGGAGAAAAATTTTTTAAATTTGATGAAAATTATAACTGAGATCCTAGAAGCTTAATGACCCTTAAACACAGGAAACATAAAATCTCTACACCAAGGCACATAATAATCAAATTGCTCAAATTGTTCAAAACTAGTGATAAAGGCAAAAATCTTAAAAGCAATCAGAGAAAAAAAAATTTTACATACAAGGGACCAAAGATACAATGACAGCAGATTTCTCATTGTTTACAGACAATGTAAATAAGAAGACAGTGGAGCCACAACTTTAAAGTTCTGAGAGGAAAAAAAAAATAGGCCAGGCATGAATAGTGCAAGCCTGTAATCCTAACACTCTGGGAGTCCAACAGGGAAGGATCACTTGAGCCTGGAGTTTGAGAGCAGCCTGGGCAACCAACCTAGCAAGCCCCGTCTCTATTAGAAAACAACAACAACAATTGTCAACATAGAATCCTATACCCAACAAAACCAGTCTTTCAAAAATGAAGGTTAAATAAAAATATTTCAGACATGCAAAAACTTTAAGAATTCATCACCTTCAGACCCACACTACAAAAAATAACAAAGGAAGTTCTGCCAGCAGAAAGAAAATAACACCAGATAAAAAATATGGATCTACACAAAAAATGAAAAGCACTAGAAATGGTAACTTTTTGGGTAAATTTTTTCCTATTAAACCTCTTAAAAAGATAATTAACCATTTTAAACAAAATAAAAATGATGTAGTACAAAAGTAAAATGTATAACAACACAAAAGGCTGGGAGGAAAGAAGTAGATGTACACGTTTGTCAAGTTCTAATACTGTATGTAAAGTGGTACAAAATATATGTACTAAACACATCCTATGAACAGGCATTTTTGGGCCCTAGTTACAATGATGAAAACAATCTACCCCCTCTCCTTGAGGAATTTACCTCCTCCTGTACTCTCCCAAGAAGCTTAATCAGCTTTTACACTGAGCAGAAAAACTGCGGGGTAAGACCTCTTTTTAAAGTGACCTTCTTTTTAATGTTTCAGTTCTACGCTGGCAATGCATTATGGAGTAAATGACATAAGATGCAGCCACTATTTTAATGTTAAAGAAATATGTGCCTGTAGGTAAGATATATTGTTATACACTACCATTAAAGTTCATTCTATGGTCACAAGAAAGGACTGAAGGTTCCACCTCCAGGTCAACTGAGATTACAATCAACATCTAACCAAAAGTCCCCAATTTCATTCACAATGAAGCTCTACAATTAATAATACTCAAACACAGTTTCTAAACTTATTTCAATAAGATTGAAATTACTCCCATTTAAACAGATGTGATTCTAAGAATGTCTATTTTTAGATGGGAGTTGCATAAGTTGCCAGAAATGGATCTGGCAATGTCAAGGTTATGTCTCACTGAAAAACAGACATAATTTAACCTTTGTGGGGGGAAATACGCTATCCTGCATCTACCATGGAGCAGATGGATATGTAAGCATGGATGTAGGGAGAGAGTGGCAATGGGTGGGCCTTTTTGCTTCAAGCACCCCACCATGCACATACTTGTCCTTTCCTAAGGGGGTAATATATATAAATCTTGTGGCAGCAAAGGGGTTTTATTTCTGTTGTTTATTCTGTATCCACCTTTCCTGGACTATTCCAGTGTAATCAAGTTGCATAAATTGACTGACACCATTCTAAGAAAAATTTTATTGTAAAGAACCAAAGTGACTAGGGCTGTAATGAGATTTCACAAGAGTACAGGATCACAGGAAATGAAAAGAGAAACACCATATATATTCTGTAGAAAAATGTATAATGTTCTAGCAACTGCCCCAACCTCACATCAGAATCAGTCACTTCCAAGCATTCTCATTGTACAACTCCTGGAAAAGGTTTTGAACAATAAACTTCATCTTCTGTGCCATACACTATAGTAAGTGCTTGTGATACATTTTCTGATGCATTCATTACAAAATCCTATAAGGTATAAATTATGATGTCCTTTTCACAGGAGACTGAGGCTTAGAGAGGTAAAGTTTTCACAGCTACTAATGGCTAGACAAGAATACGATGCCAGATCTCACTCTTAAGCCTAGACCCTTACATTCTATAAAAAGCATAAATAAGCCATTGGATCCAAGTATATTCAAATCATACATTGCACCATAAGCCACTACTGCCCCAGAAGTCCACAAGGAAGATAAATTCTCAAGTGTCAGTGGTGAAGGAAAGAAAAATACCATGATTGTAGGTCAAGCTTATGACTGAAACCCCAATGCAGAGCTGTTAGGAAACCTGGGCTGGAACATAAAGCCAAAGATTGGAGGCCTCTGAAGCCAAATCCGTCCGCTAACCCCAACTTAACTCATAGAACCAGCTGGCTCTATGGGAGGTGGGAAACTGAAGAGATGAGAAAGCTCCAAGACACAGGAGATAAAAGGGAGAAAAGAAGGTGGTTAGGTCTGCCCCATTGAACTTCCAGGTATTTGAGAAAAGGGGATAAAAAGTGAGATGCATTTATGTACATGACCTGTCAACATACAATAGCCTTGTCCTCTAGTAAATATGTCCAATCGAATGTCCCAAGAGCTTACCCCTCTGATTAGCAACACTCCATCATGAAAGGAGAGTAAGCAGTTTTGGGGAGAGGTAATTCACCATGGGCCCTGAGGGTGCCTCCATGTTCTTATTGGTTTGCCAAGAATGCAAGGCCCTGACCACATTTTACCTTGGCCTTTTCTCAGAGTTGTATTTGCAGGGAGCAGCCCTGAGGGATGAGGAAATATCGCCCCCCAAGACAAGCTTGTTACTGCTTACAATAAAAGCAACAGACTCCACAAGCACAGTGTTCCTCTCCTGTAATACAACCCACTGCGTGTGTAGGCATCAATCAAGACCCACCTGTGTTGGACTTGGGTCCAATCCATGGGTCTTAGATTTGTGGGCATAGGAAACCAGCATTAACACTAAGCTCTGGCTACTGCTTTTGCCATGAGTAATAAAGGCCTATCTCTAACGCAAGAGTCTCAGTTTCAGTACCCATGAAACTGTGGCAAGCTAACCTGTTAGCCTGCAAGTAGGATAAAAATCTCAGACCCTTCACAGTTCTTGACAGCAGGAGGGTAGAATGAAAGGGAAGAAACTTGAATGCAATACTGTCCCTTCCTTGAGACTACAAGTTATGTGGCATGGCCATGTATCCACATTCCCTTCTAATTAAGATCACCAGTGGGGAGTTACTATGTCAGGGAAATTTCCTCGTACTTATTGAGTTAGCTCCATTTAGTCTTCAACCTCGCAGGCGTTGAAATTTTCTTATTCTGATATGTTTTATAAATTACATGTTGGCTTGGTTTAACTCTCCTTTTAGATTCAAAAGCTCTCTGAAAATAAGAAAAACTATTGACTCTTTAACATGTGCATAATTTTTGTTTCTGTTCAATATTATACTCCGTGGATACTCCACATATAATGTGCTAATTGTCAGCATGTTAATCATCATCACTATTAACGTTTTTAACTAAGAGCCTACAAATACAGATCCCATTCACCCACCTTCCTTACTCCTTTCCCAGGAAAGTGGGAGAGTACAAAGCATATGATATTAGGAAACAGCCCTAGGTTATGACTTTCTCTTCTGTGGATCTTCTGATCCATTCTACAGAAACATTGACTCAATAATCATGTATTTTAGACACAGAGATAGCAACTGAATTGTTTTATTCATACCATGCACATTATTAACCACTTGACAACACAGTTGTGGCCAGGAAACGTAATTTTAAACTCTCAGCTACTTAACTCTCATTTAAAGTTGAGATGTGAGAAATACTAGTTATGATCCTCAAAGGACATTCATTCTTTGGGGTTTCTCTTTGTACCTTGTCTCCTGGAAATACCAGTCACCTTGACTCATCACTTGGGAATAGTGATTTCCCATTTCACTAATTCAGTAAAGAGACCCTGGGGTCTTCCCAATTGTGGGAGGGCAGAAGCTGTCCGTAGCGAGATTTGGATATCTGCTCAAAGTACTAGGCAAACATTCTTTTTGCCCTTCAATATGTTCACATTTTCTTACGATTAGATATGCAAGATACAAAGGGCTTGTTTTAGGGTACACACTCAGGAGAAGAAAAAGCTGCCTGGCCTGCTTTTACATAGATGGCCTTAAGCCTTCATGCAGGCTATGTGGAAGTTCTCTTAGCCTCATTAAATCCAGCACAGTTCAGGAGATTTTACAGTTTGGAGGAAAAGCTTTGTAGTAATAACCAGAGTTATTTAAACTGGAATTTTCCTTCTACTTATCGTCTACCAACCAGTCTGGAGTCAGGTTTATCAGTTTGGGTTCTTTGAGGAGCAGACATCAAGATGGGATTCGATGTGCAAGAAATTTATTGGGGGAAATGCCTGTGAAGGACGGAAGGAAGAAAGGTTGAATTAGAAGAATCTTAGACTTCAGCACAAATCTAAGGAAGTTCAGCCAGGCCAATGGAGAGTCCTTGAGCCAGAGCTGCCTGTCAGAGAAGTTCCACATCTCCCAAGAACAGGCCTGCTGTAGCATCTTTGTTGTGCTCAGTCACTGGCTAGGAATGGCTGATGGGAAGTGTGGCCTCAACGGGATGCAATGCTGAATTCAGAGCATAGCAGCTGGGGCTGTTCATCAGTTATGCCCACTGACGCAGGAAATCTGAATGGTGCATTATCACATCCACCACGGTAGGCAGCCTAAGGATGGATGAGGACCCAAGTCTCCAACCAGATAACACATCCTCCTGACCAGCAGATATAAGAAACAGCTGCAAAAAACCCACCATTGCCTTCATTGTGGGCAAACTGCTAGGGATGCTTCCACTACATCACAGTGTTCCCTTTATGAGGGCCCAAGAATAATACCTCCTGTGGCTCAGGGCCTGGCAAAGCTATTCCTCCTGCGCAACTGGTATGTTTTCATCCTGTAGACAAGATTTTCTAGCTGATTTCTTCTTTGTCTTAACTATCAGAAAGTTAGAACCAGACTTGCGGTTCTACCTTCAGCTTTAGGTGCTTTTCAATTATTATCTTCTATAATTCCTTTACTCAGCACAACTGTTCTCTGTGAGTGATCTAAAATGCTTTTCTGAATTAAGACAAGAAATAATTACCTTAACCTAGGCTGGTACCATTTAGAACTAAAAATGCTAGATTTGAAATGCTTCAGTTTATTCTTTTTATGATAACTTTACACACAGGCCAAATTCTTTCACTCTAAACTAGTGCTATCTAGTAGAAATAGAGCATGAGCCACATGTAATTTTAAGTCTTTAGTAGCTACATTAAAAAGGTAAAACGAAATAGGTGAAATTAAGACAATTTAAGTCTTTGGAAGCCTACTGTATATCTTCTACTTACATCACATCCCAATTTAAATCAGCTATACTGCAAGTACTCAATGGCCACATGTGGCTAGTGGTTTCTGTACTGGACACTGCAGGTCTAAACACAAATACTATGAATCATGAGAGTTAGAAGAGCCTTAAGAACCACAACTGTATCTGATCTGTATTCATACTGGCTTTGATTAAAGATTTCTGAGCTCCTGGGGGTTTCTTTTTTCTTTCTTTCTTTCTTTCTTTCTTTTTTTTTTTCTCACTCCTGAAGGTTTCTGATGCAAACACTAAATCTAAGAAAAGTGAGTTCTCCTGACAGGGGTAATGACCATGAAACCCTAAGATTTCTGGAATTTTTCTTTTAATTTCTCTGTTTGTAGTTTTTTCTTCACTGGATCACCTTCGGCTTCTTCTGAGAAATAAAGTAATATAAAATACTCATGTACATCTACTAAGAAAGAAAGGAAACAAAGAGATGCATTATCTAGATTACAAATTATTTAGAAATTAGAGTGTTAGAGTATTAACATAGGGCACAAAATTGAACTAATAAAATTACTTTAAAGCACACTTATTTAGATATTTTGATGCTCCTTGTTTTGGAGCCAGCTCTAAACTTTACACCTCAATTTGGGATAGGAAGAGTGTTTTCCATTTGAATCAGGGCTGGAAGACCACAAATGTGGTTAGATTTCTGAGAGTTAAGAATTTGATTTTTTTTTCAGGCATTAACCTACAAAAGCCTTCATTTCCACACCTGGTGCATAGAGTAATGCTTACCTTATAAAATAGCTATGAAGATTAATAATGTTATATATAAGCTTTGTAACAGGCAAACAGTAAGTACTAAATAAATGGCACTTATCATCATTGTTAACTACAAAAGACTGTCAAATCCAGGTATTCCTAACCTGGGGTCTGCAGATCCTTGGCTCATGGATAAAACTGCAGGGGTGGAGATCCCTACAATTGGATGGGGAAAGATTATATCTGCATTTTCATTAACCTCTAAGCAAAATTTACCATTTCTTTCCATTATGAATAAAGGCAACATCATACTGTTAGAAGGACCTGTCACTTCGCACCAATAGAAGTCACACATACTTTCATATTAAATTTCTGATGTTACAGACATCACAAAATATCTCTTACATTTATCAGCTTTTTGAAATTATAGTATTAGACCTAATCTTGCTAGATCTTATTAGTGTATTAATAAAGAAATACATGTTATTAATGTATTTTTTAAATTTCAATATAATTGGTTTCCTTTGTAATCCTATGTACTTTGTGAACTTAAAACTTCTCATTATTCTGAGAAGGGATTCAGCAGCTTCACAGGATTGCCATGGCACACACAAAAAAGTTAAGAATCCCTAAATTTTAGTCTATCTCTTTGCTTCCAGAAAGCCAACCAAGTTTGACAATTGAACACACCTGCCTGAGTGAGCCAATTCCCAAAGTCTCGGGTTTATTTTTCTGTGCGTGACCTGATAGGAAGATATTACGGTCTGGTACATGACTCCATCAATTAACCTATTTGCTGAGCTCACCTTCAGCTTATACCTGGCATCTTTCCTGAATTCTGTGTTGGGCCTTCTGAGGCACACAAAATGAGCTGACAAGCTGATTTTCTGGTATCTTCTGTTCACACACACCTGTCCCCCACTCGATGCCAGGCCCAGAATGAAGCTGGGCAGTGATTCTCAAGCCTGATCCCAGACCAGCAGGCAGGATCAGCGTCACCAAGGAGCTTATGAGAATTGCAGATTTTCAGGTCACACCCTAGACTTCCTGAAACAGAAACTTTGGGGTCTATCAGTGTTTTCTCAAGCCATCCAGAGACACACGCTTGAGTCTGAGATCCACCGTGCTAGGGAATCGGAGGTCCGTCCAATCCCGGAAAGAGAGGCTCCCATCTCCAGCACTGGTTGAGACTAACACCGCTCCTGCAACTGGGGTTGGAATTTCAATGCAGGTAGTTGCTGAGGGGGGGCCAATGAGTTGAAAGCCGGAGCAAGGGGACTTGTTTTGTTCCTGCACCCCGATTTTACTTACATTACCCGGGGCCTCGAGGGTGACTCATAGAGATTAGCCCTGAGCGTCGACCCCTCGGCGCCGCCACTGCACAGCGAGAGAAGGGGAGTCAAGAGAGACGCTTGAGGCCCTTGACGGTCCTCCCCTACGAGCTCTCTGGGAAGAGAGCCCCAGACTTGCGAACTCTCGGCCGCTCTGCGGCCGCTTGAACACTTCGCGGGTCTTCCGCCCCGCGCTAGAGGGCGCACTCCGTGACGGGAATTGCGGTCTCGGCCGCCCCCGGCCTCAGGCTTTCCGGGCTCTGCTGCCTCCAGAAAACTACAAGTCCCAGGATGCTCGGCGCGGGAGGGTCACGTGGGAGGGGCCGCGGGCGCGGCTAAATAGTCTCCATCGGCCATTTTGTGCGAGAAGCCGCAGCGCCGCCTCTTCTCTCGCGCCCTCGCATCTGTCGCCGCCGCCTCTTCCTCCGCCTCCTCCTTCGCCCCTTCCTGCCTCCTCCCGGCTTCCGCCGCCGCCACTCCAGCCTAATCCCAACCCCAGGGTGAAGCGTTTTCTTATTTATTTCCGTTTTCTCGCCACTACAGCCTCCTGACAAGGTGATCCGGGCGGGCCCCGCAGGAATTTTATCCCCTCACCGGCCTCACACTAGTATCGCATGTCCACTATCCAGAACCTCCAATCTTTCGGTAAGATCCCGTCGCCGCCGCCTCCCTCCCTTGCCCCGCGCGCATCTCGGCCTTTTGCCCGCCTGGCCACCGCCCCTAGGGGCCCTCTTTCTGCCCTTCCCGCACCCCTAGTGGGGCTTTGTCTCGGCGCCCAGAAAATGGCGACGGGGCCCCTGGCGACCCCTTCCCCGAGGACAGCGCCGGACTCCGAGCCCTCCTCTCGGAGCCCCGGCCGCGGGCCCTGCGCCACCCCCTGCCCCGTCCTTGACCCGGCTGTCGCCTCCGCTTCTGCCCCTTGAAACCTTGGCTACCCTATTTCGTGGACTCCTAGATCGGCCCTGCTACTTGCAAAGGGTATGCCGGGCCAGGGGAATCAGGGATCGGCGCCCGTTCTCTGGCAGCTCCTGGGGGCACTTAGGGAAAGATGCGGATGCAGGCCTCTGATCTGTCACTGGCCAGTGGTTCAGTCTTCTCTGCTTGCGTAGCAATTTGTAAAATTACGCCTCTTGATATATATGTAATCTACTTTTTGTTTTTTTGGCAAGGCACAGTTACGGTTAAATGATTAAGGTGGGCGTATTCGAATGTTTATGTTTTCATCAGAATGTAATCGAGATGACGCACATTTTTATAGCGGCTGCAATATTAAGGTTTTCTAAATCTCCTTTTTCTCATTAGAGGACCATATTCAACGATAACATTATCTATCTATAACAGCGTTTTTCTGCAATGGACATAGCTGTTCAAATGTTTCTCTTTTTTGTGAGAGTATCTTGGGGGTTTTATTAATACTCCACCCGCATCTCCATTCCTACCGGCAAAAACAGCAAAGGCACTAGAACCTTCATTGATGACTGTTTGGATTGGTAGTATAATGTATTTCTGGAAAGTACTTCTTCAAAAATATTTTTCTACTTTGGATTTTTTTTTTTAATCCATTCGCAGACCCCTTTGCTGATGCAACTAAGGGTGACGACTTACTCCCGGCAGGGACTGAGGATTACATTCATATAAGAATCCAGCAACGGAACGGCAGAAAGACACTGACTACTGTTCAGGGCATTGCAGATGATTATGACAAAAAGAAACTTGTGAAAGCTTTCAAAAAGGTAAAGGGATTAGGAAGAAAGGATTAGAGTTACTGATGCACACCTCTGAACTGGATTATGATTCACACCTTTATATCGGCGTGGATGAAAATGACTAGACCAAGAAAGTTGTTCTCATTTTTGTAATTAACATGTAAATATTTAGTTATTCTCCCAGTGTGGTCTCTCATTTTAAAAGAAGATTCGCGTTGCTTTTAAATAAATTTAAATGTGAAATATTTAGTTCTTGATGTTACACATAAAATCATTTCTTGGTTTACAAATTAATTTGGAAGGATTGTGGATTATAGAAGACAAAATCTGTTTCTCTAAATATGATCTAGCTTACTGAAATGGTTAATTCTGTTCATACGGTGAAATAAAACCTCATAGTAGTTGACTAAATTTTGTTGTATATTTATGCACTTTTCCAGAAATTTGCCTGTAATGGTACTGTGATTGAACATCCTGAATACGGAGAGGTTATTCAGCTTCAAGGTGACCAAAGAAAAAACATCTGCCAGTTTCTCTTGGAGGTGAGTGATTGGGTGCTTTATGTGTAACCTTGAGATTGCTTTTAAAATTGTATTTAAAGGCAACATGATTTGTTTTCTACTAAGTAAAAAATCATACGAATGAAGGAAATTAGGTAAAATAAAGACATGGTAGTTACTTGGAAAGCAAAGACCTTTATCTGGTTTATTTTGTCATTAGAGTATTCGATCATTTCTGTATATACACACACAGGATATTTCTTGGCATGTAAAGTATTCAAATACGTGTTGAATTGTTGGCTATCAGCAGTGCATGCCACAGACAACAGTGTTGCAGTAAGCTGTTGATAGTGATTCTTTTTAATTACTCTTCCATGTTTTCTTAATGAATTTTTATGTTTCTCAGAATTATTTTGCTAAATTAGATTTTATTTTACAGGTTGGCATTGTCAAGGAGGAACAGCTTAAGGTTCATGGATTCTAAAATGAACCTAAATACGTGGAGAATTTCTTGAATAGTTTTGTTCTCTAAACCCGGTTTGGCTGCCTTGTGAAATGATTCCCTGCAGTAAACGGACTTTTCATTTATTTAATCATTCAAACTTCCATTCACATCTGCATGATTACAGAAAACATCGGGTATGTAGACTAGTAACACATAAGAAAATTGCAGTAAGATGGTAACAAAACCTCATATTGTCTTTACATGTTTCCAATGGAAAATGTTTTGAGGGTTTATTGTTCAGTTTATTACGTTTCACTTGATTAAACTTTTTTGTTGTTGTATTAAACCATGTACGTTGCAGCTTAACAATAAAAAAAAAATCTATGAATCTTTGCGAGCAATTATGCTCCCAAATCTAAGCAAGTAAAATAGACATTTTGTCTTTCTTAATTGGAGTTCTCATTCTGCATATATTCCTTCGGATTAGCTTCAGCTGTTAAACGCAGCGCTTAGAGGAGAACCTTTCTTATATCCAGTGCTAGAGAACCTTTGTTATTTGTAGCTTGTGTTTTTCATCTACTGATTTAAGAATAGAAGCAGGAGTAGAAATTCAGCCAGAGCCACTAGTCATGGCAAAGCAAGTAAAAGTTGTCAAAGAATTTATCAGATTGTAGTATTAAATGTTGTTAAAGAGTATGAAGTTTAACAGTATTAGAACATAGAGTTCTTTTCTGTGTTCTTATCAGTTGTTACTGAGTTGCCAAGTCTATCCCTAAGTACCAGATACTGTAATAGTCTTGCGACATAAAGCATATTTAGTCACAGGCACTTCCCTGCAAGTGTAGGTTGATGGTATCACTGCCTTACAGATGGAAAACACTGGGCCTCAGGTTAATTTCCCAAGAGTGCTAGAAAGTGACAGGGTGTCAGCCCAGAGATTCCAGCCAGGAAATTTCTTTCACTACATCATGATTTTGGTATGTGTTTAACCAAAGTGAACCAGAGCCACAGATGACAATGACCAGGGGTGATAGTGGTGTAAGAAATAACCACCAGCCACTGTGTCTCATGCCTATAATCCCAGCACTTTGGGAGGCCAAGGCGGGCAGATCACTTGAGGCTGGGAGTTTGAGACCAGCCAGGCCAACATGGTGAAACTCCATGTCTACTAAAAATGCAAAAAATTAGCCGGTGCGCACCTGTAGTCCCAGCTGCTTCAGGCTGAGGCACCAGAATCTCTTGAAACTGGAAGGTGGGGGTTGCGGTGAGCCAAAGTGGCACCACTGCTCTCCAGCCTGGGCAATAGAGCAAGACTCTGTCTCTTAAAAATACATATAATTTGCAGTTCTTAATTAAGAGATTTCTGCAGCTTATCTTCTTGAGTTCCAGTCTCCTTTCTATTAAGTAGTATTTACTTGGTTGTACGGGCCATGCCACTAAAACCATTTAGCCGATGCAAAGAAATGCATCTGCAAGGGCAAACTTTATAGCTTACTACAGTTGGATGAGGATGGTATGGGAAAAAAAAAAAAAGTCTTATTTTGGGGCCAGTGAGCCCTAATGAGCCCTTGCCTATATTTTAGTGATACTGTTTTTGGGAAAACAAAATCAGCCCCCACAAAGTTTGCCTCTTAAAGACACTAAGTAATAATAGGTTTGTTATTTTCTCACCTCATCCTTCCTCCAATACAGTAAGACAGACAAGAAGTATACACCAGAATATAGACCCAAATTTGATAAGCACATTTCTGGAAAACATCAATACAGTTTGATGAAGAAGATCAAGAAGTTTGGGAGAATTTTCCAAGTTACTAAGAACCTCCTACTTTTTCATCTGTAATATTGTATAATAGCACCCTGTTGAGGGGTGCTGTGGAAATAGTAAAGCAGAAATTTATATTAACAGCCACATTCAAGTGCTGCCTAAATAGACAACATCTGCTGAGAGCTGAGCTAGTGCCAAGAAAATAATTTATATTAGATGGGAAAGAAAGCACCCCTCATCCTGGGACCCATAGACAAGCTCTGTAGTAATCACTTCCTGTGTGAGTCCAAAGTGGGTGGGATTAAAAGGCTTAAGGAAAACTTCCGTCTGGATTTCATGAAGAGCACCTTTCCTGATTCTCTTCCCTTCAGCCTGAGTTCCAGCACCTGATTGGACTTTGAACTTGTGGGGCAGTCCCAATCTTTAGAGCAAGAAAGAGACGAGGAGGCATTGTGTAACTGTGGAGGAAAGATAACATGTCTTAGAGATGCAGCAAACTGGCAGTATCCAAACTGGATATCTCTCTGTGTCTTCCATGTTGGAAGGTCTTGATCTGCAGTTTCTTTAGTGGTTTATACTTCAGGGTGCACAATGCGTAATACAAGTAGAAGACAAATAGGTTTATCCCTAGACTTTTAAACTTGGAGACGCCATTAGGAAGTTAAGACCTTTGGTTGAATCATAGCCTGGAGTAAAGTGCTGCCAGCAGCAATGTCCTCTGCCTTTCAGTCCTGGCTCTCCTGAGGCCGAGGAAACCCCATGGAAGCAGTCTGATCAACCTGCTTAGGAACTCGAGTAACAGGAACTGTTCTCTTAACCATTCCAGAAACGGGGTGGCTCTGATCATATGGAAGGGACAGTTCTAGTTCCAGTCATGATGGCAGTTAACCAAAATAACTTGAGAAATACGGAGTTGTAATGCAGGCTTCTGTGTGTCACGTGTATGCCACCAGCCTGGCTCCACCTAATGGAATGGGTAATGACAGCTTGGGAAAAGGCAACCTCATTCGACCACCTCCACACACCAGCTGCACTGGGTTTCTGAGGACTCCCCTTACCAAGCCAAAGGTCCATTTGGGAGAGAAACAAAGGCATAATCCTGCCGTACTAAATCCAAGAGAGTCCTCAATTGTGGACTGTGATCACTTGACAAGCAAGAGGTAGCCAGGTGACATTGTGCTTGTCTGGGATCAAAGGGCCAAGGGAATCAGCTAGAATTAAGCAGGAGCAAAATTATATAAGGAGGCCTCAGCATTGAACACTCTTCACATAGTCATGTAGGCAATTAACTCCTTTTTATCTGGATAATGGAAGCATGGGGAAAAAAACCCATAAATCAGAGGAATAGCCTATATTTCTTCCCTCCTGGAAAACCATTCAGAGTGGAATTAATACTGATGAGAGGAGGGAATGCCAGACTCCTCCAATGTTCCTTACCCAGCATTATTGTGTTAGATGACTTTAGGGATTCTCTGAGCTACACGGGAGAACTTAAAATGGCAATTTAAGGCTGGGTGCGGTGGCTCATGCCTGTAATCCCAGCACTTTGGGAGGCCAAGGTAAGCGAATCACGTGAGGTCGGGATTTGAGACCAGCCTGACCAACATGGAGAAACCCCGTCTCTACTAAAAATACAAAATTAGCCGGGTGTTGTGGTGCATGCCTGTAATCCCAGCTACTCGGGAGGCTGAGGCAGGAGAATCACTTGAACCCAGGAGGCAGAGGTTGTGGTGAGCCGAGATCGTGCCATTGCACTCCAGCCTGGGCAACAAGAGTGAAACTCCGTCTCAAAAAAAAAAAAAAAAAAAAAACTGAAATAGCAATTTAAACTCGGCATCGGCTTGTGAGGATACCATCGTGGGTCAGGTGGCTTACCTGGTAAGTCATCAGTCTGATTTTGAACCCACCACGGGTAGCAGTAGATCTGCTCTGGTATATAGATAGCTCTGCACCTGTGAACTGAGGGTGAGGGCCCTGATGCTGCATGATGCTGGATCTAGGTGCCTTCATCTCAAACTAGTGAACAGCCTACAGACATTTTTCATGCAAAAAGCAATGACATATAGATAGGCACCATTCGTTCAAGGCACAAAAGAAGCTTAAAGCCCCCACAGGGAATCTAATTGATCTCAGGCCTCATGCTCAGGCTTCAACTGCAGTTGCCTGTTCTAGTCTAGAGGGTTTTGAAGGGCCTCAGGTCTATAGAATGGTCCAGAAGGAGGCTAGCTTTAACCCCAGAGTTTGTCTCCATGTGTCCTTTACCCATTCTTACCAGGGTGCCAGACCCCAGACCCCACATCCCGAGTCCACTGGCAAGGAACAACATACTGTCTGGAAAGTAGAGAGAGAACTTTTTTTAAATGTTTATTTATTTATTTATTTATTCATTTGTTTATTTTTGAGATGGAGTTTCACTCTTGTTGCCCAGGCTGGAGTGCAATGGCATGATCTCAGCTCACCACAACCTCCGCCTCCTGGGTTCAAGTGATTCTCCTGCCTCAGCCTCCCGTGTAGCTGGGATTACAGGCATGCGCCACCACGCCCGGCTAATTTTGTATTTTTAGTAGAAACGGGGTTTCTCCATGTTGGTCAGGCTGGTGTCGAATCCCAGCCTCAGGTGATCCGTGCACCTCTGCCTCCCAAAGTACTGGGATTACAAGTGTGAGTCACCGCACCTGGCGTTTTTATTTTTAAATTTATTTTTCCCTTTTATTTTTAGTTGACATGTAATATACATGTTTGTGGGATACAAAGTGACATTGCGATACATGTACACAATATAAAATCAAATCAGGGCGATTAGCATATCCATCACTTCAGACATTTATCATTTCCTTGTATTGTGAGTATTTTAAATCCTCTTTTCTAGGTTATCCATGTCAGCCATGACAAATTCTGTGGGGAAGACATCACCAGACAAGGATTTGGTAGAAGGTATAATTCCTTGAAGTAAGAAAAGGCCAACCTGGGCGCGGTGGCTCACGCCTGTAATCCCAGCATTTTGGGAAGCTGAAGCAGGTGGATCACCTGAGGTCAGGAGTTCCAGACCAGCCTGGCCACCATGGTGAAACACCATCTCTATTAAAAATACAAAAATTAGCCAGGTGTGGTGGCACACTCAGGAAGCTGGGGCAAGCGAATCAGTTAAACCAGGGAGGCGGAGGTTGTAGTGAGCCGAGATCACATCACTGTACCCAGCCTGGGCGACAGAGCAAGACTCTGTCTCAAAATTAAAGTTAAAAAAAAAAGAAAAAAGAAAAAGAAAAGGCCCACCCCCATAAACATCCACTCTTAGTGCATCACTGCCATTGACTTGTTAAAAAACGCAGAAAAGCTTAGCCCAATACTAGCATCAGGAAGAATAGTAAATGAGTGGCCAGACACACTGAATGGGAACCAGTAACAGCCCACTTGGTAGATGAAGTATGTTGAAATGAAATATAGGGTACCCAGTGAATGATGCTATTACAGAAGAAATTGAAGGGGGACGGATTTCTGTAAGTATGCAGTCCTTTATCACCCCCTTGTGGCCACTTAAACAACTGGAAGGCTCCTAGCAGTTTACATACATTATAAAGGTTTAAGTTGCAGACATCATTAAAGCACCAGCTGACAGGTTTGATTTTGTCATCACTCAAATGTGATCCAGAAATTAATCTAGCCAATCATTTATTATTACAATTCATATAAATCAATTGCCATTTTTCTTTACCTGGGAGAGACAACAATGTTTTCATGGTCTTGCCCTGGGGATATATAAAGCACCTCAGCTACTATCTACCACGGTGCTGTTAGAAGGAATTTAATTTAAATGTAAACAGAGACTTCTGTTTACAGCCTCCAGGGAATGAATGATTAAGCTAGAAAACAATCAAGACTCCTAAATTGTCGCTTGTTGAGAAACAGAGTCTGGAATTTGCATACACACACCCTAAATATTCAGTGCTCTCAATCTAAACCACTGTCTTAGGCCAATACAGAAGTTAATGTGCCTTTCACTTACGAGGTTGCCTAAAGGCTTTAGTCTGGGAAAAGCAGCGACAGGGTTCCTTAAAACTCCTTAATGCCATTCCGGTAGACCTGAAGAACCCAGAACAGGACTCATTTGGAAAACTAATCATGAGGAACCTACTCACTTGCAGAGCATCTAGCAGATCTCACCTGCACAGGTAGGGGAGGGCTAATGAGAGCTCAGTAGTAACCTGGAAATGGTGCTCTAGGGATTTGGTCCCACAGGAATCAACAGCAGCATCACCAGATGGGCCTCTGGTTAGAGATCCCCACAAGAGGTGTTAAGAGGTATAACTTAGGAAACTATCTCTTTAACAACAGATCCTTTGGGCCTTTTTACATTTTTATCAAGCATTGCCCCTCATTTTCTCACTTCTCTTACATTAATAATAAAAATAGCTAATTCCTTTTCAACACTTATATTGTAGGTCCTGCTCTGAGAATTCTACATGCATCAGCTCATATAATTATTTTCACAGACATCATGACCCGGCATAGATTCCCTGGCTTACCATCACAATCACACCCCTTGCAAATATCATCTCCCCTTGATCCTTTCTCCTTTTTTTTTTTTTAATTCATTTGACAAAACCCCAATCCAATCCTTGTTCAACCTAACTATCTGCTCCACAACAGCACATAACACCTGGAGATAGCTGGGGGGTGGGGGTGGGGGTGGGGGGGTAGGGAAGATGGCGTTTCTTTCTTCCTTTCCCTTTACCAGTCCCCCCTCCATCCTCCACTAAGCAAGGTGAAGGCTTGGTCTTATCTGTCATTGAGATATTTGACCGCCTTCATTTTTCCACCTCCAAGTCTACCCTTTGGAGGCAATGTTGCATACTCTGTCTTCTTTCCCATACAAGGCATGAAGTACACTTGCTCCACCCATCAAAACAAACCCCTCCATTTGTGTCCTGGGTACCATCTCCTCTTCTCCATAAAATACCACTGTAATTATCTCCTTTCTTCTGAATCATCAATTTCTTCCTCTCTACTGGATCATTTTCATCAGATGGAAACATCTAGTACTGCCCGTCTTTCAAATAGAAGAAAAGAAAACCATTGATCTCACATTCCCTTCAGCAAACAAAGAAAAAGCCTGCTTCTTTACCCCCAAACTCTTTCCCCAGTTGGCCTCATCTAAGTAAATGGCACTGCCATCCATAGAATTGCTCAAACTTAAAACTTTATCTTTGAATCTTCCCTTCCTTTACTGCCTTTACCCCGTCCTATGTAATGGGGTCTTAGTGTTTCTACTTGCAAAATGTATCATATCCATCCTTTCCCCTACCCCCAACTTCTGACTAGTGCACCTGACAAGCACAATTGTTTTGCACCCGGATTACTACAGTAGCTCTCCAGCTGGTCTTCCTGCATCCATTCACAACACAGAAGCCTGAGGATTCTCCAAAATTCACGTGAGATTATGTCAGTTCTCTGCATGAAATCTTCTGAAGGCTTCTCACTGCACTTAACACTAACTCCAAACATATTACAGTGGCTTACAGGATGCCACATCACCTGTTCCCTGCCTATCCCTTGTTCTTGCCATCTAGCCTCTGACTCTCCACTACACGACCAGACCCACTGGTCTTCAACCTTAAAGCATTTACACTCCATGTTCAGTTGGTCCAGAATACTCAGTCCTGCTCCCCATCTCCCTTCTTGTCCCTCAATTTCAGTTCAAACCTCATCTGAAGAAAGCCATCTCTGACCACCCAATCTAAATAAGCCCCTCACCACCCATCCCTAACACAGCACCCTGTATTTTGTTTTCTTTATAATACTTATCTTTATTTAACAACATCTTGCTCATTGTTTTGCTAGTTTACCTTGCATCTCCCTACCACTAACATGTAAGGTATACAAGAGATACTTGTAGGAGATGCTGTCTGTGCCTCACCCATATCCCTTGGCACTCACCTTTCCCACACATGTGCCCTGGATGCTCCAACTGCAAGCTTCTGTGTCCAACTGCAAGCATTGCTTGAGGGCATTCCCTGGCCCCAGGAGCATGCAAGGGATGGAAATACTTGAGACTGGGGTAGGATGGAAATACCAAGGAGTTAACACCTGCCCCCTGCACCCCTCACACTAGCAACCTTCAATCAATGGCAGGTGGAAATCGCTATATAATTATCCCAGCTCACTTACCCTCAGGTAAGAAAAGCATGGAAGCATGGTCTACACTGACTCCCAGGATTTCCCAGCAAGATTGGACCTCAGTTGCAGATAAGAGTAACCTGTCAATAAAGTATCATTTATTGGCTCCCTTCCCTTCCCTTCTCTGTCTCATTTTCCCATACCTCCACCTATGCTTTCTGAGATCACCTCCCAAATAAACTACCAGCACTTACATCCTTATCATAGCCTTCTGGGGGAACCCAACTTAAGATACCTTTGTACCTCCCAATCCAGTTTAGATCAGGGTCTGAAATACAATAGGTGCTCAATAAATATTTGTTGAACAAATGAGTAAATCTCCCTCCCTGTGACCACCACTCACCCTTTGGGAAATTCCAGACTTATCTATTATACATAACGTATCTGTGGGTCATTTTCCATTTTGAAGATATTTGGAGCCTGTGCATCTGAGGTGGGAAGAGAAAAGATATTTGTAATAGGATTGCTTGAACATAATTATTTCTGGTAAGCCCTTTCCTTACTCTTTATTTCATGCTTCTCCCCTGGAGTAGGGGAAGAAGAAGGGAATTCAGTTCCAGGAGAAAGGAAGCTGGAAAAATGAATGCCTGGCAGGGACATATTCTACCAGGGCCTTGGAAAGACTTGGGTTCTAGGCCCCTTTGCCCTTTGCTGATATTTTCCTAGTGGCCTAGCTTGCCCAGATGCTGGCTGAGACTTAGTTATCTTCTTATCACATCATTCTACATATGCAAGAAGTATCCATGAGGAAAAGGATGGATTATTTAGTTGAAGGTGTTAGGAAATTTGGCTCAATAAAGAAAAAGCTGGGTCCCTACTCCATACCACAAACACTAGTGGATTACAATGGATTAAAGACCTAATTGTGAAAGGCAAAACTATATAGGTTATCAAAGAAACCCAGAAAGATATGTTGTGACTGGGACAAAAAATAAGGTTCTTTAATTGGTCAAATAAGCTGGGTGCAGTGGCTCACACCTGTAATCCCAGTACTTTGTAAGGCAGAGGCAAGAGGATGGCTTATAGCCAGGAGTTCTAGGCCAGCCTGGGCAACAAAGCAAGACCTCGTCTCTATAAAAAATTTTAAAAATTAGCCAAGCATAGTGGCACACACCTGTAGTCCCAGCTATGGGGAAGCTGAAGCAGGAGGATTACTTGAGCCCAGGGGTTAGAAACTGCAGTAAGCTATTATCACACCACTACACTCCAGCCTGGGTGACAGAGTGAGACCCTGTCTCTGAAAAAATAATATGGTAAAATATACATAACATAAAATTTATCATCTTGACTTTTTTATTGCATATCACTCCTTTATTACACTAAACTAGAAAAAAATGTAGTACAGTTATTCTGAAAAAGAATGGTGGGACCATGTGACAGGGCAAAGCAAGTAGAACATGATTAAGAAATCAGGCACGGTGAAAGACACATTTGGACATGCTCAAGAGGCATTTCACTGCCACAAAACAAGGCAGGGGAGGGATTCTAAAATATACAGCAGAATGCACTTCTACCCTTAGAAGTCAAAAGGCGTATCCCATGTTGGTGTGAGGATTGGCTTACTTTCTGATGGCCATACATGGGACTAACTATTTCAACTGCCACTAGAAACCCCAAAGTGGTTGTGTGTATGTGTATGTGTGTGTGTGTGTGTGTGTATGTATATATACTTATATATATGTATATATAGTGTGTATATACATACACATACACACAAATATATGCACACATACATATATAGACAAAATTTAAGTTTCTGTGTTGAATTATGTGTTAAGTTTATGTGTTGCATTTACTTTTACAAACATATGTACACATATGTATTGCAATTATATATAATATCTGTATTTTATATAGATAAAATTATATATATTATATCTATGTTTTATATATAGATATTATATATAAAAATATGTGTAAATGCAACACATAAACTTAATTGAGGATTGATCCCAACCTTCTAAAGCCAGCTTCTGTGGTGTCAGGGAGGAAATAGTTGATTTTTTTTAACATTACTATGTAGGTTACATTTATCTTCCACTGAAATGACTAACCCCACTGCCCAAGTCAGTGACCTAACCACAGAAGGGCACAGGACTGGCTCCTGGGGTCAAATAGGCGCTCTTGCTTCATTGCTTCTTGCTTCTTCATTGGTCATGCCTTAGCATGGTTCCTCCCTCTCCCCTTCTCAAGCTGGTCCCTAGTAAACATAGCCCTGGCAAAACCTAGAGTTACTACCACTGAACTCTCTTGGCTAAGAGAAGCCTTCCCTCAGTGTGGACTGAGAACCCATGCCCCAGAGACGCTATTCCAATCCAGCTGTATGAAGGGAGTGGGTGTAGGAGATACAATGGCTGAAAGGAAAATGGAAGCCACTGGTCTCCCATCTGCAGCTACAACTTAAGATGACTACGGCTGGGCACGGTGGCTCACAGCTGTAATCTCAGCACTTTGGGAGGCTGAGATGGGTGGATCACGTGAGGTCAGGAGTTTGAGACCAGCCTGGCCAACATGGTGAAACTTCATCTCTACTAAAAATACAAAAATTAGCTAGGCATGGTGGCATATTCCTACTGTCCCAGCTACTCGGGAAACTGAAGCGGGAGGATCACTTGAACCTCAGAGGTGGAGGTTGCAGTCAGCTGAGATTGTGACACTGCACTCCAGCCTGGCTGACAAAGCGAGACCCCGTCTCAAAAAAAAAAAAATGACTATGAAGTGGTCAGTGTGACATATGCAGAAGTGCAGAGGAAGGGATGGGCAGAGAGGGCATTCCTTGGAACAGTAATCTATCTGCTGGCCTTTATTTCTTGACCTTGCTCCCAACAGCCATAGCTTCCATGGCTTTATGCACAGTCTCTTCATCCCCCCCGGGAACTACATGGGCTTGGTGGGCTTCAAGTTCTTGTCCAATCTATAGACAATGGGAATACCAGCTGGCAGGTCCAGCTGCATGAAGCCTCTTCAGAGACACCCTCCAGATGCTCGACAATGCCCCGAAAGCTGTTGCCATCAGCTGCAGTCAGCACCCATTTCCCCTCCTTGATCTAGGAAACTATCTCTTCTTTCCAAAAGGGCAGAGCTATGGCAGTAGTGTCCTTCAGACTTTCACAGGAGGGTAGCTGATCATTCTCACTGGTGTTGCCTTAGACAGGATGGTTGGGCTCCATCAGAGGTGATGAGACATCATAGGAGCACTTCCAGATCTTTACCGAGGCCTCCTCATGCTTGGCAGCAGCTTCTGCTTTATTAAGGCCAATTAGAACCCCATAGTGGCACTCATTCCAAGTCCTCATTACAGGCATCCACATCTGGTCAATGGCATCCAGCACTGTGCAGATGGTCCAGATGGCTTTTTCTTCCACTGTCCAAGCCACCACGCCTCACAGAAAAGTATCAGGCTGATCAACCCAGATCCATCTAGGCCACTGCCACAAGGTCTTTTTAAACAGCTTTATTGAGATATAATTCACCTAGCAAAAAATTCAGCTATTTAAAGTGTACAGTCCAGTGTGGTTTTAGTATATTCCTAAAGTTGTACAACATCACTACAATCAGTTGTGGAATATTTTCATCACCCCCCAAAGAAACGTTGTACCCATTAGCAGTCATTCCTCATTCATGTGTTTTCTTCTAGGAATGTAGTTTTAGGTCTTACATTTAAGTCTTTGGTCCAGTCTCAATTAACTTGTGTATTGGTATAAGGTAGGAATCCAAATTCATGCTTGTACATGTAGATAACCAGTTATTCCAGCACCATTTGTTAAAAACACTAGTCTTTCGCCCATTGGATCATCCTGGCACCCTTATTGAAAATCAATTGGCCGTAGATGAGAGTTTATTTCTGGACTTGCAATTCTATTTCATTGATCTGTTTATGTATCTTTATGCCAAAACCACACTGTCTTAATTACTGCAACTTTGTAGTGAGTTTGAAATTGGGAATGTGAGTCCTCTAACTTTGTTCTTTTCCAAGATTGTTTTGGCTTGTCTATGTCTCTTCCAGTTCAGCTAGTTACAAAGTATCATTTTGCCTCTCATCTGAGGCTGTGTCCTGTACATAGGTTTTTCTCAGGAACCTTGTCGGGAGGTCTTGAATCAGGAGTGACTGAATGCCCTAGCCATCTTCCCAGCTCATGGTATCCCAATCTCATCTTTATACCAACACTATAAACTACCTAGCCCAACTATGTCACTCAACCTGGCTCCTAAAATCCCAGCCTGAGCCAGAGTCCTTCTCCCCAAATGCCTGAGGGCAGAGCAGCTCCACGATAAAACCCAAGTAAGCTCCCCGGGTGTTTGCAGTCTCACAATGATTGGGTTTTCCTCTGCTAGGAAAAGAGAGAGAATTTAAAAATATGTAAACGTGAACAACATTTATTTTGAAAATGTTTTCTTTTTCTTGTTTTTCTTGCTATGGGTTTCTATTAAATCTAAATTAGTATAAGAATCCTAGAAGAAAGCCTAGGAAATACCACGCTGGACATGGGCCTTAGGAAAGAATTTATGACAAAGTCCTCAAAAGCAATTGCAACAACAAAAAAAATTGACAAATGAGAGGTAAAGAGCTTCTGCACAGCAGAGGAAACTGTTAGCAGAGTAAACAGACAAGACAACCTACAGAATGGAAGAAAATATTTGCAAACTATGCACCCAACAAAGGTCTAATATCCAGAATCTATAAGAAACTTAAATAATTAAACACGCAAAAAAAAAAAAACAACAACAAAGAACTGCATTAAAAAATGGGCAAAAGACATGAGAAGACACTTTTCAAAAGAAGACATACAAGCGGCCAACAAACATGACAAAATGCTCAATGTCACTAATCATAAGAGAAATGCAAATCAAAACCACAATGAGATACCATCCCACCGCAGTCACAATGGTCATTATTAAAAAGTCAAAAAACAGCAGATGTTGGTGAGGCTGTGGAGAAACAGGAACACTTATAATACTGTTGGTGGGAATGTAAATTAGTTTAACTACTGTGGAAAGCAGTTTGGAGATTTAAAACAGAACTACCATTTGACTCAGCAATCCCATTACTGTATGTTCATCCAAAAGCAAGCAAATCATTCTACCGAAAAGACACATACACTCACATGTTCACTACAGCACTATTCACAATAGCAAAGTCATGGAATCAACCTAGGTGCCCATCAACAGTGGATTGGATAAAGAAAATGTGGCATATACACACCATGGAATACTATGGAGCCATATAAAAGAATGAAATCATGTCCTTTGCAACAACATGGATGCAGCTGGAGGCCATTATCCTAAGAAAATTAAAGCAGGAACAGAAAACCAAATACCACATGTTCTTACTTATAAATGGGAGCTAAACATCAGGTACTCATGGCATAACGATGGCAGCAATAGACACTGGGGACTACTAGAGTAGGGAGGAAGGGAGAAGGGCAAGGGTCAAAAAACTAACTGTTGGGTACTGTGCTCAGCATCTGAGTGACAGAATTATTTGTACCCCAAACTTCAGCATCACACAGTATACCCAGGTCACAAACCTGCACTTGTACCCCCTGAATCCAAAATAAAAGTTGAATAGGAAAAAATAAAATAAAATAAAGTTCTGTAATGATACTTTAACACAAACTTT
The DNA here is from genome assembly GCF_028858775.2 of Pan troglodytes. Lineage (NCBI taxonomy): Eukaryota > Metazoa > Chordata > Mammalia > Primates > Hominidae > Pan > Pan troglodytes. The sequence continues at coordinate 44,335,964 of NC_086015.1, forward strand.
TTCTGTAAATATTAATAGTAAATATTTTAGGCTCACAGGTTGTATGATCTCTGCTGCAAATACTCAACTCTGCCATTGAAGCAAGAAACTGCCATGGAGTATATAAATGAATGAATGTGGCTGTGTTCCAATAAAACTTTATTTATAGACACTAAAATTGCAATTTTATATAATTTTCAGATGTCACAAAATACTATTCACCTTTTGATTTTTTTTCACTAACCATTTTTAAATGGGGGATAATTCCTTTCTTAACTATAGTTAACTATACTTTTTGGACCACATGAAAACAATAGGTAGGACAGAATTTAGTCTGAGATCCACGGTTTGCTGACCCTGGATTTAATGTGACACAGAAATCATGGCACTTGAAGGAACCACACACTGAACCAAGAACTTTTGATTAAGCAGCTCATTCCAATTAAAATAGTATTTGCAGCACCACAGTTGGCCTCAGGTTTTAACCTGAAGCCCCTAAAAGTAGGTTAGCCCAGTAACAGTGGACAAAAGCCTATTTAGAGAGACATTTCCAAAGCATGCCAGAGAGAGACCTGAGTTAGAGGCCACTTGGCCTTAAGGTCCTTGGATATTTTCCCCAGGTGGTCAGGGCCATGTTAGTACCTGTGTCCGAGGACCGAAATTGCCTCCATGGATTCCAGAGTTGCAACGCACATCCTTGTTCAATTTAGAGAGGGAGAGAAAAAAATAAAACATCATTCAGAATTGCCTTTTTGACACAGGCAGTGTTGGTGTCATGAGGACTTTTTGCTAAAAGGCCTAGATTCTGTCCTGGCTCTGCTGTCAGCTCCTGTGACCAGGAGACGCTCTAAGCCCTGACTGCCCAGTCAAAATCCTGGTGCTGTTGATTTCTAGCTGTGCCATATTAGAAATCAACAAGCCTCAGTTTGTTGATTTCTAACAAACTGAGAGATATCTCCATTTCCATATATATAAAGTGGAGATATATCTCCCAAGCCTCTGTTTCCATACCTATAAAGTGGAGATGATGATGATAGCCTCAGGGACTCATTGTGGGGATTTTATTGCATAGTGCTTTGCACATAATATGCATTTAACAAATGTTAGCTTTTCATTATTACATATCAAGGGAGAAAACATTGGTCATGCTATCTTTATGGAAATCAAAGAGGAAAGGATATGAAAATGTGAAAGGGTGAGATCTAATGTGGAATTTCAATCGTCTTTTTACAAGCAGAGCTGTGGAACCCTGGGACTAACCCTTTGTAGTTATAGCTCCATTTTTTTTTTTTTTTTTTTTTTTGGGCAACTTTTCTCTTTTTTTTTTCTTGATCAGTGTTGCCAGAGGCTTATCAGTTTTTATTCTTTCATCTTTTCAAAAAACCAACCTCTAGCTTTAGTGATTCTTCCTATTACATGCTTATTTTCTGTTTTATTAGTTTCTTCCCTTATGAGTTTTCTTCCTCCTACTTTCTTTGCATATTCTTTTTGTAACTTCTCAATTTAGTTGCTTAGCCCATTAACTTTTAACTTCTTTTCGAACGTAAGCACGTAAGGATGTAAATTTCCCTTGCGCAGCCTGCAGATTTTGATATTTAGTATTTTTGTTAACATTCACGTGCAAACATTTTCTTTTCTTTCTTTCTTTTTTTTTTTTTTTTAGACGGAGTCCCGCTCTGTCGCTCCGGCTGGAGTGCAGTGGAGCGATCTCAGCTCACTGCAAGCTCCGCCTCCCGGGTTCACGCCATTTTCCTGCCTCTGCTTCCCGAGTAGCTGGGACTACAGGCGCCCGCCACCGCGCCCGGCTAATTTTTTGTATTTTTAGTAGAGACGGTTTCACCGTGTTAGCCAAGACGGTCTCGATCTCCTGACCTCATGATCCGCCCGCCTCGGCCTCCCAAAGTGCTGGGATTACAGGCGTGAGCCACCGCGCCCGGCCTACATACAACCATTTTCTAACGCCTGTTTAATAAGGTGTCCTCCACTCCTTGGGGAGCTCTATGGTCTATCGCCCTGCTCAAAGCCTTCAGAAATACGCAGTGCTGTTGGCATCCTCCTCAACCTTGTTCGTTTTCACTACTTGTGGCAAAACTAATTCAAATATTACATGTGGATATAATCAGGTGTTAACTGATTTCCTTGAAGACAGCATTAACTTTCCACTTTCTCATTATCTTGGGTGTTTCTATGCCTCACAGTGTGGCAGGGATATTTTTACTCTGCTTTAGTTAACCGCAAATCCGCAGGTGTGTTTTGTACTTTCACTGGTTGAAAACTGGTAGATGCAGTACTCACACATGGCCAAGAGATGGTGCTATTGACCCATTTAGGTCCAGCCTTTATGTTTTGTATGCTGTAGTCATCTAATTTGCTTGCTTGTCTTTGAGTTTGTTTCAGAGAAAAGGTCCAACATCAGAAGAGTTGAGAGGTTATATGATACTGGCTAAACTCTCAGATCCTCTAGGCACTCAAGAAAAAAACATAACAAATAAAAACTCTGGTTTTAAAGATGCAGAGAAATGTCTGGCAATGCACCCTCAGGGGACCTCTCATTCCAGAAGTCTAGAAACCTCCCAGAAGGAAGAAGCACTTGCTTTCCTGTGTCCCTATGTTTGCGAAAGCTACTCAGCCATTCCCTGGAGAGGTTTCTCTTGGTGCAGTCTCTCAGCTGACGTTTTGGATCACAAATGAGCAGTCCGCACATAACTCAATTTCAAGAGTTAAAAATCTTAGCCTTTAGTTGGGAACAATTTTCCAACAAATAGGATGTGGAAGTGATGTTATCTGAGGGAAGACATGGTGCCTCTGAGCTGTTAGACCTTTCCAAACTACACATATGCCTGTGTGCACAAGTATATACACACACACCCCCCCACCCCACCCCCCACCCCCCCCACACACACACTCATTCCCCTTCTCTCTCTCTCTTAAGTGACCTGATCTCCAATCCCTCTGCAGCCTCCTGAGGGCTTCTTATTCTTTAATATGAATGAGAGTCACCAGGCAAGTTTATTAAAATGCAGATTCCAACTCAGGAGGCCTGGAGTGGCCCAAGGCTCTGCATTTTTAACAAGCTCCCAGGGGATACCGGCCATCTGGGTTTGCAGGCCACATTCTGAGGAGTAGAGGTTCGTGGCAGTGCAGAGTGGCATAATGACAGGCATCAATGTGGTTGATTCAGAGATGCCCCAGTGTTACCGGATCAAACCCAGGGTCGGGCTGCTTATTCTCAAGGCCCAGTAATGAGATGCAGATGAACTGGGAGAGAAGAGAATTTATTTCTGTAACCGGGTAGGCAGACCAACTTAAAATTACAAAGTTTTCCATTGTTTATATACCTTCTAAGCTATATGTCTATGTGTAAGTGCATTCATCTAAAGACATAAGTGGTTAACTTCTTCTAATATAACTAAGGTCTGAGTTTTGAAGACCTTTCTCTGGAGCCTCAGTAAATTTACTTAATCTAGATGGCTCCAGGTGCCGGAGTGATTACCCTTATCTTGTCTCCTGCTAAATCATGGAGGTTTGAGGAGTTCCTTTAGACCATCCTCCCCACCCCCCTGCCCAGTAAAACTTGTTTGTGGAGGTCTGGGGAGTTTCTTCAGACCCCCAATAAAACTTGTTTAATCCTACATGGGTCCTGTTAAGAATTCCTTCGTTATCGTGTCAGGCTTCAAGGCCCAGGAAAGGCCTAGGCAAAACTCTTGGTGGGCTTTGTTACATTCCAGCCTTTGCATAAGGAGACTGGCTCTATTAGCTTTTAATATTTAACCTAACCACTCAGTCAGTGCCGCAACAGTTGTCATGGAGGCTTGCCTGTTCAGCTGTTAGTGAGACCTGGCCTGCCATGCCAGGACTCAGAATCAGAAGCCCTGGATTCAGATTCGGGCTCTACCACTTTCCAGCTTTATGGCCTGATCAAGCCAAAGCCAGCCAGTCTCTCACAGCCTCCGTTTTCTCAGCAGCAACTTAAGGATAATTGTGCCTCGGATCAGAATGACTATTCTCAGCACAAAATGAGATGATGTGTATGGCATCAAATTCAATGCCTTGCCATAGAAAGTGCTTGGTTATGCTTTTTAGGAAATGTGAGACTTACGCATAAAATGGCAATGTGAATACTGGAGTTGAACACCTGGAACTACTTCTAGTGCCTCATGGAAATGACCTATGGAATCATTTTCTAAACTTCCTTGATCATTAAAATTACCAGGACACTGTGAAAAACACAAACTCTTAAGACCTGTCATCTCCCAGATCCTGAACTCGAATCTCTGTGGAGGAGAGGGGCTTACATTTCTAACAAGTGCTCAGAAGGATTCTTGAGATCAGGCATGTTTGAAACACTAGCCTACAGAATATAAAAATATGGAAAAACCTGCCTTCATTCTGGAAACTAGAAAAAGGTACCCTGTATCTGTCTGAAACAGCAGCATTTTTCTGTTATCTGTCATAAGGATGGGGCCAAAGGCAGCCTAGAAAGACAGCTCCAACATTCTAGTGAAAGATGGAAGTAGGAGAAAGTGGGGAAGACCAGTCACCAAACAGACCCCTACAAAGCCCTTGACTCAGAGGGCTGCAGGCAGGCCTGGAGGGGCCTCCAGGCTTCCATCCAAGGGGTATCTGCACTCCTGGAAGGCAGGGAGTGGGGCTTCCTGCTTGGCAACAGGGGAAACCACATGCACTGAAACCCTCATCTGGGGTCTGCTTCTCCTGGGAGGATGAATATAGGGAGGAAAATCAGCAGGATCACGAAGACATTACAATGTTGTGCACACCAAAATTTAACATAAGAATTCCCTTCCCTCTAGCAATTCACTTCTGGGAATTTATGACAAGTAAACAATCAAGCCGTGGGACAAAATTGAATGCATTCAGATGTTCAATGCACTATTGTTTATAACACTGAAAAATTTGAAACAACAGGAGAATGGTTAAATCAATGAGAACTGAAAAGGATTTAGGCAGGCAAAGAGTGGGAGGTGGCAAGCTTCAGATGGAGGGCTTGGCAAACGCAAAGTCTTCCCGTGAGAAAGCAGTGGACCTGAGTGATTGGAGCACAGGATGGGGACGTAGGTTGGCGTGAGAGGAGTGAAGCTGAGAAGCAAGCCAATTAGACAGGGCCTCACAGACCATGGCAAGATGAATGAATGCTATCTGAGGGCATTGATGAGTTCCAAGCATGGGAGCAGAACAATTGGATTTATTCTAAGAAGCTGATTATGCCTGTTAGTCAGAGAGAGGAACGTACAGGAAGCAAGAGCAGAGGCGAAAAGGCCAATGAGAGGCTACTGCAATGGTACACGTGGAATGATGGTGGTAAAGAGGCAGAGAAGTGGGTGGACAAGAGACTCGCTTAGAGATAGAACTAACAGGACTTGCTGTTGTGTTGGCCATAAGTGGCAAGGAAAAGATGACTTCCAGGATTTTATCGTTGGAAATTGGGTGGCTGGGAGTGACATTATTAAAATGAGGGAGTCTGGGGTAGAAAGACAGGATTGAGGAGTGGAAACAAGATTTCCATTTTGAACATGTTGAATTTTTTTTTTTTTTAATAGAGACAGGGTCTCACTATGTTGCCCAACTGGTCTTAAAATCCTGGGCTCAAGTGTTCCTCCCACCTCAATCTCCCAAAGTGCTGGGATTACAGGTGTGAGACATCACACCTACCCTGAACATGTTAAGTTTTAAATGCCTAAGAGACATCCAATCAGAGATGTCAAGCAACTAGTTGGATTTGTAAGTCTGGAGCTCAGAGAAGACATAAATTCAGGAGGTATCAGCCCACAGAATATTTTTAAAGCCATGAATGAATGAGTTTCTTTAGGAATGTATAAAGAGGGCCCAGAAGAAATCCATATGGAACACTAAAAATGCTAGTTTTGAAGAAGTATATCTGGTGTGACATCATTTTGTTTAAAACACAGAGCCCCAAAATTCCATCATAACATAAACGCAGAAGATATCTGCATAAATAAATATTCATCTAACGGTTTATGGGGGTTATCTCTGGATAGTTGGGAGCAAAACGCTCATTGACACCCATGAAAGTCAGGTCTATGTCCAAGAACCTTTTTGCACCTGGTCTTTCCCAAATGGCTGCTTAAGGGACCCAGGAGGAGGAGCCTGGAAGTCATGGTGCCCGATTTGATGATGAACCTAGGAGAAGCCACTCTGCATTTGTTACCCAAGGGAATAGGAGGAATGGGAGGGCTTTCATTTTCTCAGTTGTATATTTCTGTCAACATTAAAACTTTTATAAAGAACATCATTATTACTTTTGTATATAGACAAAAAACAATAAATAAAATTATTTTAAATGGTGGCATCCATTGTTGGTGAAGCCACTGTACAGTGGAAACGCACATCTCTTTGGAGAAAATGTGAATTGGTATGACTTTCTGAAATGACATTTGAATGAATTTGAATGAATTTCATGCAAATGAAAATTTATGTCAAGCTCCTTAAAATGTTCATATCTTTTCACATTCAGGTACCTATGCTAGGGAAATAATCAGAGACGGGTGTTAGGAACCATGAAAAGATTTCAGTAGTTTTAAGATAACAATTTGGCCTGGGTCCATGAACCCTACAAATGCCCCCAACTTGGCTGGGTCCAGCCATCCCTTATCTCCATAACATCTTTAAGGGAGCTGTACACACAAGGAACAAGGAATGTATGGGACACCAAATGACCACTGACGATTCCCTACCTCATGTCTGCACCTTTGCCTGCAGAACTCCATGGAGTGCGTGCTTCTTAGCCCAAGGCCCCAGGGAAGTTTCTCCCAAGCCCAGTTTCTGGATGAATACACATGAAATGGTGAGGTGGCTGAGTCCACTCTGGAAGACCGGGCCTCCTTGCGTGGTTGAGAGGAGAACATCAGAGACAGGGACCATGCTCAAATGCACCAGCTTTTAATAACTGGGTTTGGTACCATGGCTTGTCACCCCACTCCACCCCAACCACCAGAATAAAAACGTATTATTAGACTCTAGCAGAGGCCGACTCACCCTGAAACAAACACACTGGGACTTTCTGGTGCCTCGCCTGTCCAGGCCTCCTCCTTGCCCCTGAGCCTAGTATTGCATTCATTCATATGCTTTTATTCCTTTCTTAAAGGGGGTCTCTAAAACTGCAAAAGTCTCAGGTCCCAGCAGACTGGGATGTTCTTGCTTTCAGAAATTTGAGATGAGAAATAAGAAAATAATCCAGCCGTTGGTGGTAGGAGCTGCAGCTGTCTGAAAGGAGGGATCATGAGGGACCCTGAGGAGAGCAGAGCAATGAGCAAGCCAGAGATTTGTTTCAGCTGGCCTTGTGAGAGCACTAGGCCTGGAGAGTGAAAAGGAAGATGCAAGTGCTGGCAGAGCTGCGGTGTTGCGGGGAGGAGTGAATGAGTGAGTGTGATGATGCATAACTGCCTGAGCTTGCACTCTGCACAGTGAGTGCTTGCTGAACTTCGTCGGTATAGTTATTGTTAGCACTGCTGATATTACTGTGAAGGTCCGCGCACTCCATTTCCTGGGGTCCTTGGAGCCTGGTTCTGCTCTGGATAAAATGGTCAGGGAAGTCTAACACGCAGCTCTGAGTACACCCCCTGAAGGGGACAGAAGCTGAGAAATTGACCCTCCTCCACTTCACACCTACACCAGAATAGGGAGACCACGGGAAAAAACGCTCATTGACACCCATGAAAGTTAGGTCTGTCCCCAAGAACGCCTTTCCACCTGGTCTTTCCCAGATGGCTGCTTGAAGGGCTCAGGAGGAGGAGCCTGCAAGTCATGGTAACCGATTTGATGATGAACCTATGAGAAGCCACTCGCATTTGCTACCCCAGGCCACCCACATTGGTGTTCTTTGTTTCCACTACTAGTTTACAACATCTTTCTATTCTACTGCCAGGGAGGAAAAAAGGTGTTCCACAAAACTGCCCAAGAGGACATACCTAGGAGGAGCGTCTGACATCAGCGGGGATCTTTGTGCTGCCCTTTCAAACCCTCGCCTCACTAATTACCCAGCAGGAGACAGCCAGCTCCATCCATATTGGAGTTTCACCTTTAATTAAACTTTAATTCACTCATGCCTTATCCTTGTGGCCACATGCTGCTGGGAATCAGTGCCACAGCAACTTGGACCCAGGCCAGAACCTTGCAGAAGAACACCCAGAGGCATCACCAAGTAAAAATAGACTTTCCTGACTATTAAATCCAACACTGTACTCAGGGAACCAACAAGAGTGCTCTCAAGGAAAGCTGTGATCTGCCTATAGGCAAAGAATGGATGATTTCAGTAATTCCTCCCCTCCCCTCCCCGCCCCAACTACACAGGGAGACTCAAACAAACTAGGATTATACAATTACCCATTTAACTTCATCTCATTTCCGATAAGAAGTAATCAGGGGAAGCATAAGAAAACCAAGAACTTCCAACCACTCACATTTATGAAGTGCTAACTCCGTGCCAGGCATGATGGGGAAATGAGATGAAATCAGCTTTCTGTAGACATTGTCAGGGCCCTGCCTACTGTGCACCTGGCAGTCACCTACAGTTCCCACAGGCCCGCAGCTTCCTACCCTACACATCTGCATGTCTCTGACAGGCCATTCTCTGGCTGTGGGCATGTGCGGCAAGTCAGCAGGACTGCCCGGAAGTGCCAGGGAGTTAATGCTCCAGGAGTGGTTCCAATGAGGGACAGGAGCTGGTGGACAAACACCCCAGCTTCCTCAACTATTGGTTCCACTTCTTCTCTCAGAATGTCTCTCAGAAGGTCCCCCAGGAGGGAGCCCCAGGTGACTGCCCTAGCCTCCAGCTCATTAATTCACCTTGTATTGGCTTTCATTCTTCTCTGACTCACTTCCCTTCTCTCTCACCAAGCTTTTAGGAATCACTTTTCAGATAAACTACTTGCACCCAATCCTAGTCTCAGTGTCTGCTTTTGGAGGAACACTAACGAAGACACAATTTTAGTCTTAACCTTGATGATAATGACACAAGTTAACTTTAATAAACGTGAAGGCCTAAAACTCAAATATCCATAAGCCAAAAGCCAATGTGATCAAATATCTACAGGCCAAACCCAAGTGGGGCCTAAGGGGCCCTGGAGAGCAGGTATCCTCTTTGGGAGGTAGCTACTAGTCTACTCAAGAGGCTGTTTCCATGCAAGAAGGTGGGGCCAGTATTGTTAGAGCTTCCAATTTTTAAAGAGATGCTGGAATTCTGCATTTTTATATGGACTTTCCCAATTTTTGAATGTTGAAATCAACTCAAAAATTTGAAAGCACTATGAAGCCCAAGAGAAATCCATCCATGGACAAGAGCATGCCCACAGACCCCAGTTTGTGACCTCTGGTTCCACTGGATTTAATAATCCAGCAGCCACTGTTGACCCTTCCCAGGGCAGTTTAAATTGAGTAGTGAGGCCAGAAAGCATATTGTGGAGAGCTGAGAAAAGAATTGGAAGTGAGAAAATAGAGAAAGCCAGTATAGATGATTCTTTCCAGAGCAGAGATAGAGTAGTAGATATTGAAGTGAAATAAATATTTTAATTCTTAAAGTTTGGGCACTCAAAAATACGTTTAAACCAGGAGGCAAGATCAAGGATTAAAGAAGAGGATGAAGACAGTGGAGAGACAGGGAGTAACCAATTGAGTAAAGTCCCTCAGTGAAGGCAAGAACAGGCAGGCTAGCTGTGGGATTGGCCTTCAACATGAGGAAAGCCTACCATTCTCTGAAATGTGGGGCAGAAGATACATGACACACTAAGGTAAAGAATCTCTAAAGTATCCTAAGGCAGAGCAGCTCATTAAAAAAAAAAAAAAAATTTCGGGCATGGTAGCTCACTCCCGTAATCCCAGCACTTTGGGAGGCCAAGGCAGGTGAATCATTTGAGGTCAGGAGTTCAAGACCAGCTTGGCCAACATGGTGAGACCCCATCTCTACTAAAAATATAAAAATTATCTAGGCATGGTGGCGCATGCCTGTAATCCCAGCTACTTGGGAGGCTGAGGCAGGAGAATGGCTTGAATCCTAGAGGCGGCGGTTGCAGTGAGCCGAGATTGCACCACTGCACTCCAGCCTGGGCAACAGAGTGAAACTCTGTCTCAAAAAAAAAATTGACTAGGTATTCTTATTTTTATTTTATTATCTAATTATAAAATTAATATGTGTTTATTTTGGAAATGTTGGAAAATATAGAAAATAATAAAGATGAAATTAAACATTTCCTGTTATTCCACATCCTAGAAAGAACTGTTGCTGGAAAAGGGATATTGATTCCAGGCCCCAAGAGAGGGTTCTTAGATCTCACACAAGAAGGAATTCAAGGCACATCGCAGAGTGCAGTGAGAAGAGATAGTTTATTGAAAGCTACTCAGTTACAGAGTAGGGCATCCTCAGAAAGCAAGAGGAAGACTGCCTTGTCTTTGTTTTGAAGTTTTTCTTATATAGGGTCTAGTCTATGGAAAAGCTAAGCTAAGGTATGTCTACATGCAGGTGGGCTGACAGCATAGCAAAATTTATTACTCTGTTGAGTTAAAGAAAACTATCCTTCTATAATCCCAGCACTTTGATAGGCCAAGGCAGGAGGATCGGTTGAGCCCAGGAGTTTGAGACCAGCCTTGGCAATATAGTGAGACCCTGTCTCTAAAAAAAGAGAAAGAAAGAAAAATAAAAAATAAAAGATCCTTGACATTTTAGTGTGCAATTACATCAAAGCATAATTATCTTGAAAGCATATATGGTCATGGGTATTGGGACATCTGGACTTTCCATTGTTGTAGGAGTGTGTCCTTGCAGGTATCTTTAAACTGTTTCCTCAATGGTGAATATCTTATGACTATGTGTCATGACCCACAAGGAATGTGTCTTGTTAGTCCCAAGAGGGAGCTGATATTAAAATGATGTTACCGTGGCTCTCCTGGGCTCCTGTTTCCCTAACAGAACCACTGTTAGTATTTGTGACTATATGTTTTTCATTCAAAGTGGGCTTATACTATACATACTGCTTTGTAAACTGACTTTTTAATTTTGTAACATATAATGGACATTTTTCCACACCATTAGATATTGTTTTAAGATATGACTAGTTACAGTCACACCATATTTTCCAAATATACCCACATCCACATATCTGCCATCCACATGCTCTTCTTACAGTGTGACATTCACGTGCTTCCATCAAGAAGTGAGGTCTCTGTTTCCTCCCTTTGAACCTAGCCAGACTTTTGTAACTGCCACAGTCAATAGAATGTGGCATAAGTGATGCTGTGTGCCTTCCAAGGCTAGTTCATAAAGACAACATGGCTCTGTTTTTTACTTTTTGTTTTTTGCCTTTGGAACCAAACCACATTTGTGAGGAAGTCAGGTCTATATGGAAAGGCCATATGTGAATGTTCCAGCTGACTGACCCACTTGGGCCTCTAGCTCATATCAGCATCTGCCAACACGTGAGCAAACAAGTCTTCCAAGATAGCAGACTTTAGGTCTTCCAGTTAAAGCCCCAGGCATTACAGAGTAGAAATAGGCCTTACTCCCTGCTGCCTAAGTTCCTGATCACAAATTCCGTGAGAGATAGTAAGTGATCATTGCTAGAGAACCAAAGCAGTATTGCATTTCATGGATATATCACAATATTGCCCTTTTGGGGGGCTTTAGATTGTCTCTAATTTTCTGCTATTATAAATAACACTGAATGAACCTCCATGTAGCTGATTCTTTGTCTAATTAACATCTCTTTCCTAAGAATAAATGTATAGATGAGCAATAATTAGGTCAAAGGATATGATCATTTTAAAGGCTTTGGAAACACATTGCTCAATTGCTTTCTAGAATTGTTGAGTCAATTTACATTCTCACAATTAGTGTATGAAAGTGTGTGAAAGCATTCAGTGAGTTATTCTTAGTCACTGGCCTCTGACGACTTTACATTTCTTTTCCTCGAACTGTCATCCCCACCCCATGTTTGTTAATTTTTGAGGCTTGTGATTCTGGAGATTGGCAACAAATTAGTGGATACCATGTTGGGAGTTGTTCAGGGCAAGGAATAGATGGAAACTGCTGGTAGTGGGCCGTGGGGCCAGGCAGCTTTGCTCAGAACAGGGATCCAAGGAGGGCTATCAAGGTTGATCACACCACAAACCAGAGGCTCCTCCTACCCAGACTGGATGACGCCTGGGATAGAAGCTCCAACTGCAGCACTAAGCCCAGGAAATACACCTGTCCCTGCCGTGCTCCTTAAGAGGGTTGATAATAGAGGTAGGGATACCCTTTCTTGTCATTTGTTGTTTTTGTTGAGATAAAATTCACATATCATAACATGAGCTGTTTAAAGGAAACAGTTCAGCGGCATTTAATAGTCACAATATTGTACAACCACTGCATCTATCTAGTTTCAAAACATTTCATTGCCCCAAAGGGAAACCCCATACCCATTAGGCAGTTACTCCCCATACCCTTCCTTCCAGCGCCTAGCAACCAGCAATCTGTTTTCTGTCTCTATGAATTGATCTATTCTGGGTATTTCATATAAGTAGAATCATGCAATATGTGACCTTTTGTGCCTGGCTTTTGAGGTTTATCCACTTTGTGCACGTATACATCCTTCCTTTCTCCTATTATTTCTGAATAATATTCCATTATATGGATATACCACAATTTGTCCATTCATCATCATTTATGAACATTTAGGTTGTTTCTAATATTTTTTAACCAAAACATGTGTATTAGAACTTTCCCACAGATAGCCATTTTTGTCACTTTTCTGGTCAAATCTTCACAATAAGTTCTTAGACTCAATTATTATTATTATTTGAGATGGCATCTTGCTCTGTCACACAGGCTAGAGTGCAGTGGCGCAATCTCGGCTCACTGCAACCTCTGCCTCCTGGGTTCAAGCACTTCTGCCTCAGCCTCCTGAGTACCTGGGACTACAGGTGTGTGCCACCATGGCCAGCTAATTTTTATATTTTTAGTAGAGACAGGATTTCACCATGTTGGCCAGGCTGGTCTCGAACTCCTGACCTCAGGTGATCCGTCCACCTCAGCCTCCCGAAGTGCTGGGATTACAGGCATAAGCCACCGCGCCTGGCCTCTGAGACTCAATTATTAAGGAATATTCATCACTCTATAACTCACCCCTGAAAATCACTTGATTCCTTAATGAAGCCCTTCTTTAACTCGACCTGGAATCAATTTCTCTCGTTTACTTTAAAAGCAAAACAAAAACCTTTCCACTGAGTCTATCAGGCAACTTTACAGGAACTCAAAGCATTTTTTGATAGCACAGGCCTTAAAAGAAGATATTCAAATGGAGTTGAGATAAACCAGATTGTTCTAGAAGGCATTTCTGATTTCTTTAGCGAAATCTGGGCCAAAGAAATGGTCACTAACACGCTCCTTTGTACTTCCACATAGTTTAATACATTAAGCACTCAACTAAAAAGGGAGAAGAAGCCAGGCATTTGAGTGTTAGGGCAAAGAAGCCAAAGAAAGAATCAGTGGCACCAACTTTCTCTACCCAGTCTGTTTTTCCACCACAGGACTCTTGTTATAACGAACAATGTACGTAGTGTGAAGAGGACGGTACCTTGATACCCCTCTTTTCCTGTAATGAAACTGCTGCCGCCCTGTTCTTCATGTTCAGTTGTTGGATCCATGTGGGAACTCAGTGGGCTGTGGCTGACATATTAGAATTGTGGGGTTGTGGCTCTTTCACTGTATTGTCTCCTAAGCCTTACTCTAGTGGGAAGCTAAATGGAGTTGGCTCCACTAGTTTATCTTACTTAGGAAGAAAAGTTCATTAAAGCTTTTTTATGGCCAAATCTCGCTGACCAGTTCTAGGTTTTTATGTTTTGGGGGTGATTTTCCTTTTCTTGATCTATTTAGCAATTTAAACCAAATCTACCTAAGCACATTCAATATAACTCCTACTTCTTTTTCTCTGAGGTAAACATAAGAAAGGTTGCTTTAGGATTCTGTGCAGTATTTTCTGGTCCCAGAGGTCAAGTAGAATATTTTGAACTGGACAAGGGGTTTTCAGATACTGCTGAAAGATGCAGATATTATCAGATAAAATGCCTGAAGACATGCACCCTCCCCTGCGCAAGTATCTCTCATTCAGCAGGAAAAATCAGGTTTCATAGGTAAGCTGTCTTCTCTCCTCCCCAGCTGTTTGGGATGTAGGCTGTTAGTTACAGGGATGGGGGTAGGTTGAATGAGAAAATATTTTGCAATGTAGATAGAAGCATGTATTATTAGTCCAGACTGTTTTGATCACATGTGCCAGAAACACAACACAAATTAACTTAAGCATAACAAGACAGTTTATATGTTCATTAAACTAAAGATTCACAGTTATAGCTGTCTTCAGTCACACCTGAATCTAGGAGCTCAAATGATGCCCTCAGCTCTGCCTTCCTCAGTATTGTCTTCACTGTTAGGCAGTGACTGGGGTAAGGTCAGCCCCAGCTGAACCAAAAGACAGAGAGGGGTGGTTGCGCAGAATAAAAGCTAAAATTTCAGGATAGACAAAAACAAGATATTCTATCACAGAGGGTCCTACACTGTGCATCTTTATAAAAGTGACTCCATTAATCTTGACCTGAGATACCACATAGCCTGATCTCATGATGTCTCTTGCTATAGACTGAATGCTTGTGTCTCCCCACCCCAAAATTCATATGTTGAAATCCCAGTTCCCAATTTGATAGTATTAGGAGGTGGGGGCATTTGAGGGGTGATTAGGTCATGAGGGTGGAACCCTCACGAATGGGATTGGCACCCTTATAAAAGAGATTCCAAAGGGCTCCCATATCGCTTCTGCCATGTGGGGACACAGTGAGAAGATATCATCTATGGATCAAGACACCAGCCCTCACCAGATAATCCTGAATCTGCTAGCTCCTTGACCTTGGACTTCTAGCTTCCAGAACTGTGAGAAATGAATTTCTGTTCTTTATAAGTCAGTCTATGGTGATTCATTATAGCAGCCTGAACTAAGACACCTCTTGAGCATCTGTTATGTGCCATGCATTGTGCTAAGTGCTGAGTGCTAGGAACACTGATGAGCAAAACAGACACTCTCTCTGCCCTCATAGAGTTTGCATTTTAAGGGCAATATACTTTTTTATGATTCTAGCCAGACTAGTCCCTGTCTTCTTCATGAATTCCCACACAACAATTGGTGCAGGGAATGTCATAGGCCAGATTGCCTCCAGGCAGAGACTGAGATGACAAGGATTAGATACATATGATTTATGGAGGGAGTGTTCTTAGAAGAAAGGTGAGAAAAAGAAATAGGATGGAGGGAGAAGAGCTAAGCACGAAATTGGGCTCAGCTGGTGTCAGCCTCTGCCTATCTCATGGGAAGCTCTGAGCATGAATTGTACTACAGGGTTAGTCCCAGCTTGAGGCAAGAGGGTGGACTTTGTGTGCCCCAATGTCAGTCACTCAATGGCTGTGGGCTGCCCTGGATGGGCTGAGGGTGAAATATTCCAGGCCAGATGGCTCCTGTTCTGCCAGAGCAATTCTGTGATGGGGGCAGCTGTAAGCCATCAGTCACCAACACTCTCAGCAACTGGGTGGGTCCACTGGCCTTGGGGAAGGCATTTTGGTGGGACACCACAATCTCACTACGGAGAAGATGATGTTGGTCACATTTTTCATTAGGTAATGTATAATTTCTATCTATGTATTGGATAGCAGCTTTTACTCAATTTGTTTTCCAGTTATTCAATTACTTAAGTGATATGACCAGAAAGCAAAATAATAGCAATTATAGTAATATAGGGAGATAAATATAAACTCTCTTTAAGACTTCCCTAGGCCATCGTGGCTCATGCCTGTAATCCCAGCACTCTGCGAGGCCAAGGTGGGTGGGTCATTTGAGGTCGGGAGTTCAAGACCAGCTTGGCCAACGTGGTGAGACCCCACCCATCTCTATTAAAAATACAAAAATTAGCCGGGCGTGGTGGCACATGTCTGTAATTCCAGCTACTAGGGAGGATGAGGCAGGAGAATCGCTTGAACCTGGGAGGTGGAGGTTGCAGTGAGCCGAGATCGCACCACTGTATACTGCACTCCAGCCTGGGAGATGGAGTGAAACTCCATCTCAAAAAAAAAAAAAAAAAAGACTGCCCTAGTACCTTGGTGACCATTTTAGGCCAAAAAACAAATAATAATAATATTATTATTATAATAAATTAAAGCCACATTGTAAGCTGAATCTTTCTCAACAATGCCTGGGGTTTGTCAGAAACATTAAGAGAATGAGCTGAATGCTGTAAATTGTGCTTAGCAACTGGAGAGTGCCACATCTACCAGGAAACCTTTGCTTCCTAAAAATGGAAGCATTATCTGGTGAAATCAGGACAATTACAGCCACTAATCATTTGTAACTGAAAGCCTGTAACTGAATAAAATAGGAGTTGAAAACTCCAAATCTAATTTGTCTGTAATGGACAAAAGATTATGTCTATTAGGACATCCATTTCAGATAAAAAATGAGCAGTATTGCTCAAAGTCTTATGCTTCTATTTTAAGATGGACTTGTTTATTAGGAATTGCAGTTTTGTTGACCTCAATAACTTTACGGCAATTATGAAGATGTGGAACATCAACCGACTCATGTAGGGAGGGAAGAACTGGAAGCCTTGGGACCCAGAGTCAGCAGATGCCCTGAAGTCAGGTTGGAGGTCTGCATCCACTGTGAGAAATGGCCCAGCTAGATTTTGTGTTGAGGAACTGAAATGAATACCCACACACGTGTGTGTGAACACACATACACATACAGCTTACTGTCTACACTAACATGACCTTGCTTTTCTATCATATTCATTTGCACTACTTTGCCATGCTAGGAGATTCCAGTGCAGGAAAATAACTTGAAAGTTCATCATCCTGAAAAATACCTCATAAGAAGCATCAACAGATAGCTTACTTCCTAAGATTCTCCAATCCCATCACCTCAAAATCCTTACCATCCTGTTTCCACCAATTGTAAACCATTAGTCATGATCCTTATTCAATCTTAATCAAGTATCTCATTGAAAGACCTGATTTTTTTGTTTGTTTTGAGACAGGGTCTCACTCTGTCGCCCAGGCTGGAGTGCAGTGGCGCAACCTCGGCTCACTGTAACCTCTGCCTCCTGGGCTCAAGTGATTCTTGTGTCCCAGCCTCCCGAGTTGCAGGGATTACAGGCACCCTCCAGCATGCCTGGCTAATTTTTGTATTTTTAGTAGAGATGGAGTTTCGCCATGTT
This sequence comes from Pan troglodytes, assembly GCF_028858775.2. Lineage (NCBI taxonomy): Eukaryota > Metazoa > Chordata > Mammalia > Primates > Hominidae > Pan > Pan troglodytes. Next base: position 44,353,199 of record NC_086015.1, read on the forward strand.
GGCCAGACTGGTCTCGCACTCCTGACCTCAGTTGATCCACTCACCTCAGCCTCTCAAATTGTTGGGATTACAGGCGTGAGCCACCGCACTTGGCCATGATTTAAATGAAACCCAATTCTCAATAAAATCCAGCTTTGTCTTTGCTTCTTGAAGACAGCCAAAGCTCTGTTGCAGTGGTGTTCTTCCTTACCACAGAAAACAATCTACTCAAAATTGCCTTATCAATAGGTTGCACTGGTGACACTGGGGGGCTTGCATTCAACGGTATTTAATGCTACAGCTCTTCTCAGGCATAAATCTTAGTGCTTGCTTCTCCAGCATCCTCAGTCTCTTACTTCAGGGCCATTTCTTGAGTCCCTGCTTCTTTTGTTTTCCATTACGCTAAATTCACTCAAGGAATACCCAAAAGGGACATAAATACATTTTAATAGGTAGAAAAATTATATGTGAAACTTTATGTACCTAACATTAAAGTTTTAAAATATAAAAAACAAAAATGATACATATACAAAGAACAAATAGACAAATCTACAATCTCTGTGAGAAAATTTAAAATATCAGAAATTGACAGAGTAGGCTGCTTTGCCTATGGAGTAGCCATTCTTTTATTCCTTTTCTTTTTTCCTTTTTATTTATTTATTTTTTTTTGAGATGGAGTCTTGCTCTGTCGCCCAGGCTGGAGTGCAGTGGCACGATCTTGGCTCACTGCAAGCTCTGCCTCCCAGGTTCACGCCATTCTCCTTCCTCAGCCTCCCGAGTAGCTGGGACCACAGGCACCCGCCACCATACCATGCCCGGCTAATTTTTTGTAGTTTTAGTAGAGACGGGGTTTCACCGTGTTAGCCAGGATGGTCTCAATCTCCTGACCTTGTGATCCGCCCGCCTCGGCCTCCCAAAGTGCTGGGATTACAGGCGTGAGCCACCGGGCGCCCAGCTCCTTTCCTTTCATAATAAACTTGCTTTCACTTTACTCTATGGACTCACCCCAAATTCCTTCCTGCACAAAGTCCAAGAACCCTCTCTTGGGGTCTGGATTGGGACCCCTTTCCAGTAACATCTTCCTGGCAATCCACAAAGGGACTATACTGAGGAGACCCCCGACCGAAAGGAAAGAGACTGTAGCACCATTTGGCTGACTTTGTATAAGTGGTGGGATATATTTTACCTGGCTAAAGGATGGGATTGTGTTAAAGGCCCAATTTAGAGGAGTTAGAGTCTCTCCTAAGACAGAGTGGATTAAAAGCCCCTCTTTTTTTTTTTTTTTTTTTTTTGTTTTTTTGGCAGAGTTTTGCTCTGTCGCCCAGGCTGGAGTGCAGTGGCACAATCTCTGTTCACTGCAACCTCTGCCTCCCGGGCTTAAGTGATTCCCCACTTCAGCCTCCTGAGTAGCTGGGATGACAGGTGTGCCACCACGCCCAGCTAATTTTTTGTATTTTTAAAAGAGAGAGGATTTTGCTATGTTGGCCAGGCTGGTCTCGAACTCCTGACCTCAAGTGATCCACCCGTCTTGACCTCTCAAAGTGCTGAGTTTACAGGCATGAGCCAGCAGGCCCAGGCAAACGCCCTCTTAATAAAAAGCAAGGATGCTTGACTGAACTTGGGTTGAAGGCCCAACTTAGGAAGGTTAGGAGTCCTATCTAAAATTAAGGGGGTTAGAGGCCCCTCTCAATAAAGTCCCTCTTGGTAAAAAATGGATTTGGCACTATGGGGTGTTAACCGCTATTCTCTTTCGATTAATCTGCCTTGGACTCTTTGCTGATGGCTATGGGTGACAGGGTTAGACATGTAGAGGATCACAGGACACAGGGAGCTTTTTCCTCCCAAAAAGGAGAAACTTGAGAGCTGATGGGACTGCTGGAAAAAGATCCCTTTGTGATAGACAAGCAGCTACCTGGACTTTTGATTCAGTGTCGTGGGATGGGCAGGTCTTTCTCTGGCCTCCCTGAGCTCCTGGCTTTCCCCACCCCACTGCAGGCAATGCTGTTCTCCTTTCCCTTTCCTCTTTTTCTCTGTGCAAACACATTGTAGGAATGATAAAACTGTTTATCTCCCCTGCAAAGTTTTAATTAATGGGAAAAAAGGGTTTGTGAGGCTAGTCTTAAGTTGTAGCTAATCTGGTGTGTTTTGTGTGTCTTTCTGTATCATTCTGTCATATTGTTCTGTAATATCTTAGGATAGAACACCCCTTAGGACCCCATAAGCCAACTGTTCAAGCCAGCCCAACAAACTGGTCAGTAACAAACTTTGCTGCAGGTCCCTGAAACAAACAAACAAACAAACAAACAAAACTGATTGAAATTTCTCTCATTTTGTTTTATGTCCTTGGGATTTTGACCTTGTAACCTACATGGTGGTACTTTCTCTTCGTCTCCACCATCCAGAGGACAGGAATTTTGGAGCTCATGTCATAACCTTAAAAATTATCTCAAGCAGTTAAAAGCCTTTGAAAGCTCAAAATTAACTGCTCTAGACTCCTTCTGGAAAGAGCAATGGAAACTGCCCAAAGCTGTAGCTTAGTAGCTAAGGCTTTCTTTTTTCACATTGGCAACCTGGGTTCAATTTTCAGCTTAGGGAATGAGTCCTTTCTGATTTGATATTCGTGTGACTTTTGCCATTCGTTTATTCTCTTCCCCTCCATGAACAACTTCTGACTTCCTTTCTTGAGTCTTCCTTTCTCCGAGCACCTGTAAGGTTACTTTGGGTAAAGTTCAAAAGCCAGAAATATTGGCAGTTTGGCCTGCCTGAAGTCAGGTAATAAGAAATTTGATTAAAAGTCAGCTTAATTTCTGAGGGATCTGTTCTTTTCCATTGGTCTGTATCTCTGTTTTGGTACCAGTACCACGCTGTTTTGGTTACTGTAGCCTTGTAGTATAGTTTGAAGTCAGGTAGTGTGATGCTTCCAGCTTTGTTCTTTTGGCTTAGGATTGACTTGGCAATGTGGGCTCTTCTTTGGTTCCATATGAACTTTAAAGTAGTTTTTTCCAATTCTGTGAAGAAAGTCATTGGTAGCTTGATGGGGATGGCATTGAATCTATAAATTACCTTGGGCAGTATGGCCATTTTCACGATATTGATTCTTCCTATCCATGAGCATGGAATGTTCTTCCATTTGTTTGTATCCTCTTCTATTTCACTGAGCAGTGGTTTGTAGTTCTCCTTGAAGAGGTCCTTCACATCCTTCGTAAGTCGGATTCCTAGGTATTTTATTCTCTTTGAAGCAATTGTGAATGAGAGTTCACTCATGATTTGGCTCTCTGTTTGTCTGTTATTGGTGTATAAGAATGCTTGTGATTTTTGCACATTGATTTTGTATCCTGAGACTTTGCTGAAGTTGCTTATCCGCTTAAGGAGATTTTGGGCTGAGATGATGGGGTTTTCTAGATATACAATCATGTCATCTGTAAACAGGGACAATTTGACTTCCTCTTTTCCTAATTGAATACCCTTTATTTGTTTCTCCTGCCTGATTGTCCTGGCCAGAACTTCCAACACTATGTTGAATAGGAGTGGTGAAAGAGGGCATCCCTGTCTTGTGCCACACACCTACAACTATCTGATCTTTGACAAACCTGACAAAAACAAGAAATGGGGAAAGGATTCCCTATTTAATAAATGGTGCTGGGAAAACTGGCTAGCCATATGTAGAAAGGTGAAACTGGATCCCTTCCTTACACCTTATATAAAAATTAATTCAAGACGGATTAAAGACCTAAATGTTAGACCTAAAACTATAAAAGCCCTAGAAGAAAACCTAGGCAGTACCATTCAGGACATAGGCATGGGCAAGGACTTCATGTCTAAAACACCAAAAGCAATGGCAACAAAAGCCAAAGTTGACAGATGGGATCTAATTAAACTAAAGAGCTTCTGCACAGCAAAAGAAACTACCATCAGAGTGAACAGGTAACCTACAGAATGGGAGAAAATTTTTGCAATCTATTCATCTGACAAAGGGCTAATATCCAGAATCTACAAAGAAATCAAACAAATTTACAAGAAAAAAACAACCCCATCAAGTGGGCGAAGGATATAACAGACACTTCTCAAAAGAAGACATTTATGCAGCCAACAGACACATGAAAAAATGCTCATCATCACTGGCCATCAGACAAATGCAAATCAAAACCACAATGAGATACCATCTCACACCAGTTAGAATGGTGATCATTAAAAAGTCAGGAAACAACAGGTGCTGGAGAGGATGTGGAGAAATAGGAACACTTTTACACTGTTGGTGGGACTGTAAACTAATTCAACCATTGTGGAAGTCAGTGTGGCGATTCCTCAGGGATCTAGAACTAGAAATACCATTTGACCCAGCCATCCCATTACTGGGTATATACCCAAAGGATTATAAAACATGCTGCTATAAAGACACATGCACACGTATGTTTATTGCAGCACTATTCACAATAGCCAAAGACTTGGAACCAATCCAAATGTCCAACAATGATAGACTGGATTAAGAAAATGTGGCACGTATACACCATGGAATACTATGCAGCCATATAAAATGATGAGTTCATGTCCTTTGTAGGGACATGGATGAAGCTGGAAACCATCATTCTCAGCAAACTATCACAAGGACAAAAAAACAAACACCACATGTTCTCACTCATAGATGGGAATTGAACAATGAGAACACATGGACACGGGAAGGGGAACATCACACACCGGGGCCCATTGTGGGGTGGGGGGAGTGGGGAGGGATAGCATTAGGAGATATACCTGATGTAAATGATGTTAATGGGTGCAGCACACCAACATGGCACATGTATACATATGCAACAAACCTGCACGTTGTGCACATGTACCCTAGAACTTAAAGTATAATAATATATATATATTAAAAAAAGACACAAAAACGACAAGAAAAACACTTTCAGTCCAAAAAAAAAAAGTCAACTTAATTAAAAGTGGATATCCAAGCTATACGTACATTTAAAAGGCCTTTATGTTTTTTTCCCCTACTTAGATCTTATTTTTCTGAAGAAAAAGGTTTTTCTCTTCTCAGCTGATTGAATTATTTTTTTCCATTTTGTCTTCTTGCCACTCTCTGTGCACACGTGAGAGGACTTAAGAAAAATTATAACAGGCTGGGACTTCTTGGGAAAAATAGAGGAGGCACCACAGACCCCATTTTGGGGAAAAAAACCCTCTGTTTTCCTCATGAGACCCCAGGAATTGAAAGTGGATAGATTCCTGTCAAAATCTAAGTCTCTGTTATGTTTTGCATTGCATTATCTGACATCTTTGACTTTTGGGCGTATCAGAAATTACTTCACATTATGAGAGAGCTTTAGTGTGTAATAACTAGGTAGGAAATACACTTTTGGGGATAGCTAATGGCATTTATAGGGGAATACACGGCTCTGCCCATTTGGATCAGAGAAGCATGCTTCTTGGCCACCTAGAAGGTATGGAAATGTCCCCACCTCCACTGAGAGATAAGACTCCCATGGAGATGGGCTGATTCCCTCTTTTGGGGATCCAGGATCTCATATAAAAATGGGACCCTTAATTTTGGGAGAATCTGTGTTGCCTTCCAGCTGTACCTGCTAATTGGGCTCTAGAAACTGCATGTTTTAAAGAGAAACTTAAAAACTAAAACTGGCAAATGAAAAGCCTTACAACTACTGGATCTTCTGTCTTTCTGTATATTTATTTATTCTTTTTTATTTTAATTACTTCCCACACTATGCTGATGTAATTTCTGTGTATTTATATGTGTGCATGTGATGTTTATATTTGACAGAGCTCTGATTAATTGGCTTAAAAGTAATAAGTGCTTACATCAAATATTTTGTCAGAAAAACAAAAACTGTAATGCCTTTTAGTTCATGTGACTTTGATTATCTTTTCCCAAAGACAGTTTTACAGATATTATTAGAAAAATAAAGACATTTGGTCTAAATTATGCAGCTATTACTAAGAATTAGTCAGATATTAGGTTTGCTAAATGATTTAAGGTCATAAACTGCTTCTTTGACTTTTGAAAATTGTCCAACTTACCTGCTTTGGAGCTATTAGATTCCAGGTAAGGCCTGGGAACATGTGGAGTTAGCCATGCCCCCTCGCTATGGTGGAAAGAGTCAGACCCTATCTGCACTCCTGTCTGTTGTCTTAAGCTCCACACCTGGTACATAATTAGAATCACTTACTCACCAGGTTTTTCACCAAAAATAAAAATTGCTAAGAGTTAACATTGTTATACGTAATTGAGACTATTGAAGAAACAATTTTACACACAAGGTGTGTAAGGAAAATAAAAATGTGTTTTTGGTAAAAGATAAGAAGGCACGGGAATGTGGATTTTTTGGCCTAGATTAAAAGGTTAAAGGATTGTTTTAAGTTAGGATAAAACTGAAGGTTTCAGCAAGTTGTGAAAGGTTTGTGAAAGATTAATCTTGTAAAAGAAATTCTGTGTGTGAACATACTGGCTAAATTTAAAGTCGTATTATTCTGTTTTTCCATAAATTGAACATTGGAATAAAAGCACAACAGGGTATTCTTAGAGCACTGATCTGCTCTTTAACAGAAAATTGTAAAGGGTCATAAAAGGTTTATGAGAATCTTACCTTGTAGTCAAACTGATTAAGATTGGATAGATTTGTCTATATGGTTTTATTAAGAACTGGATTTGACATCATTAGTGCACTAATGCAAAGGTGAAATTTAGGCTTTCTCTCAAACAAGATTTCCATGTAATATTAAAACAATGAAGAATTTTTGTTTGCCTCTTGAATAAACTGTAGGAAAAAGAAAGGAAAGATAAAAGATTGTTTGGAAAACTAACTCTTCTCTCTATTAATGAGTAAAGGTTTTTGCCTTTTTAAAATTTTTGAGTTATTATTTTGGCCAAATAAATGACTTATGGCGACCTGGGATTTGATTTTAAACAAGCATTTTAAACATTTGATATTTGACAAAATTTCCAAAATGAAATTATAAATTATGTCTCTTCTGACCTAGTTAATTCTTTAGATGTTAGGTCTCCTAAAGTCCAAAAAAGATATATTTGGCTTATTTGGTATAAAAATCATACAGGAAGCATTGTCAAGTATGAAATGGTGCTTGGCTTCCTTTGTGTTGTATCTGTATAAATATGTTACTAATAAGTGTTCCAAAATTACATGAAACTTCTATAATTCTGATATGGCTTAGTATATGTTATTAATAATTATAATTGTTATATAAAATGGCTGTATGCCACAGAAGTAATAAAAATTCCTAATCAATTGTGGTGTTAATAATGGCTGTCCAAAGACTTTTTTGTCATCTACAGACAATTGTTGTCTTATTTTGATCCTCTTCAAAGGTAGTTTATAATCACCTATAGAACTTTGATAGGTGCCCTTGAGTGCAGGTTTCTAATAACTTTGGAGATTGTGAAAATAGAATAGAGGAAAAAGTTTTCAGGACTCTCATGGAGAGCTAAAATGTTCATGAGGCACTGTTCAGGCAGGGTACAGTGCCTCATGCCTGTAATCCCAGCACTTTGGGAGGCCGAGCCAGGAGGATCACCTGAGGTCAGGAGTTCAAGACCAGCCTGACCAACATGGCAAAACATTGTCTCTAGTAAAACTACAAAAGTTAGCTGGGCATGGTGAAACACACCTATAATTCCAGCTACTCAGAGGCTGAGGCACAAGAATCGCTTGAACCTGGAAGGTGGAAGTTACAGTGAGCCAAGATCACACCGCTGCACTCCAACCTGGGCAACTGAGTGAGACTCTGTCTCAAAAAATAAGTATGTAAGTAAGTAAGTAAATAAATAAATAAATAAATTTTAAAAGTTCATGAAGTCAAACAGAACAGTAGTTAACTACATCAACTGAACTAATAGAAGACTGAAATAATCTTTTTGACTGTTTGCTTAAGATGTTGCTAATCCTTTGTTTTGTTTTTCAGAACAAGAAAAACTTTTATTTTGAGCTATTTACAGCTTTTAACAATTGAGTAAAGTATACTCCTGTGAACAAAATTTGGACAATATTTGTTTCTCTCTGCCTGATTTCTCCTCAATTTGGAAACTGTTAGTGAGTATTCTTAATTTATGGCAATATAGTTATTTGCATAAGTGCAATAAGAATGTTTTGCAACAGGACAAATTGGAGAAACTGGTTATTTTACCAAGGCTTTGACTGAAATGGATTTCTTTCCTTTAAGGGATCAAACTTGACTCACAGAGCCAATAAAAGTCCCTTGGGAAAACTGGCCTCATACCTTGTCTACATAGTCCCTGTACAGGTTCCTGATGTGATAAATAAAGGATGTCACTTTCTAACAGGACCAGAAGCCCCAAAATATCTTGAGATCTCAAGAGAAGAGAAATTTACAACTCACAGGTATTTGACAGTACAAACCCAGGGCTGGGCTCAGCTTTTAGCAAAGTCTTATCTGAGATTCCTTTTATGGAACAAAGTTATGCCAAAGCCAGTTTTGAAAGGCTATGTGAAAAATAATTATTCTTGCTGCCCTTTATACAAATAATCAGACCAAGTATAATAAACCGAATTGGTCTTACCATGATTTGTCTTTAGTAAAAATGGGAGACTGGGGAGAGAAAAATTATGTTTCAAATACTGTGGTATACTTGTTATTAAATTCTAGTCTCATTGGTTGTTTTTGAGTTTTTTCTTCAATTTAGACTAATCCTGCTTATTCCTGTGAACAAATCAGTGATCTCTGGCTGCAGCTCGGAAGAAACAAGGGGATGGGTAATGTGAAAATCTGGATCAGTATTCTAATTCTGGTCACATGTTGGAATTGGCTAGCAACCCCATATCAGCTTGGTTCCAACAGTTGTGCAGTTCATGGAAACCTTCTTACTTAGTTTACTTGAGATAATTTTACTTATTTTGTTTTACTGTTGTGGAATATATTGCTGTTGTACTCTTTGTGTAGGAATGCAGGATATGTTTACTGAATGTTTTCTAAAATTAAACACTTACTAATCATCCAGATATCACCTTTTGTCAGACTTATGAATGGCCCTCACCATATTGATGCTTTCTGACTGAGCTCCTCTCTACCCTGAATACAAGAGACCCTAGCATTTAGACAGGAGTATCATCATCCCTATTCAGCCTGAAGAAGTTACAGAAAATGGATCTTTGTTCCTCTACAACCCTTAGGATTAAGAGTTCCCTTGTAAAAAGGAGGGGGAAAATATATTAGAGATGTTTGTACCAGAGGGACTCCATGTTGAATAGGGTCTGGGTAAAGTGAGGCTGGCACCTACTTGGCTGCACTCCCAGGAGGTTAAGCATTCTTAGTCACAGGTTGAGATAGGAGGTCAGCACAAGGTTCAGGTCATAAAGACCTTGCTGATAAAACAGCATGTTGTAAAGAAGCCAGCCAAAACTCACCAAAACCAAGACGGCAACAAGAATGACCTTTGGTCATCCTCACTGCTCATTATATGCTAATTATAATGCATTAGCATGCTAAAAGACACTCCCACCAGTGTCATGACAGTTTACAAATGCCATGGCAATGTCAGGAAGTTACCATATATGGCCTAAAAAGGGGAGGAACCCTCAGTTCCAGGAACTGTCCACCCCTTTCCTGTAAAACTCATGAATAATCCACCCCTTGTTTAGCACACAATCAAGAAGTAACTATAAGTATAATCAGTTGAGCAGCCCTTGCTGCTGCTCTACCTATGTAATAGCCATTCTTTTATTTTTTTACTTTCTTAATAAACTTACTTTCACTTTACTCTAAAAAAAGAAGAAATTGACAGAGTAGAAACAAATAAGAATATCCAAGATTCAAATAACAATAAATACATCAAATATGGCTGGGGGCGGTAGCTCACACCTGTAATCCCAGCACTTTGGGAGGACAAGGCAGGTGGATTGCTTGAGTTCATGAGTTTGAGACCAGCCTGGGCAACATGGTGAAACCCTGTCTCTACAACAACTACAAAAAATTAGCCAGGCATGGTGGCGCATGCCTGTAGTCCCAGCCACTCAGGAGGCTAAGGTGGGAGAATTGCTTGAGCCTGGGAGACAGAGGTTGCAGTGAGCCAAGATCGTGCCATTGCACTCCAGCCTGAGTGATAGAGTGAAACCCTGTCTCAAAACAAACAACAACATAACAAAATCAAATGCTGTACCCTCAAAACAAATAATATGTTCCTTCTCCTTGATTTCTTTTCTACACTTAGCCTCCATGACCCCATCCTCTCAGCTTTCCTTCCACTTCCTTGGTGCTCCTTTCTCTGTCCTCTGCCAGTTCCTCTCATTCTTCCAGACTTATCATGTATGTTTCTCAAAGCTTAGTCCTGGGCAATTCTATCCCGTCTCTACAGTCAGCCCTTAGTATCCATGGGTTTGGCATCTATCATTCAACCAAATGCAGATTGAAAATATTTATGGAAAAACCATTTAAAATAGCAATACAACAATAGGCTGGGCATGGTGGCTCACACCTGTAATCCCAGCACTTTGGGAGGCCAAGGCGGATGGATCACCTGGGGTCGAGAGTTTGAGACCAGCCTGGCCAACATGGTGAAACCCCTTCTCTACTAAAAATACAAAAATTAGCCAGGTATGATGGTGGGCACCTGTAATCCTAGCTACTCGGGAGGCTGAGGCAGGAGAATCGCTTGAACCCGGAAGGTGGAGGTTGCAGTGAGCTGAGATCATGCCACTGCACTCCAGCCTGGGTGACAGAGCAAGATTCTGTCTCAAAAATAAAATAAAATTTAAAAAAACAATAAAAATAATACAAATAAAAACCAATATAGTATACCAACTATTTATATAGCATTTACTTGTATAGGTATTATAAGTAATATAGAGATGATTTAAACTATGTAGAAGGATGTGTGTAGGTTTTATGCAGATACTACACCATTTACATAAGGGACTTGAGCATCCATGGATTTTTTGTATCACTTGGGGGTCCTGGAACCAATCCTTCCAAGGGATGGCAATACTCCCTTGACTGCCCCATCTAGTCTCTTGGCTCTAAATATCAACTACTGGCTGACAGCTTCTAAATGTGTATCTCCGTCCCAGACCTCTCTTCTGAACCCCACATTCATGGATCCAATTGTCTACTTAACATATCTCAGATTCAACGTTTTTGAAACGGAATTGCTAAATTTTATCCCCAACCTGCTCCATCCACAGTCTTCCCCATCTCAGTGGATGACAGCTCTAGAAAGTCACTCAACCCAAAACCTTGGTATGATTCAGGACTCCTCTCTTTTATTCCCCATACCTAATCTGTCAGGAAACCCTATTGGCTCTACCTCCAAAATATATTCCAAAGCCAACCACTTTTCCCCACCTCTACTCCTCCCACCCTGGTCCAAGCCACCTTCATCTCCCACCAGGACAATGGCAATAACATCCTAGCCATCTCCCTGCTCCCACATTTGTTCCCCTACAGTCAATTCTTCACAAATCCATCTGTGTGAGCACTTCCAAAATTAAGTGAGATCACACTCCTATGCCAAAAACTCATTTTACTAAGAGTCAAAGTCCTTAAAGTCCCTCAAAACCATACAAGGTCCTGCAGGAACTGTACAGACATGCAGACACACACAAACAGATACACATCCCTCCTCTTCCGTCACATTCCATATTATCTTTTCAATGAAGACTACTGTGACCATTGTATATTAAATTGCAATCTGTACACCCACACTGCACTCCCCATCCCACTTCCCTTCCTCTATTATTTTGGAAAGCATTTGCCATCTTCCATAGCACATGTAACATTACTTTATAGTTTGCTTATTTATTATGAGTATTGCCTATCATTTCCTCTCACTGTAATGAAAGCTTCACAAGGGCGGGGATCTTTGTTTTGTTTATTGATGGATCCTAAGAATCTGGATCAGTGCCTGGCACACAGTAGGCACTCAATAAATAATTGTTGAATGATTTTTTTTTTCATACTAAGATGGAACATAGGAAATTTTGGTCATGTATTTGGTCATGAAGGGAACATTAACAAACTGTAAAAAGCACAAAGTATTAGAACACATTTAATGACCAGAGTTCAATGTAATTAGAAATTAACAACCAAGTAACACTTTTCAAAGCTTTCCACTTCTATAGTTTGAAACAGTTTTCTGTGTCTTTTTTTTTCTTCCTCCCTTCTCTCTCCTTACCTCATCCGGCCCTGGCGCCTCCCACGAAGCATCTACCTGGATTCCCAGGTGATGCTCCACAGTTCACTCCTCCAGGATGCTCTCATTTCTGAGCTGTAAGGCTGCAGTGGAAGAGGAGCACCTGGAGGATGTAGTGTGGGGCTGCCACTAGCCAATAAGCAACCACTTACACACGAAGTCCGGACCACAGCCTGTCCATGAGATGATAGTCCAATGAAGGAGAAGACTGGGGAGGAAACGGGGTACAGTATCTTGTGTAGGGACAGTGAGTACTTTGTCACTGATCGAAGATGCAGCCTGCCCCAAAGCAGGCAGTCATGCCAAGAGTCCAAGCCTAGGGACCTGAGTTTTCCACTGGCTGTGAGCACTGGTCCATCTCTGTGCAAGTTGGTTATGTGGTCCATGTGTCTGTTTCAAGAGTAACTGTGACCATGGGACTCAGATATGTGATGCTCACCATCTTCGCTTTCATTTTACTTTACTGAATACACTTCTTAAATTGAAGTGTAGCGTACGTTCAGAAAAATGATCAAATCGTAAGTGAATAGCTCTCTATGGACTGAATTGTGCTCCCCCCTAAATGTATATGTTGAAGCCCTAATACCCAATATGACTGTGTTTGGAGACAGGGCCTGTGAGGAGATGACAAAGATTAAACAAAGTCATAAAGGTTGGGTCCTAATCTGATAGAACTGGTGCCCTTATAAGAAGAGGAAGAGATACTAGAACTCTCCTCTCTTTGCCATGTGAGGTCACAAGAAGGCAGTCATCTGCAAGCCAGAAAGAGAACCCTCCTAGGAACCAAACTGGTGGACACGTTGATCTTTAACTTCTCGGCCTATAAAACAGTGAGCAAATAAACTTCCATTGTTTGAGCCACCCTGTGTATGATATTTTGTTCTGGCTACTTGAGAAGACTAATATAAGCTCAATGAATTCTCACACAGAGGGCACACCAAGTAATTACCATCTGGGTCAAGATATAGAATATTACCAGCATCCCAGAGTCCTCATTATTTCTCACCCCCAACCCCCCTCCTCCCAAAGTTAGCCAATTTTGGACACCAAAAGCAAGTTTTGACTATTTTTGAATTTTTAATAAATAAAATCGTACAGAGGAAAAATAAAAATATTTCTAAATAATTCAATAATTCCTAGTCTAAGAACCAAAAAAAGGAAACTATAAATTATTGTCTTAGAAATAAAATCATGATATATAAAAAAATCTGTGATACAATCTACAATCTAGTGACACTAAGAAGAAAATTTTTAGCCTTACTTTAATTTATTGGAATAAAAAATTGGAAAGAAATAATCTACGAAAAGAACAATTAAGTAGAACTGAAGAAATTAGTAAAAATAATTAATAAAGGCCAAAAACTGTAATAGAGAAATTAGCATAGATCAGTAAAATCAAATCTGTGTCCTTTTTTTTTAAATTGTGAGACTGTCTTGCTCTGTTACCCAGGCTAGGTAGAGTGCAGTGGTGCAATCTTGGCTCACTGCAGTCTTGACCTCCCGGGCTCAAGCGATCCTCCCACCTCAGCCTCCTGAGTAGCTGGGATTACAGGTATGCACCATCATGCCCAGCTAATTTTTTTTTACTTTTTTTTTTTTTTTTTTTTTTTTTGTAGAAATGAGGTCTCCTTATATTGCCCAGGCTGGTCTCGAACTCCTGGGCTCAAGTGATCCTCCTGCTTCAGCCTCCCAAAATGCTGGGATTACAGGTTTGAGCCACTGCACCTGGCCAAACCTGTGTTCTTTAGAAGGACAACCTGGACTGAGCATCTTCCATTTGTTCCTCCAAAAAACACAGAGTCAGCTGGAGAAGGGTGAAGATGCTGGAAGTCTTCAGGACACTGAAGTTCCCCCAGCATCTTTGCCCTTCTCCAGCTGACTCTGGTCCTGGGAGACTGATCTCTATGTACTATATCCAGAGGTGCCCAGTTGTTTGGCCAGAGGGGAGCACCAGCTGGAGTTATGAGGGAGAGGAGAGTCAGGTTAGAACATTTATTTCTTTAGCTTGATCTCTGCAGGCATCTGCCTGTGTCTGTCACTGCCAGATCTGAGCTCTTCTAAAGGAGGCCTCTTCCATGACTCTCTCCTTTCAGCTTCTGGTCCCTGCTGCCTCCCTCCACCAACTCATGTCTAGGAGTGATAATGCCCCTCATTACTAGCCCCTTGCATTTCCCTATACCCTGCCCACATCTGTGTAAAGAGTCCTTTATTAAACTCTCCTCAAATTATTCTATGTGGGTATGCCTAATGTTTCCTGACTGCAGCAACTCCCCAAAATTAAGAAATAAAATAGAAATTAAATTTTAAAAGCATTTTAGAAGGTTTCACCAAGAGAAAACACACACACACACACACGTGTGTGCACGTACACACACACACACGTGTGTGCACGTGCACACACAACTACAACAACATTAGGAATAGGAAAGGAGAAACAATTGCAAATATGGAAGAGGTTTTTTTAAGGATAAATCAATTATATGAAATTTTATATCAATAAATTTGAAAATCAGGGAATGGATAATTGTTTAGGGCAAGATAAATGATCAAAATTGGTTTAAGAAAACAAGCAGAAAAGAAAAGGCAGTCAGGGATTTAACCCCAGGTGCCCCTAAATGAGGCACCTGGGGTTAAATGATTAAATAAGACCAAAGAATTTTCATGTTACATAAGTTGTTCTACAGCACAGAAAAAGATTAACATTTCCCCAACTCCTTTATGAACCTGTCATAAACCTGATACCAAAATTAGCCAATTAGAAGAAAGTGATTGGTCAATTCCGCTGAGGAATATAGATGAAAAAAATATCCTAATAAAACTCCAGCAAATTGAGTTCAGCAGTGGATTAAAAGAAAAACATATAATGGATTTATTCCAAAAAGGGAAAGATGATTCAACAATAAGATATCTATTACTGTAATTCAGTGCATTAAGAGATTGAAGGGTGGAAATCATACAGTATCTCGCTAAATGCTGAAAAACCATTTGATAAAATTCAACACCCATTCCTGTACTAATTTTTTAAAGTATCTCCTAGCAAAACAGCAATTAAAAGAAACTGCATTATCTTGATGATGGGTATCTTACCAAAATCTGCAGCCAACAAGAAGGGAAGGAGGAATTAGTCATAGCACGGACCTCAAAGAAACAGGGCTTTTTTAAAAAGATAGTTTACTAACAGATAATATGTTGCATGCTTCAAAATCCAAAAGACATAAAAGGGTGTCAAAGAAAAGTCTTTTTTAGCCCATCGTCCAGTGATTCAGCTGCCCTCTCAAGAGACAAGCAATATTACTAGTTTCTCAGTTATCTTTCTGGAGCTAGTTTATGCATTTGCAAGCAAATTTGTAAATCTGTATATTTTTCACACAATGGTAGTAAACACTGGTTCTTCTCATTGGCAAAATATTATTCTATATCAGTACATAATGAGATCCCTCATTCTTTTTTTCTGGCCAAAAAACATCACTTTGGATAAATGTAAATTTGTTCATCTACTACTCTTCTGTGAGATAGGTCATTTCAAAACTTTTGCTATGATAATGCTGCAGTTAATATGCTTTATATATTTATCGTTTTGAGCACATGTGAATGTATATGCATTATTGTGTAGTAAAGAATTCAATCTTGCCCAGAAAGAAGTTCTGACCTCTGCCTTTGGCTTCTAAAAGGTAATTTATGTCATACCAGGTAGGAGGATCTTTGTTTAAGGTGGAGACTAGCCACACCAGATCTTAAAGTAGCATTATTCATACCAAACAGCCTTAGTGTCAAGGTTGGCCATGTCAGAAAGACTATGTGACTTAGGGTGGAGACTTTGGGTCATGCATATGATTCAATCTGGGGACTGAGTTCAATCACGTGGGCAATCAATTAACAAGTCACACCTATATCATGGAGCCTGAGTAAAAACTCTGAACACTGAGGCTTGGGTAAGCTTCCCTGGTTAGCAACACACATGTGTATTGTCACACATTGACACTGGGACAGTGACACATGCTGACTCCATGGGGAGAGGACAATGAAAGCTTGAATTTGGAGCCCTCCTGGTTTCTGTCCTATGCTTCTCTTCTTTGTCTTATCTTAAATTCCATCTTTTCCATGAAAAAACTCTATCCTTCCCCTGTAATAAGCCATCACCATTTAGTATAACAACTTTCAGTGACTTCTGTGAGCCCTTTAGTGAATTATCAAACCTGAGGGTAGGAACCCTCCAAATTTGTATCAGAAATGAGGACAATCTTGTGTGGAGAACATGCCCTCTAATCTTGTAGTTGGCCCTAAGCTCCTCACAAGGATAAATCCAGGGGAGTAGAATTTTTTGGTAGAGGTATATGCATTTGAAAGTTTTGTAAATATGAACAAAATGTCCTTCATTGAAATTGTGCCAGATTGTATTCCCACTAGCAATAGAGCAGAGGTTTTAACAAAAGGGTGGGGTGAAACCATAATAATCACTTCCCCACCCTGGATTGTGAGAAGGTAAAGTCACTTCTTGGGAGGGCTGTAGACATTAGGGGAAAGCAGAGTTTAAAGGCAAGGAGGCAGGGAGAATATTCCCAGATGTGATTGAGGCAGGAAACATACACAGGGTTTGGGGAAGTTGAGAAGAATGGAAACCGCATTGAGGACAAAGAAGAACAGAATGTGCAGCTCAATGGGGAAGTAGAGTGGCCATCTTCAACATGGAGCACTCATGCTCCTGGGTGATACCAAGGGCTTTGTGAGACAGGATTTCCAGATCCTCAATGTCCTTATGTACCCTTTCCTAAATAAACCTATCTGAGAAGATGCTTGTGATCTTCTATTTCTCCTTCTGCCCCTGTACCAAGAAAAGATTCATGTTTCATACACCCGAAAGTTTCCAGAGGGAATTGTCTTGGGACATCAACACCTCCGGGACATCCAAAAAATTGACAAGTAGAAAATGCATCATTCCTGAGGGAGACTGTGGCTCTACCTTTTCTGTACAGTGATGTGGTTGTCAAGGAGCAGATGTAGCACACTCATTTTATTTTTAAAATGCAGCCAGACTTCTTCTGAGAATAAGTAAGCCTGATTTGGTGGATAGTTTGGACCAAGAGGACTGGCATTGCCAACTAGGTTGTATGGCAGGTATTTTCATAAATTAGATAAGCGAAACCTGCAGCCATAATGTTTTGACAAAACATATTTAAGGCTCATATATAGTATGTGTACACTGAAATTATATCTTTTGCAAGTATTTAATCTCAAGATGAAAAAGTAAACAACTTAAAAATGTGTGAAAGATGCATAGTTTTACAATAATCTGTAGGTACAAGAGGTTCAAAAGAACTGCAGTAGAAGTCTCGGGAGGTGGGAACCAACTAAAGGAAATAGAGATTGTAATGATCTCTTGTAGGGTGGGGGTGGATGCTGAACTGGAGGGCTTACTTCGTCTGAATGAGAGAACCAGGAACCTTGGACTCTGCAGATGTTGGGGATGGAAGAGGGAGGGTTAATGGCAGACATAAAGATCATCATGTTATTCCAGGCTGGGCGCGGTGGCTCATGCCTGTAATCCCAGCACCTTGAAGGGCCAAGGCAGGCGGACCATCTGAGGTCAAGAGTTCAAGACCAGCGTGGCCAACATGACAAAACCCTGTCTACTAAAAATACAAAAATTAGTCAGGCTTGGTGGCGCGTGCTGTAATCCCAGCTACTCGGGAGGCTGAGGCAGGAGAATCGCTTGAATCCGGGAGGCTGGGGTTGCAGTGAGCCAAGATTGTGCCACTGCACTCCAGCTTGGGTGACAGAAGAGATTCCGTCTCCAAAATAAATAAATAAAAATAAAAAATCGTCATGTTATTCCTTTGAAATTTCACTTGTCTCTCTCAAGCATGTCAGCATGTCTTTTTTTTTCTGTCTTTGCTTTTCTTTCTCTTTTTGTCTCTGCCCACCACCTTTTTCCTTCTCTGTTTACTTCTGCCTGAGCTCCCATTCTCTCCCCTTCAGATTTCTTCCTCTATCATTTCCTCACCCCTACCTTGATCCTTGCAACTGAATTAGCATGAGTACTGAGCTAATGAATATATTCTATTAATTGCATGTTTTAGTATCTCAGGTTCCTAATTCTTCTAAAAATTGTGTGAGATGTATTTTATTTTCTGTTTCAAAAAGTGTAATTTAGTTACCATTTACTTTCTAAAGATGCCTGATTGCTTTATTCCCTCTAGACCAGAAGCTCTTGTCAGGATAGAAAAAGGCTGCCAGTCTTTGTCCTGAGCATATCAAACTATATACTTTTCACCTGAGGACTCTGCTTTTTGTTCTCTCAGAAACCTGTGAGCACAGCAGTTCCTGTGGAGTCGCTCCTCAGTGCATGGCAAGCTGCAGTTCTCCTGTCCCTTCATTCCACACATGTTCCCTTCTTTATCCCACCTGTCTATAGATATCACTGGGGACTTGACTTTATTTCTGGTTATTGCACATCCTGATTTCTCCCCTCACAATTTCCATTATCCATCCATCACGTCCTGAGGGTTTTACTGCTGTGGTCACCTCCCAGCATGTCCACTCACATAGGCCGTGCCGTTGACGAGGAGCGTCGGCGGGGGGGAGGTTCCTATGGGGGCAATTTCCTTCTCTTTGGCAGACAAGAGAAGGAAATTGCCGAAAAGAAGGAAAATGCCCCCAGAGAAACCCCTGCCCCACCCCCGACCCTCTTGGTTTCCTTCTCTCTTCCAGTTGTTCAGTTGGAAAAAGTCAAGGAGCCCATTGGATCACATTTCCAGAGCCTTATTGTGAAGAGTCTTTGTTGTTGTTGTTGTTTTAACTATAAAAAGAGTTGTTGAACATCATTGTCTACCGTTCTTTTACACCTTTAATAATCTATTGCATGGACCACAAGCAGGTTGAAAGGTGATTTTTATCTCAGTTCTATAAATACTGGTGAAAGTCTGTGGGCCAGTTGCTTAATTTCACTGGGCCCTGGTAGGAAAGATCATGTCTAGGAAAGCTTCCAGCTCCAGAATGTATGATTCCATCAAGTTCTCCAGTTAGTTGGTATCACAAAAAATAAAGGGCATCTTCCCTGTCTGCCTTACTCCTCCTCTTTATACTTCCTGAGCATGGCCCAGCACTGACACATGGTAGACACCTATGGCAGACTTTTACAGACTATATGGAACCTGCTTTGTCACGAACATGGCAAATGACATGACCATGATGGAGTTATAAGGACTGGGCTTCTCACACCTCCCTCTGCAATGAAACTGGGCATTAGAGATGCTGTTCTTCTTCTCCTCACTCCTTACCTTGGTCTCCTCTATCCACTAAGTATCATGCTTGAGAATGAATCTTGAGAGTCTTGAGGAAAAGTGTTTACCAAGTACTGGATAAAACACATGGTGATTAATAACAAGTTAAGCTGCCCAAAATTTCATCTTGTCTTTATCAATACCTGTAATTGACTTTTAGCTAAACCAGCAGCCAACGTCATCATTAGCTCCAGAAGAAGGGTCTTTTATCAAGTTTAAGGGCACATGATTTGGCTTGTAGTCAGCATACTTCCATTCTAAAAATGGCAGCAAATACGAGAAAAACTAAAATCTAGGACCCACACTTCTAAGAAAGAAAGAGGAGTTATAAGGATTGCAAATTTCTTGATTTTTAATTTAATGATATAATTATTTTTTCCAGAAAAACTTTTATTCAACAGTGGTATGGATTAATGGTTCCAAGGAATTATGACATTCTATTAACTTTCCACAAGAATTACTTCATTGCATTTAGATTAAATTTATTTTATTAGACTGTGAGAACTATGTCTCAGCAGATTTCCTTTTTGCTTCAACCCTTTTGAAATTCTTTATTTTAGTAAAAACAATATAAACAAATCATCTTTGTTTCTTATTATTCACTTGTGCCAAAGATGACTTTTTATTATTATCATGTTTTATCTTTGGAACAACACACAAGAAAAAAAAACTGTTGGTTGCTTTTGCAGAGGGAAACTAGGTGGCAGGAAACAGGGAATAAGGCCAAATTTTTATTGTACCACTTAAATTTTGAAACATGTGAAAAGACTTTCATTGGGAAAAATTAATAATGAAATAATACAGGCACATAATTTAAAAATCAATAGTATTAAAAGACATTTCTCTGCCCCACCTATCATTATTCCCTCTACTTCTTTAGAGGCATCTACTTTCAACTCTTTCATCTGCTTCTCATACTTAGGCTCACATTTCTAAATAGGATGCTCTTATTGCTTCTTCTAAATTTATCAACTTTAGAGAGTGTCTGTTAATTTCCAATTATGGCATTGGAAAGTTTAATCCTTTTATACATCATGACAACTTGCTTCCCCTTTGTCATCTTTGCAATCTGGTTGTATCATAGTTTTTTAGTTTAACAAACAGCCAACGTAAGTATCATATACTGGTGAATCAAGTCGGTCTACAATTTTCTTCCTTCCTCTTATGGTTTTCTACTTTCCCTCTGTTTATATTTGCTTAATTTTCTGTGATATTTTTTCAAGTGATTCGATAGATCTGTTACATGTCCAATTTTTTCAAATGCTCAAATGCATACATCACATTTCCCCCAGAATTTTTTTAAGAATTCTGGCTATCCTGAGATTACCAACTCTGGTTATCAACTACAGCACTCAAGGTTACTCACTCCTTTCTTAAGAGCCTCCTTTGTTCACACTAACTTTTCACTGAAACTCTGTTACCAATATCGTTCTACTTGGAAAAAGGTAAATTAAATTCTGTTTCCCCAAGGGACATTTCCTCCTCTCCAGGAGCTGCCAAAACACCGTGACTATTCTTCCTTTGAACTCCCTCTCTTTCTTTAAAAAGTCAGTGAGGGCTCAAGGTATAAATAAGCTTCATTCACTACCAGAACACATAATATTTATTTTATTTTATTTTAATTGTACTTTAAGTTCTAGGGTACATGTGCACAGAACACATTTTAATGTAGCAAGCTTGCATATCAGTAGACACGTGTTTGTTTATATGCCAGCATCACAGTGGATGCCAAGTATCAGACATGTTCCCTAATGTCAAAGACTTTACAATCTGGCTCACGTAACACAGGAGTGAAACAGAACTAACAATCAACAGTTCCTTTCTATCTCTGATTAATAGTTCTTCCATACCTTAAGTGTATTAATCTTGTAAAATTATCTATTTTTTGTTCTTTTCTTCTGTCTTTTTACTCTCTTATCCTGTATGCTAGCTATGACACTAATGTCTCACTGCCTAATCATTGTATTTTTATAATTTTTGGAAACTGTCACATTTTGCCTCCAAAGCTGACCTTTCACAAGTTACTTAATCTTTTTGCATCTCATTTCTTCATATGTAAAATGGGGATAATAATGTTACCTTTTAAATTTGTTTTGAGCATTAAATAAGATCAATGTGATGAATTTAGCCCAGTTCCTGACACTTGATAAAATAGTCAATAGATAGTAACTATTGTTTGCATATTGGAATTATTTGTTATTATCATCATTTTACTTGGACATAGGAGGGAATCTTAAAGCAACATTAAGGCAATAATAATAGTGTTATTATTAAGAAGTCTGATGCTAATTTCATTTCCATTACTTGTAAGTTACCTTTTCTCTTTCTCTTTCTCTTCCTCACTGCCCTCTCCCTGTCTCTAATTTTCTCTCTCTCTCTTCTCTCCATCATCAATGTTTTAAAAATTCACAATGGCATGTTTTTATTTAGCACTTTTAATCTGGACATTTCTTTTCTCCACTTCTGGAAATTTTCATTCTACCTCTTTGATAATTGCTTCCCTCCATTTTCTCTGCTCTATTTCTGGAATTTCTTAAAACTGCCAATTTTCTTTTATTTCCATTATTCATGGTCTGATTTATTTTTGGTATTGAGTTCATGCTAATATCTGCAGCTGTCAGTGTAATTACCATTGTCATCTTAGTGTGATGGTTCTAGAGCTTGAAATTTCTATATTTAAAAACAACATTATACTTCACAATTAAAACTAAAAACTTAAGTTAGAAGTGTAGGCTAGCGGCCTACATATCACGTCTTTTGACTTTGCTCTGGAGTAATTTTTAAATTACACTATTCAAAGGAATACATTTTGCTCTGTTCTCTTCTCCGTAAAGAGTAATAGCAGAGGAATTTTAAAATGAAAGAACACAAGAAAGGCCTTGAGGATGAAATGTGTTTCATCCATCTCTGAATTTTATCTTCTTTTCATCAGCTGGGCTATAGGATGGACCTAAAAAATTGGAGTTCTCTCTTATCAACATGAAACATAGCTAGCAGTCCTGACTGTATCTAAACCCATCTGAGCTATTTTAAGACCTTTGTAGATCTTCAACATTCTGGTTTTTGAAAGCCCCACTCAGAGTCTTATTAAAACTTTTTGTTTTTTTTTTTGAGACAGAGTCTCGCTCTGTCACCCAGGCTGGAGTGCAGTCGCACAATCTCGGCTCACTGCAAGCTCTGCCTCCCGGGTTCACGCCATTCTCCTGCCTCAGCCTCCCCAGTAGCTGGGACTACAGGAGCCCGCCACCATGCCTGGCTAATTTTTTTGTATTTTTAGTAGAGACAGGGTTTCACTGCGTTAGCCAGGATGGTCTCGATCTCCTGACCTTGTGATCCACCCGCCTCGGCCTCCCAAACTGCTGGGATTATTAAAACTTTTAAAATGCACTCATATCACAAATAATATTGTCCCAGGCACTGTTCTAAGAACTTGGCATACATTAGTGAACAATACTAAGACCCTTACCCTTGTAAAGCCTTTATTCTATATAATTGATATCCAACTAAGGAAGAGTCAGGTTGAATTGAGTTGAGTATAATTAAATGGTTGGCATGTTGCGTTAGGTAGACACTTATGTTAATATGTCAGGTTAGTCTAGACTGTACTGAGGGAACAAACAGTCCCCCAAATCCCAGTAGCTTAACATAACACAAGTTTATTTCTGGCTCACGACATGTTCATTATAGTTTAGAAGGGCTCTGCTCCATAGACGTAGTCACTGGGAACCCAGACTTCAGAAGGCATCACTGTCTTGTAGCTGCACCAATGAGTACATACGACCTCTTCAGTCTCCACAACTGGGAAGGAGTAAGATGGAGAGTCGTGCATTGACTTTTAAATGTTTCATGCTAAAAGTGACAAAGGCCACTTCCAGTCACACCCAATGGCCAGAACCAGCCACAGGCCCTGCCTGACGGCAAAGAGATGGGAAAATGTGGGAAAGCCCAGGAATATTCATAGGTAGTAAATATCTCCACAATAAAGCTTATTTTAATACTTGTTTATTTCATTCTGAAGTTTTCCTTTGACATTTTAAAGTCAATAAATATTTTCAAGTCTCAGATGTTTGCAGGAAGAACTCATAGGCCCTAAGCATTGTTCCTACAATTATAATAGTTTGCATTATATTTACTGAAAGGTTATTACATGCAGGCATTGTTTTAGGTGCTTTATATGAGTATGTAAATGTGTTGCTCATTTACTCCTCACAACAATGCTATGACGTAGGTACTGTTCCTACCCTCATTCCACAGCTGAGGAAATAGAGGCACAGAAAGGGTAAGTCACCTGCCCAAGTCACACAACTAGTGAATGACTATGCCTGAACTTGTGCCACCTCGTCACACTGCCTTTCAGATGTGAAGGATAAACAACCTGTGGAACATGCAGCATTTATCTTTTCTGCCTGTACCAACACTTATGGTCACAATAATGAAAGAGGAAAGAAAAGAAAGAGGAAAAGCAAAACTTCTGTCCAGTTTGAGACCAGTAGTGAGCAGTTCTCATTTTCCTTTGGGTGTGTTTCTAGGCAGAAGAGTACATAAAGAGACAGGAGAAATAGGAGATAACCTTCTTCCTTGAAAAGTTTGAGATTACAATACCCACTACAGCCTGCATGCTGGAAAAAATGGGATAAAGCAGCTACCTAACCAGTGCTATCCTAATGGAATTTATTTTGCCTTCAAATGAGCATCTAATGTGATTAAAGAATGGAAGTTATTAAACAAACAAGGTTTACCAAGGCATTTCTTTCCAATTTTTGTGTGTGAAACAAATGTAAATGTAGCCAACTGGCTCAAGATGTTGCCTTACCCGAAACCTTGCAATTAGAGATTGTAGAACATTCATGACTCAGCACATCTATTCACAGTGCAGGCTGTTTATTTCTGGTTTTGTATTCAATGTGTCACCAAAAAGTGCAAGCAAGACTCAGCAGCATGCAAGCCTGCACTAACATGCACATGCTCAGTAAACTTAGACTAAGAATCTACACTAGACCAAGAGCACATACTGTGCAATCCCATTCATACAGTGTTCAATAACGGGCACCAACCAAGAATTTCATATCCTGCCAAACTGAACTTTATAAGCAGATGAGAAATAAAAAATTTTCCAGACAAATAAATGCTAAGGTAAGGTAAGGCAAGTGATTGTTACCACTATACCAGCCCAAGAGATCCTTAAGGGAGTTCTAAACATGGAAACAAAAGAATAACACCTGCTACCATGAGAACACACATAAGTATATAGCCTGCAGACCCTAGAAAGCAACCACACAATAAAAACTACAAAGTAACCAGCTAACAACTTCACAATAGGATCAAACCCATATATTGATATTAACCTTGAAATATGTAACTGGCATAATTGCTCCTACTTGAAAGGCACAGAATGGCAAGTTGGATAAAAACAAACAAGACCTATCCATCTGCTATCTTCAAGAGACTCATCTCACACATAATGACACCCATAGGCTCAAAGTAAAAGGTTGGAGAAAAATCTACCATGTAAACAGAAAACAAAAAAGAGTGGGGGTTGCTATTCTTATGTCAGATAAAGCAGACTTTAAACCAACAACAGTA
The DNA here is from genome assembly GCF_028858775.2 of Pan troglodytes. Taxonomy (NCBI): domain Eukaryota; kingdom Metazoa; phylum Chordata; class Mammalia; order Primates; family Hominidae; genus Pan; species Pan troglodytes. The sequence goes on from NC_086015.1 coordinate 44,378,213, forward strand.
AAAAAAAAAAAAAAAAAAAAAGGACAAAAGGGCATTACATAACGGTAAAAGGTTCAATTCAACAAGAAGACTTAACTAAATATATATGCACCCACATTAGAGTAGCTAGATTCATGAAACAAGTGTTTCTAGATCTATGAAAAGACTTAGCCACATAATAATAGTGACTTCATAATAATAGTGACTTCAGCACTTCACTGACAGCATTAAACAGATCATCAAGGGAGAAAACTAACAAAGAAATTCTGGACTTAATTTCAACACTTGACTTATTGGACCTAATGGATATCTACAGAATACCCCACCCATCAACCACAGAATATACATTCTTTTCATCTGCACATGGAGCATACCCTAAGATTGACCACACACTTGGACATAAAGCAAGTTTTAATAAATTCAAAAAAATCAAAATCATACCAACCATACTGGACCACAGTGAAATAAAAACAGAAATCAATACCAAGAAGATTTCTCAAAACCACATAATTACATGGAAATTAAACAACCTGCTCCCAAATGACTTTTGGGTAAACAAAATCAAGGCAGAAATTTTAAAAAATCCTTGAAATAAATGAAAACAGAGACACAACATATCAAAATCTCTGGGATGCAGGAAAAGCAGTGTTAAGAGGAAAGCCTGTAGCACTAAATGCCTACCTCAAAAAGTTAGAAAGATCCCAAATTAACAATCTAATATCACACCTAGAGGAACTAGAAAAATAAGAACAAATTAACCCGAAAGCTAGGAGAAGAAAAGAAATAACAAAAATCAGAGCTGAACTGAACAAAGTTGAGACCCAAAAAATTATACTAAGAATCAACAAAACCAAGAGTTGTTTTTTTGTAAGGATAAACAAGATTGATAGACACTAGCTACATAAAAAAGGAAAGGCTCAAATAAGCACAATCAGAAACAGCAAAGGTAACATTACAATTGATTCCCCAGAAACATACAAGATCCTCACAAACTATCATGAACATCTCTACACAAAGAAACTAGGAAGTCTAGAGGACATGGATGAATTCCTGGAAACATACAATCTCCCAAGATTGAATCAGGAAGAAACTGAAACACTGAAAAGACCAATATTGAGTTCTGAAACCAAATCAGTAATTTAAACCAAACCTATCAAACAAAATACCCCCAGACTGAATGGATTCACAGCCAAATTCTAACAGACATACAAAGAAGAGCTGGTACCAATACAACTGAAATTATTTCAAAAAATTGAGAAGGAGGAACTCCTCCCTAACCCATACTATGAAGCCAGCATTATCCTGACATCAAAACTGGGCAAAGACACAAAAACAAAAACAAAAAAACTACAGATCAATATCCCTGATGAACATAGACACAAAAATCCACAACAAAACACTAGCAAACCAAATTCAACAGCATATCAAAAAGTTAGTTAATTCACTATGAACAAGTAAGCTTCACTCCTAGGATACAAGTTTGGCTCCACACATGCAAATCAACAGATGTGACATAAACAGAATTAAAAACAAAAGGCATATGTGTTAGTTCCGTTTCACACTGCTGTACAGAACTACCTGAGACTGGGTAATTTATAAAGAAAAAAGGTTTAATTGACTCAGTTCTGCATGGCTAGGGAGACCTCAGGAAACTTACAATCATGGCAGAAGGCTAAGGGGAAGCAAGGTACATCTTTCCAAGGTGAAGCGGCAGACACAGAGTAAGCAAGAGAAGAAGTGCCACACTTTAACACCATCATATCTTGTGAGAACTCACTCACTATCATGAGAACAGCATGAGGGAAACCGGCCCCCATAATCCAATCACCTCCCACCAGGCCCCTCCTCGTGCATGTGGGGATTAAAATTCGAGATGATTTGAGTGGGGACACAGAGCCAAACCATATCACCATATGATCATCTCAATAGACACGGAAAAAGCTTTTGATAAAATCAAGTATCCTTTCATGATAAAAACTAGGCATTGAATGAACATACCTCAAAATAATAAGAGCCATCTACGGCAAACACACAGCCAACATCATACTGAACAGGCAAAAACTGGAAGCATTCCTCTTGAGAACTGGAGCAAGACAAGGATGCCCACGTTCATTACTCCTATTCAACATAATTCTGGAAGTCTAGCCCGGGCAATTGGGCAAGAGAAAGAAATAAAAGGCATCCAAATAGGAAAAGAGGAAGTCAAATTATTTCTCTTCACTGATGACATGATTCCATACTTAAGAAACTCTAACTACTCCACCAGAAAGCTATTAGAACTGATAATTTTAGCAAACTTCCAGACTACAAAGCCAATGTACAAAAATCAGTAGCATTTCTATACACCAATAATATTCAAGCTGAGAGCCAGATCAAGAATGCAATCCCATTTACAATAGCCTGAAAAACATAAAATACCTAGGAATACACCTAACCAAGGAGGTGAAAGATCTCTACAAGGAGAACTACAAAACACTGCTGAAAGAAATCACGGACGACACCAACAAATGGAAAAACATTCCATGCTTATGCATTGGAAGAATCAATATCATTAAAATGGCCGTACCGCTCAAAGCAATCTACAAATCTAATGCTATTCCTATCAAGCTACCAACATCATTTTTGGTAAAAATGAAAATTTTCACCAAAGAGAATTTTGGAGAGTTGGAAAAAAAACTGTGCTAAAATTCATATGGAACCAAAAAAGGGCTCAAATAGCCAAAGCAATTCCAAGCAAAAAGAACAAAGCTGGGGGCATCACATTACCCTACTTCAAGCTATACTATAAAACTACAGTAACCAAAACAGCATGGCACTGGTACAAAAACAGACACACAGACCAATGGAACAGAATAGAGAATTCAGAAATAAAGCCACACACCTACAGCCATCTGATCTTTGACAAAGTTGACAAAAATAAGCAATGGAGAAAGGGCTCCCTATTCAACAAATGATGCTAGGATAGCTCTCTAGCCATATGCAAAAGAATAAACTGGACCCCTACCTCTCACTATATAAAAAATTAACTCAAAATAGATTAAAGATTTAAATGTAAGACCTCAAACTGCAAGAATCCTAAAAGAAAACCTAGGAAACACCATTCTGGAAATGGGCCTTGGGAAATAATTTATGACTAAGTCCTCAAAAGCAATTGCAACAAAAACAAAAATTGACAAGTGGGATCTAATTAACTAAAGAGTTTCTGCACAGCAAAACAAACTATCAACAGAGTAAATGGAAAACTTATAGAATGGGAGAAAATATTCACAAACTATGCATCAAACAAAGGTCTAATATCCAGAATCTGTAAGGAACTTAAACAATTGAACAAACAGAAAGCAAGTAACCCCATCTTAAACTGGACAAAAGACATGAGCAGATACTTCTCAAAAAAAGACACACAAATGGCCAAAAAACATATGAGAAAATGCTGATCATCACTAATCATTAGATAAATGCAAATGTAAACTACAACGAGATGCCATCTCACACCAGTCAGGATAGCTATTATTCAAAAGTCAAATAACAACAGATGCTGGAAAGACTGTGGAGAAAAAGGAATGCATTTACACTGTCGGTGGAAAGTTGTTTGCAGATTTCTCGAAGAACTAAAAATAGAACTACCATTTGACCCAGCAATCCCATTACTGGGGATATATCCAAAAACAAAAAATCATTTTACCAAAAAGACACATCTATGTGACAGAGGCAATATTTTTGGAGATAAAATCTGAGAAGTTTTCAAAATTAAGGTATAAATTTTCAGATAAAAAGATCATGCAGCATCCAAAGTGGGAATAAAACAAATTATTAATTCATTATAGTGAAATGAGAGATCAAAAACAATGAGAAAACCTTAAAGACATCCAAAAAGAAAACAGATTATCTCAAATGGAACTGAAATTCGGCTGACAGCACTTATTATCAGCAACAAATAAATGCCAAAAGACAATTTAATATCTTCAAAGTGCTGAAGGGAAATAACTGCCAGTGTTGAATCCTATACCAACTAGATTCTTAGTCAAGAGTGAGAATAAAATAAAATGTACCAGTTGGGGTCGAACCAGATAAGGAGAACCAGTAGGAGATGAGAGTGAGAGAGAGAGAGAGAGAGAAATTTGTCAGAAATAATTGGTTTACACAACCGTGAAGGCTGGGAAGATCACAAACAGGCTGGAACTTCATGGACAGGTGCTGAAGCTTATTGTCCACAGATGGCAATCAGGAAATCAAGATTCAGGGAGAAGGGAGAGAGCCATTGCAGACTCATAACTGTTCAGAGTCTCCCACACAGGGAATGGCTAGGCCTTCCAAATGATGTCTTCACAGCAGTACCTAAATTAGTTTACTTGAATAGCTGAGAAGTGTATCTACTGGAAAATGGCTAGTATCTCTCTTCCATCCTTCAGCTCTTGGAGGAGAATATTCCTTGTAGCCCACCATAACTGGAAACATTCTGTAAAGGAGATTCTGGGGATTGTAGTTCAGTCTAGCCAAGTTGCCTCCCATTGGCAATCCAACCACGAGGCAGTTGGCAAGAGAGCTTAGGTGATGCAACTTGTGGGCCAGAGCAGGGAGAGAAGGGTGGAGAATGTGCACAAAGGACACAAAGGACATAGCAGTATTTATGTCTGACAGAAAGGACTTTAAGATCAAAGCATTATTAGGAGTGAAAAGGAGCATTGCTAATGATAAAAGGAGTAGTTCACCAAGAAGATATAACAATACTGGACCTATACAAATCTAACAAAATAAGCTTTGATATTTAAAGGAAACATCACAGGAGTTACAAGGAAACACCCACAAATATACTACCATAGTAGAAGGTTATAACAAAAATCTCCCAGAAAGTGATGGATTCAAATGACAAGAATTTTCTGTCTATAGAAAATACAAACAACCCAGTAAGTTTCGTATAGTGAACATATTTAGAATTCTACTCCCAATAATTAAGAACATACAGTGTAACTGAAAACCATCTAAATGTCCTTCAGCTGGCGAATGGATAAACAAACTGAGTACCATTCAGCAATAAAAAGTAAATGAATTGTTGATACATGCAACATGAATGAATCTCAAATGCATTATGCTGAGTGAAAGAAGCCAGACTCAAAGGGTCACATATTATATGATTCCATTTATATAATATCTGAAGGAGGCAAAAATTAAAGGAACAGAAAACAGATCATTGGTTTCCAGGAAGGTAGGGAAGTGGTTGACTACAAAACAGCAGTCCAAGGGAATCTGTTTTGGGGGGGCATTGAAAATGTTCTGCCAGCCCAGGCAACATGGCAAAACCCTGTTTCTACTAAAAATATAAAACAAAACAAAAAATTAGCCAGATGTGGTAGCATGCACCTGTAGTAGTCCCAGCCACTCTGGAGGCTGAGGTGGGAGAATCACCTGAGTCCTGGAAGTCAAGGCTGCAGTGAGCCAAGATTGTACCACTGCACTCCAGCCTGCGTCACAGGTGTGAGACCCCAAGAAAGAAAGGAAGGGAAGGGGAAGGGGAAAAGAAAGAAAGAAAAGGTTCTGTATCTTGATTGTGGTGGTGGGGTGGTGGTTACATGACTCTCTGCATCTGCAAAAACTCACAGGACTGTACACCAAAAAACAGGGAATTTTTCTGCATACAAACACGTTTTTAAATTAAATGTTAAAAAGTCTTTTCAAGCTCAATAAAATAACTACAAAATTGACCGAGAACAGGATCACAAAGAATGTCTTAAGAACTATCAAATGTCAACACCTCAAACCCCAAATTTTCTAACTATGGCACAATAAAACTCCCAATCAGTTATAAAAATTTAGTTCCTGAATCTTCTACTTTTGGAAACCAAAAAAAATACTTTGAAATAATTCAAGAAGGCCAGGCACTGTGGCTCACACCTGTAATCTCAGCACTTTGAGAGGCCAAGGTGGGCAGATCACCTGAGGTCAGGAGCTTGAGATCAGCCTGGCCAACATGGTGAAATCCCATCTCTACTAAAAATACAAAAAACTAGCTGGGTGTGGTGGTGGGCACCTGTAATCCCAGCTATTCAACAGGCTGAGGCAGGAGAATCGCTTGAACCTGGGAGGCAGAGGTTGCAGTGAGCAGCGATTGCAGCATTGCACTTCAGCCTGGGCAACAGAGCGAAACGCTGTCTAAAAAAAAATTAAAAATAAAAAAATAATTCAAGAAGAAATCACAATAGAAATCATCAAATATTTAGAATGGAATAATAACAAAAGTATTAAATATAAAAATTTGTTGAGCATAGCTAAAGCAGCACTTGGAGTAAACAGCATAGTCTTAGATGCGTATATGAAATACAGAAATTTAAAAAATAATAAGCCAAGTGTTTTGCTCAAGAAGCTAGAAAAAGGACAACAAAAATATTTTTTAAAATAGAAAGAAGAAAATAATACAAATAAGAATAACATTAGCCATAATTGCAAACGAAGGCACAACATAGAGAGGACTGTTAATAAAATGACAGTAGAATTGTGGCTGAGAGCCAGACAAAAAAGCTATGAAAATAATACAGAATCCAAACAGGTGGAAAAGAGATAAATTGAAGCCAGTCAAGTGGAGAAGGAAATTAGGTGTATTCCAGCTAGGAGTATAGAATTTCATTTCCCCAAATCAGGAGATAAAAACTGGAAAGTGATTACTATTAATATTGGTGCCCAGGGAACATGTGAGGCACTTGTTTATAAACTCATTCCCACTGAAGGGCTTTGGCTGGACCTGCCCATGCCTGCTTGGTCCCAGGAATAGACAGAGTCCAATTCTTAAAAAGGGTTTAGTGTGCGCCCATCTGTGCTTGGGTAGAAATTGACTTAATACAGAAGTTCTCAGGAACCCCAAAAGCATTTATTTCCATGAAGTTTAGTTCTCAATATTTAATGCATTAGAGTTAAAAACTTTATTCATCTAAAAATAAAAATAATAAAACCAATACAACATCATTTGCAAACAATGCAAAAATGAGAACAATCAAAATATCCACAAATAGGGAAAACCATTAGTGAACTGTAGTATATTTATATAATAGAATACTATACAACCTATTTTAAACTAAATCTATAAATATTATCATGGATAAATCTCAGGAAAAAACATTTTGAGTGAAAAAGACACGTGGCCAAAAAAGTGGAATATACAATATCATGTATGTAAATTTTTTAAGGCAGGAAAAAATTAATCGGTAGAAGCAGATCTCTGAATGCCAGGCTGCCTTTGAATTTATTCCAGTAGGCAGTAAGAGATCACTGTTGAATGAACGAGTCATAAAAAGAGTTTGACCAGGAAACCACATAACTTGACCTTTTCTATAAGGAGATCAGTCCTGCAGGGTTCTTAGTCTGGGGGCCACATAGAGAATTCAGGGGGTTGTGTCCTTACATGTGAAAAAAATACATCTTTGTTTATAGAAAATGTAATGTTTCCTTCAATTATGAACACAGGTAATGAAGCACAATATTAGCAAGACCTATGCCATTGTCTCCAATAGAAATCACACATGTTTTCATGTCACATTATAGTTGTGATGGATGTCTTTAAATATTCTTTATGTTCATCACACTTTAAAATGAGAGTGGAAGTTAGACCTGCTTCTGGATCTCATTATGTAATGATTTAATAAAGAAGCATATATATATATATATATATATACACACACACACACACACACACACACACACATATATGTATATATATATGTTAAACCACAAATTTGATTTTTGATATGGTTTGGCTGTGTCTCCACCCAAATCTCATCTTGAATTATAGCTCCCATAATCCCCATGTGTCATGGGAGGGACCCAGTGGGAAGTAACTGAATCATGGGGGCGGATTTTTCCCATGCTGTTCTCATGATAGTGAACAAATCTCATGAGATCTAATGGTTTTATAAAGGAGCATTCCCCTGCACATGCTCTCTTGCCTGCTGCCATGTCAGATGTGATTTTGCTCCTCATTCACCTTCAGTCATGATTGTGAGGCCTCCCCCACCATGTGGAACTATGAGTCCATTAAACTTCTGTTTTTAAATAAATTACCCAGTCTTGGGTATGTCTTTATTAACAGAATGAGAACAGACTAATACAATTTTTAAAACATTTTGAAATGAATTTAATATAAAGAATTTCTGTGTAATTCTGTTTCATTTTATATATTTAATAACATGTTTTGAGAACATCTATCAGCTTAACCAGACTGCCAAAGGGGTTCATTGTAAAAAATGGTAAAAACTAAGTAAAATGGCAAAGAATGGGAAGAAGCCTGAACAGACCAATAACAAGTAACAAGATTGAATTATAAAAAGTTTTTCATCAAAGAAAAGTCCAGGACCTGATGGTTTTACTGCTGAATTCTACCAAACATTTAAAGAACTAATACCAATTATTCCCAAACTATTCCAAAAAATTAAAGAGCGAATTCTTCCAAACTCATTCTATGAGGCCAGCATTACCCTGGTATGAAAACCAGAGCGAAACAACAACAAAAAAGAAAACTACAGGCCAATACCTCTGATCAACATAGATGTTAAAATTTTCAACAAAACGCTGGCAAACCAATTCAACATCACATTTAAAAGATCATTCACCTGTATACATATGTAACTAAACCTGCACGTTGTGCACATGTACCCTAAAACTTAAAGTATAATTAAAAAAAAAAGATCATTCACCATGATCGAGGAAGACTCATCCCAGGGATGCAAAGATGGTTCAACATATGTAAATCAATAAGCGTGACACACCACACTAACAGAATCAAAGACATAAACCATACGATCATTTCAATAAACACACAAAAAAGCATTTGATAAAATTTGATATCATTTCATGATAAAAACTCTCTACAATCTAGGTATAGAAGGAATGTGCCTCAACACAGCAAAGGCCATATATGACAAACTCACAGCTAACATCATACTGAACAGGGAAAAGTTGAAAGCTTTTCTTATGAGATCTAAAAAAAGACAAGAATGCTCACTTTCAACAATTTCATTCAACATAGTACTGAAAGTTCTACAGATCAGTTAGGCAAGAGAAAAAAATAAAGGGCAACCAAATTGGAAAGGGGGAAGTCAAATTATTCCTGTTTGTGGACAACATAATTTTATACATAGAAAACCCTAAAAACTTCACAAAAAACTGTTGAAACTAATAAACAAATTCAGTAAAGTTGCATGATATAAAATAAACATACAAAAATTAGTAGCATTTCAATACACCAATAGTGAACTTTCAGAAAAAGAAATTGAGAAGCAATCCCACTTACAAAAGCTACCAAAGAGAAGAAGAGAAAGGCAGGCGGGAGGGAAGGAAGGAAGGGAGGGAGGGAGGGAGGGAGGAAGGAAGGAAGGAAGGAAGGAAGGAAGGAAGGAAGGAAGGAAGGAAGGAAGGGGAAGGGAAGGGAGGGGAGGGGAGGGGAGGGGAGGGAGGAAGGAAGGAAGGAAGGAAGGAAGGAAGGAAGGAAGGGGCTCAGGCCTGTAATCCCAACACTTTGGGAGGCCAAGGTGGCAGATCTTCTGAGGTCAGGAGTTCAAGACCAGCCTGGTCAATATGGCAAAAACCCATCTCTACTAAAAATACAAAAATTAGCCGAGTGTCATGGTGGGTGCCTGTAATCCCAACTACTCGGGAGGCTGAGAAGGAGAATCACTTGAAATGAAAAGGTGGAGGTTGCAGTGACCCGAGATTGTGCCACTGTACTCCAGCCTGGGTGATAGAGTGAGACTCTGTCAGAGAAGAAAGCAAGAGAAGGAAGGAAGGAAGGAAGGAAGGGAGGGAGGGAGGGAGAGAGAGAGAGAGAAAGAAAGAAAGAGAAAGAAGAAAGAAAGAGAGGAAGGAAGGAAGGAAAGAAAGAAAAAGAAAGAAAGAAAGAAAGAAAGAAAGAAAGAAAGAAAGAAAGAAAGAAAGAAAGAGAAAGCAAGCCTAGGAATAATCTTAATTAAGGAAGTGAAAGTTTTATACAATGAAAACTGAAAAACATTAGTAAAAGAAACTGAAGAAGACACAAATAAATGGAAAGATATCACATGTTCATGGATTTGAAAAGCTAACATTGTTAAAATGTCCATACTATACAAAGCAATCTATAGATTCAATGCAATCCCTATCAAAATATCAATGATACTCTTCACAGAAATAGAAAAAAACAATAATAAAAATATTCGTATGGCACCACAAAAGACTTTGAACACCCAAAGCAATTTTAAGCAAAAAGAACAAAGCTGGTGGCATCACATGACCTGATTTCAAAATATACTGCAAAGCTATAATAATCAAAACAGCCTGGTACTGGCATTAAAAATAGACACATAGGCCAATGAAACAAAATAGGGAACACAGAAATAAATTCACGCACTTACACATTTATAGCCAACTGATTTTTGACAAAGAGCCAACTGATTTTTGACAAAGATGCCAAGAAGACACACAGAGATATCAGAGGGGAAAAAAAAACAGCCTTTTTAAATAAATGGTCCTGGGAAACTGGATATCCACATGCAGAAGAATGAAGCTAAACCCTTCTCTCACCATATACAAATATCAAATCAAGTGGATTAAAGACTTAAATGTAAGATCTGAAACAATAAAACTACTAAAGAAAACATAGGGGAAATGTTTCATGACATCAGTCTGAGCAAGAATTTTTTTGGATCAGACCTCAAAAGCACAGGCAACAAAAGCAAAAATAGACAAATGGGATCACATCAAATTAAAAAACTTGTGCACAGCAAAGGAAATCGTCAACAAAGTGAAAGAATAATCCACAGAATGGGAGAAAATATTTGCAAACTATTCATTTGACAAGGAGATACTATTTAGAACATGTAAGGAACTCAAATGACTCAGAAAAAAAAACACAAATAATACAATCTATTTATTTATTTATATTTATTTTTGAGATAGAGTCTCACTCTGTCGCCCAGGCTGGAGTGCAGTGGCGCAATCTCTGCTCACTGCAAGCTCCGCCTCCTGGGTTCACACCATTCTCCTGCCTCAGCTGCCCGAGTAGCTGGGACTACAGGCACCCGCCACCATGCCCAGCTAATTTTTGTATTTTTAGTAGAGATGGGGTTTCACCGTGTTAGCCAGGATGGTCTCGATCTCCTGACCTTGTGATCTGACCTCCTCGGCCTCCCAAAGTGCTGGGATTACAGGCGTGAGCCACCATGCCTGGCCAATACAATTTTTAAGTGGGCAAAAAACCTGAGTAGGTATTTCTCCAAAGAAGACATACAAATAGCCAACACATTTATGAAGAAATGCTCAACATCATTAATCATCAGGGAAATGCAAATCAAAACGACAATGAGATATCACTTCACCCGAATTAGAATGGCTATTATAAAAAGGACAAAAAAATAACAAATGCTGGCATGGATGTAAAGAAGGAGGAACTCTTTATATACTGTTGATGGGAACATAAATTAGTACAGCCATTATGGAAAGCAGTTTGGAGGCTCCCAAAAAAGTTAAAAATGAAACTAGTATATGATTCAGCATTCCATTGCTAGATATATATCTAAAGGAAATGAAATTAGTATGTCAAAAAATATCCATACTCTCATGTTTATTGTAGCACTATTCACAATAGCCAAGATATGGAATCAACCTAAGTGTCTGTCACGTAAGTGTCTATCACTATCAATGGATGAGTGGATAAAGAAAATGTGGTATATATACACTAGAGAATACTACTTAGCCTTAAAAAGAAATTAAATCCCGTCATTTGTGACAACATGGTTCAACCTGGAGACTATTTTGTAAAATGAAATAAGCCAGGCACAGAAAGACAAATACTGCATAATTTCACTCATATGTGCAACCTAAAAAAATTGATCTCATAGAAGTAGGTAGAATAGTGGTTACCAGAGGCTGGGGAAAATACAGAGGAGTAGGGCATAGGAAAAGTTTGGTGAACAGGTACAAAGTTACAGTTAGATAGAAGGAATAAGTTATGATGTTCTATTGCACAGTAGGGTGACTATGGTTAACAATATTATTATGGTATATTTCAAAATAGCTAGAAAAGAGGACTTTTAGTGTTCTTACTACAAGTAAATGATAAATGTTTGAGGTGATAGGTTTGCTAAATATGCTGGTTTAATTATTACACAATGTATACATGTATCAAAACATCACACTGTATCCCATAAATATGTACAATTATTATGTGTTAATTAAAAACAAACAGGAAAACAGAATGGGGGAGAAGGTTGGGGCAGATTCCTGGAAGGCTGTTGCAGGAGTCTGCAGTCTGATTCTGTGATAAAAGGGCCCAGACAAGGGTATAGTAAGAGTAAAGGACTGAAGTTCTGATACACGAGTGTCTGACTCATTTCCTGCCCAGGCCCAGTATCTAGCACAGTGCCTGGCACATAGAGGCCACCAAGTCAAATCTGTTAAATGAATAGAAAATGGAACTGGCATGAGAGGCAAGTGTGAAGTGGAATATACTGGGTTAGTCCAGCGAGTAGGATTATGAGGCTAGGAAGAAGGACGGACCAAAGGCATAGAGGCTGTTGCATCAAACTTAGACACGTTCCAGTGAAGTCTGAAGCTAGAGCAGGTGCAAGTGGATGGCAGACTTGCAATGTGCCTACCAAAAGTAAAGGGCTCATTTGTCTTCTGAGCCTTTGGATAGCCCATAATCACACATTGCTGTTAGTTTTTAATTTCACTGGATCTTGTTCCAGATTTGCTTTTTCTCCTTTATACACGGGCCTCTTGAGCATATTTGTCAGTCCTCCTGGATGTTGTCCACAAAGTCAAGTTTGGATGAGGCTTTTCCTAGCTCAGAACTTCTATTGCAAGGAAGAGTTTGCCCTACTATATAATACCACCCTGAATCTAGGGCCAGAATCACAAATTTTTTTCAAAAGCAATTGGATTTTATGATGGTTAATTTTACGTATCAAGTTGACTAGACTGAGGCAGGGGATAAGATATTTGGTTAAACATTATTCTGAGTGTGTCTGTGATGTTGTTTCTGTAAGATTAACATTTGAATCAGTAGCTTGAGTAAAGCAGTTTGCCCTCCCCAGTGTGGGTACACATCATCCAATCCTATGACGGTTTGAATAGAACAAAAAGGCAGAATAAGCCAGGTACAGTGGCTCATGTCTATAATCCCAGTGCTTTGGGAGGCTGAGGCAGGAGGGTTGCTTGAGGCCAGGGGTTCAAGGCCAGCCTGGGCAACATAGCAAGATAGCATCCCTACCAAAAAAATTTTTTTAAAAATTAACTGGGCATGGTGGTACACACTTGTGGTCCCAGCTACTCAGGAGGCTGAGGGAGGAGGCCAGGAGTTTGAGCTCAGGAGTTCAAGGTTGCAGTGAGCTATGGTTGTGCCACTGCACTCCAGCCTGGGCAAGAGAGTGAGATCCTGTCTCTAAAAAATAAATAAATACTTTTTAAAAGGTGGAATAAGGGAGAATTCACTGTCTGCCTGCTGTCTTCTAGCTGAGACGCTGGTCATCTCCTGCCTTTTGGCTTGGGCTAAGACTGAAACTTACGCCATCAGCTCTCCTGGTTTTCAGGGCTTCAACCTCAAATTACAACTATATCCTGGGCTCTCCTGGGTTTCCAGTTTGCTTACTGCAGATCCTTGGGCTTTTCGGTCTCTGTAACCACACAAGCCAATTTGTTATAATAAATCTATTTACATATATACAGATATACGATTCACTTTCTCTGGAGAACTCAGACTTATACAATTTTTTTGGAAATTTTAGTTGGACACAATCTTCTTTGTCTACAACTCTCCATCCACAAAAACATTACAAGACCATAAATTTAGAGCAAAATCGTTTGTTCCTTGTGCTTGTTAAATTTGCTGGGCCAACAAGGTGCATCAAGAAAAATGAAGAATAAATTTCAGAAGAACTTAAGTTTGGCTAAAATGGGGAGGGTGAGGTCTGCTTTGAAGGGGGCAGAAAAGAGGGTTGTGTGGGACACATGCACACATTGGCACACAAACAGGCACACACACACACACACACACACCTGCTCCATTTCCTCCTCATCTGCTCTTCATGACTTCTGGCAGTCTAACTTCCATCCCAAGGCTCCACTCTTAGCCCTTTACTCCTGTTCATCTCTACTTTCTCCCCAAACTCCAACTATTCCCTTTGTGTTAATGATATATATACCTCTAGCCTTGTGCTTTCAAAAATAATGGAATCACAGCCTGTCTGATTCATCTAATGCCTTCATTTCACAGATGAAAAAATTGAGGATCCTAGAGGTCTACAGATATGCCTAAGATCGCACATCTGCTGGTAATTAGAAGAGTTGAGACTCAAGCCAGGTTTCCTAACTACCAGTATAACATTCTCTGATAACGTGGTTGTCCCTCTGGTCTATAGTTAGCTATGAATTATCTCCAATACTACAAGCCTCAACATACAATCAGAGAGATAGCAGTCACTTGTAAAATGTTGAGTCTTAAATAGATAACTGGAGAAAAGTATTTATCATATAAGGTAGTAAAATGGTTAATATTCTTAATCTATAAAAGAGCATCCTATTCACTCAACACATATTTACTGAGTGCTCACTAGACAGTTAACAGTGCTAAGCACTGAGAATGCAAAAAGTGATGTAAGAAAAGCATGATTTCTGCTTGCACGTGGTTTACTGTCTAGTGGACAGAGAAAGACTAACGAGAGAATTCCTGTTATGAAAGGCAGTTGTGCACAGCTTCTCACTCCCTGCATCGTTACATAAGAGCAACCTTGGGCCTGGAACATTTTCTTGCACAGAGATAAAGAGTCATCATAGCCTGTGCTAGGCACATCTCTGCTTTGTAATAACTTTCCCCGTTCCGGGTTTCATGTGTACTTCTTTGTTCTTAAGTGCATGGGTCAATGGCCATCAAGTGCACCTCCAGCTTTCTATAGTTCTGGCCCCAGGGGGATGGGTTGAGGATCTTCACCTGCAGCAACAGAGCAGTGTATGCATTCCATCTTCCTGCATCAGCTAGAGGTCAAGACCCACTGCCATGGGGGCACACAGTCATCACTGAAGCTAATCCTGTTCCATCTCTTCTCTATATGAGTAAAGTGTTTTCCATCCAGTGCCTGTGTGAATCATCTTTCTTGGTGACATGGACATCTCCAAACCATACAGTAAGTTAACATCCTGGGACTGCTGCTTTGGTGATAAGCAACAGGGGTCATTTGCTCAACAATGACTGTAATGAAACTCTAGCTGAAAGAAAGGAATGCCTGCTTTAAAAGCACATAATTGAGGGACTTGACCCAGTTTGGATGTATGATCCAGATTAGGGGATGCCGGGGAAGTATCAGTGAAATGACTGAAGTGAGAAAAAAAGTATAAACAAGTGCTAATTAGTAAAATAATGTACAAAGGTCCTATGGCAGGAGTAAACATGATATATTTGAAAAACTGAAAGAAGGCTGGTTTGTCTTCAGAGCATGAAGTAAGAAGTAGTATGGGTTAATAGAGACTGGAAAGAGAGATAGAGAATATACCTTGCAGGGCCTTCCAGGTCACACTGAGAATCTGATTGTGAATCCACTAAGAAATGGACAGCACAGAAGAGTGTTTTACAGAGAGTTTTGACACAGAGAGATCTGGGTTTTGAAGAGATGGGGCCTGTTGGCTTGGGAAAATGGATCAGAGAGGAAGAAAATGGACACAGAGAGATTTGTGAGACTGTTGCCAAGATCCAGAAAAGTGTGCATGGTAGCTTAGACCAGTGGTTCTCACCAGGGAAATTTTACTCCTCTGAGGACACTTGGCAATGTCTTGAGACATTCTTGGTTGTCACACCATGTGTGGGAGGATGTTACTGGCAACTAGTAGGGAAAGGTCAAGGGTGCTACTAAACATCCTACAATACACAGGGCAGTTCCCTCAACAATCATCTGACCTGAAATATCAATAGTGCTCCAACTGAGAAATCCTGGCTCAGACCATGATGGTGGCTGAGAGAGAAGGAAGTACATATTGCAGAGACGATTAAGAAGCTAAAATCAGCAGTAATTAGTGACTGATTGATCGTGTATAATGGGGGAAAGACTATCAAAGGCAACCCTCAGGTTTCTGGCTTGCTCACCTGGATGAGTGGGGAGTGCCGAGATGAGAAATGCTTGAGGAGTTGATGGTTTGGTAGGGGAAGATAAGGAGCTCTGCTTGAAACCCTGTAAATGTGAGGTGCCTATATGACACTTGAAAGATGAAAAACACAATTCTCTAGGTCTACAGATCAAGAGGGGAAGCCTGAACCCTGTATTTGAGAGCTTCTGTGAATAAAACAGAAGACGTAGGCATGGATGAGATTACCTAGGAAAAGAATACAGAATGAGAAGAAAATAATCCTGGAGACTGAGTCTTGAGAAACTCCCAGGAAAGGAGCAGGAACCAGCAAAATTGTCTAGAGAAGTGGGAGGACATGGCACGCATCAGATGCTTCAAGAGGGCCTGTTTCCTGGCACCTTCTCCAACACAAGCACCACTGATTATTATTGCTTTTTTTTTTTTGAGACAGGGTCTTGCTCTGTAGTCCAGGCTAGAGTGCAGTGGCATGATCTCAGCATCTCAGCTCACTGCAGCCTCCACCTCCCAGATTCAAGTAATTCTCGTGCCTCAGCCTGCTGAGTAGCTGGGATAGGCATGCACCACCACACCTGGCTAATTTTTGTATTTTTTGGTAGAGACGGGGTTTCACCATTTTGGCCAGGCTGGCCTTGAACTCATGACCTCAGGTGATCTGCTGACCTCGGCCTCCCAGAGTGCTAGGATTACATGCGTGAGCCCTTGTGCCTGGCCTAGATCTTTTTAAACTTTGCTAAGCTAATCAAGTCTAATCAGTTTTTTTTTAATCTTGTTTAAATATACCAAAGTTTTAGTTGACAATTTTTGGTAAATAATGAGATTAAGCATCTCTGCCATGTTAGTCAGCCATTCATATTTCTTTTGTAAATTGGCCAATGCATGTGACTTGCCCATTTTCTATTTCAGATATTCATATTTTTCTATAGACTTTAGTATATCTTATGGTTTTAAACTCTTTACTGTCACATTCTTAGGTATTTCCTGAGAATTTATCTTTTTTTTGGTGGGGGGGGGGGTTGCAGTGGGTGGTGTCTTTCTATTCAGTCATTTTTCATTTTCATGGATTCAAATTTGTTGACTTTATTTCTCTTCCTGCTTTGACTGCATAGTAGAAGAGACTGTTCTTTCCCAAGGATGATAAAAATGTTCTTCTACATTTTTTAGGATGTCAAATTATTTTATACATTTAAATTTTTAAACCACCTAAAATCTATTTTTGTGGGTGATGAGTAATTAGAATCCTTTTCCAAATGAGCCAGTTGTTTCAATACCAGTTATTGAATAATATGTTATTTCAACCTGTTCTTTATCTTATAATCCTATATCCAATAGTCTGTTGTGGCCTATCTTTTTTGTTCTTTAGATCTCTCAGTATATTCCTGTGCCCAAGCCAGGCTGTTTTTATTACTGTGGCTTTACAATATGTTTTGATAGCTGGTGGGCAAATCTGTATTATTTTATTATCAGGAAAACTCGCAAAGGAGTGTGTGTGTGTGTGTGTGTGTGTGTGTGTGTGTGTGTTCTTGCATGTGGAAGGTGGATGAGGAAATGCCTTTGAATGACTAGGTCTACTTTGGAAGCTGCAAAGGAGTTTGACACAGTGCCTGGAGCAGAGTTTCCAGAAAAGCTTGGAAAAATAAAAGGAGAATTGGAGACTACAGGGCTCTCAAAGGAGGCTGATGCTCACACTTACAAGGTCTGTAGGTTGATGCAAGCAGAGAGGAAAGCTGGCATGGACTGATCTCTGTTATTTTTATACACAAGCACTAACTGCCTTTCAAGGCCCATTAGGCCTGGAAACCTTTTCCCAGCCCCTGGGAAGTCACTGGGGATGCTAAGGTTAGTCATTCACCCACTGGGGCTATCTAACTGAGCTCGGGTCCGGGTGCACTGCCAGCAGCTGTTTGTGTACTTACAGCCCCCTGGGTGCAGACGGACCCCCGGCTGCCAGCCATATGCCTTATGTTTCATTGTCCCACAGCTTTCAAAGAAAACAAGTCTTTTAATTCAGCAAGTATTCACTGAATGTCTGACACCCCCAGGGCAGACCCTGTCCCAATCCCCCAATGGGGTCCACCTCTATCCAACTCTGGGTGAATGACCATGGTGCTCTTGCACGTGCACGCGTGCACACACACACACACACACACAGGCACACACACATAACTCAGGCTTGGGGCCCACCTCTCTGGATTCAGAGGTATCAAAGCAGGGGCATTCCTATCTTAAGGACTTCTTATCTTAGGGGCTTTGGCCCCACCTGCACAGGACAGAAAATTAGTGGATTTCTAGGAGAAAGCAGGCTATGGCAGGGTATAGCCAGGGACTCAGCTCTTCCTTCCAGACATGCAGGAACCATAAGGAGGGATGGTCAAAAAGGGCCTGCTTAGGCCTCTTGCTGGGATCACTCCAAGGGTCTCTGGGGTCACTCAGAGGAGCCGGGAGGCTGCCTGCTGCTGTACACTGAGACAGACTCCTGGGGTGTTTGGATCACGGCAGCCCACATGCTGCCTTTTTGTTATCTTTTCTGTTTTGCCTCTTCCGGGCTGTACTTGTCTTGAGTTTTTGGCCTTATGACATCCATATTAAATGGAGTAGGGCAGAGCATTGCTCAGTAAACAGCAAGAATGTCCCTGGGCATGGCCAAGGCAGTTCTGCTAAGTATGAAAGGGAATGTGCCTGCCATACTTTGTGCTTTAGGCCCAAGTGACCTAGGGGCCAGCCTGCCTACTGGCCTCACTCCCAACATTACAGGTGTTTGACTCTACTCCACCCCGTGGAGAGGCGGAGCACAGGAGCCACCCACCGGGGGACCACATAAGGTCATGCACACCCACAGAGTGCCCAGTCCCTGCCTGGCCTTGTCCCCATTTTCCCTCCACCTAGGGTTGGGGTGACAATGGAGGTAACTAGAAGACAGATCAAAAGGTTCTTGGTCTTGACACAGATGCAAGAAGGAGGCAGATAATAGACACCTCCCTTCCCCCTCGCCCACATAGGCTCCGGTGGGTTCTCAGGGCAAGGCCTGGCTCCCTCCTCTCCGACTTCAGGTACAGGTGAGTGTGGAGGGAACTGAAAGAGGAAAGGTGAAGTGCTGTTTGGCTTCGACCTGGAGGGGGACAGAAGGCTCTCTGGGCAGGCAGGGCCGGTCTTTTGGCAAGAGGCGCGCTCTCTCTCCCTTCCCCTTCCATCGAGGGCTGGGTGTGAAGGTGAGAGCAATCAGAAAAGGTGAAGAGGTACTTGGCCTTGACACGGACGCGGGGGGCGGTCCCAGGCCGAGGCCGCCCCGCCCCCGCCCCCGCCCCGCTACACCCGGCGCCGCCTCCCGGCGTCTGAGCTGACACCTCCTTAGCGCTGGCCGCGGGCCGCCTCTGCGGCAGCGCTAGTCGCCTTCTCCGAATCGGCTCCGCACAGGTAAGATCAGGGGACCCGGCGCCTGAGCTGCCGAGGAAGGAGTCGGGGGTGCTGCGTGAGACTGAGAGTTGGGAGGCAAAGAAACAAAATCGGATTTCCTCAGAGGGCCAGAGGAAGAGACTGAAACACGGGAGCCCCAAATCCTTGGGCGGCTGGGAGGTGGTCCCTGTCATGCCCACGACGGGGGGGCGCGTCTTTACCGACTGCCTGCACGGATCCGCAGATGTGCTGGGCGCTTAGATGCCTGCGGCTATGCAGAGACGCAGTCCAGAGAGGTGACCCCAGATCCTGGTGGGGGCTGGATCCCAGGGCCCCGACATCCCTTTGCAATTTCCAGCCAGCAGCTAAAGACTCCCTTCCCGGGGCTTTAGAGAGGCTCCAGGCTCGCGATCCATGAACACACAAAAACCTTCCTTGCTCATGTTCTGAAGAAAAGCCCCGCCTCAGCTCTGTGAATGTTAATAATAGGGGGAAGATTTGTTCTCTCTTGGGTGTGTGTACAGGTGGAACAATCTGCAGAAAAAGACCTTTTTTCGAAAACCTTTTCAGTTTGAAGTTTCAGCAAATCCATTTTTCATTTCCTTGCATTTGGGGAGATGACATGGAATTTAAGCTCCAGCTTTGGGGCTGTCTCTGAAGTTCTGGGGTTGGGCTTACCTTTCCCGGGATGAGGTTTTGATTTGGAGGAAGTAAAATGGGTTTTGTCTTAACCTGTGCTCGTTCTTTAAACTTCTGAGGCCGGGGGCGGTGGACTTACTGACATCCTGTATTCTCTCACCTGCAGCTAGGAGAAAAGATGTTCACTGTGCTGACCCGCCAACCATGTGAGCAAGCAGGTTAGTATCTCTCAGCAGGTAGCAAGCGTGGTTTTGCCAAATCGCAAGAGAACCCCAGCTTCGGCCTACAGTTTTTCATCCATATCCCCTGCAAATGATTGTTTAACTTTATTGGTTTGAGACTCAGTACTCAGCTGGGTTTCAACACCGGCATTCCTCAAATAAAAGTAATGCTTTTCATCAAAGCCACACAAAACAAGGACTAACATGCATGTTTCACTTAAATGGTTTTTCCGGTTTGTATAATCCATTAATTTGGTCCTTGTGGTTTCCCTTAGCTAGCTGTGTGTAAGGTTTGCTTTAGAATACTGTATTGTGGATTTTGTGATCAATTGTACAGTACTTGGATCTTTCCTGTATTCCCATCCAAATGTTGCTGGCACAGTGCCTACAACACCCCCACCCCTCACTGTGAGTCAGTGTTGTTATGGTTGATACTGCAGGCACAAGTGCAGGATTTTCTCACACTGGAAGGCACACACACACAGACACATACACACACACACACACACACACACACACACACACTTCTAAGCTTGCCCCGCCTGCCTCTAGAGCACTTTTTGGAGTTGCTCATGTGGAAGCCCAGAAGGCTCTGGCTTCTCCAAGCTCAGGTAGGTACCTTGCAATTACCATGTTTGTCCAGCCCTAATGACAGCACAGCTCTAGGCTGCATTTCCTAAATGAGTAAGACCTGGTCTCATCCATTTTGCTTTGTAATAAGCTTTTCTGCAAGGACAAGAGTTTGCTTAAGGTAATCATAGCTTTTTACTTGAAAACTGCTGAAACACAGAAGACTTAGGAGGCCAGCCACGTAGCTGTGGTCAGGAAACTGCATACATATCACACACTCCTCCCCCATGGATAGACATTCTTTAGTCATGCCCCTTAATTGGGTATTCTTGTCTTCCAAAAGGATATGATTTTAGGATAGTAAGGGCAATCTATATGATCTTTTATTTTTGTAAAGGGACATTGCACTTGAGGAGCTGTTTTCCTTTGATTTTTAGGTTTTCCCCCAAAACACTTTGAAATGTTAACACAGATTGTAACGTCACTCATACAGACTAACCTGTTACATTCCTTCCAAAGGACAAGTTTAACTTGGCAGATTAAATTTCTACCCCATTTTGTTAGAGGGAAAAAATCCCTTAAACTTCTATAACTAACACTGACAAATGCATTCTTTGAAAGCTAATGCAAAAGTTTGCCTCTGTGGATTAACTGGTTCCTGTACTTTTACTTGGAATCACAGAAAAGTGATATAGGACCTCTTTACATGCTCTGCAGGTCAACTCCATGGCAGTTGGCTCTCCTTTCCATTGCTATTACCCACAATTCTGTAATGAGTAACCTTGTGTCTAAGTCATTTTACACATGTGGAGCTAGTTCTGTGGGATAACTTCCCAAAAGAGTGATTGTGAGTCAGATGGCATGCTTATTTGCAGTTTTCATAAATATTGACAAGTTGCCCTCCATTGATGCTGTACCAGTTTACACTTTCAATGACAAGGTAGGAGGATTAAGGTGTTAAGTGACCAACTTTGACACCAAGAAGTGTCTGTGACCGCAGCTACACTGCAGGGGAATCAGTTGAGATGGAAAGAGTTAGCTGTTCTGAGCCATGAAGACCTACTGCGTGACTGCCCTCCTGTAGCAAATGTTGTGATGTGACTGAATTTGGGGGCTGAATCTAATTATATCGTGGGCGCATAGACATGCCCTGTTATTCTTCTGGGAAAATGGCTTACAGAAATAATGGAGGGGTAAAGCATAGGTTATAATGATCTAGGAATAATGTTCTGGAATAAGACAGGATCTATCCAATTGCTGTTCAATTGATCTTCCTATAATGATAAAAATGTTATATGGCTGCGCTGTCCAATATAGTAGCCACTAGCCCACATGTGGTTATTGAACACTGGAAATGTGGCTAGTAAGATTGAGAGACTGCATTTTTTAATTTTAATTAATTTACATTTAGATAGCCAATTGATTAGATATATACTGGAATTCGATGAATCTAGTGATCTTTCTATTAGTGTTCATCATATTTCAACCATTTGGTTGTCATTTATGTTGATGTCCCAATAGTTTTACCAAGACTATTATTATTATTTTTTTAGAGACAAGGTCTCACTCTGTCACCAGGCTGGAGTATAGCGGCACAGCTCACTGCAGCCTTGAGCTCCTGGGATCAAAGGATCCTCCAACTTCAACCTCCTGAGTAGCTTGGGCTACAGGTGTGCACCACATGCACAGTTGATATTTTTTCATTTTTTGTAGAGATGGGGTCTCACTATGTGGCTCAGGCTGGCATCTAACGCCTGGCCTCAAGCATCTTCCCATCTCAGCCTCCCAAAGCTGGGATTACAGGCATAAGCCACTATACTCAGCCCAAGATTATTATTTAGTCAGTATTTTCATTGAATGTCTTTTGATCTTTTTAAAAAATTAGGTATAACTTCTATTCAGTGAAATGGATAGATCTTAAGTTGTGCCCCTAAGTTGGGTGTTCTTGCCTTCTAAAAGTATGTTTTTAGAATAGTAAGGGCAATTTATAAGAATGTTTTTTTAAAGGGAAATTATACCTAAGACACTGATTTGCTTTCATTTTCAAGTTTTCTCCAAAGGACTTTGAAAGGTTTGATGAGTTTTGACAAATGCACACATCCATATACTCCACACTCTGTATAGCGCATTGCCATTACCCCAAGAAAGTGCCCACATATTCCTTCCCAGTGAATCCCTGCCCCAACTTCTGCCCCCTGGCAATCACTATTCTGATTCCTGTTACCTTCCTACTTTTGAACTTCAAATAAATGAAATCATTTCAGTATAGTATAGTATTAATTTTTTTATTTTTATTTTATTTTATTGAGACAAGGTCTTATTCTGTCACCCAGGCTGGTGTGTAGTAGTTTGATCTCAACTCATTGCAACCTCTACCTCCTGGCTTCAAGCAATTCTCCCACCTCAGTCTCCCGAGTAGCTGGGACTACAGGCGCATATGATCACACCTGGCTAATTTTTGTATTTCTTGGTAGAGACAGGGTTTCACCATATTGGCCAGGCTGGTCTTGAACTCCTGACCTCAAGTGATCCACCCACTTCGGCCTCCCAAAGTGCTGGGATTACAGGGGTCAGCCATCTGCCCAGCCTAATTTCTTTTTCTTTAACTGAGATTATTTTTAAATGAAATATTCTATGAGATTATTTTTAAGTGAAATATTCTATCACCTGGTTTAATTTTTTAAAAATAGATTTTTTGAATCTCCATTAAAACTAATGTTAGCTGGGCGTGGTGGCTCACACCTGTAATCCCAGCACTTTGGGAGACCGAGGCAGGCAGATCACTTGAGCCCAGGAGTTCGAGACCAGCCTGGCCAACATGGTGAAACCCTGTCTCTATTAAAAATACAAAAATTGGCTGCCGTGGTAGCAGGCACCTGTAATCTCAGCTATTCAGGAGGCAGAGGCAGAAGAATCGCTTGAACCTGGGAGGTGGAAGCTGCAGTGAGCCAAGATCATGGCACAGCACTCTAACCTGGGCGATAGAGTGAGACTCCATCTCAAAAAAAAAAAAAAAAAAAGAAAAGAAAAAGAAAAAAGTAAAACAAATGTTATTGTAATTCATCTCAGGGATAACCAAAATATCAGAAAACTAGACCATGCATACCCTCCCTGCAACACTGTTTTAGTACACAATTTATGAGGAAGGGCAAATAGGTATTGTTTGTGCTTCCCCAAAACTGGGGAGAAGGGGAGCTTATTTGCTACTCCATCTTAGAAGTGTGGGTCTTGCTAACACCAGAGAAAGTGGTTTATGCACCTGATTATGGGGCCAGTCCATCAATTCTACAAAGAATACCAGTGCCTGGTTTTTACCTCCCCCTCAAGTGTCTTCTGGGTCTTCTCATTTTAGGCCTCAAGGCCCTCTACCGAACTCCAACCATCATTGCCTTGGTGGTCTTGCTTGTGAGTATTGTGGTACTTGTGAGTATCACTGTCATCCAGATCCACAAGCAAGAGGTCCTCCCTCCAGGACTGAAGGTAAGTGTGAAGGGACTGGCAACAAAGGGAAGAAATGAGCATAAAGGGGAAGAAATCAATTATTCCAAAACCATGAGTTAGAAGAGCAGAAAATCCTTTCCCCCCATCTCTGGCTGAAGCCAGGAGAAGTTAGTGTAAGACGCAAGGGAGAAGGTCTGGACATGCTGGGTTTCTGATATTTGAGGCTACAAATTGAGGGTAGTGACTGACACCTTCTCCAAGGACTGTGTAGTCTTGCTTTGACTTCTGACTTCAAAGCTAAAATTTGTAACCAAGAGTTGCAGATAGCTATCAAAGATTTACCAGTTCAGCCAGGTGCGGTGGCTCACGCCTGTAAGGCACTTTGGGAGGCTGAGGCAGGTGGATTGCTTGAGTCCACGAGTTCGAGACTAGCTTGGGCAACATGGTGAAACCCATCTCTATCAAAAAAAAAAAAAAAAAAAATTTACCAGTTAGTGCACTTTCCATTTTGACCAGTTTATCTGTTCTCCCAACCACACAACCCTGATAATGAGTAAAGACCGAGGCTGAGCACAGTGGCTCATGTCTGTAATTCCAGCACTTCGAGAGGCCGAGGAAGAAGGATTGCTTGAGCCCAGGAGTTCAAGACCAACCTGGGCAATATAGAGAGACTCCATCTCTACCAAAAAGAAATTTTTCCAAAAAAAGGAAAAAATAAGTCAAGACCAGGAGACCCAGGCACCTCTTCTAGCCTAGGCTGAGTGAACAAAAAATCAAGAACTTGAGAAGGTCTCCTTGAGCTCTATTTGTGCTGCTACTCTTTTTTTTTTTTTTTTTTTTTTACATATAACTAAAACAATTTTTTATTCTTACCACGTGGGATGCATTGTGAAATATTCTATGTTCTTTCATGTAAAGAAAAATGAGGGTCACATTTTAGTAAAAAAGTTTCACAAATCACTAATATGTTATAATCTATAACTCCCATAACTGCTCTAAAGCATTAACAATGCTAAGCTATAATTTTAGGGGAATATATATTCGTGCTCCTTCTTAGAATTAGCCCATGATAGTATTTTAGGGACTCAACTCAGAGAAAAAAAATTTAACATAGCCTTGTTGCCATGTATCCAACCTGGACATGGTACATGCTTTCAGTGAGTTTAAATCACCTACCTTCCTAGGCCCAAAATCTGAGGGAATGACTTCCAACTATGTAACAGGACCCTTTGTCTGTATTATACATTTTATATATGTCTTTTCATGTACATTATTTCATTTGATCCTCACAACAACCCTGTGAGGTAGGCCGGGGGGAAAATGTTAGATTCACTTTATAGATGACGAAGTTAAGGTTCAGAGAGGTTAAGTGACTTTCTCAGTTACCATATACCTAGTACGAAGCAGACAGAATAAGAACCACTAACTTTTGTGGTTGGGGGCCCTTTTCTCTAAACCACATAGCTTCTGAGAGTATAATGTAACCCAAAACATTTTTACCGCTTCATCCTCATTTCCTTATTGTTAATTCAACTTTTTTTTTTTTTTTTTTAGACGGAGTCTCGCTCTGTCACCCAGGCTGGAATGCAGTGGCGCGATCTTGGCTCACTGCAGCCCCTGCCTCCTGGTTTCAAGTGATTCTCCTGCCTTCAAGTGATTCTCCTGCCTCAGTCTCTCGAGTAGCTGGGATTACAGGCGCCTGCCACCATGCCTGGCTAATTTTTGTATTTTTAGTAGAGATGGGGTTTCGCCATGTTGGCCAGGCTGGTCTCAAATGCCTGACCTTGGGGCATCCAGCTGCCTTGGCCTCCCAAAGTGCTGAGATTACAGGCATGAGCCACCGTGCCCAGCCTGTTAACTCAACTTTTTATAGGATATGATAAAAGACCTAATTCTAAATTCACCAAATTTATGCTTCTCTATCAATGAAAACTTATGGTCACAGAACACATTTTTTTTTTGGAAAGCACTGTCTCCTTGGCTCTAGTCTAAAGGAACGTAAGCAATATGAAGGACCCTAGAGGCCAAGGAAATTGAAGAGAAGTCAGAGGAAGGGATATAAAATGGAATGTATTAATGGATTTTAGCCCCTTTAAGCTTGTACTTTTGTGAGAGGGTTCAATGGAGAGCTTTAATGCAGATGAGACTTGAAGCTTCTGAAGAAGATCTAAGTCTTGATGAGGTTATTCAAACTCAAATCTTGAATGCATAATGATGATAGGCCATGGTCTTCAAAAACGTGGTACTTGATGCTCTCCCAGAGTGCTAGGATTTGAATGCCACAATACATATTGACTCATGTTTTTGTCCATTAATGGTCCGTGGGTTTCTTTAAATGAAGTCCATTTTAGAGTCCATAGATTTCAGTGTTCTGCAAAACTGTCGGGGATCCTAGGCTCCCAGCGCATCCCAGATGCTCCGCCCCACCCATGGCGTCCGCTGCTACTCTTGAGTCTAGAACATGTGCTGTGTTCCTTCCAACACTTCCCTCAACAACACACCCCCGGCAAAAAAAAAAAAAAAAATTACTCAGGACCTTGTGCTTAGTCCCAGAGGCCCCTCTTAGTTCTCAACAAGTCCATCCCCAAATGATCTTTAGGCTCAGAATCATAATATATCCCCAGGCTTGGCTCTGAGGGTGCCCTTGGAGACAGGAGGTGATTCCATGAGAGGCTGACAAAGGAAAGATGAAGCAAGTTGATGAGTCCTTCAATCATTTTGGGTAGGGGTCAGCAAACATTTCTCATAAAGGGTCAAATAGTATATATTTTAGGCTTTGAGGTCCATTTATAGTCTCTGTTTTATAACTCTTCTTTGTTTTTTGACTCATTAAGAGTGTACAAACCCTTCTTAGCTGTGCCATAGGGACCAGGTAATTCAGCCACGTTCTTTGAATCTCATTTAACATTTACACTTGACCTCACAAGTCTTTTCCATATCTTCCTGCTGTTAGTGACTATTCAAAGGTAATATTTGAAATACATAGACATTTTTAAAAGAAAAGAAACTAATATTGTTTGGGACTCTAAGGATGGGTTTGAGCTAACATTCTAAGGCAGGTTTTCTAAAAGATTAGAGTAAAATCTCCATTAGATAATATAATAGCATTTGGTTCCTTGATAGGATATTTTATTTAAGAATCTCAGCCCTCATGAATAATGTGAATTAAAAATTTTAAAAAACCTTATGCAATCACCCAATAATGAGAAGAA
Organism: Pan troglodytes; assembly: GCF_028858775.2. NCBI lineage: Eukaryota > Metazoa > Chordata > Mammalia > Primates > Hominidae > Pan > Pan troglodytes. The sequence goes on from NC_086015.1 coordinate 44,405,754, forward strand.
AGCAAATTACCCAGTTGTCCAAAGATAGTAGCTGAGGCCTAAAAGAAGCTGTTTTCCCAAGCTCCAGGCACTGCCTTCTACAAACTACTGTATATAAAATTGGGACTTTGGGAGGCCGAGGCAGGCGGATCACGAGGTCAGGAGATTGAGACCGTCCTGGCTAACGTGGTGAAACCCCATCTCTACTAAAAATACAAAAAATTAGCTGGGCGTGGTGGTGGGCGCCTGTAGTCCCAGCTAGCTACTCAGGAGGCTGAGGCAGGAGAATGGCGTGAACCCGGGAGGTGGAGGTTGCAGTGAGCTGACATAGTGCCAACTGCATTCCAGCCTGGGCAACAGAGCGAGACTCTGTCTCAAAAAAAAAAAAAAAAAAAAAAAAAAGGACCTGCAACTAAGAGTAATATATTTTTTATTTTTTATTTTATTGTTATTATTTTGTGAGACGGAGTCGTGCTCTGTCACCTAGGCTGGAGTGCAGTGGCATGATCTTGGCTCGCCCCAACCTCTGCCTCCACAGTTCAAGTGATTCTACTGCCTCAGCCTCCCAAGTAGCTAGGATCACAGGTGCCCACCACCATGCCCAGCTAATTTTTTCTTGCTGTATTTTTAGTACAGATAGGGTTTCACCGTGTTGACCAGGCTAGTCTTGAACTCCTGACCTCAGGTGATCCACCCACCTCAGCCTCCCAGTGGTGGGATTATAGGCATGAGCCACCGTGCCCAGCCGCAACTAAGAGTAATATCTCTTTACACTTTGTATAGTGCTATTCAGTTAAGTCAGCGCTTTTCCCTGATTACATCACTTAGTTCTTATGCCAACCATAGAAGGTGGACAAAGCGAGCACCATGACTGCCATTTTGAAAGTGAGAAAATACAGGTTTGGTCAGTGAATGACAGGTCCAGAACTGAAACCTGGTCCCTTCTGTTCCCAAGGCCAGGGCTCTCTTCACTGCCTCCCACTTCTCCCTGACCCTGAGTTCTGAATGGAGATCCCAAGTGGAGGGAAGGGATTGGCCTCAGATAAGAGAACACTTCCTGCTTTGCACAGGATGGAAGGTAGGGAGGATGCATGCAGATGTGGGAAGGTTTGTTGAATTGAGGGAGAGGAGTTAAGCCTAGTACCACCCTTAGACCCTGATAGCTGGGCTGCCTGCCCTGGGCCCCACATTTCAGAAAGACCAGCTCTAGCTGCACTTCAGGCTTATCTCTCTCTATGACCCAAACGAATGTGTTTACCCAGAGCCCATGCTTCCCCTTCTAGAACACACTGTGGTGCCCAAGACTTCAGAATCTAGGGTCTTCGTGGACCTCCAGAAGGTGGACATCACCAATGGTCTGAGGGGTGGCCAAGAGGCAGCTGCTTACAGGGAGTGTAAACAGAGCATAGCTGTGTGGTCTGAACTGTCCACACACAGGTGCATGGGCTCTTTATTCTGTGAGAACAGGTTTGGGAAAGGGACAGGGCAGAAGCCTCTATTCATAAAATTTTGTCTCTAATCCTACAAATGTTAGAAATGGGCTGGTTAAGGCAGTTGCCAGCTGATGGCTTCTACTTGTTCTGGACAGTAACAGGCAAGTCCTCTGTTCACAATGGAGAGACATGGAGGAATCAGATGGAAGACTAGTAAAATGAGTAGATAAAAATAGATCCCTGGGCAGTCTAGAGGGCACTGTTGAAGGAGAAAACCACACATGTTGAATGCTACTGTCTTAGGTTGGGCTCTCCAAGTCAAAGACATACGTGCAAGTAGATCATCTGGGGATGATCCCAGGAAACACTGGTGAGGGACTAGGGAACTGAGATGGGTCAGGCAGCCAAGAGAGGGCCTGCTATGCAGCAGGTCAGCACTGTGGGCAACTGGGACTCAGTCCTGCTTGAGACCCTGTGAGCTGGTACAGAGAACTCAAAGTTGTCCCATATCAAGGGGCATACAGGCATGTGCCTCCCAGATATCCCAGTCAAGGGCATATTTATTCACCAGCTTCCATCAGTCATTAGCTGAGAGGCTGCTCCCTGGATGTTAACTCTCTAGTCCTTCTGGCATATTTTGTGATCAGGTAGACTCGGGCCACTAGTTAAGCCTTCAGGCAGGTGGAAGATGGATGGTTCTACATCACAGTAGTAAGGCCTGAGGGGATGTGGGCAGAGAATTGCCAGTGACTACTCCATGTAAATAATATTGTTATTATCCCTGTATTGCAGATGAGAAAACAGGAAAAGAAAGGGCAAATAGCTTCCCATAGTTACACAGATTGACAATAGCAGAACTGGTGTAAAGGAAAGAAAAGAGAACAGACAACAGTGGCCTTAAACAAGGGTTTGGAGGAACCAGGAGACACACCCTCCACCAATCAGCAGGCAGTTCAAAGAGGGGATTTTAAATCTCTTCTGAATCTTGGTAACAGACCTTAGCCACCATTGCAAGGGACAGGAAATTGTAAAACACAGGAAGATGAGCTCGGAAGGTCCATTCTGCTTAATTGGGTGGATTAAATGTGAGAAAAGACAGATGTTCTGGGCCAGTTGAACCAGAAACAGAATGACAGCTTTGGAAGAGAGTGTTCCACATGCAGTTTTTCTCAGGATATGGAGAGATCTCTCTTTTTTTGTTTTGAAGAGGATTGCAGGTGATGAAGTTGAGCAAATATGAGGGATTTTAAATTATTTGTTATGTTTATTTTTTTATACCATGAGCCCTGTTTTGCTTTCGTGTGAAGCTGACAGTTGGTTCTAAAGGGCCAGCTCTACAACAGCCTGTCTGGAGGGCTCTGAAATGTTACAGAGGACTCTAATGCAAGGTCATATCTGGCTATTAAATCTAACCTTGGCTTGCCTAACCCTGGTTTATGTGAGGTTATGGTCAGAACTATTAAAATGCAGTCAAGGGGCGAAAATGTCTGAGTCTCTTGTGTTACTGGTCTGACTTGCTCCACAAGCTTGAAGAGTAAACATGATGCCATCACTTGTAATTTTCACTCGGCCCCCACTCCCCCGCTTTATCATCATGAAGTCCAATACCTTCCTCTTGAGGCTTCACCCTCCCTACCCCTAATCATAACCATCCAAGAATTTTAGAGCTTCTCAGTCCAATGATCAATACTATTGTACTGCCTCTTGCAGCCATGTGATGTCACTGTTGAAGATGGGTTCTGCACAGTCTAAAGGTTTTAAGGATGGGCTTTTCCACTGTGACCTGCTCAGCCCACATTAGTTCCCCATACTGGGTCCAAGATCATAAGCCATTTTAGTCTACACTCCCATGCTCAGCCATTACTCTCCAAAGCAAAACCACTGGCCCAGTCTGTGTTGAAATCATTCCCTTTTAACCCTCATTGAGCCTTGCTCATCAGTCTGGATTTCTGGTGCCTTGTAGCCCACCCTGGTCTACTTCTTGGAGAGTAAGAGTTGGATAATTAGTTTCTTTTTTTTTTTTTTTTTTTTTTTTTTCAGAAAGCCTCGGTCTCCTTATGCAAATGGGTCCTCTCCTCCAGCCAGATCTGCACACCCCTTAACTAAGACTTTACTTTCAAGGGACTTTTTGTTTAAATAAGAAAGTCTGCAATGCACCTGATTACTGAACAGTCATGCCATTACACTTGGTTTCCTTGGAGCTCAGTGAAAACATCATGGCTATGAGTACAGGTTTTAGAGTCCGTTAGACTCAGGCTTGATCCCAGGTCTGTGATCTTGGGCATTTACTTACTACTGTAAGCCTCGGTTTGCCCATGTGTCGAATGGTATGATATGATATGATATGATATGATAACATATGTCTTATACAGGCAATAACACAAAGCACTTTCTGCAGTGCCTAGAATAAGTGCAGGACAAGGCTTATTACTACTACTATTTATTATCATAGTAATATGATAATAATAATAAACAAATCTAAGAAAGTTGACCTTATGATTCTGCTTTCGCTATTGCTTTAGACAGATCACACAATCCTTAAGTGTTGGACCAAGGAGACTGGCCCTTTCAGTTAACATTAATTGCATTCACTGTTAGATACAGAGTAATTTAACCAGTTTCCTTATTCTATACATTTCTAAACTGAAAGACTGCTTCCTTTCAGTTAATCCACTGTGTCTTCAGATCCACATTTGAGCCATGCTTTTTCTGACACTGCATTAGACAGAGGATTACTTACTACTTTTTATCCGAACATCACCTTGCCAGCTGAACTGAAATTCATTCCCATCCCCTCTCCCCCAAAAGAATCACACTGAGTTTCACTGTTTAGGCAAAAGAGCTCTGAAAACTGGTTAAAGACCATTTTTCCCACTTTTGAAAATGTCAGTGAATGATGGTAGGGCTAGATCCGTGTGAGTCGGTAGAGGTGGGCCTATATCAGCAGGTGCCAGAGGGACAGCCATTTCTCCAGTCTCACAGAGCAAAGTCTGGCTGCTGCAGACCCTGGTGAAAGCTGGATCCCAGTTGGAGTTACAAATGAGAATGGATACTCTTCTCTCTGATCTTGGCCCAGCAGCCCTGAGCCTCAGAAACACAGGAAAAACATGCACCCTTTTTGAAGGGTTGGAATAAAGATTTGAGGAAAGGAAGGTGACAGTTTTTCTCCTATTATCTCTCTCTTCTTGTTTTATGGTTCAGCACCAGGCGTGGCAGGGCGGGCTGGAGTGGTGGTGATCAGGTCAGGAGCAGGGGGGAGGAAAGAAAGCAGACCAAGAATATAGAGGCCTGGACCTCTTTAGTTTAGTGCCTGGTTTCCTTCTTGCCTTCAGTTTCAACCTGTACTTTAATCTCCCTGTGAGTCGCTGCCTGTGACAGATTATGAACAATGCCACCCTTGTTCCCCATGAGGGATGTCAGGTCAGGATCCTGATCAACATTCATCATACTGAAGGGCTGAGATTAAGAGGCTGTCCAAGTTCACATACCAGTGAACACAGATGTTCTATTTCAAAATAATGGAGAGGCTATGATTCAGGAGCTGGAGCAACTTTTTAAAAATATGGTCCCATTTTGAACAAAACAAGCATTTGTAATATAGATAATAAAAAGTTGGAAACCTCCTAAATGTATAGGATCAGGAAATTGGTTAAATTACTCTGTACCTAAAAGTGAATACAATGAATGTATGAAAATGGTGATATCAATCTGTTTCTACTGTCAGGAAGACATGTTCATGATATACTTTTAAGAAAACAGCATTGCATGGCCAGATGCGGTAGCTCATCCCTGTAATACCAGCAGCATTTTGGGAGGCGGAGGTGGGTGAATCACTTGAGCCCAGGAGTTCGAGACCAGGCTGGGAAACATGGCGAAACCCTGTCTTTACAAAAAATATAAAAATTAGCCAGGTGTGATGGTGCACACCTGTAATCCCAGCTACTCGAAAAGCTGGGGCTGAGAATCGATTGAGCCTGAGAAGTTGAGGCTGCAGTGAGTCGTTGGTGGCACCACTGCATATATACAATGATATATGTATATATCCAGATACATATATACATATATTGTTAGAAAAGATACAACAAGGGCTAACGCAATAGTTGGATTTGAGGGATGCTTTGTTTTCTTTTCTGTTTTTCTTATTTTGTGATTTTATTTGTTTATTTTGCTTGACTGGCTTTTCTATATATGCTAATAGCCTGTATTTATGAGTAGCCATTAAGCATTAGGCATATAGCCTCCTATTTACTTCTGCAAGTAAGTCCTCTAAAGATGAGGGAACCCAGAAAGGTTAGGCAACTTACCCAGTCCAGCATCATAAAATCAAGAATCCATCTGAGTCAGCTTGCCTCCAGACCCAACTTCATCATCTTCTGTGGGACAGGCTAGGTTAACCCAAAGGTGGTGCGGTGGGAGACTTCAGGCCACCCTGAAGGCCTCTGGATGCCCTAGGATGACTCTGAGCACAAACAGATACGGGGCTTAGGTATGCATTGCTAATTCCAAATTCTATAGGCTACTAATACATGCTCTTTCCTGGTCAGGTTTGGTCCAGAGCCTGGGCTGGGCCAAACCTGCAGGTGAAGCTTTCTAGTGCCTGCTCAACTTGGACAAATTGGTCCAGGACTCTCAGCCTACTCTCCTGCACACAGCCAGCCCCAGCACTGCCCAGCAACACCTGCCTGTTCATTTGTTGACATACACATTGCCAAAGTGTGATCAATATGTCAATATTATTTTTTTATTTTGCTTTTTTTCTCCTTAATTATGAATACTTTAATTCTGAGCACTGATACAGGTATTAACATGCCTCAGCCGGGCGTGGTGGCTCACGCCTGTAATCCCAGCACTTTGGGAGGCCGAGGCGGGTGGATCACTTGAGGTCGGGAGTTTGAGACCAGCCTGCCCAACATGGTGAAACCTCATCTCTACTAAAAACACAAAAATTAGCCGGGGATGGTGGTGGGCACCTGTAATCCCAGCTACTTGGGAGGCTGAGGCAGGAGAATCACTTGAACCTGGGAGGCAGAGTTTGCAGTGAGCTGAGATCGTGCCACTGCAATCCAGCCTGGGTGATAAGAGTGAACTCCATCTCAAAAAAAAAAAAAAAAAAAGAAAAAAGGAAATGCCTCTACCCTGTGAAAAACTTCTTATAACTTCTTCCTATGCTTTTATTTTGGTTGTTTATTTTTAGACTGATAAGCCTAGAAGTTTGGAAATAGAGGGCATCCAGGTGACTATTCATTTTCCGTCTGAGATGAAGATGGCTTTTGTACCTCTCCCCAGAGGTCTGAATGAGGAAGAATCAGGCAACTCAATTGTATGCAAGATCCATGAAGTACAATTCTCAACCTTGGCTGAGTGTTGGACTCACCTGGGACTTTTAAAACCTGTTGATGCCTGAGTCCACTCTCAGAGATTCTGATTTAATTGGTATGGGGTGTAGACTTGGCATTGGGGGATTTTTTAAGCTCTCCAGGTGATTCTAATGCATTGCAAAGTGATAATTATTTCCTAGAACCTGCCCTACCTTTCCTCATCCCCTTCCCTCACAATCCAAGGAGACAAAATTGGTTTGGAGAAAATAGTTTTTCTTATTGATTAGCCCTTCCCTAAGCGAAGCAGTGTGGATTAAGGTACTCAGCGTTCTCAGCGGCCCACTGAGAAAGCAGTCCTCAGAGGAGTCCCGCCCATTCTGACTCTCCCTTTCCCTTTTTATTCAGTATGGTATTGTGCTGGATGCCGGGTCTTCAAGAACCACAGTCTACGTGTATCAATGGCCAGCAGAAAAAGAGAATAATACCGGAGTGGTCAGTCAAACCTTCAAATGTAGTGTGAAAGGTAAGGACTGAAGTGTGTCTGGGAGTCACAATGGGCAGCAAGGTAGAGTTCTAAGTGTTTTGGAGGCCTGGAGAGGTCCTGAGATGTTGCTTGGAGGCAGGGAATAAGCATTGGACTGGGAGTCAGGAAATAGGAGATCGTGTGCTAGTGCTGCTACTCATCAGTGGAATAAACTTGCTCTAGTCACTTCCCTTCTCTGGGCCTCAGTTTTTTCATCTGTATACATGGAAAGGGTTGGCGTCAAGAACTGTGAATGGTCTGAGATTTTACCCTGCCATATTTTCATGGGTGCTGGAAGACACAAGACTCCTGGGTCAGAAATAAAGGACAATTTGTTACTCACAGGAGTAGCCCAGAGTATCAGCATTTTCTTATACTGGTTCTGATTCCCAATTTGCCCAGGATGATGGAAAGACGGACAGATAGTATGCACTCATGCAATAGGTTCTGTCATAGGAAAGGAAATCTGGGATTTTAGGGAAGCATTTATAATGGGCAGTGAGCATGCCTGCCTTTTGCTGTGGAGGGAAACACAAGGGACACATGGATAGCTGTCTTCCAGCAGTGATAAGGAGTAGTCCTGTGTATTGATGGCGAGGCAGACAGAGAATGACAATATGTAAACAAATGGACATGGCTCTGTTCCAGTAAAGCTTTATTTATGGACACTGAAATTTTGAATTTCATATAATTCTCATATCATGAAATGTAATTCTTCCTGTAAATTTTTTCCCACCATTAAAAAATGTAAAAACTCTCTTAGCTCACAGGCTGTACAAAAAAAAGGTGGTATACTGGATTTGGCCCATGGGGTGCCAACCCCTGAAATGGAGTATTATCAGCAATGATAATTAATGATCCGCCATGCAGCTCCCTGTCTTTTCCACAACATATTCTGAGTTTTATATTAACTGTTTCCTTGTTCTTTATAGTTTTGTCTTATGTATGTAGTGTTTCTGTTTTTTAAAACAAAATTAAACATGTATTTATATAAATGGAATCAACATATTTTATGCCGTATTTGCTTTGTTCACTAACAACATTGGGTTTTTAAGATTCATCTGCATTGATATGAGTAACTATCTTGTTCATTTCCTTTCCTTTTTTTTTTTTCTTTTTTTTTTTTTTTTTGAGACAGAGTCTCACTCTGTTGCCCAGGCTGGAGTGCAGTGGCATAATCTTGGCTCACTGCAATCTCTGCCTCCTGGGTTCAAGCGATTCTCCTGCCTCCACCTCCCAAGTAGCTGGGATTACAGGTGCCTGCCACCACGCCTGGCTAATTTTTGTATTTTTAGTATAGATGGGGTTTCACCATGTTGGCCAGGCTGGCTTCGAACTCCTGACCTCAAGTGATCCACCTGCCTCGGCCTCCCAAAGTGCTGGGATTACAGGTGTGAGCCACCGTGCTCGGCCTCATTTTTCCTTGTTGACGGGCATTTGTATTTTCTTGGTTACTAATAAAACTTAATATCTTTCCATATATTTATAGGCATTTCTGTTTTCTGTGAAATGCATGTTCATGTCTTTTGTTCATTTTTCTATTGAATTGTTGAATTTTTCTTACTAATTCATTGAAATTCTTTATAAATATTCTAAATATGAATTCTTTGCCATTATTATTATCATATTATTGCTAATACCGTCTCACAGTTTGTAGTTTGTCTTTTTAGTTTCTTCGCGATGTGTCTTGATGAAAAGTTCTTGATTCTTATGTAAATACAACCATCAATATTCCTTTTTGTGGCTTGCTCTTTTGTATGTTTTATTTAAGAAATCCTTTTCTATCTTGAGGTCATACAGACCTTTTTCTATGAAAAGTGTTATAATTTTGCCTTTTACAATTAAGTAATTAGTCCAAGTAATTGAGCCTAGTTAGGGAGTGTGTATATGTGTAAGCCTTTTTCAAAGCCACTTATCTTCCTCGTTCGAGCATTAGGATCTTCAGTTGGCCTGTAGCCTCCCAACCAGGGTGTTCTGAATGTGCCCAGTGTATCCTTGAGCCCACAGGACAACAGGTTAGAGACTCCAGACCTGTCCTCCCAGCCCGAGCAGCCTCCTTTGTTTCCCTCCGTGAGCTGCCAAAACATTGTAAGTTCATGGGGATCATGGCATTGAAAAACTTGGAAAGCAGAGTTAGTCTTTCTCACCGGGAGACCAAGAGTCTTCTTTGGCTAATCAGAGTGAATTCTGATCATCTGCCCTCTGAGGAGGGCAGCCAGGAGCTTGCCTACCCTGATGCACAGGTGTTCCAGGTTAGGCTCTCCAGAAGCAGATGTAGAGACAGATTATGGAGTGCAAGGTGGTTATTAGAGATGCACTATTATAGCAGAAAGTGGGCAGAGAGAAGTACTGGACAAAAAAAGAGAAGTCAAACTTCAACTCAGGCCTGATGAAGCTTCAGCTGATCCGTTATGCTGCACTGGGTTGAAATGGTGTAAAGTGGCTTGGCTGTAATACCCCCTGTTGCTGCCACTCTTGGATGTTTGCCACCCTGGAAAGAGCAAGATCTTGAGCAAGGCAGCTCTCTGCAGCTCAGGCAGACCCTGAAGAAGCTGACAGCTGGGACAATAAGTCTATTTGAAGGGGTATATTGCACGGCACGGTTTTGGATTCACCACATAAGGGACTTGGATATTTTCCTTTAATTTTTTTTTTTTTTTTTTTTTGAGATAGGGTCTCATTCTGTCTCCCAGGCTGGAGTGCAGTGGCACAATCATGGCTCGCTGCAGCCTAGACTTCCTGGGTTCAAGCAGTCTTCCTATCTCAGCCTCCTGAGTAGCTGGGACTACAGACATTGCCACCACATCTGGCTAATTTTATTTTTTGTAGAGATGGGGTCTCACTATGTTGCCCAGGCTGGTCTTGAACTTCTGGGCTCAAGCCATCCTCCTGCCTCAGCCTCCCAAAGTGCTGAGATTACAGGTGTGAGCCACTGCACCCAGCGGATATTTTCTGAGTATTGCTTGCTTGTTATCCACAAGATGCAGGCAGCTGTAGCCTTGCTCTGACCTCAACCAGCGATCCTCTATCTGCTCAGGTAATGCCTGAGCCATTTCCTCACCTTCAACCATGAAATAGGGCAGCAGGCTGCTCCTTTCAAAGACAGAGACTATGTGCTCCAAGGAAAGAGAAGATAGTGTAGGATCGAGATTGAGACTTCACCTCATCCCTACTGTGTGAACCCTGGAAAGTTATCTAACCTCTCTGAGTCTTGACTTCCTCATCTCTAAAGTAAAAAACATAATAATAGTTATACCTACCCTACAGGAGTGATTTGAAGACTAAATGACATAATGTTGTAAAAGAAATGCCTGGCATACGGTAAGTGCTCAATAAGCATTAACTGTTATTCATGGGGCACCACAATCAGAGCTCCTGGTGGATCCTCTTGCCACTTGTTACTCTGTCCCACAGTTACAAGATCTCTGTCTTTAGACCCAGGAGGGCAATTCAACCAAGTTAGTCCTGATGGCCTTACGACTGTGGGGAAAAACAAGACTTACATGGGGAGGTGCTATGGCAGTCCCTCAGGGGAAGGGTTCCTTGGCCCACCTTGGATGGCATATGTGATTTGAGGAGGCACAGAGTCATGGAGGCCACAGCATATCCATAAATGGATCTTCCCTTCCCTGATCACAGTAGCCTCAGGGATCTATATATACTCTGAACGAACAGAAGACCACAAACTAAAGCTCAAATTACAGAGTTGAAGGTCAGCAAGTGTCATCCCCTCAAAGGCTTGTGGCTTCTCCAAGGATAATTTGGGTTTCTGCTTCCTCCATTGCAAACTTCCCAGGACTCCCCTGTCTTGGCCAAACAGAAGGGGGTGATGAATGCTTGCTCACCCAGCAGGGATTCCCAGATGCCTAGGCCCTCAGAAATTTCTTTCTGGTTGGTATCAACCCCCAGTTGCTACTGTTTTCCATGAGTTCATTGCCTTTGCTGGCGGTTTCTGTGCTGGTGTCTGTACCTCTGGCTGCTTGTGGTGAAGCCACCTCCTGGAGGTGCTGGGTTCTCTGCATGCGTCTCATCTCATCTGCAGTACTCATGCCTGCTGCTGCCTTTCCCCACAAGGGACATTCACAATGTCTTTCCTTTAAACCAGTGACTAAAAATTACTTAAGCTCCACTAGAGCCTAAACTTAACTATCTCCTCCATTAAAATCCCTCAAAGAGTTGCATCAGAAACCAGGCCACCATAGTATTAAAAAAACATCCTTTGCCTCTGGGTGCAGTGGCTCATGCCTGTAATCCCAGCACTTTGGGAGGCTGAGGCGGGTGGATCACCTGAGGCAAAGAGTTTGAGACCAGCCTGGCCAACATGATGAAACTCCATCTCTACTAAGAATACAAAAATTAGCCGGGCTTGGTGGTGGGCGCCTATAATCCCAGCTACTCGGGAGGCTGAGGCAGGAGAATTGCTTGAACCCAGAAGGCAGAAGTTGCAGTGAGTGGAAATCATGCCACTGCACTCCAGCCTGGGTGACAGAGCGAGACTTCATTTCAAAAAAAAAAATCATTTGCCAATAGTTGGCCGGAGCTCAAGCTGAGGTGCATGTCTTTGGCTTCTGTTTCCCCTCAAGTAAGTTTTGTGCCGTCTGTTTAACCCTCTCTCCCCATATTGAAATAGCAATTTCAGTGCTCCTCTCATGGGACCAAGTATCCAAGTCCAAGCAGTTTAGAAGCCTGTGAATCCTATCTCCTTTTCCCTCTAGAAGGCTTAATGGACCTTATGCAAACAGGCTGTCTGGTGACATACTCCCAAGGTTTCACCATTCTATCTCGCCTCTCACCAGCCGCTAACCAGAGACCAGCTCCTTGCAGATTATATTTTGTTTATCCCAGATTGGACTAGCCAATCTCCTTACTATAGAGATGTATGGTGGTTTGAAAGTCTCATTGATTGATTGATTTAATAAATATGTATTAGGTGCCTGCTGTTTGATACGAACTGTTCTTGGCACCAGGAATTCAGAAATAAACAATATATACAAAATCTGTGGTTATGTGTTATGAGACTTGCATTCCAATGAGGAAGATAGACAAAAAAATAAATGGGCATATAACGAGTGTCAGGCAGACATGATGTGAAGAGAAATCAGGCAGGGCAGGAAAAAGAGAGTGATCATGCTGTTTTGAACAGGATTGTCAGGGAAGTATGAAGAATATGACAGCTAAGCAGAGACAAAAGTGATATGAGACAATGGGCCATGTAAATGTGTGGGGGAAGAACATGCTGAGCAGAGGCATGGCAAGGGAAAAGGCCAAGCATGAAAGCTGCTCAGCATTTTCCAGGAAAAGCCAAGGGGCCAGTGTGGCTGGAAGAAAGATGAGAAATGAGACTGAAGCTATAGCCAAGGCCTGCTCCTTGGAGGGACTTGAGGTGTCCTAAGGGTTTGACTGTGACACAAATGAAGTTTCTTCAAAGTATATTGGGAAGCCATTAGAAGATTCTAACTAGGGAACTAATATGATATGACTTCTGTTTTTAACGGATCACTCAGTTGATATAGAACACGTAGTCAGGGGCTAAGATTGGAAGCAAGAACACCAGTTAAGTGCTGTGAAATCAGTACGGGTGAGAGATTAGGTGATGGTCAATTTGCCCTTGACTAGTGCTTCTCAACACAAGGTGAATTTGTCTCCCGGGAAACATTTTGCAATGTCTGGAGATCTTTTCGATTGTCATGACTGGGTCCGTGGTGCTACTAGCATCTAGTGTATAGAAGACATTTCTCATCTTTCTTCCAGCCACACTGGCCCCTTGGCTTTTCCTAGAAAATGCTGAGCAGCTTCCACACTTGGCCTTTTCCCTTGCCATTCTACAATGTTCTAAGCATTGTACAATGCACAGAACAGCCTCCACAACAAAGAATTATCTACCCCAAAATGTCAGTAGCACCAAGGTTAAGAAACCTTGGTTTACGATGGTTCCGGGGAAGGGGGTGAGAAGCGCTTAGATTTGCGAGGTATTTTGAAGGTAGGACCAACATGATTTTATGATGGACTTGATGTGAGGCATCTGAGTTCATAATCCATGAGCAAGAGTTTGGATATGAGCAACTGTGTGCATCACAACACCATTTACTGAGATTGGGGAACACTGGGAGTGGAGCATATTGGGGGCAGGGCAAAGCTTAAGGAGTTTGGTTTTGGGCATATTAAGTTGGAGATGGCTATAAATCATCTGAGTCAGGGGAGGCAAACTTTTTCTGTAAAGAGCTACACGATAAATATTTTAGACTTGTGGGTCATATGGTCTCTGTCATAACTGCTCAACTCTGCCCCTTTAGCATGAAAACAGCCATAGACAACAGGTAGATGAATTAGCATGTTTGCATTTCAAAAAAAAAAAACTTTACTTGTGGACACTGACATTTTAATTTCTTATAATTTTCATATGTCATGAAATGCTGTTCTTCATTTTATTTTTTTCCAACTACTTGAAAATGTAAAAATTATTCTTCACTTGCAATCCATACAAAAACAGGTATGGGGTCAAATAGCTTGCTCATTCCTGATCTATACAGTGATGTGGAGTTGTCAGATAGGCAAGTCGGGAGTTCGGGGGAGGGGGAGGATGAAGAAATAAAGCTGCGTGTCATCAGAATACAGACGATATCCAGCCCCAGCTCATCTAGGGAGTGAATAGATACTGAAGAAAAGAGATCTGAGGACTTAGCCTTACACACTCCAGTACTGAGAGGTTGGGGAGAGGAAGAGGATCCAGCAAAAGAACTTAGGAGGAATGACAGCCAGTGAGGGGAGAAGAAGGTCAGAACCCAAATCCAAGGTAGTTGAAGAAAGAGGAAGTGCGCAATTAGGTGAAAAAGTGATGGGGAGCTTATAATCTAAGAAGTTAGAGAGACATGATATGCCCCCAGTGCGGTGATGTACACTAGGAAAAACCTAGCACACCTAGGAAGTGCTCTTGCCAAAAAATCAAATCTGAATCTGATCACATTTCTAGAAATTAACTCCCAGTTTATAAAAAACACAGAAGACAAAGGAACATGTTCAAGGACACCTCACGGATCCAATCAGCGAAATCCAAAATAAGAGACCTACTCCATTAAAATGATTTCTTTAATAAATAAATGGCAAGATAAAAGGGGGGCAGGAAAACTGTTACAGAATAAGAATCTTAAAAAACATCCAAATGCACATACAAGGTATGGACTTTGGTTTCTGCATCACACTATAAAGAAAAAGTTAGTTATTCTGGGAAATTTGAACACTGACAGGTCTTTAATAATATTAAGAACTTTTTTAGGAGTGATTTTTTTCTTAGGTATCATGGTTATATTTTTCAGAGTTCTTCCCTCTTAAAAACATATACTAAAGTGTTTGTAGATGAATTAACATAATGCCTGGGATTTTCTTTACAATAATTCCTAGAGATGGAAAAAAGAAAGCATATAGATGAAAATAAGATGGGCTGTGTATTGATTAACTGTTGAAGCTGAATGATCAGTATATGGGGATTCATTTTACTAGTTTCACAGAAAAGAATTAAGACTAATGTGAGCACTGACCTGTGATGTTCAGCATAGTTTTGTTGTTTTTGTTGGCTTTATTGGCATTTTGGAGAGAAAAACCTGTTAACTAACCTATCTCATAGGAATATGCCTGAGAGCTTAATCTCACATTTTATTTACTGAGAGAATTGTGTGTCTTTTTAAAAATAACTTTCTAATTACAAAATAATATATTTTCATTGTGTGAAAATCAGAAAACACAGGTAAATAAAATGGAACCAGGCACAATGGTGTGCACCTATATTCCCAGCTACTCAGGAGGCTAAGGCAGAAGGATCACTTGAGCCTAGGAGTTTGAGACCAGCCTGGGCAACATAGCAAGAGCCCATCTTTATTTAAAAGTAGAAAAGGAAGTAAGATCATCCATAATCCTTCCCACCAGAGGGGAACATTTTTCTTTTTTTAGGATTAATATATTTTTATATTAAAAATTATTCATACAGGCTGGGTGCAGTGGCTCACTCCTGTAATCCCAGCACTTTGGGAGGCCAAGTGGATCAGCTGAAGTCAGGAGTTTGAGACCAGCCTGGCCAACATGGTGAAACCCCATCTCTACTAAAAATACAAAATTAGCCGCGTCTGTTGGTGCATACCTGTAGTCCCAGCTACTCGGGAGGCTGAGGCAGGAGAATCACTTGAACCTGGGAGGCGGAGGTTGTAGTGAGCCGAGATCATGCCATTGCACTCCAGCCTGGACAACAAGAGCAAAAAACTCCGTCTAAAAAAAAAATTATATATACATACGTATATAAACATATATATTTATTTAATTGTTGTTATTGTTATTAGTGTTTCTTACAGCTACTTCAGTTCTGAACTCCTGAGATCAAGCCACTGAGTTCATCAAGCCCACGGCTTATGGTGCTGTCATTTGTCTGTTGTAGGAGGTCATTGCCCCAGGAGGGAAAATTACATTAGAGGCTCTGTCCTTGGCCAAGGTTGAGAAAGCCTGTCCTTGCTTCTCTAGCACTGTCGATGAAATCCACATGTCTATGCATCTTAATGGACACATCCAAGCAAAACTTGTAATTACAATGCTCAGGTTTTTTTATTGGTTTGTGGTAGTTGGAAGATGGGTGGGAAAGGTTAAGAAAGGGCAGCTGAAGGAGGCAGTGGCTCTATCAATTCCAAAGAAGGAAGTTTCCAGAGGGACCATATTCTCTCCATCTTCCTTGTCTGTCCTATACTTTGTCTTCCTTAAAGTAGACTTATTTAAACTCAGAGCCTGGACTGGGAGAACAAATTAAGTTATGTTCATGCAATGGCATGCAATGCAACTGTAAAAAGAAATGAAGAATATTTATATACTGCTATGGAGTGGCCACTAGGAAGTATTGTTGAATGCAAAGAAAAAAAAAGTGGAGAAAAGTATATATAGTAAATTACCATGTATCTAAAAGTTGGAGTGATTAAAATATATATTTGCTTATTTTAAACAAACAATGGTTAAACTTTTTTTAGAAAAGAAACTACTTACAGGAAGAGGAGACAAGGAGAGAATTTAGATGTCTCTGAATATACCTAGTTTTGTAGATCTAATTTTAGAACTATGTAATTATTTTAGTAACTATAAAACAAAATCGTTTTTTAAAAAGTAATTCCTAAAACTCAAAAGTAAAATGCAACAGGCCAGTCATGGTGTCTCACACCTGTAATCCCAGCACTTTGGGAGGCTGAAGCGGGTGGATCACTTGAGGCCAGGAGTTCAAGACCAGCCTGGCCAACATGGCAAAACTCTGTCTCTACGAAAAATACAAAAATTAAACAGGCACGGTGGCACGTGCCTGTAATCCCAGCTACTTCGGAGGCTGAGGCACAAGAATCGCTTGAATCTGGCAGACAGAGGTTGTAGTGAGCCGAGATCACACCACTGCACTGCAGTCTGGGTGACACAGTGAGACTCCACCTCAGAAAAAAAAAAAAAAAAGAGAGAAAAAGATATCACTATTTGCAACCCCTAATGAAATAATGGATCTAAACCATTATCATTGATGATGCTAACAGCACAAAAAGAGAAACAACCAGATACTGTGCCTCCTATTGTAAGTCCACACTAATCCCTATATATTTTTTTTAAATTTCAAACCTGATCTGATCAAGCCTCTACATTCAGTTAACCATTTATAGAAATACAAGGGACCAAGTAAGATGTTAATTGAACTATGAGGGTACAATCGACAAACTCTAGACTGTGGACATTCTTCAGGACGAAGAAATTGCAAGTAAAATTTTTAATAATTAGGAGAAAAATAGAAAGGGAAGGCAGAACTAATAGACAGAAAGAGACTTAAGATTGCACTGTACCGAATTTATTGGGATCCTGACTCATACAAATGAGAAGAGGGTGGTGGATGAAGGAAGAAGGAGGGATGAAGAGGAGGAGGAGGAAGAGAAAGAGACACAGAGGATGAGAATGAGAATGAATATGGAGGCAATGTGAACCATGACTGGATAGTTAATGATATTAAGAAATTATTTTTTTGGCAAGGCATGGTGGCTCATGCCTGTAATCCCAGCACTGTGGGAGGTCGAGGCAGGTGGATCACCTGAGGTCAGGAGTTCAAGACCAGCCTGGGCAACATGTGAAACCGTGTCTCTACAAAAAAACCAAAAATTAGCCAGGCGTGGTGGTGCACGCCTGTAATTCCAGCTACTCATGAAACTGAGGCAGGAGAATCACTTGAACCTGGGAGGTGGAGGTTGTAGTGAGCCGAGATCGTGCCACTGTACTCCAGGCTGGGCGACAAAACAAGACTCTGTCTCAGAAAAAAAAAAGAAAAAGAAAAGAAAAAGAAATTATTTTTAATTTGTACAGGTATAATAATTCAACTGTAGTTAGGGCTTTTTCAAAGAATGTTTACTTTTTGTGACACATACTGAAATATGGGAATTAAATGACACATCTGCATTTTGCTTTGTGGGAAGCAAGTGGAAGATTGTATGGATGAAATAAGAGTCGATCATTGTTGAAGCTGGGAGATAGATGCATGAGTTTCAATATACTATTCTCTCTACTTTTATTTATATTTGAAATTTTTATAATGAAAACATTTTTTTAAAGTAGGCCCTGGCTTACTTTTTACACAATTGTAATTCATTCTTTTAGAGGTTGCAAGTATACTGATCAGTGTGACCATACAGGACTTACCACATCCAGCTGTTTTCGACCCCCTACCAAACCCCAATAATTTTCAAAGCCAATTTGTTTTTTATTTAAAAGTTGTATTACTGCGATTGGTTCCTGGAAATGCTGACAGATGCTGACTGCTTGCTTTTCAGGCTCTGGAATCTCCAGCTATGGAAATAACCCCCAAGATGTCCCCAAAGCCTTTGAGGAGTGTATGCAAAAAGTCAAGGGGCAGGTTCCATCCCACCTCCACGGATCCACCCCCATTCACCTGGGAGCCACGGCTGGGATGCGCTTGCTGAGGTAAAGGCTAAGTGGCACAAAGGAGCCCATTTGACCAAAATAACCAAGAATATGTTGAATCTTGCCAAGAATGTAACTCTATTTCTGGGAACAACCCTCGCCCCCCAAAAAGAAGCCCATATTCTGCCATAAATTTGGGCTTTAAAGGTTGGGAAACTTTTAGTTTTTATTTTAATACCCAGAAAGAAACAGTTCTAAAATTGTTTCCCTCTCCCTTGGTGATTTTACTGAGAACTTTGAAAAAGAGAGAGGTCATATGAAATCTGCTCATGGGATATAACTCTAGTTCTTTGAAAAGTAGTTGTTTTGACAGTTGGCATTTGACACCTGTGAACAACCAGCTAAGTTTGGTAGTAAGTACAACCCATAGCTATGTAGCTTCCGCTTGTGTACAAAATACCACTGAAATCTGCTTTAAAACAATGGCATGTCTGCACCTCAAATCAGTCAAAGCTTTTGGAGTTGTTATGAAACAAGCATCTCATTTCACTCACTCAAATTAGTTCCTTCTAAATTTGTAGTCATGGCTTTTAGCCCAGTTGCATTGTTTTTGAATGTCTTTTCTCTTTTTTCTCCATTATAGCATTTCCTTGACCTTGAAATTTCAAAAAAAATTTCCAAAAAGAAACACCAAACTTAAAACTACTCAGAGTAAAGGCTACTACTCCAAGTGTTGGAATAAGGTTTTATCACAAGAAAACAACACTCATTCTGCTTCAGAGCCACTTTATCTACGATTCCAAGCACGCAAAATTATCTATGTCTGAGCATTAATAAAAAAAGAACAAACAGAGCTCCTTTAACATGATAATGAAAAGAAATCATGATGTGCTCTCCATTAGACTGGGCCTTTTCCTTATAGTCTCATAATTCTTGTTTCTAATCTGATTTCCTGGTTGACCACGTTGAATGTGGAAGGAAGTCAGATTTCTCTGCTCACTCTTGGAATCTGCAGTGTATTTCCAAATTATTTCATTTACGTGTAATAGAAATGATCTAAAAACTCCTTCCTTTTGCTTTTTCTTTCTTATAAAAACAGTTCTTCCAAAAAGGATGGAACTGAAACCATGTAATCTCAGAGAACACAGAAAGGCAGCCCCTTTACAGGCTATTAATTCCATGGACCTAAAATCCTCATCTGCTATAGTGGATGCTTCCTTAACACGACATGTGTGGAGCTACTTATAGAAAAGCCAGCTGCAGGATGTGCTCATGAAGTTTTCAATTTGGAGACTGAATGCTTAGAGCTTAGTTTGTGAAATCCTTCTGCTTTCAGTCTATTCAATTCCCATTTTCAGACTGAATTTCCTATTTCAGAATACATTAGGATGCTGTTTACTCTCCCTGGGACTTGACTTCAGGTAATAAGTTTCAGAACAGGACCTGAGCAATACCAACAATATGAATGTGATAAGTGACTACAATCAGGGAGAAATACTGGTTCAATTCCATTAAATGTCTGTAAAAGTTACTTTAAAAATCTTTGCTTTACCAGTAGTGTTTGTACATATGTAAACTTCTTGGTCGAACTGGCTCTGAACTTATGACTTAAGTAGACTTCTAGTACTCTAAAAACAAAAACAAAACAAACAAACAAAGCAGCTCTTAAGAAACTGACTTTTTCTTGGTTGCTTCCCCTCCCTCCCCCAGTCTTTCAGTGAGAAATAATTAAAAGGCTCTGCAATTTACAGCTCATGACAAAAACCATGGAACAGAAAGCTCACCTCTTAGGAAAAAATGTATGTCTCCTTTGAATAAATTAAGTACTAACTCTTTCTTGTAAAACTGTTTTCTAATGATGATCTATTTCTTCTGAGAAACTAGCTGATATTTTAATTACTAGACAAGTAAAATAGAAAAGAAAACAATTAATGAGAATTAGCTGGGATGAGAATTGATGAAACTGGGAAAACTCTGAATTATTTTCCAAGCAGTGATAATTGGCCACGGAATTGGAATGGATCCTGCTTATAGCCTTGCTCTTTCTTCTTCCTGAGCCAAGAGTCAGCCAGTGCCCCTGGCTTTCTACCCATGGATGAAAGATGAAATAATCTCCCAAGTGAGCTTTCTTTCATAGGGTAAAATGGCAGCAGATGGACGCCATAACATTCTGTCACCAGGGATAGAATGCTGTGTTGCCACTCGTCTAAGAGTCAGCACACCAGTGGTTTTTCAATCCAGTGACAGCCATGATGACTGTCATATTCCTTCATGCTGAAGCCCTCCCAAAGAGTGAAGCAGAAACAGCTAAAAACTCAATGTTCTTCCTTTCCCCCTTCCTACTAAGCTCCCTTTCCGTCTGGTCAGATGAGGGTTCCTTCATATGGTGCCTCCAAGAGATTATTTATGCCACTCTTATGACTTCATCAATCCCCTTTCCTCTGCTGATCTAAGACAGAGCAATGGCAGTTAAATAGGAGGCTCTTTTGATACATGAACAGATGAGATGGGTGGGGAGAACAAATTGTACTTATGCTGAAAGCAATTTTCCTGCTTGGCAGTTTGACAGGTAACAAGTGCATCCTGCCTTCACAGTTGCCCCAGAAGGCTTCAACTTGCAAAAGGGATTGTGGTGTACAGCACACATCTGGAAAATCATTCATCCCCACCAGCAGGGAGACGGTGAAGTTTGCATTTTCACCTGGGTGAGACTATGTATTTTAAGACTGTATTGTCTGGGCACTCAGACTTGTTTGTTCTGTGCCTTGTACAGGTTGCAAAATGAAACAGCAGCTAATGAAGTCCTTGAAAGCATCCAAAGCTACTTCAAGTCCCAGCCCTTTGACTTTAGGGGTGCTCAAATCATTTCTGGGCAAGAAGAAGGGGTATATGGATGGATTACAGCCAACTATTTAATGGGAAATTTCCTGGAGGTGTGTGCAAACAAATGCATGGTTTTTAATCTTACTGTTTATCCTATCCCCTGTGAGTGATAGCCTAAGTAGAGGTACATGCCATCAGGGATATCTGCCCTGTATCACTCCTACCATGTAACGCATTAGGGAAATACCTATGAGGCAATAGCTAAGAAAGACATATATAGCTGGGGAGAAAACATGGTCATAAACAGGACTAAATGCTAGGGAGGGAGGGAATCTTGTCACTTTACTAGCTCGTAAGAAATTGAAGGGGGTGGGATCTAAATTTAACACTAGGCTATGGGTCTTTGGGAGGGCAGTTGAAGAATAACCCTTCAGAGAGGCTCCATGACCATCTGAAATGTACAAAGCCCTCAGGAAGTCTGTATCCCTAAGTCCCCAGAGACAGGAGGAGGTCTTCACTCTGTGTTCCCAGGTCTCCTCACAGTCCAATCCCTGCACTCCCTGCTCCCTTGGTGCAGAGGAAAGTTGACTCCAAGAGACAACTGCCATGTTACAGGGGGCACAAAACAGGAGTTACTCAGAGCATATCCAGCCCAAGACCTATTTTGTTCCCCTTCAAATGTATTTTAAATTTTTAAATAATTACCAACAATTAACATTTGGGAAATTTCACATAAAAATCCATACTTCTAGCTTCTTCTGACCTCCTCACTCCTCCCAAAAATCGGAGGAACTGGTCACAGTAGACTCACATTCCCGCACGGTAACAGGAACAGAGTGTAAATCATGGACTCTCCAGTTTGCCACAGACCCACCACTCCCTATTATACACCTAATCTACTTCACTCATTTATTACTTACCTATGTTACCTGCCCAGTTCCTGTAAGCATTTTAATTCACCACCTCTAAAAGAAAAGGAAAGAATTGGCCTCACATGCTCCCTCTGTCCTACTTCTTAGTAATAGGAGACGAGGCTTGGGTGGAGAACTCTGGGCAAACAGAGATGGTGCCTTTGGCTTTCTTTCTCACTTCCTTTTCCCACTGTGCAGAAGAACCTGTGGCATATGTGGGTGCACCCACATGGAGTGGAAACCACGGGTGCCCTGGACTTAGGTGGTGCCTCCACCCAAATATCCTTCGTGGCAGGAGAGAAGATGGATCTGAACACCAGCGACATCATGCAGGTGTCCCTGTATGGCTACGTATACACGCTCTACACACACAGCTTCCAGTGCTATGGCCGGAATGAGGCTGAGAAGAAGTTTCTGGCAATGCTCCTGCAGGTACTTGAGTCGGGGGTAGGGGGTGGCAGGTGTTCTCTTGAGGGTTTGAGCTGAGGGGAGAATGCCCTGCCTTCTGGGGTCTGTCCTCTCCACTTCAATTGAAAGGTAGATGGAAATAACAGCATTTTCCAATTTACTCCTGGGGGTCCAAGTCCCTTTCCTCTCTGTCTCTTTCTTCCCCTCCGTCTCCCTCTCATGTTGCCCACTTCCAGTAAATTTGAGTAAGAAGTCTAGGGAAGTTCCAGAGCTTCAGTTGTTTTGTAAATGACTCAAGACCTGGAATCCCTTTATGGACACAAACTGTTTTAAACCAGGAGCTAAATAAGCCTGAGAATTTTGAGACTCCCCTGGGTGTAGACAAAATAATATTAGTGGTCACAAGAGAAATGTGTGCTGAAGGGGGAGAGGGCAGAGCCCTTCCCAGGCTCAGCCTCCTTTTAGATGGGTCTATATTAGGCAGACTTGATACCCTTATACGGCAGAACTTTAGAGCAACCACATTCCATCATGTTGATCAGTAATTCATTTGATAAGTGTTCCAGGGCCCAGAAGGCTAATTCAGGCATCAGCTAGAAAGCTATTGCTAATATTAAACTCAACATTATGCAGTGTGTGTTCATGAGGGCACTAACTCCACAGGTGAGACCCCAGACCCAAACACCAGTGCTCAGGGGACATCAATCTTAGCCATGGCTGGGTGGCTGAGAGGATGGGCCTTGACTGCCTAGAGGGGTATGAGGAAATCAGAAGCCACAGATCCTGGCTTCTTATGGGACTCAAAGGCAGGGGAATCAGCCTATGAACAAAATGGACACAACATCAGTAGGTTAACCCACGTTCGTCCAACCTACTCTGATAACTGAAGACAGGAACAGACTCTATCCTGCAGAGGAGTTGAAGGGATCACAAAAGTGCATCTTCAGCAGGACTCACAACTTCAGACCCCTGCATTTACCCAGTGTTCATGCAGGGTAGGTTGTGGGAACTCAGCTTCCAGTTCTGGCCCCTCCCCCAAACATCTCCCCAATCCTCCCAGAAATGGCTGAGGCCCCAGGACACATGCATGGGACATTTATTGTCAGGAGAGTCTGAGCACTGCCTGGAAAGGATAGATGTGAGAACCCTGCTGACAGCCCTCAACTACCCTTCTGTAGTAATCCATGCTCACACTACTATAAAGAAATACCTGAAACTGGGTAATTTATAAAGAAAAGAGGTTTGTTTAATTGGTTCATGGTTCTGTGAGCTGTACAGGTTTCTGCTTCTAGGGAGGCTTCAGGAAACTTAAAATCATAGTAGAAGGCGAAGCGGAAGCAAGCCCTTCTTACATGGGGGAATAGGAGGAAGAGAGAGAGTGAAGCGGAAGGTGCCATACAATTTTAAACAACCAGATCTCCTGACAACTCACTCACTATCATGAGAACAGCAAGGGGGAAATCCACCCCCATGCCCCAATCACCTCCCACCAGGCCCCTCCTCCAACACTGGGATTACAATTTTACATGAGACAAAGCCAAACCGTGTCACCTTCCATGGCTCCCATCCCAACTTCCACCTCCCTGCCCAGTCAGCCAAACCAAACCCTACAGGTAACTCAATCAACCCTCCCTATCAGGGGATCTCAATACTCACCACTCATCCCCACTTGCTCATCAAAGTAGTTCAACCAACATGCTTCTTTCTTTCTGGGAGAGAAGCTCTGGAAAATCCTCTTTTCTCCAGCTCCTTTTACCTCTAGCAATGCCTAATGTCCTTTGCTCCAGCTCTGACCCTAGCAGGGGTAGAATGTGGAGGCTCAGGTGAAATCCTCCTTTTTCCAGGGTGAGTGAGGATCAGAGAGGCTAATCTTTTAAATTTGGCTGGCCCTATGGAATGTGTGTGTTTCTGTCTGTCTGCGTGCCTCTGTGTGTTTTTGTACTCATACAATGTTTACTAAAGAATGATTATCTATGTATCCAGCAGTCCACAGAAAAGAAGTAAATACTTCACCTTTCTGAGGTCTGATTTAGGCTTGAGAATGCCAGTCTCCAAATGTGAGCCCAGCAATGGCCATGGAGAAGTGAGCACCCAGCCTCTCACAGTCAGCTCACAGGGACAGGGACACATGTCTTCAATTTGCATGGTAACCTCTAGATGCCTGATAGGGTGGCTCTGCCCTCAGAGGCTTCTGACTCATGCAAGAGGAGAGACCCAGATGAGATGAGGATTACTGACAAATTCATGTCAAGACTCACCTGACCAACAGTTTCATAGGTCAAATATGTATTGCCAAGCCCTGACTTGGAAGGTTCACACAAATTATTGCATTGTAAACACTGACTGAGTAAATTCCATCAGTCTGGATCTTGTTTCCTCATCTGTAATATAAGGAACTAGGTAGTGTGGTGAGAATGATAGCTGGATATGTACTTTGCAAGTTACTTTCTTATCAATAAGTCTCCAGTCACCTTAGAGCTGAAGTCTCACTCTGACAACATGTTAGATATTAGGAATGTGCATTCACTTTCTATCTTTTCCTTTTTAAGTAAGAAATTTTTCTTCTGTTTTTAATGTAATATATGTTCAGTGAAAAACATTTAGAAGATGCACACCAAAAACTATAAAGGATTTCTTTAAAAACAGAATTAACCACTATTAACATACTATTGCATTTTCTTCCATTTTTTAAATGTATGAATGTGTAAAAACTTGGCTTCATATGGTATATATAATTTTATATTTACCTTTTATTTTACCTAACCATATATTATGATCATTTTCCTGTGTTGTTAATGTCCTTTTAAAATACGATTTTTTATGAGAGCATAATATTCCAAGTACCATAACTTAAAAAGAAAAAAAATTGACCATTCGATTATGAAAGAAAGTACATTCTTATTGTAAAAATTTAAAACCATAGAAAGAGTGTTAAAGTCAAAATGAAAGATCCTCCTTCCAATCCCATTTACTGAATGCCATCACTGGTCAAAGCTTAATATGTTGTTCTTCTACACTTTCCAGGTCAGTATATTAACTTATTTTCTTTACTATTTACTATCCCATAATTTATCAATCATACCCTCCCTCATGGACATCAGGCTATGTCCTGTTTTGTTGCTACAACAATAATATAATAAGCCTTCTTACTCATATAATCTTAGTGATTTTATTTCTGTAGGACAGGTTCAAAGGACAGGTGTATTTTTTTATTTAAATGAACAAATAGGTAATCTTCCAACAAAATTAGAACCATTCAGATTACCACCCATGTTGTGATGACTTTTTGAAATAAGCTTCAGGAATTCCAAAACATTCTAATAATAAGTACTTAGATAATGAGGATCTGTTTCTGGATTTTCTGTTCTATACATTCATTTTTCTATTTTGGGGCCAATATCATGTTGTTCTACTTGCAAAAGTCTATTTTTCTACTCTCAGAGGTTTATTTTGAACTTCAAAGTCATTTGAAGCAGTAACAAAAAAGGAAGTTTTTTGTTGAGATTGTGATAGAATCACATTGATCCATATATTAATTTGGTTAAAATGTGCTTATTAGTGACATCAACAATTTCTATCCAGAATTATACAATGTATTTCCATTTATTTAATTCTTGGCTTGTATCCTTCAATAAAATGTATAGTTTTCATCATTGGTTCTGTACCTCTGTTGTTAAATGTATTTTCTTTGTGTATATTTTTTAAGCTTTCTATCACTATCAAGAATAGTTTCTATCATTGTTTTTTCCAGTTTTAACCAGTTTTACTCAAAGATCAGATTATGCTGTAGTTTTCTAGTGGACTTTTCTCCCTCGAGCCCATTGACTGACTTTTTCATGACAGTGCCCTGCAAACACTAAGCTCGGTGAAGACTGTTGAATGTTGAATGCCTGAACTTGGCACATTGGCAAATTATACTTAAAGAATGCCATAACAAAAATTCAAACACACAAAAAAAGAAAAGAACTAATACTTACTAAGCTTTTCCTATGTACTAAGTCAGAAATAATTTATGTTATCTTGTTTCTTCTCTGGGCCAAGCCAGAAATAATTTATAGTTTTAATCATTTTAAAAGTATAAATCTCCCTTCAGACTATACTAGAAAAGAAAAAAAGTACAAATCAGATTTGGAAGTAGATACTAAATAGCCAATTGATTAGTTTGATTTTTTTTTCTTTTTTCTTTTTTTTTTTTTTTGGAGATGGAGTCTTGCTCTGTCACCCAGGCTGGAGTGCAGTGGTGTGATCTCGGCTCACTGCAAGCTCTGCCTCTTGGGTTCACGCCATTCTCCTACCTCAGCCTCCCGAGTAGCTGGGACTACAGGCGCCCGCCACCATGCCCAGCTAATTTTTTCTATTTTTTTTTAGTAGAGATGGGGTTTCACTGTGTTAGCCAGGATGGCCTCGATCTCCTGACCTCGTGATCCACCCGCCTTGGCCTCCCAAAGTGCTGGAATTACACGTGTGAGCCACCACGCCTGGCATATTTTTTCTTTCAACCAATATTTCAGCCATAGGGTGACCCAAGTATGATATGCTATAGATTATATGTAACAATTTTTGAAAATCATAGATTTTTTTTCATACCATAGAGGCAGAAAGGGGCCTGTTTGCCTCTTTCTCAGTCATATGAAGATTTTTCTGGAAAACACTCATTTGGGTTATATTTGATGAATGTTAAGCTTTTATAGGATTTTTGCAGAATCTTGTCACTGACCTTTGTTAAATAATTGCACTACTTGAATATGTACCTCAGTTTCCTCATCAGTAAAATGAAAGGGTTGGGCTAAATGTCTGAGTCAAGATTTTACTGTACGGTGGCCAGGTGCAGTGGCTCACACCTGTAATCCTAGCACTTTGGGAGGCTAAGGCAGGAGAATCTCTTGTGCCCAGGAGTTTGAGACCAACCTGGGTAACACAGGGAGACCCTACCTCTACAAAAAAAAAAAAAAATTAATTAATTAATTTAAATTTTTTTTTTTTTTTTGAGACGGAGTCTTGCTTTGTCACCCAGGCTGGAGTGTAATGGTGCAATCTCGGTTTGCTGCAACCTCCGCCTCCCGGGTTCAAGTGATTCTCCTGCCTCAGCCTCCTGAGTAGCTGGGACTACAGGTGCGTGCCACCACGCCTGGCTAATTTTTGTATTTTTAGGAAAGACGGGGTTTCACCATGTTGCCCAGGCTGGTCTCAAACTCCTGACCTCAAATGATCTGCCTGCCTCAGCCTCCTAAAGTGCTGGGATTACAGATGTGAGCCATCACACCCAGCCAAAAGAAAAGATTTTACTGTAGGGGAAGCAGTATGCCTTAGCGGCTTAAGTTGAACATAGTTCAAATCCAATTCCTTAGAAAAGAGAGCTCATAAATTGAATCAACAACATTCAGGACTTTAGCATAAAATAGAGTATTTTGCACCAGTAGATTAAAGATTGAATAGTCATATGGAAAAAGTAAAGCCAAGTCTCTGAGTCTTTAAATCAAATAAATTGCAATGGATAAAAGATTTATATGTGACAAGGATATTTGTTTGTAATGGCAAAATGATTGGGAACCACCTCAATGTTCATCTAGATGATATTCCTTAAATAAAGTATGGTTTATTTGTACAGTGGAATACTATGCAGCTACTAAAAAAATAGGCCACTGTATAAGTACAATGAATGGAAAGATCTCAAAGATATATAATTTTAAGTGAGAAAAGCAATGGGTAGAATGGGGTATATAAAGTGCTACCATTTATGGCTTTAAAAAAAGAAAAGCATGGGAGAAAATATATATATCTGCATGTGCATGCCAGATCTTTGGAAGGATACACAAAAACTGGCAATAGTGATTGTTTCCAGAAAAAGGCCTGATGGCTGCAAGTGGATGAGAAGGAGACTTCACTTTCATATGTTTATTTGTACCTTTTGGATTATTTTGCTAGGTGGATGGGTGATATTCTACTTAAAATGATACATTATATATATCCATTTTCTCACCAAGTGAAGTTCATAAAACCTGGTTCATAGGGCTATCATAAGAGCTGGATCAGATAATGTGACAGAGAGCCTAGCGCTATGCCTGGTACGAGGTAATTGTCACACACACACACACACACACACACACACCCTTTTCCCACCCCTACTTGAATTATCTAGACAACCTGTGATCAAAGACATGCTGACACAGAATGGTATTTTTTGTTTCTCTCTTGGCATTGGAGGGTAGTGATAGAGAGAATTTGCAAAAGGGAAATACTTGGCTCTCCACAAAAAAAGTGGTTTCTAACACCTTACTCTTTTTTTTTTTTTTTTACTTAGAGATTTTATTATTATTATTATTATTATTATTATTATACTTTAAGTTTTAGGGTACATGTGCACAATGTGCAGGTTAGTTACATATGTATACATGTGCCATGCTGGTGTGCTGCACCCATTAACTCGTCATTTAGCATTACGTATATCTCCTAATGCTATCCTTCCCCCCTCCCCCCACCCCACAACAGTCCCCAGAGTGTGATGTTCCCCTTCCTGTGTCCATGTGTTCTCATTGTTCAATTCCCATCTATGAGTGAGAACATGTGGTGTTTGGTTTTTTGTCCTTGCGATAGTTTACTGAGAATGATGATTTTCAATTTCATCCATGTCCCTACAAAGGACATGAACTCATCATGTTTTATGGCTGCATAGTATTCCATGGTGTATATGTGCCATATTTTCTTAATCCAGTCTATCACTGTTGGACATTTGGGTTGATTCCAAGTCTTTGCTATTGTGAATAGTGCCGCAATAAACATACGTGTCTAACACCTTACTCTTATACCTACAGAATTCTCCTACCAAAAACCATCTCACCAATCCCTGTTACCCTCGGGATTATAGCATCAGCTTCACCATGGGCCATGTATTTGATAGCCTGTGCACTGTGGACCAGAGGCCAGAAAGTTATAACCCCAATGATGTCATAACTTTTGAAGGAACTGGGGACCCATCTCTGTGTAAGGAGAAGGTGGCTTCCATATTTGACTTCAAAGCTTGCCATGATCAAGAAACCTGTTCTTTTGATGGGGTTTATCAGCCAAAGATTAAAGGGCCATTTGTGGTAAGAGCAAAACCTTCTGAAAGATTCCTTTCTTTCCCCATTGAATATTCATTTCTCACTTTTCTGTTTCTCCTCTGCTGACTTGTTAGCCACCTTCTTATTCCTCACCCATAAACCTTTCTATTATACCCCATTCTGAGAACTAATTTTCTTCTGTATTACTTATTTCCAGGCTTTTGCAGGATTCTACTACACAGCCAGTGCTTTAAATCTTTCAGGTAGCTTTTCCCTGGACACCTTCAACTCCAGCACCTGGAATTTCTGCTCACAGAATTGGAGTCAGGTCAGTATTTAAAGAGAAGGGATCAATGTCAGTACAAAAAAATATGGTAGAATCTATTCTATGTGTGTGTATTCTGAATTTAGCCTTTATGCTCTTCTATTTCCATCACATCTGTAAAATAAAAGGAATAAGGGAATCTACTCCCACACCTGTGGTGTGAATTAATGTTATAACTACATGCACAATTGTTAGAACAATATTTGGCATATAATAAGCACTCAATGAGTTTAAAGATTAGTATATTGTGATATTATATAGGGATATTTTCATAATTATATTGCATGATTATATGATTGTATTATAAAGTATTTTCTATTATGAAATTATGGGTGATAAGATTCTTTAAAACATGACTTTTAACCCAAGGTGTTCATTTTAAAACATACCTGCCTGCCCTGCCTCTCAGATGTTTTAAACCTTTCAGCTCCCACTGCTGCTCCCCAAATTTGATGAGGTATATGCCCGCTCTTACTGCTTCTCAGCCAACTACATCTACCACTTGTTTGTGAACGGTTACAAATTCACAGAGGAGACTTGGCCCCAAATACATTTTGAAAAAGAAGTAAGTCAAGCACAAATCATTTTCTCTTCTTCTTCCCAACAGAGAGGTTTGTATGTGTGTGTGGAACAAATGTAGAAGGTAAAAGGGTATTAATGAGTTAAACTCATTGGGTGGAAGCTGATCAGACTGATCCCTTGTGAGTTTCCCAGAAGAGGTCGTGGAGAATTTAGAAGAGTTGCTCATGGGTATACATTCTCCCGGAAAAGACTGGAAGCCAAGGGCCAATGGACTAGGCGGTCCTGGAGGGCAGAGACCTGTCTTGGTATCTTCATATTCCCAGCACTCGGCACAAGGGATAGAGCCTAGAAGGTACTTAGTAAATGTTGGTTGAATTCATAAATAAATATGTTAAGGATATGAGACTTTTCATCCTGAAAAGAAGCTTTAAATGTAAGTTTTTTAAAGAGGATAGTAACTAATTCTTCTCCATTTTATTCAGATATCAGAGTAAGATACAGGCCTTAGGGCCTGACGGATTTGCATTAGCATTAAATAAATATTTTCTCTTTGAATGAACCTGAAGTCATTATATTTACTGACAAAGATTTGGGGGATGGGGAAGATATTCTTAGCTCAGGGTTTAATATATTTAAAAATATGTATATTTATAGATATCTATAAATACATACATATATATATATGATGGTCAAGTGACCAGAATGGTCCAAAGCTGGAATCACAGCTGTCACCTGGTGACAGGTGAAAGGACCTCCATACCTTGTTTTTAGGCAGGGCTAAGCCTTGTGAATATGTTCAGCCAGCACTATGTTCCCCAGGTTCCAGAGAATTTTCTCATTTCAGGAATAGCTGATATGAAGCCTGAAGGATGTCTGGAGTCAGCCTGTTCAATACCAGCTTCAGCAATAATTAGATTAAACCAATCAATATCCTGCATTAGGCCTCTGACTATCTACTTTTACATAAATAAAATTGAGTCATCTACAAAAAAATAAGGATGTCTGGAGACATAAGGACTGTTGGTAGCATGTACTCTCTAAGCTTTGCTTCTAATAAATCTAATTACCAGTAAAGTATATTATAAGAATGGAGAATGACTTTCCATTTGAATGCCAGTTTGAGTTGACATAATATTCTAAGTTAAAAGTTCCCTTTTTTTAATTATAAAGAATTTTGTGTCCAGCCAAATTAGTATTTAAATGTGAAGATGTAGGCTGGGCACGGTGGCTCACACCTGTAATCCCAGCGCTTTGGGAGGCCGAGGCAGGTGGATCACCTGAGGTCAGGAGTTTGAGACCAGCCTGACCAACATGGAGAAACCCTGTCTCTACTAAAAATACGAAATTAGTTGGGCATGTTGGTGCATGCCTGTAATCCCAGCTACTCAGAGGCTGAGGCAGGAGAATCACTTGCACCTGGGAGGTGAAGGTTGCTGTGAGCTGAGATCACGCCATTGCACTCCAGCCTGGGCAACAACAGCAAAACTCCATCTCAAAAAATAAAAATAAAAATAAATAAATAAAAACGTGAAGGTGTAAAAAGACTTGAGAAGATTTGCTGCACAAAAGACTTACAATGAAAATATTTTTGGTGGAAGTAATAAAATAAGAAGAGAAATAAATCCAGGAGATGTTACAAAAACACTGGAAGTAAGAATAAATGATGTTGTGGCTTAAAATTTACATTAAAAAGGCCGGGTGCTGTGGCTCATGCCTGTAATCCCAGCACTTTGGGAGGCCGAGGCAGGTGAATCATTTGAGGTCAGGAGTTCGAGACCAGCCTGGCCAACATGGCAAAACCATGTCTCTACTAAAAATACAAAAAATTAGCTGGGTATGGTGGCATGTGCCTGTACTCCCAGCCACTCAGGAGGCTGAGGCAGGAGAATTGCTTGAAACTGGGAGGTGGAGGTTGCAGTGAGCCGAGATCTCACCATTTCACTTTAGCCTGGGCGAAAGAGCAAGACTCCATCTCAAAAAAAAAAAAAAAATTATATTAAAAAAACAGAAAACGAACACTAAAGAAAAGTATTTTTAAAAAACTCCATTCATATGACTCAAGTATAGAAAATATCCACATGATAAGGGTGTGGTAAGGAGTTATAAGATACAGGGACATAAGAGTAACCTAAAATTCTCTTCTTGTCAAAGGGAACACAGAGATATCTTTTTCTTTTTCTTTTCTTTCTTTTTTTTTTTTTTTTTTTTTTTTTGAGACGGAGTCTCGCTCTGTCGCCTAGGCTGGAGTGCAATGGTGTGATCTTGGCTCACTGCAGCCTCCGCCTCCTGGGCTCAAGCAATTCTCCTGCCTCAGCCTCCTGAGTAGCTGGGATTACAGGCACCCACCATCATGCCTGGCTAATTTTTGTATTTTTGTAGAGACAGGGTTTCACCATGTTGGCCAGGCTGGTCTTGAACTCCTGACCTCAGGTGATCCCACCTCGGCCTCCCAAAGTGCTGGGATTATAGGCGTGAGCCACCATGCCTGGCCACAGATATCATTTTTAAGGCAGGAAAGAAGAAAAAATATATATAGAAAAATAGCACTAATTGAAAATTTAAAAGTAAGATATTAGAAAGAAGTGTAACTATATTAATAATCACAATAATTATAAATGGATTAAACCTACCAGTTAAAAGAGAGATGTCAAATTGAATTTTTAGAAATCAAGCAGGTGCCATTTATAAGAGAAACATGGTTCAAGCATAAAGACATGGAAAGATAGAAATATAATTTTGTTAAATTATCAAACACTACCCAAAAGAAAGCTGGTATAACTATTTAGTATCTGGCAAAGCAGTCTTTAAGACCAAGAGCCTCATTCTAGACACAGAGGGTTACAACATAATGATAAAATGTTCAATTCACTATGAAGATTGCAAAGGTGAAACATTTATACACCTAATAAAACACCCTAAAAACATGTAAAGCAAAAATAGATAGAACTACCAGAATAAATTGACAGTCAGCTTCCCATTTGGGCTGATTTTCTATTCTTAGAAACTGGTCCTGGGATCAGTAAACCACTCATTAGCCTCTTTCTCTAGCCACAAACACTCCTGTGCTCCTGGACAACAGGAACACTTTCACTGTTATTAACTGTGCTGTCTTCATTCTTGGCTGTGACAAGATTGTGAGAATTTGTTCTTTTGACTATTTCTTCTGCAGCACTGGAGGTGAGATTCCCCAAGCCTTTGTGGCTACGTGTGGTGTCTTAACTTGGGCAAGTCCTTTGACCTCTTTGGGCCACAATTTCCCATGGGAGCTTTGTGAGGTTGATAGCGGTATGCCTCCGGTATGTGATTGCAGCCTTGAGCCTTGCCCTGAGAACTGAGCCATCTCCTCTACTCCACAGGTGGGGAATAGCAGCATAGCCTGGTCTCTTGGCTACATGCTCAGCCTGACCAACCAGATCCCAGCTGAAAGCCCTCTGATCCGTCTGCCCATAGAACCACCTGTCTTTGTGGGCACCCTCGCTTTCTTCACAGCGGCAGCCTTGCTGTGTCTGGCATTTCTTGCATACCTGTGTTCAGCAACCAGAAGAAAGAGGCACTCTGAGCATGCCTTTGACCATGCAGTGGATTCTGACTGAGCCTTCAAAGCAGCTCCTGGAGTCCAATGGCTGCTTAGAGTCAGCCTGGGTGGCACCAGGCAATGCAGGTGAAGTGGCTGCCTTCAGGAAATACAACTAACTAAAATCAAACACCTAGGTCACGTGCCTCTCAAACACTGATTTCTGCCACAGCACCTCTTGAGGCGTCCCTTGGCTATTCTGTGCATATTGTTCTTCAGAGACCTCACTACCCACATGCTGATCTATTGGGGAACAGAGAAGAGACAGGCCACTAAGGTCAGGCTCTTTATATTAAGTTCCCCAGAGGAAGAGTAAGTTGAGAAGGTATCAGTTTAATGTTGAAGAATTGACCTCAGGGCTCAGTTTCCATTTCCCTCCCTCAGTATTCTTCCTGGCAAGATACCCATTAAGCATTTCGCCAATCAGAATCTCATTTTATAGTTTTTCCCATTGGTCTTTAACTAAGACTTTCTTGTAGCAATCTCGTAAGCAGTGAACCCCCTCAGATCAGTAGAATATAGTATCTGGGGGAGAAGACTTACTTCCTTCAGGGCAGCAGCCACAGCCAGGCTTCTGTCATACAGGTAGATCCCGAAGCACAGAGACATAAAAAAGGTCTCCCAGAAAACTATAGACCATTCTCCAAGTGGAATTCCCACTTAGGGCTCTGGTCAATAGATTGCAACCTGTGTGTTTGTCATCATCCTCATCTCACCATTGTATTGCTATGCCCTCCCATAAAAACATATTGATCCCTAGCAAGATTATTGCATTCCAGATTTTACTGCCTTTGCTAGGCTTTTGCTTAGCAAAGGGCTGACTTTCCATTGTTATCATGGTGTATATATTTTTGTCACCATTCCCACAAGTATACTTGATGTTGTCATAGAACATCCTACTCTATGATTTACTAACCAATTACTTTCCCAGATCATAGACCTCTCTGCATAGTAGTCATAGGTCTTGACTTTGGGGAAAGAAAAGGAAGCTGCAGGAATATTTATCTCCAAAGTCGGATGAGAAAGAACTCCAGCAAATCCAATGGCTACAAACTAAAAATCAGCATTATTTCATATTGCTGTTTCTTAGCTGAATATGGAATAAAGAACTATTATTTTATTTTGACTTGCAAGGGGTGTGTATGTGTTAACTTCCATATGGTACTCTTTCTCCTAAGGACCCTAGGTGATATTTATGAGAGAAATTTTTTTCCCTAGCAAATTAAGAAACCCATTCATTAATATCACCTTTATTCCAGAGAGTTCAAAGTGCTTTTACTTTGATAAACCTTTGACTGCTTGAGATTATTGAGTCAAGCATTTCTGTACCTTATTTGAAATTCTAAGCCTCTGTGAGTCCACAACCTGACACTCAAATCTTGGTTCTCATCCAGAACGGCTACTCCTATCCCAAACTGTACCTTTGCTCCCGCCATCCTCTCTACTATATTATAGATCCTCCTCCCACCCATCCAAATCATGTATGTTTCTCAAGGTCCAGTTCCTTCATATAAGTCTTCCACAAAGCTTTCCTTGCACACACATACTATGCTCTATCTCCTGGACCACTTTTTCAAAACCAGCCACGTAAGTCCTCATATTGTTATTTATCTTGGCATATGTGTACAGCTTATTTCTAAAAGACAGAGTAGGCTACTTAAGGGCAAAGCCTATTGTACATCACTCCTCATTTATTCAACAGACATCTAAAAACACCTATTATGGCTGATACCTTTTACATGTGATTTTGGATTTGGACATATGCTATGAACATAGTATTTATTCATATTTGTTGATTGAGGTTGTTTCCATGAATGACTAAGAAATGGGCAATAAACTATAGAGATAGCAGGGAAAAAACAGCATCCAAATCACCAAGAGTTTGCAAGAAAAAAAATTTGTATGTGCAAGAAAGAGAGCCAAAGCTCCATGAAGGCAAATCCTAGTCAACATTTCTAACTCATTTGGGAAGTTAGAATAAGCTGAGGTACTTCAGGTTTTCTGACACACACCGAAGAATTTTTGACTGGGTGCAGTAGCTCACACCTGTAATCTCAGCCTTTTGGGAGTAGCTGAGGCAGGAGGGATTCCTTGAGCCCAGAAGTTCGAGAGCAGCCTGGGAAACGTGGCAAAACCTCTTCTCTCCAAAAAATACAAAAATTAGCCAGAAGTTGTGGGCACACTTGGAGTCCCAGCTACTTGGGAGGTTGAGGTAAGAGGATTGCTTGAGCCTGGGAGGTGGAGGTTGCAGTGAGCCGAGATCATGCCGCTGCACTCCAGCCTGGGTAACAGAGCAAAACTCTCTCTCTCTCTCTCTCTCTCTCTCTCTCACACACACACACACACACACACAAGAATTTTTATAGATAGACCATTGTGAAATCTGCAGTTCAAGTGGCATATCTAGCACTGTTACTGTGGTGAACAGAATACTCCTTCCCCCTCTGGTGTTACTCCAATTATGTGGTTACATTGTCACATGGCAAAAGGATTTTGCAGATGTAATTACAAATCAGTTGACCTTAAAATGGAGAGCTTATCCAGGTAGGTCTAACCTCACCACATGAGCTCTTTAAAGGCAGAGCATTTTCTCCAGAAGAGGAAGTCAGAGATTCAAAGCATGAGAAGAATTCCACATGCAGTTGCCGGCTTGGGGATGGAGGGCGCCGTGTGCAAAGGCCCTAAGTGCAGCCTCTAGAAACTAACAGCAATCCCTGGCTGCATCAGCAAAAAACCAGGAACCTCAGCCCAACAGCTGCAAGGAGCTGGATTCTGCCAACAACCTGAATGAACTTGGAAGCATATTTTCCCCCAGAGCTTTCAGATAAGAGTCCAGGTCAGATCATATCTTGATTTCAGCCTACTGAGACCCTAAGTGGAGAACCCAGTTGAGCCCACTCTGACTTCTGACCTACAAAACTATAAAGTAACAAAAAGATGACGTTTAAAGCCACTAAATTTGTGGCAATTTGTTACACAGTCACAGTAAACTAATACAACTATAGAACCCCAAACCCCAAAGCTCCAACCAAAGCAAGTCTTTTGATTTGAAATACGTGAAGATAAAAGTGATGAGTAGCACAAATAGTGTCTATTCCTAATCACAGCTATGTAAAAAAAGCATGGGTTCAGAGGTAAAAGTACGTGCCAGCATTACTCAGTCACTGAGTGATTTGGGGAATAGGGATCGGGGCTTGAGCTTTGGGCCTGGTTGAGTCTAAAACCCATTGCATAACTTTGCCTTTCACACAGAAAGGCAGTATCATATAGTAGTTAGGAATTTGGCTTTATATTTCCGTAGTCTAACATACCCATTCACATACAGACACCTGATTTATAACAGAGGTGTCACATCAGAGCAGTGGGAAAATGCAGGACAATTGGATATCTTAATGGAGAAAAAATGAATTTGACCCTTTCCTCACTCCACTTGCAAGAATTGTTTCCAGGTAGCTTAAAGACCTAAGTGTGAAAAACCTATAAAGGTTTAGAAGAAAATGTAGGAGAACATTTTTAGGATACTGGGTAAGGGAAGGGTTTCTTAAACACTACACAAAAAGCATTAACCATAAGAAAGTATTTAATACATTAAAATGTAAAACTTCTGTTCCTCAAAAAACATCATTAAAAGAGTGAAAAGACAAGCCACAGAGTGGAAGAAGGTATTTACAACATATATAACGATAAAGGACTACTTTCCAAATTATATGAACAACACTTACAAATCAGTAAGAAAAAGGAAGATGATTCAATTTTTCTAAACAGGCAATAGTCTTGAGAAGACACTTTTCAAAAGGAGACAACTAAGTGTCTAATAAACATAGGAAAAGATGCTCAATCTCAT
Source organism: Pan troglodytes (assembly GCF_028858775.2). Classification (NCBI taxonomy): domain Eukaryota; kingdom Metazoa; phylum Chordata; class Mammalia; order Primates; family Hominidae; genus Pan; species Pan troglodytes. Next base: position 44,443,362 of record NC_086015.1, read on the forward strand.
TATTGGGATAATGCAAATTAAAACTACAGAGAAATAGTACAATATGCTCATTCGTTTGGCAAAACTTAGAAGTCTGACAATACCAAAAATTAGTGAGGATGTGGAACTGGAACTCTCCTATACTGCTGTAGGAATGTACATTAATGCAACCACTCTGGAAAATGGAGGTATTGTCTAATAAAGTTGAAGAAATTCCAGTCCAAAGTATATACCTTAGCGATATATAGTCTTAGATATACCAGGATACATGCCTAAGAATGTTTTAAGCAGCAACCAAGATGCCTATCCTACGGAATAAATGAATAAATAAATAGCGATACAGCCATACTAGAAAATACTGTACATCAATGAAAACAAAAGAACTACATAATCAAAAGGTTTTTTGTTTGTTTTTGTTTTGTTTTGTTTTTGTTTTGAGATGGAGTCTCGCTCTGTCACCCACGCTGGAGTGCAGTGGCTCAATCCTGGCTCACTGCAACCTCCATGTCCTGGGTTCAAGCGATTCTCCTGCCTCAGCCTCCTGGGATTACAGGCATCTGCCACCACGCCCAGCTAATTTTTGTATTTTTAGTAGAGACAGGGTTTCACCATGTTGGCCAGGCTGGTCTCAAACTCCTGACCTCGTGATCCCCCTGCCTCGGCCTCCCAAAGTGCTGGGATTACAGGCGTGAGCCATTGCATCTGGCCTAATACAAAATTTAAAAACAGGCAAAACTAAACACAGAAGGTTAAACGCTAAAGAAAAGCAAGGAAATTATTACTTTGAAATTTGGGAGGAGATGGAGGCTGTATCTGGAAAAGGATAAATGGGTGTCTTAGGCTGCTTGAACTGCCATAATAAAATACTATAAATTGAGTGGCTTAAACAACAGAAATTAATCTTCTCACGGTTTTGGAGCCTGGGAATTCCAACATCAAGGCATCAGCTGACTAATTCCTGGTGAGGGCTCAATTCCTGGCTTGCAGATGGTGGCCTTTATGCTGTGTCCACACGGCCTTTCCTCTGAGCTCTCAGGGAGAGAGAGTGAGAGAGAGAGAGAGGGCACTCTGGGATCTCTTCTGACAAGGGCATTAATCCCACCATGAGGGCCACTCCTTCATAACCTTGTCTAACCCTAGTTATCTCCCCTCCCAAAGGCTCCATCTCCAAATCCTACACTGGGGGTTAGGGCTTCAACATATAAATTTGGGGGATCACAAATATTCAGTTCATAACAACAGGGCTTCTGGGGTGACAGTGTTATTCTACAACTAGGTAGTGGTTACAGATGTTCCCTTTTTCAACCATTTATACATCATCTGTATGTCCTATACTACAATATAAAGTGACAGATCTGGGTTAACTCAAGAATTTTCTCCTTATTACCTCTATGGTTTTCATCATATCTTTCAGTCTCCTTGAGTCTTGACTTCCTCCATATATAAAACAGGCATAATACCTACCTCATGGGATAGTTAAGAGAAAATACAGCACTTAGCCAGTGCCTGACATGGATGTAGCTAATAAATACAAGTTTTAAAACATATTTATTTCACCCATTTACTTATTCACTCATCATACTTTCACCAAAAGTCTACTGTGCGACAAGCCCTGAGCTAAATGACTAAGGGTGTAATAGAAATGAGACAACTGTCTTTTCTCTCGAAACATGAGACTTGAACGCCCTCTGTTGGAGCTATGGAAAAAATTCTTCCCAGGGTGAGCCTCCCACCCTTTTTTTAAACCTCTCTAAAGGTATTAGAAAAAAAAATCATTAGTTCAGAAATAGTTTTAATAGTATAAAATAAGGAGATAATTGGAAATCTGAACATTGAACATTATCAAGGAATTCCTGTTAATTTTTGTTTAGGTAAAATAATGGAACCGGCCTGGCGCCATGGCTCATGCCTGTAATCCCAGTACTTTGAAAGGCTGAGGCGGATGGATTACTTGAGGTCAGGAGTTCGAGACCAGCCTGGCCAACTTGGTGAAACCCCGTCTCTACCAAAAAATACAAAAATTAGCCAGGTGTGGTGGTGCACACCTGTAATCCCAGCTTCTCGGGAGGCTGAGCCAAGACAATCACTTGAACCTGGGTGGTGGAAGTTGTAGTGAGCCGAGATCACGCCACTGCACTCCAGGCTGAGCAGAAGAGCAAGACTCTGTCTCAAAATAAGTAAATAACTAAATGAAATAATGGTATCTTGGATTTTTTTTTCAAGAACCCTTGCTGTTTAGATCAATGGTCCTCAACCTTTTTGGCACCAGAAACCGGTTTCAAGGGAGACAATGTTTCCACGGACAGTGTGGGGCTGGGTGGGGATGCACAGATGGTTTCAGGATGAAACTGTTCCACCTCAGATCATCAGGCATTAGATTCTCATAAGGAGCAAACCTAGATCCCTCACACACGCAGTTCACAATAGGGTTCGCATTGTTGCTGATCTGACAGGAGGCGGAGCTCAGGTGGTAATGCTGGTTTGCCCGCTGCTCAACACCTGCTGCGCGGCCCGGTTCCTAAACAGGCCACGGACCAGTACTGGTCTACTGCCTGGCTGAGGGTTGGGGACCTCTGGTTTAGATACTTGCTGAACTGTTTCCAGATGAAATGATATGTCTGGCGTATCAGTCAAAGTTCAACCAGAGAAATAGAGCCAGTATTAAGAGATCTATTGCAAGGAATTGGCTTGTGAGACTATGGGGCTAGCTAGGCAAGTCCTAAATCCACAGGGCAGGCCATCAGGAAGAGCAGGCTGGAACCCTCAGGCATGAACTAAAGCTACAGTCCACAGATGGAATTTCTTCCTTCTCAGAGAAGTCCCAGTTCTGCTCTTATGGATTTTCAACTGATTTAATCAGGCTCACCCAGATTATCTAGGATAAGTCCCCTTAAAAATGTACTAATTATGGGCAGTAATCACACCCACAAAATACTTTCACAGCTACACCTAGATTAACAAATAACTGGGTGCTATAGTCTAGCCAAGTTGACACATAAAATTGACCACCACATCTGTGAATTGATTCAAAATTACAGGGGAGGGAGAATGTAGGGGTAGAACTGGCCCATACTTTGATGGTCCTTGAGGTTGGGGTGATGAGACATAGGAGTTTATTATAGTATTCTATCTGCTTTGTGTATGTTTACAATTTTCTAAAGAAAAGTTAAAATATATATTTTGAGGCCGGGCATGGAGGCTCACGCCTATAATCCCAGCACTTCGGGAGGCTGAGGCGGGCAGATCACCTGAGGTCAGGAGTTCGAGACCAGCCTGACCAACCTGGAGAAACCCTGTCTCTACTAAAAATACAAAATTAGCTGGGCATCGTGGTGCATGCCTGTAATCCCAGCTACTTGGGAGGCTGAGGCAGGAGAACTGCTTGAACCCGGAAGGCGGAGGTTGTGGTGAGCTGAGATCATGCCATTGCACTCCAGCCTGGGCAACAAGAATGAAACTGTCTCAAAAAAAAAAAAAATATATATATATATATATATATATAAACACGCAGAATCTCACTGCTGTATATTTGATATTTTTCTTTCTGAATCTTTTTCTCTACATATTTGTACATAGTTAAGATCATGCTGGAATTACAATTTTATATTTCCTTCGTTCACAGCATGATACCATTAGCATTTTCATATCTCATTAAAAATTATTCCCAAATATCAAACAAAATGATTAAGAACTCAGGCTTTCACATCACAAAAACCTGGTTCACACATCCTAGTTCTGCTGTTCATTGTTGTGTGATCTTTGTCTAAAAATCTTAAGTTTTCTATGCCTCAGTTTCCTTTAATACAGCCATTCAATTCAACTGCTTGTTCATTTGTTCATTCAACTAATATTGATTGAATTCATCCTCTGAGTAAGATCCTGTGTAGGTGGCATAACTCCACCAATTAACGATGTAGACAAAGTCCTTGCCTTCAGGGAGCCAACGTTCTAGTGGGGGAGACAGACACTAACCAACTAAATACATGCTGTACAGGGGATTATAAGTGATCTGGAGAAATATAAAGAAGAGTAAGGGGAAAGGAAAGTGCCAGGAGCATGAGATGGGGACGCCATTAGGTCAGAAAAGTCTTTTCAGATAAGGTGACGTCTGAACGAACACTTGGAAAATGTGAAGGAGTCGGCCATTTGAATATCTGGAGGAAGAGCATTCTAAGCAAAAGAGACCACAAATACAAAGGCCATTGTGATTGGAGCAGAATAAATGACTGGAAGATGGAGGAGATAGGGTAAGGGAGTTAAGACGGAGTAGATGGTGCAAGGGGGCCCCATTTAGAGTTCTGAACAAAGGAGGGGTATCTGGCTTCTGTTTCTAGTTACAGTGATAAAAAACAAAGGAGACAAGAGCAGAAACAGGAAAACCAGTTGGTGGGTGATTTTAATAATCCAGATGAGAAATGCTGATGGCTTGGATCAGGTTGGTAGCAGTAGAGGCTGTGAGCAATGGTCAGACCCCGGATATATGTGAAAGTAGAGCCCACAGTGTTTGCTGATGAATGTACATGGAGTGAGAGAGAAAAAGAGGGGTTAAAAGTTATTCCAATATTTTTGCCTGAGTGACTGAAAGGATAGAGTTGCTATTAAATGACATGTGAATATAGCAGGGAGAGAGGGTTTAGTAAGAGGAAGGTTAAGATCCAGACTATTTTCTTAAAAAAACAAAAACTGTTTATACCAGCACATATCCATAAGCATGGAGAGAAAAGAAGAAAAGAAAACAACAAAAACATTTTGGCATGGTGGACCAGGGGTAACTGACTTAGCAGACCCAAGAAAGCACAATCCTAAAACAATGAGAAAATAAAAAATCAACCAATTTAAACAGCAGTGTTCTCAAAAAGCTCAGGAATCTGTGGCATCAAGTACAGCTGCAAGTTGGGTTAGCAAGCACAAAATAAAGATAATTAAAGCTGTTTAAGAATAGTGATTCTGGCCGGGTGCAGTGGCTCATGCCTGTAATCCCAGCACTTTGGGAGGCTGAGGCGGGTGGATGACGAGGTCAGGAGTTCAAGACCAGCCTGGCCAACATGGTGAAACCCTGTCTCTACTAAAAATACAAAAATTAGCCAGGTGTGGTAGAGCACCTGTCATCCCAGATACTAAGGAGACTGAGGCAGCTGAGGCAGGAGAATCGCTTGAACGCGGGAGGCAGAGGTTGCAGTGAACCGAGATTGCACCACTGCACTCCAGCCTGGGCGACAGAGCAAGACTCCTTCTCGAAAAGAAAAAAAAAAAAGAATAGTGGTTCCTAGATACCTTCTACTCTTTGCTGATGAGTGACTGCCTCTTCCTAACTCAAGCACAGGAACTGGAAGGCACAAGGCACAGTTACGGGTGGAGGTGTCATACCAAAACAACAAGATTAAGGAAACCAAGGCATATTCAGTGTTTAGACTCCAAGCCTCTAACCCCATCAACTCCCAGGTTCTAGGTTAACTCTACCCTCTAGTCAGGACTTTGGAAGATTCTTTTGTGAGGAATCCAAGAAGTCCAGGAGAAAGGACACAAATGTGCTGGCATTTGCAGTTTGCTAGTCAGATTATCCTACAGTGAAGCTTGAATCAATAATTCAAAACTTCCAATCAGCTTTTTATCCCCTCACCTTAAACAGAAAACAAACGAGGTGCCAGGAGTGGTGGCTTGCTCATGCCTGTAATCCCAGCACTTTGGGAGGCCAAGGCGGGTGGATCACCTGAGGTCAGCAGTTCGAGACCAGCCTGACCAACATGGTGAAATTTCATCTCTACTAAAAATACAATAATTAGCTGGGCAGGATGGCTGGTGCCTATAATCCCAAATTCTCGGAAGGCTGAGGCAGGAGAATCGCTTGAATCCAGGAGGCGGAGGTTGCAGTGAGCCGAGATTGCGCCACTGCACTCGAGCCTGGGCAACAGAGGGAGACTCCATCTCAAAAAAAAAAGAAAAGAAAAGAAAAAGAAAAAGAAAGAAAAGAAAAGAAAGAAAGAAAACAAGGCAAGTATTTAAGGACAGCCCCCACTGTTGTTCTAGTCAGGCATCAGGAAGATATGCACTTAGATATCTGTTTGTGTTTTATCAGCCATTTTTACCCAGAAGTCTGTCTCTCTTGTTATTGTTACCTCCCTCTATCTTCTGTCATCTGCTTTCTTCTTTTCTAAATAAAAGTAGAGTTCCAAGAAGCCCATGTTTTTATTTTATTTTATTTTATTTATTTATTCATTTATTTTAGAGATGGGGTCTATGTTGCTGAGGCTGGAGTTGAACCCCTGGGCTCATGCAATCCTTCCTTCTCAGCCTCCCAAGTAGCTGGGACTACATGTGCACACAACTATGTCTGGCAGGTTCCTGCTTGTGTCCCTTTGCTCTTATCTGCTTAAAAGTCACCTCTGAATCATCACTAGAACTTGACTTATCACAGATGAAAAGGCGGTGTGATTAATACAAGTAAAGATTGGGATGATGCACTTGAAAGATGGAGGAAGGGGCAAGTCAAGGAACATAGGTGGCCATGAGAAGCTGAAAAAGCAAGGAAACAAATTATCCCCTCAGAGTCTCCAAAAGGAACCTCTAAAAGCCAAAACGTTGACTTTAGCCCAGTAAAACTGAATTCAGACTTCTGACCTTTAGAACTGTAAGAGAATAAAACTTGTTTTAAGCCATTAAAACAAAACAAAACAAAATCTGACCTCTCACAACAGAGAGGAAGTCTTACTGCCTTTCTGTAAATTTCAGAACCACGGTCAGGGATCCAAATACACTCTATGAGGGTGACATGGGCTCCATCACACACTCCGGAAAGGAATGTAAATTAATCTAATGTTCCGAAAAAGTAGCTATAATATGCTGCAAGATTTTAAAAGTGCACATTCTTCAATCCAACAACCGTATTTCTAAAAATTAATTCTAAGGAAACCTTTTTTAAAAATACGGACATTGTTATTACAGATACATATTGAAATATTTATGGATACACTGATATAATGTCTGGGATCTGCTTCACATTAATCCTGTTTGGTGAGCATATTCACATTTTCTCATAGGGGAGCCACTAGGCACATATGGCTATTGAGCTAGTCCAGTTGAGATATGCAATGAATGTAAAGTACACACTAGATTTTGAAGACTTAGTACCAAAAAAATTAAAATATGTCATTAATAACTTGGAAACTGGTTATATATTAAAACAATATTTTGGATATATTGAGTAAAATAAAATGTATTATTAAAATTAATTTCACAGGCCAGGCACAATGGCTCACACTTATAATCTCAGCACTTTGGGAGGCTGAGGTGAGATGGGAGGATCACTTAAGCCCAGGAGTTCCAGACCAGCTTGGGCAACACAGGGAGACTCTGTCTGTACAAAAATTTTAAAAATTAGCAGGCCTGTTGGCACATGCCTATAGTCCTAGCTACTCATGAGGCTGAGGCTGGAAGATCGGTTGAGTCCAGGAATTTGATGCTTCAACAAACTATGATTGCACCACTACACTCCAGCCTGGGCAATAGAGTAAGACCCTGTCTTAAATAAATAAATAAATAAATAAATAAATAAATTTCACTTCTTTATTTAATATTTTTCAAATGTAGCTACTAGAACATTTTAGGTTACATTAAGTTAGGTTTTAAATTACATGTTTTAAATTAAAAACATGGTTTTCCTTTGTAGTTTACATTATATTTTTATTAGACAGCACTGGTATAGAATCCATATACTATAGATAAAACAAGATGGCCCATTAAACATGAACATCTTTGGATACTTCACCAAAAATGGCTATTGTTGAAACTAAATAATGGGTATGCAGGAGTTTATTATACCATTTTCTTTACTTTTGTACATGATTGAAAATTCCATAATGAGTCTGGGCACGGTAGCTCACACCTGTAATACCAGTACTTTGGAAGGCCAAGACAGGAGAATTGCTTGAGCTCAGGAGTTTGAGACCAGCCTAGGCAACATAAAGAAACCCTACCTCTACATAAAAAAAAAAGAAATTAATTAGCTGGGTGTGGGTCACGTGCCTGTAGTCCCAGCTTAACCAGAAGGCTGAGGAGGGAGAACAGATTGAGCCTGGGAAGTCAAGGCTGCAGTAAGCTATGATCGTGCCACTGTGCTCCAGCCTGGGTAACAGATCAAAATCCTGTCTCAAAAAAATATATATTACATAATGAAAGTTTAAAAATATGTGACTAAAGCTGCTTTCAGAAAAATACCAATCCCTATTTATATAATAGTAAAAAGTGAAAAAGTAAGCCCGATCTTCAATAGCAGTAGAGGAATGGCTAGGTGAATTATGTTCATCTATATGCTATGCTAAAAGAGTATGATGCAGCCATTAAATAATAAAATAAAAAATAACATCTAACATTTGAATGCTTACTATATTCCAGACCTGTGCTAAGCAAATTATATGCATTACATCACTTAATTTTTATAACAGCTCTCTGAGTTGGATAAAATTTTTATTCTCCAACCTCTCCCCTTGACTCCAAATTTATATATTCATTAGCCTGCCAAAACCCATTAGCTAGATTATATGGATAAAGAGCCTAACAAACTAAAAGAAAAAATGAATTGGAAGAAACAGAAACTATGCAAGGAAAAAAATATTTTAAACAAAAAAAAGAAACTCATTAATATTATAAGAAAAATAAGGGACACTGCATCAATGAAATAGAAACAATTTTTTTCTTTTTCTTTTTTTTTTTTTTTAAGACAGGATCTTGCTATGTTGCTCATGCTGGCCTTGAAAACCTGGGCCCAAGCCTCCCACTTCAGCCTCCCAAGTAGCTGGAACTACAGGCACACCCCACCACATCTAGCTCAGAAACAATTTTTTTAAAAGGAAAGATGAGATATTCAGAACAAAGAAACAGTTCTTGGAAATTTAAAACATGATAGCAGACATTAAGAACTCGCTAGAAGGGTTGAAAGATAGCATTGAGGGAAACCCTCAGAAAGGAAAGAAAAAACACAAAGAAATGGGAAAAAGAGTAAGAAGACAAAATTCTAAGACTAGCCCACCAAAACCCCCATCTGAATAACACAAGTTTCAAAAAGAAGAATCACTCATGAAATACATGGAAAATTTTACCCTGACCAGAAGGATATGGACATGATTGAAAGGGCCCAGCCCAATAAATAAAAATTACTTTACACCAATGTACAATGCTATAAAAGTTCAGAACATTAAAAAGAAAAAGAATACCCCTTATAAACTTTCAGAGAGGGAGAAAAAAAAAACAGGCCACATACAAATGATCAAGATGAGAATGGATTTAGTTTTCTCAACAATAACTCTGGAAGCAAGAAGCCAATGGAGTAATGCCTTCAAAATTCTGAGGGAAAATTATGTTTGAGCTAGAGTTCTGTATCCAGCCAAATGATCAATTAGGTATGAGAATAGAAGAGAGACATTTTCTGACAGCTTCCTTTTACAGGGAGCTAACTGGAAGGTGTGTTCCACCAAAAGAAGAGACTAAACCAAGGAAACAAAAGGCGTCGACTCCAGAAAAAAAGGAGATCCAATATGGGAGAAAATGGGAAGGAAATCTCCAGGATGGTGATGAAGGTGTAGAGGGGACCAGCCAGAATGAAGTGACTCAGTAGCCTCTAAAGGAAATAGCCAATAGACACATGAAAAAATGCTCATCATCACTGGCCATCAGACAAATGCAAATCAAAACCACAATGAGATACCATCTCACACCAGTTACAATGGCGATCATTAAAAAGTCAGGAAACAACAGGTGCTGGAGAGGATGTGGAGAAATAGGAACACTTTTACACTGTTGGTGGGACTGCAAACTAGTTCAACCATTGTGGAAGACAGTGTGGCAATTCCTCAAGGATCTAGAACTAGAAATACCATTTAACCCAGCCATCCCATTACTGGGTATATACCCAAAGGATTATAAATCATGCTGCTATAAAAACACATGCACACGTATGTTTATTGCGGCACTATTCACAATAGCCAAAGACTTGGAACCAACCCAAATGTCCATCAGTGATGGACTGGATTAAGAAAATGTGGCACATATACACCATGGAATACTATGCAGCCATAAAAAGGATGAGTTCATGTCCTTTGTAGGGATATGGATGAAGCTGGAAACCATCATTCTCAGCAAACTATCGCAAGGACAGAAAACCAGACACCGCGTGTTCTCACTCATAGGTGGGAATTGAACAATGAGAACACTTGGACACAGAAAGGGGAACATCACACACCGGGGCCTGTTGTGGGGTTGGGGGAGTGGGGAGGGATAGCATTAGGAGATATACCTAATGTAAATGACGAGTTAATGGGTGTAGCACACCAACATGGCACATGTATACATATGTAATAAACCTACACGTTGTGCACATGTACCCTAGAACTTAAAGTATAATTTAAAAAAAAAAGATGATGATGAAGTTGATAGAACTTTACATCTGGGCCATGCGTGGTGGCTCATATCTGTAATCCCAGCACTTGGGGAGGCAACCTAGTGAGACCCCTGCTCTACCAAAAAAAAAAAAAAAAAATGGCCAGGTGTGGTGATGTGTGCCTGTAGTCCCAGCTCCTTGGAAGGCTGAGGCAGGAGGGTTACTTGGAGCCCAGGAGGTCGAGGCTATAGTGAGCCATGATTGCACCACTGCACTCCAGCCTGGAGGACAGAGTGAGAACCCATCTCAAAAAAAAAAAAATTGTGTTACACTCATGCAATGGAATACTACTGAGCAATAAAAAGGATTGAACTCCTAATACCTAGAATAACATGGATGACTCTCACAGACATAATGTTGAGCTGAAAAAATCAGACCCAAAAGAATACATACTGTATGATACAATTTATACGAAGGCCAAGAATAAACAAGAGGAATCTATGGTGATATAGAGGCACAATAGTGGTAGACTCCAGGAAATGAAGTTAAGAAGAAAGAGGGAACTTAATTCGGCCACAGAAATGTTCTGTATTTTGGTCTGGATGGTGGTTACGAAGTCGTTCATGCCTGTAATCTTAGCACTTTGGGAGGCTTAGGCAGGCAGATTGCTTGAGCCCAGGAATTTGAAACCAGCCTAGGCAACATGGCAAGACCTCGTCTCTACAAAAAAATACCCCCCCCAAAAATTAGCCAGGCATGGTGGCTGTACCTGTAGTCCCAGCTACTTGTGAGGCTGAGGTGGGAGGATACCTTGAGCCTGGGAGGTGGAGGTTGCAGTGAGCTGAGATCATGCCACTGCACTCCAGCCTGGTGACAGAGTGAGCCTCTGTCTCAAAAAAAAATAAAAAATAAAAAATAGAAGGGTAACCTGTTGACAAGAACTTCCAGCCCAGGATTTTATACAAGAAGGCTGTTTTCTGTGTAAGCAAAGCAGTTTATTTTAACGTTTTATGGTTTCTCCTAGGAATATGCCATTGATTAAATTATGAAAAAGTTTTAGGCGGAGCACGGTGGCTCACGCCTGTAATCCCAGCACTTTGGGAGGTCAAGACGGGCAGATCACCTGAGGTCAGGAGCTCAAGATCAGCCTGGCCAACATGGCAAAACCCAGACTCTACTAAAAATCCAAAAATTAGCTGGGGTGGTGGTGGCTTCCTGTAATCCCAGTTACTTGGGAGGCTGAGGCAGGGGCATCGCTTGAACCTGGGAGGGGGAGGTTGCAGTGAGCTGAGATCAGTACTCCAGCCTGGGCAACAGAGTGAGACTCCATCAGAAAAAAAGAAAAGAAGAGAAAAAGAAAAAAAAAGATACTTGGCTGGGTGCAGTGGCTCATGCCTGTAATCCCAGCACTTTGGGAGGCTGAGGTGGGCAGATCACTTGAGGTCAGGAGTTTGAGACCAGCCTAGCCAACATGGTGAAACCCCGACTCTACTAAAAATGCAAAAATTACCCAAGCATGGTGGTGCACGCCTGTAATCCCAGAAGGAGAATCGCTTGAACCCAGGAGGCAGAGGTTGCAGCGAGCCAAGACTGTGCCACTGCACTCCAGCCTGGGTGACAGAGTGAGACTCCATCTCAAAAAATATGTATGCATATGAAAAAGTTTTAGGGCCGGGCGTGGTGGCTCACGTCTCTAATCCCAGCACTTTGGGAGGCCGACGCAGGCGGATCACAAGGTCAGGAGTTCAAGACCAGCCTGGCCAACGTAGTGAAACCCTGTCTCAACTAAAAAATACAAAAAAAAAAAAAAATTAGCCGGGCATGGTGGCAGGCCCCCGTAATAGCAGCTACTCGGGAGGCTGAGGCAGGAAAATCGCAAGAAAAGAAAGAAAGAAAGAAAGAAAGAAAGGAAAGGAAAGGAAAGGAAAGGAAAGGAAGAAAGGAAGGAAGGAAGGAAAGAGAAAGAAAGAAAGAAAAGGAAAGAAAGGAAAAGAAAGAAAGAAAGAAAGAAAGAACAAACAAAGAAACAAAGAAAGAAACAGAAAGAGAGAAAAAGTTTTAGACCCAATTTATACTTTCCATGTATACCTCCTCATAGGCTAATTTGTTCCTCAGTTTGGCGGTTTTTTGATTGTTTCTAAAATGCTGTTTCTAAAAGAACACTTATCTGCCCTAAAATGACATTTTTGGGGTTTTGAACAAAATCCCCAGCTGGTGTTTTGTGACATTGCAGGAACAAGCCTATGTTTTCCTGTATAGATTTCAGTGACTACTTATGACTATCATTTCCATCCTATTTCAACTGTGCCATTTCCATATAAAGTCTTAAGATTTAAAATTTCACATCCTATAGCTTGCTGCTGCCCACATAACATGTGTAAAGTAGTAAGTACCCATTTCCTGATATTTGCTTTTGCTTTTTTCCATAGTAATAGTTCTAGAATATCTGATTTTTAGCAAGGCTCATAGCCACCAGAAGTGGAGACTCAATTTCCCAGCATTGCTTGTAGGTTTGGTAATGAGGCTGAGTTCTGGCCAACAGGAAGGAAGCAGAAGTGTCCTGATATGGCAACCAAGACTCTTCCTGAGAGAACAGTGGACACCCATCTTTTGCCCTTTTCCTTTATCCTGCTGCAAAGTCTAAGGGCAGGATCTGTAGGCCTGAAGTAATGAGAATAAGAGCCACCTCATGGATTTTAGGGATGTTGGGAGAGTAAGCTGGGTCCCTGAGCTGAGGGACCAGGCCAGCTCAGGACCCCCACAAAAGAGGAAAATAAATGTTTAAGCCACAGTTATTGAGAGACTCTATAACTCATTGCTAAAATTGATGCACACTAACTCCCCTCCAGATGCCTTTTCTGGGTCTGATGCCACCACTAATGGGCCAGGTGACCAGAATTGAATGTAATCAACTTCTTCTTCAGATGTGACCCTATGATTTCGCTCAAGTTTCCTGGGCTCTCCATGTCCTGCTCATGCTGAAGCTCCAACCTGTGGATGTATCCTCAAACTCATTCTTTCAAAATGGTCAGTAGAGATTTTTATTTTCAAATGCCCAAGGAGGGTTGTTGTGCACAAATGGACTATCAACAGTTACTAGCCATTAAAATAATATTTAATTTTTAAAGTCTTATGTTTAAAAACCTAGATTTTCTTAAACCTTTTATTTCAACTTGTAAAGTTATTATTCTGTTTTATAGGTAGTAATTTTTATGTAAATTAGAAACAATAACTTTAGCTTGCTCTATGATGAATGTTCAAATAAGTCAAGTCTAAGAGATTAAATTTCCAGAAACATTAGCACCACTTAAAATCATGATTAATTAAATCCCCTGAAAACTTTAAGTCTACTTCATTAATGTCATATTGGTGGCAGCAGTGACCCATCTAGAGTGGCCACTGTCAAGACATCGGCTGCAGCAGGGAGGCACGGCTGGGGTTGTACACTCCACGGAACAGGCAGAAGCCCTGCCCTCCCCAGGTGCCACTGCAGCTGCCCAGGCCCGGCTGCAAACCCAGGCATCTCTGTGCTCTTGGGGGCCCAGGAAGGCCCCCCTGCGAAGTGTCTGCTCCCACTGCCTGGCCTCTCCCTGCTCCCAGTGCTCGCTCCAATCATGGAGCAAGGTTGGGGCCGAACCCAGGCACTGTCACAGCCCAGCCAGGTGGGCACACACTGAGGTTGGCACTGACACGCCAGACCCCTGCCACCTTGGCCCCTTCCGGACTTTGGGCACTGACACATATAGGAGGGAAGCCAAGCAGGGGCTGAGGACAGTTGAAACATGATGAATGTGTTAGATGTTTTTAAACATTAGAGATACTTTAATAAAAAATACTCAGAGATTGGCTACATTTAACAACAAAATGTATTATGGGTTTGATTTACTAAATGATGGCTCTATGTTTTCCTTGTGTTGCAGACTCTCTCACCCAACTTTAGTAGCATAGCCTGGATCACAGGTGAGCCGAGATGAATGGGTCAAAGGTGTAGGATAGCAATATAATTACCCACAGGTCAGATACAGATGTTTAAGTCCAGGACACAGGAGCTGGCTCCACATACATCATGGATGATTCTACCTTAGCCACAACTTAAAACACAGAATCTCCATTTGCTATTTCAACAAGCTGCTCTAAACCTTTCAGACAGGATTTAGTTTCACAATTAATAAACTACTTAACCCATTTATTCAACACATATTACTGAGCGCAAGCAATTAATGAGACAATGTTCAAGGCACTTGGGTTACAGGAAAGAACAAGACAACGTTTTCTGCTTTCTCAGAGATTAAATTTTAGTAGGAACAGACGGAGGGAAGACAACAAAATAATGATGTAATAAAGCGATAAATTATTTTCTGTCAGAACTGAAAGAGGATAGCCAGGATGGGCCTCACTGAGAAGGTGACATTTGAGCAGACTTGAAGAAGATGCAGGAGCCAGCAGGCAAGATATGGGAGCCCTTGAGGGAAGAATATTCTAGGAGAGGGGACAGTCAGTGTGTGGGCTCCGGGCAGCACGTTTCTTGCCATACTGAAGAACAGCAAGGAGGCCAGAGTGCTGGAAGAAAATTTGCAAGGGCAAGAGTGATAGAAGATGAGGAAAGAGAAAGGATAGGGGATCAGACCGTGAAAGGCCTTGCAGGACACTTAGCAGGGAGGTGAGTGTCATGATGATCTGACTTATGTTTTAAAAGCATCTCTGACTGCTGTGTGGACAACAGATTGTAGCATGAAGGTCGAAGGAGGGAGACCATGTAGGAAGCTGTATTAAGTATCCATTGCTGTATTAACAAATACCTCAAAACTTTGTGACCTCAACAGCATTTATTATCTCACTGCCTCTGTAGGTCAGGAATCTGGGCACAATTTCGCTGAGTCCTCTGGTTCAGGGTCCTTCACAGGCAGCAATCAAGTTGTCAGCCACGGCTGCAGTCATCTCAAGGATCCACTGCAGAAAGATCCACTTCCAGCTTCACTTGGGCAACTGTCAGCAGGATTCAGTTTTTTTCAGGATATTGTATCCTGGGCCTCAGCTCTTGTCTGTTCAGGGGGCTTCTCATTTTCTTGCCATGTGGGGCTCTCCACCAGAGAGCTCACAACAGGGCAGCTTGCTTCATCACAGCAAGCAAACAGAAAAGAGAGGGAGGCAGAAAAAGAGAAAGAAAAACAGAGAGACAAACAGAGGTGTCACAGTCTTTTATACTCTAATCTCAGAAGTACATCCCACAACTTTTGTCATAGTCTATGCCTTAGAAGAAAGTCACTAAGTCCAGCTGTTTCTGAAAGGGAAGGGATTATGCAAAGGTGTGAATACCAGAAGGCAGAAATCATTGGGGGCCATTTTAGAAGTGTCCACCACAGAGGCTACTGCAGTTATCCAAACAAGAGATAGTGGTGGCTTGCACAAGGTTTATTGTAACAGAGGAGGAGAGTAGTCAGGTTCTTAATAAAATTTTAAAGGTAGAGCCAACAAGATTTTTTGTCTGACTGGATATGGGGTGTGAAAGTGAAACATCAGCTGGGCAAGGTGTCTCACACCTGTAATCCTATCACTTTGGGAGGCCAAGGTGGAGGATCACTTGAGGTCAGGAGTTCAAAACCAGCCTGGCCAACACGGTGAAACCCCATCTCTACTAAAAATACAAAAAAAATTAGCCAGGCGAGGTGGCGGGCGCCTGTAATCCCAGCTACTCGGGAGGCTGAGGCAGGAGAATCACTGGAACCCAGGAGGCAGAGGTTGCAGTGAGCCAAGATCGTACCATTGCACTCCAGCCTGGGTGACGGAGAGAGACTACGTCTCAAACAAACAAACAAACAAACAAACAAAAAAAAAAGTGAAGGATTGAGGGTGACTTTAGGGTATCTGCTCTGAACAACTGGAAGGATGGAGTTGCCATTGACACAGATGGAGAAAACTAAACAGTAAGGTTTAGTGGATTAATAGGGAGGGGTTGCTGAAGATCAGGAGCTCTATGTTGGTATGTTAAGTTTGAGATCACCAACACATGAATGGATAAAGAAAATGTGGTACTTATACACAATGGACTGCTATTCAGCCACCAAAAGAATGAGATTCTGTCATTTGCAATAGCATGGATGGAACTGGAGATCATCACGTTAAGTGAAAATAAGCCAGGTATAGAAAGACAAACATCACATGTTCTCACTTACTTGTGAGATCTAAAAGTCAAAACAATTGAACTCATAGGGATAGAGAATAGAAGATGGTTACCAGAGGCTGGGAAGGGTAGTGAGTGGTGTGGTGGGGGGAGGTGGGGATGGTGAACGCATACACAAGAAATTTAGAAAGAATGACTAAGACTAGTATTTGATAGCACAACAATGGGACTATAGTCAATAATTTAATTGTACACTTAAAAATACCTAAAAGAGGCCGGGCGCGGTGGCTCATGCCTGTAATCCCAGCACTTTGGGAGGCTGAGGTGGGCGGATCACGAGGTCAGGAGATCGAGACCATCCTGGCTAACACAGTGAAAACCCGTCTCTACTAAAAATACAAAAAATTAGCTGGGCATGGTTGCAAGCGCCTGTAGTCCCAGCTACTCGGGAGGCTGAGGCAGGAGAATGACTTGAACCCGGGAAGCGGAGCTTGCAGTGAGCTGAGATTGCACCACTGCACTCCAGCCTGGGCAACGGAGCGAGACTCCGTCTCAAAAAACAAACAAACAAACAAAAAACCTAAGACTATAATTGGGTTGTTTGTAACACAAAGGATAAATGCTTAAGGAGATGGATACCCGATTTTCCATGACATGATTATTACGCATTACATGCCTGTACCGAAATATCTCATGTACCCCACAAATATATACACCTGCTATGTGGCCATGAAAATTAAAAATACAAAAAAATTAAAAATAAAATTAAAAATAAAAAAAGTTTGAGATCATGATTTGACAACTAAGTATATCACAAGTCCTTGAGCTGTCCTTCAAGTTCTCTTTAATTTTTATCGTAACTTCTTTCAACTCAGGTTTGAGTAGATGCAATTTTATTCCTCGACTAGGATCGCTGCTAATTTCCTCAATCTAATTGGATCCACCTAACAACTTTACACCCTCAATGGATTCTGCACGGTTAAGAGTATGGACTCTGGGTCTGAACCATGCACTGACTAGCCATCTGAGGGGGCACAAGTTATTTAGCCTCCCTATCCGTTTCCTCACCTGCAACGTAAGGATAATAATATCACCTCTATTCTAGAGGTTACATCTTGGGCTTTTGCAAGGATTAAACAATTTAATATTTGTAAGGCACTCAGAATGGTGCCTAGTGTTTGTTAGAAGTGCTATAAGGATTAGCTACACAAATGTTCTATGTGAGTGTGTGTGTGTGACTGGTTCTCAGCCACAATTCTGGAGTCACTTGATAAAAATTTAAATACTGGTCTTCCCAAAACTGATGTTGTCTCTTGGAAGGCTTTTGATCAACTACAGGCTCTCAGAAAATATGGACAAAGGCGCAAGAACCCCTCCAAAATTGGAATAAATACTTGAAGATATTAGGGAATTTTTGTTA
The DNA here is from genome assembly GCF_028858775.2 of Pan troglodytes. Lineage (NCBI taxonomy): Eukaryota > Metazoa > Chordata > Mammalia > Primates > Hominidae > Pan > Pan troglodytes. Next base: position 44,461,254 of record NC_086015.1, read on the forward strand.
ATTTTCAGGTGTGATAATACTATTGGGGTTATATTTCTTTTAAAGAAATCATCTTTTAGATACATATTGAGGTATTTATGGCTAAAATTTCTTGAATTGGCTTTTAAAATAAAACAGAAGACAGAGTAGTAAATGAGTAGAAATGAAATAAGATTGGCCCTGTGTGGATAATTTTTGAGAAAGGGTAATGTGTACATGGGAGTTTATTATACATACTATACTATTTTTGTATATGTGGAAATTCTTAATAATAGAAACATTTTTGATCCAGGATCTATGCCAAGAGAAATTTAAGCCCTAGTACTGCTTCCCATGGTAAATATTTGGTACAACTTGGGTTCTGAATATTTATTAGCACCACAGTGACCTCTGAGACAGTGTCCCTGCTGGTATGGAGACATACAAAACAAAGGTTTTCAGGCCCAACATTGTCCTTTTAACATATTACTACTGCCTTTAATGAATGTTAACTCATGTAATCCTTTAAAAAAAAAAAAGCCAAGATGTAACACCCATCCAACTTGTCTCCAGCTGCAACCTTGCCTCCTACTGTCTATGATGAGGAGGGCATTCTTAACCCAACAGCCTGTATCATCTTTAAAAACATGTCAGATCATGTCACTGCTCCATTTAAAGCATCCACTGGCTCCTATCTCGAGAGTAAAAGCAAGTCCTTCCAGTGGCTTCCAAGGTTCCACATGCCCTGGCTCCTTCATCTTATACTATCTCTCCCTCATTGGTCTTCCTGCTCTTCCACACGCATGCTGAGAGAGAACTTGCTGTTCCCTCTGCCTGGAATCCCAGACATCCACATGAATTGCTCACTCATCTCCTGAAGTTCTCTATTCAAGTGTCACTTTTTCCTCAAGGCCTTCCCTCACTTCCCTATTTAAAATAACTACCCTTTCCCCCTAAAGCAAATCCACCCTAGTACTCTCCATCCTCCTTTTTATTTTTCTGTGGCACTTACCACCATATGACACACTATTTGTTTATTTTCTGTATCTATCCACTAGAATGACAGTTCCATGAGAGCAGAACTTTTGCCTGTTCTGTTCACTACTATGTCTTCAATGCCTTGAATAGTTTCTGGCACACACGAGGCATTTAGTATTTGCTAAATGAATTAATACATGCTCATTCCTTCTAGATGGCACCATGTTAGCATCTCTTCTCCCTGAATGCCCTGTCACTCATTCTGCATCCTTGTTCACCACTATGTTCACTATGCTGCATTATCCAGCACCTGTCCTTGTAGTCATTCCTTTTGGGGAGAGTTGTTTCCATGGTGACACAGGAGCTTTTCACCTACTTAGCAGGCCTCTCAGAAAGCTCTTTGCACCATGGTTCTATTTCTAGTGTTGTTAAGACTCCAACACACACAGAACTTTCCATTCCTATCCTGGAAAGCATTCTCGATCAGTATAGCTAGCTGGTGCTTTTCAGCAGTTCTGCAGGCAGGTTTATTTAAGCAGACCTCTTTTGATAGACATTTAGTATGTTCTAAGGCTTTGCCTTTTCATTCATTCACTCAAAATATTTATGAAGGGCCTATTCTACTCCAGGCACTGTTTTAGTCACCTAGCATACACCAGTGATTCACCCTGGTTTCCCAGAGTTGAATTATCATAAATTACTCCACCTATTGTTTATGTTGTTGTGAAGAGTGTCAAAGATCTTGATCTTGCTTGCTGATCTCTAGCTCCTGACTTTGCAGCCCACTGATGCGAAATATGTACAGTAAAAAAAAAAAAAACATGGCGCGGTGCAGAGGCTCACATCTGTAATCCTAACACTTTGAGAGGCCAAGAGGATCACTTGAGTCCAGGAGTCTGAGACCACCCTGGACAACATAATGAAACCCTCATCTCTACAGAAAATTCAAAAATTAGCTGGGCATGGTGGCACATGCCTGTAGTTCCAGCTACTTGTGAGACTGAGGTAGGAGGATGGCTCAAGCCAGCAAGTCAAGGCTGCAGTGAGCTGTGACTGCACTCCAGCCTGGGTGACAGCAAGACTCTATCTCAAAAAAAAAAAAAAAAAAGTACAGAAACCAACACTACCTCCTTGTTTGTTAAATACAACGGACAGACCACACACACACACACACACACACACACACACACACACAAAAGCCTATCTAGGCATTTGGAGTGTTGGACAAACTTGTACTACTGAGGAGTTGGGCACTGCATCCCAAGTGTCCTGACCCATTCCAGAGTCTATCAGCCTCTTTGGGAACAGGAAGTTGGAAGTGGGCAATCACTGAATTGCTAAGATGACCTTCATTTGCTTCTCACTCAGATTTCTGTAATAGGCCAATGTTCCTCTTCAGTATGGACATTTTTGATTCCACAGTGTGTCATTACCTGTGGTTTGTGAGCTTACCTCCTGCTTTGCAAAAGATCTAGAACTTCCCCATTGATATAATGCTCAGAATACCTTCTTGCTATACCATCAGCATTCCTAAGGAATAAGTAAATACAAGCTCAGTTGAGAAGAAAAATCTGCATGGTTATTCATCAGGCAGGAAAAACAAATACAAATAAAGACAGCTGCAAAGTTAACAAGAAACTATTGCTGCCAAGGACATGCTTAATCTTTAGTGTCATAATAACCCTCTTTGAGTGACTACTGCTTTCTCACTTTCTCACTGAGAAACTTTGTTCTCTAAAATCAAAGACCCTCAGAAATTTGCTGTTTGAAATTTTATCGGTAGGAATAAAATATCTTGCTTGGAGGACCTAAGTCACTTTAACACAGAGATACAGCTTCAACTTACAAGCAGCCAGTTGCAAAGCTTCAGAAAAGAGGTTTTCAAAGAAACAGGACAATGGGTCCACTCTGCAGTCTAGGCCTGATGTTGACCCTTTTTCACAGTCCTGCTTTGTTTTGAGGCTATTAAAACCCTGCTTCATTTAAGTTCCATCTAAACTTTACACTTCCTCAAAATCCTGTAACTTTATATTTTCCTTCCCCTGGTAAAATGTCCCATGGTGTCTCTGGTGTGCAATCTCCCTCATTAAAAAAGATCGATAGACCTGGTTTTGTTGACTACAGGTTTGTCCCAGGTGGTCTTAGGCTGACTGGGCTTGAACAGTCTTGCTCAGCTTCAGGGTTCCTAAGATTGCAAATTTCAAAAACTGATACAACAAACATTTTTTCACTCCTAAATACAAATGCACCTGTCCACGTTGCCAGGTAGTTATGCACATGGCTACCATGTCAATTTGGTCATAACTAGGGTTAGGTCACTTCTCTGGAAGGTTAGTTATTAAGAACAAGAAAGAAAGTCAGGGTTCTGCACAGCTTTTGGTTTGATTCTTGTACTGGCTTATGTTTCTTTTTCTTTGGGGCTACAGGTAAATATTTTGTCTGCTAAACTGACGCCCCCATCCCCAGTGCCTGAACAAACAAAACTGAGACATATCTAGTCAGCTGAAGCTGACAAATACAGGGGCCAATCTGGTTACAGGCAGGCAGTCCTGGCCACGTCGACACCGCAGAGACTGTGGAACAAGTGGACGTGCTACTACTGTCCCTCGCATCCCCCATCTGGGCCGCGGGACTAGTGCCCTCAGGTCTATGACCCACTGCAAGAACCCAAAGCTCGACGCCCGCCCAGCCCTTCACATCCGTCCCTTGCAACAAGCAAGAGAAGAGAGGCGCGGCTTCAGGGGACGGGCGACGGTTTACAGGACAGCTCGTACACAGTACCAGCTGACATCCCCTAAGCCTGAGTGTCTAGGCTCCTGCCTCCACATTTAAGAGCCGACTGCGCCCCTTGGTGATTGGACGTCCGGACGCACCTTGAGTAGAGGCCAAGCAAACTATCGAGCCCGTCCAAAACGCCATATTTGTATCTGACGTCATCCTCATGTTGCCTTTCCTCTCTGTGATTGAGGAACCAATCGGTTGGGTGTAGCAGACGGGGCGTGGCTCTTCAGGTAGAGGCCGAAGGTGCTGAGAGCGGTCCCAGGCGGCCATCTTGATTCCTGGCATCACTCTCAACGTGCCCTCCCTCTCCGTGATTGGACGAGCAGGGCGGGCCTTCCGGAGGCACACAGCCGACCAACCAGAGATCTGCGCGTGCTCGATCTGGTCATCTGTTTTCTGACATCTGGAGCCACTAGCAGTTATCCTGTTCATTCCTGGGCGCCTGCGACCTTCCGAAGCAAACAAGACTTGCTTGGGGAAAGTTGCCTTGCCAGTATAGTGGAGCTTGGTAGAAACTTAAAAACTGCCTGGGGCTGCCTGGGATGGGGATCTCGAGATGCTTGTGGGGAGCACATTTTAGGAAACAGGGGGCTCAAGCTGCATGAAATGCTACGGGAAATAGGAATGAGAGACGCAGAATGGTCGGAGAAAAAAGCTAGGAAGGTGTTTGGGAGTAAGATTTTGGAGTGCCTTGAATGCCAGACTAGGGAGTTTGGACTATATCCTGTAAGATAGGGGATAAAAATAAACTTTAAACAGGAGTGATATAACAAGATAATGTACTTTAGAAAATAATTCTGTAACTGTAGGGGGAGTCCCAAAGTGTTTCTCAAATTGTGTTCGGGGAAGTTCAAAGTGTGTTTGAGAGCTTGTTTTTATATGCAGATTCTTGCCTCTCACCAGACCTGCAAATAAAGTTCTCTGGTTGTACAGCCAGGAAACTGCATTAAAAAAAAACTTTTTAGGTTAACATACCTTTGGTGAGAAAACGCATAAACCATATGGATAGGGCTCTGAATTTTCACAAGCTAAACACTTCAGCCAGGCGGGGTGGCCCGTGCCCCTAATCCCAGCTACTCGGGAGGCTTAGGCAGGAGAATGGCTTGAGGCCAGGAGTACCAGATCAGCCTGGGCAACATAGCAAGACCCCTGTCTCTAAAAAAATTAAAAACAAAAATAACACACTCCCGTAGTTAACACCAGATGAAGAAACAACATGGCCAGCAGCTCAGAAGCTCCCCTTTTCCCCTTTAGCCACTGCTGCCTGCACCAAAGATAAATATGATCATTACTTATAAGAACTGTAGATTAGTTTTGCCTGTTTTGAATTTGATATAAATAAAAGCATACAGGATATATTGTGTCAGCTTATTTGTTAGTGTTATTTATGAAATTCATCCGCATTGTTCCATGTAGTTGCTGTAGACTCTGTTGCTATAGATTGTTATCATAATTTATCCAGTCTCTTGTTTATGGGCCTTTGGGTAATTTCCAGTTTGGAGATAGTAGCAAAAAAAATGCTAAAATGAACATTCTTCTTCATTCATATCTTTTGCTTTGTAAATTATAAAGCAAGACAACAAGACCTAAAGACTGATTCATTCACTACCTATTTATTGAGCCCCTTACCAGACTAAGGTCAGAAAATAAAACAGAAAAGACAGCAAAGGTCCTGCCCTCATGGAACTTATTCTAACTGGAACGAAACAACACCTACGTGGGCAGCAAAACAAGTCAAACAATTGCAATTGTGATAACTCTGAGGGAAACAAGGTGAGCTAGAAAAAGAAGGGTGGGGACTTAACCTATTTTTTTATGTGGTAGCCTGGTTAACTCTCAGAAAAATATCTAGGAAAAAATACAAGAGATAAGTTGGCACTGCTACACGATGAGTATTAACAATGGGTAGAGCATTCCTGGCAGGAGAGACACCATGTATAATGGTCATGGAGGAGGAGAGAGCTTGGCCCATTCAAGACCAGTGTGGCTTCAACACAATGAAGGAGGGATGGCATAAGGTGTATCTGGGTATTAAAGCATATGATACAAGGCCCGAGTAAGAAGTTGAGATTTTATTCCAAATATTATGAAAAGCAATCGAACTGTTAAAAACAGGAAATAATGTGATCTGATTTACTTATTTAAAAGATTCCTCTAACTGCTGAGCAGAGAACAGATTAAAGACAGAATTTAGGAGGCTGCTAGAGCAGTCTCAGGGAAGATATGCTGGCATAGAGCTTAGAGGAAAGGCTTGAAATACATCTGGGAACTGTCATGGCAAAGATCATCACCTTAATCAAGTGATAAAAGGTAACACCTCGCTGCACTGGCCTGGGTAAAAATCTAAAGAATAAAATACCACCACAATATTGGGAACCCATGTGTGGTGGTGTATTCCTGTAGTCCCAACTATTCTGGAGGCTGAGGCAGAACTGCTTGAGCCCATGAGTTCAAGGCTGTAGCAGGATACAATCAGACCTGTGAATAGCTACTGCACTCCAGCCTGGGCAACACAGCCAGACCCCATCTCTTCGAAAAAATGTATATGTGTGTGGCCGAGCACGGTGGCTCACGTTTGTAATCCCAGCACTTTGGGAGGCTGAGGCAGGTGAATCACAAGGTCAGGAGTTCAAGACCAGCCTGGCCAAAATGGTGAAACCCTGTCTCTACTTAAAACACAAAAATTAGCCGGGCGTGGTGGCAGGCACCTGTAATCCCACGTACTTGGGAGGATGAGGCAGAGAACTGCTTGAACCCGGGAGGCAGAGAACTGCTTGAACCTGGGAGGCAGAGGTGGCAGTGAGCCGAGATCGCGCCACTGCACTCCAGCCTGGGTGACAGAGGGACAGTCCATCTCAAAAAAAGAAAAAAAAAAGTGTGTGTGTGTGCGTATATATATAGAGAGAGAGAGTGAAGAGAGAGAATGTATTCTGATGTGATGCACCAAGGACATAGCATTTCTACCAAAAATTCACTATCTGAATCCAATGAGGAAAACTCCAACAAACCCATGTTACAAATTTAACAGTTAAATCTAAAACTATCAGTTAAAGACTAGAGACCTGATAAATAATTGCAATTTGTAATCCTCCATTAGATCAAGAGCCTGGAAAAACAATTTTTTTCCCATTTGCTCCAAGGAACATAGGAGCAACAACTTATAAATTTGAATAAGGACTGAAGGTTAGATAATAGTACTATTGCAATATCAATTTCCTGATTTTGATAAGTGTACTGATGACATAAGAGAATCTCTCTGTTGTTAGGAAATACACATTTTAAGAACGTATAGATAGGCTGGGCATGGTGGCTCACGCCGGTAATCCCAACACTTTGGAAGGCCGAGACGAGAGGATCGTCTTCACTCAGAAGTTAGAGGCTGCAGGGAACCATGATCGCGCCACTGCACTCCAGCCTGAGCGACTGAGGGAGACCCTGTCTCTATAAAAGAATGTAACGCCAGGCACGGCGGCTCACGCCTGTAATCCCACCACTTTGGGAAGCTGAGGGAGGCAGATCACGAGGTCAGGAGTTCGAGACCAGCCTGGCCAACATAGTGAAACCCTGTCTCTACTAAAAATGCAAAAAAATTAGCCGGCCATGGTGGCGCGCGCCTGTAGTCCCGGCTACTTGGGAGGCTGAGGTTGGAGAATCACTTGAACCCGGGAGGCGGAGGTTGCGGTGAGCCAAGCCCCGGCCACTGCACTCCAACCTGGGCAACAGACCGAGACTCCGTCTTTAAAAAAAAAAAAAAAAAATGTAGAGATAGAAGGACATCATGTCGGCAATTTCCTTTCAAATGATATAGCACATGCAAAACGTTAACATTTGTGGAATCTAGAAGGGTTTGTGGGAATTATTTGTAATAGTTTAGCAATATTTCTGTAACTGTGAATTACTTGAAAATGAAAGGTTAACAAAGTTACTGAGATTAGGAGAGAACGTGAGGAGCGAACAGACCTAGCCATGAATAACCAACAAATAAAACTCGAGGAAATAAAAAGGAACTCAAATGGCATGCGACCAACGGAAGACATAGCTTCTGTACTCTTAACCCTAAATTACTAAGCGATGACCCTCCTGCAGCTTTCTAATCCAAATCACCAAAGACAATCTCGCCGCCCAACTTTGCCAAAAAGCAATTTAACGCCAGCCGACTCCGCCATGTTTTCCCAGTGAGCTTGCGAGCGCGTGCGTACGCGCGTAGTTCGCACGCACGCACGCACGCATGCACCAACCAATCGGTGCTCTCGTCGGCGACTCGTTACCGCAGGGGCGGTGCGTTCTTCTACACATGCGCAGGGTTGGGCGGGCCTCCTTCTTTCTCGCCTAACGCCGCCAACATGGTGAGTCTTACTGTTGCGGGCTCCGGGGCCGTCGACCATGCCGCTCGACCTCCACCTCCGCTGGGAAGCTGAGGCGCCGAACGGCTCCCAGAGGGTCCCGGGAAGCGCATGGTGAGGGTCCCCGGGCCGGCTGTGCAGCGGAATCGGTCCCTTCCTGGACTCGCGCCCTTCCCGGACTCGCCGCTGGCGAGCGCGTGGAGGGCCCGGCAGGCCTGGCGCGCCTTGGGCCACGCGTGCGCGCCTCCGCCGCTGGAGCTGGATGGCTGATGCGGCTCGTGGTCCGAGAGCCTTGTCCTGCCGTGTGGGCCTTGCGGACCTGGGAGCTGGCGGGCGGTGGGAACCGGGCTTAAGCTACTGAAGCGTTTGCCGATTTCGTCCATCCAGGTTGGCGCCTGGCTCTCGGGCGTTTGTTCCCTGCAGCATTCCTTTTCGCTGAATTTAACCATGTTGTCTTTAGCTGCAGAAGGTGACATATGTAGCGAGTATTTCTAAGTAAGTTTCACTGTCCTTTCTCCTCCAATTTTAGGTGTTCAGGCGCTTCGTGGAGGTTGGCCGGGTGGCCTATGTCTCCTTTGGACCTCATGCCGGAAAATTGGTCGCGATTGTAGATGTTATTGATCAGAACAGGGTAAGTGTCACAACTTTTTACTAAACATGGCAGTGGACATGTGCCCTGCAGATGGCAATAATGAATTGTCTCGATGGCTGTGTAAGATGAGGATGCTATGGGTAGTCGCTTTATTTTACCATTGAGGAAACAGGTAATGGTACGGGTTTTAAGCACAGCCTGAAGTTAGCTATTAGTATTGAATTTTAGTATTAGCCACTTAAGCTAGAGCCAGTTATGGGCTGAAACGTTGGTTAGTTTTAAATGAGTTACTATACGTAAAGTGAGTTTAGAACAGATCCAGCACGTAGAAAGCACTTTTGTATTTACTGCTGTGTATTTGAAACAAGCAAACTAAGGAGTTGACCACTGACTATAAATCAGCAGGGATCAGAGTCCTAAAGTTGCCTGTAAATTACATGTGGTTGGTTTCTATGGGGTACTAATAGTTTAAGAAGGAGCATTTAATGATGTGGAGAGATGTTTGTGTTGAGCAAAAGACATAAATATATATAACCCAGATAGGACAATCCTTGTCTTTTCTGAGCAATTTATTAAAATAGTAGTGTGGGTTTGATGGCCCTGAACGGATAAGTAATGTTACAGAATCATCTGACCATTTTAATTGCTGTTAGATTTTGCACTGAAGTTCTTGATGTTTGTGTTCTAGGCTTTGGTCGATGGACCTTGCACTCAAGTGAGGAGACAGGCCATGCCTTTCAAGTGCATGCAGCTCACTGATTTCATCCTCAAGTTTCCGCACAGGTAACTGTCCACTAATCATCACTCCTCCCTCCCATCCCCAGATTTGTTTATGCTAGTAAAAGTTTGTTTTGGAGTAAACAATATGGAAGATTCAGAGCCATCCTGAAGAGGGATTTGCATCATAGAAGTAGACAGGGATTATTTAGTTTTAAAATGTCTTGCCTGCGCGTGATAGCTCATACCTGTAATCCCAGTACTTTGGGAGGCCACGGTGGGAGGGTCTCTTGAGCCCAGGTTTCAAGACCAGCATGGGCAACATGGCGAAAACCCCCATCTCTACAAAAAATAAAAAAAAAAAATTCGTTGGGCATGGTGGCACGCGCCTGTAATCCCAGGTAGGGGGGCCTCGGGGGTGCTGAGTTGGGAGGATCGTTTTAGCGAGGTCGAGGCTGCAGAGAGCCGTGATCATGCCACTGCACTCCAGCCTGGATGACAGAGTGAGACCCTGTCTCAAAAATAAATAAATAAAATAAATGCCTTAAGGTCACTTTTCTATCCTGGTAGTTTAGGGCTTTGCCTTTGTTTAGACTTGCCATCTTCTTTTCTTCTGGTTTCTGCCAAATTTTTAGCTTAAAGTAAACAAAAATACTAAGTCTTGTGTTTACTGCTACTAGCTATCATTAGGTAAGCTCTCAGTGTGTGTCAGTTACACAGTATTTAATATAAGAGGTTTTATCCCTAGCTTACATTTAAGTGAGGCAGTGAATAGCGGTTCTTTATTGACATGAAAATTAAAACACTTTAGTGTGTTGCTATACAGTTAATTCAGCCCACAATGATGGTTGCAGTGGAACATGTAATTTTGCATGCTTTAAAAAATAGTCAAAAACTTGCTGTATGTTGGCCGGGCGCGGTGGCTCACGCCTATAATCCCAGCACTTTGGAAGGCCGAGGCGGGTGGATCACGAGGTCAGGAGATGGAGACCGTCCTGGCTAACACGGTGAAATCCCGTCTCTACTAAAAATACAAAAAAAAAATACTCCAGGCATGGTGGCGGGCACCTGTAGTCCCAGCTACTTCGGAGGCTGAGGCAGGAGAATGGCGTGAGCCCGGGAGGCGGAGCTTGCAGTGAGCCGAGATCGCAACACTGCACTCCAGCCTGGGTGACAGAGCGAGACTCCGTTTCAAAAAAAAAAAAAAAAAACTTGCTGTATGCTGAGCACTACAGGCACTGTGGGACGTGTATTAACACATAATGGATTTTGAAGTACTGGTAGTTGAAAACATGCCACTTGAACAACCTCGAGTGAACATAGCCATGCTGCTACTACTATGACATACCAATTAGGGGTGAAGCTTGAGGATACTTGTCAAAGTTCAAAGCAGTAGAAAATACTTGGTAACTTAGATTTTTCACTAGGTACTCTTGTAATTCTGCCTTGGATCCCTGGACACCCTGGATTTTATTTTTAGGATGTTTGGCCACAAATTGTTACTGTAAATTTTTTTTTTTTTAAAAAGCCTAACAGTTAACATTAATTACCTTGTGTGTTACGAGAATGAATGGCTCGGATGTGTGCAGTGGCTCATACCTGTAATCTCAGCACTCTGGGAGGCCAAGGCAGGTAGATAACTTGAGGTCAGGAATTTGAGACCAGCCTAGCCAACCCTGTCTCCACTAAAAGTCCAAAAATTAGCCCAGTGTGGTAGTGTACTCCTGTAGTCCCAGCTATTTGGGTGGATGGAACAGAAGAATTGCTAGAACCTAGGAAGCAGAGGTCACAGCCAGTGTTGGGCCAGTGCATTCTCCATCCTGGGTTACAGAGCAAGACCCTGTCTCAAAAGAAGAAAAAAAAAAAAGAATGGTTTTCAACACGTCCACTGCCCGAGTGGAATTATATATAGTCAGAGGTGGGTTTTTTGTGTTTTTTTTGAGGGTTTTTTTTTTTTTTCTTTTGACACGGAGTCTCACTTTGTCACCCAGGCTAGAGTGCAGTGACGCAATCTTGACTCACTGCAACCTCAGCTTCCCAAGTAGCTGGGATTATAGGCACCTGCAACCACGCCCAGCTAATTTTTGTGTTTTTAGTAGAGATGGGGTTTCACTATGTTGGCCAAGCTGGTCTTGAACTCCTGACCTCAGGTGATCCACCCATCTTGACCTCCCAAAGTGCTGGGATTACAGGTGTGAGCCACTGCGCCTGGTCAAGAGGTAGTTTTTAAATTCATAAAATGGGCTGGGCTGGGTGCAGTGGCTCATACCTGTAATCCCAGCACTTCAGGAGGCCAAGGTGGAGGATTGCTTGAGCCCAGGAGTTGGAGACCAGCCTGGGCAACGTAGCAAGACCCTGTCTCTACAAAAAATATAAAAATTAGCTGGGTGTGCTGGTATGCACCTGTAGTCCCAGCTACTTGGGAGGCTGAGGCAGGAGGATGGCTTGAGCCTAGAAGGTTGAGGCTACAGTGAGCCATGATCATACTATTGCATTCCAGCCTGGGTGGCAAGCAAGATCCTCTCTCTCAAAAAAAAAGGGACTGGATTACAGTTTTGATTAAAATATGCTTGAAGTTAATAACCTATTCTGGCTTACTGAACACAAAAATAAGTAAAATACATAGTGTACCAGGTGTTGTGTAACAGGAAGAGTGCTTTTCAAGGAACAAAGAAAGTGTCTTTGATAATGAGTGACTTCAAAGCTGATTTCTTAATCTGTGGTCTTGGCTCGTTCTAGTGCCCGCCAGAAGTATGTCCGACAAGCCTGGCAGAAGGCAGACATCAATACAAAATGGGCAGCCACACGATGGGCCAAGAAGATTGAAGCCAGAGAAAGGGTAATAACTTAGGGTCATTTGAATTCTGGTCCTTTCTTTTTTTGGAGGGTTCAAGATAGTGTGAGAGGGATAATTTTTATTTATTTATTTATTTTTAACAGAAAGCCAAGATGACAGATTTTGATCGTTTTAAAGTTATGAAGGCAAAGAAAATGGTAAGATTTAAGATCTGTATTTTTGTGTAACTTAGCTTTAAATAATAAGGGAGCAGTAGCCAAATCCCATTTCAGGCTGCCAGCTTCTTGGAAGCTTTCTGTAAAAAAGGAGAATTTATCTTCATTTGTATTTCATGATGTCCCTATGGAATTGTTACCTTTCTTCAGATGTAGTTGTAGGGAAACAGACTACTTAATGCCCTTTCTAAAACTAGCATAAATTGGATTTTATTGTATGTATACACAATAAGTGCTTTCTTACATTGATAATTTTCAGAGGAACAGAATAATCAAGAATGAAGTTAAGAAGCTTCAAAAGGCAGCTCTCCTGAAAGCTTCTCCCAAAAAAGCACCTGGTACTAAGGGTACTGCTGCTGCTGCTGCTGCTAAAGTTCCAGCAAAAAAGATCACCGCCGCGAGTAAAAAGGCTCCAGCCCAGAAGGTTCCTGCCCAGAAAGCCACAGGCCAGAAAGCAGCGCCTGCTCCAAAAGCTCAGAAGGGTCAAAAAGCTCCAGCCCAGAAAGCACCTGCTCCAAAGGCATCTGGCAAGAAAGCATAAGTGGCGATCATAAAAAGTAATAAAGGTTCTTTTTGACCTGTTGACAAATGTATTTAAGCCTTTGGATTTAAAGCCTGTTGAGGCTAGAGTTAGGAGGCAGATTGATAGTAGGATTATAATAAACATTAAATAATCAGTTCCTTTTTTTTTTTTTTTTTGAGATGGAGTCTCGTTCTGTTGCTCAGGCCGGACTGCAGTGGCACTATCTCGGCTCACTGTAAGTTCCACCTCCCGGGTTCACGCCATTCTCCTGCCTCAGCCTCCTGAGCAGCTGGGACTCCAGGTGCCCGCCACCACGCCTGGCTAATTTTTTGTATTTTTAGTAGAGATGGGGTTTCACCATGTTAGCCAGGATGGTCTCGCTCTCCTGACCTCATGATCCGCCCGCCTCGGCCTCCCAAAGTGCTAGGATTGCAGGCATGAGCCGCCGCGCCTGGCCTAAATAATCAGTTCTTTAATCTCACTCTCTGCCCATACTTGGATAGGTAGTGCAAAATCATTGCAGTCATAATTGATCATGTCATGAGAAATCATGATAACTTAGAACACCAAGTGACACAAGTGACATTTTTTTCTTATGGTCACCTTGGCTTCAGAACATCTTTTTTCCTTGTACAAATATGTTTGCCATAAATAGGTAAAGTGACAGCCTCTTGATGCTCAAGAGTCTAGCAGATTTATTTTATTTATTTATTCATTTTTTTTGGAGACAGAGTCTTGCTGTGTTGCCCAGGCTGGAGTGCAGTGGTGCGATCTCAGCTCCCTCCACCTTCCGGGTTCAAGTGATTCTCCTGCCTTGGCTTCCCAGGTAGCTGGGACTACAGGCGCCCACCACCATGCCCAGCTAATTTTTTTTGTAGAGACTGGGTTTCACTATGTTGGCCAGGCTGGTTTTGAGGCTGGTTTTGAACTCCTGACCTCGTGATCCGCCTGTCTCGGCCTCCCAGAGCGGGGGATTATAGGCATGGGCCACTGCACTTGGCCTTTTTTTGTTTTTTTTGAGACAGAGTCTTGATCTTGTCACCCAGGCTGGAGTGCAGTGGCACGATCTTGGCTCAGCGCAACCTCTGCCTCCTGGGCTCAAGCGGTTCTCCTGCCTCAGCCTTCTGAGTAGTTGGGACTATAGGTGTGTGCCACCACGTCTGGCTAGTTTTTGTATTTTTAGTGGAGATGGGGTTTCACCATGTTGGCCATGCTGGTCTCGAGCTCCTGACCTCAGGTGATACACCTGCCTTGGCCTCCCAAAGTGCTGGAATTACAGGTGTGAGCCACTGTGCCTGGCCTGCAAATTTTCTTATAAAAAGTAAACTAGGAAAATAGGGCAAGTATAAAAATTGCAGGTTGAGCATATTTCTAATCCAAAAAGCTCTAACCTCTGAAACTGAGCTATGACACTACAATTTAAAAATCCCTAGCCTACCCGCATGGTGGGTTATAGTCAAAATACAGGTACACAGCACTATTCAGTGTCCCTGAGGAAGAAATAGTTAACCTTCAGGGTACGTGTATATGAAGCATAAATGAATTTCCTGTATAGACCTAGGTCCCATCCCCAAAGTGTCATGTATATGCACTTAACTCCAACATCAGAACACATCTCGTCCTAAGTGTTTCAGATAAGAGATACTTATCCTGTGTATAGTAGGTTGGACTTCTGGTTCTCTCTACCACAAGATACAGGTAATTTGGGGCAGTAAAAGATCCTGGATAGATTTAAAAATACTACAAAGCTGTACATGAAATAGGATTACTTTTTTTTTTTTTTTTTTTTTTTTTTTTTTTGAGACAGAGCCTTACTCTTGCCCAGGCTGGAATGCAGTGGCATGATCTCAGCTCACTGCGACCTCCACCTCCCAGGTTCAAGCTGTTCTGCCTCAGCCTCCCAAGTAGCAGGGGTTAAATGCGTGCACCACCATGCCCCTCTAATATTGTATTAGAGATGGGGTTTTGCCATGTCAGCCAGACTGGTCTTGAACTCCTGACCTCAGGTGATCTGTCCGCCTTGGCCTCCCAAAGTGCTGGGATTACAGGCGTGAGCCACTGCTTCTGGCCAGGAATACATTTTAAATAAATTCGTTTCCTAACCAAAAGCTAGCTTCAAGCTTCACTGGGGTAAAGGAAAAAGCACATTGATTTGCTTGATAATAGGCAAGTGGTATGGTGTAATAAGGAAAACATGGACGATTTGGGATTACCTGTTCTGCTCTGGGAGGTAGAGAATTATCTAGAGAAAGTGGCATCTATAGCTAAAATAAGAAGGTGGTGTAAGGGGAAGAATGACACGAGATAGGAAATAAACGAACTGATAGGGTAGAGGACTGGCTCGGGACCACATCAAGGAAGTAGGTTAGTGGTTAGATCTTGTAGGGGAACATGGGAAGCCCTGAGGGTTTTTTTAAATGGCGTGATATCTCAGATTTAGATCATTGAACTGTTAAGACTGAATCTGATGGGATCAAGACTGGGAATGCTGGGGTTGGCAGTATGAAGTTTGGCAGTAATCCAAGGAAGTGACAGTGGTAATGCCATTTAGGTGGTCTTGATCATGCATTGGACTGCAGAAATAAGGGAGAAAACAATGTGTCAGGGTTTCTGGTTTGTACCTCTGGTTCATTGGTTGTGAGGGAACATGAGGCAGGGTAAAGTTTATCCAGGTAAAATGAGTTAGATATCATGTAGACTATCTGGGTGTATATGCAAAGACTGCAGACAATCTATACTAAAATCCTGGCTCTGCCTCTTGAAAGCTATGTAGTTTAGGCACATAGTCAAAATCCAGTTTCCTCATCTATGTGGTACGCTTCAGAGTAGTTAATCATGATATGTAGTCCAGTGACTGGTTCCCCTGGTAAGAGCTGTGATAATGACACAAGGAGGAGAGGTTTCAGGACAGACTTGGGATTCATGAATATGTAAGTGGTCACTGATTCCCCAGGGGTAGGATGACAACAATCAAGAGATGAATAGAGGTTGGAAAGGAGTCATGAGGGGTGGGAAACTAGCAGGGGCACATGGAAGCTAGGGAAAGAATTTTGCTTGAGATCGTCAAAGTGAGGGGAAGAGGGTAGTAAGCAAAGGAGAAATGTTATATGGGGTTTGGAGGTTTTGTGTTTGTAAATCTGGAATGATGGGCATGTTCAAATGCTTCTGGGAAAGGAGCTAATAGAGAAACTTGGCCCTTCGAAAAACAGGAAGGGATGGATCCTAGGGGAGAGGAGGAAGGATTAGCTTTAGAGGAAAGATGTCCTTTACGTGAGGAAAAGGAAGAAAAGGTGGGTTTAGATACTAAATCTGTAGGTTTGCTGTTAGGAAATTAAGGACTTTTCACCTTTATCTCTGAAATTTCTCTGGAGTTAGCAAGGCAAGGTCATACACTGAGAAGGAGGGATGAGGCAATGTAGATTTGCAGACATACAGGTTGTAATTCCTTATGGAGGAAAGGGGAGAGCACTTTTGTCAGACTGCCTGCGGCTTTGAGAGCCCTTTGGCTACAGTCCATGAGGTGCTCAGAGGATGAGAAAGCTCCAGGGTAGAAGCAGTATTCAAGCTGCACCTAGAAAATAGTGCAATACAGAACAGTGGAAATTGGAAATTCCAATCTTGGAATCTCTAGGAAAGTAACTGAGGCATACGATGCCTGAAAAGGAGTAGAAAATAAAATTAAGGTGGGACCATATGATAAGAGATTTGAGGCCGGGCACTGTGGCTCACACCTGTAATCCCAGCACTTTGGGAGGCTGAGGCAGGCGGATCACCTGAGGTCAGGGTCCGAGACCAGCTTGGCCAACATGGTGAAACCCCGTCTTTACTAAAAATACAAAAATTAGACAGGCATGGTGGAGCATGCCTGTAATCCCAGCTACTTGGGAGGCTGAGGCAGGAGAATCGCTTGAACCCAGGAGGTGGAGGTTGCAGTGAGCTGACATTACGCCATAGCACTCCAGCTTGGGCGACAGAGGGAGACTCTGTCTCAAAAAAAAGACTTGAGCAAGGGCGTAATCTTCAGGAAGGTCAGTGTAGTAGCATAGTGTGGATTGGGTTGGGGGATGGGGAAGGAGAGCAGAAAATTATTGAAATATCCAGGTGCATAAAAGTCTACTTTGATTATGGAGAACTACACACTTGTTCAGTCACCCTCATCGGAGACGGGGGATGGCATACGAAAAGAATGCTGATTTCAGGCTGGGCACGGTGGCTCATGCCTTTAATCCCAGCACTTTGGGAGGCTGAGGCAGGTGGATCAGGGGTTCAAGACCAGCCTGGCCAATGTGGTGAAACCCTGTCTCTACTAAAAATCAAAAAAAAAAAAAAAATGCTGATTTCAGAGTCATATTCAGGTTTAAATTCTGTCATTCAGCCCAAACTCATTACTTTATGTTACTTATGGGAACCTCATCTAAAAAGCAAGGATCCTGATACCTGCCTCATATTGTGGCAAGGATCAAATGAGTCAAATAAGATGCTTGTGAAAGTGAGGACAGGATCTATCCTCAACACCTAGTGCAATTCTTTTTACACATTAGGTACTTAGTAATTTGGGTTGAATTGTGTTGAACTAACCTGGCGGTATAGGCAAAATTTGGAAGTTTGGTTTTCAGAAAGTCTTGACTTCCTCTTATCTCTAAGTAATTGGCATGTCCTCTAATTCATATTTTCCCCCCCTCATCTGTTGGGTGAAATACTGTTTATCCTTTAGTACTAAAATTAAAAGTTACCTCATTCTTCTAGCTAGCTGATTTTTTTTAATCTAGACTAAATCATGAATACATTTACATTTAAATAAAATATTACAGTTGAAAGTAAAGGGTCCTTTCATTATCTCCACTTCCAATTCCAGTACCCTGTGTAAAGGAAAACATATACATCTTGCAGACATTTTTAAATGTGTTTGTAGTATAGGTACATAAAAATATATGTGCTTGTTTTAAGCAAATTTCATACTCTGCAACTTGCCTTTTTTCTTAATACGTTCTGGAGATCTTATCTAGTCAGCCTCTAAATTAGAGTTCTTCAGAAAAACAACCAATGGGATGGATGAATGGACTCAAGAGATTGTGGAAACCAAGAAGTCCCACAAAATACCATCTGCAAGCTGGAGAACCAGGAAAGCTGATTGGGATAATTCAAACTGGGTCCAGAGGCCTGAGAACTGGAAGGGCCAGTGGTGTAAGTGCTGGTCTGAGACCAAAGGCTTGATCAAGAATCAAGAGCATCAACAACCGAGGGCAGGAGAGGATGGGTTTCCCAGATTAAAAAAGCAAATTCACACTTCCTCCCCCATTTTGTTCTATTTGAACCTTCCATGGATAGGATGAAGCCCACCTGCATTGGTGAAGGTCATCTTTACTCAGTCTACCCATTCAAATGCCAATCTCTTCCAGAGGTAATCTCACAGATTTAGAAATGTTTCGCCAACTAGCTGAACAATCCTTAGCCCAGTCAAGTGCACACATAACCATAACAATTCTTACTAATCTACCTCATTCTTTTTTATCTTCTGCATAATAATCCACAACATGAATGTTCACATTTGACCTCTATTGATAGACATTTCGGATGATGCCAGTTTCTTTTTCTGGTTTTTGTTTTGTGTGTGTGTGTGTGTGTGTTTTTTTTTTTTTTTTTTTGAGACGAGGTCTTGCTCTCGCCCAGGCTGGAGTGCAGTGGGTGGGGTGATCTCGGCTCACTGCAACCTCTGCCTCCCGGGTTCAAGCAGTTCTCCTGCCTCAACCTCCTGAGTAGCTGGGATTACAGGAGTGTGCCACCACACCTGGCTAATGTTTGTATTTTTAGTAGATACAGGGTTTCACCCTGTTAGCCAGGATGGTGGATTGGCATTTGAGTGGGTAGACTGAGTGATCCTGACCTCGTGATCCACCCCCCAGTCTCCCAAAGTACTGGGATTACAGGCGTGAGCCACGGCACCAGGCCCTCTTTTTCTATTTAAACAGTGCTTCCGTGAATGTCCTTGTGTACACCTCCTTCTGTACACAATGATGTTTATCTGATGCACGTTGCCAATCAGTGCACTTGCTGGATTGAAGAATGTGAGTGTATCACTCTTTCAGTAGGCTGTACCAATTTAGACTTGCTCTACCAATTTAGATTTCCATCAGCAGTAAACAAAGACATTCCTGCCTGGCAGTCTTGAACTCCTGCTATTATCTCTTAAATTTTTGCCAATGTGTGAAAAGTAGTATCTTACTTTAACTTGTATTTTCCTGGTCCAATAGTGCACTAAATGCCCGAGTTCTGTATTTATTCTATTTGGATAGCCATTAGATAGCCATTAAGTCCACTCATAGAGTTATTTTAAATGTTTTCCTTTAGTTTCCAACCACATTTTCAAATAAAATTTAGAATTAGCTTGTCAAGTAAGTTGTCATATTGTGATTTTTGAGATTGCATTGAATTTATAGATGTGTTAGATAGAACAAACTCACCGTCTTCATAATACTAAGTCTTCCATCCAGGAGCATGGTATATTTCCAATTACTGGGGCCGTCATTCTTTTCAAAATTAAAAACAAAAACAAAAACAAAACTGTATCTTGGCTTATTCCTGGTGATTTTTTGTTTGTTTGTTTGAGATGGAGTCTCGCTTTGTTGCCCAGGCTGGAGTGCAATGGCGCAATCTCAGCTCACTGCAAGCTCTGCCTCCTGGGTTCACGCCATTCTCCTGCCTCAGCCTCCTGAGTAGCTGGGACTACAGGCACCCGCCACCACTCCTGGCTAATTTTTTTTTTTTTTTTTTTTTGTATTTTTCGTAGAGACGGGGTTTCACCATGTTAGCCAGGATGGTTTTGATCTCCTGACCTAGTGATCCTCCCGCTTTGGCCTCCCAAAGTGCTGGGATTACAGGTGTAAGCCACCGCGCCCGGCCTCTGTTTTTGAGACGAGTCTCTGTTGCCCAGGCTGGCGTGCAGTGGTATGATGTCAGCCCATTGCAACCTCTGCCTCCTGGGTTCAAGTGATTCTCCCCCCACAGCCTCCCCAGTAGCTGGGATTACAGGTGCGCACCACCACACTGGCTAATTTTTGCATTTTTAGTAGAGATGGGGTTTCACTATGTTGGCCAGGCTGATCTCGAACTCCTGACCTCACATGATGCACCTGCCTGAACCTCCCAAAATGCTGAAATTACAGGTGTGAGCCACCACGCAGGCCATATTCCTAGTGATTTTGAACTAGTATCAGTTCCTAGTATTTTTTTTTTTTTCTGAGACAAGAGTCTCGCTCTGTCGCCCAGGCTGGAGGGCAGTGGCGCGATCTCGGCTCACTGCAAGCTCCGCCTTCCGGGTTCACGCCATTCTCCTGCCTCAGCCTCCTGAGTAGCTGGGACTACAGGCGCCCGCCACTACGCCTGGCTAATTTTTGAGGCCGAGTCTTACTCCATCACCCAGGCTGGAGTGCAGTGGCAAGATCTTGGCTCACTGCAACCTCCGCCTCCCAGGTTCAAGCAGTTCTCGTGCCTCAGCCTCCCAAGTAGCTGGGATTACAGGTGCCCACCACCATGCCTGGCTAATTTTTGTATTTTTAGTAGAGATGGGGTTTCACTGTGTTGGCCAGGTTGGCCTTGAACTCCTGACCTCAAGTGATCCACCTGCCTCGGCCTCCCAAAGTCTGGGATTACAGGCATAAGCCACTGTGCCTGGCCCCTAGTATCTTTTCTAACTGGACGTTGATGGATGTAAAGGGGCTGAGGATTTTTGTATTTAACATCTTATGTGTGTCCACATTGCTAAACTCTCTTATTGTTTTGATATAATTTTTTAGTTGATTTTTTTAATTTTCTTTTTTTTTTTTTCCTTTTTTTCCCCCCCTTGAGACAATGTCTTGCTCTGTCACCCAGGCTGAGTGCAGTGGTATGATCATGGCTCACTGCAGCCTTGACCTCCTAGGCTCAAGTGATCCTCCTGTCTCAGCCTCCCAAGTAGCTGGGACTACAGGTATGTGCCACCATGCCCAGCTAATTTATTTTTATTTTATTTATTTATTTATTTTTGAGATGGAGTTTTGCTTTTTTTGCCCAGGCTGGAGTGCAATGGTGCAATCTTGGCTCATTGCAACCTCTGCCTCCCGGCTTCAAGCGATTCTCCTGCCTCAGCCTCCCAAGTAGCTGGGATTACAGGTGCCACCCCTGCCCCTCCCACCACCACCACCGTACCTGCTAGTTTTTTTGTATCTTTAGTAAAGATGGAGTTTCACCATGTTGGCCAGGTTGTTCTCAAACTCCTGATCTCAGGTAATCTACCTGCCTCGGCCTCACAAAGTGCTGGGATTACAGGCGTGAGCCACAGTGCCCGGCCTTTTTTAATGCTTTGTAGAGACAGTCTCACTATGTTGCCTAGGCTGATTTCGAACTTCTGAATGCATACAGTCCACCTGCCTTGGCCTCCCAAGGTGCTAGGGTTACAGGTGTGAGCTACTGCGCCTGGCTGGATTTCTTGGATTTTCTGTGAGGATAATGATGAAAACAACTTCTCCATTAAAAAATTGTATTACACGTCAGGTATAGAAAATCTCAATAAAATGATATATTCTTAGATATTTTAATGGATAAACATGCAACTCTTTTCAAATCTATATTATTGCCACTCCTTTCAAATAACTGTTTGGAACATTGCCCTCCCGGATGAGTACCACACTGTCTTATCTCCCATTCCTTCATGTCACAAGGCCCCAAGGCAATTCTTGGAAAACGACTGCCTGATTTTATATCTTTATAAAACAAATCCTGTAACTGTGATGTGCTAAGGAATAGAAGTGTTTACCCAGCCCCTGGTTAGTGAAAATTCCTCCTTTCCTCCAGTGAACATTTTATAATAATGAAGTCTTATCGTTAAATTCTGAGTCTGTGGTCTTTTCTATAATAATAATTATGTGATCTACAAATAATGATAATTCTGTTTCCTATATCTGCTACAGTTTTTTAAATTTATTTTTATTTTTGCTTTTTTTTCTGATTTCTTCGTCCTGTCCAACTGAAACTTTGTACTCTTTGACCAGCATGTCACCATTTACCCATCTCAGCTGCTGGCAACCACCATTTTACTCTCTGCTTCTGTAAGTTTAACTTTTTTGAGAGAGAGAGAGAGTCTTGCTTCGTCGCCCAAGCTGGAGTGCAATGGTGCAACCTTGGCTCACTGCAACCTCTGCCTCCTGGGTTCAAGTGATTCTCCCGCCTCAGCCTCCCGACTAGCTGGGATTACAGGCATGCACCACCACGCCCAGCTAATTTTTTTTTGTATTTTTAGTAGAGACGTGTTTTCACCATGTTGGCCAGGATGGTCTCGATCTCTTGACCTAGTGATCTGCCTGCCTTGGCCTCCCAAAGTGCTGGGATTACAGGTGTGAGCCACCGTGCCTGGCCAACTTTTTTAGGTTCTACATATAAGTGAGATCATACAGTATTTGTCTTTCTATGCCTTATTCACTAAGCTTAATATCCTCCAGTTTCATCCATGTTGTGACAATGACAGGATTTTTTCCTTTTAAAGGAGGAATAATATGTCATTTTGTGTGTGTGTGTGTGTGTGTGTGTGTGTACACATTTTCTTTACCATTCATCCATTGATGGACACATAGGTTGGTTCCATGTCTCAGCTGTTGTGAATAATGCTGCAATTGACATGGAAGTACAGATATCTCTTTGACATACTGATTTTATTTTCTTTGGAAATGTATCCATGTAATAGGATTGCTGAATCATATGGTATTTCTATTTTTAATTTTTTTTAGAAACTTCCGTACTGTTTTCCATGATGGTTGGACAAATTTGCATTCCCATCAACAGTGTACAAGGGTTCCATTTTCTCCACCACCTACATGTTATCTGTTGTCATGTTATGTTATGTTATGTTATGTTATGTTATGTTATGTTATGTTATTTTTTATTTTGAGACGAAGTCTCACTCTGTCACCCAGGCTGGACTGCAGTGGCATGATCTCAGCTCACTTCAACCTCCGCCTCCCTGGTTCAAGTGATTCTCCTGCCTCAGCCTCCCGAATAGCTGGGATTATGGGTGCCCACCACAACCCCAGTCATCTGATTTTTGTATTTTAGTAGAGACGGGTTTTTGCCATGTTGGCCAGGCTGGTCTCTAACTCCTGAGCTCAAGCGATCCACCTGCCTCGGCCTCCCAAAGTGCTGGGATTACAGGCTTGAACCACCGCACCCAGCCATCTGTTTCTTTTTGATAACAGCCATTCTGGTTGGGCATGATGTCTCACGCCCGTAATCCCAGCACTTTGGGAGGTCGAGGTGGGTGGATCACTTGAGGCCAAGAGTTCGAGATCAGCCTGGTCAACATGGCAAAACCCGGTCTCTACTAAAAATACAGAAATTACTCGAGTTTGGTGGCGTGCACCCGTAATCCCAGCTACTTGGGAAGTGGAAGCATGATCATTGCTTGAGCCTGGGAAGCAGAGGTTACAGTGAGCTGAGATCACTTCAGTCTGAGCAACAGCGAGACTCTGTCTCAAAAAGTAATAATAATAATAATACAGCCATTCTAAGAGGTTTATGGTGATTATCATATTTGCATTTCTCTGATGATGAGTGATGTTGAGCATTTTTTCATCTTTCTGTTGGTCATTCGTATGTCTTCTTTGGAGAAATGTCTATTCAGGTACTTTGCCCATTTTTTAATCTAGTTATTTGTATTCTTGCTATAGAGTTGAGTTTCATATATATTTTATTTTATTTTATTTATTTACTTTTTTTTACACAGCGTCTCACTCTTGCCCAGGCTGGAGTGCAGTGGTGCAATCTTGGCTCACTGCAACCTCCGCCTCCTGGGTTCAAGTGACCCTGGTGCCTCAGCCTCTCAAGTGGCTGGGATTACAGGTGCGTGCCACCACACCTTGCTAATTTTTGTATTTTTAGTAGAGATGAGGTTTTGCCATATTGCTCATGGCTGATCTCGAACTCCTGACTTCAAGTGATCTGCCTGCTTCAGCCTCCCAAAGTGATGGGATTACAGGCGTGAGCCACCACGCCCAGCTGAGGTACATTCCTTCTTTTTTATTTTTTTGAGACAGAGTCTAGCTCTGCTGCCCAGGCTGGAGTGCAGTGGCACAGTTTCAGCTCACTGCAACCTCTGCCTCCCAGGTTCAAGCAATTCTCCTGCCTCAGCCCTCTACAGTAGTTGGGATTACAGGCGTGCACTACCATGCCTGGCTAATTTTTCTATTTTTAGTAGAGACTGGGTTTTGTCATGTTGGCCATGCTGGTCTCGAACTCCTGACCTCAGATGATCCACCCACCTCAGCCTCCCAAAGTGCTGGGATTACAGGTGTGAGCCACCGCGCCTGGCCTGAGCCACCATGCCCAGATGTACATTCCTTCTATATCTAATTTGGTGAGAGTTTTTTTTTAATCATGAAAGTATGTTGAACTTTGTCAAATGCTTTTTCTGTATCCATTGAGATGATCATATGATTTTTATTTTTCATTTTGTTAATGTGGTATATCACACTGACCGATTTACATATGTTGAAACATTCTTGCATCTCTGGATGATCATAGTATATGATCCCACCCTATCATGGGCAGGAGAATCGTTTGAACCCAGGAGGGGGAAGTTGCAGTGAGCTGAGACCGCGCCACTGCACTCCAGCCTGGGTGACAGAGGGAGATTCTGTCTCAAAAAAAAAAAGAAATCAGAAAAATAAGAATAATCAAACATGAAGTATGACTAAAACAGACTCAGAAGAAAGCTTATAGACATAAATACAAGTATGAGAACCAAAAAGCTATAAAAAATTAGGCATGCTATTCAAAAACTAGAAAAAGAATATACGTCTCCCAGATTTTAAGAAATAAATCAATAATGATAAAATGAAACACAATGATATGGTATTAGACGTGTTCATGAAAAAGAAAAATGATACTAAAAATCAATGATATAGAAAAAGCAATGAAATATGAAAAAAAACTAAAAGTTGGTTCTGTGAAAAATTCAATAAAAGAGAAAAAGTATAGGTAAACAGTAATTGATACAAGAAAAGGGACAAATCCCTTCAGACATGGACATATAAAAAGTAAGATGATTTTGTATCAGTAAATTTGACAGCCTATGCCAAATTATTTTCTATGGAAGAAAGTATCAAAATTGGTTAAAGGCATTAAAAACCTGAATGGACTAATAACCACACAAGAGACGGAAAAGTTGTCAAATATAAAAAGGTGTTGGGTCCAGAATGACTTATAACAGGTGAAATTTTCATACCTTTATAGGACATTTTGGCCCTAAGTTATGCTTTCCTAAATAATATGAAACTGTATATATACCTTCTATAGACATGGTCTCACTCTGTTGCCCAGGCTGGAGTTCAGTAGTGTAATGAGTTTCTTGGTTGGATGCAAACTGGTGCATTCACTGAGGTGGGGGAACCCTGGAGGAGGAACAGGGGGATGAGGGAAGGATGATGAGATTAGTTTGGAACATTTTGAATTTTAGGCTTTTGTGGAATAATTAGAAATCAACAGGCAGTTTCAAACCCAGACCTCTAACTCCAAGCTATCTGCACACTGCCTGGCCAATAGGAAGCACTATTGCCATGAGTGTTACTAAATCTGGACTGCAGAAAGGGATACGAGAGTGTCTTACAGGAGAGTGGTGAGATACGCACGAATAATAATAATGTCAGCAATAATATAGCACTTATTTTGACTTAGTTCGGTACGGAACTGGACTCTGTCCATAAAAAGAGTCAAACTCAGTAAAATATTTAAAGAGATTTATTCTAAGCTAAATATGAGGACCAGTGACCCACGACACAGCCCCAGGGTTGTGCTCAAGGTGGTCGGGCTACTGCTTGGTTTTACATGTTTTAGGAAGATATAAGATATCAATCAATAAATGTAGGATGTACATTAGCTCCATCCGGAAAGGAGGGACAACTCGAAGTGGGGAGTGTGGGGGCACCTTCCAGGGCGTAGGTGGATTCAAAGATTTCCTTTCCTTTCCTTTTTCCTTTCCTTTTTCCTTTCCTTTCCTTTCCTTTCCTCTCTTTTCTTTTGAAGATTTCTAACTGGCAATTAGTTGAAAGAGTTATGGACTGGGCATGGTGGCTCACGCCTGTAATCCCAGCACTTTGGGAGGCCGAGGCGGGCGGATCACGAGGTCAGGAGATCGAGACCATCCTGGCTAACACGGTGAAACCCCGTCTCTACTAAAAATACAAAAAATTAGCTGGGCATGGTGGCGGGCGCCTGTAGTTCCAGCTACTCGGGAGGCTGAGGCAGGAGAATGGCATGAGCCCGGGAGGCAGAGCTTGCAGTGAGCGGAGATCGCGCCACTGCACTGCAGCCTGGGCGACAGAGCAAGACTCTGTCTCAAAAAAAAAAAAAAAAGAGTTATTAGCTAAAGACCTGGAATCAATTGAAGGGAATGTCTGAGTTAAGATAAGGGGTTTTGGAGACCAATGTTCTTATTATGCAGATGAAACCTCCAGGTAGCAGGCTTCAGAGAGAAACGATTGTAAATGTTTCTTACCAGACTTCAAAAGGTGCCAAACTCTTAGTTAATTCTCTACTGGATCAAGGAAAACACTTTGAAAGTGAAGGGGATTCTTTACAGGATGTAGATTTTCTTCACAAAAGACAGCTTTACAGGATCATTTCAAAATATGTCAAAGAAATACATTTTAGGGTAAAATACTTCAGTTTATTTCAGGGCCTGTTATCTGTCACGTGAGACTATACTAGAGTCAGGTTAGAATTTGGTGTCTTATTGCTATAAAGAGTTTGTTTTGGGCTGGGCGTGGTGGCTCACGCCTGTAATCCCAGCACTTTGGGAGGCCGAGGCGGGCGATCACGAGGTCTAGTTCAAGACCAGCCTGGTCAACATGGTGAAACCCCGTCTCTACTAAGAATACAAAAATTAGCTGGGCGTGTTGGCACGTTCCTGTAATCCCAGCTACTCAGGAGGCTGAGGCAGGAGAATTGCTTGAACCCGGGAGGCGGAGGTTGCAGTGAGCCGAGATCGGGAAACTGTACTCCAGCCTGGGCTACAGAGTAAGACTCCATCTCGGAAAAAAAAAAAAAAAGTTTTAGTCAGTCTCAAGATCTCTGTTTTAATGTTAATGCTGGTCCGCAGTGCCTGAATTCCAAAGGCATAACGAGGCAAGTCCGATCCCCTGCTTCCCATCATGGCCTGAACTAGATTGCCAGGTTTTCTTTGGAATGTTTTGGCTGAGAGAAGTGGTCCATTCAGTTGGTTGGGGGACTTATAATTTTATTTTTGGTTTACAAAACTGCTGCATGAATTGACTCAGTTAATTCACTGAATTTATAAATTACAAACTTTTACCATTCTCAACTGATAAATTGAGGCAACGATTTAAGTATAACTTGAGCAAGTCCATATAGAGTGGAGCCAGGAACGCAGACAATGAGACACCATACCCCATGGTCTTAGGTCACAGTCATTCAGTGGGAGACAGGGGCTATAAATTCATTAGAAGGTTAAGTTAGGAATTAAGTAA
Organism: Pan troglodytes; assembly: GCF_028858775.2. Classification (NCBI taxonomy): domain Eukaryota; kingdom Metazoa; phylum Chordata; class Mammalia; order Primates; family Hominidae; genus Pan; species Pan troglodytes. Next base: position 44,488,668 of record NC_086015.1, read on the forward strand.
TTAGGTAAGGAGTTAGGAATTCAGTTAATTAAGTTACGAATTGTTAAATATGGAGGAATTTATCATGTAGTTGGGGTACTAAGACATAAGAGAAAATAATAAAGAAAAACAGGAGCGGCCGGGCGCGGTGGCTCACGCCTGTATTCCCAGCACTTTGGGAGGCCGAGGCGGGCGGACAGCTTGAGCTCAGGAGTTCGAGAACAGCCTGCGCAACATAGCGAGACCCCCGTTTCAAAAAACACACGAAAAAATTAAAATTAAAAAACAAACAAACCAGGCGCAGAGCGGTTGTGGAGAAGGGAAGCGAAGGGTGGGAGTTTCGTTTCGGGGGAACCATAGAGAAGGGCCAGCCTCCTGGCTTCCTAGAGAGGCTGTAGGGACCGACGGCCGGCCAGCTAATGCTTCCGTCTTGGCCACCTTGCGAGCGCTCGGGTTGAGTTTCCCGGGCTTCCCTGACTCAGCTACCTGTTCTGGAGGTCAGGCTTTGGGCCCTTGCAGAGGTCGCCGAGGGGCCCGCGCCGCCGCCAGAGCCTGGGCCCAGTCCCCAGTCTTCAGAGACGCACTCGACCTTCCTGCTCCGAAGAGCTGGCCTGATGTCCTCGGGTCGCGGTATTCATGGGGAGGATGGGAGCCGTGACTATAGGGTCTCCTGCTTCCCAGGGTGGAGCGTTCAGATCCCGGTTAGGTCTTCGGTCAGCATCACCCGCTGGGATATTAAGCGTCTTACCCTTGTCACCCGGGGCTGGGTCACCACTTATATTTTGTCCTGCAGCCTGTGGTTTGTTTAGGGGTCCCCGTTATATCCTACTTTCTCTCCAGAGACTTGTTTTGGGTTTTTGCCATGAACACTAGAAGCATTCAATACAAACTGTTTAGTAATGCATTCATAGTGGGGCCAAGAATTTTTTTTAAAAAACAGCCACGAATCCACTGCAGTTCTTGACTCTTACTTTACAGATATTCTTTCTAGAGTTTCCAGTGTCACCAAGCAGATCTGTAGGAGAATATGCAGAGGGAGCATTTGCAACATCCCATGAATCAGTGGAGAGGGTGAATGACAGCAGCTAGTGTGCCAAGAATATCTGCAGTGCTAGTGGCAGGAGACAGAGGGGAAGAGGCGGCAAGTGTAGGAGACAAGACAGATCAGTCTCATTGTGGTTCTCTCTTAGCTCCGCAGGTTCTTACTTTTCCAAACCTAGAGGGCAGTGCATGAAGCTAGGGGTCATCAGCCATGCTCCAGACAGTGTGGTTCCAGGTGAGCAGAGCTTTCTTTCAGCTTTCCATACTCAGAACAGATATGGAAGGTCAGTACAGCCCCAGTAGCCTGACTTGGCCAGTCTCATGCTTAGTTTTACATCCTTCAATAAAGTATGTAAAAACAGTATGCAAGGGGAGTTGACGAACGAGAGTAGGTGAATTTGGGAGGGTCAGGTAGGTTGGAAAAGAAGGAATGAATTATCCTAGAAAGTGGGAATCTGCATTCATGAGAACTGAAAGTGTGGCCTGGAGATGAGCAGCTTTTGCATTACAGAGGGCTCTTGTTAGGCAAAATGTCAGGCCCCCTCCCCAGATCTCCTAAATCAGAATCTACATTTTTACAAGATCTGGAAAATTAAAGGGCAGATTAAAATTTGAGGAGTGCTAGTCTGCATCACAGTACACAAAGAAAAGCCATTTCTGATGTTAAATAGACACTTCCAAGGGAGGAGTTTACCCTGCAGACCACTCAGTTAAGGTACAGTGAAGCCAGAACTGGAAACATTTGGAAAATGTAGATTGATGAGGGAGATGTATTTTTGGAGGAATGATGAGTTTGGAGCTGAAGCCAGTGCCTTTAGCTCAATGCGAAGACATCAGTCTAACCTCTGTGAGAGTCTATATCCTTTCTTGGCTACAAATTCATGTAGCATTGGGAGGACTTTTCCCTCCAGTTTTCTTGGTGGTAGATGATGGTTTTACTGGATTTTTCTCCAGTGTCCTAGATCATGGAATGAGAAAGCTGAGTTTATCATGTAATGCATGTATCTTGTAATGAGAAAGCTCCATCCCAAGGACTTAAAAACAATGTGTGTGTCCTTTTGGTGGATATTGGACCATCCACTTCTCTTCGAGAACTTCAGCAAAAATTCATTCCTACAAGTCAGAAAGTGTGCTGTGGGGGTATGCTGTGCTCTCCTGGTGCTTTGCCTGAAGTACAGAAATCACTTAGGATTAGATTCCACAAAGAGGACCCCAAATGACAGTGGATTAAACGAGGTAAAGGCTTCTCTCTCATACAAAAGTATCAAGAGTCAATACAAGGCTAGTGTGGCAGCTCCCCTATTATGCTCTCAGGCTCTGTCTTTCTGCTCTACCATCCTAGCAGTGTCTCACCTGCTCTAGGCCACTTTATTGTCCAAGGTGGCTGCTTTATCTCTAGCCATCATGTGTGCATTCCAGCTAGAAGAGGAGCTGCCCAAAAAAAGATGAACCTCTCTCTTTTAGGAACCTTCCCATAAGTCCCCAACAATATTTATACTTGCATTTCATTGGCCCCACTTGGTTGCCTGGGTTGAGTGCAACCTCAAGTAAAATTAGGATTCCAATACTAAGAAAGAAAGGGGGTACACACACACCTGTTAGTCTTTGCTACAATCTCTAAGAGGAACATTTGTCATTTAGAATCTTCTAGGAAGTTCCCCCAATCTCATCTGTGGTTGTAGTAAGTGCTGAGATTTAGATGATATCATGTGCCAGGTGATATCTTCGTGTGTTACAGATAATAACTTATGCCATTCTTGTAAGAGTCCTTTCAGATAATTACTATTGTTATCCCAGTTTTACAAATGGGGGCAACTGAGGCACAGAAAGTTTAATTGTCTCATCCAAAGTTAACAGCTAATGAGTATTAGAGATACTATTTGAACTTAGGGAGTCTAGCTTAGAGCAGGGTTTTTCAACCTTGGCATCATTTACATTTGGGCCAGATAATTCTTTGTTTGGGGGATGTCCTGTTCATTATAGGATATTCAGAAATGGCCCTGGCCCTCTATCTACTAGATGCCAGTAGCACTACCATTACCACCACACTGCAGTTGTGACAACTAAAAATGTCTCCAGATATTGCCACATAGTCTCTGGGGGACAGAATTGCCCCCATGTTTAGAGCCACAGCCTTAACATCTGTGCCATTTGCCACTATGTTGTGCTGCCCCTGTAACCCACTTCCTATAGAAGGGAGTCAATAGCCCCACTTAATGGAGAAAGAGTAAGTGCAAGTAAAGGACAGAAGAGTGATCACAGATAGAGAAGATCTGGAGAAGCTAAGTGTTTCAGAAAACAAGGAACCAAAGAATGTGCTGATAATTAGAGTGATGTTTCAGAGATATGGAGAGGTAGAGCATAATGTCAAGAAAAGTTGAGGTCCATATTCCCAGCTAGTTGTTGACTCTAAAGGAAGTAAGAGAAGAGTATTAACAGATGTATCTATTCTGCACTGTCCAGGAAGGTACCCGCTAGCTACATGTGCCTATTTAAATTGAAATCAATTAAAGTTCCTCAGTCATGCCAGCCACCTTTGAACTTTCTGGCTAAGGGGTAATCTGATTACTGTATAGTTACTGTTTTCCTCTTGTAACTAATAAGCAATCTATGAGGAGACATTTAAGATCATGCAAATATTCTGCTTCTCATCAAAATTTCCTCCTAGATTTAGCATCCATTGATGATTTTTGCCCAAACCAATCTTTACAATGATGACTGCAAATCTTCTAGTACTTTTTTTTTTTTTTTTTTTTGAGACGGAGTCTTGCTCTGTCGCCCAGGCTGGGGTGCAGTGGTGCAATCTCGGCTCACTCCAAGCTCTGCCTCCCGGGTTCACGCCATTCTCCAGCCTCAGCCTCCCGAGTAGCTGGGACTACAGGTGCCTGCCACCACGCCCGGCTAATTTTTTGTGTATTTTTAGTAGAGATGAGGTTTCAGCATGTTAGCCAGGATGGTCTTGATCTCCTGACCTCGCGATCTGCCCGCCTCGGCCTCCCAAAGTGCTGGGATTACAGGCATGAGCCACTGTGCCCAGCCCAAATCTTCTAGTACTTCTATGTTAGATTTCTTCACTCAGAAGAGACTTAAGTACAAAGAGAAGGTTGTTGACATGATGAATTGAGAAAGACTACAGTGTGAGTCAGAGATAGATGTTATAATGGGACTAATTTATATAAAAGTAGTCAGTTCATTTTGAACTTTTTGCTTCCTTATACAACCTTGTAATAAATACTCAAAGAGGACTCCTTTTAGTCTATTTCAAAGTGCTTAATATTGCTCATTCCCATCATCTGAAAATGGAAATAATAATTCTTATTTCACAGATGTGCTATAATGATTGAGCAAATTGATTTAAAAGTAACTGACACAGGACAAAGCTTTAAACAACCTGTGATGGTGTCCTTCTTCCCTGAGAAGCTGGAGGTGGTTTTAGTGGGAAGCAGAAAGAGAGAGACACATAGTGAAGAGGACAGCATTGGTAGGTCAGACAGAGCTTAGGTGATCAGTGGGCAGATCTCTGCAGAAGGATGGGAGATTGCCATCCTGTCCTGGAGTGAAGTGTGTTAGGAGACAAAGAAGTAACACTGCACATCACCTTCAAGGGAGAACTATTAATAGCTTCTGATAAGGCAAGATGATAGAAAGGTGAGAAATATCCAGGATGAAAGGAACTTTATCCTCATGAAATCACTCCTCTGTCTGTAGCAGAAGATGTAGAGGAGGAAGACCAGAAAGAAGCTGGGTGGAGGGCCCTGATACGTGCTTCAGGATGGATGGAGGCAGGGTGAAAGACGGTTACCTGCTGTGGTCGATTTAGAAAGCGTGCCAGAAAAATATACCTGGCCTGTGGAACCAGACATGGGTTGACATGATCACCAGGCAGAGAACAACAGGTGCTGGGCTGTGTACTTAGGATGATAATATTAGGGCCCCAGAGGTATGCACATGGAAAGTTGGAATGCTGGCTCAGGGCTGCCCCTGCTGGGGTCCTGTGTGGCTCTCCTTGCCAGTACAAACCTTCCATGGGGCTCAGTGCCATGGATTCCAGTAAATTTATCCCTTTCCTGGAATTCAGGCCTCTCCCTCTGTTCTTGTGCAGGGCTTGGGCAGGAACCTGTTGTTTCAGGAGCCAGTAACCTTTGAGGATGTGGCTGTGTACTTCACCCAGAATGAATGGGCCAGCCTGCACCCTATGCAGAGGGCCCTACACAGGGAGGTGATGCTGGAGAATTATGCAAATGTGACTTCCTTGTGTAAGTCCTCCTTCCTCTCTGAAACTCAGCTTCTGCCCTTGGGAGCTCCTAGATTCCTCCTTAGCAGAACTAGGATCTCTTTAATACCATCAGAATTGATGCCCTATGGGCTGAGCTCCCTAATCCCCAGTGCCAGGGGTAGCTGGATGGAGAAGGAGCTCGGTTCACTTTGGTGTTTAACAGGACTTTTCTCTTCCCTGATTCCTAATGGAGACCCAACTGCAGGGGGCTTTCCTCTGGATACAGAGAGAACTGAGAAGGTTCCTGGTGCACTGTCTTCATTCCTTCCATCTTCCAGTTCCCTGGAGCTGATCTTGGCCCTATTGCCTATGTGTGAGTCCCCTAGGGCCCTCGTGTACACACCCCCCAGTGACTCTGGGAGCATTCTGTCCTCTTAGAGGCCAGAGTAAGCTTCAAGCCCTTCCTTAGATTCTGCAGATTCACTCCTCCCTGACTTCACTTAGTCTCCTGGGCCATCCTCTTCTATTTTCATCTGGCAAAGCAGAGTGTAGTCTGAGGGAGGTCAGTGTTGATTCTCCTCAGCTTCATGTTCCTTTTCTTTCTCCTGTAGCAGCATTTCCATTCCCCAAACCAGATCTGATATTCCAGCTGGAGCAAGGAGAAGCAGCATGGGGCCCAGATCCCTGGACACTTGCTGGGGGAGAGACCCTGAGAGGCATGTGCACAGGTGAGCAGGAGAGCCTACCATCCTCCTTTCCAGCTTTGCCTCCTCCTTTCTTTTAACAATTTAGCATGAAAAAGGTTTTTCCTTGTCATATGATGGTTGTGGGGATTAAAATAGTCACTCTTATTCAAAGAAGTGTTGCTTACCAGAACTTCATCCCCGAACTAGAAAAGACGAGTCCCGCCATTTTATTTCTGCCATTTTTCTTTGTAAAGCTAAAGGATTTCAGGCTGGATGTGGTGGCTTACACCTATATCCCAGCACTTTGGGAGGCCAAGGTGGGAGGGTGCTTGAGGCCAAGAGTTCAAGACCAGCCTGAACAACATAGCAAGACCCTGTCACTACAATAAATAAATAAATTAGCTGGGCATGGTGGCATGTGCCTATAGTGCCAGCTACTCAGGAGGCTGAGGCTGGAGGATCCCTTGAGCCAGGAGTTTGAGGTTGCAGTAAGCTAGGATCACACCATTCCACTCCAGCCTGGGTGACAGAGTGAGACCCTATCTCTAAAAAACAAAAGATTTCAAACAGGCTTCTGTTGGTTCGTCAGCTCAGGAATATAAACACATTATAGTAAGAACTTGGTTTTGTTTTTTTTTTTTTTTGAGATGGAGTCTCGCTTTGTTGCCTAGGCTGGAGTGCAGTGGCGCAGTTGTGGTTCACCACAACCTCTGCCTCCTGGGTTCAAGTGTTTCTCCTCCCTCAGCCTTCTGAGTAGCTGGGACTACATGCGCGTGCCACCATGACTGGCTAATTTTTGTATTTTTAGTAGAGATGGGGTTTCACTGTGCTGGCCAGGCTGGTCTCGAACTCCTGCCCTCTTGGTCCGCCCCACCCTTGGCCTCCCAAAGTGCTGGGATTACAGGTGTGAGGCACCATGCCTGGCCAAGCACTTGGTTTTTAAAAAATAGATTTATTTATTTATTTATTTGTTTATTTTTTGAGACAGAGTTTCACTCTTGTTGCCCAGGCTGGAGTGCAATGGCGTGATCTTCACTCACCGCAACCTCTGCCTTCCAGGTTCAAGCGATTCTCCTGCCTCAACCTCCCAAGTAGCTGGGATTATAGGCATGTGTCACCACACCCAGCTAATTTTGTATTTTTAGTAGAGATGGGGTTTCGCCATGTTGGTCAGGCTGGTCTCGAACTCCCAACCTCAGTTGATCTGCCCACCTCAGCCTCCCAAAGTGCTGGGATTATAGGTGTGAGCTACCGCACTTGGCCTATTTATTTATTTTTTGAGTCAGAGTCTTGCTGTGTCACTCAGGCTAGAGTGCAGTGGCACTATTTCGGCTCACTGCAACCTCTGCCTCCCAGGTTCAAGCGATTCTCCTGCCTCAGCCTCCCAAGTAGCTGGGATTACAGGCGCCCGCCACCACACCCGGCTAATTTTTGTAGTTTTAGTAGAGACAGGGTTTCACCATGTTGCCCAGGTTCGTCTTGAACTTCTTACCTCAAGTGATTCTCCTGCCTCAGCCTCCCCAAGTGCTGGGATTACAGGCATGAGCCACCGCGCCCAGCTAGAACTTGTTTTTATAAGAACATTTTGTGTGTGTGTGTGTATAAAACTATATACGTAAATGGAATTTTTCTAAGTTCATAAACACTGAATTTTACATTAGCTTTTGAAAGAAAGCATGTTTATGTATTGGGAATGAATGGTTTTCTTTTTTGAAAGATACTGAATTGAGTTAAATGTAAAGACCAATCAGAGATTTGGTATACAGCTTTCCTTATTCTATGGGCTCTGTTATCATATTCTGTCAATCTTTTATGCTATTCAGAGCCTCTGTAAGGCAAATGCTCCTTTCTAATTTCCCCACTTTGCCTTAATCAATACCTTAAATTGATTTCAGCATTTCAGATCATCTAGGGGCTTTCCCAGTATCCTTCCTGCAGTTGTTAGTGTTTCCCCTTGCCACAGGTGTACATTTTCTATTTAGCCTGCCAGATTAATCACATGAACACCTGAAGTGTGCCTAGTGCAGCTGAGGAACTGAGTTTTTAATTTTATTCCATTTTAATTAATTTAAATTTAAATAGCCACATGTGGCTAGTGGCCACCTTTTGGGAAAGTGCAGCCTTAAACAATGAAAACAGCAGCCTCAATCTGTTTTTTGTAGTTTATAGATTAGTAAATTTCAAACTCTCGTATGTATCAGAATTACTTGCAGAGCTTGTTAAAACACAGATTGCCAGGTGCCACCTCCAGAGATTTGAATTCAGAAGACTGGTGTGGGGCTGAGAATGTGCATTTCTTTTTCTTTTTTTTTCAAGATAGGGTCTTGTTATTTTGCCTAGGCCAGTCTCAAATTCCTGGGCTCAAGTGATTCTTTCACCTCTGCCTCCTAATTAGATGGGACTACTGGCACACACCACCAAACCCAGCCCCATTAATATGCATATCTAACAAGTTCCCAGATGATACTGGTCCAGGGACCACCATTTGAGACCACTGTTCTTGACAATCTAGAACCATATTCTTTAAACTCTGGGTTGCAACTCATCAATGAGTTGTTACCAGCATTTAAAAATTAGACTACATTGTATTAGGTGTAGATAAAGACTAAAGTAGTATAAAGTCTATTGTGAATGCATCATTTTTTTTTTTTTTTGGAAACAGAGTCTTGGTCTATCCCCCAGGCTGGAGCGCAGTGGCGCAATGTTGGCTCACTGCAATCTCTGCCTCCTGGGTTCAACCGATTCTCATGCCTCAGCCTCATGAGTAGCTGGGATTACAGGTGCCCGCCACCACACCCGGCTAATTTTTTGTATTTTTAGTAGAGACGGGGTTTTGCCATGTTGGCCAGGCTGATCTCGAACTCCTGAAATCAGGTGATCCACCTGCCTCGGCCTCCCAAAGTGCTGGGAGCCACTGTGCCCAGCATGAATACATCACTCTTAATAAGGACATTGTTTTGTTTCGGTTTCAGCTGTGTGTGTGTGTGTGTGTGCGCGCACATGTCTGTATTGTTTTAGGATCCAAAATGTGAGTCATGGTCAACAAGCCTCAAAAAACACTAAGATGAAAGTTTCATTTGTCAGATCTTTGGTGCTTGACAGGCAAAAAAGGTTTCTATGTTGTGGTGCTACCAGTGAAAGCATGATCCCCATACCCCCGCTCCAATTGCCATCTCCATTATGGGCAGGTTCTTGGCTGGGCCTTTTTTCCTTTCAAAGGTCAGTCTCCCAAAGGACAGCACTTGGGTTTTAAAATTGTGGTCTTCTCATGAACCCTTTGTAAGCAGCAGTGTTACAAACTGCTTTCTGTCCAGCCAGGCTTGTGATAGAGAACTAGAGAGCATTTCTTTAAAAATTACAGAATATTTTAAAGTATTTTGACAGGTTTTATGCCTTGATTGGACTTTGAGATCCACTGTTGTAGACAGTACCTCCCAGCCCTCTGGATACTATGTGGTGCTAGAGCTGCCTACCCATCTTTCTCTTCTCTGGTTTAGAGATTGCTTTTCTCACCTTTGGCTTCCTCTACTTTTCTTCATTGCTTCCCCTTCCTGCAACTTCACCCCATTCCCATTTTTCTTTAACCATTTGCCTCAATTAATAGCTTCTGCCATCCACACTGTTTTTGTCATCCATGTGGGATTGCTTACCTTCTCAAACTCCAGTTTGTTTACTTTCCCTTTGAGGTACCATCAGGTGGCTGTGTCTCTCTCAAAAAATTCATGTGTCTAGTGGGCGTGGTGGCTCACACTTGTAATCCCAGCACTTTGGGAGGCTGAGCTGGGCAGGCTGACCTGAGGCTGACCAGAGGTCAGGAGTTCGTGACCAGTCTGAACAACATGGAGAAACCCTGTCTCTACGAAAAATACAAAAAATTAGCCGGGTGTGGTGGCACATGCCTGTAATCCCAGCTACTTGGGAGGCTGAGGTAGGAGAATCACTTGAACCTGGGATGCGGAGGTTGTGGTGAGCCAAGATCATGCCATTGCACTCCAGCCTGGGCAACAAGAGCGAGACTCCACTCAAAAAAAAAAAAAAAAAAAAAAAAAATTCATGTGTCTAGGGCAAGCTGATACTGATTAACCCTTTTCCCTTCTGGAATAAATAAGGGACTTTTATGTTTTCTTTTTATCATGCTAGGTGGTAAAACCAAGACTGAGAATGAGGAAAAAACTGCACAGCTAAACATTTCTAAAGAATCAGAGTCCCACAGACTGATAGTGGAGGGACTGCTGATGGACGTTCCCCAGCACCCTGACTTCAAGGACAGGTTAGAGAAGTCACAGCTACATGATACAGGGAATAAAACAAAGATAGGGGATTGCACAGATTTGACAGTCCAGGATCATGAATCTTCCACCATTGAAAGGGAGGAGATAGCCAGGAAATTGGAAGAAAGTAGTGTCAGCACACATCTCATTACAAAGCAGGGTTTTGCCAAAGAACAGGTGTTTTATAAATGTGGTGAGTGTGGCAGTTACTACAACCCACATTCAGACTTTCACCAGCATCAGAGAATTCACACTAATGAGAAGCCCTACACATGCAAAGAATGTGGGAAAACCTTCAGATATAACTCAAAACTGTCACGGCATCAGAAAATCCACACTGGAGAGAAACCATACTCATGTGAGGAATGCGGACAAGCCTTCAGTCAAAATTCCCACCTTCTTCAGCATCAGAAGCTCCATGGTGGACAGAGGCCCTATGAATGTACTGACTGTGGTAAAACCTTCAGTTATAATTCAAAACTGATTCGGCATCAGAGAATCCATACTGGGGAGAAGCCCTTTAAATGTAAGGAATGTGGGAAAGCCTTCAGGTGTAGCTATGACTGCATCATCCATGAACGAATTCACACTGGGGAGAAGCCCTATGAAAGTAAGGAGTGTGGGAAGAGTTTGAGTTCTAATTCAGTTCTGATTCAGCATCAGAGAATCCACACTGGGGAGAAACCTTATGAATGTAAAGAGTGTGGCAAGGCCTTCCACCGCAGTTCAGTATTTATTCAGCACCAGAGGTTCCACACTGGGGAACAACTCTACAAATGTAATGAATGTTGGAAAACTTTCAGCTGTAGCTCCCGCTTCATAGTGCATCAGAGAATCCACACTGGGGAGAAACCCTATGAATGCCAGGAATGTGGGAAGACATTCAGTCAAAAGATCACTCTGGTTCAGCATCAGCGAGTTCACAATGGGGAGAAACCTTATGAGTGTAAGGAGTGCGGGAAAGCCTTCAGATGGAATGCAAGTTTCATTCAGCATCAGAAGTGGCATACTAGGAAGAAACTCATCAATGGAACAGGGCTATCCACAGTTAAGCCCTACTGTCCCTGCGCCATCCTCTCTCCTCTGCCTCCCCAACATACCTGCTCTGCCCCAGCCCCACCAGGGCCTCCCTTATCTTCTTCACATGCAGTGGTACTTCCTCCCTCTGTGCCTTTCTTCCTGCTGCTTCCCTCATCTGAAAAGGCCAACCCTTCACCTGTCCAAATAGCACATTTTTTTCAGGATCTCGCTTTTCCTGGGAAGTCATCCCTTCAGAGCCCGAATCCTTTGTCTCACTCCCTGTAAGCCCCGTCACGTTCTCAAAATCCTTTGCACCTCAAGTTAGGGATTCCACTGGTCTCCTGATTGTGTCTATTGATATTCCTCTGGTCTTGTATAAGTTGTTACTGTTTTCCTAACTTCATTTTAAATTCTCACGCTTAAGGACCATGTTTGATTAGTTTCTTTTATCCCCCGGTAGGAAATGGCAGTACTTATTCTTTATCGTGTCCACATTTGGGCTGTATTATCAGTCTGCATCTCTCTTCTGGGGCTACTGGAGTTGGAAGAGTTTGCAGAACATTTTGGGGTTTAGGGCATATGGCATTATGATTATGATGAGATGGGGCATTATAATTAGAGAGTAGGAGAAATGCAAAGCCTATGGGAGAACATAATCAGATAAAGTGTCCAATGATTGCTTTCAAGAGCTTTTTTTTTTTTAGGGGGTTGGGGGTGGTGCCGGAGTTTCACTCTTGTCGCCCAGGCTGTTTGCAGTGGTGTGATCTTGGCTCACTGCAACCTCTGCCTCCAGGGTTCAAGTGATTCTCATGCCTCAGCATCCCGAGTAGCTGGGACCACAGGCATGCACCACCACGCCCCGCTAATTTTGTATTTTTAGTAGAGACAGGGTTTCACCATGTTGGCCAGGCTGGTCTCAAAATCCTGACCTCAGGTGATTCACCTGCCTCAGTCTCCCAAGTGCTGGGATTACAGGCATGAGCCACTGCATCTGGCCTGCTTTCAGGAGTTAAGCAGGGCCATTTGGTGGACCAGGGGCAAGGCTCACTGAAAGAATGTAAGACTTGGAATTTTTTATTACCTTGATAGTATAAAAAATTATGAGGGTCCTGTTTATGCAAAAAGAAAATGAAGTGATGAGTTGGCATTGATAGCAATAATGTAAAATTATGTCTTTGAGCTTTATTGGAAGGGGATATGGTTTTTCAATTTGGGTTCCTTCTCTATTTTCATTTTCCTTTTTTTTTTGAGACAGGTTCTTGTTCTGTCATCCAGGCTGGATTGCAGTAGTGCGATCATGGATCACTGCAGTGTTGACCTTCCAGGCTCAAGCAATCCTCCCACCTCAGCTTCCCAAGAAGCTCGGAGGTAGTGCAGCCTCCCAGTTTCTCAGAGGGCTGAGGTGGGAGGATTGCTTGAGCCCTGGGGGCATACACCACCACACCCAGCTAATTTTTGTATTTTTTGTAGAGACAGAGTTTTGCCATGTTGCCCAGGCTGGTCTCAAACTCCTGGACTCAAATGATCCTCCCACTTCAGCCTCCCAAAGTGCTGGGATTACAGGCATGAGCCACCATGTCCAGCCTCTATTCTTTTTCATATCTATTGAATTTCAGTACCCACTCATATATGTAGGTACAAAAAGTGACTTGGACTTGTACCCTTTAGGGTAGATGCCTGAGTATAGTAATCTCTAAAGCTGTACATGGATGGAACTTGTTGGCATCACACTGGTGAGCACCAGAGGCAAAGAAGAGAAACCTGACCATGACTTGCTGTAGTTTCTCAGAAGTGAGTCCATTCTTGATGAGTTACTATGCAGGCCCTTGGATATGTCGTCACACCTACTCCAGATTTCCCTATGATTAAATCTGAATTTTATTGGTGGCACTTTTAAATTAGTTTTATAAAGAACTGTTTTGATGACACCAAGAAATGTTTTCAGTGTGCAGATTGCTATTGTTTGAATATCCCCAGCAAAATTCATGTTGAAACTTAATCCCCATTGTAACAGTACTGGGTGGGGGGTCTTTAAGAGGTGATTAGGATTAGCCAAGTTCATCAGGGTGGAGCCTCCACGATGGGACTGGTGGCTTTATGAGGAGAGGAAGAGCAACCGGAACTGGAACACATGCCTGCTCTGTCTTGCCTTTTGATGCCTCCTGCCATGTCATGATGCAGCAAGTAAGCCCTTACCAGATGCCTGCACCTTTATATTGGACTTCTCAGCCTTCAGAACTGTGAACTAAATAAACCTCTATTCTGTATAAATTACCCAGTCTATGGTATTCAGTTAGAGCCACACAAAATGTAACAAGACAGAATATTGATAGCCATAAGTAGGTTTGCTGCTCTGACATTTACATAAAAATGTAGAAGTGGCTTTGGAGCTGAGTAATGGGTAGAGGCTTGAAAAATCTGGAAGATCAGGTCAGACAAAGCCTGTATTATCTAATGGAGCATTAAGGGTGATTTTGGCCAAGGCTTAGAAGAGAAGACTAGGGAAAGTCTGAACCTTCTTAGAGATTACAGGAGGTCCTTGAACAACTTGGGTTTCAACTGTGTGGGTCCACTTATGGACTTTCTTCTGCCTCTGTCACCCCTGAGATGGCAAGACCAGTCCCCCTCCTCTCCCCTTCTCAGCCTGCTTAACAAAATGACAAGGATACAGACCTTTATGATGATCCATATAATATAGTGAATTATATTTACTAAATATAATTTCTCTTATGATTTTCTTAATATTTTCTCTAGCTTTATTATAAGAATATAGTGTCTAATATGTATAACATAAAAAATATGTGTTGATCGACTGTTTCAGTAAGGCTGTGGTCAACAGTAGACTATTAGTAGTTACATTTTTGGGGAGTTAAAAGTTATACATGGCATGGGTTGGTGCCCATAACCCCTGAGTTGTTCCAGGGTCAGCTGTACTTAGGTGATCTTGACAAGAATGTTGATATAAATATGGACAGTAAAGGCCATTCTAATGAAGTCTCAGATGGAACTGAATAAAATCGTATTGGAAACTGGAGCAAAAGCCATCCTTGTTATAAAGTAGCAAAGAATTTGGCTGAGCTGTGTCTGTGCCAGGCTTTATGGAAGGCAGAATTTAAGAGTGATGAACTAGAATATCTGATGGAAGAAATGTTTAAGCAGCAAAAGCATATAGGCTATTGCATGGCTAGTTTGAACTGCTTACAGTAAAATAAGAGGAAAGAGATGATTTAAAGACAACTTACAATTGAAAGGAAAGTAGAGTGGAAAGATTTGGAAAACTCACAGCCTAGAAGACTGCCACCAAGACCCCCAAACTATAGAGCTACCAATGTGCAATACCAGCCTGGGAGAGCTGTGGTCATGAGACTCTGACTTCAGCGAGCTCAAGTGTGGACCCAGCCCAGCAAAGCCATAGGGGTGGGGCTGCCTGAGGCTTTGGAGGCCCAAACTTCTGAGTGTGTCCAGAAGATTGCACATGGACTGAAAGAGCATTCTGAAGTTTTAAGATTTAATGGCTTTTTTTTTTTTTTTTTTTTTGGCTGGGTTTTAGACTTACTTGGGACCAGTTACCCCTTTTTTTCTTGCCTGTTTCCCCCATTGGAATGGGAATGTCTATCTTATGCCCGTTTCACCATTGTATTTTGGAAGTAGATAACTTGTTTTGACTTCACAGGTTTACAGCTGGAGAGAAATCACTTCGGGAGGAATCATCCCTTGAGTTACGCCCATATCTGATTCAGATGACACTCTGGACTGTTTGAGTTGATAGCTAAGTGAATTAAGACTTTTGGGGCCAGTAGGATAGAATGAATGCATTTTGTATGTGAGAAGGTCATGAGTTTGGAGTCAGTTGGCAGGGGCAGAATGCTGGGGTTTAAATGTCCCAACCAAAACTCACGTTGGAACTTAATCCCCGCCAAGCACGGTGGCTCACGCCTGTATTTCCAACACTTTGGGAGGTCAGGAGTTCGAGACCAGCCTGGCCAGTGTGGTGAAACTCCATCTCTATTAAAAATACAAAAATTAGCCGGGTGTGGTAGCAGGCGCCTGTAATCCCAGCTACTCAGGAGGCAGATGCAGGAGAATCGCTTAAACCCAGGAGGGAGAGGTTACAGTGAGCTGAGATCATGCCGCTGTACTCCAACGGGCAACAGAGTGAGACTCTGTCTCAAAAAAAAAAAAAAAAAAGAAACTTAATCCCCATTGTAACAGTATTAAGAGGTGGGGCTTTTAAGAGATGATTAGAACTAGACACAGTTATCAGCTTGGGGCCCCTATGATGGGACTGATGGCTTTATAAGAAGAGGAAGGGAGACCTGAGCTGACATGCATGCTCTTGCCATCTTGCCATGTGATGCTTTCCATCATGTTATGACACAGCAAGAAGGCCAGATACGGCCTCTCCACAGTTCCCAGCCCTCGGAACCATGAGCTAAATAAACTTCTTTTCTTTATAAATTACCCAATCTGTGATATTCTGTTATAGTAACAGAAAACAGACTGACACTGATCTTACCAGACATTATGATCTCACTGGTTTGGCCTACTGCCTAGAGACTGACCCTTCTCAGAATCACTGCTTCAGGGCAGTATAACAACATGCAAAGGTTTATTTATTTATTTATTATTTTTTGAGATGAAGTTTCACTCTTGTTGCCCAGGCTGGAGTGCAATGGCGCGATCTTGGCTCACCACAACCTTTGCCTCCCAGGTTCAAATAATTCTCCTGCCTCAGCCTCCCGAGTAGCTGGGACTACAGGCATGCGCCACCATGCCTGGCTAATTTTGTATTTTTAGTAGAGATGGGGTTTCTCCATGTTGGTCAGGCTGGTCTCAAACTCCTGACGTCAGGTGAGCTGCCCACCTCAGCCTCCCAAAGTGCTGGGATTACAGGCATGAGCCACCGCGCCCGGCCACAAAGGTTTTTTTAAAAATGTAGTTTTTTAAAAAACAAAGGTTTTTTTAAAAAACCTTTGTGGCTGGGCGCAGTGGCTCATGCCTGTAATCCCAGCACTTAATGTAAAAAAACAAACTATGAAAAATATTTCAGAGACGTTTAACCTGAGCCAATGTGAAGTGACCGTGGCCTGGAGAAAACACAAACCCAGGAAACCTTGAGTAAGTAGTCCTGAGGCAGTCAGAATGTAACTCTGTTTTATACATTTCAGGGAAGCAGAAGCTACACAAAAAGCCATCAATCAATACATGGAGGTTATACATTGGTTTGGTCCCAAAAGGCAAGATATCTTGAAGCAGGGGAATACAGGTCATAGGTGGGTTCAGAGAGTCTTTTTTTTCTTTTTTTGAGACAGAGTCTTGCTTTGTTGCCCAGGCTGGAATGCAGTGGTGCAATTGAGTTGAGACGGGGTTTCACCATGTTGGCCGGGCCTGTCTTGAACTCCCGAACTCAAGTGATCCACCCGCCCCAGCCTCCCAAAGTGCTGGGATTACAGGCGTGTGCTAAGATTACACGCGTGAGCCACCGTGCGGGGCCAGAGATTATTTAATTTGTAATTGTTTAGAAGAACAAAGTGTGGTCTAAGAACTTGGAGTTACCAGAAAGGAATGTTTAAGTTAAGGAAGTTTGTAGCCAGGTGTGGTGGCTCACACCTGTAATCCCAATACTTTGGGAGGCCAAGGTAGGAGTATCACTTGAAATCAGGAGTTCAAGACCAGCCTGGGCAACATAGGAAAACTGTGTTTCTACTAAAAATAATTTTTTAAAATTTAATTTAATTTAAAAAAGCATAATGTTACGCATCATGTGATGCTATGCTAGAGTTGAGTTGTGAGACCAAGCCACTATATATATATTTTATAAAATATATATAATATAGGCTGGGCGCAGTGGCTCATGCCTGTAATCCCAGCACTTTGGGAGGCCGAGGTGGGTGGATCACCTGAGTTTAGTAGTTCGAGACCAGCCTGGCCAATATGGTGAAACCCCATCTCTACTAAAAACACAAAAATTAGCCGGGCATGGTGGTGGGCGCCTGAAATCCCAGCTACTTGGGAGGCTGAGGCAGGAGAATTGCTTGAACCTGGGAGGCGGAGGTTGCAGTGAGCCAAGATCTTGCCACTGCACTCCAGCCTGGGCGACATATCTGAAAAAATAAATAAATAAATAAATAAATAAGAAATATATATATATACACACACACATATATGTGTGTGTGTGTATATATACTGTGTGTGTGTATGTGGGTATGCGTGTGTATATATATAGTGTGTGTGTGTATATATATTATACACAGACAGAGTCTCACTCTGTCGCCCAGGCTGGAGTGCTGTGGCGCAACCTCGGCTCATTGCAGGCTCCGCCTCCCGGGTTCACGCCATTCTCCTGCCTCAGCCTCCCGAGTAGCTGGGACTACAGGCGCCCGCCACCATGACCAGCTAATTTTTTGTATTTTTAGTAGAGACAGGGTTTCACCGTGTTAGCCAGGATGGTCTCGATCTCCTGACCTCGTGATCCGCCCGCCTCAGCCTCCCAAAGTGCTGGGATTACAGGTGTGAGCCACCGCGCCCAGCCCCAAGGAGTTTCTATTTCTTCTTTTTCTTTTTCTTTTTCTTTTTTTTTTTTGAGATGGAATTTCACTCTGTCACCCAGGCTGGAATGCAACGACGTGATCTCGGCTCACTGCACTCTCCGCCTCATGGGTTCAAGCGATTCTCCTGCCTCAGTCTCCTGAGTAGCTGGGATTACAGGCATGAGCCACCACGTCTGGCTAATTTTTGTATTTTTACTAGAGACAGGGTTTCACCATGTTTGCCAGGCTGGTCTCGAACTCCTGACCTCAGGTGATCTGTCTGCCTCGGCCTCCCAAAGTGCTCTGATTACAGGCATGAACCACCGCACCTGGCCTTCTATTTCTTCGGAAAGTGAAATGGTTATAGCTAAACATACTGACTTTTCCCCTTGTGATACTGTAATACAATAAGAAAGATATATTTGTCCTTTTCCCCAGTTTCTGGCATAAAGCTGCTAAAATCCTTGTAGTTTCCTAGTAATAAGAGCATCTTTTGTTATAATATTCAGTCTTAGTTCTTGGCACGTGAACTTCTGAGACCCTTACAACCTCCAGAGTGGTGTGTCTTTTGTATGCTAATGAGATGACTGGTAGCTGAGGTCCCTGAGATAGCTTAGGGATGGGGTCTGGTGGCAGAAAGATCAAGGAATAATTAGAGGGCTGGAACATTCAACCCCAACCTCCAACCTCTGGGAAGGGGAGAGGGGCTGGAGGCTGAGCTAATCATCAATGGCTAATAATGTAATCAATCATCCCTATGTAATGAAACCTCCATACAAACCCTAAACAAGGAGATTCAGAGAGCTTCCAGGTTTGTGAACACATGGAGGTGCTTGAAGGGTGGTGCATGGAAGGTCCATGCCCCTCCCTCCATACCTTGCCCTTTGTATCTCTTCCATTTGGCTGTTCCTGAGTTGTGTCCTTTATAATAAATCAGTAATAGGAAGTAAAGTGCCTTCCTGATTTCTGTGAGCCATTCTAGCACATTATCAAACATGAGAAGAGGGTTACGGGAACAGAAGTACAGTGGCCCAGAACTTATGATTGGCATCTGAAGTGGGGACAGTCTTGTGGGACTGAGCCTTTAACCTGTATGGTTTGATGCTAACTCTGGGTAGTTAGTGCCAGAGTTGAATTGTTAGACACCTAGCTGGTGTCCAGAGAGCTGAAGAATTGGTTGTTGGTGTGGGAAGAAACCCAAATATTTATGTGAGAATTTGAGCAGAAACAGTTCATACTCCCCTCTACTTGCTAGTTCAAGATTTGCGTAAGGAATGTCCACTTTCTTCAGGAAAGACGGATGGCTATTAACTAAGTTGTGCTGTTTTCAGACTTTTGCCTTTAACAGTGACTTAGCTAAGTGTGCTATTTAGGATTCTGTTTAAAAATAGCAGAAACCTACTTGAATTAACTTAAATACACTTAATTTATTATGAGGATTTCTGCATGTACCCCGGCACCCAAAGGCAAGAATGCAACTAGAAGTTCTGGAGCGTGGAAAATCCAAGCAATCAGGAACAACAGGCAGCACACTCAGGTTCAATCTCAGCTCTTTCCTCACTTCTGATCCCTTTTTTGCTCTTTGCTTTCCTGCTTTCTCTGATCCTAGGCATAGGGCAGAAATTGCCAGAGGTCCTAAGTTTACAACTCCATTTCAGAGACCAGCCCGAATTCAGTTAGAATCTCTCAGACTTAATTCCTAATTCTTGGCAGAGAGAATAGGATTTGCTCAGTTTGGGTTGGGTGTTCACTTCTGGTCTGCTCCTATGGCCCGGGGGGCTGGGTCATGTGATGTAAATGAAGCTTCCAGGGCCCCATCCTTTGGGAGGGGGTGGTAAACCAGGCTGATCAGACACCCAAAAGATGCCTGTTGCTAATTAGATCACAGTCTTTTCCCTCATTTCTATTGCTTCATGTCTCCTGACAACTAAGATAACTGAGAAGCTTCAGGATTTTTTTTTTCTCTTCTGCCTGGAAACTTTCATAAATTTATCTTTGACAATTCATTCTGCCTTTGTGTTGATTATACTCTATTAACGTTTTTTGGCTCTCAGTGATCTCTCAGACTGCATTCACATCTTCCTCTGATGACAGTTTGTGATAGCCAGTGGGTGGAAGAGCTGGTGCGGTTAGGGAAATGGGGATATAGTCTCCTCTGATTTCCTTGGGGCTCTGTCTTTGGGGTAAACAGCCACCTCTGGCCATAGCTGAGTGAGTTGGATCTTTCTGTTTGGGATATATGTGTGCAAGCAACTCAACAGTAGCAAGGCTGGCTCTCTGGCTATAGCTCTCCATTTGATTCAGTTCTGGTTATCTCTCCCCTCCCTTCCCCTCCCCTCCTCACTCCTCTCCTTCTTCTTCTTTTTTTTTTTTTTTTTGTATTTTCATATCCACTCCAATATGGAAGCTGTCTTGGTGGTAACAACAACTGTGTGGCTGCATGATTTCTCCTTTAATTCTGTCTCTACTGCCATTCCTCCTAATAAGTCTCTGGAATCTCCTATTCTACCAGAATAGGTCTCTGGTAGGGTATTTCCTGCCTCTCCTTGAATGCCCCTGCCCCTAGCCGTCATCTTTCCAAGCTGAGATTTCTTAGTAGCACCTTCAGACACATCTCATTCCATAAACTCCCCATTCTCTCTCTCTCTCTCTCTCTCTATATATATATATATATATTTCTCCAAGAGGGGTCCTTGCTCCCATAGCCGGAGTGCAGTGGTGTGATCTTGGCTCACTGCAGCCTCCACCTCCCGGGTTCAAGTGATTCTCCTTCCTCAGCCTCCAGAGTAGCTGGGATTACACGCATGTGCCACCACGCCCAGCTAATTTTTGTATTTTTAGTAGAGATGAGGTTTTGCCAGTTGGCCAGGCTGGTCTCGAACTCCTGACCTCGTGATCCCCCCGCCTCAGCCTCTCAAAGTGTTAGGATTACAGGCATGAGCCACTGCGCCCGGCCTGTTCTTTATATCTTAACAGCAGTTAACAAGCTGTGGGGGAAGAACTCTGCCTCTTACAGTTCAGTCCAAATTATAATAAGCTTGGCTAATACACCTCTGCACTTGAGACTGTGAAATTGGGCTACTTCTCTAGTTTGTAGGCTTCCCCTTGGGGGAGGGTAACACTCAGTATGTCAAAGCTTGCTGTGTTAACAAGGACTTTAGAGGGAATGGCGATGGAGCACAGACTGGAGATGGTTAGATTCATCTTTACCAGTCCAGCCCCACTGGACAAGGTCCTAGGAATGGTGAGGGCTTATAAAGAGATACAAAGAGCTATTAATATTTCCCTATATGATGCCATGCCCTGGAGGCCAAATCCTCCTCTCCTCTTTTTTTTTTTTTTTTTCTTGACAGGGTCTCACTTTGTCACCCAGGCTGGAGTGGAGTGGGGAGATCTTGGCTCACTGCAGCCACCTCAACCTCCTGGGCTCAAGCCATCCTCCTGCCTCAGTCCCCCAAGTAGCTGGGACTACAGGCATGCACCATCATGCTTGGCTAAATTTTTTTTTTTTGAGACGGAGTCTTGCTCTGTTCCCCAGGCTAGAGTGCAGTGGCGTGATCTCGGCTCACTGCAAGCTCCACCTCCCTGATTCACACCATTCTCCTGCCTCAGCCTCCCGAGTAGCTGGGACTACAGGCACCCGCCACCACACCCGGCTACTTTTTTTGTATTTTTTAGTAGAGGCAGGGTTTCACTGTGTTAGCCAGGATGGTCTTGATCTCCTGACAGTCAGGAAATGATTACTGTAATGTTATAGTATGGATTGATATATGGGTACAGCAAATTTCCTTTTTCCCCCAAAAATATTCTTACTAGTCTTTTCATCTGTCCCTCTGTATAAGCTTCATAATCCAGATTCTTTAGAACTTTAGAATAAAAAATTATTTCCTTTGGGATTGCAGTGACTTATAGATTAAATGAGAAATGACAGTTTTAGAAAAATAATGCTTTCCACTTATGAACATGTTCTCTCTTGTTATTTATTCAGTTCTTCTTTTATGTTTTTCAGTGAAGGGGTGTGTGTGTGTGTGCGCGCGCGTGCGTGCGCGCACATGCGTGCACACGTGCATGTGTGCGCTATAGGTCTTGTCCATCTTCCAACTGAATTTTGGGGTATACTATTGATTTTCTATGTTGGTCTTCATCTGGCCATCTAATTATCTACAGCGCATCTGCTTCCTTCCCACGTTCCCACCCAGGGCTTGAGTAGGAATCTTTTGTTTCAGGAACTAGTGACCATCAAGGATACAACTTTCTATTTCACCTACAAACAATGGGCCAGCCTGATGCCTGCTCAAAAGACCTTGTACAGAGATGGTATGGGAGATATAGTTCTGTTGCTTCTCCGGATGACGCCCTCTCTAGGACTCAGCCTTTGTACTTAGCTTCCTGGCTTCTTTCTTCTTATAGGCTGAGGTATCTCTCATAAGCTCATTTTCAGAATTCCATGAGCTGAGTTACCTAACTCACCCGCCTCAGGGACTGCTGGCCAGGGAGAGCCCTAGGTTCTCTGTAGTATTGAAACAGATGTCCCCAGTTCCCTAGTAGAGGCTCTGCTTTGGGCACAATGGGAAATGAAAATTTTTTTGATGCCCTAATTGAGCCCTCTGTCCCTACACCATCCCTGTTTTCTTGAGATCTTAGCCTCCTACCATGTGGGTGGGATACTACCACTATTTCAGCCCACACTCTCACAGGGCCAGATGTGTTACGCTCCTTCCTGAGTAAGACAGTTGGGCTTCTTCTGTAGAGTGCTCCACTTTCCCTGAAATCCCGCCTCACTTGTTCTCCTGGGTGTTCCAGTTCTTCCTTCACTTGCTAAAGGCAGAAGATGGGCTGAAAAGAGTTCCAGATATCAACTCTGGTTGACTCCCCACATTTTCCTATTCCTTTTTTTTCTCCTTGAGAAACATTTTATTCCCAAAACAAGTTCTGATATCTCTGCTGGAGCAAGGGGGAATACCATGGGGCCCAGATCCCTGGGTGCTGCTTGGCAGAGAGGCCCTGAGAGGTGTCTGTTCTGGGGAGTGAGAGAACCTGTGAGCTTCCCTTCCTGCTTTTCCTCTTTGTTTTTGTTTTTGTCTGTTTGCTTGTTTTAAGAGATAGGGTCACCGGGCACGGTGGCTCATGCCTGTAATCCCAGCACTTGGGGAGGCTGAGGTGGGCGCATCACTTGAGGTCAGGAGTTTGAGACCAGCCTGGCCAACATGGTGAAACCCGGTCTCTACTAAAAGTACAAAAATTAGCCAGGTGTGGTGGCAGGCGCCTATAATCTCAGCTACAGGCCCTGGTGTGTGATGTTCCTCTCCCTGTGTCCATGTGTTCTCATTGTTCAACTCTCACTTATGAGTGAGAACAGGCAGTGTTTGGTTTTCTGATCTTGTGATAGTTTGCTGAGAATGATGGTTTCCAGCTTCATCCATGTCCCTGTAAAGGACGTGAACTCATCCTTTTTTATGGCTGCATAGTATTCCATGGTGTATATGTGCCACATTTTCTTAATCCAGTCTATCGTTGATGGACATTTGGGTTGGTGCCAAGTCTTTGCTGTTGTGAACAGTGCTGCCATAAACATACGTGTGCAGGTGTTTTTATCGTAGAATGATTTATAATACTTTGGGTATATGCCCAGTAATGAGATTGCTGGGTCAAATGGTATTTCTAGTTCTAGATCCTTGAGGAATCACCACACTGTCTTCCACAATGGTTGAACTAATTTACACTCCCACCAATGATGTAAAGCATTCCTATTTTTCCACAACCTCTCCAACATCTGTTGTTTCCTGACTTTTTAATGATCGCCATTCTAACTGGCATGAGATGGTATCTTAAGACTCAGAGGTGTTCCTCTCCATGGAAATCTTTAGTAAAAGGTAAAATATTTATATGATCTGAAGAGAAACCAGAGTATAATTTTCTACTATTTTCAATACAAAGATGTGTTTTCATTACAATTAGAGGAATATAGGCTTCTGTGAGCTAGCCTGGAAGCAAACATAATCATTATTGTTCATTGTTTCTGTGAGAAAATGTAATGCTGTTTCTAAATATTGACCTAAAAATAAACTCTGAGGAATTCATGATTGTAACTGGATGGAAACTGGCTTTCTTCATTTGAAATAAATTAATTGAACAAGATAAAAAAAATCCAGAGACATATATTTTGGCTTTTCTTCTTATTTTCAGCCTGTTCCAATTTCAAATCAAACTATACAGAATCCTTTTATAGCATAGTGCCTTTCAATCCAGCCCCACCATTACCTTGAAGCACTCCCTTCCCAGTAATGACCCTGCCCTAGGACTTAAGGCTATTTCGGTAAGAAAACTTCCCAACAGTCCTTCTGCATCTACTTGTGAATCCTCTTTGCTGCAGCTATAGGTCATCTGATTAGTCCACTAATGGCCTTCATTAATGAAAAGAATAGCCTTCTAAAATTGTAGATTAACTAAGAATATTCCTTATGCAGCCAGTAGCTTTCTTATCTGCTTTCGGTATCAGGCAACTTTCTGATGAAGATTTTCTCTCTTATCACAGAATATTTCATGGGTAATATTTGAACATAGAATTTTCTGGAAGTAAGAGTCGTTGGTTGGGTGTTGGAACCCTCGGTTCCTGGTCTGTGCTTCTCAACCTGCTGGATCTGGTGTGGTGCTGCAGCTGCTCACCTAGCCCTCTCCTCCAGACCCAGGCACATCCTGTTTCTTCTTCCCATGCTCTTGCTGCTGCTTCTCCCTCTTCCACCTCACTCTTTTCTCTAACCTCCTTCCCATCTTGAAGGGACCTGTTCATCTCCCTCTACACTCTTTAATTCTTGTCGCCCTGCTTCTGGAAACAAAATAGCTCCTCTTTTGACCCATCCTGTTAATTACCAGCATCTTCAGTTTTCTGTGGGATCCCATTAGGTCTCTGTCCTTGTTTCCTCTGGCCCTTATGCAGCCATTTTAGTCTGTTGGGAAGAAACCATATACTCAGAAAGTAACCTAGTAACACTTGATTGACTTTCTCCTCCAGCCCAGCTAATGATTGAAATTTGACCCTTCCTTCCCTCCTTCCTTTCCTTTTCCTTCCTTCCTTCCTCCCTCTCTCCCTCCCTCCCTCCCTCTTTCTTTCTTTCTGAGTCTTGCTGTCACCCTGGCTGGAGTGCAGTGGTACAATCTTGGCACACTGCAATCTCTGCCTCCTGGGTTCAAGCGATTCTTGTGCCTTAGCCTCCCAAGTAGCTGAAACCACAGGCACATACCTCCATGCCCAGCTAGTTTTTGTATTTTAGTAGAGATGGGGTTTTGCCATGTTGGCCAGGCTGGTCTCAAACTCCTGACCTCAAGTGATCTGCCTGTCTCGGCCTCCCAAAGTACTGGGATTACAGGTGCGAGCCACCATGTCTGGCCTTGTCTTTTCTTTTTGTTATGTCACCAGATAAGACCAGAATTGTCATTAAGGGACTAATCCACAGTTGCCAACTTCTGAAGAAATAGAACCCCAAGGACTGACATCAGCAAGGGATGCAGTCTAGCACTCTGACCATTAGGGCAGCTTAGAGTGGCAGCAGGGTCATTGCACAAGGAAGAAAAAGACGAAGAAGAGAGGTTTCATAGATGTATCAGTCAGGCAATATAGGTCCCTCCACTGTTCAGAAGAGAAGTTTAAGAAATTAGGTAAAATCATTAGTGACAGCATGCACCTTGTTACAAATCTGAGAGTTCACACAGAACAGATCTAATGAATGTGGTGAGTGAAGTTGATGTTTCAAACTAAGGTCAGTCTTTCACCAACATCAGAGAATTTACCCTGGGTAGATATCATACAATTGTAAAGAATGTAGAAAAGCCTTTAAATATAGGTCAGAACTTTCACAGCACCAGAAAATCCACATAGGGAGAAACGGTACGCCATGTAGGGAATGGACAAGCTTTTAATCAGAACACCCACCTTCTTTTTTTTTTTTTTTCTTGAGATGGAGTCTCGTGCTGTCACCCAGGCTGAAGTGTAGTGGTGCAATCTTGGCTCACTGCAACCTCTGCTTCCCGGGTTCAAGCAATTCTCCTGCCTCAGCTTCCCGAGTAGCTGGGATTACAGTGCGTGTCACCACACCACACCTGGCTAATTTTTGTATTTTTTTTTTTTTTTTTTTTGTGACAGAGTCTCACTCTGTCGCCCAGGCTGTAGTGCAATGGCACGAGCTCAGCTCACTGCAACCTCCACCTCCCAGGTTCAAGCGATTCTCCTACCTCAGCCTCCCAAGTAGCTGGGACTATAGGTGCCCACCACCATGCCCGGCTAATTTTTATATTTTTAGTAGAGATGGGGTTTCACCATATTGGCCAGGCTGGTCTCAAACTCCTGACCTTGTGATCCACCCGCCTTGGCCTCCCAAAGTGCTGGGATTACAGGCGTGAGCCACCGTGCCCGTCCTAATTTTTGTATTTTTAATAGAGACGGGGTTTCGCCATGTTGGCCAGGCCAGTCTCGAACTCCTGGCTTCAAGTGATTGGCCCGTCTCTGCCTCCCAAAG
This sequence comes from Pan troglodytes, assembly GCF_028858775.2. Classification (NCBI taxonomy): domain Eukaryota; kingdom Metazoa; phylum Chordata; class Mammalia; order Primates; family Hominidae; genus Pan; species Pan troglodytes. The sequence continues at coordinate 44,514,924 of NC_086015.1, forward strand.
TGCTGGGATTACAAGCATGAAACACCTGCCCGGCCAGAACACCCACCTTCTTTAGCATCAGAAAACTCCACGGTGATGGCAGCTGTATAAATGGATGGAGTGCGGAAAAAAACTGAAGCTCCAAGATTGCCTTGAATTCTGATTCATTCTGTACCAGAAACTAAACATTCAGATGACAATTGTTCAAGGCCAGGCACAGTGGCTCACACCTGGAGTTCAAGACCAACCTGGCCAACATGATGAAACCCCCTCTCTCCTAAAAATACAAAAATTAGCCAGGTGTGGTGGCAGGTGCCTGTAATCCCAGCTACTTGGGAGGCTGAGGCAGGAGAATCACTTGATCCCAAAGGTGGAGGTTGCAGTGAGCCAAGATCGCACCATTGCACTCCACCCTGGGTGACAGAGCAAGACTCTGTCTCAAAAAGAAAAAAAAAGGCACTTGTTCAAGAGTAGGGCTGTCCACAGTTAGACCCTGCTAAGGAATGACTGTTCGTTATCTCACCTCCTAATTACAGGGAGAGAGTGTGGTCTGGCCCCACTCAGATCATATATTCATTCTTGATTAATTCAACTATGGGTGGGGGAGCAGAATTACACAGTATTTACACAGCTATCTGGGACTCACTGCTGTTGGTGAGGAGGGCAGTCAAAGGGGCTGTTGTATGCTGATAGATACTCTACAAAGACCGTGCCATGTTGAGCATATACTTCCTAGACTAAGTTCATTTCCCTCAACACTCCATGCCAGAGGCTCTTAACCCAACTGCCCATTAGAACCACTTGGGATGTTGTGTTTTTGTTTTTGTTTTTTAATACCAATGCCTAGGCTGAATCCTAGACCAATTATTTCAGAATCTCTGGGAGCAGGTCCCAGGTATCAGTATTTTTTTTTTAATTCCCTAGGTAATTATAAGGTGATTCTACAAAGAACCACCTTTTTTTTTTTTTTTTTTTTTTTTTGAGATGGAGTCTTGCTCTGTCACCCAGGCTGGAGTGCAGTGGCGCGATCTTGGCTCACTGCAACCTCCACCTCCCAGGTTCAAGCAATTCTCCTGCCTTACCCTCCTGAGTAGCTGGGATCACAGGCATGTGCCACCATGCCCAGCTAAATTTTTTTTGTATTTTTAGTAGAGACAGGGTTTCACCATATTGGCTAGGCTGGTCTCAAACTCCTGACCTCAGGTGATCTGCCTGCCTCAGCCTCCCAGAGTGCTGGGATTACAGGTGTTAGCCACCGCGCCCAGCCAAATAACCACTTCTGTAGACCTTTGCTACTCAAATTGTCACCTGAAGACCAGCAGCATTGGCATCACCTGGGAGATTTATCAGAACTACAAGCTCACTGAATCAAACTCTACTCTTTGACAATGCTACCAGGTGACTTTGTGGACACACTAAGGTTTGAGAAGCATTACTCCAGACCCTGCTCCATGTGTGTGTCTTGGCATCTAATATTGCCAAGAAGAAGTCTGAGGCAGCCTGATTTTGCTTCCTTTTCAGTCTGGAAATTTGCAGAACTTTAAATCTTAAATTTTCGTAATTTCACTAGGATATGTCTTGTTGCTGGTTTTTCCCCATTAAAATTTCCTAGAATTTAGAGAGCAGAGCACTTTCAGCCTGCAGATTCTCCTCCCTGATGAATGGCTTTTTCCTTCAAGTTTGTCCTATCAGGATTAGAACTAGGGTTAGATTTAAGGACACAACCCATTTTAAGATTATGTTGTCTTTCTAGTATGTATATATTTTTTAAATTGAGGTATCACTGACATACAGTAAGCCATGCATAAAGTGTATGATTTGATAAGTTTTGCCATATGTATATGTCTCAAAAAATAACACAATCAAGATAACAAACATAATCATACCCCAAAAAGTTTCCTTATGCCCTTTTATAATCTCTCCATTCCAGCCTGCTCCTCTCCTGCCTCCAGCCCCAAGAAACCACCAATCTGTTTTCTTTTACTATAGTTTTCCTTTTCTAGAATTTTATATAAATGCTATCACACAGTATGTACTCTTTTTAAAGTTATTATTTTTTTTGGTGTGATGTCTTTCACACCACAGAATTATTTTGAGATTCACCCATGTTGTTGCATATATATCAGTAGTTCATTCCTTGTTATTACTGAGTAGTATTCCACTGTATGGATATGCCACAATTTAACTCAAATGATGGCCATTTGAATTGTTTCCAGTTTTTGGCTATTATAAATAAAGCTGTTATGAAAATTTGTATGCAAGTCTTTGTAATGGAAGGACATATGTTTTCATTTCTCTTGGGTAAATAACAAGAGTGAAATGGCTAGATAATAAGGTAGGTGTATATTTAATTTTTAAAGAATCTGCAAAGTTTTTCCAAAGAGACTGTGCCATTGTACATTTCCATCAGTATTGTATGGGTTCCACTTCTGATACATCTTTGCCTACACTTGATGTTGTCTCTACTTTTAGCTTTTCTAGTAAGTGTGTAATACTGTTTCACTGCGGTTTTAATTTGCATTTCTCTAATGACTAACAATGTTGAGCATCTTTTCAAATATTTAATTGCTTTCCATATATCTTCTTTGGTGAAGTATCTGTTCAAATCTTTTGCCTATTTTAAAAAATTGGTTTATTTTCTTATGAGTTTTGAGAGTCCTTTATATATTTTGGAAACAAGTCTTTTATCAAATATTTTCAGTATTTTCTCCCAGTCTGTGGCTTGTCTTTTCATTCTCTAAAAGTATCTTCTGAAAAGCAGAAGATTTAACTTTGATTAAGTCCAATTTATCATGTTTTTTTCCACTGGCTAATACTGTTTAGAATTTGTGGTGTATATGTATGTACGTTTATGTGCACCCACTCATGGTAAATGTTCATTTTAATAGGTTTAGCGAAGGGACAGTATGCACATGTATGTCCTTGTCATGCCATTGTTTCTGGAAATCTAATTATTTAAAACAAGTGCTGTGCATAAACTTTAAAGTGAAAATACTATAGATTTTATAAAATGAACTGTTTCTGTGACAGTTAAAATCTCTGTGCTAGGTGGCCCCACAATGGCTCCCAATGGTTCTCATATCCTGGCATTCAAACCTTGTGTATCTCTTCCCACACTGAATCATGACTAATCTGAGGAGAATGTATTGAGGAAATCATGATGCATGATTTCCAAAACTAGGTCATAAAAGCTTTGGCCTTGGCCTCTTGGATTGCTCACTTTGGGAGAAAGCTACATGCCATGTTGTGAAAACCCTCACATGGGAAGGAACTGACGCTTCCTGCCAACAACCAGCACCCACTTGACAGCCATGTGAGTAAACCACCTTGGAGGTGGATCCTCCAAACTCAGTCAAGCTTCAGATGACTTCAGCCCCACATGACACCTGACTGCAACCTCAGCAGAGACCCTCAGCCAGTACCACCCAGCCAAGCTGCTCTTGAATTCTGGGTCCACAGAAACTGTCAAAAGATAACAATGTTTATTGTTTTTAGCCACAAAGCATTAGAGTAGTTTATTATCCAGCAGTAGATACATAATATACTCTCCATGGCAGGACTTGTTTTGAAAGTGGTGGATAAATCTAATTCCTGTGGAAGGAATAACTAAAATCTGTCTCCAGGCTGGACCGGGACACACATCCCAGTACAGGGCAGGAAAGGGCTCTAAGCCAAATGTTAATAGCTCTTTCGCTAAACTTCGAAAATTGTCCTTAAAAAAAAAAAAAATCTATTTCCCTAAAGCACGCCACATATTGGAGTCCCAGCAGCACCTATTTTGTGTCTTCAAAAAACACAATTGGAAAACAAAACAATACACACTCACGAGTACATACTATGTGCCAGGCACAACTGTAAATAATTTACCTATCAATTAACTAATTTAATGAATTAACCCTGAACAGCCTCAAGAGGTTGGTACCACCATCATAATACCCATTTAATAGACAAGGAAACCGGGGCAAAGAAACTTGCTGCAGATCACACAACTAGCAAGTGGTGCAGCTGGGTTTCTGGACCTACGTAGTCCATACACATTCGGCCTTCTGAGTAATGGGTTCGACTTTCCCCACACCCACTTTTCCCACTGCAGCGCACCCACACAATCCAGACAGTTTTGGCGCATGTGAAGGGCGCGATGGTCCCTTCATTATCTGGAAGGACACCCAGAGTGGCAAATGCCAGATAACCACGAATAATACCCAGGATAGTAACCATTCTGCGGCCTGAGCTGGCCAGACGTCATGCCCCGAAGGAGCTACCAGGTGTGGGCGCTGCAGGACCCCTGCCTGGGGCCGCCCGCTCGGGCCCGTGTTGTCTCAGGCAGTAGGGACACTGGCGCTGGCGGCTGGGGTAGGAAACCACAGAGACTGGCAACTTCCCAGGTTCCTAGAGAGGAGGGGCATGGAAAACGCACTTCCGGCGGAGGGTCTCAAGCTTCCCCCGGTGTCGGCGGCAGGTGGAATTTCCACGCTTTATCTGCGCTTGCGCCGCGCGGGATTCGCGGTCCGAGCTGAAGAGGTTCGCGGTCCGGGTAACTGATTGGTTTCCCTGGGGCTTGTTCTGCCTGGTTTTGCAACCCCTTTGCTTTTTGGGGTGAGGAGTTGGCGGAAAGGAGAGGGGCTCAAGTAGCACAGAGGGCATTTGCGGGGTGCAAGGCAGCATCAATCTCACCGGTGATTCTTTATTTTCTCTTCAGTTTCACTTCTCCGAACCCTGAGGCAGTGTGTGAAGCTGGGACGCCAGCCATGTTCCAGACCGCTTGGCGCCAGGTGAGTGAGCATCCTCTCCCTCCCTCCCACCCTTTTGATGTCAAGAGAGAGCAGGTGTCACCTCTGCATTCAGATCTTGAGTTGTGTAGGCCAGTGGCTTCCATTGTGCATCTGTCACTATGAGAGAGATGGAGAGGTGAGAATGCCCAAATTAAGACTAGAAAACTAGTGAGTGTGGGGGGATTGGTTGGGATTTGGCATTTGAAGCCAGCTTAAAAATAAAAATTATGAAATGTGGAAATCTGCATTATTACATCCAATAAAGACCCCTTTCACCCTAGTCCGCAGGCTTGGAGAAGTATTTACTTCTTCAGTATAGCAATTCTAGTAACTGTTTTGTAGATTCCATTGTATTTTCTACATAGGTCATCTATGAGTAAAGATAGTTTTACTCCTTTCTTTCCAGTCTGGATGCCTTTTATTTTATTTTGTCTTGCCTTACTGAACTGGCTAGAAGCATTATTTCAATATTGAACAGAAGTGGTGAGAGCAGATATCTTTGTCTTATTTATGCTTTTAAGGTGAAAGCATTCAATCTTTCACACTGAAGACTGATGTTCACTGTAGGTTTCTTGCTTTTTTGTTTTGTTTTGTTTTGTAAATGTCCTTTATCAGGCATTCTCTTCTAGTACTACTTTGGTGAGAGTTTTTATAGGAATGGATGTTGGATTTTGACAAATGCTTTTTCTGTGTCTATTTAGATGACCATTTTTTTTTTTTTTTTTTTTTTTTTGAGATGGAGTCTTGCTCTATCGACAGGCTGGAGTGCAGTGGCGCGATCCTGGTTCACTGCACCCTCCACCTCTGGGGTTCAAACGATTCTCCTGCCTCAGCCTCCCGAGTAGCTGGGACTACAAGCACGCGCCACCACACCCAGCTAATTTTTGTATTTTTAGTAGAGACCAGGTTTCACCATGTTGGCCAGGATGGTCTCGATCCCTTGACCTCGTGATTCCCCCGCCTTGGCTTCCCAAAGTGCTGGGATTACAGGCGTGAGCCACCGTGCCCAGCCTCTCTTTGTTAATGTGGTGAATTACATTATTTTTCTTTCAAATATTAAACCAACTCTGCGGTGGGATAAAACCGACTTCGTCATGGTGTATTATTATTTTATTAGTACTATATATTGAATTTAATTTGTTAAAATTTTATTTAGAATTTCTGTATCTATGTTTATGAGGTATTGATTTGCAGTTTTCTTGTGATGTCTTTGTTCCATAGAATGAGAAATATTCCCTCCTCTTTAATATTTTGGAAGAATTTATGTAGAGTTGACTGCATTTCTTCCTTAAATGTTTGGTAGAATTCAACAGTGAAGCTATCTCGGCATGGAGTTTTCTTTCTGATAAGGTTTTTAAGTACAGTTTTGAGTCCTTTGGTAGATATAGGGGCTACTCTGGTTATCTCTTTTTATTTATTTATTTTTATTTTTTGACAACGGTTTTCTCTATGTTGCCCAGGCTGACCTCAAATTGGGCTCAAGCAATCCTCCCCGCTCAGCCTCCCAGGTACCTGGGACTACAGGCATGCATCACTATGCCCAGCTTAAATGAGTTTTGGTAACTTGTGCCTTTCAAGGAACTTATCCATTTTATCTAAGTTGTAGAAATTATTCACATAAAGTTGTTCATAATATGTCCTTATCTTTTATTACCTGCAGTGATGTCACTTCTTTTATTACTAATATTAATGATTTGTGTATTCTCTCTTTTTTTCTGGTCACTGGCTAGAGGTTTATGAATTTTATTAATTTTTCTTTAAGAACTAGCTTCTGGTTTCATTACTTTTCTGTTTTATGTCATTAGTTTTCACTTTGATCTTTAATGTCTTTTTTATATTTATTTTGTGTTAAATTTGCTATTCTTTTTTTAGTTTTAAGGGGGAAGCTGAAGTCACAGATTTGAGATCTTTCTTTTTTTTTGTTATGTAAAATAGGCATTTAGTGCTATACATTTCCTCCCAAGTACCGCTTTAGCATTATCCTGCAAATTCTAGTACATGGTGTTTTCATTTTCATTCAGTTCAAAATACTTTGTACATTCTTATGGAAGTGTGTTACTGACTTTACAAATATTTGGGGATTTTCCAGGAGTCTTTCTGTGATATCAAATTTAATTGCATTACAGTCAGAAAACATACTTTGTATGACTTGAATCATTTTGATTTTATTGAGCTTTCTTTTATGGCCCAGAATATGGACTGTCTACCTATCTACATTGTCTTATATGAATTTAGCCACTGCAGCTTTTTTTTTTTTTTTCTTTTTTCCTTAGAGACAATCTTACTCTGTCTCCCAGGCTGAGTGCAGTGGTGCAATCACAGCTCACTGCAGCCTCCACCTCCCAGGCCTAAGTGATCCTCCCAAGGAGTTGAGACTAAGTTGAGACTACAGGTACAGACCACTGTGCTTGGCTGTCTTCTTTTTCCTAGAGACAAGGTTGCCTAGGCTCTTCTCAAACTTCTAGATGCAAGCCATCCTCCCGCCTCCACCTCCCAAAGTGCTGGGATTACAGGCATGAGCCACCATGCCTGGCCTTACAGTTTTCTTTGGCTAATGTTGTCATGGTATATCTTTTTCTATTCTTTTGCTTTTAATTTATCCCTGTCTTTATATTTAACGTACATTTCTTGAAGGTGGCAGATAGTAGGTTCTTATTTGCTTAAAAGTCCAATATGACAATGTTTGCCTTTTGGGATGTTTAGATTATTTACATTTGATACCATTATTGATATGGCTGGATCTGGGCCTATCATCTTTCTACTTGTTTTCTAATGGTCCCATCTGTTCTTTGTTTCCTTTTATTCTCTTTTTCTATTTTCTTTCTTTTCTTTTTTTTCTTTTGTTTGAGACAGAGTCACTGTGTCACCCAGGCTGGAGTGCAATGGTATGATCTTGGCTCATTGCAATTTCCGCTTTCTGGGTTCAAGTGATTCTTGTGTCCAGCCTCCCACGTAGCTGGGATTATAGGCACACACCACCATGCTTGGCACATTTTTTGTATTTTTAGTAGAGATGGGGTTTCATCATGTTGGCCAGGCTGGTCTCGAACTCTTGGCCTCGAGTGATCTGCCCACCTCAGCTTCTCAAAGTGCTGGGATTACATGCATGAGCCACCGTGCCTGGCTCTTTTTTTCCTATTTTCCATAGGATTAATGGTGTGTAAATATCAGGCATCGTTCTTTTCAGTCTTTCCAAATGATCCTTTCTCTGGCCTTGGTTAGTTTTCCCATACCCATGTACTGATCTGTATTTTGTTTAATACTCTAAAGGGACCTTCTGCTGATAATTGAGATTCCATCTCTATGCAGCCCTCTCCTCTCTGGCATTCTGTCCTATAAACTCAAGCTGCCTTGGTCTCTTCAGACTCTACAAGGAAATATGCCAGGTTCTGCCTCAGTTCCCCCTTCCTGTGTTGCAGCCTGGAAATTCCTCAGGGTAGTAGCTTAGGGAATTATAGGGCTCACTTCTTTTCTTTCCTGTTTCTCAGGGATTGTTGTCGTTTTTTGCATGATATCTTGAAAATTGTTTTATATAATTTGTCTGGTTATTTTGTTTCAGGCAGGAGGGGAAATCCAGCCCCCGTGATTCCACCTAGATAAGAACTGGAAGTTTTCCCCTAGCATTTTTTTTTTTTTTTGAGACAGTCCCACTGTCACCCATGCCAGAGTACAGTAGCACGATCACGGCTCACTGTAGCCTCAACCTCCCTTAGGCTCAGGTGATCCTCCCACCTCAGTCTCCCGAGTAGCTGGGAGCACCACCTTGCATGGCTAATTTTTGCATATTTTGTAGAGACGGGGTTTCACCATGTTGCCCAGGCTGGTCTCGAACTTCTGAGCTGAAGCAATCTTCTCACCTTGGCCTCCCAAGGGGCTGGGATTACAGGTGTAATCTGTAATCCCTGCATTTTCAAAAACATTACCCTTTTACTTTTGGTGTTTAGTCTGTTGCCATCTCGACTTCCCAGTCTTCGTGTGTGTTGTTTTTCCTTCTCTGAAAGCCTGTAGGATCTGTTGTGTATTCTCATTTTTCTGAGATGTCTCAGTTACATGCCTATGTGTAGATATTTTTCATTCATTGTCCTAAATACTTTGTTGGACCTTCCTTCTCTATGTTGCTTTTAAGGAGATAGAATATTTTACCAAGTTATAAACAACAGTGCACATTTACAAAATCCTTAGCTCATCCTTAGTTCTGTGGTGTGAATTGGGCCCCTTTTTGTTTGCTTCCCCTTCTGCCAGAAGTTGAGTTTCATCTTTGTCTGCTTTTCTAGTCTAGTTATCATTCATTCTCTTTCTGCCTTCTAAAATTCTGTTTATACCTCTAGTTGGCTTTGATTCTTCTCTCTCTCTCTCTTTTTTTTTGAGACAGGGTCTCACTCTGTCACCCAGGCTGGCGTACAGTGGTGCAAACACAGCTCACTGCAGCCTCGACCTCCCCAAGCTCAGGTGATCCTCCCATCTCAACCTCCCAGGTAGCTGGGACTACAGGCATGCACCACCACACTTGGCGAATTTTTGTATTTTTTGTAGAGACGGGATTTCGCCCTGTTGGCAACATCGCCAGGCTGGTCTCAAGCCATCCGCCTGCCTTGGCCTCCCAAAGTGCTAGGATTACAGGCGTGAGCCACTGTGCCCAGCCTGCTTTGACTCTTCTCTTGGGCTATTATGTTACTATCACTTTAATGGGGTTAGGGAGAGAGTGAAGATCAGTACAAAAGTGTTATTCACTGTGTTTATACAGATGTCCCCTGTGCATGTGCACACAAAACCCACACTGGGGAAAGGAGCCCAGAGGAACAGATGGGCACACAGTGGAGGCAAGCAGAGATCAGCAGATGAAAATAGAGCTGTTTGCTGGGGATGACCACAAAGGGGTGCAATGACCCTTGGACTCCCCTGTTGGTGCGGGCAAAGATGGCTGAGGGCTGGCCTCATGGTGGAGTGCTGGATAACTGTCCTTGGCAATACCACTAGACCCAGTAGATCTCTGCCCCACTACTTAGCCTGATCCTCTGCCCTCACACAGGGTTTGAGCAGGAACTTGTTGTTTTAGGAACCAGTGACCTTTGAGGATGTGGCTGTGTACTTCACCCAGAATGAATGGGCCAGCCTGGACTCTGTGCAGAGGGCCCTGTACAGGGAAGTGATGCTGGAGAATTATGCAAATGTGGCTTCCCTGGGTAAGACATTTCTTCTTGTTTTTGGCCTCTGCCCTTTGAGCATCCTGGCTTCTTTATTCCTTAGAACTTTGTGGGGTTTCTTTTTTTCTTTTTTTTTTTTTTGAGACAAGAGTCTCCCTCTGTCACCCAGGCTGGAGTGCAATGGCGCAATCTCGGCTCACTACAACCTCCACCTCCCAGGTTCAAGCGATTCTTCTGCCTCAGCCTCCAAAGTAGCTAGGATTACAGGTGGGCGCCACCACACCCGGCTAATTATTGTATTTTTAGTAGAGATGGGGTTTCTCCATGTTGGCCAGGCTGGTCTCGAACTCCTGGCCTCAAGCGATCCTCCTGCCTCAGCCTCCCAAAGTGCTGGGAAGACATGTGTGAGCCACCGCTCCTGGCAGGAGAACTTTGTGGGGTTTCTAATAACTCTCTGTTGCCCTGAAGGCTGAGCTGCCTGGAAGTTTCTGGGTGGAGAGAGCCCTGCGTTCCCAGGTTTTGAAATCGCCTGTCCCTCCAACCCTGGGAGGGGCTGTACCCAAAACATGGGGGGGTAAAGGAGCTCTTGGGAGCACAGCAAAGCCCCTTGTGTCTTCCAAGTTCTCTGAAGAAAACTTGAGATTCCCTTATGTGAGCGTGGGATTATTCTGGGACTCTGTGCCACTTTGTGGGAAATTTCTGTCCTCCAGCAGCATAGATTAAGTTTCTCCCTGACTCACCTTGTCTCTCACTACCTGGCTCAGCAGATAAAGATAAAGGGGGCTGCAAGAGGATCCTGGTTCCTGATTTCCCTTACCTTTTCCTGTTTCTTTCTCCCTGGGCAGCATTCCCATTCACCACGCCTGTTCTGGTCTCCCAGCTGGAGCAAGGGGAACTGCCATGGGGCCTCGATCCCTGGGAACCTATGGGCAGGGAGGCTCTCAGAGGTATCTGTCCAGGTGAGCATGAGAACCCACTAGCTGCCTTTTTGGCTTGGCTTGCTTTCTTGTTTTCACATTTCATTGTGCAAGAAGTGTTTCTTCTCTTGGGAGACTGTTTTTGTTCCTGTGGAATCATTACATGTGATTCTCTGAGTTCATGGTGGTAGCCTACCTCAACTGGGGAAGGGCCAGTCTCTTTTAAGACAGGAATGACTGTAAGATTTCTTTGCATATTCGTCTTTGCCTGTCCTCCTCACAACCTGCCAAGGGAGACTGTCTGATTGGGCAGCACTTAAACCAGCTCATTTCTTCTCTGTCACATGAAAACATTTTATTTTTCTGCCAGTTTGTTTTTGCAAAGATGAGGATGTCAGCCACCTTTGGAGGAAAATAGGCTTCTGGCAACATGGCTGGCCATCTGCATATCATAGGCTACATTGTTTAAGCACTGACTTAAAGAATAAAAAGTTTGTTTTTATAATGGAAATTTTCAAATATATGCAAACACCAGCATAATGCACTCCATGTATCCTTCATCCAGCTTCAACAGTCACCAATATCCTTTGATTCTTATTTCATCTTTCCCCCACAGATACTTAAAAAAATTTCTGAAGCAAAATTTATTGTAAATTAAAGGTGAATAACTTTCTCACTTCGATGGCTATTGACATAAGAATTAAAAATAGGCTGGGCATGGTGGCTCATACCTGTAATCTCAGCATTTTGGGAGGCCGAGGCAGGTGGATCACTTGAGGCCAGGAGTTCGAGACCAGCTTGGCCAACATGACGAAACCCCGTCTCAACTAAAAAAAAAAAAAAAAAAAAATATATATATATATATATATATATATATATATATGGCCGGGTGTGGTGGTTCATGCCTGTAATCCCAGCACTTTGGGAGGCCGAGGTGGGTGGATCACCTGAGGTCAGGAGTTCGAGACCAGCCTGGCCAACATGGTGAAACTCCATCGCTACTAAAAATACAAAATATTAGCATGGACGTGGTAGCACGTGCCTGTAATCCTAGCTACTCAGGAGGCGGAGGCAGGAGAATCGGTTGAACCTGGGGAGTGGAGGTCGCAGTGAGCTGAGATCATACCATTGCACTCCAGCCTGTGGGCAGCAAGCCACCCAGGTGCCAAGGCAAGAGACTGAGGGCACAAGCTGTTCCAGTATAATAAAGAAAATATATAGAATAAGAATAATTATGCTAGAAATAGATTATAGATATGATTATATATTAATATTGTTAATCATTAGTTTGTAGCATTACTCTTTATTCCAATATTATAATAATCTCTGTTCTACAATTATAACCTAGGAAAAACCAGGCCATACAGAGATAGGAGCTGAAGGGACACTGTGAGAAGTGACCAGAAGACAAGAGTGTGAGCACTCTGTCAAGCCGGGACAGGGCCACTAGAGGGCTCCTTGGTCTAGTGGTAATGCCAGTGCCTGGGAGGGCACCCCTTACTTAGTAGACCTTGGTCTAGCGGTAGTGCCAGTGCCTGGGAAGACACCCGTTACTTAGCAGACCGGGAAAGGGAGTCTCCCTTTCCCCGGGGGAGTTAGAGAAGACTGCTCCACCACCTCTTGTGGAAGGCCTGACATCAGTCAGGCCCACCCGCAGCCATCTGGAGGCCTAACCATCTCCCTGTGATGCTGTGCTTCAGTGGTCACGCTCCTGGTCCACTTTCATGTTCTGCCCTGTACACCTGGCTCTGCCTTCTAGAAGAAATAATGATGTAAGCTGTCCCCCTCTCTCTCCGCCTCGGCTACCAAATAGGGAAGGGCCCCCTGTCTGGTGGACATGTGACTCGTGTGACCTTACCTATCATTGGAGATGACTCTCACTCCATACCCTGCCCCTTTGCCTTGTACATAATCAATAACAGCACGGCCAGGCATTCAGGGCCACTAACAGTCTCCGCATCTTGGTGGTAGTGGTTCCCCGGGCCCAGCTGTCTTTTCTTCTATCTCTTTGTCTTGTGTCTTTATTTCTACCATCTCTCGTCTCTGCACATGAGGAGAAAAACCCAGAGGCCCAGTAGGGCTGGACCCTACACCAGCCTGAGTGACAGAGCGAGACTCTGTCTCAAAAAAAACCCAAAAACATCAAAAATTAGCTGGGTATGGTGGTGTGCACCTGTAGTACCAGCTCCTGGGGAGGCTGAAGCATGAGAATCACTTGAACCCAGGAGGTGGAGGTTGCAGTGAGCCAAGATTGCACCACCACACTCCAGCCTGGGTGACACAGCGAGACTCTATCTCAAAAATAAATAAATACATAAAACATAGTATATTTTTTAATCTTTCTTATTCTGCTTCACCCCTTCTCTGCCTGTGAAAATTTTCTGTGCTCTTCTGCAGAGAATGCCCATTACTGATCCACTCCCAAGTCTTGAGTTTAAGTTGTACCTTTCTGGATGTGACCTCAGGACCCTACGTCATCTGAGTAAAAATATTTTCTGAACAATTTTTTGTGAATGCATGCAGGCTGAAGATTTTAGTCTGCAAAAGGTTTTGATAGTGGAGGGAATATTTCTCTTTGGTTTTCCCTTATTATCATGTGAGTTTAGTAGTTCACTTTTCAAACTGTTGTATTAAACAAATGCACAACCTATGAGACCTTTTAGGAAAAATGGCAAGCATCGTTACCAGGCCCTCTTTGGGACTTACATTCACTCTTGGAAGAGTTCTTCACATTTCCAGTGCTTTTTGGTTTTAAAGGCAAGCCTCCAAACCTTCCTTTCTCCTGGATGCTGTGGTGGTTGCCATGCATGGCGTCCTCAACCACTGCATGGGAGCCTGCTGCTTTACTAGAGCCAGCTTGATGGTAGAGATCAGCTCTCTTTTCAAGGTTATGACATGCATGATGTCTTTTAACAAGCATCTCTTAAGGAATCTCAGCCTGTGGGACCTGTTGTAGTGCTTGAACTGCTCAGCCTGCCCCTTCTCTAATCTTGGGAGTCTTCCTCTCACTTATGGATTTCCATTTGTTACTTTTTTTATGTTTGCATCTTTATCCACCTCATTCATTTTTCTCTTAGTCTTTCTGCCCTAATTAATAGTCTTTGCAGTTTTCTGGTTTTCACACTGTTTATGGGAATGCCTCCTGGCCTTGCTTCCCTCCCGTCTCATAGAGTTTTCATGTCCCTTGCAGGGCTCTGTTGTGTGGTGATCTTAGGCAGCCATCTTGTGAGCATATTAGAAAATATCCCTATATTCAGGGCAAATTAGAACCACTTGATTCTGTTTCTTCTTCAGCACAGATATTGTGTGTGTGTGTGTGTGTGTGTGTGTGTGTGATATCAGGGACTGACACTTGTATTTTCTTTTTGTGATAGGGGATGAGGCCAGAACTGAGAAGGAAGGATTAACTCCAAAGGATCATGTGTCCAAAGAAACAGAGTCCTTCAGACTGATGGTGGGGGGCCTGCCAGGGAATGTTTCCCAGCACCTTGACTTTGGGAGCAGCCTAGAGCAGCCCCAAGGTCATTGGATAATTAAGACAAAGTCAAAGAGGAGACATTTCACAGATACCTCAGCCAGGCACCATGAGGCCTATGAGGTCAAGAATGGAGAGAAGTTTGAGAAATTAGGAAAAAATATTAGTGTCAGCACACAACTCACTACAAATCAGACAAATCCTAGTGGTCAGATATCTTATGAATGTGGACAATGTGGCAGATATTTCATTCGAATGGCAGACTTCCACCGACATGAGAAATGTCACACTGGTGAAAAGTCTTTTGAATGCAAAGAATGTGGAAAATACTTCAGATATAACTCATTACTTATTCGGCATCAGATAATTCACACTGGAAAGAAACCATTTAAATGTAAAGAATGTGGAAAAGGTTTAAGTTCAGACACAGCCTTGATTCAGCATCAGAGAATCCACACTGGAGAAAAGCCCTATGAATGTAAGGAGTGCGGCAAGGCCTTCAGTAGCAGCTCTGTCTTCCTCCAGCACCAGAGGTTCCACACTGGGGAGAAGCTCTATGAATGTAACGAATGTTGGAAAACTTTCAGTTGCAGCTCAAGTTTCACTGTCCATCAGCGAATGCACACTGGGGAGAAACCTTATGAATGTAAAGAGTGTGGAAAACGATTAAGCTCCAACACAGCCTTGACTCAGCATCAGCGAATTCACACTGGGGAGAAGCCCTTTGAATGTAAGGAGTGTGGGAAGGCATTCAATCAGAAAATAACCCTGATTCAGCACCAGCGAGTTCACACTGGCGAGAAACCTTATGAGTGTAAAGTGTGTGGTAAAACCTTCAGCTGGTGTGGAAGATTCATTCTGCATCAGAAACTACACACTCAGAAGACACCTGTCCAAGCATAGGGCTATCCATAGTTAGGCCCACTGTGCCTCTCCTTTTTTCTCTTTATTTTCATGCTTTTTATCAGTGTCCTCGCTGTCCTTCCTGGTTAGACACTTGGCTTTCATCATGAACTCTTCTTTAAGTTTTTTGAACCTGTTTCCCCAACATGAAGTCTCTTTATGGTTAGAGAAGACCAAAAAACAAACAAACAAACAAACAAACTTAGAAACATAAAAGGAAATGTAAGTTTCCAGATTTAAAGGACATGCTGGGTGCCCAGCAGGATGGATTCAAGGGAAACCTACATTAAGGAAAATTGCTGTGAATTATGAAAACACCAAGTTTGAATAAGAGGATCATGGAGAAAAAATGAGACCCTAAAAAGTTTCTAGAGAGAGAAAACAAAAGATCAGAAATGAAAGTGGGGCCAGGCGCGGTGGCTCGTGCCTGTAATCCCAGCACTTTGGGAGGCCGAGGCGGGTGGATCATGAGGTCAGGAGTTCGAGACCAGCCTGCCCAATATGGTGAAACCCCGTCTCTCCTGAAAAAAAAAAATACAAAAATTAGCCAGGCATGGTGGCGCAAGCCTGTAATCCCAGCTACTAGAGAGGCTGAGGCAGGAGAATCACTTGAATCCCTGAGGCAGAGGTTGCAGTGAGCTGAGATCGCACCACTGCACTCCAGCCTGGGCGACAGAGTGAGACTTTGTCTCAAAAACAGTAAAAAATGAAAATGGCATTAGATTTTTCAACAGCAACCTTCAAAGTCAGATGACAATGTGTATGCCTTCAGACTTCTTATGGAAAATGTTTTCCCCTGCAATTCTATACTCCGAAGTATAAGTATAGAATAAAGGCATTTCAGACCCTTTAAATCTGAAATCTTTATCTCCCATGCATCCTTTCTCATATGTGCAACACTACACAAGGAGTAAACCAGTAAATAAAAAGACAGATATATGGATTCCCTATTGCAGTCCGTATGTCAGAAGTCTCCTAAATTCAAAAATGGGCCCTGCCCATGTGGAGCCAAATGCATCTTGGAAGACATTCCTAGTAGGGTGCAAACTTCCAGAGACCTATCTCAGGTTCAGTGTCCACCCACCCTACTTATTCTTCAGTTTGTCTTCACTAGACAGTTGTACTCTGTGCCTTTGCAAAAGTCAGGATGTATATACTCTTTGAGTCAGGTGCAAGGCACCATTTGTCTTAAATTTATTCTTATTGCTGTTTCAAGTGACCTCAAAACAGGCAGCATTTTCTTGCAATTCCATCTAGTTATTTTTTATGATCATGGAAGAACCTACCATTATTGCTGTTACTTGTGGAAATGAGGGAAGATGTAAATGTGTTAGGTTTTAGCATCCCCTCTGGCAGCCAGCTTGATTTTGCCCGTTGCAGGAAGCAGAGAGTAGTGATTAATAATACAGAGCCAGGCAGACTTTGGTTTGAGTCCAGGTGTTTGTCCTTGGTTAAGTTACAAAAACTGCACTAGTTTCCTTATCTGTAAAATGAGGATGACAGTTAATCTACCTCATAGGTTTGTGTTGGGGATTAAATGCATTAATATTTGTAGAAGTGTTTCAAACAGTGACTACATATAATAAAAGTATTACCTATTATTGGCCGGGCACAGTGGCTCATGCCTGTAATCCCAGCACTTTGGGAGGCTGAGGTGGGCAGATCACAAGGTCAGGAGATCAAGACCATCCTGGCTAACACACTGAAACCCTGTCTCTACTAAAAGTACAAAAAATTAGCTGGGCGTGGGGTGACATGCGCCTGTAGTCCCAGCTACTTGGGAGGCTGAGGCAGGAGCCCGGGGAGGCAGAGGTTGCAGTGAGCCAAGATCATGCCACTGCACTCCAGCCTGGGCGACAGATTGAGACTCCGTCTCAAAAAAAAAAAAAAAATTTTTACCTATTATTATAATCCTATTGGTAAGTTTTGACTTATCAATATACTAGTGAAACAATTATCACATTTCAAGATAATAATCAGCCACCACCCCAAAACTTTGCTTGTACCCCTCCATAATCCCTTCCTCTTGGCCCTTCACAGGCAACCACTGGTTTGCTTTCTGTCACTTGGATTAATTTTCCTTTATTTTTTGGTCTGGTGTCTTTCACTCAGCATAATTACTTTGAGATTCACCCATGTTGTTGCATATATATCAATAGTTCATGCCTTTTTATTGCTGAGTCGTATTCCACTGTATGGATATGCCATAATTTGTTTATTCATTGACCTGTTGATGGCCATTTGGGTTGTTTTCAGTTTTTGGCTATTACAAATAAAGCTGCTATGAACATTTGTGTCCACATCTTTGTAAGAATATATGCTTTCATTTATCTTGATACCAGGAGTGGAATGGCTAGGTCATTAGGTAGATTGGTATAGATTAAACGTTTAAAATTTTTATTATGTTTTTATTTTTTAGAGGTTGGTGGGGGGCAGGTCTTGCTTTGTTGTTCAGGCTGGACTCAAACTCCTGGGCTCAGGGTATCCTCCTGCCTCAGTCCCCCTGTCCTACTCATAGTAGCTGGGACTACAGGTGTGCACCACCATACCCTATTTAACATTTTGAGAATCTTCAAAACTGTTTTACGAAAGAGGTTGTGCCATTGTACATTTCCACTTGCATTGTATGACAGTTGTACTTCCAATACATCTATGCCTACACTTGATGTCAGTTTTTAAAATTTTAGCTATTCTAATTGTTTAATGCTATCCCATTGTGGTTTTAATTTGCATTTCTCTAATGACTATTGTGCTTATTTGTGTTCCATATAACTTATTTGATGAAGTGTCTGCTCATATTTTTTGCCCATGTTTTTATTGTGTTGTTTTTGTTTTATTAATCTTTGAGAGGTCATTATTTATTGTGGATACAAGTCTTTTTCAGATATGTGATTTTTAAATATTTTCTTCTAGCCTGTGGTTTGCCTTTTCATTCTCACAATGGTGTCTTTTTTTTTTTTTTTTTTTTGAGATGGGGTCTCACTCTGTTACCCAGGCTGGAGTGCAGTACCACCATCTTGGCTTACTGCAACCTTTGCCTCCCAGGTTCAAGTGATCCTCCCACCTCATCCTCCCGAGTAGCTGGGATTACAGGTGCACATCATGACAGTGTCTTTTAAAGAGCAGAAGACATTAATATGCATGAAATCCAATTTATCAGTTTTTTATTTTTAAATAGAGATGAGGTCTCACTATGTTGCACAGGCTGGTCTTGAACTCCTGGGCTCAAGCGAGCCTCTTGCCTTGACCTCCCAAAGTGCTGGAATTATAGGCGTGAGCCACTGTGTCTAGCCTGTTTTTTTAATGGATCATGGTTTCAGTGTCAAATCTAAGACATCTTTGCTGTACCCACATTTGCAAAGATTTTTTTCCTAAAGTTTTCCCTTTAGAAGTTTTATAGTTTTTGTGTGTTTTTTTTTTTTTTTGACAGAGTCTCACTCTGTTGCCCAGGCTTGAGTGCAGTGGCAGGATCTCAATGAGTGCAGCTTCGGAGGTTGCTCACTGCAACCTCCACCTCCTAAGTTCAAACGATTCTCCAGCCTCAGCCTCCTGAGTAGCTGGGATTACAGGCATGTGCCACCATGCCCAGCTAATTTTTGTATTTTTAGTAGAGATGGGGTTTTGCCATGTTGGCCAGGCTGGTCTCGAAATCCTGACCTTAAGTGATCTGCCCACCTCGGCCTCCCAAAGTGCTGGGATTACAGGTGTGAGCCATCACACCTGGCCAGAAGTTTTATAGTTTTAGGTTTTACATTTAATTCTATCATCTATTGAGTTAATTTTTGTCTGAGGCATGGATCCAAGTTTTTTTCTTTTTCTTCATATAAGTATCCTATTGTAGCACCATTTTTTTCTTTTTTAAGAGATGGGTCTCACTATGTTGCACAAGCTGAAGTGCAGTGCTATTCACAGGCATGATTACAGTGTACTGTACCCTTGAATTCCTGGTCTCAAGTGATCCTCCTGCCTCAGCCTCCTGAGTAGCTGGGACTACAAGTCTGTGCCACTATTGCCTGGCCTGTAACACCATTTTTTGAAAAAAGTTCCCCCACTGAATTGCCTTTGTACCATTGTTGTGAAGCAGAAGTCCATATATGTGTGGGTCTATTTCTAGATACTGTTCCATTGATCTGTTTGTCTGTCTTGATGCCATTAAGGCACTGCCTTTATTATTATAGTTATCTAATAAGTGTTGAAATCTAATAAGTGTTGAAGTCATATAGTGTTAGTTCTCTAACTTTGTTCTTTGTTGAGGTGTTTTGGCCATTAGAGGTCCTTTGCATTTCCATATGAATTTTAGAATCAGTTTTTCACTTTCTACAAAACACCTCCTGGGAGTTTGATTGGGATTGCATTGAATATAATGACCAATTTATGGAGAATTGACAAATATACAGAGTCTTTTGACCCATGGACATGGTAGAGCCCCCCATTTATTTAGATATTTATTAATTTCCTTCAGCAATGTTTTGTAATTTTTACTGTGCAGATCTTTCACACTTTTCCTCAGATGCATCTAAAAATTTCATCTTTTTCATGTATAAGTACTTAATAACTTATGATACTTGTAATAATACACAGTAAATTTCCAGTTTTTGCTGACATATAGAAATATAATTGGTTTTTATATATTAACCGCATATCCTTCAACCTTGCACAACTCACTTATTGGTTCTAGTAACGTTTTATAGATTCCATAGGATTTTCTAACATTGAGAATCGTGTTTGCAAATAACAGTTTTACTTCTTCCTTTCAAATTCTGGATGCTTTTTTATTTCTTGCCTTATTGTAGTGGCTAGTGGGTGGGGATAGTGTGTTTTTAGGGAGAGCTAATCTCTCTGGCATTGATCAGGTGAGAGACATTCAGCTCCAGAGAGTTTAATTTTGCTGTTACGTGAACCGACTCACAATTGCAAAGTCTGAAGTTTCCCATATCTTTTGGTTCACTTTTGCCCTTTAGCTTCCTCTAGGCAGCACTGCCTATAGTTTGCTTCTGTTGAGGCTGTTCTGGAAAAGAATGGGCCTCTTGTAGCATGGTCCCAATTTTCTCCTCCGACTGCTCATGATTCCTGTCATGGTTCCAACCTGGGGATTTTAGGCACTTAGTCTTGCCTACCAAAACTTTCATCTCTTCTCTCTGCACCATAATACCAAATGGAGGAGTTACATGTCCAATCTTGTTCCCTCTAGTTAATTCAAATTAGAACTAATTGTAATAACTGTCTGATACTCTAGAGTTTGTGGTGTAAAAATGTGTACATGTATGTACACCAATATATGTGTGTCCATTTCTCTAGATTCATGGTAGATACTCTTTTTGATAGGCTTAGAGAAGGGGCAGTGTATAAATATATGTTCTAATGCTATTCTTGGAAATCTAATTTATCTATTTAAAACAATTGTGCTTCATAAATGTTACAATAAAAGTACTATAGATTATAGAAAGGACTGTTTCTGTGGTAGGTAAAAAATGTGTTTAGCCAGCTCCCAAAATGGTCCCCAGTGATTCTCATTCTGGCATTCACACCCTTGTGTATCCAACACTGAATCATGACTGGCCTGTGATGATAGTATATTGAGGAAATGACAGAGTGTGACTTCCAAAGCTAGGACATAAATGATATTGCCACTTCTGCCTTGACCTCTTGGGTTACTCACCTGAGATGGAAGTGGAAGTCTGCTCCTGTGTTGTGAGGATACTCAGCCACGTACAGATACCCGGTGTGCGAAGGGAGGCTTCTTTTTCTTTTCTTTTCTTTTTTTTTTTTGAGACAGTCTTGCTCTATATCCCGGGCTGGAGTGCAGTGGCGGGATCTTGGCTCACTGCAACCTCCGCCTCCTGGGTTCAAGTGATTCTCCTACCTCAGCCTCCCAAGTAGCTGGGGTTACAGGTGCCCGCCACCACGCCCAGCTAATTTTTGTATTTTTAGTAGAGACAGGGTTTCGCCATGTTGGCCAGGGTGGCCTCAAACTCCTGACCTCAGGTGATCTGCCTGCCTTGGCCTCCCAAACTGCTGGGATTACAGGTCTGAGCCACTGCACCTGGCGCAGGAAGGGAAGTTTCACACTAATAGCTGGCATCTATGTGCCAACCATGTGAGTGAGTTACCTTTGAGGCAAATCCCCAGCCTCAGTCCAACTTTCAAGTGACTGCAGTCCCAGGTGACACCTGACTAGACCCTCATGAGAGATCCCAAGCCAGTACCATCCAGCCAAGCCACTCCCGAATTCCTCATCCACAGAACCTTTTTTTTTTTTCCTTTTTCTCTTTTTAGGACTGACTGACTATGTTCACTGATTCATAGAAACTTTAAGAGATAATAAGTGTGTTCTGTTTTCAGCCATAAGGTTTTAGGGTGATTTGTTATGCAGCAGTAGATACCTAAGATACTCTCCATAATAGGACTTCATAAGTCAGTCTAATTCTTAAGAAAGGAATAACAAATCCAAGAAGTGGGACCCCTGTAATAAAGCAATATATCTAGATATCCAGGATCATTTTTTATCTTTTAGTGGTGGGAGACCAATTCCCCTTTATAGCATGGAAATGCTTGGTGGTGAGGAGCCTGGTATCTGGAACTGTGTTCAGGAGAAGTTATCAGCGTGATTAAAGTAAAACAAAGTCTGGGCCGGGCGCGGTGGCTCACGCCTGTAATCCCCAGCACTTTGGGAGGCCGAGGCGCACGGATCACAAGGTCAGGAGATCGACACCATCCTGGCTAACACGGTGAAACCCCGTCTCTACTAAAAATACAAAAGATTAGCTGGGCGTGGTGGTGGGTGCCTGTAGTTCCAGCTACTCGGGAGGCTGAGGAAGGAGAATGGCGTGAACCCAGAAGGCAGAGCTTGCAGTGAGCCGAGATTGCGCCATTGCACTCCAGCCTGGGCGACAGAGCGAGACTCCGTCTCAAACAAACAAACAAACAAAAAACAAGCAAAAAAAAAAAACAACAAAAAAACAAAGTCTGTCCATCTTAGCAACCACTTTGATACTGGAGAAAGGCTCCTGTCCAGAAGGAAGGGCACAGTAGTGAGGTACTTGCCAATGAGCTGGGTAGAGCTGCCACTGGCTGGCTTCGGGAAGTGTTTATCACTGACTGGCTCATGTTCAGAAGCTTGGAGTGAGGCTGTTGTGTACTGGTTGATTTTCAGAGTACGTGTACTGATCTAAAATTATGTAAATTAATGGCAAGTACTTGTTAGTGACTTGGGACTTTGGTCAAAAAACAGTCTTTTCCTTTCCTGAATATGAAAAATAAGTTCTTTTAATTAGCAGCCTCCCCTCTTCACTGTTTTTTCTTCCTGCAGTCCAACTAACAGAACAGACCATAAAGGTCTGTCCAGATCATTATTTATGGAAGTATGAGATATATATATTTCAGCTGGTGTTAACATTTTATTTAAGTGCCAGTTACTGAGCAGAAAAATAGCTGTAACTACGAGTTTTTGTAATTTATTGGAAAAAGCTAAATATAAGACATTTAGGGTGTCCTCCCAAAGTCAACACAGGACAAGATCATTTAATATAGGACATGTCCTGTGTATACAGGATGCCTAGCAACTGTATATAGCCACGGGTGTTTTGGTTGTTAAATGAATCTGTCCTAAAAGGTTCTACGCACATCTAGGTCCTTGGAAGGGAGAGGGCTAAAACGGCGAGTGGAAACCATGGTTTCCCTGAGGACTGCCCAGCTGAGGACCCAAGCAAGATCCTGGGCTTGGGCCTCTTAGAGATGACAAAGCAGGCGCCATTCTCCCTTCACCTGCACGGCCCAGGCTTCAGGTGAGCCACGGGGCCAAGGCGGCCAACAGCTGAGGCGCAGCCCGTGAACTGGGGGCCCACTTGTGCCTAGAGGGCGAGGTCTTGGTAGAGCCAGGCTGTATCAGTCCGTGACACTCCAGCCAGAGGCGATGCCGACGGCTGCCGGAGAAAGCCGGGCTTAGAGCGCCACCGTTCCACGCCCGCCGCCGGCCTCTCAGCCCAGCCGGTCGCCGCAACCTCGCCTCTTCCGCAGGGCGGGGCCAGCCATGAAAGGCGGGGCGGGTCTGGCCACGGGGCGACCGAGATGGCGGCCTCCGGGGGCCTAGAGGGACCCTGGGCGTGCACTCGCCCTTCCGGCTCGGCCTTTAGTTAGTGACCAGCTCCTCGGCGTTCTGCAGAGCGTGGGTTTCAGCGAGTTCTACGTGCCAGGTCCGCCCGGTGCCGGCTTCCTCGCTGCCCCTGGCGGCTCGTCAGCCCCCACTACCCCTGAACTTGGTCCCAATGGCGGCCCGCCCCTCCTTCACCCGGACCGTGGGCATCTGGGCCTCGCCGAAGCCGCCAAGGTGGCTGCTCGGGCTTCTAGAGCCCGTGTCCAGCCCTTTGCCACCGAGGCCTGATCCTCTTTTCTGCCCTAAAGAACTTGCCCTGACAGCCTCTGGCTCCCGGTACTGACGTTTCTGATGTTTGGGGTTGCCTGTTTTCTTGGGTGGAGTGTTAAGATCACGGTTGGGTGGGGTCTGCGGTCAGCATCACCCACTGGGACGCTGAGTATTTTACCCTTAATCCGCATTCAGCCACCCCAGTCCCTCTTCTCCTGAGGTTCTTTCTTTTGGGTCCACGTCATCGTCCCTGTAAGCATTCTGTAAAGACTCTTTACGTTTGTAGAGACCCAACACAATAGGGACAGGGCTCTTGGGTCCCTCAGTTTACCCGTACGAATGGGCTCAAAAAAAGCTCTTCGGACTGAGCAGGCAGGTGGAAGATTGTCCTGAAGACTAGGCAGAACAATTCATAAGAAGTTTGGGGCTATCAGCGTGAGAACAATTAGAGGGAGTCCTAGTAGAATCTCCGTGCATCCAGTGCTGGAAATGTGGAAACTGGGAGGGCCATAGGTTGCTGTAGGTGGTGGACGACAGGGTCCTTAGCACTCATGGCTCTTTTTCTCTTAGCTCTTGAGGATCTTGCTTGTCCAAACCCAGAAGACAGTGCATGAAGCCAGGGGACATCCGCCATGCTCCAAACAACTTGGCCTCAGGTGAGCTGAGCTTCTTTCAGTGTTTTTGTTTGTTTGTTTATGTTTTTTTACTCACATTAGCTATCAGATAATCAGGAAAGGATGAGGAAGGCCTAACTTGGCCAAGCTGTGTTTTCCCCTTTGTATCTATCTCCAGGGCTATGGCAGATGTAAATATGTGCTGGGGAAATGAAAGTTTTGTGTATAGAGAGTGGTGAGTTTGGATGTATAGATTTAAATGGAAGAAAGGGGACCTATACCAAGAAATTCTTTCTGAATGTGGAAATCCAGATCGTGTTCTAGAAATGAAAGTCACCTACTGAAATCAGACTCATTTTTTGTGAGACAGAGTCTCACTCTGTCGCCCAAGCTGGAGTGTAGTGGCACTATGATCTCGGCTCACTGCAGCTTCTGCCTCCTGGGTTCAAGTGATTCCCATACCTCAGCCTCCTAAGTAGCTGGGATTACAGGTGTGCACCGCCACGTGTGGCTAATTTTTGTATTTTTAGTAGAGACGGGGTTTACACCACGTTGGCCAGGCTGGTCTTGAACTCCTGAGCTCAGGTGATCCACCCGCTTCGGCTTCCCAAAGTGCTGGGATTATAGGCATGAGCCACCGCACTAGCTTGAAATCAGAAATTCTTTATTGGAGAGATTGCCCACAAATTGTATTGTATGTATCCCAGAGAGACTAGTATTGTTGCTTTAATATACATTTTCTAAATGCTAGATGCAAGGACTCTGAAGTTGCAGAGAAAGCTGGATGTACTCTAGAAACTGGAAGGGGTCAGAGAAAGTGGTTCAATATGAGATGGAAGAAATAGATACCTGTATTATAGGTCATGGTGAGGACAGTGGTTTCTGTACTGGTTCATTGGGAAGGCACTGAAGAATTTTAAGCAGGGGGATGACATGGTTGGATTTACATATTAAAAAGATTTTCCTAGCCCTTAGTGGCAAATTGACGGTAGAAAGGTGTTGGTCAATTAAGAAGATATTAAGTGTTGTCCTTTTATTTTTTTTGTTTTTGAGACGGAGTTTCGCCTTTGTTGTCCAGGCTTGAGTGCAATGGCGCTATCTCGGCTCACCGCAACCTCCACCTCCCAGGTTCAGGCAATTCTCCTGCCTTAGCCTCCCAAGTAGCTGGGATTACAGGCATGCACCTGTTTTTTGTTTGTTTGTTTGTTTGTTTGTTTGAGATGGAGTCTCACTGCAACACCCAGGCTAGAGTGCAATGGTGCGATCTTCGCTCACTGCAACCTCCACTTCCCTTGTTCAAGTGATTCTCCTGCCTCAGCCTCCCGAGTAGATGGAATTACAGGTGCCCGCCACCATGTCCGGCTAATTTTTGTATTTTTAGTAGAGACGGGGGTTCTCCATGTTGGTCAGCTGATCTCGAACTCCCGACCTCAGGTGATCCGCCTGCCTCGGCCTCCCAAAGTGTTGGGATTACAGGCGTGAGCCACTGTGCCTGGCAAGTGTTGTCCATTTTTAAATTTTTTTTTTTTTGAGACAGAGTCTCACTCTGCCACCCAGGCTGGAGTGCAGTGGCATGATCTCAGCTCACTGCAACCTCCACCTCCCGGATTCAAGCAATTCTCCTACCTCAGCCTCCTGAGTAGCTGGGATTACAGGTGCACACCACCATGCTGGGCTTATTTTTGTATTTTTAGTAGAGATGGGGTTTCACCATGTTGGCCAGGCTGCATTTTACTTTTTAATGTAATTAATTTATTTGTAGTTTTTATTTTCTGGAGCAGTTTTAGGTTCACAGCAAAATTAAATGGAAGGTACAGAGATTTCCCATATATTCCCTGCCCCTACACATGTATATACAAGTTCTGATAGAAGTTCAAATACAAGTCTGGTATCAGCACAGTAAAATGTCAGTGTCTTTAAAAGAATGGAAATGCTTTTTTTCTTTCCTTATTCTCTGATATGTCCTAAACAGCATATGTGGTTTGATTGAGAAATAACTTACCCTGAAACGACTTAACACTGGTACTTAAAATAGTTTTTTAGAGCAGTTTTAGTTGATAACAAAATTGGGCAGAGAGCAAGAGTTCCCATTTATCTCCTGCCACCACAAAACACACAACCTTCTTCAATATTAATATTCCACACCAGAGTAACACATTTGTGACAAGGAGTGAACCTACACTGACACATCATTGTCATCCAAAGTTGATAGTTTACATTAGGGTTCACTCTTGATGGATGACACATATCCACTATTATAGTATTATATAAGCAGAATAGTTTCACTGCCCTAAAAATACCTTATGCTCCTCTTATCCATCCTTACTTTCCCCTTAGTCCCGTCCCAATTGACAACCATCAATTGATTTTTGTATTCTCTTCATAGTTTTGCCAGTTCCAAAATGTCATATAGCCAGAATCACACAGTACATAGCATTTTCAGATTGACTTCTTTCATTTAGTGGTAATGCATTTCGTTTCCTCTGTGTCTTTTCATGGCTTGATAGATCATTTTGTTTTAGTGCTGAATAATATTCCATTGTCTATATATACTACAGCTTATCCATTCACCTACTGAAGGACATCTCGGTTGCTTCCAAGTTTTGGCGATGATGAATAAAAGCCCCTGTAAATGTCCATGTACAGGTTTTTATGTGGACATAAGTTTCCAACTCCTAAATTTAGTTAAGCACCAAGGAGCATGACTGCTGGGTTGTATGGTAAGAGTGTGTTTAGTTTGTAAGAAATTGACGAACTGTCTTCCAAAGTGGCTGTCCCATTTCGCATTCATTAGCACCAGCAGTGAATGAGAGTTCTGTTGTTTCACATCCTGGCCAGCATTTGGTGTTGTCAGTGTTTTGGATTTTGGCCTTTCTAATAGGTATGTAGTGGTGTCTCACTGTTTTTATTGCAATTCCCTAATGACATATAATCTTGAGCGTAGTTTCATATGCCTATTTGCTATCTGTATATTTGCTTTGTTGAGGTGTCTGTTGAGGTCTTTTGCCTGTTTCTTAATTGGCTTGTTCATAAAGAGTTCTTTGTACATTTTGGATAATAGTGCTTTATCAGATATGTCTTCAGCAAATATTTTCTCCCAGACTTTAGCATGTCTTCTCATTTTCTTAATGTGTTATCCTTTTAAAATATAGTTTAATTCCCCCTCATTTTGTTTTCAGTTGTTTTCTCCAAAACATTGTTTGCTAGTTTTTCACACATGCCTGTAATCCCAGCCTGGATGCCAGGCTGTAAGAATCAGCAGCAGTTACGGGCTCCAGAGCTGGGTAGATGGGAGAGTGTTGGGGCTCCCCATTTGAAAGTGGAACTACTGGCTGAGGGCTCGCCCCTGGCTGTGGTGGTGGGTGTTCTTGTTGAGCAGACCTTACATGGGGCTCAGAGTTGTGGATGCAGGCAGGTTTATCCCTTCCCTGAAGCTCAAGCTGCTCCCTTCCTTCTACTTCTCACTCAGAGATTGAGCAGGAACCTGTTGTTTCAGGAGTCAGTGACCTTTGAGGATGTGGCTGTTTACTTCACCCAGAATCAATGGGCCAGCCTCGACCCTGCGCAGAGGGCCCTGTACGGGGAGGTGATGCTGGAGAATTATGCAAATGTGGCTTCTCTGGGTAAGGCCTCCCTCTGTGGTCCTTTGTAACAGTTTGCTATCTTCCTCAGATGTTTTGGGGATTCTAGTAGCCCTTGGGTTTGATGACTTCAGAGGAGAGTTTTGCAATCACCAGCCTCCAGAAATACTGGGTAGGGAAATCCTTGGTTCTCTTTGTTTTTTGTTTGTTTGTTTGTTTTGAGACAGAGTCTCGCTCTGTCACCTAGGCTGGAGGGCAGTGGCATAGCCATGGCTCACTGCAGCCTCAAACTCCTGGGCTCAAGCAATTCTCCTGTTTCAGCCTCCCAAGTAGCTGGGACTATAGGCGTGTGCCACTGTGCCTGGCTTCTCTTTGGTTTTGAAATTAGACTTCCTTATACTCCAGGAACAGTGTGGTCCTGGGCCCTGAGGGAAAGCATTCTTTCTGGCACCCTAAGTGAGCCCTTTGTTCCTTTGTCCATCCAGTTTTCTGGGGATGTTGGCCCTCCCTTTGTGGAAGGTTCTCCCAGGGGAGCAGTAGGTACATTTTTCCTGAGGGAGTTTGCCTTCTTCTGAGTCAGGGCCAGAATGCAGTTTCTTTCTGAGGAGAATCATACCTCCTTGGCTTTATCGTGGAGCACAGTTTGGACTTCCTTGTCAGAACTCTCACTTGGTCTGCTGGTGTTCAATTTCTCTCCCAAGTAGCCTGATGGAGGGTGGGCTGAGAAAGATCCCAGGAATAGCTCGGGACGTCTCCCCTCAATTTGTCTTTCTCTTTTCTTCATGAAGTAGCGTTTCCATTCCCCAAACCTGCTCTGATCTCCCACCTGGAGAGAGGGGAAGCACCATGGGGCCCAGATCCCTGGGACACCGAGATTCTGAGAGGCATCAGTCAAGGTGAGTATGAGAATCCAGTGGTTAAGTTTCTTGTTTTGCCTTCCTGGTTTACTAGGTAAGAAGTGTTTCTTATGCTGCAGGGTACAAATCTCCCAGTTATTTATAAGTCGATACTCACTGTACTCTCTGACCTCACACTGAGTTCTGACCCTGAGCTTTGAAAGACCACCTCTGGGAGTACATGGCCTCACGCTGTCTGCACATTCATGTGGCTATCCTCCAAGGCAGAAAAGCTGTGACCCAGTAGCTCCTAAACCACTTCTTTCTTACTTACTGGTGGAAGAGTTTTAATTGTATGCCATTTTTCATTGCAAAGAAGTGGGGTTTCAGCCAAATTTAAGGAAAATATGATTTTTTGGGGCCAAACTGATTTATTTGTGCTATAGCTATAAATTTTACTTTAGGCCTTCAGCCCTGAAAAGAATGGCTTTAATTTGCCTTTTTAGTATCTAAATCACTTAAGAGTTTCATTTGCCATAATCTTTAGATCTACATTATATTTACCATAGATGGGACTATAGAGGAAAGGGCTAGGAATATTCTCCCATCATAGCCCCCTACGCACACACATGCATACACACAAACACATGCACACACGCACATGTGCACACACACACCACCTAAAATTTCCCTGAGATGGCTTACCAGTCCTGGAAGGTTTTGTTTACTTGCGTTTCCGTTTCTTCAGAAGAAAATTTTCAAGCCTTCTCACACATTTATGCTTTTGTATATAGTGGTTCCTTTAGCACAGGTACCACAGTGGCTTACAGCTCTCTGATCCAACTTCTGTTCCAGCTGACTTTCTGAAACTAATCATCTTGTATCCCTGAATATTTTGTGGGATATTTAAATATAGGATAATTAGGACATTGTTTAGAATTTGGGGTGATTGCCTGGGTTACAGGTAGGGCTTTGGGATCTAGTTTTTTCCTGGTTTGTGTTTCTCAGTCTGCAAGACCTCTTGTAGTGCTGGAGCTGCTTCTCTATTCTTCCCAGTCTCTCATTCCTTTCTCCTCTTCTGGGTTTCTGTCTCTCTTTAAACATTTTTCACATTTCTCACTGTTCTTTCTTATTCTCTCCTTCTTTTTTCTTTTTTGTCCCTCCTGCCTTCTTTCCTTCTCATTCTTGATTCTCCTTCTTCCCATCACCTACCTTAGTTCAATTTTCCAGCCTTCCTTGTGGGGAGCACTTCCTGGCTATCTTTCCTGTTCCATTTCTGTGTCTTTACTTCTCCAATTCTATGTCATTATTTTTCTATTTTTTTGAGACAGGGTCTAGCTCCGCTGCCCAGGCTGAAGTGCAGTGGCATGATCTCCACTCACTGCAACCTCTGCCTCCCGGGCTTAAGTGATCCTCCCACCTCAGCCTCCCTAGTAGCTAGGACCACAGGGGTGCGCCACCATGCCCGGCTAATTTTTGTATTTTTTTGTGGAGATGGGATTTCACCATGTTGCCCAGTCTGGTCTCGAACTCCTGAGCTCAAGCCATCCGCCTGCCTCAGCCTCCCAAAGTGCCAACATTACAGGCATGAGCCACCACACCTGGCCTGTCATTATTTTTCTTTGTCTCTGTCATCCTCCTTTATAGATGCTTGTATATAACCATTTCACAGGTATCTTTAAAAATTACATTCTACAAGAGAAAATTAGGAACACTGGATCCTACTTTTCTTCCAGTTTTGTAACTAGGAACACTTGTGGTTTCTTTGGTCAGGTGGTGAGTCCTGGATCAAAAATGAAGGGCTAGTTATAAAGCAGGAAGCCTCTGAAGAAACAGAGTTGCGCAGAATGCCAGTAGGAGGACTTCTCAGGAACGTTTCTCAGCACTTTGATTTTAAAAGGAAGGCACTGAAGCAGACTTTCAATCTAAATCCAAATCTGATACTTCGAGGTGGAATGAAGTTCTATGAATGTAAAGAATGTGGGAAAATCTTCCGATATAACTCAAAGCTTATTCGGCATCAGATGAGTCATACTGGGGAAAAGCCCTTTAAGTGTAAGGAGTGTGGCAAAGCTTTCAAGTCCAGCTATGATTGTATTGTACATGAGAAAAACCACATTGGAGAAGGGCCCTATGAATGTAAGGAGTGTGGCAAAGGTTTGAGTTCCAACACAGCCTTGACTCAACATCAGAGGATCCACACTGGAGAGAAACCCTATGAATGTAAAGAGTGTGGAAAGGCTTTCCGTAGGAGTGCGGCATACCTGCAGCATCAGAGATTACACACGGGAGAGAAACTCTATAAATGTAAGGAATGTTGGAAAGCTTTCGGTTGTAGGTCACTTTTTATTGTCCATCAGAGAATTCATACTGGGGAGAAACCTTATCAATGTAAGGAGTGTGGCAAAGCCTTCACCCAGAAAATAGCCTCCATTCAGCATCAGAGAGTTCACACTGGGGAGAAGCCTTATGAATGTAAGGTGTGTGGGAAAGCCTTCAAATGGTATGGAAGTTTTGTTCAGCATCAGAAATTGCACCCTGTGGAGAAGAAGCCAGTCAAGGTCCTTGGGCCATCCCTGGTCAGTCCCCAGTGCCCCTCTCCAGCCATACCTCCTGTTCTTCTCCAGGGATCCTGTTCTGCTTCAGCCGTGGCTGTGCCTTCACTGACCTTTCCACATGCTGTGCTCATTCCTACCTCTGGGGATTTGTTCATGCTGCTGCCTACATCTGGAATACCTTCTTCATCTGCCCAAATAGTGCGTGTCTTCCAGGGTCTTACTCCCACTGTGAAACCTTCCCCAGTTATTCTCACCCCTTCTTCTCACTCCTCATGAGCTTTATCTTGGCAGTCTTACGGCTCTTATGCCTAGCAAATCTCCAGCCTAATTTTATATATTTTTTTGAGAAAGGGTCTTGCTCTGTCACCCAGGCTAGAGTGCGGTGGTGTGATCTTGGCTCACTGCAACCTCCCCCTCCTGGGTTCAAGCGATTCTCCTCCTTCAGACTCTCGAATAGCTGGGATTACAGGCACGCCTCACCACGCCCAGCTAATTTCTGTATTTTTAGAAGAGATGGGGTTTCGCCATCTTGGCCAGGCTGGTCTCAAACACCTGACCTCAAGTGATCCGCCTGCCTTGGCTCCCCAAAGTGCTGGGATTACAGGAGTGAGCCACTGTGCCCAGCCTCCAACCTAATTTGAGTTTCATTTGTATTTTTTTCATCACCTTACATGTGTTAACAGCTGTTTCAACATAAACTCCATTACAATCTATATACATTTAAAGACCGTGTTTACATAATCTCTTCTGGGTAGAAAATGGAAATACTTAACCTTTGCATTGGTCCCTTTCAGGCTTGAACAACAGTGGCTGTATCTGCATCGTGGGGTTGCTGGTGGTAGAACACTTTGGTGTTAGGAAAGTTTGGAAAAGAGGATATCCCTGTATTAGGCCATTATGATTAGAGATAAGCAGCCTGGGAGAAACATACAAGACCTGTGGCTACTGGTAGAGAATTGGAATAAGCTTCCAACAATGGACTGTAGAGATTAATGGAGATTGTTTAGTGGGCCCATGGCTAGGTGGGGTATTAATACAGTTGAAGTTATGTTGCCCTTGGCACAGATCTTTGAGAATCTCATACATCTGTGAAAAAGATAATGTGAAATAAACAGTAAAAAAAAAAAGTATGTTGATGGCAGTGAGAGTAATCATGTCTTTAAACGTGAAGTTTTTTTTCTTTAGTTTTGCTCTTGATAGCTAGATGTTTCTTTTAACTTTTATTTCCTAAGTAAATATACACAAAGGCATTCATCTTTGTTGAATCTGTTGTGCAGATTTTTCTTGATGAGCACTCTGGTTTTTTTTCTTTGTGAGCACTGGCTTCTATATTTTATTTCATATTTATGAATTGTAAATATGAATTTAATTACTAAAGAAATAAAAATAATGGTGTAAAGCCAACTCGAGGGGAATCTGAATAAGCCTCCAAAATTTTTTTTTTTTAAGAAATAAAGGGAGCTGTGTAGTGGGTCAGTGGCTAGGTAGGTTAGTGAAGTGGAATTTGGGGTTGCTCTTGGAAGTGGCCTTGATGAGGATCCTTTACAACTATTCAGAGGACTGTGTGAAGTAGTTACTGGAAAAAGAACTTGAATTATGCATTTATTGGCATTAATGTAAACAGTAAGTCCTAAGCATTGATGGAAGGGTCCATACATTTTTTTTTTTTTTTTTTTTTTTTTTGCTGATGTTGCTATCTACATGTTTCTCTATAGCAATTAATAGCAAAACCTTTACATTCTTGGTTTTTAAACTTTACCATGTGCCTGAATTACATAGTGTGCTTGTAAAAAGAAGAGTTTTCTCTCTTGCACAAATTCTGATTTTGGCTATCTGTGGTGATGGCCAGATCTTTAGCATGGACCATACTTTGAGAGATATGCTTCAAACAGAAAATGCCCACCCCTCCTCCTTTACCCAGCATAAACTCTATGGTAAATTCTTAAAATAATTGCCTTACAGTCTCCGTTAACTCCCTTGCCCTTCTCTTGCTTTGTCATGCTCGCTTGGCAAAACCTCATCTCTGACTAAATGCAGTTCTTTGCCTTCTCTGTTCCTGCACCAAAAATGATCAGGAGAAAGCATATTACCAGGCTGAACTGTCACTTTAAATTCATGACCAGTAACTTCATGGAGGCCCTTAATGTTTCCTGATGGTCATACTACAATTTTTGGAGTCCACTTAACTCCCCTGCTTTCCTAGGCCACTACTTTATACTTCCTCTCTTCTGTAACTTCCAAAGCATCCCTCTCAGTTCTCATGCTCAGCTGATAGTTATGTTTCTGCCTTCTGCGAGAGAACAGCAAGCTCCAGAAAGTGGCTGCACCTTCAGCCCCGTGCTAGAATGAGAACATATGGAGCCAACTTGAGTTCGGAGGGGCTGTGGCCACCTCGTTTCGCCCATCTACTTTTCAGCTTGCCGTATCTGATTCTTCACCACCGTATTCTCAGTCACTTCCACTAAACAGTGCCAGTGTTTTAAGGTTCTGTCACACTCAGTAACCCACTTCTGGTTCCTCATTCTGTGTCAGTGATCAGCAGTAGACTGAAGAATCCACCTTAGATTTGCTCCATACTATTAATTAGCTTACAAAATATCTAAGAGGAGCTAAGCTGGGATGCCACATAGGCAGAAGCCAGGAAAAATGACCAACCACAGAACCAAGTGGTTCCAGTGGAAACTCAGCAGCTGCTGGTGCCTGCTACTGGACTGCCACCCCCCATTGAAGAGACTGGACCACCAGGAAGGTCGTTTCACATTCTGTAGTAAAAATACCCCTACAATCATTTTGGTAGGGTCTTCTGTCTTCAGCCAGGGTGTACCTGCTCGGTGGGAGTTGGTTATATATGTATGTCCAAGTTGCAGGGGCTTCTGGGAAATACAGGTTTTGGATTCTGCCTGGGAAGAGAGTCATAGTATGAAGAAGTCTGAAAATGGGGAAGGGATTTTCAGAATATGTTGAGCAGCTGTAAAATATCAGATACCCATTATAGGCATTGAAGGTTACCTAAATGACAGAAGGATGCACTATATTCATGGGTA
This sequence comes from Pan troglodytes, assembly GCF_028858775.2. Lineage (NCBI taxonomy): Eukaryota > Metazoa > Chordata > Mammalia > Primates > Hominidae > Pan > Pan troglodytes. Next base: position 44,549,109 of record NC_086015.1, read on the forward strand.
GGAAAGATTAGTTTCATCAAGATTTCAATTTTTATCAATTCATAAATTAAAAACAATATAAAAATTCCAGAGGGGTGTGTGTATAGAGAGGCAAAGGACACAGAGTAGCTAACCTAGTTTTGAAGAACAAGATGGGGGGTTTTATGCTACCAGATATTATATACAATGATCATCAAACACAGAACAAAGCAAAAAACAAACTCCCCAAACCCAAGTTGAAACAAAAAAAACCCCCAGACTGTAATAGTATTATTATTATTTTTAAAGATGGAATCTTGCTCTGTTGCTCAGGCTGGAGTGCAGTGGTGCAATCTTGGCTCACTGCAACCTACACCTCCCGGGTTCAAGTGATTCTCTTGCCTCAGCCTCCTGAGTAGTGTGTGCCACCACGCCCAGCTACTTTTTTAATTTTTAGTAGAGACAGGGTTTCACCATGTTGGCCAGGCTGGTCTTGAGCTCCTGACAGCCTCAAGTGATCCACCCACCTCGGTCTCCCAAAGTGTTGGGATTACAGGCGTGAGCCACTGCACCTGGCCTGTAACATGATTTGCTGAAATTTTAAAAAATCTAAAATAATGTACTGTTTAGAAATATACATATTTTATACAAAATTATAAAGAAAGCATAGAGAGGTAAGCATTAGTGGCACAGCTGAGAAAATATAAAAGGTAGTTCTGTCTCTATCCTGTCTCCTTTATTCTGCTACTGCTCTCATTCTGTCTCATCCCAGGAATCCAGTCCCAAGTGCTGCCTGCCAATCGTCCAGCACCCTCCACCTTTGCCACCTATTTCTTGTTGTAAAACAGATGTTTGCTTCTAAAATATAATGAATTAATGATTATCAAAGTACAGGCATACCTCATTTTATTGCAGTTTGTTTTATTGTGTCTTGCGGATATTGCATTTTTTACAAACTGAAGGTTTGTGGCAGGCCTGTGTTGAGCAAGACTATCAGTGCCATTTTTTTTCAACAGCATGTGCTCACTTCATTTTTCTGTGTCTTACACAGAAACTTAAAATATTTCAAACTTTTCATTATATGTGTTTTGGTGATTAGTGATCTTTTATGTTTCTATTGTAATTCTTTTGGGGTGCCACAGACTGCATCCATGTAAGACAGTGAGCTTAGTTGATGTGTGTGTGTGTGTGTTCTGATTACTCCACTAACTGATGGTTCCCCATCTCTCTCCCTCTCCTCAGACCTCACTATTCTCTCAGACACAACAGTATTGAAATTAGACCAATTGATAACCTTACAAACACCTTTAAGTGTTTAAGTGAAAAAGTCACATGCCTCTCACTTTAAATCAAAAGCTAGAAATGATTAAGCTTAGTGAGGAAGGCTAATGTCAACAGCTGAGATAGGCCAAAAGCTAGACTGCTTCTGCCAAACAGTCAAGTTGTGAATGCAAAAGAAAAGTTCTTGAAGGAAATGAAAAGTACTTTTCCAGGGAACACATGAACGATAATAAAGTGGCCGGGTGCAGTGGCTGACACCTAGAATCCCAGCACTTCGGGGAGCCAAAGTGGGAGGATCCCCTGAAGCCAGGAGTCCGAGACCAGCTTGGGCCACAAAGTGAGACCCCTGTCTCTACAAAAAATTAAAAATTTAGCTGGGTGTGGTTGTGCATGCCTGTAGTCCAATCTACTTGGGAGGCTGAAGTGAGAGGATCTCTTTAGCCAGGGAGTTCGAGACTGCAGTGAGCTATGATTGTGCCACTGCACTCTAGCCTGTGTGACAGAATGAAACTGAAAAAAGTGAAACAGCATTATTACTGATGTGGAGAAAGTTTTAGGGGTCTGGATCAAACCAACCACAAATTCCCTTAAGCCAAAACTAATGCAGAGCAAGGCCATAACTTCCATTGTATGAAGGCTGAGAGAAGTGAGGAAGCTGCAGGAAAGTTTGAAGCTAGCAGAGGTTGGTTCATGAGGTTTAAGAAGTCATCTTATCATAAAAGTGCAAGGTGAAGCAGCAAGTGCTGGTGTAGAAGCTGTAGCAATTTATCCAGATCTAGCTAAGTTAATTGATGAAGTTGCTACACCATGAGATTTTCAGTGTATTCCAAACAGCCTTCTTTTGGAAGAAGAAACCATCTAGGACTTCCGTGGAGAAGAGAAGTTAATCCCTGGCTTAAAAGCGTCAAAGGACAGCTCGTCTCTCTTGTTAGGGGTTCATGCAGCTGGTAACTTTAAGTTGAAGCCAATGTTCATTTACCGTTCAGAAAATCCTAGGGCCCATAAGAATTATGCTAAATCCACTCTGCCTGTGCTCTAGAAATGGAAGATCAAAGCCTGGATGACAGCACATCTGTTTACAGCATGGATTACTGAATATTTTAAGCCCACTGTTGAGACCTACTAAATATTAGGAAAAAAGAATTCTGTCAGGTGTGGTGGCTCACACTTGTAATCCCAGCACTTTGGGAGGCCAAGGCAGGTGGATCACTTGAGGTCAGGAGTTTGAGACCAGCCTGACCAACATGGAGAAACCCTATCTCTACTAAAAATACAAAAATTAGCTGGATGTGGTGGTGTGTGCCTGTAACCCCAGCTACTTGGGAGGCTGAGGCAGGAGAATTGCTTGAATCCGGAGGCAGAGGTTGCAGTGAGCTGAGGTTGCACCACTGTGCTTCAGCCTGGGTAACAGAGTGAGACTGTCTCAAAAAAAAAAAAAAATTTTGTTCCAAATATTACTGCTCGTTGATAATGCGTCTGGTCACCCAAGAGTTCTGATGGAGATGTACAAAGAGATTAATGTTTTTATGTCTGCTAAACAACATCCATTCTGCAGGATCCATTACTCCATGGTTCAAGGAGTAATTTTGACTTTCAAGTATTATTTAAGGAATACATTTTGTAAGGCTGTGGCTGCCATAGTGGTTCTTCTGTACAAAGTAACTTGAAAACCTTCTGGAAAGGATTCATCATTCTAGATGCCATTAAGGACATTTGTGATTCATGGGAGAAGGTCAAAATATCAACATTAACAGGAGTTCAGAAGACATTGACCTCAACCCTGATGGATGATTTTGAGGGGTTCAAGACTTCAGTGGACGAAGTAACTGCAGATGTGGTGGAAATAGCAAGATAACTAGACTTAGAAGTGGAACCTGAATATGTGACTGAATTGCTGCAATCTCATGATAAAACGTGAACAAATGAGGAGTTGCTTCTAATATAAGAGCCACAAAAGTGGTTTCTTGAGATGGAAACTACTCCTGGTGAAGATCCTGTGACCATTGTTGAAATGACAACAAAAGACTTAGAATATTACATAAACTTAGTTGATAAAACAGCAGCAGAGTTTGAGAGGATTGACTTCAATTTTGAAGAATGTTCCACTGTGGGTAAAAGGCTATCCAACAGCAACACGTGCTACAGATAAATCTTTTGAAAAGGAAGAGTCAGTTGATGTTGCAGCCTTCCTTGTTGTCTCATTTAAAGAAATCTCTAGAGCCACACTAACCTTCAGCAACCACCACACCGATCATTCAGCAGCCATCAACAGTGAAGCAAGACTGTCTTCCAGCAACAAAGACTCACTGAAGACTTAGATTATCGTTAGCATCTTTTAGCAATAAAATATTTTTAAATTAAAGTATGTACATTGTCAGATATAATGCTATTGCAAACTTAATAGACTATAGTATAGATTAAACATAACTTTTATAGGTACTGGAAAATAAAAATAATTGTGTGACTCCCTTTATTGTGTTAAACATTTTATTACAGTTGTCTGGAAGCAAACCTGCAATATCTCCAAGATATGCCTGTATTTTTCAAAATGTGGTCTTTTAACATTGCTATGAAGCTTATCAGTAATAATATCTTATTTCATGGTTGTCCAGAAAGAAGTTACATAACTTGTCTTAATCTAAAAATCATATCATTTCAAAAGCCTGATGATTTAATATCTTTCATAAAGAAAACTTTTGACAATTTGTTTTTAAGAGACAAAGTTTTCTATGTTGCCCAAACGGTTTGAACTCTGGGGTCAAGCGATCCTCCTCCCTCAGCCTCCCAAGTAACTGGGACTACAGGGCATTTGACAGTTGTATTACATGAAACCCAGTTGTAAGGCTAGCTCATATCTTTCTCTTAAATGAATCAGCAACAAGTGTTACGATTTCATTTCCACTGATCTACTTATTTGTTTCAATGGATTTGTGGTGTTATAGGAAATTTCAATTGGCCCAAAAGTTTCAATCTACTCCATTTTGCTGCTTCCACAAGGACACCTTGGATTTTAATAATGATAAAAAGATATACCTTCCTGGTACTATTCCCCATTTGACATTTAAGCACAGGGCATTGAAAGGTTAGACTTTTACATTTCAGGTTTGTATAGAAAGAAATGAGGCTCCGGAGAGAGTAAATGACCTTGCTAATGGTTGCAGTGGTTGGGGACAAAGTTAAAGTATATTAATGTGCACACTCAGCCCTGATGCTAACTTTCTAACAGTAACAGTCTCAAGTTATAACAGCAGTTTTCAGTGTATCAAGTAATTACTTACATGAAATAGGGTATTTTTTTTGTTTTTATTTCTGTTTTTGCAGGTAGTCTTAGCAGGTCAATTGTAATTTGTTCTTCAGTAACTATCAAACTGGTTAATTATGGAAGGAGTGATGTCCATTAGATTGTAGAGGTGTAAATAATGAGTGTCAAATATATAGGCAGCAGAAATCTGAAGACAAATTGTGCCTGTTACTGAGAAGGGAGGTTCTCTTCACAGCTGCTGTGAGCTGGGGACAGAGCAATTTTCTTGTACTTTTCAGATCTCTCATTTTCCATAAACAAAGTGCTTAATTGTTTTATAAACAACCTAGAAGGGATGTCTATATCACTTGCACAGATTGTCCATTTTTAATCTCTTGATTATATAAGCAGCTTTTTTTTTTTTTTTTTTTTTTTTTTTTGAGACGGAGTTTTTGCCCTTGTTGCCCAGGCTGGAGTGCAATGGCATGATCTCAGCTCACCGCAACCTCTGCCTCCTGGGTTCAAACGAGTCTCCTGCCTTAGCCTCCTGAGTAGCTGGGATTACAGGCATGTGCCACCATGTCTGGCTAATTTTGTATTTTTAGTAGAGACGGGGTTTCTCCATGTTGGTCAGGCTAGTCTGGAACTCCCAACCTCGTGTGATCCACCCGCCTGGGCCTCCCAAAGTGCTGGGATTACAGGCGTGAGCCACCGCGCCAGGCTATATAAGCACCTTTTAAATTTAAAGAATTGCCTGGCGTGGTGGCTCACGCCTGTAATCCCAGCACTTTGGGAGGCTGAGGCGGGTGGATCACGAGGTCAGGAGACCGAGACCATCCTGGCTAACACGGTGAAACCCCGTCTTTACTAAAAATCCAAAAAAAACTAGCCGGTCATGGTGGCGGGCACCTGTAGTCCCAGCTACACAGGAGGCTGAGCCAGGAGAATGGCGTGAACCCGGGAGGTGGAGCTTGCAGTGAGTAGAGATTGCAGCACAGCACTCCAGCCTGGGCGACAGAGCGAGACTCCGTCTCAAGAAAAAAAAAAAAAAATTAAAGAATTGTTTTCTACTCAAGCAGGGAACTGCTTAGGGCAAACCTGCCTTCTGTTCAAAGTTACTCCTCTGCTCACTGAGATAGATGCATATCTGATCTGCCTCCTTTGGAAAGAGTAATCAGAAACTCTAAAGAATGTAACCCTTTGTGTATCACCTAGCTGACCTGGAAGCTCTCTCGGTGCTTCAAGGCTTCCTGCCTTTTCTTCAAGTTGTTCCGCCTCTCCAGACCGACCCAATGTACTTCTTACATATATTGATTGATGTCTCATGTCTCTCCCTAAATATATAAAACCAAGCTGTGCCCTGACCACCTTGGGCACATATCAGGATTTCCTGAGGCTATGTCACGGGCACATCCTCAATCTTTGCAAAATAAACTTTCTAAATTAACCGAAATAAATAAATAAATGTTTTCTAACTATAAAAGAAATATGTGCTTAGAGCAAAAAACTTACCTAGAAAAGTACCTAGGCCTGAATTCCACCACTTTTAATATTTGGTGAACACACATATGTACACATACACAAATTATAAATTGCATATTCTATTGTACGTTTCTGTTTCTCAGCAGAATATCATGCACATGTCCCAATTAACAAGCTATAATATGTTTAATGGATGCATCATATTACATTCCATGGACTTATACTCTTTACGTAAGCAGTCTCATTATTGAACATTTAGGATATTTCCATTTTGAATCTCATTAATTTATTTAGAGACAGGATCTCGCTTTGTCACCCAGGCTGGAGTGCAGTGGTGCAATCGCAGATTGCTGCAATCACTGCCTTCTGGGCTCAGGTGATACTCCTGCCTCAGCCTCCTGAGTAGCTGGGATTACAGGCATGTGCCACCACAACTGGCTAATTTTTTCATTTTTTGTAGAGACAGGTTGTCACCATGTTACCCAGGCTGGTCTCAAACTCCTGGGCTCAAGTGCTCTTCCTTCCTTGGCCTCCCAAAGGGCTGGGATTACAAGCATGAGACACCGTACCCAGCCTTTGAATCTCTTTTAAATACTTTGAGAAACAACTTGTACATACATGATGATACAGTCATGATTTTTAAAAGTTCATTTCCAAGGATTTTTTTTTTTTAATAAAAGAAATAGGGCCAGGTCTGGCGGCTCATGCCTGTAAATGCAGCACTTTGAGAGGCTGAGGCAGGTAGATCACTTGAGCCCAGGAGTTGGAGACCAGCCTGGGTAACATGGTGACAACCTGTCTCTACAAAAAATGAAAAAATTAGCCAGTTGTGGTGACACATGCCTGTAATCCCAGCTACTCAGGAGGCTGAGGCAGGAGTATCACCTGAGCACAGAAGGCAGTGATTGCAGCAACCTGTGATTGCACCACTGCACTCCAGCCTGGGTGACAGAGTGAGACCCTGTCTCAAAAAAAGAGAGAAATAGAGAAGAAAGAAAAAGAAGGACGGAGGGAGGGAGGAAGGAAGGAAGAGAAATATTTAAATTAAAGTGAAGGGAGGAAGGAAGGAAAATATTTCAATTAAGGTGGAGATCCCTTTTGTTGTTCTCCCTGTTTCCCTCTGTTATTTTCCCAGAGTTCATAAGAAATATATAATATTGCTTTATGTATTTATTTTTGAGACAGGGTCTTACTCTGTCACCCAGGCTGGAGTGCAATGGCCCAGTCATGGCTCACTGCTTCCTAGGCCTCTTGGTCTCAAGCAATCCTCCTACCTCAGCCTCCCTAGTAGCTGGGACTCCAGGTGTCCGTCACCACACCTGGCTAATTTTTTAATTTTTATAGAGATGGATTCTTTTTTCTTTTTCTTTTTCTTTTTTTTTTTTTTTTTTTTTGAGATGGAGTCTCCCTGTGTCACCCTCTGTCACCCAGGCTGGAGTGCAGTGGCACGATCTCGGCTCACTACAACCTCCACCTCCTGGGTTCAAGCGATTCTCCTGCTTCAGACTCCGAAATAGCTGGGATTACGCACCTGCCACCATGCCTGGCTAATTTTTTTGTATTTTTAGTAGAGATGGAGTTTCACCCTGTTGGCCAGGCTGGTTTCAAACTCCTGACCTCAAATGATCTGCCTGCCTCGGCCTCCCAAAGTGCTAGGATTACAGGTGTGAGCCACCACGACCGGTGAGATGAGTTCTTGCTGTGTTGCCTAGGCTGGTCTCGAACTCCTGGCCTCCAGCTTCGGCTTACCAAAGTGCTGGGATTGCAGATGTGAGCCAGGAGACTCACATCTCCTGCATCCATTAAACATAGCTTACTTGTTAATTGGGAGATGTGCACAATATTCTGCTAATTTGTACCTTTTAAAAAGTTACATAGATGCTGTTGTTCCAGGGGCACTGGAGACAGTTATGCCAGGTACAACTATGTACAGTGATTCTATATTAGTTTTAGTGTATCATTTAGCAACTTTTTTCTATTAACAAATTGCTTGAGATATAGTACTATAGAACATGTGGTTTAGCAAAATTAGGGAATAAACCAAAGAAGAGAAAAGCTTTGTGTCCAGGAAATGGAGGATCAAATATTCATAGAAAAGTGAAGGAACAGGAAGACAATTGTGCGCCTGTCTTAGGCAACAACCAGTTCAAATTGGTGGAGGAGGAGGAGGATGAAAAACTGAGAAGAAGCACTCCAGGAAAAAAGGGCAAAAAATTAAAAAATCCCAATCCATTATTGTACGATGTCAGAACACCAAAGATAAAGAAAAGATTACACATCAGGAAATTGGATTCAGAATGGCATCAGGCTTCTCAATAGCAACATGGGATGCTGAAAGATAGTGAAGGATCGCCTTCAAAATCCTAAAGAAAATTATTTTCAACCTAGAATTACACCCATAGTCAAATATCCATCGAAAGTAAATTTATGTGAGCAGAATGCCACGCACTGACTGATAAATGTACTGACAATGCTGGAGTTAGAAAAATAATCATATTGCAAGCATTATAGTAAAGATTGGTTCAGGTAACAATCATTAATGGATGCTGAATCTAGAGGGAAATTTAATGAGGAGGAGAATATTTGTATAGTCTTAAATATCTACCCATGGAAAGCTTATTAGTTGCAAGAGAAAGCACAGTAAGCATCTAGAGATTGTACAACATCTTGACTGGACACAAAAAATTAACACCACCAATGAGAAGTATGTAGAAATTGTGATCTCCATATGTGATGATCTGAAAAAGGCACATCACTTGAATGAATTTTCTAACCAGAGACAAATATCTGGATCTAACCACAAGGATGCACCAGATAAGCCCAAAATAGAGTACGTTATATTACAAAAGGAGTTTCCGTATTCTTTAAAAAGTGTTAATTGGTGTAAAAGACAAAGATTGAGAAAAGATTCCAGATTATGGGTGACTAAAGAGACATGTCAACTAAATGCAATGCTTGATCTGACTGAATCTTCTACTAGAGGAGAAATAAACTGCTAAAACAGACATTGTTGGGCCAATTTACAACATTAGAATCTAGACAATATATAAAAACATTGGATCAATGTTAAATTTACTAAAGTTGATAACTGTGTTATGGTTATTTGGATAATATTTTATTCCATAGAAATATTATATATACACTGAAGTGTTTATAGAAAAAGGGCCATGGTGTATGTAACTTTTTTTTTTTTTTTTTGAGATGGAGTTTTGCTCTTTTTGCCCAGGCTGGAGTGCAATGGCATGATCTCGGCTCACCGCAACCTCCACCTCCCGGGTTCAAGTGATTCTCCTGCCTCAGCCTCCCGAGTAACTGAGATTACAGGCATGCGCCACCATACCTGGCTAATTTTGTATTTTTAGTAGAGATGGAGTTTCACCATGTTGGTCAGGCTGGTCTCAAACTCCTGACCTCAGGTTATCTGCCCGCCTCAGCCTACCTAAGTGCTGGGATTACAGGCATGAGCCACCACGCCCGGCCTATGTAACTTATCCTTAAATATTTTAGAAAAAAATGATTATTTGTCTATCTAATCTTGTATCACATATTCATTCACCCATCCACAAGAGAGAAAGAAAGGAAGAAAAAGAAAATGCTGAAGAAAATTGAGTAAAATATTAATAAGTGAGTCTGGGTAAAGGGTAACAAGTGTTTCATGTATATTCTTATTCTTAACAGCTCTTCTATAAATTTGAAATTTTTCCAAAACAAAAAAATATTATAAAGATATTTTAAGCATTCAGGCACTAAATAATTTAACCATCATGTTATAAGAATATGTGTGTTTCAGAAAAATGAGGAAATAATAAAAAGATTTAGGGGATCCAGGAAATTGGGTATCCAGCACAGAAGAAGGAGAGAATGATTCTCCTTCTCTCGTACAATTGTATACTAGGGTTAGGCAGCAACCAATCAAGATTCTAATAGAACAATAAGAGGTTGTGAGAGGGAGATATTCTGGAGAAAAAAAGGTGGGGGGAATTGATAGATTGCTTGAGGTGCTTAAGTGTTGGGGAAAATACTGTTTGACAGGTCTGTGGGAGAAAAGGGTCATAAAAAACAAAGCAAATTACAAAAAGAATTCAGGCTACTGTGAACTACAGGAAAAACAAAGTTGAGTGAGAAAAAATGTAATTAGAAAGCACTACTTAGTTTAGAAAGTAATATTTATGCAGCCATGATAATGTAAATGCTGCATTTCATTACAACCAAAATTTATGGATATAATAATATTGAGAGAATGAGAGTAATAATGTTGGGAGAATGGGAGTATAGTGAGATGTAAAACAGCTAAATCCTCAATAATTGCAACAGGAACTTAACTGATTCTAGCTAAAATGGATAACTACCTCTATGAAGAGCAGTGTAAACACATGTGGCAGCTACAGTTGGTTGTCTACAAAACATCCAGTCGCTTTCTTCCTTCTGTCTGGGTTTCGTTCAGCATTCCCTCCCTCCATTAGCCATGCACAGCAAGGTGCATCTCCAGAGGGTAGACATTGCTTGCTCCAAGTCAATTATGCTGTTTCTGTACCCCTTCCTGACCAGCTAGGGCACAGCAATGTGCTGCAATTCTAGCCAATAACACACAAGGGAGGGCTTCTTAGGAGCTTGAAGGAGTAAATTTTTTACTCTTACAAAAGAGACACTGAGGAAGTGGCCTTTCGGTATTGTCACGTCTGAATGTGGTATTCAGAGCTGTTGCATTCATCTTGTGAGCCTGAGGTGAGCCAGACAAAATGACAGAGGGCAGACAGAGCCCAGATAATCTCCGAGAAGTGGAGCCCGGATCACACTACACCTTATATTTTCTTTTGGAAACATCTTTAAAAGATAAAATCAACATAAAATAAATATAAAGTAAAAAAAAAAAAAAAGAAACTAGTACTTTTTGCCATCTAAATCCTTCATCCAGATGTTATTGTGAACAGGGTGCACATTATTTAGGTCATTTTCCATATGCATATGTGATTTTTGAAATAAATGTATGTATGTTCATACATACATGAACACATATACAATTTTTAAAAAGCCCAATGGGGATCATACTATAGGCCAGTGATTCTCAAACTTGAAAATGCTTAAGAATTCTCTGGAGGGTTTCTTAAATACAGATTACTAGATCCTATTCACAGAAATGCCACACTGCAGGGCATGCTCAGTCCTTCCAAGGATTAGTGGGCAGACACATCTGGAGGCCTGGCCACCTCAGACCTTCTGAACATTCATGACTCATGTCTCCACTCCTCCCACTGCTCTCTCGAGTCTTGAGGGAATAATCCCATTCTAGATTCCCCTTCTCAAACAGAAAAACACAAGGCCTGCATTGAATCCTCTCTCCAGGCTAGTTAATTCCCTCAATAAACTTAGGCTTTTAACAGAAAATGCCTGTTTTTAGGGATTATTTTCATGTCAGTAGATTCCAATGTGCAGTTTCTTTCCCTCCTTCTCTCCCTCCCTCCCTCTCTCTTTCTTCTTTTTTTCTTTTTCTTTCATTCTTTCTTTTTTTTAAGAAACATAAACACTTATTATTATTATTATACTTTAAGTTCTAGGGTACATGTGCGCAACGTGCAGGTTTGTTACATATGTATACATGTGCCATGTTGGTGTGCTGCACCCATTAACTAGTCATTTACATTAGGTATATCTCCTAATGCTATCCCTCCCCCCTCCCCCCACCCCACGACAGGCCCCGGTGTGTGATGTTCCCCACCCTGTGTCCAAGTGTTCTCATTGTTCAATTCCCACTTATGAGTGAGAACATGCGGTGTTTGGTTTTCTGTCCTTGTGATAGTTTGCTCAGAATGATGATTTTCAGCTTCATCCATGACCCTACAAAGGACATGAACTCACCCTTTTTTGAAACACAAACACTTTTTAACTGCTCCCATGAAAAGAGAAAAATCCAGATTTTAGTACCCGAGATACTGGCTACTCTCCTGGTAGAGGAAACAAAAATAACTCACTCCTTGATGGTTGGCAGCAGCAAAATCAAGCAAACGAACCGTAAGTCACTTTTTAAATTGCCCTGCCACATCCATGTATGCCAGATGCTGCAGTAAGACCCATCAGATGAACCTTTTCAAGATGCTTTCTGCCTGATTTACTCTTTCTGCTCTTTACAATATATTTTCCCTGCAAATGAGTGCATGCTCATTCTGCCTGATTTTCTACCTCCCGGCAAACCTTCATTACAAAGATACTGAGAAACAGGCTGGCAGAAACCTTCAGGGAACATCAGCAGACTTGAATCTAAAATGATTATGGGCCGGTGCGATGGCTCATGCCTGTAATCCCAGCACTTTGGGAGGCTGAGGTAGGCAGATCACTTGAGGTCAAGAGTTTGAGACCAGCCTGACCAACATGGTGAAACCCCGTCTCTACTAAAAATACAAAAATTAGCCGGACATGGTGGCGGGCACCTGTAATTCCATCTACTCGGAAGGCTGAGGCAGGAGAATCACTTGAACAAGGGAAGCGGAGGTTGCAGTGAGCCAAGATCGTGCCATTGCACTGTAGCCTGGGTGTCGCGGTGAGACTGTCTCAAAAAACAAACAAACACAAAACAAAACAACAAAAAAATGATGATTGGCTGGCATGGTGGCTCATGCCTGTGATTCCAGCACTTGGGGAGGCCTAGGCAGATGGATCACTTGAGGTCAGGAGTTCTGACCAGCCTGGCCAACACGGTGAAACCCTGTCTCTACTAAAAAATACAAAAATTAGATGCGTGGTGGTGCGCGCCTGTAATCTCAGCTACTTGGGAGGCTGAGGCAGGATCATTGCTTGAACTTGGGAGGCAGAGGTTGCAGTGAGCCGAGATCATGCCTCTGCACTCCAGCCTGAGCAACAGAGCGAGATCCTGTCTCAAAAAACAAACAAACAAACAAACAGAAAAAATGATAACTGTTCTTTGAAGACAAATTTATTCTAAATTAAGTGTGCTTTTCTAACAATAATGAGATATGCGATAGTTGATGACACATTGGTGAACCCACTAAACAAATTAATTCATTCTCTTAACAATACTTATTGGGTGCCTACTATGTGCTAGGCATTGCGCTAGGACTAAGATATCGTGATAAACAAGTCATCCCCTCTTGGACCTTATAATCTTTTGAGGGAGACAGTACAACAGATAATTGAGCAAGTTATGATAATTTTGGTAAGCACTTGAAGGAAAGGTATGGGGTATTGTGAGTAAAGAGGAGGGGCTGAGGGAAAAACGCAAATGTCCTGGAATAGTCAGGTACATGGCTCATTTGAAATACTGAAGGAAGTTTGCTGTGGCTCGAATAATGAGTGAAGGATGGAGAAAATAAAAAGTACACGATAGCACCATTTTACTAGTGTAACTTGCTTACTTGTTAAATAGAGATTTTTTAAAAAAAAATTCTTTTTGTAGAGATGGGGTCTCACTCTGTTGCCCAAACTGGTCTTTAACTTCTAGCCTCAACTGATCCTCCCACCTTGGCCTCCAAAGCACTGGAATTACAGGTTTGAGACACTGTACCTGGCCTTTATCAATTATTGAGAATGGAGTATTGAAGTCTCCAACTATATTACTGAGTTGTCTCTTTTACAATTCAATTCTTTTAATTTTAGTTTCATGTATTTTGGGGCTCTATTATTAGGTGCATCTATGCTTATAATTATTATTTCTCCATGCCAAATTGAGTTTTTTTTTAACTGTTACAAAACATCTTTCTGTCTCAGGTAACTTTTTTTTTGTCTAGAAGTCTCTTTTGTCGATATAATACAACTACTTCAGCTCTCTGATGGTTACTGTGTGTATAGCATATCTTTTTGTCATGATTTTATTTTTAGTTTAATTGTGACTTTGATTCTAAATTGTGTCTTTTAAGACAGCATATAGTTTGATTATTTAAAAAATCTATTTTGCTAGTCTATGCCTTATAAGGCCTACTTCATTTAAACTTAATGTAATTACTGATATGGTAGGATTTACATCTGCAACTTTGCCATTTGTTGCCTATATGTCTTATGTCTTTTTTGTTCCTGTGTTCCTCTACTGCCTTGGCCTCCCAAAATGCTGGAATTACAAGCATGAGACACGACACCCGGCCCTGGACTCATGTTCTTAAAAAGTTATTATTCAATGTGTTATAACCAATTTCAGTCATTATTCTTATTCCTTTTTTTTTTTTTTTTTTTTGAGACAGAGTCTTATTGTGTCACCCAGACTGGAGTGCAGTGGTGCCATCTTGGCTCACTGTAACCTCCACCTCCCAGTTCAAGTGATTCTCCTGCCTCAGTCTCCTGAGTAGCTAGAATTAGAGGCGCATGCCACCACACCCAGCTAATTTTTGTATTTTTAGTAGAGATGGGGTTTCACCATGTTGACCAGGTCTGATCTCAAACTCCTGACCTCAAGTGATCCACCCACCTCAGCTTCCCAAAGTGTTGGGATTACATGCATAAGCCACCATGCCTGACCATTATTCTTATTCTTGAGTTGTCTTAAATTTGGCTTCTAGGAGCCCTTTCATTCTGGCTCCTGTGTCCTTTGGCCCTCCTCCAACTGGTATTTGAGCATTTTTGTGCTTGCTGATGCAATATGATGTCCTACACTTAGTTGATACTTCCTGTCTCAGCCCTGGAATCAATGATTTCTCTGAGGAGCTCTGGTATGGGATGGTATTCAGACACCAAGAGCTGGCTAGATAGCTTGTTATCTTCACCATGGATTATTCAAGACTAGTTCATTGGTGTGGGCTGCTGGACTTTTCTTTCCTTCTTTCCTCCTTTCTCTCTTTCTCTCTCCCTCTCTCTCTCTTTCTTTCTTTCTGAGGGAGTCTCGCTCTGTCACCCAGGTTAGAGTGCAGTGGCGTGATCTTGGCTCACTGCAACCTCCGCTGCCCAGGTTCAAGCAATTCTCCTGTCTCAGCCTCCCAAGTAGCTGGAACTACAGGTGCACACCACCATGCCTGGCTAATTTTTGTATTTTAGTAGAGATGGGGTTTTGATGGGGTTGCCATGTTGGCCAGGCTGGTCTCGAACTCCTGACTTCAAGTGATCCACCCACCTCAGCCTCCCAAAGTGTTAAGATTACAGGCGTGAACCACCATGCCCAGCCTGGACTTTTCTTTATGTCTTGAATTATAGCTTCATGTGGAAACCCAAAGTGAAGAACAAGATTGATTGCTATGATCTTGGTGCTGAAGGATGATGACAAGGGATATCAACTGTTGGTTCTCATTTGAACCTTAGTCATCGTGGGATTTTTATTATAAGAAACAAGTAGGCCGGGCGTGGTGGCTCATACCTGTAATCCCAGCACTTTGGGATGCTGAGGCAGGTGGATCACCTGAGGTCAGGAGTTCCTGACCAGCCTGGCCAACATAGTAAAACGCTGTCTCTACTAAAACTATAATAAATTAGCCAGGCGTGGTGGTGGGAGCCTGTAATCCCAGCTACTGGGGAGGCTGAGGCAGGAGAATTGCTTGAACCCAGGAGGTGAAGGTTGCAGTGAGCCAAGTTTGTGCCACTGCAATCCAGCCTGGCCAACAGGAGTGAGACTCTGTCTCAAAAAAAAAAAAAAAAAAAAAAAAGAAACAAGTAAATAATTTATGATTGGCTGACATGTCTAATTTATACAGCTATCTGATTTCCAAATAACTAACAGAGTACTTGGCATATTTGTAATCACCAGGGAGGTTCTTCCTGCCTGCTGCACAGACAAAACCAATTCACTGAGACCATATGGCACTGCAATAAAGTAAGAGTTTAATTGACATGAGGTGGGCCATGCCATGCAGGAGAGAAAGTTATTATTCAAATAAATCTCCCTGAAGGTTCATAGATTAGAGGTTTTCAAGGATAGTTTGGTGGACTGGGGACTAGGGAATGGGGAATGCTGATTGTTTGGGGATGAAATCATAGGGGTGTGGAAAATGGTCCTTGCTGAGGTGCTGAGTCTGTCTCTGGGTGGGGCCATAGGACCAGTTGAGTCATGGGTCATGAGTCCAGGTGGGGTCAGTCTGAACAACATTTCAAAAAACCAATGTTAGGTTCTACAATAGTGATGTTATATCTAAAACTAATCTTAGGTTCTATAATAGTGATATTATCTATAAGCAGTTGAAGAAGCCACAAATCTTGTGACCTCTTGAACAATGGCTGGTTATCATTTAACTAAGCCTACATCTTAACAGAATTCAGGCCCCTCTCTAATCCTAAACTTGTGGATTTTCACTAATTATACAAAGGCAGTTTAGTTTTGGGAAGGGCTATTCATCCTTGCTTTAAAGTTAAACTATGAGTTCTCCCAAAGTCAGCTGGTCTACATGCAGGAATGACCAAGTATAGCTTGGAGATTAGAAACAAGGTGGAATCGACTATGTCAGATTTATCTTCTGTCATAATTTTGCAAAGGTGGTTTCGGTTAAACTCCGTCTCTACCAAAAATACAAAAAATTAGCCAGGCGCGGTGGCGGGCGCCTGTAGTCCCAGCTACTCGGGAGGCTGAGGCAGGAGAATGGCGTGAACCCAGGAGGCGGAGCTTGCAGTGAGCCAAGATAGCGCCACTGCACTCCAGCCTGGGTGAAAGAGCGAGTCTCCGTCTCAAAAAAAAAAAAAAAAAAAAGGTGGTTTCAATCTCTTCCTTGAGTTTTAGTACATATCAATCCTGAGGTGTGAGCTATGGAGATGGGGATGGGAAAAGGGCAATGACTGCTTTTCTTCCTGTTGACAGGGGAATAGTTGGGGTAGGGTTGCCCATAGGGTAGGAGAATTGAAACCATCTAGCAGTTGTTTGCGTGTATTCACAGGTCCCTGGGTTGGGATACCAAGGTCTTCATAACAAAAACATTAGTACTCTTATCCACACAGCACTTAAGTGAATCACAGACTATAAGATAAATAATGAGCCCAACTTAAGGAATGATAGTCTTAGCTTCAGGAATCCCTGTAGAACTGACCTGAAGCCTTGAGAGATCCAGGTGAATGACCCTGAGAACCAATCAGATATTGGGGTCATTAGCAGTGACTCAAAAACAATGGACAAGGTTGGAATCTAATAACAGGCAAACTATAGTTTTTCTGAAACATAATTTTTCTCTCTCCAATTTTCCATTTCTACCTGAGACAAATCATAATAGGACCAATTTATTTGCAAAATAAGTTTTAGTTTTATAATACTTGGCTCAATTATTTGTATACTGAGCAGCAAGAATAAATATTTGCTATATAGGCTCTTTTGTTTTTAATAAAAGGCTTTCCTGGAATTTATTTCATAAGGAAGCTCAGATTAAATCTTTTAAAAAGCCTCTTGAGCCCAGCCAACTATTTATCTGTGCCTGCAGATACCTTTACAAATTGAGTGAGTTCTTCTCTTCTTGAGATCCCAAAATAACTTGGGGTTCCTAGGCCTGTCAGAAAGCAACATTCTTTCATGGTCATGAAAGGCGAAGGAATTGTTCCAGATTAAAGGAGATTGAGGAGACATGACAACTAAATTCAATGTGTGATCCTAAATTTGGATTCTAGATGACAAAAAGTACATAAGAACATCCTAAACTTAGATTCTAGATGACAAAAAGAACAATTGGTAAAAATTTGAATAAAGTTTGTAGGTTAGATAGTTCTGTATTAATGGTAATTTCCTTGTTTCGATAATTGTAATATGGTTATATAAGAAGTTAACATTTGGCCAGGTGCGGTGGTGGCTCATGCCTGTAATCCCAGCACTTTGGGAGGCCGAGGTGGGCGGATCACGAGGTCAGGAAATAAAGACCATCCTGGCTAACACAGTGAAACCCCATCTCTACTAAAAATAGCCAGGTGTGGTGGCGGGGCACCTGTAGTCCCAACTTCTTGGGAGGCTGAGGCAGGAGAATGGTGTGAACCCAGGAGGCAGAGCTTGCAGTGAGCCAAGATCACGCCACTGCACTCCAGCCTGGGCAGCAGAGCGAGACTCCGTCTCAAAAAAAAAAAAAAAAAAAAAGAGTTAACATTTGGGGAATCTGGATACATACAGGATTTTTGTACTATTTTTCAACTTTTTTGTGTGGCTAAAATTATTTCAAAATAAAAGGTTAAAAAAAAAAGAGTGACGTTCTTTATCTACCACAGTTTAGAAACCCTGTAAAGGATAAAGTATGAGGCCAGTTTTTCCAAAGAGTTTTTACTGGCTCTATTAGATCAACTTCAGTTTCTCAAAACAGTCTGAAAACATGTCATTCCAGCCAAAGCAATGGTAAAACAGCCAGCGTCTCCAATTGTGTCCTGTTACAAAAGAAAACAGATCCTTATTGAAATTATACAAATAACAATATTACCATAAGCTAAGAATACTCAGAAATAGCTTCCAAATTCTAGAGAAATCAGGTAGAGAGAAATATGCTTTAAAGTTCGCTCACAGGAGTGTACATTACTCAATTGTTAAAAGATGTAAATAGCTCAAAAGACAAGAAATTTTTTGACTCTTAAAAACAAAACACAAAGAATCAGCCACATTTCAAGCAAAAAGTCATAACAAGATTATTTCAGTCTTCTATTAGTTCAGTTCATGCAATTAACTCCTGTTCTGCTTGATATTGATGAACACATCAGCTCTCCTGTGAGAGTCCTGGAAGTTTTTCCCTCTACTTTAATGGCATAGTTTCCAAAGTTATCAGAAATCTGCAGCCAAGAGTATCTTTTAAAAGGCAAACCACCTTTTACTTATTTTATTTTTTAGAGACAGGTTCTGGTTCTGTCTCCCCAGCTGGAGTGTGGTGGTGTGACCTTAGCTCACTGCAACCTCAAACTCCTGGGCTCAAGTGATCCTCCCACCTCAGCCTCCCAAATAGCTGAGAATATGAATGCATGCCACCATCTCTGGCTAATTTTTGTAGAGATGGGGTCTTACTTTGTTGGCCAGGCTGGTCTCAAACTCCTGGCTTCAAGTGATCCTCCTGCCTTGGCCTCCCAAAGTGCTGGGATTACAAGTGTGAGCCCCCATGCCCAGTCACAAACCACCTTTTTAAAAGGATCAATCAAGATAGTAATTATCTGTGACAAATATCTCAGGAAAGCAATGGTTAAAGACACAATCAACAAGGAAATCTGGTCACCTCTGTGGCACACAAACAATTGAATGTAACAATTATAAATATTATTGATAACGTATACGGAGACATATTAGAATTATAGGAAGCTTAAATAATTTTGGAACACATACTGATAATATATTTATATAAATATAACCTAAATAAATTTAAACACTGTTTTATATTTGTCAATGTTTTCTGTATGGTTTTAGTATGCCAAAGGTGATTATGTCTCTTTCGGACTTTAGGGGACCCTCAAAAAAGACTTACTTTAGCATTTGGTTTTGGAAAGTGTGTCAAATATCAAAGGTTTAAAACACTTGATACCCCAAAATAGGATTATAGGTCATTTATTTAGCTGAAGTGATAACTAAAAAAATTTTAAAGTGCAAAAACCTTTACTTGTTGGTAGAAGGGAGACTCAGCGTTCCAAATAAGACCCAGTAAAGACAATATGAGCTCAACTGAGGCTGTCTCTTTTCTTTCCCCTCTTTTTCCCTTTTTTTCCTGCAGTTTATTTAAAAGGTAAAGAAAAATCTTTCATCATCTCTCAATATTATGTGAAAATCTTGTTCAAAAGAGAAAACCAAATTCTACCTTTTCGTTGTATTATTAATGTTAAACCTAATTTTTAATAAAACCTTATAAAATCATTCTTAATCAATTTGACCATATGGCAAGATTTCCATAAACCCTCTATAATTCATTATAATTTTCTATCAAAGAACAGACCAATGTTCCAAGGTAACCCTGTTATTCTGACACATGGGCCCAGATTCTAGCCCTGCATCAGTGTGCTTTTTATTTTAATGTTTAATTTATAGAAAAACTAAATAAGTTTTTTCAAATGTTAGCCAACTTGCTTAAACACATAGAACTTCCTTTACGAGATCGATGTTTTACAAATCTTTTACAACTTGCTTAGCCTTTCAGTTTTGTCCTATAATTTTTTTAACTTAAGATAATCCTTAAAAGTTCTAAACTAGAAAAAATTACTTTCTCTTTAATAAAAACCATACTTCTTATAAAAACCATGTCTTCTTATAATCTTTTATGAAAACACATTCTACTTTCCTTATATGCCTTGCATGTAAAACTATTTCTCAGTAGTCTCAATTACATATGTTACAGTGTAAACTCTTAGCAAACTTTTATTTTTGGTGAGGAACCTGAAATATAAGCAAGTTTAACCATGTATCAGATTGCAGAGCCCAGGATAAGGATAGAGCTGCAGACACGTCTGACTCTTCCCAGCATAGCCAGGGGACATGGCTAACTCCATGTCTACAGGCCTTATCTAAAATTTAATGGCTGTAAAACAGAAAAGTCAAACAATTATTAAAAAAAGTCATAAAAGCAGTTTATGACCTTAAAACTTATAGCAAACACCATATGTGATCTGCCTAATTCAAACCAATTGTCTAAATTCTGAAAATATTTTTATTTTATTTTACCAATAATTTTTAAAACCATATTTACCAAAGATTATAAAGTGATTAAAGATTCTATTTTTCTGGCAAAATATTTGATTTAAGTGCTTTTTTTTCTTTTCTTTTTTTTGTTTTTGTTTTTTGTTTTTTTGAGACAGAGTCTCTCTCTGTCACCCAGGCTGGAGTGCAAGGGCATGATTATGGCTCACTGCAGCTTTGACCTCCTGAGCTCAAGTGATCCTCTCACCTCACTCAGCCTCCTGAGTAGCTGGGACTACAGGCATGCACCACTGTGCCTAGCTAATTTTAAAAATATTTATTTTTTATTTAAAAAAATTTTTTTTTGGTATTTTTAGTAGAGATGGAGGTTTGCCATGTTGCTCAGGCTGGTCTCGAACTCCTGGCCTCAAGTGATCCGCCTGCTTCAGCCTCCCAAAGTGATGGATTACAGGCATGAGCCACTATGCCTGGCCAAAATGTATTCTTATTTTTATTTTTTAACTTTTATTTTAAGCTCAGGGGTACATGTGCAGGTTTGTTACATAGGTGAACTTGTGTCATGGGGGTTTGTTGTACAGATTATTTTATCATCCAGGTAGTGAGCCTAGTACCCATTACTTATTTTTCCTGATCCTCTCCCTTTTCCCACCCTCCAACCCCTGATAGGCTCAAGTGTGTGTTGTTCCCCTCTATGTGTCCATGTGTTCTCATCATTTAGCTCCCACTTATAAGTGAGAACATGTGGTATTCGGTTTTCTGTTCCTGTGTTAGTTTGCTAAGGATAACGGCCTTCAGCTCCATCCATGTGCCTGCAAAGAACATGATCTCATTCTTTTTTATGGCTACATAGTATTCTATGGTGTATATGTACCACATTTTCTTTATCGAGTCTATCATTGTTGGGCATTTAGGTGGATTCCATGTCCTCATTATTGTGAATAGTGTTGCAATGAACATACACATGCATGTGTCTTTATAATGGAAGGATTTATATTCCTTTGAGTATAAACCCAGAAATGGGATTGCTGTTGAATGGTATTTCTGTCTTTAGCACTTTGATGAATCGCCACACTGTCTTCCACAATGGTTGAACTAATTTACACCCCCACCAACAGTGTATACTAATGGTTGAACTAATTTACACCCCCACCAACATTCCTTTTTCTCCACAACTTTGCCAGTCTCTGTTATTTTTTGACTTTTTAATAATAGCCATTCTGACTCATGTGAGATGGTATCTCATTGTGGTTTTGATTTGCATTTCTCTAATTATCAGTGATGTTTAGTTTTTTTTTTCATATGATTGTTGGCTACATGTATATCTTCTTTTGAAAAGTGTCTGTTCATGTTAAATTTATTTTTTTTTGAGACAAGTTCACACAATGTTGCCCAGGCGAGGCAGGATAGTTAGTCAAGGAAGTAACTATGTCCTCAGGATGCAGCAACCGTGATGACCACGCTTATTCAAGTATAGCTATCTCTAGTAGGGAATTGCCCCTGTAGAGAGCATGTTGATTTTACCTGACCTCAGACTGACCCTTTGTTCATTATGATAGTAAAAAACACACCCCTGGGTGGAGACTTAAGATCTAATGAGACATGTGATGTATGAACAAGCATATACAACTACTGCACATGTGTGTCGAGAGGACCGTCCAGAACATGCTTGTTGGTAACACCTCTTCCCACCCCCTTCTGAATAATCACGTAAGACTCCTATAAAGGGAGTTTCCCCAGTAACAGCCAATGCCGTCTTAGCCTCATGAGCAGCCTACTCTGAACCCTCTCTCAGGTTGTACTGTTTATTCTGCACCTAACTTTCAGAGTATTCTTTCTCCTTTGCTATACATTGCTCTGTGCTGCATCTCCTTTGTCATGTGCCTGTTGTTTAAATTCTTTTAAACTCAGAAGACAAGAATTGAGGTTTCACAACAGCCATCAACAAGGCTGGTCTCGAACTTTGGGGCTCAAGCAATCCTCCTGCCTTGTCCTCCCAAAGTGCCAGGATTATAGGCGTGAGCCACTGCTCCCAGCCTAAGTGCTTATTTTTCTTTAAGCCAATTAATTAGAGCTCTTTTATATATTTTGGTAGTGAAACATCACACACCTGACACATGTGAATACAAAGACAGAAGTAGATCTGGTAGCATTATAAGATTCTTCATTTGCCAGTTTTTAAGTTTCTCTTCCTTTTTTATACGGTCAGTCTCTTGATTACCTGTTCCTTGCCCTAAATAATTCTTAGAGAGGCAATTGTAAATTTGCATTTTTTTTTTTTTTTTTTGAGACAGAGTTTTGCTCTTGTTGACCAGGCTGGAGTGCAATGGCACGATCTCGGCTCACCGCAATCTCCGCCTCCCAGGTTCAAGCGATTCTCCTGCCTCAGCCTCCCAAGTAGCTGGGATTACAGGCATGCGCCACTACGCCCGGCTAATTTTGTATTTTTAGTAGAGATGGGGTTTCTCCATGTTGGTCAGGCTGGTCTCAAACTCCCGACCTCAGGTGATCCGTCCACCTCGGCCTCCCAAAGTGCTGGGATTACAGGTGTGAGCCACTGCGCCTGGCCTGTAAATTTGCATTCTTAAAGGGACAAGGTGAAACAAGATACAGAATTTATGTTTTACTCAAATCACGGAAAATGGTGTAAAAGTCCAGCTAAGAATGCCAGGAAAAGCAAAGACCTTTCTTTATACATGGAGTATTTCTGTAAAGATTTAAGTTTATAAATTGGATTAGTGGCTTTAGGGTGGAACGTTTTAAGGAATGGGCCCAAGAAAGCATGCAGTTTCTAGGGCCTAATAAACAGGAGTAGCTGGAAGGCAAAACAGATCCTCCAAACTCAAGGATCTCATTTTTACATTGGATCCTGGGTCCCCCAAAAGAGGAAACCGCTATGGGATGAGACAGTGCAATGCTTTTACCATGCATGTCACTGCAACGATATTCTCTTGAGGCCTGTGAGCAACCCAAAGCCAACCAGCACATTCTGTAATCAGCCCATCCCCAATCCTTACCTACCAGGTGCCCAAGAGCATGATTTTCTTACCCAAAGAACCGGCATCGCCCTGTAGTAATATCCACTCACTGTAAGCAACTGCCATTACATTAGCCATCCCTAAAAGTATACTTTCTACCTAGCTATTACACACCAAGGCTAACAACCCTTTCATAATGCAAAGTAACTTCTGATGCCCCAAAAGTCAAAAAGGCCAGGTAACGCAATGAAAAACAGAGCAGGGCCTTAGATTTTGAGAGGGATCTGTCTGCTTACACTTTTTGGGATTCCATGAGGAAGACAGGTTTTTTCCAAAATGGGGTCTGTAGCATCTCCTCTGTTTCTCCCAAAAAGTCCCAGGCTCTCTGGAATTACCTTAGGTCTTCTCATGCAGGCGTTGAGGGTGGCAACAAGACAGACAAAAGTAAATGGAGACACAATTCAGTTGACTGAGATGAAAAAAACTTTTTTTTTCTCTAAAAACAAGACCCAAGAAGAGAAAAAAGCATAAAGGCCTTTTGAATATATGCATAGTTTGGATATCCACTTTTAATTAAGTTGACTTTTAACCATAGAGCTCTTTTAAAAAAATCGTTTTAAATATCTTATTACCAGACTCTAGCCAGGACAAACAGCCAACACCTCTGGCTTTTAAGCTTTATTTTTGTTCCCCAAAGGTATTTTCCCAAGTGAACCCAAAATCCTTAACTAAGGTTATGATTTATCTGTGGACACATGAAGTGTTTCCAAAGAGATGACAAGTGGTTTTTACAAGATCTAGAATCACCACTAAGGTATCTTGGAGAAAGGAAAACTCAAGATAGAAAATCAGAAGCTGTCCATGGAGGGAAAAAGAATCAGTAAACAGCGAAAGTCCCATATTTTTTTTTTTTTTGAGACAGAGTCTCGCTCTGTTGCCCAGGCTGGAGTGCAGTGGTGCAATCTCGGCTCACTGCAACCTCCACCTCCCTGGTTCAAGCAATTCCCCTGCCTCAGAGCCTCCTGAGTAGCTGGGACTACAGGCGCACGTCACTACAACTGGCTATTTTTTTTTGTATTTTTAGTAGAGACAGGGTTTCACCATGTTGGCCAGACTGGTCTCCAATTCCTGACCTCAGGCAATCCGCCCACCTTGGCCTCCCAAAGTACTAGGATTACAGGCATGAGCCACCGTGCCGGGCCATTCCCACAAGTATTAAACCAGAAAGAACTCATTCCCTAAGCCAGGAATTGAATCCAGGCCACCATTTTGAAAGGGAAATGGCTTAGCTACTGAACTACAGCATGAGGCGACTATCATCTTCTTTCCCAGAAGGAGTCTAGAGCAGTCATTTTCAAGCTTCAGAGGATTTTAACTGCTCAAGAGAATTTTCTAAGACTAGCCATGGCTTTATCATGTGTCCTTCTTTTAATTCAAACCTTTAAAAAAATGTTGCAAGTAAAAGTTCTGTAAAATCCGTTTTAAAAAATGGCATACTTAATTCCAATAGCGTCTCAGTCCAAAAGCCAGTTAAACCAGATGGTAACTTTCCCAGATTTTACCACATAAGCAAGAAGTGTTTCTACAGATGGGGGAGAGGAGACATGTCTATGGTCCCCAAGAATTCACTCTCAGAAATGGACTTAAGACAGTAAAAGATGACTGTCAGACTTCTGAGCCCAAGCCAAGCCATCATATCCCCTGTGACCTGCACGTACACATCCAGATCGCCGGTTCCTGCCTTAACTGATGACATTCCACCACAAAAGAAGTGAAAATGGCCTGTTCCTGCCTTAACTGATGACATTGTCATGTGAAATTCCTTTTCCTGGCTCATCCCAGCTCAAAAGCTCCTCCACTGAGTACCTTGTGACCCCCCACTCCTGCCTGCCAGAGAACAACACCCCTTTTTCCTTTACCTACCCAAATCCTATAAAACGGCCCCACCCCTATCTCCCTTTGCTGACTCTTTTCGGACTCAGCCTGCCTGCACCCAGGTGAAATAAACAGCCATGTTGCTCACACAAGGCCTGTTTGGTGGTCTCTTCACACAGACGCGCATGAAATTTGGTGCAGTGACTCAGATCGGGGGACCTCCCTTGGGAGATCAATCCCCTGTCCTCCTGCTCTTTGCTCCATGAGAAATGTCCACCTACGACCTCAGGTCCTCAGACCGACCAGCCCAAGGAACATCTCACCAATTTCAAATCTGGTAAGAGGCCTCTTTTTACTCTCTTCTCCAACCTCCCTCACTATCCCTCAACCTCTTTCTCCTTTCAGTCTTGGTGCCACACTTAATCTCTCCCTTCTCTTAATTTCAATTCCTTTCATTTTCTGGTAGAGACAAAGGAGACACATTTTATCCATGGACCCAGAACTCCGGCACCAGTCACGGACTGGGAAGGCAGACTTCCCTTGGTGTTTAATCATTGCAGGGACGCCTCTCTGATTATTCACCCATGTTTCAGAGGTGTCAGACCACGCAGGGACGCCTGCTTTAGTCCTTCACCCTTAGCGGCAAGTCCCGCTTTTCTGTGGGAGGGGCAAGTACCCCAACCCCTTCTCTCCATGTCTCTACCCCTTCTCTGTCTTTCTGGGGGGCAAGAAACCCCCAACCCCTTCTCCTTCACCCTTAGCAGCAAGTCCTGCTTTTCTAGGGGAGGGTCAAGTACCACAACCCCTTATATCTCTGTGCCCTGATCCCTTATTTCCACACCCCAACCTCTTATATCTCTGTGCCCCGATCCCTTATTTCTGCACCCCAACCTCTTATATCTCTGTGCCCCAATCCCTTATTTCCATGCCCCAACCTCTTATATCTCTGTACCCCGATCCCTTATTTCCACACCCTGATGTCGTATCTCTGTGCCCCAACCCCTTCTCTGCTTTTCTGGAGGGCAAGAATACCCCACCCTTTCTCTGTGTCTCTACTGTTTTCTCTGGGCTTGCCTCCTTCACTATGGGCAAGCTTCCACCTTGCCCATTCCTCCTTCTTCTCCCTTAGCCTGTGTTCTTAAGAACTTAAAACCTCTTCAACTCTCACCTGACCTAAAATCTAAGCATCTGATTTTCTTCTGCAATGCCGCTTGACTCCAATACAAACTCGACAGTAGTTCCAAATAACCGGAAAATGGCACTTTCAATTTTTCCATCCTACAAGATCTAAATAATTCTTGTCATAAAATGGGCAAATGGTCTGAGGTGCCTGACATCCAGGCATTCTTTTACACATCGGTCCCTCCCTAGTCTCTGTGCCCAATGCAACTCGTCCCAAATCTTCCTTCTTTCCCTCCCGCCTGTCCCCTCAGTCCCAACCCCAAGCGTCACTGAGTCTTTCTAATCTTCCTTTTCTACAGACCCATCTGACCTCTCCCCTCCTCCCCAACCTGCTCCTCGCCAGGCCGAGCTAGGTCCCAATTCTTCCTCAGCCTCCGCTCCTCCACCCTATAATCCTTTTATCACCTCCCCTCCTCACACCCGGTCTGGTTTACAGTTTCATTCCGTGAGTAGCCCTCCCCCACCTGCCCAGCAATTTCCTCTTAAAAAGGTGGCTGAAGCTAAAGGTATAGTCAAGGTTAATGCTCCTTTTTCTTTATCAGACCTCTCCCAAATCAGTGAGCATTTAGGCTCTTTCATCAAATATGAAAAACTCAGACCAGTTCATGGCTCGTTTGGCAGCAACCCTGAGACACTTTACAGCCCTAGACCCTAAAAGGTCAAAAGGCCGTCTTATTCTCAAAATACATTTTATTACCTAATCTGCTCCCGACATTAAATAAAACTCCAAAAATTAAATTCCAGCCCTCAAACCCCACAACAGGATTTAATTAACCTTGCCTTCAAGGTGTACAATAATAGAAAAAAGTTGCAATTCCTTGCCTCCACTGTGAGAAAAACCCCAGCCACATCTCCAGCACACAAGAACTTCCAAACGCCTGAACCACAGCGGCCAGAACCTCCTCCCCCAGGAGCTTGCTACAAGTGTCAGAAATCTGGCTACCAGGCCAAGGAATGCCTGCTGCCCAGGATTCCTCCTAAGCCGCGTCCCATCTGTGCGGGACCCCACTGGAAATCGGACTGTCCAACTCACCTGGCAGCCACTCCCAGAGCCCCTGGAACTCTGGCCCAAGGCTCTCTGAGTCCTTCCCAGATCTTCTTGGCTCAGCGGCTGAAGATTGACGCTGCCCGATCACCTCGGAAGCCCCCTAGACCATCATGGACGCCGAGCTTTGGGTAACTCTCACAGTGGAAGGTAAGTCCATCCCCTTAGTCAATATGGAGGGCACCCACTCCACATTACCTTCTTTTCAAGGGCCTGTTTCCCTTGCCTCCATAACTGTTGTGGGTATTGACGGCCAGGCTTCTAAATCCCTGAAAACTCCCCAACTCTGGTGCCAACTTGGACAACACTCTTTTATGCACTCTTTTTTAGTTATCCCCACCTGCCCAGTTCCCTTATTAGGCTGAGATATTTTAACCAAATTATCTGCTTCCCTGACTATTCCTGGACTACAGCCGCATCTCATTGCTGCACTTCTCCCCAACCCAAAGCCTCCTTCGCGTCTTCCTCTCGTATCCCCCCACCTTAACCCACAAGTATGGGACATCTCTACTCCTTCCCTGGCAACCCATCACATGCCCATTACCATCCCATTAAAACCTAATTACCCTTACCCCGCTCAATGCCAATATCCCATCCCACAGCACGCTTTAAAAGGATTAAAGCCTGTTATCACTCGCCTGCTACAGCATGGGCTTCTAAAACCTATAAACTCTCCTTACAATTCCCCCATTTTACCTGTCTAAAAACCGGACAAGTCTTACAGATTAGTTCAGGATCTGCACCTTATCAACCAAATTGTTTTGCCATCCATCCTGTGGTGCCCAACCCGTACACTCTTTTGTCCTCAATACCTTCCTCCACAACTCACTATTCCGTTCTCGATCTTAAAGATGCTTTTTTCACTATTCCCTTGCACCCCTCTTCCCAGCCTCTCTTTGCTTTCACTTAGACTGACCCTGACACCCATTAGGCTCAGCAAATTACGTGGGCTGTACTGCCGCAAAGCTTCACAGACAGCCCCCATTACTTCAGTCTAGCCCAAATTTCATCCTCATCTGTTACCTATCTCAGCATAATTCTCATAAAAACACACGTGCTTTTCCTGCTGATCGTGTCCGATTAATCTCCCAAACCTCAATCCCTTACAAAACAACAACTCCTTTCCTTCCTAGGCATGGTTAGTGCGGTCAGAATTCTTACACAAGAGCCAGGACCACACCCTGTAGCCTTTCTGTCCAAACAACTTGACCTTACTGTTTTAGCCTAGCCATCATGTCTCCGTGCAGTGGCTGCTGCCGCCCTAATACTTTTAGAGGCCCTCAAAATCACAAACTATGCTCAACTTACTCTCTACATTTCTTATAACTTCCAAAATCTATTTTCTTCCTCATACCTGATGCATATACTTTCTGCTCCCCGGCTCCTTCAGCTGTACTCACTCTTTGTTAAGTCCCACAATTACCATAGTTCCTGGCCCAGACTTCAATCCGGCCTCCCACATTATTCTGGATACCACACCTGACCCTCATGACTGCATCTCTCTGATCCACCTGACATTCACCCCATTTCTCCGTATTTCCTTCTTTCCTGTTCCTCACCCTGATCACGCTTGATTTATTGATGGCAGTTCCACCAGGCCTAATCGCCACACACCAGCAAAGGCAGGCTATGCTATAGTACAAGCCGCTAGCCCGCCTCTTAGAACCTCTCATTTCCTTTCCATCGTGGACATCTATCCTCAAGGAAATAACTTCTCGTTGTTCCATCTGCTATTCTGCTACTCCTCAGGGATTATTCAGGCTCCCTCCCTTCCCTACACATCAAGCTCAAGGATTTGCCCCCACCCAGGACTGGCAAATTAGCTTTACTCAACATGCGAGTCAGATAACTAAAATACCTCTTAGTCTAGGTAGACACTTTCACTGGATAAGTAGAGTCCTTTCCTACAAGGTCTGAGAAGGCCACCGCAGTCACTTCTTTCTGTCAGACATAATTCCTCAGTTTAGCCTTCCCACCTCTATACAGTCTGATAACAGACCAGCCTTTATTAGTCAAATCAGCCAAGCAGTTTTTGAGGCTCTTAGTATTCAGTGAAACCTTTATATCCCTTACAGTCCTCCGTCTTCAGGAAAAGTAGAACGGACTAAAGGTCTTTTAAAAACACACCTCACCAAGCTCAGCCACCAACTTAAAAAGGACTGGACAATACTTTTACCACTTTCCCTT
Organism: Pan troglodytes; assembly: GCF_028858775.2. Classification (NCBI taxonomy): domain Eukaryota; kingdom Metazoa; phylum Chordata; class Mammalia; order Primates; family Hominidae; genus Pan; species Pan troglodytes. The sequence continues at coordinate 44,578,820 of NC_086015.1, forward strand.
CTCAGAAGTCAGACCTGTCCTCAGAATGCTACAAAATACAGCCCATTTGAGCTCCTATATAGATGCTCCTTTTTATTAGGCCCCAGTCTCATTGCAGACACCAGACTAACTTAGACTGTGCCCCCAAAAAACTTGTCATCCCTACTATCTTCTGTCTAGTCATACTCCTATTCACCGTTCTCAACTACTCATACATGCCCTGCTCTTGTTTACACTGCCGGTTTACACTGTTTCTCCAAGCCATCACAGCTGATATCTCCTGGTGCTATCCCCAAACTGCCACTCTTAACTCTTGAAGTAAATAAATAATCTTTGCTGACAGGACTATGCTGAATCTTCTTAGGCACTCTCTAATCAGATGTCCTGAATCGTCCCAATTCTTAGACCTCTTATACCTGTTTTTCTCCTTCTCTTATTCCATTTAGTTTTTCAATTCGTACAAAACTGTATCCAGGTCATCACCAATAATTCTGAATTACAAATGTTCCTTATAACAACCCCACGATATCACCCCTTACCACAAAATCTTCCTTCAGCTTAATCTCTCCCACTGTAGGTTCCCACGCTGCCCCTAATCCTGCTTGAAGCAGCCCTGAGAAACATCACCCATTATCTCTCCATACCACCCCCCAAAATTTTCACCATCCTAACACTTTACCACTATTTCATTTTATTTTTCTTATTAATATAAGAAGACAGGAATGTCAGGCCGCTGAGCCCAAGCTAAGCCATCATATCCCCTGTGACCTGCACGTACACATCCAGATCCCTGGTTCCTGCCTTAACTGATGACATTCCACCACAAAAGAAGTGAAAATGGCCTGTTCCTGCCTTAACTGATGACATTGTCTTGTGAAATTCCTTCTCCTGGCTCATCCTGGCTCAAAAGCTCCCCCACTCAGTACCTTGTGATCCCCCACTCCTGCCTGCCAGAGAACACCCCCCTTTTTCCTTTACCTACCCAAATCCTATAAAACGGCCCCACCCCTATCTCCCTTTGCTGACTCTCTTTTTGGACTCTGCCCGCCTGCACCCAGGTGAAATAAACAGCCATGTTGGTTGCTCACACAAAGCCTGTTTGGTGGTCTCTTCACATGGATGCGCATGAAAATGACGAAAGCCTCATAGGATGGGGCCTTTTAAGACAAAACTCACCTAAGTGCTTGACACATTTGGGATGAAGAGTGTACTGACACATTTCAGACACTCGGTAACTTCAGACTGGCTGCCTGACATGAACCTGAAAATTTCTACCTTCCAGATGGTAGAGACAAAGAGAGAATACTCTCACACGGTTGCAAAGTCAAGCTCTCAAGGACATAAAACAAGACGAAAGGGAAACCTCATCTGGTTTTTGTTTCAGGGACCCGAAGCAAAGTTTGTAACTGACCAGTCTTCAGAGCTAGCTTGAAGAGAGGGCTTATAAGGGACCTACAGCAGCGTTTTATCCCATAGTACCCCTCTTTATGACAGAATAACACAGAAGAACAAATTTATAGCAGAAAGTACACCAGGTTTGCTACAACCTAAGATTTGTCACACAAATCCTTTTTCCCATTAATCAAAACTTTGCAGAGGAGACAAGCGGTGATTTTTACCATTCACTCAGCCAGTTTGCACAGAGAGAGAGAAGTCAGAAGCCTGACTGTAAGAAATCCTTACCCTTTTGCCAACTTGCCAGGTTTCTGGGTTCCCTTTCTCCGAGTGGTTTTGATGACCCTGTTTGCTATACTGTAGCAGTGGGGGCCAAGCTGCATTACAAAAGAAAATCATCTTTTTCTGTTCATGGAAACATAGGGAAAAGCCTCTCAGTTTTGCATGATGCAGCCCACCTGGCTGCATGGGGAAGTGAATTAACATTTTCCATTCAGGCCAAAACAAAATATACGTGACAAAACACAGACACCAGTCACCCTACTCAGCACCCAAGTATCAACCTGGCAAGGCTCAAACTTGCCCCTGTTGGCTCCTGCTGTCTTTGATCCACTAAGTGAGATGGGATGACCTCTGACCAGGAGTATCAATGGGTGGCCTCCAGGTAAGATAGAAGAGTGGACGGTCACTGTGAGTTATGCCTGTTGAGCTTCCTTCAGGGCTCACTGAATGTGACTGATCAGACAAACTAGGAAAGCCTGCTGGACTTCTGTCAGCAGTTTCCATGGGGAATCCTTTCCACACATACAAACATGCACAGCAAGGTAAAGACAAACAAAAAAGCCTTCCAAACCAAGATTCCAGACCAGAAGAGGATTCTTCCAATCTAACCTCCTATTCTCTGTCTAAATGGGGAGAAATCTTCCCAAACTGAGGTTCATCCTACTATTTAGGGAGAGTCAGCTAAGACCTTGGAAGGAGCCAAACTGAGACCTCACAGGAGCCAAACTGAAGCCCTCCATAGGTGCTGAACCAAGACCCCTGAAGGCGTTGAACTGAGACCCATCCTAAAAAACTGAGACTCCCATAGGAGCCGGACTAATTGGGAGAAGGAAAGAGATGCTAGCTGGGCTTAGAACACTCACCAGACCAGTTTAAAAACATCTTTCTAGGGTGTAGAGTGGTGGCTCATGCCTGTAATCCTAACATTATGGGAGGCTGAGGCAGGCAGATCACTTGAGGCCAGGAGTTCGAGACCAGCCTGGCCAACATGGCAAAACCCCATCTCTACTAAAAATACAAAAATTAGCCAGGTGTGGTGGCACACACCTGTAACCCCAGCTACTTGGGAGGCTGAGGCATGAGAATTGCTTGAACTCGTGAGTTGGAGGTTGCAGTGAGCCGAGATCAAGCCTCTGCACTCCAGCCTGGGTGACAGACCGAGACTCTGTCTCAAAAAAGGAAAAAAAAAAAAAGAAAAAAAAGACATCTTTCCAGGAACTAGTTCTTTATTGTATTGCAATTAGGCTCAAGCACCATGGTCAACATCACCTTATTGATAGGGAGAGCAGCAGAGATGGCCTTCACTGCAAGAGAAATAAGTGGCCACCAGAGCTCACCTTCAGGTCCATCATACCAGTAGAAGGTTAACAAACCATGAGCAGGCACCCACCCACAAAGGTGGATCCTAGATGGGCCCTCAAATTTGTAATTGCTTGACAGGTTCTTCCTGCCCACCACACAGACAAAATCATTTCACTGAAACCAGGGCACTGCAGTAAAGTAAGAGCTTAATTGACACAAGACAGGCCATGCCACATGGAGATGAAGTTATTAATGAAAATCAATCTCTCCAAAGGCTCAGGGGTTAGGGGTTTCCAAGGATAGTTTGGTGGGCAGGGGACTAGGGAATGGGGAATGCTGATTGGTTTGGGATGAAATCACAGGGTGTGGAAAATGGTCCTTGTGTGCTGAGTTTGTCTCTGAGTGGGGCCACAGGACCAGCTGAGTAATGAGTCACAAGCCTGGGTGGGGTCAGTCTGCAAACATCTCAAAAAACCAATTATGGGTTCTACACCAGGGATGTTATCTACAGAAGCAATTGGGAAAATCACAAATCTTGTGAATTCTGGAACAGCAGTTGGTTATGGTTTAAGCCTATATGTTAGCAGAATTCAGGCCTTTCTCATAATTCTAACCTTGTGGACTTTCATTAGTTTTACAGAGGCAGTTTAGTTTTGGGAAGGGCTGTTATTATCCTTGCTTTAAGGTTAAACTATAAACTCAATTTCTCCCAAAGTCAGCTTGGTCTACACCCAGGAATGACCAAGGACAAGTTGGAGGTTAGAAGCAAGATGAAGTCTACTGTCGGATTTCTCTTACTGTCATAATTTTGCAAGAGCAGTTTCATATTTAAGGGTTTCAACACGTGCTTTTTAAATAAGTAAATTACTAAAACATCTTTGTATAAATAGTTATTGCGTTTATCATAATTCAAGCTGCAGCTTAATGTCACCAGAAGATTAAACAGTAAATATACAGAGGCTCATGAACTACAAATTGTAAAACAGCTCTCACTGTAAATTAAAATACAGATAAATAATTTCTACAGATATTCCTTTATAAATTGAAGAAACTGCTCCCATAATTATAGAGTTACTTTAAGGACATACAGCAAAAAAAATCTTAAAAATTAAACTCGTATATTGTATAGACTTGTATATTGGCAGGTAAATGTTTGTTATTAGCATAAGGGAGGGACATAATGTGAGAATCAGCTAGGTTGGTCTTTCCTTATTAGTGGGGAAAGGGGCAAAATTAGGCATTGTTTACAACTTTATTTGACGTGACCCAGGTTTCGAGAAAATTGTCTTTTTATCTTTCATTCCTATATTGACAATTGTCATGTGAGAGAACACAGGTCAATCATGGAAACAGACATTTTGAGTCATTTCAACTCATCTAGCTGGACACGCATAGACCCCAAACATAGTTCAATTTATTTCTATTCCAAAATAGAGTTCAATTTATTCCTCAGGAACCAACTGAGAGGTCGTCTGACTTTGCTGGTATGCTAGTGTAAACCAATAAGTATCTGAGACAGGTCTCAATCAATTTAGAGGTTTATTTTGCCAAGGTTAAGGACCGCGGCCCATGACACAGCCTCAGGAGGTCCTGAGAATGTGTGGCCAGGGTGGTTGGGTTACAGCTTTGTTTTACACATTTTAGGGAGACAGAAGTTACAGGTAAAGACATAAATCAATATATGTAAGTTACGCATTAGTTTGGGCCAGAAAGGCAGGACATCTCCAAGCAAGGGTAGAGGGTGTAGGGGGTTTCCAGGTCATAGGTGGATTTAAAGACTTCTCGATTGGCCATATGGTTGAAAGAGTTAAGCCCTGCCTGAAGAGTTGAATTCAGCATAAAGAAATGCTTGAGTTTAGATAAGGAGGTTGTGGAAGCCAGGGTTCTTGCCACGGAGATGAAGCCTCCAGGTAGCAGGCTTCAGAGAGAATAGATGGTGAATGTCTCTTATCAGACCTTAAAAGGTGTCAAACTCTCTGGAAAATACCTAGTAAGGGAAAGAGATTCTCCACTGAAAACAAATTTCTCTCATAAGAGACAGCTTTGCAGGGCCATTTCAGAATATGTCAAAGAAATATATTTTGGTGTAAAATACTGTGATTTCCTTCAAGCCTGTTATCTGTCATCTGATACTACACCAGAGTCAGATTGGAATTTGGTATCTTACCGCTACAAGGAATCTATTTTGCCAGTTTTAAGATCTCCGTTTTAATGTTAGTGCTGGTCAGTTGTGTCTAAACTCCAAAGGAAGGCAGGTACAATAAGACATGTCTGACCTCCCACCACCCTTCTCATCATGGCCTGAACCAGTTTTTCAGGTTTCTTTGGGGTCCCAGTGGCCAAGAGGGGGGTCCATACAGTCAGTTGAGAGGCTTATTTCTGGTTTACACTAGTAATCCAGAGAGGGGATTAAACCCTGTTTATCTCTCCACCCTCATTTTCACCTTGTTTGAAAAAAGATTCACACAGATTCACCAATCATCATCATCATTATTATTATTATTATTATTATTGTTATCATTTTTGAGACAGAGTCTTGCTTTGTCACCTAGGCTAGAGTGCAGTGGTGCAATCCTGGCTCACTGCAACCTCTGTCTCTGGGTTCAAGTGATTCTTGTGCCTCAGCCTCCTGAGTAGCTGGGACTGCAGGTGTGCGCTACCACGCCTGGCTAATTTTTTGTATTTTTAGTAGATACAGGGCTTCACCATGCTGTCTAGGCTGGCTTTGAACTTCTGTCCTCATGTGATCTGCCGGCCTTGGCCTCCCAAGGCATAAGCCACCACGCTCAGCCACGAATCATTATTATTGTTAATTTTTTCTTTTAACACACTGTTGCTGGCTTGAATTTTTTTTAACAATTTTTTTTTTTTTTTGGTAGAGATGGTTCTTGCTATGTTGCCCAGGCTGCTCTTGAACTCCTGAGCTCAGGCAATCCTCCCCTGTCAGCCTCCCAAAGTGCTGGAATTATAGGCATTAGCCACCACACCTAGTTCACCAATTATTAACAATTTCCGTAGCTTGGTGTCTCTCTCTCTTTCTCCACACACACACACACACACACACACACACGCACACGCACACGCACACACAGCTTTTTTTTCTCTTTTTTTCTGAATGGTTTGAGAGTAAGTTGCAGACATCATGTCCCTTCACCCCTTCACCCCTAAATATTTCCATGACTATATCCAAAGAGCAATAACATTTTCTTATTTATGTAACCTCAACATAGTTATCAAATTTAGGAAATTTAACATTGATCCAATACTATTTTCCAATTGACTGTCTATATTCCAGTTTTGCCGGTTGTCCCATGAATATCCTGTATAGCTATTTTTATTTCTAAGCCAGGACACACATTGCATTTAGCTTTCATATCTCTTTAGTCTCTAATTTGGAGCACTTTCTCAGCCTTTCTTTGTTCTTCATGACTCTGTATTCTTTAACCTAGGTTTGTCTGATGTTTTCTTATCTTTGAATTCAAGTTATATGTTTTGGACAGAATATCCTAGAAATAATATTGTGTCCTTCTCAGTGTATTATACCATGAAACATACGCTGTGAGACTGTCCCATTAGCCATGACAAGAATGGATAAGGTGGTGTCCATCAGGTTTCTGCACTGCTAAATTACTATTTTTTTCTTTTGTAATTAATGAGCACTTTTGTGGGCAATAGTTAGGGTGTATGTGAATATCCTGTTCCTCACAAACTTTCACCTATTCTTGGCTGAATTATCACCCTAATTTTAAAATATAGATAATACATAGATATATAGATATATCTATATAGGTATATATATCTGTATAATGAGCGGAGCATGAGACAGAAACTGAATCAACTTTTACAATTCTACTAAATTATCCTTGGCGCGTAAAATAGTTGCAGAATGCCAGCAAACTTCCGACTAGTTCTTCAGTAGATTGACAAACCAACCCGTCAGGTGAAAGCTGCAAATATTTTTAAACAGGGCTATGAGCAACCCCAAGAAAAGAAAGAATAAATTCAGGCTGAGACTGAACCTGGTAAGTCCTCAGGTTACATTCTCCTGCTACTCAGAGCCAGATAAACCTTGACTGTGTGACCATCAGGCAATCCACCATTAATCTCAGGACAGGGAAAAGCCTTTATTTCTGTACGGAGTTACTGAATGCTTATTTTCAAAATGTGCTTGGTTTCCAAGGCAGAAGTTCTTTCCTGAGGAGGGGCTTTCCTTGTTTGCAACCAATCTTGACTAGTAAAGGAAATGCACAGGCCACACCCACCCTGTGCTCCTCCATTGCCTGGCGATTAAGGGCAGAGAGGTCCCTGGCTTTGTGGGGATGGCTGGGATTGGGCTTTCTCTGGCTGCTTACATGTGGTACATTTACTTCATTCTAAAGAAATCATTTGTTTTATATTCATTGGTTCTGCATGTCCCCTGACATACATCATATGAAAAAGTGTTAATTCAGAAAGAAGACCTCAAATCGGATGGTCGATCAGTGACAAAGTTCTCCTGGGCTTTTCTAAGCACCTGTGGCTCCAGGATGGAATTATTCTCACAGCCAAGTAGCAGTACAGTTATTTTCATTCATCTGTTTACTTGGAAAGAGAATTAATGTTTATGGGCTTATACAGAGATTTATGTATAAGGAGAGTTTCCACAGCATTATCATAAAGAAAACTGATGGTCAAAATAAGTGTTCTTCAAGCAAAACAAAAAAGCAAAAAACAATCTACTAGAATGGCAAGAGACCAAACTTAGTTTTTATTCAAATATAATTAACATACAATGAAATGCACATATCTCGAGCATTTGATGAATTTTGACAATTGTATATACCATGCACCACCACCAAAACAAGATATATAGAAAATTTTCATCACTTCAGAAGGTTCTCTCCTGTTTCCTTCCAATCACTACCCATTACCTACAGGCAGCCACTGTTCTGATTTCTCTCACTACCTTCCCCTGCGAGGTAACCGCTATTCTAACTTGTATCTCGAAAGGTTGGTTTTGCCTGTTTTTGACCTTCATATAAAGGGAATCATACAGTATGTACTCTTTTTGGAGTTTAGTTTCTTTTTTTTTTTTTGAGACGGAGTTTTGGTCTTGTAGCCCAGGCTGGAGTGCAATGGTGCGATCTCAGCTTACTGCAACCTCCACCTCCCGGGTTCAAGTGATTTTCCCGCCTCAGCCTCCCAAGTAGCTGGGATTACAGGCATCTGCCACCACGCCCAGCTAATTTTGTATTTTTAGTGGAGACGGGGTTTCTCCATGTTGGTCAGGCTGGTCTCGAACTCCTGACCTCAGGTGATCAACCCGCCTTGGCCCCCCAAAGTGCTGGGATTACAGGTGTGAGCCACCACACTCCGCCTGGAGTCTAGTTTCTTTATTCAACATGTGAGATTCTTCCACGTAGTTGTAATATTTTATTGGTATGTAATATTCCTCAATATGATTTTGAAGCAAATTTCAGACATCATATCATTCTGTTTATAAATATTTCAGTAGGTAACTCTAAAAGATGAGGGGTCTACAAAGACCCTAAATTGTTATACCTGAAAGAAATCAGCACAAATGCTGTGGCACATTCTGGTTTTCAGTCTAATGTGGGTGTTGAAAGTTGTGTCCCAGGCTGAGTCAGGAATAGGCAGAGGGGTGGGAGCCTGCTTGTGGCAGAGGAGTGAGGAGTGGGAGGAGAGAATTTATGAACCCTTAGTGGGGTTCTGGGGAAGGGCAAGGCACAGAGAATGAGGGAGGAGGGAGGATGCTGTCACAGCACTTGGGGCTTGATAAATGTATGTGGAATAAATGACAACATCAAGGACCTTGGATGGAAAAATACCCTGTTTTCCACTGCTTTTGTCTTTTAGTCCTGGGTTTTCAGCCCCCTGAACTACGCATGTTAAGAAACGTTTATAAGGAGTTATGTGTATTTATTATGCTTAAAGATTCAACTAGCCTGCCTTAAGGTACGTAATATCTCTCAACCCCAAATACCCTTTCTTCTCTTTGTTTAAAATGCATCTTTATTCATATACCCAATTTTTCTTTTTGTTGGTATTAGATTTTGACTACAAGAGATTGGTCTCATTCCCAGGTTACCATGAATATGCCTGCATATCATCTTTTTTGTTCATTAAAAACATTTTTTCCCCATTTTAGTTTTCTATTCCAAAAAAAAGTGTGTATTGACCCAACCCGCATGCAAATCAGTAACAGCACATTTCATGTTCTTGGTATATTTCCCTGTGCTTGCCTCTATTTCTGCAGCCCTCCTGCTGTTTTCCTGCCTGTGTGTTCTTTTATTCTGTTGATAGCTTTCATTTTGGTCTTCCCTTTGCATCTGGCCCTTCAAGCTGGGCTGCGGTTCCGCGCTGCGGTTGGGCCATTCAGTGATTGGACTCTGTCCAGCCCCTGCCAAATGCTGTCTCTTTCTGTAGCAGGAAGATGAGCTTAGGATATCTTTCTTATGGTGTCTTGAATGATGTATTTTGCTTTGGGTGCAAAAGCCCATACCAACTTGAAATGCTGTCTATGCTCTGTATTTAATAATAAATAGAGTAGCAACAGTAATAATAATAGTAGAAACAGCCTTACACTTTTGGAGCCATTGTTGAGCACAGCCCTCCCCCTTGGCTATTATTTTTCAATAATAGTCAAAAAGGTCTATAGATTATATTGCAAAATATCTTCAAGAATGTTTTGTTGTGCCAACATTTTTCCCTGTGCTGTTATGGATTGTATCATAGTCCTTTCAATAGAAGTGAAAATTTAAAAATGAGAATTATTCTAGCTGATGACCAGAATAAATATTCGTAAGAAAAAAAACTCTTCTATAATGGCAAGAGAGTTATATAATTATTGAAATATGATTAGCAGACAATGAAATGCACATTTTAAGAATTTGATGAGTCTTGACAATTGTATACAGTCATATACCATCACCAAAACAAGATCATAGATCATTTCCATCACCTCAGAATGCTCCCTCCTGTTCCCTTCCAGTCAATACTCACCCCTCAGAGGCAGCCACTGTTCTGATATTTATCACCATAGAGAGGTTTTGCCTGTTCTTGAATATTGTATAAATGCAGTATGAGTGCTCTTGTATCTGACTCTTTTTTTACTTATTATTATGTCTGTGAGATTTATTCATGCTGTTGTGTGTATGTATAGTCCATTCCCTATTATGCTGAGTAGTATTCCATTATGTGTCAGGTAATTTGTTTATCTGTTCACCTGTTGATGGGCATTTAAATTGTTTTCAGTTTTGGACTATTTTGAGTAAAGTTGCTATGAACATCTGTGTGCAGGTCTTTATGTGAGTGTGGCAGAAGTCTCTAAAATGTCTCCCAGTGATCCCTGTCTCCTGTTGTTCTTGACCCTGTGCAGTCACCTCTCTTGAGTGTGGGTGGGACTTGTGACTCCTTCTAACTAACAGAATGTGGTAAAGGTGATGGGATGTCATTTCCATGATTATGTCACATATGACTGTATCTTTCATCCTGTTAGCAGGTGCTGTTGACTCTTTTGCTGGCTTCTATGAAATAAGCTTCCCTATGGAGACACCTACATGACACGGAGCCAGGGGTGACCTCTGATCAACAGCCAGTGAGAAATTGAGGCCCTCAGTTGAGAGTCTGCAGGAAACCAAATCCTGCCAACAACTATATGAGCTTGGAAGTGGTTCCTTCCCTAGTTGAGCCTCTGATGAGACCTGAGCCCTGGTTGGCACCTTGTTGGCAGTTTTATGAGAGGTGCTAATGAGGAGGACCCAGCTAAGCCAGGCCCAGACTCCTGGCCCACAGAAACTGTGAGCCAATAAATGCAGCTTTTTAAAGCTGTTAAGTTTGTGGTAATGTTACACAGCAATAGGTTAAAACAGTGGGCACGCATTTTTAACTATCTTGGATAAATATCTAAGAGTGGAATGACTAGATCATATAGTAAGTGTATATTTAACTTTTGAAGGAACTGCCAAACTCTTGTTCACGTGGGTGTATATTTTTATACTCCTACCAGCAGTGTATGAGAGTTCCACTTGCTCCACGTCCGCAACAACATTTTGTGTTGCCAGTCTTTTTGATTTTCCATTCCAACTGGCATGGAATTATCACATTGTGGTTTTTAATTTGCATTTACTTGATGACTAATGAGGAATAAACCTGTTTTAACCCATTATGCAACCTGTTCAAAATTTGTTTTTCTTCCAAGAGAAATACAGCTTGTTTGTTAGCTTAAGTTTTTTGGTCCTTGTTATTTGAGATACACAGATGAAAAGACAGGATTCCTGACTTAAAGAAACATAATGTAAGGAACGCATCAACATATTATTGCATGTAAAATATAAAATGGGGAATAGAAAACATGAGATATTTACTATATACCTCATATATAAAATGAAAAATGAAATGGAAAAATGAGTAAATTAGTATACTGATTGCTAAGTGAAATAACATGTACTACTATGCCTTAAGGTAGGTGTTTGCAAATTTCATTTTAACATAAGGAATCTGAAGCTTACAGACAATTACCAGTTGAAATGGGCTGGGCTATGCTGCAGTAACAAACATCTCTCCGTATTTCAGTGGTTTAAAACAACAAAGGCTTATTTCTTGCCCATATATACGTCCATCATGGGTTGGTCTGGAATTCTGTTCCGTATCTTTGTTGTTTTCATTGTAGAACTCTGGCTAACAGAGTGTGCACCACATTGCTGATACAGTGGCAAAAGGAAAAAAAAGCATAGCAAAGATTGCACAAGCTCTCAAAGTTTCACCTGGTAGTGACATATTCACTTTGCTCACTTTTGTGGACAAAGGACAAAGGACTCCAGTGGGGCAGGGAAATATAATTCCATCCTCTAGAGGTAAAGTGATTTACCCTAAAGGGCAGAATCTTGACTCAACCCAGATCTTAAGATTCTAAACCTAATGCCTTTCCTTCTACACTGTAGTTGTCCTAAATGATCCTTAAAATAATATTGTTTCATTTACCTACTGTTTCCATAGTGTTTTTGTTCTATTTCTAAGGTTGAAATATTCCCTTATTCATTTTTCATCAAAATGAGCCAGATAGCTCATGTAAAAAGAATTTATTTATTTAGCATGCCTGCTTATACGCAGATGCGTATTTTCAATTTCTTCATTTCCAGTTCAGAAAGCTCTGTTGGTAATGAATTTTCATTACAGTAGTACAAGATTGGAAAATAAAATAAGCTTTGACACATTTTCCAAAATAATCAACACAAACCCAATGTGAGAACCAGTCAATTATTACCTCCGGAATCAGTCCCAGATTATTAAAATGCAATTATACTCAGAAAAGTAACCCAGCAGGGGACCACATTTTTTTTTCTTCTCAGTCATTTTCACAGTAAATTTTCTTAGGTTCTAGTGGACACCTCTTCCACACTCTCCTCCTGATATCTGAACAACACTGTAGGTTCACCCAGGACTTAAGAATACCAGAATTTGTTTCTCCCTCCATTGGTTTCAAAGATACCAATTAGATACTAAATCAGATATGGTTAGATATGATCTGTAGATGGGTTTTATAGCTCACAGTGTTTACAACTTTAAAAGATTAGCTACCGGTACTTAAAAATTGTGCATATAAGTTTGGATTTGCAGCTTCTCTTGGAAAACTGAAAGAGCTGACAACCCTGGGCCTCATTTCTATGTGGCAATACTTGTCTGATGCTGAGTGACAGCTGGTCCTTTAGGAGGGCCAGGTGCCACAGAGATCCTCATAGTCCCCACCTGGGACCTCTTCACTTACCTGAGTTTCCCAATGAAGGTACACAGAAATTGAGGCTTTCTCAGCATCTCTCTCTTCCTGATTCTCTGCAGTTTTCCAAGCCCCAGCTGTCAGAAGCCTCCTGATACCTTGAGCTACTCAGCAGATCTTCCCTAAGAGCTGCCTGTAGGGGTAAGAACCAGATACCATAGCAGTAATGGCCAGTGAATTCAGCCCAGGGCGGTGCACAATTCCCTTGGTTCCTGTCAGGAATTTAAGGCAATGCCTGAGCTTCCCCTGACTTGGTTCCCCAACTTGCCTTTCTGCTTGCCTTTCTGCTTGTTAAACTGACAGTCCACCCCTTGTTCATTCCTATGAGGTGTACAGATTCTCAGAGCTGGCTGCAACCTTCTATTCCTTGATAGCCATCTCCTGGTTTGGACCCTAGGCTTCCTACTCACCTGTAGCCTCCGCTTACAGCCTGGAGCTTACCTCCTTCGACTGCCACAGCTCAGGGCTTTCAAGTGGGCATGGTGTTGCATCAAGTTGTTATTGGCTTACATTTTGTTATTTATTTGCACAGGGTAAATATGTAGGAGGGTCTTTTTTTTTTTTTGAGGCGGAGTCTCGCTCTGTCGCCCAGGCTGGAGTGCAGTGGCGTGATCTCTACTCACTGCAAGCTCTGCCTCCCGGGTTCACACCATTCTCCTGCCTCAGCCTCCCGAGTAGCTGGGACTACAGGCACCTGCCACCACACCTGGCTAATGTTTTTGTATTTTTTTTAAGTAGAGACGGGGTTTCACCGTGTTAGCCAGGATGGTCTCAATCTCCTGACCTTGTGATCCACCCGCCTCGGTCTCCCAAAGTGCTGGGATTACAGGTGTGAGCCACCACACCTGGCCTGTAGCAGGGTCTTTGCCTTAGGAGGCAGGATGATGAACTGACCAATGGGACAGAACAGGTAGTCCAGAAACCAGAAAAACACCTATATAGCCACCTGATTTATGACAAAGGTGACACTACAGTATAGTGGTGAAAGGTTGTATTATTTATTTTATTTATTTTTTTGAGATGGAGTTTTGCTCTTGTTGCCCAGGGTGGAGTGGAATGGCGCTATCTTGGCTCATTGCAACCTCCGCCTCTCGGGTTCAAGCTATTCTCCTGCCTCAGTCTCACAAGTAGCTGGGATTACAGGCGCACACTACCACACTCAGCTTATTTTGTATTTATAGTAGAGATGGGGTTTCTCCATGTTGGTCAGGCTGGTCTCAAACTCCTGAGCTCGGGTGATCGGCCCGCCTTGGCCTCCCAAAATGCTGGGATTACAGGTGTGAGCCACTGTGACTGACCAGGTTGTTTTTTTAAAACAACAGTGTTGGGTGTATTGTATATCTAAATATAAAAAGTCTGTCTTTATCTCTGCCTCACACATACACCAAACTCAATTCCAGGTGAACTGCAGATCTAAAACAAGTAGGACTCTGAAAGAATACATAGGAGGAACCTTCAGGAGCCTGCAGTACCGCTTGTTTATTTAGTTCACTTTTTAAGTCATTCCACACAAAGGAGGATTGAAAGCCTACCATATATTGGGCTTCGTGCTGGGCAGCAGTGATACAAGAGTGAACAAGACACACTCCTTGCCCTCCAAGAGGATGCAGTTTAGTTGGGGAAAGACACAAGAAGCAAATGAGTACAACAAAGGGTGATGAACCCCCTAACAGTATATTAAGGGAGCCCAGAGGCAAGGTGAAGTAGGATGAGGGAAGACTTTCACCCTAGTGCATGAGGGAGGAGTTAGCTGGGAGGAGTGGGGATAAGGGCACGTCTGGCAGAGAAACCAGCATGTGCAAAGGCAAGGAAGAACCGGGCACACGGATTGCTACCCATTTCTTAAAAATGTGTAGAAACTCTCTTGAATTATATGCTGGCTTCTTGCTGAGAAGTATCACGTGTCAGTTTAGCACATATGTCACAACATGTGATGTCAATGATGGGTATTGTTATCCCAGTTTTACTGATGGGAAAGTGGATTTGGGGCACTTGGATGACTTATCCAAGTCCATCCAGCTCTCTAGTTGAGATGGTGGAATTAGAACTCATGTCTTTGGATCCCTACTTTTGTATTCTTTCCATTATGCCATGTGGCTGCTAGGTCAGCCCAAATCACGCCTTTGGAACATCATAGAGCTGAAGGCTTTAAGGGGAGTAGGAAGGATGCTCACACAATCTCTGGCTAGGTTTACAATTGGCCAGGTTAATGCCTTCAGGCTGCCCAGCATACATAAAGCTAAGGGACCAGCAAAGGGAAGGTTATATGAATATGGTCACAAAGGGTCCAGGTTACAGATGTGCTGAGTCAAAAGTGTCTATTTTACACTATACGACTCTAAATGGAGGGGGGTGGTCCTGAAAGGAAACGCATACTTGGATGCCATGCCCAACATCTGCCACTAGGTGGAGCTCAGATGCAGGCATAAGCCCTCAGTTTAAGGGTTTGGCAGAGGCTGCATTAGCACAGAGGGTAGGTGACTGTGCTCACATCTCTAACAGAAACCAGGATGGAGGCAGGAGGCCTTGGACACAAGCAGGATGACAATCCCACTTGCAGGCCTGCTAAGATCTGCCTAGGTCCATTTGCAAATCCTGGGCTGAATGTCATTGTTGGCTCCATGAGGTCTCTGTGCCCTGAAACCATCAGGGAAGCTGGAATTAGGAGCCTGGGTTCTTACCTTTGCTTTGCCTGCATTTATCTGTGGGGGTACACAAACAGCTGTATTTGGACTTTGAAATGATTATGGTACCTCACCTTTTTCCCACATGTGTAAAACACAACACTGGCCCTACAAGACCCCAAAACATGCATGATGCCAACTGGCAAGGAAGCATCTTTCTAAATTTCCTCGTGGCAAAATTCTGCTTGGGCTCATCAGACCTATTCTCTTTTTCTCCTTTCCTGGTGCCCTGTTTTGATATCCATTGGGAAATCCATGTGAATGACTAGCAAATCTCTTGTCATTTCACAATGTCAGTGTTTTCATGTTGTGATGTGGGGACAGCTTGTGCCTTGTAGGGCTGCTGTGAGCAACACATGTAAGAACAGAACCAAGAGGGCTTTGCAAACTGGGAAGTGCTCTATATGCTTATTGCGGCTCCACTTACGGTGCCAAGTCCTCTGTTGTGCTATTTATGCCTCCTCCTCCTCCTCCTAGACAGCATTTTTCATGTGCGAGGCATGGTTCTAAGTAGTTTGTCATTCAGAAATCTTCCCATATCCTGTAAGGCAGGTGCTTCTATATCTCTTGCAGGCTAGTTTATGGCAAAGGGGGCTTGAAATGCAGGTTCGTTGCTTCAAACTTTGAAATCAGGGGCCTCACTACTACCCACAGATGGCCTCTCCTGCTCAAAGACACGTTGCTGCAATGGAAATCCATGTGCCTTACTTTCCACATTTTCATTTGTTACCAGATGGAGGCTTAAAAGTAGTTCTCCCTGTGGTTCTCACCTCCCTTTGTATTCGCCTCCAGCCTCAAGGCCCTTGCTTGGGCCCAGCTGTTCTCCACGCCCCATCTACTTCTCTCTTCTGGGATGGAGCAGAAGAGAGGAGGAAGATTGAGGGGAGCTGGGAGAGCAGAATGGGTGAGCCCTACTCTCTGTGTGTCCTGCTGCAGGGAGGGTGGGTGTTGCCTTTGCAGGGATGAGGAAAAAGTAAGGGGTCCCTCCACTCCTAAGCACCATTAACCTTCTGTTAAGCATAGGGACACCTCCAGGATATAGTTGTCATTGATCCATTTGGGTGCTGTTGGTTGAAGTCACACTAGGCATGGTGAATTAGAAAATGCAAGACACTTTTCTTCATGGTAGCAGCCTTCTCATTGCCTGAGGGTCATCACCTCCAACCTTGGGCCAGAAAGGAAGCTCGTGATGCACCCTCCCTCCCTTCTCCTGTCAAAGGGCCAAAGGGTGTTCAGGAGCCTCCCAGGTCACAGAGCTTCATCCAGGAGCTGGGCAGGGAGCAAATGGCATTGGACCTGGGGCTTTTTCATTTTTTGTAATTTCATGAAGGGATGCCTGTTTTTACAAGGTTCATGGTTAGTGCTCAAATTCTAAATTGATGAGAATAGTAGGGGGCTGTGCAAAGGGGGAGGGGCAGGAGGTATGTTTTATAAATGTATCAAGCTATAGCACCAGCACTGAATGAAAAGAAGGAAGCCAGCTAGACAGAAAGGGCATTGGTTGTTAAGGTCCCCTTTGGTCCTAAGATCTGGGATTCAAAGACTGGATCTTATTCATTTGTTTTCATTGAGGTGTAAATGACTGACACATTGTTCTGCTGTCCTTATGGTTTACTCAAGAATGATAGACAAACTTCTCTGAGCCAGATTCTCCAGGCAGCTGTTCCAGGGGGAAACAAAAGCAACTGCAGCTCTGTGAGGAGCCCTCCTGTAGCTCCCAGCTACATACAGGAATAACCTCTGCCAACCCTTCCAGGAGGAGGAAGCTCTAGTGGGTCAGACAGGCCAGGGTGGACCTGGATCCATAGCTCAGTGACACCTCCTTGGGCCTGTCACCCCACCCCTGGGCCCCATCGGCACCTCTGGCCAAATCACACTGGAATGATACAGTTGGCTCCTTTCCTTGGCCACCCAGGGGAGGGAGTGGGGCCAGAAGGGAACTTCTCCTCCCAGAACAAACCCAAAGGCAAGTATTTAGACCTGTAGACAGGTCTCAAGTCCCAGTTTCCAATGCAGCAAGTTTGGGTCCCTGAAGACAGGGGTGGTCATGTGCAGATGAAAAGCAATCGGGGAATCAGCCAAATCTTTGCTGAGCGTGTTACACCTGACTCTATGTGGGAAGACAGGACAGTGGTGAACAACTGCGTGGGGAAGTAAATGTCATAGGAATACACAGGTGGGGGTGAGGTGGGAGCTCAGAGCAGGGGCATGCAGGAGAGGGAGGAAGTTGCAAGAGTTGTCTGACAAGTCCGAGTCAGCCACATGAAGAAGGGGTAGAAGAATTTCCAGGCAGGGGAGCAGCTTGTGCAAAATCACAGAGGTGGGACTGGGCACGATGGCTCACACCTGTAATCTCAGAACTTTGGGAGGCCGAGGCGGGTGGATCACCTGAGGTCAGGAGTTCAAGACCAGCCTGACTAATATGGTGAAACCCCGTCTCTACTAAAAATACAAAAATTAGCTGGGCATGGTGGCACATGCCTATAATCCCAGCTACTTGGGAGACTGAGGCAGGAGAATCTCTTGAACCTGGGAGGCAGAGGTTGCAGTGAGCTGAGGTTGCACCACTGCACTCCAGCCTGGGTGACAGAATGAGATTCTGTCTTAAAAACAAAAAACAAAAAACAAAAAAACTCCAGAGGTGGAAGACAGCAAAGCAGCTTTGCCTTGCTTGAGAGGTAAGTGGGCCACTTAGGAGGGTTCAGAAAAGGAAGGAAAACCCAAAGGTACACCACAGAGTCTTAAACTAACAACCCTGGCAGAAAACCAAACGCCCTCAGGAGTGTCTGGTCGTTCCTGTGACAGCCAGGACTAGGCAGGCCAGAGGGCCCAGAGGAGCGCTGGCCTTGCCTGAAGCAGCAAGGCTGGAGGTCCTTCACACTAGATTAAACACGGATCACTTGGAAGGCCCTTGCAAGCCCAGCCCCCTCTGAAGGTCACTGATCCTGAGTGTCTGGCACTGAGTTGTAGCTGCAGCCAAATCGGAAGTGCCTGGTCAGAGGTTATGTTGGCATGGTGTTTACAGAGTCAGTCCCTGTGTGCGGAGACACAACCCAAAGCGGCCAGGGCTGGTGGAGAAATGCAGGGCCGTCAGGAGATTCCAGAGGCCATAGTGTGATCAGGATGTTTCTCGCTCTACAAATTTTCCCGAGCCCTGGCTCAGGGCCTGGTACTCTGCAGAGGCCTGGGATCAAGAAGCCTCTCCTAACTGCCCAGCAGGGGTAAAGACCCCTAATCCAGGACCACACCCAGCTTGAGGGATGGGAAGATACCTCCTGCCGCCCTACTCCTAGCTTGGCCCTATGGGCCGGGTGTCTTCCGGGCTGGTATGGTCCAGTTTGGGTATTGGAGCTGCAGTTCTATCATTCCATCTTCCCTGAGGAGAGGATCTTGGTGTTGACGGCCAACCGCACATAGGGCCACGGAAGGAGCACCAGTGTCCAATACCAAAACTGGATAAGCCAGTTGCATCCAATGGGTAAATCTCTTAACTTCTCAATTTTTCACCTGTGAAAGGGATTGACGTCTCTACCTTGCAGGGTTAATGGTTGAACGGGACAATGTGTGTAACGCTGAGGCCCAGGCCCAGCTCAGTCTTCCAGCTATAGCCTGGCACCTTGTAGAGGAGCATTCTCCTGCCACCCTGAGCTGGATGGACAGAAAAAGCCTCCACTGATGAGCAGAGGCCTGGCTGAGCCATTGGCCCCCGGACTTGACTTGCTTTCTGGCCAGCCTGAGGCTCATGGCCTGCAGGGGGCAGCAGCGGGACGCACCGCCTAGGCCAGGTCTCCTGGCCCGGATGCTTGGCTCTCTCTGCAGAGTCTGGGATGGAAAGTTCTCCTTTGCGCAGTGAATGCAGCTTGGGTCGATTTGTTTTTAAATGGGTAATGTTTGCAGTTCTTTTATGCAAGCCCTTCACATCTGGCATTCAAAGAAGATAATCAGTCTAGACTATCAGACCCGATAGCAGCTTGTATGAAATTTGGGCCCGACTTTGCAGTAAAAGTGCCTCCCTGCTCCACGCCGGCGCTCCCTCCCTCTCCCTCCTTCTCTTCTTGTGACCTTTTATCTCAGCGGGAGCCCTGACTAGAAAGAGGGTTCTGGAAATGTGGTGTGTTTCTCATTAAGTTTCTGCAGCATAAAAGTCACGTGATGCAAAGCTTTTTTTCCCCGTCTCCTTTCTTTCCCCTACATATCTACAGTCACTCCTGCTGCTTAGGTTCCATTTAATTTGAGATGATTGAAGGCCGAAATCTTGTTGATACGAAGATTTTAAAAAGTCTGTTTCTAGGGTGCTGGTGGTATGTTTGGTTCATTTTTCCTTGGCAGTATGTTTTCCTTGGTGGTATGTTTGGTTCATGTTTCCTTGGTCAAACAATTCCAAATAAAATCGGTCCTCTGCTAGGGACCAAACGGCCCCTTTTCTTTTCTCTTTGCACATCTGTAAATTTCTTTCTTTAAAACTTGAGGCTCTGACTTGGGAGATTTTCATACTGGGTGGCCAGACTTCTGAGAGGGCCCAAAGGAACCTTGTGGGGCTGTGAGGAGTCTCAAGGCACTAGGAGGGCCACTGCCGTGAACAGCTGCTCTCTTCCCTGCATCTGTTGAGAGACTCTCATCTGAGCCCGGTGGTCTGTGGCAACAAATGGAGACAGAGAGCAAGACAGAGCGAGAGGTAACGAGAGAGAGAGAGAGAGCACCATAGGTTCTGACAACTGCTCGAGTCTCCTTTATCTTCTCCTGGGACCAGAGGCTGCAAGCCCTACACTACCTCTCTCAGTATAAAGCCACAGGTTAAAGTTTGTGCAGCTGATGTCTCAAAATAGGCCCCCAGCTTCATGCCTAAAGCACAGTTTCGTGAGAGCATGAATTGAGTCACACTTGTGCAAGTGAGCGTTACAGTCACATTGTTGGTGCAGACCAAACGTCCCTCCTTACCCACTGCTCTACAATGCTCAGCCACTGGCCTCCTCTTCCCTTGGGCCCCTCAGCATGGTCTTCAGCAGCTGGGGGAGGGGCCAGCCTTGCATCTTCCTTTGAAGAACAATGGGGTTCTGGAGTTCAGGGGTCAGTATCATCACTGCCTCATAGTCGTTGAGGGGCAGACTTGCCCATTGGGAGGCAGATCCTCAGGTGATGGCTGTCTCAATACCTGGCTTTTTGCTGACTTTTGTCCTTCCCTTCCCCTCCTGCAGCATCATTTCACCCTCTATTACCAACATTCACAGAAGCCTTTACGATTCAGCCCCACCTGCTTAAGCTTTAGTTCTGAACAACAGAAGAGAAACGAGGAGAAGAGGTATCCATTTCTAGTCTGACTGCCATGAACTCCCTGGGAGACCCTGGGGAGTCCCATCCACCATCTGCGCTTGTCCTTGTCTTCACAATCTGGGGTGGATTTGAGGTTTGCTCAACTCCCTTCCAAGTCAAAGAGTTTGTAGTAGGGGTCAGGAAACAATTGCCTGGAGAAGTCTGCTTTTCTTTCCTTCTTTTTCTCTTTTAGCAGCTTAGTCAATAAATTTATTGTCTTTATCTGAAAAATTCTCATAGAAAATTTCTCGGTTTAGCTCTCAGCAGCCTGTTCTCAAGCTCTGATGAAGCTTGCCTTCTTTTGAGCTACCCAGTGTTTCTTCTGGGCAAGAGACGTTTTGGGACGATTCCACCTTTTCTCTTTAGCTTCTTTCTTGGGCTTCTTTTCATAACCTGGATTCTCTCATATAGCAACGTGGGCTTTCTTACACATCTCCTCCATCATGTATGGAGTTATGCTGTTCTTTATGTATTGAGAAAACTGTTTCTTGTAAGATCTTCAGCTTCTTCCATTAGGTAATGCATGTAATCTGCAACATTCTGACCCATGATGTGCTTCCTATGTACTTCTGCATTAAATGCCTTGCTTTCAGAATCATAAGCAGGGAATCTGTTATTGTGTACTGTGAGAGATGGAGAGGCCTCCATTCACAGCCCCCTTCAGAGCCCCCATAACTTTATTACTAGTGGTGGTTCTGGCAAGGCCTGCCTTCAAATAGCAGGTAAAATCACCCAGCTGACCATCAATGTTTTCCACGTTGTGTTCATCTCTGGTCACCTCCACTTGGCCTTCATAAATCTTGACCATGCCAGACTTACTGAGAAGCCTGCAGGCCAGCAGCAAGCCAGTACAATATGCTGTAGCATAATGTGTCAGGCCAACCTTCACACCATATTTTGTCAGTTCATATGCTTAAGCTGTGCAGACTATCATATCCCCTCCTATACAGGCATAAGCAATCTGACAAATGATATCTCTGTTTGTCACCAAACTATCATCCTGTATTTGGGTGTGTTGTACTTATTTTTATACAGTATCACCAAGTATAATCTTCAGTTTTTACCCTTCTATCATTTTCTGAATTTCACTTGGTTTCTCTTAAAGCAGGCCTTGTTTTTGACAACTTTAGCAAACCCCTCCTGTAGAACAGAGACCCATGTTCACAGCTCAACATACCTACAGGCCTCAGAGGTCTGCTTTTCTAAATAAAGTTTTATTGGAACCCAGCCACACTCATTCATTTACAAATCAGGTCTGTGGCTGCTTTTGCACTACAATGCAGAATTGAGTAGTTACCACAGAGACCATGTACCTGCATAGCCTAAGATATTTACTACCTGGCCCTTTACAGGAAAAGTTTGCCAACATCTGGTCTATGGCTTCAATTTTATTTTATCTTTCATAGGGTGAGGCAGACTTGTCCTCAGAGCCACAGGAATTTTATTTTGTGGAACAAGATCTTGGTGACTTGAATAAAACTGAGGAGGCTCTTCCAGGATCCAAGCCATAGAGCAGGTGAAGGAATCTGTATTAGCTTGGGCTGCCATATAAAATTCATCGACTGGATGGCTTAAACAACTGACATTTATTTCTCACAACTATGGAGGCCAAAAGCCCATGATCAAGGTACTGGCAATGTAGGTTTCATCCTGTGGCCTTTTCTCTTGGCTTGTAGGTGGACACCATCTTGCTGTGTCCTTCCTCACATGGCCTCTTCTTTGTGCATGCAGAGAGAGAGAGAGAGAGACAGAGAGAAAGAGAGAGAGAGAGAGAACACAAGCCAGCATGTGAGCTGTTGGTGTCTTTCCTTATAAGAACACTAATCCTATTGGATCGGGGTCCCTTCCTTGTGACCCCACCTTGCCTTAATTACTTCCTTATGGGCTCTGTCTCCAAATATAATCACATTGAGGGATTAGGACTTTAACATATGAATTTTGGGGGAACACAATTTAACTCATAATAGAACTCTAATCTTTTTCTCAGGAGACTTTCTAATTATGCTGACCTGACAGTTGGAAAACTATAGTAATGGAGGTCAGAGGTTTGCTCTGTGTCTTCCTGAGAGGAAGACTTATGAGAAAGTGATGCATTGAGGAAGCGCTCCTTGGGAGATTGGTAAGGGAGTCGAGGCAGGGCGGGGGGAGAGATAGAGTGAAGTCCTGCAGGGGTAGCTTCCTCCTGATCCTTCAGGGGAGCTCTGAAGTGTGAGTTACATCTTGGAATCTGACGCACCTGCATCTGTCAATCACTGGCCTGGGGCTGCCTTGCGGGGATGTTGGCTCCCAGGCATTTCCAATCTCTGCAGGTGTGGGCAAACTAGCTCTAGCCACCTGAGGGCAGTCCTCTAACAGGAGTTGCAGGTGCAGGCAGCAGAAACAAGATCCCACAGAGGCCAGGAGAGCAACACGCAGCAACTGTAAAAGGAATTGGAGGGTGTCTGGGTAGAGTGTTGACTGTGTTGCCACATCCCACAAAGAAAAGTCAATAATAAAGGGTATATCGAAGACTGTCTAGGCTTATTCCGATAAAACAAAATTTGGCACATCTGTGGGAAGGTTCTGTGTTTGAAAGTTGTCTGAAGAAGGGACTAGACCTTTTGTATTCTTGCATTCCCAAACCTGGCACACAGTAGGTGCTCAGTTAGGCTTGAAGACTTCTGGTAGAGTGGGTGACTGGATGCCTGCAGGTGGCTGGAGTGATGGATAGCACGCTGGGTCAGGTTTTAGAGAGCTAGCCTCTGTCCTGGACTTCTCCTCACAGCTTGGGAATCCACTCTGGTCCTGACAGTCTAGGAACGGGGGAAGTTTGGCCATTTGACTCCAGCAAAGGACTTTTCTGTGTTTGGATCTCAAAGACTTTCCTCTCAACACAGGGGAGTAGCCTTTCGGTGGAGGACAGTGGGGTGGGTGGGAACAGATGGTTTGCATGTAGCACAGGTGGAATTTTATTTCTACCTTGATTTTATACACATCTTAGAACAAATTGAATGGTGGTGGCTGATTTCATGCATTTTTATGAGTTTTGTCACATCGCCTAAACTTTTTTTTTCCTTTGGGAGAATTGACCTGAAAAACTATTAGAAATAATGAGAGTTCAGTAAGGCAGCAAGTTACAAAATAAATGTACAAAAATCAATAGCTTTCCTATTTCCAACAGTAGCCACTTAGAAAAAAATAATGGAAAAGAAAGATCTCATTCACAATAGAAACAAAAGATATTTATCACCTTGCAGCAAACTTGTAGGAGACGACACATGTACTGCACATCCTCCCTCTGTCCCAGGCATCCTTCTCTGGTGGGAGAGAGAGAATTGTTATGGCTACAGCTTGGATTCCTGGCCCCTCCCCCTCAGACCTTTGCCATAGGAGGATTGGGGGCCAGTGTTTCCCTGGCTCCCTTGGCAGGAGGTTTCTGCCTCTTCTGAGGCATGTTGAAGATATGAGCTCTGGGCAGCTACCAAGAGCCCTCTGAGCATGCTGGTAGCCCACTGTGGTTACTGCGGGTGGTTACCCTAGCTTAGAGCAGTGACTGGGTCACAGGACATTAAATGGAGCAGGGAGCTATAAAGGTGATGCTGGTTTCCTGGAGTACCCACTGACGTTGGAAAGCTTCAGGGTTGGCTGCTTCTACCAGTCTAGGGGGTCTCAATGATGATCAAGCTGGCTGTGATCAGTGTGGGTGCAGGGCACAAAAGATATTGGTGGAGGTTTTTCCTGTACCACGATGGTGTCATATCTGGGATGGGAGTAGATTTAGGAAGTAATCCAGGGATATTTTATCCCAGAAACATTCTAGGGTTAAATAGGACGACCTCTCATTGAGTGGAAGTTTTACATATATTAATATTAATCAGGATGCTTTTCCTTTGAAAATGGCAGAAAGCCTAGTTTAGTCATCCAAGTCCTACAAAAAAACCCCAAACAATACAAAGCAAACATATCCCATCCATTCCTCCTTGATGCTGTGCACACCAGTTTGACTACTGACTGCCAGCCCCTGCAACTCTGCCTGAGGAGTCTGCTTTGTCTGTTCTCACAGTGGGTCCAAAAATGAAGGGTACCAATGAGCCCTGGAAAGAGCCTGACATATGGATAGGTAGGAGAGGGGGATGAATACCCCAGCTCCTTTGCCTCTTGGATGGTGTGGCTCTGAGATGTGTCCTCCACAAGGTCTCCCAGAGTTCCCGAGAGGGAATGAGTCTAAGTTGCCTTTTACTAATTAATTAATTAATATTTATTTATTTATTTATTTAGAGACAGAGTCTTGATCTGTCACCCAGGCTGGAGCACAATGGTGCTATCTCAGCTCACTGCAACCTCCACCTGCTGGGTTCAAGCAATTCCCCTGCCTCGGCCTCCCGAGTAGCTGGGATTACAGGTGCCCGCCACCACCCCCAGTTAATCTTTGTATTTTTAGAAGAGATGGGGTTTTACCATGTTGGCCAGGCTGGTCTCAAACTCCTGGCCTCAAGTAATCGTCTGCCTCAGCCTCCCAAAGTGCTGGGATTACAGGCATGAGCCACTGCACCTGGCCCCAAGTTGCTCTTTAGGAGTTATTTGCTCAATGATGCACCCTTTACTGGCTGCCTTCTCTTGCCCTCACTTTCTAATTACCTTACTGGTGTTTTCTAATATTACTTCTCAAATAAACTCTTTGCCTATCAGTCCTTATTTCAGGATCTTTCTTTGTGGTGGAGCAGGGGCTCAACAGAGAGAGAGAGGGAGAAAGAGAGAGGGAGAGAGGGAGAGAGGGAGAGAGAGAGAGAGAGAGAGAGAGAGCGTGAGAGCAAAAGCAAAAGTACATATAATTGGAGTCCAGGCATAGCTTTGGCTTCAGGTAGGACTGGACCCAGAGGACTCAAGCAATATCTTTAGGATGATCAGGTCTTCCCATCACTTGATTGTGCTTTCTTCTCAGGTGGTCTCTGTCAACACAGTGGATCTCAGCAGTTCCAGGCTTAAAGTCTTCAAACTAAACTACCCTAGCAGAAAGAGGAGAACTTGTTTTTGTCCTAGGATATCTTAAAATTGCAAACCACTGGACTGACTTGCACGCCTCTAAGCCCATCATCGAGGCCAGGTGGATGGAATACTTTGTGTACTAGTCAGGTTTTTCTAGAGGGACAAAACTATTATATATATATGAGTTTATTAAGTATTAACTCACACGATCACAAGGTCCCACAATAGGCCATCTGCAAGCTGAAGAGCAAGGAGAGCCAGGTCGAGTCCCAGAACTGAAGAACTTGGAGTCTGATGTTCAAGGGCAGGAAGCATCCAGCAAGGGAAAAAGATGTAGGCTGGGAGGCTAGCCCAGTCTTGTCTTTTCACGTTTTTCTGCCTGCTTTATATTCTAGCTGTGCTGGCAGCTGATTAGATGGTGCCCACCCAGATTAAGGGTGGGTCTGCCTTTCCCAGCCCACTGACTCAAATGTTAATCTCCTTTGGCAACACCTGCACAGATACACCCAGGATCAATACTTTACATACTTCAGTCTGATCAAGTTGACACTCAGTATTAACCATCACACTCTGATTGGCCAGTCCTGATTCATGTGACTATGGATCCCTTTTATGTCCTCCTCTGTACACTCCCATTCCACTTTTCCCACACACTCTAGTGGTATACAATGGAGAGAAATCAGAAGCAGGGATGAAGGTTCTGTGTTTTGGAAGTAGATAAAGACAGACACATGTCTGCATGCATGTGCTGATGTCTAATTGTGTAGAATCTGATCACTTGCTAACTATCAAACAATATTGGTGAAATATTCAAAGAATCTGTGTGTAAACCAGACCACTCTTTTTTTTCAATGTCATGAGACAAATAGAAAACAAATATCCCAGCTGAAGTCCTGCATCTTACTTCTTTTCATATGAGTGATTTCTGTAGAAGAGACCAATCTTTGGCAAGAAAAACAGAAGGTGAGAGAAAAACTAGTATCTACAGAGTTCCTAGCTGTATGTCAGTCATTGTCTTAGCACTGTATGGTTGTGACTTCATTTGACATGAAATCTATAGTGCTCATTTTATAGGTGGCCACACTGAAGCTGGATGATGTGAAGTCAGGTGCTGAAGAAGGCTCAGAGCCTGGACTGTTTGACCCCTCAGCCATGGTATTTTCACTATTCTAGATGTCTTTCCTCAGAGAACGGTACTGGGAGAGGGAAGTCTGCTCTGCTCATTCTGTGAATGAAATAAACCCTCTTCCCGCTAGTCTAAGTACTACGATGTTAGAAAGGAGACATTTTAAACAAATGGAGCTTCCAGTCATACATGGTGTAAGAATTAGAAGCACTCCATCAGCACTTGTGAAATCACAAAGAGCGTAATTAAAAAAAAAGTAATTTGCTCATCCGGCTGGAGAAGCCTGTCTATGTAGTCCACAAAGCAAACAAAAGGAAAAAAATACAGATTACCTCCCTGAAGGCAGGACTTTGCTTGAAAGTGTTATGATTTTGTCCCCTGAGCCTAGTACAGTGCCTGACACATTATGAGTGCTCAGTATATATTTGGTGAGTGAATAAAAAAATTGCATACACATTAATAGTTTTTTTAAAACAATACTACTTTCTAAATATCTTTCCATGACAATCAATAAATCATTTCATGATGGTTGGAATAGTTAAATTTATTTAACATTTTATTGGATTAACTATTTATACTTGTTTGACATATTTGGATTGGTAGGCAGTTCATATTTTGGAGGATAGTAAACAATGCTATGAATGAACATCATTACACTTAAGCTTTTACAAATTTTTCAAATAATTTATCTAGGGTATATACAGAAAAGAATTGCTTAGTTAAATGGCATGCATGTTTTAAGCCTTGTTTTGGAAATACACAGGCAAATACATATCCATGTATAATAAGGAAAAATGTGATTTATTTTGAAAATTAAATTATCACAGTCTTCAGCTAAACCTAACAGTCATATCTTAGCACATTTAGCAGTCTAAAGTGAATTAGTTAAATTTTATGGCTTATTGTTTGAGGTAAGTGGGCCGCTAGATAAGATTTGAAAATCTGTTGCTTGCTTTTTATTTCCACCATACTGTTCTGTGAGTCTTTGGGAAATCTCTGGAGAGTCTGAGTATCTTGTCTTTGGGTCTGCAATGCCATGTCTCATGTAGCTTATATCCTGTTTTGCCTCCTCTCCACCCCCAGAACCTCATTAGTGTCTCTCACACAGAGGATTCAGATACCAAAAATATTTGTGGAATTAAGTGTTGGCAAGAGAGTGGGAAACCCAGACTTGCGCACACTGCTGGTGGGAGTATTTAATTGGTACAGCCACTTTGAAGGCAATTTGGCAGTGTCTATTAAAATGTAAAATGTGCGTACCCTGTGATTCAGCAATTACACTTCTCCATGTCTTCTCAAGAGAAACTTTTGCTCATGTACAGATGTGCACTCAGCACGGATCATAATAGTGAAAACCTGGAAAGAATCTAAATGTCTATCAATAGGGAAATGATTGAAACAAATTTGAAAAGATTCTACACTGTACATTAGTAGTTAAGGAGAATGAAGTAGACCAGAGACAAAATATTCGGGTCCTGAAGGCCAGATCCAGGCCAGCAAAAATATTTTATTCACTTTACATAGTATTCCCCTCCGCCCCTCCTTGCCATATATTTTATAACTATTTTAGCAAAGTCTATTCTTGTTATTTGGGGTAGTTATGCTTTATAAAGTCGCTGCATACACTGAATCAGGGGAAATACAGGATTAGATTCTTGTGAACTTCTGGTCACATTTTACTAATCAGTCAATACATTACCTTGTTTAATGTGTGTTTTTGTTTAAAGACACCTTATTTAGTATATATTGTTGAGTCGTTAACAATGAACTCACAGCCAACAGGACTATAATTCATACCTGAACAAAGCCTCTCTAATACACAGAAGGCACATCACAGCCTCCTTGCTCTTAGGAACATGAGACACCACTTCAACACTATGCTGGGGGGCCGTTTGTTTTTTGTTTTTGTTTTTGTTTCCTTTAGATGAAGTCTTGCTCTGTTGCCCAGGCTGGAGTGTAGTGGCGCGATCTCGGCTCACTGCAAACTCTGCCTCCTGGGTTCAAGTGATTCTCCTGCCTCAGCCTTCTGATCAGCTGGGATTACAGATGGCTACCACCAGGCCTGGCTAATATTTTTTGTATTTTTAGTAGAGACAGGGTTTCGCCATGTTGGCCAGACTGGTCTCGAACTCCTGACTTCAGGTGATCCACCTGCCTGGGCCTCCCAAAGTGCTGGGATTACAGGCCCTGGCCAGGGGCCATTTTAAACAGCAAAATCACCAACAAAAAGCACCAAGATGGAAACATATGGCATTAAATACACCACAAAGAGGACACTTGTTTACATTTATGTGAGCTGAAAAAAGAAGGCAGAGCGTTCCCCTTGTTCATTCTGGGCTGGTAACATGCACATTGGGCAACTCAAATATTTTGCTGTTTTGTGCATGTCCACAAATGACATGAAAACACTGGGAATATTGATTTTGAGGGGACAAATAAACTTTAGCAAGTAGGCAAATTTGCAAATACAGAGTCATAAATAATGAGTATTGACTGTATATATTTCTGAAATATAAGGACTCTTTTAGAAACATCTCAAGTACCATAATTACTCCTAGATTCCTTAGTCTTTTTTCTTCATCTTTGTGTATAAACTGGAGATTCCTTAATATTATTGAATATCCAAAGTGCACATTTTCCCAGTGTCTCACTAAAAATCATTATGAATTCATGGATTTAAGCATACTTGGTAAATTTTAATTCATGGTAATGATGATGATTATGAATTTTATTTATTATTATTTTTAAACTTTTAGGTTTGAGGATACATGCTCAGGTTTGCTATATAGGTAAATTTTATGTTACAAGGGTTTGATATACAGATTATTCTGTACAATCTGTGTTTCTCAAAAGAATGGGGGGAATCACCTGAAAAATAGTCACATGGTTTCCCAAACTCGCAGTGAAATTAATGAGGGACTAATGGGCATGACTCCCCAAATTTGGATGATATGGTTTGGCTTTTTGTCCCCACCCAAATCTCATCCCGAATTGTAATTCCCACATGTCAAGGGACGGAGGTGACTGGATCGTGGGGGTGGTATCCCCCATGCTGTTCTCATGATAGTGAGTGAGTTCTTAGGGGATCTGGTGCTTTTGTAAGTGTTTGGAAGTTCCTCCTTCATTCTTTTCTCTGCTGCTGCCTTGTGAAGAAGGTGCTTGCTTCCCCTTCACCTTCTGCCATGATTGTAAGTTTTCTGAGGTCTCCCCAGCCATGTGGAACTGTGAGTCAATTAAATCTCTTTCCTTTATAAATTACCCAGTCATGGGCATTTCTTTATAGCCGTGTGAAAACAGACTAATACATTGGGTCTGAATCTCCAGATTCCAACATTAAAAGTCCACTGGAGAGAGGTGGTGCAGTGAATGGGTAAAAAAAAAAAAAAAAAAGAAAGGAAGGAGAAAGTGTAATCATTCTTCCAACAGGGCCACTGCTCTTCCCTGGGGAAAGAAACTGTTGTGATGAAGGTGAGAGCAACAGTGAGTGCACCATGACATAGTGCAACCAGCACAGTTTTAGAGCCAGATATTACCTGGGTTCCAATTGAAGTCTTACTTCTTACCGGCTGCTGACCTGAGGCAAGTTGTCTAACTCCTTGAGCCTTAGTTTTCTTATCTGGACAATGAGAATAATCACTACCTCACAGAGTTGTTGGCAGATAAAAATCATATATGTGAAGAATATGACACATAGTAGGTATTTATAAATGCTAGTTTATGTTTGCTGTTTTTTTTTTTTCAGTATTCAGTTTCCTTTAATGACCCCCATCTCCCTGAAGGGCAGGTGCAGGCAGGTAGGCAATGGCAAGAGTTGCTCACTTGATGATTTTGCCCTGACTGAAGGCTTGGCCCACATGCTAGAAGGCCCCCTCCCAGTAAAAGTACTCTCGAACCAGTGCCTGGGTCTCCTTGCTGCCAGGATCCCGTTTCCATTATGTATATGACTTGTAGTCTCACCAGCCAATCTGGACTCAGCGAAAAGGGAAGCTCCTGGCCCTGGAAGACCCAGACTCAGAGCTGCTGTTGTTGGTTCCAAAGAAGACACTGACAAAAACATTCTTCCACAGCTTGGCCAGTCACTGGAATATTCCAGTGATGAGATTGCAACTCATGAAGATCTGGGTGAGTTCTTCAAGGAAGTGATACTCTGAGAACCACAGGAACCAGCTGTCCTTATTGAACTGCTCCCAAAAATATGGCAGCACCACAGAGAGTGTGTCCTCCTTAGAGTACCTGCACTGAAATTTATCCAACACAAAGGTACTCTTGGATGGTAAGTGAAGGGGTCCTTGGCCTTGGGCTCAGCAGCCAGCACCTGCTCACATTCATCCATCTCCTCCTCAGAAGCAGGGGCAGCTGCCTTTTTACCCTCTTTCTGCTCAGCCTGGGGCTTCTGCTTCCCTTCCTGTGAACACTTCCTTTTCCATGGGGTGTCCTGTTTAGGGTGGCTCTCTGCAAACTTTTTAGCATCAAACTGGGCCATGTTGTCACACAGATTCACTTCCCCGCAAACAACGTGGAATTGGGGCTGGTTAATGCAGGTGAGGAACCAGCGGTTGGTATTGGGGAAGGCCTGGTGGAAAGAAGCCTCCAGGACCTGCTTATAGAGCTACGACAGCATGCGGACAACTGTGATATCAGCCAGTGGCACTTGTTCACCCACCAGAAAAGTCCTCATCTTCAAGTGAGCATGCAGCAGCCCCAGAATTCACCTCACCTCCTCCTTTGCACTCTCAGTGGCCTTTTTGTTATGCTGCATGATGCCCACGGTGAGGAACACCCAGGTACTGGCACTGTATCGCTGTCAGCAAAGCTCACCCACTGCACCACTTGGGCTGTTGCCGCTGGAGTACTTCCCTGCAGCTCCTCATAGTAGCCAATGGCGTTGCTCTCAAACACACAGAATCCATCATCACCCTCAAATACTGGAAACTTGCCGGCAAGAAATTTGCAGAGAAATTCAGGAGTGTTGTTGGTTTGGCCAAAATGGGAGTGGGGTGGTGCGGAGAGCACGTGGACCTGAGACTCGCTGTACTGAGTAGCAATGAACACCTTGAAGGCCCTCAGGTTTTCAGGATATGAGTACAGGGTCCCAGCTGCCATGGTGATCCTGCAGAGAAAGGGGGTGTTGCTGTTATTTTTATCATATGCCTGATTGAGGCCCTCTGAGGAAGGCCGATAGGCAGACTTTCTATCACCTATGAGCGAGGCAGTGGGGAAGGGAGGCAAGAGGAAAAGACATTGTGGTCAAGTGAGTCACACCACAGTGGTAGGATGGGGCTGAGAGTTGAATTCCTGGCCCTTGGTCCATAGCTCAGTCTAATTAAAGGAGCCAGATTCTTGATGAAGGCGATGCTGAGTCTTTGGCTTTTGGGTCTGTACCGCAACGAAACAGAGCACCCCTTGATTCTTAATTTGGTCCCTGTTGCTTAATCCATTGCCTAAATGATTAAAAAAACAAAACAAAACATACCAGCCCTGGGGACAGGTACATGTTTTGCTCTCTGACCCTAGGCCACCTTGCCCAGAGAGGAGGCCGAGCACTGGGCAGCCTTGTTTATCTGGCCTCTTCTCATCTGGGTTGTGGCTTTATCTGGATAGAGTCCCCAGCTGTTGACTTATGTTTCTCCCCCATGCACTTCAGGACAGAGAGCTGCATCCATTGGGATGGAGCATCCCTACTGAGTGACTTCTCTGGCCTTCTTAGGACACATTACCCTTAGACTATTCAAGTGTGTGTTTGTGTGTGGGACCAGGACAGGGTGGCACAGAACTCTAATTCAGATTAACAGGAGGTCTAAAAGGTGAAAAACTCCATAAAGAATATGAATCAGAAACAAGAATCACTTCACAAAGAGACTCCCTTTCCCCTTTCTCTTTCCCTCATTCTCTCCATTGTTTTGATAAATTTGATGCTCACCCCAGCTATGGCATCATGGTAAAGACTTGACTTTTTTATATTATCAGTTTTCCCCATAAGATGGAGTTATTCTGAAGAACTGAGCTACCCAATATGAGCTAGTATGGACTAGTGGCAAAGTCAGTGGATTTGGGTAGAGATGGCCTGAGTTTGTGTCCTCGCCCTGTAACTCTGGGGATGTGAGACCTGGAGTAAGTACCTACTCTGAGCCTAAGCTATCTTATATATGTAAATGATCTTGGTTTGCTACATTTTCTAAGAGCCTCAATTTTTTTGCAATACTTGTGTTCTGATTGAAACTGGAACTGTGACATGTTTTGAGAGTGAATAAATACTGAACATCAATATTGAAATGTTAGGTGATTATAATCATGCCTTGGAATGTTCTGGGTCATGTTGTTACTGAGGAATGGTTTTGCTATCCATGTGCATAGAAGTCAATACTATAGGATCAGCTTTTGAGAAAGGAAAAAGCTTTATTGCAAGTAAACTGGCAAGGAGACAGGAGGCAACATTCAACACTGTCTCCCCGAGCTGCGGTCTAGGGGCATATTTTAAAAGCAGAGAGTAACAATGAGAGAGATAGGAAAATGCAATGAGGCATGATCTAAATTGGTTTATGCAAAGAGGTGATGCTGAGTCCTTGGCTTTTGGGTCTGTACTGCAACGAAACAGAGCACCC
Organism: Pan troglodytes; assembly: GCF_028858775.2. Taxonomy (NCBI): domain Eukaryota; kingdom Metazoa; phylum Chordata; class Mammalia; order Primates; family Hominidae; genus Pan; species Pan troglodytes. The sequence goes on from NC_086015.1 coordinate 44,612,240, forward strand.
CTTGATTCTTAATTTGGTCCCTGTTCCTCAATCCAAGCACTTAGGTTCCACCTGTGGTTGACTTTGTTATTCTGGCTGGCTCTGGGGTCACAAATTGGGCATGCTGGTTCATCTGGGTAAGCTCAGGTTATGTGACCTGCAACCTGGGAGTCCATTGCACTAAGAAACAGCTCATTATTTTGTTACTGACAAAGTTGAACCACATCGAAGTGGTTCTGTGGTTACAATGTCAGGATGTCAGAGAAAAGGCCAAAAATGTTCTGAGGTACTATGTGGGGGAAGAGCCAGAAGAACGGCAGATTTTGCATAAGGAAAGACAAATCAATGTCTCTCATTTTTAATGTCAAGAATCAGAGCATTGAAAGAATAAAGATCTCACACAATGTGGACTACGGAGCATGACAATGGGTTATTCTTGGCAATCCTAGAAATAGCAATGGGACCCAAACTCTGCTTTTCTATATTTGTCCTGCTCAAAAAGAACAACATTGGGGGCCATTGATGGCCAGGTGCCTAGGATCAGTCTTCTTAGTGCCTAGGATCAGTCTGCTTAGAGCTAGAGTTTCATCCAACAAAGCCACAGTTTCTGCACTAGCGATGTCCTGAGACTGTGGAGAGCTTATTGTTTGAGAGGTCCTACATTGGGTGGGGACATGAGGGGAATGGGAGAGTTTCAGATTGTTCACTGTTTGACTGTCTTCTCATAATCCACTTCTGCTTTAAGAGCCTGGGAGACCGGCTATTAATGGGGAAGGGAGGGTACTATATACAAACTTTGATGGACTTGGGTTGAATCTATGGTAAAATGTGCTTACTGGAAGGTGAGGACTGTAGGAACTCTGAATTTAGCAAAAGGCAGTGACTGGAAAGAACCTGTGTCCTAATAGATTTCAGTATAATGAAGCTAAACCAGGAAAGGGAGAAAGCAGAGGTTTTTGGATTTTAGGTGGCTTGTCAAAAGCGTCTTCAAAAAAGGTTTGTTATTGTTGTTGGTGCTGGGTCTTCTGACTCTGTGGAAGCTGCCCTAGCACTCCTGCCCATAGCTCCTAATCCAGGGGTCTTTCGGAACATCTGTCAAAAGGGGTACAAGATAAGTATAATAAAAGTGCTTTGTAAACAGTGATCTTCATGAAACTTTAAACTTGTGTAACCATTGTTAACAATACATTGATCTTCAATGGAGTGCTTTCATTAATTACAAATGAGGTATAGAGAAATCTCTCCCTAATATTTGGTTGCAAGTCTTTGTTGCTGTTCCAAGAAGAAAATTCTCCTAGGAATGTACCTTCGTGGAATCATTTCTGGATGACGCCATTTTCTTCTAAGTGTTTATTGGTGAACCTCTGGAGCAATATTATCCCCAAGATACATTAGTTTGAATAATATCTGACCTCTTATTCTTTTTAAAAAAGGAGAATAATCTTGGTCGTTTGCCTGCCATATGTTGTATGTGACAATTTGTTGTCTTTAAAGGAGTTAGAAAAAGAGATTTCTATTCTGGTAAATTGGGAGATTGGAAAATCTGAAACCCTTCTATTACCACACAACTAAAATGATAGATAAAATGTAAGAGACATAATTTTAAATGCATGGATGGCCTTGTAAAAAAATGAAGAAAGTTTTCAGAGACCAGGGATGAAGTGAGAGTGGGAATGAATAAGCACTGATGTTACTGGCTGTCTGGGGGCATCTGTAGCCACAGACATGGAAGGAGACAAGGCACCAAGCCTGGAGAGAGTTGGAGTGGTATCTTTTCTCCACTCCATATGAAGATATGATCCACAAAGGGCTACACTCTCAGTAAAAAGTAAACCAAGAAAAACCCTCCTGCAGAGGCAAGATGCAAGAAAACTTGCCTGTCTCAGCCTAACCTTGATTCTGGGTAAAGGGGAAAATATATCCTCTATGTATCAGTGGACATGGGTTGGCCCTGGGGTGGGGTTGGTGCCAGAATGCCTTTTGCAAAGTTTGATAGTAAACAAGCTAAAATTTTGATGAATTGGAAATGAGGCCCCAAAAGAGAAGAAACACACATACACACAATCATGCACAAAGGAGAAACAGGATTAATAGCAAGGAAAAAAAATGGTAGAAATAAATCCAAATACATTTGTAATCACAGTAAATGTTAGTACACTAAACTGTTTAAAAGACATAGATTACCAGACTAGAGGAAAAACCCCAAAATATACTATTATAAAGAAAAAGAAGAAGACAGCAGAAGTTTGAGAATAAATAATACTAAAAGCTATAACAGGCAAATAGTAACAAAAGAAAACTGGTTTAATAACACTAATGTCACACAAAATATACCATGATCAAGAAACTATTTCTAGAGATTGATAATTCTTATATAATAATAAAAGTTTTAGTTCACTAGGAGGACATATTTCTAATCCACTTATACTTAATAATATATCTCTGAGTTATGTAAAATAAAAATTAACAGAACTGTAAAATCCCCAGAATAGTAGGATATTTTAACATATTTCTCTCAGCAATAAATAGATCAGAAAAGAAAATATGCAAGAATAAGGAAAACTTGAACATAGTTACTCATTCACTCATTCAATATTTCATTGAATGCCTATAATGTCAGGCATTGTGCAAGACACTAAAGAAACAACAGTGACAAATGGGTTCTCTTGGAGAAGTACTTACACCAGGAGATATACTCAACAATGTCCATAACAGTATTGTTTAATAGCAAAAAGTCTGGAAACAATACAAACAACATTACAGAATAGTGTATTCGTATACTGAAATACTATACAGCAGAGAAAGTAATGCTACACATTTTAATGGAGAGTACAATCAGAAATATAATGTTGAATAGAAAAGCAAATTGCTGAAGAATTAATACACTGTAATATTATTTCTATAAAATTCAAAGGAATGCAAAACTAAGTCAAATGTTTTTTAGAAATACGTACATCTGTTGCAGAACTATAAAGAAAAGGAAGGAAATGTTAACATAAAGTTTAAGAAAGTGGATCCCTCTGTGGAAAGATGATGTCTGCCATCAGGGGCACTAGAGAACTTCAAAGGAAAGCTCCCTGTTGTTCATGTTTTATTTTTCAAGTTAGCACCAAGTAGATTTATGGTGTTTGTTTCATTATAATGCATATACTTTACATACACATTATATATTTTAGTTCATGTGAAATATTCCATAATAAAAATATGATAGTATCCCTATCCCTAAGGAACTTAAAATTACCCAAGGCAGGTAGAGAAGAGATAAATGAAAAAATATAAATGATGAGAGACTAGGACACCCAAAGGTCATTCAACCCAGAGTGATTTTAGAGATTAAAATGGGACCAGATGGCTGCACGGGGGCTGGGGAATACAAGGGTGAGTTAACAAGAGACCTGGTCTCTGACATTTTGAAGCTTGTCCAAAGGGGAATCAATGGATTTCTTTTTTCAAGAGGTTCTTATGTCCTGTGATAGCAGAAGGCATCTAATTTATGCATATGAATATAAACTCTGTGTATGTTTGGTTATTGCTGTAACAGGTCATGTCAAAACAATGGCATAAGGCAACAAACTTTTTATTATGCTCACAATTCTGTGAGTCAGGAATTTGGGCAGGGTATGGCAGAGATGGCTTGTCCCTGCTCTAAGTTGTATCAGGTCTTAACTGGAGTAGCTCAAATGGTTGGAGATGGTGGGGAAAGCTTGACTGGGGCCATATATCGAGAACCCTTGGTTCTATCAGCTGGGTTCCCTGTTTTTTTCTCCACATGGCATCAGTCAGGTCAAAAACACCTAAAATGTTTTCACTTACATACTTACCTCCTGGGTTGTAGAACTGAAACAGCCAGGAGTTGGTTAGGCAGTTTTCCATGCAGCCTCTCCACATGGCTAAGCTTGGGCTTCCTCACAGCGTGGCAGTCCCAGCATAGTCAGATTTCTGACATAGTCCAGGTTTCCCACAGAATGAGTGTTCCCAGATAACAGGGTTGAAGTTGCAAGGCTTCTTATGCCTAGACTTGGAAGTGATGCAGTGTCTCTTCCACCACATTTTATTGGTTACAGAGCCAGCCTGGATTCAGTGTGTGAGTAAGTGTATGTGCATGCTCATGAGTGTGTGTGTGTGTGTGTATGTGTGTGTGTGACTATATAAAGACATAAGTACTGAGAGGCATTATTCATTGGGGGCTGAGGGGGCACCTTTGGAGACAATCTCTTACAGTGTATGAGCATATATCCCTGAATATGGAGAGAGGAGACAAGAGACAACAGCTGTAAATACCATGAAATTGGTCTGTACACAAAGTCTGTATATGGGACCCAGAGCTCTGGGATTTGTTGACTCTCTTCTCTAACCCAAGTGACTTTGGACTGTCACTTCCCTCCTTTGATATTACTTTGTTACTGAATGGGAGCTGAGGAGACCTGAGCCCCTCCTATTCTCTGAATTTCATTGAAATATAATGATTCATTCATTAATGATGGATTGAGGGTTGAAAAATAATGATATCTAGTTTTATCATTTATTTTTTCATTTATTAGCTGGAAGACTTCTCTGAAGAGGCACTTCTTTTGGTCTACTATTTCATTACCTAGTGGAAGAGTTCCTATAGAAAGTCAGGATTAATGATTGATTTTTTCCTTTATTTACAGATTTTCGACAGAGGGAGACAACTAGACATTATGAGCCTCTTGATGGAAGAACATACTTCTAAAGTTCTGCCCCCACAAAACCAAACCTGAATCTGATCTTGCCTTTACACACAGGTACCTGTTTATAGGAAATACAGAGGACAGAGAGATATTTTGCACTATACCAAGAGGATGCAAAGACAAAAACAAGAACAAACTAGTAATGGCCTGTGGGAAACTTGATGGATCAAATTTCCTTTAACAAATAGAAAGGGGTAAGAGTGGGGGGTGAGGGAGAGAAAACCTATAAACAAAGAGACATATGAAACTAAAAGGCATATGAAATAAATTAAAGAACAGGCACAGGTAAATTATATTGTTCAGGGATTTATCCTGGGTGATAAAACTAAAGAATTGCAAGGAAGCAATTGTAAAGACACATGCATGCATATGTTCACTGCAGCAATATTCACAGTAGCAAAGACCTGGAATCAACCTAAATGCCCATCAATGATAGACTGGATAAAGAAAAATTGGTACAAACACACCATGGAATACTATGCAACCTTTAAAAAGAATGAGCTTATCTTCTTTGAAGGGACATGGATGGAGCTGAACGCTATTATCCTTAGCAAACTAGCACAGGAACAGAAAACCAAATACTGCGTGTTCTCACTTGTAACTGGGAGCTAGATCATGAGAACACATGGGCACTCAGAGGGGAACAACACACACTGGGACCTACTGGAGGGTGTAGGGTGGGAGAAAAGAGAGGATCAGGAAAAATAACTGATGGGTACTAGGCTTAATACCTGGGTGATAAAAATAATCTGTACAACAAACCCCCATGACACGAGTTCACCTATGTAACAAACCTGCACTTGTACCCATGAACTTAAAAGTTAAAAAAATGTCAGAGTAGTGGTCTTGTTTGGAGAGTGTGTTTGTGTAGTGATTGAGATGGGGCACACAGAAGGGCTTCTCATGTAGATGCAAGTTCTAGTTCATGACATAGGTGTAATTACAGAAGGGTTTGACTTAGAGTAATTCACTAAATTATATTTTTGTTTCATGAGTCTTTGTATATCCTTGTTTTATATTAGAAGAAAGAAAGCTTTTAGAAACCAGGAGAAGCATACTCACAATCTGGAAGCCCCTCAACCTCCCTCCATCCCCCCACATACACATGCTTACCTCCTCTGTTTAGCCTCAAGGCAGTGCTAGTCTCCAGGAAAGAATACATCTTTGGAATTCAGAGACCTGGCTTTGAATTCCAGTAGAGTACTTATTAGTTCTAGGGTGACCAACCCCTTTTAGTTTGTCTGGGGCTGAGGGGATTCTTGGGATGCAAGACTTCCAGTGCTAGACCCAGGAAAATACCAAGCAAACTTGGACAGTTGGTCACTCTGAGTTACCCCCTGAGCCTCAAATCTCTTACTTGTAAATGGGGACATGAATCCCTACGGTGTTGAATTATGAGGATTAAAGAAAATGAGAGATATGAAAACCCTGAATATACTGTTATCAGACTGTAAAAATTTCAGCTCAATTTTGCTCATCAATTACTAAACACATATAATTATAGCTACCACATGTAACATTCACTAAGTGAGGCAGCCTTCTAAGTCCTTGCTACGCAAAGTATGGTCCTTGGATCAGCACCACTGGAATAACCCAGAAGCTTGTAAGAAACATAGTTTTTCAGACCCCACCCCAGACCTGCTGAATCAGAATCTGTGCTTTAACAGGATCCTCACATATTTTGTGTGCATGTTACTGTCTGAGGAGCACGGCTCTCAGCATGTGAAGAAACTCATTTAATCCTTAAGACAATTATTTGGTTCACATTCTGATTCCAGAACCTCACCCAGTCTTAGAGTTCCAGTACCCAGCACAAGACCTGGCTCAAGGTAATGATCCTGAATAAATGTATATTTTATTCCTTTTCCTGTCTGGAAGCGTTGGGGCTGCCAAGGGCAAGATCATGTCTGGGAAGGATTTACATTCCATAGGGTTTAGAGGGACTTAAACTCCTGAGTCCTGGGGCTTTATCTGTTTCAAGTTTATGGTGGAACAGCATGAGAATCTGGATTCCTTATTCCAAAGCTCTGCAGCCATTTCTAGTCCATTAATTCACTCAATTCTTCCTCTGCAAGAATTGAGTGAGAATAAGGAAATCACCGGTTTGGTGACCCAACCTTCTCTTTTGATAAATGGGTGTGTATGTGGTTGCAAAAGAGCCAAGAGGACCCTGAATGGGGGAACAGCCTTGAGAGCCAACAGCCAGAGAAGAGCTGGTGCCATTTGTAAATCAGTGAATGGATTGCTCTGGGTATGTTTTGAAAGCTCTTGCTCCCCTTCTGGGTTCCTCAGCACTTGCCCAGAGGGAATCATTAATCAGCCTGATCACCTTAATTAAAACTCCCCAACAATTTTATTGGGGATTTATAGCTATTTGCAAAAAGCTCAGTTTTCAGCCATTAGGTGCAATGAGCTAAACTCTGAGTCATAGTGGACTCTAGATTCCATCAACACCTCCAGGGCTGAGCAATGCATGGATGGCTTTGAAGGTTTTATGTACGTAGAATAATTATTACTACCAACCACCATTACCACCGCTACCATTACTACCACCATTACTAAATAACAGCAGCTACTGCTACTATACACCAGACACTGTGCAAAGTTTTTAAAATGCATTATTTTATTTCATCTTTACAGCTGTCCTATGAAGTAAGAATTATTATCCCTATTTCATAAATGCAGCAATTGAAATTTCAAAAGATTAAGTAACATGCTCAGTAGCAGAGCTAGTGAATGTCACAGCTGGGATTTGAAAACAGTTAGAGTCCATGTCCTTAACCACTGCCTCCCAAGATGCCAAGGTTTTATTATGCTTCTCTCACTTTTGTGACCTCATGGCATTCCCATGAAGATCTTTCTCAACCCTTTCATTGGTAAAGGGATTGTATGTGTTGAAATTTTTTTTGCAACAAATACCTGAGTACGTGTCTCTATCTGGCTTAAACTATCAAGAAATATGTCACCTTACATTATTGAATAATGGTCCAGAGTAAGGTAGGCATCAGAGAGTGTATCATCACAGTGGCTCTGGAGCTGTGCCTCTGTGATCACTCTGGCTGGATTTTTGCCTGCGTGGAGACTTCATCCTCAGAGGGGCTTCTCTCATGGTGCTAGTGTGGCTATAGCCACCCTGGGCTTTGCTTCCATACGCCAGAGGAAAACAAAGGAGTGATTACTAGGAATGCTTTTTTTTACAGTGAGAAAATTTCCCTGCTTGAAACCTTCTGAAATCCACACTCATGTCTTAAAGGCCTGAATTTGTTCATCTGCACATCCCTGAACTAATTCCTTAGATCGAGGAAATGCCATGAGCTGGAAAAGGCATGGAAAAATTAAAAGTATACTTTTGTTATAGGTAGGCATAGGATTAAGCTGGTTGGGTTAAAAACAATAAGAGCATCATCCCCACCCTCAACCCCTAGATTGGAGTAACATTTCTCCCAAACTTCCTGGAAACTGCATAGTAGATATAGGATGAAAAAGATGTTGGGAAGAGAATCAAAATGTCTCATTACTCCTTCCTCCTCCTGCTGGGTCCTATTTTCTTGGCGGATACTAGGCAACTAACTAGAGCTATGTAGATGGCCTTGGTGTGCTACATTATAGTGGGTGGGGTAGACCTGTGAGTTGCTGTTCTCTTATAACGTGGAAATTCTATGGTCTTAATTTGAACTGGAACCATGGATAAACTCTTGACACTGTAGCAGTGGGCGAGTTATCTTCAGAAAAAAGCCCTTCTGATGTCTCTCATTGCACAGATGTTTCCGGATGGTTAAAACAAACTTAGTAGTCTTGTAGGAAGAACACTAAACTAGGGTTCAGAAGAATAAACAAAATGACTCCTGTAAAGGACCTCGCCAGAGCCTGGCATGTAGTAGGTGCTGGCATATAGGAGGTGCTGAGTAGGTCGGCCATGTACAACATCATTACATCCATACAGATCTGTTTACCAGCTCACGGTCTTGGTCAGGTCACTTAAATTCTTGGAGCTTCAGTTTTCATATTAAAAGGTTTGGTTGCTCTTACCTGTAAAGTGGAAACAGTACCATCTTGCAGCACCTTGGGTGGGTTATTTTGTGGTTTAGATGAATAAAGGTGTTGGATGCGTTTGTAATCAGTAATGTAATGCTCAAAAGAGAGTAGCAGCAGGGTGCTTTGTCAATGCTTTATTTTGAGGAATAAATTAATATTTTCAATAAATGTTATTGAGTATTTACTATTAACTCAAATGTTATTATTTACTCGTGTTTGAGATGCAATGTTGAATAAGATGCATTCTTGGCCGGCAAGGAGCTCATAGTCTAGCTAAGGACACTGAGAAGTGACCAAGAAATCATCCCAGGTCTCTCTGGGAGCCTGAAGGAGGACCACAAACTCAGTATGAGCAGGATCAAGAAAGGTCTTTCTAGGACATGACACTTGAGTCTGAGGGTGAACTGGAGTTAATGAGGAGGAGGTGGTTGGAGGCAGTGGAAACAGTCAGCGAGAAGATAAGTACGATAGAGCTGGACCACTCCAGCCTGGCTGGAGCACAGCAGTGGGGGCATGGAGAGGGCAGGGAGAGGTTGGCAGTGTCAGATCACACAGGGCCTTGTTTGCCATGCTAATAATTTGGAATTCACCCAGAGGGGAAGCCCTTTGTGAGTCATTAACACCCACAATCACTTTAGCTGCTTTGTGGAAAATAGATTGGAGAGGAAAACACTAGAGTAAAGAGACCAAGCAAGAAGCTATTGCAGGAATTCAGGAAGCACTGAAGAAGGGAAAAAGAAATGGACATACCTAGATGATAGTTAAGAAGTCAAATCAACAGGATTTGGGGACTGATTGGATGGAGGGGTGACAGACAAAGATTTGAGGGTTTTACCAAGTCTCTGACTTGGGTGAATTTTTGAGGCCATTCAGAAAGATGGAGAAAGTAGGAGGAAGAGCCAACTAAAGGAAGCTGTACACTTTGCAAGTGTCTACTGGTTCCGGATGCCACTCTGGAAAACCTCCCAAGGATGACTGTAATGAACATCTGGATCTGGGGTTGAAGAATCACTGTTGGGAAGAGTCTCTGTGCTCTTCTTCATGTCCTCAGTGAAGATGGCTTGGCAAGCAGAACACATCAGTGTTCACATGTGTGCCAAGTGGATGAGTCTATACATGCTGATAATTGGTATTCAGTCAACCAAGACAGGCAGTAGGAGGACTTTCGTCTGTGTTTTTGTGGCATTTGCTTGGTTTGTCTCAGACAGATTTGAATGTCTCTTTGCTGCTTGCAGATGTAGCTGCATGAGAATGCATTCCTTTTTCTTGTCCAAATATTAACAAAAATATTTTGCATAGAGCTGTGGGTGCCTTTCTGGAACATCTAAGGGCGTCGAACAGCTCTGGCTGAGAAAGAATTGATCCCTGCAGAGAAGGAAGCTGTGTCTCTGTGTTCCACACCCGAGTTCCTCAGCTGAGGATTCAGAGCTGCTGCTGGTAAAGGGAATAGGATTCTCACTATTTTTCAGAGGTGTTAGCATCTTCTGAGATGGCTCAGTTGCTGTTTCAGTACTGGGAACCAATATGTCTGACTCTGTCTCGAGCTGAGCCTGGAAAGAAGACCAAATTCAATCCACCCAAGTGGAGCTGAGCTTAATCATAGGAAGCATGGTTTTCTCCCACATTCCAGGCCACTCACTACTTCTCATTTTGGACAAAGGAGCCCTGGGTGGAGAAGTGGAAAGAAATGAAGAAGGTGTGGTACAGGTGCCAGGCTAACCATGCATTTCTGTTTGCCCTTTAATTTCCAAGACAGCTCTGTGAAGAAGACAGTCTCCTTCAACTTAGAGATGAGAAACAAAGCCAAGAGAAGCTCACTTTACCCAAGACCACACAGTGGCACTTTTAATATCATTGTGAATATATTAATAAACTCATTCTAAGTGAAAAAAAAAAAAGGGACAGCCTGGGGTGAAGTCATGGCTCTAGTCCTAGGGCCATGCACCTTTCTCATGATGCACATTTCTCAATAGGATACAAGAAGAAAGAAGAGAAGATCCACAGGGAACCTGGGTGACAATCATGGTTCCTTGTCTAAAATGAATATGACACCCCAAATGCCTAGGGAATCAGCAAGGTTTTGCTGAACTAATGGAAACCATGAAAACTGAGGACAGACTCAAGGTCCAAAATGGCCTCAAGGGGCTGATAAAAGGCCGATTCTAACAAGATGATATGGAATGAGTGTCATATGTTAGATTCTTGAAAGCAGCACTAACTAGACCTGCCCGAGCATTGTCACAGGTGCTTTATACAGATAATCTCATTTAATGAGCACAATTATGCTCAGATGTAGGCAGTGTCATCCCATTTTACAGAAAGAGCTATGGTGTAGAGAGGCTAAGTAATTGGTCAAGGTCATGATGCTAAGTAAATGGTGGATCCAGATCTGACTCAGGACGTGGCAGTCTCATCTGGAGGTCCTTCCTCTTGACTGCTATGCATTGTCAGCTTCTGATAGCAGCTAACTCAAACCCTGCTGAGTGAAACATTAGTTGTGTTTCCATTAACGTCAAGGGAAGAAATAAGGATGCTCTCCATTGGTGCTATTTAATAACTTAAAAAATTGAGTAAATAGAGCAAAGGAATGAGCAGAATTAGGGCTGGGCTAATCATTACTCATGGATGATATCAACTTAATAAAAACAAAAAGAGATTAAACTAAAAAACTATTTATAATAATATAAGATTGCAGTATGAGGGTGATATTTAAATGTAGCAAAATCAATGATTTTTCCATGTCAGTGATAGTCACTTATAAATCTTACTTTAAAAATCCCACTGAAAATAGGAATACAAATATAAAGTCCTTAGGGATAAACTCAGCAAGAAATATACATAAACAATATATAAGCTTTAGATAACAAAAATTCTCTGAGAGACATAAAAGAAAACATAAATAATTTAAGGAACATACCAATTTGAGAGTGGGAAGACCCAGTTCTTATGTGTATCAGTAGTTTCATATTAATTGTTGAGTTGCAATTCTGTTAACTCTATGTCAACATATTTTTAAAATCAAGAGAATACATATTCATAGGATGACAATAATCCTCAAATTAATTATTTGGTGATTTCTTTTAACTATTATATATTTTTATTATGGGTTTTAAAAATTGAGGTAATACATGTGTTTGGTTAAAACAATCAAATTATACAAAAAGACTTATAAAGAGAAACAACTCTTTCTTGCTTCATCCTTCCCATCATGAGCCCCATTCTTCAGAGACAGCCTGTTTTTTTCTTCTCAGATAGGGTTTCTGTCCCCCAGGCTGGAGTGCCATGGCACAATCATAGCCACCGCAGCCTTGACTTTCTGGAGGCTGTGTTGTATACTGCCTCAGCACCCCCTCCACTGAGTAGCTGGGACCACAGGCACATGCCACCATGCCCAGCTAATTTTGTATTTTTTGTAGAGACAGGGTTTTGCCGTGTTGGCCAGGCTGGTCTCAAACTCCTGGGCTCAAGCGATCTGCCTGCCTAGGCCTCCCTAAGTGCTGGGATCACAGGCATGAGCCACCATGCCTGGCCCAGAGACAGTCTTTATTAACACTTTTACCTATTTCTTCTGAGCATTACCTCCCTATTTTTAAAATATATTTTGCCACAATTTATAGATTGATCGATTCTAGACATTAATTACTGACTTCTTCCTATGACAGATGAAGATTTAATTCTCTTCCACCACCTCTGCATCTCTCCTTAACAGCTCAATATAATAATATCATTCTTCCCTTTTTCTATGGGTTACATTTGTTACTTTTAGTGATTTGTTTATGCTTTTTTTCTAATTTGGTCAATAAGAGCATCTTCTGACTCCTCATCTTGTAAGATGAAGGTGCTATCATCCCCCACAATCTCCTACCCCTTTCCACTCTCATTATCTGTACTTAGATGTCTACGTTAAGGTGGAGGATGTTTTTATCGTGTTATTTTACCCTAAAGTCTTTTTGTTTGTTCTTGTTCAACTTTAAAAGTTGACAATCAGTAAATAGGGATTACATGGCTGTTACTATGGAATCATAATTCACTTCAGAGCCAACTAGTGCACTGTGAGGACAGTGCTTTCATTGAACAGTTTTTTTTTTCTTCCTGGAGTTAAAAAAAGAGATTTTTTCTTTTGTTTTTTCATTGTTTGCCTTTATTGTCTTTTTAAGTCTAAATTGTCATGAAAATGACACAAATCTCTCCGACTCCAGCCCCCAGTCTGCCTCCTGTCTCCTGTTTGGGCTGATTGCTCATCTTCCCAAGACTTCCCTCCACACTTGCTGATGCCTGGCTCTCCTGGTCCCCACAGGCCACATTTACACCCTTATTTTGTTGGGCCTTATATCCTCATGACTTTCCAAGCAAAGACAGATAGGAAATAATTTTTCTCACTTTTACATAACTAAAATTGACTTTATTCCACTCTAATACCAAATGGCTTTAACTTTTGTTGATGATCTTTGCCTGAATCCTTTACTTCGTTTAGGGCTGCAAACGGGTGATTTTCGAATTCCTTCGTTCCTTGCATATTTATTAGCTGGCATTCTTCTGTAAAGATGATTTTTTCATCATCAGTGAGGTGTAAACTACTATTCCTAAAAGTGGGGAATTGCTTAGTCCCTTTTTTTTTTTTTTCCCCAATTTTCAGGGTAAGGAGTTGATGAAAGTGTCACAGGCCAGTTTTTTTTTTTTTTTTAATGTCAAGTGAACATATATATGAAACAGAAAGCAAAAGTTGGGTTGCCCTCCTATCGGGCCGACACATAAGCAATCCTCTGTGATTGATGGATTTCCTCCTATTTGGGAATCAAAAGGACAGGGAAGGTTGGAGGGTGCTGCACCAAACAAATTCAAATCCTAAACCCTTGCTCAGCACAGGTGGAGGAAGAGGACAGACCTTACCAACTGGGAAGGCTTCCTGACCAGCCTCTCCCAGCAGGAGAGGCAATGCACAGGAAATATCCTGGGCAAAAACTCTACCCATTGTAATTCTGGTGTTTTAAATTTTCATGCCCCAGATGTTTTTAGAATAATTGCTGTGCCTAGTGAAGCTGTGCCTGCCTCCGCAAAGGCAGTCCCTTCCCTGAGCTTCCCGTAAGCCCCATCCTCTCATGGAGCTTAGGTAAAGGAAGAAGATCTCAAATGACTTCCCAGTCCTATTTGGTTAATCTGTTGTGCTACGATGAATACCCCTGGGTTTGGAGTTCACTGAAGCTTCGCAGTAAAACGAGAAAGGGAGGACATTTAAAAGGCTTCATAATCCTCTTGTGTCTTGAAGCAAAGATTATAATTTCTGGTTCAAAGGAACCACAGCACAAACCATCTGCTTTGTTTTGTTTGTCCCAGGGGAAAACATATAACCAACACAATAATACAACCTCTGGTTCTGTTCTGGACCCTGTGCTAGGCAAGGCAGCCATGGAGATGGAGCGCAGATGTGGATGTGTAACCATATTGACGGGGGTAGAGAGTCATTTCCCTGCAGTCCCTCAAGAGAGCGTTTCTGCAAGCAAAGAGTTTCCCTATGAGGAAAGTGATGAGGTGGAACTGGGCAGAAGTCCTGTTCACAAAATGTCCTGTACAGTGTGGGCACAAAATAGGTATCTATAAATTTCACCTTCACGCCCACTCTGTCCCCCACAAAGGCAATCTCTACAATCTCCTCTAGATCTGCAGTTCTGCGCCTCCATCTGCAAAATGGACTGATAGGGAGGATCGAGTGGAATGCTTGGAGTGGAAGTAGAGAAGTAGATGGGAAAGCTCTGTGCTCACAGGCAACGAGTTTAGTAGTGCCCCTTATAAATGAGAAAAGCTTTGGAGAAGACTCTTGGCCCAGAACCTCCCATCCCTGCACATGTAAAGGGGAGCATTTCTTTCTTTTCTTGTGGAAGGAGGGCACTGGAAAGGCAGAGCTGGAGGTGGTGGTTTGGAGTGACCACAGGGACCGCAGGCCTTCCAGATACTCTCCTGGAAGAGAAAGCAGAGTCTAGAAGGCCTCATCTCCAAGGAGGCATGGCTTCTGCTTCTGGAATTCAGTCTTCCCATGGCTCCCACTTGCTTTGCTATACATATATATATATATATATATATATATATATATATATACACACACACACACACACACACACATACACACATATACATGGCTCCCATGCCAGTCTTCCCATGGTTCCCACTTACTTTGCTATATATATACATATATATATGTATATATATATATATGTGTGTGTGTGTGTGTGTGTGTGTTTTAGTTTTAGTTTTTGGAGACAGAGTCTCACTCTGTTGTCCAGGCTGGAGTGCAGTGGCAAAATCTCAGCTCACGGCAACCTCTGCCTCCCAGGTTCAAGCGATTTTCCTGCCTCAGCCTCCCAAGTATCTAGGACTACAGGGATGGACCACCATGCCCAGCTAATTTTTTGTATTTTTGGGAGAAATGGGGTTTCGCTATGTTGGCCAGACTAGCCTCGAACTCCTGAGCTCAGGCAATCCGCCTGCTTCAGCCTCCCAAAGTGCTAGGATTAGAGGCATGAGCCACCGTGCCTGGCCCCATTTTGCTATTTTTTTTTTCCTTTCAAAATGGATCTATTTTTTCCTAAGACTTGAATATTATTTTAAAAAATTCAAACCCTACAGAGAAAGTTCAGGTCCTTCTATCTCATGGAGGAAACTACTATTAACAGGCAGATCTACAGTCATTCAGACTTAAAAGATAAATATGTAGATATCTGAATAACTTACATTTTATTACATAAATGGAATGTCTTTGATTCTGCACCCCCCAACAACATATATATACATTTCTCCCCATTGTTGGTGTAACCTGGTGTCCTTAACATCTCTCCAGGTCTGCCCACATTTAAACAGAATTTGATCCTCTGGAGTTTCAAAGCCCCTTTCCTCTTCCTGGCTGCTCCAAAGATTTGACACTCCGCTCCATCTGGGACTCCTTGTGGAGTTATTGCCGACTTCTCACCTCAACACACTTCCCAGGAAGCAGAGTTGTGGATGCGTATGTCTATGTTTTAGCAAATATTTTCCTCTCCAGGGGCACAAACCATGGTGACATTTTGAGAGAGAGAGAGAGAGAGAAAGAAAACATGCACAGCACCAAGACCCTGATTGTTTGGGGACGCTCACTATTCATGAAATGCGCTTCATGGTTCTCTCCCCAAGAAGGTAAGTCTGAGAAGTTCATAACCGGCCCTCTGCTCTGGCCTTTTTCTCCCCCTTCCGCTTTTCATTTTTGATTAAAGCATAACTGAGATACAGTAAAGTGCACACATCTTCTATTTACAACATCATGTAAATAATATTGTAGCTGTCTGGTGTCAATTTTAGACTTAAGGGATTTTGATCTTTCAAGATTTCTATGTTTGGGATTATGGCCCAAACCCTCAGCTATCTGTGTAACCATCACCCAGACGAAGGACTGGACATTCCAGCAGGGTGCTTCCTCTTCCTGGCCTCCTTTCCCACTGGCCCACGTTGTAGAAGTTCCCAGGGTGCTTGTTAGGCCACCACTGTCGGCTGGGCCGCTCCTTTTCCTATCCCCAGACATCACTTCCTCACTTCCCCCCAGCACCTTTTTCGAAGAAGTCACTACCCTGACAAAAACCAGACCCTTTCCTTCAGCTTCTTGGTTCTTCCCAGCTTCATTTTCCCTGCATCCTCACTTAGTCCTGGACCCAGATGCAGACCAAAGCTCCCAGCAGCACCCCCGCCTGCAGCCCTGACATAGTCCAGAAAGGGTTAAACCCGGGCAAGCACCAGCTCCACGCAGTTAATCCGGGATTCTCGGCACTGATCTCTGTGCCTGTCATTTGCATTTCTCTTCTTTGTGCAGGCTTTTCTTCCTCCCTTTCCCGGGGCCCAGGCGCCGGCATTAGCATACTGCGCCCCGCGCGCCTGCTGCAGGGGGCCCCCCGCTGTGTGCCAGCCTGCGCAATCTGCAGGCGCCATCAATTTTTCAGCACTTTTCTCATTTCTCATTACCGTCAGGCCCATGCGGCTCCCCGCTCAACACCCTCCTCGGCCGGCCGGCCGCACTGCCGGGGAGCAGGCAGGCCAGGGGCTGTCACGTCCCTGCCGACCCTCCGGAGCACGCACTTGGTTGTTGAAACTCCCACCATAATTAATCACAGTATTAATCCTGGCCAAGCCTGTCTTCCTGAATAATTATGTCAACACGCTTGGGTGCCTGTGCCCGACAGAAATTTTACCAACCTTGAGAACTAGACTATATCCCTGAAGCCAGGACTGCCATGGGGGCCCGGGCTCCCTGCCTGCCCTCTGCGGCACACTCACAGCATGCACACACATACATGCACCTGGCCTGCTCGCACACGTGTACAGGCACACACACTGCACAGAACTATAGGCGTTAGAGAGGAGCAGAATGCTGAAACTCACAGTAGACAGCATTTCTTTTCAAACAAGCAAGCATGGCCACACAATGAAGTTATCTTTAGGTAGCCAAGTGGGTGGTTGTCATAGCGATGTGTGCATTATTAAGAGAGTGTTGTTCATCCTGGCAGCTAATCTCTAATGAGGTTGGCTCATTATCAGGTTGAGCCAAAGTTGGCTTTTGCTCTCCTTTTTTGCTGGGGCCTGGGGTCCAGCGAGGTCTCGATTCTAGCTCCAAGCTGGATCACCGACTCCCAGCATCTGTCTTTTATTTGGTTACCCCAGCTTCCTTATGTGCTCTTCTAGGGGAGCAGATAAAGGAGGACAGGGCTGGGCGGGGCTCCTGGTGCCTTCACCTAGTGTTTGTCCTGTAGCAGCGTGCCTGCTATAGTTTGTGAAACACTTAACAGCACTTGAGAACTATGTTGTCCCAGGCAACTGGGACATGTGAGATTAAACCGCAGATTGGTCTGCAGACAATCAGCTACTCTGCTTTCCTTCTGCACCTGTTTCTTTTGCCTACTCAGTTCCACGAAACCAGCTGTAAGGACCAAATGGTACCTTTTGTGTCATGATCACCATTTAATGGGAACTTCTTAATTCCCAGTGTTCACTGCAATTTTGTGAATTCCAAGATTCGTGAAAAGTCTACCTGTCACCTCAAGTTCAGGTGCCTGGTGGCTGTTTCACCTTATGACCAGATGTCCAGTTAATTTTAAATCAATTTGGAGATTGTTTGCCATTGCTTTCTTTATCTGTCTCTGTTTGGGTTTTTTTATAGGATGCTACAATGGTCTATTTGGCTCAAATTTAGATTTCATGCTGCATGTGATTTTCATTCTTGCCTCGTGTTTTAAAAAATTAAGTTGCTTCTAATTTTCTCACTGTTTGGGCCAGCAGAACATCCTCTTCAGAAGGAAAGGAGAAAGCAAACAAAATAATCTGGCTCAAAGCTTCACCAGGGAGATGGTGGCCATTGCCTGAGAGGTGAGTCAGGAAAAGGAAATGGTTTGTACCTTTATCACTAAGTGTCCTGTTGCGGTGAGCAAAGATGTGCCCTCTCAGGTACAGCCCTTGGTGATGCCCCCAGCACTGCCCTTGCAGACGCCCCCAGCACTGCCCATCTTCAGTACACCAGTTCCTCCAGAGCCTTTGGCAGTGTTCTGCAGCCCAGTGAAGGGATGGCATTTTATGGTAGGTTTTCTTAGAGCACAGTCCACTAACATCAGAGTCACTTGAGGACTAATTAGAAATGCAGATTTTGGGGTCCCCTGACAAACTGTTCCTCAGCTAAGCATGATGCACGTCGATTTTTTTTATGAGCCTTTTTGGTGTGTTTCACTTAGTAGTGTTTTTCCTTGTCCTTTTTCCTTTTTAAAAAGTAATATAAGGATATCGTAAAGCTGGTTTAAACAATGAAAAGAGAAAATGGTTTCTAGTCCCCGGTCTGTCTCCTCGGGGACTCCTATACTTTTCTGTTTTTATTTTGTGTGTGTCTTTCAGAGATATTCTTCACATACATATGTATATAAATTCTTTTAAAATCCACAGTGGCAGCTTCCTAAATACACTGTTCTGTCACTTGCTTTTTTTTTTCCCCTCTATGCAATATATCTTGGCTATGGTTTCATACCAGCATATTAAGATCTTCCTCATTTTTAAAAATGACTGCACAGTACACTTTGTATGGGATGTAGCATGTTTTATGGGTTTTGAATAAAGCTGGTGTCTGCTCCTAATCAGGTACCTTTCTCTCCTTAGGCTTTAAGAATATGGTCTCATAAATCTGCAACAACCCTTGGCAAAAGAGAGACTTTTTTTTTTTTTGGCCCTATTTTAACCATAGGATAGCCCATCTTGGTTTGGGTTCACCAGAGGTAGAAGCTGACACCAGGATTCCAGTGGGGGTAATCTGGAAGGTGATCATAGGTAACACCTGCAAGTGAGACAGGGAAGGAGGTCATTAAAGGGGGTGTAATCAAGCAGGTTACCACTGTGGGCAACTGGGGCTTAATTCTTCAAGGGCCACTCCAAGGCAGTGCAGAGCATGCCTTGGGGTTATTCCACCTGAAGTGTGGTGGAGCTGGCCACTGGTGACTGACAGGTTGCTTGTGGGAGTGGGGGTGCTAAATTCCCCTACCATTTCTGGCCTGCCTCACAGGGTATGGGGACTCCATTGACCAAAGAAAAACCTTAGCCCAAGAGATGCAGGTGCCAGTAGCTGGAAGTTGGGCAGTTGTGCACTGAAATGGTAAGGGCAAGGGTTATGATTGTCATACCAACAGCAGTCACCACACAGCTGGAGGCTAGAGCTTCTAGATTCATCTATATACTTAAGAAGAGCAATGGACGTGGATGCAGTGCCAGAAACACAGACTGTTTTCCTAGCTCTTCTCTTAATGGTGACTTTGGGTGAGTTGAGTCATTCAAGCTTTTGGAGCTTAACTTTCATAATCTGGAATATGAGGCTAGTGGCACTCACTTCTCAGGATAACTTTGTGGACTAAATGAGGATTTCCAGTTTTGGAAAAAAGATTTCAGAGTCCTGAGTGCTAGTGATTACTGCTACTATGTAGCAGCCAATACCCAGGAAAGAAGGCCATTAACATCCTTCAGAACCTACCCAAGATCACCACATTTGGTGAGATCAGAGCCCCCATTCCCTGCACTCATGCAAGTTATTCTCCAAAAATGCCAGAAGTCAAATTCAAACCAATCTAAATGGCACCAGGATGCCAACGAGAAGAGGAGGACAATGCTTCCCAGGGACATTCCTTCCATCAAGAGCACAGCAGACAGACCCTTTAATTCTGCAGTAGCAGGAACACCATGTTTGCTTTTCTGAAACAGCCTAGATTTTAGAGTCAGAGAGATTCTTCGGAGTCTCACTGTATTGCTCATCCAGGCTGGAGTGCAGTGGCGCGATCACGGCTCACTGCAACCTTTGCCTCCCAGGTTCAAGCAATTCTCCTGCCTCAGCCTCCTGTGTAGCTAGGACTATGTGGTGGCATGTGCCACCACGCTCAGCTAATCTTTGTATTTTTAGTAGAGATGAGGTTTCACCATATTGGCCAGGCTGGTCTTGATCTCCTGACCTCAAGCAATCCACTTGCCTCTGCCTCCCAAAATGCTGGGATTACAGGCGTGAGCCACCACACTTGGCCAGAAAGATTCTTGAAGCTTGGTTGGCTCATTGGTTTCAAACATTTTTAGCCTTCAAATTCATTCTTTTTTCTGTTTATTTTTATTTACTTATTTTTTTTAGACAGAGTCTCGCTCTGTCTCCAGGCTGGAGTGCAGTGTCACGATCTTGGCTCACTGCAACCTCTGTCTCCCAGGTTCAAGCAATTCTCCTGCCTCAGCCTCCAGAGTAGCTGGACTACAGGCGCCTGCCACCACACCCGCTAATTTTTGTATTTTTAGTGGAGACAGGGTTTCACCATGTTGGCCAGGGTGGTCTCAATCTCCTGACTACGTGATCTGCCCACCTCAGACTCCCAAAGTGCTGGGATTACAGATGTGAGTCACCGTGCCAGGCCCAAATTCATTCTTTAGAGAGAATGGTACTCAGAAGCTTTGTCTAACAAAAGTGGAGGGCTCCTTGGGTGTGATTTGGTGGGGATCCAGGCCCTCTCTCAGATCCTGCCACACCCACCTCCTCCTTTGTCCACACCAGCAGGCCTTAGGCTCCCCCAGGCTCTGCAGGTGCTGTTTAAAAAACAACTTGTCTGGTACATCCCTTTTCAATGAACAGAAGAAGAGATAGGGCACATGGTGACTTCATGCTGGGGCTTCTTTAAATGGGTACAGGGAACCCAGGCCAAGGCACTTTGGTAGGGTAAAAAATCCTTGTCAGTGCTGTAAGACCCCCATCTTGGAGAGGATGAAACTGGTGGCGACCTCCCCCCATTGCTCTGATTCTGTGCTTTAAGGATAGGTTTTTGGGTCCTTTTGCCTCTGATCCCCTTTAACCCCTCTCCTAAGCTTCCAGTCTGGCACCAGGAGCTTGTCAACTCATTTCCTGTCTAGCTGAGCATGCTCCTTCCCCCATTACCCTTTGCTCTCTGGCACATAGACCAACAGAGATTCCTACTTCCTACCTGGCATGGAGGCATTGTACTGCTCGGCTCATCTCCCTCCTGCCAAGCCTTCTGCTTAGGAGAGGGGGCAAGATGCCCAGAAAGATGAGGTGACTCGCCTAGTGTAGTCAAGCTGGTGCAGAGCTCTTTGGACCACATGTGATTCTGAGAAGTTTTTAAGCCACAGTTTTCAGGCATCTTCTGTTTTGCCTTTCTTCTTACCCGGATTAGCCTCTTCTAAGGAGGCCCTGTCTCCACTCCAGCAATCAGCCAAATGGCACTGGAGAAGGGCAGATTCTTGATTACTAATGAGCATATCGTTTCTCCAGGAAGGAACAGTTGGAAATGGGGTTGGATGTTGTCATGTGGGTTGGCAAGAACAACACTGATCTTTCTGTTGTAACTCATTTCCTGGCAAGTGGACCCCTGGAGCCTCAGTTTTCTCGTCTGTGAAATTGGCACTGTGACACCTTCCCTCTTGAGTTGCTTTGAATACTACATAGAATGACATATGTGAAAGGACTTTGGAAATAGGAAAGGCTGCAGAACTGGAAGAGATTGTTTTATTATTGTACTTTGTTGATGACTATGGAGGTATGACTTTACTGAGGCTGAACGCCAGCCTCATAGGGAGCCTGGCATGGTGGGTTGAATGCACCTGCTTCTTCAGGGAAGCTCACTCTGCCTGGTGAGAGCTGTTCTTTCGCATGCCCACCAGCAATGGGGATGGGAGTCAGTGGATGGGGGATGGGAGTCCAACGGCCCACTGGAAAACAGGCTTCCCATGCTCCAGTGGGAAGATTCTGAGTATGTCCTCCTTGGTATCTTAGAGGTTCCCTGGCAGCATCAGGCCCCAGTAAGCTGCTTATTAATGTGTACTTTACTGGCTTTTCTCCCTTCCCTGCCTCACTTTCCCCTTTTTCCCTCATCCCTATTTCCTGGGGGGTCTCCTCCCAAATAAACTACCTGTATCCAAGTCCTTGTTTCACAGACTGGTTTCAGTGGAACCCAAACTAAGATGCACAGCCACTTGGGCAGCAGTGGGAAGAGGGCTGAGAGAGGGTGTAGAAAGATCACAGAAGGTTAACTGTGAGGGAAGCAGGGCGCAGAGACTAGAGATCCTGGTTAAAAGGCCCAGGGAGGCTATAGGACCCCTAGAAATACCTAACCCCTGCTGGCTCGACGCCAACTGGACCTAAGCCTTCCAGCCCTGGTAGCTTGTCTTCAGAGTGTTCTCTGCCTAAGTCCACTGCAAGGCTCACCCATGTTCAGCTGTGGTGGGGACAGAGCACACAGGTGTTTAGTGCCACAGCAGAGGTTCAACATCTCAATTCAGTGCATGCCTGCTGAGCACTGTGCCACGTGGAGCCTCTGAGGCTTTGCCTCTCAGGCATTGGGAAATTCAGGCAGTGGCATAGGCATGGACACACATGGCACATTTAGGGACAGCAAGTGTTCCCTGAATCAAGTGTGGCTGGCCACAGGGAGGGATGGTTGGGGTAAGAGTATTGGGAAGATGAGGCTGGTCAAGAAAATTGGGGGCAGTTTGTAAAGAGTGAAGTGTGGGGCTGAGGAGTTTAGACTTTATCCTGAGGGTAGTTGATGAAAGTTTTAATCAGGGAGGGACAAGTTCAGGGTGGCACACTCATTTTTTGAGATTTCTTCTTGTGTCAGCTACCCCATAAACCACTGATTCCTGGCTGTCCTGAGAACCTCTGGACTTTCACTCTGGCTTCCTAACCTCTTTTATGACCGGATCTTCCCAGGAGCCACTTACGCTAGCGGCTTTTGGTCATATCCTACCTTGTCAAATAGAGAACCTAGGCCCATTTCTTTTCCCATGGAGTTTTTGGGAGTCAGAAAGACCTGAATTCTAATTCCAAGGCTACCAATTTCTGGCTGTGTAACTTCAATATATACATCCATATGTATATCCATATGTATACATCTATATATATACACACACACATATATATATCCAATATATACATCCATATATATATATAAACTTTTATTTTAGGTTCAGAGGTACACATGCAGGTTTGTTATATTGATAAACTGTGTCATGGGGGTTTGTTGTACAGATTATTTTGTCACCCAGGTACTAAGCCCAGCACTCAGTAGTTATTTTTGCTGATCCTCTCCCTCCTTCCACCATCCACTCTCAAGTAGGTCCCAGTGTCTGTTGTTCCTGTCTTTGTGTCCATGAGTTCTCATCATTTAGCTCCCACTTATAAGTGTGAACATGTAGTATTTGACTTTCTGTTCCTGTGTTAGTTTGCTAAGGATAATGGCCCCCAGCTCCATTCATGTTCCTGCAAAAGACATGATCTCATTCGTTTTAATGGCTGCATAGTATTCCATGATGTATACATACCACATTTTCTTTATCCAGTCTGTCGTTGACAGACATTTAGGTTGATTCCATCTCTTTGCTATTGTGAGTAATGCTGTAATGAACATTCACGTGCATGTGTCTTTATGGTAGAATGATTTCTATTCCTCTGCATATATACCCAGAAATGGAATTGCTGGGTTGAATGGTAGTTCTATTTTTAGCTCTTTGAGGAATTGCCACACTGCTTTCCATCAATGGTTGAACTAATTTACACTCCTACCAACAGTGTATAAATGTGTCCTTTTCTCCACCACCTCACCAGCATCTGTTATTTTTTGACTTTTTAATAATAGCCATTCTGATTCTACAGTGATGGTATCTCACTGTAGTTTTGATTTGCATTTCTTTAGTGAACAGTGACATTGAGCTTTTAAAAATATGCTTGTTGGCTGCATGCATGTCTTCTTTTGAAAAGTGTCTGTTCATGTCCTTTGCCCACTTTTTAATGGGGTTGTTTGTTTTTTGCTAGTAAATCTGTTTAAGTTTCTCATAGATGCTGGATATTAGACCTTTGTCAGATGCATAGTTTGCAAATATTGTCTCCTATTCTGTAGTCAACCAATATTTTTAATCCCTCTGAGTCTTTTTTTCTCATCTGTAAAAAATTCATGTCTTTGATGATTAAGTAAAATAATTCTTAGGCGTAGATCAAAGATTTTATCCTCCTCAACAGATACTAATTTCACTAATACTTTAAAAATACTCACAATGTGGGAGACACCAGGATCATTAACACACATTTTCTGTTTTTTGGCAGCCCAACACCTCATGGGAAGGTCTGGCTTGTAGTTTAACTGATGGTGTATAGTAGGTGCTCAGTTGCCTGTTTGGTCCTTTCTCTCTTCTTGATCACCCCTTTCCTCTCTGGCTCCCACATATGGTTCAAAACCTGAACACACACATTGGCCTGCTCCTCTTCTGGCTCACAAGAGAAATGAATTGGCTGGCAGGAGACCAGTATCCACCTGATGAAGCAATAAACCATGTGGCATGTAGATATTGGCTATAAATAGCTTCCCTTCATTATCTCCTCACTCAAAGCCCTTGCCTTTGAGTACCACGTCATCCCTTGGTGCTGACACACCCAAACCAAAGGCAGTCTCCCTAGCAACTGAACCACAGTCAGTGGTGGTCTGACCACACCCTCTCATGGTTGGCAACCATGCACAGTTCCTCATTTTATTTCTGCTGCAGGGCAGGTTGGCTACTGGCTGATTTTTGGAACTAGAAACATCATTTTGCTCCTTAAATGATTAAAAAAGGCACACATGGGGCTTCTTTGTGTTAGTTCTTTTGTATCTCCATATCCTGTCCCTGCATGGATTATTTTGGTGCATGCTGCAGACTTGTTTTTGGAACTTGAATCCTGAGCAAGTGAGAAGACTTATTGGATGCTGTTCAAGGCTCTGCATGACAAACCTTGCACAAACACAAGGTGTGATTGCCACTGACAGGGAGGATCATGAGCTAGCTGGGATGTAGGGAAAGATCAGGTGGCAAAGGTCTTTCAGGTGCAGGTGTATCTTGCCCAGGGTGCCCACCTCAGCAAGTGATAACAAAGGCTAGAGTTACAGTGCTAGGCCCTGGACTTAGACTGGGGAGACAAGGACAGGATGATCACAACAGACATTCCTGTTTAAAAAGAGGAGGAAAAAGAGAGACATAATAGTCACTGGTCCATAGTAATTCTGAAATCTCACAATAAAGAAAAAGAGATGGGGAGAGAGAAAGCCTCATTTCTTTAAAGAGGAGGGTGGTGAATATGTATAGAAAAGGCGAAAAATGATTACATTTTATCTTCCTGAATCTTCTGGGCAGACCCAACTTGCCAGCTAAGGTGATGTCATCGTTGTGGCATCACAACACTTCTAACAGTGTCCCAATCTGGCAGGAGCTGTCATTGAAAACAATCACTGGGGTTTGGCAAA
This sequence comes from Pan troglodytes, assembly GCF_028858775.2. Lineage (NCBI taxonomy): Eukaryota > Metazoa > Chordata > Mammalia > Primates > Hominidae > Pan > Pan troglodytes. Next base: position 44,637,762 of record NC_086015.1, read on the forward strand.
GTGAGGTAGGTGGGGGCTCTACCCTCAGCAGTGACCAGCAGGTTGAAAATGGTTTGACCCAGGCATTCCTAGGAAAACTGGTAAAATAAAATTAAATGTGCATGTTTTGGTTCTGTGCAGTACATGGATGTCAATAAAGTGATTATTTCATACCATATTTATCTGACATTGGCTGGTGCTTGTGGGTTGGTACAAGTGACTACTCCCAGGGAGAGCAGTAAAAAGGCATAAACAGCATTATGGAAAAGGGAGAAAGGACAAGAAGGCACACAGGAAAGGGGCCCACTGGGATATGGAGGATAGGGATAGGAATCTCTGATTCTCCATAAGAGCTCAAGGGGTGTATGTGTGTGTTTGTCTGTGTATGTGTTTTGTGGGTGTCTGTATGCGTATGGGTCTCTGCAGGTATATGTGCCTGCGTGTGTGTGTGTGTGAAAGCATCAAGAAATAGCAAAAAGAGAAGTTCTGTTGTTGAAGGAGACATTCCAGAGTGAAGTCATGGATGAGGCCTGTGTGGGGAAGGTGGGAGGCAGGACATAGGGTCTAGGCAGGCTAAGGGAGCAATGCAAGGAGAAGGAAGTGAGGTGGGCCTGTGAGATAAAATAGGGTTTTTTTTTTCCAAGAGAAAAAAGTAAGCCAGGGACAACTACAGTCTAATTTAGCCTTTCTGGGCTGGGGCACTTGTGTGGGAACCAGTAGGCAAGGATCTATGTGGTCCCCCAGGCTAGGCTGGGTGGACCCAAAGGAGTGCCTTGCTTCTATGTTCTTCCTACCTTGAATGGAGAGGTGATGCTTGCAGCTGCCGCAACCATATCTTGACCAAGAGACAATAAATCGCCAGTCTAAGTGGAGCACAGGGAAAATAAAGTAGAAAGATATCTGAAAAATGCAACTTGGGGGCATCAATGAGCCCTGAACTGCTACCTTAGATTACCATGCCTCCCCCTTTTTTTGTGTTTCTCTGCTGACATCAAGAAATGACTACAGCAGCCCAGAATGGTGGGGGACACAGGAGACATCTGGAGGATGTCCAATTGGTGAAGAAAACCTGGGATCTCACACTAGGACCACAACGTACTATGGATTATTTTTATATGTTGCATAAATGTGGAGGATAATTTTTCAAAAATGTAAACTGATGTTTATATTTTTAGTTCCCTCATTTTTACCATCGTGTCTCTCCTGCCCCCCTACTTTTCAAGAAACTAGGAGGCAATCCTGAGAAAATTGTTTCAGGAGAAAAAGTGACAGCCAGAAAGCAGAATGTAGCCTTCAAGTTTCTTCCTGACTTTGGGCCCTGAAACTGGAGCTCTCAGAAGAGGAAAAGGACCCTGGGCATAGACAGAATGCTTAGGAGACATACCATGAAGGAGAGTAGAGTGTTTGAGGAGAAGAGGCTTCTCCCAGGGTTGGGGAGGAGGAGAGCCAGACAGAAAGTATGAAAGCACAGGTTCTTGTGGCCCTAGAGAGAGAGATCCCAGTTGTAGCTTCTCAATCAATGGAGCATCAGGGAGGCAGCTGAAGCCAACACAGGCTGGTGAGATCTGAGAGTGGAGTTCTATGCTGTTTCCTCTGTGGAGTCCTGGGGAGGTGGGGTATGTGGCATGTGGAAACAACCTGACAGAGATTCTGTTGTCCTTCCCATTCCATGTAGCATGGCATAGAAATAGGGAATAGAAACAGATTTGGGGGTCTGAGGGAGTTATAGGACAGGAACAAGGAACAACTCAAAAAAAACAACTTATACAGACTGGTGAATGGGGACGATGGGATGAGGACTTCTTATCTGATACCTAAGGGGACAGGTGACTTGCTGATCAGTTGTTCAGTCCCATCCTGCCCTTGCTATGCCTTGGACCTCTGGATGTTCTTAGGAATTTAAACTGTACTAGTTAGTTTCCCTGAAAGCAGAGTCTGAGACAAGCATTCATGTGCAAGTAGTTTATTTGGGAGGAGTTCCCAGGAGGAGTTCCAAGGAGGAGTCAGGGAGTGGGATGAGGGACTGAGGGAAGGAGGATAAGTCAATAAAGGAGGCATTCATGAGGAAGTTATCACTGTGAGCAACTGGAGCTCAGTTTCTCTGGGAATCCTCTGAAGAAGGAGCCTCAAAAATTGTCCTCCCAGAGAATAAGGAGGCTAGGATACATTGTCACTGAGGCAGCAAAGCACAGATGCATGGCAGCATGTGCTTGACTTAGGTGCAAACAGCATGCCTGTCTTCCACATCTGGGCTGAAACCAGATGCTTGAGGGGCCTTGGTGTGGAGCATCCCAAGGGCCTATTGCACAACCCTGGGAAGGGCAGAGTCAAGCCATTGCCTGAGTTTAAGTTATCATCACCATGGTGGAATGAGCTTGGAAGATAAATTAAATGGGGTAAAAGAAAACTAAAGAAAGTTATATTTGTGACACATCTGTGTTTCTAAATTGAGATTTTATGTTTGCTTTATATAAAATATTAAGACTAATGTCAGTTCCATATAATGGGATGAATATAAATTTTAGAGTCAGACCAGCATTGGATTTGAATTCAGATTCTGTCACTTACTAGCTGGGTGACTGTGGGTTTATCATGTCACCTCTCTGATTTCTGATCCTGTATGTGTCAAACCAAGAAGGTTGCTGAGGGGTTAACAGTGACTCATGAAAGTCCCAGTGATGAGTTCATATGCATCATTTTACTAAACCTTAGTTAGTTTCCTTTATATGGTATAGGTCCACTCACTATTAAGAGAATATTGTCTTTCAAAATGTTCTTAGTAAAGCTATTTCTTCTGTTGTAAACAGATTTAAATGGGGTGAACCCAGGTGACATTGTCTTCAGGGCCCTGGAGCCTGGGACAGCTGTACCTGGAAAGTAGGCCACTCAGAGACTAGCATTTTGTTATTTTTCTCTCCAAGCATGACACATACTGCACATGGGCTCATTTTCCTAAATCACCTTTGCAAATTAAGCATCTTACTTTGCTACTTGTTTTTGGGTTGGAAGCAGTATAGTAGAGAAATTCTCTTCCTTTCTCCTTTCCAACGTCCCCTACCACAAGTCACTAAAGTCTGAATGTTTTTCAGTTCATTGCTACAAGTGGTGAGAAAAGCATCAGTATTTGCAAATGCCAAATGATACAGCTTCAACGGAGGATATACAAAGCAGTGAGGTAGCAGCGCTGCCTGGTGTGCAGTTGTCCTTGAAAACCAATGGACTCAGTGGAGACTCCTGCAGACAAAATGTCTGCCCTCCTCAGAGGGCTAAACTGGAGCACATTGCAGTTCTCTGAGCTTGAAGGAAGATATGGACTGTGGAGCACATGATGCTGCTCTAGACTCCCTTTTTCTCCCGAGGTTCCCAGCAGAGTGGTCTTTGCTGCAGTGGGCAGCACCCACTTTGGGACCCCCAGATTGACATTTCAGTATCTGAGCACACTTGGAATCCTCAATGGCCCCTCTTCACTCACATTGCAAGCCTCAGGCATGCTATGGAAAGTCCTCAAGGCTCAGGTCCTAAACCTGGCTAGGCATCTGATATGGTTTGGCTCTGTGTCCCCACCCAAATCTCATCTGGAATTGTAATCCCTATGTGCCAAGGGAGGACCTGCGGGGAGTTGATTGGATTATAGGCACAGTTTCCCCCCTGCTGTTCTCTTAATAGAGTTCTCATGAAATCTGGTTGTTTGATAAGTGTGTGGCTCCTCCCTAGCCTCCCCCTCTTTCTGCCTTGTGAAGTAGGTGCTTGCTTCTCCTTCACCTTCCACCATGATTATAAGTTTCCTGAGGCCTCCTCAGCCATACAAAACTGAATCAATTGAACCTCTTTTATTTATAAATTATCAAGTATCTTTATAACAGTGTGAAAATGGACTAATACAGAGAATTGGTACCCGGGGCACTGCTATAAAGATACCTAAAAATGTGGAAGCAACTTTGGAACTGGGTAACAGGCAGAGGTCGGAACAGTTTGGAGGGCTCAGAAGAAGATAGGAAGATGTGGGAAAGTTTAGAACTTCCTAGAGACTTGTTGAATGATTTTGACTGAATTGCTGATAGTGATATGGACAATGAAGTCCAGGCTGAGGTGGTCTCAGATGGAGATGAGGAACTTATTGGGAACTGAAGCAAAGGTGACTCATGGTATGCTTTAGCAAAGAGAATGGTGGCATTTTGCCCCTGCCCTAGAGATCTGTGGAACTTTGAACTTGAGAGAGATGACTTAGGGCATCTGGCATATGAAATTCCTAGGTAGCAAGGCATTCAAGATGTGACCTGGCTTTTCCTGAAAGTGTACAGTTATATGTGCTCACAAAGAGATGGTTTGAAATGGTAACTTACGTTTAAAAGGGAAGTAGAGCATAAAAGTTTGGAAAATTTGTAGCCTGACCTTGTGGTAGAAAAGAAAAACGCATTTTCTTGGGAGAAATTCAAGTCTGCTGCAGAAATTTGCATAAGTAACGAGAAGACAAATGTTAATAGCTGAGACAATGGGGAAAATGTCTTCAGAACATTTCAGAGATCTTCACAGCAGCCTCTCCTATCACAGGCCCAGAGGTCTAGGAGGGAAAAATGGTTTCTTGAGTTGGGCCCAGGGCTGCTCTGTGCAGCCTCGGGACATGGTGCCCTGCATCCTAGCTGCTCCAGCTCTAGTCATGACTTAAAGGGGCCTAGATACAGCTTGGGCTGTGGCTTCAGAGGGTGCAAGCCCCAAGTCTTGGTGGCTTCCATGTGGTGTTGGTCCTGCAGGTGCACAGAAGACAAGAGTTGAGCTTTGGGAGCCTCCGCCTAGATTTCAGAGGATGTATGGAAATGCCTGGATGTCCAAGAAGAAGTCTGCTGCAGGGGCAAAGTCTTCATGGAGATCTTCTACTAGGGCAATGCAAAGGGGAAATGTGGGGTTGGACCCTCCACACAGAGTCCCCACTGGGGTGCTGCCTAGTGGAGCTGTGAGAAGAGGGCCACCGTCCTCCAGACCCCAGAATGGCAGATTCACTGACAGCTTGTACTGTGTGCCTGGAAAAGTGGCAGGCACTCAACATCAGCCCATGAAAGCAACTGTGGGCACTGTACCCTGTAGAGCCACAGGGGTGGAGCTGTCCAAGGCCTTTGGAGCCCACCTCTTGTATCAGTGTGCCCTGAATGTGAGACATGAAGTCAAAGGAGATTATTTTGGAGCTTTAAGATTTAGTGACTGCCTGGCTAGGTTTTGGATTTGCATGGAACCTGTGGCTTCTTTGTTTTGGCCAATTTCTCCCATTTGGAATGGAAACATTTATCCAATGCCTGTACCCCCATTGCATCTTGGAAGTAACTAACTTTGTTTTTGATTTTACAGGCTCATAGGCGAAAGGGACTTGCCTTGTCTCAGATGAGACTTTGGGTTTGGACTTTTGAGTTAATGCTGGAATGAGTTAAAACTTTGGGGGACTATTGGGAAGACATGACTGGTTTTAAAATGTGAAAAGGACATGAAATTTTGGAGGGGCCGAGGGTGGAATGATATGGTTTGGCTCTGTGTCCCAACCCAAATCTCATCTCCAGTTGTAATTTCCACATGTCAAGGGAGGAACCTGGGGATAGGTGATTGGATCGTGGGGGCGATTTCCACTATGCCATTCTTGTGATAGAGTTCTCACGAGATTTCATTGTTTGATAAGTGTGTGGCTCTTCCCCGTGCCCCACCTCCTCCTGCCTTGTGAAGAAGGTCCTTGCTTCTCCTTTGCATTCCACCATGATTGTAAGTTTCCTGAGGTCTCCCCAGCCATGCAGAACTGTGGATCAATTAAATCTCTTTTCTTTATAAGTTATCCAGTCTCAGGTGGTATCTTTATAGCAGTGTGAAAACACCTAATTTCTTACTTATCTTCTTAGCCCAATTACCCTGGTCTGTTGTCCTCGGTTTTCATTCCACCTTGAGCTTGCCTCTCTGCTCAGTTCTCTGGTGAAATATCTATTTGGCTTTTAGAGTTTCTTTTCACCTTTAGATGCTTTTTCTTAGCTGGACTACCTAGGCTTTTTGCTTTGAGGGCAGAGTTTATCTCACTCTGTCAATCACAATGTATACCAGCCAGTTTTAATGACAATGATACAGCATAAGAAACAGCACACATTGATTGTTTTTGCTTATTGCTCTGTGGGACGGTGAATGTGTCCCTGTTTCTGACTGTGGGTTGCTGGGGGCTCCTCCTTCTGATACTAGAGGCTCCTGGAAACATCTCCTTCTCATGTCAGATGGCAGAGGCTCAAGAAGCCAAGCCAGGCAAAGCAAGCACATTTGAAGTCCCTGCTCACTTCATAGTCATACAAAGAAAACGACAGATAGGCAGATAGGAGGCAGGACTAACTTGCAGCTTCCACTTGGATTGACAGAGCAGCGTGTGGAGACTCACATCATGAACTTTTGCTCCAAGAACTACTGCAGGAACATACAGGAAAGCCGGAGAATCCATAGACCCTTTGAAGAAAGCAGATTGCTGCTGCAGGCCCCAGGAGACAGCTGAAAAACTGTGAGTGCTCAAAGTGTGAAAGTGTGAAAGGGGGATCACCCGTCCCTGAGCGCACACACTCAATGGGGTACCTGAAGGTCCAGATCATGGGATAAGGATTTGAACTTACCTGGAGCTGAGACAAATTTAGAAAGCTGAGTGAAATGTAGGGGTAGAAGAAGCAACAAGAAGATCCCTGTGGGCACTCTTGCTCCCCAGGAAAGCCATTTCTGACTTTATCTCATAGTGATCCTTGGGGAAGGCTGCCAGAGGAACTGGGAAAAGACCACAAGGAGAAGAAAACTTCCAGCTGAACTTTGTAACAATTTCAATGCAACGCAAACTTTTCTGGACAGAATCTCAGGGACATGGTGAACCAGGAGTGTAGACACAACACAGAAGCTGCAGCAGGAGTGGAAGTGTAAAACCTGAAAGCCCTGTTTGCTTTCTCAGCTGGGAGGCTGGTAGCCTAAGGCAAGTTCTCAGCCCTGATTATCTGCTGCCGGGAAATAAACTCAGTGCTGTTGGGGGGACATGGTGGGAGCAAGACCAGCCTTTTGGGCTGCGTGGGAGCTGGGTGAGGCCTGTAACTGCTGTTCCCCCCCACTTCCCTGGCAACCTGCATGACACAGCAGAGGCAGCCATAAGCCTCTGGGAATATAACTCCATTGGCCTGTGAACCACACCCCCATCTCCCACAGCAGCTGCAGCAAACCCCACCCAAGGAGTGTCTGAGTTCAGACATGCCTAACCCTGCCCCCATCTGATGGACTTTTTCTACCTGCTCTGGTAGCCAAAGACAAGGGACATAATCTCTTGGGAGCTCTATGGCTCTGCCCACTGCCTGATCCTTCCTATACTACTGCAGCTCATGCTCTCCTGAAAGCACCACTTCCTAAATGGAGGCCAACCAACACAAAACTAGTGCAATAAACAAAACTACAATGAAGGACCCTCACAGAGTCCACTTCACTCCCCTGCTACCTCCAATGGACCAGGTGCTGGTATCCACAGCTGAGAGACCTGAAGATGGTTCACATCACAGGACTCTGCACAGACACTCCCCAGTACCAGCCCAGAACCCTGTAGCTCCTCTGAATGTCTAGATCCAGAAGAGAAATAACAATCACTGCAGTTCAGCTCTCAGGAAGCCACATCCCTAGGGGAAGAGGGAGAACACCTTATCAAGGGAAAACCTCATGGGACAAAAGAATCTTAACAGCAACCCTTGTGTACCAGATCTTCCCTCTGACCTAGTCTACCTAAAAGAGAGAGTACCAGAAAAATTCTGGTAATATGACAAAACAAAGTTCTTTAACACCCCCAAAAGATTATACTAGCTCACCAGCAATGGATCCAAACCAAGAAGAATTCTCTGAATTGCCAGAAAAATAATTCAGGAAGGTTAATTATGTAGCTGATCAAGGAGGCACGAGAGAAAGGTGAAGTCCAACTTAATGAAATAAAAAAATGATACAAGATATGAAGGGAAAAATCTTCAGTGAAATAGCATAAATAAAAAACAATCACAGCTTCTGGAAATGAAAGACACACTTAGAGAAATGCCAAATACACTGGAAAGTCTCAGCAATAGAATAAAACAAGTAGAAGAAGGAACTTCAGAGCTTAAAGACAAGGCTTTTGAATTAACTCAATCCAACAAAGACAAAGAAAAAAAGGAATAAAAATAAAAGAACAAAGCCTCCAAGAAGTTTGGGATTATGTTAAATGACCAAACCTAAGAATAATGGTGTTCTTGAGGAAGAAGAAAAATCTAAAAGTTTGGAAAACATATTTGAGGGAATAATTGAGGAAGACTTCCCTGGCTTTGCTAGAGATCTAGACATCCAAATACAAGAAGCTCAAAGAACATCTGGGAAACTTATTGCAAAAAGTTTATCACCTAGGCACATAGTCATCACGCTTCTGAAGTGAAGACGAAGGAAAGAATCTTAAGAGCTGTGAGGCAAAAGCACCAGGTAACCTATAAAGGAAAATCTATCAGATTAACAGAAGATTTATCAGCAGAAACCCTACAAGCTAGAAGGGATTGGGGCCATATCTTTAGCCTCCTTAAACAAAATAATTATCAGTCGAGAATTTAGTTTCTAGTGAAACTAAGTTTCATAAATAAAGGGAAGATACAGTCTTTTTCAGACAAACAAATGCTGAGAGGGTTTGCCACTACCAAGCCAGCACTACAAGAACTACTAAAAGAGCCTCTAAATCTTGAAACTAATTCTCTAAATACACCAAAATAAAACCTCCTTAAAGCATAAATCTCACAGGACCTGTAAAACAAAAACATAATTAAAAAAAAACCCAAGGTATTCAGGCAACTAATAGCATGATAAATGGGATAGTACCACACACCTCAATACTAACATTGAATGTAAGTGGCCTAAATGCTCCACTTAAAAGGTACAGAATGTCAGAATGGATAAGAATTCACCAACCAAGTATCTGCTGTCTTCAAGAGACTCACCTAACACATAAGGACTCACATAAACTTAAGGTAAAGGAGTGGAAAAAGATATTCCATGCAAATAGACACCAAAAGTGAGCAGGTGTAGTTATTTTTATATCCAACAAAACAAACTTTAAAGCAAGAGCAGTTAAAGAAGACAAAGAGGGACATTATATAATGATAAAAGGACTTGCCCAACAGGAAAATATCACAATCCTAAATATATATGTATTTAACACTGGAGCTCCCAAATTTATAAAACGATTACTACTAGGCCTAAGAAATGAGATAGATGGCAACACAATAATAGTGGGAGACTTCAATACTCTACTGAAAGCACTTGACATGTCATCAAGAAAGAAAGTCAACAAAGAAACAATGAATTTAAACACTACCCTAGAACAAATGGACTTAACAGATATTTACAGAACATTCTACCCAACAACTGCAGAATATATGTTCTATTCATCAGCACATGGAACATTCTCCAAGATAGACCATATAACAGGCCACAAAACAGGTTTCAATAAATTTAAGAAAATTGAAATTATATCAAGTACTATCCCAGACCACAGTGGGATAAAACTGGAAATCAACCCCACCTAAAGGAACCCTGAAAACCATGCAAATACATGGAAATTAAATAATCCGCTTCTGAATGATCATTGGGTCAACAATGAAATCAAGATGGAAATTAAAAAATTTCTTTGAACTGAATGATGATAGTGACACAACCTATCAAAACCTCTGGGATACAGCAAAGGCAGTGCTAACAGGAAAGTTCATAGCCTTAAATGCCTATATCAAAAAGTCTGAAAGAGCTCAAGTGGACAATCTAAGGTCACACCTCAAGGAACTAGAGAAATGAGAACAAACCAAACCCAAGCCCAGCAGAAGAAAAGAAATAATGAAGATCAGAGCAGAACTAAATGAAATTAAAACAAAAAATACAAAAGATAAATAAATCACAAAGCTGGTTCTGTGAAAAGATAAACAAAATTGGTAGACCATTAGCAAGATTAAACAAGAAAGGAAGAGAGAAGATCCAAATAAGCTCGATTAGAAAAGAAACAGGAGATATTACAACTAATACCACAGAAATACAAAAGATTATTCAAGGCTACCATGAACACCTTTACATGCATAAACTAGAAAACATGGAGGAGATGGATAAATTCCTGGAAATATACAACCCTCCTAGTTTAAACCAGGAAGAAGTAAAAACTTGAAATGGTAATAAAAATATTGCCAACAAAAAAAGTCCAGGACCAGACAGATTCACAGCAGAATTTTATGTGACATTCAAAGAATTGGTACCAATCCTATTGACACTATTCCACAAGATAGAGAAAGAGGGAATCCTCCCTAAATCGTTCTATGAAGCCAGCAACACCCTAATACCAAAACCAAGAAAAGACATAACAAAAAAAGAAAACTACAGACCAATATTCCTGATAAACATAGATGTAAAAATCCTTAACAAAACACTAGCTAAATGAATCCAACAGCATATCAAAAAGATAACCCACCATGATCAAATGGGTTTCATACCAGGGATGCAGGGATGGTTTGCCATATGCAAGTCAGGTCAGGCACGGTGGCTCATGCCTGTAATCCCAGCCCTTTGGGAGGCCGAGGTGGGTGGATTACCTGAGGTCAGGAGTTCGAGACCAGCCTGGCCAACATATTGAAACTCCATCTCTACTAAAAATACAAAAAATTAGCTGGGAATGGTGGTGGGCACCTATAATCCCAGCTACTCAGGAGGCTGAGGCAGGAGAATTGCTTGAACCTGGGAGGCGGAAGTTGCAGTCAGCCGAGATCGCACCATTGCATTCCAGCCTGGGCTACAGAGTGAGACTCTGTCAAAAACAAAACAAACAAACAAACAAACAAACAAACCACAGTGGCAAATCAATAAATGTGATACACCACATAAACAGAATTAAAAACAAAAATCAAATGATCATCTCAATGGACACAGAAAATGCATTTGACAAAATCCAGCATCGTTTTATGATTAAAACCCTCAGCAAAATTGGCTTAGAAGGCACATACCTCAAGATGATAAAAGCCATCTATGACAAACCCACAGCCAACACTATACTGAACAGGGAAAAGTTAAAAGCATTATCTCTGAGAAGTGGAACAAAAACAATGATGCCCACTTTCACCACTTCTATTCAACATAGTACTGGAAGTCCTAGCCAGAGCAATCAGACAAAAGAAAGAAATAAAGGGCATCCAAATCCTTAAAGAGGAAGTCAAGTTATTGCTGTTGGCTGATGATATGATCATATACCTAAAAAACCCTGAAGACTCTTCCTAAAAGCTCCTAGAACTGATTAATCAATTCTGCAAAGTTTCAGGATACAAAATTAATGTACACAAATCAGTAGCTCTGCTATATGCCAACAGTGATCAAACTGAGAATCAAATCAAGAACTCAACCCCCTTTACAATCCCTGTAAATAAATAAATAAATAAATAAATAAAAGACTTAGGAATATACCTAACCAAGTAGGTAAAATAACTCTATAATGAAAACTACAAAACATTGCTGAAGGAAATCATGGATAACACAAACAAATGGAAACACATCCCATGTGCAAGGATGGGTAGCATCAATATTGTGAAAATGAACAGACTGCTGAAAGCAGTCTACAAATTCAATGCAATTCCCATCTAAATACCACCATAATTCTTTGCAGGGTTAGAAAAAACAATTATAAAATGCATATGGAACCAAAAAAGAGCCCACATAGCCAAAGCAAGACAAAGCAAAAGGTACAAAGCTGGAAACATCACATTATCTGATTTCAAACTATACTACAAGGCCATAGTCAGCAAAACAGCATGGTACTGGTACAGAAATAGGCACATAGACCAATGGAACAGAATACAGAATCCAGAAATAAAGCCAAATACTTACAGCTGACTGATCTTTGACAAAGCAAACAAAAGCATAAAGTGGGGAAAGGACACCCTGTTCAACAAATGGTGCTGGGATAATTGGCAAGCCATATGTAGAAGAGTGAAACTGGATCCTCATCTCTCGCCTTATACAAAAATCAACTCAAGATGGATAAAAACCTTAAACCTAAGACCTGAAACCATACAAATTCTAGAAGATAACATTGGAAAAACACTTCTAGACATTGGCTTAGGCAAAGACTTCATGACCAAGAACCCAAAAGCAAAAATGAAGATAAATAGATGGAACTTAATTAAACTAGAAAGCTTCTGCACAGCAAAAGAGACAATTAGCTGAGTCAACAGACAACCCACAGAGTGGGAGAAAATCTTTGCAATATATATCTGACAAAGGACTAATATCCAGAATCTACAAGGAACTCAAACAAATCAGCAAGAGCAAACCTTGACATGAATAGACAATTCTCAAAAGAAGATAAACAAATGGCAAATAAACATATGAAAAAATGCTCAACATCACTAATGATCAGGGAAATGTAAATCAAAACCACAATGTGATACCACCTCACTCCTGCAAGAATGGTCATAATAAAAAAATAATAGATGATGGCGTGGATGCGGTGAAAAGGGAACACTTTTACACTGTTGGTGGGAATGTAAACTACTACAACCACTATGGAAAACAGTGTGGAGATTCCTTAAAGAACTAAAAGTAGAACTACCATTTAATCCAGCAACCTCACTCCAGGGTATCTACCCAGGAGAAAAGAAATCATTATACAAAAAAGATACTTGCACATGCATGTTTACAGCAGCACAATTCTCAATTGCAAAAATATGGAACCAGCCCAAATGTCCATCAATCAATCAGTGGATAAAGAAATTGTGGTATATATGTATACCATGTAATACTACTCAGCCATAAAAAGGAATGAAATAATGATATTTGCAGCAACCTGGATGGAATTGGAGACCATTATTCTAAGTGAAGTAACTCAGGAATGGAAAACCAAACATCATATATTCTCATTCATAAGTGGGAGCTAAACTATGAGGATGCAAAGGCATAAGTATGATACAATGGATTTTGGGGACTTGGAGGAAAGGGTGGGAGGGGTGTGAGGGATAAAAAGCTACACATTGGGTGTATTGTACACACTGCTTGGGTGATGGGTGCACCAAAATCTCAGAAATCACCACTAAAGAACTTATTAATGTAACCAAACGTCACCTGTTCCCCAAAAACCTATTGAAATAAAAAAAATAAAGCCCCTGCTCACTTCATATCCACTGACATTCCACTGGGCAAAGCAAGTCACACAGCTAATGCATTGTCAGTGGTGTGAAGACGTACACTCTGCTTCTTTTAGACACTGCAGAGTCACATGGGGCACTGCAGAGTCATGTGGCAAAGGACGTGATGGGGTCAGGGAAGAGTTGGAAAGGTAATCCAACTTACCACACTATGCCAGGCCCCATGGTCTGGGCAGCCTCTGGGCAGCCTGGGACAGCCAAACATCTGACTGTTAAGGAGATAAATTACCCTTGGTGGTGAATCATCTTTCTGTGAATTACCAAAAGATGTCTTTTGTGGCAGATTAGTTATCAAAGGTGCCCCTTCCTTTAGAATAACACAGTCCCTAGTCTGGGTGTTTGGCTTGGCAAGCAGAGTACAGTCTGGAACTCAGCCTCCACTTGCTCCCTGGGTGGGTCACGTAGTGCAGGGGACGCTGCAGTCTGTGTTCTGTGACCCTGTGCACACCCAGCCAGTGGTTTATAGGGCCTAGGAAAGTACCTTTGTCATGACTGACTCTAAGCTATGCAGGTTGGAGCAGTCTGGGATAGCTTTTTTGTTGTTGTTGTTGTTGTTGTTGTTGTTGTTTTGATAGACCCAAGTCAAAAGGCTTATTATTATTATTTTTTTTTACTTCACTTTTAGAGAAGAAATGGGAATTTTTTCCTTTTCAAAAGTCACCTTGCCAGTCAACCACATAAGCCAAAGCTAATGTAGAAGAAACTGATGGCTGTGGAACCTCCCTAATTGTAGAGTAGTACACATGTCTTTGAAGAAAGGCCCTGTTCTTCTTTCCCTGGGAATGACCACACAACCTGCAATTACCCTCGCCTTCTAACGTCAGAGGAAATGCCACACCTCTTCACATAACAGTAATAACTGAGTCTGACCATGCAGGAGGCTCCTGAGTGCCATGGTCCGCATTGACTGGTTCTGCAGTGTAGAGGAAGTGGGCAGTGTGCTCCATCACTGTCCTACAGTTTTTGTGGTGGCCAGATGAGGTCACAAGGTGTCATTCTCACCTTCGTCCTGCCCACTTATCAGAAATCTAACAAATAGATTGGAACTCTGGAGTCCCTATAGGCATGGCTTCTGTTTGGGTTGGGAGGTGAGACTCAGGCTTTGGTCCAAGGGATTATTGGCCCCAAATCCTTTACCCTATTCTACCTCCTCACCCTTGACATAGCCTCTTTGTGGGTAGTTCCCCACCCCTTGACTTTGACCAATGATACATGGGCAGAAGCGAGGATGTGTCACTTCCAAGCCTAGGCCTTAAGAGGCCTTGGATGTTCCTGCTTTTTCTCTGTGCCTCAGAGAGGCACCCCTGGGTAACAACATTCCCCTTAGTCTGGTCCCGGGAGTGGATACTTGTGGAGTAGATATGAGCCAAACCTCAGTGAGAGCCAAGACCAGCTACACTCACAGTTTGAGGCAGAGCCACTCAGCCAAACCCAGTCTCATCAGCCAACCTCCTGCTGACCCCTAGACACATAGGCCCACAGATCTGTGGATGCATAAATGAAAATGCATGATTATTACTAAGGTTTGGGGTGATTTGTTATATAGCATTATTGCAGCAACAATTAACTGATACATTTGTTTTTTAGTAGATTGCCACAGTATATTGACCTTGGATGCCAGCCATGGCTGGGGCACAGGAAGCGCCCCAGCAGAGAAGCCACTCTCTTTTTGACTTCAGGGACAGGATCTGCATGAAGGAGAAAGTGTGTGACTCAATTAAGATACAATTAAGATCTCCTCCATGGTCTCCCTTTTATCTAGTGTCCTCATTATCCTGGTTTCTTTTCTTCTTGCTGTGGGGATGGCACTGCCGTTGCATGCTGATGAGCATGTCTGTGGCCCAACTTCTGAACTAGAGATTTCTGAGTAATTAATTTGGATTTAAGCTTCTCTAGCCAGCCCTTGATAGACCCATGATTGAGTGCATTGGAAGGCATTGATTTCTCCTCGGCATTTTTTTGGTGCTTAGAGGTCAAGAGTCCATTTGGTACCTGCCTATCTAAAGTGAGTCTCAAAGTGAGTTTTGAAAAATATGCCATTGTTTCAAGCAACTTGGCCTACTCCTGGGATCCCAAACCCCTCCCCAGTGCTATGAACGTTTTTGCATTTCATCTCTACCATTTTGTCACAGAGCAATTTGACCTCATGAAACTATAGAGTACTGGCTGGGCATAAGGCTTGGCTGGAGCTCAGGCAGAGTACGGGCATCTTGACACAAGGCCCTTACTAATTTGAATAGAGTGATGAGCAGGTAGAAATAAAGATGTAATTCCAAAAGACGAGTTGAGAATTCACTCAAGAACTAATAGCCCCAGTTTTGAACATTGTTGTTTGTGGATATACAATGTACTCTGATTTTTCCTATTTCCAAATCTCCTTTAAGACCTAGTCTTCCTAGATTTCATCAGATTAAGTAAAACCACTCTTGCTCTGAAATTATGCAGCGCTTACTACAATGGCTTTCAAATTTTTGCTGTGTTCCAGGGTAAGAAATGAATTTGGTGTATTAGTTCCACACATTTTTATATAAGTCTAGTTTAAAGTTTTACTCTATGTTCTCCTAGAGGTAGACCTTGAGACAAGGGTTCATATGCAAGTGGTTTATTTGGGAGATGATGCCAGGAAAGACCAGGGAACAAGAGAAGTGAACCTGGAAAGGAAAGGGGGACATTAAAGGGTGCATTATCAACAGTTGCTTAATTTCCCTGGGAAACACTGGGAAATAGTTTTGTGGGAACCAGCCTTCAAGTTGGCCCCAGCAATCCTCGCCTACTGTATTCATACCCTTGTTTAATCCCCTCCCACACGAACCGTGTGTGTGGCTTGTTTGGCCAATAGAACATGCTGTCTGTGGTCAGCAGTCCTTGAGATGGCCCCAGTTATCCCTATCTCCTGGTAGTCATACCCTTGTATAATCCCTTCCCCAAGAACATGGGCCACTTATAACCAATAATAAGCGAGTCACTTCTAGCCGATACAATATGGTCAAGGTAATAAATGTCAATTGTGAGATTAGGTTACAGAAAGACCCTGGTTTTCTTCTTGTTTGTGCTCTCTTGGTCTTTTCCTCACTGGATCCGAGGAAAAACCAGCCACCGTTTTGTGAACTGCCCTATGGAGAGACCCATGTGGTGGAGGAAGTGAGGCTGCCAACAGCCAGGGGAGTGAGCCTAGAAGTAGATCCTCCCTTAGTTGAGCCTTGAGATGCCTGCAGCCTCAGCCAGCACCGTGAGAGAGAGCCTGCAGCCTCAAGAGAAACCTTGAATCAGAGGCACCTAGGTAAGCTGTCTCCAGATTTCCTGACCCCTAGAAATTATGAGTTAATCATTTTTTAAAGCTGCTAAGTCTTGGGGTAATTTGTTTTGTAGCAATAGATAATCAATGCAGTATCTGACTTTTGAGGCTAGGTCATAAAAGACATTGCTCTTCCCACTTCGATCTCTCTTTCTCTTGGATTACCAGCCCTGGGGGAAGCCAGTCACAGATCATGAGGAGACTCAAAATGTCCTATGGAGAGGTCCATGTGGTCATGAGCTGAGGCCTCTTGCCAACAGCCAGCACCAACTTGCCAGATATGTGAATAAGCCATCTTGGAAGCAGATCGTTCAGTGCCGTCAAGTCTTTGGTTGGCTGCAGCCCCAGAAGACATCTTGACTACAATCTCATGAGCAATCTGGAGCCAGAACCACAAGTTAAGTTGCTCCTTAATTTCTGATCCAAGGAAAGTGTAAAATAGTGAAGTTATTGTTATATTAAGCTGCCATATTTTGGGCGTAAATTGTTTTGCACCAAAAAATAATGAATGTAGCATAGAACAAGAGACTCAGAGTTATCCTACCTAAGTAGAGGAGCTGGGGTATTTATACACCAATACCCATCTATCAATGGATGAGAGCTGTTTCTAGGGTCTATTAATTCTCCAGCAGTTCCCTGTGGGCACAGAGGGCTTCAGTGGCCAGAAGAAGCCTGCAGGCAAAGAGATCCAGATGTCGGCAGTTGGAAGTCAGGCCTGGGTGTACCGAAAAGTAAAGGTGAGGGGATATGGGATGGGTTGCTCACGGGACTTGCTAACTTGCAAACTCAGTTGAAATTTCATCTACATTACTTCCCTCCTCCCAGGCAAGCTTGGAGTACCTACTCCTTCTTTAGGGCTTGGTCCCTCCGGGTGGTTTTCTGGTAGAAGGAAGAGGAAAAGGACAAGCATCTCTTTATATAACTGTGCCCATCTCTGACGTTCCCTTTGTTGGATGGTGGTGGTTCTTGGGCCAGCAATGACTGGTTGTTGATGCCCTCTGTGGCAGGAGTTCAAAGGCTAGACCTCCTTGCAGTGTGCGTGTCTAGATTTTCTGAATGGCCCTGTGTCAATTCCCTGATGGATATTCACCTCTTCAACTTCCACTCAGCTTTCACTACTGCCTCCCTTTGACTGGTGGGCAGCCCTGTTGGGTGGAGTAGAGGCAAGATAAGTCAAGTGCAGCCACTTTAGGTGATGTTGCTTGACTTTTGGGGGAATCACATCGTCAGCCTCACCAAAATGCTGAGGTGCAGGTTGTTCTGGGCTTTTCTCTGCCGTGTACCTCCTCTTCAGGAGTATGCCCTGCTAGGGTGGACACAGGACACAGGGCATTCCCATCTTGCAGTAATCTCAGATCTTTACCACTGATTCAGAGCCCTTTCCATTGTCTTCTAAATGGGAACAGCACTCACACCTCTCGGGAGGAATCATTTCTCATCCAGCACTACTTTCCAGTTGGTGACTCAGGTGTGCATCCCAGCTTCTGTTTTTGGAGCAACAGAAAAAGTCTTGCCAAGTACCCTGTAATACAAATAAAATGCTTTCACAGTGCTGGGCAGTGGGTACTCCACGAATGTTCATTTCCTGCCTCTTCTCAGTGATGACAATGGAGGTTGCACAGGTGTGGTTGGCTTGAAGACATGAGGTTTAATACAATAGGCTCAGAGAGAGGGAAAGAAAAGAGCTCATGCATTCTTGGCTCCTAGTGCAGAGCGTAGCATAGAATGGGTGCTGTAGGTATTCACTGAAAGAATGAAAAACATAGCTGATGTAGGAGTCTTTTCAACAGAAAGCAAATGCATAGAGGCATAGAGGTCCATAGCGCCATCCTCTGGGAAGACACAGGGTGGTGGCCTTACCCTGTTCATCAGTGGCCAGCTCCTTCAGGCCAGGAACCTTTCCTTCCCAGCCAGGCTTCCGTTATTGGGCACCAAGCCGCTGCCATCCCACTTGCTTTTTTTTTTCCCTGTAAAATGTGGCCATAGCCAAGTCCCTCACCATACACCCTCCCTTCCAGAGGAAGGCTGCTCAGGCTCCCTCCCCCTTCCCTTTCTTCCTTCTTTTCTTGTTCCATCCATATATTTCTGTATCTACTACAAAGGTCAGAAAAACAAATCAATGAAGAGAAGGACCCAATAATCCTAAGACCTGACTCAGGGATGGGAGGTGGCGAGGGAAGCCGCTCAATAAAATGAAAGAGAATTTAAAAATTCCCTGAACAAGGCACAGCATGGGGTCCCGATCAAAGGACTAGGCGCTTTGGTCCTGTGTGCACGAGCTGGATGCTCTGAGGCTGGGGGAGAGATGGGCTTCCAGGCCTCGGTCTCCCTGCCTGTTTCCTTTCCATCACACACACAAAAACACATACACACACAAAAAAACACATACGCACACATTCATTCTCTCTGTCTCGCTCGCTCGCTCTCTGTCTGTCTGTCTCTCTTCTTGGACCACCATTTGTTAAGGAAACATCTGACTATGGATTTCAGGAGTCTGGGAAGCAGAGGGAAGAAGACATTGACAGCTTACTTATTTCCCTGTAGAGGTCCCATTTGCCAGCGCTGCACCCAAGATCTCCACCCACTACAAGAGAAGTACCAGGTCAAGGGTATTGATAGTGACTGAGGAACAGAACGTTACAGATCCCACCTGGAATTTTCTGAACCTACCTTGAAAGAAGGTATGAAAATAAAAGCTGGTGGATCTTAAAAGAGCTAAATCAGCTTCTAAAGTCCCTTCTTCGTGAACAGCAGCTCTTCCATGAAGTCCTTCCTGACACCTATCACTCCCTAACCCCCACGGAGCACTCTTTCCTCAGAGCATCCACTATACTCCAGTACTCTTCTACCAGAGCACCAGGGTTGCATTATCATTCCTCATTATTTGTCTGTCCCATTCTATTCTAGGAGGGTCGAGGGTAAAGCAGATCAACGGCAGACTGCCTGAGCTCAAATTGAGCCACCAGCCCTTACTGGCTGTGTCATCTTGGACAAGTAACTCAACCTTAGTTTCCCCATCTGTAAGCCTTTGTGGCTTTTCTCCTCCAGGTTCTATAGCCTCTGTTCTTCTCACAGTTTTTCATGTAACATGGCTTCCAAAAACCCCAAAAAGGTTTTTTTTTTGTTTGTTTTTTGTTTTTTGTTTTTAGCAAGAACAGCATCATCAGAATAAGACTAGAAGTTCCTCACTTTGGGAAGGCTCCCTTGGATGTATATGTTCTAGCATGTTTGCTATCAAGGGACACATCACTTTATGCTTATTGTGCAGAGCTATAGAAAATATGTGGACTTCCATATATTCCTAGGTAGAGAAGACAACATATGTGCATGTCTATGTTTATGTGCATGTTTGTGTGTGTGTGTGTATGTGTTGTGTGTGTGTGTGTGTGTATGGGTATATGTGATTCTTTCCCTGCTTGTTTCCAGAGTTTGGAGGTGGCTAGCTGATTGAAACAGAATAAAGATTATGGGAAGGATGCAGAAATAGATACTTTAAGATTTCTGAGTTGAGCAGATTAAACATGTATGGGAAATTTGGCTTTTTTTTTTTTTTTTTTTTTGAGATGGAGTCTCACTCTGTCGCCCAGGTTGGAGTGCAGTTGCACAATCTCGGCTCATTGCAAGCTCCGCCTCCCAGGTTCAGCAATTCTCCTGTCTCAGCCTCTAGAGTAGCTGGGATTAGAGGCGCCCCGCTAATTTTTGTATTTTTAGTAGAGACAGGTTTCACCATGATGGCCAAGCTGGTTTCAAACTCCTGACCTCAAGTGATCTGCCCGTCTTGGTCTCCTAAAGTGCTAGGATTACAGGCATGAGCCACTGCACCCACCATTTGGCTGTTTTTTTGTTTGTTTGTTTGTTTTTAAGTTAAAATTCTAAAGGAAACCTTCTTGGTTACCATGTTTTATTGGGAGGAGGAAAAATGGTTTTACTTGCTGTCCCTAACTATTTCTTGCTTCCAATAGGTCAGAGAAATGGCAGCTGGATCCAGGAAGATGAGAAATTTGAGCAGGCTTAGAAGTTGGCAGCCTACAACACATTGATTTGTGTCTTTTTTTTTTTTAAGCCTACCTTTTCTTTGTCTTTTTCTGATTTATAAAGCTACAAAACCAAATATAAATCTTTTATTTGTAAGCCACTTTCCACATTATTCATCTAATAACCCTCTGTGTGGCATACACATTATTTTTTCCATAAATTGAAGCACCATAGAGGGTGAGAACGACTTGTCCATTATTTGGATATACAATTTATCTATTCATTCTTTTATTGATAGACATTTCAGCTATTTACACTTAGGGACTTTTATAAATAAAGTTACTATGAACATTATTGTACAGGTCTTTTTGTGCATTTGTGTTTTCATTTTTTGCCAGGTCATATAATAGGTGAATGCTTATTAGAAATTGATCACCAGTTTTCCATAATGTTTTTTTACCAGTTTACATGCCCACAAGTGGCGTCCAAGGGTTATAGTTCACTACATCCTCATCAATGCTTGGTATTGCATCTTTGGTTTTAGCTATTCTTGTGGGTATGCAGATGTAATTCATTGTGGTTTTAATTTGTATTTCCCTGATGGCTAACAACTTTGAGCATTTTATTACATGTGACCTGGCCATTTGAATATCTTCCTCAGCACCAGAAGGAATGAACTATTACTATTCGCAATAACATGGATTAATTTCAAGCACACTGTGTTGAGTTAAAGAATCCAGACACAAAAGAGAACCTACTGTATGATTCTATTTTTATGCAATGAAAGAAAAGACAAAGCTGATACATAGCGACAGAGGTCAGAATAGTGTCTGCCAAGGAAGATGGAGGTGTGGAGGGTGTGTTGATGAATGGGTCATTAGAGAAGTCTCTGGGGGTAATGGGAGTGCTATTGATCTTCATCTGGGTGAAGATTACACAGGATTTGTTTCCTCTGGCTTTATGAGCTCAACCTGGTCCTGTGCCAGAACATCTCTGTGTGTGGTCACCGAAGGCCAGTGGCTGACACGCCCTGCTCCACCAGCCCAGGAGGAGGCCAGAGAAGGGGGCCTGGCAAGCCAGAGAGCCACATTCTGCCTTCTCCCATAGTATTAGCATTTGCTTCATCATATAACTAAGCAAAACCGCTTCACCCAGTTGTTCATTTTGTACATTGTACAAAGTTACATGGCAGAAGAAGTGAGTAGGCACTGGAATCCAGCTGTAGGCCCTGGCAGTTTCAGATCAGAGCAGGTGCCCTTTCCTAAACATCCTCTGAGAGGGAAGCCTTTTAAAAATTTTGTAGAAAGTCATGCTTTAAGCTAGCATGGCATTGTGGCTAATGTTGGGTCATAAACAGCTGTTCATAAGCAAAGTTTGCCTTGGTACTTGTTGAAATGGCAGTTTCTAATCACTTTGGTGGGGAGACATCTCTTCCTAAAATAGAGGCACATTTGGGGAGTTTTTTTTTTTTTTTTTTTTTCTCGAAATAGAGGCTCGTTGTATTGCCTAGGCTGGAGTATAGTGGTGTAATCTCAGCTCACTGCAGCCTCCACTACCTGGGCTCAAGAAATTCTTGTGCCTCAGTTGCCCAAGTAGCTGGGATTATAGGCATGCACCACCGTGCCTGGCTAATTTTTTTTTTTTTTTTTTTTTTTTTTTTTGTAGAGACAGGGTTTCTTCATGTTGGCCAGACTGGTCTTGAACTCCAGGCCTTAAGCGATCTGCCTGCCTTGGCCTCCCAAAGTGCTGGGATTATAGGCGTGAGCCACAGTGCCCAGCCTTTGGGGGTATCTTTATGCTTGTTCTTTCATTCTTCTCCCATCCATCCGTCCATTCATCCATCCATCCATCCATCCAGCCAGCCAGCCAGCCAGCCAGCCAATGTTTTCTGTGTATCTAGGATGGTGCATGCTATGTACTGAGTGCTGTGCTAGCTGCCAGGGATGCAATGGCATTTTTCTTTTTATGCTCATGTCTCTGACTCCCCAGTACTTTGAAACATCTCTGGCCACAGTATGCAACATATTTTTGATTTCCTGGCTGAAGAGTACAACTTTGCCCTTGGATGTCACATACAAGCTGGAGTAATCTTCATGAGGCAGTGTTTTCTCAGCTTCACACCATCAGCTCCTCTTTGTCTGTGGTTAAGAAAAAGTCCTGTCAGGTTGGGCTCATCTGTAGTGCTGCCTGCTCTGGTTTTTGGCCACCAGAAGACTACGTGGAGGGACTGGTGTAAAATCTTACTGCTTCTTCTAATTTAGACTCAACTAGAGAGTATTCTTGCATTCTGAAATAGGGGAAAAATGAGATGGGGTGTCATAATAATCAAAGTGATAATTCCTTACATTCGTATAGCATTTTAACTATTTCCAAACCATTCTCACATTAAATATCTTTTTCACATTAAATATCTTAACATCCAGTGATAAGGGGGTAGATGGTATTAATGTACCAGAAACTCCATTGGATTAACTGGCTAGATACTCTGCCCCACTGCCAGCTAATTAGAACTGGGTCCTAACTTCTGGTCTTTAAGGAGCCCCAACAGATAAGGAGTGTCAGTCAGTTACCTTAGAATTAGCCAAGCAGTCGCAACATTCTCTTGGGATGAAGAGATTGCTATTAATGCTTAGCATTCTTGTTCAACAGCACTTCTACCTAGCTGGCCTGGGAGTTAGAAGTCTAGAGAGGTGGTGGGCAGCTGGTAGCCCACTCCCATTGGGAACAGAACAAGGAGAGAAGGAATAAAAGGCTCAAGGAGACAAAGTGTCTCAATAAATACTTCTAGCTGGGTTGATAGCAGAACCAAGAATAGAATTTTAGATGATCAGATGGTACAAATTTGTCTTGTAGCAACTGACCTCATGTTGCATTGTGAGATTTTTGTTTCAAAATAAAGATTTAAGTCATTTCCTATTAACCTTTTTATAATTTCTCATCTAGAAATAGACTTTGCAGAAACAAGATGATGTCATATAAGTCAAAGAGGACCAGGCTTGAAGAGAAATAGCCCTGCTTTCTGACTGGAGTGTATGTTGTTAATATCAAGTTGGCCTGGAGAAGTTGTTAGCCAAGAAAGGCTATGGTTGTACTTGGAAAGTGGGAACATTGGGAACTTACTGGGGGACTCCTGGTACTCAAACCTGGAGGGGTCTTGGAGACCTAGGTGGGTGGGCTAGAGCTGACTGGGACAGTGTAAAACCAGATGGTGCTTGGCTTTATAAGGCATGTTGATGTTCACTATAGCAGGAAAGGACCTTGAATGCGGTTATGATGGAGACTTGGAACTTGGGCATTGGCAAGTAGGTGTCCAGGATAAAGGCAGACATGGAGAAGAAATCTGAAAGGCCCTTAAGCCTTTTGGCAGAGAGAATCAGATTCTATGCTGAAAGACCTAACACAGTGCTTGGTGTTTAGTAGGCACTCAACAGATATTGGTTCCCCTAAAGATACTGGGTGGTCAAAGTTGAATAAATCCAAATAACCACAGTGCAATTCTAGGAAAACATTTGTATAAGGAGTAGCAGGATGTTTGCAATAAAAGTCAATGGCTTCTTTGTTATAAAAAATTGTGGATGTTGTTGTTGAGGTAGTGTGGGGAGGCCCAGAGTTCTTCTGCACTGCTATTTGGTGTTTGCCTTTCTCCTCAGTGAATCTGTGAATCACCTTCTGGGAGTCCTCATTGTTCCGTGGAGCACAAATCTAAAAACCTGTAGATTAAAGGATCTCTAAGGACAATTCTGACTCTAAGCATCGATAATTTTTATCATTAGCAAATTTGTCCCTAAGTCATCTGTTCTTTTGTCATCTGCGCAGTGTCCTTGGTTTACTTTGGTACCCATGACTTAGCTGTGTAGATACTGGGTTTGGATATCAGGGATTGTAGAGGTGGCCCCATATGGCCTTTTGTAGCAGAAGGCTGTCTTTTTCATCAATTCCACTAAAAAGTTTTCCAAAGAAGTCCTAGACATGGATGTGAATCAATTTTCCCCAAAAAAACCTTTGACAGAACTATGGTGGATGGCAAACATGGCCATGATCATTTCCTTCCTTGTATTTACATCCCCATACAATGTGACTTTGCAGAGCCTCTTATCAAGCTATGGAGTATATTTCCTCCCCCTTTTAGTCAGAGACAACCCTGTAGCTCAAGCTGACCATTAGTATGTGATAGAAGTGACACTGTGCCTGTTCTGACCACAGGCCTTGGGACACCTTGCAGCCTCTGCTCTCACTAATCTGCTATCAATAATCAAAGTGATAATTCCTTACATTTGTATAGCATTTTAACTATTTCCAAACCATTCCCATGTTAAATATCTTAACACCCAGTGATAAGCGGGTAGATGTTATTAATTACACAGAAACCCCATTGGATTGACTGGCTAGGTACTCTGCACCACACCCTTTTGGAACCCTGCTCAGTCATCACATGACTGACCAGCCCAGTTTAGCAAGCTGGATGATGAAGATCATGTTGCCTAGAGATGAGCTGTCTTGGCTGAGGCTATGCTGTATCAGCCAGTTTCCAGCTGGCCTGGCAGTTGATTGCAGAGGCACGAGTGAGTCAAGACCAGAAGAACCACTCGTCTGAGCACAGCTCAAATTGTCAACCCACAGAATTGTGAGCTAAATAAAGCATCGTTATTTCAAGCCATTGGGTTTTGGATAA
Organism: Pan troglodytes; assembly: GCF_028858775.2. Lineage (NCBI taxonomy): Eukaryota > Metazoa > Chordata > Mammalia > Primates > Hominidae > Pan > Pan troglodytes. Next base: position 44,662,888 of record NC_086015.1, read on the forward strand.
TTTTTTATGCAGCAAAAGTTAATAGATGTAAGGGGTCAACTAAGGCAGTGACCAACAGACTCTCTAGAATCTTAGTGCAGTCATCATAAAGGCCTAGGATGATCCTTAGTGGCAGAGATCATGTTATGTGTTTCACAAACCATTTTGTTTTCTTCTTGGGCATACAAGAATACCACATTTCCCAGCCTTCTTGTATCTAGATAAGGCCATATCACTAATTCTGTCTAGAAGTAATGTGAACAGAAATGATGAGTGTCATTTCTGTGCTGGGATGGTAAGTCTTCAGTTTGCTTTCTCAAATTCTCTCTTAATTCATCTGCCAGATGGGTGAAACCATGACTTCAAAGACCATGATGGCAGAGCCACCAGATAGAATTGAATTGCTTAGAAGGGAGTGCCTCACCTGTATCCACCTGTGATGTGAGCTATTTATATTATCTTAAGCTACTGACATTCAGAATTGTTTGTTATAACAGCTAGCATATATTACTCTAATACCTAGTTAGAGACACGGTATAGTTAACATCCTAGAGCTCCAAGGGAATTTATTTTCAAGATATTAAATATATTTATTTTTAATTTTATTATTTATTTCTAATACAAAAATAAGACAATACATTCACATGCTTCAAAATTCAAAAGATAAAGAAGGATTTAGAACACACGCAATAAAACTTCTTATACCTATCCACTAGCTATCCAGATCTTTCTTTGAAATCAATGTCAGATATTTCCTGTGTATCCTTCAGAAATATTTTTGCATATGCAAACAAGTGAATGTATGTATGTGTGCGTGTAGGGTAGCATGATGTTTTACACATTGTTGTGTACCTTAAAATTTTAACACTAAATTTTGGAGATCTTTCCTTATAGTACATAAATAGCTTCCTTATTTTTTTCAGCTGTATACTAGTGCATTGGATGGATATATTATAATTAACTGAACCGTTCTCAAGTTGATTACCATTTAGCTTGTTTCTACCCTTTTGCTAAGACAAACAATGGTGCAGTGACTCCATCTTTACACATATGTCACTTTGCACAAGTGTGAGTTGACCTTAAAGAAAAATTACTAGAATTGGAATCAAATGGCAGTATACATTTACATTGTTGAAGGAGGTTTCCAAATTTTATTTATAGAGATTTTACAATTTAAACTTCTTACAGTAATATATGAAAGTGCCTGTTTTTCAACACCCTCCTCAACACAGTGTGATAATCACCATTTCAATGTTTGATGAGCTGATAACTTTTCTATTATATGTGCTTTGTGAATCTTTTCATATGGTTAAAAGTCATTGGTTTTTTCATGAACTGTCATTTGCTAATTTTTCTATGATATTGAATGACTAGTCTTTTTTCATTACCTGGAGCCATAGGAATACATAATGTTCATGTTGAGAAGAAGACAGGGTCTACCTTCACTACACACAACTAAGTACAGCTCAGGGAATCCAGACAGTGAAGTAACCACTGCCAATCCATCTGGACAGGAGGAGAAGGGAAACTCTAGCTTTGCTCAAGATCATATCCATAAGGCCTCCCAGGATGCCTGGCACACAAGAAGCCCTCAATAAATTTTACTATAGTTTTAATTAGCAGATGAATGAATATCAAATGATGGAGTTTGGCAATTCTTTTTTTTGACACTGAATTCCTTCTAGAACTTGGTTTCTGCCCTTACGAATGGATCCTGAGACCAGGAAGGTGTCAGGTGTTGGTAATATAGGAACTAAGGATTCTTCTGCTACATCAGCTAGAAGAGAGTGCCAGAGGCTGCTTAAGGCAGGACCTTGTGCTCCAGAGACTCTCCCCACAATCTCAATGCTCCAGGCAGTGTTGAGGAGCCGAATGATGACATGTGTGTTGGCTGGGATGGGTTCTGCCAGTTGCCACTTGGTCCTTCGCGTTACTGTAGCAGAACAGAATGAAACAGGAGATATTGGTGAGTTTTATCCCCTGTGAACTCCAGAGCCTTCCTTCTCCTGTGGAGTCCAGTGCCTCCCCTCTCGTCCTCAACATCAAAACCACTTTTAGAAAATGTTTCTCTGTTACTCACCTTCCTGGTTTGGGTTCCTACAGCAATCCACCCTGGGAAAGAATTTGTGTGCACGTAGTTTTTTTGGGAAGTGAAGACAATTCCAGTGGACAAGAGATGACCGTCAGGCAAAGAGATGCCAGCACTGGTGGCTGGAAGAGAGACCAGTAGGCACTTCAGTGATCTGGGTGAGGGAATATGAGTGGGGCACTGATAACTTCTGCTCCAGCCACTTATACTCTGGCCTTGTCTCCAGTCTGGCCCCACCCGTTTCTTCCACCTATTTTTCTCCTAGCACCCAGAGTGATCTAAAATGAAAATCAATCCCTTCACTTTTCTGCACTTAAAGCACAAACTCCTTAGCAAAGCCTCAAAGCTTACAACTGCCCCTTGCCCTTCAGGTTTCGAACCAGAGACACCTGTGGTTCCCAAACAGCACTCACCCCAACCCCACCACCGCTGATGCAATCACTTCATTGCCCTGAGACTGACTGACTGCCCCGTCTGTGTTCCCCTGATGCTCCAGCTGATGCGAGCACCTCCAAGGCTAAGACTAGGTCCCTGAGCTTCTGTATCCACAGCCCCAGGCACCCGGCATGCAGCAGGCCCTTAAGGGCTGCCTGTTGAACAGATATGTGAATTTAAATGATGGAAAGAAAGCATCAGAAAGGGCATCAGGAGCAGTTAAGAGAACGGTTTTGTTTGTTTGTTTTTTGAGACGGAGTCTCACTCTGTCACCCAGGCTGGAGCACAGTGGCGTGATCTTGGCTCACTGCAACCTCCACCTCCCGGGTTCAAGCGATTCTCCTGCCTCAGCTTCCCGAGTAGCTGGGACTACAGGCTCCTGCCACCATGCCCGGCTAGTTTTTTTGTATTTTTAGTAGAGATGGGGTTTCACCATGTTAGCCAGGATGGTCTGTATCTCCTGAGGTCGTGATCCACCTGCCTCGGCCTCCGAAAGGAGGCCTGGGATTATAGGCATATTTTGAGGGAAAGGGAACAAATAGGTATTTTGCTAAGCACCCACTAGGAACAAGGAGCTTCCTAGACATTATCTTACTTAATAGTCATAACGATCCTGTTACTATTCCCATCTAAAAAAAAAACAAGAAAACTTAGACAAAGAGAGGTTAAATGACTCTCCCCAAGTCACGTGGATGGTGGATGGTGAGTGTCATAGCCAGTATGCAAATGCTGCTGTCACAAATAAATGACCAGAAAGCCCACACACTTTTTAATCACACCACTGCTTGCAATTATACCCTCTGTGTACACTGCAAAGTCAGCTTTATGGATGTGAGTCTTTAAACCTCTCAGCTGAGAATGCCTACCCCTTCTTTCAGGCAGTGAGGCCACACTGGGCTGAGGGCAGATGGGGCAAGGAGACTGTGCCCCACCCCTCCTCCTCTCCTAGACATCACTGGTGGAAATGCTTGCGATGCTTGGCTCCTCAGAGCCTCTCTTGGTTCTGAAAGTCAGCATTTCTGTTATCACACGTTATCAGTGCCAGGTCTCCCTGGGACAAAGTGCTTATTGGAATCCTCCAGAAGCCTACTTTACTTATCACACGTCCCACACCAGAAAGGTCCTGGCTCTCTGGAAACAAGCCCCTTTCCATCAGTCTGAGATGGAATTAACCTCCCAAAGGACCCCGTGCAGCCTTTATGAACCAATCAAAATTGGTTCCACATTGAGTTTCCATGGGTTTTATTTTATTTTCCCTCCAAATCTCACTGCTGTTGCATTAGGCACCAGCTTCTGCAAGTTGCTTAGAAACTGCTTTGCATCAGCCGGCTCATCCAGGTCCCCATGTGCAGGCAGAGTGATAAGCACCACTACTTATTTTTTTTTTAAATACAGACATATAATTAAGGAAAACATTCTGATGTCTGCAAAGTCCAGCTGGCAACAAATAGCCAGTGAGAAAGGGCTCAAGGTGGAACAGAGCTAAGGATTTCAATGTGAAAATGAATAAATAAGACCCCCATTCACTCCTCCCTTTGTAAACATAGGGTCAGCACCAGTTTTAGGTGACTCAGTTTTTTTCCAAAATTGGTTCTACTCTGGGTTTGCCCAATCCTTCAGAACTAAAGATGTTTCTCAAGGGGGAGACACTTCTAATTCCATGTGTTACTATTCTGAATGAGAACAAAAAAGAGAAGAGAAGATACTACCTGGCAGTGGACATGTGTTGTGTTTGTTAGCTCAGCCGCCATGCCACCTCCTTCTGCAAATGGCACTTGGATTTTGCTTTGGGGTGCCACCTCCTCCCTGTTCCAAGTCATGGGATTTGTGGGGGTTACTCAACCCACAAGGCTCCAGGGAGTAGACACATGACACTGGCCTGGCCAGTGGAATTGCTAAGGGTTTGGCGTGTGACCCGCACTGGCTCCAGGAGAGTCAGCCCTGGCACTTGGTTGGAAGTCTGGGAAAGGTGGTATTTTCTTCCTGTTGTGTTTGCAACCCCGGTAGAGTAAATACCTGATTCTGCTGGTGGTCATCTTTGCTACCATGTAGGAGGGCCTGCTGAGGATGAAGCCAAAACAGAATAAAATTAAGAGATAGAGACCATATTGGTGTATCCACTGAAGCCAGACTTTCCAGTTAAGTGGGTGCTAAATTTCCCTTCTATTTTACTTGAGTCTGTTTGACTTGTGCTTTTTGTCATTTGCAGCCAAATAGTCTTGGAAAGCAATTGTGCCAATCCCTCACTTTCACCAAAGATCTGCTTCCTACCTTTTAGATAGGGCCAGGACAGAAGGACTCTGCTTTATGGGTTCTCATGAAGGTCTTGATACTCATTGGTAAAGTACTTCTCCCCTGTAGGGGGAGCTGGGGAAAGGGGAGTGGGTATGTGCTCAACAACATGGAGAAGGGGAATGATGTCTTGAAATTCTCTCTTTTTTTCCTTCAATTTTTATTTTAAGTTCCAGGGTACATGTGCAGGATGTGCAGGTTTGTTACATAGGTGAATGTGTGCCATGATGGTTTGCTGCACAGATCATCCCATCATCTAGGTATTAAGCCCAGTGTCTATTAGTTATTCTTCCTCTCCCCAACCCCCCAAACCCCCTGGACAGGCCCCAGAGTGTGTTGTCCACCCCTCATGTGTCCATGTGTTCTCATAGTTCAGCTCCCACTTATAAGAACATGCGGTGTTTTGTTTTCTGTTCCTGCATTGGTTTGCTGAAGATAATGGCTTCCAGCTCTATCCATGTCCCTGCAAAGGACGTGATCTCGTTTTATTTATTTATTTATTTATTTATTTATTTATTTATTTATTTATATGGCTGTGTAGTGTTCCATGGTGTATATGTACCACATTGAAATTCTCTTTGAAGTCAGCAGAATTGTGTGCACGGATACAGTGCATGGATGTGGTGGCTGAAAAGAAACATCAGACATGGGCTCTTAACTCCAGAAACTTAGATGTTGAGAAACAGCGACAGGACACACGTGTAGTAAAGCTAAAGACAAGCCCACAATATAGGCCCTGACAGAAGACCTAGACAGTCAGAGTTGTAGGACTTCATGGAAGGTGGAGAGGAAGGCTTCCTAAAGCTGTTGGGTCAGGGAATTAGAGTGGTAGGTAGAGGGGAAGGTGGAGGGATGATATCACTGGAACCAGTACAAATTTGCAAGACTAGAGACTGCCCAGGCCTTTAAACCCATGTGTCCATTTCTGGGTGAGAGGTCCTCCTCTTGTCCTCTGTTCCCTTCATTCACTCTACATCCTCTTCCCTTCTCCTACCTTCTCTCCATCCCTGAAAGTTTTCATGTAGCTGGGGACTAGTGAGAGGCTGTGATTGCAGGGATTCATTTCTGTCTGCTCTACCACCCCTGGGAATCCAGCACACGAGCTTTGAATTATATTGGGGCGGAACTAGGTTAGACTGAAGGAAGAACCAAGCAGGACTCCTAAAAAAGCCCACATCAGTTGCCATGACAATATGCTGACTCTTTCCCCGAAGGAATTTTAAAATAGGTCACACTTTCCTTTTTATGGGAGGTTGAGAGTCCTGCCAGGAACGATGATGGGGCCGGCAAAGGACTCAACACTGAAAGGTCAAATTCTGTCAGATCACAGATTTCACTTATAGAAATCTGTACAAAAAGACAATTCCTTCTCCTCCGCTGGGATGCTCCCATGTGCTACCTGTTTGTGCAGCCTGGGAAGCACACGTGGTGGTCCAAGTGATGGAGAGGCCTGTGTGGTTATGGTTTCTTGACATGCCCCTCTCTGTGGGTTTAAGCATTACCTGGGTGCACCCACCCATCCTTCACAGCAAGCGCTGGTGCCAGTTTGTGGCTTTCCTTTCAGTGCCAGAGTGAGATCCCCTTAAGCATCCCTGTCTTCTGTTACTAGCTCCTTTGGATCCAGATTTGACTCCTTTATTTACCACTTACTGAACATGAGATGCACTTAGGCTACTGCAACTTTTGGAGCCTTGGTTCCTAATCCGCAATAACTGGGGGCATATCGCCTACCTGGAAGCACTGGAGAGGAGAAGCCAAGATAGTGCAAAGAAATGGCCCATCCCTGTCTCTGGCACAGAGCAGACATATAGTCATTAACTGTATCCTTTTCCTCTCTTTTGGAGGAAATTACTGAATTTAGGGCAGTCATACCTTTTTAGGAGCTGCTCCCAGCTCAGCTCAGGTGTCCCTTAGGCCAAGATGCCTTTCCTGAAGCCGCACCTTATGCAAATCTCACTTCATACTCTCTCCTGGCCTCCTTCATTCTCCTTTCAAATCTGTACTTAAATGTTTATGATCATTTGATTAATATCTGCTTCTGCGGTAAGAACGAGAGTGCAGGCACCGTGTCTGCTATGCTCTCTGCTGTATCCCCAGTGCCTGGAACACAGTAAGGGTTCAGTAAATGTTTGTTGAATGAACAAATGAGTGATCAGAAACCCTGCTTGGTAGTTGCATATGTCTTTGCTTAATAAGACATAGGGGAAATGAAGACATTGCTATCTAATAAGTGTAATTTATCTGGGAGGAAAAAATTGTTGCCAACGTGAGCCCATGTGATATTTATAAATAATTAAATGGGCCCTTGATGGTGAAAATGTGAGTAACTCCTAGAGTTATTGTCTGGCTGAATTTTGCTTTTGTTTGCTCTGGTTTAATGCAGCAGTCTTCAAAATTTGCATCTGTTTCTTCCACCTGCTGAATTCCATGGACTAGATCACATCTGTGTTGCTTTAGGTGCTTAGAAGAGGTATTCAAGTCAGAATCTATGCCTAATTGTTGCCTCTCAGATAACTATTTATGTGTTTCTTCCTTCCTACATGGAAGCATGGTCATGAGTATATTTGTGCCTTGCACCTTCCTACTTGTGTTCCCTTGGGCTTGAACATGGTGATAGCTATATCACAGGCACACAGGCATGCATGCCTATGCATGTATGTGCACATGAGTGTAAGCACATGTGGAGGCACTGGACAGACAGTGCTCGGAGGATGATTTGCCTTTGTCTTCTGGGGCATGAAGAAGCTATTCCTGTGGGAAAGAGTGCTGGAATTGGAGTCAAGAGAGTCAAGAAAAGAGCACACACTTGGTCATTGAAGAGCTGGCCGTCTTGCCATTAAATAGAAGAGAAACTAAACAAAAAGTCTGAGGGGATCTCTCTGTGATGAGAGAATCAGAGATGGGTGATGGGAAAAAGCAGTGATGCTGATTTTTGTACTGGGCCACATGGAAGCTCAGGGTAAGTAAGATCTCCAGCTAACTCCTGTAGCTCCCTAGACTCTGTGTTCACCATTCCAATTGGAGAAGAACTTCTTCATCATCAAAGTCTCCTTCATATCATCAGGGACTACATCAGGGTTTCTTGGACAGTCTTGCTGGGTGATTGATGTCTGCTAACCCTTCCAGAATTCCTTTAGTAACAGAGAAAGAGATGGTGGCAGAGATGGGTAACTCTCTCTTCTCCCCTTCTATGGTAAATGTTGAGATGGGAAGAGGTTGCCCAACCAGGGACTGAATTTCCCACTGCCACTCTGCTACTCTTGCACTGACTTGGTGTGGTCATGTGACTTATTCTTATCAATAGAATATGACAGGAAGTGATGTGTGCCACTTCTGCCCCTGAATGACCATGTGGAGGGGAGCCACCTACAGACTTAAACACCCTTCTAGGTATGTGAGAAACAAACTTTTATCATGTCAGACCATTACATATTTGGGTCTGTTTGTCACAGCAGCTTGGTCCACACTGAATAATACAGATGGTGTATTAGTCTGGTCTGGCAGCTGTAACGAAATATCATAGACCAGATGGCTTAAATAACAAATTTATTTCTCATAGTTCTGGAGGCTGGGAAGTTCAAGATCAAGGTATGGGTAAGGCAGATTTCATTTTGAAGCCTCTTCTTTTGGCTTGCAGGTGGATACTATTTTGCTGTATGCTCACATGATCTCTCTGTGTGTGTGAGGAGAGAGAGGGAGAGAGAAAGAGAGAAAGAGCATACTAAAATATTCTGCATTTTAGATTCTTTAACAATAAATCTTAGACACCTGTATTAGTTCGTTCTCACTGTGCTAATAAAGACATACCTGAGACTGGGTAATTTATAAAGGAAAGAGGATTAATGAACTCACAGTTCTACGTGGCTGAGGAGGCCTCACAGTCATGGTGGAAGGCAAATGAAAAGCTAAGGCAAAGGAGAAGCAAAGGCATGTCTTACGTGGTGGCAGGCAAAGAGAGCATGTGCAGGGGAACTGCCCTTTATAAAACCATCAGATCTCATGAGACTTCTTCATTATCATGAGGACAGCATGGGAAATACCTGCCCCCACGATTCAATTACCTTCCACAGGGTCCCTCCATGACACATGGGAATTATGGACGCTACAATTCAAGATGAGATTTGGGTGGGGATGCAGTCAAACCATATCAACACCAGTCCATGTCAGTACATAGAGAGCTTCTTCTTTTTCACAGCTATGTAGTGTTTCATTAAATAGCTACCATAATTAATTTAAGCAGTCCATCCTTGATGAATATTTGAATTGTCTCTACTCTTTTGTTGTCACAGACAGTGTAGTAAAGAATAATCTTTTCGTGAGTGTAGAAATATCAATAGGACACAATTCTAGAAGTGGGATTATTGGGTCAAAGGGCAAATGCATTTACAATTTTCATGAATATTTGCTTCTCCCTTTTGAATCTAGTTTCTGGAAGGGTCCAAGGCTCAGCACTTGGTATTTCATTCCTTTAGAGGCTCCTACTACCAGTAGAAGTACTCAGCAGAGCTCAGAGAGTTTCCACACTCTCTAAGTGTGTGCAGTATCTGAGTGGTGCAGTATCTTGCAACACTCCAGGGTAGATGCTGCGGTCCTTTCAGATTCTTTGTGTCTCTGCCCACCAGAGGTTGGGTGTCTGTGCTCTGTTCTCTTGTAACATGGTGTCCACTAGAACTGTGAGCTCTGAGCTGTAGTTTCCGTCTGTCATATGGGGAATAGAAGCTCTCTGGCCCCCATGGGTTGGTGGCAACACTGAAGTGAAGCAATGCATATGGCAGAGCTGCAGAAGCTGTGTGTGTCAAAGGCAGGGCTCTGCACTCAGAACATTTGGGTTTCATTCCCCACTCCATCTTTTCTTAACTCTGAGCATGGGCAGGTGTTTGATCTCTTCAGAAGATCTTAATTTCTTTAGCTGTAAAATGGGAAAGACAATAACAGAGTTCTTTTGAGAATTGTAGAAAACAATGTAAATAAAACACTTAGCACAATGAATGACACAAAGTAAGAGCTCAAAATATATGTCAGTATTAAGTGCTCTTTGATGAGTCAGCAAGCATGATATGCTTCTCTGATTGGCGTTGTGTCTGCCCGTATAACTCTTTTCATGCTCTCCATGCTTCAGACTGTGGTTGAATGATGTATACAGGACACCAGCAAGTTCCTAGCTTCTGTCATATTTAGTCCACTGATCAACTCTTCTTGATGACAAACTGACCTAGCATAGTAACGGCATATCTCAAGTAGAGGCTTTTGGCCCAAGAGTCATCAGCTCAAACATTAAATAAAGTCATAGCCTAAAAGGATGATAAACTCATGAAAAAATGTCCCCTACCTATTTTAAGCTGTTTTTCAATTTGGCCAAACCAAGTGACATTTATACTGTGTCAGTACAGCACAGAAAGAAATTGAGAGCAAAACAATTTCTAGCAGATCTGGGTGATTTAGACAGATAAGCCTCATAGATTGGTGTCCACAATGGATGACCTGGCTGTAGTTATGGTTCTGAGGGCCATGCCATTTTCACAGGGTACATACAACCTTGATTGAGGATCCTCTTTTAAGCCTTAGAATTTACTGGTGTTCTTGATGTATATTAGGCGTTCAGAAAACATTTATGGAAAGAATAAATGAATGAGCCAATGAAGAGAGACTCCATTAGTGAATAAGACATAGAAAAAAGGAGTAAATTCATGTTTTGCAGAGGACCAGTTTTGTTCTGCTGTGGGTTTTACTTCTCTCTGTGGGCCATCATTTCCTCTGACCCAATGTTGGTTTTATTCAATAACCATGATTTATTGGGTGCTTCCTGTGTGAAGGCCTTGTGCTAGAAGCCTGGTGGGCATATAAGGGTCACCAATAATCTATGTGGTTTATTCCATTTTAAATTAGTAAATGTATTCTCCTGGCAGGGGTTGAGATATCATAACAAGCTGTTTGACCCTGTAACAATTGTGCTCCAGAGTGATAACTGACTTTAAAAAATGCAGCTTTGAATGTTCTCTGCCTGTGAAGGCCCAGGTATGAAAATCATTACCAAATAGGAATTAGGGCGAAACACAAGAAGACTGACCCATAATCCAGGCCTAAATCTAAGGTCAAACATTCCCCTACTGCCAGATATCCTGCATTGCTAGTGAGAAGGGAGAAAGGAGAAGGCCAATGAACAAGCCATTTCTGGTGCTTCAAGGATTTCACAAGTTCCAGTGGCCTCTGCCTGTCCCTTAGCCCCAGCCCTACTTCCTGCTATTCTCTTGCCAATAGTTAAATGCAGCCCAGGTCCATCCTTTTAAAGGCAGAGGCCCACTCACCTTTTGAGGGAAGACATGAGTGTATTCTCAGCTGCCAACTGACTTCTGACCTTGGTCATTTAGGAGGGCTTGATGAACTGTATCTGAGCACATATCTTATAACATAACCTTCTTATAAATGTGGCCTGATGTGAGCATCCTGCCTTTGTATTCATAAATATTATGTTTTCTGTTTAAATGATACGTGTAAGGATATGTTTCTTTTTATTTTTATTGTTTATTTGTTTATTCTTACTGTCCTGTGCCAAACACCATGCCAAATCAAATTTTCTGATTTGTAAAAACTATGATTCAGGTTATGGATGACTGCTGAAAGACAACCCCACCCCACTGCCTTCAGCAGTGGGCAAATTTCCCTAATATAGAACAATCGTAGGGCTGCAGAGAATGTCTCCCACCAACACCTATGTGCCTATGTCCCAGGTGCAAAGGGAAGTACGTAGTTATGTTTCATTGAGAATAGGCTGTGCTAGCCATTGTGCGATGTGCCCAATATGTATTAGCTTAATTCTAACTAAGCTTAGTTCTAACAAAATCTTTCAAAAAGGGGCCATTTTCTCATTTTATAAATAAATAAATCAAAGCTCAGAAACACTGACTCATAATAGACCATGCAGCTGGTAAGCTATGAGGAAGTGTTGATTCCTTCAAGGGGTGTATATCATCCAAGGCAGAAACTGCAAACTGTGGGCCATATCTGGCTTTACTTGGCACACATAGTGTTTAAAAACCACCAAAGTTAATTTACTACATTAAAGAGCCAGGAAATTTTACATGAAAATCTAGGCTTTGGACTTCTCTTAAAGAATATCTGGCCACAGCAGACCTGCACACATGTAGGGTAAAAATCGGCTGAAAAATGGCTGCTCTCTCAGGTGGAAGGAGCCCTTCCTAGATCACTGAGGCACCCATTTGGCTGGATTTGTTCATTTTTATCCCTTGACTGGTCCCTTGGCCATTGGAACTTGATAGCTGTCATCTAGATTTCTCTATGAATAATGGTAAGGTATGTGGTATGGAGTAGGGGTAGTGCTGTAAAGGATGAAGAAGTAGGTAGGGCTGTAAAGGATGAAGAGTGATGAAGCAGGAGACATTTTCTAGAATATTCTGGAGCCAGGTCAGCCATTTCAAGCCGAGTTAGCCATTTGGAGTTTGGATTGCTTGGGGTCAAATGAAAGGGCTGCACTAGTTGATTTCTGATTTTCCATCTAGTTCTGAGTTTCTCTTTAGATCTTGTCTCTCCTGGAAAACTATATGCATTTCTTACTGCGAGTGGGTTTGTCATAATTGCTATCAGAAAGGGACTTCATTATCCAGGTTACTATTGAACAGCAATTTTGTGTTGGTCAGCACTGCTAAGTTTACAACTCCAGGGTTCCATTTCCATGGTATTCTACATGAAAGGTGCCTCCTGGGGTTTTGCAACATGGCAGCCATGTGGTGGTATGTCCTATGGTTCTAGATGGATACTGCAGTAAGATAATCTTTCCTCAGGGGCTTCATGTCTAGGACAATGATGTACACTTGTAAAGGACCTATGGACAACTAAAGAAATGTGTCAAACTGTCCATAGAATGCTAGACTAGAATACATGAAAAAGTATTGAAAGCAGGGACCGGTGTTTCAAATTTGGGCAGGATGAGATTGAAAGCTGTCATGCTGCTCCTCACTCTCAAAAGGTGTCATGAAAAAGGCATATGTTTATGAGCTAACTCACGGTGGGGAAGCTGGCCAGTTGGGCCGGGGTCAGGAATAGGAATGAAGGGAAAGAGGAATAGCAATATTTTTAGGGAAAACAAATTTGCCTAAGAATTTTTCCTTCCATTAAAAAAAATTCAGATGGAGCATTTCTTTGGGCATGAAGACAATTATTCAACATCAACAAAAAAGGGTTGCTGCTTCGTTTTTATTGCCCTCAAATGATTTAAAAAATCTACATACTAGGAAAAATTGCATGTACAATTTATATGTATTTTCTGCTAATCACACATCCCTTTTCCGCTAGCTCAGGTAAAAATCAAGTTTTTTTTGTTTTGTTTTGTTTTTAATCCAAGTATATTTCCAATTTCAAGTGCAAAAGAGAGCCAAGTCAAGGACTTTATGAAGAAACCAGAAGTAAGAATTTGCTCTCAGCTAATCCATTCAGTTTCTCAGAGCCTTGTTGGCTCATTGGATCACATTAGAAAATGGGCAGTCTACTTAGGATTTGCTGTGAAATTTCTAGGTGCTTAGACCCAGGGCCACTTGCGCTTCTAGTAAACTGATGGACCTTAGAATTCTGCCAGACATGTTTTTCCTGCGACACAACAGCAATAACTTTATACCACATACTCTCTAACTTCCTCCTTTCTCACAGACTCCTAATTCTGTCATCTTCTGCATGCTATAAAAGAATCAGCTCATCTTTTGATCCACATACATAAGGGTACAAATGTGGAGAAATATAATGAATCCTGAAGAAAACATGAGTTTTGTAGTTATCAGTTCCCCATCCCATTCCCTCAGAATTTATTAATATTTTTAAAGACAAAGGCTGCTGCTGTGACTTTTGTGAATCGCCTTGAGAGCTTTTTATCTGTCTCTGAGCACACAGCCTGCATACAAGGCAAGCCAGAAAACAGATGTTCTGGAAGCAACTCTCAACCAATCACTGAAAGGAGGGCCTCGGATTTTTCACTCCTTAATAAGTCTACAGTATGTTGTCCTACACCGGCTCCTAGAATTCCCCACTAATCACACCCCGGCTGCCCCAGCAGCACCTTGATGACACTATTAGCTGCCTGTCCTTCCCTGTCTCACTTCCCCACTCTAATGGTATTTCCCAGATCACCTCCCAAATCAACTACTTGCACTCAATCCTTGTCTTAGGATCTGCCTTTAGGAAAGTCCAAACTAAGATGTCTATCGAAAGGAGAAAAAGGAAGCTCCACAAGAAGCAGGAATTGATGATTCTGATAGCTATGAAAATGACTGATTAGACAAAGTTAAAAGGGGCAAAGGCTGAATCCGGTGAGTCTGGGACTCTTTGTAAGTCCTTCCCCACGCCCCCCCAACAATCACTTTGCTGAAAAAGAGGGCTTCTATGTTTATTAGATATTTATAAAGAAGGTTATAATAATATTTTTGACATGTGGATATATGACACCTAACAGATTTCCCAGCACATAGTAGGTACACAGAGTACTTGCTGAATTCAAGAGTACAGAGCCCCAAGTCAGATTTGTTTTTTCTATTACATCCCGTCAGTCATTTAAACACATGAATTATTATTACATCCATTCTCCACTTCCACCCTTCATCTTGAACTGTCTGGCTGATTTTTTTTTTCCCTCTCCAAATGTGGGTCTTTGTATTCACTTGTATTGACCCTTTTCTTGTTAGATTTACCCAAATTTCTAGTTACTGAGGTTCTTTTGGCTACTATTACTGTCATCTCATTCTTGCATTCTGCTCACTTCACATTCCCCATATTTTCCCTCAGGACACCATCTCAGTCCTCACCTAAGGCATTGGTATAGCTCTTAACTAGGCAGGAGCAATGTTAAGAACCAGAACAGAAAATCATGTGAACTATGCCACTACTTCCTTTTATCTTAGGGGTGTTAGATAGCCAAGGAACAGAAAACTGCTCAAACTATCTTAAGCACAGGAGGGCTGATTTTAAGCACTCTGGGAAACTTCTTGCACTTTGATTTTTCTCTACCATCTGGGTCCTTGTTGTTTCTTTGCTTTGGCAATGGCTGCATTTGCCTCCCCCTGCAGACTTGTAAATCTGCTCATTCACTGAGGCTCACAATGAGCCACTGTGGGTGCCCTCATGGAGTTCCCTCACACTCCAGGACCACCTGGCCTTCCAGCTCAGCCCTCCACATTCACATACTCTTGGGATTGGCCCAGTTTGATACAAATGTCCACATCTATTCCAACTATCTGTGGCTAAAGGCAATATCGTATTGTATATTGAGCTGCCCCTTCAAGAATGTGAGTGGGACAATTTCTCCATGTTGGCATATAGAAGAGAAGAAAACAATTGTGCATATCTAGAGTCCTCCAAGGCCAAAAATACCTCTGTGGTTAAGAGAGCTTTAATAGGGTAGATTTTGGAGACAGCATCATTTCAAGGCCTCATGACTTCTGGGTAGGCCTGCTATGTGGTTCCTACAGAAGACACAGCCTTGTCCATCCAGATGTCTGTTGGAAGCTTACTTTCACTGGGAAGGCTTTTATTTATTCATTACTAGGAAAACCCAACAATTTCCTATGGTCCATTCTGATTTTAATTAGAATATTAATCAGCTGTACCCAGCACAACTTTGGCTAAAAATCCACAATGCAATATACTAAAATTCCCAGGAACAGAGCCAATTTAATTTGTATTAGATATTTTGCCCCAGGATAGCATTAGGGACTTATTATTGCATGTCTTATGTAGCTATTATTATTATAAATGTGCATATTGTGCAAATTAAAATCACATTTCATTCAGGGCAAAGCTCTCTGTTTGTTTGAGTCCCAGTGACTGCTTCCCTGTTCTTAAAGGAATTAAGTGCTTGCAACACCTGTCATGGTAGATCTCACAGGGAACTCCTCGGACACTGTGCCGCTTATCACTTCATGAAGGATGTAGTTTAACCACTGATGCAGTGGCTGTACTCAGGGCATAGAAGAGTAGCAGATAATGACCCTCACTGTATCTTTGTTCAAAAAGCTTTCAGCACCCAGAATAATATATGATAAATATTATGATGGGGAGGTGCAGAATGCTAAGATACATTTGGTGGGGTCCCTAGCCTTGTCTAGATGTCAGAAAAGGCCTCCTGAAAGACGGGATATGTGAGCCAAGACCTGATGACTGAGTAGGAGTTAAACAAGGGAAGAGAGTGTGGTGTATGGGAGGAATGAATAAAAGTTCAGTATGGCTGCACTATAGAGGGTGGGGTGGGGATGGGCAAAATCAGGACTGGAGCTCTGGGGTAGTGTCTGTAATGGAGAAGTTGAAGGCATGGTAAGGAATTTAAATTCTACCATGAGGAAAGGAAACCAGTGAAGCTTTTAGTAGAGGAGTGAGATATGAGATTTGCATTTTAGTAGGATCCTGCTGGCTAAGATGCGGAGCATGAGTTGAAAGGAATTAACAATAGAAGCAGAGATGGTAGTTAGGAAATTATTTTCATGATGCAAGCAGGAGCAGATGATGGCCCGGACTATGAAAGTGGCCATAGAAATGGAGAGAAGTGGATGGATAGAGAGATGTTTAGGAGGTGGAACTAATAGGTGGTGATGATTGGTTAGCTGTGAGGTGGAGAGATAGAAGGGAGAATTCCACGTTTTTTTGAAACATTTTGGTGCATGATGGTGCCCTTTATTGAGATGAGAAATGTTGGAAGAGAGAAGCATTGTGGCGGGAGGAAAGGTGGTAAGTTCAAAATTGGACATGCTGAGTTTGAAGGCCTGGAACACAGGCAGATGACACTGTCTTGGAGGTGGTTACATATATGGGTCTGCCCCTCAGAAAGAGACCTGGCTGAGAATAAAGAATGAGGAGTCTCAACACAAGGAAGGTCTTTGAAGTCATGAATTTCACTGGAATATCCCAGAGCATGTCACATGAAAAGAGAAGTCCCAAGATAGAGCTCTGAGCAAGAAACATCCTAAGGGTGGAGGAAAAGGAGCATGTGAAGTAGACTAAGGAGGAGTGACAAGAGTGGCCCTGGAGGGAAAGCAGGAAGTACTGGTGCCACCTAAGCTCAGGAAAATGTGTAATGGAACTGCAGGCATAGTCAACAGTCTCAAATGCTACTGAGGACACAAACAAGATGGTTCCCAGAGGAACTGAACTCAATTCCCTATGTCTGTCTATGACCCCAGTGTCCAGAGTAGCCAACAGTTTTAGCCCTGATTTGCTGTTGCATATTTACATTCTGCTTATCTTTTTTTTAAAGCTTAAGTGTATCTTCATAATTTAAAGAATTTTATGCAGCATCAATAGGTGTTCAGTGTAGTGGGTAGGTTTCCTCTTGAACTCTTTCTGTCATTTTGATTAGAAATCTTTATCCAGAAATATATAATCATGGCTTTTCTGTACTCACTGTTATCAACACCACATGAGTGTGTATTTATTTATATCTTCCTTTAAAATTGTGGTTTTAAAATGTGATTTCTGGACTAAAATCATCAGTGTCACCTGATGTGGTTGGCGGAATTCTAAGATGGCCCCAAGACTGCTGACTCCCTGGTGTACATCCCGTTTAATCTCTTCTCTAATCTATTCTCTTTGAATGTGAGTGGGACTTGTGAATATGATGGCATATTACTCCCATGATTGTATTATAAGAAGAAGGAATTTTGCAAATGTACTTAAGGTTCCTAGTCAGTTCACTTTGAGTTGATCAGAAGGGAGAGTATTTAGGCTGGGCCCTTCTTGAAAGAATAGATTTAAAGCATACAAGAAATTTCTTCTGCAGGTCTCAAGATAAAGAAAATTGCCTTATTGTGAGAGGCCTTTGGAGGGCTATATAGCAAAGACATGAAGGTGACTTCTAGTCCCTGGCTAACAGACAACAAGAAAACAGGGCCCTAAATCCTATACCCTCAAGAAATTGAATTTTGTCAACAGCCACCACGAGAGCTTGGAAGAGGACCCTAACTTCCAGAATGGAATGTAGCTCAGAGCCATCTTGACTTCAGCCCAGTGAGAACTTGAACAAAGAAACTAGCTTGGACTTCTGACTCATAGAACCGTGAGATGACAAAGGTGCTAAATTTGTGGTGCCGTTACTCAGCAATAGCAAACTAATATACCTGGGAAGTTGTTAGAAATGCAAATTCTGGGCCCCTTCCCAGACCTACTGAACTCTGGGGGAGGGGGAGTGTCTACAAACTGGGTTTTAACAAGCCTTCCAGATGATTCTGATTTTTATTAAAGCTCAAGAGTTGCTGTTTCACACAGTCTTCTAAGTGCTAGATTTGGTTTCCAGGCTACAGATCTTAACTGGATGTCATGGCAATGATTAATAATATAGTATAATAATCATTTATGAATTACCTTACATATGAAGCACTTTCAAAGACATTATCGTATAGACTCCTGCATCCTTTAACTCTTACAAGATTGTCACAGTTCCATTTTATGAAAAGAAAGCTGAGGCAGAGCTGGCATTGAATTCAAATTTTGGATTTGTTGAAGTGGTATTAGAATTAAATCTTGCATTGGGCAACACAGCCCTTATTAGTCATCTGTTGGATTCTGGAACATTTTATAATGTATCAGTCAAAAAATTAATTTGTGAAGTAGAAAAAACTTGTGCTAGATTCGTGTGACCCTTGGAGATCACCCAGTATTTTCTTCCTTGGGTTTATCAGACAGCAGAAGTAAGCTTCCCTCCAAGATAGACCAGGAACTGCATTCACTTTCCACTCATGCACACTCATTAATGATTCCCCTCCATTCTTATAATGGGGCACCTGGCTGGTGGTAAAACCACAGTCATGTCTCCTGGGCCAGGGGTGGTGGCTGGGAGCAAGATGGCAGTGATGAAAATCTGAGGAGCTCACTTGCTTAGAGACCGGAGTCCAGGCTGCTTATGCCTTCAGTAACCCATCTTTAGAATGCGTGCAGTTTGTGTTCTCACTCATAAGTGGGAGTTGAACAATGAGAACGCATGGACACAGGAAGGGGAACATCACACACCAGGGCCTGTTGGGGGGTGGGGAGCAAAGGGGAGGGAGAGCATTAGGACAAATACCTAATGCATGTGGGACTTAAAACCTAGATGACAGGTTGATAGGTGCAGCAAACCACCATGGCACATGTATACCTATGTAACAAACCTGCATGTTCTGCACATGTATTCCAGAACTTAAAGTAAAATAAAAATTAAAAAAAAGAATGCATGCAGTGTGATATTTTCAGAGGTAGATGCTGTGGTGGAAGTCAGGCTGTTTTTTGATTAACGTAAGTAAAAATAATCCCCTCTGTGCACTCTAGTAGTTTCTGGGAGGCTCAGCCTGACTGCACTTGTGATATAGTAACCCTGACACTCATACTCATGCAGACCCACACCAGCCACCACAAAGGCTGCATGTTTAGCAGTCTGGCCATTGATTAGAGATCGCTGGACTGAGAGTTCTGCCTGGTAATGTCAGTTCATTTGTGGCAACCCCCTATTATCCCAAACATCAAAACCACTGAATGCAATGATTCTTATGAAGTGCAATTATTTTGGTAAACTAATTAAAAAGCCATAAGAAAGGAGAGAGAGAGAGGGTGAGAGAAGCTGGGATGGGGGATAGGATACAGAGATAGTGAGAAAAAATAAACTGAGCTGAGGGCCACCAAGTGACTGCCTTTGGCAGGGAGATGGTCCTATGGTTTCACAGTGTGAGTTAGAACTGATAGTTTTCACAGGAGGGGAGTTTAGCAGAAATACAGAATTTGATTCAAAACATATCAAAGAGAACTACGGACTCTTGTCTCAGGCATTAGGACATACCACTGCCCTGAACAACAGTCCTGAGTAAACACCTACCATGTGGGATAAATATTTGAGAATACCTGTTTATGTGCATTGTTGAGCTGGCATGGAAAGTGGGGCTCCTCAAAGGCCAAAGCAGCATGAAAAAAGGAACTAAAAGGGGTTGAGCAAGCACTAAACCTGGCCTTCGCTCAGGCTTTTTCGGAATACACACACAGACCTTGGTGGTTGTAGGAGCACAGGAACTGGCTGACAAGGCCTGGGTCCAAGCCAGGTGGGCTGTCTTGTACAAGGCCTCACCGTAACACTGGGACATCAAAAGTCTACACCTTCAAAGTCAGGATGCATGAGAAGTGAATCTGCCATGTCCAACAACTCTCTAGAGATGTACTGTCCCATATAAGAGCTACTAGCCATGGGTGGCTATTGAATATTTGAAATGTGCCTGTGATTGAGGAACTGAATATTTAATTTTACTTAGTTTAATTTAACTTTGAATAGTCACATGTGGCTCCTGGGTATCCTGTTGGACAGCACAGAGCTACAGGGCATACTAAGAGCCCCCAGAGAACTTTAGGAAATTCTTTAGGTCGCACAGGTGGTGTTAGGGTCTTGGTCATGTCTGCTGACATGGTTACATAACATCCCACACTTGTCTGAGAGTGTGGACCAGCAGGCAGGGAGTTCACCTGCCACTCCTGCTCCTTGGGCTTCAGGGAAGAGAGTTCCAGAAGGGCATGGCAATCTCAGGTGGGATGGGGGTGGGTGCATGGAGAGACCATCTTAGTAAAGGGCTGTGGGGCCATGTGGGGCCACTCTGGGGGAATGTTTTCTGCTGCTAGCAAGGAACACCAGCAAATCCCATCTTGGGTGGCTCTGCTCCCTACACTCGCACTTGTCACTCCCGGTCATAAACCCACTCCTCCTGGGGAAGGTTCACCATGTGCTCCCTGCTGGGTTCATTGTAAGTGATCAGAGGGGTAGTGCCATGGCTAGTTCACACAGCACTAAGTGGTGAGCACTAAGACAGGACCCACGGCCAGGTCTGTGAGCACACCCAGACCTAAATGTAAAACACAAAACTATGAAACTCCTAGAAGT
Source organism: Pan troglodytes (assembly GCF_028858775.2). Lineage (NCBI taxonomy): Eukaryota > Metazoa > Chordata > Mammalia > Primates > Hominidae > Pan > Pan troglodytes. The sequence continues at coordinate 44,683,563 of NC_086015.1, forward strand.
TAACATTGGAGAAAATCTACATGACCTTGGGTTTGGTGATGACATTTTAGATACAACACCAAAGTCAGATCCATGAAAGAAGGAACTGATAAGCTGCACATCATTAAAAAAATTCTTTTCTGCCCAAGACACTGTCATCATAATAAAAAAAACAAGCCACAGGCTGGGAAGAATATATTTGCAAAAGACATATCTGCTAAAGGACTGTTATCCAAAATATACAAATAACTCTTAAAGCTCAACAATAAGAAAACAACTTGATTAAAAAATAGACTAAAGATCTGAACAGACACCTCACCAAAGAAGATTTACAGATGGCAAATAAACATGTGAAAAGATGACCCACATCATATGTCATCAGGGAAAGGAAAATTAAAACAAAAATGAGATATCACTACAAATGTATTAGAATGGCCAAAATCCAAAACATTGACAACATCCAGTACTGGTGAGGATGTGGAGCAACAGACAGGAGCTCCCACTACTTGCTGGTGGGAATGCAAAATGAGACAGCTTCTTTGGAAGACAGTTTGGCAGTTTCTTATAAAAATAAACATGCTTTTACCATAGGATCCAGCAACTGTTCTCCTTGATATTTATCCAAAAGAGTTGAAAAGTTATGTCCACACAAAAACCTGCACATGGACATTTATTGAAGCTTTATTTGTACTTGCCAAAAATTGGAAGCAACCAAGATATTCTTCAGTAGGTGAATGGATAAATTATGATACATCCAGACAGTGGAATATTATTCAACACTAAAAAGAAATGAGCTATCAAGGCATGAAAGGACACGGAGGAAAAAAATGCATGTCACTAAGTGAAAGAAACTGGTCTGAAAATGCTCTAAACTGTATGATTCCAACTATATGACATTTTGGAAAAAGAAAAACTATGGAGATGGTAAAAAGGTCTGTGGTTCCCAGGAGTTAGCAGGGAAAAAGGGATGAATAGGTGGGGCACAGAGGATTTTTAAAGTAGTGAAATTATTCTATGTGATACTACAATGGTGGATGCATGCCATATGTTTATTCAAACCCATGTACGCCACCAAGAATGACCCCTAATGTAAACTGTGGACTTAGGGTGATACTAATGTGTCAGTGCAGGTTCAACAATGGTAACTAATGTACTACTCTGCTGAGGGATGTTGATAATAGAGAAGGCTTTGCATTTATAGGGGCAGGGGATATATGAGAAATCTCTGTACTTTTCATTTAATTTTGTTGTGAACCTAAAACTACTCTTTAAAAATGTCCATTAAAAAGTGCCAGTTTTAATTATTTTTGACAGTGTGTTATTAATATTTACAAATTGAAACTTCCATGCTGTTCAGGGACAAATCAGAGTGTAAGGAAAGCATGAAAGCATCTCATTCTTTTAAAGACAATGACATAGAACCAATACCAGAACTTATACCTGAACTCGTATATGCATGCGTAGAAGCAGAGAGTATATGGAAAATCTCTGTATCTTCCACTGTAAACCTAAAATTTCTCTAAAATAAAATTGATTAAAATTAACTCAAAATGGGTCATAGATTTAAATGCAAGAAATAAAACTATAAAACTTTTAGAAGAGAACACAGGAGAAAATATTTGGCACCTATAATTTGGTAACTAATTCTTAGACACAATACCTAACATATGATCTATAAAAGAAATAAATAAATTAGATGTCATCAAAATTTTAACTTCTGCTCTCTGAAAGATCCTGTTAGCAGATGAAAAGGCAGCAACATGAAGAAAATACTTGTAAACCACATATATGACAAAGGACTCCTATAAAATATATTTAAAATCTCTCAAAACTCAACAGTAAAATCACAAACAATCCCATTAAAAAATGGGCAAAAGGCATGAAGAGACATTTCACTGAGAAGAATATACAGATGGCAAATAAGTACATGAAAAGATGTTCAATACAACTATCCATTAGGGAAATGCAAATTAAAATCACGATGAGATATCATTATGCAACTATTAGAAGAGCTAAAATAAAAAATAGTGACTATCAAGACTGGCAAGGATGCAGAGAAACTCATAAATTGCTGGTGGAAATGTAAAATGGTACAGCCAATCTGGAAAATATTTGGCAGATTCTTAAGAACTAAACTTACACTTACAGAACAACCCAGCAATCACACTCCTGGGCATTTACCCCAGAAAAATGAGACTTATGTCCATATAAAAACCAGAACATGAATGTTCATTGCCATTTTATTTGTAATAGCTGAAACCAGGAAACAACCAAAATATCATTCAACGTGTGAAAGGCTAAACAAACTGCAGTACATCCATACCATGAAATACTAACCATTGATAAAAAGAAACAAACTATTGATACACACAACTTGGATGGATCTCAAGGGTATTATGTTGAGTGAAAAAAGCCAATCCCAAAAGGTCACATACTGTATGATTCCATTTATATAACATTCTTGAAATGACAAAATTATAGAGAAGGAGAACAAATTAGTGGTTGTCAGGGGTTAGAAATGATGAGTGGGAGGAGGTGGGTATGATTATGAAGGGTTAGCATGAGGGATATCTCTGTGGTAATGGAATAATACAAAAATTTATACATGTAATAAAATGATATAGAACTATATATACACACTGTACCAATGTCAGTTTCCTGGTTGTGATAATGTACTATAGTTATACAGCAACTAACCATTAGGAGAAATTGAGTGAAGGGTTCATAGAACCTCTCTGTATTACTTTTGCAACTTCCTCTGAATCTATATCAAAATAGTTTTAAAAATGAAAAAAGTAAAACACTGTATCGTATGAGTTTATATTGATACTGTCAATTCAAATTTAGGATTACAGAGTAAATTTCACTGATCTGACATCTGTGTCTCCTTTCCCCGATACTGAATATCCTGATTCTCAATGACACTGTCATAATTACCCATTTTCTTTCTTTTTCTTTTTCCCACAATATGTATGTATCCAACAGACTCAGAATAATAATACCAATACCTCCACCAACAGGTGATTATTGAAAACAACTGAAGAATTATCTTGCAGTTATTTCTGTCTTTAGGGAGTATCCTACTAGAGATGTACAGGTAATTTAGAATCACTTAGAATATTTTCTCTTTGGAGGCTATGCTACCAATGGCTATATATCTTTGTTCATCTGTTTAATTTTGCTTTTGATTTTAAGAATTGCTTTTTAAAGATTCAATTTTGTTCTGCAACTATGTAAATTTTCACATGGTTTCAAGTGAAATCCTCAAGACTAGATATATTCAAAGAGGCCTACATTTTATCCCTTTTATCCACATCTATCTATAGGCAATCATGTAAAAATTGTATGGTTTTTTCTTCTATTTTAAAATATTCATCTTCAAGGATGGCTTAACATATGCAAATCAATAAATGTGATTCACCACATAAGCAGAATTAAAAACAAAAGCCATGTGATCATCTCAGTAGATGTAGAAAAAGAATCTGACAAAATCCAACATCCCTTCATGATAAAAACCCTCAACAAAATAGGCATTGAAGGAGCATACCTCAAAATAATAAGAGCCATCTATGACAAATCCACAATCAACATCATACTGAATGGGCAAAAGCTGAAAGCATTCCCTCTAAGAACTGGAACAAGACGAGGATGTCCACTCTTACCACTTCTATTCCACATGGTACTGGAAGTCCTAGCCAAAGCAATCAGGCAAGAGAAATAAATAAAAGCATCCAAATAGGAAAAGAGGAAGTCAAATTATGCCTTTTCACTGATGATATGATTGTATATTTAGAAAACTCTGAAGATTCCACCAAAAGATTCCTAGGCCTGATAAATGACTTCAGCAAAGTCTGAAGATACAAAATCAATGTACAAAAATCAGTTGCATTTCTATACACCAATAATGTTCAAGCTGAGAACCAAATCAAGAATGCAATCCCATTTACAATAGCCACGCACAAAAATACCTTGGAATATATCTAACCAAGGAGGTGAAAGATCTCTGTAAGGAGAATTACAAATCACTGCTGAAAGAAGTCATAGACAAAACAAACAAATGGAAAAGCATTCCATGCTCATGGATAGGCAGAATCAATATTGTTAAAATGTTCACACTGCCCAATGCAATCTACAGATTCAATGCTATTCATATCAAATTACCAATGTTATTTTTTACAGAACTAGAAAAAATTATTCTAAAATTCACACAGGACCAAAAAGGAGCCCAAATAGACAAGGCAATCGTAAATAAAAAGAATAAAGCTGGAGGCATCACAACTTCATTGCATTACACAACCTCAAACTATACTACAAGGCTACAGTAGCCAGAACAGCATGGTACTGGTACAAAAATAGACACATAGACCAATAGAACAGAATACAGACCATTGAAAACAAGCTGCACACCTACAACCAACTGATCTTTGACAATTCAACAAAAATAAATAATGGGGTAAGTATACTGTATTCAATAAATGGTATGGGGGAAACTGGCTAACCATATGCAGAAGACTGAAACTGGACCCCTACCTCTCATCATAAACAAAAATTAACTAAAGACAGATTAAAGACTTAAATGTAAGACCCTGAAACAATAAAAATCCTAGAAGAAAACCTAGGAAATATCCTTCTAGACATTGACCTAGACAAATAATTTATGACTAAGTCCTCAAAAGCAATTGCAATGAAAACAAAAATTGACAAGTGAGACCTGATTAAACTGAAGAGCTTCTGCCCAGCAAAATAAACTATCAACAGAGTAAACAGACAACCTACAGAATGAGAAAAATATTTGCAAATTATGCATTCAACAAAGGACTCATATCCAGAATCTATAAAGAACTTAAACAAATCAAGAACAAAAAACCCATTAAAAAGTGGTCAAAATACATAAACAGACACTTATCAAAAGAAGACATACAAGCAGACAACAAACATATCAAAAGATGCTCAACATCACTAATCATCGGGGAGATGCAAATCAAAACCATAATGAGATTTGGTTTTGATCACACCAGTTAGATGGCTATTATTAAAAAGTCAGAAAATAACAGATGTTGGCGAGGTTGAAGAGAAAAGGGAACACATATACACTGTTGGTGGGAATGCAAATAAGTCTAGATACTATGAAAAGCAGTTTGGAGATTTCCCAAAAAACTAACAGTAGAATTATCATTTGACCCATCAACCTCATTACTGGGTATATATTGAAAGGAAAATAAATCTACCAAAAAGACACCTGCACTCATATGTTCATTGCAGCACCGTTCCCAATAGCAAAGACATAGAGTCAAACTAGGGGCCCATTAATGGTGGATCAGATAAAAAAATGTGATATGTACACAGCATGGAATACTACACAGCCATAAGAAAGAATGGAATCACGTCCTTTGCAGCAACATGGATGCAACTGAAGGCCATTATCCTAAGCAAATTAACACAGGAGCAAAAAACCAAATACCACATGTTCTCACTTATAGGTGGAGGCTAAACACACGTACATAAAGATGGGGGTAATAAACACTGGAGATTCCAAAAGAGGGAAGGGATGGGGCAAGGGTTATAAAACTACCTATTGGATACTATGTTTACTACTTGGGCAATGGGATTATTAGAAGCCCAAACCTCAGCATCACACAATATAACCATGTAACAAACCTGCACATTTACTCCTTGAATCTAAAATAAAATAAAAATGCATCTTATTTATATGGATATGCATATATGTTTATATCTTTATGTCTACCACTTTTTAGGAATGATACAAACTTCACTACATTGAAATTGTTATTCAAATATTTATCCCGACAATGGCTTCTTTATACCACGCAGAACTATTCCTTGTTGACAGCTGCATAACACTGTTGTTTGGATGTACCAAATTTACTCAATAAGTTTTGTATTGATAGTTGTTTACACTGTTTCCAGTTATCTGCAGTTGTAAATTACATGGCAGCAAATAGTCATTTGCGTGTATCTTTTCTTACTTTTGCCAGTGTAACCTTGGCATACATACCTAGAAGTGGGATTGCTGGACTAAACAGTAATTTTTATAGATATATCGACTACTTTTGATTTGTCAAAACGAAAACCCAATGAAACACTAAGGTGGAATGTGGAACTCCACTTTCTGTGGAATTTAATTCTGTGAGAATGACCATGAATTTGTACATCCTTGGTTCTTCTTCAGGGTAGTGGAACGCTCCTGTAGTGTGGATCACAGGGTCATCACTGTGAGATTGGGAAGGTGAGGCTTCTGCCTGCCCCACTCCCAGCTCCTGGATGGTTTCTGGACAGTGAGCTGAATCAGGTGAATATCCATGGTGGTGCCAAGCAAGATCTCAAGTCATCCCTAGGACCTCCTCTGATCTCTGGCCTCCTGGGGAAGTCTCAGCACCATCTTTGTGCTGCTCTTTAACCATCTTTTGATGTTACAGGACCTCTCTGAGTCCCAGGCATCACACTTATTCAATCTTCCCACCCTAGGAAATGAATGCTTATGACAGCCAAAGTAAAAAGCAAAGGCTACTTTTTAAATTATTACTATCAAAACACAATTTAACATTTGAAGCTATTTACAAGGAATACCTTAATGGCAACGCAAGAGCAAACCTGGTTTGTCCACTCCCAAGTCTGTTCTCTGAAGCAATTAAACTGAGACAGCTTGAGGTTGTGGAGGAAACCCCAGTGTCTGGGACAAAACCTGGAGGGCTTTGGGAAAATTGTCCAGCCTATCTGGGCTTCAGATTTCTTATCTGTAAAATGAGGACTTGGGGCCAACTCCAAATTCTGTAATATTAAGATTTAGCAATTTTGGAATATGGACTGTAGAAGTGGAGTGGGACAAAGTGGGTGGAAGGGATGTGCATTAAACATTCTGTAAAAAAGTTAGGGCTAAAGAAAGTACCAAGATTTGCTGCTGTCAGAGAATCTTCAATTAAGCATTGCTTCCACTTTTGCTTATTTTCTTCTCCAGTGCTTTGTAATCCTCTCCAGCCAATTTACAAAATTCCCCTCTATGCTCTGGGGAGGATTATATTTCAATAGGAGCAACATTTGATTATCTGGAAGAGCTTAGCAGGGACCAGTGGCCACCACTGGTGACAGTGGCTAATGAAAGACCCCGGCAGACAGCATGTGATCACAGACGAGTATTATGTGTCTGTGCGTCCATCCTTAGTTAAATCAAAGGGTCCAATTTGGTCTGCTGAACAAACATATTTGTGGAGGCTTATTGAACACAAAATTAATTTAGGAGACATTAATCTAAAGAAACTCAACTGACAGCAACAGTAATGGTGTTTAATGGAAGACAAAGTGAAAAAAAAAAAAAAAGAGCCAGGCCTGCCACATTCTTTCCCTTTGTTGAGAAAATATAAGTATCCCCAGGGCTTTAATAGACTCTAATCCTTTCTCTTGAACAATTTGGCCTCTGAATAGACCAAGTGAGCAAAATAGGATCCCGAAGAATGCACAATCTCAGGGAGAAATGTCCTGAAGTCATGCTGGTTTTGGAATGAGAAGCAGTCTGCCCACCAGTGCACCTTCTCTTTCTACTCTTGCTTTCTTGCATATGTTTGAGTTGGGATTTATTTACATTAGTCTATGCCCTGGCTTCTCACAGTGTGGTTCACAGACCAACACTACCAGTATCACTTGGGAGCTTGTTAGAAACGCAGACTCTCAGGCCCTGCCCCAGACCTGCTGAATTAGAATCTACATTTTAGCCTGATTCCCAAGTGATTTCTAAGCACTTTAGAGTTTGAGAAGCCTTGTTTCCTAAAGTTTTCTCCTTGAAGAGAAATTGAAACAATCTAACTTCTGATAATGCAGAAAACCAAGAACTGTCTGATAATTTTCCCATCTACATTTATGACTAACTAAAGACTTGTGCAGAAAACTTGAAAAAAATAGTGGAGAAGCACAAAGGAAAACACAATCACCTGTAATCTTGTGAACCCAATGTAACTATGATTAACATTTTAGGGTGTGTCCTTCCAGTCTTTGTTCAATATATGCTTATGTATTATTTTTAAATACAAAAGGTAATCCCTCGTTCATTGATTGGGGATATCGTAATGAACAAGACTGGTAAAGTTCATGGGGAAGCCAATATGAAAGCAGATGAGACATAACCAGTACTGTACCCTGGACAGGCCCCATCCTGCTTCCTTTTCCCAATCTCTGCTTTCTTGACCCCTATATCCTTGTATTTGACCCATAGTTCCAGAGAGGCAGTAATGATTTCCCCTAATTGGCTGTTATTGCCCTTCCTCTCATTCACTCTCCTTGTAATTCTTCTTTCTTTAGGTTTTGTTAATTATAAGATTAGCTAACATTTACTGGGTACTTACAAAGTGCCAGGTGCTGTTCTAAGTGCTTTGCATGTATGATCTCCAATCCTTGCAACAATTCTATCAGGTACTGTTATTAACATTCGCATTTTACAGTTTAGGAAACTATCCAAGGTCACCCAGATAGTAACTGGCAATCAATCTCCAGGGCCAGAGCCAGCATTGAGCTGATACACTGATTCATGCTAGAGTGTTGATGAATAATAACTAATATGTATTTCATCTTGGCATTTAATAGGCAACTGCTAGAGACCAGACCATTTAATCCAAAAGAATGAACCTCTGATTCTGATATTTTAGAAAGAGAGGATGGTCATTGAGGTGAAAAGATGGTAGAAGAGGATCTTTCATGTATACCCTATTTCGTATCATTTAATTTTCATGATCTTATTGCTTTCTTTTGGTTAAATGGGGAACCCCCAAAAAGAAGCTTTTTTGGAAATTTAGCCTCTTGCAACATTGCCCATTTTAAATTCCCAGCCATACAAATGTTTGCCCAGAAGCCTCCTACTCATCCTTCAAGACTCAGCACCAAAACTTCCTGCTCCTTGAAGTCTTTCCTGCATTACCCAGGCTGAGCAGACCTTTCTCTCTCTGTTGTAACATGCTCTTACCACTTCCTAGTGCTAGAATTCTGAGTATGTCACTTGGTCTTTCCAAGGCTCAGTCCCCTCATCTGTAAGATGGTGATAAACACGGGGTGTATATGATAGGACCGTGGTGAAGGGCTGCAGAAGATATGCACAGTTCCATGACCAACATGCAGAAAACATCCAGTAATGGTGTCTCTTGTGTCCATCTCATAGTGCAGCCTTTTATCTTATTTGCATGTCTATCTTCCGTCTTTGACTGTTTCAGAAACAAGAACTATGTCTTACTCATTTTTGTATCTCTAGGAACTAGTAGAGACCCAGAATTGGTATTCCATGAATAAAAGCAATAGTTGGAAAAAAAAAGAATCAGGCAAACAATGTTACTAGGCAAGAAGTTATATGTTAATAGGAAAGAAATTAAGACAAGTATTTTATTTATGATGACATCTCATGCTCTAGGGCATACAGGTACAGGAGGACACTGTTTATACAGGGTATGAGTAAATATTTTACATGTTTCTAAAAGTTTGACTTAAAAATCCTGATTAAGTAAATGTCCATTGATCTTGCCTCTCCCTTCATATTTGTGGCCATAGTGAGTGGTTTGGTATATTAGTCAGTGTCAGTCTTTGTAATTAGGTTTAAGGAGGATTTGTCATTAGTTTAGGAGTAATTTAAGCTGATCAGTGAATTGAAAAATACCTAGGAAAGAAAGTTAAAAGGATCCAGTACCAACTGATAGTAGAAGAAAAAAGCTTCAGAGCAAGTTATTACTAAGATGATAGAAAAACTGTGTGTGTGTGTGTGTGTGTGTGTACACAGAGAATAGTTTTATACATCCTAAATTACATTTGCATTGATTTGGGTATAGAGTCACCTCAATTCTTTACCATAGACAAAGTGAGAGTACTCTGGTAGTTTGGGGCTCTAGATTTGCTAAAAGGGCTTTAGAATTGATATAAGGAATTTAAATTTAAATAAAGAAGGATCTTTTGAGACCATGTTGAACTATGTTACCTTATTCCTAGGTTATAGAGAAAGGCCTAGTGGTAGCCTCTACCTGAATCTATTTTTTTAAATATGAGTTTTTTGCTCTAAAAAAAATCCTGGTTAATGAATTTCTTTGGGAATTTTATGCAATTTTATGAACAGAAAACAACTACAAGTGACTTCCACAAATTTCCTAGCTTAGTATTAGCAAAGGAAGACTATTATTAGAAAAACAAAGAATAACAATGGCTTGGAACAATTTTAGACCCCTTAAGATTAAATAATAGCAATACTTACTATAATTATATTAAGATTGAATTTCTCCAAAAGGCTCAATAATAATTATCTCCCAGCTTCTGATTGAGCTCTTTGGCCTCTTCTGACTGACAGCAGAGCTTGAAATGGAGAACTTTCCCTCCAGATGGCCACTCTGACATAGCATCTGCAGCCTCTGAAAGTTGGGTTCATGCCCATTGCCCCAAATTTTGTTAAAAAGGAAGTGTTCTTGGCTTGCAGCTAAACTGCATGCTTAAGCTTTGTTTCTTTTTAATTTGTTTTTCCTCTTAGTAGAACATTATTTCTTCTGTTGGCCATAGTCCTGAATGACCAACGGGACATGAAAGATGTTTTGTAAATGCTACCTAGGCTAGATCAACATGGTTACCTCACTTTCCAGTCAGTGTAACCAAGATCCTCCCAACACTCTCAGCCACTATCTGGTGTTCCTAGATGTCCTGAAGGGGAGAGAGGAGAGAGACACAGGCCAAGTTAACTGCAGAAAATGCATAGGTTCCAGATCATCGCTCTGTCAGAGGACTGTCATTCTGGGTCTCATGTTTGGGCTTTTGATAGAGTAGGAGAACAAAACTCATTGAATCATTAATTTATGCTTTGAAGCAGTGAACACTGCATTCCTACTTTGTTCTAGACTTTGATCCAGTTGCTGGAGATATAAATGTACACAAAGACACAGCCCCTTCTCAGAATGAGCAAAAGGGCAAATTGTGACAAGCAGACATGTAAAAACGTATCTGTGGCATAGTGTGTTGTAGTAAGAGAGATATGTAACAGGGGAGCTCCCAGTCTCGCTTTATGAATGAAAAGATAGCAATGGGGAAGTGGCCATTTTCACAGTCAGCCCTCTACTGTCTTCTCTGGGAGTTGGCTCCTGTTCTGTTCTGGTCTAAAGTGTAATTCTTTATCTATTTGTCTATCATTTATTCATCACCCATCCATTCATTTAACAAACATTAAATAACTACCAAGTGTCAGGCACCTTCACAGTTTTCAGGAATATAAATATGAGTTCCTCTTCTCAGAGATTCTATAAGTAGATAAGCAGAAAAACCTTTAGAATGGAATGTGACAAGTGCACTGTTAGGGATGTGTGCATACGAGAGGGCCTGGTGATTAAATCTTTAAAGGCTGCATGGAAAGGGATTGATCTGCTGAGGCTATTGGGTAGGGTTGAGAAGTCTGGACTTGCTCCATTTGCATAATGGCGACTCACTGGGTGAGTGACATAGGCAGAGAAGGCCATTTGAATCACTTTCAGTTGAATAACATACATAACATTTTCTGGTGCAGCATGTATGGTCAGAGATAGAATTTCAAAACAGATGTTTTCCAAAAATGGTATGATATGGTGATAAGATGTTTTATAATTAGCAGAACCCATGTATGTTTCAGGTATTTTCATCTGTAATTACCTTGCAAATCCTGGGGCATTGGTTAAGGAAAGATTTGTTTTCGTCATGACATACCAGCATTACAGATGTGACTCACTGAGATAAACTCTCAAACGGGGTATACCTGGCCTCTACCTTGTGAGGCAATGAGAGATTGGGGTAGGAATGGGCCTCTAAATGAGTGTTGGAGGCTCCTTGACCTGGCTTTCATTCTCAGATCTACCACCTTACTTGGGCAAGTTTCTTACACTTTCTAGTCTTTAGTTTTTCTACTTGTAAAATTGAGAACAGAATAACACCCATCTCATAGGTTTGTATTTAAGAATTAATAAAATAATTCAGGTTACAATGGGTTTTTCAGTAGCGGTTGAAGGTTTAAGTGAAAGTAATTAGGAAGAGAACTTAAGAAAAGATTTTTGGTTTTATGAAAGAAGACAGGCAATTATATATATATATAGATATATATATTTTCCTAAATGAGTCTCTGATTTGAAAGTCCACACTTCAAATACACAACCTTCTATTTTGTTCCATTGTTCAGTCTATCTATTCATTCATTCTTGATTTAATAAATATAGATTTACAGCACATTTAATATTTGATAGAGCAAAGCCCTGTCAATAGTCTTCTTTTGTGAATATTTTCACTCCCCTTACATATTTGGTTTCCCAGATGAGCTTGGGATCATTTTGTCAGTTTGTGAAAAGTTTATCTAGGAATTTTGGTTGACAGTGGTTCACTTTACAGATTTTGGGAGAATGGACAGCTTTTACTCTTCTCGTTTGAGAACATGGTATACCCGTCCACATATTTCTATGTTTTTTTATAGTTTTCATCTTATAGGTCTTGTACATATTTGTTGAATTTATTCATATGTATCATATATAAATGTGAGAGATCTCATTTTGTATTGCATTTTCTAAGTGCATTTGATTTTTATTCTTGGTATGTAAGAAACCTGCCAACTTTCTGCATTTACTTTGTAAATGATCACTTTATTGAATTTGTTTATTATTTTCAACAGTTTTTCAGTTAATTGTATTTGGTTTTTGAGGAATGCAATGACAGTATCTGCAAATAATGGTAAACTTGCTTTCTCATTTAGAATATTAATGTGTCTTATTTTACTTTTTAGTTATTTTATTGTTTAACCTATTTATATTGTTTGGGACTCTAATCAATGCTTATGTTTCACCATTAAGCAGGATACAAGCTATTGGATTTGTTTATGTATATAGTATTAATTGTTTTGATTTTTTTTTTTTTTTTTTGAGATGGAGTCTCGCTGTCCCCCATGTTGGACTGCAGTGGCGCGATCTTGGCTCACTGCAAGCTCCACCTCCTGGGTTCACGCCATTCTCCTGCCTCAGCCTCCTGAGTAGCTGGGACTACAGGCGTCCGCCACCATGCCTGGCTAATTTTTTGTATTTTTAGTAGAGACGGGGTTTCACCGTGTTAGCCAGGATGGTCTTAATCTCCTGACCTCGTGATCGGCCCACCTCAGCCTCCAACTGTTTTGAACTTTTAAAAAATCTGGATGTTATGCTTTTTTGAAATATCTCAAGAAGGCCACATGGTTTCCCTCTTTCGTTTAATGTGAAGAAATATATTGCTAGATTTCCTAATTTTGAATTAACTTAAAATACTCTCAGATTATATTGCTAATATTATGTTTGACTTTTCATGGATATTTACCAATCCTGGAGTGTTTTTAAAAAAATTATCATGGACAAATTCTGATATTGGCACTATATCAGTGTCTTTAAAAGAATAGAGATGCTTTCCTTCTTTCCTTCCTTATTCTCTGATGTGGCCTAAAGAGCATATGAGGTTTGATTTAGAAATAACTCTCCCCTGAAACAATTTAATTCTGGCACTTTTTTGAGTGGTGGTTTCTTTCTGACAATTTCCCCAGTTTTGATCTGTGGAGATAGAAGAAAATGAATTATTTTCAGCTTCTCTTATCAAAGGGAGTTGTCAATTATCACTCCAGCCATTAACTGAACCCTAGAATTGGCTTTTCTGGGAAGCTATTTCCTTTTCTTATGAGAAAACATCCAAGGGGCATCTACAGCCATGTCAGGTGCCTCTCAGAGCTGCGGGATGGCAACTTGGAGTACCAAATGCAGGGGTTTGGTTACTTTATTCCCTAGGACAAGACTTCGTTGAGAAGAGAAAGCGAAGCAGAGACTAGGGCTGGAGCTTCAAATCTCACCCCTCCTTTGCTCTCCCTGCTCCCTGCCTTTAGGAACCCTGTCGCTGGTTGGGTAAAATCTGCATAATTTGCACAAATGTTTCCAAATGCCTCCTAAACATCTCCTAATGGAAATCTGACAGGCCGAAGCCTCACCTCTCCCCTTGCCCTCCAAACCTCCTGTATTCTTTGATCAATTAATGACAATTCCACGTACTCAATTTCCCACATCAAGAACTTAAGCTTTGTCCAGGACGATTCCTTCTTTTTCACCTATCCCATTTGATTTGTTGACAAAGGCTGCAATTCCATCTCCTCAACATCTCTCAGATCTATTTCTTTCTTTCTCTGCCAAACACAGATGCTTTAGTTCAGATCCTTCAATCTGGTTGCCTCATTATTGCAATAGCCTTGTCATCAGTGTCTGACTCCAGTCTTCCTCTCCTATGTACTCCCACTCCCCAAATCTTCCTCGACCTGTCTACCAGAATGAGCTTTTAAAAAATGATTTTGATATTTCTCAAAGTACTATATAGAGTTAAAAATATCAAATAAAGTCTACAGTCACTGGTCTGTATTTTTTAAAAATAAAAAAAGCTTTGAAACGGATTTTTTGATACTTCTGGCACCAAAGCTCATTCTGGTGGCAAAACTTGACCTAAATTTAGTTTCATTGCAAAAATATTGCATTGAATACAGCATGCTTCCCCACACCTTGATGGGAGTAAGTATGATGAGTATGTGCATGACATTCCCTCTTAGAAATCAGAAAATGTTAGAATTCTGAACTACATTTGGCTCTATGGATTCAAGATTGTGGATTGTGCATGTGTAGTATGAATCCTCCGCCCTCATTCCACTCCCCAGGGGCAACTCTTTAAATGCTTTTAGCTTTTAAAAATTATATTTCTTTCTTTATTTCAAATAACATGCTTAGCTTCATATCTTGATTTATAATTTTGGACATTTTAGTGTGTTGACTTCCTATTATAATTTATGAAGATTTGGTCATCTTACATCTTTTCCAACTGTATTAGTTTGCTAGGGATGCCATAACAAAGTACCATAGACTAGGTGGCTTAAACAACAGAAATTTATTTCCTTACAATTCTGGAGGCTAGGAGTCCAAGATCAATGTCTTAGCAGGGTTGGTTTCATTCTGAGGCCTTTCTCCTTGGCTTGTAGATGGCCATCTTCTTTCGATGTCGTCATATGGTTTTCTCCTGTATGTTTCTTTGTTCTAATCTCCTCTTTTTGTAAGGACAACAGTCACTGGATGAGGACCTACCATCATGACCTCATTTAACCTTAATTATTAATACCTCTTTCAAAACCCTATCTCCAAATAGTCACATTCTGAGGTTCTTAGGGTTAGGACTTCAAAGTATGAATTTTGGACACGATTCAGCCCATGACACCAACTATGCCTCTCCCTATTTGGTCGTCTATGTGCTTATCAAAATTTTGGTTTATTCAATAGTCAAAGCTTATATTCTTAGGGGTACAAATATTGTTCATTGCAGAATACAGTAGGGCATTGTATTTCCTTTCTTATTTTTTTCCTAGAGTTAATAATTGTCCCTTTTTCCATTTGCTAGCCTTTGTCTGTGCATATCTTTAATTTTTTTCTCAGATGCTTCATCAGATCTGTCAGTGTATTAAGATGATTTTCCCAATAGTTGGAGGTATAAGAAAGAACAACCAAAGAACAAGTATTGGTTCTATTTGTATGCTCCTCCTGAAATGGTCATTCTCTGATATTGCTGCATAACTGTGATTCTTTTTTTGGATCCACTCTTTCTTGGGTTCCATGTTTTCCTTTTTCTTCATTTTCGACCTCATTTTTAAAAAGTACATTTGTGGTAGCTTTCTTAGAAAAGGCATGGGATATAAGTTATTAGGCTCCTTGCATTAATGAAAATTATTTTATACTAACACATGATTGCCCAGGCATAGAATTCCAGATTGAGAATAATTTCTCCTCAAATGTTTGCAGCGTAGTCCTCCTGCGTCTTCTATGTTTCACTGTGGCCTTTGCAAATACCTATTTATATTCTCCCTGAATGCTTTGGAATCTTCACTTTATCCTTGAGACTCTGACATTTTACAATAACACCCTGTATAATGAATCTTTTTTCATTTATCATGGTAGGCTGTTGGTGGACCTTTCATTTGTTTGCTTGTTTTTCAGTTCTGCTTATTTCTTTAATTATTTCTTTGACGATTTCTATTTTCTGTTTTCTCTTTCTGTAACTCCTTATTCAAATGTTGGACCTTCTAGTAAGATTCTTTAATATTCTTTTCTCTTTTCTACCTTTGTGTTCGTGTTCTGCCTTCAGAGAGATTTTTAAATGCATATTGCTTAATTCCTCCAAAGTATGTCTGTTTCCTCTAAGCACCTACTTTCTGTTGGTTTTGTTCTTTCTCATGTTGTGGGATTTTGTCAACATTTCTTGATCCTTGGGGGATGAGTATATAACTAAGAGTAAGACACCCAAGGGATGAAGGAACTGATTGAGTGTTTAGGTAAACTGTTGGTGCGTGTTGTGAATAGTATAAGATAGTGGCTTTATTGTAAGATAGCTAGGAACCCTGAAATGTCAGTATCTAGTGATCTTTTCCTTTGAGGCATTCAGTTTCTCAAAAACAGTATTCACCTCTTGCCTGGGGTTTATAAATGAATAATTAGGGAAGGGTGTGTATGTGTGCCGGGGGAGGGAGACTGGAAATAGAAAATAGTTTTCAGAATATAGGTTTTTGTTTTTTTTTTTTCAACTTATCCACCTGTTTGTAGCCATGTGTCACATTTCTGGGCCTCCTCCCTTCTTGAGATCTTGAACTCTGAAACCCTTGACTTTAATTCATTCAAAGACCAAACTCCCTTCTCCTTGGATGGGATAGAGGACCAGAAGCATAACTTTATTGTTTACAGATTTTTTCCTCTGCAGATACCTTCTCTGGTAGCTTCGTTTGGACTCCCAACTCAATGACCAGTCCTGTAATGACTTCATTTTCTTAAATAATTTGTTGATATTCTGCTGATATCTCTCTTTCCTTTATGAGTCTGTATATTTAAAAATCTTTTACAAAGGAGTAACAGAAAGAACAGGAGATGCACACATGTGATAAAGACTTTGGATTAAATTGGAGGTCCCACCAGAAGAGTGATCTTTGTGGATGACACCAAACAGATAAGTGGCATAATCATATTTTCATTTTAGAATGTTAGATTTGTAGACCCTTAGGTAGACAGGCAACTCTCAGTCACCTCTCTACTAACTGCTTTCTGATTTGCAAAAATTTGTTGAAATGCGTGTCTCTTTTAGTGGCTCTGTGCAGCTTTTAAAATAAAGTCCAAGCTTCTTTAATCATCAGCCCCTGTCTACACCTCTTCCCTTGCAGTAGTCTGTGCCCTTCTTTTGCTTACCGTGGTATTCATTGGATGCCTCTCTTGCTTAACAAAATGTATTATTGGTTCTCCTCTATTGTCTCCTTACTTTTTTGTGAGCTTCATAAGGACTGAAATTAGCTTCTGTTTGACTTTTGATCCCTGGGTTAGTACCCGATATATTAAAGGAGCTCAATAATGTTTGTTGAATAAATGATAACAAAGCTACTATAACCTTCCTTCTTAAGCTGGTCACCACAGATGCAGGCCTTGAGACAAAGATTGGTATGCAGGTGATTTGTTAAGAAACTGCTTCCAGTAGAACTAGTGTGGGAATGGGAAAGAAAGACAGGGAAGGGAGGGAAGTTAGTAAGGGGTGGAATGTTAGGCAAAGACAGCAGCTACAGCCTAATCCTATAGGGGAACTCTGAAGTGTAAATTATCTCTCAGAGTTTGTCCAAACTTGAGGCAAAGGAGCTAAGTTTATGTAGTCCAGCACTGTCGGTCATGGCTAAGGTCTGATCTGGGATAGAGTAACCAACCACCTTAGTTGGTCCAGGACTATCCTGGCTTTAGGACTGAAAGTCCCATGGCCCAGGAAACCCCTCAGTCTGGGGAAAGCCTGGACATGTTGTAACTGAAATACTTGCAGCTATCTGCTTGTGGGAAAAATGGTATCAGGAGCCCAAGGAAAGTCCTTAGAAGAGAGAAACAGCTGCAGTCATTAGATGCTGTGTTAGGAAGAATAATGGCTCTGAAACCTGTCCACATCTAATCCCGGGAACCTGTGCATTATCTTAATGGATAGCTTGAGTCCAGGAGTTCAAGACCAGCCTGGGCAACATGATGAAATACCATATCTACGAAAAGTACAAAAAATTAGCTGGGTGTGGTGATGCACACTTATAGTCCCAGCTACCTCAGAGGCTGAGGTGGGAGGATCACCTGAGCTGGGGAGGTTGAGGCTGCAGTGAGCTGTGATCATGCCACTGCACTACAGCCTGGGTGACAGAGTGGAACCCTGTCCCCCCCCCCCAAAAAAAAGACCTTGCAGATGTGATTAAACTAAGAATCTTGAGATAGAGAGATCATCCTGGGTTATCTAGGTGGGTTCAATGCAATCACAAAGTCATTATATGAGAAAGAGGGAGGTGGATGAGTCAGAGAAGATGATATGATGACAGAAGCAGAGGTCAGAGTGATTTGATTGCTGGCTTTGAAGATGGAAAGGGACTGTAGGCAGCCTCTAGAAGCTGGAAAAGACAAGGAAATGGGTTCTCTCCTAGATCCTCTAGAAGGAATGTAGCCCTGCCAACACCTTGATTTTAGCCCCATGGGACCCATTTGGGACTTCTGATTTCCAGAACTGTTAGATAATAAGTTTATGTTATTTTAAACCACTAAGAAGGTGGTGGCCGGGTGCGGTGGCTCACGCCTGTAATCCCAGCAGTTTGAGAGGCCAAGGCGGGTGGATCACCTGAGGTCAGGAGTTCGAGACCAGCCTGGCCAACATGGTGAAACCCCGTCTCTATTGAAAATACAAAAATTAGCCAGACGTGGTTGTGGGCGCTTGTAGTCCCAGCTACTCAGGAGACTGAGGCACGAGAAGCACTTGAACCTGGGAGGCAGAGGTTGCAGTGAGCTGAGATCATGCCACTGCACTCCAGCCTGGGAGACAGAGTGAGACTCTGTCTAAAAAAAAAAAGGAAAAGAAAAAGAAGGTGGCAATTTGTTACAGAAGCAATAGGACAAATACAAAGGCAAAGGCTCATTGAAGCTGGGGGAGATGAACAGAGACTCAGTAAAAGGGATCTGAGGGGGATCTGGGCAGTGTCCCAACAATACTTGTTCCCTCCAAATCAGAAAACTCCATCAGAGAGACAAAGCTTTCAATATTGACTACTGATTTAAAGTTTTGGCTCTCTGATGGGGTTTTCTGATTTGGAAGATCAGAAGTTGGCCATCAAACTAGGGAACTATAGCATAGAGATTAAGCCATGGGATCCGGAGTTTGATTCCCATTGAGTAAGTCTTGACTTTCGGCATTTTTAAACTCTGTGAACTTGGCATGTTACCAAAGCCTCTCTGAACCTTAGTGCTTCATTTGTAAAACTGAGATAATAACAAAACTCAAAAGGTATTCTAAGGATTAAATGAATATGCTTGTAAAGTTCCTGGCATACAGTAAAATCTCAATGCAGATATTACTGGTAGCACAGTGGGATCCTGTCTCTATTTAAATGTTACATTCTAAAGACAGTATAAGGTAAAAATCAAGATTGGTGAATATCAGGGATTAAAATCATTTAACTTGCTCAGAAGGTACAGTATGCAGGGTTTAGTGTTCACAACCTTGTAAATATATACATATGAGGGTTTACTCCTCACCACCATAGAAACTTCATAATACTGAGTCCAAGTGCAAAACAATGTTACAGTATTTTCAATTACCTAGAAGAGGGAGGGAGTTGTTGAACTGTGCAATGGTTTACTCTTTAGCATTTGTTTCAGTCCATGGTTTATTTAAAGGGTGACTTTCACCTTCATTTGAATTTGCTCTTTTTCTGGGATCTTTGTTAAGCCCAGCAAAGTCACCCATTGTACCTGTGCCTGCCTTCTCTTCCCAAGGTTACCTGGGGGTATTTTTCCAGCCTTTTGATATGCTAAGCAGTCATAATTGGAGAGAGTTTAATAAACAACCATTAAGTTGCTCTTAGAAGTGTTCAAATTGGTCTAACTAGCAACTATCTAATAATTAATGAAGACCAGCTGTAACTATAAAGCCATTTAGTGACCCAGATCAGTTTCTGCCAGATCCAGAAACAGCCCTACAAACCCCCTTCTGTTATCAAGGTGGCAACTGTTAAGGTGGGCGATTACCTGGGGTCTTTTATTCATTTCCATTAGACAGCAGGGGCTGAAACTCAAGTCAGCTGATGTGAAATCTTTTAAACAGCTCTTCAAGGAGGTCAAAGCCATTGATTATATTAGGGGGTAGGACTCATCTAGAGGTCGGGTATCTGGTCAGTTCTGTCCTCCCCATCTCCCCGACCCAGGTCACACAACACAGAGCTGTTGGACATCCTAGCAGGGCTTTCCTCTATATTTCAAGTATGCTGCTGGTTTGAGCTGACTCTTTTAAAACTTGGAGCTTTTCCCCCCTGGGTGAAATGGTGAGAGAGAAGGGGAGGAAGCCAGGGGGGAGGAGAAGGAAGTCCTTGGCTGAGCTGCCTGGTGCTTGGTGAGGAAGGGAGTGGGTGTGGGCGAGCTTGCTTCACTCTGAGGCCCTGCCAGCTCCTGGAAACGCTGCTGCTGTTTCTGAAAACCCTCCCTGAGGACGACCAGTTAAAACAACAAAAAACATCAATCAAACCTTATGGGGTTATTTTAAGGCCAAAGGGAAAGTAGATGAAAAAGGAGGTGGGCAGGAGTGGGAACTCGACCCACCTCCTTCCATCCCCGCTCCCAGAGCCTCAGTTCATAGCTCTTTACTCCCTCCCCATGCCTCCCCATTCCCATCTGCATCGACTGTGCTGGAACCTGGCTCACCCCCCTTGTTCTCCAGATGAACTGCCTTGTCTCTGCCTTGCCTTAGGCGGGGCCTTTGGGGATTGAGCTGTGTTTCTCTTCACTGTGTGTTGAACTTGGCAGGTGCAGGCGCATCTCATTCCAAGTCAAACTACCACCTTTCAGAAAGGAGGGCTGGGCCTGGAATCCATGGCTTGGGAAGGGCCCTGTATACAACCACTGACCGTTGGAAGTGAATATTGTCCTTCTCCACCACCCGTGCCAGGCCTGCCACTGGTCATGACTGGGAAGGGAAGAAACAGGCATTTGGGGCTGAAGGTCACCCTCCCGCTGACCTATCAGAGGAACCTGGAGGTTCTGTGGGCAGTAAGAGTGGGGTCAGCTTCCCGGCCAGAAGTTCAAGTAGCCCTAGCGAGTCATCTGTTGCTTTAGACAAATAAGTGGTTATTGGCCATGCTGATGCCACTTTGGCACATACCTGAGTGTGCAGAGCCAGTTTAAGAATGAGGTCTTGTTTCCCAAGAACCAACCCTCCTGCCGGAAATGTCTGGAAAGACAATGAGTGCATTCAGGAAGTTTTTTTCCCTTTTCCCATGGTTCCCTGCAGCTGTCATGGGAACTGTTGCTCCCATGCAGAGAAGCTGCTCAGCAAGGACTGGAGAGGCCAGCCTGCAGATCAGAGAAGCAGAGAGACCTCCAGACAGTTTCTCATTTGAAAATTGTTTCCAGAGGGTGAGGTCTCTTGTCCACTCCAACAGTGTCAATGACTCTCTGATAGGTCAGAGTAGAGGTCTAGATGTCAGCCCCACCACCTGCTGTCTGTGTGACTCAGGGAAAGGACCTAGCCTCTCTCTGCCACAGTTTCCTCACCTATGAAATGGGAATATTGCCTCCACATAAGTGTGAAGGTCAGAGGTGGTAACTGTTGGAAAGTGTTTACTTGGCTGATATTTTAATCATCCCTTGTTCCAATGTCACAGAATTTTCACATTCTCTCTTCAGCTTCATAATAGTCTCATGAGGTAGGAAGGGGAAGGGTGGTGTAAAAGTAATTACATTTTGTTTTAAAGTTTGAAGGGCTTTGCCAATGGAAATGATCATATTGGCAGCTCACATGTGGCACAGAGAAAATGACCCCAGCAGTTTTTGTGCCCATGTTGGGTATGTTTTCTATTTTTCTGGTAATCTTACTATGAAACAAAAAACTCCAGTATAGGTAGATAAGGTTGTGCATTTTTCAAGACTCTCCAGGGCTACCAAGGATGAGTGACCTGGTGTAGGGCAAAGAAGTCCTCTCTACCAGTGCTATCCAGTAGACAGATGATGTAAGACACTATAAAAGATAATATGAAAACACTATAAAGACAATATAATTAAAATAATGTAATTTTAGTTTTATATTTTCTTGCAGAATTTTAATTTTAAATTTTCTTGTAGAAACATCAAAAAAATTCTTAAACGGTAAAATTAATTTTTATAATATATATTTTTAATTCCATTATATTAAAAGTATTACCATTTCAACATGTAACAATATAAAAATTATTAGATACTTTATATTCTTTTTTCTTACCAAGTCTTTGAACTCCTGTGTGTATTTCACACTTACAGCACACCTCAATTCCAATGCTAAAAAATAATCATTGGAATTCTTAATTGCATTTCAGTTTCACAAACTTGATAGTTGCCAGAATGGATTCATATTCTCAAGTGGTTCCACATATACTTAAAAGTTTTACAGTAATGGAATCACATATCAGATTTTAAATATATATTTACATTAATTAAAATTAATAGAATTTGAACTTCGGTTCCTCAGTCACTCTAGTGACATTTCAAGTGCTTAATAAGGACAGAGCAGGAGAAGTATCAGCTAGGCTGTTTTTTTTGTTTACTTGTATTTCAGTACTTAGAATTATCTTCAATAACTGTTTCTTTGCAGGAATGTTTTTAATATTCATCTAAAACTAGCCAGTATACTCAGCCTATCCACTTAACCGGTCACACTGCAAGGCAGCATGAATAATGGAGTTCCACTGCCAGCCTCTGCATACTGTGAACGAGTCAAGCCACAGAGCCCGAGTGACATGTGGCTGACATAGTGACTGAGGGAGACCTCCAGTGTCAATTCATATATTAAATAAAGTATTAATTTCTGTCCTTTTTTGATAAACAGAAGTGGATGATCTAACATTCTCTTCCCATACACCTATGGATCACCTTTGTACACCATACTTGAAAGATCATGCTTGGAACCCTACCGCTGTGGTTGCTTCAACCTTTCTCTGAGCTGGGGCTTTAGTCCTAGACTTTCAGGGGATAAGTAGTGTGTATTCTGGGCCATTTTCCTTCTGACCTCCTCTCTTCCTCCCACAGTTCCTTGGTTGTTTTTTTAAGCACTATGTAATACATTCATTTATTGGGTTTTGTCTTCAGATTTTTTTTTTTTTTTTTAAGAGACAGAGTCTTGCTCTGTATCCCAGGCTGGAGTGCAGTGGTGTGATCATAGCTCACTGCAGCCTTGAATTCCTGGGCTCAAGGGATCCTCTTGCCTCAGCCTCTGAAGTAGCTGGGACTACAGGCTAACACCACCAAGCCTGGCTAATTTTAAATTTTTTTTGTAGAGATAGGGTCTAGTTATGCTGCCCAGGCTGGCCTTGAACTCTTGGCCTCAAGCAGTCTTCCCAGCTTGGCTTCCTAAATTTCTGGGACTACAGGTGTGAACCATCATGCCTGGCCTGACTTTTTATTAACTGTCATCTACAACAAAAGCAAAGAAAAACAACAAAATATTTCCAACAGAAGTCCCCAAAAGATGGCCAAGTTTTCACTTTAGAATTTGACCTAATTTTGTTCTTTGAGGATAAATTGTACAGTAGTTTTCCCCTGTCACTCATATTTGCCTAAACACTTTGGCACTCGAATAGGATACCATCATGGGAACTTGTGCTTATGTTTCCAGTATTTGTAGTATTCATTGTGAGTTCCTACAACCCCCGTATTTTTGGGAGTAGAAGTTCCCTCCTCTTTGTGCATGGACTATTTGTTATTGTATCTGTTCAGAGTTCAGTGCTTTGGCAGGGCTGGCCTCCCTGTGTCTTTGCTTAGCAGCATCACCCTGGCTTGGTTCTGGGTGGTCCATTTCTTCTCCAGATTCTCTAAGGGTCCCTCCCCACTCCCACCACTTTTATTTTTCCTTCTTTAGCTATTTTGCTTAAGTCATCTGAGGTGGAATTTTTGGAGTCCTTGGCTTTTTGTGGTATTTTAACACTTATGACCTAAGGCAGGAGGAGCTGCATTTTCAGCTCTTTTCTTCTCTCCTGCTTCCCTCTTGAGGAGGACCCAGATAAAATTCTCTGAGGGAGAGAAAGGATTCTTGGCAAACTATCAGAACTTTCTTCTTCCTTTTTGTCTCTAATTGTATAAACAGAATATTCCAGAGCCCTGCAATGTTATTTTCCACAAATACCTCATGAAGAATACATTTTGCTAGAGGAAATCTAGAACATTCCTATCCAAGCTCACCTGGGCTTCCAGCATATGGGTGACTTTAGCTTGGCTGCATTGGGCCCTGCTCAGAGGCTGAGGCCTGTCTTGCAAGTTAAATGGCCTAGGTCTTGTTTCCAGATTCCATAATCAGCTTTATTCCACAAACCTCTAACATTATTTTATAAGCCAAGAGGTAACTCCTTAATGCTTCTGCTTATTTTCTCTTCTTAGTTCCTCAATTTAAAATATAATTATTTCCGTAGTTTCAGTTCCAGCTTTATCTTCCCAGGGAAGAAACTCCCAGCTGGGAATGGTTGAGCACCACTTGGCTTTTTTAGAAATTCTCTTTTATAAACACTGGTCCAGGGTCAGGATTTGCACAAATCTTTATGCATAAAGACTCCTCTCTGGCTTAGCTGATGACTCTAGGATTCCCATGATCTACCCCCACGGCCCACCTCCAGTAGTCCTATTGCCAAGAGGCAGAGCAGGGGCAGGGCGGGAGGGTGGCAGTGGAGCCAGGGCAAGGGACTAGAGCATCCGGATTTCCACCAACCATGCATCAACCTCCCATCTGCTTTGTAAAAGGTTTTCTAAGGTTAATTATTAGTATTTAAAAATAGTCATCTTTTTATTTATAAATAAAGGCTATTGCTGCTTTTTGTGATTTGCATAGCAGCCTGTAGCCTACCCACAACAGAAACTGGAGGTGGACCAAGCAAAAGAATAAGTGAACATTTATCTATTCATTTAGCAAATGTTGATCTAGAGGACATGCATGATCTATAATACATATATATAGCAAGATATACTGTGCATACTCGCCATATGTAATATATATACTGTGCACACAATACATATACTGTGCACACCCCCCATATAAAATTGCATATATATAATTGCATATATTATATATGGCATGTGTGCACAGTATATCTTACTAATCTGTATGTATATGTGTGTATATATACAGTATGTATATATATAGTGTGTATGTATATACAGTGTGTATACATATAAAAAAGGATTATCACAATGTATTCATACAAGTCAGTGTGGTGTTATATTTAAGAAAGATAGCATTTGGATAGGAACAGGAAAATCACAGAAGAAACATGAACAGCTAATAAAAGTATAAAAAGATTCAGCTCCACCAATGCACTGTGGATTAAGGAGCTGCCTCAGCTCCAAATCCTCTCTGTTCTTCTCTGTTGTGATGCTGGGGCTGTGATTCTGAAAACTGCATTTCTCCTGTGCTAGCTGGCTCTCAATTAGGTTCAGCCAGAAGGACTGGAAGGTAGAGGAAGGGAGAAGGGATCTGCCCTTTCTTCTGCACTTCCTATTTCTCCCATGTCACCAAGAAACAACAACACTGGCTCCTTTCCCCAGATACTTTCCACATTCCGTCAGCTAACCTTGTCGCATCCCTTAGCAGTGTCTGCCATGTTAGGCAAGGGCTCCTTTTCACATTGGAAGTCCTAGTATTAAAGGCCTCTTCTCCAAGCTCCTGAGCTGTTCAACCATCCAGTCAATGAACCCTGTTCTGTAGTCTAAACCCTGACTCTTAAAGCTTCTAGCTTCCCAGAACCACAAACTTTCCCTTTTGTTTCCCCAGCCTTGAGGGTGAACATGCTTCCTGCAATTGCTACCTTTACCTTACCTCTGACTTTCCTAGGCTTCCAGCATCTACCTACCCAATTACCTACATCAAATCCTTGCTGATAAGATAACTAGTGTTGCTTCTGTTTCCCAGACTAAACAATGGTTAATACAACAACTACTGTAAGAAAAGGCAAAAAACAAACAAACAAACTCAAAAAACAAAAAAACCTCAAACCCTAAAACAACATTGATATCTATATATCCATACTCTCAACACATGCATGGTTGTCAATACCTGAGTTTTGGAAGGCTTATGGCCCCATCCTGTAGGCTGGGGATCTCTCTTTATTTCAGAGATGCAGCCTTGGAGTCTGCAGGGTTCTGCAAATGCAGAACTTGTGCCGAACACATGGTTCTGCCTCTGCCTCTGCCCCGAGAGTCCTCATCTCCGGTCACTGACCCTATGCCTAGATGGGCCTTTCCCTGCAGTTCTGCCAAACTATTTTCACTCCCCTCACTGGAAAGCAACAGAGATTTCACAAACCTTGTCAGTTCCTATGAAAGCAATTTTCAGTGGGACTATGGGGATTGTCTCGCTCCTAGATCAGTGGTCCTACAGTTGGAGCTGTGGACCCTGTCATTTAGTGTTCAGGTGGTGACTTGAAGTCTCACTGTCCTGACTAATACTGACATTTCCAGGACTTAGGGTTCTCAGGGAACATCACAGCCATGTGGCAATTTTCGCAGGTCCCCTAATATGGTATAGAGCTTTGGCAAGGTTTGAAGCACTAGTTCATTTTATTCTTTGGGACAGTCCTATTAGGTAGGTACAGTCATGCATCATGTAATAACAAGAATATTTTCTGAGAAATGCATTTTAAGCAGTTTTTCATTGTTGTGTGAACATCATAAGGGTTTACTTCCACAGACCTAAATGGTACAGCCTACTACACACTTAGGCTATACGGTATAGCCTCTTGTTCCTAGGCTACAAATCTTTATAGCATGGTACTGTGTCCAATACTGTAGACAATTATAACACAATAGGAAGTATTTGTACATTAAAACATATCTAAACATAGAAATGTACAGTAAAAATATGGTACTATAATTTATGGAAACACCTTTTATATGCAATCTATCATTGATTGAAACATAGTTATGCAGCACATGACTGTATTATCTCTATGAAATATGTGAGGTCTGGGACATGGGTTGAGTTGCTTGCCCAAAGCCAGCCTAGATGGTGTGTATCTTCAATAAATAATAATCAACATTACTATTATTTCTATAGAATTTCATCAGAGAAGGCAGGTCCCATCCTACTTCTGTGAAATGGGAAGCCCTGATCCAGTCTAGTAGGCTTGTAGACTATCACCTTCCTACAACAACTGTGTAAAGGTAAAAATAGTGAAGGATCAGGGGAATAAGAGTTTCAGCCAGGTCCTGGGGCCAGGTTGTTACTAGATTTTCTAACCTCGACAACTAAAATACAGTTCATTTTATATTGTTTTATTTTCAAGGGAGTTTTATGAAAAAAATAATGTATTTTTAAACAGGTCCTTTTTTTCAGGTAAAAATGAAGAAAACTGGGATGAGGTGGATATGTAATGCTTTGGACATGGAACTGTGAGTCCTTAGAAGCCAAGTGATCTGAGGCAAGGAATACTTTAAGGGGATGGCTCTGAGGCTGGTTTTGTGGCTCTCCTGACAAGCTGAGTTTTAACCAGCTAGAAATATTCTCTTTAGGGACATCTCTCAGTCACTGGGATCTTAGATTATCCTGATCCCCATTTAACTTTTGAGAGTTTCCTAGTTTACTGCCTCTGAGATCATCTCCCGATTTTGGCTTAGAAACTGGAAATCATCAACTTGACTATCTCCCTACAATCTTCAACCATTCAAGGAATTCCTAAATTAATTTCCAACGTCCTTTTCTTAACATAGAAATTCACTGTAAAGAAGATGCTCTATTTCTTTTTCTTTCCAAGCCAAATTGTATCCAGCTTTATTAAAGATACTTTCCATAAACAATCATGGTATTTCAGGCAGGACATGGGCAGACAATCATGAACAGTATACGACAAATTTTAAACTCCCTTCTATCTGAAAGCCACTATAAAACCCAATGAAGTTTTCGTCTGATGATCTGAACAGGGAAAGTTTAGAGTGAGGGTTGACATTTCACATTTAGCATGTTGTTTAACAACTTTTCACAAGCCGACCCTGAGTTTCAGGAAGTGAAATGAAAATGGCAGAATTTATCTGAAGATCCACAGTCTAGAAATGGAACCACCGCTGTTTTGACAGGTGCCATCTCAGTGGCATCACTGGAAAGTCCAGATTGCCTGACACACTGGTAACCAATGACTGGGGGTCAGGTCCCAACAGATGTCTGGGCTTAAGGGAGTTAAGTCTATGCCGAAGGATGGAAAGGGAGAAGAGGACATAAAAACAAATTTGTTTTTCCATACTACAAGGCTTTTGTGCCAAGGTGACCATCTGTGTCAAAGTCAGGGAATCCCTCCTCCTGGGAGCCAAGAGGAAGTCTCTCAAAACTAGAAGGGAAAGGTGTTTTCCCCACATCAATCCAGCTTTTGGGACATTCTGTTAGTGACATATGCCCCTTCTCCCTAAAACAACACTGAAGTGTTCTGTGTGCTAATAGCATAGCTTTAAAAAAAAAAGTAAAACAAAATTCTGCATTTTTATAAAACTTGATAAAAATAGTATTTCAAGCTGTACAGTCATCAAAAGTACACAGTTATCAAAAATGCACATGCTTCACTTGGCACCTCCAGCACCTTCAGCTTTCTGTGCCTGGTCTGTTTTGGCATCTCCGTTTTCTGCAGGGTTATTCCCCTCCTCGCCAGCATCAGCTTTTCCCTTTTTCCCTTTGGGTATCTTCTCTCCCTTCTTTGCAGGGGCCTTTTTAGGCTTGGGCTCTGGCTTTGGAGGAGCAGGTTTAGCAGAAAACCTCATGGATCTTCTCTGTGGTTCGTCCTTCACCTTGGCTTTATCTCCTTTAGCATCCCCTTCAGCCTTTCTCTTGGGCACGGTGGTGGTGACGATGGTGGTGGGACATAGGCACTGGGCGCGGGATGCAGCAACACACTTGCTTTCGTTGTCCGGGGATCATTCTCACCTCTTCTTCTTCTGAAGATGCTCTCTTTCTTTGATGAGATTCTTCCCTTCAGCCCTTCTCTTCTCTCAAGACCTTCTCTCTTCTGTTCTCTGCCTTAGATGGCATTGCTCTTCTATGGCTAAAGTCTCATAGGGTATAACATCCAACCTCATCACTTGGTAGGATGACCAACTCATCCCAGTTTATCCAGGACTTTCCTGGTTTTAACAATAAAAAAGCTTGTCTCCCAGGGAACCCCTCAGTCCCAGACAAGCCAGGATGGTACTATGATTTGAATATTTATCTTCTCCAAAGTTTACATTGAAATTTAATGTGGCAGTACTTGACAGGTAAGGCCTTTCAGAGGTGATTGGACCTAAAGGTCTCTTCCCTCATGAATGGATTAACCCATTCACGGATTACTGAATTAATAAGTTGTCATTGGAGTGGGGCTGGTGGCTCTATAAGATGAGGAAGAAAGAACTAATCTAGCACATTCATCCCCCTCACCATGAGATGCCCTGCACAGCCCCAGGACTCTTCAGAGAGTCCTCACCAGCAAGGTTTTCACCACTTGTTGTCCCTTGACCTTGAACTGTCCAGGCTCCAGGGCTGGAAGAAATATTTTTTCTTATAAATTACCTAGTTTCTGGTATTATGCTATAAGCAACAGACAATGTACTAAGACAGAAAATTGATACCAAGAAGTGGGGTTGTTGCTGATAACAAATATCTGAAAATGTGGAAGTGGCTTTGGAATTGAGTAATGGGCGGAGGCTGGAAGAATTTGCAGGAGCAGGCTAGAAAAAGCCTAGATTCTTGTGAGGGCTTAGAAGACAAGAAGACTAGGGAAAGTTTGGACCTCCTTAGGGATTGGTTAAGTGGTCCTGACCAGAATGCTGATAGAAATATGGACAGTAAAGGTCATTCTTATGAGGCTTCAGAAGAACCGAGAAACAAGGTATTAGAAACTGGTGTAAAGGCCATCTTTATTATAAACTGGCAAAGAACTTGTGTGCATTGTGTTCATGCCCTAGGGCTTTATGGAATGCAGAACTTAAAAGCCATTCATTAGAATATCTGGTGGAAGAAATATCTAAGCAGCAAAGCATTCAGGCTGCTGCATGGCTGCTTTTAACCCCTCACATTAAACTGTGAGAAGGAAAAAAATGACTTAAAGATAGAATTTATAATCAAAAAGGAAGCAAAATGGAAAGATGTGGAAAACTCTCAGCCTGGCCATGTGAAGAATAAAAAAGTGTTTGGGAGAGAAAACCAAGGGTGTGGCCCAGCAATTTTTTGCTAAGGAGATTAGTACAGAGAGAAGAGATCATCAAAAGAATGGAAGAAGGACTTCAAAGGCATTTCAGAGATTTTCAAGGCTGCCCCTATCATCACAGGCCCAGCAGCCTAGGAGGACAGAATGGTCTGGGAGGTCAGACCCAAGGGTGCCCTCCACGGACTTGCCTCCCAGGATCCCCTTGGGTCTCTGTTCCCTACACTGCAGCACAGTGCTCCTCAGCTACCCCAGTGGTGGCTCAAGTGGCCCCACTATTCTGGAAGGTACAAGTTATAAACCTTCGCAGCATCCACATGGTGTTGATTCTGCAGGTCCATAGAATGCAAAAACTATAGAGATATGGCAGCTTTCACCTAGGTTTCAAAGAGTGTTGCTGAAAGCCTGGGGGGCCAGGCAGAGACTTGTCACAGGGACATAGCTACTGCAGAGATCCCCCATTAGAGCAATGCCTAGTGGAGATGTTGGGTGGGACCTGTCACAGAGAGTCACCACTAGGGCACTGCTTAGTGGAGCTGTGGGGGCCGGGCCATCACTGATACGTCAGAACTGTGGAGTCATCAGTGGCATACAGCACCTGCCTGGGAAAGCTTCAGGCACAAAACTCCAACCCATATGAGCAGCCACATGGGCTACACCCAGCAAAGCCATGAGGATGTGGCTGCCAAGCCCTGTGGGGGACCATATCAGGGCCCTCTGGACTTCCACACTCATAGATAAGAGACTACAACAGGGAGACTATTCAGAGTGATGACCTCATTTAACTGGACTGCTTGGTGAGCTTGGCTTTGGAGTTCTCTCTTTATACATGTGTGCCTGAGGAGGGAAAGATGGACAGGGGGAGAGGCCAAAACTGGGCATTTCTCCACCTAAATGCTTATGGATTCAAGGACCTTGAGAGGCAGACCAGGCCTCTGCTGCATATGTAACCACAGAATATGGGCATCTAGGACCCAATGAGCTCCTGAACAAGGAAGGAAATCCAAGAGATATTCAGGTAATGTTTACAACCCACAGAGAGTGTCCAATTTCTGGCTTCTAAGCCATATGGAACTTCCCAGGAGGGGCCAGTGTAAAGTAGTCAGCAAGCCCTGAACAAGTCACAACTGACTTGGAAACAATCCTGATTGGTCTGCCCTGATTTCTTGTCCAAAACCTTCCTAGGACATTTTCCAGTTGCCTCTGATCTTCCTTGGGATTATTATAAGCCATTTCCTGAGTGATTCACATGCCACTTTCAGTCTCCTTCTCAGTCAGTGCCCAAACTCTTCACTGGGTAGATTTTAAAAATAATAATAAACTTTTGAAGAGCAGTTTTAAGTTCACAGCAAAATTGAACAGGACTTACAGAGCGTTCCCATATACTTCTGTCCCCACACATGCACAGCCTCCCCCACTCTCAACATCCTGCACCACAGTGGTACATTTGTTACAGTTGATAAATCTACCCTTACACCTTATTATCTCCCAAAGTCCATAGTTTTCATTAGGATTCACTGTTGGTGTTGTACATTCTATAGGTTTGGACAAATGTACAATGACATGGATCCACCATTGTAGTATCATATGGAATGGTTTCACTGCCCTAAAAATCCTCTACATTCTGCCTGTTCATCCCTTCCTCCCCTCTAACACCTGGCAACCACTAATCTCTTTGCTGTTTTCATAGTTGCCTTTTCCAGAATGTCATATAGCTGGAGTCATACAGTATGTACACTTTTCAGGTTGGCTTCTTTCACTTAGCGATAATGCATTTAAGTTTCTTCCATGTCTTTTCATGGCTTGATAGCTCATTTCCTTTTAACACTTAACAATATTCCATTGTTCAGATGTACCACAGTTTATCGATCCAGTCACCTACTGAAGGACATCTTGGTTGCTTCTAAGTTTTGGTAATTATTAATAAAGCTACTGTAAACATCTATTTGTAAGTTTTTTTGTGGACATAAGTTTTCAACTCTTTTGGGTATATACCAAGGAGCACGATTAATGGATTCTATGATAAGAGCATGTTTAGTTTTGTAAGAATCTGTCAAACTGTCTTCCAAAGTGGCTGTCCCATTTTGCATTCCCACCAGCAGTGAATGAGAGTTCCTGTTGCTCCACATCTTCACCAGCATCCCGTTCTGGATTTTGTTTTGGATTTTGGCCATTCTAATAGGTGCATAGTGACATTTCACTGTTGTTTTAATTTGCAATTCCCTAGTGACATGATATTGAACATATTTTCATATGCCTACTTGCCATCTGTATATCTTCTTTGGTTAGATGTCTGTTCAGGTCTTTGGCCTATATTTTAATTGGGTTATTCACTTTATTTATGTTTTAAGAGTTCTTTGTTTTATAGAACAGTCCTTTATCATATGTGCCTTTTGCAAATGTTTTCTCCCAGTCTATGACCCATCTTTTGATCCTCTTGATATTGTATTATACAAAGCAGAAGTTTTTAATTTTAATGAAGTTCAGATTTTTAATTCTTTCTTTCACACATCATTCCTTTGTTGCTGTATCTAAAAAGTCATTACCAAACCAATGATCACCTAAATTTTCTCGTATGTTGTCTTCTAGGGGTTTTGTAGTTTTTATTTTTACATTTAGGTCTATGATCCATTTTGAGTTAATACCTGCGAATAGTGTAAGGTCCGTTTTTGGATTCTTTTCTTTTCTTTCTTTTTTTTTTTTTGCATGTAAATGTCCAGTTATTCCAACACCATTTGTTGAAAAAACTATCTTTTCTTCATTGTATTGCCTTTGCCCTTTTGTCAAACATTAGTTGACTGTATTTATCTAGGTATATTTATGGGCTACCTATTTTGTTCCATTGATTTATTTATTCTTTCATCAGTACCACACTGTCTTTATTACTGTACCTTTATAGTAAGTCTTAGAGTAGTGTCAGTACTCCAATTTTGTTGTTCTTCAGGATTACATTAGATATTCTGGGTCTTTTGCTTTTCCACATAAACTTTAGAATTACTTTGTCAATATTCACATAATAACTTGTTGGGATTTTAATTGGAATGGCATTGACTCTATAGATCAAGTTGGGAAGAACTGACAATAACAATAAAGAGTCCTCCTATTCATGAACATAGACTATCTCTCTACTTATTTTGTTCTTTGATTTATTTCAACAGAATTTTAAAGTTTTTCTTATACAGATTTTGTACACGTTTTGTTAGATTTATACCTAAGAATTTCATTTTGGGGAGTGTTAATATAAATGGTAATGTGTTTTTATTTGAAATTCCATTTGTTCATTGATAGTATATAGAAAAGTAGTTGAGTTTTGTTTCTTAGTCATGTATCTTGCAACTTTGTTATAGTGGCTTATTAGGTCCAGGAGTTTACTTGATTCTTTTGGATTTTCTACATAGATGATTATGTCATCTGTGAACAAAGACAGTTTTATTTCTTTCTCCCAATCTGTATACCTTTTATTTCCCTTTCTTGTCTAATTGCTTTAGTTGGGGCTTCCAGTACAATGTTGGAAAGCAGTGGAGAGAGGGGATATCCTTGCCTTACTTCTCATCTTGGCAGGAAAGCTTTGAGTTTGTCACCATTAAGCATGCTATCTAGCTGTAAGTTTTTAAAACAGATAATCCCTATTAAGTTGAGAAAGTTCCCCTTTTATTCTTAGTTTCCTGAGAGTTTTTATGATAAAAGAGTATTTTATTTTGTCAAATGTTTTTTTCTGCACCTATCAATATAATCACGTGATTGTTTTCTTTTAGCCTGTTGATGTAATGGATTACATTAATTGATTTTCAAATGTTGAATCAGCCTTACATGCCTGGAATAAATCCCACTTGGTTGTGTTGTCTTATTCTTCTTTTTATACACTGTTAGATTTGATTTGCTAATTTTTTTTGAGAATGTTTGCATCTATGTTTCAGAGAGATATTGTTCTATACTTTTCTTGTAATAGTTTTGTCTGGTTTTGGTATTAGGGTAATGCTGGCCTCACAAAATGAGTTAGGAAGTATTCCCTCTGCTTCTGTCTTTTGGAAGAGATTGATGTGATAGTTAATACTGAGTGTCAACTTGATTGGATTGAAGGATGAAAGTATTGATCCTGGGTGTGTCTATGAGGGTGTTGCCAAAGGATATTAACATTTGAGTCAGTGGGTGGAGAAGGCAGACCCACCCTTAATCTGGTGGGCACAATCTAATCAGCTGCCAGTGAATATAAAGCAGGCAGAAAAACATGAAAAGGCAAGACTGGCCTAGCCTCCCAGCCTACATGTTTCTCCTGTGGTGGATGATTCCCGTCCTTAAACATCAGACCCCAAGTTATTCAGTTTTGAGACTTGGACTGGCTCCCCTTGCTCCTCAAGCTTGCAGCCTATGGTGGGACCTTGTGATCACATAAGTTATCAGTTAATAAACCCCCTTTTGGAATACTACTTGGCCATAAAAAGGAATGAAATAATGGCATTCTCAGCAACTTGGAATAATGGAATTAGAGACCATTATTCTAAGTGAAGTAGCTCAGGAATGGAAAACCAGACATCGTATGTTCTCCCTCACAGGTGTGAGCTAATCTATGAGGATGCAAAAGCATAAGAATAATACAATGGACTTTGGGGACTTGGGGGAAAGGGTGAGAGGGGGTGAGGGAGAAAAGACTACACATTGGGTACAGTGTACACAGCTTGGGTGATGGGTGCACCAAAATCTCAGAAATTATCACTGAAGAACTTACTAATGTAACGAAACACCACCTGTTTCTCAAAAACCTATGGAAAAAATAAATAATAAAAACATGTTAAAAGATAAATAGCAAACTGGAAAAAATGGTAAACATATTTATAAATCTAAATGAACACTGACTATAAAAACTATTGTAAAACATTAAAAAAAGTCCTTTGAGCATGGCTTCTGCTGCAATCCACAAATTTTGATGTTTATATTTTCATTTAGTTTAAAATATTTAAAAATTTTTAAATCTCTTTTTTGGCCTGCATATTATTTAAAAGTATGTTGTTTAATCTCCAAGTATTTTGGGATTTTCTAGCTATCTTTCTATTATTGATTTCTAATTTAATTCCATTGTGGTCTGAGAACAGACATTGCATAAATGCTATTCTTTTAACCTTGTTAAGGTGTGTTTTATGGCCCAGAGTGTGGTCTATCTTGGTGAACTTTCCATATAAACTTGAGAAGAATGTGTACTCTGCTGTTGTTGGAGGAAGTAGTCTATAAATGTCAATTATATCCAGTTGATTGATAGTGCTGTTGAGTATAACTATGTCTTTACTGATTTTCACTAATTTTCTACCTGCTGAATCTGTTTTTTTTTTTTTTTTTTGGAGACAGAGTTTCACTCTGTTACCAGACTGGAGGGCAGTGGCACAATCTTGGCTAACTGCAACCTCTGACTCCCTGCTTCGAGCAATTCTCCTGCCTCAGCCTCCCAAGTAGCTAGGATTACAGGCACACACCACCACACCAAGCTAATTTTTGTATTTTTAGTAGAGACGTGATTTCACCAAGTTGGCCAGGATGGTCTCGATTTCCTGACCTTGTGATCCACCTGCCTTGGTCTCCCAAAGTGCTGGGATTACAGGAGTGAGCCACCGCCCCCGGCCAGATCTGTTCATTTCTAATAAAGGAGTGCTAAAGTCTCCAACTTTAATAGTGGATTCATCTACTTCTCCTTGCAGTTCTATCAGTTCTTGCCTTATGTATTTTAACACTATGTTGTTAGGCTCATACACATTAAAAATTATGCCTTCTTGGCATATTGACTCCATTTATCATTATGTCCCTCTTTATTCCTCATAAGTTTTCTTGCTCTAAGTCTACTCTGTCTGAAATTAATATAGCCACTCCTGCTTTCTTTTGACTAGTGTTAGCATGGTATATCTTTCTCCATCTTTTGTATGTGTCTTTATAGTTAAAGTGGGTTTCTTGTAGACAACACAGAGTTGGGTCTTGTTTTTGATTCACTCTGGCAATTTCTCTCTTTAAATTGGTATTTTTAGACCATTGACATTTAGAGTGATTATTGGTATAGTTGGGTTAATACCTACAATATTTGTTACTGTTTTCTATTTGTTATCTTTGTTTTATTTCTATTTTTATCCTCCATATTTTTTCTGCCTTTTGTGGTTTTAATTGAGCATTTTATATTATTTCATTTCCCTCACTTTCCTAGCATATCAATTATTTCTTTTATTTTTTTTCAGTTACTGCCTTAGAGTTTGCAATATACATGCACAAGAAACCCAAGTCCATTCTCAAATAACACTATACCACTTCACAGATTGTGCAAGTAACTTATAACAAAATACCTCTAATTCCTCTCTCCTACCCCTTGTATATTGCTATTATTATTTTTTTACTTATGCATAAATCTGTAAGAATAATTAATACATTGTTGCTATTATTTTGAACAAACATCTGTTAGATAAATTGCGAATACGAAAAATAAAAATTTTTATTTTACTTATTTATTCTCTGATGTTACTTATTTATTTATGTAGATCTAAGTTTCTGACGTATATCATTTTCCTTCTTTCCGAAGGACTTCGTTTAACATTTCTTGAAAGGTTTATTGGCAACAAATTCAACTTTTGTTTGCCTAAGAAAATATTTATATCTCTGTCACTTTTGAAGAGTAATTTCACAGGGTATAGAATTTTAGTTTTTTTTCCTTTTGTCCCCTTCTCTCAACATTTTAAGTATTTCACTCAACTGTCTTCTAGCCTGCATGTTTACTAAAAAGAAATCAGATGTAATTCTTTTATTTGCTCTTTTATAGGTCAGTTTTTTTTCCTTTATGGTTTCTTCAAGATTTTTTTCTTTATCTTTGATTTTCTGAAGTTTAAATATGATGTACCTAGGTGTAGTTTTTTTGGCATTTATTCTGCTAGGAGGTGTTCTCTGAGCTTTCTGGATCTGTAGTTTGGTGTCTGACATTAATATGGGGGAAATTCACAGTCATTATTTCCTAAAATATTGCTTCTGTTCCTTTCTTCTGTTATTTTTTCATTACATGTATGTTACGTCCTTTGTAGTTGCCCCACAGTTCCTGAATATTCTGTGCTGGTTTTTTCCCCTACTTTTTTTTTTTTTCTCTTTGCTCTTTGGTTTTGGAAGTTTCTATTATCATATCCTCAAACTGAAAGATTGTTTTCCTCAGCCATGTCCAGTCCACTAATGAGCCCATCAAATGCATATTTCATATTTGTTAGTTTTTTTGATCTCTAGAATTTCTTTTGATTCTTAGAATTTCCATCTCTTTGCCTATATTACCAATCTGTTATGGCATGTTGTCTACATTTGTATTATAGCCCTTAGCATATTAATCTTAATTTTTAAAAATTTCTGGTCTGATAAAGATAGCAACAATTGACACTGGGTACTACTAGAGGGGAAAGGGACAGAGGCAAGGGGGCAAAGGTTGAAAGACTAACTATTGGGTGCTATGCTTTGATATCATTCATACCCCAAACCTTGGCATCATACAATATACCCAGGTAACAAAAACCAGCATAGTACACCCAATTCTAAAATAAAAGTTGAAAATAAATCCTTGATCTGATCATTCCAATATTCCTGCTATATCTGACTCTGATGCTTGTTCAGTCTCTGCAAACTACGTTTTTACCTGTTAGTGTATCTTGTAATCTTTTGTTGAAAGGTGGGCACAATGTACTGTGTAAGAGGCACTTTGGTAAACAGACCCCTTAGTAACCCAGTGGTGAGGTAAGGAGTTGGGGTGGGGGTGTCTTCTATAGTCCTGTGATTAGGTCTCAGTCCTTTATGGGCTTGTGCCCCTGGACTGTGAGCTTCATTATGCTTCTTTGATTTTTTCTCCACTTAGGAGGGACGGGATGGCTAGAGAAGGCTAGGGTAGGGTGTTTCCCTTCCCCCAGATGTGCTAAGCTCTGATAAAGCCCAAAGAGATTTGGCTCTGGTAAAAGAGAGTCTAATCTATTAGACTCAATTTCCTCCAGAGGGAATGCTTTGTTAAGAAGAACAGAATGCTGTGGTGTATTTTTAAATGATTTATTCCCCCCTCCTCGTGTTAGACGCAAAAGGGGATTTTTCTTCAATATTCCCTGTGAGGATCTGATGGAGTATCTGGAGGCAAAACTCACAAAAGTGTGAGGGTCACCCATATGAATGGGTCTTCTCAGAACTGTCCACACTCAGCCTCCAGAAATTTGTCAGTTACAGCTTAGGTTTTCCTACCCCGGTACTGGTTTCTGCAAATGTTTCTATTCATGCATTTCTGCTCCAGGAAGTTGTGATTCTCTCTATCTGCCTGTTTCTCCAGTTTTGGGGGCAGCAATTTGCTCTGTAACCTCACTTCCCTGACAGATATAAGAGTTGTTGATTTTTCAGTTTGTTCAGCTTTTTACATGCTAGAATGGGGTGGAAACTTTTAAGCACCTTACGTGCTGGACTGGAAACCAGAAGTCTCCCTGAGTAGCTTTTTCAGCTCCTTGATAGATTATTTCTAAGCTATGTCTGAAACCCTCCTCCAGGCCCTTCACAGGGAAGCTTCCTGGGTGCTCAGTCCATTCCTCCCTAGCTCTTCATTGTTTGGCCTTAAAACTCAGAGTGGTGAGAGGTTTTGTTTAACCTTTGTCTGATATTTCCCTGATTATTTTCTCTGAGACTGCATTCATGCCAGAAACTGTGTATCTGATGGGTGAAGACTCACTGCAGTTGGAAGAGCCCTTTTGAACAGCAGTGATCTAGTTACTTTTGAATCTCATTGCCAACAGAAAATCTTTGAGACAGTGTGGGGACTGGCACAAAGGCCTGGGAGTCCAGGCTAGATGGGGTGGTTGTGAGCTGGAGGACCAAAGGTCTTCTGAGATCTTTGGACAACTGGGACTGAACCCACCAAATTCCCAGCTGCTTCTTCAACCACTGTTGTTTTAGGTGTTGAATTTCAGTCAGTGTCAGAGACTATACCTCCTTCTGGGTTTCCAGAGAAAGATAATCCACAGCCCTAATCTGAGATGGATAAGATCATGAAATATAGGAGAAAACTGAAAAAAATGAATCAACCTTTTTATGAAAAAAAATTAGATTATGTGTCCCATCAGCTCTTCATGGCCAAGTTCTCCAAGCTGACCTTTGAATGTTCCCATTTGCTTCTATGCATTGATGCTGAAAGGCTAGAGTGAAAGGCTAGCACCCGTCTCACTCCTTTTATTAGACAAGCTGC
This sequence comes from Pan troglodytes, assembly GCF_028858775.2. NCBI lineage: Eukaryota > Metazoa > Chordata > Mammalia > Primates > Hominidae > Pan > Pan troglodytes. The sequence goes on from NC_086015.1 coordinate 44,722,979, forward strand.
AAACGTTTATAATGCAAGGATAACATGACATTCTACATTCAATTAACAGAGAGTTGTGGATTTTTTCATGTTATTCACTTTTAAAGTGATAAAAATATTTTGTATGTTTTCTTCACTGAAAAACGGAAAGAAAAGTTTTTTGTACTGTATCCTCAATTGGTATCTCAGTTTGTAATCCTCAGATGAAGACAGTATGGAGTTTTAGACCTCCACTTGCTTGATGTTCCATGGGTGAAGATTCTGTTCCCTGAGGATGGGTGAGGTTCTATCATCAGATCAGAGGCTTAGAACCACTTTCCACAAAGGCCCTAACCCAGAGGAAAGGCTTGACTCAGACGTCTGTGACAGGAAGACAGCATGAATGTTGCTCTCTTGCAGGGATCCTGACCTCCCATAACAATTCAGTTCTTGACCACTGAATCCCTGTGTTTGGGATGATATATTTTTTTTTCCTATTTCCTGTCTTAATTATGTCTCTTTGAGCTAAAATAATTAATTTAGAAAAGTGGGAAGAGGAACAGGAAAACAAAAGTGACCTCAGTTGGGGCTGGGGCTTGGCTCCCTTACCTGGTTGATGGGTCCTTTAATCTGAATACTGGTAGCAACTGGCTCCTCCATAGAAAGAAAGATAAAGGGAGGAGTCCAAACCCCTGAAGAAGTTCCATGATGGAATTGATGCCTCATGGCTCCGTCAAGGAGATGGTTGTCCCTCATCTGAAGGCTGAAGCTAACTGCTGCCTTAGGCAATGGACACTGAGATGTCTTTTGTGTTCTAGAGGGTTCCAAGGTCACATCAGAGAGCAATGGAGTAGTCATAAAGGGTTCCCAAGGGCAGGGCAGGGGAATCCACAGCCCTACCCCTACCATCCACCTTCCTAAGACTCTAGATTCCTCTCCCCTTCTCTGGGCCTTCCTATTTGCCAGCCCTGTCCTCTCCTCACATCACATCTATACCTCAGTGTAATTCTATGTATTTTCCCTACAACCCAGACAACCTAGAAAGCCCTTTACCCTTGGAGATCTGGCTTGGACCCCACCAATTCCACAGTCTTTGACAGTCTGGAGTTTTCCCAGGAATTTTACTAATTCCTAGGCAGTTTTAAAAATGAAGAGGTGTGATACAGATAAAGTGCACATATCTTTAACACACTTTTTTTTTTTTTTTTGCCTCTCGTAGATTTTCGTTTTTTTAGTTTTAATTTTTTTTTTTTTTTTTTTGAGACAGAGTCTCGCTCTGTCACCCAGGCTGGAGTGCAGTGGCACGATCTCGGCTCACTGCAAGCTCTGCCTCCCAGGTTCACACCATTCTCCTGCCTCAGCCTCCCAAGTAGCTAGGACTACAGGTGCCCGCCACCACGCTTGGCTAATTTTTTTGTATTTTTAGTGGAGACAGGGTTTTACCATGTTAGCCAGGATGGTCTCGATCTCTTTTGTTGTTTTTATTTTTACAAATTTATAGGGTACATGAGAAATTTTTTTACTTGTATACACTATGTAGTGATTAAGTCAGGATATTTAGGGTGTCCATTACCTGAGTATAATACATTTTTGTTAAGTGTATTCACTCTACTGTGCTATTAAACATTGAATTTATTCCTTCTATCTTACTGTATGTTTGTACCCTTTCGCCCACTTCTCTTCATCCTCCCCCTTTCCTCTACCCCTACTCACCCTTCCCAGTCTCTGCTATCTATCTTTCCACTCTGTACCTGCATGTGGCCAAATGTTTAGCTCTCACGTATAAGTGAGAACATTCAGCATACAACTTGATGAATTTTCACAAGTGGAATACACCTGTGAGACTAGCACCCAGATCAGGAAACAGTGTATTCCCAGCACCTTGCATGCCTCCCTGGTCTCTACCCCCACACTCTCCCCACATCCACTCCAAGGGTCACAATGTGGCCATCCTCTAATGGCAGGGATTATTGTTGCCAACTAAAGTTTGCAGCCCTTCATGTGTATTAACTCACTGAATCCTCACCATGACCCAGAGATGGTTCCGTAACTGACCTATTTTACAAGGAAGGAAAGTGAGGAACACATGGAGTGAGCTGCCGCCGAGACCCCACTGCTAGTAATTAGCAAGCTGTGGTTCAACGCAGCCATCTGGCTGCCTCAGTGGTTCACAGTCTTGAATCACTAAACTGCTGCAAAAATATCATGGCGGCTGGAGAAACAGTGTGAGTCAAACAAAACTAGATTATGTGGTGGCTCATGCCTGTAATCCCAGCATGTTTGGAGGCTGAGGCAGGTGGCTGAGCCCAGGAGTTTGAGACCAGCCTGGACAACATGGTGAAACCTTGTTTCTACAAAAAATACAAAAATTAGTCAGGTGTGGTGGTGCACACCTGTAGTTCCAGCTACTCAGGAGGCTGAGTTGGGAGGATCGTTTGAGCCTGGGAGGTAGAGGCTGCAGTGGGCCATGATTGTGCCGCTGCACTCCAGCCTGGGTGAAACAGTGAGACCCTGTCTCAAAACAAAAACCAAAAAATAAATAAAACCAGATTCTGGGAGAAGGGCCACTCATTTCCACACGGCTCTTTGCAGGTGGCTTTGCTTGTGCTTGTGCTGTTTTCATCTTCCCACTTGCTGCTCAGGACCTGTTGAGGAGCCTTAGGGATGGGGGTTGATGCCGGGGCGGTGACTGGCCCAAGGGCTACACCTGGAAGGGTGGGATCAGGTTTGAGCCCAAACCCAACCAAGGGACATTTTAGTCCTCTCATTTCACAGGGAGAAACTGAGGCGAGGAGGGATTGAATGGGCTACATTGCTCCTCTCTCAGTGGGCCTGGGGAGCACATGGCTTTGCTTATAGCTGAGACTAATTTGTCATAAGTCATCAATCACACCTGTGTCTGAATTGAATGTTCAGAGGCCACCGACCCCTCAGATCCTTGGTGGAGCATGGGACCTCAGCTGCACTTGTGCTGGAGACAGGAGGTTTGCCTGGGAGCCTGGCAGATGGATCCAGGAGGAAGAAGGGAGAGTAAAAAGCTGCATCTATATACTCCTTTGCAAAGTAAAATGAAATAAAAAGGAATGCTTTTGAATGCTTCTCAGTGCTGAGTGTTTTCCGTGATCTTGCACGTGGACAGTGGGAGGAACCTAGATAGATTTGGTGAGAGAGAGCGGCACTGGGTGTGCCCACAGACCCAACCGTGGGTCCTGTCTCAGTGCTCACTGCTTAGTGCTGTGTGACCCTGGCCACAGCATTTCCTCTCTGACCCTCAGAGGACTCCTCACATCACCTCCAGAGGCCTGGGGAGGGAGCACTTGGTGAACCTGCCCCGGGGGGAGTGGGCTTATAACAAGGGAGTGCCAAGTCTGAGTCCAGAAAGCAGAGCTGCCCTTGGTGGGATTTTCTGACATTTCTTGGTAGCAGCAGAAAACACTCCCCCAAAGCCTCCCTACATGGTCAGGGTCCCCACAGTCCTTTACTAAGATGGTCTCTCCATGCAGCCTCCCTCATACCCCCTGAGGTTTCCATTCCTTTCTGGAACTCTCTTCCCTGAGGGCTAAGGACAGGGAGTGACAGGTGAGCGCCCTGCCTGCTGGTCCACACTCTCAGACAAGTGTGGGATGTTATATAACCACATTAGCAGACAGAGTTCAGACCTTGAAACAGCTCGGCTCATGAGACCTGAAACACTTCCTGAAGTTCTTGGCACTCTCGGTGTACCCTCTAGCTCTGCACTGTCCAACAGGGCAGCCAGAAGCCACATGTCACTATTTAAACTTAAGTCAAATGAAGTCAAGTACAATAAAAAGCTCAGTGTCACTAACCTGTGTGACCTTGTCTCCTATACTTCTAACGATCTTCTCCACTGTGGGCCCTTTTCCTCCTCATATCCCTCACTCTGGGTTCCTTTCTATGCATAATCACCAAGCACCTCCGCCTCCAGGGCCTTGGCACTTGCTCTTCATCCCCCTGGAAAGCTCTTGCTCCAGTTCGTCAACTGGCTATTTCATCCTCATTACTTAAGTTCCCAGGGAAGCATCCCTTCGTTAGCGAGGCCTCCCCATGCCCTGAGCTGATGCCCTTCTCCCAGCCACTTTCTGCCCAGCCCGTTACCTCCATTTGTATACTCCCCAGGACCTGGCACCAACTTATTTGCTTAGGTATTTAACGCCTGTGGCTCCCCACCAGAACATAAACCACTTAAAGGCAGAGGCATGGTTTCCTCTCATCACCAAGGTCCATTTCCTGAGACAGCACCTGGGACAGACTTGTCATTCTATAAATGTCTGTTGACTGTCTCCAATTTCCCCCACTTCCACATTTGTGCTTCATGCTCATGATGCTTGCCTCTGTGTACTAGCATTTAACATTTTTCTCGAAATCGACCTACATTCTAACTTGAGTACTTACTTTAGCCTTACCCTAACAAGCGAAGTTGTGTGATTTATGTGCTAATATTTCCAAATGTGCATCAAAATAAATATACTATTATTTTCCTTTTTTTTTTTCAGTGTGCTACCTAAAAAAATCATCATGCTCATCTCAAGTGGACACACTTTTTTGGAAACATTGCTATACCCCAGCCGGCTCTTCTACTGCTGTTCCTCATGTTCCTCATGCTGTTCCTCATGCTGCCAACTCACGGCATGACCGCGGCTCCCCAGCCTCTCTTCCCTGATCTCACACTGTGGGTTCACAGAGCTAGAGTTCCAAGATCCTGAGATTTCAAACACATAATTGGGAACAGTGGTACTGAGGCACCTGAGTGAATAGCTTGGCTCTTTCCCTGTGGAACACATGACTTTTTAGCAATTTGCCCTCTGTGTGGCTATACGACTCTCTGAAAGGGCCTAACCAACAGGCACAGCCCAAACCAACTCACTCACAACCACTGCCCATTTGCCAGTGACCTGCCAGGTGGGCCAGGAACATCACTGATCACAGGCATTTTCTTCTAAATTGAGCAGCGAGCCTCAGATCCTCCTCCACAGGCTGTGGCAGAAACACGAGTTCTGGCCGACCTGATTTCTCCGACACCACTTCCAGCTTTAACTGAGTCAGATGAGGGAAAAAGGGGGAGGTGAAAAAAAAATTACCAGCCTCAGGCACCCTATCTCCACCTTCAGGTCTCCTGGGGAATCCGTCAGGGTTTCCCAGGCTCAGGTAGACCAGTTTGAGCATGTTTTAAGTCATACGTTCGGGATCACCGGCAGCTTCGACGCCTCCACAAACAGGCAGCATCACAATTTGGCTTGTTTTATTTTGCTTTTTCTCAGCAGCATCTCCTTGTTTTGTTTTTACTTCCTCATTCTAGATATGAAGCATGATTCATCACTCTAAGCCCCTTCTTCTTCTTACTCCCTGAGTTTCCATGTCCTCTTGGGAATTCCTCCCTCCCTTTCTTCCCTTTCCACTCACGACCAGCCTCCCCACACACTCCTTTCTCTCCACCTAGGAGACAACTTATTAGGGGAACTTAGGAAGCTCCTGCCTTGTTTCTCATGGTTACATCATCTGAAAGTCTTTTATTCCTTCAAACTCACCTTATGGTCCCCCTTACTTCTAGGCTTTCTCATGTGGGATTCCCTGATCCTGGGTCATCCTTTCCCATCACTTTGTGTGGTTCACTCTCTTAATCATCCTTCAAGTCTCCTCTGAAATGACACTTCCTCCTGAAGCCTTCCGAGGCCCTGCCCACCACAGATTAAATGCATCTCCTATCTGCTTTCATTGCATCTTGTACTTTCTCTGTCAAAATCACAACACTACCTTGGCACCCTGTTTGTGCCAAGGGTGGCTTCTCTCGTGGTGCTAGGGAGCCTCATCCTCCTTATAGTCATGTAGCCTACCCACTAGATAATTATAGAGTCCAAATAAGAAGAGTGCTTTTGCTACACAACACATCACCACCACTTTAGAGAAGTCCCACAGCTCCTGCTGCAGTAAGCCCTGTAGCTGTCAGCCCTGCAAGGAGAAGCTGTGTCTGTCTTGCTCATCCCTGAATCCCCAGTGCTCAGCATAGGGCCGGAATGTGGTAAATCTTCAATAAATATTTATTGACTCAGTGACCAGATGAATTAATTTCCTTAGAGTAACTGATGCTGGCTAGAATTTTGAGGATCTACTGAGTATCAGAGAGACAACAAAAGGGAAAGAATGAATGTACCAGAAGCCCCCACATGGCTTTAAGTAGAGCAGCTTCTAACACAACCAGTTCACTCCCAAGGTCAAGCTTTCCATGGTCTGCTCCACATTTCCTTGCTCACTGAGATATCCTGGAGGGAGGGATTTGGGGATGGAAGTAGGGGGCAGGGGAGGGAAAAGAGAAAGAAGGGAAGAATGACAGAGGGGCACTCTCACACCACTACCCTTCCAGGGTCTATCTGTCCCTTCTATTTACCATCATTGGAAGACTGAGATGAAAATAGTGTGATGGTTTTAGAAAGCTTCTTTCTTGATATCTGCCCCAGATACTTTCAAGCAAAGACCTGTTTCAGAAGAGCAGGTCCAGTGGAAGAATAATGTAATGGAAATGTATAATGTAGTTTAAAAGAGAGAAAGTTTGAAAATAGCATCATAAAAGCAAGATTTCTTCCTCTTTCCAAACACATTTTAGAAAATCTAAATAACAGAAATGAAAAAATATATATCATATATGGAATATAACTAAAGTGGTATACAGAGGAAACTTCTTCCCTTAAATATGTGTTTCAATAAAAAAGGAGAGCATTAAAATAAATGAATTAAGCATCTAACTCAGTAAGTTAGAAAAATAGCAACAAAATAAACCTAAGAAAAGTAGAAGGAATGAATACCATGAAAGGAGAAATAATGAATTACAAAACAGAATAATAAAACAAATTACATACCCAGGTTTGGATTCTTTGGCAAAACCATGAACGAGATAAAGCATTTGCTATCTTAATCCAGAAAAATGTGGAAGAGTACAAAAGCACAAAATTTAAAAAAATGTTAAAGTGAAAATAAAACAGATATAGAGGAAATTAAAAGAATCACAAGGGATTACTTTGCTCAACTGTATGTAAATATATCTGAACACTTAGATGAAATGGATAATGTTCTAGGAAAACATACTTTACAAAAATTGACTTAAGAAAAGTTAGAGAATTTTAATAAGCCAAGTACTACAAAGAAATGGAGAAGTTGTCAAAGAGTTGCCCTTCAAAAAGCACCAGGCCCACATGGTTTCAAGAGAAATTATTCCAAACCTTTTAAGAAGAAATTTTTTCAGTGTTATTTAAACTGTTTCAAGGCATTTAAAAAAGGAGAAAAACTTCCAAATTCTTTTCAAGAAGCAAGCATAATATTCATATCAATCCCCACAAAGTTGCACAAAAAAGAAAGTCATGGTTCAATCTCACTTATACTGAAACAAAAAACCCTAAATACAACAAATTCAAGAGCACATTAGTAGAAAATATATCTTAACCTAGTTGAGTTTAGTCCAAGAATATACTAACAATTTAATAACAACAACTTATGAAGGTTTAATAATAGAACATCTTTTTTTGTTGTTGTTTTAAAAAAAACAAGAAGTTACAAAAAAGTGGCAACCTCATTAAATTTTCTAACATATTTTATTGTTTAGTAGTTTTATTTGAGATACGTACTAGGGTGACATCTTAACAGTCTCAGTGTTTAAGGCCTCTAAACATCTTGACCAGGTCTTGATTGCTGCAAGAAGTTGGGTAGCACTGCAGACTGGCTCTGTTGTATGGGAATCCTGGAGTCTGCTGGTTGACACACTTTTAACACAAGTGGACCTGGAGGCTGAGTATGAGAGAGAGAAAGGCAGCTGGCTAAGGTCCCCAGTGTTAATACAGACCCCGCCCTAACAGGGGATAGACAGCCACAGCATTTCCCTACCCAGCTGAGGTCTGTAGTGCTCTTGGGGTTTGGACTTGTCAAGGAGCTCAAAGAAAAATCCTCTGGCTCTTGTGGTGGGGAGGTTGGAAAAGGGGAATCCTGCAGGGACTGGCATTTGCACTGTAGCCAAGGTGGCAGCTAATTTCTTTTTCTTTTCTTTCTTTTTTTAAAATAGCAAATCCACCTTAGTCAAGGTACTCACTAACCATTGCTCCCTGGAGGCTGGAAGACAGAGCTAATTTTTAGGACATTTAAAATCATAACGTTTTTAGATGCAGTCAAAGAGTGAAATCGACCTTGAGGTTGAGGGGAGAAGTTTAACATTATTGGGGATGAGCATGGAAGTGAATCATGCTAGCCACCACGGTTCAGTGATGGCCTAGAAGAGAATCAATGAGAGCTGCACAATTTGGAATGTTTTCAGCCTGACATACTTACTGGTGTATGTGATAGAGATTAGTGTACATTGACAGAGAGACAGAGACAAAAAAAGGGGTGGGGAGGAGATGGGGAGGGCAAAGGGGAGAGGGGGAAACAGGGTGGGGAGAGAGGGAGAAAGACTCATTTTATCTTTTAAGTAAAGCGTAATTATGGATCAATATTCCATACTGAACCTGCTGGTACTGGTTTCTGGTTTGCAGCAATAGCTGCCATGTACTGAGATTGCTTCCCTGGAGGAATGCAGGAAGCTGCCTCATACCATGCCAGGTTGACTGGGCTTGTTCCTGGGCACCCTCTTGCTAGGCCACATGTGCTAAGTCATTACTCACAAAAGGGCTGGACGGAGAGAACATAGGCAGACTTTTTTTTTTGGTATACGTTATATCATAGAACCTTGGACAACTGGACCCTGTCCTTAATTAGATCTTCAACACATCCACCCATATGCTAGTGCTTTGAGGACAAGCTTCTACCTATAAGCACTGGATTCATTAAGCTAAGAAAAGATAGAAAGTGAGGTCTGGGAGAGCCTGTTTTTTGGAAAGTCTCTGCTTTCATGTCAGCTATGTGGGAATCTAGCTCTGAGACACAGCACTGAAAGCCAGAGAAGCAGAGGAAAGCTTGCGCTTACTGGCCCTAACCTCTCCCCTAGCCTAGAATCCTCCCTGCCACATCTCTGAGGGTTGGTAGCCAGCTTCTCTTTAATCTCTTTGAGGGACAGGGAGCTTACAGCAAAACTAAGCCTTTTTTTTCTTAAATAAGAGAGCCTCTCTTGATGCAACTTGGCCTACTTCCTCATTTTACAAACCTGTCAGTTTCATAATTGAAAAATGATATCTCATCATTGTTTTGTTTTCTGTATCTTTGATACAGAAAAGTTGAATGTCTTTTTTCATATGCTTATATTGGTCATTTATATTCATCCTTCTGTGATTTAACACTACATTTCCTTTGCTCATGTTTTTCCTATTGGTGTGATGTTTTCAAGATTAATTTAAAAGAGTTTAACATGACTTAAATTATAACCTTTGTTTGTTACATTTATTTTCATATTTCTTTCCTGGTTTACAATTTTCCTTTTGTTATTGTTTTGTTATGTGTGAGAGAAAAAGAGAGCTGGTTAAGGTCCTTGGTGTCTATACAGACCCTGCATCCAACAAGGGATAGATAAACAAAATGTGTTACAAAACTTAGAGTAGATATTTTAAATTTTATGTAGTTAAACCTTACTACATGAGATCTTTTGTTGTATTTATTCACAGAAACTCCTTCTCATCCTGAAATAACTTAAATATCATTTTTCAACATTTAGATGTTTATGTCCTTTTAAAAATATTTAGTGTATATTTCACACATCTTAATTTTTATTTATTGTGAAGTCTAGATTAGATATAACTTTTTATCTCCTTCAAAAACAGCCATTTTCCTCAACACCATTTGTTCAGTAATCCATCTCCTCCCCTTAGTTTGTGATACATATGTTAGAGTAGGTAGCGAAGCAGACATGAGCAGGGCAGGAGAGGGCCTCCCCACTATCCCAAAGAATGTCAGGCAACCGTCAGGTGATGGTCAGGTAGTTGTTAAACGATCTCTCTAAAATAATAATTGGCCACAGCTGGCGCCAGGGAAAGGCGGTCTCCCAGTAGATAGAAAACACCTGAAACTGGTGATCAGCAGCTTCCCAGTGAGATTTCAGGAGCTGGGCAAGTGGGCTCAAGCATGCGCACTAAGAGGCAAAATGGCGGAGTTTAACTGGTGTATGACCTTCTTCTGGAAACGCTAAGCTGGTAAGGGAAAAAAACACCTCAAATGGGCATGCACTCAACTTCAGTAAACATACTGCACATGCGGCTCCTCCCAAGTGCTGTCAGGCCACTGTGCATGTGGACAGCCCACCCCCAGGGAAGAATCAGGGGAGAAGAAACGCAAACCCTGGAATCATGCCAATGATTCCCCCAATCGAGGGCTAGATGGAGCTCTTGCATCTCTCAGGTCAACCACTTGGCTCTCTTCCAAATGTACCTGACTTTCTTTCATTCCTGCTCTAAAACTTTTAATACACTTTCAGTCCTACTCTAAAACTTGCCTCAGTCTCTCACTCTGCCTTATGCCCCTCAGACAAATTCTCTGGAGGCAAGAATTGACTTGGTGCGCACCTGTATGAATCCACCCCTCTTAACATATATGATAGGCAAAATTCCCAAAGTCACTAAGGCCCGGTTTTCTGAAACAGCTTTAATCGTTATGCATTTCTTTCTGGTGTTGAATGGAAATCTGTCACCTTTTACCTTTTACTTCTTGAAGCTTCTGCTCCTGTGGCTCCAAAATATGAGGACCCTCATGACATTATTCTGTGAATGTGTGTAGGGGGCTCTGTGGACAGATGTGTCGCCAACAAGGCACCTTACTACAGATTGCACTTTGCTCTGTTTTCTTTAGTGAGAGGACGTTATCTTCTATGTCACATGTCACAGTTTCTAGCTTCGTTAGAAACCACTTTGTTGCCCCTGGGGGTAGCTTTCCCCAAAGGCTATATGTAGGGAAAGTAGCCTCAATTGTTAAGGGAGAAGCATGTTTTCAAGATGTGTTACATTTTAAAGGTCTGAAAATAAGGCAGCCTTACCTATGGGCAGCCAGAGAGGTGGCGGAGATGGAGAAGTGGAGACAGTGGTTCGCAGTCTGCATGAGGGCCTGGAAGCAGACCTGCCTGGGCACTAATGGGGCCAGCTTGTGGCCTGTTTCCACCCTGGGGAAGAGACTGGAGGTGTGCGTGTGGACTAAAAGAGAGTTACTACCTTGGTGCCCAAGCTTGCAAGCCTCTATACTTGCATAGGGATCATCCCTGTGGATGAGCACCCATGGGATAGTGTGGGTCTAAGCTCTAACAGCCATAGTCTGTTGCAGTGAGAAACAGTGGTTGCCATGGGATACCCAGACTCTAGTTCCCTCTCTGCAGCATCAGGGAAGGCTGACTGTTTTGTGACTGGGATTCCTGTTTGCATCAGGGAAGGCTGACTCCTTTGTAACTGAGTAACCCCCCTGGGAATCCAGTGTGGGCATCTGCGAAGCCTCAAGGGGAATATACTGAATTAAATGTTAATAATGTTTGTGTCTACTTAAGTAATTAATCAGAAAAAGTAAAGATTTGACATGTATTTGTGGAGCAGTTCAAACCAGTTAAACCTATCAAAATGGGTCAAATCAGATCAAACAGTTTAAACCACACAGCTATGGTTATTCCTCTCAAATCTTGTGGTCTCCAGACTCAATATTCTGATTTGTGTTATAATAAAGTCATTCTTAAAATGGCTTAACTTTCAGCACTGTTATCACCTTGTCTAATTCATCTCCAGTTTGCCAATATTGCCATTAAACCACAGCATCTAGAATTTACCAGACAATCCAGTGAAGCCAGCAGATTGGTAACCACTCTTGGTCTGTATGCAGTATGGGTTAGATGTTTTCTATTTGTCTCTTCAGATCCACTTTCCACACTTCTCTACCCTAGCCTGGGCCTGGGTGGCTGGCTTGTGTGGACTGAATGGGCTGCATCAAGGGGCTTCCTTGCTCTCTGGCTTCTGGTTGGGTTTGGCCAAGGGGCATCAGTAGAGACAGGAGGAGAGTGAGGTCCCGGTGCTTACTGCCCTGGCTTTCTTTTGCTTTGTCCCTCTACCCAAGGCCACAGCTCTTTTAGGCAGGTGTCTCTGATAACTCTTCTCTCCTGGTTTCCTTCCTTGGTCCTTGAGACATAGGGATGACAACAGCTTCCACTCTTATACCGTATTTTGTGTTTTTCTTAGTTTTTCCTGCACTTTTATAAATAGTTCTCATTAAATGCTCCCTAATTACTCCATTTGACATTGTCATTTGTTTCCTAGGCATATGCATTTTGTGAAACATCCGGGTGTTTCTTATGCACATTATATTTGAGAACCATTGAGTGAACAGTGCTGAGGTGGCTAAATGGAATTCCCACCAGCTTTTTAAATTATATTATAGAAACAACGGTACATATGTTATGAGACTCCTCCTCTTGCTTTCCAGTGAGGAGGCAGAGCCATGTACATTATTGTTTGGCTGGATCTCTACACAGCCATCAGTGAATTGCTCTGAAATTGACCTTCTTATGGTAGAAGGTAGGTCCTGCCTGAAAACCAAAGGCTGGGCAAGAAGAAACTGGGACTTTGATAAGCCAGGGCTGGCAGAGTTTCAGGAATTAAGAGCTGAGCAGTCACGACAGAAGTGATTCACTTATATCCTTCTCTGCTGGAGCTTGTATAGGGATAGCAGTATCCCATTGAAGAGGCCGGTGCCAGGGTCCCAGGGGTGCTCACTGAGTGAGAAGGACCCTGCTACTGGGTGGACAGCCTAGGTGGGACATTGGACATCCTGCCTTTTCAAAAACTGTACTAGGAAAAGTTACCCTTGAGGTTGGGGGAAGGTGACACTTATTTATAGTTGCTTTCTCAGAACTTTGTTTTGTTAAATGCAAAATTCTTCTCAAGGTAAATGTACGTAACCCATAATAACTGTGCCTGAGTTGCAGTAAAGACCTATCCACAGGGCCCCCCATTCTCACTCTCTTTCCATTAGTTCATTCTCCCTGGAGCAGCCTGAGTGACATTTTATTTTATTTATTTATTTTTTTGAGACAGAGTCTCGCACTGTCGCCCAGGCTGGAGTGCAATGGTGAAATCTCGGCTCACTGCAACCTTCGCCTCCCAGGTTCAAGCTATTCTTCTGCCTCAGCCTCCAGAGTAGCTGGGATTACAGGCACCCGCCATCACGCCCAGCTAATTTTTTGTATTTTTAGTAGAGATGGGGTTTCACCATGTTGGCCAGGCTGGTCTCAAACTCCTGACCTCATGATTTGCCCGCCTTGGCCTCCCAAAGTGCTGGGATGAGTGACATTTTAAAGTACAAATTGGACTCCATCACCTCTCCCAGTAAAGATTAGGGCAGGTTACTTAGTGCACTTAGGGAAGGCACACAGAAGAAACACACCCGAGTCCTGCTTCCTTTATGTGCTTGTTTATTTGTTATTTCTTAAATTTCTGATTGGATGACTTTGTTAGACAAACAAAATGTAACAGCTAAGCTTACATGAACACAGTTTGTGTTGATGCATATAAAAGAATGACTGCCGAATTGCACAGCCCTGCCCCATCTGCAGGGAGGGAGCAGGACAGAACAGAGTATGTGCATTGGCATCTTAGGGCAGGGCTGTTCAACAGAAATAGAACGCAATCCTTTCTAGTAGTCATAGTAAAAACAACCAGGTAAAATAAATTTTAATTATTAACTTTAATAATATCAAATATATAATAATATAAATACATTTGTTTTCAATAGAAAATATTTTTATTCTGCTCCAGATTTTCAGTGTGCACTTAAATTAATCAAAATTAAATAATATTAAAAATAGAGTTACACCACAGTAGTCACATTTTAAAGGCTCTGCAATCACATGGACTAGTGGCTACTATAGTGTAATATGGTCATAAGGTTCTGCCACAGCAAATAATCACAGCCTTACCCAAGCTGCACAGGAGGCTACCCTTGTCTCTGCTGCTTTCTTATCTCCCTTCAGAACCTCTTTCCATTGCTTTCCTTTTCCCTGTGATCCTTGCAGCTCTTAAGAACTGTCAACCTTCTTAAAGTCCCCACTTCATCCATCCCTTCTCCCCAAACACCCCGTGGTGTTCCTCTAACATCTCTCTTAGAAGGTAAGAAGATAGATTAAAGGCATTTGCAAAGAGGTGGGAATGAGGCTTCAGACACAAATCTCCTATCTAAAATTAGCCTCTAATTGCTGAAAAGGGGTGGGAACCAGTTGCAATGAATTCTACTACACAGCTTTTAATCTTGGGGTCTAATATTCAAGGACTTAGTTTGCAGACCATCAAGCCTCCCTGCCCTCTCCTAAGCCCCTCCCATACCCTTCCTCACCCTTGCAAGCCAAGACCTCTAAGCTCAGTCAACACAGCTCTTGTTCACAAATAATAAAATAGGTGCCATGTATATAGCATGGATAATGTCAGATTTGTATACTGATATCTGGAATCCCCAAGATGACCCAGCAAGGGAACCATTATACTCCTGTTCCCTTGGACTCAGAGGGTGCAGCCAGGATGGAGATATGGGTCTCTCTGACCACAGTCATGGACTGCTTCACACCAGCCTGCCCCTGGGACCTCAGCTGTCTGGTAGGCGAGGAGAGAAATCTGAGCAGCAAAGTCATGGGAAAGAGCTGGTTCCAGGAGGGCTTCCAAAGGGCTGTAGATTCACTGAGTGTCCACGGCAAAGTGTGTGCAAACTTCTGAGAGCAGACACCTTGCCTCCTACCCACAGGGCTGTTGCACCCAAAGAGGACAGATTCACTGTTACCTGCATCTGGTGGAGATTATCTCCAAGATGGTTCAGTTATGTTCCCTACAATGGTTTGTTTTGTTATTGATAATATTCTTTTACTTAAAAAAATTGAGATAGAATAAAGAAATATACCTCTTTCTATGTAACCATCACCCCAACCAAGGTATAGAACATTTCCTTTGCCACAGAAAGTACTGTTTTGCTTCCTTGAAGATAGTGTTTCCCACAGGGATGAAAACTACTCTAACCTCATTACTATACATTAGTTATACCTTTTCTTGAACTTCATAAACATGGGATTATGTAGGATGCATTTTTTGATCTGACCTCTGCTTAATTGTTTGTGAGATTCTTCTGTGTTCTTTTATTGGTAGTTTATTCTTCCATTAGAAAAAAAATACCTAATTTTATTTTTTTGTCATGCCCTGTTGATGGACTTTTGGGTAATTTCCAGTGTTTGTGTACTATGACCAAAGCAGCTATGTCTTTAGGGGGACATATGCATTCATTTCTTCAGGATACATACTTGGGAGTAAAATTGCTGGTCTGTAGGATAGGCATATGTTTAACTTTATTAGAAACCAGCAAGCATTTTTCCAAAGTGGCTGCACTGTGCCTTCAACAGCTTTTATAAGGTCCTGGTTCCTGGCCAGGCAGCTGGCAGGTCCACCTGGCAACCAGATTGTAGTAGCCTAATGGGGTTGTTTGTGCATCCTCAATCTGGATGCAGGTCAACAGAATCCAGCCTGAACCACCTTAAATAAAAAAAGGGGGTATCACTGGCAAATGTAGTCCAGTGTGGGAAGGCCAAGATGTTTGGAGCCAGGAACCCTCTCTCCCCTTTCTGTCTCTCAGTTCTACTTCTCTCTACCTGCACTTGGACTTCTGCCGAGCTGGCCATTTCCATATGACTGAGGTATGGCCTGGGGTCCCCTCTTTAAAGCTTTGCAAGCATTTGGAGTCCTCCAACCCAAAGATAAAAGATGGTGAAAATTAAAACTACCCCCAAGATGCCATTTTTAACTTGTTAGATTGGCAAAATTCCAGAGTTTGATAACACTTTTTATTGACATGGCTATGGGGAAATGGGCAGTTGCATACACTGCAAGTGAGAGTGAAAAATTGGTACAACCCATAGAGACAGAAATTAGCCTGCATGTATCGAGAAAAGTAATCCTATTTCTAGCAATGTATCATACAAATATTCTCAAAATATTGTATGTTGCATATGCAAAACAATATACATACAAGGCTAGTTACTGCAGTGTTGTTTGAAATAGCAAAGACAGGAAATACCTAAATGTCCTTTGAAAGGGCACTGATTAAGTAACATAATACATATATTTAATGGAATACTCTGTAGCTGTACTATTTTTTTAAAATAAAGATACAGGTGAGGAAGTACTTCATCTACTGATGTAGAAAGATCTCTGCCAAGATACAATGTTAAGAGAAAATAAAATTCAGCAGCAGAAAATATGCACCTTATGCCACAATTTGTGTAACAAAAGATAGAAAACAAATTTGTACTTGTTTGTGTATGCACAAAGAAACCATGGAAGGATACCCTAGGAAGGACCTGGTTATGGGAGTAGAACTAGAGAAAGGGAGAGAACAAGACTTTTTACTGTATACTTTTTCTTTTTAGACATTATGATTTTTGAACCACATAAATGTATTGCCTAGTTAAAATAATACTTTGAGTTTTAAGTTGTAAATTTTAGCCTTGATTGTCCAGCTTAATAATGTGCCTGTCTCTGCACCAATCACTATGTCTAGGGTGGGGTGCTATTTTTAGTACCTAGAAAAGGTTTGGAGGAACTTCTCTCCTCCCAGGAGAAGAGTACTGTTCTGAGAAGATGAAACTAAAAATGCTCATTATACCCAGGGAGCAGGGTCAGATGGATCCCAAAGTTGTGGTGTAAGGTTGCTTGTGAGGACTTTCGAGGCTTCGAGGACGGAGGTCTCTGGAGCCTCAGATAAGATCCTTCCACAGTGCTACTTAGCTAATCTACTAGATCCCTTCCCCTTACCTGTCCAGCCCCCTGGAATTAAAGGCACTGATGGAAGCTCCCTTTCCTGCTTGTATAGGGGAGCTCTAAGGGGAATTTGAAGGTACAGGAGTATCCTGCTGCTGCTGACATCCATATCTCCAAGCCCTTCTATTTTATTGATGTAACTAATTCCACCATACCCCAACCACTCACACCTAGCCTTTTCTTCCAATCTTAGTTGGCTTTGGTCCTTGATTTTATCCTTTATTTTTGCCTTTAGAACAGTCTTGCTGTATTCTTCAGAACAAGTATGTCATAAGCAAATTATAAGATGGGGATTTTTCTGCATGTGATTTATTAGGGCAGAGCTCTCAGGAGAAAGGGGGGAAAGAAAGTAGGATAAGGCCAGGAACAGAACTGAAAAGGATGAACTTGGCTTCAGCCTGATCTTTCTGGAAGCTTTGGAGTATCAATTGTACCACAGAGTCATTGTCACTTTGAGGCAAATGCACCTGCATTTTGTATTCCTGTGTTAATAAGTCATTGGTTGATGGCTTGTGAGGAGGGGACATGCCTAACCTCCTGTCAAGATGGCTGCTGTTCCATTGGCCAAGGGCAGTTTTCCAGAGAAGGGGCAGTGGCCAATACTCACAGCAGCTGGGGGACAGGCATACCTGCTTAGATTGGGATCTGAGCAGGGTGCTCACAGTGTTCAGCATTAGTTTTGTTGGGTATCTTTAGGGGGCCACTTCTTTCTGAGCACTTTAAGATGAGATTTGCTTAATTGCTATTCTGTCCACTCCTTACTTACCTCTCTCACACACTGCTGCATTATTTTTTTAATTGGTTTTTTAAAATTTCTAAGTTTTTTTTTATTTCAATAGCTTTTGGGGTACAAGTGGTTTTTTGTTTCATGGATGAATTATATAGCAGTGACTTCAGAGACTTTAGTGCACACATCACCCCTGTAGTGTACATTCTACCAAACGTGTGATTTTTAAAATCCCTAATCCCCCTCCCACCTTCCCTCTTCTGAGTCTCTTCTGAGTCTATTACATCACTCTGTATGCCTTTGCATACTCATAGCTTAGTTCCCACTTATAAGTGAGAACATAACAGTTTTTGATTTTCCACTCCTGTGTTACTCCTCTTAGAATAATGGCCTCCAGCTCCATTCAAGTGGCTGCAAAAGACATAGTTTTGTTCCTTTTTATGGCTGAGTAGTATTTCATAGTATATGTATATGTTTTCTTTATCTGCTCATTAGTTGATGGGCATTTAGGTTGGTTCCACATCTTTGGAATTGTGAATTGTGCTGCTATAAACAGACATGTGCAAGTGTCTTTTTCTATAATGATTTCTTTTCCTTTGGGTAAATAGCCAGTAGTGGGATTGCTGGATTGAATGGTAGATCTATTTTTAGCTCTTTAAGGACTCTCCATACTGTTTTCCATAGAGGTTGTACTAGTTTACATTCCCACCAGCAATGTATAAGTGTTTCCTTTTCTTCACATCCATGCCAACATCTATTGTTTTTTGACTTTTTAATTATGGCCATTCTAGCAGAAGCAAAGAGATATCTCATCATGGTTTTGATTTGCATTTACTTGATGATTAGTGATATTGAGCACTATGTTGAATAGAAATGGTGAAAGTGGGCATCCTTGTCTTGTTCCACTTCTCAGGGGGAATGGTTTCAACTTTTCCCCATTCAGTATAATGTTGGCTGTGAGTTTGTCATAGATGGCTTTTATCACCTTGAGGTATGTCTTTTCTATGCCAATTTTGCTGAGGGTTTTAAATCATAAAGTGATGCTGGATTTTGTCAAATTCTTTTTCTGCATCTATTGAGATAATCATATGATTTCTGTTTTTAATTCTGTTTATATGTTGTACCACATTTATTGACTTGCATATGTAAAACCATCCCTGCATTCCTGGCACGAAACCCACTTGATTATCATGTGTTATCTTTCTAATATGCTGTTGGATTCAGTTGGCTAGTATTTTGTTGAGGATTTCTCCATCTATGTTCATCAGGGATATTGGTTTGTAGTTTTCTTTTTTTATTATGTCCTTTCCTGGTTTTGGTATTACTGGCTTCATAGAATAATTTAGGGAGGATTCCCTCCATATCTTTTGGAATAGTTTCAGTAAGATTGGTACCAATTCTTCTTTGAATGCCTGATAGAGTTCACCTGTGAATCCATCCGGTCCTGGACTGTTTTTGTTGGCAATTTTAAAATTACTGTTTCAGTCTCGCTACTTGTTATTGGTATGTTCAGCATTTCTATTTCTTCCTGGTTTAATCTAGGAGAGTTGTATATTTCCAGAATTTATCCTTATACTCTAGATTGTATAGTTTGTGCACATAAAGTGCACAGTACTTTTCATAGTACCCTTAAATGGTCTTTTGTATGTCTGTGGTATTGACTGTAATACTTCCCATTTCATTTCTAATTGAGCTTATTTGGATCTTCTTTCTTCCTTTCTTGGTTAATCTCACTAAAGGCCTATCAATTTTGTTTATCTTTTCAAAGAACCAGCTTTTTGTTTCATTGATATTTTGTATTTGTTGTTGTTGTTTCAATTTCATTTAATTCTGCTCTGATCTTGTTATTTCTTTTCTTCTGCTGGGTTTGGGTTTGGTTTGTTCTTGTTTCTCTAGTTCCTTGAGGTATGACCTTAGATTGTCTATTTGTGCTCTTTCAGACTTTTTAAATCTAGGCATTTAAGGCTATGAACTTCCCTCTTAGCACTGCTTTAGCTGTGTCCCAGAGGATCTTGATTTCATTGTTGACCCAAACATCATTAAGGAGCAGATTATTTAATTTCCATGTATTTGCATGGTTTTGATGGTTCCTTTTGGAGTTAACTTCCAATTTTATTCTACTGTGGTCTGAGGGAGTACTTGATATAATTTCAGTTTTCTTAAATTTATTGAGACTTATTTTGTGGCCTATCATGTGTTCCATCTTGGAGAATGTTCCATGTGCTAATAAAAAGAATGTACATTCTGCATTGGTGGGTAATGTTCTGTAATTTCTGTTAAGTCCATTTGTTCTAGGGTACAGTTTAAGTTCATTGTTTCTTTGTTAACTTTCTGTCTTGATGATCTGTCTAGTGCTGTCAGTGAATTATTGAAGTCCCCAGCTATTCTTGTGTTGCTGTCTATCTCATTTCTTATGTCTAGTAGTAATTGTTTTATAAATTTGGGAGCTCCCATGTTAGGTGCATATATATTTAGGATTGTGATATCTTCCTGTTGGACTGATCCTTTTATCATTATGTGATATCCCTCTTTGCCTTTTTAAACTGTTGTCTGTTTTAAAGTCTGCTTTGTCTGATGTAAGAATAGCTACTCCTGCTCACTTTTGGTTTCCATTGGCACAGAATATCTTTTTCCACTTCTTTACCTTAAGTTTATGTGAGCATGTCTATGTTAAGTGAGTCTCTTGAAGACAGCATATACTTGATTGGTGGATTTTTATCCATTCTGCCACATTTTAAGTGGAGCATTTAGGCCATTTACATTCAACATTAATATTGAGATGTGAGGTACTGTTTTATTGATTATGCTTGTTGTTGCCTGAATACCTTAGGTCTGTTATTTTATTTAGGCCCTGTGAGGTATATGCTTTAAGGAGGTTCTATTTTGGTGTATTTCTAAGTTTTGTTTCAAGATTTAGAATTCCTGTTAGCATTTCTTGTGGTGCTGGCTTGGTGGTGGCAAATTCTCTCAGCATTTGTCTGAAAAAGACTTTATCTCTCATTCATTTATGAAGCTTAGTTTTACTGGATACAAAATTCTTGGCTGGCAGTTATTTCGTTTAGAATGCTAAAGATAGGACCCCAATCTCTTCTGGCTTGTAGGGTTTCTGTTGAGAAATCTGCTGTTAATCTGATAGGTTTCCCTTTATAGGTTACCTGATGCTTTTGCCTCACAGTTCTTAAGATTCATTCTTTCCTTCATCTTGACTTCAAATAACCTAATGACTATGTGTCTGGGTGATGATCTTTTTGCAATGAATTTCCCAGGTGTTCTTTGAGCTTCTTGTATTTGAATGTGTAAATCTCTTGCAAAGCCCAGGAAGTTTTCTTCGATTATTCCCTCAAATATGTTTTCCAAACTTTTAGATTTCTCTTCCTCCTGAGGAACACCAATTATTCTTAGGTCTGGCCATTTAACACAATCCTAAATTTCTTGGAAGCTTTGTTCATTTTTAAAAATTCTCTTCTCTTTGTCTTTGTCTCCTTGGGTTAATTTGAAGGCTTGTCTTGGAGCTCTGAAATTATTTTTTCTACTTGTTCAATTCTATTGTTCTAACTTTTCAATGCATTTTGTCTTTCTCTAAGTGTGTCTTTCATTTCCAGAAGTTGTGATTGTTTTTTCTTTATGATTTCTATTTCTCTGGAGCATTTTTCATCCATATCCTGTATTTTTTTAACTTATTTAAATTGGTTTTCACCTTTCTGTGGTATGTCCTTGAGCAGCTTAATAATCAACCTTCTGAATTCTTTATCTGGCAATTCAGAGATTTCTTCCTGGGTTGGATGTATTGCTGGGGAGCTATTGTGGTCTTTTGGGGTTGTTATAGAGCCTTGCTTTGTCATATAACCAGAATTGCTTTTCTGATTCCTTCTCATTTGGGTAGACTATTGCAGTGGAAAGATCTAGAATTCAAGTGCTGCTATTCAGATTATTTTGTCCCATGGGGTGGTCCCTTGATGTGGTGCAGTCCCCCTTCCCCTAGGGATAGGGCTTTCTGTTAGCCAGACTGCAGTGATTGTTATTGCTTTTCTGGGTCTAGCCACCCAGTGGGACTACCAGGCTCTGGGCTCGTGCTGGGGAATGTCTGCAAGAGTCCTGTGATGCAATCTGTCTTTAGGTCTCCCAACTGTGTATACCAGCACCTGAGCAGGTGGAGGTGGTAGGGGAGTTAAATAGAGTCTGTGAGAGTCCTTAGTTGTAGATATGTTTAGTGTGCTGGCTTTCTCAAATGCTGATTATGCTAGTAGTGAAGTTGTCACATGGACAGACTCAGGACCACTGGTTAGCCAGGATGTTGCAGGAAGTTGAATTTGCTGTTGTTTTCTCCTTCCTTGGAGCAGTTATTCTGTCATGAGTTGCTGTAATGTCTTGAGTTGGTTGGCCTCCAGCCAGGAGATGACACTTTGAAGAGAATACCAGCTGCAACTGTAGAAGGGGGATATAGGCTTGCCCTGAGTTGGCCAGGATAAGCATTTGGGTTTCTCAGGCAATGGTCAGGGTCGTAAAGCTTCCAAAGAGCTTATGTCTTTTGTGATTGGCTACTGGGGTGGGTAGAGAAATACCATCAGGTGGGTGAAGGGTAGGGTAGGTCTGAGCTTAGACTCTTCTTGGGCAGGGCTTGCCATGGCCACTGAGGGGGATGGAGGGTGGTTCTTGGGCCAATAGGGTTATGTTTCAGAGGGGATTATGGCTGTCTCTGTCACCAGGGAAGTGGGGGGAAGCCAGTAGCAATAGGCCTCACCCAGCTCTCATGCAGTTGGCAAAGCCAGTCTCACTAACACTGCTGAGTTTATCTCCAGGCAGCCTGGGCACAGGACTCAGACCTAGCTCCAGGCTATAAGTTTTCTCACTGAGAAAACAAGCATGGCTTTCAGGCCACACCTCTCCCCAACTGCCCACACTATTGGATGCAACTCCTGTTCTCCTGCTCTCCTTTCCTCAGCAGTTCCTGTTTGCCACTGGATTCTGCTCAAGAGAGTTTGAGCCCAGTCAAAATTATGCCAAAGTTCAGTCAGAAGCTACTTTCACCCTGTGACCTTTCTCAAATTCCACCAGCTGATTTCCCAAGGGCCCCTGTGAGATATAGTCAGAGATGGCTTCCCTGGGCTCAAGCTGGAGAATGGGAATACCTACAAGTCTCTTCCCACTCTTGCTTCTACTTTTATATTTCACACTAAATCCATTTCAGCTCTAGGTAAGGTTAAATCCTTCCTCTATAATCTGGACTTTTGCATTCCCCAGTGGGGATGTGTTTGGAGGCAGGTTTTCTCCCCTCACACTTTGAGAACTCAGCTTTTCACCTGTCTTCTGGAATTTGCAGTGGCCTGCTGCTGCTTTCAAAGGATCTGTTAATTCTTTGTTTTCCTGGTACCTGGTGGTTCCTGGAGCAAAAGTCCATGGTGTAAGTCTCCACATACTATTCCATCCATCCAAGTGGGAGCTGTATGTCAGCCTTATCACCTATCCACCATCTTCCCCAAGTTTCTCCAGTTTCATTTCTAATTGAGGTTTTTGGGATCTTCTCCTTTTCTTGGTTAATCTAGCTAGTGGTCTATCAATTTTTTTTTCAAAGAACCAGTTTTTTTATTTCATTGATATTTTGTATTGTTTTGTTGGAATTTCATTTAGTTCTGCTCTGATCTTTGTTATTTCTTTTCTTCTTCTAACTTAAGGTTTAGTTTGTTCTTGTTTCTCCAGTTCCATGAGGTGTGACGTTAGGTTGTCAATTTGTGCCCTTTCAGACTTTTTGATGTAGGCATTTCATGCTATAAACTTTCCTCTTAGCACTGCTTTTGCTGTATCCCAGAGGTTTTGGTAACTTGTGCCATTATTATCATTCAATTTGTAGAATTTTTACATTTCCATCTTAGTTTCGTTATTAACCCAGGTATTCAGGAGCAGGTTATTTAACTTTCATGTATTTGTATAGTTTTGATGGTTCCTTTTGGAGTTGATTTCTAGTTTTATTCTCCTGTGGTCTGAGAAGATACTTGACATGATTTTGATTTTTTTTTCAGCTTATTGAGATTGGTTTTGTGGCCTATCATACAATCTTGGAGAATGTTCCATGTGCTGATGAGAATGTATATTCTGCAGATGTTAGGTAGAATGCTCTGTAAATATCTGTTAAGTCCATTAGTTCTAGCATGTCATTTAAGCCCATTGTTTCTCTGTTGACTTTCTGTTTCAAAGATCTGTCTAACAGGATGGGGAACATCACACACCGGGGCCTGTCGTTGGGTGGGGGCAGGGATAGCATTAGGAGATATACCTAATGTAAATGATGAGTTAATGGGTGCAGCAAACCAACATGGCACATGTCTACATATGTAACAAACCTGCACGTTGTGCACATGTACCCAAGAACTTAAAGTATATATATATATATATATATATATATATATATATATATATATAAAGATCTGTCTAGTGCTGTCAGTGGTGTATTAAAGTCTCCCACTATTACTGTTTTGCTGTCTATCTCATTTCTTAGGTATAGTAGTAATTGTTTTATGTATCTAGAAGCTCCAGTGTTTGGTGCATATAAATTTAGGGATTTAATATCTTCTTGTTGAACTGATCCTTTTATCATTATATAGTAACCATCATTGTCTTTTTTGTTTTTACTGTTGTTGCTTTGAAATCTGTTTTGTCTTTGAAGTAGCTATAAGAGTAGATACTTGTATTAATCATTCTCACATTGCTTTAAAGAAATACCTGAGACTGGGTAATTTTAAAGAAAAGAGGTTTAATTGGTTCATAGTTCTGCAGGCTATGCAGGAAGCATAGCAGCTTCTGCTTCTGGGGAGACCTCAGGAAACTTACAATCACGGTGGAAGGTGAAGAGGAAGCAGGCGTGTCTTACATGGCTGGAACAGGAGGAATGGGGGTGGGTGTGCTATAAACTTTTAAAACAACCAGATCTTGTGATAACTCACTCACTCACTATCAGGAGAACAGCACTGTGGGGATGCTGCTAAACCATTATTCAAGGATCTACCCCAATGGTCCAATCACCTCCCACCAAGCCCCACCTCCAACATGGGGGATTATAATTCAACATGAGATTTGGGCAGGGATACAGATCCAAACTATAATACTACTCCTGCTTGCTTTTGGTTTCCATTTGTGTTCCATTTACCTTGAGTTTATATAAATCCTTCCATGTTAGGTTGAGTCTCTTGAAGCCCGACATGCACCAAAATAGAACCTCTTGAAAGCTTAAAACTCATAGGGCCTATAAAACAATAACACAACAACAACAAAACTATCTAGGTAACAACATGAATAAGAGACTAGTACCTCACATCTTAATATGAATGTTGAATGTAAACTGTCTAAATGTTCCTCTTAAAAGATACAGGATGGCAGAATGCTGCATTATTTTAAAGCAGATTCCAAACATCATCTGATCTTGTCTGTATATACTTGAATATATATATCCTGAATAGTTGAATGTATTTTTCATAACCCCATACCATTGTAATACCTAAAAAACAATATTTACTGAATATCATTTTATACAGTCTGTTTAAATTTCCCAGATTGTGTCAAAAGTGTCATTTTATAGTTATTTTGCTTAAAGTAGGATGCAAACAAGGTCTGCACATTGTATTTGACTATTTATCTGTAACATATTTCCCTTGACTTTTGTATGCCATTATTTGTTGAAGCAATTAGGTCATTTGGCCTGTAGAATTTCCATATTCTTATCTTAGCTGGTTGCCTCTTTACTGTGTTGTTTACATGCCCCTTTAGACTCCACACTTCTTGTAAACCAGTAGTTGGGGGGCATTAAGGGTGCCATTGCTACTGAGTTGTTGTTGCTTCTAGGCCCTTCCAAAGAACAAAGGTAGGAAGCAGACATTTTCTAGAGAAAGAAATAGATCATGATGTTACCTCCCATTTAAATTTAGAATTATGTGATTTTCTGTGAAATATTTTAATTTTATATTAGTTCCATTTTTATTACGTGGAAAATCTCTATCCCTAACAAGACTTACATAATCACTTACAATCTATCTATCTAGATACATTTCTTTCTGAATAATCAATATTATTTCAATCTTGGCCAAAGCCCCATGGCCCTGGAACAGTCACCTAATATGCCTGAACTCTGTCTACACAACTGTAAAATGGACATGGGAGCTCTTGCCCTCCCCCTCAACCCACTGTGGCAAGAGCAAATGAAACAATGGATGTAAGCGTCATTTGTAAAGACAGGAAAGCACCTAGGGAAGAAAAGCAATCACCTATAGGGGCCTGTGAAAAAGTTCCAAGGAATACTGAGCATGGGTTTTTCAGGGAACCAGATTTCCAGACCCTTAATTTTCATCCACATACTTTTCTGGTTTTATTTGCCTAAGAACACCTCTGAGTTTCCATTTGTCCTCTCACTTTATTGTTTTAAAAAAGCAAAAAGGCATACTCCTCACTCACCCCTGATCTGACTATGGTAATATTGCTATGAGGTGTGCAAACCTCAGGGAGAATGGAAAAAAATAAGAGGAAGAGTTCTTTATTGCTTAGCCAAGATTCCATTAACTCCTGAGCTCTCATGTTTTCCCATCTTATGCAATTTATGTTAAGGAAGAAGATATTCTAGAAAATAGTATTTTGACATACATTAGGATGTTCTGAATATAGACATATGGTAACCAGAATGGTAAGAGACAAGATATTTTCCGTCTTAAAGGAGAGTCCAATGACAGTAAAGCAAAGAGAACATCAGCTAGAAACACTGAATGCTAGAGGAAAAAAGAACGTGGCTTTTTCAAATATGTTTAAATGTAAGCAATACTTTTCAGCCACCTTCAGTACTAATCCTAGGTCAGGTCTCCAGCTCAAAGGAAGAGTATCAAAGTACAGTCCAGGCATATAGGTTGGGCTGTACTGATGCATTTAAATATAACTGCACGTTTTGCCAAGACTTTCACAATTCTCAAGATATATCAAATAAAATGCACAGATACCAATTTTAGGTGACTTATTTGTATGTAGTATATGTTATTCAATAAGGTAATTGAAAATCCATCTTATGAAATGATATGAAATAATCCAATGATAGCTATTGCTCATTTTAATTTACCATATAAGATATTTAGCATTTTCTACTTCCTATTAACAGGAATAATATTATCCTAGCTTCTGGACTGATTCATTTTTAGCAGAATATGTCTTTCTCTTTCTTTAAATACATATGAAAAGTTAGAAAATCGTTCATCTCATTAGGAGATGCACTTCCAATTACATTTAACTTTATGTTTAAAAAATGATCAAAATTGGTAACATTTTAATGCAATTTTGATCAGTTGTATGATAATTCAATCCAGAAGCAATTTTTTAAAGCATAGGGAGCCTTAAGGTCACAAGAATAAAATATATTTTTTAATGTATTATGAATACATATGTAATATATTTTAATGTGTGATAGGATGATCAATAAAATATCTTCAAATTTTAAAAGTATATTAAATTATGTTAAAGGTTCACGGAGGAAGTACAAAAGAAATATAAATTCAAGGAGAAAAAGGGAAAATGTAAAATTTCTCAACAGTAAAGAAGAGCCTATTCATATATTTTAAATGGGATGGTGATGAGCATGAAATCTTTATGAGCTCCAGATTCTCTTTAATATTTTAAGATTGATAGTTGTATGTTTAAATGTCAATATTTGCAGTAAAATGAAAATTATATCCCTTGCAATCACTTAAACTTATCGTGAAAACTTTTACCTATGAACTTAAAAATATGTGACAGTTATATTGTTTTTTGAGATTCTTTTTTGCGATGTGCATGCAAACAAAAATTTGAAGACGACAGAACTGTGGGAAGGCCACAGTTGCACAGACAGGAGGTGCTATCTTCTCCTTCCTGGCCCCACCCTCTCTGCCTGTGTCTGCCTGAGCAGCCTCCAACCAGCCTGCACACAGAAATGCTCTTTTCTCTTTAGTCAACTCCCTGTTTAAAAAATAATAATAAAAAACACATAGCACATCAGTTAGCTATTGCCACAATTATATTGCATGAAAAAACAACCAGAAAACCTCAGTGGCAGACAACAAAAAGTACTTATTCCAGTTCATGAGTCCTTGGGTTGGCTGAGCAGTTCTGTTAATCTTGCCCAGGCTCTGTTGACCTCTGGTGGGCTCTCTCATGCATCGGCAGTCACTGGGATGACTTGTCTCTGCTCTACATCATCTCTCATTCTCCAGGAGGCCAGTTTATGCTTATTATGATGGCAGCTAAACAGGCTTCTGAGAGAGAAAAGCATGCAAAGCTGCTTGAAGCCCTCGCTCAGCACTGGCATTCCATCACTGGCATCTCCCCACATCCTGTTGGCCAAAGCAAGTCACAAGGTCTCCCAGATCCAAGGAATGAGGCAGTAGTCTCCCCCGCTTAATAGGAGGAGCTACAAAGTCACATTGGAAAGGGGCATGGATGTGGGAAAATATAGAGAATTGGGCCTATGTTTGCAATGAATCTATCACAAACCATAATAGCTACTATGACTTAGGTCCTTGTAATGAACCAGACACTGTGATTAGAAACTTTAAATGTGTTAATGCTTTTGTTCCTCAAAGAACGTAGAGAATCTATATATATCCTGTTTTTTTTATTTCTACTCCTCCTTTTCTCTCACAGGTACCCTGAAAGCCACTTTCTTTCCTTTAATGGGACTGAAACAAAGACTTGAGGAGGCTGTAGGCCAGAGTAACCAAAAGGAAAGTTAGGATGGCAGAGCAAAGTTTCTGCTGCCTCAAATCAAGTAAGGCTGGGGCTGGTGGTCAGGAGAAGAGAAGGTACACAGGAGGAAGATGCAGAGGGACTGTGAGTGCTCAGAGTGAGGGAGAGAAGGCTCTCCTGTCTTTAGGATGAGGAATGGGGAGATGGGGACTGTACCCACTCCCTTTAAGGGTCCATCCCATTTCTCTCTTTTATTTAGCCAATATGAAGCCTGTATTGATACTTTGCTCACATCTAAATGAGTCCTTCTACTCCTAAGTCCAAGCACTCATTGAAGGGAGTGTGATGGTTTGAGTCTGCTGAAGAAATAGGCAGCCTTGTCATGACACTTCTTTCCTGAGGGATCTCCAGGACTCCTCATTACTTGTATAGGGCTGAGACTCTGGACAGGGGGTGCTGAAAGGCTAAATCTCCATGGCCTTTGGTCTCTTCCCCCACAGAGATTCCTCTGTGAGAAGATGCCAATCAAAGAGGGTGAGGCTTCCTCACAACCATGGGGAGGTTACCTGATTCAGGAAGAATGGGCAATTAAACATGAATTTGAAGATTGCTTTTTTGAGGTAGGCCAGTCTCACTGACAAATGATCATCTACCTGGAGACAAAGGAGGTGTTGGTGAGTTGGTGACATGGGTATAATCTGAGCCCAAGCAGTTTATTTCACTGGCTCTCTGCATTGTGTTTTTGAGACCTTCAAAGTCTCAGTATTATCCTGTTAGTCTCACATTGTCTTGGCCTCTGTGGTATGTAAATAAAGCCAGCATAGGGTATTCTGAAAGTTGAGGGTGTCGAGGATGTCATAAGAGTCTTGGTTCTCCCAGCAACAGATCTTGAGATCAGGATTCTAATGCAGGTAGTTTACTTGGGAGAAGATCCTAGGAAACACTAGAGGAGAGTGGGGAAATGGTGCGGGAAAGGGAGGGAAGCCAATACAAGGTGCATTTTCAAGGCTCTTACTACTGTGGGAAACTGGGGTTTAATCTCTCTGGGGAACTCTGGATGCTAGTGTAGAACACACGCCTCAGAGTTATTCCACTCAAGAGATGAGAGAACTGCCATATTTATCCATCACCTCCCATTGGTGCAACAACAGGGTACCAGTTGTGGGCACTCTTGTGGCATAGCTGGCTCTACTGGCCAGTAGAAGCCTTTAGACAAATAGACATCAGGGCTAGCATTGAAAAAGGGCTGACATTAGTGGAAATGATAAGAAGTAAGGGGATGTGGGTAAGGCATGTTCCATAGAAGTCTTCTGTGATTCACTCCCTGGAAGTTACAAGGAAGGTACCTTGGTTAAGCTGCAGGGGTGTCAACATCTATAGGAGCAGGAGCATCCAGGAGAGGAAAATCCATCCCAACACCTAGAGAATGGTGTCCTCACTGCATAGGCAGACATTCAAGGTCCAGCCTGACCGGATCCTATTGTGTCCCACATGCTCCTTTTGGTTTATTCTCCCCAGTCTCCTTGTTGGCCACAGTCTTACACAGACTCTACCTCCACTATGCTTTGTTTGTCTGATTGTCTCCCTTTCCTCTCCTCTTTGCCTTGCCTGGCTCCACCCAATCCTTAAAGCTTCAGGTCAGGTCCCGCCTTTTTTCTCAAGTCTTCTTTTTTCAATACCTATCCTTCAGGCCATGGGCTTGTCCAAACCCCTTGTGCCTTTTTGTCATGGCCTTTCCTTTGTCATATTGTTTATTGCATTGTGTTTTCATGTAACTGAATGTGTGTGGGTCTAGTTTCCTCCATTTGATAACATATTATATGAATTTGTGCATCTTTTCATTGTGACTTGATGGTCAGCACAATGCTATGTGTATAACAGATGCTTTGAAATAGATGCTTTTCCAATTTTGGGTGATGTATTGAGCAAGATATTGGCTTGGCTACCAAGAGAGGCCAAAAATAACAGTGGCTTAAAGAAAGTAGATGTTTTAATTCTCTATTATTAAAGATAAGTAAGTTTTATAATTACAGATGTCTTTGTTTTAGCTGGTGGTCCAGGGCAGCTCTACCACCTGAGGGTAAACATGGACCCAAGGTTCTTTTATTGTTGTCTCATCAAGCTGTTGGTTTTGTCAGCATGGTCAAACTGACTGACTTCTGAGATTGTGGTATCTGACACTTGGACAGTGGGAAAGAAGGAGTGAAGAGCAAGCAGCTTCCTTTTTTAAGAATGTGATCTGGAAGTTAGTTAGACAAATCATTTCTCAACTAGAATTTCATCAAACGGCCACACTTAGCTCAAGGGAGCCTGGGAAATGTTTTATCTAGCTTTGTGGCTAAAATTTGGGATGACTGTTCTGAAAGGAAGAATAGAAGAATGGATGTTGAGGGACAGCCCTCTGACACAGAGTGCTTACAAATCTAGCTTTACTTTGAATAACATATGCCATTGCAGCAGATCTGAATAGTTAAAATATTAACACATCCCATTTACTTATTCCTATATTTCTCACAAACGCAATTAGTAATTTCATTATGCTCAGATACAACGTGTAGAGGAATAATATTTGAAATTTTAATGGAAGTATCTTCATTCTTGCTAATACATTTTAATCTACAGTCTTTCCTCCACTAAAATTAGACCATGAGGTGGGGGCTTATCTCCTCAGGAGCGAACTGAAATGTGGAGATAGAAATGAGCCAGTGCTCAGCTTTGAGTTTTGAAACAGACTTTTGATGCTCACAGCAGATGCAGTAACTTTGAGAGACAAGACTTTTAAAGTTCTAGAGTGCTTGAATACCAGAAGCCTAAAGTGTATGCCCTAACCAATAATTTTTGAAGGAGTACATGAGGATAAAAGAAATTGTTTTCCTATCCAAAAGGAAAAACAGACTGTAGGAGGGGTGAGGAGGAGAGAGATAGCTAGAGAGGGGCAACAGAGGAAAGTACTGGGGAAGGCTCTGAGCAGAGGTTCTGTTTCTTCCCCCACCCCAGGCAGACTCTTGGTTTGGGGAGGACTCAGAGATGGGGTCATCCGATTGGGTGGTGGAGCCAGACCACTTGGTTTGAATCCCGGTTTCACCATTTCTTAGTCTTGTGAATTGGGTAACTTGTCTCTGTGTTTTAATTTCCTATTCTTTAAGATGGAGATAGTAACAATAATAATAATATCTACTTTATGTTGTTATCTTGAGGGTTCAGTGAGTAAGTACATGTAAAACACGTAAAGCCTGGTACATAATAATCACCAATTAAATTTATTGTTATTATTAATACCTGAGAGAAGAGGGATCTGTGTAGGGTTTCACTTTGTCTCTAATTTTAAACATCTCTAATATCTAACATTTCTTCCACATTTTTTTTCAGTTACATATGATTCAGACTTTTTACATTTGGGAGTTTAAAATTTTATTAAGTAATACTACTCATTGCTCTTTAATTATACAAAGAAGCACTGAGAATGACGAAATTCTTACAAACCCTGAGTACGTTGCATGAGATCCAAAATCTGTAAATCATGTTTGATGATATGCTTTGTAGAAATTCTAGATATAATTTCAAAAAGATCAAGTGAATTAACATTCAAAGATGAACGCGATTATTATAAGCAGTCACAGCATCCCTGCCACCTGCCATTAACAACATTTACAGGCAGAATACACATGCTATTCATCCATCTGTGGATACCTGCAGGTTTATTGGACTGAAAGATTATGAGGCAACTATATCCCGATAAAACCTGGAGGAACCACACGTTGAGGAGAAGATTTCCACAAGCATAGAGCTGATGCAGACAATTTGAAAAGGATTGGCTTCATGCTGTCATGAAATTACAATTGCAATTGACTCTGGGGGAACACTTTAGTGGACTTGAGGGAAATGGCTTATGGGATAATCCCAGGGCCTTACATGGATTGACTAGCCCCTTCTTGGTAGTGATGTCATTCCTTTCCTCTGTGCTACACACATTCATGTGCAAACACAAACACATCCCACACTCCAACAGGAAGCACAGTTCCCCCAAGTGCAGCTGCTTAGGTTACCATAGCAACCCTTGTAGCCAAGTTCCCAGCTGAACAAGTTTCACAAGACACCAGAATGTTTTCTTGCACTGCTCTCCCAGAATTGGGCTGAGATGGATCCAAGAATGGCCTGCAGTGAGGGCAGTGGGAAAGGCCCCCCCAAAACACCAGACTGACATCAAGTGTGGCTACAGGGAAGGAAGACTGCCTATGTACTTGGAGTGACTTACCTGGGAAGGGTGAAATTACACATCCAGCCCCTCTCAGGACACTCTGCAGGACTCATGGTTCAAGGAGGTGAGAACGGCTCTGTGCAGAACCATGGCTGCTAATACCTAAGTTCCAGCCTGCAGATAGGTGTTCACTTTCAGCCTCGTGGTTGGAGGGCTTGAGCTGAACAGAAAATCCCCATCTTCTTCTAAAAAAACAAAACAACCTAAAAAAACAAAACAAAAAATCTCTAATAAAATTCATGGTCAAAACAGATGAATGTCCCTTATACCTTGTCTCAAGGTTTTTTGCTGCCAGTTGCCTGTTACTGATTTAAACCAACAGTCCCCCCCTCAGTCCCCAGCACATTCATTCTGTGAACTGGACCCTGGGTATGGGGACTTGGCACAAGAACTAGAACAAGGTAAAGGAATTCACTGTGAGATCTTGTATTCCATGGCCTCCTTATACTCAGACCATGATCAAAATCTATTTAGGCCTCTTTAGGGCTGGCCAATACCATCTAAAAAGCTATAGTCTTGTGATAAGGAAAGCTCTGTAAGCTCCACAAAGTCATTTCCCTCAACAGTATCTTATTTAAACCTAGCAACAAGTTTGCAAGAGTAGGGAAGGTTTTCTTCTATCTGCTTGATGGAGAAACTATACAAACTACTTTTACAAATACATGACAATATGTTAAAATCTATATCTATGGCAGTATTTCTCAATTTTTGTTTTTTAGTTTTCTCCTCCAAAAAGCCTTTTTACACTGTTTTTCCTAATCTTATTCTCAGATGAAATTTTTACCACCAATATTCTGTATATCTATCTGTTTATGTATGATATGAACGTCTGTGCTTTATATACAAAAAGAGTAATTTTTTTCTCCCCATGGGGACCAATTTTTGTCTCTTGGGGTTATATCGCCTCCACTGGGAATGTGTGTTCTATGGGTAGTGGAAATAGAGCAGATTGTGTGCTTCTTTTGCATTGCTTTATTTCTCTTCTTCTTTTTTTTTTTTTTTTCAAGACAGAATCTTGCTCTGTCACCCAGGCTGGAATGCAGTGGTGTGATCTCGGCTCACTGCAACCTCCGCCTCCCTCGTTCAAGCAATTCTCCTGCCTCAGCCTCTTGAGTAGCTGGGATTACAGGTGTCTGCCACCATGCCCGGCTAATTTTTGTATTTTTAGTAGATACAGGGTTTCACCATTTGGGCCAGGCTGGTCTTGAACTCCTGACCTCAGGCAATCCACCTGCCTCAACCTCCCAAAGTGCTGGGATTACAGGCGTGAGCAACTGCACCTGGCCCTCTTCTTATTTT
Organism: Pan troglodytes; assembly: GCF_028858775.2. Taxonomy (NCBI): domain Eukaryota; kingdom Metazoa; phylum Chordata; class Mammalia; order Primates; family Hominidae; genus Pan; species Pan troglodytes. The sequence goes on from NC_086015.1 coordinate 44,756,649, forward strand.
TTATTGTTCTCTTCCTCCTTTTTCTTTCTCCTTGTGTTCTAATTCCAAATAACCTGTATTCCTTGTGTAATTTAAAATATTATAGTGATTTCAAAAAATAAAGGTGCGTGATAAATGCACTGGACAATCCAGACCCCTTCTTTAAGTGTTGAAAGTTAATTCAGTTTAAAAGCACAGAGTACCTGGAATCTAACTGCCTGGATTTGAATCCTGATTCCATCTTATGCTGTGGGACCTGGAGCGTGGTGCTTAACCTCTCTAAGCTTCAGTTCATTCTTTTGTAAAACAGCGATACCTGCCGTATACCTTCCTAAAAGTGGCTGATGTTAAAACCTTATTCACACCAAGATAGTGCATACATTTTCCAAGGCAGAAAATGCACATAACTGAGGCCTCCTGGATAAATTGCCTTAACCTACAGGATGCTCTAATGGACAGAATTTTAGACACTACGGCAAAAAAGGAGACTTGTCATGTCTGCATCAAACCATGTAGGTGCTTATTTGCCTACTACTCTTCCATCCTTCCTCAGCCTTAATTAAAAACCTAATTTCTCTATTAACATAACAATGAGTGAAACAACTACTGATTTGTTTCGCCAAATTAATTCTCTTTTTGGGAACCTGGGAGAACAATATTTATCAGAACAGCAGGCAGAGATTTAAAAATGGAAACATTTTTCCAATATGTATGCCAAATTCAGAAAATAACGGGATGAATATTTCAAGGTTTGAAGGCATCTTGGAGATTTGTTCACTGCTATGTCCCCAGCACTCAGGACAATGCTGGCACATGGAAGACCTGCAGTAATTACCTGTTGAATGGGTGAGTGAAATTAGTATCACGAAGATCTCACTTTTCATGGTTTTTTGCTGTTGCTTACACAAAGTACTGTATTTACAAGCCGGACCAGGAAATTAATTTGTTTTGACATTCCATTATGTGTTTCACGTATTATCTCCTATTGGCAATGAAGAAAGAACAGGCTTACTTTTCATGCACAGTCAAAATGAACAAACTCCTCTAAATCATTCTATTTGCCTGTGATGAAATGTTTCCAAAGAACTAAAAACATATGATATTTCCAATGTAGGTTCTGAAGTCCCTCTTTTTTCCTGAGGAAACATGACTGTGTCATGCGATATGACCTTTGGATTAAACAGGCTTGAGATGGTGAACTCACTAAATATTTTTAAACTTAAGGTAAATATTTTGATGGTTTGGGGGACTTCCCCACATATTCATTTTATCCTTTAAAGGATCAAGAAAATTTACCTCAACCTCCAAGTTGTACCCAGAGTGAGAGAGGACTAGATACTTTTAACATCTCATAATTTCATCTTCATTTCTCATTTTTGCATATCTAAGAGTTATTCTGAAGAATTATTGAATGGAAATGAAATAAAAATACATACCACCAATGAAGAAAATTTTGCAACATGGGAACCAACACCTACTCACTTTCTTTTATTAGCTAAAATCTCTAGAAAAGCAAAGAGTGATGGGGGTGGGGGTGGGGACCAGCCACAATGCCTGCTTTTCTGTGTGTCATCTCTGATGGATAGATTCAGTAATTCTTATATTTTTGTGACTAGATCTTTCTGAGCTGGAAATTGCTGCAACCAGCTATGTTTGGGCCTTTGCTTCAGGCACTCTTAGGGTGTGATTTAGGAACTATTTTCAGTCCTAATGGGATAATTTAGCACCCAGTCCCCAAAATCACATGATCTGAAGTTCTGTGTTGAAGAATTAGAGACTTTCACGCTGAGAGTTAAACAAAAACCCCTGAAATTATTTAATCCAGCAGTATCCAAACTTTTTTTTAAGCAGCAGAACCTGTTGTTAAAATGAAAGTTTATCTGCAATTGATAGCAGATAATGTTGGTGCCCCATCCAGGGCCCATCAAATCCCCTTGCCATGGTTTAGGCACACTTTTATTTTCAATGGCCAGCACTTACAGTTGGGCTAGTAGAGGTCACTTTGCCCACACTGGTGGAAAGCTGGAAAGGCCTGGGAATTTACCTCCCTCTGGAGTGGCCCTGAGCCAGTGATTCATCAGTACAGGAAGATGAGAACCCAGTTATCTTGCCTCTGGGTCAGGACAACTCTGAGATGTAACTTACACTCCAGAGCTCCCCATGGGATCAGGCAGAGGCCACCCCAGAGGGACTTTGCCTGAGATAACATCCTTCCTTGTCTTCCTCCCCTTCCCAGTCTTGCTTCTCCATCTTCCTTAAAGTCTCGCTGGGAGTATTTCCTTACCAAATGACTAGCACATACAATTATTCATCTCAGGGTATCTTCTGGAGAGCCCAGCCTGAGACAGAAGCCTGACATGAAAGTGGAATGTGGAAGGGAAGTCTGTAGACCACTATTGTGCCTGACTTTATTACTTTGTCCTTTCTCAATTTCTCACTTTCTCTCTTGATGAGAAAAATCAAGACCAGGGTGGTAGAGGAGAGGATGGAGGGGAAAACCTAACATTATAAAGGCTCAGGGTAGAAAGGGCTCTTCCAAGCCCAGAAAAACACTTTATTATTCCAGGAAGTTTGTTCGTGACAGCAGGTGCTGCCAACTCTGATGCTGTCACTTCTGCCACCCTGGAGGTCAACTGAGCTTCAGTTGATGGTTCCTGATACCCTGTTTATACCCTGGTGCCTTCTTATCTTGAGCCCCTGCACCTCTCTCCACCTGAAGGCTTTCTTGGCCACAGAAGTAACTTGCCAGCACATGGAGAGAGTAGGAGTTCTGAGAATTAACTCTCCCAAGATTAATCCTTAGCCCTGGTGGATGAATATCTCAGCCTCTTCCCTTCTTGGTGGCTGAGTTTTAAGGGATATGTTCTACATTGTCTCTCTGAGGATTCCTGGCCAGATTGAGTTCCAGGTGCCTGCAGTGGTAACCTGCTCATTAGCCCATGCTTTCTAGACTTTTCTTCCCTTCCTGCCTCCTTTCCCTACTCTCTCGTTATGCTTCCTTAGATAATCTTCCAACCAAACTACCTTCCCCCTGGTCTTTGCCTCAGGGTCTGCTTTTGGCAGAAGCCAAAGCAAGACCTCCAGTTTGGAGTTGGTGCAGTCCAAGACTGAAATCAAGGTCAAGCCCTAGGGACTGGACCTTGATTTCACACTTGGGCTATGTATGCCCCCGGTGGGGAGGAGGAAGCCTGGTAATGGGTGTATTCTCAGCAAACAATAGCAGAAACCTCACTAGGGACTGGGTGGTCATGATTTTGATCAGAGAAGGTTGTATTTGGTTGACTTCAGAGCAGTAAGGCTAATTCCTGATACCATCAGCTGGTGGGCTGGAGTTCCTAACATGACCCTGTCTGGATCAGGGCTCACTCTGGAGCTGGTGATGAGACCTGCAGGCCGCATGCTAAGCAGAGCTAGAAAGGCAGGAGAGACAATGGGTGGCACCCATGCATACGAGAATGCAGGCTTTTCAAAAGGGTGGGAAGCTGAATGGTTAGCTTCTCCTGGATGAGAAGTGGAGGGAGCACTGGATCTAGGGCTGTGGAGTTTGAGATCAAGAGCAGATGCTCTAAGGAGGAGTTGTAAAGAGGCAGGGATGCCTTCACCTGCTGAATTAGGCTTTTTGTCCTTATTGAGGGCAAGTCATCGCATTTCTCTATGGGCTCTGGAAACCTTCTGCACAGGTCAATATCAAACTATTTAACAACCAGTGAGACCAACCAAAAGGACCCTTGTGTGATTGGCCAGAAGGCCCTATGAGTGCACCTTTGATGGGCACCAGTCCTGCTCAAAGTCCAGTGGGGTCAGTTTCTAAAGTAAGGTCCATTCACAGGTAGTAGAAGAATTCCAGTGGGGTAAATCTTTCTAGGTGCACAAGAAGTCACCGTCTCTCTGTTCTGCAAATTATTGGCATGATTGCAGGAACAAGCTCACATTATCTGGCTTTGTTGCCCTCTCTTTGAATCTCCACACTCAGACCCAGGAGAGTGGAGCATGGGAGAAGGGAGGAGGAGGCTCTAACTTGGAACCTTCAGCGTTCCCATGTGCAAACTGTGAGATCCAGTTTCCTTAAATTTCTCCGTTTTCTCATTTGACGTGTGTGTGTGTGTGTGTGTGTGTGTGTGTGTGTGTACATCAGAGTCAAGAGTAGGGCAAGTGTCTAGGTTGCAAAATTTAATTAGGCACTCCTTCTCAGATTTGCACAGACCTGGGAGTGATTTTGCACCCTGGATTCTCAGCTTGCCTTTCCCTAATCCTGACCCTGGTGTGTGTGTGTGTGTGTGAGAGAGAGAGAGAGAGAGAAAGAGAGAGAGAATGAGATAGAATAATGGTGATGGGGCCTTCCTACTCTAACAAGAATACTTATTGCTATCATTTATGGAGCATTTACTATGGGTCTGACACTGTCTGAAGTGCTTTTCTTACATTATTTCCCTTAGCCCTCACAACAACCTTATTTGGTGGATATTATTCCTGTTTAACAGATATGAAAACTAAGGCTCAGCTAGAAAGAGATTTGCTGCCAGATTCTGAGCACACTTAACCTCCAAAGCACACAGACCCATAGCACTTTGTTTCCACAAACCTCTATGGGTCTAAGTCCTCATGTGATGTACAACCCCTCTGCCTCTCTTTAAGGAGAAGCAGAATGCCAAATTATAAACTAACATAACAGATCAATAAAGAGTGGATGATTTTATTTTGAAAGTATTCTCCAGTTTATGGAGCAATTCCCATAAGAAGTTTTCCTTGTGAACTGAATTCAGAATCTGATGTGTAGTTCTGTTTCCATGGGACTTTATTTCTATCTCCCCTATCACTTATTCAAAGCAATAAGAATGATTTTTATATATGGACCTGTTTTGAGAAGAGTAGAATTTTTCACCATTTCTCCTCAAGTCTTCAAGCCTTTCTTCCATGCAGTGGTTATAATCCCCATTTAGCAGATAAGAAAGAGGCACAGAGAAACGAAAGGCTCAGACCAGTGAATGGGGGCAAATCTGGACCTAGAACACACAGACCCTACACACCTGCCTGAGTACCCATGGACTCTTCCTGGCTGCCTTTCCTAACCTAAGCCTTGAGGAAGAAGAAATTTCATTTGAGAAAGTTCCTGGAAAGTCTGCATGGTCAGCATGGAGTAGCTGCCTGTTTCTCTTAAACTCCTCAAGGAGTGATTTTTCTAGTGCCCAAAGGGCGTTTGTTTCTAGCTCAGCTTCACACAGGCTTCCACCTATTCGCATGTCCAGAAAGCTATGAAAAAAGGTTGGGATGAAGCATGATTTTAGGCAGCTCATTGGTACTTTCCATGCCAATCTGCAGGAGAAAGCAAGCCTTTAGGGGGCAACTGTGAGTCACCCAGGAATCTTGATGTATCTGTGCCTAGGAAAATCACAGAGCTCCAACTGGTGCCTGAAATTCTCATGTGGCTTTAAGAGCTGCTCCCCATCATTGCACATGCGGTTATGGCTTTCCTCCATGGGCTGGTTTATGTTCTCACTGGCGCCCTGTGCTCCAGGCAGCCACTGCTTTAGCCACTGCTTAAAGAGCATGAGCTGTTTAGTGCAAATTCTGCCCTTAACAAGCACACACCTTGCTCACAAAGGCTTGGGAGCACCCTCATTGAATAATAAACTAGTTTTCAGTAGGGACAAATGTTGTAAACAATGGCACCTTCTCTCCTGTGAAATGTATCTGCCCAAGCACCAGTAGGCCAGAGCAGGTGTCATTATTATTCTTATATAAGCTTTGTGATCAGCTGCAAATCAGGGGCACTCCACTGATTGGTAGACAATGACTTTCATTAAGGCTTAATGTAATAAATGGCCATCTGTGGAACGTCTTGGTATTTCATAGGATTACTCACAAAGACATGCTCCACAGACTTTATGTATTTTTATTTTGTGTCTATTTTTATATACTCAGCCTCATTCCACAGTGGAATTGAGTTAACATACAAAAGAAACACATACAATAAAATTGTAAAATATAGCTTAGAGTTAAAAATTCAGGTCTAAAGAATATAAACAATCACCTCTTTTGCTTTTTCTCTTTCTTTCCTATTTTTGGGGTCTCTAAAAGTGAGCTTAATTTTTTTTTGGACAATCAGAGCATAAATAAAATAGGCAGAAAAGCCAACAAGACCTAATAATAAGAAGTCAGGAATAGGAAGGAAAGAAATTCAAATACACAGGCTATCAGTGTCTCCATGTAAGTGCTGGAATCTTGCCTCAATTCTGGCTCTGAACTTTATGACAGCCCAAGTAGAAAGGGAAAAAGAATCAGTCATACATTTCTTATTTATCAGACAGAACACAATATATATCTGTTTTTTTAGGAGGGTAAAGATTTTGGTACTTGACTCTAAAAGAAATTTCTCAGGTGTAAGATTTCAGAGGTATCATTCACTGCTGGGGTGGGCAGCAGCTTCCCAGAGCAATTCTTTGGAGGCCAATGGAGGATAGGGAGTGGGAGCTGGGGACAAGATCAGCTTTCTGGAAACTGGTTTCATTCAAAGATGTCAGAAGCCCTGGGGAAATTCCAGCTTGTTTTCATAAATGTCTCTTGTTCTGGGGGGCCCTGGGTGGAGGTTGGGCAGCTCCAACTGGCTGTTGGAGGCTGTGTTCTCTGAGAAGGGCCTGGAGGGCAGGGTCATGCTTATGCATAAGAGTGGAGCCTCAGAAACGGAGGCAGGTTCTGGACCAGCATGGGCTGCTGTTTTCATGCCCAAAACCAGAAATGCCACAGGTACAAAAAAGAAGTGTCTGGATTTCAGGAACCAACACAGGCGGTAGGAGAAAACCCTAGGACAGTGAAGGTGGTAGGGTCCCCGTGTGGGGTAACAGTGGCAGGGCTGGGGCCACAGGTGGCAGCAATGCCCTTTTTCTCCCACATTTCCTGGGTGGAGGATTGCCCGCTGGGTCCCTCTCCCACAGGGCAGGAAGGGATCCTGCCAGAGAGAGATTCTAGAGTGATAGCAGAGCAGTGGATGGTCCCCCAACCCAGCCCTGAGGGTCATCCACTTCAGCAGAGGGTGGTCCCCTCTGGGGGGCAAGCTTGCCTGGGGGTTAAGCCCAGAGTGTGCTCTACAGACTCTACCCTGAAGAGGTGCCCTGGAGGAGCACTGGTGAGTGTTCTCCATTCCCAGCCAGGTGGCAGTCCTAGCTGTCAGCTGACAATCCCAAAGTGGGCAGGGTAGGTACTCTCAGGGAGACATCTGAGAGGAGTGTGTGTGCTATTAAGACACCCAACAAAAGGAGCAACTTGTGCAGGAGGAGCAGAAATAATGGAACAAATAGAATAATAATTTTAAAAAACATCATGAATATCCTCAGGGAGATCAGGAAGTAGGAATAAGCGGTTATAAAGAAAACTAGGCCGGCTGTGGTGGCTCATGCCTGTAATCCCAGCACTTTGGGAGGTGGAGGCGGGTGGATCATGAGGTCAGGAGTTCAAGACCATCCTGGCTAACACGTTGAAACGCCGTCTCTACTAGAAATACAAAAACTAGCCGGGCGTGGAGGAGGAAGCCTGCAGTCCCAGCTACTCAGGAGGCTGAGGCAGGAGAATGGTGTGAACCCGGGAGGCGGAGCTTGCAGTGAGCCGAGATTACGCCACTGCACTCCAGCCTGGGTGACAGAGTTGAGACTCTGTCTCAAAAAAAAAAAAAAAAAAAAAAGAAAACTAATTGGAGGTAATAGAGACAAAAGTAGAATTGTTAAAATAGAGCACTTAATGGACGGGTTGAAGAACATAGGGAATTCGACAGCAGCACAAATTAGTGAGACAGACATGTAGGTCATTCATCTTAGAGAAGGTAGCAGAAAGGCGTGGAGATGGGAAAAGATGAGAGAAAACAATACGGAGGTTAGAATTGGAAGTGTTTACTTTTTTTTTCTAAAACTTCCAGCAAAAGGGAAATGAGTCTATGGAGGGAAGAGAATACATATTTGAGGAACTAATGACTGGGGATTTTCCAGAATTAATGACATAATTGAGGCCTCTGATTAGATAGGTAGATGGTGCACCAAACGGGACAGAATTACACACACACACCCTTAGACATATTATATTGATATTTAAACACATCAGAGACAGAGAAGTTTCCAGAGACAGAATGCAGCTTCATGCAAAATACTTCATTTAAAATAGATATTAAACTTCTCAATGGCCACCTGGAAAGCAGGAAGACAATGGAGTGATGTCTCCGAAGTGTGGAAGGAAAATATCAGTACATCTAGAATATGTATATACCTGAATGGTCATTTAAATGTGAATAGAAAAAAAGGCATCCCCAGAGATACAAAGTCACAGATACATACTATGTAAAGTGCCTTCCTGAAAAAACCTGAGAAGGTGTCTCCAGGAGGAAGCAAGGAGATGTGGGAGGAGTAAAGGTGAAGACATAATCCAGTACAGTTTATGACTGCCTAGATAAGTAATGACCTAAGCACATGTCCATAACATTGTGGACCTAAAATGCCAGATCGCACCAACATTGCAGGGGTGTTGGTGTGGGCTGGAGAAGGGGCAGAGCGGGAGAAATCAGAGGGAAGTGGGAGAAGGTTAAGTTGCTGTCTTATTCCAATGGGACATACATGTGGACATGTATGTCCATGGAGTGCTCATGAATTGCAGCCTCAGGCAGTAGCCACTTTCCACTCCCTAATCCTGCACCAAGGTACCTGAAGCAAGGCAGGCTTTCTTAACAAGCACCAACTATTATGGACTGCTTGTGTCTCCTCCAAATTCATATGTTGACATCCTAACCCCCAATGTAATGGTTTTAGTAGGCTCGGCTGTTGGGGCTATTAGGTCATGAAGGCAGAGCCCTTATGAATGAGATTAGTTCCTTTTTTCCCAGAAAAGATATGAAAGCTTGCTCTCCCTCTCTGCTCTCTGCCATGACAATATACAACGAGAAGATAGCCATTTGCAAACCAAGAAGTAGGTCAGACACCAGATCTGCTGACACCTTGGTCTTAGACTTCCTAGCCTCAAAAACTGTGAGAAATAAATGGTTGTTGTTTAAGCCACCCAGTCTATGGTAATTTATTATAGCAGCCCAAATGGGCTAAGACACCAGCCATAACAAGCATCATTACTCTCTTCCTCCTCAATGACAGTGGCTCTGAATCATGCTCCTTAAATAAAGAAGACTCCAGAACAAATCCATGGATTCCCCAGAATTGGGGCTGCGAAAGCCTCTTTTGTGACTAATTGGATTATGACACTCTTATTAGGTGAGGGCTGGACCACTCCCTGCCTATCCTTTGCATCCATTCCCAGGAAGCTTAGAGCTTAGTCGTCTGGCTGAATGCAGTCCCTCAGCTTGGCTTCATTTTTCTAGGGTCATTTTTTCTCTCCACCCTCTCCATCCTCACACCCTCTCTACCCAGCCCTTCTCTTCTACTTATCCCTGGACTTCACTTATAAAAGTTGTTTTTTGACACACTTTTGAAGACTGTATGAGGCAGGGCTAAATTGGAATCTCTGTCTACAATAAAGTGGTTAGAGACTGAGTTTTGGAATCTCACATGTATTGGCTGTGTGATCTCAGACAAGTTAGCCCCCTTCTCTGTGTTCCAGTTTCTGTATCTGTAAAAGGAGGAATGCAAATAAGCCTTGTATCGGGGGTTGTTGCGGGACTGAGATCATGCAAGGAAAGGGCTTGGCATAGTGCTTGGAACATGTTAAGTGCCCAATAAATGTTAATTCAGGGGCCAATACCATATCCTTTCTCTGTCTAGTCTTTTGTTTTTCCCTGGTATGACAAAACTGTTTTAAAATATGCACCAGTGACCATATAGAAGTCTTGCTGTTGGGTCTTTCTCCGCAAGATGGAAAGTGGTCTTCTCCATATTTTAGAGAAAAAAAATACACATATACACATATATGTATGTGTGTGTGGTTGTGTATATACACACACATATATACATACATTTTACATATGTGTGTGTGTGTACAGAAAGAGGGAGAGGTGGAGAGAAAGAGACAGAGCTGTGAGCTTGTGATAGTTGGCTGAAGTTGATACTTTGGCTTGGAGCCATCCACACATTCAGTTTGCAATTGAAGTTGTTGCCATGCATGAACCCACTAGATAGCATCTCATTTTCCCAGCAAGGGCATCTTATTTTCATGCTAGTGGGTGCTTTATGAGGGACATCCTCTCTAGTCCCCCAAGCCTGTCCACCTCTCACTAACATGATGCTGGCTTTGGGCCACTTTCTCTGCTTCTCAAAGCATCCCCTTTATCATTCTATGATGAGGAATAACTTTGAACTTTGAAAAAGGAACATTAAACAACCTGTTTTAACTTCCCTCTGGCTTCACAGGGCTGTGGTCCTCCTCTGTTGTGGCCCCTCCCTCACTGCTGGATGTCCACCTCCTGGCAGGACCCAGATCTGGCCCTGCTTCTGAGGCTCACAGTCCCAACCACACACCACCTCCTCTCTAGCCTCTAGGGCCATGAAAGCTGGTCCTAGGCTGGGCAAGTGTGAGCACCGAGGCCCTTTGGAGAAGCTCCCATTGTGGTAGGGGCAGCAGAGATGAGTAGAGATGCAAGTTAAAAGGTGAGAGGGGAGGCACATGAGGCTTTGAAGGCAAAAGACTGCCTGCCCAGCAAATGTTCCCTCTCCACCTGCCAAGTGGAATTTGCTCAAACATATGGAGGCTACATTTGGCTGCACAGCAGGCTTCCTGGCCAGAAACTCCTGGAGAGTGGAGCCAGACTTGCCTCCGAATTGTACCAGTGTGGCTACTGCATCTCTGCTTGAATGTGCTGCAGGCATTTCACGACCCAACATGTGCAAACCTGAGCTGCTGCTCCTCTCATCCTCCCCAGCCTTGTAGATGCTTCCCAGCACAGCTGATTGTTAGCTCCTCCGTGGGCAGGGTCTCACTGGAGCAGGAATCCAGCTGTTCTTGAGAGAAGTACCAAAACCAGACTGTTTGTTGTGATTTCAGGGAAGCCAGGTATTATATTCCAACACCCAGAACAGTGCCTAGCAGGTAGCAGGGGCTCCATAATACAAGTTGAGTGAATGGGGAGGGCTTTACAGAAAGCAGGATCTCTCTTCTGTTCTCAGCAAGTCTCCTCTAGGTGGAGGCCTGAGAGAATTAATGTTTGCATTTCCCTGGCAATGGTGGCTGTGGTTCTCCCCTCCTCTAGCTACTGTGAGGGGCTGTGATGACTCATAGCAGCCCCCTTTCTCTGGAGAATTAACCTTGGGCCACCTCACCCAGGAGGTATGCCCACCCTCATCTAAAGGCAGCCCACAGAGGACAACTTCCTGATGTTAAAGGGCTGTAAAGCCCTTAATTGCCTCTGTGGTGGGATTTATGTTCCAAAGCCCCCTTAGACTCAAGCCACGGCTAAATATTTTGAGACCAGATGTCTTTGGCCCCTTGCCTTTCTGTCCTGCTTCTCTCCTTCCCATGCACCTGAATCATCCTCTCTATCTCTGCTTCCAGCAAAACCCACTGGAGACATCCCCCCAAAAGACTCCTGCTCTTACTCTGAGCTCAGAACTACTGAATTGGGAAGAGACTTTAGAGACCAAACTCCTTTAGTTGGAAGGCAAGGAGACTGAGGCCCACAGTTGGGGAAAGCCATGTGGTTGGCTAGGAGTACAGCCCATGCTGTTTAGTCTGGCAACTGCTCGAGAGCTCAGGGCATGAGGGTTCTCACTCTATCTCATAAACCTGTATGCTGTGGTGCTTGGGGGAATTCCCTCACTCCCTGATCTGACTTCATCCTCTTCCTCACCCCTCAGGATTGCCAGGCCTGGGAAGCTCCACCTTCTGTACCAAGACAGCTAGAGGGACTCTGTTCACAGCAAGGAGACACTGTCCCTGTCCTGCCTCTGACTGCAGGAAGGATCCTGTGCACACTGACAAGGCTGTTGGTGTTTCCTTGACAATGTTGAGGAAGAGGTCAGGTCCACCCCTGGTTGACTGCCCTGGGGGGCCATGCTTTGGAGTGGGGCACATCTTGGAGCACTCTACCTTTCTTTTTTTCATTATTAATATTGAAATTCTAAGTATTTCTGTTTATAATTATGCCCACAGTGGACTCCTTTGAAGTGTGATCCCTTTGGTGGCTGACATGGTTTGGCTGTGTCCCCACCCAAATCTCATTTTGAATTGTAGTTCCCTTAATCCCCATGTGTCATGAGAGGAACCCAGTGGGAGGTAGTTGAATCATAAGGGTGGTTACTCCCATACTGCTGTTCTTGTGATAGTGAGTAAGTTCTCAAGAGAGCTGATGGTTTTTTGTTTTTTTTTTTTTTTTTTTTTTGACGGAGTCTCGCTCTGTCACCCAGGCTGGAGTGCAGTGGTGCGATCTCGGCTCACTGCAAGCTCCGCCTCCTGGGTTCACGCCATTCTCCTGCCTCAGCCTCCCAAGTAGCTGGGACTACAGGCACCCACCACCACGCCCAGATAATTTTTTATATTTTTGGAAGAGACGGGGTTTCACTGTGTTAGCCAGGATGGTCTTGATCTCCTGGCCTCATGATCCACCCGCCTCGGCCTCCCAAAGTGCTGGGATTACAGGCATGGGCCACCGTGCCCGACTGAGATCTGACGGTTTTATAAGGGGCTTTTCCACCTTTTGCTTGGCATTACTCTTTGCTGCCATCACGTGAAGAAGGATGTGTTTGCTTCTCCTTCCACCATGATTGTAAGTTTTCTGAGGCTTCTCCAGGCATGCTCATCTGTGAGTCAATTAAACCTCTTTCCTTTATAAATTACCCAGTCTCGGGTATGTCCTTATTAGCAGAGTGAGAATGAACTAATACAGTGGCCCTGCCTGACTGAGATGCTGCGGGCCCAGAAAGCTTTTAGGGAAGAACCTAAAGGAGGCTGATATGGGTTATATTATGGCCCCCACAAAAGATATGTTGAATTTGTAACCCTAGTACCTCTAAATGTGACCATATTTGGAGCTAGGGTCTTTGCAGATGTAGTTAAGATGTAAATTAGGATGAGGTCCTACTAGACTGGGGTAGGTCCTTGATTCAGTATGACTAGTGTCCTTATAAAAGAGGAGAAGAGAGACATGCAGGGAGAGCCCTATGTGACAAGAGAGGTGGAGGCTGGAATGACACAGCTGCAAAGCATAGAGACGCCAAGGGTTGGCAGCCACCATCAGAAGCTAGGAAAGAGCAAGGAAGGATTCTACCCAGTGTCTCAGAGGGAGCACAGCCCAGGTGACATCTTGATCTCAGGCTTTGAGCCCACAGAACAGTGAGAAAATTGATGACTTTGACATATTTAGTTTGTGGTACTTTGTTACAGCTGCCCTAGGAAATTAATAAAGGGTTGTTTCTGGAACCCCAGGTTACCACATACTCTATTATCTTTTGGGAAGTGGAGCACCTGAATGGGAACCAGTAGGAGAATACCAGTTAGCCTTTGGTTCTACTTTGGACCCATAGGGAAGTCACAGTTTTCAGAACAAGAACCCAAGAATTAATGTTCTTGCTTCTCTCCATGGAAATGTTCTTGGGGATTGTTGTGAGGAAAAGGGCCTGTGGAGCAGAGCAGGGAGGAGGGTGCTATCTGGGAATCAAGTTGTGTGAGTTCTAATACAGGTTCTGCTACCAATAGCTGGGGCCTTTGGGTGAAACCTTTCATGCCCTAGACTGCTCTCAGTTGTAAAATGGGGAACTGGGTCACACATGTCCATCTGACTTGCTTTCTCTGGGGCACCAGTGAGTTTGGTGATGAACTCTGAACCTGGTATCATAACATTCCCAAGCCCCACATTTTCCAGTTTGTCTTGAAGGACTTCTCCTGCCCTGATCATCTTCTTGAGACCTATAGGTGAGGAAAGACAAATGGTTCCCAAGAAGTTTTGAGTTCAGATTCTGAATAGCCAGTGTTTCCCTCCCTACACTCAGTTCTGCTCCAAACTTTAGCTCCTTTCATAACCAGCCTCTCCACATGCATTTGTGCCTCAATGGAGGGTTCCCATGAGGATCCAAAAAGGGTCTCAGCCCTTCATTTTTAACTTTCCTGCCTTTTTAAGCCTGGTGAAGCTGTTGGCTTATCAAGCTGTTCCATGAGTTCTGTATAAAGATCTATGGAAAAATTGTCCCTACTATGCTTATTAAAATGTTTTTAACCAAAATACATAGAATGGCTGAATTGATTAAAAAATAGATCTATTGATCTGTTGCCTACAAAAACACACTTCACCTATAAAGACACACTTAGACTGAAAGTAAAGGGATGGAAAAAGATATTCCATGCCAATAGAAGCCAAAAAAGAGCAGGATTAGCTATACTCGTATCAGACAAAATAGATTTCAAGACAAAAATCATAAGAAGAGCCAAAGAAGGTCTCTATATAATGATAAAGGGGTTAATTTAGAAAGGGGAAATAGCAATTGTAAATATATATACACCCAACACTGGAGCACTCAGATATATAAAACAAATGTTATTAGAGCTAAAGACAGACTCCAATGCAATAAGAGCTGAAGACTTCAACACCCCATTTTCAGCATTGGACAGATCATCCAGACAGAAAATTGATAAAGAAACATCAGACTTAATCTGCAGTATAGAACATATTCTATAGTGCAGGTAATATGTTACAGAACATATTCAATGACTGTGGAATACACATCTTTTCCTCAGCACATGGATCATTCTCAAGGGTAGACCATATGTTAGGTCACAAAACGAGTCTTAAAACATTTAAAAAATTTGAAATAATATCAAGTATCTTCTCTGATAATAATGGAATAAAATGAGAAATAAAATGCAAGATAAATTGGTAATTAAACAATATACTCCTGAATGATCAGTGGGTCAATGAAGCAATTAAGAAGGAAATTGAAAAATATCTTAAAGCAAATAATAAAGGAAACACAATATACCGTGCAGAAGCTTTTTAGTTTAATTAGATCCCATTTGTCAATTTTGGCTTTTGTTGCCATTGCTTTTGGTGTTTTAGACATGAAGTCCTTGCCCATGCCTGTGTCCTGAATGGTAATGCCTAGGTTTTCTTCTAGGGTTTTTATGGTTTTAGGTCTAACGTTTAAGTCTTTAATCCATCTTGAATTGATTTTTGTATAAGGTGTAAGGAAGGGATCCAGTTTCAGCTTTCTACATATGGCTAGCCAGTTTTCCCAGCACCATTTATTAAATAGGGAATCCTTTCCCCATTGCTTGTTTTTCTCAGGTTTGTCAAAGATCAGATAGTTGTAGATATGCAGTGTTATTTCTGAGGGCTCTGTTCTGTTCCATTGATCTATATCTCTGTTTTGGTACCAGTACCATGCTGTTTTGGTTACTGTAGCCTTGTAGTATAGATTGAAGTCAGGTAGTGTGATGCCTCCAGCTTTGTTCTTTTGGCTTAGGATTGACTTGGCGATGTGGGCTCTTTTTTGGTTCCATATGAACTTTAAAGTAGTTTTTTCCAATTCTGTGAAGAAAGGCATCGGTAGCTTGATGGGGATGGCATTGAATCTGTAAATTACCTTGGGCAGTATGGCCATTTTCACGATATTGATTCTTCCTACCCATGAGCATGGAATGTTCTTCCATTTGTTTGTATCCTCTTTTATTTCCTTGAGCAGTGGTTTGTAGTTCTGCACAGCAAAAGAAACTACCATCAGGGTGAACAGGCAACCTACAAAATCAGATAAAATTTTCGCAACCTACTCATCTGACAAAGGGCTAATATCCAGAATCTACAATGAACTCAAACAAATTTACAAGAAAAAAAAAAACAACTCCATCAAAAAGTGGGCAAAGGACATGAACAGACACTTCTCAAAAGAAGACATTTATGCAGCCAAAAAACACATGAAAAAATGCTCATCATCACTGGCCATCAGAGAAATGCAAATCAAAACCACAATGAGATACCATCTCACACCAGTTAGAATGGCAATCATTAAAAAGTCAGGAAACAAGAGGTGCTGGAGAGGATGTGGAGAAATAGGAACACTTTTACACTGTTGGTGGGACTGTAAACTAGTTCAACCATTGTGGAAGTCAGTGTGGCGATTCCTCAGGGATCTAGAACTGGAAATACCATTTGACCCAGCCATCCCATTACTGGGTATATACCCAAAGGACTATAAATCATGCTGCTATAAAGACACATGCACACATATGTTTATTGCGGCATTATTCACAATAGCAAAGACTTGGAACCAACCCAAATGTCCAACAATGATAGACTGGATTAAGAAAATGTGGCACATATACACCATGGAATACTATGCAGCCATAAAAAATGATGAGCTCATGTCCTTTGTAGGGACCTGGATGAAATTGGAAATCATCATTCTCAGTAAACTATCGCAAGAACAAAAAACCAAACACCGCATATTCTCACTCATAGGTGGGAATTGAACAATGAGATCACATGGACACAGGAAGGGGAACATCACACTCTGGGGACTGTTGTGGGGTGAGGGGGGAGGGGGGAGGGATAGCATTGGGAGATATACCTAATGCTAGATGATGAATTGGTGCAGCACACCAGCATGGCACATGTATACATATGTAACTAACCTGCACAATGTGCACATGTACCCTAAAACTTAAAGTATAATAATAAAAAAAATAAAAAAACACAATATACCAAAAGCCTATAAGATACAGCAAAAGCAGTACTAAAAGGGAAGTTTATAGCTATAAGTGCCTACGTAAAAAAGAGGAAAAACTTCAAATAAACAACCTAATGATGCATCTTAAAGACCTAGGAAAGCAAGAGCAAACCAAACCCCAAACTAGTAGAAGAAAAGAGATATTAAAAGAACAGAAATAAGTGAAATTGAAATGAAGAAAACAGTACAAAAGATTAATGAAACAAAGCTGGTTTTTTGAAAAGTCAGACAAAATTGACAAACCTTTAGCCAGACTATGAGAAAAAGAGAGAAGATACAAATAAACAAAATGAGACATGAAAAAGGAGGCATTACAACTGATACCATATGATCAACTATATGCTAATAAGTTGGAAAATCTAGACAAAATGGACAAATTCCTAGACACATGTAACCCACCAAGATGGAACCATGAAGAAATCCAAAACCTGAACAGTTCAATAACAAGTAAAGAGACTGAAGCCATAAATGAAAGTCTCCCAGTAAGAAAAGCCAATGGCTTCACTGCTGAATTCTACCATTTAGAGAAGAGATAATACCAATCCTACTCAAATGATTCCAACAAATAGAGGAGGAGGGAATGCTTCGAAACTCATTCTTTAAGGCCAGTAGTACTCTGATAGCAAAACCAGAAAAAGACATTTAAAAAGCAAAGAAAACTGTGGGCCAAATATCTCTAATGAATATTGATACAAAAATCCTCAACAAAATACTAGTAAACCCAATTCGACAATACATTAAAAACATCATTCATCATGACCAAGTGAGATTTATCCCTGGGATGCAAGAATGGTATGACATACACAAATCAGTCAATGTAATACATCACATCAACAGAATGAAAGACAAAAACTATATGATCATGTCAATTAATACTGAAAAAGCATTTGATAAAATTCAATATTGCTTCATGATAAAAACCCTCAAAAAACTGGGTATAGAAAGAACATACCTCAACATAATAAAAGCCATATATGACGAACTCACAGCTGGTATCACACTGAATGGGGAAAAACTGAAAGCCTTTCCTCTAAGATCTGGAACACAACAAATGATGCCCACTTTCCCCACTGTTATTCAACATAGTACTGGAAGTCCTAGCTAGAGCAATTAGACAAGAGAAAGAAATAAAGGGCCTCCAAATTGGAAAGGATGAAGTCAGATTATCCTTGTTTGCAGATGATATGATCTTATATTTGGAAGAACCTTACTCCACAAAATTCTTAGTCCACAAAGAACTGATAAACAAATTCAGTAAAGCTGTGGCATACAATATGAACACATAAAAATCGGTGGTAGCATTTCTATATGCCAAGAACGAAGAATCTGAAAAAAATTTAAAAAGTAATCCTGTTTACAATAGTCACAAATACAATTATGTATCTAGCAATTAACTTAACCAAAGAAGTGAAAGAGCTCTATAATGAAAACTATAAAAGACTGAGAAAGAAATTGAAGAGGACACCAAAAATATGGAAGAATATATCATGTTCATGGATTGGAAGAATCAATATTGTTAAAATGTCCATAACTACCCAAAGCAATCTACAGATTCAATGTAATTCCTATCAAAATACCAAGGACATTCTTCACAGAAACGGAAAAACAACCCTAACATTTATATGAAACCCCAAAAGACCCAGAATGGCCAAAACTATCCTAAGCAAAAAGAACACAACTGGAGGAATCACATTACCTGACTTCAAATTATACTACAGAGCTACAGTAACCAAAACAGCATGGTACTGGCATAAAAGCAGACATATAGACCATATGGAACAGAATAGAGAACCCAGAAACAAATCCACATGCTTACAGTGAACTCATTTTCAACAAAGGTAACAAGAACATATACTGGGGAAAAGACAGTTTCTTCAATAAATGGGGCTGGGAAAAATGGATACCATAAGCAGAAGAATGAAACTAGACCCCATATGTCTCACCATATACAGAAGTCAAATCAATATTGGCTGATGACTTCTACCTAAGGCTTCAAACTATGAAACTACTGCAGGAAAACATTGGGGGAAACTCTCCAGAACATTGGTCTGTGCAAAAATTTCTTGAGCAATACCCCATAAGCACAGGCAATCAAAGCAAAAATGGACAAATGGGATCACATCAAGTTTAAAAGCTTTTGCACAGCAAAGGATACAATCAACAAAGTGAAGAGACAACCCACAGAATAGGAGAAAATATTTGCAAACTACCCATCTGACAAGGGATTAGTAACCAGAGTATATAAGGAAGTCAAACAACTCTACAAGAAAAAAACTCTAATAATCCAATCAAAAATGAATGAAAGATTTAAATAGACACTTCAGATGGCAAACAGCCACATGAAAAGGTGCTCAACACCATTGATCATCAGAGAAATGCAAATCAAAACTACAATGAGGTATCATGTCACCCCAGTTAAAATGGCTTGTATCCAAAAGACAGGCAATAACAAATGCTGGTGAGGGTGTGGAGAAAAGGGAACTCTCATACACTGTTGTTGGGAATGTAAATTAGTACAACCACTATACAGAACAGTTTGGAGGTTCCTCAAAAAACTAAAAATGGAGCCACCATATGACTCAGCAATCCCACTGCTGGTTATAGAACCAAAAGAAAGTAAATCATTATATCGAAGAGATATCTGCACTCCCATGTTTGTTGCAGCACTATTCACAATAGCCAAGATTTTGAAACAACTTAAGAGTCCATCAACAGATGAATGGGTAAAGAAAATGTCATACTCATGCACAGTGGAGTACTATTCAGCCATAAAAAAGAATGTGATTCTGTTATTTGCAACAACATGGATGTAACTGGAGATCATTATGTTAAATGAAATAAGCCAGGCACAAAAAGACTAACATTGCATGTTTTCATTTATTTGTGGGATCTAAAAATCAAAACAATTGAACTTATGGAGAGTAGAAGGATGGTTACTAGAGGCTGGGAAGGGTAGAGGTGTGGTGGGGCATGGGGAGGTAGGGATGGTTAACGGACACAAAAATTAGAAAGAATAAATAAGACCTAGTATTTGATAGCACAACAAAGTGACTATAGTCCAATAATAACTTAATTGAACATTTAAAAATAACTAAAATGATATAATTAGATTGTTTGCTGCACAAAGGATAAATGCTTGAGGTGATGGATACCCCATTCTCCATGATGTGATTATTATTCATTGCATGCTTGTATCAAAACATCTCATGTACCCCATAAATATATCCACCTAGTATGTACTGACAAAAATTAAAATATAAAATTAAAACATTTAAAAAAATTTTAAACTTTCCCAAACTTACTTTAAAAATATTACTCAGTACAACTAACAAAGTAATACAAAGTAACACATATATAGAGAAAAATGTTTAACCATTTCCACCTGCTTGCCTCTCCATTCCTCGCTTCTCTGACAATGTCACTTCCTTATTCATACTTCAAATCAACTGTTAACTTGTAGAGATTGCTGAAGACTTCTCAGTGTCCATTCTGACTCTTCATCTTAGTTTAACAAACCCCATATTTTTAGCTGGTACATTGCTTCCCAAATAAAAGACTACGTTTCCCAGCTTCCTTTGCAATATCATATGGTCATCTTTCTAAGTTCTGGCCAATGAAATGTAAGTGGAATTGTCACATGGGGCTTCTTAAGCCCTCCTTTAAAAGCGAGACTTTCTTTCTAGCATCTTTTCCTCCTTCTTGCTTCTTTGAATGTCAATATGATGGCTGGACTCTAGCAACCATCTTGGACCATGAGGAAAATAGCCAGGCCATGAGGATGAGGACTATATCATGGGACTTTGCAGTGGTGACCCCGAAGAAGCCCTATCCCTGGTGACTTTGTAGAGCCACTATACTGGACTGCCTGGCTCTAGGCTTCTTTGCTATATGGAGAAATGAGCTTCTATCTTGTTTATGTCATCTGTTGTTCCAGTCTCTGTTGCTTATGATCAAACCTAATTCTACTTGATAGCAAATATTGGCAACTTTGGTGTTTCCTTTCACATATTTCTGCAGGCCATACAAACATGTACAAACACATATACATATATGTAAATTTTTTTATGCCCATTGTTTAAAAATGGAGTTAATAAATGTCTCTGCTTCTAGCTTTTCTCTGTTGATAATGTATCGTAGATATTGAAGTATTGCTCAAGTGGTCCAGAAAGAAAAATTAAGCAAAACTTGAAACAACTTGAAAGCCATCAATAGGTGACTGATTGAATAAATTATGAGCCATCCGTACTATAGAATATGCCAACATTTAAAAGAATTAGTTGTATCTATATTTATTGATCTTTTAAAGCTTATCTCCCTTGATAAAACATTTTTTGATCAATAAGGTTCTAAAGGACCCACAAGGTTTCACTTTTACCCCCATCTCAGGAAGCTCAAAGCTCCTGATTAAAGCAACTCTCTTCCTTAGTAAATGAAACAATGATCCTCTTTGTCCACATAATACCCAGTATCTTTCTTATCTTTATTGCAGTCTTCCCAAACTACCCTATGTGCTTTTATTGTAAGTTCTTTTCAGTCTTTTGTGGGAGCAAGTGGAACACAAACAATACATTAACCAGTAATTCAGGCGTTTAGTTTCCCACTGAAACTCTCCAAAGCAATTGGAAAGATCAACTGCAAAGTTGGGTGGATGGAGACATCTTTTCACTCTTGATCTAAGAAAGTGAATTGGTTCATAGCCCTGGACATTCTACCCTGGACTCATCTGTTCATGAGATGAACAGTTCAAGAATAGAATGAAGAATTTTGAGTCTTGGATATGGCCAATACCACAGAATGGTGGTTCTCACTGGGAGGGTGGGATGCCTATGCATCAGGAGCATTTAGGAGTCCCTGCCTTGCCTGCGTAAGATTCTCGTTTGTGTCCCAGCTCTTATCTTGCAGAGAACCACTGCTGTAACGTGCTTTCCAGATGCCAAAAGAAAAAGCTGAGGGCTTTTGGCCGGCTTCTTCATTCCCTCCTTCCATTCCATCCCTTCTTTATCCTCAGGCTCCTCCTGAAATTTTTCTAAAGAACCAGAAGCAGTTATTGTCCTCAGAGAGTTCTAGAATCAGAGCAGGTGGTTCTTAGCTTGAATTATCAAACCCATCCATCTATGTGGATCAGATTGACCGAATGCTTGCTGGGTCTCTGAATTGGTGAGGCTTAGTGGTTAGTGGAACACCCAGGCTTCTACATTAGCTAAGCCTCCCTTATTGACTCTGGACACTCTTCCCAATCTTGAGGATATGGGGTTAGAAGATCCATTCTTGCTCCTTCTTTGGAAAAGCTGAAGCTTTGATCGGGTCCTAAAAAGAATATGCAAAGGCTGATAAGAAAGAAAAATACATGTGATAATCCCTAGTAAAGATTTTTTGATTAAAAAATTATTTTTATGAAAAGAGATGTGTTTGGCCCTTGGAAAGAAGAGAACTTAATTGATAGATCTGTCTAAATGAAGAAAAAGAAAGGCTTGAAGAAGAAGAAAAGGATTTTAGTGGGTTGATAGGGTGTGACAAATGCTTGATTAACTGAGTTGAGGGTTTCCAAAGATCTAAAATCAGCAGCTGCTAACTCGACATGTGACTCAGAGTAAACCACTTTCCTGGTAGGTCTCACTTTGCCCAAAAATGTAATAAGAGGATCTCTTGGGACTCTTGGCTTGAATACTGTTGGGTTGTGAGTAAGCTGGACTCATTTCAGGACTCTGAGCAGAGTTCTCAGGTCTGTAAGCCAAGCCACTTCTGTTTCTCTTTGGGTTGCTATAAAGTACAGACGATTCTACCAACCTTGACACAAATGCCCAGCTGCCCCCAGTTCAGTGCCACAGAGAGAAGCCTTGCAGAACAGGTTGAGTTTGTGGATGGGCATGCGGTAGACGGTATCATCTCTTCTCTATCAATGACTTGGGGGATACTTCTGGCAACAAAACAGACAGGTAAGTGTTCCTAATTTGGTGTGATGTGAGATATGTCTGGGTATGGTGGGACCCCAGAGGGGATGCTGAGGATATATGTGCTGCCTCAGGGGAGATGGACCAGATCATGAAGGGTTGTGCCAGCAATGGACAGAAGGGGTTTTTTGTTGAGGGAGGCAGGAAGAGAAAGCAGTAGCAGGTTCACGACTGGGGCTCTTAGTTGCATATGACAGAAATAGACTCTGAGTGATATGACCAGGAAAAGAAATTCACTGAAAGAATATTGGGTAGCTGACAGGATCCCTGAGAGCTCTAGAGACTCAGGCTTGGGGTTGTATGTGGATAGATGGGTAGCTTCACTGACAGAACCACAGCCAGTTTTGTGCCACAGAAATAGGTGTGTAATGGGGGATGCCCCTGCTAATGTGAATGGGTCACTGGCTTCTGAATTCTGCATTCACACCACCCCCACCATCATCAAAAGAAATTTTCCTCTGTTTCTGCTTCTTTGGGTGGCCAACTTCCAACTGAAAGTCTATAGAGTGTGGGTGACCAAGCCCTGACCACTGGCTTGTGCCCTACCTGCATGGCTTATTGGCTTCTATTGTGAGAAATAAAATGGTGGAGAAGACCCTAAACATAGGACAACGAGCTTGGGACACTCACAAGCTTTCTTCCTCCCAAAAAGACAGAAGCGGCATATAGTTATTAAACATGTTAAATTAAATAAACATGAACTTAGAAGATCTTTCAAGGTTTAGAGGAAAAAAAATTGGAAGAGACTAAAGGTCAAGTTACAAAGAAGGGAAAAAGTGATTTTGAGGGTCCTCAAGTTTCCATACATTAGTGTCTCCTTAGTTTGGATTTAAAATCAGAGCTTGGATATAAAAATGTGATCAAACCTTGTGTCCACCAGTTTTCTATATGATTAGGGTGACACATGTTTTTAAAGGAAGTACAACCTGGGGTGCATTCCTGTTTGAAATGTTAGGGAATTAACAAGGGTGACCTGGCACAGGGACCTGTCATCACAAAACTTGGGAGACCCAAGAGAGCTTGGCAGCAGGTCAGGTGTCAGGCAAGGAACTTTCAGCCACTTTCATGGGGCAGGAGGAACAAAGTAACTTCCCATCCAAGTGGCAACCAATCACATGCTTATAAACAGATAGCACTTTTATGAGAAGCATGACCCCAACCTATACCTTTCTCCTAACCTTCTGATAGTGTGGGAAGGTCTTCAGGCACTGTGCTCAGGTCTCTTAGCAAAAAGAACCACACATATGTGTATGTGCTTGTACACACCCACACACATACAGCCAGCTCTACCAAGGTGGCCAGGTCTACTTTGGGACAAAGGAAACACAAAGATGGCAGGTTAGGTCACAGGATGACCTTGAAGGGCTGTACTCGCGACCTTGGACTCCCTACTCATTCTCTGGATTCCTGAGACAGAGGAAGAGGACCTCCAACAAAGAAGACATCTGGTCCTGCCCAGGAGAACATGGATTGGATTCAGAAAGGTGCTATCTGCAAGTGAACCTTGAAAGAGGACAGGATATTGCTACTTGAGGGAGCAGGAGAGATGGTGGACCACATGGGGGATGGGCATGGAAAAACTCCAAGTCCCCTGCCCTTCTCTTACAGTGATGTTCAGTGAAGGTCTGGGCCTTCCAATTATTCACTGAAATAATGAATTCCTGCTACTCTGATGGCTCTCCACGCCATGATTTGAAGACAAGCAATAAAAGGTATTTATGGCAGCATGAGATTTTATAGAGTTGTAAGGGAAATCTTAAAAATGGAAGAGGTTGCTATGAGATTTTCCAAAGCACCTCTGAGTTTTCATGAGTCAAGCATGGTGATGATATGGCCTTTCCAGAGATAAGGGCTGTACCAAGAGAATTAACAGATCCAGAATCTTAATCCTGGGATTTTCTGCAGTTTCTCTGAAGGGTGATATAGCCCTGGGACTCAAATTGTGGAATGTCCCCACTGGAAGAGGCCCCTGAGAGGCACAGCAGGAGTGGAGGTCTTGGAGGGTGGGAGTCAGGATTTTACCTAAGGTTACGCAGCTAGCTGTGGCAGGAGCGGGTATAACGTGAACACAAATATGCTAGACCCAATTCTTCCAGATGCAAGACACAGAATGTCTTGAGGAAAAAAGGTTATTTGTTGGCTTACATCCCTGAAAACTCTAAGGGTAGGCACAGTTATGAGGGACAATTGGATCAAGGCCCTTGAAAAATGTCCCTAAGAAGCTGCCTCTCCCCTGCTCTTGGCTCCGCTGCCTTTCAGATTGCATTCATTCTCAGGCAGGCTCTCTGTCATGGTGACTCCTGGAAACTTCACATGCTCATCCTTACAGCTCCAGGTTTAGCATAAACAAAGTGTCTCTTTCCTGGTTGACTCAGTAGAAGTCCCAGGATAAACTCTGATGTGATGACTTAGGTCATGTGCTCATCTCTGAGTTAGTCATTGGACTGGAGTTATGAAATATGCTGATTTGGCTGGGATCAGGTGGGCCTCACTGTCTCAAACCTTTGGGATTAAGAAGGGGGAGGTGTGAGATTTCCAAGGAAAATTTGGGAACTGTTTCTGACAAAAGGGCATCTGGCTACTTAGAAGATAAACCCACAGATGCCCACTACATTAGTTTATCTGCGAGTGAGCCTCATGGATTTCCTCTACACCAGCTGCCCTTTCCAGTACCATGGGAAAGCCTGGGTTTACTTTTTATGACCAGGTACCCAGAAAGTTCAACCAGCAATCAGTGGTCATTGCCAGGCTGTTCAGGGAAAGGGCGGGAGGTAGGAGAACAATTAAGTCTGCCCTAATGCATCATCCTACCCCAAATGAAGAGCTTAAGCAGCTTATTGTTTTAACTGCATAACTCATTAAAAGAAAATGCATAGTTTTATAGCCCTCCTTGATTGAGACTACGTGGCTCATTAATGTTTGATACACCTGCCAAGGACTTAGAGGAAGGCAGTGAGCCTGGTGCCTGTGGGCCAGTGGGCTGAGAGCCCCACCCAGGATGCCCACCCTAGGGAGCCTGAGAGCAGTGGAGCACACTGCTTGGCACTCTGGGGGCAACACTTGCCTGAGCAAAGTAGCACCTTGCAGGGAAAGACTGGGCAGGGGCAACAAATGTGAACATTGGTGCTTTCTCAAACCTCTGCTTTCTCAGAACTCTGGTTGGGGCTGAACGTTTTCACAGGCTGTGACTGAATGTGATAACTTGGATTTAACTGTCAGGCTGCAAGGCTTTTGTGGACAGAAAATTGAGATTTTCAAGACAGGCATGACCTTGGAAATCTTCTAGCTGGGATCCTAGAATGGGTAAGAGATTTGCTTGAAGTCACACAACCATGAGTGCAAGAGCAGCTGGAACACTAGTGCTTTTTTTGTCACTATGGTTTAGTGTTCTTTCTGCCTCCCTAACTAGGATATTATGACCTGGGGCCACAGAGATACACCATTCCTTCAGGTGGTGTGGCCCCAGCACTCTCTGTTCTCTGACGCTCTGTGGCTCCTTACAGCAGTGCCTGAGTGCTTCCTCTGGCTGCAGGGCTATGCATGGTGAGTACACAAGGCACCAAGGAGTTAACCATCCCAGGAGCAGCCTTCAGCCAATGAGAGATGAGAAGTGGCAGATGAATATGCAATTCTTTACCCCTAGGCAGGACCACTCTGAGGCATGTGCTTCACTGTTACTCTCAAAAGTATGGTCCCAGGGCCAGCAGCATCAGCATCACCTGGGAACCTAAAAGAAATTCAGATTTTCAGGTCCCACTCACTTCAGACCTACTCATCAGAAACTCTGAGGGTGGGGCCCAGCAGTCAGTTTCAATATCCCTTCCAGGTGATTCTGACGCATGCACGAGTTTGAGGATCTACCCTTTACAGTCTCCAGCGCTTCCTCAAAGCCCTGTTTGCTCCCATGATAACCTGCTTATTTATGTACCCTGCTTGTTCTCTCTGCTTCTCTTACTTCCCTAGTTTTTGACTGGTGCTTTCTGAGATCATTTCCTGAATAAACAACTTGCCCTCAAATCCTTGTTCCCCTGCTTCTGCAGGAAGCTGAATAGTACCAAGAGCTCCAAACACATCTGAGGTTTCTTTTTCTTTATAGCCACAGCTGGTCCTAGAATCAATGCAGGCTGATGCAAAGCCCTTGATAAGTCATAACATCTTGGGCCAGTAACTTAACCTCGTTGAGCTAAAGTTTTCTAACCGAGAGTCTAAATTTTGGTGACTGAAGGCCTAAGAATCAAAAGATGTGGGTGAGTGGAGTACAGTATTCTTTTCTAGTACACTCAGTATTTAGGGACTAAATGATGCCTCCTAGAGGAGGGCAGATCTCCTTTCCTAATACATTTCTGCTGCAAAAATTTTCCCAGAGGCCATGAAAACTCTGGGAGAAAGGGACTGGGATGCTGGTCACTCACTTGACATCGAGTTTCAAAGGTAAATTGAATTATAGGAAAGTAGTTACAAGAGAGGGCTGCCTCCCTGAGGGCTTAGGACATCTGTATCAGTAAACCGCATTCCTTGAGGGTTCACTGGAGAGGACTGCTGGTCCCAGATATAGCATATGCCCAGATCCACCACCCCAAGGGCACGTGCCAGACCAAATGGCCACCACTGTGTACTGTAATTGTTGTAACCTGTGTATGAGCTGTGACACTAGGGGCTCAGGCGGTCAGCTGTGGAGCACCCCTCACCAAGGATGATACAGAGGGATGAGTGTCCTGTTTCTCACCATGGGAAATCCTCAGGATAAGAAAGAAGGGTCTCCACCTGAGCTTTCAGAAGCAGGCAGCTTAGCAGTAAATGTGGGGTTGAGGAGTAAGATCTCAGTGCCAGTGGGAGGGGATGGTTTGGTAAAAACCAAATTCCTGTGATCCTGCCAGAAGGTTTAAAAAGCACCACAGATCGCTGACTCTCCCTTCCCCCCAGCAGCCTGGCAGACACTGAAGTAACTGAAGCCAGAGGCTGGCAAGGATGTTGGGAGCCAGAAGTTGCTGAGCTCAGTTTCAAGTAAGGCTACCACCATCCAGCCCTTCCGCAGGCCAAAGCAGTGAGCACTTTGTATTTTGGAGAAAAAGTTATGAGAATTTCTGGCAATAAAGTAGGTAGAGTTGTTGCAATTTGGAATACTCATGTATACATATACACGCAATATACATTCATGTATATATATTCACACACATACACATATATCTGCATGTATACATACACAACCCCACTGAGACCCTCAATAGATAGAAAGGCAGACAAACCTCAGCTGGCTGTAGTGGGAACTGAGTAAGTTAACAGTAGTGCAACAGCTCAACACAGTGCCTGGCATGCAGGAGACAATAAATGTCAGGAGTATCCCCATAAAGGCAGAGGGGCAACCATATGGAATACAGTGAGGAGCAAGAATGTCTCAGACTCATGGATGCAGGAATCTGGAACACAGACATCCAATCAGCCAGTCTGACCTCTCGGCCCCCTCCCTCAGGTCCTCCATGGTCAGCCCAGCAGGCTCCATTCACAGATAAGGAATGCAACAGGCACCCCTGGAGCGTACATGTGGTGACCTGGGCCCCCAAGATTTTCCACTTTAATCCTGGTTTCACTCTCCACTGGAGACACAGGATTCCTGGTGTTAGGTCAATGGTCATTGCTATCAAAGCCAAGAAAAAGAAAAGCTTACAGCTTCTCAGTGTTAGCCTCTAAGACCCTGAAGATACACTTCATATCTCCCAGGGCTGCAGTAATATGCTATCCCACATACCAACATTGAAACTGGCTGTTCCAACCAAAGGCACCAACCAGTACCAATGTGTGGCCAGGCCACTCTGAAAAATGTACCAGGGTCACCAAACCACAAAAATCACTTCCTTTAAGCAACAACAACAACAATGCTGGGCGCGGTGGCTCACGCCTGTAATCCCAGGCTGAGGCAGGTGGATCACGAGGTCAGGAAATCGAGACCATCCTGGCTAACATGGTGAAACCTCGTCTCTATTAAAAATACAAAAAGTTAGCCGGGCGTGGTGGCAGGCACCTGTAGTCCCAGCTACTCGGTAGGCTGAGGCAGGAGAATGGTGTGAAGCCAGGAGGCGGAGCTTGCAGTGAGCCGAGATCGCGCCACTGCACTCCAGCCTGGGTGACAGAGCGAGACTACATCTCAAAAACAACAACAACAACAACAACGAAGAGTTGCTTTGTCACATTTTCAATTACAATTAAATGAAGAAATGGAATCAGCCACCACAAAATACTAACTATGAACTTCACATTTGCAGCCCTGCAAGTGTTGCTCTTCCTCAAAATACAACCTTGCTGGAATTTTCCCCTTCTCATCCTTCATTGGCGAGAATTAGTGATGAAACACTCCCATATGTTACTGACAAGAATGCAACCTTCTAAAAGGCTAGTATTTGGCCAGGTGCAGTGGCTCACACCTATAATCCCAGCACTTTGGGAGGCCGAGATAGGTGGATCACATGAGGCCAGGAGTTCAAGATCAGCCTGGCCAACATGGTGGAACCCTGTCTCTACTAAAAATACAAAAAAATTAGCCTGGCGTGGTGGTGCTTGTCTGTAATCCCAGCTACTCGCATGGCTGAGGCACAAGAATTGCTTGAACCCAGGAGGCAGTGAGCCAAGATCGTGCCACTGCCCTTCAACCTGGGCAACAGAACAAGACCCTGTCTCAAAAAAAAAATTAAATTGAAATAAAAGGCTAGAATTCATCCAGCTAGAATGGGGATATGAGAGTGAGGGTTTCTGCTGCACAACTGAAGTCCAGTGGACTCAGTAGCCCTGGATTGGTATAAAAATGCTAATTGCCTTGATTTATTGAGTGTCAGACAGGGTGGTACATGCCTTCATACAGTATTGCTAGTTGTCACAGCAGCCATGCGGACTGCTAATTCCTTATCCTGTGATCTTAGGGTATGTAGGAGTTTCCAGATCTCTAACCCTGCTACTAGTGAGAGCCTACAATGTGCCACCCCCTGTACCTGCTATTAACAAGTGGTACTTCTAATATTGACCAGTCTCATGGCTGCCAAACTGTAGTCTTACAAATGAGGAGAATAAAATGGAGCCGATATTAACTGTGTTGCTAATGAACGGTTACTGTAGAGGAAAGTTGTCCCTTCTATTTTTTCAAATCAGTAATTACAGGGCACACATTTTAAAGGAAATAAACTAATATGAATTACTTCCAAATATGATTGGTAAAATAGATAATTCTTTCTAAGAAAATATATATTTTGTAATCTTGGCTTTTTAAAACAGCTTTAGCCAAGTCTATTTTACATATCATAAAATTCATACATTTTTGGTGTATAATTCAATGCATTTTTAGTAAATTTATAGAGTTGTACAACAATCACCATAAATCAATTTTATGAGATTTTCATGCCCCAATATGATCCCTTGTGCCAACTTACAATTAATGTCCAGTCCCACCCCAGCCCCAGGCAACTACCAATATACTTTCTTTCTCTGTAAATTTGAATCTTGGCTGTTCTTTATTGCAGTTCTCGGCCTCTGTGTTTTCATTTGTCCAACTGAAGATTAGACAAGAGGCAGCATGGGGTGGTGGATAAATCGTGGACCAGGGTTGAAGCGAAGATCTGCTCATCTGGGACACTCACCAGGTAAGTGAGATTGAGAAGGGGACTCCTCTTGGATCTTAGTTTCTTCACTGACTAGCAGGCATTGCAAGACCAGTTTTCCAAGGCTGCTGAGAGTCTTTCAGTTGACTCTCAGCAAACATGCTGTGAACTAGGTAAGTGGCATCATCCTTATTTATAGACTAGGCAACCAAGGCTTAGCAGGTTAAGTAATAGTCCCAATGTCACTCAGTTAGAAAGTGATGGTGTTGGGATACGCACTCAGTCTTTCTAGCCTTGAAGCACATGTGTTTTCTAGTATACCTCACTGGTCCCCAAAACTCAATCCAATATTGAGCTGAGTAAATTTTCTCGTCTGTCAGCTGTATGGAGTAATTCCCCCTGAGCTTACTTACAGTCAACCTTCAGTGTGAACCAGAGACTGCTGCCTCCCCAGCAGCTCTCATTGGCAGCTCTCCGGTGATGCACATATGCAGACAGCAAGAACTTCGAGTCTCTTCTAGGTTTACAGCTTCGTCTGTGGGTTCTCTAGGGTCCCAGGTATGTAGCTGCGGACCAGGCATCCAAGCTGCCTCTCATCCAGCGTGTTTATTCCCATCACTTGGAATTTCCATTTCAAAGTGGGTTCATGGCAACTGTTCCTAATCAAAGAGAGTCACTATTCTCATCTTTGACTCTCCAGTCTGTATCCAAACATACAGGACTCACCTTCCCACAAGCACAGGCAACTCTCATAAGAGGCAGACTCAGATCCTGCAATTCTGACCTTGATAATTGGACTCTAAAGTTGTTCTGCTAATAGTCATTTGCCAAGGAGTCAATCAACAGATTCTGCCCTGGGAAACAAAGGGGCCATGGCTCAAGGTTTCTGGGACTTGAAACCTCCAAAATGACTATTTGGCTTGGTTCATTTTCCAAAATGGTTACCTGAAAAATATTAAAAGCCCTAGACTCAAGGTCTCTGTGAAATTCTGAACTTGCCTGCAAGGAGTAAGGTAGGAGGTGCTGAATTCTGCTGTTGGTTCTATACTAATGCACACTTCTTTGCAATATAAGTTTGGTCAGGTCAGTTTTTGTTATTTTGCTTTGTTTAAGTTATTTTTCATTGCAATTCACCCTCCACCCACCAACCCACATTTACCAAGTTCTGTTTTTATGCATTTTATATATTTGGGTTTTATGTAAGACTTTATTCAAAAAAGAATTCCACTACAAAAAAGAATGGAAAAACACTGGGTTTGATGCCTCCAGCTCTAACAAATAATCGAAGACTTTGTAAAAGATTTCTTTCAAAACTGAGAGCCATCCCTATGATTGATGTGAAGTAGCACTTAGTCGACAAGCATTCTATTACAGCTTTCTTTACAAACAGTGTTTTAGGAATTCACCAATCCATGATCCTTCAGGAATTTTACTTGGAACAACAGATAAAGTAATAAACACCATGGACATCTGTGCAGGACATTCAGCCATCACATTTGTTAATGTGTTTTGGTCCTGTCTCTTATGTGCAGGTTATTGAAGGAGGACTCGATAACAAGAGAGTCTCGAGAAAGCCAGTGGAAGGGATGTAGCGCAAAAAGCAGAAGGCGCTTCGATAAAGCTGTACTCATGTTTAAGCTAGGGACCTTGTTTATTTCTTCAGATCCAAGTTCATACACTTTCAGCCACAGGTGTGTGCAGGACTCCCTTACAGGATATCCTGGCTGTGTGTGTGTGTGTGTGTGTGTGTGTGTGCGCATTTGAGACACAAAGACAGACAGGACTTGGGAAGGAGGGAGAGAGAAAAAGAGAGAGAGGAGAGTAAGATACAGATAAAGGCACAGAGAGACAGAAAAATATTCACAGAGAGATAAAGTTACACAGAAACAGACATAGACAGACAGAAACCAAGCCTGCAGAAACCAAGATGTTTATAGAAGGGAAGACAGAAAAATAGAAAGACACAGAGAAACAGAAAGAGATGTGGTCAGCCAAAAAATATTTGGTGACGATAGCCTAACAAGACTTATTAACACAACACAATGTATGAATCTTATTTAGATGCTGATCTGAATGAACAAATGGTAAAAAAAATAAAAATAAAGCGGAGTCACTTGAATAAATCTGAAGCACTGATTCAATGTTTGATAATAGCAAGAAATTATTGCTAACTATTGAGTGTGTTAATGGTATTGTTATGTTTTAATTGAGCCATTATCTTTTAGAGACAATTTCTGAAATGTTTAGGGGTAAAATGATACAATGCCTGAGCTTGTTTCAAAATAACATGCAGGGAGGGGTGGGTGAGGATGTCAATGAAAGATTATTAAAACTGGGTGATGGGATCATGGGGGTTCCTTATATTATTTTGTAACTTTTGTGTATGTTTGAAAATTTCCGTAATATGAAGTTTAAAAAATTGTTAAATGCCTACCATGAGTCAGGCAATAGTGTAGGGAATGGGAAATAGGGTGAACAGGATAGAGGCAGGGATGAGAGGGACAGACAATGGAGATGGAGGGATGGTGACAGAGGCAGACAAAAATCCAAAGAGATAAAGGAGAAAGGGAGGGAGGGGGTGGGGTGGATGAAGGCGTGAGTGCTGTGCTCACCCCCATGTACAGAAAAGAGGCTTCATCCCAATGATATTAGGGTAGTGACAAATATTTCAGCATTCCAGGAAACCCCAGGGTTAAAAATGAGACTTCAGCAGAAAATCACTCCACTCACCACCAGCCATGACAGGAGTTCAGGTCCTGTCAAAGCCTCCCATATTGTATTTATTGGAGTCTTTTGGGAGCTTGAGCCCAAGTTCATTCAGCTGCCACACAGCGTTCCCCCAGACTCCTTTGTCTCTTTCTCTGGCTTATGGTCCAGGCTGGGCCTCTGCAGGGCACTGCTGTTCTTTCCTCTCACTGGTCACTGGGGTTTCTCCTGGTCACCACTCCCACTTCCAGTGGGTCCTTCTCTGCATAGTGGGCACCTTCATCCTTCCCTCCTGCTGGGCACCGCAGCCTGTCCTGTGCACTGCCATGCTTTCTGGGCATGGCCACCTCTTCCAGGTTTTGCTTTTGCCCTACACTGATAGCTGCCACCCTAGCCAGAAAAAGTGCTAGAGCCTTCCATATGACAAAATGCATAATGGCCTGTGGCAACATGGAGAAGATGAAGGCACTGCTCCACTCTGCCTCACACAGAGGCCAAGGACAGCCAGAGCTGGGCTGCTCATGCTCCAATGCCTCACCACTCTTCATTCAACAGCCCTTTCCATTTTCCCTCGTAGCACTCTTTCTTCCAGCGATCACATGAATCCATGGGGCTGGGTGGGGCCAGACCCAGGGCCAGCCACTACACTGCACTCTGCATCACTCTGCCTCTAATAATCACTCCACATCACACTGCTTCTAATAATCAAGGCCAAGCATGACCCGCCCTGCAGATGGAGTAGTAGTCAGGGTTCTCTAGAGAACTAGGACCAATAGACTATATCTAGATATACAGAAAAAGATGTATTAGGAAGGATTGTCTCATGCCATTACGAAGGCTGAGGAGTTCCACAATCTGCTTATTGCAAACTAGAAGCCCAGGTCACGTAGGTCCAGTCCAAACTTAAAGGCCTGAGAACCAGGAGAGCCAGTGGCATAAGTCCCAGTCTGAGTGAGAAGGCTCAAAAACTAGGGGCACTGATGTCTGAGGGAAGGAGAAGATGGAAGTCTCAGCCTAAGCAAAGAGCAAATTCAGACTTCCTCTGCCTTTCTGTCCCAGCAGGGCCCTCAATGGATTGGATGATGGCACATTGGTGAGGGGAATCTTCTTTACTCAGTGTACTGATAAAAATGCTCATTTCTTCCTGAAACACTCTCACAGGCAAACCCCAAAGTGATGTTCTACCAGCTATCTGGGCATTCCTTAACCAAGTCAGATTGAGATAAAATGAGCCATCACAGATGGCTTTCCTCCCTTGAGGTTCTGTGGTCTTCAGAAGGTCTGCCCCACTACTTCCCATCCCAAAATGTCTCCAGACATGCAGAGACCATGCTTGGCAGAAAGCAGATCCCTCCTACACACAGTTTTCAGGAATGAGAACTCCGAGAGGCAACACTGCAATTCCTTGTGCCCTGTGCTATCATATTCCAGAGCCATGGCTCCTGCCTAGCTCCATCCTTTCCCTAGAAGTCTTCCTGTGTATTTAAATTCAAAGAGACACTCTGAGCCTGCTGGACTTACTCCTCCAGACTTACTCCTCCAAGACTTAAGGGGGAAAGATCTGTTTTCCAACAAAGGCAGAAACTTCCAGTGATGAAGAAATGATTCCTCAAACCATACTCTGAGAGCATGGGTGTGTGCAAAGGGTGTTATCATGCAAAGGGAGGTATTTCAGCTTAAGAAGCAGATGCTGCCCCTTCCTTTGTATGTAAGGAGGAAAGGACACTGGCATTGACTGAGGTAATGTCTATAAAGCACCTGGTATTGTCCTCTTCACTTACAGGGTCTCTGTAAATAAGCGCCCCTTTCCCAAGTCCTATCCTTTCCTCCCCCCCCACCAGGAAGATCTCTTTTCTGTAAAGCAGGCAGTCGTCACACTTCTTCCAGGGGGAGTTTGCATTCTAAACCTTCTCTCTGCATTTGCAGGGTGATTAAAGAAGGGGCAGGAAGATGGAAACCAACTAAAGGCTGATAGATACCCTAAGAAAGCAAAAGAGAGCATAAAAGAAAAACTTATCTTTGGCTTAGATTTTGCAACTGTTTATTGCACATATTCTATGTGCTAAGCATTATGCTAGTTTTCACATTCTATGAGATGAATATTATTTTAATAATAGTAATTATTATTATAGCAGCTAGCATTTATTGAGCATTTACTATTTGCCAACTGTTGTGCAATGTGCTTTACACACACTATTTAATTTTCATATAATCTGAAAAGGTATATACTTTTGTTAGGCCCATCTTACCAATGAGAAAATGAGGCTTGGGGAGAACTATGAGTCCCAAATCCCACCTGTATCAGTGCCTTATTGCTTTGGTCCTTTAGACCAGAGGGTTTGCTATTGTGGCTCAAAGGCTCTGGATGTTGCGGCAGTGTAACTCTGAGAAACCTGTTATGAGGCTCTGATGTTATTTGTATTTTTGAAGGCACTGACTAGCTCTGAATCAGAAAGGAAATAGGCAACAAAAAGGATTTCCCTGTTGTAGACAGAGCACGTCAGCTGTATTTGAAACACCGAGACACCCTGAGAGGAGGAACCACCTTTGCCTCATCCCCCTCATTGCTTGAGCTCCCTGAGATCCCATGGCCCTCTTCAGGCCAGACGGTTTTTGACAATCCCAAATAGGGCTTTATGTCACTCAGTGGGTCAGTGTAAGACTGTCACTATCCTTAGCGTCAGGCAAAGAGCTAGAAGGTAGGAGGTGATTTCCTCCCATGTCAATTCTCTTATCCAAGCTTTGAAAGGTGAAGTTTATATTTTACTCTATCCCGAATTCAGACACTGACCACCAGATCTCTCTACCATTGAAGATATTTCCCAAATGCATGGATGTGACTTCTATCTCAGCAATCCCTTCAAGACCTAGAAGTCCACAAGTCCTCTATAGGCCCTCCCATCCTATCTCCTTGTTGTTTCTGCCCATTCAACCAGGGAGAGGTACAGGGTATCATTAAAGACTCTTAGGCCTGGCTGCTTGAGGTGTGGTCCATAGATCGGCGGAGTCAGCACTCCTTGTTAGGCCTCCAGAATCTCAGGCTGAATCAGAACTTATGTTTTTAACAAGATCCCAGGTGGTTCACATATATATTAGAGTTTGAGAAGGACTGCTAAGCCAGTGGTTCTCAAACTTGGCTGCATGCTGGAACCATCTGGGGAGTTTTTTAAAAATACCAGTGCCTGGTCCTACCCCCTGGAGATTCTTATTTTCTTGGTTTGGAGGTTGCTTGGGTAAAGAAGTATTGAAAGGTCCCCTGTGATCCTGGTGTGCCCCTGGGGTTGAGAACCACTGGCTTAGAGAATTGGATAACACCTACTTTAGCTACACTGATGAAATCTAGACGAGCGACACCCTTGCGGGTGTCCTATCA
Organism: Pan troglodytes; assembly: GCF_028858775.2. Lineage (NCBI taxonomy): Eukaryota > Metazoa > Chordata > Mammalia > Primates > Hominidae > Pan > Pan troglodytes. Next base: position 44,792,869 of record NC_086015.1, read on the forward strand.
CTTAGAGTGCCGAGGGTGACTACCCTCCAGGACTCTGATTCCAGAGTCAGCCCTGCCTCCTCTCTCCCTGGCAAGGAGGAGCAGGCACCTCTCTATTCTGCAACAAAGGGGGCTTCTTTGGCTTGTTTCATGGGAAGATGGGAGGTGAGGGAGCAGTAGTTTCCAGCTGAAGTGCTTTCATCGCCCTGTGGCCAGGTAACCACAGTCTCTGTCAAGAAAGAAGGCATTACTGGCCAGTGCATCTGAAGGTCAAAAGTACTTGAACACCTTTCCTGAAGGACGGAAAAGCAGTGAAAGGAGTCAGACTTGGCTGCTGCCTGGCCTTTCTTTTATGGGAAAAACAGAAGTTATGGGATGGGAGGAGCGTGAAGAGTGGGTGTTGCCGGCCCTCCTGGCATCACAGCTTGTGAACCATAGCAGTGATGGGCAGTCGCTGTCTTCACTGGCTCTGCCAGGTCCGGAGATCCCTGCAGGGGCGCTAAGAATTCACCCACTGCAGAGGCCCCACCTCGAGGCAGTTTCCTGTGGGCAGTTATTTTGGGAACAGGAACTGGATGTTTGGGAGGAAGAAGGGTAGCCAAGGGCCTGGAGGCAGGCGGTGGAGAGGTGAGGCCCAGCAGCTCAGCAACACTGAAAGGGCCCCAATGTCCAGACACTGAGGCAGCTTCCACTTGCCTCCACTCCCGGCACAAAGGCGCAGTCACGTGGCCGCTGGGGCTGCGACTTGAAAGAGCTCCCATTGTCCACGCTGCCTCAGGTTTCAGGGAACCAGACGCTGGGAGGACGGACTTTTTTTTCTTTTTTCTTTTCTTTTTTTTTTTTTTTTTTTTAAAGTAACAGGGGCGAAGGCCAACAGCATTTTCGACTCCGGAAGTGGGGTCTACACATGCACACACGCCAAACAGACTTCTCCAAGTTTGTTTTTCTAACACATTGGAAACCACACAGTTCAGGAGAAAATTCATCTCACATGCTGTAGCTTGCTTTCCCGGAACGTGTCCAGAGACTGCTGTGTCAACACTGCCAAACTCAGCAAGCCACTCTCCCAACGGAATGGTGTGATTTGCCAAGGAAAAAACTGAACCCAGAGCCTGGGAGGAGGGAGCCGGGGGCCGGCGGCTAGAGGGGATTGCGCATAGTTCAAAGGGAGGGTGGGCTTCCAATTGGACAAGGCACTTCCCCGATTACACAGCTGTCACTGACCCCTCCAAAGGCCACCGCTGCATCCCCTTGGGCTCCCTGTTCCCAGACAGGGCTGCATTTGTGTGCTCAGCTGCTGACTGTCCTACTCTTAAAGCACTCAGGGTGGGAGTGTGCGGAGGGAGGAATGAGGATGTTTCTCAGCCTTTCTAAGTTCTGCCCCGAGGCAGCTTGGCGGAAGAGGAAAGGGCTTTGGCATCACTGAGACCGGATATTAATGTAGCTCATAGGTCCTAGCTGCATTTGCCTAAAACAAGGATGAGCTCTTCCTCTTTGCAGAGATATTACAAATAGAAAAGATGCTAAGGATGGCGAAGGTGTTTACTACAGGGCAGGGACATAACAGGCGCCCACTGAATATCCGTTTCCTCCCACCAGTTTGTCCCTGGAGGTTGAGTGTGTGGTTCTATCTCTCTTACTTGGTTTTCAGGAGATAGAGGACAGCTCACCCATAAAGGGAATGTCTTGGATATGGAATTTCACAGTTAAAGCAGCCCCCAGACACCAAGTACAGCGACGAAACTCCTTTTCTTTCTTCCCGTGGAATATAAGCCCCAGTTCTACTGGGTGGCAGGAAACATCATCCAGTTTATGTAATGACTCCAGTCATTATTAGGGTTAACTTAGGATCTGCAATTTGCAATTTGGTCACAGTCTAGCCCAAAATGACTGTGGGATTTCTTGCCTCTACCCCTGCTTTTGTCCTAACTTAGTCTCTGAGGAGCAGGTGGTGAATGGAGGTCTTCGTGACTGGATGTGTGGGAGGGAGCAGCCACCTTGACCTCTTCTACTTTGGGTGCCTGCATGCAGCGTGGTAACCAGCTTCTCCATGCAGGTGGACTGGACGTGGGCAGCCTGCTGAGGAGTGTTGCTCATGTAATTCACACTCTGGGTGTGGCAAGTGGGTGGTCTGGTTTCCAAAAAGTTCCCTTAGAATCAAATCAGTCATGCTTCCTTTCCTCTACCCATCCCAACCAGCATATAAGCTGCACCCTTTTTTGGTGTTTGTCTCCCTGAATTACCTCACTCATCTGGCAACTTTCAAGAGCATGCTGACTCTTTCTGCTGGCTATGTGGGACCTGCAGAGTCTCCTCCACACCACTTGGGGGCTGAAGACAGCCTGATGCCTGCCTCCTGTACCTCTCCTGTACCAGCTCTCTAACACTCTGCTGGCTCCAATGAGGTAGTTCCATGAGATTGCCACTGTCAGAAACCTCTGGAAGAGAAGCAAAGGCCTTCCTCTTCTCTCTCAGCTGTCCTCAGCCCTCATGAGGAACCCTCTCCCATTTCTTGCTGCTTCCTTTGATGATAATGATAATGATGATGACGATGATGGTGATGATGACAACCTCTGTGTGTGTACGATGGAATATATCGCTCCTCATTCTTGATCTTTAAACTCTTCTCTCCTCAGGCAGAGGGAAAACCTGTCTCTTGCTACCTCTTTGCATCAGGTCTGTCTAGTCTCAAACTCAGAGCTGTGTTCTTTAGCAACTTTAGTGTTAGGAGTCTCTGCTCTCAGTGCTGGGGGGATGTCTGCAGAAATGGATGATCTTGATTTTAGTTTCTATTTGGTGGAGAGTCCCAACAAGAAGCCACCAGGGATCACCAAGGGACACATTTAATTAATATCTCACTTATCAACCTGCCAGTTTCATCATTTTAAAATTGACTGGTTTCAGGTCCCCTCTCAAGTTGTTCACTAGCTACTGGCAACCATCTCATGGTATGACCTTGAGCACATTGCTGCAGATTTCTGAGCTTCGATTTTCCAAGGCTGGATCATCTATAAGTCCCCTTCCAGCTCCAAACTTCTAACATGTATGTGTTTGAGATTCTGGACAAGCCTCTATGTGCTGAGCTCTGGCATCCATATGAAATACAGACAGACCCCATCAGACTCCAATTTCTCTAGTAATGGAGGGGAGGTCTGGTATAGATTAAATATAATCCACTGATAATCCAAAACCCCACGTTAGCCTTTGGTTTTGATCTCATGTATTAGAGGAGTGAACAAGCTACAAAATTGACCAATTTGAATTCTACCTGTCCCTTCCCCTTCTATCCTCTCAAAGACATGCTAATTTGATCTGTAATGTGGCCAAAGGGCAGACAGTAGAAGGGAGGAGAAGCCAGAGGCATGAAAAATCCCCAAACTGGATCATCCACCCCCTGGATAATGGGCAGCTACCTGAACAGAATGCTCAATGAGGGCTCATCTTTTTTCAAGCCAGCCCTGTCCCCATGCTGCAATAGCTATAATCTCCATGGCAAAAGGCATTAAGCCGTTGAGTTCCTTAGACAAATTCCACCATTCCTCACTCAATTCACAGGCAGGCTAGATTTATTGAAATTGAGAAATTGGTTAATTGTCATTTGGAAGTAGCAGTCTATTTAAAAGACCTAACCAAAATGTCCATCTGGGGGCCCAGGAACCCGGTTTTCTGCTATCTGGATAAGTACAAGCAAACAGAAACTTGCATAAATTTTTCATGATTGCCTCCATAATTATAAATGTTTTTCTATGAATACCCCTTAAGCTATAAATGTACCCGACTTGTAAATATTGCTAAAATCCCATATGACCTCCTCTGGTCTCTCTCTACACCATAATCACTTTGGAGTCCTGGGAGTACCCATTTTTGCTAACCATAATCTCTCTCTATATCTCTCAGTTTATATCTTTGAAGGAGGAAATTTGATTGGCTCTTGGCTTGACAATGGATAGGCTGCCTTTGGGTCAGAGGAGGATATATTCATTGCCTGCTGTACCCACAGACCCTGCCTGGACAAGGCTGCTCCATGTACCTTAAAACTATGACAACAGTTACTTATACTAGGAGTGGACATCTGAGCTGGTCTGTGCTTACAAAATTCTTGGACTCTATGGCAAGAGACTAAACCAGCATGTAGCAACGTCCTTCCCTACTGCGAAGAACAAGGTAGACTACATGAGACTCTGAAGATCCCTCAAATTCGAATGTTCTATAATTTCTTTCCTAAGCCTAAAGATTCTTACAGCCTCTTGAAACCTGATTCCAGCAGAGATGAGGACTCACCAGGATATAGTGCGGCCAAGAGACTCTAAGCCGAGGTTAAGGTGGTAGAGAGGACTGGGAGTTAACAGGAATGCATACAAGTCAGGGCCAGAACTGTGATGACTGTGGCCCTCAGGAAGGGGGAACAATCAAAGATCAGGTCTAAAACTGGTGTCACAGCTGTCTTGCTGGGGCTGGACACCTGTATGCTTCTGGCATATGGAATTGGATATCCCTGGTCTCTATCCTCTGATTTATCTGGAGGTTGAGGAAACTCCTGGGAAAAGATTCAAACTCTGCTCACAGTTGGAGTTAGACCCCACTCAGATTTCCTTTACCTGCTTGCGCACTCCTCCCCCAGCTCCTATGAGTGGCTCGAGAGAATTGCCTTTGGCTGAACCAGAGATTTTGCATCTCAGCCCCAAAATGCAGCATAACTAACTTCTATAGGGCTACAAAAGGCTAGCTCCCAGCCCATTTTTGGGACTAGACTGAGGCTGGTATCCATCTGAGACCACATCCTTGATTAGCTGCTTTCTCACTCCATCCTGTTCCCCTTCTCCTGAAGAGCTTCTTTCAATAAATTGTGTACCTTGAAATTTCTGTCTCAGCTTCTGTTTCTAGAAATCCTGACCTAAGTGATATTTTGTTGTTTAATACTGGGGAAGACTTGTATTTGAGAGATTCTAAGGAGACCACCTTTTTAATACCTGCTTCTTTTATGTCTTTGGGATCTTTCATTCTAATAAGGGGAAAATGTGTTAATTCACCAAAATGGTGGATTTGTTGACTGTTACGGAATAAGATAACCACTGCTCTACAAAGTTAATTTATTTAAAGCAGAAAGATAATTTTTTTTGGTGTTAAGGGATGTTTTAATTTAGTATGCAGTAACAAAAATTTGTACACTAGCAATTGAGTTTAAAAAAAGTATTTGTTATTTTGAATTGCTTCCCAAACACACAAATTAATAGAAATTGCTTAAAGACTTTAATACGGGCATTTTTTTTTTTTTGATGGAGTCTCACTCTGTCAACCGAGCTGGAGTGCAGTGGCGTGATCTTAGCTCACTGCAACCTCCGCCTGCTGGGTTCAAGCGACTCTCTTGCCTCAGCCTCCCGAGTAGCTGGGACTACAGGCATGCACCGCTATGCCCAGCTAATTTTTGTATTTTTAGTAGAGATGGGATTTCAACATATTGGTTGGCCAGGACGGTCTTGATCTCTTGATCTCATGATCCACCTGCCTTGGCCTCCCAAAGTGCTGGGATTACAGGCGTGACCCACCATGCCTGGCCCTGTATAGGCATTTTTATTGTGGACACCTTCTTTTTTGTTTTCCTTATAGCCCCATTCCCCTCTCCTTCTTCTCCTCCTCCTCTTCTTTATCTTTCTCTCCTTCAGGTTAGCTATTACCTTCTTATTGCTATACTCATCTCAAAAATTTCAGCTCCTTGAGTCATCCCAGTTGTATATTTTCTCACAAAAGTCCTGTATTCGCGTCTCTTCCTTCAAATAGTGATCTCAAGCATAGTTCTTGCTCTTAAGAAAGAAGCCCCCTTTTCCTGACTCACCCCACCAAGCTGCTGCCAAGCGTTCCGACGACTGCTTTGGGTTCCGAGTGGTTCCTCTGCTTGTGCAGCTGTTTCATCCAGTTAGCCAGCACAGCCTTACTCTGCCTCCCTTTCCTCTTCATTTCAATCCCCTAGTCCTGCCTCATACCCAAGGCTTTTCTTCCTACTTGGTTCTCCTTATAGTGGTAACGGCTGCTCCTTGATAGTCATTGGTGACCATTGGTGAGAACAAGTGCAAACAGGTCTAGAATTGCTTTATGGGTCAGTGTATCAGTTTTCTATGGCTGCATAACAAATTACCACAAACTGAAGGATTTAAAATATTTAGGTTGGTGCAAAAGTGATTGTAATTCTTGCCATTACTTTTAATGGCAAAAATTGCTGTCAATTTGCACCAACCTAATAACACCCATTTGTTAGCTCATCGTTCTGTAGGTCAAAATTCCTGGCCCATCTTGACAGAGTTCCTTGCTCAGGTCCCACTTTAAGGGGTGCCTTCTTATCTGGAGGTTTCAGGGTGGCGAGGAGGGGTGGGCAGAAATCCAAGCTCATTCTCATCGAACTCATTGGCAGAATCCAGTTCCTCAGTTACAGGACTGAGGTCTCCATCTTCTTGCTAGCTGTTGACCAGGACTTGTTCTCAGCTCCTAGAGGCCAGCTGCCTGCTGCATGCCATATGACCCCTTCATCTTCAGGTAGGCAGTGGAGACTCTCCCTTGCAATGATTCCCTCTTATATTAATATATTGGGTCTCTTATGTCCCCTGTCTCTAATCTCAAGACCCAGATTTAAAGGACTCATGAGATTAGGTCAGGCCCACTTGAATAATCTTCCTTATTTAGCATCAACCATGGCATATAATGCAACCTAATCACATGAACAATACCTGCAATCTTTGCCTGAGGACTTCAATCAGTCCATGTGGGAACAAGCAAGAAGTGTTAGGGACCCCCAAGAGCAGCCAGCAACCAATAACAGATGAAAACTCCAACTTTCCTGCCCTTCAGTTCCTAACAGGGCATGGACTGGTACTGGTTTGTGGCCTGGGGGTTGGGGACCCCTGGCCTAGGGTATCAGGTTGAAGAAATTGCTAAACAGCAAAGGATTCAAGATGTGATCTGGCTGCTTCTAATGGCCTACAATCAGATACAGGAGCAAATAAATGAGTTAAATTTGGAACTTAAAGTTAAAAGAGAAGAAGAATATAAAAATTTGGAAAATTTGCAGACTGGCCGTGTGATAGAGAAGGAAAAATCATTTTCAGGAGAGGAATTCAAGCAGTCTGTGGAACAACCACTTGCTGGAGAGATCAGTGTAACTAAAAGGGAACCAAGTGCTAATATCCAAGGCAGTGAGGAAAAGGCCTCAAAGGCATTTCAGAAATCTTGGAGGCAACCTTTCCCATCATAGGCCCAGAGGCTTAGGTGGACTGAATGGCTTCCAGGGGCCAAGCCCTGGGTGCCATTGCCCTGAGCCACTTTAGGAGGCTTTCCTCCCTATCCCTGCTGCTCCAGCTGCAGCTCAAAGGGCTTTAGGCACAGCTCAGGCTTCCACTTTGGAGAGTAATCCTTGGTGGCTTCCATGTGGTGGCAAGCCTATAGGTGCACAGAATACAAGAATGAAATAGGGTTGGCAGTTTTTAATGTAAATTCCAGAGTATGTATGAGAAAGCTTGGCTGCCTAGGAAGAAGCCTACAGCAAGGTGGGAGCCCCCACACAGAATCCTTACCAGGGCACTTCCTAGTGGAGTTGTGGGAAGGGAGCCATTGTCCTGCAGACCCAAAAATGGTAGAGCCACCAGCAGCTTTTAATCTGATCCTGGAAAAGCCACAGGCACTCAACTCCAACCTGTGACAGCAACCATGGTTGCTGCACCCTGCAGCTACAGAGGCAGGGTTGCCCAAGGCCTTGGGAGCTCACCTTTTGCACTAGTGTGCCCCGGATGTAGGACATGGAGTCAAAGGAGATTATTTGGAGCTTTAAGGTTTAATGTCTGCCCTGCTGAGTTTCGGACTTGTATGGGGCTTATTGCCCCTTTTATTTGGCCAACTTCTCCCATTTAAAATGGGGATATTTACCCAATTTCTGTTCCACCATTTTATCTCGAAAGTAAATAGCTTGTTTTTTACTTTACATGCTCATAGGTAGAAGGAACTTACCTTGATTCTCAGATGAGACTTTGGACCTTAGACATCGGACTTTGATTTGATGCTGAAACAAGTTAAGTCTTTGGGAAACTATTGAGAAGGGATGGTTGTATTTTGCAAAGTGAGAAGAACATAAGATTTGGGGCCCCAGGGGAAGAATGATATAGTTTGGTTTGGATGTTTGTCCCCTCCAAATGTCATGTTGAAATATGATCCCCAATGTTGGAAGTGGGGCCTAGTGGGAAGTGTCTGGGTCATGGGGGCAGATCCCTCATGAATGTCTTAGTGCCCTCCTTGTGGTAATGAGTGAGTTCTTGCAAAATCTGGTTGTTTACAAAGGGTGTGGCACCTCCCCACTCTCTCTCTGTCTTGCTACGTGGTATGCTGGCTGCCTCTTCACTTTCCACCACGATTGTAAGGTTCCTGAGGTCCTCACCAGAAGCCAAGCAGATGTTGGTGCCATGTCTGTAATAGCCTGAAGAACTGTGAGCCAAATAAACCTCTTTTCTTTATAAATTACTCAGCCTTGGGTATTCTTTTATAGGGATGCAAAATAGATTAAGATACCTGCTGAGCCACCAGCTTGAGCAATGTGGATGGCCAAGCTCTACTTTCCAAAGGAAGCACTTCATTATAAGACAGACTTACATGCTAGAAAATCCTTCTTTGGAATGATCTGAAAGCTACCTTCCTGCAATTTCTGCTTGTAGGTACCAGTTCTGTGCTCTGGGTCAGAGGGAGGGGCAAATCTGTGTCCTCTGCCACACAGTCACTAGAGAAGACCCTGAAATGCTGAGGGGAACAATCTATTTAATCTGGGTAGCATCCCTTCCCAAGCATGTAGATCCTGACTGACTCTGTACTCTTCCATGCCATGTGATTAGCTGCACATAAGTCCCCATTGCTTTAAGTTCCTAACTCAGATAATGAAGTTAATTCTTCCCTGGAAGGAGAGACAAGAGGTCATCTGATCAGGAAGAGGGAATTGTCTTTGGGTCCTCTGGAGAGGCAGCTGCAGAACAGAGTGTGGTGATTAGACAGGAAATCTCAGTATCCCTAATGCCTACAACAGCTAATTGAGGCAAAGGTATATTTACTGAGCCTTAAATTATATACTTAATTTTTTTTACCACTACATAATAAGTGTAGACTTAGTCAAAATAATATATAACCTCAAAAGACAAAAATAATTTAATAAGCAATTTTAACTTGTTATCTCATTTAAACCTTTTAACAACCCTGGAAGTTAGATTGAAATATTTTCATTTTATAGGTGGAAAAAATCAACCCTCAGAAGGCGAGTGAAATCAGCATACTCTCAGCAAGCTAGGCCAGCCTTATTCTGGGCAAGATGGAATACAGTGCCCACCTGCCCCTTGTGGAGAGGAATTTGGGAGAAGACCTGGATCCAGGGTACTAATCCACGTTCCACATGGACCATGCAGAGTAAATGGTGGCAATAGTTCCAGTTTCAAAGTTGTAATTTGGACCTTTGAATATCGTTGATAGGCAAAATAACAACCCCTCCCCCCAAATCCATGTCCTAATTCCTGAAATCTGAGAATATGTGATCTTCTATGGCAAAGGGGACTTTGCAGGTATGATTAATTTCAGGATCTGTGAATAGGAAAATTATCTTGGATTATCTGGATGAACCCAACATGATCACAAGAGTCCTTATAAGAAGGAGGCAAGAGCATCAGAGAGAGAAAGATTTGAATATGCTATGCTGCTGACTTTGAAGAAGGGGAAAGGGATCACAATCCAAGGAATGCATGTGGCCCCTAAAAGCTGGAAAAGGCGAGGACATGAATTCTTCCCTTAGGCCTCCGGGAACAACAGCCCTGCCAATACTCTGAGTTTAGCCCAGTGAGAACTGTGACCTACAGAACAATACATTTATGTTGTTTTAAGCCAATTAATTTATGGTAATTTGTTACAGCAGCAATAGGAAACTAATACAGTATACAACCATGGTTCTGGCTTGCTTGGTATGAACCAAGCATGAACAGATAACACATGTCAGCTTGTGTCTTTGTCTGGGTTCTGCAGAAGCAGACCCTCAAACTTATGTGAATGCAGTTGCTTATTTGGGAGTGTAAAGAAGCAAAGAAGACAGAGAGGCAAGGAAAGTTATTCTTGCTGAGCAAGTTACCAACTGTGGTTAATTGGGGGTGAGGCTGATGGAGGGTCTTTGGGAAATGAAATATGCCACCTGAAGGGCAGGAAAGCTGGAGTTTTCATCTGTTATTGGTTGATGGCTGCTCTTGGGGGTCCCTAACACTTCTTACTTGTTCCCACATGGACTGATCAAAGTCCTCAGGCAAAGAGTTGCAGGTGCTCACATTAAGAAGTCATTGGTGTACAGGGGAATGTTGAGTGCTGAGGCAATATGGTGGGCCCATTAACATCTGCTGAGGCTGATTTCATTGAGAGTTTGCCAGAAAAAGACAGGCTGCTCCTCATTCTGCAGATTCATGTGGATCCTTTCGGAATTAACTTGGAATGTTGCCTTGGGGTCTGAAATCTCAATAAAAGAACAGAAGGGCTTGGCCGGGTGCCATGGCTCACGCCTGTAATCCGAGTACTTTGGGAGGCCAAGGTGGGTGGATCAAAAGGTCAAGAGATCAAGACCATCCTGGCCAACATGGTGAAACCCCGTCTCTACTAAAAATACAAAAATTAGCTGGGCGTGGTGGCATGCGCCTGTAGTCCCAGCTACTCAGGAGGCTGAGGCAGGAGAATCACTTGAACCCATGAGGCGGAGGTTGCAGTGAGCCGAGATCACACCACTGCACTCTAGCCTGACAACAGAGTGAGACTCCATCAAAAAAAAAAAGAACTGAAGGGCTTGAAGGCTCAGCACTTTTACTTCTTCTACCTGTCATACCTAAGTAATAACTGGATCATGTGGGCTGTGAACAGCTGACTCCAGCCACCAGCAAGGAGAAGGCATTTTTTTTCCTGGACTCTGACCTTTGATGACCCAGCAGGGAGTTCCTGGCTAGGGATAGGGGGCATTTCATGAAGAAAAGAAGAAAGGTGTTTCATAAGGACTTGCTTAAAGAGGGAGCTAGACTGTGTCTTGACCAAGGGAGGGAGGAATAAAGCTCAGGGAAAATCAAGATGACCTAAAATTTTAATGTAAAGAGGGAACAAGAGTCTCATAAAATATACTCAGCTCTGGTAAATAAATCACCTGAAATACAACTAGAAGGACACTGTGTTCAGAAGAAGGGCAGACAGAATCACACTATAGAAGATGACCTAGAAACTCATGGATCCATGTGGAGAAACACAGTGGAGACTATTCTGGTGAGACTAAAATGTGGGAAGAACAATTGTTTTAGGGGTTTTAGCAGTGGGGCTGGGGCTGGGGCTGGGGCTGGGGCTGGGGCTGGGGCTGGAGTGTCAGCTCTCCAGCATTCTGCACAAGCCTCATTCTGCTGAAAACAGGGCACATTCCTACAGTGCCCTGCTGACAACTTCCACTCCTAGACAGGCAGGGGAAGCCACAAGGGAAGAAAGATTATTCTGGAATTGATTATGACCACCAACAAAAAAACTAATTGGTAAAATGGAAGCGATAAAAGCTTTGCATAAAATGACTCTTTTACCCCAGGATTCATAAACGAGATATTGAGGATGGTAAGAAAATGGATTCTAGACTTCGGAAGGCAGATTTCCAAAACACTCCCCAAAAATGGATACAATCCTGTGGCTAGAAAATCTAACTGGTGATATGACATAAGAAAAAATGGAGACTTTAAATCTAAAATTATTACAATCCAAGAATATGTCACCTCCAGAAAGAAATGTGCCTGTACATCACGCTTTCAGATGAATTCTACTCTAGAGTATATAAGGAAAAGCTAGAAGAAGGGGCACAGCCAAGGTATATGACAGAAGTAAGACATGGGCCAGGAGGGCTTCAGGAAGACTAAATTCCAGGAAAACCATTGACTACCCCACATTCTCAAAATAGTAATAACAACTGAACATTTATTGATCTCCTTCTATATTCCAATGACTGTGCAAAGCATATTATCCCATTTTATCCTCATATCAATCCTATGAGGTAGGAAGAGGAAACTGAGGCTCCGAGTGAACAAGTGGCTGGTTCAAGTCACACAGCTAGTAAGCAGATTAAACAAAAATGTTGACAAGTAAGATGGACTGACAGCTAGTTCAACCTGGCTCAAAGGGCACTGCTTCCTGCCTCCACATGAACCTGGAGAAAGGTTTCTAGTAGTTGCCAGCAGGCTCTGTCTTTGGCATAATTGTGGCTAACATTTGAGTAAATGACCTGAATCTACATATCATAAAGCCCGGAGGCACAGAGAAGGAATGTTGATAGATAAAGTTTCAAAATTATTGCAAGCTGGACTTCTTAGACAAAAGTAAACTGGTGCTCATGCACAGGTTGAAGGGCCTTCTGAGGAAATTTCTGGGGTGGTTTCTAGTGGGGGCCTGATAACCACAACCTCACATGAGACAGGGTGTTGTGGCCAGTCTCATGAAGGCCTGGTGGTCTGAACAACTGCTTGGAGCTCCTGCACTCACGTTTGTGGTGGGGTCGCTTAGGCCTGATGGTGGCGAAGAATGTCTGGGGTACCCCATGTGGTAGCTCGATGGCAGTATCCCAGCTAAGGGTCCCCCTTCTTTCTCCTGGATTCCACTATGTTGGTCCTCATTCTGCCTTCCCTTTCTGCGGCCACACTGTCTTGCATACCCTCCCTCCTGTCTTCCTTTTCAGTGTGATCCTCTGCTTTCTGTTGTTGGTGAGTTTCTCATAGCTTTTTGTCCATTGCAAACCCCTCTTTTTATTTTTTAATGTGTTTATGTAGATATGTAATATATTATTTTTATGTTTTCTATCCTTTCTAGGATTTGGCCTAGGAAGGGCAAAATGTAATGTTTGCCCAGTGACTGAAAGCAGAAGTTGTTGCCTGAAATAGACTGTTCAAACTATCTCTGAAGTCTCTGTTTGAGAGCCGTGGAAAATGGGAACATTAAGTTATTTAATTTCAAATCCAACTCAAAAAGCACAGAGAGCTGCTTATGCTCATTGCTCAAGTGACAGCCTTTTTGACAGACCCACATAGGTGCCTCTCTAGTCAAAGACTGAAAAGACAGTCACTATAATACTTCATCAAACACCTTCTAGACATGGGGCAAACTTTTTCTTCATGAAATCTCGGAGGAAGCATTGGAATATCTCCCAGAACAACTTCTTATAAAATATCCAGTGAAATTATAATAACTGGAGGCTGCAAAAACTAATCACTTATTTTGATGATTACATAATGTTTTTATTTTTAAACGTAGATTACAAAAGCCAAAACTTAATTTTTTCTGCACACTTATTTGAGCTATTAAAACTTCTTATAAATGCCTTATTTTCCTTCCTTCATTCCTTTTTTCCTTCATTCCTTCTTTTCTCTTTTTCTTTCTTATATTTACAAGAAAAAAATAAGAAAAGGGAAATTAAATCAAGTCTTCCTTATCTCATCTTATTATTAAGAATATGTTCTACAAATATAATGTGGCATAGTATCCAAATGTGGTTTTGCAGTTAGTGGAACTAGCAAGATTCCCAGAGTCCAATTTCATCCTTTGATATAAATTTCATATTTTTTTAAAAATACAAAACCACCTTGGAGAGCTAAATTCATCAGAATCAACCATGAAAGATAGGTAAGGAAATGTGGATAATGCAGTGAGGGCCAGAACTCTTATCATGCATACAAGAGTTTGAGAACATCTTATAGTGTGGAGAGGCCTCTTGTTGCCTGCCCAGGATTTAAGGTTCTTGATGAGCCAACATCAACTTCCCTTCCAGGCTTATCTCTCATTATTTTCTCTGCTCTCACTTTTTCTCACACACTCTTTTTCTCTCTACTTACATGCGCGTGCACACACACACACACGGAGAGAAAGAGAGAGAGAGAGAAAGGGGAAGTTAAACAATTCAGAGAACAGTCCTACAAATTAGGACCGTATCTGCATCATGAGCATTAATATTCTGTGACTGTCATTAACCTTATTCATTTCAGGGATAAGCTGAAGTTCACCAAGATTCCCAAAATATTTTCATAGTTGATGGCAAGGCTAGGGTTGCCAGATAAAAACACAGGGTGCCCGGTTAAATCTGAGTTTCAGATAAACAATGAATATTGGGAACAGTTTATACTAAAAAAATTACTGTTCATCTGAAATTCAGTTATAACTGGGCATCCTGTCTTTTGATTTTGCTAAATCTGACAATCCTAATAGGGGTGGTATGTCAATCAGGGTCTTGCCAGAAAAGAGATGAAACACTTAAACGGGGTAGTTCAAGGAGGGTTTTGAGAAGAGATTATTTACAAAGGTGTAGTCAGCCCCAAGAAAACAAGGGATGATGCAGTACCTGGAGTTAGAAACAGCAGGTTCAGTTTCCGTCCCCACAGGAGCAAGGAGAGGGTGAGGCTTTCAGAACCGAAAGACAGGGAGGCTCCATGGGGATGGCTGCCTGAAGAGCAATGACCTCTGCATGAGAGGCTGGACCCAACTGGTGGACAGCTGGAAGTAAGAAAACCCTGTAATGTGGCTCACAGAGATCAGTGTCTTGGCCAGAGAGCTGGTAAAGGCAGGTGGATATTGGATCTAAAGAGGCAAATAAAACACTTCCAGCATGAGACATCTTGGGGGCTCTGGACATCCGGATGACATGGATCCAGCATATAATTAGGCCACAACACTGGGGGTAGAACCTACTTGACTGTGAAATGCCTGCTTGGGAAGTGTCCCTTTGCTCTGGGACAGCCTCAGGGTCCCACTCCGTGGGTCTGTGTTTCTTGGGTTTTCCTTTTCTCTCTCTCTGTGTGTGTGTGTGTGTGTGTGTGTGTGTGTGTGTGTGTATGAAGTCTGGCAAATCCAAAATCTGCAGGGTGGGCCGGAAGGCTGTATGTAGATCCAGGAAGAGCTGATGTTTCAGTTCAAGACTGAAGCCTGTCTGCTGACAGACTTTCTTCTTGCTGAGGGAAGTTCAGTCTTTCGTTTTATTCAGCCCTTAAACTCTTTGGAGGTTCACCCACATTTGGAGGGCAATCCATTTTAATCAAAGTTCACCAATTTAAATGTTAATCTCATCCAAAAACACCTTCACAGAAACATAAAAAGTAATGCTTTACCGAATATTTGGGCACTGTGACCCAGCCAAGTTGACACATTGTGTTAGTCCATTCTCACACTGCTACAAAGAACTGCTTGAGACGAAAAGAGGCTTCATTGACTCACAGTTCCACATGGCTTGGGAGGCCTCAGGAAACTTACAATCATGGCAGAAGGTGAAGCAGGCACATCTTACATGGCAGCAGGTGAGAAAGAGCAAGCAAGAGCAGGGAAAACTGCCTTATAAAACCATCATATCTCATGAGAACTCACTCACTGTCATGAGAATAGCATGGGGAAACTGCCCCCATGATCCAATCACCTCCCACCAGGTGTCTCCCTCAACACCTGTGGATTACAATTCAAGATGAGATTTGGGTGGGGACATAAAGCCTAACGATATCACACATAAAACTATCACAGCTGACTTTTAGTGTAGCCTTGGTCAGATGCACAAAGGTTGTCCTTCTCACTCTCTTGTGGTCCAGCTCAGCTACCAAGGTTGGACTCTTCCTATATGGTTTTGGGGACAAAGCAAGAGAAAACTTGCATTTTTTTCACCCTTACCTCTTTCTTATCTCTCCTCTAGGAACCTGAAGTAGGTGCAAGCAAGTGGCCAAGGAATGGGGGATTAGGAGTCTTGGTCCTCTCTTCCTCAATTTTAAATAAATCAGAGGAATTTTGAATAAGAATCTGCCATGATCAAAAAGCTGTTTATCTGAAATGGTTGTTATGAGTTCTTGATCAGAGAAAATATTAGATGCCAGTGTCATAAGTCCACTGGCATAAGATATATGCCTTGTAAGTGTTTGCAATATTGGGATTAATAATGGGACATCAAGCCTAGGGTTTCTCCAAGCTTTCATGTGGACATTTCCTAGAAGGACCACTTGTATGATGGCTAGACTAACATGGTGAGTGTCTTTTGGAGAAAATGTGATGCTTTGGGGGCAGATATAAACTGGCCCTAATATTTAAGAATGACTCAAATCCTTTTTATTAGAAATAATATTCAAGTGACATTATGAACCAATTTTGGATTTCACAGAATTAACTGTGCAAAATGATCACCCTGAGAATATCTAAATCTGGGACACACTGTGACCTTCAAAGTTTTATGTTAGGAATTCCTCCTCTAGGTGTGTCACTAAGTCAAAGGATTTCAGCATTGCATAAATCACAGCAAAAATTAAATCTATGGCATTTTCTTTAGATAAAAGCTTGTGATCAGTGCTACCCGTAGTGTTCCAGTTGTCCCAGGAGCTACAGACGTTTTTAACTACTGAGATGAGAACAAAGGTTTACACTGTGTTCCTGAAGAATGAATAATGGGAGCTACATTGTCATTCTTATATTTTGTGGCAGGAACTTCCTGCCATCTTGCCGTGAGCTAATTATTGGTTTACCTCATGAATGGGCAAAGTCAGTTAATACATTCCCAAAAGATGGTACCCTCCACCCCCTGCCAATATTCTAGATGGCAGGATGTTCATAAAGTATTAGAAAATCCCAAGGTCAGTAAAATTCCCAATCAAGAACTCAGAATGTAGTATGTTGAGTTTGATTGTGTTTTTACAGTAATATCATTAATAATCAGTTGTTGATAAGCTTAGCCAAGTCACATTTTACAAAGATTTAAATTCCCCAACAAGATCAGCAAGAAGTTCAATGACTCTCAGTAAAGGTAATGTGTAAGTGTCTCAGCTAAATTGTATTTTCAGTCTCTATAGAGTCTTACCTCACTCAGACTAGAGTGCTGGAATAAAGTATGTTACCAGTTCAAGGGCATCTTGTTTGATTAAATATTCAATCAATCTCTTATACAACGCAAGAGCTCCATTTATAGATTTCAAGGGAATTAGCAAAATCATTATTGAAGGCTTTAAGCAGACGATTGACATGTTAGATTTGTACTTTAGAAGGGTCTTTCTGACTGTGGTGTGGAAAAAGGCTTGGAGTGATAAAGATTAGCAACAGGGAGACCAGCTGAGGTTCTACAGAGAATGGAAGGGTCTGAACTGGGCCAGTAGTTGTAGAGTTGATGAGGAGCTATGTACCTGGGCATCAGTCTAGACTCACAGCTCCCCAGTTACAGGGCACATAATGGACCATGGGCACTATTGCTGTGATCTAAATCCAGCCTCACGTTTGTGTTGAAGCCATGCTTCCCATGAGCTAATGTCAGCCAGTTACCAAGAGTGGCAGTAATACAAGTACGGGGATGTTTCTGGGAGACCTGGAGCTCCCCTAATGGTGTTTGTGGCTTAAAACTCCCCAGTGGCTTTGCGGAACATTCCTTGCACTGCACAACAGTGTGACACTTCCACCCAACCTTCTCTCCCTCTTTTCTTCATTCGAGGTCGCACTCATCGTGAGCTTCTCCTGGCTTCCTCCACATTTTCTCTCATAGATATTTTCCTTAACAAAAATCCTTGCATGTTTAACCTCACCTTGGTGTCTGCTTCTTAACGAAGGTGGAACAACACAAGGGCAATTTCAAAAAAATTTTTTGTGTGACGGAGTCTTGCAATATTGGCCAGGCCTCAAGTGATTCTCTTGCCTCGGCCTCCCAAAGTGTTGGGATTACAGGCATGAGCCATGGTGCCCAGCCAAAAATATTTTAAAAGTAGAATTGGCAAAGGAATGAGGGAGAAATGAGTTCCTACCTCTCCCCTGTTTCTGAGTAGCAGGAGGGTGAATGGTAGAACCCAAGAGAGGAGCAGGTTTAGAGTTGAGGGTTTCTTTATATCTCTATGGTTTCTGTGATGACAGAGGAGACACTAATGCCTGAGAGACCACTCTTTGCCTTTTCTTACTTCTAAAATGTATAAAAATGTTGCTGTTGCTGCTTCTTCATCACCTGAGGTTTGATTGTAATGGTGCAAGTGTTACACTACTGTTATTAATTAACTTCATTCCACCCTTCAGTTGTAATCCCTGCACTCTTCCAAGAACATGACCATTCAGGTCTCCATGCTTTTTCTCTTGCTGTCCTCTATAGTTTTTCTAGGCTGTCCTCAGCCTGGAAAGCTCACCCAGAATTGCCTTCTGAAATATTTGACTTGCTGGAAGTGGCTATGTAGGAGAATGGGAAAGCATAGTGTTTCAGTCGCGAGCTGGGCTCTTCAGCTCCAGCTCTGCTGCTAAGAGAGGCAGCTGTGTTGGTCCTGGAGAGGACTACAGGGAGTCAAATTCTTGTTCTGTCACCCATGAGCTATATGACCTTGGACAAGTTATGTCATCTCTCTGTACCTCGGTTTCTTCATCCATAAAATGGGGATGGCAAGAATCTCCATCTCATAGGGTTCTTGTGAGGTTTAAGGAGTCAAGCTTACAAGATCAAGAGATTGAGACCATCCTGGCTAACATGGTGAAACCCCGTCTCTACTAAAAATACAAAAAATTAGCTGGGCATGGTGGCAGGCGCCTGTAGTCCCAGCTACTCCGGAGGCTGAGGCAGGAGAATGGTGTGAACCCGGGAGGCGGAGCTTGCAGTGAGCTGAGATCACGCCACTGCACTCCAGCCTGGGTGACAGAGCAAGACTCTGTCTCAAAAAAAAAAAAAAGAAGAAGAAGCAGCAGCTAAGCTTAACAATGACTGGCACATGGTCTGTGGTCAATATGTGAGTGGAGAATTTTTAACCTTTTTTAACCTGTCTGGGTCCTTAGTTGTAAAGCAAAGGTGTCAGACTAGATGACCTTATCAGATGGTAAAACCTAATTCACATGCTGCCTGACCTGCTCCCCCACTCCCGCTCTGAGAGCTCATCATTCCTTCCTAGGCCTTCCCACAGTGTGCTGGGACACCTCTAGTTGGTTCTCATGCCAGTTTTGCTTTATGTTTTACTTGGTTGTGTGCAAATCTGTCTACTCCACTGGATAGGAGGCTGTTTGAGTGCAGGGAATATTTTTCCTTGTAACCCCAGAGTGATCAGCACAGCAGGAACACAAAAATTCTTGTGATTAATTAAATGATTAAGAATGGCTTCTAGAGAGAGATGGTCAAAAGTGGGATTCTTTTTAATAACAGATATGTTGATTAAATTCTCACTTGTACCAGTCACTGTGCTTAAGTACTTTTTAAACATTATGTCACTTAACTGTCATCAGCCCTAAAGATAGGCATTATATTCCCATTTTGCAAATGAGAAAAGAGGCTCACAGAGATTTAGGAACTTGCTAAGTGAGTGGCAAAACTGGGATGGAAACCCAGCTCTGTTGGCTTCTAAAGACCATGTTATTCACGCTACATTGCCAGAGTCTTTGATGCTAAACATTCCTCAAACTCTTATAGACTAATTTGTGTTCATTATGGTCTGAATGTTTGTGTCCTCCCAAAATTCATGTGTTAAAGTCCTAATCCCCAGTGTGATGGTATTTGGGAGTAAGGCTTTTGGGAGGTAATTAGGGTTAGAACAGGTCACGAGGCTGGGGCTCTTATGATGGGATTAGTGCCCTTGCAAGAAGAGAAAGAATCTTTCTCTCTTTCCATGCTCATACATGGAGGAAAGAACACGTGATTACACAGCAAGAAGGTGGATGTCTATAAGTCAGGAAGAAAGTCTCACTAGGAACTGAATCTACCAGCACCTTCTTAGACTTCCCAGCCTCCAGAAGTGTAAGAAATGTCTATCATTTAAGCCACCTAGTCTATGATAATTTGTTATAGTAGCCCAAGCTAAGACAGTGTTGTATTTCACTTCCATCTTGGCCACACACTCAATAAACACTATGTTGTCACCTGCCTGCCAATTGCACACCTCCCCATCCATCCCTGGCAATTTTGGTTGTCATTCCAGGCTGGCTCTCTCCAGTGGTCCATGCACTAGACCTCTCCCTCCCCATCAAAAACATCCTGTCCGCTCAGAACCTTGCCGGTTGGATGCGTTAGTGCACATTAAGGTATTAAACACTTCAAAGGGTTGTTTCTTTGGGCCAAGACTCTTGCTCAGGCTGTTGATAACTTGAACCCCACATAGCAGCTCTTTGAGTTCAAGGCAGGCTGGTGGGGAGATACAAGGGGAGCAGAAGGGCCTTTTTGTCCCTCCTGAATAAGATCTCAGCTCTCAGACACTGTTACTTATGCAATTCCATCAGTTTCTTGAGAGAGGTATGATCCTGGGGGGAATCTGTTAATAGAAACATAAATCTAGGAAGGCCTCAGAGCCTCTCATTTCACAGTTAGGTAACTAAAGCCCAGCAAGGTTACTCACAATGACACATCCAAAGTGGCAGAGCCAAGGCCAGAAGGAAAGCTCCGTCAAGGAAGGCACATCCTTCTTAGAGCAGGGCTCACTCATGCATGCATTCCCTGCTTCCCTTTCTTTCTCCTCCTCTCACATACTTCCTTGTTGCTTTTGTTGAGCAGGAGGGCTAAATCACAGCCAGTTTTCAGAGGTCAGTTTCCAGGGTAGGCAGGTGCTGAGGTTATGCAACTACATGGTGAATCATTCTGGAAGGACAGCTCAAGCACATTCTCATGTGGTCAGCTCCACGGGATGTGGCATTTTTCTACAGCTGCAGAGAAGCCGGAACAATCCTATCTGCAGGATAAAACCCCTCTTAAGAGTTTTAACTGTTTTAACCAAGCCTTTGAGGAGCCCTCCGCGCAGCAACTACAACAATCCTATGGGCAGCCACGGGGGATGGAAAAACCCTTTACAAAGACGATTTAACCCCCAAGTTTGGGTAAATAAAATGTGGATCTACCAGGAGAAAATAAATATCCAGGAAAGGAGCCATTCCTTAGAAAATTATAAGTGACCCAGATTGGCTCAAAATTAGAAAACCTGTTCAGACCAATAATTATAGAAGACCCAGAAACATTGTCCAAGAATTAACTGAAAGAAAAGTCACCAGTTCCTGGTAGGAATATAATTGAGTAATTAAAAAAAAACTTTTAAGGAATCATTTTTTGTTATTGTATAAATTATTTTAGAACATAAAAATGTGAAAAGCTCCTCTGATTGATTTCACAAAGCAAATTTAACCCTGGTACTAAACTATGACAACTGGCATTCCCAAAAGAAAATGCTGAACCAATCTTCTCATTTACAAGTATAGATATAAAAATTCTAAATAAAGAGGCTACCACTCAAAAGTATACTGAAAAGAATATGCAGGTATGCAAGTAGGGTTCAGGGTACTAGGAATGCAAGAATGTTTCAAAATCAGGAAAGCTAGAAATAGAATGAATCACGTAAGTAGACCACAGAGCATTAACATAGTCTACATCTATTCCTGATGTTTAAATACGAGTAGAATGATATTTACTTGAGGTGCTGGTTATTCCCAGTTTTTGCTCCCAGATTTGTTTTTCTCCTCCCTTTTCAATTCCTGTTTTGTGTCCTTCTGTGGCTGACCTCCACAGACCACATCTTTCAGGCTCTCAGATCCTCTGTCTTCAGACTGTGCTCAGCCATTGGGTATGGGCAGAGGAAGGAAGGTGAAGGGAAGGATGCTTGGAGTGTTTGTCCCCTCTATCCCTTTCATCCCCTGCGGTTTCAGCAGTGGCAGTGTTCAGCAGTGGATGTGTTCCTCCTCAACTGCAGCTCCTCTAGGCAGACCTTCCGGCATGGCTATGACTCTCACAGGCTCCAGTGATATTTTTCCCTCCCTTTTTTCCTTCAGGTTTACGGGTATTAACAGATTCCCACAGTTGCTGTTCCCTGGACACCTCACCATCTTTTTGTGGTTCCCTTAACCCGCCCAATCTCTGTGCTTAGTTTCCTTGTTCAATTCTGTTTAGTTAAATATTTTTCGGCATATTGTCTTACTGCCAAGATCTTGACTAATACATCCAGCATGATGAATACTATTTATCATAGATCAATAAACAATATTATATTTATTAGAGTAATTAAATTATCTCATAATGTAATAATAGATGGAAAACCCTGAATTTTCCTCTTTGACAATTTTTGGGTCAATGAGAAAATTGAAACTGAAATTTCAAACTCCAAGACTTAGCAATAATAAAACACTGCATGTCAAAATTAATGAAAGATGGCCAAAGCTGATTTCACAGAAAAATAAAGCCATAAACACATATATTAGACACTACAAATGAAAATTTTAAAAAATGTGCTCCAGAAGTTAGGAAAAAATATCACGAGTAGCATATGGAAAGCATAAATAATAAAGTAAAAGCAGAAATTAATGAATTACAAGACTGAAAAAGAAAAAACAAATTTTAAAAATTTGAAAAAATCATATTAGAAATAAAAAATAAAAAATTAGAAAGAAGAATTAATGAAATGTACAGAGGACATTCAAAAAAGTTTCAGGGAATGTTTGGCAAACCTGGGTACAAATTAAATTGAAACTTGGATGAAATAATTAAGTGTCTTAGAAAACACAGAAATTACCAAAATTCACCCTAGAGAAAATAAGAATTCTAAATAGACGAATAATCAGAAATTGAGACTAAAACATACCCTAATCACCAGGCCCAGATGGTTTCTCAGGTAAATAATTTCAAATGTTCAAGGAACAAAGAATTCCAATACTTAAACTGTCTCAAAGCACAGCAAGATAAGAAGAGCTTCCACAGGAAGCCAAAAATAACACCACCACTCAAATCAGAGTACAAGGAAGATGACCAAACTCATTTATGAATATTGCTGTTAAAAATGTATGAATAATAAAAATTAGCAAGTAGACTGCACAGATAAAAAAAGAAAAGGTGTCTGTCATGAAAGCAAAAAAAAAGATGGGATACCTCGGTAATAAAAATTCTGCAGGTTACTGGGATCCAAGCAGTCCATTTTGATACCCAGAGATTTGCAACAGCTTAAAAGAACTTGCAGATGAATCATATAGCCTACAAATATGGAAAAAAATAAAGTAAAATTTTGGTATGTAATCAATGCAAAAAATATATATAGATGGTAGTCGATTTTTATCATTTACTATCATAAATTATGTTCATCTATTATTAAAAGTTTAAATTTATCAAAACTTATGCATACACATACAGGCCATACATGTTGCCTTTTGCATGTAATGTAAATATACAATACATGCAATATATTGTATTTTGAGAGAAATGTAAATATACAATATTAAATCATAACTGCATAAACTTAATTAGAATACATACTGTACTACTGTAATAATTTTGTATTTACCTCTTGTTACTACTGGGTCAGCTCCAGTGTTGGGGATATCTGCTTAAAACACCATGTGCTGCTATTCATCTCCTTGTGAACAGTTTGTCTCTCCAGTAAATTGCATATCACATTAAAAAATGATCTTTTGTGGTTTCCATGTATTTTTCATATTGCAATACCATAAACCTTGAATAACATCATGGGACCCATACAAACGTGCCAGTACTTGAAGTGCTCCCAAGTGTCAGAGAAAAGTCATGACATCACCAGAAAAGACAGAGTTGCTTGATATGCACCATCAATTGAGGTCAGCAGTTGCAGTTGTTCACCATTTCAAGATAAATGAAACCAGTGTAAAGATCAAAGAAAGAAAGAGAAAGGAAGAAGAAAGGAAGGAAGGAAGGGAAGAAAGAAAAAGAAAGAAAGAGAAAGAAAAGAAAGAAAGAAAGGAGAGAAAGAAAGAGGAAGGAAGGGAGGAAGGAAGGAAGGAAGGAAAAACAATTTCAAGAAGCCATCACTGCATTAAAAAAAAGTGCATGAAACCTTGCACTTTTTGTGAAGTACTTTTTATCACATATTGAAAATGTGGCTTTTCTGTGGGTGCAGGATTGCTATAAGAAAGGCATACCTTTATACTCTAATATGATTCAAGAAAAAGTGAAGTCATTATATGAAAACCTAAAGCAAATGGAAGGCAAAGAATCTAAAGCCTGAGAATTTAATGCCAGAAAAGGATGGTCTGATAATCTTAGCGAAAGGCCTGACTTTTAAATGTTAGACCTAAAACCATAAAAACCCTAGAAGAAAACCTAGGCAATACCATTCAGGACATAGACCTAGGCAAGGACTTCATGTCTAAAACATCAAAAGCAATGGCAACAAAAGCCAAAATTGACAAATGGGATCTAATTAAACTAAAGAGCTTCTGCACAGCAAAAGAAACTACCATCAGAGTGAACAGGGAACCTACAGAATGGGAGAAAATTTTTGCAATCTACTCATCTGACAAAGGGCTAATATCCAGAATCTACAAAGAACTCAAACAAATTTACAAGAAAAAAACAACAACCCCATCACAAAGTGGGCGAAGGATATGAACAGACACTTCTCAAAAGAAGACATTTATGCAGCCAACAGATACGTGAAAAAATGCTCATCGTCACTGGCCATCAGAGAAATGCAAATCAAAACCACAATGAGATACCATCTCACAGCAGTTAGAATGGCAATCATTAAAAGGTCAGGAGACAACAGGTGCTGGAGAGGATGTGGAGAAATAGGAACACTTTTACACTGTTGGTGGGACTGTAAACTAGTTCAACCATTGTGGAAGACAGTGTGGCGATTCCTCAGGGATCTAGAACTAGAAATACCATTTGACTCAGCCATCCCACTACTGGGTATATACCCAAAGGAATATAAATCATGCTGCTATAAAGACACATGCACACGTATGTTTACTGTGGCACTACTCACAATAGCAAAGACTTGGAACCAACCCAAATGTCCATCAATGATAGACTGGATTAAGAAAATGTGGCACATATACACCATGGAATACTATGCAGCCATAAAAAAGGATGAGTTCATGTCCTTTGTAGGGACATGGATGAAGCTGGAAACCATCATTCTCAGCAAACTATGGCAAGGACAAAAAACCAAACACCGCATGTTCTCACTCATAGGTGGGAATTGAACAATAAGAACACTTGGACACAGGAAGGGGAACATCACACACTGGGGCCTGTCATGGGGTGGGGGGAGGGGGGAGGGATAGCATTAGGAGATATACCTAATGTAAATGACGAGTTAATGGGTGCAGCACACCAACATGGCACATGTATACATATGTAACAAACCTGGACATTGTGCACATGTACTCTAGAACTTAAAGGATAATGAAAAATATATATATATATATATAAAATAACAAGTGAAAAATTATGACATATATAAGGTATTAATAAAAGTGCTTCTTAACACCAAAAAAAAAAAAAAGAAAGAAAAAGGCTTGACTTTAAAAATGTCAAGATAACAGGAGAAACATCTTCTGCCAACTAAGAGGCAGCAGACAAGTTCCCAGACACCTTCAAGAAAGTCACCAAGGAGAAAGGACATTTGCCTGAACAGATTTTTAATGCAGATGAAAGTGCCTTATTCTGGGGGAAAATGCAACAAAAGAGATTTATGAGTAAGAAGAGAAGTAAGCACCAGGATTTAAGGCAGAAAGAGATAAGCTAACTGTATGTTGTACAAATGCATTCGGGTTTATAATCAGGACTGCCTTTATCTACAAAGCTGCTAACCTCTGGGCCTTGAATTGAAAAGACAAATATGAGCTGCTTGTCTTTTGGTTATACAACAAAAATGCATAAACAATGAGAACCCTTTTTCTGGATTACATCCATTGATGTTTTGTCCCTGAAGTAAGGCAGTATCTTGCCAGTAAGAGACTGCCTTTTAAAGTTCTTTTGATATTCGACAATGCCTCTGGCCACCCAGAATTCCACAAGTTCAATACCAAGGGCATTAAAGTGGACTATTTGTCCCCAGACACAATGTCTCTAATTCAGCCTGCAGATCAGGGGACCATAAGGACCTTTAAAAAATCATTACATATGGTACCTTATGGAAAGGATTGTCAATGCTATGGAAGAGAACCCCGTTAGAGAGAACATCATAAAAGTGTGGGAGGATTACACCACTGAAAATGCCATCGTTGTCACAGGAAAAATCGATGAAAGCCATCAAACATAAAATAATAACTTTCTGCTGGAGAAAACTGTGTTCGGATGTTGTGCATGACTTCACAGGATTTACAACAGAGTCAGTCAAGGAATTCATGAAAGAGATTGTGGATATGGCAAAAAAAAAATAAAGTGGTGGGTGAAGGGTTTCAAGATATGGATTTTGGAGAAATTTGAGAACTAGTAGACACCACACCATAGGAATTAACAGATGATGACTTGATAAGGATGAGTGCTTCTGAACCAGTGCCAGATCATGAGGAAGAAGATGTAGAAGCACCAGTGCCAAAAACTTTAGACAATCTGACAAAAAAGTTTTAATTATTCAAGAGTAGTTACGACTTCTTTTGTGACATGGGCTCTTCTATGATACAGGCACTGAAGCTAAAGCAAATGGTGGAAGAATAATTGGTACCATACAGAAACATTTTTGGAGAAATGAAAAAGCAAAATATCAGACAGAAATTATCATGTATTTCCATGGTTACACTAAGTGTGCTTGCCTCTCCTGCTTCCCCTTCCACCTCCTTCATTTTGTCTGCCTCTGCCACACCTGAGACAGCAAAACCAATCTCTCCTCTTTCTCCTCCTTAGTCTATTTAACCTGAAGACATCAAGGATAGAGACCCTTACCATGATCCACTTCCACTTAATGAATAGTTAATATATTTTCTCTTACTATTTTCTTAACATTTTCTTTTCTCTAGCTTTATTGTGGGAATACCGTATATAATATGTGTAACATACAAAATACATATTAATCAACTGTTACATAATCAGTAAGGCTTCTGATCAATAGAAGGCTATTAGTAGTTAAGTTTTGGGGGAGTAAAGAGTTATATGATTTTCAGCTGCATGGAAGGTCAGTTCCCCTACCCACTGCATTGTTCAAGAGTCAACTATATATTAGTAGAATAAGTATCTAATTTTGGAACACTTTCATCACCCCAAAAGAAAACCTATACTCATTAGAAGTCATTTTCTCCATCCCATTCCCACATCCCCTAGGCAATCACTAATGTACTTTCTATCTCTGTAGATTTACCAATTCTGGACATTTCATGGAAACAGAATAATACAATATATGACTTGTGACTGGCTTCTTTCATTTAGCATCATGTTTTCAAGGTTCATCCATGCTGTAGCCGCTATCAATACGTTATTTCTTTTAGTGTTGAATGATATTCCATTGTATGACTATACCACATTTTATTTATCCATTTATCAGTTGATGGACTTTTGGGTTGTTTCTACTTTTTGCCTATTACGACCAAGGCTGCTATGAATATTGCTATTTGTGTACAAATCTGTGTGTAGAAATATGCTTTAATTCTCTGGGTATATACCTATGAGTGAAACTGCTTGGTCATATGGCAACATTGTATTTAAACTTTTAAGGGAATGCCAGACCATTTTTCAAAGCAGATGCAATATTTCATATTCCCACCAGCATTGTATGAGTATCCTGATTCTTCTACATTTTTGCCAACATTTTCTATTTTCTGATTTTTTAAATTATAGCTGTCCCAGTAAGTGTAAAGTAGTATCTCATTATGGTTTGATTCACATTTCCTTGATGGCTAATGGTGCTGAGCATCTTTTCATATGCTTATTGGCTATTTTTGGTATATTTTTGTTAGATAGATGTTTATCCAGATCCTTTGTCCCTTTTTAAATTGGGTTATTTGTCTTTTTATTATTGAATTATGAAGGTACTTTATATGTTTTGGATGCAAGAAACTTAGATGTGTGAGTTGAAAATATTTTGTCTTAATTTATAGATTGCCTTTTTTACTTTCTTAATGATATTCTTTGTAAAAAGTATTTAATTTTGATGAAGTCCAATTTATCTTTTTTTGTTGCTTGTGCTTTTGGTGTCATATCTAAGAAACCTTTGTTTAACTCAGGACACAAAGATTTACTTCTATTTTTCTGGTAAGAATTTTATAGTTTTAACTCTTACATTTATGTTTATGATCCATTTTGAGTTAACTTTTGTGTATGGTATGAGGTAGAAACTCAATATCATTTTTCAAATGTGAATAACCAATTGTTCCAGTATCATTTGTTGAAAAGATTTTCTTTCCTTATTGAATGTCTTGGCATCCTTGTTTAAAATTGATCGCAAATGTCAGAATTTCTTTATAGACTCTCAATTCTATTCCATTGATCTGTATGTCTATTCTTATACCGCTACCAATCTGTCTTAATTACTGTAGCTTTACAGTAAGTTTTGAAATAAAAATGTGAAGTCTTCAACTTTATTTTTCCTTTTCAAGATTGTTTTGGCTATTATGGATGCATCATATTTTCCTGTGAACTTTTGAATCAGCTTGCAAATTTCTGCAAAAAAGTCATCTGGGATTTTAATAGGGTTTACACTAAATCTATAGATCAATTTGGCAAGTATTGCCTGACTAACAGTGTTGAGTCTTCTGCCACATAACATGAGTGCATTTCCGTTTACTTAGTCCTTTATACATTTATTTCAACAGTATTTCACAGTTTTCACTGGACAAGTCTTGCACTTTTTACATCTAATTCTAAGTTTTTAATTCTTTTTGATGCTACTGCAAATAGAATTGTTTTCTTAATTTCATTTTCAGATTGTTTATAAAATTAACTTTTGTATGTTGTCCTTGTATCCTCCTCTCTTGCTGAACTTATTTATTAGTTGTAGTAGTGTTTTGTGGATTCCTTGGGATTTTCTATATACAAGATAATGTCATCTACAGATAGAAATAATTTAGGTTCTTCCTTTCCAGTCTGGATACTTTTCATTTCATTTTTTTGCCTAATTGCCCTGGCTGGAACTTTCAGTACAAGATTGATTGAAAAGTGGTGACAGTGGGTATCATTATCTTGTTCCTGATCTTAGGTGGAAATAATTTAGTTTTTTACCATTAAGAATGATGTTAACTGTGGGTTTTTCATAGGTAATCTTTATCAGGTTGAGGAAGTTCTCTTTTATTCATAAATGTTGTTGCTATCTATTTAAATCATCAAATGGGATTAGATTTTGTCAGATATTTTCTCTGCATTTATTAAAATGACCATGTAGGAGGGTTTGGTCCTTCATTCTATAATGTGCACATTAATTGATTACACTGATAGAGTTTTGGATGTTAAAACAACTTTATATTCCTGAGATAAATTCCACTAGGGAATTTATATTCCTGAGATAAATTCCACTAGGGAATTTATATTCCTGAGATAAATTCCACTAGGGAATTTATATTCCTGAGATAAATTCCACTAGGGAATTTATATTCCTGAGATAAATTCCACTAGGGAATTTATATTCCTGAGATAAATTCCAACTTTTACATGTTGCAGGATTCTGCCTGCTAATATTTTATTAAGAAATTTTGCATCTATATTTATGAAGAATATTCATCTGTAGTGTTAGTTTCTTGTGATATCAATTTTGTTTTGGTATCAGTGAAGTACTGCCCCATAGAATGATTTGGGAAGTGTTCCCTCCTCTTTTTGGTAGAGTTTGTAAAAAAAAAATTAGCATTATTTGTTCTTCAAATGTGTGTTAGAATTCACTAATGAAGCCATTTGGGTCTTGGCTTCCTTTTGGGGATAACTTTTAAGCTAGTAAATCAATCCCATTATTTGTTATAGGGCAATTCAGATTTTCTATTTCTTCTTGAGTCAGTTTTGGTGTTTTGTGTCTTTCTAGAAATTTGTTCCTTTTATCTAGGCTATCTAATTTGTTGGTGTACAATTGTACATAATATTTCCTTATAATTCTTTATATTACTCTAAGATCGGTAGTAATATCCTCTCTTTCATTTTTTTAGAGACAGAGCTTCACTCTGTTGTCCAGGCTGGAGTGTAATGGCACAACTTTAGCTTACTGCAGCCTCAAACTCCTGGGCTCAAGCTGTCCTCCCACTTCAGCCTTTCTTATTCCAGATTTTGGTAATTTGAGTTTCCTCTCTTTTTCCTTGGTCAAGCTAGTTAAAGGTTTGTGAATTTTATTGATCTTTTCAAAGAGCCAACTTTTTGTTTCATTGATTCTCTCTGTTGTTTTTCTGTTATCTATTTCATTTATTTCTGCTTCAATATTTCCTTCCCTCTGTTTGCTTTCAGTTAAGTTTGCTCTTTCTTTTTTCATTTCTTAAGGTGGAAGGTAAGGTTATTGATTTGAGATTCTTCTTCTTTTTTAATGTAGATATTTATAGCTATAAATTTCCCTGTGAGCACTGCTTTTGCTGCGTTACAAAAGTTTTCATTTGTTGTGTTTAGTTACATGTATGTCAAAGTGTTTTCTAATTTTCCTGTTATTTACTTTTTGATCAATTGGTTATTTTGAAGCATGTTTAATTTTCACATATTAGTACATTTTCAAGTTTCCTTCTGTTACTGATTTCCAATTTTATTTTATTATGGTTAGATAACATACCTTGTATGATTCCTTGAAAATTTATTGAGGTTTGCTTTATGTTTATTGTTTATTCTGGAAAATGTTCCATGTGTGCTTGACAAGAATGTGTATTCTGCTGTTGTCAGGCGGATTACTTTCTATATACATCTCTTAGATCTAGTTGGTTTATAGTTTGTTCAAGTCTTCAATTTTCTTATTGAGCTTCTGTCTATTGTTGCATCCATTATTGAAGTTGGGGTACTGAAGTCTCTGTTATTGTTGAATTGTCTATTTCTCCTTTTTATTCTGTCAGTTTTTCTTTCATATATTTTTGGGCTCTGTTGTTATGTGCACATATGTTTATAATTGTTATGCTTACCAGATATATTGAAAATTTATCATTATAAAATTTCCTGCTTTGTTTCTAGTAAAAATTTTTGTTTTAAGATGGATTTTGTCTGATATTAATACAAACATTTCTGCTTTCTTTTGGCCATTATTTGCATGATGTATCTTTTTCTGTCTTTTTACTTCTAACCTGTTTGTGTTTTGAATCTACAGTGGAACCTTATAGCCAACAGACTGATGAATCATATTTGTTTAAAATCCATTTTCTCAACCTCTGACTTTTAATTAGAGGGTTTAATCCATTTACATTTAATATAATTGTTAAAATAGGATTTATGGCTGTCATTTTGCTATTTGTTTTCTATATGCCTTATGACTTTT
This sequence comes from Pan troglodytes, assembly GCF_028858775.2. Classification (NCBI taxonomy): domain Eukaryota; kingdom Metazoa; phylum Chordata; class Mammalia; order Primates; family Hominidae; genus Pan; species Pan troglodytes. Next base: position 44,823,942 of record NC_086015.1, read on the forward strand.
CATTCCTGTTCTTCCATTATTGCCTTCTTTTGTTTTAAAAGGATATTTTCTAGTATATAATTATAATTCCATTTTTAACCATATTTTTTGAGTTCTTTTCTTAGTGGCTGCACTGAGAATTATAATTAACATCTTAACTTAAAACATCCTACTTTGGATTAATATTAACTTAATTTTATTAATATCTAGAAACTTGGTATCAATATTGCTTGATTTCATCTGTACTCTTTTGTGTTTTTATCACAAATTAAATCTTGATATAAGCCCACCCATACAATGTTATAATTGCTTTGTGAAACTGTCTTTTAAATCACATAGCAGAAGAAAAGATTACAAAATGTATATTTATACTGTGGTTTACATTTGTCTATGTAATTACCTTTACTGGTGCTCTTTATTTCTTTGTGTGAATTAGAGTTACCATCTAATGTCCTTTCATTTCAGCCTGAGGAACTGTCTTTGTTATTTCTTGTAAAGCAGATTTACTATTGATAAATTTTCTCTATTTTAGGTTGTCTGAGAATGTTTTAAATTCTTTTTCACTTTCCAACGGTAATTTTGCTGTATGCAGAACTCTTGGTTAATGACATTCTCTTCCCCTCACCCTCTAGTACTTTAAATATGTCATTTCACTGTCTTCTGGCTTCCATGGTTTCTGTTGAGAAGTCAGCTACTAATCTTATTAAGGATTTCCTTTATGTAATGAATTATTTTTCTCTTGCTATTTTCAAGATTCTGTATTTGACTTTGGCTTCCAACAGTTTGATTATAGTATCTCCTTGATAGTATGTTACTTAGTGTTTGTTCAGCTTCTTCAATGGGTTGATTAAAGATTTCTGTTTCTCCTCTCCTTCTGAAATTCCCATTATACGTATTTTAATGTGTTTGATGGTGTCTCGCAAGTCTCTAAGGCTGTGTTCATTTTCTTCCATCTTTTTCTTACTATTCTTCAGGCTAGATAATCTTTGTTGAATGATTTTCAAGTTTGTTGATTCTTCTGCCCACTCAAGTCTGCTGTTGAAACCTGATAGTATTTTTTCACTCAAATAATTGTATTTTTGCTCTCTTTAAAAAATAATTTTTATTCATTTGTTGATATTTTCTACATAATGAGTCACTGCTGTCACACTTTATTTAATTGTTTGACTATAGTTCCTTTAGTTCTTTGAACATATTTATAAAATTTAACATCTTTGTCTGGTAAGTCCAACATCTATTCCCCCTTCAGGGATAATTTTCATTAACTGCTTTCTTTTCTTTGTATAGGTCACACCTTCTTATTTCTCTATGTGTTTCACAATTTTCATTGAAAATTGGGTACCTTAGATAATATTATGTGGTAATTTTGGGAATCATTTAGGGTTTGTTGTTGTTCATGCTTTTGTTGCTATTGTCTGTATTCTTTGTGGTTTGTGAAGCTTCTGCTCAATTAGTTTAGTGATTAGATGATGTTTGGCCAGAGATTTTTTTGTTTGTTTGTTTTTTTGTTATTTGTGATGGAGTCTTGCTCTTGTCACCCAGGCTGGAGTGCAATGGCATGATCTCGGCTCACTACAACCTCTATCTCCTGGGTTCAAGTGGTTCTCCTGCCTCAGCCTCCTGAGTAGCTGGGATTACAGGTGCCCGCCACCACGCCGGGCTAATTTTTGTATTTTTAGTAGAGACAGGATTTCACCATGTTGGCCAGGCTGGTCTCAAACTCCTGACCTTGTGATCTGCCCACCTCAGCCTCCCAAAGTGCTGGGATTACAGGCATGAGCCACTGCGCCTGGCCAGTCAGAGTTTTTTTTTTAATGCCTTGAGCCGATACATCTTCCAATTTTTGCTGAGGGACTCTGTGTTTGTAAAATCATGTCTTTCAACACTCAGACAGTTTACACCTTTACCTTAGACTTTACTTTCTACTAGCTCAGGGCCTCAAGATCAGCCAGTGAGGAGGGATTGGGGTATTCTCAGGTCTTTTCTTCAATGCATATAGCATTGCATGGCATGCATCCTTCTAGGTCCCCAGAAATATGTTGGAGATTTTCAAGGTCCTTTCTGGCATATGGGTCCCTAGATCTCCGTTTTAACTATTGGGCAGGTTCTTGCTTACCTCAACTGGTATTATTACAGCTTTGGAAAACTGTGCTGTTAAATAATTGACACTGATTTTTTTTAAAGCTTTTTCATTAAAAACGTTTTAACTGACAAATAATAATTGTACATATTCATAAGGTACATAGCAATGCTTTCATATGTATAATGAAGAATATTCAAATCAGGATAATTAACATATTCATCTCATTTATCATTTCTTTGGGATCATTCAATATTATCCTTCTAGCTATTTGAAACTATATAATATATCATTGTTACTATGGCCACTGATTATTTTGACAAACCTTCTGAAGACAGGGCTTTTCCTATAGGGTGAGCTCTGAGTTAAGTAATGACAGCATGTTGCAAATGGGGTTTCTCCAGGGAACTATGAGGTAGACCACATAGTGACAACGCTCTAGGGTGGGGCTTTTTGAGACGCTCCAAACGCGGTACATGTTGACTGAATGGCTGCTGATTTTCAAGGCTACTGCAGAGATGGAAAGACAGGAATGAGAGTAGGTCAAGTTAAAGTGCCATGAACCCTGCTGTTCTTACTGAGGTAAGCAGTTTTCGTCAAATGAATGGTCTTCACGTTGTTGCAGGGCTTTGGTTAATCTTAGAGTTCTGAAAACTTTGATTTAAACATTTTTGTGACTGTTTTATTCCTTTTCGGAAGAGCAGACTTATGGAGGCCTTTCTTTTAGCAATTTGCATGTCCAATCTTGTTTAATTTTTTAATATTGTGAGTAGTGTGATTACATTTTCTAAGAGTTCATATAATAAAAATGAGAACAGCTACAGTACAAATGCCAGCATAACCTAGACATCACTGGGAAAACAAAAGGCTCATTGACTGTGTAATTTTAATGAAGGGTGTAAGGACACATGTAACTGGACTAAGGAGATAAAGAATCAAAACATAGCATATTATGTGATATGTGAAAAAAATGTTGAATTGTGCCTGATGATGAAGGAGACATGAAAACAGATGGACACTGAATCTCCCAAATCCAGAAAGAGACAGATACATACTTCTAAATCAATCAAATAATTTTTCATCTCCAAACAATACAATAAAGCTTAGCTGAAAATAGTACCTGCTGAATTAACTCAAGATAACCAACAAACATGTATTATCATGTAATTCCCTTGTTACCTGAAATTGAGTGAAATTTCCTTTCTTGATTAAAATAGCAATTAAACACAATTATAATGTCCTGTGAGTGAACCAAAGGGAAATTTTTGTTAACAGATGTTGGTGTTGACCCCTTACAGTGTAGCACAGATTTTTTTCAGCTCTTACCAATGGTCATACTTTCTACCATGTATCAAATAATGCATCTTATCCTGAAAACCAGCAACAGCTTGTAGGAATTAGTTTCCAGATCTCCACAAATGTCCATCCATTTGGTAAATACAGGCTTGTTTTGGAGAGCTGGAAACTAATTCCTATCAATCTAAAAACCTGCTGCTGCTAGTAAGTAAAATATTTTTATTATATTAAGTAACCCATGCCAAACACTTTCACTGAGACTTGAGGGTATATTTAGCTTGATGTCATCACACTGAACCGATATCAGAATCCATATAGTGTGCATTTGATAAGAACAGAACTACAAGTCAAAGTAACTCTTATGTTTGACTATATTCAGTTTTACCCCTACATAAAAGAAAAGAAAAAATATCCTAAAGGTTCCAGGGAGTTCAAAAAAGCATTACTGGCAATGAAAAATCAAGGGTAAAAATACCCTATTGTATCATGGAACAGAAAGAAAAATTTCATTGTTATTTTTTATTAAATATAGGTAATGTCTCTTTAATAACTACAATTGTATTATCTGTTTCTTTTCAGAAGTCCTACATTTATGTGTGTTAAGAATACACAATATAGCCTATAAAATTTGAATATTGATTTAAAAGGTTTTCTTAAAAAAGAGTTTAAATAAGTTGCTCTATCAGAAGACAGAAAAAAATATAGAAATGTTATATTTTATTACGTATTTATTTTATTGGTCCTATGATTTTTGCTCAGTGCCACTGTTAGCTAGTCCTATTGTTGTTTTGTTTAAATAATAGCCTTTTGTTGTAGAAAAGTAAATAATACAAAATAATATCTAGTTTCACATAAATATTTATTGTTCATATTTTATATTAAAATAGTAAAACGTGTATGATTATTACATACATTATTGTTATTATTTTATTTCACATGACTGTGTTCTGAGTTGGTTCTCTACGAAGTGGATACTATCTACAAACTACACCAAATCCTGGTCATTTTAGGGGCTTGGGTGCCCCGGGGTTGTTAGTGAAACAGAGACAGGAACCCCGCCAATCTGTTCCAAGAGCCTGGAGTGTCCATCTAGAGGCTGGGACAGCAGCAGAAGTTGGTGGAAAACTCTCGTGCCCAGAAAGAGATTTCAGGGCTGTACAGTGCCTACAGGAAACAAGCCCACGTGATACTCCCTGTGACTCAGAAATATTGGGTGGCTAGGAGGACTTTGGAGAGGAACCTAAGGTCTTCTACAAATATGTATGGTCAAGTGCTGATAAAGGGGAGTTATTAATGTTAATGTAACTGTATTAGTTAGCTTGGGCTGCAATAACAAAATATTGTAGGCCAGAAGACTTAAATGACAGAAATTCATTTTCTCACAATTCTGGAAGCTGGAAGTTCAGGATTAAGGTGCCAGAAGGGTTGGCTTCTCCTGAGGCTTCTCTCCTTGGCTTGCAAATGGCCACCTCCTCACTGTGTCCTCACATGGTTTTTCCTCTGTACACATGTGAAGAGAGAGCACTGGTGTCTCTTCTTCTTCTTATAAAGCCACAGTCCTACTGGATTAGAAGCCTATCCTTATGACTTCATTTACCTTAATTACCTCCTTACAGGCCTTATCTCCAAATTATAGTCACACTGAGTTTTAAGGCTTCAATATATAAATTTGGGGTAACACAATTCAGTCCGTAACAATGGCCCTCATTGGCACCCATAGGCAGGCAGAGCCCATAGAGCAGAAAATAGAAATGAGATCAAAGAAGCACGGGGATCAACTGAAGAAATGTCAGTGGTTACACTCTCCTGTTTAATTATACAGACTCTATCTGAGTCTTTGAAAGATTATGCAAACCATTAATTATGATAGAGAGGATTTGAATAATAAATCAATAAAATTATTAATAAGTATCCAAGGATCTTTGTGTTCTGTAAATAGAGAATATATATTTTTTATTGCATATAGAATACACACACACACACACACACACACACACTATTCCATACTCTTCATAATGCCACAAGCTTTAAAGTAATAACAAAAACCTCTAAATACATGGGAATTTAAAAAATGCTATGCTTAAAAACTCTTGGGTCAAAGAGAAAATTCAAACTATAATTAGAATAATAGGAATAATTAATAACATAGCAACATTTGTGGAATGGGCCCCAAAGCATTACCAAATGGGAAATCAGTAGCCCTAAATGCTGCCATTAATAAACAGACAGAATGAAAATAAATGAGCTCCCGATTCCATTCAATACGCTCTAAAAAGAACATCAAATAAAGAAAAGAAATTAATGATGATAAAATGCAGACATTAATTAATTAGAAAGCAGAAAAGCAGAAGAACTGATAAATACCTTTAAAAGCTGGTTCTCTGAAAAAGGCAAAACAATAAAATAGAAAATATTCTGACCAGTTTAACAAAACAAAAGATAGAAAACACAAATCAATGAAATTGTGAATGAATAAGTGATGTAACCAAAATAGCTTGTAACAATTTGATTCTAAAACTTGTTAGAAAGGCTGTGACTCTCAATCTGCATGGAAATCTAGTTTGTTCATTTCAATTGCAGAATTATTTTCCAGCATGTGACTATATCACAGTATACTTATCTTCTCTGTCAATGAATATTTACATTGTTTTCTGGTGCTGCAAAAAATACTACTACAATAGACATGGTTGTACATATACCTTGTGCATATGTGTAAGAGTTCTGCAAGGGCATTGATTTTCAAAGTGTGGTTCCTGGACCAGTAGCATCATCTGGGAACTGGTTAGCAATGCAAATTCTTAGGCCCCACCCCAGACATACTGAATCAGAAACTCTAGGGTTAGGTCCCAGGACTCTTTTAACAGGCCCTTCAGGTGATTCTGATGCATGCTCTAGTTTGCAAAGCACAGCTCTAGAGTGTATATCTAGAAGTAGAATTGTTGATTGCAGGGTTAAGTGCAACTCAGTTTTTACAGGACATTGCCAATGACCTTCCTAAATGCTATGCCAATTTACACTTTAATAAGCAGTTAATAAGATTTTTGTTAAGCTGTAGTCTTACAAACACTTGGTGTTATAAGACTTAAAATGTCAAAGTGATAGGTGCAAAATAGTGCTTCATTGTTTTTGTTTGCATTTCTTCGATAACTGGTGAAGTTAAACACCTTATCCTAGGTTTTTTGATCCGTTGGTTTTCTCCTATGTTCATTGCCTGCTCATATTTTTTGCCCATTTTTCTGTTGGGCTGATGATCTCTTTCTTTTTTTTTCTTTTTTTTTTTTGAGACAGAGTCTCACTCTGTTCCCCAGGCTGGAGTGCAGTGGCGCAATCTTGGCTCACTGCAAGCTCCACCTCCCGGGTTCACGTCATTCTCCTGCCTCTGCCTCCCGAGTAGCTGGGACTACAGGCGCCCACCACCACACCCGGCTAATTGTTTGTATCTTTTAGTAGAGATGGGGTTTCAACGTGTTAGCCAGGATGGTCTCGATCTCCTGACTTCGTGATCCACCTGCCTCGGCCTCCCAAAGTGCTGGGATTACAGGTGTGAGCCACCGCACCTGGCTGATGATCTATTTCTAAATGACATGCAGAAGTTCTTTATGTACGTCAGGCATGCATATTGCAAATATCTTTTCCCACTATCTGGTTTGTCTTTTTACTTTAATTAGGGAGATTATAATTAAACAGAAGTTTGACTTTCTGTGTGATAATAAAATTCATCGCTTTTTCCTAATTTGTGCTTTGTGGGAGGTCTTGGTCAAGAAATCCTGTCTGACTCCAGTGCCATAAAGAACTTCTCCATGTCTCTTATAAAACAGAGATAGCCTGAGAAGTAGTGCGTAAGTGTACACTTAATGAATATGCCAGAGTTCCAGAGCCATTGCCCACTGGCCTTCCTGAGCACTTCTCCATGAAAAAAGAACAATTATCTTCCTTTTGTAACTTTATATTTCCATCCCTCTCCTCTGTCCCCACCTTGCTTCTGTTACCTTGTCTTTCCACTTCTAGGCAGAGACTGTGAATCCCAGACACTAACTACGCATGAAACATTGATGGTTGCTGATGATGGTGGTGATGAAATTTATAATGGAAATGAGGTAACCAATTCTGAGAGGTGTAACCACCAGAGAAACACCACTGGCTGTGCAGAGAACAGAAAATAAACCTAATAAAATTCTACCTATAGAATTATTGTTTTCATGTGATACATGATTTAGAACACAGATAACTAGGCAGGTAGAGTGTTCCACAAAAGGCTTCCTAAAACTGGCACTGGCTGTTGCTGACATTAACATGTCCTTCAGACAGAGATTTGAAAAAAAAAACATTTGGGAGAAACCAAGGAAATCTATTCACCCTCATATTGATGGATCTACCCTCTTTGAGGATAGAGAGAAAAATACCAACATGTGGGTTTTTCAAAAAATTACTGAAGGAAAAGGAAATGGAATTGCATCTAGAAGATTCAAGGGACGAGCACCCTTCTGAAAATGATCTGTTACAGGACCCAGAGGGGAAAAAATATGAGAAATTAGTTAGCATTCTGAATAGAGTGCTAAGTATGGAGTCTGATATGATTTGGATATTTGTCTCCTTCAAATCTCATGTTTAAGTGTGATTACCAATGTTGGAAGTGGGGCCTGCTGAGAGGTGACTGGGTCACGGGGATAGATCCCTCCTGAATGCTTTAGCACCATCCCCTTCATGAGAAGTGTGTTCTTGCTCCATTAGTTCATGCGCGATCTGGTTATTTAAAAGAGTCTGGGACCTCTCCCTTCTCTCACTTGCTCTGGCCTTGCTATGTGATGTGCCTGCTCCCACTTCACCTTTCACCATGATTGTAAGCTTCCTGACGCTCTTATCAAAAGCCAAGCAAATATTGCCGTCATGCTTGTACAGCTTGCAGAACTGTGAGCCCATTAAACCTCTTTTCCTTATAAATTACTCAGCCTAAGGTATTTCTTTATAGCACTGTAAGAATGGACTAATACAGAGTCTCTAGGAATCAATAGCATAAAGTCATAGAGAGCAGGCTAAGGTGATAAGGCAACAAAAAGAGAAGAAAAGAAAGTGAAATAAAAGAAATGAATGAGAAGGAAGTATTGCACGGAAACTAAAATCTCAGCAACAAAACCAATATCTCCACTGAAATCGGAAGTTATGTTACGTATTGTTTTATATTGTTATATACGTCCATAAAGAAGTTCGATACTTCTTTATATTGTTGGTATAGGGAAGTTATGTCAAGGGAAATATAAATAGTAACATGTTAAACTAAAGATACTCTCCCAGAATGCAAAGAAATGTACTAAAAAGTGACACTGAAGGAAAAAAATCATAAATATAGAACAATGAATACAAAGATAATTGGTTTGCTTGAAGAAGACAAGACACAATGAAACAGAAACAATACTAGTTCACCCATTTATTCAACATGTATTTATTGAGCTATCTACCATGTGCTGTGCAGTGTGCTATGTGCTGCATAGGCTGCAATGAGCGTATTAAATGTGATTACTTCCTTCAATTAAGTTTCTATCTAATTAGATAGTACAGAAGCAAATACACAAATAAATATGTACTTGCAGATTTTGGTAAGCATTAAAGAAGAATGCAGAACAATAATTAGCAACATAACAGAATAAAACATTAGTGAGTTGAGGAAAGACCTCTGCATGGAGCTTGAAAGTGAGCTTTCCCTGTCAGGCAAAACCAGTAAAACAGAACTATACCAGCTAGATAAAGACAGTATCTAAATTGTCATTTTTTAATTATAAGAGAAAAAATTCATAAGGGGTCATGCAGAACAATAACAACAAAAAATACCCTAACAGGACTCATCTCTTCAATGCTAAATGTCAGAAACTTCTGGATCATCTTATCTAGAGACTTTGGAAAAAGATCATGAATTTCATACCCAGTAAAGTGTCTTCCATGTGCAAAGGCACATTACTTTATCAGATAAACTCTTCAAAATATCTCTAATCCATGTATTCTTCTTGTAGAAACTGTTAGTTCAACCAAACAAGAGGAGATGAAAAAGTAAGAGCTCAAGTATGAAACTAGTTTGAAATGAGATAAAACTAAATTATTGATGCACACAAATCAGAAAACTGAAACTTTGAGGAACCACAAGGCACCCAGTGTGGGTGAAGTGAGATGGAAAACATGGTAGGGAAGGCACAGGCTACACACGTGTACTTGGGCCAGGTCCTACAGACCTTGCAGGTCATGCACTTTTTTTTTTTTTCCTAACCTGTTCCTCTTTGAAAGAAGTATGTCTACTAAAAATACAAAATTAGCCGGGCATGGTGGCGCATGCCTGTAATCCCAGCTACTTGGGAGACTGAGGCAGGAGAATCACTTGAACCCGGGAGGCGGAGGTTGCAATGAGCTGAGATGGCGCCATTGTATTTTTAGTAGAGATGGGGTTTCTCCATGTTTGTCAGGCTGATCTCAAACTCCCGACCTCAGGTGATCCGCCCACCTCAGCCTCCCACAGTGCTGGGATTACAGGTGTGAGCCACTGTGCTGGCCGATTTTTTAATTGTTTATGACTTTTGGATCAGCAATTCAATTTCTATGAATTTTATCTAAGAAAATGATCAAAACAAATGCAAAAACAAATACAAATGCATATGTGTGTGTATATATATGAATGCTGGTTGTTGCATTGTAATAAAAAAATAGGAAACACATATCTGCTAAAAAAGGATATTTAAATACATTATAATACATCTGAAAAAAAAAAAGAAGTATGTCTAACTTCCTCTAAAACATATTACTCTGATAATTGAAAACAGGTCTCCACCTCAAATTATACAAAGCTTTCCCAATTCTATAAAATAAAGGTGAATACTCCAATAGAAAATTTCTAAAAAATGAAAAGACTGGACCAAAAAGGAAGACAAAAATGTAATTAAAAATGCAAAATTAAAAAAAACAAATATTTTAACATATCAAAATAAAAATAGCTGAAAAAAAGATACTCTGTAGCGTTGGCAAGGGTAGGAGGAAATATACATTGCTTATGCAATGTTTGTAGAAATGGAAATTGGAATGATTTTCCTGGAGGGCAATTTGGCAACATATGCCAAATGCCTTGCAAATACACTACTCTTTGACTCAGTAATTTCACTTCTAGGAATTTGTTCTTGTGACTTTCCTTCGTAGCATTTTCCTCAGATTTTTAAAAATAAGTTTTTAATTGTATATTTGTTTGTGTGATCATATGATTAATGCCTGTTTCTGTAAAGGCAGAGGTTAGTCATTTTGCTTATTATTGTAACCTAGCATGCAGTATATTCTTGAATACATGAATTAGAATGTTTTGAGAAAATATACACATACATATGTACATGTTATTGGAAAATTTTCAATGAACTGGGGCATACTAGAGCTGTCTTCTACCAAGTATCCTGAATCTTGATTGTGGTTATGGTTACACATATTTATACATGTGTTAAAGTTTATTAAGCTGTCGATTATAGGGTATATAATTTTAAAAAAATAATAAAAAAGGAAAAACGTAATATATACTCAAAATTAATTACTTATTATGTTTTACTATTTCTATGCTTTTGAGGTGATTTATGTGAACTTATGGTGAACATGCTGCATGATTGTGTGCTATGGCATTTTTATTTCCAACACTTTGTTCACTGACTTCATATGGTAACTTAAAATTGACCACGTGGGAGTATTTACACCGCAGAAATTGACAAATGCTAACAACTTAAGGTTTTTCTCTTTGGAGAGCCAGTTGTTAAATATTTATCAGCTCTCCCTTCTTATGGAGCCGGGCTTTGTAAGCAAATGTACCATGAGCATTTGGAACTTGGAGAGGAGATAAGAGGGTGGGTGGGCATAGAGCCTCCATCTGCTTATTTTTCTGGGATCCTAAATGTATACAAGAATAGAGGAACTCTGTGCGGAAATGTGAAGGAGGTATAACATTTTCCATTTTTAGGCAAAGTTATTAAACTATGTCTGAAACACAGGGATCATTGTGATGGAAGCTACCTGTTAGGAGAGGGAGCAAGACCCCTGTAGTGAATATTGTTGGAACACCCATATCCAGCTGCTGAGAGTATTGGGCTGCTAATGGCTCACAGTTACCCCCTTCTTCAGAGAATTGCCCTTGACTGACCAGAAGCTGCCTTGCCTGGAAGGTTATGCTTCCTACTCCTCCTCTGGGGACAGTCCATAGCCAATGACTAGCTTGCATGAGGTATAAAAGGCTGGATCCTTGAACCTCTAGGGGGACAACTCTGTGGTGCAATTGACTCATGCTGAGACCACATCCTTGCTTAGCTCCTTCTCCTCCCCTGCCCTGCTTCCCTTATTCCCTTCTCCTGAGAATCATCTTTAATAAATTAATTTATCATAAATCCCCAATTTCAAGCTCTGTTTGTATGTATCCTGGCCTCAGATAGAACAAAGAATGATTTCAATAGGAGAGTATGTGAAGACTTGACCAAGAACAGAGGCATGTGTTGGCTTCCAGGCCTGTCCTAGTCCTGTCCCAACAGTCATTCTGTTCACAAGTGATGCTCTCAAAAAGTGGACATGTGGATGAAACTAAGATCAGGCACTTTCAATCATGAAATGCCCTTGTCTATACAACACACTGAGGTGGGAGCATCCTCACCACCACTCTAGGACCCATGCAACTTGGGCAGAGACTAGGAAATGCAGGATCAGCAGGATTGCTATCTCCGTAGATTCCCTGGGTCCAGTAAGCAGTGATTATAAGCCTCAAGATTTGTAAAGACTAGAGGAGGCAGGATCCAGAGACACTCAAAATGGCGGCCAAGTTGGGATCTTGTCTCTGGCCACTGTTATGTTAGGCTGTTAACAAGAAGTGGATGAGGCTCCTGGCTTCATCAAGAATAGAGGAGACAATGATGGGCAGATGTTGCAATAGTATTTATGGTTGCACATGAATGGCTGACTTCTGACTTCCTGGGGACCCAGTGGAGTTTCTGTTTCATTGCTGAAGAGTTAAAGGCAGCAAGAATGAAGAAAGAGCCCCTAGGGAGTTTTGCATGTATTCATTCAACAAATATTATTGAGCTAACCACTTGTCAAGCACTGTTCTACATTATCTTAGATTACGCTCGCTGGAAACAAGCTGTGTGGCAGAGGTTAGCCTGCAGGAGGTTTATTGGGGAGTAATTTCAGAATAACATCAGTAGGGGAGTTAGGGAAGGAGGATATTATAGGCCCCAGCCAATTCCACAGAAAGCTCTGGATTTGGAATGACCCTTTGGAGTTGTTCCAAGTTATGGTGAGGGGGCTGGGCCTTTAGATACCCCCAAACCTACAGATCATTGGATGTGGGCTACCTCTGGAGAAGATGTAACTTTGGCAGAGTAGCTCCCTTGGTTGAAGGCTCTTCTGAGAGAAGGATTCATATGTGAGCCAGCACTCGGAGCAGGTTGGGTAATAAGTACCTTGGTCCTGAGCATGTGATCTGGAGAGTGAACCGTGCCATCCATTAGTGATACTAGGATGCAACAGTGATAAAAAGAGATAAACTCTTGCTTTATGGAGATTACATTCTAATGGAGACAGATAAATAAATAAATGAGATTCTCACGAAAATGCTATCACAGTGATTGTTTCTGGTTGGGTAAGTTCACAGGGGATTTTAATTTTTCCTATTCTTACTTGTGTGCATTTCCTAAGTAGCCAATAAGAAGTATGTATTACTTGGATAATTAAAACATAAACATTATTTTAAAAATCTTCTAGAAGATGGGCCAGGTGCAGTGGCTTACACCTGTAATCCCAGCACTTTGGGAGGCCAAGGTGGGCGGATCACCTGAGATTGGGAGTTTGAGACCAGCCTGACCAACATGGAGAAACCCCATCTCTACTAAAAATACAAAATTAGCCAGGCATGGTGGCTCATGCCTGTAATCCCAGCTACTCAGAAGGCTGAGGCAGGAGAATCACTTGAACCAGGGAGGCGGAGGTTGCAGTGAGCCGAGATCGAGCCATTTGCACTCCAGCCTGGGCAACAAGAGCGAAACTCCATCAAAAAAAAAAAAAAATCTTCTAGAAGAATGTATGGGTAACAATAGCCAAGATTAATTTTGATTATATAGACTCATCAGAGGCATTTGTCCTATCAGCTGTTTAAATAATAAGATGTAAGTCTGTACGAACAGATCAATGGAACCAAACAAAAATTTGAGAAAGGAACCATGCTTGACATAACAATTTGGTCTGTGATCCAAGTGGCATCATAGTAAGGTGTTTAAGGGAATGGACTGTTGGGAATCAGAGTGTGTGTTACTGGCTGTGTCCTTGCTCAACCTTTCTGAGGCTCAGTCCCCAGATCTGCACAGTGTTGTGAGGTTTAAAGCAAATGATGTATGCTAATGTGTGTAAAAAGATTTAGCACAATTCCAGGCATGTAGCAAGTACTGATAAGTGGTAGTGGAGATGATTATTAATAAAATCATTAATATTCACTCTAGATATGTTAAAGATTTTACGTAAAAAAAAAGGAAGTACATTCCAGGAGAATTAAATAATTAAATATAAAAAACTATCACTACATTCCAAATGAGTTTAATAATTTTTTAAAACCCATGCATTAACATTTAAATGTACCCAAATCAAAAGTCTTAAAATTGTAGCTTTAAATGCAATTCAAGCAAAAAAATTTTTTTTTGAGAAATGGAATTTGGGCGTTATTAGAAGTCTCCTCACGATGGCTGGACTTTTCCCTTGCAGAATCAATTTGCTTCCCTCCACTCTGATAGAAGTAGGAACTATGCTTCTTGTTTGGAAATTCCTTCTAAGTATCTATTTAGAATTCTGCTGTTGCAGCCCACCATTTTCTCTCCACCCTCTGCCTTGTATTTTACATCATCCAAAGCTCTACTAATAGGAGCCATCTCCAGAGACATTATCTGACCTCCTCTACCTGAGATCTAATAACTCTGAGAGTTTTCAGATGTTTAAAGTGTCAGGCACACCATTATCCAAGGAAATATTTTACCTAGCCATTTACCAAGTTTCACAAAATCATTTCCCCAAACACTGACAGTGCTTTGTGAAGGATAAATAAGTATAGAAAATTGCGAGGATGAACCAAACATCCAGTGATTTTGTAGATGGATCATTGCCAGAGCCTCAAACTTGTTTATCTTATTAAAGATAAATTAGTTAGAAATGAACAAAATGGTTTTGACAAAATAACTGTATTTGGCATATGTTTACTCTGACCTTCAAAACCACTCCAAGTGTTTCACATTTTAATATTCTGCTTTTTCACTAGCTCTTCATGCTCAAGTAACATTAAAAATAATTTTGTATATTACTATTTATTTATTGATTGTTCATCACTTTTAAATTATGATACTTGTATATTATAGAGAATTAGGAAAATAGAGAAAAGTAAGAAGAGATGGAAAGTCACTATTAACCTCATGAAACAGATATAACCATAACTAACATTTTAAGATATTTCTTTCATGTTATTTTTCAGGTATATACAGAGATATAGCAAAATTGGGATTATACAGCATAAGAAGTTTTATCTCCTTTTAAAAATTAAAGATTATGTAGTAAATTTATTTTCACATCTTTAAATGATATTCAGAAACCTTATTTTTAGAGATTATCAAGTGTATGTTTATGTTGAATCACTATAATTTACCTAAGTGATTTCTTCTTTTTGGACATACAGGTTATTTTCAATGTTCACTATTATATGTAACTTCTTTGTATATATCTGTCAATAAATCTATTTTTGGATTTTTTTATGTTTTCAAGCTAAATTTCTAGAAATGTAATTACTAGTCATATGGCATGAACATTTTAAAGATTTTTCACATGTTAATTTAGCCTCTCTGTATCTCAGTTTCCATATTGTAAAATGGGATAATACAAACCTTACATGACTGTTGAGAGGATCTAGTGAGATAATTTATTGTCAGTTTTTAGCAAATTATAAAGTAGTATACAGTTTATTATCATTAGTCATTCCATTCCATCCCATTCTAATCCATGCCAGTTGGTTCCCAGGCAGGCTAATTAGCTGCATCCTATTGCAAGCTTGCTGAACACAAAGGCAGACTATTAATAAATTCCTGGGTAGCCAGTGGCTGCTGGGACCTGATACTAGCATTTTATTCCATTGCAAACTCACCAGTGCTTTTTATTCTATTTCCCTACCTGTAGTTATATGCTTTGTATGTAACATATAACTACATGGGATATGCATGGGCTAAAACAGAGCAATATGAGGAGTGGTAAAAAACTTGCCCATTTTTTGCCATTGTATACCTAAAGGTTCAGCCTAGCTCCAAGAAGTTTGATCCCAAAGCTTCACTGTTTTGTGGAATCATGAAGAGTAACTAATAAATATAGTGTTTTATTTTTAATGGAAAAAAGTAACTTCCTCAATGTGTTCCTAGAATTCATATTTATAGTCATAGATACAAACACACACACACACACACACACACACTCCACACACACGCATCATATGCATCATTACCAGGTTCAACATCCAATTTTAGGGAAATCGTCAGGGACAAGGCCAGCACATCCAGGTTCATTCCAGGCGGCAGCCTGAGTCTGCACTAGGGAGATGAGTAAACAAACCCAAGAAAGCACTAGCTGAGTCCCTCTGAAGGCCCAGAGCTCTCTGACCATAAACTGTCAAAGGGATAATGAGCTTCAAGTCACAAAGTGAAGCAAAATGGAAGAAAAATTCAGGCCAGTTAAATAAAGTTGAAGTGACTGGTTTGCTGAGGGACAGCAATGGCTCACAAGGAGAATCTCATTTCATCGTTAATTTGCATATGGTGAAGATTGATTTTCTACGGCTAATCCAAATTTATGACACATCAGGTGATATTTAAAGGACTCAATGGAGCATTTAATAGCCAAACATTTTTCCTGATTAGTACCCACTTGACCTGGTGGCCCAGAGATGAATGCTGATTACCCTGACCCCCTCCTCCTTCCAAGTGGCTCTAAGCAGAATAGCTGCCAATCAGGCAGCAGAAAAACACAGCCAGACTGTAGTCAGAACATCCTGACACTTAGAAGTTAGGAACTCTCGAAGTGTGGAAGGGAGTTGGTGGAGGGGAACTGATGGGTTTGTCTCTTTTCAAAAATTACACTTGTCAGGGACTTTATAGCTTTCACATCCCAGCCTCATTTATGCAGAACACACTTATAGGGCAGTCATTAGATGTTATCATTTTTCTGATAAATAATCTCAACAATCTTGATAGATAAGGATTCTTAATCCCAATTGGCAAATCAGAAGACTGAGTCTCAGAGAAGTTAAGTAATCTATTTGTCCAATCACCTAGCTAATGAGTGGTGGGGCCAGGATTGAAACTCAGTTCAGGATGACTCCAAAGCTTAGACGCTTTCCAGTTCTGCATTGCTCATTGAAGACTCCTGGGTCACTGCTTCGGTTGGTGTTGGATCTGAGCAGAAACTATCAGGAGTCTAGGTCAAGGCATGGGGGTGAGAGTAGGCAGAGCCAGGCCAGAAGTCCCTGCATAAATCTAGACACCAGATATCAGAAAATTTTGATCATGGCTTTTATTTCTTTGCAACAGTTGTCCAGAGGTTCTGAAGAGAACTCACCAGTTGTAGAGTCTGTGTTAATCACCCAGCATTAATATTTCCATTGCTCCATCATCATGTGTAAGCCTGTCAACAGCATTCTTCTCCAGAAGTAAACTTGCTCAACCTTTAGTTTCACATCAGTGAAGGTGGATTCTTTCACCAAGATGGACTTGTTTGTTCTCAGGAAATCCATACAGCCCTGGTTGAAGAGTTCAGAAACTCTTTTTATGCATTAAAAGCACCTACACAATTTGATGGTTTAATACAACAAGTTTTTCCTCATAATTCTGTGGGTCAGCAGTTTGGGCTGGGATTAGCTGGGCTGTTCCTCTGTTGGTTTTCCTGAGGACACTCATGTGACTGCTGTCATCAGGCATTCCACTGGGGCTGAGTGATCCAACATGACTCACTTACATGCCTGGCTGTGGGTGACAGCTCTTCTCTGGACCTTACTCCCCACAAGCTTTCTCATCCTCCAGCCGGCTGGACTGGACTTTTCCACACAGTGTTCTCAGGGTCTCAAGAGAGCGAGAGCAGAAGCTGCCAGGCCACTTGAGGTCCAGACTTGGAACTAACACCATCACTTCTACTGCAATTTATTGTTCAAAGCAGGACATTAAGCACCCCTATTCAAGGGGGTAGAGAAATAGACTCTATCTCTTGATGGGGGAAGCAAAGGCACCTGAAAACAGAAGTGGGAGAAATCTGTGACCGTTTTTTGCCGTCTTTCACAAGGAGAAAATAATCTTACCTGGACAAAGAAGAGGCTTCACCCCAGTGTTCTTTCAACTTTAACATGAACATGAATCACCTTAGGAACTTGTTACAATGCAGGTTCTGATTCAGTTGGTCTGGTGTGGGACTGAAGGTATTTCTAACAAGCTCTCAGGTGATGCTGATGCAGCTGGTTCACAGAGTACAGTTGGTGAACCAAGGTTCTAATCACTGACATGGGGTAAGTCCATTCCCTTTTCTCTACTAAGTGGGGCGAGTGCTGGCCTGCCCAATAATGTACTGGTTCTTCCAAGGGTAGAGAGCCACCCAGCCTATGCCTATAATTTAAGATATGCTGCCAGTGAACTCAGTTAATGCAGTATGTATATTACAGGTCTACTTTAAGAACCACAGTGGCCTGACACGGATCACATACCTGCTGGAATTACTTGATTCTCTGTTAGCTCTGTGTCTGTGTTTTCCAGTGTGGTTTTGTGACCACACTGGGAAAGATCCACAAATGTCAATATTAAAATGTTCACTTTGACTTTAAAAAATGCCATCATTGCTTTCTATAGGATTTTAAAATTAGATTTTAAATAGTTTCACATTTCAAGCATTATTATAACAGATTGCTTAGGCCAGATGGATGGTTCTCTGAGGTCTTTACCAGAACTGGTAAAGCTTGTCTAATGGTATTCAATCACAACTCTCTCACATTTTAATTCCTCTTCCATCAGAGGCTGTGCATACCATCATGTCAGGAAGGGGCCCAAGCTTGGGGACAGATACTCAGATAACAGAAACCTGGGTTAAAGTTGTTAAAGCCTGGGGCTCTGGTCACTAGGAACACAGAGTATCTTTCTCTTTCTGATATGAACTGATGATGCAGTTTGTAATACAGCTAAGGTGAATGTCCTGAGTGTGTGTCTGTTTCTGGCTGATGTGGGAGCAATAAGGCATTTATACACAAGAGTGGCCAATAATTATAGCTGTTCATTTGTTTTTGGTTTTTTTTGATGTCACCAAGCCATTCTATTTTTGTCCTCCCAAATCTGATCACCTGGGGGGAAATTGAGGCAATGCATGTAGTTCTTCTTCCGATAGTATGGTGCTGCAAATTTGAAAAAAATGATAAGAAACACAGACATAGATGATGGGCCACAAACATAGTTATCTTTCTCTCTGAATGAAAACAAATAAAAATCAGGAATCAGGTCAACACCAAGAGACACTTGTTTGTTTTTAACGGTTGCCCAGTTTCCTTTCAAAATGGAGGACTGAAGTATGATACAGTTAGATAAGGAGAAAAAAAAGGTCTAGTTATAAATTAATAGAATGCTAGCATTCCAAAGAACCACAGAAATCAATGAATACAAGCCTCTTACTTTACAAATAGGAAAACTGGGGCCCAGACAGGTGACATGACTTTCATGAAGCCATGAAGCTTGCCCCTGGTCGTCCAAATTCACTCTATTGACTCCAACAAATCATGAAGGAGATTTTACACTCTGAAGTTGCTGTCATGCTATTGGTCCTGCTTCTACGATTTCTTGCACCTTTATTAGAAACTTCTGGTCTTGTATTTGAGATTTTCCAAATTATTTGTTCAAAATCATGAGTCTGATAAAAACCCTGTTTTCTCCTTATGGCCTGTTCCATTCTTCCCTGGAAGTTTCTCATTTCACACTATCACATTTTTATTAAAGTCATGCTGACAAATGAGGGAAATAAAACCCTTCTGAGGGTTGCTTTCCACCAAACTTTCTCTCTCTTCTGTGCTTTATTAAAATAGAAAGGACAAGAAAAATCTCATATTATACTACTACGCAGGCTTTCTGGAATTATACATTAAATTGGCTGCTTCTGTGAGGGTCCATCAGGGTTCTTGGGGGAGGAAGGGGAAGAAATTTTGTGTACAATGCTGGACACTTTTTATGTACAAGACCATTTAATCCTCATAACAACTTTCCTCTATTTTACTGGGAAAAAGAATTGAAGCTCAGAGTAGTTAAATAGCTTGCCCAAGATTACACTATTAGTAAGGAAAAGAAGTTGGTTTGGAACCCAGATCTCCAAACTCTTTAGTCTTTGTTCTATACCAGTGGTTCTCAAATGTTTGTCCAGGTTGTATTAGAATCATTGTGGAAATTTTCAAGTATAAATTCTCAGGATTCACTCTCTGGCATGATCTTATAAATTTGAGTTGGGATCCAAAAATTCTATTATATATCTTTGTTTCTATTTTATTTTCTACTTCTATATCTGCATGTATCTCTATCAGTTAGTACTTGATACATAATCACTTGTCCTCTGAAGTTTAATGTACACCTTTATTTAGCTCATGATTCTGTGACTAGGGAGTTGGAGCTGTCCTCAGCTGGGTGGCTCTTCTGCTGGTCTTGCTGAGTTCACACATCCATGGTTGGCTGCCAGGTTACTGGGGACTGGCTGGTCTATGATGGCCTCAGCTGAAACAGTTGATATCTGCTCCATTTGGTCTCTCACCCTCTAGCAGGTTAGCCCAGGCTTTTTTACATGGTAGTGGTAATCAGGGGTCCCAGCAGCAAAAGAGGGCAAGTTCCAATACATAAGCAATTTTCAAGCATCTACTTGTACCACATTTGCTATTGTCCCACTGACCATAGCAAGTCAAGTGACCAAGCCTGGAGACAACGTAAGGATACCACACAAGGGCAGGGATACAGGGAAGACAATTATTATGACCATTTTTGCAACCAATATATGTCTCTAGGTAAATATAGATATTTGCTGAACATGCATGGAGATAAAAGTTGGAACAGTACTTAAGGGTATGGAAATATGTGTACACTTCATCTAGCCCCCTTCCTCATAATCCTACTCTCCAAAGGATCGTACTTTTAACTATGTTTTTAGCTAGTGGTGTATAACTTTTTTACTGTTATTCAACAATTTGAGAAAATATTATAGTTATATGAGTAAACTTAACTTACAGAGTCAAATTCTTCAATAAAGTTTGTTACAAACAACAGAAGCTTCCTTCTGATTTTGTTCCCCTCAGAGGCAAGTACTTTCAATTCTTCTGGCTGATTCTTTTGGTAGTTACCTCCATATTACTAAGAATTCTTTTTTCTGTTTTCGCTTCTCAACTTTTCAGTATCTATTGTTTTTTTTCAGAAGATGAGAGCCCAGACCTCTTTTGCCTCACCTCTGCCCTCATCAAACCACACACCCTTTGCACCCCATCCCTGTCAGTGAAGCTGTCTTAGAACTTTCTCTACTACCAGCCTGGGATTCAGCTGTCCCAGGTCAGTTGAGAGTTAGTCCCAAACCATTTGCTTCCCAACTTCCAAAATTTTTCTGATGTTACACTTTACTCTTTCCTTTTGTTCCTATGGGGTTTTTTTTGTCTTGTAAAAAGCCCCTTTACTGTTGTTTTGTTGGGATTTCAAGACAGAGTAAAAATATACCCATGTGCTCCATCTATCATATTGATATGGAAGTCCTATAGTATTTTTTCTTGATTTGTCAACATCAAGAAATATCTATTGATGCTCTCCTTTGAAAAGCAAGCATTTTAGGTCATTTATACTATCCCTGTCACTCTCTTTTGTTCCTTTTGATTTGGATTAGTTATATTTTTATTTTTATTTTATTTATTTGGGTCAGATCCTAGGCAGTAGGGACACAGCAATTAAAAAAAATAGTCAAAGTCCCTGCACTCTCAGAGCTTACTTGCTAGTAGGGCAAACAGAGTCTCAATTATATATATATACATACATATACATGTAGTTATTACAAACATAAAAGTATAATGTATAAAATTATAAAATCTATATATAATTTCTGGGCCTTCTACATCTGAAGTCTTGTGTCTTTCTCTAGCTCTGGAAAATGTCCTCTATTGTTTTTAAGATATTTTCTCCCCTATATTTTCTGTTTTCTCTTTCTAGACTTTTACTCGATGGATGTTCCCCCTCCTGGTTAGACCTTTCTCCCAGTTCCAGCCCTGCCATGAATTGCTTTCTCATCCTCCTTCTCTCTCCTCTGCTCCATCCCTCTCTTGCTTAACATCCCAGGAAATTTTAAATTATAGCCCCTGCATTCAATGTTTAATGTAGTGATCATATTTTTAATTTTCCTAATTGTATTTGTGAACTTTTGTAAACTATTTCTTATTCTCTTATTGCTCCTTTATATAGCCTTGTGCCCTTGTTTAAATGGATGCAGTAGCCACTCAACTTTTTCTGGGAGGCAATTAGATTTCTTTGAGGTTTTCTTCTTCTCCAAAAGTTATTTCTGCTTTCCTGGGGTCACTTGTTCTATTTGATCATATCAGCCCATCTCCTTTGTTTCACTTGTTTGCTTCAACAGCTAGTGAATCTTGGTAATCCTGTCATATTTATGAAGGAATAACTATAGCAATTACCATGAGTAAGTGGCTGGAGTTTTCTCTACTGTTTTATTATTTTATTTTATTTTATTTTATGAGGCAGGGTCTCACTCTGTAGCCCAGGCATGGCGCAGTGGCTTGATCACAGCTCACTGCAGCCTCAACCTCCCAGCCTCAAGCAATCCTTTTGCATCAGCCTCTTGAGCAGCTGGGAACTACAGGCACATGCCACCACGCCTATCTAATTTTTGTATTTTTGTGTAGATATGGGGTCTCTCCTTGTAGTCCAGGCTGGTTTTGAACTCCTGGGCTCAAGTGATCCACCTGCCTCAGCCTCCCAAAGTGCTGGGAATACAGGCATGAGCCACCACACCTGGCCTTTCTCTACCTTTTTAAATGTTCATTTTTATCACAGGCTGCCTATGAGTGAACCAGATGGATAAAGCAGAGACCTTCACTTTAAGGGGTCCAGCAGATCAGGTGACCACTTAATGTCCCCTGAAATGTCAAGAAAAAAAAGAGTCCAGCCCAAAGGTTCAGCCTCTCCATCAGATGTCCAGGTAGGCATGTTGTTCATTGATTTTGAATCCTTCTCCTAGGACCGAACTTTGACACGACATATGCTCAGAGCAAGGGTCATCTGAGGGAGGGATCCCTTGTAGCTGGCTTGACTATGGAAGTCATGAAGAAGGTAGTGTTTAAGCCAGGAATCCCTAGGCCAGGATGTATCAATTAGGAATCTTAGGTTACAGACAACAGAAAACATCACTCAAAAATTTATTGACTCAAGTAACAGAAGCCTTGAGTTAGGACGGCCTTCAGGGTTGATAGATCCAGTGGCTTAGCAATCTCACTAAGGAATTTCCTCTCTTCTATTCTCACTCCCTTGCACAGTGCTGACTTTGTTCTAAGGCTGGTTGGTTGATGGTTGACAGCAGCAGGTGGTGCCTTTGTTTCCTCTTTTGTGTCCAGTGGGTGAGAGGCAATGCTTTTGCCCCAGTGTTCCAACCAAGAGACCTTAATTCCCAACAACAGGATGGCTTACATCACATGTCCACTCCTGGACCAATGACTAGATTCAAAGGGTATAACGTTCGGATTGTTCTGAGTCAACCAGGGTCTGCCCCTGGTGCTGAATGGGGTGGAGTGAGCTTCCTGGAGTGGGAGGGTGGATAACTAAACAAAACTGTGGACACTGATAGGGTGGAGAGTGGCTGCGCGAGAGGCAACCAGCAATATCTACTGCAGCAGAAAATCACAGTTTAGACAAGCCATCAGTAGGAAGACAGGGCTGAGACTGAGCAGTGTAGTCTGAGTTTGGGGGCTGCTGAATATCCCAGTGTGACTACATAAAAAGTAGAGTAGCATCTTTGTGCCTCTCTTTACCTGGTGTATGACTTTCCTCTCTAGGTCTTTAATTTGCTTTCCACAACTCTTCAGATTAGAGACCTTCATGTTTGAGTCAGTATCCCAATAACTCCACTGGAGAGATTCAGGAGATCTGTCAATCTCATGCAATTAAATGCAAAGCTGGATGTATTTGCACATTTTTCTGGGACACAACAGAAGGCTGGCACCCTATCGCCTTCTTGCTGATCAGCCTACCCTGATTCCTGCCCACCTGTATCCTGGACACAAACACATACCTCTTTCTGCTTCTACCAATTTCCATGGGGTTGACCTAGTATATACTTGATCCTTTCATGTTCGTTGACTTTAAACCAATGAGGAAAGGACAGATGGTTGATAAATGGAGTTGGGTTATCTAGCTAAATATTTAGAAAAGATAAGCCTTGCAATTTCTACACAAAAATAGATTCCATATGGTGTAAGAGAATAAATGTAAAAAGTTTTACCAAGAACATACTAGAAGACATTATACTTGAATAACAATATAATTTTTAAAGTATGAAAGGAATTCCTTAACATAAGCTCAAGGGCAGTTATCTTAAAAGAAAATTATGTAGGGATTAAAAACCTCTGAACATCAAAAAGAAGCATAAACGATTAAAAAGCAAATAAACTAAAAAAATATGAAATGTGTGTGGCCAAGGATTAATATAATTAATCTATAAAAACATCCTTATAAGTCAGTAACAAAAGATGAATTCTCCAAAAGAAACATGGGCTACAGACATGAACAGTTAGTTTACAAAAGATGAGTTACAAAGTACTAATAAAAACAAATAAAAATGTAAAAACCTTCCATCTTACAACAGAAGTAAGAAAATAAAAACAATGAGACTTTTCTTTAAAATTATAACAGTCAATAAAAGAAAGCTATAAGGAAATGAACCAGGGTATAGTCTACTGATGGAGTTTAAATTAGCACCACATTTTTTAGACTGCCATGGTAGTTTTTAGCTTGTAAAACTATAAAGTATCAAAAACCTTAAAAATGTGTGTTTTTTGATTTAGCAATTCCACGTTTGGAAATTTAGTGTAATAAAATAGTCACATAGACAAAAATGTAGGTTCAAGGATATTTATTATAATGCTTTTTGTTTAGTGAAAAATGGGAACATTCCACTGTTTACTAAAAGCATGTTGATTGAAGAAATTATGGCCCACTTTTACAATGAAATGCTGTGACTATTACAAATAATTTTAAAGAAATATGTCCAAAGACATGGAAATATGCTGAAATACATTATTGAGTGAAGAATGGGAGTCATGAAATAGAAGTACCATGATCCTTCTCTTACAGTATGTATTTATATACAGAGATACACAGAAAATTATCTTCTGAGCAACACTGTCCAACAGAAATATAATGCAAACCACAAATATATTTTTATGTTTCCTAGTAGCCACATTAAAAAGATAAAAAGAAACTAATATAACAAATAATATGTTTTATTTAACCTAATATATTAACAATATTTTAATTTCAACATGTAATCAATCCTAAAATTATTAATGAGATATTTCATATCCTTTTTCCATATTAAGTCTTTAAAATCTGATGTGCATTTTCCTCTTACAACACATCTAAATTCAGACTAGCCACATTTCAAGTGCTTAATAGCCATGTGGGACTAGTGGTTATTAATTTGGAGAGTGCAGATCTAGAATTATATTCACCAAGCTGTTAATAGCAGTTGGAATAATTAGTGTCCTTTTTTGTTTTTTTCTGTTATTTGTATTTTCTGGAATAATCATGAACTACATTTTTAATAGGAAAAAATGAGCAAAGAAACTTTTCTATTTGCTGAAAAGAGGGAGTAAAAATAATAATTTTAATGTCAGACCAAGCAGAAGCAGAAAAGAGAATCCACTGCATTGATTACATACTCCCAAAGAGTGGAACAGAGCTCCTGAGATCTCCACAGGTAAACCCCCAGTATAGTACACCCCATGAGGGTGCTTAGTTATTTCAGGGAAACTGGAATTTTGTTCAAGCAAAATTACTGATTTTAAAAATGGCTATCACCTAAACTTTGGAAATGAGAGTAATTCTACAGACGTGTGGTGAGAAAAACATTTGAAACCTTTCTCCATGTGGATGGTAATCTTAAATGAAGAATTGGAAGAATCCTGCAATACACTTGTCCATTAAGCCAGATTGGTGGGTGGAATTATTCCAGAAGAGATAACATTAAAATAGAATCATTATTTAATTACAATTCAGTTATTCAAATCTCTTCACATCATGTATACTTTAAATGAAGAGCTAGAAACACCTTATTCTAGTCATTAGGATACACATGTAACACAGGTAGTGATTCCCCTCCAGCTGTAAGCCTGTGAAATCCAGCAAGGGACCCACATGAAGCAAAGTAGGTAAGCTGAGGAACTAACAGCATTCTTGCAAATAAGCTTGTTTTTCCAATTTTGGGTCTGCCAATTAGTTTTCTTTAACTATCCCAAGGGTTAAAGATAAATAAGCTGTAAATTCTGTATTTTATTTGCTGGTGCCTCCACAAGGTCTAGCAGAGGACCTAGTATATGACAAAAGCTTGTTACTAATTTACTTAATAGCACTATTTAGTGACTATCTATTGCATGTCAGACCCTGTTATGCTTGGAATACATCAGGGAACAAACAAGACAAAAATCCCTCATGGAGCTTCCATTCTAGTGAGGTGAAATAGATACTAAACAATATACATGATAAATAAGTAAATTACATAATATATTATAAAGTGATAAATGCCATGAAAAAAATAGAGGTGACTACACACTCATGTTCATTGTAACATTATTCACAACAGCTAAGAGATGAAAGCAACCTAAGTGTTCACTGACGGATAAATGGATAAACAATATGTGAGTAGATAGATATGTAGATAGACAGACACATATTTATGTACAATGTGTCTCAGTCTGTTCCTGCTGCTATAACAAAATTCCTTAGACTGGGTTATTTATAAACAACAAATTTAGTGCTCTTAGGTCTGGAGGCTGAGAATTTCAAGATCAAGCTGCCAATACATTCAGTGCCTAGCGAAGGTTTGCTCTCTGCTTCAAAGGGGGTGCCTTTCAGCTATGTCCTCACATGGCGGAAGGGGCAAACACTGTGTTCTCATATGGTGGAAGGGCAGACAGCTCCCTTCAACCTCTTTTATAAGGGTATTAATCCTATCCATGAGGGCAGGGCCCTTATGAGAATCATTTTCCAAAAGCCTCCACTTCTTAATACTATCATATTGGATATTAGATTTCAACATATACATTTTGGGGGAAATACCAACAAGCAGATGAAAGCATTCTGGCCCCCTGAGTTTAGTCCTTCTCACATGCAAAATACATTTATTTCATTCCAATAACCCCAAAAGTCTTTGCTTCAACATCAATGCAAAAGTCTAAAGTCCACAGTCTCATTCAAATATCATCTAAATCACATAAGACTCAAAGGTGTGATTTATCCTGAGGCAAATTCCACTCCAACTATGAGTCCGTGAAATCTAACAAGTTATGTGCTTCTAAACTACAATGGTGGGGTAGACATAGGGCAGGCTTTTCCATCCTAAAAAGGAGAAACAGGAAAGAATGGAGGCCTAACAGGTCCCAATCAAATTTAAAACTCAACAGGGCAAACATTAAATCTCAATGTTCCATAATAATCTTCTTTGACTCCATGTCCCGTTTTCTGGACACACAGGTGGGGTTTGGTCTCCCAAGGCTCTGGGTGGTCCTGCTGCTATGGGTTCCTGGGTGTGGCAGCTCTCACAGATTGGAGTTTTGTACCTGCAGTTCTTCCAGGCTGGGGTTGCACAATGGGGGCTCTATAGTTCTGGGGTATTGGGAATAGCCCTGACCCCCATGGCTTCACCAGGCATTGCCTTAGTGGGGACTTTCTGAGGTGGTCCCACCCTCAGGGTTCCACTGGGTATTGCCCTAGTTGGGGCTCATTATAGTGGTTCCACCCTTGCTGTGGTTCTCTTCCTGGGCCTTGAGGCTCTTTGGGGCATCCTTCCAAATCTAGGTGAGGGTAGCCATCCCTTGACAGCTCATCCACCCCTGCACCCTGGTGGAGATGGAACCTCATAGATGCTGCCAAGGTTTACCACCTGTGCTTTCTGGAAGGGCTGGACAAGCTGCACCTGCTTGAGTCACAAGTGGAGTGGCCAAGGAGTGTTGCACTGTAGTCAGGGGAGTGGAGCCTTGAAATCATTCTGCTCTCAAGGCCCAGATATTCTGGGCCTGTGATGGGTAGGGCACCCCTCAAAGATCTCCAAAATGACTTTGAGGTCATTCTTGCATTGTCATAAAGA
Organism: Pan troglodytes; assembly: GCF_028858775.2. NCBI lineage: Eukaryota > Metazoa > Chordata > Mammalia > Primates > Hominidae > Pan > Pan troglodytes. Next base: position 44,851,711 of record NC_086015.1, read on the forward strand.
ATAGCACTAGGCTTCTGCCCACCCACATTAATCTCTTTATCAAATGGTCACTTGGCCATGCCCTTGGTGGTATCTCCCAAACATGCCTTTCCATTCTTTACAATATGGCCAGGCTGAGAATTTTCAAAAATCTTTAAGTTTTGCTTCTCTTTTGATTATTAATTCCATCTTTAATTTTTTTTGTTTCTTCTTCCATTTTACTATAAGTAGTCAAGAGCAGCCATGCCACACCCCCAACACTTTTCTAAGAGATTTCTTCCACCAACTATTCTATTTCTGCACTCACAAGCTCTGCCTTCCACAAAACACTAGGACATGAATACAATTTAGCCAAGTGATCACTGGTCCTTTATAACAAGGATCACTTTTCCTCCAGTTTTTAATAATATGTTTCAATTTCTGTCTGAGACTTCATGAGAACGGTTTTTATCATCCCTATTTCTACCAATATTCTAATCATGATCTCTTAGGTAATCTCTAAGAAGATTGAGGCATTCTCTATGGCTCCCTTCTTTTTTTTGAGCCCTCACACTAATCACCCTTATGCTCTGTTCACATTAACGTGGCTTTTTTCAGCAGGCACCGCCAAACTCTCAGTCTCTACCCATTACCCAGTTCCAAAGCCATTTCTACATTTTCACATTTTTAGCTGTTTGTTATAATAGCACCCCACTTCTCAGTACCAATTTCTGTCTTAGTTCAGGCTACTATAACAAAATACTTTAGATTGAGTAATTTACAAACAACATAGACTTATTGCTCACAATTCTGGAGGCTGGAAATTCCACAATCAAGGTGCCAGAAGATTCAGTGTCTGGTAAGGTTTCACTCTGCTTCATAGATCTGGCCTTCTGACTGTGTCCTCACATGGCCTAAGGGCAAGTCAGCTCCCTTCAACCTCTCTTATTTATAAGGACACAAATCCCATTCATGAGGGTGGAGCCTTCATGATTTAATCACTTCTCCAAAGGACCCATCTCTTAATACTCTCACACTGGATACTAGGTTTCAACGTATGCATTTCGGGGGGACACCAACATTCAGACCATAGTACAGTGGGATATTATTCAGCCTTAAAAAGGAAGGAAATTCTGACACACACTACAACATGGAGAAACCTTGAGAAAAATATACTAAGTGGAATAAGCCAGACACAAAAGAATGAGTACTATATGATTCCACTCATAAAATACCTGGAGTAGTCAAATTCATAGAAACAGAAAGTAGAATGATGGTTGTCAGGGGCTGGAGGGGGAGGAAAAGGGGAGTTGTTGTTTAATAGGCACAGAGTTTCAGTTTTGCAAAATGAAAAAGTTGCAAATATTAGTTAAAACAATGTGAGTTACTTAACACTACTGAACTGTACACTTAGAAATGGTTTAAGATGGTACATTTTATATTAAGCACTTTTTGCTACAATTTAAAAATATTTGAAAAATAGAGAGTAGGACCGGGGTGCTGAGGGCAGGGGGCTCAGGGAGGTCTCAATTTTAATGGAGTGGTTAGCATAGGCCTCATTGTGAAAGTAACATTTCAGTGAAGATTTGAAGGAAGGAGGGGATGGCCACATGGCTATCTGGAGGATACTTACATTCCAGGCAGAGAGAACAGACAATGCAAAGGAGAGGCCTTGGCCTCATATGTGTGAAGAATGGCAAGGAAGCTGATTACGATTGGAGAGGAGTGAGAGGAGGGGAGAGGGAGATGAGGGTAGTCAGGTGATGGGAGCCAGGTCATGAAGGGCCCTGTACAACATTGTAAGGACTCTGGTTTTTTGTCTGAGATGGGAGCCATTGGAGAGTCCTTAGCTGAGGGGTGACAAAATCTAACTTAGGTTTACAGGGGATCGCTCTAAACAAGGGAAAGGGTGGAAGCTGGGAGACCATTTAGGAGACTGTTAGAATGGCAAAAATGTTGCTTTAATAAATAAATGAATGAAGAAACAGATAAATAAATGGAAACCATAAAATTAGGGAATTTTGAAGCTGTTATGTATTATTGTGTAGTGAAGAATTAACTTTACCCAAAGCAAGTTCTGTTCTTTGTCCTCAGCTGCTAGAAGCTGATCTCTAGGTCCCTTGAATGTCTTGTTTCGTAGAAGTATTTTTGTTTGCCAGGGGTTTTTAGCCACTGGACAGCCTAATAATGCAATATGATGGGGACTTTGGCCCATGCCATATCAGTTCTGATCTTTTCCCAGTTTCAGTTTAAGAACTGGAAACTAAAACTTTTAGCCCCAATCTCCAGGAGAGGCGGAGGGACTAAAGATCAGCTAACATGGGCAATATGTGATCAAACCCCAATAAAAACACTGGACAGTGGAACTCAGTTCAGCTTCCCCAGTTGGCAGTACTCTTGAGTATTATCACTAATTGTAGTTGGGAGGAGGTAACATTATCAAGGACTCCCCAGGAGATGACTGACAGTTTTCTGTTTGGGAAGCTCCCAGATCTTGGCCCTATGTATCTCTTTCTTTGGCTTGTTCTGACTTGTATCCTTTTGTTATAATAAAACCATAATTGGAAACATAGCTCTTTCCTAAGTTCTGTGAGTAGTTCTAGCAAATTGTCATGCCTGAGAAAGTCTGTGGGTAGGGACCCTTGAATTTGTAGCCAGTTGGTCAGAAGTGAGGGTGGCCCTGAAGCTCTCTAAACTTTCAGCTGGTATCTGAATTTTGAGCAGATGTGGTAGTTGTGTTGGAAGACTGTGCCCTTAACTGTGAGTTTGGCAAACTCATTGCAGCTATGTATTTTATTACAGTGGCTACTGAACTATATCATATGCATTCTATCACAAATTGTCACTTCCTGGATCAGAAGTTTGCTAATTACAGCCCATAGGCAAAATATGGCCCACTGTCTATTTTTACAAATAAAGTTTTATTAGAAAACAGCTATGCTCATTCCTTTATGTATTGTCTGTGGCTGCTTTCATGCTACAACAGCAGAGCTGAGCAATTATGGCAGAGATGGTACTGTCTGCAAAGCCTAAAATATTTACTGTCTGGCTCTTCATAAAAAAAAATTTGCCAGTTCCTGCTACTGACCTGGACCTGACCTTGACCTGGGAATTGGGAGTATGAACTCAGAGGGTCACTAAATATGGACATTGTCTTTCACAGGACAACATTTTCATGATGGTTCATACAGGACAAGGAAAGTGAGGCACAGTAATGGATTCAGCAAAAGAAGGGCAAATTGCTAGTTAAGTGTGGCACTATTGCTCTATTAATGTAAAATGACAGCTGTCAAAACTGGCTTCCACCTTGACCTCTGTCATCAAAATATATTCTATAGGCCAGGTGCCGTGGCTCATACCTGTAATCCCAGCACTTTGGGAGGCCAAGGCAGGTGGAGTACTTGAGGTCAAGGGTTCGAGACCAGCCTGGCCAACATGGTGAAACCTGGTTTCTACCAAAAATACAAAAACTAGCTGGGCATGATTGTGCATGGCTGTAACCCCAGCTACTCAGGAGGCAGAGTCAGGAGAACTGCTTGAATCCAGGAGGCGAAGGTTGCAGTGAGCTGAGATTATGCCACTGCACTCCAGCCTGGGCAACAAGAGCGAGACTCCATCTCAAAATACACATATATATCCTATAGAAGGATTCTTTTTTTGGTCCCCATGACTCACATCTCTAATTTTAGGCTTAGCAATGATGGTAATTTACACTAAATTTTCTACAAACCTTGCCAACAACTAACATAATAGGTGTTCACTTCTTTTAAACAATGCCAACTGGAGTCATCGCGTCTGAAGATTCGCTCACATTCCATTCTGAATCCTGTAGAAAGTGAAATGCCACCCTGATATTCTACCAGGACTCTGGAAGTTATGTCCAGAGGGTCACTCACACTGAGCACCTGTCTCTGCTGAACTAGTTATGTTCTGGGTTTCTCTTCCCCCCCATGTATGTTGTTCCCAGCCTGCCTCCTTGAGCCATCTCTGACACTCATCCACTTTTAGACTCACAGAAGATTGTTTCAGGTTTATAAGAACATGCTGAAAGTTAGGAAAGACAGAAGAACTTGACGTGGCAGTCAACATCGGCAACTTACAAGTAAATACTACAGCACTACGTTTCCCAAACTGTGTGCGGAGACACCTTGAGATGCTGTAGCCAACTTACGGAAATGCTATGAGGGGGCCGGCCATGGTGGCTCACGCCTTTTTAAATCCCAGCACTTTGGGTTTTTCGCCATGTTGCCCAGGCTGGTCTCGAACTCCTGAGCTCAAGCAATCTGCCGAGGAGCTTGAGACGAGCCTGGGCAACATGGCGAAGCCCCGTCTCCAAAAGATACAAAAATTAGCCGGGTGTGGTAGCACGCACCTGTAGCCCTAGCTACTAGGGAGCATGAGGTAGGAGGATGGCTTGAGCCAGGAGGTGTAGGTTACAGTAAGCTGAGATCGCACCACTGCACTCTAGCCTGGGCAACAGAGCCAGACTTTGTCTCCAAAAAAAAAAAAAAAAAAAAAAACAAAGAAAAGAAATTCTATGAGGTATTTTACATTTTCAAGGTAAACAAAGCGATATTCAGTATCTCTCAGGTACTGCAGCAGAAGTTATTAGCTCAAAGTAGTTCACTGTTTCAACAGTAGATTGCGGCACATCCTTTCAATGATATCTTTGTGAATCTGGATATTCAGGGTTACTGAGATAAAAAGCAAGCACTGAGTGAAAATCAACATGCAACAGGAAATGAGGGTGGGGGGTGTCCAATCTTAGTCCAAAGTTTGGGAGGTGTGCACATCCAGTGTACACACATCTGATTAATAAATCATTGTAGTTATTTAACAATAAAGTAACAGTATTTTTATTTAAATTTACATTATTATTTCAAACTACAATTAAGTTGTTAGGACATATTAAGCTGGTTGGGTTTGCTACTTAATAAAGGAACTGTTCTTTCTTGTGGCCCAGGGGACACTATGAAAAAATGCCAGAGGCACCAAGGGAGCTGTGAACCAAGAAAGTTTGGGAACCCGCTGTTACAGTAATTAATACTGTTGAAAAAAAGTCACCGGGTGATTTCTACCATCTTAGGTGTCAGCTCCTGGCTAAGGGGCTAGGTGTTTATTTTCTTTCTCTGCTGTGTTTCTATTTCCCAGCTGCTATTTGCTTCCCATGCAGAATCCTTTAGTCATCTTTTCTGTTTCCCTGCCTCCTTTCAGACCATGCCCTCAGGGCGCTGCTCCCTTCTACCCTCCAGCAACTTATCAAGGTATTTCCCTAAACAAAGACAATTTCCTCTCTAAAAGAAATTCTTTACCAGCATAAAAAAAGCAAACTTATTCTTCTAGTATAAATTGCTGTGCTATGGGCCTTGAATCACCAGAGCACTGGCACTCAAGGACAGGGTGAAAGGAAGGCCAAATCAAAGGTAAAATTGGTGAATAAAGGCAGAGAATAGGCCTAAGAAAAAGTTGATTGCTTCACAATTTTACTGTGACCACAAGCTGTGTGCCCAAAACACATTTAAATCTGTCCAGAGTCCAAATACAGAGCATGTAACAGATAAAATCTTTTTCCTTAACTCTGTAAACTGAATATTTTGTAACCTCAAAAGGCAGGATTTTATATCATTGGGATGCTTTATTTCTTCCTGTAATTAAATATACTGGTATAAGCTGTGAGAGCAAAAGCTGGAAATTTAGTCTAGCGGATATGTCTGTTTTCTCAAACATTTTAATGAAATTTTTCTTGATCATCATCTTTGGGCTCGGAGCATACACACCAACCACTCCTTGCCTTGCTTTATCCTTTATTCCATTCTCATTTCAGAAGAACATTATACAACTTTGCCGATCTGGGAGTGTGGGGGAAAAACAACTGATTCTTTTATGAGAGCAGATTGGTCCTGGCATTTATGAAGCCCTGACTGCACTGAGGTCCAATGAATGAAAATATCCGTGTTCTCTCCACCTCCGGCTAGCTGCAGCAATATCCTCTTCCACATCCATCACTGTCTCATGCCTGACAGAATGATAGACACACAAACTCATTCCTTATTGTAGTAGAAATCTCTCACCCAAATGGTTTTCTGGTAGTTACTCTGACTCAACTCTGGCCAACAGGCTCCTGTAAAATGGGTTCCATGTTCTGCTCCGCATTGCAAGAACCACCTGTTTGTAGGTTTCATCGCATTTATTTGCATTAACCTCCACGGAAAGCAGGACCTCTGCACTGCTTACAACACTCCGAGAGGCCATTTGCATGAGCCTTTGCATTTACATAAGGCATAGATTTAATGGATGAGGATGAATGTGGCATTCTTGGTGCTTCTGTTGGGAATGCTTGCTAGGAATTATTTCTGATTCATCAGTCTGAAGGACCCAGGATCTCCTGAAATTTTGAATGGAAAGTCCATGTTTTATTTCCTATCCTAATGTGTCTAGAGATCTCAATCTGATCTCTACCAAACATTTTTTGTAAATGACTCCTACTTAGTCCTACTTAGTCCTTAGTTAGGCACCAGACTAAGTGCTTATGGTAACCCTTCTCCAAACATAGCCACCATCAATTCCTTCCCCTCCTGGATGCACGTGGTTCCTCATTTGAAAAGATGAAGCTTATTTCTCCTTCCCTTGAATCTAGGCTGGCCCTTTGAGTTTCTTTGACCAATAAACATTGGTGGAAATGACACTGTGCTGGTTCTAGGTCTAACCTTTAGGAAAGCTGGCAGTTTCTGCTTCCTCTCTCTTGGGTGCCAGCTGCCAAGTAGGGTGACCAAATACTCTGATACTACCACACTGTATGAAAGCCCAGTTAAGGCTGGGTGCGGTGACTCATGCCTGTAATCCCAGCACTTTGGGAGGCCAAGACAGGAGGATTGCTTGAGCCAGGAATTCAAGACCAGTCCAGGCAACACAGTGAGACCCTATCTCCATAAAAAATAAAAATTAAAAAATTAGCCAGATGTGGTGTGCACTTGTAGTTCCAGCTACTTTGGGGGCTGAGGTGGGAGGATTGCTTGAGCCCAGGAGGTGGAGGCTGCAGTGAGCCATGATCATACCACTGTACTCCAGCCTAGGTGACAGAGCAAAACTCTGTCTCAGTAAACATGAACAAGAAAAAAAAGAAAGCCCAATTACCAAATGGAGAGGTCACAGACACACACACACACACACACACACACACACACACACACACGCACAGAGAGAGAGAGAGAGAGAGAGAGAGTGCACCATCTTAGATGTTTCAGCCTCAACAGCCACCACACAGAGGAGAGGAACCACCCAGCTGAGCCCGGCCTAGATGGCAGAATTGTGAGAAATCATAACTGTTGTTTTAAGTCACTAAGTTTCAGAATGATTTGTTGTATAGTAGCAGATAACTGAAACAGTGCTTAATAAGTATTATTTAAATTAATAAATATAACAATCAACCCTGTTAGGTATGAACTACTCCCCACATTTCACAAATGAAGAAACTGAGGTTTTACGAATTACATGACCTGCAGGATGTCACACTGCTAGTAAATGGCTGAGCTGACACATGATCCCAGGCTGCCTGATTTCAGTCTTCTCACTTAACCAAAATACGCTCATGCCTCTCCACAGAGAATCAAGACTCCCATGTACATGGTATATAATAGTGGTGCCCTTTGTTCAAAGGAAATATGTTAGAATTCTTGGATTAACAGATGCTAATGGCTCCTGACTACCCCTTTCCTTCATGGTTCCCTAAAGGAGCCCCTATGTCAGTCTTTTTACAAAGATAGATGGTGGCCGTGTGAACCATGTCTGGGAATGACAGCTGCTGACAGGAACAAGAGGACAAGAGGACAGCTGGGAAAGGAAGTGGCATTTGTTGAATAGCTGCCATGTGCTGCTATCTGTACATGACTGACTGATTAATCCTTAGGCAACCTAATAAGGGCGGCATAATGATCTCTGCTTAATAGATGAGAAAATTGAGACACAGAGAAGTTAAGGAACTTGCCCAAAGTAACCTAGAAGTAAATAGCAAAGATGGGATTTGACCTCAAGTCTATCCCTCTCCAAAGTCTGCAGTCTTTCTGAGTTAACCAAACCAAAGACCTGGGCTTATACTAGTTGTATAAGATTGAGACTTGAGATTTTTACTGTTGGAGGTAAGGAAGTTTTCAGGTTTTAAGCTTTATTTCTCAATGTACTAATTTTGCCATAACAAAAAGCCAACCTGGGGGTAAAAACAGAGGAAAAGCAACAGTAGGAACTAATTAAAATGCAAAACCTGTGTGGGAAAGCAAAGCCAAACAGAAAGAACTCTTGACTGCAGCCTTCTGAGATAACCAAGCATTGGGAGGGTTGCTGCTCCGTGGAAGGTCTTGACATCAGTTGATGGGGCTAATCCTCACAACAGGGTCCTCATGCTCACACAGAATGATACCCAGTTCATTCCTCTGCATCAAACAGCTATAGCAGACACTGCTACTTGCTATAGTGAGTCTCTAAGGAATTTTAAAATGTCTTGAGAAGTTAAATCAATCTCTAAAAATTGCCCTGCATGTTTTATGGCTCCAAGGTACATTAGCAAAGATTCTAGAGTCCACAAGAACTTCTGCAGCCTTGTAGTTTCTGTCCACTTAGAGGAACCCTAGCTCAGTAGCTGAATCCTGGGACAGTATGTCTTTGTGAAAACACACACACACACACACACACACACACACACACATACACACACACAAATACAGCTGATAAGCCTCACGGTGTGGACCTTTATCGGCAAGCCACGCACTGTTCTAGCTTCCTTTGGATTTCCTAGTTACTTAGGAGTCAGTCTGGATAGCTCTCTCTCTCTCTAGCTCACTCGCTGGTTCTGTCTTCTCTATCAGAATAGAGGCTGCAGGACCAGCTGAGCATTGTCTGTGTTCCCTGTAGGCTGCACTAGAGACATGTGCAGTCTGCCCAGTCTGTTCCTGCATTCTGTTTCCTTCTGCCTTCATCCCTAGCACACAAGGGATGCAGGCATCTTTGGAATGCTCCCCCTTACCCAGGCCCACAGCAGGTGCTGAGGCTCTGGAAGTCTGTGGTTACTGACTATCATTGTTCCCTCTGGGATTGCCTTGGGAGAGGAAGCGTGACCAGCCACCCACAGGCTGTGGGGGTCCCCTACTCCTCCTTGTAGCTAGATCCAACTAGGAGGCTGCAACAGGGAGTCTGGAGGGGCCTTCCCACCTCTAACATTGTAAGACCAGACAGTCTTTCCCCATTAGCAGACTGCCATGCTGGGAAGGGCAAGCCGTTCCTTCCCACTCTCAAAGGCTCAGCCCTGCCATGCCCATGTGGAGAGCCCTTCTAGGGTCATTCTTGGAGGGCAATGCATGGATGAATCTACACGCTTGTGTGGGTTTTGCTCTCCACACATAGGACTATCTGCTATTTACATAATAAGAGGGAAGCAGACACATATGTGGGGTTGCCTTAGTAATTATACACATGGCTGGTCCCTTCTTTTGTTGCCAAGTAGTTGCAGCATCTGGTTTACCCCAAGAATGACTCTCCTATTAAAAAGCAGAGGGGAGGAAATAAAGACCTTATAAACCCACACATATCTGCTGGTAGAGCTGCTGGAGAAGCAGGCAAATTAAGAGCCTCATTTTGTAATTTTGTTTAAAGCAAAGCAGCAATAAGCACCACTCCTGCCACCCCTCTCCCCATCTCATAAATGCTTCCAAAAGCTTTAGACAACTGGAGCTTATGAGAAACTGACTAACAATATTTTTGGAGCTATGAAGTCATCTGTCACACCACCAGGAGGATTGGATCTGGGGCTCCGGGCTCCATGACCATATATAATATTAAATCTTGCTTGCTCCTCTGCACACTGAGCTATGAGATCATGTTTATTGTCCTCTCCACAGCTGCATTAAAATGATCTGTGAATCTGTCTGAAAAGGTTCTTTGCTCATCACTGCAGAGCAAGGCTCAGGCTCATGGCTGAACAGGGAGGCACACACTCTCAGATAAAAAAGGTGAAGTATGGAAGAGAAAAGACTCAGATATGGGATTTCTGGGTTGGAAAATGACTTTGGCAAGTCATGCAATCTTCCTGAGACTCAGTTTTCTCATCTAAAAAATGGGAATAAGAATAGCTAGCTCACCAGGTAGACAGCTAGATATTTGGCTTGCCTGTCTCACAGGGTTATTTTGGGGCTCAAATAAGGTAGCAAAAATAATGTGGGTTTTTTAATCACTATAGAAACATGAGATGCTATTATTTGGCCCAGCCATACTGCAAGGAGAATTCTCAAGGCAAACGGTGGAGAGGAGCCTGCCTTGATTGCGTCAGCTCGGAGTTACTCCTTTAAGGACTCTTGTCCTTATGATCCTTCCCAAGGTATAGGTTGATTTTATTTTCTTTCTCTGTATGAAGAGGAAATTCAGCCAGGTGTGGTGGCTCATGCCTGTAATCCCAGCACTTTGGGAGGACAAGGCAGGCGGATCACTTGAGATCAGGAGTTTGAAACCAGCCTGGCCAACATGGTGAAACCTCAACCCTACTAAAAATCCCAAAACTTAGCCTGGCATGGTGGTGGACGCCTGTAATCCCAGCTACTCGGGAGGCTGAGACAAGAGAATTGCTTGAACCTGAGAGGTGGAGGTTGTGGTGAACCAAGATCACACCACTGCACTCCAGCCTGGGCGACAGAGAGAGACTCCATGTCAAAAAAAAAAAAAAAAAGAGGAAGAAGAGGAAACGCACATCTAGGAAAGCTTATAGAATTCCCAGCCCCAGGTCTATGAAAGGCAGAATAGGGTAGGAGCATCTGGGAGCTCTAGCCACTTTGGGGTGGTTCCCAGATGACAGTTTTGGTGGTTTCATCTCCAGAAGGAGGGAGGCACTCGTGTTCCAGTTTCTCAACTCATTCTCAAAGTCATTCTACCTTGACATCAATACAAAATAGGTACATGCTGAATTAGTTTAATGAGATGCTAATTAAAGCAATATAAAGTAAAATGTCATTGGGGAAGGATTATACTAGTTAAGTGACAAAGTTTATAGACAAAGACCAAGCAGAGAATGATCAACTCTGTCCACATAAACTGAGGAGTTTCACAAGGTCTTCATGCATCTCTGAAAGCAGAACTATCTCAGATCAAAGTGGATAGGAGTCAAAGCACTTTGAAGTTGGAATCATGTTTAAGGATTTTCTTCCTTCAACGCTCATTTCACAGATAAGCAAAATGAGTCCCATCAAGGGAAAGGATTTGGCCAGAGTGACAAAGTAGATAAAAGGTAGGGCTACGACTAAAACCCAGGTCCTCTATAACCATTGTATTTCCAATAAATGCAGGACTATAACTTCAGTAAAAAGTAGCCAAAGTTCTAGGCCCATATTTTCAGTTCTCCATGCAGGGCACCAAGCTATGCACCAAGCTGTGGCTGATTCCTTGATGCTTAATCATAGCCTCTTATATAGCCAGATACCAGGGTCTGGCGGGGCAGACTAGTGAGGCCTCTCAAGCACTGAAAATATATCACAAGGCTGCAAGTGACCCAGAAAGGTCTGGAAGGATGTAACATGTCACCTGGACAGTAGATAGAAGGACAGAGTATCCTGGTAGAGGTGAATTAATAGCAAGATGTCTTGGCAGGAGGCAGAATGGGAGAGAGAGGGAAAGACAGGGAGTGTCAGGGAGGTGACACAGAATGGGTAAGTGCAAAAAAGTTCCTGTAGGAACTAAGGCAGGTGGAGAAAGAAAACCAAAACCAACCTGCTGGAAGTAGAGTAAAACAGCAGCTTGATTCCAAAAAACAAAAATAAATCATGCAAAAAACCCCAACGGGATGATGCCCCTGGTACAAAGCATGCGATACAAGACCAACACAAGTCTTGTGTGGGTAGAACAGAATGCCTGGCCTAGAACCCCATTAACTACCTTAGGATCCAGAAAGAGTCGGAGGGACTAGTGAGAGTGTCTCCAGTCATAGAGACTAGAGGACTACAGCAGATGAGAAAGCAGATGGATCCTGTTCTTCTATGCACTGCACCCAGAACCTATTTCATCTAGAGATAAAGCAAAGGAGACAAAAGGCAGCTGAGTTGATACACTAAATATGTCTAAAACATTTGCTTCCATAACACAGTCTTTTTTTAAATTGAGAAATAGTGACAGAAAAATTTAAGGGGTGGAGCCCTTTTTTATTGAAGTGACATTGCTCAGATCGTCCTACAGTAGATAACCAGGATGGGAAAGCAGAGCTCTCTAGACATGGCCCTGGATGGCATCTGGAGGAAAGCCAAAGCCACTGGGTCTCCTCCCACTTCCGGTCTTCAGTATATTTTTGGAAATATGTGGTGTAGTTAAATGTCCCATTCGCATAAAGATTTTAGCCTTGAAATCTTTGGCTTTATTCTCAGCTGGACCTAGGCCCGGGGTGACCATCACTTAAGTGATTCCATGCCTTGGGGAGCCTAAGTTAGGGCTTTCATGTTCAAAGGACATGGTCCATTGAAGACTTGGAATATGGACTTGCTCTGATCTTCATAGTCTTCAGTTCTCGGAGCCAAAGCAGGCTGACTTTAAAAAGGTGGCTTGTATTCTCTTCCTCTCTTCCCCACCCCCCATATTATCAACTGTTCAAGGGCAGAGGAAGATAATGGAATATAGGATTGGAGGAGCTGTGGCCACACCGGCAGAATTTAACTCTTGGGCTTTTCAGAGCCTTTCTCCCCAATAGGCAAACCTTTGCTAAGACAACCTTTTGTCAGGAAAAGCAAACCATGTCAGCCAAACTTTTCAACCAGACTTTGAGGGCTGGATCTGAAATAAAAGGAAAATGGTTTTGAAATCTGTATTCAGCCAGCTAGTTTGATATTCCAAATTTGCACAAATTCAGAGGAGGGTGCAAATTCTTTCCTTTCCTTGGGAGAATAACGGGGCGGGGAGGGGTATGATATTAATGATTGTTCCAGGTCAAGACATCAGTTTGAGCTGGTTTAGTTCAGATCAAGAATAGGTCCTAACATTTGAGACAGTCACACCTGGCAAGGAGGGACCTGCACCATTGATGAATGGCATAACACTGCAGGGTGGGTAGAAGCCACACACTTAGTGACAGTTAGAACATACGTTAAAGCGGCATTGCTTGCTAGTTTGTTAGAGGCCTTGTGTGTCAGATGGGGGATAAGAAAATAGAATTGGTGCTGGGGCAGTTCAGGAAGTTCTGCAGAGGCATAACTAGCATAGACACTCAAAGTTCACTCCAAGGGGAGAGAGCAGTGCTTCCTGTGGGAGAAAATGTGATGAGAGATATGAGAAGACTAAAGACTAATTGAACATCCCATGTGAAAAATTCTGTGCTAGGCACAGAATTACATGACAAATACAGTTTTTCACTTAGATATCCATCCACAAGCTAAATAATGTTTCTTATTTTACAGAAGTGGAAACTAGCTAAAAGACCTGTTAGAACTGTGCGTCTAGGCCCCAAAGGCCTGGGCTACTGATGGTGCAAAGACACCAATGGACATGAGCAGGAACCGCTGTAGAGAACAGCAATGGAGGAGAGGATGGATGGGGTTGGAAGGTGGTAGGAAACAGTGATGAAGGCACAGTGGGCCAAACCATAGACAGTGTTAAGTGGCAGACAGATTTTCAGCTGGGGAATTTTAGAAGATGTGTGATGACACTAGCGTTTTATGATCAGGCTAGGAGCTACAGAGGTTCTAGCCTCTTGAACAGAGACTAGATGGAAGGAGGAGAGATTGGAAGTGGGAAATGATGAAGAAACTGACATGGCAATCCAAGAATGAGACCATGTAGATCCAGACTAAGGTTTCTTAACAGGAGTGGAGAGGAATAGATGCAAATAAAAATCCCAGGAATAACCCATGGAACTTGTTTTTTCACTGTGTAATAAGGAAAAAAGATTTCTTATAGTAATAGATCATATTTAACTGTTTCAAATCTTCAAGGAGAAACCACGCAATGTAAGGCCACTTCCAACTTAGGCAAGGCTGCACACAAATCATCCCAGCCAGATGTTTTATTCTGAATGTTTTCCCCATCTCTCTGGAGAGAGTTTCAATGTCTCACAGCCACTGATAGTAGATGTTCTGATGACCTTCCTGCACAATGGAAGCATTGTAACTTCCTGCTGGCTACAGTGCTAATGCATGATGATTGCATGTCACTTCTATAGGATTCCTCTCTTTTGGGAAGTGGGCTATGGTTGAGGAAGGAATGGAGAATAACCTTAAAAGGAGTTCTTTTGACTTGGTGCAGTGGATACTATAGCACCCCGCTTAGATCATCTTTACCAGACTAGCACATCCACCCGCCTAACTGCAACAAGTGTTGGCCCCTAAGAGCCCACAGCTGTCTTGTTCATTGGTCTTGAAGCCAGTGGAGATTATCAATCCTCCACCCACCCATCCTTGAGCAGCCATTGGCTGACTGACCTAGACTCACAAAAACTCAGTCCCCTTGCCTCCAGGTGGAATCAGCTCTGTGGTTCAATTCATGCTCCAGAGAGCCTAAATCAGACTCCAGCTGAGACCCACATCTTTGATTAGTTCCACCCCTTGCTCCATCCTACTTCCTCGAGAGCTCTGCCCCAATAAATCACTTACTCAAGAATCCATGTCTCAGACTCTGCTTCTAGGGAGCCTGCCTTTAAAACACTTGGGACTCAAAAAAATTTAATTCATAACAACTGAATCCACACTATAGATCGAAACTTGTACAGTGTTGGAAGAGCTTTAAATGAGACAGAGATACAAATTAAAGATTAGAAAGACATAACCACCCATAGAGCTGGACCAACGAAGGGCAGAGATGGTGCTTTCCCATTGGTTCTTCCCACTGGTTGAAACTAATAGAAATCCAGTGGACAAGGGAGCCTGGGAAATGTAGTTTTCAGGGAACTGATGTCACACGGAGCAGAACAGGAGAAGGACAGGGAATGAATCCAAGGTGAATAGGTAAATGAACAGCATAAAATAGGGAGAAAACCACAAGTAACACACATAATCAACTATGTTGAGAAACATATCAACTTCCCATTCCCCTCTTCATGAAGCACCAGGGAATCCATCTGCAGGAAGAGTCCAGGAAAAGTCTCTGGACTATTTCTCTTCTCCTCCTTTCTTATACATGTCATCCTTGGATCATTTTCTGGGACCCATGCTGATCATTGGGCTGGTGACTTCCTGTAGTAGGCCTGATAACTGATATACTAACTGCAGAGAATTCTGCAGTCTCCTTTTCCCAAACTTCTCACTCCAGGATTTGCAGTAGAACATTTTTATCAACTCTGTCTACATTTCTTGCTGTCTTTGCTCCTATTTGGTACTACGCTATTTAATGCAAATGTTGGAATTGAGATTTACCTCTAATTTTGTAAATAAAATTGCAAAAAGCTGAGAAATGCCACCTGCCCTTTGTATTATCATGATCAAATGGGTTGATAGGCCTCTCAGACTTTAGTGGGGATGGGACATCCTCTATTTAATCTTGATACTAGTGAAAAATTGTGCCCTTCCCCACTCATTGCTTTTAGAAATACTATGTGTTTGCCTCCTTGTGTCACTGTCCACCCTCCCACCACCTCCATCAAGCTGTTACGTTTGCTATTTTTACCCTTTCATGTGTAAGGTAAAAATAATAGATTTTTATTAAATTAATGGATTAATCACCAAGTGTGAACCTCAAGTCCCTTTTATGCCAGTTGGCAAAGCAATTCATCCCTCACCTTTCGGCTGAGCTGTCTTCCAATTTATGGGTCAGATGGGCCCCCTTTTTCTGTGTCCTATCCACACAGCAGGGCCCAAGAGGCTCTTTCATTTCTTAGGCCCCAGGGATGGTTTTGCCGCCGAATCAGAGCTGCCTCATTGTCTGCTCACTGAGATGGTGCTTTGCATCCAGAGATGTGAATGTCTTTGAATTCAGTTCGCAAACAAAGGTCCTTTAGGGACATCAAATGTTTTACATGTGCCTCATGGGTTTCTTGCTTGGTAGTCTTATTCATTCATTCAACACATATTTATTGAGCACCTACTATGGGTTTGGCTCTGGGCATGTAATGGCGACTGTAGGCAAATGAAGGGCAGAGAGTATGCTATAACTTGACTGATCTGCCCCCACAACACTAGCAAGACACCTCAATCAGAGCTTTGCTTAAATATTCTCAATCTGTCTTTCAAAAAATTCTAATTGAGAGAGGACTGCATGCTAGGCACTGTGCTAGGCACACATTTGATGATTAGCATGGTGAATAGTATTATTTGTCTATGATTCTTTTATGCTTCTGGTGGTTTTCTGTGGGTGAAGCTCACTTCTCCATCCGATTTACTCTGGACCTGGCTGTGATACTTGCCTTGGCCAATGGAATGTGAGCAGAGTGGACAGGGTATAAATGCGGGGCTGAGGCCTTAAGAATCATCACGTACTGTTTCTCCCTCATCTTGGAGCTTCTTACTTCCCCCATGGGAAGGGACTTCTTCAGGAAGTGGTTGGGCTTTCAGGTGGGATGCTGAGAAAACCACATGGGCAACTAGAAACCTGGAGTCTGGAGATGCACCTGAGTTGCAGCTGACCCACAGACTTATGAGTGACAGATAAATGCTTGTTGTTGAAAGCCACTAGGATTTGGGGTTGTTATACAATAATATTGCAATTTTTAAAACCTGCCTAATAAGGTAACTGCTCCAAACTTTGGTTGTTTTCCATTCGCAGTACCCACTTCTTGCAGCTCCTTGTTCCATGAGTTTCAAAGCAAATACCATATGTATGATACTAAATATAGCACCTAGCATATATAATAAGTGCTTCAAAAATAGTGGCCTTGTCATTGTCATTAATATTAATAGCACTACAAGATTCATGTATTGGGTCCTTTTCAATGACTGTGGTATATACACTTTGCAGTAGGTTCCAGATTAATCTATGGCCTGGTTTATAAAGCCAGATCTCCCATGACACCTAAATCAGCTGGGCTCAGATCATAATTGCTCTCTGAGCTGACAACATTTTAACTTGAATTTCCTTTAATATACCAAGTGAATACTGTATGAATTGCAGGTGCTAAAATTTATTACCAGATCACTTGATTTGAGATATGTGGGCCAAGGGAATACACCATCACAATCTCTGCACATCATTAAAGAGCTGGTTTTCTCAAGAACATCAGGTGAGGGGAGTAATTTAACGAGAGCAATAACAGACTTCCAAATAAAAATTCAGGCTCTGAGAATTAGGTCATCCTAAGTGGAACTCAGAAACCTGGGCCTAAAAATAGACTAATTCCATGCAGGGTAAGAGATGAAGCATTTGGACCTATATGAGACAGAAAGTTAGAACTGGAATCTTTGTATAAATCCAGAATTCTCAAATGTCCCACACTCACTGACATAATGTGATGATTAATCTTGTCCATCAACTTGACTGGGCTATGGTGTCCAGATATTTGGTCAAACATTATTCTGTATGTTTCTGTGAAGGGTTTTTTAATGAGATTAATATTTAAACCAGTGGACTTTGAGTGAAGCAGATTACTCTCCATACGGTGAATGGGCCTCATCCAATCAGTTCGTTAATTAGGAAAAGACTGACCTCCCTGGAAGAAGAGGAAATTTTGCCAGCAGACCACCTATGGACTCCAGCTGCAACTCTTCCTTGAGTCTCCTGCCTCCTGCCTACGCTGCTGACTTTGGACTTGCCAATCCTCCACTATCATGTAAACCAATTCCTTAAAATAAATCTCTCTCTCTCTTTCTCTCTCCCTCCACACATACATAGACACATAAACACATACCCTATTGGTTGTGTTTCCCTGGAGGATGCTGACTAACATACACAGTGAACTAGAGAAAGTCTACCTGCCCTCAAAACAAAATGGCCAACAAGCTTGAATCTCTCTTAACCACCCATTTTAATGAAAATGAGTCTACTTAGGAAATTTGCAAATGTGTCGCAGGAGACCCCAAACCTAGAAATTAATAAAAGGTTATTCTCAGTAGGCAACATCTCTGGGGCATCTGGAAGGAAGCAAAACTAAAACTGTTTCGGAAGAATGTAGGAAGCTTCCACCCTAAGATACACAGGACATTCACAAATAAAGCCCATGAAATATGAACTCACAATTTCAAATTATGAAACATATCCTGGAATAAAATGCCATGAGCCATAGTCAGGAGAATCAATTAACAGCAAATTTAGAGTTTTAAGAACTTTAGACAATAAGAGTATCAAATTCAGAATATAAAAATAAATCATTTATAATATAGAATTTACTTCACTGTAAAATTTTGGGCAAGTTACTTAATCTCTACACCTCAGTTTCCATATCTGTCAGTGGATCTCTGAAATCTGCATTTTCAGAGGATCGCTAAGGGCGTCTGATGCACACTCTGTCTTGGAATCTACTGCCCTGGTCATACTACGTCAGGAGCATTGTAGGACATTACATGTTCGCCTGCCTTCTGGATGGAGGTCATTCTTTCCATTGCCTGCTCACTTTCCTCTCACCCCGCACACAGGTAGGATCACTTCCTCCTGAGTGAAAGGGACATGGAGACTCTGTGTGGTGCATTTACTATTTAATACATGCCTATTACTACCGAGAAAAATGCCATTAGGTTTGGCTGGGAATCTTGGTTGCCAACCATCTCTGCTGAAGATAAGCAAAGAAATTGAGCCACAGGATCAAGAGCATAGGTGGCCTCAGAACCAAAATATGGTAAGAGTACCAGTTAGCCACCACTATTGTTCACCACAGCAAGGAACTGATTAAATTATATTGCTACCCTAAAGTATCAGGGGCTGCAAGAAGGGGACCAACTGAGGAACAAAACTAAGGATATCACGGTAGGAACAAAATGATCAATACTAAAGCTTCCCAGTGTAAGATTTGATTCTTCAACAAAATATGTAGGGGAGTGGAGGAGAGCACACTAAGGTTGTTCAGGTTAGAAACAACTGGCTATTTCTCCGAAGGAGAATAATAAGAAAATTGTCCTCATGTGTGCAAATTTCAAGTGTAGGTGGGGTCACTTGACAAGGGGCAGGAAAGGGGGCTTTCTGGAAAGGTGAGTCTGATGGTGGATGCCCTTGGGTTGTGGCAAGAAAGTAGAGCCTTAATTGAGGAAAACAGAGGCAGCCACAAGAGAGGGTGGCCCCGGGGGGCCAGGGAGGTAAACACATTCCCATAGCTTCAGTGAACACCTGCATGATGATGTTGGAACCTAACTACACACACAGGGATGGTCCAGAGGTGGACAAGAGACAGAATCATTAGGAAGTCACACCCTGGGAGAAAAAGCACAAAGGAGGTGAGCAATTCACCCAGGGACCCTGCTAACACACATACTCAAGGAAGCCAGGAGAGAGAGTCACTCCCTTAGTGGTGGGTGGTGTGTCCACCCAATGAAAAGAAGTTGCTCCCCTGAGGACACAGGGATGCACAAAGGATCACTGGCAGGAGAAAATGCAGCAGGAATGGACTATTCAAGCTGGTTGTACATGCTGACAGCTGTTTTTCCTCCCTTTTTTTTTTTTTTTTTTTTGTCTCATTAGCCGGACAGTATCCACTTTGGGAGTGGAGGGCACTTCCCACCCACCAGCGTGGTATGTACCTATGTCTCACCACTTGCTGGCAGAGTTTAAAGAGTAAGCTCATCTTGCCCTCAAGGAAAGGGGAGCCAGTTTTTATGATTGCTAAATATCGGAGCTCTGGGTTTTAATGAGCCAAAGTTAATTGTGAAAGAATAAAATAGAGCTTTTGTGTGTCAGAACCGGAAGGAAGACTGTGGGAATAGGAGCAAGCAAATAGGATCTGGGGCAGAGACTGGAAGCTCGAGACGTGCCATCTGAACACCTAGAGGGGAGGTTGGTGGGGGGCCCAAGACCCCTAGTATGTGATAGGGTTAGTGATGCCTTCTTTACTTTGGCGACATTACAGAATTAGGGTGGAAATCCCCAGATACTAGCTGTTACACCAGAAGACAACTTATTAGCCCTTCTGGGGATGTGAGTGGCATAACCAGGACACCAGGGGAGACAATCTGTTATTTCATAGCAAGTTGCTGACAACATCTGCTACTGACCTATCATGCACAGGCTTGTCTGGAGGGCGTATCCAGGCAAACAAAAGGCACTAAACCCACTTGTGGCTTTACCTCTTTAAAGGAGATAGCACAGCAAAAAACATTCCATCCTGTAAAACAACAATAACCCAAGTGGAGCCCAGGGATACACAGGCCTACCTCAGGCCTCTTGCACTTGCTGTTCCCTCTGCTGAGGACTCTTTCTATAGATATTTGTGTGATCCCCTCCCTCACTTCACTCCATTGTCTTCTGAAATACCAGTCCCTCAGAGAGGCCTTCTATGGCCATCCCAACTGAAATAGCACCACCCTCAACCCTAACTCTGCCTGAATTTTCTTCAGAACACATGTTACTCTTTGTATCATTCCGCATATTTATTTATTTATTTTCTGTATCTCTCTAAGATACAAGCTTCAAGAGGGCAGATAATTTGTTTATTTTGTTCACTGCTATATCCCGATTATCTAGAGCAATGCCTGGTACATGATAGGCATTCAGTTAATATTAGTGAGTAAATGGACCATCAAAATAGAAAAATTAGCCCCTGCATAAATACTTTAGTTAAAACATAGGTATATTCATAGGGATTTTATTTCAAGTCAGTGGGGTATCATCCTAGCCTAATGTTTAGCTGTTACAAGCTAAAGAAAACCAGATTGTCTTACTAAACCACTCTGCTATTAAAAAAGAAAAAGTTGTCTAGAGCCTGACTCTAGACCTGTTGGGCTGCTCCATCAATTGATTTCTCAGCCATTGATTAATCTTTGTGTAGTTGTCAGAGCTTGAGAACATCAATCAGCTAATAGCTGTCACTAATCCACAAGCAAGGAAACAGGGTCTGTCCAGTCACTTCTGTTCTTGGCTTCATTGTTTTCCTTCTTTAATGTAAATGTAATTCAGTTTCCTTCTTTAAATGTAAAGCAATACAAGGATGATGTAAGATAAATTCAATGCAAAACAGTATACGATAAAAAGTAAATTTCCTCTTAACATCAGTGACCCTTGGCCTCCCTCATCAGGAACATCTATTGGTATCTCATTGTGGTTACAATTTATACTGCCCTCATTACAAAGAAATTAATCAGCTTTTCATGCTTTGTTTTGTGTTTTTTTGGCCATTTGTATATCCTCTTCTCTAAGTGATTTGTTCTGAGCCCCTTGCCTATTTTTTCATTGGGTTTTATGCCTTTTTCTTTTGAATTTGTTGAACTTTACTTTCCAGATACAGGTCCTCTGTCAATTTTGTGTTTCAAATATTTTCTCCTACTCTTTGGCTTGCATTTTCATGTTATTTTTGTGAACAGAAGTTACTGATTTTGAGCCTGATTTTGATAACCATTTCCTTACGATAGTCAGTGTTTTTGTTTCTTATTTAATCCAAGATAATGAAGATATTTTCCTACATTGTCTTCTAGAGAATTTATTGTTTTGCCTTTCACATTTATGTTTAAAATTCACCTGGAATTTAGTTTTGTGTAATGTGAAGTAGGGATTCAGTTAAATGTTTTCATGTTGATACCCCATTGATATCCCATTGTTTCAGCACCGTTTATGGGAAAGTCTTTTTTCTAATCTTCTGTAGTACTGCCTTGATTTAAATTAAGTTTCTACACCTGTATAGGTTTGTTTCTTGGCTCTGTATTCTCTATCATTGGTGTATTTGTCTAGATTTCACCTTAGTCATCTATACTGTTTTTGTGTGTGTATGAGACAGAGTCTCACTCTATTGCCCAGGCTGGAGTGGAGTGGCACAATCTTTGCTCACTGCAACTTCCACCTCCTGGGTTCAAGTGATTCTTGTGCCTCAGCCTCCCAGGCAGCTGGGACTACAGGCATGTGCCACCACACTCTGCTAATTTTTGTGTTTTTAGTAGAGATGAGGGTCTCATCATATTAGCCAGGCTGGTCTTGAACTCCTGGCCTCAAGCGATCCGCCCACCTTGACCTCCCAAAGTGCTGGGAGCATGAGCCACTATCCCAGCCTAGACCTTAATTATTAGACCTTTATAATAGTCCTTGTTTGCTAGAGCAAATCATCTTGCTTTATGTTTCTTCTTCAACAATGTCTTGGTTATTCTTGGCCCTTTGCACTTCCGTATAAATTCTAGAAAGAACTTATTAATTTTCAGAAAACAAAAAACCTATTCATATTTCATTTGAGATATCAATTTAATAAGAATCTTTTATGATATTGAGTTTTCTAATCTCTGAACGTGGTGTGCCTTTCACATACACATACACAGATATGTAATTTTGGGGGGAGAGGCTTTCTAGTTTACCAAGTATTTTATACTATTATACAGACAATTTATTTTATTTATAATTTGTTTATCGCTAATACATGTAGAAATGAAATGGATACAAATGTAGATTGATTTTGCATTCTACAATATTGCTATTAAGTCTGATTTATTTGTAATACTCTTGAATGTTCTGTGTGTATGATCATAGCATATCTCAATAATGGCAATTTTGTTTCTTCCGTTCTAATCACTACGTATTTTATTTATTATTCTTACCTTACTGAACTGTTCAGGACCTCCAGGAAAATGTCGACTAGAAGACGTGATAACTGTACTAGTTATTTCTTGTTGCTGATCCCAAAGGAAAAGGCTTTGGTATTTCATCATTAAATATAATGTTTCTGCAGTTTTTTAAAATTAGATACTCTTTAATTGAATAAGGAATTCTCCTTCTCCTCCTAGCTCATTGTTATTTTTAAGATTATGAATGAATATTGAATTTTGCCAAATACGTCTGCATTTTTTGAAAAACATGATTTTTCCATTCTTATTTCTTAATGTGGCAAAACACATTAATGGGTTTGCTAATGTTCTACTAACCTTGCATTTGCATTTCTGGACTAAATCTAAGTTGGTTATGATGTATTTTCTATATACATATATATGGATGTGTGTGTGTGTGTGTGTGTGTGTGTGTGTGTATGACTGGATTGTGTTTGCTAATTTTTTAAAGGAATTTTTAATGTATGATCATGAGTAAAATTAACTTACTTTTGTCTCTTACTCTGGTCTTATCAGGCTTGGTATGAAGTTATACTGGCATCATAAAATGAATTGAGGCATTTTTTTTTTTATAATTTTCTGTTCTCCAAAAGAGTTTGTTTAAGATTGGCATTATTTCTTCCTTAAATTTTTATGGAATTTAACAATGATAGCTTTGGGGCCTATAGTTTTATATAGGGGAAGTATTTTTTTAATTATGGATTTAATTTATTCAATAATAATAGGATTATTCAGGTGTTTAAAATTCTCGCTTCCTGTCTTTTTTGTAAATCGTATTTTTCTAGGATTTTTTCCATGCATTTTAATTTTCAAGCTATTTGGCATAATGTTTAAAACATTCTTTCATTGTCATTTTAATGTCTGTATAATATTATTACACTGATCATTTGTGTGACTTTTTCTCCTTTTTTGGATCAATCTTACCAAAAGTTTATCAATTTCTTTCTTTTCTTTTTTAGATGGAGTCTTGCTCTGTCACCCAGGCTGGAGTACAGAAGTACAGTGGTGCGATCTGCAACCTCCGCCTCCTGGGTTCAAGCAATTCTCCTGTCTCAGCCTCCCGAGTAGCTGGGACTACAGACCCATGCCATCATACCCAGCTAATTTTTGTATTTTTAGCAGAGACAAGGTTTCACCATATCAGTCAGGCTGGTCTCGAACTCCTGACCTCAGGTGATCCCCCTGCCTTGGCCTCCCAAAGTGCTGGGATGACAGGCGTAAGCCACCTCGCCTGGCCAGTTTATCAATTTCATTAAGCTTTCCAAATAATCAAATGTGTTGGTCCTGTTGATTTTTCTCTTTCATATGTTCGCTTTCTATTTTATTAATATCTGTGTTTTTCTGTATTATTTCTTTCCATTTATTTACCTTCTTTTTGTAATTATCTGAGATGAATGAATCTTGGCTTGGTAATTATATATAGAATTACTAAGCTGAGATTCAGAGAAGAGGGATAAACCTGGAACTTGGAGCCACTTTTGCCCAGGAGATAATTTATATATACATGTACATATATTCAGTGTATGTACACATAAATGAGGGGGGTTGGCTCTAAGCAACAAACACTCACCTCTGCATAACTTAAGTACAAAATAGCCAGTCACAGAATGGAAGGAAGGGCTGAAGAACCAGGTTTCAAAGAGAATAGGTGCGAGGGCAGGCCAGGGATCTGGGAAGCAGAAACTAATATTTTTTTATTGCTCTGTTCAAAAGTCAAGTTCCAAGAAGTGAGCATCTGATCTGTGTCAAGTGCCCACCTCTTGGCTAGGAGCAGGTAGGGCAGACTGCATGCAGTGAGAAAGACTGGTTCCTCTGAAGCAAATTCAGAGGCTATTTATCAGAAGATTTGGGAATGAATAATGGGCAGACAAAAATAACAAATGTTCACTGTAGATAGAGAAAAAGAAATACAGCAGGAGAGACACAGGAGCAAGGAAGCAGAAGAGAAAGAAAGAAAAGTGGAGAGAAATTGGTAAAATGAGGTGGGGTGGTTTGGATCAGTGTGAGCCATCCGAAATGAGAGAATGTGCCAACCATCAAGAAAAATCATTGAAGCTCTTCCCCTATCCAGGGACACATATGACTTTTGTCAGTCTTAATGGGCCCCTTCCTCCATTAAAAATACTAAAAATTGGCTGGGCGCGGTGGCTCACGCCTGTAATCTCTGCACTTTGGGAGGCCGAGGCGGGTGGATCACGAGGTCAGGAGGTCGAGACCATCCTGGCTAACACGGTGAAGCCCCGTCTCTACTAAAAATACAAAAAATTAGCCGGGTGTGGTGGCAGGCGCCTGTAGCCCCAGCTACCTGGGAGGCTGAGGCAGGAGAATGGCGTGAACCCGGGAGGCGGAGCTGCAGTGAGCCGAGATCGCACCACTGCACTCCAGCCTGGGTGACGGAGCAAGACTCCATCTCAAAAAAAAAAAAGAAAAATTAAAAATTATATTTTATGACGGTATTGGTATAAAGACAAATATAATTCAGACTGGATTTATTATTATGTATCACGATTATTATATTCATGTTTTTCTTCTGATCTTAAAAGGAATCAAAATTAAGACATTTTCATGAACCCCTAAAAGTATTGTGGGCCCTAGATGCTCTGCCTACTCCTTCTTCTCTTCTGTAAGATGCAGCTTGCACTGGCATTTGCTACCATCTCCATGCACGTCAGTCCATCTTCCAGCTGCCAGCACCCAAAGCACTTTGCCCGAGAGCTCTCTCTGGCTGCTGGAGGCAGCTATTTGACATCCTTATCCCACAGCTCTTAAACAATAGCTAATGGGAGATGGTATTTAAATACCCCAAATCCTTACCCCTCAGAGGCACATGTTCTTCATTGACTCCCAGAGGACCTAAGCAAGATTAACCTCTAGTCCCCCAATGTGGTAACTTGGTTAGTATGAACTTCTGTTGGCAACTTTCCCTTTCCTGTTTCACTCCTCCACTGCCCTGCCAGTGGTTTCCGGGATCTCCTCCCCCACAAAAAAACATTCACACTCAAATCCTTGTCTCAGTCTGCTGCTGGGAGAACTCAAACTGAGACACCACAGAGACAGTTCAGATATGAGTCCCTGTCCAAATCTCATGTTGAATTGTAATCCCCAGTATTGGAGGTAGGGCCTAGTGCAGGTGATTAAGTCACAGGGGTGGATTTCTCATGAGTGGTTTAGCATCATCCCTTTGGTGCCATCACTACTCGTGATAGTGAGTGACTTCTTGCAAGATCTGGCTATTTAAAAGTGTGTGGCACCTCGCTCTCTCACTCTTGCTCCTGCTTTCACCATGTGACATGCCTGCTCTCCCTTAGCCTTCCACCATGAAGCTTCCTGAAACTTCTCTAGAAACCTAGCAGACATTAGCACCATGCTTCCTATGAAGCCCACAGAACCAATTAAACCTCTTTATAAATTACCCAGTCTCAGGTATTTCTTTATAGCAATGCAAGAACAGCCTAACACAACTCCACTTCAGGTTAGCTTGCACTGGGGCATGAGGAAACAAAGCTCTCTAAAATATCAGCCTTACAACCAAATACAAAGGGCTAGTGCCTTCACTCTGCAGAGAGGGGAAGGACAAAGAGTCTTCTACTAATTATTTTCTTACAGAGCTGTGACCTTGTTGGGAGGGGTAATCTGGCCTTGAATATTTCCTTGGTTCACTGTTGTGAAAATATTATTCCAGAAGTTTTTCTGGTCATTGGACTTTCTTAGCCTGGCATTTGTTCTTGTTTCAATTTCATATGAAAACTTTAGTGTTGGCCAAAGAATGCTGGACTATTTAATTCTATCAAAGCCTGGTGAAATCTTTCTTCCTGGTGTTTTGGCTGGCGGAGTTACTTAATTTGTACAAACCAACAGCAACAGGGCAAAGCACTTTGACAATATAAAGGGTTATGGAAGGAATAATTCACATTAATCATCTGAGTTATGCTTTCATTTGCTTTAATGTGGTGGATTTGGCCATGGGGGCAGTAGGTCTTATGACTGCCCCTCAGAATAAAAGTTTAAAGGAATGTGTATTTCTGGAAAATCACTTTTCTGTAACACACCCAGAGTTCTTTTAAAGATACTTTAGTTTGCAAAACTTCAAATGAAGAGCCATTATTTACTTTATAATCCAAGGCAGAGCCAATGGGAAACCCTGGGAGAGAAGAAGCTGGAGGAATCATACATGTTTTCATGGTGGAACTTTGCAACAAATGTAATTTATTTTTTCTTTAAAATAGTTCTTATGGTTTTTCCCACATTGTTACATGGGCAATTTTCATCTCTGGTGTTCCCAAGGAGTCAGATCACAAAACAGCATAATGCTTAACAACATGAGCTTCAAACTCAGAAAGATCTGGGTTTGAATCCTACCACTTGTGTGTGACTTTGGACTGGTTACCTAACCTCTCTATACCCCTGTAGATTGAAGATAATTATTTTACCCTCCTCATATACACATGAGGTTAGTGAGGGTATAAAAAATAATGCACAACAGTACTTAGCATGCACTGAATGTATTATGTACTAACTATTACTATTTTTTGTTTCTTGACCTTAGCCAATGTTCCCTTAACCTGAATCCCTCTAATAACTTTTCTAGACACTCATAACATCCTCAGCAACTACCAAGCAGTTTCCACTCAAGGCCAGCGTGTCCTCTGCATGGC
This sequence comes from Pan troglodytes, assembly GCF_028858775.2. Lineage (NCBI taxonomy): Eukaryota > Metazoa > Chordata > Mammalia > Primates > Hominidae > Pan > Pan troglodytes. The sequence continues at coordinate 44,878,925 of NC_086015.1, forward strand.
TGATCATCTGGTGTAAGATCTATAGCTACAAAATCCTGTCCGCACCTTCGAGTCTCCTGGGAGCCTGATCCCAAGCTTCTGTCCCCTTGTCCACCATGTCAGACACTCTTTAGGATTAGGTGACTAGGGTGGGACTTGGTCAAGTCTGGTGTTATGATCTCTAAAGGCCACTGAAAAGCTAACTGGCCACCTACAAGGGATTTGAGGGCTTGCCTCAACCTTTTCGCCTTAGTGAAGGCAAGGTAATTAGGTGACAGAATGAGCAGAGGCCTGGAGCACTGAGAGGCAAGAAAAGTAAACTTCAGTAGGGGATACTGAGGGTACATCAGAACCCCAAGACGTCCAAGGCAACCAGGGCACACAGGGAAAAGACGAGGGTAGGCCGTGGTCAGAGCTGTCCGGATGAAGTCCAGAAGTGAGATGGCCACCAGAGATGAGTATGAACTTTGACATCCTCAACAGTCAACCCAGATGACCCAGGAGCTCAAAGTAACAACCACAAAAATAGTAACACATTCTACTGGTCTTTTGCTTTATCTCTGATATGGTTTGGCTGTGTCCCCACCCAAATCTTATCTTGAACTGTAACTCCCATAATTCTCATGTGTCATGGGAGGGACCTGGTGGGAGGTAATTGAGTCATGGAGCAGGTCTTTTCTGTGCTGTTCTCATGATAATAAATAAGTCTCATGAGATCTGATGGTTTTAAAAGGGCAGTTCCCCTGCACATGCTCTTGCCTGCCACCATGTAAGACATTGGCTTTGCTCCTCATTTGCCTTCCACCATGACTGTGAGGCCTCCCCAGCCATGTGGAACTGTGAGTCAATCAAACTTCCTTTTTTTTTTTTTGAGATGGAGTTTCGCTCCTGTTGCCCAGGCTGGAGTGCAATGGCAAGATCGCGGCTCACTGCAACCTCCGCCTCCCAGGTTCAAGCGATTCTTCTGTCTCAGTCTCCCGAGTAGCTAGGATTACAGGCATGCACCACCATGCCCAGCTAATTTTGTATTTTTAGTAGAGACAGAGTTTCTCCATGTTGGTCAGGCTGGTCTCGAACTCCCGACCTCAGGTGATCCGCCTGCCTCGGCCTCCCAAAGTGCTGGGATTACAGGCGTGAGCCACCGCGCCTCGCCAAACTTCTTTCCTTTGTAAGTTACCCAGTCTCAGGCATGTCTTTATTGACAGAGTGAGAACAAAATAATATAATCTCCATATCTGGTAGAGTGCTAAGCAGTGGCTGCTTCATGTAATAGTCACCAACATCCATGTGTTTTTCTGGGGCAGAAGTGCCAAGGCAGAGCCCGCAGTCAGCAGTGGGAGATCTGGGAAGAAGTCTCCACCTCAGCCCTTCCATTCACAAGCTGAGTGACAAGGGCAAACCACACAGCCTCCTGAATCTCAATAGATTCACTCTGCTGGGCAGTGGGGAGAGCCAAATGAGGCAGGGCACATGAGCTGCTTTGTAAACTTTACAGGGTCGTGCGAATAATATGTGACTCAACTTACGGTGCTTAACCCAGGGTCTGTCACCTGTAGTAAGGTGTTAATATTGAAGTTTCCACAGACACAATGAAACACAATAGTGTGAAATTCCAAAGCCAGATCTCTCATGCAAAAATTATCAGGAAAATTGTGAGGAACTGGTTTCATAACTTCTAAGTCCCCTCTTACCTACTCTGGGAATACAAAAAGAGAGAGAGAGAATGAGAGAATTTTGAACATGTGTGTGAGTATGTGTGATGTATTCGTTTTTCAGAGAAAGCTGTGGTCGTGTCATGAGGCTTCCCACTCCACCCATGGGAAAGAGGTAGGGAGTGCCGTCTTTGCCTCAGATTTAGCAAGGAGGCTTCCACGGGATCACTCAGAAAACTGTGAAACACATTGCCTGCATTTGAAAGTGTGGAAGGAAAGATCAGTGTCTTACTGTGCAACTGACAGAGATAAAATGGCCCATGGTTTCAAGGTTGAGGGGGTGGGGCTGGGTGGAGGTAGGCCCTGCAGGAGAGAGGAACAGAGTGGGATTTGCTTGGGTTCATCTCAACAGGGGCCCCAGGAGCTGAGGGGAGATGCTGGATCTCTAGGGGCTGTGGAAGCGCCCTCAACTGACTCCTGGAAGCGAGAAGCATCTGTTAGGATGAAGGGAACACCCAGTGAAGGGCCAACAGGAGACCTTCAAGGAGCCCCCAGATGCTCCCTAAGAAAAATGATCAGCTCCAAACATCTGCCATACCAAGAAAAAACAGATCTAGTTCTATTCACAATCAAGCAGATTTTTCCTGCTCCTACATCTCCATTCTCCCTCTGCAGCTACCCCTGACAGTCAGCAACTGTCCACCATGTTGGGCTCTGTACAGACTGATGGTTCTGTATTGTGAATATACTCTCCCCAGAGACACTGTTCAACTGCAGAAATCTGCCCCTGTGCCTTTAGAATTCACCAGCATCCTGGGGTGAAAGAGATCCAAGGGAAGTTTTACCTTTCTCTCTGCCTCTTGGCAGGCAACCTGGAACAAGTCTTGATGCATGATCCCAAACCAGACTAGCTACATAATCTGTGGGGCCTAAGGTAAGATGAAAAGGTAGGGACCCTTGTTTAGAAATTATTAAGAATTTTAAGACAGCAATAACAGAACATTAAACCAAGAGTAGAGCCCTTCTAAGTGTGGAGTCCTGTGTAAACTGCACAGGTCAGGGGCCCACGAAGCTGGCCCTGACCCCAAATTATCTCTTCCATTAGTAAGCACTTATAGAGGAGTCCGGAATGTGGCTGCCTTTGAGGGAGATCTTCCTTAAACTGCACCCTTCACAGTGAGTTAAACAAGCATCAGCCAGCAGTTCTCTTCTACCTCCTTCAAGCAGGAAACTAAGGCAATGGGAGCTGACTAGTGGCCGTTGTAACGGGAATTCTATGAATGCAAGAAAGTCTCAGCCCAGCAATGTGGCCATGGGTCCCGGAGGAAAAAATTCCTTGGCAGGTAGTTTCCATGTGAGAGCTCGGGACGGCTGGAACATTTATTTACCTGCAATCATGAGAACTGAAGAGTGACTCTCAGCTCACAATAGCATGGGCTGGTCCGGAGCTGTTCAGGATTTTGTGGGCTGGGTGGTGTAAATCCTGGCCAGATTCTCCTGGGAGGCAGCCATATCCCCTGTGGGCAGGAAAGCCTCCTGAGAGACTAAACAGGGCAAGCTTTTCAAAAAACAAAATAATTAGTAAAAGGAGGAGTGAGCACTTTCAAGGGGTCCCCTTCGGGGTCCTCACGCCTTTAACCACCCCTCCCTTCTTGGCTCACTGGTGAGTGTCAGCCCAGTGGGGACACAAAGAGATCCCAGCTACATATCAGCAGCTCGCAAAGCAGAAGAAAGGCTCTGGTGTCCAGGCTTACTCCTGTTCCTTCATCGTCTTAGAAACAGGGACTTGCAGGCAAACAGTCCCATTACAATGACGAAGACTACTCTCAACATGATGCACCCAAATGAATGCATTTACCGGTTTGATGTCTGCCTTTCCTCCTGGTTTGTAAGCTCTATGAGGGAATGGGCTGTGCCTACCTGATTTCTTGTGTGCCAGAGTGTACAAAACATGTTTCAATGTATTTGTTGAATAAATGAATGAATTTAAAAGGGATAAGTGAATGGAAATTTTGTAGAGATTTGTCAGGGCTCCTTAAAAGGCCTGGCTCTATCTCCACTTGTCTTAGGTTGCATTCCGTAGAAGCAGATCCTGAGAAGATGATGAAGTGCACATGTCTGTTGAGAAAATGCTGTCAGGAGAAGGGGGGAAGGTAAGCCAGGTGCAGCAGAGGACCGAGCAAGGTTGGGGTCTCAGCTGGACACTTCTTGGACCTGTTCCCACGGGAGCTCTGGAGCATGAACTGTACCACAGAATTGTCTCACCTAGAGATAAGAGGCCTGCCTTTTGTACCCTATGCCAGTCATGGATTACATGCTGCACCTGGTGGGAAGGTGGGGAACCTCCCAACAGCGATTCTCTGAGGAGGGCAGCTGTGATTTCCTTAGCAGACAACACTCTCAGCAGCTGGGAGATGGGTGTAGCAACCACTCTCCATGAGACCACCCATTCTCACCCCCTCCAACAGCAAGCATGCCTGAGCAGGTGGGTCCCAAGATCTATATTCTCAGAAAAATTGGGAAACTAAGCTTTAGTCTGCTAGCCTAAGCCACATTTACAGCCTGAAGGGTATGTTGTCCTTTCCCAGCGATCACAAAAAGGATGCTTTATTTTCTGTTTGGCTGCTAGTTCTTTTGAACACAGAAAACTCTGTCCAGGACCCTGGAGGGGAGAAGCAAAGGGAGTTGGAGGGTTACCAAAACCTTTCTCTCATTCCACATTAGACACTGCCTGTATGGAGAGAGGTGTGTGATACAGAGAAGAGTCAAAGTGACTCAAAGTCTCAGCTGAGAGGTGCTACTAATGGACATCAGCTCCCACAAGCCGCTGGTGGAAGCCCTCCCTGGCTTTGGACAGCACTTGGCTTAGATTCCAAACTCTGCATCCCATCACCAAAGCCTCACCTCATCTAATCACTGGCCACCTCTCTAACCTCATCTCCTCCCACTCTCCTGTTATCATGCTCCAGCAGCTCAGCATCTTTTCTGTTTGGGGCCTTGGCTCTCTCAGGGCTTTGGTGCTTGCTGTTCCCTGCACCTGGAACAGTTTCCTCCCTGATTGCCTCCCTGGAGAAGCCAGTGTTGGTCACTCAGTCCAAAGAGGTCCATACCCCTAACCCATCACCACCTAAACTATCATTTCCTGCTGTTTCTCTTCTTCATTTATTGCTTGTTTATTGGATTCTCTCACCCCTCTCTAAAATGCAAGCTCCACGAGAACACAGATATTGGCTAAATTACTTGTGGCTGTAACATCAGTGACTACAAGTAGGAAAGTCAGGGAAGGGAGCTATTTGAGAGTGAAGGAGGAGGAAGAATCATATATAATATTTGGTAGAAGCTGTGATTGATGTTCCAGTGAAATATGTGGATGGAAATGCCCAGGAGACAGCTAGAGATGCCTGGCTAGACCCAAGAGAGTTTGAGCCTGGGATACGTATTTCGGAGTCCTTCCCATAAAGCTAATAGCTAAAGTCGATATGGAAGAGAAGACAGTGAAGAGCAGAGCCTTAGGCAACACCCACATTCTGGAGATTTATTTTATCATGTTACCTAGAATGTTCCTCCATCTCCTATCAAGCACCCCTCTCTCAAAACTGAAGTTGCAGATTAAGAATTACTTGCCTCTTTCCCCACATTTATAATCCCTGCCCCCTGTTGCAGATGCAGAACAGCAATCCAAGTCCCTTCTGGAAGCAGCCCTCTCCCTCCTGGCAGCTGACAGAAGTCTCTCTGGCCAGGCCGGCCTTTTGGCTGCTCTGCATATGGAAGTTCAATTACCGTCAATGGGAGGCCCATCGGCAGGGTGAGGGCAGAATACACAATGGAGATCGGTGTACCAGATAGGCGCCTAGATCAAAGAAGAACCCAGAGTTTGTGAAGTCCTTTCATCCTCCCTGATGAAAGGTGATACATGAAGGCAAAATTATTATGATTATTTCATTGGGTTCCAATTGGAGATGGGCTATAGCTCACTAGTGCAGACAATAGCAAGCAGCCTGCATGGATGTCTCTATAATATATACAGACAGGCTGGCCACAAATTCTGATTGTGTGTGTGTGTGTGTGTGTGTGTGTGTGTGTGTGTGTGTGTGTGTCTGTGTGTATTCATCAATAACATCACCTAAGCACTCCTTATTGTCAAGGAAGCCCTAAAGAGAATCACAGACTTGAACTCCCTGAGTCCTACAGACACAGACATACCATGAAATATATATACTTTGTAAATGCGTACAGAAAAAGCCATAAAGTAAGGGACAAAGAAAACAGTAAGGACATTTGAATTTGTCTCTCCAGAGAGAGCCCTGAGGATATACCATTCTTAGAATAAAGCTTTCATTTCACAGTGCATCAGTAGGAAAATTAACAAGCTCCCCTCGTCCTGTTCCATAATTCATTCTCTTTGTTTTAGGTATTGAGCTGAGCTGGTGACTTAAAACCATGAGAAGTAGCTTTTAAATACAGATCTGGTCCTGGCAGTTTTGCCTTGCCAATGACAGAAGACCAACTTGTCCCATCATTAGGGAGATAGACATAATGTCACTTTGTCATTCAAATTCCTTTTCGATTTAACTCCATGTCCTTCACTGGTGCTGGCTGCTGTGCTGCAGAGGTTGTGGTTTCCAGGCTGAACATTTTCCTGCCATCCCAGGATTGCTACTGTGGCTGGATTTAGAGGTCCTTAGCTTGGGGCGAGGATAAGATGTGTCTGTGGGATGGGGGAAGGGAGAGCTTTCTCTGGCCCTGTGTTTACCTGACCTTACACGCAGCTTTTTCTTTCTCAGGGAGAAGCTTACTGCTGTTTTCATGGCTCTGCATGCCCGGGGAAAGAGGAAGGCCACAGGAAGGTGACAGCTGAGGCAGGGTATAACAGCAGGTCCCCAGGGTGGGTCATTCACTGGGCTGACAATCCAGTTGATGCTTGCTTGGGTTGGGGCTCTGTGCTAATTTGGATGCTGACAGCCAGGTGACAGCAGCAGAGGGAAAGTAAGCTGAGAAGCAGAGAGGGGGAACCTTGAAATGATGCCTGTAAATGATGGTTGACTTGTTTGTGACATCACACCCCTAAGGCATAGCTCTTTCCCCTAGGAGGGATGCTGAGTGGCAAGTAGGCAGGCTGGGTACATTTCCTTTTGGGATGTGGTAGCGACAGTGTCCTACAGAGTCAGACTGGTGGCTTTAACATCACAGGGCTTTGTCCAGCTGGATCCGGATATCCATTTGTCTAGATTCCATTTTCTCTGCTTCCTTTTTTATTCCAGTAGATATAGCAGGCTTTCTCCCTGTAGCCATGCAGAAGAGATACAACTCAGAGGTGATTCCTCTCAAAGGACATATCACATTCTTGAAGAGAGTCTAACAGGTTTAAGTGGGTCAGATGCCATGACTCAACAGCTTCCCCTTGATCCTTTAATCTCACATCTGAAGCATAAGACCTATCCAGGTTACTTGGGGCAGCACCACCATTGTACCATTAAGGCTTCTCTTTCAGAAGGTTGAATAATCCATCTGCGGCACTATTTTACACTCTAGTTCAATTCAAGACTCTGAATATGATTTATAAGTGTGAGTGATTATTTTAAGATCAACCAGGGTTAAGCCAGGGAAATTCTGTCCTCTGGTAGGGAGCCTCAATGACCAGACCACTGTAAAGCCCCAGGAATGCCAAGAACTCTGAAGAAGAAAGATTCACCTCTAAGTGAGTTGGAGGAGGCAAAGACAAAAAACAAAAAACAAACAGTACAGGCCTTAGACTAAGGAGTGTGGGAATGAGTTTCACCTCCATTTCCAGCAACTGCCACGCATAGAGTCTCTTCCAAAAATGCCAGTGGCCTCAAAGAAGAGACAGCTGCTTCCCCAGCCCCTCATTCATCACCTGCTTACTGGCCTAGGACTGATAAGACAGATCCAGATCAAATTACCTGGCAGCTGGGAGAGCAAGGAGATAAGGAAAGGCAAGCTCAGGAGAAGTTCAGTAGAGTAGCAAAGATCAAATTGTGTATTAAATTTTCCAGGAACTAAAACCTTGCTCCCTCTGCAAACCCAGGGGAGGCACCTCCAATCAGTCAGCAGCAAACAGTGTTCCCAGGAGAAAAGCAATGCCTTCAGCTTCTACTAGGAATTAAGAAAACAGAGTACTGAGACCAATTTATTATCACGCAGTTGGATGATAGGAAAATGAAAACAAAGGTTAGAGGTGAACATTATAGAGGAGCCGAGTGGCCAATGGCCAGAGAAACTTCAGGCAACAGAAGGAACACTGGGCTGAGCAAAAGACTTGGATTCTTGTTCTAGCTCCATCTCTCTCCCTTTGAAAATGCACTTGAACCCCTCTGGGCTTTATTTTTATTTATTTATTTATTTATTTACTTATTTATTTATAAAATGGTGGGGTGAGGATTTCTTCAAGCTAAGATCTTCCTGGCTTGAAGCTCTTAAAATTTCTTGTTACTGCAGTCTTCCTAAGACATTCCATCTGATGGTTTATTCTTTTGACTCTGCCATTTTACTCAACTAAACCTCAAAATTCTTGACTATGGAAGCCTCCAGAGGTGTTGTTAAAGCTTTAACTCTTTCATTAAAAGCCATGTGACTTGCTTTATCCAATGGGAGGTTAGTAGATGTGACACAAACAAATGCTCGAAAGAGTACTTGCATGTTTCCATTTACGTTTCTGTTCTTGCCTTCTGTCATCACCATGACAACATGCCCAGTCTGGCTCCTGGAGGATGGGACACACAACGTGGGAACCGGCAAGTCACCAGAGTCATCTCAGCCAAGATCAACCAATAGTCAATTACCAGGAACGTGAGAGAATTCTGAGACCAGGACTGCTCAGCCACCTCTGCCTAAAATACCAACACACATAACAGTAAAGTGAATGGATGTTTATTATCCTAAGCCACTATATTTTGAGATTGTACCTCATGCAGCGCTATTGTGACCATAGGTGACTGATATAAAAAGTAAGGAATTATGAATCATAAGAAAAAGATGAACCAAGGAAAGAATCAGCTTTGAAGAGGTGGTAAACTGTGGGAGTTGGGTATGCTTTTCTGCAATGATCTTGTCTTATTTTCTTTTTTTTTTAAAGGAAGTCCTACCTGAATAATTCTGTGCAGGAAGATAAAAGCAAGATTAGAGTGAGACCTATTCAGGGAGGTGTCATTTTGTGAGCAGTTCATGACCATACCCAATAATCAGGGTCTGTCTACATATCTGAATTTTAATCCTTACATATATGGCCTTAGATGAACTAAAATAATTATAAGAAGTTGTGTCATTGTAGACTTCTATTAATAAACATATACCTACATATATACATGTTTATACACAAGAATCAGCCTGTATAGGCATATTTACCTAGGCATATTCATTGCATAGTGCTCTCATGGTTGTGACTTGGGTGGGTGTAGCAAAGTGACAGGCCAGGATCTCACCACATAGGAAGAACTTTGGTCTGGCCAAGACAGGGCCAGCTAGTGGCCTCCCTGCCATTAGCTCTGTCTGCCACCGAAGACAGAAGAAGCCAGCAGTCCAAAGGGACATAGCAGCTTCATTTTGGTTCTAGTTAGTGGTGCCATAGAAGAGGAACAGGCAGATAGGATCTCATCTAGGCCATGAGACAAGCAAGAGTTCTCAAGAAGGGTAGACTCTTAGAAACAGGAGGCCAGTGAGACATGGATCTAAGAGGCATAGCCAGGTAGAAGCAGGCCTAGTCAATGGCTAGAAGTATAATATCCCAATAAAAGAGGCATTCTTAGAAAGCTGGGCAGCATCTCAGGACCACACGTGATTGGGGAAAAGGGGTTGGTGAGGGGCAGACCCAGCCAGTTAGGCCTGTAGGTGCTGGGACAGGGTGGGGGATGCATTGTACCCACAGAATAAAGCCATAAGGGTGAATAGCAAGAGCCACATTGTGGATCACCCTGGAGCAGGTGTCAGAGTGAAGCCTGACATATGGAAGCTCTAGGAACACAATGGTAACCAGGGGAATAGAGGAAGAAAGAGAGGTTTCAAGGCCTCAGTAAAGCTGAGACTCAGGAACAGCAGGTGTGCACAAGTGCTAAGTGGTCTGGATTAATTCACGAGCTGGGTGCCAATGCCTGGTTCAGCTTCTATGGGCTCCTGGAGGATCCTTAAGAGGTGATAAAGTTCAGGTAAAGACAGTGGACTGGGACCAGGCAGAGCCTGGGATCCTGGGGTCATATCCAGCCCATTACCAAATCCTGTCAATTAAACTTCCAAAATGTCTCTGAGATCTGCCTGGGGCTCTCAGCATCTTTCCCACCATTGTCTCTTGTCTTGATTTAGGCAGTGGTCCTTACTTGTCTTCCTGTACGGCTGCCAGAGGGGACTTTTAAATATATAGTTTGGATTGCATCATTCTCCCTGTTTAAAACCCTCCAAGGCTTTCTGGATTCTTTCCCAATAGTTTCAAACACTTTACTCTGAGCGTCTTTGTCCCATGCATGCCATTCTCCCCCTTTCTTGCAGCTGCAGACACAGTGACCAGGCCTTGGTTGTATGATGCCTCCAGCTCGTTTCTAAGTTAGGACCTTCACTTTTGCTCTTCCCTTTACCTGTAGGCTCTTTCGCCCACTCCTCATGGGGCTGCCTCTTTCTCTTCATTCAGGCCTCAGCCTCAGTGCCACTTCTTTAGTGATGTCTGCCTGCGTTACCCAATCTGAATGAGTTTTTTTTAACTTCCTATTCTACACATTTATATAGAAATAGAAGTGGCTTAGAATCCCAGGCCTTCCTCCCTGCACTGATCCCATGTCCTGGGTCTCCATTACTCTTCAGGTTAGGTGTGAGAAAACTGGGAGGCAACAAGACAATATGTGTGACCTAGACTTCATGGAATTAAGTAAACATCAAACATTAGCAAAGCCACAATTTGTGGTCAGAGAAAAATTGCTAGAACCAGAGGGACATTCAATAGTGGAAGACCTAAAGTGACCACAGGGGCAAGGGACTTGAGTGATCAGAATCCTGTTGGCAACTGACAGCCTGGATGATATTCCTTGTCCTGCTTGTCATCAGGGAGGCTCAAGCCCCTCCGCCCTGCCGCCACCTCTGCAGGGCTGAACACAGGCACTTTGTATAGGGAAACTTCAAAGACATTTTTCAAAAAGCAAAACCAGAGTGCACTTATATCTCAGAAAAAATGAGCTCCTCTTGAATTTCCAACATTTCACAGATTTATGCAATCACACTTAGGTACCAAAATAACAGAGCAACAGAAATAGAGTTGCTGAACTGTAATCAAGACAGAAAGTCTCCATATTTTAAATACTGGACATTGAACAACTTCTGTATTTAGCAACCCAGCTCAGACACAAGAAAATGATCAATCCAATGTGAGTTTGTTTATACTGATTTGGGAAAAGCCCCTCCATGGACTGTTGAAGGAAGTAAGATAAAGATGGAACCAGGGCAATGTGAGGAGATTCCAGAGCAGACATTTATCCTCAGCCTCTTCTGTCAAAAAGATGCAACCATTCCTTAAGAAGGAGGGATGGGGAGTAACCACTAGACCCATAGGGGTTAAGCCTACATATATTTTGTAATTTGCTCACATGTATTTATGCATCTTAATGTGGGCATAATTATGAATTTAATACATGCACTTAAATAGAATTTTCTGAAGACATTGCTTTAGTGACTCTTAAATACTGGTTCCAACAGTAGGAAGTTCAAGTGCAATGGAAGGGCAGTAAAGGGAGACACTTTGGAAGTGGGCAGTATCTTGCACTGTTATTGATACCATCTCAAGGAAGCAGCCTTCTAGACTGCTGCTGGATAGGGCCAATTCTGCTCAGAATATTGTATAGTATATTGCAAATGGGATTAGTCTGCTGAAAAGCTAACCCTATGTTCCAGGAAATTTGACTTTCCATCACAAATGATGCTAAGATCAGGCCCCATGCCAGAGGGAGAATGGCCTGAGTGCCAGGCATTCACCCAAAGGGCAAGGTCTCTGGAGGCTGCTGCACATTCCACAGGGTGGAGTCAGAGCCCTTGCTTGGAAAGGGGACTCCTGAGCCCTGGCCTTGGGTGTGCCCCACCCCACCCCCATTCAGCTTGCACCTTCCCTCCCCCATCTCCTAGTCCCAAGGCCAGGCATCTAGAAAAGCTCTCTCCTTGTTTTATCTGGCAGAACTTTGGGACAATAATTGGACTGAGTTCAACTGGCCAGGAAACCAAAGCCCAACAGAAAAATGCCTCATGAGTCCTGCCAACCTCCTGCTCCTTGCCAGGCCCAGTGCCGGACAAACAGCCCTGCTAGCGTTTGGGTTTGCAAGGGGAAGTACATTCCGTATGTGGAAGCTACATAATGGAAGTTATGTACTTTTCGGGAACTGTATAAGCAAGCACAACTGCTGCTCCCATTATGTGGCTCATGAAAGAGTTTTCACCTCCTGGGCTGGAAGGGAGTTGGTCTGTCTGCAACAAAGGCGTTTGCCTCTGTGGCTTTCTGAAAAAGAATGTGTGCGCTTGTCAAAACAGAACTTTCCTGCGTACTTGGAAGAGTGGGCCTGTCTGCCTGCCAGAAAGGAGCAAGGCTCGGTTTGGTTAAAAAGGGAAAAAAATTCCACTAAGCAGCCCCATTAGCCACTGCTCAGAGCAGCCTTCTTCTCTCACAAAGACATTTGTTCACTGTTGCAAAGCCGGCATCCCTAGCAATTTCCCACTACTGCAGTTTGACTCGGCTGGAAGGTGGAGAGCTGGCATTAGGGATGAGTGTTTTCCCATCATGGAAAGGTTAAACAAAACTTTTCTCTGTGGTGGTCCAGAGCCCTAGGGCTCAGAGAAATATGAATACTGTGTTGGTAAATGCCCTCACTATGTTTTTCCGATCATTTTTTTTTTCTCCAAAGTAGGCTGCTGTTATTCCTCTAATGGTAGTGGAAAAACAGATGCAAAGATAACCTGACCTGGAGCGAGGCTTTGAAAACCCACTTGAGCTTTAATCAGCTGATTGTGGCAATGTGGCCCTCCTCCAGAAATTTGCTCTTGGTTGACCCCTGCCTATGCAGCCATAACAGCATGTTCAACCAAAGCAAAGCCCAGGGTTCAAATCAAGTATGACTCTATGAGTAAAGTAAATCACACCAATGTTTTCTACAAAGATGTTCTAACTTCAGTGTGACTGGCAAACATTCACTTCCAGGACCTGATAGCTCCATTTCCTTAGTGGCTCCAGGTTCCCAAGGGAATCTTCATGAAATTCAAAATTGGACCTAGAAGAGGCCATCCCATCCTCCTCTGTGAATGGATCATGTTTTCTCAAGACAGGTCTCCACAATAGAACAATTGAGACTACATGTCTATTTTAAGCCCTTGATTGTGAGAATTGCATCCATTTAATTTGAGTAGTTGGGTTAACTTTCCCTAGCCAATGACAATTACCTCCCTGGCTCCTGGGTAGAAAGGAAGAAAGAAGGCAAGCAGAACCTGGGGCTAATCTCACAATTACTTTGTTCTTTGTAGTTGCTTTGAGATGCCACAGCCCTCCAGCAACTGCCTAAATGTCACCAATGAAAGTCCTGGTAGCATGGAGGACATTTCAGATTGAATTCCTAAAATTATCATTGGGGGCTCCAGGACAATAATTAATATTATTGCAGCTGAGAATTATTCTTTAATCAATTTATGCAAACTTGCTTAGGTGCACCTGGGAGTTTCTGTTAAATAATACATGCAAACTTACAAATGGTTTATCAGTATCAATAACTCAGACCTGTGAAAGTGATTGCTTTGCTTTGTAAGAACATGCCTGATTCCTCGGAGCTCTGAGGACTAGCATGGAACACAGTACCTGGCCAATGCCATGGACTATTTTATCCCAGGCAAAACTTCATCTGTACTTGAGAGGTTAAAAATCAACAACTGGGTATAATGATAATTAGGGACAATAAATGGAACTTCAGGAATAACCTCCTGTGTTGTACCTGCTGATCTCCAAGAGGTGTCAGCTGCCTGGAGTACCCTGTGGTTCATGACAGTTTTGGGATAAAACATAAAGTCAATAGTAAGAAGCTACAAGTGGGGCCAGATTGTAATTCAAGAAAAGTATGTTAAATTTAAGAAAAACAACAGCATGCATTTAGTTAAGTATGCATTTAACGTGAGCTAAGAAGATGCTGTGAGTATTAGGTGTCTCCTCCAATTAGCAAGAACACAACATTCCCTAAGCAGTGTTCTTTCCAGAAATAATTAAGCCTGGATTTAATCATACATCTAGATCTAACTACCAGTTTACAGGAAATTCAAGAGATAGAGGAACAGGCTAACCAACATTATAAGGAAGAAAGAAGCCAAAACCAGAATATGAGGAATTCTATGGGACAGAGAACTTGACTCCTTCAATACAGGCATACCTCAGAGATGCTGTGGGGTCAGTTCCACACCCTTGCAATAAAGCAAATATTGCAATAAAGCCAGCCACACAAAATTTTTTGTTTCCAAGGGTATACAAAAGTTATGTTTCCAATATATTACAGTCTATTAGGTATGCAAAAGCATTGTCTAAAAAGTACATACTGGGCTGGGCTTGGTGGCTCACACCTGTAATCCCAACACTTTGGGAGGCCGAGACAGGTGGATCCCCTGAGGTCAGCAGTTTGAGATAAGCCTGGCCAACATGGTGAAACCCCATCTCTACTAAAAATACAAAAAATTGGTGGAACATGGTGGTGCACACCTGTTGTCCCAGCTACTTGGGAGGCTGAGGCAGGAGAATGGCTTGAACCCGGGAGGCGGAGGTTGCAGTGAGCCGAGAGCGTACCACTGCACTGCAGTCTGGGTGACAGAGTAAGACTTCATCTCAAAATAAATAAATAAATAAAATAAAAATAAAAAGTATGTACATTAATTTTAAAATGCTTTATTGCTAAAAAAGAGAAAAAGTGCTCATGATTGACTGAGACTTCAGTGAGTCATAATCTTTTTGCTGGTGAAGGGTCTTGCCTCAGTGTGGATGGCTACTGACTGATCAGGGTGGTGGTTGCTGAAAGCTGGGGTAGCTATGGCTATTTCTTAAAATCAGACAGCAAGGGAGTTTGCTGCATCAGTTGACTCTTCCTTTCGCAACAGATTTATCTGTAGCGTGTGATGCTGTTTGATAACATTTTACCTACAGTAGAACTTCTTTCAAAATTGGAATCAATCCTATCAACTCCTGCCAGTTCCTCATCAACTAAGTTTATGTAATATTCTCAATTCTAAACATTCTGAATCCCTGTTGTCATTGCAACAATGTTCACAGCATCTTCACCATAAGCAGATTCTTTTTTTTTTTGAAATGGAGTCTTGCTCTGTTGCCCAGGCTGGAGTGCAATGGCGCCATCTTGGCTCACTACAACCTCCACCTCCTGGGTTCCAGCAATTCTCCTGCCTCAGCCTCCTGAGTAGCTGGGATTACAGGCGTACGCCACCATGCCCAGCTAATTTTTGTATTTTTAGTGGAGACAGGGTTTCACCATGTTGGCCAGGCCAGGTCTTGAACTCCTGACCTCGTGATCCATCCACCTAGGCCTCCCAAAGTGCTGGGACTACTGGCGTGAGTCACTACACCCAGCCACCATAGGCAGATTTTATCCCAAGAAACCACTTTCTTGGCTCATGTATAAGCAGCAACTCCTCATTCATTCAACTTGAATCATGAGATTGCAGCAATTCAGTCACATCTTCAGGCTTCACTTCTAATTCTAGTTCTCTTGCTATTTCTTTTTCTTTCTTTCTTTTTTTTTTTAATAGAGACAGGGTCTCACCATATTGCCCAGGCTGGTCTTGAACTCCTGGGCTTAAGCAATCCTCCCACCTCAGCCTCCCAAAGTGCTAGGATTACAGTCGTGAGCCACCGTGCCCAGTCTAGTTCTTTTTTGCTATTTCGACTGCATCTGTAGTTACTTCCTCCACTGAAGGCTTGAAACCCTCAAAGTCATTCATAAAGGTTGGAATCAACTTCCTCCAAACTCCTGTTAATGTTGATATTTTGACCTTCTCCTATAAATTATGAATGGTCTTAATGACGTCTAGAATGGCGAATGCTTTCCAGAAGACTTTCAATTTACTTTGTCCAGATTCATTAGAGGAATCACTATCATAAGGCAGCTATAGCCTTATGAAATATATTTCTTAAGTAATAAGACTTGAAAGTCAAAATTACTCCTTGATCCATGGGCTGCAGAAAGGATGTTGTGTTAGCAGGCATGAAAACAACCTTCATGTTCCTGTACATCTCCATCAGAGTTCTTGGGTGACCAGATGCGTTGACAATGAGTGGTAATATTTTGGAAGAAATCTTTTTTTCTGATTCATAGGTCTCAACAGGGGGCTTCAAATATTCAGTAAACCGTGCTATAAATAGATGTGCTGTCATGCAGGTTTTGCTGTTCCATTTATAAAGCATAGGCAGAGTAGATTTAGCATAATTCTTAAGAGCCCCAGGATTTTCAGAATGGTAAATTAGTACTGGCTTCAACTTCATGTCACTAGCTGCATTAGCTCTTAACAAGAGCGTCAGTCTGTCCTTTGAAAGTTTAAAACCAGACACTAACTTCTCCTCTCTAGCTATGAAAGCCCTAGATGACATCTTCTTCCAATAGAACATTGTTTTGTTTACTCTGAAAATCTGTTGTTCAGTGGAGCCACCTTCATCAATGATCTTAGCTAGCACTTCTGGATAACTTGCTGCAGCTTTGCATCAACACTTGCTGTTTCACTTTACACTCTTATGATGTGATGATGATTTATTTTCTTAAACCTCATGAACCAACCTCTGCTAATGTCAAGTTTTTCTTCTGCAGCTTCCTCACTTCTCTCAGCCTTCATAGAATTGAAGAGAGTTAGGCTTGCTCTGGATTAGGTTTCAGCTTATGGGAATGTTGTGGCTGTTTTGATCTTTCTTCCAGACCACTAAAACTTTCTTCATATCAGCAAAAAGGCTGCTTCACTTTCTTATCATTCATGCGTTCACTGAAGTAGCACTTTTAATTTCCTTCAAGAACTTTTCCTTTGTATTCATAACTTGGCTAACTGGCACAAGAAGCCTAGCTTTTGGCCTGTCTTGGCTTTTGGCCTATCTTGATGTGCCTTCATCACTAAGTTTAATTATTTCTAGGTTTTGATTTAAAGTGGGAGACATGTGACTCTTCCTTTCACTTAAATGCTTAGTGGCTATCATAGGGTTATTAATTGGCCTAATTTCAATATTGTGTCTCAGGGAGTAGAGAGGCCCAAAGAAGGAAGAGAGATGGAGAGTGGAGTTGTCAGAACACACACAACATTTATACATTGAGATTACCCTATTCTATGGGTGTGGTTCATGGCACCCCAAAATAGTATCAACAGTAACATCGAAGATCACTGATCACAGATCACCATGACAGATATCATAATGAAAAAGTTCAAAATATTGCAAGAAGTACCAAAATATGACACAAAATATGCTGTTGAAGAAATGACACAAATAGACTTGTTCGTCTCAGGGTTACTACAAACCTTCAATTTGTAACAAGTGCAATAATCTGCAAAGTACAATAAAGCAAAGAACAATAAAGTGAGGCATGCTTGTACATAAACAGCATTGAAAACGTGAGAAAAGACACTTACAGGTTAAAAGAAATGAGATGTATTTTAAAAAACAATGCATGGAATTCATTTGGATCATGATTTAATCAAACCAGCTATAAAAAAATTTTTGAGATAATCTGGGAAATTTGAACAAAGATAGTTTATTAGATAATCTTAGTGATAATATATTATGGGTATGTTAAAAATGAATGTTTATCTATTTAATATACAGAAATGAAATAACTGAGATTTTTCTTTTAAATATTTCAGCAAAGAAAGTGGGATATAGATAAAACAAGATTAGCAAAATGTTGATGTTTGCATAATGTCTACATGAGATTTCATTATACTATTCTGTCTACCTTTGTGCACATTGAAAATTTCCAGAATACGGTTCCAAATTAATGGAAAGAAAGTGCTGTGAGAGTTGCAGCTTTCTGGCAAGAGAATCTTGAACACTTGCTGCTGCCTTGCTTTGGTGGGGATGGGGTTGTGCAGGGCAGCAGGGTGATCACAAAGCCTGGGACTGATGGGCACGGCTGGCCTGTGGGAAACATGCAGCAAGCTGGTTCTCAAGGCAGCCCATGAGGCTGGCCATTGCTTAAGGTCTAGAATCACAGAGCTTGACGCCTCCCCCTGCCCTCTTGACTTACTTCTCATCCTCTCTTCCATTCATCCTTAAACGTACATCAAACACCTAACACAATGTTTCCTGGGGAAACAGAAGGAATAGGCCATGTGTCCTACTCTTAAGGGGAGGACACACAAATACCCAGAATGAGAGAGTTAGTTCAACAGTGCAAACCCTTAAGCATCTTTGACCACTTGGACCAGCAGCGTCCCAGAATATATCAGAGGCCAATCATGGTGGCCACAGGGAGACACAAGGGTCAGCAGCCCTTAGAGGGTCTGGCAACTTTGGCCACAGTTAGGTGCTTCCGAATGCTGGTCAGGCTTCCCCTTGCAGTGGCCTTTATGATCCCTAAACCAGGATCAGAGCAACCAGACTCTTTCTTTGCTGCCTGGCATTCCAGCTTGGGTGGCTGATCCAAGCATAGGTGTGCACAAGCCATAGCTCCTTGGCTGAAGGCACTTCTGTAGCTACCCAGTGGGCTCATCTTGCCTGCTGCCTAGGCAGAGCCTATTTATCAAGACAGGGGAATTGCAATGGAGAAAAAGTAATTCACACAGAGCCAGCTGTGCGGGAAGCTGAAGTTTTATTATTACTCAAATCAGTCTCTCTGAGGCCAGATCCCATGGCTCACCCCTGTAATCCCAACACTTTGGGAGGCTGAGGCGGGCAGATCACTTGAGGTCAGGAGTTTGAGACCAGCCTGGCCAACATGGTGAAATCCCATCTCTACTAAAAATACAAAAATTAGCCAGGCTTGGTGGCACATGCCTGTAATCCCAGCCATTCAGGAGGCTGAGCCAGGAGAATTGCTTGAACCTGGGAGGTGGAGGTTGCAGTGAGCTGAGGATCGTGCCACTGTACTCCAGCCTGGGCAACAGAGCAAGACTAAGTCTCAAAATAAATAAATAAATAAATTAATTAATTAATGTCTTCCCAGCATTCAGCGATCAGAGTTTTTAAAGATAATTTGGTGAGTAGGGGCTTGGGAAGTGGGGAGTGCTGATTGGTCAGGTTGGAGATGGAATTATAGGGGATAGAATTGAGGTTTTCTTGCTGTCTTCTGTTCCTGGAGGGGCTGGCAGAACTGGTTGAGCCAGATTACTGATCTGGGTGGTGTCGGCTGATCCATCCAGTGCAGGGTCTGCAAAATATCTCAAGCACTGATTTTAGATTTTATGATAGTGATGTTATCCCCAGTAGCAATTTGAGGAGGTTCAGACTCTTGCAGCCAGAGGCTGCATGAGCCCTAAATGATAATTTCCAATCTTGTAGCTAGTTTCTTAGTCCTACAAAGGCAGACTTGTCCCCAGGCAAGAAGGGGGTCTTTTAGGGAAGGGCTGTTATCAATTTTGTTTCAGAATCAAACCATAAACTGAATTCCTTCTCAAGGTTAGATGGGCCTATGCCCAGGAATAAACAAGGACAGCTTAAAAGTTAGAAGCAAGATGGAGTCGGTCAGGTCTGATCTCTTTCAATGTCATAATTTCCTCAGTTATAATTTTTGCAAAGGCAGTTTTACTTCCTTGCTGATTCAATTGCCAGCCCTGAGACCATGTCATCTAGATCAACCTCCAGGAGGCACATGGCACAGGCCTGCTGGCAGCTGCCATTCCTGGCAACATCGCTCCACACCCCTGGCTGATTGAGCACATTTGAGAGCGTATCACGTAAGCTCCTAAGAATAACCATTTCACACCTCCTAACTCTGTGTTCCCCTATTCCCTTCCCGCCTCCTTTCCTGACACAGACACAGCCCCATGTAACCTCTGTCCTTCATTCCATTGTTCTTCTTCAAAAGTGTGTGACCACCTGCAGCCCAGTTATTATGTTTTGCTCACCTCTCCTCCATACCTGTTCTATTTGAAGAGCTCCAAACAATTGTTTGGGCTAATTGAAAGAACTGTTTTAAAGAGAACCAAGTCTGTGGTGAATGAACAGCCATGATTAGAGAATGTTTTGTTCAGAAGCAGTCTTATTTCTACAAAGCATGCACGGTACCTCTAACTGCTTATCAAACAGCTACAAATAAAGCCCCTGCCTGTCACACTGGTGGCTTTTAAACTGGCCTCCCTGATATCACAGGTCTCTGTGGAGGTTCTTAAGGGGCTAACACTGGCAGTGCAAGAAGAATGAGATGGTTAGGGGATATCGAAGCCTGCCGGGTCCCACCCAACCACCTCAAAGAGTTCCTCTTTCTTTGGCTACAGCTGTTAGAGTTGTGCATAAGATAGACAGAATGATAGAGACAGAGAGAGAAAAAGAGAGTGAGAGAGAGAAAAAGAGCAAAAGAAAGATTCCTCACCTATAAAAACAAAGTTAAACAGCATCACTTCAATAAATATTCTAACTCACTGGATTTACATACAGCCTTGCTAACGGGCTTGAAAAATGACCCCTTAAGATGTCTGAATATGCCGTTTGCATTTTTGTTTAATCTATTTGTTTTGTTAGCAAACCTTTCCTTCATAGCTATCATGAAAGCGAATCAGCCCAGTCCTATGTGATCTTACACAAATTTGCAGAACTGGTGGATTCAAAGGTAATTACATTTTCTATAGTCAATCTTTTCTCCAAGTGGAAGTTTGGTGTCGCCAATAAGCCCACATTCCATTATGGCATGCCCTTGTGGCTGAGTGCGCCTGGTCAGACCCCATATCAGTGCTTAGGGAGCCACCGAGTGCAGCAGGAGTAGTGGGGGTGGAGCCGTGTGGTAATTGTGTGGAGGAAATCATCTCTCTTGATCATGAAACTGACCAGTTTCCTGCTGGCAATCCAGGTTGATAAATCCAAGTGACCCCAGACATGGCCCTCCTAACCCCTCCTACTCCAATAAATCCTGCAACAAAAGGCCAAGCAACACTTGACAGTGACAGGAAAAGTGGCTACACCATCAATCACAAAGGAAATCCCACAGCTCCAGAGCAGCATTGAGAGTTCATCACTGCTCTCTTGTCACCATTTCCAATAAAAATGATGGCAAGTTGCCATCTTATAACTATAAAACTCCTTCATTTTGCAAAGCCGATAAACAAGTATGGATGCCACTATCTCTTTCTGTGGATTCTCTAAGACTTGAGGGGACTACATCAAATGGAGAAGAGGGCAGAGAGTGATATTCAGGCAACGGTTGTATTCCCATTCAGGAGTCAGACAACCATAGTCCCGGGCCAACAGCTGGGAACAGAGCATTCTATTTATATCAGCAAATCTTTATGGAGCACACATTCCAGGCAAAGTCCTGTGATCTCACTACCGGATCCACAACGATGGAAGGGACGTTGTCCTTTTCCCGGGAGCTTGCAGTCTAGTCAGAAAGCAAGGTTGTAGTCAGCTAGCTGTCACATTTAATGCAGAAGGTGTTAACACCATGAGAGAAAGTGAGCAGACACTAAGGAGGTGCTGGGAATGGTACAGAACCCTGAAGGCCTGGACAGGGGGTGTGAACCACTCCCCAGACCCTGCATTTGACTTGGGCTATGCTGCTAGGATGCTCCCAGTACTACTGCAGCCCTTTCCATGTAAACATTGCTGATGCAGAACAGAGGATACCATGTTCCCAGGGACACCATGGGAACCCATAGAGACTCCCTAGATGCTGGTTTTGGTGCCAGGAAGTGCCAGCCAGATGAATGGCACTTATACAAAGGAATAATGGTCAGTAGTCTGCTTGGTTTGATTTTGAGACCAGAGAAATTGTTTATTCCAAACTATATCTGTGGTTTACCTCTTTTGAAATAAAATGTTTGTCTTGTAAAAAAAAAAATAGTAATACGTTTGTAAGGGACAAGGGCTAGCACATGGGGTTGATAATAGGTCACTGGCACATTAACATGCACAGATGCACAGAGCTGACAGGTTTGACAAACAAAGAGAACGTGTCACTCAGTGGCTCCTACTCTTCCTGGTTCTTCAGCCTCATCAGGAACTTCAGGCCCTTGATTTCTCCATTTTCTTCTGTAAATTATCCATTTCCTTCACATACTCCCCTACCCAGCTGAACAGTATATGCTCACTCTAGGGAAAGTTACTGCCAGGTTACAGAGAGGTCCTTTGACTTTCTGCCGCTGAAGTTATAAACAGGCGTGCATCATTTCCATCCTCTACTCCTTCCACCTTGGTAAAATACAGGAGCCCAGTGATTATTGGGCTGAGACAAGGCCCATCCCGCTGTGCTCTGGATCTCTTCTCTCTCAGCTTCCAGGGATCTCCTCCACTCTGTTATCCCCTACTCCACCCCATTGGTTCTTTCCCATCAGTATTTATAACATGATCAGATCGCTTCCATCTGAAAAAATAAATCTTTCCACAACCCATGTTAATCCTCTCCAGCTGCTCCTCAGAGCCAAACATTAAGAAAGTCTTGAACTGCAAACGCTTTCCACATCCTCACCTCCCATCTTTTCTCAGCGCAATCAAGGTGGCTTCTGTTCCAATCGCTCTGCTGAATGTGCACCACTTTCCCTTGCCACCCCCTACCACATTTCTTAGTTGAAAAACCATGGCTGTCTGTTCACGCTTCAGCTCAAAGATCACTTCTGTTTTAAAGGATTTTTAAAAATTTTATGTATGTATGTATTTATTTATTTTGAGATAGGGTTTCACTCTGTCACCCAGCCTGGAGTGCAGTGGCACAATCACGGCTCACTGCAGCCTCAACCTCCAGGGTACAAGAGATCCTCCCACCTCAGCCTCTCAGGTAGCTGGGACTACAGGCATGTGTCACTACACCTGTCTAATTTTTTTAAAAAATTCTTTGTACAGACGAGGTCTCACTATATTGCCCAGACTTGTCTCAAACTCCTGGGCTCAAGCTATTTGCCCACCTCGGCCTTCCAACATGCTGGAATTACAGACATAAGCCACTGCTTTCAGCCTTAAATGTCACTTTTGGGAAGCTATCTCTGCCCTTAAGACTGGGTTGCATACCTGTTATCTTTGTTCCCAAAACATTTGACTTTTGCTCTTATCAGGAAACTTATTGAACTGATTTCCAAGGACCCATTTGCTTCTCTGATTATAACCTCCTTGAGGGGAAGGGCTGTTTTTTGCTTGCTAAGGTAACCCACTGCCTGGCACAATGTCTGGGACAAAGAAAGGTGTTCAAGGTTATGGAGCTAGGGATAGGCAATATTAAGCATCAACCCCTACCTGAAATAGGCTCTGTTTCTAATGACTCCAATAAACTGATTTCTCAAGACCAGAGTTTCTCAGACTTTAATGTGCCACTCATCACTACAGCATCTTGTTAAAAGGCAGATTCTGATTCAGGAAGTGTGAGGGGAGGTCCAGGATCTGCATTTCTAACCAGCTTCCATGTGATGCTGATGCTGCTTGTCTATGGGTCACACTTAAAAGCAAAGGTCGAGCTGACATAAAAACAAGAGTTTTATAGATTATATTAGAGAAAGAGGATCACCTAATCTACATTCAGATCCCAAACACAATGTAAGAGGGACCGCAAAGGGGGTTCCTCTGCCCCCTCTCCTCTTTTTCAGAGCTGTCTGCTCCCTAACAACCAATAAGAAATGAGAAATTCCTGCCAATGCAGCTATATACTTTAACTCACACTGCAATTTTTGACGGCATTTCTCACTCTAGGAAAGATTCCAATTTGACAGTGGCAGGTGAGATAAACCCTGAGTTATCAAATTGTATTTCCTGGATCTGTCTAAACAAATTCCCTTAAAACCTGCTGAGGAAATAGTTCTGCTATTTCCCCAGTAATCTGGGTAGAGTTGATGTCATTCCAAACTCAGAGATCAGTCAGGGCCGTTCTCTTCTGACTGTTTAAGGTGCCTCACTCAAAGAACTCCATGCTTTAGAGATGTTTTCTCTGTAAGAAATTAAAGAGATGGTGCCCATGAGCCAGCCAAGCAAGGGACTGCCGTTCCATGGCTGGATAAGGACACTGGAGGGTACCGAGGGCTATGATGTACCCACGTTACGGGTACTGACTGTTGGACGTTTTTCATGCCAAGTGTACATAGCTTACTGTTTCTTATGGAATTAAACATACACCCTTCCTTCTAAGTTTGCAGCCACTATTATCTTACTCTGCCATAACTACTCATCTTTATTAATATTGCTCTAATGTATTTATCTTATTGTGTACGTTGGTACAATGGGGCACCAATGAACTGCAAATTAACAACACCACATAGATATAACAATGCAACAACAGCAACCAAAAAGTCATTAAAACAAGAGAAAATAAACAAAACCTAAGTCTCTAGGACCTTAGCAGGCTTTAATTCTAAATATATCAATTTCTTTCTCCCTGTGCCAAAGTTGTCTAGGAAAGTCCACATTATAGCCAGCTGTCTTGCAAAATCCAAATTTGGATCAATGCTCAAAAAGGAGATAGAAATAAATGGAAGTCTGAATCAACTGAAGCCCTCTCTTCCATTAAGAAAATCTTTCATGTATGCTTTCCTGATGAGGGTAGGTTCAATGACAATGTCTTTATTTGCCATATATGCTAACTTTTCATCCCACCTCAATTTTACATTTCTGCACAAGGGTATCTCTCCCTCCTCTGATTGTGTGTTTCTGCTTAAAACCTCAAATACTACTCCAGATCACACTATAATCCCATTAGAATGATCACTGAGCTTCGTGTGTAGATTGCCAAAAATGTCCATTATTATTTCTCTTTCTCTTTTCGTATCCACACCCCTTTGCAACATGACTTTGCTGCCTTTCCAATCAAGAGACAGAATTAGGCCGGGTGCAGTGGCTCACGTCTATAATCCCAACACTTTGAGAGGCCAAGGGGGGTGGATCATTTGAGGTCAGGAATTTGAGACCAGCCTGGCCAGCATGGTGAAACCCCGTCTCTACTAAAAATACAAAAATTAGCTGGGCGGTAGTGGCATGCGCCTGTAATCCCAGCTACTCTGGAGGCTGAAGCAGGAGAATCACTTGAACTCGGAGGCGGAGGTTGTGGTGAGCCGAGGTGGTGCCACTGCACGCCAGTCTGGGCAACAGAGTGAGGCCCTATCTCACAAAAAAAAAAAAAAAAAAAAAAGAATTAAATTCCCATTCCTAAAATCTGAGCTGGCCACATGACTTTCTTTGACTGATAAAATGTGGCAGAAGTAACACGTTAAAGTTTCAAGCTGAGGCCCCCAAAAGCCTTGCATGCCTCACTCGCCATCTGAGGCCCCTGGCATCTGCCATGTGAACAAGCCTGGGATAGCCTGCTGGACCATGAGAAACAAGATAGGGCAAAGTCACCCCAGTTATCCCAGCATAGGCCCCAGATATGTAAGAGAGTCTGATGAAGATGATCAAAGCCAGCTCTAGTCCACCTACTAGCGGACCACAGGTGCGTGAGTGAGCCTAGTGAAGCGAGCTAAGTCAGGCCAAGATCAAAGAAATGCCCAGTCACGGTTCACAAATATTTAGTTGTAATTTCAGTGTTTATATTTACCAAATTATGCAAACACAAAAACAAAGTGAAATAAATCTGTGCCATTCCCAAGAGCATTCCTGGAATGATAAATAAGATGAATTTATACCACATTTCAAGCATAAGATAAATACACATACATGTATATAAACCCAGTCATGAATGTGTGACCAGGGACAGATGGCTCACCTCCCTACCTCCCCACCCCTTCCATGACAGGTCCTATGCCTAGCACAGAGCTGAGCACACAGCAGGCCTTCCACATAGACAGGGTAAATAGATATGGCTTCCCCACTTGTCTTACAGAAAACTGAAATGGATCTTTAACAATATACCAGAACAAGATCAATTCTAAATAAGATTATGCCTTCTTGACCTTTTTTCTTTTTCTGGCCTGGGCATAATGGCTCACTTCTATAATCCCAGCACTTTGGGAAGCCAAGGCCAGAGGAGCACTGGAGCCTAGGAGTTCAAGACCAGCCTGGGCAACATAGTAAGACCTTGTCTCTAAAAATATATTTAAAAAAAGAAAATTTCCATCTTTATGCTCACTCACTCAGGAGTTCTCAACTTCTTTTGCTGTCCCCAGACCCCTGAGGGACAAACACTGTCTTAGATGATGGTGGCTCACTGCAGAATTGCGCAGGACCCCTCCTCCCATGGTAGGAGGAGGTGCTTATCAGAAAAAGAACATGGGTGTTGTTGAAAGACCTCTCCTCCCGACGATGTAATTCTGATATACCCCCTCCACCTGGAGAATTACCAGGCCTAATATCCTAGGGTGAATGGTCTGTTTCCAAGCCTTCCCCAACCAATAAGCTTCTAGACCTGTGCTGTCTTATATGGCCTCTAGCCACAAATGGCTATTTACATTTAAATTACTTAAATAACATTAAAAATTCAGTTTCTTATAGCACATTTTAACTGCTCAATAACCACTTGTGAACAGCACAGAGAGCATTTTCATCCTGGGAAGTTCAACTAGACAACTCTTCTAGTGTGAATGCCTTTCCATAGGTCTCCGCAGCCAACCCACCCTACATGAAATCATCTTATTTTCTAATCCTCAGCTTATCTATTATCTTTTCACTTTCATTTGACTTATCTTTTTCATGGCTGCCCCTTGTGCACCTTTGCAGCATTAGTTCACGCAAGCCATCCTGTGCACCTTCCCCCAGGCCCTGGATGTCGGCTTGGGTATTTTTCTTTCTTTAAGAGCACTCTCAAAACCCACATTTACATTTAAATGAAGGTCCTACTTCAACCAGACAGAGGTATGCCTAGAAATAAATCCATATATTTCAGGCAGGGGAATTATCTTCATTCTTATGCTATAACCTGTCTGGACTCCATTAGAAATGACTACAAATCCACGGTTCCCTGTGGCTTCGGGAACAAAGTGCTGATGTAGTCTCTCAGCTAGGAATCCAGATTGCAAACCCTGCTATTCTTTCCTGGGCTGTGCTGAATCTAACACAACCAATAGAAGTTTAAAGCTGAGCGATAAGTCTTGTTGCCATGATTGGACATTGAGCAGAAAACCCAGACCTTGAACTGTAGTGGGAGCATGTGAGCCCCATTACAAGTCAAGGGTAAGCCATCTTTCTCTCTTTTAGGAATTGGCTGTGCTGGGGATTTCCAAATCTAAGAGGGGTCATCTTGACCTCCTCCTGCCTTTGGGAGACCTTGTTCATCTCTAAGCAAACAACACAAATCTGCCAACTCAGAGAGTAGACTTTATAATTTTAGCAACTTGAAGGTGGGGGAGTATAATTAATGTTTCTGGAAATGAGAGAATAAATAAGACCACTCATAGGTTGGGTTCCTCTGGAAGCAGACAAAACAAGAATTTAAGTGCAAGTAATTTATATGGAAGATGATCCCAGGAGGCCCCAGCACAGGGTGAGAAGGTGAGCAAAGGAAAGGAAGCCAGTGCAGAAGGTATTAATGGGCAGGTTACAGCTGTAGTCAACTGTGGCTCAATCTACCAGGGTACCCTGGAAGACAACACAGACCATGCTTCAGTGGTGCTGGGATGAGGAAGCTGGGGTATATATCCTCCAATTCCCAACTGTCATTTGTTGGCGACATTAGCTACCCATACTTCTGCCCCATCCCATGAGTAAGTCAAACACAATCCTGTGGAAAGAGAAAGCCCACAGGATAGTTTCAAGTGCTGTCAGCATATGTGAGTGGTGACACAAAGGTGCTATAGGTGGGGCACCAATAGCTCTGCCATACCCCTTTCCTTACTACAATGGAATTTCATCCATTTCCTTAAGCAAACAGGAGGTTTGTTTCATATCACTTGGATAATTTCAAAAATCATCTTAAATTATTGTGCATGGTGAGAACCATATTATGTCATTCCCACCCCTCGAGTATTGAAGTCAACCTGGGCCCTGGAAGGTTACAGTGGGTACAGGGGACATATGCTGCATCGTGCTGCTCAGCTTTCCTCTTTCCATCCCATGTCATTCTGGTGGGATGGAAATGCCTGTGTCTGGCTGCAGAGATGTAACCTGCCCATTAATACCTTCTGTATCTGGATAGACAGAGACCGAATCCTGGTGACATATGAACCCCTGGCCCCTGCTTTGCCCGAGTCAATCCACTCCTGCCCGTCAAAGCACACAAGCCAACAAATGCCCCTACCTGTTAAGGCTGAGTTGAATTGGGCTCCTGCTACTTACTTGAAAGAGTCCTGTCCAAACAATGGGTTTGAGAATATTATGCTGTTTGTTGTTCTGAGGACAAATTCTCCCACCATCAGACTGTGATGACATTAGACAGAGAGAAGGGCAGCCACTGCATTCACCATTGGAATGTCAATGTCAGCACAGTGACACTGTGCCTTTGCTCTGAGGACCATGGGGAAGGTTATGTTTGCCTGAGCAACAGTTTGCTTTTGTTTTGTGGACACTAAATTGTACAACTAATCTGTTTCCCTCCTTGCATTGGCTGCTAAGAAGCCCCAAGAGAATTTTTCTTCTATTATTTTCTCCCCTCATTGCCCAATTTCTTCACATATTTTATCTTCTGTACCATAGGCATTTGTGTACACCACTGCAAACCTGGGTGTTTTTTTCTTTTTCTTCTTTTTCTTTTGAATGAGGAATATTCGAAAGAAATATTCGAAAGCAGATGCATTTCTACGCTTTGACTTCAGCTTGTCACTGTAATGAACTAATCCCATAATGAACTAAGCACAGCAATGTTGAACTTCTCTCCGTTTTCCTGCCTCAGGGCTTCCTCCAAAGCCACCAGGACAACCCATACAAGTATAGCCCAGAAGAGTGGGTGAGTTGACATCCCCCAGAGAAACCCTCAGTCAAAGGGGGATGGGAATTGGCATGGAAATGCCCCAGCCTCCTATTCAGGGGGACAATTTTGAAAGCGTTCTACACAGTTTCTTAGAGAGCCCCCAGAGAGATTGAGCTTCAGGGAACCATGGCAATAACCAGCTTTGATTTGCTTCAATAACTCGCCCTGTATTGACTTTTCTTCCTTCTCTCGTCTCAGTCCCCCACTTGCTCACTTCTACTCCTGGAATCACCTTTCAAAAATTTGCCTGCACCTAAGCTGATGTTTCAGGCTGTATTGGAGAGTACCCAAACCCAAGAAAGAAACAAATAAAATGAATAAATAGATAAATGAATGAATAAATAAAATTAACAACCTTTTTTTTCTTAACCCATCCTAAAAAATGTGAAATGAAACAGCATTAGATTAAAAATAGTGCAAATTTCATGTATTGGGCTGTAAAAATGGCACAGAGAGGGTCCAAGAAGGTCCCCATGTGAGGTGCAAGAATCATATCCCTTCAGCAGTGAGGGACGTGATGCAATTCTGGAGTGAGGCCAAACAGTTACAAGGGACAGTTGGACATATTGCTGCCTCTTGATTGCAGAATAAAAGAGAAACCGCTAAGGGGAGGAGCTCCTTCTAAACTGCAGGCTTTCAGATACATTTATATATACATACCATGCCATTATACTAAAGAGAGTTACGTTAGAATAAAAGAAATACAAACAAACATGAGACTCAAAACTTAAACGAAATTAGCTAATTAGTTCCACACCTAACAGTTTGGTGCAAGTATCTGGCAGGATATACCATTCTCTCTCTGTATTTTCTGAAGAAACTTTCCATAGTATTTGTTCTCAACAGTGTAATTTGTGAGCTGTTCACACCAACCTGATGGTTTGCTTCAATTAAAGCTTCTTACACTCACAGAAACAATTACACCCTCAGGGATGGGATGGGTCCCCTCCTACCCCCAGACTGGGAGCAATGCCTCCCTGCTCTGAGACTATCCCAAGTCCCCTCCCTGGTTCAGGCAAATGATCCCTCTGAGCCTCAGAGAAGTCACCCGGAGGCCTAATCACCAGGGACCTGGTGCAGAAGCACAAAAGTGTCGGCTTACAGGAGCAGGACCAAGCCCAGAATTCTCTGTTTCCACAGGAAGAGAACACAAGTTAAATGTAGCCCATGGAGTTTGGCTTCACCTCAATCTCTTTACAAAATTTTTTTTTTTTTTTTTTTTTTTTTTTTTGAGACAAGGTCTCACTTTGTCACCCGGTCTGGAGTGCAGTGGCAGAAACACAGCTCATTGCAACTTCAACCTTCCTGGCCCAAGCGATCCTCCCACCTCAGGATCCCACCTCCCACCGCGCCACCAAGCCTGGCTAATTTTTTGTGTGTTTTTGTAGAGACGGGGTTTTGCCATGTTGCCCAGGCTGGTCTTGAACTCCTGGACTCAAGAAATCTGCCTGCCTCGGCCTCCCAGAGTGCTGGGTTTACAGGGGTGAGCCACCATGACCAGCTGAAAATATATATTATATATGATATAGATAATATATAAACATATATATTCTATATAACATATATTATATATCATATAATATATAATATATGATATTCTATATATTCTATATAATATATCATATAACATATAT
Source organism: Pan troglodytes (assembly GCF_028858775.2). Classification (NCBI taxonomy): domain Eukaryota; kingdom Metazoa; phylum Chordata; class Mammalia; order Primates; family Hominidae; genus Pan; species Pan troglodytes. The sequence goes on from NC_086015.1 coordinate 44,909,141, forward strand.
ATAATATATATATCATATAACATATATATGATATATATATTATATAACATATATATTATATAATACATATTATATAGAATATATAATTATATAATACATATTATATAGAATATATATGTTTATATATTTATAATATATAATATATTTATAATGTTCATAATATATTATATATCATATGATATAATATATTATATATAACTATATATAATATATGATATATGACATATATAGTATATATTATATGTCATATATAATATGATATTATATATCATGTATTATATGATATATATTATATATATAATTATTATTTTTAAATGAGAAATTAGAGTTGAGAGAAAGAGAATGGAGGATATGGTTCTCCTGGTGCAGGCCTCCTCAAAGGGGAGCTGTGAGGCAGGGAGGGACACTCTGGCCAAGAAGAGACCTGGGCTCTGCCTTGGCCTCAGTGTCTTCACCTGTCATTGCAGGAGTTTGCACCAGCTCGCCGCAGTCCTGGGCCACAGAACAGAAGGCCCTCCAGAATTAGGGGCTTGTATGTTGGTGAGTGAATGAGGCTCTGCAGGCTCTGACAGATGGATTTAGCCAAATACATGGTCACTGAAGGGTCAGGGCTCTGAGACTCGCCTTGGCAGGTCCCAGATCTGTCCTCTCTATGTCTTCCCAAAACGTGGGGGAGGAGCAGGTGACCACATGGTTCCTGAGGAAGGGCCCCCACTGGTGGGCGTGCGGTACTCCCAGGCCAACTTTCCCCTGGGTTCCCTCGAGGACTATCTGATTCAGCAAGCTCCTGGGAAAGTCTTGCCTTGAAGAAATCTGAAACAAGAATTGTAAAAATAGAGCCAAGAAACTGTTCGCTGCAGTGATGACAGAGGATATTATTTTAACCGTGAAAGACCCTGGCTTCGAATGCCTGCCTTACACTGAGGGGGGCTTGTGTCAAATGAGAGTGGACCTTGGGCCTTTCTTTCCTCCTGTGGTTGAAGCCAGGCAGGTACCACATGACTCCCTGAACCACCTTTGCCACAGCCATTTCCCTGGCTGGGGTGTGAAAGCAGGGGTGGGGGCTCAACTCCAGGGGTTCGAGGGGCAGCAGACTCAGGGGCTGAGAAAGCCCATTTGCTTCCAATAGAAGATTCCTTGGGCCTTCCTAACCTGAGAGCAGTTTGAAGCAAGGAGGATACCAGGGAGGCTATCTGTGTGTGAGGATGGGAGCTCTGGTTCTGGGTAACAAGGCATCATCAAGCTTGAGGCCAGTGGTGTGCCATGGAAGGAAGAGACACAACACTCTTTGTTCATGTGGAAACAAGAGAAGGAGGTGTCAAAATCCCAGGCTGCTACAACCTGCTGTGTGACCTTGGAAAAGCTTGTCACCTCTCTAGTCCCCTGAGATTTCTCACCTTTGGCAGTGTTCAGTGAATGCTCCAGAAGAAAAGGGAGTGGCAATGGGCCACACAACTGCCAGTGTACAAAGGCTCAAGGGGCATGCTGGTACTCAAGACAGAAGGGGCAGCTGGCATGAGGGGCAAGTGACAGGGTAGCATGGGGACTACACACACACACACACACAGGCCTTCACTCTGCAGAAGCTCCCTGACCAGTAGAGGTCAACTCTGACCACACAGCTCAGAAAAGGAGGAGCAGGGCTGAGGTGGTGGGGCAGGATTACGTGGAGGCCCAGAGGCTGCCACCGAGATATAATATGGGGAGCTAACTCCCTTCCGTTTCCCTCCAAACACTCAGCACCACTGCTCCTAAGCACTGCTCAGTGTCTGCTATCTCCTGGAAGAGCCAAGAAGGGAGTCAGAGGAGGGACCACCCTGCCCAAGAAAGAACAGCACAATTCTCTTTTCCCCTGGGGACAGCAAAGCTCAGTGCTTAAGAGTTTGGGTGCTGGGGGTCAGGCATAAGTGGGTTTGAATTCAGGCTCTGGGACACTCTGAGTAATCTTGGGCATCTTAGGGATAAGATGAGCTTCATGCCTGGTTTATGACACAGGGAGATTAAAGGGAGCAACTTCAGAGGGTTAAGTGCCATGATGCAGGTATCCTGGGTGTTCCAGTCTGACAAATAGTAACTGCTCAGTAAATGCTGGTTATTATTATTATTGACCTCTGAGGCACCCATGGTGCCCTGCACATAGAAGAGGCTCCCTAAGTAAATCCAGCATACAGGGACAAAGGTGTCAGGCCCCAGGAGGCTGGTTCCATGTGGTCTTGGGAAGGGAGGAGCCTATTCATGAAAATGTTCTAGCTCTGCCGTATGTCCCTGTGGCCCTCACTGTGTCCCCACCCAACCAAAGGAATTGAATCAAGAGGATAACAAGCTGGCCCTCCTGGACTCAGGGTCTCTGGCTGAAGGTGGAAGGGGAAGGAAGGGGATTCTAAGCCCTTCCAGTGCCCACCCTTGAGAAAGCATGAAACTGTAACAACACAGAGGCTCCAGAGTTAGAGGGCTGCGTTTGAATCTCAGCTCTCTCAATTTCTCCCTTGTATGACCTTGAGATTTAATATCTGTGAAATGGAGATAATTACTCCTAACTTCGGAATTACCATGAGAATTATATGAGATGATAGATGGATAGTTCCTGGGAGATGTTCAATAAACTTTAGTTTCCTTTCATTGCAAGGATAGCTCCATGAAATCTTTATGTCTCTTTCTCTGTCGTATCTATGATCATATTTGGTTTTACCTCTGCACAGAGTCAATTGCCCGGCTTCCAAAGCAAATATCCTCTTTTCATCTGTGTCGAGCCCTATTCTACCCAAATCTCTCTCTCTCTTTTTCTGTCTCTCTTTCTCTCTCTCTCTCTCACAGCCTTTTAAAAGAAAATGTATTAATACTTCTCACTCCTAGCCAAACACACTCGAGCAGGAATGAAGTTTCCAGCAACCGATGAAAACTGCAAACCAAACCCCAGTGTTCCCTTCCTTGTCCCTTCCTTCCGTCGCGTACCTAGATGTCTAATTGAATTCAGAGGCTGTCTGCCCAACATTTGGATTGCAAAGGAATGAGTCAGGCTCTAGGAGGCTGCTTCTCTGCAGATCTCCCATGTGCTGTCCTAGACATGTCCCTTTGGAAGACTGCCAGAGTCGCAGGTAACACCTTCTAGGTGGAAGATGGGTTCAGTTATTTGAACCTCTTGGGTTGCAGTCTATATGCATAATGCAAAAGTCAGTGGACTATTCCCTAAATCCTATTTCAGGGATTAGTCAGCTACAGTCATTCAAACTAACACACAGACAGCCCTGCTTGACTCAGCCCACACACATCCATCCATCACTCACTCAACAAACACACAGTGGAGCCACTGCAATTGCCAGACAATAGACAAACAAGCCCTGTCAGCTCCGTCCTGTCTCCTTTCCATCCTTATGGCCATGCCCAAGCCCAGAACATCATCATCTCTTATTGGTCCAGGACAACAGCCACCAAATAGATTACCACCTTGAACAGCTTGTTAGGCCCCATACAGTCTCATGGTGCCTCATGTTCAAGCCTCATCTCCAGAGCCTCTGGTCATATATCCGACATTCCAGTGAAGCCAAGCTTCTTGTAGCTCCCACATATTAGTTTTGTGGAATGTATTAGTTATCTAATGCTGCATAACAAATGACTCCAAAACTTATGGGCCTAACACAACAATTTATAATCCCTCACTGTTTACATGACAGGGATCAGCTGGGAAGTTCTCACTTGGGCTTTCTCATGCAGTTGCAGTCAGATGGTAGATGGAGCGGAAGTCATCTGAAGGCTCAACCGGACCATATGTCCAGGATGGCTTATTCACTCACATGTTCAGAGATTCAGCCAAGATAACCAGAACAGATAACCCGATAGGATAGCCAGCTAAGATAACCAGAAACAGAGCTAATCATCTCTCCATATGGCTAGCTTAGGTTTCTTCACAGCATACAGTCTTAGAATAGTTGGAGTTCTTATGCAGTAGCTGGCTTCCCCCAGTATGTGCATTTCAAGAACTATATATTACTTTTTAAAGATGTATTCCTTGAACCATTGCATTTCCACTGGATTTCTGAGACTATTACTTGTTCACTTCACAAGGCATTGGCCATGAGTGAAGTGAGGGAATTGCACTCACCTAAAACAGAAGAGCCAGTCCATCCACTGGTAAGCAGCAGTTACAAGGTAAACACTAAGGCGCCCGAGAGAGTTGGGGTCATTTAAGAATTGATTATGTCTTTATTGCTTGATGAATATGTAGTTCTGAAGTTGGGGCCTTGTATTTTCAGGATTTCTGGAACATATTTGACCTGACATTCTCATCTGACATCAGAACATTTGAAGTCTTGCTTCTTCATCTGATATCAGAACCAAATCCACTTGCTTTCCGTCTCACTCAAAATGGCATAATATTGAAACTCCGCCTAAGATAGAGCTAATGACTAGGGAGCATCTAGTTTATTTGGGAGGTGACCCCAGGAAGCAGAAGTGATAGCATGAGGAGAGTGAGGTAGGGAGGAGGAGAAGCCAATAAGGGCGATGTTAAGAAGTGAGGTGCCACTGTGTGCAAGTGGGGCTCAATTCCATTGGGACCTCCTAAGTGTCATCAAAAATAACTTCTACAAGATAGAGAGCAGAAGGATGGTTACCAGAGGCTGGGAAGGTAGTGGGTGGGGTGGGGGGCAAGTGGGATGATTAATGGGTACAAAAAATAGAAAGAATGAATAAAAGCTAGTGTTTGATAGCACAATAGGGTGACTATCATAATTTTATAATAATCAACAATAATTTAATTGTACATTTTAAAATAACTAAAAGTATAATTGGAATGTTTGTAACACAAAGGATAAATGCTTGAGGTAATAGATACCCCATTTATCCTGATGTGATTATTACACATTTCATGACCATATCAAAATATCTCCTGTACCCACATAAATATATTCACCTACTGTGTACTGACAAAAATTAAAAAATCTTTAAAAAAAAATAAACATTTCCTACAACTGTCCATCCAAAGGATGGGAGTCAGGCATTTATCCACCAGCTTGCCACTAGCTGGGGGTTGCCCCTGAGAGTTTATCCATACACTCAAGCTCAGGGAGAGAGGGAGTCTGGCCTTGGAGAGGACTGGGGCAGAAAGCTAAAGAACTTGGCAGTGACTAGATGCTGTCAGGTCAGGTGAACCTGAGTTTGCCCACAATCGTTCTCTGTAGGTGTCGCTGAAGAGGTGGCCTGGAAATGTGACGTAGGTCACTGGAGGCATCTGGTACAGTTTTCTTAACTACTTCTTTCTATCCAGAGGCAAAGTTTTCATCTCAATCCTTGTTCTTATAGCTTACATGAGGCTGTTTAGCCAGCTCATTGCTAAATGACAAACAGCCAGGATTTTTTTTCTGGAGTCCCCTGATTCACACTCCTTTCATTTCTAAGAGGAATAAGTGTAAAGGTTTGCCCTTCCTATACCTTGAGGCCCTGTATGAGAAGGGTTTTTATTTCTGAATGACATTCTTCTCAGAAAAAGGGTCCATGACAAGCAAAGAAGCAAAGGGAACATCCCCACATATTACAGGGAATGAGATTGAAATTTGTTTGCTCAGGGATGTCATTTTCACACATCCCTGTGAATGGGGGAAACCCAGGTTCCCCTTCCTCCTTCATGTTTAGGGGAATTTGCTTTGGAACTGCCTTCCCACCTCCCCCAGTCCAATTCCATGGCCAGGGGAAATCGAAAACCCCCTTTCAGCCTCCTGCCAAGTCTTGGGAGTTTCTGTTCTCCTGAGTCCACTGCCTCATAGGCTCCAGCTTCCTTGAATGTTTTATAACACATCAATACCAATGAGAAACTCAAGCACATGTTTTGTCCCAACAACAAACAATTGTTCACATGTAGCATATGTAAATTTGGTGAATTTTTCTGAAGGTTGTGAGGGCAGATAGCAAGAGGCAGGTCTTATCCCACTTAAAACACCTCCCTGGTTCCTTCTTGAATGCCCTGAGAATTCCAAAAACTCCTTTTGTTACCGTAACTCTCCCTCTCAGGAAATCCGTCTACTGGACACCTTTAGAAAGTTTTTTTGAACAATTTTTTTTATTTTTTAATTTATTTTTATTTATTTATTTATTTTTTTAATTATTATACTTTAAGTTTTAGGGTACATGTGCACATTGTGCAGGTTAGTTACATATGTATACATGTGCCATGCTGGTGCGCTGCACCCACTAACTCGTCATCTAGCATTAGGTATATCTCCCAGTGCTATCCCTCCCCCCACCCCACAACAGTCCCCAGAGTGTGATGTTCCCCTTCCTGTGTCCATGTGATCTCATTGTTCAATTCCCACCTATGAGTGAGAATATGCGGTGTTTGGTTTTTTGTTCTTGGCGATAGTTTACTAAGAATGATGATTTCCAATTTCATCCATGTCCCTACAAAGGACATGAACTCATCATTTTTTATGGCTGCATAGTATTCCATGGTGTATATATGCCATATTTTCTTAATCTAGTCTATCATTGTTGGACATTTGGGTTGGTTCCAAGTCTTTGCTATTGTGAATAATGCCGCAATAAACATACGTGTGCATGTGTCTTTATAGCAGCATGATTTATAGTCCTTTGGGTATATACCTAGTAATGGGATGGCTGGGTCAAATGGTATTTCTAGTTCTAGATCCCTCAGGAATCGCCACACTGACTTCCACAATGGTTGAACTAGTTTACAGTCCCACCAACAGTGTAAAAGTGTTCCTATTTCTCCACATCCTCTCCAGCACCTCTTGTTTCCTGACTTTTTAATGATTGCCATTCTAACTGGTGTGAGATGGTATCTCATTGTGGTTTTGATTTGCATTTCTCTGATGGCCAGTGATGATGAGCATTTTTTCATGTGTTTTTTGGCTGCATAAATGTCTTCTTTTGAGAAGTGTCTGTTCATGTCCTTCACCCACTTTTTGATGGGGTTGTTTGTTTTTTTCTTGTAAATTTGTTTGAGTTCATTGTAGATTCTGGGTATTAGCCCTTTGTCAGATGAGTAGGTAGCGAAAATTTTCTCCCATTTTGTAGGTTGCCTGTTCACTCTGATGGTAGTTTCTTTTGCTCTGCAGAAGCTCTTTAGTTTAATTAGATCCCATTTGTCAATTTTGTCTTTTGTTGCCATTGCTTTTGGTGTTTTAGACATGAAGTCCTTGCCCATGCCTATGTCCTGAATGGTAATGCCTAGGTTTTCTTCTAGGGTTTTTATGGTTTTAGGTCTAACGTTTAAGTCTTTAATCCATCTTGAATTGATTTTTGTATAAGGTGTAAGGAAGGGATCCAGTTTCAGCTTTCTACATATGGCTAGCCAGTTTTCCCAGCACCATTTATTAAATAGAGAATCCTTTCCCCATTGCTTGTTTTTCTCAGTTTTGTCAAAGATCAGATAGTTGTAGATATGCGGCATTATTTCTGAGGGCTGTGTTCTGTTCCATTGATCTATATCTCTGTTTTGGTACCAGTACCATGCTGTTTTGGTTACTGTAGCCTTGTAGTGTAGTTTGAAGTCAGGTAGCGTGATGCCACCAGCTTTGTTCTTTTGGCTTAGGATTGACTTGGCGATGCGGGCTCTTTTTTGGTTCCATATGAACTTTAAAGTAGTTTTTTCCAATTCTGTGAAGAAAGGCATTGGTAGCTTGATGGGGATGGCATTGAATCTGTAAATTACCTTGGGCAGTATGGCCATTTTCATGATATTGATTCTTCCTACCCATGAGCATGGAATGTTCTTCCGTTTGTTTGTATCCTCTTTTATTTCCTTGAGCAGTGGTTTGTAGTTCTCATTGAAGAGGTCCTTTACATCCCTTGTAAGTTGGATTCCTAGGTATTCTATTCTCTTTGAAGCAATTGTGAATGGGAGTTCACTCATGATTTGGCTCTCTGTTTGTCTGTTGTTGGTGTATAAGAATGCTTGAGATTTTTGTACATTGATTTTGTATCCTGAGACTTTGCTGAAGTTGCTTATCAGCTTAAGGAGATTTTGGGCTGAGACAATGGGGTTTTCTAGATATACAATCATGTCACTGCAAACAGGGACAATTTGACTTCCTCTTTTCCTAATTGAATACCCTTTATTTCCTTCTCCTGCCTAATGGCCCTGGCCAGAACTTCCAACACTCTGTTGAATAGGAGTGGTGAGAGAGGGCATCCCTGTCTTGTGCCAGTTTTCAAAGGGAATGCTTCCAGTTTTTGCCCATTCAGTATGATATTGGCTGTGGGTTTGTCATAGATAGCTCTTATTATTTTGAAATACGTCCCATCAATACCTAATTTATTGAGAGTTTTTAGCATGAAGCGTTGTTGAATTTTGTCAAAGGCCTTTTCTGCATCTATTGAGATAATCATGTGGTTTTTGTCTTTGGTTCTGTTTATATGCTGGATTACATTTATTGATTTGCGTATATTGAACCAGCCTTGCATCCCAGGGATGAAGCCCACTTGATCATGGTGGATAAGCTTTTTGATGTGCTGCTGGATTCGTTTTGCCAGTATTTTATTGAGGATTTTTGCATCAATGTTCATCAAGGATATTGGTTTAAAATTCTCTTTTTTGGTTGTGTCTCTGCCCGGCTTTGGTATCAGAATGATGCTGGCCTCATAAAATGAGTTAGGGAGGATTCCCTCTTTTTCTATTGATTGGAATAGTTTCAGAAGGAATGGTACCAGTTCCTCCTTGTACCTCTGGTAGAATTCGGCTGTGAGTCCATCTGGTCCTGGACTCTTTTTGGTTGGTAAGTTATTGATTATTGCCACAATTTCAGAGCCTGTTATTCGTCTATTCAGAGATTCAACTTCTTCCTGGTTTAGTCTTGGGAGAGTGTATGTGTCGAGGAATTTATCCATTTCTTCTAGATTTTCTAGTTTATTTGCGTAGAGGTGTTTGTAGTATTCTCTGATGGTAGTTTGTATTTCTGTGGGATCGGTGGTGATATCCCCTTTATCATTTTTTATTGCGTCTATTTGATTCTTCTCTCTTTTTTTCTTTATTAGTCTTGCTAGCGGTCTATCGATTTTGTTGATCCTTTCAAAAAACCAGTTCTTGTATTCATTAATTTTTTGAAGGGTTTTTTGTGTCTCTATTTCCTTCAGTTCTACTCTAATTTTAGTTATTTCTTGCCTTCTGCTAGCTTTTGAATGTGTTTGCTCTTGCTTTTCTAGTTCTTTTAATTGTGATGTTAGGGTGTCAATTTTGGATCTTTCCTGCTTTCTCTTGTGGGCATTTAGTGCTATAAATTTCCCTCTACACACTGCTTTGAATGCATCCCAGAGATTCTGGTATGTTGTGTCTTTGTTCTCGTTGGTTTTGAAGAACATCTTTATTTCTGCCTTCATTTCGTTGTATACCTAGTAGTCATTCAGGAGCAGGTTGTTCAGTTTCCATGTAGTTGAGCGGTTTTGAGTGAGATTCTTAATCCTGAGTTCTAGTTTGATTGCACTGTGGTCTGAGAGACAGTTTGTTATAATTTCTGATCTTTTACATTTGCTGAGGAGAGCTTTACTTCCAACTATGTGGTCAATTTTGGAATAGGTGTGGTGTGGTGGTGAAAAAAATGTATATTCTGTTGATATGGGGTGGAGAGTTCTGTAGATGTCTATTAGGTCTGCTTGGTGCAGAGCTGAGTTCAATTCCTGGGTATCCTTGTTGACTTTCTGTCTCGTTGATCTGTCTAATGTTGACAGTGGGGTGTTAAAGTCTCCCATTATTAATGCGTGGGAGTCTAAGTCTCTTTGTAGGTCACTCAGGACTTGCTTTATGAATCTGGGTGCTCCTGTATTGGGTGCATATATATTTAGGATAGTTAGCTCTTCTAGTTGAATTGATCCCTTTACCATTATGTAATGGCCTTCTTTGTCTCTTTTGATCTTTGTTGGTTTAAAGTCTGTTTTATCAGAGACTAGGATTGCAACCCCTGCCTTTTTTTGTTTTCCATTTGCTTGGTAGATCTTCCTCCATCCTTTTATTTTGAGCCTATGTGTGTCTCTGCACGTGAGATGGGTTTCCTGAATACAGCACACTGATGGGTCTTGACTCTATCCAATTTGCCAGTCCGTGTCTTTTAATTGGAGCATTTAGTCCATTTACACTTAAAGTTAATATTGTTATGTGTGAATGTGATCCTGTCATTATGATGTTAGCTGGTTATTTTGCTCGTTAGTTGATGCAGTTTCTTCTTAGTCTTGATGGTCTTTACATTTTGACATGATTTTGCAGCGGCTGGTACCCGTTGTTCCTTTCCATGTTTAGCACTTCCTTCAGGAGCTCTTTTAGGGCAGGCCTGGTGGTGACAAAATCTCTCAGCATTTGCTTGTCTGTAAAGTATTTTATTTCTCCTTCACTTATGAAGCTTAGTTTGGCTGGATATGAAATTCTGGGTTGAACATTCTTTTCTTTAAGAATGTTGAATATTGGCCCCCACTCTCTTCTGGCTTGTAGGGTTTCTGCTGAGAGATCCGCTGTTAGTCTGATGGGCTTCCCTTTGAGGGTAACCCGAGCTTTCTCTCTGGCTGCCCTTAACGTTTTTTCCTTCATTTCAACTTTGGTGAATCTGACAATTATGTGTCTTGGAGTTGCTCTTCTCGAGGAGTATCTTTGTGGCATTCTCTGTATTTCCTGAATCTGAATGTTGGCCTGCCTTACTAGATTGGGGAAGTTCTCCTGGATAATATCCTGCAGAGTGTTTTCCAACTTGGTTCCATTCTCCCCGTCACTTTCAGGTACACCAGTCAGACGTAGATTTGGTCTTTTCACATAGTCCCATATTTCTTGGAGGCTTTGCTCGTTTCTTTTTATTATTTTTTCTCTAAACTTCCCTTCTCGCTTCATTTCATTCATTTCATCTTCCATCACTGATACCCTTTCTTCCAGTTGATCGCATCGGCTCCTGAGGCTTCTGCATTCTTCACGTAGTTCTTGAGCCTTGGTTTTCAGCTCCATCAGCTCCTTTAAGCACTTCTCTGTATTGGTTATTCTAGTCATACATTCTTCTAAATTTTTTTCAAAGTTTTCAACTTCTTTGCCTTTGGTTTGAATGTCCTCCCGTAGCTCAGAGTAATTTGATCGTCTGAAGCCTTCTTCTCTCAGCTCGTCAAAGTCATTCTCAGTCCAGCTTTGTTCCATTGCTGGTGAGGAACTGCGTTCCTCTGGAGGAGGAGAGGCGCTCTGCTTTTTAGAGTTTCTGGTTTTTCTGTTCTGTTTTTTCCCCATCTTTGTGGTTTTATCTACTTTTGGTCTTTGATGATGATGATGTACAGATGGGTTTTTGGTGTGGGTGTCCTTTCTGTTTGTTAGTTTTCCTTCTAACAGACAGGACCCTTAGCTGCAGGTCTGTTGGAGTACCCAGCCGTGTGAGGTGTCAGTGTGCCCCTGCTGGGGGGTGCCTCCCAGTTAGGCTGCTCAGGGGTCAGGGGTCAGGGACCCACTTGAGGAGGCAGTCTGCCCGTTCTCAGATCTCCAGCTGCGTACTGGGAGAACCACTGCTCTCTTCAAAGCTGTCAGACAGGGACATTTAAGTCTGCAGAGGTTACTGCTGTCTTTTTGTTTGTCTGTGCCCTGCCCTCAGAGGTGGAGCCTACAGAGGCAGGCAGGCCTCCTTGAGCTGTGGTGGGCTCCACCCAGTTCGAGCTTCCCAGCTGCTTTGTTTACCTAATCAAGCCTGGGCAATGGTGGGCGCCCCTCCCCCAGCCTCGCTGCCGCCTTGCAGTTTGATCTCAGACTGCTGTGCTAGCAATCAGCGAGACTCCGTGGGCGTAGGACCCTCCGAGCCAGGTGCAGGATATAATCTTGTGTTGCGCCATTTTTTAAGCCCGTCGGAAAAGCGCAGTATTCGGATGGGGGTGCCGCGATTTTCCAGGAGCCGTCTGTCACCGTTTTCTTTGACTAGGAAAGGGAACTCCCTGACCCCTTGTGCTTCCCGAGTGAGGCAATGCCTCGCCCTGCTTCGGCTGGCGCATGGTGCGCGCACCCACTGACCTGCGCCCACTGTCTGGCACTCCCTAGTGAGATGAACCCGTTACCTCCGATGGAAATGCAGAAATCACCCGTCTTCTGAGTCGCTCACGCTGGGAGCTGTAGACCGGAGCTGTTCCTATTTGGCCATCTTGGCTCCTCAAATAAGTTGTCTGTTTCTTTGAAATCTCCCAAGGGGTTTGTGAAGGTACATTTCAGAAGATTTTGAAGTCCTGAGCACTTAGCAGTGCAGGAACAATGGTGAGTCTTTAGCCCGATCGGGAGCGGCAATGGACGCCTCGCTGGATCAGGAGTGAATAATTTTTTTATTTAAAAAAATGTTTTAGACAAAGACAGTTCATTCCACTAAAGAGGAGTTTGGTACCAGCTACTAAGTAATTCTACCTAACCCCTTTCATTATTGATGTTCAGCCAGTGTGTTATCTGAGATTCTGTGCCAGCCACTAGGATAATCCCCACCTACCCACTGCATTACTGATGCTCAGCCGCTGTGTTGATTGGCTTATTTACCAGTACTCCTTGCGGCACGCCCTTTGCCTGGCCAGGGAGGCCATCCATACAACTTACACCCTGGGTGTGACCCAGAGGACACGGCTATGGTACTAGTACAAGCAATGGAAGCCATTAATTAATAAATTATGAGAATTTACTAAAAAATGCTAAGGTAGCTCATGGAATCCAAGAAACAGGGAAACCCCAGCCCCAGGAAGGCTGGGATCAGAGTTGTGTGGAGTCCACAGCCATGCGAGTTTGCAGTTTCTTTCTTGTTTTTGTTTGTTTGTTTGTTTTGTTGTTGTTGTTTTGAGACACTGTCTCACTTTGTCGCCCAGGCTGGAGTGCAGTGGTGCAATCTGCACTCGCTGCAAACTCTGCCTCCCAGGTTCCAGCAATTCTTGTGCCTCAGCCTCCCAGTTAGCTGAGATTATAGGCACTCACCACCACACCCGGCTAATTTTTGTATTTTAACTAGAGACAGGGTTTCACCATGTTGGCCAGGCTGGTTTCAAACTCCTGACCTTGGGTCATCCACCTGCCTCTGCCTCTCAAACTGCTGGGATTACAGACATGAGCCACAACACCCAGCCAAGTCTGCAGTTTCACACTACCTCTTTGTCTACAATTAATGTGACTCTGCTGGAAAGACTGCTAGTTCATATTTGTATATATTCTAAACTTCAGATTCCCGAAACAGAGTCTGATTGGGTCAGCTTGGGTGAGGCATCTGCCTGTGGACCTATGAATGATATTTAAGGGCCAAGGAAAGTGGTAGAGACATGGCCATTTCCACAGGTGGGGTCGTGGGAGGTGACCAGGGGAGTGGGCAGGCGTATTGGACTGGGAAGCCAGCTTGGGAAGATGTGCTTCAGCTGTTCATTCATAGTCTGTGTCACACTCACAGGAGGTGGACCCTCCATTCTGAGATCACCATCCTGAGTGGCCCAACCCTAAACCCTATGTGATATTGGTGGTGTTGGTTTTTAAAGAGTATAAGCTGTAGGCTCTAATGAAATTCTAAGCCTTGTTTTGAGGTTTGAAACTTAAGAAGTATTTCAACCTTTCTGCCACTGCCATAGTGGGCCAGGGCACAGCGTCTTAGATTGTATTTCATGGCACTTGTCCTCTTTGTCCTGTTTGCTGGCTCCCCTCTGGAAATACTCCCTCCTGCTTGTCAAACAGAATCTTTACACTTGCCCTGAGTCCTCTTTTTTTTCTTTTTTTTTCTTTTTGAGACAGAGTCTCACTCTGTAGCCCAGGCTGGAGTGCAGTGGCGCGATCTCAGCTCACTGCAACCTACACCTCCTGGGTCCAAGTGATTCTCTTGCCTCAGCCTCACGAGTAGCTGGGACTACAGATGCATGCCACCTCGCCTGGCTAATTTTTTATTTATTTATTTTTTGTATTTTTAGTAGAGACAGGGTTTCACCATGTTAGCCAGGATGGTCTTGATCTCCTGACCTCGTGATCCACCTGCCTCAGCCCCCCAAAGTGCTGGGATTACAGGCGTGAGCCACCATGCCTGGCCCCAGAGTCCTTTTTCTTTTGTAACCATTTGATGTAGGCAGCCACGCCACTTGTATTCTTCACTGTCTTTCTTTTTTCCCTCAGCGCTAGCACAATATTTTACAAGGAAATTTGGGAATTAATGCCACAGTTAGCTTAAGCTATATAGATAATTAGGGTTTATAGTTCGAAAAATTGTCCAAACTGAACCTAGATACCTATTTCTTACGAATTTTTTTATTGCTGTGGATTCTTTTAAAATTTAGTGTCAAGTTGTATAGTTAAAGTTAGTTGTTTAAATAAAGTTTGTTTTTGTTTTTAGTGGTAGGGTTTGGGATTTGGGTGGAAAAAAAATAGAAAAAGATGCAGATTCTCAATGAATAAAGCCTGTTATTCTAACCTTAGTCTTTCAGACTTTGCAACTGTCATACTTCTGCCACCTACTGCAGAATGCTCTGATTGATGCTTGAACATTACGAGGTGTAAATAATTATTGGAGGCATTTATCATTTATTTTCTATGTGATAAGCACCCTATTGAGTGCTTTGCAGGCTGCATTAATTTCTGTGGGCTGCCATAACAAATTACCAGAAACTTGGTGGTTTAAAACAACATAATTTTTTTTCTCTCACAGTTATGAAGACCAGAAATCTAAAATAAAGGTGTTGGCAAGACAATGTCCCCTCTGCAGCCTCTTGGGAAGAATCCTTCCTTGCCTCCTCCTCTTCTGGTGGTTCTCATTATTCCTTGGCTTATGGCAGGTAAGTCCCATCTCTGCCTCCATCTGCATATGGTCGTCTCTGTATCTCTCTGTGTCCTCTCCTTTTCTTATAAGGACATCAGCCACTGGATTTAGCATCCTCCTTAACCAGTGAGATCTCATCTTTATAGTTAACTAATTACATTTGCAAAGACCTTCTTTCCAAATAAGATCACATTCTGAGGTTCTCAGTGAACATGAATCTTGTTGGGGGGCAGGTATTCAATCCACTCTCACATCGGCATTAGTAGATATAGTTATTTCCATTCCATCAATGGGAAAGGTGAGACCCAGGAGGAGATGAACTTGCCCTGCCACTGAACTGAACACTGAAAGAGTTTGGTTGAGGACTTAGCTCAGTCTGATGCCAGCTTTATTCTCTTTCTGCTGTGTCATGCTGCTTCTAGAAAACCAAACTGCAAACTCAAGTCTAGAAAGTAATGACATCAACATTTATCCATCCATTGGCTTCCAGACCATACCACTTGGAGGCAAAAGATCAGGAGTAAGTAGATAAATTCTCATAGAATATGAGAATTTTGAGCTCCTACTGGGTGCCAAATTTTTATGTGTCCCTTAAATAGCCACAATACCTTATGAAGTGACTATTTGAGGTCACTTCATTCAGGGATGGGATTGAGACTCAAAGATTGTGACTTGCCCAAGGTCACATAGCTAGTGGGTTACCGAACTCAAATTTTGTTTCAGATATTGTGTTGCATTTAAGTTCATGATGAGCTCATCAATGGAAGTGATCATGCCATGTATTGCAATATTAGGTACTCCACCAGGACCTAACTATCCAACCATCACACAATGGTGAGAAGGCCAGGATCATTCTCCTGTAGGGTCCTAGTTCTAACTAGTGAGGTGACCTTAGACACGTCAATTTTCTGGGCCTTTGTAATAGGAAGAGCTAGCACTGGACAATGCCTTCATTGCTGATGTTTTATAAGCATATTGTATAGTTATAGGAAAGTGCCCTTGCCCATATATGTTAATATTTGCTGGAGTGTGGCCAGGGTAATACAAAGTATGTTCTCACTACTGACTTTTCACCCCCAAGTTAATAGTTAACTTTGCCTCCTTGTTTGACTATGCTGTCTGTTGGCTTTGGTCAGAAAGAAAAATTCTGAAACACCTAGTGGAAAGGTGCTAACATTTGTCTTTCTTCACCTTTACTTGATGTGGTTTATTTCTATTAAGTTAGGTCAGGATAGCTTTTCAAAAACATGACATTTCAAAAACATAGTTTAGTATAACACAATTTACCATATAAATCTCTGAACAGATAAATGTTCAAAATAGAAGTATTTTCTTTATATGTTCATGGTATTTTTAAAGGTTAGAGTCATCTATTGCAGTAATTTGGAAAATCCTTCTTTACAGGCTGCTCAGTAAAGGAAAGGTCTGTGGCCGCACTGTGAGGTGGGAACAGTAGGAACTTTTTTTTTTTTTTTTTCCAGACAGGGTCTTATTCTGTCACCCAGGCTGGAATGCGGGGGCCACATCTCGGCTCAGTGCAACCTCTGACTCCCAGGTTCAAGTGATTCTCCTGCCTGAGCCTCTCAAAGTGCTGGGATTACAGGCGTGAGCCACTGCATCCAGCCAACAGTGTGAACTTTGGGGTCACACAAACCTTTGATCAATTTGAGTTCTGTAACCCACTAGCCATGTGACCTTGGGCAAGTCACAGTCTCTGAGTCTCAATCTCATCCCTGAATGCACCTCAGAAAGTCACTTCATAAATTATTGTGTCTATTAAACGGACATATAAAAATTTGGCACCTAGTAGGGACTGAATTGATCCACTCCTCCTCCTCCCTCCTTTAGTCAGTTGTTTTGTGGAGTAAAAATCCACCATTTTGCAAATGTGGTTAGGACCACACGATGTAATTCCCTTCTCTTCCAAGTCTACTGGTGAAGTGGAAAAGGTGAATCTATTTGTCTCATTTTGATTAGGCCTCAGGGAAGGCCTAATTCTGGAAGAAACTCAAGCAGCATGGAATGTTTTCTCCCCATTCAGAAACAGTGCCTACGTTCATACATGTAAATTGGATCTGCCATTCTGTCTCACCACTGGATTTTACCTCGGGTGCCCTGAAATGAAAGGAAGGTTTGAAGGAGCACCGTGAAACTGTCAGTGAGCTCACTTGATAAATCATTGTTGGAACTGGAGGGATTTTTGCTGTGGAGGTAACAAGGGACCACAGCCTGCTTTGGTGCCCAGCCCAGAAAAGTATAGCTGAGACTTGGGCCTGCTTCTGGTTGCAAATTGTTTACTGCTCAGCACTGTGGGCACATTTCCTGTTGGCCCTGCACAGAAACGACAGATGCCCATGGTCATGCATCAGGACTTGGCCTGTCAGAGAAACTTGTTTAGAAGAGATTTAGACTGTGGAGGGAAAATCATCATGAGGGTGAAAAGGATTGGGTAAGATTGCTGTGCGCAGAACCCCGGACAATGAAGGCAGGGGCAAGAGAATGGGCTGGGTCACCTTGGCAAGCCTTTCCAGTCCCAGCAGCAAACAGGTAATGAGCCTTTGTATGCTGCTTTTGTGTGCTAGCCCCTGTGCTCCCAGCTGGAGGAATGAGGGTAAATGAGAAACAGCTCCTGCCTCCGAGGTCAGAATTTAGTGCAGAAGACAGCCTATTAGCCATCCAGTGCAACAAGGCAGAACAGAGGCCTCTGCTCCACACAGAAGGAAGAGGGCACAGTTAAGGACAGGGCCTCTGCAGTCCCACAGCCTGGATTCAAACCCTACCTGAGCTGCTACCTAGCTGTGTGGCCTTGGGCAAGGTGCCTGACCTCACTGAACCTCAGAGGCCTCACCTGTGAAATGAGGACTATAATAATACCAAACTCCTGGGGTTGTCAGAGGATGGAAAGAGCATTTTCAGAGTACCTGGCACATTGGAGGCACTTTGCTGTTAAAATATAACCCTCATGAAATCTGTTTTCAGTATGAGCTGAGACAGAGACCACATTTTGCAAACTGAAAACCAAGGCATCTGAATATGCCAGCAGAGCTTTCCTGATTTATACACATGTATTTGTGAAGTCTTACAGAGGGTGGAAACATTAAAGCATGTTTGGGTTTAACAGGAGAATCCAAGTACTTGACATTAGCACCTTGTCTGCCTTTTGCCACTGGTTCTTTCCAGCAGAGTCTTATGGGGCTCTTTCAAATGCTGGGGAGGCCTGGAAGCATCCCCAGGTCTTCAGCAAACTTCCTTAGGTAAAATCAGAGCAATGTAGGAAAGCCTGGCTCTGTGATAAATCCAGGAGACCAAACCGAAAGACCCAGTGATGCAGAGAGAGCCAGTATGGGTAGAAACAGGTGCTTTCCAGGATAGCTCTCCTGTCTTCCCCACAGGTCTGCTTTCTGTTTCTAATAGTCCTGTTTCCATTCTATCCATCCTGACCCCACGCTGCCGTGGAACACATCCTGAGCACATATATGTGTACATATGTTTATAAGCATTCACATGTGCCCATGGGTGTGCGCACACACATATGTCAGGGCTATCTCTCTAAGCTCTCCTGGCTCTGAGGAAATAGTCTTGTTTCTAACTGGATCTAGGCAGGCCCCTAATAGTACATCCACTCAGGCCATAAGGCCTGTGAGCCAGGCTGTGTCTCCCACATACCACAGGTCTATTTCCTGCCCTCATTCTGACCTTCTCAGCATGTCCTCGTTTCCAGCCCAATGCCCTCCTCCCTGACTTGGAGACAGAATTTGGCCCTCAGGGCTCCATGGGACACAGCCTGCAGTCACCCTATGGCTCCACACTGAAACCCAATCAAACTAGTTCCAGCCACTGGAACCCACCCAATGTAGATGTCCAGGCAGGCCTGAGCACCTGTGCAGGTGAGGAGGCATCACTCTGCCCCTCTGTAGCTGCAGCCTCTCTGTGATCCCCAGAGCCAACAATTTTTCCTCAACTCAGTTATGAACAGCACTTTCCCTCTCCAGGGAAGCATCATGGTGGCATACGATGAGAAAAGAGTGGCCCTTGCATCGGAAGACTGTTCTAGTGTGGTGACATCTTGGGGAGATGCTGTAAAGATTCTGGGCCTTGATGTCTCCCTCCCACATTTTAAGTATCCCATAAAGTTTTATAGATGGAAACACTCTGTACATTTTTAAGGGAAACTATTCTTTCTTGCCCTTTCTGTTCCTACCTGCTCCCTTTCCACACTTGCCCCTCACACCCTTCCCCTTCATATTTCATATCGGAAGCAATATTTTTATTAATTCTCAATTCCTCCAACCACCTATTTCTGGATAATGATTCTGTTATAATAGATTTATATAAGCAATTAAAGACTGGGAGTGTGAGGACTGAGTTTTTCAAGAACAGGACTGTGTGCTAACTTCCCAGCCCCTAGCCCAGTGCCTGGTTGAGTGAATGAATGAACAAAGGAATGCGTGCCATGACGAGTTTGCTACTTAGCATGAAAGGCTGCTTTATGCTAGCCAGACCAAAGATGCCATCTGGTAATGCGGAGTGCACTGCGGCATCCCATGAAGATTAGCTGCACAGCAAAGACTGACAGAGACACGAGATGGTGTCCACAGAAATGTCTCCGCTTCTGCACTGCCCTATTCCTACTTGGGACTCTTCCCAGAGTCCTCGTCTTGGCACGTGGCACTCCAGTCAGAACATAGAAGTTATCTTCAACATCATTCTCCCTTACTCACATTGTTTAGCCTTAGGGATCCCACATACCAAAACTTCTGTCTCTCTCTCTCTCTCTCTCTCTCCTGCTACCACCCCATATTTTTAGCCATTATTACCTCTTGCCTTTATTACTGTACAATACTAGATCCCTAATCCCTCCCCTAATTTGTTTAGCTAGAGTTATCATTTTCTAGCAAAAACCAGGTCATGTCATTTCCCTGCTTAAAACCCTTCCATGGCTTCAGGCTACATTTAGAATAAAATAGGACTCAAAATAAAATTTTGTATAGTTGTTATACAATGTGTAACTCTAACTTGTACATTGCACAAAATAACTTAGCACAATGTATAAGTAGGAGTAATGCTAGCTGCTGTAACAAATGGAACACAAAACATATAATGGTTGAAACCCAGTAGAAGGCTATTTCTCTGGACATAACAGTCCAAGATGAGTGGTCCTAGTTAGCAATGGTTTTAAACCGTGATTTAGGAACCAAAGTTTCTTCTGTCTAGCAACTTTACTATTGTTGAGAGCCTCAAAGACATCTGCTTCTAGCTGGGAGAATGGAAAAGAGAGCTCTGGGGAGGTAAATCTATCTCTTAAAGGTCCCAGCCTAAAAATGACATGTATCATTTTGATTTGTTGGCAAGAAGTGGCCACATCAAAATGTGAGGATGATGGGAATGTAGTTCCTGATTGACCAGCCACTTCCCAGGAGCAACTGTGTATTCTGAAAGGGATAGCATAATTTTCAGTGGGAAGGAGTCATCTCTATAACACATGGCACACAAGGCCATATATGACATGCCCGACATTTTCTACTTCATTTGAGTCTGCCAGCATACCTTTCACTCTCAGTGGGCCACTGTCTTTCTTTCTCACTTGACCCACTCTCCAGCTCCCTTTCAGTGCCATAAATATTTGTTGAATGAATGGATCTATGAATGAATGAATATCTTATTTTTAATATTTATGAAATGAAATTAAGGTTAGGAGACAGAGTAATCTTGTATTTATTGAGCATTTATTATATGCCATCGCTTGGCTAAAATCTTCACATACATTATATAATTTAATCCTCAGACTAACTTTTCAAGATAAGTATCTTTACTTCCACTGTTCTCTGTGAGGGATCTGAAGCTCATGATTCCTAAGCATTTTGCCACAAATCAAATAGCCAGAACTTGGTGAAGGTGGAATTCATGCTCCCAAAGGTCAAGGCTCACTGGGATTTTTACAGTGTCGTTAAAGGAAATTCCACCAGTAGGAAGGACAGATCAAGCAAACTGCATTAGGACAAGAGTTCTTCACCTACTCTTGTCCTCTCATTTATATTTTCTTTTTTTCTGTGCAGGCAGATGCTGTGGAATGAATGTTTTCTGTTTTCTTCTCTTTATTTAAATATGTTTTGGTAACAGTTAAGTACTTCTATAAGCCTACCCACTTCACCCACAAAAATTCTCTCATCCATACCTTCCATGTTTCTGGAAAGTTAAATTCTAATAGTGCCTTTTCCTATGAAGCGAGTCCATTCAGAAGAGCAAGTGATAAACAAGCACAGACTTAGCCATTGGTACCTGAGGGCTGCAAGGCCAAGCAAATCCATTCTCCATCAGGATTTCCTGGGGTCAGAGGTCAGAGCACAAAAAGGTTCCAGCTGAGGGGCAGGAAAATAGTACTGAACCCAAAAAGGGAGAAAGAAGGACCTGCTCCATAAAAGCAATGTAAAATAAGGCTCCACTTTGGAAACCTCTGTAAGCCGTTCACCATCCTGTCCCCCAGCTTATTCTTGTTTCCCTTTAGCCCCAACACCAACACTTTGGTGTCAATTACAGAATTCATTTTGAGGCTACAAGTGAAGGGAAGGGGATAGGGGATGAGAAGGTGATTCAACACATACATTCAATCAATGGTCAGACCAGGTCACAGCCCTGTCCCTGCTAGAGTAGCCAAATGTTCGTTTACCTGAGACTGAAGAGCTACCCTGGTTGCAGGACTTTCAGTGCTAAAATCTGCAAAGTCCTGAGAGAATGATGACTTGGTCACCCTAATCCCTGCTGACCTACTCTCTAGAAAAATATACAGGAATAATTTATAACCCAGAAGTCATTTATAATTAGATATTAAAATAAATACCAAGATTCATTGAGTTAAACACTTAGGATTTGTACATTTTTCTGTAGTATTTTACATTTTAATGTAAATTTTACTTTTAAAAGATCTCTAGTTTTAGAAGGTTGTTATTACTGTGTCACAAATAATAACTGCTATGACTTCATAGGTTACTAATCAGCAAACAGTTTAAATATTTAATTTGAACTCAGGTGATCTGTTTATAGATAATTATACAATGTAAAAAGATAGAGGGAAGTTTGTCATTAAAAACTGATTGCATTTGGCAATAACAATTGAATATTTTAAATTTTAATGTTATATGTTGCAACATTATCTTGTAAAATAAAAACTATAATAATCTATTCAAATTAGAGTTATCATATAAATGTCTATTATTTGCTTTTCTTAACATTGTTGAGTCAAGTCCTTAATTCTAGTGAAAAGTGAATACAAATCTGTGAAATATTAATATGAATTACATTTTAGAAAATAGGCTTCATTGAAGCATCCAAAAATAGGAAAATAAAATAATGAAAATGAACCTCAGATTTAACGTATGTGGATATTATGAGTCAGCCCATAGGTCAGGACTTTATTTAAAGCCTCACTGCTTTATTTAAAATGTCAGAAATGGTAGTGTTCATTTGTTCAGATCCTAGGTGAATACAGCAGGCCATCCTAAATTACTTTGCATATGTTGCTTTTAAGCAGAAAAGCTAAGGATAACCCGGGAAAGAAAACTTGCCATTTATTTAACATCATGACCTATATATGCAGAAAGGTAGGCCCCTGCTCTCTGTCACGGATAGGAGAGAAGAGAGGATGCCTATGCTCTGGTGACCGCACCTCTTAGATAACGCAGGCCAACTGCTGTCCTGTTTGTCCCTGAGGCGAGAGTGAGGAGATGAGAGGAACACAATGAAGGAGGGGGACTCTAATGCTTCAAGGGGTACTGCCGATCATGGCACACAAGAAAACACATGCAATTCATAGTGCCAGTCCGCACTTATTTCGACTGAAAGAAAGTAAAATGAGGCAATAACACCCAGATCTTGCTAAAATGTACAATGTTTCCCTTTCTTACTCTCTTCATGTATCTCCATATATCTCTCTTTGGGATGACTATTTTCTCCAAAGGAGACAGTGTCTGTTGGAATGTGTATGTATTTGAGGTGATCTATATCAGCATCTGTGATGGTTCATGTTCTGTGTCAACTTCACCAGGCTATGGCTCCCAGCTGTTTGGTCAAACACCAGCCTAGATGTTGCTGTGAGGGTACTTTTTAGCTGTGATTAACATTAACAATCAGTTGTCTTTGAGTGAAGATTAACATGAAATCAGTAGGCTTTAAGTATGCAGAGTGCCCTCCGAATGACAGTGGGCCTTGTATAATCCATTGCAAGCCTTAAGAGCAAGATGGAGATTTCCTGAAGAAGAAGAAATTCCCCCCAAGACTGCAACATCAACTCTTGCCTGAATTTTCACAAATTTCAGATTTGTTAGCCCACACAATTGTGTGAGACAATTCCTTAAAGTCTCTCTATTATATGTAATATAAAGTTCAAAAGCTATAGAGAGAGAGCTTTCAGAAGTGCTCTCTCTCTATATATATGTATATATACACACATAGAATATGCATTATGTATAGATATACATATAATCGAGTATGTATATGTATTCATATATATATACACACACACACACACATATCCTATTATTTCTTTTTCTCTGATTTCTCTGGAGAACCTTAAGTAATGCATCATCCTTCTGAAAAGAAGATCTAGAACATTACAACCAACCACTGTCACAAAAGGACTCTAGTACCAATCAAGCTTGCTAGAATGAGGCTGTCACACCTGACTAGGAAGGTCCTTCTGCTGATTCTAGCAAGCTGAGGAAAATGGTAGAGGGTAGGTAGAGGGTAGCTTTCCCAAGGCTCTTGGTTGACCACAGTTTGTTCTGTTTAAAATATAGTATATATGTTCTTAAGAAGTCTTGTTACAAAAGTACCCATAAAGACGAGCTTCAGTTGGAGAAGGAAGGGGATTCAGGCCTAGAGACTTTCAAATGCTCAGTAGTAAAGTCCTGTTTATCCTGTGGGCATTTTGATCATGATAATTTTTAATAGCTGCAGAATTAATCTGTAAAACCCAAACATCACTGAGCAGGGTTGGACCACATCTAGTTTTTGCTCATGGGTTCAGGCCTTTCTTCCCCTTTCTCTGCCAGCAGTTTCATTAGTTTAGGGAGCCAAACCACATGAACAAAGTAGCCTCCTGCATTGAGGGTTGGTCCTAAGGACTGCTAGTTCATCATTACCAGGCCAGACTACCCAAAGACTTCACCTGAAAAGCTAACCTTGTCCTTAGGTAGTTCCCTCACATTCAATTAGCATTACAAAAACACATGGTGCAGGGAAAAGGCTCTCATTTCAGTGTGAGTCATCCTGTGGGCAACTTGTGATCAAGGTTTTTCAGCTGTGAGCTAGTAGAGTTAGGTGCAGAGATTTAAAGTCCCCTCATTCTTTTTTCTTTTAGTCAGTTCAGAAGCTAGAATTGGGGGTTTGCGATGCAATGGTAACCCCAAGAATGCATAGCATATTCCCTTAGAAAAGACTATTTAAAATCAGAAACCCAATTGGATGCTTCTGCCAGTATCTACCAAAGATTGATACTTTGATTCTACAGATGAGTCCTGCACACATAGACGTGGAGACACGGGGCACAGTTTGCACTGGGGAAGCTCGAGGTCTCTGACTCCACCTCACATGCCAACCATAGTGGGTTGTAGATATATCCCAGAATATATTCATTAATCTACAAATAACTATTGAGTGCCCGTGATATGCCCAGTACTTTTCTAGGTGCTGAAATCTGTGTGCTCAGTTTCCCAGAAATGGTCTGGGTACGGCGCCTCTCTTAAGAATCTTTCATTACAGGGAGAGGTGTATGGAACTTGTGAGCTTGGCACTAGTACATGAGAATACTTGTGGCTACAGTGAGACAGAATATTCTTGATGGGAATATTACATGTTCCAGAAATCTGTATGCATAGGCCATAAATTAATTGCCTGATCACCTTACTTGGTACAAATTCCTCCAATTTCCTCTCCCACAACCCTACTAATGGGGAGTTTAAAAAGATGAAATGGCAAAGACACAGTGGTGCCCAGGCCACAGCTGGCCAAAGGTCCTGAGAGTTTTCAAACTGTATTTTGGTTTGGGGTTTTTTGTTGTTGCTGTTTTTTTTTTTTTTTTTAACTGTGAAATATACTTACTCAATTATCAGGCAGAAAGGAGAAGGAGAGCACCCTCAAATGTAGAATGTAATAAAGTGAGGACTAAACTCTGATCTTTTTCTTCTCTTGCCCAAATTCCTATCTAAGGGGACTGGAGAGTCATACCCTACAAACCATAAAATCTTATCAGAGGAGTTTCATTTAACCCTATATAATGTGGCCTGCTTTCCAATGTTGATTCTGGCACAATACCACATGCCAGACAGAAAAACGAAGGAAATCAAAATAATTTATCCCTGAATATGTTTCTTTGTCATATTTTTAAATGGCCTGCATAGCTGTTCAGTGGCGGTAGGTGGGGCAAGGGGATTGCATCTGTAAAGAATATCTATTACTATAACTAGATCTTTTCCCCTTCCAGTCTCTCCCAGTCCTGAAGAGATTAACTGAGAGTCCAACATCTTTTAGAGATCTGAATAGCAAACACTTGTCAACTAGAGTCTCTAAGGGCAGCCACGCATGAGGCTTCATGTACATAACAAGAACCGCAGTCTCCACAATCCCTTATCTTGAACCTGACACTCCTTTCTGTTGATTCCAGGACTTTAGATCATAATAACAATTCTTTCAACCAATTGTCAGCCAGAAACTCTTTGAATCCACCTATGACCTGTAAGCTCACCCCGCCCAACTTAGAGTTGTCCCGCCTTTTGAACCAAACCAATGCATACCCCATATGTATTGATCACATCTCCCTAAAATGTATAAAACCAAGCTGTGGCCCAACAGCCTGGGCACCTACTCAGGGCCTCTTCGGACTGTGCCTCAGGCCTTGGGCACTAATATTTGATGCACAATAAACCTCTAAAATATACTACAGGGTTTGACTCTTTTCACTGACAAAAGGATAATTTTTGAAGATAAGGACAGGGTTAGGAAGACAATAGGAAGACAATAGATAAGGACAGGGTCAGGCCTTGGTCACTAATATTTGATGCACAATAAACCTCTAAAGTATATTACAGGGTTTGACTCTTTTCACTGACAAAAGGATAATTTTTGAAGATAAGGACAGGGTTAGGAAGACAATAGGAAGCAGGGAAGCACCTGGGGCCAATGGCTGTGGGGAGCACTTAGCTCCCCCAGTCCTGAGGTGGCAAAGGGAGGGTGCGACTACCTGCACAAGAGCTGTGGCCTTTGGGGAAGGACCACAGCATTCGTGTGTGGTTTGACAGAGAGGGAGCAGAGGGGTAACCTCCCAACCTAATGTTCCCCTCATCCTGCAGTTTCCTGCCAGCACCTCCCATAGCCACACCAAAAACAGGGATGGGCCAGGCGTGGTGGCTCACGCTGGTAATCCTAGCACTTTGGGAGGCCGAGGAGGGCAGATTACCTGAGGTCAAGAGTTCAAGACCAGCCTGCCCAACATGGTGAAACCCTGTCTCTATTCAAAAATATAAAAAATTAGCCGAGTGGAGTGGCATGTGCCTGTAATTCCAGCTACTTGGGAGGCTGAGGCAGGACAATTGCTTGAACCCAGGAGGCAGAGGTTGCAGTGAGCCCAGATCGTGCCACTGCACTCTAGCCTGGGCTACAGAGCAAGACTTTGTCTCAAAAACAACAACAACAACAACAATAACAACAAACAAAAACAGGAATGAAGGAGACGCTTGCTACAGTCCATAAAGATCAGCAGGATTGGAAGGGCAAATGGAAACTCACCAGCACAACTGCCATTCAAACAACGCATCAACAGCAAAAGTGCTAAAGCAGTTTGTATTGCTTGAACTCCTGCTCCAAGGTAAGGTGAGAGGCACCAGGAACTGCATTCTCTCATTTGATCCTCCGAACAGTTGAGTTATGTGAACTTCCGGATAAGGATCAAATCTGAAACTCTTAGAGCCCCAGAAACAGAAACAGTATTATATCCATGGGAGGCAGGAATGAGCAGTTCCTGTCAAATCATTTGAAAAGAAAAAGGGGACTCTGAACAGAATACGGGGGGACGGGGTCACTAACAACACAATAGCTCTCCCCACCTCGCCACATGCACAACCCATAGCCTGGACTCCTGAGTTCTGGTCTCCAGTTTGGCCACTAGCAAACCTACCTAAAGGAATGCTTGGTTCCTAGTCAGTTGTGTTGACACAGAGTGAATGGAAATGAATTACTTCTCACTTCCTGGTTTGTAGTCTGTAAAATTATCACACTGTCACAGAAACAAAATTAGTCAAAGCCCCAAGTGAGTCATTAAATTAACACCCCGTGAACTTGACTCTCCTTACTTGATTCATAAGACAGTTTACAATTTTAAACGCCATTCTTGGGGAGGAAAATTTAAAAAGGGCTTGTGTGGAACTTTCTAGATTGCCTTCTGGGATCGCCCAACTGATGGACATCCTCCGTTTTTAATACATTGCCCTGTTGTTGACCCTGTTGTCAGGTTTGGTCGTTTGTGATTGCATGCAGGTGACTTTCTGTAGCTAGAATTCCACACCCTCATAGTATTAGAATCTGGTTTACCAGTTAGGATTGCATTGACCCTTGCAGTGAGCCTCTGATGCCGGCTGGAACTCAAACTCAGAGAGGGAGTGTTCATAGGCTCCCTAAGGGTTGGCTGCATTGGCACTTTTACAACCTGTGTTAATGGCCAGAAGCATATTCCTTGACCAGTAGGCTTGTTCTTATGGGCAGTGGATGAGGCCAGCCTAGCTCACCAGGTGATGGGTCATTAGGTAGCTGGGAGGTGGGAGGCCAGAGGTCACAACCTCCTCTTTGTCTAGCGTGTGAGATGAGGAAAGTGACTCCCGGGTTAAATACCCATCTGTGCTTCCCATGGTTCTTGGTGAGAGTCTAGCATCCCATAAAACTGAGCCAGCCTTGTTCGGCCCCACCCCCCCACTCCCACCTCAAGTGCTGAGCACCTGCCTATCGGCCCTCAAGCCCTCCCCTGCCCTGCTCTGTGCTGCAGATGCCAGCCATGCAAACTGCAATTCCTAGGCTTCCTTGTCTACTGGCTTCTGCTTAGGTTTGGCTGATGGAAGGAAGACAGACAGGACATTGGAGGATGGGAGGGAGGAGGGTAGAAGCCAGGGTTTCTCCCCTTATCTCTCTGCTTTGGCTCTCATGTCTCAGGCAGTGGCAGCATCTTCTTCATGGATCCAGCTCACACCTTCAGGGCTCAGGTGACAGCACCTCCACCTTCGTTCCTCCTACCTTAACTGTTGCTGACCTCTAGGTCACCTCACTGTCTCCTTCTATGTGCCCTATCAGCTTTTCTACTAACTCCAGTCCCCTACACCAAATTCCTAGCATGGGTTCTGTCTTCCTGTCTGGAACCATCTGATCCTCTGCCTCTCTTTTTATTACTTAAATAGGCTCTGCTACTTGCTCTTTCTAGTGTCTTCTGCAAAGATGCAAAATGCCTCTATACTTTCCACTAAGAGATCCCTCCCTTCCTTGGTCCTGGCCAGCCCAGAGCAGTCTGGACTTCGGATTCCTGGAGAGGGGTCTCTTTACAAAACAAGCAAGGCCTAGGACCTTGAGCCCAAGGTGGCAAGCAGCCAACTCACTTCTACCTCCCTGAATTCTGAAAAAGCCCAGAGATCCCAGCATTTGCACAAAAGGTCACTGCTCATTTTAATCAAACCACATTGCTCTGAATGGCTGGGCTGTGGCCTTCAGTCAAGATTTCCTGCATGGCAGATTTTCTCTCCTCTTGGACAACAGTGATACTTGCTGCAAGCATCCAATAGGGCTTGAAATTACCCTGGCAAGTTGTTTACTCTTCTTGAGAGTGGCACTAGGCTCTGAGCAGTGTTTGTCTAGCACCGTCATTATTTTTATTAACTATACCCTTGCACTTCCAAAGTGTGCTGTAAGCTCTGTAAATATTTTATTAGCCTTTGTAATTAGTCGTTGCATTTCACAGCCCTGCTGAGAAGTGGGTCAGTGTGACAATCCCCATTTTACCACTGATGTGGAAAACAGCCACCCAGAGATAGGAAAGAGGCCTTGGATTTGAGGGCAGAGGGTACAGTTCTTTCTCTTTGAAGGGAAGGCATGGACTTTGCTGGAGTTTATAGGGATCTGATAGTGTGCAAATACTGAATAAGAAGAACAACTCTCCGTCCCCTGCAAATGGATGAAATTCCCTTACACAGGAAGGTGTTGAGAACTGGATTTTAAAAATAGGAAAAGTGGCTAATGCATAGAAGCTGCTATCTCATAGTAGCCACCCAAGAACCTCAGTTCCCATTGCTCTCCCTTTCTTGCCTTCTCATTACTACCTAACGCTTGATTTATTCACCCTTGGAGGGGGATGGGGAGCAGGAAGAAACAAAGACAGCTGCGGTCTTCAAGGAGTGTGGTCCAAGAATGTGACCTGTAAAATCTCTTATTGGAGATAGTTTATTTGTTTTCTTTTGTGATTAAGTATATGTTGATTTCTAAACATGTTTTCCAGGGTGAACAAAATCATAGACAGCTATTAAATTAGCTTGTTGGCTGTAATATTTAAATGCTTTCTACATTG
This sequence comes from Pan troglodytes, assembly GCF_028858775.2. Taxonomy (NCBI): domain Eukaryota; kingdom Metazoa; phylum Chordata; class Mammalia; order Primates; family Hominidae; genus Pan; species Pan troglodytes. The sequence goes on from NC_086015.1 coordinate 44,938,439, forward strand.
CTTATTTTTAATGCCTTAATATACTAAATAATGAAAGATGTAATAAAACCTTCTACTATCATTGTGATTTTATAAAATTCTCCTTATATTTCTAGGAGTTTTTGCTCTATAGTTTGCTATTATATTTTTGAATGCACAAAGGTCTGTAGCTGTTCTATCATCCTCAAGGATTATTTCTTTTATCATAAACAATCTAGTTCTTTTCTTCAATTCATGGTGTAAGCCTCAAATTAAGTTTTATAGTAAAATGTCATCTTTCTTGTTTTTTAATTGTTTGCATTTGCCTGGTATATCTTTGATCTCTAAAATCAGAATTAAAATAAACATTTCTTTATTTTTTTGCTTTTAAGTATGTCTCATACACTTTATTACAGATGCAAATTTTGTGGGGTTTTATTGTAGCCTGAGAGTCCTTTTTTTTTTTTTTTTTCAAGAAAAAGGAGAAGTCAACTCATTTATGATTATTAGTTTAAATGGTATATTTATTTTCCTTTTGTTCATGTTTTCTATTTATTATACTTGTTGCTACTGATTTATATTTTTTTTTAGTATGTGCTTGACTGAGTTTTTTTTCTATACTACCACCCCCCCACTACCACCATTAATTTCCAACTGTTATTATGCTTCTCCATTTTGCTAGTGGGTTCCTCCCTATCTTCATTACCATATTTAAGCCTATATTTCCCATTGATGTATGAGATGAAACAATGGCCATTCTGTCCCCAACAAGACATTTTGCCAGCCCAATTCCCTTTACCACTCCTTGTGAAGGGAACTTTGGAGCATTTCTTACTTATTATAGCATTTCTTTCCTCCTTCAACTTTCAGTTTTGCTAAGAAATTATCACTTCTAAACCATTAGTTTTCCTTTTCAAGTATTTATCTACTGCTGCAAAAATTCTGCATTTACACTTTGCATTTCCTTGTTATAGTATCATCTTCCATTTAGATCTTTTTTAGAAAGTAGGTTATTTAATTTCTTTCCATTTTTGCCTTTGTTTAAAAGTTTTTAATCATTTTAGACTTTTCTTGGGTTTGCCAAGAAAGCAAAGGCTGACTGGGACTATGATCCAGAGGATGGCGTGAGTGTCCAGACAGTGACAGTGGGAAGGAGGACGATAGGACAAAGATGCACTATTGCTCAGCCATGACTGCAGGTGACTGTTTGCTCTATCCAGGGAGATTGCCATGAATCCTCTCTCAAAACTGTCTGTCCAGAGGAAGAAAGAGGATGTGTTTATCCACCAGCTCATGACTCTCCACTGGTCAAAAGTTTGCCTTCTGGAGCGTTAACTCCCTTGCATTTCCAGGTTGCACAGATGTGAGAAGTGAGTGGGTTCCCACAGTGGCTCCTGCCTGGGGTTTCACAGAGAAGCCCAAGAGCATGAAGTCAGAAGCATAGGGCATGGATCTGAGGCAAGACACTGTCAGGTTACACCTGCAGGAAGCTGGTCAGATCCTGTGTAGAACTGGTTACCACAGCTAAGGTTTGAATAACACAGGTGAGGTAGAAACTACCTGAAGCAGTACACAGAGGGTTTACAATGCAAGTGTAGTGCCTACAAATAGTTACACAGTCAAATCATATCAAAAGATTTAGAATAAAGAATTACAATTCTCCTGCAACCCTTCCACTCCCCAAGCCCACTTCCTAGAAGCAGTTTATTTTTGCCTCCTTGAACTGTTTTCTCCTGATATTAACCTGCATATTTCTAAGTAATTTTATATTGCCAGTGTTTAGAATCTACTGATCCCCTGTTTAAATGATTTAAAATTTCATAGTAATATCACCAAAGGCCACTTCTCTGCTCCCATCCTTCTAAATGCTAACTAGTTTTTTTAATACAGTCAATGTTTACATTATTGTGCCTATGTAAATGACATTCACAGTGGAAAGCAGAGTATTATATTTTTTCCTGTACTCTTTTTCATTTTCCTGAAGTTAATGGTCACCTGGTTTTATTCATTGACCTGGGCTTTTTTATGTACCTATATTTTTTTCCCACATGCTGCATCTGATCTATATCACATACTTACCAGTGTTTTCTTTTGGAATACTCCATAATATCAGATGACCTTTGAGTACACAGTTCCCTTTTATTCCCTTTAGATCCCTCTTTTGGAGCCTTGTCTCTTCTGCGATCCGAGAGGACTGGTTCCCTAGACTTGCTACAAAATCCTTAGCAAGAGACTTCCCTTTGTGGTATTTTCTATTGGAGACCATTTCTTGGACTCCATGTCTTCCTATTTCTTGGTTTACTCCCTTAATTTACTACAGTACCTCTCCCACAAAAGCAGTTATCTCCCACGAAAGGATGCCTTATGGGTTCTGTTTTTCAATCCATGCCTTTATTTCTCCTTCACACTTAAATACTTTGCCTCTAGAATTATAGGTGAATTTGGAAGATGTTTTTTCTTTGTCTTCTAACATCCAGTATTGCCCTTAGGAAGACCCATCCCTGCCATTCTGACTTTTAGTTTTCTGTCTTTTTTTTTCTCTCTGGAAGAGTTTCGGAGTTCTGATATACCTGTGATATTCTAAAATCTGATAGTTTCATATTGGAGAGGATACTTTTTCACTCATTGTATTGAGCCCTATCTGGGCCCTTTCAATGAAAAAGAAATGTATCTCACTTTTTTAGCCATTTTCTTTCAACAATTTGCTCTTTTTCTGGAACTCATCAATTTGATACTGAATGTCTTAAATTTATTCTTTGGGTATTTTATCATTTTTCCATTTTTTCCATCATCTTTTTTCACAATTTCCTATGCATGTTTTATACATGTGACATTTTATTTCATTTCTTCTCTTATTCAGCTTTTATAATAAGCACTTAAAAGGCACTCTATAACTGGTTAAGTAAATGTACTTCTCTGGGGATGATATAATTATTTTTATTATTTCAGAGTTTTCTTCTGTTTTGGGTATTATCTTTTATCTCCAGACTCCTTTTAATTTCTTACTTTTATTTGATATCTTTCTTCATGTATGAAGTTGAGCCAGTTAAAATTGGGACTGGGGCAGAGCAATTAGGCAAGAAAAAGAAATGAAGGGCATCCAAATTAAAAATTAAAAATAAGTAAGTCAGATTAGCCTTGTTCACAGATGACATGATCTTATACCTACAAAAATCTAAAGACTCCACCAAAAAACTATTAGAACTGATAAACAAATTCAGTAAAGCTGCAGGATACAAAATCAACATACAAAAATTGGTAGCAATTACATACACCAACAGCAAACAATCTGAAAAAGAAATCAAGAACACAATCCCATTTACAATAGTTACAAAAATATAAAATACCTAGGAATCAATGTAACCAAAGAAGTGAAAGATCTCTACAAGAAAAACTATAGAACTCTCATGAAAGAAATAGAAGAGGGCACAAAAGAATGAAAAGATAGTCCATGCTCATGGATTGAAAGAATTAATATTGTTAAAATGACAATACTACCCAAAGTAATCTACAGATTCAATGCAATCCCTATTTAAATATCAATGATATTCTTCACAAAAATAGAAAACAATATTCCTAAAATGTGTATGGAACTAAAAAAGACCCCAAAGAGCCAAAGCAATCCTGAGCAAAAAGGATAAAGCTAAAGGCTCACACTACCTAACTTCAAATTTTATCAAAAAGTTATAGTAACCAAAACAGCATGGTATTTGGCATAAAAACAGACACACAGAGCAATGGAACAGAATAAAGAACGCTGACATAAATCCACACATTTACAGGTTACTCATCTTTGACAAAGGTGCCAAAAACAGTCTTTTCAATCAATGATGCTGGGAAAACTGGATAACTATATGCCAAAGAATGAACTAGATTCATTTCTCTCACCATTCACACACACACAGAATCAAAATGGAACCAAAATGTATTAAAACCTTGAATCTAAGACCTCAAAGTATGAAGCTACTAGAAGGAAACATTGGGGAAATGCTCCAGGACATTGGTGTAGGCAAAAAATTTTTGTGTAAGACCTCAAAGGCACAGGCAACCAAAGCAAAAATAGTCAGTTGAGATTATATCAAGATAAAAAGCTTCTGCACAGCAAAGGAAATAATCAACAAAATGAAGAGATAACCCATAGGATGGGAGAAAATGTTTGCAAACTATCCATATGACAAGGGATTCATAACCAGAATTCATAAAGAGCTCAAACAACTCAACAGCAAAAAACAAAACAAAACTCCACAAATAATCCAATTTTAACATGAACAAAAGAAGGAGGCAGAGCAAGATGGCTGAACAGAAGCCTACACGATTTGTCACCCCTGTAGGAGCACCAAATTTTAACAACTAGCTACCCACAAAAAGCATCATCACAAGAATTAAAAATCAGGTGAACAATCACAGTAACTGGTTTTAACTTCTATCAGTGAAAGAATTATTGAAGAGAGCAAGAAAGACAGTCTTGAAGTGCTGATGCCACCTGTTCCCCATTCCTCAGAAGTGGCTGCATGGTGTGGAGAATCTGTGTGCTTTGAAGAGGGACAGTGTGGTGATTATGAGGTTTTGCACTGAACTCAGTGCTGCCCCATCACAGTGGAAAGCAGAACTGGGCTGTACTCAGCTGACATCTGCCCACAGAGGGAGCATTTGGACTGGCCCTAACCAGACAATTATCTATCCCAGCATGAGTTGATAAAAGCCCTGCCACTGTGTGCTGGAGTGCTCTGGGGCCCTAAGTGAACTTGAGGGGCAGTCTAGGCCACAGGTGTTGCAATTCCTATGCAAGTCCTGGTGCTGAGCTGGGCTCAGAGCCAGTGGACTTGGTAGGCAGGGCACACAAACTACTGAGACACCAGCCAGGGTGGCTAAGAGAGGGCTTGTTCCACCTCTCCCTCACCCTCTGGTAGCAGCCATGCAGTGCAAAGAAATCTGTGCACTTGGGAGAAGGAGAGCACAGTGACTAGGGAACTTTACATTGAACTCAGTGCTGCCCTGTCACAGCAGAGACCTGGTAGGATTCACCAACTGCTGACTAAAGAGCCCCTGGGCCCTGAATAACCAAGAACAATACATTGCTAATATGCTGTGGGCCTTGGGCTCTGAGACTTACTGGCTTCAGGTGTGATCCAGAACATTCACACCTGTGGTGGCTATGGTGAAGGACTCCTTTTGTTTGAGAAAATCAGGTGGGAAAAGTAAAGGGGACTCTGTATTGCACCCTGGGTAACAACTTGGCCCCAGGAGGGTAGAGCACCAAGTAGGTTCTTAGGGTCCCAAGTCCAGGTCTAGGCTCTTGGTCAGCATTTCTGGACCTGCCCTGGGCCAGAGGGGAGCTTGCTGCCCTAAAGGTTGAGTCCTAGGCAGCATTCATCATAAGCTGACTGAAGAGGCCTTGGGCTTTAAGTAAACATTGGCAGTGCCCTGGCAGAATGCCCTATGGATCAGTGCTCATGGTGGCCACATGGAGAGGAGGCTCCTCTGCCTTTGGAAAGGGGAAGGAAAAGTGGAAAGGACTTTATTTTGCAGTTTGAGTGCCAGTTTAGCTGCAGTAAAATAGAACACCAGGTAAATTTCTAGGGTTCCTAGAGAGTATTTCTGGAATTCTGAGGCCTGGGGTTGCCACCCTGAAGGGAGGGATGCAAACCTGGCTGGCTTTGCCACCTACTCATTGTAGAGCCCTAGGGCCCTGAGTGAACCAGGTGGTTACAGTGAGCTTTGGGCAAAACCCAGTGCTGTGCTGGCTTCAGGTCTGAACCAGCACTATCACTGTCGTGGTAGTGACAGGAATGCTTGTGTTCCCCCTAACCCCAGTTCCAGGAGGCTCAGATCAAAGATAGAGACTCTGTTTGTTTGGGAGAGAGTAAGGAAAAAGAACAAGAGCCTCTGCCTGGTAACCCAGATAATTCTTCTGGACGTTATCCCACACCACCAAGGTGATACCTGTATAAGTCTGCAAGAACCACAGTGTTATTGGGTTGGGGCCCAAGTTCCTTCAAACACCTGGAAAGCCTGGAAGGACAGGCACAAATAGTCCCAGACCGTGAAGACTGCAATAAATGCCTAGCTCTTCAATGCCCAGACACTGATGAACAAGTACAAGCATCAAGACCATTGAGGAAAACATGATCTCGCCAAATGAACTAAGTAAGGCACCAGGGACCAATCCTGAAGGAACAGAGATATGTGACCTTTCAGACAGATAATTTAAAATTAGTATTTAAAGGAAACTCAAAGAAATTCAAGATAACACAGATAATTCAGATTTCTATCAGATAAATTTAACAAAGAGATTGAAATAATTAAAAAGAATAAAGCAGAAATTCTAGAGTTGAAAATGCAATGGACATAACAAAGAATGCATTAGAGTCTCTTAATAGCAGAATTGATCAAGCAGAAGAAAGAATTAGTGAGCTTGAAGACAGGCTATTTGAAAATACACAGTCAGAGGAGACAAAAGAAAAAGGAATAAAAAAGAATAAAGCACGACTACAAGAATTAGCAAATAGGCTCAATAGGGCAAATCTAAGAGTCATTGGCCTTAAAGAGGAGGTAGAGAATGATAGAGGTAGAAAGTTTATTCAAAGGATATTAGATAACTTTCCAAACCTAGAGAAAGATATCAATATTCAAGTACAAGAAGGAACACCAAGCCGATTTAACCCAAAGAAGTCTACCTCAATGCATTTAACAATCAAGATCCCAAAGGTAAAGGATAAAGAAAGGATCCTAAAAGCAGCAAGAGAAAATAAACAAATAACATGCAATGGGGCTCCAATATGTCTGGCAGCAGACTTTTCAGTGGAAACCTTACAGACCAGGAAAGAGCGACACGACATATATAAAGCGCTGAAGGAAAAAAAATCTTTTACCCTATAATAGTATATCCAGTGAAAATATCCTTCAAACTTGAAGGAGAAATAAAGACTTTCCCAGGTAAACAAAAGCTGAGGGATTTTATTAACATCAGACCTGTCCTACAAAAAATGCTAAAGGGAGTTCTTCAAGTTGAAGGAAAAGGATGTTAATGAGCAATAGAAATCATCTGAAGATACAAAACTCACTGGTAATAACACACAGAAAAACACAGAATATTATAACACTGTAATTGTGGTGTGTAAAATATTCTTAAGTAGAAAGGCTAAATGATGAACCAATCAAAAATAATAACTATAACAACTTTTCAATACATAGTATAATAAGACATAAAAAGAAACAACAAGAAGTTAAAAAGTGGGGGAGCAAAATTAAAGTGTATAGTTTTTAATAGTTTTCTTGGTGCTTATTTGTTTATACAGACAGTGTTAAGTTGTCATCAGTTTAAAATAATGGTTTACAAGATCATATTTGGAAGCCTCATGGCAACCTCAAGTGAAAAAATCATACAATGAATACAATCTGCAAGAAATAAAATCACCTTCACTAAAAGGAAGACAGAAAGGAAGGAAGAAGGAAAGAGAAGATGATAAAGCAACCAGAAAACAAATAACAAAATGCAGGAGTAAGTCCTTATTTATCAATAATAACATTGAATGTAAATGGACTAAACTCTATAATCAAAAGACACAGAGTGGCTGAGTGGATTAAACATGCACACGCATACACACACACACACACACACCCACACACCCACACACACACCCCCACACCCCACTGATCTGTTGCCTACAAGAAACACACTTCACCCATAAATATCCACATAGACTGAAAATAAAGGGATGGAAAAAGATTTTCCATGCCATTGGAAAGCATAAAATAGCAGGACTAGCTAAATTTAGACAAAACAGATTAGATTTCAAGACAAAGGCTGTAAGAAGATACAAAGGTCATTATATAATGATAAAAGAGTCAATTCAGAATATAGATATAATAATTGTAAATATATATGCACCCAGCACTGGAGCACCCAGATATATAAGCAGTATTATTAGAGCTAAAGAGAGAGATAAGCCTCAATACAATAATAGTTGGAAACTTCAACACCCCACTTTCAGCATTGGACAGATCTTCCAGACAGAAAATCAACAAAGAAACATCAGACTTAATCTGCACTACATAACAAATGGATCTCATAGATATTTACAGAACATTTCATCCAACAGCTACAGTATACACATTCTTCTCCTCAGCACATGGATAATTCTCAAAGATAGCCCATATGTTAGGCCACATAACAAGTTTTGAAACAGTCAAAAAATGGAAATAATATCAACCATCTTCTCTAACCACAATGGAATAAAACTAGAAAACAATAAGAAGAGGAATTTTGGAAGCTATACAAACACATGGAAATTAAGCAATATGCTCCTGAATGACCAGGAGATCAATGAAGAAATTAAGAATGAAATTGAAAAATTTCTCGAAACAAATGTTAATGGAAACACAACATAGCAAAACAGTTGGAATACAGTGAAAATAGTACTAGGAAGGAAATTTATAGTTGTAAGTGTTTACATCAAAAAGGAAGAAGGACTTCAAACAAGTAACATTAACAATGCATCTTAACTAGAAAAGCAAGAGAAAATCAAACCCAAAATCAGCAGAAGAAAAGAAATAATAAACATCAATGAATTTGAAATGAAGGAAACAATATAAAAGATCAATGAAATGAAAAATTGGTTTTTTGAAAAGAAAAATAAAATTGACAAACCTTGAGCCAGACTAAGAAAAAAAGAGAGGACCCAAATAAATAAAATCAGAGATGAAAAAAGAGACATTACAGCTGATACTGCAGACATTTAAAGGATTGTTAGTGACTACTATGAACAACTATAGGCCAACGAATTGGTAAACCTAGATGAAACAATAGATTTCTAGACACATACAACCTACCAAGATTGAACCATGAAGAAATCTAAAACCTGAACAAACCAATAACAAGTAAAAAGATCAAAGCCATAATAAAGAGTCTCCCAGTAAAGAAAAGCCCGGGACCTAATGGCTTCACTGCTGAATTCTGCCCAAACATTTAAAAAAGAACTAATACCAGTTCCCTACTCCAAAAAATAAAGGAGGGGGGAATACTTCCAAACTCATTCTATGAGTCCAATATTACCCTCATACCAAAACCAGACAAAGACACATCAAAAAATGAAAACTACAGGCCAATATCCAGCCTCTGGTAACCAACCACTAGTCTACTCTCTGCTTCTATGGGTTTGACTTTTTTAGATTCCACATGTAAGTGAGATCATGTGACATCTGTTCTTTCTATGCCTGTTGGTCAAAGGATACAAAATTTCCATTAGATAACAGGAATAAGCTCAAGAAAACTATTGTACAACATACTGACCGCAGTTAATGCCAATATGTTATAAACTTGAAAATTACTGAGAGTAGTTTTGTGTGCTAACCACAAAAATGTGGTACATACATGAGGTAATGCATCTGTTAATTAGTTTGATTTTGCCATCCCACAATGTATACACAAATCAAAATATCATGTTGTAAACCATACATTCCTTTTTTATTTATCAACAAAAAAGAAAATAAATTAAACATGCAAATTTTCAATAAATAAGAGTGAGACACTAAAAGTCTGATTCTTCATGGGTGGGATTGTCAACTGGAGGATTTCTCTGTGAGATGATCAGTTGGAGAACTGACAATTCTAACAAAGTCTGCAAAATGTCAGCAAATTACTGTCAGTTTTGTAGTGTCCTCAAGGATGGCTTTTACTCACACAAAGTATCATTTAAAGGTTTGTTGTATTTTGTTTAAGATTTAATGTTCAATTTATTAAAGTTATAATTTTTAAGTCCTCTTTCTTTTGTAAATTTTGACTTGTACTTACAAATGTTATGATTGAATTTATAAGTCTTGCAGATCTTAGAAATCATTCCAGAGAGGTATTTGAGTATTTGTTCCTATTTACAAATATAATTTATTAGATACAGTTAAATATTTTAAAATGCATATATAAAGTGAAAATATTCAGTTTTCAAGTATTTTATTTTTTTCTGAATTAACAAACTTTCCTGAGCACATAAACAATTTTTGCACTTAAAATATTAAATTTACGTATATGTTAAATGTAAAGTTAATTTAAATATTCTAATTCAACCTACAATTACATATCTAAAACAAATATTGAGTACACATTTTAAATTTGAGTTCAAGGTTTTCATTTATAATTAGCCAAATTCTAGCATTATAAATACCTAAAATGTCAAATATGAAAAGATTGCCTTTTAACAAAAAATATGAATGCAATGATTTCTATTCTTTTAAGCCTTTCTATTCTTAATTCTAAATCTTGCCGGGCTTTAAAGATGCCTACCCACTAAAGAAGTAAAATTCTGCTCAGGCAGCCAGGGTTACTTCCTATGAGATATTTTGTCAGACCTGGAGCTGCAGAAACTCAGAACGATCCTTCTCTCTACCCTTACTGTTGTACTGAGCCTCTCTTAAGTAGGTCAAAAAAAACATGAAATCAGCACTTTTATACTGTTAATAAAGACATTTATATCATAGGCTTCAAAGCACAAAGAGGCAGTATTCTCATATCTCTCATTACCTAATTCTCTAGGCCACACAGTTCTTACACATATCTAAAATGACATTTGAGTGAATTTGATGTATCTTCATGAAAACCATTTTCAGGAGCTCTTCTACTTTCTTCCCCCCTTGACCAAGGGTCAAATAGTACCTTCTAACATTGGTTTATACTCACTTCTGTATTCTTTACTGGCATAACTAATAAGTTGATAAAGCCCACAGATAGCAAGGTAAGAAATGAGATTGGGCCCAGTGCAGTGGCTGATTCCTGTAATCCCAGCACTTTGGGAGGCTGTTGGCTTGAGCCCAAGAACTCCAGAACTGCCTGGGCATCATGGCAAAACCTCATTTCTACAAAGAAATACAAAAATTAGCCAAGCATGGTCGGTACACCTGTCAACCCAGCTACACAGGAGGCTGAGGTGTGAGGTTCATCTGATCCTGGGGAGGTTGAGGCTGCAGTGAGCCAATACTGCGTCACTGCACTCCAGCCTGTGTGACAGAATGAGACCCCAAATCAAAAAGGAAAGGAAAAGGAAGAAAGAAATGAGATCCAACAGCAATGCATTGCAATCCCACTTATCTTCATGTTAATTATTCAGCCTGGGGATATTTATCTTCTTCCCAGGTTATTGCTTCAGTCTCTTTTCTGAGGAGTGCATGCCTCACCACACGCCTTCTGGGGAGGGTTGGAAAGGAAAGCTGTAGGGGAGATCCTCTGGTCAGGATGCAGACTTTCACTTAATTCCCCTAGGTTAGTTAAGCTTGAGTCATTGCCTCCTACCCTTGACTGTGTCTGGTGTCTTCTGTCTTCTAACTCTTTCCAAGTCAATCTACCCAGGCCTCTTCCTGTGAAGAGGCAGTAATGAGTCTCTCACTTGCCTTGCTCCTCTTGCCGCACCCCACTTTAGAATTAAAGTTGCTATCTGCCTCCTTGATACACAGAGAGTCTCTCCCAAGGGCAAGAACCACCCCCAGTCCAATACACAAACCACCTAGATGGTGCCTGACAAAATAATGTTTGCTTCATAGTTTGGCTTTTATCTCACTTTACTTCCCCTGCAGGTTTCTAGAAAAGTCTTTATCCTGTTCTCCAGAGAGCAATGTATATTTGGTTACTTATCAGTGAAAGCTGCTCAGGAATCACTGCCTGGGCAGCCACAATGGAAGGGCTGCCCCATCTGGTAGGCGGCTCCAGCCCCTGACAGAGCCAGTCGTCTGGGTCCCCAGATCTAAGCCACCAGCTCAGGCATCTGGGGTCCTGCAGAACCATCTCGTGGGTCTATAAAAGCCAGGTTGTCTGGGTCTCCCATTCCTGCATGATGGGTCCACAGTGCAGAGTTCACTTCCTGCCCGCCATCTTGCAGAAGTCATGAGAAATACAACTGCGGCAATTATGCAGCGAAAAAAGAAAGGCCATATGCACACCTTTGATGAATAATCAGCTAAGTAGACGATCAACTCCAAAACAATGGTATAAATGGCCCTGTCCCCCTAGGCATCTCCCAAGAATATTGCTATAAATCTTCACGAAGTGTTTAAAAAGTACTTCTCAGCTTCTGGAAAAATGTCCTAAGTATAATTTATTTTGGCGCTGTGAGGATGGTTTCTGCAAATTTTTCAAAACTTGTCTCTTGGGGAGGGACTCTCTCACTGGAACTCTGTTGAGTCTGATGGCTGGGATTGCTGGAGCTCTCACCCTCATGATTCAGATGCCATAACCAATCATGGAGGCAGGTTACTGTCACGAGTTTACCAACGGGAAAACTGAGATTCAAAGAGGGAAATGTCCCCCTCCCCCGGGTCACACTGTCCTGCAGTGACGGGGTTGGCACTGAGAACATGGGTTTCAACGTCTGCGCTTTTGCTATCATCCAAAGCTGCTTCCATGATTGGTGAAAGGAGAAGCCAGAGACTCTAGTTTGGCCGTTTCCAGCACTTCTCTCTGGCTGTTCTCTGTTCCTGAGACATGTGGATTGTGATCTGTACTCTTGGATGCTCTACTACTCCACTGGGTTCTCATGCACAGAACGTTGAATTAGAGACATTGTTAGACCTTGGAGTAGCCTACTCAAGGAAAAAAATGTAAAGTGACTGCTCATAGTGTGACATGGCTCTAGAGAATGTGTTTCAATCCATAGCTTCAGAAATTAAAATATTCTAATCTAAGACTTAGTTTTGACCTCTAACAAGGACAGTAAATAAGCAAACCCAGACAACACAAGCCCTGAGCAAGGGTCACAGAAGCCTAGCCTAGCATTTTAGCAATTAGGGGTACTTGTCCATAAAGCACTTAAAAATCCATTTAGACCATCCAAGTCGGTTCAAGCTCTTTAATCTTGGATAAAGTAAACAAGATTGTTTTTAAGGTTTTTTTTTTTTTTTCTATTTTAAAGTAAGAATATTGGAAGAGAAAAAACTAAGACACTCAAGGCCAGACCTTTGGACCCCAGTAATGTGTAACAGCTGCAGATGCTGGTGAGACCTTTTGGTGATATTTTCAGTCTGCTAATGCCAGCTCACCCTTTCACAGATTGAAAACAACTCATCTCTTTGAAGTACCCTTTTCAATTGCACCTCAAAAATTCCTTAAGGGCAGGACCCAGACATTATTCTGTACCCCACAAAGTGTAGTTCAGCCCATGGGGTCTCAGCAAATGCTTGTTAAGAGATGGCTCGTTGGAAGCAGCAGGCTTTGCCCTCCTCAACAATGGACAAATCTCACCACAGCCCTCAGGCACTGCACTATGCAGCCAAACCAACTCCCTTTCCATTCTGAATCTCTGCCTCCCTGTTTTGCACATACTGGCTACACACCCGAAGCACAGTTCTATCTTTCTTTCTTCATTCTATCTCCCTCAGCTGAAGGGACACCTCAGAGGAGCTTTCCCTGACCTCTTTGGCACTTCCCTCGTTTATTTTTCTGCTACCAGTCTCTTGGCAGTGAGTTCTGGAAGGCATGGACTACTACATGTTGCCCTGTGTTTATTTGTTCAATGTCTGTTTTCCCACCAAACTCCAAGAAGGCAGGGACAACAAGTGCTTTATTCACCTCTGTATCCCCAATGCCCAGCACAAGGCCTGCCAGCGTGTGTACTGAGTTGAGCTGAATAACTTAGACATCAAGAAGACCAGGCTAAACAAATCTCAATTTATTCTCCCTTCCAGTTCAAGTCTTATAGGATAATGTGTCCTTTAACCAACATGGTTCAGACAGCTGATTAGTCATCGAAGGCCACAAAACTCCAAGTTTACTGGGTGTGACACTCCAAAGTATGGATTTCAGGAGCCAGAGGAGAAACATCGTGGGGTTCTTGTCTGAACAATGTGTACCTACAAGAGAATTTCCAAGAATAGGAGATGGAATGTGACCAGACTGGGGACAGCGGTGTCTATTTCTACTTGGGAAAATTGTTCAATAGAGCTACAGTCACACCTCCACTTTTTAAAGTTCTTTTTCAACTGGAAAATGTTCCCCTACATGGGGGATTTCCTGAAGTCCTGGTCACATTCCCTAAGTAGGAGTGTTCCGGAGAGGCCAGCAGCCTGCCCCTGTGTGTGTGCTGACAGGTGTGGCACTGTTAGGCAGCAATGTGCTGAACTTCAGACCCCTCCCCCCCCGGAGACCAGATACTTCAAAGCTGCTTGGAGACCTAGAAACACAAACAAAGCATTTAATCTTGAGGCCCTGACACTTTTGCAAGGTAGAAAAATGTCACCAAAGGACCACACTCCATTCCTCTACTTAGGAGACAAGACGTTGCAAACACACAGCTTTGAGGCTCGTCATACAGCCCCTTTGGATTTTGTTTTGTTTTGATTTCCTGTTCAGTTAGGATAGTCTTTGTTGAAACTTTTTATTTTGAAATAATTACACAGGAAGTTGCAAAGATAGAGAGGTGTTGTGTGCCCTTCACCCATTTTCCCCAAGAGTTACATCCAACATAATTATAGTAAAATACCAAAACCAGGAAAGTGACATTGGTACAATGTGTGTGTATATTTCTATGTCATATTTTCTCACAGGTGTAGGTTCCTGTAACCATCATCACAATCAAAATGCAGAACTATTCCATCACTGCAAAGATCTCCCACATGCTACCCCTATACAATCACAGTCACTGCCTCACCCTCCCTCACCTGTAACTCCTGGAAACCATTATTCTGTTTTCCATCTTTATGATTTGTCATTTAAAGAATATTATATAAATGAAATTATACAGTATGTGATGTCTTGAGATTGGCTTTCTTCATTCAGCATAATGCCTTTGAGATTTCTTTAGATCATTGTATGAATTAATGTTTTATTCCTTTTTATTGAGGGAGGATTTATTGTAATGGATTACCACAGTTTGTTCAACTATTCACTTGTTTGAGGAGCATTTTGATTGTTTCCAGTTCTTGGCTATTATGACTAAAGCTGTATGAACAATCATATAGAGGTTTTGTGTGGACATAAGCTTTCATTTCTCTGGGAGTGCAATTTCTGGGTCATATGGTAAGTGTACGTTTAGTTTTTTAAGACACCGCCAAACTATTTTTCAGAATGACAATACCATTTTACATTCCCATGAGCAATGTATGAGATCCAGTTTGTCCACATCTTTGTTAGCATTTGATATTGTTAGCATTTTATAATGACTGTTTTATCTGTGTAGTGATAATTCATCATGTTCTTAATATGCATTTCTCTAATGATTAGTGATATAAACATTTTTCCATTGCTTATTGCCACCATATATTCTCTTTGATAAAATATCTCATGTCTTGTGCCCATTTTCTAATTGGATTGTTATTTACTATTGATATGTGAGAGTTCTTCATATATTCTACATAGGAGTCCTTTGTCAGATATGTGGTTTGCAAATATATTCTCACAGTTGATAGCTTGTCTTTTTATCATCTTAACAGATATTTAAAAGAGAAAGATTTTAAATTTTGAGATAGTACAATTTATCACCTTTTTATTTTATGGATCATGTTTTTGATGTCATGTCTAAGAACTCTTCACCCACGACTTAGGTCCTAAATATATTTTTCCTATATTATCATCTAAAAGTTTTATAGTTTTATATTTTGCTTTTAAATATATGATTTATTTTGAGTTAATTTTCTCATAGAGTGTGAGGTTTAAGTCAAAGTTCATTTATGTCTATGGATACCCAACTGCCACAAGGTTATTTGTTGAAAAAACTGTCTTTCCTCTATTGAATTGTTTTTGACCTTTTCCAAAATCAGTTGCCTATACTTGTTCAGGGATACTTCTGGGTTTCTATTTTCTTCCATTGATCAATGTATCTGTCCCTTCACCAATACTGCACACTCTTGAGTGCAGTACCTATGTAATAAGTCTTGAAATTGGGTAGAATGATTCATCCCACCTTACTCTTTTTCAAAATTCTAGTTGCTTTGCCTTTCCATATAAACTTCAGAATAATCTTGTCCATAGCTAGAAAAAATTTTGTCTAGTTAAATGGTAGTTTTAGTTGTTAAGCCTATCTATCAATTTGGGGACATTTTACACCTTTATGCCTATTCTAGACATTTCATACAAATAGAGTTATACAATATCTTGTCCTCTGTGACTGGCTTTTTTCACTTAGTGTAATGTTCTCAAGGTTAATCTATGTTGTAGCACATATCCATATGTAATTCCTTTTTATTATCAAATAATATCCTATCAAATGACTATACCATATTTTCTTTATTAATCAGTTGATGAGCATTGGGTTCTTTATACCTTTTAGCTATTACGAATAAAACTACTGTGAGCATTGATGTACACATTTTTATGTGAACATATATTTTCATTATTCTTGAGTATATCCTAAGAGTAGAATTATTGGATAAGATGGTAATTCTAAGTTTAACTATTTTGAGAATTACCAGACTGTTGTCCAAAATGATTGCATCATTTTACATTCCCATCAGTACTGTATAATTTTCTCTACATCCCTGCCAACTTTTGTTATTATCTCTTTTATTCTAGACATCCTACTTTTTTATTCTAGACATCCTACTTTTTTATTCTAGACAATCTAGTGGGTGTGAAATAGTATCTAATTGTAGTTTTGATTTGCATTTCCTTGGTGACTAATGATGCCAAACATCTTTACATCTTTTCATTTGCTTACTGGCTATTTGTATATCTTCTTTGGAAAAATGTGTATTCAGAACTGTTACTTGTTTTTAATTCTATTATTTATCATTTTACTGACTTTCAATAGTTCTTTATATGTTCTAGATACAAATCCAGATATATGATTTATAAAAATGTTCTCTAGGCCAGGAGTGCTGGCTCGTGCCTATAATCACAACACTTTGGGAGGCCAAGGCAGGCAGATTGCTTGAGGTCAGGAGTTTGAGACCAGCCTGGTCAACATGGCGAAACCTCATGTCTACTAAAAACACAAAAAATTATCCGGGTGTGGTAGTGCGTGCCTATAGTCCCAGCTACTCGGGAGGCTGAGGCACAAGAATTGCTTGAGCCTGGGAGGCAGAGGTTGCAGTAAGCTAAGATCTCACGATTGTACTCCTGCCTGGGCCACAGAAAGAAACTCTGTCTCAAAAAATAAAAATAAATATAAAAAAATAAAAAGTTTCTCCCAATATGTGGGTTTTCATTTTATTTTTCTAAGGGTATCCTTCGAAGGATAAATTTGTAATTTTGGTGATAACAAGTTTATCTACAGTTTTTTTTGTTGTTGTTGTTGTTGTTGTTTGTTTGTTTTTTTGCTCGTGCTTTTGTTGTCATAGCTAAGAAATCATTAGAATCAGTTTGTCAATTTCTGCAAAGACGTTAGATGGGATTTTGATAGGGATTGTGTTAGATCTGTAGATTGATTTGGATAATATTGCCATCTTAAAATATGAAGTCTTTTCCTTTATGAATATGAAATTTTTCAAAATTGATTTAGGTCTTCTTTCATTTCTTTCAACAATGGTTTGTAATTTTCAGAATATATAAGTTTTGTACTTTTGGGTTAAATTTATTTCTATGTACTTTGTTTTCTATGCTATTATAAATGGAATTGTTTATTTTATTTTCAGTTTGCTGATCGCTACCGTATGTAAACACTATGATTTGTAGAGATTTATCTTGTATCCTACAACCTTGCTGAACTCTTATTATTTCTTTTTCTTTTTTTTTCTTTCTTTTTCTTTTTTTTTCTTTTTTTACTGGATTCCATGGGGTTATCTATATACAAGACCATGTCATCTGCAAATAAAATAGTTTCACTCTTTCAATACGAACGCCTTTTATTTCATTTTCTTGCCTCATTGGCCTAGCTAGAACTTTCAGTACAGTTGAATAGAATTGGTAAGAACAAACATGTTTTGTTTCTGATCTTAAGAGGAAAGCATTCAGTCTTTCACCATTAAGTATAATGTTAGTTGTGGGTTTTTTATAGTTATCCTTTATCAGGTTGAAGAAGTTTTATTTCTAGTTTGTCAAGCATTTTTCATGAAGGGTGTTAAATTTTGTCCAGTGATTTTCCTGCATCTATTGAGATGGTCCTTTGATTTTTGTCCTTTATCTTATCAGCCTATTTTCTCTCTGTTTTTCAAATTGGCCAGTTTCTGTTGTTTTATCTTTAAGTTCATTAATATTTTTCTCTGTCTTATCCATTCTGCTGTTGAACCAATTCACTGAGTTTTTTCTTTTTGCTATTGTATATTTTGGCTCTAAAATTTTCAATTTAAAAATTATTTTCTGTTTCTTTTCTGAGGCTTTCTATTCTTTCATTGGTTCAAGTATGTTAATAATTTCTCATTTAGGCATCATTATGATGGCTGTTTTAAAATTCTTGTCAGATAGTTCTAACATCTGTGTCACCTTGGTTTTAGGGTCTATTGATTTCCTTTGTCATTCAAGTTAAGATCTTCCTGTTCTTGGTAAGACAGTTGATGTTCCAGTGAAACCTAGATGTTTGGGGTACCGTAAGACACCGGATCTTATTTAAATCTTGTATTTTAAAAGGCCTCTTCTTACACTCTTCTCATGGGAGAAGGGAGACACAGTCTCATTATTGCCAGTGGAGGTAAAAGTGAAGCCAGGGGTAGGGAGGAAGCTCTTTTTACCCCTGGGCAGGGTTAGAAGTTCAGTCTCCCCACTAGGTCCTGGCTGAGAGGCGGAATGGCACTTTATCACTCTTCCCCACCTTCTCCCACTGAGAAAGGGTGAACTCATTACTGTTGAGCAGTGACAAAAGTCTTCACTTTCTAGTAGGCTTTTCTAACACCACCTCAGTAAGGAGGGAGAGGGGGACCTCATTATCTTCCTCAATGGGTGCAGGTGGAATTCCAGGATTACCCCATAGTCTCCAATTGTCATCGGATGTATGTGTGTTCAGGCTGCGGAGACAGTCTTTACTCAGAAATGAAATTCTCTGCTACTTGCCTTCTGTGATATCACCCCACCCCACCAGGGGTTGAAGTGCCTTGTCCCAGGCTGGCAAGAGTAGTAAACTAGACTCTAATTGGTCTTTGCTAGATGGGTGGGGGTGGGGTCGAAGGCGTTTAACTGGAGTAGAGCAATTGTTACTTAAAAGTTTTCTGTCTTGCTAGACTGCCCCTTTCCTGGTCCTTTGGCAAAAAAGAGCAGAATCTGTGGGGAGCTTATTTTTGCCTGAAACCATTGGTATTTCTGAACCCCTTGACTTCCTTTGGACTCAGTCTAGGATCTATGAGGCAAAAAGAAACCTCAGGTAACTCATATCCCTTGTTATTCATAGTGTTGCAAAGTCCCTAGTTGGTCTGCTTTCTTTTCTCCATTTTTCAGTGTCTTCTTATGTTTGTTTTATATATAATGTCCAGAGTTTTCAGCTGTGCTTAGCTGGAGGAACAACAAAATATATGTCTGCTCTATCTTCCTAGAAGTGGAAATGCCCTTCCCAGTCCTTAGATTTTAAAGACTGGCTTCTCCTGGAACCCCTATATTGCTTCATAAGGCACTGTTGCATGCATGGAGAAGTCGGTTCCTTGGAATGGGACTTCCAAAGAGGGATTTATTTTTTTTTCTTACTTTCTTTTATTATACTTTAAGTTCTAGGGTACATGTGCACAACGTGCAGGTTTGTTACACAGGTATACATGTGCCATCTTGGTTTGCTGCACCAATCAACTCGACATTTACATCAGACATTTCTCCTAATGCTATCCCTCCCCCGGCTCCCCACCCCGCAACAGGCCCCAGTGTGTGATGTTCCCTGCCCTGTGTCCATGTGTTCTCATTGTTCTACTCCCACCTATGAGTGAGAACAGGTGGTGTTTGGTTTTCTGTCCTTGTGATAGTTTGCTGAGAATGATGGTTTCTAGCTTCATCCATGTCCCTGCAAAGGACATGAACTCATCCTTTTTTATGGCTACATAGTATTCCATGGTGTATATGTGCCACGTTTTCTTAATCCAGTCTATCATTGATGGACATTTGGGTTGGTTCCAAGTCTTTGCTATTGTGAATAGTGCCGCAGTAAACATACATGTGCAAGTGTCTTTAAAGTAGAATGATTTATAATCGTTTTGGTATATACCCAGTAATGGGATTGCTGGGTCAAATGGTATTTCTAGTTCTAGATCCTGAGGAATCGCCACACTGTCTTCCACAATGGTTGAACTAATTTACACTCCCACCAACAGTGTAAAAGTGTTCCTATTTCTCCACATCCTCTCCAGGATCTGTTGTTTCCTGACTTTATAGTGATCGCCATTCTAACTGGCATGAGATAGTATCTCATTGTGGTTTTGATTTGTATTTCTCTGATGACCAGTGATGAGCATTTTTGCGTGTCTGTTGGCTGCATAAATGTCTTCTTTTGAGAAGTGTCTGTTCATATCCTTTGCCCACTTTTTGATGGGGTTGTTTCTTTTTTTCTTGTAAATTTGTTTAAGTTCTTTGTAGATTCTGGATATTAGCCCATTGTCAGATGGGTAGATTGCAAAAATTTTCTCCCATTCTGTAGGTTGCCTGTTCATTCTGATGGTAGTTTCTTTTGCTGTGCAGAAGCTCTTTAGTTTAATTAGATCCCATTTTTCTATTTTGGTTTTTGTTGCCGTTGCTTTTGGTGTTTTAGTCATGAAGTCTTTGCCCATGCCTATGTCCTGAATGGTATTCTTCTATGGTTTTTATGGTTTTAGGTCTTACATTTAAGTCTTTAATCCATTTTGAATTAATTGTTGTATAAGGTGAAAGGAAGGGATCCAGTTTCACCTTTCTACATATGGCTAGCCAGTTTTCCCAGCACCATTTATTAAATAGGGAATTGTTTCCCCATTTCTTGTTTTTGTCATGTTTGTAAAAGATCAGATGGTTGTAGAAGTGTGGTGTTATTTCTGAGGCCTCTGTTCTGTTCCATTGGTCTATCTGTTTTGGTAATATCTGTTTTGGTAGTGGTACCATGCTGTTTTGGTTACTGTAGCCTTGTAGTATAGTTTGAAGTCAGGTAGCATGATGCCTCCAGCTTTGTTCTTTTTGCTTAGGATTGTCTTGGCTATTCGGGCTCTTTTTTGGTTCCATATGAACTTTAAAGTAGTTTTTTCCAATTCTGTGAAGAAGATCATTGGGAGCTTGATGGGGATGGCATTGAATCTATAAATTACCTTGGGCAGTATGGCCATTTTCATGATACTGATTCTTCCTATCCATGAGCATGGAATGTTCTTCCATTTGTTTGTGTCCTCTTTTATTTCGTTGAGCAGTGGTTTGTAGTTCTCCTTGAAGAGGTCCTTCATATCCCTTGTAAGTTGGATTCGTAGGTATTTTATTCTCTTTGTAGCAATTGTGAATGGGAGTTCACTCATGATTTGGCTCTCTGTTATTGATGTGTAGGAATGTTTGTGATTTTTGCACATTGATCTTGTATCCTGAGACTTTGCTGAAGTTGCTTATCAGCTTAAAGAGATCTTGGGCTGAGACGATGGGGTTTTCTAAGTATACAATCATGTCATCAGCAAACAGAGACAATTTGACTTCCTCTTTTCACACTTTCTTTCTTTCTGTGGCCTGATTGCCCTGGCCAGAACTTCCAACACTATGTTGAATAGGAGTGGTGAGAGAGGGCATCCTTGTCTTGTGCCGGTTTTCAAAGGGAATGCTTCCAGTTTTTGCCCATTCAGTATGATATTGGCTGTGGGTTTGTCATAAATAGCTCTTATTATTTTGAGATATGTTGCATCAATACCTAGTTTATTGAGAGTTTTTAGCATGAAAGGCTGTTGAATTTTGTCAAAGGCCTTTTCTGCCTCTATTGAGATAATCGTGTGGTTTTTGTCATTGGTACTGTTTAAGTGATGGATTATGCTTATTGATTTGCATATGTTGAACCAAACTTGCATCCTAGGGATGAAGCCGACTTGATTGTGGTGGATAAGCTTTTTGATGTGCTGCTGGATTCAGTTTGCCAGTATTTTATTGAGGATTTTCGCATCGATGTTCATAAAGGATATTGGTCTAAGATTCTCTTTTTTTGTTGTGTCTCTGCCGGGCTTTGCTTTCTGGATGATGCTGGCCTCATAAAATGAGTTAGGGAGGATTCCCTCTTTTTCTATTGATTGGAATATTTTCAGAAGGAATGGTAGCAGCTCCTCTTTTTACCTCTGGTAGAATTCAGCTGTGAATCCTTCTGGTCCTGGACTTTTTTGGTTGGTAGGCTATTAATTATTGCCTTAATTTCAGAACCTGTTATTGGTCTACTCAGAGATTCAACTTCTCCCTGCTTTAGTCTTAGGGGGGTGTATGTGTCCAGGAATTTATCCATTTCTTCTGGATTTTCTAGTTTATTTGTGTAGAGGTGTTTATAGTATTCTTTGATGGTAGTTTGTGTTTCTGTGGGATCAGTGGTGATATTCCCTTTATCATTTTTTATTGCATCTATTTGATTCTTCTGTCTTCTTCATTAATCTTGCTAGTGGTCTATTTTGTTGATCTTTTCAAAAACCAGCTCCTGGATTCATTCATTGATTTTTTGAAGGGTTTTTTGTGTCTCTATCTCCTGCATTTCTGCTCTGATCTTAGTTATTTCTTGCCTTCTGCTAGCTTTTGAATTTGTTTGCTCTTGCTTCTCTAGTTCTTTTAATTGTGATGTTAGGGTGTCCATTTTAGATCTTTCCTGCATTCTCTTGTGGCCATTTAGTGCTATAAATTTCCCTCTATACACTGCTTTAAGTGTGTCCCAGAGATTCTGGTATGTTGTGTCTTTATTGGTTTCAAAGAACATCTGTATTTCTGCCTTCATTTCATTATTTATCCAGTAGTCATTTAGGAGCAGGTTGTTCAGTTTCCATGTAGTGGTGCAGTTTTGAGTGAATTTCTTAATCCTGAGTTCTAATTTGATTGCACTGTGCTCTGAGAGACAATTTGTTGTGATTTCTGCTTTTTACATTTGCTGAGGAGTGTTTAACTTCCAATTATGTGGTCAATTTTAGAATAAGTGAGATGTAGTGCTGAGAGGAATGTATATTCTGTTGATATGCGGTGGAGAGTTCTGTAGATGTCTATAGGTCCGCTTAGTACAGAGCTGAGTTCAAGTCCTGGATATCCTTGCTAACCTTCTGTCTCGTTGATTTGTCTAATATTGACAGTGGGGTGTTAATGTCTCCCATTATTGTTGTGTGGGAGTCTGAGTCTCTTTGTAGGTCTCTAAAGACTTGCTTTATGAATGTGAGTGCTCCTGTATTGGGTGCATAAACATTTAGGATAGTTAGCTCTTCTCGTTGCATTGATCCCTTTACCATTATGCAATGCCCTTCTTTGTCTCTTGATCTTTATTTGTTTAAAGTCTGTTTTATCAGAGACTAGGATTGCAACTCCTGCTTTTTTTTGCTTTCCATTTGCTTGGTAGATCTTCCTCCATCCCTTTATTTTAAGCCTACGTGTGTCTGCACGTGAGATGGGTCTCCTGAATACAGGACACTGATGGGTCTTGACTCTTTATCCAATTTGCCAGTCTTTGTCTCTAATTGGGGTATTTAGCCCATTTACATTTAAGGTTAATACTGTTATGTGTGAATTTGATCCTGTCATTATGATGTTAGCTGGTTATTTTTCCTGTTAATTCATGCAGTTTCTTCATAGCGTCAATGGTCTTTATAATTTGGCATGTTTTTGCAGTGGCTGGTACCGGTTGTTCCTTTCTATGTTTAGTGCTTTCTTCAGAAGCTCTTGTAAGGCAGACCTGGTGGTGACATCTCTCAGCATTTGCTTGTCTGTAAAGGATTTTATTTCTCCCTCACTTATGAAGCTTAGTTTGGCTGGATATGAAATTCTGGGTTAAAAATTCTTTTCTTTAAGAAGGTTGAATATTGGCTCCCACTCTCTTCTGGCTTGTAGGGCTTCTGCCAAGAGATCTGCTGTTAGTCTGATGAGCTTCCCTTTGTGGGCAACCTGACCTTTCTTTCTGGCTGCCCTTAACATTTTTTCCTTCACTTCAACCTTGGTGAATCTGACAATTATGTGTCGTGTGGTTGCTCTTCTCAATGAGTATCTTTATGGTGTTCTCCATATTTCCTGAATTTGAGTGTTGGCCTGCCTTGCTAGGTTGGGGAAGTTCTCCTGGATAATATCCTGAAGAGTGTTTTCCAACTTGGTTCCATTGTCCCTATCACTTTCAGGTACACCAATCAAATGTAGATTTGGTCTTTTCACATAATCCCATATTTCTTGGAGGCTTTGTTCATTTCTTTTTGCTCTTTTTTCTCTGATTTTGTCTTCTCACTTTATTTCATTAATTTGATCTTCAATCATTGACATCCTTTCTTCCACTTGATCAAATTGGCTATTGAAGCTTGTGCATGCATCACGAAGTTCTTGTGCTGTGGTTTTCAGTTCCATCAGGTCATTTAAGGTCTTCTCTACACTGTTCATTCTAGTTAGCCATTTGTCTAACCTTTTTTCAAGTTTTTTAGCTTTTTTGCGATGGGTTAGAACATGCTCCTTTAGCTGGGAGAAGTTTGTTATTATCGACCATCTGAAGCCTACTTCTGTCAACTCATCAAACTCATTCTCTGTCCAGTTTTTTTGTTCTGTTGCTGGCGAGGAGCTGTGATCCTTTGGAGGAGAAGAGGCACTCTGGTTTTTGGAATTTTCAGCTTTTCTGCTCTGGTTTCTCCCTGTCTTTGTGGTTTTAGCTACCTTTGTTCTTTGATGTTGGTGACCTACAGATGGGGTGTAGATGTCCTTTTTGTTGATGATGATGCTATTCCTTTCCGTTTGTTAGTTTTCCTTTACAGTCAGACCCCTCAGCTGCAGGTCTGTTGGGGTTTGGTGGAGGTGCACTCCAGACCCTGTTTGCCTGGGTATCACCAGTGGAGGCTGCAGAACAGCAAATATTGCTACCTGATCCTTCCTCTGGAAGCTTCATCCTAGAGGGTCACCCACCTGTATGACGTGTCTGTTGGCCCCTACTGGGAGGTGTCTCCCAGTCAGGCTACACAGGGGTCAGGGACCAACTTGAGGAGGCAGTCTGTCTGTTCTCAGAGCTCAAACGCTGGCCATGCTGGGAGAATCACTGCTCTCTTCAGAGCTGTCAGACAGGGACGTTTAAGTCTGCAGAAGTTGTCTGCTGCCTTTTGTTCAGCGATGCCCTGCCCACAGAGGTGTAGTCTAGAGAGGCAGTAGGCCTTGCTGAGCTGCAGTGGGCTCTGCCCAGTTTGAGCTTCCCAGCCTCTTTGTTTCCCTAGTCAAACCTCAGCAATGGTGTATGCCCCTCCCCTGCCAGGCTGCAGCATTGCAGGTTAATCTCAAACTGCTGCATTAGCATTGAGCAAGGCTCCATGGGCATGGGACCCACTGAGCCAGGCATGGGAGGGAATCTCCTAGTCTGCTAGTTGCTAAGACCATGGGAAAAGACCAGTATTTGGACAGAAGTGTACCGTTCCTCCAGGTACAGCTTGTCATGGCTTCCCTTTGCTAGGAAAGGGAAATTCCCCAACCCCTTGTGCTTCCTGGGTGAGGCGATGCCCCACCCTGCTTCAGCTTGCCCTCCGTGGGCTGCACTCACTGTCCAACCAGTCCCAATGAAATGAACCAGGTACCTCAGCTGGAAATGCAGAAATCACCCGTCTTCTGCATAGATCTCACTGGGTGCTGCAGACCGGAGCTGTTCCTATTCTGCCATCTTGGAAGTGACCCCAAAGAGGGATTTAAAGTAACACTGAACAAGCAGCTTCAAGGACTGTTTACTTCACATTGCACACTTGCAAGTAATTTAAATAAATTGTGTAAACAGGCCTGAAAAATCTAGAATACAATTTACTAATAATTTAGGCTTAATTTATTGCGTGTATATTTATGTATAGCGGTATTGAGGTTTAACAAGTGAAAATTGCACATATCCATGATATACAGCTTGATGCTTTTATATACATACACACTGTGAAATAATCACCACAATTCAGCTAATTACCATATCTCTCACCTCACACAGTTGCCATTTGTGTGTATGGTAAGAACACTTAAGATCCACCTTAACAAATTTGAAGTATACAGTACAGTATTGTTAACCACAGTCACCATGCTATGCATTAGTTATTCAGAACATATTTATCTTGCATAATTAGGATTCCATACTCTGACCAACATCTCATTTCTCCCACCCCCCAACCCCTAGAAATCACCATTCTCTGTGCTTCTGTGGTTTGACTGTTTTTCATTCCACATATAAGTGAGATCACACAGTATTTTTCTTTCTGTGTCTAGTTTATTTCATTAGCTTAATGTCCTCCAAGTTCATCCATGTTGTTACAAATGGCAGGATTTTCTTCTTTTTTTAAGGCCGAATAATATTTCATTACATATTTATATACATTATATATTTATCTATAATATAGTATTATATATTATTAATATATAATATTATCATATATTATTAATAAATATTATCATATATTATTAATATATATTATTATATATTAATAATATATGATAATATTATATATTAATAATATATGATAATATTATATATTATTAATATATGATTATATTATATATTAATAATATATGATTATATTATATATTAATAATATATAATTATATTATATTATTAATGTAGAATTATATATTAATAATATATAATTATATTACTAATTAATAACATATAATTGTAATTATATAATTAAATAATAGATAATTACATATAATATATATTTATATAATATGTATTATATATAATGTAATATTTTATATTTATAATAGAATTATATTTTTTTATTCATTCACCCATTAACAGATATTTAGGGTGTTTCCATATCTTGGCAACTGTGAATAATGCTACAGTGAACATAGGAGTACAGGTATCTCCTTTGACATACTGTTTTTATTTCCTTTTGATATATATACCCAGAAGTGGGATTACTGGATACCATGAGTTCTATTTTTAATTTTTTGAGGAACCTCCATACTCTTCTTGACAATGGCCATACCAATTTACACTCCCAGAACAATGTACAAATGTGTTTCTTTTTCTCCACATCTTCACTAACACTTACCTTTTGTCTTTTTGATAATAGCCATTCTAACAGATGTGAAGTAATATCTCATTGTGGTTTTGATATGCATTTCTCTGATGATTAGTGAATTAATGACCTTTCATATACCTGTTGCCTTTTGCATGTCTTCTTTTAAGAAATGTCTATTCAGGTTTTTTACCCATGTTTTGATCAGGTTATTTGGCTTTTTGTTATTGAGTTCTTTTAGTATATTTTGTATATTAACATAGTTTGCAAATATTTTCTCCCATTCTGTAGGTTACCTTTTCACTCTGGTAATTATTACTTTTGCTGTGAGGAAGCTTTTTAGTTTGATGTAATCTCATTTGCCTACTTTTGCTTTTGTAGCCTGTGCTTTCAGTGTCATATTCCAAAAAATCATTGTTCAGACAAATGCTATAAAGATTTTCTGTATGTTTTCTTCTAGTTGTTCTATGGTTTCAGATCTTATGTTTAAGTTTTTAATCCATTCTGAGTTGATTTTTATATATGTTGTGAGGAAAGGTTCTAATTTTATTCTTTTTGCTCTTTTGCACCATTTACTGAGGAGACTATTCTTTCCCCATTGTGTATTCTTGGCACCTTTGCTGAAGATCAGTTGACCATATACATGTGGTTTTATGTCTGGGCTTTCTAACTGTTCCATTGGTCTGTTTTTAATGCCAGTGCCATACTGTTTTGATTAATATAGCTTTGTACTATATTTTGAAAACAGGAAGCATGATGTCTCCAGCTTTGTTCTCCTTGCTCAAGATTGCTTTGACTATTCAAGCTTTTCTGTAGTTTCATATGAATTTTAGGATGACTTCCTTCTGCTTCTGTAAAGAACACCATTGGAATTTTGATAACAAGTGCATTGAATCTTTAGATCACTTTGGGTAGTATGGACATTTCAGCAATATTAATTCTTCCAACCATAAATATGAATGTCTTCCCATTTATTGGTGTCTTCCTTATTTTCCTTCATCAATGATTTAAAAATTCACTGTATGTCTTTCACCTCTTTTGTTAATTTTATTCCTAAGTACTTTATTCCTTTTCGCTATTGTCAGTGAGATTGTTTTCTTAATTTCCTTTCAGATAATTCATTGTTTATATATAGATAACTCACTGATTTTTGTATGTTGCTTTTGTTTCTGCGACTATGAATTCATTTATTAGTTCTACAGTATTCTTGTTCTTGTTGAGACAGGTTCTCAGGCTGGAGTGCAGTAGCATGATCACGTTTTGTTTTTTTTTTTTTTGTTTTATTTTATTTTATTATTATACTTTAAGATTTAGGGTACATGTGCACAATGTACAGGTTAGTTACATAGGTATACATGTGCCATGCTGGTGTGCTGCACCCATTAACTCGTCATTTAGCATTAGGTGTATCTCCTAATGCTAACCCTCCCCCTCCCCCCACCACACAACAGTCCCCAGAGTGTGATGTTCCCCTTCCTGTGTCCAAGTGTTCTCATTGTTCAGTTCCCACCTATGAGTGAGAACATGCGGTGTTTGGTTTTTTGTCCTTGCGATAGTTTACTGAGAATGATGGTTTCCAATTTCATCCGTGTCCCTATAAAGGACATGAACTCATCATTTTTTATGGCTGCATAGTATTCCATGGTGTATATGTGCCACATTTTCTTAATCCAGTCTATCATTGTTGGATATTTGGGTTGGTTCCAAGTCTTTGCTATTGTGAATAGTGCCGCAATAAACATACGTGTGCATGTGTCTTTATAACAGCATGATTTATAGTCCTTTGGGTATATACCCAGTAATGGGATGGCTGGGTCAAATGCTGTTTCTAGTTCTAGATCCCTGAGGAATCGCCACACTGACTTCCACAATGGTTGAACTAGTTTACAGTCCCATCAACAGTGTAAAAGTGTTCCTATTTCTCCACATCCTCTCCAGCACCTGTTGTTTCCTGACTTTTTAATAATTGCCATTCTAACTGGTGTGAGATGGTATCTCATTGTGGTTTTGATTTGCATTTCTCTGATGGCCAGTGATGGTGAGCATTTTTTCATGTGTTTTTTGGCTGCATAAATGTCTTCTTTTGAGAAGTGTCTGTTCATGTCCTTCACCCACTTTTTGATGGGGTTGTTTGTTTTTTTCTTGTAAATTTGTTTGAGTTCATTGTAGATCCTGGATATTAGCCCTTTGTCAGATGAGTAGGTTGCAAAAATTTTCTCCCATTTTGTAGGTTGCCTGTTCACTCTGGTGGTCATTTCTTTTGCTGTGTAGAAGCTCTTTAGTTTAATTAGATCCCATTTGTCAATTTTGGCTTTTGTTGCCATTGCTTTTGGTGTTTTAGACATGAAGTCCTTGCCCATGCCTATGTCCTGAATGGTAATGCCTAGGTTTTCTTCTAGAGTTTTTGTGGTTTTAGGTCTAACGTTTAAGTCTTTAATCCATCTCGAATTAATTTTTGTATAAGGTGTAAGGAAGGGATCCAGTTTCAGCTTTCTACATATGGCTAGTCAGTTTTCCCAGCACCATTTATTAAATAGGGAATCCTTTCCCCATTGCTTGTTTTTCTCAGTTTTGTCAAAGATCAGATAGTTGTAGATATGCGGCGTTATTTCTGAGGGCGGTGTTCTGTTCCATTGATCTATATCTCTGTTTTGGTACCAGTACCATGCTGTTTTGGTTACTGTAGCCTTGTAGTATAGTTTGAGGTCAGGTAGTGTGATGCCTCCAGCTTTGTTCTTTTGGCTTAGGATTGACTCGGTGATGAGGGCTCTTTTTTGGTTCCATATGAACTTTAAAATAGTTTTTTCCAATTCTGTGAAGAAAGTCATTGGTAGCTTGATGGGGATGGCATTGAATCTGTAAATTACCTTGGGCAGTATGGCCATTTTCACGATATTGATTCTTCCTACCCATGAGCATGGAATGTTCTTCCATTTGTTTGTATCCTCTTTTATTTCATTGAGCAGTGGTTTGTAGTTCTCCTTGAAGAGGTCCTTCACGTCCCTTGTAAGTTGGATTCCTAGGTATCTTGTTCTCTTTGAAGCAATTGTGAGTGGGAGTTCACTCATGATTTGGCTCTCTGTTTGTCTGTTATTGGTATATAAGAATCTTGTGATTTTTGTACATTGATTTTGTAACCTGAGACTTTGCTGATGTTGCTTATCAGCTTAAGGAGATTTTGGGCTGAGACAATGGGGTTTTCTAGATATACAATCATGTCACTGCAAACAGGGACAATTTGACTTCCTCTTTTCCTAATTGAATACCCTTTATTTCCTTCTCCTGCCTAATGGCCCTGGCCAGAACTTCCAACACTATGTTGAATAGGAGTGGTGAGAGAGGGCATCCCTGTCTTGTGCCAGTTTTCAAAGGGAATGCTTCCAGTTTTTGCTCATTCAGTATGATATTGGCTGTGGGTTTGTCATAGATAGCTCTTATTATTTTGAGATACGTCCCATCAACACCTAATTTATTGAGTTTTTAGCATGAAGGGTTGTTGAATTTTGTCAAAGGCCTTTTCTGCATCTATTGAGATAATCATGTGGTTTTTGCCTTTGGTTCTGTTTATATGCTGGATTACATTTATTGATTTGCATATATTGAACCAGCCTTGCATCCCAGGGATGAAGCCCACTTGATCATGGTGGATAAGCTTTTTGATGTGCTGCTGGATTTGGTTTGCCAGTATTTTATTGAGGACTTTTGCATCAATGTTCATCAAGGATATTGGTCTAAAATGCTCTTTTTTTGTCGTGTCTCTGCCAGGCTTTGGTATCAGGATGATGCTGGCCTCATAAAATGAGTTAAAAGAGGATTCCCTCTTTTTCTATTGATTGGAATAGTTTCAGAAGGAATGGTACCAGTTCCTCCTTGTACCTCTGGTAGAATTTGGCTGTGAATCCATCTGATTCTGGACTCTTTTTAGTTCATAAGCTATTGATTATTGCCACAATTTCAGAGCCTGTTATTGGTCTTTTCAGAGATTCAACTTCTTCCTGGTTTAGTCTTGGGAGGGTGTATGTGTTGAGGAAGTTATCCATTTCTTCTAGATTTTCTAGTTTGTTTGCGTAGAGGTGTTTGTAGTATTCTCTGATGGTAGTTTGTATTTCTGTGGGATCAGTGGTGATATCCCCTTTATCATTTTTTATTGCGTCTATTTGATTCTTCTCTCTTTTCTTCTTTATTAGTCTTGCTAGTGGTCTATCAATTTTGTTGATCCTTTCAGAAAACCAGCTCCTGGATTCATTAATTTTTTGAAGGGTTTTTTGTGTCTCTAATTCCTTCAGTTCTGCTCTGATTTTAGTTATTTCTTGCCTTCTGCTAGCTTTTGAATGTGTTTGCTCTTGCTTTTCTAGTTCTTTTAATTGTGATGTTAGGGTGTCAATTTTGGATCTTTCCTGCTTTCTCTTGTGGGCATTTAGTGCTATAAATTTCCCTCTACACACTGCTTTGAATGTGTCCCAGAGATTCTGGTATGTTGTGTCTTTGTTCTCGTTGGTTTCAAAGAACATCTTTATTTCTGTCTTCATTTCGTTATGTACCCAGTAGTCATTCAGGAGCAGGTTGTTCAGTTTCCATGTAGTTGAGCGGTTTTGAGTGAGTTTCTTAATCCTGAGTTCTAGTTTGATTGCACCGTGGTCTGAGAGACAGTTTGTTATAATTTCTGTTCTTTTACATTTGCTGAGGAGAACTTTACTTCCAGGTATGTGGTCAATTTTGGAATAGGTGTGGTGTGATGGTGAAAAAAATGTATATTCTGTTGATATGCGGTGGAGAATTCTGTAGATGTCTATTAGGTCTGCTTGGTGCAGAGCTGAGTTCAATTCCTGGATATCCTTGTTGACTTTCTGTCTCGTTGATCTGTCTAATGTTGACAGTGGGGTGTTAAAATCTCCCATTATTATTGTGTGGGAGTCTAAGTCTCTTTGTAGGTCACTCAGGACTTGCTTTATGAATCTGGGTGCTCCTGTATTGGGTGCATATATATTTAGGATAGTTTGCTCTTCTTGTTGAATTGATCCCTTTGCCGTTATGTAATGTCCTTCTTTGTCTCTTCTGATCTTTGTTGGTTTAAAGTCTGTTTTATCAGAGACTATGATTGCAACCCCTGCCTTTTTTAGTTTTCCATTTGCTTGGTAGATCTTCCTCCATCCTTTTATTTTGAGCCTATGTGTGTCTCTGCACGTGAGATGGGTTTCCTGAATACAGCACACTGATGGGTCTTGACTCTTTATCCAATTTGCCAGTCTGTGTCTTTTAATTGGAGCATTTAGTCCATTTACATTTAAAGTTAATATTGTTATGTGTGAATTTGATCCTGTCATTATGATGTTAGCTGGTTATTTTGCTTGTTAGTTGGTGCAGTTTCTTCCTAGCCTCGATGGTCTTTACAATTTGACCTGATTTTGCAGTGGCTGGTACCGGTTGTTCCTTTCCATGTTTAGCGCTTCCTTCAGGAGCTCTTTTGGGGCAGGCCTGGTGGTGACAAAATCTCTCAGCATTTGCTTGTCTGTAAAGTATTTTATTTCTCCTTCACTTTTGAAGCTTAGTTTGGCTGGGTATGAAATTCTGGGTTGAACATTCTTTTCTTTAAGAATGTTGAATATTGGCTCCCACTCTCTTCTGGCTTGTAGAGTTTCTGCTGAGAGATCCGCTGTTAGTCTGATGGGCTTCCCTTTGTGGGTAACCTGACCTTTCTCTCTGGCTGCCCTTAACGTTTTTTCCTTCATTTCAACTTTGGTGAATCTGACAATTATGTGTCTTGGAGTTGCTGTTCTCGAGGAGTATCTTTGTGGCATTCTCTGTATTTCCTGAATCTGAATGTTGGCCTGCCTTGCTAGATTGGGGAAGTTCTCCTGGATAATATCCTGCAGAGTGTTTTCCAACTTGGTTCCATTCTCCCCGTCACTTTCAGGTACACGAGTCAGATGCAGATTTGGTCTTTTCACATAGTCCCATATTTCCTGGAGGCTTTGTTCATTTCTTTTTATTCTTTTTTCTCTAAACTTCCCTACTCACTTCATTTCATTCATTTCATCTTCCATCACTGATACCCTTTCTTCCAGTTGATCGCATTGGCTCCTGAGGCTTCTGCATTCTTCACGTAGTTCTCGATCCTTGGCTTTCAGCTCCATCAGCTCCTTTAAGCACTTCTCTGTATTGGTTATTCTAGTTATACATTCGTCTAAATTTTTTTCAAAATTTTTAACTTCTTTGCCTTTGGTTTGAATGTCCTCCTGTAGCTCAGAGTAGTTTGATCATCTGAAGCCTTCTTCTCTCAACTCGTCAAAGTCATTCTCAGTCCAGCTTTGTTCCGTTGCTGGTGAGGAGCTGCATTCCTTTGGAGGAGGAGAGGCACTCTGCTTTTTACAGTTTCCAGTTTTTCTGCTCTGTTTTTTCCCCATCTTTGTGGTTTTATCTACTTTTGGTCTTTGATGATGGTGATGTACAGATGGGTTTTTGGTGTGGATGTCCTTTCTGTTTGTTAGTTTTCCTTCTGACAGACAGGACCCTCAGCTGCAGGTCTGTTGGAGTTTGCTAGAGGTCCACTCCAGACCCTGTTTGCCTGGGTATCAGCAGCGGTGGCTGCAGAACAGTGGATTTTCGTGAACTGTGAATGCTGCTGTTTGATCGTTCCTCTGGAAGTTTTGTCTCAGAGGAGTACCCAGTCATGTGAGGTGTCAGTCTGTCCCTACTGGGGGGTGCCTCCCAGGTAGGCTGCTCGGGGGTCAGGGGTCAGGGACCCAGTTGAGGAGGCAGTCTGCCTGTTCTCAGATCTCCAGCTGCGTGCTGGGAGAACCACTGCTCTCTTCAAAGCTGTCAGACAGGGACATTTAAGTCTGCAGAGGTTACTGCTGTCTTTTTGTTTGTCTGTGCCCTGCCCCCAGAGGTGGAGCCTACAGAGGCAGGCAGGCCTCCTTGAGCTGTGGTGGGCTCCACCCAGTTCGAGCTTCCTGGCTGGTTTGTTTACCTAAGCAAGCCTGGGCAATGGTGGGCGCCCCTCCCCCAGCCTCGCTGCCGCCTTGCAGTTTGATCTCAGACCGCTGTGCTAGCAATCAGTGAGACTCCGTGGGCGTAGGACCCTCCGAGCCAGGTGCGGGATATAATCTCGTGGTACGCCGTTTTTTAAGCCCGTCGGAAAAGTGCAGTATTAGGGTGGGAGTGACCCGATTTTCCAGGTGCCATCTGTCACCCCTTTCTTTGACTAGGAAAGGGAACTTCCTGACCCCTTGCGCTTCCCGAGTGAGGCAATGCCTCGCCCTGCTTTGGCTCACGTAGGGTGCGCTGCACCCACTGACCTGCGCCCACTGTCTGGCACTCCCTAGTGAGATGAACCCGTTACCTCAGATGGAAATGCAGAAATCTCCCATCTTCTGGGTTGCTCACACTGGGAGCTGCAGACCAGAGCTGCAGACCTAGTCGGCCATCTTGGCTGCCACACTCGCATGATCATGTTTGAGTGCAATAGCATGATCATGGCTCACTGCAGCCTTGTGTTCCCTGGGCTCAGTTGATCTTCCCACCTCAGCCTCCCAAGTAGTTAGGACTACAGGTGCACATCACCATGCTTGGCTAATTTTTATACTTTTGTTGAGATTGTATTTTACCATGTTGCTCAGGCTGGTCTCGAATGCCTGGTCTCAAGCAGTCCACCTGCTTCGGCCTCCCAAAGTTCTAAGATTATAGAAATAAGCCACTGTGCCAGGCCTATTGCTGGTTTCTTAAAATATAAAGGTATGTTGTTTAATTGAGATATTTCCTTTTTTTTTTTTTTCTTTTTTGACAGGGTCTCACTCTATTGCTCAGGCTGGAGTGCAGATGCAATCATGGCTCACTCCAGCCTCGAACTTTTGGGTCCAAGCGATCTTCCTGCCTCAGCCTCTCTAGTGGCTGGGATTATGGGCACACACCACTACAACTGGCTAATTTTTTTTAAAAAATAGAGATAAGGTCCCACTATGTTGCCCAAGCTGATTTCAAACTCCTGAGCCCAAGTGATCCTCCCACTTTGGCCTCCCAAAATGCTGAAATTATAGGTGTGAGCTACTGCATCTGGCTCTTTTTAATATAGACATTTATTGCTATAAACTTCCTTCTTAGTACTGTATGTCATAAATGTTGTGTTTCCATTTTTGTCTGTCTTGGGGTATTTTTTAAATTCCCTTTTGGTTTCTTCTTCAACCCAATGGTTGTTCAAAAGTGCAGTGTTTATTTTTCGTGTATTTGTGAATTTTTCTATTTTTTATGGTTGTTACCAGAGTTGCTGTTGGGTATGGCTCCTATCAGATCCCTTGCAGGATGGTGCTGGTGGCAAAATTGCAGCTAAGTGGGGCAGGAGCCAAGTCCATAAGAGGGCACGAAAGATTCCAGGTCCCCAACCAGGACCGTACCACAGCCACTGGGCCTCAGGCCTGCCTTCTCAAAGTGGCCCTCCTGGGTTTTGATGTCCACCAGTGTTTTGCAGCCTCCTACCTGGATCCTAAGGCTCCTACAAAGGCACATTTGTCCATGGATGATCATCAAATTATTGTTTCTTTAGGGATATGAGAGCTGGGGACCTCTTATTTCACTACTTTGCTGATGTCATTCTTGGTATAATTTATTGAGTCATCATGTTTCACATTTACTGAACAAGGGTGATGAATAAGAAAAGAAACAAAATCAAATTTCAGCTGTCACTTATCTAATTAGTGGGCTTTCCATTGATGTAAAAGAATAGTGAGTTTGGGAAGTTCCTACAAAATCATCATTTATTTTCCTTTTTTAGGACATTGGTTCAGTCCAATATCATATGTTAACGCCTCATGTTCCCTTTGTGACCTTTCTGAACTCACTGAGTTTCCGTTTCTTATAATATCTGGGCATGGGGGTGGGGCGTAAGCAAGTAAAACTGAAATCTCATTCAGACTAGTTCTGCAATAAATTAAGCCCCTTTCTAAATATTTCTAAAGGTGAAGAATTAGAGGTGCCTCCTCTCTCTCTAAGCTGCTTCTAGCTTTTGCTTAGTGACTTCTATCTCATCTCTGTTCCTACTGGCTGTTGTGTTCTCT
This sequence comes from Pan troglodytes, assembly GCF_028858775.2. NCBI lineage: Eukaryota > Metazoa > Chordata > Mammalia > Primates > Hominidae > Pan > Pan troglodytes. The sequence goes on from NC_086015.1 coordinate 44,974,393, forward strand.
TGGCATTTTTTTGCCCCAGACATCAGTGTAGCTGCTTCCCCCTTCCTCCCCCGCAGATACCACTAATACAGGGCTTTATAGATAAGGAGATTCCCTAAATGTTTGCAGATAACAAAGGGGAAATACTGCACAAGACCAAAGAGTAACAAAGCTGACCATCACTGCCTTGGGTATATTTTACCAACTGGCACCCCAATTCTTGACTACTGGGATCACTAGGGAAAATCCAAAAACTCCAATATTAAATTATTGAGGCTGAGTAATTTCCCTCCTTTTGTCTTGACAAGGACCAGGGAGCTCATTTATAACCAAAAGGGCTATACAAGCATTTTCTTAAAGAAAAGGATTGTTTTCTTTCTGAAAATAAATTCCCTTTCCCAAAGGCAAAATTGCTTGAAGTGTTTTTAAACAGCGTTTACCCCAATACTTTTTAAATGATCATGGTTTTTAACTAAACATCAATTTATGTGGTCTGACAAGTTTTTTTCAATGAATAACTATATCTATATGAAAAACCTTTGAAGGTTTTAAAATTAAATTAGATCACAGTGCATGCTTAATGGAGCCTCAGTTTTCTCATCTATAAAACTATGGATGCTATGACCTACCTTACAAAACGATTGTGCTATCAATGAGTCACAAAATATGCAAATACTGTAGGCACCTAGCCCAGTTTCTGGCACACAGAGCACACTCACTGTGTTAGCTGACCTTATAATGATAAAAGTAAAATTAAAAGAAATTAAGAGTGTCCTGAAATATTTGGGTGGGAATTACCACACCTTACCAAATACATGAGTCTCTCTCCATATGTGGTGTTTCAAAAGTTACTTAGAGGAGAAAAGGGATCTTGACACTGCTTCTTTCCAAAACAATCTTTCTTCTTCCTATATCACCCCTTCATTACTTTAGCATATTATCTTGTGATCAAAGACATAAAAAATTGTCTATTAACTTTTTAATTGATACATATTTATGGGGTACATGTGATACTTTGTTATATGCATAGAATGTGTAATGATCCAGTTAGAATATTTGGGGTATCTGTCACCTGAAGTATTTATCATTTTTATGTGTTGAAAACATTTCAAGTCCTCTCTTCTAGTTATTTTGAAATACTTAATACATTGTTGTTAACTACAGTCATCCTACTCTGCTATTGAACATTAAGACTTATTCCTTCAATCTTACTGTATGTTTCTATCCATTAATCAAACTCACCTCCCAAACCCCACCCACACATCCTTCCCAACCTCTGATGTCTATCATTCTACTCTACCTCCGTGAGATCAACATTTTTTAGCTCCCACATATTAGTGAGAACATGCAATGTTTATCTTTCTGTGCATGGCTTATTTCACTTAACATAGTGACCTCCAGTTCCATCCATGTTGTTGCAAATGACATAAAATCATTCTTTTTTATGGCCAACTGGTATTTCATTGTGTATATATACCACCTTTTCTTAATTCATTCATTCATTGATGGACACTTAGATTGATTTCACATCTTTGCCATTGTGAATAGTACTGCTTGTTGCATGGGCTTGTAGATATTGTTTTGATATACTGATTTTTTTCCTTTGAAGAAATTTCTAGTAGTAGGGATTACTGAATCATATGGTAGTTCTATTTTTAGTGTTTTGAGATATCTCCATACTGTTTTCCATGGTGGCTCTATTAATTTACATTACCACCAGCAGTGTATGAGTTCCCTATTCTCCACATCTACACCAGCATCTGTTATTTTTTGTCTTGGGGTAATAGCCATTCTGACTGAGGTGAAATGATATTTCATTTTCATTGAGATTTTGATTTGCATTTCACTGTTGATAGTGATGTCAAGCACTTTTTCATAGACCTGTTGACCATTTGTATGGGCTATTTTGAGAAATGTCTATCCATGTCTTTTGCCCACTTCTTAATGGGATTATTTGTTTTTTCTGTTGGTAAGTTGTTTGCATTCCTTGTATATTATGGATATTAGTTCCTTGTCAGATGAAGAGTTTGCAGATATGTTCTCCCATTCAACAGGTTTTCTCTTCACTCTGTTGATTGTTTCTTTTGCTGTGCAGAAGCTTTTAGTTTAATTAAGTCCCATTTGTCTGTTTTTGTTTTTGTTGTCTGTGCTTTTGAGGTCTTAGCCATAAAATCTTTGCCTAGACCAACATCCTAAAGTGTTTTTTATGTTTTCTTCTAGTAGTTTCATACTTTTCAGTCTTACGTTTATGTCTTTAATCTATCTTGAGTTGACTTTTGTGTATGGTGAGAGATGAGGGCCCAGTTTCATTTTTCCGCATATGACTATCCAATTTTCCCAGTACCCTGTACTAAACAGACTGTCCTTTCCCCCATGTATGTTCTTGGCATCTTTGTCTCAAATGAGTTGGCTATAAATATGAGGATTTATTTCTAGGTTCTCTATTCTATTTCATTGGTCTATGTGTCTGCTTTTATTACCAATACCATGCTTTTTTGACTACTATAGCCTTGTAATATATTTTGAAGTCAGGTAGTGTGGTGCCTCCAGCTTTTTTCTTTTTGCTCAGAATAGCTTTGGCTATTTGGGCTTCTTTTGGTTCCATATGAATTTTAGGATTTTTTTTTCTATTTCTGTGAAGAATGCCATTGTTATTTTCCTAGGGATTGCATTAAATCTGTAGATTGCTTTTGGAAGTATGGTTATTTTAATAATATTGATTCTTCCAATCCATGTTCATGGAATATCTTGCTGTTTGGTCATTTGTCTGTGTCCTCTTTAACTTATTTCATCAGTGTTTTGTGGTTTTCCTTGTGGAGTTCTTTCACCTCCTTGGCTAAATTTATTCTCAGGTTTTTTGTTTGTTTGTTTTTGTTTTTGTTTTTAGCTATTGCAAATGGAATTGCCTTCTTGACTTCTTTCTCAGCTAGCTGAAAATATGTTGATTTTGTATTCTGCAGCTTTACTGAATTTATTGGTCAGTTCTAAGAATTTTTTGGTGGAATCGTTAGGGTTTTCTAGAAATGAGATTATGTCATCTGCAGAGAGGGATACTTTGACTCCCTCTCTTCCAACATGGATGCCTGGTACTTCTTTCTCTTGACCAGTTACTCTAGCTAGGACTTCCATTACTGTGTTGAATAGTAGTGGTGAAAATGGGCCTCCTATCTTTTTCTAGTTCTTAGAGGAAAGACTCAGTTTTTCCCCATCCAGTATGATATTAGCTGTGGGTTTGTCATTTACGGTCCTAATTTACAGTTGAAGTATGTTCCTTCTATGTCTGGTTTTTTTTTTTTTGAGAGTTTTTTTTTTTATCATGAAGTGATGTTGAATTTTATTAACTGCTTTTTCTGCATCTATTGAGATGACTATATGGTTTTTGTCCTTTATTCTGTTGATGTGATGTATCATGTTTATTGATTTGTGTATGTTGAATCTTTGCATCCCTGGAATAAATCCCATTTGATCATGGTGAATTTTTTTTTTTTTGAGATGGAATTTTGCTCTTGTCCCCCAGGCCAGAGTGCAGTGACACAATCTCAGCTCACTGCAACCTCTGCCTCCTGGGTTCAAGCGCTTCTCCTGCCTCAGCCTCCCAAAGTGCTGAGCTTACAGGCGTGAGCCACCACGCCTGGCTGAATGATCTTTTTAATGTGCTACTAAATTTGTTCTGCTAGTATTTTCCTGAGAATTTTTGCATATATGTTCATCAGGGATATTAACCTGTAGTTTTGTTGTTTTGTTGAGTCTTTGTCTAGTTTTGGTACCAGGGTGATGCTGGTCTTATAGAATGAATTAGGAAGAATTTCTTCCTCTTTAGTTTTCCTGGAATAGTTTGAGGAGAATTGTTGTTAGTTCTTCTTTGTAAGGCTAATAGAATTCAGCAGTGAAGCCATCCTGTCCTGGACTTTTCTTTGTTGGGAGATTTTTTTTACTGCTTCAATCTCATTACTCATTATTAGTTTGCTCAGTTTTTCTATTTTTCCTGATTCAACCTTGGTAGGTTGTATGTGTCCAGAAATTTATTCGTTTACTCTAGATTTTTCAGTTTGTTAGTGAAAGAGTTTCTTTTGATCTTTTGTATTTCTGTGGTATCACCTCTGATGTTTTCTTTTTTATTTCTGATTTTGTTTACTTGGGTCTTCTCTCTTTTTTTTTTTCTTGGTTAATCTAGCTAGTGGTTTATAAAATTTATCTTTTCAAAAAGCCAGCTTTTATTTTTTATTATTTATTTATTTATTTTGAGACAGGATCTCACTCTGCCACCAAGGCTGGAGTGCAGTGGCACAGTCTCGGTTCACTGCAACTCTGCCTCCTGAGCTCAAGTGATTCTCTCACCTCAGTCTCCCAAGTAGCTGGGACCACAGACATGCACTAATTTTTTGTATTTTTGGTAGAGACGGGGCTTTGTCATGTTGCTCAGGCTGGTCTTGAACTCCTGGGCTTAAGCAATCCTCCCGCCTTGCCCTCCCAAAGTCCTAGGTGTGAGCCACTGCACCCAGGCGAAACCAATTTTTCATTTCATTGATTCTTTGCATTATTTTTTAGTTTCTATTTCTAATTCTGCTATGATCTTTATTATTTCTTCACTTCTACTACTTTGGGGTTTGATTTGTCCTTGCCTTTTAGTTCCCCGAGGTCCATAATTAGATCATTTATTTGAAATCTTTTTACTTTTTTGATGTAGGTGTTTATTGCTATAAACTTCCCTCTTAGCACTGTTTTTTCTGCATCCCATAGGTTTTGGTATACTATGTTTCAATTTTCATTTATTTCCACAATTTTAAAAGTTTTCCTCCTTAATTTCTTCCCTGATCAAATGATAATTTAGGAGTATGTTGTTTAATTTGCATGTATTTGTACAGTTTTCAAAGTTCCTCTTGCTATTGATTTCTAGTTGCATGCCACTGTGGTCTGAGAAAATACTTATATGATATTTTTTTTAAGTTGTGGAGACCTGTTTTGTGGCCTAACATACGGTCTATCCTAAAGAATGTTCCATGTGCTAATGAGAAGAATGTGCGTTTTGTAGCTGTTAGACGGAATGTTTTATAAATGTCTGTTACATCCATTTAGGCTAATGTGTGGTTCCAATTCAATGTATATTTGTTAATTTTCTGTCTAGATGATCTATCTGATGCTGAGAGTAGGGTGTTCAAGTCCCTATTATTGTTGTATAGGAGTCTGTCTGTCCCCTTAGATCTAATGATATTTGCTTTATATATCTGAGTGCTCCATTTTTGGGTGTGTCTCTGTTTTGAATTGTTATATTCTCTTGCTAAATTGATCCCTTTATTATTATATAATAGATTTCTTTGTTTCTTTTCATTGTTTTTGACCTAAAGTCTGTTGTCTGATGTAAGAATAGCTATTCCTGCTTACTTTTGGTTTCCATTTGCTTGGAATATCTTTGTTCCGTTCCTTTACTTTCAGACTTTATGTGTCTTTACATGTGAGGTGAGTTTCTTATAGGCAACATATAGTTGGGTCATTTTTTAATCCATTCAGTCAGTGTATATCTTTTAACTGTATCATCTATTTATATTCAAGGCTATTTTTGATATGTGATGGCTTATTCCTATCATTTTATTAATTGATTTCTGATTGCTTTATATGTCTTTTATTCTTTTCTTTTTACTTATTGTTTATCCTTGTGATTTTGTGGTTTTCTATAGTGGTAACAATTGAATTCTTTCCCTTCTTTATTTGTGAGTTTCTTCTACTAGTGGGTTTTATACTTTCATTATTTTTCTGATGGTAGATATTATCCTTTGACTTCCAGCTGTAGGACTCCCTTAAGCATTTCTTTTGGGGCTTGTCTAGTGATGATAAGTTCCCTCAGCTTTTGTTTGTTAGGAAAGACTTTATTTCTCCCTCATTTATGAAGAATAAGTTTCCTAGGTATAGTATCTTTGACTGGCAGGTTTATTTTGTTTTGGCACTTGAATATATCATTTTATTATTTCCTGTCCTATAAGGTTTCTGCTGAGAATCTACTGTTTGTCTGAAGCAAGTTCCCCTATAAGTGACTAGATGCTTTCCTCTTGCTGTTTTAAGAATACTCTGTCTTTGACCTTTGACAGTTTGACTATAATGTGCCATGAAGATCTTTTTAAATTGTATCTATTTGAGGATCTCTGAGTTTCCTGTATCTCAATATCTAAATCTCTTGCTAGACTTGGGAAGTTTTCAGTTATTATTTTGTCAAATAGGTCTTCCATCCCTTTCATTTCCTCTTTGCCTTCTGTTTATAGCCAAAGAAATCATATGAAGATTACACTACTGCATGCACCCAGAATCAAAGCCAAAAAGCCCTACCCAATCAACATCATATATATCTTCAGAAAAAAGTTCTCCTCTACAAAAACAAATTCAAAGAATTGGAAGAAGTAACTGTTACACCAGACGCACAGACAAAAATGTAGGAACACAAGAAACATGAAAAAGCAAGGCAATATGAAATTCTAAGAAATTCTAAACCAGAAATTTTTTTGATTGCTTTATGGTATTCTGTATGTTACGTAGGCTTTGTTCATTCTTTTTTCTTTATTGTTGTTTGACTGGGTTATTTCAAAAGTCCTGTCTTTAATTCTGACTTTTTTTTTTCCTGTTCCATCTGATCTATTCTTGAAATTTTCAAATGTATTTTGCATTTTATTCAATGAATTTTTCAGTTCTAAAATTTTGTTCTTTTTGATGGTAGCTATCTGTTTTGGTATATTTCTCATTCAGAATCTGAATCACATTCCTGATTTCTTATATTATTTATCTGTGTTTTCTTATACCTCACTGTTTCTTTAATCATATTATTTTGAATTCTTTTTCCAGAATTTCGTAAATTTTTTTCATTGAAATCTACTGCTGGAGAATTTTTGTGTTCATTTGGAGGTGTCATATTTCCTTGCTTTTTTCTGTCTCTTGTGTTCTTACATTATCTGTGCATCTGGTGTAATAGTTACTTCTACCAACTTTTTGTATTTCCTTTTGTAGGGGAGGACTTTTTTCTGAACATGTGTCTATGGTATTAGCTGGGTAGGGCACTTTAGCTTTGATTCTGAGTGCCTGCAATAGTGTGGTCTTCCTATGGTTTATTTGGCTATAAACAGCATTCAGTGGTATTTGTGGCTTAGGGTGCAGTTGTTAATGGAGGCTGTGGTGAAGTTTTGCTGAGGATGGAAACACCAGGTAAATCAGTCCGTGGGCTTCAGCAATGGCAGTGGCAAACTGAGCATTCCTGTCCTTGGGCCCTAGGGCAGCATACACTGGCATCAGTGTTCACAGGTTCAGGTGGGTCAATTCTTGGGCCCCTTGAGGACTTGCTCAGGTGCTAGTAGTTGCCATGATGGACCTGGTGGATGGGTGAGTAGGCTTCAGACCCTGAACAGCAAGCATGACATGGGCAATGGCAGTATCAGTGGTGGAACAACTGTCTGGCTCCTGAGCAGCCTGCACTGGTATTGCGGGTGGCTGCAACAGGATGGGTGGGCCAGTCCCCAGGCCCATATGTGGCATGTGTGGGTAGGTGCCAGCTGTAGTGGTAGTGACACATTGGGTGGGCTCAACCTCAAGCCCTCTGGAGGAGTGCTTAGGTATCAATGATGGTGGATGGGGTTAGGTAATCCTCAGGCCCCCGGGAAGCATGCCTGGGCATTGGAGAGGGTGAAGCTGGGCCAGGAGGACCTGGTGGCACATGCAGGTGCTGGCTGTGGTAGGCAGGGGTTGGGGGATTTTCAGGCCCTGGAGGAATGCTTACATGAGTGCAGGTGGCAGCAGCTTCACTGCAGCCCTACTAGGGAGGGAAGGGTTGCTTTGAGTGGCAGAAGCAGTAGGCAGGTGGCTGGGAAGCATGTATTTCAGCCCCAAGCGGCAGTGGCAGGTGGGAGTGTCTATCCTCAGGGCTCATGAAAATGTGCAGCAGCTTGCACTTCAGCCTTGGTGGTCAAGAGGTTCTTTCGTGGCTAGGATTGCAGGAGTCTGTGTTGGGAATGCAGACCACTGGGGGTCTCTGACTTACCCTTTTCCTGCATTGGAGAGCCTCTCCATACTCCCAGCCAATCAGGCTGCCTTGCTTTGCTCTCCTTCCTTGCTTTAGGTGTTTCCTATCGCTTTCCTGTTGCATTCCAGTGTTCCCTCTTAGATGATCTATTCTAAGTGTGATTATCCACTCACTGTTTCAGTTCTTTGCAGAGGAAGCAAGTACCAGATGCCTCTAGTCAGCCGTCTTGAAGCCTTGTGTCTATTAACTTTTATTTTCATTTTCAAACTATAAAATTCCTGTTATTTTCTTAATTCAACATGCTTTTATGAATGTAACAATATAAGCGTTTTAGTTCATATAGAGCCGCATTGTCCCAATCTTTTCTTAACCATTAGCCCTTCTAGCGATGTGGGGTTTTTTTTTTTTTTTTAATGTAACCATTATGACTAGGGAAAAGAATATTATCCAGTAGTTTTCCCCTAAGTTAAACAAGAATTCCTTCTCACCCACTAAATTGAGTCACCCTGCTAAGGCCCCCATGAGCCCCTTTTCACTTTCTGTATTACTAAGCCCTTTGCCCAGCCTGACTAGATGGCAGTCATTTCCTGTGGGTCAGAGGGTTTTTAAGGCCTTTTTTGGAATTCTCCTTTCCTCTGGCTCAGGTATAAATGGTAATACCAAAAGGTAGCAGGTGGTATTTTAAGGAGACTGCTAGTGGACCTTCAAATGCTTTTTATTTCAAAACTTTAATTTTAATAATATTGCTCTCTTAGTTTGGGCTCCCTTAAAATCACAGCCTGAGACTAGACACAAGGACTTGGTGCAGGTGGTTTATTTGGGAGGAGATCCCAAAAAGCAGAGGTGAAAGAAAAGGGAGAGAGTGAGACAGGGAAGAATGAAAAGCCACTGAGTGTGCATCATTAAGGTTGCTGCTTTGGGCAACAGGGGCTCAATTCTTCTGTGACCTTTGGCAAGTGTGCAGAATGCCTTCTAGAATGTTCCCTCCAAAAGAGGAGTGGCTAGACTTGCTTACTGGCTCTCATTCTTCACTGGTTAGAGATGGCTCCTAGGGCGTTACCTCTCCATACTTGCAGGTTGTACTTGCTTGGGGGCTGACTGGGCTCCCAGCTTCAGAGATGGCTTTGAGGCAAAAAAACAGGGAAGCATTTTTCATGTTTCAAGAGGGCATTGCCATGGGAACCCACATTGCACTCTCTACCAGATCTGTGACAAAATCATAGGTGTGCTGAGGGGATTTGTTACAGGGTGCCAAAAGCATCAGCTACGAGCATATTGTCCCTTCTGAATAGACTGTTCCCCATTGTCCCTGTGGGGACACTTCCCCACCAATGGATCACCTGGTCATTGCTGTCCAGTCCACATGACATTGATGGGGAAGGTCACTGCTATTAGCCTCCCTTGACCGATGTCAGGGCTGTAAGGATCACTCTCCTCCATCTTCCTTCCAATCTAGCCCCTTGTCCATATCCTCCCTCTGTGGAGCTCACCTGTGTCTGGAAGGAGTTGTGCAACCTCAAGTGGCCTCAGTGAAAGCTGCAGTTGAAGAGAGCAATTCAGTTGACCACAAAGGAATGTGACAGAGAATCATCCAACGCTGCCTAGAACATCTCTCCTGCTCACCTCACCTGGCATGCTCACATGCAGCCATTTGGTCAGGGCAATACCGAGGCTGAGTTCAGTGCCACCCTGTGCTGCCCCTTGCCGGTGAACTTGTCACACTTGTTTACACATGTTTGCAGGCCTCTTTCTTATGGGCATCAGCAGCTTGTTGAGAACCATTCTATGTCTTCATTTTGTGCTCAGAACCTAATGTAGTGCCTGGACACAAAGGGTTCTCAGCAAACACTTGTGGATACAAAGGAGGGAGGGAGGGAGGGAAGAGGGAAGTTGGTTGCTAGGAGATAAAATGATTTGCTTATAGCACAGTTGCCAAAAATAAGTCACAAGTGGGGACTTCTCAGAACTAACCGTTTAGTGCAATACTTAGCTGAAATCTATTGCAAAATGCAGTACTTACTTAGGCACTTACTTTTGTCTTTATTGTTTTTTAAGAAAGAGATGCTCCAAAGGTCAGTGACTCAGACCACTAGGTGACTTGGCTGTGGTTTCCTATGAGTCAAGCCTACCAGACAGCAGAGGACAGAGGTGAACAGGAAACTGGGCCAGAGAAAAACCAGAGAAACAGAGAGTCAACACAGACGTCAAGGAGGCTTCCGCCCAGCTCTCTCAGGCCAAAGGGGCAGACAAACCCGTGAACTCCCAGATATTCATGTCCAAGTGAATGCAGCTATACGAACTTCAGCTTGAAAACTTCTCTCAAATAGCAGGTGGGGAGAACAGGCAGTAAATGCCTGGGGCTGTGGCCGCTTCCTTCCCCAGCAGAGCTCTGCCCCAATGAGAACGCAGGAAGGGTAGATAAGAGAGCAAAGTGGGCAGTTTTTCTTATTTATTTGTTTGAGTAAAGAAAAACAAAACAAGATGTGAACACGCATATCTTCACAAACTGTAAAATTTATCTCTGTCCTCTATTCCCTGCATCCTTCTCCCTACTCTAACATCTTAACAATCCTAATATTTGCCTATTGTTACACAAAATGTACGCCAGTAGATATCAACATACCAATTAAAAAAAAAAATGAAAAAAATACTTTGCTGGCCGGGCGCGGTGGCTCACGCCTGTAATCCCAGCACTTTGGGAGGCCGAGGCGGGCGGATCACGAGGTCAGGAGATCGAGACCATCCTGGCTAACACGGTGAAACCCCGTCTCTACTAAAAATACAAAAAATTAGCCGGGCGTGGTAGCGGGCGCCTGTAGTCCCAGCTACTCGGGAGGCTGAGGCAGGAGAATGGCGTGAACCCGGGAGGCGGAGCTTGCAGTGAGCCGAGATCGCGCCACTGCACTCCAGCCTGGGCGACAGAGTGAGACTCCGTCTCAAAAAAAAAAAAAAAAAAAATACTTTGCTGTTTTTCCTTGAAAGCACAATGACATGAGGCATCTTTGGAGAGAAGAAGCTGCCACAATCCGATGCCTCCTCGTACCCGCTACTAGCTGTGTAGGCTTGTCTGATCTAGCCCCCTGGATGTGAACAAACTAGAGCAACAGGGAGAAGCAGAGATGCAAAAGAGTTAATCATACAAATTGCTGAGTGTGCACAGGAAAAACATACTACATTTGTAACTGTGTTTACAGTGTACAAAGCACTCTCCCATATTCCTCATAATCTAACAACAATCCTGAAATCATCACTATTTACGATGCAGAAACTGAAGGAACAATAAATGGCATGTCCTATGCCATACAGCTAATACCAGGCAGATCTTGGCATTGAACTAGAGCTGTCTGGGCCTAGACCAAATATTGTTTCCAGGATTCTGCAGCAAACTCTACCAACTAGGTACCTACAGCCTCCCCTAACCTGCCTTCTGTCTCCTGAGCAGAAGTGTTTATACCTCAGTCCCAGCATGCAATAACCGTAACAGGTAATAAGCACCTTGGAGAAACACCAACTGCATCCAAAAGAGAGCCTGGTTCTGATAATTCTGTTTCACTAACTTCTAGAAGACAGAGAATGAACAGCTTAGGTGAACATTTAGATGAAATTAGAAAAAAAAAATGTTAAGGGAGTTGAGTATTTGTTAAAGGTCCTTGAACATGCAATTCTAAAAGAAAAGGAAGCTCAGAGAAAGACACTGGGATCTTCCAGAACTGGGAAGAGCCTAGGACCTGAGATACAAAGATCTAGAACCAGGGAAACCAGAAAACTTCACCTACAAAGTTCCATGTGCTGCACTGGGCCCTCAGCCCACACACATGCCTAATTCTACATCTTGGCTCTCCAGTCTTCTTCACAGACAGCGCTTGGTGCCTGGGGCCTTTCCAAGAAGAAAGGTGTTATAGTGTAAGGCTCTGGTGCCAGTCATGTTGGACTGCCCTTGCTAACACAAGACTGTTGTAGAGAAGAAGAGGAGGTCTGGTGTGCCCCAGGGACCACCCCTTGGCATAGGCCACTGTAGACGCAGCATGAACATGCTGGGGTCAGCAGGGCAGCCAGGGCTCTATTAAAATTCTAGGCCAGTTGGCACAAAAAAGAGAATAAGAATAGGGTGTCAGTTGGAGCCCTACACACTGAGCTGGCCTGTGGTTTTAAATATCGTGCAAATGCTGACAAGTCTCGAAGGTATATTTTCAGCCCAGACCTCACTTCCTAGCTCTAGACTCACTAGATGATATCACACATTTGGATATATCATATTATCTCAAACTTAATTTGTTTAAAATGAAACCTATAACCCATTCCTCTCACCGAGCATCCACCAGTTGCTCAGGTGAGAATCTGGAATTTGTCCCTGAGTTTCTCTCTCCTTCTCACTCCCACAGTTAGTCCATCACCGTGTCCTATTATGCTTCCAAATTCATTTACCTCTTTTCACCTCCAAGGCCATCTCCCTAGACCCAGCCCCCACCTCCTCCTACCTGAATCCTTGAAATCACATCCTTACCAGCCTTCCGGCTTCTATTGTGCTCTGACAAGAAAGCCAGAATGGCCTTGCCAAAGCTCAAAGCAGACTGTCTTCCTTGGGTCTAAATCCTCCAGTGGCTTCAGAACAGAATCAAAACTCTAATGGGGCCAGCAAATCCCTGCGGGCTCCAGCTCCAGCTGTCACCAGCCTCACTTCAAACTCCTTTTTCCCTACTTACATTCCAGACCCTTCTTCCCCTGTGACACCAAACCCTTTCTGACTTCAAGGTCTCTACACTGTTGTACCCTCTCCCTGGAATTCCTCCTCCTCTCTTACCTTTTGTGGGGCTATTTCCTTCTTATCCATCCAGTCTCAGCATAAGTGCCATCTCCTCAGACCTTCCCAGAGGCCTTTCCTCACCATCAAAAGATGATCCTTCCTGTTATCCTGTCTCATTGAATCCAGCTGTTTTATTTCATAGCAAACATCATAATTTGCTATTATATGCTGATTTGGTTTTCTTCTTTAATATCTGACCCTCCCTCTAGACTGCAAGCTTCATGAGGGGTGAGACCATGTCTGTTCTATTTATCCCTATATCCTGAGAGCCCAGCACAGGGCCTCGTATATAATAAGGGGTCAATAATAGTTATTGAGTTAATAAATAAATACATTTAAAATAAATACATAAAATAAAAATAATGAAAACTAATTTGTTTCTTGTTCTCTCAAGAGAGCTTCTGCCCAGACCACACCCCACCCCTGCAACCCTTGATCTTTCTCAGTCCACTGTTGGCTCTGAGCAGTCCACACAGTTTAATGCTACATCAGGATGAGTACGCAAAGAGAAGCAAGAAAATCCCTCCCTTGATCATGAGCCACAGCCCTTCCCATCATTCCTTCCTTCCCTCCTTTCCTCCTTTATTAATTTAATAGATGAGCCCATATGTAATAAACATAATCATAACATAATAATAACTACATTTATGGAGCTTCTACAATTTGTTGGGCACAGTCCTTTATCTAGATTTTCTTATTTGATAATCTTTGGAGCCCTATAATGCAGTTACTTGTATTTGTTCTACTTTACAGAGAAGAAAATCAAGGCTTGGTGAATTAGGTTACCTTCTCTAGGTCAGATATTAGTAACTGGCAGAGCCAGGATATCTGTTTGGTACAGTAAGTCTAGGGCTTCAACCAATAAACCACACCACTTTCCAAATGTTCACTGCTATTCAATGTACTTTAAGATTCATCCAACAACTATTGAGCCCCCACAGATAAACCAAGCATTGTGCAAAGTGTTTCTGTGCATCTTCCTATCTTATTGCCACAACAACCTTGTAAGATGGGTCTTTATTATTCTCATTTTTGCAGAAAGGGGACTGAGATCAGGATTGTTGAAGCACCTTCATATGGTTCTTTGTGGAATATCAGGATTTGATGCAGCTACCTCCCTCTGAAGCCATACTCTCTGCATTTTGCATATTTTGCTTCTCTTCTCAGAGAAAGAAGCAGGCAGAACCAGGACTTGTGCATGCACACACTGTGATCAGTGGAGTATAGCCTATTGGATTAAACCACTCCCAGAGAAGCCCTATTGATCTTATACCTCAAGAGTGGCTCGGGAAAGCCATGGGACAGGGGAGAGGCTTGAGTTTTGGAGTAGGACAGATGTCCATTTAATTCTTTGTCCCTCACTAACTGGGTGGCCTTGTGCAATCTACCCAATTCTCTGAGCCTCTGGCACCACTGAGAAAAAGGGTCCTGTACCAACATCATGGAGATTCTGTAGGAATTAACTAAGATCACAGAAAGAAAGCCCTTAATGCGAGGTCAGCACATGGTAGGTTCTTGGTAACCTGCTTGGTATTTTTAACTTCCTGCCCACTGGGTTCTCAGGCCCAGGAGAGGAGACACTATAATTAGGCTATTCTGCTGTGGAATTCCTCAGAGCCTCATGCCTGTCTTTTTTCCTCCAATTGTCTCTCCCTTCCTTTCCCACCCACAATTTGAAACTGACTTTTCTGTCTGCAGGAAATGTGTTAAATGAGACAATGTTTGTGTTAGCGCCTTGTTTCATGAGCTTTGCTGGCATGTTCCTCTCTTCTGGTCCTTGGGGAATGTCTGAAATGTGGTCAGGTGCGCCTGCTGACAGTCTCACAGGCACGACGCACACAGTTAGGAGAAGAGAATTTCATTAGCAGAAAATAATATGACAGGGATGTATTTATATGAGCACAGATTTTAGAGATACAGGTTTGGGTCCACATCCCAGCATTGTTACTGGCTGTGAGCCTGAGGCTGTGTTATGTACTACCTCCAAATGTCAGTCTCCTCGTCCACAAAACTTCTAGGATTCTTATTTTCATTAGAATAATGAGAGACAATGTTTTGAAACATCTAGGACAATGTTAGACCAGTTGTAGGTGTTTAACATTGTACGTGGATTATTTTTAGAGTATCTAACAGTGCTTGGTATCTAAAACAGGGATTGATAAATTACAGCTGGCCCACAGGCCACATCCAGCCTACCACTTGTTTTCATAAACAAAGTTTTATTGAGACACAGCCACACCCACTTGGTTACATATTATGGCTGATCAGTGGAGGCTATGGTTGCTTTCTCACTACAAGAGAAGAGTGAAGTAGCTGCAACAGAGACCACGTGGCCTGCAAAGCCTAAAGTTTTTACTATCTAGCCCTTTGCAAAAAAGATTTGCTGATCCCTGATCTAAAACATGCTCTATGAATGCCTGGCACACAGCTGATGCTCAATAAATATTGGTTGAATGGAATATGCCTCTACCTCCTTATACCGGACAGGAAGTCAGTTGGATGTGGAAATTCTCTTCAACAAACTCACCCCAAATCACAGATGCCCTAACTTACATGCTTGGTTGAAATTGTGAGTATTTCTTACTATCATTTTTGGGCAGATGCTCATTGAGCTCACACTCAGTCACTTCCACATTTCCTGGACACCCTGTATAGAGTTACCTTGATATCTCCTGGATCTCCAGGTGCCTGGGCCTCCTTGGCTCATGCCCACAGTTCAAATCTCAGAGCCTTAAAGGAAGAGACAAGAGAGAAAACACTGGACTTTCTGTTTTTAGCATGCCACCTTTCCTTTTCCTTAATATCTTTCTTTTCTCTCTGGTGTCTCCTCTCTAGCCTCTTCTCTCATCAGCCAAAAATTCTTTTCAGGCTTCTCTTTGAGTTTCTCTTCATCATCCATCCTGACCACCCTTCCTCCAGCATTGATTCCTGCTGGTGACAAGCTGTTGGTTTGGTTTAAAAAAAAAATCACCTTTGGTAATTGGGGGAAACCTTTAAAAATTTGCTGCCTTCCTTACTATCAACCCCTTCCTATTCTTCCTGAAGCAAGAAGGCTGCTGTAGACCCCAGGGTACAATGACCACGACAGGCACAGAGACCTCTCAGCAGTTGCCCATTTAGTGTATCAATGGGATTAAGTTCATCTACATTAACAGAGTACCAAAATAATCATGGCTTACCCATGATAGAAGCCTATTTTCCTATCATGGTAAAAGCCTGGAGATGGGCAATCTAGGGCTGCTCTGCCCTACAAAGACCTCAGGAATCCAAGTTTCCTCACCTTGCCACGTTTCCTCCCTAGAATGGAGACCCTTGTCTTCACAGTACAAGATGGTGGTTGAAGTTTCAGCCACCACAGTCTCATTCTAGATAGCAGAATAAAGAAAGGAATGGAGACAAGGTGCAAATTGCATGCATCCATTTTTTTAAGGATGGTTCCCAGCAGCTGCCACCTAACACATCTGCTAATATCTCCTAGGTCACATGGGCACACTCAGTTGTAAGGAAATCTGGGAAGTAGAGCATTTATTCAAGTGGTCATATGCCCAGATGAAAATGGTGGGAGGGAGGTATTCAGTAAGAAAGATGGGGAGAACAAATAAGATAGTGGGGAAAAAAACAGTGAGTGTGCATCCCTTAGGATTGTTTTTAGCTACAAATAACCAAAGCCCAGTCTTCAGTAGCTTAATCCATTAGGATTTTTGTTCTTTAATTATAGAGAAGTCCAGAGATAGGGAGTCCAAGGTCTGACTTAGCAGTTCACTGTGTCATGCAGGACCCAGACTTTCACCTTGCCTCTTCCATATGCTGGCTTTATTTCCACAGGCAGTGGTCTTACAGGGCAAGACGGCTGCTGCAACTTCAGGAAACATATCCTCATGCTCTGCTCCAAAGGTAGGAGGGAAAAGGCAGTGGAAAAGGGTTTCTGCTTCTGATGCTCTTGTTTTTCCCCCATCCTTCTCCCCCAACCCAGGAAGTCCCTAGACGTTTCCCCTTCCATCTCCTTTGACAGCCTTTCTCTCATGCCCACCCCAGACCAATCACTAGCAAAAGGGAATGAGATTGCCAAGACTTGCTTGCATGACCTGCTGCCTGAACAAAATAGGACTCGGTTAGCAAGAGAGAAAAAAGGAAAACACTTTTTAGTAGAAATACAATAGAATGATCCACTATTATCTGAGAGGGGGACAAACAGTAATTTTTTTCCCTCCTGCCTTTAGGTGCATAATAATTAGATTCTTCCTGGATAAAAGGCAAGGAATTAATTGAATCTGGATCATATTCTCAACCTTCTTACAGCTGCTATTTGTTATCAACATGTTTTGTATCATTACAAAATCCAGAAGAAGTAAAATCTGCACCATAAATCTTTAGGCTTGAGCTTTCAGTTCAGTACTCTGCAGCGTGCTGCCTCCACAATGCTCACAGCTATTTTCAGGTGAATGTTCTGTACAGAAAAAGCAACTTCCTAAAAATAATTTTGCAGTGGCAATCATGTATCTCCTAGAAATGATACACCTTCTTTTGTTGATGGGGTCTGCAATCCTATGGCAGGGCCATCAACCCCAACCAGACTGCTGGTGATAATGAGATTAAATTCCTCTCCATTGAAAATAGTTCTCACCATTACATCAGAGCCCAAACAGCATTTTGTGATGTTACCCATCAGAGTATGACATTTGAAAAGCAGCAATGGACAAACCACATCTGGATTTGCAGTGTAGACATGGATACTTAGCATGACATTTAACTCGGCTCACTCAGATTTCATCCACATTCTTCCCTTAGATTGAAGAAAAGGGAAAATGATATCCCTTAGGTCTCCACCATGTGGTAGGTGTTTTACAAGTATTGTTTATTAAGGCCCTCTAATCGTAAATAAAGTTGGTCTTGTTTCTGCCTGCAACTTGCCTGCAACTCCCCTCACAGGCTGGACAAGAATGGAACTGGGTGGCTTAGGGCTTGGGGTCTGGGACTCTGAACTCCAGAATTGGAAAGAGCCAAAGGGTGTACACAAGACAAATTCCTCAATGAACACAAAGAGTCCTGGCCTAAGAACCCAACAGTACTGCAGAGAAAGGGAAGAAATCATAGAAAAACTCAATAGATGAGTTTGCATAAACAAAGCTCAAGGGTACATACAGTGTAAGATTAGCCTTAAAGATTTAGTTGGGGAAACAATTATTACCATTTCACAGGGGGCATCTGAGGTTCATGGAGGCCAAATACATTACCCCAGATAACACCACTAGCAGGTGGCAGCACTGGTATCTGAACTCTGGCTTAGTACTGGTCCCAAATTACTACTCTTTCCACTGTACCACACAACTTCTCTAAATGTGAGAGGAGCCACCTGGATGGGATACTGAAAGACCTTGCTCCTGATGCTGAACCCTTAAGGCTGCAGGCGTAGCCACTACCTGAGCAGTGGAAATATAACTCCTTGTCCCCTCTTGGTCCTGGCTCATTTCCTTGCCTTCATTGTCCCTGGCATCCCATAGTTGAGTCCTCTGATTCTTCCACCTACAAGATCAAGGTTAGTCTCAACAGAGACAGGAAGCATAACTGTAAGACTCTAACTCTCTAGAATTGTATTAAAAACTGTATTCTGAGGATTCTGTTAGCGACAAGTTACCAAAACCAAACTCGATCCAACGTGGATTAAAATAGTGATTCATTGGAAACACACTGGGGTAGTCAAAGCAAGGGAAAGGCAACAGGGCAGCTGGACCTCAGGGACACCTGCACTCAGGGACACAATCACTACAGCATTCTCCTTCCCTCTCCTGTCATACAACTTCTAAAATCACTGGAATCTATAAAGTGCTGTGTTTTTGTATGCTAATGTTAACTAACAGTTTCAGGGAGGGGCTGGTCATCCAAGACAGAAGCAGGTTTAGAGGTTTGGGACTTTTAGCCACACCTCCAACCTCCTGGGAGAGGAGAGAGGCTGAAGGTTAAGGTAATCCCCAATGGCCAATGGTTTCATCAATCATGCCTACATAATGAAGTGTCCATAAAACCCCAAGAGGACAGGATTCCGAGGGCTTCCGGATAGGTGAGCACTTGTAGGTTCCTAAAAGGTGTGTGCCCAGGGAGGGCGTGGAAGCCCCTCCCCCCATACCTTGTCCTATGCATCTCTTCATCTGTGTCCTTTGTTATGTCTTTTATAATAAACTGGAGTAAACCTAAGTAAGTATTTTCCTGAGTTCTGTGACTTGCTTCAGCAAATTAATAGAACCCAAAGAAGGGGGTCATAGGAACCTCAACTTGAAGTTGGTTGTTCAGAAGTTCCAGAGGCCCAGACTTGCTAAGTGTCTGAAGAAGGGATGGGTGCATCTGACACTCCAGGTAGATAGTGTCGGAATTGAATTGAACACCCAGCTGGTATCCGCTGCTTGGTGTGTGGGGAAAAACCTCCACACATTTGGTCACAGAAGTTTTCTGTGTTGACGATTGTTGTGGTGTGAGAGCAGAGGAAAAATGTGGCTTGAGGGTTTTTCCTGAACAATTTAGACTCTGAAATGATGTCACCTCCCTGATTCTAAATATTGGTAATTTTAACAAATATCATTTGGTTTAATTGATGTTTTCTATTATTTTTCTCCTTTCTATTTCACAGATTTCCATTCTGATATTTATGATACTCTTTCTTCTGCTTACTTTGAGTTTAATTTGCTCTTTTTTTTCTAGTTTCTTATGATGGAAGCTAAGCTCACCTTTTCAAATATAGGCATTTACTGCTATTAATTTTTCTCCAATCACTGCTTTAGTGGCCTCCCACAAATTTTGATATGTTAGTTTTTAAATTTTCACTCAACTCAAAATACATTCTAATTTCTGTTTTTGATCTCTTTGAGTTATTTAGGAGTATGTTACTTAGTTTCCAAATATTTGCAGATTTTCCAGATGTCTGTCTGTTATTGATTTCTAATTTAATATTTTGTAATCAGAAAACACTTTGTATGCTTCAAAACTTTGTAAATTTAACAAAACCTGTCTTATGGCCCAGAATAATATTGTCCATCTTGGTAGTCTCTATAGGCACTTGAAAAAAAATGTGTGTATTCTGGTTGTTGAGTAGAATATTCTATGTATGTCAGTTAGGTTAAGTTGGTTGGTTGTGTTGTTCAACTCTCTTATATTCTTACTAATTTTCTGTTTGTTTTGTCAATTACTGACAGAGAATGTTACTGAGATTTCTATTATTGTAAATTGTGTCTTCTGTATCCCTGAAATTCTGTTTTTGCTTCTTGCGCTTGAAGCTCTATGATAAGGTATATAAACATTTAGGTTTGTGAATGACTTTCATGAATGACTTCTTTATCATTATGATATTCTTTGCTCTAAAATTTACTTTGTCTAACATTTAATACAGCCACTCACTCCAGCCTTTTTTTTCTTTTTCTTTTTTTTTTTTGGTAATGTCAGCACAGTATTCACTAGTGTTGTTTGGCTAGTGTTAGCACAACTTTTTTCCATCTTTTTACTTTTAGCCTATTCATATCTTTATATTTAAAATGCATTTATTTTAAATGGCATTTAGCTGTGACTTGCTCTTTTTATCCAATCTGACAACCTCTATTTTATTTTATTTATTTAGTTAGTTATTTTTGAGACAGTCTTTCTCTGTTGCCCAGGCTGGAGTGCAGTGACGTGATCTCAGCTCACTGCAACCTCCACCTCCCAGGTTCAAGCAATTCTCATGCATCAGCCTCCCAAGTAGCTGGGATTACAGGCGCCCGCCACCACACCTGGCTAATTTTTGTATTTTTAGTAGAGATGGGCTTTCATCATGTTGGGCAGGCTGGTCTTGAACTCTTGACCTCAGGTGACTCACCTGCCTTGGCCTCCCAAAGTGCTGGGATTATAAGCATGGGCCACCATGCCCAGCCCGACAATGTCTATTTTAATGGGAGTATTTAGATCATTTACATTTAATTGGTTATTGTTATTAATTGTAAGTCTGTCATCTTACTGTTGGTTTTTTAAATTTATTTATCCCATCTGTTCTTTGTTTCCTTTCCTTCATATTCTGACATTTATTAGGGGAAGGATTCTTTTTTTTATGCTTTCACTTTATCTTCTTTTTTATTTATTAGGTATAACTCTGTTTTATTATTTTAGAGTTTATATTTTACTTCTTTAAGTGATCATAGTCTACCTTCAGGTAATATGATGCTCACTTCAAGTAAAGTGTAAGAACTGTACAATCATCCACTTCAATGTATTCCTTGCTGGCCTTTATGCTAATGTTGTCATACATTTTCCAGGGTAGCTGGTAGAAATAGGCACTATTCCCAGCCTGCACGGGCACAAGGCACTTTTGCCTCTAATCTGTTCAGGTAGTTCTTTCCTTAGTCTTGGGTAGTTTTCCTACACTTTTGCACTGATCCACAGTTTGGTGAATATTCAAGAGGGACCCTCCACAGATCTCTGGGGCTTTCCTTTTATGCAGCTCTCCCCTGTTTTTAGTCCCCTATCCTGCAAACTCTAGCTATCTTGGTCTCCCTAAACTCTCAGCTTTATCTCCTCAACTCAAGGAGACCTTCAGGTTCCATCGTTGTTCTTCTTCCTGCTCTGTGGCTGGAAACCCTCTCAAGATGTAAGCTGGGACTCACCTCATTTGCCTTCTGACTCTCAGGGACCACTGCTTTTCATTGCTTAAGGTCCAGTATCTTGTAAACCATTATTTCTTATACTTCGTCTAAGACTTCCTAAAACTTCGTTTGTTGTTTGTTTGCTTATTTTGGTTTATTCTGTCAGGAGGGTAAATCTCGTCTCTGTTATTTTATTTGACTGAAAGCAGAAGTCTAGTATCCAAATGGAAATTTTTTTGAAGGAAAAAATACCATCATTAAAATTAAAAGCTGAAGGATGTGTTAGAGATCAGGTTATTTGTGGCTGAATAGAGAATTTGTTGTCTAGAGGGTAAATCTAAGGAGAATACCCACAGGCAGCCCAGAAACATAAAAATGCTGACAACATGAAGGAGAGGTAAAGGATTTTGAGGACAAAATGAGAAAGTGCAACATTTATCTAAAAGGAGTTCCAGAGGAAAAAAATAAAGAGGAAATGAAATATTTGAAAAAGAGAAAAAATTAAGATTGACAAAGAACATGAATTCTCAGACTGGAAAAGTTTACAAGCAGAATAAATAAATCTACACCTAACACATTGTTGCAAAACTACAGAGTACCAAAAACAAAGAAAACCACCCTAGCAACCAGAGAAGGAAGATGGAGTGTTCACAGAAATATTTATTCTGATGATAGCCTTTTCCACAACAATAGATTGGTGTCATATGATAGAATAACCAAGGGAAAATCCATTCTTAATCTGAAAGTCAGCTATAAAAGTAATCTATACTCAGCTAAGTATCAGTCAAGAGTAAGAGCAAAATAATGACATTTTTAAACAAAACATAGGAGAATCCGTCACTCAGAGATTTTTCCCTGAATTAACCAGAGAGACACTTTAGGATGAGGAAAATTAAATCCAGAAGGAAAATGTAAGATACAATAGAATTGGAATTAATATGACAAAATGTAAACTTCTGTTTGATATTGGTAGTGGTTGTAAGGGTGTCTAACATACTTCCTATGCTGTTTGTATGTTTAAAATATTTTAATGTAAAAGGAAAAGAACTCTGGAGAAGATGATATAATGAAAGCCCATCTAGGACAGTGTTACTGTGTAAAATGCTCAAAGTAAAGTAAGATGAAGACAGAAAATTACCCATAGTTTTCCAAGATGAAACCCACTGGTAAGCTTGACAAGAGCAGACCTATGACTTTGGCCTATGAGTGAAGTCAATGAGAAGTCAGGTAGAAGTGCTGTGACTGATCTTCCATGCATTGCTGCCTGACCAGAATTACAAGGGCTTCTCTGTGTGATATACAGATGTAAGTTGACCCACCACTCCTCATGTCCCAAATTTAGCAACTTATCTACAGCTAGTCTGTGGCTCCTCTTTGCCTAAAAGACAAAGCTTGAACTTCATAGTCTAACACACAAAGTGTGTTAGCTCCTGCCCACCTTGGGAGAGTTAATGTAGACCCACATGTCTAAGAAAAAGTTAATAGAGACCCATATATCTAAGAGTTAATGGAGACCCAGATGTCTACATTAATCTCCTGGGTTGGAAATGCAGTTGCCTGCTCAAACTTATCTAGCTTTTTTGAATTTCTGGACACTCGCATTAGCTCCCATCTTGTCTTTCCTAGCTCTTCCATCTCTTCAGCCATCCTGGGTCTCCTGGTATTAGATCTAACTCAACCTATGATCCATTATATTCAATCCTATTTTCTTTTCTAGATAGAACCTGCCTTCCTGCTTATGATAGCTTTCCCACACAGACTGTATTCCACATATATTTTGTGTTTTCTAGAGCCCCAAACCTGATGTTCTTGGCATATTTACATTCTGGTGCAACCAAAACCCCAACAAAAACAGAATTCTCCCTTCAGTATCTCTTCTGGCTGTTTGTTCTGCCTATTCTTAAATATCTGCCATAACAGGGAGCTCCATAACTTTAAAGTATCAGGCTTCACTCAGGACAACTCTGATTGATAAAATTAATATTTTACCTCTTACCATTAATAAATCGTGTCTTAAGGAGGAAGAAGAAGTGGGTTTTCACTCCAGGGAGAAGGTGTGGTGGTAGCACCAGCCATAGTCCTGGGGACCAGTACAGATCACTGGTTCTCAACCAGGAGTGATTTCTCTCCCATGGGACATTTGGCAATGTCTGGAGACATGTTTGTTTATCACAACTTGATCGGAGAGGTGGAATATGATTCGCATCTAGCATGGTGCTACTAAACATTATAAAATGCATAGGACAGTCCCCCACAACGAAGAATAATGCTTCCTAAAGAGGAGAAGCATGGTATAGCTGAGGAGGGACTCCAGTAGCTGAAAGCCTCAGTGGTGGCTTTACACTCTTCAGGATGCTGGATGGGCATATTCTTTTACAGGCCCTCCATGAGCAAGGTGCTAACATGAGCGTACACCCTCATGCTAGTGTTTGTAGGCCAATTCACTCATTCTCTATGAGTGACAGAGTCTACTTGAGGAACAAATCATAAGCTTACTTTCTGGCAAGCAGCCAAAGCAAAGGGAGGCAATTTCATTAGAGTCAGAGCCAGAGCTGCAAGAGGCCAGACACACCAGGTTTTGGTTGGATTCTCTAGAAGCAGATCCTGAGATAAGAACCTGATAAGGGAGAGCAGGGAGGAAGCCAAACAAGGGAGCTGTCTCAGGCAAGATCCCACAGAAGATAGTTTCAGCTTGACCCTGCATGGGAGCTCTGGCATGTACGTTTTGCTCTGGAGCACAAGCTACACCTCAGAAAAGGGAATGGGCTCGAATTCTCCCACACTCATTAGCCGTTGGTTAAGGGCCATGATGGAGAAGTAAACTCCTAGGAACTTCCAGCCTTTCCTACAGGTGGCCCAAGTGGGCTCCAGCAGCCTGGGGGCAATCCCCCATAAAAACACTGCAGGTTGCAGGTGCTGGCTGTTGGAAGTGAAGATATACCACAGACATGGAGCACGTAAAAGTGGTAGAAAGGGATCCTGAGGGGATCTGGGTAGATCACTGACGTTGTCTGCTGCACACTTATTTTACTTGAGGCTGCAGGCCCAACCTCAACAGCAGTCATTTATGGAGTGCCTCACAGGTCCCAAGCACAGCTGCCAGGGACACACACTTTTTAGCCATGGCTCTGTACTCCATCATCTCTAGGTATGAATGCTGTAATTGCTAGCTTGGAGCCTGCATTTGTTTCATTCCAGTCCCCAACTTATGCTTGTGTCTGGTTTGTGTGTTTTTTACATCTTCATTATAGTGCATCTACTGGTGTAATCCAGATGTCAGCAAATCAGCGTCAAACTCCCAAATCCGTGCCCTGTGGAAAACTACGAAGACTTCCCCCTGCCTCCACCAATACTGCCACAATTGCTGGGGCTTCCTTATGATCCCTTCTGCATCTGGAATTTGCTTTAAATATTCCATCTTGAATCAACTCAGACATCACATCAAGCTCCCGTACCCACTTCCACAAAGAGCCTACTGATGCCCAGGGTTAAGCAGGGATTTTGGCTAAACTAACTGAAATTTCCAGGAGTGCAGAAAGAAGTTAGCATCACATAGAACACAGCCTGCCAGGATTTTGCTGGCTCCTTCTCTTCTCTCTCTAGTTGTCTCCTAAGATCCAGATAAAGTCCTCTTCTGGGTTCTGCACAGCAGGTTAGTAACCATCTTCTGAGGCTTAAGCTTGCCCTTGGGCTCCCAGCAGCACCTCAGTGGTTCATCATTATATTTCTTCCACATAAATATGATGCTCTTGCCAAGAGGAATTATGTGGAATAACAAGACTTCCTTCCACAAGCCTTCATTTTAAACAGATTACTTTTTAATTGCGTGCCTTATTCTGATATATTCCTGCCCGTTCCTTCCTTCATTTATTTCCTTATTTACTAACTTACTTATTTTCATGTCTCGGTTATTGTTTGAGACATGTTTCTTATAAACAACTTGCGTTTGGATCTAATCTGGGAGTCTTTGCTTTTATTGTATTCATTATTACATTTATTGTGAAGATTGACATGTTTGCTCTTGCTTCTTTCATCTTAGTTTATGCCTTGTTTTTTGTGCCTCTTTGCTTCTTTTCTTCCTATCTTTTGCCAAATGTCTTTTGTTTATTTGCTGTTTTTACCCTAGTGATTTCAAAGTCATGAATTCTATTTTTGCTGGCTTCATGGCTATCCTTACAGTTCAAAAAATATTTGATCTTATATTCTTTCATGCAGGACCTTTTGACACTCTCCGTGAAAAATGAGATCTCCATATAGATCCATTTCTTTCCCACCTATGTACACCTCCAACTTCCCAAGATTTTTTAGTATAACCTTGGCTTTTAAATCCAAGTTACTAATACTGTTACATTAGAAATCTCTTTCCTTTTAAAATTATTTTTAAAATTGTATTGTTTCCTTACACAATCAAATATCCTTATTTATACAATAATTCTAACTTTAAGCTATATCATTTTTTTTTTTTTTTCAGACAGAGTCTCACTCTCTTGCCCAGGCTGGAGTACAGTGGCATGATCTCGGCTCACTGCACCCTCTACCTCCCAGGGTTCCAGTGATTCTCCTGCCTCAGCCTCCAAGTAGCTGGGATTACAGGCATGCACCACCATGTCTAGCTAATTTTTGTATTTTTAACAGAGATAGGGTTTCACCATGTTGGCCAGGCTGGTCTCGATCTCCTGACCTCAGGTGATCCACCAGCCTCAGCCTCCCAAAGTGCACATTTCTTTTACATCCTATTTTCCTCATATTTGAGTTCTTTGTCATGTTTGTCTCTAACATCACTAGACTGCTTTTTGAGAAAACAGAATTAAGAAAGGAAGGTGAGTTGCATCCTTTCAGAGACCTTGTCTGGCTAGGAAGTTCTCTCCATTTGCCTCAGCTCAGAATTATTCGATTGCCATCTCTAACATTGTCCCATTTACCTCTGATTTTTGTTTGTTTGCTTGTTTTTGAGACAGAGTCTCTCTCCCTCGCCAGGCTGGAGTGTAGTAGTGTGATCTCGGTTCACTGCAACCTCCACCTCCTGGATTCAAGCGATTCTCCTGCCTCAGCCTCCCGAGTAGCTGGGACTACAGGCACATACCACCATGCCCAGCTAATTTTTGTATTTTTAGTAGAGATGGGATTTCACCATGTTGGCCAGGATGGTCTTGATCTCTTGACCTTGTGATCTGCCACCTTGGCCTCCCAAAGTGCTGGGGTTACAGGCGTGAGCCACTGCGCCTAGCCTTCCTCTGATCTTTAGAGTTGCAGAAAATAAGTGAGTTGTCAGCTTTATCTTTTTGTTTGTTTTATCTGCATGGTTACATGTAAGATCTGTTTCCCTTATTCTTAAAATTTTTTAAACTTTCTAGAATATTTCTAAGTGTGCCTTCTTTTACATTAATGTCTCAGATACTTAGTAAACCCTTTTAATCTGAAGATTCTAGTCTTTTTTACCTCAAGAAAATGGCTTTTATTATACCTCCTGAATTCATTTTTTATGACTTTCATCTTTTTGCTCATGATCTCAATCTTTTTACACTTATAAGAAACCTTTTTACATTTCTGAATAATCAGATAATTTATCAAACCATCCTTCAAAATCAATGAGTCTCTTTTCTACCTTATTCACCACGCTATTCATAGTGTCCAGGATGGTTTTCCAAATTAAAGAATTCATGTTTTTCATCAGAAACCAATCTATCCTGATCTCAGATTTCTCCCTTTTCATAAGTGCGTTGTCCCCTTGAATCTTGCTGAGAATACAAATTAGAGGGTTTTGTTTTCTGTGGATGCAGTTCCCTGGTTGTTCCCAAGGTTGCAACTTGCCTGAGTGCCTGCCAGTCTCCAGCCCCTGCTAGGAGTGCTTGTGTCAATCAGGGCTGCCATTGTCCACAGCAGATGGAAAAACTAGCTGGGGAGAGAACCATGCAGTAGGAGGGTTCGCTGTGAATTGAAAGCTTCTCCTCACAACACTCAGCAACCTCACATTTTATGGAGTCTTGCAAGGCTTTCTTAGGACCACTGGCAACTTTAGGCAACCCCATTTCATTAACTGTCATGATCAAGCCACATGAGTGCTGGTGATGACCACCATAGCCACTCACTACATATGGTACACACTCATATGCCTTGTTCATTTGTTTATGCATTCATTCAACAAATTTTTCTTGAGCACCTCTTTGTACCAAGCTCACACTGAAGATATGATGGTATATAAAGTTCTACTCTATAGTGTTTTTATTAGAGTCAGGAGATAGACAATGTACAATGAGTAGGTGATATAATATAAAAGAGTTGTAAATGCAATCAAGAAAAAAAATCCAAGCCAAGATGTTAGAGAAAGAAAAGGTGTTATTTTTAGTAAGCATGGTCTGGAAAGACCTTTCTTAAGAGGTTTATTAGAGCAGAAACTGGGAGAAAGTGAGGGAGTAAGCTAAGCAGATATTTGTGGGAAGAGGAGTATAGGCAGAGGGGACAGCCAGTGCAAAGGCCCTGAGGCAGAATAGTGATTAGACTTTCTAAGGAAAAACAAAGAGGCCAGCGTGGCTGAGGCTGCAAGGGTGAGGCAGAGCAGGACAGGGGGACGTTCTGAGGGGCAGCATGCTACATTGTGTTTGCTTTATGAGGAAGCCCTAAGGGCACCTGGGCCATACTTGGACTTCTTGTGAGAAGGCCCCACCATTCAAGATGCAGGACATGTCCTTTGCCAATCAGGGACATGCTTTATCACAAAAAGCCTTTCAGCAACCCCAGCCCCAGCATGTGGGTTGGCATTATTCCTGCTAAGGAACAGGCCTGACATCTGCTGTGATGAGTTCTCTGGCCACCAAAGAACTCCCTGCTGCAGCCTTTCACTGATGTCCAACGTGTTGGGCCAACCTCCCACACTGTGTTATCCATAAGCCTGTTCCTAAGCTTCCACTTTGTTGGTCTGAGCCCTGAACCTGCTGAGGGTCCACCGGAGCCTTGCTCTGGCAAGTGACCAGATGGCTCTGTCCACTGGGGCCTCTGCAATTCTTAGTCAGCCTGGTTAGGGGAATCATGTCTAAGTGTGTTAATCATACTCGTGCTTAGAGTACCACCTCCTGCCTCTGCTGTTTTGGACACTCCTACTATTTGTCCAAAGTCTGGGTTGTCCTGGCAAGTCCCTGCCCTACAGTCATGTTCCTGACCCCCATTCCCATTCTTTGCATTCTTCCCTAGCTCTATCTCCTCCAAGCCTGTTTTTGAGGTTTGTGTGTGTTTCACCCCAAGCCCATCTGAATTTTTGCAGCTAGGCACCTACCATTCTTATCCTACTCTACATTCAGGATAGGTTATGTAAAGGGATGAAATCATATCTAAATTTTTAATAAGCAAAGAAACTTGTAATTAAGGGAAAACAAAAGGTTATTTTTCAAAGGAGAGTTACTAGGATTGAGCAACCATCTGCTTCACTCTGTCCCAACAGACCCAGCCACTGAGTGACCTTTCTTAAAGGTCTAAGTCTTTCTGAAAGTTTTAGTTTATGCAATGCAGAGGTCATACATACCTTTAAGTTTTATAACTCTAATATCTGATTGACACTACTGTTAACAAGAAGTTACAGCCTATTCCAAACTATATAGATCGATAAATATATATTGATTTATATCAAGATAGATTTATATCAAGAAATTCTTTCCTTGCACTCATTTCGCAGAAACCTAGATGGATTTCTCATCAAAATCTGTTGACTAGTCATGCTAAATGTGAGAATTCATTCCAAACCTCCTGGAATGTTATCAGGTGCAACACCTGGATGAATTATAGGGCCAACATATCACAAAAACTGTCTTCTATAATCATACAGAGTTTTCCTGTGAAAGTCACTCTTAAGTAGAGGGGTTATCCTTTCTACAGATTATGAATAAACCAAATTGATGAAACAAATTCCATTACCTGCCACCTACCCACACCTATTAAGACACCTGTCAATCAAGACCATCTACAGCATCAAGCCACACAGTTGATAGTATTAATTGATCATCCTGTGGGCTGTATCTTAGAGAAACTAGCCCAGTGAAATGCAGGACCAGTATGGCAGGTGGCCTAGCAACATCTGATCCAGCATGAACTAGTTGACCTCGAATAGGCCTTCCACTCTGATATTGTCAGTGGTAAGAACACAGTATATTTGCAGAGACTCAAAAGTGTCTTCAATGATATCACTGACCTTGTATCATCTTCCAGACAGGATGGTCTTCATAAGGAGTCCAGTTGTCACTGAAGTAATTCAGCAAAGGTTGCTGTTTGTGAAAGAACAAGACCTAAATCAAGCAGTCTTGGATAGGCTTGAAATTCATGGCTTCTCTTTTGAGTCAGCCCACTGTGGATTATGAAAATCTAATCTTTGGTGCTGTGAATAGCAGGTGCTTTGACCAGGTAACCTAAGAAGATGAATTGGCCCAGGATGTTATAAAATTCACAACCTAAGCAGCAATTTTTCAAAACTCTTTTTTTGGTAGTAGAAGGAGCACAAATTATTAATATCCAACTTAAACAGCAGTAGTTCACAAGCTGCAGATTCCATTTGTGAAATTTAAATCTCTGAGCAGTGACTGATGGTGCTTGGGGAAAGTGCACCTTCAGTAATACCACACGTTCAGCTGTCTTGGTCTTATTTAAATCAGTGACTG
Source organism: Pan troglodytes (assembly GCF_028858775.2). NCBI lineage: Eukaryota > Metazoa > Chordata > Mammalia > Primates > Hominidae > Pan > Pan troglodytes. Next base: position 45,004,414 of record NC_086015.1, read on the forward strand.
TGAGAAACCCTGATATGGCATATGTTTAAGTCCTGCTGACCAGCAATGTAAGCAAAGTGGGGGCTAGAGGGGTCCAAATGACAGCAGTCATTTTCCATTTCAGCAGCACAAGCCCATACCTCATGCAAAACCATCCCCTGTTCCTCCAAACTGCAAGGGTCCCTCGTATGCTCATAAACAGCTGTTTTTTCCTCTTCTCTGGCCCATCACTGATGCTCACCAATGAGGAAGCCACTTAAGGGTAGTGCCCACCACTGTGTTTCTTCTAGGGGAACCCAATTGTTTTAGTTGGGTTTCCAAAGAAGCAGAACCTAAGACAAGGATTCAACCACAATTACCTTATGTGAGACATAATCCCAGGAGTAGAGAATCAAGCAGGGAGGGGAAAGAAACAACAGATTTGTTATCAAGCCAATCACCATCATTGGCACCTGAAGTTTAATCTCAATGAGAGACTCTTGGAAGCAATATAGAAAGCACAACTCAGAGTTGGCCCTCTGCCCTCAGGAGTATTTACACACCAGCTCCCATCAGTCATTAATTATTCAAGGGCTATTGGGGTAGGGGGTCTTAGTTCATGCCAGAGAAAAACCTTAGGCAACTGGAAGACAGGCTGGTATGCACTACAACAGTAAGGCCCAAGAGGATATGAGTGGGGAACCCATAGTGTCCGTCTCACCAATACCCATGGTAAAGATGCCATTTCCTGGCTGTTCCCAAGCTGAGAAGACCAGGTGGACCACATTCCCTGCAGGCCTGACTGCACCAGTGTGCACATGTGCAAGCATGTCTGTAGGATACATTCCCAGAAGTGGAAGTGCCTATTGTGAAAAGTACATGTATTTTAAAATTTTAAGATGTACTGCCAAACTGCCTTCCAAGAAATATTCAGCAACTGATTTTTGGCCTACAGTGTATTTGAATTTCCTTTACCCTGCTTTGTAGGATATTGATATTTCCTATTGCTGTAAAATTTTTTATGCTGTAGTCTTACCTTATTGTTTCACTTTTAGGTTAAATTTACATGAGTAAAATTTAGATATTTTATTGAACAGTTCTGTGAGATTTAACAGTTGCATAGAATTATGTAACCACCACCACAATTAAGATTAAAAAAAAAAACCAGTTCCCCAAAAATAAAAATACACATATGTCACCTTGTAGTCAACCTTTCTCACACATATGGCCCCTGGCAACCATTGATATGTTTTCTATTTATACAGTTTTGCCTTTTCTAAGTGGTCATATAAATTGAATTATAGAATATATGACCTTTCAAGTATGTCTTCTGTAATGTAGCATAAAGCATTTGAAATACATTCATGTTGTTATGTGAATCAATACTTCATTCTTTTTTATTTACTGAGTTGGAAGTATTACAGTGTGTTTATTCATTTACTCATTGAAGAATTTGTGTGTTCTTTCCAGTTTTTGATGATTATAAATACACATTCATGTACAGGTTTTTGTGTCAACATAGTTTTCATTTCACTTGGGTAAATACCTGTGAGTGATATTGCTGGGTCATATGAAAACTTTATTAAACTTTGTAAGAAACTGTCAAAATGCTTTCCAAAATGGCTACATCATTTTGCATTTGCACAAGCAAAATACGAGTTTCAGTTTCTCCACATTGTTATTAATAATGTTTCTTTTTCCTTGTTATTAATGATGTTTTTTCTTCCTTCCTTCCTTCCTCCCTCCCTTCCTTCCTTTCTTCATTCTTTCCTTCTCTCCTTCCTTCCTTTTTTAAAATTCTTTCTTTCTCTCTACTTTCTTTTTCTTTTGCCATTCTAATTGTTGTGTAGGGATATCTCATGATTTTAATTTGCATTTTTCTAATGATATATGCTTACTTGCTATCTATATATCTTGTTGGTAAAATGTCCGTTCACTTCTTTGTTCATTTTTAATTGGGTTGTTTGTTATCTTATTGTTGAATTTTAAGAGTTCTGAATATATGCAGTAACTCTATCAGCTATGTGATTTGCAAATATTCTTTACCAGTCTATAGCTTGTCTTCCAATTACCTTAAACAATGTTTCCAAAGAGCAGAAGTTCTTAATTTTAATAAAGTCTAATTTATTATTCTTCTTTTATGAATCTTGCTTTTGGTGGTATATTTAAGAAATCTTTGCCTAACCCACATTCACAAAGATTTTATCCTCTATTTTCCGCTACAGCTTTATAGTTTTGGGGTTTACATTTAGATCTATGATCAATTTTGAGTTGGTTTTTGTTTATGGTGTGAGATATGGATCAGGGATTTTTGTTTGTTTGCATGTGGATGTCCAATTGCTCCCACATCATTTACTGAAAAGGCAATGCCTATTCTATTAAATTTCCTTTGCAATTTTGTTGAAAATCAATCAAGCATATATCTGCGGGTCCATTTTTGGACTTTATATTCTGTCTTATTGATCTTCATGTTTACTTTTGACAAATATCACACTGTTTATCACCGTAGCTTTATAATAAGCCTTGAAATCCAGTAGTGTTGGTCCTCTAACCCTGTTCTTTTTCAAAATTCTTTTGGCTCTTCTAGTTCCTCTGCATTTCTATATACATTTTAGAATAGTTTGTCAATGTCTACAAAAAGCCTGCTGGGGTTTTGATTTGAATGGCACTGAATATACAGATCAACTTGAAGATAACTGGTATCTAAACTATGCTGAGTCTTCTAACTCATGAACACAGTACATTTCTATTTAGGAGACTTCTTTAATTTCTATCATCAGTTTTTTTTTGTAGTTTTCAGCATACTGGAATATACTTTGTAAAATTTGCACCTAAGTATCCACATTTTGGTGCTATTAAAAATGGTACTCTTTAAAATTTCAATTTTTCAGTTTTTCATTGCTAGTGTGTAAAAATGTGGTTAATTTTTGTATATTGACCTTGTCTCTTGCAATGTTGCTAAGCTCCTTCATCCAAAATTTTTTTAAAAGAAACTATCTTGTGTTTTATTCTAATACCTTTATACAGTCATGAGTCCCTTAACAATGGGGATACAGTCTAAGAAATGCACCATTAGGCAATTTTATTTTTGTGCAACCATCATGGAGTGTATTTACACAAACCTAGATGGCGCAGCCTACTACATACTTAGGCTTTATGGTCTAGCCTATAGCTCCTAGGCTATAAACCTATACAGCATGTTATTGTACTGAATACTAGGCAATTGTAACACAACGGTAAGGATTTGTGTATCTAAACACATCTAAACATAGAAAAAGTACAGTCAAAATATGATGCAAAAGATTTAAAAACAGTGCACCTATATAGGGCACTTACCATGAATGAAGCTTACAGGGCTAGTAATTACTCTGGGTGAGTCAGTGAGTGAGTGGTGAGTGAATGGGAAGGCCAAGAAATCACGCCACTGCAAACTTTATAAACACTGCACATAAACACAAAAGCCTAAGTTTTTGAATTTTTTAAACTTTTTGACCCTTTTTTTTTAAACAATATTTAGCTTAAAACACAAATACATTGTACAGCTAGCTATATGGAACTATTTTCTTTCTTTATGTCCTTATTCTATAATTTTTTTTTTTTTACTTTTTAAGCTTTTTTTGTTAAAAACTAAGACACCAGTACACACATTAGCCCATGCCTACACAGGGTCAGGATAATCAACATCACTGGCTTCCACCTCCACATCTTGTTCCACTGGTAGGTCTTCAGGGCAATAACATGCATGGAGCTGTCATCTCTGATGATAAGAATGTCTTCTTCTGGAATACCTCCTGGAGGACCCGCCTGAGGCTGTTTCACAGTTAACTTTTTTTTATATAAGGAAAAGGAGTACACGCTAAACTAATGATAAAAACTATAGTATAGTAAATACAAAAATCAGTAACACAGTTGTTTATTATCAAGTGTTACATAGTGTACATTGTTGTATGTGCTATGCCTTTATACAACTGGCAACACAGGTTTGTTTATACCAGCATCACCCCAAACATGTGAGTAATGTTGTGCTACAACTTGATGATGGCCACACGTCACTCAGTGAGAGGAATTTTTCACCTTCATTATAATCTCCATTATAATCACCATTGTTATCTGCAACATCATTTTCAGTGCATGACTGTACTTTTTCTTTTAGATTTAACTTCTTAATCCACTTAGAATATATTTCTGTGTATGGTGTGGTGTTGGAGTACAATATCATTTCTTTCTTTCTAACAGCTTTTTGTGAATAATCCAATCTTTTCTCCCCCTTTCAGCAAATCCTATTACAGAAAAATTTGAATATGGGTGTGCATCACACATATTGAGTTCCTGAATTCAGAGTACTTGCAAACCATTCTGAAAATACACTGCACATGTAAATGCTAAATATACATTCGGCCATCCCTAACTGTGGAAGATTGGTTCTAGGACCCCTGCAGACACCAAATCCTCTGATGCTCAAGTCCTTTACATAAAATGGCACAGTACAGTCAGACCCCTGCAACCCAGTCTGTGGGTTCCACCAACCATGGATGGAAAATAGATACAGTCGGTTCTCGGTATCTACAGATTTTGATCCATGGATGTGGAACCAGCAAATACAGAGAATGATATGTACTAATATGTAGCTAACATTACGTACTTTTTTCTTCATTTATGTTGCACCTTATTTCAGAATGGATTATGCCCAGGGTTGTACCATTGTTTCAGCAGTGGAATGTACTAGATAGTTACTTTGCATCTTCATCTCAGTAGAGTTCTTCTGCAACAGGCAGTCTTAAAGGTCCCGCACTAGGGTGACTTTAATTGAGCAGGTTCTCATCACAGGAGCTTTCTGCTTCGATTCTTAGTGAATTCATGTGTGCGTGGAGCAATCTACCAAAAAAGAGCCAAAACTGTGTCCTTAGCTCTCACTAGGTAAAGCAAATAGGGGAGGAAAGAGGGCTCAGAGATTTCCTTTTTATTTTGTCATGTAGAGCTTTAAAGAAAAAAAAAAAGGCTCAAAGCATGTCACCCTGATCCAGGAGGCAGAAAAGAGAGAGTGCAGTATCAGGCAGAGTCCCTGCTGGCTCAGGGTGAAGAACAGCCGAGGAGTGCATTCCAGCCTGGGGCCAGCTGCACCTGCTATATTTGGGGTCAGTCTCCCTGAGGCGATGCCTCTGCAGGATTCACCAAGGGAATTCCTGGGAATTTCCACCCACTTCCTCTCCTCCAAACGATAGCAAGTGGCTTTTCACTCTGACGACATTTGTGTTTGCATTTGCGTTTAGGAATAATTGTTAACTTACCCAGGCTTCTTGGAGAATCCACAGTAATCAGCGTCTTTTTTGGAATGTAAAAGGCATTTTCTCATGTGTGCTATTTTGTGTGTGTGCTATTTTGTTTATTGTATTTTTAAAAATATAGATTATATTGAATGTTTGAGGGCAATGATTTCAGTATTAATTAAAGGCATATAAGAAGGGGAGAAAGCATGTAATGGAAGAGACTGGCAGTTCTTTGGTGAGAGTGTGCTCTGTAGAGCTCAAAGCAAGGGAGGTGTCCTAGGTGAGCGGCAGGAGAGTCAGAAAGGCGTCTCTGAGGAGGTGATCTGCTCAGGGCTCTCACTCCCCCTCTCTCTGCAAGGAAGAATGCTCAAGGAAGAATGCTAGTCCAGCCTCAGCTACGTCTTTTCTGACAAACACCCACGAGCAGGCCTTATCCACATTCTAGCCTTTGGGACATCTGAAACAGCCTCTGGGGCACCTCCTGCTCTCCTAAGGTTTCCGCCCAAAAAGAGTGAGGTGGCTCTACAAGGCCTGTGACCATGAGGTGATGAGGAACGCCCCTAACCACCCCCCAACATCAGGGACGCTTTTGATAACAACAGACGGGCCTCCGGCTGTGCTGTGAGGCAGACACTGACCAGCCTAGCAGGAGGTCAGCATGTGGGTGGAAGGGAGGGACCAGGAGATTGCTATCCCATAGTCACACTGGATTAGGGGCTCTGCATTAAAGATCACTCAGAGTTAACAGCAAAAAAAAAAAACAAAAACAAAAACAAAAAAAAAGTGCAATCAAATATGCCAGAAACTGAATTCCCACAACAACCCCAGGCCATTTGCATTAACATTCCCATTTTACAGATAATGACACAGAGGCCCAGAGAAGCTCAGTGGCTAGTCAGCTCTGAATTCAAACATATGTCTTCTCTCCACAAGTTTCTCCCACTCTGCCACACTTGTGGATCCAGGGTTGTATTTCAAACCAGTAATTCTCAGCCTTCCCTCTGCCTTCACATTGTCTACATTCCAAAGTTCACCCATCAGTAACTTCCCAAATTACACACAGGGATTCTCCACCAGGGAGACAGAGAGGAGGCCATGTCCCCACCCCCCCACCTCTGCAGTGGGACCCATTAGAGGAAGTGTCTGGTTTGAAAAAGGCTCCCCAGAACCTTCTAAAACACCCTCTAGGCCACTTGAGTATCACTGATTTAATTAAACCGAAAGACACAGGCCAGATCACATAATCATTTTCCTGCCCACATAACTGCTATTTCCATTCCGAGGGACATTCTTGGAGTAACATTTGACACACACACCCCAACCCCAAGCCTTTATTCCTGGATTCTTTGTAATGTGGGAGTTTATCAAAGAGCTGCATTTACTAACTAGAACACGCACAGCCAGGGCCAATGTGGAGGTACAGACAGTCATGTTAGAGAAGACAGGGGCTCTGGGCTACCTGGGAGCAGAGAATGGTGAATTCAAAGATGAAAAGGGGTGGGCACCGGGAGTGAGGGGTGGGGGAATTCTGCCCTCCCCGCCCACCAGGGGGTTCCACCAAGGACAGGAAAGATACAGCAGCAGATGAGGACGGTGTCCCAGCCACATACCCTCGCTGCACGCTGGAGGATTCCTGCAGCCGGTGGATGCCCACCTGCTGAGGCCCTCCGTCCTGGGCCTCCGTACCTGTCGACCTGGGGGCGTTCTCCGGCCACAGGCACACGCCGGGCCCACATACAGCTTAGGTCTGAAAGATGGGAGAGTAGATGCCTCAGAAAGTTTCTCAGACAATGAGGGATGGGAGATAGTGAAGGAAACTCCAGTTTGCTACACCTTGGTGAGAAATTCTGAGGTATGTTCTACCCTGGTTCCCAGACGGCCCCAGCAGGAGGGAGCCCACTTGCCCGCAGAGCACTGTGCTCATTAATGCCCCTTGAATGGGTTTCTCCTCCTGCCCTGACTCACTTTCCCACTCCCTCATGGCTGCTTTCTGGGATCACCTCCCAAATAAACAACCGGCACCCAAGTCCTCATCTCAGGGTCTACCTTGCAGAAACCCAAATGAAGACACACACACACACACACACACACACACACACACACACACTTAAATGTTTTCAGTCCAAGCTCTTCCTCAGGCTTCAGGCTTCAGTACCACACACCAGTTGTCTACGGGACACCCCCATGACACCCCAGCCGGACTCCTTGTTTTGCCCTGTGGACTCATTCTTCTCCCTCCTCTGCCGAGTCAGTTAACTGCATGAAGATCCTTTCCTAGGAGTATCACCTCCTGCTGACCTCAGGGAGTCATTTAAGTGACCCAATTTGGATAAAATGAAAGCCAGGATCAGTTTTTTTGCCCAGTTATTGGGAAAGAAAATCTCTTATTTCCATCCCCAAGACATGGGGCTGCCGTGTGTGTGTGTTTGTGTGTGTGTGTGTGTGTGTGTGTAAAGGCAGAGCCTACTAAGAGTGAAGAAGAGGCTGAAGCTGTCAGGCAGCTGTTACGGGTTCTCTCCGCTTCAGGGTGCCAGCCGCTTCCAGCTGCATCTCTTTGCCCATGGGCTTTCTCAGAACTCTCCGAAGGCTGCACTGCCTGAGTGCCCAGCAGCTGGAAGCGCCAGGGAATTAATACTCCCTCAGGGAGGCCCTCTACCATCGACTGATGGGAATTGTTGCCCCAGCTGCCTCACCCCTCAGGTGGGTGACACTGAGGCATGCAATCCACCAGGTTTCCCAGAGCTGCACTGTGGGATTAAGCTCCAGATACCCACAGGGAGAGCTGGCTGGATCCTGCACCGCTTTTTGGCTATCTTCCCTTCCCTGTCTCACTTCCCCACACTCTCACTGGTACCTCCTGCATCTTCCAAATCACAGTCAAATTCTTGCCTCAGGGTCTGCTTTGGGGAAACCCACATTAAAAGGTGGCAACACCAAGGACACAGTTAAAATAACAAAAGGAGGCAAGGAAAAGTAGTCTCAGTCATCATTTGAACCCTGGATCAAGTAATGTCTGAGGCAATACGGCATTTTTTTTCCTTAAACAAACCTGGTATTTTTTTTGTCAGTTGCAACACTGAGTCTTAGCAGATATATCTAAAATTGTGCAAAAACCACTGGACAGCACTGCCACTGCCATTCCAGATCCTTCACAACGTGGTTCCAGCCTTAGCTTCTCCAACACTCTACCCCACCCTTCCCCACCTCCAGACACAGACCAGACTGGGCTCCTCACTGATAGTGGAAGCCCTCCATGCACTTTTGTACAGTCAAGCCATTTCTGCCACTAGGCACATCCCACTCATGCACCCAGCCCTTCTCTGTTGGACCAAATGCCATCCATCTTGCAGGGTTCGAGTCTGGAGCCCTCTTTGCTCCCTTTACCCAGGTCAAAGTCTCCTCCATTTTCTGGCAAGATATTGTTCACCTCTCGTGGCACTTTCCATGTTCCTCTCATGTGTATAATAGCAAGAATTTTCTATTGAAATTACCACCTGTCTCAGACAGGAGGCTCTGGATGCTGCTCTTGTCTTGTTTCTAGGTCTGCCTAATGGTTACACAGGTGTGTTCACTTTGTGGAAAATTATCAAATGATGTGCTTCTAATGTGTGCACATTACCTGTTAATAAAATCATTTATTTAAAAATAAAATATCGGCTGCAATCTAAAGTTCTCATGGCAGAGGGAAAGTCCTTTTTTCCTTCTGAGTGCTATGATACATTTGGGTTATACAACTTGAGGATTAGGAGATAGCTGAATGACTTGCCCCCAAGGAGGAAGAACTGTGGCTTCCCAGAGTCGGGAAGAGTGGGTGAGCAGGATAGACGGAGGAAAGGAAGAACAACCACACACCCACAAGGCGATTGCCACTCCGTGACTCTCAGCTTTCAACACATTATCTAAATTCACAAAATGCTTGGCACAAGTGGATTTTTTCTGGACTGTGGTAAAGTGGCTTAGTTCCATGTGTCCACTGACGCAGAATGAGATGTTGTTAGCATACTTGATTCAGGAGTTGGCAGTAAAGAGCCCCAAGAGAGGGTAACTCTGAAAATTAGTGTTTGTCACTGGGAGGACGTCAGACTTTATGGGGCCAAAAAATTGGATGTTGAAGCCAAGTTTAGTCCCTACCAGAGGAATAGGAATATGATACAGTGTTCTCAGTATGTCTTTTCTCCTTTATTGGTCTGTAAGGTTCTTGAGATTGAAAATAGCAATTGGATGGGTGAAGAGAGAGAAATATTTCCCCTTTACTTGTCCTCTTTTCTCAACTCTAAACACAAAAAGGTGCCGACCAAAATATTTTTTGCATGAAGTAATGAAAAATAGAGAAGAGGGACTTGGTCTTCTTGGATAGACAAGAATTCTCCTGATATAGAAGCGCCTAAACAGTATAAAGAATAAAAAAATTATAGTTGAAGACGAGGCTGAAATCTCAGTTTAACCACTTACTAGTTGTGTGACTTTGGGCAAGTCACAGCCTCTCTGAACTTCAGTCTTTTCATCTATAAAGTTGGTGCCTAGGGAAATAATTTTATAAATGGTAAACTGCTTTTTAGATTTCTGTGTTGACAGCATTGTTTTCAGGACCTGCATTCTACGCTGGCAAGGCTTGCCTGAACAGTGTAACTTTTCTGTGCACAAATTCCTCCCCCATGAGTTTGTAAACTCTGGCACAGCTGGAACAGGTATCAAAAGTATAGAAATGCAAATATTCATTGATTGAATTCGCACAGAGGTGTAAGTGATTCTTGGTAGATTCGTTCCAGAAAGAATAGGTTTTCTTTGATGAAAGGACACTGGGAATTTTAGCAGGATGGGGAGAGGCCACAAGAGACGGGACTGGGGCCACTGGCAACTTCATTTCAAATGCCATTAAGAAAAGGCCCTCATACCTCCCCTGCTGTATCATCACTGCTATGTGTTATTGTCATTTGTGTTCCTATCTCATTGAAGTAGGCAGATGTTACATGAACTCTGGAAAGAAATGAACCAGGTGTGAAATGTGTCTTCTCAAAGTAACACCTGCAGGAAGTTGCACCTGGCCCTTCTTCTCAAAGTGCCTCCCAGTGAGGGAGTGATGTTTGCCAGATGCACCCTTCCAGCATCCCTGTAGGGCCCTACCCAGTAGTGGGTGCAGCAGTTATCCTGTAGATCAGGCCTTCTGACTTTTGGGTGGCTAAGAACTCCCTGGGAGTTTTGTTTAAATGAAGACTGTAGTTCTGCAGGACTGGGGTGGGGTCTGAGATCCTGAATTTCTGACAAGCTCTCCCAGGTGATGCTCATGCTGCTGGTGCATGGACTGTGCTTTTAGGAGCTAGGCTGCAGAGGCTTGTTAAATTAACAAATGAATGAATAAGTAATAAATGAATTAATTTGTTAAATTTCCATTACCTATATTATCAGTCGTAGCTCTTTCATCTACTAAGAGACTCTTACCTGTCTGCCCCTCCCAGGAAATTGCAGGTTATTATTTGCAGGCAGCTGTCTGACAGGAAGCCAGGATCTGTCTTCAGCCATGTGGCCTGTCTGCTTTTGAGCAGCAGCTGCCTACCCCTCGGCCCCCACACCCCCAGCCTGTGCCCTGTAACTCACCAGGTAGCATTTGATGTGAAGATGAAAGGACCAGCACACCTGGGTGTCTGCCCCACTCTCCAAGCTCTACTTCCTCGACATCAATCAGTCCAACCCTCTCACTGATTCAAATTAAAAGCTGAGCTCCCCAGCTCCTGCTGCAACAAATTCTGGTTCACAACTGAACCCAAGACCAGCTCAGCCCGGCCCAACCCCAAGAATAGGTGGTGGGACCAGCCACTGGTCACTTCCTTGCTCAACCTCTGGGGACCAATTCCATGGTCGGCTGACTGTCATTCTCTTCCTAACTTCCCAGGTGCTGTGTTGGACAGCATCTGGGAATGGGACAGGGAGAACCCTAAGCATCTTCAGGGTGTGCATAACAGCACATAGCCTGCCAGCTGGTTCACCTCAGAGCAGCCCGTGGGCACAAGTTTTTTTCCAAATGCCTAGTATTAGGGTATGCTCTGTTTTGAATAGTATGAGCTAAGAGCTTGGCATCTTGTTTTCCATGGCTTCTCGCTGCACAAGAACCTGTGTCAAAATGAGTTACTGAGGACATGAATGCCCCTTCATCTCCAAAATCAGCCAGATTTTTAACTTTTGGATTCCTTTTGACATATACCCCTTATGGGTATGAGTAATACCCCCTTTTTGGAGGACTTTGGTGAACAAATTTAATCCATATTTGTTGAGCACTAAATCTTAAGCCCTGTCTATACTGTTGAGGACACTGTGGTCAACAAAATACACAGGTCCCTACTCTCCCAGAGCCCACATTCTAGTGGGCAGGGAGAGAAAACAAGTCAATAAATAATTAAGATATTTTCAGGTAGCCACAAGCCAATTGCAAAGACAATTAACTGTTGACAATTTGTATGTCTTCTTTTGAGAAATGTCTATTCAGGTGCTCTGCCCATGCTTTAGTTGGGTTATTTATTTTCTTGCTATTGAATTCTAAATTTCTTATACATTTTAGATATTAACCCCTTATTAGATATATGCTTTGCAAATATTTTCTCTCATTCCGTAAGTTGTATTTTCATTCTGTTGATTGCTTCCTTTGCTGTGCAGAAGCTTTTTAGTTGGTTACAATCCCATTTGTGTATTTTTGCTTTTGTTTCCTGTGCTTTTGGGGTCATATTCAAAAACTCATTGCCTGGACCAATTTCGGGAAGCTTTTCTCCTATGTTTTATTTTAGTAGTTTCATAGTTTCAGATTTCACATTTAAGTCTCTATTTGCTTTTGAGTTGATTTTTGTGCATGGTGTACAAAGTGTCCAATTACGTGGATGTCCAGTTTTCCCAACACCATTCATTGAAGAGACTATTATTTCTCCATTGAGTTCTTGGTACATGTGTCAAAGTTCAGTTAATGTTAAATGTGTAGATTTATTTCTGGGCTCTCTGTTCCATTGGTCTATGTATCTGTTTTTATGACAATATCATTTTGTTTTGATTAGCATACCTTTGCAGTAATTTTGAAATCAGGCAGTGTGATGTCTCCAGCTTTGTTCTTTTCACTCAAAATTGTTCTGGCTATTCAGGGTATTTTTTTGGTTCCATCTGAATTTTGGGATTGATGTTTCTATTTCTGTGAAAAAAGTCACTGGAATTTTGATAAGAATTGCATTGAACTTCTAGGTCACTTTTGGTAATGTGAACATTTTAACAATATTAAGACTTCCAGTACACGAACATGGGATAGTTTTCCATTTATTTGTGTATTCTTTAGCTTTTTTTGTCAATGTTTTATAGTTTTCAGTGTACATGTCTTTCACCTCCTTGGTTAAATTTATTCTTAAGTGTTTTTATGCTATTGTAAATGAGATTTTTCTTGATTTTTTAAAAATAGTTTATTGTTAATGTACAGAAACACTATTAATTTTTGTAAGTCACTTTTATATCCTACAACTTTACTCAGTTCGTTTATTAGTTCTAACAGTTTTTTGGTGGAGTTTTTAGGGTTTTCTAAATGATTGTGCCATCCACAGAGACTTGTTTTATTTCTTCCTTTCCAATTTTATTTCTTTTCTTGCCAATTGCTTTGGCTTGAAATTTCAATACTATATTAATTAGAAAGAATGAGAATGGGCATCCTGTGTTCCCAATTGTAAAGAAAAAGCTTTCAACTTTTCACCATTGAGTATGATGTTAACCATGGGATTTTCAAAAAGTTCATGGAAAATGCATATTATGAAAACACTGCGCATGGGTTTCAAATCTTTTTCACACCAAAACAAACTTGTACTAACTTATTATAATATGTCTGAATGGGATCTAGTTTGAGGTACTAAGAAGAATAAGACATTACTTTGAAAGGAGCCCCTACTAGAGGAACATGAATTCTGCTAAAACTGAAACAAGAACAAACATCAAACTTATGATGAAGCTTGGGTGGAAGAATGGTGAAATCATTTATGCTTTATGGAAACTATATGGGGACAATCCCCACCAAAGAAATCAGCAGTTTAAAAATGGATAGTTTATTTTATGAAGGGACAAAGCAATGTTGAAGATGAAGCCCACAACAGGAGACCACTCACATCAATTTGCAAGGAAAAAGTTAGTCTTATTTGTGCCCTAATTGAAGAGGACTTATAATTAGCAGTGCAAACAATAGCCAACATCATAGACATCTCAATTGGTTCAGCTTATACAATTCTGACTAAAAAATTAAAGTTGAGCAAACTCCCCACTCGATGGGTGCCAAAATCAATAGAAATTTTAAATAAGTGGGATCAAGATCCTAAAGCATTTCTTCGAAGAATTGTAACAGGAGATGAAATATGGCTTTACCAGTATGATCCTGAAGACAAAGAGCAATCAAGGCAATGCTACCAAGAGGTGGAAGTGATCCAGTCAAAAGCAAAGCAGACCAGTCAAGAGCAAAAGTCACAGCAACAGTTTTTTAAAATGCTCAAGGCATTTTGCTTGCTGATTTTCTGGAGGGCCAAAGAACAATAACATCTGCTTATTATGAGAGTGTTTTGAGAAAGTTAGCCGAAGCTTTAGCAGAAAAATGCTCAGGAAAAGTTCACCAGGGAGTCCTTCTTCACCACAACAATGTTTCTGCTCATTTCTCTCATCAAATAAGAGTAGTTTTGCAAAAGTTTTGTTGAGAAATCATTAGGCATTCCACCTTAAGATCCCGATTTGTTTCCTTCAGACTTCTTTTTGTTTCCTAACAAATATTTTTATTCCCTGAAAGTAAGAAAATATTTTTATTTCCTATTTAGAAGGTCTTTTTATTTCCTAAAAATCTGTAAGGGGCACCCATTTTTCTTCAGTTAATAATGTAAAAAAGGCTGCATTGCCATGGTTAAATTCCCAGGACACTCAGTTTTTTAGGGATGAACTAAATAGCTGGTACTATCACTTATAAAAGTTTCTTGACCTTGATGGAACTTATGTTAAGAAATAAAGTTGATATTTTTTATTTTTACATTTTATTTCCATTTTTCCACAGACTTTTTGACTCCTCTCATATGGTCTTTATTATGTTGAGATGCATTCTTTCTATACCCAATTTGTTCAGAGTTTTTGTCATGAAAGAATGTCAGATGCTTTTTCTGCACCTATTGACATGATTATATGATTTTTTTATCCTTCATTCTGTTAATATGGTGTATCACATTGATTGATGTGCATGTGTGGAGACATCCTTGCATCTCAGAGATAAATCTTATTTGATCATTGTGTATGATCCTTTTCATGTGCTGTTGAATTTGTTTTGCTAATATTTTGTTGAAGATTTTGGCATCTATGTTCATCAGGGACATTGGCCTGTAATTTTCTCTTCTTGTAGCATTCTTGTCTGGCTTTGGTATCAGGGTAAAGCTGGCTTCATAAAATGAGTTTAGAAGTATTCCCTCCTCTTCAAGTTTTTGGAAGAGTTTAGGAAGAATTTAGCATTAATTTTTCTTTAAATGCTTGACAGAATTTACCAGTGAAGTCATCACGTCCTGAAATTTTCTGTTAAAAGGTTTTTAATAACAGATTCAATCTCTTTTTTCATTATTGTTCTGTTCAGATTTTCTATTTATTTGTGCTTTAGTCTTGGTATGTTGTGTATTTCTTGGAATTTATTCATTTCTCCTAGACAATCCAATTTGTTGGTATATAATTACTTGTAACAGTCTTTTATAATCCTTCTTATTTCTGAGGTATCTGGCATAATGTCTCCTCTTTCATTTCTAATTTTACTTATTTGAGTCTTCTCTGCTTTTTTCTTAGTCTAGCTAGAGGTTTATAAATTTTGTTTATCTTTTCAGAAAACTAACTCTCAGTTTTATTGATTTCTTAAAATTGTTTTTATAATTTCTATTTCATTTATTTCTGCTCTGATCTTTATATTTTCTTCCTTCTGCTGACTTCAGGATTAGTTTCTTCTTCTTTTACTAGTTCCTTGAGGTGTAAGGTTAGGTTGTTTGAGATCTTTCTTCTTTCTTAATGTAGGCATTTATTGCTATAAACACCCCTCTTAGAACTGCTTTTCCTATATTTCATAAATTTTGATATGTTGTTTTCACTTCCATTTGTATTGATATTTTTAATTCCCTTCTGATTTCTTCTTTGACCCATTGGTTATTTAAAAGTGTACTGTTTAAATTTCACACATTTGTGAATTTCCCAATTTCCTCCTGTATTTTTATCTAGTTTTATACCATTGTGGTCAAAAAAGATGCTTGATGTGATTTCAGTCTTTTGAATTTGCTGACACTTGCTTCATGGCCTAACATATGATCTATCCTGAATAATATTCCATGTGTGCTTGCAAAGCATGTGTATTCTGCTGCTGTTGGATGAAATGTTCTGTATATGTCTGTCAGATCCATTTGGTCTATAATATTGTTCAAATCCTCTGTTTCCTTATTGATTTTCTGTCCTGATGATCTGCGCATTATTAAAAATTGTGTATTGAGAGCCCCTACTATTGCTCTATTGCTTCATTTCTGTTAATATTTGCTTTATCTATTTAGGTGTTTTGATTTGGGGCGCATATATATTTACAATTGTTATTTCTCTTGATGAATTGACTTCTTTACCATTATATAATGACCTTGTCTCCTGTGATAATTTTTGAATTGAAGTCTATTTTTTCTGATATAAGTATACTCAATCCTTCTCTCTTTTGGTTACCATTTGCGTGAAACATCTTTTCCCATCCCTTCACTTTCAGCCTATGTGTGTCACTAAAATTAAAGTGAGTCCTTGGTGGCAGCATACAGTTGAATCTTGTTTTTAAAATTCATTTAGCCATTCCATCTTTTAATTAGAGAATTTGATCTATTTACATTTAATGTAATTGTTGATAGGTAAGGATTTACTACTGCCATTTTATCAATGGTAGTTTTGTAGGGTTTTGTGGTTGTTGTTCCATTCTTCCTTTTCAGTGTCTTCCTTTGTGATTTAGTGTAGGTTCATTTCTTGGTTTCTGTTTGTTCATTTGTTTTTTGTAGTGGTATGCTTTCATTCCTTTCTTTGCATCTTGTACATATTTTCTTTTTTCTTTGTAGCTACCATGGGGCTTATATAAAACATCTTATAACAGTCTAACTTAAGCTGATAAATAACTTCACTTTCACCATATACAAAACTCTACACTTCAATTTATCTTGTACCACATTGTATGTTATTGATGTCACAATTTACATCTTTTTATTTATTTATTTATTTTTTAAATTAAATTTAATTTAATTTTTTTCTTTTTTGAGATGGAGTCTCACTCTGTCGCCCAGGCTGGAGTGCAGTGGCGTGATCTCAACTCACTGCGAGCTCCGCCTCCCAGGTTCACACCGTTCTCCTGCCTCAGCCTCCCGAGTAGCTGGGACTACAGGGGCCCACCACCACACCCGGCTAATTTTTTTGTATTTTTAGTAGAGATGGGGTTTCACCGTTTTAGCCAGGATGGTCTCGATCTCCTGACCTCATGATCCGCCCACCTCGGCCTCCCCACAATTTACATCTTGTATGTAATACGTATCCATTAACAAATTGTTGTAGCTATAGCTATTTTTAATACCTTTGTCTTTTAACTTTTATACTAGAGTTAAAAGCGATTTATGTAACACCATTACATTATTACAGTATTGTGAATTTGTATTATTTCATTCATGATGAGTTTTATATTTTCATATGTTTCCTTGTTTTTAATTAGTGTCCTTTTATTCTAACTTGAAGAATTCCATTTAGCATTTCTTGTAATACAGGTCTAGTGGTGATGAACTCCCACTTTTGTTTGTTTGGGAAAGTTCTTATCTCTCCTTCCTTTCTGGAGGACAGACTTGAGGGGTATAGGGTTCTTGATTGGCAGTTTTGTTCTTTCAGCACTTTAAATATACCACCCACATCATCCCACTTTCTCTTGACCTGCAAGGTTTCTGCTGAGGAATATCCTTAAGTATTATGGGGGTTCTCTTGTATGTGCTGAGTTGCTTTTCTCTTGCTGCTTTCAAATTTTTCTCTTTGTCTTTAACTTTTAAGAATTTCATTGCAATGTGTCTCAGTTAATATCTCTTTACATTTAATATATTTGGGGTTCTTTGGGATTCATGGATCTGCGTGTTTATTTCTCTCTCCAGATTTTGGGGATTTTCTGTCATTATTCCTTTAAATAAGCTTTTGTCTTCTTTCTCTTTCTCTGCTCCTTCTGAAATTCACATAACGAATGAGTATATTGGTTCACTTGATGGTGTTTCTTAAGTCTCATAGGCCTTCTTCACTCTTTTTTATTCTTTGTTCTTTTTGTTCCTCTGATGGGTAATTTCAAATGACATGTTTTTAAGCTCACTGATTCTTTCTTCTGCTTGATTAAGTCTGCTGGTGAAGCTCTCTATGGAATTTTTCAATTAGTCATTGTGATCTTTATCTCCAGAATTTCTGTTTGGTTTTTAATGGTTTATATCTCCTTGTTGAACCTCTAATTTTGTTAGTGTACTCTTTTCTTAATTTTGGTTTAGTTGTATATCTGTGTTCTCTTGTAGCTCAATGAGCTTCTTCAGGATGATTATTTTGAATTTTTGTCACGCAGTTCATACACCTATATTTCTCTAGGGTTTGTTACTTGTATTATATTTTGTTCCTTTGGTAGTATCATGTTTCCCTGATTATTCATGATCCTTGTGGCTATATGTTGGTATGTGCACATATGAAGAAGTGGACACCTATTCTAATCTTTACAGACTGGCTTCAGCAGGCAAAATCTTTCACCAGTCAGCTCATCCAGAAATTCTGAGTGGGCCATCTAGTGAGGCCTGCAAGTGGGATTGCTGTTGGAGTCATCAGGCAGGCTGGCCTGGTGCCTTGGTCAGTAGGTGGGTGGGCTTGGTGCTTGGGTTTCAGGGGCTATGCCTAGAGCCTAAATCCATGGGGGTGGTCTGAAGCCTAGGTGAATCCACAAAGGATGGCCTGGTACTGGAGCTGGTCTTGACCCTGAGCCTCTGGGGGCTATCCTAGAGGCAGGGTCTGCAAGTGCTAGCCTGGAAACTAAGTACACGGTAACCAGCCTGGTGCTTGGGTCCATGAGAGTGGTTCTGGAGCCTAGGTGTGCAGGGGCCAGCCTAGTGCCAGAGTCTACCAGGACAGGACTGGATGCTGAGTCCACTGGAGCATTAGGCCGTAGGTGCCAGCCTGGAGCCTGGGGCTGTGGAGCCTAGACTGGGGCTGAGGAAGGCCTGGAGGCTGGGTCTACAGGAGCTGGACTGGCACTAGGGTGAGTTTGAAGCCTGGTGCTATGGGGCCTGGACTGGAACTGGGGTCTTTGGGTACAAGTCTGGCACTGGAGCTGGCCTGGAGCCTGGGACTGTGGAGGGGAGCATGAAGCCTATAGCTGCAGGGCCAGCCTGGAGCCTGGGCCACTGTATTTAGTCAGGGTTCTCTAGAGGGACAGAACTAGTAGGAGCGATAGATAGATAGATAGATAGATAGATAGATAGATAGATAGATAGATACACATATATACGGGAGTTTATTAAGGAGTATTAACTCACACAATCACAAGGTCCCACAATAGGCCATCTCCAAGCTGAGGAGCAAGGAAGCCAGTCCAAGTCCCAAAGCTGAAGAACTTGGAGTCTGATGTTCGAGGGCAAGAAGCATCCAGCACAGGAGAAAGATGTAGGCTGGGAGCTTAAGCCAGTCTATCCTTTTCACATTTTTCTACCTGCTTTATATCCTGGCTGATTAGATTGTGCCCACCCAGATTAAGGGTGGGTCTGCCTTTCCCAGCCCACTTACTCAAATGTTAATCTCCTTTGGCAACACCCTCACAGACACACCCAAGATCAATACTTTGCATCCTTCCATCCAATCGAGTTGACATTCAGTATTAACCATCACAGCCACTGAGGCAGACCTGGAGCCTGAGGATATAAAGGCCAGCCTGGCACTGGGTTATTCTGGGGTTATGAGTGCTGACCTGACACTGTGTTTCACTGGGGTGGGCCTCAGGCCAAGGTCCACAGCAAAGTTGGATGCTCACTTCACTCCCCTTCCTCCATGCAGATGATATCTCTCTCCCTGCTGTGCTGCCCAGGCTTGGGGGAAAGGTAACACAGGTAATGTAAAACTGTCCTTCCTATCCTCTTCAATGTGTCTTTTGTTATTTCTGCACTGCATCCAGGTGCTAGAATCTCTCACCTGGATTCTTTAGCTCTTGTGAAGATATTTTTGTGCATGGATAGTTGTTCAAATTGATGTTTCTGCAAGGGGACATGCAGTGGAAAGTCGTATTCTGCCATCTTACTGACATCACTCTTAGTACTAAATATTTAGTCTCTATCGTAAACTGCCTTAAAGTTTGTAACTGAATGGGAATCTGCTGCTTCTTAAAACGTGTCCGGTCCAGTGTTCCTAGTTCTGAACACTGATCGTGAAATTTGTGAGTGGAGAATTTCTGGTTTGTCTTCATTCCTTCATTGCTCCATGTGATCAAAACTAGTGTTCGTTGACAGCATATCACCTCTTTCCGGGCCTGTCATGACCATCAGACTCAGCAATGCTGCCATCATTTACAGAGACCAAACCCCATTCCAGAGTTTTCCACTGTAGCAGTAATTGTGAAGGGCAGAAAAGTGGTAAGGGCATAGACCTACAACAATCAGCATTGCTATGGTCCCTGATAGATACCTCTTTTTTCACTACTTTAGGATAAGGTCTGAAGAGCTGAGGAGATAACAAAAGCTATAACTCAGAGAACTGTAGCACCCATACAAGGAGAAACAGAAGTGTTTAAAACCCTAAAAACCTTATCTGAATTGTAGTTAAATCATGAGTGTTGATTTTTAAAATTATTGAGGAAGATGGGATTTTCAGGCATTCTTGACAGTTTTCTTTTATGTAGTAGACTGTTAAAGCTGGGAGGAATGAACAAGCCTGATTCCTTCATTTAATTGGAGAGGAAACAGAAGCTCAGTGAGCAAAAATAACTTGTCCAGAATATAACTAATTGGTGTATATCTTAGCCTAGTTTACCCCCAAAAGCACAGTCTGGGGCCAGGGCTTACATGCCAGTTGCACATTTTAGAAAATTATCCCAAAGAATAGGAAAGGGGCCCTGGGAAAAGTGTAGTAGAGAAGGAGAGAATGCTAGTTTCTGTCCCTGTTATCAAGGGTTTCCCCATGGGGTGCTAACTCCCTCATACTTCCTGGCTTCTGAGCATCAATATGGCTGAGCAGGTGCCCCAGGGTGACCTAGGGCAGACAGGAAAAGATGCACAATATGCCACTGAGGAGAGATGCTTCAGTGTTTTACCCACTCCCCCACCCACCACTGACCAATGGGGAAAGCTGTGAGCAAAGGGTGAAACGCAGGTCACAATATGGAATTCAAATTCACGAGTATTAATGCTTGTTATAAAATATTGCCTTTCAAATAGGACTGCCAGAATTCCAGACCACTGAAAGATAAGGTATGCATTTAACAATAAATATGAAAATCAGAATGAACTACATCAGCAGTAACTCACCCAGCATCTTAGATGTCTGTGTTTACTCACTTCTGTTTACTTCTTAGGCACACTGCCCCAGTTAACACTTAAGATATCAGAAGAGATACATCTTTTTTTTTTTCATTGATTCACTTAAGTAGCCCAAGGGAGCACTCAAGAATTCTCAGATTTTCTCAGCTCATAGCCCCTTTCATTACCCCCTCTCGACTGTCACATCAGAAAATCCAAACAGTATAAATGAGGGCAATGAGACAGCCCTTGAGAAGTCACATGCCCTTGCCCCAAATATCCACATTGTTATAATGTCTTCACGGAGTTCTTAAGCACTTTCAGAATTTTCCATCTTCAATAATTAGTGTGTAGTAAGAATATCTGTAAACATTTTAGAGATGGGTAATGTCTTTATTTCACAGCTGATGGGGACTTTATTTTTGCCAACTCAAGTACACAGCTGACCTCAATCATCATTCTCATTTTTCATTTGTCTCAAGACATGAAATAGCAACAAATTGTATGTTATAATTTTGCAAGGTTTTTGTTTGAATTGTCAATACATGTGTTGTTAAATGCCATTAACCTCTCTACCCCTTTAGTCATTACCACTATTTGATTTGATATTTTTAAAAATTATTTACTTACACGCTTATTTGTATTTTTTATCATTTCTCTTATTTTTACTTGTTTATTTAAATTATTTCTGAACATGTATGATCAATCTGACAGAAGATAAATTTGATAATCCTTCCCTCCTGGTGAAGATTTTTTTTTTTTTTTTCTGTTCTCTTTGCCTCCTTGCCTGTTGAACTTTGATGTCTCCTAGACCCGGCTCAAATGTCACTTTTCCTTGGACCCTTCCTTATTCTGCTAATCAGAATGATTCCTTCCCTTCTCAGTGATACCATCACCCTGTGATCTTTCTTCAGTTATAGCACTGATGACATTCCATTGCAATTTCTACAGCGTGATGCTTGGTGAACTATCTATTTCTGGAGAGGAGAGTCCACTAGTAACCATCTCAGAGTCTTGATGTAAGCATACTATAAATATTTGTTTAATTAATTTTACCAAACTTCCTCTCTCCAAAGATGAACGGTTGACAGCCTTCCTATAACCAGGTACCAATCTCCCCTAAGAGGTAAAAGCAAGCTGTAACTAATAACATGTTCACAAGAGTTTCCCCCAGAAACCGACTCTGAGACAAGAATTCTAGTTCCACTGGTTTATTTTGGAAGTAGACTCAGTATTCAGAGTGATAGAGTGGGGAAATGAGGCAGGGAAGGGAAGGCAGCCACCACAGGGTGGTTGATGAGTGTGTTCCTACTGTGATCTCTAAGGCTCAATAAGACACTCTGGAATAGGGCAAAGAGCATGCCTCAGATCATACCCCACCTGATGCACAAGGAAGACAGAGCATTTATCCACCAACTCCTCAGCATTTTGGTTGTGAACTGTTCCTGGGAGCACTGACTCCCTAGCAGTTCCGACCACTTCTGTGCATAGGCGGTGCATACCTCTGAAGCCAGAGAAAACCCTCAGGCAGAGAATGCAAGGGCATACAGTGGGCAGTGCATACTGAAGGACAAGTGCTGAATAGAATCAGCAAGGCATCCAATCCAGCACAAGCCTTCCAGCTTTGGTCAGCTTTGACCATGAGAAGTTCCTTTCTGAGACTGAACTAAACCCTCTGGTCTGGTTCTGCCCCATGGGGCCACACAGGAAAAAATCTAGATTTGATTTCAGATTCAATTTATGTAATGGTTACTGGTTTACTCCATGTTTTCTATTTCAATTTCAGTAAATTATATTCTAGAAAATTATCTACTTCATCTAAGTTTTCAAATTTAATGACATTGTATTTTAGTATTTTCTTAGGTTTCCTACATCTCTATTTTAACTATAGTTATGTCTCGTTTTACTCTTTTAACAAATTGTGTTTTCCAAAAATGGCCGCAGCAATATTTCCAGTCTCAAATGCTCTTTCAGAACCTTGCCACTTGTTATCAAGTAGTAGAGTATATTTCCCTTCCCCTTGAACCCTGGGAAGGACTTGGTGATTGCCTTGATAAATAAAATGCAGACAATTCTCCTCTCCCATGATGACTGTTGTCATGTCCAAAGACAATTGCTATATTCCCTGTCATCCCAGACTTACCTTCAGATGCAAAAACCTACCATGCTACCTGCCTGTCCTTGAAAATCAACACTGGGACCATTTTCGAAGAAACAGAAGGTTTGAGAGAGGCAATTTTAAATATATTACATTATAAATAGGAATCCTGAGAGCAACTTCCTACATCCTTATTCTACCATTCTACTCAAATGCAAATGGAGACTTGGGATGTCTTCGATGACATTGTGTGATAAGATGTTTGAGCAGCTGTTTTATGGTTCATGTTCCTTTACAGCATGG
This sequence comes from Pan troglodytes, assembly GCF_028858775.2. NCBI lineage: Eukaryota > Metazoa > Chordata > Mammalia > Primates > Hominidae > Pan > Pan troglodytes. The sequence continues at coordinate 45,027,573 of NC_086015.1, forward strand.
TTTTGAATAATGCAGTTAATCCTGAAGTGTTATTAAAACATCAAATTAGCCTCTGTGACAGTACAAGGTGACCTGGTCAGTTATAGCGCAGAATCCTAAGGCAAAAAAGCGGGCTTACTGCTGCAACCATGCCAGGGATCTGTCTCGAACTCTTCTCTTTCCTCTGGGAGGTGTCAGGTTTATTCATTTATTTATCTATCTCTGCCTTGCCCAATAATAAGAAAAAGTTTGCAGCAACTTACAGAAATACATAATTTCAAATAACATAAGTGAGAAGTGGGAACAAAGGGAAAAGTCAGAAGTAGCCAAATAGTGGGTCCATGCACGCAATGAGAGCCAAAAGGCCCTCTGCAAATTGATGAGGAGCACAGATTTGGATCCAGAAATCCTGAGGTAAGAGGAGAGAGGGAATTGCAGCCATTCAGCTATGCCACAGACATCTCTAAGAAAAAAAAGTCAAGCCAAGGGATGAGGAAAAGAACAACACAGGAGCTTAAGCTTGGCAATTTGAAGGTCTTCCAAGTCAGGTCACTATTTAAAAAATATGTATTTATTTTAAATCTTTTCTGGACACATGGTGTCTATATACAGTTTTAAAACATGGGAAACAAAACTACATATTGATTAGGGGCATGTGTGTGTATATATATAGATATACACACACATAAATATACATACATATCCCAAATCTCCATTCGCATTGGAGTAGAGAGGTAGAATAAGGATGTAGGAAGTTGCTCTCACGATTCCTATTTATGATGAAATATATTTAAAATCACCTCTCTCAAACCTTCTGTGTCTTCAAAAATGGTCCAGTGTTGATTTTCAAGGACAGGCAGGGAGCATGGTAGGTTGTCATATCAGAAGGTAAGTCTGTCAAATGACAGGGAATGGTTATATACATACACATATGTGTGTGTATTTAAAGTATAAAGATATGTGTCCACCAAATTAAAGGTGAGTAAGAAAGAGAGAATCCGGTTCTCAAGGAGCCTTTGATTGTGTCAATAATATTTTATTCCTTATGTTGAATGATGGCTACATAGAAGTTTGCTGTGCTATTCTGTACTTTTCTGTGACTCAGAAATATTTCACCGTATGAATTTTATCCTGACTGTTAGAGAGACAAAAATGGAGGTGGTAAGACAACTAAGGAGTCTATTAATGTTGTGCTAGGCAGAAATGAAGGTAAATTGGACTAAAGTGAAAGTAGTGAAGAAAGTAGACAGATTTAATATATGGATTTGAGGTAAAGCCAAAGAGACCTGCCAATGGATTGAAGTGTGAGGAAAATAGAAGAGTTGGAACTAAGTTTCTGGTACCATAAATACAGGAATGGTGCTGAGATGTGGTACTATGGGGATGACTTAGAGGGGACAGTTGGGGCTAGAATGGGAGGGTATAGTAAACACTAGCTCTCTCTGGACATACAAAATTTGGGATGTCTAATAGACAAGCAAGTGAAGATGTTGAGTTGGTGGTTGAATATATGAGTCTAAAACCCAGAGTAAAGAACCAATTGCTTGATTAAAATCTTAGAGTCATCAACACATACATTTCATTATACATGAGATTATAGGAGGTCAACAATAGAATCTGGATAGAGAAGAGGGCCAAGGAAAGAGCTTTGGGCATTCTAACATTTAGAGATCTGGAACAGAAGCAGCAGCCAGCAAAGTAGACTAAGAAATGGGGTGAGGTAGAAAACAAACAAACAAACAAAAAAAAAATACAAAAAAACAAGAAGAGTGTGTTATCTCAGAATCAGAAGATGTAGGTCTTAGTAAAAGCCTTTTTGGTGTGGATTGATGAGAATGAAAGTGTGGATGGAGTGACTGAGGTGAAAACGGGATGCAAGGAATTTGAAAGGTGTGTTTGTATTCAGATATTTCCACGAGTCTTGTTGTGACGGGAACAGAGAAGTGAGGGAAGGAGGTAGATAGCTGGAAGCCAATGCCAGGTCAAGAGGGTTTTATTTAAGATAGAAGATTAAGGTATGTACGTATAAGAATAACCTAGTTGAAAGGAAAAAGTTTTCATGTAGGAGAGAAAGTGGACACTTAACAGTAGGGAAATCCTTCAGCAAAAGGCAGATAGGATCCAGGGTAGAATGCAAAGCTTAGAAAGGAGATAACACAAGTCTTCCATTGTAACAGTGGGGTACAAATTCAGGCAGAGTAGGAGACTGCCATGGTCTGAAAATGTCCCCAGAAATTCATGTAGAAACTTAATCCCCAATGCAACAGCATTGGGAGGTGTGGCCTCTAGGAGGTGATTGAGTCATGAGGGCTCTTCCCTCATGAAAGGGATTAGGTGCCCTTCTAAACAGACTTGATGGAGGGAGTCTTACCCCTTTTTGCCCTTCTGACATCTGCTATGAGAGGATACAGGGTTCCTTCCCTCTAATGAATGCAGCATTCAAGGTGCTATATTGGAAGCAGAGGCTGGACCCTCACCAGACACCAAACCTGCTGGCATCTTGATCTTGGACTTCTCAACCTCCAGAACTAGAGGAAATAAATTTCTGTTCTTTAAAAATATTACCCAGGCTTAAGTATTCTATTATAGCAGCACAAAATCAACTAAGACGTAGACCAGAAGGTAGAAAGATAAGATAATTCTCATCTAATAAAATCATTTTTCTCTATGAAGTCGAAACTGAGGCCATGAGAGGTGAGAGGCTGTTGGAGGCTTAAGAAAAGAAGTAACACAGCTGTTTGGGAGAATAGAAAAATAAGTTTATTGGGGAAGAGTAGCAGGAGTATCTGAAGGGATTGAGTGCCCATTTGAGATCTGAGGTCGTAAATTTTAAGTTAACATAATTTTCTCCAGTAATGTTTAGCTTCTTGGCTACAAACAGAATAAGAAGAAAACAGGGTTTAACCAGGCCATGTTTCCAGGGGTAATAATGGAGGGACAGAGGAGCAAAGGGTGTGTCCAAGGGGATGATTATACTGTGCTGTCCGTGTAACCTAACGAGTGGAGATAGGAAAATAGTGAAGGATGATGGTAAAGGTAAAAATCAAAGACTTAGACGTTTCAGTAAATTTAGGCATTTTCTGCCATGAGAGAACCAGAGTAGTGAGATAGAAGTAAAAGGCAATGGTAATCAGATAGTGGAATATTTAAAGAATTAGATCATGATTTGCTTCTTACGAAGGATGAAGTCTAGACTAGAAATGAGTGAGTGTCTGAGGTGCAGTGAGGAAAGAATGGTGACAAAGAAATAAACAAAATCCACAGCGATTTAAAAAGGCATACACATAAAAAGAATTAAAATTAAAGATAAAAATGCCAAATAATCTCAACATGAGAAATGATTTCAGAGAAGTGAAGAGGAAGATGGTAGAGAGACCAGGGGAATAAAAATATGCTAATGTTTCATTCTTATTTGGAGAGAGGACATAAACCCTGATTGACTTTAGACATTGATCAAAAAATATTTAAATGTATTTGTTCAAAAATTAAGGGTAACCAGTAGGAGACGAGAAACAGTATATAAATGCTCAAATCATTAAGAAAGAAAAGGATAAAAGAAGTTGCAATTAATTCACTAAAAGGCAGAATGGGGAAAGAAAACATGGTACATAGGAAACTAAAGTTAGATGTCAGGAATAAAGTCTGTGTTTGTATAAGCAATTGTAATAAATGTAAATGATGGGGACAGGAGGAGAGGACTTCCGAAAGGGCTGAGGGAAAAGCTTGGAAAATCCTTTCATTAAAAATAAACAGTAAAACTGGAAAAAGTTGTAATAAATAATCATTTAAAGATTCTGGAGATTGACCAAAAAGCGTATAACAAATGGAGAAGTACTGCCTCATATTAACATGACTCAAGAAGAAATAGAAAGTTTAAATAGATTTTAATTTTCCCCATAAATAAAAGTACAGATGGCGTCACTACTTTTTTTTTTTTTTTTTTTTTGAGACCGGGTTTCTCTCTGTTGTCTAGGCTGGAGGGCAGGGGCATAATCATTGCTCACTGCAAACTCGAACTCCTGAGTTCAAGCAATCCTCCCACCTCAGCCTTCCCAGTAGCTGGGACTACAGGTGTGTGCCATCATGCCCGGTTAATTTTTTATTTTTTTTAGTAGAGATGAGGTTTTGCTATGTTGCCCAGGTTGGTCTTGAACTCCTGGGCTCAAGTGTTCCTCCTGTCTCTGCCTCCCAAAGTGTTGGGATTTCAGGCGTGAGCCACGTGCCTGGCCAATTCACTGATTAATTCTACCAAAATATTTAAAAAATTAACATCAATCCTTCATTGAATCTATAGATTTAATACAATTTCTATCAAAATTTCAGCTGAATTATGCTTTTTATGGCAGAAATTTTCAAGCTGATCCTAAAATTTTTATGGAAATACAAATGACTCAGCATAACCAAAAGGATCTTTAAAAAGCAGAACAAAATAAGAGGGCTTACAAGCTCCAATTTCGAAACTCACTAAAAATCTACAATAACCAAGGCAGCATGGTACAAGCAAAAGCATAGACATACAGAATTGAGCATACAAAAATAAACTTTTATACTTATGATCAAGAAATGTGTCAAGGCAAGTCAATAGGTAATGAATAGTTTTTTAACATATGGCACTCAAACAACTGGATATCCACATGCAGAAAGATGATTTTACACTGTTATCCTACACCATAAAATAAAAATTAACACAAAACGGATCATAGATCTACATATAAGGACTAAAGTCATAGCACTTTTAAATCATGAAAAAAATCTTTATAATTTAGCATTAGACAGATATTTCTTAAATATGATATCAAAAGAACTACCCATAAGAAATTGATAAATTTGACTTCTCCAAAATGAAAAATGTTTTACTTCAAAGACACCATTAAGAAAATGAAAAGACAAGCCACAGATCATGAGAAAATATTTGCAAATCATATATCTGGTAAGATACTTATATCAAGAATATATAAAGAACATTTACAATTCAATAATAAAAGGCATATAACAGTAATGTTTTCAACAACGTTTCATAGTTTTCAGAGTATAAGTTTGTACTTCTTTCGTTAAATGTATTGTTTTGTATTCTTTTTGTGAATGAAATTTTTAAATGTTTATCTTTAGATTAACTGCAAGTATATAAAAATACAACTGATTTTTGTATATTGATTTTGTACCCTGCAACCTTGCTCTAAAAAACTGTCAGAACTATTAGTTCTACAAAGAAGAGAACAACAGACACTGGGGCCTACTTGAGGGTGGAGGGTGGGAGGAGGGAGAGGAGCAGAAAAATTAACTATTGGGTACCAGGCTTAATACCTGTGTGATGAAATAATCTGTACAACCAACCCCTGTGATATGAGTTTACCTTTATAATAAACCTGTACATGTACCCCCAAACCTAAAAGTTAAAAAAAAAAGCATCATGACAGATTTTTTAAAAAAGAACTATTAGTTCTAATAGCTTTTTAGTGGATTTCTTAAAATTTTATATACAAGATCATGTCATCTGCAAATAGAGATAGTTTTGTTTCTTTTTTTTTTCCCAATCTGGATGCTTTTTTTTTTTTTTTTTAATAACACAATCTTCCCTAATTGTCCCGGCAAGATGCCTTATATTATGTGATTCCTTTTTGTAAAATGTCCAGAAAAAGGAAAGTTTATAGAGACAGAAAGTAGGTTAGCAGTCATCTAGGCCTGAGAGTGGGAATGGAAAGTAACCGCAAATGGGTACAAGATATATTTTTGTAATGATAAAAATGTTCTAAAATTGGAAGGAAGAAACAATTGTACAACTCTGCATTTACTAAACATCACTTAATTGTACACTTAAAGTAGGTAAATTTTAAAACTGTTTAAAACATTTAAAAGACATAAATATGTTAAATTCATCACTTAAAAAAAGGAGATTCTCAGATTGGGTTTTAAATATCCTGCTATATGTTGTTTAAGATGACACACATAAAATAATAATTTCTAATATTTACTAAGCATTTACATTGTTCTCTATGTTTAATCCACACAAGTTTATGAACTAGAACTATTATTATTCTCATTTTATAGGGGAGGAACTAAGGCACAAAGGGTTCAAGTAACTTGCTAAAGGCTTCTGAACCAGGTAATGACAAAGATGGGCATTGAATCCTACTCACTAGTTTATATGGCTTCTCTTAAGTGGGAGTGTTTAAAATAAAGAAATACAAAAGATAATTCAAGAAAATTGTAAACAAAAATAAAACGTGTTAATATCATAAAATTAAAGTCAAGGTAAAAGACATTAAAAGAGTAGTATTTCATATTGATAAAAAGCCCAACTACCAAAAGATACATCAGACATAAACCTTTACACTTACAATATACAAAGCAAAAATGATAGAAATTCAAGGGGGGGAAATCTACAAGTTTACCGTCAGAGAGGAATATTTGTTTATCTCTCTTATAAATTAAGCAAAACTTTAAAGACATGGAGAATTTGGGGTTTTTTTGTTTGTTTGTTTGTTTGTTTTTTGTTTGTTCTTTTTCTGAAATGGAGTCTCACTCTGTTGCCCAGGCTGGTGTGCAGTGGCACAATCTCGGCTCACTGCAACCTCTGCCTCCTGAGTTCAAGCAATTCTCCTGCCTCAGCCTCCTGAGTAGCTAGGACTACAGGTGTGTGCCACCATGCCTGACTAATTTTTGTATTTTCAGTAGAGATGGGGTTTCACCATGTTAGCCAAGCTGGTCTCAAACTTCTGACCTCAAACTCCTGACCTCAAGTGACCCGCCCTCCTCGGCTTCCCAAAGTGCTGGGATTACAGGCGTGAGCCACTGTACCCAGCCAACGTGGAGAATGTGAATGCTGTAGTAATAAACTTTATGAGAAAAGAAAGAGAACAAGGAAGCTTTATCAAACCCACATAAAATTTCCACAAAAGTTGACCATGCATTAAACCCCTTACACATACACAAACACACAAGTAATATCTCAACAAAAAAAATTCCCCAAAGCAGAAATTAATATAGGCCATATTCTCTGACCACAATGCTATAAAATTAGAAATCAACATTTAAAGGATAGCCAAAAAATCTATTTGCTTAGGAATATTTAAACAGTCTTAAATATAATTTTTGGATAAGAGGAAGAATTAACATGGAAATTATTACTATTTAAAAGTGAACAAACATGAGAATACCACACATCAAAAGCAGCTCTCAAAGGAAAAGTTACAGCTTTAAATGCATATGTTAGAAAACTAAAACTCTTAAAAATAAATGAACCGAGCCTTATACCCAGAAAATTATATAAAAGCTCTACAGACTAGTTCCAAAGGAGTAGGGAAATTTAATAATGATAAAAGCAGAAATTAATAGGCTAGAAAACAAAAGAATAATCAATAAACTTGTTCATTTAACAGACCAACAAACAAACCTCTGGCAAATCTAATCAAGGAAACAAATTTAGAAGACATGAACAATATTGATGACAAAAATGGATGATGAGTCCAAGAGGAGATTTTTATAAATTAAGACACTACATGTATAAAAACATAACAGCAGATTCAAAAATCTGTGCGTAATGTATGATTTCCTGGGGAAAAATACATTTTAAAAATTAATTCAACAAGAAGCAAAACCTGAATAGATAGATATTGACTGAAGAAAAAGAAAAGGTAGCTAAATAACTTCCCTAGAGCAGGCACCAAGTTGAGATTATTTAAAAACAAATTATGCCAAACTTTAGAAATATATATGCCATCTGTTCTATCTATTCTGTTTCTAGGAATCCTAAAGAAATGCTCAAAGAGGAGCCAGGCACGGTGGCTCAAGCCTGTAATCCCAGCACTTTGGGAGACCGAGGTAGGCAGATCACGAGGTCAAGAGATTGAGACCATCATGGCCAACATGGTGAAACCCCATCTCAACTAAAAATACAAAAATTAGCTGGGCATGATGGTGCACGCCTGTAGAACCAGCTACTTGGGGGGCTGAGGCAGGAGAATCGCTTGAACCCAGGATGCAGAGGTTGCAGTGAGCTGAGATCGTGCCGCTGCACTCCAGCCTGGCGACAGAGTGAGACTCCATCTCAAAAAAAAAAAAAAGAAAGAAAGAAATGCTCGAAGAGTTATGCACAAAAATGTTTCTGGCTTTATTTTAATTTTTTGGATTTTTTAGAGACAGGGTCTTGTTCTGTCATCCAGGCTGGAGTGCAGGCGTGTTTATAGCTCACAGCAGCCTCAAACTCCTGGGCTCAAGCAATCCTCCTGGTTCCGAGTAGCTGGAACTACAGATGAGTGCCACCATGACTGGCTAATTTTTATTATTTTTTAATTTTTATTTTATTATTTAATTTTATTGTTTTGTAGAAATGGGGTCTTTCTTTGTTGCCCAGTCTGGTCTTGAACTCTTGGCCTCAAGTGATCCTCCTGCCTCAGTGTCCCAAATTGCTGGGATTACAGGCATGAGCCATTAGTCCTGGCCTCTTGCTTTGAGATTTACAATAGCCAAAGAAGTGGAAGCAATCTACATTCCCCATCAAAAATGGAGTATTTAATAGAGTGTGGATAATTATATGAAAGAATACTATGCAGCCTTTGTATTCAACCTGTATGTATATATACAGAATTCAACCTCTATGTATATACACAGATCTTTACAACATATCAGTTGGTAAAAAAAAAAAAATCAAATTTAAAAACAGCATGTTTTATATAATCCTATAATGTTGCAATAGAAAAGTAGATCTGTGAATGTATATCCATTTTTGTAGAAATGGGCTGTGAGGATGCTCACTAGCTTCTTCTTCAAGGGTGGGCTTAGATACCATGGCATGAAGGGGGAATGCTGCACATTGAGAATACAGTCATCCCTCAGTATTGTCAGGATGCTCAAGTCCCTGATAGAAAATGGGGAACTATTTGTGTACATCCTCCTGTGTATTTAAAATTATCTCTACTTATAATACCTAATACAATGTAAATGCTATCTAAATAGTTGTTCTAGTGTATTTCCTATTTGTACTAGTTTTTATGTTTTTTTTATTAGTTTCTTTTTTCAAATATTTTTTATCTGCAGTTGGTTGAATACAGGATGCATAACCCACACAGTTGGAGGGTGGGTTGAATGTATACAAGGTATTGCTTGTGTAAGTAACTATAAAAATAAAATGAAGCATTCAAGTGGAAGACAGAGATTTCCCACAAGACAATCTTTAATACTCATTCCAGATCTAAAAATTCTGTGACTCGCTGCTGTCATGGAGCCTTCCAGACCAGACCATTACAAAGCAAACAGCTGTTTACATTTAACATTCTATCCCCTGGCTGGGCCAGAGCAAATTACTACTTTTCATGTTCTGCCCTTCAAGCGAGAAGGCATTGGCATCTCTGAGTAGGTTCACTCCAAAGACACTTTTCTTCTTTCTGCCACTGTTCCCACTTGGCCCCTTAAACTCCACAAATTAAGAACTCCTGTGGTAAGACTGGTGGCTGTCTTGTAAAATGTTAAGTTCCCTTCTGACTGAAACACAAAACACTGCTTGTTGTTTTGCAGAGACTAGAACTAAAGGAGCCACCCAACCTGCCCCTAAGGGAAAGGAGGTGGGTCTGGGGCTTTGCCGGCATAACAACAATCCTGACTGCTGGACTCAGCTCTGAATTCATTGGCAGCATCAGCCCACTCCTCAATTCCGTCCCTGATTCTCTCTAGTTAAGCGACCTATGAACCTGAGACTTGGCTCCATTCCCTAATGCTTTGTGCTTTTATTGACCATTTCCAAGGAGCTCCACTCCTTGTCAGTCATTGGAGCTATGGCATGAAAATGAGCCACACAGATACCAGTAGCTCATTTTTGCTTTGAAGCAGGCTATCCCAAAACTTAGCAGCTTAAAACAACCACCATTTATTTAGCTCACTATTCTGAGGGTCATCAGTTAGGCTGAACTCAGTTGAGTGATTATTCTGGTGTCAGCTGGGCTCCCTCATGAGCCTGCAGACAATGCAAGTCATTCAGGTCGCTCTTTTTTCTGGGAAGAGCTTGCTATCAGCTAGGTGACAGGGTGGTCAGGACACATGTCTTTCATTCTCCAGCAGGCTAGCCCGGTCATGTTCACATGGTGGTGGCACCTGTACAAGAGGGTTAAAAGGCCATTTCTAGGCATTAAATATTCAAGTTAAGACAAAGATGAAACCCCACCCTATCATTTACCTTTCTGCTAAATGTCTCAGGACAAGCTTGTACATTTCTACTAAATGTCAGAGATTATTCCAAGTTCCATGAATTCCAATGTTTTAGCTCATCAAAGATCATTTACTTCAACCCCTCTGTACCCAGACTCCAGTATGGATTATGTACCTCTGGGAGGCTAGGAACAGCTTGGAGGAATAAAAAAATAACCTTTATTCAAGCTCAGGTAATAACAGCCCACTCTTAGTTATTCATGAGTGCCGTGATCAGGATTTTATTCCTTGGGAGAATTCAGGATCAGGGGTTCTTTGAAGGAGATGGAAGAAATAGAGTTAAAACCCTGAGATTTGCAAATAGACACTGCCCACGAAGGCTGGATATTAACATTCAAGGGCACCTTCTGGGTTGCTGGTCTTAACTTCTTGACTAAATTTTAAAACATGCAGGTTTTAAGATATCTGATGGGGCAAAATACAAATCTACCCATTGGGTATATCATGGCAGCTCTTTTTTCCCCCCAAACACTGTCTGCCTGATTTCCCATGGTTCCTGAGCTCCTCCTCAGAAAGTCGGGAGGGAAAGATGGTGCCAAGAATGCCCTTTGCTGGCATCTCCAGTTTTAAACCCAGAGAGTCGCCTATATGATCTGCCTCTGACCCTAAGAATTCATGTGCTCTGGATGCTCATGGTCTAATTAGGAGCTATAAAGAGATATTCCAGTATTTGTAATGCAAAAAGGTAACGTCTATAATGAAGTGTGCACAAAATAGGAACAAGGAAGGGTTGGACCGGTTGTCAAGTAGGAGAGAGAGAACAGAGGTAAAGATTCAGAGGGGAGGAAGAGCTTGACTGATTCTCAGGAGGGCATGTGTGTCAGTGTTACTCGTGCATAATGTCAGGTGGGGAGGTGGACACAGACTGGGGGTGGAGGCAGGAAATGAGGCTACAAAAGTCATCACTGCTCAGATCAAGAAGGGTCTTTGTCCGGGCGCAGTGGCTCACACCTGTAATCCCAGCACTTTGGGAGACCATGGCAGGTGGATCACATGAGGTCAGGAGTTCCAGACCAGCCTGGAAACCCCATGTCTACTAAGAATGCAAAAATTAGCCAGGCGTGGTGATGGGCACCTGTAATCCCAGCTACTCAAGAGGGTGAGGTGGGAGAATAGCTTGGACCTGGGAGGCAGAGGCTGCAGTGAGCTGAGATCATGCCACTGCACTCCAGCCTGGGTGACAGAGTGAGACCCTGTCTCAAAAAAAAAAAAAAGGTCTTCACAGTCATGCTAAGCATCAGGAGCCATTGAAGAATTAAAGCAGAGTAGATGTCATTATCTTTTTATTTAAAAAATACTACTCATTGGGTGAAAAGAAAGGCATTCAAGACGCCACTGTAATTAACCAGTCAAAACACAGTTCAATTCCAATGAAGATAGAGAGGGAAAAGAACAGACATGAGAGAAGCCTAGCAATAATAAATGGGATTTGGTGGCTAGTTAGATATAAGGTGGAAGAAAAAATGTCACCAAAAATTTTGACGACATTTTTACTTGGGCCACTGTGCAGGTGATAGTATCCTTGGCTAAGTTAAGGAATACAAGAGGAGGAGTAGGTGTTGAGACATGTTGGGATGGAGACAGTAAAGGATAAGATCTGATTGGCACACTGAGTTTGGCCTCTGTGGAAGGGTTATCAAGGTGAAACAGAAGCCTTGGTCCTGTGGTTTTAGGGCATAGGGGAGCAGCCTGGGATGCCAGCAGGATTTTTAGTTAAGCTGAAACAGATAATACTTAGAGACAGGGTATGGAGCAAGAAATAAAAGAGCCAAGAACTGAGCCCCTGGGAACAAAACACTTAATGGGGCCAGAGGAAATGGGAGCTGGGAAGGAAACAGAACCACAGGGGGGAGTGGCCAGTCAGTGTCATCTGCTGCTGCAAAACTGGGAAGATAAGCCTGAAAGCATTCACTGTGTTAGCCACATGGAGGTCACTGGTGACGTCAGTGGGAGCTTTCATAGTCAGACAGGGCTCTGTTCCAGGGAGCTAGAAGTAAGAGGGGTCAGAATGGGGAGACAGCTGGTAGAGATGACACTTTAGAAACATGGTGTAAATGTAATGAAGATATATGACATTAGATGGAGGAGCATACAGAGTCTAGGAAGGACTTTACTTTAAAGGAGATTTAATTCTGCTTAAATGTCATTGGGAAAGTGGGAATAATAATACTACCCTCATAGGATTATTGTAAGGGTTAAACTACTGCATGCATGTAAGGTGTTTAGCAAGGTGCCTGAACATAGTAAGTGTCCAATAAACAGTGGCTATAATATCATTAATAATAACAATAATAGCAGTTGTACATAAAACACCACCAGAAGGCAGGTTGAGGACACAACCCAGAAAAGGAACAATTGACAGCACAAAGAGGCAGGAAGGGAAGGGATCCTGAATGCAGTTGAATAAACTATGTATAAAGAAAATGAGATTCATTCATTCAACAACATATATCAAGCACTTACTTTACCAGGTGCTGGGTATATAAAAGAAAACAAGAAAAACACGCTTCTGCCCTCAAAGAGCTCACACAGCCCAGCAAAAGAGATGTACAGTAAATCAACCATTACAGTGTGGTGGGATGGAGTGAAAATCAGGGTTCAGTAGAAACCCAGCAGGAGACCCTAACCTAGCCTTGGCCAGCAGAGGTGAGGGTGCACAGGAAAGATTTTCTGGAAGAAGTGATATCTAGCCTTAGACCTGATTTCCCTAGACAGGAGACAGGCAGCAACAGCACAGGAGGGAAGAGGAGGAGACAAGGTGAAATAGGGTTTGCAGTAAATAGGGGTAAAAGTAGAGGAATTCATGCCAGAAACTTCTTTTCTTCTGTAATGCAGCAAGTTATTCTCTGTGAGACCTGAGAATGGGCTTGGAACAGCTGCAATGACAGGGCAGAGGAAACTCGGCACATTATATACATGCTGAGCAGTATTGAAGGTACGGATGGGACTGTTGTGATTGCCGCTAGAAGCACTGAGAAGACTAGAGAAGAGTGGACAGCAGGGATGAGGTCTGCAGAGTGGTGTTGCAGGCTAAGGGGCAGGCAGATGAGGGTGCTGGCCAAACCAAGAATGATGTGATGCCTCCCAAGATAAGCAGGAAAGTAAAGCCAGGCGGGGACCAGCTGATGAATCCCCCAGATAGAGAGGACACATGCAAATGAAAGCATAGTGAAGTCAAAGAGTAAATGTGGAAGAAATCAGAGACTGAGAAGCCAAGGATGGTCAAGAGGCTGAGCTCAGAGGAGCAGGTAGAGTCAATAGCAGCTCTGGGGATGACAATGTCCAGCAGGTGCCACAGGCTTGGAAGAGTGGAGGGGGAAGGCCATGAGAACTGAGCAGATCAAGGAGCTGTAGGGTGTTAGCAGGATCACCCAAGACTGCCTAGGATGCAGGCAGGAATGGGATGGAGAAGAAGGGAGTGATCCAGTCTCCATCACCTTTGATGAATGTGAAGGTAGGACCAGGGTTGCAGTAGGAGAGCTATGGGGCTAGAAACTTAGGCATGGCTGGCTTAATGACAAGGGCAACCCATTCTGCATTTACAACTGTTTTCTCCCATAGTTCCCATAAGCATGTATGAGATCTTGTGCCCTGACTTTTTTCAATTTAAAAAACACAGTGGGCTGGGCGCGGTGGCTCACGCCTGTAATCCCAGCACTTTGGAAGGCTGAGGCAGGTGGATCACGAGGTCAGGAGATCAAGACCATCCTGGCTAACATAGTGAAATCCCATCTCTACTAAAAATACAAAAAAAAAATTAGCCATGCGTGGTGGCAGGTGCCTATAGTCCCATCTACTGGGGAGGCTGAGGCAGGAGAATGGTGTGAACTTGGGAGGTGGAGCTTGCAGTGAGCTGAGATCACACCACTGCACTCCAGCCTGGGGGACAGAGCGAGACTCCGTCTCAAAAAAAAAAAACAAAATACAAACAAAAAAACACAGTCTATGAATATGAATACTGACCTATTTTCTTCTATGTCCAAATTACATTCTCATGTTCACCCCAGGCTGTTCTTTTGTTGCCAAGTGGGCAAAGCCAGCAAATACAATTTACCACTTGATTAAGGCATCATGATTTGCTTTTAAATATTATTGTTCAGTGACTTTAAATCCTTCAGACCTAGAGGTTCTCCTTCAACCTCACCATCTAGACAAGCAAATCAGCAATTAGAAAATGGTATATGAAACGATGCAGTAGGGGTCTGTGGGGATGCTTAGTAAGAGTCCTAACCCAGCCTTGCAAGGGTCAAGAAAGGCTTTTGGCACCCACAGGTCATGTCAGTCTCCCTCATTTCCCTCACTGCCTGGCCCAGGAGAAATGCACATGAGACCTTAACCACATAAAAGCCAGGCAGATGTAGCGCCTTAAGGAAAGGCTGTGTTTTGCTGTGCTCTTTGGTGTCTTAGAGATGGGGAAAATGCCCTGGCCTTAAATTGGATTAATAAAGGAAACTATTAATCAAAAGCCTGAAAGGCACATCTTCAAACTTCTAATGAGCATCAGATTTTGAGTGAGGGTCAGTGGTTACGCGAAAGAAGAAGCGGGCTATGAAGTGGGTTCTGTCCTGGCAGATGCCCCAAAGAAGCTGCCCTCACCTCAAAGATGCCCCAGGCACCAGCTCTCTGACTTAGGCATGCTTGGTTCCTCAGCCTCCTAGCCCTGTGTTTCCAAGGTAACAAAGTCCCTGATAAGTTGAACATTGGCCAGTGAGTTGTGCTTCCCTGAAATACATCAACACACAGCAGAGAGAAATGGCTGCAGGCCCAACTGAACAGTTGCCCTGATCCTGAAAGGCCACTGGTGGAGAGGCCCCTTTGTACCTTTCGTTGGCTGAAGACTAGCCAATGAAAGGAAGAATTGCCCTGGGAAAGTACACAGCATGAGAGAGATAGTCAGAATTGGGGGGAACCTAAGATGAGGATTTGGATGCAGGGTTTTTGTTTTGTTTTGTTTTTGTTTTTGTTTTGAGGCAGAGTCTCGCTCTGTCCCCAGGCTGGAGTGCAGTGGTGCGACCTCAGCTCACTGCAACTGCCGACTCCCTGGTTCAAGCGATTCTCCTGCCTCAGCCTCCCGAGTAGCTGGGATTACAGGCACGCACCACCAAGTCCAGCTAATTTTTTTTGTATTTTTAGTAGAGATGGGTTTTCACCATGTTGACCAGGATGATCTCGAACTCCTGACCTCGTGATCCACCTGCCTTGGCCTCCCAAAGTGCTGGGATTATAGGCATAAGCCAACGCGCCCGGCTTCTGGATACAGGTAATATATTAAGGATATGCTCACAGGCAAGGTTAGTATGGGAAAGAAGGAAGCAGGACAAAGACGGAGAGAAAGGCAAACAAGACTGGTGGTTTCAGGCAAAATCCTTCAGAGGGTAGCTTCAGCCTGATCCCTCGGGGAAGCCCTGGTGTGTAAGTTCCATCTCATGTTGCTCCTCCCCACCCAGCTTTAGGGAAGGGAGCTGGCTCTCATAAGCCTTCTCCAGTTGGGCATTGGTCAGTAGTTACCCTTAGGGATGTACACTCCCTGGCACTCCCAGCGCCTCCTAAGCAGACAGGCTCCAGGAGTTGGAGGGCAGTGCTCCATTACTGGAAGCAACAATTCACCAAAGCCAGGGAGAGACACACAGATCAGATAAAGGGACATGAATAAATCTGGGCAGGGCGCAATGTTCACTTCAGTTACAAATCCCTGCCTGTAAAGGGGAAGGAATGATCAACAGAAACACTCGGACTTGAACACCAATTTCCTCTGTAGAACCTCAGAGTCTGCCGAGGAGCATCTAAGGAGCCACTCCAATTAGGAGGAGGGCCGAGGAGGGGCTGAGCATGCCAGGATCTCCAATGAGAGCAGCTTCTCTCTCCGTTCTTTTACTTATTGCCTTTTATGTACAACGTCGTTTAAAGGAAGGCTTCCCCTGCTGAAAAGAAGTTTGGAAAAACATCCTGCAATAGCTCTGTATCCCCTCCACATGTAGGGTGGGCAGAGTAAATCAGGATGGTAAATCAGTGTGGTGGCCCTTGGGAGGAGTCATCTACCCTATCCTGGGACAGCAACAATCCCAGCCCTTGAGGAACACCACGCCCCGCCCCCAGGTCCTGCACCAGGCTGGAGACCCCGAGTCCTTGCTCTGGCTACACTCACAGAATTCTGTGGGAGGCCCTAAACATAAATATGCAGAGAATATATTTCACTTTTCAGTGTGTCACAATGAGCTGGTGCTCAGACATAGACAAGGGACAGGGCCAGAAAGAAGGGAGCTTTGGCAACTTGTAAATAAAGCCCTTGGAAATGAAAAATGCAACCCCCTAGATACAAAGAGGAGGACCAAAGGGAAATTTGTGGTCCCAGAGAAGCCTTGCTCTCCATCTGGTTAAACAGGTTGCTGAAACATTGCTTTAATTTCACTCCAGGAAAAAAGATACAAACTGAAAGAGTTACTGGGGGAAAGAAGTTCCTGGATTCCTAACTTTGCAATTATTCAATGAATATTATGAGCCGGGCAGCCCACTTGATCACTTGCCCTTATGGAAAGTGGGGAAGGAAGGACCTAATTAACAGAAGTGGAACAGGACCCCAGGAGAAATAAAACCAGGAAACCCAAAGAAGGAAGTGTTTAATGCTGGCCACTGAAATTCCAAAGTGCCCCATAATTGCCACTTAAACGTTACCAACCTGTGAAGCTACCGTGCGCTTTAGAGAGAAAAACTCCATCAGCTTTCAGGTGACATGGGAAGTTATAGTCACACTGTGAAGAAATGCCCTAAAGCAGAAGCACCAACTGGCTGGCTAGGTTCACTTGAATTAGTTGTCAATGTCATAAAATTGAGAAGTTTCTCATAAAAATCCTAACTTCCGTTTTTTTGTTTTTTTTTCTCTCTCTCTCTTTCTGAAAATTGACCTTCACAATGCTGGGCCCAAGATCCTGAAGATAATAGTGAGTAGTAGCTGGGTAGTCCCTTTTCCTCTTTAGATGGGGACACTTTCACATTTCTCTGCACTGCACTGACCTTGCAGCATGTACTTATATTGACATCACAATGAAGATGTTTTGCTTGAGCAGAGAGGAAAAGTAACTCTGCTGTTGATACTCTGATTCCTTTGCTTTTACCATCTTTGTCCTATTCAGAATTTACCCGTCTCTTTATACCAGGCCCTGTTATTATACACTTAACTAAATACAAGTCACATCTGATTATAGTAAGAATGGAAGCGCTAAGTCCTCAGTTAACTCAGAGGTGCAAGCGAACAGCATTGAAGAATAGTCCATTCTGGGGGAGATAATAGTGTTAATACCATTTGATGAGCACAGCATTAATGTATTTGTATGTGTTATTTCCTTTAATCCTCACAATAGCCCTATAAGGTAGGTCATATTACCAACCCCATTTTACAGATGAGGGAACTAAGTTTCACATGTTTTAGAGTCAATATTTGAACAACTGGAGTTTTGCTGTATTTTGGAATCAAAATAGTCAAACTAAGATTTGAAAAAAAGAGCTGAAAATCATGTGTTTATCCAACTGTGCCACACTACAAGATAGAGCAGGGGTTGCATCTCGGAGGCTGAAAGGTATGCAGGGTCTGAGCAGGAAAGCTGACACAGAGAGAGTAGCATATCCCAAGCCAGATGAAAGAATGGGGTGATCATGTTTCCTAGACCAAAACTAAAGCCAGTCTAGAACTTCGGGAGCTTGTTCTTTTTTTTTTTTTTTCGAGACAAGGTCTCATTCTGTCGCTCAGACTAGAGTGCAGTGGCGCAATCTTGGCTCACTGCACCTCCACCTCCCAGCCTCAAGTGATTCTCCTGCCTCAGCCTCCTGAGTAGCTGGGATTACAGGCACACACCACCACACCCTGCTAATTTTTGTATTTTTAGTAGAGATGGGGTTTCACCATGTTGGCCAGGCTGGTCTCGAACTCCTAACCTCAAATGATTTACCCTCCTTGGCCTCCCAAAGTGCTGGGATTACAGGTGTGAGCTACTGTGCCGAGCCACCTGGGGAGACTATTCACAAGGGCAGTACATTGGGAAATAAGAATCAGCACTGGAAAAAACTGGCTTTATAATTGGCAGGGTGCCAAGGTCCAAGCCTGATGGTCAGATAACAGCAATAGCTAATATTTATTGCACTGACTTTCCTATGTCCCAGGCAGGGTGCTGAGCATGCCACATGTACTAACTCTATCCTGTGAGGTAGGTACTATTATTATCCTCATTGTACATATGGGGAAACTGAGGTGCAAAGAGAGATTAAGTAACTCATCCAGCATCATATTTAGTAACTGCAGGAGCTGGGATTAAATGTTATTAGTTGTTTCTAGAGTTCACAATTATAAACCCTACATTTGCCACTTCAGCTGGCCAAGGGCCAGCCAGGCAAACACAGGACAAAGGTTTAGGTAAAGGAATCTTTTGAGGAAGCAGCAGCAGGTGTCAGGAGCCAAAGCCTGGACAAACAGGGTCAGAGGTCCAGTGCAGGGAGGCCAACCTCAAATGCAGAAATCTCTCATCAAACTCAGGCCTCTTGTGGGGGTGAGAAATGCAGGCTTCCCATCCCATACAGCAGCGGTCCCCAACCTTTTTGGCACCAGGGACTTGTTTTGTGGAAGACAATTTTTCCATGGATAGGGGAAGGGGATGGTTTTGGGATGAAACTGTTCTACCTCCGATCATCAGGCATTAGATTCTCATAAGGAGTGCACAAGCTAGATCCCTCACCTACGCAGTTCACAATAGGGTTCACACTCCTATGAGAATCTCATACCGCCACTGATCTGACAGGAGGTAGTGCTCAGGCAGTAATTCTCACTCGCCCGTGCTCACCTCCGACTGTGCAGCCCAGTTCCTAACAGGCCACAGATTGGTACTGGTTGGTGGCCAGGGGTTGGGGACCCCTGCCGTAGGGAGAAAGGTCATTGTATACAGCCCCTCAAGAACGCAATTTGCCTGGAGTCTATGATTCATAATGGGCATCCTTAGAGCCAGAAGTTCCTTCTCCCCGTATTTACCCCAAAGGAACCCTTATCTGCTCCTGCTGTGGAAGGAAGGCACAGAGTCCTCTTCAAGGATGATGATTACCAAATGGTTCATTATAGCAAAGGAAACAAGCTAAGTGTCCATCAGGAGGGGAATGGCTGGGTCAATTGTAATAAACCCACTCAGAGGAACATGCTCCAACAAAGACACACATACCTCACATGAAGAGTCCAAGATCCAAGAGCCAGCCATGGAGCTGTGCCACTCAGACTTCCCTTCAAGAAAGCAACTGCCACTCAGCTGCAAGGAGTGCAGTGAGCTAACAGTCTCCAGCTGTGGAGCTTTTAGGATTCACTACAGCATTTGAGTTGAGGCCATGCTTTCCAGGGAGTCTCCCAGCAGGTGACTGAGCATGGCTGGGGAACTAAAGCTTGGCCATTTCTGCCCAATGAGGCAATCCTCCAAAGGGCAATGTCAACTCTGAGCTCCCACTGGGCAGGTGAGACTGTCAGACCCGCATCACAGACTGCTCTCCTTGCTCAGCCCTGCTCCCTTGCTCCCTCTACCTTTATCTTTCACAGGCATCACCCCCAATTAACCCCTTATACTCCTAACTCCTCTCAGTGTCCACTTCCCAGAGGATGCCTGAACTGGCACTTCCATTGATTAATGAAAATAGCAAGTTACAGGACCCTGCATACACTAAGATACCATTATGTAAATAAACAGACACCTATATGAATAAGTATTTTTTAAAGGTAAAGAAAAAGAAAAATACAAGAATGGAGGAACAAAGGAAGGAAGGAAATAAACCTCACACACAAACATATTTTTTCTATGTATTCACATATATGCAGTCAAATGCTCTACCCCTGAGCTATAACCCCGGCATTCATATATATGGATAGGTATGCATTAAAACGCTCTGAGAAAAGCCCGACTAAATGGTAACCATAGTTATTTCTTGAGGTGAGGGAAAGTTTAGGAATGATGCATTAAGATTCTCTGTATTGCTTTAATGTTCTTTTTACAAGGAGAATGCTTTCAAGCATTACTATGTAACTAAAAACATTTAAAACATACACCAGCCCTTGGGAATCCAGGCCCCTTGGACCAAGACTGAGTTTACTCAAGGAGGACCCCACTATCTCTGCTTAAGTTAGGGGCCCCCCAGAGTGGAGCCTGAGGCCCTCTAGAAGTGTTGTACCTGGCAGGGGTCGGCCAGTCCTCAACCCACTCCCTGCCTCTGTTGGCCAGCAACCACAGAGATGCATCAAGAAGGAGAAAGATCTTTCTGTCCAGAAAGATCTATGGAGTGTTTTAAATTGCATGAGACTTTCCTGGCCTCCCTGGCTGCACTGTGCAGAGATGCCATAACTCCCCAGAACAGCATCTCTGAGAATTGCACTTGTAAATCTTTCCCTCACGTGGCACGGAGCACATCAGAACGGTTCTAAATCTAATCAGCTGCATGGGCATCTCATGCAGGAGGTAGCCATGTTTGTTACTTATCTGCCAGCACTACCTCTTTCACCTTTAAGCTGTCAGGGTCTTCTTTCTAATTCTGTCTCTGTCTCTCCCTCCCTGCCTCCCTTGCCTCTTGCCTTTTGCCTCTTTCTCCCCTTCTTCCCCTCCTTCTCCCCTTCTTCCCCACTCCCGTCCATGACCTTAAAGAGGGAGCAAGCTAGATGGGGAAGAGCCCCAGCAATCTGGGCACCGACTGGAAGCTTCCTTCCTGTACTGCTGGCCTGCCCTTTCTTCCCAGGCATCACACTCACTCCAACAGGCTGATGGTAGGTCAGAAGTCTGCAATCTGGACGTGGTGTGAATGGCTTCTCACAGCATGCCCAGAGGAAGAACTCCAGCTGGCTCGGTTGAGGCTACTGACATTTAGGAAATTACTATTATTTTTATTTTTAGACACCAATAAAAATGACATCTGGGACCAGTGCAGATAAATGTTCCATTTATAAGGAACCAGAAGTCTGAGAGATGGCTGAGGTTGGCCAGCCAAGTATGACAGGGGAACCAGGGGACTTCTGAGAGGAAGTTCACCCCCAGCACTGCAGGGATGGAACAGAGGCCAACTTGGAAAACAAGTTGGAGGCAGAAGTTCTGAGAGGTCCCAGAATTATTATCTTTAGCCAATCTGAAACTCCCAATCCCTGACCAAAAAATATGTTAGGTAAAGTACCATCTTCCAGCTATTTTCTACTATGCCCTGTCCGTCTACATTCACCAAATGCAATAGTTTGCAAGAGTGGTACCGTCACCTCCATTCAACTTATGAGAAGGTTAAGTAACACACCTACGGTCACACAGATGATGGGTGTCAGGGCTAGGTTTGGTACCCAGTTCTGTTGAAATTACTGCGCTGTCTTTCCACCAGCTCTCAAAGTCAAGGTCTTTCTCTCAATGACCCACTTGTGCCATCTAAGCCTTCAGAAAATAAACAAGGGAGGGAACGAAGCAATAGCTGAGCTAGTGTCAGTCTTTGCAAACACAACTAGTGTCGACTTTGTGAACAGGCTAAGATGTTGACCCTGACTGAGGTCATGACTGAATCTACCTCCCCATGTGCTAAAGGGAAGACAGCATGAGTAGTTTAGATTCCTGCTCTACCACTTCTTTTTAAAAAATTAATTAAAGGACTTTTTTTTAAAAGTTTTTACCTAATGTCCTTTTTCTGTCCCAGGATCCCATCCAGAATATCACATTACATTTAGTTGTTGTGTCTCCTTATGTACCCCTTGGCTGTAACAGTTTCTCAGACTTTGCTTGTCTGGAATGACCTTGAGAATTTTGAGGAGTGCTGGTCAGGTGTTTTGTAGAATGTTCCTCAGTCCCACCATTTTTTACCCAAGATATCCTACCAGAGGACAGACCTCATGCAGTTTTCATAGGCATCTCTTAACTTCACAACCAGAGAATAACTTTGAGATAATAGGAAAAAGGCCTTCAAATTCATTCATTTTACCAAGAAGCACCGAGCCCTTGATATGTACAAAGAAAGCATCAGAGGAGGCACAAAAAAGGATGCAAAAGAAGCAGGAGATGAGGGTTGAGTGCCAATTGGTTCTCTTCCCCACCTCCTTCGGGTCTCTGGGCTCTCCTTTGTGAAGGAAGAGGTGCACCTGAGAACGCACAGGTATATCAGATCAGTGTTTCTCAAAGTGAGGTAGAGGGACACCTGCACTAGAATCCCAAAGGTACTGTTAAAATGCAAATTCCTTGCAGACTTTATCCTGTGTTTATAAAAAAATAAAAAATAAAATAAAATGCAAATGCTTGAGCTTACTTCAGATTCACTGAATCAGATGTTGGTCAGAAACCTGCTTGGGGGAAAAACTGCACTTGATTCCAAGGCTCAGGCAAGTTTGAGAGCCACCATAAGAGATGATAATGAATGGTCTACGCTGACCTGATGGGACATGTACAAGCCCCAGTGGATACAAAATCAGATAGGTGAAAGCAGATGACACTTCACTAAATTTCAGAAGAAATGGACAGGCAAGGATTGCTGGAGACTCAGATAAAGGGGCTGTAATCTAGATGGTTGTGCATGGTGTCAGGAAATAGAAAAAGCATTACCAAGACCTGAAGCATGAATATATAAACAGGAGATGTCAAAATCTAGTGGGGTTGGGTGGCAGCATGTAGGTACAGATTGGGGAATCTAAAAACCAGGGTGACTTGTAGCCATCAACATAGGTGCCAAGAGAACAGTGGGAAACAGAGAATCTATAAGGCAGAACTTGCATGAAGCAGGAAAGTAGAAAGGTGAGTTTGCTTTTAGACATGTTGTATTCAAGTTCTTGATGAAATATATAAACAGACATATCCTGTAGGAAGTAGGGAAGTTGTAAGAAGTAAGGGTGAGAATTTGCATTTTTAATAAGTACCTTTGGGATTTTAATGCACGTGGCCTTCTATTAATACCTTCCTCTGAGAAACACCGATCTGGTACAACCCTTTGTTCACAGGTGCAGCCCTTCGTTCACAGATGAGAAAACTAGATCCAGAAGGAGGAAGCAGGGAAATGACCTGACTAACACTCAACCTTCCTCTCCTACTTCTCTTGCACCCTTTTTTGTGCCTCCTCTGATGCTTTTTTTTGTACATATCAAGGGCTCAGTGCTTCTTCGCAGAATGAATGAATTTGAAGGCTTTTGTCCTAAATCTCAAATTCAAAGATATCTCTGAAATGCAGGTGGGGTGGGGGGTGTCCTACATACTCATGGGCTTTGGGGTCATCACAGAGCTGGGTTTGAGGTGTCCTGTCTCTCATCACCCTCCAACTGAATGCCCCTCAGCCAGGTCAATAATCCCCTCTCAGTTTCAATTCTCCTCTGTGAAGTGAGTGCAGCATTGACCTTCAGGGTTATGTTGAGGACTTAATGAGAAACCATATGTAAAGTCTTCATAGCACCCTCAGAAAAATCCATATTAATTCACATTCAGGATCAAAGTTAAAGTTAAAACCATAAGTCAGACCTTAAAGGAAAGAGTATATAGTAAAAAGAGGAGATTAAGGTCTGAGCCTTGGGGGAAACAAGAGTTAGGGGACAGCAGAAGGATCAAAAGCCAAAAACAAAAGAGTATCTTTAAAATTAGAGGAACAGCAACAGGATCATGCAGTGAAAGGTAACAACTGACCTTCTAGGGAGTATTGACAGTCAAATCCCATGGACCCAGGCTTGAATCCCTGCTTTTCCACTTACCAGCTGGGAACTGAGATTTGCTGGAACCATTTCCTCAACTCTAAGTCTGGGTGACAATACCTACTATGTCTGGTTGCTGTCATAAACAGCTAAGATGCTGTATGTCAATCTTATGTCCCATAGTAGGGATTCAATGAATGTTAACCAGTGTTATAATTAATATATAGGTAAGATGAACAAGTGTTTTGCAGAAGGGTAGCAAACAGTATCCAATACCACAAAGAGATTAAGAAAAAATGAAGACTTGAGAAAAATGTTTTAAAAACCAGGATTTGTTATTTCAGTGAGCAGAAACAAGTAGAAGCCAGTTGGCAGGCTTCTGAAAATGAAGACTGCTGATGTGGACTGTCTTAGGGTCTCCCAAACTTTTAAAAGTCATGGTACACACAGAAAATTGTGTTTACACAACACACTGGGACAAACCACTGAGGCTGTTCAAAATCAAAGATCATCCCAGGAACTCTGACTGCCCCAAGCTCTGTTCTGCTGCCTTGAGGGCTGAGGGGATAAATATCTCCGCATTCTGTAAAACATTCTAGCATCATAGTACCAAGGCATAACAGCTGGGCAGTTGGGCCTTATTGCCTGCCCCATACAGCCACGAAAACAGCAACAAGATGTCTACAATGATGACTGAAACCGTCTTTTTCATGAACTACTTACTTTAAGCAGGGGTCAGCAAACTTTATAAATGGCCAGCTATTTTAAGGACTGTGGGCCATATGGTCTCTGTTGCAGTGTTCAGCTTGACTGTTTAAGTGCGAAAGCAGTCATAGACAATTTATAAATCAATGAGCATGGTTGTGTTCCAATAAGACTGTGTGTACAAAAATAGTGAGCTGGATTTGTCCTGCAGGCAATATTTTTCCAACCTCTGTCTTTGAGCTTCAAAATCTGGTAATATATTTGCACCAGAATTGCCAAACACACAAGAATAACTAAAACTAAAAGGACTGACATAACTAAGTTTGGGTGAGGATATGGAGAAACTGTAACTTACATACATTGTTTATGGGGGTGTAAATCAGTGCAATCACTTTGGGAAACATTGACAGTATCTACTAAAGCTGAACATACACAGCCTATAACCCAGCAATTCCACTAATGGATATAAACCCAATTAAAGTACATGCATATGTCTGCCAAACACATGTACAAACATGTATGTAGTGGCTTATTCATAATAACCAAAAACTGGAAACAGCCCAAATGTCCAGAGACAGTGGAATGGATAAATAAAGTTTGGTATATTCAATACAGTGGAGTACAATATGGGAATGGAAAAGAACACACTTTGCTACATGCAACTATCTGGATTCACCTCACAGACAAAATTTTGAGCAGAGAAACTGCATGATTTAATAATGCAAAGTTCTTGAACAGGCAAAACCAATCAATAGAGACAGAAATAAGAAAAGTGATTGCTTTTGAGGGAAGATATGGGCTGGGATTTCTTATTCTGGGAGGGAGTTACAAGGTGCACGTATCGTCATCAAAGAGTCGTCAAGATGTACACTCAAGATTTGTGCACTTTATTTTGTTACATCTTAATGAAAATGTTGTTTAAAAGAATAAATACCCCCCAAATGCAGACAATTCTGAATCCAACATGCCTAGGTACTGGGGAGCCAACAACAGCACACTTTCCCTCAGAGCCTGTGGCACTGAGTCAGCCTCTGGGCACACCATACCTTCAGTCCTGATAGGATTGGGAGATGTAGTAAGTTCTTTCTTTTCCCCAACCATGTTAGACATTGATATTTCACTGGCTGGGTTATGAGGACCCTAATATTTCCCTCTGTCAATAAAACAGCTGCCAAGTGGTACCAAGTTGGACGTAGAGGGGAAGATGGGGTTGGTAGAGGAATAAAGACGAGGATAGGAAGTGAATTAGCAAATGACAATGAACATGACTTGCAGGAAACAAACATTGGTCCCAGTCACCCAGTGACAGATCCCAACTCCTGCAGCCCAGAATTCCTTCTGAAGGCCATTCTATGAGGTGACATTATCTGCCATGATGGTTGCTAAAATGGTCACAGCACAGAACATACCACCCAAGCCTCAGCTGCTTCATAGATATGAGCCCTCAGAAGGCTGAGGCTCTTAGGAGACATTTATCATACTCACTGGCTAGTTAAATTGTCTAGAAGTGTTCTGCTAAGTCCTAAGTCAGTACTTATCTGCACACCAGCTTCTTATGCAGCCCAAAGGATAACACTGGCAAAGGATATACAATGGCAAGAAGTGGCTTTTTCTTGGGCCTCCAACAACACAGAGTCCTGGCTTCACCAGATAACTAGACTAGGAACAAAGTTCAAACACTGTTATTGGAAACACCTATACAGGTCTGACCCTCAAATCTAGTTCTCTTTCAAACACTTGGCTCCCCTCACCTCCAAAATTAATGCCTCCTGCTCTTGTTGCTACCTGTTGAGACATTTGTGACCAAGTAAGTTTTCAGAGAGGTGTGGAGGGGTTACACGGGACACAAGAAGAGAAGCCAACATTCATTGACCCCTACTAGGTTTCAGATACTGTACCAGATGATTCTATAGATCTGTGCTGGACAACACAGTGGCCAGTAACCACATGGAGCTATTTAAATTTCTAATTTTAATTAATGAAAATTAAATAAATTTAAAATTCAGTTCTTCAGTTACTCTAGCCACATTTTAAGTGCTCAACAGTCATGTGTGGCTTGTGGCTGCTGAATTGTACAGTGTAGACACGGAAAATTTTTATTATCACGGAGGTGTCCACTGGACAGCCCTATATACAGACCTTTCCCCCTTAATCTTTGCAATAGTTCTCTGAGGTAGTTTATCAGTTAGAATGTATTGGACCGCTGGTAACAAAAAACCCCAGTTGGAAATGGCTTGATAATTCCTTTCTTGCTCTGAGAAGATGAAAAAATAAATAAATAAGAATAAAATAATAAAAATAAATCCATGATTGATTTTAAGATGAATAATATTTATCTATACCTGAGAGTCCAGAAAACAGTTGTTTCCAGGACCAGCACAGTCAGTGAGGTTATTAAGGACTTAGGGACTTTCTCTCTCAGTGTTTGCTTCTCTCACTTGATGTGTCAGCCTTCACGTCGTCTAGTTTCCTGTGTGGATGCAAGACAGTGACCAGTGGCCATTGGGACAATGTGTTTCCTTGCTCATATCCCCCCAGGAGAAAGTAAAAATATCTCTCTTCCAGTCTAATTGGACCAACTGGGAGCACATGCCCTTCTCTGAACCATTAACAGTGCCACGGACTTTCATATACTGCTTGAGATGAATCAAGATTTCTCTTTGGAAGTAAAAGTTGGGAAAAGCTGAATGAAATCGTGATTCTGTTGGAAAGGAGGAGGAAGGGAAATGGATGATAGGTAAATAACCAATGTTATCTACTGGAGTGAGTGTTGTTACTCCCATTTCACAAACAAGGAAGCTGAGGCTAAGAGGGGTTAAGTAAATTACTCCAGGCCATAGATGGCACACTGCATAGAGCAGGAATTCAATCCAGGGTCTGTTCCGCTGTGGTATGTGTCATTGCCCACATGCCAGCCTGCCACACAGCGTTGGGTGCGTTTTGTCATTCAGCAGCACACTGCCACAGTGCCACTCAAGAGGTTATCACCTCACTCCTGATTAGCATAACATGATGATTAGCTAATAAGGCAAAGCAGCAATGAACCTGCTCTGATCCTCTTTCTGTGTAAGCAACTTCTGGTTATCTGTTGTATAGGATACATTATGCTTCGTTTCTCCTCCCAACCTTTCCCTTTATGTTAAATATATGATTTTTATCCTCAGAAGGGGGATTATCTCCGAGCAGAATTGGCAAGGTTAAACACTATCTATAAAACACATTCGGTTGTGCCATGAAATGAATTACATAATATATCAGTCATCTACCTGGCTTTCAAAAACCTGCAAATGCATTTCTGTTCAGTATGAGTGAGTATTTTATATTTTGCCTCCCTTCCCATGAAGGTAAAAATGACCTTGGTTCTTAGGAAGTGAAGATATATTGAACGGGTTAGGATCAACACAGTTCCATTTCATTTAGTCTCCACTAAAATTGCAAGGAGTGAAAATAGAGATTGAATTTATTTTACTATATATTGCCTCATTTGAACTTTAGTAAGGCATTAGCTTCTAAAGAAAACCCTCCCCCTTCCATAATCTCTTATTGATGGCATGTTAAGGAAATTGCCTTGACTTTATTGATTCTGAGCTATGAGGTACAATGTACCCGTCGGTGTGTTAAACTGAGAAAAGTGTGCTGGGCTGGCTATCGCTGCAGAGATGGAACTTGCTGACAGCACAGCACTTTGGCCCTACCCAACACCCCTGGTTATTCTCCCCAAAGAGCAAATTAATAGGAAGCCGAGTGCATCAGAGCCTCCCTGCACGACCTTGCTTGGAAAGAGCAAGCAATGAGAGGAGATGAGCCTCATGTCCTGAGGGGGAGAACAGCAGGGCAAGACCCCGCCACACCACAGCCAGCCCCTCCATATCTCCAGCCTCCTGGTGGGCAGGGATCCCCTTCAGAATTCTCCCCCAAGTAGCCCAGAAACTGTGTCCAGCCAGGTTGCTTACTTTGTTAGAGCCTCAGGGTCCTTACCTGTAAAATGGTTGTAGCATTTTGGCTGGCAACAGCATCTCTCATATTTGTTCAAGAAACTACAAAGTGATGGGCCACTTTGGGTAAGGAGGGTGAGACTCCCAGAGAATGGTCTGTAAGAAGACCATGAAACAAGGTGGTCACTAACATGCTCTGCATGAAAAAAGTATCAGCAATATTGGGCTTGGGAGATAATCAGGTGGGAAGGCAGAGACGAGAAACTGAGATGGGAAGACGAGGTGTGGACACTGGTCTGGTAAAGAGAAAACTTTTAACATCAAGAATAGCTAGTATTGTTTTGCACTGTTTGTAATAAAAACTATCTGCAGCTCCCAAACATGTGAAAAAGTCCATTACTCACACACACAAAAAAAGTGGTTTAGGGCAAAATAGGAGGGAGGTTGGGCATGGGACAAGGAGAAGAGTCAGCACAGAGCAGCGGGAGGAAAGTGGCCCTAGGAGGTGAGTGGAGGTGAAAATGGGAGTTGAGAAATGGCCACAAGCACCCCAGCGCCGGGGCATCACAGACAGCATGGTGAGAGGAGTAGGCTGGCAGCAGAGGTAGAGCCATCTCTGCTTGGTTGCAAAGGATAAACTGACCTCAACCGATACCTGAACCACATGGGAATATAATCTCAAGCTTTGCAGGGTTGAGGTGAAGCTTACATTTAATGACTACTTTTCCTGACTCCTATGCCTCCTGCCTGCTCTCCACCTCCCATCCCTTTTGAAGAATGTGGCTGCTGATGGCAGGCGCCATTCAATGGCTGCCCATAGCCACGAGAGGCCAGTCGAGCTGGAGGGAGCACCATCGTGGAGCTCATCATTCAGTGGCTCTGTCTTGTCCCTGGTCCCTCATCCAGACCCCTTTTCCATCTTTCCCCTCCCTGACCTCACTCTTATGTCAGCCTCCTGTCACAATCCCCATCCCCGCAGCTCCACCTGGCCCCAGGCCCTACCTCACCTTTTTCACCTCTGCTTCCTTGAATGAATAGGCCCCAGTAAGTAGTCAGAGGCCACAGGCACCCATCAGAAAAATCCTGCGCTGTTTCTGCTCTGCCCCATTCCTACTCAGTCACCACTGGATCCCCGTGGAGAGTCAGACCCAGTGAGTACATGGCTCACAAGCTGCCTTAGAGATGTACATTCACAAATGAGAAAGTTTGTCTTCAGTTGAGGGTACCTTGGGCACCCAGGTCAGGGCCAACCTGAAAAAGTCAAGTGCACTTTTGCCAATATCCCCTCCCTCCCACACATGTACTCTGCTCACGCCCCTCACACTCCAATTTTTATTTTTATTCTTTCCCCAGAACCTACACCTTGCTGGATCACCAGTTGACCTAATGGACCCCATGTAGAAATATTTACCTTTGTGAAAACAGACACAGCAAAGAGCCAAAGGAATTACTTTATAAAGGGTAGTGTGTCTGCCACCAGCAAGGGAGCATTTAGGACTACATGTTTGGGGTTGATAGTGCAAGGCTGGCCTTTACCTGCTGACCTGCCAACCCTCTCCAAAAGAAAAAGACAAAGGATCCCATCTCCTGTATATTTCCTGGGAGCCCAGCCCAGTGTCTGGCACAGAGAAGATAGTCGATGAGTATCAAATGTCCCAGGCAATCCCAGTCTGAGGGGCCACCCGCTGCTGAAAGATGAGCTTGTCCACCTCTGTGAGCCACAAACCATAGATAAAAGCCTTCTAAGCCTAACAGAAGAGCACCGTCCCTTCCTTTCTGAATGCAATAATGAGATCACTTTCTCAAGAGTAAGACCAGAGGGGAGTGAAGGTTAAACAAGTAAACCTCTTTCTCGCTGATATTAACTGACTCCCATGGCTGTGCTCTGGATATTGTGCTAAGTCTGGGAACACTAAGTCTGTTCCTTTTTCTCCATCTGAGCAAAAAGTAGAAGGAGTTGAGGTTGGGGTGGGAAGAGAATTATAAGGGTCAGGGAGAGAAGGTTATGAGGGCAGCAGAAAGTCTCAGCGTTCAGCTAATGCGTGTTGAATGAACTTCAGCTTGAGATGACGCCAGACATTATATAGATCACAGGCCAATGGCTCAAATGCCTCCATGTGGAAAGAAGCAAAGCTGGCCAGTGAGATAGGTAATGAGGGGCCGCTGCTCCCAGGAGGGCTTGTGACCTTTCTCAGAGTGGCAGCCTCTTCTCAGCTCCAGACAATTATTTCCAAATAGGTGTGTGAGTCCTCTGTGTCTAGATTTTCCTATTTTTTTTCCCCAAGAAAAGCCAGAAATGTGGATTTTCATGAAAAAAAAAGACACCCATTTTGAAACATTGGAAACTAGTTTAAAAATGTTCAAAACACTACTCTGGTCAATAAAAGTGCGTCTGAAGGCTGGATCTAGTCTCCCTTGTTTGCTGTAGAATAGTGGTTCTCAAATGTTAAGTAGGTATCACAGTCTCCTTCAGAACTTAGTAATAGCATGGATTACTGGGCTCCACCCCAGAGTCTCTTATTCAGCAGCTCGAGTTGGAGGCCAGAAATTTGCATTTCTAACGACTTCCCAGGAAATGCCAGTGCAGCTGATCCTGGGGCCACACTTTGAGATCCACTGCTGTTGTAGACCCCCCAGAGGGTCTCCAGCCTTTCTTTCTGCCCCCATGATGTACTACTGGCTTGAGTGGAAAAGGTCTGCTCTCTCCTTCAGGACATTCTGTGAATGAAGTTGTGTGTGTGACCTCTGTCTCTCCAAAGCCTCCCTTCAGCACAGGTGTTAAAAACAGGAGCGTGAGGCTCTAATTCTTGGGCTCTTTCATGTCCTGATTATATTTTTCTGGCAAAGTCTGGACCCCAAGCATCATATTGTCTTCTTTAAGTCCCAAACCAGAAGATACTTTCCTGGAGAACCAGGTGCCCCTTAGACCTGTGCTCAACTGTACTCGATCATGTTAATATTAGAGAAAATCCAATATAAATCCCCTTGGTGTCAGGGGTTCTGCAAGGTTGCTATAATTGCCTGAAGCTTAAGACACATTTTTAACCTCTTCTGTCTTCAGAGAGTCTCCAGCTAGGCCAGGGGAAATTTATAAACCCTTGGGGTTCTCATTAGGGCATAAGAGCACATTTCTGGTAACTAAGGAGGAGTGCTGGAAGAAGTAACACATGCATACTGCTCCAACAGGACTATGCTTGGCCAGAATTTCCATTGTGATTTGTATCTTTTCAAACTCAGAGTTACAGAGCTGACTCGAATTTGTTCTCTCCAATACAGGCCCTGACTAGAAAGCAGTGAGCCCCCTTCCTCCAATTTCCCCAGAGAGTGATGCAGAGATTGCTAAAGACCAAGTTTATAGGCTGGTCCAGAAAGCTAGAGATATGGGAACCTGGCTTTCCTAAAAGATCCACTGCCAGGGCCCCAGAATGACAGCTCACACATACGTCTCATGACAATGAAGATAAGAACTTAATCCCAAAAGTTCTGACACACTCTCACTGATATCTCATTGTAGTTTGGAGTTGCATTTCTTTGATGTTCAATGATGTTCAGCACATTTTCATATGCCTGTTTAGCATTTGTATGTCTTTCTTTAAGAAATGTCTATTCAGATCTTTTGCCCATTTTAAAAATTGGATTAAAAATCCAATTAAATCTAAAAAGTTAGATTTTTTACTACAGAGTTGTTTAAGCTCCTTATATATTCTAGTTATTATCCCCTTGTCAGATGGATAGTTTGCAAATATTTTCTCCGATTCTGTGGGTTGTCTCTTCGCTTTGTTGATTGTTCCCTTTGCTCGGCAGGTTTCTCACTTGAGGTGATTCCATTTGTCCATTTTTGCTTTGGTTGCCTGTGCTTGTGGGGTATCACTCAAGAAATTTTTTGCCCAGATCAATGTCCTGGAGAGTCTCCCCAATGTTTTCTTGCAGAAGTGTCATAGTTTGAGGTCTTAGATTTAAGTCTTTAATCCATTTTGATTTGATTTTTGTATATGGCAAGAGACAGGGGTCTAGATTCATTCTTCTGCATGTGGATATCTGGTCTTCCCAGCACAATTTATTAAAGAGACTGTCTTTGCCCCACTGTAAATTCTTGGCATCTTTGTTGGAAATGAGTTCACTGTAGGTGTGTGGATTAGATTCTGGGTTCTTTATCCTGTTCCATTGGTCTATGTATCTGTACCATGCTGTTTTGGTTACTATACCTCTGTCATATACTTTGAAGTCAGGTAATGTGATTCCTCCCATTTTGTTTTTTTGCTTAGGACAGCTTTGGCTATTTTGGGTCATTTGTAATTCCATAGAAATGTTTGGATTGTTTTTTCTATTTCTGTGAAGAATGTCATTGGTTTTTGTTTTTGTTTTTTATAGGGATGGCACTGAATCTGTCAATTGCTTTGGGTAGCATGGACATTTTAACAATATTGATTCTTCCAATCTATGAACATGGAATATCTTTTCATTTTTTTGGTGTCCTCTTCAATTTATTTCATCAGTGTTTTATAGTAATCTTTTACTTCTTTGGTTAATTGCTAGGTATTTAATTTTATTTGTAGCTATTGTATATGGGATTACTTTCTTGATTTCTTTTTCAGATTGTTCACTCTTGGCATATAGAAATGCTACTAATTTTTGGTTTTTGATTTTGTATTCTGCAACCTTACTTGATTTGTTTATCTGTTCTAATAGTTTTTTGGTGGAGTCTTTAGGTTTTTCCAAATATAAAATTACATCATCTGCAAACAAGGATAATTTAACTTCTTCCTTTCCCTTTATTTCTTTCTCTTGTCTGATTGCTGTAGCTAGAAATTTTAGTACTATGTTGAATAATAGTGGTGAGAGTGGGTATCCTTGTCATGTTCCAGATCTTAGAGGAAAGGCTTTCAGTTTTTCCCCATTCAATATGATACTAGCTGTGGGTCTTTCATATATGGCTTTCACTATGTTGAGGTATGCTTCTTCTATACCCAGTTTCATGAGGGTTTTTATCATGAAGGGATGTTGAACTTTATCAAATGCTTTTACAGTATCCATTGAAATGATCATATGGTTTTTGTCCTTCATTCTGTTGATATAATGTGTCACATTGATTGATTTGCATATGTTGAACTATCCTTGCATCCCAGGGATAAATCTCACTTGATCACAGTGAATAATATTTTTAATGTATTGTTTAATTTGGTTTGCTAGTATTTTGTCAAGGATTTTTGCAACAATATTCATCAGAGATATTGGCCTGTAGTTGTTGTTGTTGTTGTTGTTTTTATGTGTCTTTCTCAAGGTAATACTGGCCTCATAGAATGAGTTTGGAAGTATTTCCTCCTCCTATATTTTCCAGAATAGTTTGAGCAGGATTGGTATTAGTTCTTCTTTAAATGTTTGGTAGAATTCAGCAGTGAAGCCATCAGTTCAGGGCTTTTCTTTGCTTGGAGACTTTTTATTATGACTTCTATCTCATTACTTGTTATTGATCTGTTTAGCTTTTGAATTTCTTCATGGTTCAATCTTGGTAGGTTGTATGTATCCAGTAATTTGTCCATTTCTTCTAGATTTTCCAATTTATTGGCATATAGTTGCTCATGGTAGCCATTAATGATCCTTTGACTTTCTGCAGTGTCAGTTGTAATGTCTTTTTCTCACCTCTGATTTTGCTTATTTGGGTCTTCTCTCTTTTTTCTTAGCCTGGTTAAAGGTTTGTCAATTTTGTTTAACTTAAAAAAAACCAACTTTTTGTTTCATTGATGTTTTGTATTGTTTTCTTCTTTTCAATTTCATTTATTTCTGTTCTGATCTTTATTATGTCTTTTCCTCTACTATTTTTGTGTTTGCTCTTGCTATTCTAGTTCTTTAACATGCATTGTTAGGTGGTTTATTTGACATTTTTCCTCTTTTTTTTATATATAGGCACTTGTAGCTATAAAGTTGCCTCTTAGTACCGCTTTTGCTGTATCCCATAGGTTTTGATGTGTTGTGTTTACATTATCATTTGTTTCAAGAAATTTTTTAATTTCCTTCTTAATTTCTTCACTGACCCACTGGTCATTCAGGAGCATATTGTTTAATTTCCATGTGTTTGTATAGTTTCCAAAATTCCTCATTATTGAGTTCTACTTTTATTCCATTACGGTCAGAGAAGATGCTTGATATTATTTAATTTTTTTTTTTTTTTGAGATGGAGTCTCACTCTGTCACCCAGGCTGGATTGCAATGGTGTGCCACCATGCACAGCTATTTTTTATATTTTTAGTAGAGATGGGGTTTTGCCATGTTGACCAGGCTGGTCTCAAACTTCTGACCTCAGGTGATCCGCCTGCCTTGGCCTCCCAAAGTGGTGGGATTACAGGCATGAGCCACCACATTTTGAATGTTTTAAGACTTGTCTTGTAACTGAATGTATGGTCTATACTTGAGAATGATCGATGTACTGAGGAAAAGAATGTGTATTCTGCAGCTGTTGGATGAAATGTTCTGTAAATATCTATTAAGTCCATTTGATCTATAGTGCAGATTAAGTCTGATGTTTCTTTGTTGACTTTTTGTCTGGAAGATCTGTCCAATACTGAAAGTGGGGTGTGCTTAATTTCTGCTTAATTATTTGTAATTATTTCAATCTCTTTGTTAAATTTGTCTGATAGAATTCTGAATTCCTTTTCTGTGTTATCTTGAATTTGAGTTTTCTCAAAATAGCTATTTTG
This sequence comes from Pan troglodytes, assembly GCF_028858775.2. Classification (NCBI taxonomy): domain Eukaryota; kingdom Metazoa; phylum Chordata; class Mammalia; order Primates; family Hominidae; genus Pan; species Pan troglodytes. The sequence continues at coordinate 45,062,729 of NC_086015.1, forward strand.
AATTCTCTGAGAGGGCACTTATCTCTGTTTCTCCAGGATTGGTCCCTGATGCCTTATTTAGTTCTTTAGGTGAGGTCTTGCTTTCCTGGATTGTCTTGATACTTATAGATTTTTGTCTGTGTCTGGGCATTGAGGAGTTAGGTATTTATTATAGTCTTCACAGTCTGAACTTGTTTGTACTCATCCTTCTTGGAAAGGAAGGCATTCCATACATTCTAAAGGACTTAGGTGTTGTGAGGGGTCTATCTAAAGCCCACTAATGCTGTGGTCCTTGCAGACTCATAGATTTACTGCCTTGGTAGTCTTGGAGAAGATCCAGAATTCTCTGGGTCACCAGGCAGAGACTCTTGTTCTCTTCCCTTACTTTCTCCCAAACAAACGGAGTGTCTTTCTCTGTTCTGACCCATCTGAAGCTGGGTGTAGAGTGACACAAGAATCCCTGTGGCCACCACAACTAGTACTGTGTTTGGACAGATCTAAAGCCAGCAAAGTGCTGGATCTCACTCAAGGCTTGCTGTAACCACTCCCTGGGCACCGCCTGTGTTCATTCAAGGCCCTAGGGCTCTACAATCAGCAGGTGGCAAAGCCAGTCAAGCCTGTGTCTTTTCCTTTAGGGTGGTGAGTTCTTCCAGGCCCTGGGCAGCTATCGAGGTACCATGCTCCAGCCAGGAACTAGAGTCAAAAACCATAGATGTCTACGTGGTGTTTTATTGTACTGTGGCTGAGCTGTCGCTCAAACTACAAGACACAGTCCTTCCCACTCTTCCCTCCCCTTTCCACAGTCAAAGGAGCCTCACCCTGTGGCCGCCACCACCACAGGCCCACAGAGAATATTGCCAAGCTACCACCAATGTTCCCTCAAGGTCCAAGGGTTCTTCAGTCAGTTAGTGGTGAATGTTGCCTGGCCTGGGACTTACCCTTCAGAGACAGGAAAAAGACTGTTTTTAGTGCTCACCTGATTTTTGGCTCTTATCAAGGTTTTTTTGTGTGTGTGTATAAATAGTTTTTAAAATTGTGTTCTTGCTTGGAGGACAATGGGTGGAGCCTTCTATTCTGCCATCTTGCTCTGCCCCCTGGAAGTTACTCTTACTCTTCTGAAGTTAGATCCTGTTAAGTCTTGGTTTGCTCCAAATACGTACCTGATATATGGGGACCTCTTGTCTTTTCCAAGAGTGTGGAAATGGTATATGCCATTCCGGTTTAAATTTTGTCTGGAGTGCAAATCATAAAACTTCTAAGTTGTTCTCAGCTGACAGTCTGGAGTGGTAACAATAGAGCACCACTGGAGCCAGATAGCACTGAGTTAGAATCTTGGCTTTGCCCCTAACCAGGCCTGTGACTGTGAGGACATTGGTTAACCCCTCTGGGCCATCCCCTTCCTTATCTGTCATTTGAGAATTAAAAGGGGTAATGAAGTTGCCTGGCCCAAAGACAGTACTCAATAAATGTTATTCACATACATAACAATAAATTAAATGTTATTAATATTGTTATATGCCTGTTCCAAACAGATATTCCTAAAAAGAAACATTTAGCTCTTCCATTCCAGCAATTTATTCTCTTAGTTCCATTTTAGTCTCCCAGGAAGTAGGTAAAACTGAGAATACTCTTTCCCATTTTACACATGAGGAAACAGAAACTTGGGAACATAAAACATCTATCTCAAGATCATATAGTGACTGAGTGCAAAGCTGGTACTCTCTCCTTGTCCCATCCTTATCTTTCGCCATTTCAGGGTTTTCAAGAGACAGAGGGAGTTTCAAACGGACACTAAGGGCTCAGTTTCTGTTTCATACACGATTCCAGGTCTCTTTGCAGAGAGTCTGAGCATCAAGTAGTGAGAGGTAGAAGCTGGTTCCTGATCAGCCCCTACCAACCCCCAACACACACACATACACACTAACATACATACACACTAGGAGCTGTGAGATGGGTGACAATGGCCAACACCAGGAAAGAAGCTACTTTTGGTGGTGTTTAGGGTTCTCTCAGAAGTGGTTGGTAGAAGCTCCGTGTGTGTGTGTGTGTGTACACGTGCACATGTGTGTGTGTTGGGGAATTGGGAGGTGTCTGTTTCAGAGGGAATACCACTCCAGCCAACTAAGCAGAATTTGAAATAATTTCTGCTCAACTCCTAAATGGTGTTCCTCCCATCACTCCTCCATACCTACTTTAAAAAGCAGGCTTTTAAATCTGAATTTAACTGTGTTGCTCTCTGACTGAATAATCTTCATTGGCCACTCATCACATTCAGGGTGAAGCCCAGGCCCAAAGCCCAGCACAAAGACCTACATGATGTGCTCACTTCCAACTGGAAGGTGGGAGGCAGTTCTTACCCAGCAGACACCAAGTTCTCCCCATCCTCCAGCCATGTGGATCCACACATGCCCTTGTCTATACCCTAGGCCTTTGCACAATTGGATCATTCTGCCTGTCACATCCTCTCCCTCACTCTTTCTCCTCAGAGATGATCTAGTGGTGTTTCTCTTCGAAGTTTTTCCTGGACCTTCTTTTGTGCTTAGGCTGAGCTTCTCATTCTCTATTGCAGCGATATGCTCTCATTTCTCCTGAACTAGACTGCTCACTGAAGGGTGAGGGCTATATCTGAGTCCCATCTTGATTTCCCAGTTTATAGCACAGGGCCTGGCCCCAGTAGGCATCTGTACAAGCTTATTTAATAAACAAAAGAGTGAATAGATGGTTTGGAGCTCTGAAGACATCTTTCCACAGAAAGAGTGTTGAAAATGACTCTGTGTGTTCCCTGTAGGCTACTGACTGTGGATGACCTCTGACCTTTGTGAGACTCTAACAGCTTGGCTCCTCCATCCCCATGGAGGAGTAGCAGTGAGGATTGGAGCCTTGATCTCAGCTCCAGGCATGGACTTGATGGGCTAGAAGTAATCCCTATGGCCTGGCCTACGATCGGTTTAAGACCAGTGAGTGACCCATGTTAAGTCAATGAGACTCAAGTAGAGGGTGGTTGAAGGGTCTATAGTAGTTCTTGAAGGAGGCAGAAAGACAGGTGGCTCCTGACAGCCATCTCAAGCACTGGAGGAGATCCAGGTGTAAGACAAAGTTGGCTCTGCAGAAGGCAGAGAGGAAATGCAGAGAGAGCCTGGGTCTCTGGTGAACATGAGAAACTACGGATGAATTCCTCAGACTGCTCATTTCTGATTTCAGTTATGTGTGTCAGTAAGATTTCTTGTTTTGGGAGCCACTTTGAGCTGGATATTCTGTCACCTGCTGCTGGAAGCAGGACTGATCTTTGTGAAGCTAACCAAATGTAAGTTTGAGTTCCCTTCCCTTACACAGGCTTCTTCCAAGGCCCTGGGACCCAGGGTGCCATGTGTTTGTAAATTTACAAAAGCAAGATATTTTAATAACAACCCATGAAAACCACCATGTTTCTCCACTGTGATGCCTGCTCTGTCACACTGCCCTTAGGGTGGGGTGCAGTTGCAGTAGTCACAGGCAGTTCAGGGATCTGGCCAAGGTGGCGATGAACTGGTCACTCATGCTATTGGATGTGGAGGGATGTGGTTCACCGTCACTTTGGGGCTTAGCTAAGTTATGCTGGATGTCCCAATGTAAGAATGACTTTCAAGAATTCGATTGCCACCCACACAGCTGACTCACCTAGCACTGTGTCTGGGAGATGCAGGGCCACAGGTTGTCACACGATGTGAAACACAAGCCACAGCACTCACAATGGAGCTGCATGACGGAAGGAGGAAAAACAAGATTTGAAATATATTCTGAGGAAATTTCCTCCAGTTACTAGACACATGAAATTGTAAGTGAAGGATTCTGTTTAACTCAATGCCTCAACACAATGAATGTTATCCCTTGTCAGATGTGATGGCATTGGCCTCCTAGTGCGCCACCATGATGATTATGTGAATGGCAAACTGGTTAATGAGCACCTTCAACCCAAAGCATAGTTAAAGATGGGTCACTGCATAAGAAAACACAAAACCCTGAAACTTGTCGGCTTCAGAGGAGATTCCTAAATTTGACAATAGTCCTAAAAATGTACATGACCTTACCAGCGATGAGTTGTGAAGCTACAAGAAACTTTAAAAAACTATTGATAATGAAAAATAATTGATGAACCATGGTAGAGGAAAGTCCAAATTATCCAACTGTTGGCTTTAGAGAAAAATAACATTATAAACTTGGTGCCATGTCAGGAGGTAATCAAAGAGAAGCAGCCAAAAAAAATCAGGGAAAAGGTATTTTTAGAGGGGACAGTTATTTAATAAAAACGACATGCTTTTTTTTGATTTTGTAATTTCTTGGGTGTGTATTAGTCCATTCTCATGCTGCTAATAAAGACATACCCGAGACTGTGTAATTTATAAAGGAAAAAGGGTTAATTGACTCACAGTTCATTATGGCTGGGGAGGCCTCAGGAAAATTACAATCATGGCAGAAGGGGAAGCAAATATGTCCTTCTTCATGGGGCAGCAGGACAGAGAAGTGCAAAGCAAAAGGGGGAAAAGCCCCTTACAAAACCATCAGATCTCGTGAGAAATCACTCGCTATCATGAGAACAGCAGCATGGCGGTAACTGCCCCATGATTCAATTACCTCCTACTGGGTCCCTCCCATTACAGGTGCGGATTATGGGAACTACAATTCAAGATGAGATTTGGGTGGGGACAGCCAAACCATATCAGTCAGCTTTTAAAAATTTATAATTCGTTGCCATTTCTTATCCTAAGTATTCATTTTCTTACCTAATTTTGTATTGGTAATTTTATGGGTTTTATCAGTTAAAGAGAGTTCCTGAGTTGTGTAAGCCTCAGGCCTCACAACACCTGGATCTCCTCTGACTGGAGTTAAATATACACAAACATTATCTCACTGAATCTAATCCCGTGCTCCCTTTAGGAGGTAGGTACTATTATTAAGGCTCAGAGAGGTTAAGTCACTTGCCCAATGTCACATAGCTGTTAAGTGGGAGAGTAGGAATTTGGTGTTTGTGATTCTCTCCTGGAGAGAGATTGAGTGCTCCCTGAAAAAGGGAGCACAGGGGCATTGTCATCTAACCCAGCCTGTGGAGAGACATGAAGTATACCTGGAGGAAGTGATACTGGAACTGAATTTTAATATTTGAGTAAGTGTTGGCTGATGCCTAGAAGGAGACTAGAGGGGTGAGACAGCTGCCCACACAGACGACATGGCACATACAGGGTGTTGGAAGCAGACAGTGATGTGCTGTGGAAACAGGCAGATTGAGGGCTCAGGAGCATCTTGGATTTCTCCCCTTGGTCAACCCTCCAAACCTCAGAGCTCTGGGATTTGTTCTATCCTCATCATTGAGTAGGGCCAGATTTCTGATTTAGGGCCCAGGGTTCTCTCTGGGCCACTTAGGGTAACTAAACGCCCAGGTTTGTCTGGGACTAAAGGGTTGCCCGGGACTCAGGACTCTCAGTGAAAATGGAAAAAGTCCCAGGCAAGTCAGCATGAGTTGGTCACCCAGAAAGCTGGAAAGACCACTTTTCTGACAAATTGAAGCACCACTCTCCCCTTTTCTCAAGCCCAGGCAAGGGAGGTGATATCCACCGGCAGCTCCTGGGTTTGTAGAGGGGAAGGAAGTCTGAGGTGATGGGCAGTTCAGCTACCCACCTTCTCCCACTTAGCTCTGCTTTTGGATTTTAAAAGAGCAAAGCTCCACTGCCGTGGCCACAGCCTATGTTTCCCTCAGCACACTCTGCAAAGCCCACGGCCCCGAAGTAACTTTTTTCTTTTCTTTTCTTTTCTTTTCTTTTTTTTTTTGAGACAGGGTCTTGCTCTGTCACTCAGGCTAGAGTGCAGTGACCTGAACATGGCTTACTGCAGTCTCAACCTCCTGGGCACAAGTGATCCTACCACCTTAGCACCCCAATTAGTTGGGACTACAGGTGTGCACCACCACACTTGGATAATTTTTTTTTTTTTGTAGAGATGAGGAGATGAGGGTCTCACTTTGTTGCCCAGGCCGGTCTTCAATTCCTGGGCTCCAGCGATCCTCTCGCCTCAGCCTCTCAAAGTGCTGGGATTATAGGTGTGAGCCACTGTGCCTGGCCCAAACTAACTATTGATTAATTAACTGGGTTCCTCATCCTTCAGACCACAGATTCCCCACCTACAAAAGTCCAGTTGGTACATGGGGTGTCAATGCAGGCCTTGTGGAGGGCCTGGGCCAACCATGGCATCTGCAACCCTTTTTAGTTTATCAAAGACCAAAGCGATATTTCTCAAACAATACTGCCTATGACAATCTTTGCCCCTGCTTGTGACAATGCAGATTCCTAGGCCTATACTCCTAGATATCTGAGTTCAGCACATCCAGGGTGTCAGCTAAGCAACTGCACCTTAGACAAGCTTTTTAGGTAGTAATGGTGCAGGTATTTCCAGACACTAGAAAAGAGATTGCACCCAGAAATTCTACCTTTTGAAAGTTATCCTAAAGGCAGTGCACAAAGGAAATTTAAGAGAATTATCATGCCAGTTTGTCAAAATAGAAACATTGAGGGGGAACATTAGATATTGATTAAGTAAAATTTTGTATCTCTATATAATAAAATGCTGGGCAGCCATCAAAAATGTTATTGTGGATCTCAATTGAACTGGAAAGATGTTTAGCATGTATATATTTATTAATAACAATGGTTTTATTTTGAAATCCGTTTAGATTTATAGTACAGTTGCAAAGATGGCACGGAGAGTTCTGGTATACTTTTCATGCAAGCTTCCCTGAATATTAACATCTTGCATAACCATGATTTATCAAAGCTAAGATATTAGTAACCATATAATTTTATTTATTAAACTACCAACTTCATTCAAATTTTACCAGTCTTCCATAACGCTCTTTTTCTGTTCCAGGATCCAGTCTGGGATAACCCATTGCATTTAGTTGTCATGTCTCCTTAGTATTCTCCAATCTGTGGCCATTTCTGTCTTTTCTTGTTTTCATGATCTTGACATTTTTGAAGAAGACTTACCAGATGTTTTGGAGGCTGTCCCTCAACTGGGGTTTACCTGATGTTTTTTCAAGATTAGATAGAGTTACAGGTGTTGGGGAAGAACATTGCCACTGAGGCGAAGTGCCCTTCTCATTGCATTGCAACAGAGAGCATGTGATATCAACATGACTTATCAGTGGTGATTTTAACCTGATCACTTGGTTAAGGTGGTGTTTGCCAGATTTTTCCACTATAAAACTATTATTTTTTTCTTTTTTATATGTGAGAAGTAAGTCACTAAGCCCAGTCCATATTTGAGGGAAAGAGAATTAAATTTCACCTTCTGAAGGGAGGAGTGTAAAATAATATATCATATGATCCCATTTTTGTAGAAAAAATATTTTCATGTGTTCATAAAATTTTATAAGAAAACAAACTACAACATTAACAGCAGCTACCCCTGGGTGATGGGAGAGTAGGCAATTTTTTCTCCTTCATCTTACTGATTTAATTTTTCTAATGAATTTTCCTTATGAATAGGTATAGCTTGTATCATAAAAAGTTGAAGAAAACAAAAAGACAAAAGGCAACATTTAAGACTTGGTCATGATTGAAGCAGGGAGGCAGAGTTAGTGCAATGGATAATCCAGTCAAGAGACCAGGTGATTTCAAAAGGCTGGAGTCTTGGGCTGAAACCGTAACAGTGAAAATTTCCAGGGAGAAATGCATGACACAACATTTAATTCAAAACCCAAGGGCACAGGTACAGGATGGAGTAATGGGAAGTGCTGGTGGGCACCAAACGCTTGATCTGTGGGATCGAGTCCTGGGTTGTTTATTTTCTGAAACCACAGATTCAGTCTTAGCTTATAAGATGTCTGGGTGCTAACATTGTTCATGTAGAAGCGGAGTGAGTGTCCAGCTCGAGGGGAGTAGTAGTCCCTGTCACAAGTGCTGTTAATGATTTTCCATGTTCCCTCTCCACTCACGGTCCCCTTAAGGCCAACAACTTCTTAATGAAGAAGGGCTCAAGTGATCCTCTTGCCTCAGGCTCTCAAAGTGCTGGGATTATAGGTGTGAGCCACTGTGCCTGGCACAAACTATTGATTGATTGACTGGGGTCTTTGTCCTTCAGACCACAGCCTCCCCACCTGTCTAACTGTGGCTTCACTGGCCTTAGGGCTGTGTTTGGCCTGTGCTTGGGGCAGGCCAGGGTGCTAGGAAGTTAACACTCGCTTAGTCCATTTGTGTTGCTACAAAGGAATACCTATGCCTGGGTAATTTATAAAGAAAAAAAGTTCATTCAGCTCACGGTTCCGCAGGCTGTACAAGAAGCATGGTGCTGGCATCTACTTCTGGTGAGGGCTTCAGTCTGTTTCCACTCATGGTGGAAGGCAAAGGGGAGCCATCATGTATGGAGATCACATGCTGAGAGAGGAAGAGAGAGAGAAAAGAAGAAGAGGAAGAAGAAGAGGAAGAAGAAGAAGAAGAAGAAGGAGGAGGAGGAGGAGGAGGAGGGAGGAGGAGGTGGAGGAGGAGGAAGAGGAGGGAGGGAGGAAGAGGGAGGAGGGAGGAGGCTCTTTAACAACCAGCTCTCACTCCTGAGAGAATGAGAGAATGGCTCCAAGTCATTCATGAGGGATCTACCTCGACGACCCAAACAGTTCCCACCAGTCCCCACCTCCTACGTTGGGGATCAAATTTTAACATGAGACTTGGCAGAACCAGACAAACCATACTCAAATCACAACACTACCCTTGGAGCAGCTTTAACCAATAGACAGATGGCAGTTGAGAACTAACTACCCAGCCTCATTCTCCTTGACTGGGGCTGCTCTATGGCATGCTCTTCATGGTCTCCCAGAATTCCCTGGGAGGGGTGAGCCCCAGTTGCCCATGGTGATAACCTGCTCATTAACCACTCTGCATCAGTTTTTCTACCCTACCTACCGTACTGGTTGGTATCTCCTGAGATCACCTCCAAGATAAATCCTTTATTTTTTCTGAGTAAAACAAGAATTTATTTTGACACACAAAATAAATAAACCTAAATATATCATTGTGTTTTTTTGGTTTGTTTTTTACAATATTTATTTATTTATTTATTTTTATAATTTTAACTTTTATTTTAGATTCGGGGGTACATGTGCATGCAGGTTTGTTACCTGGGTATATTGCATGATGCTGAAGTTTGGGGTACAACTGATCTCATCACCCAGGTATTAAGTATAGTACCCAATAGTTTTTCAACCTTTGCCTCCTTCCCTCCTCCCTCTAGTAGTCCCCAGTGTTTATTTTTCCTATCTGTATGTCCATGAGTACCCATTGTTTAGCTCCTACTTAAAAGTGAGAACATGTGGTATTTGGTTTTCTGTTCCTGCATTAATTCACTTAGAATAATGGCCTCCAGCTGCGTCCATGCTGCTGCAAAAGACATGATTTTGTTCCTTTATATGGCTGCATAGTATACCATGGTATGTATGTACCACATTTTCTTTATCCAATCCACCATTGATGGGCACCTGGGTTGATTCCATGTCTTTGCTATCGTGAATAGTCCTGTGATGAACATGCAAATGCATGTGCCTTCTTAATAGAAAAATTCATCTTCTTTTGGATGAATACCCACTAATGGGATTGCTGAAGTGAATGGTAGCTCTGATTTGTGTTCTTTGAGAAATCTTCAAACTGCTTTCCACAGTGGCTGACCTAATTTATATTCCCACCAACAGTGTTTAAGCATACGCTTGTCTCCACACCCTCGCCAGTATTCATTGTTTTTGACTTTTTAATAATAGCCATTCTGAGTGGTGTCAGATGATATTTCATTGTGGTTATGATTTGCATCTTTCTGATGATCAGTAATGTTGAGCATTTTTTCATGTTTGTTAGCCATTTATATGTCTTCTTTTGAGAAGTGTCTGTTTATGTTTTTGCTCATTTTTTAATGGAGTTGTTTGTTTTTTCTGTCAATTGTTTAAGTTCCTTATAGATTCTGGATATTAGCCCTTTGTTGGATGCATAGTTTGTGAATATTTTCTCCCATTTTGTAGGTTTCCATTTACTCTGTGGATAGTTTATTTTGCTATGCAGAGGCTCTTTATTTACGTCTCATTTGCCAATTTTGTTTTTGTTGCAATTGTTCTGAGGACTTAGTCATAAATTCTTTCCCAAGGCTGGTGTCAAAAATGGTGTTTCCTAGGTTTTTCTCTAGGATTATTATAGTTTGAGGGCTTACATTTAAATATTTAGTTCATCTTGAGTTAATTTTGGTATATGGTGAAAGGTAGGTGCCCAGTTTTATTCTTTTGCATGTGGCTAGAGAGCTATCACAGCACTATTTATTGAACAGGGAGTTCTTTCCCCATTGCTTATTTTTGTTGGCATTGTTGAAGATCAGCTGACTGTAGGTGTATGGCTTTATTTTTGAGTTCTCTATTCTGTTCCATTGGTCAATGTGTCTGTTTTTGTACCAGTACCATGCTGTTTTGGTTACTGTGGCCTTACGTATAGTTTGAAGTCAGGTAATGTGATGCCTCTGACTTTGTTCTTTTTGCTTAGGTTTGCTTTGGCTCTTTGGGCTCTTTTTTTTTTTTTTTTTTTTTCCATATGAATTTTAGGATTTTTTTTTCTAGTTCTGTGACGAATGATGTTGGTATCTTGATAGGAATAGCACTGAATCTGTAGATTGCTTTGGGCAGTATGGCCATTTTAGCAATAATGATTCTTCTAATCCAGGAACATGGAATGTTTTTCCATTTGTTTGTGTCATCTATGACTTCTTTCAGCAGTGTTTCATAGTTTTCCTTGTAGAGATCTTTCACTTTCTTAATTACATGTATTCCTAGGTAACTTTTTTTGTAGCTATTGTAAACGGGATTGTGTTCTGGCTTTGGCTCTCACCTTGAATGTTATTGGTATATAGAAATGTCACTAGTTTTTGTACATTGATTTTGTATCCTGAAACTTTACTAAATTCATTTATCAGTTTCAAGAGCCTTTTGGCAGAGTCTTTAGGGTTTTCTAGGTAAAGAATCATCACCAGTGAAGAGAAATAGTTTGACTTCTTCTTTTCCTACTTGGAAGCCTTTTTTTCCTTTCTCTTTCCTGATTGCTGTGGCAGGGACTTCCAGTATTATGTTGAATAGGAGTAGTGAGAGTGACCATCCTTATCTTATTCCAGTTTTTGAGGGGAATGCTTTTAGTTTTTGCCCTTTCAGTATCAATCCTCGTCACAGATTCTATTGCTGGGGATCCCAGCCTAAGGCAGTCCCATTGTTTCCGGAGATCAGGTTCAATTCCGTGCACTGTGTTCATATTATTCCCAGGAAGGGACTGTCATAGTCTGAGTCTTGCAGCCAAGTCAGAGGGCTTAAAACTGGATACGCCAGGGATGTTTAACTTAGGGGAGATTTTGAAGAGGTGGGCAAGTTGTCTTCAGATGCTTGGAAGATCCCTCAATAAAAAGAGGATGTATTTTCTCTACTCCAGAATGTAGTAGCACTGATATGAACCTTGTACAGTAATAATGAGTGCTCCCACCAAGCTATTGGCTTCTTTTTTTAAAACTTTTATTTTAGGTTCAAGAGTACATGTGCATGTTTGTTATATAGGTAAATTGTGTGTCACAGAGGTTTGGTGTACACAATTATTTTACCACCCAGGTAATAAGCATAGAACCTGATCAGTAGTTTTCCCATCCTCTCCCTCCTCCCACCCCCTACCCTCAAGTTGGCTCCGTTGTCTCTTGTTCCCTTCTCTGTGTCCATATATACTCAATGTTTAGCTTCCACTTATAAGTGAGAACATGCAGTATTTGTTTTTCTGTTCGTGTGTAGCTATTGGCTTCTTTAGGTAGGGGTTGAGTTTCAGTCAACTTGCCATCCTCAGTAACCAGCATGGTGGCTGTCAATAAGCAAAGAATGGTAGGAGGCATTTGTGGGTTCCTGACCAGTGTTTATTCCCACCTTCTCTTGTCAATGGTGTTCTCATTTTCCTTAAGAGAATTTACCCCTCTTTCATTTCAAGTCTTTTTTTTTTTTACTATTATTTTAGGTTCAAGGGTATATCTGCAGGTTGGTTATATAGGTAAATTGTGTGTCACAGAGGTTTGGTGTACACATTATTTTACCACCCAGGTAATAAGCATAGAACCTGACATGTAGTTTTCCCATCCTCTCCCTCCTCCCGCCCCCGTACCCTCAAGTTGGCTCCCCTGTCTCTTGTTCCCTTCTCTGCCTCCATAGCCCATCTCTCTGGTTGCAGTGATTGGTTCAGAGATGGGCACATGACCCAATGTGAGCCAATAAGAGAGAGTCTTAGGAGTTGTGAGAGGCGCTGGCAACAGAGTTGCTCTTAGTTCTCCTGGAGGATGAGGTAAGAGGCCTGGTCTGCAGCAGCCATTTTGCTCACAACCTCATTGACCCAGGACGGCCATGAGAGCTTAAAGATGAGTGGAAAAACAACATGGAGGCCAGGCGCGGTGGCTTACGCCTGTAATCCCAGCACTTTAGGAAGCCGAGGCGGGTGGATCACCTGAGGTCAGGAGTTCCCTGGCCAACATGGCGAAACCCCATCTCTACTAAAAATACAAAAATCAGCAGGGCGTGGTGGTTCGTGCCTGTAGTCCCAGCTACTCGGGAGGCTGAGGCAGGAGAATTGCTTGAACACAGGAGGCAGAGGTTGCAGTGAACCGAGATAACGCCACTGCACTCCAGCCTGGGTGGCAGAGTGAGACTCCATCTCAAAAACTAAAACTAAAAATAAATAAGAATAAATAAAAAACCATGGAAGGCAGAGTGAAAGGAGAGCACCACCTGGTCTTTTGTGGCATTTTTGAACTCTGGGACAAGCCTCACTTGGAGCCATTTTTTTTCTAGTAATACCTTTTATAGGGTAAGTCAATTTGAGTGGGTTTTCTGTCACTTGTAATATTATGTCATAACTAATACTATGCTCAACACAGGTTTGCTGGTGGATACATTGTATAAAAATGGAGCAGATTTCAGGTAGGTGTAAAGAAGGGTTTGTTAAAACTCAGAGCTCTGAAATATAGTACAGAATGCTCTCTGAGGTAATACATTTTATATTTCCAAAGGAAGAAGCATAGGCTGCATCACCATCCTGTCAGGGGTGCTGAAGAAGGAATCCCTGTGGGTGGGAGATGGGTCTGTATGAATGAGGAAACAGAACCTTTCCCACTTTTAACATTCTGTCAGCGTGTAAATCTAGCAAGACTCTACAGAAGACAGAAAGCCAGAAAGGATATCTTTAAGAGGAACCACAGTTTGAGGGTGCTAATATAATATAAAATTATGACTGGAAGTGATTTGGGGCCTAGCTGTCCCCTGTTACTCCACATTCTTGGAATATTCCTGGCAGGAGATGGTAGGGTAGCGAATTCTGAGTGTGAGCTGAGGGAGTGACAAGGCAGCATCAGAGCTGGGTGACAAGGGGGGCCCCATAGTTCCTACAGATGAGCAGGACTCTGCAGAACTGCTGGTCACCAGGGACAAGCCCCATTTGAAGGTTTGGCTGTAGCTCAAGGACCCAGTCAACCCTTAGCTTGCTGGTGGGGGTGTGCGGTAGGCTTTAGAGGGGTCCTGTTCTTACTCTGGCACTTGTGTGAAGAGGAGGGCTTGCTCTAGTGAGTTTGATCACACATTCAAGGGCATATGAAAGAGTAGGCATCCTAAAAAATTTGTCATTTTTTTTCTCTTTCTTTTCAACTAGCTTCTGAATTTATAAATAACTGATAATGGAATTAGTTGGTTCTTTTTTATTTTGTGGGGGTTTACCAGCTTGCAGCTCTTTACATACACACCTATATGATGCTAAGCCTACAGTCAAGGGCTTAGGAACTCTGGAATCTGCCAGATCCAGGTTTACGTCCTGACTCTGCCACTGGCCTCCTGTGTGGTTCTGCCGCTAGCCTCCTGTGTGGTTCTGCCACTAGCCTCCTGTGTGGTTTTAGGAATCACATTTATCTCTCAGAGCATCACTTTTCTTATCCATCAAATGAGACCCATTGCATCCACCTCACAGAGCCACTGTAAAGATAAAACACAAAAATTATGCAAAAATCTTGGCATACCCCAAGTGCTCAAATAGTGAGAGGCATAAAATGCTTATGTAGGATCTTCGAGTAATTTAAAAAATGTATAACCTGTATAGGGCAAACAGAATGGGAGCCAGGGCTCAATTTGGCATGTTCCGCTGGATTGCTATATTTGCTTTGAAGTCTAGAGGGTGGCCTGTGCTCTCCAAATGCCAAGGCCACATAGCCTCTGTCCCTGCTCTTTGTCCCTTTAGTCTCCATCCATCCTTTCAGACATTGCAAGGCAAAGACATTGCATAGGCAGGGACATATCCATCCATGTGTCAACAGCTGATGACACGTTGTGAAAACCATCAAGGGCAAGAGGAATGAGAACAGGCAGTGAGATCAAAGTTTCTGAAACTCCCTCCTCCTCCATGTGCAGACATTCTGGCTCTTGAGGCTGAAAGTCAGCCTGCTTAAATGCAGTTCATTTCAATTAAATTTTCTAAATGCGAGTTCATGTCAAGCACTAAGCTAGTTCTTTGGGAATTTTTTTTTTTTGTATGCCTACTATGGGCTTTGCACAGTTTGGTGTTTTAAATACATTGTCTCATGACAACCTTATGATTTAGAAATTATCCTCTTTACCTGTAGAGAAAAAAAGTGCTCAAGAGTGGTGTAGCCATTTGCCCATGGTTACCTAGCTAGCTGGTGACAAAGCTGGGTTTCAAACCCAAGTCCTTGTTGGCTTCATGCTACCACTCTTCTGGGACACAAACATGGTAACTGTAAACATTGAAGCATTGCAATGGTGCTGTGGAAGAAAGAAAGGGGAAGTGTCTTTTCCAGCAATTCTCGTGCTTCATTGTACACGTGGATCACCTGGGGATCCTGTTAGACAATGGTTCTGAGCCTCTAGACTTTGCCTTCTTAAGAAGTGCCTAGGTGATGCCCAGGCTGCTGCTCTGTCTGCCACAGTTGGAAAAGCAAGGTTCTAGTTATTGATCTCAGACAGGCCCATCTCAGCCTTTTGAGAAGAGATACTTGATCAAAATGGTGACAAGAAAAGGGTGTGGCTGGTCAGTATGAATTCATCACTGCTGTTGGCAAAACGACTCCCCGGCTTGGCTACTTCCTGTGAGATCAGAAGAGTGGTACCCAGACACACCCAGTGATGGTGTGATGCTGCAGGCATGTGGCATCCAGTAGCATCTTGCTATGATGCAACTCAGGATAGCACCAGATTCAAGACAAGGCAGGTATGCCTCTGTGCCAACTGAACAAGGTAGTTTACTGCTGGAAGTTCTAAAAAGCCAAGGACGTGTGGTGGATGCTGATGGTGCCCTACCCAGATCTCCTTCACCAAGGGGTGCCCATCCCCAGCTGCGATGAATGTTGACTACAGAGTGCTCACAGCTGCCCTGTGCTGAATGAGGCAGTTCAAAATGTTGGCCTCAGCAAAATGAAAGCTGCCTCTTTCAGAGAGCTGCCTCTACCCCTAAAAGGTAGAGTTTCCTTGCTACCCTCCCTACCCGCTTAGAGGCAGCCTGTAGACAATGATTGCCCTTGGCCTCTAGAAGGGGCCAGTCTGGAAGGCTGCAATTCATGCTGCAGGGCTCCCCATGGGATAAGCTCAAGCAGACTCAGCAGGACCACTTCCTTGCTTAGTGTATTCCCCTGCCCCATCTTGTTTTCCTTGTTCTCTTTCTCCTGAGAGCACGCCCTCAATAAACTGCATGCACTTGAATCACTGTCTCAGGCTCTTCCTCTAGGTTACCTCACCTGAGAGAGACTTTCACACAAGTGGATGCTGCTAGGCACCAGGTGCCCTTTGAGCCCTCACAAAGGTAGCTTGAGATGGGTGCTATTATCTCAATTTCCCAGATGAACAAACCGAGGCTTAGGCAGACTTCTCTGGCTGAGTACTCACAGCTGAGAAGTTGCTGGGCCAGGAATGGCATGTGCCCATGCACCCTTCTGCTCAGCCCCTCTGCCAGAGCCTCTTCACACTCACCTTCACCTCACATGATGCTGAGGCACATGCCTGAGATTTGCCTTGCAGTGAGACTTGGGTATGAGTAAGAGGTGGAGGTGGGCTTCTCTGTGATCCTGCTCTTGGGCAACCCACATAGGTAAAGTTCTGTGGGCTCAAAGAAGGCCTAACGCAG
The DNA here is from genome assembly GCF_028858775.2 of Pan troglodytes. Taxonomy (NCBI): domain Eukaryota; kingdom Metazoa; phylum Chordata; class Mammalia; order Primates; family Hominidae; genus Pan; species Pan troglodytes. Next base: position 45,078,889 of record NC_086015.1, read on the forward strand.
AAGACCATGACTGTACTCAAACTGATTCTTGCACTCAGAGCTAATTCCTTCGAAAGTGTGTGTTTTTAACTTTTACCCAGGTTCCTTTACCCACATTAAATGTTCTCCCCTCCAGTTTTTCCCTGGACACGTCCTTGCCAGAGTGAATCATGTCAGGGTTTTTGCTCCATGCTCTGTAGAAAAGTAGAACACTTGGTTGGAACAAGAGACAGGATCCACAGACACATCTTTGGATGTGTAGCTGCTCATGGTGGCCAAGAACTTTGAGGCCACTGTCCAATTTGTTCCTCTGTGATCACTGTACACATCTTACAGAGAGTGCTCAGGTCCCTTCATGGTTCTCACCAGGCCAAGATTCCTTGATTTCAGACAGGGGGAGTGGGCTTAGGCTGTGGCAGGAGTGATTCAGTATAGTAAACATGGCAGGAACACAGGCCCCAGACTCCATGTGAAAGGGAACAGAGACCTTAGCCTGGAAGAGTGTCCTATGTCTGAGCTGGAGGAGTTTAAGGAGAGGGGTGGAGAGACTAGAGGGGAGTGATATGAGAGGCCTAGTGCCTAGCATCAAGATTCCAAAAACAGGATCTTGGCAGGGCTGATGCCAGTTTCCCGGTCTAGATTCCCCCATCAGGGCCCATCCCAGGGACCTAGCTCCTCAGCTAGAAGAGCTGCCCGTGTTGGGTTTTCTTTAGTGAAGCCCACAGACCCAAGCTCTGGCCTTGTGGCCGCTTCATTTTCAGTTGCTTATGCTCCCCTGTCCCGTGGCATCCTGCCCTGGGTGGTTGCTTTTCCCAGATGCCAGTGACGCAGATGGTTCCCACAGGCTTGCCTGCTAGTCTTCCATTTTCACATCTTGGTGGAGAAATTGTGGGAGACTTCAAGAACAAGACATGCAGGCCTCACCCCAGTTAATATGGTTTATATCCAAAAGGCAGGCAATAATAAATGCTGGCGAGGATGTGGAAAAAAGGGAACCCTGGTACACTGTTGATGGGAATGTAAATTAGCACAACCACTGTGGAGAACAGTGTGGAGGTTCCTCAACAAATTTAAAAATAGAGTTACCATATGATCCAGCAATCCCACTGCTGGGTATATACCCAAAAGAAAGGAAATCAGTATAGTGAAGAGACACCTGTACTCCCATGTTTGTTGCAGCACTGTTCACAATAACCAAGATTTGGAAGCAACCTACGTGTCCATCAACAGACGAATGAATAAAGAAAATATCCTACCTATACACAATGGACTTCTATTCAGCCATAAAAAAGAATGAGATCCTGTCATTTGCAACAACATGGATGGAACTGTAGGTCATTGTGTTAAGCGAAATAAGCCAGGCACAGAAAGACAAACACTGCATATTCTAACTTATTTGCGGGATTTGTTAATAAAAATCAAAACAATCAAACTCATGGACATAGAGAGTAGAAGGGTGGTGACCACAGGCTGAGAAGGGTAATGGGGGACTGTGAAGGGGAGGGGGAATGGTAAATGAATACAAAAACATTAGTTAGAAATAATGCATAAGACCTAGTATTTTGTAGTACAACAGGGTGATTATAGTCAGTAGTAATTTAATTGTACTATTGAGTACATTTGGAGTACTCAGCGTATACTCCAGAGTATAATTGGATTATAACATGAAACATAAATATTTGAGGGGATGGATACCCCATTTTCCATGATGTAATTATTATGCATTGCATACCTATTTCAAAGCATTTTATGTACCCCATAGATATATACACCTACTATGTATGTACCCACAAAAATTAAAAAATTTAAAAAAGAGTAACTTCCAAAGACAAAATATATTTCTATCTTCATGTGACTGCTGGAGTTAAGAAGAGGGAGAAGAAGAAAGAGGCATTGTCCAATTAATTTAAGGATAAGGATACAGGACAATGAGGCAAGTACCAAGTTTACTGGGGGAAAATATGTAAACAGACCTTAGATAAATAATCAGCAAGCATATATCAAAACTTACATGCATAGACATGTATCACCAATTCCTTTCTTTAAACTGTGATTAAATATACATAACATAAAATCTACTATTTTAACCATTTTTAAGTGTACAGTTCCATGACATTAAGTATAATCACATAGTTGTGCAACCATCACCAACATCCATCTCCCAGAATGTTTCGATCTTCCCAACTGAAACTCTGTGCCCATTAAACACTCATTCCACTTGGATAAGATACCTAGAGAAGTCAAATTCACCAATTCCTTTTAAGCAGATGCCACTTTCTACATTTCAGTTCTTACACACTAGGGAAATGAGAACAGGATTGATATTTGATTTGTTCATTCATTCATTCATTCAAGCTAGCACGCCTAAGTGTGAATAATAGAATTGCTTTCTGTTGCTTGATATGAACTAAAGTGAGAAAGGAAAAACAGAAAAACGCCTCAGTAACTTCTGAGCTACATTTTTCACAGGGCTGTGGGAGAGCTGGCAACAAGGAGAAAGGATGTATTTTTGGAAGGATAAAGCCCCCTTATTATAGTATTGCACAAAATTCCTGCTGCTACAGTTTCCTTCAGGAAAACTCCAGGCACGGCCAGTACCGTATGAAACAATGAAGACATTCTGAAACTGTGTTTTCAAAGCCATGAACAAACTTGAGGAGTGCAAGAAATGTCACCATAGAAGTCTGAGGAGATGAGGGTGTCCTGGAGACCACCCTGATTCAGCTTTTATCTGCTCTATTGTTTGATGACACACACTGCCTCACCCTTCCAAGTGTGGAAGGGGGAGTCCGGCAAGGGGAATTGTCCCATTTTGCTAGACACTTCTTAAGCTCCCAATGGCTGTTTGACGCCATCAGACTGAAAGTGTTAAAGGTCAGGAATGTATGTGACATTTTTCCATCTGTGTGCATGAAGCAGGGAAGCCCACGTCGATCCTTTAGTGTTTTCTCAAGGAAGAGCTCCGTGGCACCAGCTTGTTTAGGTCTACGGCAGGATTTCCCAACCTCTGCACCACTGACATTTCAGGCCAGATAATTCTTTGTTTTAGGCCGCTGTTGTCTGCACTTGTGCCTTATAGGAAGTTTAGCAGCATGCCTGGCCTCTACTCACTAGATGCTAGTAGCATCCCTGATGAAGTTGTGGTTGTGAAAACCGAAGAGGCTTCCAGTCATTATCAACTATCTCCTGGGGGTAAGACTGTCAGTTTTACAAAAAATTTTTTTAAAAAATGTTAAAAGCCTAGTTAAATTCAAATTTTAGGCAAGCAAAGAATAATTCTTTTTAACTCTAAATGTGTCCCATTGTAGTAGTTGGGACATACTTATACTGAAAAATTATTCATTGTCTATCTGAAAATCAAACTTAACAGAGTATCTTCTGTTTTATCTGGCAACCCTACCTGAGGGGCAAAATCATCTGCAGTTGAGAACCACTGATCCAGGGCGACCAACTGTCCCCGTTTGCCAAGGAGTTTCCTAGTTTTAGCATTAAAAGTCCAGCATCCTGGGAAACTCCTCAGTCTCAATATGCTGGGATGACTGGCCACCCTGGAAGACTTATCCTTAATTCTTTGTGCTGGTGTCAGCTTTCAGGGTCTCCATAGGCTCACAGCAGCCCTTGGGAGATGCTGTTTCATTCAATGGATGGAGAGGCTTCATTGCAAAATTGACAAGTAGTGCTCTTTAGTGTGAGCTACTAAATGGCCTTATTTTTGCTTGATTGTTGATTCACAAACACAACCAAAACATTACCAATAATGGCTGAAGTCAGTCTTCAAAGTGGCCTATTGATTTTCATGGCCTCAGAGTAGATTATTCTTCCCAGAAAAAGAAATCTATATCTCAGATATATTATTCTAAATAATCCAATACCCAAAGCTAATGGGACTTCTCCACCAGCTTGTAAGACTATAACTACACTTTGGTTTTCGTATAAATCCTCAAGATGGATTTTTTTGTGGATGTTGCCTTAATTCAGAATTGTATTGACTGGTCTCCCCTTGCTCAGAGCTGTTACTAGGCAACACAATTTCTTTTTTCTGTCATGTAATGTTGGGTAAGACAGCAAAGTGAGGCAGGGGGTGAATGGCGGTGGTGCTGTAGAAGATTCTTCTGTGCCAAGTTATCTATTGCTACCCATGGTATTACTCAGTGCAGCACAGACCCCAAGCCTCACTCTTGACAGTAATTTTTAACAGAACTCTGGACTTTAGGCAATACAGAAAGGAAATCCATCTTTGGTTTCTTTGGCCACCTTACAGCTCTATTACTTGACGGTACATGAAGGTAAAAACAGTGTTCTCCAAGAATTTGGAAGTGAGGCCATTTTCCAATAATTAAACTGAAAAAGTTCACACACATGGCTGTGACTAATTTGGTAAATGTTCTACAAAAGTCTGAGAACATTCCATAATTCCCATCAAGGCATCTGGGAAGGCTCTGAGAGGCAGGATGCAATGTGAGCATAGTGGTGTGCTGGAGCCTGCCGGTACCAGCACTCAAGAGCCATTGACTGTGTGCATCTCTTCCTGCTGGTAGCTTGAAATAGTCTTGGAGGGAGTATTTACACCATGGAACTTGACTTGGTGAATGTTACAAATTAGGGCTTCCCCCAGTGCCCCAGAGAGCCATTTGTTAAACACTTGCTAGTACACCACTGAATTAAATGTGAACATAATGAACACCTAGAGGCCTGACCAGTTGAGTTACCCCATGACTGAAGAAGGACTTTAGGAACAGCCTGGAGCATTTAAATGGGAGCCCCAAGACTCCAAAACTGGCCATTCTCTTACCAGTACCTAGCCAGGAAGAGAAGGACTAGCCCTTCAAGACACATGCCTCCATCCTGGTGTCAGGGATATCCTGTCTGTTAATCAGCTTCAAGCTGCCTTGGGAACCTTCTGAATATAACTTGGCTTCACAGATTTTGAATTCATAATGTTTTCCAGTTCTATTTCTCATTATAAATTAATATATGAGCATTCCAGGCTTACAAATACACATTGGGAGCATAAGTATGCTCCAGCATAGTAGTTACATGCCCAGGGTTGGAAGGAGTCAGACATACTGGGTTTGAACCCCAGCTCTGCCACTTTCTGGCTGTGTTGGAGCATGTGACTTAACGTCTCTATGTCCTCACCTTTATTCTTTCTGCTGATTAAGGCCCAGCTTAGCTTTCTCCATCTCCCACGAAGCTTTTACCTACCCTAGCACTCACTCATCACGCCCTTCTCTAAACCACTTATTTTGTTTTATTTCTAGTCTTGTCTCCACCAACTAAATTTTATGATGCTTGACAACTAGAATGATGTTTTATATGACTCTTTTATTCTCAGAAAGACCTGTCCCTATGCTGACCATGTAGTAGGTGCCTTATACAGGCTCATTAATAAGTTAGTTAATTAATATAGGATGCTCCAGATAGAGTACAAGGTATGTTTCACACTAACCCATTAAAAGCGCCCAGCCGCTCCCCTCTTCTAAATGCCTAGTGCACACCCTTCCCTTATTTCTCACCTTGGTGATATTCCAATGTCAAAAATGTGGCCCCAGATAGGATCCTTCTGGTTACAAGGAACAGAGAGTTCCAACTCAAACTGACTTCAACAATGAGCAAGCACAGAGATATTATAATTTGAAGGCAAGTAGAGATCAGCTGCCAGGCAATGCTGTCCTTAGGGATCCAGGAACCATCCCTCTTGCCTTTCAGGAATACTTGATGCTGGTCTCTCAGAGGGATGATAGCAGGATGACACCTTAGCACCAGGCGCTCATGGCAAAGTCCACAGGGCAAAAAGGCACTCTCTCTCTGAGTTCCTTCTTCACAGAACATAAACTTTCCCCAGACTGCCCCCCAACCAACACACACACACATACTGTAGGCTTTTCCTCATCTCATTGGCCAGGAGTGGATAACATGCCTTTACTTAACCAATTTCTGTCAAGGAAAATGGGAATTACATGATGTGCTTAGACTGACCACATGGAGTGGGATGAATATTAAAGGGTGCATCTCAGGGGCCCCCACAGGGTCTCCACTCAGCCTGTTCATTTGGCCTTTCTACAAGCACAACCCCATCCCTCTGGCTCCAGTCACCTGCTCCATCTACACTGCCTAAGAAGCTAACGTTTATATGACAGAAAATCAACTTTCTGTTCCCTCTAAGTGCCCATAGTTGCCTCATATTCCATTTCCTTCTGAAGGAGTAGGCAAAGATTTGGGCAGAAATCTAACCAATTCATGACCTCAGACTATGGTGTATGTAGAAGGTAACTTCAGCCTTGGGATGTCATTGGCCAGGAGTGGATAACATTCCATTCCCCAATGGAAATTTCCATCTGATATGCAATGCAAAACTCCTAAGTTGGCATCCCATCTTTCAGATAATAGTTAATAAGAACGTGTTATCAATGTCAGAGCTTGCTTACATATGCTCCAGGAGCACATAAGAAGGGAGAAAGAGATAAAAGAATTCATAGTTGTGTGATGCCAAATGACAGGATTTTTCCACGCAGCTGGCAAAAGATAACTGCAGTCTCATAATCTCTTGTTTGTCAGTTGGGCTTCAAAACGTGGCATCCAGACCCAATTGCTGTCAAAAACATTTGCTATTCAGGAACTTCAGAAAGGGAAAGAATACAAATATCCTGCAATCAAAATTATGCAGGTGCCATTGTCCTCCTCTTCCCACCTCTTGAGAGCCATCATCCCAAAGAGAAGATGGAGAAATACCTAACCTTTTTTTCTCCATCATATTTTTAATAGTAGCAATCATTTTCTTAACACATATTATGTCCCTGAGCCCTTTACACATTTATCTCATTTAATTTCTATCACAACTTTGTGAAGTTGGCATTAAAAATAATTTTAAAACCACCCATTAAGTAAAGATGAGATGCCAAGCTGAGCTTGATCCAAGGTCATTTCACGTATTGTCTTACTTTATCCTCATAGTAAGCCTAAAAGGGGGGTTATTATTGCTCCTCATTTTACGGATGAGGAAACTGAGACCCAGAGTAATTAAGTGTCTTGATTCAGATTACTAGGCTGTAAATGGCAGAGCTGGAAGCTGCATGCAAGGCGATGTGGCTTAAAAGTCTACCTTTTCACTCTACCAGTGTCACCCAAATATTTGATCTGTATTTACCCAAAGTCTCCTCTTTACTCTATGAACTCTGTAAAATCCCCAAAGTAACAGGCTGTGGACTGGTCATGCAGGCTGTCACTTTCTGGAGCAGCAAATGAGCAGAAGCTTAGCAAATAGGGCTTCAAGCCTTCACCGGAGCCAGTTAAATGTCCACGCATACATGAGGTTCTATCTCCTTGCTTTTGAGCCTTTGCCATTATTGGATGAGTCACTTATCTCACTGGAGTGAGGAGGAGGTTTGCCCCTCCTACGCTGTCAAGAATCGGTTGGAAATCTGCCCTTAACCCTGGAGCCCAAGTCAGAGAGAAGCCCTAGAACAAGGGTCTGCAAATACAGCTCACAGGCCCAATTCAGCCTACAGCCTGTTTTAGTGTGGCTCACAAGGTAAAAATAGGTTTTACATTTTTTAATGAATGGACAAAATCAGAAAAAAAAATTTGTGACACATGAAAATTATATAAAGTTCTGATTTCAGCATCCATAAATAAAGTTGTGGTGGAACACAGCCATACGCATTCCTTACATATTGTCTGTGACCATTTCTTGATATACAATAGGGAAGCTGAGTAGTTACAACAGAGACAGTAGTACCCCTAAAGCCTATAATATTTAGCAGGAAAAAGTTTGACAACTCCTGCCCTAGAAATGCTCTGAGCATCACTTATCCACCCAACAGGACCCCTCCCCACCAAACAGGACACATGTGGTATTTCCAGCCCCACACAGAGCCTAAGAAAGGGCTTCACAATCAAGCTGAGTCCACTGCTGTGCCTGCCATTTTTCCCTTGCCTACTCTAGCCTTATTCAAGGATATTTTTTGCTGAAGTCTCTAAGGGATATAAAGAAGCACCTCCCTACTGCTTTCAGGGTTCACTGCAGTAGCAGACCCCCACTCCCATTGCCAAGGGCACAGCTGCCACTAGCATCATCACTGCAGCACCCCCAGAATGACTCCCTTCACCAGACACCTTGCCCTTTTTCCCCAGACCCTGCCCCCTCACTAGCCCCAAATGATCCCACTACCAAGCATATTGTCCTTCCAGGCTCTGCTGGCTCTTGTGGGCACAACCATCAAAATGGGAAGACTGGCATTCTTTTCCTTCTTCTGATAAAGAAATGCAAACATTCCTTTGCATTTTAGTGAAAAAAAAAAAAAACTGTATTAGATGCTGTCAGTGCCCTGCTAGTATTGCTTGGATGTTACTATTACAGTATGTAACAATCAACTTCAAACCCCAGTGTATGTATGTCTGTGCCTGAGGCTTTTGCCCCCAGGAAGCAGGCCCATGTGTCAGGGCATTGTCATCGCAGCCTCCAGCAGCCCTCAACCCATGAGTCTCAGGAGAGGGTGTATAAATACCTCAACTCCCTCATCTGGCACCTTAGGAAGATAACTCTGAGGTGTGTTCTGTGCTGTTTCCCAGAGTTTCCCCAAAGGATTAAGTTCTAGTCGTCCCCTGGCTTTGTTCTCCTCTTCCCAACTGCTGTTCTCCTTATTTCCCAGAACCCTCATCTCAGGGTCTGCTTCTGGGAAGAATATAAATGAAGACTTCCAGTTAAATCTAAAACCCTGCCTCCCTATTCTAGATCAGGCATGGGTCATCTATGAGGAGACTGGAAAAATCTGGAGGGCAAACACTAAGTGTGCTCCAAGCAGCCCCACTGCCTACTCCACATGGAAGAGCCAGGCGCACAATTGGCCATCCATGCGCTTTGGCACCGTTTCTTCCTTCTTGTCCCCAGAATCACACTCCCAGTAGAGGAAGGACTATAAGCTGAAAAAGATGACCTCTCATTTGTAGTTCAGGCTGCAGACTCCCCTTTAATTACCTAAGGAGGCTCATTGTCACATGAATGACAGAAGCTGCTCTTTTATGGACAAAAACACAAGAAGAGGGGGAAGTTCAGGGATGGGGCAAAGGGAAGAGGGGAAAGAAGAAAAGGGAAAGATAAAGACCCAGATTTATTATCTAGAAAATATTCCAGTCTTTCTGAAAGGGTTTCAGCTATCTAGGGGAGTTGCTGAATTAATGGGTATGGATTACAGGGAGCAATTCTTTCTTTTCTTTTTGATGAAAGGGATGTCAATGACTCTCCTTAAGTCCTGACTCTGTAATTATACTAAAGGATCCAGTGATATTTAACTCAGGCTGCTGCTGCCCCTGGCTCCCTGCATTAGCTTTAGATAACAATGGCCACTCATGGTCACTTCTCCCAGGCCCTAACCCTCCCTGGGTTAATTTTAATACAGGCCTAAATTCCTCATCCAAAATCTTGGGGCCAGATATGTTTCAGAATTCAGAATGTATTTTAGAAAGGCAGTTTGGTGCACATACCACTTCATACATCAACACCCCAGTGAGCTCTGGGACACCTCGTAATCAATGACATTAATATTTCTCCAGCAGCATATATGCGTATTCACACCAAATGAGATCAATAAAGGCAATAGATAGCCTCCACTTAGTGCAGGTCAGATAATTCTGGAAAATGAAATTAACCCTGTTAGATTTTGCTACCTTGCAGATTTTAACCAACTTTTGGCTTTCAGAGCTTTTAGATATTGAGATTACAGACACAGGATTCTGGACTGATAAAGGCATATTTTCACAGCAACATATTAACATTTGAAAGGAAAGTGAATTCCGGGTTTCACCTGGGTGAGACCTCACCAGCTCCCATTTGTGAAAGCCAAGATGGGGCCAGGGCAGGTCCCAGTCCCTCAGTGCCTGGGCTGGGCAAAAGGCCTGTGACCGGTTATGTTATCATAGAACCAAGAGGGAGGGGTTGCCTCGTGAAGCCACGAACTGCTGAAACCCAAGCAGTCAGTGGGAGCGGCAACAAGGAGATGGCCAAGGCAGTCCTCAAGGAGCCATATCAAGTGTTGCAACTTAGGGACGAGGTATGAGGCTAGAATAGTCAAGACTCGTTCTGGGAACAAGGCAGGGGTGGGAGGACTTGGAACTGGACTGTGCACTGGGAGAAGGTCAGCCAGCTTGGACAGATAAGCACTAACTAGATTGGACTTGCCTCTGGAAGCCTCTGGTGGAAAGATGCATTCATTGCCTGTATGCAAATGCTCTGGTCCTCCCCCATGTGAAAGGATTAGGTCACCAGATTAGCTGAGGGCAGGCCTGGCCTCTGGGGCAATGGAAAGAGCAGTTTCTTCTGCCCAAACCGTTCTTAGTGGCAGATCCGGAAAGTGTGTTTTTGCACATGCTGCTATCTTTTATCCATCAATTATTAAAAGGCAAGTGACTTTGCTCTGAAGCTATTTTCTTTTCCCAGCAGATGGACAACTTGAGTTTGACTGTTTCATATGCAGAATTCAAACCTTAGTTCTCAAATCCTTGTTCAGGATCCTGGGAAGCAGAGCATGGCAGGGCAGGCCTCCAAAATGGATCAGAGATACTGGCGAGGCTGGCAGTCAAGTGGGGCCAGGTCCCCTGGCCATCCCCAAACATGGGGGCTGAGAATCTCCTGGCAAAAGAACTTGGACAGTATCAAGAATCAGAGCTTTGACACATAAACAAGGCATGTTTTGTGAGCTGAAAGTAAGTCTCATGAGAGTGTTACCTACAGAGCCTGGAGAAGCACCAGGCACATGTAATAGTCACACAAATAATAGCAGCAAACACACACATATAGCCTTATTGGGGGCAGGTATTGTTCTAGGTGTTTTACATAAATTAACTCAGTTAATGGTAACTACTTCATAAGAAAGTGTAGTGTATGTTTTCCGTGCTGTATCATGGCCCCTCATCCCACTCTTGACTTCAGTCCAACTGCAAGGAGGAGCTTCTTCCTTGGACAGTGCCACTTAGGCATGTGCCCATGGCTTGCTCCTCTCTGCCTTAAAGAATTGCTAAAGCTGCAGAAATCAGCTCAGCCCTCTAAAGGTCAGGGCAGGTAACCCCCAACCTCCCACTCCCTGTCCCAAGGCAACTATCTACCAAGGGGGCTAGGAGCTATGGATAAATGCTCTTGCCTCCCTTCCTTCAGGAGGACAATCCTGGGATGCTTCTGTGTGCTTCTCAGATGTGCCAATGCACTTGGGCTCCCACTGCCAGCAGCAGTAACCAATAGCACACCCTTAGGTTACTGTTTTCCTCCTTCCCTGCTCAATCTTCCTGCTCCCTCACTCCTGCTTCCTGGGATCACCTCCCGAATAAAAAGCCTGCAACCAAGCCCTTGTCTCAAGTCTGCTTGCACGAAGACCCAAACCAAGACAATGAAATATCATTATTCCTATCCCCGTTTTACAGATAATTGGTGCATAATGAATATTTGATGTTGACCAGATGAATTAATGAATGTGAGATCAGAGTGGGAGGAGAGTGATTTGAGCCAATTATGAAAAAGGAAGGCGGGGTCCTTAAAGGGGAGGAGAAGAGGAAGGATGTCACAACCAGCAGTTTTCTGCCCCTGGGCCTGAAGGGTGCTGCTGACATCACTATGCTGATGATCTATGTGGGCCCTAGGGCAAAAATGGGTTTCGCTGGTGGAAACAACCAAATTGGCATCCCTTTGAAATCTGTAGCCTTACTATAGGTGTCTCACAGAGGGGAGCTGAGGGAAGTGAATCCTCCTGTCCCCTGACAGGGCTCAGTAAAGCTCCTTGATGGCCAAGAGCATCTGTGGCTGGGCTGCAGAGATTGGCTCCTCGAGGCCTCTCCTGGGCATGGCCAGTGACCCAGGAGGATCTCAGGTTTGGCTGGCAGTTGTGTCAAACAGGGCAAACTGTGTACTACAGGTGACTCAGTCTGGGAGAGGGCCAGGGGAGATCTCCATTGTGGCCAAGGGCAGCTACGGGAGAGTGCCCGCCCACCAGTGTTCATACCGGAGTTTCTAAGCCTGGACAGCAGTCCCCACAGTGGGCCTGGACTTGGCAGAGGAAGGTGACAGCACGGTGGCCTCCAATAACCTGGTCTGACACATGTTCACACAAGCCATCTTGGAGACTCCTAGAAGTACCTTGAGACGGGATTTTTAAAAGACTGGAGTTAATGTGGCATAATTGGAATGATGAGCACTAGGGACAGCTGGTTTTAATGCTTTAACTTAAAGAAATACCCCTAGAGTTCCTCACCAGCCCTCAATCATGAAAATGTGAGCACAGTCTCAGAAGACAGACCGCCTACGCCAGAACCTCAGCTCAGACACCTACTAGGTATGTGCCACAGTCATGTCTACAATCCAGTTGTCTCCTTTGGAAAATAGGTACAATATTAGTAATTGCCTGGGAGATTTGTCGGAAGGATTAAATGAGATACTGCATTTAGAATAGTTAGCCCAGAGAATAATCACTCAATACCTGTTAGAGAATGTTGCCATCAGTACCCTCACACTGCCCCCAGCTTCTCGATTCTCAACTAAGGCAATGATAGTGAATATTTATCATTTTATTTGGCCACCCAATATTTGAACTCCTTTTTCATTGAGAAGTTCCCACTTCATGAGTCTTCATTGTCTTCAGTGGCTGCTTCCCACTGTAGATGCCAAAAATGCAGCAACTGGCTTTCCCAGCAGCCTTTGCAGCCAGGCACAGGCTGTACACAGGATCCATCCACCATGTGCCACCCTGGGTTTTGACTCTGGAGCTAGACACAGGAAGGGTGGAGTTCTCTCTCTCCCTACTGCAGGTTCAAGTTTGTGCACAGAGGTGACTGTGATGCCAATGATAGTGCCCAACATTCAATGGCTGAAGCAGTAGAAGTTTCTCCAGACTCCTTCCACCATGTGATTCTCGGTGCTGCTCCAGGCTGCTTATTCTCCAGCCTTACTGTCAGCATTCCTACTGATTCTCCAGCCACCCAGTGTTCTTTGCATCAAACTCTCTTCGGCTTCAGTCAGCCAGAGTTGACTGATGCCTGTAACTAAAAATCATGGCTGATACAGCTACATTGCAATGTGAGCCACAGCCTGCAGCTTGCAATGCCTCTACCTATGAGGGTCTCTCTTCAGTGTGAGAGAATAGTACCAAACTCTGCCAGAGTACCCAGAAGGGGCCAAGTGTCTGACAGAGCTAGAAGGAGGCAGGTATTGATGGCCCCAGATGAGAAACCCTGAGCTCTGGGCCCTCTTCCTGACTTTGTGACATACAGCTCTTTTTCTGAGGTTTCCTGAACATGTCCAGCTCTGCCATCCTCAAGGAAATCAGGTTAAATTAGAAAAGAAGGCACCAAAAAACTCCACACAACAACCTGCAAAGGTATGAGTAGAAGAGGCAGAGATAGACATGTAGACTCACTTATGTTCACACTCAGGGATGTTGTTGTAAAGCAGCTTTGGAGAAAACTGCCTACTCCTCTCTTCACCCCTCCTTCCTGCCCATTGCATACTGAGTCATCTGCAATACAGCCTAGTAGGCTCCTAATGCACATGTCCAGCACTCCAATTTATTTCTACCCCAGGGACAGTTCTACTTCCTGTCCCCCTCTCCCTCCCTCTCCTTCTGAGCTCTTCTGTAGGCAATGAAGTGAGAGTGTGCAAAAGTGTAGAATTAGCAGGCTTGGGTCCCTCACATAGCAAGTTATCCATCAGACTCAACTTATTCGTCTATAAAATGGGACCAATGATATCTATTTTGCAAAGTTGGTAATGAAATGACCATGCTAGTACTCTAAAAGATACTCTATAAATTTTGATCCTTTTCCCTTCTTGATTCTGATCCTGGTAGCCCAGCAGCCTGAGACTCACAGTATCCAGGGTCATGTTTGGCAGCAACCCAGGAAGGGTCAGCACTTGTAGGTAAGTGGGGAGGAAGGGAGGAGCCAACGGACCAGTGAGGATGCCAGGGATGAGAAATGATTGAGCTGTTTAACAGCAGAGGATGATTCTCCCAGGCTTGGGGGAGAGGTCCCTGGGCCACACCTGTCATAAAGCATCAGGAAACCATCAATCCACATCAAAGTGGTCAATTCCTTAGTCTCTGAGTGTTTAAATCACAAACACGATCAATACTGAACTCTGAATATTGCACCGGCCCTTCATCCAGAGGCTCCTGGGGGAAACACAAATAAAACAGGTTACCAGCCAACTCCTGCAGAGCCAGTCAATTCCTGCTGACCCACTCTTGGAGGAGTCCAGCTGCATTCTGGACATCAGGGGCCAAAATCACACACCCATTAGTGACATCTCCATTTCTATGGTAATTTTGCATAACAAGGTAACAGAATCCAACCAGAGCCATGTGACTCCAGGCAAAAGTGGAACTAGATTTTCACATTTCTTAGGTCGGATTCCTTAGAGGCAGAGCCTGCCAGCTCCCTACATGTGCTGATAACCTCGATAACCTTTTATATTTCTAAAATGCATCATAGTTTGTGAAGGTTTGGGCACACTATCTCATCTAAATCTTGCAAATTCATTCTGCAAATTGGGCAGAGCAAGGGTGGTTTTCCTTATTTGGAAAAGTAGAAAATGAGGCCCAGAGAGAGTAAGTAGCACCCAGCTGGAACTGTCCAGGCTGGGACGCCAGCCTCAGTCTCAGTCAAGACTCCAGGATCAGGTCTCTCCGTTTACCTTGCAAACAGTCAATATTTAAAATTTCCACTAATGGAACTGTTAAATACTCCTGTTTTTCTGACACCTTGTATATGGAATTATCAAAGCTTTCAGCCCATTTGCTTATCAGTCCCACCACCTAGACTGACATTTTATCTCGCTCGTCTTCATAGCTCCAGTGTCTGGCTTAATCCCACTTTCCAAATGTATTACATCACCTAGAAACAATGGTGTGTGCAGTTGAAGAACGAGCAAAGACAGACCCTGCATGCCCTTGAACGCCAGGCAAAGGGAATAACAATCCTATAGACTGGAGATGCACTATCATGGGCAGGGCCATAGCTTAATCCTACTTGCATTACAGTACCTGTGTTGGTCTGTATGGAAGATGGCAGAAAGGAGGTTCCTGCCACTGTTTCAAAATATCACATCTTGAACATGAGAGTTTTCGCTGAGGAAATTATATTATTGCAGAAGAACTTTGAGGGGCAGAGGTTAGATCCAGAACTCCTTAGCCTAGAATTCAAGACCTTCCATCAATGTTAACCACCCCCATCCCCTCTAGCTTTGTTTACCCTCCTTCTTCTTGTGTATCTCCGTCATTTCAAGTTACTTACAATCCCTGAAAAGGTAATGGTAATTCCAGACACAACACTTCTGCCCATGCTAATTTCTCTGCCTGCAATGCCTTCCATTCTCATCTCCTTGGGAAACTCCTATTCAGTGTTAGTACCTGGGGCAAATTCTAGGGCTCTTCCTACCGCTTCCTTCACTCTTTGAGGGGCTATGATGAGGCTGGGTCCAGTTTGAGGACCTTGATTGAGACATGGGGTCTAGAGGTAGAGCTTTTGGTGTAATCAAGGAAGGTCAAAGCTCTAAGCCTTCTAGAAGCCCAATGGCCAAAAGGGACCAGCAGAGGTTAAACCTGAGATTGTTTAGCACAGAAAGAAAATGAAACAGAGGCTTAAGCAAAGTGTCTCTGGAAGTTAGACAGAAGACAAATATTCAGGTAACTCATGTCCCCTCAGTCCTTTTTCTCTCGAATGGGAGCTGGATTTTTGCTGGGAGTTTGTGATATTTCTATCACTGCCTCTCTCTGCTTTTCCTTCATGAACCTCTGGGTCTGCTTCAACATGATGCTCTTCAGGAAATAACTAGAGCATCTGAGTTAGGACAATAGTCACCATTGAAGCTAGGAGCCTCCTAAAATTTAAACAGAAAAGTTTGAGGATTGAAAAGAATGGATAAGTCCTCTGGATCCTTCTCTTTATAAAATGCTCTCCTTTCCTTATCACCTTAGAAACAATGGGATGAACTATAGTGGGATCAAAGAGAGAGAATAAAATCTCAGAAGGACAAAGTCTAAACTTGGGGTTTTTCCTTTCTCTGCTAATGCACTGACTTTCATTAAATCCAGAATTAAGACTGCCATTTAAATAGCATAAGAGGGTAAATGCTGTCAGTGGACATGGCCCATGAGAAATACCCCTCCTTATCTACCAAGTTGTTTTGACAACCAATGATGCTGTTGAGTCCTCTGTTCTAGTTTCCACCCTCAGGCCATACTGACAGCCTTACGCACAGGTGGTCATATGGGGAATCCATTTGGCCTTCTGTCATAAACCCCATATCCTCTAGAAATCGATCACTTCTGGCCTTGCTGAATCACTTTTCCTGATGCTACATAAATGGCTTTAGGTGTTGGTAATCAATCATGGAAAACCAAAACCATCACTGCAAAGTTTCAGATAATCTATATTGAAAAACAATAGTCTGTTACTCATCTGTGTCCCAACCAATATTAGAAACTTCTCCACAAAACTTGGTAGAATGCAGGGAGGCAGATATGTATTAAGCGTGTATTGTATGACAGACATCATCTATTTTATTTTAGTTAGTCCTCCAGTAATGTGCTGAGATAAATGTCATTATTTTCCCTTTGTTGAGATGAGAAAACTGAAGTCAAGGAAGGCTAAATGATTTTTGCAGATTCTTTGGTAAGAGATCGTCACATTTTAGGTGTTTTGTTGTTTTGTTTTGTTTTGTTTGAGATGGAGTCTCACTCTGTCGCCCATGCTGGAATGCAGCGATGTGATCTTGGCTCACTGCAAGCTCCGTCTCCCAGGTTCAAGTGATTCTCCTGCCTCAGCCTCCCGAGTAGCTGGGATTGCAGCCACATGCCACCACGCATCACGCCCGGCTAATTTTTGTATTTTTAGTAGAGACAGGGTTTCACCATTGCCCAGCCAAGATTGTCACATTTTAAAGTCAGATTTGCCTGATTCTTGAACGAGCCATTGAATCTACTGAGTATCTCAGTGTCCCCAGAATTCTCCAGGACATCCCTGGGAGACTGAAGGCATAGTCAGGCAGAGAAGAAAAAGTGGTACAAGGAGGAATGAGGCAAAGGAGAAGTCAGGGAAAGGAGAGGAGAAAACAGAGGACCTCATGGTATGGTGTGGAACTGTGACCAAAATGATTATTACAAGCATTTCTCTTGTAATGTTCTGGAGTATCACCTAGCTGCTAAGGGAGAATCAAACTCCTTTCATGTGAAGGGGCTGAATGCTTTTGGGAAGAAAAGATGTCAAGGGTAAGACCCTGCTGTGTTCAGCTCTTCGTGCTGTAATAGGGATGGAATCATATCTCAGATAGCAGTTCCCCATCCAGTCCCTTTCCCCCATAACACATAGGATGGCCAATGGGTGGGACAATAGCCAGAGGGAAACATGCAGGGATTCAGGACAGCCTAATAATTTGTCACACCTTCAAACCAATATTCTTTCAATATTAGTTCAATATTTATGTAGAGGAGATGAATACTAAGTGGAGGAAGAACAGAGCTTCCCACTTTTCTTTTAACCTGTTGCTGAAATGTAACTTACACATGGAAAAGTACACATATCATGAGTACTCAGTGAGTTTCCACAAACTAAACACACATTGTTACCAGCACCCAGATTTTTACAAATAATGATAACATTACCAACATTCCAGAATCCTCCCTTATGTTCCCTTCCTGCCTCCTTCCAAGTATAACCACTATCTTGACATCAAACAGCAGAGATTAGCTTTGCCAGTTTTTGTTCTTTTTGTGGATGAAGTGATATAGCTTGTTGTCTTTTGTGTCTGACTTCTTTTGCTTGTCATCAAGTGAGATTCATGCACATTGTTATGTGTAGTTGAAGATTGTTCATTCTCTTTGCTGATTGTATTCCAGGGTGTAAATATACCACAATCTATTTATCCATCCTACTGGTGTTGGGCACTTGGAAAGTTTCCAGTTGTTGCTACTATGAATAGGGCCGCTATGAGCAATCTAGAATATCTTTTGGTGAACATATGTAGACATTTCTGTCAGAGAGATAGATATAGACATAGACATAGATAGAAATAGAGAGAGACAAATCATTTGATCATAGGGAAGGCACATGTTTATCATTAGTAAATGCTGCCAAACAGCTGCCCAAAGTGACTGTACTTGGTTAGATTCCATCAACATATCGAAGAGTATTAGTTGCTCTATATCCTCACCAACAACTAGTGTTTTCTGGGGTTTTTATTTGTTTTTTCACATGTCTTTTAGCAGGGTCACCACTCCTACCCCTCCATCCCTGAACCACTTACGTATGGTTTGCCTTCTAGGAATTCTGGGAACTGCAGTTGTCTTTATTGTGTTACATTTTAATGATGCTTTAGTACTTAGTACTCTTTGTATACTGGCATTCTGGGCCAGTGCTCCCAATGGGCCATCCCTGCCTTACCCAGCTCTAGAAAACAAACTCATAGGTGTAGCCATATTATCTTCCCATTGGGCTAGTTTCAATTCCTTCCCTCTGCCTCTCAAGAAAGCACATTAGTGTAAGTGAGTAGGAGGAGGGTTATCATGGGAATTACCATAAAT
Source organism: Pan troglodytes (assembly GCF_028858775.2). Lineage (NCBI taxonomy): Eukaryota > Metazoa > Chordata > Mammalia > Primates > Hominidae > Pan > Pan troglodytes. The sequence goes on from NC_086015.1 coordinate 45,097,425, forward strand.
CTGTCCTATTTTTTTTTAGTAAAGCATTTGCAAGCTTCAGCCCCTTAATAATTACTAGTAATAAACTTCTTGGTCATACCTCACTGACAACACAGGTTTGCCAACACCCGGCCATGTGATCCTAAATAATTTCATTCCCTTAGCACCACATTCAGCTCTGAACAAGTAAGTGGGGTCCTTGCTCCAATCCCTGTTCCTTAGCACCACCTCCACCACCCCCCAACTCCCAGTCCCCTAAATGTTTCCAACCCCCAACCCCTATTTTGGAATGCCTTCCTCAAGGCATTCCTAAGCACACTTCAGTGTTTGGAGCCAGCCAGGGCCAGCATTACTATTTGAGTGGTATATCCTGAGCATGGACCAGAACCATGTGAGCCCCAATCTCCATTTCTCCTTTTTGAACTGCTCTCTCACCCTCTATTCCATGGATAGGGTTGCCCTGCTGTGCTGAGGAGCTCCAGGACTTGTGTTTACGGAGTGGTCATAGGGCCACCTGATGCACAGACTGTTCCACTGACTGGTGTGGTATTTCTTTCAAGAAATTTTGGCCAGGCATGGTAGCTCCTGCCCGTAAGCCCAGAACTTTGGGAGCCCAAGGTGGGAGGATTGCTTGAGGCCAAGGGTTCAAGTACAGCCTGGGCAACATAGAGGGACACCATCTCTAAAAAATAAATGCAAAAATTCGCTGGGCGTGATGGTGTGCACCTGTAGTTACAGCTACTTGGGAAGCTGAGGTGGGAGGATCACTAGAACCCAGGATTTCAAGGTTTCAGTGAGCTATGATTTGTGCCACTGCACTCCAGCCTGGGTGACAGAGCCAGACCCTGTCTCTAAAAAATAAAAACAATAAATAAAATTATAATTTTTTTAAAAAAGAAGATATCTCACAAGATTGGGCTGCCAGATGGTGCTGATACTGCTGATCTGAGGTGACGCTCACTCACATCAGACACAGGACAATGTCAGGGCTCTGGGCTACCAACAATTCAACACCAGCTCTTGACTTTGGACCTGTGCATGAGTTGGCCCATCCACATGCCTATGCCCCTGTGTTGGTTCTCGCCCAGTCGTGTTCTGACCATGTTGCTGCCTTCCATCTGTGACATCTGAGGGCAGCAGGAAATTTTACTCTGTACCCCCTAGTTTGGACACCCAGAGCACTCACCATGCCTCCTCTACAGGCTCTGCTCCCTTTCGGGCAGTCCTCCAGAGTTGGCTGCACCTATCTTCTCCAAGGGTTTTCAAGACTGTTGTTCCACAAAGCCAATGGCCTATTGGATCAACATCCTTCCTTCCCATCAATGGATGTGCTGATATCGTGTTCTCTCAGGTCAGTCTTAATCCACCATACTTGGGCCTGAGCCTATCTACTGGTGTGAAAGGAAAGGGTGCAGTCAACATTCAAAGCAATCACAGTTTAGGAATATATTGATTACAGCCTAGAGAGTTCAAGAGAAGACAGGGTTGGAAGACATGTTGCATGTTGTACTACAAAATTCTAAACAGTAAATTTAACATGACCAGAACATGCAGTCTCATTCATAGTTTCCAGCATACTCTGGATAAGACTTGCACTTGTAGTTGTGATGGTTAGTTTTATGTGCCAACTCAATTAGGCTATAGACCTACCTCAGTTATTCCATCAAACACAAATCTAGGCATTGCGGACATGCTTAGCATCTACAGGCAGTTGACTTTATGTAAAGGAGATTAGCCTTGATAGTCTGGGTGGGCCTCATCCAATCAATTAAAAGGCCAAAGAACAGAGCTGAGGCTTTACTGAAGAAGAGGAAATTCTGCCTGTGGACAGCAGCTTTAGCTCATGTCCAGAAGTTCCAGGCTGCCCTTCCTGGCAGCCTCCCCTGTGGATTTAAGACTTGCCTAGCCATAGCCAGCCTCCACAATCACATAAGCCAATTATTTGCAACAAATCTCTTAATATATGTACATATCCTACTGGTTCTATGTCTCTGGTTGGCCCTGACTGATATAGCAGTCATCATCAGTGATGCACAGTAGCAATCTTTGAGAGAGTCACTGGAAACCATTATTCACAAGCGGCATAGTACATGATGCAGTGTCATGAGTAATGATAAAGCCAGCATTAAATACATGGCATTAGGGAAGTACAGAGGCAAGAAAAATCTATTTTGTTTCAGTACAAAGAGATTCCGAAGATCCATGATATTATGAGTGTTGTTACCTGTTTCTCACAGTGGGAGATATGAAATTAACCAGGAATGGTGAATTTCACAATAAAAAACATGAAGGGATGCTTCCTAGACCTACAAAGTGGGAGACAGTGCACGGATACCACAAACTTCACGTGCACTGATAGGACAATAAACAAATGCGTAAGTACCTCTTCTCTACACATTATTCTAAATCTTTACTGATAAATCACTATGCCTTAAGTGGACCCTTGAATTTTCTAATAAATGTATTATCTAATGGTCTACATAGACAGGGGCCCTGCAAAAAATATTTGCGCAGGGCTCACACACCCTAAGAGTGATCATGCTGTATCTGTTTTCCCATTGGTAATGAAAAATTTGACTGGTTCTTCTTCAGAATTCCTTCCACCTCTAATATTCTGCTTCTTTCCCTAAGGAATGCAAAGCACCTTTCATCTAGACCTAGAACAAACTTCAGCCCAAAGAAGTTGAGTGTTTTTATTTGTTTTAAAGTAAATTCTCCCTTCACTTATTCACTCAGAGCCTCTTGCTCCATTCAGAGAGGACTTCACTGCTCCATGCTCAGACCAAGAGCATCCTTCTTGGGACATCTCCCACCTAGACTCTCATGACAGGTATATAGCCCAGGTTGAGTGTAGGTTGGGTTAAAATACCAGGCTCACATCTTCATGTCTTCATACAAAGACACTCAGCCAGGAGGCCTTGCAGGTAAATTCTGACCAGTCCTCTTATGATTGCCGAACAGAGTCACATTGCCTAAACCTGACCTTAAGGCAGTGTAACTGCTGCTGCAAGTATTTCTATACATAATACTTTGACCCATCTCTGGCCCACACACTTGTGCATGGATGGATATGTAGTGAAAGGACTGTTGGCCTGGGAGTCGGGTCCTCCAATACCAGCTCTCTTCCTAATTAGCTCTGTGAAACTAGGAAAGCTCCTTTTCTCTCTGGACTCAGTTTCTTCATCTATAACATGTATGAGGTGGACTAAGACACTAAAGATGCTTTCAGCGCTTACATGCTGCATTTTCTTTTAATATGTAAAAGAAATTTGCAAGTAAAGTGGAAAGAATAATGTAGCACCACTTATACCCCTACTGCTCAGGGTGAATGTATATGTGTGTATGTGTGTACACTTTTAACTTGTATAGGTAATATATTCTCCTTTTTAGTAAATGAAGAAATCAAATCAAGCATCAACACCTAGGAGACTCTAAGCAGGATACACTGGCACCTGGCAAGATACAGTCATCAACACCTAGAAGGACACGTGGGTCAGGAGTTCCTAAATGACAGCCCTTGATCCTGATTGGTTCACAGGAATGATTGGTTTGACCAACAACGATTTTTAAAGGATGAATATTGATGCCTTTCAATGGAGCATGTCTATGGGGCCTGGTTCCATTAGAGCACCCCTCTCCCCAACTTCCTATTCACCGCATCACTCACATTTACATATCCCACGAGACCATCAAAGGCATTTGATTTTGTGAATATAAATTTATTATGCCTGCCTGAGAACAGAAGTAATAAGAATGTTTTCTACCTTTTCATTTTACCTCCACTATAGATCCCAAGAGATGTTACATGGACAAGAAGGGCACAAAGAAGTTTATACTTCCTGCTCTAGATTAATTGTATCCCGATACAACACAGGAAGGACATGGGCTTGAAATGAACAGACTTGGGCCCAGATTCTAGCTCCATCATTTGCTTCTTTATCCAGAGCCTCCAATTCATTTGCCTTCCAGAGTTTCTGCAGTGATCAGCAAAACCATCTGACACAGGGGACCACACAGCGGGAACTCAATAAATGCTAATTCCTTCTCTCATCCTGTTGCAGAGTCAGCCCGAACCTCTCTCCAATATCTTCTACAGGGAAAAGATCTCTTGGGCTCACCTAGGCTGGGCTGTGGTGTGCAATTCTTCATTAAGAGATATGAAGAGCCCAGAAATGGAAAAGCTGGAATAAAGGAACGCAGAGTGGGGCTGCCCGTTTTGTTCCTTTTGCAAACACACACAAACATGATGGTGGGGAACAGCACCAGGGACATGTCAAAGACGACAGCAGCACTGGTCAGGTGCAAATTGCCCTTCGAAAAATGCCTAAGGCAGCACAGCTTTTGGCAGTCTTTTTTTTTTTTTCTTTTCTAATCAAGGCAAAGATTTCTCTAAAAAAGCACATAGTAAAGGAAGCCAAAGGAATGTTAGTGCCTGTCTCTAGAAGCCACATTTATCTATTTTTAGTCCCCAGCAAAGCCCAGTACACTGTAATCAGTATAATAACATGCTGTCTTTCATAAAGACAGATGACACAGTTGACCTTCAGTCCCCATCTGGACACAGGACGTGTGCTGTGGGTTGTTTTGTCAGCTGTGGGCTTGGATTATTTGTCTGTACCCTCTCATCTAGTTTGGATCAGAACCAGGTATTTTCAGGAAGACTAGAAAATATGAGTGTGGGGTCAACTGGACCTCTGAAAAAAGAATTGGTAGATGTGGAGTCTGAAGGCATCATGGGTGGAATTAGTATGGAATTTTGCTCAAGTTACTTACTTCTGTAAAGACCTACTGGCCCCTTATACTTTGTGGAATAAAATCTTCACCTTGATCTTTTTCACCCAAGTTGGTAACTCAATGCAGTCTTCCTGCTGGACCACTTCCTAATCTTGGGACATCAAATATATACTCTCAACCTCCTTGAACACAATAAAACTTAACTTTCTCCAGGTAGGAAGCCATGAACACTGCATATTGCACATGGGACCTAAAGACATGGGAGGAAGAAACAGCATCAGGTTGTCTCACGTGGTGAAGCTTTCAGAATACCCTCCCTTACAGGCAGCACTGTCCATCCACTTGGAACCTTCTCTTCCTACTCTCCACAGCAATCTTAACCATCTCTCTGGCTTCAAGCTGCTCTTCTTCCAATCTAGACTGGGTTCATCCCACTAGATGACCCAAGCTTTTCAATATTACATGTAAATGTTATGGCTCTTTCAGTCCCTGCCTACTCCTGAGTCATTGGTCTCCAAATCTCAATGTCATTCTGCTAGTCCTGGGAAAAGTACAAAGAAATCTCTTACCAAGCCTCATTTTCCTCACTTGTAATGTACAGATGACTTCTTAGTTCCCTTCCAGTTTGAAATCCTAGTCCCAAGAATGGCTTTTCCAACTGTGAACAACCTGATACAAGCCTATCATCATTGGATATAATTGGGCTATATACATACAGGTAGAAACAGGTATAACTATACACAGAAGACTCATCTTTTATACATGCCATCACAACCTGCAATTGTATGTAAAGACCTTAGTCATTTACATTGTAGCATTCAACCTTCACAATAAAGTTAATAAAGGCAAGGGCAGGTGTTGCCACTCAAATTCAGATCTTCTGACTTTAGGGCCAGGGCTGTCTATGTGACCCCACACTGTATCCCTGGTAAGCAGAGGCACTGGGAGCTTATACGCCTCAGAGAGAGTGGGTAATGGAGTATTCTCCCCTCTGAGTCCTCTGAGCTGGTATAATGCTATAGTTAAGATCAGGCCCTGCATCAGACTGAGCTAAATTTGAATCTTATAATTTAGTAGCTGTGTACTGTTGAGCAAGCTATTCAACTTCTCTGAACCTCAAGTTAGCATTCTGTAAAATGAGGGAATTAATAATATCACAATGGAGTTATGAGGATTTAATGAGGTAGTTCATGGAAGTGCTTAACACAGATCTAGCACATAGTGCCCCCAAAATAATAGTATTATTTAGATTAATATTGTATATTAACTTGCATTGATTCCCAAAGTATTTCCTGCCCTGTCTGTTCAGAATCATTTTAATTTTTAAAATCCAGGAGCAATACACTACTCCTAGTGGAGAACTTGAATCCAAGGTGAGATTAGATGAGCAGGTTCAGAAAGGATGTTCAAGAAACTTGATGGAAGAAAAGGTACCACTTGTAGAACTCTGTGGTCTTTCAGATTGTTGTAATGCCAGTGATTCATTATAGCCAACACAGAGCAAATCATTTGTTAATAAACAGAGCATCTCACAAGGAATGCTAACAGGTCTCTTTAAAGGAGCACCAATCCCATAAAAAGCCAAAAGTAAGAATAAATAATAGCAAGAAGCTTGACATTCAATGCAGGACATATTTCCTGCATGGGGCCTGCTCAGAACACTTAAAGGTCCATCGGAAAACAGCATCATGCAGAAGCGAGGTCTGCAGCCAGGTCAAGCCAAGCCACCTTTCATGCTGAGACCCCGACTCTTCTGAAGTTACAAAGTTCAAGGTGAATCCTCTTCCACATCCCAGATAACCAGCTGCCACTCAGGCATTCCTGATAAAAGTTCATCCAGGCTTAGAGTGAATGAAGTATTAGGGAGATAACGAAAAAGTACCCAGGGTCAAATACAATGGAATCCACTTCTCAAACCAGCCCACGACTGTTGAGTGTGCAGCTCCTATATTCTCTAGGAATCCTCTCTCAGATACATCTGGTACTTCTAAATCGGTTTCATCTTTTAGATGTATATGGAAGAGTGGAGGTTTAAGTATCTTGGGAGGAAATCTAAGGAGATACAGAATAGAACAAAGTGAAGTGCTGTGATCCAAAACTGGGGATCCCTGGGTTCTGCCTCTGCCTGTGGCTTGTGCGCTATCTATGACCCATGGCTCGCAGTTCTGATGGAGGCTGACCCTCCACCTGTGAATATGCTCAGTGGAAATGAAAGCTTCCAAGTTGGGGAGGGCAAGAAGACTCTTAAGCCTTTCATACCCTGAGGTTCTATTTCCCTTCCTTTCTCTGGTCCTCAATTTCTTAATCTGTAAAGCATGGAGCCTAAGCAGGCCTCTCTAGACCATACATGATATGCTACAGGTCTTCTTGAATCCAAGGGGTCATCAGACATCCTCTTTCTTCAGCCTAGCTCTGGCCTTAAGCCAATTCCTGCCCACCTTTTAAAAAATGTGCCTGTGTCACTGACTACCCTGATGTTCAGCTCTGGAGTTGGAAGTAGGATCTGATCATAGCATCCTCAGTGGAAGGCATTTACCACATGACATATAGATTAACTCTGGGAAGACATGCTTAGCACCAATGGCACATTTCGTCTTTCCTGGGCAGAACCTGACAAATCTAACCATTTCTGAAGCAGGGCCTTATACTCAGGGCGACCCACTGGTTTATCATCCAAATAGGGATACTTCTGAGAGTGACAAGGGTCACTAACGGCTATTAATTAATTAATATTAATTAAATGACTAAGGGGTATTAATAAATACACCTGAACCACAGGACTGTCCCAGGCATCCTAGGACTTTAGGTCATCATACTTAAACATATTTATAGAGGAGAGCCTGTGATAATTTCATCATTAGCCCAAGACAAGAACAGATGCCCCAGTGTGGACATGCATGGGGTCAGATTTGGTTATCACATAGGCCTGAGGACACTGCTGGCATTGAGCTGGTGGGCATCAGGGATGCTAAATGTCCTGCAATGTACAAAATAATCCCACACAACAGAGAATTATCTGGCTCAAAATGGCCAAAATTTCCCTACTGAAAAATACTGATATGGTGGGATAAGAATAATTGTAAACAATGATATAAAACGCAGGATGACAACTTCAAATGCCTTCAGGGCCAGTCAGGAATGGAAAGATCTATGCCCCTTCTTAAGGAGTTTAAATTTAAGTCTTTAAAACAATGCCAAACAATTTCCATCCATATGCACTAAATTTGGCTTTTGGCCTCCAGATTGTGGCCTTCTAATAGACATTTACTGATCAGAAATTATGTCTATGTTATATTAAGTAAAAACGAAAAGCTACAGCGTAATCCCATTATGTGTGTGTGTGTGTGTGTGTGTATGCATTCTCTCTTCATACATATATAAGGAGGGAGAAAATTCCTATATGTATGTATGTCAGTCCATACATGTATGTACATATGTGTATGTACACCAAAATTCTGGAAGAATATAGAATGAAATTTAGAGTGACAAAGAGAGTAGATGACCTGAAGTATAGGTATTTTCCCCTTTAAAGTTTTCCATAGCCATGGACAAATATGAACATTTTTAGCAGCTATTGGCAACTACTTATGATGAAGGCCCCCTGGGAATAGTCTATGAAAAGAAACAGCAGCCACAACTCTAGGGTCTGTGCCTGTGATTGTCATCACATCCCAAATGATTTTTCCTAACCCTCAATCAGACTTCTGATGGGCATAAATCCACAACCCTGGGCTCAGCCTGTTGACCCACAGGAATTAGAGCAATGTTGAAGGGTGGGGTGCATACTGGTGGGGAATGGGAGGGAACTGGTTGCAAAGGAGCAAACGATTCTCCACTCGCATGTTATACTGTGAGGAAAACACGTGCCCAGGCCACCAAGGCAATCATTTCTGGGCTCGAAAACAGGAAGAAATTCACTAAACACTACATCGCCAACACAAAGAGTAGAGAAGATTTGCCAAGAGTGCAGTCCTGTCTTGACCGGGACATCAGCATTAAAGGCAGGACCCACTGCCAAGCTCATGATTTCTGAAGCAAAGGGGCAGCCACTTGCCTTAGGCCTCCTCTGATGGCTCTCAGATAATCTTAACTTGGGCCTGTAGATGACAAGGGGTCACTGGGACTCTTTTCCCATTTACGTGGGAGGAGATGACTTTTCTAAGCCCCTCAACCTCCATGATTTCCCCCACTCTCATAACAATCCTATAATGAGCTGGGCCCCTTCCATGTACTAACTCATTTAATCCTAACAATAACCCTATGAGGCAAGCATTACTGTCCCCATTTTACTGATGAAGAAACAGAGACTCAGGGAGGTTAAGTCTCACAGCTAGTCAGTGTCAGGTTTCAAGTCTAGACTTGTCAGTGCCACAGCCTTTAACTTCCTGTGTTCACCCACCATTGCACACCTTCAAGGAGCAGCAGACAGAGCTGAGGTAGGTCCTTCATGGGCAATGTAACCATTGCAGCTAGCGCTACTTGAGGAAAATGTCCAAAGACACAAGGGGCTCTGGAACTGGGCCTTTGGAGACAGGACGTGGACTGACCATCCAATTGATCTGCTGTGCCACTGACCCAGAAATCAGCCAGAAATTTCCTCGATAATGCCTGATAAAATTAAAGAGCAATGGTAGTGAGAATTGAATGTGGAGAAAGTGATCACTTTCTTTTTTCTTTTTTTTTAAAACGGAGTTTTGCTCTTGTTGCCCAGGCTGGAGTGCAGTGGCATGATCTCGGCTCACTGCAACCTCTGCCTCGTGAGTTCAAGCAATTCTCCTGCCTCAGCCTCCAGAGTAGCTGGGATTACAGGTGTGCACCACAACACCCAGTTAATTTTGTATTTTTAGTAGAGACGGGGTTTCACCATGTTGGCCAGGTTGGTCTCAAACTCCTGACTTCAAGTGATCCTCACCCACCTTGGCCTCCCAAAGTGCTGGGATTGCCAGCATGAGCCACTGCGCCCAGCTGGAAGTCATTACTTTCTCTGAGTCTCAGATCCCACCCAACTTTGTGAAATCACATATTACTTATCTATTGCTGTGTAACAAACAACCTCAAAACTAAGCAATCAAAACCCACCATCATTCACTCAGTTCATGATTCTGTGTATTGGCAATCTGAGCTGGGCTCAGCTGGATAGTCCCTCTGCTCTTGGCTAGGCTCCCTCGTGTGCCTGCAGGTCAGTTGTCGGTTGACTTTGTAGATGGTCACTGTGCTCTCTCACATTTCTCAGGCCTGCCCTGGACAGCTGGGCTGACTTGGCTCTGGTTTACTTCGTCTCTCATCATCTAGCAGGCCAGCCTGGGTTTGCTCACATGACTGGACAGGTTTTGAAGAAAAGTTCACAAAGGCTCCTTGAGGCTTAGACTCAAGAATTGACATTGACACTTCTGCCACTGCCTATTGGCTAAAGTGAGTCTTAAGGCCAACCTGGATTCAAGGAGTAGGGGAATAGACTTCACCTCCTGCTGGGAGGAACTGCAAAGTCATATTGCAAAGAGGCATACTTACAGAGGGGAATAATGGTGGTCCTTTTTATAAATAACTGTTATTTATTGGCTTGACATAAGTGTAACTGGTAACCACTTCATGCTTTTCCAAGATAGTCCTAACTACTGCCCCTTCCTATTCAATTCAGATTGTCCTGGAGAAACTTAACCAGGTGGAGGCTAACACCCAATCCCCACCCCATCTCCACCCCATTTCCTGCATATTGTACCTAATAGTCTTCTTCAATTCTCCTGGAAACTGTAGCCCAAAAAGATAGCCCTCCTATACACACACTCAATTAGGGTGAGAGAGCCCATTGCCTTACCTTTGGGGGACCTTGTCTCAGCTGGATCCCAATCTATTTCTCTACGCACTCATTATTATTAAAAAAGCATTTACGAATACCTTTCACCTATCACATATAGAATATGCCTATTACTATTCTAGTATTTAAGAATATAAGGAAAAAACTAGATCTGTTTCTGTCCTCATGGAAGTCACAGACTATTTCTCTAGGGAGAATAGACACAAACAAATATTATCTTCATTTCACAAATGACATGAGGCCCACCATCACAGAGATGATATGGGACATGACCTGGATTTGAACTCAAGCAGGTCCCCTTCATAGCCCATGTGTCTATTAACCACCATACTTCGCAGCAATAGCAGGACCAGCCTTTGTAGTGTAATTGGGTAAAGGCCAAATTATGAGAGACTAAGGAATATTTGGGAGGTAAGGAGCAGAACTATAGGAATGTCCCTGCAGAGTGACAAAGTGTGGGAGATGCAGAGAGAAGGGAAACAGGCAGAGCTCTTCCCGCTGCAGACTTGCTCTGAGGGCTACAGAGAAGGTGGAAGCCCACTCCCTTCAGCTGAAACTTGGGCTCACACAGAGGCCTCAACAGGGTCCTAAGAATTGGGCATGGTTCCTTTCCTCCTGCCAAAGTCATTCTCCTAGCGTTCAAAGTAGTCTTCAAGGGAAATCTTACTGCTTTCCCCAAGTGCCAGACAATATCAGCTTCTTCAAGACAATAAGGAGGTATGTGTTGGCTCTCTGGAAGTGTTTGCCCAGTGAGCCAATTTATATTCATTGTGATTCAGCAATTATTTACTGCATTCCCACGGGTGTAGCGCCAGCTGGAGTCAGACTTGGTAATTGTTTCCCACCTTATCCTCAGCAATTACATTCCAGCTGATGGTATGTACACCGATATAAATTGTTCACCAATAAACACGTCTCTTAAGAGCCTTATTTATCTTACGGAACCTTCATGAAATAATCATACAGATTCATCATGCCATATTCTGCGCATAGACTTTATAGGGGATCCTCCATTAACTTTAATGGGGAAGTTTGTTAGGTGTCTTTTTCCCCCTCCCTTGGCATAGATCAAAGTTAGTGCATGGCCAATAGAACACACATTTTTCAAAAGATCTCCTGGGTCGTTCCTACCCACCTCCTCAGTGACTGCAAGAGTGTCTTCTCTTCTTACATTTTGCCTTCTCCACAGTAGATCAACTTCTGCTATAGGCCCACACTTTGTCCTCAGCCCCTACTTCCCAGTACGTACTGACCTCATGCTGGGAAAATATTCCTGCCTTAAAACTCCAGTATTCTTTCTCTCCTTCACCCAATGTCTTCCTACTCACTTTTGCCAGTATAAATCTGTCTCCACCGTTCCCACCTAAAATCATGGCCTTCTGTGGGTGCTTCCAGCTACTGGATGCCCCTTTTCCCTTGGGTTCCTGCCATTTCATACTCACCAAAAGTTTCTGATCCTGCAGGCTTTTGTCATCAGTTGGAATATGTCACTTTCAACATTCTGATTTTCTGCTGATTGGTTGGTTTGTTTTGGAATTGGCTTTTGAATTAGTTAGAGGAAAGGTTAAGCCACTGTAATAAAAAGACTCCCAAGAAGCTTTGGCTTTAAAAAGCTTATATTTTCTCTCTGATGTAACAGTCCTGAGTAGGTGAGCAGCTTTGCTTCACGTGGTCATCCCAGAACCTCAGTTCCCTCCACCTTACTGCTCCACAGTCCTCGGCTATATGGTCAAAGCCAAGTCACAGGCACATCTAGCACCTGTGTTTGAGCTTATGGGGTAAGGAAAGAGGAATTCCAGAAAAATGGCTTTCCTTTCATGTGACAATCACCTGGAAAGGACACTTCCACTCACCTCCCCTTGGCTCAAGCTTGGTCCCAAAGATGCATCTAGCTGCCTCATACCTGGCGCAGACTCTGTACTATGCATGGGAAAGGGAGAGACTGGGGTTTTGCAGACAGCTAGCACTTTCCCCACAGCTGCATTTGGTTAGCTTCTTCAAACCAAACTGCTCAGAGTCAAACAGGGTGAAAAGAGAGTCTTTGCTCACAATAAGATTTCTGTAGAAGAATGAAGTATAAGCCAAACACTGCCACCATGCCACAAATTTTCCTGAACTAAAAACACTTTCTTCAAAGTTAATAAAGGGCTGCGCATGGTGGCTCATGCCTGTAATCCCGGAACTTTGGGAGGGTGAGGTTGGAGAATCACTTGAGCCCAGGAGTTTGACGCTTCAGTGAGTTCTGATTGTGCCACTGCACTCCAGCCTGAGTGACAGAGCAAGACCTATCTCTAAACGTATGTGTGTGTGTGTGTATATATATAAAGGCCTTCAAAAAAAAGGCATCAACCTTGTCTTCTCTCTGACACACAGCCTATCTGATCCATCAGTAAATACTGAGGGTTCTTCCTTGACTATGTTCAGAATACATTTCTCACCACATCCACCACCAATCCAAGCCACCATCAATTCTCTTCTGGATTATTTTAATAGCTTTCTAATGATTGAAATTCTGCCTTCCTACAGTTCTATTCTCAACACAGCAGCCAGAGTGATCCCTTTAAAACATAAATCAGAACCTTTTACTTGTCAACTCAAAATTCTTCAATGGCTTACATCTCAAATCAGGAGGAAAAGCCAGAATACTTAACAATGACCTACAAGGCCTAATCTGATCATATCACCTACCAGTCCCCTCCCTCCTTGCCTCCCAGCTCACCTCTTACCCATTTTTTCCTGCATCCTACTCTCTCCAAATCTGCTTCAGTGGCCTCCTTGCTGGTTCTAAAACATGTCACCACATCCTGCCTCAGGACCTCGCACCAGCTTTTCCCTCTGCCCTCGCCCAGACTCCCAGATGGTTCCCTCCCTCACTTCCTCCAGGTCTCTCCCCAGTGTCACCTTCTTGCTCAGATTTTCCCTGACTGACCCACACAAAATAGCTATCCCATATCCAGTTGTATGCTGGCAAATATTTAAGAACCAGCTGTCCCTGAGTTGTAGCATTTTTGTGTGGGATCTAAATACTCCCACTGTGGCCAATTTCAAGCTACCAAGGTCATTGAACATGAAGCCGGGGAGAGAGGCATACAATTTTCAAGAGCTGACACAAGCCAACTGCAGCACATCATTTCCCACACCTCCCCAGCATTCTCCCAACCTTTATCCCATGTTAGTGTTGGTCTCCTTAGCACCTATCACTGCCTGGCTTATACTTCACTTACTTGCTTGTTAATAGTGTGTGTCTTCCTGTACAATGAGAGCTGGACAAGGCAGAGCCTGTATCTTCACTGTCATATCTCTACCATTCAGAATATCTTAGTCATTCAGTAACATTTGTTGAAATGAATGGATGAAATGGCAAAGAACATAGAAAACTCCCACAAGAGAAAACACATTATAATCAAATGTATGGGAAAAGTTTCTGCACCACTTATACTAATTGTCTAAATCAGTGCCTACCAGTGGGAGAGAAAGCAATGCTGTCTAGAGAGCGTGGAACAATAATTCCTTAATTGAAACAACTGGACAAGTTGACTAGATTTAAAATGTGCTACACTGAAAGAAGCTGGAAGAAAATAAAATCTGGCAGTGTCCAGGGGAAGACAGGGAGATTCTAGTTGGGTTTAAGAATCAATGAAAATAAGCAGGATGCAGTGGCTCATGCCTGTAATCTCAACACTTTCGGAGGCCAAGGCAGGCAGATTGTTTGAGGCCAGGAGTTTGAGACCACTGTGGGCAACATGGCGAAACCTGGCCTCTAAAAAAAAAAATTAGCTGGGCATGTAGTCCCAGTTATTGGGGAGGAGGGCTGCGGAGGGGGCAGGCAGAGCTGAGGCAAGAAAATTGCTTGAGCCCAGGAGGTCAAGGCTCCAGTGAGCCATGATCGTACCACTGCACTCCAGCCTGGGTGACAGAGCAAGATCCTGTCTCAAAAAGAAAAAAAAAAAAGAAAATATATTCAGGATTAAGTTGGTGTTTGTGAGGATGTCCTAGAAAGTTAAAACCAGCAGATGACAGTGAATTGGTAGGTCTTTCTGCCCTAAAGAGTCAGACAGATGGGAGATACTAATAATTCAAGAAACACAATGGAAGCAGAGGTAGAGTACTATGTTTCTGCTAAAAAGTTAATAATACACATTTTGATGGCAATGGCCAATGTGAGAAAAGTTGAGAAGGAAATGGTACCATCATACATAGCTGGTAACATTGTATATTTGGTTTGATCCCTTTGGAAGGTAATATGTTAAGAAGAATAAAAATGTTCATACTGTCAACCAGTAAGCCAAAGGAAGAATTTAACAGAAGAAATTGACTATAAACACAAACATTCATACAGTGGTCACCATCACAGCCCAAAATAGAAAATAATCCAAATGTGCATTAGTAGGGAACGATTGAAAAAATGATGGCATAGTAACTCAATGGAATACACGTCATGAATCCCTAAAAAATAATTATAAAAAACATAGCAATGCCAGTGATGCTGTCGAGTGAAAATCCAGACTACGAATTGTAGACTATATGTTGCAAATCTTTAGAACTATATTCACGACATGGCCAAGCTAATGGAGAATGTGCAAAAAGAATTGTGTTGGTGAGAAGGGGATTTTTTTCTAAAATTGACTTTATTTAATTACTAAAGTTTTAATGTTAAGCCTTTCATAGCAGAAAATCATTTTTACACAAAAATGGAGGGGAAGACTGAGGAATGAAGGGAAGACATCCTTCTCTTGGTGGCTGGTCAACTACTAATGTCCCAGAAAGTCCTCCATCACTGAGATTGCTGAAGAACATGGAGACACAGGCCTTCTACTCACAGAGCATCAGGCAGCTTGGCCATGGTGAACACTTGATCCATCCTACATACCCAGATTGGGACAGAAAATCACAAGGACATTGGGCTTGGGTGCTCTTAAGGTTCCAGTGGTCACACTACATGAATAACTTGAGACAATGAAATTCTTGAAGACACTTCCTACCTTCCAGGCTAAATGCTGAGCAGCAGCACCAGGCTCCAAGGCCAGGGCAGGAAAGACCCAACCTTCCTTGGTTAGCAGCTAAGGAAACTTCTGCCCCTGGAGCTTCTGCTGCCAGAAGCTTGGGGCTTTTAGCAACTACTGAATTGGTTTCTGAGCCTGCCAGTACTTTACTCTCAGAACAACCAGAGTGCAAGAGCAAGAGGGGAATGCTTTCTTCCTTCCACAACATGTCTTTTTTAATAGCTCACTTTTCCAAACTCCTCCACACCCTATGATGAGAGCCATATCACCTCAATGAGACAATACTTGTCCAGGTCAGATCTGATTCTAGACAAAACTACATTTAAAGTCCCCCATAAAAAGAGTTGTCAGTCCTAGCCTGAATCTTATCCACAGAAAAATAGTCTCCAACGTTTTGCAGCTCTGCCCATTTGGGAGGCAAAGCTGTGTCCCACAGCTCAACCCGTCTGAAAGTTCTACTAATTTAATCCCTTTCTACATGGCTGCAATTTTACCACTCTCTTCCTTTTCTTCCTGTCAGCTGACACAGAAAGCAGCGGCACCTCGGAATTATCACCATCACACTTAACTGAGCCTTCATTTATACCCACAGCCTGATAAACTGTTCTCATCCCTTAGTTTTACAGCAATTCTATGTAGTAGATACTGTTATTATCCTCATTTTATAGATGAGGAAACTGAGACAGAACAAAGCTAAGGAACCTGCCTAAGGCCACATGGTAAGTGGCAGAATCCAGATTTGAACTACTGCAGTTTGATTCCAGAACCCATCCCTCTCCATTATGTCCCCGCTCTCCTCCACAGAATTCTTGACACTAAAGAAGAGAGGCA
The DNA here is from genome assembly GCF_028858775.2 of Pan troglodytes. NCBI lineage: Eukaryota > Metazoa > Chordata > Mammalia > Primates > Hominidae > Pan > Pan troglodytes. Next base: position 45,113,787 of record NC_086015.1, read on the forward strand.
CGACATTCACAATAGAAATGTTTCCAAAATTCAGTTTGCTTTCTAAAATATTTCTGACTTGCTGGGAATTTACTTTAATATAACCATCAATTCACACTGATGACCTAACTCAGGGGAGGTAAAAAGCTTTCAACAATAGGCCAAACCAACAAATGTTTCCTTAAAAATGAGCCTCAAATCTAGATCTGTGCACTGGGAAGAAAGGCATCTTTCTCAAACTAAAAAACAAGTTTGATTAAATCTTGTGATACTTCTAGGCCTAAGTAACTCTGCCATGGGCTTGCAGATTTTTTAGACTTTTCTTGTTGATTTAGACACAGTATTGTCTAACCTACTGACTTAGGGATCCTTTCCATATGTTAATAGGATTTGACTCAAGAGCTAAAAGGAAAGCAAATAGAAATGGGTGTGAGAGATAAAGATGAGAGACGAGGACAGAACACAAAGGAGCACCTTCCCTACCTGCAAAAAACAGATGAGCACAGGTGGTCTGAATGAGGGCAGAGAACCTATAGGGGGCAGGGAAGCAAACTTCCAAAGTCTGGAGAGCTGCTGAGTGACCAGGCAGCAAGAGACCCAGAATTACTGGCAGCGCTACCCCCACTTTAGGGCCTCCCTAAGATACCATAGTTGAATGGAGGCTGGTGTCTTGCAGTTCAGCAGATGGAAGGGGCATATAAAATTACAAGAGCAAAACACCAACTTCACTCTCAACATAACTTCATTTATACCTACAGCCTGATAAGGAAGGAAGAAGACCGTGTCCTAGTCCTAAAACACAAAGCTAATCACAAAACTTCCGTTCAAAAACTTCCACAATACCCCAATACTCCTGTAGGTTACTACAGGATAAAGCCCTGACCCCTCCACCTAGCACACAAGGCTACCTTCCTCTCCAGCCTCAGCCCTCAAGATTGAAAGCTTCCAGAGCACAGTCATCCCTGTTCTTTCCTAAATATGAGGCAGAAACACCAATACGCCACGCCATTGCTGACCTCCGCACCTGTGCCCACACTGCACAGGGAAGGTGTGAGCCTTCCCTTTCCCTACCCCTAATACTTATTTTGCAAGGCTTGCTACACTTCTCTTGCCTTCCACCCTCTTTACTTATCCTTTCCTTTAGGAAAGGATACATTACTCATCTTTCCTCTGGACTCCAAAGTGCAGTGTTTCCTCTGGGCTCCTTCCCTCTGGGCTCCAAAGTGCAGTGTTCAGCCTTGTTTAAACACCCACTGCATGATGTAATGGTTGGTTACCATACCTGCCTCCCTTACTCTGCTGTGAGCAGCCAGCAGACAGCCACACCTCACTCATCTTTATCTCTCACGCCCATTCCTATCAGCTTTCCCTGAGGCTCTTGAGTCATATCCTATTAACATATGGAGAAGATTCTTAAGTCAGTAGGCTACGTAATAGTGTGTCTAAGTCAACAAGTGAAATCTTTAGAAATCCACATGGTGGTAGATAGTTTCGGAAGCGAAGGCCCGGAATGTGGTGTGCTAGATGACACAAGCACAGATGATCTGAGAAATTAACCTGCATAATGTGCCTGGAGTGAAGTGGACATTCAATGAATGTTGGTTGAAACCACGTTTTCCATTGGCCTTGACTTCTCATGTGCCTATAGATAAGATTGGGTTTGCACTTGGCACCTCTTCCCAGAAAGACTATACCTGTAAGAATTTCCCTAAATCATTCAGAGGAAACCCCCTTTTAGCATTAAAAACTAGTTTTTTTATCCAAGAAACTGGGAGAATTGAAAAATAGTACCTGGCCAGTATGTCCCCCATTACCATGTCCCCATCCTTGCCTGGGCTACTGACTCCCTTCTGCATTCCCTCATTCCCTGGTTCCCTCTCTTTCCCCTTTCTCCAATCCCACCAGCTTCAGGGTTCAGAAAGGCCAGCCTCAGGCCCGCTTCTCCTCACTCTCCTCTGTCACGGTTATTTACTAGCCTGTTTGGTTCAACTTCCCTGTCCACATGATAAAGGATAGTGTCCACAGCACCAGCAGTTTCCACGATGCAGGTCACATTACTGAGTCACCTGTCAGTATGTCATCAAGCACACCGAATTCTGAGCACTCACTTCCAAAAGTGTCTCTGGCTGTTCTGATTTCTAAAAGGCTCCTCTTATAGATTTATTGTGGGGTAGATACAGGACTTCCTGGCCTTCTGGCTTGAGAATCTTCTCCATATTTTAACATGATTTGACACAGAAGCCTCAAGAAAAGAGATAGGAATTTGCCTTTTCAGTCTACCCCAAAAGATTTTTTTCTCTTAATTTATCCCTCAAAATCAGCCAGGAACTCCTAGGCCAGCACACTTCAGAAGACCTGTCCCCTTGGCTTCTAGGGAATGCAGTAGGATTGCTAGAGAACCAGGGCTAGGGGCCCAGCACTAGATTTCCTCCTGCAGGAAAACAGCTTGGGTCTGCTCTGTCAGGCCCTGGAAGCCCTCCAGTACAACTCAGACTCAGGTACAACTCCACAAGCTCTGCTTCCTTCCTGGAACAAGTTCCATGCTTGGCAGGGCAAAGTTGCCGCAGAAACAGGCCTTTCATCCTTACCGGTCTGGCTGCAGGACATAATTCCTCTAGAGAAACAGCAGCATGCCAACAGCCTGGCCCAGCCCCTGAGTCCGGCCCAGGGCCTCAGAGCACTCTGCCTACAGCCCCCAAAGCCACTGTTACTGACCCCAGAACTATATTGCCTCCTAGGGTTCCTGGAATCAGCTGGGCTTCCTGTGAGCATGTGCAGTTGGACTAGACCCTCCAAGATCTGGTCTGGTCCTCGGAGTGAGAGGCAGAGCCTAGGGAGACTTCCTTATCAGTTCTCCAGTGTCCAGTTCTCTAGCACTGTCCAGTTCTATACCTGGATCTATTCTAATTTCTAAGAAGCCAATTGCTCCTTGGAATTCCCCTATGATAAAACCTGGCTGCAGTCTAGTACTTTGGTGTGGGAAGCGAGTTAGCTGTCTGCTGCATCCCAGGACCCACCAAGGCACAGAGTTATGTGCCAAACCCAGCTTCCCCTGGAGGACCCCAGAGCCACCTGACTGACAGAGTGGTGGCTGAGGAAAATAGGGTGACTGGTAGTATGTGTCAGTCAGGTGGACTAAGAAGTCACAGGGTAAGGCAATCACAGACAGCCAGGACATTTCAGAAGCAAAAGACAGCCCAGCAGTGGACCAGCAAGCCTGGAGTCAGGAGCTAAGCCCTAGCTCTCAATCAGCTTTGGCAGCCAGACAACAGTATCTGGGGACACAGAAAGGGGCAGGCAAGATCAAGGGCAAGGCAGAGACACACTGGAAGACCTGGGGCTCAGGCAGGGGTCCCTCAGCAGCAGGAATGAAAGAGTGGCCAGAGTAGAGCCTGGGGCTCAGCAGAAGTTTCTTAATTCCCTTTAGACTGAGAACAGAATTGTCCTGGAAACCTCCTGGGTCTATGAGAATGTGACAAAGAGTCCCCGCCCATGAAGAGAAAAGGGCTTCATGTGATTCCAGCTGGCAGAGGGGAGAATCAGACCTGCAGAGAAAGAATGACACTCTTTCTTGTTCCCATCTAAGGCCCCTGACCTGAATTAGCCATGAAGGGCTTCAGTTCTCCAGGAAGCCTGCATAGAGAGAGGTCTTTTCATCCTCAGGAAGAACAGCACCTCAGAAACCCTTCTTGCCACCTGGTCTTTTAAGGGTAAAAGTACCAGAGACTGTCAGAATTGTGGGGCAAATACCACCCCAAATGTGGAATTATACAAACTGGGATGATAAAGGGAAAATGCTCTCTTGTTTTTAAGATCATAGAACTTCTGCACCCAAATGAACTCTGTCCCCCAAAAGCTTATCACCAGGAGATAATATGTGTATGGCTTTCCAGAGTAATGCTTTTTGGCAAAAAGCATTTTTGGGCATCCTGGGAATTCAATCGGAAATATATTAATCCCATACATATATCAGTTTAAGGAGAGTTGACTTTTTTATTGTGTTGAGCAAAAGTAAGTAATGCTTTTGGGCAAAAGCATTACTCTCCACATCTTACACCCTAGTGATGCCATTGCTGGAGATGTTTTGAGACTCCTCCTATGGAGGCCTTCAGAGACCATTTACAAGGCGCCAGGGAACCAGCAGCAGCATCATAAAACCACACCTTGCTTTTGACCAAGAATGGTATTATTATCCACTATATTAGTCAGGATCAGGACCAGAAAGCCAAATCAAACCAGCTTTCCTGTCTTTTTCTAAAAGTTTTATAGCTTTACAGTTTACAATTGAGTTTATGATCCATTTTGAGTTAATTTTTATATAAGGTGTGAGATTAAAGTTATGATTAATTAGATTAATTATTATTATTTTGCCTATGAATGTCCAGTTGCTGCAGTATTATTTTTTTAAAAGCCTATATATACTCCATTAAATCATTTTTACGTCTTGTCAAAAATCAGTTTGGCATATTTGTGTGGGTCCATTTCTGGGTCCTATGTTCTGTTCCATTGATATGGTTTGTGTTACCTCCACTATTGCTATGTTGTCTTGATTAGTGTAGCTATATAGTAAGTCTTATAATTGGATTCTACACAAAATTTAATTCAGGAAATAGAAGGCTTGAATTGGATTCCTCCCACTTTATTCTTCTTTTTCAAAATTATTCTAACTATTTTAGTTCCTTTGCCTTTTCATACACATTTTAGAACAATCTATATCTACAAAATAAAATCCTGGGATTTTAATAGGAAGTATATTAAACCCATATATCAGTTTAAGGAAAATTGACATTTTTATTGTGTTGAGCCTTCCAGTTCCTGACCATGGTATGTCTCTCTGTTTAGTTAGATTTTATTTGATTTATTTCATTAGTGTTTTGTGGTCTTCAGCATATAACTGTTGCACATTTCATTAGCTTTACCTAGTCTGGTATGTTTTTGTTAAATTTACATTTAAGTATCTCATTTTTTTCTGAGCAATTACAAATGGTATTGTATTTTTAATTTCAATGGTCACATGTTCATTGCTAATGTATAAAAACACAATCAATTTTTGTATATTTATTCTGTATCCTGTGGCCTCAATAAACTTACTTTTTAGTTGTAGGAGGTTTTCTCTTTTTATTTTTTATTTCTTGGAATTTTCTATGTGGACAGTCATGTCATTTGCAAGTAGGAACCATTTCATTTTTTCTTTTTCTACTTTAATGCCTTTTATTGCCTCTTCTTGTTTTATTTTACTGGCTAGAAATTCCAACACATTGTGGAATTAGAGTGGTGAAAGCAGACATGCCTGCCTTCTTCCTAAATTTAGGGGTAAAATATTCATTCCATTAGTAAGTATTAGGTTAATTGTGGGGATGTTGTAGGTTCTCTTTCTTGAGTTGAGGAGGTTTCCTCTATTGCTAGTTTTCTGAGTTGTTTTTAACCATAAATGGATATTAAATTTTGTCAAATGTTTTTTTCTGCATTAATTGATATGATTGTGTAATTTTCTTCTTTAGCTTACTAATGTGATGATTATATGGAATGATTTTTGAATATTGAATCATCTTTGCATCCTTGGAATAAACTTTATTTGATTCTGGTATAAAATTTTTCTAATATATCACTAAATTCTGTTTGCTAATAACTTGCTAAGGATTTTATATTTATACTCATGAGATATATTGATCCGTAGTTTTCTGTTTTTAGTAAAGTCTTTGATTTTGGTATCAGGATAATACTAGCCTCATAAAATGAATCAGGAAGTATTCTCTCCTCTCCTATTTTCTGGAAGAAATTTGTATAAAATTGCTTTAAATATTTGGTAGCTTTCTCCGGTGAAAATATCTGGACCTAGAGATTTCTTTTTTGAGAGTTTTAAAATTATGACCAATTTTCTTAATACTTAAAAGGCTGTTCAAACTGGCCTTTTCTCCTAATGTTAAGTGAGTTGTGATAGTTTGTGTTTGTAAAGAGAGTTTCTTTTCCTCTAAGTTGTCAAATGTATGTGTGTAAAGTTACTTGTAGTGTTCCCTTATTATTTTTTATATCCTCAAGATCTGTAGTGATATTCCCTGTTTCATTCCTGATATTGGTCATTTGTGTCTCCTCTCTTTCTTTTTTTTTTTTTTTTGTCAATTTTGCTAGAGGTTTATCAATTTTATTGATTTTTTTCAAAGGATCATCTTTTTGTTTTATTGATTTTTTCTACTGTTGTTTTAAATTTTATTGATTTCTGCTCCATCATTATTATTTCCTTCCTGCAGCTTGCTCTGGGTTTATTTTGCTCTTCTTTTTCTAGGTTCTTGAGATGGGAGCTAGATTATTGATTTGAGACTTTCCCTCTTTTTGAGTGTATTCATTTAGTGCTGTAAATTTCCTTTTCAGCACTGTTTCAGCTATGTCCCACCATGTTGGTATGTTGTATTTTCATTTTCATTCAGTTCAATGTATTTTTTTTATTTCCCCTGAGACTTCCTCTTTAACCCATAGGCTATTTAGAAGCGCATTATTTAGTTTCCTAGTATTTGGAGATTTCTTGGTTATCTTTCTGTTTGTTGATTGCCAGTTTGATTTCAGTGTGGTCAGTGAATACACTCTTTCTGATTTCAATTCCTTTACATTTGTGGAGGTTTGCTCCAATGACCCAGGAAGGGGTCCATCTTGGTCTGTGTTCCAAGTGCACTTGAAAAGAATGTGTATTCTGCTATCCAGGTGAAGTGTTCTATAAATGTCTATTACACCCTACTGGTTGATTATGTTGGCATCTATTGATTGTCTTTTTCATTCAGTTGATATTGTCCTGGTTCTTGGTATTACAGGTGATTTTCTATTGAAACCTGGACACTTTTGTACTGTAAGTCTCTATCTCTTATCTAAATCTTCTGTTTCACTGGGGAGGAAGTTCTCATCACTGTCTGGTGGGGGTGAAAGTCCCAGCTCCCTATTTGGCCTTCTCTGACACCACCCTGATAGGGCATTGAAATGCCTCATTACAGTCTCAGGAAGGTGGAAATCTGTGCTCCCCATTCAGCTTTTGCTTGCATGAGTTGGGATGGGGAGACACATTTTCTGTGGTGGCTGGAGTAAAGCCGTTATTATCTAAAAATTTGTTGTGTTGATAGTCTGCCTTCTTCCTGGTTCTTTAGCTGAAGAGATCGGGCTTTTGTTGGGGCTTTTTAAAATTTGTACCCATTGGTGTTTTTGGGTTGCCAGTTTCTTCAGCTCAGAGTTTGGTACATATGAGACAAAAAGAAAAATCCAGAGAACTCACCGACAAATCATTCGTTGGGTCCACAGATCTCTAGCTGATCTTCCTGCTATTCTCCATCTTTCGGAGTCTTCTTATGTTTGTTTCATATATGCTGTCCAGAGTTTTTACTGTGCTTAGTGGGAGAAAAAGTAAAAGTATTTCTACTGCATCTTCCCAGAGGCAGAAGTCTACTGGAACACTTTCATTCATTTTGTCTTTTTTCTATGCATTTTAAAACACTTGAGAAATTTCTGTATATACAATTCTTCTTTTTAAAAACTTACCCTTATAAATATGATTTTAAGGGTTACAGAGTATTCTATTAAGTTGATATCATGTAATTTCTTAGCCATTTTCTTCTTTATCATTTGATTTGTTTCCAACATTTAATTGTGTAGTTCCTTAGCCCTTCTCTTAATGAACATGTGGCTTGTTTCCAAGGGTCTACCAATGTAAGTATCACTATAATTAACATCTTTGTGCATAAAATTTTATTTCCTTACTTGGGAGTTATTTTTTCAGTATAAATTCCTATAAATTGAGTTACTAAGTTAAAAGGTAAGGGCATTTATTGCACATTGTATATTTTTAAGGGATGGTTTGGAATATATCTAAGAGAAGCATTAATGGAAACTTAGCTATAGTATTTGGATTCAAAGGGGCCCAAATTCCCTCACTCCCATTTCACTTTGAGATTGAGAACATCACCAGCCTAACTTAAACAGATGTGACTGTCATGGTCCTTCTGCAGGGGTCCTTTACCAACGTTCAAATCAGGAATTAGTTATTAGTGTTTGTCTTAGCATGTTACCTCCAAGGAATGATCAGCAAATCTTTTGTTACCCCACTACCATGTTTCTTATCTTCACTGGGGTGTATATTCTAGCAATAAATCATTTTCAAGTATTTATATGTGCTATGGTTATATTTGCTTTATGTATAAAGTTCTTATAGCTTCCATCAGTCACTAAAAAATGAGGGCTACATCTGTGCTGTTCAAATCAGTAGCTACTAGCCACATGTTGCTAAATTTAAATGAATTAAAATTAAAATTTTGAGTTCTCATTTGCACTCACCAGGCTTCAAGTGCTGAATAGCCACATGTGCCTCGTGGCTAGTGTGTTGGACAGTGTGTGGTTCTATTGGATAGTGCTGCTGAAACAATTCCTCTTTGGCCTCAGCTGTCACAGAGAACCTGTGTTTCATAATTACCTTTCCACGACTCAGTTCAGATTTGAAGTGAAGTACATCCTCCTGCTCATCAAAGACACAAAGGAGCACCCCACCTGAGGAGGCTGACGGTGACTAGAATCATGTACAGTCACTGAGGACTCACTAGGCACCAGGCACCCCACTAAACACATCTACCTCCCAACAACCCCCAGGCATGGGTACTACTTTACACATAATGAAAAATTCTGGGAAGAAAATTCTTCCATTCAATCTAAGTAATTTCTTGGGGAAAGAATGCTTTAATATGCTGCTCAGGAGACAGGGTGAGCCTCTGCAGTGGTGCCCAAGGAATAAAACGTACTCATCAGATTGCTCTATAATCATTTAATTTTCCGAGGCGGGGGCAGAGGATAGAAAAAGGTATCTATCAGGGGAATGGAAGCATGAAGCACGTGTGGAGCTCCTCAGTCTCTTTGAAAAGACTCATGTGATGTAGGAAGGACCCTTGGTTGCTTTTCTCCACACAGACCTGCAGGCAGCAGGGCAAGGAAAAAGGAGAGATATGCGGACTGGTGTCTCCCACTCGAGAGTCAGAAAAACATCGGTTCAATATTGGATTCTATCTCTCACTGGCTGTGAGAGCTCATTCAAGCCTCAGTATTCCAACCTGCAGTATGGGGAGAATACCACATAACATGGGCGTTTGCCTGAGGCCTGAATTGAAGGAGAGAGACAAAGGCTTCATCAGTGCTTCCTCCCAGGTCAACTCTGGGCTGCATGCCCCCGTGACCAGACTGACACAGGTGGCACTTTCACCCCACGGCCAACTGATACAGAGCTACACAGCATTAAGGAGGGGCTTATCTGTGCTCCCTGAGAAGGAAAGGGTGGGCTCCCCTAGCCTAGGGCTGCTGGCTCACCCTGGGCTCCTGGGAGAGGAGACAGGTTAAAGTCAGACGGCACTTTGGGTCCTTCCAGGATCTTGCTGCCAGACCCTCAGAGTGGAGGAGATGATGGAAACTCATAGCCCCTTGAACTGCTCGATGCTGCCAAGAAGCAGCAAGGTGTAGCATCTTTGCAATTCTGTATGCAGCGGAGTGGGCTCCAGCACTCCCTGAGATATTGAGCTTTAAACCTGTCACAGTAAATAGTCAGGAATTAATACACCAACTCCTCAGCTCTGGCAGTGCAATTTGCCGTCTAAATTGTTACCTTCACCAGAACGGTACATAAACAAAGTCAGCAGGTTGCAGGAACTTTTCAGCAGACATGGTGAAACTTGTTCTTCCCTAAGAAGAGAGAGGGAGGAGTAGGGAAAGGGAGTTGACATGTCACACATCCCTGTGGTGTGCCAAGCAGTGAGCCGGTGCTTAGCAGGCACTGCCTCTTTTATCTTTACAACCCCCTGTGAGGGAGGGATTATCATTCTCATCCTGCCAGTGAAAAAAGTGAAGGTCAGAGTCATATGCCCAAGGTCACTAAGCTGGTAAGTCAAAGAGCCACCCTCAGCCCCAATGGTTCTGACCCAAGATTCATGCTACACTACTGAATCAGGTCTTCAAACAGTTCCAGGAGATAGGAGTCAATATATAGCACGCCAGCTGTTCCACAGTGAAGTGGAACTGTGGACAGAGCTCTGCCCAGACCCCAGGGACCTTCCTTTTAACCTTTCTGTGCACCCTGTCACCAACTGCTGTGTTGCTTCACTTCTAACAGCCACATGTGCCTCTCCCTTAAGAGGACTGACTGTCTAAGGGCTGCAGCAGCACTCTGCCCACATGAGCAAAAACCTGGAAGTGCCTGGAGGCCCTTGGACAAAGAATGACTGTTTGGGGATTATGAAAGCATAGCTCCATTGCCTGCAGTCAGGACACACTCTGAGGTGTGACACTTTCCAGAGCACCCTGTAGGACCAGGTAGAGGCTGGGACTCTGCCTAGGATCACCTTGTGAGGTTTCCCACTCTGCCTTGCTTCCCCATCCCTTTGGTTGCTTCTGGATGCACCTCCTTAATAAATCAGTTTTCTGTGGATGCCTGTCTCAGGGTCTGCTTCTGATAAACCTACCCTAAGACAGAGTATTTCAGAGTATTTCCTTACTGAAGGGAACCAATTTGTATGTGGGACAGGGTTGACTTAACAACCCAGGCTTCTTATTCTCTATCAATAAGTTTCTTGAGTCCAGTACTTCTCTTTCAGCGTCCATCAAAGTGCTAGCAAATGAATCTCTAACCTACTGATAAAACAGAAATAGTTTTGGAGGTATAATGGGTCAAATTTTGAACCAAAATTCCAAAAGTACATATTTAAATCCTGTTCCAAAAAAGTGTTTGTTCTCTACAAAGAGATCTTAATATGACTGGCATGATGCCTTCAACCAGCTTAGGGCACAAACCAGTCATATTCCTTCTATTTTTCAATCACTCAGGTCCCACCTTATCTGGAAATAAAATTCCTCCTTTGGCCTTTCTCTAACCCCATCTCCCAATATTCCTGGGCCTTACTCAGACTTAGGAAGTCAATCCTGCTTCCAAATGCCTGGTAGAGTGAAAACACGAATCTGCTCAGCTCCCACTCCTATTATGGTTTCTGTGGCTGCCACATGGTGTCACCATTAAAAATGGGTTCTGCGGCCGGGTGCAGGGGCTCACATCTGTAATCCTAGCACTTTAGTAGGCCGAGGCAGGAGATTTGCTTGAGGCCAAGAGTTCAAGACCAGCCTGGGCAACATAGTGAGACCCTATCTCTACAAAAATAAAAGAAAAAAAAATAGCCTGGCATTGTAGCATACACCTGTATTCCTAGCTACTCAGGAAGCTGAGGCAGGAGGATCCATTGAGCCCAAGAGTGTGAGGCTGCAGTGAGCTATGATCACACCATTATACTCCAGCCTGGGTGACTAAGACCCTGCCTCTAATAAAAAAAGAAAGAAAAAGAAGAAAGAAAGGAAAGGAAGGAAGGAAGGAAAAAGAAGGAAGGAAGGAAAGAAAGAAAAAAAGAAAGAAAGAGAAAGAAAAAAAGAGGGAGGGAGGGAGGGAGGAAGGCAAGGAAGAAAGGAAAGAGAAAGAAAGAGAAGAGTTCCTTCACACTTGCATGGATGCTCCTCCTCTAGGGTCAGAGACACAGTGCTCAGCTGCAGCCCAACTCTTAAGAGCGCTGTTCTCATACAGTCACATGACTGAAGGATACAACCAATGTCATATGCAGCTGGTCCAGCTGTGCACAGAAGCCTCTCCTGTACAGGCCTCTGCACAGTCTGTGTTGCCCCAGCTTGGGCTGCAGGGTTGCAGTTCTTTTGATTGACATCCACATGCTCAGCCAGTTCCATATGCACAGCTGGAAGACCATCCAGCCACAGCTCTCCTCCCTATCTCGGCCCTAGCTCTTGCCCCACTCCCTGTACCCCCACACACCAGCCTCTAGTCCCTGCTGGTGAGCCTGGGTCACCAGCCCAGGCCTCCTTCCTCCCTGGTGTGTTCGCCTTTGGGCTTCTTGACGTCCTCCTGCCAGGGAGCCTCAGTCAGGATAATCCAGTGTACCAGAGAGGTCCTAATGCCTCAGAACATTAACAGCTTGGGGTACCCCACCAGTCACATCCCCTCCATTCTCCTCTATTCTTCACTCACTCAACTTCCATCTTCCTACCTCCCCTCCCAGGAAGCCTAATGATATGGGCTGAATAGTGTCCCGGTAAAATTCACATGCTAAAGTCCTAACCCCAGTACCTCAGAATGTGACCCTGCTTGGAGATATGGCCTTTAAGAAGGTAACTCAGGTAAAATTAGGTCATATGGGTGGGCCCTAATCCAATAGGACTGGCTCCCTTATAAGAAGAGGAGATTAGGACACAGACACACAGAGATGGAAGACCGTGTGAAGACACAGGGAGATGAGGATGGCCTCTGCAAGCCAAGGAGAAAGACCTCAGAGGAAACCAACACTGCCGGCACCTTGATGTTGGCCTTGTAGCCTCCATAACTGTGAAAAAATTAATTTCTATGGTTTTAGCCACACAGTCTGTGGTACTTTATTATGGCATCCTGGCAAACTAATACAAAGCCCCTTGCAAACTTCCCCACCATCCCTCCTTCCAGCTCTGCCTCCCAAGGGATATTAGGAAGAGCCAGCTTTGTTCAGGCTCAAGAGGTGTCCTCCCTTCCCCGAGGGCAGTGGTGGCCTCCTCATCTTACATGTTAATGACGAAAAGGAGCCATTCTCATTTACAAGGTAAGTTCCTGCATCCCCCAGCCAGAGAAGACACTGTAGGCTTCTTCTACTACAACGTTTCATTACCATAATTGAACCCACCCAGCTACCCGCACTGACTCCCAAACTCAGGTCTGTGAGCTTTTGTTCTTGCCTTGCACCGTAAGCAAACGTTGGTCCTCCCAATGCTATGGCATGGTCATGACACCACTTAATTCTCTATTTCACTTTCTAGAATTGGTGAGGGAATATACAGAATGTTATTTTTCAAAAAATTTTTAGCTGCCTGGAAGGAAGTCTCTGCTCTCATACATAGAAAAGTAACAGGAATATTATCTCCCTCATGTGCAGAGCTACCTTGAGTGCCTAAGGGACTTCCCCAGAGAGATCCAAAGCAACACTGGGTCCCTGAGATGGGAGTCACTGCTAATTTGGTTCCCTGGGTCACATAGAACTGGAAGGAGGTGGCATAGGGAGAGGGAGGCTGGTATTTTCTCTCTGCTCACAGGACTGCTCTACACTTTACATTTCCCAAAGGCCATAATTATTTCCCAGAGAAGAAATTCAAATGACCCAGATAGTTAATTCAGTGAGATTGGCCCAGAAAGTATTTACCTAAAAGGCAGTTTTGTCGAAAAGAACGTCACAACATGGTCAGGGCTTGCTCTCATTGCCCGAAAAATGCAGGGGCCAGATCCAAGGCTGTAAGCCTAATAATTAGAGAGGGCAGGAGGTTCTGGAGTTTGGAAGGCAGAGACAGGAAGGGAGAGTCAGAGAGAGGGAGGCAGAGTGTGAAGGCAGGAGGGAACAAGAATGAACGAGAGAAACAGAGAGAGATTGTCTTGCCAGCCACTCAACACAATGACCAGCTCAGGGGCTATCCATGATGCACCTGGATCCTAGAAGTTCCCTCTGCAAGGAAAAAAGTAGAAAAGCAGAGAAGCTTATCTTTGGCTGCCTCCATCTCCCTTTTCATGCTCATCACTGACCAGCTAGAACCATGTTTTTCTTCCTCCAAGGCCCCAGGTTCTCCTCCCACCATGACTGAGCAGCAACTTCACATTATCCCCTGCTGTTATCCCTAGTCCAAACACTAATTCCCTTAGTATAATACAAAGAGCTCAGCTTTGAGTCAGGAGGGCACTTGCTGGTGGAATTAATTCACACAGATACTGTGTGTCCAGCACCATGCTCAGGATTAGACATGAGCTGACTACATTGCCATTGTACAAATAAGAAAACGGAGTGGCAGGTGCTCTACGGAAGCGTGATGATCTCAGCACAAGGCATTCCACTGGACGTAATGAAAGCAAATACTCATTAAGCAGTTACTATGTGCCAGGAACTGTGCTAAGGCCTTTGTTGGAAATTATTTCATTAAATTCATGTTTAAAAAAAAAAGTAAGTATAATTATTATCTCCATGCTATAGATAAGGAAATTAGGAAAAAAGCCAGGACTTAAGCCCAGGTTTAATCACTGTGCCATTAGTGAGCACATTACTAGGCCTCTTTGTGCAGGAAAATGTTGCAACAGATTGTCAAGGTCCTTTTCTCCACCCTCTCATCCCTGTCCAATGAACAACCCCAGGCAGCTACCAACAAATTGACCTTCAACCCCTGAACTCAATGATAGGTCTTCGAAACAGCCAGAGTTGAGTTACATGGGGTTAGAAAGGCTGTGCTTATGGAGAGTGACTCTGTCGTTCGTGTAGCTATGGCATGGTTTGCACTCTTGGGGAAGGGGCTTTACCTGCTTAATAACCCTGACCTCTACCCACCCTGCACTCTTCCCTGATTGGATGAGGTCGAAAAAAGCTACTGAGAAGTTCTTGTGTCTTTGGGCTCTGGCAGCCTGCAGGAGACCTGCATTCTTCCCTGCTCCCCAAATGTAGGGTCGGCCCCCACCTGGGGAGGACTGCAATGGTTCAGCAAAGCCTGCTTGGGATGTAAGTCTGTCTAATCATAAGTTTGGTATTTTGATATCCACAGTTGCCACATAGCTAAGCTTCATTCTCTACCGTCAGCTTTGCTGGTGAGGATGCTGATTTTCCATTGTCAATCCAGAGGCTTTCTAGATCTGCCTCAATGATTCAGAATCCAAGTGGAGAAGAGACATGCTATACACTGGACTCTCTCAAATTCCAACAACAGAAGTTGTTTTGTACAGAGCAAGAATGGCAAATGGGCTGAGTAAAACTAAGGGAGCCCTAAAACAGTTAGACTAGTTCTAGGTGCAAATGTCAGTACATAGTCCAACCAATGAGAGTTCAATGACTCAAGATTTAAAAAAAAAAAAAAACAGGCAAAGCAGTGGCTCACAACTATAATCCCAGTGTTGGGAGGCCGAGGCAGGAGGATTGCTTGACCCCAAGAGTTAGAGACCTCCCTGAGCAATATAGCAAGACTCCGTCTCAACAACAACAAAATTAGCCAGATATGGTGGCACACACCTGTAGTCCCAGCCATTCAGAAGGCTGAGGCAGAAGGATAGCGTGAGCTCAGAAGTTCAAGGCTATAGTGAGCTATGATCACACCACTGCACTCCAGCCTGGGGACAGAGTGAGATCATGTCTCCAAATAAAAAATAAAGATAAATTAAAAAGCACGTTCTACTGTCCCATTACTTGAGTCACAATAATTCAATGCATGCAAAAGTATATATAGGTATTTATCCAAATAGGTAGCTATCTCAGGTGGGTAGGCATATAGGAATTGTGAATTTAGTTTCATTTTTTTTCATTTCTTAGGATTTAGAGTCTATTTATGTGATATTTGAGGATCCTGCTTCCATGGACTGACATTCTTGCAAGCCCAAGCACAGAGCTGACTCTGCCAGCATCTTTTCCAGTTCTACCCCACCTATGAGAACCCTAAGAGTTAGGGACCACACAGGACAGATCAACCCTCTTTGTTGATGCCACTCATCACATTCAGCCTGTTTCCTCCTCTGGAAAAGAAAAATAGCGGGACGTCCCTTGCAAGGTATTTTTGAGGACTAATTGATAAGTGCAAACAATTTCTGAATGTTTATAGTCTTAGTTTGAAGGAATAAAACTTAAGTGGAGTTAAAGATAAAGGGCAAAAAGACCAATGAGAGAAAAGGGGCTAGAGACCATGTGGGGATTTAGTGGGTTTAGCGCTGCTTGGAGGAAAGCCCCTGGGCAAAACAAGATTAACTTCTACAATCTTCTCCAGATTCTGAGAAAGCACCAGATCACGGAGCCTAAGACCAATGTCTTGGTATTTGGCCTACACCTTACCACACAATCGTGCATTAAAAGCATAGCTCAGGGTCAACAGGACCCCCTGGTTTCCTGTGTGTCAGTCTGGCCTTCCCAGTCAGAACACAAGCTCCTTGTCTCACACAGGGCGTCTCTGTGTGCCCCGCAGCCCTGGGTGCAGAGCAGACCCTCAATAAATATTTGCAGATTGTCTGCTGGGAACGAGGCCTGACTTACTCCAGCTGCATCACAGACCTTCTGCCACCTCTGGGGCCCATGGCTGCCTTTCAGACCTCAATGATACAGACGAAATGTGATTGCTACCAACTGTGGATAAAATAACCGTTTCCTTATACTCCAAGGGGAGAAAAAGCCAAGGTAGAGGCCTGGAAGGCTGTGGTGGCCACTGCAACAGGGCCCATGTGAATATCACAGACCTTCCATTTCTGTGACATAGGGAAAGGTCAGGTGAATGCTGACTTTTCTGGCTGGCTGGGGCATTACCAGGGCAGTGCAGCAGGGCCCATAGGAGAAAAAAATGGATGGGAGGACAGGAAGTCACCAAAGAGCCCTGCATTCTGCAATGATGTGGCGCTCTGACCACGCCCAGCCGCCCAGCAGCTCCAGCGAGGAAACAACTTCCTTTTGTGGTCTGACCCTGGCTGGCCGCCAGGGCTTCAACAAGAGCCTTGTGATGTGCACTTTTGAAATGTGTTGGTGGTGCGGAATGGCATGTCTAACTCGTGTTTAGTGCCCTTCAGCGTTTACGTCTCTTTCCCACGCCCACTGACGCAGACTGGCTGCATGTGGGGAGCTGGGGTGGCCGGCCAACCCAATGCCTGACCTTGTGGCCGGGGCACTTGGGACACGCTTCCTTTTCCCCTAAACCTGGCCTCAGTCAGGCCAAGGGTACGGCTCCCTGAAAGGACAAAGGAAAGAGAAAAGGAAGCCTGACTGATATTAGCTGCCAGACAGGCATTATGTTGTTTTTAATCTTCATGACAATTCTGTGGGGTTTTATGGCCTCCCTTTTACAGATGGGGAAACTGAGGTTCAGAGAAGTTAAATCTTTTTCTCAGGGTAAACACAACTAGAGCATGGGGAGCAGGGACTCCACCCTAGCCTGTCTCCTCCAATGATCAGACTCTTTCCAGACACCACAACTCCTCTCTTAAGACCCCAGGGTCACTCTCCTTGGGGTCAGAGGCAGCCACACTCCATGTTTCTATTGCCTGCATCCACGTCACAGATCAGAGTTTGAGAAGGGTCAGAGTCAGCCAGGTCAGTTCTCTCCATGCCCATACTTTGCTTTAAAGGCTTTTCACTCGATTTGGGTTGTTAATTCTCAAAGTATGTCCGTCAACGTGCAAAAGTTACTGTGCATATTCTTTTTCCCACTGTTTTCTTGTTTTTCTGTTGTTTGTTACCTAAGGTAGCTCCTGCCAGTCTCTGTGTGTACTAGGCAATTCGTGCATTGCTATAAAGAAATACCTGAGACTGGGTAATTTATAAAGAAAAGAGGTTTAATTGATTCACAGTTCTGTAGGCTGTCCAGGAAGCATGGCAGCATCTGCTTCTGAGGAGGCCGAGGAGGCTTTTACTCATGGCGGAAGGCAAAGCAAGAGCAGGCACGTCACATGGTGAGAGCAGGAGCAAGAGAGAGAGAGTGCTAGGGGAGAGGTCCCACATACTTTTAAACAACCACATCTCACAAGAGCTCACCACTATCGTAAAGACTACACCAAGCCATGAGAGATCCGCCCCCGTGACCCAAACACCTCCCACTAGCCCCACCTCCAGCACTGGGGATTATAATTCAACATGAGATTTGGGTGGAGACAAATATCCAAACTACATCACTGTGGAAACACCAGCAAGTTGTCTGAGTGGTCTCTAGGAAACCCAAACCCCAACCAGTGGATGATAAATAGCCCCTCGTTTGTGAAGTGCTAACACCATGGTGACACAGCCCTTCACGTCCCCTCCACTCACGTGATCTGGGAGGAGCTGCTCCAACCACACAGCCCCTGCCTTGGGCTAGTGCCCTCAGGAGATTAGAGTTCGAAGGCACATTGTTTATTTGGGAGGTAATCCCAGGAAATTCCAATAGGATAGTAAGGAAAGTGAGACGGGGAAGGAAAGGACAGTACAGGGGGTGTTCCTGATCAAGACGCCTCTGTGCGCAACTGGGCTCAGTCCCATGATGGCTCTCTGGGAGACTGGATAGGACATGCCTCAGAGTTGTGCCATCCAAGGGACAAGGAAGCTGGTGCATTTGCACACCAGTCATTGGTTTAGGGCTGCTCCCAGGTCAAAGTCCCTAGGCAGAGAGAGACATGTGGCTGCACACTTGTGGTGGCTCATACCTATAATCCCAACAATTTTGGAGGCCAAAGCAGAAGGATCACTTGAGTTCAGGAGATCGAGACCAGCCTGGGCAACATAATGAGACCTCATCAATACAAAAAAACTAAAAATGAAAAAATTAGCAAGACATGGTGGCCTGCACCTGTAGTCCTAGCTACTTGGAAGGCTAAGGTGGGAGGATGGATTGAGCCCAGGAGTACCAGGTTATAGTGAGTTATGATCACACCACTGCTCTCCAGCCTGAGTGAGACCCTGTCTCTTAAAAAGGAAAAAATTGCATGCTTGAGGTCAGCAGGTATATGGAAATAAAAGGTGCCATGGGAGATGGGCAGCTGCCAAGAGCACAGCAGGAGCCTCCATGGTGGTGCCATACAGGCTACCAGGAATGCAGGACAAAGCTCTTGCCCTCTTCCCTTCCTCCTCCTTGTTGGTTTAAATTTGGAAGATGCCACAGCAAGGGCTGTAGGCTGCCTTGTCTGCCTGCCTGCACACTTTCTCAGGGATCTCAAACCAGGGAAGAAACCATTAGGGGACCCTGTCCAGATTGGTGGAGTCTGAGGAGATAAAGATGGGGCACGTGGACTGGTAATCACTCAAAGGCAAACCTTCCAGAGAGCAGAAGAGGACTGACCCAGAGATCCCTTGATGAACCTAGCACATCTGCTAAGTGACCACTTGACAAGCTGAAAGACTGCAGTGACAGCCTGCAACAATTGTAAGATTTCCAAACTTTTCCCAGGAGTTGTCCGCTAGAAGCAAAGATGACTGCAAAACAGAATCAAGCATGGCTCCTCTTATAAACACAGGGTGGGGTTGGGGCACAGGAAGAAGGAATTATTTGCAGCCTGTGGGAGGGGTGAAGGGTGCTGTGCCCCATTCCTTTACTATCCAGCAAGGAAATGACTGCCTCCTTTTCCTCCCATCGACAATCCTCCTCCTTCCTTCTGTTTCTGTTTGTCTGGATTCCCTCCGCTTATCCCTGCGGGCTTCTTATCCCCATCTGGTCTCTCTCTCCTCCTTCTCCCCACTCCCCAGCCTCCTCTTTTTGTGTCTCCCGGGGCCACTGGGTCCCGAAGGTGCCACATCATTATCTCCTGTCTTACTGCTCTCCCTTCATTCTCTCTCACTCTCCCGCGCCTTTCCCTGGGCTCCCAAAGGCTCCTTCCTCATCCCTTTTTAGAGACTTGTGTGTGCCTCTGTGAAGGGTTTGGAGTTCCAGCAATAGGAGATGCATACATAATTAGTGGGAGGGAACGAGGCATATGTGTCCCAGTGGCATGTTGCCTGTGTAGGTTGCAAATGGAGGCCTGGCAGCCTCATCCAGTGCCAAGAACTGCTCTGAGCATCAGTCACCAGCAGCCTTCCATTCAACCGCCTCCTTTTAGCCACGATCAACATTTCAAAAGGGAACGCACAAGGCCTACAGTAGGTTCCTATAATTCACCCAAGGGTTGAGCCTGCCGCTGGGAGACAAGCTGCATTCTTCTCTCTGAGTGAGCTATTTTTAACAATGCTCCCCCTTCGTTTCCAGTTCCCATTTCAGCCCAAGCACTGAATTAGATTCTTTCTTCATTTTGTAGGCTCCCCCCTCTGTTATTATATAAAACCATTTCAGCCCTTAAGGAGTTGGCATCTGACATCCACAGCTTCTGAATCCCCAGAACAGAGAAGAGAAGGAATAAACAGAAGGGAGGGAAAGAAATGTTCTGTTTCCGCTTCAGCAACATGAATTGTCAGACAGTTAAATAGCAACAAAGTATTTGGTGTTAATCTTTAATATTCCCAGGAACTTATCACCTCCTCGTTCAATCCCAGAGCTGCCATTCTCCAAGTGATTCTGGCGCCTCTCACAAGATATCACACCTTCTATTATGCTCTTAAAAAAGTATCCACCAGAGGGGAGTTCTTAGTGATTAGACCGAAAAAAAAAAATGTGAAGCTGCTCCTTGCTATTTACAAGGAAATGACTGAAAAGGGGTGAGCCGTGGATTCCTTCTCCATCAGTCTTGCCTGTGTTAAGCAGACCCTGCCTGAGCTCAACTTCTGATGTGATCTTTCCCTTCCTCAGGCTCCAGAGTCAAGGGTGGTATTTGACAAATACCAGGGGAAGAAGGCAGCCTGAGAAAGTGGAAATGGAGAGGGGTTGGGGGCAGTCACCATAGCTGACTGTGCCTCCACTGACAGCAGCTCGTTCCCACCCTAGATGAGGTAAGCCAGGTGGCTTATCTTGTCATGCAGATGACAAGATGCTTCCTTAATATACACCGTGCATATGTCATCTTAATGTGGGTTCCCCCATAGGCAGATCCTGAAGCCAAGATTTCAGTGGGGGTAGTTTATTTGAGGAGTTCCTAGGACCACCTGTAGAAGAGTCAGAAGTGAGACAGGAGGGAAGGAGCCAATAAGGGTTTGTTGTCAAGCAACACTGTGGGCAACTGGAACTTAATCCCCCTGGCCAACTCTGGGAGTCAGTACAGAACACACCTCAGAGTTATTACACAAGAAGGGCGAAGGAGCTGGAATATTTGTCTACCAACTCCTGCTAACCCTTGGTGGAGGACTACTGGGAGGAGGGCATGAACTCTCTGGCTGTTTGGGCTTGTGCACACTGTCTGCAGAGAATGCTTCCAGCAAACAGATGCAAGCACTGGCTGTTGAAAGCAATGGTAAGCTAGAGGGGATATGAACGTGGCACATACAGCAAACATCAATGACCTATATCATCTGTGTTTGGGGGTTACAGCTACAAAATAAAGAGCAGGAATCTAAATTTAGCATATAAACACTACCCTCGCTAAACCAAACTCTTATCCCTGAGTATCTCCTGAGTTTCCAGGTACCAAGCCACATAAGGTCTAGAAGTCTTCGTTCGCCCTAACGCCATAGTGGTCAGGGACTTTATAGAGGAAGGGTTTCTCCTGTTTGTAGAAAGAAGTGCCTGGATCAAAGTTCCTGTCTGCCCCACAGATTGCAGGACTTCGTAAGGCTGACCATTCCTTTCTCCCTTCTTCTGGAAGCTGTGGGTTTAGAGTGTGCCCAAGCAAAGCAAGGCAGGAAAGAGGAAGAAGATGAGTTACTCCCTCCCCGCCTGTTCACCTCTGCCATCAGTCTCTTCCCAAAACATGGATTTTTGTAGAAACTCTGATTGTTTTATAATGTGTCCACTGACACTCTCTCCCTCCTGGCTCCATGAGGACCAGGACTGGGTCTTTTCCAGAATTGGACCATCAGGTGGTAGATACTCAGTAAGCTTTTCTTAAATGAATGAGTGTCATCATTGCCCAACTTAGAACCTCCTTTGGCTCCCCATTACCTATAGGATCAAGTCCAAATCCCTAGATATGACATTCAAGGCTTTTTCCAATTTTCTACCCATTATTTCCCACCCAAGTCTCATGCCCTGCCATTCCTCTACCTGGGGCTAGTGACCATTTGTCCAAAATGTCACCGTTTTCCATTCCTTTAAGCACTGCATGTGCTATTAGGTTGATGCAAAAGTAATTGCGGTTTTTGCCATTACTTTCAAATAGCAAAAACGGCAATTACTTTTGCACTAACCTAATATTTCCTCTGCCCGGAATACTCTTCTCCCTTTCTTTTATCTGAAATGCCTATGTACTCTTGAAGATCCACCTCAATTATACCCTCCTCTGTGAAGTCACTGCCCCCACACCAACTCTTCCAAGAGGCTTAAGATGATCAACAGGCAGACCTAGTATGTGTTTGGGGCGCTAGCAAACACAGACAACTAGCAACACTTTTTTAAAACGTTTGATATTAAGGCAACTAAGCAGCCAATATGGAGAATACTGAGAACCAGTTTGGCCTTCCTTATATATTTTACAGTTTAGAGTATTTTTATTTTGTTTCAACTTATCAAGCTTAGAGAAAAAGGTATCATAAACCTTTTGGAGCTTAGAGCCTCTAGATTTTATTATTGCTCTACTTCCAGGTACTAGAATCATTTATTAATTCATTCATTCACTCATTCAGCACATCATTACACCAGGCATCATGCAAGGCCCAGGGCCTGGGAGATGCAGACATGCATATGCCCCAGGCCCTGCCCTTGAGGCCACACATTCTGGAGGAAGTGATCAGCACATTATAGATCATTAAGACACTGTGTGGTTTCTGACCGTTAAGAAGCCTGCTCTAGCAAAATAAATAATGATAGTAAAGGATTATAGCCAAGTGTCCACACTGATATAAATGAATAATTTAATAAATCAATAAATAACAGAGAAGGAACAGCTCTTCCTTACAGAATTCTAATTAATAGGTGTACGAGGAATAATAGAAATAGAAAATCACCATTCGAGCTGGGCACAGTGGGCTTACTCCTGTAATCCCAGCACTTTGGGAGGCTGAAGTAGGAGGATCACTTGAGCCCCGGAGTTTGAGACCAGCCAGTCAACATGGTGAGACACTCATCTCTACAAGAAAAAAATTTTTTAATTAGTCAGGCATGGTGGCACACACCTGTGGTCCCAGTTACTGAGGAGGCTGAGGTGGGAGGATCACCTGAGCCCAGGTGGTCGAGGCTGCAGTGAGCTGTGACTGTACCACTGCACTCCAGCCTGGGCAACAGAACAAAACCCTGTCTCCAAAACAAAAAAGAAAGAAAGAAAATCACCATTTGGCAATTACCACACTAAGGGTTGTAGGCAATAATGTGAAGCTAATGCTAAAATTAGCAGACAGATGCATGCTGAGAACAGGATATTTACATAATCTTAAACTATCTCCCCACAAGATACCTATTAATTAGAAAGGGAACAATAGTAACTTTATAGTGGGGAGACCTGACAGACACCACCAAGCCATCAAAGTTAAGATCACCGACGATAAAACATGCTGACATTACACCTTTCAAACCCACATTAAGAGACATTCTACAAAATGACTGGCTAACATTTTTTATTTATCTATTTATTTTTATTTTTTTGAGATGAGGTCTCACTCTCTCACCCAGGCTGGAGTGCAGTGGTGCGATCTTGGCTCACTGCCGCCTCTGCCTCCCAGGTTCAAGTGATTCCTGTGTCTCAGCCTTGTGAGTAGCTGGGACTACAGGCCCGCACCACCACATCCAGCTAATTTTTGTATTTTTAGTAGAGATGAGGTGTCACCATGTTGGCCAGGCTGGTCTTGAACTCTGTCTGGCCTCCCGAAGTGCTGGGATTACAGGCGTGAGCCACTGCGCCCAGCCTGGCTAACATTTTTCAAAAGCACCATGGTGACAAAAGGCAAAGAAAGGCTGAGGAAATTTCCCAGATTAAAGGAGACTAAGGAGACACAACAACTAAATGTAATGTGGGATCCTGAATTGAATCCTGGACCAGAAAAAAGAGCATTAGTGGGACAATTGGCAAAATATGAATAAAGTCTGTAGATTGGCTAATAGGGTGACATCAACGTTAATTTATTGGTTTTTATCCTTGTACCATCATTATACAAGATGTTAACATTAAGAGAAGTTGAGTGAACAGCACACAAGAACTCTGTATGGTTTCAGCAACTTTTTTGGAAATCTGAAATTATTTCAAAATAATAAGTAAAAAAATATGGGGGGGAAAATGCCTGCACTGTTTCCTCACCTTAATTATCAAAGCACCTGGGGGACTGTTTTGGAAAGTTTGTTTCATTTCTTTCTGTCCCTTCCAGGCTGTAAGCCTCTCCACAGACAGGCTAGTTCACTTTGGGATCCCTGTGGTGCTGATGTACAGGAATTTTCATATAATTTGCTCCTCCAACACCCACCCCTTGCAATATGAGGACCATTGCTTAGAAGTGGAAAGGGAGCCTATGGAGAAAATTCTGGACTTAGAGAATAGTGCTGCTTGAATATCACCATATGTTTTATAAAAAGAAAGGGCAGTACAGAGATAGCATGATAGGTAGATCATTTGCAAAACTGGGCACAATTCCCTCACCCTTTCCTAATCCATGTCCCTTTGCAATGTACCTTTCCAGATCCCTCTATCCCTTCCCCTGGCATCTGTGTTGGACTTGTACACACTTTGACCAACAGGCAGAAGAGGTGATACTGAACCAGTTTTGAGCCTGCTCATTCTCTTTGAACCGTATCCACCCACCTAGTGCAAAAACCTGGGCTAGCTGCTAGAAGATAAGAGGTCACATGATGCAAAGACAAGCCAACAGCCAGCCAACCATTTGAAAGAAATGATATTTTATGAATGAGCTTGCTAACTGACCACAGGCTCATGAGTGAGTCCAAACAAGACCAGAAGAACCACTTGGCTGAGCCCAGCCCAAATTGCTGACTCACAACATCACACGCTAAATAATTGGTTGATGTTTTAAACCACAAAGTTTTGGCATTGTCTGTTACACAGCAATGGATGACTGACATAGGTAGCAAGACTCTTATAGCTCTATATCCTATATCTCCTGTAGTTCTAAGCTCAGAAACTAATGCTAATTACCCTCTTTTTGCCTCAAATAGACAAATGCAAAGACATAGATCCTTGTTTTTAAAAAAGGAAAGCTACAACCAAAATAATCCCAGAGCAGTCTCTCCTCCTGAAAGAGAGAATTTGGACCACTCCTCCCCAAAAGAAAGGAAACCCATGCAAAGGGGTCACACTTGATAAGGAAGCAAAACACAGGCAAGGCCAGCTGGGCAACTCCTCAGTAAAAAGATATTTAATATCAGGGGTCTCTGGGGGTAATGGAGGCAGAATGGAAGGGTAGTGGGAGGAAGTGACTGAATAATCTCCCTGCACAAATCTTGTCTACACCTTCTCCCTGAGGGATGGCCAGCAATCTCCTGAGGCTCAAGTTGCAGGGCAGAAGCTGTCCTAGGCTGCAGGAAGCCCAGAGGAATTAAGCAGGCTGGGCTGAGGTCAGCACACAGAAGTACATCCCAAAGGACTGCCAGAGAGAGAAAGACAGGAGGGGGACATGAGTGACCAGAGGACTAGAAGGGTGAGACAGGAGGGTATGTGAGGGCTACAGGGGACACCAGCCATAGGATCCCTTGAGCTTGAGCTGGAGGCCTCCCAGAGGCTAGGAACAAGATGGGCGAAACTCCCAGGAGATGAGATTACTAGCTAAAATTCCAGGTAGGCCCCCAGCAAGAGTTGCCTTATTTGATTCTTGAGGGCTTCACAGTCCATTCCCATGTGCTTAGGGCCCTCATGGCAGAGCTCAAAGACAAAGCTCAAGGAGCTAGGTTAGCACAGTACAGAGAGGGATTTAGATCTCTGAATGGTGTTGAGTGTCTGTCGTCATAGAATTGGTGGCTATTGCATGCTTTATCTGTTTCCACAAAAGACAGGCTCAGTCATTGCTTCAAGGTACATCCCCAACACCCACTTGGATGCTATGAGAGACAAGCTCAATATTTATTCTGTTCTGTCTCCTTGGTAAGGATTCAGCACTCGTCACTGACTGGAATATCCTGTCTTTACTTGCCTCGTGACATAGGTACACTCCGTAAGGTGATAGCTTGTCGTATTCTCACAAAGTACCTTCTTGCCCTGGTCACAAAGGAAATGGCCTCTTGTGCCCCTTCCCCAGCTCTGACCCCCCAGCATGAGGACTCTGCTTTTTCCAGGAATTGGCTATCATCTGGCCACTGAGCTGAGAAACACACAACACAGCTACACAGATCGCAAGAAAACAATACTCATTAAATATCAGACTGTTCCAATATTTGAACTAAGGAGTCACTTATGGTATGTTCTGCACTGGGAGGAAGAAGCAGGAATAAAGGGAATGAGTTAGGAACAAAATAGTCCAAAGAACTATCGTAGTCAAGATTTCCTATTAGGTGGGCAGTCAACAGACCACACAGGGAGAGGCATTCATTGACACAGGTCATCTCAGTAGACAGGAATCACCCAACCACATCCCTCACCTGGGACTCCCTCCTGCCCCATCTCAGCCCTCCTTGGTGCCACCAGCCAAGCTCCCCAGAGTGCTGCATGCTGCACTTGGCTGCAAGCTAAACTTGGGTTTATTCCAGCTCTGCTCAGCTCTTTCTCTGTTTTTCCCCCTCAAGATGTAAGACAGCTATTAAAATAAACAGCAGGGCTCTCAGCCATACATGCTGTTTGTTAATTCTTATGATTAACCCTGAAGGGGCCAATAAAGAATAACCTCATACTTAATTATTTAATGATGGTCTCCCCTCCCAAGCCTGAGCTGTCCTGCTCCTTGAGGCCACTCTGAAGGGTTTAATGTGAGCTGGAAAGCCAAGAGCCACAGTCCCTGGGAGATCCATCTGCCTTCAGGGGCTTGCCAATGGACAGGTGGGCATAGGAGTGCCAAGGTTGATACCTGACAGAAGGTGAGGATTTTCTGGGGTGAGTCAAATTTGTGCCAAGCATCATCATCACTTGGAATAAGGCCCTTCTTTATATGGTCCAGGCTTCATGTGTCCGTGGAACAAGCTGTCACCTGCACCTCCCCACATGAGGTCATGTCCTGGCTTTGATCAGAAATACCCGTGCAGTATGCCCAAACCTGAAACTTGCTTGCTTGCTTCTACAGAGATGGAGCAGACTTTTCCCAAGGAGCTAGAGCTTCTTCAAAGCCACTATTTATAATGCAAATCCCCCCAGAGAAGCTTAGAAGCATCACCTAGTAATTTGGTCAGACAAGGGTCCCCAAAAAGGAGACCTTGAGACAAGGATTCAAATGCAAGTCATTTATATTGGAATAAAGAAGAGTGAGGAAGTTAGACAAGAAAGGGGGAGCAGTCAATAAAGGGTACATTGTTGACCATTTACTACTATGGGTCACTAGAGTTTAACCCCTCAAGAAAATGAGAAACCATGTAAAACATAGGCTTCATATTATTCTCAAATTAGCTAAGGTATTTTTTTTTTTTTTTTTTACCAATTCCCACAGTCTTTGGTTGAGGGTGAGCAGGGGGACGGGGGAAGAAAGGAGACGTGTTAATTCCCTGGTATATCCAACCTCTCACTTGGATGGCTTGAATGGGCTTCAGTGGCCAGAGGAAGCCTTCGGGAAAAGCAATGCAGGCCGTGGCAGCTAGAAGTCAAGCTAGCATGCTCTGGAGTGGTGAGGGCCAGGGGTACTATGGAAAAAGAATAAATAGCAAATAGACCTCTTAGGAATTAAAAACCTGATAGCCAAAATTTTAAATTCAGTAAAAGGGTTGGAAGACATTAAAACAAAAAGGCCAGGAAATAGATAATAGAAGAGCAAGGATTTAAAAAAAAATTAAGCAGTTTGAGGTGCTATGTAAACTTTTTTTTTACCATGACTCATAGCAATAAATGTATCTCCTATTGCATTGCAACCCACTACACATAAATACTCACACACAATTCTGATACTTGTTATATGATATGCTGTATTCATCAGTTTTCACTAGAAAAACAGAACCAATAGGATATATGTAGATATATGAGGGGATTTATTGTCAGAAATGGCTCACCCAACTATGGAGGCTGAGAAGTTCCATTATATCCCATGTACAAGTTGGAGAACCTAGAGAGCTGGTGGTGTAATTCAGTCCAAGTCCAAAGACCTGAGAACAGAGGGAGCTAATGGTGTAACTTCCAGTCCAAAGCCAAAGATCTGACAACTGGAGGGGTAGCTGGGAGTGGGGGAAGAACACTGGTGTAAGTCCTGGAGTCCAAGGCCTGAGAACCAGAAGCTCTGATGTCTGAGGGAAGGAAAAGATGGATGTGCCAGCTTAAAATTTTCCCTTCGTTCACCTTTGTGTTCTATCAGGGCCCTCAATAGATTAGATGATGCTTGCCCATACTGGTGAGGACAGACTGAGTCAAAGGTTAATCTCTTCCAGAAACACCCTCACAGACATACCCAGAAATAACATTTTACTATCTGGACATCCTTTAGCTCACTCAAGTTGACACGCAAAATGAACCATCACAAATACAGAAAATAAAATTTTCTATTTTATTCTATTTCACTTTTTAAAAGTGCTCATTACAACCGACTAAACTGATGTTTTGACTTTCAAATGAGGCACAACTTGACATGTGAAAAACTGTGGTCTAAAAGATGCAACATCTAACTATTTGGAGCCTCAAGAGGAAAAAAGAGAGGGAAAGAAATTAGCAAAAAAAAACCAAAAAAACAAAATTTCTAAAAATTAGAGGACTCTTGTCTCCTACTGAAAGATTCCACTGTGGACCTCAGAGAATGAATTGGAAAAGATTCACATTAAGGCACTTTATCATCAAATATCAGGATATCAGTGATAAAGAGAGCCTTAAAAAATTTCAGAAAGAGGCCAGGCGCGGTGGCTCACGCCTGTAATCCCAGCACTTTGGGAGGCCAAAGCAGGCAGATCACCTGAGGTCAGGAGTTCGAGACCAGCCTGGCCAACATGGTGAAACCCTGTTTCTACTAAAAGTACAAAAATTAGCTGGGCACGGTGGCAGGCACCTGTAATCCCAGCTACTCAGTAGGCTGAGGCAGGAGAATCTCTTGAACCCAGGAGGCGGAGGCTGCAGTGAGCTGAGATCATGCCACTATACACCAACTTGGGTGACAAAAGCAAGACTCTGTCTCAAAATAAATAAATTAATTAATTAATTAATTCCAGGAAGAACAACAACAAAAAAGTCATATACAAAGAATACAAAGATGCAAAGAATTACATCAGACATCTCAATAGCAATTATGAATGCTAGGAAGCAATGGAGCTATACCTCAATTCTGAGGCAAAATTAATTTCAAACTGACATTCTAAATCTAGACAAACTCTCAACTGAGTATGAGGACAAACTAAAGAGAGTTCACATACAGTGACTCAAAAAATTTACCCCTTATGCATCCTTTTTTAGGAAGCTACTGGTGGATATGTTTTAGCAAAATAAAAACATAAACTTAGAAACAGAGGAGCCAGTGATAGAAAATGTCAGTACCAGTCCTAGAAAGAAACCAGAGAAGAGGAGGACAGGAAGAGGCCAACATCAATATGAAGGTCTCTGGGCACGGAGCTGATCAATTATTTGGTATAGTTGAGAGAAATATTAATTTAAAATGGACAGATACATAGAAGTACTGCACATGGGTTGGGGACAGAGAAAACGCCTTGGAAACATTGAAAACTTAGCAAAGGAAAAAAAAGAAACACTTTCTCAAGAATAGGACATAATTATACTACACTACTTGTTTCAGTAATAAGCAATATTTTCACAGTCTTAGAAATATAACCACAGATTTGATTAACCAAAAGTTGTGATGTAACTATATTGAGATTGATGGGGAAGCACAGCATAAGTGGTGTTAGGATGCTATTTTAAGAAAGGTTAATAAATTGCATACAAATTGACACATTAAGAAATAGCATAAAATAACAATAAATATGCATATGAAAAAGAAAAGCCACAGAAAAGCAGAAAATATGTTTGCTGAATGTACATCTTTTATTATGTAAAACTCTTGTTATTAGGAAATCAATCTGTTTCTACCCTCCTCCTCCACACCCAGGTAAACATTGAATAGATTCTTAAGACTACTCACCTAAAGGACTGATAAGACTCACTGATTATCACGTTCTGCTTTGGCCAATAAAGGCTAGTTCTGCCCAAAAAGAGATGGCCGGACTGTAAATAATGATTATAAAGAATTATGGTTTATTTTTGCAGGGAAACTAGACTTTTGTCCATTCCTCAAATTGCTGTCCCTAACCATCTCATCCCTGGTGCTCCTTGGACTGCCCTCACCTCCTTAGATGTTCCGTGGCAGTCCTGGACCCAGAGGGGTCTTGGGGAGCACCTCCACCATTGGGAGCATATCTCCAAAACCAGAGAGACACTGACGCTTTTTTCAAAACTGACTAAAGGAAAAAAATCTCCCTTAAAGTTATTTAAAAGACAAACATGATATTCTTATCCCTGGGAAAATACAAATAATTTTTACAGGCAGACAGCAGTCTCTGTTTGAGATGTTATTATGTGATAAGACAAGAGGCTTTCCTGAATGAAATGAGACAAACTCTGTGTAAGCAAAGAGGCCCTTAAATTTGCGTCTTTCTTTCCCCAGGTATTCAGGTTTCCAACAGGACACCAGGGTAACAGAGGAATGCTGAATCAGGCAAGCCCCCAGGGGCATAATTCAGCCTCCCGCAGCTCTGACCTGATGAGCAGAGAAGCCCTGGGGTCCATTCCACAGGCTTCCACAAGTTTCTGGACAGAGTTAAGAGTATATGTATTGCTATGAAACATGTCATTCCTCAGGGTGAGAGCCAGACAAGTTGTACCACAGGGTGGACACTCACAGCAGGAAAGTCTGATCAAAAGTAGCTTCGTAGCAACCTGAGTCAACACAGGGCAATGTGCATTCAGAAAGGCACAAAGCTGAAATGAAATTCCCTCCCTCTCCCCAGTTTGGAAATATTACCTCTATCACCTGGTTTTTCCTTTCCTTTTGCTTGGCTGAATTTCAGAACTAAAGTAAAATATGCCTGTGCCTCATCCAATTACTACTCTTAATCATGCTGCTGCTACAACGTGTAATAATACTTTGTATGATTATATTGCTGTACAAATCCCTCTCATGCACATGAATTCATTTGACGCTTAAAACTACCGAGTGAAGTCGGCAGGGCATTTTATAGAAAAATGAGGTGCAGAAAAATGAATGCCTCTCCTGAGAACACCCAGCCAATACCGATTAAATGAGAGGCCATGTTATTTCTTCTCAGCCTTTTCCCACAAAGGGAATGAAGTTCATAGTAGTAAATGTATATAACAAAATAGTGCAATACACGACAAAAATAGGAAAAAGTAGAAATTACAATAGTATATATGGGCTGGGGGGAAAAAATTCCCAAGAAAGTCCTGCACAATTGCTACAATTCAAGATGTCCTGGCAGTCTAAGCAAAAAAGGAAACAAGGGCCGGGCGCAGCAGCTCACGCCTGTGATCCCAGCACTTTGGAAGGTCGAGGCAGGTGGATCAGTTGAGGCCAGGAGTTTGAGACCAGCCTGGCCAATATGGAGAAACCCTGACTCTACTAAGAATACAAAAATTAACTGGGCATGATGGTGCAAGCCTGTTGTCCCAGCTACTTAGGAGGCTGAGGCACGAGAATCACTTGAACCAGGGAGGCAGGGGTTGCAGTGAGCTGAGATCACACCATCACATTCCAGCCTGGGCAACAGAGGGAGACTCTGTCTTAAAAAAAAAAAAAAAAAAAGAGGAAACAAGATTAGTAACATAGTTCTAGTTGTAAATGGTGAGCCCAAGCCAAAATCCAGCATTATAGAAAAAAACTACCATTGAAGAGACGGGTCCATTTTCTCATCCCAAGAAGTATTCTATTTAAATCGGCCTCATTAGGAAATACCTGGGTCCACCAGCTAATAGTTTACACTCGGAAACACACAATCCTGTCACTGGTTTGACACAGGGTCTGGGAAACATTTCAAGCCTCAAAATCAAGATTTCCCCGAGTCTCAAGAAAATAAGATGCATCTTCCAAATGGAGTAGTGCTGCCTATAACCTCAGCCTGCTAGACAATAAGTTCCAAAGTCTTAGAGAAGAGTCTAAATCTTATGTTCTCTGGATTACAATGCCGATCGAGAATTCATCCTGAAACTCTAATTGTGTCACTTTGATATCTCAAAGACTCAGGCTCACCAACTGCAGATACGAAATTATCTCTCCAACCCATATTCCTAAAACAAGCCAAAAAGGAAACAGTTGTGTAGTTTTAGATGTATCTGGGAAGATTCTCACCGGATATAGTTGGCATCTGCTGTTTATGTCTTTTCAACATCCTTTCTTTTTCTTTGTTAGTAGAACTGTTTTCCTTTTGGTGTCCTGATGGCTCAAAATACCCCACCACCCCATCTGCCCAAAACAACTAAGACCATTGAGATTCTTCTGGAAATCATAATTTTGAATGCAGAGACACAGAGCTGAGACATCTGATGGAAGGACCCCAAACAAGATAGCTCACAAGGTTTTGACTAAGATTCTTATGGCTTCCCTGATTTCCAAATCCTGGTTGGTCAACTTTTTTTTATAATACTATCAATTATTCAACATCTTTCCAATAAATTCCTTTTTTAACTAAATTAACAAATGTCAGTTTCTGCTGCTTACTGTGAAAGAATGCTAACAGATACCTACAGAAAGGGGGTAGATGAGGAGGCAAACCTTTTTTGATGTCTCTTATGGGCCAGTGTAGTATAACCACCAACAGGTGCTTATCAGAGGCACTGGGAGAGCTTCTAAACAATTCCTATAAGCATTTAGCAAAAGCTGCCCTGGCAATGCCAATGCCCATATATGATTAAGAATCCTTCCTCCAGTGGATGAGACACTAACAAACCTGAGCTGTAACCCTTGACGTACCACATGTGACACACCCATAAAGTGAGTGTGGTGGCAGAAGATGGTTTCTAATTTCCTTCAAAGAGACAAAAAGAAAGCGGGGGTAATTCTAGAGAACTCCCCACTTAAAGTGAGAAACCACTCTTCATCCCAGTAAATTGTGGCAATGAGGAAAAGAAAGCCTGAACTTGCCAGCCCTTCCAGGTTTCCAAGAGACTTTCAATTTGCCGTAAACAGAAGGTGATCACAAAAAAAAGTACTTACAAGTAAAACAAAACAGGATTACTAAATTCCATCTGGAACTGTTGCCTGCTTCAGACCTCGAGCCTGAGGCCTGTCACCTCTTTACTGCAAGAAGAGATTAGAAAGAGGGAGTAAAGCACATCATTGTCAGACTAAGACTCTTCTTTGTTACAAGCAGTGAGAGCATTGAAAAGAAATAACTTTATCATGATGTGATTCTGTGTTTTTCAATGCTGGATCTATGGACCTCGTGTGCAACTGTCTACCACCTTGGGCACTCTGGGGCCTTTAAACCTCCCTTCATGCCCAAGCTGGATTCCCCACTCACTGGTGAGATTTACCTGCCTGCTTATCACACAGCCAACCAGGAGGACCTTTGTATGCCATCTAGCCTGGAAAATCACCCTGAGCCAGCATTTTCTGCATCGTCTTTCACTCTCCACATCCTTATTTTTTCTGTTTTCTTCCTTCCCTTCTGGATCCTTCCACATATCCCACACGAGGTCCAGTATCTTCCTATCATCCTTTGCCTAAAAGGAGATAGGAGAGAAACAAAATTCCCAGCCAGGGCTGCAGGGCCCAGGGTGCCATCACCTCCCCATGGAATAGATGAGCTACTCAAGGGACTGAGGTCACACAGCACGTGATCAACTGAGCCCATGTGCAAGAACTCATTCATTCATTCACTTGATATACATTGAGTACATCAGTTATATCCTCAAGATTGAAGATAGAGCAGTGAAAAAAACCCTGCCCTCCATAAACAGGAAAAAAAAGAATGTGAGATATTGTCTGGCAGTGAGAAGTGCTATGATATTACACCAAGCAGGTCTGGAAACAGAGAGTTCCAGGGGTAGTATTTTGGACAGTTTGGTGAGAAAGACCTCTCTGAGGAGGTAATATTTGAGCACAGACTGGAATAAAGTGTGCCATGTAGATATCTAGTGGAAAGAATATTCCACATAAAAGGTAAATAACTCCAAGGAAGGAGGACACTTGGTGTATTTGAAAAGCAGCAGCAAGAAGGCTGGTGTGGCTGGAGCAGAATGAGTGAGGGGAAGAGGCTTTGGAGATGAAGACAGGGAGGTAGTAAGGAATGAGATCATAAAAGCCAGATCACAGGCAATCAAAAGCTAAGAAGCTGTAGAGCAGCAAAGTGGCATGATCAGGACTTTGAGGAAAATTAGAAACCATTTTCTGTGCCCCTGCTCAGTGCAACTTATAGAAGTCCCTAGTGACTCCTTTTCCACCGTGGCCACTGAGAATAGCAGCTCAGGTTGTGCAGTGCTCAACACCAGCTCATGAAGACTGTGGTATGAACGGTGCCCCTCAAGTTGTAAAATGTGGTGGCTACATTACATCTCATCCCTGGAGGTTCATTTAGGCCCTAATCTCATCATGGTGCATATGAAGAAAACCAAGGACTTATGATTCAAGTCCTCTAAAGGACATAGCCTCATACACATCACCAGGTTGATGACAAAGTTAATCCAGGGACTGAGCCGCACTTTAGTGGAGAAGCTAAAGGGGTGAAGAGGCTCATTCTGATCTACAAATACCCTTATCCAGCATATGTTTCCAAAGACCTGGATTTCAGAAGCCAGAGGAGAAGGACATGAGCCAGTGCCACCCCTACCAATGACAAATCTGTGACAAGCTTGGCAGTGACTTTGGACCAGGCAGAGCAGCAACGAGACCCCATCCCTCCTCCCAACATATCCAGGTCTCCTGTATGTGTCTTGTCATTAACAGGTAGGAAAGAGCAAAGAGGGACTCTTTATGGTCCAAACCATTTCCTTTCCTTACGTGTTACTGTCTTGGTTAAACATATGCACACGCGCACAAACTGGGGATTAGTTAGGGTCAACTGAGGCATATATCAGCCCAGGATTACATTCATCTTCCCTGTGTGCCAAAAACCTCATGGTCGACCCCTCTCATACCCATTTCTTCCATCCCATGTGCCTGCCTTTTCTAATCACATCTTTTTAATATAGATTTAGGGAGTACAAGTGCATTTTTTTTACATGGATATATTGTGTAGTGGTGAAGTCTAGGCTTTTAGTATAACCTTCACCTGAATAGTGTACATCTTTCAAACAGCAGCTCAAAATTTATCTCCTTTTGCATCACCCTAGTACACAGCGATGGCAGCTTGAGCAGGTGGCTTGTCTGGATTGATTGCCTGGCACAGCAAGCAACACCTGGTTTTGTGGGGAGGGGAATATTTGTCTCCACATCACTGGGATTTGGGTCTGAGATTGTTATAAAGTAGCTAGCATCTCAGACAGAAAGCTAATAAAGCTCTTGAATGGGGAAGTGTCATTTTCACAAACCCATTTTTAGAAGGCAAGCAGCCAATCAGACATACTAGCTAATTAGCTGAGCTGTGGAAGGAGCAACATAAAAACATCTTACTGAGAGAGCAAGCCGAGAAAAATCATGTGAGGAGAACAGCCCTCACTCCCCAGTTCCTTCTGCAGGGGGAACACAGTAGACCAAGAGCCATCCTATCGGCAAGTCACCATAGCTGGAAACTTTTCCACTACCCTTCACTGATGCAGAGTTGTTCTCAGAATATTCTTAGTATAGCTGGGCAGGTGTGCACATCTTGGCTCAATCTTATGCCTTCTCAGAGAGAAGTCTTCAGTCCAGATCCTGTTTTAGGTGTTTATTACTATGAAACAAACTGCTATGGTCTGAGTGTTTGTATTGCCTCAAAATTCATATGTTGAAATCCTAAGCCTTGAGGTGATGGTGTTAGGAAGTGGGGCCTTTGGGGAGGTGATTAGGTCATAAGGATGGGGCCCTCATGAATGGGATTAGTTCCCTTATAAAATAGGCCCAAGGGAGCTCATTCTATCCTTCCACCATGTAAGAACAGTGAGAAGACACTTTCTATGAACAGAAGAAAACTCTCACCAGAATCAAATCTGCTGACATCTTGATCTTGAACTTCCCAGGCTCCAGAACTGTGAGAGATCAATTTCTGTTGTCAGAAGCCTATGGTGTTTTTTTTTACAGCACCTCAAACAGACTAAGACACAAACCACCCCAAAACTTAGTAGCTTAAAGCAATTTATTATGGTCTCTTATGATTCTGTGGGTTACTGGGCTCTTATGGATAGATCTCAGTGGCATCTATCATGTGGTTATAGTCAGATGGAAACTGGGGCTGAAGTCATTTGAAGGCTCCACTGGGCTGGACGTCTCTCTCAGTTCAGGCTGTTGAATGAAGACTGTGTGCTTAAATAATAGAAATGTATTTCTCACAGTTCTGGAGGCTGGGAAGTCCAAGATCAAGGTGCCAATTGTTTCAGTTTATGATGAGGTTTGCAGACAGCCGTCTTCTCATTGTATCCTCACATGGTGGGGAGAGAGAGGAAGCAAGCTTTCTCCTATATCTCCTGAGGGCACTAATCTTATCAAGACCTAAATCCCTCCAAAAGGCCTCATCTCTAACTACTTTCATATTGAGGATTAGGATTTTAAAATACTGATATTGAAAGGACACAAATATTCAGTTCATAACAACATCCAAGATGTTTCACTCACGTGGCTAGCAGTAAATGGTGGTTGCAGGCTGGGAGCTCAGCTGGGGCTCTTGATGGGGGAGCTACAAGTATCCTCTCCATGTGCCTTGGGATTTTCACCACCTGGAGGCTGAGTTCCCAAAAACAGCATCCCATGAACCCCAGGTAGAAGCTCCTGGGTGTTTATAATCTAGCCTTAGAAGATCTCAGAACATCACTTTGCTGTATTCTACTAGTTAAGCAAGACACTAAGCCCAGCCCAGGTTCAAGGGAGGGAAATTAGAATCTTCCTCTGAATGTAAGGAACAACATGCATGTACAGGGAAGGAAGGAATCAATGGAGGCCACTTTGAGAAACCCACACACTTCCCCAGAATCAGGCCTGGAGATGATGATTCACATGCAGGTGATTTATGTAGAAAGCACTCCCAGAAGAAACTGGGTAAGAAAATAGGGGAAGCAGGTCAAGAAACAGGAAGAAGCCAAGCAAGGGAGCGAGTCCAGGCAAAGTTCCAGTCTCAACCTGAATCCTGAGATGAGCTCTGGCATGTAAACTATGCCTTAGTGTTTGGCCCAACTTGAGGCAAGGGACCTGAGACTTCATTCCAACACCTGTCTGTGATTGACATGTGGCCATGAGGAGAGATTTGGAATGTGTAAACACCCACGCACTTCCCAATCTCCACATGTGGGTAAAGTGGCTCCAGTAGCCAAGGGCAGTCCTCTGAAATGAGTCACCTGTGCTGCTCTGAAAAGTAAAGGACACACAGTTGGGGAATGGGTGCATGGAAATGTAGAAGGGACCCAAAGGAATCTGCACAGAAAGGCAACTCCATCTGCTACAGCCGTCTTGGGTGGTTTTGGGAACAGATGGGGAAGTGAGGATTTGTCAATAGCATATTCTCTGGCATTATTTCATTTCCCCCTCTCAGGCACTCCACAAGGTGGGTCCTAGCATCCCCATTTTACACAGAGAAAACCCACACTAGGAAACATTATGTAGCTTACCCACAGAGAAGGATCTGAGCTCAGAACCATACAGTTCTGAAGTCCACGCTCCTTCTTTAAACTACAGTACAGTCACAGAAGACTAGGAAATTCCAGCTAAATACTGCCTCTCACCACAAATCGTGCTTGGGAGGGCCTTTGGGCATAAAAGACTGGGTTTTCCTCTAATATCTCACAAAACCACACCATTTACAGAATGCTCTGCACTGCTGTGGAAGACGTGGCAAACTTCTCTACCATTTAAGTCATGTTAGTCTCAGGAGAGATGCTGAGAGCTTTGTCCTCCATTTAAAGTAGTGGTTCTTAATGTGGGTGTTGGGTGAGGTTGCCTTCCCAGGGGATATTTAGAAAAGCATAGAGACATTTTTTGTTGTCACAAGGGGCAGGGGAGTGTTGCTACTGGCATCTAGTGAATGAAGCCCAGGAAGGCTGCTAAACATTCTATGAGGCACAGGACGGATCTCACAACAGAGAATTCTACCACCCAAAATGTCAGTAGTGCTGAGCTTGAGAAACCTAGACTTGAAAGAATGAGTCTCTGGCCAAGCTACACATATCCAAGGGAGTGGAGGGGAGAGGAGCAGCAGCTCTACCTACTTTCATGTGACCCAAAGTCTAATTAATTTTGGAAAGTTGGTTTTTATCCCCAGGAAGTACAATTAGCTTTTTCTTTCTATTTTTGTAGCATGTAGTGGTTGGAGTAGCTGAGTCGTTGTACATTCTAGAATTCCTGCAACCCACTGACTTACGACATTCGTATGCCAGAGAAGATATCTAGCCACCTTCTCAAAAGGAGAGTACAGCAATACTACGTGACACTGAGCAGCTTTAAAATGAGAAAATGGGTAGCAAGCTGTCCTCCCGTGATGCTCTGTGTTCTCCATATTGCAGTCTATGACACCCTAAACATCAAAGCTGCTTAACACGGGAGGATGACAGTAATGTGTCTCAGCACTCAGAAATGTGTATGTTCACCTGTGGGTGAATTATGGCCATAATTGCACATGACTGATCATATTAAACCTACTTAAATATCCAAACAAGGGTGTTCTTTCAAAGTAGTCACCTTGGGAGGCTATACACTTGTTTGTAACAAATCTTCCATGGCCCGAACTATATTCATACTTCATCCTTTGGAATTTCCTTCCAGTTCAGCTTAGAACAACAAAAGAAAAAAAAAAACCCTCAGCATCATATACTTATTTATGATCCAAAACAGTATTTCTCACTTTGAAAAACTACTCGAATTTGCCAGACTTATCTCTGAACAAATCTAGGTCATTTCTAGACATCAAATACACTCTCAAAGAACCAAAGTTTACAGATACTTATCTTCAGAACCCAGCTTTATAATGGATTTAGGTTACAGTTTAGAATAAGATTATAGCCAAGGTTAAAGTAAGAATTGAAATATTCAGTGATCAATTCCATCTTAAGCTATGTTCACACAAGTCAGTATCTGACATTAACCATGCTTTGGTTAACCTTGGTATTACATGGATATTTTCATTTTGATACCACTTCTGTTTCTGGTATTGGGTTCTAAGTGTAGCATGCCCTGTGCTGGGCAATGGAGATATAAAAATAAATAAAACAGGCTGGGCACAGTGGCTCATGCCTGTAATCCCAGCACTTTGGGAGGCCGAGGCGGGCAGATTGCCTGAGGGAAGGAGTTCAAGACCAGCCTGGCCAACATGGTGAAACTCCATCTCTACTAAAAATACAAAAAATTAGCCAGGCATGGTGGCAGGCACCTGTAACCCCAGCTACTTGGGAGGCTGAGGCAGAAGAATTGCTTGAACTGGGTAGGCGGAGGTTGCAGTGAGCAGAGATCACGCCACTGCACTCCAACCTGGGCAACAAGAGTGAAACTCTGTCTCAACAAAATAAAAAATAAAT
Source organism: Pan troglodytes (assembly GCF_028858775.2). NCBI lineage: Eukaryota > Metazoa > Chordata > Mammalia > Primates > Hominidae > Pan > Pan troglodytes. Next base: position 45,152,962 of record NC_086015.1, read on the forward strand.
AAATGAATAAACAAATAAATAAAACAGTCCTTGCCTGAAGGCACACTGATCTGGTGAAAGAGGCATATATATGGGCAGATGATTACAATCAGAGGTGATATGCAAAATATTTCACCGTCAATAGAGCACAGGCCCAGCTGGCCAGCCAGTCAGACAGACTTGGAGCTAAACACCTGCTTGGCCAGAAATTAACCCTTTAGTTGCTGGATTATGGGACTATCCAGAGGTCCCCGGGAGAGGCTGAGGGCTGGCATGGGAGTTGAGAGTGGGATTCTCAGTTCTGTGTTTGAACAACTGGGGCACATGAGCTGAATGCCAACACTGGTACAAGGCAGGGCAGGAAGTGTCTGGTAGAAGTTGGCCCAATGGAAGGGGTTAGTAATTGTGCAGACGCTAGGGCATCATCACATCCCACCTGCAATTTCAGCCGCAGCCAGGGTGGACATTTCCACAAGCTTGGACACCCTCCAGCTCACAGTGTCCTCCCTCAAGCTCTATAATCTCTCTACTTTCTGCCCTAGAGCTGCCAACCCATCCCGGCCTAGCCCAAAAGTGAGCGTGCTAATACTTCTGGGGCAACCCTCTGCCAATGGAAGCAGGGGCAGGGGCAAGGAGGAGAGGTGCTAGAAAGACACTCTGGCCTCCTCTCTCAGTGGCCAATCCATGGAGGCCTTCTGGCCTTCTCCACAGTACCAGGAGACCCAAGTTCCCGTCACCGCAGCCACGATCTCTACAAAGCACTCGCACACCAGCTTTTCCCCTTCTCTACCCTACTCTCTCTGCCCCTCACTCCTGTTTCCAGAAATCACTTCCTGATTCTTTGTCTAAAGCTTGGGTCTTGGAGGAACCCAAATCAAGACAGAAGGAATCAGTGAAGGCACCACTGGGAGACAAGGTGCAAGCTGCATCATTACCAAAAACCAAAAGAATCCCGGTTTCTTTTGAATTGGCCTGGTCAGTCTTTAAGCCTTTCGAAAACATAAGGCCCAGCTCCTCTCCATCGCCTGCCCAATTTGGACTAACTAGTATTGATTTCCCTAAACTTGTATCAGCCTCCAGGGAGCCATGCACCATGTCTAAGGGAAAGAAAGGCAAGCAAGCGGAGTTTGCAAATCTGATCTACAAAAGTGTTTTTTTTTTAATCTGTTTTTATGTTTTCTTAAATTCCTATATTCTTCTAACCGTATTCTCTTATGATATCTTCTTTTTCTGTTATCATTATCATTCATTTGTTCAGTTATCCCTTTGCCCCGTTTCTGACTTTTTTACTTGCTCATACTTCCGAGGATGGCTTTGTTAGTGCCAGTCCAAAGTCCTGCCAGTTCTCACCCCCTACTGTCTCTCACATTCATATGTCTCTTCCTCCCCAACTGCCATGTCCTCAGCTCAGACCCTTAGCAACACACGCCTCGGTGATCGCTCTCAGTCTTCTGCTTCTTGCTGCCACAACCTGCCCCCAGCTCAGTACCAGGAGTATCTTCTGCCAAAAGCAGTGATGGGATTTGAATGACATCTGGATAGGGCACCTTAAAATGCAATTCTACCTTCCTCCCAAATAGTTTGCTGAAATCCATTTGCCATTGTACACAAGGAGCAAGTGGGAAACAAAGTATTGCTTTGTTATTTGCAGAACTTTCTGGCAAAGGAACTGGGGAGTATGGCTGAGTGCCAAAAATTAGGAAGATGTCTCTTTCCCTCTGAGCTCAAGACAAAACCCTCCACAGCCCAGCCCCCTGGGCTAAAGAGGCCAGAGGACCTAGGTGCACGTGACTGAAGAATGGAGGAATGCATGCACTCACTCTTCCAGCTGCCTGGAGACCAGAGGAAGAAGTAAGCAGAGCCTTGGGGGAGAAAAAGGGCAAGTGGGTCTCCTCCTAAACAGGAGGTTGGAGAGTATAATGATGAGGAGGAAAATGACCGTAAAATGCATCTGTATGCTCAGGTTAAAAAGGAATTTGTAAAGCAAATAGAGAACAGTGAGGCAAAATAGATTGGCACCGAAAAAAAAAAAATACAGGGATAGTAGGGAAGACAGGAAAAAAAATAGGTAGTGCAGTTTAATATTAGTGGCATCTATAAGAAAAAATGAAAGGTCTAAGTCTAGACTATATATCTCTGATCATAGAATTTTGATGTTGTTTGTACACACTTTGAAAAAATATCAGCAATCATCAGGTTGTCACCAAGAAAAGACTTCACACACACCAAACAAGGTAACTGGGAAGTCAAATTCCTCCCTGTATTATAATGACATGATAATTCCAAGAATGTAATGCATAGGTTGTATTTGAACATGGAAGTGGGACCATCCAAGGGTGGCACCGATGGCCTCAAAGATGACACTTGATGGAGTCAAGAGAGGGAGCAAGGAAATCTGTGTCCATTGATTCATATTGCTTTGTCCTCAACCAATCAACGGAGCTCTGTGGAGCTGGCTTAGAGCCTGCATGACTGTGTGGTTAGCTTCCTTAGCTCTGCTTCAAGTTGATTTGGGAATGGAAGTGATTGTAACAGCCTGCCGATGCAACCAAGTTGCCCCACTGTTCCTTTTGGCCTCTCAAAATCAAGAAAAGAAAAGGAATTGTCAACATACAAAAGGGGTCTGCCTCTGTTTCCCAGTTCTGCACCAAAGAAGGGAATGGGTATAACCTGTCCTCAAGTAAACATGGCCTGATCAGCATTCTGAAGTGTGACCAATTAGATTAGTGAAATGCTGGGAAAGCTCCACCAGGAAGGAATGTAAGTAGGTGAGAAACTATACCTACTTACATGTAGATGTCTACATTCCCATGCTTTTTTGCTTTCATTAACCATCAGGCTCCATAGCCAGGTCTATTGTCAGTCAAACCTAGACTGTCTGTCTCTGGGTAGAAAATCCACAGATTATCAGGGACACCTCTTTCTCCATTCTTGTGGTTCCCATTCAGATACTTTTACCCCAAAAGCAATGCCTCTTTTTTTTGTAACTCCCAGAAATTTCTGAAACAGGTCAGGCTGCTCATTTAACTTCAAAGTTCACTACCTGACAATTTGTCCCCATTCTGTATCCCAACTACATCATCCAGCCTTGCTCATCAGAGAAGGTTATGCAAGGAACTCAGCCCAAATCCAGAAAAACAAAAATAAAATTAAGACTCTCCCACCATTATAAAGTTTCTACACAAAAATTACAGTTCTTAGAGAATATAAAAGTTCCAGCCATGCAATCAGTCTTCCATTGTTGCCACAGAGAAAGTAAAATCCTGAAATCAAATCTCTCCCACTTTACTACTTAAAGAAATCGATGTTGCAAAATGTCCTTTGCACATTTTTTTCATTCTGCACAACGAAAAAAAATGTGGAAAGGACATTTTGCAACATCAGTTTCAATCTGAAGATGGCTCTTAGGAATCTGGGGGGAATCTTGGTTTCTTCTTCAATAGTTACAACATGGACTGGCTTGTTGAGACTGGTATGGCTCTTCTGATGTCTTCCAGGAGAGATTTATCCAATGCTAAATCTCCCATGGGTGCCACTGCCTGAAGTTTTAAATTAACAGGCCACGTAAGAGTATCTCAGTTTCAGTTAGACACCATGAAACAACTTCCATCACTCCAGTCACTCCAAAGGCTTATCACGTAAACACTGCTTTCTTCTTTCCCAGAAGTGAGGGAGGAAAGAAAAGCACAGCTTTAATCATATTACTTCTACTAAAAACCTGCAATAGCTCTCCATTGCTTAAAGAATAAAATATTATTAAATCTTTCTCCTAGCATTCAAGGATTTCCAGGATCTGGCCAACACTTAATTCTCCACCTCTGCATGCTGTTCATGCCATTCTGCTTATCTCCCATGCCCTTTCTTTCCTTCCCATTACCTCTCTAGACTCAATTCACTGAAGATCAGTTCAGGTGCCACCTTTTCCAGGAGGCTTCCCTGGCCATCTACACACAGTGGTTTCTCCCCCTATGCCACCCCACCCATCCCTGAACTCAGGGACCACAGCCTGTGCTGCTCACATGCCACTGATCACATAAACGGTCTTGTCTCTGGGCTCCCTACTAGCAAAAAGCAAAATTGTATCCTACATGGCCTTAGCAAAAGCCCTGCACAAAAAATATGCTCCTACCCTGGGAGGGACTTGATTTTGGCAGTCGAAAAGTCTCACTCTGCAAGGATTTGACCTTATGTTAGCCAAGGTTTGGTTGTAAAGAACAAAATCTATTCTAGCCAAGCTAGGCAAGAACAAACTATTACAGGGTATTTAGAACTTATAGGATCACGGGAAGCACTCGACAAACAGGCTGAGCTTTTTAAAATGACTCCCAAAGACACAGGAATAACTGAGCCACCAAAAGAGCTGCTGCCTCTCCCACAGTCAGGGGGCCACTGTGGAAACAGAACCACAACCAGGAGACCATCATATCCACACCATTGAAAGCACGCCTCAGCTACACTCGGCCTCTAACATCCTCAGAGATAGTGGCTGGACCCTGGAACGAATACAACTGGCTCCACAAGTGTGCCTGGCAACAGAAAGAGCAGATGGTAGGCATCTGCTCACTTCAGCTTCCCCACACTCACATGTGTGCCCCTGAAAGGCCAAATCTAAATTCTGTTCAGAACTCAACCTGCAAGGGAGTCTGGAAAATGTATTTCTTGGCTTTCCAGTCTCTGCAAGAAGGGAAGACATTAGAAGAATGGAATGGCTGTTGAGAGTCAGCCCATCATATCTACCACAAATCTGCAGGTTTGTTAACCTTGCCTGTGATCTTCACCTCAAACTAACATATATTTGAATTATCTGTGGTGCCTGACATTTTAGAATTTATCCTGGTGACCACCATTCACCCCAACTCTGTGAATGCTTCAGTATATTGAGGCAGTATTTCTTAAATGCTATTGGCAAAATTCTTACAGACTTCCAGTATTTATCAAAATTGTTTTTATTATAATGGTATTTAAAAATGTAGAAACATAAAAATAGCTATAAAAATCTCATGGTTACAAAATCTTTTTAAAAATACTATAAAAATTAATTTGCAAATTAAACACAAGCAAAACTCTAAAAAGGATGAAAGACAAACTAACAACTTACTTTAGGATGATTAATGATGTTTTGCTCACAGTAAATCACCAATGTTGGACGTAAAAGTAGGAAAATGTATTTGCACGTTTTACATTTCACGTGTTAATGGCCTGATTTTTTAAATTTTGAGTAAGATGGCCCATTGTTTTAGTCACTGTCAGTAACATTATCATTATTTTTTCTTTTTAACAAAGAACTCATTTTTTAGCCACTGATTTTAATGGGCTAATCAATTTAATGGTGCACTCCAAAATAGAGTGCTGAAAATTTTAAAGCACCATTTAATTAAAATTTCTTCAGTGCACAATTACTAATACCTTTATTGTTAATGAAGTGTGGAAGTTTGGTTTGCACCAAGTAGTGGTTCATGCAGCATAGCACTGCTGTGAGGGTGGTTCTAACTGCCACAGTGCAGGCTCGGTAGAGTTCCATATGACTATACTACCATGTGCAGAGTGATGACTCAGTCCTCTCACCTCTTTTCTCCATTCAAACTACTGGAAATCATTTGTTCCTATGAGTTCATTTGAGCTTTACCTGGCACCATCATGCTCATAAACATAAACACAAACAGCAATAATACATGATTAGAAAAGTTCCTATGATAAAAGAAACCCCCCGACCCCGAAATCAACAAGGACATGTCAGTAAATGCAATAGGGGGAAAAATGTGCAAAGAATATGAACAGGCAATTCAAAGAAGTGGAGGTAGAATGTCAAATAAGCATGAGAATTGATGCTCACACTGGCACAATTAATTCAATCACTCATTAAAATAATTATGAGATACCATTTTATGGCCATAAAATTGGCAAATTAAAAAGTCAGATAGAACCATATCTTGATTATAACGGGCAAGCATTTGGGGGAAAAGGAACCTTTGTACACTAATGGTGTGAGAGAAGGCCGGGTGCAGCACTACCAGTAGAAACCTACCATCACTTAGTGAAATTAAGTATGCCTATACCCTACGGCCCAGAAATCCCACTCTGGACATATATCCAAGAAGAGCTCACACTCACATCCATGAAGAAACCTATGTGAGGATGTTTTGGCAACTCTGTTTTTGGAAGCAGGGATTTTGTGGTAAATGAGGCATCCAGCATTAGGAGAACGGATAAGCAAAATGTGGTGCTGACCCACTAAGGAACAGACGAAGCAAATGGAAGCAATGAATTAGAGGTTCATAGAGCAACATAGATATATATATTTTAAAGTACTGAGTAGATTACAAAAGTTAGAATGGGATCTCTTACAATACCATGCTAAAAATGAAAATACTTGCATATGCAAATACCATGCATTTTTCAAAGATATATACCTATTACAAGACACATAACAAACACATCAGAACGTACTTGTAGAGAAAAGGGATGTGGGAATGTGCATAAAGAATAAGACAAGAAAATGTAAAACATAAAAAGGAAATGAAACAAAATAAAACAAAAAGTGTCCCTGCCTGAACTTACAACAATAACAGAGGTATATGATGGACTCTGGTTTCTCTAGAGATCCAAAAAAGAAAAAACAGGAAAATTCAGTGTATGGACATGTGATGTTATCTTGAAAGTAGAATCAATGGGATTTTGTAATAGGACTGGATGTGGAGATAAGATAAAGAGAGGCATTTAAAAAATAAATGATAGCATTCTAGTAATAAAGTGATTTGCTAAGATTAACTTTATGGAAAAAGAGAATGTTGGAGAAGAATTATATTAGAAGAGGGAGGAAATGAAAATTAAGAGTTCAGTTTTATTGAAGGCCCAAGAGTCATCCTAGTAGAACTGTGGAGTTGAATTTGGGTAGGCTCTCAGGAAAGAGGTCCGGGCTAGTTTCTCAATTAACAGGCTAAGTTGCAATAATGTAACAAAGAAGCTCCAAATACAGATGCTTAATAAAGTAGAATTTTACTGTGGTGTGACTCTGCTCGGTGAGATAATTCAGGGGCCTAGGCTCATTCCATCATTTTCCTCCACCATCCCCAGAGTGTGTCCTCATTGGAAATGGTAAAGTTAAGTTACTGCCTTGTCTGTGCCCCAGCCTGTGGGGAAGAAAGAGAGAAAAGTCCAAGGCAAGTGGTTTGTTTTTAAGCTAGAGATCAGCCAAAAGTTGCACCCACCGCTTTTGCTAACATCCTATTGGCTCAAACTTGGCGAACCCTCAAAGCTGGTCACACCTAGTCACAAGGGAGGTGGGAAATGTAGGTCTAGCTGGAAAGCCCAGTGTCTGGACACAGCTCTATTCATAAGGAAGAAGAGGAGAATAGATCTGAGATAACTAGCAGTCTGCCCAAACTGGCAATTAGAGTCACGAACATGCAAGTGGAGCTAAAAACCAAGGATGCAGATAAAATAGTGTAAGATGATGGCATAGATAATTAAGAAAACAGGGATGACACCAAGCCCTAAGACACTCCTGTATTTAATGATGAGTGAGTAGAGCCCAAAAAATAGACTGAAAACTAATTAAGATGTATAAGGAAAACCAGCAAAGTGTTGTGTTGCCATCAAAAAATGCCCCCAAGAAGCAACCCTTCCCCAGTGAGAAACAGGAGAGCATAAATAAATACCCCAACTTCCTCCCCACATGCAGGGACAATCTCTCAAGAATCCCCAGTGGGCCTAGCATGGTGGCTCACGCTTGTAATCCCAACACTTTCAGAGGCTGAGGCAGGAGGGTTGCTTGAGGCCAGGAGTTTGAGAATAGCCTGAGCAACATAGCAAGACCCCATCTCTAAAAACAACAACAACAACAAAAAAAAACAGGATTTAAATTACCTGGGCATAGTGGTACACATCTGTAGTCCTAGCTACTCAGGAGGCAGAGGAGGGAGGATTGCTTGAACCTAGGAGTTCATGAGTCTTCAGTGAGCTATAATTGCGCCACTGCACTCCAGCCTGGACAACAGAGTAAGACCCTGTCTCAAAAAAAAAAAAAGAATCCCCAGCGAATTGAGCCCCAGTTGCCCACAGAGGTGAGCTGCTTGTTTATTCACCCTGGACTGGCTTCCTTCCTTCCCCTGTCTTACTTTCCTAAATCCCCATGTGCTTTCTGGGATCTGCTTTAGGGGAACCCCAAACTAAAAGAAGGCCTCAAAATGCACTCTGCAAGTGTTATTATGACTCTGTTACTATGACTGCACACTTTGGTTCAGAGCAGGCTAAGGCTGGAGCCTTCCCTCAGGGCCCCAGCCACAGACCAAGGGATTTATTACAAAACTCAGAAGACTGTGTCTCCAGGTCACATCATCCCACAATCCTGCCAGCTCTGGCTATGACAGATCAGACTGCACTCTAAATTTAATGCTCCATTGAGCTACAACAACAACAACCAAAAGAAAAAAAAAGACCTCACCAGACACTCTACTCCCAAGAAAATAAATGAAATCTGTGTCTCTGATGGTGAGGTTGGGAGATGTTTTATTTTCACATATTTGCACTGCACCTTCACAGGCCAAGCCCATGAATCCTCTGTCTTTATCTAGACACTATATTAAATGGGAATTAAACTGAGTGATAGTAATAGCTTCTCGCAAGAAGCTCAGAGGGAGAAAGCAGTTGGCAGTGCTTGGCAGAGCAGCCCACCAGGGAGGAAGACAGCTCTCCCAGGAACCCTGGGGACAGCACTTCTGGTTCTTGATGCAAATCCTGCTCAGCACCTACTTGCCTTTATTGTTCCTTAGGAAAAGCCAGCCACACAAGGAACGTGACCTTTAACTCATCCCTCCCTCCTGAGTGTGAAGGAAGCACTGAAACAACATGATTTCGAGAAAAAAATGCTGCTTTGCAGTTGAACTTTAGTGCTTTAATATTGCTGCATTTCTGAAAGTTTAAAAGTGTGGCTTAACATTTGAAGTCTGTATCCATGTTGTAGGACATGTTTTCCCCCACATATTGTGAAACTGTAGGTGGTTCACACAACTAGGGCATAGAATGGGAAGGGAGGAGCTGTGGAAAACAAAGACAGGGAGACATTAGTGGCCAGATAAGAAAGTCCTTGTGAGTTACGTTAATAAGTTTAAGAGGATGATGAAGCCCCTGAAGGGATTTAAAATAACGAGTCACATGTCAGCTTTATATTGTAGAAAGATCATTTGGTTGCAATGTGGAAAATGTTGGAAAGGGTGGAGAGCAAAAATAGGGGTAGGAAGAACAGGCAGAAAACTATTCCAAGCAAGAGATAACTAAGGGTGTAGCAGTGGGAATGAAAAGATAGGGGTGGGTTCGAGAGAGATTTAGGCAACATTAATGATCAATGACTGACTGGGTAGGGCATGGTGAGGGGGAAAAAGAAGCATCAAGGTTGAGACCCAGGTCTTGCTTGGTCAACTGAGTGGAAGATGGATAAGTCACTAAGACACACAAAAGATATGGAGAAAAGCAAGTTTGGCTGGGAACAAGGGTGCTGCTTTGTGCCTACTGGCAGTCAGAAACTTGTAAAATTAATTGGTAAAATGTTTATAAAGGAGTTAGCCTTTCCAACCATAAAACCACGACCCTCAGGCCTGGGAGAGACTTCAGGGAGAATCCAGGCCAATATCTTCATGTCATCTGTGCAAGGCCTTGGGAGGGGAGCACATTTTCACCCACAGGCGATGAGGCTGCAGAGGTAGAGAGGAGCCAGGTTGTGGAGGGAATCGTCTGAACCAGGGTTCTAGAAAGTTTATCCTAACAGTGGTGTGCTGGATGGACTCAGGAAAAAGGCTGAAGAAAGGGACCTGAGGAACAAGGGAATTTGAGGTTGCAATAAGAATGACGTTTTCTTTTAAGTTTTGAGAGTTAGACAAACCAGAGACCCAGTCCCTAACTGTGTGGCCTTCAGCTGGTCAAATTACCACCACTTGTAAATAGAGAGACCTGAACATCTACCCTGGGGGCTAACTGAGACTGCATCTCAGTGCCTGGCGCACAGTGGGTACTTCATAAACATTCATTTCTTTGTGTCTTCCTCAAACTCTGCCTTCTGATGATCCTCTTACTGCAACTGCAATGCTTCATTTCCACAACTCTTTTTTTTTTTTTTTTTTTTTTTGAGATGGAGTCTTGCTCTGTAGCCAGGCTGGTGTGCTGTGGTGCGATCTTGGCTCACTGCAACCTCCGACTCCCTGGTTCAAGTGATTCTCCTGCCTCGGCCTCCCAAGTAGCTGGGATTACAGGCACACACCACCATGCCCAATTAATTTTTGTATTTTTAGTAGAGACGGGGTTTCATCATGTTGGCCAGGATGGTCTCGAACTCCTGACCTCATGATCTACCTGCCTCAGCCTCCCAAAGTGCTGGGATTACAGGCATGAGCCACCGTGCCTGGCATTTTTTTTTGTTTTTTTTTTTTTGAGACGGAGTCTCACTGTGTCGCCCAGGCCGGAGTGCAGTGGCGCAATCTCAGCTCACTGCAACCTCCACCTCCTGGGTTCAAGTGATTCTCCTGCCTCAGCCTCCTGAGTAGCTGGGACTACAAACATGCACCACCATGCCCAGCTAATTTTTATATATTTTTTTAGTAGAGATGGGGTTTCACGATATTGACCAGGCTGGTCTCGAACTCCTGACCTTGTGATCCACCTGCCTCGGCCTCCCAAAGTTCTGGGATTACAGACATGAGCCATCGCACCCGGCCCCATTTCCCCAACTTTTAAACCCACCCAGTTCAGCTACTCAGAACTCTCCCTAACTCCTTTACTTTCCTCCATGGGGCTGGGTCCATCAACAAAGCATATGAATATATGTGGCTGAGGATGGGAGCTTGATTATCTCACTGGACATTTTGGCCCAACGTGTACAAGCCTGTAAAGTTCTGCTTCCCATCCCATTTTTAAGAGAATACGCTTGCTCAGATCTGTTAGAAAGACTCCTCTCATGTATTAATTATGCCCCCACTAATTACACAGAAGGGTTCTAGCAGCATTATTGAAAGGGATGGGCACAGAGCAACCAAGGAAAGGAGTGATGAGCCCCGCCGTTGCCTCACGCTTGAGTCCAGTCTGCATTTCAGAAAAGACCTCAACAGCTTTTTTCTTCATGCTGTACACACAAAGGGTGGAATTTTACAGCCCCTGATCTGATGGTGGGCTAGCTGGAGCTGCATGTGTGATGGGGCTGGAGGTGAAGAGGAATAAAAGAGGACCCTTTATACTCCCTAATCCTAGAACTCCCTCAATAACATGATGCACCATCTATTTAATAACAGGCTTCAAAAAGAGCAAGGGGAATGAACACTCCCATACTCAATGCCCACTTCACATTTCAGAAACATTAAAATGCAGAAGAGAAAGGTATATGCAAAAATTGAGGAAATGTGGTATCTGTTTTGCAAGCACAAAAGGAACAGGAAAGCTAGAGGGTATGGAGGCCCAGAGATTGGGCCCAAACCAAGCTCCCACTCTGCCTACCTCCCTCTCTTAGGAGTCCCCTCCATCTGGACTCAGCACCCCTTGCACCTCAGAGACCCATCAGGTCTAAGCTTCCAAGAAACCAGCAGGCCCCCGGGGAGGCATGGGCCCCTAAGTAGTGATTGAGGCCCTCCTCAGTCTCTCAGCGACCACCAACTGCCAAGTAAAGGCCTTCAGGTCACTGGACAGGCTGTGAAAGGTGGACACAGAGCCATCCAAGGACAATCCACCCACCCCTCCTCATGGTTTTGGCAACTGCTGCTCCTTCCCTCAGGCAGAGGCAATGGTTCCCATCTGCAGCCCTGGATGAGAAACTCCTTGGGAAGAGTAAATCTGTAAAAAAATATATGTGGCCCGAAAATATGTGGTATTCATTTACATGATGGTGCTGGCGAATAGCTCATTTATCCTGAGAAAAGAACAGGCCAACTGAGTGGCTTCAGGGTTTTAGAAAGAGCCTAGTGAAATCTTTTAATATGCTTAATAATATTTTTAATAATCTAAATAGCATGTGTTGATTATAGAAAAGTCAGAAAAATCAAAATTAAAAACCCTTCTACATAAATGTGTGCTTGTCACAAAGGCATTTGTACAAGGATGTTCATTGCAATATTCTTTGAGATAGCAAATAAACAGAAATTACTTAAAAGCCCAACAATGTGGAAAGGGTTAAGTAAATTAAAGTATACTCTTGTGCATGGAAAGAGTTAACGATAAAGTATCATGAAAAATACAGACATAGAGGAACAGACGTGGTATGATTCCATGAATAAAAAATTACTTTTTTTTTTTTTTTCTGAGATGGAGTCTCCCTCTGTCGCCTAGGCTGGAGTGCAGTGGCACAATCACGGCTCACTGCAACCTCCGCCTCCCAGGTTCAAGCAATTCTCCTGCCTCAGCCTCCGAAGTAGCTGGGATTACAGGCACCTGCCACCATGCCTGGCTAATTTTTATATAGAGACGAGGTTTCACCATGTTGGCCAGGATGGTCTCGAACTCCTAACCTCAGGTGATCCACCTGCCTCGGCCTCCCAAAGTGCTGGGATTACAAGAGTGAGCCACCTCGCCCAGCCGAAAAATTACTTTTAAAGTTTGTATTTACAAACATAGAAAAGGGTCTGCAAAGAAATACACTAAATTGACATGTGTTGCATCCAAGGAGGGAGTTGAGAGAGTGCAGTGGGGTAGAACCCTTTGTTTTAACTTACATAGGTCTGAATTCTTTGAAATTTTTGATGAGTATTACTTTTCAAACTTAGAATAAGGAAAATGCAGAAATCCACATTAGCATTAAATAAATAAAAACCACTTATAAGACTAACTCCTGAAAATAAGCCTAGTTGATGTGTACCCTTCCAGGTTTCATTATGCAAATACGATTATATATATAGCTTACATTTGTTTCTAAATAACATATCATGCACAGCTTTCCAAGTCAATAAGCAAACATTATGTTTTCAAGGAGTACTTCCAATTTTTTTTTTGTTTGTTTGACAGAGTCTCTCTCAGTCGCCCAGGCTGGAGTGCAGTGGCTCGCTCTCTGCTCACTGCAAGCTCCGCCTCCTGGGTTCATGCCATTCTCCTGCCTCAGCCTCCCAAGTAGCTGGGACTACAGGTGCCCGCCACTACACCCAGCTAATTTTTTTGTATTTTTTTAGTAGAGACGGGGTTTCACCGTGTTAGCCAGGGTGGTCTCAATCTCCTGACTTCATGATCTGCCTGCCTTGGCCTCCCAAAGTGCTGGGATTACAGGCGTGAGCCACCGCGCCCGGCCGACTCCTTCCAATTTTATTGTATGGATGCACTATATTTATTTAAAGAATCCCCTACTGGTAGACATTTAGATTTTTTTTTTTTTTTGGTTTTTGTTTTTGTTTTCAAACAAAAAAACGATGCTGTGGTGAACATTCTTATTTCAGATTTTTGCATGCAATCATAGTTATCTCCTTATAACTAATTTCTAGAAGATTTTGGGTGAAAAGGTATATACATTATAAGATTCTTAATATATATTGTCAAATTGCTCTCTAGAAAGGTTGACTATCCCTTATCTACAAAACTCTGAAAACTAAAAATGCTTTCCTACGTTTAGTACCTAAACTCATGTGATAGCAAACCCTTACCTGAATAAACATGAGTCTATTTACAGTCTTTGTTTATCCCACTTAATTTGAATATTTGTACATTTCACTGCAGACATATAAATGTATTTGATCATGAGGTATTGCCCTCGTTCCTGCAGGGAGTGTTATATAATATGCAACTTACACATCATATTGCTTTTCTAAAATCTGAAAAATTCTAAATTCCAAGGGGTAAAACCTGTCAACAGGTGCATGACACTGATTCCTAGACCCATGGCCTGTAAGCTGCCCCAGGTATCTGGAGGTTGATGGCTATGTCTGCCTCATAGAGGCAGCCTTTGAAGCAGAGGCCAGCCTCTGGCTGCTATGCGCAGATCTCCCTCTTCAGCCCAGCCCCTGAGCATGTCACTGAATCTCCCACAGGCTGGGCCAAGGCGTTAAGAACACAATTGTGAGGGCTGCAATCAGAGATGCTTCTCGGTGAGTGTGGTTGTGTGGTTTGGCCTATGGGAGAGATATCTGAATCCTGATAAAGCCTGTCTCTGAGACCCTAGAAGAACACCTGCAGCCACTTGTAGACAACAGCAGCCAAAAAAGAGCCTTGATGCAGAGTCTTCAAGAGCGCATCTGAGATAAACCATGTCCTCAAACAAACAGTGCTTCAGTTGAGGTATCTGAATGCCCAAGACCAATTAAGCAGGGAAGTGGGTCAAAGAGATTCATAGCTAATATTTCTACATACAGTACATCTCAGTGGCTCCTAATGTGAGTTACTGATTGGTTTTAAGTATCAATAAATTATTTAAATTATTATTATATTATTATTTTGAGACAGAGTCTTGCTTTGTCACCCAGGCTGGAGTGCAGTGGCGCCATCTCAGCTCACTGCAACCTCCGCCTCCCAGGTTCAAGCTACTCTCCTGCCTCAGCCTCCCAAGTAGCTGGGACTATAGGCGTGTGCCACCACGCCCGGCTAATTTTTGTATTTTTAGTAGAGATGGGGTTTTGCCACGTTAGCCAGACTTGTCTGAACTCCTGACCTCAGGTGATCTGGCCGCCTCAGCCTCCTAAAGCGCTGGGATTACAGGCGTGAGCCACGGCGCCCGGCCTGAATTTTCTATACTTAACTTTTCTCATCTGTAGAGCAGGGATTATTACTAAGGTGAAAAGTGATCATATATGTAAAATAAATCACATAAAATAGTGCTTGATATGTGGTAAGTACTTAATAAATGTATGCTATTATTGTTGTTTTTGTTTTATTATTATTTGGAGTGGTTACTTATATTAGATGAAAAATAGGTCTTTAATCACAAGCCTGGACAGTTTATTACGGAAAATAGTAGAGAAAAGAACAGTGAAGAATGGTCATTGTCAAGGCTCAAGCTCTATTTGCTAGACCAAAGGGAATCTGAAATTTTTTCTGGTTAATAAATGTAAGAAGATATAATGTAAGAATGTAAGAAGATATAAAAGAAGAGGTGAAGTCTCAAGACAACAAAAAAAAGGGAACACACAACAACTAGGGGGACTGCAGGGAAACTCTCTAGAATATAGGTGGCTGGGCAGGTGAGCCCTCAACCTGCAGAGGCAGCCCTGCCTGCAGCTCTCGGGGTGTGCAGGGAAAAGGGGAAATGGCAGTATAAAACAAGCTATTAGAGGGCAAGCTGCTGAGAAAAGGGGGTCCAGGACAGGCAAGGCAGGTCCATCCTTTTGTTTGTCACTGCCATTGGTGAGATGAGCAGATTAAAAAAAAAAAAAGTTTGATAAAAGAATTCCTCTCTAGAATTGTAAACGTTAAAGGCATTTTTTTAAAACTCCAAAAACTGAAAAGGATTAAAAGAAGGCAGGGATTTAAGACATCTCTATCTTGCACTAGAATAGTGTCCAGCACATGAAGTCTGTTTCCAAGAGAATATGTAGGTGGTGTGCGTGTGTGTAGGGTCGGGGTGGGGGGGGGTGTGGGTGCAGGCAGCGGGGAGTTCGAATAGATTCAGTGCTCAGGGCATTGATGAAGTGTCACAAGTCACCATAATTTTTGCCTCTCCATGGCCAACCCTGAGCTCCACCCAGAATTTGCCTATGTTGGGAAGGCCAGGCAGAAAGGCAGAGGTGTCCCCCACTTCAGAGAGAAGCAGTCAGACTGGAATAGCAAGGTGAGGAAGGGAAGAGGGGGCAGTAATGGGTATGGACCAGGAGGGATGCAAGGGCTGTCCAATCAACAAGCACCCACTTGATCAGTTTCAGCTATTCACTCTCCACTCCCGGCAGCTGGTCTGGGCACTGTGCAGACATCCTTGCCATCCATCCACATTCCACAAAGCAGGCAGAGGAGACCTGTCGGAGGCCCACTTACCATTTTTAAGAGCTGCAGGACTTGACTTCTTGCTTGAGAAATGCCGGTTATGCCTACTCTGGGTAAAATAGGTTAAAAAACATAATACTACAAGGAGGGGGCACAAATTCTAAAGAGTACCAAAAGTGACTTCAATTCACCAATTTTAGGGAATAAACGGCCTTCTTGGAGTTCATAGCATATCATTAGAGTTGTAAAGAACTATTTCAGGATAAAAAACCCCTTCAGGAACTTTCTTAGGGATAAGTCCAAGCTGGAATTCAAAAATAAAATAGTAAAAGGAGAGGAGACACAAAACATGACTACTTATTTTCTGTGAGTACACATGTACGTATGTGTACATGCATACGTAAATATCAAAGAGGTAGGAGGAGCAGAGTGAATATTTGCTGAACATTAATCCAGTCTGATATACATAACACAGAGAGAAAAAGGACTGGGACCAACTATACCAGAAATATCAATAATGGAATTGTTTGCATGGTGCAACTGTAAGTAATCATTTTCTTTTTTGAACGATTCTCTATTTTTGAAGTTTTCTAGGCTTATGGTTTTGGTTCTGGTTTTTAGAGAATATGTTAGGTCTCAATGCCCTGCCTCTTAGGAGGCTTCTTGATCCTCCCTGTGCCCACTTTGTCCCTAGCCACCTCACATGAGGGTACATATGAGGAGACACAACAGTTAATCCCTAAAAAGTCCTGCTTCACCTTTCTCCCACTCTGCTCACAAGACAAAACCAAATTTTTCCATGGTAACCTGCAGCCTCCTCTGGTAGACACAGCAGCTTAACAGAAACAACTTCCGAACAGCAGCTTCTAAGTAGCAGCTTCACAGCCTTCTCTTCTTCATATATAAGACTTGAGGAAAAAAGTCTGAGAAGAGCACACCAAATTGTTAGCTATGGTCATCTGGGTGGTGACAGCAAGCATCGTTGTTCTCATTTTTCTTTATATTCTTGTTATAATCTGAATTTTAAAAATAATAATATTTACCAGTTATATAGCTATACAAAAATAGACTCGTTTTTTTTTTTGTTTTTTTTGTTTTTTTTTTTTTTTTTTTTTTGGGAGAAAAAACTTAAACTTCATTGCCTCTCTATGCCCTCAGGTTAGCATTCAATTTCTGAATGGCTGACAAGGCTTCCCAAGATCTTGTGTCTATTTAGGGACATTTTAAATATTTGGTTGAAATATATGCACCTGCTGTTTTTTTTAGTTAAAATGGTCAGTTATTGGCAACTTTATATGGTTGAGCCTACCAAGGCCTTCATCCTCACCTATGTGCTGCTCCTTCGACCTGGAAAACATTTTCTCACCACACCAGCTTCTCTCTACCTCCCACCCATTCCTTCCTTCTTCATTTCTTCCCTTTCTTTAAGTCATCCAGTCTCTCTGCCATGTCTTCCAAGCAGCCTTAACTGATCCCTCAATACTGGATTAGAGACCCCTCCTATGGGCTTTCCAAACATTCTACCCATTCACTGATTCATTCACTCAACAAATAATTATTAAACACCAAGCACATGCCAGCATAAATCTAGGCAATAGAGACACAGTAATGAAAAGGGCAAAGTCATCTAACCTCTAGGTACAACATAATTTGTTTGGGTTTTTATTTCTATTTATTTATTTTTTTGTTTGTTTGTTTTAGAGCCAGGGTCTTGCCATGTTGCCCAGGCTAGTCTTGAACTCTTAGCCTCAAGTCATCCTCCCACCTCACTCTCCCAAAGTGCTGGGATTATAGGTGTGAGCCACCATGCCTGGCCTGGGTTTTTATTTCTAATTTCCTCTACTAAACTGTGAACTCTTATAGGTCAAGCTCCATGTCTCACACACCATTAAACAGTCACAGCTCAATGTACCCAGCACACAGTATTCACATGCTCATTGAATAAAAAAGTAAATGGGCCGGGGGCAGTGGCTCACGCCTGTAATCCCAGCACTTTGGGAGACCGAGGCAGGCGGATCACCTGAGGTCGGGAGTTTGAGACCATCCTGACCAACATGGAGAAATCCCATCTCTATTAAAAATACAAAATTAGCCAGGCGTGGTGGTGCATGGCTGTAATCCCAGCTACTCAGGAGGCTGAGGCAGGGGAATCACTTGAACCTGGGAGGCGGAGTTTGCAGTGAGCCAAGATCGTGCCATTGCAGTCCAGCCTGGGCAACAAGAGCGAAACTCCATCTCAGATAAATAAATAAATAAATAAATAAATAAATAAATAAATAAATGCCTCCATTTCATCAAAGTATTATCTAACTTATTTTTATTCTGTTACAGTTTTTTTTTTTTTTTAAGTTTATTGCTCACAATTTATCTTCTAACAGAAGGGAACAGCTGATAAAAGAAGCCCTCCTTTGTTCTACATTTCCTGCCCAGGTCGCTCAAGTTCTGTTTGCTTTGACTGTCTCTGGAGTGCTTGCCGGGTGAGGTCAAGGAAGGGAAGGAGAAAACCCGCTCGCTTGTAGTTGGAGTCACAGGAAACCAACTGCAAGGCTCCCGCTGTGTAAGGGGATTGGGGGGATGGGCAGATCAGGAGGATGAGTGATCAGCCTGGACAAACCTCAATCTGAGAAGAAATGTGTATTTAAAGCCTATACTCAGCCTCAGGACCTGCCCAGAAAAAGCAGCCTACATATATATATAGAGAGAGAGAGAGAGTCAGGTCACACAATTCTACCACTGGACAGAGGAGAACACCAAGAAACCGAGCAGAGTCAGCACTTGCCAAGATAAAAGAGCCAAGTAACAGGCATAACTGAGCCTCAAACCCTAGCTTGCTACCCCAGAGTCCTTGCTTTTTCCTGGAGAGGCAGAGATGGGAGAGTCTACAACCCATGACTGTTGGCTTCCACTCAACTTTGGGTGATTAATCCACCCACATTATTTACTGAGCACCTATTATATTCTAGCACCTGTCTAGGTAGGCGGTAGTGGGGGAGGCAAATTCCCACACTTGAAAAATCCCCAGAATGAGAGTGATATGATTTGTGGCATCCATAAAGTTGTGCAACTCACCTGAGTGAATCAGAGTCTAAAGCACTGGAAGCCTTTGTGGGAGGAAGTGGCCTCTTCAGCCTGCCCTCCCAGAGGCACAGGCTCTGCTCCTGAAGTCCTGCCTCTTGAGATGGAAGCTTTTACTTGTCCTAAGCAGGCAGGAGTCCTGAGAACCAGGTCTTTACAAGAAGGAAAGGAAGTACTCCTTGATTGAACACCTATGATGAGCTAGGCCCTGTACTAAAACCTATACACTATGTGCTTTGATCCTCAAAACAATTTTCTACAGATTAAGAGACTGAGGCTTCAAAGAGAGGATTGTGAGAACTGATTTCTAGGGCATCTGCTGCAAAGCACCCCCAGCCCTGTACTGCTTACTTATATTCAGGGATCCCAAACCATACTTTCCACAGCAACTGGTCAATGGCCACTTATAGTTTGTCCATATTGGACAGCACAGATTTTACAGAACATTTCCATCATCACAGACAGTTCTATTAAACAACACTGAACTAAACCATGAGAGTTGGCAGCTCGTAAAAGCACTTTCCACCACCCTGTATTTTTAATCCACCTTCCACTCTCACTTTCTCCAAAAGTGGCCATTCAGTAGGGGATGTTGTAGGTGCTCAATAAATATTTCCTGAATGGATAAGGAAGATGTGGCCTGAAGATAAGAAGGAAGTGGAAGGAGGCAGAGTTGGAAGTGGGCCTGATTTATTCAAGAAATGTTCGGTAGCTGATTGAGAGCTTGAGCAGACTGAGAAGTCCTTTCTCTGATGTCACCCAACCCCACCCATGAAAACACAGAAATGAATGGTGACATAATTTATGGGAGCAATAAAAGTCATACCTACCCATTACCTCTTCAAATGACTCATGTCTGTATGTGCTCACAGTGAATGTTTTAAACAGACCAGAACAGTGGTTAGTGCCCATGAGGACAAGTGTCTTTTTAAAATAAAAATTTTTAGTCCTACTCAAGTCAGAACTTGAGAACTCAGATCCTGGAGTTCCTGTAACCCAGTTCCTTTATGGTTCAAGTGGGAAAACTGAGGCCCCATCCTAGTGACTGGCTCGTGGTCACACAGCCAGTTGGAAGCAGTATTGTTCTCCAGCCCACTTGCCACCTAGAATACAGGCTAGAATGAGAGCAGATGATCCTTGTCAGAGCAGATGGACCAAGGAACGGGAAGATTGGGTGCCCAGCGAGCCAAGGGTGAGATCAAGATAATGAGGAAACCAGGAACAAAATAAAACAATAGGTTGGGAACAACCCCAGAGCAATAGAGTCAACCAGGGGTACATTAAGAAGGGGGAAGATACTGTGGTCTGAATGTTTGTGTCCTTCCAATATTTATATGTTGAAACCTAATCACCAAGGTAATGGTATTAGGAAGTGGGGCATTTGGGATGTGATTAGTTCACAAGGACAGAGCCTTCAGGAATGAGATCAGTGCCTTTATAAAAGAGGCCTCAGAAAGCTAGCTAGCCCCTTCCACCATGTGAGAACACAATAAAAAGGCACCATCTATGAACCAGGAAGCAGGCCCTCATCAGACACCAAATTTGCCAGCACCTTGATCTTGGGCTTCCCAGTCTCCAGAACTGTGAAGAATAGATTTTTGTTGTTTGTAAGTCACCTGGTTCATGGTATTTTGTTACAGCAGCCCAAATACACTAAGACAGAAGACAATTAGAAAAAAAGTCTAGTCTGACAGCAAGTGGTGGCAAGGATGATGGAAATGAGCATTGTTGTATACTACTGGTGGGACTGTGCATTGGTAGGACCCTCAGGGGGCAATTTCGCTGGTAGAATTTAATATGTGCATCCCTATGACCAGTAATCCCACTACTTCTTAGGAGAAATGCTTGCACATGTGTACTCAGAGACATGTACAGGGCTATTCATTGCAGCTTTGTCTGTGATCATGAGCAACTAAAAACAACTCAAGTGTCCAGTTGTGGGAATGGATACATAAAATACACTATACCCACAAAATGGAATACTATGATGCAATGCAACAGAGTGTAGAGGATCCATCCAGGGCCACGACAGTACATATCTTTCTATGAATTAAAATAAGATGATCCCCTCCGGGTGAACGAATTCCAGAAAGGCATCCCTTCCTCTGGGCTAATCTAGTGGAGATGGGCAGAGTTCCAGCCTTCCTCATACCCTCCTGGCTGTGCGACCAGACCAGTGGCTCTGAGTCCAGTCCTACCAACCTGAATGACCAAGTCAAATGGAAAAACAAGTTGTGGAACAGTGTGTAAAACAGGATGTCTTTCATATATTTAAGCACATATTCTTCATGTTTTCTCTAACGATAGCAATTCGTAACATGCATGTTAATGAGTAGGAAAAGAACTGGAGGAATACACACCTTCCCTGCAGTAGGTGTTACCTCTGGGGCTGCCAGGGGGTAAGAACTGTTGGTCAAAGAGGTCTTTAACTTTATCAGTTGTGTTTTGATTTAACTTCTCACAAGAAGAATGTACTTTCCTGTAATTTGTATGATTAAAGTTAAATTTTAAACTAAAAACTAAAGAATGGAAAGGTGGGCTTTGGGCACAGAAGGAGAAATTTATGCCATCCTAGGTGACACCCACCATCACCGCTACCACTGCCAGCACCAGATTTAAAGGCACACTGCTACATGGGCCAAAATCCCACACAAGTCCATTCTGACCTCAATTCTGGGATGAGGTAGGGTAGAAAGTGACAGGGACCTCAGATTAGATGAAAAAACCTTTTAGAAATCAGAGAGAAGAAGGCTTGCTGAAACCATATCTCTTCTAGGCACATCTGCAGGCAACCTTGATGACTTCGGCCCTAAGAATCCCAACTTTGTCCCCAAGGCTGGAAAACAACAGAGAAAATAGGAAGAAGGTGATGGAGCCTCCTCATGCCCATTTACTCCTAGACAGCATTTGTAAGGAGCACCTCTATGCCCAATAGAGAGTGCTAACAAAGTCAACACACCAACTGAAGCAAGATCAAAGGAAGCATCCAATGACTTTTGGGGGCTTTATCACAGTGAATAGAAGGTGAGGGAAGTGACTAGTCTTGAAATTGTCTTTTAATGGTTTGATTTCACGGTCTTCTTGTTACTTAAGTACCATTCATCTTCCTCCAAATCTCCACCAGGAGTTTCATATGTCTTGGCAGCTCAATTTCCTCTCAACCTACTGGATGAGACAAAAGGTCCACTGGTCACTTATCTAGGGAAAGCACATTGTGAGCCATTAGGGTCTCAGCATCCCTCTCTTTGCAAGATTTACCGCCCCCACTAGAATGGATTTATATCTCAAAACACTTGCTACTCTTGTCATCTTCATTCAGAAGCAACCCTTGTATTGATTGTTCATGCTTTGGATACTGTTTAATTATCTCTCAGAAAAATTGGCCACTCAGTCAAGGAGATTTCACTGAATGACAATGACGTATGACTTGAATGTGTAACTCCAAAGGAACAATAGTCCTATATCTATTCCCCCATTTCCTGCACACATCTTCCTTCCTTTTGTTTAGACCACCCACTGTCATGCCCACCCACCATGGCCATAATGTGCTGCCAGGGGGCATTTATCTGTTGTACACTCTCTCCCAGGGTTCCCAGTAGCACGTCCCAAGGCCTACTCCACATGGAGAGAGGTTGGCTCCCATGGCAGGGGTGCTATTTCTCTTCCAATGACTCAAAGAGAATTAAAACTGGAATAAAACGGCAGCATAGAGAATGATTAAAAAAAAAAAAACTAAAAGACTAAATCAGCATCTATAAACTATACCTGTGGAAGGAAGAAACTCTGGCTCCAGGCTGATCCTCCATGTGCCCATCAGCATAATCTTGCTATTATTAAACACCATGTATAGACATACCTCACAATGGACTGCAGGCTGGTCGATAGTTTTAGCTCTTGCTTCAATCTCTCCATCTCCCCTCATTTGCCTGGTACAGTTGAGCCCTGTGTCTTTGTTCATGTTGCTGCTGTTTTACGGACCATGACTGTCTTAGATGCTTCTCCCAGAAGTAGACATGAGAAAAGGATTCCAGATGCAATTGTTTGGGAGGTGATCTCAGGAAACACTGCTAGGGAAGTGGGGAGGTAAGATGGGGAAAGGAAGGGAAAAGGAGGAAGTCAGTAAAGAATGTGTTATCAAGCATGCAATCACTATGGGAGAACGAGGCCCAATCTCCTTGGAGACCTCAGAACTCACCTCTAAGTTGTTCCACTTGAGGGTCAAAGAAATTAGGGCATTTATCCTCCAACTCCTACCCACCACTGGCTGAGGGCTCCTCCCAGAGCTTTACCTCTTCAGCCCTTGCTGCATGCCCAGCTCACTTTAGAAAGCAAACCTCAGGCTGAGAGTCATACGTGCATGCAGTAGGCAGCTGTGAAATGTCCTGGATGGTGAGTCCAACAGATATGGGTAGTAACTCCACAGTAACTGCTGCAACTCTTCATTTCCTTTTTGCTTTGACAAACTCTTGTTTATCTTTTAAGATCCTTGTGAAATTCAACCTGCTCTGAGATGTCACCTCCTTCCACACTCCCTCCCCACGAGGAAGAATTAATAGCTTCCTCCTCCAAGCTCTATTAACACTATGCTCGCACTTCAGTTAAACCAGCAGCTATGTTTTGTTCTACTTTGTTTGACTGTTCTTCCCAAACAAATGCACAATTTGAGTACGGAGATTAAGTCTAAGCCATCTAGGTATTTTACCACATTCACCCAGTCATTTAATTTGTATTAACGGAGCATCTACTGTTTGACAAACACTGTTCCAGGTACTGAGGATACAGAAGTAAAAAATATATATACACACTAAGTCCCTGCTTTCTTGATTTTAACAGTTGTGTGTATATGTCTTTGTGTGTGTAGATAACAAATAAAAACAAATTAGTGTAAGTTGTGAGTGGTAAAAAATACAATGAAGAAAAATAGAGCCCGGTATGGAATAGTAAATAAGTGTGAGTGGTTTAATCTTTTACATGGGATGCCAGGGGAAGGCCTCTCTGATGAAACTGCATTAGAATGTAGATGTTGGATAAAATGAAAGGGTGATCCATAAGAATATTTAAGGGAAGAAAAATCTGGGCAAAAAGAATCATATGTGCAAAGGGCCTGTGTTGAAAGCCTGAGGGTGTGTCCTGAAAACAGCAGGAAGCACACAGCCCATGCCCAGCTCATGGCTGATTTAATCATGCATTGACTGTAAGATTCACCCACAAATCCCTTATTTGGCTAAGCTGTCTCTCATCCTATGCACTTCTCTATCACTGCACTTATATATGATACTATAATTAAATGTGCAAGGTCATCAGGTGTAGGGACTGTGTCTTCTGATCCTTTTTGTGTCCCTGGTGCCAAACTCAGTACCCGTTCTGTTGTAGGTGCTCAAAAAATGTTCCTTAAACTTAAGCCCTCATTATTCCCCATATAAAACTTGGCAAAATAGAGATCAAGTCACAGAAAGGGTCCATTTGAAGTGCACACACACGCTACAGAACACCTCTGCTTGCAAATTGAGATGAACACAGATGCTGGGAAATAGCTTCAGAATTCTTGAAGGCAGTGGCCATTCTTGGCTGAAACTAGGACTCTTTTGACAGTTACAGCCCTAAAACGTGTAGCCCTTTCTTTCAGGGGCATTGAATTGTCTCTGGTGGTTGAACACATTTTACAGTCTGACCAGAGTGGATTTTGTGTGCTAAAAACAATAATGTATTACAACTTTCATGGATGAACACAGCCTGCAGTCCTCCAGAAACCCCTAATGGTCAGTCTCTTCCTAGAGCAGAGGGAGCAGCTGCTCAGAGCTGACTCAGAGGTAGGCCTGAGTGATTGTGTTTTAAGGTGGTAACAGACAACAGCCTGTTCCAGAAAAAATGTCATGAGCCTTCACATTAGTAAGGATGTTTAGGGTTGCAAGGACAATAGTGTTTTGTCTATCCAGCATGCTCTGCCCTTCCTTTAGGAAATTATCTTTCCTACTCCAAACATATGATTCGAGGGAGGGAAGAGCTGGAAATCACAGTTCCCTTGGTTACAGGATCAGTGGTCCCATGAGGTAGGTAGTCTTACTATCCCCATTTTATGAGGGAATAACCTGAGGTTCAGCAAGATGAAGTTGCTGCCCAAATTCACTAAGCTAGAAAGTAATAGGGCCAGTGGTCAAACCCGGTTCATTGTGATTCCAGGGTTCTTGCACTTCATTGGAAATGACAGGGAACAGGGCAGCAATAGGACAGAGGGGATATGGACAGGAATTGGAAGCCGACATCAAGGCAACATGGTACTGGTAAGCTCAGGCCCCAGAGCTCAGGCCAGAGCCAAGGTAAAGGATCAGAGCATTTCCATAGTGGAACTAGATTTAATAACCAGCTAAAGAACAGGATTCTGGAATCCAAGTGGACTTTCAACTGTTAAAATTTCTCATAAAGACACTACCCTGGGGTCGGAGGTTAAGGTGTTATCTATAAAGTCAAAGGCGGGAACATTTGGAGAGAGATGGGAATGCATTCTCCTTTCCCAGGAAACCAGGAGTCAGAGCAAGACCATGCCCCAAGTCTGCAGAGACTTGCTTTGCATCTGGGAGGCAATGGGGGCAATCCAGGGGGCCCCATTTAAAGAGAATCTTCACATGCCAATTCTAATAGGCTCACCCTGGAAGTACTACCAATTTAAAGTCACCCTTGACCTGTGATTTTAATATCTTCAGAGAGCAAACAAACCAGGGGGTATTGCCAAGCCTATCAGTGATGACCCTGGTATCAATACAGGATCTCAAGGGGCAGAAGGCAGAAAGGGGTCTCTCAGACCTCTCAGACGCAGGGCCCTGTATTGGTCAGGGCTCATCCAGTTTTAAGTGACAGACTCAATTCAAGCTAGCTTAGGCAAAAGAGGCAAAGCTTACCATACAAGAACCACATCACAGGCAGGCAAGGTCACCTGGAACCAGGGACTCAACAGCAGTTCATTATCCCTTCTCTTCTCATGTCTTTGCTTTCTGCTAGGAGGCCTCATTTCCTTTCTTGAAGCTGAAATCATGTTCCCCAGAAGCTCTGGACACGTATTCTCTCAACTTCATCATCCAAGAAAGAAAGCTCCAATTAGATATATCTGAGAAAAGGCCCTGATTTGCCCATTTCAAGACCAGTCACTGTTGCCAGGGAGGGAGGCACCATGATTGGCCCCATCAGGTCAAGGATGTGGGGCATCAGGAATGGTAGCTTTTACTGGAACTTCATAGAGCTGTAGGTGTCAGGTGGAGGGTGGGCAGTTCCCCAAAGAGAATGGGAGGATAGCAAGGACATGACCCCACAGGAACTGCTGAGGCCTGGTCAGCTACACCAATAGTATCTACTTCAGCTCCAGGACATTTTACCTTCATCAGTCCAACTCCCCTTCCTCCCTGGTGAGAACAAAGGGAGGGAAGGGAGTCCTAAACCTATTCGTTTCAAGAAATAAAGCAGTTAGAGAGTCTGGGCTCTTTCCTAGGTGAATGGAGAAAGGGAGATGGTCTTTGCTATGGAGAAAAGGAACAGAAACAAGACTAATACTTAGTGTCTTTTGGGCTCTCATTCTTAAACTCTACATGGTGCAGCTCTAATCCACACAGTAATGTCAATAGTAGTGTCCCATGTTGCAGATGAGGAAAAAGAGGTTGAGTTCACAGAAGTGATTGCCATGGATCACACAGGCAATAAATGGGGAAAGCTGGTGAATTGAGCCTGTGTTTTCACATTGGTGGCACTTCACAGGTGAGAATATTTCTTCCAACCTATAGAGTCTCTCCCCAATAACATTTGCACACTGGCCTGAAGTAAGGTATGTGCCCTGAGGGTGAACGTCTTATTCGGCATTTTTCAGACTTCTCCTCCTGCCCACCTGTAGATATCTGTGTAGACTACCATAGCCTATCTGACACCCAAACCCATCAGGAAAAATGACCTGAGCCATTGACTAATGAACTCTTCCTTCATGCCTTTTGGTATAGAGGTGGCAAAACACTTTACAAATAATTGTAACAGGATGTTTACCAGGCATTACATGAAGATGAGGTAATGCTAATAATCTCCACATTCTAAAAAGATGACAGGGCTTATTAAGAGGCAGCAGAAATGACCACTCTATAATCGATCACCAGCCCCATCCCTGGACAATACTTAAAGGAAAGCACTGGGAGAAAAAATGAAGTGGAAATCAGTGGAGAGAGCTACGTGGCTTTATGAGGAGTACAGGGTCCCCGGAGAAAATAAATCTCTTCCCTTCCCACAAAGGGTGGAAAGACAGGGGTGCTTTCTTCTCTTCACTCCAATGGGGAACAGGGTCAGGAAAGTAACATGTGAAGATTGGGGATGTCAACAGGAAGACTTCATCGCCCTCCTAGGCTCTCTAATGCTGGCAACAGGTGGAGAGA
This sequence comes from Pan troglodytes, assembly GCF_028858775.2. Taxonomy (NCBI): domain Eukaryota; kingdom Metazoa; phylum Chordata; class Mammalia; order Primates; family Hominidae; genus Pan; species Pan troglodytes. The sequence continues at coordinate 45,180,285 of NC_086015.1, forward strand.
AACATATTTAGAGAATGCTTGGGAGAATGTGTAAATGTCTCCTGAAGATGAGGAGCACATGTGAACAGCCTCCTCTTGCCTGGGGTAGGAGGCTTAGAAGAGGGTCAGATGAAGAGTGCCTAGTGAAAAGAAGAGGGGGCACCTCCACCCCCGCGGAAGGAGTGTGAAGGTTAGGAGAGGGAGCAGGAACCACCGTTCCCCAAACAAACAGAGGAGACACTCCTTCAGAAAGGGCAGCAGGGACCTGAACTTCTGGTCTGGTTGATAAGAGACAGGGCCACCCCTGAAGAGTCTTCAGCAATGGAAATAGAATGAAACTGAGCACTACCCCCAAGGAAACCACATCCACTGTCTACACAGAGACAGCCACATCAGAAAAGACCTCAAGCTTCAGATAGCACCAGGTTAAACCAGAGAGAAATCAAGGCCACAGTACCACATGAGAGTCATGTAAGTTGACCCCTGCTTCTCATCTCTCTCTACTTCCCCAGTGTAGACAAACTAAAGACAGACGAGGGAGGAAGAAGAAGGGAAAGGGAAGCGCATGCTCTCCCTCCATCCAGGTCCTTTGAGCCACAAGTCTAGACGGCAATGGCAAAGAATAAGCCATGGTGTTACTTAGAGGATTGGTGTTTTTAACGGGACCTGGCTGTGTTTAATCATCAGAAGTGGCCAGAAAGTTATAGAATCTGTCAAGATCATGTAAAGGTTGAGAAAGGCAGACACCACAGTGCACAGCAATGAGTGGGAAAAAGTGTCTCATGTTGGTATCTCTATTGCACTGAGTATTTTCAATGAGTCACTTACCATTTGGATTCTCTCAATTGTCCTATTTTCCCTAATCCTCTTGAGCCATTCAGAGTTCATTTTTATGTGTCCTTTTAGGGATGAGAAACAAGACCAGAGCCCTCCTTCTCTTTGCTTTGCCTGTATCTTCTTGACTCATTATCTTGCAGAGCAGACAGGCTTTCTCTGGGTGGCTGAAAACAAGGCCACCACCCTCTCCAACTTCAAATCCTTCCTGATCCATCCCACAGGTGCAGGGCCCTCCTCCAACTCCAGCTGAAAAAAAAAAATCTCTCAGGGAAGGATTTGATTGGCCTTGCTTGAGTCACACGTTTCCCCCACCAAGGGATCAGTCTTGTGATTGGCACATAGCCCCTTGTCATGTGTTTGGAGTTAGGACAAAAGAGGTGCCATGCCCCCAGAATTAGGGTGGGCAGTGCTAGAACAGATAAAATACTACAGATGGCCCACATGATACTAACATGCATTTTAAGCAGTTTTCATTCTGCTGACATCTTGGAATTCTTGTTTATCTACATGGTTTTAAAAGCTAGTTTAAATCATGTGGGTCTTTTAAAAGCTTCTTTTAACAGAATCAAGTGATGATGAAAGAGAATAAAAGTGAGTGATTACAGTTTCAATATTTTAGGTTTCTCTTCCCTAAAAGTTATAAAGGCCCGTTTATAAACAAGAACCTCTCTTTGGCCATCCCTTTTTTTTCCCCTTGGACAATAAAAAGATTAAAAAGTCACGTGGCTTAGTGTCTGCTGTTTGGACAGCACAGATTATAGAGCATTTCTCTCATTCCAGAAATTTCTGTTGGATGGCACTGATGTGGACGCTTAACAGAGGCCAAAAGCACAAGCAGAATGAGCCAAGAACACATCGGTGATCAGAGCAATGCATGTACAGAACAAGGGAGGAGCAAACGCCAGAGGGTAAGGTGAGTCAGCAGAGACCACGGTTCCTACAGGAACAGCTGGGGGACAAATGTGGTTCCAGGGTTGGGGGTGACACCTTAGTTATCACTGGGCTGGCTCCTTCTCTTCAAGCAGGAACCAAAGCCCTTACTGCTAGTTACTGGAAGAGCCCAAGCCAGTGTCATAACCAGCACTTGTGAGCTGGGCACAGTAGCTCATCCCTATAATTCCAGCGCTTTGGGTGGCCAAGGCGGGAGGATTGCTTGAGGACAGGCGTTCAAGACCAGCTTGGGCAACACAGGGAGACATTGTCTCCCTGTGTCTCCTGCTTACTGGAAGGAAGGTCGGTGGAAGGAGGTAAGCAGGTATAGCTGGCTGGAGTATGGCACATAGCATAAGGGCAAGAATAGACTCGTTCTGCACAAGAATAGATTCCTTGCCCAGGGAGAGACCTGACATTTTGGGGTCCAAACTTGTCAGGAAAGAAGCAGAAATAAAGAAAACAAAGTCACTTAAGCTACCCTTTCTGGAGAGTCTTAACCTCTTTTTCTCTCTTCTAAGCTTTCTGATCAAAATGAAGCCAAGAAAATAAAAGTCTGGAAGGAGTTGGGCGGAACATCCAACCCAGAATATTCCTTTTTATAGATGTACCAGAATTCAAACATTCCCCCATGTGAGGTGCTTTTAGGTTGTCCTAGTTATCTTTGCTTACCTAGTCCCTGATAGTGTCTGGCACAGAGTTGGTATTCAGAAAATGTTGTTGAATAAATTAATTAATCCCCTTTCAGTTACTTAAGGAAACAGTAGTTGCCCAGGAAAACATTCATCTATTAAATGTGGGCATGAAGGGAATAATGGATATTAAGGTATATCATTTAAGACAGTGGCTGCTACAGCACATCACAAGTGCTGGTTTGGTTTTACTTTTAGAGACAGTCTCTCTCTGTCAGCCAGGCTGGAAAGCAGTGACATGATCATAGTTCACTGTACCTTGTACTCATGGGCTCAAGCGAGACTCCTTCAACCTCCTGAGTAGCTAAAACTAGAGGGGCACGCCACCATGCTCGGCTAATTTTTTTTTTTTTTAGAGAGACAATGTCTCCCTATGTTGCCCAGGCTGGTCTTGAACTCCTGGCCTCGAGGATTCTCCCCGTCTTAGCCTCCCAAAGCACTGGAATTATAGGGATGAGCTGCTGTGCCCAGCCCACAAGTACTGGTTCTGACACTGGCTTGGGCTCTTCCAGTAACTAGCTGTATTCCCTGTGCCTCAGTTTCCTTATCTGTGAAATGAGGGTATTGCATTTGATGTGCTCCATGGGCCTGTCCAGCTCTCAAATTCTCTGCATAGTGACACCTGACCATTCCTTCTTTGACCTAGAATACAGGCTTTCCCCGCACTGCCGCCAAAAGTGTATTAAAGAGATTTCTGCTGTCTTTTTGGTGGGGATAAAGGAGTCTATTAAGGGGGGCAGGTATTAACCCTTCCCCCATCAAATGTGAGTTTGGGAGTGTCCCCAGTCCATCTGGTGCCATCTTACCTGTGCTTTAAGTTGTAAAACTATTCATGATTATGTACATGTCTGTCTGAGACCACAGAACTGGGGAGAAGTCCTCCCTAATCTCAGCAGAAAGCTGGAAGCCAGCTTGTGTGATTGATTTCTGGAAGCGGAAAGAAGAATGTGCAGCTCCGAGAAGGGGTTAATGCAGGAGGTCATAAAATTGCAGGCAAGAAATTTAAATTAAAAAAAAAAAAAGGCCAAGGAAACAGGCACCTTCAAGCAAGTAAGCAAAAAAAAAAAAAAACAAAAAAAAAAAACAGGAAATAACATGTAAAACTACCTACAGACTCCGTACTTTATGCATTTCTAACTACTTATGTGCCTCTGGTTTGGGAAAAACAAAGCTGGTGAGTTCAATATCATTATCTTTACTTTACAGAGAGAAAACTGGCCAGGAGAAGTTCTCTGATTAATTTGCATTACTGAGAGCCTATTAAGTACCAGGCATAAGTTATACAGCAGTGTATGTGATGGACATGAAACTTACAGCTCACTGAGAGCTGTCAGATATTGAAAAAATGATTAGCCAAATAACTACTTAATCATAACGATGTGATATATAAAAGGAAAAGTCTAGGGTACTCAGTGGGATGCAGACAAGTAACAGGTGCAACTATCTAACTTGTTGGAGGGGTCAGAGAAGGGCTCTGAGGAGGTAAGAAGGAATCTGAAGGATGGGTGGGAGGTCGCCAGGTCAGGAACGTGGAGGCAGAGTATGAACACTGTGCGTCAAGCAATCTGCTAAAAATCCCCGTGCCAACTGGAAGTCAAGTTGTTGCCATTATCTATTTCTCCCTTTTCTCCTGTGCTTCAAGACCCAGAAAGCACGGCTAGTTACTGGCAGAGCTCAAACCAGTATCAGAACCAGCACTCGTGATGTGGTGCTGCAGCAGCCACTGCCTTAAATGATATATCTTAATATCCATTATCCCCTTCGTGCCCATGTTCAATAGATAAATGTTTTCCTGGGCAACTACTGTTTCCTTAAGTAACTGAAAGGGGATTAATTAATTTATTCAACAACATTGTCTGAATACCAACTCTGTGCCAGACACTATCAGGGACTAGGTAAGCAAAGATAACTAGGACAACCTAAAAGCGCCTCACATGGGGGAATGTTTGAATTCTGGTACATCTATAAAAAGGAATATTCTGGGTTGGATGTTCCGCCCAACTCCTTCCAGACCTTTATTTTCTTGGCTTCATCCTGATCAAAAAATTTATAAAGAGAGAGAGAGGGGAAAAAAAAGAAAAAGAAAAAAGAAAAAACCGGTATTGGTCCCAGCCAAATGGAGCTCCACAGTCAATGGCCTCAGGAAGATCCCCCACCTGCACCCCCGACTGTGCTGGGGCCCCTATTACTGCCCTTGTAGAATCCGGGTTTTCTTCCTAGCCCTTAGCTAATTTGCAATTATACATTTCTTTTTGTGATTGTTAGATGAACGCCTGTCTTCTGCATTAAGCACAAGGTACAGGAGAGAAGGGAGCAGTCCTGCTTTTGGTCTCCACTGTATCCTCAGCACCTAATCCAGGACTATGATAGAGAATCTGCCCAATAACCATTTGTTGAGTGAGTATATGAATAAAGCTGACAAGTGAGAGAAATCTCATAACTAAAGAAAAACAGAGAAATAGTTAATAACAAGAACAACTTGACCTCCAGTTAGTACAGGGATTTTTAGTATATTGCCTGGCACATAGTGTTTGCACTCTTAAGTGGCAGTTATTATTTAAGATAACTTTAAATAACCTGAAACTAGAAAAATAGCTGAAGCTTTCCTTCTAACCCTGTGATGATTATCCCTGTTGTGGGGTGAGAGAAGTGACGCAACTTGCCTATAGCCGCAGCACTGGAACTCTCAGCCTGATGCACGCCCTAATAACCCTTATACCTTGACAAGAGTCATGCAGAGAAGAACCTGCCTTCTTCCTCCCTTTCTCCACAGCATCCTACCTATCGTGAGCTCTTATCACCAAACTTTGAAAATCTCTGTAACACCTTCTCAGTTTTTTGTCTGTACCACCTAGACAATTATTTGCTTAATACCTTTCTTTAAATCAACCCAATGGGTTACTTTGAAAAGTTCAATAGAAAGTACACTATCGCTTTTTCTTAAATATTGGAGAACTGCAATAAACACGATGAAAACAAAAACGCCTTGACTAAATTCACATATTAATGTCTGAGAAAGGATCTTGGCCTGAGGGCTACTCTCTGAAGCAGCTAAAGGAGACATACTAAAGGAACTTCTTTACGCAGAAGGAAAGGCTCCCAGATGGAAGGAAGGAAGTGCAGGAGGAAAAGCAGCGCATCTAAAAGGGTAAATACAAAAATTGTTCCCTGTTGAAAGCAAAGAATAACAATTGTGTGTGTGTGTGTGTGTGTGTGTGTGTGTGTGTATGTGTGTGTGTGTGTATAAAATAGACAACCTCAGGACCAAACAGGCGGGAGCAGAATAAATACATTTAAATTGTAAGGGTCTTGCATAGTTCAGGTTGTAATAAAAGTAGTAATTGGAAGTAGACTGCAATAAGTTAAGGATGTATTTTATAATTTCTAGGGCACCCAACCACTAGAATGATAGAACAATGCACAACAGAAACGCTAACGCAGGAGATAAAGTAGGCAGGGGAAAAAGAAATTAGCAAAGATGTGTTAACAAGGTAAAAAAAAGAAATGCCAGTACAAACCAAAGACTTCAGTAGGTCTGAATGAAGCTTGGAAAGAAAATAAACTTCGTGCTTTTGATTCAATATTTTCTAATGCTGCACCCGTGACCCACCTGAAATTCACCTCCTCTTACCCTCAAGAAGTGGATATAGGCTTTGAAGCCTGGTTCACCCAATGGGTATGACGAGGAGGCCATTCATTATTAGGACTGGTGCTTGGAATCAAATGTTCATATCCTCCTCACTTTTCTCATGGGACAAATGTCAGAGCAGAATTGGACTCTGCATAGGGAACCAGATGCCACTTCTAACCAGAGGCCTTCCTTCAAACCAGTGGTCATCACTGGGGCTGATTTTGTCCACCAAGGGGCATTTGACAATGTCTGGAGACATTTTTGGTTGACATAACTTAGGGGAGGGGGTCCGCTACTGGCATCTAGATGCCAGGGATACTGCTGAACATCCTACAATATGCAGGACAGCCCCAAACAACAAAGAAGTATGTGGCCCCAAATGCCAATAGTGCCAAGGATGAGAAACTCTGCTTTAGGGCATAACTAATTGCAACACCAAACCAAAGTCTCGATTGGAAGCTAAGAGGAAGAGAGTTGGCAACATGAATGCAGCTGTCCTGAATTCCCTACTGGTAGAAAAATGTTCAGCCCCACTTCTCTGCGCTGGAATCAGATGCTTCATTAACACTGAGACTCTTCTCAGAGAGTTTGGTGACATTCTAGAACACAGAAAAAGCCCTAGTTTCACAAAGCTAAGATCCTGGAAATTAAGTAAAGGCCTCTTCTGACATCAAACTCCAGAGATACAGCATTCTGGGAGGAGAGTAATACAATGGAGAGATGTTGTTTTGACAGGACATGTCTACAAGGCCTATGTTGAGTAAATGAGCAGCCTCCTTAAATATGGAAGAGGCTGTGGTCAATCTTGTGCCTCAAGCCATTTCTCAGGGAGGCCTGAGTTGCTTCGCCCATCTTTGTTTTAGTTGGTTGTACAAAACACAGCCTGGTGTATTTCTGTCTTTTCTTAGCGTCTATGTATCTCACCAGGCACAGCTGTCACCCTTGCCTCCTCCTTTGCCAGAGTGGAGGCTCCTGGAGCCAATGTACTTTCTCCACAGTAGCGCCAAGCCTCAGGGAATGTTGCCCTCTCATCTCCTGCTGACAGCTGGGGCTCTGCAGAGACTCAGAGGCAAGAAAGCAACGCTCCCTGGAGGCCCCCTGCTCCCTAGAAGGCATCCCCAGGGATTCAGGACAGGCAAAGATTTCTCTCAGGGGCAAAGACTTTACTGCACCCCAGGCTTTCCTCCCACATGATGGTGGATGTGCAGGGGAGGGGAAGAAGGAGGGAGTGGGGCAGCCATATGCAAGGCCTGGGAAGCAGGAAGGGAGGGCTTACACTCCTCTGAGAACACTAATCTCCCCAGCTTCTGGCACTGCACAGAATCTCCCTGTGGATTCTTCTTGAAGTTCTCCAAAAGCATCAGCTCTTGGAGGTGCAGCCTAGACACCTAAGGATCTCCAGGGTGGGTAGTGCACATCCATGCTGGGATCTGATTTGTACTCAGATGAGTTAATGTCAAAGCCGTTGCTGTGTTCATGGTAAGTTTTCTTTCTCTGGGTGGCCCATCTACAGCTGGTGCTAACCATCATGGTGCAGACCTCATCTACATCTAAGTGTTTACCAAACTCAGCCAATTCTATTCAAATCTCACTTACATCCCTTCTCCTCATTTCTCTCTCTTCATCTCTGTTGCCCTGTCTTGGTCTAGGTGGGTCATCTCTTACACAAATGACTAATGAGTCTCTCTCACCTTCTCCCTTCTGTCTCTATGGCCCTCTACAGATACCTGTAGAGGAGCATACACCCTCCACTCTTGTGATTTTTCAGAAATATAATTCTGATCATCCTCCTGCTTAAAACCTTTGGAATACTTACCCTGGCTTTCAGAAACTTCAAATTCCTTAGGGCTGGGCAGAAGTTCCTATTGGTATCCAGCCCTTCCTTTTCTCTTGAGCTCATCTCTGGCCAGTCAAACCCCCAGGGAGAGTGGTAATTATATGAGTCAATCATAGGGAGAAAGCAAAACCTTCTGACCCTATGGCTTTGCTCATTTTAAAGGTTATCCAGGCTGAGGCAGCCATTCACACCAGGGAGGCCAGTCAGAGTTGAAAGCATGGCTCCTGACTCTGAGGGACAATAGCATCTGCTGCTGGCCCAAAACCCTAGTTTATGCCCTCTGCACTCCTCAAGAGTCCATCTTTCAGGATTCTAGCCCCCTATCAGGCTTATTACTCTCTCCTCCAGCCACATCTGAGTAATGGGGTGATGTTTGACATTCCCTGAGCTCCTACTGCACATTCCAGACATTGCGCTAAGCCCTTCACCTGTCCTGTCTTGTTTAACCTTCACAGCAACCACACAAGGCGGTATAATTATTGTGCCTATTTTGCAGATCACCAAACTGAGACCCAGAGATCAAGTAACTTGAAGATCACATAGCCAGAAAATGGTGGAGCTGGGATTTCTAATCACAGGCATGTCCTAATGTATTGGTCATACATTTCCCAGGTTAAGATGGGGGTACTGAAGCTGCTTCAAAGTTCAGAATGGGGAGGGCACTTTACAGCATGTTACTTATTCTTCTGTGTATATTTTCAGCATGTGTTAGCAGCTACAAATTTGCCATCTCTTTTGAAAAGATGCTTTTGCCTTCTTTGAGGACTTACTCATCCTGTTTAATAGAAAGGATTCAGAAGTGTCTTAGTGGTAAGTTGCAACTTGCCCTACCATTCCTGCAAGAATCTTGGAAAGCTTGGCCAGATTTGGGGAAAAAGAAGGAAACTCTACTTGGTCACCCTAATCTCAGAGGATGCAGGCAGGGACTCTCAGTTCAGAAAGTGACCTCCCAAAGACCCAGAAAGGACTGAGTTGCATTGTGAGTTTAAAACCATTGCTAGGGCTCCTGGAGACTGGAGGTTGGGGGGTTCTGGCATCTCAGAGACAGCAGCTGAGTTATGTGTGCTCTGTTTCCCCTCCAATGTGAAGAAAGCTTCAACACCTCCTACAGAAGAGGGGCCGTGAGACCACAGCCCAAAGGAGGCTGGACAGGGAGGGTCTCAGCCAGGGTTGCATAAGAGAAGTGGCATTACACTTAAAGACCTGCACTTGGGAACACAGAGGAGCTTTCCCAGAGGCAGCTGAATGCTTAAAAAGTGAATCTCTCAAGCTGCCCTGCTTGTCTCTGCAGCTGTTCTTCATCTATTTTGTTTGGGTTTAAAGGTCAGTGAAAATGCACAGCACAGGGTTATTTAGCACCTTAGAGGATGCGGATGCCTTTTTCAGTGGCCACACAGAATTCAATATGTGTTACTCTCCCCTCCTTTAGCAATACGGGGGAGCTGTGTCTGAGGACTGGCGCTGTCGAGGTGAACCTGGCTGGTGGGGGACTGAACTGCATTCCTGGCATTCAGGAGAATACTTCTCCCTCAAGATTTATGGGCTTCATTTTATGTTTAAATGGTTTCTGTCAAAATTCCAAGAGGCTTTAGTGAGTAATGGGAAGCAAGGAAAGGGAAAGCATACTCCAGGTAGTAGAAATAGCACCGACAAAGGCTGTTGAGAAGTGAACACGCATTTGTGCAGCGAATGTTTACTAAGCATCTACCACACATCTTTGACTGATTGCCAGATAAAAGGGTTTGGAGCCACAGAACTCTGACAGACTCTCTTAAGGCTATTGCAATCCCTGGCCTCTCTGGGGGAGTGAAGTCCTGTTGTCATTTCTTCCAACTGGGGTTAGAGAGCAGCATCTTAGGGGAGCCCAGTTCATACCAACCCCTTCCCAACCAGCAGAGGAGCTTCAGAAAATGAAGCTCAGAAGCTGATCCAAGATGGAGATACAGAGACAAGGAACAGCTGTTTGCTCTTTTTTAATTCTAAATCTGGCATGCCCTCGAGTCCCTGGCAGAGTCATACCCCATCTAGACATGATTTGGGCCCTGCTGGTGTCTGCACAAACTCACCCCTCTGAGACCAAGACATACTCCCCACAGGCCAGCCACCTAGAGCCTCTTGCCAAACACCAGGAAGCCCATCTTGTCCACAGCAGCCTCTCAGCCCATTTTCACCATCTACACTCCAGCCTCTCCTTTGAAATAAATGTATTCAATGCAAAGGTACAAAATGGATGAAACTGTTGTTTTTAAATGCTGATTTCATGCCCCTCCCAAAGGCACTCTTTTGTTCTATTTAATTTTTATATCAGATTGCTGATAAACTCTAGGGTGGATTCATCAAAGGAAACTGATAATTACCAACTCTGTACATTTTATTTTGTTAGCATCTGATTCTGAAAAAATATTCTTTATAAATGGGCTGGAAGCTGGCATAAAAATTATTAGCAATAACAAGATGTTTTTGCATAGAAATGGGTTTCTTACCTGCCAGCTGCAGTTAAGCATGTGGGACTTGCTTTGTGGCAGCCAACAATATCCAGCAAGCTCCTTTCCACCTGCCTCCAGGTAAAAAAAAAAAAAAAAAAAAAAAAAATTGCCTTAGAACCCAAGAGTGGGGTTGTATTTTCCTCTGCAGAAAGGTACCCATCTTTTTCCAGCTGGGATTCCTGGTGGGTGGAAAATAGATTACCAGGGAAGTGGAGTCAGAGAGTGAGCCTAAAACAGCACTAAAAAAGGGCATCAAGGGGTCGGTGTCCTAAGGATTGGTTGGGGTGGAACACTGGGAGATCCCATAATTGCTAAGAATAGCAGAAACTGTGTGCATTGGTTGATTCATTCCATATTCGTGAACATGCACAGTCCTCAGTAGAATTTAATGTATATAAGCAGTGGGTATTGGTTATTTCTGGATGCTGCCCAACATCTTCCCATCTTTGGGGGAGTTCCATGGTTTGTGACGCATCCCCAGGGTAGAAGCTGGAATCGCTCCTGCCCATCCACTCTTGCTTCTAAGATATAGGCAGGGGACTTAGGATCTACTGATCTGATACACTCACTTGAGGCTTTGCCTGGGAAACTAGTACCATGAAGTTGGTGCCATAGGGAATTCATTCTGCCGAACATTGCAGCAGATTATTCTAAGAAGCATCCAAGCCCTAGACTCAGGGGAATTAACACAATATTTGTGCCCAGGGGTATATTCCTGGAGGCAGATCTGTGATGAAATCTGGCCACTGTTCTTGGTCACTAGGCTTTCATGTGTGTACCTCTGGCCTTCTCAGAGATTCTGTGAATTATCTAATGTTCTTAAACAAATTCCTTTTCCACTTAAACTGCCTAGAATGAATTCCTGAGGTTTGCAACTGGGAACCCAGACTGTGATCATAGCTTTATGTAAGCTGCAAGTGACAGAAGCCCAAAGGAAATTTGGTGAGTTTTGTAAGAAAAAAATCCAGTAGGAGTATTCGTGGTTTCAGGTATGGTCAAATCCAGGGGCCAGGATTGGTTACATAATTTTCAGGGCCCAATACAAAATGTAAATGTTGAGTCGCTTTTCAAAAATCATTAAGAATTTCAAGATAACAATATAAAAGCAGAGGGCCCTTCTAAGCTCAGACCCCTGTGTGACTGCACAGGTTGCATACCCATAAGTCTAGCCCTGCTGGGGCTCAAGCAATGTCACCAAGACTTCCATGTCTTTCTCTCTCTACCTCTTGGCTCTGCTTTTTTCTGTGTTGACTTCATTCCCAATCAAGTTTTCTTTATATGGTGTCCCCAAGCAGCTCCAAGCTTTAAGTGCAACAGAAAGAGAGGGGGCCCCTTTCCTATAATTTCCAAAAAATAATCCCAGAAGTTGGTCCTATTGGTCAAGCCTGGACCACATACCTCTTACAGAAGGTAGAGTCATCCCCACTGGAGCCATGTGACTTTAGAGTAGAGGAGGGGTAAAGCAGAGAACTGTACTAGCAAAAAGGAGAATAGATGGTGAGCAGACAAAAGCAACAGAGGTGACCACTGTACAAGGTACACCTGCTCTTAAGAAGCTTATAAATTAATAAGAAATATGATCTCATAAGAAAATGTAACAGAGAGAGTTAATGTTTATCAACATGTGCTCCACTCATTTCCAGTCTCCCTTCAATTAGGTTAGGACCTGTGCAAGTTCTGGATTGCAAATCAACATAGTTAAGCATTAGTGCCTCTCCTACATCTTTCTCCTTCTTGGAGGCTACATATTCCAGAAGCATAAAGACGGGGGAAAGTGCTCAATAGGCATTGCATTATATGTAAACAAGAAATAAATCCTTTTTGTAATAAGCCATTGATATTTCTGACTTTGCTTATTACTGCAGCAAAGCATAATTTATTTTAATATAGTACATTTGAGAAGACAGAAAGTAAGGCTTTCTTGACTCTTTGTGCCCTCTAACTCTATGTGCTTGGAGCTTAAAGGAGAACTATGGGTTGTTACGTTCAGAAAATGTCTTATGGTAGAGGAGACTGAACGAAGGTCTTGAAATATAGGTAGCATTTGAATAAACAGGGAATAGGGTCATGCTAAGTAGAGATTTGCATGAATAAGTGGTACCCCATGAGCCCATGACCCTTATGATGTTACCCTAAGTTTGATTCTTTTGTTGATTTAACATGTAAACTGAAGGTTTATCCATGTCTCCACTGGGATGTTCAGGGGCAGGAAAATGTATGCAGATAACCTCTCTATGCTATTAATCCTCTAGTACATTACTCCAAAGAGCATAGCCCTCAGCTGGACTGGGAAAAAGTAAGATATAGCCAAAAGTGCACTTCCATCTCAGGTCTATGAGGTAGCATTCCCCAAAGGCCAGTCCCAGAAGTTGACTGTCATAAAGGGTTTGGAAATCAATTCAGCTCTTCCTTCTGCATATTGGCGTATAAAGGGCTTTGACTATCCCACAGTTAAGTAACCTAGTTAAGTTGGTCCATGTGTTTTCCATTTGACCATCATACCTCTTTTTCCCATAACGTCGTCAAGGGATGGTCATGGACACTGCTGCACTCTTGCTATACCATTTTATACACCTGACCTATCTGTTATACAAAGTGTGTGTTGTAAATTTTATAATGAGCATTATAAAATGGCTATAAGTGATAAGTTACTGGAGTTCAGACCTATTAGTCACTACAAAGCCAGAAAGACAGTTATAGTCGATACTCAGCTAATCTCCTGTTCATAGTGAGCTCAGTCTCAAAGAAGAGAGATATAGTTTTGTTATAGTCAAAAGTCAGCTAATTTCCTGGTCATAGTGAACTCAATCTCAAAGAAAGAGAAGGAAAGAGGAGAGGAGGAGATCTGTGTGTCCATTTGGAATGCTCTTTGCTGCAAGTAGCAGGAACAACAAGAAAAAGACTAACTTATCTTAAATAAATAAAAAACATTTCTTCTCCCATAATAAATCCCAGAGGCAGTGCTTCTGACTTTCCCTTGATCTCCCCCTTGTTGCCATAATACAGCTGCCCAGGTTCAGACCTCACGTTTGTGTTCAAGGCAGGAGAAAGGGGCAAAGGCATGATACCGGTTTTCTCTGTTCCTTTAATCACGAAAGTAAAAGCTTTTTCGGCTGTCCCCAGCAAATAGTTTCTTCCGTCTCACTGGTCCCCGTCACAGCTGAAGGGCAGCTGGAAAAGTGAGTTTGGCCCATCTCAGAGTAGGCGAGGGAGGGAGGAAGGAATCCATCTGAGGTTAGTCAGCAGTGTCTGCCTCATTCTTCTTCCAAATGTAACCAGAAAGACTCAAAATCTGCACCTAGATATTTTCTTGTTTCCGTATGTTAAGATGTAGCTGATACTGCCTTTTTTTTGTCTTCTTACTGAAGTAAAACAAACATGGAGAAAAGTACATATAATGTATAGCTTGCTGAATTTTCACAAGGTAAACACACCCATGAAATAGCACCCAGTTTAAGAAACAGGACATTCCAAGCTCCAAACTTCCCCAGAAGGCCCCTTACATCCTCCTCTAGGAGGTAGCCACCTTTATTACTTCCATAGCATAGATCAGTTTCATCTTTTGTTCTCTCTGCAGTTTTGAGTAATAGAGGCTTGGCAACTTTTATTGTGTTTTAGGTATGTTTTGTATCGGTATGGCAATTTTAGATGGTAGATGTTAAAAGGACATATATGAAATGTGAGAAATATTGTGGGCTAGATCCTAAAACACCAAATGATCTGCCTGGTCAGTAGCATTGTAAGTGAGAAATAATTCATCTGCACATTCACGTTTGTACTAACCATGTGCCCCCAGGTGCTGGTGAAAACCCTTAACTATTGTTGAACAAGTAAGTCCCTGATGCCACTCATCCTGGAGAGCATTACACAGTTGCCCATGCAAGAAGCAGCTCAACTGCAAATCAACTTCTCTCTGTACCTCAATGAGGGGCTCGCAGTAGGAACCGTCATTTATTTTCCCCATCCTGAAATCTTTCTCCATCAGTAGTGTGTGTCTCAGGCCTCTCATTGTTTCTCAGTTTTTCCTGCTCTAGAAAGTAATTGTCCCTCTGTATAAAGTGTCCTCGGAGTCCCCAAAGTGAATTTTATTCAAGCCATGTATACTATATTTTATTTCAGAGAGAACATATGTTCTAAATTTGGTAAATCAATGAAACTTCAACCAGTTGAAAACTGATGATCATATAAATAACTGACAATTGTGTAAATTTTTTTAAGTAGAAAATGATAGTAACTAGGTACTTATTGAGTGCTTTTCATGTGTTAGACTCTGGATTAAGTGTATTACATTTATTATTTCATTTAATTCTCACAACTACTCAATGAGGTAGAGGCTTCCACATCTTACAGATGAGGAAAGAGAGGTTCAGAGAGGTTTGTGAATTGCCCAGGTTCTCACAGCCAATGAGTGTTGAAGGGCAAACCAGAACCTAAGCTGTCTGACTTAGGAAGGCACACTGACATGCTCAGCTGGTAGGAAACCTTACACTGGCCCTCACCATGCAAAGGCCATGAAGTAGAGGACGATATCTTCTGAAGCCAAAATGGTTAGGGTCTCCTAGGGCAGTGGCAGACTCGGGTGAAAAGAGTGAGAGGCCAGGAGGATGCTCAGGGGCCTCACCTGGGGCCCAGGTTAGAGTCCAAGTAAGAGTAAATCTTCCCTGAAACCCACACTTTCACACCCGTGCATAGAGCGGCATGAATGGGGGAGGGGCAGGGGTGGAGTCACTGTCCTTGGGCCAGTAGGACTCAGCCAGAGTCTCCTACCCCTACTCTGGTCGAAGCTGCCCTGGAGCCACAAGCCCAGCCTGAGGAGCTGGGTTTCATCGAGGCCTTTGAGGAAATACAGGAAAAATGACAAATCCTAGCTGATCCCTCACCTGCCCAAGCATGCCAGTGCTCCAGAGAGAAAGGCCTGTCCAGATCCCCACAGCCAGTTGAGATGCACAGACCAGTTCTACATATAGCATGTCCAGGCAGGAATCCTGATCACACTGAACACACTGATTGGCCAGATATGTTGAGTGTGGTCTTAGGTCGAGTTATCTAAAAGCAGACTCTGAGATAAAGATTGGTGTTCAGATGATTTATAAAGGAAGTGCTGCCAGGAAGATCTGTAAGGAAACAGGGGAGGCAAGACAGGAAAGGAGAAGAAGCCAAGCAAGGCTGTGGTCAGAGTCCCTTGCGGGGTGGCTTTGGCCTGATCCCACAGGGAGCTCTGGAGTGTGAGTTATGCCTCAGAGTTGTCTGGACCTGAGACAAGGGAGATGGCATTTCATCTCTCTCTATGTGCACCCCTCGGTCATTGACTAAGGACCACTCTCCATGTGGGTGGGCACATAATTTCCAGGCACTGCTAGCTCTTTGTGCATGTGGACAAAGTGGGTTCCAGTAGACCAAGGGTAATCTTCTAAAACAGAACTGAGGACCAGGCATGATGGTGCACATCTCTAGCTCCTGTAGTCTAGTCCCAAGCTGAGGAGGAAGCATCACTTGAATCCAGGAGTTTGAGGTTATGTAATGTATTCATTTCAAAATAGGGAATCTAATTTTTAGATGTGCAACAGATAGGGTAACACTAATTTTTAAAAGTTAGGTAGCTAGAACCTCAGAAATACCTATTATTGTGTAGCCACTGTATTCCAGCCTGGACAACAGAGTGAGATCTCATCTCTAATAATTAATTAATTAAAAGAGAGTGAAATAAAAGAATGCACATACTGGCTTCTGGAGGTGAACACCAAAGTGGGGAAGGGGGTCACAGAATGGTACAGGTGATCTAAGATGTAGGCAGGACACACCCTGCATTCAGCTCCCACCTGCAGCATCCCTCAGAAAATGCTAAAGTATGACGTTCCACTGGGAATGTTCACACGTGATCCCTCTAGCCAGTAAATCAGGAAGCACCTGAAGATGGGGAGGTAGTGATGATAAGATAATATGTATTTCTGAAGTTCTATTTACCTAACTTTAAAAATTAGTGTTAGCCTATCTGTTGCACATCTAAAAATTAGATTCCCTGTTTTGAAATGAATGCATTACATAACAGCGTTTATAAGAACCGTATGAGCTTCTGAGTCTATCACAGGAATAAACTTTGCACAAACTCTGCTCATATCTTTTGACACCTGCACTTAGTCACAGGTGGCCATGTACTGCTCTTGAGAGATGCATATCCTGAGATTCATTAAGGATTGGATCCTAGAAAAATAGGATTAGTTGTTAACAATAAAATATATGAATAAATTTTATAACAGCTTTATTGAGGTATAATTCATATACCATATAATTTCCCCTTTAAAGTGTACAATTCAGTAATTTTTAATATATTCACAAAGTTTTGCAATGATTCCCACAATCAACTTTACAATATTTCCATCACTCCCAAAAGAAACCTCATACCCACTGACAGTCATTCCTCATCTTCCTCTATATCCCCAGCCCAAAGTAAAAAGTAGATAGGGCTGGGAGACAATCCCTCTTGCTCCTCATTTCAGGAACCATCCAGAAAGCCTTATGGAAAAGAATAGCTCTGGAAAGTCCCCCATTCTCCACATTTGCTTGACAGAGTCACAGCTTTGGAGTGCGTTTGTGATTGCCAGGCTCAGTGACTGGCAAATCAAGAGAAAGAAAGAAAGGGAAAGCCTGTGTCAATTCAATACAGCTGAGCTAATGAATCTGGTCCCTTGTCCCAGACTAAGAGAAATGTGAGCATTTGCATGTCCTGCTATGTAGAGAGCAGGAGCCGCCTCTGGCACATGAGGCAGGGGTGTGGCCTGGTTTCTTCCTGAACACCAAGGGGATGAGGGCTTGATCCCCAAATTCAGACTCGGGGGAAACAGGGCACTCCTTACACAGGAAGCTGGCAGTGCTGGCAGTACTGGTTGAACCAAGTTATAAATTTCCATAAAAGCCTCCTTACCTTTTGGGAGAAGAAAAAGGAAAGGAACACCCAGGCCTATTAGAAAATCCTTTGGAAATATAAATTGACAATACTACTAAGGGGTTTATTCCTGACCAAACTTTTTTTATCTTTCCAACTGAGGGAAGAAGTCCAGAAAAAGTTACCCATGAGACTCAAGGTTATTCAGTCAATTAAATGTAATATCCTCTGTATAATTTTGCTGTATAAATATCTTGGCTAGAGTGAAGCATCACTAGGTTGGATGCATTAAGTAAATACTTAATTGAAGACCTTTTCCACTGAAATATAAGAATAAGGCAGTGAAAAGAATACATATTCTGAACATCACATCGGCCCCATTAGGAAGGCTCTGTGATCACATTATTATGTGCTTTGTCTTCAAACAGAGACTTCCCTGTCTTTTTCACCCATAAGCAGAAAAAGTCCTCTCCATGCTCATTATCAGGCTTGCGGAGCCCATTCTCTCTGATGTGCCTCCCTCCCTCACTTTGGAGCTCCACTTCCTTGAGATCTGTCATTGTCACCTTTATTATAATGGTCCTTACAGTCCCACAGCTAGTGACACCCAGGGGAGGAGTATTCTGATGAGGAGGGTGGGGGTCCCTGGGAGATGTCTGCGATGGAAGTTTCCACAGAGGCTACACTGAAAACTTGCAGAGAGAACAGAGAACTGATAGGGAGACAGGCATTAGGCCACCCAGTTTTACTCCTCTGGTCTCATGCAAGAGAAAGTAAGGCTTTGGAAAGTATTTGGAAAAGTTGATCTCACAGTTTATTCCATTTGCAACAGGCAGGAATATTTTCTTCCCAGGTAATGCAAGCAGAGGCTGGTACACACAAAGGCAGTTGAGTAAACAGGAGAGGTAGCAAGCTTTCTTTCTTTTCTCTTTTTTTCTTTTTCTTTTTTTTTTTTTTTTTTGAGATGGGGTTTTGTTCTTGTTGTCCAGCCTGGAGTGCAATGGCACGATCTAGGCTCACTGTAATCTCCGCCTCCTGGGTTCAAGCAATTCTCCTGCCTCAGCCCCCTGAGTAGCTGGGATTACAGGCATGCACCACCACACCAGACTAATTTTGTATTTTTAGTAGAGACAGGGTTTCGCCATGTTGGTCAGGGCTGTTCTCAAATTCCTGATCTCAGGTGATCAACCCGTCTCAGCCTTCCAAAGCACTGGGATTACAGTTGTAAGCATGCTTTCTTTCTATCACATATGGACAGAAGGAGCTTAAAACACCCATAAGAGGAAGGAATTATGGCTGGTTTCTTTGTCTCATGCTCAGTAGGGCCTCTGAGTCAATGATAAGACAGTATCAAGCAGGACAATAGAATATGATGGGCTTCTTTCCTTCTTTCTAAGAAGAAACTATGTGTCTGTGAATGCTACTCAACTAGAAAAAAGTCAAAGATGAGTGAGTATGGTTCACCCACATTTGGGGGTAGAATTGGCCCGAGGTATCATTAAAAGGTATCAGAAGCACAAAAACAATATTTTTAAAAACCACAGCTAAGGGATGGCCAAACAGGCAGCAATAAATCAGAAGAGGTTTAATCCTTTCAGTTTGTCTGCTTTGGTGAAAACAACTGAATTTAATCAAGTTCATGCGCACATGTGATTTGTGCAACAGTTTATGATACTCTAGAGATGAATAAAAGTCATGGTTGTCTATCTATCTATCATCTATTTATGTTTTCTATCATCTATCTAAATATCTATTGATATTTTTTCTCACTAAGAGTAAACAACTATCAATTTAAACTGTTCATAGCAGTGTGATAAGTTGCAAAAGTCAGATTTTAAAAATCATTAGGGCCCTCTCAATCTTCTTCATTGGTTTTTGAGCTTGCAATTAAAAATATGCTGGCTGGACACGGTGGCTCATGCCTGAAATTCCAGCACTTTGGAAGGCCAAGGCAAAATAATTGCTTAAGCCTAGGAGTTCGAGACCAGCCTGGGCAATGTGGTGAGATCCTGCCTCTACAAAAAATAAAATAAATAAATAGCCAGGCATGGTGGCATGCTCCTGTGGTCCCAGCTGCTTGGGAGATTGAGGCAGGAGGATTACTTGAGCCCAGGAGGTCAAGCTATGTTTGTGCCACTGCACTCCAGCCTGGACAACAGAGCAACACTCTTTCTCAGAAAAAAAAAAAAAAAAAAAAAAAAAAAAAAGCTGCAACTGCAATTTTAGGAGAGATTGGATCCATTACCATATGAAAATGGCACACAAATTGCCCTGCCCTTTTCTGCAGAATGAAAGAAAAAATGAAGAGCTAAGGGAAAGGAAGAAAATGTACACTTTCAGGAAAGATAAGATATAGGCTTATAAAATAAAAACATACAGAAGAGGCTATTCCAGATAGAGAGATGCTATAGCAGGAAACTCTTCTGCTAATAAAGGTAGCAAAGGCCAAGTCAAGAGGAAAGCCAAGAGACTCATAATCATTTGCAAAAGGAAATAGGTTAGGGCAGTGAAATACAACATCTTGCTCAAAGTAATCCAAGGGCAGTCTTCACAGTAGTGGGTGATTCTGGGAGAGATTATAGAGAAAAAAAAAATCACAATGAAGATAAAAGTTGGTGAACATCTTCTAAGATAAGTTCCAAATAGATTAAAGATATAAATGTAAAAATAAAAATTAAAAGTGTTATTAGAAAATATGGAATTAGTCTTCTGTAACTTGGAATAAGAAAAGCATTTCTAACTATAACTCAAAATACAGAAGATACAAAAGAAAAGATTAATTTGCCTAGGTAAAAATAAAATATCCTGAATGACAAAAAGAAAAAAGGAAAAAAAAAAGGATGAGGAAGAGGAAGAGAAGAAAGAAGAGGAGGAGGAGGAAACCAAAAAAAAAAAAAACCCATAAAAACACCATAAACAAAGACAAACAACAAACTGAAAAAATATTTGTATCACAAAGACTGAATCTTCCTACTATAGAGATTTTGTAGAAATTGAAGAGATCAATAGGCAAAATATATACCCATCAGTTTGCAGAAATAGAAAGAAAAATATTCAGATGCATGAAAATATGCTCAACCTCATCCAAGAGAGAAATACACAAATTACACTGAGATGTCATTTATAAAATTCCAAAAGTTTGATGACAAACTAATTAGACTGGGTTCTTCCAAGTATTTTGTCTAAATAGTTAATTTGGGAGATGATTTTGGACCTAACACCAGCAGGGAAGTGAGGAGGAGAGAGAGAGAAGTCCAGAAGGATGTGTTATCAGGATGTGTTCCATTTAACACTATGGAGACCTGGAGGTCAGATGGGGAAATGTGGGAGACATTGTAGAACACACTTTAGTGTTATCCCCTCTAGGAATGACAAAGCAGGGGTATTTATCCACCTACTCCCCTATCTATCATTGCTTGATGGCTGCTTGTGGAAAATTAACTCTCAGGCACTTCTGCCCTATCCCCACACTCACGTACAGGTCAAACCTCCTTCCTAAAGCCAAAAAAAAACAAAAAAAACAAAAAAAAGCCCTGGGGCAGAGGGTTGCAGCTGTAGTATAGAGATGACTTGTCTACAGGGTATGGGTGGGGCATAGCCATATCTTCCACACACCCTCCATTGATGAAACTGCCAGAGAATAAGCATTCTCATACGTTGCTGGTGAGAATGGAAATTGTTACAAAACTTATGATCATTGGGAGTGCCTATTAGATATTGGCAATTTGACAATGTCATACTGATTCTTCTCTCCTGGTGCATATATTTTTTGAGTCAGCAGTACCACTTCCGGGAATTGATCCTACAGTTAAGATTTGCACATGTAGCAAATGACACATGTGCAAAATTATGCAGCACTGTTTGTAATGACAAATGCTTAGAAACAATCTAATGTCCATTAATGGGGAGAGGTTAGTTAAATAAACTAAGGTACCAAGGAATGCTATGCAGTTATAAAAACAAATGAGGCGGAACTCTGAGTACTGATGGGCAAGATTTCCAAGATAATGTAAGTGACAAAAATAAAGTGCAAGAAAATTATACTATCTTTTGTATTTTAAAAAGAGAGGGAAAGTAATACAAATTCATATTTTCATAGAGAAGTGGACAGGATACAGAATAAATTAATGATAGCATTAATGTAAGAGTGGTGGTGGTGGTGGGAAATGGTAGACAGGGTGAAATTATATATAGAAATATATATTTCTGAATAAATACCTGGAGGATTTTCCAAAGCAAGGACCAGGTTGCCACTTCATGGAGCTGGTGACTTATGGCCTTTCCACAAACCCATATCTGAGTGTAAAAACAGAAGGTTGAGCACATAGAGTGGTTTAGAAATTATTTTAATAATAAAATGGACATTCTGTAAGAATGTGATACTCGGTTCTATTGGAGACCATGGAAATTTTTATTTCTAGTGGCTGGAGATGGATATTATAGCTAAACAAAATAATTTTACTACAAAACATATATGTTACAAAAAGAAAGAAAGAGGAAGGCTATATAACCCAATCAAGCTGAGCTAATGAATCTGGCCTGGTATACCAGTCCAAGAGAGATACACACACAGACACACACACACACACACACACACACGTGAATGCATTATTTAATTTGAAAATTAAATTTAGAAATACTGATGGATATCTGTTGGCATGGAACACTTTTTCGTTCTATCTCATACATTTTTATTTATTTGAATGCTTTACATGATGCATGTATTATTTTGAAATCTGGAAAAATGGTAGAGATATAATGACTAAATACAAACTAGGGAGACAGACAATAGTAGAAAATAATCAAAATAGAAGATTTATCAAACCAGGTGTTGAGTTGCAAGGAATAGAATTGACTGACTGATTAAAGCACAAAAGAAATGTATTGGAAGGATATTGGATAGTTTACAGAATCACCAGAAAGGATAGAAGCAATGGGCTTGAAATGCAAGCAGCAACCCAACGGGGCTAGGTAGCAATAACTACAGAACCATCTGATGAGTTGCCATCGTACCCACTGGCCCTGGTTCCCTCTGAGTCCCTTAGAGGAACAGGATGTCAGACCGGAAGTGTCAACAGAGACACCAGAATATGACAGTTTTAGATGTCGGAATGGAATGCAAGGTAGATTACCAGGTAGAAAGGTCAAAGCAAATGACCCAGAACTGGGAACAGTGAGCAAATTAAAGGGATGAGAGACTAAGACTGGGGAACAATCCTTGAAGAGAACCTTAGAAGGGCTTAGTGTAGTCCCACCATGCTCAAGAGAGAGGGAGTCAGAAGGGTTTGTAGGGGAGCTGCTGATGAACCCATAAAAATGCCCACCTTTAGACACTGGCTGGACCCAAAGAGCAAAAGCCAGTTTATGACCGTAACCAGTTTGTTTAGAAATGTTGCATTCCTCTTACCTTTCCACATGGCCCCAACCCCAAAGGGAACCAAAACTGCAGCTAGCCAGTGGGGAGGATGTGATGGTGAGAGGAAGAAGACAGCTCAGCCTCTTCACAGCCCTAGCTGGGAGAGGGAGAATTTTTACCTTTGACTAAAAGATGAAAGTGTGGATTAATATACTGGGACTGTGTTTTGCAACTCAGTAACCATAGAACTTATTTGTGACAAAATATGAGAAAGTCACTCAGAAACACTCTCATGAAGGAGGCTTAAAAGAGTGGACAAAAATAAAGTTGCTTTCAAGATCACCCATCACAATTCCAGTAAAGTGACAGCCACACAGAAACAGAACATTACTGATGCAGTCACTGAAATAATTAAAGTTGCCTCAGCTTCTTCGTGTCATCTGTACCAAAGTCCCAAACAGAACCACCTGATTGGCAAAGGGGGACTTCATGCTCCAGCTGCCATGGCTCATGTGGCCACAATACTCTACCCGGGGAATTCCC
This sequence comes from Pan troglodytes, assembly GCF_028858775.2. Taxonomy (NCBI): domain Eukaryota; kingdom Metazoa; phylum Chordata; class Mammalia; order Primates; family Hominidae; genus Pan; species Pan troglodytes. The sequence continues at coordinate 45,203,459 of NC_086015.1, forward strand.
CAAGCTTAGGAAAAGGGTTCACAGGCAAAAACTGACCCATGTGCACTATAATGCAAGGCTTTGCATTCACTTCTGATGGGTACTGTACTCTGCTAAATGCAGGGCGCAGGGGTATACAGGAGACAGAAGAGAGGACTTCAAGAAGGGTAACACAGACTCTGCTCTCAATGAAGCAGCATTTCCCTACACTCCAACATAAAAGTATTTCACTTTTATCTAGAACCTTAGAGCTCAAACAACTCTTTCATGTCTATTTCATTTGCTCTTGAACACAATGCAGTGAGATAACTCTCCAGTGTCCCATGGGGTGACAAGCACATAGTTGGTATTCAGTAAATATTTGTTGAATGAATGAACAAGTAAAGGAATGAATGGGTGAGGAAGAATTAAATCCAGTGAAGTACATGCTTCACAGTTGGTCAGCAGAGTTCAGTACTGTCCAGTGGAACTCACAATGATAAGATATTCTTTGTTTGTGCTGTGCAACATAGTAGCTGCATATGGCTACTGAGTGCTTAAAATATGGAGTTTAATTTAAATTTTAATAGCTACATGTGGCTAATGGCTATTGAACTGAACAGCACAGGTCCAGAGTTCAAATCCCAGCTCTGTGTTTATTTAGCTTATAACTTGAGCAAACTTCATAATTTATCTAAGTCTCAATTTCCAAAATGTAAAATGGAGAAAACAATGTTTCCCTACCTCACTAGTTGTGATGGTTAAAAGAGGCCTTATATATGAGGAGTGAGGTTCACTGGGTCATGAAGTGCAAAGCTCTTACCTGGTGGTAGGTCACTAAATGGAAGCCACCAATGGGATTATTGTGACTTACTAGCACTGCTGTTACTACTACTACAGCCGTGATGCCAAGATGCAGAGAGAAGCTAAAGGGCCTGTTCAGGTCACACGGTTAATGCATATCAGAATGGGATTTGCATCTTCTGTATTCATTATAGCAGTGGCTTTCTAACTATCCAGTTAAACAAGACTCCAAGACCCCATTACAAGCCCTAAGCGGTGTTCATGCACTGAAAAATGAGTCTTCCACATTTGTTTGCAAATAGTATTCAAATTCAGATGCCACTGAAATTAATAAAACCTATTTGTTTAAAATCAATACTGAATTTGTAGCTTTTTGTCATTATATAGATTCTCAACAAACAGCTATTAAAAGTACAAACATTATTGAGGTCCTCAGAATCCTTTGACATTGAAAAGGCATACTTTTCTCTTTGTTAATTACTCCTTGTTAAAATAGTGTGTGTGTATGTGTATATCAAGAGAAAATGGTGATGCAAGAAACTCCACAAACCTGTATATATTTTAGGAATATTTGCTAGAAAAATGAATGGCAGTTTTTACCAAAGGGAGTTTATTGAAAGTCAGTTAATAGGAAAGATCAAGGTGTAATTCCCTAAAGGATTCTTCAATAATCAGTAACTATAATAAATCAAGCTCTGGGTTTAGTTTTTAAAAAATGAATTGCACAAATTTGGAATAGGTAAAAATAATGCTTTAAAGCTAATTATGGGAAAGATTTGAGAGTTTTAGAATAGGGGTCCTGAATGGAGTAACTATAACCCAGAAGGCACATGAGGATCCACTGGAATGAGGAAATAATGACTACAACCACTATATTTATTTTTTATTTTAAAAAAAGAAGTCAAGCTTCACTGATACTTAATGTATATAATTGGCATCTGTACATGTATATAATTTTAGTAAATATGTGTCTGGGGGTGCACATACAAAATTATTTTACTAAGAATATTGTACAATTAAAAATCTTTAGAAATGTTTGTGTCAGAAGATAAGCAGCTCATAACCATCATAAGCAGTATGATGTGATCATTTAAAACAAGACAAAATTTGAATTACCTTTGTTCTATTAGCTAGCTTTCCCCTTATGTAACAAACCACCCCAAAACAAATTGGCTTACAACAACTACCCTTTTTTAAATTGTTCAGAATCGGCACAGTGTCACTTGTACTGACAATCTACGAATAAGGGTTCTGAAAGGTAAGTCATATGAAGAAGGGTTGAAAGAACTGGGATAGGTTTGCTATGAAAAAAGAACATTAATAAGAAAAAGGAATATGTGTGTTAGACATTTACTATCTTTATTTCTTACAGCTTAGTTTCTAATACAATTTATAGTGGCCAGAAAAATATTCTGAATGGACAATCCCTTGAAGCAACAGAAATTAAAGTACTTTTTTCTTTTCCCAAATCGATTTTATAATTAAAGAACTATACGATTTCAGCGAGTTCCATTTGGTAGAATGACACAGTCAGCTAACATGAAAATTACTAGAAATTCCCAGTGGAGATGTATATATTTCATACTTATCCACTTTCCTCATTTTTATCAAGGAATAGGCTATTTCTTTCTCTTCTTTTTAAAAGAAAATCAATATGACCTTTGCTTCTTTTTCTTTTCCCCCAACTCAAATTCTACAATTGTAAATTCAAAACATGAATAGATTTGAAAACAGATTGTGAAGAAAAAGCTTTAGTACAAACAAAAGAAAGATGGAGTAAAATGCATGTCCGTCGCTGCATGAGAAATGGTGTGACAAACGTGCGGTACCTCTCCACGGAGAATGGTAATGACTGAGAGCCTTGCTTGTCCACCTAAAAAGAGGATGTGAAATAAAATATATTTTAAAGAAAATCCACGCAAATGCAGTGTCCCTTCTGGGTATAGCTGGAACAGTGTTCTGTTTGAATAATTTTATACCTTCGCTTAGAACTAAAATTTCTGCAAAGTTATACCAAAATGCTGTTAAAATACATACATTGTATAAGCAACAATTGTATTATAAGATTTAGCATTAAATTTTAAGATCATCCAATATAATAAAATTTAATAACCAATAACCTTTACAATTTGGCCATGAGAAAATTTATTTCTTTTGCTTTTTAACAAAAAAATTAAGACTGAAATACAAACAAAAATGTCATTTCTTTGGGCAGCATTGTTAGGAGAAAAATGAGAAATGACTACGTCCTTACCCTAAGAATTTTTTAGACAAGTAGTTAAAAAAAAAAATTCAATCCGTATGTTCTTCCACTTTTCTAGGCCCAAAGTTATTTTTTGCTGAGTGGTACAAAATAGAAAATGGACATTTTATTCTGGCACTGTGACCTTCTCTAGGCCCTGCCCATGTTACTCTGATACAACATATTTCTGGCACACACTTGTGATATAACCAGCAACCACTCTCCTTAAACACTGAACTTGACAGCAGGTGAAAGGGAAAAGAAAATTTTCTTTTGCATCAATAAAGAGTGCTACACTATAAACACACTTCCTTCTTTGATAAGATAGATGATTTTTTAAAATTATTAATTCAGTTAGGTAATTGCTCAACACTTATTTTTTTCCAGCTATAAACATGGAAACATGTAATTTTTGTTCTGAAACCAATGAAGCTCATAAATATTATAAACTACTTATAATTTTTAAAACGAAATCTATAGCTGATCCATATGTGTTCCAACTAAGACACAGTATAAAACCTCTATGTTTTAAAATGCCATAACCTCCATACATACCCACACATACATATACACATCGATGCAACTCTGCACTTACCCATTGATGACTTAACCTTTTAGCATGGATTGGTGAGGGGCAGGGGGAAAAGAACTGGGGAGAATTTTTTTTCAATAGGCATATTTACTAAACAGGACATTTTACTCAGTATTTTGTTTTAGTGTGTGGGGGGAATCATAATTGTATTTAGACTTTATATGGCATGGGTTACTCAGTTCACAGCAGAAGCACCTGCAGCAAATTAATTTGTTGTAGCACATTAATTATCTCATAGCTTCTATTTAGGCTGCAGCTGTTGCTATTATGTTAATAATATTTTTTATTACCACTGTATACAACAGGTTATGGCAATAATAGAAATATCTCTTTCTCTCTCTCTCTTTTTGGCTTCCCCCTTTTCCCGTTGTTTCCATTTTTCTATGTCAGAAGGGGAGAATGAAAGAAATTTAGGCAAATTAAGCCCCAAAGCGCACTATAATTTTCTATTTCTGAACTGATTTGTAAGAGAATGGGTAACTGAAATTAGCAAAGAATCACCCCACACAAAGATGGCGCGTGCAGAATTTGTGAAAGCGAAAAAGAAGACGAAGGAGAAGCAAAGAGGGACGGAATACTGCAGTGCTAGGGTGGTGAGTGTTTGGATGGGGGCGGGGAAAATGCTGCAGTTTTCATGAAATAATAAGGTGGGGGAAAAAAAGGCATACAAAGAGTAGGTTTTTCATTGTTTGTAAAATATAAACACAGATGAATTCTGTCTTTGGTTTGTTCATGCTTTTCACTCTGCACAGCAGGGATGTTCTTAAGAAGTTGCCCTCTGCGAAATTTCACTAAATGGGAACCGTGGACCCTGCATGATGGGATTATAATCACACCAGCCACTCCTTTTACATAATTTTTTGTTTAAGATCCAGTAAGACTCCCTGTTTTTAATACATATAAAGCAATAGACATGTATATGTCGATAAACTGAGGGTTTGCGTCCCTATTGCCTGGTGCAAGCTAAAACAAAAAACCGGTGATATCACATCTACAAATCTCAATGGATTCAAAAACAATATGAAAATTTTTAGCTGACAAGAACATGTCTGCTGCCTGCAGTCCCTGCAATAGCTCACCATGTTGCCTACTAACCAAAAGATCAAAAATTATCGATTTCATGGCGCTGCGAGGTCTGGAAAGAAAAGCTACTTTAAAATTTGCATTGTTTAAGAAATGACTTAAAAGAAAAGAATCATTTTTTTCTGAATACTTTGGAAGGTGAAAATGGCTTGTTTTAATCTTATCCATGATTTACTATAATTCTATTATTTTTAGCAGCTGGAGTCCAGAAATGATTTTTTCGATGAATTTAGGATTTTGCCGCAGTATACATCTGCAGTCCCAGAATCCTCCGGTAAGTTAATCCTTCTTGAGATGGGAAACGCCTTTAACCTTCTTGTGAATGAAATATCTGCAACCATTTTGAAATTTTTAATGGGGTGTGTGTGTGTGTGCACGTGCGTGTGTTGCGGGTGTGTGTCTCCGAAACATGATTTCTTAGAAATGCAGCGGTACTTGTCTGAGTTCTTAGAAACATTGAGAAACATATATACCTTTATGTTCTTTGAATATCATGGACGATGACTCCATTGCTTCTCCTTCATACTTTGTATGGTAGCCATTAAAATGTACTTCCTTAGTCTGGCAAACCAATGAAGGCCTCGAGTACACATAACTCCAAGCATGTAGGGTGTTCCTGACATAACTGAAGTGACCAGGCCATAGCAACCACCATGGCCATTGCCTCCCGCCACCTTCACCGCCCCTCCCTCGCTCTGCAGTATACATCAGCTGCAAGCTTTCCACAGTGGCTTTCCGCCGAACTTGCCCAGTGGGTTCCTAGATTACTTCTGTGTGCGAGAATAGCCAACCATGTAGTCTGACAAGAGGTATTTACAACTACTTAGCCTGTTCAGCTGGAAAGAAATCAAAAGATAACACTGAACCCTGAGATGATGTATTACAAATCAAAAGTCCCAATCCATAAATAGCCCACCTGATGAATTGCTAAATGAAAAGCTGATCCTGATTGTTGTCCAGTGTTTTTACATTGTCCTAAGAAATATTTTTAACAAGCCTTCTTGGAGAGTTGGGATTGATTGTTTTTAAATGCATGGAATATTATTCTTACCTTTCTGCTGGGAAGGGAGCCTTCCGAGGGGATTCGGATGTAGAGTCCAAGTGAGACCACACCCTACTTTCACAGCTTGTTTTCTACCGTTTCTGCTTCTTTTTAAATAGGGTGGATTAACAGTTACAATTTTACATTAATTTAAGAGACTTAATCAAATGGAGCCAGTCATCCGTTTCCCTCTCTCTAAGGGAAGCTCATTGTCTTAGATGCTCAATAAATGTTTAATTAATGGATTTGATAGAGTTAAGTATCCTAAAAGTGAATGAACCTTCTTTACAATGCTGGCATATTTCTGTGATTCATATTTCTGTCTGAAGTGTGAAATAATCTTGGCTTTTTTTTTTTTTTCCTCTCTTAAAGGTAATCAAAAGCCTCTGTTTTAGCGAAGGGATGCCTTACATTCAGGTTCAGTCTACCACTGCTTTATATGCCAGTGGCCTGATAGCGTGAAAAGAAATATCTTCTCTTTTAAACTAGCTGGAGACACTTTTGTTTCTAAGAACACAGCCTAAAAATTAGAACCACTTGTCTGTCGCCATTTTATAAAATTAATTTATGTCAAACCCGGGGTGACTGGCTCTAGAAGGAAAAGGCATAAAACAGATAACCAACTGTTTTTATGAAATGTATTGTCCAAGGTCAATTCAAAAAAATTATTTAACAAAATTACTTATTTTACCAAACTCATGTATCTTGATAATGTATTTTTCTTTGATTTAATGATAGTGTTTGTCTTCATTTCACAGAAGTTATTCATCTCATATTTTTGGTGAGACAACTAAAACAATTTCTGCTTTATGAAACATGCAAATAAAAATTAGGAGCAATGTTAAATTTAACTAACTTGGTTTAATGCTAGTCAACCAGTAATTCTTCAGTACACTTAATATGATGGGAAAAACAGCATGCTGCATTGTTGCAAATTTTACATTTTCTTTAATAAAATGTATTTGTTTACGGTGTCAGTAGGGATTAAAAATCATAATTCTAAATTTAAAGTATTTAAATTATAGAAAAATGATTCCATTATTTTGGTAATGGAACAGAGAAATACAAATATAGAAATGTTTTTATCCTTTAGATCTTCTAGTGGTGCAGATATTTCTTAACCAATTTCAAGAGTGCCTTATTCAACAACAAAAAACCTGCACATAGAAAAAGCAAACATGTTTTTTTAAAAAAGCCCTGTAAAAGTGGTTAATCTGTCGTCTGATTTTCAATGTATGACTTTAATCAATTGCATATTCCTTAATTCTGCAAATGACAATTAAAATTAGGAATCAGTACCTGAAAACGCCATTTATACTTTTGAGTTTATATTAGAAACACGGTTTTGATGAAATACCTTTTTCGGTTCAATCTTTTTGAATTGTGACCACAACCAATAGCTACATTTAATTCTACAGAATTAGTAGGGAAGATACAAATGAGAAGGTCTTTCTAGACAATGGATCTCACTGAACATCATCTTAGTGTGTAGACTTTTTCCACTGCAGTGGCCCACATGTGCTATGGTGACAGACGGCAGTTGGCATTACCACTTATATAGTAAAATATCTTTAAGACAAAAATAAAAGTTATTTAAAGAATACGCTGGCCCTGAAACATGAGCTGTGCCTTAAACTACATATCCTACCTCCATGAGTGAATGAATAAGTGGGTTTTCCGCCTGCATCTATGTGTTAAGACCTATTGTTTGCTTGTATTAATTGTAGTCCTGGGATAAAAGCACAGAGGTAACTTTCACTGCTGCTTTTTGTACTCTCTCCAATGTTTTGGGGGAAAAATAAGCACAAACAATAGCCTAGAGAAACTGAATCGATCATACTTGTTGCAGCTTTGACAAACGTCAATTTTGCTGCATTAGAATGGGAAACATTTTTCAGTCTATTGAAATGAATTACAAACGTTTTTAAATAGAAAATTAGTTAAAAAATTAGAGGCTGCTTAATCGATAGCTTTCTCTATAAACATACTTGGATTTCACAAATAAGTAATACCGTAAAAATCTTCTTCTCCAAAGAAAAACCCCCACAAATAAATCTATTGATACCTAGTGACAAGTGGAACCAGATAAAAATGGAATCTATAAGAATTAACCTAATTGACAGCGCTCTGGAGCTAATCCATTTCCATTAGTTATTTGTTCACAGTAGGTACTCCTAAGGACTTGTTGAATTGCGGGCTTGGCGCCCATTCTACGGAGAGTTCACAGCCTTCGTGAGTGGGGACAGAAGGCGGCTCGGCCCGGTGATTCAGGTCGAAATTCAAGCTGAACAGCCTGCTGAGAGGTGGGATCCACCATCCGGACAGTGGGGGGCTTTGGGGGTGCTGTGAGACTGGGCTGCGACCCAGGTCCAGCAGGGAGTGTGCGGCACAGACCACAAGGTCGGCGAGGCCCCCTAACCCGCGCCCGGCCGGTAACCCGCAGACCGGCGACGGGGCAGCTGCGGCGCCCAGGAGCGCCCCAAGACGGACGGGCGCTGAACCCGAGCTCCTGCCGCCGCCCTGGCCCCGAACTTCCGCCCTCCCAGGACCTGTCCCGTCCGCCCCGAGCGGTCCCCGAAGGCCGGGGCCGAGGTGCCACCTTCCGCAGGCCGCGGGAAAGGCGCGCCGAGTCCTGCAGCTGCTCTCCCGGTTCGGGAAACGCGCGGGGCGGGGGCGTCGGGCTTGGGACAGGGGAGGACACCAGGGCCACCTTCCCCAACCCAGGCCGCGGGGACCCGGCCTCCCCGATGCAGACCACAGCGCCCTCACGGGCTGCCCTCAGGCCGCGCAGCGGGCAGCCGCCAGCCGTCACCCCGGGGAGCGTCCGTGGGGTGCCCAGGCACCCCACCCCGGCCCGGGGCGCTCAGAGGCAGCAGACTGCTGGGCGGCGCGGGGACTACTTTCCACCGCCCTCTCGCGCCCCGCCCCTTGTCCTCGCGCGGCGGAACGCTCCGCGCTGCGCCGGCGGCGGCAGGATACAGCGGCTTCTGCGCGACTTATAAGAGCTCCTTGTGCGGCGCCATTTTAAGCCTCTCGGTCTGTGGCAGCAGCGTTGGCCCGGCCCCGGGAGCGGAGAGCGAGGGGAGGCGGAGACGGAGGAAGGTCCGAGGAGCAGCTTCAGTCCCCGCCGAGCCGCCACCGCAGGTCGAGGACGGTCGGACTCCCGCGGCGGGAGGAGCCTGTTCCCCTGAGGTGCTTGGGCGCTCCTTTCCTTATCCTTCCGGGGCTGCTCCCGCTTCCTCTCGGAGCCAAACTTCGTAGCAGGCGCGCGGTCCGGGCGGCGGGCTGGGCGCAGCCGGGAGGCCTGGGGTTGGGAGCGGGGAGCTCAGGTGGGGGACGGTGAGGGTGGGCCGCGCCCGGGGCGCGGAGGGCGGCGGCCGGGCCCGCGTTCCGGTCGCGCTGCCTCTCTGGGGCCCCGGGGGCATCGCTTGCGGGGAGGGGGCGCCGCGGGGGCGCGTACAGGAGCCCGGATGGCAGGCGGGGTGGGGGTGGGGGTGGGGGTGGGGGTCTGTGGTTTCCGTCCGGGGCTCTGGCCTTGGCCGAGTTTGGGGGAGGGACCCGGTGCCTCGGGATGCGCCGGGCCCTGGGTGGGGGGCGGGGTGGGGACGGGGGGCTCCGCCTTCTCAGCTCTTGCGGCGAGTTGGGGTTCGGGCGCTGAGGCAGACACGCCACCCTAAGTCCCATCAGTCCTGGGGATCGGACCAGTGGACTTTCTCTTAAGATTTTCTCTTTCATTCTTAAGAATAGAAGTGTTATTATTTTTTTTTAATGCCCTGGCTATGTGAGTTTGAATCGAAGCAACTTTAAACCTTAGAGCAACTAAACTCTAAGTGCAGCGGGTGCGATGCGTCAGTAGGGTGTGCGCATAAAAAAATCCATGTCTTGCACCTATATTTTAGCGTACTGTGCAGGTGAGTGAAAGCAGTGGATAATGTACTGGGAGTCTTATGGATTTATGGTAGTGGGTATGAGACCCTGGTGAAATAAGGGGGTGGAGGAAGGCGAAGGTGATGGCTTACTGTTTCTTACCAAGTGAACTGCAGGATTCAGCCTCTGACTCAGACCGCTTCGAGAATTTTGTTCGTAGAAATAATTTAAATTTATTCAAATAGTTTGATGGCAGCTAAAATTGAATTTTAGAGCACGTTTTCTTTTCAGCGGAGTGAATTTTTCCTTCGCTCCAAAGCTGGCCAAATGGAATTCAAGCATTGCAACTTCTTTCAGTGTTTTGTCTGGAGAGAGGACTTTGAACCGAGACTTTTCGAAGTTAAGTTCCTATAGCCTGCTTCTGAATCTGCCAAGCTTGAAAGCTTTGGCAGTTGGGTGTAGTTGTTGCCTTCGTTCTCTTCCCTTTTGGAGGGAGCATTGTCTCATACTTTGTATCTTCCAGACATCTGTGGTCTTCCCCCCACCCCTCGAGTTTGTGAGTGGTGAATGAAGAAAGACTAGGCTGCTGGTATGCAGAGGTCGGCAAAAGGAAATCGAGGAGTGGTTTTAGTGAAATGAGAGCTTTGTATCATGAATAATGGTGGCTTAGGCTAGACATCAACTTGAAGAGACGGCAGCATTTCCTTTCATAAAGTCTAGGCTAATGTTTTTCAGATCGCTAAGTTGTAGTTTGTCTGGAATTTAGGAAGCCATTTCAGTATTTGTCACTTGGTGAACGAACATTCAGTACCTTCAGATGTCTTCGTGTTGACTTGTATTCATCCTAAGAAATATTAAATATAGTCTCAAGTGTTATTTATGTTATACTGCTGGTTTATTCTCTGCTTAAATTATTGACATAAATTTCTACTTTGGAGGCTTTTCGTTTGAACTAAGGCTGTGCGGAATTTATTTTACTTTTATATTTAAATCTTTGAAAAATCTCTGATTTAAAAAAAAAAAGTACCCTTAAGGGTTTGAGGATGTCCTTTCACACCAGACAAAATTTGGTTAATTTGCGCCCAATATTCATTACTTTGACCTAACCTTTGTTCTGAAGGCCGTGTACAAGGACAAGGCCTTGAGATTATTGCAACAGTAACTTGAAAAACTTTCAGAAGTCTATTCTGTAGGATTAAAGGAATGCTGAGACTATTCAAGTTTGAAGTCCTGGGGGTGGGGAAAAATAAAAAACCTGTGCTAGAAAGCTTAGTATAGCATGTAACTTAGAGTCCTGTGGAGTCCTGAGTCTCCCACAGACCAGAACAGTCATTTAAAAGTTTTCAGGAAAAACCAACTTAAAAAAAAATAAGGTGGCTAATTTAAAAAAATGAAGCATTTAACAGTGTTCAGGTTTCAGAGTATGGAAGAAGGGTTTTTTAAACTGTTATCTGATTATTTCTTTTACCAACATGATATAGAAAAGTGTATTTCCAGTATTAAAATTTATCAGACTGAGCTTACTGTTCCTGTTAATGACTGGAATAAAAATTGGCATAAATGAGGGTCTGTATGCTTGTTTTAATAACACCACCACCAAGATAGAAAACGAGGAGGCAAGTTTCTCCAAGGGTGTTTTGAAATGTGTTAAGAAAACTATTGCAGATACTCGTTTTTGTTATAGGGTGAGGTGGGGAGAGGCGCATGCTAAGTATTGTTGAAACTAGGGATGTAGAGAATTAAAAGTTTGAATAAATTATTTTGTAGTTAAAAGTAGCAGTGAAATTAAATCTCCTGCAATAGACTATAGAAGTATATTTAGCCAAATGAAACTTCAGTGTTATTGAAATGAAATAATACATCTGTCCTGTTACAAGATTATTTTTATTTCTCTTGTGGTTTCCTAGCTGCTGATAATCAATAATTGTAGATGAGTAGGTGGTAAGTTTTAAGTTTGTACTTTGAGCTTAGTCGGAAGCATGCTTGACTGCCAACCCGGGGCACAAAGGATGAAGGCTTTTAGAACTGGACAAACTTCTAACAAAAGGTATTTGCAACTCTTTTGTAGTGTGTCATGTTGATTTGTGAGATTGTTTTTGAAAATATGTGTTAACTTAGTTTTCTTGTAGCCCTCTTTTTATTGGAACTGTGGTATCTATTGTTGAAACTGCTTGACTGAGAACATTTTTATACCATAAAATAGTAAACATAGGCCAGGAGCGGCTTCTGGTTTGTCCATCGTATGTAGCCATTGCCTCCTTGTACTCTCATTGAGAAGATACTGATTTGCAGATTCAGTTGTCCTTCTCTAACAGACTATTTATGTAATATTGCAGTTGTGATTGTGATAGGTAAGTGGGCCAATCGGTTAAAATAAATACTCAGGTTTCACAAAAGGAAAATAATATGATTTGTGTTGATCTAAATGAGTAGGAGTTAACTCCTATAGTTTTTCATCACTTAAACTCAGGGGAAAGTTCTTTATTTCCTCTGTTTACTTAAGAATGCTGCTTTTGTGTTTCATGCAAGACTGAGCTTGACTCAGTTTGAAACCTAGGCTCATCTGTTGAGGCCTGAACCCTGCTGTCCTTGAAGTATGCATATAATTTGCTTCCTCCCTAAGGAAAAATAAGCTCTTGAAAGATAAAGTCAATCACATTAGGAACCCATTTTTAGGGTTTAGCCACTTTTTTTTTTTTTTTTTTTTTTAAACTTATGGGTATCTCTTCTGTTAAGAGACATTCCCCACTCTCAAAGTTTCCCTCAAGCCTGAAGCAGCAGAGTGAGTAGTGTTGGAGCATGTTTTCATTGCATGCTTGGGTCATGTTGAGTGCCCTCCAGTGGATATAGTATAATGCTTGTGATTTTTTTTTTTTTTAATTCCAAACAAGTTTATGTGGGATATATTTAGGAATAGTTCTGATGAGGGAGAATCAACTAAGAAACCTTTGATTTCTAAAATAATTAATATCATTACTGCTAATTAAAATACAGGCTTGAGAAAATGTCTTCTCAGCCAATATTTGCAGTAGAAAAGTCGGGAGGTTTTTTAAGGTCACTTTGAGTAGGCAATTCTGCTTAAATATATCATAATGATAAACCAGAATCTCAGTATAGTACTTTAGGAGGTAAAAGATCATAATATTCAGTTATATTGATGAATTACAGCAACTGAAATTCTCAGAAAAAAATTAATGAAAATGTGAATTGTCAATTTGTCTAAAATCATTCACAGAGTAAAACATAAGTGCTCAACTTGATTATATTAGGAAATAGATAGAAATAAAGGTAATTGAGCCAGTTTATGTGACCTAAAATATAATGCCCTTAGTGACCATAGGGTTGGTCTCATTTGTACATAGTGGTGGGCCATGATGAACTGTAAGTGTTTTGCCCTTTGAATTTTTCCTTAAAAAGCTTTCTCTAGGCTCCTATGTTCATGGTTTTTCTGTTAGTAATATTATTTTCTGAAAATCCATGTTTCAAATCAGAATCTAATTAGCAACAGGAATGACGCTTATTCTAAATTAGTTTTTGGAAGTTAAACGGTCAGCATATGGAAATTTTTCAGGGTTTAGATTTTTAAAAATTTGTTTTTCAGAATATTTTGCTGGAATGAAAACGTTAGCATAGGGACGGAAAATGACACTTATCAGTGATTGCTTTACTTTGCCTATGGAATTCAGTGTAATTTTGTGGAAACATTGGTATATGATTTTTTACTACTTAAGAAATGTATTATTGCTATATTTAGGGTTTTTTTTTTTTTTTAAAGGCAAGAATGCCTCAAGTGCTTTATGTGAATGATTATTTCAGGATGGATTAAATATTCCTCCATCAAGGACCATACTTGTAAATCAGTGATTTCCAAGTTGGTGCTTAGTATTTACAGCATTTACTGTCTATAAGCTTCTGTTCTGATTTTTCAAGAGTTTTCTGAGAAATGAGAGTAGGCTTAAAAGTTCTTTGAAAAATTATGTACATACAACTTACTGAAAAAAATTGCTACCGGGGACTTAATTTGTCTCTTGAAATGGGCTACTTGCCTTCATTAATGTAGCATACTACAATTTGATGTTCAAGATATGTTACTAAGAATAAGATCGCTTTCAGAAGCCTTATATAGGATTGGTCTTACTACATTGTAGTGGGAATGGCTACTCAAATGTCTCCAGGGCCAGTTAGGTATTGGGTAAATGGGACCATGCAGACTATTAAAAATTGAAGTGCACATGAGGCAGCCACTGTGTGGGAATATAGTTTATGTTGCCAGATCATCTGATTTCTTTCCCCTAAGTGGGAAATCCAGATCAATGTACATCTCTTGATTTGCAAGTGTTGGTGAACAAAATTCATATTTTAAGATGCTGTATTCAGCACAAATTAAATACACTTATTTGCTGAATACTGCCAGTTTGTCCCTCTGCAGTAGTACCATTTGAAGTACAGTGTTTTCATAATGATTCTGTGAAATGACTGGTTCTGTGAATGTACGTAATTTAGCAGATAACATTGTTAAATTATTAGGTTTGTATTTATTTAGGCACTTGGGAAATGCCTTGTGTCAATTGATTATAGATTAGGAGCTTAAAAGCAAGATTTATATTATCAACTTATTTGTGAAGACTGGGAAACCCACATTTTTAAAGTTAGGAATTAAGATGGCCAGGTTCAAGGAAAAGGGGGAGAAGTAACTTTCTTATTACTCAACCATCTTAAATAGAGTTCTTTAAGTGTATTTTTAAGAGGTCTCAAAACTTAATCTGAAGGGACGTCAAATGCTGGACAAATTCTGTGTATACAACTCATGTCAGCCCCCAATTTTACTGGTCTTTAAATCATGTCCTTTTTACCAGAAGTTTGCATTTCTAAGCTAAACTATTACTGTTAGACTAGATCCAAAACTTAAAAACAGTTTAGGTAATTAAAAATTAATTGAATATAAACGTTTTACTTAAATTAATGGCAAATGGCTTTTTGGCCAATTTAAGTTTATGTAGGCAGTTAAATCGATTTTGGTTAAATCTTTTGCTGCTAACAAGGTATTTCCAGATTTTGAAAAGTTGGGTGGCCTGGTGCCTGTAATCCCAGCACTTTGGGAGGCTGGGGAGGGCGGATCACCCGAGGTCAGGAGTTCGAGACTAGCCTGGCCGACGTGGTGAATACAAAAATTAGCCAGGCATGGTGGCAGGTGCCTGTGATCCCAGCTGCTTGGAAGTCTGAAGCATGAGAATTGCTTGAACCTGGGAAGCGGAGGTTGCAATGAGCTGAGATCACGCCACTGCACTCCAGCTGGGGCAACAGAGCGAGACTCCATCTCAAGAAAGAGAAGTGTGGGGTGTTTAGTCTTCAAACTCCGTGTTTAAGTGACTGGAGTGAAAATGTAAATCATAGGCCGGTGTTGGTTTAAAAAGCATCATCTGAAAATAATGCTGTAGTCTGCAATTATTTTTATTATGATACGATGGTGTAAAATACAAGCAGATCAGTGAACCATTCATGAAACATTAATCCTAAAGGCGTCTCACCCCCAGTCTATCCCACAATCTCCATGAGACTTCGTGGAACCACTGTAAAGTTTCTTTTGTAATATCCCAGAAGTTTCCTACCTCTGGTATCTTTTGAACTTGTTGAAAAGGCTTTTCCACCCCCTCTTTATGATGGTTTGAAGAGTGTGAACATCTGAATGATGCTGGGGTGAAACAGCTTCATAACACTTCCATTTTCTCCCCTATTTATTTCCATATTTTAATTTTTTCACTAATATCCCCACGGTTTTACTTCTGTTTTAGTAATTCACATGTTGCTGGACTAATTCTTTTTAACTGACTTGCAACAGATATGTTAAACCGTTTAAAACTTGGGGGGTATTTTAAACCTACTTTAAGTTATTTCGAGTTAATCAGTCTACATGGCATATAAACCTTATGATTAATAAATCTTAAATGCTGGTAGCTGAGTTGGAAGCCAAAGATGTACAAAAAAGCTGAAGTGTTAGGTTTAGCGTGATAAGCTTCTCTTACTAACAGGGTTTTGTAATAGCAGAAATAGATATATGCATATATATGTGCATATATATAGCATACCTTATTGGATGTCCATATAAAAATGTGTAAGAAGTTAAATTTACTGCAAAATTTCTTGGGAGTGCAATTTGAAGATGATCTTAAGTGGTGATAGTAGTTTGCTACACTGAGGGATAGTTGTTGCAAACTGCTCCCAATTTTCCTTTACTGTGAAGTAAACTGAACAGCTGTAATAGGGATTAGGAACTGTACTCCCTCTCTCTCTTTCTTTTTTAAGTATAATTAAGTGGTTTTGGGGTAAGGGTGTAGGGAGTGAGTGTCTTTGAAGTTTTGCATATACTAGATGAATGCCACATGTATAAGGGAGGAACAAGGGATTCTTGGAAATATTTTTCAATCCAAGTAACTTTGGAGGCTTCCAAGTGGAGTTCATTCCCCTGTGTAGGAAAGTGCTGGGGTAGACCCTTAAATTCCTTTCTGAGCCATTGAAAGAATGTCCTCAAACTTCGCTTATACTTTATAGTTCATTTAGATACAAAAGTTACAAACTGAATGCTATTTAGGAAACGTAATACACTGACATACCAAAATAGATTATAAATTTAGTATATCAATTTTCTGGCATTTTGCTGAATTTTATTGTTTAGTTTTCAAGCCCAACTATCTTGTTACTTTGTATATCGTAGTTGTCCTCCGTTGATCACTGTTTCCTGCTTAATTGTGCTGTCGTTTTTCCTGGGTCCTGATTCAGAGTGTCAGCATTCTGTTCCCCATAGAATAAGAAGAGGCTAGAAAGTTTACAGATGAGATATCTAGGAATGCCAGAAGATCAGGGGTCACTGTTGAGGCAGAGTAATTAATTATGGTTAAAATGGTGTTGCTGATAAGTGGGTGCTGGGAAATAATTAAAATTTGATTTTTTAGAAGAATACTTACTTCTCATGCTTGAAGAGCGCCCTCATTATATGCTAAAGGGCCTCAGGTTTTTCCTTATTGCCATTATGCTGCAGATTCTATTACATTTGTCTGAAAAGATCTAAGACAGAAGGGCTGTTTAATACCTTCCCTTTTCTCCTGAACTTCCCCTCTCTTCTCCCCCATCAGGAGCTAAGTAGGAACCCCTTCACCTTGTTACCATCAGATTTCATCAATGGTCTGTCTTTACAATGAAGGAAGTAGTACTGCATTCTGGGCAGAGGCCAATCCTGAGGCATGCCTTTTCAAGGACATTGTTACTTTAGTTACACTGGCTCTTCTGTTTTAACTCTTATCCTCCAGACTCTAATCCTGTTGCTTTTTTTGGTCCCCATCTCCCACCTTTCATCATCTGAAATCCATTCATTGTAACTTCTGGAACTCAGTCGTTAGAAAATCCTTCATATTCTCAATCTTGTGAATGTTCCTTTCTTTCTTATTCCAGCTGTAACCTAGCCTTCTCCCCAAGAATGCTACTTCCCTTGCAGCTCTCTCAAGTGGTGAATTTTTCCCTTCTTGCACACCTTTTAACACTGAACTAGGAGGTGTGTGGACTAAATGTCTGCTTTTGTTCCTTATTGTCACTTCTTGACCTTTATTTTCCAAAACTTCAAGCTTTGACTTTCATGTGATGAAATTATACCACCCACTGCCCGTCTTTATTTCAAGCACCTGCAAACCTTCCTGGGTCATTCACATCCTTCTTTGTTCACTTTATTAGCTCTTGGCTCATTGTCAATGTCTCTTATTTCTGTCATAATTCTTGGTGACATCAGTATCTATGTAGAGCAATACTAGTGAAGATGTGGTCTGGTAACTGTTACCTGTATGAATTAAGATAAGGAGTTATGCCAGAATATAAGTCACCTGTGTCACTAAGTTTACTGTTTAGCTTACTTTTTTTGTAGCAAGATTTTGATGACGCAATATGTTGATTTACAGTCTGGTACAAACTTTGATGTAGAAGATGCTTCCAATATCCTGGTCTCTTAGTTCCTTGATTTCTTCTCCAGTGATCTTATTTTCTACCCTAACTCAACTACATATTCCCATTGTCATATCCTAGAATATTTTGTCTTTTATCAGTAACTCTGCTCTCTTCCCCCAATCTCATTTCAAGCATCCCACTTTCTAATTCCTCTAGTAAATACGTCAGCTCCAACAGCCCATCAGTCCCATTGGGACCTACAGTTTATCTATCCAAGCTTTTCCCTGTTCCTCACCCTCACTTCTATACAGCTGAAGTTTCATACTGAATTATAATCACTTTCTCGTATACACGTTTAACAATCTTGTCCCTCCCTGGCTTCATGCCCAGTGATCTCTTGTATCTATGACCATGTCCTTTATCTTCTCCTCTGTCACTGGATGAACTGTAGCCTTCCAAGATAAGGCCACTCAGTTCATTTGTACAGCAGATTCCATCCCCTCTTGCTCTCAAGAATATTACTGTGGTATCTCTCTTTTCTTGTCTCTACTGGCTCTTTCCATGAGCAAACATGGTATTATCCCATTACAAAAAAAATTTTTTCTCCCTGTCTCTCCTTTCACTCACCACCTCAGTCTCTGCTTCTCTTTCCAGCAAAATAACCTTGAAAAATTGCTTTATGTACTCCCGTTTTCTTTTGAACCCCTACCAGTGACCACCACGTTATAAATTTGTAGTTGTCATCTCACTTAATCTGTTAGTAGTATTTGGCACCATTGCTACAGTTGCTTGAAATGCCTTTTCATTGGTTTCCAGGCCACCATGTCTGTTAGCAGGTTTTCCTCTTACTTCACTAGCATTTCCTTCTTTGTTTTTTCTGTTATCTTTCTGACCTCTGTTGGAGTGGCTGAAGGTTTAGTCCTTGAATCTTTCTTTTTTTGTTGTGCATATTTACTCCAGTATCATAGCTTTATACAGATGGTATTTACATCTATTTGCTAATGATTTCCAAATTGATACCTTAAACTGGTATCCAGCTATTTTTTGGTCAGCATTTTGGATGTCTAAGAAGCTTCTCAAACTTAACTGACCTCCCGGTTTTCCCCAAAGCTGCATCTTAGTCTTTTCCAAAATGCAATTCTGTCTTTCCAGTTACCTAGCTTAAAAGCTTGCAGTTCTTGACTCATCTTTCTCTCATACCACGTATCTAAATTCTCTCTGCAAACCTTGTCTGTTCTCCCTTCAGAATAAAGTCATGTGTCATTTTATGATGGGGATACATTCTGAGAAATGCGTCATTAGGAGATAATCATGGTTGTGTGAACATCAGAGTATACATAGACAAACCTAGATGGTATAGCCTACTACACATCTAGGCTATATGGTGTGGCCAATTACTATAATGAATACTGTAGGTAATTGTAACATAAAGGTAGGTATTTTTATCTAAACGTATTGAAACATAGAAAAAGTACAGTAAAAAAATGGTATCTAAAAGATGGTACAACTGTATAAGGCAGTTGCGATGAATGGAGCTTGCAGGATATGTTGCTCTGGGTGAGTCAGCGAGTGACGATTGAGGGGACGTGAAAGATGTAGGACATCACTGTACACTACTGTAGACTATAAACACTGTACACTTGGGCTACACTACATTTTTGTAAGGTTTTAAAAGACTTTTTTCAATAATAAACCTTAAATTACTGTCACTTTTTTACTTTATGAATTCTTAATTTTTTAAACATTTTGACTCGTAATAACACGTAGCTTAAAACACACATTGTACAGCTGTACAAAAAATTTTCTTTGTATCTTTATAAGCTTTTTTATATTTTTAAAATTACTTTTTACCTTTTAGCTTTTTTGTTGAAAAACTAAGACATGGGCCAGGCGCGGTGGCTCACGCCTGTAATCCCAGCACTTTGGGAGGCTGAGGCGGGCGGATCACGAGGTCAGGAGATAAGAGACCATCCTGGCTAACATGGTGAAACCCCGTCTCTACTAAAAATACAAAAAATTAGCCGGGCGTGGTGGCGGGCACCTGTAGTCAGAGCTACTTGGGAGGCTGAGGCAGGAGAATGGCGTGAACCCAGGAGGCGGAATTTGCAGTGAGCCGAGATAGTGCCACTGCACTCCAGTCTGGGCGACAGAGCGGAAACTCCGTCTCAAAAAGAACAAACAAACAAAAAACTAAGACATGAACACATTAGCCTAGGCCTACAGAGGGTCAGGATCATCAGTATCACTGTATTTCATCTCCACATCTTGTCCGTCTGGAATGTCTTCAGAGGCAGTAAACATAAATGGAGCTGCCACCTCCTGTGATAACAGTGCCTTCTGGAATACCTCTTGAAGGACCTACCTGTGGGTGTTTTATAGTTAACTTTTTTTTTTTTTTTAAAGAAGTAACAGAAGGAGTGCACTCTAATGATAAAAAGTATAGTAAGTACATAAACCTGTAACAATCATTATCAAGTATCGTGTACTGGACATAACTGTATATGCTATACTTTTTTTTTTTGAGATGGCATCTCACTCTGTCACCCAGGCTGGAGTGCAGTGGTGCGAGGATAGCTCACTGTAACCTCAGACTCCTGGGCTCAAGTGATCCTCCTACCTCAGCCTCCCGAGTAGCTGGGACTACACCAGGCACCCCACCATGCCTGGCTAATTAAAAAAAAAAATGTTTGTAGAGACAGGGTCTCACTCTGTTGCCAGGGTTGGCCTTGAATTCCTGGCATCAAGTAATCATCCCACTTTGGCCTCACAAAGTGCCAGGATTACAGGTAAGAGCCACCATGTCTGGCCCACTGTACTTTTATACAACTGAAGCACAGTAAACCTACTGTGGTTTCGTTTACACCAGCATCACCACAAACACCATGAGTAGAACATTGTGCTGCGATGTTAACGATGGCTACAACATCACTAGGTGATAGGAATTTTTCAGCTCCATTATAATCTTATGAGACCACTGTTGTATGTGCAGTTCATCATCAACTGAAATGTCCTTATGTGATGCATGTCTTCATATCCAAAAATATTAATCATTTCTCACTGAAGCCATGCCATGCCATGCCATCTTTTGCCTGTATTATTATTTTTCAGCTTTTATTTTAGATTCAGGGTGTACATGTGCAGGTTTGTTAGAAGAGTATATTGTATGATGCTGAAGTTTGGGATACAGTTGAACCCGTCACCCAGGTAGTGAGCATAGTACTCAATAGATAACTTTCTACCATTACTCCTCCTTCCCTCCCTGTTCTCGTCTCTGTCTGTTGTATCTTTATGTCCATGTGTACCAAATGTTTAGCTCATTCTTGTAAGTGAGAACATGCGGCATTTGATTTTCTGTTTCTGTGTTAATTTGCTTACAATAAATAGTCTCCAGCTGCATCCACATTGTTACAAAGGACATGATTTTGTTCTTTTTTATAGGCTGCATCATATTCCATGGTGTATAGGTACCACATTTTCTTGATCCAGTCTACCGTTCATGGGCATTTGGGTTGATTGTATCTTTGCTATTATGGATGGCTTTTGCCTATATTATTGGAAAGGCCTTCTAACTGGTGTCCCTCCTTACACCTTTTTTCCCCTTAAATGTGTTTTCAACATGGTAGCCAGAGTAACCCTTTTTATAACGATAAATCATGTAACTTTTTTGTTCAGAAACTTAACAGGGCTTACCATTTCATTCAGTAAAAGCTCAAGCTCCTGTATAGTCAGACCATATCCTTTATCACCTGTTACTTTTCTCCTCTGACTCTTCAGCCTTTTTGTTTTTCCTCAAACTGATGAAGCCTTCATGGCTGATGTCAGATATTTTGCCCATTGAGATCTTCCTTGTTGACTCAGTTGCACTTGGTCATATGATTTTCATTTATTTGGGGTATCTAATCATAATCTGAAAGTTGGCTACTTATTTTTCCCCCTTTGAGGGTCCTTGCCCTGTTTTTGTATCCCTAATAGCCGGACAGCCAGATATCTGGAACTTACAGGTGTTCAATAAAGTTTTGTTGAATGAATATTCTGGAATCGCCCAACCTTTTTTTTCCCCTCCACTTATTTTTCTTCTCCCTTTCACGGCCTGAAAGATGTCCTGTGTATATGGTTCCACTTACCACTCTCATCCCAGTTTGTGATATACTATTCCATTATATTACTATTATTAATACAATTCCAATGAACCTGCTCTTGCTGACTTCACCACTGGACCTACATGTTGGCCAAATGGATACTTTATAATTTTAGTCTTGACCCCTGCCTTTGGCACATTTCTTACCTCTAGCACAGCACTGTCCAGTAATCCACACTTTCTGAGACAGTGGAAATGTTCAGTATCTGTGCTGTTCAGTTGGTAGCAACCAGCTACCTGTGCCTATTAAACATTTGAAATGTGGCTGTGTGACTAGTGGCAATTATGTTGGAGAGTACAGTTTTAGAAACTCCTGTTTTTCTTACATGGCACTAGATTTAGTATCACAATCTAATTGTGCAAGCCAGATAGGTAGGAGTCATCTTTATTCCTGTTATTTAATTTTTCTCATCTACTATATCCAGTTAATCACATCAACAGAGCCTGTTGTTTCTACCTCCTAAATATTTATTTAGTCTAACTACTACTTGTCCCTAGTGCCACCACCATCTATCAGCTGGAATATTGCTATAGCTGCCTTACAGGTTTCCCTTCTTTCCTGTTCCCTTCTAGTTTTTTGAATTTTAGTCAGCACGAGATTTTAAAAACTCAAATAAGATTGTGTTATTCACCTGCTTAAAACCTTTCATGACTTTCAGTGTCACGTAGAATAGAAAACACTTTTCTTACCAAAGGCTAGAGAGCTCTACGTGATCTGGCTATTTTTAACGTTTCATTGCACTCACCCTTTTCCTCTATAATCAGACTACTCTGATCTCAAGGGTTAGTTCTTGAAAGATGATCATGTTCTTTAATGACTTTAGGTTTTTGTGTGTTATTTTCTATTTCTGGGATGTTTATTCTCTGTTCCTTACATGCTGGCCCTTTTGCATCCTTCTTCAGGTCTCAGCTTACATGTTACCTTCAAGAAGCCTTTGACCACACTAAGTGGGACCTTCCTTCCACTTGTGCTGTGTAATCCCACTCCCTTCTCCCACTTGTTAATTAGTTACATACTTTTTTGTAATTGTTTATTTGGTTGCTGTCTCCCTCTCAAGAATGCAGGGACCATGTCTGCATTCTGCAGTAATCACTACTGCACACCCAGAATCTATTACAGATCCTGGCATGTAGCTGATGCATAAATATTTGTTGAATGAAAGTCTGTACATTGTATTTATGCTATTGGTATTGCTATGACCTGAAACTAAAAGGAGTTGTGGGAAAGATTTCTTATGGAACAAAAATATCCCTTTTGATTAATATCACAATCTCGTAAATTGAGAAAACAAAAAAATATATACTACTGGAGCATTCATGTATAGTTTGAGATTATGACTCATTTATTGGTGTGTTTTTGGACTCACAATAGAACAAAGATGAGGGAATATTCCTTAAAGCTCTGTATTGAAATAACGAAAAGCAGTCACATTTTAATAATAGAAGCTTCCTAGCTTACTCTTTCTGTAATCTTCTTTTCCTAAATGTAAGAGAGCCTCATAATTATGAGGCTTATTACTAGAGTAAGGCTGTCAAAGGCAGCAAAATGTCTTCTGTTTGGAAGAATAACATAAACTTGACATGTATGGTGGGGGACAGAAGGTTTCAAAAGTTTAAGAATCTGTGTTGTCTTAACGAATAGATGCTTCTCAAGGAGCTTACGCTAGTGGTTACTCTGTCCAGTCAGGGTTTTTCCTTCTTTAACTTGGGTTCATTTCCTGATGGCACACATGAAGTTTGGATCATATGGTTTGACTTTAGCTATAGTTCTTAGCTATGGGGAGCAGCATCAGCGACCTGTGACATGTAAATTAAAAATACAATGCCAGGGCCCTTCCCCAGCCCCTCTGATAGAGAACCTCTTGGTCATCTGTATTTTTAGATGTTCCAGGTTAGTCTGATTAACACGCTTGGTTAAGAACCATTGGGAGGATCTGATTGCCAGTTTAAGGGGACCTTCAAGCCTGTAGGTCTTTATAGTTAAAAAAAAAAAAAAAGATTTTAAAAATCATGCATATGTTGTGGCTGAATTCCGGTTTAGCACATACTGCTTTTAATGGCCTGAAATGTTTTTCCCAAATAAATTGTCTTGTTATAGCTTTCATGTGTGATTTGGTCCAGCTTGTTTTGAAGATACTTACGGAGGGGGGGAAAAAAAACACTTTGTGATTTCTCTTAGTAACATATTAACCCACTTAAAAACCCTTTCTATTACAGGTCTTCACATTTAGGCTTAATGTGCTTAATTCAAATGTAAAAATACACCTGCCTTTGTTCTCAGTGAAAGTATGTAATAAATAAATGAGGGGTTGGCAAACTACTGCCCACCATCTGTTTTTTTATGGCCTATGAACTAAGAATCGTTTTTAGATAGCTAAAAAAAAAATCAAAAGGATAATATTTTGTGACGTGAAAATTATATGAAATTCAAATTTCAGTTTCTGTGAATGAAGTTTTAATGGAACACAGCCATCCATGCTTATATAAGTGTGCATATTCTCTGGCTGTTTTCACTGCAATAGCAGAGTTGAGTAGTTGTGACAAAGAGTTTATGGCCCACAAAACCTAAAATATTTACTTTCTGATGCTTTACAGAAAAAGTTTCCTGAACCTTATTCTAGCTATACGTTGTTCATAAATGAATCTTTCGTGGTTCTGAAGGCATTTAAGAATCTCTTAGGGTATAAATTGGCTGGGCGCGGTGGCTCACGCCTGTAATCCCAGCACTTTGGGAGGCCGAGGCTGGTGGATCACGAGGGCAGGAGTTCAAGATCAGCCTAGCCAAGATGGTGAAACCCTGTCTCCATTAAAAAAAAAAAATAGCTGGGGTTGGTGGTGGGCAGTAATCCCAGCTACTCGGGAGGCTGAGGCAGAGAATTGCTTAAACCTGGGAGGCGGAGGATGCAGTGAGCCAAGATGGCGCCACTGCACTCCAGCCTGGGCAACAGAGTGAAACACCATCTCAAAAAAAAAAAACAAAAAAAAAAAACACTCTTAGGTTATAAATAATTGTTGTTAGCTCTCCAAGCCTCCATATTACATTTTGTGTGTTCTCCTGTTCACTTTTTGAGCATTTTATTTTTTATTAGCACATTCAGTTCATCAGGTATTTAAGAGCTTAATATATGCCAAAGCATATATTAAGTGAGAAGCTGTTTCTAAATGTACTGTCTCAGCCCTCACAGAGTTCACTTCATTAGGCTCTTCAAAATTTCTTTTTTTAAAAGGTCAGCGTGCTGGTATAGTGGGGAAGGGAAACTCTTACAACACATCGAGTAGAGGAAGGTTATCATTATGGGATATAATTTGGAAGTCATTGAGTACCTGCCATTAATTCTGCCTGTAGTCTGAATGTAGAGATTAACATGTAGAAACTTTTTTGAAATAAAATCTTCAATTTCTTTGGCATATCTAGTACTGTCTAGCTAGGCATATAGTCAAAGTATGGTGTATATTTCAAGTATTAAAAGTTTTTTTGGGCTGTAGTCACTGTTGAAAGGATATAGTTCTTTACTATTACATGTGATACCTTTATATAAAATTGGCTAACCCCTGTCTTTCATTTATCTGCAACACTGACTGTTACCAGTTGTCTCTAACTTTGGTATGGGGGCTGGAAAATATGATTAGATTGAAAGGGTACATGACTGAGCCACAAGCAGACCTGGATTTGAATTTTAACTGAACGGTTTATTAGCTATTCTTACATTAATACTGCTAATCAGTTTTCTTGTGATATGAGGAATGATGTCTTCTTTATGAGGTTGCTAGGAAGATTCAATGAGATAACATACTAGGCTCAGAACTGAAGTTGCTAGGAATTTAATTATGCTACCTTGTTAAGTATGTCAAAGGCAGAATTCAGTGTTTAGCTGATACCACAAGGCAGTATCCTAAAATTATGCTGTAAAAGATATAAAGATGCTGTAAGTGACTCAGAAACCTAGTGACTTTGTAATGCAGTTGATTCTTACAATACTGTCACTTTAACAGAATAGGAGCTAGGAATGAAGAAATATTAAATTACTAAAATAGAAAATTTATTGATACATGTAAAGTGACATTTGCTTAAATATTGAAAAATTTGTAGTACTATTTCCTTGCTTTAGAAAACATTGGTTACCACTTTTTTTATTTGTAGCAGTTTGTTTTTGCCTTGAGGCAAGATGGTTGACTGAGTAGTTGCCACATTTCTTTTGTACAAAGTCCATTTCATAGGCCACCTAGCTTTTATGCTTAGAAACATTTCCTTAACGTTATATTTCAGTATTTGGCTAACCTATATAGGGTTAAATTATATAGGCTAACTTCTTAGACAAATATTTCTAATAATTTATGTATTTGGTTCTGCAAATGTATGCAAAAATATATGTAAAAAGGTATGCAGAAGCCTTGCATACTTGATATATGTTAAATTTTTTTTAATGTAGACCTTTTTCGTTCTCTTTAATGACTATATGGTATTCCACCACCCCCCGCTCACCTGGACAACTACAGTAACCTCCTAAATGGTGTTTCTACTTTGCTATTGCCCCTTATTGTCTTTTTTCCCCTTTATAGCTGCTGGAGTGAATTTTAGAAAGCCTAAATCATACATCACATTGCTTCATGGGCATCCCAGTACACTTCGGATTTTATTTTACATCCTTACTGATCTGATTCTCATCTCTGTCTCTTCATGGTTCTCTGCCTTCTAGTTACACTGGTGACCTTTCAAAACCTTTACCACATTGAGCTCATTCCTTACTTTTCACTCTTTCTCTGCCTGGAGTGTTCTGCCCCATCTTTACGTGGCCAGCTGCTGCTCCTCTGATGAAATGTCTCTTCCTCACAGGCCTTCCCTGACCACCCACTAGAGTAGCACACCTTCTACCTCATAAACTTGTTTATTAGTATTTCTTACTCTAAATTTTCTTTTAAATTGCTTAATTCCCTAACAGTAGAATATAAGCTTCACTGTATGTATAATCTTGTTGACTCTCTTACTCATTGTTATTGTAATACCAGTAACATAAAGGGTGTTTAAAATTTGTTCAGTGGGTGAATATATGTTCCATTTAATGGATAAATTATTTTTTATTCAGTCTCCTGTTGATGGACATTTGAATAATTTCCATCTTTTTCTCTATGAATGCCTCACTTGGCATGCTTCTGACAGTATTGCCACAGAATACATTTCTGTTATAAAAACTGAATTTTTAAGTCAAAGGGTAGTTACACTTTAATGGATAGTGGCAGCTTACTATCAGAAGTTTCTGCTAGTTTCACCATATCCTTACTAGCAGTAGATATTATCAATCTTTTCAATCTTTGCCAATCTGATAAGCAAAAAGTAAATGGGTTTAAACATCCTTTGTATATATTCATTGCTCACTTTATGTTTTTCCTTTGAAATGTTATTTCTTGTTCTTTCCCTGCAGTATGATTCTTTCTTTTTTTGACTTGTTCCCAGTTTTTTGTGTACTATGGATATTAGCCTTTAATTATGTTACGCATGTTCTAGTATGTTATTTTTTGAATTACTTCAAATGTGATTTGTTGCTCAGATTTTTAAAACTACATACACAAATTATCTCATGTTTCCCTTTTTGGTTTCAATTTCAACTCATGCTTAATCAGTTCATCGATTGGGCATGGTTTTATTCTTAATATATACCCGTATTTTATCTCATTGTTTTATTTTTTTACATGTAAATATTTGATGAATATAGGTTTAATTTTAATGTAAAATAAGGATGAAAAATGATAGTTGGAATTACAAGCCCATTTCTCCTAATACTTTTAATCAAGTAATCCACTAATTGAAATATTACCTTCTTCATTTATGAAATTGCCACATTATATCTGGGTGTTTTTCTGCCTACTACAGTCTCTTACCCATTTGTTTCCTAATAATACAATACTTGAATTGCTGTGGTTGTTGATTTATAATGTTATCTTAATGATAACATTATAAATGTGATGGAACTGGTTCCTCCTTATAGTTCTTCTTAAATCAAGAACAAGACATATCTTCCCATTTACTCTCGTATGTATCTCATTTTACTGTTATGAATGAAATCTGTCCTATTTGTGTATAGGAAAATAGTTTTTGTATGTAATTGTGATATGGCCAGTTTTATTAAAAATTTGGTTAAACTAAGAGTTGTTTTCTGTTCAGCCTTATCATACTATAAAATCCACATAAAATGGGTATAAAAGTGTCGCAGGACACTGGGCTCAGATGATTCTCCCACCTCAGCTTCCCAAGTAGCTGGGACTACAGCGGCATATGCCACCACACCCAGCCAATTTTTAAATAAGTTTTAAAAATAGTATTTTTAGTAGAGACAGGGTTTCACCATGTTGCCCAGGCTGGTCTTGAACTCCTGGACTCAAACAATCCACCTGCCTTGGCTTCCCAAAGTGTTGGGATTACAGGTGTGAGCCACCACACCTGGCCGAATTGCAGCCATATTTAATACTTTTTTCCATCCTATTCCCTTTGCTGCCCCCAGGCCTGCTGTATTGATAGCCTGCTATTAAGAAGCTAGTGTATATTCTTTGCATACTTTTACTTCATAAACTATATGAAGCATTGTTCTGTTTTTTAACTTAATTGGTGTAAAATTATATTTTGGAAATTCAGTATATTCTGTGAAAATTATTTAGAAAATGTGCCTCTGAGATAAAGCCTATTCAGGATGTATCTTAAAGGAGATAGCTGTGCTTTAACATTATCAGTCTTTTTGGCTGCTTATGTTAATATAAGTTGGAGAAAAACAGTCTGCTTTTTGTGATAATATGTTCTTGGAGATGGAGTGAAAGATTGTTTAAAAACATTGTCTTTTTTTTCCCCTGAAGTACCAGTACTATTTATTTTAGGATTATGTTACTGATCAAAGATGCTGTGTGGAGTTACTCATTGGTGAGACTAACAATAAATCACACATGCAAAGGATGTTACCATAATCTAATTATTTTAAACAGTAAAATTATATTCTAAGACATCCAGTTGGCCTATATGTGCTATATCAATGACTATCAAGGGGCTTTTTATGTATACTGTATACATGTACTTCACAAAAATATAAAAGGATGACATCAAAAATCTGGCAAGCCAAAAGGCTACATTACACGTAGCAAATAAATAAGCATATGAACTTACTGGAATTTAAAACCCTGTAGGATGGGCGGGTGATGGTATGTATGTTAGATGTGTGGACGTATCTATTAAAAGTTGTGTCAGATAACAGCTGATGCTGACAAGCCCTTGGTAAGATGGCAGCATGTTCACTATGTTCTGTGAAAATTATCTCAGTTTATGATCTGTCAGTATTTTGGAGCTATGCATGAAAGGACTTAAAATTCTTACCCTTAAACTCAGTAACAGTGTTTCTAGAACTTCTGGTGATATGGGAAATTAAGAGAATTATTTATATGCAAAGATGTTTATTGCAGCATTGTTGGAATAATAGACAAAATGGGGAAGAACAAGCTCAGAATGGAGGAGGTAGCTTATAGTATAGACATACGATACAATCCAGATGATAATATTTTATAATAGTCTTCACAAGGAATTTTATATTTTTATTTTTAAAAATACATAGCAGTGAGTTTAATATACCAAACATACCAAAATGTCATCATTTAGTGTGTGGTGGACTCATATGATGGAGATGATAAATAAAAATATTAATTTATTTGAGGCATATATTACTTTATGGCTGAGGAAGGAAGACAGTTATGAAGAACAGCTCATTCTGGAAACATACTAATTTTTCCCAGCCGTAAAGAGATTTCCTATTTCTTTTTTTTTTTTCCATTTACCTTCTGTTTCCTACCTGAGAAGATTTCATACTTCTAATAACCATTTGTGTACCTATTTAAAGACAGTACCAAAGGCATACATTTTAGTGTTTGGAGGACCAAGGGTCATTTGATGTTTGATGCTTACTGACTATTCTAGGATGACAAGACACCTTGAGAACACCCACACCCTCACCCACCCCCCCACCCCCCCACCCCCCCACCCCCGCCGAAGAAAGCTGTGAAGTAAGAAATCAGAAAAGAACCTGGAGTGAGTTGTAACTTAAAATGTTAGTGTTGCATGAAATGTGTTAAAACAGGAAGATATGAGGAAACTGCATACATTTTCTAGATGGCAAAGTATTACTGGTGACAGTTAATGAAAATGCATATGCATGTGTTTCTAGATTTACAAATTTTACTAAGAACTTTTTAAAAATCCCTGAAGGTGTATCAAAAGTTTATCATGCTTATGAAATAGAGTAGCACTTTCTAACTTTAAAACGGGGAATAATTCTTTGGATCTTGATTATTGGAAAAGTGAATTATGAATTGCTAGTATAAAACTGTGGTTTTAAAATATGTCTGCTTTATATTTTTATGTAGCAGATTTACTCCTAGTTAATAATACTCAAACTTCTTGAAAACTAAGGTAATTAAGATAATTCTGTCCTGATGGGAAGAGGAAAAATAACTTCAGTGTGAAATCTATTATATATTAGTTGTGGCAAGATTTCTCCCATTGACTTTGACCGGAGACATTTATAGGGTTAAAATCGGAAATAGCACGGTGAATTTTGAAGTATCCTTTATAAATTATGTAGTTGGAAAGAGTATTATGTTCATATTGCCAAAAAAAAGATGCATGGATGCATTAGACTGGATGGAAAATACATGAGAAGTTGGCTAGCCCCCTCTTTGTCAAAACATCACTTGGTGGTGATAAAGCTGTCAGAAAACACAGCATTCTAATGTAGTCTGTAGTTTAATGATAATCTGTGTCTTGAAACATTTAGCGTAGTACTTATACAAACCTAGATGGCATAGTGTACTGCATGCCTAGCCTATATAGTATAGCCTGTTGCTCCTAGGGTGTAAAGCTGTATAGCATGTTACTATAGGCAGTTGAAACAGTGGTATTTATGTATCCTTTTTTTTTTTTTTTTTAATTCTTTTAAGAGACAGGGTCTTGCTCTGTTGCCCAGGCTGGATGCATTGGTGTGATCATAGCTCACTAAAACCTTGAACTCCTAAGTGATCCTCCTTGCCTCAGCCTCCCCAGTGGCTAGGACTACAGGCACATACTACCACACCTGGCTAATTTTTAAAATTTTTTTGTAGAGATGGAATTTCGCTGTGTTGTCCAGGCTGGTCTTGGAACTCCTGTGCTGCAGCAATCCACCCACCTCCCAAAGTGTTAGAATTACAAGCCACTTCGCCTGGCTTGTTTACCTAAACATAGAAAAGATCCAGTAAAAATACAGAATTAAAATCTTGTGGGGCCACTGTAGCATATGTAGTCCATCTTGACTGAAATGTCATTATGCAGTGCATGATTGTACTTCATAATTTTTAAGCACTCCTCCCTCTTGATTGGTACTTAGTGGATTTTACCATTTTTGTTTCTTCATAATTCTTTCTGAAATGTCTACTGGTTGGACCTTTGATCTCCTGAATTGATCGTGATTTCTTCTGTTGTATTTTTTGTCTTTGTCATTTTTTTGTACTCTAGGCAGTTTTCTCAATTTTAGTTTCTATTCAACTTTTTGTTTTTATTCTCTCCAGTATTTATGGAGATACTAAATTGAAGTGTTCTGTTTCTCTCTCCACCCTACCCCTAGTTTTAAGTTTTATCTCAGTTTCTATGGAGTCAGTTTTTTCGTTGCTTTAAAAAAATTTTCCTGAAGTGATTGGTAAGTTTTGGCTAATTGGGAGCACTAGAATTGGGCCCTTAATGGTTGGCAGGGTGTGGTGGAGGAGAGACAGCCCTTAGTCCAAAGGCTCAGGCCAGAAAAAGAAAGAGGAAGGCTTTCCTTTTCCTTTCCGGAGCAGGGTTCTGCCCTAGGTCTTGCTTGGCAGTCTATTTGATTTCTTTAGCAGTTAATGCTCAGTTTTTTGGCATATGTGGATCTGCCTCCAGAGCAGGTACAAGGTGAGTGAGTCTATGCTGTTACCTAATTAGATCCCCATTTCTACCCTTCGTTTTTACTTCTCTATCTGCTGATAAGTTTTTACCCTCCTTCACCTCATGGGGTTGCAGTGAAGAGCAAGATGAATTTTTATTTATGTTGCATAAATTTTAAAAGCTAAAAAATATATATGTAATGTTGGGAAGTCCCAGTGTACAAATGGCTATTGTAAATTTGGAACATGAACTTGCTTTTTTCCATTGTAAAAATGAAATCATTATAAATTGCGGTCAAGTTACTAGGTCAGCCCACACAGAGTTTACCCAGTAATATGCGTAAATGTTTTGCCTTTGCATCAACAACAAGGAAAAACAGTACTATAAAAAAATGTTCCTGGAAGCCGGATGTATCAAAGCACTTCTGAAATAGCTATATAGCCTATAGACATGACCAGTTGGTTTCTGAGTCTGTTGACATTGGCCAAAGGAGAAGCTCAGTGTAGAACATGTTTGGAGTCTCCTTTTGCAGAAATACATTGGAGGCTGGAGTGGGGAACCAATTTTTCAGAAAGGTGGTGAAGTAGTTAAATAGCCACTCTTCTAAAGACAGTCAAAAGATAGAAACTAAGGCCAGGTGTTGGCTAACATCTGAGATAGGAAAATCACTTGAACCTGGGAGGCGGAGGTTGCAGTGAGCCCAGTATGCACCTCTGCACTCCAGCCTGGTTTGGCAAGAGACCAAAACTCTGTCTCAAAAAAAAAGGAAACATAGTTCACACTTAAATATTTTATTCCATATCTTTACATACCCAATATGTTAATTTATAGTTCAAGATGAACTTGTTTGGGACAGATTTTGTAATAAAGGAAATCGTGTTATTAGAAATATCTAGAGGCCATGAGCCCTTAAACTGTTCTAATTTGCAAGTAGTTCCCTGTGTGATGCAGTGTTTTTTTCAATATTGCACAATAAAGGCAAAATACGGACAAATTAGATAAGATTTATATATATTAATTTTTAAAATATTAATCAAAATACGTATCCATATTGGTAATATTTGTATTTATAATAAATCATTGCTGTAAATTTGAACTTAGAAAAATTTTACTAATAAAGGTGCTTTTGTGTTGCAAACTTTCATTTGAAAAGTAATTTTTCTTTGTACTAAAAAATCTGAAATTCGCTATTCTAGTCACCAAAATTTGCTTTATGAAAAATAATTTTTGATGGCACTATATCAGAAAACAACTTGTTAAAGAAAATGTGCAGTTTTTAAAATCCCACTGTACCTCTGTTATCCAAAGGGGATCTGTGAATTTTTCTGTGAAAGGTTAAAAAAGGAGAGACCTTTAGGAATTCAGAGAGCAGCTGATTTTTGAATAGTGTTTTCCCCTCCATGGCTTTTATTATTACAACTCTGTGCTTTCTCATCACCATCCTGAATATCTGTAATTAATGTTTATACTATTAATAAAAAGACATTTTTGGTAAGGAGGAGTTTTCACTGAAGTTCAGCAGTGATGGAGCTGTGGTTGAGGTGTCTGGAGGAGACCATGAGGTCTGCGTTTCACTAACCTGGTAAAAGAGGATATGGGGTTTTTTTGTGGGTGTAATAGTGACATTTAACAGGTATCCCAGTGACTTAGGAGTATTAATCAAGCTAAATTTAAATCCTAATGACTTTTGATTAACTTTTTTTAGGGTATTTGAAGTATACCATACAACTGTTTTGAAAATCCAGCGTGGACAATGGCTACTCAAGGTTTGTGTCATAAATCTTTAGTTACTGAATTGGGGCTCTGCTTCGTTGCCATTAAGCCAGTCTGGCTGAGATCCCCCTGCTTTCCTCTCTCCCTGCTTACTTGTCAGGCTACCTTTTGCTCCATTTTCTGCTCACTCCTCCTAATGGCTTGGTGAAATAGCAAACAAGCCACCAGCAGGAATCTAGTCTGGATGACTGCTTCTGGAGCCTGGATGCAGTACCATTCTTCCACTGATTCAGTGAGTAACTGTTAGGTGGTCCCCTAAGGGATTAGGTATTTCATCACTGAGCTAACCCTGGCTATCATTCTGCTTTTCTTGGCTGTCTTTCAGATTTGACTTTATTTCTAAAAATATTTCAATGGGTCTTATCACAGATTCTTTTTTTTTAAATTAAAGTAACATTTCCAATCTACTAATGCTAATACTGTTTCATATTTATAGCTGATTTGATGGAGTTGGACATGGCCATGGAACCAGACAGAAAAGCGGCTGTTAGTCACTGGCAGCAACAGTCTTACCTGGACTCTGGAATCCATTCTGGTGCCACTACCACAGCTCCTTCTCTGAGTGGTAAAGGCAATCCTGAGGAAGAGGATGTGGATACCTCCCAAGTCCTGTATGAGTGGGAACAGGGATTTTCTCAGTCCTTCACTCAAGAACAAGTAGCTGGTAAGAGTATTATTTTTCATTGCCTTACTGAAAGTCAGAATGCAGTTTTGAGAACAAAAAAGTTAGTGTATAATAGTTTAAATAAAATGTTGGGGTAAAGAAAAGAGAGTAATAGCAATGTCACTTTTATCATTTAGGATAGCAAATACTTAGGTAAATGCTGAACTGTGGATAGTGAGTGTTGAATTAACCTTTTCCAGATATTGATGGACAGTATGCAATGACTCGAGCTCAGAGGGTACGAGCTGCTATGTTCCCCGAGACATTAGATGAGGGCATGCAGATCCCATCTACACAGTTTGATGCTGCTCATCCCACTAATGTCCAGCGTTTGGCTGAACCATCACAGATGCTGAAACATGCAGTTGTAAACTTGATTAACTATCAAGATGATGCAGAACTTGCCACACGTGCAATCCCTGAACTGACAAAACTGCTAAATGACGAGGACCAGGTAAGCAATGACATGGCTAGCTTTTTAGTCTGCTTTGAAGTAAATGCTCAAGGGGAGTAGTTTCAGAATGTCTACCCAATACCAGTACTTGAAAACTAACGATGTTTCTGAATTCCTGTATTATAGGTGGTGGTTAATAAGGCTGCAGTTATGGTCCATCAGCTTTCTAAAAAGGAAGCTTCCAGACACGCTATCATGCGTTCTCCTCAGATGGTGTCCGCTATTGTACGTACCATGCAGAATACAAATGATGTAGAAACAGCTCGTTGTACCGCTGGGACCTTACATAACCTTTCCCATCATCGTGAGGGCTTACTGGCCATCTTTAAGTCTGGAGGCATTCCTGCCCTGGTGAAAATGCTTGGGTAAGAAAACATGTCAGAATGCTTGAAGCTAAAAAGTAGAAGAGTATACTCACAATATTTCTGATGAGGCTTTTTTCTTCTTCCCAGTTCACCAGTGGATTCTGTGTTGTTTTATGCCATTACAACTCTCCACAACCTTTTATTACATCAAGAAGGAGCTAAAATGGCAGTGCGTTTAGCTGGTGGGCTGCAGAAAATGGTTGCCTTGCTCAACAAAACAAATGTGAAATTCTTGGCTATTACGACAGACTGCCTTCAAATTTTAGCTTATGGCAACCAAGAAAGCAAGGTAAGAGAATTATTCTTTATGTGGTTTTCATGGAGCGTTGGACACCTCCAGTGTCATGTCATTCCATGCAGTGTTCTTAACCTTTTTGGCACCAGGGACCAGTTTCGTGGAAAACAGTTTTTCCATGAATGGGTTGTGGGAATGGTTTCTGGATGACACCATTCCACCTCAGATAATCGGGCATTAGATTCTCATAGGGAGCGTGCGGCCTAGATCCCTCGCGTGTGCAGTCCACACTAGGGTTTCTACTCCTATGAGACTCTCATGGTGCAGTTGATCTGACAGGAGGTAGAGCTCAAGCCAGGTAATGCTCACTCACCTGCCACTTAACCTCCTGCTGTGCAGCCCAGTTCATTTCTGTTCTTTTAAATTTTTTTGAGTTTCCATATGTAAAGCACTATGGGAAGTAGTAGGGATATGGTAGGCAAGCTTCTCTTCACACTTTCGTTCTTAGGTGGGATGTAGATGTTGGGAATAATAACCTAATATTTAATTTGTGTAGTGGGAAGAAGTGGGGCTATGAGGGCACATAACACAAGTTGAAACTGACTCTTTTTGAGGGTTCAAGGAGACCTCTTGGAGGAAGTGATAGTTGAGTTCAGTGTTCAAGGATGAGAAGGGATTCACTAGGTGAAGGTTAGGTGAGAAAACAACATCTTTGAAATGAAGGAAGGAGATGGAAAGTTTTGGGAATTTAAGAAATACTAATAGTAAGGAGGAAGAAAGGTTTGAGGTGAGGCTATTGAGATAGACTTAGCAGATCTCATAGGGCTTTGTAGAGCATGTTTAAAAGCACAATGGGAAATTTCAGCAGAAGCCTGAAATGATGAAATTTGTTTTTAGAAAATTGGGGCAGTGTTGAAAGGGAAGATATACAGGGAATGAAAGGACAAGCATGAATGATCATTTTATGGTATCTGTTTTTAAGGTGGATATAATTAGGAAAATTAAAGGGCCAAATGATGAGGAGTTAAGTGCCAGTTCTGGTTCAAATTTTCAGTGAATCAGTTTTGATATAACTTTCATCTTAGGACATTACTCTTGCCTACCAACATAGTTTCTAAATTTTTTTCTTTTGCTCTGATCACTGTGGGAAGAAGGAAAGCGGGCCCAAAGTGATACATTGTTTGGAGGACTGGGATGTCTGAATTTGAGTGGAATGCTTTAAAAGGACAAGTTGGATAGGGCCCCAGTATGGGGGTCTGAGTGATGGGGTCCAGGAATACATTTAGGTCCAGTGGCAAGCTGGCTGAAATTCTTGTATAATAAAATAGGTTGGTAATATGGCTCTTCTCAGACATGTGATCAAGATTCCTTGACTAACAAGATATATATATATATATATCTTTCTAGCTCATCATACTGGCTAGTGGTGGACCCCAAGCTTTAGTAAATATAATGAGGACCTATACTTATGAAAAACTACTGTGGACCACAAGCAGAGTGCTGAAGGTGCTATCTGTCTGCTCTAGTAATAAGCCGGCTATTGTAGAAGCTGGTAAGTATATGTATCTATTCTGAGTCTTGTGTATAGCATCTGCAGTTCTAATTAGATTACTTTTCTTAGGAAAAGGTGGTAGAACTTTAACTACTGAAAATAAATGGTCCTATTCAGTTTGCAGCCAAGATTTACATTCAGAGTACCTGTCATCTGGATTGTAGCTAAATATTTAAGGCTAGTTTAGGTAGAGTTCTTATTATCCATCAAAAATGATGGCATATATTTTGCTTAATAAAATTTGTTTGTAATTTCAGTTTTGAGTAAACCTAAGATTTGCTAACAGAGCTGTGAATTTATAGGAGAAATGACAAATTCTAATATAGTACAGTTTTATGTAAAGTGATTGCTTTATTAGTAGATGCTCATGAGCAGTTTTTTGTTTCGTTTTAACTTTTAGGTTCGGGGTAATGTGCAGGCTTGTTATATAGGTAAATTGCATGTCACAGGGGTTTTGTGTGCAGATTATTTTGTCACCCAGGCAGTAAGTATTGTACCCAATAGGTAGTTTTTCAGTTCTTTACCTCCCACCCTTAAGTAGGCCCCAGTGTCTGTTGTTCCCTTCTTTGTGCCCGTGTGTACTCAGTGTTTACCTCCCACTTATAAGTGAGAACATGTGGTATTTGGTTTTCTATTCCTATGTTAGTTTGCTTAGGATAATGGCCTCCAGCTCCATCCATGTTGCTGAGGAAGACATCTTCGTCTTTTTTTATGGCTGCATAGTATTCCATAGTATATATGTACCACATTTTCTTTATCTAGTCTACCATTGATGGGCATTTAGGTTAATTCCATATCTTTGCTATTGTGAATAATGCTGCAGTGAACATGTGCATGCGTGTGTCTTTATGGTAAAAAGATTTCTTTTTCTTTGGGCATATACCTAATAATAGGATTGCTGGATTGAATGGTAATTCTGTCAAGTTTTTTGAGAAATCACCAAATTGCTTTCTACAGTGGCTGAACTAATTTACTTTCCCACCAGCAGTGTATAAGCATTCTCTTTTCTCAGCAACCTCACCAGCATCTGTCATTTTTTGACTTTTTATTAGTAGCCATTCTAACTGGTGTGAGACGGTATCTCATTGTGGTTTTGATTTGCATTTCTCTAATGATCAGTGATGTCGAGCTTTTCTTCATATGTTTCTTGGCCACTTGTATGTCTTCTTTTGAAAAGTGTCTGTTCATGTCCTTTGCCCACTTTTTAATGGGGTTGTTCTTTTTTGCTTGTTAATTTAAGTTTATTGTAAACTCTGGATATTAGACCTTGGTCAGATGCATAGTTTGCCAGTACTTTCTCCCATTCTGTAGGTTGTCTGTTTACTCTGTTGATTTCTTTTGCTGTGCAGAAGCTCTTTATACTGTCCCATTTGTCAATTTTTGTTTTTGTTGCAACTTCTCTTGGCATCTTCGTCATGAAATCTTTGCCAGGTCTTATGTCCAGAATGGTATTTCCTAGGTTATCTTGTAGAGTTTTTATAGTTTTAAGTTTTATATTTAAGTCTTTAATCCATTTTGAGTTGATTTTTGTACATCGTGTAAGGATGGGGTGCAGTTTCAATCTTGGATGTGGCTAGCCAGTTATCCCAGCACCATTTATTGAATAGGGAGTCCTTTCCCCATTGCTTGTTTTTGTTGACTTGTTAGGTGTGCGGCCTTACTTATGGGCTTTCTTTTCTGTTCCATTGGTCTCTGTGTCTGTTTTTATATCAGTACCATGCTGTGATTGTAACCTTGTATTAACAGTATAGCTTGAAGTTGGGTAAAGTGATTCCTCCAGTTTTGTTCTTTTTGCTTAGGATTGCCTTGGCTATTCAGGCTCTTTTTTGGGTTCATATGAATTTTTAAATAGTTTTTTTTTTAATTATGTGAAGAATGCCATTGGTAGTTTGGCAGGAATAGCATTGAATCTGTGAATTGCTTTGAGCTGTATGGCCATTTTAACAATATTGATTCTTCCTGCCATGAAATAGAATGTTTTTTCATTTGTTGGTGTCATCTCTGATTTCTTTGAGCAGTGTTTTTTGTAATTCTCATTGTAGAGATCTTTCACCTCCCTGGTTAGTTGTATTCCTAGGTATTTTATTCTTTTTGTGGCTTTGGTAAATGGGATTGCATTCTTGATTTGGCTTGCAGCTTGGATGTTGTTGGTGTCTAGAAATGCTTCTGACTTTTGTACATTGATTTTTATATCCTGAAACTTTGCTGAAGTTTATTGGATCAAGGAGCTTTTGGGCAGAGATTATGGGGTTTTCTAGGTATAGAATCATATTGTTTGCAAACAGACTTCCTATTTGGATGCATTTTCTTTTCTCTTGCCTGATTATGAGCAGTGTTTTGCCCTGATATTCTGTATTCTCAGTGAATAGATGTCGTCTAAGTATGAGAAACAATTTTTTTCTATTCTGAGTATTTTTAAGAAGGCAACTTATATGTGGTACTTTGTATATTGTGTATGTCGGCAATTGGGGAAAAGAATAGATGGTTTGTACTAGGGCCTCTTGGGTTTTGTGTGTGTGTGTGTGTGTGTGTGTGTGTGTGTCATGAAAACAGTTACTCTTTAGCTACCTAGCATTTTTTCTCCTTTCAGTAACCCACCTAACAACATTTACTCAGAATTTCAAAGCAAGCTTCAAATCAGTATTGAAAGAAGGAAAAATATAAAGGCATTTAATGGAAGAAAATGTTGGGAATAAAGTATAGGGCTGGCAACACTTACTTTTCTCACTTATTGAGAGTAATTTTACTTGGGAATTTATGAGAGAGAAAGACATGATGATTGCTCCAGGTAACTGCTGGCAGAGGAACCATAGGCTTGGGGATAGACAAATGTGGCTGAGTTCATATAGAATGAGGGGATGGGATGTAAATTCTGTCAGCTGTTCCAGCAGTAACCTGTAATGCAGGCTAAAAATACAGATTTTGAGATTTATTTAATCAGAATCCCTGGAGTGTTAATTTTTATATCAAGATCTCATAGTGTTTTATTTGAAGTGACAGGGAGGTCTGTAGATAGCTGGACATGTATGGGACTGGAAGCTTAGGAATCTTTAAGTTCTTCCATGTTATTCTTACGTTCATTTGTTTATTCTGAAAATAGCATCTAATGTATTTTAAGAAATGGAATAGGCACATGGTATACATTGGGTAACACAACAGATAGGGTCCCCGTGCTTAATTCTTAGTCTTGTGAAGGTGACAAAAATACTTAAAAATATGTGATCATAAATTAGAATGAGTGTTATGGGAGAAATGACAGCAAATAGTGATGAGAATTAATGGGGAGGGGAATTGTCTAGATGAGAGGGAAAAGGTCTCCTTGAAAAGGGGATGTTAAGTGGGACTGCAGGAGGAGAGGGAACTGTCTCTTGTCTATATGAGAAGTGAGGGTTAAACGTTTTCCAGGTAGAGAAAAGGAACACCATGTGCTATGTCTTAGAACCAGGGATATCCAGTCTTTTGGCTTCCCTGGGCCACATTGGAAGAAGAAGAATTGTCTTGGGCTACACACCAAATACAGTAATGATAGCTGATGAGCTAAAACAAAAAAAATTGCAAAAGAATCTCATAATGTTTTAAGAAAGTTTATGAATTTGTGTTGGGCTACATTCAGAGCTGTCCTAGGCCATGTGGCCCATGGGCTGTAGGTTGGACAAGCTTGCCTTAGAAGGAAAGAGATTGGTCAGGCGCAGTGGCTCACGCCTGTAATTCCAGCACTTTGGGAGGCTGAGGTGGGTGGATCACGAGGTCAGGAGATCGAGACCAGCCTGGCTAACACAGTGAAACCCCATCTCTACTAAAAATACAAAAAGTTAGCCAGGCGTGGTGGCAGGCGCCTGTAGTCCCAGCTACTTGGGAGGCTGAGGCAGGAGAATGGTGTGAACCCGGGAGGCGGAGCTTGCAGTGAGCTGAGATAGCGCCACTGCACTCCAGCCTGGGCGACAGAGTGAGACTCTATCTCAAAAAAAAAAAAAAAAAAAAAAAAAAAAAAGGGAAAGAGATTGTGGAGATCCAGGTGCTGAAGAGAAGGTCTGCATAAACAGAACTTAGTAATGAGGTGGATGGCCTGGTATGAGGTTGAGGTTAGGTAAGCAGAGCCATAACATGCAGGACTTTTTAGGTTCCTATAAGATAGTTACTACTCATGGAGTTTATTCATGCTTTATTCCAGCTTTGGAGCCATAGATACAGAATAGTTTGGTCAGTTTGGAAGGCTAGGTGGGATCCAGATTCTAAATGGTTCCTCAGGGTTATACTAAAGTATTTCTATTATCTTAAAAGGATGCTGAGACACTTTCGATGGTTGTTTATCAATAGCAAAGCATCACAGTGGTGTGTTTAAAATATTAATAATAGCATTGTGTAGATTAACAGTTTGAATGACCAAAAGCTAGAAGACCAGACTACTGAGATGTTACAGGCTTTTAGGAATGAAATAGTTTGGTTTTAGAACTCAATAGCAAAGGGCAAATGTCTGAGATGCCTGAAAGAATCATAGAATGTAATAATGTAGGAGCTAAGGGAGCAACCAAAAACAGTTTGTGGAGGGGACAACATTGGTACCATGAAGATAAATGGAACCCTCAGAAGGCATCCTTAATTTTTGAACATAATAATTTAAGAAGCTGACTTAAAGTGACTTAAAAGGTCAGTAGGTAGCTGGAAATGTATGATACTAGAATGCAAGAGAGGCAGGCTAGAGATTTGGAAGTTTCCCTCTTAGTATATAGGGGTAAGGGCAGCAGGGAAGGGCAGGTAGAGGTGCCACAGAGTCATCTGTATGGGACTTTTTTTTTTTACCCTAGAACTGCTGAATCAGAA
Organism: Pan troglodytes; assembly: GCF_028858775.2. Lineage (NCBI taxonomy): Eukaryota > Metazoa > Chordata > Mammalia > Primates > Hominidae > Pan > Pan troglodytes. The sequence continues at coordinate 45,244,891 of NC_086015.1, forward strand.
TGTGTGTGTTTTAAAGTCTCTGTAGGCCATTCTGATGGACATCTGGGGTTAAAATCCATTCTCTTAGAGTTAATAGTTATGTAAAGGGAGGGAATGAAGTCTTAAAGAGGGGAAAGAAGGTAGTCATTTCACAAATACTGAGCATCCTGAGCATCAGTCTTACGCAGATCATTCTATTAGTAGCTGGAGCTACTATGAAAAAGAACCCAACAGAGGTGATCTTTGTCTTGTAGGGAAAGTGGAGTAACTTACACTATGAAGGAGAAGTGCAGGGTACCATAAGAATTACAGCAGATAGACCTCATCTGAGGAAATAAAACAGACCTGAAAGATGAAGGAGACAAGGAAAAGTATCTCTTACTGCATTCAGAAGTGATTTAAGTTGAAGATGGATGAGCGAAGTTAATCTAGTATGTGGGCATTGGGCTTCCATTTATACTCCTTTGCCAGAGTAAATGTCCCCCATTTAAGGGTCCTAAAGGATGGAAGATTGTAAACCTTGGAACACATGTTTTGTAGTCAGTGAATTGTATAAAGTCCCTGACAGTAAGTGTTTTCATGCCGTCTTTCTGGATTGTTCTTACCCCAGGAATTTACCTAGCTTCTTTAGGTCTTTAGTCAGATGTCACCTTCACAGTGAGGTGACCTAATTATCTATTTAAAATTGCAGCCCCACTCCATTATTTTTCTCCATAGCCCTTTAATATCATCTGACATACTGTATGGTTTTACTTTATTGTATATTTGTCTGCCTCTTCCAACTAGATCGTAAATTCTGAGGGTAGGAACTTCTGAATATTTTTGTTCACTGGTCTATCTGCAGCTCAGAACAGGACCTGGTACTGAATAAATATTTTTGAAATGATTGAATGGATGAAAAGAAATGAGTAATAAGAATATTACCTAAGGGGGACAATGGAGATAACAAAGGCTTTTTCGGCTTAGGAAAGGAACAGTAGCTATTTGAGAGTTTGTCACTAGTGAGGTGAACTGGCAAAGTGAAGGAAACTGAGCAACATTCTAGAAAATGAGAGGAAATCAAATACTTAGGTGAAAGGAAGTAAACTCTGGAAATACAGAAGGACACCTCCTAAGACTAGAAAAGATATTTAGGATTGATAGGCACTTCTAGCTAATGACTAGGGCCTTATATCCTTTTTAATTTTCTAGGCGGAATGCAAGCTTTAGGACTTCACCTGACAGATCCAAGTCAACGTCTTGTTCAGAACTGTCTTTGGACTCTCAGGAATCTTTCAGATGCTGCAACTAAACAGGTAAATTCTGAGTAAACTGGTGCCATGGGAATAGAGTCAAGATGAGTATGTGCTTGTACTGACCATCTGTTTTTATCTCCATAGGAAGGGATGGAAGGTCTCCTTGGGACTCTTGTTCAGCTTCTGGGTTCAGATGATATAAATGTGGTCACCTGTGCAGCTGGAATTCTTTCTAACCTCACTTGCAATAATTATAAGAACAAGATGATGGTCTGCCAAGTGGGTGGTATAGAGGCTCTTGTGCGTACTGTCCTTCGGGCTGGTGACAGGGAAGACATCACTGAGCCTGCCATCTGTGCTCTTCGTCATCTGACCAGCCGACACCAAGAAGCAGAGATGGCCCAGAATGCAGTTCGCCTTCACTATGGACTACCAGTTGTGGTTAAGCTCTTACACCCACCATCCCACTGGCCTCTGATAAAGGTAAACTGTCAAAGTAGAATTTACCTTTGTTGCAGAATTGAAAATGAAGCATCTCTAGCTGTTGGATGGCTGTCTAAGCATAGTGATCAATAAGTAGGAATTGTAGTCCTTAGTAAGTAGGAAGTATGGCTGCGATAGGGGTAAGATTCTGAAATGTTTGTGTAGTCAGAACTACTTTTAGTTGATACCAATAGATTTAGTGTGGTGGGAATTTTAGGGTAAGAAAATGATTTTGTTGAGTTGTATGCCAGTTCTTCCTTCTGTTTTTCAGGCTACTGTTGGATTGATTCGAAATCTTGCCCTTTGTCCCGCAAATCATGCACCTTTGCGTGAGCAGGGTGCCATTCCACGACTAGTTCAGTTGCTTGTTCGCGCACATCAGGATACCCAGCGCCGTACGTCCATGGGTGGGACACAGCAGCAATTTGTGGTAGGTAAATTCTTATAGTGATACCTGGCTATCTAAAAGGAATGCATAAATCCAAAGGATCCTGAACTACTTTGGTCATTGGTTCCCCCCATCCGTCTTCCTGAAGAGCTAATGACAAAATGACTAAATAAATAATTACACATTTCTATGGCTGCAGAGAAAATAAGGCATAGTGTGGCCCCAGTGATATTTCCTTGGACACGTCCTTCACATGGTCAGTCTTACAAAGGTTGGGTTAGGTGTTCATGAAGTGTTCTCATTTAATTTACACAAAGGCCCACTTCCTTAGGAAGAGGTAGAGTCATAATTTGAGATCAAATCTGTGTAATTTCAGAGCCTCTTACCCTTGCCTCATCATGCATTTTGACTATAAATATTTAGCAGTCCGTTTTATTATCTTTTCTGTGAGTTAAACTTTTTTCATGGACCTAAGAATATAGTATTGATACATATTTCAAAAATAGTAGCATTTCTGTACTCTTAACCACAAAAATCTCAACCTGAAGCTTTGATACAAAGTTTGTGTCTTAAAAGTAGCTTCATTAAAAGTATAGTCTAAAGACATTTCTGATTTCTCAGACTTTAAGACCTTATTTAATTAGGTTAGTTTAGAAAACAAAGATGGAGCCTACCAGAACAGATGTTAGGAATCTCATTTTGCTCGTTGCTTTGTGTATGTACTCATATTGGGGCTTTGGCTTTCTTCATTTATTACTGTTGGTATTGGCCCATCTCCATGAGGTGACTTAATAGAATGCTGAGGGCACCTTTTATTTTAAATCTCTTTTCTAGGAAGAAGGGAGTTTTTGTGTCCTTGTAAGAATCAAGTTATTTATAAAAGCTGCTAAATGTAGCAGAATAATAACCCCTTTTAAAACTCAAATCCAGAAACAGGAGAAACAGATGGTACTTACATATTGCAAAAGCTATCTTCCTTCTCCTATACATGAGGCTGTCAGCTGAATAGTCTTGGAAGAGTGAGGAGTGAATTTTTCTGCTGGCAACTCAGTTAGTTTTAGCAGTTGGTGCTAAAACTTGGCAAAGTTTTCACCAAATACATGGAAGATATACAAAAATAGAGGGGGCATGTAAAAGAAAAACGTTGACATAGTCTGAGCATTACTTTCTCATCTTCTCTTTTTATATACCTTTTACCCAGAATGATTGGTGCCCTTACTGTAGGAAAGTTGTCTTTGGGATTCAGCGCTGTATGGAAGCTCTGTTGCACTGTGTATGGGGGAGGGGTGCTGCTTTGAATTAGTGCTGCCAGGAGGCCTCTTTTCAGTGACATTCAAGTTAATGGAATCCTTCTTCCTTCCTGAACTAATTGCAAGTTACGGGGAACTTCGGGTATATAATGTAAATAATTACAGTCTAATAATTGTTCCTCAGAATGCAAAGCCTTTCAAGTTCAGAAACTTTACAGAGGAGAATGCCCTGTTTGTTAACCATGTTTCTTTTGGCAGGAGGGGGTCCGCATGGAAGAAATAGTTGAAGGTTGTACCGGAGCCCTTCACATCCTAGCTCGGGATGTTCACAACCGAATTGTTATCAGAGGACTAAATACCATTCCATTGTTTGTGCAGGTATGTTTTAAGTGAAGTGTTCTAGGTTTTATGTCCATAAAATTTCCAGATTGTAATGATTAATAACATTTCAGAAAATTAGGGACCATAATAGGGTTACCAACATTTAATTTTATGAAAATTCCCTACATTTTTTGGTCAGTAAGAGAAACATTGAGACTTGAGAAGAGGGAGGAGATTTCACATTTCACTTTTATGGGTGCCTAGAGGGGAGAGCTGACCTGGGCTGCCAGAGAGGCAGGGCATAGACCCCCAACCAATTCTGGGTTTTCCAAATCTTAGATCAGTTAGAGTTGCCTCTGAAGAAAGGGTTTATAGCTAAAAAAATATTATGGAAATCCAGTGCTCCAGAGCATTAAACACCCTAAGACATAAAATTCAGAGAATATTATTTACTACAGTGTGAATGCCTCTTGCACTCTGAATTGGGAATGTTTGCACCACAGTGGGGGGCTTGCCATGTTTTAGCTTTAGATTTAATTAGGTTTTGTTTGTGTTTTCTCCTTAGCTGCTTTATTCTCCCATTGAAAACATCCAAAGAGTAGCTGCAGGGGTCCTCTGTGAACTTGCTCAGGACAAGGAAGCTGCAGAAGCTATTGAAGCTGAGGGAGCCACAGCTCCTCTGACAGAGTTACTTCACTCTAGGAATGAAGGTGTGGGTAAGTAAAAAGGAACCAAAGCCTTTAGCAGATGTGTACATTGAAGTCTCAGTTTTTCCTCAAAGGCCTTTTTCTCCTTGTCTCTTAGCGACGTATGCAGCTGCTGTTTTGTTCCGAATGTCTGAGGACAAGCCACAAGATTACAAGAAACGGCTTTCAGTTGAGCTGACCAGCTCTCTCTTCAGAACAGAGCCAATGGCTTGGAATGAGGTAGGGAAATGTGAGCAGTTATTTATCTGGTAGTTTCCTAGAGCAGGTAAGGCAGCTTGTTCTTTCCTCTCAAAACACTTAGTACACATTCATTTGCATTGATGTTTCCCTGGCTTGAGTATTTCTTCTTTATGCTGTCTAGCAACTGCTCTGAGGAAGAACTATAATACAAGCTTTAAAGAGCCTGTTCAGAATCATTACAAATAAGTTGTGTTATTTAAAATTATAATTCATAAGGGAGAAAGATGAAAAATGTTACCAGATTAAAGAAGATTTTTCAAAAGGATGTAAGGAAAGAGGCAGTGTTAAACACTGTTAGAGGACAGTTTATCAGTATTTTTTACTAAACTTTAATAAAACTTTTCTATTTGAATTTCTGCTATGAATTTTTCTTCAGTATTTGTCCTCGGTACAGGTGGTTCCTTGAAACATTGTTTCTAATAAAACTAGAACATCCTGATATTTTATCCACTCTACAGAGATCATTGATGGTACACAGTCATACAGTGGATTATATTTGTTGAGTGAATGGAAAGGAGATTGTTAGGTTTACAACGATGCAGCTCTTGAGACCGGAGTTTAAGATCAGCCTGGGCAACATAGTGAAACCCCATCTTTAGCTGGGCATGGAGATGGATGCCTGTAGTCCTAGCTACTGGGGAGACTGGGGCAGGAGGATTGCTTGAACCCAGGAGTTAACAGACTGCACTCAGTGACAGAGCCAGACTCCAACTCAAAAAAAAAAAAAAAAAAAAAAACAAAGCAAATTACCAGTGAGTAGTGTGTTACTTGGGTTTTTAATAGGCATCTTATTAACATGTTCCAACTTGAGCCCTTAACTTTCTCCACCTACCCCCTTCCACAAACCTGTTTTCACTGTCTTCTCTGTCTTAGTTAATGTCAGCTTTGTCTGTCCAGCTGCTCAGGCTAAAACTTTTCTTTCATATAACACATCCTATCAGCAGCTCCTGTTTGCGGGTAGGCATTTTGCCTTTTTTTTTTTTTTTTTTTAAACTGCTGTATCTCTAGCATGTAGAACAGTGCCTGGCAGCACATAGTAGGTGCTTAATATAATATTTGTTGAAAGATCAAGTCAGTGAGTATTTTTAATGTGAGGTGCAAAGAGGAAAAAAAATGTATCTTTGAGGTGTGGAGTTTTGAAGAACTTCCATTTTCTAAGCATTTGTGTAATGTTGGAGTTACTTGTTCCCTTTGTAATCTGAAAGTATGCTTTAAAAAAAATTAGTGTACTTTTGAGAATTTTCATTTTGCTTTCTATTCTTCCTTGCTTTGTGCATGTTTATCTAGACTGCTGATCTTGGACTTGATATTGGTGCCCAGGGAGAACCCCTTGGATATCGCCAGGATGGTATGTGTCTCATATTTCTCGATTAACTCCAGATCAAGCTAAAGTTCTAAAACTTTTATCAGAAGAGCCGGTTTGCTCATCTGGGAAACCAGTGTTGGCAGAAAAGTAGTGGCTTCAATTAAAAGCAGTTCTTAAATTCCAGTCAGCAACAGTATCTTTAATGGAGCACAGGGAATTCAGAGCCACACAATGAGTAGCAGTAGGATTACGCCACCGACAAATACATGCTACTGCTAGGCCTCTGCAGTGCAGCATGTTACAATTTACCTGGCTTTTTATTCTCTTTTTGGCCAGAGGACTCATAATACCTTTGTCTACAAGCTACCCAAGGAAGATAGGAAAACTCCTGTTTCTAGGCTCAGATCTGGGGTGGGTTTTTACACAGTTGCATTATCAGGGTTTTCTTGAAAAGCTAATTTAAATCTGGGTAATGAACATGGAGGATGGCATAGACCACTAACAATTATAACTGTCTTACATTTATAACCTCATCTGCTTCTACCTAATTATGAAACCACTAAAGCGCAGATTCTTACTGTGAGAAATAACATGTCAACCCTAAGATAAAATATGTTGAGGTTTCATTGAAATAGTGCCTTTCCTTAGTACTTTTGTGGGTGTCACTTGGACTTTTTGTCAAGATAGATTACACCTGCCAGACCTCATTATTGTCTTAATCCTCCTTCCCATGACTTCTCACTGCCTAGGTGGTCACACAGTAGATTCCTGCTTCTCCTCCTCGGGAACCCCAAGTCTCTTGACAGGGGTAAATGCAGAGTGTTCAGGGTTAGACTAATGATGTGACTAGGCCCTGCTGGTGTGCCTATCTGATGGAAATAGATGTTATTTGTGTAGTCTCATGGGTGGCCTGGCACTGAGTAATTACTTGGCTAAAGAAAGCTGGAGGTTGAAGAGGCTAGAAAGCGTTGTTTTCTGACAAGTTTGCTGCTGAACTTTGGATGCCCTAACCTCAGTGTTAACGTCTATGTCTGCTTCTCTCCTCTCTCTTTTGCCTTCCTTCTTGCCTATTTTGTTGACACCCTGACTCTTCTAGATCCTAGCTATCGTTCTTTTCACTCTGGTGGATATGGCCAGGATGCCTTGGGTATGGACCCCATGATGGAACATGAGATGGGTGGCCACCACCCTGGTGCTGACTATCCAGTTGATGGGCTGCCAGATCTGGGGCATGCCCAGGACCTCATGGATGGGCTGCCTCCAGGTGACAGCAATCAGCTGGCCTGGTTTGATACTGACCTGTAAATCATCCTTTAGGTAAGAAGTTTTAAAAAGCCAGTTTGGGTAAAATACTTTTACTCTGCCTACAGAACTTCAGAAAGACTTGGTTGGTAGGGTGGGAGTGGTTTAGGCTATTTGTAAATCTGCCACAAAAACAGGTATATACTTTGAAAGGCGATGTCTTGGAACATTGGAATGTTCTCAGATTTCTGGTTGTTATGTGATCATGTGTGGAAGTTATTAACTAACTTTAATGTTTTTTGCCACAGCTTTTGCAACTTAATACTCAAATGAGTAACATTTGCTGTTTTAAACATTAATAGCAGCCTTTCTCTCTTTATACAGCTGTATTGTCTGAACTTGCATTGTGATTGGCCTGTAGAGTTGCTGAGAGGGCTCGAGGGGTGGGCTGGTATCTCAGAAAGTGCCTGACACACTAACCAAGCTGAGTTTCCTATGGGAACAATTGAAGTAAACTTTTTGTTCTGGTCCTTTTTGGTCGAGGAGTAACAATACAAATGGATTTTGGGAGTGACTCAAGAAGTGAAGAATGCACAAGAATGGATCACAAGATGGAATTTATCAAACCCTAGCCTTGCTTGTTAAATTTTTTTTTTTTTTTTAAAGACTATCTGTAATGGTACTGACTTTGCTTGCTTTGAAGTAGCTCTTTAATTTTTTTTTTTTTTTTTTTTTTGCAGTAACTGTTAGTTTTTTAAGTCTCTCGTAGTGTTAAGTTATAGTGAATACTGCTACAGCAATTTCTAATTTTTAAGAATTGAGTAATGGTGTAGAACACTAATTCATAATCACTCTAATTGTAATCTGAATAAAGTGTAACATTGTGTAGCCTTTTTGTATAAAATAGACAAATAGAAAATGGTCCAATTAGTTTCCTTCTTTTTAATATGCTTAAAATAAGCAGGTGGATCTATTTCACGTTTTTGATCAAAAACTATTTGGGATATATATGGGTAGGGTAAATCAGTAAGAGGTGTTATTTGGAACCTTGTTTTGGACAGTTTACCAGTTGCCTTTTATCCCAAAGTTGTTGTAACCTGCTGTGATACGATGCTTCAAGAGAAAATGCGGTTATAAAAAATGGTTCAGAATTAAACTTTTAATTCATTCGATTGTGTCACTCTTTTTTTCTTGTCATTAAATGGTTTGTGAGGGTGGTAAGTAAGTAAGTTTATCCAACTCAGTTTATCCAACTCAACTTTATCCTGAGGAAGATAGATAGATAGATAGATACATAGTGAAGTAATTTGTTGTAGCGATAGAGAGGGCCCTACTTCTCTAGATGCAATTTGCCAAGTTCCTTTAGCATTTGGCCCTGGATTACGCTGGACCCCTAAAAAAGTGTTTCAGCCTTGCACATTGTGATTGATTAGTTCTGGGCTTTGGTGGGAGAAAGCCAAGCAGACTATCTATCTATCTCTACCCCAATCCCCCTCAGATGATTTGATTCCATTAAAGTAATGAAATAAATAGTAAGTAAGTACCTACCTGGATTTGGATTTTACCTACCTGGATTTGGATTTGAATCACCTTCACCCAAGTGTGACTCATTGGGAGAGGGGAATTCCTTCAACTCGACTTTGAACTAATAATTAAATAAATTAATTAAATAGGTTTAAGTGTTGATGTTTATCTGAACATAATCAGAACCAGAATGAGCCTTCCACAGTACCTGCCAGATGATCCTATCATCCCGGTGGTAGGTCTGACAAGCTTAGTTCATCTCTTCAGGTAGACCTGTTAAGACTTGTGTTTTGGTCTTTTAAAAAGTAAAAGTGTTTTGTCTTTAGGGAGCGCTCTTTCTGATTTTATTTTGATGATGATAGTGACTATTTATTAATTATGAGAAAAACATACATTCAGTTCTTTTTCGTTAAAAATCAGCTTCATCTGGGGAGGCCTTTTTGTGAATGCCCTTGCTTTGCAAAAATGAATTCTTCATTGTGGTCTAAAATGTAATTAATTAGGGTTTGAAAGGAAACATTCACATAGCTGATGATGTGGTAGGTCTCAGGTTCTGTCTCGTGTGTGATAAACCAAACCAGCCAGTATTTCAAGAAGCCTAGGGCTATTGGTAGGTTAACACCGTGAAGATCTTCAGTGAATTCAGCTTTTAACATAAAGAGCCACCGCACGGTGTTTCAATTAAAGAAAGAACAACTTTTTAAAACCAGAAAACGTTTTCAGAGTTTTGCTAATTCATTGTATTTTTGAAGTTTAAAAACTTAATGTGAGAGTTAATCCAGTTCAACAAGGTGGCTCTGGAAGTACCAACGGTGAATAATAGCCAAGACGCTTAGGAAAAATAGCACTTGCTCTAGCAGCTGTCAAGGCCTAACTACTTAATACAAAGCTAAAGTTAGTTAACCCTGTTACAGGAATAGGGATATAAATACAGATTAATAGAGAAGAATACACAGGCATTTAAAGACTCTTCAGAGACAGCGTTGGAGATGCGAGTGGGAGGAGAGCAACTTTTTCATAAAGGTGTGAAACAGCCATTGGAATAAAACAATATAGAAAAACATCCATGACCCAACAAAATATCAAGATTTCAAATAAAGGCAGTAGTACTGATTTTTCTTTTGCCTCAAGCGCCAGTAAGGCTTGGTAGGGCACAATGCTGACAGTCTACACTGGACGCCCATGTGTCCAACAATCTCTGTTCACACGAGACAGTGCAGTGAAAAACTACAGCTTCAGTGATGTGGGTGTCAGTATAGTATGCATATATCTATCTCACATAATACTGAACAAAAGCAAGTTACAGATGCATGCTTTAGAACTCCACTGATCATCAATTAAAAAAAGGGACAAGCTATTTTAAGGAAAATATCCACAGATGGAGCAAGGAGATTATTAGATGACTATAGAAATCAGAATAACGGTTAACCTGGAGAGGGAGGTGCATGGGATGCTGGCAAGGTACCTAACCTTTCCTGTAAATAGTGGTGAAGAAAGTGAGGTCAAGTTTTCAATACCGGAAGTAGTGGTGGGGAGGAAAAGGCCTAAAAGGAATGCTGCCCACTTGCATTTCCGGGTACAGGAGGTGAAAATGACAAAATGAACATGGCCGTTGAGAATAGGAGGGCTTTCCAGCGTGAGTTTTCTTTTTTCAGTTGTGCTGTAGTTATGAGACAGCCTTGAGAGTTAAGACATTTGATCCCACTGCAGCAACCACCATTGAACCAAAGAAGGAAGCTTTTCTATGTTGGAGCAGATCTTACAGACATGAGGCTTTGAAATCTGATGATCTGAATCCTTAATAGTGAAAGATCTTAAGATAAATACACTCTTCAACTCTTGCTTGCTATAATAAAAAGATGTGAATTGTGCTGTTTTGTTTATAAAGCAAAGAATGCTAAGTTGATCTGCAGTTCTATTAAGTGAGAACCTGCCTTTCCTTGCCTTGAGCAGATCACCCACCAAAGTGAAATTATGAAATGATGGGGCTGCAGGGGCTGTCAGGGCAGTTCTTCCTTTTTCTTTTATCGCAGCCTCCTATGTGGAATTCTGTATAATATCCATTCCACCACTTGAGACTCCAGTAAACGTAGAAGGAAGTGACAAGTTTCAGAGTTGAGGTTGTGGGGGAAGGTCAGAACAGATATAGGGGTATGCAGGAAGGCAAAGGAGAAACCCCACCCCTATGTATTTCCAAAGTAGGTTTTGGCATGAACAGGGAAAGGTCCGTGTGTCCATAAATGTAATTTCCATGTTAGGTACGACTGAGAGCCACTCTGTGACAAAGCAGTTCTACTCAGAATTATTTGAGGTATACTCACGAGTATGTACAAGGAATTCATTGCAACACTGTCAAAGATAGCAACCCAAATAGCTGTCAAAAGGGAACCTAACTAGTTAAGCAAATTTTGATGCATCTATTTGGTGGACCACTCTGCAGTCAAAGGGGGGAAAAAACAGCCCATAAAGCTGTGTTTTGGAATAAAATGGTCTTCAAAATACATAGTAAGAGAAAAAGCAAGGAGCAGAGTTGACAGCTGCTCACATATGGGTAAAAAGGGGTGGGTGCAGAATCTTTGTGAAGATATGCATAGACCATCCCTGGATGCACACGAAGACCCTAGTGGCAATGGGCACCTTGCAGGAGGAGACAGGGAGAGGACTAACAGCGTGTGAGGGAGGGACTCGGCTGTCTATCTTTTGGGTGTTTTCACCAGGCTTCATTTGTACCAGGCTTCTGGATTGGATATCACCATTCAAATGTAATTATTTATTAAAACACCTAATGAATGCATTTGTCCACCCACCTCAACATCAAGCCTCTGATGGGAGAGGCCAGAGGCTGGATTTTAAGGGCAGATTAAAACTCCTCGTTCTAGGCCCAGCTTCTTGCTCCCACACACCACTTCTCAACCCCACTGAAGCTTGAGGCCAAGGCTGCCTAGCTTTGCCTAGTCTCGCCCAACCCCACTCCAGACAGCTGTCCCAAGAGGCCAAGCCTCCTGTAGCTTTCTTGCAGCCTCTTCCCCCATTCCCTACCACTTGCTACCGTAGCCCCTGTATGTATAAGATTATATTCTACATTGCATTTTTCTGTTGCCAGGGGAAAGAGAAAGGGCATCTTGCTTTAGGTGGAGACAGGAGAGACCTGGTGAGGGAGATTCCTCTCCCATCACCTTGTACGAGAGCCTTAGCCACCAGAGCCCCCATTTTCTCAACTATAACACAGGGATGATGCCTGCCCTGTGTTCACAGAACCGACCTGAGAACCTCATAGGAGAAACTTGAAAAGATAAACTGCAAAGAACCATAAGATAGTAAACTCTGTTGCTGCATTCCACTGACTCACCTACTTAGGCGCCATGAGTGATTGTCAGCACCTTTCAGGACACCTGTGACCCGAGTTACCCCAAATGGTGCTTCACGGAGGGACAGCTTAATGGGGATGCAGACTCGGCTATAAGTTAAGGCAAGGTCTTGGAACTTTGGGCTTGCTGTTAGTGGAGGGAGAGGAATAGACCTGTGTGCAGCCACTCACCTGAGCCGCCTCTGCCCTATTGCTTGTCACCTCCTTTGCCTCTCACCTCTGTGACTTCAGTGACCCATTCATCCCTGAAGAGAGCCAGTGGACTGTAGCTAATAAGCAGATAGCTGAAGCTTGGGGATGGAGGGAAGGAGAGGGCTAGTAGGTGTGGGCCCTTTGCCACTGCCAGAATCCTAAGAGCTGAGGGGCCTGGGGGGCCAGCTCTGCTCTCAGAATGGAGCCACTTAGGCATGCCAAATACTAAGGTACAGGCCTGGGGAGGGCATGGAAGGGTTACTGCTGTTAGCTGCCCTCTGCCCAACCAGGCTGCTCATATCCCCTACCTCTGAACTCAAATGGACCTGGGCTGCTGCTTTCCATAGGCACCTTTCCTCCAGGACACAGCCTCACCAGGGACAAGGCTTGGCATGGACTAGCTTTAGTGACCCAACATGTTTGGCAGGGCAGTGGCTCTGCTTGGGACCATCATCTCCTTGTCCTTGCTTACCCAGATAAGCTTTTCCCCAGACAGGCAACACCGGGGCCTAGGGCCAGGACTGGTCCACTGAACAAAATGGCTCTGGAATATTAAGAGTTTCCTGTTCTCTGTTAAACAGCAAAGACGACTCCTTGCTCAAGTGAGAAGGGGAAATCAGAAGAATCTTCCATTGCTCTGAAATACCCTGAGAGGACTCCAGACCCAGAACCCCATGGGTGTTACCCCCACCCAAGAACTAAAGGGAGACGGCAAAGAAAACAGACCTCAGCCTGTTCCTGTATCCAGCAGGCAAAGCCACTGGAGCTGAGAACCAAGCCTCTGGCTGCTCCATCAAGTACTCCCCACTCAATCCCAGAAGTGCAGGCAAAACCAGCCAGGCCAGGGCCACATGGGCACACACAGCTGGAGATGAGCACACCACCCAGGAGGACTTAAATAGTGAAGCCTCCTCACCGTGGGCACTAAGTAGGCTATGTGAGGTCAAATGAAGCTGCCTGTTCCTGGGTCACACTCTTAGAGGGCACACTCATATCCCAATTAGTCACAGCCCAAGTTTTGTGCACCCCATTAGGGGATGAACACAGGGTATGGAGTCAGAGTCCTGGGTTCAGCCAAGCTGTGGGTCCTTGAGCAAGTGGAAACGGCTCCTCTGAGTCTGTTTTCTCATCAATGAAATGAAACTAAGGCGGCTTGCTTTGCAGGTTGTGGTGGGGATTACATAAGGTAATTGACATTCCCTTTGATGCAGTTGTGCACAGAACTGTTTTCATTGTAAGGCAGTGAAACTATATGTGAACTATAACACAGGGACGATGTCTGCCCTGTGTTTACAGAACTGACCCAAGAACCTCATTAAGTAATGAGGTACTGATGATGATGCTTCTGGCTGGGCTGCAATGAAATGCTTTACAATGAAAACAACAGTTCTGTGCACAACTGCATCAAAGGTAATGTCAAATAGAAACTGACAAACTACCCAGGTTACTGTGTCAGAGGGGCTGTTGGTGACAGCATGACCAGCTTCCTGAGATGCAGTAGATGCAGCCATCTATGGGCCAACATGGCCACTGCCTGGGACAGAATCCATCTGGGCAGTGTTAGAAGGCAAATCCCCTAAGAAGAAGCACCAGAGCATTGGAGCTGGGAAAAGGGTTGGCAGCCACTGATTTAGTGTAGCCTTTTCATTTTGCAGATGGGGAAAACGAGGCCCCAGAAAGGCCAAGGCAGACCTCAACTTACCCATCTGGTTGGAGCTGCCCAGGGCCCAGCCCTACCTACCCAGTCCAGATTCAAGAGTAAGCCTGCCCAGTACAGCAGTCCCAGCATACTTCCACAGTATCCACCCAATATTGCCATGGGCTGGACTGACTCTTACATAGGAGGTTCTAAACATACGTGTGAGGGAACATGAGGCAGACATGGGATTAGGTGGCAGAAGTTGGGGGAAATGATTCTACCCTGATGCCATCATCCCATCTAGATGGGCAAACCATCAAGGAAGCCAGTGTACTTGAGCATTTTGCATTCCTTTAGGCAAACTTTTCACTATCTGTGCTGGTCAGTGAGTCTCACCCAGTCCTCCCCAGGATTCGTGGAATCAGTTTGCTCCTGAAATGAACAAAAGCCAGGCAGGTAAAAGGGGAGAAGACGAGAGGCTCAGAGATTAGCTTCCAAAGGCTTGCTCTGGAGCTGCGGCTGGGAGAGCATTCCTGCCTCGTCCCGCCCTTCCGCTCTTCCCTGAGGAGAGGAGAGATGCTCACAGATGCTGGCAGGCTGAGGATTGTGCTTCGCATCCACTGCTTTATTACCACAGGCAGTGCTAACCTTAGCCCACCTGGCCCACACAGAGAGGGAAAGAACATTTCTGAGAACAGCTAACAAACCTGGGCTTCCCAGATGCATTCCACAGGAACCAAGGAAGTCCATTCTGAGTCAGTTTTCTAGGCCCTGGGGTTAGTGAGCACTTGGGCCACCAGGTTCTGGGTTAAGCTGACTTTATTAGGTCCAAAGACAGCTGTGAGGGGATGTGGCAAAGGTGTCTGGGAGCTGACCTTGCTTGTGCATCCGAGGGCTGGGGCCACAGGGTGTGCTTGTGCTAAGCACTTCTCGCCTAGTGTCCAACGGCTTGGAGGATTTCCAGGGCCAAGGGAGCCACCGCACTGTCGGCAAATGAACTGTAAGAAAAACCAAAGTAGGTACACTTAACAGGCATCTCTAAGGTAAAGTGCTCCCCCCTTTCAAAGGGGCCAGCCTCTTTTGCACCCGAGTATCTGGTGGACCAGCTGCAGCATCCTCTTGGGAAGCAGAAGCAGGAAAGCCTGGCCCACAGTCCTGGTGGGGTTCAGAATTGGCCATGCCAGCACCCTGAGCTATTTCTGAGCTCCCAGCCCCAGCCACCACTCACTATCTGAGCCACCTCTGCCGGAAACACTGCCAGTGAGTGGTAGGCAGCCAGACTCTACCAGGCCTGGGGCCTTCAGTGGGCCTGCCTGGCTCCTGCCTGGAGCTGACTTATGTGTCCCAGACCCACTCCACACACTGACCCTCCCTGCTCCATTGCCCTTTCCAGCCAATCAGCCAGGAGCTTTCTTACTCTTATAGGTGTGAATGTGCAATTAAGAGCTTAAAACGGGAACTTTTCTACTGGAGCAAATTGTTTGAGACACATTTAAACCTATGTTTAACAACTGCTAGCAAAGAAAAGACTGAAACCAGTGACCCTTGAAGTGTAAAATTAGCTCGTGGCACACTCTTGACTGCACAGAAATAGAGCTGGTACCAAATAAATGGGTGGGGGTGGGGGTGGGGCGCTGCATAAAAGATGTGGGTGGCAGTGGGATGGGGCCATGACCAGGAGACCGTTCCATGCATTCCTGCTCTGCGCATCAAAGCCCCTGTGTGACAGAAGGAATGCGTTTGAACTTGGCCCGCCCCTGGCTGAGTCTAGGCTAGACTAGTGGGGCCATGCTGCGCACCCGCACACAGCAGGCCCAGTGAGGCTGGAAAGGACAAACTACTGGCAGAGCAGCATCGGAACTGAGAACAATGCCATCCACTCATTCTTGGTTGACAAGAAAACCCTTTCTGGTAAGGCAATCTGAACAAAGTCCAAACGAGAACTCTGCAGGAGCAACTTCCCCGCCCAACACAAGATCTGTCTGGTGTAGACGTTTTAGATGCTGGAGTACTGAGTGTGGGTGCAGGACAGACCACCAGCCTCATGGACCACTGAACCTTGTTTTGACACATTTGGTCCAAATTTGGGTCCAGCATGAGGATGTGCTATTTTTGGCTAAAAGGCAGCTGTAGGTCCCTACTATGAGGAGACCCATAGCGCAGGTGCCTAGAGCGAAGGGGCTCTCTAGAGCTGTCTGTCAAACTCCACTCCTCTGTGGCTCTCTCTGTGCCCTCGGCATAAATCTCTGTAGCTGGCTCTATAATGGCATTTTGCACAAGGCCAGGATCCGATGGCATGTGCTCCTCAGAATGGTCTTACAGGAGGCCTACAGGCCAGTCCAGGGAGTCACTGTTCACACCTTACATGGCAGGGGCTCAGCAAGGTGTGAAGGGGCTTCTTGCAGGAAAGTCAGTCTCTCCTGCCCCTCACCTCACAGAAAACCATGAATACGAACTTACTTCTATGGTTCATGCTGAAGACAAAAGGGGTAGGGTTAGGCTAAAAAGGATGGTATCCCCCCCTCTCACCTATCCAGGATTAAATACAAAAGGCTGATTGGAATTGAGCCTTCTCTGCAAACTCACCTTCTTAGCAATGCTTCAGCCACTTATTTTTCTTCAAATTAATAACAAACCCAAAGCACACCAGGAAGCAGATTTCATAGAAACATGTAGTTCTAAAAACAGAATCTACCAGGAAATGGCAGACAGCATTCCAGGTCCAATGAAGGTCAGGCACCCCATAGGAGGCAGGTCCTTCTCCCCAGGGTGGGGAAATGCTCCACTGAGCATCAGCGTCTCTGTGGGGCTGGCTGGGATACCAGCTCCTTCTGCTTTTACAGCATGTAACATGCTCCTGGGTGATAGGCCTATCTCCGGTCTGTGGAACTCACTTCTAGGATGTTCTAGACACACTGACTGTACAGCCAAGGACTGGGAGGCTAGCCTAACCCCATGCTGTCAGCTTCTGGGTGTCAAATTCGCAGTTCTGTGTGGTCCCTCTGAACTTCTGGCTGAGGAAGGTAACCTGGTGCAGCAGAGCAGGCTAAGCTGTCACATTTGCCCCAGCCCTGCCTGGGCCTTGAGTCCTCCACAAGGTGGTGATGGGGATGCCTCTGGCTGGGCTGCTGATGGGGACATGTGTGCACAGGCCAGGGGCTGCCTTTCTCATGAGGTTCCTTGCATCTCCCACTTGGTCATCCACTCAACCTCTTTGGGGGCCTCAAGGTGGGAATATTGTTTCCCCTGGCAGGACTAAGACTTTCTCTCCCCCTGTTGATTCCTGTCCCCTCACCTTCCCCACCATAACTGGGGATTCCCGGTGTGTGGAGTGGCAGAGCTTCCCTTCCCACACTGGGAAGGATCTCAGTGGACAGTCATGGGCTGGAAGGTGGTAGTCCCTGGTGTGGAGGGAGATGAGTGGGAGGAGTGGAGAAAGGAATGGCTGAGAGTGTGTGCTGATCTAGAGCAGACTGCTGATCCTCCTCGGCCCCACTTACCCACTCCCAGGGGCCAGCCGCTCCAGAGCCCGCAGGAGGCTGCCTGCATTCTTGAGGCTCTCCAAGTGCTTCTCATTGGAGGTGATCTGCAAGGGCAGGAGGAAGAAGACAGTGGTCAGCTGACCCGTCCCTGACTCATGCCCTGTTGGATGGGCACCCTGAGTATCAGGCCTGCATGGTGCTGTGGCTGCCTAAGGCACTGGGGGGTATCCCCTGGGCTTGTCTGAAACCCCCATGTGTAACCTCCCCCACAGAGTATTGCTGACCAAGGGGAAAGAGGCAGGACACTGGTGGTCCTCAGGGGAGGGGACAAGGCAGTCTGCTGGGGCAGAAGACGGCCAGTTCAGGGCAGGGTGCCTCCTGTGGATCTCTCAGGAGGGTTTGTGTCTGGGAACCTGAACTTTCCAATTAAAGCAAAACTACGTTTTCTGTGCTGGGACTCAAGAGGCCTGGCTAGCAACTGGAAATCTGTCTTTGGGGCTCTCAGCCCAACATGATCTCTTTCACATGGATAGAAGGATGCCAAGAAGGTGCCTGGGGACCTGGGAGAGAGGCATTAATAACTAAACCCCAGGAAGTGTGCCCATGCTAATCGCCACAGTCCTATGAGAAAAACACTTGGGCATGCCTGACTCTGTAGCACCTATTTGCAGAATCATACACTCTCAGGGCTAGAATAGGCTCAGGTGGGGATTTATCTAGTTCTGGCACCCAGAGACCTCACAATTCAGACCCTCCATAAAATGAGTCCATGTCCTGAAAGGCAGAGAAGAGAAGGCTTTGATTCTACTATTAGACTTGCTTCTCTTAATTCACCGTTGCCTCCTATTGTTATCTTTGTTAGTTTAAAATTTCTTGTAATAAACACTTGTATGGCACTTTACATTTCAGAATGCTGTTTCCTATATGTTTTCTCATTTAATCTTCTCAACAGCCTACCTTACAAGGTAAGTATATATCATGTTTTATTTATGAGGTAACCAAAGCTGAAATTAAGGGGCTGCTACAGGAGTCCACATGGGGCCAGATTCCCTCCCCACCATGAAGGCGGAACCAGGATGGCTTCAGCTGACTTTGATCACAGCAACCAAGGCTGGATTATCGTCTCCTTAGTTAAGAGGCCCAACATTTTTTAATCAATCACTCATGATAGGTCACAGGGGTAACTAAACATTAACATGAACTCTGAATTATATATGAATGCATTCGCACCTCCACTGAGATCCTCTCCCACCTTCCTGAGTATGCCAGAGAACAGCTGCCAGTTCAACTGCATCAGGTGTGATTTCTGCAAAGATTTGCATCTCGGAAGAGCTGCATGTAAATTTGTTCTGAAATGGCACCCAACTTGATGTGTTCAAAAGACTACTGCTTAAAAATGCCAGCTGTAGTTCAATTATGTCTGAAGTATGCATAAACTTACACTGAAGGTACACTCCCCATCAGGGGTCTTCAGTGAGGATTCCCACTTCATTTTTCTCAGAACTGCCTCAAACAGGTCAGCTGACTACATCCAGGCTCACTGCCCCTGACCAGCCCTGCCAAGAGATTGTGTGCAGAGGCTGTGCTCCCAGGAAATCACCCACAAGTTGCAAATAAATCAGAAGACGACTTCCATCCACAAGGCTGGTTAGAAGGTGCAAATAGAAATCTACAGTGACAGTTATGTGATCAAAGGAAGATGCCAAAATAGTTATCATGTGTAGCTGACATAAATGTAGACATAAACAATGCCAATTGAAAACTACGTGGTTTGGCCATTTACCTGACTCTTATTAATAACATCAGCTGTTGTTCTGTATATAAGGATGAGTTAATTCAAAAATAAAAATTTTAAATTATATCAATCAGAGGTTCCAGTTCTGGGTAAGACAGAGAAAACACATGACACTCTTTCTCTCCCTCTGCATGCAAATCTACAGCGCAGCTATTTCAGAACACTGAAAAGCAAACAGCAACAGGTAAATAGGAGAGGACACTGAATGCAAAGCACCACTGAACTGGCAGTGAGTTTACCACTTCTTTCTTAGCCTGGATGCAACAAACCCAAACCCCAAAAGCCCTAGAAGAAACCCAGCTTGAGGAATAGAGAAGGGAAATCCCCAAAACCCTAGCAAATAGATGAAACCCCCTCAATATTGTTTTGCTCTTTTTTCTCCATCCTCTTGTGTCCCAGGCCATTCTGTGATGGCAGCAGTGGTAGTGGGGACAGAGGTGGCAGCAACAATAGCCAGCAAGAGGAGCCTGCAACCAGAACTCTATTCTTTCTCTGTTCTCCTAGTGTTTGGCCTGGATGTTGCATATGGAACTAGGCAGTTTTAGGCCAGATAGAAAATGGGAAACCCAGAGAACCAGAAAGTACTGGGGAGAGAATGAATCAAGAAGAGCTTAGTAAAGTTACTCCATAAAACGGTTTAGGAACTCTTGGCCTCACCCCCAACCTGTGTATGCATGGAACCGATCCCAATAGCATGCCCCAGAATTGAGGAACTGAGGTAACAAATATACCTCTGCTCACATCCCAGACTGACCCCTGGGGAGGGACACACCAGATAGATGCACATAGCACTGCAAAACCTGTGAAACCAATATGACACTGAAATTACAATTCCAACCTGCAGCCTGAATCTAATCAGCATGATTGCTTGCTAAAACAAAAATATCAATATTCTCTGTAGTATTTAACAAGACAGGGTCTTATAATGTAATATTTTAAATGACCAGGATACAATTCAAAATTACTTGGCAAAAGCAACCATAAAATCTCAGCTGACATGAAAAAAGACAATCAACAGAGGACAATAAACAAAATGACATATGTTGGAATTATCTGACAAAGACTTCAAAGTGCTATTATAAAAATGCTGAAAACAATCACTAACACTCTTGAAACAAGTATTACAATAGAATGTATCAGTAAAAAAGGAGAATATATCAAAGAAGAACCAAATGAGAATTTTCTAACTAAAAACATAATAACCACAAATTTAAAGTCATCACTGGATAGACTCAATAGCAGAATGGAGACAATAAAAGGAATGAGTCAGTGAACCTGAAGATAGATCAATAGAAATTATCCAATCTCAGCAGCAGAGATTGAAAAAAAAAAAAAAAAAGATTGAGAACACAAATGAGCAGCACCTCAGGGACCTATGAGACAATAGCAAAAAGTTTTTGTCACTGGAGTTCCAGAATGAGAGGACAGAGAATAAATGAATGAAAAAGTGTTCGAAGAAATCATGACTAAAACTATTCCAAAATGTGCTGAAAGAAAGAAATCTACAGATTTAAGAAACAGTAAATCCCAAACAAGATTAAACCCAAAGAAATCCATAACCAAACCCATCAAAATCAAACTTGCTGAAGACAAAGGATGTTGAAAGTGGGCAGAAAAAAAAAATGATATATTACTTATAGGGTAACAATAATTTGAATTATTGTGAATTTCTCATCTGAAACTACTGAGGCCAGAAGATTTTAAGATGCTAAATGAAATGAACTACCAAACTAAAGTTATATACCTAGAAGATATCATTCAGAAATGATATCATGGTTTCAAAATATTATTTAGGAATGAAGGTGAAATGAAGATATTTTCAGATGAATGAAAACTAATAGAAGCAGAGCTGCTATAAAAAATTTACTAAAGAAAGTTCTTCAGAGAGAAAGCAAATAACACCAGAAGGAAACTTGGAACATCAGGAATGAAGGAAGAGCAATAAAAATGGTAAATATAACAGGATATTATCTTTCTTTAAAAGCTGTTTAATAGTAGAAAAGAAAAAATACATATAATATTGTACTGATGGGGTTTTCAACATATGTAGATGTAACATACAAGACAGCTGGAACATAAGATGGGGGAGAGCAAAGGAACCTATATGGTAGTAAGGCTTTTATGTTCCATTTGAAGTGGTAAAATATTGTCATAAGTAGACTCTAAAAGGTTAAGTATTTTATAACTCCAAGAGCAACCACTTAAAAAAATTATACAAAGAGATGTAATTTAAAAAAGAAACCCACAATAGATAAATTAAAATTTAATATTAAAAATGTTCAAATAGCTTAAAAGAAAGCCGGAAAAGGAGAAGTGAGGAAATAAAAACACTGAACCTAATCAGAAATCAAATAAAAAGGCAAACTACATTGTAACATACCAAGAATTACATTAAATGTAAATGATCTAAATGCAGCAAGTAAGAAATCTCCTGAATGATTTTTAGAAATGATCCAACCATCTATTGTGTGTAAGAATCTTAATTCAAATACAATGAGATAGTGGTTTAAAGTAAGAGGATGAAAAAAGATATACCATGCACACATAAATCAAAAGAAAGCTAGAGGGGCTATAGTAATGTCAGGCAAAGTAGACTTCAGAGCCAAGAAAATTACCAGGGACATATTTCGATTAAAGGGTTTTGTAACCAAGAAGACATAACAATAAATATGTATACATCTAACAGTAGAAATTACACATACACAAAGCAAAAACTGATACAACTGAAAAGGAAAACAGATAAATCAACAATCGTAGTTGGAGATTTCAAAACTCCTCTCATGGTAAGAAACAGGATAAGTAGACAAAAATCAGCACGGATACAGAAGAACTGAGGAACCCCATCAACCACATG
Source organism: Pan troglodytes (assembly GCF_028858775.2). NCBI lineage: Eukaryota > Metazoa > Chordata > Mammalia > Primates > Hominidae > Pan > Pan troglodytes. The sequence goes on from NC_086015.1 coordinate 45,266,895, forward strand.
AATCCTATTGATATTTGTAGATCACTGATCCCATCAACAACAGTATTCACATATATTGCAAGAATCCAGGAATACTTACAAATGTATACAGTATTCTGTGTCATAAAACATACCTTAACACATTTAAAAAAATTGAAACCATATAAAATATATTCTCTGACCATATGGAATTAAACTAGCAATTAATAACCAAGATAACAGGAATATTTTCAATCACTTGGAATTAAACAGCACACTCCGAAATAATCCAAGGGTTAAAGAGGACATTCCAAGAAAAATTAGAAAATAATCTTAGCTGAATGAAAATGACCTTGATACAACATGTCAACATCTGGAAGGGGGCTAAAGCAATGCTTAGAGGGAAATCTATAGTACTAATACTTATTTTAGGAAAGAAGAAATGTCCCAAATCAATCAATAATTTAAGCTTCTACATCAAGAAACTAGGAAAAAAGGGCCGGGGCGGTGGCTCACACCTGTAATCCCAGCCCTTTGGGAGGCTGAGGAAGGCCGATAACTTGAGGTCAGGAGATTGAGACCAGCCTGGCCAACATGGTGAAACCCTGTCTCTACTAAAAATAGAAAAATTAGCCAGGTGTGGTGGAGGGTGCTTGTAATCCCAGCTACTCAGGAGAGTACTGAGGCAGGAGAATTGCTTGAATCCAGGAGGCGGAGGTTACACTGAGCAGAGATCATGCCACCGCACTCCAGCCTGCGCGACAGAGCGAGACTCCATCTCAAAAAAAAAAAAAAAGAAAGAAAAGAAAAAAAAGAAGAAACTAGGAAAAAAAGGAGCAAAACAAACCCAAACTGGGAAGAAAACAAGAGCAAACATTAAGAGGAATGTGGTAAATGTAGGCCCTAAAATATCAATACTTACATTAAATGTAGATTTACCAAATGCTCCAAGTAAAAGATTTCAAGCTGTATATAAACAAAATAAAACATATCTCTTATATATAATTATATATATCTATAATATATAAATTATGGCTACATACACACACACACACACACACACACACACACACACAGTACTTATAACAAATATATTTTAAATATAAGGGCACCAAGGCCAGGCGTGGTGGCTCATGCCTGTAATCCCAGCACTTTGGGAGGCCGAGGCGGGTGGATCACCTAAGGTCAGGAGTTTGAGACCAGCCTGGCTGACACGGTGAAACTCTGTTTCTACTAAAAATCAAAAAAATTAGCTGGGCATGGTGGCACAAGCCTGTAATCCCAGCTACTTGGGAGGCCGAGGCAGGAGAATCACTTGAACCCGGGAGGTGGAGGTTGCAGTGAGCTGAGATCGTGCCATTGCACTCCAGCTTGGGCAACAAGAGCGAAACTCCATCTCAAAAAATAAATAAATAAGGGCACCAAACAGTTGATGGTTAAAGGATGGAAAAAGATATGACATGCTAACAGTAACCCAAGAAAGTTGGCATAGCTAATACCAGATAAAGTAGACGTTAAGGCTATAATCGTAACTAGAGGTAAGGAGGGACATTTCATATTTCTAAGAAAATAAATTGGCCAGGAAGATACAGCACTTCTAAATTTGTGTGCTCCTGATCACAGCCTCAAAATACATAAAACAAACAAATAAAAATGACAGAATTAAAGTGAGAATTAGATAAATCCACAATCATGGTGACATACTTTTCAATCTCTTCCAGCAATGTGCATACAGAAACCAGGGGGGACACACAGGTTCTATACAACAAGAGTAAGAGAATTGACTTAATTCACTTATATAAAAAATCATCTAAAAACTGCAGAATATATATTCTTTTCAAGTGCATATGGAAAATTTCCAAAATATACCATCTGCTGGGTCTTAAGGCAAGTCCTGACAAATTCCAAAGGTATAAATCTGATAAAATATATCAGGATCTCTATGATTAAAAACTGTAAAATGCTGATGAAATAAAATAAATAAATGGATACACAATATTCAAGGATTGGAAGGCTCAATATAATAAAAATTTCTTCCAAAATATAGGTCTAATGAAATTCCTATCAAAATCTCAGCAGAAATCTTTGTAATATATAATAGCTGAGTCTATTGCTTCTTGGCCTTTTGGCTAAGATCAAGTGAAGAATAACTGACTCTAAAATTTGCAATGGAAAGGCAAAGGAGCCAGAACAGGTAAAATAATTTTGAAAAAGCAGAATAAAATTTAGGCATCATACTACCCAACTTTAGGAGGCACTACATGATTCCAGCAACCATGACAGTGTGGTACTGGCAGAAGGTCAGACACACAGATAATGGAATAGACAAGAGAGCCCAGAAACAGAACTACACAAATTATTGTTAAAATTTTGACAGAGGTGCAAAGTTAATTCAAGGAGGGAAGAACAGTGTTTTGAACAAGCAGTGCTAGAACAAATGGATGCGCATATGCATAAACATCAACCTAGACATATATTTTACATCTTATATAAAACGTAATTTTAAATGGATGATGGATCTAAATGTAAAATGTAAAAACTATATAACTTCTAGAAGAAAATATAGAAGAAATTCTGTGACCTTAGATTTGGTGATGAGTTTTTAACATAAAAACATAATCCCTTAAAAAAATTATAAATTGGACTTCGTCAATGTTAAAAACTTTACTTTTTGAAAACATAAGAGAATGAAAAGATATGCCATAGACTTGGAGAAAATATTTGCAACTTACATATCTGATAAAGGACTTATATCAAGAACATAAAAGTAACTCTTTAAAAATATTATTTTTAGAAAGAGGGTCTCCGTTGCCCAGGCTGGAGTGCAGTGGTGTGATCATGGTTTACTGTAACCTCATACTCCTGGGCTCAAGCAATCTTCTTGCTTGGCCTCTTTGTTCTCACCTTGGCTGGGATTACAGATGTAGTCCACCATGCCCAGCTAAAAAGAACTCTTCAAATTCAATAATAAGAGAACGACCAGCCTAGTTTTTAAAATGGGTAGAAAATCTGAATAGACACATCACCAAAGAAGATATATGGGTGGCAAATAAGAAAAGATAACTCAACATTGTTTGTCATTAGGGAAATGCATATTAAAACTGCAGTGCAATACCACTGCATACCTATTAGAATGGCTAAAATTCATAACACTGACAATAACAATGTTGGTAGGGATGAAGAATAACAGCAGTTCTCATTTATTGCTGATGTGAATGCAAAATGGAACAGTGCTTTGGAAGACAATTTGGCAGTTCTTTATAAAACTAAACATACAGGCCAGACACAGTGGCTAACACCTGTAATCCCAAAACTTAGGGAGGCTAAGGCAGGTGAATCGCTTGAGCCCAGGAGTTCAAGACCAGCCCCAGCAACATAGTGAGACCTCATCTCTGCAACGAAATAAATAATAATTAGCTGGGTGTGGTGGTGCACACCTGTGGTCCCAGCTACTTGGGAGGCTGAAATGGAAGTATCGCTTGAGCCTGGGAGGTCAAGGCTTCAGTGAGCCATGATCAAGCATCTGCACTCCAGCCTGGGTGACAGGGTGAGACTATGTCTCAAAAAAAAAAAAAAAAAAAAATTAAACATAGTCCTACCATATGGCCAAACAATTGCACTCTTGGATATTTACCCAAGTGAATTGAAAACTTATGTCCACACAAAAACCTGTATTCAAAATCCTTCACATTTTTATTCATAATCACTAAAATGTAGATGCAACCAAGCTGTCCTTCAACAGTGAAATGGAAAAACAAGGAAGTCGTCATGCATTACTTGGAATGCAATCAGACTTATAGAGTCTGATTTGATTTTTAGAATGAGATATTAGTAAAAAAATAAATCTGAGTAATTTTTGAAACAATAAGAGTTTGAATTTACCTTGCTAAATTATTGTATACTATGATACCAAACCATTTTCTATAGCTGGTAATGCCCGTGATAAGAGGATTTCAAGGGGCTCTGAAATGAATGATCCTTGGGAGTGGACTGCTTCTGTCTCCCAGAGTTGAGTGTCCTCTTAGGCTGCTGAAGGTTATAAATTAAGACAGGAACCAGCACTCTTTTAGAAACATTAGATTCCACTGTATCTGCTGGACTATGTGGCCTTTAACCTTCTATTTTCTCAGTACTTTAATTTTCTTCAAAAACCAAATTATGGGTCCACTCAAAAGTCATCCCACCTACTCCTCTTTTGAGCTACTTAGGCAGAGAATGTTGTGTGCAAACTGAAACCCACAAAGAAATCTCCTCTCCATTTTGAAGGAAGTAGGAGTCAAAGTGACCCTTGTCTACTGTGATGCTGAATTCATGACTAAGAGACTATTGGTGAACTTATCCTGGCTGTGATTACAGACGTCAAGAGGGAGTACTGCAGCGACACTAAGAAAATAATGCAAGAGAACGCCAGCAAAGAGTGTAAGCACAATACCTTCTTCCCAAAGTTAACATTTTCATTACTGGCAGTCAGTTAGCCAAGACAGGCTAACTCAATTTTATTTTGCAATAATGTACTATAGCAGAGGTTCCTGGACCTGTGAGTCCACGAGTGGATTTCAATATTTGAAAACATCAAATGGCAGGCATCCATTTCCTGCAAACAAAGTCATGCCTGCCTCACATTTCTCTGCTTTATGATGAAAATATATCAGCCAACCCTGGAGTGCCAGCCATTATCTCATGCTGCTAAGACATCTGCCTGGTAGCTAAATGGCTAAAATCAATCAAAATGGAAACATGAATTATACTAAATACATAAATTTCACCTGGTAGACAGGTAATTTTCAAAACATGGGGTCTTTAAAGGAAAAATCATAAAATAATTGGGAATTTGAGCTTAGAATTAAGATAAACCTGGAAAGACAATTCCTCTACATCTGTTGAATATATATATATACACATATATGTGTATATATATACAGATATACATATGTATACATATATAAATATCTATGTGTGTATATACATATACACACATATATGTATATGTATATGTGTATATACATCTGATGATATATATATACACATACATATACATATATGTATGTGTATATATGTGTATATGTATATAAAATCAGATAACACACTTGGGATAAATACATAATTTTATGCAAACTCTGCTATGGTCACTTTAACATGGCACTGTGTCAATCCAGCATTCACCCAAACATTGAAAGGAGATGGTAGTGTCCTACAGAATCATCTTCAAATTCTCCACTAGGCTCATGAATTGTAAAGTAGTGGTTTTATACACAACACCCTGCAGTACAGAGTTTGGGTTGGCTCTTCTCTGGATTTCAGCTTCCCCAAATACAAACTAGCAAGTGGAGCCATCCTATGCCCCCTGATAATGGCAGAACCCTGAAGTTGGCAGCCTCTTCAGTTTGCAGGAGAGGATGTGAGAACAGAGAAAACAATGGCTTGCCCAAGGCAAAGTGGCCATTGAGGGACAAATCTAAGACTGGTGCCTATACTCCTCATCTAAGGCCTTAAAAAACAAGCAAACCAGAACTTCTATTGTCTATCACCGTGGCACATCAGGAATTTATGCTCACAAATATGACTCACAGCATCATCCTCCTCCTAAAGCTTGTAAAATGCTCCAGTGCAGCCTTCTGTATTTGTAAATGTTTTTTGGTGTGGAGAGATATGTGGCTGTAACTGAGTAAGGTATGGGCATGCTGTGGTACTTTGTTTATGAGTGTGCAATAATATATGTCAATATCTGTAGTGATCTTGAATGTGTGTGGCAAAAGGAAGTCCAGTTAACTTTTGCTTTCTAATCATGAGTTCCTCTCAACAGGCCCAGGCAACACTGACAGACTAGAAAAAAAATATCAGGAGATGAAGCTGACACAGCGAGAGCAGCCCAGGTGCTTCTTGGTGCTTGTTATTACAGACACACACTTCACACAGGGGAGGATTATTTTAATTCTGTGGCCTTCAGATCTCATAAATACAAGTAAAAACAAGCAGGTAACTATGATAACTTTACTTCAGAGAGTTTAAATTTCAAAAATAAACCTATCCATCCAGCCCCTTCATTTTGTTCTCTTAATGTACACTTTGTCTTCTCTTCAGCTGGGGTTTTCATGCTACTTCAAAGCCATTTCTCCCAACTGCTCATAGAGACAGGCCACCCTCTTGCCACCTGATGCCAGGATGGAATCTGGAGGAGAACCTCTCGTCGGCATGATGCAATCTGGCAGGCCCGCCTTCATTTTCTACCTGGTGTTGCAGTGTGCATTCTGGGTCCTTCCAGAAGCATCCTGAGCTGCTGCCAGGGTCTCGCCTTTCATATTCAGATTAAAGCAAGTCCATATTAACACATCCTGCTCTGCATCCAGGCCCATATGCTCATCACACCTTCCATGGGATGCTGAGTAAATCTGAGACTGAATGGAATAATTTTCATGCATGGCCTCCAGCTGCCTCACAGCATCCGTGCCTTCCCTGGAGTCCATTTGGAAACTTTATGTACCTCAGCAAAAGCAAGTGAGGCCCGTTCTGTCCATGATTAGTAAGCAGGGGATGATCTGAAAGAGATCTAGAGGTGTCCCTAAGGATTCCCATCAGTGGATCTGCTGATCACCAAGGGTAAGGGGGTAACAGTTGGAGCTCAAGGGAAGAGGCAGGATCTTACAGAAGAGGTAGGCCCCGTCACAAAGGCCTGCTCCCCTAGATTTGACCCAGGTCCCCATGAATGCAGATTCTCTGGAGGGTGACAGAGATATTGCACTAAACACCTGGAACGGTACTGGAGCATAAGCAGCACCATGTTTCTGTCCAGGAGGACCACTATGTGAGGTGGTCTGTCACCCTCTGCATGAAGCACAGCTTTGCTTTAGCTCACTGGGAGGCCCCAAGCATACTGAGGCCTGAGGAAGTGGTGGCATCTGGAATACAGTGATTCCTCAAGGTGAAGGAAGCTGGGAGAGGAAAGGAAGAAAACAGCAGATGGCCTCTTGTTCAAGGGCAGCGATGAGTCTCCATGTGGTGTACTCCAGACAAACCGGGTAGGAGAGGGGAGTACACAGGGCATTAGTAGATGTGTGGGGGGGGCAAAGTTGACAAAACCCAGATTTCAGGTAGAAACTGTTAGATTCACTTTTACCTATAGGATTAAATAAGTAAAAAGCCTTGGAGTAAAAACGGCTTGGGATTTGCGTCAAGAAAGGAAATTAACATTTCTGAGCACCTACTATATTCAGGAATAGAGTTAACTGCTTTCAAACATATAATTTTCTTTTTGACAACTTGAAAAACAAGTATTAACTGTGCTCACTTTACAGATGAGAAAATGAAGGCTAGGAGGGCTCATGTGACTTGTCCAAGGTCAGCTAGCCAGCAAGCAGTGGCACTGAGATTTAACCCAGTCCCCCCAACTTCAAGATCCACACTCATCCCATGAGACCACGGCATCTTCACATCTGCCACTAAGTACCTGGCAAAGTTGTTGGCTGATTGGCTGATTTAAAAAAGCAAGCAACTGACTAAGCCGTGTTTCTAGCCCCACTGCCTACATGCTGTGTTATCTTGTATAAATGGCTTGCACTGCTCTGCCGGCCATCTCTTGTAAATTGCATAGCGCCCTTTGCTCCCTCAGTCATTGTTGTTCATCCTCATCATTTCCAGGCAAAGCAGGAACCACGGAATCTCTCTCCCAGATGGAACTGGAAGTTGCTGCTCTTGACCAAAGGAGTCTGTGGATCCTGTGTACTGTCCAGTAAGCTGTTCCTGATATGGAGAGTACCATACTTTTGGCAACTTCTTTCAGGCTTGGCTACCAAAGGCTTTGCACATCTCTGCTGGCGCTCTTAGATGGAGGTCCGTCTTTGCTGGTGATGAGAAGTGAATCAACAGTTTGCTGGGTAGCCACTGTGGGCCATTATCTCATGTTCTCTTCACAGTGACCCTATGAGGAAGGTCTTCCATGATCACATGTTAGAGACAGGGTGAGGCGGTGATTAGTAGTGGAGTTGGGATGGAGGCCCAGATTGGGCAGCTCTCTCCTGCATCCCACCCCATTGTTGCTCTGCCTTCCCTCCATTGCTTCCTGCCCCAGTCACCATGTTGCCCTTTGCCTCTCCCCATGAAGGGTGTGGCTGCAGGAGCACCTGGTGAGAGACAGGGCCGGTGTCCAACTGGGGAAGCCAGGAGTTGACATTTCCATGAGTAGTGAGGAGGCTGACATTCTGCCAGGGGGGGAGCTAGTCCCAGCTTCCAGGGGCCCAGGTTCCCAAGGAAATAGCTTGGCCTGTATTTAAGACAGAAGCCTCTCAAGCTGGGGTCAAAGTAAGGAACACTGCTCCTTTCCACTGACATTTCCAGATTTGGAGATGCAGCGTGCAAAGGAGGATGATGGTAAGCTAGCGTTTGAATGATCAAAGGGCACACTTTGGTGAGAGCAAAGCAGTGTCGAAGGACTTTCTTCTTTCTCTTGACCTTTATTTCCTCCTCCTGGGGTCTGTATGTTCCCTTAACTTAGCCTGACACCTCCATTCACCTCTCTCGCCCAAACTCCTCTCTGTACCTGTGGGCACCTGCCAAGTCTAGAGGCTACAGAAATAACATGCGGAGGATTTGAATGTTTTTCTTTTTCACCCCATAAGACATGATTATTTTCTAAGAGAAAATTATCCATAGCTACCTCCTTTCTTCATTTTAGGCCAGCCAGTTCTCTCAGCTCTCTGCAGGGCAGTAAAAATGCCCTTATTGCTTAGAAACTTTTCATAATTACATCAGTTTCTGGCCATTAAGTCTCATAAGTCTAAAATGTTGAATATAATATAGCTGCTTTGGGAAGTCTTTTAGGCCTGATCCAACTAACTAACTACAACAGCCAGTTCCAAAATAAGTGAGGACACAAACAGTTTTAATTGGCAAAAAATTATGATGTGGACTTTTTGTAGATATAAAATTAAATGGGAGGTTGGCCCAAAGTAAGTTCTGGTGAAATACAGGAGCAGGACTACCGTTTCGCCCAGGAGGACCCAAACCAAGCACTTAGAAAAGCATGAGAGCATAGATTTCTAAGGCACTGGCATGAGGATGTCAACTAGGGATGTGGCTGGAATTATTTCCTCACAAGAAAAAATACTTGGGGTGGTAACCAAAGTGGGATAGCTTCGGTCATAAGAAGTGAGGAACAGTGTCAGTATCTATCACGCAAACCTGATCCAAGCAAATACTAACCAGTCCTTAGGAATGCTATATGGGGTCATAGTGAGCTGTGTATTTGACAACAGAGTCACTGATTTTGTGTTGAGGGTGTTTGTGTGATAGGGAGGGCTCTGAGGTGGGAAACGAGAGGGAGATAAGAGAAAGAGCTTAACAGGGCCTGTTTCCAGCCCCTTCTCTGAACCTCCCACTGCATGGAGGGAAGCAAAGTAGAGCCATGTCAAGTCAACTTGGCTAAAAAAGCCCACAGCTTCCTTCTTTCCCCAGTTCCTCACTCTACAAGGTAAGGACACTATCAGCCACTAAACCACTTTGCAGTGATTCAGCCACTATACATAGGGACAATCAGGAAAATACTCATAATATAAAGTAAAAAAACACACAATATAAAAACATGCATGGACCATGACTGCAAGGATATGCAATAAATATCGTACATCCTGAATTTGAGACCTCCAGTGTCGTAAGAAAGTGCCACCAAATCCTCACACCCAAGGCCCTCAGTCTAATCAAAGGTGGGCAGAAAAGCAATCACAATCACACATGAGATGCATACACATGAAAAGCTCTTTTGGCAACTGTAAAGGATCCTACAAATATTAGCATGATTCTATGGTCAATAGGACAGTGTGTATTGAGCACCTATGTGTTGGACTCTGTTTAGATTCTGGAGAAATAGCAGGGGGTGCCGGGTGTCAAGTCAGAGCTTCCACCTTGAGAAACACAATTAAAAAGTAAACAAATACAATAATTTGAGATGCTGATAGGTGTCATGAAGAAAGTAAAGCAGGGGAGAGAAGAACAATGGTGTGAGGTCAGCCAGGACAGTCTCCCTGAGGAGGTGACACATAAGCCAAGGGTAGAATGATGAGAAAGAACCAGCCATGGGAACATTTGAGGGACTTATATTGTAAAAAGGGGTGATAGCAGCAACCATGAAGGCCTGAAGTGGGAACAGGTGAGGTAGAGATTTTTTAAAGGTTGCAGAAGCAGGGACCAGCTGGAAGCCGGAAGCCAGTTAGGAGGGACTTTGGGAATGGTCCAGGTGAGAGGCAACAGGATGAGGCACAACATCCAGGAACTCACACGCCAGCGCCAGATCCCTAACCACGCTGACACAGTGCCTCCTCCCCTGCCTTCCAATGACCCTTCAATTGAGCAGAGGTAAGATGCCGTGTGGCCCTTTGTCCTCAGTGGCAGAGGCAGTGCCTTGGTGGAGGTGTGAGCCAGCAGGTGGCTGTTGGGGTGGGCATGCCACATAAGCCACGCATTTTAGACCCTCTCTTGTAGGGCTAAATGCTGAAACAGTCCCATTCTGAGCAAACAGGAGAAGAGTCTGCCTCATCCACCATATGGAAACAGAACCTGTGAGATTCCTATCAGAAATAAAGTCACTCAAGTACTCTTCAAAGAAGGGGAAAAAAAGAGTTTCCATTTGAAAATGGGCAATATGATTACATATTCTCTGATTTAGAAGGAGATGGATTAATTGACAATTATAAGCAATCTCTTCAACAGATTATATTAGATGAGCATTCTATTTTTTGGTAAGTTTTAATACATGGTGGAATTTTTACGTGAAGTCTTCAGCCTCTCCTTGAAACTCATGTTACAACTGGAGGAAAAAGTCAGTCAGTTATGGCCAGCTGTAATTTCTGCCCTTAATAACATGCTCTACTGAGCAAAAACACCTCTGCTGCAGTGAATCCCCAGTGTGGAAGGGAGACTTGTGACAGGGCACAGGGCTGGGGCCTAAGACCTAATCCCCACAGGCCCTCAGAGAAACCACGATAAAGAACTCCAGAGGCATCAAGTTGGAATTTATAAGGCAGGACAGAAGGACTCCACGACTTTGGGACACGAGGTGGCCAGGCCTGGAGAGTGGAGGCTGGGCCAGCACTGCAGAATCCTCAGCCTGGACTGGGCACCGAGCCTCAGTCAGGAGGGCAGGTAGGGGACCATCTCAGATCTATGGCCACAGGGGGCCACGGCCAGCCAAAGTGTGAACCCAAGGTGGCCAGCTCTGAGAATGATCTGCATGCTTCCTAGGACTGAGGGCAGCCACGTTTGTGAGACACACCGTCACCTCTGGCCCTTGCTGAGCATGAGTCACAGCCAGGCGGAGTGCAGCTGGGCACCCACTGGAAACAGCTGGTAGGGCCACGCGAGCTCAGTCATTTGCTCTGTCCTCCAGACTTCACCTCATACTTCTGTGGCTCTCTAATGAAACATTAGGGGCCGCCAAAATTCCTTCAAATTAATAAAATTGGGAGGAAAATAAAATGGAAAGGAAAATTGAAGCACACTTGGTTTACATTATTAAAGCCGTCAGGCACCAATTAATCAAAATCTAGGCCTGATATTGACTACTGGACAGCTGAAAATTCCCATGGTGGCTGTTATTTTTGTTGAGGGACTTGATCAAATACCGACTCCATTTGGAAACATTTTATAATGACCGTTTTCAGAAAATGAGCAGCCCCTTTGAGAGATCTCACCCTTCCCTCCCTAAGGCAGGGCCACAGCTTTGAGGACGTTTTTTGCGAAGCCTTTGAGAGTCTGGCTCCAGGAGAAGGGAAGGGAATCGTGAAATCTGTGGGTTTTTACCTCCAAGAGACAGGTCCACTGTCAGCTGACCCAAAAGCATCCATTCTGCACAGCTTGGTGGTGACAAGTAGCTATGTGTGTGGTAGGGGCTTGGAAAACTCCCAGGAGGCATCTGCTGGTCCACACACCCCCTGCTCTGGGTGAATCAGAGGACCACACAGGACCCAGCAGAACGTGTATGCACAGGAAATAACTTTCTGGCTAAGTGTCAAATCGGCCTTGAGATAAAATTAACTGAAGCAAGGTCTCCCAGGCCTCCAAGGGCAACATCAAAGAGCCCGGATATTCCTCTCTAAAAGGCTTTGACAGGCTGAGTGGACCAACCTCCTCAGGCCTCTGCTCTTTATACTTGTGGACAGGCCCAGCCAGAGCAGCGGCTGGTGCAGGTGGCAGGACAGGGTTGGGATCCTGGACTCAAAGGAGTTGTGACCACCATGTAGCAATCACTCCTTCTGGGCAACCCTGGGCACTTGAACAGGACAGCAGAGCTATGGTCCAACTGAATCTCTAATGGGTGAAGCTGATTCTAGAAAAGCCTCAGGCTGGCTGCAGACTCTGCTTACACATTTTTTTGCAGAGCAGAGAAGGATGCATAAAGAGAGGTCTCACAGAGTCAAGGTCCCAGAGCACTGAGACCACTGAGACCAAGAGAGACTCCCTCCCAGTCCAGGTGAGCTATCACGGGGGAATTCTCACGCACAGGCTGTTTGGCTGCAAATACGCTGGACTTCGTCATTGTTTCTCTGCATTTTTCTTGATGGCTTATAATACAAGGTTAGGTCTCTTGGAAGCCTAAGAAGATTATCCAAAAAGGCTGTTTTCAGTTGGGTTAGAGTATAAATAGCATACAGGTGCTTCATGAACCCCAGTTCAAATTCAAAGGTATTCTTAGAAGGTTTTCATTAAATAAAGGCAGGAAAATAAATTAAGACCAAGAAAATGATTTCAACAGAGGGGTGAAGGGGGAGCTCCTATTCTTCCTTCTTACTGAAGTGCTTCTTCCAAACAGCCTCCTTTACTTCCATGGTCCCTTAAAACCACTTTGCTAGGAGTCGACTTATGTGGAGCAAAGGCAATACTAATGGAGGGTGTGGCTCCTCTGTGGCCACTAAGTGGAAAATATAACCCTCTTGCCAGCTACCTCATGTGGCAAGTGTGTGTGTGTGAGTAAATCTGTGTCTCTATGGGGGGGGGGGGTTAAGGCTTTTTTTTTTTTTTTTGCTTTTAAGTTCCAGGATACATGTACAGTACATGCAGGTTGGTTACCTAGGTATACGTGTGCCACGGTGGTCTGATGCAGCTATTGACCCGTCTTCTAAGTTGCCTCCCCTTGCCCCGCATCCCCCAACAGGCCCTGGTGTGTGTTGTTCCCCTCTCTGTGTCCATGTATTCTCATTGTTCAACTCCCACTTATGAGTGAGAACATGCGGTATTTGGTCTTCTGTTCCTGTGTTAGTTTGCTGAGGATGATGGCTTCCAGCTTCATCCATGTCCCTGCAAAGGACATGATCTTATTCCTTTTTATGGCTGCATAGTACTCCATGGTGTATATGTACCACATTTTCTTTATCCGGTCTATCATTGGTGGGCATTTGGGTTGGTTCCATGACTTTGCTATTGTAACTAGTACGCAATAAACATACGTGTGCATGTGTCTCTATAGTAGAATGACTTACATTCCTTTGGGTATATACCCAGTGATGGTATTGCTGGGTCAAATGGTGTTTCTGATTCTAGATCCTTTAAAACTTATCTTAGACAGACTCATTTACCCTGAAATAGAGGATATGATGGATGCTAAAAAGGCGACAGTTCTAAATGCCCTACCACTATAAATTCTGCATGACTCTTAGAGCCTAATTTGACATCAGCCACAGTGAAAAGTCCTTAACATTCACTCCTCCTGTCCACACCAGATCAATGAGTCCTGCTGCTACTCTCGTTTACAGATGAGGAAACTGCCACCTCAGGAGGCAAAGTGACTAGCCATGGTCTTCCTGACTTCGAATCCTTGATCTCAACCATCAAAGGACACTGAGAAAGAATGAAGGAGTCAGCAGTTGTAGCTGAGATGTCTACCAGATTGAGAGAGCCCGTGAAATAGGAGTCCAACTGTAGCTGTGTTTGATTCTGTGGCTTCATGGCACAGCCGACTACTTCACATTCATATTCCTCAACTGGGGGTGATTTTGACCCCCAGGAGACATTTGGCAATGTCTGGAAACACTTCTGGTGGTCACAACTGGGGATAAGGGGAGGTGGACTGGCATCTAATGGGTAGAGCCAGAAATGCTGCTATACACTCCATATTGCACAGGACAGTCCCCATGATAAAGAATTATCTGACTCACAATGTCAATAGTGCCGAGGTTGAGAAACCCTAGGCTAGACCATCTGATCCATGCTGAGTCACGCTGTGTTGCCTTCTCATGTTACATCAGGATGCCTTTCTTTGAAAGGTTACTAACCACCCTCCCCACTGGACTACAAACCCTTCTTTTCCTCTCTCCTGAGGTTGAAGTCTTGGACCAGCCTTTCTTCCAACACATAATACTCTTACTTCTGCGGTACTTGGGTCAGTGGCTATCACTTGGTTATATCCTGTCCCAGGGTGAACTTGTGCTTCAAGGTCCTTCTGGGCTGCCCAAGGCAGAGAGGTTCTGGCAGACTACCCTTAAATGCCTCACACTCGGCAGGGCATGGTGGCTTATGCCTGTAATCCCAGCACTTTGGGAGACCGAGGCGGGCAGATCATTTGTGGTCAGGGGTTCGAGACCAGTCTGGCCAACATGGCGAAACCCCATCTCTACTAAAAATACAAAAATTAGCTGGGAATGGTGGTGTGCACCTGCAGTTCCAGCTACTCGGGAGGCTGAGGCAGGAGAACGCTTGAACCCGGGAGATGGAGGTTGCAGTGAGCCGAGATCGCACCACTGCACTCCAGCCTGGGTGACAGAGCAAGACTCCGTCTCACAAAAAAAAAAAAAAAAAAAAAAAAAAGCCCCACACTCCACCCTCTTCCCAGAAAGTAAAGACGCAGCTCTTCAGATGAAGGCTTTCCACACAGCTGCTACAGAGCCAGCAAGGAGCAGCCTTCAGATGCAGCTCGCGATGGCCCACCCTCAGCTGCTCCCTGGACCAAGCGCTCACTGGCCACGCTGACCCAACCAACCCAGAAGAGAGACTGTGTAGCCTGACTAACTGGCACACACTTGTCACCAGGTAGTTCTTTTCCCCATATGATCCACTTGAGTGAGAATTTGAAACAAGCTTTATTACACACCTCTGAAATTAGCTCTGTATGAGTTTTAGAACATATCAGGATTCTGGCAAAAAGATGTGTGATGAGCAGGACTATTTGGTATTTAGGGTATAATCACTCACAAGTATCCCTTGTAAATGGATAATTCCATCCACCCCCATTAACTTCACTACTAATTTCAATGCAAATCCATGAAAGGAATAAGGTTCCCAGCTGGTAGGAATGTCACATATCGCTCAACATGTCCTTTTACAGGAAATCCTACAAGCAGAGACCTGGCCTATGGTAGATAAATGAGCTCCAGGAATTGATGGTCCTGTACAACAGCACAGTCTTCCAACATCTGGATGAGGTGGCAGAATGCAGCATGATCCAAAGGCTCCCTTAATTGAGGATATTAGGAGGCTACAGTCCATTTCACCCCATTACAAAATGGTGCCATGAGTCAGATGCTACTATTATGAGATACTTTGGTTCATGATAATGAAACATGAGTTAAGGTCATAAGGATTCTAAAGTTGTTTTAATGAAATACAATGTATAAAGATGCAAATTTATGAAAAACAAATTATTATATAGATTATCTACATAAGAGAAGGACCTTCATAGCATCCTTATAAATAGTACAATCTCAATAGTACAAACTTAAAGTTATCCAAATGTAAACATTTGGTTCTACCATTTCTTATAAAGTTAAGTTACCTAATAAAGTGTACAATAAAGTACTTGCACATGACTAATTAAAGAGATGCTGGGGAAAATCCTTAACTCTTTGGGGACTCATCTTTTTGCTACCCTTAGTACTTTGTGATGACTCTACCTCTAGTTGAAGGTGCAATTAAAATACTATTATCAGTATGAACTGACGTGCGAAAATTATAAAGTAGACTGTTTTCTATATAAGTTGGAATATATATGTATCATATTAGGATACATACACACACACAGCATAAACAGACATATACAGCCTAAGATAAGGATGAGCAAAGTTGTTAGCTAAAGTTGGAGGTCATGATATTACTCAGAGAAAAAAAGCGATCTGTCATATGAAATAAAAACTACCTGCTCAAACACAAGGCCCAGAGTCCAGAGAAAAGAGGTGGTGATGCGGCACAGTCAGGCGGGGGAGGATACAAACCCCTAACCAGGAGAGAGTGTGAGAGCTGGGGCTGGATAGTCATGCTAAGTACTCAATCCATCATTCCCAACCCAGCTGGGGAGCTGTGACTTTGAAGCAAGCCCCTGACTGGCTCCATGTATGTCCACAACTGTCCACTCTTCTCCCCATGGGCCCTAGAGTTGTCCTGCACATTTGTGGGGTCTGGGTCCTTAGAGTCAGGAAGCAGAAACAAAGATCTTAAGCCCTTTTCCTTTTCTCTCTATCCCGTTTTTAGTTTTTGTTGTTTTTCTCTGGGTATACAAGCAATAGGGAAGGAATTACCATTTTAAAGTTCAACCTTCTGGATCCAAGGTGGCTTTAGAGGCACATCCTGTTAGTAGCTGGTAATGGTAAGAGCTAACAAGTATTGAGTGCTTACTGTACGCCAGGTACTGTTCTGAAAACTTAGAAATGAATTAGCTCATTTAAGCTTCTGTTAAATACTACTAATGTCCTCATTTTATATGACGAGATCGTGGCAGAAAGGTTAAGTTTCTAAAGAAATAATTAAAAACCTTCCATGGAGTAATTAAAATTTAAATCCCATAAAATGACAAAGTCTGAGAGTAGAGTACATTTTTTACTTCTGTTTATTCATTCGTTCACCAGCAAAAATTATTACAGTAACTTTTTTTCTAAATATAACCATCTTTCTAAACTATTTCTTTAAAGATATACTATTTATATTGTATGTTGTTTTTACCTAGTTGTTGCAGGGCTTATAAAACTGTGTTTTCTATATTTTTCTATGTCCTTTTTCTATGTCTTTCTCACATTCTACTCTGTCTTAATATACTAATTTTTAACAGCTTTACTGAAGTTTAACTGACATATATTAAACTATACAATTTGCTAAGTTTGGATATACGTATACAATTGTGAAACCAACACCACATCAAGACAGTGAATATATCCATTATTCCTCATGCCCATTTGTAATCTCTACCTTCTTCTCCCCACATCCAACTCCACCTTGCAGGTACCCACTGATTTCCTTTCTGTCGTCATATGCTACTTTGCATATCCTAAAACTTTATATAAATGGAATCATACCATATATATTCTTCTTTGGCTTCTTTCATAAACCATAATTATTTTGAGATTTATCCATAGTATAGCATGTATCAATAATTCTTTTTTTGTTTGTTTTTGAGACAAAGTTTCACTCTGTTGCCCAGGCTGGAGTACAGTGGTGTGATCTTGGCTCACTGCAACCTCCGCCTCCTGGGTTCAAGTGATTCTTGTGCCTCAGCCTTCCTCTGAGTAGCTAAGATTACAGGTGCCTGCCACCACACTCGGCTAAGTTTTGTATTTTACTAGAGACGGGGTTTCACCATGTTGGCCAGGCTGGTCTCAAACTCCTGACCTCAGGTGATCCACCTGCCTCGGCCTCCCAAAGTGTTGGGATTACAGGTGTGAGCCACTGCGGCTGGCCTACTTCATTCATTTTTATTGCTGAGTAGTATTCTATTGTTTGGATACATCACAGTTTGTCTGATCACCTATTGATTGACATTTGGATTGTTTCCAGATTTGGGCTATTACAAATAAGGCTACTATGAACCCTCATGGTTTATATTGAGAACATCATGGTAGTGTAGTTACCATTTCTGATGCTTCTCATTCCTTTGTGCAGATCCAGATTTCTTATTTTTTACTTTTTTATTTTACTTTTTGAGATGGAGTCTCCCTTTGTTGCCCAGGCTGGAGTGCAGTGGCATGATCTCAGCTCACTGCAACCGCTGCCTCCAAGGTTCAAGTGATTCTTGTGCCTCAGCCTCCCGAGTAGCTGGAATTGCAGGCATGTGCCACAACACCCAGTTAACTTTTGTATTTTTAGTAGAGATGGGGTTTTGCCATGTTGGCCAGGCTAGTCTCAAACAACTGACCTCAAGTGATCCACCTGCCTCAGCCTCCCAAAGTGCTGGGATTACAGGTGTGAGCCACTGTGCCTGGCCCCAGATTTTAATTTGGTATCATTTTCCTTCTGCCTGGAGGGCTTCCTGTAGTACCAGTCTGCTGGTAATAAATTATTTTACCTTCTGTATACCTGAAAATGTCTTTTGTTATTTTCAATTTTGAAAGTTGTTTTTTTTTTTTTTTTGCTGGAAATGGAATTCTAGGTTGACAGTTTCTTCCCCCCTCACCCCCCTTTCAATAAAGACGTTGCTTCCTTGTATTCTCACTTGCACTGTTTACAAGAATGTGCCATTATCCTTTGTTCCTCTGCATGTAATGCTTCCTTTTCCACTGGCTGCTTTAAAGATTTTCTCTTTACTACTGGTTTTGTGCAATTTGATCGTGATATACCTTAGTGTATTTTTTTTTTTTATGTTTCTAGTGCTTGAGGTTCATTGAGTATATTGGATCTATGGGTTTATGTTTTCATGAAACTTAGAAAAATTTCAAGCATTATTCCTTCAAATATTTTTGCTACTCTCTTCCAATCTCCCTTTTTCATTGGCTCCAATCACACGTTAGGACACTTAAAGTTATCCAACAGTTATCTTTATTTATTTCTGTGTTTCATTTTGGATAGCTTCTATACGTTCACACTCAGTAATTTTTCTTCTGCAATATCTAATCTACTGTTAATGCCATCCCATGTATTTTTTCCTCAGATATTATAGTTTTCAGTTCTAAAAGTTTTCCTTAGGTCTTTTTTCATATCCTCCATGTCTCTGGCTAAAATTTTTGAACATATGGAATAGAGTTGTAACTTTTAACATCCTTGCCTGCCCATTCTAATATCTGTGTCACTTCTGGATTGGCTTTGATAGACTGTATTTTTCTGCCTCTTTGCATGCCTTATAATCTTTTATTATGAAATTATAAAATTGTATAACATTATAAAATTTACCTTATTGGCTACTTGATATTTTTGTATTCCTAAAATACTCTTGATCTTTGCTTTCAAATACAACTGAATTACTAGAAACATTTTGTTTTTTTGAGGTCTTGCTTTTCTGATTTTCTAGGCAAGTCTGAAGCAGTGCTCAATCTAGGACAAATTATTTCCCCTGTTGAGGCAAGACCCTTCTGTGTATTCTACCCTATGCCCCAAGAACTATAAGGTTTTCTAGTTTGCCTGGTGGGAATGGGCACTATTCCTGGCCCTATACCAGCACGGGGCATTGTTCCCTTTAATCCCTTTGGATGGCTCTTTTCCTGACCTCACATACAGGCACTGATCAGTACTGCTGAAATACTCAAGAGAAACCATCCATACATTTCCAGGGTTCCGCTCCAGTACTGTGTACTATTGAACACTAGCTGTCTTGGTCTCTCTGGACTCAGCTCTGTCTTCTGAACATGGAATCTGTTGGGCCCCACCTCAGTTCCTCTCTCCTATAGTTTAGATACGATTTGTTTGGTCCCATCAAACCTCATGTTGAAATTTGATTGCTAGAGTGGGGGTGTGGGGAGGTGGGGCCTAGTGGGAGGTGTTTGGGTAATGAATGGAATGGATCGCTCATGAATGGCTTGGGGCTATTCTAGCAGTAGTGAGTTCTTGCTTTTGCAAGACTAAATTAGTTCTCACCAGAATGGACTGGTTCCTGTGAGAGTGGGTTGTTATAAAGCCCCTCAGATTTCCCTCTCTTCACATATGTCTGCTTCCTCCTTGACCTTCTATACCATGTTGTGATACAGCACAAATGCCCACACCAGAAGCCAGGCCATGCCCTTGAACTACCTTAGCCTGCAAAACCGTGGGCGAAATAAACCTCTTTTCTTTATAAATTACCCAGTCTCAGGTATTTTTTTTTATACTAACACAAAACAAACTAAAGACACCCTCCATATGCTGTGGCCTGTAAACTCTCAAGGCAGTAAGCTGAGGCAATCATAGGACTCACCTGTTTTGTGTGCCATCTCTCAGAGGTCACTATCTTTCACTGCCTGGTGTCCAGTGTCTTGAAAGCCATTGTTTTATGTATTTTTTTTCCTCTTCTTTTGGCTGTTTCAAGGCAGGAGGGTAAATTTGGGCCCTATTACTCCATCTTGACCAGATACGGAAATTCTCATGGTTGGATACCTGTGATATTTCCAGGTTTCACTTTTGTGCATGTGTATTGGTTTGCCATATATTTTAAGGCTGCACAGTAACACAGACAGCCACTAGTAACTGTTCCCTAAAAATTCTGTGTGGGAATGTCTGAGATGTTTGTGCTCTGCGCTGCCCACTTATCTGACTCTGATACACATCAGTTCAGTCACAGTGGTAATGTTTTCTCTCAAAAAACACAAATTAATCAACTTTTGAAAAAGGTCTAGGGACAGACTCATGGATTTAAAGATGAGTGGCAGCCACAGAACCTTAAATTAAATTATTATAAGACTATTTTGGCACAGATACAGCCCAATTATTATGGGCCTTGGCCTAGAATACACGGTTATAACTATATTGAAGCAGAATAAAATTTTGGTGGGCTTGATTTATTAGTTCCCTTAGATTTCTGATATGCCAAACAACCAAAACAGTCAATTCTACTCTATGGAGCTGTGATCCAATTTGATATTGCTCCAATTTGCTGGCATTTCTCTGAGTCTCATGTATCTCGTGGATTCATGTACCAAGGACTTCTATTTATGTGGTGGCAGGGAAGATAAAAGATTATGAGAAAAGATGCCTCCATGACAGCTACCCGACTCTGCTAAGCCTTTGGATGCAGTGCACTTTCTACTAATGATTCTATGTGGGAATGCCTGAGACATCTGTGCTCTACACTGCCCACTAAACTGGCTCAGAGGCTAACATTCCAATGGGGCCAAAGTACAGTGAACTGGGTTGTCCCACAATCCTCATGAGAAAGACACAGGCAATCTTGTACAGCCTGTGGTGCTTGGGAAACACCCTAGAAGAAGTGACTTATCTATTACTTCCCATAAAGAATGTTTGGACAGTGACAAAGCAGAGTTACTCATGTGTCATTGCTACTTGGGCTTTGGGGATCCTCTGGATCAGTGATCCATTACTACAGAGGAGACCTAGAAGTTCTCTTTACCTTCTGCCAAGTTAGAAACAATTTGCTGGTTGCAAAGAACAGTTCTATAGCACTTTGTTAAGGGTTACAGTAAAGCATTGGTATGGGTTTTGCTTTTGAAAGTATTTGTCTTATTTGACCTGATATTTAGGTGATTTTGAAGCAAACCATTAAGTACACAGAAACAAAACATTAGATCAAAAGATCAAACTTAAAAAGAATGCCTACAAGATCAAAGCCTCTGTTCATCCTCTCTTCCTGCAGGAGTGTCTAGCAGAGGGAGAAAACATTTCTTTTGAGAAATACCCTTTTCAAAGAAAGATTAGAATCTGGCTTTAAGAGAATGGCCAAAGGGTGGGGAGATAGGGGGTGGGAAAAAATCAGTAATGGCATTCAGAGCAAACTTTTTCAGCTACCAGTCCTGACAAGTTGGCATATCCATCAGATGTCTGAATGCTCATGATAGAACAGCCCAGCTACTGGTGAACTTACTTAGAATCTTTCTAACATTTCCAGAGTCCAAGGTGACACCGTCTCCCCAAGAAATGTACAGCTCTGCCATTCCCTCCAACTAAGATCAACCCAGCTGCTGCTGCCATCAGCTCCCAGGCAGAACAGGTGGTTAATGATCTGTCCTCATTGGGTATGGGCTTTGTCTATGGATGTATTAAAGAAGGAACATCAACACAGAATGGGACATCCATGATGCAGAAAGGATGAAGAATTAGCTCCTTTGCCAGCTTCTGATTCCATTCCACAATGACAGAATAGGTAACAAACAGGACTACTGCTGATACCCAGGGGTATGGCTTAGCATCTCAGAAGAGAAAAATGAGCTAGAGAATGTGTCTGTGAACATCAGATATCTGCCATGCAATGGCTCACCTCAAACTGTGAGAGTTTCAATGCACTGACTAGTTAGTTCTTTCATTCTCCTATAGTTATCTGATGATAGTAAGTAAGGAACACATTTGGCACCCTTACCCCAACTCCAATTTAACAAAAGACTCCTTTCTTCAGAGCTCTGAGGAAACTCTGTCTTCTAGTTACCTTTCCGGACCTTCGAGTCTCCCTCCAGGGCAAACCTTTCACTTCAGATCTTGAGAATCTGTGTTCTCAATTTGTCCCATGACTCAAAGTTTTGGACTCTTCCTTATTCCTTGGACCATCCAGGGGAAAGCTCCAGCCCTTGCACCCTTCGCGAGGCTGAGAGGGGACGTCAGAGGATAAAAACATGTGATAGAAAAAGAATAAAAGCTCAAGACAGATTGACTGAAAGGAAAACCTCAGAGCTGAAACAGCTCTTTGTCTTCAGTCTTTTTTAGTATATGACAGGAATGTAACTACATAAAAATTACATTCTGCAAGGAAACAACTAATTATAAACAGAACAAAAAAGGAAACAAGAAATTGGGGAAATAGTTGTAACATTTCTCACAAAGGGTTTGGGTGTTTTCCTAGTAAAGAACTCCTGCAAATCAATAAGTATAAGGTCAACTCAAAGAAACTGGGCAAAACATTAAAAGACAATGAACTACATGAAAGACATTCACATGACTTTTAGATAGGAATTTGTGCTTAATCTCACAGTAGCATACAAATTAAAACAATGCAAGATTAACCAAGAAAAGAAGAGATAAAATCCAAATAACCTCACTAAGAAACAAAACAGGAGATATTACAACTGACACAACTGAAATACAAAAGGCTACTATGAACACCTTGACACACATAAACTAGAAAACCTAGAAGAGATGGATAAATTCCTGGAAAAATACAACCCTCTTGAATCAGGAAGAACTAGATACCCTGAAAAGACCAATAAAAAGCAGTGAGACTGAAATGGTAATTAAAAAATTACCACCAAAAAATGTCCAGGACCAGATGAATTCACAGCAGACTTCTATCAGACATTCAAAGAAGAAGTGGTACCAATCCTTTTGACACGATCCCACAAGATAACAAAAGAAGGAACCCTCCCTAATTCATTCTATGAAGCCAGCATCACCCTAATACCAAAACCAGGAAAGGACATAACCAAAAAAGAAAACTACAGACCGATATCCCTGATGAACATAAATGCTAAAATCCTTAACAAAATACTAGCTATCTGAATCCAACAACACAACAGAAAGATAATCCACCAGATCAAGTGGGTTTCATATTAGGGATGGAGGGATGGCTTAACATATGCAAGTCAATAAATGTCATACACCACATAACAGAATTAAAAACAAAAATCACATGATCATCTCAACAGATGCAGAAAAAGCATTTGATAAAATGCAGCATCCCTTTATGATTAAAACTCAGCAAAAGCGGCATAAAAGGGACATACCTCAATGTAATAAAAGCCATCTATGACAAGCCCACAGCTAACATAATACTGAATGGGGAAAAGATGAAAGCATTTCCTCTGAGAACTGGAACAAGACAAGGAGGCCCACTCTCACCACTCCTCTTCAGCATAGTACTGGAAATAAAGGGCATCCAAATTGGTAAACAGTAAATCAAACTGTCACTGTTTGCTGATGATATGATCACTTACCTTAAAAACCCTAGGGGTTTGCTTCCAAGATGGCCAAATAGGAACAGCTCTACTCTGCAGCTCCCAGTGAGATCGATGCAGAAGACAGGTGATTTCTGCATTTCCAACTGAGGTACCTGGTTCTTCTCATGGGATGCACATGGGTGCAGCCCATGGAGAGTGCACCGAAGCAGGGCGGGGTGTCGCCTCACCTGGGAGGCACAAGGGGTCGGGGGATTTCCCTTTCCTACCCAAGGGAAGCCATCATAGTCTGTACCTGAAAAAACGGGACACTCCTGCCCAAACACTGCACTTTTCCCACAGTCTTAGCAGCCAGCAGACCAGGAGATTCCCTCCCATGCCTGGCTCGGTAGGTCCCACGCCCACAGAGCCTAGCTCACTGCTAGCGCAGCAGTCTGAGATCAACCTGCAAGGCTGCAGCCCGGTGGGGGGAGGGGTGTCCATCATTGCTGAGGCTTGAGTAGGTAAACACAGGGGCCAGGAAGTGCGGACTGGGCAGAGCCCACTACAGCTCAGCAAGACCTACTGCCTCTATAGATTCCACCCCTGTGGGCAGGGCATAGCTGAACAAAAGGCAGCAGACAACTTCTGTAGACTTAAACGTCCCTGGCTGACAGCTCTGAAGAGAGCAGTGGTTCACCCAGCATGGCATTCGAGCTCTGAGAACAGACAGACTGCCTCCTCAAGTGGGTCGCTGACCCCTGTGTAGCCTGGCTGGGAGACACCTCCCAGTAGGGGCCAACAGATACCTTGTACAGGCAGGTGCCCCTCTGGGACAAAGCTTCCAGAGGAAGGATCAGGTAGCAATATTTGCTGCTGCAGCCTCCGCTGGTGATACCCAGGCAAAAAGGGTCTGGAGTGGACCTCCAGCAAACCCCAACAGACCTGCAGCTGAGGGGCCTGTTAGAAGGAAAACTAACAAACAGAAAAAAATAGCATCAACATCAACAAAAAGGACATCCTCACCAAAATCCCACCCATAGGTCACCAACTTCAAAGACCAAAGGTAGATAAAACCACAAAGATGGGGAGAAACCAGAGCAGAAAAACTGAAAATTCCAAAAACCAGAGCACCTCTTCTCCTCCAAAGGATCGCAGCCCCATGCCAGCAGCGGAAAAAAACTGGATGGAGAATGAGTTTGACAAGTTGACAGAAGTTGGCTTCAGAAGGTTGGTAATAACAAACTCCTCCGACCTAAAGAAGCATGTTCTAACCCATTGCAAGGAAGCTAAAAACCTTGAAAAAAGGTTACATGAATGGCTAACTAGAATAAACAGTGTAGAGAACATAAATGACCTGATGGAGCTGAAAACCACAGCACAAGAACTTCGTGACGCATGCACGAGTTTAAATAGCCAATTCGATCAAGTGGAAGAAAGGATATCAATGACTGAAGAGCAAATTAATGAAATAAAGTATAAAGAAAAGATTAGAGAAAAAAAGAGTAAAAAAAAAAAAACAAAAAAAAACGACAAAGCCTCCAAGAAATATGAGACTATGTGAAAAGACCAAATCTACGTTTGATTGATGTACCTGAAAATGACGGGGAGAATGGGACCAAGTTAGAAAACTCTTCAGGATATTATCCAGTAGAACTTCCCCAACCTAGCAAGGCAGGCCAACATTCAAATTCAGGAAATACAGAGAACCACACAAAGATACTCCTTGAGAAGAGCAACCCCAAGACACATAATTGTCAGATTCACCAAGGTTGAAATGAAGGAAAAAATGTTAAGGACAGCTAGAGAGAAAGGTCGGGTTACCCCCAAAGGGAAGCCCATCAGACTAGTAGCAGATTTCTTGGCAGAAACCCTACAAGCCAGAAGAGAATGGGGGCCAATATTCAACATTCTTAAAGAAAAGAATTTTCAATCCAGAAATTCCTATCCAGCCAAACTAAGCTTCATAAGTGAAGGAGAAATAAAATCCTTTACAAACAAACAAATGCTGAGAGATTTTGTCACCATGAGGCCACACATAATAATATTAACCTTAAATGTAAATGACTAAATGCCCCAATTAAAAGACACAGACTGGCAAATTGGATAGAGTCAAGACCCATCAGTGTGCTGTATTCAGGAAACCCATCTCATGTGCAGAGACACACATAGACTCAAAATAAAGGGATGCAGGAAGATCTACCAAGCAAATGGAAAGCAAACAAAACAAAACTAAACTAAAAAACAGGGGTTGCAATCCTAGTCTCTGATAAAACAGACTTTAAACCAAAAAAGATCAAAAGAAACAAAGAAGGCCATTACATAATGGTAAAAGGACCAATTCAACAAGAAAAGTTAACTATCCTAAATATATATGCACCCAATACAGGAGCACCCAGATTCATAAAGCAAGTCCTTAGAGACCTACAGAGACTTAGACTCCCACACAATAATAATGGGAGAGTTTAATACCACATTGTCAATATTAGACAGATCAACGAGACAGAAGGTTAACAAGGATATCCAGGACTTGAACTCAGCTCTGCACCAAGTGGACCTAATAGACATCTACAGAACTCTCCACCTCAAATAAACAGAATATACATTCTTCTCAGTACCACATCACACTTATTCTAAAATTGACCACATAATTGGAAGTAAAGCACTCCTGAGCAAATGTAAAAGAACAGAAATCACAATAAACTGTCTCTCAGACCACAGTGCAATCAAATTAGAACTCAGGATTAAGAAACTCACTCAAAACCGCACAACTACATGGAAACTGAACAACCTGCTCCTGAGTGACTACTGAGTAAACAACGAAATGAAGGCAGAAATAAAGATGTTCTTGGAAACCAATGAGAACAAAGACACAATGTACCAGAATCTCTGGGACACATTTAAAGCAGTGTGTAGAGGAAAATTTATAGCACTAAATGCCCACAAGAGAGAGCAGGAAAGATCTAAAATTGACATCCTAACATCACAATTAAAAGAAATAGAGAAGCAAGAGCAAACACATTCAAAAGCTAGCAGAAGGCAAGAAATAACTAAGATCAGAGCAGAACTGAAGGAGATAGAGACACAAAAACCCTTCAAAAAAAATCAATGAATCCAGGAGCTGGTTTTTTGAAAAGAGCAACAAAATAGACTGCTCGCAAGACTAATAAAGAAGAAAAGAGTGAAGAATCAAATAGATACAATAAAAAATGATAAAGGGGATATCACCACCTATCCCACAAAAATACAAACTACCATCAGAGAATACTATAAACAGGTCTATGCAAATAAACTAGAAAATCCTGAAGAAATGGATAAATTCCTGGACACATACACCCTCCCAAGACTAAACCAGGAAGAAGTTGAATCTCTGAACAGACCAATAACAGGTTCTGAAATTGAGGCAATAATAGCCTACCCACCAAAGAAAGTCCAGGACCAGACGGATTCACACCAGAATTCTACTAGAGGTACAAAGAGGAGCTGGTACCATTCCTTCTGAAAATATTCCAATCAATAGAAAAAGAAGGAATCCTCCCTAACTCATTTTATGAGGCCAGCATCATCCTGATACCAAAGCCTTGCAGAGACACACACAAAAAGAAAATTTTGGACCAATATCCCTGATGAACATCAATGTGAAAATCCTCAATAAAATATTGGCAAATGGAATCCAGCAGCACATCAGAAAGCTTTCCACTACAATCAGTTCGACTTCATCCCTGGGATGCAAGGCTGGCTCAACATATGCAAATCAATGAACACAGTCCATCACATAAACAGAACCAACAACAAAAATCACATGATTATCTCATTAGAGGCAGAAAAGCCCTTCAACAAAATTCAACAGCTCTTCATGCTAAAACCTCTCAATAAACTAGGTATTGATGGAATGTATCTCAAAATAATAAGAGCTATCTATGACAAACCCACAGCCAATATCATACTGAATGGGCAAAAACTGGAAGCATTGCCTTTGAAAACCAGCACAAAACAAGGATGCCCTCTCTCACCACTCCTATTCAACATAGTGTTGGAAGTTCTGGCCAGGGAAATCAGGCAAGAGAAAGAAATAAAGGGTATTCAATTAGGAAAAGAGGAAGTCAAATTGTCCCTGTTGGCAGATGACATGATTGTATATTTAGAAAACCCCATCATCTCAGCCCAAAATCTCCTTAAGCTGATAAGCAACTTCAGCAAAGTCTCAGGATACAAAATCAATGTGCAAAAATCACAAGCATTCCTATACACCAATAACAGACAGAGAGCCAAATCATGAGTGAACTCCCATTCACAATCGCTTCAAAGAGAATAAAATACCTAGGAATCCAACTTACAAAGGATGTCAAGGACCTCTTCAAGGAGAACTACAAACCACTGCTCAATGAAAAAAAAAAGAACACAAACAAATGGACTAACATTCCATCCTCATGGACAGGAAGAATTGATATCGTGAAAATGGCCATACTGCCCAAGGTAATTTATAGACTTAATGCCATCCCCATCAAGCTACCGAAGACTTTCTTCACAGAATTGGAAAAAACTACTTTAAAGTTTATATGGAACCAAAAAAGAGCCTGCATTGCCAAGATAATTCTAAGTCAAAAGAACAAAGCTGGAGGCATCATGCTACCTGACTTCAAACTATACTACAAGGCTACAGTAACCAAAACAGCATGGTACTGGTACCAAAACAGAGATATAGACCAATGGAACAGAACAGAGCCCTCAGAAATAACACCACACATCTACAATCATCTGATCTTTGACAAACCTGACAAAAATAAGAAATGGGGAAAGGATTCCCTATTTAATAAATGGTGCTGGGAAAACTGGCTAGCCATATGTAGAAAGCTGAAACTGGATCCCTTCCTTACACCTTATACAAAAATTAACTCAAGATGGATTAAAGACTTAAATGCAAGAACTAAAACCATAAAAACCCTTGAAGAAAACCTAAGCAATACCATTCAGGACATAGGCATGGGCAAAGACTTCATGACTAAAACACCAAAAGCAATGGCAACAAAAGCCAAAATTGACAAATGGGATCTAATTAAATTAAAGAGCTTCTGCACAGCAAAAGAAACTATCATCAGAGTGAACAGGCAACCTACAGAATGCAAGAAAATTTTTGCAATCTACCTATCTGACAAACGGCTAATATCTAGAATCTACAAAAAACTTAAACAAATTTACAAGAAAAAACAACCCCATCAAAAAGTTGGCAAATGATATGAACAGACACTTCTCAAAAGAAGACATTTATGCAGCCAACAGACACATGAAAAAATGCTCACCATCACTGGTCATCAGAGAAATGCAAATCAAAACCATAATGAAATACCATCTCATGCCAGTTAGAATGGTGATCATTAAAAAGTCAGGAAACAACAGATGCTGGAAAGGATGTGGAGAAATAGGAATGCTTTTACACTGTTGGTGGGAGTGTAAATTAGTCAACCATTGTGGAAGACAGCGTGGTGATTCCTCAAGGATGCAGAACTAGAAATACCATTTGACCAAGCGATCCCATTACTGGGTATATACCCAAAGGATTATACATCATGCTACTGTAAAGACACATGCACACATATGTTTATTGCCACACTATTCACAATAGAAAAGACTTAGAACCAACCCAAATGTCCACCAATGATAGACTGGATTAAGAAAATGTGGCACATATACACCATGGAATACTATG
The DNA here is from genome assembly GCF_028858775.2 of Pan troglodytes. Classification (NCBI taxonomy): domain Eukaryota; kingdom Metazoa; phylum Chordata; class Mammalia; order Primates; family Hominidae; genus Pan; species Pan troglodytes. The sequence goes on from NC_086015.1 coordinate 45,296,241, forward strand.
CAGCCATAAAAAAGGATAGGCTCATGTCCTTTGCAGGGACATGGATGAAGCTGGAAACCATCATTCTCAGCAAACTATCGCAAGGACAAAACCAAACACCACATGTTCTCACTCATAGGTGGGAATTGAACAATGAGAACACATGGACACGGGGTGGGGAACATCAAAACCAGGGCCTCTCAGCGGGTAGGGGGCTGGGGGAGGGATAGCATTAGGAGAAATACCTAATTTAAATGACAAGTTGATGGGTGCAGCAAACCAACATGGCACATGTATACCTATGGAACAAACCTGAACGTTTTGCACATGTACCGTAGAACAAACAAACAAACAGACAAAAAAAAACCCCTAAAGACTCCTCCAGAAAGCTCCTAGAACTGATAAAAAAAATTCAGCAAAGTTTCTGGATATAAGAAATACAAAAATCAGTAGCTCTTCTATACACCAACAGTGACCAAGCGGAGAATCAAATCAAGAACTCAACCCCTTTTACAATACCTGCCAAAAATAAATAAATAAATAAATAAATAAATAAATAAATAAATAAATAAATAAAATACTTAGGAATATACCTAACCAAGGAGCCAAAAAGACCTCTACAAAGAAAACTACAAAACACTGCTGAAAGCAATGATAGATGACACAAACAAATGGAAATACATCCCATGCTCACGGATGGTGAGAATCCATCCATGTGTCAATTTCACAATACTGTGGAAATGACCATACTGCCAAAAACAATCTACAAATTCAATGCAATCCTCATCAAAATTCCACCATAATTCTTCACAAAATTAGAAAAAACAATTCTAAAATTCATATGGAAACAAAAAAGAGCCCACATAGCCAAAGCAAGATTAAGCAAAGAGAACAAATCTGGAGGCATCACACTACCTGATTTCACACTTTCCTATAAGGCCATAGTCACCAAAACAGCATGGTACTGGCATAAAAATAGACACATAGACCGATGGAACAGAATAGAGAACCCAGAAAAAAACCCAATTACTTACAGTCAACTGATCTTCAACAAAGCAAACAAAAACATAAAGAGGGGAAAGGACACCCCTTTCAACAAATGGTGCTGGGATAACTGGCTAGCTACAGGTAAGAGAATGAAACAGGATCCTCATCTCTCACCTTATATAAAAATCAACTCAAGATGGATTAAGAACTTAAACCTAAGACCTGAAACTATAAAAATTCTAGAAGATAACATTAGAAAAAACCCTTCTAGACATTGGCTTAGGCAAGGATTTCATGACCAAGAACCCAAAAGCAAATCCAATAAAAGCAAAGATAAGTAGCTGGGACTTAATTAAACTAAAGAGCTTTTGAACAGCAAAAAGAACAGTGGGCAGAGTAAACAGAAAATTCAGAGTGGGAGAAAATCTTCAAAATCTATACATCTGACAAAGGACTAATATCCAGAATCTACAACACACTCAAACAAATCAGTATGAAAAAAAGAAACCCATCAAAAAGTAGGCTAAGGACATGAATAGACAATTCTCAAAAGAAGATATACAAATGGTCAACAAACATGAAAAAAATGTTTGACATCACTAATGATCAGGGAAACGCAAATGAAAACCACAATGTGATACCACCTTACTCCTGCAAGAATGGCCATAATCAAAAAAATCACAAAACAGTAGATGTGGGCATGGAAGCAGTGATCAGGCACTTCTGCCCTGCTGGTGGGAATGTAAACTAGCACAGCCACTATGGAAAACAGTGTGGAGATTCCTTAAAGAACTAAAAGTAGAACTACCATTTGATCCAGCAATCCCACTACTGAGTATCTACCTAGAGGGAAATAAGTCATTATATGAAAAAGATACTTGCACACGCATGTTTATAGCAGCATAATTTGCAACTGCAAAATCGTGAAACCAACCCAAATGCCCATCAATCAACGAGTGGATAAAGAAACTGTGATATATATATATATATATATATATATATATATATATATATATATATATATATGATGGAATACTACTCAGCCATAAAAAGGAATGAATTAACGGCATTTGCAGCAACCTGGATGAGATTGGAGGCTATTATTCTAAGTGAAGTAACTCAGGAATGGAAAACCAAACATTGTATATTCTCACCGATACACGGGAGCTAAGCTATGAGGACACAAAGGTGTAAGAATGATACAATGGACTTTGGGGACTTGGGGGGAAGGGTGAGAGGGAGGCGAGTGATAAAAGACTACAAACAGGGTGCAGTGTATACTGTGAGTGATGGGTGCACCAAACTGTCACAAGTCACCACAAAATAACTTACTAATGTAACTAAATATCACCTGTACCCCAATAACCTATGGAAAAATTAAAAACAAAATAAAACAATGGCAAAATATCATTTCTACCTAGCTGATGAGCAAAGATAAAACAACTGAAGAGGATGTGGGAAAGAAAACAAGTTGCAGTATGCATAGTAGCTGCCATTTGTGTGAAGCGGGGAGGAGAACGAATATCTAACACTTTCTGCATATGCACTAAGCATCTCTGGGGTAGCATACAAAAAGATAATAAAGGCTATCACCAGGGAGGAGAATTTGGTGGCTAGAGACAGGATTGGATGAGAGAGTGTTCATTTTATATTCTTTTTATTGATTGAAATTTGAACCAGAGATTGCCTTAAAGCTTTCCTCAATATCTAGAGAAAGAATATCTTTTGGGGACCTCATTTTGATGCACACGCTAATAGGCCAGGCTGAATGAGGGGCTTTTTGTATCTTCAGAAATTGATACATAACGATTTCCTTTAATATTATTATGGTGCATTATGGTTAGTTTATGAAGGTCTTTCATACATTACCTTCTTGAATCTTTGTAATCACCCTCTGAGACGGGCGTTATTTTAATCTCCATTTTTCAGAGGGAGTGAGTGGGGCTGAGAGAGACAGCTTTTTTTGGCCAGAGAGTAAAGTTCCAGAGCCAGGATTTGGCATTAAGTTAACCTGGTAGCTACATGAGGTTGCATTATTAGATATGTCCAGCCTAGGACGGATATGACAAGCCCACCATATGCTATGGGGGAAAGCAGATGAGGGAGTGGAAGCAGCTGGAAGGCTGAGGCTAGGACAACCAGCAGACGGTGCCAGAGAACTGTCCAGGAGGCCTTCAGGAAGAGGAGGCAAGGCACATGATAAACGTAGAAAGAAGAGCTTCTCCAGGGCCCCACCAGCACCCTAAACTGCAGGCACAGACATGACTAGGGAAAAAGGGAGGCTGGTGCTGGGTGAAGACCCCAGGCTTACACTCAGGAGTAGCGCTGGAACACAGATTTTGGGCATGGCTTCCTGCCGAAACCACAGGGTACCTTCCTTCTAGTCCAGGCTCAGATCTTCCCACACTTGTGGCCTCCTCTCTCCATGCACCATCCCTCCCTGCCTCTTGCTGTCAAAGTCGCTCTGTAAAACCTTCAGCCTAGGAGAGACAGTTGTCCAGGAAGCAGAGGTTAAACCACTGTCAAATGGTGTCTGTCATCTTAACTCAACTGCACTTATAAGGACCAGAAGACTACAGGACCTAGAAGTTTAGACCATGTCCTTTTCGGTGGTAGGATGCCATAGCTATATATTGTAATGTACTGTTCATGCAAACCACCCACCGATTTGACAGAGAGGTGACGCAGAAGGCTGTGAAAGATGCCTGTCAGCAATCCTGGCACATCAAAGAGCCTGGCAATAGCCCTAGGAGCTTATGGCAGAAACTGGTGAAAATCTCAATGGAAAATGGCAAGATCAGGGTAGGAACTTAATTTTGGGGACAATAAAAAGGTGAGCTAAGAGCAGAGATGAAGAGAGTTACTGAGCAGGCAAGGGGTTCATAAAGGTTAAGTGAGTAAAGGAGTTAGGGACTTTTTTCTTCTAAGGAAGAAGAAAGAAACTTTCTGTTTAACTTAGTGGAAGGAAGGAAAATAGGGCTGAGTGTGATATAATTTCCTTCTGGCTCAAGAACTGAAATGATATGAAGAGAAAAAACAACGCAGCTTCCTCTGTTTTCTGCCCCTGGGGTATGGATTCGTCTGTGAATGGAATATGATGCTTATCTTCATATTGATTTTTCTTGGTCCAAAATTCAGAAACAAAATAAGGCCAAATAGGGCCCCCATGGGGTGAAATTTGGTCGTGTAACTTTGCTTTGCAAAGAACAGGACACAGAGTTATGACTGATGGAGGATACATTCTAGTCTCCTTTCACCCCTGGGGCATTAAAACCCTCCGGGAGTTTGAGCACTCTTCGAATAGACACCTGATTTCCCAGCTAGAGATTTGGGTCTCACGGAAGCTGAGATTTCCTCTCAACCAAGTACTCACAGTGAAAACTTCACACCCTCCTAGCATGATATTAACATTTGCCAGAGCCCAAACACAGGAACGAGAATCACCCTGGAAAGGACCGCACTGAGGCTGAAGTCAGGTTTGTTCACAAATGTTTATTTAGCCCACTTAGTCTTACAGTTCACCAAGGTTACACATGGGGACATTTGAGGATAGGGCGGGCATGGCCTGTTTTCATAAACTAGGTTGAAACTTTTTTGGATCTTGATCCCATGAGCCTGGGCAAATATAATCTGATTGGGTTAAATGTCTTTAGAGTTTCTTTCAGGCTGCTTGAGTCTGAGGCAAGTATGAAAAGAAATAAAGAGAACACGATGATTTCTTTGGTGAGGATGAGAATTACACTAAAATTCAGTTTGAGTCTAGTTATTCTCTGTATATAGTTTTGTGGAAAATCAAAACTAAATTCACAAACAAAAAAATTTGAAATACAACAAGTAGTAGACATCTCTGTGACCATTAAAAAAAAATTATCTCCCCACTTCCCCTTCCTCACAGAAGTCCAATTTTAAGTATCCACTCCTCCTTCACACAGCTTGCTCCCAGGAAGATGAGCCCCACTGAGCACCAGGGCAGTTTCTGACCAGTATGAGCTAATCCCAGTAAAGTGATTCTCAGGAAGGCACTAACCCTAATCTGGTCAAAGATACTTTAGGAAGTCTGCTGGTGCCTTCTGGGAAAGATCTCTTTCTGTAAGCCTTAGGCAGGTTGTCTTAGAGAGCCTTTGGAGGTTACATCTTGGTCTGACTCTTGGTATGATGTGTGGAATTGCTGAGAATATCCTGCTATAGTCCAAAAGAGCAGGACACATGAAGATGAAAATTCAAGAAAGAGAAGCCAGGCAGACTTTCAAACCCCGTATACAGCTGGATTCTTCTAGGAAATACAATTTATATATACTCACACTGTTCAAACCAATCTGACTTAGTGTTTTTGTTATTTGCTGATAATATAACTAGTAATGAATACATAACCCTAAGAATACTTTGAGGGACCTTATACCCCCAGTGTATCAGCACTTAGTGTTCAAGAGAAAGGCCCACTCAAGGACCTGCCCAGTGGCTGTGTATACTGAGAGGAAAAACCCTCCTTGAAGTAATTCTTTGAATAGCCAAGGTTTCCAACCTAGTCTAGAAATGTGATGGTCAAAGATGGTACACCTTTGGGCCTCACTCTGTTCAGGTTCACAATGGAGCAGGCACACGGCAGGCCCCACCTCGGCCTGTCGGGGCTCCACAGCTCGGAGCCCACAGTGGGTGTGGAAGAGCTCTCTGTCAGAGCACCACGGGGAGCGGCAGAGCAGCCGGCCACTCCCACGGCTTTCTGCCTTTTTCCCTATTCTTTTTCTATTAGAGCTGTGCCTCCCATACATTTTTAAATTTTTAGTTAACCTATTTGAATTGGTTTGTTTTGTTTGTTTTTTATGCTACTGTTATGGAAATTATAAACCACATGCTAAAAATGCTCTTAATTTTGGAATAACATACCATCATGTGAGCATACTATACATTTTTAAATTATAGCTATCACTTACTGAGTTTACTGGCTCAGGTGTTGGCAGGAGAGGACACAGTGCACTGAAAGGACTGGAACACATGATTAAATCCCCAAGGGTGACTCTGTCTACTCTAAATTCTCCATCAGATTTTACAATCAACTGCAGCCACTGACAATGATGATGAATACTGTCACGCAGTTCTCTCAGAAATAGAGCATTATTGAAAATATCCACAAAATACAAGGTGGATTTAATATGATTTTGGTGCCTGATAAAAAATATTTGATGTTGACAAATGGCCAAGACTGAGGTGACCTTTCACACGATAAAAGCCTGGGCAGTACCCTAGGACATCCCACAGAACCCTGGGTTGAAGGTGGCCACAGAGCCCATGGTAGACAGGGTGGGAGGAATCTCGGGGCCTATTCATCCAACATGTCCTCAATGCACAGAGGACACTTAGTGCTCAGCACTAGAGGGGAGAAGCCCAAGGAAGGGAGCAAGTCAGTCTAACACCAGAAACTGACCCTAACCCTGCATCTTCTTATTAGGTCAACTCAGTATGTATGTATGTATGTATGTATGTATGTATGTATGTATGTATGACGGAGTTTTGCTCTTGTTGCCCAGGCTGGAGCACAATGGCACGATCTCGGCTTACTGTAACCGCCACCTCCTGGGTTCCAGAGATTCTCCTGTCTCAGCCTCCCAAGTAGCTGGGATTGCAGGCACGTGCCACCACACCTGGCTAATTTTGTATTTTTAGGAGAGATGGAGTTCCTCCACGTTGGTCAGGCTGGTCTCGAACTCCTGACGTCAGGTGATCTGCCCGCCTCGGCCTCCCAAAGTGCTAGGATTACAGGCGTAAGCCACCATGCTCAGCCCAACTTTATTTTGCTATAAGACTGAGCAAGCTTTCTGTCATAAGATATTACAGGGATGATAATGATGGTGATGACAATGATGCCGACAGCTAAGTTTACGGAAAGTTTGCTATAAACCAGGCACTTTATGTATATTAACTCATTTATAATCATGCAACAAGTAGATGCAGAAAGTATTATTATTACCTCCCTTTAACAGATGGGGAAATTGAGACACAGGTCAAAAGTCACTTCCACCAACTGGAAAGTAGGAGGAGCTGGAATTTGAACCCTCAGTCTGGCTTCAAAGCCCCTGCTCTTACTCTTTAGGTTATACTGCTTCTCTACTAGGCTTGCATCATCTTCTACTGGCTTCCACCCCTCAATGATCCCTTTTTGGCTCTGTGGTGGTCTGAGTAACTAGTGGGTTTCCACTGGGAGGGGGTTCTGGGAGTCCCCAGTAACTGGACTGAACTGTATTGCGGGGGCACTCAGCAGCTAGGAGGCAACATTATAAAGTATGTGCCAGGTGTTGACCAGAATTATTTGAACTCCTCTAGGTCATGTGCTCCCTGTGGGAAAGGACTGTGGTACACGTATGCTCATAAGCTGAAGATCATCTCTTGATACTCAGGACTGTTCTCACCCTTCTATGTTCCTGCCTGTATGCAGGAATCCTGAAAACTATAATTCCCTGACTCCCATGCCAGGAGGTTCCATTACATTCTGCTGGTGAAATTAATCACATATCATTCGGAAGGCAGACAAAGAGAAGCTGTTATTCACTGGAGACAACACAGGCAGTTGCCTGGGAATTAGTAAATGGCTGGTGTGAGGTTTGCTAATGGCTTCTAGGCCTCCTCCTGAGAATTCAGTGGTACAGGCAGATGGGATTTGTTTTGTTTTTGTTTTTGTTTTTGGTTCGCGGTGATCCTTGCAAGTCCCGACTCCTTGAAAAGTTGCAGAAGCTTCTGATTTTCACTCTCCTCAACCTTTCAATCTCCTGTCTTCAATTCCTTCCTGACTGGAATACCTAGAATGACTTCTGTTTTCTTCACTAGACATTGCCTGATATAAAATGTATACAGGGTTATTATGCTTTTAGTAATAGGAGAGTGAGAGAGGGAAAGAGAGAGATAAGTATAAGAGGAAAGAAAGGAAGGAAGGAGAAAAGAAAGAGAAAGAAGGAAGGAAGGAGAAAGAGAAAGAAAAAGTAAAGAAGGAAGGAAGGAAGGAGAAAGAAAAAGAATAACGAAGGAAGGAAGGAGAGAGAAGGAGAGAGAAGGAGGAGAGGGGAGGGAAGAAGAGGAGGGGAGGGAAGAGGAGGAGAGGGAAGAGGAGGGGAGGGGAGGGAGAGGGAGGAAAGGAAGGAGGGGAGGGGGAGGGGAAGGAGAGGAGGAAAGAAGGAAGAAAGGAAAGAAAGAAAGGAAAGAGGGAGGGAAAGAGGAAGGAAGGAAAAAAGAAAGGCAGGGAGAGATGGACGGAGGGAGAAAAGAAAAATAGCCTAATGTTTCCCAAGAGAAGAATGGATAAGCAAACCATGTTATAATCATTTAACAGAACACTACTCAGCAGTTAAAATAAAGAAACTAATCTACATGAGTAAACATTGTTAAGCCTCAAAAATACGAAGGGACATGATGGGGCTTCTGGGGTACTGCAATGCTGTTTGTCAGCCTGGTGTGCTGCTGGTTGCACAGCTGTATTTTGCTTATGAACATTCATCACGTGGTCACTTGTGATGTTCTTTTTTTTTTTTTTTTTTTGAGATGGAGTCTTGCTCTGTCGCCCAGGCTGGAGTGCAGTGGCGCAATCTCGGCTCACTGCAAGCTCCGCCTCCCGGGTTCATGCCATTATCCTGCCTCAGCCTTCCGAGTAGCTGGGACTACAGGCCCCCACCACCATGCCCGGCTATTTTTTTTTGTATTTTTTAGTAGAGATGGGGTTTCACCGTGTTAGCCAGGATGGTCTCGATCTCCTGACCTCATGATCCGCCTGCCTCAGCCTCCCAAAGTGCTGGGATTACAGGCGTGAGCCACAGCGCCCGGCCTCACTTGTGATTTTCTCTAGGTATATTAATTATCAAAAAGTTTACAAATAAATAATAACAATGGCAACAACAATAACTACTTCTAAGTGGAAGGTGGAGATTGTAAATAATTTGTAAAGACAAGTCTTTCAACTCAAAGCAATGCTTTGAGAAAGGTATTATTTTTCCCACTTAATAAACAGAGGCTCACAAGGATCAAATGACTTGCCAACAATCCCCTGGACTTTTGTTCAAGCCTCTGGGTCCAGTACCTCAGCTTGTAACCAGTGCCCTCTACTGAGGGTGGATCAACTGAGGTCAGGAGTTCGAGACCAACCAGGCCAACATGGTGAAACCCAGTCTCTACTAAAAATACAAAAAATTAGCTGGGTGTGGTGGCAGGCACCTGTAATTCCAGCTACTCGGGAGGCTGAGGTAGGGAGAACTGCTTGAACCCGGGAGGCAGCGGTTTCAGTAAGCTGAGATCATGCCACTGCATTCCAGCCTGAGTGACGGAGACTCCGTCTCAAAAAAAGAAAAAGAAAAAAAGACCAGATGTGGTGGCTCACACCTGTAATCCCAGCACTTTGGGAGGCCAAGGTGGATGGATCACAAGGTCAGGAGTTTAAGACCAGCCTGGCCAAGATGGTGAAACTCCATCTCTATTAAAAATACAAAAATTAGCTGGGTGTGGTGGTGCATGTCTGTAATCCCAGCTACTCAGGAGGCTGAGGCAGAAGAATTGCTTGAACCCGGGTGGCAGAGGTTGCAGTGAGCCAAGATTGCACGACTGTACTCCAGCCTGGGGGACAGAGCAAGACACCGTCTCAAAAAAATAAAAAAAAAAAAAATTAGTCAGGTGTGGTGGTGCATGTCTGTAGTTCCGGTCACTTGGGAGGCTGAGGCAGGAGAATTGCTTGAATCCAGGAGGCAGAGGTTTTGGTGAGTTAGGATCATGTCACTGCACTCCAGACAGAGAGAGGCTCCATCTAAAAAAGAATAGGACTGGTAACCTAAAGAATATAAATAAGGTAGAAATGAATAAAAATAAGGCAAGGAAGGTTATCATTTAGACAACCAAGCCAGGAAACAACTTAAGATTCACAGAAAAACAATGATGGGATTATCAGAAGAAAATAAAAATATGTACACAAACATACATACAAATAAAACATGAAAAACAAAGCTGGCAGGATTCCATGGAAGGTCAAAGTCTCAGGAGAATGAGATTAAAATCAGGAAGTGGCAAAGAGAGAAGAATGTTATGGTAGTGAAGGTCAGTCCTCCACTCACTCCGTAACCCAGTGTTGGGCCAGTCACAGACCTTGAGATATACATGATACAACCTCACTCTCAAAGACTCACCATCAAATGGAGAACTAAATTCCCATACAACATGTTACAGGCTGTAACATCATAGAGGAATCTCTGAAGGTCATCTAGTGTTAGGAGCCTGAGCTTTGTAGTCTGATACCCTGGGTTGAAATCCTATCTCCACTGTTTCCTGGCAATATTATTCTCAGCAACATGCAAACTAAACTATTTTTGCCTTGTTTCCTCAATGGTAAAATAATAGTAGCTCACAGAGCTGCTGTGAGGAGTAAATGAGTTAACAATTACACTTGAAACAATGTCTGGCATACAGTAACTTGTTATCTATTCTTAGCTATTATTATATAAAGTGCCTTGGAGCCCTTTGGAAATACTAATTTCATCTGCAGTAGGCATGGAAGGCTTCATGGCAAAAGTGACATTTCATCTTGTGTCTTGAAGGATTAGAGGCAGTTTGAAAGGTGGAGACAAAGCAAAATGACTCTCAGTAAAGAGAACAGTGTGAACCAACATATGAAGGTATGGAACAGTGTGTGAATTCAGGGCCCAGCCCGGAGGGTTGATGTCACTGGTAAAGTTTGCAATGCAGGATGCTAAGAGATGAGTGGAGAGATGCTACAGTCTGAGTGTGTCCCCCAAAATACGTGTTGGACACAATTCTCAGCGCAACAGTGTTAGGAGATGGGGCGTAATGGGAGGTGATGTTTAGGTCATGAGGGCTTTGCCTTCATGAATGGTTTACTGCTGCTATAAAAAGAGCCTGCAGGAGTGGGTTTGCTCTCTTCTGCCATGTGAAGACAAAACATCCCTCCCCTCTGGAGGATGCAACATTCAAGGTGCCATCTTGGAAGCAGGGACTGGACCCTCACCAGACAATGAACCTGCTCATGCCTTGATCTTGGACTTCCCACTCTACAGAACTATGATAAATTAATTTCTTTTCCTTATAAATTACCTAGTCTGTGGTATTGTTATAGAAACAAATGGATTAAGACAACAGATCATTTGAGACCAGCTGTGACAGGCTTTGTGTACCATGTTCAAGAGTTTGCACTTTTGTTGGTAGGAGAGAATCATGAGTTTTTCTGAAAAAGAAAGTAATCATATACGTTTTATAAAAATAATGTGACTTCTGGTCAAAATGGCTGGCAGTAGTGATGTGAAAAGTCCCCCTTTTGTCCAAACACACTGAACCAAAACGTAAAGAAACAAGCCAAAAATGGCCTCTCTCACCACTCCTTTTTGACATTGTCCTAAAAAGTATTAGCTAATGCAGTAACAAGAAAAGAAAATAAAAGATCTATTTGAGAAAAACTACAAAAATCTGATGAATGAAATTTTAAAAAACCTAAATAAATGGAGAGACATTCCATGTTCTCATTGGATAGGGACACTCAATACTGTCAAGAGGTCAGCTCTTGTCAACTTGATCTATAGATTCAATGCAATTGCAATCAAAATCCCAGGAGATTATTTTGTGAATGTTGACAAACTGACTCTAAAAGTTATATGGAGAGATAAAAGACCCAGAATAGCCAATGCAGTATTGAAGAACAAAGTTGGAGGACCGACACTTTCCAACTTCAAGATGTACTAAAAAGCGACAGTAATCAAGACAGTGTGGTACTGGTGAAAGAACAGACAAACAGATCAACGGAATAGAATAGAGAGCCCAGAAACAGACCCACATAAATATAGTCAACTGATCTTTGATGAAGAGCAAAGGCAAAACAATGGAGCAAACATAGTTTTTTCAAGAAATAGTGTTGGAACAACTGGATATCCACATGCAAAACATGAATGCAGACACAGATCTTTTACTCTCACAAAAATCAACTCAAAATGGATCACAGACATAAATGTAAAATGCAAGACTTACAGACCTCAATGTAAAATGCAAAACTATAAAACTCCTAAAAGATAACATAGGAAAACAAATCTAGATGACCTTGGGTATGACAATGACTTTTTAGATACAACACCAAAGACATGATCCATGAAAGAAATAACTGATAAGCTGGGTTTTGTTAAAACTTAAAACTTCTGCCACAGACTGGGAGAAAATATTTGCAAAAGACACATCTGATAGACTGTTATAAAAAATACACAAAGAATTCTTAAAACTGAACAGTAAGAAAACAGTTGATAAAAAAAAAGCCAAAGACCATAACAGACACCTCACCAAAGAAGATATATAGATGGCAAATAAGCATATGAAAAGATGCTCCACATCGTTTGACATCAAGAAATGTAAATTAAAACAATGATATACCACTACACACCTTTTAGAATGGCCCAAATCTGGAATATTGACACATCAAATGCTAGCAAGGATGCAGAGCAACAGGAACTCTCACTCATTGCTGGTAAGAATGCAAAACGGTACATCCACTTTGAAAGACTAAGAATGCTCTTACCTTACTATCTAGCACTTGTGCTCTATGGTATTTACTCAAAGTGAAAACTTATGTCCACACAAAAGCTTACCCCACAGAGGTTTATAGCAGCTTTACTCATAATTGCCAAAATTTGGAAGCAAGCAAGGTAGGTGCCATTCAGTAGATGACTGAATAAACTGTGGTATACCCAGATAATGAATTATTACTCAGCGCTAAAAAGAAAGGAGCTATCAAGCCATGAAAAGTGTATACAATGAACTTTGTAATTTGTCAGTGTAGGTTCATCGACTGTGACAAATATAATGCCTGGTGGGGGATGTTGATAGTGCGGGATGCTGTGCATGTGTGGAGGCAGAAAGTATATGGGAAATCTCTGTACTTTTCTCTTCATTTTTCTGTGAACATAAAACTCCTCTAAAAAATTAAGTTTCTAATTAAAAAAAGGAAATACATACCTCGATTTGAAAGAAAAGAAAAAGGGCTCCTGGAAGGTACTGAAGAGAAGGGTTGGAAGTAGAAACCCTCTGGGGACCTTGGCCAGGGTGTTCACCCAGGGGCAAGCTTTAGCATCAGCCTGGTGGGTGCTCGAGGCCACAGGCCCACCAGAACTGAGTTTCCTGGCCGATGCTGGGGTCAGGAAGATCTGTCCTGTCTGTAGAACAGGCAAGAAAACTCTGCCCACCAGGTGAGAACTCTGTAGGGAGGCTGCCATGGGTGGAAAAAGAATTATTCCTGAGACATCAGAGGCCTTTGGTGGGAGGTGACATTTAAGATAAGGCCTAAAGGAGAAAGGGAGGCAGCCACACCAGGGGAAGAGCAAATGAGCAGAGGGAACTCCAGGCAGAAGCGCTCTAAGATAGCAAAGGTCCTCATGGCTAGGAGCTGATGAGTGAGGTGAGGGGGTCGATGGCAGACTGCAGAAGGCCTTGAGTCCAGAGGACATCCAGTGGAGTAAGAACAAACAGAACGAGGCCACTGAAGGGAGGTTGAGAGGGAGGGAAGAAGAAACAAGTGAACCTGGAGAGGAAGGGGAGAGGGATGAAAGAGGGCAGAAGTGACAGATGGCAGGAAGAAGAGAGGGATGGAGGAGGAAGAATCATGTTGAGGAAATGGAAATCAAACACAGGACTGAGATCTCATCCCACATGTTTTCCTGTGCAGGAGCTCATCACACTTTCTCATTCCACAAATTGAGCCTGAAACAGTAAGAGGGGCTGTGTTCTGCTGCTATGGTACCTGTCCACTGCTGGGAATGTGCTCTCTTTGCTTCGGTGAAGCCCATCCATCTTTGAGGGGCCCAATTTCTCTCCCTCCTGCTGCCTCCGTGAGCGCCTGCTGTGCATCAGCATCATGGAGGTCCCCATCTATTTACTGTGCATGGGCTTTGTGATCCTGGACTCCTTCTGAAACCCTAGCCCCTGCTTCTCTGCAATCACTGGGTGGGGGGTTGGAGGGACATGGCTTCTTCCTGCCACAAATGCTTGGAAAGTGGAACAGAGGGCATGCCTCAGCCTTCTGAGTTTGAGACTAATGCTCCATGTGAGGATCCCATGAAGCATTCCAACATACTGCACTGGCAAAACAGGGGCCGAACTGATGCTGATGCTGAGCCCACTTAAAAGTTGAGTGGCAGAACCTTTTTTCCTTACCACATGTCTGTCACAAGAGGTCTCAGCCCTGTTATCCTGGAGAAACACCTATATCACCATAAAACACACAGATTTCCAGGTGCCTCCAGATCCAGCAAATCAGTGTCCTTTGGGAGTTAGGAGCCAATCCTGTTTTTAAAGTCCCATAGATTAAGAGCCACTGAATTCAACTGAAGCCAAAGAAAAATGAATACAACTAGCTGATTTGTTTCCTCCAACACCTGAGATGCTTTCTATGGCCCACTGCTGATTTCAAAAGTGAACTGCCTTGCCAGACAGAAACACTGTGTCTCCATAAGAGGCTGAGGATGGTAACACTGTCAGAAGTTTTTGGGTGGGTTAATGCATTATCACATTTCAGAACATAAACATCAGCCCACTGTATCCAAGGTCACAAAGGATGATGCTTTCCTGGCAATGTTACACTTTTAGCACCTATAGGTCAAAGGCCTAACACAAGTCAGTAAGTCTTTAGTCAACAACTGACCAGGCAGCACTTTGCCTCATCGGTTTACAGTAGATAAAAATTGCCCATCACCACTCAGGGTATTCCCTCTATCATCTGATTCTGCTAAGAAATGGAAAAACCAGACACCCAAATAATATCATACACCATATACAGAAAATAATATCCAGCTTAAAATGCAATAGATGGAAAACAATATTTGGCTTGTAAGTCTAACATATAAACTCAAACCAGAAACCTACTGAAATACTTTTAAAAATTGGCTTTTGGTTTTTCTGATGGATGAACTATTTCAGTTTTTCTGTCAATATGAAGAGATAACATTAGGATTCAAAAGACGAACACATTAGCTTTTCCTAAGAGTTTAAAGATAAAGAGTTTAGGGATCACTATTCAATTTCAAATTGGTCAGTATCCAAAAGTCAGCCCCCCAAAACTTCAACACTGTTCCATTATTGCCTCTGTCTAATGTTTTCCTGTTGTTAAACTAATAAGTTAACCAGAATTATTGCTATTTGGAAACATTTAAATCTTCCTATTGTTTTTTCTCCCTTAAATCAAAAAGAAAATAAGATTCTGACCTAGCTGCAAGAAATACAGGTCTCAGCTACCATAATCATGCCCTCTGTTGTTGAAGATTAAGTCACTTAACAACCACACTCTCCAAACTGTGTATGAGGAAAGTGATAACCCTGGGAAGGTTGTGAACTTTCATGCATATTTAGGGGATCCTCAAGTCATAGAGAGTCAAACAGAAGAGATATTCAAAATCTTTAAGAAGCTGGTATGGCATTGGACTGAGAAGTCAGGATGGGCACCATGACCAACCCAAAGGGATGCACACTGGTGTGTACCAGTTGAATCTCAGCCCTGGGGTAAAGCATCAGATTTGGAATGCCTGAACTCTTTAAAGGGTCATTGAAGGTGATAAGGAAACTTGACAATTCAGTGAGTCAGAACAACAAATCAGTGAGTTAGGGTTAGTGGGTGAATGCTTGCAAAAATGGCTGCAATTATTCTCCCAGCATCCACACCTCTGACAATGCGACACTGCAGCTCCTCCCATCAAGACCTAGAGTCTATTTCTCATCCTTGAATCTGGGCTGGCCTTGTGACTTGTGTTGGCCAACAGGATGTGATGGAAGTGATGTTGTGCAGATCCAAGCCTAGAACTCAAGAGGCTTTGCACACTTCAGTTCTCTCCTTTGGGTCTATGTCTATGAGAACAAGCCTGGGCTATCCTGCTGGTGAACGAGAGGCCACGTGGGGCAGAACTGGCCCAGTCGTCCCAGTTAAGATCCCAGATATGTGAGACAGACCAGCTGAGATTAGCAGTGCCACCAACCCCACTAGCAGCTGACCAAGGATGCATGAGGGAGCACAGCATTCAACCCCTAACCCTAAAAGTCACTGGATTGCCAACTTTCCTTATAACCTGCAATGATTCTTTAAAGAGTTCAGGTATTCCAAATCTCACACTTTACCCCAGGGCTAGGATTCAACCAATAAAATCCCATCAAGACAAGCAAGAGGCTTCCTGGCAGTGCCCAGCCTATTAAATGGCTGGCCTGCAGAATCATGAGCTATGTACGTGGCTTTTGTTTTAAGTCAGTAAATTTGAGGGTGATTTGTTAATGCTGCAATATTTAACTGAAAGAGTTGGGGGTCTCCTAAAAATTTAGATCAGGAGATTCTTATGTTCTGTGATCCTTTTGCTAAGGAGGAATAACTTATAATCCCAGTGAGCACACTATTTTTGTTGCTTTACTTCTAACCATCATAGCTTACATATTTTTCCACATTGCCAATCTGTATTTATTATAATAATCAATAATAGCTATAAAATATTCCACTGAAGGAATACAGTATAGTTTACCTAATCATGCTCATGTTGGTAGGCTTTTAGATTGCTTCCAATTTCTGAGAAGTATAAATAAGCTTATACATCTAACATATTCTATATTTTGGATGATTTCTTTATGAGAAATTCTTAGGAGCAGAATTACCAAGTCAAGGTTATTAACAGCAATATGGCTCTTGAAATAGGCCATCAGATATTTTCTACAGGGACTGAACCAATTTTCACCAACACCAGCAGAAGAAGAGCACCAGTTTCATCACACGCTTGCCAGCACTAGATTTATTTTTAGGAGGTACAAATTTAGTAGATGAAAAGTGGAAAAATGAGAGCATTGGTTACATTTCTTTGAATGGATAAAACCCCGGAGGAACCATTGAGCTGTCTGATTTATATATCACCGAATAAATGAGGCTGGCATACAATTTGAAACTGCAAAGAACTAACTAAGGAAGAGGTCAATGCTACTCAGATACTTAATACTGGAACATTTCCAGCAGCTCTAAATTGTGGAAACTGGTGGGTATTTGCTTTTCTAAAACAAGTTTTAGAGGAAGAACTCTCAGGTGAATATGCGTAAGTTTCCGCTAAATGTATGCTTATAAGGGGCATTATTTTACATAAGCATATTGAAGGGATAACAATAACTTGAAAGCAAATAAACTCTACAGGATTTTGTCTTAAGTTTTCACTGGTTTCTGTATTAAAATTATTCTATAGTTGCTAAACACTACCCAAACAATATGACACACCTGTGTGAACCTTTATCTTAAGGCCTACAATGCATGCACAAAGTCACTACACAGCCTGGTGAGGCTCCTGTACCCTTCTACGGCACCCCCAGATGGTTGTACAAAAGCATCACACAGATCCCAGTTAGGAGAACACTATGGGGATACCGTCCTAGCCATGATACAAGTGATTTGTGGCTCACAGCAGTTAAAGCACTGAAGTTTACAAAAGAGTTAATTTTCTCTTCTCTCTTATGATTAAATTTTGATCATTTTACAGATTATATATATATATATATATATATATATATATATATATTTGATATATATTTGGTATCTTGCTGGTCTAGAATGGCCAAGACCTGAAGTCACAACAGGGAAGTGGTTGAATACAGATTGAGCAGGAGGGTCATAAAAGACTGTTAGGTGTGTTAGGTGTGACTGAATTCCTCAGGCTCAGGGACTTGTCCAAGGCCTTGCAGCCCATGTGGATGGAGCAGGACTAGGCTCAGAAAGGGTCAAAGGAGGCTGCTGTATTTCACTACAAAATGAAAAGGCGTGATTTCTGAATCATTTATTGCCTGGGGATCATCCACACTGCCTGCTGCCTTCATTAGTCAAGACTGAGAGCCCAGCGAGATGGGGAAAAATCAATACCCTGCAGGGATGGTGCTGTTGATACAGAGAATATTATACTAACTAGGTTTTTTCCTCTTAACCAGCTGGCATTTTATTTCATTTTTAAAAGAAATGCTATTCAATCTTTTAAGATTAGGGGAAATGTGCACTTCACTATAACGACAGAATAGAATGGACAGAATCTTCCCAGGACCCAAGATACCTTCTAA
The DNA here is from genome assembly GCF_028858775.2 of Pan troglodytes. Classification (NCBI taxonomy): domain Eukaryota; kingdom Metazoa; phylum Chordata; class Mammalia; order Primates; family Hominidae; genus Pan; species Pan troglodytes. Next base: position 45,314,277 of record NC_086015.1, read on the forward strand.
TTAGCTCTAAGTTATACACCAGGAACTGATATAACACGTGAGCACTAACTTTATTTAATGGTATATAGCCAGCTGAAAAGATTTCACACCAATCCTAATTTATTTAATTTTCAACCAGACAATAGCTTAAGCACTGGGTAGAAGAGTTGATCATTATTTTCTACAGAGACAGGCTTTCTGGCGTGCTACGTTTAGAGTATTACAAAGGCATACATCTGAGGAAATGCACTTACTTTAATGCATTTTAAGTATCTTTATTTTAAATATCTATTAATACAATGAAGAAACATAAAAAACCATAAAATCAAAAGGCTGAATCACCATTTAATGCACATTGTCAGATATGTCATCACTAAAGCATCTCACAATCAAGGTATTTAAGAAAAATAAGTGAGTCATTACTCTTGGGAAAGGACATTCTAAGAGTTATTTGATGTTGACTATCTGAAGTAAAACTAAGGTTTACGGTTGCAAAACAATCTTGGCTTTTTGGTTAATAAATATATTTATATCGATAAATTTAACATTTTCTACTTAGTAACAGAGGCCCAGACGTAACTGATACTGAATGGTAAGAGTCTGAACAAGAATATGGGGAAATTATGATGATGCGAAGCACCTGAATGAGGGAGGTGATCATTTCCTACGCTCTCAGGAAAAACTACTTACATACAAGCACTGAGAAGAATGTTTGGCAAACAAAGAATTGAACAGATGTATTGAAAGGTGTTGGCTATTAAAATATCACATTCAAAAGTCATGAAATGTCAAGCATTCAAATATAAATGAGCAAATGTTATAACTTTTTAAAAGTCATTTTTAAAAATTACAACATTGCCTCTGATAATTGCCTTTGAAATGTGCTTAACTTTTCTATCAAAGATAAATGGAATTTTCCTTAACTTATTATTAAGTAGAAACAAAAACCATCTGAATCAAGACTTAATGGAATGGTTTAAGCAAGTTAGCAAGTAGGGCTTTTCGTATGTCTGGAAACCAGGAATCAGAGAGGAAAGGGATGCCAGCAGTCCTGCTTTTAAGTGCCAGGGGGAGAAAGAATACAGAAGAATGGATGGTTGACGGGAATGAGGAGTGACAGATTATTCTCTGAATAATCAAATCGGTGCTCTAAAGAGGCAGTTTCATGAAAACTCCGCATGTTGTAATGAGCCATTTATTTAACTATCCGCAAAGTTCTTCAAATATTTACAATATTGCCCAGATGTGGTGCAGCTTTATTTACTTCCCAATTACTCCAAAAAGTTCAGATTCTAACTTGCAAAACACTGCTTATTTTAAGTGAACAGACAAATTTAAAATAGAGTACTAATAAAAAGCTCTGATTCCAAATTAAAAATCCACAATGAATGTCTATTGGGGGACTATGGATAATTGAAAGCACTTCAGTGATCTATGTTAGCAAACTGTCTATCGTTGGCTCTATATATGTCAAATTTTAGATAGACGAGTTTATTTAAACGTTCAGAAATCTAAATGATCTACTCTAATTGAATATGGGGGAATTTTATAATATTAAATAATAAGTAAAATCATTCTAAAATATAGAATATACTGAAACAGACTATAGACAAAGACTAGAAGACAGAATTGTGCATTTATGTCAGAAGGAACAAAATATCACATTCAAAAGTCATGAAATGTCAAGCATTCGAATATAAATGAGCAAATGTTATAACTTTTTTAAAGTTATTTTTAAAAATTATAGTATTGCCTCTGATAATAATTATTTGCCTTTTAAGTGATTTTGACTCACGCTTTTCTCAGAGTTTGGACAAAAAGGTTTTCCTATTTTTGAATAACACTTAAAGAACTTCAAACTCAGGAGCCTATACTGGGATATTTTACTCTGCCTAACGTAAGATTCAATTGTTGAAGGTATCATAGCAAGAAGTAAAACTCCAGGGAGGCTATTAACAATTTAGCATTTCTAGTTCACGCTAGAGTATTAATTCCACTTCCCAAAGAAAGAAGAGTGGTATTCATTAAAATTAAGATCTTGTGACTGCAGAAATGTACCACCGCATTTATATTAGAGCACATTAAGAATAACATGCAGCTGTCTCTGTGAATTCAGTGAGGTTAGTGAGGTCTCAGCTTGAGTTTTCCCTATTTCTTTGCATGGGTAAAATACAATCAACTTTTGATTATTCACAAATGGAAGTGAGTTTCTGCAGACATGTCCAGCAATGTCCTCTGAAATAAGGGGTTTCCTGTGCCAGGGAGTAGTGATGATCTTCAAGATCACAGCTGTAAAGGCGCTTTTTCTGCACTGTGGTTTCCTTCTGACATGCTCAAGTCTGTAATTCAGGGTCACCTTGGGTAGCATGCCCTGGGAATACATCTGTGCTGGGAGGTAAGCTGTGCCAGGGGGAAGAGCAGCCTGCAGTAGTATCTGGGATTGAATTTGGGGGCTGTATGGGCACAAGAGGTCGGGGCAGGGTGGGGGGCAACCAAAAGGTGTTCAGAGCTCCCCAAGGATTCTTAGAAATATTTGGGAGGGGGCCGGATACATGCCAAGTAGGTGCCATCACTATTGTATTTGGATGCTAAAGAAACAGACAACAGGGCAGGTGTGATGGCTCACGCCTGTAATCCCAGCACTTTGGGAGGCCAAGGTGGGTGGATCACCTGAGGTCAGGAGTTCAAGACCAGCCATGGTCTACATGGTGAAACCCCGTCTCTACTAAAAATACAGAAAATTAGCCAGACGTGGTGGTGGGCACCTGTAATCCCAGCTACTTGAGACACTGAGGCAGGAGAATCGCTTGAACCCAGGAGACGGAGGTTGCAGTGAGCCAAGATCGCGCCATTGCACTCCAGCCTGGACAATAAGAGCAAAGCTCCCCCTCAAAAAAAAAAAAAAAGAGACAACATTCGAAGACTGGAAAATGTGGGGCAACTCAGTATGATATGTAAAACAGTGAACAATCTGCCTAGTGTATAAGCCACTGAGTATCTCCAAGACAAATATTTAAGAGAAGACAGTGTAGAAAGAGTCTATGCATGGACAGCCCCCAAACAGGGACATGTTGACTTAGAAGAAACATAGAAACTGTTAAAACATTGATAAGTGTAACACTTAGGTTCTTAGTTTTTAGTAGCAAGCTGCAGAGATCAACCCTAGTTGATTTAGCAGAGAAAGTCTGGGAGCTCATAATTCTGAGGGGGGCTGGAAAACTTGAAGCTAAGCTGCCAGGAGCAAAGCCCATAACCAATCACCACTACTGCTACAAGACACTCCAGCTGGCACTAGGCCATGAGTAGAAAGGCAGTGATACTGCAACTATGACTGGCAACAGCCCTGTTTCTGCTTCATAATGCCAGGAAGTCAATCTGGCAAACCAGGATCCTGTCGCTTCTCCAGAGAGTGAACTCATCAACTCTTGCTTCTATTGTCACTAGCTCCTGTGTCAAAGTGTGGAATGAGGCAGTCTGACAGGGAGAGCTGAGATCTCCTGCATTTGGCCCAGCTGCAGGGTAGGGAGGCATAGTGAGAACGCAGTATTATCACCAGAGGCTGTTTTTGTTTCCTGCCAAGCATTATGAGGTGGGGAACATTCTCCTAATATAGAGAAGGGTGCACACACTGGGCCACCAAAATGATACATGCTCTGCAGAAAAAAGTTACTATCTGGTTATGTTGCTTAAATGGTGGAGAGAAAAGAGATGTGAATAGGAATGAGGACAGAAGCCAGAGCTTGATGGAGATAAAAATAAATGGGTTGCTAACTTGGAAGGTGATTCAAAACTGGAATAGGACAGTGAGTGAAGGTGCAGCAGCAGAAAAATACTGGGAAAAGGCCACACCCATGCGGCTACTCGGCCTGATTCCATGTGCCACCCTTGGGAATCCTCCTCTGTGCTTTGACAGCAAAAAAAGGGCTGTGCCTGGAGGAGAAAGATTTAGATACCAGGGAGGGAAGCTCCAGCCCTTAGTGAAGGTAGGTGCTTTTTTCTTTTAAACTAAGTATGTTAATATTTTTCTTGATGATAAAGATGCATTGTAAGAGACTTCCATTCCAATAATATAACATTAGAGACTGGATAGACTAAAATTTCTCACACTATAAATGTGCTGATAAAATAGAGCCCACATCCCCCTACAAATAAAGCTAAATTAGGCTGGGTGTAATCACTCACACCTGTAATCCAAGCACTTTAGGAGCCAAGGCAGGAGGATTCCTTGAGCTCAGGAGTTTGAGACCAGCATGAGCAATACAGTGAGACCCCATCTCTACAAATATATTTTAAAAATTCAGCTGGGCGTGGTTGCAAGAGCCTATAGTCCTAGCCACTTGGGAAGCTGATTCAGGAGGATTGCTTGAGCCTAGGAGTTTGAGATTACAGTGAGCTATGATTGTACCACTGCACTCTAGCCTGGGTGACAGAGCAAAACCCCGTTTCATTCATTCACTCATAACATACATACATACACATATAATATATAGCTAAAGTGGTAAGGAAATAGGAAAATCCTCAGTGGGAAAACACACAGAAAAAATTAAAACCTGGAGCTGTTGTGGCTGCCTCAGAACATGCCCATTTTGCTACCCAAAAGCTTGAGTTTCCACAGCATTTAAGGGCAGATACAAGAAGAAACGTGAAAACAACACATCCATGCCCTCAGGAAGAGTAGAGATTATCCCTGCACTAACACAGGGACAGCCGAGGAAGCTTGATTTGCAGGGCCTGAGCACTGAGTCCAAGCTAAATGTCCCTGACATCAGCAGCTATGGTCTGGCTTGTATATGGTTTGGTTTACAACTACAGTAGGTCCAGAAAACTTAGCAAAAACACACATGTGCATGCACATGTACACACAGGATTGTGTCTCTGAGAGTAATACCCCTAGGGTACCTGGAAGAATAAAAAATAAAACAGCGCACGAGGGACACATCCTCAACACAGCCTGTGCAGCATCCCTACAGACAAAAAGATAACTCTGAAGATAAGCATCTCACAGACTCAAATTACAAACACAAGGGACTTCATGTAACCAAATTACTGAATAAAAACTACAAAAAAAATGATTAAGTTGATTATAGGTATAGAAGAAGGAATCAGAAAAGGAAAGATCAGGACATAGATACTGGAAACAGATACTGGAAATAATTGAAAGAAAACTCCATTCAAATACAAAAAGTGAAAAAATGTGGTTGCTGAAATTAAAAATTCAAAGACTGGGTTAAGCAGTAGATAAGCAATAGAGAAAGAGAGATCAAGTAAGTCAGAAAATAGATACAGGTTGAGTATTCCTAATCCAAAATCCAAAACCCAAAATGCTCCAAAATCTGAGAGTTTTTGAATGCTGACATGATGTTCAAAGGAAATGCTCATTGGAGCATTTCAGATTTCAGATTTTTGGATTAGACATGCTCAAGCCATACATATATGAAAATATTCCAAATCCAAAACACTTCTGGTCATTTTGGATAAGGGATACGCAACCTGTATGAAGAAGCCATTCAGAACACAAAACAGCTAAAGTGAAGGAAAATATGTATAAGAAGAGGGTAGAATCACAGAATCCAACATTCATTGAATAAAAGCTTAAGAAACAGCAGCTTTATTGCTTTCATAACTTTCATACTTTCTAGAAGACTATCAGCTTTATTGTATGAAAGTTATTTTATAAATAAAATGTATGAAAGTTATTTTTAAAGTATGAAAGTTGAAAGCTTGTAACTGTAAAACATGAAAGTTATTGATTAATAACTTTCATACTTTCTAGAAAATTATCAGCTAATACCTTTTAAATATTGCTGCAGGAAGCAATATTTTGCTACAGGAATATTGCTGCAGGAAGCAACATTCTCTAGATGTTTCATGAAACATCTAGAAACACTGTTATGAAACTGTAGAACAACAAAGATAAAGGGAATATATATATTTTAAGGGATGGGGTCTCCCTATGCTGCCCAGGCTGGAGTGCAGCAGTTATTCGTAGGTGTGATCATTGCATACTACAATCCCAGATTCCTAGGGTCAAGCAATCCTCCTGCCTCAGCCCTCCCAGTAACTGAGACTGCAGGCTCATGACATTGTGCCCAGCTATGAGATTTTAAAATCAGAGAAAAAAGACTGATTACCTATAAAAAATGGCAATTAGATTCAAAGTAGCCTTTTTGACATTTACAACAGAATGGCAGAAGATAGTGGGGCAATGTTCTAAAAGTACTGAAAGACCATTATAGGAAGACTAAATGTTTTAGAACGATTACTTTAGAATACCATAATTTTAGTTATACAATTATGCCAAAAGTCGGTTAAAATACTTTTCTAAAACACAGGTTTTATCGGTAAAAACCCTTCATGAAAAAAATTACCAAGTGAGGTATTTTAGAAAGAACAGATTTGAATCCAGAAGGAAAGAATAAGCTGCACTAAAAAATAATAAGCAAATGAATTTTGGTAAATATATGGGTAAATCTAACCAATGCCTTTTAGGGAAAAAAAAACATGACACATTTTAGAGGTATATTTACAAATGGGTCTAAAACACTAGATGACAATAACATACAGGCTGGAAAGGGGCAAACAGGACTGAAGGATTTAAAGTCATTGCATTGTTTGGGAGAAGGCTAGAAACCTTGATGAACTTTAGTGTTTTTCAAACCATCTGTTGTGAAGGCTCCTCAACCTTTTTTCCAGTCCATCATGAACTGATCTTTTCTAAAACATAATAAAAATAAATCACTAGGAAAATGATCATATCCTTAGATATACTGGCATCATCAAATGGACCAAATGTTTCTAAATGCTTCTTTGCAATCTCTATACTTTCACATTGTGAATTAATACACAACAGTCCTTAGACTGGTGCCAATCTGTGGGCCACTCTTTGTGCCACATTGTTTTTAAACTTCATTAAATCAATTATACCTGAGAAGTTTTTAAGATAATTACCAAATAAAAGAAATGACTACCTTTGAAATCAATAAAAGAGGAAATAAAGGTATATATTTGTTTACCTTACAATCAATTTATTAGAAGCTGGGAGGGCGGGGGAAGGCAGGGTGTGGGGAAAATCAGAAAAACATAGTAAATAACAACACAACATAAAACAGAAGAAAAAGCTCACTCTAAACATGATCACAATAAATGCAAATAGGATAAACAGACCAAATAAAAAACAGAGATTGTCAGAGCAGATAAAAACAACAAAATCTAACTTTATGCTATTTACCTGAAATTTATCAAAAGCATAAAAACAGAGAAAGGCTGAAAGTAAGAGGATGGAAAATGAAATACGTGTAGGGCCAGGTGTGGGCAGTGGCTCATGCCTGTAATCCCAGCACTCTGGGAGGCAGAGGTGGGCAGATGGCTTGAGCCCAGAAGTCTGAGACCAACATGGGCGACGTGGCAAAACTCTGTCTCTAGAAAAAATTTAAAAATTAGTTATGTGTGGTGATATGTGCCTGTAGTCCCAGCTACTTGGGAGGCTGAGGTGGGAGGATCACTTGAACCCAGGAAGTTGAGGCTGCAGTGAGCTGTGATCATGCCACTGCACTCCAGCCTGGGCAACAGAGGGAGACCTTGTCTCAAAAAATAAATAAATAAATAAATAAATAAATAAATAAATAAATAAATGGAAAGAAGGAAGGAAGGGAAGGAAGAACAAACATTAACGCTGTGATGGTTAATTTTATGTGACAACTTGGCTGACCCATAGTACTCAGGTATTTTGCCAAACGTTATTCTAGATGTTCAACAAAACAATTAACAAGCTCAATTTAATGGACATTATTGTGGTTAATACTGAGTGTCAACTTGATTGGATTGAAGGATGCAAAATATTGATCCAGGGTGTGTCCGTGAGGGCGTTGCCAAAGGAGCTTAACATTTGAGTCAGTGGGCTGGGAAAGGCAGACCCACCCTTAATCTGAGTGGGCACCATCTAATCAGCTACAAGCACAGCTAGAGTATAAAGTAGGCAGAAAAGCGTGAAAAGACTAGACTGGCCTAGTACCCCAGCCTACATCTCTCTCCCATGCTGGATGCTTCCTGCCCTCCAACATCGGACTCCAAGTTCTTCAGTTTTGGGACTCAGACGGGCTCTCCTTGCTCCTCAGCTTGCAGGCGGCCTATTGTGGGACCTTGTAATTGTGTGAGTTAATACTTAATAAACTCCTTTTTATTTTTATTTTTTTGAGACTGAGTCTCAATCTGTTGCCAGGCTGGAGTGCAGTGGTGCAATCTCGACTCACTGCAATCTCCGCCTCCCGAGTTCAAGGATTCTCCTGCCTCAGCCTCCCAAATAGCTGGGACTACAGACACGTGCCACTAGGCTCGGCTAATTTTTTGAATTTTTAGTAGCGACAGGGTTTCCCCATGTTAGTTAGGATGGTCTTGATCTCCTGACCTTGTGATCTGCCACCTCAGCCTCCCAAAGTTCTGGGATTACAGGCATGAACCAGTGCACCCAGCCAAACTCTCCTCATATATATATATCCTATTAGTTCTGTCCCTCTAGATAACCCTAATATAAACGGAGGACATATTTCTTCTAACACACATTTATTTTATTTTATTTTATTTTATTTTATTTTTTAGCAGTGGGTTCTTACTCTGTTGCCCAGGCTGAAGTGCAGTGGCATGATTACAGCTCACCGCAGACTCAAACTCCTGGGCTCCAGCTAACCTCCTGCCTCAGCCTCCTGATTAGCTGGGGCTTACAGATATGTACTACCAAACATGGCTAATTTTTAGAAAATTGTTTAGAGATGGGATCTCACTGTATTGCTCAGGCTGGTCTCAAATCCTGGCTTCAAGTGATCCTCCTGCCTCAGTTTCTTGAGTAGCTGAGATTACAGATGTGAGCCACCACGCCAGGCTGAATATTTACAAAACATGATCACATACTAGGCCATGAAGCAAGTTTCAAAATTTTTTAAGAATCAGAATCCATTACAGCTAATGTTCTCTGACAACAATGCAGTTCAATTAGAAGTCAATAACAACAACAAGCAACCTACAGGTTTTGATATCTAAAATTACATTTTAAAATAATTCATAATTGAAAGAAAAAAATGAGAACTAAGTCATAATAAAAACACTATACATCAAAACTTGTGGGCCAGGCCTGGGGTCTTAGGCCTATAAACCTAGAACTTTAGGAGTCCAAGGCTGGGGAATGCCTGATGCCAAGAGTTTGAGACCAGCCTGGGCAACACAGGGAGACCTCATCTCTACAGAAAAAAAACAAAAACAAACAAACAAACAAACAAACAAACATTAGCACACCTGTAGTCCCAGCTACTTAAGAGGCTGAGGTGGAAGGATTACTTGAGCCCAGGGATTTGAGGTTACACTGAGCTATGATCATACCACTGCGCTCCAGCCTGGGCAACAAAGTGAGACCCTGTCTCAAAAACAAAAACAAAAACTAATCAACCAAACAAAAAAACTTGTGGAATGCAGTGTAAGTGGCCCCAGGAGGGTTTTTTTCTAGCCTTAAGTGCTTATATTAGCAAAGAATAAAGGCTGAAAAGTAATGAGCTCATCATACGAACAAATAAATTAGAAATAGAAAAGCAGAATAAATTTAAGGAAAATAGAAGAAAGGAAATAATAACTACTGAGCAGAGTAATGAAACAGAAACGAACACATGCCAAAAAGTTAACAAAGGCAAGAGATGGTTTGAGAAGACAAACCTTTGGAAAGGTTTCTCCAGTGAAAAAGAGAAAAGACATAAAACACCATGAGGAATGAAAAGAGGGGAATAAATAGAGACACAGCAGAGATGAAAAGTAGGAAGGCACTTAGTGGCAATGTGTTTTTCCATGAGCAAGTTATTTAACCTCTATAATGCTTTGGTTTCATCATTTGTAATGTAGGGTTATCTAAAGTACCAATTTCATATGGTTGTTGTGAGAATTAAACTAGTTAATGTATGTAATATGCTTAAATCAGTCCATGGCAATAAAAAGTAATAAATTTAGTGCTTACTAAATGTTAGCTGTTATTCCTATTGCTGGTGCTTATTCTTCTGTTTTTTCTTAGATAGTGGGACTATTAACATTCTTAAAGAATAGCTTTTGGTGTTGATCTCATTTTTGCATTGTTTTCTATTTCATTAATTTCTGCTCTTACATTTAGCATTTTATTCCTCTGTCTTCTTTGGGTTTATTCTATTATTCTTTTACAAGCTTCTTTAGTTGAACATTCAACACATTTATTTTCAATGTTCCTTGTTTTTAAAATTCATCTTTAATGATACAAATTTATCTCTAGCTAAAGTACTAAGGTGCTGCTTTAGTTAAACCATATAATTTTATTTCTTCAGTTCTATAGTGGTTTTAAAACATACCTGGAAGTTCCTTTACACTCCTGCCATCAAAAATAGAATTTAATTTCCCTCATTTTGAATACAGACCAGGCTTAGGGACTGACCTTGAACAGATACAAGGTATGATGTCTGAAGTCAAGTGACTTCTGAAGCTAGGACATAAAAGGTGACACAGCTTCTGCAGGGCTCTAGAGCTCGTGAGATGGCCTTCCTTACAACCTAGCCACTGCGTCCCGGGGAAGCCCAGCCTACATGAGCAGGTCATGTACAAGGGTTCCAGCTTGGGCCAGCAAGCGTCGACTGCCACCTAAGAGTGAGCCTTCAGATGATTCCAACCCCCCAGTCTTTGAGATGTGCCAGCTGATGTCCTGTGGAGCAGAGGAATAGAGACAAGTTGACTTCACTGAGCCCAACCCAAACTACAGATCTGTCAGCAAGATAAATGTTATCTTTTTAGACCATTGGGTTGTTTTAAACATTTTTTTAAATTTTTATATATTTATGGGGTATAAGTGCAGATTTCTTCCATGCATATATTGTGTAGTGGTAAAGTCTGGGCTTTTAGTGTTCCCATCACCTGAACAGTGAACACTATACCCAACTGGTAATTTTTCAACCTTCAATCCCTCTTTCCCACCCACCCTCCTTTTGGAGTCTCCAATGTCTATTATTCCCCTCTGTATGTCCATTGTTTAGCTCCCACTTATGAGTTTGAACATGTGATATTTGACTTTCTGTTTCCGAGTTATTTCACTTAGTATAGTGTAGGCTACTAAGTTTTAGCATGGTTTGTTTTGTGGCAGTCTAAAACCAGAACAGTTCTAAATATTTTCTATTTTAAGATTATCAAATTACCTTAATAGCATAAGAATATGTATATTCTGTAGTTTCCAAACAAATAATGGTAGTGGTAATAGTGGTGATGGGGGTGGTACATTTTATTATCCGTTTTTAATTTAACTGTAGTTAGAAATATGGTCTGAGTATACAATTTATTTGAAATTTGTTGAAAAATTTGATGATGGTCTATAAGTGTAATTGTTCTATGTGTCCTTCTAAAGAATATATCTTCATTTGGTGCAGTGTGTCTGTGTGTGTGTGTGTGTGTAACCACTGATCTAAGGGAGATTATATATGGGTCTTTATTAGATAAGTAGCTTTCAAACTTTTTGGTCTTAGACCCTTTATATTCTTAAAAACTGAGGACCTCAAGGGATTTTGTTTATGCAGGGTGTATTTATCAGTATTTACTATATTGAAAATTAAAACCAAGACATTTAAAATTACTTATAAATTCATTTAAAATAACAATAAAACCATGCAAATTAGCATACGTCTTTTTAAATGTATTTTCTAAAACAAGAAAAATTGGGAACAAGAGTGACATTGTTTTACATTTTTGCAAATTCTTTAATGTCTGTCTTATTAGAAGACAGATTCTCATATCTGCTTCTACATTCAATCTGCTGGGATATATTATTTTGGATGAAGTTCTCTAAAATTCTAAAATTTAGAATTCTCATTTTGGCTTGGAAACTCAGATTTATGGCAACAAGTGCTGTCAGCTGTTTTCCTTGAAGTCACAGACTTTGTTCATTTCTGAGAAAATGCCTGCCAGATACTCAAGCCTAATCATGGTTTGCCTGTCAGTAGTTACTCTTTTGAGTGAAAATGGTGTTCCAGCCTTCTGGAATGGTGGCGTGAGAAGCTACAAAGGCCCATTCCCAGAGAAACAAGCATAACTTGTAGAAATTATCTAAAAAACAACTGTTCAGTGCATCTGAAATTGTCTTAAGCGCATACAGCAAATGAAGAAATATTTATTCAAGAAAATCTACTAAAACTCAGTAAGAACAGTGTTAGTCTGTGGCATTTCAACCACAGGCCTCTCCATCCCTCTACCTTCCCGGCTCGGCACTACAGAAACCCTACTCTAGGCTGGTGTAGCCAAGAACACAGGGCTCAGTCTCTCATCAGTTCCCAGTGGTGGGGAAAGGATCCAAATAAACATTTCCCCAAAGAAGATGTACAAGTGGCCAATAAGCACATGAAAACATAGATGCTCAATATCATTAGCCATCAGGACAATGCACATCAAAACCACAATGAGATGCCACTTCCCACCCATTGGATGGCCACAACCAAAAAGACAAACAGTAACAAATGTTGGGGATGATAAAGAGGTCGAGAAATCAGAACTCTCATACACTGCTGGTAGGACTATAAATGGTCAGCTACTTTAGAAAAGAGTCTGGGAGTTCCCCAAATGATTAAATATAGTTACCAAATGACCCAGGAATTCCACTCACAGGTATGAACACACAAAAAATGAAAACATATGTGCACACAAAACACATATACAAATGTTTATAGAAGCATTATTAATAATAGCAAAAAGGGAAAAAGCCCAAATGACCATCAACTGATAAATGAATCAACAAAATGTGAGCTATGTCCATACAATGGAATATTATTTGGCAAAAAAAGAGGCACCGACGCATGCTACAAAATAGATAAAATCTGAAAGCATTATACTAAGTGAAAGAGGTCAGACAAAAGAGGCTGACTTTTGGGGTGATAAAAATTTTGAAAACTGTGGTGATGGCTGCACAACTGCTAATACACTAAAAACCATTGAGTTGTACATTTTAAATGGGTGACTTGTATGATATGTGAATTATATCTCAATAAAGCTATTATTTTTTAAAAATGGAGCACGAGATCATATCCTTTACAGCAAAATGGATGAAGCTGGAGGCCATAATCCTAAGCAAATTAATGCAGGAAGAGAAAATCAAATACCACATGTTCGTACTTATAAGTGAGAGTTAAACACTGAGCACACATGGGCATAAAGATGGGAACAACAGACACTGTGTATTACTAGAAGAGGGAGACAGGGAGCGGGTGTGGGTTGAAAAACTACCTGCTGGGTATGATGCTCACTACCTGGGTGCAATATACTCACCATGTGACAAACCTGCACATGTACCCTCTGTATCTAAAATCAAACTTGAAATTTCAAAAATGGATATATTATTTTCCCTTCTCTCAACTACTGTGCAAACTCCATGAAGGCAGCGCCTTTTTTAGTTGGTTCACCACCATATATGTTGGCATCTAGAACAGTGTCTGACATATAATGGGCACTCAAATCTTTATTAAGTAAATGAGTTAACATCTTCAAATATTTCCCTCTAGACTTTTGCTCTCTATTCACATATTTTTCTATGCAACTTTAATTTAACATTACATATTTTCTAAAAACATTAAGACTCTCTTTATATGTACTACTTAATGATTGGAAATTTTGATGTAAAATAGGCAATTACATCTATTTTTTCAGCAATTCAAACTCATTTCTTCTGATTTTTGAAACATTGTCATTTTACTTTTTTCTTTCAGTCTGTGCACAGAACAGATTATTGATAATATTATTGATAACGATTGATAATGATTATTGATAATGATAAATGATCTAACACAAGGATGGGTTAAACTTCTATGAAAGAAGAGGAGATGACCCAGGCCAGTTCCAGATGCATGTTCCTCTACCCTCCCACCCATTTACCAAAATGCAACAATCATTTTTCTCTTGGTCAAATAATATATCCCTCTGAACAACAACAAATCACTGATTTTCTTAGAATAGTAACTCAAGATAAATAGCTGATGCTGAACAGAATTACAATTTGGCAGGAAAAAATTACCAAAGTATTCCAGAAGGTGATTTATCCTGTAGCCCAGTGCTATCCAAACCACAGACTGAGGCTCTGCCACCACCAGAATACCTTCCAGTGATTACAGACAAGAAAGATTTACTTTCTAGGCCTGAGGTTGGGAAAGTTGCTGCCAATTCTTCTCCTTTTATATCTTCTTCCTGTTAACTCACAAATGCTGCAGGGAATTAGTCACTTGACCTCCCTCCTCTTGGCAGTGCCATTTCATTGACCCTTTAAACTAATCGCTATATCTACCACTGTTGTCCCAGGGGTTAAGGTAAATTATTAATGAGTTTAAAGGCAAAAGTTGCTCTCAACTCTTTATCTTATCTCTTGAGAAAATCCTAATGGGGGAAATTATAGTTAAAAAAAAATAAGATAGAAAAAATGACCTTCTTCAGTTCTTCCATTCCATGAATGTTGTGAGAAATAAATAGTAATAGATGGCATTTTCTCTAGCATAGAGAGTTAAGAAGATTTTTTTTTTAATTAGAGTCTCAAAAAAATTCAATTTGTAGGACAAGTTTGGTATTTTAACTTTAAGAAGTCCACATTGGTTTGAACTGGGTTGTTAGGTTTGTTTTTAAAAACAACTGTTTGCATATTTTAGTAAAAATATCTAATTAGATTTGGTTTTAAATTCAGTAAGTAGGCATAGTTGTATCTAGTTTTTTGTTCAAAACTTCAGTTTTCTTAAGTATACTTAAAACTTAATTAGTACTGAGAGTCAAAATAAAGATTTGGAAGAAATGCCACAAAAAAAAAAGGGTCTGTGTTTTGCATTACATCTGCTATTATCCTAAGATATTTTAATGAGAATCTTCTCTATAGTTAGAGTACTATGCAGAGTGCTGGTACAAAGAAAGGTCCAGTGCTTGTGGTGTGTCCTGAGGGAAATCCTGATGAGCAGGGTCAGCCAGCCACCTGAGTCATCCCGGAGTGACAGCAGCAGGCAATAGGCAGTGTGTGGTCTGTGAGGTCAGAGCAATTCTAGAAAAACAACTTGGATGTGGTTGATCGATATTCTGGATCCAATCATGGCTTGCAAAGAAAATAGCTGTATTTGGAATGAAGAGGACTTAATCAGTGATGCCCCTTTATAACCTGTAAAAGATGACAGATCCATCCAGAAACTCAAACCTACTTCCAGTGTATGTTAATTTGGTTTTAAAAAGAACTACGGTATGGAAGAATCAGTAACACTGATTATATTATGGTGGATTTGGGAAAATAAAAGATTGGGTCTGAAAAGATATGATTAACTGTAAAACAGGTCTATGAAAATGAGTTTAGGTATTTCTTGCATGACTTCTAGAAATAGGGTCTTTATTTTACTTACATGTAATATTAAAGGTAGTGCAACACATTTAAGTGGCAGTGCAGAGGCTATGGCAACCTTTGGAATGGACTTGCAAGCTGCCATTATTCTGCCAGATGCACCTGGGCATCTTCGTGTGGGGGCACTACGAACTAGTACAATGAAGTGCTTGTGACTTAAACTCTTCAACTTATATACTCTTCAATTTACACACAAGATGGTCTCCATCCCAAGAGCTGTTAGGATGCCTTGTTTCTACTGAGTTCTCAATGGCTCAAAAAGGCTAAAAGCACTCTTCATATGTCCATGATTATCTGATTATCATAATTCATCAAGAATTAGCCAAGTGTTTAAGTACTGTCAATTTCAAGAGTCCAGATCAAAAGGGAGAACCTACAGGCCTCTGACTCTGAAAATCTAGGTTTTATTAAATAAGAGGAAGCCTTCACATTAATTGTTTTACTATACTAGACACAACTTGGAACATGGTCAAAGTAGGATACCATCATGTCCAATCTGCCAAAGCAAAGGCTATCATATCACCATATTCATTTTTTAAACATCTAACATTTATTTGGTGTTTACCATGTGCCTGATACTTTTCTAAATACTTTATATGTATTAATCTCATGTAATCCTCATAAGAACTACATGAGAGAAGTATTACTATTGTGTCCAATTTATTGATCTGGAAATGGAGATTCAAAGAGGTTAAATAACTCTCCCAGAAACATTACATGAATAAATGGTGGAGCCAGAGCCAGTGAATTAATAAATGGAGAGCCCAAGCCTTCTATTGGGTTATTGACAACAGCCCAATCACTATTCTACCAGTAGTAAAATCAACTGCCATTGATTCCATAGTTTCTTCACGTACAAAACTTTCTCATAACTTAAAGCTCAGTAGTGATACAAATATGTTATATTTTAAATATGTTTAAGGATTTAAACGATAATAAACTTGTGTTTTCTTCAAATTATGGAATATGCTACACATGATTGGAGAATCTGCTGCTTGAATTCTGATTCTAGCTCTGCTGTTTACTGGTTATGTGACTTAAAGAAAACTCTTCTAGTGGCTTTGAGCTTCTGTTTCCCCAACTATAGATTTCTCAGGAGGATGAAGGGTAGGGTATATATGAAGTACTCACCTCTTCCTGGGCACTCAACAAAGAGTAGCCATTATAATTATGAGATAATCCAGGGGAAAGTCCTGTGTAAACCATGCTCTGTAACGCAGGGATGCCACTATTATTACCTTGATAGTGATGACAAATGTGATAATACAAGTCAACTGTTGCAGGATCACAACCCATTTTTCAATAACAAGGAGAGTAGTTGCATCCCGGACAGCCTAATAAGTCTAGCGTAAATTCCTCCAGTTTCCATGGGGCTGAGGAAGCCACCGAACTTGCCCGGTCCCAGAACCTAGGCTGGCCACGGGGAACAACTTCTTCCTGCCACTGTCCTGGACAAGAATCCTTCTCAATTTTGAATATTCTTCTCAAGTGATCCCAAGAGGCCTATCCTTTAAATAAGCCATCTAGGGCTGGGTGCAGTGGCTCATGCCTGTAATCCCAGCACTTTGAGAGGCTGAGGCAGGCGGATTACTTGAGGTCAGGAGTTCCAGACCAGCCTGGCCAACACGGTGAAACCCTGTCTCTGCTATAAATACAAAAATTAGCTGGGCATGGTGGTGCGCACCTGTAATCCCAGCTACTCAGGAGGCTGAGGCAGGAGGATCACTTGAACCTGGGAGGTAGAGGTTGCAGTGAGCCAAGATCGCGCCACTGCACTCCAGCCTGGGTGACAGAGTGACACTGTCTCAAAATAATAAAATAAAATAAAAATAAATAAGCCAAGTAGGCTGCTCTGGAACAAGTTTTAAGATGCAGCAATTTAATGCAATGATATCTCACTGCCTTTTTTTTTTTGTTAAGCCTGGAAACTGTCCATGGATCTTAATTGCCAGGTCTCTCTGGTTCTTACTTTTTCCCTTTATAATGCAACGAACTTGCACCCCGGGAAGGTACTTCCTCCCAAGATCTCACATTTCTATTAACGACCTTAGGGGGCCCCTTTAAAAGAAGAGAAGAGGTGTTAATTAGAGTGGTAACAGCCTCAAAAAACGCTTTTCTAGTCCTCAGAAGAATCAGTGCCTGTTGGAAACTCAGCATTAGTGTGAAAAGAGATAGGGATATAAAATATTCAACAACTTTTCCGTGTAGAAACCTTGCTTCCCACAACCCTACTGCAATGACTATAGTACCCAGTGGCTGGGTTGGTGTTGCAGGTATATTTTCCACTGCATTCCCTTTGCTCAAAGTCCCTTACTTGTGTTGTTGTGGATGGTGTCCTTTAAAGTGATATATCTGCTATGATTGTGTTACAGTAGGTAGTCAGACATGAGCAGGGCAGGAGACTCCCCACACCACCCAGGAATGTGAGGCGACCATCACGTGATGGTCAGGCAGTTGTTAACTGTCTCTCTAAAACAATAACTGTTCTCAGCCAGAGCGAGGGAAAGACAGTCAGTCTCCCAACAGATAAAACCTGAAACTGGTGATCAGAAGCTTCCTGATAGGAGTCAGGTGAGTGGGCTCAAGCATGTGCACTAAGAGGCAAAATGGTGGAGTTTAACAAGTGTATGACCTTTCCCGAGGAACACTTGATTGGTAAGGGAAAAACGCCTCAAGTGAGCATGCCTACCACTTTAGTAAACACTCTGTGCCTGTGGCCCCTCCCAAGTGTTGGCAGGCCACTGTGCATGTGGACAGCCCACCCCAAGAGAAGAATCAGGGGAGAAGAGATACAGACCTCCAAAGTATGCCAACCTACAAGACCTCAAGTCAAACCACACACTTGAATCTCTCAAGTCATCCTCTTGGCCCTCTTCCAGTGTACTTTACTTCTTTTCATTCCTGCTCTAAAGCTTTTATTTTATTTTATTTATTTATTTTGAGAGAGTCTCACTCTGTCACCCAGGCTGGAGTGCAGTGGCGCGATCTCGGCTCACTACAACCTCCACCTCCTGGGTTCAAGCAGTTGTTGTGCCTCAGCCTCCTGAGTAGGTGGGACAACAAGTGTGCACCACCATGCCCTGCTCCTTTTTGTAATTTTAGTAGAGATGGGGTTTCACCCTGTTGGCCAGGCTGGTCTGGAACTCCTGGCCTCAAGCAATCCACCTGCCTCAGCCTCCCAAACTGCTGGGATTACAGGCATGTGCCACACCGCCTGGCCTCTAAAGCTTTTTTAATAAACGTTCACTCCTGCTCTAAAACTTGCCTCCGTCTCTCCCTCTGCCTTATGCCCCTCAGACAAATTTTTCTGAGGAGGCAATAATTGAGGTTGCTGTAGACCCGTATGGATTCGCTGCTGCTAACAATTTGACCCACATAAGATAGTATCTCTCAAAGTACTAACTGCAGACCACCTGCACTGGATAAAAAGCAGATTACTGAGTCCCACCCTAACCTAATGAACCAGAATCTCACCAGGGATCAAGAAGCTACATTTCTTCAAAGCTCCCTGGTAATTCCCACAAACACTAATGTTTGAGAGCCGATGGAATAAGAAATAATGAATTCTTACTTCTTTCCAAGCTATTTAATGCTCAGCAGATATTGGTTGCTAGACTACATCTCAAACATATTAAACTATATCCAATATTTTTACTTCGCTCAAACAAAACCAGAAATAAATGTGTGCCAAAGATTTACAGGATGACATTTCAAAAATTATGGCGAGAACAAGGCATATTGTAGAAGGTTATCTTTATGACTAGGGATTAGGGAAAGACTTCTTAAGCAAGGCTCCACAAGTATATATAATAGCCGTCTGTGTGTGTGTACCATTTTTTTTTTTGAGACGGAGTTTTGCTTTTGTTGCCCAGGCTGGAGTGCAATGGCCCAATCTCGGCTCACCACAACTTCTGCCTCCCAGGTTCAAGCAATTCTCCTGCCTCAGCCTCTTGAGTAGCTGGGATTACAGGCATGCATCACCATGCCCAGCTAATTTTGTATTTTTAGTAGAGATGAGGTTTCTCCATGTTGGTCAGGCTGGTCTTGAACTCCCGACCTCAGATGATCTGCCCGCCTCGGCCTTCCAAAGTGTTGGGATTACAGGCATGAGCCACCATGCCCGGCCATTCTTTTAAACTCCTTCCATGTTGCCATACACACACACGTCAAAGGCATATTCAAGGACATATATTAAATTCATTAGAGTGGGGATGGGGGAATGGGAGTGAATATTGAAGGGGAAGGAAAAAAAATTAAATCCCGACCCCTTCCTGAACAATAATAACACACACACACACACACACACACACACACACACCAAAAACCAAAAAAACAGAGGCATGGTACTTCTGTCTAGTGAGAAAAACTTTAAATTTAGCTATACAACAGAGAAATGAGGATTTTTGCTAATTAGGGTTTATACTACTGACTAAAGATCTTCATTGGTCTCAGCACTACTACACCATAGAAAGCAAATTCTTTACCAGCTGGCCAGGAGCTGATCCAGGAAACCCACACCCATGCACATAGCTTTGCCTTCTGCCCCCCACCCCCCTCCCAGTGTCCTGTCCAAATCTCACTCCCACGAGTGCTTAAAGATGGAGTAAAAAGCAGACACAGTGTAAGGGGGTTGCATTAAGGGTGTTTCTACTGAGTCAACAGAAAGTAACAAGCAAAAACTGCAATTCAAAAGCACCAAGGCATAGAGAGACTTTAGGATTTAAAAAAATAGAAAAATAAATAGATTTGAAATATTTCCCCTTTTTCGTGAATGGCATAGGTCAGTTACTTCCCTGGGTTCATAAACTGAGAAGGCACCGAAGCTTGCACCTGGTTATCTTCAGCTTTTTCATGATCCAGCAGCATTTCTGTTATTTCACTTTAAGGGATTATGCCTGTCACTGCAAGCCCAGCAGGAAGCCAGGTCAGCCCAAGCTCAGGGTTCTGAGGTCATGGTTACTTCAGCTGGGGCCTTAGCATCAAGAAGGCAGCCCATTCTCTTCCTTTCAATTCACTGAGCAGGTTCTGAGACTCTGGTGTGCCCAGCTTGTGCTCAGGACCCAAAGGGACATAAAGAAGATGTAGGCCTTGCTCCTAGGAAGGAGACATCTAGTTGTGTCACTATACACCTACTGTGCAAAGGCCATTAATCAGTTGTCTGCAAATAAGAAAGCTAAACTGTCTGAGGGGGACCACTGAACACCTGCTTCCTTTATGAGATCTTTTATCCAATTCACTGCATTTACTGAGTGTCTACTCTGCACAGAGCTATACAAATGTCTGTGTACTCTGTGTACACAAAGGCCTATATACTCTATGCACAGAACTATACAAAGGATCCATGCCTTATTTTGCCAGGAAAAGAAAATATGAAGTTAGTAAAAACTCAAGAATCAGATAAAACTACCATCAGGTAGAGAGGATTCACTGCCAATTAGAGAAGCAGGCACTTAGAGTGCAGACAAGGGGAGGGGGCTTGCTCAGCTATTCAGAAGGCAGGTGGAAGTGGCCATGGGCTGTGAAGGACAGAGGGGGTTTGAACAAGTGGAAAGCATGATGGGGGAACAACATAAACAAAAGCAAAGGTTTGAGTGGAAGGTCACCTTCTCTCTCTGGGCCTCCACCTGCCAGCATTTTTCTCTCCTCTCATCACAGGCAATACAACGGCATCTTCCTTCTTCATCTTGTACACTGTGATCTTAGGAGAGTCTCTTTTGGTTTTCTTGTTTTCCAACCAGCGCCTCACGATAAACTATGCACATTTCACTCTTGAGTGGAGGAAGTATACTAAAACATTAAGTTGGAAAAACATAGGCACCACGAGAGTAAAAACAAATGACCATGACCGTCTTTCCAAAGAAGGTAACTACCCAGCCAAATGAGATCATCTACACCAGCAGGAAGATGGGGGAGGACCAGTAGGGCTTGTTACGGTGGTGAGAATGTCCCTGATTTCTTCACAGTGTAACCTACAATTTTCTCATGCTTTAAATGATATGTTTTTCATTAAAGTACAGCTTGACATCATACGCTCAGTCCCTAGTGACTAAAAGATGGGTATAATGGCAATATTCTCCCAGAAATTACAAAGATAACCACCCCTTTTCAAAAAAAATGACAATATCAGAGCTTGTTCACTCAGAAAAGAAACCCAGGAGGTGGGGGTATCTGGGGAGTTTGAAGAATGAAAATGAGCTACAGGTAAACTGGAGACAGAAAAAACTTTTCAAAACCTAAATATAAATACTTCACTGGTTTCCTAAAAGAAAGATCAGAGTTGAACTCCATTTATCAAAAGGAAATCAGATTTCATGCTGTTATGTGATAAACACATACTTTTGATGCAAACACTTATCCATTTAGTAAATTCTAGAATATACGTTATTGTTTTGGTGAAAATGGTTTCAAAGAGACTAAAACTGCATGTGAGGAGAAAAGTTTATGGCACTGAAGAGGGTGTTTTTAATAAAAGGATGGATTTTATTTTATATATAAAATATATAATAAGCAGGGCACAGTGGCTCATGCCTGTAATCCCAGCACTTTGGGAGGCTGAGGTGGGCAGATTGCCTGAGGTCAGGAGTTCGTGACCAGTCTGGCCAACATGGTGAAACCCTGTCTCTACTAAAAATACAAAAAAAATCAGCCAGGCATGGTGGTGGGCGCCTGTAATCCCAGCTACTCAGAAGGCTGAGGCAGGTGAATTGCTTGAACCAGGGAGGTGGAGGTTGCAGTGAGCCGAGACTGCACCGCTGCACTCCAGCCTGGGTGACACAGCGAGACTCCATCTCAAAATAAATAAATAAATAATAGATATATAGATATAAATAAATTATATGTATATGAATGCATGTATAAACAAATGGATAAGTAATGAATTTTATGTATGATAAAATAAAATCAGGTCTTTATCATATCCCAGGAAAAATCACTCTACACAATGTTTGGGCTCCTGGACCTCCACTGGCTAGGACCATTGGCTTTAGCACAGCATAAGCATGGGCAGGGAGGGGCTCCCCAAGAACAGACTGCTCTGATCTTTCTCATTCTCTCTGTAGGCAGCAAATTTACAGCATTCCAATCACGAGTAGTACCATTACACCTCATAAATCAATACAGACAACTCTTCAAATTCGATTCTTAAATACAAGTTTGCAGCTAATTCCTGCAAGAATTTCATTATTAACTGAAGTGCAATTTAGAATCTTTGATTGAAATGCCTGCCCGCTACAATCCCCAGTTCTCTTTAACTAGATTACCCCACATATGTTGAAAAAATGTATTAACCTTAAAGAGAGTTATATTTACATGCATATATACATATATATATATACACACATACAAGAAAACATACATAGAATAATAATATATGTTACCTCCTCTGTTAACAAAGAGCAAAAAGAAAGTAACAGGTGAAAGGCAGACTTCAGGGAAAAGAAGCTGACAGTCAACAGGGTAGAAGTCTGGGGATTTCTGAATAAAAGAAAAAGGTTACCTGAAATGTGTTTTTTGGCAGTCATGTGTAAAGTACATTTTACATAGTTTTAAGCTGTTTCTAATGGTTTCTTCCTCTCTCTGTCTCACTTTACCTGGATTAGTGAGGACAGATCGTTTGACTATTTCAAGGCCATTGAGAAATGGTCTTGACAGTGCATGACACTTTCAGAGGGACACAGTAAAAGACACAGAAGACAGGGACATCCATTAGCCAGACTAGCAATCAGAGGGACCCCCGACTCAGCAGCCAGATTCCCTTTTCATCCCATTAAGAACAGGACCTTTAAGGACACTGTGGCAATGTTTCATGTAAGGGCTCTTGACTAAATGCAATCTCTTGGTCAACTGGTTTAGGAATAACTATATAAAACAGGTCAGTACCTGGTAACATTGCATTTACATGCTAGGCTTTCTGCCCTACTGTTTCCAAGCTTTTCATAAGGTAGATCAGCATAGAATTTTTGCTTTGGGGCTATTTATTTTATTTCTTTTGGTGAAATGACTTTTTTAAAAGAGGGTTGGAAATAAATCCCCGGCTTCTAGGAGGGGGAAAAAAGGATGATCTAGAACCTTCTCCATTTACCCTCACATCCTGAGCAATCTATTGGAAGAACGTGTCTTGTTAGAGAAAGTCCATAAGGTACTTTCAGGAGCAAATTACACCAAATCCCTGGCCTTTTAATTTACCTTATTACATCAAATGCACTTTTAAATAATGCCAAGAAATTGCCTCCATGGTCACTTATGATTAGTCTCTCTCATTTTTTTCCTATAGAGTCTCTACTACCTCTTATGTCCTCTTGCCCGTATTCTGGCACCTGGTCACTGGCTACCCACCTTCTCTGTAGTTTCCAGAGCCCACACACGTCCAGGACCCACTAAGGGAAGCTGCTTCCAAATTCCTGATTATTAACATAATTAACACCTTTTAATTGTAGAATAGGCCAGTAGTCACCTTTCAACTGCAGCAATTATGGAAATAAGACAGCCAGATGTGTAGTAATTTCATAATAACTATACACCTATGAAGCACCAGAGGAGACTGCAGGTTTCAGACCTGCTTAAGAATGCAGTGATGCTAATTAGGATGGTAAGTTGTATTTATGCGGCGCCATCCTGCCCCAGCAACCCAAACTATAATAGCATCAAGGCATACAATTAACAGTCACATATAAAGAGGTACAACATTCAGAACATAAGAGGAACCTTTTCAGAAAGGAGCACAGGCAGAGGGAAAGCTTAAGACATGTCAGCATTTATTTTCTTGCGGAACAGGCTGTTCCAGTGAGTCAGAGGTGACGGCACAAAAATGAAAGTCAAACATCTCTCTTCTTAAGTCGTTTGGAAAGAGGGACTATACTACTGACAAAGATAAAGACTTGGCATGTCAGAGCCTGAGACTGGGAAAAATGGTGGATATGCCAGATGTCAGACCCCTGCAGGATGCAAAATGATCTGAAGAGTGGAACGGTCAGCCCTAAAAAGATGCAACTGAATGGGATAAATGCAGAGT
Organism: Pan troglodytes; assembly: GCF_028858775.2. Lineage (NCBI taxonomy): Eukaryota > Metazoa > Chordata > Mammalia > Primates > Hominidae > Pan > Pan troglodytes. The sequence continues at coordinate 45,338,657 of NC_086015.1, forward strand.
TCTACAGTGAAAGACAAAAAACCTACTCCTGTCGAACATTATGGGGAGTTCTCAGCAGCATGTGCAAAAAGACAATCTCTGGGCACTTTGAGTCCACAGAGTGATATGGCTTCTAGAGGTGGCCCTGTGACCCTAGCATCATCAATAGAAAAACCATGTTAGGATTAGTAAGAGGGCCAACTAGCTCTGTTTCCTATTATCAGACCACAGATGGAGAATCATGTTCACTTCTGACCAACGCATTTTCAGAGGGATGCAAAAAACGAGACAGTAGACAAAAGAGACCAGAGGAGTGGAGAGTGTAGAAACCAGGATGAGAGAAGCAGCAGTTCAGAGGAGAAATGAGAGAGGCAAGAGCAGAGAGAGATGACTGCAACATACTGATAGTTTCTAGAGTTGTATTAATTCTACGTGATGCCAGTGAGCAAAATTAGATTCCACTGGTAGAAGTTACAGTGAGAAATTGCAGGCTTCGTAGAAGGCAATATATGTAAATCCAATATAAAGTCTTGAAAGGTGCTGAGCTTCCTGATAGGAGATTTGTTTAAATAGAAAGTGGACAATCCCTTACAGTTCTCGGGATTGAACTGATCCCCCAGGCAGAAGTAAGGGTGAGGCTGGCTCTGGGATTTAGCCAAGAAGAGAAAGCCCCACGGAGTGGGGTGGGCATGTGGTGCTGAACAACCAGAAATCCACAGCCATGTTCTTATGCGGGTTCAGACATATGATATTCTCTGGTTCCTTATTCCTTTATTTGATTTTTTGCTTTTACATTTTTTGCTAAATTAACAAAATTGATTTTGTTTATAGTTCTACGAATTTTAACATGTTAATCTTATATTCACCACCGCAATCAAGATAAAAAACTTTCCACCACTGAAAAAATTCCTTTGTGCTGCCCCTTCTCCCAGACCCTAGTAATCACTGATATCTTCTCTGTCTCCATAGTTTTGTCATGTTGAGAATGTCCTATAAATTCCATTTGAATTACTTAGTATGTAAGCTTTTGATACTGGCTTGTTTCAGTCAGTAAAATGCTCTTGAGATTCATCCAAGTTGCTGCAACGTATCAATACTACAAATTCTTAAACAGAGTATGATGGGGAACATCAACTGGCTACTCTGAAATCTCTGTTTTTTCAGGTTTTCCAAATTTGGCTCAATCTGGGGAGCAGTGACTTCAGTTTAAAGATTATTATAGTATCCACTGCCTCTAGTGATCTCTTTGTATTGATGTTAATTTTACAGGAACTTTAATTCTAGACAAAAAATGCATGCTCATTGAAAACGGCCAAATGCTTCAGTTCAATACATATATACATGGATAAGAGAATAAAAATTTCCCTTTACAACTTTCACCATTAATGGTCTGACAACAATTCCTCATAGACTCTTTTCTGAACTTATTTTGTTACGTTTGAAAGAAATCTATAAAAAATTGAATCTCACCATAAATAGTTGTACAACCCAATGTCATAAACATCTTTTCCTATCAATACATCTAGCTCTACCTCATTATTTTTAAGAACTGCACAGTATTCCACTATAAAAATGGACCAAAATTTACATAATAGATATTCCATTGACGAACATTTAGATTGTTTCCAAGTTTTCACTAATACAAGGTAGCAATAAACACCTTTCTTTATATATCTTAGAGATTTTTAATCATTTGAATGAAAAAATAAAGCTCTTCATAAGAAAGGGTATTTATTAGAAGAGCATATTAGATTTGACAAATGGTATTTAGGAAATAAAAATACAAAAACATATGAGATTACTGACCTGAATTAAAATTCCCTAACTTGTACTAACAGGAAGATGTTTCAGATTAATATCACATTAATTGACCTTATTCCACAGGCCTAGTGGTTCCTCTCTACATAGTTAAACTTGTTTCTCCCCTGAAGTAAAGAGCTGTTTCCTGCCACAGATCTCACAATCCTGCTGTCGCTGAGCTTTCTGCACTCAGTGGACTGGAGACAATGCCAGAGAGATTAGAATTTGCCAGCACAAGGATGTGCCCTATCTCTCCAAACCCCTCACTCCTATTTCCTCCTTATTTCATTCAACCAGCTTCTATCCGCTTGCCTCCTCTCCCAAGCTTCTGGGGTCTCAAAATGCTTTCCCAAGGAAATTAACCCTATACTGACTGCCTTTTCCAAGTTTTACAAATTATCTGACAATCTGAGCACTTCTGGACATTTTCCAAGGCTGGCCACTACTCACATCCTATCCCAATTCCTCAGGCAATGCTTACCTAGACATTTCTTACAGGCAAAACCAAAATTAGGTTATGGCTAACTACTCTCCCACTTTTCTGCAAACCTATTCAGGAATGAGGATTCAGGGACACCAATGGAGCATGGAAATGCAGTTACAAAAGCCATCAATGACGCTGTAAGAAGCTGTACATCACCCTGGTGAGGGGTGACTGGTTAGTCAGAGGGTCAGAGCCAAGTCATAGGCTGAGAAGCCATGTTTACCCCTAAGTCATCTAAAAATATCCAAAGAACCCTTTGTCCCCAGCACTTTGTGGTTTGAAAGACCTTTTATTATGGTAACACTTAGGCCTCATAGTAGTTCCAGGCAGCAGAGCTGAGGCTCTGGGAGTAGTCTAGCCAAGGCCATGGCAGTAGTCTGAGGTTCTGGGTTTTTACAATGTCATGCTGTCATGCTTACATTGGCTACAGAGGTCAGAGAGAAGCAGGGTGAGGAGGTCAAAGGAAGGTGGAAGAGGCCAGGAGAAGTGGCCAATCTCTGCCAGTCTCTACTGGGTGTCATGTGAGATCTGCAGCTTAGCATTTGGCATTGCAGTTTCCCAAGACTAAAGGGTCTGCTTATTTAACACATACATACCTCCTGAAAACACCAAAGCAGCTTCAAGGCCACTGCTCTTGGGCTGTTACTAAACTCCCTAGTGAACTCTTTTAGGCACAGTAGCCACTTGGGTGAAAGAAGGCAGCTACCCGCAAGCCGACTTGGATATCTGTTAGCACTGTAGGTCTGGCGGGCAAGTATTCATTAGGGTTCAAGATCTAGTTAGTCTGACTTGTACCAAGCAGATGTCCAGCTGGGGGCAGGGAGCACTTCCGGCCCACAACTGAGGAAATGGCACAGCAGTGATGCATGTAACAGACATTAAGAGAGCAGAAACACTTGGCCAAGTCAGTTCACACTGGGTGTGTACTCTAAGGTTCTCGACAGCTAATCTACTCCAATTATCTAAAGCAAATGGAGTGTTCTTGGGATAATAATGTGTGCAATTATAGAATAAAACCTGACTGTTTAATATTAATTCCTTGCCTTTAGATCCTTGGTAAAAAGTGAAAACAAGAAGAAAAATATCTGTCTAAGGTTTTTCCAATGCTTTTTATTTCCTGTCCAATCTCCAATCCCAGGATACCGAAAGTGTCACAGCGTCATTTAGGATTCCTCGGTTTTTCATTTTATTCTATATTTATTTACACATTTTCTTAATTATTTTACAGATTCAAGGTAGAAATAAACTTTTTTTGTGTGATCCTCTTCCCTCACCACTCACCATCATCTTTGCCAAATTCACAGAATCTCTAAAGTTGTTTTGAGACAAATTTCTTAGCACTTAGTTTCATCCATCTGGATCGTTTAAAGAGTGTTCCCTGAAAATTCAATTAGTCTCTGTTTGACTGGCTGTCAATTACTTCTGATTCTTCCTTGGTGCCTTATAAACAGCAGGTGATCAATGGATGTTTGTTAATATGGATTAAGTAGATATAAGATTAGAAGGAAATATACCAAAATTATAACTAATAATTTATCTAGGACTATGGTATGATTTTTCTTTTCACCTGACTATCTTCCAAAGCTTTCTATATGCTAAAATAAATAGTTGTTAAAATAAAATGTAAAATTGTATAGGCTGTAGAAATACAAGCCATAATTAAATTTAAATCTTGGGATGTCCAATCTTAAAAGTTCATGACTCTTTCTTTAGTACCCATTGGAAATCTGAGCGTGGCCACTGTGTAGAGTGCAGGATAGGGCTGATTGCTCTAATAAGCAGAGATTCTCCAGCCAAGAGGAAAAATAAAAAAACAAAAAACAAACCAAGAAACCTATGTTTCCATTTCAAAGCTTGTCTATTCCAAAAGCACCGATTATAAAGCAGATCTGGGGCTACAATAACATTTGTGAATTCCAATCAAACATTCAAATGATTTTAGGAAAGTTCTGGAAAAGAGTTAACTCCAAGCATGAATCAACTTGATTTCATCATGGTTATGACACTTTGTGCTACAAAAGGATGATATTTTCAGCTTCCCACCTTCCCAATGGCAGTCTTGATGGGAAGCCAGAAATCTTAACTGCTCAACGGGTTAAGTCTGTACTGCTTTGCTTGGATGAGCAGATGGCGTGGCAGGCAATATAAAAGTCACTTAAGATCTTTTCTTTAAGAAGGTTAGTACTTATCTTTGAAATCTTTAGACAACTTTAACCAACATTTAAAGAATCTTATATTTTTGTAATAATTTCCACTTTTATTTTAGATTCAGGGGGTCTATGTGCAGGTTTGTTATGTGAACATATTGTGTGATGCTGAGGTTTGGGGTATGATTGATCTTGTCACCCAGATACTGAGCACAGTACCCAATGGTTAGTTTTCAACCCTCTCCCCTGACTCCCTTCCTTCCCCCTCTAGTAGTCCTCTGTGTCTATTGTTGCCATCTTTATGTTCAGGAGTACCCAATGTTTTGTTCCCACTTACAAGTGAGAACATGCAGTATTTGGTGATCTGTTTCTGCGTTTAACCAACTTTAAAAAATATTTTCTAGTCATCTCATCTGAAACAAAGAACAAATGTTTTTCCAACAAAGCATTGCACATTGAGATCCAGAGGATGCGATAATAACACACTTCTAGGTAATATATGCAAAGCCATGATAAACCCCAACAACATGAGAAAGAATCTTTCTTGAGGGTTCCATCTGTATCAGAAGCAGAATAAACTGAAGGTATCATCTATAGGTATTTCAGAGTAAGCACTGAATTGGATCCTGTGGACAAATGTGGCCTAGACAGTTTCAAAATGAAAACTAATGGCCAGTGGGACCATGGAAGTTAATGTTATGACAGCAAAGCCCAAGCTACCACACGCAGCCTCAACATGCCTGTACTCACAAAGAGGATCTGGTGCTTGGCAGTCACTGCTCATTTCTATCTGTGATTGGGATACCTTTTACATTCCTTTCAACAGAGACATACTGTAAATTGCTGAAAAATTAGTTCTGAGAAGTTGGATACAAATCAGACTTGGGGGATCTCTACTGGGCACTGGCTTGGGGAAAGAGAACCAAAATCAGCGGATGTTTCTCACTCACCCTGGCCAGCATTACTCTTTCTTTGTCTTGGTGTCTGGTACCTTTTTAGTCCTGAAATCTTGCACATCTTACCTAAGGGTAAGCAAGGGTAGTGCCACCTTGTGACAAGTTTCATTTTTCTTAGTCTAAAACATTTCTTTTATTCTTTTGTGATCTAGGCAAGAGTTGAACAGAGCTGTTCTACTCTTCACCTGTTTGCTATGTAGGATATATAGACAGGGCTGGGATGCTGGCTGTTCGGGACAGAAACAGTAGAAAATAAACCAATTTGGCAGCACATCAGAATCGGGGGGAACATTAAGAATTCAGAATCCTAAACACCATGACTCAGTGATTCAGTTAGTCTGGACTGTGGCTCAACTGACTCCAAAGAAGCTTGGGCCATGGATTGGTATTGGGGATCTACTGATCTAGGTGAAATAGTGCCAAGTTAATAAAGCTTTCAGACTTGGTTTTCTTATTTTAATACAACATCTTATTTATTATAAGATGTCAAGATCTTGAGAGGAGAATAAAAGTTCACAGGACAGGATAACTAAGAAACACGCAGATTCACACATGCGCACATACACACACACCGGCAAAACTGAAGGTAGGACAAGGTCACATTTGCAGAATTGCTTCTTCCCCAATTGTGTATTATGAGAGATGGTTGCTGTGGTGATGGGAAGAGGGCTAAACACGGAGGGCTTGTCACAGGGGCTGTAAACTGGCAAGGGCTTAACCTATAGAAATCTTGTTGAAATTATCTCTGCGAATTGGGTTGAGAGGCTGCCTCATCTAGTCTCCATCAGAGGCCCGTTGCATCTCTTCAGGTTCTATTAGTCACTCGTATTGGTTGTTTCTATCATCCTGAGGGGATCCCAAGCCTCTGCTACAAAGAGAGAATGTCCCACCCGACATCCTAGGATTCTTCTAGCTCTAAATTTATGAACCTATATGATGACTCTAGAGGATTTTTTATGGGCTATTTTTCTGCACAGGCCATGTGGGAAAAAAATTGGTACACATACTTTAAAGCATGCCCATAAATATATATAAAAAGTGAGCCACAGGAAGCGACACTCTGGTGTGGGCTGTGCAGGTACTCCTCTCTGCTGGAGCCTGCTGCGTCTCCTCCTCCACTTCCAGGGCTCTCCAAATGGGGCAGCAGGAAGTCTGCTTGTGAGGCTACATACCATTAAAACAAAGAGTTCTAGGTCTTTGAAGTGTACTGCCTACAGAAATATGTCTGAGATGTGTATTTTAATACATGAAAACATATTTGAACATTTGTGGAAAAGAATTAACCACAAATAGCAAAGTAAGTTTCATGTTTAATTAACTTCTGTTTTAATTCATCCTTTGAAGAAGTAGAGATAAAGAAAACTCAAAGAGGGAAGGAAGAAGTGAACAGGGCAGAAGCTGCCCCAAATGTCATAGCTAGAGGGGAAGGGACTGCCAAAATGATGGCCCATTTACCAGGGATGAGAATTTAAGGCAGGATAAAAGATAGAGAGTTGAGGATGAAAGAGAGAAAGGTCAACAAAAGTAAACTGCTATTTACACAAATAAGAAAAACAAAACTTTGACCATTCTACACTGATTTTTTAAAGGTGTTTTTAGTAAAGGCACAAAATTTCTTCTTTATAATAGTGTTCTTTGCAAGACAAGTAGAACGGATAATTAAGTCATGAACCAACCGTATTAAGTATCCTCATTAACAGTGAAGTTTTAAATTAGCTTAATTTAAATTAGGCACTGAGCACAGGTCATTTAATGCTGGTTAACTTCACAGTAAAGATGATCTGCTCCTTGTAAAGAATCACATTTCATGGCCTGGAATTTAAAGACTGATGACAGAAATCAGCAGCAGCTTAGAATCCCTATTTTCATTTATTTAATAAGTTCCTAACGATTTAGGTAAGAATAACTCCATCTTCATATTATCATCAAGTTTAATGGGGTTGGAAATTGGTAAAAATATATCTTGGTGGTAACTTATGTTTCTTGGGAACACACTAAGAAATGGAGAAATAGTGAGATAAAGACTTTTTCCCCTTGCAAAAACATCACAACCACTGATGACACAAGATATACGAAAATTATGGCCTGTGATGTGTGTAAACAGCTATTTTGTTGAAGAACACTGCCTGATGCTAACCTATCCCATGGAAATTGGTAACTACAAAACAGCTGTGTCCTAGACGCATAAAAAATTTATAGGAGTTAGATGTCAGCAGCATGAGGGCAAAAAAAAAAAAAGTTCTTGGTTTTTAAATATCACCAAAATTCTCATCTCAAATTATTTATTCTTTTAGATATTTAAAAGAGTCCATCCCAAGCCTCTAAGGGAATAGGTAAAGGTGGAAAGGAACACGTCAGCATCAGGTAACCCAAATAAAAATGCTCTACATTCTTTTAAAGAAATAGTTAACCTGTGAAAAACAGGTTAAACACAGGAAAAACTGTGCCACAGCCACAAGCCTGTCCTAGAACAAGGCTTTCTGAAAAATACAGGGATATACAGAGGAAGGGAGGAAGGAACAAGCTATGACAGCTGAATGCCTATGTGATCTTTGCCATGAAGAACCGTCCTTGACCTAAACTTACTCAGCTCTGGAGACCAGGCTAGGCCAAGAGTGTAAGTGAGAGAATGAGGGCTCAGCTCACCATCCCCGGCAACATGTCTGGACTCCCCAATAGGACCCCAGTTCTGCTACCAGGAAAACCATCACAACAATGAAACTATCTCTGGAGAAAAACACTTTCTGTACAAATCAATTAGCAGGAGCTCTGGGAAAATAACATGCAGCAAAGTGTCCTCTACAATCAGTTTAAAGCTTATAAGGAAACGTATCTGAAAATGATGGAGGGAGAACTTCAAGCTCCCTCTGAAACACTCTTCAATGTTACTGGGGTCCAAATTAGGGAAGAAAAAGTGTGTCAGAGGAAGGTCCTATGGACTTCTATTCTGTGTCACTTCTTCTGGACAAGCACAGAAGTCTACTTCTCCTCACTGACTCTAAGGGAAGAGTCAACACATGCCTTATGGCATAAGGCGAGAACTTGCTGGTACAGGCAGGCATGGGCTGATTCAAAGGCGCAGAAGAAGAAACAACATCTGAAGCTCTTATTTTACTCTAAAGCTCATGACCACCTCCTTTACTAATGCCCGTGGTGTGTGTCTTTGGCCATACCACTAACTCTCTTGGATAGGTCTCCAGCATTTCCACAAAGCCTGGGATTGGATGGTACCTGGAAGGACTGGGTCTCTCCTGGGCAGTCTGGAAGACTGGCGGTTCAAATCAACGCTCGCTGTGTATCTGGAGCATATGGGATGCACTAATCAGGAAGCTGTGTGATTACAGCTCATTGTCAGTAACATGGATGAGCCTAACCAATCTGGAACTCAGCTTCTTCATCTATAAAACCAGGGGGCTATACTGCAGCTGTGAACCATTCTAAGAATACTAATGACACTAACTTGGTATGAGAAATGCTGTGCAGGTCACATTTTCTCAAATGTCATCTTATTGGATTGTCACAAAAATACCTCTACTTGGGCCTTAGCTCCATTTTCTAGATGGGGAAACTGAGGCTCAGAGAGAATACATGCCGCATCATGAATCAACAGCAAATTCAGGTCTCAGATCCAGGTCTTATGATTTAAGGTCCTATATTCCTCAAATTATGATGACTGCATTTTATATTGAATTTTATATTTCTGGCTGCAAAGTATTACTTTATAATATACATTATATTTCTATAAAAATAAGAAGTTTGATAATTTTGGTAAATTAAAATTGACATTGATTTGAAAGACTCCCTGTATGAGGTTGGGATGAGAGAGGAATGCAGGAATAAGAACTGTCATCTCTCTTGTCATTGTTGCTGTCTGGAAGGACCTGTGTAAGGGCGAGGCCTCCTCATCTGCTCTGTTCTGAGGGGTGAGGATGAAGGGAGGGGGATGACTGGTAGCTGAGGGGCACACCAACACCAACTACATGTGCTAGGATAGGGAAGACAGGAAAAACACGCAGGTATGTGCAGACGTGCATGCACACACACACATACACACAAATGCAAGCACATGCATGCACATATATAGAATTCTAAGGTCCTGGGGCCCACCAACTAAAATTTCACAGAACTTTAGAATTTGTTTTGTACCCTTCACACAATATGCTGCGGTACTGCTGTCCTCATTTCATAAGATGGAATTTTCACAGCCATTTAGCAGCAGAACTAGCCTCAACCACAGACAGAAAACCCAAATTTGATTCCTCTCCCACTGCATGGGCCCTAAATTCAGCCCTCTGGGTTTCCTATCCTAATAGGAATCCCAGAATCTCAAGCTGCTCCAGGTATGGCAGCCCTTGAAGTTCTGCATCAGGGGATAGGCTGGTAAAGATGGACACTGAAAGCCTTTCTGTCTAGCCTCGTCTCTGAAAACCAGAGGGAAAGATGATGAGAGCTAATCAAGTTCCCATGGCCTCATATCCTCTCTTCTCTCAAAAGCAGAGAGTTTTCTCAAATGGAACAAAGCAATTTCTTTGCCAAGAAAGCTTTTATGTTCACCTTCAAAATAGCATTTCTGCTTTGCAAAGAGAGCCTTTCAGAGAGACAACTTGTTTGAAAGGAAGTAAATAAGAAGAGAGAAAGTGCCCGCAGCTCCAATTTTTCTCCAATAGGATTGTAGTGCTTTGACATAAGAGTACCTGGCAGCTGGAATTCCAGCTTCCTGTTCCCCTCCTTGAAACAGGCATGAGGAGGCTGCTGCAGATGGGGCAGAACGGCCCCTGGAGACAGTCTCTTCTGTGTAATTGAGCCCTCAACATTCTAACTGTGAAAAGGGAGAAACCACTGCAGCAGTCCCAGGCTTTATACAGGAATTCTCAGATGCTGGAGCAAACAAACAAACATTAATTTCTGGATTATGTGGGTTCCTTAGCCAGCCTTACCCATGAGTAGCTCTCTTAATCTGAACACTTTCCCCACAAGCCTTTCTACATATTTCCTCTATTGCTCACCCCTCTGCTTTAAAATTCCTAATGTGAGGTGATGGAATAAAAGCCATTATTTAAAAAATCCCACTTGCCTGGACATAATTTACCAGGAAGCTCTCCAGTCCCTAGTTGGAGTCCAGGGAAAAGATCCAGTGTACTTTGGAGGGTACAGCAGTGTGTTAGCTAGGGTTCTCCAGAGAAAACTAGTAGGATAATGTGCACATATATATGTGTGTGTGTGTATAATACATCTATATCACATATATATATGACATATATATATATGATATACATATCAGATGTTATAGATTCCAGTAAGATCCTGAAGGCCTGAGAACCAGGAATGCCAAGGGCAGAAGATCAAGGGCAGACTGATATCCCAGCACAAGCAGTCAAGTAAAGAGAGTGAATCCTCCCTTCTTCCACCTTTTTGTTCTATTCAGGCCCTCAATGGATTGGTGATGCCCACCTACTCTGGGGAGGGCCACTTGCTTTACTCAGTCTACCAATTCAATGCTCATCTCTTCCAGAAACACCCTTATACATACGCCCAGAAATCATGTTTAGCCAGCTATCTGGGCATCTCCCAACCCAGTCAGGTTGAGACATAATTTACCTACCACAAGCAGAAAGATGGGGCATTCAGCTGTGGGCAGGTGCCAGGGTGAGGCTCTAGTGGACATTGCCAGGGCTTTCCCCAATCCCCTGGGTCTTTTTTCTGGTCTTCACCCCTGTCCAGGGGCCTGCACCAGCAGCTCGCAGCAGGACTGCGCTCAGCCTACCAGTTGCTCTGTCTGCACTCCCAGAGAGCTGCCACTACCTGGGGATTTACATCCCACACAATGCCCCTTGCCAATGACTGACTGGAGTGCCATGTGAAAAGCCCAGGACCCTGGCCTCAAGTGGTACAAATTCTAAGGATGAATCCAGCACTCCCTGTGGAATCAGGATGAAGCCACCCTCCACATGTCCCTGCTAGGCTCCTACTGTGCTCGGTTTCCTCCCCTCTCCTGCTTCTCCCACTCCATTACAGGTTTCTCCTGGGAGCACTTCCTCAATATACAACTTATTCCCAAATCCTTATCTCAAAGTCTGCTTGTGAAGACAGAGTTCCTCGCTGGTGAGGGCCAGGTGGAATGGGGCTTTTCCGATGAGGTACGAACAAAACAATCTCACCTGCTTTTCAATATTTTGCCACTCTTATACAGTAAAGGTGGGAATTATCTTTTAGAATTTCGAATTCTCCATGCAGCTAGAGGAAAAACATCCCTTTCTAAAGACAGCAGCTTTGCTTACCAATGTATTTAATCGTATTCATAGCCCAAGACCCATCTATTACTGTTGCCTAACACTGTGGGCAGTAGGGATGGTAATGTCTGCTGTTTTTCTCAACAGTGATTAATATTATTTGCATAAATTTGTAGAGGCGCTTGTTACAAAGAAATAAAGTATCCACCTAAGCACTGCATGAAAATCAGCATAATATTAACCAAAAGGGGAAATTAAAAAGGAAAATGTCACCAGAAATTTTAGCTTATCAATCTTCATTCTTCCCCTTTAACACTGTTTCCACTGCTGCTTATATCACATTTGCATAATTAAATTGCTGGAAGCATGTGTGTTAATTTGGATGGAAAGTATATATTATTTCTACTGTGTAAAAATTATTTGATGTTTGATTGGGTTTTTAATGCTCACCCTTCAAATTACTGAAGAGAGAAAAATAGTTTTATTTTTGTCCTTTTTTTCCCCAACCTATTTGACCAGGAGGTGTTCAGATATTGTTAGAAGGTAACAAGTACAAAATTAAGGCCAAGCTAATGCAAATACAGGCCTCTAGGAGAGAAGGTGGGAAGGGGGAGGGAGGTGCCCAGGCAAGGTTATCCATGGTTCTGGGGCCTTGTTTTGGCTTTGCCATGCACTGGCTATGTGACCTTGGGTGGAGGTCATTTCTCCTTTGCATTCATTCACTTGTTCATTTGAGAAACATCTACTCATGTCTACTCTGGGCCAAAAAGGAATTAACTAGATCAGCACTGTCTAATATAGTAGTTACTAGTCACATGTAGCTATTTAAATTTAAGTAAAAATTGATAAAAATTAAAATCCAGTTCCTCAACAGTATGAGACACATCTGGAGTGCTCAATAGCCATTTATGGCCAGGAGCTACTATAATGGACAGGACAGATATGAACATTTTCATCACTGTAGAAAGTTCTGGAGAGTACTGAACTAGACGATCTCCAAAGGTTCTTTCGTCTCTGATGTGCTATGATTTAAAATGATGTGAAAATAAGCCCAGGTTCATAATGGTAACCACTCTCAGTGTTAAGTTGAAGTTTCTGTCACTTTATAAACATTCTCTGACATTCTGTGGGAATCTTATATGGAAATGGATGGGGTTGGGGTGGACACACAGGGGACAAAGGAGCAAGTTTCTCCTCTTGAAGTGTCCAGCTGAGGAGACAAACATATGTACAAACAGGACATCTGAGGATGGGGGTAAGAGAATGACTCCCAAGCTGGATATAGAGCCATCTTCCTCAAATATCCAAATGGAAGTCCAGCTGTGTGCCATCTCACAGCTGGGAGCATCTCAGGACAGTGACATAACTGGTATTCCATCTTGATTAAGAAGCTACGATGTTCTCTAATGTGTGAGCTAATAATCGTCCACTAAACACTGCAGCTATACCATCAAGATGTTAAGACTTTTGCTGTTCATGTTTCAGAATAAACAGCAAGGGAGGAGCACACAGATTGATATAGGATTTACCTTATATAGCCAGGCCCTGTGATGGTATGATAGTTTATATTATTTTCCAACAAATATTCACTTCGGCTTGACCACGTGACTTTTTACTTCAGGGTGGATAAAGATACTTCCTACCTCCTTGATTTTACACTCGACCATGAGACTTGATTTAGCTAATGGGATGTGAGTGGATACAATGGCAGTAGAGGCTTGGAATGCATTTTGAATGGTTGGGTTTGGACTTTTGTGCTTCTGCTGCAGCTCTGAAAAGATCTTGCCCTGACCCACTGGCCTTGAATAATGGAGCAGTGCTAAATCCAACCTGTGGGCTGGTAGGATGCAGCCAACCTGTAAAGGTAAAGACCAAGGGAAAAGAACAAGAAGGGTAGAGAACAAGAGAAATGAAGAGCTCGGGGCTGCAGCCTGCAATCAAGAAACCAGGGCAAGTGGCTTGATGGCAGCCACATTTGGTCCTACAGGCTCCAAACCAGAAAGCCCTGCTAAGCATCCCCACGGAGACCCCATTCCTACAGCTTACTTTCCTATGAAGGGTGATATTCATCCCTCAGAGGAGCAACACAAATAGTCAAATGAATGGCAATAATATACTTTAGAATTTCTAATATTAAGAAATGAAATGGAACATGAAGCATCTATAAAATGGTCTCATGAAGTCAAAAAGGAGCTTCCTGAACTAATTATAACAAATTTTACTATATTAAAAGCCAATGCAGCACATTTCAGCAGACGAGTCAATTGAAGTGATTTTGGGGTGAAAAAATTTTAAATATAGTTTATGATAAGAACTGGAATAAACTGCCATAATGGTTTAATAAGTTTCCCTCACTCCTTTTAAGTTCTTGGCTGGTGTTGAGCACAGAAGCATATGGGGAGAGTAAATTAATGAGTTGAGGGTTTGGAATCAAGCTTCTCTATGAGTTTTCATGCATAGCAACAGGCAAACACACCCAATCATATCAAAAATGCACAGCCATGAGCCACTTCACGGTTTCTGGAGAGAGATCAGAATGGAGAGGAAAAGGGCTGCCTGGAAGGCTAACAGACTTGCACTATAATCTAATGCTTCCATCTCGAATTTCCATTGAGCCCAAAGTTTCTAATCTATTTTTCTTGTCTATGTTACAATAAAAGCTGATTTAGAGGCCTTTAATAATTAGGGTGTTGCTACTGTTATTAGAACTAAAGTCATATAGGAAATACACAAGCACCTACTGCCTAAATAGACCAATAACAAGTTCTGGAATTGAGGTTGTAATAAATAGCCTACCAACCAAAAAAAGCCCAGGACCAGAGAGATTCACAGCTGAATTCTACCAGATGTATAAGGAAGAGGTGGTACTATTTCTACTGAAACTATTCCAAAAAATTGAAAAGGACAGACTCCTCCCTAACTCATTCTATGAGGCCAGCATCATCCTGATACTAAAACCTGGCAGAGATACAACACAAAACGAAAACTTTAGGCCAATATCCCCGATGAACACTGATGTAAAAATCCTCAATAAAATACTGGCAAACCAAAGCCAGCAGCACATCAAAAAGCTTATCCACCATGATCAAGTTGGCTTTATCCCCAGGAAGCGAGGTTGGTTCAACATATGCGAATCAATAAATGTGATTCACCACATAAACAGAACTAAAGACAAAAACCACATGATTATCTTAACAGATGCAGAAAAGACCTTTGATAAAATTAAACATCCCTTCATGTTAAAAACTCCCAATAAACTAAGTATTGAAGGAACATACCTCAAAATAATAAAAGCCATATATGACAAACCCACAGTCAATATCATACTGAATGGGCAAAAGCTGAAAGCATTCCCCTTGAAAACCAGCACAAGATAAGGATGCCCTCTCTCACCACTCCTATTGAAGATAGTATTAGAAGTTTTGGCCAGGGCAATCAGGCAAGAGAAGAAAATAAAGGGTATTCACATAGGAAAAGAGAAAGTCAAACTATCTTTGTTCACAGAAGACATGATCCTATATCTAGAAAATACCATTGTCTCAGCCCAAAAACTTCTTTTTTTTTTTTTTTTTTTTTTTTTTTGAGATGGAGTCTTCCTCTGTCACCCAGGCTGGAGTGCAGTGGCACAATCTCGGCTCACTGCAGCCTCTGCCTCCCAGGTTCCAGTGATTCTCCTGCCTCAGTCTCCTGGGTAGCTGGGATTATAGGCACACGCCACCACGCCTGGCTAATTTTCGTATTTTTAGTAGAGAGGGGTTTTGCCATGTTGGCCAGGCTGGTCTCGAACTCCTGACCTCAGGCAATCCGCCTGCCTTGGCTTCCCAAAGTGCTGGGATTACAGGCGTGAGCCACCACGCCTGACCAATGATACTCTCAAACACTTCTTAAGTTGATAAGCAACTTCAGCAAAATCTCAGGATACAAAATCAATGTGCAAAAATCGCTAGTATTCCTATACACCAACAACAGGCAAGCCAAGAGCCAAATCATGAATGAACTCCCATTCACAATTGCTACAAAAAGAATAAAATACCCAGGAATAGAGCTAACAAGAGAAGTGAAGAACCTTTTCAAGGAGAACTAAAAACCACCGCTCAAATAAATCAAAGAGAACATGAACAAATGAAGAAGCATTCCATGCTCATGGATAGGAAGAATCAATATTGTGAAAATGGCCATCTCAATGCAATTCCCATTAAATTAGCAATGACATTCTTCACAGAATTAGAAGTAACTATTTTAAAATTCAAATGGAACCAAAAAGAACCCAAATAGCCAAAACAATTCTAAACCAAAAGAACAAAGCTGGAGGCATCATGCTACCTGACTTCAAACTACACTACAAGGCTGCAGTAACAAAAACAGCATGGTACTGGTACAAGAACAGACATAGACCAATGGAACAGAATAGAGAACTCAGAAACAAGACCACATACCTACAACTATTTGATCTTCAACAAACTTGACAAAAACAAGCAATGGGGAAAGGATTCCCTATTTAATAAATGGTGCTGGAAGAACTGGCTAGCTACATATACAGAAAATTAAAACTGGACCTTTTCCTTACACCATATACAAAAATTAACTCAAAATGGATTAAAGACTTAAATATAAAACCCAAAACTACAAAAACCTTGGAAGAAAATCTAGGCAATACTATCTGGACATAGGCATGGGCAAAGATTTCATCAGGAAAACACCAAAAGCAACTGCAACAAAGGAAAAATTGCCCGGGTGTGGTGGCTCACACCTGTAATCCCAGCACTTTGGAAGACTGAGGTGGGTGGATCACTTGAGGTCAGGAGTTTGAGACCGGCCTGGCCAAAATGGTGAAACTGTGTCTCTACTAAAAGTACAAAAAATTAGCCAGGTATGGTGGCACACACCTGTAGTCCCAGCTACTCAGGAGGCTGAGACATGAGAAATGCTTAAACTCGGGGGGCAAAGGTTGCAGTGAGCCGTGATCATGATATTGTACTCCATCCTGGGTAACAGAGCAAGACTCTGTCTCAAAAAAAACAAAAACAAAAAATAAAAGGCAAAAATTGACAAATGGGATCTAATTAAAGAGCTTCTGCACAAAAAAAGAAACTATAATCAGAGTGACCTGACAACCTACAGAATGGGAAAAAATTTTTTCAATGTATCCATCTGACAAAGGTCTAATATCCAGAGTCTACAAGGAACTTGAGTTTACAAGAAAAAAACAACTGCACTAAAAAGTGGGCAAAGGACATGAACACTTTTCAAAAGAACACATACATGCAGCCAACAAATATGAAAAAAAGCCCAACATCACTGATCATTAGAGAAATGCAAATCAAAACCACAAGATACCGTCTGATGCCAGTCAGCATGGCTATTATTAAAAAGTCAAAAAACAACAGATGCTGATGAGATTGCAGAGAAAAAGGAACACTTTTACACTGTTGGTGGGAGTGTAATTTAGTTCAACCATTGTGGATGACAGCGTGGCAATTCCTCAAAGACCTAGAGGCAAAAATACCATTTGACCCAGCAATCCCATTACTGGATATATACCCAAAGGAATATAAATCATTCTGTTATAAAGATATATGCATGTGTATGTTCACTGCAGCACCATTCACAATAGCAAAGACATGGAATCAACCTAAATACTCATCAATGATAGAGTGGATAAAGAAAATGTGGTACATATACACAATGGAATACTATGCAGCCATAAAAAGGAATGAGATCATGTCCTTTGCAAGGACGTGGATGGAGTTGCAAGCCATTATCCTCAGAAAACTAATGCAGAAAGAGAAAACTAAACACTGCATGTTCTCACTTATAAGTGGGAGCTGAATGATGAGAACATATGGACACATAGTGGGGAACCACACACAGTGGGGCCTGTTAGAGGTTGGGGGTGGTGGGAAGGAGAGCATCAGGAAGAATAGCTAATAGATGCTGGGCTTAATACCTAGGTGACAAGATGATCTATGCAGCAAACCACCATGGCACACATTTACCTATGTAAAAAACCTGCACATCCTGCACATGTACACATGAAAATATAAGTTGAAGAAAAGTAAAATAAATTTTAAAATGTACAAAACAAAGTCATGAATGCTACAATGGGAGTAGCACAGACATTATCTGCCCCCAGTGGGTAAAGGCTATAAACCAAGACTTGCATACAGAGCAGGAATTTGCAGGGGGGAGGTGAGGACAGGGGGTGGTGTTGGGAGATAACGCTGTTCTAGGTAGAGGGAAGAGCCCAAAGGTACAGCCAAGCAGGAAGACTGATAGGGCCAGAACAGGTGGGGGCAGAGTATAAGGACAGGATGCGTGAGAGGCAACAACAGAGAGAGAACGCAGAAGTCAAGAAGGACTTCGTAAGCCACACTCAAGACTCCCGGCTTCATCTGAGGGCAGGAGGAACCCGCTGGCTGGGCTTTAAGCAGGGCAGTACGGAGCTTTCATGAGGTGCTCAGTAAACATTGACTGAGCGGTTCACCTAGTGCACTGAGAACCTGGCAAATGATCTGTGGGGCTGTCTTTTCTTCTCACCTCTTCCACGACCCACCACTCATGCTGGGCCACATTGCAACATCCAGGACTTATTTTTACTTGCTTTTTGGAAGTTCCTATTGTCTCCTCATATTTGTCTCACAAGGGACCCTAGGCTTCCTCTTCAACAATATCAATGCTATCCTTTTTGGCATGCTGCAGTTCTTGCTTTCCCTTCTCTGCAGAAAGTGAGCTCGGCACTGGCTCAGTGCTCCCACCAGTGTCCAGACTGGAATGCCTGGAGAGCAAGAGGTAAGTCAGACCAAGGCAGGTATGAGGAGGAAGGGACAGAGGGAGGGAGGCTGAAAGGGGTATGGAGAAAGAATTCTGCCATTTAATTCTTTTAGAATTAGTTTAATATTTTCAAGTTTTTGGTTTATGTTAATTTTCATTGGGAACTACTTTTCATAATAACTGCACAATTAATAAGACATACATTTGTGTGCTGTGGAAAATAAGTCTGAAGTAAAAGTAATTGAAAAAGAAGACAGCAAGCAGAGATATTCTATCTTTGAGCTCTCTTTTTCTGAAATAATTCCTTTAAAAATATTTTCCAAGTATTCTTAAGTATAAAGCATTTAACATGACAAGAGTATGAGTCAGTCATTTGGATTTGAGGGCTTGGTCACATATAGACTCGGTGCTTTTGCTGATGAGCTTCAAACTTTTTTAATGGCTTAAAAATAATCTACAATACATGGAGTCATTACTCAGGATTTATCTTCAAAGAACTCCAATTACAGAATTTAGTCACTGGAATCCCCCCTTTTTAGACATAGGAACAAATATTCAGGAAAAAAACCCCACATAGGATTCACAAGTAAAGATTTATACCTTTTTCTGAATAAAGCAGGCACTAAATAAAAGTGCCGTCACTGCGGCTCTAGCTGAGTTCAAAGGCGCATTGCAGCAGCTTTAAAGTTTATTCCAATAATCAACTCAGTCCAAAGTTAGACATGTGCTAACTAGACTTGTCATGTGTATATTGCTTTTAAGTCTTTAGCATGTGAAATGTCTTTTCATTTTTGGAAAAAAATCATAAAATAAAGAATTCTTTTGTTGGAAATTAACTTCATAGTCTAAAAAGCAAAACCAGACAGGCCGCAACATTCCAGCAAGTAAACAAGACAGATGTTTTGTGCTCCAGCTCTCAAAAATCATGAGATAGTCAAGATTCTCCCAGATCAGGTTCAGATTTGTCTTGCCAACTTCATTTCTTCCTCCTCTTCCCTTTCATGCATGCAACACCCTATCTAACACTTCCTTTCCTCTCTTATATATATATGGTTCTCCCTTTCCTGCCACCATACTCATCCTCACGTGGTTCCTCCTGCCTGGAATGCTCTTCCCGCCACATCTGCATGATCAAATCGTGCACACGTTTGCAAACTCATCTCGGATACCACCTTGTCTAAGAAACTCACCATAGTGTCTCCAGACAAAAGGAGTCTCTCCTTCTGTGCATGGGCCACTTCTTATCCCACATCGTGTCATCTACTCTGGGCCCACTGAGGGCAAGGTAACCCTTAGTATACTGCTTTATTTACAAGAAGCATCAGTACCTGTTACTTGCATGCGCAATAAGGTATTAGGAAGATATAAGCAGGCAGATTTCCTGATTTAATAAGCTTAAAAAGTACATGGACCACTAGGCACAGTGGCTCATGCCTGTAATCCCAGCACCTTGGGAGCCTGAGGCAGGTGGATCACCTGAGGTCAGGAGTTCGAGACCATCCTGGCCAATATGGTGAAACCCTGTCTCTACTAAAAACACAAAAAATTAGCCAGGTGTGGTGGCATGCATCTGTAGTCCCAGCTGCTTGGGAGGCTGAGGCAGGAGAATCGCTTGAACCTGGGAGGTGGAGGTTGCAGTGAGCTGAGATTGCACCATTGCACTCCAGCCTAGGCAAAAAAGTAACTCTGTCTCAAAAAAAAAAAAAAAAAAAAAAAAAAAAAAAGTACATGGACCAAGAGGTGGCAAAAAGAATAAGATTTCAAATGTGAAAGGATGAAGTTTTGACACAGGTGTAGCATTCACCTCCAGCAAACACAATTCAGCATTTCTGGGTGTCTAGGACAAGGTGTACTGGAGAACAAGGTAAAGGCTGTCATTTAGTGTGTGCCCACCAAGTGCAGGGTTTGTGTAAGGGCTTTATTGACACTGATTTCTGTCTCAAAACAACTCTAGAATGCCCCTATTATTATCCTGGCTTTACAGAGGAGGGATGGGGGCCAGAGAGGATGAGTGAGCTCAGAGAGGCCCAAACAGCTAAAAATCCTTCTGCCTCCAAAGTCCTACACCCTTTATGCTGCCTAAGAACTCTCCAAAAGAGATAAATATAACTGAGCACATACACTAAGCCCCAGTAAAATGCGAGTAAATGTAAGACTTCTTTGAGTACGATTAGTTTTATAGCAGGAAAAATCAAAAGAGGTTAACAGAAGTCCTTTATATCTGCATAACACATCATACTTCCAAGGAACTTCCATATTTATGAATTTACAGACGTATCAGATTTGATATAATCTGATTTAGTAAAAAATGAACAAACAGGGTTTGGCTGCACCTCGCCAGAGTGGGCCAGAGTCCTTAGTTCTTAGCTTCTGGGAGACTCAGAAAGCCCAGAGACTCCAGAGAAGTGAATGTCTTCTGTAATGTCACTTAGAACCAGGTCTCCAAGAGACCCAAGGAACCAAAGCATCCTTATAAAGCTGTGGGCTAAGTGGTTTATTCTTCCGCAAGTCAGCCTCTGAGACACTGGTCCAAACAGAAATGGGGTTGGTGAAGCCCTCCAGTCTGAAGTGATGCATTCTGAGCACATCTGGAAGACCAGAGGATCTCTAGGCTCAGGCCATACTAAAGGTCACATAAGGTAGAAGGCTGAACTCCTACTGAATTCACCATATGCCCCCATTCCCTATTTATCATTCACAGAGCTGACTTTTCTCACACCACAAATATCCATCTATCCTTCCATTCATATCTCGTATAACTCCTGGAAGGCAGTCATAAACTCTTGCGATTTGACCAGTAATAGACTTGTGATTCAGCATTTCCTGAATAACATATGCTCAG
This sequence comes from Pan troglodytes, assembly GCF_028858775.2. Lineage (NCBI taxonomy): Eukaryota > Metazoa > Chordata > Mammalia > Primates > Hominidae > Pan > Pan troglodytes. Next base: position 45,359,866 of record NC_086015.1, read on the forward strand.
AAACAGCAGGTTTCTAGGGACATCCTTAAGGAAACCTGACAGCCTAGGTTGGTTCAGGAGAGCTGGCCTCTAGGTCCATTTGACTTGGAATGACATAAGCCAAACTTCTCTCCCCTCTAGTCTTATGCCTAAGTCTTCCTCAGGGACCAGCATAAAACTGTTCCGTGCACCAATACTCAACATTTTACGGGCAGACGCATGAGAGGGGCCTTTAGGAGTAGCAGTGGTAGCAGAATTACTATGAGTAGTCATAATAAAAAACAGTTTCTAAATCCCTGCCCCTCTTGTAGAACTGAACTCTAGAAAAGGCAAAGTAGGGCAAAAATAGTGTCTTTTCCACCCTCATTCCATTTGTCAAATATAAACATAAAACTCTGATTTCCCCTTGGGGTTCTGGCCACACACATAAGGCATGTAAGTTCCTCTTTGGAGAGGTCTTGCTATATGAAATGCAGAATCCAAGGTATTTTATTCCTACTTTCAATGAAATAGCTTAATTTTTCTATAAATAATTTTTCCCCTATAAATATCACCATAGCACCACTATGAAGGCCGCACACATCTTTCTGAAAAATAAGATGAAGATTATTTTGTCCATCTTGCCATTATTAATGTGAATATAAATTCTCTGTGCTATTTCATTGGCGTATTTTCCAGGAACACAGTATATATTCTATAATTTAATACTATGATAAATGTGATTTGTGAAAGTCATTTATTCACGAACAGACCTTTCCATATTTTATGTAAACTTGCTATTCATTATATTTAACATTCTCATATTTAACCTCAGAAGATACTAAAAGTGTAAGTTGAAAAAACAGTCTTATAAAATCCTTACTTAACTGTCTCTGTCTTCTCAGCAGAGGGGTAGCATGTTCTTGATCTTTTGCTTTTGATTTTGTTCTTCTTGTATTTTGAGTCATAAGCCTTTTTAAGTGTAGGACAAAAGTTATGGATCTCTTCTCCAGAAAAACACACAAACAGAAACACAAGGTTTTCATATAACTAATTTTATTTCATTGGAAGTTTATTACCTTAACATAAACAGAAATAATCTTTATAAAGAATTATATATCTTTTGCTATCTTTTTAATGTTTATTATGTGTGTAAACCAAAAAGTAATGCTGCTTAAAAAAAACTACAATTTGAGGGCTTGCCTAAGAAGGTGAAATTGTGGTTCACTGTCTGACAGCCAGGAGTGTGTGGGTGTGTTTTAATAATAACCAAAGTTACTTGTATCCAGCAACTCCAGAATCATCTAGACTTTGCAGTGAACTCACGGTTTACTCTTAACTGTCTTTCCTAAGTGTCACTGTGTTTGGCAAGGTCTGACTCACTGGGGTAGCCTCTGCCATCAGAGAAGAGATACAGAAATCCAAGTATCCATCCTAACACAGGAGCAGGAGTAGCCTTCACAGGAGTCAGCTGGTGTTGCCAGAAATGTGCAGATTTCTTTTTGGAGAGAAATTAACAAGGCTTTGTCCTTCTGGAGACCAACTTTCAGGTTCTCTTCTTCCAGCACCGGGAAGTTCACAAGACAACTGCTTCTACCAACCTCTTCTAGAATGAAAGTACAGGATGTCTCAGAAGCATCAATAAAAGGGACTACAGGACCTTGTAATGAAAGATTTCTCTCATTCATGTGGCAGAAATTGAAACAAAACCTCTAAGCACGTCAGGTGATAAACTTCTCCCTGGCAGACTGCTCTGAGAATGGCTTTCCTTTCCACTCCACACTGAAGCACGTAGGACGGAAGATAAGTCAAGTCTTGTAAGAGTCGTTCTCTGGAAAGCCAGCAAACTTCTGGGTAGCACAGAACTTTACACCCAGCAGTATGACTTGATATACCCCCTGAAAAAGCTGGTGATTCAAGGCCTTGGTTCTCCTCAAAGGTAACTCACCACAGAGGGAAATATGACTTCTGTGGGATTGGTAGTGGATGGCCTAGTGCCAGAGCATGTGAGACAGACACTAACGGGGTTTCCTTATTCACAAAAAGTTAAACCAGGAGCTGACTGCAACAACATGCACCTGATGGACAAAACCCATAGGCTGGTTTCTGAGGAATACACCAGGAATTTTACAAAAATGCTGCAGAAGGAAAGTGGCATAATTGCCAATCTCTCCAGAGTACATTTTGAAATACTGAAAATTAGAACCTCCAGGGATTCCACAGTGGTTGCTATTTGAGAGGGCACTGCTTCATCCTTTCTCTTCTTATTCAAGATACAAATTGTAGCACTCCACCCCTGGCCTCTCCAAAATTCTATAAGAGCCTCACTGGCTGCTTAAAGATGAGGCTTTCTCCTTGGGACAAATCCAAGTTTCTGCCTTTCCAAATGGAGCCATCTTCTCACAGAGAAGATCCATATGCCTGGTGAGTCTCCAAGCAAGGTGGGAAGAAGGTGCTCCCTTTCCCATCTTGTCTTCTGTGTCCAGCATCAGACACCCAAGGGACTTCTATGGTCATCCCATCCACAGGGTGTAAGATCTGACCTTCCCCCTGTCTAGGTCATCTGCTTCTAGGACTGCATTCTCAACAGGGTGATACTGCTTCCACATGGGTGAAAACTGGTTCAGCAAGTGGGACTAAAGCTTACATATTACAGTGGTTTGTGCCAAAGGACAATACATAAACAGACACAGTCTATATTAAAATTGCATAGATAGAGGTAGTCAGGGAAAATAAGTCAAAAAAGGTTCCTTAAGGTGCATGTGAAAAAAAGGTTGAGCAACACTGCTATAATGTATTTGAAGGAGGGAGCTTGGAGAGTCTCCACTCTGTTCCTATGCTATCTGGCCATGGCCTCATACTCTTCACTTGACCGCAGGCTTCCTCTGACTTGGCTCCTGGTTACCAGCTGGACTAGAGGATGACTGGTGCCCCTTCCTGCTCCTCCACAAATGCTACAACCATCATTGTAGCTACAGAGGAATGGTAAGCGTCACATACACCTACACTGTCCTTGACAAGAGTACACACGGCTTCCCCTTCCTTTATCTTTAAGGCACCACTGACTAGTACTTATTACAGAATTTACTGATAGTATTAGAAGGGATTTGCAATTCATAAAAGAAAACTTAAATCTCTGCATCAAGTTCTGATGTTCTCATAGAGGAATTAGCCATATCCCACTGCTGGGGGCCCCCTGTCAACCCACTGCTTTCCTTGTTCCCTTCATATTGCTGGGAACTGCAATATCTCTTTCAGTTATGAGCTGCTTCTCCTCATGCTCTCAGTCCTGTCCCATGATCAGAACTCTGGTCACCAAGAAGCAGCCAAAAATAGTAAACACCATACTAACTTCCCCTCCCAGGACAGTCACCTTTTGATTTGCCCAGCAGAGCAGCTGAGATCCTCTTTGCTTAACTTCCTCCCTTGGACTACGTTCCCAGCCTCATCTCTGCAGAGCTCAAAGCCCAAACAGGAGAGTGCTTGGCTTGCAGGAAGGCAGATGATTCAGAGGGCCTAACTAGGTTCTGGTTAACAGGGAAGCGTGAACCTTCAAGGTCAAACAAGGCCAATTCACAAAAAAAGCAGGGCACATGCATTTTTTAATCTTAAGCAAAAGAGAGCAGTACCATCTTCCACCCAATTGGGTGTTAGAACAGTACCCATGGACCTGAGAATCTGCCTCTTGCCTTCCCCTCCCCAGCTTTTACTCTACTGGACTTGCTTTCAAAGCCAGCTGTATGTGGTAGCCTTCCTTTCTGGACTTGGGAAATCTAAGAAACAATTTGACTTTGGCCTGTTCCAGGATACTGTCTCCTGCCTACTATGTAGAAATGTTAAGCTTTGGTACCCGTTGCTCCTGGGTCTCCCCATCTTAGAACCCTCTCTGGAATCCAGATTTCCATTGACTCTTAGAACAAGCAGGAACTGATTCCACTAAGCATTGACCTACCTCACCGACTACAGACCAGATTAATCTCTATTCAGAGGGCCAGTGATATAGACGCAAATTTGTATTAATATATTTTAACAATCTGGAGCAGTAGAACGTTAACATAAAGCCAGTAATGACTAAAGTAGGTTGGGTGTGGTTGCTCATGCCTGTAATTTCAGCATTTTGGGAAGGGGAGAGGATTTCTGGAGCCCCAGAGTTCAAGACCACCCTGGGCAACATAGCGAGAGCCCATTTCTACAAAAATTTTTTTAAAAATTAGCTGAGTATGGTAGCTCATGACTGTAGTCCTAGCTCCTCAGTAGGATGAGGCAGGAGGATCAACTGAGCCCAGGAGTTCAAGGTTACAGTCAGCTACGATTATGCCACTGCACTCCAGACTGGGTAATGGAGCAAGACCCTTTCTCTAATAATAAATAATAATAATAATAATAATAATAATTACTATTACTACTACTACTACTAAAGCAAAACAAAGAAAGACTGCTTTATAACTTTCCTGGTCTTACTTCTATAGGGTACACCTACTATACTAGTTAAAATAATGCTAGATGAAGTAACAGATGCCTCCCCATCCCTTCCTTCACCCAAATCTCGGTGACTAAACACCTTAGAAGTTTATTTCTTGTGTCTTCTCATAGACAATTCAATGCAAATCACAAAGGTGGCCTGCTACCTAGGGTCTCAGAGACCCATGCTCCTTCCATTGTGGGGCTCCACTGTCCCATGAGGATCCCAGAGCCCTCTGCATGCAGTTGGCAAATAGGCAGAGAGAGGGCTGAGAAGGCACCACTGCCTGCCAAGGAAACTCATCCCAGAAGTCACACATATGCCCTCACACATCATTAGTGGAACCTGAATGCAAGGGAGGCTGGGATGTGCAGTCCAGTGTGAGCCACGTAAGAGGATGACTATCCTTGGTTCATTGTTGACCACTCTGTCACTCCCTGCCTTCTCCCCTCAGTCCACAGTGGCTGAGCAGGGGCTATGTTGATATCATGAACTCACGGAGAGGGGCCTTACGAGACCATGAAGTCCAATCTGCTTTCATTGAAGTCTTGAATAACGTGGCAGGGGCTTCTTTTCCAAGTGTCACTGCCCATAATTTCCATAGATTGTATCCACTATAAATCAAGCCTCTCTGGCTGTTTCAGATGTTTCAGTGGAATCTGGTTTTCAAACGGGCTAACTCATTTAGGGACACATTTGCAGACAGTTCTCATTTAATTACAAATATTGTATGACAACAATGTATGGTAACATGTCTCTTACCTGTTAGACTGGGGATTCTTTGAGGTAAGGACACAGTAGAGAACTCTTTATTATAGTTTCTGCTCTTAAGCTGGGGACAAGCAGAAGCTTGACAGAAGCCAGGTTACGAAAGTGTCCTGGAAAATCAGGAAATGAGGTCCCACTCTGAGATGGGGCAAGCAAACTCTGCTAGGTTCAAGCAAGCCCACTAAAGCTGTGTTTACAAGATTATAACTTGTTTTTACAAATCTGTATTCATTACAGACACATGTAATTGCAGATGAGCACTTCTGTGCAGTCTTCTCCAGGTTGAACACTTGACCTCTGTTTTATTACAGAGATCCAGAATGGCTTGCTAACCTCACCTCTATCTGTGGATGCTCCTCCCTCTAGTGATGGCTATCTTTCCCTTTTCTGAATATGTGCCTCAAAGCGCTGCAAGGTTCCTGTTCATCAGTTCTAAAGGAGTTGCTCTCAGCTCTCTACCACACTGGAAAGCAGCTAGAAAACTCCTGTTTGCCAGGAAAATAACAAAAATAACTGTGCTAAGGGTAAAGACAATTACCTTTTCAAGAGTGTCTGTCTATTAAGGAGTGCTTGTACCCAAAGAAAGATCTCTAGTGGTAAAATTTTAGAAACTAATGGTGACTTTCAGGGAAGACCCAAAAGACAGAGATGCTTTGAGGTGGAATGGCACTCCCATACTCTTCAATTACCTTAGAATGGTAGCTTTTGGTCCGCCCACATCTAAGACTGGACCTGGGAAAGAGATACAATCCTGGCTTGAATCTCAGCCTCCAAACCCAAAAATGCTCTTGGGCTTGTCAAAAGCCCTACAAAACCTAACTTCTACTTACAGATCAATTATTGTACCCATCTTGAAGACTCAGTGATCTCTTCAAAGAGTAATTCCCTGTATGGATACATTCTTAATAGAGATTTTGGGATAGAAAGTCTTCAGGGCAGTATTCATAATCAACTTTCTTATTGTAAGAGAGCTGACTGTCAAGATTGTTGTTTGAAAAAATATTTTAGAAGGTCTCAAATCAAACTGTATAATCAGCACTCATGTTTTATGCAAATTAGAAGATATATTCTTATACTGCATCACAGGATCTAATCATCCTAGCACATCACTCAGAGAAAGCATATGCCAACTGAAATTTAGAACAATAATTCACAGTCCATGGAATAGTGCATCATCACAGATTAGACTTGTTATAAATTTATAATGATTTCATATAAAAACATTACATTTTAATAGTTTGAAGAAATGACAGGGTAGGGCTGGTATAAATGTTTAACTAGCACTGTCTCATATTTTATACTGTTTATTTCATTACTGGATATGCTAAAGTGAAAGAGCTAGCTTAAAAATGTCATCAAATTCAAAACAGAAAACTTGAGAACAAATACTCTATGCAAACCATTTTTCTAGCCTGAAGGATATCCCACAGCCTCTTTCAGATAAGCACCTGGATATGTAACTATCACAAAATTAAAACTTATTTAAATTGTTTATCATTCTGACCTTGGTGAGATGAAAATAGGTCATAGCCCTTGTAATTAAATTTGTTTCCATATTTGAGGCCGCCACAGAGAAGCCCTGTCCCCTGTGTTCTCCCTGCCAAACTGCTATTTGGCTCTTCTGTGACTTTACATGCTTCTATAAAGGAAAGAGGATCACTCAAAACACATCTAGTCCTATTAATATGAGATTGAGATGTGGCAGTCCTTGGGATACGCCAGACGCATAGACGAGACCTGAAGCTGCCTGGCAGGAATGCATTTGATTTGTCACTGTCAGGTGTATATCATCTCTTGCCCTTTATCTTGATAGTCTCTCCTGTCTCCAAATTCTCAGTGACTGTTCTTCTCTAATACAATCACTCACAGAGGTCTGAGGATATGGTGGCATCCCAGATCACAGCATCAGGAACCATATCCTTACTACTTATTAAGTGTAGCTTGGGAGACATAAAATGGTGCAGCTCCCAAGACTGTGTGGTAGATAGAGCTCCCTCTCCCCTCTCCCCTCCCCCCTCTCCCCTCTCCCCTCTCCCGTCTCCCCTCTTTCCACGGTCTCCCTCTGATGCCGAGCCGAAGCTGGACGGTACTGCTGCCATCTCAGCTCACTGCAACCTCCCTGCCCGATTCTCCTGCCTCAGCCTGCCGAGTGCCTGCGATTGCAGGCGCGCGCCGCCACGCCTGACTGGTTTTCGTATTTTTTTGGTGGAGACGGGGTTTCGATGTGTCGGCTGGGCTGGTCTCCAGCTCCTAACCGCCAGTGATCCGCCAGCCTCGGCCTCCCGAGGTGCCGGGATTGCAGACGGAGTCTCGTTAACTCAGTGCTCAATGGCGCCCAGGCTGGAGTGCAGTGGCGTGATCTCGGCTCGCTACAACCACCTCCCAGCCGCCTGCCTTGGCCTCCCTAAGTGCCGAGATTGCAGCCTCTGCCTGGCAGCCACCCCGTCTGGGAAGTGAGGAGCGTCTCCGCCTGACCGCCCATCGTCTGGGATGTGAGGAGCCCCTCTGCCTGGCTGCCCAGTCTGGAAAGTGAGGAGCGTCTCTGCCCGGCCGCCATCCCATCTAGGAAGTGAGGAGCACCTCTTCCCGGCCGCCATCACATCTGGGAAGTGAGGAGCGTCTCTGCCCGGCCGCCCATCGTCTGAGATGTGGGGAGCACCTCTGCCCTGCCGCCCCGTCCGGGATGTGAGGAGCGTCTCTGCCCGGCCGCCCTGTCTGAGAAGTGAGGAGACCCTCTGCCTGGCAACCGCCCCGTCTGAGAAGTGAGGAGCCCCTCCGCCCGGCAGCCACCCCGTCTGAGAAGTGAGGAGCGTCCTCCCTCCTCGTCCGGGAGGGAGGTGGGGGGGTCAGCCCCCCGCCCGGCCAGCCGCCCCGTCCGGGAGGCGAGGGGTGCCTCTGCCCGGCTGCCCCTACTGGGAAGTGAGGAGCCCCTCTGCCCGGCCAGCCGCCCCGTCCGGGAGGGAGGTGGGGGGGTCAGCCCCCCGCCCGGCCAACCGCCCCATCCGGGAGGGAGGTGGGGGGGTCAGCCCCCCGCCCGGCCAGCCGCCCCGTCCGGGAGGGAGGTGGGGGGATCAGCCCCCCAACTGGCCAGCCGCCCCGTCTGGGAGGGAGGTGGGGGGATCAGCCCCCCACCCGGCCAGCTGCCCTGTCCAGGAGGTGGGGGGCGCCTCTGCCCAGCCGCCCCTACTGGGAAGTGAGGAGCCCCTCTGCCCGGCCAGCCGCTCTGTCTGGGAGGGAGGTGGGGGGGTCAGCCCCCCGCCCGGCCAGCCGCCCCGTCCGGGAGGGAGGTGGGGGGGGTTAGCCCCCCGCCTGGCCAGCCGCCCCGTCCAGGAGGTGAGGGGCGCCTCTGCCCGGCCACCCCTACTGGGAAGTGAGGAGCCCCTCTGCCCGGCCAGCCGCCCCGTCCGGGAGGGAGGTGGGGGGGTCAGCCCCCCGCCCGGCCAGCCGCCCCGTCCGGGAGGGAGGTGGGGGGGTCAGCCCCCCGCCCGGCCAGCCGCCCCGTCTGGGAGGGAGGTGGGGGGATCAGCCCCCTGCCCGGCCAGCCGCCCTGTCCGGGAGGTGAGGGTCACCTCTGCCTGGCCGCCCCTACCGGGAAGTGAGGAGCCCCTCTGCCCGGCCAGCCGCCCCGTCCGGGAGGGAGGTGGGGGGGTCAGCCCCCTGCCCGGCCAGCCGCCCCGTCCGGGAGGGAGGTGGGGGGATCAGCCCCCTGCCCGGCCAGCCGCCCTGTCCGGGAGGTGAGGGGCACCTCTGCCTGGCCGCCCCTACCGGGAAGTGAGGAGCCCCTCTGCCCGGCCAGCCGCCCCGTCCGGGAGGGAGGTGGGGGGGTCAGCCCCCCGCCGGGCCAGCCGCCCCGTCGGGGAAGTGAGGGGCGCCTCTGCCCAGCCGCCCCTACTGGGAAGCGAGGAGCCCCTCTGCCCGGCCAGCCGCCCTGTCCGGGAGGGAGGTGGGGGGTCAGCCCCCCGCCCGGCCAGCCGCCCCATCCGGGAGGGAGGTGGGGGGGGGGTCAGCCCCCCGCCCGGCCAGCTGCCCCGTCCGGGAGGTGAGGGGCGCTTCTGCCCGGCCGCCCCTACTGGGAAGTGAGGAGCTCCTCTGCCCGGCCACCACCCCATCTGGGAGGTGTACTCAACAGCTCATTGAGAACGGGCCATGAAGACAATGGCGGTTTTGTGGAATAGAAAGTGGGGAAAGGTGGGGAAAAGATTGAGAAATCGGATGGTTGCCGTGTCTGTGTAGAAAGAGGTAGACATGGGAGACTTTTCATTTTGTTCTGTACTAAGAAAAATTCTTCTGCCTTGGGATCCTGTTGATCTGTGACCTTACCCCCAACCCTGTGCTCTCTGAAACATGTGCTGTATCCACTCAGGGTTGAATGGATTAAGGGCGGTGCAAGATGTGCTTTGTTAAACAGATGCTTGAAGGCAGCATGTTCGTTAAGAGTCATCACCACTCCCTAATCTCAAGTACCCAGGGACACAAACACTGCGGAGGGCCGCAGGGTCCTCTGCCTAGGAAAACCAGAGAACTTTGTTCACTTGTTTATCTGCTGACCTTCCCTCCACTATTGTCCTGTGACCCTGCCAAATCCCCCTCTGCGAGAAACACCCAAGAATGATCAATAAAAAAGAAAAATAAAAAATAAAAAAAATAAAATGGTAAAAAAAAAAAAAAAAAAGTGTAGCTTAACCAGACTAAACATTCCACGCCTCACAAGCCAGTGCAAAAAGGCAGTTGTGGGACAGGTACAGTATGATTCCTTTTTCTAAGATACATATATTTTTTTAACATTTTCACTCATTGCTGTAATGCTTTGTTTTCTCTAAAGGTTATATGTTACCTGTACAATCAGAAAATTAAAATAAAGATTTAATTTTGCTAAGAAAATAGATCTTCTTCTGGTTAGGATGTTTCACAGGGAAGACAGAATCAGAGTGGAAGCTGAAACCAGGCAAAGCCCATCAGGGCCAGGTGTCTGGGGAGCAGCTTCAAGGAAGAGAAAGGAGTGAAGGGAAGAGGGAAGCCTGAGAAGTGGGGTGCAAGGAAGAATGAGGCCTAGTAGTTCAGGCAGCAGGTTGAAAACACCTGCTCCCCACACCTGCACATGAAATAGGTGAAATAGAGAGGCTCAGGTCCATGCTCTGAGGAAGGCAAAAGGTGTGATAGTGAGTCACAAGGAAAAATTTGGGGTGTGGAATCTCGACTCTAAGCCCTTTCCACTTTTCAGGCATCTTCTGCAACCACTGGAGAGTGTTGGACCCCAGAGTAAAGCAGTTGTTTTATTTGGAGATTAAAGGCAATAATCACCCTAGAAGCTTGGAATATGTGAGGACATTTGGGTAAACATTCGATCTTCACATTAATCTATGAAGCAGATGTTACAATCTCCAGCTTTTGATAAAGAAAATAAATACTTAAGGAAGTTAATTAATTTGTCCCAGGTTTCCCAGTGTAGAGTGGAGACTTCAACCTAGACTCAACATGAAAACCTTGCCTCCTCAAGAAAGATATCATAGGAAGAATAAGTGACAGTCCAAGTCAGCAGCCTCGATCCAACTGTGAGGATGTGTTCATGGCGTGTGGGGTAGAATGCTCCCCGGAGTGCTGGGCTGGCAGGAACACCCCACAGCCTAAGAGTGGGTGGGAGCCAGAAGATGTAATTATAGATTGCATGTGGTCTGCTTCCCGCGGTGTCAGTTTCTGAGAGTGGGACACCAGGATCTCACAGCTAAACAGGGTGGAGCTGAGAGATCCCTGGCACTGGAGACTGTCATCTGTGTTTGCTCACTGCCATTTGTCGCACACCTAGTGCAGAGCCTAGCACAGAGTAGGGCTCAGAACATGTTTGTCGAACACATTCATGAAATGGTAACAGCTCAGGCATAGGTATAGGTCTACTGCCTGCCAATCTGATGCTGTCCCCTCTCACTTACGCTGTACCTCCAAAAGGAGACATGTAGATCTGATGTAAGCTCACTTAATTCAACCTACTGTGGCAGCAGTCACGGAGGATCCAAAGATGAATAAAAATATTACAACTAACACTTAGCATCTATCGTGTGCTGGGCACTGCTCTAATTGCTTTTACAGAAATAACTCATCTGGTCCTCACAATAGCCTCATGTATAAAAAGAGAAAACTATTAGAAGCCCATTCTACAGATGAAGAAATTGGAGGCACAGACAGGTTAAGTAACCTCTCTAAGGTCAGAGTGCTAATAAGTGCTGGAGGCAGGTTCAAACTCGGCAACTTTGGCTCCAGAACTTGTGCTGTTCACCATTACACCACACTGCCTCTCACATGATCTCTAGCTACAGGACATTGGAGGGCAAACACACCACAATGGAGTGGGCTCCGCAGAACAGAATGTGGCTCAAGCCCATTCCAGAGAGGAGCAGGTGCATACTTTACAAAAACTACTCATTTATTTAAACAAACCATATCCCTAGTACAATTATAGGTGTTAGGTATATAGCAATGAGGATAAGAATGTACAAATTCATTATCTATGTAGTGCCTGTATATCAGAGGGGCAGATAAACAACAGAAAATAAACAAGCAAATAGGCAAAACACAATAAGAAAAGACAGTAAGTGTAAAGGGGATAAAGCAAGCTAAATCAGCAGGCAGAGGATGCAGAGGCAGAGAAAGGGGCGCCTGTTCCTGCAGGCTGGTCAGGGAAGGCCTCTCTGACAGGGTGACATGTGAGTAAAGACCTGAAGGAAGGAAAGGAGGAAGCTATGTAGTTATGTGGAAGAATCTTCCAGAAAGAGGGCAGAGCACATAAAAAGGCCTGGGGGTACAAGTATACTTGGTGTGCCTCAAAAACAGCAAGTGCATCACGACTGGAGTGAGCAGGAAGAAAAGTGGCCAGAGAGGAGGTGAGATGTGTAGGTAGTGGAGGCTGACAGCAAGGGCCTCAAAGATGAGGTAGAACTGGATTTTACTCCGAGATGGACAGCCAGTCCACGGCTTGCATGCCATAAACTTACTTAGGTTTTAAGAGGATGGCTCTGGCTGCTGTGTTGAGAATGAACTGGGGTGGGGGTGAGGGGCAATGGTGGAAGCAGGAAGACAAGGCAGTTACAATAAGCCATGTGTGGGGTGACGGATCGGGTGGAGCAGTGGAGGTGGTAAAAATGATCAGATTCTTCACATACGTTGAAAGTAGGGCCAACAAAATGGGTTGGTAAACGGGGTGGAGTGTGAGAGAGGGAAGAGTTAGAGATGACTTGTTCCCTCACTCCCTTCAGGCCTCTGCTCAGAGTTCACCCTACTGAAGAAGCAGGACTTGCTGATGCAAGGTCTGACTTGGGAAACTTGAAGCTGCCATGACTAAGGCGAACAGGAGTGAGGGAGGAACAGGCCTGGGGAGGCCATGAGAAGCCCGAGATGCCAATGAGCCAAGTGGGTGAAGATGTGGAGCATGCAGCTGACTCCGTCAGACTCGAGTTCAGGCTCTGGGTGGGCTGAAGGTACAAATACAGAGGCCCAACTGTAAAGATGATAGAAAAAGCTAGAAATTGGATGAGCTCCCCTAGGGAGCAAACCCAGATGGAGAGGAGTAGCAGTCTTAGGACCCAATCTTCAGGCAGGCACTGCAACGTTTAGAGACACCAGCCACAGAGATTGAGCTGAATGGTCAGTGTGTCGGGAGAAGCAAGAGGGTAGGGTGTCCCAGAAACCAAGGGAGAGAGTGTTCCTGAAGCAGGAGTCACTGGCTGTGCCAAAGGCCAAGTCAGCCAAGGACTAAGAACTCATCATTCACTAGTCACCAGCAAGAGTTGCAGGTACAGATGCTCAGCTAGCTGGAGACAGTGAGTCTAGACAACTCTCCCAAGGAGTTTTGTTGGGAAGGCAGGTAAGGAAATGGGGCAGAGTTAGACAGGAATGTGGATCTGGAGAGGCTTTTATTTTCTTTTTTAAAGGTGGGTGATATCCATATACAAAAATCAACTCAAGATGGAGCAGAGACTTAAATGTAAAACCCAAAACTATAAAAACCCTAGAAGAAAATCTAGGCAATACCATTCAGGACACAGGCATGGGCAAAGATTTCATGAGGAAAATGCCAAAAGCAATTGCAACAGAAGCAAAAACTGACAAATAAGATACAATTAAACTAAAGAGCTTCTGCAGAGCAAAAGAAACTCTCATTAGAGTGAACAGACAACCTACAGAAAGGGAGAAAATTTTTTCAATCTATCCATCTGACGAAGGTCTAATACCCAACATCTACAAGGAACTTAAACATTTACAGGAAAAAAATTCCATTAAAAAGTGGGCAAAGGATATGAACAGACACTTCTCAAAAGAAGGCATATATACAGCCAACAAACACGAAAAAAAGCTCAACATCACTGATGATTAGACAAATGCAAATCAAAACCACAATGAGATACCATCTCATGCCAGTCAGAATGGCTACTATTAAAAAGTCAAAAAACAACAATCCTGGTGAGGTTGTGGAGAAAAAGGAATGCTTTTATACCGTTGATGGGAGTAGAAATTAGTTCAACTCATTGTGGAAGACAGCGTAGCAATTTCTCAAAGACCTAGAGGCAGAAATACCATTTAACCCAGCAATCCTATTAGTGGGTATATACCTAAAGGAATAGAAATCATTCTGTTATAAAGATACATGCACGTGTATGTTCACTGCAGCGCCATTCACAATAGCAAAGACATGAACTCAACTTAAATGGCCTATCAATGACAGACTGGATAAAGAGAATGTGGTACATATACACCATGTAATACTATGCAGCCATCAAAAGGAACGAGATCAAGTCCTTTGCAGGGACATGGTTGGAGCTGGAAGCCATTACCCTCAGCAAATTAACACAGGAACAGAAAACCAAATACCACGTTTTCAATTATAAGTGGGAGCCTGAACGATGAGAACACATGTACACATGAAGGGGAACAACACACATTGGGGCCTGTCAGAGGGTGAAGGCTGGAAGGAGGGAGTGCATCAGACAGAACAGCCAGCAGATGCTGGGCTTAATACCTAGGTGATGGGATGATCTGTGCTACAAACCACCACGGCACACGTTTACCTATGTAACACACCTGCACATCTGACACAGGTACCCCTGAACTTAAAATAAGAGTTGGAAATCAAAAAAAAAAGGAAGGAAAAAAACAGATGGGTGATATATATCAGCATATCATATTCTGATGGGAAAGACCCAGGAAGGGGCGCTTTGATGATGCAGGAGAGAGAAAGTGGAGATCTGCTATGGGATGTCCTTGAGCAAGCAGGAAAAGCGAGAGCCGGTGCAGAAGCTGAGGGCTCAGCCTCAGGGAGGAGTTGGCCCCTCCATTAAAAGGGAACGGCAGCCTTGTGGCATAGGTGCAGGCAGTTGGCAGATATTGGGGAGAGAATCTGAGGTGTTCTCTCCTTATCTGTTTCCTCAGTGACATATGAAGGTCATCAGCTGAGGGAGAAGATGATAGGCTTAAAAATCTTTTATAAGATTTTAAATAGGAAATGGCAAAGTTAGATCTGATTGAGAAAACTCCAATTTGATAAGATAAAACCCAGGAAAAAATACACAAAATTAACAAAAAATATGAATTCCTTACCCTATTGTTTGAAAAGTGCTCCTGGACACAAACTCATCTTTTCCTAGGATCAGGCCTGACAGCGGGCCATTCTTTGTGGAAGCAGCTGACTAAATCCAGAACTTGTTGGACATACAAATAAAACTGTTTAGAACTTTGAAAGCTATACAGTTAAAAGTACATCATTTGGAGATTATTTTATATCACAACACTACTATAAGTTTTCATATCCCGATGTGACTGACTAGAACCTTTTTTTAAAGCAGCATTTTATTGGGTGGTGGTTACACAAGTCTTTATTATTTTGTTTTCTGCACATTTTTGCGTATGAAATATTCATAATAATAAAATGCAGCATCTTACTCTAATTTTGATATGATGAATTTTCATTCAATGCAAGTAAAATCTTTAAAGATAGACTAGAATTTTGGTATTGTTTCTAGGGAAGTCAGCTATTTTTGTATCTGTCATTATGAAGTAAGAGCTTCAGCAGGCTTGTAAAACAAGATATTTGAGGCTTTACTTGATGTTCTGCTGTTTATAATATCATGTGGGTCACTGTATTTTCAGAAAGGCATTCTAAACAGTTGAACAAAGATTAATTTGTGGAGGGAAGAGTTTTGCTGATAAAGCTTATCTTACTGCCCTCTGCTTCCTGAGAGTATCATTGGTCAAATACCTCAATTAACCAGAAGAGCCCACTTTTCAGTTGTGTCAGACAGCACAGAGTTAACTATCATAAGACAGTTGAGTCCAGCAAATTTATTTCAGGTGTGAAAACCTACAGGCATAGACTTGTGGCTTAAAGACACAAAAAATGCAACTTCTCCAGTGTAGTGTTGACTGGAGTATTCAGAAAGTTACTAGGTATGATGATGCTATATTATTCTGGAATTTTTTTTAGAACAAAGACAATTTTAACAGAAAAGGTAGAATTCATATTTGTGACTGAAATAGAGACTGACATATTGAAGCTATTGATAAAGCAGAGATTGGTTAAGAACATTCGAATCAGCAACACATTCCTAAAAATAGATCCCTAGAGGATTTTGCTAACTCTTCATATACTAGGGTATCATATACAGTATACATGTATCATATACAGTATATACAATGATGATGATGGTTAAACTGTCAAGCTAAAATATCTAGCTTCAAATCCTGGCTCCACCACTTACTCAGCCATCCTCTTATGCCTCAGATTTTATAACTCTAAAATGGGGTTAATAGTATCTCCTCTCATTAGGTTGTTCTAATATTATCCACATCAATGACTCAGTCAGTGACCAGCCCAGAGACAGCAAACACTCAATACATGGGTAGATTTTACATCATTATTAAGACAAAGGTCAAACAGTAACTTTGAAGAAAACTGTTTCCCAGTCTATAGAGTCATCTGATTAACAGTCGGTAACAATAACCAGAACATCCCTGGGATAAGCACTTAGCAACAGAGAACATTCCAGCTTCACGACAGCTCAGAAGCTCAGGAGATCCAGGCACCAAGAGAGCAGAGCCCTGATCTGGCTGCACTGTTCCTGGAAAGTTTCTGTGCAGTGATGCAGTCTCCAGTGTCATTTGTTGCAGCTGAGGCCTCGCCAGCAGGCTGGCTATTCTCCAGCCTTTGTAATGGTAATGGAGGGAGGAGACCTGCAACTTTGCAGTGGACTCTCTGAGCCACACTGCCTATCCCTACAATGCCCCAAGGTCACTGAAGAGACAATACCAGAGGCTCCAGCTCTCAGTGGCCATGCAATTAAGCCTAACAAGGCATAAGGAGCTCCCCGGCGGTCACACAGAGATGCCCACAGTAATTGGCAATGGTCCTCTGGTCCCCCAGGGGCTGAGGATTATCTGTTAGCAGCAGGGAAGGGACAGGGAAGGGTCAAGACTTTGAGGGAGGCCAGATGGGATCACCTATCTTCATGCATAAGTCATGAGCAGCTCTGTTGACTGCTCTGTGCTCTCCTGAGTCAGACACAGCAAGGCAGATGCCTGGTTTGGCGAATCAGGAAAAAGAGGCTTCCTCTGCGCTGGGAGGTTCTGGCCTGGGATAGCTCCCTACCTCTCTGTGTGGCTCCAATAAAGCTGACTTCACAGCTCTGGTTCTTGCTGAGGCAAGCAATAAAAATGTGTGCATTATGCAGTGTACATTCTAGTTCACCCAACACTGAACCCCTCAGCAGAAGGTGTGTACCACTGACAGGAAGGGTGTGCATGATCAAACAGAAATGGGCCTTTACTAAAGAAATAGGATGAAAATTTGTAATATAGTATGGATATTCCACACATTTAAGATGACAACTGCCATTTCCAAAGTATATATCTGTGGGCATGGGCATGCATATATGCATTTGTCTTTTCTTGATGGCTTTCTCTGTGACAAGCACTATGACAAACACTTTGAATATCTATCTGCTGTAATCTTCATAAAAGGGCCCTATCAGGTAAACTACCATTCAGTTTTGAGATGTTAAGTGATGTGTCCAAGGAAGGGGCAGAGTGAAGATTTGAACCCTCCATCCAAATTCTCTCTTTTTTTTTTTTTCTGTAGATACAGGGTCTCACTCTGTTGCCCAGGCTGGAGTGCAGTGGTGTGATCTCAGCTCACTGCAGCCTTGACCTCCCCAGCTCAAGCTATCCTCCCACTTTCAGCCTCCTGAGTAGCTAGGACTACAGGCATGCGCCACCACCCTCAGCTAATTTAAAAATATATATTTTTTGTAGAGACAAGGTCTCAAAATGTTGCCCAGGCTAGTCTTGAGCTCTTGGGCTCAAGTGATCTTCCTATCTTGGCCTCCCAAAGTGCTGGGATTATAGGTGTGAGCTGCTGCACCCGGCCCAAGCCTCTTCTCTTAATCCAGTCACTGGTGATTAACTATCTGGAAGGGCTCACTCAATACTCCCCACTCTACCTCCTGCCCATTTCCTGACCTTTGCCCCTGAACTGATTGATCAGCAACAACACTGGCCCACCTGCCCTCCACCAGGCCCTGTGCTGCGCCCCTTGCATGTTACATTATTAAGGCATCAGTATGTAAATACTGTCATTTTAACAGAGAACAAAACTCTTGTACTGTTTTGGCTAGCCTGTTTCACAGGTTTATTAAATCAATATTTTTTTTTCCTGGTATTTCTCTTCTACTGCTGCTCAAAGTCTCTCCATTTGTGAATTCTTTACTAGATAAATGAGACTTTAGAGGCAAGAGACCATAAACATATGCCAATGCTGAATGTTATCATTATCATTTAATAAAGAAAAATTAAAGAAATAGAAAGATTTTCCCAAGTGGATGTTAGCAGGCCTTCTAGAAATACACAAACAAATACAAATTGGAGTTCCAGTCCTCTTTCCAGCAAACATAACTGAAAATATATGGAACTGGCTAGAGACAGACTAGATTCGGAAAAGTGAAACTCTCAGATACAAATCTTTTTTACGGCTTCAATAATCACCCTTCTGGATTGTTCAGGAGCCTTCTCCAGAGCAGCATTTCTCAAAAGATATGCATATGAATCATCTGGGGGATCTCATTAAAATGCAGATACTGATTCTGCAGGCAAGGGGTGGGGCCTGAGATTCTGAATTTCAAATAGGCTCCCAAGTAATGATTTGGCTGCAAGTCTGAGACCAAATTTTGAATAGCAAGGGGCTAGAGGTCCTGTCATCTCCATCACAAAAACTATCCCAGAGATGGCAGTATTTCAGCATTTTTACTACACTCAGGATTCTGAATCCAGAAGTTCTGTTTGCCAGATAATCTCAATATCTGGTGTGGAAAATCTGGCTGTCTTACCAGGGCATGCCATGAATGAGTGTTTCTTCACATCACAGTAAACAGTAACACTTGCCTCATTTAAGAAAAAGAAGAAGGGGATAAACAAAATTTGACAATATTTGGTAGACTTCACAATCTTGAAGTTTGATGAAATTTTAATGAAGCAAATATGAAATAGTCTCAAATAACCAGCAGATATTTTTCATGTCCTAATGTTTTGCAATTCTGTGGGCAAAAAGTATTATGTATCTGGAAAATAAGACAACTAATGTTTTTGCTGCAGCCAGAAAATTAATATAACATAGGAATAAAAATGATGATAATGACAACAGCAATTAATAGTTTCAAGCACTTATGCTCCAGGCACATGCTAAGCACTTTGCTTACACTATATCTCATTTAATCCTCATAACAATTTTATGGTAGAAATATCATTATGTCTAGTTTTTATGATAGAAAACTGAGACTCAGTGAAGATAGGTTACTTGCCCAATTATTTACCAAATAAAAGTGAGACTGGAACCCAAGGCTGCCTAACCCCCAAGCCCCTGCTCTTCACCATTACGTTAAATGAGTGTTTCATTGCAAATACAGAAGCAGCACCTTGTAAGAATTAAATTTCACCTACCCCAATGGAAAGACAACTACATCATAAGGCCGTATCAAATAAACTACAGACTTAAAAAAAAAGTTAAGATGATTGATTTTCTTGATTAAAGACATAAATCAAGTTGGTTAAAATCAAATACTCCAGATTGCAAAGTTAATTGTTCAAAAACCATTTGGATAGATTTACTACTTTCCTCAACAAAGGGTGATCTGTTAATTATATGTACTGAAAGGCTGCACAGGTTAAATCCTCCAATCCACAAAGACAGGACAGTCTCACAAACCAGGCTAATAATGGCACCATTTCAAAAGCTGGGGATGTCCTCAAAGCAAACAGCAAGTAGCACTCCAGGTGTTCGTTCAGTTCCCCATAGCAGACAGCCCTGGGCAACACAGAAGGAATCCCAGCCAAAGGGCTTCCTGGCTTCACTATAGGTGCAATTCACTTCTTGAATTCCTCTAAAAACTTACTTCAGTGGAAAACCAAGGCACACACATTTGCAGTGGTTCTCACCAAAGAGGGACAACCACTTACGTGAAATATGAGGGAAAGTAGGTAAGATGGTCTTTAATTTATATATTATGATATTGGAAATATAATTCCCTAGAAAATATGTGCTTCTGAGAGTAACAGCATACATTTTATGTTTTAACAGTCCTATACAATTATATTTATTTGATCTAAGTAAATATGTAATAATATCCAGTTCAATTGATTCTACAAATGAAATGCCCCAAACACCTGTATTTGGAAGATATGGCTACACACACACACACACACACACACACACACACTTTATCTATATACCTATTATGTATATATATACACACACACACACTTATTGTGCGCAGATATACTTTTATCTGTATATGTCTACAATTTTCTATGCCATTGTATATTATACCATTGTAGATATACACATGAATATATACAATATGCAAATTGCTCTCATGTGGACAATGTGGGGGAAATGTCCATATGCCACAGTTGAGTCTTCTGTCCCTTCTCTCTATGCTGGGAGGGTATTCAATTTCAGTAGATCATCAGACCTGTGGTGCTAATATACAGTTCCCATAAAGGGCTTTTGAATCTGTTTGATGTACCTGCCACAGTTCTTAACATTTCTCTCACTCTGTGCTCAGAGAGAACTCTTCAAGGTGGTCTTGTAAGTAAGTCACTTGACTTCTGTCAGTGTATTGTTATTCAATCCCTCTACTGGGATTTAAAATCTGAAAGTTGTATTTTACGGAAATCTTTCAAGTTGTCATCAGGGTACTAATTAGATATTTTTAAAGACCTGTTTCTTACATTATCTTTGTTTTTTCCATGACCATTGGCCTTTGGGATCCCCTGTGGCCACTTTTTGGCTATGGACTTCCTCAAATGCCCAGCAATTCTTGCCTGTTCATGTTCATAAATGAAGGTCTATGAGTACTGGCAGCCTGATGAGATATCTCAGCAATTTTTAAGATCTCGCTTTGATTTTCTTGGGGATCTTCTCCTAAGTAGATGCTGCCGAAAGCTGTAGGCAGCCTCACCCTGGAGTTAGTGAGAAATGGATGAGAAAAGAATAAAGATATCAATTCAGAGGAGGAACAGGGACGGAAGGTTGAGAGTCTTCTTTGGTAGAGGGTGATGGCTCTGGGGGACCAGGACAACCCAGTCCAGAGTTCAGTTACTCCTGTGCCCACCCACAGGACACCTTGGGGAATATCCTGTGGTGAGCAGCTCCATGGCTGGAGCTGGGGCCCACGCTTCGCTCTTCCTCAAAACCCCTGGCCCTGAGTCTGGGATTCCTCCAGAACTTTTCCATAAGCCTGCTTCCTGCTTATGGTGGTATGTGGTCTTCTCAATCCTGAACAGTCTCTCAAAACAGTTGTCTTCTAGAAATTTCTCAAATTAGGCATCTATTATTGATAACTTGCCCTGTTTATAGTGATACTGTGCATTTTTACTTCTTTTCCTACCTATTTTGATTACTTCAATGGAATTTTGTGGGAGCCAGCAAAATAAACACATGAACTTTTCACCATTAGGATTTACAATCCTAATTCATTTAGAAATATGTTAATATATGTATATGTATATATGTATGCAGGTATACACATATGCATACATATATGTCATGTGTGTGCCAAGAAAACAACCAAAATATTCTAACTACGTTAATCTATGCATTATATGTTTAAGGAAGACATTACTTTCTTCTTTTTGCTCGTGTATTTTTCAAGTTATCAACCATCACTATATATTCCATTTTGTGTCGCAATTTTTTTTTTTTTTCGAGATGGAGTCTCACTCTGTTGCCCAGACTGGAGTGCAGTGGTGCGATCTCGGTTCACTGCAACCTCTGCCTCTGGGGTTAACGCCATTCTCCTGCCTCAGCCTCCTGAGTAGCTGGCACTACAGGTGCCCACCACCACGCCCGGCTAATTTTCTTGTTTTTTTTAGTAGAGATGGGGTTTCACTGTGTTAGCCAGGATGGTCTCGATCTCCTGACCTCGTGATCCACCCGCCTCGGCCTCCCAAAGTGCTGTGATTACAGGCGTGAGCCACCACGCCCGGCCTGTGTTGTGATTTTTTAAAATAACAAATTCACATACCACAAAATTCACCATTTTAAAGTGTACAAACTCAGTGCTTTTTAGTATATTCACAGAATGTGCAATCATCACCACAATCAATTTTAGAATACCTTCATCATTCCCAAAATAAACTCATACTCATTAGCAGTCACACCCATTCCCCTCTCTCTATAGCCTCCAGCAACCACAATCTTTCTGTAGATTTGCAGATTCCACATATCACTAATCTATGTGTCTATTTTGGGTATTTTACATAAATGTAATCACACATCATGTGGTGCTTTGTGTCTGTCTTATTTAACTTAGCATAATGTTTCCAAGGTCCATCCATGTTGTAGCATGTATCAGTACTTCATTCCTTTTTATGACTGAATAATATTCTATTTTATGGTATACCACATTTTATTTATTCCTTCATCAATTGAATTACATTTGAGTTGTCCCTACTTTTTGGCTATTATGAACAATGTTGTTATGAAATTCATGTATAAACTGTATTGCTTTTGTAATTTAAAAAATACTGCTTAAAAAATTACAAAAATATTTTTTCAAAAATAGTACATCAAACTTTTCATTCATTTATACCTGCTTTGCTCCTACCTAGAGCATATGGTTCTCTTATACTCTTAAAATCTGCCTAATACCTGCAAATACCTAGGTAGAATAAATTAAATAAGAATAAACAGACATTCTTGTATTAATTGGTGGTCAATGAATACAACTAATAATAACATTTGAAAATTTTCTTTTCAAAATGATGAGAGTACTCTAATTTATGTTAACAACTGCTATAGCATTTACAATTATTATTTCAGAAGTAGGCCTTCCTTTTAAGAATATCATCTTAGAGGCCCTGCATGGTGGCCCCTGCCTGTACCAGCACTTTGGGAGGCCGAGGCAGGCAGCTTGCTTGAATCCAGGAGTTCAAGACCTGGACTCAGCATGGCAAAACCTTGACTCCACTAAAAATACTAGAAATTAGCCAGGTGTGGTGGCACATGTCTGTGGTACCAGCTACTCAGGAGGCTGAGGTGGGAGGATCACCTGAGCTTGGGAGGTCAAGGCTGCAGTGAGCTGAGATTACGCCACTGCACTCTAGTCTGGGCAAATGGAGTGAGACCCTGTCTTTAAAAAAAAAAAATGGCAGAGCACGGTGGCTCACGCCTGTAATCCCAGCACTTTGGGAGGCCAAGGTGGGTGGATCACCTGAGGTCAGGAGATCGAGACCATCCTGGCCAACATGGTGAAAACCCGTCTCTACTAAAAAACACAAAAATTAGCCAGGCATGGTGGTGGCCGCCTGTAATACTAGCTACTCAGGAGGCTGAGGAATGAGAATCCCTTGAACTCGGGAGGCAGAGCTTGCAGTGAGCTGAGATCACGCCACTGCACTCCAGCCTGGGTGACAGAGTGAGACTATGTCTCAAAAAAAAAAAAAAAAAAAAATCTCATTTTGGAATATATTTTACTCTGTCACATACAACAGTCAGAAAACAATACTTTGTGTACTGAATTAAAACCTGCCCAGGCCAGGAAAAAAGAAAAAAAAAATCTATTTTGCCACCCACTCATAGAGTGCAACCTTTAGAAAGGGATTATTTCCATTACATTTTCATCAGAGACTGGCAAAGAAAAGTATATCATGTTATTACAGAGCCTGGAAATGTAATGACTTCCAGGTTGCTAAGCAACGTCACAACGTTAAAGGCCCCGGTATCTGTGATCTCTAGAGACACTCTCAAATTTCATTAAAACCTGCTCATAACCATTACACAAAAGATCCATGTAGAGTTTATAAACAGGCTTAGTTTCTTGACATGACAATGAAGGAATTAAAAAAAAAAGCAAGTAGCATCAAAACTTTTGTGGAACTTAAAACCAAATATTTTGGAGATGCAATTAATGAAATCCATAATGTTTCTAGAAGTGTTTCATAGAAAGAAACCAGGGACTATCACTTTATGATAAATAAGTGTTTAGTGGGGATTACCAGGCAAGATGGCCAAATAGGACCAGCTCTGGTCTGCAGCTCCCAGCAAGACCAACCCAGAAGGTGGGTGATTTCTACATTTCCAACTGAGGTACTCAGCTCATCTCACTGGGATTGGTTAACTGGTTAGACAGTGCGTACAGCCCACGGAGCGCAAGCCAAAGCAGGGTGGGGCATTGCCTCACCCAGGAAGGGCAAGGGGTTGGGGAACTTCCTACCCTAGCCAAGGGAAGCCATGAGGGACTGTGCCACGAGGAACGGAGCTATTCGGCCCAGATACTATGCTTTCCCCATGGTCTTTGCAACTTGCAGACCAGGAAATTCCCTCAAGTGCCTACACCACAAAAGCCCTGGGTTTCATGCACAAAACTGGGTAGCCAAGCTAGCTGCAGGAGTTTTTTTCCAAACCCCAGTGGCACCTGGAACGTCAGCATGAAAGAACTGTTCACTACCCTGAAAAGGGAGCTGAAGCCAGGGAGCCAAGCGGTCTTGCTCAGCGGATTCTACCCCCATGGAGCCCAGCAAGCTAAGATCCACTGGCTTGAAATTCTTACTGACAGCACAGCAGTCTGAAGCTGATCCTGGATGCTCGAGCTTGGTGGGGGGAGGGGCGTACACCATTACTGAGGCTTGAGTAGGTGGTTTTCCCTTCACAGTGTAAACAAAGCTGCCTGGAAGTTTGAACTGGGCAGAGCCCACCGCAGCTCAGCAAGGCCACTGTGGTCAGACTGCCTCTCTAGATTCCTCCACTCTGGGCAGGGCATCTCTGAAAGAAAGGCAGCAGCTCCAGTCAGGGTACTGTAGATCAAACTCCCATCTCCCTAGGACAGAGCAACTCGGGGAAGGGGCAGCTGTGGGCACAGCTTCAGCAGACTTAAATGTTCCTGCTTGCCGGCTCTGAAGAGAGCAGTGGTTCTCTCAGCACAGTGCTCAAGCTCTGCTAACGGATGGTCTGCCTCCTCAAGTGGGTCCCTGACCCCCGTGTCTCCTGATGGGGAGATACCTCATGGCAGGAGTCGACAGACACCTCACATAGGAGAGCTCCAGCTGACATCTGGCAGCTGCCCCTCTGGGAAAAAGCTTCTGAGGAAGGAGCAGGCAGCAATCTTTGCTGTTCTGCAGCCTCTGCTGGTGATACCCAGGCAAACAGGGTCTGAAGTGGACCCCCAGCAAACTCCTGCTGACGAGCAGAAGAGAAGCCTGACTGTTAAAAGAAAAACTAACAAACAGAAAGCAATAGCATCAACATCAACAAAAAGGACGACCACGCAGACACTCCATCCGAAGGTCACCAATAGCAAAGACCACATGTAAATAAATCCACAAAGATGAGGAAAAATCAGCGCAAAAAGGATGAAAATTCCAAAAACCAGAATGCTTATTCTCCAAATGATCACAACTCCTCACCAGTGAGGAAACAAAACTGGATGGAGAATCAGTTTGATGAATTGACAGAAGTAGGCTTCAGAAGGTGGGTAATTATAAACTCCTCCAAGCTAAAGAGCATCTTCTAGCCCAATGCAAGGAAGCTGAGAACCTTGATAAAAGGTTAGAGGAATTGCTAACTAAAATAACCAGTTTAGAGAAGAACATAAATGACCTGATGGAGCTGAATAACACAGTACAAGAACTTCGTGAAGCATACACAAGTATCAATAACCGCCTCAATCAAGCAGAAGAAAGGATATCAGAGATTGAAGATCAACTTAATGAAATAAAGTGTGAAGACAAGATTAGAGAAAAAAGAATGAAAAGGAACAAACAAAGCCTCCAAGAAATATGGGATTATGTGAAAAGACCAAACCTACATTTGATTGGTGTACCTGAAAGCGATGGAAAGAATGGAACCAAGTTGGAAAACACTCTGCAGGATATTATCCAGGAGAACTTCCCCAACCTAGCAAGACAGGACAACATTCAAATTCAGGAAATACGGAGAACACCACAAAGATACTCCTCAGGAAGAGCAACCCCAAGAAACACAATTGTCAAATTCACCAAGGTTAAAATAAAGGAAAAAATGTTAAGGGGAGCCAGAGAGAAAGGTCGGGTTACCCACAAAGGGAAGCCCATCAGACTAACAGCAGATATCTCTGCAGAAACCTTACAAGCCAGAAAAGAGTGGGGGCCAATATTCAACATTCTTAAAGAATTTTCAACCCAGAATTTCATATCCAGCCAAACTAAGCTTCATAAGTGAAGGAGAAATAAAATCCTTTACAGACAAGCAAATGCTGAGGGATTTTGTCATCACCAGGCCTGCCTTACAAGAGCTCCTGAAGGAAGCACTAAATATGGAAAGGAAAAACCAGTACCAGCCACTGCAGAAACAAACCAAAATGTAAAGACTATTGACACTATGAATTAACTGCATCAACTAACGGGCAAAATAACCAGCTAGCATCATAATGACAGGATCAAATTCACACATAAAAATATTAACCTTAAATGTAAATGGGCTAAATGCCCCAATTAAAAGGCACAGACTGGCAAATTGGATAAAGAGTCAAGATCCACAGGTGCGCTGTATTCGGAGACCCATCTCACATGCAAAGACACTCACAGGCTCAAAATAAAGGGATGAAGGAAGATTTAGCAAGCAAATGGAGAGCAAACAAAAGCAGGGGTTGCAATCCTAGTCTCTGATAAAACAGCCTTTAAACAAACAACAACAAAAAAGACAATGAAGGGCATTATGTAATAGTAAAGGGATCAATGCAACAAGAAGAGCTAACTATCCTAAATATATATGCACCCAATATAGGAGCACCCAGATTCATAAAGTGAGTTCTTAGAGACCTACAAAGAGACTTAGACTCCCACACAATAATAGTGTGGGAGTGACACCCCACTGTCAATATTACACAGATCAATGAAACAGAAAATTAATAAGAATATTCAGTACTTGAATTCAGCTAGGGACCAAGCAGACCTAATAGACCTCTACAGAACTTGCCACCCCAAATCAACAGAATATACACTCTTCTCAGCACCACAAAGCACTTATTCTAAAATCGACCACATAATTGGAAGTAAACACTCCTCAGCAAATGCAAAAGAATGGAAATCGTGACAAACAGTCTTTCAGAACACAGTACAATCAAATTAGAAATCAGGGTTAAGAAATTCACTCAAAACAGCACAACTACGTGGAAGCTGAACAACATGCTCCTGAATGACTACTGAGTAAATAGCAAAATTAAGGCAGAAATAAAGAAGTTCTTTGAAACCAATGAGAATAAAGACACAATGTACCAGAATCTCTGGGACACTGCTAAAGCAGTGTTTAGAGGGAAATTAATAGCAATAAATGCCCACAGGAGAAAGCGGGAAAGATCTAAAATTGACAACCTAACATCACAATTAAAAGAACTAGAGAAGCAAGAGCAAACAAATTCAAAAGCTAGCAGAAGGCAAGAAATAACTAAGGTCACAGTAAAACTGAAAAAGGTAGAGACACGAAAAACCCTTCAAAAAATCAATGAATCCAGTTGCTGGTTTTCTGAAAAGATTAACAAAACAGATGGACCGCTAGCCAGACTAATAAAAAAGAAAAGACAGAAGAATCAAATAGATGCAATAAAAAATGATAAAGGGCATATCACCACTGATCCCACAGAAATACAAACTACCATCAGAGAATACTATAAACACCTCTACGCAAATAAACTAGACAATCTAGAAGAAATGGATAAATTCCTGGACACATACACCCTCCCAAGACTAAACCAGGAAGAAGTTGAATCCCTGAATAGACCAAAAACAAGTTCTGAAATTGAGGCAGTAATTAACAGCCTTCCAAACAAAAAAAACCCAAGACTAGATAGATTTACAGCTGAATTCTACCAGAGGTGCAAAGAGGAGCCGGTACCTTTCCTTCTTAAACTATTCCAAACAACAGAAAAAGAGGGAATCCTCCCTAACTCATTTTATACGGCCAGCATCATCCTGATACCAAAACCCGGCAGAGACACAACAAAAAGAGAAAATTTCAGGCCAATATCCCTGATGAACATTGATGTGAAAATCCTCAACAAAATGCTGGCAAATGGAATCCAGCAGCACATCAAAAAGCTTATTTACCATGATCAAGTTGGCTTAATCTCTGGGATGCAAAGGCTGGTTCAACATATTCAACTCAATAAATGTAATCCATCACGGAAAAAGAACCCATGGAAAAAAACACATGATTATCTCAATAGATGCAGAAAAGGCCTTCAATAAAATTCAACACCTCTTCATGCTAAAAACATTCAATAAACTAGGTATTGACGGAACATATCTCAAAACAGTAAGAGCTATTTATGACAAACCCACAGCCAATATTACACTGAATGGACAAAAGCTGGAATCATTCCTTTGAAAACTGGCACAAGACAAAGATGCCCTCTCTCACCACTCCTATTCAACATAATATTGGAAGTTCTGGCCAGGGCAATCAGGCAAGAGAAAGAAATAAAGGGTATTCAAATAGGAAGAGAGGAAGTCAAATTATCTCCGTTTGCACATGACATGACTGTATATTTAGAAAACTTCATCGTCTCAGCTCAAAAACTCCTTAAGCTGATAAGCAACTTCAGCAAAGTCTCAGGATACAAAATCAATGTGCAAAAATCAGAAGCATTCTTATACACCAGTAACAGACAGAGAGCCAAATCATGAGCATACTCCCATTCACAACTGCTACAAAGAGAATAAAATACCTAGGAATACAATTTACAAGGGATGTGAAGGACCTCTTCAAGGAGAACTACAAACCACTGCTTGACGAAATAAAAGAGGACACAAACAAATGGAAAAACATTCCATGGTCATGGATAAGAAAAATCAGTATTGTGAAAACAGCCATATTGCCCAAAGTAATTTACAGATTCAATGCGATTCCCATCAAACTACCACTGACTTTCTTCACAGAATAGGAAAAACTACTTTAAAATTCATATGGAACCAAAAAAGAGTCTGTATAGCCAAGACAATCCTAAGCAAAAAGAACAAAGCTGGAGGCATCACACTACCTGACTTCAAACTATACAAGGCTACAGTAACCAAAACGGCATGGTACTGGTACCATAACAGAGATATAGACCAATGGAACAGAACAGAGGCCGCAGAAATACCACCATGTGTCTACAACCATCTGATCTTTGACAAACCTGACAAAAACAAGCAATGGGCAAACCATTCCCTATTTAATAAATGGTGCTGGGAAACCTGGCTAGCCATATGCAGAAAACTGAAACTGTACCCCTTCCCTACACCTTATACAAAAATTAATTCAAGATGGATTAAATATTTAAATGTAAGACCTAAACCCATAAAAACCCTAGAAGAAATCCTAGCCAATACCATTCAGGACATAGGCATGGGCAAAGACTTCATGACTAAAATATGAAAAGCAATGGCAACAAAAGCCAAAACTGACAAATGGGATCTAATTAAACTAAAGAGCTTCTGCATAGCCAAAGAAACTAGCATATCAGGGTGAACAGGAAGCCTAGAGAATGGGAGAAAATTTTTCCAATCTATCCATCTGACAAAGGGCTAATATCCAGAATCTACAAGGAACTTAAACAAATTTACGAGAAAAAAGCAAACAACCCCATGAAAAAATGGGCAAAGGATATGAACAGACACTTCTCAAAGACATTTATGGGGCCAATAAACATATAAAAAAAGCTCATCATGGCTGGTCATTAGAGAAATGCAAATCAAAACCACAATGAGATACCATCTCAAGCCAGTTAGAATGGCAATCATTACAAAGTCAGAAAACAACAGATGCTGGAGAGGATGTGGAGAAATTTACACTGTTGGTGGGAGTGTAAATTAGTTCAACCATTGTGGAAGACAATGTGGTAATTCCTCAAGGATCTGGAACTAGAAATACCATTTGACCCAGCAATCCCTTTTCTGGGTACATATCCAAAGGATCATAAATCATTCTACTATAAAGACACATACACACATATGTTTATTGCAGCACTATTCACAATAGCAAAGACTTGGAACCAACCCAAATGCCCATCAATGAGAGACTGGATAAAGAAAATGTGGTGCAAAAGAAGAAATCAAATTGTCCCTCTTTGCAGACGACATGATTGTATATCTAGAAAACCCCATTGTCTCAGCCCAAAATCTCCTTAAGCTGATAAGCAACTTCAGCAAAGTCTCAGGATACAAAATCAATGTACAAAAATCACAAGCATTCTTATACACCAACAACAGACAAACAGAGAGCCAAATCATGAGTGAACTCCCATTCACAATTGCTTCAAAGAGAATAAAATACCTAGGAATCCAACTTACAAGGGATGTGAAGGACCTCTTCAAGGAGAACTACAAACCAATGCTCAAGGAAATAAAAGAGGATACAAACAAATGGAAGAACATTCCATGCTCATGGGAAGGAAGAATCAATATCGTGCAAATGGCCATACTGCCCAAGGTAATTTATAGATTCAATGCCATCCCCATCAAGCTACCAATGACTTTCTTCACAGAATTGGAAAAAACTACTTTCAAGTTCATATGGAACCAAAAAAGAGCCTGCATCGCCAAGTCAATCCTAAGCCAAAAGAACAAAGCTGGAGGCATCACGCTACCTGACTTCAAACTATACTACAAGGCTACAGTAACCAAAACAGCATGGTACTGGTACCAAAACAGAGATATAGATCAATGGAACAGAACAGAGCCCTCAGAAATAATGCCACATATCTACAACCATCTGATCTTTGACAAACCTGAGAAAAACAAGCAATGGGGAAAGGATTCCCTATTTAATAAATGGTGCTGGGAAAACTGGCTAGCCATATGTAGAAAGCTGAAACTGGATCCCTTCCTTACACCTTAGACAAAAATCAATTCAAGATGGATTAAAGACTTAAACGTTAGATCTAAAACCATAAAAACCCTAGAAGAAAACCTAGGCATTACCATCAGGACATAGGCATGGGCAAGGACTTCATGTCTAAAACACCAAAAGCAATGGCAACAAAAGACAAAATTGACAAATGGGATCTCATTAAACTAAAGAGCTTCTGTACAGCAAAAGAAACTACCATCAGAGTGAACAGGCAACCTACAAAATGGGAGAAAATTTTCGCAACCTACTCATCTGACAAAGGGCTAATATCCAGAATCTACAATGAACTCAAACAAATTTACAAGAAAAAAACAAACAACCCCATCACAAAGTGGGCAAAGGACATGAACAGACACTTCTCAAAAGAAGACATTTATGCAGCCAAAAAACACATGAAAAAATGCTCATGATCACTGGCCATCAGACAAATGCAAATCAAAACCACAATGAGATACCATCTCACACCAGTTAGAATGGCAATCATTAAAAAGTCAGGAAACAACAGGTGCTGGAGAGGAGGTGGAGAAATAGGAACACTTTTACACTGTTGGTGGGACTGTAAACTAGTTCAACCATTGTGGAAGTCAGTGTGGCAATTCCTCAGGGATCTAGAACTAGAAATACCATTTGACCCAGCCATCCCATTACTGGGTATATACCCAAAGGATTATAAATCATGCTGCTATAAAGACACATGCACACGTACGTTTACTGAGGCACTATTCACAATAGCAAAGACTTGGAACCAATCCAAATGTCCAACAATGATAGACTGGATTAAGAAAATGTGGCACATATACACCATGGAATACTATGCAGCCATAAAAAAAGGATGAGTTCATGTCCTTTGTAGGGACGTGGATGAAATTGGAAATCATCATTGTCAGTAAACTATCGCAAGAACAAAAAACCAAACACCGCATATTCTCACTTATAGGTGGGAAATGAACAATGAGATCACATGGACACAGGAAGGGGAACATCACACTATGGGGACTGTTGTGGGGTGGGGGGAGGGGGGAGGGATAGCATTGGGAGATATACCTAATGCTAGATGACGAGTTAGTGGGTGCAGCGCACCAGCATGGCACATGTATACATATGTAACTAACCTGCACAATGTGCACATGTACCCTAAAACTTAAAGTATAATAATAAAAGAAAAAAAAGAATAAATAAATAAGATAAAATGAGTGGCACTTACATATACACCATGGAATACTATGCAGCCATAAAAAAGGATGAGTTCATGTCCTTTGTAGGGACATGGATGAAGCTGGAAACCATCATTATCAGCAAACTATCACAAGGACAAAAAAACCAAGCACCACATGTTCTCACTCATAGGTGGGAACTGAACAATGAGAACACTTGGACACAGCAAGGGGAACATCATACACCGGGGCCTGTCATGGGGTGGGGGAGGGGGGAGGGATAGCAGTAAAAGATATACCTAATGTAAATGACAAGTTAATGGGTGTAGCACACCAACATGGCACATGTATACATATGTAACAAACCTGCACGTTGTGCACATGTACCCTAGAACTTAAAGTATAATAAATAAAATAAAATAAATAAAATAATAAAAAATAAAATAAAATAAAATAAAAAAGAAAATGTGGCACATTTACACCATGGAATACTATGCAGCCATAAAAAAGAATGAGTTCAAGTCCTTTGTGGGGACATGGATGAAGCTGGAAACCATCATTCTCAGCAAACTAACACAGGAACAGAAAACCAAACACTACATGTTCTCATTCATAAGTGGGAGCTGAACAATGAGAGCATATGTTCACAGGAAGGGGAACATCACAAACCAGGGCCTGTCGGGAGATGGGAAGCAAGGGGAGGGCTGGCATTAGGAGAAACACCTAATGTAGATGACGAGTTGATGGGTGCAGCAAACCACCATGGCACACGTATACCTATGTAATAAACCTGCACATTCTGTACATGTATCCCAGAACTTAAAGTATTTAAAAAAAAAAATAGTGAAAAAAGAAAAAAAAAGTGTTCAGTATCCTAAAAAATACATGTACTGTATGGAACTCTGAGACTTTCTTTGAAGAATGGATAAAAATGTTATATGCATAAATTGGAAATGGAGGCAGAACAATTTGAAATGAGAGCCCTAATCATTACTTGCTTCAGGGAGGGTCATGATAGCAGCTTGCTTTCAACTGAAAAAGGAAATCAAGATGCCATGAGAAATAATTCTCAGGAACACTTTCAAAACATTTCCTTGAACAATGGTGTTGGAAAAGACTAATCCCTGAAACAGAAAATGTTAAACAAGCCTCAATAACAATTTCATGGCCATCACTGGGATACCGGTCCAGGAAGTTTGGCACAACTGCCTAAAATGCCAATGAGACCTGATCTATGACATACGTTTGGGGCACCAACCCTTGCCCAGCCATCTCCTAAATGTTCTAAGCAGAAAGACTGGAAGGAGACCATGTGGTTTAGCTCAACCTTACTCATCACCCCTACAAGCCAAAATATTTTTTAAAAATCAAAGTAAATGTGCACTGACACAGATCAAAAAGGTCACTTACTATGATGCTTGATTTTAAAGGCAAATTCTTAAAAAGAAACTATGCATGCATGTGGGATCATAGGTTTGCTATGCTAAATGGGTAGTGAGAGTGGCAGAGGATACATATTACATAAATATTTATTTTTAATTCCCTAGTTCCCAGGAAGTCTGATTGATTAGGGAAGCCCAAGTCTTTAGGGGCATGAACAAGTGCACTGAGAAATTGTTGGGTAGTTGGCTGTCACGTGCTCACATACCAAAGTGAAGAAAAAAATTAAAATCTTGCACAAGATGTGAGATTTCATAAAATCAGCGCCAGTGATGATAGAAAAATTACACCAAAGTCTTTGATGAGTGAGGGTCTGACAGATAAACACAAAACTAGATGATTAACAGCTGGAGAAGAGAAAAATCTCTTCAAGGGTGAAGACAAGACAATTCAAAAGGGAATGCTAGTTTGAATAGCAATGGAAAACTGAGGAAGATCTTACATAGTTTTACAAAAAGAGACTCATTTTTATGATGGGGCTGGAAAGGTTACATATGAAGAATGTTATAACGTGCCATTGTGCAATTTTGATAATGTGAAAGATGACATACAAGAAAGTTTAGAATCACTGATAAAGCCCCAAGTGATGGAGCAAAAAGGTCCATCTACAGGCCTTCTTACCATACCCTCAGAGTAAGACTGCATCTCTACTGATTCCCAGAGGCAGGGAGATAGGGAACACAGGCCCTCTGGGTGGAGGTCACCTCTGTCCTGGCTGGAGTCAGGAGTCATCCCAGAACTCTTCAGGCTCCAGCAAGGTCCCTACAGCTCACTTACGGCCTCACCCATCCAGTTGGCCTGGGACGGTCAAGGCCAATCTCATTACTCATTGTGTCCAAGTTTATATAGGTCGCCATGTAAAGCCCAGGCCCCCCAGGTCAGCCTTCTTCCCCTGGGCTCTCATCTCTATGAGGCTCTGTACATCCTATATTCTGATTCTTATCTTTACCCCTCCTCTTGAATCCCTTCTATTCACTGTGCCCTTTGGACAGAGTCACCAGCAAGACTTCCTTTATCCTCAGTCTCTTTCCAGGATGCGCCATTCACTTTTTTTGCTGTAACTGAAACTGGGCTTTTCCCGCGTGATATGCTCCTCTTGCATGTGTCTCATGCCCCTGAGCTGCTGGGCCTGGAGAAGGCTCCTTGGTTCTCACCGCTGCTTCCTGGCCATTCTCCACCCTTCCTCCATGCATCCCCTGCCCCTCTGCCCCCAGCTTTAAATCTTATGTCACCAGAGAACACCTTCTACTCTTACCTGTGGCAGTTATCTGTGGGTTATCAGGTCGCTCCCACTCCCATTCCCCAGCTCACTGTCAGTGTCTTCAACACCACCTTTATCGAGCACTTGGTCATTTCAAAGTCCATAGAGAGGGTCCTTCCAAAACTACTCATTTCTTTGGCTTTCCCTCCAGTGATCTTGTCGTCCTCCACACTTAATTCACTCTCCTCGTTTTAACCTATACCTGGTCACTACCATTAACTGGCAACCCTTCCGGAATCCACATTCAAGCATTCCACATTCTGATACCATTCTGCTTTAGTCCAGACCTCTTTCTGTTGGAATTCCAGGCCTACAGAGCCAACTGCTAGCTTGCCATTTCCAGATGGATGTTCAACAGGCATCTTAAATGTAAAATGTTCACAACTGAGCTCCTGGTTTTCTCTCTGCCCTCAAATCAGCTCCTCCTACAGTTTTAGCCATCTCAGTGTTGTCTTAGGCCAAAATTGGAATCATCTTTGACTATTTCTTTCATAGTCTCCAACTAATCTGTCAGGAAATTCTGTTGGTTCTGCTTTCAAGATATATCCAAAATATAACCATTTTTTACCCTCTCCAAGTCATGATCAGGACTCTCCTGATATAGCAACCCCCTGAAATGTATCTCTTATCCTTCACCCTCTTCAATGACTACTCTCAATGCAACAGCCAGATTGTCTCTCCCTTCAGCTCAAAACCCTCCAAAGGCTTCCACTTCACTGGGGATAAAGGCCAGTGTTTACGAGGGTTTACAGGGCCTTTGTAACCTCTTTCCTCCACGACACCCTTCCCTGTTGTCTCCCTCACATCCTATGTGTCTCCTTCTTGCTCAATTTGCTCTGGACACAGGGGCTTCCTTATAGTCCCTAGAACATACCATGAATATACCTGCCTTGTGGCCTTAGCACTTGCTATTTCCCTGCTCCAAACACTCCCTGGCTGCTTTCTCTACTTCTTTCAGTCTTCACTCAGATGTCATCTCAGAGAGGCCTTCCCTAGTTACATTATCTAAAAGCTGCAAATAGCCTGTTGTCTTTCCTCTCTTCCTTTCTCTCTATATTTTTCTTCTTAGTGCTTTCCCTATGTAAAATACCACATAGTTTACTTAATAAATGTGGCTATCATGTCACTCTCTTAGTAAGCTCCATTAGAGCAGGGTTTTCTGTCTGTCTTGTTCCCTGCTGTATCCCCAACATTGAGAACCATGTGTGCCACAGAGCAGGCACTCAATATTTACTTGTTGAGTGAATGGTCACTCCGTCTTACTGAGGACTTTTTCTGTGTGGTACTGAAAAATGCTGAATAACTCATTAGAATGACTTCATAATATTGTTAAAAGACAAAATAAATTCACTTTGATAAATGTTAGTTTCATATTTTGAGATTAAATCCCAATGAAACCTGTTGTCATTATTTACCATAATTGTTAGATTGCCAGTTTAAATGAATCTATATTAAGTGGTTAGTTTTCTAATATCACTTATTCTAGAACAAAAAGAAACTCCTGTGTTATAAAATAATATACCTAAACCTTGTTGAATAGTTCTGTTGACTGAATTCAAGATACTAGTTTACAAAAAATACAAGAAGTCATACTTTACATGATAATGTTTCAATTCAACTTATGTAACAGCTTGAACTTAAAATACTCTCTTGGATAAATATTGTAAATATCAACTGAACTATTCTCTTTATCTTTATATTTTTCTGTGATTACTTAAAACCTGACACCAAACTCTGGTTATTTGCTTTATATATAGCCTATCTACTTGGAAACAATCTTGCTAAGGAAAGAGATATATTCCTATGAACATAATGTGGATATTTGTTATTGTTTATTTCAATTAATGGAATTCATTTCTTAAAATTAATATAAAGAAAAATTGTAGTTAAATTATTTAAAAAACAAAATTTAAAAACATTTAGTGTAGGCTTTCATAAGGGAAGGCCCCTTAAAAAATTGCCATTGCTGTTTACAACCACAAGGAGGTATTTTTCTTTTTCTTTTTTTTTTTCTTGTTTTCTTTTTTTCTGAGACAGAGTTTCACTGTTGTCACCCAGGCTGGAGTGCAATGGCACGATCTCAGGTCACTGCAACCTCCGCCTCCTTGGTTCAAGCGATTCTCCTGCCTCAGCCTCCCGAGTAGCTAGGATTACAGGCACCTGCCACTACACCTGGCTAATTTTTATATTTTAAGTGGAGAGAGGTTTTCACCATGTTGGCCAGGTTGGTCTCGAACTCCTGACCTCAGGTGATCCACCCGCCTCGGCCTCCCAAAGTGCTAGGATTACAGGCATGAGCCACCACGCCTGGCCTGGAAGTATTTTTCAAACATACTCATTCTAATACTCAACATGCTTTAAATGCTCATTGTTCTGAGACTGGTTTTGTTAAGAGCATGACATTAAAGACATCCCAAATTACCAAAGGAACCTGTAGCATTCTGCACAGCAAAAGCTGCATGGTGAAGTTGGTGATGGTCAAAATGATTACTAAGCATCAGGAAAACGCCATAGGAACTTACAATTACTATTATTAGAACCAGATAATAATTCCCTTTAAATGGAAATATTCAGGGATTGAATAAATAAATGATCCCTCACAGTAAACTTTCTTTTGTGTTTCTCCCACCACTCCCCTTGGTTCTCAAGAGGCTGCAGAATGCAAAGCAACAGGGACTCTTAGCTTTTTACTTACAACTTATACTGGGCAGATTCTCAATGAATTAATATCAGAGAAGGAAGCAGTATTCTCAGCAACTCTTCTCCCTTTTTGAGAGTTATTGTATCTGTTACCAAGAATAGTAGATTGGTCCTTTCCACATTTTAAATATTTCCCCTCAGGCATTAAAATTAACCACTTTGCTCCATAAATATTATCAAAATTTTACAGTTTTTACCCTTTACTTTAAAAAGTCAATGTGGGAAATAGGAATATTCACAGAGTTCCATGTATCTCTCCAAGCATGCCTTAGTGACTGCAAGGGTAACACACACCTGCATAGTGGAGACATGTGTCAGATGCCCTCTTAACCAAGCAATTAAACTTAGCATCACTAAAAATGGAGATGACTGACATCACATGCTTCTTAATATGATACAGTATAAGGGGCCACTATCAATGGGACATTCTGACCCAAAATATCATGAGGAAACAATCATTCTACTCCAGAGTATGGGATATTCCATAAGACAAGTGACTCAGGCTTTTCAAAAAGTCAATTTCATAAGGAAAAAAAAAAGATTCTTCTAGATTAAAAGAGACAAGGAAACAATAAATTCAGTACGCGAGCCTTGGTTGGAATGTGACTTAAACAAAAAAAGACTATAATAGTCATTTTTTGACAACTAATAATACCAGTATTTTGGGAGGCTGAGGCAGGCGATCACTTGAGCCCAGTTCAAGACCAGCCTGGGCAATATAGCGAAATCCTGTTTCTATTTTTCTGAGATCAGATGAGATCGGGTGCGTTCAGGGTGGTATGGCTTGTAGAGTCTGTCTATATATACATTTTTTTCGAGACAGAGTCTCGTTCTATCACCCAGGCTGGAGTGCAGTGGCATGATCTCGGCTCACTGCAACCTCTGCCTCCCAGGTACAAGCGATTCTCCTGCCTCGGCCTCCTGAGTAGCTGGGAGTATAGGCACCCGCCATCACGCCTGGCTAATTTTTGTATTTTCAGTAGAGATGGGGTTTCACCATGTTAGCCAGGTTGGTCTCAAACCCTCGAACCCCTGACCTCAGGTGATCCACCCACCTCAGCCTCCCAAAGTACTGGGATTACAGGCGTGAGCCACTGCACCCAGCTTTTATTTTTTTAAAAAGAAAATTAGCTGGGCATGCTGGTGCATGCCTGTAGTCCCAGCTACTCGGAAGGCTGAGGTGAGATAATCAATTGAGTCCCTGAGGTCAAGGCTGCAGTCCCCATGAGGGCACCACTGCATTCCTGCCTGAACAACAGAGAGATCTTGTCTCAAAAAAAAAAAAAAGTATTAAGTAGATATTAATGATATGAAATTGTTAATTTTCTTAGTTGTGATAATGGCATTATGGTTAGAGATCAAGTGTCATGATGTCTTCACTTTCACATGATTTAGAAAACACATACATACAACAGAAATATGGTAAAACGATAATTCTTGATTACACAGGTGCCCGTCCTATGATTCTTTCAACTTTTCTTGGATTTTGAGATTTTTTATAATAAAAAGAAGAGTAAAACTATCATCAATGGCAACAGAAACTTGAAAGAGCAGAAGACGCTATAGAGAGAGTAGGGAACAAATTTTATGTGCTAGGATTACAGGAAGGGAGTAGGGGAGCTGAATCTCTTGAGAAAAGAAATCAAAACAGAAGGAAAATTATGCTGCACAGGGGCTACAAATGACAGATTGGAGAAAAAAATAGGAAGGGAAGGCAACTAGCCTGGGCAACAGAGTGAAATTATGTCTCTAAAATTAAAAAGAAAAATCATATCACAACTTGGTATGCACAGCCACATGTGCAAACAGATGCAGAAAATGGGAAAAAAAAGTTTCACAAAGCAATATCCTATGAACAATACACTAAGATTTGTTATTCTGTTCTATTTCATTTTTATTTAAATAACAAATGCTACACTGTGAAACTTTAAATTGCTTTCAGTGGATCATGATGTGTAGCTGGAAAAACACAAATCTCAATCAACTTGCTTGCTTTGTCAGCAGTGAAACTTAGAGAGGTTGTGTCTTGTCTATGGCAGTACAAGTAGTTGACTGGAGAGCTGAGATTGGAACCCAGGACTTTGGGCTCCTAGGCCACATTCTTCCTATTCCACTAAGCTGACTTTCACATTGTTTTGTTTTCAAAACACACATGAAACTTTTCAACCTCCTTAACTGACAATATTTTCCAAATCGCAAGCCTGGATGCTTATTATTATCCTTTATACTATTTCTGGGAAGAAATATACTGTATTCAGCCATTCAGATCATAAACTTCATGAGAGCACAGGGCTTGCCTGTCTTGTTCTTCATGTATTATATCTTCAGCACTTCCATGTTTGGCTCATAACAGATGCTCAATATACTATTGCTGAACAAATTAATGACTCCACTCTTGTGGATTTAGCTATTATCTCAATATTGATAACTCTTATATATACATATTCCTTTTTTTACAACTAGAGTCTAATTTTGCATTTCATTTTGTGGCCTGCTTTCACATTCACCCACCCTAATTTTCAAACACCAGATCACTTTTTCAAGGTGTTATTTGTCAGTTTTAACTGAACATGTGTAAAATTAAACTTATCATATTAAATGGGTTTTTCTCTACTACTACTGAAGGTACTAATAATATCCCAGGTATTTGGATTAGGAATTCTTACGAAGTGGGGTCCACAAACTCCAGTTTTCTCAAAAGTCAAGCAGGAAAGAAATGTTTGAATCACTTGAGTATAAGAACAGAGGAAGAATTGGAGCCACAGCCTAACCAGAGAACCCAGAACTACCTAAAACTTTTGTTGACCCTTTGTGTTCCATTTGTGGTCCATAAATCTAGAGCCAAACTTAGTTCACATTCCCCTGCCTCAGAGACCTATATTCAATTAGTCACCAGACCTGGTTGATTTTTCCTATTAAATGCCTCTTGCAATGGTTCTGGATCATACATCCTTATATGAAATCAAACTGCAGATACTAGGAGGAGACCCCAAGTAAGGATGAAAGTAGAGAGCTGATGTGTGGGGAAATGAGACATGTTCAGATGGATCTTAAGAAAGCTTTCTCTGTCACATCCTGTGACATGTGATCTTGTCGATACCTATGGTAAAGATCTATATATTTCCTCAAGGCTCTTGAGGTGGACTATCATTTTATCAATAGTAACACTGAGGTCTGAGTCCTGAGAAGGACTGGCTATAAATGACTCTGTTCCACTAGCCATTTTCTGAATCCGTCTTGCTCAATATCTCAGGAATATCTCTTCAGGGAATTATGTAAAAATTTTAGGCAGTATATTTCTTTTTTTTTGAAAGACTTTAAAAAAATTGGCAAATAATTACTGTATAAATTCATGGGGTACACAGTAAGGTTTCGATACATATAATGTATAGTGGTCAGATCAGGGTAATTAAGATATCTATCATTTAAAACATTTATCATTTCTTTGTGTTGAAAATGTTCAATATCTTTCTCTAGCTCTAGCTACCTATAACTCTTTGAAACTATTTTATTATTAACTATAGTCATCCTACAATGGTATAGAATGCTAGGACTTATTCCTCTTATTTAGCTGTAATTTTGTATCTTTTTTTTTCTTTTTTTTATCATTATACTTTAAGTTTTAGGGTACATGTGCACAATG
Source organism: Pan troglodytes (assembly GCF_028858775.2). Taxonomy (NCBI): domain Eukaryota; kingdom Metazoa; phylum Chordata; class Mammalia; order Primates; family Hominidae; genus Pan; species Pan troglodytes. The sequence goes on from NC_086015.1 coordinate 45,400,645, forward strand.
TACAGGATAGTTACATATGTATACATGTGCCATATTGGTGTGCTGCACCCATCAACTCATCCTTTAACATTAGGTATATCTCCTAATGCTATCCCTCCCTACTCCCCCGACTCCACAACAGGCCCAGGTGTGCGATGTTCCCCTTCCTGTGTCCATGTGTTCTCATTGTTCAATTCACACCTATGAGTGAGAATATGCGGTGTTTGGTTTTTTTGTCCTTGTGATAGTTTGCTGAGAATGATGGTTTCCAGCTTCATCCATGTCCCTACAAAGGACATGAACTCATCATTTTTTAGGGCTGCATAGTATTCCATGGTGTATATGTGCCACATTTTCTTAATCCAGTCTATCATTCTTGGACATTTGGGTTGGTTCCAAGTCTTTGCTATTGTGAATAGTGCCTCAGTAAACGTACGTGTGCATGTGTCTTCATAGCAGCATGATTTATAATCCTTTGGGTATATACCCAGTAATGGGATGGCTGGGTCAAATGGTATTTCTAGTTCTAAATCCCTGAGGAATCGCCACACTGACTTCCACAATGGTTGAACTAGTTTACAGTCCCACCAACAGTGTAAAAGTGTTCCTATTTCTCCACCTCCTCTCCAGCACCTGTTGTTTCCTGACTTTTTAATGACTGCCATTCTAACTGGTGTGAGATGGTATCTCATTGTGGTTTTGATGTGCATTTCTCTGATGGCCAGTGATGATGAGCATTTTTTCATGTGTCTTTTGGCTGCATAAATGTCTCCTTTTGAGAAGTGTCTGTTCATATCCTTCAACCACTTGTTGATGGGGTTGTTTACTTTTTTCTTGTAAATTTGTTTGAGTTCATTGTAGATTCTGGATATTAGCCCTTTGTCAGATGAGTAGGTTGCAAAAATTTTCTCCCATTTTGTAGGTTGCCTGTTCACTCTGAGGGTAGTTTCTTTTGCTGTGCAGAAGCTCTTTAGTTTAATTGGATCCCATTTGTCAATTTTGGCTTTTGTTGCCATTGCTTTTGGTGTTTTAGACATGAAGTCCTTGCCCATGCCTATGTCCTGAATGGTATTGCCTAGGTTTTCTTCTAGGGTTTTTATGGTTTTAGGTCTAACGTTTAAGTCTTTAATCCATCTTGAATTAATTTTTGTCTAAGGTGTAAGGAAGGGATCCAGTTTCAGCCTTCTATATATGGCTAGCCGGTTTTCCCAGCACCATTTGTTAAATAGGGAATCCTTTCCCCATTGCTTGTTTTTGCCAGGTTTGTCAAAGATCAGATAGTTGTAGATATGCAGCATTATTTCTGAGGGCTCTGTTCTGTTCCATTGATCTATATCTCTGTTTTGGTACCAGTACCATGCTGTTTTGGTTACTGTAGCCTTGTAGTATAGTTTGAAGTCAGGTAGCGTGATCCCTCCAGCTTTGTTCTTTTGGCTTAGGATTGACTTGGCTATACAGGCTCTTTTTTGGTTCCATATGAACTTGAAAGTAGTTTTTTCCAATTCTGTGAAGAAAGTCATTGGTAGCTTGATGGGGATGGCATTGAATCTATAAATTACCTTGGGCAGTATGGCCATTTGCACGATATTGATTCTTCCTACCTATGAGCATGGAATGTTCTTCCATTTCTTTGTATCCTCTTTTATTTCCTTGAGCAGTGGTTTGTAGTTCTCCTTGAAGAGGTCCTTCACATCCCTTGTAGGTTGGATTCCTAGGTATTTTATTCTCTTTGAAGCAATTGTGAATGGGAGTTCACTCATGATTTGGCTCTCTGTTTGTCTGTTACTGGTGTATAAGAACGCTTGTGATTTTTGTACATTGATTTTGTATCCTGACACTTTGCTGAAGTTGCCTATCAGCTTGAGGAGATTTTGGGCTGAGACGATGGGGTTCTCTAGATATACAATCATGTCATCTGCAAACAGGGACAATTTGACTTCCTGTTTTCCTAATTGAATGCCCTTTATTTCCTTCTCCTGCCTGATTGCCCTGGCCAGAACTTCCAACACTATGTTGAATAGGAGTGGTGAGAGAGGGCATCCCTGTCTTGTGCCAGTTTTCTAAGGGAATGCTTCCAGTTTTTGCCCATTCAGCATGATATTGGCTGTGGGTTTGTCATAGATAGCTCTTATTATTTTGACATACGTCCCATCAATACCTAATTTACTGAGAGTTATTAGCATGAAGGGTTGTTGAATTTTGTCAAAGGCCTTTTCTGCATCTATTGAGATAATCACGTGGTTTTTGTCTTTGGTTCTGTTTATACGCTGGATTATGTTTATTGATTTGCATATGTTGAACCAGCCTTGCATCTCAGGGATGAAGCCCACTTGATCATGGTGGATAAGCTTCTTGATGTGCTGCTGGATTCGGTTTGCCAGTATTTTATTGAGGATTTTTGCATCGATGTTCATCAGGGATACTGGTCTAAAATTCTCTTTTTTTGTTGTGTCTCTGCCAGGCTTTGGTATCAGGATGATGCTGGCCTCATAAAATGAGTTAGGAAGGATTCCCTCCTTTTGTATTAATTGGAATATTTTCAGAAGGAGTGGTCCCAGCTCCTCCTTGTACCTCTGGTAGAATTCGGCTGTGAATCCATCTGGTCCTGGACTTTTTTGGTTGGTAAGCTATTAATTATTGCCTAAATTTCAGATCCTGTTATTGGTCTCTTCAGAGATTCAACTTCTTCCTGGTTTAGTCTTGGGAGGTGTATGTGTCGAGGAATTCATCCATTTCTTCTAGATTTTCTAGTTTATTTGCTTAGAGGTGTTTATAGTATTCTCTGATTGTAGTTTGTATTTCTGTGGGATTGGTGGTGATATCCCCTTTGTCATTTTTTATTGCGTCTATTTGATTCTTCTCTCTTTTCTTCTTTATTAGTCTTGCTAGCGGTCTATCAATTTTGTTGATCTTTTCAAAAACCAGCTCCTGGATTCATTGATTTTTTGAAGGGTTTTTTGTGTCTCTATTTCCTTCAGTTCTGCTCTGATCTTAGTTATTTCTTGCCTTCTGCTAGCTTTTGAATGTGTTTGCTCTTGCTTTTCTAGTTCTTTTAATTGTGATGTTAGGGTGTCAATTTTGGATCTTTCCTGCTTTCTCTTATGGGCATTTAGTGCTATAAATTTCCCTCTACACACTGCTTTGAATGTGTCCCAGAGATTCTGGTATGTTGTGTCTTTGTTCTCGTTGGTTTCAAAGAACATCTTTATTTCTGCTTTCATTTTGTTATGTACCCAGTAGTCATTCAGGAGCAGGTTGTTCAGTTTCCATGTAGTTGAGCGGTTTTGAGTGAGTTTCTTAATCCTGAGTTCTAGTTTGATTTCACTGTGGTCTGAGAGACAGTTTGTTATAATTTCTGTTCTTTTACATTTGCTGAGGAGTGCTTTACTCCCAACTATGTGGTCAATTTTGGAATAGGTGCGGTGTGGTGCTGAGAAGAATGTATACTCTGTTGATTTGGGGTGGAGAGCTCTGTAGATGTCTATTAGGTCTGCTTGGTGCAGAGCTGAGTTCATTTTGTATCTTTTAACAAATCTCTCCCTATCCTTCCTCCCATCCCCCTTCCCTTCCCTTCCCAGCCTCTAGAACCCTCTGTTTTACTTTTTACTTCTATGAGAGCAACTTTTTTTAGCTTCCACATATGAGTGAGAACATGCAGTGTTTATCTTTCTGTGCCTGGCTTATTTCATTTAACATATTTATTGTCCAGGTCCATTCATGTTTCTTTTCTTTGTTGGACAGATACAACAAAATCATTCAAAGAGTTCCCAAATTAACTTGCAAACCCTATGGCAATCAGTGGCAGAGAATGCTTATCCAGTGGAACTACAAATGAGTGTGTATGGATTCAAGAAAAGATCTCTTTCAGAAACGCTTAAGAGCATCCTCTCATGGTTTTAGGAAATCTTCTAAAAAACCAGATTGCATATAAAATTGATTAAATTTACTTTTAACTCATTTGGGTACACAGTGTTTCTCTTAGAAATTTTACTGGTTTTACATCAATCCCCATTCTGTTTTCCTTTAAGAATACAAGTCAAGAATAGAAGGTCTTAACCCCAAGAAAAATAAGACAGGAGGGAGAGAGGTATAATTTTACCTTTTTATTATACCTCAAGGAATATTTCTTTACTTTTCTATCTAGTAGAAAGAATGCCTCTTCTGATTCTAAGTTCTACAACCCAACCTGGTACTAAAATATTAAAAGAATGGCTGCAGAATTCCTGGTTTCCTCATCTGGTCTCTTTAATGACTCTGTACATAACGAAATGCTATATTACACTCATTTTCAGCAACAGAACACGTCTGTTCTCATGTGGAATGAGAAGGGCCGATACCTATATGAGAATTCAGAAGGAAAATGATGGTGAGCACAGCAAGACTTTCTGAAGACCACAGGGTAAATATTCTTCATGGAATAGATATTTGTAACAAATCATTAATACTATTCATCTTCAGAGAGTTATTGCAAATCACATTCCTTCCACCTCTGCTGCACCAGGTAGATGGGTGAGAAGGTGACAGGGAGTTAGTAACATCAGCATATTATAGTCACCCTTCCATGGACTATTTTTCTGCTTTCAGAGAGTAGTCGATAGCATATATTTAAGCCAATTTTAGGCACAGAACAAATTTGTGGTGGTTCATGTGTAGTCAATATTTTGAGTGTTGGAGTAAGCTAGCTTTAATTAAGAGACAAGTAGCTAATCTACAATCATTGCCCTGGGAAAACTCCCATTGATATCCAGTTTAAGGGAAAGGTAAACTTGGGAGACACTTGAAGGATTTCCATCACATTTTTAAAGCTAAAGCAGAAAGTATAATTATAAAACCTCCCAACTTCCTGTTAAATTACAGTAGATAATTAAATCGTTAGGTTTCTTCAACATTCTCTGGATGTTCTAAATACAGACTAAATAAGAAAGAGCACCCTAGAGGCAAAACACATCCCACCTCCATTAGCAGAAATTAAACATCCTATTTCTTTGTTAGTGAAAATTGTAGTTTTAGAAAGTAATTGTCACAAGATTGGGACTTTAAACAGAAATGTCAAGAATCCAGGGCCCTTTCTGTGATTCATAGGGAGTGATCTGCTACATTATTCCCCAAGATGATTCTCTAACAACCATGGTTTACCAGTCACTGACATGCTCATTACCTGTAAATTATGGGGTCAAACATATCTTGGGCTTGCCCTCTCTGAATCCACCCAGGCTCGCTCAGCTTTGGGCACAGGAGGCTACTCTTCCATCAGGGCTTTAAAAGAGATGACCCCATCAGCTTAGAATACTCTTCTTTTTAGATGTGCTCCTGGTGGGAGTGTGTACTTAATGAATATCCTCTGATTAGGTCCTCAGGGAGCTTGTCTTTTCCTCCTTAACTTCTTATGGTCAGGAAAATGCATTTGTCAGGCCTCCTTAATCCAATTACTGGCACCAGGTAATAAATCTAGATTGCCTCTGTTTCTCTATGGAATCTGATTCTTCTGCTCCAGTGAGCCAAGCCTGAGAGTTGGGTCTCCCCAAAGTCACAGGAAACTTCTGCTCGTGTTCCTTATATCACTCAAGCTCCTGTCTTCTATCCATATGCATATCCAATCTCATGCAGTCTTCAGAAACTTGGCAGGGCTGCGTGGAGAAGACTGAAGCTTCAGAGTATGGGATAACTAGATGTCTTTTATGGTCCTTCTCAGTCTGACCTATCTGTGTCTGCAAAGTACTAACACGAGCTCCCGATATGGACTGAAGACCACAAATGAACTGCCAATAACAAAACCGCTGTATTTTATGAACATTCCTTATTCAGCTCAGTAAATACTACATACCTATTCTGTGATAGCTACTATGGTAAAGTTTTATTCCACAGTAAGGAAAACTAATTCAATTAAGATGCTGCCAGCAGCCTTTTGTTTCAGAGACCAGAATTCCTTAATTCCATCAACAATGTCTAAACTCTAAATGCTCCTAAAGCTCATGTTTAGTAAAGCTCTGGCTTTTCCTGGCCCATGTCTTATGTCTTCCCAATCTGGCTCCATGGATTTCTGGGTCTTTGCTCAGGATGTGCTTCTTCCTGCTCAGTGTATAGAATACCAACACATTCTTCCATACTCACTTTAAACATCATGTCTTGCCAACTTCCTCCCCACAATGACTGTTCCGTCGGAACTTTCTTGGCTTCTCCACCATAGCACTGATTGGATTTTGCTTTGTAATGAAGCTGGTTGCTTCCATGTCTCTCTGGCTAGAGATCCCTGAGGGCAGGGAGCAGCAAGATCATGTCTTACTGTTTCATTATCCCTGGTGCAGTGCTTTGCACATAGTCATAACTCTATCTATTACTTGTTTTTCTATGAATAAAAGAATGAATCTCTCAGGTCCTGTCTGGGAGGACTGTCAAAGTTCAGTCCAATTCTGCCTGACAAATGCCTGCAGAACTCAGATCAGTCCTTGGCAAAGCAGCAGCCTGGAGCCAGCTACTTCGAAGGAGGATGGGCTGGAGCAATCCAAGCTGGGCTTGATACCAGCTCTACCATTTCCTAGTTGGTGGTCTTGGGAACATTATTTAAGCTCCTTGAGCCTTAGTTTATAACCTATAAAATGGTAATAATCTGGGAACAATCACTGGAGCTGATCTCCAGGGATGCTGTCAAGATTAAAAGAACTTAATGCACCAAAAATTCTAACACAGAGACTACCACACAGTAGTAACCAACAACTGATGAACAACTTTTACACGTCAGACACCATCACATTCTGAAGATAACAACAAATAACAAGACCGACCACATTACTACCCAGGAACAAGGGTAATGTAAAGATAAGAACAGAAAGTAGGCCAACAATTACAAAACAATGGCTGCCAGAGAATTAAAAACAGAGAGCAGAAGAACAAAGAGGAAGACGGACTAAATCAGTCCAGAAGCATGAGACAGGTAGTATCACACTCCTCTTTGGGTAACCTGCTGCTATTTCTCTCCAAGTGTACTAACCTCAGTACAGATGGGGTTACTTCCCAATAAACCCATCATAATGTAAGTCGAAAATGCATTTAGTACACCTAACCTGCCAAACATCATGGCCCAGCATACCTTAAATGTGCTCAGAACACTTACATTAGCCTACAATTGAGCAAAATCATCTAATACAAAACCTATTTTGTAATATTTAATATCTCACATAATTTATTGAAGATCATATTGGAAGTGAAAAATAGAATGGTCGTATGGGTACTTGAAATATACTTTCTGCTAAATGAGCATCAGTTTTGCACCAGTGCAAAGTTGAGAAATCCGAATTTGAACCATGGCAAATTGGAGGCCATCTGTATTCCATTTAATTAGAACTGAGCTTCAGGATGGGCAAGTTCAAGGACACAACTGAGTTGACTGGGGCCCCTAGAATCTCTGATTGTATGTTTTATATGACTTGGCCCAACACTGACTGACCCAGGGTAAATTAGAAAGCTTTCAGAAGATTTTGAGGCATTTATCACAGATGGCAGGCCTGTAAACATTATGGGCATTCTTGAACAACTAAAGAAGAGACATCAAAGAGTTAGAGTGACCTTCACAGGTACCCTCCAGAAGAGGGTAGAAAACAGTATATTTTAACTCTTGGGACTGTCCAGGCTATTTCTGTTATTGTTGCTAAGCAAACAGTTGTTGTGATCCCAATGCAGAACATTTTTGCATCTTACTTCCTAATTACCACACAGAACGGCTCCACAGTTTCTTGGAGAAATGCCTGATTCCAAGGCTGCAGCAGTAATACAACATGAGCCTGGAATATCACATTATGATTGAAAGCACTTCAAAAAAAAAAAAAAAAGATCGATAATGTCAAATGACATAGCAGACATCCAAAAGCCATTCCCATTAGCCAAATCTGGGGCAGCCGTGGATTGTAACTCACTGAAAAATTCATGAGCCAATCCTGATAATAACAGAGATAAGTTTAAAAAAATCAATAAATGGGACAGAAAAGGTGGAACAACACAAATGTCCATCAATGTATAATACATTTTTAAAATGTGGTATACACATACAATGGATTATTAGTCAGCCCTAAAAACAGAGGAAATTCTAGCATGTGCTACATCATGAATTAACCTTGAAGCCACATACCAAGTGAAACAAGCCAGACATAAAAGGACAAATATTGTATAATTCCACTCGTACGAGGTACCTAGAGTAGTCAAATTCATAGAAACAGAAAGTCGAATGGTGGTTATCATGCACTGGGAGAAGGAGGAGTGGGAAGTTATTGTTTAATAGGCACAGAGTTTCAGTTTGGGAAGATGAAAAAGTTGTGGAGATGGATAATAGTGATGGTTGCACAACAATGTGAATATGCTTAATGCCACTGAACCATATACTTAAAAATAATTCTAGTGATAAATTTTATGCTATATACATTTTACCACAATAAAAAGAAAATAGATGAGCAGCACCAGCATCAACTTCTGTTTTTTGCATACAAAGGTAAAAATCACTTGGATTCAACTTTTCTTCCACAAACAAAATCTACCTGGCCCTATAAGGCAGGTCACATATTATAAAGAAGCCATTTCAAATAGTAAAGCAAACTAAAAGATGGTAGAATCTGTTTATTTTGACCAAGTTGGGGTCTTATTAATTAATCTGTATGATTAATTTGATCAGTGTTTTAGTAAATAACATAACTTATTTCCATAATATCTGCAATTCTAAAATCTAGAAAGCTCTGAAAATCCAAACTTTTTTTCGTAAGTTTTGTTCAAAAACACATACGGTAGCAAAACCTGACTTGAACTCACAGGAGCCCATGTTTGGTCTTTATTTACCCCTGCCTGGTGTAAATATTCATACATTTTGCCACAGAAATATTACTGTGCTTATGATGTCATTGCCTGAGTGTCTCCTATGGGCATCATATAATATACGGTGTAAGTACCATGCCAAAAAGATCTGAAATTTCTAAGTTTCAAAAAAAAAATCCGGTCCTGAGTTTCAAAGAGACTGTAGATCCCTACAAAATTTAACCATATCAGATATCAGACCAATATTTTCCAAGCTTCTGACATTCTCTACCATATTCACAGTTTTGCCATATCTACAGATCACTTGTATTATTACAGTCTCTAGTACTTGTCTTCAGATTGACTCACCTTTTTCTTTACATAAAGTAATTTTTTAAAGAAACATCTCCACTGTAAAAGATGAGAGCTTGAGAGGCCTGCTCTGTTAAAAAGGGAAATTCTGAAGGATTAGAGGGGTGTTAAAGACACAACAACTGAGGCTTTTGCCTTGAATAACCAGAAAGACCAAAAGAAAATGGAAATGAAATAACTGCCTCACTACGTGATTCCACATCATCTAGTGCTAGGCTGATGTACCATCTCCAAGACCTACTGTCCTCAGAAGTATTCATCCCACACTTGGGGAACTGAACTAGACCATCATAATCCTGCAATTCAGGTAGTGACTCTGCTGAGATTAGTAAGTCTTGTTTTGGGGTCGGGGGGAGTCACACCCATACAAAAGCACAATATAGCAGTGAAGGAGTCAATCTCTTTATCTCCCTTCTAGTTCTGTCACCCATCACCTGTCATACAGGTTCAGCTGGGTCACTCGCTGCAACTGTCTACCTATCAAATTGGTGCAAGTCATTTTGAGTACAACTCTGGAACATCCACAGCCTCCACCTGCCAAAGGACACCTCAAGGTATTAGGATCTAGAAGTGAACACAGACTGACAAACCAGAAGATGATAGGTGAACAAAACCCCCATCCTTTATTAACTTCAACACTAGCTACTGTAAATAGTGGCCTTCAAAATCAGCAGGGAAAGATTTACTGTAGAAAGAGAATAGGTTTTCAAAAGTACTTTCAAATAGACGTCAGCTATATATGCATTTTTAAATAAAATAAGTGAAGCAGAAGGGAAAGTTTTTCCTTACAGTGGAATGCTGGGAGTTATAAATGTTGGGGATGAGAAAATTTCCATTTTGCAACTACTACAAAATAATAATAACTAACTACACATTGATTAAACCAAGTGATCAAAATTAATACCACCAGTAAGGGGCAAACAGCCACCAAAAGCCTCTGGATATGATGGATTGAGAAGGACCAATTTACTTCTAGAGTACTAACAAATCTAATTGTGAAGAAACATCAAACAGACCCAAACTCATGGAGATGCTACAGAATGCCTGGCCTATAATCTTCAAAAATATCATGAAAGACAAAGACTGAAAGACTATTCCAGATTAAAGACACATGTCTACCAAAATACATAATCCTAGACTGTATCCTACACCAGAAAAAAGGCTATGAAAGTTACTGGGACAGCTGACCCAACTAGAATATGGACAGAAGACTGGTAAAGGAATTTTATCAGTGTTAAACTTCCTGATTTTGATTACTTAAGTAACAGAATATCAATTTTATTTTAGGAAATACAAACTTAGATGTTAAGGAGTGTGAGGCACAATGTCTCTAACTTACTCCCAAATGGTTCAGAAAAAAGTATGTATATATGCAGATAAACAGTATATGACAAATGTCAACAACAGGTGATTAAGGAGAAAGGTGACTGGGAGTTCTTGACAACTCTTGCAAATTCTCTGTAAATTTGAAATTAGGTCCAAGAAATGGCTACTCACTGTCCATGTCGCTGCCAGCAAGCCACCCACAGTGTCCCCGGTTTCTGTGTGAACTCACCATTCTTCTGAGAATCCTTAACAGAAGCTTCTGCTCCTTTGGGTCCTCCTTGGATGTCAGTAAATGAGCAAAAATTTCCACATTTTCAGGAGAGAGGCTGTCCGGGTTTTCCCCTCCATACAGCTGAACCAGTATAGACAGGCACTTGGATGAAACGTCAAAAATCTCAGGATCTTCATTAGGAAGCTGAAAATTAACAAATAAGACTATTTAAATTTCCTTGAAGACGGTATTAGTACTCAAAAAAAAAGACAGTAAAATTTGGCTTGATGGGGGTGTCAGCCTGAGTAGTCTGCTGAATACTTTTTTACTTTTTTTTTTTTTTTTGAGACAGGGTCCCACTCTGTTGCCCAGGCTGGAGTGCAGTGGTATGATCACAACTCACTGCAGCCTCAACCTCCTGGGCTCAAGTGATCCTCCTGCCTCAGCCTCCTGAGTAGCTGGGAATAAAGACACACACCATCATCATGCCCAGCTAATTTTTTTTTTTTTTTTTTTTCTGGTAGAGACGTGGTCCCCCTATGTTGCCCAGGCTAGTTTTGAACTCCTGGGTTCAAGGAATCCTCCTTCCTCAGCCTCCCTAAGTGCTGGGATTACAGGCATGAGCCACTGCGCCTGGCCTAAATACTTTTTTAAATGCATCTTTTTCAAAGTGTATGTAGTTGCTCAAACAAAGCTAACAGCACAAAATCAGAAGGTCCTATATTCTTCTTTTTAAAAAGTTTTTTTTATTATTTTATTTTTATTGCCACATAATTATACATTTTTATGGCGTACAGTGTGAGGTTTCAATACACATATACAATGTGTAATAATCAAATTAGGGTAATTAACATATACTTTACCTCATACATACACCCTTTGTGGTGAGAACATTCCAAATCCTCTCTTCTAGCTATTTTGAAATATATATTATTATTAACTATAGTGCAGTGAAAGGACATACCCATATTCCTCCTATTTAATTGTAACTTTACCTACTGACCCGCTTCATAGTAACTCTATATTTAACCTTTTGAAGAACTGCCAGACTGTTTTCCAAAGCTGCCACTTGTACCAGCAATGCATGAAATTTCCATTTTCACTAACATTTGTTATTATCTGTCTTTTTAGTTACAGTTATCTTAGTAGGTCTAGAGGGGTAACTCATTGTGGTTTTCAGACGTACTTCCCTGATGGCTAATGATGTGGAGTACCTTTTCATGTGCTGATTGGCCATTTGCGTATCTTTGGGAAAATGTCTGTGCAGACCCTTTGTCCATTTTAAAAATAGGTCATTTGTCTTTATATAGTTGAGTTCTAAGAGTTCTTTATATATTTTAAATACAAGTCCCTTAACAAATACATAATTTAAAAGGTTTTTCCTTTCTGCAAGTTGTCTTTTCACTTTCTTGATACTGTCCTTTGAAGTAAAAAGTATTTTTAATTTTGAAAACTCTAACTTTTTTTTTATACTTGGGTATATGTATGATTTCAGTGACATATATCTAAGAATGTTTTATTTTTGTTTTTGTTTTTTGGGAGACAGCATCTCTCTCTGTCACCCAGGCTGGAGTGCAGTGGTATAAACATAGCTTACTGCAGCCTCAACCTTCTGGCTTCAAGCAATTCTCCCACCTCAGCCTCCTGGCTTCAAGCAATCCTCCCACCTCAGCCTCCTGAATAGCTGGGACCACGGGGGTGCACTGTCACACCTTGCTAATTTTTAAATTTTGTGTAGACGGGTCTCACCATGTTGCCACAGCTAGTCTTGAACTCCCGGGCTCAAGCAATCCTCCTGCCTTGTCTTCCTCCAAAGTGCTGAGAGTACAGGCAAGAGCCACCACACCCAATCATGCCCATGTTTTCTTCTAAGAGCTTTATAGCTTTAGCTTTTTACTTTGAGGTCTTCGATGCATTTTGAGTTAATTTTTATATATGGTGTAAGTAGAGATCCAATTTTATTATTTTGCATGTGAATTAAACTTTTATTTTGAGATATTTGTAAGTTCGCATGCAGTTGTAAGAACCAATTCAGAGAGATTCCATATATACTTCACCCAGTTTCCCCAATGGAAACATCTTGTATAATAACTATGGTACAATATCACAGCTAGAACCTTAGCCATCAACCTTATTCTGATTTTACTAATTTTATATCTCTTTGTGTATGTGTGTTTGTACATATTGTATTTAGCTCTGTGCAACTTAATCACATGTGTAGATTTGGTGACAACCACCACCACCAAGAAAAAGAAGAGTTCCATCACAAGGATCCCATTATAGTAAGAGCCAACACCCACTCTCCTCCATCCCTAACCCCTGGTGACCACACACCAGTTTGCCATTTTGTCATTTCAAGTATGTTACATACATGGAATCACACTGTATATATGGTTTTCTTCACTCAGCATAATTCCTTTAAAATCCATCCAAATTTTTGTGTATCAATAGTTCATTTCTTTTTACTACTGAGTACTATTCCATGACATAGATGTACCGTAGTTTAACTCATCCATAAAGAAAATGTGAGTTGTTCCCAATTTGGAGCTATTCCAAATAAAACTACTGTGAACATTTACACAAGTTTTTGTGTGAACACTAGCTTTCATTCCTCTGGGATAAATGCCCAAGAGTACAATGGCTGGGTTGTATGGGAGACTCATATTTAGTTTTTTAAGAAACTGTCAAACTGTTTTCTAAGGCAGCTGTAGCGTTTTACCTTTTTACATTCCTAGCATCAATGTACAAACGATCCAATTTCTCAGCATCTCCCCTAGCACTTAGTGTTATCACTATTTTTTTATTTTAGCCACTCTGCTAGATAGATGGTGGTATCTCATTGTAGTTTAAATTCACATTTCCCTAATGGCAACTGATAGTGAACATCTTATCACCTATTCATGACTTTTGCCCTTTGTTAATTGGATGTTTGATTCTTTATTCTTGATATATGAAAGTTCTTTAAATATTCTAGATATGCCTTTCTTAGATATATAGTTTTGCAAATATTTTCTCCCAGTCTGTAGCTTGCCTTTTCATCCATTTTACTGAGTCTTTTGAAGAGAAAAAAAGTTAATTTTGATGAAGTCCAATTACTGGTTTTAGCTCTTAGCAATCGTGCTTGTGGTGGCAAGAACAAAAAACTCTTTGCTGAAACACGTGTCCTGAAGACTTTCTCCTATATTTTTTTCTAAAGGTTTTATAGTTTTATATTTTACATCTTTAATTCACTTAATTTTGGGTTTTTATATAAAATATGAGATTTAGGTAAAAGATTTTATTGTTGTTTTGTTTTGCCACTGTGTATCCAATTGCTCCAGCACCATTCTTGGAAAGGCTATTGTTGTCCTATGGTACTGCATGTTTAATGAACTGGCAACAAGAGAAAGGCAGAGGAACTTTGTCTTGTAAGAATTAGAACCAAGGGGCTCCATAATCATCTGACATCAGTTCCATGTTGTATCTATGGTGGTTAGAAATGTACATGATAGGAACTCTAGGAATCTTATGGATTCCTCTTTTAGGGTCTCTGGTCAACCATGGCAACAATGTGACAATGCTGAGTTATTCTCTGTTTTAGGCAGTCTTCTGCGTAGGCTCCTCTGTGTGTGCATGGTAACTGTTCAAATCTTGGACCTTTGATGATCCTTGGAGCCACTCAATACTTCCACCCCAATTTCTCAATTTCAGCCATTATACAATCAGTTATACAAGGGATACATTTGGCATACAGACTGTCCATCATTGACTGCACTAAGTCCAGTTTGGCTTTAATGGAAAAGTTGATAAAGTTGCTATCAACAAGGATGTGGTAAGGTGGGCCCAGTTGTGTGATATACTGGAAAAATAAACAGGGACGGTGTTGAAGAACTTCTCCTTTAGCACACTAGGATCTTTTTCTTTCTTTTTAGGTTTTAATCTACCCTTTTCTTTAAGCCTTTGATCTGAGACTAAGCATTCACTTCATGATTGCATACTTCCTTGTTTTCTTTTGCTTCCCCGTGGTCACGTCATACTCTTGTTTCTTCTGGAATCTATTAATTGTTAGTATACAGAAATAAAATTGATTTTTTACTGAGGTATAACTGATATACAAAAACTTGCACATATTTAATGTACACATTTTGATGAATTTTGTTTATTGATCTTGTATCCTGAAACCTTGTTGAACTCACTTATTAATTCTAGGAGTCTTTTTCAAGATTCTTCGGCATTTTCTACATAGATAATTGTGTCACCTGTAAATACAGATAGGTTTATTTCTTCCTTTCCAAGGGGTATTCCTTTTATTTCTTTCCATACCCTACACTACACTAGTTAGAACCTCCACTAAGATGTTAAATAAGATTAGTGTGAGTAGACACTCTTGTCTTGTACCCAATCTTAGGGAGAAAGGATTTAGTAATTCACTATTAAGTATGGTGCTAGCTGTAAATTTTTCATAGATGCCCTTTATCAGGTTGAGAAGATTCCCCCTCTAATCCTAGTTTGATAACTTTTTACCATGAATAAGTGCTGGTGGTTCTGTCAATTACTTTTTCTGTGTCAATCCATATGATCGTGTAATATTTAATATTTAACCTGTTTATATGGTAAAATACATTAATTTATGTTTCAATGTTAAACAAGCCTTGCACATCTGGGATAAATTCTGCTCTGCTCATTCTCTTTATACATTGATGTATTCAATTTGCTAATATTTTGCTGAGGAGTTTTGTGTTTACAAGAGATACTGATTGTAGTCTTTTTTGGAGAGGACTTTGTCTTAGTTTCGTATCAGGGTAATATCACCCTCATAAAATGAGTTGGGAAATGTCCCCTCTTCTATTCATGTCTGTAATCCCAGCACTTTGAGGGGCCAAGGCGGGCGGATCATCTGAGGTTGGGAGTTCAAGAGCAGCCTGACTAACATGGAGAAACCCCGTCTCTACTGAAAATACAAAATTAGCCGGGCATGGTGGCACATGCCTGTAATCCGAGCTACTTGGGAGGCTGAGGCAGGAGAATTGCTTGAACCTGGGAGGCAGAGGTTGTGGTGAGCCAATATCATGCCATTGCACTCCAGCCTGGGCAACAAGAGTGAAAACTCCGTCTCAAAAAAAAAAAAAGGTAATTATATAAAATTGATACTTAATTCTTCTGTAATTGTTTGGTAAAATTTTCCAGTGAAATTATCTGGGCCCAGAGTTTGCTTTTTAGGAGTATTAAATTATAAATTCAATTTCTTTAATGATTATAGGACAATTCAAGTGTTCATGTTGGTTGAGTTCTGGTAGTTTTGGAAGAATTGGCTCATTTCTTCCAAGTTACAGAATTTATGAACATAAAATTGTTCACAGCATTCCCTTATTATTCTTTAAATGGTTGCAGATATACACTGACATCTCTTGTTTCATCCCTTATATTGATAATTTCTGTCTTCTCTCTTCTTTGTTAGTTGGATAGAGGTTTTTCAATTGTACTGATTTTTTTTCAGAGTCAGCTTTTTGTTTCATTGATTTCTCTGTATTGTTTTCCTGTTTTCAAATTCATTGATTTCTGGTTTGATCTTTATAATTCCTTCCCTTTTGCTTGTTTTGGATTAGCTTTGCAATTTTTCTAGTTTATGGAGGTGAGAACTTAGACTATTGATTTAAAATCTTTCCCTTTTACACCTTTTGTCTATAAGCTTTTGGCGTTACAAATTTTTCTCTCAGGACAGCTTTTAGCTGTAGCCTATGTATTTTGATATGTTTTCATTTTCATTCAGTTCTATGCATTTAAAAAGCTTCCTGTGTGACTTCCTCTTGGACCCATGAGTTATCAGTGTGTTTACTTTTTAAATGTTGGAAATTTTCCTATTGTCCTTCTCTTATTGATTTCTAGTTTGATTCTATTGTTATTAGAGAACAATGTTCTATACTATTTCAATTCTATTAATATTTCTTGAAGTTGCTTTTGTGGCCTAGGAGTCAGTCTATTAGTGGTGAGTGTTCCATGGGCACTGGAAAAAAAAATGTGTATTCTGTTGTTGTGTGAAGTGCTCTCTATCAATTATATTCTGTTGGTTGAGTGTATTGTTCAATTTTTCTATATTCTTGATTTTTTTGTCTAGTTGTTCTATTAATTCCTAAGTGGGAAAGCCCCAACTATCATTGTTGATTTGTCTATTTATCTTTTTAGCTCTATCATTTTTTTTTTTTTTTTTTTGCTTCATGTATTTTGAGGTCGTGTTGTTTAGAATGCATACATTTAAAATAGTTATGTCATTTCAGTGGATAGATCTTTTAATCATTAGGTAATGTCCCTCTCTGCCTCTGGTAATTTTCCCTGCTCTGAAGTGTACTTTATCTGATATTAATATAACCACTCCTGCTTTTAAAAATATTTTCATGATATACATTTTTCTTCCTTTTACTTTCACCTGCCTATATCATTATATTTGAGGTTTCTTGTAGATAGCATGCTGTTGGATCATGTTTTGTTACTCTGCTATGGTTTGAATGTGTTCCCCAAAAAGCATATGTTGGAAAATTAACCCCCAGTTCAACAGTGTTGGGAGGTGGAACCTTTAAGAGGTGAGTAAGCCATGAGGGTTCTACCCTCATAAATGGATTAATTCTGCCACAGAGGGAGTAGAGTCATTATCACAGGATTAGATTCCTTATAAAAGGACAAGTTTGGGCTCCCTGCTGCATATGTGCATGTGCTCAGGCTCTCTCTCTCGCCCTCTTGCACTTCCTTCATGTGATGCCTTCTGGCATATTATGATACAGCAAGAAGGCCCTTGACAGATGCCAGCTACCTGATTCAGACTTCCAAACCTGCAGAACTGTGAGTCAATACATTTCTGTTCATTATAAATTGCTTAGCCTCTGGTATTATGTTATAGCAGCACAAAATGGACTAAGAACTCTAATCATCTATATTTTTAAAAAATGATTTCAACTTTTATTTTAGATTCAGGGGTTATATTTGCAGGTTTGTTACCTGGGTATATTGCATGATGCCAAGGTTTGGGGTATCATTGCTCCCGTCACCCAGGTACTGAGTATAGCACTCAATAGTTAGTTTTCCAACTCTTGCCACCCTCTCTTTCTCCCCAATCTAGTAGTCCCCAGTGTCTATTTTTGCCATCTTTATGTCCACGAATACCCAGTGTTTAGCTCCCATTTATAAGTGAGAGCCTGAGGCATTTGGTTTTTGTCCCTGTGTTAATTCACTTAGGATAATGGCCTCCAACTCCATCCATGTTGCTGCAAAGGACATAATTTCATTCTTTTTTATGGATGTGTATTATTTTACGCTGTATATGTATCATATTTTCTTTATCCAATCCACTGTTGATGGGCACCTAGGTTGATTCCATGTCTCTGCTATTGTGAATAGTGCTGCAATGAACATACAAGTGCATGTGTCTTTTTGGAAGAACAATTTGTTTTCTCTTGGATATATATCCAGTAATGAGATTGCTGAGTCAAACAGTAATTCTGCTTTAAGTTGAGAATTCTCCAAATGGCTTTCCACAATGGCTGAACTAATTTACATTACCACCAACAGTGTATAAGCATCCTCTTTTCTCCACAGTCTCACCAGCGTCTGTTTTTTGACTTTTTAATAACAGCTATTCTGAATGGTGTGAGATGGTATCTCATTGTGGTTTTGATTTGCATTTCTCTGATGACTAATTATGTGGAGCACTTTTTCATATGCTTCTTGGCCGCTTGTATGTCTTCTTTTAAGAAATGTCTGTTCAAGTCTTCTGCCCATTTTTTAATGAGGTTTTGGTTTTTTTTTTTTTTTTTGCTTTTTCAATTGTTTAAGTTCTTTATAGATTCTGGATATTAGACCTTCATCAGATACATAGCATGCAAATATTTTCTCCCATTCTCTAGGTTGTCTGTTTCTTTTGCTGTACAGAAGCTCTTTAGTTTAATCAGGTCCTGTCCATCAATTTTTGTTTGTGTTGCAATTGCTTTTGAGAATTTAGTCCTAAATTATTTTCCAAGACCTATGTCCAGAGGGGTGTTTCCTAGGTTTTCTTCTAGGATTCTTACAGTTTGAGGTCCTACATTTAAATCTTTAATCCATTTTCAGCTAATTTTTGTATATGGCAAAAGACAGTGGTCAAGTTTCATTCTTTTGCATATGGCTAGCCAGCTATTCCAGCACCATTTACTAAATAGGCAGTCCTTTCCCTGTTGCTTACTTTTGTTGACTTTGTCAAAGATCAGGTGGCTGTAGGTGTGCAGCTTTATTTCTGGGTTCTCTATTCTGTTTCATTGGTCTATGTGTCTGTTTCTCTAACAGTACCATGCTGTTTTGGTTACTGTAATGTTATAGTATAGTTTGAAGTTGGTTAATATGATACTTCCAGCTTTGTTCATTTTGCTTAGGATTGCTTTAGCTATTTGAGCTCTTTTTGGTTCCATACGAATTTTAGAATGGCCTTTTGTAGTTCTGTGAAAAATGTCAGTAGCTTGATAGGAATAGCGCTGAATCTGTAAACTGGGCAGTTATCTCTGTCCTATAATTGGTGCATTTAGACAATTTACATTTAAGGTAAATATTGGGGGACTAGGGCTTAAGTCTAATGTGCAATTTTATTATGTCTTCTGTTTCCTGTTTCTCATTCTGCTCATTCTCTTTTTTCTACTTTCCTGTGGGTTACTTGAACATTCTATTTTTCCAGTGATGACCATTAAATTTATTTTACTCCCTGATTTATTAATAGTTTCCCTGGCATAACAGGGAAGGGTATACCCAACTGCCTGAAACAACAAACTAGCATACAAATGCATGAAGCAATGGTTCTTAATACACTAGACATAAGATAATGAAGAACAGTTGTCCCTAAGAGATGGGACACAAATAGGGTGAGAGGTCTCCTATTTTCCCAGATTAGAGACTTGAGCAAGTTTCCAGGCCTATGTGCAGGGAGGACAACAGAGGGGGATCCCAGTGGATTCCTTAAGTTGAGGAGACAGAGCAAAAAGTCCTGAAAGACAGCTAGAGTTGATAGGACAAGTTGATAGGACAAGGCAGCTAGAGTTGATAGGACAAAGTAACAGAGAGAAGAAAGCAGGCCGAGGCTCAATCAGGAAGAAACAGATAACCTGGGTAGCACATTATAAATTAAAGAAAATAAATTTATGGCTAAAAACCATCCTACAAAAGAACAACAACAACAACAACAACAAACATACTCCAGAGCCAGATGACTTTACTGGTGAATTCTACCAAACATTTAAGGAAGAAGTAATAGCAATTCTACACAGCCTTCCACAAAACTAAGAAAAAGGGAACACTTCTGAACTCATTCTCTGAGGTCAGTACTACCCTGATACCCCAACCAGACAAAGATATTACAAAAAACAACAACAATAACAACAAAAACCCACTATAGGCCACTAGCCCTTAAGAATATACATGCCAAAACCCTCAACAAAATAGTAGCAAACCAAATCAGCAATATGTGAAAAGTATTATAGACCATTACCAAGTGGGATTTAGCCTAGGAATTCAAAATTAGTTTCACATGTGAAAATCAATCAACGTTCTATGCAACAGCAATAGAATAAAGAACAAAAACTACATGATCCTCTCAATAGTCACAAAAGCAGCATTTCACAAAACTAACTATTAAAAACATTCAACGAATTAGGAACAGAAGGGAACTTTCTCAACTGATAAAGGACATCTATGAAAAACCTATTGCTAACACACTCACTGGCAAAAGAGTGAACTCCCTTCCCCTAAGATCATGAACAAAGAAAGATGTCCACTCTTCCCATATTCATCATTATAATGGAGGTTTTAGCTAGAAAAATAAATAAGAAAAATAAAAAGCACTGAAAAAGAAGTAAAACTCTATTTGCAGAAGATATAATCTTATACATAGAAAATCCTAAGGAACCCTTTAAAGAACTTTTAGGACAAATAAACAAGTTCATCAAGGTTGCAGGGTATGAGATTGATATACAAAAATCAATTGTATTTCTATACACTAACAATGAACAATCTGAAGTTGAAATTAAGAAAATAATTTCATTTATGATAGCGTTAAAACAAATGGCATATTTAGGAATAAAAGTAGCAAAAAATATTTAAAAATTAGGCCAGGCACGGTGGCTCATGCCTGTAATCCCAGCACTTTGGGAGGCCGAGGCGGGCGGATCACGAGGTCAGGAGATCGAGACCATCCTGGCTAACATGGTGAAACCCTGTCTCTACTAAAAATAAAAAAGATTAGCTGGGCATGATGGCAGGCGCCTGTAGTCCCAGCTACTGGGGAGGCTGCAGCAGGAGAATGGCGTGAACCCAAGAGGCAGAG
Source organism: Pan troglodytes (assembly GCF_028858775.2). NCBI lineage: Eukaryota > Metazoa > Chordata > Mammalia > Primates > Hominidae > Pan > Pan troglodytes. The sequence goes on from NC_086015.1 coordinate 45,421,620, forward strand.
CTTGCAATGAGCCGAGATCGCACCACTGCACTCCAGCCTGGGTGACAAAGTGAGACTCCATCTCAAAAAAAAAAAAAATTAAAGAGCGTCTACATAAATGAAAAAACTTACGTTCATACATCAGAAGATTAAACACTGTTAAGATGGCAACACACTCAAAATCGATCTACAGATTCAAAGCATTCTCTATCAAAATTATAGTTGTCTTGTTTGGCAGAAATTGGTAAGTTGATCCTAAAATTCATATGGAAATGCCAGGAACCAAGAATAGCCAAAACAACATTACAAAGGAAGAGCATGGTTGGAGGACTCTTACTTCCTAATTTTAAAATTTACTACAAAGCAATAGTAATCCAACAAATGTGGTACTGGCATAAGATAGATGTAGAGACCAATGGAATAGAATTAGGAGCCCAGACAAACCTTTACATATATATCAATTGGTTTTAACAATGGTGCCAAGACAATTCAATAGAGGGAAAATAGTATTCTCTACAAATGGTGCTGAGACAACTGGACATACAAAAAAATGAAACTGGACCCCACATCACACCATATATAAAAATTAACTTAAGATGGATCAAATCTTAAATGTAAGAGCTAAATGTAGCTGGGTGCTCTAGTCCCAGCACTTTGGGAGGCAAGCTTGAGCCCAGGAGTTTGACAACAGCCTGGGGAACGTGGCGAAACCCCATCTCTACAAAAAATACAAAAATTAGCCCGACATGGGAGCACACACTTATAGTCCCAACTACTCAGGAGGCTGAGGTGAGAGGATGGATTAAGCCCAGGAGGCGGAGGTTGCAGAGAGTGGAGATCACGCCACTGCACTCTAGACTGGGTAACAGAGCAAGACTCCATCTCAAAAAAATAAATAAATAATGTATAAAACTTATAGAAAACACAGGAGCAAGTCTTGTGACCTTAGGTTAGACAATGGTTTCTTATGTATGATGTCAACAGCACAAGCAACAAAAGAAAAAATAGATAAACTAGACTTCATCAAAATCTAAAACTGATTTGCTATAAAGGATATAACCAAGAAAGTAAAAAGACAACCCACAAGAGAAATATTTTATAAATCTGATACCTAATAAGGGACTTGTATATACATGATATATAATATTTCTTACAACTCACTAATTTTAAAAATAATCCAATTTTTTAATGAGCAAAGACTTTAACAGATATTTCTCCAAAGAAGGTATGAAAATAGTCAATAAGAACAGGAAAAGATGCTAAATAGCATTAGTCATCAAGAAAATGCAAATTAACAGCTGGGCAAAGTGGCTCGCACCTGTAATCCCAGCACTCTGGGAGGCCGAGGCAGGTGGATCACCTGAGGTCAGGAGTTTGAGACCAGCCTGGCCAACATGGTGAAACCTCATCTCTACTAAAAATACAAAAATTAGCCAGGCATGGTGGTGCACACCTGTAGTCCCAGCTACTTGTGAGTCTGAGTCAGAAGAATTGTTTGAACCCAGGAGGCAGAGGTTGCAGTGAGCAGAGATCACGCCACTGTACTCCAGCCTGGGTGACAGAGCGAGACCCGGTCTCAAAAAAAAGAAAAGAAAATGCAAATTAAAACCACCATGAGATATCCGTTCATACTCCATAGAAGGACTACAATCAAAAACACAGACAGTAACAAGCAGCTGGTGAGTATGTGGAGAAACTGAAACCCTCATATACTGCTAGTGGAAATGTTAATGGTGGAGGCACTCTGGAAACCAGTTCCTTTAAAAGTTAGACATAGATTTACTATATGACCCAGCTCCCAGGTATATACTGAAAAAAAGAAAGTCTATGTTTACATAACAATTTGTACACAAATGTTCATAGCAATGTTATTCATAATAGCCAAAAAGTGAAAACAACTGAAATGTCCATCAACTGATGAATGGATACACAAATGCGATACACTCATATAATGGAATATTATTTAGGAATAACAAGGAATGAAGCACTGATCCGTGCTATAAACATGAAAGAATCCTGAAAACATACAGCTAAGAGAACAAAAAAATCAAATTATATATTTCCATATATATGAAATACCCAAAATAGGCCAGTTTATAGAAATAGAAAGTAAATTAGTGATTGACTAGAGTTGTAGAGGGGAGGGAATGGGGAATGACTTTTAATGAGTATGAGGTTGCTGTTGGGCATGATGAAAATATTCTGGAATTAGATAATGGTTGCACAATATACAAAAATATTGAATGATGTACTTTTGAGAGGTTAATTTTATGGTATGTGAATTATCGCTCAATAAAACTGTTATAAAAAAAAAACAATGCTAATTGTACACAAAGTCTTCAAGAAAACTGAAAAGGAAAAATACTTTCTAATTCATTCTCTGAGTTCAACATTGTCCTGATACCCAAACTAGACAGTCACCTACCACCAGGGACAGGGAAAAATGAAACAAAACTAGACAAAGACAGCATAAGTAAATGCCATTCCCCCAAGTGTCTTTGTCTCTACGTGGCTGTCTTCTCGAAAGGACACCAGTCATATTGGATTGAGGACCCACCGTATTCCAGTATAACTTCATCTTACCTAACTATATCTGCAAAAACACTATTTACAAATAAGGATATTCTACAGGAGTGGAGGTTAGGACTCTATCTTTTCCAAAGGACACAAGTTAACCCATAACAATGTACCCCAAAACACAAGATCATCTCAATAGAAAAAGTATTTGACAATATCCAACATCTATTTACAATGTGAACTAGGGGTAGAAGGGAACTTCTTGTAAATCAAAAACTAAATCCTAAGGTCCCTCGAACATCTGAGTGGTCTTCCTCCTCAGCCAGGGCACTCTATAATTGAACCTGAAAGACTGGTTCCGGGAAGTGGGGGGTCTAGACATGCCTCATTATACCTCCAGCATTAACCTCAACACAGACCTTTGGTCTGATAAGAAACATTTACAATCTATTCTCTGTGAAGCCTGCTACTTAGAGGCTTTATCTGCATGTTAAAACTTTGTTCTCCACAACCTCTTATCATAATCCAGACATTCCTTTCTTTTTTTTTTTTTTTATTTTGAGACAGAGTCTCACTCTGTTGCCCAGGCTGGAGTGCAGTGGCGCTATCTCTGCTCACTGCAACCCCCGCCTCCGGGGTTCAAGTGATTCTCCTGCCTCAGCCTCCCAAGTAGCTGGGACTACAGGGATTACAGGTGCCACCATGCCCATCTAATTTTTGTATTTTTAGTAGAGACAGGGTTTCACCATGTTGGCCAGGCTGGTCTCGAACTCCTGATCTCAGGTGATCCACCTGCCTTGGCCTCCCCAAGTGCTGTGATTAACGGCATGAGCCACCGTGCCCGGCAACCTTTCTATTGATAATAACTCTTTCAACCAATTGCCAATCAGAAAAATTTTAAATCTACCTATAACCTGGAAGCCTCCCCTGCCCCTCTTTTCATGGACGTTCCTCAACCTGATAAAGGTTGTGTAGGAGACTGAATGCTTTCCCCTGAAATTACGAAGACAGACACGATGTCTCCTCTCACCACTGTTTGGAAAATTCTGGCCAATGCAATCAGCACACCCCCTACCTGAAGCTCCACCCAGTGGCATCCCGATTGGAAAAGTAGTAATACAGTAACTTTATTTGCATAAGTCTGATCCTGTATGTAGAAAATCAGATGTAATTAACAAACAAGGTACTGGAGTCCACGAGTGAGTTTAACAAAGTTGCAGGATTCAAGAAAAAAACACAAAATTTATTGCAATTTTCACGTAAGTACCAATCAGATATTGAAATTAAAACAATACCAGTATAATAGCATAAAAAAATTTGAAATGCTTAGGGATAAATCTGACACGGGATGAAGGACATTTGCATGAAAAATACAAAATATTGCTGAAAGTAAAAAGGACTTAAATAAATGGAAAGCTATACCTTGTTCATTAGTTAACTTGATGTTGTTCCCAATATTTTCCCCAAATTACTTTGTAGATTCAACACAATCTCAATACAAAATCCCCCAAGTTTTTTGTTTTGTTTTTTTTTTTTTGGTAGAAATTGACAAGCCATGTCAAAGTTTCATATGGAAATGTAAAGAACATGGAATAGCCAAAGCAAATCTGAGGAGGAGCCCATAGGCTCACATAAGTCAACTGATTTCTGATAAAAGTCAATGGCAATGCAGTTGAATTTTTTTTTTTTTTTTTTTTTTTTTGAGACAGAGTCTCGCTCTGTTGCCCAGGCTGGAGTGCAGTGTCGCAATCTCTGCTTAATGCAACCTCTGCCTCCCAGGTTCAAGTGATTCTCATGCTTCGGGCTCCTAAGTAACTGGATTACAGGCATGCACCACAAAGCCCAGCTAATTTGTTGTATTTTCAGTAGAGATGGGGTTTTGCCATGTTGCCCAGGTTGGTCTCGAACTCCTGGCCTCAAGTAATCCACCTGCCTCATCCTCTCAAAGTGCTGGGATTACAGGCATGAACCACTGTGCCTGGCCAAGAGAATACATTTTCAAAAAATGCTTAAATATGCAAAGCCATACACTTTCACCTTGCCCTTGCATCATGTAACAAAATAAACTAGAAAAGGATAAAAGGCCTTGTAGTTGTCTGTTCTCACGTTACTGATAAACACATACCAGAGATTGGGTAATTTATAAGGAAAAAGGGGGCTTAATGGACTTACAGTTCCACATGGCTGGGGAGGCCTCACAACCATGGCGGAAGGTGAAAGGTACATCTCACAAGGCAGCAGACAAGAGAAGAATGACAGCCACATGAAAGGGGTTTCCCCTTAAAAAACCATCAGCTCTCGTGAGACTTACTACCAGGGGAACAGTATGGGGGAAACTGCCCCCATGATTCAATTATTTCCCACTGGGTCCCTCCCTCAACATGAGGGGATTATGGGAGCTAAAATTCAACATGAGATTTGGGTGGGGACACAGCCAAGCCATATCAGGCGTGAATATAAAAGCTGAAACTATAAAATTTCTAAGAGAAAACGTGGGAGAAAATATTTTTACCTTGGATTGGGGAAAGGTTTAACAGGCATAATTGCAAAAGAATGAATTACAAAAGGAAAAATTGATAAAACTGACTTCATCTAAATTAAAAATAGTTCAGAAGTCATTGTCTAGTTAATAAAATGCTCAATAAAAAGTAGATATTACCACCATCACCCTCATCACAAAGTGTACCTTTAATGGAGATCCATAAAAAAGTATTCTTTCAAACCCTTGACCAGAAAATCTTTCTTGCCCCATGGAACCGTCTTTTTTGTTTTCTTTTCCTCCTCCTTTCTGGGCAATGTACATCTTATAAATAATTATATTTTCTTTTTTGTCTGGGAACCAGAACTCCCCAAATCAAAACTATGGCCCAACTTTGGTAATTATATTAGACTCCTTTTTCTAGAAACTTCACCCTATATTATTTCCATTGCTTTCTTCATGCTTCCCACTTTATTTGGGGTTGCCAGACTTAGAAAAATGAGCGCCCAGATACATCTGAACTTCAGATAAAAAAAATCATTTTTAGTATAAGTACGTCCATTTGGGGCCGGGCACAGTGGCTCACGCCTGTAATCCCAGCACTTTGGGAGGCCGAGGCAGGCGGATTACCTGAGGTCAGGAGTTCGAGACCAGCCTGACCAACATGGAGAAACCCCGTCTCTACTTAAAATACAAAATTAGCCAGGCATGGCACATGCCTGTAATCCCAGCTACTTGAGAGGCCAAGGCAGGAGAATCGCTTGAACCTGGGAGGCGCAAGTTGCGGTGAGCAGAGATCGTGCCATTGCACTCCGGTCTGGGCAACAAGAGCGAAATTCCATCTCAAAAACAAACAAACAAACAAACAAACAAAAAACTATGTCCATTTGGCATCTTGGATTTTCTGTCAAACCTAACTTTATTGCAAGCATTCTTATTAGCCACCTCAAATGCTTTATGGGAGAGATGATATATAAGTGAATACACACATACAACTTGGAAATACTTCATAGTAAACTTACATTTGAATTTTAAAAACTGTTTTACAACAATTTAAAATCACAGTTGTGTTTTATTTACTTTCTGTTATCCAATCTACACAATATAATGCATTTCAAAATCTTTCACATTTTAAATTCTATTTTAAAAATAATGCCTGGTTCAGTGCTTTGTCAAAAAGTATATGAAAATATTTACTTTCAGAGAAGATATTAACTAGCCAAGAAAGAAAAAAATAATCACTTACTTTTATACTACCAAAAAGCACTTGAAGAATAGACTCGTCTATTTTGTTAGGACATCTTTAACAAAAGATTTCCCATTAGGCCACCGATACTGTTCTACTTCACTTTCATATATCACTCCTGCCCAAACTCAGCTGAAGAGGCAGCAGAAAATATCATTAAGCTGATGAATGGTGGTAATTCCAGATGACACAGCTCAAGGAAACACTATTGCGCAGGGCCTTGACACCGTCCCCTTTCTCTTGAGAAGGATACTTGGTCTCCTTTGATCCCAGGTACACTATATTTTTAAATGTGGGAATTTAGAAGGCAGAAAACCTGCCACCATTTTTACTAATTTAGTTTTGAGTCTACATATCACAGAATAGAGTACCAGGGTGTTAAAAAAGAAATGTAAAAACAAGTTGAAAATCACAGATAGGTAAGCTCAACCTTGCCTTCTGGGCCTCCTGCACTGCCCTAATTAACTTTCCTAAGGCTCTTTCCACGTACATTATGAACGGACAGTTTCATGTCAATAACGAAAGAAGTGGAAAGCATCACTCATTTAAAAAGTCAAAATAGGAGATTTAAACAATTCTACTGAAGCAGCAAGGTTTCGGAAACCACAGAGGATAAATGTGTTAACAGTGAATGCTAGGATGCTGAGTTCTGTGGAAAAGCTCTGGCCTGATCATGTCTTTTCTGCTCTCCCTACTTTAGACATTCAGGTGGATTCTGTCACCACTGGATGAGAGACAGGGGTTTGAGACAGCCACCCAAGAAGTAACCAATGCTCCACTATGCTCCTACAATCTTGTGCCCCTACAAACCTGTGCCCCTACAATCCATTTTCCCCATCTCACCAGCACCCACCTCTGCCCCTTGCTCATTAAGCCTAAACACTGGCCTTCCCTCACTCCTCTAAACTTATCAAGCACGGTGCCGCTCAGGGTATTTGCATCTGCAATCTCCTCTGCCTGGGGTATTCACTGCCTATTTTCAAAAGGGTGCCTCCACATAAATCATGGCTCCGTTCAAAGGTCACCTCCTAAGAGAGTTCTTCCCTGGCCTCCTAATATAAAGATCTTCATCTTATTCCCACTCTGCCTTTCCCAACACCAAAGCCACTCTTCAATGCAGTAAGACCTCTTCCTCTTCACTATTCAGATCACTCGTCACTCCTAGAAATGACCATGTCTATTCATTTGTCTCAGCCCATGGAAGCCGACTCTCCGCCTGTCTTATGTACCTGGTAGACAGCACCCAGCAAATAATGTGCCAAATAAGTGTGTCAGTGAAAACACCCCAATGGCAAGTGATCCGGAGCAAAAGAAGAATGAGAAAAGAGAGATACCCTCAAGTAATGCAAATGATGTGAATTTTTATATGTCAAACATTATTGTTCCAATGACTTTCATAAAGTAACTCCCCTCTAGGAAAAAATGTGGTTATACGATCTTTATAAAATCACACTGAGAAGTCACACATTTCTATAGAAATGACCACACTGATACAGCAGTAACAATAGGAACACTGTGTTAAACACATAAATAAAAGGATTTGGGTCTAGGACAAGAGCTTCAAGACCTGACAGAGAAGATGTAAACTGGTAGGCCCTGGAACAAATTTGTCCCCACAGACTTGTTTTACTTGGTCTGGTATATTTTAAAGATTTAATATCAGTTTCCAACATTTAAAAATTGGAATATTTCACATAAAAACTCATATTTCCTATTTTTTTCTGTAAAATCAGAAGTGACCACCACAGGTCCTCATTACTTTGTGGCAAGCACTGAGCAGAGCTTAGCCTGGCAGGGACTCTCCTGGATCCTCACCCTCCCAATTTCTTCATGCCTAGAATGACGCCCTCATGTAACAAAAGGCCTCTTTGAAGCATTTGATTTTTCAACTGCTATACCCCTCAAAACAAAACTATTTGCTTCTAGTGGCTCTTCCCTTTGAATACTTTACAACAGAAAAGTGATCAAATTTCCATAGTGACATAGGCAATACTTAGTGATACTACAGAGGTTTACTATACTGCTGGAAGGAAAAAGAAAAGGAGAAAAGAGATCCACAATAAAATTATTAGGAAACACAGCCTGAGTAAGGCAGTAGGGATGCCTGTGGGAAAGACAGCGCTGCAACACAGGGCCTGAAATGCCCCATGTGAAACAGGGAAACACGTGACCAATGTACCTACTTTAATTACCCAGGAGGAAAAGGAGGGAGAAAGGGGGACCCAAATTTGTCCAAATGAGACAGCATTTGGGCATGAAAGAGACTAGAGTTAGAATAAGGAATTAAAGCATTTCATGAAGGAGAGTCGGGGGTAGGACACCCTGATGGGCATCCTCTGCTCAGCTGAAAGTGCACTGAAATGTACACGTGATAGGAACATTACCAAAAGGATGCCATGGTACAGCCCTTGAGGAGCACCATGTGAAGACGCAGAATGCATTAGAGCTAACAGGAAGCTACTGGGGGCCAAGGAGTGACCACCTGGAAGCCCACTCTCTTCTGCCTCTATGCACTTGAGAGACAGTGAAGAGTGAAGCGTACATTGATGCAGTGAAGCATTCTGTTCTGCACAGCACTTGTTCCAGGAGAAACTCCAGAGGCATCAGACTTAGATGTGATTCTGGAAGGAAGAAAAAGCTTTCTACTAGTAACTGAGCTAAGATAAGGATGTTGGGGGTCTAGTAAGGAGAGATCATCAGTGAAACTCTTAGGGAAGAGAGCCTGGTAAAGGAATGGGAATATGTCTAGAAGCTCAGGAAAGACAAGGTGACAAAACATAGCTGAAACACCTGAAAGAGGGAGGAAAATGTGACACAGGTAGCTTTCTGAGGAGAGATATGGGGTTGGAGGAGGCTGTGACTAGGTATGAAGAGCTCACAGAACGCTGGGGTTAGCCTAGTATAGGGGAAAACACATCTCTGAGCAGTAAGGCTCTCCCTGGGAGAGCTCCAAGAAGGCAGATAACTGATTGTACTTAATGCAGAGAGGCTGACTCTGCAAACCCTGGGTGCCTGTTACTTTTTGAGGTATACAGAGGCTCCTCCCATCTAGGCAGCAGGAACGAGAGAAAAGGCAGGTAAGCACACATGCAGTCCTTTTAAGAGCTGATACCAGAAGTGACACACATCACTTCTGTTCGCTTCTCACTGGCTTGACTATGGTCAGTCATATGGTCACGTCAAGGCAAAAGGGAGGCTGGGAAATGTAGTTTTTATTCTGGCTGTTGAAAGAGTTAAAAACATACTAACTACTCTGGTATATTGTCTATTTAAGTTAAAGCCACTTGAAAAACAGCAGGTGCAAAAAGATCACTCTGACCTTCATGCTGTTTTTCAAAAGCAGGAGATGAAATTCCCATGCAAAAGATAATACATTTTTATCATCAAGGATGAGAAAGTTGAGGCTAAGGGAATTCTGTTCTAACAAGCCTTGTTAAATTAACCCTTACCTTCCTAGCTACTTCCATACCCAATAATCTACCTTAGTCCAAGCTCCTTTGCCTTATCACTTTTTCACAACTATAAGTTGACCCTTGAACAACACAGGGTTAGGAGCATTAACCCTCTGCTCCTAACACAGTCCAAAATCTGCATATAACTTTTGACTTCCCCAAACTTAACTACTAATAGCCTACTGTTGATTGGAGGCCTTACTGATAACCTAAACAGTCAATTTACACATAGGCTAGTACTACATGTATCTTAAACATTCATGACATACTTTTTTTCTTAATTTGGCGGGGGCGGGGGGAGGTATTTCTAAGCTACACAGTTTGCCTGCAAGTTTTTTCAAACTGTCACAAATCTGCAAAAAATTTTCCAAAAAAATTTTTTAAAGTCCACATATAAGTGGACCTGCACAGTTCAAACCCGTGTTGTTCAAGGGTCAACTGTACTATTCTTTGTCCAGTTCAGTATATAAGTGACTGCTTTAACTACTTTTTCTGGTCTTCATTTCCTAATCTAGTCTTCATTTCCTTATGAGAACTCCCATGCCATGTAAAAACCTATTCTAAAGAAATGTGTATGCTTTTAATCTATCTCATGTCAATTTAATTCTTGGGACCATTCAGGACCCTAAGAGGATGGAGGTAGAGTTTTGCAGTCCCTACAGTATTCACAGGAGAATGGATATTGGTGGAGAACTTGAAGTCTCTGCCAAATGCACCTACTATGAGTCAGGCATTGTCCTGATGCTAAAGGAAGAGGTGGACCACACAGGTGAAGCCCCTCCCTCCTGGAGCTCTCACTCTAGAGGGGCTGGCAGACAGTGCATGAATGGGCACATTATAAAATGACAGGCCATTTTACACAGAGTTGTTAGAAAAGGGTTCTTTGAGAAGTGTTCTTTGGACAGACAGCCTATGCAAGTGAGGGAAGGAGTCATGTGAATGTTGGAGGAAAGAGTCTTACGAGGTTAGAACACCAAGTTCATAAGTCCTGTGGCATTACTTTGTAATGCATCAAAAAGTAAGATAGATTGATAGATAAATGGATAAATGATAAAATAAATGTAGAAAACTGTTAAACAATGCAGGTGGCAATTATATATGTGCTTACTGTGAATTCTTTCAGCGTTTCTGTTTGAAAACTTTCATAATAAAAATGTTGGGGGGAAAAAAAGCTCCATGACAGCAGTGTGCTCGGTGTTTCTGAGGAACAGCAGGGAGGCAGCATGACTCACTGAATGTGCAAGGAGAGGCTAGAAAATGAGGTCAGAGAGGAGAGTAGGATAACATGGAGCCTGCAAAAAGGTCAATCAGATCACCATCCTATGGCTCACATCACCACTGACTCAGACACTCTCGTGGAGGTATTATTTAGGCAATAGATTTACAAGAATGGAGTTCAGGGGACAGGTCATGGCTAAAGATACAAATTTGGAAATCCTCAAAGCATAGACACCATGGAAAGCAAGCAGCTGAATGACATCACTTGTGGTGAGAGGTGGTAACACCGCCCTGCAGTGGTGGCGGTGGTGCTTGGAAAGTTGCTCTTTAGGGAAACCTCACCATTTCTACCACCAGCACTCTGCAGAAACTCAGGACTGCTTTACTCTGGGGTACTGTCTGATTTCTGCTCAGCTTCAACTTCGCTGGAGAAAAGTGCTGGCATCACTGTGAAGGCACGGGGGTACGTGCTGGGCTGCTTGTTCTCTGGCATGCAGTAAAGTGAGGAAGGGCATAAGAGGGATGAAATGGCAGAGCTGTTCCTTATAGACTTCTGAAAATGCCTCTTTCCATCTCTTCCTGAGGCCAGGGGTGCTGCAGGGTTTCTGTGGGGAAGGCACTGCCCACCGCCACTGTGACCCCTCACAGGGTGTTTTGGCACTGGGTTTCCTCCGCCCTGTGCCAAAGGCTTCCATATGCCTCCTGTCTCCCAGAAGTAGGTTGAAATCTTAATCTGCCACTGACTTCCTTTTCCCCTTTCTCTTCATTAACCTAAGTTTACTCCTTTTTGAGTTCCTCTGTTTTTCTCTAAAGAGGACCTGTGAGAGACAGGAGATAAATGTAAGGAAAAAAAGAGAGTAACAAAAAGAGGCCTTTCTGTTAAAAATTTTCTTGGTTAGTCTCTCACATTTATTTTGTAGGATCGTTTTTAATACACTTAAAAGAAAAGGTTGGTGAGATTATAATTACTTTAAATTTATATTTTAATTTTGGAGTAATTAATATTTTTAATGATAGTCTTCCCACCAGGTACCTGGCACATCTGTGATTTCATTTACATCATATTTTATGTTTTCAAATTTTTCCTATAGTTATCATGTACAAGTAATCATGACTTGTATTTTCTTGTTACCTTTATTTTTGGCCATTTTATAGGATGATTTCACACTTCTGTGTAAGGGATTTTTCAGTTTTCCAGTTCTTTCTTTTATTTATTTATTTATTTATTTGTTTATTTTTGAGATGGAGTCTCACTCTGTCACCCAGGCTGGAGTGCAGTGGTGCAATCTCGGCTCATTGAAACCTCCACTTCCTGGGTTCATGTGATTCTCCTGCCTTGGCCTCCCGAGCAGCTGAGATTACACAGGCACCAGCTACCATGCCTGGCTAATTTTTGTATTTTTAGTAGAGATTCTGCTTCACCATGTTGGCCAGGCTAGTCTCAAACTCCCAACCTCAGGTGATCCGCCTCCCTCAGCCTCCGAAAATGCTGGAATTACAGGTGTAAGCCACCGTGCCCGGCCTGGTTCTTTCAATTTAATGTCAGTATAATTAAAAAAAAAAAAAAGCCGGCCAGACGCGGTGGCTTGCACCTGTAATCCCAAAACTTTGGGAAGCTGAGGCAGGCAAATCACTTGAGGTAAGGAGTTTGAGACCAGCCTGGCCAACAAGACGAGAGCCTGTCTCTACTAAAAATACAAAAATGAGTTGGGCATGGTGGTGCATGGCTGTAGTCCCAGCTATTTGAGAGGCTGAGGCAGAAGAATTGCTTGAGCCTGGGAGGCGGAGGTTGCAATGAGCTGAGATCACGCCACTGCACTCCAGCCTGGGAAACAAATAAGTGAGACCCCATCTCAAAAAAACAAGAAAGAAAAGAAAAGCTATTAATTTCTGTGTATTATATAATACCTGCCTACTAAAATATGCTCTTTAGTAACAACAAATTTTTTGTTGTAACTTCTTTTTTCTAGGTATAAAAATCTTATTAACTGCAAATAATGATTTTAGACTGCAGATTTATTTCTCTCATCTTACAGCATTACCTGTATCATACTGCCCGCACCCTCCCCAACACTGTTGACTAGTAGTGGCATTCTTCTCTTGCAATTTTAATGAAAATGCATTTAGAGTTTCTTTATTTAAAATGTTTACTATTGACTTTAAGAAAATAACCTTCAATATGTTTGGGAGACTCACTCTATCTTAAATGGAGTTCTAAAAAAGGAAGAATTGCTAGCTGAACTTTTTAGCATCAATAATTACAATCATGTTTTTGTTCGCCTTCAATTTCTTAAAATATTAGATGAAGTTTTTCTAGTGCTTGAACTATTCCTGAATTCCAGAATCAAATATTATTTGGTTATATTAAGTAATGTACTGCTAGATTTAATTTTCTTTTTTGTGGGGAGGGGATTTTCTTGCCTATATTCCTAAATGAAAGTTTTCTTCAATTGTTCTGTGCTGTTTTAAAGTAGGTTATGGTATGAGACTTATTATAGCTTCATGAAAATGAACCAGGAAGCTTTAACTCTCTCTACACTCCAAATCATTTAGATAGCACAGGAGTTGTCTACTTCTTGAAAATTTTGAATGCACATGTAAAACCATCTAAGCTTGACAACATTCTAATTAAAGATCTTGTAGATGCAAAATATCAGATCACAATGATCCACTTGTTTGTTGTTTGTTTTTTTCATATTAGAAGATTTTTTTTTCTTTTGATAAGAACTAATGGAATTCTGGTATTTACCCTTTAAACTGGCAGCCCTCCTAACTGCTTGTGAAAGAAATCTTAGCAGCATAATAAAGAGAAAAATGTTTCCTCTTTCCCTGCAGCTACAGAAAAGGAGATTATATTCTGTGTCATAAATAGTCCTTGAAAGTGTTATTTCTAATAAAGAAGTCTTGTAAGATACCTAGAAGGCAGAAAGGGTGATCACGTCCTGTGAAATCAACATTTATCTTTTAAAACAAAAAATTCTGATTGGTTGTCTTACTTAACAGTGTTTGCTTTGGTGATATTTATATTCACATCTTTGAATTGCTACAGGCTATAAATACTTGTAAGATTTCTTTGTTGGATCTTTTCTTTTCTACCTGCTTGTGGTGAAATTACACCTTGCAGATTCCTATTCCTATTTAAATAGAGGTTGAGATGCTTAAATCATTAGATGATCACATTTTAAGAATGTTTAAGTTTGATATTTTTATCTATTCTGATGTCAATTTTGATAATTTATACTTTTCTGTAAAATCATATACTTCTCTATATTTCCACATTTAATGCCTTAATGTTACACATATTCATATGCCTGTATTTCCTTTTTTTTTCTTACTGCTATAGCCACAGTCCAAATTGAAAGTTTGTGATATGTCATTTTTACCTATCAAATGGACAAAAAATTTTAAAGACTCAGAAAATGTAGTGCTGGTAAAGATGTAGAAAAGCAAGTACATTTATACACTGTTTAATTAGAGTATAAACTGTTAGAATCTTTTGAGAAGTTATATGGTAACTAGTACTTATAAAATAAAAACGTGTTTATATCTAACCATCTCACTTCTGGAGTTTATCTAATCAAAGGAAATTCAGAAGTACTACACAAACATGTGTTTTGTACTACATTTATAATGGAAAATAACTGGAAACAATCTGAATGGCCATCCATCAGAAGATGTTTGAATCAAATAAACCATTGTACATTCATACTATAAAATACCATGCTATTAAAAAGAATGAGATTGACATATAAGTACAGACTTGGAAAAGATGTCCATAATATTGAAATAAATAAAAATAAAAGCAAGTTACAAAATATGTATACTATTTTGTGTATGGTCCTATTTTTACAAATGAAAGCAAAAACCAAAGAAAGAAAATCACTGAGATAAGTGCTTTGACAGTAAGCAGGGAAAAGGATGCAAGGACACATGCCAAATGTAAACAGGGGTTACACTGGGGGTGGAGTCACGACAGAGGAAGACTTCAGTTTTACTTTAATCACTTCTATATTGCTTGAATTGTTACAATGTGCTTATGGTACGTTTTCTAATTCAAATGTGTGATATAAATCTGTCTTTCCTACCCCTAAAATTTAAAAAAGGGAAAATTTGCTAGGCACCCTGTGTAATAACCCTCATTTAGTGGTCAAATCCAAGACTTGCTACAATCAATGGAAAAGATAGGACGGGCTCAGGCTGCCTTTAACAACTCTAATAATAGAGCATCGTGGTTTCCTATGACCATCAAATGAGGAATAAAGAAACTTGAAAATTTGGCTTTTTGGTTATAAGATTCAAAAGCGTCTTACAGAGGAGGGGCCAAGATGGCCGAATAGAAACAGCTGCAGTTGGAGGCTCCCACCAAGAAGAATGTAAACAGCAAGTGAATCCTGCACCGAAAACTGAGGTATAGAGGTTCTCTCACTGGGACTGACTACACGGTTGTCTTGACCCATGGGGAGTGAGGAAAAGCAGGGTGGTACAACAGCCCACCTGAGAGCCACACAGGGCAAGGGAGCTCCCACCCCCAGCCAGAGAGGCAGTGAGTGATCATGCTACCCTGCCCGGGAAACCATGCTTTTTCCATGGATCTATGCGACCCACAAATCAAGAGATCCCCTTCATGAGCCCACACCACCAGGGCCTTGGGCCCCAAGCACAGAGTTTATAGATTTTCAGTGGCCACTCGGCTGGAGACAACCTAAGATTACGGAGTTCTTGTGGGGAGGGGTGGTCATCATCACTGTGGCTGCCTGTTGCCTAAGACAGCTGAGCTCCCAGGGGCAGGGGTGGCCGCCATCACCGCAGCTCCAGTCTGCCATCTTTCCCCTGCCAGTGCTGGAGATACTAGATGGTTTGGATCCAGGAGGAATTCTTCACAGGGCAGCACAGCAGCTGTGGCATATAGTGGCCAGATTGACCTATCCCTCCTCACTGGGCAGTGCCTCCCTGCAGCAATTTCAGCAACTCCAGGCAGGGGTTTGGGGACAAAACCCTGATCTCCCTGGGACTGAGCCCCTGGGGTGGGGGGGGCAGCCATGGTCTTTTAGGATGAGCAGACTTAGTCTTTCCTCCTGCTGGCTCTGAGGAATCCGGGCAGTCTGGACAAGTGGGATTCCCCCCAGTGCAGCACACCTCCTCCACCAGAAGGACCAAAAGTGCTTCCTTAAGTGGATCCCAGACCCCATGCCTCCTGACTGTGTAGGAGCCCCCAACAGAGGTCGCCAGACACCTTATACAAGAGCATTCCAACTGGCATTAGGTTGGTGCACCTCTGGGACAGAGGTCCCAGAAAAAGGAGCAGGCAGCCATCTTTGCTTTTCTGGAGCCTCCACTGGTGACACCTCCAGGTGTGGGAGGGACCTAGGCAAATAGGGTCTGGAGTGGACACCCAGCAAACTGAAGCAGCCCTATGGAAGAGGGGCCTGACTATTAAAAGAAAAACAAACAAATAGAAAGCAATAACAACGACAGCATCAACAGGAAACTCCCCACAAAAACCACATCCAAAGGCGAGCAGCCTCAAAGATCAAAGCTAGATAATCTCACAAAGATAAGAAATCATCAAAAAAAAAAAAAAAAGGGCTGAAAACTGAAAAAGCCAGAGTGTCTCTTCTCCTCCAAATGATCGCAATACCTCTCCAGCAAGGGTAGAGAACTGGGCAGAGGCTGAGATGGTGGAATTGACAGAAGTAGGCTTCAAAGGTGAGTAATAATAAACTTCACTGAGCTAAAGGAGCATGTTGTAACCCAATGCAAAGAAGCTAAGAATCATGATAAAACATTACAGGAGCTGTTAACCAGAAAAACCAGCTTACAGAGGAACATAAATGAACAGACGGAGCTGAAAAACCACAATACAAGAACTTCGCAATGCAACCACAAGTATCAATAACCAAATAGACCAAGCAGAGGAAAGAATTTCAGAGCTTGAAGACTATATTGCTAAAATAAGACAGGCAGACAAGATTAGAGAAAAAATAATAAAAAGAAACAAAAAAAAAACCTCTGAGAACTATGGAATTACGTAAAAAGACCAAACCTATAACTGACTGGGGTACCTGAAAAGATACGGGGAGAATGGAACCAAGTTGGGAAACATACTTCCAGATATCATCCAAGAGAACTTCCCCAACCTAGCCAGACAGGCCAATGTTCAAATTCAGAAAATGCAGAGAATCCCAGTAAGATATTCCACCATTTCAACCCCAAGACATATAATCATCAGATTCTCCAAGGTCAAAATGAAGAAAAAAATGTTAAGGGCAGCCAGAAAGGCCAGGTCACCTACAAAGGGAAGCCCATCAGACTAATGGCATAACCTCTCAGCAGAAGAGACTGGGGGCCAATATTCAACATAATTCCCAAAGAAATGAATTTCCAACCCAGAATTTCATATCTGGCCAGACTACGCTCATAAGTTAAGGAGAAGTAAAATCCTTTTCAGACAAGCAAATGCTGAGGGAATTCATCATCACCAGGCCTGCTTTGCAAGAGCTCCTGAAGGAAGCACTAAATAGGGAAAGGAAAAACCATTCCCAGCCACTGCAAAAACATACTGAAGTACAAAGACCAATGACACTATGAAGCAACTACATTAACAAGTCTGCAAAATAACCAGCTAGCATCATGATGACAGGATCAAATTCACACATAACAATATCAACCTTAAATGTAAAACAGCATAAATGCCCCAATTAAAAGGCACAGAATGGCAAGCAGGATAAAGACTAAAGATCCATCAGTGTGCTGTATTCAAGAGACACATCTCACATACAAAGACACATGTAGGCTCAAATAAAGGGATGGAGGAAAATTTACCAAGCAAATGGTAAGCAGAAAAAATCAGGGGTTGCAATCCTAGTTTCTGACAAAACAGACTATAAACCAACAAAGATCAAAACAGACAAAGAAGGGCATTATGTAATAATGGTAAAGGTCAATTCAACAAGAAGAGCTAACTATCCTAAATATATATGCACTCAATACAGGAGAACCCAGATTCATAAAACAAGTTCTTAGAGACCTACAATGAGACTTAGACTCCCACACAATAATAGTAGGAGACTTTACCCCACTGTCAGTACTACACAGATAGAGACAGAAAATTAACAAGGATATTCAGGACTTGAATTCAGCTCTGAATCAAATGGATTTGACAGATATCTACAGAACTCTCCCGGACAAACAACAGAATATATAATCTTCTTGGTGCCAAATGGCACTTACTCTAAAGTTGATCACATAATTTGAAGCAAAACACTCCTCAGAAAATGCAAAAGAACTGAAATTACACCAGTCTCTCTGACCACAGTGCAATCAAATTAAAATGAGTTAGGGACTTCTCCCTAACTCATTTTATGTGGCCAGCATCATCTTGATACCAAAACCTGGCAGAGATACAACAACAAAGAAAAGCTTCAGGCCACTGTCCCTGATGAACATCAATGCAAAAATCCTCAACAAAATACTGGCAAACCAAATCCAGCAGCACATCAAAAAGCTTATCCACTATGATCAAGATGGCTTCATCCCTGGGATGCAAGGCTGGTTCCACATATGTAAGTCAATAAACATAATTCATCACAGAAACAAAACTAAACACAAAAACCACATGATTATCTCAACAGATGCAGAAAAGTCCTTTGATAAAATTCAACATCCCTCCATGCTAAAAACTCTCAATAAATTAGATATTGCTGGAACATACCTCAAAATAATATGAGCCATTTATGACAAACCCACAGTCAACATCATACTAAATGGGCAAAAGCTGGAAGCATTCCCCTTAAAAACTGGCACAAGACAAGGATGCCCTCACTCACCACTCTTATTCAGCATAGTACTAGAAGTTCTGGCCAGGGCAATCAAGCAAGAGAAAGAAATAAAGGGTATTAAAATAGGAAGATAGGAAGTCAAACTGTCTCTGTTTACAGATGACATAATCCTATATCTAGAAAACTCCATCATCTCAGCCCAAAAGTTTAAGCTGATAAGCAACTTCAGCAAAGCTTCAGGACACAAAAGTCAATATGCAAAAATCACAAGCTTCCTATACACCAACAACAGGCAAGTAGACAACCAAATCATGAATGAACTCTCATTCACAATTGTTACAAAGAGAATACAATACCTAGGAAAACAGTTAACAAGGGAAGTGAAAGATCTCTTCAAGGAGAACTACAAACCACTGCTCAAGGAAATCAGAGAGGACATAAACAGATGGAAAAACATTCCATGCTCATGGATATGAAGAATAAATATCGTGAAAATGGCTATACTGCGCAAAGTAATTTACAGATTCAGTGCTATTCCCATTAAACTACCATTGACATTCTTCAAAGAATTAGAAAAAACTACTTTAAAAAATCATATGAAACCAAAAAAAGAGCCTATATAGCTGAGATAATCCTAAGCAAAAGGAGTAAAGCTGGAGGCATCACGCTACCTGACTTCAAACTATACTACAAGGCTATAGTCACCAAAACAGCATGGTAATGGCACAAAAACATATACATTGAGCAATGGAATAGAATAGAGATCTCAGAAATAAGACCACACATCTACAATCATCTGATCTTTGACAAACCTGACAAAAACAAGCAATGGGGAAAGAATTCTCTATGTAATAAGTGGTGCTGGGAAAACTGGCTAGTCATATGGAAAAAAATTGAAACTGGACCCCTTCCTTACAATATATACAAAAATTAAGTGAAGATGGATTAAAGACTTACATGTAAAATCCAAAACGATACAAAACCTAGGCAATACCATTCAGGACACAGGCATGGGCAAAGATTTTATGACAAAAACGTCAAAAGCTATTGCAACAAAGGAAAATTGACAAATGGGACCTAATTAAACTAAAGAGTTTCTGCACCACAAAAGAAACTATCATCAGAGTGAACAGACAACCTACAGAATGGGAGAAAATTTTTTCAATCTATCCGTCAGACAAAGGTCTAATATCCAGAATCTACAACGAACTTAAATTTACAAGAAAAAAAAAACCTCATTAAAAAGCAGGGAAAAAACATAAACAGACACTTCTCAAAAGAAGACATATATGCAGCCAACAAAAATATGAAAAAAAGGTCAACATCACTGATCATTAGAGAAATGGAAACCAAAACTACAGTGACTTACCATCTCATGCCAGTTGAAATGGCAATTATTAAAAAGTCAAAAAACAACAGATGCTAGAGAGGCTGTGGAGAAAGAGGAATGCTTTACACTGTTGGTGGGAGTGTAAATTAGTTCAACCATTGTGGAAGATGGCGTGATGATTCCTTAAAAACCTAGAATCAGAAATAACATTTGACCCAGCAATCCTATTACTGAGTATATACTCAAAGGAATATAAATCATTCTGTTACAAAGATACATGCACATGTGTATTCACTGCAGCACTATTCACAATAGCAAAGACATGGAATCAACACAAATGCCCATCAGTGAGACTGGATAAAGAAAACATGGCACATATACATACTACGCAGCCATAAAAAGGAATGAGATCATGTCCTTTGCAGGAACATGGATGGAGCTGGAAGCCATTATCCTCGGCAAACTAATGCAGGAACGAAAAACCAAATATCGCATGTTCTCACTTATAAGTGGGATCTGAACAATGAGAACACATGGACAATGGGAGAGGAACAACACATACTGGGGCCTGTCGGTGGGGGTGCAGCACGGGGGGAGGGAGAGCACCAGGATAAATAGCTAATGCATGCTGGCTGGGCTTAATACCTAAGTGATGGGTTGATAGGTACAGCAAACCACCATGGCACACGTTTACCCATGTTAACAAACCTGCTCATCCTGCACATGTATCCCAGATGTAAAATTAATTAAAATTCTTTTTTAAAAGTTTATTACAGAATTATATGGCCTAGAAGTTAAAATTGCTGTTTACTGAATCCAGGATCTTGAAAAATACATGAAATCCTCTTCATCCTAATTTCCTTTCTGAAGAGCTCATACTTAAATAATATAAGATTAAGGTAAAGAATATATACTAAATGAAAACAAATAGGAGATAACACATTTATTCTTTAAAAGGGTTATTTCCATTAAAAGAATATAACTTTCTAATAAAACTGCAAGGGTAATAAAATAAAAACTACCACTTCCTAACAGTAGAAACTTAACAAACTAGGCAATTTTTACAACTGAAAGAAGAAAATTATCTATATAAAATAGCTTAGACATAGTTAAGCCTTTATTATCTAGGCATTTAGCATAAGTTCCATAAGATAAAGTTTCAGCTTTATAAACTAATGGTTCATTTATTCAGAGACTGATCCAAAATTAAATTAGAATGAGTTTGTCTACAGTTTTACGCCATAGGACTTGGTTGCCCCAAAGTGCCTTTACTGTGAGCTCTGCTTCGTGTGCCTTCATGATCTGCAAGGCGCCACAGGAGACTCAATCACTGGAGCTGAAGTGGGAGTTTTTGCACCAGTAGAGCTGTTAGGGCAGCTAATTTTACAGCTACAATGAAATTGTTGGAAATAACCCCGGGTACATTACTTCAGCACATTAATGAGGCTGTTCACAAAGTAAGTTTATTACAATAAGAGATAGATGTTTATTAGATCAGTAATATAATTATAGAACATGCTGCATGGGAAAGGCCTCTGGGAGCCATAGGCAGGATAATTTTGCAGGCATTAAACAAAACAAAAAAGCCAAACATCATTATCAAAACTGCCACATTTACTGTATCACAGTTATGGGTAAATATCCACACTATTAAATATCCACATTATTAAATACCCACATTATTTTCCTTTCAAAAATGATGCATAGGCATGCTTTCTGAGCTTACAAGCAATGAGGTTTGGGGGTGGGGGTGGCAAAAATGAAACAAATCAAACTCAGAGAATTTACTGTTCATCTTAAATAAGTCCCACTTCTAAAGACACCTAGGAATTGTATATTGTTGACTGTAGCCATAGTAGTCTTTCACTACACGTTATCGTACTACTGAGTAATAAAGACAACAGGCCGGGCGCGGTGGCGCACGCTGGTAATCCTAGCACTTTGGGTGGCGGAGGCAGGCTGATCACGAAGTCAAGGGATGAAGACTATTCTGGCCAACATGGTGAAACTTCGTCTCTACTAAAAATACAAAAATTAGCTGGGCGTAGTGAGGCACGCCTGTAGTCCCAGCTACTCAAGAAGCTGAGGCAGGAGAATTGCTTGAACCCGGGGGGCAGAGGTTGCAGTGAACCAAGATCGCGCCGCTGCACTACAGCCAGGCAACACAGCGAGACTCCGTCACACACACACAAATAATAATAATAATAATAATAATAATAATAATAATACCCCTACCAATAACAATATAGCAAAGAGATAAAAGCAAACATCCTAGGTAGGGGGTGTTTAACATATGCCAAGGGCTGTGCTAAGAGTTCTTCATGCATTAATCTTTTAGCTTTCTCAACAATCCTGTGAGGTGTTGTAATTCCTTCCCTTTTTTTTTTTTTTTTTTTTTTGATGTGGAAAGAGAGGCTTACTAACTTGCTCATGGTCATTCATCTGTTAATCAGTAAAGCCTACTCAACCACACTTAAACAAACGGGTGTTCAGAGGTGACCCAACTGAATCAGAAATGCCCTATATTTCCTGCCAAACAGCCTCATATCGAATGTCAAATTAATTAGATAACGTCAATTCATTTTCAGTTTTTAAAGATGCGACTATTTCTTTTTTTTTCTTTTTCTTTTCTTTTGAGACAGAGTCCTGCTCTGTCACCCAGGCTGGAGTGCAGTGGCGCGATCTCAGTTCACCGCAAGCTCCGCCTCTCGGGTTCACGCCATTCTCCTGCCTCAGCCTCCCAAGTAGCTGGGACTACAGGCGCCGGCCACCGCGCCCGGCTAATTTTTATGTATTTTTTAGTAGAGATGCGGTTTCACTGTGTTAGCCAGGCTGATCTCGATCTCCTGACCTCGTGATCCACCCACCTCGGCCTCCCAAAGGACTATTTCTTTTTTATTGTTGTTACTTGTAAATGCACAGCTCCATGCTATTACATGATTATCCCTGTTGAAAACAAGGCAACGACGGCTTCTACAGTTTACAAATGTAGTATACATACATTGGAAGAGGCTGAGATACTAAAGACCAGTACTGACAAAGTAAAATGCAATCAGTATGACCTTGAAATAGAGACTTTAAAGAAATACAAGCATAAATGATTATGTTACCCATTAGCACCTCAACTTTAAATGGCGTTTTCTTCATCACCTCCCCAAAAACAACAAAGCATATCTTTAGTCTGTTTCTCTCCGATGAACCAATGAAGAAAACATGTATTTCCACAGGGAAAACCAGTCCCGAAAATGCTTTTTCTGGAGGATCACATAATGTAAAAAGAAGGCTCTTCTGTGTAATCCTTGGGGAACTATACCAGAACAGCTTTCCCACCGGGAAGCCACTACTCACCCCCACTTCTGTGGTACAAAAGAATCACTATCAATCATCTCCTTTTGTTTAGTTGTATTAGGAAGCAGCAAATTGGGTCAAGGAGATGATATTTTCATAGAAGACACTTTGCTATTATTTCCCAGGACATACACTGCTCCCAATTACTTAATGATTATGATGCATGGAATAAATACAACCAATCACATTCATCCAAAGAAATGATAATTTCATAAGATACACAGGTGCCACTCCACTTATTTAATATGTGGCAAAGGATAACTAGAACCAATGGAACAAAATGCCTGAAATCTTTTACCAACATACCACTACATAGATGTCTACCTATTCCTTACAATAAAATAATCCTGAACAAATCAAATAAACGTAAAAAAAAAAAAAAAACCATGGAAGTAGTAGAAGAAAATGTGGGTGACTGTATTTATAACCCTGGAGTGGAAAGACATTTTAAAACATAACATAAAACTCAAAACTCTTAAAGACACTGATAAATTTGATTGAACAGAACTATCTTTATAGTGAAAATACCTATAAAAATTAAAAATGCAAGGAGAAACTAAAAAAGTCTATTTGTTGTGAAAAAAGGATAAGCCTATTAATATACAAAGAGTTCTTACGAATCAATGAAAGAGGTAAACTAAGTAGAAAAACATGAGCAAGGGTTACACTAAAGCTTTAGTAATTGTGTAAAAAGACACACAAATGACTAATTAACCTACAAAAGATGCTAAACTTCATAAGTGATGAAGGAAATGCAAAACATCAAAGACCTATCAGATTTCATGTATCAGAATGGCAAAATGTTACAATTTCAGAAACCTCAGTATCAGCAAGGAGAAACAGACAATCTTTTGATGAGAATGAAAACTGGTCCTCTAGCTTTTAGGGAGGGCAGTTTGGCAATCAATATCAAAACTAAAAATTCACAACCTTTTACCTAGCAATTCTATTTCTAGAAATTTGTCCTATAATTATATAAGCACAAGTAAACATAGTATGTTGAACAAAAATTTTCAGTGCAGCTCTCTTTGCCAGAAAAATGTACCCCCTCCACATACACACACCTAGAAGCTTAAACATCCATTAATGGGAAATCTTACTAATTTGATTATGGTATGTTCATACAGTACCACAGTCATCCAAAATAGTTATACAGATTGAGCATCTCTAATCCTAAAATCCAAAACCTAAAATGCTCAAAAATCCCAAACTTTTTTTTTTTTTTTTTTTTTTTTTTTTGAGACAGAGTCTCGCTGTGTCGCCCAGGCTGGAGTGCAATGGCGTGATCCAGGCTCAATGCAACCCCCGCCTTCCGGGTTCACGCCGTTCTCCCGCCTCAGCCTCCAGACTAGCTGGGACTACAGGCGCCTGCCACCACACCGGGCTAATTTTTTGTATTTTGTTTAGTAGAGACAGGGTTTCACCATGTTAGCCAGGATGGTCTCAATCTCCTGACCTCGTGATCCGCCCGCCTTGGCCTCCCAAAGTGCTGGGATTACAGGCGTGAGCCACCACACCCGGCCTATCCCAAACTTTTTGAGTGTCAATATGATACCACAAATGGAAAATTCCACACCTGAATGTGACAGGTCACAATCAAAACACAGACACACAATACAAAGATTATCAGTATCCCTGAAAGAAAAATAAAATTATCTTCATGCTATATGAACAAGGTGTATATGAAACATAAATGAATTTTATGTTTAGACTTGGTTCCTTTCCCTAAGATATTTCATTATTTAGGGGCAAATATTCCAAAATTCAAAACACTTCTTGTCCCAAGCATTTTGGATAAGGAATACTCAAAGTGTATTTATATGTACTGATATGGAAATTTTGTTAAAATATATTGAGAAATGGGATAGAAAGCAAGTTGCAGATATGCATATATACTAAGATTTCATTATATAAAAGGGGCATATATACATTTATTTATACCCACACATATACATATAATTGTAAAAGCAAACACTATTTTTTGTGAGTCTGGATAAGAGAGGAAGATACTTACTTTTCATTTATTAACCCTTTCAAAGAGTTTGAATTATTTTTACTGGGCATATATAATTATTACTTTTAAAAGGACACTAGCACATAGAATCTATTTGTCAAACAACCAAAATATTTGGAGAAAAAAATGTAAGATACTGTAAATCATGCAGGTACATTTAAAACTCAGAAGGGGGCAAATCCGCCCATAATCAGGATGACCAATTCATTTTTCATTTACTTTTGGTACCTTGTATGTGAAAAGTCCCAGCATATAAATATATTTTTATTATTGTTTTACGTTATAGTATGTTTGCCTAGTGTTAATGGTGAAAGTGTTTTAGTTTGAATTGACTTTTTAAAATAACCTACAGAAAAAAGTTTAGTACTTAGTCAATTTATTTTTCCCATAGCGATCACTAGGTTAAACACTGAATTTTCTGTATTTGCAGTGTTTCTGCATGACGAATTTTGTAATTATCTTGGCCTCCACATTCCAAACAGCTTTGTGGTTTCATTTACATGAAATGTGAGTTTCCTTTTCTTGCCTCAACTGAATCTTTAATTATGAGCTGAACCGTAATTATAAAAATAGTTATGAGTAGAAAAATTTATCCTTCAAAATTCACACTGACAAACTCAAAGACAGAAATAGCTTAAGCAAGCAATTTATACATAAGTTTACTTCTCTGTAAAGTGGGTGGTTATCTGCTGCATATGAAAGCACTCAGTCCAACCAGCCATGCTCCTGATGGTAGAAGCATCTCAAGAAATGAATCTCACATCTCAAGTCTTTAGTAATGTTGTTCCCAAAGATGCTTTAAGCCCAGGGACAAACAGAACTGTGTGAACCTAACTACTAATGATCACAGGGTGTCCAATCAACATGAAAATAAAAATAACTAATAGAAGATACATAAGTTAATGATCCAAAATAACTATATATCTGTTTCTAGGAAGGATGGTTAATGGGATCAAATCAATCAAGGCTGACTGGTTTTACCAGATAATATAGGTGTGGCCCAAAATAACTCAAATTGTTAAATAAGGTTCTATCTGAGAATAAATAGTAACTTTGAACTGAGTATGCATACAATTACTTTTGGACCCAAGTGAAACTTTAATAGTAGGAAAATGGAAAATGCATGTAACCAACTACCTTAAGAATACAGACAGGCTGGGTGCAGTGGCTCTTGCCTGTAATCCCAGCACTTTGGGAGGCTGAGGTGGGTGGATCACCAGAGGTCAGGAGTTCAAGACCAGCCTGACCAACATAGTGAAACCCTATCTCTACCAAAAATATAAAAATTAGCTGGGCATGGTGGCAGGTGCCTGTAATCCCAACTACTCAGGAGGCTGAGGCAGGAGAATCACTTGAACTCTGGGAGGTGGAGGTTGGAGTGAGCAAAGATTGCGCCATTGTACTCTAGCCTGGGCAACAGAGCAAGACTCCGTCTCATAAATAAATAAATAAATAAATAAATAAATAAATAAATAAAGCATACAGACAGTCCCCAACTTATGATGATTTTACTTAAGGTTTTTTGACTTTATGATGGTGGGAAAGCGATACGCATTCAGTAGAAACAGTACTTTGGGTACCCATACAACCATTGTCTTTTTCACTTTCAATACAGTAGTCAATAAATTGCATGAGATACTCAACACTTTATTATAAAATAGCTTTGTATTAAGATAATTTTGACCAACTAATGGCTAATGTAAGTGTTCTGAGCACATATAAGGTAGGCGAGGCTAAGCTATGATGTTTGGTAGGTTTAGGGGTATTAAATGCATTTTCAACTTACAATACCTTCAACTTATGACAGGTTTAACCGAGGCATAACCCCATTGCAAGTTGAGGAGCATCTATATTTTTGGTTGATGCTTTTTAAAAACGCCATACTATATTGTAGTACATAGTTTTATTTGAAACTGATACCAGGTATTTTTCATTATCTGTTACTATATATTCAATTTTTCATTATCTCTTGGGTGAATTTTTAAATGATTGAGTTTGAAGGGGCCAGCAGAGCTCTTCTAGTCCAACCACTGTCTTGTAGGCAGAAAACTGTCATTTTAACTCCCTACATCTCTCAAATGAACAGGATGAAAAAGGAGCCTTTATGCACTGTGTCAATCAGCTGTACTGGGTTATTGGACAGAAATATGTTAGGGGCCAACTGCCCAAAATGTCCTGACTGCTTGGCAAGTGGGACCGAGCAACCACGTCCTTTCATAGTAATTAGGAAGCAGACTCAAGGGCTGCTGCTGGTGACAAAAATCAAGGCCCCCATGTCCTCTGCAGCACAGGGGCACAATCCAGCTCCCTCAGGAAGGGCATCATGAATTAATTAAGATTAGCAAATGCCACAAGTAATATTTATGAAAAAAAACTCATCTGCTTTCTTATAAAAGAAAATGCTATTCTTATCATTTCATGGATATAGCACAAAGTATCAAGACATGAACTTACTGAGTCTGGAAGTGGAAAAGCAACATACCTACATTCAAGATAAAGTTTTATGCTCTGCTAAGTCATATCTAGCTGCTTATTTTGGACTCAAGAAAACAGCATTACAGATAGTCAATTTATTGCCACAGGAAAGCCAACCAAGCTATACTTAGTCTCCACTCAACAGAACAGTATTCTGATCTTTTCTGGCAGGATTAAAGACTGAATTCTGATGATAACAGCTACTATGAGAAACTCGGAGTTGCAGAGCTGGTGAATATTCATGAAGTTTTCTTACTATAATGGCCCCTGGCAGGGAGGATGGAAGGGATGTGTACTTTTGAATGATCTAAGAAGCTTGGAGTTTATCTATCAGACTTGACTCTAGGATTTCAAAACCTAAATTAAGAGAAAAATTCACTTTTCACTGAAATTGATAAAGTATATTAGGAAAAATGCTCAAGATTCTGAAGCTAAAATCACTATGTAGATATTTCTCTCCACCTCATAGGGAAAATGTTGGGTATCTCTGGTGTGGAAACAGCTGGCAGTGAGCTTCCACCCTGCTCTGCTTTTGTGTCTTACACACTATACTCTGGGCAGAGCAAGAGGATATCTTGGTCCCCAGAGATGCAGAATGAGAGATGCCTCTGAGATCAGGTCCCTTGAGTAAAAGTTTCCAAGGCCCTGCTCCATCTCATGAACACTAAACACCTTTCTATTTTATCACTCACACCCCAAATTAAAATAAGAATGATCTGAATGTCATCACTGACTTGCCAGAAATGCAGGCACATGAGCAGGTTAATTCTAAGAAAGCAACCCAAGGCTAAGGCTTTCATTTTCTAATTCTAATTAAAAGAATTTCAAATAGCACCACAGAAAGACTTCTTGAAGGGATATAAGGGAGAGATTCTGTTTACAAGTCCTTTTAGAGCACCTGAAAATTAGAACCTGGAGGAAGAGAAGGCCAGTGAGAAGGGTAACAGAAAATCATGTGCAAAAATGACTTGGTGCTCTGGGGATGGGGAACTGGTGGGAAGAACTGTGCCTCAACTCAGGAGAGCTGAAAGTCAGGACCCTAGTTCATTTGTTTACTATTTTCCAAACGAAAATAACTTTATCATATTCTGGTTTTTTAAAATACATGTTTATTGTTAAAAAAAAAAAAAAAAAAGCAGGGTCAGGGCAAGGACAGCAAAGAAAGGCATTTTTTAAAATAATTATCGAGAAATACCCTAGAGGAAGCCCTTGCTGTTTCTCCAGCCTCAATTCTTTTTGTACATTTTATATACACATATATAAAGTGTGACATAAATCAGACCATATAATTTTTTTTGTAACCAGATTTTGGCACTTAGTACATCTTATTCATGGATCCAACAATTATTTATTGAGAGCGTGCTATGGTGAGCACTTTAAAATGTGCCAGGGGTAAAGTTGACAACTATACAAGCATGTGACCTTCCAGTCAAGATGGTGCGTGAGTTCAAAATTTGCACCCCTCCCCAATAAAAACTATAATAATGGAAGCTTTAAAAAATACAGATAGTTATCCCCATGGGTCAGGAATGGAACAAACATACACAGCAGCTTGAAGTTCAAAAACAGTCAGAAGTAGCTACCAAGAAATAGGATCTTCAGGATCACTGAGACCAGCAGTTTGAGACCAGCCTGGGCAAGACCTCATCTCTACAAAAATTAAAACAAGGACCAAAAAAGCAAACTTGGCCAGGCATTGTGCTGCATGCATGTACTCCCAGCCACTTGGGAGACTGAGGTGGGAGGATCACTTGAGCTCAGGAGTTCGAGGCTGCCATGAGCTGTGATCATGCCACCACTGCTCTCTAGCCTGGGCAACAGAATGAGATCCCCGACTCAAGAAAAGAAAAAGAAAAACCTTCCAGGGCACATTTATTTGTAAACCATTCCAGAGGACAGAAAAGAGATGTAAAGCTCCCTAATTCATTCCATATGGTTAGCACAATCCTTATAGCAAACTGTACAAATAAAACACCAGGAAAATTTAAAAAAAAAAAAAAAGGAAAAAGAAATAGGATCTTCAATGTAATCGGACTATCAATCCAGGTGTGGCAAGACAAAAGCCAGCCAGAGAGTGTGAAATGGGGGTTGGGGTTCCCCGTGAACAAAAGGAGACAGAAGAAGCTTTTCCAGCTGTGGGCCTCCTGCTAATAAATGAAGCTATTCTATTGTTGAAACAGCAGCCACAGAACCTGGGCCAAATTCACTGAAGGCTCAGTATCTGGATTTGTGATATACCAAATAATAGCTTGAGATAGAAATTTGGGCCTTGCATTTGTTTCTTGATTTGGGGACCCAGGGCAAGGTAACTATAGTACCACTAGATAGAAAGCAGTTGGTTTAGAGAAAAGAAACAAGAGCATCACAAAACACAAATACCTTCCACTCTTGATGAACTTGGATAGGAAGTTAGACTGAAATGGAGAAAACCACCAAACAAAATGACCACTAGGTGAATTCACCCAGAAAGAAATGAAAATAATAAAGCAAGCTAAAAATGACTTATTTTTAACAGCTTTCTTGAGTCATAACTGACATGCAATAAAGTATAAAGTATACAACAATCAAGACAGTGAACATAACCATCACCATTATAATTTTATATTCACTAATACCTCACTATTTTGATTACAGTAGCTTCATAGTAAGTCTTGAAATCAGAGTATTAGCCCTCCAACTTTATTCATTTTCAAAGTTGTTTTGACTATTCTAAGGTCCTTTATATTTCATGTAAATTTTAAAGCTAGTTGATCAATCTCTACAAAAAATGTCTGCTGGGATTTTGACTGGGACTACATTGAGTTTACACATCAATTTTGGGAGAACTAGCATCTTAACAATATTGAGCCTTCCCGCTCCTGAACCAGGTATATCTCTCCACATATGTAGAAGTCCTTTAATTTCTCTAAGCAATGTTTTGTGGTTTCCATACCTTTTGTTAGATTTTTCCCTAATATTTCATATTTTTATGCTATTGCAAAACGCATTACTTATTTCAATTTCAAATTGTCCATTGCCAGAAATAAAATAGATTTTTTTGCATATTGATTTTGTTTTCTGCAATGTGGACAGATTTCTTTATTTAATTTCTAGTAGCTTTTTGTTGATTCAATTGAATTTTCAACATAGACATCATGTCATCTATGGATAAAGACAGTTGTACTACTTCTTTTCCAATCTGGATGATTTTTAATTATTTTTCTTGTTTGATTGCACTGGCCGGGACCTCTAATACAATGGCAAATGGAAGCAGTGAAAGCAAACTTCTCTGTTTGTGTTTCAGATCTTAGGTAGAAAGCATTAAGGCTTCCACCATTAAGTATAATGCTAACTGTAGATTTTTCAGAGATGTGCTTTACCAGGTTTCATCAGAAATAAATGTTAGATTTTTACCAAGTACATTTCTGTCTCTATTGAAACAATGAAATAGTTTTCCTTTCTTAGCTTGCTAATGTATATATTACTTGATTGATTTTTAAATATTAAACCAATCCTGCATTACTGGGATAAATCCCTCTTGGCCATGGTATATTTATTCTTTCAATATATGGTTAGATTCAATTTGCTAAAATTTTGTTTAAATTTTTGCATCTATGGTCATACAGGATATTGGTAGTTTTCTTTTCTTGCACCATCTTTGGTTTCTGGCATCAGGGTAATGCTAGCCTCTAGAATGAGTTGGGAAACAGAGCTTCTTCAATTTTCTGGGAAAGATTTTGTAAATTTGGTTATTATTTCTGAAATATTTCACTGAATTTACCACTGAAGCTATCTGGCACTGGAGGCTTCCTTATGGAAACATTTTAAACTAAAAATTCTATTTTTTAATAGACACAGGGTTATTCAGGTTGTTTTTTTCTTGAGTGAGTTTAATAGTTTGTACCTTTCAAGAAAGTTTTCCATTTCATCTAAGTTCTTTCATTGACTGGCATAAAGCTATTTATAATATTCCCTTATTCCTTTTAATATCTGTAGAATTTGTAGAGATGTCTCTCCATATTCTTCTCTCATTCCTGATACAGGCAAGTAGTGTCTTTTTTCCCTGATTAGTATGGCAATGGGTTTATCAATTTTGTTGACCATCTCAAAGAACTGGGTTTTGATTTTACTTATGTTCTCCACTGTTTTCCTAGTTCCTTATCTTTGATTTGATTTCTGTAATCTTTATTAGTCCCTTTCTTCTACTTACGTTGGGTTTAATTTGCTCTTCTTTTTCTAGTCTTTTAAGGTAGAAACTAAGGTAATTGATTTGAGACCTTTCCCAAACTTTTCTAAAAGAGGAGTCATGTGCTGTAAATCTCCCTCCCCCTAAGTACTGTTTTAGGAGCATCCCACAAATTCTCATATGTAGTGCTTTCACTTTCATTCACTTCAAGATATTCTTTTCGATTTTTAATTTGACCCATGACTCTTTAGGAGTGTGTTAGTTTCAAATATTTGGGGATCTTCCAAGTATCTTTTTTAAATTGGCTTTTAATTCCATTATGGTGAGTTCTATATATTTATCAATTTATAATTTCTCTATATTACAAAATATATAATATTTACATATGTATAAATTTATGTATCCTTTATATGACTTGAATATTCTTAAGTTTGAGGCTTGTTTTATCATGCAAAATATGGTATATCTTGGTAAAATGTTCAGTGTGCGCTTCCAATAATGTATTTCCTTCTTTTGTTGGGTGCTCTGTGAATGGCAATCAGGTAAAGTTAGGTGGTAGTGTTGCTCAAGTCTACCATTCCCTTGCTGATTTTCTTTCATCTCTTCTATCAATTATTAACAAACGGGCACTGAAATCTTTTATTTAAGCTGCATATTTGTCTTTTTACCCTTTTGCTTCTAATAGTTGTTTTGCTTCATGTGGTTTGTTTAGCACTGTTAGGTCTATTTGATTGACTATCGTATCATTAGGACATGACCTTCTTTATCTCTGGCAATAGTTTTGCTCTGAAATCTACTCTGTCTAATATTTTAAAATAGCCACTCCAGCTTTCTTTTGATTAGTGTAACCATGGTGCATCTTCTTCCATTCTTTTACCTTTAACCTACATGTGTCTTTATAGCTAAGATATGCTTCTTGTAAGCAGTATATAGTTGGGTCTTGCTTTCTTGCCCCCAAAATGGGGAAAAATGGAAAAAAAGCCCCAAAGTGGACTGTTAGCTGATGGGAAAGGGGTATCACTGATTTATTAGAGAGAGAGTATTAGGGAGCTAGGACAGGACAGAGGAGGTAGAAATTTAATATCATTGTTTGTGCTAAGGAAAAACAGGTAACATAAGATAGAAATGGGGACTTAAAATGTTTTGTGATTATAAAAGTGGTAAATCTGTAAAGGTACCTTAAAGAAAATCTGAAATACGCAGACGATTTAAAGAAGAAAACAGAAATCACATGTAGTTCTACCACCCAGAGTAAACCACTGCAAGCATTTCACTGTATGTGTGTCCTATATTATACAGAAGTAGTCCTCACTTTGCATGGTATTAAAGGACCACAAAAATGACCATGCAAAGTTAAAACATGCAAAATAATCTTAATAATGAATGGAGAAATTAGGTTGCTCCATGATCTTTAAGGTTTCTTTTCAAAATATTTAAAACCTTATTATTATTATTAGAGACAGAGTCTCTGTCACACAGGCTGGAGTATAGTGGTGTCACCATAGCTCACTGTTACCTTGAACTCCTGGGCTCAAGTGATCCTCCCACCTCAGTCTCCCAAAGCACTGGGACTACAGACATGAGCCACTGCACCTGGTCCTTATTGTTGATTACAAATGTGTACTTACGTGTTGAGGAATAAAAAACAGTAAATTTAATATTTATTTAGTACTCTGTAATGTGAAACATTAAAAACATGGAGAACTAAAGCATCTTATTTCTTTGTAAAACACTTATCAAGAGTAGTTTGAATAGTGCTTCTCTTCTTCTCATCATATAATTTATGATATAGAAACAGCACACTTTCTATGACTTGGTGAACTGTCATCCTGCTTTCTAATATGGCTCAACTCTCAACATTTTATCCTTTGCACTTTCAGTGTCATGGACATTTCCCAGAGCTCCTTTAATGTGAAGATTTTTGCTTGTATCACTTCCTCTGGAACATCTTTATCCTTTTCATCAAAACCACCCTTGTCATTTATGCAGATAAGTTCATTCTCACCAGGTTTCTCTGGCTACATACCCAGAGCTTCTCAAATGGTAGTAGTTTCAATAATCCTACAGTCAGCTCTTTCTTCTGTAACTCCACTTACATCCCTTTCAAATTTCACTTCCCACATTATCATTTTTAATTTATTTGATTCACCTTCATCTTTGCTGGACAATTCCTTCTTTCAATTATCAACTTTTGTAAAATGCTACATAGACTTATCACTAGGGGACAAAGAGGCAACCCAACTATATGCTTTGCTGCCTGTGCATAAAATAAATAATGGATGCATAGTAAGCAAATGCTGACAGACTTTGAGTAAGTGAAATGACTAGTCACTAATGGTGATGTGCACCTGTTATTTACATAGTGATTTCTTGACTGAAGAGCTAATGGCAAAGTTTATACTTTCATGTAATTACTTCCAGTTAACATACCATGGTAACTAAACTTTGGACCATGTTGTTAAGGGGACTGACATTATTAAGATTAAACTGAAATTTGTGCATATCAGAACCATGCAAAGACTGTCTCTCTGCTCTTTATATATATATCGTGATACATATTATAAAATGAACCTAATTTTAAACATATATTTTAAATAAATATATATTTTTCAATTATATACACATTTTAAAATACACTTTTAACTAGCATGTTAAGCAATATATTCTAATATTTAACTTATGTTACAAATATTTTCCCATATGATTAAATATGCTCAGGAAACATGATATTGTGAGTAGCACAATATCTACCCTAAGAATCTACCCTAAGAATTGAATTTAATTAATTTCCAATTGAGCAACATATAGATTAACAAAGTTTTCAGTACTAAAAATAATGCTGTAAAGTATATCTGTTTATACAAAATAATTCTGTACTTCTGATTACCTATGCATAAATTTCTATAAGTGGAATGACGACATTAAAAGGCATAAATAATCGTAAGGCTTTCGATACAGACCAATTAATATTTTAATTTACCAATATATATTCCCACAGCCAGCTTCCAATTTTGAAGATTGGAAAAGTAAAAACTTGCATTTCATTTTTTTCTCATTTAATTTTCCCTTATTACTAATGAACTTAAGTGTTTGGTGAAATTAACATTGGGCATTTGTATTTCTGCTGTTGTGAATTACCTGCTTAATTCCTTTGACCACTTTTCTCTTGGGGGTATCTCTTTCTAAATGATTTAAGTGACTTTCTCTCTCTCTCTCTCTCTCTCTACATATATATATATATATATATATATATATATATATATATATAATCTCCTTACAGATACTATGTCTCATAATGAATTTGTTATAAGTTGTGGAACTCGAAAGACCATCAGTTATTACCATTCTGCCCAATTCTCACATAAGTGAGATGTATAAATATAATGTTATACTAAAATTCTGGTGTGTTTTTACCTGGTTCTAATATCTAACCTTCAGATTTGGTTATTAGAGTCTAATTATTAAGACTCAATTTCCTCATTGATGCACATAAAAACTTAACCATTAATTATGCAAAAGTATTCTTATCCTACATTTAAAAATCAAGGCAAGAAAATAAAATGGCCAGGCGCGGTGGCTCACATCTGTAATCCCAGCACTTTGAAAGGCCGAGGTGGACGGATCACAAAGTCAGGAGTTTGAGATCAGCCTGGCCAGTATGATGAAATCCCATCTCTACTTTAAAAAGATACAATCTCACCACTCGTATTCAACATAGTGTTGGAAGTTCTGGCCAGGGCAATCAGGCAGGAGAAAGAAATAAAGGGTATTCAATTAAGAAAAGAGGAAGTCAAATCGTCCCTGTTTGCAGATGACATGATTGTATATCTAGAAAACCCCATCGTCTCAGCCCAAAATCTCCTTAAGCTGATAAGCAACTTCAGCAAAGTCTCAGGATACAAAATCAATGTGCAAAAATCACAAGCATTCTTATACACCAATAACAGACAAACAGAGAGCCAAATCAGGAGTGAACTCCCATTCACAATTGCTTCAAAAAGGATAAAATACTTAGGAATCCAACTTACAAGGGATGTGAAGGACCTCTTCAAGGAGAACTACAAACCACTGCTCAATGAAATAAAAAAGGATACAAACAAATGGAAGAACATTCCATGCTCATGGGTAGGAAGAATCAATATCGGGAAAATGGCCATACTGCCCAAGGTAATTTATAGATTCAATGCCATCCCCATCAAGCTACCAATGACTTTCTTCACAGAATTGGAAAAAACAACTTTCAAGTTCATATGGAACCAAAAAAGAGCCTGCATCACCAAGTCAATCCTAAGCCAAAAGAACAAAGCTGGAGGCATCATGCTACCTGACTTCAAACTACGCTACAAGGTTACAGTAACCAAAACAGCATGGTACTGGTACCAAAACAGAGATATAGATCAATGGAACAGAACAGAGCCCTCAAAAATAATGCCACATATCTACAACCATCTGATCTTTGACAAACCTGAGAAAAACAAGCAATGGGGAAAGGATTCCCTATTTAATAAATGGTGCTGGGAAAACTGGCTAGCCATATGTAGAAAGCTGAAACTGGATCC
Organism: Pan troglodytes; assembly: GCF_028858775.2. Lineage (NCBI taxonomy): Eukaryota > Metazoa > Chordata > Mammalia > Primates > Hominidae > Pan > Pan troglodytes. The sequence continues at coordinate 45,458,180 of NC_086015.1, forward strand.
CTTCCTTACACCTTACACAAAAATTAATTCAAGATGGATTAAAGACTTACATATTAGACCGAAAACCATAAAAACCCTAGAAGAAAACCTAGGCAATACCATTCAGGACATAGGCATGGGCAAGGACTACATGTCTAAAACACCAAAAGCAATGGCAACAAAAGACAAAATTGACAAATGGGATCTAATTAAACTAAAGAGCTTCTGCACAGCAAAAGAAACCACCATCAGAGTGAACAGGCAACCTACAAAATGGGAGAAAATTTTCGCAACCTACTCATCTGACAAAGGGCTAATATCCAGAATCTACAATGAACTCAAACAAATTTACAAGAAAAAAACAAACAACCCCATCAAAAAGTGGGAGAAGGATATGAACAGACACTTCTCAAAAGAAGACATTTATGCAGCCAAAACACACATGAAAAAATGCTCATCATCACTGGCCATCAGAGAAATGCAAATCAAAACCACAATGAGATACCATCTCACACCAGTTAGAATGGCAATCATTAAAAAGTCAGGAAACAACAGGTGCCGAAGAGGATGTGGAGAAATAGGAACATTTTTACACTGTTGGTGGGACTGTAAACTAGTTCAACCCTTGGGGAAGTCAGTGTGGCGATTCCTCAGGGATCTAGAACTAGAAATACCATTTGACCCAGCCATCCCATTACTGGGTATATACCCAAAGGATTATAAATCATGCTGCCATAAAGACACATGCACACGTATGTTTACTGAGGCACTATTCACAATAGCAAAGACTTGGAACCAAGCCAAATGTCTAACAATGATAGACTGTATTAAGAAAATGTGGCACATATACACCATGGAATACTATGCAGCCATAAAAAAGGATGAGTTCATGTCCTTTGTAGGGACATGGATGAAGCTGGAAACCATCATTCTCAGCAAACTATCGCAGGGACAAAAAAACCAAACACCGCAAGTTCTCACTGATAGGTGTGAATTGAACAATGAGAACACATGGACACAGGAAGGGGAATATCACACACCGGGGCCTGTTGTGGGGTGGGGGGAGGGTGGACAGATAGCATTAGGAGATATACCTAATGTTAAATGATGAGTTAATGGGTGCAGCACAGCAACATGGCACATGTATATATATGTAACGAACCTGTACATTGTGCACATGTACCATAAAACTTAAAGCATAATAAAAGAATAAAAATAAAAATAAAATAAAATAAAAATAAAAAGTTACCAAAAAAAAAAAAATTAGCCGGGCATGGTGGCGTGTGCCTGTAATCCTAGCTACTTGGGAGGTTGAGGCAGGAGAATTGCTTGAACCCGGGAGGTGGAGGTTGCAGTTAGCCGAGATGGCACCACTGCACTCCAGCCCGGGTGACAGAGCGAGACTCTGTCTCAAAAAAAAAAAAAAAAAGACAAGACACCTTTAAAAACCTTTTAATTAGCTAGACTTTGCTTTTGGCATGACCCAGGTTTCACAGTTCCACATTCAATTCTTTCTTCAACCTCTCTAACTCCCATCTCTCGCCTATCGGTCTGTCCCATTGCCCTAGTCTTGTTCTTTCAGTGAAATGTATTCATATTAAAGCATTACTTTTGAAAGAGGGCTTGAAAAGAAGACAGGAGAATGCTGGAGTGTGGATCATCATGGGTGAGAATGACTTTCTCGAGGAGCTCTTTTCTGGCACACCTCATATCCCACCACATAAATGCATGTTTTTCTACTCAACCTAGAGCAGGCAGCCTTGGCCAATAACAAAATGCCATTAAAAAAACATATTGCTACATGACAGCCACTCAAGACAAAGGCATAAAAAGTAATGGGAGAAAGCAGATCTGCAGTTCCGGGGCCTTTCTTCCCTAAAGCTAGACAAATCTAAACATTGAATGTCAGAGCCCTGGGGACTTTCCTGTTAGAAAAGGGTAACGATGCTGTGGCATCTATTTTGACTGCTCAGAGGCTTCATGCTCACCAATGCTGCCGGGATCCTAGGGCTCGGTTTTTATGTATTGCGGTGGCTATAAGCACAGCAATTTTCCAGAAATACATGGGTCCCTGGTTAATGTCATCTGCCCTTTTGGATCCTTTCTTGTCAATCAAAGATAGGGTTTGGGTTGTTTCAGAAACACAGGCTGCCCAATGAATGTCAGGGCTAACCCTGCTAAGAAGAGGGCAACTTCTAGAGAGAAGTCTAAATGATGCAATTTTAAAGCAAGCGAGCCGAGCCAGTGAGCCATCACCACCACCACCTCCTACTAGAGGCCAGGCAGGACAGCAGGAGTGCTGCGGACAAATTCTCTGAATAAATTTGTACTTGAATCTATGTCTTACCAGACTTAGTCTATGCTACATTTGCTAGCTCTTTACTTCCTTTCCTACACAAATATAATTAAATCCCTTCTCTGTAACAGGCCCCAAAGTGAAGCAAACAGATATGGCTCCTGCCTTCCTAGGGTTTACAGTTTAGTGGGAGGGACAGAGACATAAACAAGTGTTTTTGGTACCAGGTAACAGGAAGTGTTAGGACTAGGAGGCTGGGGATGCTATGGGAGCCGGGGTCTGAGGCACGCTAAACCAGTTTTCGTGGGTGTAACCAGCTTCCTAAAATAAGTGACAATGAAGCCAAGACCTGAAAGCCAAGGAAAAGTCAGCAAAATGAAAGGAGAATGAGCTAAGGGAAATCAAGGCATGTTTAAAGAACTGAAAAGAGTTGGTACACAGAACATAGAATATGACTAGAAAAACCAAAAGAAAGTGCTAGAAACATAAGAAAGGGTCCAATTATCTATGATTTTGTAAGCCTGTTCAGAAGTTGGAGTTTATTAAGTCAATGCATGACAGGATGAGTTTTGTATTTTGGAAAGAACACTCTGACTGTACCATGGAGAAGACAGTAGAGGGAGCAAGAACAGGCAGAGAATCCAGGTGGAAGGCTCCTGTGGTCCTGTAAGGGCAGGAGGATGGTGGTGGCCTTCATGATAGTGCTCATGGCAACAAGGAGAAAATGGCAGTCTGTAACGTGTGATGTGTGATGTGTTTGGGTGGCAGAACTGCCAGGGCTTGATGAAACGGGGCAGGATGGTGAAGGAAAAGACAAGAATGATGTCCACATTCTTGGCTTGGGCAATTGAGTGGAAGTTAGTTTCATTCACTGACAGACAAAGCACAAAAGGAGGAACAGTTTTATTTTTATTATTTTATTTTTTCAAGATGGAGTCTCACTCTGTCACCCAGGCTGGAGTGCAACGGCACCATCTCAGCTCACTGCAACCTCTGCCTCCTGGTTTCTCGGCTCACTGCAACCTCTGCCTCCTGGTTTCAAGCAACTCTCCTGCCTCAGTCTCCCAAGTAGTTGGGACTACAGGCATGCGCCACCATGCCTGGTTAATTTTTGTATTTTTAGTAGATACAAGGTTTCACCATACTGGCCAGGCTGGTCTCAAACTCCTGACCTCAAGTGATCTGCCCACCTCAGCCTCCCAAAGTGCCGCGATTACAGTTGTGAGCCATCATGCCCGGCCCCAAGTTTTATTTAAAAATTTTTTTTTTTAGAGACCAGGTCTCACTATGTTGCCCAGGCTGGTCTTGAACTCCTGGGCTCAAGCGATCCTCTTGCTGTGGCCTTCTAAAGTAGGAACAGTTTTCAGGAGGTACTTATGAGTTTGTTTTAACCCTGTTGAATCTGAGGTACTTATGGCACATCCAGTGGAAATATCCAGAAGGCAGATGGGCAGTGGCTACTCAGAAAGAGGGGTATCATCTTTAAATGGAGTACTGACTCCTTAGAGGAGCTGCTTAGTATAGAACTAATAAAATCCCCAATCTCTTGGGTTTGACTTGCAAAAAGACTACTACTACCCCTGGGCTCCATCACCATAAACCATAATCACCATAAAGCATTACCTGTATTTCATGCCACTGACTGTGAAGTCAGCAGGAAACAGAAGGAGAACAGGCAAGTACAAGTCCACCACCATTTGAAAAGAAAAATCTGCTCATGTACTTTGTGAAAGGAAGAAATTTAGTAATAAAAATGGAAAACAGAAATGAACTTTTTCTACATTGCGTTTTAATTTATTTTTATGTTAATTTACTTATTTTTAAAACTGGCACAGTGATCTCAGAAACATGAATTGATAAGAATCATCAGATGTTCAGGCGACAGCTTGGTCTCCCAGTTATCTAGTATAGCCACACTGATACAAGTTGAGGACTGGGTCCTAAATGGACTGTCGAGGACCATCTTTTCAGTGGCCAAAAAAGGCACACATGATTCATGTGAAATAAACAGAACAATATAAATTAGTCTAAATACTGGCACCTTTGATATATAATAAAGAATATTTTTAAAATAATACCATAGGAAATATCTATTTTAATTAAGGGACAAGCAGGCTGTAGCATCATTTCTTATCATAGTTAACTATCTAGTTTAAAAACTTATCTAGAATATATACTTTGGCTTCGCATTTTCTTTCTTTTGGGAATAAAACACTTTGGTCAAATAAGCACCTTGCTTTATCTTTCCTTCAGGAGACAGTCAACTTATTATATCCTATATTAGCCATATCTTATACTATGGTTCCCAATTGAGGGTTTGAAGTTCCCCCTGAAATTGTGAACTGCGTGCTGAACTCTGCACATAAGCAAGTCTAGGCATTTTTATGGTAAGAGAATCAAGAATAATCAGTTTGTCAAAACAGACTTAGAATCACTGTCTTATATAAACATTTCACTATGGCTCTCCTACAGTGTATATTATAAATATAGGTCATAAATTATAGGTTGACAGGTTTCATATTCTCTTAAGGATAAGTAGGTTTACTTTCATAGGACCATATCTGGAAAAAACCTCAAAAGCTAACAAGTTCATTCTGTTGCCTTTAGGCCAAGTGCTTCCAAAATTATCCAAGTCAGATGAAAACTGAAAGTGTGTTTATTTTTCCCTACGGGAAAGCAATTCCAGCACCTCATTCTGTAACCTATTACATTTTTTAACAACCACTGTAAAATTTATCTTTGGTCTGTATGTGCTCTAGTTTAGGTCCTCAATAGCCTTATTACTACTTTTCTTCACTTTATACACAGCTATAAATGTGTGTTAATCTTTCCCAGAGAAGATATATGGCAGTGTTCTTGTCACAGGCCATTTTTATACGTAATGGTTCCAATGATAAATGTGTATATATTGTACACAATGCAGCCTACACACATTATGCATACATCTAGCCAATATACTAGAACCTAACTGTGATCAAGTTACAAGTAACTGGAGCGCAGTGTCACAAAGAGCTGAGAAAAACCTCTCAGAGGACAATTTTATTCCTTGGGTAATCACCTGCCCTGAACACTGGGTGGCATCACCATTGGGCTGCAGGGCTCTTAGCAGGACAGTGAAAGCTGCAGCTCCAGCAGAATTCCAGGAGAAAGGCGGGAAGACCTCTAAGCAGTGGATAGTATTCAAGGAAACTGGACCCTGTGCTTTTATATATGTAAATATTCAAGGTAAGAAACCAGAAGACATCTGGAAATAAGCAGGGAACAAGAGGGGGCCTTTGGGAGGGACTTACAAACACAAGGGAGGATGTCTATAAAGAAGGTTCCAAGAATCGTCTTGTAAAGAATCCTAAACTGAGCAGAGGGGTAGCATCGGAGGTTGGCTGGGTGAGAGAGACAAAAGAAGCACTTTATGAGGGCAGGAGGGACTATTCCAACAAATCATAGCAAGCAGAGGATAAGGCTAAAAATCAGACATAATATGTGATCAAAGGGGAAATTTTCGAGAAATGACAGTTGATCATTTCTCCCAGGTATCATCTCATTTAATCCTCAGGCTCAGAGACAAACAGTGCCCCATCCAAGATCACACAGCTGGGCAGCAGCAGAACCAGACATTCAGTCTTGGATTTCTGACTCAAAATCCACAGCTCCTGGCAACCTCTGGCCAGAATCGTATGATATTCCAATTCAAGTAATTGGGGGATAGCACCACGTACAAAAAAACGTGCTATATGAATTTCAGGAACTATTGGTAGTACAGACTAATAAATTGTCATATTCCTAATATAAGGTTGAACCAAATGAAACTGCTACTTTTGTAGGCCTCAAATGGTCGGATATTGGCAATTTTATGTGATTCAATGTAATATCAAGGAATCAAAAACGGAAGGTGTCAGCCTAAATTTAGAGCCCAAGGTGGTACCCTCTTGTGTTTAAATTTTATAAAAAACAGAAAAAGAATAGTGAGAGAAGAATACATAAAGCATGCTAATAAATATTTAAATGCAAAATCCTCAAATACCAACAAAAACTACCATTTCACATTTAATGTTCTATACTCACCTTCCTCCCTGATTACTGGAATTCCTAAAGTCAGCCTTCTGGGGAATCTTCTGATTTTGAACTTGGTAGATGCATACTGCCGTATTTAATAGACCTCTGTGGCCTACACAGAGCCATCTATCTGCTCCAAGTTCCTGGTTATCTGCTCTTCATCTACATCAGAACCTCCAGAAAGCTCCCTAGGCAGCACCTAGGCCACTCCAGGGTAGAGAATTAAGTCTGCATTTCAAGTTTCATCTACTGCTCCATCCAGGGATTTTTCATTAGGGCCTACAGTATTTGGGTTGTTAGATTAGATTATCTGGAATAGACGCCTGTTCAACAAACAATTCTGAAAGAAGCAGATTCCTCCAGGAGAGGAGATGGGAGTATCTACTCTCTTTCCACTGAGAGTTAAATCCAATCACTCAAACCCAGTAATTAAACAGTGTAATCAGGGCAGCTCTTACAAGGAGTGTAAGCAAACCCAGGTTCATCAGAGCCACTCTGTGTTGGTGTTCCTCACATTTTGAAGACATAATCATTTCTATTTCCTAATTAACTCTGCTAAGTAATTAGATATAACTACATAAAACAGAAGTGTAAAATATTTTGTGCTTCCTAAACAAAAATGCTTTGTGAAGTCTACAAGCATTTTTGTCCATTTATGTGTTTGTCATAAATGGACAAAAAGGCTATCATCCTTAGGAGGAAAAGGCAAAAAGTAGCCTCCATTCAGAACATCTTAAACTATGAAAAATGCATCTGGAAATGACTCCATGTTCGAGCTAAGAATATCTTCCATTCATGAAGACCTCCAAAACTTAAAAACAGCCAAAACAGAATGGCTTTTGAATCAAAACATTGTATTTCAGTGAGACTATTCCCAAACATGGAATAAAGTTAAGAGTTTAACGTGTTTGCAGTTAATCCAGAGGCCAAGGAGAACGGTGGTAGGGAAAATGTACACTCAGTTCAGACACTGAGCTCTCTTGTATTTTTATCCTTTGTAAGCTTTGGGGTACTTATGTGGAAGGCAAGGATGGGCCTATGTCATCAGGAAAGAAGGGCTAAGTAAGATCAAAGGTAAAGCACTAATAGAATCTAGCTCATTGTCAGCACTGGTTAACAGTGGTGAAATTGCGTTTTTTTGTTTTTTGTTTTTTTGAGACAGGGTCTCACTCTTTCACTCTTTTGCCCAGGCTAGAGTGCAGTGGTGTCATCATTGCTGGCTGCCGCCTCACACTCCTGGGCTCAAGCAATCCTCAAGCCTCAGCCTCCCAAGTAGCTGGAATTACAGGTGTGCACCACCACACCTGGCCAAATTTTAAACATTTTTGTAGAGACGGAGTCCTGCTATGTTGCCTAGGGTAGTCTCAAATGCCAGGACCCAATCGATTCTCCCATCTCGACCTCCCAAAGTGCCAGTATTACAGGCATGAGCCACCACACCTGGCCTGTATCAATTTTTATATAGCTATATTTGTTGAACACATACTATATGCCAGGTCCTGTTCATTTAATCCTCAAAATAACTTCATGATCTCATTAGCATTACTAACTTCATTTTACAGATGAAGAAACTGTGGCATGAATAAATTAAGTCACAAATATTGTTAGTTAATATTTGTCCAAAGTCACACAGCTGGTAAGTGGCAGAGCTAAATTGAGCCCATGCCCATGAACTCTGCATGCAATACTGTCTTGCATTATTATTGTTATTGTTCACTTTATTTCTTATATTTCATCTTCCATGTAATTTCTAACTTATAATTCCATGGAACATGGATATCATAGAAAAATTCCATTTAAGGAATACTATGCAGCCATGAAAAAGGATGAGTTCATGTCCTTTGTAGGGACATGGATGAAGCTGGAAACCATCATTCTCAGCAAACTATCACAGGGACAAAAAACCAAACACCACATGTTCTCACTCATAGGTGGGAATTGAACAATGAGAACACTTGGACACAGGAAGGGGAACACCACACACCGGGGCCTGTCATGGGGTGGGGGGAGGGGGGAGGGATAGCATTAGGAGATATACCTAATGTAAATGATGACTTAATGGGTGCAGCACACCAACATGGCACATGTATACATATGTAACAAACCTGCACATTGTGCACATGTACCCTAGAACTTAAAGTATAATTAAAAAAAAAAAAAAGAAAAAAAGAAAAATTCCATTTAAGGGCAACTAGATGTTCTTAACTAGAAAGATGATAAAATTAGGCCAGGCGTGGTGGCTCACACCTGTAATCCCAGCAATTTGGGAGGCCAAGGCGGGCGGATCACTTGAAGCCAGGAATTTGAGACCGGCCTGGACAATATGGTGAAACCCCGTCTCTACTAAAAATGCAAAAATTAGCTGGGCGTGGTGGTGGGCACCTGTAATCCCAGCTACTTGGGAGGCTGAGGCAGGAGAATTGCTTGAACCTGGTAGGCGGATGCTGCAGTGAGCTGAGATCATGCCACTTCACTCCAGCCTGGGCAAGAGAGCAAGACTTCATCTCAAAAAAAAAAAAAAGAAAAGAAAAGAAAAGAAAAAAAAGATGATAGAATTAATTGGCAAAAATATAAAGTTAAAATTAATTAGGAACAATAATTTGATTTTAAAAGACTGGGAAGTTTTGTAGACAGTGAAATTATATGTTTAAAACAGTTTTTTTAATTTTTTACTTTTTGAGATGGAGTCTCGCTTTTTCACCCAGGCTGGAGTGAAGTGGCACGATCTTGGTTCACTGCAACCTCTGCCTCCTGGGTTCAAGTGATTCTCCTGACTCAGCCTCCCGAGTAGCTGGAATTACAGGTGCACACCACCACGCCTGGCTAATTTTTTTAAATATTTTTAGTAGAGACGGGGTTTCACCATACTGGTCAGGCTGGTCTCGAACACCTGACTCAAATGATCCACTCACCTTGGTTTCCCAAAGTGCTAGGCTAAAACTGTTTAATACGTCCAAACTCTGAATTTCTGTTGAGCTCTTTTTGTATATTCAATGGGTCGTGTATAGTCTTACCTGTTTTTATTTAATTTTGCTTATTTCATTCCATTTCTATTGAGATTGAGGGGGTGTGCCCTAGGTCTGTGTCTGTGCTTTTGCATTTCTGGGGAAGTCCTGCATGCCAAGTCAAACACTAAAATATCTTTTTGAGAAGAAATTGATTCCCATAGCAATTTCTTCTTTCCTCTTAGAATTCATTTGTTGAATTTTTTACCTCGCATTTGTTAAGAAAGTAATTAGATTTGAGATTTTGCCTTACCTAAATATCTATTTAAATGAATAAGCCACCTGGTTTTAAAATAAAGTAGAGATTTAGTTTTCCAGGCCAAATAATCTTCTGAAAGTTCTTTTGGCTCTAGTTTTGAAGGGAATAAAAATAACATAGAAACTCAAGAGATCACGAAATTCAAATAAAATTACTTCAACTTCAGTAATGCTCCAAAAGACATACAGGTGAGCTCTTACCAGTGGAATAAGCAGGCTAATCAGGTCTGTCAGAGGTCTGTTGAGCAGCAGCAGGTCTTCTGCAGCCTGAGGGTCCTCTCCTGAGCCAGACTTCTGGGCCTGGAACAGGGAGAAGAGAAATGAAAGATGGTCTTGGTGATTAGTCAGCTTGGCCAAAGGAAACAGGACCACTCCATCGGGCAGACACAAGGGGCTGAGGAAGCATTCTACCTCGGTTCCCAAGGATGGAATAGATGGAGGCCCCAGAAGAGATACTATGCTTTGTTATGACATAACAAGGAGTGTAGATATTGCCACTGCCGCCAGCTCAGGCTACAGAGGCTGACCTGGACAGCACATAGATAAAGCAATTACAAAGGTTGCTAATGGAGGAATAATGGTGATGTCCCATATATTGCAGTGAGGAAGCGCTTAATCTTTTTTTTCTTTTTGAGTTGGAGTCTCCCTCTGTCACCCAGGCTGTTGGGCAGTGGCACAATCTCAGCTCACTGCAACCTCTGCCTCCTGGGTTCAAGCGATTCTCCTGACTCAGCCTCCTGAGTAGCTAAGATTACAGGCTCTTGCCACCACGCCTCGCTAGTTTTTGTATTTTTAGTAGAGATGGGGTTTTGCCATGTTGGCCAGGCAGGTCTCTAACTCCTGACCTCACGTGATCCACCCATCACAGCCTCCCAAAATGCTGGCATTGCAGATGTGAGCCACCGCGCCCAGCCAAAAGTGCTTTATCTTAAGCATCCTGAGACTAGGTGCTGAAGAAAACTGAACTTTAGAGAAGCTGGGTAGTTTGTCTAACATCTCACAGATAAGGAGTGACAAAGCCAGAGGACCAAACCCAGGCTGACTCCAAGTCACAAATGCTAATCTCCTCTGAGCATATTTATGCACATGATACATACCAAGTGCATTCTGCTATGTTTTCCTTCTCTATATGCATACATATGCTCAAATAACATCTAAAATATTTGTCCAACATATCACTGCATGAATAGGCTTCAAATACAGGTAGATATTCCTATGAATGTTTAGACTTAAATGGCAATGAAAATAAATGAGTGAGTGGTTTTTACACTGTGTGTCTTCTCGCAGGGGTTTTATAGAACTGTCTAATTCCAAAGGAGATTTCTATCATAGAGATGAATAATTTTATATTGAAAAATGGTATGGATTATTTTTTCCATTTGCTATAATATGTAGACGCCCTTCCTCTCTGTTTTTATGTTTACTCAGAAGAAACAAAACCACTTTTCAATAATGACCTTTGCCAGAGCCAACAGAGCAGGCCACAGGCTGCCCTGCCTTGAGTCATTAACCTGGACTCCAGGACCCTTCTCATAAATGCCTAGTTTCCTTCTGCACTTCTGGCCTATGGACAGAATTTCAGTTGCCTGTTTTCTTTGGTTCAGAAGAACTTGACTGAAAATCGGACACCTGTTTTTAACAACTTGCACATCTCAATAGATAAGGAGAACAAGGGTCATCATTAGCTTGGAGCGTCCCTCTCACTTCCCTGACTGACTTTATCGGAAATGGAGAATTTCCTTTCAGGAAACAAATGTGCAGCACTATCCAAGAGGTCTGAACCTTTCTGAATCTTGGCCGTTGATCCCTTGCCCTCTGAAACATTATCTGACATGGAATATTAGCCTTTCCACATTACCACATTATCCCTTAGAGCAGATTGATTTCTTCCTGGGAGAGATAAGGCAGTCTTGCAAATCAGCAATGAGGCAGCAGTGAGGGGTACGGTGCCTCCTTTCCAAACACACACAAGCAAGCGAATGGGGCCACAGCACAAGAAACACTGTAGGACTTTTTCCACCAGGATGTCCCATGGTCTCCAGATCCTCCAAGATCTGCATAGTAATACGTCATAGTCGCCAAGAAACATCGACCCAGTCTACCAGTATTCATGTGGCCACCTCCTTGCAAAGTTGCCAAGAGTTCCAGAAGAAAGAGAAGGCTACAGCTTTGCACAACAGAGAGGTGGCACAAAAGAAAGACATTAGAAATTCCACTCTCCCCACAAAAGTAATGGCCCACAAAGGAAGCTCTGTGCAACAAAAGGACACCTGCCTGGATGCAGCAATAAACACTGAAGCCCCCAGAATCAAATGCAAAGGCCCAGGCCTGCCTTGCCTCTCAGCCTCTCTCCAATTTCCCAACATCAGACTCCCTCATGTCAGCCTCCTAACTCCTGGATTTGCCACCCTTTGTGTGCATCTTGTACAGGGCCCGTGTCCCTGTCACAACATCATGACTGTCTGCTCCATCCAGGTCCTCTGACTTTGCTTCTGGCCCCACGGACCCCTTTCCAGAACCACTCCCTTTTGTCATTGCTGTGTGTGAACTCACCCCACTCCTAGCAATCCCCTAGCTGTTATAACCCAGGCGAGAGAGGATGCTAGCCTGGGCTAGGGTGATAGCAGCAGGGTTTGAGAGAGGCAATTGGATGTGTTAGATGTTTATGGTAAAATCTACATGATTTGGTGACAGATTAGATGTGGGATATAAAAAAAGAGGAAAATTTTAAGAATGCCTCCAGGTTTCTGGTTTGCGTGGCAGGGTGAGTGGGGCAGGGCTTGCTGGCAGGGAAATGGATTTGGGAGGTAGATCCTGAGTTCAGCTTTGGTCTATGGGGCCATTCTAGAGGTCATATTGAGCAAGCTGCTAGGTATATGAATATTGATTTCAAAGAAGAACTTTAGGTAGAAATATACATTTAGTAGCCTTAAATCATCCAACTAAAGAAGGTGACATTCCTTTGGAACTTGTCATCCTTTAGTTAAACCATGAGATCCTAGAGGATGGGGACTGAATCATATTCATCTTTACATTGCGAACGTGCAACATGATGGTGTTTGGAGAGCACAGTAAGTGTTGAATTGATCTGAGCCACACCATTGACAGTTATGCTCTACTGTGTGCTAAAACCTGCTGGAGATATAAGACAGGAACTGAGCTGGGCATGGTGGCTCATGCTTGTAATTCCAGCACGTTGGGAGGCCGAGGCGGGTGGCCTGTCAATTTCTGGGCCATATTTAACATTAAATAGCAATACAGCATTACCTAAAGTGAGATAACAGAATACAGCTTCTTAGTATTAAAAAAAAAAGGCCAGGTATAATACAGTTCTCTTACATCTAGCATTGCTACACAAATCTAGCACACAGAAGTAGGTAATCAACAGAGGTCTGCTAAATATACACAGAAGTAAGGCATCTATAAAGAACAAGAGACAGTTACTTTCTCAAGTAGTTCCTGTCTTATTTATCTTTTTGAGATGCAGTCTCTCTCTTTCATCCAGGCTGGAGTGCAGTGGCATGATCTCGGCTTAGTGCAACCTCTGCCTCCTGGGTTCAAGCAATTCCCCTGCCTCAGCCTCCCAAGTGGCTGGGATTACAGGTCCCCGCAAGCATGACTGGCTAATTTTTATATTTTTAATAGAGACAGGGTTTCACCATGTTGGCCAGGCTGCTCTCAAACTCCAGACCTCATGATCTGCCTGCCTCAGCCTCCCAAAGTGCTGGGATTACAGGTGTCAGCCACCGCGCCCAGCCTTTATTTTTATTTTTTGAGATGGAGTCTCGCTCTGTCACCCAGGCTGGAGTGCAGTGGCGTGATCTCGGTTCACTGAAACCTCCGCCTCCCAGGTTCAAATGATTCTCCTGCTTCAGCCTCCCGAGTAGCTAGGACTACAGGTGTGTGCCACCACACCCGGCTAATTTATTTTTTTATTTTTTTTTATTTTTAGTAGAGACAAGATTTCACCATGTTGGCCAGGCTGGTCTTGAACTCCTGACCACATGTGATCTGCCCACCTGGGCCTCTCCCAAAGGGCTGGAATTATAAGCATGAGTCACCATGCCCAGTCCAGTTCCTGTCGTTATATCTCCAGCAGGTTTTAGCACACAGTGGAGCATAACTGTCAATGGTGTGGCTCGGATCAATTCAATTCAACACTTACTGTGCTCCCCAAACACGATCATGTTGCACATTCACAATGCAAAGATGAATATGATTCAGTCCCCATTATCTAGGATCTCATGGTTTAACTAAAAGGATGACAAGTTCCAAACAACTGTGCTAAGGCAGAATATGAAAACTGCTATAATAGAGGTAGAAATAAAGTTTAGGTTAAGGAGGGAAGTAGGATAATGTCACAATTGACTTCATCACTTGGATGGTGGGGACAGGGTCTACTAGGAGTCATATGGAGTACAAATATTTCACATGTGGAAATTTCATGAGGAAAGGCACAGGAGTGACAAAGCACAGCATCTACTTACAAGATGGCAGTGCAACTGTCTGATTGGGGTATGGGCAGCATGGAGGTCAGGCAGATGAGCTGGAAAGGTACCCTGGGGCTCGATTGTATAAGCCTTTGAATGTCTCAGCAAGGAGTCAGTAAGTTATAGATAATGAGATGTCACTGAAGTTTTCAAAGGAAGGGAGAAACTATCAGGACTATGGGCTATGACAGAAAAATCTCATCCGCATTCAACAACCAGGCAGAGGGTAGTTTATGGTGAAGGCCAACAAGAGGAAGGCCGTGAAGGAATCAAGTTGGATAATTATAAGAGATGCTAAAAACAGACAGCCCCCTAAAATAGCCCCCAACTACGCATAGCCTTTATGTGTATGTGGGACTAAGAAAGACTCAGTAGCCACATTACAGTCTTTCAACAATACTGACACATCTGCAAATCAACAGCAGTTTAATGGTCCTACTATCAGGAGGATGAGGTAACAAGCTTCCCCATACCACCTCAGAAAGGATAAACAAGGCCCAGATTGGAAAGTCAGGTGACCTGAATTAGAATAATAAATATTTGTCTTCCCTAGAAAAGCCCTCCCTAATCTCAAAATTGGGTTTGGTCCCCTGCCTCATTATTCATTCTGCAGCATGTAATACCTTCAATTGCTGCATTTTCACACATGCAATAAGATGAAGACTTGCTTCATTACTTGTATGTTGACAGTCTTCCCTATTAAACTGTAAGCTTCCTGAGAGCTAACACCCTTTCTCCCTTGATTCCTGCTGAAATTACAGGTGCCTAGTCCTATGCTAGGCTCATAAGTACAAAATAACTCATAAGCCTGCTAGGAGTTAGTCAGTAAATATGAACTGAGCGCTTTTCCATGCACCGGGATGTAGAAATGAGAAAGTCATGGCCCATAGGAGGCCTCCTGTAAACAAAAAAGGAAGCACCTTTCTTCTTGTTGCTGTTCATGATACAGTAACCACTTATTGGTCACCTTCACCGGGCCAGGTATATGTATGTCAGTTTACATCTATATATAATTATATATATTTTATTCTCCCATTGAAGTCTCACAACCACCCCGCAGAGTGGTGACCACATCTACTTTCCAGATGAGGAAACTGATACTCAGGTGCAGTAACTTGCCCGAGGTTATAGAGGTGGGGAGTGGTATAGTGGTGTGTCTGGGATTTGAATCTAAGGCATTCCAGCCTGCACAACCCACATGTCCCCACCACACCAGTGAGTCTCAGGCACTTTGTCTCTGCCTCCATTATCTTTCACACATAACATTCAGAGGTGAACAGGGACCAGTTTTAAATCATGGGGAAGGTAGTGGGTAGGGACTGAACTTCTGATGGAGATTCTGACACGTGCCTGCCTTTGCTCCCCCATACACACACTTGCATCATACCACTCTCCTCCCTGGAAAAGTGCTTTGTGAATCTAAGCATTATTATAATTTTAAGCACTGGCCTCTCTCAATTCTTCTACTTTTAAGAAGCTCCTATTAGAAATAGATACAGGTTTCAAGTACAGAAGAATCCCCAGTGTGAGAAGTATGTCTATAAATGGAAGGGGTGACTTAGGGTTTTGGAAAGTACTTATGGCTCAGTGTTTCAAGGCAGATATGTCTTTGATTCACATTCCATTTCTTTTCCCAACTCTTTCACCTAATTCAGCCTCAAGGACTCCTCCTCCTTCATATTGACAGCAGGTGTCATGGAGATCAAAGTCAGTGGTCAAGGCCAAAAGCAATACATGGCAGATATTACGAGGGATGATTTAGAAAGATGGTAGCAGTAAAATGTACAGTGGTGTTCAAGACTATGAAAACAATAAAAAACAGTGATCTACTGGGAAACCAGCAAGTTGGAAATAGAAAATTCAAAAATATTTTGTATTAAGGCGTTTCCTTTCAAAACATCCCTGAATATCTACCTAATCACTTGTAGTAAAAAAAAGAATTTCTATTATTCTGAAGATTTTTAACTTCTGATCCTTTTTCTGTCTACAATTTACAAGAAAATCTTTTACAGATTGTCATCAAGGTATCCTGTAAAAGTAACTATCAACTACATCTCAAAGAATTACAAAAATCTACCACTATGAAAACTGAAATAAGAAACTGTGTTCTCTGAAAAGAAACTTACTAGAATGGAGAGGAAAAGATAGGTGAAATACATAACTAGCGATTATTTAAGTACGTAACAATTATTTACTGTTAATTTGGAATTATTATAAATGAGCTAATAAAAGCAGCTAGGTAATTCAAAGGCCATGGCTTTTTAATTAATCTACTGGCTTTACAGTTTGGGTTTAATACTTAGTAACTAATAATATTTGTTGAGGGGATCTTGGATTTATTAAATCATATTAGACAAGCTAAATACTTGACCAGCTTAACTGTGGATAAAAGATATCATTTATCATAATGATGAATAACAGAGGCTATCCTGGGGTCTAGGGAGTCATTCTTGGCTCTGCTACTGTGACTTTGGCAAGGTATCAAAACAGTTTGGTTTCAACTTTAGCTTCTGCGTCTATCCAAGCTTGGATGCCATCATTTGATATACATCTCTTGCAATTGTATCAGGATTTTAAATGTAACAATAAATTCACCTTGGCCCTGTCACTTTCACTTGATCTAAATATCAGCTGACTCCATCGGTTAGACAGAGCATTAAATAAAACAGGCATAGGAAAGTATTCTATAAAACCACACCTCCTTCCTGCCTTACAGCATGATGCTAAGTAAATACAGGTTACAGTTTATGGCTAATTGGCTTTTTCCATAGCCACTGAATACACCTCTATTCCTCAAAACCATCTCACAAGTCCATGGTATCAGTCATAAGGGAAAGAAAATGAGCTTATGAGTTACATAGGTATGTATATGTGTCTACAAACACACACATGCATGTGTATGTACACAAACCCTCAATCCATTATTCCTAGAAAGCTGACCTATCCTGCTGAGGGGGAACTGGAGAGCCACCTCAGGACATGAAAAGCTGCAAACTACTTGGCCAACCTAGGATGTGCCTAAGGCAAATGCTCTCCTTGGTCAGGAGTGGTTTCCCAACTAATGCTTGCTAAGTCTTTGCTTAGTAGTAGGCCTCTCCTTCCTTCCCTGAAGATTTTGATCAAATTCTCTGTTCTTGACATTGGTCACCCAAAGATGACTCCTCAGAAGACACTCTCTATAGAATTATACATTCTTTTAAATAAGTAAAGACACAATAGAGGAAGATAAGAAAGAAGAGAATGAAAGGGAAGCATGAAATGGAGTAGGGCTGCTCAAGACACAGGAAAACAGATCCTCTACCTGCAAAGCCAGCCGTACAATACCGGAGGTATAGGTCAGCATGCTGTGCAAAATATCAAGCAGGGAAAAGAGCAGTGTAGCTGCCATCTCGTTGTTGTTTTTATTGTCCACATCCAAGCACAGTGTGGCAGTTTCAGTGAGCAGGTTACAGATGTGACTGACAAGTCCTGAGGGTAAAAAAGGAAAAGAAAAAAACCTCATCATTAAGTACACAAATGTGTCATATGAACCAAAAAGAGAGGCATTCTGGCTCTATGTTGCATAAACCCTAAGCAATACTTAAACTATACTCTTATCAGATTCACTGAGGAAAGTTGTTTAAAATGCAGGTTTCCAGGCCTCACTCCCAGAGAGTGTCTTAGGAAAATACTTGTTAAAGAAGTTCCCCAAGTGATTTTGATGCAAAGGTTCCAAACCACAGCTTGAGAAACACCATCCTATATGGGCAGGCTTCACAGGGTCTGAGGACTCCCTGGCACTGAAGGAAAACAACTGTCCCCAGATTCTTGTTTGAAGGCAGTTTTCTTTAGTGCATGATCAAGGGCCACAGTGAACCCAGTGGTCTGCTCTTTCTAGCAACTGGGTGGTTTCCATAATGCAGTCCACAAATGTAAGATAAATTATAAGAAATTTGAAATTTAGAAATTACCAGGTGCCATCCCTTTGTCTCTGCAAACCTCATATTAACAGTGTGGTTGGTCTTTACTGATGTTTAGTTTGATATAGTCTGTTACAATAAATACATTTTCACATTTTGGGGGTGTTACTGTTTACATTAAATTGACATTTTTATCCTATTATATAGTGTTACCCTTTGAATTGAAATACAACAAAAGTGAAATTACAACATGAAATAATGTTATAAACCTAAATGATGAATGAGAACTTTGGAATCAGTAGAACATAAATTCAGATGTTCTAAAAAAAAAAAAAAAGTGAATTTTCAAAGATAAATATTTTACACACGCAGATGCGGGAAAAGCACGGCAAGGAAGTCTGATGTGTATTAAAAGCTATATTTTACTGGACCTGCAATCTATTTGTCCCTACTCCAGATCATCAATTGAATGGAAACTCAGCTAAGCACAGCCATGTAAGTTTTGGCACCTCTTCTATACAGTGCACCTTGTCACTTCCAGCAAAACAATCCAGTCTTCCTGACAAATGCGAAATTATCACAAAATTATCAGATTACAAAAGTGAACTAATTTTGTCACTAAAGGCAGTGACATAGAATGACAGACGCATCAAAGTTATACCTCCTGTGGCCAAAAAAAGGCATAAGTCTCACACAACTGCTAAGATGCTTATAAAAACAAAAACAAAACTGAGTTTCAAGGCTGAAAATAAACAAACTTGAAAGTAGAATGAATTACTGTCAAAATTTCCTTATCAAATGACAAGGTCTGATAACCCATATCATCAATGATACATAGTGCAGAAAAGCAATTATTACAGCATGTGCACTGCACCACCAGGCATTCTCCTTAGAGTTACAATGCATCACCCATGTACAGGCTATGAATCAGCACTTGGCATCTGTGAGCTGTAGATAGAAGGGCTTGAAAACATAGTATTTGGTAAACATACGCTGCAAGACAACAGGTTTTTCATTTGGGGGTTCCTGATGACTTTGTGACATGTCACACAGATGGTCAAAGGTAAAAGGGGTAAGTACTGGTGGAGTCCAGCTCTGTGAGCAGCAAAGGAGGATACGGTTCTTTAGGAGGCAGAGGTGGGTCCCAGAGCACCCATCTACATACTGCTTACTTCAGAGTAAACAGTTAGTGGGCATCAATGTTCTTCTTGAACTTCATTCAGTCTTCAAGGAAGGAGTGCAAAGAATGAATGCAATCAAATCCCTGCTGGGACAGAAAGTATTTCCAGTCTACTGTGTAAAAAACAGACAACAGATGCCAAGCTCTGATTTTACACACTGAAGTCACCAGCTCCCAAGGGAAGGTTCTCAGATAAGATTAGAAATGAAGTATGAGATAAAAATATTTCTTCACAACAGTGATAACACCAGCAAAACCCATTAATATGATTTTAAGAAGCTGATCTCAGCCATATTTTCAGTGTTCTTCATAGCCAGAACTTTCACTTCAGGGTCAAAATGCATGTTTTTCATGTTTAAATATTTTATTATGAAAACAAAGTCATGAGACAGTTCGGCAAAATGTACCTTCATTACCCTTTTCAACAATATCAATATTGTGTCTATTTTACCTGTCTTTTGAAAAGCATTTTAAAGCAAATACCAGAACACATCTTATTTCTCCTGTAAATACTTCTGTATAACAGATAAAGACTCGTTTTTAACTACAATACCATTGCCACTTTTAAAAATCAATATATTTTTTATATACTCAACTGTCTCAAAACTATTTTTTTACAATTAGTTTATATGAATCAGGATGCAAAGCAGCTCCATAAATTCCATTTGGTCATGGACCTTAAGTCTCCTTTAATTTCTAATAGTCCTTCCTCTACTTACAATTTTTTATGCCACTTATTTGTTGGATAAATTAGAACAGTTTTCTTGTAGATTTTCTCATGGAACTGTTCCTATATCCCTACATGTCCTGTAAATTGGTAATTGCACCTAGAGACTTGATTTAATTCAGGTTCAATTCCTTTGGCAATAATACCTGGGGCTGGGTTCTTTGGATTTCCTGTTGCATCTTATCTGGAAAGATATACCATTTGTCTTAGTTATGTTAAAATTGATCCATGGATTCAAGGGTTGTTATTTTGAAAAGGAAAAGCAAGATAAATGCTTATTCTTTCCTGTCGTTTACCAGTTTCAGAACAATGATTTTGGAGTGTTAGCAACCACCAAAGATAACCAAGGTGTGAAGTGGGAAAGGTAGAGGAAGATAGAAACTACCAAAAGTTACTAATGCATTCATTTTGTAGCATCATTGTGAACATAATGCATTTTTAAATAACATATATTATGGGTTTCAATTGATTTCAATCACTATTCATTTGTATGCTCAATATGTCCTATCTTTGGCCACTAAGAGCTCCTTGAAAGTATCCTTGCTTCTGCTATAATAATGTGCCCTGAGTTCATATTATAGAATTCCTGCTTCTGACTGGGCATTAGACACTTCTCCAAGGAGCCCTGGTTTCATTCAATGAGAATGTGTACTTAGAGTCCATGGTCTGAGCATTCGGGGTGTTCATTGCTACTAAGTCACTGATTCAGTAAACGGAGATAGTAAGTATCTGCCTCTTTAAGAAAAATGAGTTCATACAGATATTTCTAATGCCAGAGTCCAGAAACAGACCCACAATTACACAGTCAGGAACTCTTCAGAAAAAAATCCTTTTCAACAAAAGGGTAAGGAAAAACTGAGTATCCAAATGGGGGGAAAAGAGAGATCCTTGACCATTACCTCACACAATATACAAACACTAATTTCAGATGAATGATAGATCTAAACATACAAGCTAAAATTATAAAGGTTCCAGGAGAAAATGTAAGAGAAGATTTTGCAACTAGGTAGGCAAGATTTCTTAGGATCCCAAAATACCTGGTCTTTAAAAAATGGATAAATTAGACTTCATTAAAAAGTAAAGCTTTTGCAAATCAAAAGATATTATTAAAAAATAAATAAGGAAGCCAAAGAATAGGAAAAAACATTCTTCTCTTTTTCTACATGTATATATGTATGTGTGTATATATGTGTGTGTATATGTGCATGTGTGTGTCCAAAAACCTGTATCCAGAATATACAAACAATTCCCACAACTCGATAATAAAAGTACAAATAATACAATTTTTAAAAATGGGTAAAATATGTGAATAGCCAGTTCACAAAAGGTATAACAGTCAATAAGTATATGAAAAGTGTTCAATATCACTATCAGGGAAATGCAGATTAAAATCACAATGGGATATCACCGTACATACATATAAATAATTATAATCTAAAAAACTAACACAAAATGTTAGTAATGATGTGCAGCAACCAGGACTCACATATATTACTGATGAAAAACAGTTGGCATTTTTAAATAAATCTAAATATACATTTACCATATTATCCAGAAATCTTACTCCAAGGTATTTATCCAAGTAAAATGAACACATATGTCCACATAAAGATTAATTAGAGCTTTATTCAAAATAGCTCCAAACTGCGGCCAGGCACCGTGGCTCACACCTGTAATTCCAGCACTTTGGGAGGCCGAGGTGGGCAGATCACTTGAGGCAGGAATTCGAGACCAGCCTGACCAACATGGTGAAAACCCATCTCTACTAAAAGTACAAAAAATTAGCTGGGCATGGTGGCACACACTATAATCCCAGCGACTCAGGAGGCTGAGGCAGGAGAATCGTTTGAACCCAGGAGGCAGAAGTTGTAGTGAGCTGAGATTGTGCCACTGCACTCCAGCCTGGGTGACAGAGCATGACTCTGTTACAAACAAACAAAAAAAGCCCCAAACTAGAAATAGCCCAGGTGTCCATCAACAGGAGACTAAACAAATTAAGATATAATCATACAGTGGAATATCACTTAGCAACTAAAAATATCAAACACTGAACTTTACAAGAACTTAGATGAATCTCAAAAAAAAATGCTGACAGATTGCAAAAATTAAAGAATTCTATGAAATAAGTTGTATGAACACATTTATTTAAGGTTCTAAAGAAAACTTGTCTCTATTGATTGGGGTCAGAACAGAAGTTATTTCTAGGAGAGGGGAAGATGGAACTTTCTAGGGTGACAGAAATGTTCTATACTTTGATGGGGTGTTGGTTATAGCAGTGCATGCATTTTTCAAAACAAATATAAGATTTGTACCTTTTACTGCATATAAAATATACTTAAATTTAAAAATGCAGAGTTAAGAAAAAACAGGTTGGGACAAACTAGAGAAATGCTTCAGGAAGATAAATAAAGCAGTATGTGCTGTCTTCACCGGGTTAACAGCAGAATTTACTGAGCACTTGCTCTTTTCCTGGCACTATACTCTCACTAGAAGAAATGGGGAAGTGAGTTTCTAGGTAATTTTAAGTTAACTTTTAAGATATGCTGAGTTTGATATAACAAAGGGACATTCAAAGTGCCAACGTTCAAGGGAGATTAAGCCCTAAAAACTAGGTAACACTTAAAACTAAAAGACAACAACAACAAAAAAGAAGCAAAAGATGATCAGAGAGAACAGAAAATTTCCCAAAGGACAGTCAAATTTAGAGAGAAACAGAGTCAAAGACTGAGGGTTGAGTAAGTCCCAAACAGGGGCAAGGATTTACAGAGGAAATGGAGGCAAAGGTGCTAATATAATACAGTAGGAATCACGACAATGTAAAGTAATGGATATCAAGGAATAACCAGAATTAAAAAGAAAATGGGTGTCAAGAATGTCTAGTTGGAGTCTATAGACCTCCTATAGAAGAATAGGAGGTCTTAGGTTTCCGCACGTTCCACAGAAAGTTCTATCAGCAACTATCCACAGATATGAACACTCTGATGAAACCCTCCAAAATTGGGAATAAGCCTGAGTCACCTGTGTGGTTTATGGAACTTTTCCACATGAAAAGGGTAGGACAAAAGGGTCTTATTTTGACTATACTACCTTTCCTCCTCCCAGAGGTTAGCATAGCGCTACAAAGAGAGGATTCTCCAGGAACTGGGGTTTCTACAGAGGGAAGAGAACCAGAGGTGGACAACCATCTTCTCTAGCATCTTGTGGCACTTTCCAGAAAGCCCACTCCTATCTTACATCATGGGGAACACAAGGGAAAATGCTACCACTAGACCAACTGGGATTAGGCAGAAGCAAAGAAAGGAGGTGTAGTAGAAAGCAATCAGGACATAGATATGGTGTTAGCTTTGTGTACCTGTCAGCAGTAGTGCCCAATCAGTGGTACCAGCTAATAGCCCATCCAACTTGAAAAGCTGAGCTAGTCACTCCAGAAGTGATCAAAAGTTCTACCTAGCTTAAATCCCTACACAGTCAGCCTCCAGGACCAGCCTCATACCTTGCCCCAAAGCCTCACATCCAGGGAGCGAGACAATCATCACAGCAAATTTCCACAAAGAGCAGAGGCTCTATCTATCACACCCAAGAGTTTAAACAGCACTCAGTCAAGCTTCAAAGCTCACCTCAAGAGCCTGCCTAGACAGAGAGACAAAACTCAACTGTGAATTTCTAATGAGCACAGCAGCTGCTCCCAGCCATTCCAATTAGCAACCTGATCACAGCCCCTCCTGCAACCCTGTTCAACTACTGAACCCAAATAGTAAAACTATCTGGCCAAAGAATATACTCCTGTGGCCCAGCCCAATGATGCGCCAACTGTATTTCCAGAGATCAACCAGTGGTCTCACTGGATAGAAGAGCTCAGCCAGCTGCCTCATCAAAATTGAGAGCAAAGGCAGCAGCCCAGCCATCTAGAGAGCCCAAAGCAAGCTCTGCCTGCCCACGGCCATTAAAGCCGGCCCATCTACAATAAAAGCTAAATGAAAGAGTGAAGACCTACACCTGCCAAAAAAAAAAAAAAAACACCTTAAAAGCCTAAAAAGATGGCTATCTCCTCAACTGCACAAACACCAATGCAAGAACACAAGAATTACAAAGAATCAGGAAATCATGATATATCCAAAAGAAACTAAGAAAGCTCCAACAATAGACCCTAAAGAAAGGGTCAAATTTTATAAACAGAAATACTAGAGACAATACTGAACTGAAAAATACAAACAGGAAGCTTCAACATAGGCTCCCTCACACTGAAGAATCAGTGAACTTGAAGATAGAACATCTGAAATTATCCAATCAGAGCTGCAAATAAATAAATAAGTAAATAAATAAGAGTGACAAAAGCCTATAAGGATTATGGAATACCATTAAGAGACCTAACCTATGCATAAGAGGAATTCAGGAAGAAAAAAAAAAAAAAAAAAACAAAGTATTTTTAAAGGAACTAATGGCTGAAAACTTCTTTTAATTTAGGGATAGATGCCAACATTCAGGTAGAGGAAGCACAGAGGTCTCCAATCAAAGTAAACCAAAAGAAGAGTTCACCAGGACACATAATCAAATTATGAAAAATCAAAGATGAAGAAAATATGCTAATATGCTGACAGCAACAAGAAACACATTACATCCAATGGAGTCCCAATACAATGTCAGTAGATTTCTTAACGGAATTCCTGCAGGGCAAGAGAGAGTGGGATGATTTATTCAAAGGGCTGAAGGAAAAAATGCTGCCCAACAAGAATATTTTACCCAACAAAATTGTCTTTCCAAAATGAAAAAGAAAAACTTTCCCAGACAAACAAATGCTAACGGAATTCATCACCACTAGGCTTGCCTTACATGATTGGGTAAAGAGAGTTAAGTTAAACAAAAACCACTAATAACATAAAACACACAAAATCACAAAACTCAATGGTATAAGTATTACAAAGCCATATTCAGGATACCTTAGAACTCTAATTGTGGCATGTAAAGTGGTTTTACTCCTAGTGTGAGGGTTCCAAGGAAAAAACTAATAATAATGACTACAGCTAAAATAAACTGTTAATAAATGCATATTACAAAATGATGTAAATTCTGATATCAAAAACATAAAATGAAGGGCAATAAAACTGTAAAGCTGTATGCAAAGTTAAGAAGTTAGCAGCTTGAAACAGACTGTTATAAGATGTTCTATGTAAGTCTCATGGTAATCACAAAATAAAAATGTATAGTAGACACACAAAACAAAAACAGGAAAGATTCAAAGCATATCACTATAGAAAACCATCAAACTGCAAAGGAAGACAAGAGAGGAAGAAAGAAACAAAACAACCAGAAAATAATAAAATGACAGAAGTCCTTACCTATTGATAATTACCTTGAATGTAAACAGATTAAATTCTCCAACAAAAAGACATAGAGTAATTGAATGAATTAAACAAACAAACAGAACAAAAAACCACAAAACTAGACCCAACTATAAGCCGCCTACAAGATACTCACCTCACTTTTAAGGACACACACAAACTGAAAGTGAAGGAATGGAAAAAGATATTCCACGCAAAGGGAAACCAAAAGAGGGCAGAGAGACTTCTATTTATATAAAACAAAACAGACTTTAAACCAAAACTACAGAAAGCAATAAAGAAAGATGTTATATAATGATAAAAGGGTCAGTTCAACAAGAGGATATAACAACTGTAAATATATATGCACCCAACATCAGAGCACCAAAATTATATAAAGCAAATACTAAAGGATCTAAATGGAGAGATAGACTGCAATACAAGAACAGTATGGGACTTATCCCACTTATAGCAATGGAAAAATCATCCAGACAGAAATTAATAAGAAAACACTGGTCTTGAACAACACTTTAGACCAATGAACTAACAGACATATGCAGAACATTCCACCTAACAGCAACAAAATATACAATCTTCTCAAGCACACATGGAACATTCTTCAGGATAGATTATACGTGAGGACAAGTCTTGACATGTCTTCACAAGTATTCACAAATTTAAGAAGACTGAAATAATAACAAGTACCTTTACCAACTAGGATGGTATGAAACTAAAAAATCAACAACAGGAGTAATTTTGGAAAATTGACAAATACATGAAAAACAACACGTTCCTGAACAACCAATGAGTTAATAAAGAAATTAAAAGGGAAATTTAAAAAAATTGAGACAAATGAAAATGGAGATACAAAATTCTAAAACTTACGGGATTCAGCAAAAACAGTTCTGAGAAAAAAGTTTATTACAATAAGTACCTACATCAAAAAGAAAGGTCTCAAATAAACAACTTAATGTTATGTCTCAAAAAAAAAACAAAATGAAGAATAAGCTAAGCTCAATTTTAGCAGAAAAAATTAAAAATATCAGAGCAGAAAACAATGAAATAGAACTAGAAAAGCAATACTAAAATAAACTAAAACTTGTATTTTTGAAAAAATAAAAATTGAGAAATCTTTAGACTAAGAAAAAAAAGAGATGACTCAAATAAATAAAATCAGAAATGAAAGAGATGAAATTAAACAGAAATACAATCATAAGAGCTATTGTAAACAATTAAATGTCAAAAAAATTGAATAACCGAGAAGAAAGGATGTATTCCTAAACACATATAACCTACTAAGACTAAATCATAAAGAAAAAGAAAATCTGGGCCGGGCATGGTGGCTCATGCCTGTAATCCCAGGACTTTGGGAGGCCAAGGCAGGCAGATGACCTGAGGTCAGGAGTTCAAAACCAGCCTGGCCAATATGGTGAAACCCCATCTCTAATAAAAATACAAAAATTAGCCAGGTGTGGTGGTGCATGCCTGTAATGCCAGCTACTTAGGAGGCTGAGGCAAGAGAATCACTTGAACCCAGAAGGTGTAGGTTGCGGTGAGCAGAGATCACACCACTGCACTCCAGCCTGGGTGACAGAGTGAGACTGTCAAAAAAAAGAAAAAAAAAAAGAAAATCTGAACAGATCAACAGGAAGATTGAATAAATAGTAAAAAGTCTTCCATCAAAGAAAAGCCCAGGACCTAATGGCGTCACTGTTGAATTCTACCAAACTTTTAAAGAAAAACTAATACCAATCCTTCACAAACTCTTCCAAAAAATCGAAGGGGAAATAATAGTTTCCAATTCTTTTTATGAGCCCAGCATTACCCTCATACCAAAGCCAGACAAGGATATCACAAGAATAAAAAACTAAAGGCCACTGTCTTTGATAAATACAGATGTAAAAATACTCAATAAAATGCTAATAAACTGAATTTCACAATATATTAAGAGGTTCATTCACTATGATCAAATGAGATTTATCTCTGGCATGCAAGGATGGTTCAACATATGCAAATCAATATCACATAAGAATGAAGGGAAAAAATTATATAATCAATAGATGCATAGAAATAATTTGACAAAATTCAACATCTTTTCATGATTAAAAACTCTCAACAAATCAATGTACCTCAACATAATAAAGGACATAGATGATAAGCATAGGTAACATTACATTCAATGATGAAAAAATAAAACATTTTCCTCTAAGATCCAGAGGAACACAAGGATGCCCACTCTTGCCACTTATATTGAACACAGTATTAGAAGACTTTACCAGAGTAATTAGGCAAGAGAAAAAAAGAAAAGGCATCCATAAAGGAAAAAGTAGAATTGTTGCTGTTTGTCAACAATATGATCTCGTATGTAGAAAACGCTAAAGATTCCACCATATAAAACTGCTAGAACTAGTAAATATAGGCTGGGCACAGTGGCTCACGCCTGTAAACCCAGCACTTTGGGAGGCTGAGGCAGGAGGATCACTTGCAGTCAGGAGTTCAAGACCAGCCTGGCCAACATGGTGAAATCCCATTTCTACTAAAAATACAAAAATTAGCCGGGCATGGTGGAACATGCCTGTAATCCCAGCTACACAGGAGGCTGAGGTGGCAGCATCGCTTGAACCTGGTAGGCGGAGGTTGCAGTGAGCTGAGATCGCACCACGGCACTCCAGGATGGGCAACAGAATGAGATTCTGTCTCAAAAAAAAAAAAAAAAGAAGAACTAATAAATACAGTTAAATTGCAGAATACAAAATCAACACACAAAAATCAGTAGCACTTCTATACACTAACAAACTTTCTGAAAAAAAAGTCATTTACAATAGTTGTAAAAAAATACTTATGAATAAATTTAAGATGGTGAAATAACTGTACCCTGAAAACTATAGAAAATTAAAAAGAAAAAGAAAAGAAATTAACAAAGACATGGATAAATGGAAAGATATCCCATGTTCATGGATTGGAGGAATTAATATTGTTAAAATGTCCGTTCTGCCTAAAGCAATCTACAGATTCAATGCAGCAATCCCTAATAAAATTTCAATAGCATTTTTCATAAAAATAGGCAAAAGAATTGTAAAATTCAAATGGAACCACAAAATAAATTCATATGGAGCCCTCAAATGGCCAAGGCAATATTGAACAAAAAGAACGAAGCTAGAGACGTCACACTTCCTGATTTCAAACTACACTACAAAGCAATAGTAACTTAAAAAGCATGGTACTGGCATAAAAATAGACACATTGACCAGTAGAAAAGAATAGAGAGCCCAGAAATGAAACACATTTGTAGCCAATTGACTCTTGACAAAGGTATCAAGAACATATAATAGGGAAACGACTGTCTCTTCAGTAAATGGTGCTAGGTAAATCAGACATCCATATGTAGAAGACTAAAACTTGACCCTTATCCTCACCCTACATACAGAAATCAGTTCAAAATGGATTAAAGACTCAGACATAAGACCTGACACTGAAAAACCACTAGAAGAAAACAGGGGAAAAAACACAAGACACTATTCTGGGCAATAACTTTTTAGATTTGACCTCAAAAGTGCAGGCAACAAAAGCAAAAACAGACAGACCCATCCAAATATAAAGTTTCTGCACAACACACTCTGCAAAATAACAGAGTAAAGAGACAAGCTACAGACTGAGAGAAAAGATGTGCAAGCCATACATCTGATAAGGGGTTAATATACAAAATATATATGGAACTCAACAACACTACAGAAAAACATTCTGATTTAAAAACAAACAAGGAACTTGAATAGACATTTCTCAAAAGAAGACATACAAATGGCCATGAGATACATGAAAAGATGCTCATCACCAGGGAAATAAAAATTTAAACCACAATGAGATATCACCTTACATCTGTCAGAATGATTATTATTAAAAAAAAAAAAAAAGAAAACAAACATTGGCAAGAATGTGGAGGAAAGGGAACTCCTGTACACTGTTGGTGAAATGTAAATTAGTATGACTATTATGGAAAAGTATACGGAGGCTCCTTTAAAAAATTAAAAACAGAATTACCATATGATCCAGAAATCCCACTTCTGGGTATTTACCCATAAGATTTGAAATCAACACATTGAAGAGATATCTGCACTCTCATGTGCATTGAAGCACTATTCACAGTAGACAAGTTATAGACTCAATCTAGGTGTCCATCAGCAGATAAAAGGATAAAGAAAATGTGGTACATACACACAATGGAATTTTATTCAGCCTTAAAAAAGAAAAAATTCTGTCATTTGTGACAACATGGATGGACGTGGAAAGCATTATGCTATGTGAAATAAACCAGACAAGGGAAGACAAATACCACATGTTCTCATATACATAACATCTAAAACAATAAAATACAAAGAAGCAGAGAGTAGAATGGTGGATACCAGAGACTGAGAAGGTGGGCAGAATGTGGAGATGATGGTCAAAAGGTACAAAATCTCAATTAGAAGAAATAAGATTTTTTTCTTTGACATATAACGCACAGCATGGTGAATATAGTAATAATGTATACTTCAAAATCACTAAGAGTATACATTTCAAACATTCTCACCACAAAAAATAAGTATTTGAGATCATGAACATTTTAACTGCTTGATTTAATTATTCCACATTATATTCATAAATTACAGTATCACTTTGTACCCCATAAATATACAACTATAATTTGTCAGTTACAATTTAAAAAATAAAAATTAAAAAAAGAACGTTAAACTGAGACAACTCAAAACCTGAGAAAAGTTCACTGATTTGGCAATTTCCAGGCCACTGATAACTATCATTAGTAAAATTTACTAGGTACTGTGGACTGAAGTCAGACTTCAAGTTACCAGATCTTCCATGTTGCATTTTCCCACATACCATGTAAGTGTAGACATATTTGCTTCCCTACTGTTTCAGAATTTGCCCAAAGAAGAAGTTAGGAAACAGGAAGGGAGGAGAGAAGGAGGGAAGAAAAGAGGAAGGGAAGGAGCGAGGGAAGGAGGGAAGGAAGGAGGGAGAAGGGAGGAAAGGATGGAGGGAAAGAGGGAGGGAGGCATGGGAGGGCAGGAGAGAAGGAGGGAAAAAGGGAGGGAGGCATGGGAGGGCAGGAGAGAAGGAGGGAAAAAGGAAGGAAGGGAGGGAGGGAGGGAAAGGAGGAGGGAGGGAGGGCAAGCAGGAAGGCTTAAACCTGGGTTTGCATAGGGCTGACACCACCAGTGGTCCATAACCCCTAAGGGTACAAAGAGAGAGGGAGCAACCGCTGTTAGTCTCCCACCTTACCTAGTGGGAACTGAAAATTAGACTACTAATGTTGGTGAAGCTCTGTAAACAGGCTAATACATGATGCATTTTACTAAGTGAAGAAATAAATCTAAAAAGAAGCAAAGCAAGTCAAGGTAGAAACTTTTGGTATGGAGGGGAGAAAAATTAACACTCCCCTATCTCCCTACTTTTATTCTTCTCCACACACAGCCATGATCAAGACAAGATATTCCACCTCCAAAGAGATGCAGGGAAGTTCAAGGATATTGCCAAGGCTGTGTTCTCCAGAGTTAAGACTTTCCAAGAGATCAAAATGTCAGTGGAGATGGGTGTGTGGCTCTTTCTGTCTTCATCTTCCACTAAGAAGGCTGGTAACAATATGGCATAGCCAGAGGCCTGACCCCTGGGAAACACTAAGCCATTCCTTTTTTTTTAATTTTTTCCTCTCTTTTCTCTCTCCTCTCTCTCATCTAGACTCAGTCTAAGGTGTAGTAGTTACCTGTGGCTTAGATCAGCTCTGCTTTAGACTACTGGGCAAATGCATAGCCCTTTTTTAAATTATTATTATTTTTATGACTCTTGCCTCTTCTACTGGTTCTAGCTGATACACATCTACTTGAAAGAGTGAGGGAAGCTTTCTTACATGAAAATATTAACATCCGAGACTGAAGTTTAAACACTGAGATAAATATACAGGGAAAGTCAAAGCCACCTTTGTCTCCAGACTAGTAGGTAGGTATAGGAAATAGAGAAACGTGTACCTCAGCATAATGAAAAGAGCTTCCGTGCTTTGCATGCCTGTTATCTCTCTCAGAGATGCTGTTGGGATGCATCTGGGATAGTGTGCTAGTACTTCCCAGTCCTCTGGTCAAATGCCACCACAACAATTTCTTAATATTCCATCCCAACATCTCTAAAAGAAGCCAACATTCATTAATTCAAAGAACCCAAGAATTATTTTGCATTAATTATAACCAACTCCTAAAAAATCCAAGACTTATTTTGTATGAATTATAAGCAAACCCCTAAAGGAGTCTCTCTGTAAGTTATTTTCAAGTGTTTAATGTTCTGAGAATATTAATATACATGAACTGTTCCCAACTCCAATCATTGTTCTTGTTATTAGTTTTTCACAATCTGTTAGAGAGCTAATATAAGAATATACTTTGAATTTCCAAGCTTTAGAAAGTGCTTTATATCTCATTTTTAATGATTTGAAAATACAACACTCTAAATCAAAGGTAACCTTCCTGCATAGAGGCTTTCTTCTGGCTAATTTTACATTTACATCATGCAAACATGTGGTCACTTACACTAGGGTTTGTTAAAATCAACCTAAACACACAATCTGGAAAAGAAGTATAAAACCATTTGTGAAATTCAATGTGGGGACA
The DNA here is from genome assembly GCF_028858775.2 of Pan troglodytes. Lineage (NCBI taxonomy): Eukaryota > Metazoa > Chordata > Mammalia > Primates > Hominidae > Pan > Pan troglodytes. Next base: position 45,490,038 of record NC_086015.1, read on the forward strand.
TAATTCTTTCCCAAACTGATCAATGATCAACCACTAAAACCAGAAGTCACATTAAATCAGTTAAGTTAAAAAGTCTGTTTTTAAACTGAAGAACTTGGACAGTGAAAGTGGCAATGCCTGCTTTGGACATACTGACAGGTTATAAATGTAAGTATCTGTGAACTGTGGGGTCGCCATGGAGCCATGGAGCACCAAGGGCATGCAGCCTCTTCTGGCCAAAGGTTAACAAGCAACCACTCACATACAGCATGGCCCCACATGACAATGTGACCAAACATCTATGAGGTTAAACATTTCTGAATCATCTCAGTGTAAGATTTGCCTATGCTATTTTAGCCCTGTTAAGCATGGGTCTAACATGCTCACCTAGGTTGGCATAAGTGCTAATACAAGACCACATAGGTGTCTACATTGTGCTTGTCACCAGGCCAATGCCTTTCAAACCCAGCTCTACTCCTCCTCCTGCATTTGTACTCCCAACTCTGCAGTCCCCTTGGCCTAGAGCTTTCAGTTTGGCTTCTTAACCTGAAATCCTCACCCTCATCCATGGGTCTAAGCTCCAGGGCCCATGGGAGTTTAACCTTCTCTAGTCAGGGGAAGGACATCAAACACATTTAGCTCAATGAGTATGATGAGCTAATTCACAATTCTGGGCTTTGCTGAAGTAAAGTACCCCATCAAATTCTATAATCCGAAAGAACCTGATGAATCACATGCTGAGACTTCTCAAGTAAGACAGAAGCTAATGTTTCAACAAAATGTTTTCTTTCAAAAATCTGGAAAGTCTCTGTATTCAGTACATTCATTTTGAATTACTTTCCTAAGAAAATTTTGTATATTAGAGTATCTTAAACCAGCCCAGCTCCCTTCTGAGCCCACAATGGTCTCTGGATCCTCCTATGATTAGCAAAGATTACTGTGTTGAATTATTCCAAGCATATAATTTATTCTGGTAGCCTGTCCCAAGTGAGTGCCATGCCCTTTTCTGGTTTAGGCAGAAATCCTGAATTTTTGCTGCATGGCCAAAAAGAAGTCCAAGTTACTTACTTGAGAGTGAAAAGTTTCGGATGGGATAAACTCAATTATAAAATCCCTGAAAGGAGAAGTTTAACCCTTGAGGGATTTCTGCACTGAAGATATACTCATTTTGACTACTCATAGCTCAAGTGGCTTAGGATTAATTTAAGCAAATATGCCTGGAAGGATTTTTGTGAGAATACAGAAAGTAGGAGTGGTTGGTAATTTCATACTCAAAACTTAAGATACAATGTTACTTATGACTAATTCAAAAACTAAATTCTATTCTTAGCTCAACGTTACATAAACTTACTTTCCAATTACGTCCAGGTAATAAGATGGTTAAAGAATGATTGATCATATATTCTAATGCCCAGGAAAGTTCTGGGAAGAGAATAGAGTGGAGATGCAGAGAAGAAAATCCTCTTGGGGTGGGAGTGATCCCTCATCAGCAGCACAGCCTGGGGTCTATCCCCAAAAACCTGAAAGCTTTATCAATTCAATTCCAACTTTAATTCAGCACTTGCTGAATTATAAGAGATTTTTGCAAGCTGGGCAATGAACTGGAGAACAACCTTTAGAGCCCTACACCTCAGAAAATCTTCAGCCCTTCTCCTTTTTCCTCCCCTGTCATCTACTTCTGAGACGGTAAGTAAACATTCGGGAGAAAATCAGCATCACTCTTTCACTCACTGGTTCATTTGCAATACGCTAAGCATTTATAATGTAAATTTTACAATGCCAGACTGAAGGAATTACAAAAAAAGTAAGGAATAGTCTCTTCCCTTCACAGCCCATATAAATATATTGGAATATGAACTGGATCACAGGATAAAGCACCAGTTGGTGCTGTTGGTCGGAGAAGATGATGATCAACGGGAAGGCAGGGAAAGTTATTGTGGGGAAGGAGAGACTTGAAGTGGACTTTGCAGGTCATCCGGATTTGGACAGGTAGAATGGAGGAAGAAAGGCAAGACAGGCTTGGTTAGTAAACAATGAGAAAGACTCGCAGTTGGGATTTGAACATGCTGTATTCAGGCAATTGTGGGAAGGCTAGAAGCTAGGGCCTGTGAAAAACAGCAGTGACAGGTAGGGCATAAGAGTAGAGAGACGTGGCATGCAGATTCCTAAAACTCCTAAAGGACAGGAGACACTAGATTTTATCCTGTAGGCAATACAATATAGCAACAATTTCTCCCATTGGTTTCTTATTATAAAAGCAATATATATTCATTATAGACAAATTCCTATTTTTCATTTTTCCTTATCATACTCTGTAAAAATTCAAATAATACCAATGTGTATATTTGTATATAAAAGTATCATACAGACCAGGCATGGTGGCTCACGCCTGTAATCTCAGCACTTTGGGAGGCCAAGGCAGGCGGATCGAGAGGTCAGGAGATCAAGACCATCCTGGCTAACACGATGAAACCTTGTCTCTACTAAAAATACAAAAAATTAGCCAGGCGTGGTGGCGGGCGCCTGTAGTCCCAGCTACTCGGGAAGCTGAGGCAGGAGAATGACGTGAACCTGGGAGGCGGAGCTTGCAGTGAGCCGAGATTGCACCACTGCACTCCAGCCTGGGTGACAGAGCGAGACTCCGTCTCAAAAAAAAAAAAAAAAAAAGTATCATACAGACAATGAGAACTTCATGGACATCCCATTTCCTCAAAATGTATTATATGTAAGTTTGCTATAGATTCTAAGTATATGAGATATTTGTAAATACACAGATGTATTACACATGGGATATATTCTATAGCTTACTTTTTTTTTCCACTGAAGAATACAGTTGACCCCTGAACAACATGGGTTTGAACTATATCCACTTGAATGCAGATTTTCTTCTGCCTCTGCCACTCCTGAGATAGCAAAACCAACCTCTCCTCTTCCCTGTCCTCCTCAGTCTACTCAATGTGAAAATAAAAATGAAGACCTTTACGGTGATCCACTTCTACTTAACAAATATATCTTCTCTTCCTTATGATCTTCTTAATAACATTTTTTCTCTAGTTTTATTGTATAATATTCTATAGTTTTATTTTAAGAATATAGCATATGTATTAGTCCATTCTCACACTGCTAATAAAGACATACCCAAGACTGGGTAATTTATAAAGGAAAGAGGTTTAATTCACTCATAGTTTCACAGGGCTGGGGAGGCCTCAGGAAATGTACAATCATGGTGGAAGGGGAAGCAAACACGTCCTTCTTCACATGGCAGTGGCAAGGAGAAGTGCAGAGTGAAGGGGGTAAGGCCTCTTATAAAACCATCAGATCTCATGAGAACTCACTATCATGAGAACAGCCTGGAGATAACTGTCCCCATGATTCAATTACCTTTCACCAGGTCCCTCCCATGACATGTGGGGATTATGGGAGCTACAGTTCAAGATGAGATGTGGGTAGGGACACAGCCAAACTGTATCAGTGTATAATACATAAAACATACAAAATGTATGTTAATAAACAGTTTTATGTTATCAGTAAGGCTTCCAGTCAACAGTAGGCTATTAGTAGTTAGGTTTTTGGGTGGTCAAAAGTTACATGGAGGCTTTTTACCGTGTTGGGGCTGACACACCTAACCCCCACGTTGTTCAGGGGTCAGCTATGTATAAGAGACATATTACCATACTTTTAACATATTTAACGTGTTTTAATTTAAACTGCTGTGTCTTGTTCTAAAAATACAAACCCTTAATATCATTAACAATGCCGAGGCAGAGAAACAGTGAAGTTCAGGTGTCAGAGGTGTTTGAACCAGACTGACTCCATCTTGAATAGGGTAAGGCTGAAATCTACTGGGCTGCATTCCCAGGAGGTTAGGCATCCTTAGCCTTTAGATATTTACGGTTAAAGGAACAGATTAATAACATTTACTAAACAGACCTAGACTTAGGAATGTCCTGATATCCCACTGTCTTAAGAACAAAAGCATTCCTAATTTTGCTTTAAAGATAATATTGATTTTTGCAAAATAATTAAGAAAATTAATCCTTTATCACAAACCCTTGTAGTAGAGCACATGACCCTATGATTTTTTTTGTTGTTGTTGTTATGCTATATATAAACAAGCATTGTACCTAGGGTGGGTGCGTTCCTCCTCTTACTTTTGGGAATGTCCTACTTCGCCTATGAAGTAGCTATTCTTTCACCACTTTACTTAATATATTTGCTTTCACTTTGCACTGTGGAATCACCCTGAATTCTTTTTTGCGTGAGATCCAAGAACCCTCTTTTGGGGGCTGGATCAGGACCCCTTTCTGGTAACACAGGTACCACCTAGTTACTGTACAGCAGCCAGTCTGCACGAGGGCACTGGCTCCCAGGCCACAGCCAGCTGTTTCCTTCCCTTGGCACTTCAGAAAAGGGTCTAGGAAGGAGAAAATGGCATCCTTCTGAGAAACACATTTCAACATTTGAAAGCTGGGAGTAGCAGTGATGGTGTCTTATTTCAAGGACAAGGGAGCCAGAAGCTGGGTTACAACAAGTATATAAAAAAGCAAGCTATGGCCAGAGAGGAGAAACTTGGGGCAAGGGGCTTCAGATGTCAAGTTTGGGCCCTCAGTTCCAGATGTACCTGGGACATAAAAATAGTTCTTGCCTAAATGAAGATATTCTCCTTTTCACTTGGCTATGGTGAGTTAAGTTTCTAATATGAGCAGGTAAGAGTCCTAAGCAACAAAATGACTGGAAGTTGTTGTGTTTTTTAAATCTTCTAGATTAGCAGTCTCCAGTTGTCAAAATTCAAGTTACTTTCTTGACTCCATACATTTTCCCTCCCTTTTCCCTTTCTTTCAATCTGTTTGTTCAGAGTCAGAAGTCTTACAGCAGTCCCAGGTTACCTTCCTCTCTCTGCAGACAAGTACTTTCAATTCCTTTTTTAAAAAAATTTAGTTCACAGAGAGCTTTAAATAGTTTATTCTGTTGTTCAGATTTTTTAAATTTTTTAATTTTTGTGGGTACGTAATAGGTGTAAGGTGTATATATTTATAAGGTACATGAGATATTTTGGTGCAGGCATCTGATGTATAATAATCACATCAGGGTAAATGGTATAGCCATCACCTCAAGCATTTATCCTTTGTGTTACAACTAATCTAATTATACTCTTAGTTATTTTTAAATATACAATTTAATTAGTATTGACTATAGTCACCCTGTTGTGCTAGCAAATACCAGATCTTATGCATTCCTTCTCTTTTTCTGTACCTGCTAACCATCCCCACTTTAGTCCTACCTCCCACTACCCTTCCCAGTCTCTGGGAATAAGATCATTCCATCCTATCTCCATGATTTCAATTGTTTTAATTTTTAGCTCCCAAAAATAAGTGAGAACATGTGAAGTTTCACTTATTTTACTTATTTTATTTACCTCCATCTCTTTAAATAACACATTTGCTCTGCTGCTTCAAGATTTTTTTAATTTTAGGCATTATCTACTGACTTCCTACCATGGAATATGAAGACGAAGCTCTCTTTCCCCATCCCCACCTCATATGCATACTGTTTCCACCCCCACACCCCCATACGGTTATCTCTTAATTTTGGTCAGATTGATATTCAGAGACTACATTGCTGTGACTGTATAAACACTATTCCCAAGTAAATAATGTAGAAAATAATGATTATCCTTTCCTGGGCAACTTTCTGTTTTCCCTGGAATTAACAGTTTAGAAGACTCAATCCTCATTTAAATGATGTTTTGAGAATGTGGAAAGCTGAATAATGCTCCCCCACCCCACCCAAAGACATCCACATCCTAATCCCTGGACCCTGTGAATATGATCTTACATGGGAAAAGGGACTTTGCAAATGTGATTAAGCTAAGAATCTTGAGATGGGGCATTTTCCTGTAATATCCAAGTGGGCCCATTATAATCAAAAGGATCCTCATCAGAGGGAGGCAGGAGACCAGGCTGAATACTACAAGACGTATGACAGAAGCAAGAAGTTGAAGTGTTGCAAGGAAGGGACCAGAAGCCAAAGAATGCAGGGGGCCTCTGAGGCTATTCAGCTTGGTTTTCCAAGGCAAGGAAACAGAAGCCCCCAGAAGGAATGATGCCCTGACAATATCTTGACTTTGGACTTCTGACCTCCAGAAGCTTGTGTCTTTTCTACCATGTCAAAAGGAAACTAATATAAGGAGGTAGCAAACGTAATTTCTTTAACCTAGTCTGTTGTCTTTACCAAGAAGTCTTCAGCCACTGTTCCTAGTAATGAGATGCACTTCTGAGTCAGCATCAGGTGATGGACCAGGAACTTACAGAACCCAATTTGATACTGATAATATCAATAAATATAGGATGTCTCCAATACCTATCAAATACATTTATCAAATAAATATTAGAGACACCCTATATTTACTATATTGCTTTGTGGGAAAAATTTTATAAATCGGCTCATTTTTGGTCTGTCAAAATGGGATGAAAACTATACTGTTTAAATTGTAACAGAGAAAACCCCCTGGACTGGGCGCCTGGAGATATACATCCTGGTCTCAGCACTACCACACCTGAGTGACTTTTTTTTCTTTCTTTTCCTTTTTTTTTTTTTTTTTTTTTTTTTTGAGATGGAGTCTCGCTCTGTCACCCAGGCTGGAGTGCAGTGGTGCAATCTCAGCTCACTGCAAGCTCCGCCTCCCGGGTTCACGCCATTCTACTGCCTCAGCCTCCGGAGTAGCTGGGACTACAGGCGCCTGCCACCACACCCGGCTAATTTTTTGTATTTTTAGTAGAGACGGGGTTTCACCGTGTTAGCCAGGATGGTCTTGATCTCCTGACCTTATGATCCGCCCGCCTTGGCCTCCCAAAGTGCTGGGATTACAGGCGTGAGCCACCGCGCCCGGCCTGAGTGACCTTTTTACACAGGCTTAATTTCCTCATTTGAAAATGGAGAACGACCACCACGTGATATCTGAGGTTTCTTTCCACTCTGATACTTTATAAGTCAGATTGTGGTAAATGAATATTATTTATCTCTAAACCTGTTAAAACTCTACATAAAATTATTTCCATAAATTTTCAATAAAGATGTATGATAACAAACTGTAACTATCATTTATAAGTCAATATTCTAAAGCTAAAAATCAGACATTGGAATAACCTAGTGTAAAGAAAAAGTAACAACAGCAAATACCTATATGGTTCTTTCCATGTGCCAGGTATTATTCTAAGTGCTTTACCATATCTAAGGCATATCCCTTCAACAACTCCATTTCACAGATGATGAAACTGAAACTCAGGAGGTTAAGTAACTTTCCCAAGACCATGTGGCTCCATGGTCTGTGCTATTAGCCATTTTGCAAGACTGCTTTCCTGTAACTAAAATGACAGAAAAGGGGAAAAGGAAGAAAATAAGATCATCTAGCAAGTTTAAAGTGTGAATGCAACAAATAAACAACCAACAACACCCAGATATGTTTAAAAAGGTGTGATTGGGAACAGAAAAGAATAAGAAAGGAAAGGGGGAATGCTTCCCATAGGAAGTTCAATCTCTCCCCCAACTACAGAAATATAAAAGGCTAAAAAATAAGTAAATAAGAAGGGATAGAAAATTGTTATGGCAGCAAGAAATTCTACCTTGAAAATAAATCTGCTTTGCTAAAATCTTATTTTGCAGAAGTTATTTGAGCATTTCTATACAGAAGGGCATCTATTATCCCATGACAATCTTTTACTTCAGTGGCATCTTTCTGCAATAGTTAATTAACAGCTGCCACTCAGAGTGAGTCAATTCTAGCTGATGTTGCGGGAGGTGTAGAGCCGTATTCGATATTCAACACCAGTGCTGTCAAGTAAATGACAACAATCAGCAGGGAGCGCATTTCATTTTCAGTTTTCTGGTGGAGAAAATAAATATTAAGAAGAATTGACGTGCAGCTTTTACATATCAAATCTCTAAAAAATTTGAAGTCACACTGAAATCAATTCAAGTTATAAGGGGACTTCTAAATGCTCACTTAAATATGAATGTAAAAAATGAAGCTGGCAGAAATAGCCATAAAGGAAAATAAATAAGGAAACGTGGTTAAATGCAAAATAACATAATATTCATTCTTTACCTCCTTGCACTTGATCTCCGGATGGCTCTAAACATATCTGACCTTTTGGAAACTGCCGTTCCTTGGTTTGCTGGACACCTCACTCTTCTGGGTTTCCTCCCTGAACATTCCTTTCCAGTTTCCTGGAGCTTTTTTCCCTTTACCCCACAATCAAGCATGTGCACATATCTCATGAATATCAGTCTTCCTATTATACCATAAATTCCACAGGGGCGGGAATATAAAGGGCTAAAAAATAATTGCAGTAATTGGGCTATTACTGCATCACCTAGCCTTGCACAGCCCCTGGCTCATAGCAGGTATTCAAGAAATGTGTGGAATAACTGACATTACAACATGACCAAAGAAGGCTTCATTCTAGAAATTTGTTGCCAATGAATCATTAGAAAACCCATTAATGAACATTAAAGTGTGCAGAAATAAACAAAGGTAACCCAAATGAGAACAAGTAGAGGCTACTCAGAGCTTGCTATAGCAAGAGAATTGGCCATCATTTACATTTGACGGAGACTCAAAGGCAGGCAGGGGAGTGGGAGAGTTTTATCACGAAAAGACTGAAACGTGTCAGGTATGCACTGATGTTGTTGGCATGGGGAGGAAGCATGGAGGTAGACGGCCTAACTAGAAGTAGAGCAATTTGTGCTATTGGTTTGGGGAGCGTTTTTTTATTTCTATAGTTGGTCCTGAGTTGGAAGTACGGGCAAAAATCATAGAAGCTAGTAGTTACTGACAAAGTCCTGACCAATTTGGGCCAATTTCTGCAGAGGTTGTGGTTTGGCCTTCTGGACTAACTGCAGAGGTTATTTATCAGTGTTCTATTTTCATATACAATCTGGCCATTGACCATTTGTATACACAATCTCAAGGGAAACACTAGAAGCATATCCATTAAAGTCAGGAAATAAGGATGCCTACTCTCCCAATTTTGTACTCAGATTTGGTTAGGTAATCTAGCCAAAGCAATAAAAAAAGGAAATAAGCTGACAATACCCGAAACAAATCGTTAAAATTATCCTCAATTATAGATAATGTGATTGAGAACCCAGGAGAAATGAAAAGAAACTCTTACTTATCAGTACGTAGTTTCCTTTAATATCAACAATATCCAGAAAAAACATATAATTTAAAAATCTCTTTCATAACTAAACTACAACTTAAGCTATTTCTTAGGAATCAATTTGATCAGAAATGTGAGACCTATGCAAATAATAATATAACACATTATGTAAAGATATAAAAGGAAAACTGAATAAATGGAAAGGTACAAGACCTTCAATTAAAAGTATCTGTGAAGATACAATCCAAATTGGCATATAATTAATATTGGTGATCAAAATCTTATTGGGATTTTTGAGGAACATAACAAAGTTATGTTTTAAAGTTGATTTTATAGTTCATTTGAAAAGATAAATGCATAAGAACGGTGGGATATTTTTGTAAAAAGAGAATTAAGTACTTGCCCTATCAAATATCAAAATATATTCCATTACTACAATAACAAAAATGTTCTGATTCCAATACAGGAATTAAGAGCTATACCAATGGGACAAAACAGAGTCTAGACGTAGATAATAGGAATGTGGTATATGGATATATGAATTCTTGTATAAACAGGGGTTTCAAATTCTATGAGGAATAAGTAATTATGGTATAACTACCTAACCATTAACAAAATTCAGGCTAAATCTCTACACTTCATATCATTCATAAAAACAAATCCCAGCCAGAATAAGGCTCTAAATATAAAAACAATCTCTCAAGTGTGAAAGGTTACCAGAAGGCATAACAGAAAACATTGATACATATGACAATAAAAAAGTTTCTAATTGCTACATGACAAAAGACTAAAGTTAACATATATTTTTAACAAAAGTTATATAATGTGTAAATATCCCTAATATAAAAATTATTTTGCTAGTGATTCTTACAAATCACTAAGAAAAAGACAAATACCCCAGTTACCCATGAGCAAAGAATAAGGGACAGCTATTTACCAAAGAAATACAAATGATCAATGATTCTATGAAGAGTGCTCAGTTTAACAAAGACAACTACTTGGAAGGGGAAGGAAACAATGAGATTGGAAACCATTATAAAAGATGAAGTAGAAATACATGCAAGGCATAGAATTACATCTATGACATAAAATATGGACAACCAAGTTAGAGAACAATACATAGAGAATAATGCAAGTTTAGTTTCTAGCATATATATTACAGATATTTGAGAGTAACTTTTTAATTGAATACTTCCTACTTTTCAAGCATCATGCTATTTTACACACAGTATGTTTACACACATTATCTCATCCTCTACGACCACTCAGTTATTATTCCCATCCCTCTGCATAGGAAAAAGTGGAGACGGTCCAGAGAGTTGGAAATTAGGCATGAACCCAGGCAAGCTAACTCCAGACCTGGATTCTTCCTCATTACCTAGTTGTGCTTGGTAAGCTCTACACACACACATAACCCAGATCATCTCTGGGAATGAGTTTACTTTTAACTTCATACGCTTCTGCATTAGTTGAATTTTTATCATGAATAGGAATTACTTTTGTGACTGGAAAAGATACAGATATTTAACATCTTGCAAAGAATTAAAAAGAAGGATTGACAGTACTTCAAGCATTTTAAATTGTGGCCTGAAACTTACCAATTTGCTAACAGTGAGTAAGGCTCCTATACAGGGTTCAGTTTGTACCTCTGTAACACCAAGTGAAACTCTTGCTACATTCTGACACTTTTGTAAGATTTGTTCCACTTTGAAGAAAGTTTCAAGTGCCTTAGCTATGAGAAAGCTTGATACTCAGAAAAGTACCACTTGGCCACTTGTGGGACATTAAAGTGCTGGCTTTGCTTGCCTAAATGGGATGACTGTGGCACAGGGGCATGATGTGAAAATCAAGGATATAAAAAATAGAGCTGAGAAAATGACACACTCCAGCCATCCTTCCTGCAGGTCTCGGAGTAAGAGGAACTCCTTCCTTCTCAGGAGCCCCTCTTGGTGAGCACCCCTCCCACTGAGGCTCTATCTCAGGCCCCTTCTGCCTCCTCCAAACCCCCAACCCCTGACCCTCAGTTTATCCACTTTCATGTAAGTTTCCTTCAACTCTCCCTTTCATCTGTCTTTTCTCAAATATGCCAATTTCTCAATTCCTAAGGAAACCTTCAACTGGTGCTCCCTGAAAATGCCATCCTATCCTTCTTTTACTGACGACATAGGCAAGTTTTCTTTCTATTTTTCCTACTGAAGTCATGATTAGAATTTTCAAAAGATACTTTACTGACAAACACTTCAGCATTAGATCATCTATTCTCTGCACTGGCTTATTTCTCACTGCCCTGCTGGATTTCCAGTTGCTCATCACTAGCTGACTTGTAATATAATCCTTTATCAGGTACAGTGGGATGGTAATGAGGTCCTCAGAAGACTGAAAGTATTCAATAGAGGGCAGTGTGTGATGTAACTCACGCTTTCATTCTCTTGCTTGGCCCCATGCCTCACAATCCTCGTGTAAGGAAGCCAAATCCTACTAAGAGTGCAATGAACCAAGGTGCAACACCATCCCCCTTCCTGGCACAATCTTTTCTCCCCATGACCCCCCACCTCAGTAGGATTAGATGCTTTCTCCCTAAGCTTCATCTGTCCAGGCACTATCTGCAAAGTCCTTTCCTGTATAGGAAATGTAGTTGCTTTGCAATTTTTTCAAGGAAGTCAGCACTAACACAATCTAAGATCTAGTAAATACTAGTTCTCCTGTGGACTCAAATCATCCCACTCCAGGAAAACTGCCCCTCAGATGTCACCTCCTACCAGTCTTGGCTAGTAAAAGTCTAGTTACTAGATTTTAAACATGATAAAGCCTAAAACATTAATATTAATACACACAGGGTATGACTAGGATTAGTCTCACATAGGAATCTTTTTCTTTCCCAACTTTATTTATTTACCTGATTCAGAGGACAGGACTCCCAAACTGACATCTGCAGGAACAGTCAAAAGGCATAATGACTTTTTCTGTCCCTATGATTTGAAACCTTGGTGGCAATGCTATCTTCACCCATTCAACCCATAGCTGTTACTCAGTCCTGACTGTGCCCCTTTTGCTGTGTCTCTGAAATGATTCTGTATATTACGGTTCCTTTCCTGATCCAGTTCTGGTGTTCATCACTATATATGTAACTGGTTTAGCTTTCTAACAGTTCTCTCTGCCTCTGATCTCCATCACATGATTGGGGCAGCTAATCATGCTTAACATCATTGACATAATGTTCCTCCACTGATAAGGGAGCCTGAGCATCACGCCATCACTTACCTGACCCAGTCTGAGTTCAGCCCAGCATTCAAGTTCCTCCACACTCCAGCTCCAGCACAGACCCACACTTCCAGCCAGAATGTATGTTCATAGCTGACTGTGGTCTCATCATTCGCTCTTGCCTCTGTGCTCTGTTCCCACTGTTCTTTTCAGCTGAAATGCTCTTGCCTTCTTACATTACTGACAGCCTCTGCTTCCCTCAAGGTACACATTCCTCCACTCACTACTTTCTTCTTTCAGTGCTTCTGTTCATACCATTCAATTTTGCAATATCATCATATATTGCTTTTTATCCTTTCACATAAAATGTTTTTCCCCAACTAGAATGCAAGCTCCTCAAAGAATGGAACTCTAATCGAAGGCAAAACACATTTTTAAAATATTGAATATATATTTGAACTGAGCAAGATGCTTCTTGAGAGTTTTCTACAATGTCTACCATGGTTTGGGAATATTAAAGGTATTCACTGAATACTTTTTGAATGAACCAATCAACAAGTAAATTAACTGGGATAAGAGAGACTATAAGATAACACTACTGGTGCTTAAGGACATGGACTACATCTTCTAAATCATTATACCCAGAAACGCTCTCAGTAGCTGACACCAATCAATGCTCAATAAATGTCTGTGTAAGGAAAACAGACAAAGATGGAACAGTATTTAGGTGAAAGTCACAAAAATCACAGAATTTGTTGCAAAAAGAAAAAGAGTAATAACCATAAAAGATGGAATAAAAGATCCCATTTACAATAGCAAGGAAAAGATGAGATCACTGAGAACACATTTAACAAGAACTGTCTAAGGTCTATGTGAAGAAATACTTAAAACACTATTCAGGGACACAGAGGCAGACGGCCTTAAACAAATAAAGAGCCATAGCATATTTTTGAATAGGAAAGCTCAATTTCTAAAACATGTCAATTCTTCCTAAATTAATCTATTAATTCAGAGTAATTGCCATAAAATAAATACTCAACATGTTATTCAATCTATAGAAGCTATTACAAAGTTGTTTTGGAAAAAATAAAAAATAAAATAAAATAGTAAGAAAACTGCCAAAGAAGGTAAAGTAAGTGGAAGCAAAAATGACCACAACCATATATCTAAATACTTGACAATACTACAAAATTTAAAAGAGTTTGGCACTGGAACATAAGTAGAAAAATGAAAGGGAAAAAGAGGACTAAAATCTACATGAAAATATATACAAATTAGGTACAAAAATATGGCATTTCAGATCAGTGGAGAAAAGATGAAATAGTCAGTTAACAGCATCATTACTAATGAGTAGCCACAAAATAAATCCTACTCCCACAACTTATAACACAATACATTCCAGGTGGCCCAATGATTTAATAATCAAACTGAATCCATAAAATTAATAGGAAAAAAAAGAATTTTTATATATTTTTTTATTCATTTGCTTTATTTTTATTTTTTTAAATATTATTATACTTTAAGTTTTAGGGTACATGTGCACAATGTGCAGGTTAGTTACATATGTATACATGTGCCATGCTGGTGTGCTGCACCCATTAACTCGTCATTTAGCATTAGGTATATCTCCTAATGCTATCCCTCCCCCCTCCCCCAACCCCACAACAGTCCCCAGAGTGTGATGCTCCCCTTCCTGTGTCCATGTGTTCTCACTGTTCAACTCCCATCTATGAATGAGAACATGCAGTTTGGTTTTTTGTCTTTGCGATAGTTTACTGAGAATGATGATTGCCAATTTCATCCATGTCCCTACAAAGGACATGAACTCATCATTTTTTATGGCTGCATAGTATTCCATGGTGTATATGTGCCACATTTTCTTAATCCACTCTATCATTGTTGGACATTTGGGTCGGTTCCAAGTCTTTGCTATTGTGAATACTGCCGCAATAAACATACGTGTGCATGTGTCTTTATAGCAGCATGATTTATAGTCCTTTCGGTATATACCCAGCAATGGGATGGCTGGGACAAATGGTATTTCTAGTTCTAGATCCCTGAGGAATCGCCACACTGACTTCCACAATGGTTGAACTAGTTTACAGTCCCGCCAACAGTGTAAAAGTGTTCCTATTTCTCCACATCCTCCCCAGCATCTGTTGTTTCCTGACTTTTAGAGCTCCTGAAGGAAGCACTAAACATGGAAAGGAACAACCGGTACCAGCCACTGCAAAATCATGCTAAAATGTAAAGACCATTGAGACTAGGAAGAAACTGCATCAACTAACAAGCAAAATAACCAGCTAACATCATAATGACTGGATCAAATTCACACATAACAATATTAACTTTAAATGTAATTGGACTAAATGCTCCAATTAAAAGACACAGACTGGCAAATTGGATAAAGAGTCAAGACCCATCAGTATGCTGTATTCAGGAGACCCATCTCACATGCAGAGACACCCATAGGCTCAAAATAAAAGGATGGAGGAAGATCTACCAAACAAATGGAAAACAAAAAAAGGCATGGGTTGCAATCCTAGTCTCTGATAAAACAGACTTTAAACCAGCAAAGATCAAGAGAGACAAAGAAGGCCATTACATAATGGTAAAGGGATCAATTCAACAACAAGAGCTAACTATCCTAAATATATATGCACCCAATACAGGAGCACCCAGATTCATAAAGCAAGTCCTGAGTGACCTACAAAGAGACTTAGACTCCCACACAATAATAATGGGAGACTTTAACACCCCACTGTCAACATTAGACAGATCAATGAGACAGAAAGTTAACAAGGATATACAGGAATTGAACTCAGCTCTGCACCAAGCAGACCTAATAGACATCTACAGAACTCTCCACCCCAAATCAACAGAATATACATTTTTTTCAGTACCACACCATACCTATTCCAAAATTGACCACATAGTTGGAAGTAAAGCTCTCCTCAGCAAATGTAAAAGAACAGAAATTATAACAAACTGTCTCTCAGACCACAGTGCAATCAAACTAGAACTCAGGATTAAGAAACTCACTGAAAACCGCTCAACTGCATGGAAACTGAACAATCTGCTCCTGAATGACTACTGGGTACATAACGAAATGAAGGCAGAAATAAAGATGTTCTTTGAAACCAACGAGAACAAAGACACAACATACCAGAATCTCTGGGACACATTCAAAGCAGTGTGTAGAGGGAAATTTATAGCACTAAATGCCCACAAGAGAAAGCAAGAAAGATCCAAAATTGACACCCTAACATCACAATTAAAAGAACTAGAAAAGCAAGAGCAAACACATTCAAAAGCTACCAGAAGGCAAGAAATAACTAAAATCAGAGCAGAACTGAAGGAAATACAGACACAAAAAACCCTTCAAAAAATCAGTGAATCCAGGAGCTGGTTTTTTGAAAGGATCAACAAAATTGATAGACCCCTAGCAAGACTAATAAAGAAAAAAAGAGAGAAGAATCAAATAGATGCAATAAAAAATGATAAAGGGGATATCACCACCGATCCCACAGAAATACAAACTACCATCAGAGAATACTAGAAACAGCTCTACGCAAATAAACTAGAAAATCTAGAAGAAATGGATAAATTCCTGGACACATACACCCTCCCAAGACTAAACCAGGAAGAAGTTGAATCTCTGAATAGACCAATAACAGGATCTGAAATTGTGGCAATAATCAACAGCTTACCAACCAAAGAGTCGAGGACCAGATGGATTCACAGCCGAATTCTACCAGAGGTACAAGGAGGAACTGGTACCATTCCTTCTGAAACTATTCCAATCAATAGAAAAAGAGGGAATCCTCCCTAACTCATTTTATGAGGCCAGCATCATCCTGATACCAAAGCTGGGCAGAGACACAAGCAAAAAAGAGAATTTTAGACCAATATCCTTGATGAACATTGATGCAAAAATCCTCAATAAAATACTGGCAAACCAAATTCAGCAGCACATCAAAAAGCTTATCCACCATGATCAAGTGGGCTTCATCCCTGGGATGCAAGGCTGGTTCAATATACGCAAATCAATCAATGTAATCCAGCATATAAACACAACGAAAGACAAAAACCACATGATTATCTCAATAGATGCAGAAAAGGCCCTTGACAAAATTCAACAACACTTCATGCTAAAAACTCTCAATAAATTTGGTATTGATGGGACGTATCTCAAAATAATAAGAGCTATCTATGACAAACCCACAGCCAATATCATACTGAATGGGCAAAAACTGGAAGCATTCCCTTTGAAAACTGGCACAAGACAGGGATGCCCTCTCTCACCACTCCTATTCAATACAGTGTTGGAAGTTCTGGCCAGGGCAATCAGGCAGAAGGAAATAAAGGGCATTCAATTAGGAAAAGAGGAAGTCAAATTGTCCCTGTTTGCAGATGACATGATTGTGTATCTAGAAAACCCCATCGTCTCAGCCCAAAATCTCCTTAAGCTGATAAGCAACTTCAGCAAAGTCTCAGGATACAAAATCAATGTACAAAAATCACAAGCATTCTTATACACCAATAACAGACAAACAGAGAGCCAAATCAGGAGTTAACTCCCATTCACAATTGCTTCAAAGAGAATAAAATACTTAGGAATCCAACTCACAAGGGACGTGAAGGACCTCTTCAAGGAGAACTACAAACCAATGCTCAATGAAATTAAAGAGGATACAAACAAATGGAAGAACATTCCATGCTCATGGGTAGGAAGAATCAATATCGTGAAAATGGCCATACTGCCCAAGGTAATTTATAGATTCAATGCCATCCCCATCAAGCTACCAATGACTTTCTTCACAGAATTGGAAAAAACTACTTTAAAGTTCATATGGAACCAAAAAAGAGCCTGCATCGCCAAGTCAATCCTAAGCCAAAGGAACAAAGCTGGAGGCATCACACTACCTGACTTCAAACCATACAAGGCTACAGTAACCAAAACAGCATGGTACTGGTACCAAAACAGATATATAGATCAATGGAACAGAACAGAGCCCTCAGAAATAACGCCGCATATCTACAACTATATGATCTTTGACAAACCTGACAAAAACAAGCAATGGGGAAACAATTCCCTATTTAACAAATGGTGCTGGGAAAACTGGCCAGCCATATGTAGAAAGCTGAAACTGGATCCCTTCCTTACACCTTACACAAAAATTAATTCAAGATGGATTAACGACTTACATGTTAGACCTAAAACCATAAAAACCCTAGAAGAAAACCTAGGTAATACCATTCAGGACATAGGCATGGGCAAGGACTTCATGTCTAAAACACCAAAAGCAATGGCAACAAAAGCCAAAATTGACAAATGGGATCTAATTAAACTAAAGAGCTTCTGCACAGCAAAAGAAACTACCATCAGAGTGAACAGGCAACCTACAAAATGGTAGAAAATTTTCGCAACCTACTCATCTGACAAAGGGCTAATATCCAGAATCTACAATGAACTCAAACAAATTTACAAGAAAAAAAAAACAACCCCATCAAAAAGTGGGCAAAGGATATGAACAGACACTTCTCAAAAGAAGACATTTATGCAGCCAAAAGACACATGAAAAAATGCTCATCATCACTGGCCATCAGAGAAATGCAAATCAAAACCACAATGAGATACCATCTCACACCAGTTAGAAAAAAAAGAACTTTTAAAACTTTGAGTTGAGAAAGCATCCATAACACAAAAGCCAGAAGCCATAAAAGATTTATAGGTAATACTTAATAAAATATTGTATTTCTGTAGTGAAATACAACATTAACAAAATCAAAAGTCAAACAAAGTAGTATTTGTAAAACGTATCAAATTTGTAAACATATTAAATAAGAGAAAAAGAGGTCAATTTTCACCTATTTGTAAAAAATACTGACAAACCAACAAGAAAACACTAAAAAGAGTAGAATGAACAAAGAGAAGGAAATGTAAGTCACTCTTAAATGAATAAATGCTCATAAGTAAACTTCAAATTAGAAACACAATAAGGAAGACTGCGATATACAACGATTATGGTACAACTAGTACCAAACTAGTCCTTCTATCATAAACGTTAAGCCTAGACAAAATATATGAGGCAACTGTTTTTCAAATGTCAGACAAAAAGCAATATAAGACTCTGACTCCTGAGAGAGGAAAAACACATACAATGAATGAGCCCCATAACCACCCCAGCATTTTGTCTGGAGGAATTTTCTAGATTAAGGTACATGGTGACAGGGTCCAAGTAGAAGTGGGCAGTCATACTTTGCTGATGAGAAGTAAGAGCTTGAAGTTGGAGTTTGCTGAGGGAGCGACAGTTTTCCTGGTAGAGTAATAAAGAAAATGGAGCTGCTCAGAAAGGACATCAGAAATCTGCATAGTGCTGCCCTAGTCTTTGGCTTTAAGATGAGACTCCAGAAGCATGATAGAGAACAGCCACCTGCAAGCTGTGAGTTGAATAGAGATACTTAAGATTGCACAGATCTGGCAGTCAAGGAGTTCCGACAATCCAGAGAGAAAAGATCTCCCTAATCACTCTAGGTATTCAACTGAGATCTAAGAAAAGCAACACCTTACTAACAGACCCACGATTAGAAAAACTAAAAATAAGCCTTGAATAAATCTAGCTGAACCACCAGTAAATTAAGTAACACCCAGAAAAAAACTCAACCTTCTCTAAAGGAAGACAACAAAATTCAGATTCACAATACAGCCTCCAGAACTGCCACCATGCAATCAAAAATTATTATGTATGCAAAGCAGCAGGGAAATGTAACCCATAACCAAAAAAAAAAAAAGACATTAAATAGAGACACTAAGATGATACAGGTTTTAAAGCAGCTAATGATAATATGTTGAAAGACATAAAAAGAAAATATGGTTATAATGAATTAACAGATCTGAACTCTTTAGGAAATAGAAAACATAAACCAAATGGAAATTTTGAAATGAAAACATATATTATCTGAAATGAAGCATTCACTTGTTGGGATGAAGAGCAGACTAGAAATGGCAGGAAAAAAAGGTCAGTAAACCTGAAAATAGATCTATAGAAATTGCTCAACTTGAAGAAAAGAGAAGAAAGATTTGATTTTTTAAAAACAGAGATTCATTCTGCTGAACTACACCAAATAGACTAATATATATAATATACATATATCTATATACATAATAATTGGGGTTCAAGAAGAAAAAGAAAGAATGGAAGAAAAAATATTTTAAAGAAATAATAGCTCATAGTTTGCCAAATTTGGCAAAACAAAATGTATTCTTGCAAATTCAAGGAGCTCAGCAAACCCCAAATAAGAAAATTATAAATATGACCACACCTAGGCAAGTTAAAAGTCAATTTTCTGAAAACCAAATATACTGTACCACAAATAAGGATATTCCATATTGATGATATAAGGGTCATCAAGAATACCTAACATCTTAAATATAAGGGAACTGAATAACAGAGCTTCAAAATACATAAAGCAGCTGAGTGCAGTAATACATGCCTGTAGTCTCAGCTACTCACGAGGTTGAGGTGGGAGGACTGCCTGAGGTCAGGAGTTCAAGACTGTAGTGTGCTATAATCATGCCTATAAATAGCCACTGCACTTCAGCCTGGGCAACATAGACTCCATTTCTAAAGAAATAACAATATGTAAAGCAACAACTGATATAACTAATTAGATAGAAAAACCCATCATAACTGGAGATTTTAATACTTCTCTCAGAGACAGAAACATTGAAAAAAGAGCATATAGAAAATCAGCTATAGAAAATCTGAATAGCATTATCAAATATCTTGATGTCAATGATTTTTATAGACTCCTATAGCCACAACTCCAGAATACACACTCTTTCCAAGTATACATGAAACCTTCCCTAAGAAAAACTAAATGCCAGGCCAAAATAATAAGTTTAGGAATTTTCAAAAAACTGAAATGTTTGAGTGTGTTCATTCAACGTAACTGAAAATAAATTAGAAATCAGTAACAATAAAGTATCTAGAAAATCCTCAAATGTTTGGGAATTAAGGAACATGTTTCTAAAACACTCATGGGTCAAAGAAAATAATCACAAGGGAAATTAGAAAACATTTCAAAATGAATGATAATGAAAACACAATGGAGCTTAAAAAGAGTTGTGTAGCTTAAATACTGGAAATGAAGAAAGCTTTAAAACCAATTCTATAAATTCTCACCTTAGGAATCCGGGGGAAAAGAACCAATTAAACCCAAAGTAAATAGAAGATATGAATTAATAAAGCTAAGAATAGAAATCAATGAAACAGAAAACAGACAAACATTAGAGAGTTTCTTCTTTTTTTTCTTTTTTCTTTTTTTTTTTTTTTTGCTTTGTTTTTTGTTTTGTTTTTGAGACAGAATCTCACTGTGTTGCCCAGGCTGGAGTGCAGTGGCGCGATCTCAGCCCACTGCAAGCTCTGCCTCCTGGGTTCACGCCATTCTCCTGCCTCAGCCTCCCGAGTAGCTGGGACTACAGGTGCCCGCCATCATGCCCAGCTAATTTTTTATATTTTTAGTAGAGACAGGGTTTCACCATGTTAGCCAGGATGGTCTCGATCTCCTGACATTGTGATTTGCCCACCTCGGCTTCCCAAAGTGCTGGGATTACAAGTGTGAGCCACTGTCTGGCCGAGAGTTTCTTCTTTTAAAGATTAATGTAACTGATAAAATCTGTAGCAAAATTTAAGGAAAAGTAAAAACACAAAATACAATATAGTACTATTCTTCAATAAAAAGGAGCAAAATACTGATATGCTACAAATGGATAAACCTCAAAAATGCTGTGGTAAGTGAAAAAAGGCCAGATGCAAACAACTAAGTATTACATTATTCCACTTATATGAAACGTCTAGAAAAGACAAACCTATACAGAAGAAACATGAACCACAGGTCCACTTCATTCATTCATTCCCTTGCCAATATTTTTATTGAGCTAGGAATTCCAGAACATTGGCCTTCAAAAGTTTTTTAATTGATGGAAACTCTTTTGCTAGAAAAAGCTCATGAAGAACCCCAATAGACAACAGAGCTTCTTTAGCTCTGTTGAAATGAAGAGAAGAGTGCCTTGCTTTTGAACTCCCCTGGGCAATCAAGAGTTGACTATATTGAACAGAAAAGTATGGATTAAATATTTGCAAAACCTCCAAAATACAATATAATCCCAGTATTTCCTGGCAAGGTGGCAGCTTCTTTCCTATGTGTAGAGTGTTGAGGGCAGAACACCTTGGGCAAATTTTTATTGATCGGCACAAAATATGTGGTGGGCTCACAGCCTGGGTATAACCCACTGCAAAATGAAAAGGATGGGAGAGCAAACCTTCACTTCTACATAAAGATTTTTTTTGTCCAATTTTGACTTTAACTGGCAAATAAATTAATGTAGTAAAATTTGAATTAATGTATCAATTACACAAAGGCCTGCCAACTTTACGTTGAACAAAATGGAACATCCCAGGAGCAAAAAAATAACATGTGTATGGCACATTGGGGTTAAAAATGAGGTTGTCTATGGCTAGAAACTTCCTGCATTAAAGTCCTTCTTTAATATGAGAGTTTTGATTAGTGATATTTAATAGTGTCTAGGTTTGAATGATGAATTATATTCACCTTGGTTATAAAACAATTCAGACTTTCTACTGCTTCAATAAAGTTTGGTTAAGCTATATTTTTCTGTTTATTTTTCTATGTTTTCAAATTTACTGACATAATATTTCCAGAGTATTCCTTTATTCTTTCTCCAGTCACTGCTCTAGTCGTATTATTTTCTCTTTTTCATTCTTAATACTGTTTATTTGTACCTTCTCTCCTTTTTCTCTTAAGGCTTTCTTGAGTTTTTTCCATTTTATCAGTCATTTCAAAGATCTATCAGTTGGCTTTGTGGATCTTCCCAACTGTATTAATGAACTTTCTGCTTCATTAATTTCTGCTTTTTTATTATTTTCTTCCTTCTACTTCCTTCAGGGTTTTTTTTTTTTTTCCTAGCTTCCTAAATTGCAAGCCTAGCTCATTAATTTTCATCTTATCTTTTTTTTTTTCCTACTGAAATCATTTAAGGCACTGGTTCTCAACAGTTGAAAACCCTGATTTTTAAAAACTATCAATGTCAGGATCCCACTATACAAAAATCTTTATTTCATTGGTCTAAAGTGGGGCCAGGATAGGAGTTCTTAAGTTAGGTTTTACTTTCTGTGATGATTAAAGGGAGGAGGGGTATTGAGGGCAAGGAGAGGCCCACCTGATTAGTGGTAGGCAACCTTTCTTCAGGAATCAGAGCAGTGGAGTGGGAGTCCTCAAATCCCTAGCAGACTTCTGGCCCAATCCCCTGGATCGAAGCCAAGTTGGAAATTCCCAGAAATGCTAGTGGCTATCCCAGAGACACAGCAACTTCATCTATACATTCACTAGATCCCACAGAGGCCAACAGATGGTACCAAGCACAACCAGTTCTGGAATGATTTGGAGATTACAGCTGAACCCTGCGATCTCCAAACCCTGGAACTCGGGGCCAGCAGAGAGTATAGGCTCATGCCGGTCATCGTAGTTTTTACTCCTCTTACTATGTGTGATGGCAAATTTTTGTTATAAATGTGATCTTGTGTGCCTTCTGGGTTTTCGTGGATTTTTTACATGTCTTTGTTTTTGTTTCTCCAGTAGGCCTTCATTGTTTTTGTGTTCTCCAGTAATTTGGAAGGTTTATACATTGTTTTAAGGTCTACAGTTACTAATTGGCTAATTAGCACAGCTCAACATCAATAGACCTCAGGGCGCTACAAATTAAGACCATAATGAGATACCACTACACAGCCACTAGGATGGTTAAAATTAAACAGATTGACAATTCATAAGTGTTGGTGAGAATGCGAAACAACTGGACTTCACACACTGCTGGTAAGAATGCCAAATGGCACAGCCAGTTTGGAAAACAGTCAGTTTTTAAAAAAGTAATGTTTAGGCTGGGCGCGGTGGCTCATGCCTGTAATCCCAGCACTTTGGGAGGCCGAGACGGGCGGATCACGAGGTCAGGAAATCAAGACCATCTTGGCTAACACGGTGAAACCCCGTCTCTACTAAAAATACAAACAAATTAGACAGGCATGGTGGCAGACACCTGTGGTCCCAGCTACTCGGAAGGCTGAGGCAGGAGAATGGCGTGAACCCAGGAGGCGGAGCTTGCAGTGAGCCGAGATTGCGCCACTGCACTCCAGCCTGGGCGACAGAGCAAGACTCCGTCTCAAAACCAAAACAAAAATTAATATTTAAAATTGACAAATAAAAATTGTATCTATTTATAAGGTACAATATTTTTATGCTTTGATATATGTATATATTATGGAATAATTAAATCAAGCTAATTCACATAACTATCACCTTACATATATTTTTGTGGCCAGAATAATTAAAATCTACTCTCTTGGCAACTTTCAAGTATATACAATGCATTACTGTTAACTCTAGTCACCATGCTATACAATAGATCTCTTAAACTTACTCCTTCTATCTAACTGAAACTTTGTGTGTTTTGACTAATATGTCCCCAATTATCCCAATCCCTGCACCTCACCCCTCCCCACTCCAAACCCTGCCACCACAATACCTGGTAACCACCATTCTCCTCTTTGCTTCTATGAGTTTGACTTTTCTGTACTACACATATAAGTGAGATCATGTGGTATTTCTCTTTCTGTGCCTGTCTTACTTCACTTGGCATAGTGTCCTCCAGCTTCATCCATATTGCTACAAATCATAGGATTTCCTTCTTTTTAAAGGCTGAATAGTATTCCATTGTGTACATATTCCATATTTTCTGTATTTATTCATCCACTGATGGACATTTAAATTGATTCTATATCCTAGCTACTGTGAATAATGCTGCAATAAATATGGGAATGCAGATGTATCTTTTGGCACATGAATTTCATTTCCGTTGGATATATTCCCAGAAGTAGAATTGCTGGATGATATGGTAATTCTATTTTTAAATTGTTAAGGAACCACTATACTGTTTTCCACAATGGCTGTATTAATTTACATTTCCACTAACGGCATACAAGTGTTCTCTTTTTTCCACATCTTTGCCAGCACTTATCTTTTATCTTTTAAATAACAGAGATGGGCAGTTTCTTGTAAAGTTTAAAAGCACATTTACCATATAACCCAGCAATCTCACCTCTAGGTATTTGCTCAAGAAAAATGAAAACGGATGTAAATACAAAGACTTACATGTGAGTGTTCATATAATCTTTATTCACAACAATATATAGAAAAAACTCAAAAATGTCCACCAGCTGGGAAATTAATAAACAAAATGAAATACAGTCATACAGTGGAATACTATTCAAAAGAACAATACTATTGATACATGTGACAACATGAATGAATCTCAAAAGCATTTTGCATTGTGAAAGAAGGCAGACACAAATGTTTACATATTGTATGATTCCATTTATATAACATTTTTTCAAAAGGCAAAACTACGTAGGCATAAAATATTAGTGGTTCCCAGGAAGTGGGAGGGGGTGAGGGAATTCACTTCAAGGGACACAAGGCAACTGAGGTGATAAAAATGTTTCTCATATCTTGATTATGGTGATGGCTTCACAAGTATATACTCAGCAAATTGCACATGTAATTAGTGCATTTTATTAAATTATCTCAATAGACCTGGTTAAATGTACAAATGTCCATTAATTGCTGTAAAAAAAGATGCAATATCCTTTGACACAGCAATACAACTATTGATAAATTGGCCTAAGGAAAAAAAATGTACTTTAGATAGGCTTATCAATAGTTACAGAAATTCAAAAAGGTACTGGAATGGTAACCAATCCTCTGGTTGACAAGGAGGTCAGAGAATATATAGACCCACACAAATGTGAAAAGGAATGCTACATATCTAAAGGACTAAGTTAGAATTATGAGTAGATGTCAATTAACTTCAACTTCAGTCTTCTAGAAGAAAGTAAGGCTTTTCTCGGCAAACCAACATTTAATTTCAAAACTCTCACAAGAAACTTAGTGCACCAAAACTATCTCAGCAAGCTGGACATCACTTAAGGTCTAACTGGTGACCCGAAGGGCTGTCAGTGGAAATGTCATGGCTACAAGGAGTGCAAAGGCAAACAACAAATTCAACACGAGACCAAGACTTAGTTGTTGACAACCTCAGGATGTGTAAAACACTTCACATATCATTTATATAAATAAGCATGACACCAACTCTTCCTTTATGCTATGGGCACACCATGACCTAAAGCTGACCTAGGAAAACAGAAGAAGACATAGATTTCCGTCTGCAGATGCCAGCTGTCAGCTCTAGCTCTGCAGGGTACCCAACCTTCTTCCAGAACTCTGAAAAACTAAATAATGATGTCTTTTTATATCTTTTCAGATTATATTTAATTTAAAAGTAGAACACGTATGTAATTAGCATTTAGTATGTTTTTGTCTTTTAAAAAAAGAAGAAATCTGATGATTAACACCTGAAATTTCAATGTCCTAAAATGATATAAAACAATACTCTCTCCTTCTGAAAAAATCTGGATCTTACTCATGTATGTAAATATATTTTAACAGTAAGCAGTTACCTTGAAAAGAGCTAGCACTAGAAATGTTTACCTCTAGAACTTCAACATTTGGAACTAGTCATTTCAATCAATGCTTTGATTTTAGAAATAGAAAAGGCCATCTTGGTTGAATCAAAATATACAAAAACAAAGCAAACAAAACAAAAACAACAAAATCTCCCCATAGAAAGAGAGAAATATTAGAAATTTTTCTTTTGGGTCATTTGATTCGAATTAAGACTGGAGTATTTAGTTGGTCAGGTAGAGAATGCTTGTCCCTACACATTGGCATGACTCTCCCTCCCTTCCTTCACTTCTCTGCTCAAATATCAACATAAAAAGAGAGGACTTCCCCAATCACCTTGCTTACAACAACCCTCATCTCACATGTCCTATCTGCTAACTGTTTGTGTCAACATCTGACATACTTTTACCACACAGGTTATTTACTGTCTCCCTCACCTAAAACATAAGATAGGGGCCTTTGTTGGTTTTATACATTGTTGTGACCAGACTCTAGAATAGCAGCTGAAATTAGTTCTCAAAAAATATTTAAATAAATGAATATGTGAATGACTAAGCAAATGGAAATAAAAGCCATTTCTGTTATGACTCAGGCTTGCAGATTGACATATGCAAATATGGAAGTGTAGAGCATAATTTTGAATTTCATTTTCCATCAATGTCTGATTACCTACTGATTAAATGTGACAAGCTACAAAGGGAGAAAAATCATTATTAAATTCCAATCTATCATCTATAACCTAAATGCAACTAATCATAAGTTTAATTTTATATAATAGCTTTCAGACAGAAAAAAATCTACAGGCACAGTGTCGTAAAAAATCTCCAGTGAATTTTGTACTATATCTGAACATATCCACATCAATATATAGTTACACTTAGATCTATAAACTGTAAACATATATTTAGAAATAACATTTCATTTGCAGATAGATCATTTTCAATCTAATCAAGAGTCATAATTTAAAATTCACTAGAGTTGTTGCTTTTTATGCATAAACACACACATTGTCCCCTAAAGGGAGAGAAACAAGCATATTCTCAATGACATCTATATACCAATATTAACTCTCAGTGTAGCTAAACAAGCATAATATTATCCCCATCTTACAGATGAGGAAGAAGTTCAGACATGTGCCTGGGCTAGGTGTGCACGGTCACACTGCTATTATGCAGTGGTGTCAAATAATCCAAACTGACTGAATCTAAGGTACACATATACCAGTAAGCTGCTATCTGCATATATAAACAGACATTTTCAGAGAACTTTTTATTGATGTATAGTAGATACAGAAAAAGTGTACATAAGTGTGCAGCTAGATGAATTTTCACAAACTGGACAGGCCCACATAAATACCCTGTAGCTCAAAAGCAAGAACATTGCGAACACCCAGAATCCTCATGCTCCTTCCAGACCCTCCCTGAAAATCATTACTGCCCTAACTACTAACATCAAAGATTAATTTGCTGCCTGGTTTTGTACTATATATAACCAGAATCATATATGAGATCCATCCATACTGTATTAACAGTGGTCACAATTCATTCATTCTATTATAAATACTGTCCTATGAACATCCTAATGTTCAATATGTTTTGAACATTATAAACATCATGTCCTATGAATATCCTAATGTTCAATATGTTTTGTTCATTAGATTTATTCCTAAGTATTTTTATGAATGCTACTATAAATTAAATCATCTTTAAATTTTTTACTGATTTATAATTGGCAGAAACCAGGTCAATTTTTTTATATCAATCTTATAGCAATTGATTTTTTTATATTGACCTTGTGCTTAGGGACCTAGCTAAACTGCTTATTAATTTTAATAGTTCATTGATTCTTTTTAATTTTCTAGGTTCACAATCATGTCATCTGAAAATAAGGGTAGTTTTATTTCTTCCTTTCTACTTTTAATGCATCTATTTCTTTTTCTTAACTTATTGTCCTGGCTAGGACCTCCAACACAACATTTAATAAAAGTGGTCATGGTGGACATCTTTGTCTTGCTCCCAATTTCAGGGTGAAATTTTCAATCTTCTATTAAATATGATATTTGCTTTAGTTTTTTGGTAATCTTATTTATCAAACTAAGGTAATTTCCTTTTAATCTTAGTAAACCAAAAGTTTTAAATTATAAATATATGTTTGTCAAATGCATTTACTGTAGTGTTCTTTTAATTATGTATATAGCAAAAAAAAGAAACTAGAAATGTCTTTCACATAAACAGTGCTTATATTAATGTAATCATCTTAAATAGATCACAAGGTACATTAACACTTTTTATTAATCTACATTACAGCTTCTTTATTCTACTCTGCTAGCACTCACGTAAATTAGTATGGATGGATAAAGCCAGATGAGAAAACCCCAAGGCCCCAGTACACACAGGCATAAACCAAAGAGAAGGTGCACCAGGCTGCTGTATCTATCTTTCAATCCATCTTTTGGTCCTGGAGACAGTTATTCAAGTGGTCTAACCTAGCTGAAAAGATGGTTAGGCAGATTTCCTAAGTGTGGAAATATAGGAATCTACACTGGAGGAAGAATAGCAGAAGTTGACAATAATTCATCTAACATTCTTTTCCAGGTTTTGAGCCACACAGTAGAAGCTGTGTAGAAATCCTGGATTGTAGTCATTTTCTTTCTTGCCGTTACTGCTGCTGCTGCTGCTTCACTTCCTTTTTGGAATCTTCTAAGATTTTTCCTTACTTTTCTACAAATTTAACATCAGCTTCTCTGTTTATTTTCCTTCTCTGCTCTCTATTCCTGACTTTCGACCATCAGTCCTTCACTAATGAATCACTTTCTTGTCCTCTATTTCTTAAGCAAGTGTTTTGTTATTTTAGACCACAGTTCTCCAAAGCAATACACTGGAGTGTGATTTAAAAATATATATATATATATATATATATGAGAACATGTTTTACAATTATTTTTACCAAAAAGATAATAACTGAAACTGGTCTTTTCACTGGACACATGCACCCTCCTGCCTAGCAGAATGCGCATTGGCGGGTATTCTGGAGAAAGAGTAGGGGCAGCATGACTCAAGACAGCCAGAGTGAACATCCCATGAGTTTCTGTAAAATTTCAGTATATTGCACATATATACACATACATATGTACATATTTGCTATAAACCAGTTCATGTACACCTGGTTAAATGGATGTGCCAATTATATTATTCAGTTTTAACTAAATTAACAATAAAAAGGTAGACAAGTACCTTATAGATTCCGGCCAAAAAAAAAAAATAGAATTATACATAATACAAATAACCAGGAGCAAAAAAAAAAAAAAAAAAAAGTCAGTGTGATTCTGCTCCCCAGCTTCCTCAGTCACATTATAATGTTAAAAACAATGCCAAGTTAAATACATTTGAAAACCAGCTAAAAATAGTGAAATTGTGAAAACTACTACTGTTAAATGAATCTTACTATGTATTTTGCTTGATATTTTAGCAATACTAGGAAGCCATCACAATTAGCATGAAAAATTTAAAACTAAGTACCCACAAGAGAAAATTAAAATTCTTTATTTCATGTGAATCTCAGTCCAGTACTTCTCAACATTTAAGAAACTAAATGACAAATATTCAGAAGCCCCTGTGAGATTTCATATTTTACAGTAAAAGTCAGAAAACCACAAACCACTGGGGAAAACACTTTTCTTCCCACGGTAAAAACAGTTGAAATAATGTATTAAAACCACCACCAAAAAAAAAAAAAACAACTGAAATTTTATTTTTATCAACAAAAGTTACACTGTCAATTTTAGAAATATTGCAGAAAAGTTGAAGCAGTAAATATTAAAACAAATACATTGTGGAGGTTGAATCCCAGTATAGTTATTTCAAAATGGACTCCACTCATGATCCAGATTCTGTTCCTATGAAGAAATATTCAAATAAGGTGGCAGGACCAGCTTGCAGCTCCCGCTAGAACAGACAGAAGAGCGTGTGGAGATACATTGTGAACATTTGCTCCAAGAACTACCACAGCAACATACCAGGAAGGCTGAGAGCATCCATAGACCCTCTGAAGGAACTGAATTGCCACTGCAAGCTCCCTGAGATGCCAAAAAACTGTGAGTTGGCTTGCTTTCTCAGCAGGGAGGCTGGTGGTCCAGGGCAAGTTCTCAGCACTGGTCACTGGCTCCTCTACTAGAGTCGGTGCTGCTGGGGGAGCACAGTGGGAGTGAGACTGGCCTTTAGGACTGCAGGCTGCATGAGAGTAGGGTGAGGCCTATGACTGCCAGCTTTCTCCCACTTCCCTGGTGACCTGCGTGACTCAGCAGATGCAGCCGTAATCCTCTGGGAACATAACTCCACTGGACTGGGAACCACACCCCCATCCCTCACAGCAGCCACAGCAAGCCCTGCCCAAGGAGAGTCTGAGCTCAGACATGCCTATACCTGCCTCCACCTGGTAGTCTTTCTCTGCCCACCCTGGTTGCTGAAAACAAAGGACATAATCTCTTGGGAGCTCTATGGCCCTGCCCACCACCTGAGAAACCTGAATACTTAACCTGGCAACCCTAAGGCAAATTTGCATCCTCCCTATAGTATCACAGGCAATGCACTTTTGAAAGCGCCACCTCCTGGCTGGAGGTCAACCAACACAAAACCAGTACACAAAACAAAAATATAACCAAGGACCCAAGGACCAAGGCCCACTTCACTCCCCTGCTACCTCCACCAGAGGAGGTGCTGGTATTCACAGCCAAAAAACATAAAGATGGATCACATCACAGGACTCTTTGCAGAGATTCCTCAGTAGCAGCCCTGAGCCCAGTAGCTCTGCTGGGTGGCTAGACCCAGAATAGCAAAAACAATCACCGCAGGTTGGCTCTCAGGAGGCCCCATCCCTAGGGGAAGGGGGAGAACAGCACATCAAGAGAGCACCCTGTGGGACAAAAGAATCTGAACAGCAGCCCTTGAGTCCCACATCTTGCCTCTGACATAGTCTACCCGAATGAGAAGGAACCAGAAAAACAATTCTGGTAATATGACAAAACAAGGTAGATTAACACCCCCAAAAAGATCACCAGCTCACCAGCAATGGATCCAAACCAAGATGAAATCTCTGAATTGCCAGAAAAAGAATTCAGAAGGTTAATTATTAAGCTAATCAAGGAGACATCAGAGAAAGGTGAATTCCAAATTAAAGAAATCAAAAACATGATACAGGATATGAAAGGAGAAATCTTCAATGACATAGATAGCATAAATAAAAAACAATCGCAACTTCTGGAAATCAAGAACACACTTAGAGAAATGCAAAATGCACTGGAAAGTCTCAGCAATAGAATCAAACAAGCAGAAGAAAGAATTTTAGAGCTCGAAAACAAGGCTTTCAAATTAATCCAATGCATCAAAGAAAAGAAGAAACAATTTTTAAAAAATGAACAAAGCCTCCAAGAAGTTTGGGACTATGTTAAGCATCTAAACCTAAGAATAATTGGTGTTCCTGAGGAAGAAGAGACATGTAAAAGTTTGGAAAACACATTTAAGAGAACAGTCAAGGAAAATTTCCCCAGCCTTGCTAGAGATCTAGACATCCAAATATAAGAAGCTCAAAGAACAACTGGGAAACTCATCACAGGAAGATCATCACCTTGGCACACAGTCTTCAGGTTATCTAAAGTCAGGACAAAGAAAAGGATCTTAAGAGCTGTGAGGTAAAAGCATCAGGTAACCCATGAAAAAAAACTATTACAGTAACAACAGATTTATCAGTAGAAACTCTACAAGCCAGACAGGATTGGTGTCCTATTTTTAGCCTCCTTTAACAAAATAATTTTCAGCCAAGAATTTTGTATCTGGCGAAACTAAGCTTCATAAATGAAGGAAAGACACAGTCTTTTCCAGACAAACAAATTCTGAGAAAACTCGGCACTACCAAGCCGGCATTATGAGAACTGCTAAAAAGAGCTCTAAATCAAAACAAATCCTTGAAATACACCAAAATAGAACCTTTTTAATGCATAAATTTCACAGGATCTATATAACAATAATACAATGAAAAAAGAAACAAGGCATTCAGGCAACAAATAGCAAGATGAATAGAATAGTACCTTCACATCTCAATACTAACGTTGAATGTGAAATGGCCTAAAGGCACCACTTAAAAGACAAAGAATGGCAGAATGAATAAAAATTCACCAAACAAATTTCTGCTGTCTTCAGGAGACTCACCTAACACATAAGAACTCACATAAACTTAAGATAAATAAGTAGAAAAAGATATTCCATGCACATGGACACCAAAAGTGAACAGGAGTAGCTATTCTTATATCAGACAAAACAAACATTAAAGCAAGAGAAGTTTAAAAAGACAAAGAAGGACATTACATAATGATAAGAGGACTAGTACAACAGGAAAATATCACAATCCTAAATATGTACGCACCTAATACTGAAACTCTCAAATTTATAGAACAATTACTGCTAGTCCTAAGAAATGAGACAGATGCCAACACAATAATAGTGGGGGATTTTAATACTCCACTAACAGCACTAGACAGGTCATCAAGACAGAAAGTCAACAAAGAAACAATGGACTTAAACTATACCCTAGAAAAAATGTATGTACAAGACATTTACAGAACATTCTACCCAACTACTATAGAATATACATTCTATTCATCAGTACATGGAACATTCTCCAAGATGGGCCATATGATAAAGCACAAAATAAGTCTCAGTAAATTTTAAAAAATCGAAATTATATCTAGCACTCTCTCAGAACACAGTGGAATAAAATTGGAAATCAACACCAAAAGGAACCCTCAAAACCATGCAAATACATGGTTATTAAATAATCTGCTCCTGAATGATCATTGGGCTAACAATGAAATCAAGATGGAAATTTAAAAATTCTTTGAACTGAATAATAGTGACACAAGCTATCAAAACCTTTGGGATACAGCAAAAGTGGTGCTAAGAGGAAAGTTCATAGCATTAAATGCCTACATCAAAAAGTATGGGACGGGAGCAGTGGCTCATGCCTGTAATCCCTGCACTTTGGGAGGCTGAGGCGGGTGGATCACAAGGTCAGGAGATCGAGACCATCCTGGCTAACACGGTGAAACCCCATCTCTACTAAAAAATACAAAAAATTAGCTGGGCGTGGTGGCATGCACCTGCTGTCCCAGCTACTTGGGAGGCTGAGGCAGGAGAATGGCATGAACCCGGGAGGCAGAGCTTGCAGTGAGCTGAGATCATGCCACTGCACTCCAGCCTGGGCGACAGAGCGAGACTCCGTCTCAAAAAAAAAAAAAAAAAAAAAAAAAAAAGTCTGAAAGAGCACAAACAGACGCTCTAAGGTCACACCTCATGAAACTAGAGAAACAAGAACAATTCAAACCAAAACCCAGCAGAAGAAAAGAAATAACAAAGATCAGAGCAAAACTAAATGAAATCAAAAAAACAAAAAATACAAAAGAGAAATGAAACAAAAAGCTGGTTCTTTGAAAAGATAAATAAAATTGATAGACCATTAGTGAGATTAACCAAGAAAAGAAGAGAGAAAATCCAAATAAGATCAATTAGAAATGAAATGGGATATATGACTACTGATACACACAAGATTATTCAAGGCTACTATGAGCACCTTTTGGCACATAAACTAGAAAACCTAGAGGAGATGGATAAATTCCTGGAAATATAAAACCCTCCTACATTAAACCAGTAAGATATAGAAACTCTGAACAGAGAAAAGAAAACAGTGAGATTGAAATGGTAATTTAAAAATTGCCAACAACAAAAAGTCCAGTACCAGATGGATTCACAGCTGAATTATATCAGACATTCAGAGAAGAACTGGTATCAACCCTAGTGACACTATACCATAGAATAAAGAGGAAATCTCCCCTAAATCATTCTATAAAGCCAGTATCACCCTAATACCAAAACTAGGAAAGGACATAACAAAAAAAGAAAACTACACACCAATATTCCTGATGAACACAGATACAAAAATCCTCAACAAAATAACCAATCCAACAGTGTATCAAAAAGATAATCCACCACGATCAAGTGGGTTTCATACCAGGGACACAGGGATGGTTTAACATACATGAGTCAATAAATGTGATACACCACATAAACAGAATTAAAAAGAAAAATCAGACTATCATCTCAATAGATGCAGAAAAAGCATATGACAAAATCCAGCACACTTCATGATTAAAACCCTCAGCAAAATTGGCATAGAAGGGACATACCTTAAGGTAATAAAAAGTCATCTATGAAAAACCCACAGCCAACATTATACTGAACAGGGAAAAGTTGAAAGCATTCCCCCTGAGAACTGGAACAAGACAAGGATCCCCACTTTCATCACTTCTATTCAACATAGTAGAAGTTCTAGCCAGAGCAATCAGACAAGAGAAAGAAATAAAGGACATCCACATTGGCAAAGATAAAGTCAAACTGTCGCTGTTTGCTGATGATATGATCATATACCTACCACAAAGACTCATCTAAAAAGCTCCTAGAACTGGTAAATGAATTCAGCAAAGTTGCAAGATATAAAATTAATGTACACTACTCAGTAATTCTGCTATATACCTACAGCAACCAAGCTGAGAATCAAATCAAGAACTCAACCCTTTTTACAATAGCTGTAAAAATTAAATAAAACACTTCAGAATATACCTAACCAAGGAGGTGAAAGACCTCTACAAGGAAAACTACAAAACACTGCTGAAAGAAATAATAGACAACACAAACAAATGGAAACATATCCCATGCTCATGAATGGGTAGAGTCAATATTGAGAAAATGACCATACTGCCAAAAGCAATCTATAAATTCAATGTAATTCCCATCGAAATACCACAATCACCCTTCACAGAACTAGAAAAAAACACTCCTAAAATTCATATGGAACCAAAAAAAGAACTGCATAGCCAAAGCAAGACTAAGCAAAAAGAACAAATCTGGAGGTATCATATTACCCAACTTCAAACTATACTATAAGGTAACAGTCACCAAAACAGCATGGTACTAGTATAAAAATAGGCACATAGACCAATAAAATATAATAGAGAACCCAGAAATAAAGCCAAATACTTACTGTTAGTAACTTACTAATCAGCTAACTGATTTTGGACAGGGCAAACAAAAAAACATAAAGTGGGGAAAGGACACCCTATTCAACAAATGGTGCTGGGATCACTGGCAAGCCCCATGTAGAAGAATGGAAGTGAAATCTCATCTCTCACCTTATATAAAAATGAAATGAAGATGGATCAAGTACTTAAATCTAAGACCTGAAAGCATAAAGATTCTAGAAGATAACACCAGAAAAAACCCTTCTAGGCACTGGCTTAGGCAAAGACTTCATAACCAACAACCCAAAAGCAAATGCACCAAAAACAAAGATAAACAGGTGGGACTTAATTAAACTAAAAAGCTTCTGCACAGCAACAGAAATAATCAGCAGAGTTGGCCAGGTGCAGTGGCTCACGCCTGTAATCCCAGCACTTTGGGAGGCCAAGGAAGGCCGATCATGAGGTCAAGAGATCAAGACCATCCTGGCAACAATGGTGAAGCCCCATTTCTATTAGAAATACCAAAGTTATCTGGGCGTGGTGGCACGTGCCTGTAGTCCCAGCTACTTGGGAGGCTGAGGCAGGAGAATCGTTTGAACCCAGGAGGTGGAGGTTGCAGTGAGCCAAGATCCTGCCACTGCACTCCAGCCTGGCAACAGAGCAAGAGTCCATCAACAAAAACAACAACAACAAGGAACAAAATAATGACATTCACAGCAACCTGGATAGAATTGGAGACTATTATTCTAAGTTAAGTAACTCAGGAATAGAAAATCAAACATTGTATGTTCTCACTGATAACTGGGAGCTAAGCTCTGAGGATGCAAAGGCATAAAAATGATACAATGGACTTTGGAGACTCAGGAGAAGAGGTGGGAGGGAGCTGAGGGATAAGACTACACACCGGGTACAGTGCACACTGCTTGGGTGATGGATGCATCACAATCTCAAAAATCACCACTAAAGAACGTATTCATGTTACCAAGCACCACCTGTTCCCTAAAAATCTACTGAAATAAAATTTAAAAAAATAAATACTAAGATAAAAAAGAATGCCCTTTTCACAAAACTGGGTTCCAACTGTTTGCTTCAAGAAGTGAAAATTTTTCTTGCATTTTAACTGTAAATTTATCCTGAAATAGATACCTAATAAAATTATTTTTAATGGATTGTTTAAAAAAATTGAAAAGGAAACCATTTTGGAGGAAGAGGTAGATTTTGCCTTGAAACAGGCAACCTTCCAATTTTAAATGATCAAGAACCACATAGAGAACTGAGCCCAGTTAAAGAGTTAATAAAATAAACAGCCTTTTTGGGGGGACAACTTAAAGATTTTAAGATAAAAAGTAATAATCTTACTTTTACATAAAATGCAGAGACAGATTTTCTTTTTACAGGACCAGGTCAAACAAAAGACCTGGAGGGGGTTGTGTGAAGCAAAGGACCACAGAGTTCTGAATGCCCACCCTGCTGGGAATAGGATCATGCTTGATCCAAATGACTTCAGGCCCAGCAAAGGACTCAGTTCTGACGAGACCACAGCAATCTTCTGGGTGAATTCCAAGCCACTTCATTAACAAATCAAAGCTCCACAATAGCAAAGATATGAAATCGACCTGGGTGTCCATTAGTGAATAAATGGATAAAGAAAATGTGGCATATACATATAATGAAATAATAGCCATAAAAACAATGAAATCATGTCTTTTGCAGCAACATGAATGAAAGTGGAGGCCATTATCCTGAGTGAAACAAGCCAGGCACAGAAAGACAAACATTGCACGTTCTTATTCATAAGTGGGAGCCAGAAAATGTGTTCATGTGGACGTAGAGTGGGATGAGAGATAATGGAGACTCAGAAGGGTGAGGGGGTGGGAGGAAGGATGAGAAACTGGTTAATGGGTGCAATGTATGTTATTCTGTTGATGGATAACTTAAAAGCCCTTACTTGACCACTATACAATCTATGCATGTTTACCCCCAAAATTTGTACAAATAAGAAAAAAAGAAATATTCAAATAATTACCTTTTCTATGAGTCACTAAAGAACAGATATGCTGGCTGTGCATGGTGGCTCACGCTTATAATTCCAGCATGTTGGGAGGCTGGGGTGGGTAGATCACTTGAGGTCAGGAGTTTTTGTCACCAGCCTGGCCAACCTGATGAAACCCTGTCCCTACTAAAAATACAAAAATTAGCTGTGTGTGATGGTACACCCTTGTAATCCCACCTACTTGGGAGGCTAAGGCAGAAGAATGGCTTGAACTCGGGAGGTGGAGGTTGCAGTGAGCTGAGATCACACCACTGCACTCCAGTCTGGGCGACAGAGTGAGACTCCATCTCAAAAAAAAAAGAAGAAAAAGAAAAGATATGCTGGAGAAATAAACTGATATAAACAGATGTAGACAGATATGCTAAAGAGACAAACTGTCATATATTCATATAATAGAATACTATATAGTAATTAAAAAAAAACACTGATAAAAACAACAATGTGGATGACACAGAAAATGCACTGTGAAAACAGCCAGACATATAAGTAGAGGTATTAGCCTGTTCTCATGCTGCTATAAAAAATTGCCCAAGACTGGGTAATTTATAAAAGAAAGAGGTTTAACTGACACAGTTCTGCATGTGAGTCATGGCTGGGGAGGCCTCAAAAAACTTCCAATCATGACAGAATGGGAAACAAACACGTCCTTCTTCACATGGTGGCAGGAGAGAGATGGAGTGCCAGTAGGGGAAACGCCAGATGCTTATAAAACTATCAGATCTCATGAGACGCACTCATTATGAGGAGAACAGAAGGAGGGAAAGTGCCCCCATGATCCAATTACTTCCACCTAGTCCCACCCTTGATATGTGGGGATTATTACACTTCAAGGTGAGATTTGGGTGAAGACAGAGCCGAATCATATCAGTAGACATACTTTCTAATTCCTTTTATATGACATTCAAGAACAGGCAAAACTAATCAAGGGTGATATAAATCAGAAGATTGATGAACACTGTCTGAGAAGGGACTTGATGTAACTTTCTAGTGTACTAGAAATTTTCTTTAAATCTATGTGCTGATTTTACAGTGTATACAGCTGTATAAATTCACTAAATTGTATGCTTAAAATTAATGCACTGTATTGCATGCATGTTAAACCTCAATAAAAAGTAAATAAAATATAACAAAAGATTGAAAACCATTTTCACACCTATTTAAACATTTTCTAAGTGAAACTCAATAGGTCTTGAATCCATTAGAAATACAACATGTTCTGATTCGTTAGTATAGACAACAATTCTGAGAAAGTGAAATTTTACTAGACAAATTATTTTTTAAACTCTTTGTGTAACTGGTGTACAGATTTGAAAATAAGTATTAATTTGGGAAGCAGAGTCTATACTGTACTTTCTGCACTCACTTCTATGTATGTTTATGAAATTTACTTTTCAGCTGTTAAAACCAAGTATCAAAATAAACTAAACCTGAAGAAAATAAAAACACAAGTCACAGGCTAGGATAAAATATTTGCAAAACATATCTGATAAAGGACTTGTATCCACTATAGTACTCCACAATGGAGTACTATTCAGCCATAAAAAAGAATGAGATCCAGTCATTTGCAACAACATGGATGGAACTGAAGGTCATTGGGTTAAGTGAAATAAGCCAGGCACAGAAAGGCAAACATCACATTTTCTCACTTATTTGTGTGATCTAAAAATCAGAACAATTGAACTCATGAACATATAGAGTAGAAGGATGATTACCAGAGGCTAGGAAGAGCAGTGAGGGGTGGGGGTGGGGGAAGGTTGAGGTGGTTAATGAGTACCAAAAAAACAGAATAAATAAGACCTACTATTTGATAGCACAACAGGGTGACTATAGTCAATAATAATTGTTTATTTTTAAATAAAGTGTGTAATTGGTTTGTTTGTAACTGAAAGGATAAACGCTTGATGGGATGAATACCCCTTCTCCATGTTGTGTTTATTTCACACCACATGCCTGTATCAAATCATCTCATGTATCCCATAAATATATACACCTACTATGTACCCATAAACAATTTTTTTAAAGGACCTGTATCCAAAGTATACAAAGAATCCTTAAAGCTCAAAAATAAGAAAACAAACCATTCAATTAAAAATAGGCAAAAGATCTGAACAGATACCTCAACAAAGAAGATATACAGATGGCAAATGAGCACAGGAAAGGATACTTAATATCATATGTCATTAGGGAATTACAAATTAAAAGAATGATATACCACCATACACCCATCAGAATGACTAAAATCCAACACACTGATAATATCAAATGCTGGCAAAAAATGTGCAGCAATGGTGCTATGATTTGAATCTATCCATCCCTCCTCCAGCACAATTCATATATTAGAACCTAAGACCCAATATAATAGTATTAAAAGGCGGGGCCTTTAAGAGGTGATTAAGTCAGAGTTCTGCCCTCATGAATAGGATTAGGACCCTTATTAAAGGGCTTGAGGGAACTAAGGAGGGCCCTTCTGTTCCCTTCTGCCATTGGGAGGACACAGTAAGAGGCACCATCTTGGAAGCAGAGAGCAGCCCTCACCAGATAGCAAATCTGCCAGTGCCTTGACCTTGAACTTCTCAGCCTCCAAAACTGAGAAAATAAATTTCTGTTCTTCATAAATTACTGTCTTTCAGCTATTTTGTTATAGCAGCAGGAACAGTCTCTAGAAAAATAATTTTATTTTTAAAGAAAGAATATCTAATGGTGCCGTGACTAAAGCACTCGCTGTTCTGAAGAGAAAGGGAGGTAATTCAGCCCTTGGTGGGGCACAGGCAGCAAGGGCGCCTCTGCCACTCAGGGCTGTCTCAGCCACTTTCTAGGATCCAGGATCCCTGGATCCTGGGCAAGTTTCTGCACCTCACTTGCCTAGTTTTTGTCATGTGTACAGAGAGGGTTTTGAACAAATTATTTAGGTTGGTGCAAAGGTAATTGTGTAATTAAAGGCAATGGCAAAAACCGCAATTACATTTGCACCAACTTAATATTAAGAATACTCCTACTCTAAATATTCCATGACTCAAAAAAGATTTGTTGAATGAAATTTAAGGGAACAACCCAAATCAGAACCGTGTCTAACGGGAAAGGAAATCTTCTGCGTATGGTACAGAGTAAGAGCTATTAGGAGGCAGGAGAAGATAAACTATCATGTCCAGAAATAATTATGGTGGAAACTGTTAATGGAAGGGGAGGTAAATGACCTATAATTTATTCAGCTATTTATAGCTAGTAACTGGGAGATACCTAGAGAAGAAGACTGGATTAAATCCAACATTTGGGGCTTATACAGACTAAAGATCATTTTATTGTTTGCCAATCTCTCATCTATATATCTGTAAGTAAAAAGAGCTGATACCTTACATTTTATTTAAAATGTTAATTCTGGATCACTGCTGTTTGGGGACTCATTTTTAAGCGTGCAAAATTCTGCAGGCTTTAACAATAAGATGCACATAAAGACATTTGAAATCTAAGTGATCTCTTGACATTTGACTAAAAGTCAAAGCAATGGACCACAAGACAAATAGAACACTTCACCCATGAAGGTTGACTATTAGCTTTGTTTCATGATCTGTAAATGAGTTATTAAATGGCTCTATAAAGTTTTATTACTGTTTTAATCCCAGTAATAACTGTCCTTACTTTAAATGTCCTACTGTTTGCTGAATATGGCAGTAATGTGCTTCAATAATGCTGCCCGACATTAGATTTTTTTCTCTCTAAAACTAAGGATATAAAAGAGAAGGCGTTAGAGATACTATGCAGCACTGGTTCTATCAGTTAAGGGAAAAAAGAGTGAGCCAGATGTTAGCTGTCTGTCTTTGTACGGGTATGACCTGCTTGATTCCACATTTCCATCTTTATTTCCTGAGCGTCAGCAGCCTAGACATAAGGGAATAAAAGTGAATGTATGTTTCAGCACACTATGAAAGCACTTACAGAGAAAACAATTTACATCTTAACAG
This sequence comes from Pan troglodytes, assembly GCF_028858775.2. NCBI lineage: Eukaryota > Metazoa > Chordata > Mammalia > Primates > Hominidae > Pan > Pan troglodytes. The sequence goes on from NC_086015.1 coordinate 45,531,054, forward strand.
CTTTCTTTCATTACATTAACTTCTCTGCTTTTCATCTTGGAGACTGCAGGAATGTTCACAAACATTGGCAAATGTAAGAAAGAATCACAGAATCTTGGAGCTAGAAGGGGCTCTAGAGGCCATAAGCCCACCTCCCACCCCTGCTGGAATCGCTCCTCTGTTCAGTCTCCCTTTGAGGCTGCTGGGACATTCACAGTACAGACCATTCACTCACTATGTCCAGAAGTTGGCCTCTACAAAATTCAATCTTCAACCTGTTGGAATGGTCTTTCTTATGTTGAACACAAAGTGGCTGCCCTAGAACTTGCACTAGGACTCAAGGTCCTGCCTTTTGGAGCTTGTCACAGCAAGCACCTCCTCTGTGCCTCACAGGAGAGGCAGACACATATCTGAAGACATTCCTTGGAGCTCTGACTAGTCACTCCACCTACAAGCCAAACATCCTAGCATCTTCCACCACTCCCCAGGAGGGGTTCCTACTTGCCTCACTACTGTGGATGCCGAATGATAATCAGTCGCTAATTTCATTTGCAATATTTATTTTTAAATCTTCCACTAATAATTAAACTCAACCTTCTTCCTCATACAGAAGAGACATTTGATGTTCCTCAGTTGGGACACCACACAGTTGTCCTCTCCTGAAACACAGTGTGGTAGGGAATTTGAATTTGAAACATACATGAACATGTAGGAAAAACAGGGGCAGGAGAATCAAGGTCAATTAATGAAAGCCTTAAACATAAGACACAGCGCGCACACGAATAAAAGAAACACTGTGTACATTTTATTCATTTTGCGTTGGTAAAATGGGAACTTTAATATATCTTTTACCTGACTCAAGTTTGAGAGGAACTTTTCAGGGTCTTCTGACCCTACAGTTTCAAGGAGTTGCCTCTAAATTGAATTACTATTTCGTAAGTTGCATATGTATCAACTTAAATTTGGTCTTTGTAGCCAAAATAGCTGGCTGTCCACAAAATATTCATGCACTTCTTTCCAAACTGTGGAATAATTACTGGGAAATGTTGCTCAATCAAGCACTACATTACCCAAAGTCTCTGCAAGGCTACCTCTCACCAGCAGAATGTGAACAAAAGACACGTGTGTCATTTTCAGCTGGGGTTCATTTTTAACTGTGGTAAAATACACATACCATAAAAATGTACCATTTTAACTATTTTTTAAGTATATAATTCAGTGGCATGAAGTACATTCACAGTGTTGTGTAACCATCACCACTATCTCCAGAACATTTTCATCATCTCACAAAGAAATCTCTGTACCCATTAAGCTGTACCTCCCCATTCTCCCTCCCCCCAGCCCCTGGTAACCCCTGTTCTACTTTCAGTCTCTATAAATTTGATTTTTCTAGGTACCTCACACAAGTAGAATCATAACAATATTTGTTCTTCTGTGTCTGGCTTCTTTCAGTTAATGTAATGTTTTCAAGGCTCATTGATAATGTATTTTCTATCTCACTTTAATTCCTTTTTATGGCTAAATATTATTTCACTGTATGCATATACTACATTTGGCCTATCTTTTCATCTGGTGATGGAGACATGAGTTGTTTCCATCTTTGGCTATTATGAATAATGCTGCAATGCATATTTGTGCAGATTTGTGTATGTGTTTGAGTCCCTGTTTTTAATTATTCGGGGAATATTATAAGAGAATTGCTCCATCATATGTAATTCCTTATTTAACGTTCTGAGGAACCACTATACAATTTTCCACAGCGGCTGAACCATTTTACATTTCTACCAGCAATGCGCAAGGATTCCACTTTCTCCACATCCTCACCAACATGCTATTTTTCCATTGTTTCAATAATAGTTATACTATACACTAGGTGAAGTGGTATCTCACTGTGGTTTTGATTTGTATTTCCCTACTCACTAAAGATATTGATTATTTTTTCAATGCTTAGCAGCCATTTGTATACTGTCTTTGGAGAAATGTCTATTCAAGATCTTCATCCACTTCTGAACTGGGTTATTTGTTTTTCTCTTGTTGAGTTGTAGGAGTTCTTTATATATTCAGGATATTAATTCCTTATCAGATATGTGATTTGCAAATATTTCTTCTAGCTAGGATTATTAAGGAGCTGTGCCTTTTCCACTATTTTATTCTTCTGCCTGATGCAGATGATTCTAAGACCCTAGGGAACAAGGGAGCCATGAAATGGAAGAAGCCAGATACCACATGAAAGAAAAACACCCACTGACCAGGAGTGCCACACATTCTACTGTTACACTACTGAAAAACCAACTTTTAGTGCTGACACACTAAAATTTTAGTTTCTTTTTCCTACCAGCTAGCATTACTCAACCTAAGAGTCCTCTGTCAATAGGTTCCCGGTCCTTCTGATAGTATGATCTGGGAGGTCATGATTTCCATCTCCCAGGTCTCATCTTCATTAATATATCATATATGGTCTCAGGCCTTCACTGATTAGACCTTTTTTTTTTTTTCAATTTTCAAAAACACAACATCATCATTTTGTCTAGACAGATATGTATAGTTCTCAAATTCTTCAATTCCTCTTTTTGAAAATGAGATATTTCCCACCCTAAACTCTTAGGCACTGTTTCTTTGTAACAATGACTCTAAGATCCTATTTGTGGATTTTTCAGTACTCTGCATAAGCATCTATTTGGGTTGGTTAAGTTGAACTCATGTAAAACAGGTGATACAGTCTTGAAATCTAATCACTTATCTTGGATTTCTCTTCAATCATTCTCAAGATCTGCTTACACGGTCCCATGTGAAGATCACTCAGCTATTTTTTAGTATTTACTTTTAAATACACTAATTCAGTTATTATACATGACAGATTTACATGTAATTATCATTTAAGCTTCAACACAAACACATAAAATAGGAATCAACATCCCTGGGGAGATTAAGACCCAAAAGATCTCACCAAATAAGTTGTAGACTCTAGATTCAAATGCAGCTATTTCAATTGCCATGCCATGTTACTTTCTTTCATTCACATGCTAACTTGCCAAATTTTCCTAGACTAGTAACTTTTTTGGAAGATAGCTTCAAAAAAGGATCTTTCCGTAGCTCTTTGTGGTTTTTATAGGAGGCACAATTCATTGTATGCTATTCTCTGATACTATCATAAATTTACATGTAGTGTTATACGTCCCTCCTTGCTATTTTAAACATGTTTTAAATCTAATATACTGGTTAAATGTTTTTTCTTTTTTTTCTTTTTTTTTTTTTGAGACCGAGTCTTACTCTGTCACCCAGGCAGCAGTGCAGTGGCACAGTCTCAGCTCACTGCAGCCCCTGCCTTCTGGGTTCAAGTAATTCTCCTGCCTCAGCCTCCCAACCTGTAATCTCATGCAGTTGGGATTACAGGTGCATGACATCACACTCAGCTAATTTTTGTATTTTTAGTAGAGACGGGGTTTCACCATGTTGGCCAGGCTGGTCTCAAACTCCTGGCCTCAGGTTATCCACCAGCCTCAGCCTCTCAAAGTGCTGGGATTTCAGGCGTGAGCCACCACATGCCTGGCCAAATGTCTTCTTCTTTTACATTAAAAAAGCACCTTTTCTGATAATTGAAAATATGGCTTTGATACTTGAGAATATTTTAGACATTAAGAAACCTAGCCAAACACTAGGGAGAAAGCTTTTGGGATGAGGAGTAATAATACACAGGCCATTCTATCTCAATGAAATATTAAAGAAAGAAAAATGGAAAGTTCTCTTTATTAACATCCTATTCTCCATATTTCAAAACTAAAGTCAGATGATATGACAGAACTGAAAATGAAACAACTGCTTGAAAGTTTTTAGACCACAAAATTGGTCTGTTAAATCCAAATTATGGTCTCAGTCTCTGCCAGTGATTTTCATTGTGTTCCAAAGCAAAAGGATCTGCCCCAGGGAACTTGGCCAGCTGTATGCCGAGAGTATGCCATTATCACAAGAGGAACTGGGTAAGAACTGGTGAAAAAACAGTCAACAGATCAAGGTATTTTTGTTTGTTTTGTTTTTGTTTTTTTGAGACAGAGTCTTGCTCTATCGCCCAGGCTGGAGTACAGTGGCACGATCTCTGCTCACTGCAACCTCCACCTCCCAGGTTCAAGCGATTCTGCCTCAGCCTCTTGAGTAGCTGAGACTACAGGCATTCACCACCACGCCCGACTAATTTTTGCATTTTTAGTAGAGATGGAGTTTCATCATGTTGGCCAGGCTGGTCACGAACTCCTGACCTCAGGTGATCCGCCTGCCTCAGCCTCCCAAAGTGCTAGGATTACAGGCATGAGCCACTGTGCCCAGCCCCAGACCAAGTTTTATTCATTTTGGTGGCCCTAAAAGAATCCAGCACATAATGTCTTACACATAATAGGTTCTCAATAAAGATACATGGAGAGAAGGAAGACATGAAGCACGTCACTACTAATAAGATCAGAAGTGGGACAACACATATACAGGGCATTCTGGGACTGAGATTGTGAGCAGAGTGCATTTCTTCTAGAATCTAGAGATGAATGGTCATAATGGTTACACAACAATGTGAATGCACTTAATGTCACAGAATTGTAACATTAAAAATGGCTAAAATGGTAAATTTTATTTTATATTTTATTACAATAAAAAATAAATACTTGTATAATACATTTTTATGGATTTTTTTAAAAACCACATGAGACATTACTTCACACCACTAGAATGGCCACAATTGAAAAGACAGATAGTAAGTTTAGGAGAAGGTATGGAGAAACTGGAGTCCATACACATTGCTGGTGGCAATGTAAAATGATACATCCACTTCAGAAAACAGTCTGGCAGTTCTTCAAAAAAATTAATCATAAAATTACCATATGATCTAGCAATTCCACTCCTAGGTATATACCTAAGACAAATGAAAACATATCAACACAAAAACTTGTCCATGAATGTTTATACAGCATTATTCCCAACAGCCAGAAGTGGAAACAACCTACATTCTATCAACTAATGAATGGATAAACAAAATGTAGTATATCCATATAATAAAAAAAAATTATGCAATCAAATGAAATGAAGTACCAATACATGTTATAATTTGGATGAACCTTGAAAATGTTACGCAAACTGAAAGAAGCTAGCCAAAAAACCCGAGGCTGCATGATTCTTTTTCTATGATATGTCCAGAATATGCAAATCTATAACGACAAAGTAGCTTAGTGGTTGTCTAGGCAGAGGTGATTTAGGGGGATTGGTGAGTGACTGCTATGAGCAGAGCTTCTTTCTGAGGTGACAAAAATGTTCTAAAATTTATTGTGTCATGAATACACTAAAAACCACTGAATTATACACTCTAAATGGGTGAACTGTGTGGTATGTGATGTATATCTCACTATAGCTATTTTTAAAATTAAAGCAGTGGCTGTATGGTAGTGAAAGTACAGAAATGAGTGAGGTCATTTACTAAACTAGTCTCCCCTTTCGTACTCCTCCACCTTCTTTCTCCCACCTCTTACTCCTTTGAATGGACTTTCAAAGAGATGCCCAGTAGTGACCCTGGAAACAAGTCAATGGCCAACTAGGAGTTCAAAAGAAAGTAAAGAGGAAACCAGTCAGCACCACAATCCCTAAAACTGGCTGTCCTTGTTTTCCTCCAGTCTTTCCTCAATTCCACAGTACTGAGGATTAGAGCTGTATTTAAAACTGTCACCAAGTACAGAGTCCTTTGGCCTGAAGTCAGCCAGAGGCAGGAACACACTTAAGAAAGGAAGAGGGGCAGCCGGGTGGAGTGGTTCATGCCTGTAATCCCAGCACTTTGGGAGGCCGAGGTGGGCAGATCAGAAGGTCAGGAGATCGAGACCATCCTGGCCAACATGGTGAAATCCCGTCTCTATAAAATACAAAAAAATTAGCCGGGTGTGGTGACACGTGCCTGTAGTCCAAGCTACTCGGGAAGCTGAGGCAGGGGAATCGCTTGAACCCAGGAGGTGGAGGTTGCAGTGAGCCAAGATCGCGTCACTGCACTCCAGTCTGGCGATAGAGCAAGACTCTGTCTCCAAAAAGAACAAACAAAAAACAAACAAACAAACAACACAAAGGAAGAGGGGCTAAGTCTGAGATAAAGACGGTTAACCAAACTAGGTGAAAGATGAGACTTGAGAGCATTCTGGAAGCTATAACAGGGTCCAAATAAATATTTCAGTTCCTAAAATATCTTTTTCTATTATCTGCTGTGATCCAGTCCATACAACTACCCAACTGGGGGAATCTTTGTAACTAAGCAGATGAAAGATATGTGAGAGGCATTAACTCTCTCATATTTCTCACATAGCACCTCAGTAAGGCTAAAATCCTCATGCGTGGTGAGAAAGGGAAGCAGGACAGCAAGGAACACTATGACTATTAATCTTTAGCATTACCCGTTCCTAAAGAGTCTAAAACAAGTTTTAATTTCTTAATTGAATAGCAAGAAAAAAAATATTTTGATGCACATGCTGAATGCTTTCTGTTTCTCTTCCTGATCGGCTCCCCATCCAACAGCTGACCTGTATGAATGGCATCAATGGACTCTCGTCTTCTAGTGCAGCCACAGGGAGCCATAGGCAGGAAATCAAAGGTCGGGACAAGAGTGAGGCCTGGTCTCCCTCCCAAAGGGCATAGTTCCTGTAAAACAGCCCTCTCCAGGCAGCTTTCACTCTAGATCCCATCATCGCTCCCTTACTGTGCCTTGCACATGACTAACTTTTTCTGCAGGAGCATCAAATACTCCTTTCCCTGTCCTTGATGGCTAATACTCTCACTGGAATATGTCACTTTGTATCTGTATTTCCTAGCATACAATGTGCCCTTTTTATCTGCACATTTATTTATGGAACATTGCTTTTCTATTTTTAACTCTTTCACCTGGCTGGTTCCCTTTCACTTCTTCTGTAAAAATACTAATCATGCTTATGATGTAGCTCCTTTGTCAATGACATCTCCGTCATTGTCTCTATGCACAGTTTAAATCACTGTTTCATTTCCTGTCATTTTGTGTGACTACCTAAAGCCTATCTGCCACCTCCCTGAGGATGCTTTCAGTTGTGCTTATTTGGTCTTTTGCAGCTTCTAGTGTGGCTCTCATCTTGGTGATCTATAATGTCCAGTGAGATTAACATTCCCTACTTCCAAGTCTTCCTAAGCTCCCCAGTTTGCTCCTTATCTCCTTCTCTGTCTCACACTTCCTTTGTGCTCCTGAACCTCTCATTGAACTCTTTTTTTCTAGAGTGAGTGTGTTTGCATCTCTTACAGACTATGTATGATTCTTCTTCTTTTTCTCTTGTATTATTTGTCCTTTCTCTGCCTTTTGTATAAGTTTCTTCCCTCCAGTTTTTATGTACAGGTTCCTTCCTGATTGTTACTCATCTTTGAAAAAGAACAGGTACCTGCTGACGAAGTGTGGAGAGGGACAGAGCCAGAGGTATGCATAGAATGAGATGGGGCCTCCATTTGTGCCTGTTACTTAAACACTCAAGAGACCCATGTGGCCACAGCTAAGGCAATTCAGCCATAAGGTCCTGTCTAGTTCTGCCTAATGTGCTTCCTGAGATCGCTTTCTTGAGCTTAAAGGCAAGACCAGAGATGACAGAAATGGTCTATCAGCATGGTCTCTCCTGCAGCACTCAACTTCCCCTGGCTTCCCTAATGCCCTTGCAATTCTGAAGAGTTATCACCATAGGGACATCACTGCCTGGCTGCCCTGTATCTCAGTACTGTCACCAAAGACTTTTTAGATATGTCTTCCAGGACTGCAGCACTTGTTTGGGGGGTGGAGGGGAGATATATACTTTGTTTGGAATCTACAGAAGCCTATACTGCCCATATTTCTAGAGAATTCACAATATTTGGCCAGTATCCTTCGAAGGCTTTGGCTTGGAGTGTTGCAGTGTTTTTTAAAAATTTCCTTGAAGATGGAATTGTGTTTCTGTTGTTTTACACAGGTGAGTATATGAGAGTAAAATAAAAGTGACACTTTTTTTTTCTATTACTTTAACCAGGAACATTTGAGAAAGTCTAAAAATCAAATCTTCACTTCATCTACCAAGGAGTTATTGTTTACCAAGGAAGCTACCAGAATAGTAGTGAAAATAATAGCTATTATTTGTTAGAGTCCATTACATAAAGTGCTTTACATACATTATCTCATTTAACTCTTACGAACTTTGTAAAGAAGACTTAAGCTCTATTTTTATCGACAAGGAAACCAACTTCACAGCCCTCCTGTAAGGACAGAAGAGGGTAACATGTGCACAGCTTTGCACGTAGTGCCACACACACGACATGCTCTACAGCTCGTTTCTCCTTCACACCTCAAGAGGGTTCAGCAGCTTGAGATTAAGAAGCAAATGCACAGAGCTGCCCAAGTACAAAGCATTACTGGGGGAAACAAGGGTAGAAATTCTGAGAATGTGAAAAATGTCACTAATATAGTAACTAATATTTCTGTGATGCTTACTATGTGTGGGACACTGGTCCAAATGCTTTACCCATATCAACTTGTTTAGATTTTGTCACAACTGTAAGACAATGGTGAGTGGGTATACTATTATTACCCTATCACATGGGAGAAAACTGAGGGACAGACACATTAAGTCACCAGTATAGGGCTAACGCCAGTGGCATATGCCAGAGCCAGGATTTTCGAAGTGTGGAAGTCTGGCTCCAGACTTTTGGTATCACCACAATGTAATGTTGTCCACCTAATTCTTTAATACTAAACACAGGTACGAACAGCTTTGGCTACTTAATAGCACCTTCCTATCTACTATTTCATTGTATCCTCACAATAATACCTTTTCATGAGTATAAAAAAATTTTCAAAAGCTGAGTTTATTTACTGCAGATTTGTTATACTCTTCCAACCTGGATAATCACACTTTTCTTTTAGCACACATTTTAGGATTTCTAATAGCTTTTAAAGAACACATTTTATAATACTATAGTTTTCTGATATAGTTAGAACAGAATAGTTTTATAATATTTCCTTAAAGAAGATGAAAAGATAAAATTTGACCCTGGAGGACCATCAGAAAAGATAAAAAGTTTGACCCTCGAGAATTATAAATGTATGACACAGCTATGTGGTTAACCACATATAGGACAATTATCCACTACAGAACTGGGACTAAGAAAACAGATTATTTGAGTATGTATGAGATTCCATGTAGCCAATGGAATTTCAAATCTCTACATTTTTTGTTTTATGGAAGAAAAATTCAAATAGTATACTCCCTCATCGAGCAGGACACAGAAATAACCAGATAAGGCAGGAGACTGGCCATCACCTCTAGGCAGACTCACCCTGAAGAAGCACAAAGTGACAGACAATTCAAGCTGGAAATCACTTTTTACTCCTACACTGAAATATTCTCCCAATTCCTGCCTTCTCAAGTCAATATATTTTATGGTTTTTCTGTTAGAACCTAAATCTAATTATATACTTGAATTTATCAATAGAAATGTATAGAAACAGACATTTATATATAAGGAATTCATTTTATAGCCTACTTGTAAGACAATGTTTTGGGAACTATAGCATCTTTTCGGAAGGGGATCTCAAAAGCCTCAAAAAATTTATTTACCTGCCGAGTACCTAGATGAGTCAAGTATTATTGTGGCCACTTTACAATCAGGAAACCAAGTAAATGAAAAGTACTGGCTTTTCCACTGATTCATTAAGCACAGTAAATTGTTGGTTAGCATTAATATGAACATCAAGACCAGAGATGAAAGATATGCTTTGTAGCACTATAAGCCAAAAGAAAACCTTGCCTATTACATGATTCCACTAAGGATCTCATGATTCCATTCAGAGATAACACTGTCATGTATATATCGAGTTCAATAAAGGATTTTCCAGTTACCCAGTTTTGTCTTGTTCTTACCCACAGCATTGAAAAATAAAACTGCAGCGTGTTGTTGTCCAAGAAAGAAGGCATATCCTTACATAACTATTAAGTACTGGGCTTAATACCTGGGTGATGAAATAACATGTACAACGAACCCCCGTGACACATGTCTGCCTATGTAGCAAACCTTCACGTGTACCTCCAAACCTAAAATAAAAGTTAAAAAAAAAGATTCCTTGTTGTTGCCAAGCTTTAACTCAACTTTATCTTTAAGTATTAGCTCAGCAGAGAAGAGTTCCCAAAGCGCATCTTGAGAGAAAGAAGAGCCAACTTGGCATACACTTTATACTATTCTTAAAGTTTGGTAGCATTACCTTAATGAGTAACTTCATATCAAATTCAAGCAGTGCCCATTTTGTGTAATTAAAGTTCAATTTTTTGGGGGGAGCATTCTTCCTTATATTCACACATTTCCATGATTCATTAAAAAGAGAAAAATTTCTAAAAGTTGGAGCAAAACTCCTAAATTAAACTTACTCTTCAATATCATTAGAATTTGCTTCAGTCAAACCTTCATGTAGACATGTTTAAATACTCTTTGAAGCACATAGGGGCGATTTGTTAATGCAAAGTTTTAGCAATATCAAGGTAGTAAGAAATAAGGCAAGTTTAAACACCTGATGAAAATAAGCCCATTATCTGAACATATAAGAGCTTCTTGAGCATTGATTTGTTGTTGAGGCAGGGTCTCATTCTGTCACCCAGGCTGGAGTGCAGTGGCACAATCTCGGCTCACTGCAACCTCTGCCTCCCAGGTCCAAGCAATTCTTGTGCCTCAGTCTCCCATGTAGCTGGGACTACAGGTGTGCACCACCCCACCCAGCTTTTTCTTTTCCCCCCATATTTTTAGTAGAGGCAGGGTTTTGCTATATTGGTCAGGCTGGTCTCGAACTCCTGGCCTCAAGCAATCCACCTGCCTCAGCCTCCCAAAGTGCTGGGACTATAGGCATGAGCCACCACGCCCAGCCAGGTACTGATATTTTAAATTAGATTATTTTTGCCTTTTCTATTAACATTAAAATTTATACGTAAATGTGAAGTGAAAGAAGCCAGACACAAAGGCCAGGTATTGTATGATTCCATCTATATAAAATATCCTGAATAGGCAAATCCGTAGAGATTAGTGGTTGCCAGCAACTGGGAAAGGAGTGAATGAAGAATGCCTGCTAAGGGGGTACATGGGATTTTTTGCAGAGATGAAAATATTCTGGAATTACATAGTGAAAACAGTTGCACAGCCTCGTGAATATACTAAAAAATACACTGAATTATGTACTTTCAAAATGATGGATTTTACGATATGTGAAGTATATCTCAATAAGAAACTATATGTTAAATAAATGAAATTTCACTAAACACAGAAGTGTAAAATATTTTCTAATGAAATATGTTTTTTCTAGAATTACCTTAAAAAACTTAAAACTATGAACCCTTAAAATCACCACAACTCTAAGGAGGGAGGACACAGAAACTGCTATTAGAACACATTCAAAAAGGTAGGGTTCAGAAAACTGAGAAGAAATGTCCGGGACCATCAAGGAAATTAAGTCAAGGCAGTCAGGGAGTTGCACTGGGCCCTTATGTCATGAAAGACTAAAATGATTATTTTGGTGGTATTGACTATGGACATTGAGTGCATTTAAGGATTAGTAGGACTTCATCTAGAACCAAACAGAACTGTACTAGAACCCAACTTTATTGGTCCATTGGAGCTACCCCCACCTAAACTGACCCAACGCTGGCAATTTGTTAATGTAATGTCACAGCCCAGCCTACAGCTGAGTTCTCTGCCAACCTACAGACAAGAGTCAATATAACAGATAATTTTTGCTTCATTTCACTGAGTTATGGTGGTTTGTAATTCAACAACAGCTGACCAACTTGAAAAACAACTAGAATAACTGAATACATTCTCCTCAATAATGAAGTAAAATGAATTTTTATTTATTTATATTTTTGGAGACGGAGTCTCGCTCTGTTGCCAGGCTGGAGTGCAGTGGCATGATCTAGGCTCACTGCAACCTCCACCTCCTGCGTTCAAGTGATTCGCCTGCCTCAGCCTCCCGAGGAGCTGGGACTACAGGTGCACGCCACCAAGCCCAGATAATTTTTGTATTTTTAGTAGAGACGGGGTTTCACCACGTTGGCCAAGATGATCTCGATCTCTTGACCTCCGATCTCATGAGCCACCGCGCCCGGCCCAAAATGAATGTTAATATCAAGGAATGCCCAGTGTTTTCGCAGATACTGTAACGGGATAGTTATGATACACAGTAGTAAAGAAATAAATATGTTTTGGGCCAGGCGCGGTGGCTCAGGCCTGTAATCCCAGCACTTTAGGAGGCCGAGGCAGGCAGATCACAAGTCAGGAGATCGAGACTATCCTGGCTAACATGGTGAAACCCTATCTCTACTAAAAATACAAAAAATTAGCCAGGTATGGTGGTGGGCGCCAGTAGTCCCAGCTACCCAGGAAGCTGAGGCAGGAGAATGGCGTGAACCTGGGAGGCAGAGCTTGCAGTGAGCCGAGATCGCTCCACTGTACTCCAGCCTGGGTGACAGAGCAAGACTCCGTCTCAAAAAGAGGGGAGGGGAGGGGAGGGGAGAGGAGAGGAGAGAAGAGAAGAAGAAAAAGAAAAGAAAAAAAAAGAAATAAACATCTTTCTCATCAACAGTTAGCTGCAAAAAAATATATTTCTAGCATCTTAAATGTAAGATATTACAAAAGACCAAGTGTGGTATTACTATAATTTAAACTTTACTTGCATATAATACTGTAAGGTGTTTTATTCCTCCTATAGGTAAACCAAAATAACAAATATTGTTTAAGTAGTTTCAAAGAGGAAAACCAGAGTCAAATAGAGTAGAAATTACAGAGAAGAAATTTCAGTTCAGTAGAAAGAAACACTTTGTAACAATTAGAATTTTTCAAAGGTGGAGTATGCTGCCTTGTAGGAAAAAGGATTTTCTAACCCCAGATAGATTCTCACAGTAATCTCTCAGGATGATAGAATACAAGAGATTCCAGTCTAATGGGAGCTGAGTCTACTACAATGGTTTTCTAACCTAGATTATGATTATAGCTTCACCTGGGAAGCTTCTAGGCACTCCTCTGAATCTGCTTCCCAAACCACTGGTCTAATCTATACAAGTTAGCCAACCAAGACAGACAGGTAGACAGTCACAAGTTCCCAAATGATTTTAATGCTTTCAAATAGGTTTTGACAAAAATGCACCTGTGTACTCCGACCGCATCAACAAGCTCTGCTGATTTTTCTTACTGCTCTTCCCAGCATTTAATCTACTGCAACCACACATTCTACAGGCTATTCCACTGATATGCCAGGTGTGCGCCCACTCTGAGCTTTTGCACTTGCTGCTCTCTTCCCCTGGGTATCTGCATGGCTTGCTGCTTCACTGTCTCAAGCTTTTATTTAACAATCACCTTCCCCATGAGGCTACCCAGTGAAGGACTTCAACCTCTACTCCCATCCAGATACGTCATATCCCCTTTCTTCATTTTATTTATTCTCAGTATTTACTAACTAACATCTAGCATCATCTAACAAACTTATCATCTTAATTTTGTTTGTTGTTTATTTTTTCCACCAAAATGTAAGCTCCATGAAGGCAGGGATTTTGGTCAGTTTTATTCATTGCTGTATTCTTTGCACATGGAACAATACCTACAAATATCTGTTCAATGACTTAATGAACTAGATCTGGGGTGGCAAACTCTAGATCTGGGATAAAGTTTTACTGGAACACAGTCACACATTCATTTATATATTGTCTACAGCTGTTTTTGTGCTACAAGAGTGGATTTAAATAGTTGTACCAGAGACTGTATGGCCCATAAAGCTTAAAATATTTCTTGTCGAGACTTTTACAGAATAAAATTTGCCAATCCCTGAACTAGATAATCAGAATGTCATGTAGAGTTCCGACTCCAAACTTCTAGGTAACTGTGGTAGATTAAAGATGGCCACAAATTACTGTCATTAAGAGCTAGACTCTCTTTCTCCACCCCTTGAACCAATATGGCTTAGTGATTCTCTCAACCAATAAAATGTGATGAAATTAACATGAGATTTCCAAGCCTAGGCAGCAAGAGGCCTTGCAGCTTCCACTCAGGCCGTCTTCAAATACTGCCACCATGTTTAAAAACCTGAGCTAGCCTCCTTGAGTATAAGAGATCATGTAGAGAGAGAGGTCCACCCCCCCCGCCCCATACTGAGGCTCCCAGTATGTGAGCAAGCCCATCTGACACTGTGGAGCCCAGACCATGCTGCCAAAGCACACAACACACCATGGAGCCCAGACCATGCTGCCAAAGCACACAACAGTGAGCATATACGTGTTATTTTAAGTCGCTTAGCTTTGGATGGTTTATTATGTAGGAGAAGTTATTTGACATAGTAAAATTTATTTATTATTTTTAGACTAAATCCTTAGATTTTCCCTTTTTCCTTCATACATCTCCATACTACTGTGGGAGCAGCAGCCTCAATCTCAAATTATTTACTCACAGGTAATTTCCCTGTTACTTCAGTTAAATCACAATTTAATAACTAAATTTTATAAATATGTTGATGTGTGAAGATTTGAGAGTAGCTTGGGAAGTGTTTGAATTAGTTATTGGACAGAGGTTGGCAAGCCATGGCCTGTGGGCTACCCACCTAATTCTGTAAATAAAATTTTATCAACACCAGTTATGGCCATTCTTTCACAGATTCTCTACGGCTCATCACCATGCTATGTTGGCAGAATTAAGTAGCAGCAACAAAAGCAATATGGCCCACAGGTCTTAAATATATATACTATCTGGTGTTCTGCAGGAAAAGTTCGTCAGCCCCTGCTGTACAAAATTATTTTGAATGTTATTCTTAAAAGTAAAGAAATAGAAGAGAGCTAGAAAGTACACTTTCTTTTTTTTTTTTTTTGAGATGGAGTCTTGCTCTTTCGTCCAGGCCGGACTGCAGTGGCGCGATCTTGGCTCACTGCAAGCTCCGCCTCCTGGGTTCACGCCATTCTCTTGCCTCAGCCTCCTGAGTAGCTGGGATTACAGGTGCCCGCCACCACGCCCGGCTAATTTTTTGTATTTTTAGTAGAGACAGGGTTTCACCATGTTAGCCAAGATGGTCTCGATCTCCTGACTCATGATCCACCTGCCTCGGCCTCCCAAAGTGCTGGGATTACAGGCGTGAGCCACCTTGCTCGGCCGAAAGTACACTTTCTTTATTCTTAGAGCCCAAACAATCCTTATAGTGATTTTCTGGTCCTCGAGTAAATACCAACTCAAACAGTTTAATAAAAAACCTAATAAGAAATGAGTAGTTTGATTTCTGACACTCCATAAACCAGTGGAGACAAATATAACTTCTTTAAATGCTTCTTTGGCGGTGCCACAGTTTTTTACTGTTGCAGTGTGTCATGTAAATCCATTATTCTGACAGTGCTGCTGGTAAAACCGAAGCTGGAATTAATATCCATTATTGAAAGGTCATTGCACAGGGATGAGACAGCAGCCAGTCTTAAAATGTTAATAATGGATATTTTTCAAATATAAACAAAAGGTCTTACTTTTTTTTATAATTCTCTAAATGTTTCATTTAAAAGAGAAAATGTTTAAGCAAAAAAAAAAAAAAACTAAACTACATAATGCATTTACATGCTGATAACATCAGTAACTACACTTAACAGTATTTCTGTAGTTTGTGGCATGTCAACAGCCATGAACTGAGGCAACAGACACTGAACTGAGGTCCTTACTGATATTACCTACCATACTTCATTGACTCTAAGATGCCACTGATCATAAGGACCATAATTATTTTATATACTACTAAGAAAGAAAACATGCTAATTACAGTATGTTGCATACTTTATCACTTAGAACTACACCTTACACTCAATGCAAGTGCTCTTTGAGAATCTGATATGGTTTTTATCATATATTGCCTATATATGAGAAAAGTTAATTGACACAGTAAGGTTTATTATAATTTTTAGATTAAATCCTTGGAGACAGATATACATATGGCAATATATGAGAAAAACCATATCAAACTATATGTATGTGTATGTGTGTATATACATATACATATATATACACACACATAAGGGGAAAACATAAGTTAATTGGTTAAGTCATTCTAAAAAGCTCTTCCCATTTGGAGCCTGAATCTTATTTTTCAACTAAGATTTATCAATGCTTGCCTTTTCCCACAACCTTTGTTTCATGAGGAGTATTGGTGCATAAGAGCACTGCCAAAGCACAGTCTCCTGAGGTCTCTGGGTTTTCTTCCAGGGTGTTCACACCCATTCTGCATGATTCAACATGTATGTTCTAGCAGCAATAATTATGTCGCAGCTATTACACGGAGAGCAGTGGCTGATGCACTGATTTCAGAAATTCCACAATATGAAGAAAAATAATGTGTACCTCAGAATTCAGCCTTATGACAACCTACCACTAACTCTTGGTGTGGGCTGATGATGAAAGTCAGTTTGACAGTGGCTAACACAATGCAGTGATGAAGCACTTAAAGCAGAGAACAATCATTTCTACTCCTTTATGTACATTATTATAGTATCCATATTAGAAATAGTACTGTATGTTTGAAATAGGGAATTTAATACTGTATGAAATGCAATAAATATATAAACCAATGATTGAGGCAGAATTGATCAAAAGCAAAGATTTACAGTAGACTTCATTCAGACCACATATACTCAATGCCCACACAGTGGCAGGTGATCTGAGACTCCTCATGTGGTCGTGCTTCATGAATCTACACACACTATGGGTTTGCAAACACACATAACATCTTTAACCAATTTTGGAAAAATAAGCTCACACACTTAGCAGCCAGACCTGGGTGCTCATTTCTATAGAGTGGACTCAGACAGTTCAAGCCACATGGGCATCCCCTCTGCTCTAACATCCACCAGCTGGGGCCAGGATAGAGTTTCTGACCTCAATGTACTCCTGCCTAGGAAGCCCCATACCCTTCCTTGCCCCACCAGATTCACAGTCTGAACATCCTCCTCAGCCTTAAGACCATCTGGACTCATCGTATGTCTCTACTCATGCTGCAGCAAGAAGCTCAGGATTCTAAGATCATCCCCCTCTTCCCCTGCAGTCTAAACAGCAAGAGGATTTGCACATCTCTTTCAGATGCCACATCCCACCCACTCCAGCTCCTGAAGAACCCTTCTACTGTGACTTTTGGAGCTCACAGTCAGTTATCAGCAAAATCTCTCAGATTGTCAACCTCTTTTCTATATATGTTCCTTTTACCTTCCCAGTCTGTCTGAAACTGCCTCTCTTAGTGCTTTGTATCCTCTGCAGGATACAAAGTGATGAGTGATGAGTATTTCTCAATGAGAAATGATGAGTATTTCTTCTCACATTCTGCTTTCATTGCTGGGCCTTGGTGATGTTGCCTTGTTTCACATTTCTGTTACTAGACTAGGAACTGACAAACATTTTCTTAAAACGCAATATAGTAAATACAGTTGACCCTTGAAAAATGCAGGCGTTAAAGATGCCAACTGCCCTCCACACCCCCCAGTTAAAAATCCACTTACAGCTTTTGACTCCCCCAAAACTTAACTACTAATATCCTATTGTTGACTGGGAATCTTACTGATAACATAAATAGTTAACACATTGTGGGTTGATTTTGCACGTAGTATGTATTATTAACTGTATTCTTATAACAAAGTAAGCTAGAGAAAAGAAAATGTTATCAAGAATATCACAAGGAAAAGAAAATACATTTACTAATAAGTGTAAGTGGATCATCATAAAGGTCTTCATCTTCCATGCCTTCTGAGTAGGCTGAGGAGGAAGAGGAGGGGTTGGTCTTTCTGTCTCAGGGTGGCAGAGGCTGACAAGGTGGAAGAGGTGGAAGGGCAAACAGGAGAGGCAGGCACACTCAGTGTAACTTTACAGAAATACATCATAATTTGTCTGACTTTTTGTTTTTTTCATTTCTCTAAAAATGTTTCTAAACAGTACCAATCCTTCTTCCACCATTTGCTTTAGTTTCAGTGCCCATATAAAAATAAATCCATGTTGTAAAAGCAGTCTTGATTAACTGGAACCCTACTGTCAGATTGTTTAATGTCAATTTGTTTTCTGACACTGCTTCTTCTACATCTTCTTCCTCATCATCTGCCAATGGTTCAGAAGCACTCATCTCCATCAAGGTGTCTTCTCTAAATTCCTCTGGTGTGGTGTCTATTAGCTCCTGAATCTGTCCACGATTCATATCTTGAAACCCTTCACCCCCAATCATTTTTTTTTTTTGCCATATCCACAATCTCATGATTTCCTTGATTGCTCTGCTGTAAATCCCATGAAGTTATGCACATCTGGACATAGTTTTCTCCAGCAGGAATTTATTGTTTCAGGCTTGATAGCTTTTATGGCTTTTTCTACAACAGTGGCATCTTCAATGGTGTAATCCTCTCAGACTTTCATGATATCCTCTCTATTAGGGGTTCTTCCACAGAAAAACCATTTTCTTTCCACTTTCTTCAAAAATGTTGACATTTTCAAAGCCTTTTATTGAGTAAAAAGCCTGTAATGAGTCCTAAGAAGTCCTATGATCCATGATCTAGAGGCTGAATTACAGGCACTGTGTTTGGTGGCAAGTAGACCACGCTGATACCTTCAGTGTTTAACTCATGGGGTTCTGGGTAGCCACGACCATTGTCCAATATCAAAAGAATTTTAAAAGGCAGTCCCTTAAATGCAAGATACTTACTAATTCCAGAAATAAAATATCATTGGGATCAATCCAGAAAAAGTGTTCTCATTGTCCAGGCTTTCTTGCTGTATAACCAAAAGACTGGCAGCTAGTGTTTCTTCCTTTCAAGGCTTAGGGGTTAGCAGTTTTATAAATAAGGCAAGTCCTGATCATAAAAGTAACAATATTTCCACAAAACAGAGTTAGCCTATCCCTTCCTGCCTTAAATGCTAGCACTCACTTCTCTTCCTTACTAATAAGGAATGTCCTTTGTGGCTTTTTTTTTTTTCCCAAAATAGGGCATTTTCACCTGCATTAAAAACCTGTTCAGGCAGATATGCTTTCTCATCAATGATTTTCTTAATGGTGCCTGGGAACTCATCTGCTGCCTCTTGGTCAGCAGTTCCTTCTCCTGTTTGTTACATTGACATTTTCAAAGCCAAACCTCTTTCTAAAAGTATCAAACCATCCTTTGCTGGCAGTAAATTCTCCAGCTTTAGATCCTTCATCTTTCTTTTGCTTTAATCAGTCATATAATGACTTTGCTTTTTCTATAATCATATTAGAGTCTAGAGATATAGCTTTCTTATAGTAATCTTGCACCAACATAAAAGATGCATCTTCAATGTGAGATTAAGGACTATATCACAAAAAGTTTTTATGCCTACTGGTGTAGCCACAGCAGCAGTGTCATGAATTTCCCTTTTGTTTTTTTTCTACAATGGTCCTTACATTGGATTCATTTATCTTGAAATGGCAGGCAACAGCTGCAAACTTCAATCTACAATACTTATCAAACAATTCAACTTTTTGTTATTATGTCATGACTTTTCTCTGCTTCTTAGAAGCACTTTTAGCATCACTAGTGGCATTTCATATGGGTCCCAGGGTGCTATTTAAGGTTTACAGTATTACACTGAACACAATGAAAAATACACAAGAACCTTGAGAAATCACTTTTTACCATGATATGCAGCTTAAGAGAGAACTGCTCATGGGGAGATGATTAACATCACAAGGTATTTTAAATAGATCTCACAACACTTCAGCCCACCACAAATGGAGCAGGAGGTAGCTACAAAATTATTATAGTAGTAAAGTATCACAGTTAATTTTATGCAGTTATGATTTAATACTGCATTTTTACATTTGTTTATATTTCTCCCCATAAATGTCCTTTGTGGCATTTATGGAGAAAATGATGCTGTGTATGGTCTATAAGCATGTGTATGCATGAGTTTTGATAAATTTCAACTTTTTATCTGTTTTTTATACATTTTATTTAAGATAGAAACAAATTTTAGATTTGTACATATTTTATGGTAGTCAATGAAAAAACAGACTAGTATGGACATAGATTTTATGCTTTCATGACAATCTTTTTCTTAGTTTTTTTTTTTTTTTTAGTATTTCTAGGCTATGTGGTTTGTGAGTTTTTACAAATTCTCATAAATCTCCTAAAATTCACCTGACATATTTATAGAAACAAATCCACATATAAGTGGAATCATGCAGTTCAAACCATGTTGTTCAAGGGTCAACTGTATTTTAAGCTTTGTGTGCCATGCAGCCTTCATTTCAACTATTTAATATTGCCATTATAGCATAAAACCAGCGATAATCTACACAAATGAATGGACATGTCTATGTTCCAAGAAAACTGTATTTGTAAAAAGCAGCAGCCGACAGCAGGCTACATTTACTGAATCGCCGATCACTACTCTGTACCACCTACTTGCTCTCCCCAAGTTGCCATCATTCTCAGACTATGAAATCCCTCCACCTTATTTTCTGAAGCTCACTGTTACCCTACTACTCTCTAACACTACTACCATAATCATTTGTGTGGTTTCTACTTCACTCTATAAAATCTAGAATGTGTCCAGGTTTTGTGAAAACTGAAGCATATACAGTTGGGGAACAGGGATAGACTATAGGAAAAAAATTAAATTATGAATGTTAAATTGCCCCTGTATAAGTAAGGACTCTGACACTTATAGCTTCATTGGCTTCATGGTAAATCCACCTGTAGTATTTCAGAACTCTGACTCTAACCACTGAAAACAAAACCTCAGTAGCTACTTACATCACATTACAGACAAATCCTTCCATGCCTCACCTCTCAACTGCTTAAGCTCCTGTCCTCTGGGACTTTTGTCCTCCATCCCACCTGTGTCACACAATCCCATGCTTTCATGAGCCAGGAGATGGAAACCTCTGTCATCTCACTTTTAGGCATCTGACTCCTCATCCACTATCTCAGCCAGTCAATAGGGCTACTAAGAATCTTAAAGGCATTGTTCCACAGTATCCCAATTGTCAGCCAAAGTTAGAGGAGAATATTTTGAAGAAATTTAAGGGTAGGATTTTTGTTTAGTGGAATGAAAATCAGTAATTTACAGAAAACAGTGTTTTTTATTTATTATTATTATTATACTTTAAGTTCTGGGGTACAAGTGCAGAATGTGCAGGTTTGTTACATTTGCCATGGTGGTTCACTGCACCCATCAACCCGTCATCTACATTAGGTATTTCTCCTAATGCTCTCCCTCCCCTATTCCCCATGCCCCGATAGGCCCCAGTGTGTGATGCTCCCCTCCCTGTGTCCATGCGTTCGCATTGTTCAACTCCCACTTATGAGTGAGAACATGTGGTGTTTGGTTTTCTGTTCTTGTGATAGTTTGCAGAGAATGATGGCATCCGGCTTAGTCCATGTCCCTCCAAAGGACATGAACTCATTCTTTTTTATGGCTGCATAGTATTCTATAGTGTATATGTGCCACATTTTCTTTATCCATTCCATCACTGATGGGCATTTGGGTTGATTCAAAGTCTTTGCTATTGTGGATAGTGCCACAATAAACATACATGTGCATGTGTCTTTATAGAAGAATGATTTATAATCCTTTGGGTATATACCCAGTAATGGGATCGCTGGGTCAAATGGTATTTCTAGTTCTAGATCCTTGAGGAATCACCACACTGTCCTCCACAATGGTTGAACTAATTTACACTCCCACCAACAGTGTAAAAGTGTTCCTATTTCTCCACATCCTCTCTAGCATCTGTTGTTTCCTGACTTTTTAATGATCACCATTCTAACTGGTGTAAGATGGTATCTCATTGTGGTTTTGATTTGCAGTTCTCTATGACCAGTAAGATAAGCTTTTTTCATATGTTTGTTGGCTGCATAAATGTCTTCTTTTGAGAAGTGTCTGTTCCTATCATTTGCCCACATTTTGATGGGGTTGTTTTTTTCTTGTAAATTTGCTAAGTTCTTTGTAGATTCTGGATATTATCCCTTTGTCAGACGGATAGAGTGCAAAAATTTTCTCCCATTCTGTAGGTTGCCTGTTCACTCTGATGGTCTCTTTTGGTGTGTGCAGAAGCTCTTTAGTTTAATTACATCCCATTTGTCAATTTTCGCTTTTGTTGCCATTGCTTTTGGTGTTTTAGTCATGAAGTCTTTGCCCATGCCTATGTCCTGAATGGTATTGCTCAGGTTTTCTTCTAGGGTTTTTATGGTTTTATCTTACATTGAAGTCTTTAATCCATCTTGAATCAACTTTTGTATAAGGTGTAATGAAGGGGTCCAGTTTCAGTTTTCTGCATATGGCTAGCCAGTTTTCCCAACACCATTTATTAAGTAGGGAATCCTTTCCCCATTGCTTGTTTTTGTCAGGTTTGTCAAAGATCAGATGGTTGTAGATGTGTGGTGTTATTTCTGAGGCGTCCGTTCTGTTCCATTGGTCTATATACCTGTTTTGGTACCAATACCATGCTGTTTTTGTTACTGTAGCCTTGTAGCATAGTTTGAAGTCAGGTAGCGTAATGCCTCCAGCTTTGTTCTTTTTGCTTAGGATTGTCTTGGCTATGTGGGCTCTTTTCTGGTCCCATATGAAATTTAAAGTAGTTTTTTCCAATTTTGTGAAAAAAGTCAATGGTAGCTTGATGGGGATAGCATTGAATTTATAAATTACTTTGGGCAGTATGGCCATTTTCATGATATTGATTCTTCCTATCCATGAGCATGGTATGTTTTTCCATTTGTTCATGCCCTCTCTCACCACCTTGAGCAGTGGTTTGTAGTTCTCCTTGAAGAGGACCTTCACATCCCTTGCAAGCTGGATTCCTAGGTATTTTATTCTCTTTGTAGCAATTGTGAATGGGAGTTCGCTCATGATTTTGGCTGTTATTGGTGTACAGGAACACTTGTAATTTTTGCACATTGATTTTGTATCCTGAGACTTTGCTGAAGTTGCTTATCAGCTTAACTAGACTTTGGGCTGAGATTATAGGTTTTCTAAATATACTATCATGTCATCTGCAAACAGAGACAGTTTGACTTTCTCTTTTCCTATTTGAATACCCTTTATTTCTTTCTCTTGCCTGATTGTCCTGGCCAGAACTTCCAATATTATGTTGAATAGGAGTGGTGAGAGAGGGCATCCTTGTCTTGTGCTGGTTTTCAAAGGGAATGCTTCCAGTTTTTGCCGATTCAGTATGATATTGGCTGTGGGTTTGTCATAAACAGCTGTTATTATTTTGAGATACGTTCCTTCGATACCTCGTTTATTGACAGTTTTTAGCATGAAGGGCTGTTGAATCTTCTTGAAGGCCTTTTCTGCATCTATTGAGATAATCATGTGGTTTTTGTCATTGGTTCTGTTTATGTGATGCATTACATTTATTACATTTATTGATTTGTGTATGTTGAACCAGCCTTGCATCCCAGGGATGAAGCCAACTTAATCGTGTTCGATAAGCTTTTTGATGTGCTGCTGGATTTGGTTTGCCAGTATTTTATTGAGGATTTTTGCATCGATGTTCATCTTTGGCCTGAAATTTTCTTTTTTTGTTTTGTCTTTGCCAGGTTTTGGTATCAGGATGATGCTGGCCTCATAAAATGAGTTAGGGAGGATTCTCTCTTTTTCTATCGTTTGGAACAATTTCAGAAGGAATGGTACAAGCTCCTCTTTGTACCTCTGGTGGAATTCGGCTGTGAATCCATCTGGTCCTGGACTTTTTTTGGTTGGGAGGCTATTAATTATTGCCTCAATTTCAGAACTTATTATTGGTCCATTCAGGGATTTGACTTCTTCCTGGTTTCGACTTGGGAGGTTGTATGTTTCCTGGAATTTATCCATTACTTCTAGATTTTCTAGTTTATTTGCATAGAGGTATTTCTAGTATTCTCTGATGGTATGAAAACAAAGTTTTTAACTGAATTGTATCATTAGATGCAACTCCAGCTTGATAGGGACAATTCTTTTCAGCATGCAAAGAGGTCTCAAGGTTCCCCAAACTTCTATGGACAGGAATCAGGCTGAGAAATCTACTCAACTATAATTATGAGCCATTCTTATGTAAAAGGAAGAAGGTTCGGAGAGCATAAAGAACAGCCACAGAGAAGCATTCCCAAGGAGCAGAATTTTGCCCAAAGCAAGTAATATTTTTCCCCTAGAACAAAGAGAACTTGCCCATCAAGTTTTCAATGCTGCCATGGATCAGTGACTGCTAGGTGCCTTCTGTTTTTCTACTTTTTAAATGAAAGTGTCTATAGTGGTGCTTCTTTCTGTGTCTCATCATTATAGTACGGGAATGTGAGGGAGCAGATGATTTGTGTCCTCAGTTCACATGTCATCAAGATTGAAAGCAACAATATTCAAGGAGGTGCACCTGAGGATATATACCCAAGGAGCCTCTTGTATATATAGATTTAATTTAGATGACAAGATCCTTGATTAGGAAGCCTGAAACTAATCCTGTAAGAAGATGAGATCTGGGAGGATATTAGAACAATGTTGTATTGTGTGTGGAAGAGACAGAATCATTAGGGGCTAGAGAACACACTGTAGTACCTGATCTCCAAATACAGTCCTCTGGGTTATCTTCTCGTATTTAATGAACTATGCCTGCTTGTAGTCACATCCTTTGTGGGATGTTTTTAATTACTAATCCAATCTCTTTGTTATAAGTCTCTTCATTTTTCTATTTCTTATTCAGTCAGTTTTAACAGTATGTCTTTCTAGAAATTTCATCTAAGTTATCTAATTTATTGGCATACATTTTTTCATAGTATGCCCTTATAATCCTTTTTATCTTTATGAGGTCAAAAGTGATGACTTATTTTCAAATTAGCTGACTCTTTTTTCTGCCAGTTCAAATCCATCATTGACCCCCTTTAGTGAATTGTTCATTTCAGTTATTCTACTGTTCAACTTCTGAATTTCCATTTGGTTCATTTTGATAATTTCTGTCTCTTTATATTATCTACTTGATGTGACATCATTTCCACACTTTCCTTTAATTCTTTAGACATGGTTTCCTGCAGTTCTTTGCACATACTTATAATAATTGATTTAAAATCTGCCTAGTAAATCCAACATATTGGTCCTTTCAGAAATAGTTTGCCTTGCTTTTTTCCTGTGTATAGGCCATATTTTCCTAGTTTGGCTTTTTGACATGCTTTGTGATTTTTTGTTGAAAACTGAACACCTTGGATGATATAATGTGTCAACACTGGAAATCAGACCCTCCCATTGAGGATATTTTGTTATTGCTATTTTATTGTTGTTTGTTCAGTGACACTTTTGTGCTAATATTATAAAGTCTATATTCCCTGTAGAGTCTGGCCACAGAATGGTCCATTCATTTAGCTCAGTGGCCAGCTAACAACTGGCCAGACATTTCCTTAAATGCCTTAAATCAGTAAGTCTTCCACCCTTTGCCAAGGGGCTGTTTATATGTGTTGGAGCATGCCTCCAAAATTTAGGCAATTTACAATTCTGCACAGGGCCTCAACATCAGCCAGAAGAGAGAATGGGCCCCCTTCAGGTCTTTCTTCATCATATGTATAGCCCTATGCATGCACACAGCCTTCTGTATTCCCCAGGAATAAATTAGGAGTTTTGCAAAGTCTCCAGTGGATATTTCCTTCCCTAAAACTTCTTTTAAGTTTCTTCACAAACTCTTCTTTGCTCCAGATGGTCTCTCAACTTCAAGCAGCTATGATGTTTAAAACTTGTCAATGATTGTTTGCTATAAATGCCAGTACTATTGACTTTCCCCCTCAGATGAGCTCCATTTCAGGTCAAACAGTGACAATGACCTATGAGTAGGGTTTTTCCAGGGAGGTATGAGACAGGTCAAATTGTGGCAATGCTCTGGGAGTGAAATTTTTAGTGGGGGGTTCCAAATACAACTGGCCCATTTCAGATGCTTCAAGTCTACTTGACCTCTACAGTGTTTTTGAAGCTGCTAATTTTCAAGGCTACCATGCAGGTATGAAAGAGAGGATGGGGTCAGACTAAGTTACACTGCCACCAACTCACTGTTCTTACTGAGATTCATCAGTTTTTCTTGAATAAACACTCCTTGTATTGTTGCAAGCCTGTGGTAACTTGGTAATTTACGGAATTCTGAATGTTAACTTTCACAATTTACTCATTGTTTTTGTTGGTTTTATTGTGCGGCAGATTTGTGGAGGTCCTCAATTCACCTTTCTGGAAACCTACCTAGTCCGTTTTATTTTAGGTAATTACAGAGCAACAAAAAAAAGGTATTCTTTCATATTTAACCACATTCGCGTTCTCTCTTGTGCACTTCATTTCTTACGGCAAATTCGAGTTTGAGTTTTCATCTGGTATCTCTTCCTTTTAGCCTGAAAAACTTAATTTAGCATTTCCCTGCAGTGACAAATTTTCCTAGCTGTAATTTATCTCAAGTGTCCTTATTTCAACTTCATTTTAAAAGACACTTTCTGGAGATATAAAAATATAGATTGGCAACTTTATATTCTTTCGGCACTTTAAAGATGGTTTTCTGCTTCTCTGGCCTCCATTATTTCTGAGAAGAGGTCAGCCACCATTTGTATTATTCATTACCCTTTATGTAATATATAATTTTTCTGTGAATATTTTTAAGATTTTACCTCCAATTTTTAGGAGTTTGACTATCGTGTGCTTAGGTGAATTTTGCTTGCTTTTTAATCTTCCAAGGGTTTTCTGACCTTTCTAAATATGTAGATAAATATGCTTTACCAAATTTGTGGAGATCTTGGCCATTACTTCTTTAAATTCTTTTTCTGCCCCATTCTCTCTCTTCTGTTTCTGGGATTCCAAGTACAAGTATATTAGAATCCTGGAAATTGTCCCATAGGCTTTTTCATTTTTTTAAATCTTTTCTTTCTCTGTCTTTCACATGGGAAAATTTCTATTAATCTTCTATGGTTTTTAATCTGCTGAAAAGCCCAGCCAGGTAATTTTTTTGTTTTAAGTACTGAACTTTGCAGTTTAAGACTTTTATATGGTTCTTCTTTATAGATTCATTACTCTGATGAGATTTTCTACCTCATCTCTTCACTTATAATCTTTACTTTTTGGCTTTGAATATATTTGTAATAGTTTTTTCAAAATTCTGACCTGTTAATTCCAACATCTGGGTAATATTGGGTTTTGTTTCAGCTGACATTTTATTATTATTATGGATCACATTCTTCAAATTCTTTCTGTACCCCCTAAGTTTTGGTTTATGCTGGTCACTGTGAATAATATGTTGTGGGGAATCTGGATTATGCCACCTTCTTTTTAGTGGTACTGATTTTTGTTCTGGGCGGCAGTTAAATTCTTGGTGGCTCTTTTGACCCCAAAATGCTTAGTTTTATTCTGTTAGGACAGATCTATATTGATTTAATCCTTAGACCAAGGACTTAGCCCTTACTTTAGGACATGACCCATATTCTAAAGCAGGTCTGTAGTAGCCCTTAATTTCAGGCTAGTTTAGCTTTACTCAGGTGCATAGCAAGGACTGCCACTGTGGTGAGGCTGGGGTTCCAACATCTTTCATTACCGTTCATCATCGTGTCAGTTCAGCTCTCAGCCTTGCAACATGTACCCCACATCTGTGAGGCCTAACGTAATCTTGCTCTGTGAAAGTATAGCCCAGCCTTCACCAAAAACCTGTGGAAAACTCCGATGTAGGTTTCTGGGCCCTATTCCTCTATGAAACTCACTCCTCTCTTATACTCTGCCCTGTTAATCCTCACTAGCTCACATCCCTAAACACTGGTCTCTTCCTTCCCAAGCTCAACAAGACCTCTATTTCTACTTAGATTCTACTTTCCTCCCTAGGCCCTAAAAAAAAAAAAAAAAAAGCCAGAGTGAACACAAGGTTCACCTCACGTGTTTCACTTCACTCAAGGACCACAGCCCTATTCTGTCTATGTTAAAAGATGTTTTCCTGCTCTTCTGGCCTCTGCTGATTTTGACAAGAGGTCAGCTATCATTTGTATTGCTTGCCCTCCTTCATGTAATTAGTAGTTTTTCTATGAATACTTTCAAAACATTATTTCCAGTTTTCACGTTGCTTGAAAACAGTTGCTTCACATACTTTGTTGAGTTTTACTGTCACTGATAGTGGGAGGGCATGTTACTACCAGTCACTGTCATAAGAGAAAGCCAATATGCATACCTTTTCAGGAGCACATTATAAATCATGAAAATTGAACACAGAGTAGGTTCAAGGTAACATCAATAAATTTTAAAAAGTAGAAATGGTACTCCCAACATTTGCTGACCATAGTGCAGTAAAACTAGAAATATCTGGGAGGATTTCAAGATGGCTGACTAAAGGCACACATGTCCTCCAAAAGGAAGTACCAAAACAGTAAGGAGATAATCATGTGTTGATTACAGCATCTAAGAGAGAGCACTAGAATTCAGCAGGGAAGGGACAGGGAACATCTGAGGCACAGAAAGAGAAGTGAGGCAGCCACTGCCACCCAGCCAGGATCAACTTGGAGCCCAGAGAGGCTCTCCAGTTTAGGGAAAGGATAAGAGATCCCAGTGGTCCACATTCCCACTGTGGACCCTTGCAAACCCTAGCCATGGGAGAGCTCCTTCACTCTTACAGGCCCTGAGACTAGTAGAGTGAGCTGCCTGGAGTCCAGGCAATGGCACCGCTCCAGACAGGGATTTCACACAGGGTCCCACGCATTCTCCCAAGACCCAAGTAGCTGCAGAATGGCATTCTGAGCACCCAGCTCCCACCATACTGCATTCTGCCCTGAGGCCCAATAGCCCCTAAATCTCTATGTCCCTGGAGTCCTGCTGACATCCCTCAGTATCCATACAGAGGGTTGCAGCAATGCAATGCCAGCTGGAACCATAATGTGGCCAGTTTCCAGCACTCTAGCCCATGCGGTGTCCTACACCATGAAAACAAGCATTGCAGTGAGCCAGGGAGGCTGCTCTTGGGACAAACGGAGCCAAAACATGCACTCCTCAGAGACTGAGAGTGGCCTGCCTGCTGCCTGGGGATGCTGCCACCAACAGCAACCCTGTACTCACCCCTACCCCCACAGTAACAGGGCTATTGCATACTTGCAAGTGTGTTCAGTGGGCCTAGGGACCAGCCCTTTAGGATACCAACCCAGGACTTGAGGATGGGCTCATCTTGCCCGCTGCTGCTGCCACCTGAGCACACCATACAGGAACCTGGGGAATGCCTTGCTCCACCCACCATAGCCTGTGCCCATGTGCACCATTAGAAAGTCTGAGGAAGGCCCTGCTTCACCTGGTGTCACCTCTCTAGGTGTCCACACACATCTCCCAAGGGCCTGGGGGTCATCTCAATATGTCTGTTGCCCCAGACACACATACACATCAGGAGGCCTGACACAGGACCCAGCCTACCCCAATCCCCAGTGCCCGTACATTCTGCTTGGGGGCCTGGTGACTGGCCCACTCCACCTATCACCCTGAGCAAGCACATACACCATCAGAAACCCTGACAAAAGACATAGCCTACCTGCCACCAGCACCCAAGCACACTGTCTCAGGACCTGGTGATTATCCTGCCCTATCCACCCACACATGCCACATGGGGGCATGGAGACTGGCATGCGCAGAACATCATTACCACTGCTAGCATCAGCATATGCCACATGGGAGCCCAACAGTTGGCTCGCCACCACAATGCCATTGCAAATGCCATGTACACTACCCAGAGGCAAAATGACCCACCCACCCTCCCTGCCCACTACTGCCACCTCCAGGACCTGAGCAAGCCATCTTTAGGACCATAAATTAACCCACCTACAGTCACTAATACTGGTGCCCACCTATACCATCCAGGGACCCAAAGACAGGCACCCTCAGGTCACTGCCGCCGCCACCACCACCAGGCTGGCCTGAGGAATAGCCTGGGTGGCATCTCCATCCCCCAGCAAAATATCACCATTGCCTCCATTAACAACCACATCCTAAGCCACAGAGGAAATCACAGATACCACTGATGCTGACTGCAGCCAAAGAAATCATAAAGATACTACACTACTGCATGAACCCTGCATCAAAGCTGAAGTGCCCTACTCAACCAACACTACAGATATATCTACAGGAAAAAAGTCTTCCCCTAAGAAACCCAATCTGAAAAATAGGAAGAAGTGCCTGTTACACAAGATGCATAGATATCAACATAAGGACATAACAGAAATGAAAAGGCAAAGAAACATGACACCACCAAAGGAACACAATAATTGTCTAGTAACAGATCCCAACAAAAAAGAAATCAAAGGTATTTGTAAAAAAGAATTGAAACTAATGATATTAAAGAAGCTCAGTGAAATATAAGAGAATACAAATGAACAAAACAAATAGAAAAACAACTCATGATATCAATGAGAATTTCAACAAAGAGACAGCTGTCATTAAGTAGGACCAAACAGAAAATCTGGAACTGAAGAATTAAATGAATGGAATAAAAATTCAATCAAGAACTTCAATAACAGACCATATAAAGCAGAAGACAGAATTTTAGAAATTGAAGAAAGGTCTTGAAATAACCCAGTCAGATAAAAAATAATAAAAATTTAAAAAATCAAAAAAGCTTCTCTGATATATCAGACACCATAAAGAGAGCAAATATTCAAATTTTGGGTGTTCTAGAAGTAGAAGAGATAGGCAACAGCATAGAAAAATCTATGTAATAAAATAATAGCTGAAAAATTCCTAAGTCTTGCAAGATCTTTAGACTCCATAAATAGGAAGCTCAAATATTGCCAATCAGATACAACCCAGAAAGGTCTTCTCTAAGGCACATTATAGTCAAACTGTCAAAAGTCAAAGAAAAAGAAAGAATTCTAAAAATAGTAAGAAAAAAAAGTGTCAAGTCACATATAAGGAAATGATCATCAGGCTAACTGGATCTCTCAGCAGAAAGTCTAGAGGTCAGGAGACAATTGGATGATATATTTGAAGTGCTAAGAAAAAAAAAGAAAACAACAACAAAAACCCTGTGAGCTAAGAACACTATGTCTAGCAAACCTATCCTTCAAAATGTAAGACAAATAAAATCTTTAGCAGACAAACACAAACTAAGAGAGCTCATCACCACTAGGCCAGTCACACAAAAAATGCTTAAAGGAATCCTACATATGAAAGGGAAAGGACAATATTTACCATCACAAAAGTATAAAACCTACTGGTAGAGCAAACAAAAATGAGAAGCAGAAAAAATTCAAATGCGAGCATAACATAAAGCCTAAGTAGTTATTAACTACGGTAAACAATAAAAGAGAAAGAAAGAAACAAAAGATACGCAAAACAACCAGAAGATAAATTAAAAAATGACTGAAATAAGTCCTTACCTATCAATAATAACCTTGAATATAAATGGATTAAACTCCCCACTTAAAAGGTATAGACTAGCTGAGTGAATTTTAAAAACCATGAAGCATCTTGCTGCCTACAAGAAATGTATTTCACCTCTAAACATACACATAAACTTAAAGTAAAGGTATGGAAAAATATACCTCACGTGAACAAAAACCAAAAGCAAGCAAAAGTAGCTACATTTATATAAGATAAAATACACTCAAAAACACTACAGTCAAAACACGAAAAAGAAACAAGATCATTACATAACAATAAAGGAATCGATTCAGCAAGAGGATATAATAATTCTAAATGTATATGTACCCAATGCCACAGAACCCAGATATATAAAGTATTAGATCTAAGGGGAGAGATTTTAATAGATGTTAATACAATAGTTGGGGATTTTGACATAACACTCTCATTAGACAGATAATCGAGACAGAAAAATCAACAACAAAACACTGTATTTAAACTGTATTTTAGATCATATGGACCTAACATACATTTGCGGAACATTTAATCCAACAACTGCAGAATATATGTTCTTCTCATCAGCACATTAAACATTCTCCAGGATAGACAATGTTAGGCCACAAAACAAGTCTCAACAAATTTTTAAAAATCAAAATCATATCAACTATTTTCTCAGAACATAATGGAGTAAAACTAGAAATCAATACCATAAAGAATGCTGGAAACTATACAAATACATGGAAACAAATTTGCTCCTGAATGACCACTGGTTCAGTGAAGAAATCAGGAAACAAAAAAACAAAAAAAAAGTTACTGAAACAAATGATAATTGAAATACAACATACCAAAACATATGGGATACAACAAAAGCAGTGCTAAGAGGGAAGTTTATAGCAATAACACATCTACATTAAAAAGTAGAAAGATTTCACATAAACAATCTAAAAACATACCTAAAGAAACCAGAAAAGAACAAACCAAACCAAAATTAGTAGCAGGAAATAATAAAGATCAGATTAGAACTAAAAAGAAAAAGAGAGAGGCGAAAAAGTATAAAGGATCAACAAAAGGAAAAGTTTGGTTTTTTTGAAAAAATAAAATAAAAAACCACTAGCAACACTAAACAAGAAAAAAAGGAAGAAGATCCAAATAAACAAAATCAGAAATGAAAAAGGAAACATTACTGCTGCTATAGAAATACAAAAGATCATCAGAGACGATTATGAGCAGCTATACACTAACAACCTGGAAAACCTAGAGAAAATAGACAAATTCCTAGGCATATACAACTGCCAAGATTGAATCAAGAAAAGCAGAAAACCTAAATAGACCAATAATGAGTAATGAGATTGAATCAATAATAATAATAAATCTTCCAGCAAAGAAAAGTCCAGGACCAGATCACTTCACTGCCCAATTCTACCAAACTTTCAAAGAAGAATTAATACCAATTCTCCACCAAATATTGGAAAGAAATAAAAAGAAGATAATTACCCCCAACTCATTCTACAAGGCCAGCATTACCAAATCCAGGTAAGAACACAACTACAAAAAAACCCTACAGGCCAAGAGCCCTGATGAACAGAGACACAAAAATCTTCAACAAAACACTAGCAAAAAGAATCCAACAGAACATCAAAAAGATAATGCACTGTGACCAAGTGGGATTTATTCCAGGGACGCAAGGATGGTTCAACATATGCAAATCAATAAATGTGATACATCATCTCACAGAATGAAGGATAAAAAACATGATCATCTCAAAGAATGCAGAAAAGGTATTAACACGGTTCAATATCTCTTCATGATAAAAACTCTCAACAAACTAGGCACTGAAGGAATATACCTCAATATATAGTAATAAAGGCCAAATATGACAAACAGCTAACATCATGCTGTATGGTGGAAAGCTGAAAGCCTTTCCTCTAAGAACTGGAACAAGATAAGGATGCCCACTTTCACCACTCCTATACAACATAAAATTGGAAATCCTAGCCAGAGCAATCAAGCAAGAGAAAGAAATAAAAAGCATCCAAACAGGAAAAGAGGAAGTCGAATTGTCCCTCTTTGCTAATGATATAATCTTATATCTAAAAATAACTAAACACTCCAACCAAAAACCTCTTGGATCTGATAAATTTAGTAAAGTAGAATGCAAAAATCACCACATAAAAATCAGTAGTCTTTTTATACACTAATAATAAACTAGCTGAGGAAAAAAATCAAGAAGGCAAACCCATTTTCAACAGCTTAAAAAAATACCTAGGAATAAATTTAACCAAGGAGGTAAAATATCTCTAAAAGGAAAACTTCAAAACATAAGAAACTGAGGAGGACAAAAATAAATAGAAAAACATCCTATGCTCATGGGTTAGAAGAATTAATATTGTTAAAATGATCATACAGCCCAAAAGCTATATTGAGTCATAGCAATTCCTATCAAAGTACTGATGCTATTTTTTACAGAAATAGAAAAAAAATCCTTAAATTCATATGGAACCCAAGAAGAGCCCAAATAGCCAAAGCAATCTGGAGAAAAATAAAAACAACAACAGAAAAGGTTGGAGGCATCATACTACCTGACTTCAAAACACATTACAAGGCTATGTAACCAAAACAACATGGTATTGGTATAAAATCAGACATATAGATCAATGGAGCAGAACTGAGATCCCAGATATAAATTCATGTATTCACAGCCAACTGATTTTCAACAATGATGCCAAAAACATACAATGGAGATAGGGCTCCTTCTTCAATAAATGGTGCTGGGAAAATTGGATAGTTATATGCAGAAGAATAAAACTCAACTGTTACCTCTCACCTTATACAAAAATCAACTCAGGATAGATCAAAGACTTAACCATAAGACCAGAAACCATAATATTACTAGAAAAAAATATAGAGATAATTCTTCAGGACATTGGTCTAGGCAAAGATTTTATGGCTAAGACATCAGAAGCACAGGCAACAAAAACAAAAATAGACAAATGGGACTATATTAAACTTAAAAGCTTCTGCATAGCAAAGAAAACAATCTACAGACTGAAGAGACAACTTTTTGAATGGGAGAAAATATTTTCAAGCTATTCATCTGACAAGGAACTAATATCCAAAATATAAAAGGGACTCAAAAGAACAATAATAATTCCATTAAAAAGTAGGCAAAGAATTAAAATAGACACTTCTCAAAAGAAGACATAAAACCGCCAACAGGTATATGACAAAATGCTTAACATCACTAATGATTAGGAAAATGCAAATCAAACCCACAATGAGATGCTATCTTTTTACTCCAGTTAGAATGGCTATTACCAAAAGGACAAAAAATAACAGATGCTGGAGAGGATGCAAAGAGGGAACTCTTATACGCTGTTGTTAGGAATGTCAATTAGTACAGCCATTATGAAAAATAAGAAGACGGCTTTTTTGTGTGTGAATACATAGTAGGTATATTTATTTATGGGATACATAAGATATTTTGATATAGGCATGCAATGCATAATAACCACGTCAGAGTAAATGGGGCATCCATCCCATCAAGCATTTATCCTTTGTGTTATAAAAAATCGAATTATACTCTTTTCGTTATTTTTAAACATACAATTAAATTATTTTTTATTATAGCCACCCTGTTGTGCTAGCAAATACTAGGTCTTATTCATTCTTTCTAACTATTTTATTGGTAACCGTTAGCCATCCCCACTTCCCCCACCACCAAAACCCACTACCATTCCCAGCCTCTCGTAACCTTTATTCTATCTATCTCCATAAGTTCAATTGTTTTAATTTTTTGCTCCCCCAAATAACTGAGAACATGTGAAGTTTGTCTTCCCATTCCTAGCTTATTTCACGTAACATAATAACCTGCAGTTCCACGGAAGTACCGTTTGATCCAGCAATCCCACTACTGGGTATTTATCCAAAGGAAAAGAAATCAGTACATCAAAAGGATACCTGCACCTCTTTGTTTACTGCAGCACTATTCACAATAGCCAAGACGTGGAATCAACCGAATAGTATTCTATCCATGTATAGATATCATATTCAGTCTACAGATGAATGGATAAAGATAACGTAATATCTATACATGATGGAATACTATTCAGCCATAAAAGAGAATGAAATCATATCATTTGCAGCAACATGGATGGAGGTGGAAGTCACCATGTTAAGTGAAATCAGCCAGGCACAGAAAGACAAGTATCAGATGTTCTCATTCATATGTGCAATCTAAAAAAGTTGATCTCATGTAGGTAGAAAGTAGGATGATAGTTACCAGAGGCTGGGAGGGTAAGTGTTGGTGGGCGGGAGTATACAGAGAGGTAGACTGATGCGTACAAACATATACCGAGATGGAAGGAATAAGTTCGGTGGTTGATATCACCATATGGTGCCTACAGTTAACAACAATATATTGTGTATTTCAAAGTAGGTAAAATAGAAGATTTGAAATGTTCCCAACACAAAGAAATGGGGTGATAAATATCCTAAATACCCTGATTTGATCATTACACATTCTATGTATCAAAATATCACAGGTACCCTATAAATGTGTACAAATATTATGCATCAATAAAAATACATTTTAAAAGTAGAAATAATAAAACACAAAACCCTTTTCACCATAAAAATACCTTCATTTCAAAGCAACGCTAGACTCAGTGAGAGAACATACACCAAAACTGAAATATATATGGAAAAGAAAAATGATCAAAGCATGACAGATTAGAATTTCCGAGTAAGGTATACATAAGGTAATACTTGAAAATTCATGCATCAGAGTTAAGCATCATACTCAATGACCAAGAAAAAGAAGGACAAAACAAACTCATGAAGCACAAAGAATTAATAGGTAAAAACAGAAATTGACTTTTGAAAAAAGTTAACACTAAGAAGTAAATCCCAAAACTGATTTGAAAAAAATACAAACACACACATTCTAGTAAAACTATGATCATAACTACTCAATAAAAATGCAAAAGTACAAATTTTTGCAAACTATGCATCTGACAAAGGCCTAATGTCCAGCATCTATAAGGAACTTAAACAAATGTACAAAAAAAAAAAAGCAATCCCATTACAAAGTAGGCAAAGCAGGCAAAGGACATGAACAGATACTTTTAAAGGAAGACATACATGAAACCAACAAACATGAAAAATGCTTAACATCACTGATCATCAGAGAAATGCAAATCAAACCACAATGAAATACCATCTAACACCAGTCAGAATGGCCATTATTAAAAAGTCAAAAAATAAGAGATGCTAGCAAGGTTGTGGAGAAAAAGGAGCACTTACACACTGTTGGTGGGAGTGTAAATGAATTTAGCCATTATGGAATACTGTGGTGATTCCTCAAAGACTCAAATATACACATGCCATTTGACCCAGCAATCCCATTACTGGGTAGACAACCAAAGGAATATAAATCATTCTATTATAAAGACACATGCACACTATGTTTACTGCAGCACTATTCACAATAGCTAAGACATGGAATCAATCTAAATGCCCATCAATGATAGCCTGGATAAAGAAAATGTGGTACATCATGGAATGCTATGCAGTCATCAAAACAAAACAAAACCAAAACAAGATCATATCCTTTGCAGGGGGACATGGATGGAGCTGTAGGCTATTATCCTTAGCAAACTAACACAGGAACAGAAAACCAAATATGGTGTATTCTCACTTATAAGTAGGAGCTAAATGATGAGAATACTTGGACACATAGAAGAAAACAACACACACTGGGCCTTTCAGAGGGTGGAGGGTGGGAAGAGAAAGAGGATCAGGAAAAATAACTAATGAGTACTAGGCTTAATACCTGGCTGATGACATAGTCTGTACAATAAACCCCCATGACACAAGTTTATTATCTACATAACAAACCTGCACTAGTATCCCTGAACTTAAAAGTTTTTAAAAAGTACAAATACATTATATAAGAAATGGTAATGGGGCAGTAACTTCTGAAATGTAGGAAAATAAAAGATTTATAAGAATTAGTTTTGTTC
This sequence comes from Pan troglodytes, assembly GCF_028858775.2. NCBI lineage: Eukaryota > Metazoa > Chordata > Mammalia > Primates > Hominidae > Pan > Pan troglodytes. The sequence continues at coordinate 45,568,382 of NC_086015.1, forward strand.
AACTCTGTGAAAATAGAATTGAAAGTGTGTAGGAAATAAGTGTTCCAGGAAAATATAATTTACAACTGACTCTAAAAGAGATGGAAAAATTTTTTAAAGTTTCATTATTACTACAGAAATAGAGAAAATCATCACAGAGCTATCACTACTATCATACCACAAAAAGAGAGCACCAGCCAGATGACTTCGCAAAGAAACTCTACCAAACATTTTTTTTTTTTTTTTTTGACAGAGTCTCGCTCTGTCGCCTAGGCTGGAGTGCAGTGGCACAATATTGGCTCACTGCAACCTCCACCTCCTGGGTTCAAGCGATTCTCTTGCCTCAGCCTCCCAAGGAGCTGGGACTACAGGCATGTGCCACCATGCCCAGCTAACTTTTTGTATTTTTAGTAGAGGCAGGGTTTCACTGTGTTAGCCAGGATGGTCTCCATCTGCTGACCTCGTAATCCGCCCACCTCAGCCTCCAAAAGTGCTGGGATTACAGGCATGACCCACTGTGCCCGGCCCAAACTTTTAAGGAGTAGATAATTCCAATGATAAATGAATTTTCGAGAAATACAGAAAGAGGAAAAAAAAATTTTAATGAAGCAATATAGCATTAATATTAAAATCTGGGCAAAGAATGTGTTTCTCCCATCAAAAATGAACAAACAAAATCACAGACCAATTACACCAATGAATGGCAATGAAAAATCCTAAATAAAATATTAACAAAGAACTAAAGTAGCACAATTAAAGAACTATGTATCATAACTGCGGTTACTGACTCAAACACTAGGATGGGTTCAATATTAGGTAACCAATTAAATATAATTCATTATATAAACAGATTCAAGGAAAAATCATTTGATCATTTCCATAGAAGCCAAAAAAGCATTTGACAAATGTCATTATTCCTGATTACAAAAGAAACAAAAATAAAAATAAAATTAAAATAGAAGAGTACCTCCTTAACCAGAAAAAAAGATCCTCAGACAAATCCAAGACATCTACCCCACTCTATTTGAAACTTGTAAATAGACCAGAGGGGAAAAGTAGCATCATAAAAATTGGAAAGAAAACCATCATTATTTACAATTATTATATGACTGCAAAACTAAGAAAATCACCTAAAAACTATTGATATAAAAAAAGAATTAACATATGTACAAAATTGCATATACAGAAATCAAAAACTTTCAAACATATTTAAAACAACAGATTGCGGCCAGGCATGGTGGCTCACACCTGTAATACCAACCAGTGCTTTGGAAGTCCGAGGTGGAAAGATCATTTGAGGCCAGGAGTTTGAGACCACCCTGGTTAACATAGCAAGACCCTGTCTCCACCAAAAAAAAAAAAATTAGCCAGGCATGGTGGCACGTGCCTGTTGTCCTAGTTACTTGGGAGGCTGAAGTGGGAGATCACTTAAGGCCAGGAATTCAAAGCTGCAATAAGCTCTGATTGTGTTACTGCACTCCAGCCTGGGTAACACAGTGAGACTCTGTCTCTAAAATAAAGTAAAATAAAATAAAATAATTTAAAAATAAATTGGAATATATAATGGTGGAAAAGTCCTCATTTCTATTGAATGCAAAAAAAGATACAACACTTAGGAAGACATAAACTTAACAAGAAATGCATACGACCTATATAAAGAAAACTACAAAACATCTCTGAAGAACATAAAAATTTCTTGAACAAATGGGGAAGCAAAACATGCTCTTAGATCCAAAGACAAGCAATCTCACATGCTCTTGTGGAAATATAAATTGGCACATCACTTAGAGCAGCTTCTCAGTAGCTACAAAACTTACTTATGCATATATCCTTTGAGCTAACAACTCCAATTCCAGGAATTTCTCCTATACATATTCCTGCTCCTGTGTGAAAGGATACATGTATAAAACTATTCATTGTAGAACTGTCCGTAACAGCAAAATATTGGAAACAACATATATCTACCATTGAGGCTGTGGTTAAATAAATTATGCTACATCCATAAAACAGAATAGGATGTTGCTGTGTAAAAGAATAAAGATCTCTATGTACCAAAGCCCCAAAACTGTAGGCAATATTTATCACGGGGGTAAGTGCATATTTTTCTTAGGGGAGGAAAAAAATATTACCAGCATTGAAATATAATGACCACATAGAAACACAACTCTAGGCCAGGAGCAGTGGCTCATGCCTGTAGTCCCAGCACTTTGAGAGGCCAAGGTGGCAGATCACCTGAGGTCAGGAGTTCAAGACCAGCCTGGCCAACATAATGAAACACTGTCTCTACTAAATATACAAAAATTAGCCGGGCATGGTGGTGGGCGCCTGTAATCCCAGCTACTCGGGAGGCTGAGGCAGCAGAATTGCTGGACCCTGGGAGGTGGAGATTGCAGTGGGCCAAGATCACGCCATGGCACTTCAGCCTGAGCAATAGAGCGAGACTCCATCTCAAAAAAAAAAGAAAAGAAAAAAAAAGGAAAGAAAAAGAAATAGAACTCTAAATTCTTCGGTGGGCGGGGGGAAATTAGAACAGTGACTTGGTAATTTTATTCAGTGACAGATTTTATCCCAAGTCATATTTCTGTGAAGAACTCCACTTGATAGCTTCTATTTGATTTTATTTATTTATTTTATTATACTTTAAGTTTTAGGGTACATGTGCACAACGTGCAGGTTTGTTACATATGTATACATGTGCCATGTTGGTGTGCTGCACCCATTAACTCGTCATTTAACATTAGGTATATCTCCTAATGCTATCCCTCCCCCCTCCCCCCACCCCACAACAGGCCCCGGTTTATCATGTTCCCCTTCCTGTGTCCATATGTTCTCATTGTTCAATTCCCACCTATGAGTGAGAATATGCGGTGTTTGGTTTTTTGTCCTTGCGATAGTTTACTGAGAATGATGGTTTCCAGCTTCATCCATGTCCCTACAAAGGACATGAACTCATCCTTTTTTATGACTGCATAGTATTCCATGGTGTATATGTGCCACATTTTCTTAATCCAGTCTATCATTGTTGGACATTTGGATTGGTTCCAAGTCTTTGCTATTGTGAATAGTGCTGCAATAAACATACGTGTGCATGTGTCTTCATAGCAGCATGATTTATAATCCTTTGGGTATATACCCAGTAATGGGATGGCTGGGTCAAATGGTATTTCTAGTTCTAGATCCCTCAGGAATCGCCACATTGAATTCCACAATGGTTGAACTAGTTTACAGTCCCACCAACAGTGTAAAAGTGTTCCTATTTCTCCACATCCTCTCCAGCACCTGTTGTTTCCTGACTTTTTAATGATTGCCATTCTAACTGGTGTGAGATGGTATCTCATTGTGGTTTTGATTTGCATTTCTCTGATGGCCAGTGATGATGAGCATTTTTTCATGTGTGTTTTGGCTGCATAAATGTCTTCTTTTGAGAAGTGTCTGTTCATATCCTTTGCCCAGTTTTTGATGGAGTTGTTTTTTTTTCTTGTAAATTTGTTTAAGTTCTTTGCAGATTCTGGATATTAGCCCTTTGTCAGATGGGTAGACTGCAAAGATTTTTTCCCATTCTGTAGTTGCCTATTCACACTGATGGTAGTTTCTTTTGCAGAAGCTCTTTAGTTTAATTAGATCACATCTGTCTATTCTGGCTTTTGTTGCCATTGCTTTCGGTGTTTTAGTCATGAAGTCCTTGCCCATGCCTATGTCCTAAATGGTATTGCCTAGGTTTTCTTCTAGGGTTTTTAGGGTTTTAAGTCTAACATTTAAGTCTTTAATCCATCTTGAATTAATTTTTGTATAAGCTGTAAAGAGGGATCCAGTTTCAGCTTTCTACATATGGCTAGGCAGTTTTCCCAGCACCATTTATTAAATAGGAAATCCTTTCCCCATTGCTTGTTTTTGTCAAGTTTGTCAAAGATCAGATGGTTGTAGATGTGTGGTGTTATTTCTGAGGCCTCTGTTCTGTTCCATTGGTCTATATATCTGATTTGGTACCAATATCATGCTGTGTTGGTTACTGTAGCCTTGTAGTCCAGTTTGAACTCAGGTAATGTGATGTCTCCAGCTTTGTTCTTTTGGCTTAGGATTATCTTGGCAATGCAGGCTCTTTTTTGGTTCCATATGAACTTTAAAGTAGTTTTCTCCAACTCTGTGAAGAAAGACATTGGTAGTTTGATGCGGATGACATTGAATCTATAAATTACCTTGGGCAGTATGGCCATTTTCACAATATTGATTCTTCCTATCCATGAACATGGAATGTTTTTCCATTTGTTTGTGTCCTCTTTTACTTCATTGAGCAGTGGTTTGTAGTTCTCCTTGAAGAGTTTCTTCACATCCCTTTTAAGTTGGATTCCTAGGTATTTTATTCTCTTTGTAGCAATTGTGAATGGGAGTTCACTTATGATTTGGTTCTCTGTTTGTCTGTTATTGGTGTATAGGAATGCTTGTGATTTTTGCACATTGATTTTGTATCCTGAGACTTTGCTGAAGTTGCTTATCAGCTTAAGGAGATTTTGGGCTGAGACTATGGGGTTTTCTAAATATACAATCATGTCATCCGCAAACAGGGACAATTTGACTTCCTCCTTTCCTAATTAAATACCCTTTATTTCTTTTTCTTGCCTAACTGCCCTGGCAGGAACTTCTAACACTATGTTGAACAGGAATGGTGAGAGAAGGCATCCTTGTCTTGTGCCAGTTTTCAAAGGGAATGCTTCCAGTTTTTGCCCACTCAGTATGATATTGGCTGTGGGTATGTCATAAATAGCTCTTCTTATTTTGAGATACGTTCCTTCAATACCTAGTTTATTGAGAGTTTTTAGCATGAAGGACTGTTGAATCTTCTTGAAGGCCTTTTCTGCATCTTTTGAGATAATCATGTGGTTTTTGTCATTGATTCTGTTTACGTGATGGATTATGTTTATTGATTTGCATATGTTGAATCAGCCTTGCATCCCAGGGACGAAGCCGACTTGATCATGTTGGATAAGCTTTCTGATGTGCTACTGGATTCGGTCTGCCAGTATTTTATTGAGGATTTTTGCATCAATGTTCATCAAGGATATTGGTCTAAAATTCTCTTTTTTGGTTGTGTCTCTGCCAGGCTTTGGTATCAGGATGATGCTAGCGTCATAGTTAGGGAGGATTCCTTCTCTTTCTATTTATTGGAATAGTTTCTGAAGGAATGGTAACAGCTCCTCTTTGTACCTCTGGTAGAATTCAGCTGTGAATTCATCTTGTCCTGGACTTTTGGTTGGTAAGCTATTAATTATTGCCTCAATTTCAGAGCCTGGTGTTGTTCTATTCAGAGACTCAACTTCCTCCTGGTTTAGTCTTGGAAGGGTGTAGATGTCCAGGAATTTATCCATTTCTTCTAGATTTTCTAGTTTATTTGTATAGAGGTGTTTATAGTATTCTGTGATGGTAGTTTGTACTTCTGTGGGATTGGTGGTGATATCCTCTTTATCATTTTTTATTGTGTCTATTTGATTCTTCTCTCTTTTCTTCTATATTACTCTTGCTAGTGGGCTATTAAGTCGTTGATCTTTTGAAAAAACCAGCTCCTGGATTCACTGATTTTTTGAAGGGTTTTTTGCGTCTCTGTCTCCTTCAGTTCTGCTCTGATCTTAGTTATTTCTTGCCTTCTGCTAGCTTTTGAATGTGTTTGCTCTTGCTTCTCTAGTTCTTTTAATTGTGATGTTAGGGTGCAGATTTTAGATGTTTCCTGCTTTCTCTTGTGGGCATTTAGTGCCATAAATTTCCCTCTAAACACTGCTTTTAATGTGTCCCAGAGATTCTGGTACGTTGTGTCTTTGTTCTCATTGGTTTCAAAGAACATCTTTATTTCTGCCTTCATTTCCTTATTTACCCAGTAGTCACTCAGGAGCAGCTTGTTCTGTTTCCATGTAGTCGTGCAGTTTTGAGTGAGTTTCCTAATCCTGAGTTCTAATTTGATTGCACTGTGGTCTGAGAGACGGTTTACTGTGATTTCTGTTCTTTTACATTTGCTGAGGAGAGCTTTACTTCCAATTATGTGGTCAATTTTAGAATAAGTGTGAGGTGGGGCTGAGGAGAATGTATTTTCTGTTTATTTGGGGTGGAGAGTTCTGTAGATGTCTATTAGGTCCACTTGGTGCAGAGCTGAGTTCAAGTCCTGGATATCCTTGTTAACCTTCTGCTTTGTTGATCTGTCTAGTATTGACGGTAGAGTGTTAAAGTCTCCCATTATTATTGTGTGGGAGTCTAAGTCTGTTTGTAGGTCTCTAAGGACTTGCTTTATGAATCTGGGTGATACTGTATTAGGTGCACATATATTTAGGATAGTTAGGTCTTCTTGTTGTATCACCCTTTACCATTATGTAATGGCCTTCTTTGTCTCTTTTCATCTTTGTTGGTTTAAAGTCTGTTTTATCAGAGACTAGGATTGCAACCCCTGCTTTTTTTTGCTTTCCAATTGCTTGGTAGATCTTCCTCCATCCCTTTATTTTGAGCCTATGTGTGTCTCTGCATGTGAGATGAGTCTCCTGAACAAAGCACACTGATGGGTCTTGATTCTTTATCCAATTTGCCAGTCTGTGTCTTTCAATTGGGGCATTTAGCCCATTTACATTTAAGGTTAATACTGTTATGTGTGAATTTGATCCTGTCATTAGGATGTTAGCTGGTTATTTTGCTCGTTAATTGATGCAATTTCTTCATAGCATCGATGGTGTTTGCAATTTGGCATGTTTTTGCAGTGGCTGCTACAGGTTGTTCCTTCCCATGTTTAGTGCTTCCTTTAGGAGCTCTTGTAAGGCAAGCCTGGTGGTGACAGTCTCTCAGCATTTGCTTGTCTGTAAAGGATTTTATTTCTCCTTCACTTAGGAAGCTTAGTTTGGCCAGATAGGAAATTCTGGATTGAAAATTCTTTTCTTTAAGAATGTTGAATATTGGCCCCCACTCTCTTCTGGCTTGTAGGGTTTCTGCCAAAAGATCTGCTGTTAGTCTTTGGGCTTCCCTTTGTGGGTAACCCGACCTTTCTCCCTGGCTGCCCTTAACATTTTTTCCTTCATTTCAACCTTCGTGAATCTGACAATTATGTGTCTTGGGGTTGCTCTTCTCAAGGAGTATCTTTGTGATGTTCTCTGTATTTCCTGAATTTGAATGCTGGCCTGCCTTACTAGGTTGGGGAAGTTCTCCTGGATAATATCCTGAAGAGTGTTTTCCACCTTGGTTCCATTCTCCCCATCACGTTCAGGTACACCAATCAAAAGTAGATTTGGTCTTTTCAGATAGTCCCATATTTCTTGGAGGCTTTGTTCGTTTCTTTTTACTCTTTTTTCTCTAAACTTGTCTTCTCGCTTTATTTCATTAATTTGACCTTCAGTCACGGATACCCTTTCTTCCACTTGATTGAATTGGCTACTGAAGCTTGTGCATGCGTCACGAAGTTCTCGTGCCATGGTTTTCACCTCCTTCGGGTCATTTAAGGTCTTCTCTACACTGTTTATTCTAGTTAGCCATTCGTCTAAACTTTTTTCAAGGTTTTTAGCTTCCTGGAGATGGGTTAGAACATGCTCCTGTAGCTTGGAGAAGTTTGTTATTACCGACCTTTTGAAGTCTACTTCTGTCAACTTATCAAAGTCATTCTCTGTCCAGCTTTGTTCCGTTGCTGGAGAGGAGTTGCGATCCTTTGGAGGAGAAAAGGTGCTATGGTTTTTAGAATTTTCAGCTTTTCTGCTCTGGTTTCTCCCCATCTTTGTGGTTTTATCTACCTTTGTTCTTTGATATTGGTGACCTATAGATAGGGTTTTGGTGTAGATGTCCTTCTTGTTGATGTTGATGCTATTCCTTTCTGTTTGTTAATTTTCCTTCTTACAGTCAGGTCCCTCAGCTGCAGGTCTGTTGGAGTTTGCTGGAGGTCCACTCCAGACCCTGTTTGCCTGGGTATCACCAGCGGAGGCTGCAGAACAGCAAATAATGCAGAACAGCAAACATTTTTGCCAGATCCTTCATCTGGAAGCTTCATCCCAGAGGGGTACCTGCTTGTATGAGGTGTCTGTCGGCCCCTTCTGGGAGGTGTCTCCCAGTTAGGCTACAAGGGGGTCAGGGACCCACTTGAGGAGGTAGTCCGTCCGTTCTGAGAGCTCAAACGCCATGCTGGGAGAACCACTGCTCTCTTCACAGCTGTCAGACAGGGACGTTTCTTCTTCTTCTTCTTCTTTTTTTTTTTTTTTTTTTTTTTTGAGACAGTGTCTCACTCTTGTACCCTAGGCTGGAGTGCAGTGGTGCAATATCGGCTCACTGCAACCTCCACCTCCCCACTTCAAGCGATTCTCCTGCCTCAGCCTCCCGAGTAGCTGGGACTACAGTCACCCGCCACCACACCTGGCTAATTTTTCTATTTTTAGTAGAGATGGGGTTTTACCACGTTGGCCAGGCTGGTCTCGAACTCCTGACCTCAAGTGATCCGCAAGCCTCGGCCTCCCAAAGTGCTGGGATTACAAGCATAAGCCACTGCACCCGGCCAGAAAAGCATTTGTTTTTTATAAATCGAGTGTAACCTAAGTGTACAGGGTTTATAAAGTCTACAGTAGTGTACAGGAACATCCTAGGCCTTCACATTCACTCCCCACCCAGTCACTGACTCCCTCAGGGCAACTTTCAGTCCTTCAAGCTCCATCCATATTAAGTGCCCTATACAGGTGTATCATGTTTTATCTTTTATATCATATGTTTGCCACACCTCTTCTATGTTTAAATTCACAATATTTCTATGTTTAAATATACAAATACTTACACCTCTGTGTTAAAAGTGACTACAGTATTCAGCACAGGTTTGTAGTCTACGGGCAATAGGCAATAAATACCATACAGCCTAGGTGTATAGTAGGCTACGCCATCTAGATTTGTGTAAGTACAAGCTATGGTATTCACACAATGATAAAACTGCCTAATGGTGTGTATCTCAGAACAGATTGCTGTAGTTACGTAATGCATGACTGTACATGATTTTTAGAATTTTAACAGTACAGAAATGCATAAGATATAAAGTAAACCACTGTCAACTCATCCAGTCTCATTTTCCAAGGCGCTTTTGGTCATATCTGTTTTTATTTTGATTGGCAGTCTTATGGTTCAAATGTTTTCCCCTCCAAAACTCATGCTGCCCCTTAATTCCCATTATAATGGCATTAAGAGGATGGGAAATCCAACTATGGTATTTGAGAGGTGAGAACTCTGAGAAGTAGTTAAGATTAGATGAGGTCATTAGGATGGGATATTAGTCACTTCATAAGAGGAGGAAAAGAAACCTAAGCTAGCAAGCTCAGCCCCCTCACCATGTGATGCCCTACACTGCCTTTGGACTCTGCAAAGAGTCTCCAACAGCATGATGGACCTCACCACATGCAGCCCCTCAATCTTGGACTTCTCAGCATCTAGAACTGTACAAAATAGATTTCTTTTTGTTTTAAATTACTCAGTCTCAGGTAATCCATTATAGCAACAGAAAACAGATGAAAACAGATAGCAATCAGTCTAAATACTATGATTACACCTCTATTTCTTGGTTTGTCATCTTTAAGCAGTGACTATTGACTTTATGCCATTAAGAGAATGAATTAACTTAGAGAAACCATCCCACAATTCCAAATTTTGCTAGTAATATTACTTAAAAATTCTTATCTATTTTGACTCATCAACTTTAAGTGGTACTTCTAGACTCCATGCTATATAAGATGAAGAAATGAATAGGCAAAACTTGATCAGAGAGTAATTCTATGAGGCATTTACCTTGTTCATAAAGTAGTTCCATATTCGAATTTTTGCAGGCAACTAGATTGCTGAGTAATGCAATCACACTTTGCATGGTATTACCCAGAATGCTCTCCTGATGTTCCTGCAATAGATCATAATTTCCATCATAACCATACAGAAATACAATTACATCATCATAAAGACAAATAAGCAAATGATGTCCACTGCTTCATTCTTTGCACAAGGTTAAATGATTACCTTTTTGCACTTTAATGAAGCACATCCTTCTATGTTAAGACAAATCCCATCAGTGAGTTAAGTGAGCTGGGAGGGAGGGTAAATCACCCAGACACCAGTGCTGCAGCACAGACTTCCCTGCCCATGAGCTGAGAGATAACACATGGTCCTCCATGCTTTAGGTGGGTAACAAAGGAATTCAAGTATGTAGAACTCAGAAGATCATGCTTGAAGATGAGTTTGATATCACAAAAGAAAACTACTTCAAGCAAATATTTATGCAGTTTCAATATTATGCTGGTACTGATATTTTTCCCACTTTAGTACATTTGATCTGATTTATTACTGCTTTAGTGCAATAAACTACATTTGGACCTAAAAGAGTGGATTGTGAATTTTGCTTTCCTCAACACTTAGCATCATATAGTAGGCAGTAACTTAGGTCCTAAAGAGAATGGAAAATGAGTTATTCTTTAGTTGCAATTTCTCATTTTAAAGGCAGAATCATTTCTTTGTAATTTTTAAAGGGTCTTACAAACAACTTGCTTTTCTTTTGTTCCCTTTTTCATTGCTGTGAATATTTTTTAATATTAAGCAATTAACACAGATTATAATTGAAATTATTAAATTTCATAAAATTCAAAAATAAAGAGGCAGTCTTTGCAGTCTGGAACTAGGATGAGGCAAGAGAGACACACGAGGTGCAAAATGTAAGGTAGTACTCCTCACTCTCAGGTTCCTGTAAGTACCCACTGACAGTGAGGACTCCTAGGAGTCTAGCTTGCCCTGCTCTACGTCCTGCACCCATTCACCATGACTATTCTGCTAATAACTAGTCCAACCCCGAAAAGCAACAAGCATATTAATTAGTAGGCTTGATCTAGACCTTTTTATATTCATTTTCTCCACCCCTCACCCACAGAGAAACATATGGTTTGCTGTTGGGTTGTTTTTTAACATATAGCTATTTTGTGCCAGGCACTGTAGTAGGCACTTGAGGTATGCCAGTGAACAAAGTCCCCTATCCTCACATAAATAGACAACAAAAAGCGTAATAAAAAAGTGAACCATATAATGTATTAGAAGATAGCAAGTACTCTGGCAAAAAAGAAAAAAGCAGAGCAGAGAAGCAAGGTTCAGAGGGCAGCAGTGGGACTGCATATGATTTGAAATAGGGTTCTCAGGGTAAGACTCATTGAGAAGGTGTCACTTAACAGATTTTTTTTTTTTTTTTTTTTTTTTTTGAGATAGAGTCTCGCTCTGTCGCCAGGCTGGAGTGCAGTGGTGCGATCTCGGCTCACTGAACCTCCACCTCCTGGGTTCAAGTGATTCTCCTGCCTCAGCCTCCTGAGTAGGTGGGACTACAGGCATGCACCGTCATACCCGGCTAATTTTTTGTTTTGTTTTGTTTTTTGTATTTTTAGTAGAGACAGGGTTTGACTGTGTTGGCCAGGATGGTCTCGATCTCTTGACCTCGTGATCCATCTGCCTCAGCCTCCCAAAGTGCTGGGATTACAGGCGTGAGCCACCACGCCTGGCATTTAACATAAATTTTATTTTACTTTTTAAATACTGAAGCCTCTTGGTATCTCTTAATTGATTTTAATAAGCTTTTCTTTTGAAATAACTTTAGCTTTATAGAAGAGTTTCAAAGATAGTACAGAGAGTTTCCATATACCCATCACCCAGTTTTCCCTCATGTTAACATCTTACCCTAACCGTGTTGTATCTATCAAAACTAAGACATTTACACTGATACTAACAACTCAGCTACAGACTATTCAAGTGGCACCAGTTTTCCACCGATGGCCTTTTCTGTTCCAGAATTCAATCAAGGATCCTATTTTACACTCAGGATTATTCATTTTTGCAACAAATACTAAGTGCCAACTATTCCAGGTAGTTGGCTTACATCAGTGAACAAAACAGAAAAAAAGCCCTGCCCTTATGGTGTTTACCTTGTACCAGGAGGAGAAGACAATAAATAACAAATAATTATAAGACATGTTAGAAGGTGATATACACTATGAGACAAAATAGGGAACAGGATAAGGCGGCTTGGGAGTGCTGCAGGGGAAGCTGCAATGCTAGAGCAAGCAAAGCATAGCTCCTTCAGAAAATGACATCTGAGCAAAGATTTAAAGAAGTAGACATATGTTTATTCTCCTAATATACTTCTAGACTCTGTCAGCTAAGTTTCTTTAGGATTGTTGCATCTATGTTCATAAGTGATACTGACTTATAAGTGACACCCTCTTCTGATTTTACTATCAATCTCATGCTAACCTTGTCCACCCATTTTATTCCAAATATATTTATTGTGCATCTAATATGTGTTTCTAGGAGATCTGGCAGAACTCACTCATACAAGCAACTAGCTAGCCTCCATATATTTCTACCAGTTGTGTGGAAAAACACACATAAACTCTTAAGTGGTTTTTCTCTTCTCTCACTCAGTAATAATCAACACAGGAGACTTCTGTGACCAAATGTGTGGGATTTTCCCCACACACGAAGCAAGCAATCGATTCTGCAGCTGACACAAGCTGAGCGTTCTCTACTTCAACTCCACAAAATCTACCGGGAAACAGTATCAGACCCCATAGGGCGAGGGCTCAGTCCCACAAGGCTACACCCTCCTTCCCACTTCAAACACTCATCACAAGTCTGGACCTCTGGAACTTCTGACCCGCCAGAGTCAAGTTGGGTTTCCCATGACTGCCTCTCTGGCTTCAATTAATTTACTAGAGTGGCTTACAGAACTCAGGAAAACACGTTTACCATTTTACTATAAAGGACATTACAAAAGACATGGATGGAGAGATGCACAGTGCAAGGTATGGGGGAAGAACTGTGGAGCTTCTATGTCTTCCCCCGGCACACCACCCTCCAGCAACCTGTACATATTCAGCTATCTGGAAGTTCTCTGAACTTCGGGGTTCTGTTATAGGTCCTTTGGGGTTTTTATGGAAGCTTTGTTATGTAGGCAAGACTGATTATATCACTGGCCCTGAGTGATCAACTTAACCTCAGCCCCTCTCCCCTCCCCAGAGGGTGGAGATTGGGACTGAAAGTTTTCAGCCCTCTAATGTTGCCTTGGTCTTTCAGGTGACAAGCCACCATCCTGAAGCTACCCTAGGGGATGCCAGCCATCAACTCATTAGCATACAAAAAGACAGCACCTGAAGACAGAGTTTCTGAGGATTTTAGGAGTTGCATGCTAGGAAACAGGGGTGAAGATCAAATACATACTTCACAGTATCATACCAGTGGACCTTAAAAAAAACTGAAAAACAAAATACTTCTACTCAGGCATCTACAACATCTTGACCCAATTTGGTTATGTCTATTTTCCTAGAAAACCATCTACAACATCCAAATTTTCACACATATTGTAATAAAATCCTACAAAGCATTCTATTACACCTTCACAAAATTTCCCTGGCCCCTATTTATATTGCCTTTTACACCGTGTCCTCTCTCTTGTTGATCAGACTCACCAAAGCTTGATCTATGCTATCAGACTTTTCAAGGAACCACCTTTCCATTTGAATGACTACCCTACATTTTTTTTTTGAGTTAGTCATTATGAATGACTAACGAATTTCCCACTTCTCTCTCCTAGGTATACAGTAGAATGGCATTTCCCCGCCTGCTTGGAAAATGACACTAGTGATGAAAATGACACTTGCTTTGGCCAATTAAACTTACATGGGCAGAAGCATTAAGCGCCAGTGACAGCTTCATCATCCTATCTTTTCCTCTGCCCCATGACCTTCTAGATGATGAGGCTTCTAATGGTCTGCGTATCAGAGTGAGAACATGAAGCAGAGAATACAGGAACCTCTTGATTGGACACGTGGTTTCCAAGGCTTACAAAAATACCCACACCGCATCTGATTCTGAAACTGCTTTCTCAGCAGATTTGTACCTCCCACTGATGAGAGCCACTTGATTTCATATGGGTTTTGCCATGTATGCCGTTGTTTAACACAAGACAAAGTGTTTGCTTTCCAAATACTGATGTCTAAAAATTTTGAACTTCAGAAACACACGCTTAAGAGCACTTTTGCAGTGAACATTAATGTTTGAATGTTTCACTGACACCAGCTTAAGAAGATTAATGTGGAAGCGATGGTCAGCCACCAATTTCATCTAATTATTCTTACAGTTGGTTGGAAGGAAAGGGTGATTAATAAGCACCAAGATGACACTACATGTTACTCGTGATAAAGTAACCAACGATACATAGAAAACCTTTTCTTGTGAAGAAAGTGGAGCTAATAAATCTTTTATTTTTGGTCCCATTTGGTAAAATGACACATACTGCTCCTTGTTCAAAGACCCATCTGTCAGCAAATATAGGTCAGTCTTACTAGAAATAAATCTATTGTTTCTTTGAGATACACATTTTTGTAACTAAATGCACATTTTCTATAATACCCTTGGCAACTACTTTGCTCATTCTGAAGCCAATACTCCAGCTTTTCCTGTACTCATGAGTGAGTGCCACCTGTTGATATAGGTACTTCCTTCAATACAAAAGCTAACTCACCCTGGACACTAAGAACACAGAATCAGATCCCAGACAATCAGGTCCCAGGACCCCCTGGCCTGGAGATCCCAGAGTCACTGAAGAATAAAGGCCCCTGCCTGCCCCACTACTCAATCTGCAGAGGGGTATAAAACTAAGGTACACTCTGATTATCAAACTTCCCCACTAACATTATTACTAGGAGTACTTAGAGAAAAATATTTGATGCACAGAATAAAAAAAGAGATGAATAATCCCATAATCAGTCTGGAGGAAACTGTTCCACTTCTATTCTAGACGTTATTAAAAACAGTTTTCTTTATTGTCTTTGTTGGTTTATAAACTATCCATAGATCATGAACTTTGCTCAGAATAAAGTGAGGGCTTTATAAAAATTATATTACAGAATTATCTTTACTTGCTCTTCCCTCTTACAGGTATATATGCCTTCTTGCATAGTGCAGCGGAGGGAGACCTTGGAGCACAGTAATTGCTTCTGCTCAAGATGATGACATGGTTCTCTAGGTGAAATAAGAGAGCTACTGCTCTGGCCTAGAGCATCACTTCCCCAAAAAGAATGCTAAATCCATGCAAAGGACAGTTGAGCAGGTGTAAATGTGAATTAAGCATACTTCTATTAACTTGTATCAAACTGTACTATTTCATTTATCTTAGCAGCTTTAATAAGGTTTTTTTCTGGTTCACAATCTTATTAGCTTATGGGGGTAAACTGTGCATTGAAAAACATTACATTTGCCTCTTTAAGTCAGAGGAGAGGAATATATGAAAAGAGAAAACATGAGAGTAAACATGTGGGGCTCGATTTCTTCTTGGACATAACTGGAAGACTGGTGGAAAGAGACAAGGGCACACATGTTTCGTTCAAAGACCACAGGTCAGAGTTGGAGGGGAGGGATGATTCTGACTAAAGACTATTTCATCATTAGATGCTCCTCTGGGAGAGTCCCTCCAACTTCTCCAAATTTAAGACTGAATCCCAGGGTAAAAGGGCAATACAGGAGATTAGGTAAAATCTTGATACATGTATTTTTTCAATCCTCAGAGCTCATTGATAAAGCAAGGAGTCTACACTTTTGGTGCCCTGATACATGCAAGGAGAGATGAAAGCAGGTGAAGACCTGCAACAAGGCCTTTGAGACAGGGTCAGGGGCCCAGTTATAAGCAGAGCTGCCACACGGGCCCGAGCTGGGGCAAGACAGCACTGATAATGTATTGAGTACTTACTATGTGCCATGTCCTGCACTCCAATTCACCTACATCATCTCATTCAACCCTTACAAAAACATGGAAGGGGCTATCATTCTACTATTTTTATCAGTAAGAATTGAGGTTAGCGAAGTCAAGTGTAACTTGCCAAACTCTTCATTGGTGAAGCTGGGATGTGGTCTATGGGATGGCAGAAACCTTGCCCCTAATCACCATGAAGCATTGCCTAGTGATCAGAGGAGGGCAGAGTGCCAGGGTCACCCAGGCCAGTGAGCACACTCCAGGTTAACCAACACCACCTGTGGACCCACAGTGTTACCTGGGAGGAACTGAAAGAAGCCCATAGTAGGCGGGGGTGAAAATCTGAGAAACACTAATCTAGGGCTGTAATGGTGATGCTTATCCTCTCTTTCATGCCACAATGTTCCCTGTCCCCTCCCCCCACCACTGGGATCTTCTAGCTTCAAAAGAGCCCTCAACGTTTTTCACTACACTGTAAGATATATAACCCACACGCCTGTAATCCCAGCACTTTCGGAGGCCGAGGCAGGCGGATCACAAGGTCAGGAGATTGAGACCATCCTGGCTAACACGGTGAAACCCTGTCTCTGCTAATACAAAAAAAAAAAAAAAAATTGGCCCGTCGTGGTGGCGGGTGCCTGTAGTCCCAGCTACTGAGGAGGCTGAGGCAGAACAATGGCATGAACCCAAGAGTCAGAGCTTGCAATGGGCCGAGATCGCACCACTGCACTCCAGCCTGGGCGACAAAGCAAGATTCCATCTCAAAAAAAAAAAAAAAAAAAAAAAAAAGATATATAACCCAAGAAGCATGATATGGGTATTAGACAATTACAGGAAAGGAAAGAATGAACGTATTGCCCAAAATAAAAATACGTACTAGGGCCACTATTCATACCCACATTATTCAGACACTTGTGTTCGCACTGGCTGATGGGAAAAAGAGGAAACGACTCACAGAAGATGGCATCATTGAGAGCCCACAAAAGGCAATCCCACTACACTTTAAGATTACGACGAAAATATTTAACTCCTTCATCCATAACCCATAAGCCCAGCTGACCTCATTTATGTGCCTAACACCACAGTGCATGGACATTTAATAAACACTTGATGGCTCTAATAAAACACAGCACTTGCCAGTAGAGATCATTAGAATTAAAGCAGCAAAATCCTAGTGTTTGACAACACAGATGAAACAACTTCATTAAAATGTACAGTTTCAGCAAATGAAAGGCAGGAGAGCACTGGACCCTGAAGAATCAGCCTTCTCAAAACTAATTGCTTCAGTGCTTAAAGAGGACAGCTCTGAAATACCAAGGGCACAGCAAGGAAACACTAGTGAAAAATGACCAGCCTTTCCAAAGCAGTTTCACCGTAGACAGGGCATTCTATTTTACTGTGATATTTGACAAGGTAAATGCCACTGAAAGACTTCAGATGTCTGGATTAAAAGTTTGGTAAGGACCTAAATAGTCAAGGTAGAAAATACCTTTAACAACTAAAAGTAACAGTGAACCATGGTCACTCTCTTTTGCCTTTGGTTCAGGCCAGAATTTAACAATGAATTAACAGCTAATTAAAAGACCACAACTAATCGTAGGGATGAGAAACCACAGAGAGAATAAACAGCAAAGCACACACACATGTTGGGCACGCAGCATCTACAATTTCTTAAAAATACATAGCACATCCTATTCAACACACGCTTAAACTACATTTCAGAAAACAAATTTACTGTTGCTCTAGAGAATGGTAGTCTACCATGCACTCCATGTACAATGGCGCCAAAGTGCTGCTCCAGGATGTAGTGGTGCATCCAGTCACTTTCTGTCACAAACATTCTCCTACCTGGCTAGATTCCTAGAGCTCTGAGACCCAAGCTCAGAAAAGTCTTCAGAGTATTCAAGTGAAATAAATATGTTTGAGGGGAAGAGGACACATTTCCATATTACTGATGATTTTTCACAAGGCTGTGTCACAGGCAGCTTAACCCAGCCTGACCAACATGGTGAAATCCCATCTCTACTAATAACACCAAATTAGCCAGGAGCGGTGGCACATGCCTATAATCCCAGCTACTTGGGAGGCTGAGGCAGGAGAATTGCTTGACCTCAAAAGGCAGAGGTTGCCGTGAGCCAAGATTGAGCCATTGCACTGCAGCCTGGGCAACAAGAGCGAAACTCCGTCTCAAACAAACAAACAAACAAACAAACAAAAACTCAATGGAATCTAAATTGAGTTCATCTCCCTTTGCCTTCACACTTTCCTTTCTGTTTCCTCTTTCAATTGGAGGTCCCACAGCCCAGCCACCAGCCACAAACCTTAGAATCATCGGGACTACTGCCTCCCTATTGTCTCCCTCATCTAGTCAGCCACAAAGTACCCTCGAATCTCCCTTGAGCCCCTCTTGCATCTATCCTCTGCTCTCCATTCCCACTTACCTAACATCAGGCAATTGGCATCCTTAGCAGGGACCACAGTCTCCTAATGGGTGTCTCTACTTCCAGCTTCACCTCCACTACTGCTACCAGAGTCCTCTTTTTTTTTTTTTTTTTTTGAGACAGAGTCTTGCTCTGCCACCCAGGCTGCAGTGCAGTGGCATGATCTCAGCTCAATGCAAGCTCCGCCTCCTGGGTTCATGCCATTCTCCTGCCTCAGCCTCCCGAGTAGCTGGGACTACAGTTGCCTGCCACCACGCCTGGCTAATTTTTTGTATTTTTTTCTAGTAGAGATGGGGTTTCACCGTGTTAGCCAGGATGGTCTCAATCTCCTGATCTCGTAATCCACCTGCCTTGGCCTCCCAAAGTGCTGGGATTACAGGCGTGAGCCACTGTGCCAGGCCCCAGACTCCTCTTTCTAAAGTGGCAGAGACTCTGTCTCCAGCTGTGGGGCTTAAATCTGGAAGGCTGTAGGCCAACGCAGGGAACACTGGTTTACAGTAGGCCCAAAGTCATTGCTACCACAGCCCAGTTTCTGTCCACAGCCCTGGTTGGATTTAAACCCCTGAAAGGAGGGGAAGCCACAAAAATCATCGGACAGCAGATGCAGGGGTGTTGTTACTCCAGTGCTTTCAACCCGGCATTATGATGTGGGAAACATTCTCATGGCTTTTTGTACCAAATACTGACCCGAAAGGGTGAGAAACAGGGAAGGGAACAAGTTGAATTAAATTGAAAGGGCACAGGCTAATTTAAAATTAATTCAGTCATTTACCTCATAAATATGTATATGGATTTCCTAGGAAGAAAGACCAGGATTTAGGGGTCCACAGGGGGAATGTTTGGAGTAGGATGAAGGTGCTGGGGTAACTGCCCCTGGGCATTTGCTCTGTTAGTTGTGCAGCAGGTAAACAGCCCCTCTGCCAACGTGGTCGGGGCTTCTAGGGGTTGAGCAGGCTCTGACAGGGGCTGAGGAGGCAGAGGGAGAACATTGAAGCATGTTTTTCTCCCCTCGGTAGCCAAAAATGTATGGTGCTCTCACCCCAGGAGTCTGAAGGTATAGATTTAAGCCCCTTCTTTTATATGGGGCATCATCATTTGAAGGCTTCCTCCACCTTTCTGATCAAAGACATGAGAGAAGGCAACTTAAAATTATTTTTAAATTTGACTGACAGATACAGTAGAGGCCCTCTAGCAGTAGCAAATACAAGTTATGATTAGTGATACATTCCAGCTGGCACAGAAGGGAGTATTTGGATCATCTGGTACCATTTGCCAATCAGTATGCTGAGCTTGTCTTTAGATTTCCAGCCCTCATTCAACACCAATGGCAATGCGCTGCGAATGCCCTTCTGGCAGGTTAATTGTGTCACTTGGCTTTCCTAGCCCTACCCTTTCATGTTATTTAGGCTTTAGCAGGAAGCTTCCATCCTCTTGGCTCTCAATGTGGCCCTATGCCTCGAGGCAGGAGCAGTAGGCCAGAGCCAATGCTGCTCAGACAGGAGGACCCTGGCAGTGGAGCCAAAGGGAAGCTGCCAGGACCAGCTCCCTAGGGATGGACTGTGCCCCTTTTATGTATCTGCCTGTAGTGTTGAAAGAGAGGGCAATCAGCCACACAACACACTATCTGAGCTAATGACCAGCCCAAAGTAGGGAGGACAAATGAAAAAATAGAACACATCCAGACACACAACTCCTTCAGCCTTCTCCTCACATCCCTGCCACTGTCGAAAAGTAAAAATAGCAATAAAAATAACAATAACAAAGTCCTAGCAAACTAATGTCACTCTTAAAAATTCAGGCCAGATGTTGTTTCCTGAAGCTGGTGTCTGTGGGGAAGGCTGCCTTGGGTTGAATAGTGTTTTCCTCACTTTCCTGTGCCTGCCTGCATCACTGTGGCCACCAAGTGTACAGAAACTATTGGTTAATCCCATCCCTCACCCAATGCTGAGTGCCTTGAGGGCAGGACTGGGACTTTTAATAGTGTCCCCTGTGCCTATGTGCAGTCCCTGGTACACCGTGGTCTCTGAAAAATTAATGAAAAAACAATCCTGCTCAAAGTTGCTTGGGTAAATACAGCTGCAGAAGGCATAGACGGTGTGAGAGCCTCCTTCTAGAAATTAACTAGTCAGTGACTAGAAACTGCCTTCAGTTAAGCAATTGATAAACATTTATTGAGCACCTAAAATTTGCTATGTAATGGTGTGAAGGAGAACTACAAAAGGATAAAAAAGGCCTTTCCCAAAATGCTTTCAGTTTATATTCACTTTTGAATAATGTTTGCAAAAACTGATAAATTCAGATTTTTTATTTTAAGTAAAATACACAAAATCTCTCACATGCTAAACACTGGTCAAGCACTCATGAAGCATTTGCACTGGCATGGAAAACATACACTCCTAAAATTCTGAAACAAATTTTAATGAAACACAACTTTAATGGGATTTTCTGTAAAAGATAACTGCTCACAAACATAAAGTGTCCCACCCGAAAGAAAGAAAATATCACAGTGAAAATAAATGGAAAGATTAATTACAAACAATTATCACAAGGCAGTTTTCAATTAGAGTTGTCTTTTACTGTGGGAGTGTGCAAATTTTTCCTAATGGGAGTTTACCAAGTGTTGGTACTCACAGTTTCAGTTTCTAAGAGGTACTAGTAAATCCTGCAGGAAAAATATTTCAGTGGGAATTGACTGGAAGTTTATTTAAAGCTAAAATTTTAAAGAATGTAAAAGCACAATGTGGTAGAGCAGAAAAAAAACCGGGCCAAGCCCAGTTCTAAGCCTTGGCCTGCCCCAAACCAGCTGGAAAGCCTAAAGCAAAGCAAGAAAATAAGCTACTAGACCTTGGAAGAATCTTAGAGACTTTTCTAGTTCAATCCTTTAATTTTTTAATTTTTAATTTTTGTGAATACATAAGAGGTGTATATATTTATGGAACATATGAGATGTTTTGATACAGGTATGTAATGCATAATAATCACATCAGGGGAAATGGGGGTATCCATCACCTCAAGCATGTATCCTTTGTGTCACAAATCATCCAATTATACTTTTATTTTAAAATGTACAATTATTATTGACTATACTCACCCTGTTGTGTTATCAAATACTAGGTCTTATCCATTCTTCCGCGCCCCCATTAACCATCCCCACCTCCCCCTCCAACCTCCCACTACCCTTCCCAACCTCTGGTAACCAACCACCCTTCTATTCTCTAGCTCCATGAGTTCAATTGTTTTTCAATCATTTAATTTTAAAGACAAAGAAATTGAATCTCTGAGAAAGGAATATAAAGAGGAGGGTCAGGGCTTAAAATTGCATCTTCCTTTCCCATTATCTCACAATTATTTACCTAAAAATCACATCAGGGCTTATAGAGTCAAAGGTGTACTTTTATACTTGATCTCAGCCAAAAGGCCAAGAAGAGATTCAAGGATGTAACTTTAAAACAGATAAATTTTTTGCCCACACTGGAGTAACACTGTAAACACTGCTCCCTGGAGCTGCACATTTGGTTGCCCTTAACACCTTCTTTGGCAGGTCAGCTCTTACTCCTGAACAGCAAGTGATGAATAGGCTATTCTGGAGCAAATGGGAATACCCCAACATAATGCATGCTGACCCTCAGGCCAGAAATACCTTTTGGATCTAATAGAATTTTTCAGTTTTTGCAGCAGAAGGCTATCTCTAAAGAGGTGATAGTCATCTTACAGTCAGGGTTGAAATTTTAACCCAAGAGCACCTTTCTCCAATAGAATATTCTAAGGAAGTAACTTACAACTGCAAGCATGTATGTTTATGATATGTTTAAAAATCAGCAGCAAAAGGCAACCTGGGTCTTTGTCACTCACCCTGGAATTTGCTGCACTTGGTATTTTAAGCATGATCATATTTCTGTTCCCAATTTCCATAACCGAAGGCAATCAGCTTACCTTTTCTTAGACTCTACTTAGATAATAACCATTATATTTGTTTAGTCACTTTGGAACACTCAATAAGCTCATTTTTGGCCACATAATGACACACGCTATACCATCTTGAAGAATTAATGGTTGCGACAGTATAAAATGATTCCAGGAATTTTTCATCTCTCAGATAATCTTTTGTGTCTTTACTGGCATATTTTTATTAACTGAAATTAGAAGAAACTCTAGATATAAGCATAAAGTGAGCAGTATTAATGTAGGTGAATAAATTAATAAATGCTGGTCCAAAATGTTGTGCTAAAGAATCACAGGAAGTGTCAATCAAGGAGTCTTGTGGTGGGAAAAGGTTTGGAAGAAGGGACTAATAAACCCACAGACCCTACACATAAGTATGGTATGTGCTGGACAAGTGGGAATAATAAGGAAATTCTAGAAGTCAAGAGACTGGCCAACTTGATCAAGGGAGAAAGTGACCATATATTGGCCAGTCTCAATTTCCAAAGTCCAGAAGAGAACTCTTCAGAGCTTAATTTCTTCAGTCAAGCTAGGTTGAGAGTTTCCCTAAGGGCCTTGAGAAATCAGGCGCAACCCAACCCTCCTCTTCAGTATCTATTCTGGGACAAATACTTATGGGGTTCTTGGCTATACGCTGAGTGTTTAAGACTCATCTGAGAAGCACTATTTGTCATGTCCACTGTTTCTGCATCAAAGCACCAGCCGTACAAGTCCACAAGAAGCCCTTTGAACAATGGAATGAGGAAATGGGAAAGAGGGAAAGGGAAGGCTTGGCGTTTTCATATTTTTAACCACTGTATTCCAATAAATGAGCTTCAGCTTTAAGGGTTTACATGTCGAAATGGCTTGATTAAATTTTCCTCATGAAAATGAAAGAGAAAACCAGAAATCAAAATGAGTGCTAAGAATGAAGGGACAGAGGAAAGGTTAAAGTGAGAAAGGATAGGGATAAGGAAGGAAGGAGGAACAGATGGCTTTACCCATGAAGAAAACTGAGTCCAATGAGGCTAAGCTCAGAATACAACGCCAGTTCCACAGATGCTAGCTCCAAAGGCCTCCCCATCACAAGGCAGCTATTCACTTCAATCTGGAACTAATATTTTTTGCTAAGAGTGAGTCAAAAGACCTGCTGACCCGCATGTTGGAGAGAGGTGCACAGACAGCAGCTCTGTTGCTGCCCTTGTGTTTTCCTGGCATGCCATTACCCAAAGACAGGGAGCAGAAAAGCAAGTGCAATCTTTCCCTTTCACTCTAACTCCAGGCACTTCAAGGCATTTCTTGACTCATGGAGCACACGTGTGAGGACTGCTTTCTTGTTGCCATACTCCCACCTGGCCACCCACTCAAAGTACACAGAGTAATGGTGTCACAGCCTCTTTTGCGTGTGAATTTCGATTAGCTGCTAATGACTAGATGTGCCATCCCCTCAGGCTGACTGGCTGGTACAGAATCCTTCTGCCGCTGTGCATGACAACGGACAAGCGGCTGTCATGAGCTTGTATTTATAGGGGTTGAGCACAGAGGGGGTGCTGGTCTTTAGGAGACGTCCCTGAGCTTCAGGAACATCCATACATCATTCTGCACCATTCTGATTTCATTATTAGCCAATCTTATTAGATAATCTTAGAATCTTATCTCTCAGGGCACAAATAACAAGTTAAACCAATTATTATTTTTTTTTTAAACCTGTTTGGGGGGCATAAGAAATCATCTATATATTGAAATTTGGATAGTTTCATTTCCCCATACTCTGTAGTTCAACACAATGTAGGCTCTACTACATCAGGGCTAGGGACACCCCCAGAGAGAAAAATGCCAACAGCAACGACTCTGAACCACGGCATCCAAATCACTGTCACCAGATCCATTAAGGACAGAAAAAGAGGTAAAACTTTAGGTAGATGGAAACATGTTGTGTAAAACCATACAGGTGACAAGCCCTGTCCTTATAGCAACTAGAGCAGCCAGTTGCATCACTGTGCATCAGCTGCCTCATCCGGGTGCACAGCTGGGAGCCCGACCCAGAAGCAAGCAGCAGGGAAGGGCACTGAAGCCTCCAGATGCACACAAGGATGCCGGGAGAGAAGTGATCTTCTGAAGACTCAAGCTAACCTCCAAGGCCCTCTTCTGCCCTAACATTCTTTGATGCTAAACCCAATGCTGTATTTTTCCAAATTACTCCCAGGAAAGACCACACAGGGAGAATATTTGAATCAGAGGTTAAATAATGTCAAATTTTAACAATTCCTAAGCTTTATGACTACATTCAAACAAAACAGATCTGCACAATGTCAGTTTTATTTGTGGATTAAGGCAAAGATCATTCAAATACAAGTTTTAGCACAAGACTGGCATCCTCCATTCACCCTTTCCCAGAATATACACTAATCAACCCAAGAACAATATAAAATTGTAACATATAGCAAGAAAAAAAAATCCTCAGAAGCCTACCTTTCTTCACTCCCCCAAGGAATCCTATATACCAGAATCTAGCTAAGTTACCATAAAGTCCAACTTCATCACACAAATATTGGCCAGGGTAGGTGGGTGGGGAGGCAGGCAGAGAGTACGTTTACCTTCTCAATCATAGGGTTTTGCCATATAGAATGGAAAAAACAGAGGACCCATTTGGACACAATGAATGGATTATAGCTAAGCTCCAACATAAAAATAACAAGAGGTTTTAATGAGAACTTTTATACATTTAAAACACAAACATATATACACATAGATCTACAATAAACCCTTTACAAAATAATATGTGAACAATTTGTTGGTTTTTCATCATTTTGAATAGTCTTCCCTGCTAACATCCTTGTATCACAGAAAATAGACTACTTTGAAAAAAGTTAAAAAAAATAATCTCCACTGCACACAATTGAATGTCATTTCTTTGACAATCTATATGAACAGCAGGCTAGGCCAGGCCCACCCCAGGTCCTTACACTGGTCCCAAACCTACACCCAGACATGAGCCATTTGGGAGTTTCCCATCCAGGGCATGGTAGGTCAGACAAACGCAACAGGCTAAGGAGCAGTGCCATGTGCTAATCAAGGCATACCAGGAGAGAGGCCAGAGTGAGCTGAGAGGTATTAGGAAGGAGATGCAAATAATCTGGGCCAGAAGAACCAGCAGACTCGGAGAGGTCATGAACTTGGAGAGGAGCAAAGACTGTGGCTGCACAGATGAGATGAGACAAAGGTCTTGCGGTTGAGTGAAATGGGAAGTGACAAAGGCACACTGAGGCTTATTACTGTGAGCACCTGGCTAGAACTTCTGCAATGAACACTTAATCTTGGTGATAGGATTTAGCTGTGTCCCCACCCAAACCTCATCTTGAATTGTAGTGCCCATAATTCCCACGTGTTTTGGGAGGGACCCAGTGGGAGATAATTGAATCATGGGGGTAATTTCCCCATACTGTTCTCATAGTAGTGAATACGTCTCATAAGATCTGAAGGTTTTATAAGGGGAAACCGCTTTCGTTTGGTCCTCTGATTCTCCCTTCTCTGCTATTATGTAAGATGTGTCTTTCGCCTTCTGCCATGATTGTAAGACTTCCCCAGCCATGTGGAACTGTGAGTCCATTAAACCTCTTTTTCTTTATAAATTACCCAGTCTTGGGTATGTGTTTATCAGCAACGTGAAAACAGACTAATACACTTGGTTAATAAGTACCTAGGATATTAATTTCTTTTGAATTCGGGGGATTAAAAACAAACTAGAAATACACTGTCATTATAAATCAGAGATATCACCTAAATTATGTCTGCATAGAGCAGGCAGAAGCAGAGGTACGTCAGCCTCACGGTCAGCCCCATAGAGCCTTTGCTGCCAGCTTCCTGGAGCTCTTCAACTCATCTCTGAGCAGGCCTTCATCACCTTGCTTTCTGCTTTCACACGGCCCTGCTGGCCTCTGGGCATTGATTTCAAACTGAACCAAAATAACTAGGCTCTACCTCTCTGGTTGGAAAGGCCAGCACCCTCTCCCTAGTTACAATAAACCAGGGGGAAATATTTTCTGGAAGTTTTTAAAGTGTGTGGATTCTTAACTACTCCTATTTGTCAAGTGCTACAAAACATAAAAGGTTAGTACTATTACTGATTCTATTATTGTCTACAAATATGATTTAGCTGTAGATATGCCTGAAGGCAAAGGGATAACTAGATGCATTCTTAAGAACCCTCTGAGCCTCTGCACTTTAGAAACATTCATCAATAAGTCTTACTTTTGTTTTCAACTTTAGAATCAAACTTTTTTGTGAAAGCTCTTAGGTAATGATATTTATGGCTTTCAGGAGATGGGGTGGGAGAGGGAATATATGAAATTCTGAATGTGAGACACTGATATCAAACAGCAGAAATGAAAGAACAGAGTACTATTAGCTATTTTTGTTTCTTAATGGAACTCACAGGCTTCTATATGCTCCCCAGAAATGCCTCAGAGCTGCGGTGTGGCAGGAAGCCTAAATGAGGTCTCAGAAAAGATAATGGAGCTTTAATGATGGAAATAGTAAGAAAATTAAATCTAATCATGTTCCATTAAACATGTTCTTAGCTCCCATTTTTACTAAATTATTTTATTATGAGTTTGCCTCTCTCTATTGAAATAACCTTTTACGGCAATTTGATTTGCAAGCATAAATAAGTCTCATTTATTTTCCACTATGAATCTCTGTGGGATTAATAAGAGATGGATCATCTAAAATTTTACCCATTCTGCTATCAGGAAGTAACCATTCAGAGGGATGAATACTTTGTTTTATATTTATATTTGTAAGGAAAGCATTATACTATAATTATAGTCTCACTCAACAGTAACATATTACCTGCCAGGGAGATGATGTTAGGCCAGGAAGCTCCTTCTATACCAGCCTCTCAAAAGGGCAGCCAGAATCATGCACACCTCAGGTATGGATCTGTCCCATGCTCCCAGTCACCTCACCTCCTCAGGCCATGGCCTCCTCATGCTTATCCTCCACTCTCACTCTTCGATGGACTTTTACCATGTTTGGAGTGCTTTGTTATAATTGACCAGAACTGCTTGACTATTTGCTTCTAACAGGATGCTCTTGCAAAGCCATCTAGATGTGGATCCTAGGGTATGGCATGGTGAATTGTAAACAATCATGCAATCTGTCAAAAGGTACACAAATGTGGGATGCAGCAGAGGAAGACAGAAATGGCTACAGCTCTGGTCTCTGCAGAGAACAGAAGCACCTGTCATATATGCAGACGGTGTTTTAAAGATTCTTTCCAAAACCTATTTGCTTCCAAAAAGTGTCATGATGAGAAGGCTAGAAGTCTAACTGAAATCACAATTCACTAATTAAGTGGTTCTCTGGGCCAAATCTTGATTGAGTCTATTAGAAACTAGAGGACTTAATGAGAAAAACCTCTGATTTAAAAAGAATTGTATCAATGGGAGAAGAGATTGGGAGAAGATTATACAAAGACCAGACATGAATCAATCCCTGTCTTCTAACTTTGTATTAAGATCTAAAGAGAGAAAAATAATATAAAGGATAAATTAATGAAGCAATTCTGAACTATGGGTCATAACATTTAGTGAAGATATAATAACTTTTTTCTTTTGAGAAAGAGTCTCACTTCGTCACCCAAGCTGGAGTACGGTGGTGTGAGCTCAGCTCTCTGCAACCTCCACCTCCCAAGCTCAAGTGACCCTCCCACCTCAGCCTCCCAAGTAGCTGGTACCATAGGTGCATGCCACTATGCTCAGCTAATTAATTAATTAGTAGAGATGAGGTCTCACTATATTGCCCAGGCTGGTCTTCAACCCCTGGGCTGAAGTGATCCTCCTTCCTTGATCTCCCAAAGTGCTGGGATTAGAGACATGAGCTACCATGCCTGGCCAAGAAATAACTATTAATATGTACATACCAAATAACACAGCAACAACTTTCATAAAGAAGAGATGTGGGAAGAAATTTGCAAAAACACACTAAAAATAGGGTACTTTATTCACTTCCCTCAATCTAAGAGAGATGAAGTGGAAAAATTAGTAAAGATAAGATTTGAACAACATACTCAAGATACACATAATGTCAAATTCTAACTCATATAAACAGAATAACCAAGAACAATCTTCAAGTACACACAGGGAACTTGTTAAAAGTAACAATAGCTAACAACCAACCTGAAGAAGAAATAAAGAAAACATTTCCATTTACAATAGCATCAAAAAGAATAAAATATTTAGAAATAACCCTAACCAAGGAGGCAAAAGACTTGTACACAAAAAACTATAAAACACTGCCAAAATCAAAGATACAAGAAATCAAAGATACAAAGAAATGGGAAGACATCCTGTGTTCATAGATCAAAAGATGTAATATTGCTCAAATGTCCACACTACTCAAAGTGATCTACCAGATTCAATGCAATCTCTATAAAAATTCCAATGGCATGTTTTTGTAGAAATAGAAAAAAACATCCTAAAATTCATATGAATTCTCAAAAGACCTAAAAAAGCCAAAAAATCTTGAAAAAGATGTACAAACTTCTCCAAGTTTTCTCACACTCACTGATTTCAAAACATACTACAAAACAACAGTAATCAAGACAGTACTGTACTGGCATAAATACAGACATATAAACCAATGGAACGAAACAAAGAGCCCAGAAATAAACCTGCGCATATATGGCCAAACAATCTTTGACAAGTTGCCAAGCTCACACAATGGGAAAATGAGATACTCTTTTCAACAAATGGCACTGGGGGAAACTGGATGTCCACATGCAAACAAATGAAGTTGAACTTTTACCTTATACCATATACAAAAATAAACTCAAAATGGATTAAAGACATAACTGTAAGCTCTAAAACGATAAAACTTCTAGAAGAAAACATAGAGGAAAGCTTTGGGACATTGAATTTGGCAATGATTTCTGTTATATGACACCAAAAGCACAAGCAACAAAATAAAAAGCAGATAAATGAGACCACATCAAATTTTAAAACTTTCATTCATCAAACGAAACAATCAACAGAGAGAAAAGACAACCTATGAAATGAGAGAAAATTTGTGCAAATCGTACTTCTGATGAGGGGTTACTATCTACATTGTATAAAAAACTCCTATATTTCAATAACAACAACAAAATTAAAAATAGGCAAAGAACTTGAATAGACAATTCTCTAAAGATGAAATAAAAATTGCCAACAAGCAGATGAAAAGATGCTCAGCATCACTAATTATAAGAGAAATGCAAATCAAAACCACAATGAGATATCAGCTCACACCTATTAGGATGGCCACTATAAAAAAAACACAAATGGTGAGGACGGGCAGAAACTGGAACCCCTGTACACTGTTAGTGGGAATGTAAAATGGTGTAACCATTATGGAAAACAGTATGGAGGTTACTCGAAACATTTAAAGTTTTCATTTGATCTAGCAATCACAATTCTGGGTATATATCCAAAAGAATTCAAAATAGGATCTCAAAGAGAGAATTGCCCATTCATGTTCACTGCTGCATTACTCACAGTAGCTAAGATATGGAATCAACTTGAGTGTCCATCAATGAATGGCTAGGGAAAATATGTTCTATATGCACATTGGAATAATATTCTCTTTAAAAAAGAAGGAAGTGTTGTTATTTGCAACAACATGGATGAATCTCAAGGACATTATGCTAAGTGAAATAAGCCGGTCACAAAAGGAAAAATGCTGTATGATTCCATTTCATAAAGTGTGTAAAGTAGTCAAAATCCTAGAAACAGAAAGTAGACAGGTGACTGCAAAGAGATTAAGGGAGGGAAGAGGGTTGAAAACAATGTTTAACGGAAACATAGTTTCAGTTTTACAAGATGAAACAAGTTCTAGAGATTCATTGTATGACAATGTGAATATACTTAATGTTAATAAACTTTACATTTAAAAATTGTTAAAATGGTAAATTTAATGTAATGTGGTTTTTGCCACAATAGAAAGATACTAAGGAAAAAAGTGGTCACAGAATATGTTAAATGACATATGAGAATGTAGTCTGTGGGAAGAACTGCAGGAAAAACTATTTTTGTTTCTTCAATATCAGAAAGAAAGAAAAAGAAGGAAAAGATGAAAAGAACTTAAAAGATGTACTATCAATGTGAATTTATTCAAATAAACTGTAAAAAATCATTTAAAAGACATTGAAAATTTGAACATTGACTGGATATTTGATAGTATTAATAAATTATTAATACTTAGGGGCAAAAAACACACCACCACCAGCCATTTATTATCTTAGTTTCTGTAGGTCAGAATTCAAGGCAGGCTCAACTGGGTTCTCTACGTAGGGTCTCACAATACTAAAATCAAAGTGTCAGCTAGGCAGCACTCCTATTTAGAGGCTCCATGGAAGAATCCTCTTCTAAGCTCATCCAGATTGCTAACAGAATTCAGTTGATTGTGGTTGTAAGACTGAAGTGTCTGTTCTCTTACTGGCTGCTGGATGAAAACCACTATCAACTCCTAAAAGCCACTCTCAGGTCCTTGCTCCCTGGATCCTTCCATTCCAAACAGAATTCTCTGGCATTCATTCCTTCTCATATTTTGAGTATCTCTGATTTCCTATTCTGCAACCAACTGAAGAAACTACTTTTCTTTTAAAAGCTCATGTCATGAGGTTAGGCCCACCTGCATAATCTCCCTATCTTAAGGTCAACTGATTAGTAATTTAATTAAGTCTGCAAACTCCCTTTTGGTCTGTAGTGGGGATAGAGCTCCTGGGTGACATATTAGAATTCTGACTGCCAGACTGATAAAATGCATTGAGGTTTAATTTGACTCCAGGTAGATATATAGCTTTGAAATACTGAGAAAGAACTATTACCTTATAGGTAATCAGAAAAAAGCTATGAAATATTCATTTGGTACCTTAGTTCCCTCAATTCCCAGTAGCCTTTATCTACTTGATTGTAACTAGATAAAGTCACATGAAGGCAAAGGCTAAATACTATTTATCTTGGTAGTCCTAGCACCTATGACCTAGCACAATACCAGTGCTTAATAATATTACTGTATGAATTGAAAACTGAAAACAGCACGATGCTCTTGTAAGTGTTGTTCATGTCACAGATAAAAGCTTTAAAATTAAATCTTTTTTAAATATCGGTTAATTAGCACTTATAATTTTTTAGCATTTAATATAATTTCCTCCAGTTTTTAAGTTGAGGACAATTGAAAAGTGATCTTCTGTTATTTTCTTTATAACAGATGACAATATATGATGAACAAAAGATTAAAATAATAATTAGTTTAAATACAGCTTAAGTCAGGAGCACTAATTATACAAAGACACTAGAAGTTCTTTTATCCAAAAGATTGCTGTTGAAATCAGGCTTTGGCCAGATTTAAGGACATCTGAGCAGACAGGCTTCAGGATGCCAGTGAAAGGTGCCACAATAGAACTGCAAACAAAAGAAGCAGGTGGTGAGGGAAAACAAAACAAAACAAAACACCACAATGGTCTACACTAAAGGAGCAAAAAGCAGGAGAAACATAGATACATAGATTATCTGACTGACAGTACATTTCATTTAATACATGATCCTCTGTAGAATGCAATTAATATATACTTTTTGGAACCTAAAAATATGTACTTGCATACAAACTTGCCTATATAACTTGATTTTTCAAAATTACATTCAATTCAAAGATAAAACGATTATGCTTTGAATTTTCAAATTTTCACAGAAAAATTATGACAAAATCATGGTGTTTGAAGCTAAAATAAACTATGGGACTGAGTTTACCACTCTGAACTTTTATCTATGGGCAAACTGAGGATCTGAGAAGAACAGGCAACCAAAGAGTGGCAAGAGAGGCCCAGGTCTCCTGTCTGCTAGCCATTCTAGCCTGGCTGTACATCACACAACCTCTGCATCTACCAAATAGCAGGACAAGTGCACAGACCCATTTTAATAACAAGACCTTATTCCCTAATGCATAAAGCTTATTTTATAATGTGATTTATACCAATAGACACAAATAATAATAATTTATGTTGATATATGAAATTTAAAAACAGAAAAACTTAAGGTTACAGTTGACAAATTGGGCATCCAGTCATTTAAATAAATTTAGGTATGACAGTCATATATTTTAAGCCATGGTAATAAAGAAAACAAAATCAATGAAGTACTGAGTTCAATGTTTTTTAAGATGGTCCTAAGACTCAATCGCTATTTCCATTTAGCAAGTTCTCATTGAGCAGTATGTGTCCAGTGCCAGCTAGTGTTGTTGATGTTCAGCCACATGGTCCCTGCCTTTTGTTATTAACATTCTGGAAGGAGAATGAGACATGTCATAAAATGGATATTCTTGGACTTCACCTTCCAGCCACGAGGGATTAAGAGGATATGCAATTACCCTACCTCTGTCAAACACTAGAAAATTAGACAAATATTTAAAAAAAAAATAACTTAGCACAGGACTATGATCTCTAAAAGAGAAAAAAATAAGTGAGGTGAACCTACCACTGACCAGGTGTTCTACTATGAGGCAGTTTTCAGACAGAGACACAGTGAGCAGGAACCTATACAGAGTCCAGCAATCTAGATAAGTTAAGGAGAAGGCAAATAGAGTTTGAGGTGGTAGAATTCCAGAGAGAAGAGAGTTACACAGAGAAAAATAACATGGGAAATCTGTACAAAGGTTCCAGCGGATTTTTGAAATCAATCTGTATATGCACAGGAAAAAACACCACAAAGGCCAGGCCAAAAAAAAAAAAAAAAAAAAAAAAATCCTAAGAAATGAGTTACTAGGTAGGAGTAAGAGAAACAATTCCCAGAGCTCACAGAAGGCCAGGGAATCACTGGAGTTCTCACCAGCCAGACCACAGAGGTCATGTTGAATATATAGTGCCTTTTGTAAAAATAATTCAGAATGGCAATGCCTTAGAAACAGAACAGCCTTACTCCTAAAATAAAGGCACTTCTAAATATGCCTTAAAAAAGCTTTAAAGCAAACCCCTAAAAAGTTAAAATAATCTAAAAGTAACTTTATTGCCTACCAGAAAAAAATCCAGCACTCTTTAGAAAAATCGATATGACAGACTTAATGCAAAATATACAATGTCAGAAATGAAATACTGCTAGACAAAAGAAGAAATGCAAGAATGGGACTCATAAAAAGAAAAATCAGTCAAAAAAATCAAGACCAGAAATGACAAATAGTCCAAGTTCAAACAAAAAAGCTAAAATTTCTATTATAAAGACACACAATAAGCTCAAGAGTGCAGAGAAAAACGAATATAATGAGATAAAGAGATGTTTCAAAGAACCAAATGCAAGTTTTTTTGTTTTTTTTTTTTTTTTAAGACAGAGTTTCTCTCTGTCACCCAGGCTGGAGTACAGTGGCGCGATCTCGGCTCACTATAACCTCCACCTCCCAGGTTCACGCCATTCTCCTGCCTCAGCCACCCAAGTAGCTGGGACTACAGGCGCCTGCCACCATGCCCAGCTAATTTTTTGTATTTTTAGTAGAGACAGGGTTTTACCCTGTTAGCCAGGATGGTCTCACTCTCCTGACCTCATGATCCGCCTGCCTTGGCCTCCCAAAGTGCTGGGATTACAGGCGTGAGCCACCGCGCCCGGCCCCCAAATGCAAGTTTTAAAAATAAAAAAGAAGGGCCTGGTGCAGTGGCTCACACCTGTAATCCCAGCACTTAGGGAGGCTGAGGTGGGTGGATCACCTGAGGCCAGGAGTTCAAGAGCAGCCTGACCAATATGGTAAAACCCCGTCTCTACTAAAAATACAAAAAAAAAAAAAAAAAAAAAAATAGCCGGGCACGGTGGTGTACGCCTGTAGTTCCAGCAACTTGGGTGGCTGAGACAGGAGAATTGTTCGAACCTGGGAGGCAGAGGCTGCAGTGAGCCAAGATCACCCCACTGCACTCCAGCCTGGGCAACAGAGAGGGACTCTGTCTCAAACAAACAAACAAACAAAAAAACAAATACATCTTAAATAACAATTTCACTAGATTGGATTACCAACAAATTAGACACAACAGACAAAAAGGCCAGCAAACTTGAAGACCTCGCAATACAGTATATCCAAAACTAGGTACAGAAAGAAAAAAAAAAAAACTCTGAAAAATGAAATAAACAGAGGCTCAGTGTCCTATGGGATCATATCAAGCAGCCTAACATACATGTAATTGGAGGATAAAATAGGCTAAGAGGAAAGGGGAAAAAAAGCTTTTTGAAGAAACGATGGTTGAAGAATTTTTTATTTGAAGAAAATCATAATTCCACAGATTCAAGAGCTTAATAAACCACAGATGGATAAACATTCACAAACACACATATGTACACACACACCCTCCACACACCAAGACTAATCATAATCAGATTGCTGACAATCAGAAAAGAAAGGAAAATCTTAAAAGGGGAAAAAAAAGATATTACATAGAAAAGAACAAGTATAAAAATGACAGCAGACTTATTAGTAACTGTGCGAGCCAGAAGACACTGAAAAGCAACTTTGAAGTATTAAAAGAAAAATTAACAAACTAAAAATTGTACTTAGTGAATATATCTTTCAAAGATGAAGGTGAAATAAAAACTTTTTCAGCAAACAAAAGCGGAAAGAATTCTTTACCAGTATCTCTGCATGGAAAAAAAAGAAGTGGAGGGTAGGGAAAGTTTTTCAGACAAAATTTTTTTAAAAGACGAAAGTTGAATAGAGTCTAAACGGGATGTCCAATCTTTTGGCTTCCCTGGGCCACACTGGAAGAAGAATTGTCTTGGGCCACAAATAAAATACACTACCGATAATTGATGAGCTTAAAAAAAAAAAAGCCCATGCATAAATCTCATAATGTTTTAAGAAAGTTAACAAATTTGTGTTGGGCCACATTCAAAGCTGTCCTGGGCCGCAGGTTAGACAAGCTGGATTTAGACAAAGGAATGAAGGTCTCCTAAGGCAGTTAATATGAGTAAATATTTTAATTTATTTTTATATTTAAATTTCTTTAACTGGATAAGGTTAAAATAACGTATGATCAGATTCATAACATATGTATAAGTAAAACGTGTTATGTGGTAAATATTTGGCCATAAGAATAAAGATAATTGTTCTATTTAGGCAGCCCCCACGTTGCACAGTTCATGTGAGACTATTAAAATGGCCATACCAGCTGAACTGTACAAAGCCATCTCACTAATAATAGATAAAAAATTACAATTGCTCCATAATCTTTAAAATTTGTTGTCAAGGGATGCTGGAGGATCATGACGGATGGCAGGCAGGATAGACTGCAGCTCCCAGTTGGATGGACAGAACAGCATGTGGAGTCTTGCATCCGGAACTTTTGTTCCAGAACTACTGCAGGAATAAATCAGAAAAGCCGAGAGAACCCACAGACCCACTGAAGGAAGCGGATTGCTCCTGCAGGAACGGGGAGACACCCCAAATACTGTGAGTGCCCAAACTGTAGAAGTGGGAAGCAGGGATCATCCACCCTTGAACACACACCCTCACTGGGGAACCTGAAGGTCTAAATAACAGAAGATTCTGACTTTTACCTGGAGCTGAGTCAATTTAGAGAGCTGAGTCAATTTAGAGAGCCGAGTGAAATACAGGTGTAGAGGAGGCAGCGGGAAAAGCCCTGTGGGCTCTCTGGGTCCCCTGGGTAAACCATTTCTGCCTTGCCTCACAGGGGTCCTCGGGCGGGCTGCCTAAGGTACTGGGAAAAGGCCACAGGGAGAAAGGGTGGGAAAGGGGTGAGGGATACAAGACTACAAATTGGGTGCAGCGTATACTGCTCAGGTGATGGGTGCACCAAAATCTCACAGATCACCTGAGAACTTACTCATGTAACCAACACCACCCATTCCTCAATAACCTATGGAAATAAAAAAATTTTTTAAAATAACAATAAAAATAAAATTTGTTGTCAAAACATTAAAAACTCTTATCAGTTATAAATGTATAGAGAAGTAAAAAATAGCAAACCTAACACTTTAGTACACTGTAATTTAAAACAGAAACATTGAGAATTAATGTATTTTATTTATCTGTAAAACACTTATGAAGAGTAGTTAAAATGGTGTTAACCTTCTCTTTATCATATCACTTATGATACAAAGTGAGTATCTTATCTATGCCTTGGGGAATTGTCATACTCCTAAAATTTTATCCTTTGTGCTTTCAATGTTGTGAAATATCTGTGTGTGTTCTCTTAATGTCGATTTTTTTTTAAACTGATGTCACTTCCTCTGGGACATCCTCATGCTTTCTGTCACAACCACTTTCCTCACTAATGTCAACAAGCTCACCTTCACCAAGTTCCTCTGGCTGCATAGCTAGGAATTCTAGAAAGCAGCAGGTCACCATTACCACAATCAGCTATTTCTTCCCTAACTCCCCTTATATTTAATTCAGATTTCATTTCCAGTATTATCATATTTTGTTTCTTTGCTGAACTTTTATTTTTGTTGGCCAGTCTCTCAACTATCCATTTTTGTAAAAGGTCATGTGAGTTTATCACTGAGAGACAAGAAAACACAACTACCCACTTTGCTGTCTAAACAAGAGCTGATGCAAAGTGACAAATCACTGAAAGACTTTCAAAGAAGTGATGTGATAGGTCACTGATCATGATGCGCATCTCTTTAGTGATTTGTTGATTGAAGATCTACCAGGCAAGTTTCTACATTGTACAGTTACTCACCACATACCCTACACACACGCATGCACACACACACACACACACACATATAAACACAATGAAATCTGTAACTGAAATCTGAACCATGTTTCAGGGGAACTGGAGTTATTTAACCAAACCATGGTAACTGAAATTCACGGATGCTGGAACCACACAAAGAGATGACTGGTCTATAGTTGATAGTTATATTTACATCAGTAACTACAGAGAGAGAGATACACAGAAATATATACATTAAAATAAATGCTAACTATGCATATCTCTGGGCACAGAGTCATAGCTAATTTCCATTTTCTTCTTCAGGCTTTTCTTTATATTTTAGTTTTTATACAATGATGATCTAAATGTACCACTCGTGTAAAAAGAAAAATAGCCTGGCTGGGCACAGTGGCTCACTTCTGTAATCCCAGAACTTTGAGGGGGCTGAGGCGGGCAGATCACTTGAGCTCAGAAGCTCAGACCAGCCTGGGCAACACAGTGAAACCCTGTCTCTACAAAAAATATAAAAAACTTAGCCAGGTATCACGGCATGTATCTGTAGTCCCAGCTACCGGGGTTGGGGGAAGGGGGGCTGAGGTGGGAAGATGGCTTGAGCCTAGGAGGCGGAGGTTGCAGTGAGCTGAGGGAGCACCACTGCACTCCAGCCTGGGTGACAGAGCCAGACTGTGTCGAAAGAGAGAAAAGAGAGAGAGGGGAGGGAAAGGGAAAGGAAGGCAGGTGGGCAAGCAGAGTTATTTTTAAAGGCAGTAAATTTTATAAGTTATTTCTTAGATGTTATTTCCTGGCATAGAACATATAATTTTAAATTCATGCAAACCATCAGAAAATCAAAATATGCATAGTTGCTTACTTATACACACAAGAAACAGAAAGGGCACTATGGGCTGGGCACGGCAGCTCATGTCTATAATCTCAGCACTTTGGGAGGCCAAGATAGGACGATTACTTGAGGCCAGGAGTTTGAGGCCAGCCTGAGCAACACAGTGAGACTTCCATCTCTATGAAAACATTTTTTTAATTAGCTGGGCATGGTGGCACGTGCCTACAGTTCCAGCTACTTAGGAGGCTGAGGTGGGAGGATCTCAAGCCCAGGAGTTCAAGGCAGCAGTGAGCTATGATCACACCACTGAAGTCCAGCCTGGATGACAGAATGAGACTCTATCTCTAAAAATAAAATAAAATAAAAGAAGGCCACTATGGCTGAAGAATACAGGTGAAGGGGTGAATGGTATGAGATGGGGTGGAAGAGAGATGCAAGGGACAGAAGTGGTGCTTTATAGCCCCAGTTAGAGATTTGGATTTTCAATTGGATGTTAAGCCACTGCAGGTTTTAAGCTGAAGAGGAATATATAATTTCCATTTGTAAGAAAATCAAATCTAGCAAATCTAGCTAAATGGAACGCAAACAGCAGGGGAGATGAAAGGAGAAGCAGGGAGATGAGTCAGGCACCAGAGCAGCGCAGCTGAAACAGGATGGTGGCTTGGACTACGGTGAGAGTAATGGAGATGGAGAAAAGGAGACAAACCGAGCTATGTTTAGGAGAAGAAAGGCCGATCCCAGCCTGTATTATATGGCTAGGGAGAGATATATGTCACTGAGACAGGAAAAACCTGTGGAAGAAGCAGTTTTGGTGTGTGAGAGGAAGGGCAATGAGTGCAGGATCAAAAGATCGATTTGGCTCTATAAAGTCTAAGATATTTTTAAAATACTTAGGATAGTTTCTTCAGATTAGAGATGGCACACTGATCAGAACAGATGACACACTCAAAAGGGTTTAACTGAAAATAATTTAAAGAAGGGGCTCTACAGATGTGCAGGCCAGCTTCAGAGGACCTGCAAGGCGTGGTAAAGCACCCAGAGACCAGGCAGTAACCCCCTTGGGCCTGAAGTGACTTGACCTCTTCCTCTTCCTGCCCACTGATCCTGCCGCGGTCAACTTCTGGCAGAACCCAACTAGAAGCCAGTAAGCTACAGAGACCAGGTAAGATAGCTGGCTGGCCAGCCTCTCGGGGCACTGAGCAGGGTAAAAGGCACCTAGTAATCCTAGAAAAGAAGGCTAACGAAGAATTACTAATAAAAGAATATTTGAAGCTATCAGCATAGATGGATTTACTTATGCAAAGTGTGTAGTTAAAAAAGAAAACGTGTTCCAAGACAGAGCTTTGGGGTCCTCTGAATCTTCGTGGTCAGATGCAGCTTGAGGAGTCAGCAAAGGAGACCAAGAAGTTGTACTAGGGAGGTGGGAGGGAAACTGGAGGGTGTAGTGCCACAGAAGCCAACACAGAAGAATGTCTCAACAAGTGAGGGTGGTCATTTTATTAAGAACTGTTTTCAGGCCAAGGAAGTAATAACAGAGAGGTGATTAAGGGATTTGCCAATGTGATAGTCATTGGTGACATTAAAAAGTGCAATCTCAGTAAAGAAGAGAAACCAAAAAACCTACTAAGTAGCTGAGGGAATAACAAGACAAAGAAAAGACAGCGCCAAAGACAATTCTTTCAAGAAATGTAGCTGTGACATTGATCAGAGAAATGAAGGAATAGCTGCAGAGGGATGTGGGGTAAAGAGTATCTCTAGTATTTCCTAACGAGATCTAAAAAGAGAGTCAGAGAAATTAACAACAGCAGAAGACCTTACAAAGGCAAGAACAAATGGGCCCAGGAACAAGTAGATGACTTGGTTTGGCTTTGATAGAAGCAGGGATATTCTAGTCATTACATCGGGGGGATGACAAGAAAGAAAGACGGGAGTATGAGTATACTTGCCTGCATGTTGACAGGTTTGGTGTTGGAATGGAACACTTCATGTCTCAATAAAGCTTAAGGCAGCTGCGCATTGGGGGCATTTGTTTTAGAGGGCAGGAATCATACACATAAAGCAGCAGGAATTTCCAGCTGAGATATAGTCAAGTCATTTAAAGAGAAACCAGTTGGTATAATTGTGTATTTTTCTCCAGGAGATTTTAATTTTTCAGGTGCTGGTGAAGAATAGGAGAGTTAGGAGTTGGACTTAATAAAAGCTGTTGCTCTGGCAGATGAGTAAGATACAGGGAAGGGGTCAAGGGAATTCGGGTGTATTCAAGGGCTTGAGATGGGCAAAATCATGGAATCCAAGCTAAGAAAGGGAAGAGAAGACATAAAGAGCTGGGAAGATAATGATAATGGCTGGGTCAATGGTCTGGACATTTCTGTGAGGGTAAAGAATTCCTGAGAGAACTGTCATGGGTGAGCTGGAAGGACAGGAGGTGGCATTCAGAGTGAGATATGTGAAATCAAGGTCATAAAGGTAGTTCAATTATGATAGATCACAAGGTCAGAGATGTGTCCATGGAATGTGTGCATGAGGTGTGTGTAGGGGGATGGAATAGAACATTAGAAGACAGCTGAGGTACTGAGTGGCCAAAGCGCAGGATGGACCATTCATATGAAAATGAAAGTCACCAAGAAAGATGGCAGACATCATTACAGAAGGGAAGAAATTGGGCCTGATTCTAGTGTAAGGTTTCTCAATGTCAGCACTATTGACATCATGGGCCAGATAACTGTTTTGGGGGTTGCTCTGTGCACCATACACTATTTAGTAGCATCCCTGACTTCTACGCTCTAGACATAGGTGCCATCCCACCCCAGTCTCTCTGTTGCAGCTCCCTTGGGTTGGGGTTGGTGGTCAGGACAGAGAACAGGCCACCCCTCCTGCACGCTCCCCTCTCAGGAGTCATAAGTAAAGTCCTGTGAGGACCCCTGTTTTCACACAGCACGGAGGTGACTGGGAGGGGTAGTCTCCCCACTCTGTGGTGGAGCATAATGGAAAAATCTCAAAGTAAGTCCTTATGTGTCAACCATAGACCATCCAAAGCTAACTCTTACTTGCTCTCTCGAAGCTGGACCCTACCAAAGGATTCTCCAGGAAACAACATGGCTCAAGGAGCTTCCTTTCTCTGTGTGGACCAAGGGAGATACATTGGTAGCTTTTTTCCCTTTAGGCTCAAAACCTGCAGGGCCTTGCACAGATCAAGACACGGCAAATTTTACAGCTATCTTTTATCTCTTAAGTGAAAGTTTGCTCTGTAACATAATTCCTCTCTCTCCACCCCCGCATAGCCCATCCCAGGTTGAGTCTTTTAGGCAGATAGTCCAGGCACCAATAGAATCAAGTCCCTGGTGAAACAAACAGTGAGTTCCACAGAGGACCACCTTGTGCTGTCCTCTGGATTCACTGCCTAGGCCACAGAGAGTGAGTACTGACTGGCCACATAAGAAAACCCATCAGGGAAGAAGAGGTTTCTGGGCACAATGAGACAGCACTGCCCACAGGTAATCGCTTCTCTTTGATTACTGCCCCAAGAATGCTGATTTACCACTGGATAATTCTTAAGGAAGACAAAAAAGAGATATGCTTCTCAAAATACAAACTTAGAGATTTTTTGGGAGGGGAGCAGCCCTTCATAGTGGAGGCGAAGTCTACTTCAATTTGCAATTTGCAATGCAACACGTGGAGAAAAGCGAAAAAACGAAACCAAACTCCTAAGCATAGCAGGTGCACTGAATCCTCTTAACACGCATTTCCCTAAAGTAAAACCAAAAATAACTTTCGGAAAAAACTCATTTCTAAGCACATCTTTCAGTACTGGCAGATCCTGCGTTCCCAAAGGGCTCAAGCTAATAAGCCTCAAGAGTTCTAAGGCCCCTTGGGGATGAGTGGACCTAGTGAACATTAAAAGAATCCCCAACATGCGAAACTGATCAAAGCAGAGATGTCCTGGTCCCACATGACCAGTTCCTCACTCCCTCCCAATCAGCCACCAGACGGAGTTGGAAACACCTACCCTTGCTTCAGCCTGCCATGCCCAGTCATCTA
Organism: Pan troglodytes; assembly: GCF_028858775.2. Classification (NCBI taxonomy): domain Eukaryota; kingdom Metazoa; phylum Chordata; class Mammalia; order Primates; family Hominidae; genus Pan; species Pan troglodytes. The sequence continues at coordinate 45,610,036 of NC_086015.1, forward strand.
CCTAAACACCTTTACAGCACTGCTTACTTGCAAACTAAACCCTCTAAAATAATGTCTAAAAGTAGCTCAACTGGAGCTATAAGAAAAGCTATCAAACATTGTTTGGTGAAATAAAATAAAAATCCAGTGTTTCAACAGATACAGAGCATCTCAGGAGACCAGACAGATAGAGAAACATATGTAAGCAATCTTCCAGAACATGCGAGTAATATATTTCAAAGGGAGCTGTCATGGAGAGCAAAATCAATCATTTTTACAACGAAACCTAGAAATTGCCACAGTTATATGGCACAGCAGGAATTCTTCACACGTAAATCATGTGGGAACAGCATTAGAAAAAAATATCATAAATTCTAATCTAAGAAACATCATCAAATATATGTGGCTATTTTTATGGCCCAGAGAATACACATCCACCCCCTACATATACACCCCCCCACACACACACAAGAGTTCACATTTAATCTCAGTCGCTGCTTCTACAAAGACTGCTGTATATTGTTTTTCATGATTACTTACATGGTAGGCTTACTATAAAAAGAACAGTAAGTGGTATTATGTAAGTGTATTATTGCTGTAACAAATTATCACAGACGTTGTGGCTTAAAACAACATAAATTGACTATCTTACAGTTCTAGACGTCAGAGGTCTGAGACAGTTCACTGGAACAGAAATCAAGGTGCCCACTGGGCTGCACTCCTTTCTGGAGGCTCCAGGGGAAAATCTGTTTTCTTGCCTTTTCTAGTTTCTAGAGGTAGCCTGCATTCCTTTGCCTGTGGCACCCTTCCAACATCAAAGCTAGCCAATGGCCACTTGAGTCTTTCTCACAGTGCATCATGTCACTCTGACACTTCTTTTTTCTACCTCCTTCTTCCACATCTGAAGAAGCCTTGTGACTGCATTGGGCCGTGGGATGAGGATAATCTAATGTTTAGGTCAGCTGATTAGGATGAGGATAATTAATATTTAGGTCAGCTGTTTAGGATGAGGATGAGCTAATGTTTAGGTCAGCTGATTAGGATGAGGATAATTAATGTTTAGGTCAGCTGATTAGGATGAGGATAATCTTACATCTACATCAGCTGATTAAGATGAGGCTAATCTAATGTTTAGGTAACCTGATCAACCTTAATTCTATCTGGAACATTAATTCCCCCTTGCCATGTAACCTAAGATACTCACAGGTTTCAGGGATTACGGCATGGACATCTTGGAAGGTGGGAGCAGTATTCTGCCTGCCAAAGGTACAAACTTTGAAAATCACATCACAGGAGAGAATGTACTTAAACACAGAAAACTGCTCAGAAAAGGTGTTTTCTTTTTCTTTTTTTTTTTTTCTGAGACGGAGTCTTGCCCTGTCACCCAGGCTAGAGTTCAGTGGCGCGATCTCGGCTCACTGCAACCTTCACCTCCTGGGTTCAAACAATTCTCCCACCCCAGCCTCCTGAATAGCTGGGGTTACAGGCGCATGCCACCATGCCCAGCTAATTTTTGTATTTTTAGTAGAGACAGGGTTTCACCATGCTGGCCAGGCTGGTCTCGAACTCCCGGCCTCAAGTTATCTGCCTGCCTTGGCCTCCCAAAATGCTGGGATTACAGGCGTGAGCCACCGTGCCTGGCAGAAAAGGCATTTTCAAAATGAGAAAGTTACTGAATAATAGCTTAATATCTACAAAACTAAAAAATATTAGTTACTGAATATTGCTTAATATCTACAAAAACAAGCATTATCCACTAACATTGCTTTACTTTTATGTTCCAAAATGTGTACCTCACACATATGACTCTTAGGTGGATCTTTCTAAATGCAAATCTAATGACCAAATCCTTCTTTAATAGCTTTCCAAGGCTCATCAGAGGACATGAGATAAAGTCCTAACTCCTTAGCACAGACTAAAAGCTTGTCACAGTCTGGACCCAGTCTACATTCCATCCACCTATCCACCACCACTCCTCCTTACCTACTCACTCCCTCATGCAGGTACTTACTGAGTGTCTAATATTGACAGTCAGTGATCTGTGCGCAGGTGGTGACTAAACATGACATAGTTCCTGCTGTATGAAGTCAGTAATCTACTGGTGGGCTTTAATCAACTAATGACACAAAACAAATGTACAACTGCAAACTGTGACAACTGCTCTAAAGAAGTATGGGTTGCACCTGTGGCAAAGAACTCTGACCTGGTCAGGAGAGTCTTGGAGAAGAGGAACCAATGGGAGTTCACTCTGACAGGAGGGCAGAAAGAGTTTTCCAAGCAAAGAAAGGACAGATGCATACATACTTGGGGGAAAGCAACATGGCAAGTATGCACTGCAGCTTGTGAACAACACTGTCCATTCTGCAAATTGCAACACTTCATGCTCAACAGAGTGTCCCCTCTCTCCTGAATGGGGGTTCTAATCACTCCACATCAGAGAGGTGGCACCACCGTGTCTCTCCAATAACTTACACTATACTGGATTATAACTGTGGATTTACATCTGCCTCCACAGTAAACCGTGAGCTCACCAAAGCCAAGTCCTGTGCTCATTCTTTTCTCTAACCCCAGAACTGGCAATGAACCAGCTGACTGAATTTAGCAATGATTGCCACAAGTCACACAGAAAACTTCCATTAACACTTCCCACTTGCTTCTCTCCCTAGCACACTCCCAAGGAAATAGAGGTAGCTCTAGTTGAGAAGACAAAAACAGATGCCTATTTTACACAAGAAAAATTGATAAAGGGATAAGCACTTGAATCAAGAGATCAGGAAAAGAACAAAACCCTTATTTAAAAAACAAATAAGATGTTTTATAAAACAATATAATAGAGTAAAATCAGTAGAACTGATAAATATTCAAGAGCTAGTTCTTTAGGAGAAAAAATCCATTAAGTTAAATAAAACACCAAGCTATCTTAACATAAACAAAGTGGGTGAAGTCACAAATTATCAAATTAGGAAGAAGACAGGGTAAATAACGACATTAAAAATATTTTTATATAATCCTACTCTAATACATAACAAAGTGATAGTATTCTAGAAAAAAACACAAATTTCCAAAATAAGAAAAATCACTTTAAGACACAACAATAGGGAAGAAATTTTAAAAATTGTCAGAGAATAAATGGGAGAGGGAAGACACATCTCCCTTATGGAAAAATTCGAAATAATTTATGTAGGTACTTTGCCCCCAAGGAGATAGAGCTTCATTTCCTATTCTTTGAGTGTCAGAAGTACTTAGAAACTTGCTTTCAAAGAGTAAAGTAGAAAAATTGTAGGTTGGAGGGTGAGAGGGAAACAGGGGACTAATTTTACAGTAGAGAAATCTGAAAAACCTCAGCCACAGAATCAAGGTTAACAATGACAGGCCATACTAACTGTATATATCCTTGATATGATGTGATAAGAACGATACCTCGCCTCTGTGGTTTTCCTCCCCCAAACCCATAATGCTTATCTTATCATGACAAAAAAATAATAAAAAAGAACACACTTGAATTAAGAGACATTCTTCATAACACCAGTGCAACTCAAACCCACTAAGGTCATCCAAAAGAAGGAAAGTCTGAGGAGCTACCACATATCAGAAGAGATTAAGGCAATATGATGACTAAGTATAACGTGGTGTTCTGGATGGGTCTTGGAATACAAAACAAAATACTATAGAAAATTAGTGAAATCTGGGCTGGACATGGTGGCTTATATCTACAATCCTAGCACTTTGGGAGGCCAAGGCAGGAGGATCTCTTGAGGCCAGGAGTTCAATACCAGCCTGGGCAACATAGTGAGACCCTGTCTCTACAAAAAGTAAAATAAAATTAGCCAGGCATGGTGGTGTGTGCCTATAATCCCAGCCACTAAAGAGGCTGAGGTAATAGGATCACTTGAGCTCAGGAATTTGGGATTACAGTGAGTTATGATCATGCTGCACCTAAAGCCTGGATAACAGAGCAAGACTCTGTCTGTAAGAAAGAAAGGGAAGGGAAGGAAGAGAAGAAAGGAAAGGAAAGGGAAGGAAGAGAAAAAGGAAAGGAAAGGAAAGGAGGAAGGGAAAGGAAAGGAGGAAGGGAAAGGAAAGGAAAGGAGGAAGGGAAAAAGGAAGGGAAGGAGAATTGGAAGGGGGAAGGGAAGGGGAAAGGAAGGAGAAAGAAAAAAGAGAAAAGAGAAAGAGGAAGAAAGACAGAAAACTAGAGAAAACTGAATAAAGTATTGAATCCTTATTCATGGCAAATATACCACAGTAATGTAAGAACTTAACAATGGAGAAACTAGGTAAGAGCACACAGGAACTCACTGTACTACCTTTGCAACCTTTCTGTAAATCTAGAACTATACTAAAATAAAAAGTTATATAAAAATTTTTAATAGCAGTCCAAGGACTATAATCTCCTAAAAATGAGCCATAATCATATAGTTTCAGAGCTGAATTTTTAAAAGAAATTTCTGTGAAGGCAGGTAAGATTTCTATACTTTATTTAAACTGGTAAAATGATGAAACTAGTAGACTGTAACTTACATATTTCTAATATGATACAGCGAGGACAGTAACCACTAACAAATCTAAACAAAGAGAAATCCTCAAAAACGCTACAGACAAATAAAAATGAAATTCTAAAAAACGTTCACGTAATCTAAAGGAAAACAGGAAACAAAATGCAAAAGAGAAAAACAAAATAAAATAAAATGGCAGGCTTAATATGTAAAACATTAAAAATCAGATTAAATATAAAAGGTCGAAATATACACTGAAAAGACAGGTTTGTGGAATAGATTAAGAAAATAAATGACCCAACTACATGTTGTATACAAGAAACTCACTTAAAATATAATAAAGGTAGAGTGAACATGCAACAGGAGATATCATGCAAACATTAATTAAAAGAAAGCAGGTCTGGCTATACTGATATCAGAAAAAATAAACTTCAGAGGGAGGAAATTAACAGGAACATAAAGAAACACTACATAATGATAAAATAATAAAATTATCATTTTGATTCCATTCACCAAGAAGACATAACAATTCTAAATATGTATGAAACAAGCAACAAAGGTGTAAAACACTGAAGTACAAACTGGGAGAGAGACAAGACAGGAGAAACAAATAACTCCACAACTATAGTTGAAGACTCCAACACTCCTCTCTCCTCAGTTGACAGAATAACCTGAAAGAAAATCGGCAAAGATACAGAAGAACTCAACAGCATCATCAAGCAACAGGATCTAACCAACTTTTATACTATACCCCAATGAATAATAGAATACACATTTTTTTTCAGGCATCCATAAACATAGATGCCTGAAATAGAATACACTTTTTTTTTCAGGCATCCATAGAACATAAAGATAAAACAAATCTACAAATTGAGATATGCATACACATTGTACCAATGCAGATTTTCTGGTATAGATATTGTACTATAGTTTATAAGATATAACCACTGGAAGAGGCTGGGTGAAGTACAGGGGACTTCTCTGTCCTATCTCTGCAACTTCTTGTGAAAGTATAAGTATTTCAAAATAAAAAATTTAAGAAAGCGTTAACAGATAATACAACTACAGACCAATTTCATTTACAAATATATCTTTAAAATCCTTTAATATGTGCCTGTTAAATCCAGCACTACATTAAAAATAATACTTCCCTATACCATAACTATTCAATAGATGCATATTGAGTGGCCACCTAAGACTACTGTGTGCCAGATGATAGATGAGGCTAAAGAGACAGCCACAGCCATTTATTCCCATGGGACTACTTTAGATGAAATAGAGAAGAAAGGCCTCTATGAAAATGGAAGGTTCAGAAACAGCTATGTAAAGAGACAGGAGAAAAACATGCTGAGGAGAGGTAATAGTAAAAGCAAAGGTCCTCAGGTAGGAAAAAAGTAGGCCTCTGCATAGCCTATTTAGTAAACTAAGAGGTCAATGTGGTAAAAGCATAATCAGGAAGGGAAAGAGCGAGATGACACGAGGCGAGAGAGGCAACCATGGCCAGATCATGGAGGGTGTTGCAAGAGTGGGACTTTATGATACATGTAATTGGAAGTCACTAAAAATAAAAGTATACTGATGTGAGTTTCTTATGTAAGACATGAAGTGGCATAAAGTACATTCCTGTATTATTTGAGAATATGTAGTTCTGATATAGATGAAAAAACAGAATGTAGGAAGCTTATGTGACACATATAGAGCACATGTGTGTTAAACAGAATTAGAAATGAATGAAAGGACCAAAAGATACATAACATTCATGAGTCATTAAACATACATGAAATATCTGGGCCCTACATATTCATAATACACCAAACATACAGGAAGCACCTAACAGGCAGCATATATGAAGTTTTAATGAAGATGCTTATTGATGACATCTATTCAGGCCCTGTGTGTTCTTTGCCTAAGAAACACCAATAAAATTCATGGATGTTCAGCAAGTTCACTGTCAAGCTACAGCCAGGGCCAACTCTACATGTCTCTGTGCCTGTCTTATACAGTAAATATGTGTTTTGGACCCAGGATACCTTCTACCCGTGGACTGACTTTCTCAAATTTCAGCTCTGAAGAAGGCTGATGCAGCAGAGAGGGGATAAATATAAACACATTATTCCCCAGGATGTATCCAACATGTACTTCACCCTGTTTGCACCATACATAAAATGTGCTCACTTGCCCTACCCCTTGCTTCTCACTGTGCATACTTAATTGATTTAATAAATCATGTGATGTGAGCTGTTAAAATGTGATCTGTGATCCTTTATGTTCAATGATCTCTCAGCTACTTTGTCCAGTAGTCTATTTGGAGGTGACTATTACATCAACATAATTACTTATATGACACTAAGTAGACTTGATACATTAAAGGTGCACATATATCATAAACTATACCAACCATTAAAAAAAATACTTAACTGAGCCAAAAGAAAGCAGAAAAAGACAAAAAGAAAAACAACAGAAGGTACAATAGAAAACTAGTAGTAAGATTTAAATATAATAATATCAAAAATTGTATTAAATAATAATGTTCTAAACCCCTTTAAAAGATTAATATTATTAGATTGAAAAAAAGGCAAGGCCCAACTACATCTATCTTCAAGAAAACAATTTTGAATAAAAAGGCATAAATAGGTTAAGAGTTAAGGAATGGAAAAGAATATGTCTCATACTAACCAAAAAAAGCTGCAGTGGTGATATTAATATCACATAAAATAAATTTCAGGACAAGGAGTACTACCCAGGGATAAAAAGGGTCATCTCATAATGATAAAGAGGTCGATTCATCAAGATGACATAAAATCCTAAATTTAATTTTTACATGGAATAACAGAGCTTCAAAACAGAAAACAAAACTGATCCAAAAGGGGAAATAGTCAAAACCACACTTACAATACGAGACTCTGTAGACCCTGTCACCCCTCTCTCAATGAGTGACAGAAAAGTAGACAGAAAACCAGGTAAAGATAAAGATGACTTGAACAACAATGACAACCTATTTATCTAATTGACATTCATAGAACATTCCAACGGCAGCAAAATACACATTCTTTACATATATAAAAGGAATATTTATGAAAATAGACCATATACTCAACCATAAAACAAGTCTGAAGAAATTGTATAAGATGCAAATAATGCAAACTATGTTCTCTAACTACAGTGTAATTAAAATCAATAAAAAAATATATCTGACAGTCCCCCAAATACTGGGAAACTAAGTAACACTTCTAAATAATTCATGAACCAAAGATAAAATCACAAGGAAAATTTGAAATTATGTTGAACTAAGTGAAACTAAAGAGACAACACATCAAAATTTGTGAGACGAAACTAAGGCAGTGCTTAGGGGGACATTTTAGCACTAAATGTTTATATTTGAAAAAACAGAGAAGTCTCAAGCCAATCAACTAAGCTTCTACATTAAAAGGAAAAGTCAGAATAAGAGCAAAAAATGAAACCCAAAGGAAACAAAAGGACAAAACGAAGAGTTAAAATTAATGAAATCGAAAATTAAAAAAAAGAAAGCAATAAAACCAAAGGCAAATGACAAGATTTCATTCTTTTTATAGCTGAATAGTAATCCATTGCATATACATGCCACATTTGCTTTATCCATTTATCTATTTAGGTTGACTGCATATCTTGGCTATTGTGAATGGGGTTGCAATAAACAAAGGAATGCAGGTATCCCTTCAATATACTGATTTCTTTTCCTTTGGATAAATCCCAGAAGTGGGATTCCTGGATCATATAGTAGTTCTATTTTTAGTTCTTAAAGAAATCTTCATACCATTTTCTATAATGGCTGTACTAATTTGTATCCCCATTAACAGTGTATAAGAGTTCCCTTTTCTCTGTATCCTTGTCAGCACTTGTTATTTTTTGTCATTTTGATAATAGCCATTCTAATAGAAGTAAGATTCTCATCACGGTTTTGATTTGCATTTCGCCAGTGATCAGTGATGTGGAGCACTTTTCATAAACTTGGCCATCTGTATATCTTCTTTTGAGAAATGTCTATTCAGAGCCTTTGCCCATTTTTTAACTGGATTATTTGTTTTCTTGCTGTTAAATTGAGTTCCTTGTACATTCTGGACATTAGTCCCTTGTTGGATGAATAGTTTGCAAATATTTTCTCCCATTTTACAGGTTGTCTCTTCGTCCTGTTTATTGTTTCTTTTGCTGTGCAGAAGCTTTTTTAATTTGATACATATAGTCCCATTTGTCTACTTTTGCTTTTGTAGTTGTACTCATAAAATCTTTGCCTAGATCAATGTCCTGAAGCATTTCTCTTAGGTTTTCTTCTGGTAGTTTTACATTTTGAGGTCTTACATTTAAGTCTTTAATCCATTTTGAGTTAATTTTTGTATATGGTGAAAGAGAGGGGTCTCAAGCCACCATAGTGATGGATTAAATCAATAAACACTGTTGCAACATTAGCTTGATGATAGTGAAAAGGAGATGTAGGGGAAGGGATAAGGTGTATTTGTATTCATTCCTTACAACAAAATTATTTTGGAGCAAAGATTTGCAACTTAATTATGAAGCCACAAATGTATAAAAGAAGAATATTTTATAACCTTTTGAAGGAGAAGTCCTTCCTAAGCATGCTAGGAAACACATAAGCTTTGAGCAAAAACAATGATAAATTTGACTCTCATAATGAAAAGTAAACAAGTCAAAATACAAACAATTGACAATTTAAAAGACTGACAATATTCAATTGTGCTAAGGGTGTAGCAAAGCAGGTGTTACTGTATACCACTGCTATAAAGGTATCACCCTTTGAAGTGTAACATTAAAATATAAAGGACGTGTATACTTCAGTGTAACAATTCAACTTGCAAGAATTTATCCTATAGAAACTCACATAGGTAGACAAAGGTATGACAAAGATATCCTGTTCATTTTTTCCACATATTATAAAGTTGGGGAGAAATTTGAACATCCATCAATGGAGACTGGCTAAACAAATTATACTAAATACAATAAATATTACATGGTCATTAAATAGAATAAAAAATACCCATGGGCATACACATGGGCATAGGCATGCCTGCATGCACACTTATGAACATGCACACTCTACCACTGCTGCTATGGACATTATAAAGACAGATACAAACTAATATTCAATACGGTCCCATTTTTGACAAAAGACATACAACACATGCATGAAAAATAATGAGGAGAACATCTGCTAGCTATAAGTCATGAAATTATGAGAGACCACCACATGCTATGTTAAGACATTTCTGTGTTGTTTAAACCCTTTACAAGTGTGTATTGTTTTTGCTACAAAACAAAGATAAACCTAAAATTTCTATGTAATAACTTGCCCCTACTGACTTTGTATCAGTCTTTTTTCCAATTTGGTATCTCTAATAAATCCAAAATGCAATTTCACCTGGTAGAACTATTTTAAAAGCTCTATTTTTCCCATAAATCTGTAAACTGATTTAGTACATCAGATTTCCTGGCTCAGTCTGAAAATCCTTTGCAGCTCTGGGTAAGCACATAAATTCTTCTTTTTCTTGCTCATCCAAAAAAACAAATGCAAAGAGCATCAAAAGCAAATGCTAATAAATGTTTGCTGCTTTATTTAATCAAAACTAGTAACTCTTTGCTGACATTTCTACTTTCTCAAAAAGTGGGTAATCTCAGTTGTTTCTGTTCATGAATAAACTTTATAGGGTCCTGTGTTACTGAGTAATTTCGAGAAAAAGTAACATTCATTAGTTTCATATTGAGAATGAGTAATCACTGATTTCACAGTAGGCTTTTCCAGTAATTCTTTGCATTTACAATCAGTCATTTTACTTTGTTCCATCTATCAAAGAACTCCAAATACAAATGTTTTGGGAGTAGTGTGATGGAGCAATGCCTGATCACAGTAAGCCTTTCATTTTTTAACACAAGCCTGAAACCAAAGTTGGCCAATGTAACTGACAGTTAGGTTATCCAGAGTTAGGGAAGAAGTTCAGTGGTATCACTTGCCACGGCCAGAATTCAGGGCAGCCACATCCACTGCCTTTTGTGAATTCATCACACTGAAGAACACTGGCCCTTCCTACTATTTCATTTTCTAGTTCCTGAATCAATTAGAAGTAAAAACAAAAACTATAAAAGCTTCTAATCTTGGGAAGTACACTGTTCGACATCTTATCACTTAGCTACTTCTCTCCTGTGTTTTTTAACTAGACTGTCCTTTAGACAGAAGGAAGAATGTGTATGTACTATTTCCTCAAAGTGAGCAGAACGTAGAGCAGAACTAGTAACAAGAATGATGATAAAACTCAAGATGCTACTGGCTTGGGAGAAGTTACATGTAACACATTCTTAATATGTAACCTGTACCTGGCCACAGATATACTAAGCTCTATTTTAGCTTTTTTTTTTCATTGGGTACAATATATGGTTTTTAACTCAATAAAATTTCTCTTTATTTGGCTGATTATGCAGAAATTAGTTATGCTTTATTTAACCCACATTTACTAATATGTTTATTGTACTTAGTTCAGCCCATTTATTCAGGTAACGTGGAGCTGATCAGAATAAAGTTATTGTTCAGTTGTCATATGAGCAACTTCACTTCATTCAATCCAGTATCAATAGATTGTACCCCAGCCCAAGAAAGTTATTTTGCAAACATGTATTTATGACATAAGCCACCAAGAAGGGATTTATACAAATCCATTTTCATTCCCAAAAGAAACACCTTACATGTACTTTAATGGTGGTATATGTTAGCAGTGTATAAAGTCGTCTTTGTATACAACAAAAAATTGTTATATGGCTCCATTCTTCAATCGGTAAAAGCCCTGAATGGGTATAGATGTAGATTTATCGCCTGCATTCAACAGGTGTTAACTGTATAAATTTAAAAGTATCTTCCTAAGTCAAGCATTTTGCAATTTTAATCATATCTTGTTCTCTGTCCAGGTGCAGTGGCTTACATCTGTAATCCCAACACTCTGGGAGGCCAAGGTGGGAAGTCAGCTTGAGGTCAGGAATTTTAGACCAGCCTGGTGAACATAGCAAGACCCCATCACTACAAACACTACGAAAAAATTAGCCAGGCACAGTGGCACACCCCTGCAGACCCAGCTACTTGGGAAGCTGAGGCAGGAGGATCACTTGAGCCCAGGAGTTTGAGGCTGCAATAAGCTATCATCGTGCCACTGCATTCCTGCCTGGGTGACAGAGTGAGACCTCATCTCAAAAAGAAAAAAAAAAAGTAAAGACAATACAATTCAAATAATTTTATTTTTTTTTTTTGGAAACAGAGTCTTGCTCTGTCACCCAGGCTGGAATGCAGTGGCGTGATCTCAGCTCACTGCAACCTCTGCCCCCTGGGTTCAAGCAATTCTCTGCCTCAGCCTCCCCAGTAGTTGGGATTACAGGCACACACCACCACGCTTGGCTAATTTCTTTTTATTTTTTGTAGAGATGGGGTTTTGCCTGTCGGCCAGACTGGTCTTGAACTCTTGACCTCAAGTGACCCACCTGCCTCAGCCTCCCAAAGTGCTGGAATTACACTTTGCCCAGCCAATATATACATTTTTTAAATCTTATTTTATATTTTATTATAGAAATTTTCACCCATGTGCATAGCAAAATTTTGTTCATGGTATATTTAACATAAGCATGTAGATTCTTAAAATAAGGAACTTCTCTTTTTAACGTACTCTAAGAACCAATACATATTTGTTGAGTTACAAGTAGAGTGGAGCAAATTTTATAAGCCTGATGGATGCACAGGATTGAAAACATTCCTTAAATGTAATGTGACTGTCTGTCTATACGACATTGGTGTCTCAGTGATTAAATACTTTAGGCCTCAAGGGTCCATAAAGAGACTCTTTTCTAAAAATACAGTTGACTTGAAAGATTTACTGAAGCTTGCTTCAACTGCTATCCTTGAGAATTGTTAAAACAATGTAATTGTCAAACTAGTGTATTGCTAATCCAATTTTTATTGTTAACATTTGCCACTGAAATTGCTCTTTAATTGTTTATTTTGGAATAGACACATAAAATATCATGACAGCAATATTTTGGCACATATTGGAAAATCTGCCATGAATATTTTTTCCAATAAAACAGAGGTTACCTATATTACTTGGCATTAAAATGATTTACTGAAGTAGGCCAAAACATAAACCACGGAAATAAAATGAAGAAAGATTAGAGTTATAGCAAACTCCAAAGGCTGATACATCCCAATTTACACTTAAGGCACATTTAAAAGCAACTTATACTCTTTTGAAAAAGTAGAGAGAAAAAATAAGTCCTCCATCCTGTGCATCCAGCAATTCTGCACTCAAAAGCCAAGACAATGGACTCTTCTGATGGCTCACATTTTTCAGGAACCTGCATTTATTAAACAAGTGCAGACTGCCTTAGTGCGGTACACCATGAAGACTGTACGTACTATAATACAAATGCATTCAGCTTAATCCAGTGTATGCTGCCTGAGCTCCACTCCCTGTCCATCACAGCTGCCTTGTGCTGCCAATGAAAATGCAGAGGTCTCACCCAGGGGGCTCTGCTTGGGGAACAGCACCCAGCTCCCACAACAGTAATTTTTTGTAAGCCATCAGCTACCTGGCTTTCTCCACTGTTTGGCCTGCCAAATACCAGGAAACTTGAAGCTAGAGCTCAGGATTAAAAACATTCTGCCCACTCTCTGCCCTGAATGTGATGTTAGAACTCCTGGGACAGCGGATCGAACATCTGAGACGTGTTCTGTATCTTATGTTGCCAGCCCCACAGTCCCTTTGACTGATCTCAAAAACCTCATTGGTGAAAACTTGCAGAAACTCCCAGAATCGAGTTTCCACCCTTTCAATCTTCTAGTGACTGAAGGATCATGGACACTCAAGCTTCCAGTACATGCCCATGACCCAAGCCTGACTCTTGCTGAGTCCCAAACCTGTAGCCAATCAGCCTGCCTCCTCATTGCACATGCCTCCTAAAGCACAGGGGTTCTAGACTTTTTTTTTTTCAAGTAGAGGATACTGTCTGATTTTAAAGAGCATAAATTATTTGCAAAGCCAAACAAATAAGAAATAACCACAGTATAAAGCCCTATAGGATTTCATCCCAAACTACCCTTTACCCTCATTTCCTACCATTTCTCCATGGTCCATGCTCCCTGTACTTGGGCACATCTAAGGACAGTCAGCCCTGCCTATCCATGGGTTCCACATCTGTGCATCTGACCAACCACAGATCAAAAATATTCAGAAAAAAAAATAAAAATAACAATACAAGAAAAAGTAACACACATTTTAAAATACAGTGTAACAACTATTTCCACAGCATTTACATTGCATTAGGTATTATAGGAAATCCAGAGATGATTTAAAGTATACAGAAGGATGTGCAAAGGACTTGAGGATCTGTAGATTTTAGTATGAGGGTGGTTTCTAGAATCAATCCCACGAGGATACTAGAGCCAAGTATACTCAGCATTGAGTACACTGACCTAGCCTTCCCCTTCCCCAAGCTGAACTCCCTCCTCCTTCCCTCAAAATACCTCCTCCTCTTCCCCCAAAGCCCTGTTCAAAGGTTACTCCTTCTGTGAGACTCCCCTACTTTTCCCAGAGTTGGTCACTCCCTTCCCCGGGGTCCACAGCTTTCCATACCTACCTTCGTAACAGCTCCTATAATGCTCATACCTGATCATGTGTGTATACATCACTCTCTCCCTGCAACGTGAACTTAGAGGGCCTACCCATTAGTCCTCCAGATAGGAAGTAGCACTGTGCCTCCTCAGTAGGTAGTGACAGCTGGAGATAATTTTTATTTTTTCTCCAAAATAATAAAAATTAATTTCAATTGTTTTTTTATTTAACCAGTTTGAATCCATACTTGGGGCTCGTGGTTTGCCATACAACTCCAGAAATGTCTGTTCTTCCTAAGATTTCCACTTCACTATTTTATATAGATAAGATCTCAAATTCAGAATTGTAGTCCCTCCACTTCATTTGCCTGCATAACTACAGGAAAAAAACAGAGAAGCTGCCTGCAATTCCTGCCCATCAGAAAAGACAGGCTCACTTTCTTAATGGAAGACATCTAGGAGAGAAGCACATCATAGAAGAAACTCTAGAAAGGAAGAAGGAAGTTACAAAGCTCATAAGCAGGTTTTAAGTACATCAGACAGAAGCTGGAAAACAGGGATGGGCTAAAAGTAAAGAAAAAAGTCATCAGGAGGTCACAGTAGACTACCAGCTAAATGAATCAAATGCTGTTTTGCTGTTTTCTTAATGGGTAGCCAGAAGGCATAAGTAGCAGCCGAGCATGCAGGGCCCCACACAATCTTCTCATTATGCCTTGTTCTGATCAAATCACTGCAAAGAAGCTGCCATATATATGCTAGACACCACCAAGGCCCTCAAACTTAGAAACCAAACCAAATTGAAATATATACTGCTTCCTTGAAACCTGAAATCTATCAGCTCTAAGATGCACCATTATTTTATCAAGCACTAAGAAAGAAAAATGCTGCCAATTAAACTATGACACGGTTTCTTATTACTTAGAATTTTTATCTTCTTTTTATTGAAAGAGCTCTTTTAGACTTATTCAGACATAGATTTTTATAATATATCACTTTTAGGCATTTATAAAAAGAAAAATGAAACTGAAATAAATTGGTTAAGGCAATGACAACCAGGTCAACTGGCTGAAAGCAATTGTAAAACACCATTGATTTGGAAAGTATATCTCAGTTTCAGAAATGTTAAAATCTGAAAAAAAAATGTGCATCATAGAATCAACAAAACACTGTATTATATCTAGCTTGGTGACAACAATTTTAAAAGGACAAGTAATAGTTCACAGGATAACTGCTACAAAGATATTTCATCGATTGAAAAATGTATTTCTACACAGAAAAAAGTTGAGATTATTCAACTCAAAAAAGACAAAAGTAGAATAGGAATTTAACAATGTTCTTCAAGGACATCAAACTCCTGCCTCATAAAGCAGTGATTTCCAACACTTTTCTTCTTTACTTTTTAGCAGCAAGATCTCTTTTTCAGATAATGTCCTATAAGAAATCTGAGCATGGAACTGTTCCGGTTAGAGAAAGAGCACCATCCCTGACATGCCTGCAAGGCCACAGGGCTCAGGACTGGCTAAAATGGTGATCTGGAGGGTAGATGTCACCTTCTACCCATTCCCTATGACAGCTATACCACAATGACAAGGGTTCAAATTGTGGCATAATCAATTATTTTAAAATGGTTTGTAAAATACAAAACATTTGTTGGGTGCTCAGTATACAGAGATTAATCAAGTATGAAGGTGTTCTGGTAACCTACCAAAAGGAATTTTTTATGTTGAGATTTTAGACCTTGAGATGATTGCCGAAAGATAAGGTAAGAACTTTCTGTCAGCCACAAAAGGAGTTATATTCATCTAACGGGTTAGAAGCCCTCCTTGCCACAGCAAAAGGATGAATCATGTAGACCCACTAAGGCCCATTCTAGCTCTAGGATGTCTATAAAATGAGTCTCTTTCCAAATGCATTCAAATGTGGCTGAGTTTGGACAGCTTTGGCTCTTGCCCCATACCCAACCATGTGGCCAAACTCAACAGTTTGCTAGACCACTGTCCTCCAAAACAAATTCAACTCCATAACAAATTGGCAAATAATGTGTATCTGACTGAAGATGGAAAGATACACATATCCATATCACTGGTGAAACTTTAACATCTCCATTAGAGAGCTCTTGATCATTTCTTCATCTGCCTCTTCTCTATCCTTTCTCTAAAATCCCTTTTTACAATTCTAAGCAACTCAGTCCAGGCTCTAACCTTACATGTTCCACTCATCAAGGCAGCTGTCATCTTGTCACCTGAACATGCTTTGGGAATAGTACCCATTCCCATCTCTACTCCCCATGCAATGCAAATAACTCAGCAAATCCACTCAGCTCTCCTGAAAATCTGCAGCTAAGAAAAATAAAGTTTTCACCATATGGACATGACAGCACACAAAGGATTTATAGAATAATATTTTAAGATGATTAAGGAAAGTTGATTTCCCATGTGTAGGGTTATCAGACTATCACAACTAATGCTCCCCTATTGATGACCAAGGTAAGTTAGGCTGATCTGGCTGGGGAAGTGCCCCCTCTGTCGTGCCTTGTGCTGTTACTGAGCTACGGAGGTAAAGTACTTAGGAAAAGAGAATAACATACCCAGGCACAAGAGAACCTTTCTTTGGCAATGGGCACTTGCTTGCAAGCACCAACTCAATTTTCAGCCTAATTCATAGATCTGTATTTGGTATAATTAGGGATTTATCAGAGACAAAGAAAGTTGACCCTGCATCCCATTTTATTCTCTACACACAGGAAACACAGAGGAAAGATTTTCTTTAACAGATGGTTTTAAATTAAACTGTATTCTGTGAACAGAAAAATGGTGTATGGAAGCTAAGCTATTCTAGGTTCTGAAGAAGACAACTTTCTGACCACAGGCATAAAACTGCTGATCTGGTACCCGGTAACTGCAAAGTCAGAGGGCTTCATACTCAGCACCAGAAAATTCATACTGAAGTGTAGCAATAATCATTCTTCCCTCTCTATACAAACCAACCTCAGATAAAGTAATCTATGTTAGAAAATATATATTGTGTAATACAACAGAGCTAAAATTTAAAAGATTTGTGGAAAGAAGGCAGTCATTAGCCAGTAGTCCTACATTAATTTCAGAGCTTGACATTCCTTTACAGATAAGAAAGCTGAAGTCCAAGGAGGTTAAGTGTGATGATGATGGACATACAATCCTTCAGGGCAGAGGCAGGGTTAGCAACACAGTCCTACAACATGGTTAAAATCTTTACAATTTCAAAATTTCATTTGAATTTCAAATGCACATTTCCGTTCTTACCAGAGTTACTTCAAAAATGAGTGGGATCAGTTTGCTTTCTTCCACAAGTCTGTTAAAAACAAGAAAAAAAGATAGGTGCATATTAGACAATTCATATTTGAACTGATGGCCTGATATAAAGCACCTCAGCCCCCATGTTTTATTGCTAAAATTCCATGATAAGAAATAGTATGATTAAACATTCTTTTCAAGACACTGAACTATAGCTATTAAACAAGAAATATGAGGCTTTTTTTGCAAGTGACTACTAGCTTAGCCTTATTGATGTGTAGCAAGTGAAATCTCAAATAGATTGGTATTTTTAATGCAGGGACTAAAATTCACAATTATTATAAAGACTATCAAAATAGGTAATATCAGCTGAAATAATGTAACCAACCCTCTCCGCACTGTTAAATCATAAAATGACACACTGTAATTTTTTATATATGCCTCATTAGCTGTCTTCTCAGCATTAAGAAATTAATGTATGATGAATTATAATGATCTTTAATTTTTAAAAAATTAGACACCAATCACCTGGTAGACACTAGGCACTTTCCCTCATCAAATCTAGTTATCAATTGTCATCAATTGTAATAGAAGAATTTTTTCATAAAAGAGAAAACAGCCTTGGTAAAACCTAAATCATTCAAAAGTCACAGTTTTGATTAAGAACAATATTTGTGACATCCAGGGAGGAGCCAAGATGGCCGAATAGAAACAGCTCTGGTCTGCAGCTCCCAGCAAGACCAACACAGAAGGCAGGTATTTCTGCATTTCCAACTGAGGTACCCAGTTCATCTCACTGGGACTGATTAGGCATTGGGTCCAACCCACAGAGAGATAGCAGAAGCAGGGTGGGGCGTCGTCTCACCAGGGAAGTGCAAGGGGCTGGGGACCTCCCTCCCCCAAGCCAAGGAAAGCCGTGAGGAACTGTGCTACCCGGCCTGGTTACTACGCTTTTCCCACGGTTTTTTCAATCTGCAGATCAGGAGATTCCCTCGTGTGCCTATGCCACCAAGGTCCTGGGTTTCAAGCACAAAACTGGGAGGCTGTTTGGGCATTCACCAAGCTAGTAGTAGCGGCAGGAGTTTTCTTTCATACCCGCCAGCACCTGGAACCCCATCTAGACAGAACCGTTCACTCCCCAGGGAAGGGGGCTGAAGCCAGGGAGTCAAGTGGTCTTGCTCCATGGGTCCCACTCCCACAGAGCCCAGCAAGCTAAGAACCATTGGCTTGAAATTCTCACTGCCAGCACAGCAGTCTGAAATTGACCTGGGATGATCTAGCTTGGTAGCGGAGGGGAATCTGCCATTACTGAGACTTTAGTAGGTGGTTTTTCCCTGACAGTGCTAAGGAGGCTGGGCAAGGCAAAGAAGCTGTGGCCAGACTGCTTCTCTAGATTCCTCCTCACTGGGCAGGGCATCTCTGAGCAAAGGTAGCAGCCCAAGTCAGGGGCTTACAGACAAAACCCCAATCTCCCTGGGACAGACCACCTGGGGGAAGGGGCAGCTGTGGGTACAGATTCAGCAGATTTCATTGTTCCTGCCTGCCAGCTCTGAAGAGAACAGCTGATGCTCTTGACAAGACGGATTCTCCCAGCACAGAGCACCAGCTCTGCTAAGGGACAGACTGCCTCCTCAAGTGGGTCCCTGACCCCAAGCCTCCTGACTGAGAGAAACCTCCCAACAGGGGTCGACAGACACCTCATACAGGAGAGCTCTGGCTGGCATCAGGCCGGTGCCCCTCTGGGACAAAGCTTCCTGAGGAATAAGCAGGCAGCAATCTTTACTGTTCTGCAGCCTCCACTGGTGATACTCAGGCAAACAGGGTCTGGAATGGACCTCCAGCAAACTGCAGTAGACCTGCAGAAGAGGGGCCTGACTGTTTGAAGAAAAACTAACAAACAGAAAACAACAACATCAACATCAACATAAAAAACCCCCACACAAAAACCCCATCCAAAGGTCATCAGCCTCAAAGATCAAAGGCAGATAAATCCATGAAGATGAGGAAAAGTCAGCACAAAAATGCTGAAAATTCCAAAATCCAGAATGCCTCTTCTCCTCCAAATGATTGCAACTCCTCTCCAGCAAGGGCACAAAACTGGATGGGGAATAAGTTTTACAAATTAACAGAAGTAGGCTTCAGAAGGCGGGTGATAACAAACTCCTCTGAACTAAAGCAGCATGTTCTAACCCAATGCAAGGAAGTTAAGAACCTTAATAAAAGGTTACAGGAACTGCTTACTAGAATAACCAGTTTAAAGAGAAACATAAATGACCTGATGGAGCTGAAAAACATAGCACGAGAACTTTGAGAAGCATACACAACTATCAATAGCTGAATAGATCAAGTGGAAGAAAGTATATCAGAGATGGAAGATCAATTTACTAAAATAAGGCATGAAGAAAAGATTAGAGAAAAAAGAAGGAAAAGGAACGAACAAAGCCTCCAAGAAATATGGGACTATGTGAAAAGACCAAACCTATGATTGACTGGTATACCTGAAAGTGATAGGGAGAATGGAACAAAGTTAAAAAACATATTTCAGGATATTATCCAGGAGAACTTCCCCACCATAGCAAGATAGGCCAACATTCAAATTCAGGAACTACAGAGAACACAACTAAGATACTCCTCAAGAAGAACAACTCCAAGAAACATAATCATCAGATTCTCCAAGGTTGAAATGAAGGAAAAAATGTTAAAGGCAGCCAGAGAGAAAGGTCAGGTTACCAACAAAGAGAAGCCCATCAGACTAACAGCGGATCTCTCTGCAGAAATACTATAAGCCACAAGAGCGTGGGGGCCAACATTCAACATTCTTAAAGAAAAGAATTTTCAACCCAGAATTTCATATCCAGCCAAACTAAGCTCCATAAGTGAAGGAGAAATAAAATCCTTTCCGGATGAGCAAATGCTGAGGGATTTTGTCACTACCAGGCCTGCTTTACAAGAGCTCCTGAAGGAAGCACTAAATATGGAAAGGAAAAACTGGTACCATCCACTGCAAAAACACACCAAAATATAAAGACCAATGACACTATGAAGAAATTGCATCAACTAATATGCAAAATAACCAGCTAGCATCATGATGACAGGATCAAATTCACACAGAACAATATTAACCTTAAATGTAAAAGGGTTCAATGCCCCAATTAAAAAACACTGACTGGCAAATTAGATAAAGAGTCAAGACCCATTGGGGTGCTGTATTCAGGAGACCCATCTCACATGCAAAGACAAACATGGGCTCAAAATAAAGGGATGGAGGAATATTTACCAAGCAAATGAAAATAAAAAAAAAAAAGCAGGGGTTGCAATCCTAGTCTCTAGGATTTAAAATAGACTTTAAACCAACAAAGATCAAAAAAGACAAAGAAGGGCATTACATAATGGTAAAGGGATCAATGCAACAAGAAGAGCTACCTGTGCTAAATATATATGCACCCAATACAGGAGGACCCAGATTCATAAAACAAGTTCTTAGAGACCTACAAAGAGAAGCAGACTCCCAATAATAATAGTGGGAGACTTTAACACCCCACTGTCAATATTAGACCAACAAGACAAAAAATTAACAAGGATATTCAGGACTTGAACTCAGCTCTGGACCAAGTGGACCTAATAGATATCTACAGAACTCTCCACCACAAATCAACAGACTGTACATTCTTCTCAGTGCCACATAGCATGTATTTTAAAATTGACCACATAATTAGAAGTAAACACTCCTCAGCAAATGCAAAAGAATGGAAATCATAACAAACAGTATCTCAGACCACAGTGCAATCAAATTCAGGATTAAGAAATTCACTCAAAACGACATAACTACATGGAAACTGAACAACCTGCTCCTGAACGACTACTGGGTAAATAACGAAATGAAGGCAGAAATAAAGTTATTTGAGACCAATGAAAACAAAGACACAATGTACCAGAATCTCTGGGACACAGCTAAAGCAGTGCTTACAGGGAAATTTATAGCAGCAAATGCCCACAGGAAAAAAACGGGAAAGATCTAAAATCGACACCCTAACATCATAATTAAAAAAACTAGAGAAGCATGAGCAAACAAATTCAAAAGCTAGGAGATGACAAGAAATACCTAAGATCAGAGCAGAACTGGAAGAGATGGAGACATGAAAAACCCTTCAAAATAATCAATTAATCCAGGAGCTGGTTTTCAGAAAAGATTAGCAAAACAGATGGAACACTAGCTAGACTAATAAAAAGAGAGAAGAATCAAATAGACACAACAAAAAATGACACAAGGGACATCACCACTGATCCCACAGAAATACAAACTACCATCAGAGAATACTACAAAAACCTCTATGCAAATAAACTAGAAAATCTAGAAGAAATGGATAAATTCCTGCGCACATACACCCTCCCAAGACTAAACCATGAAGAACTCGAATCCCTGAATAGACCAATAAGAAGATCTGAAATTGAGGGAGTAATTAATAACCTACTGGCCAAAAAGAGCCCAGGACCAGACAAATTCACAGCCGAATTCTACCAGAGGTACAAAGAGGAGCTGGTACCATTCCTTCTGGAACCATTTCAAACAATAGAAAAAGGACTTCTCCCTAACTCATTTTATGAGGCTAGCATCATCCTGATACCAAAACCTGGCAGAGACACAACAAAAACAACAACAAAAAATTTCAGGTCAATATCCCTGATGAACATCAATGTGAAAATCCTCAATAAAATACTGGCAAACTGAACCCAGCAGCACATCAAAAAGCTTATCCACCACGATCAAGTTGGCTTCATCCCTGGGATGCAAGGCTGGTTCAACATACGCACATCTATAAATGTAATCCATCATATAAAAATAACAAATGACAAAACCACATGATTATCTCAATAGATGCAGAAAAGGCCTTCAGTAAGATTCAACATCCCTTCATGCTAAAAACTCTCAATAAACTAGGTATTGATGGAACGTATGTCAAAATAATAAGCGCTATGTATGACAAACCTATAGCCAATATAATATCGAATGGGTAAAAGCTGGAAGCATTCCCTTTGAAAACCGGCACAAGACAAGGATGCCCTCTCTCACCACTCCTATTCAACACAGTATTGGAAGTTCTGGCTGGGGCAATCAGGCAAGAGAAAGAAATAAAGGGTATTCAAATAGGAAGAGAGGAAGTCAAATTGTCTCTGTTCGCAGATGACATTTTTATATATTTAGAAAACCCCATCATCTCAGCCCAAAAATTCCTTAAGCTGATAGCAACTTCAGCAAAGTCTCAGGATATAAAATTAATGTGCAAAAATCACAAGCATTCCTATACACTAACAATAGACAAGCAGAGAGCCAAATCATGAATGAACTCCCATTCACAATTGCTACAAAGAAAATAAAATACTTAGAAATACAACTTACAAGGGATGTGAAGGACCTCTTCAAGGAGAACTACAAACCACTGCTCAAGAAAATAAGAGAGGACACAAACAAATGGAAAATCATTCCATGCTCATGGATAGGAAGAATCAACATCATGAAAATGGCCATACTGCCCAAAGTAACTTATAGATTCCATATTACTCCTATCAAGCTACCATTGACTTTCTTCATGGAATTAGAAAAAACTATTTTAAATTTCATATGGAACCAAAAAAGAGCCTGTAGAGCCAAGACAATCCTAAGCAAAAAGAACAAAGCTGGAGGCATCATGCTATCTGACTTCAAACTATACTAAAAGGCTTCAGTAACCAAAACAGCATGGTGCTGGTACCTAAACAGATATATAAACCAATGGAACAGAACAGAGACCTCAGAAATAACATCACCCATCTACAACCATCTGATCTTCAACAAACCTGACAAAAACAAAAATGGGGAAAGGATTCCCTATTTAATAAATGGTGCTCAGAAAACTGGTTAGCCACATGCAGAAAACTGAAACTGAACCCCTTCCTTACACTTTATACAAAAATTAACTCGAGATGGACTATATAGTTACATGTAAAACCCAAAACCATAAAAATCCTAGAAGAAAATCCAGGCCATACGATTCAGGACATAGGCATGGGCAAAGACTTAATGACTAAAACACCAAAAGCAATAGCAACAAAAGCCAAAATTGACAAATGGGATCTAATCAAACTAAAGAGCTCTGCAAAGCAAAAGAAACTACCATCAGAGTGAAAAGGCAACCAACAGAACGGGAGAAAATTTTTGCAATTTTTCTGTGTGACACAGGTCTAACAGCCAGAATCTACAAAGAACTTAAACAAATTTACAAGAAAAAAACAAACAACCCCAACAGAAAAGGCGAAGGGTATGAACAGACACTTCTCAAAAGAAGACATTTATGTGGCCAACAAACATATGAAAAAGAGCCATCATCACTGGTCATTAGAGAAATGCAAATCAAAATCACAATGAGATACGATCTCAAGCCAGTTGGAATGGCAATTATTAAAAAGTCAGGAAACACCAGATACTGGCAAGGCTGTGGAGAAATAGGAACACTTTTACACTGTTGGTGGGAGTGTAAATTACTTCAACCATTTAGAAAGACAGTGTGGCAATTCCTCAAGGATCTAGAACCAGAAATACCATTTGACCCATTTGGGTATATACCCAAAGGATTGTATATCATTCTGCTATAAAGACACATGCACACATATGTTTACTGCAGCACTATTTACAATAGTAAAGACTTGAAACCAACCCAAATGCCCATCAATGATAGACTGGATAAAGAAAATGTGGCTCATATACACCATGGAATGCTATGCAGCCATGAAAAGTAGGAGTTCATGTCCTTTGCAGGGACATGAAGCTGGAAACCATCATTCTCAACAAACTAACACAGGAACAGAAAGCTAAACGCTGCATGTTCTCACTCATAAATGGAAGTTAAACAATGAGAACACATGGACACAAGGAGGGGAACATCATACACCAGGGCCTGTTGGGGAGTGGAGGGAAAGGGGAGGGAGAACATTAGGACAAATACCTAATGCATGCAGAGCTTAAAACCGAGATGATGGGTTGATAGGTGCAGCAAACCACCATGGTACATGTATACCTATGTAACAAACTTGCATGTTCTGCACATGTACCCGCAAACTTAAAATTTTAAAAAGAACAATATTTGAATCTCTAAATACTCTTTTAGTCCAGGGTTCAGAAAAGATTTTTTCCATAACAGTCCAAATAGTTAATAGCCCAAATATTTCAGGCTTTGCAGGCCACACTGTCTCTATAGCAACTACTCAACTCTGTCATCATAAAGTAAAAGCAGCCATAAAGAATATAGAAAGAAATAAACACTATGTTGAATAGGCAAACCCCATCGTCTCAGCCCAAAATCTCCTTAAGCTGATAAGCAACTTCAGCAAAGTCTCAGGATACAAAATCAATGTACAAAAATCACAAGCATTCCTATACACCAACAACAGATGAACAGAGAGCCAAATCATGAGTGAACTCCCATTCACAATTGCTTCAAAGAGAATAAAATACCTAGGGATCCAACTTACAAGGGATGTGAAGGACCTCTTCAAGGAGAACTACAAACCACTGCTCAAGGAAATAAAAGAGGATACAAACAAATGGAAGAACATTCCATGCTCATGGGTAGGAAGAATCAATATCGTGAAAATGGCCATACTGCCCAAGGTAATTTACAGATTCAATGCCATCCCCATCAAGCTACCAATGACTTTCTTCACAGAATTGGAAAAAACGACTTTCAAGTTCATATGGAACCAAAAAAGAGCCCGCATCGCCAAGTCAATCCTAAGCCAAAAGAACAAAGCTGGAGGCATCACGCTACCTGACTTCAAACTATACTACAAGGCTACAGTAACCAAAACAGCATGGTACTGGTACCAAAACAGAGATATAGATCAATGGAACAGAACAGAGCCCTCAGAAATAACGCTGCTTACCTACAACTATCTGATCTTTGACAAACCTGAGAAAAACAAGCAATGGGGAAAGGATTCCCTATTTAATAAATGGTGCTGGGAAAACTGGCTAGCCATATGTAGAAAGCTGAAACTGGATCCCTTCCTTACACCTTATACAAAAATCAATTCAAGATGGATTAAAGATTTAAACGTTAGACCTAAAACCATAAAAACCCTAGAAGAAAACCTAGGCATTACCATTCAGGACATAGGCATGGGCAAGGACTTCATGTCCAAAACACCAAAAGCAATGGCAACAAAAGACAAAATTGACAAATGGGATCTAATTAAACTAAAGAGCTTTTGCACAGCAAAAGAAACTACCATCAGAGTGAACAGGCAACCTACAACATGGGAGAAAATTTTCACAACCTACTCATCTGACAAAGGGCTAATATCCAGAATCTACAATGAACTCAAACACATTTACAAGAAAAAAACAAACAACCCCACCAAAAAGTGGGCGAAGGACATGAACAGACACTTCTCAAAAGAAGACATTTATGCAGCAAAAAAACACATGAAAAAAGGCTCATCATCACTGGCCATCAGAGAAATGCAAATCAAAACCACAATGAGATACCATCTCACACCAGTTAGAATGGCAATCATTAAAAAGTCAGGAAACAACAGGTGCTGGAGAGGATGTGGAGAAATAGGAACACTTTTACACTGTTGGTGGGACTGTAAACTAGTTCAACCACTGTGGAAGTCAGTGTGGCGATTCCTCAGAGATCTAGAACTAGAAATACCATTTGACCCAGCCATCCCATTACTGGGTATATACCCAAAGGACTATAAATCATGCTGCTATAAAGACACATGCACACGTATGTTTATTGTGGCATTATTCACAATAGCAAAGACTTGGAACCAACCCAAATGTCCAACAATGATAGACTGGATTAAGAAAATGTGGCACATATACACCATGGAACACTATGCAGCCATAAAAAATGATGAGTTCATGTCCTTTGTAGGGACATGGATGAAATTGGAAACCATCATTCTCAGTAAACTATCGCAAGAACAAAAAACCAAACACCGCATATTCTCACTCATAGGTGGGAATTGAACAATGAGATCACATGGACACAGGAAGGGGAATATCACACTCTGGGGACTGTGGTGGGGATGGGGGAGGGGGGAGGGATAGCATTGGGAGATATACCTAATGCTAGATGACGAGTTAGTGGGTGCAGTGCACCAGCATGGCACATGTATACATATGTAACTAACCTGCACAATGTGCACATGTACCCTAAAACTTAAAGTATAATTAAAAAATAATAATAATAAATAAAAAATAAAAAAATAAAAAAATAAAAAAAGAAATAAATAAACATGGGTGTGTTCCAATAAAACTTTATTTATAAACAACAGGCAGTGGGCCATGTTTAGGGGAAAGCTATAGTTTGCAGGTTACCGCTTCAGTCCAAAAAATAAAATATAATCATATTCCTTTCTACTATTTTATTAGAATTTTGTATGATAAATTACAGAGCTTAAGACAAACATGTTACATATATTGTAGGTATGTGTAGTTTGTCTATTTCACAGAAAACACCAGATATTTAATAGTATGATTAAATGCTCACGGATAGAAAGGGAATTTTAACATCTGGCCTCCCAGGAGCTTATTTGTCTATGATAATACATTGATAAAAGAAAAGCCTATGAGACTAACCAAAAAAGATCACAGTGTTTACATACACTTGTGAAGGGAAAATGAGATACAGAGATTTACCAAAGATTGAAGCACTTAGAAAGTCCACCTTGATGTCTAGCAAAAAAAAATGTGATTACTATTCATTGCAGCATTATCCATAATAGACAAGATATGGAAACAACCTAAATGACCATCACTGGATGAATGAATAGAAAAAAATGCAGCATATGTACACAATGGAATACTCATCAGCCTTAAAGAAACAAGAAACTCTCATTTGTGACGATAAGGATGAACTATCCTAAGTGAAGTAAGTCAAGCACAGAAAAACAAATACTACATCATTTCACTTATATGTAGACTCTAAAAAAGTCAAACTCAAGAGAATTAGAGGGTAGAATGGTGGTTACCAGAGTGGGAAGGTGTGGACAAGAAAAGGAAAGATATAAATCAAAGGGTACAAAGTTAAGTTAGACAGGAGAAATAAGTTAGTTAATAATAATGTAGTATGTATTTCAAAATTATTACAAGAGTAGATTTTAAGTGTTCCCACCACAAAGAAATGATAAGCACGTGAAGTGATGGACATGTTAATTAGCCTGATTTACTCACTCCACAAAGTATACACATATCATAACATTACACTCTATGCCATAAATACACAATTATAATTGTCAGTTAAAAACAATTTTAAATAAATGATGTTGATAAACTTTAAAAATAAATAAATGTGATCACTTCTGTAGTTTCAATGAAAAAAGTTTTGGTGACAAATGTTAAGTTCATTTATATTTTCTCTCTTTTCTGGGCAATTGAATGAAGGCTCAGATGTGAGGCTGAGGCTCCTTACATCATGCCTAGGTAGGACAGGAAACGCGCAGACTCAAAACCACGAACAACTTCAGGTCCAGCACATTCACAGTCTTCTTCCTCAGTTTCCTTAAATTTGTCTTCTTAAGTTTTTATGATTTATACTATTATTAGGCCTGGGCTAAAATAGCCAAGCACATACATCTCAGAGTTCCCCTGGCAACCGAGGCCAATGAAGTCAGAAGAATATAAATGCCACGACTTCTCCAATGGTACCTGGACGATCCAGAGCATCACTCACAACACCGGCCCTTTAACAGTAGTATTTTAAACTATATTCTACTAAGGCATAACCACACAAAACTATCTTAATTCCTTCTTAAGAACTGCAGCTAGTTCTTCTCCAGGTCTCTGCATGATGCGCACGCTGGCCTGAATTACCTCTTAAGTCTCTTTGACTATAAATGCTAACATTCCATTCTCACATTCTTCTGAATACAATATACCATAACAATTTTTGTTCTTTGACTAATTATGTAGCTCTAAACATAATTTAGAGCTACATAAATTATTCCTGGGTAAATAAAAAGAGAATTCAAGCTAAGTAATTTTTTTTAGTTAAAAAAAATTTCTGTATTGTTTTCTATGACTTATGAACTCACCTCAAATGTAATTTCAACGGACGGATGTTAAAGCAAGTAAGGAAGAAGGGTGGCTGCAAACATTTACAATTCTCTAAGGCAGAATTTTTCTAAATTGTGAGAGGTGATCAATAAGTGGACAATGAGATGAGTTTACTGGGTATTGACTAGCATGTTTTTAATTAAAAGAATAAAACAGAATATCCAAGGGTATTGCACATAGTATTGTTCTGTAATGTACTGAGTGGTAGCATAAAATGCTTTTTTTAAACCATGAATTGAATAACTTTTGATAAAACATCTGATATCCACGGATTTAAGGAGATTGCTTTAGAGACAATATTCATTTGTTTTTCAGTAATTTCTTAAATTGTGGTTTTAAAAAATCGGTCTCCTTACTTTAAGCATCTCCTCTCACACAAGCATAGGTCCAATTGGTGGAGACAGTGATCAAACCCCAACGCACTCTGAATTGTGGCGCCATCTACTCAGCGCACCCTTCATTTGATGCAGTACTTTGGAGAGCAGCTCCAGTGCTCAGGCCTCGCAGAGGCCAAGGAGGATGAGGCTTACCACTAAAAAAAAGTTGATGTTGCTGATTTCCAGAGAATTATCAGACAACAAGTATTCAATAATCATAGCAGATCTTAGAAAATAATGACGCAAAAGACTCTTTCACTATCGGGCTCTGTTGTGGTTCGCCACCATGACTTAAATCATCTGTCATTTTACTACATGGGCTTGTTATATCCTAAATCCGAAAAGAATGAAATGTCTGTAATTTACAGACAGCCTGAAGGACAAGAAGTGAGGAGATTTACCTAAATTTTTTTAAACCAAAACCAAACAAAATGAAGACCTTTTTGAAATTATCCCTGATCTTCAAAGGATTGTCAACATATTAACTATGTTACAGTATACTTTTCTTCCTTTATTTTAGCCAGCTAAGCACACTGTGTTTAAGTAACTCCAGATGAGTAAACTAAAATATACTGCACTTCCCAAATGCAGTTTCCAGGACCACTTTATCCTGGGGTTGGTTGGTTTGTTTCCCCTTTAATGGTGCCATTTAATGACAGATTTCATGTGGTTAAAGAGTCTCCCTTACAAAGTTTGGGTTCAGAAACGATTTTGTATATCTGTGGTTTATATTATTAACAAAGGAGGTAGTGTTTCAATTACCAAGTTTGGAATAAACTTATAAAAACTTTAAGAATACATTATTTCACACTCTAACTCCCTCCTGTGCCTAAATGTTACCCTTAATGTTGGAAAAAATTTTTTTAATTTATTAATGTTTGATAGTCCAAGTGTCAATACACAATATTTTAAATGTCATGTATTTAAGTACTATTTAAATAAACTATGTATTTAAATTAGGATAATTATTTAGTTGAGATTCATCTATGGAAGCTACAAGCACAAATTGATCTTAAGATGATTGTGTCACGAAATGCGCTGTGATTATTAAATAATTAAAATGCAAATTTTAAAGAATGAGTCAATACTTTTCATGTAAGAAAGTACATTGCTTTTTTTTTTTTTTTTTGAGATGGAGTCTCGCTGTCGCCCAGGCTGGAGTGCAGTGGTGCAATCTCGGCTCACTGCAAGCTCTGCTCCCAGGTTCTCGCCATTCTCCTGCCTCAGCCACCTGAGTAGCTAGGACTACAGGCGCCCGCCACCATGTCTGGCTAATTTTTTTTGTACTTTTAGTAGAGACAGGGTTTCACCATGTTAGCCAGATGGTCTCGATCTCCTATCCTCGTGATCCACCCGCCTCGGCCTCCCAAAGTGCTGGGATTATAGGCGTGAGCCACCGTGCCCGGCCAAAAGTACACTTGCTTTTGAGGTAAAGTCATAGCAGTGGCCTATGGAATATGGTGGCCTTGGTCTTTCTCTATTTTCTGGCACAGCTGTATTTCATGTCCATTGAAAACAAAAGCTAAATATAAAGTAAATCTGATAATATTTAGATATAAATTACTAGCTGCAATTTAGGAAAAGTAGGAATAAGGAGATTAACTTCATTTATATTCAGAGAGATAAAGAAGTGGGTTGAGCTAAATTTCACACCATTATTAACATTTTCTAACTTTCCTTTAAAATTTAAAACTTTTGCCTCAAGGCCATGTAGGGATGAACGAAGAATAAAATTAAGAGGAATGAAGTCTCTCTGTCCTACCCCCACCTTAGTCCTATTTATTCAGAGAGCAGAGGAATCAGGAGAAGGGAGAGGTAAATAAAGAAGGGAAAGAATCTCTGCCTGTTCTGAGCTCAGTTTTGCAGGACAAAGACATTAGCTCCCCCAAGAGTGACAGGGCAGGTCCATGGAGATCACTGGGTTGGTCCATGGAGCTGCCCCATCTTAGGTTCCCTTGCTTGCTTGCAGTTTTTATCTACTCATAAAAAGAGTAGACAAGACACATGAAGCAAGACACATGACACAAGAGGCGTTAAGTCCAGATCCACTGTCTTTGAGCCCCCATCCGGCAAGGACACACTGTCATCTCCAAAGGGATTCTCCATCTCCATCTACGCTCTCTGCCTTTCGGGCATCCACCTTGTCATGCAGTTCTTACTTAGATAGAGACTTGATTTTCTGGCAACTACCTCAGTATTTAATTTATGATTAACATTACTGAGCTCTTGCTATGGGCTAATCTTATAAACTCAAAGTCCATGCCCTCAAACTCCAGAGTCAAGCAGGTTAACAGATATACAAACAAATATAAAAGTAGAATTAACTTCTATCACAGATATGCATGTATGCACAGGATGTAAGGGAACAGACACGAAGAAAACCTAGCTAGCCCATACTGGTGAGAGGAGGTGTTCGTGAGCCTTGAAAGACCGTAGGAATTGGCCAGTTATGATGTGGGGAGGGGCAGGCATGATAGAGGAGGGTAAGGAGGACTACCAGGAGAGCATTGTAAAAGGTCAGTGTGACAGATGGAACAGAATGATACAGCCTTGAATGCCATGCTAAGAAATGCTAAGAAGTTTGGGTTTTACCCTAAAGGTTATGGGTAACCTCCAAGGATTTTAAGCAAAATGACACAGAAAGATTTGCTGTTCAAACTCCAATCTGATTGTAACAGGAAAAATGAACTGGAAGAAGTGTAGTCTAGAACACTGCTATTCAAAGTGTGGTCTGCAGACCAAAGATAGCCTACAAACTGTCACAGGTCTATGACAAGATAACTACAGAAATCTGAAAGATCGTTTATTTCTGTCGGCTCTAATGATAAAAAATTTGAAGTTTGTGACAGTTTTAAAATATGGCCCCACCAAAATATAAAAAACAGGATATTTATACAGTACTGCCCCATAAGATATTTATAATATCTGAGAAACCTGGCAGACACCACAAAGGGAGCAAGTTTCACATCACAGTCATAAGACATATCCCCATGGTATACACTCCAATATGATGCACTGAGGAGGGGACAGCATCACTTCCATGTTATTCTTGCCAAAAATGCATGACCTCAATCTAATCACGGAAAAACATGAGACAAACTTAAATGGAGGAGCATCTTACAAAGTAACTACCTAGTACACAAAAACGTATTATGGTTATGAAAGACAAGAAAAGGCTGAGGAACTGTTCCAGACTAAGGAGACATGAGAAACAAACGTAATGTGGGATCCTAGATTAAATCCTGAACCAGAAAAAGTATATTAGTTGGAAAATGGGTGAAATTGGAATATGATCTACAGTTCGGTTAACAGTATATCAATGTTAATTTCCTGATTTTGATAACTGATAACCGTTCTATGGTTATGTAACATGTTAACATTAGTGAAAGCTGGCTGAAGGACACATGGAAATTCTTTGTACTACTTTGACTCTGTAAGGTTAAAATTATTTGAAAGTTTAAGTTTTTTAAAATGACTTCTGATTTATTTGACTCTTCTCTCAGAAGAAGGATTTGTGTCTTCTTCCTGTGAGTCTGGGCAAGTTTAGGACTGCTTTGACCAAGAAAGTGGCATAGAAGTGACACTTTCTATGTGCCTATATTCTGTGTGTCTTTTTTGAATTTCATCTTTATAGTGTTTTATAAAAATATTCTAGTTACCTTTTGCTGCATAACTAGCTACTCCAAACTTAGTGGCATAAAGCAATAACCATTTTATGAAGGTCATGGATTCTGTGGGTCATGAATTTCGGCAGGACACAGTGGGGATGACTTGTCTTTGTTTCATGACGTTTGCGGCCTCAGCTGGGAAGACACAAAGGCTGTGGGGGATGGGAACAGCTGGGGGTTGTGATCACCTGAAGGTTTCCTCACTCACACTTCTGGCACCTGGGCTGGGATGATTCAAGGAAGGCTCAGTTAATTCTGTTGACTGGAGCATCTATCTATAGCTGCATTCTCCATGCAGCTTGGCCTCTCTCTGCATGATAGCTGGGTGCCAAGAGGAAGCATCCAAGGAGTAGGCTTTCAAAGAGAACCAGATGGCTTTTCTAACCTAGCTTTGGAGGTCATAAGATCACTTCTATTGTGTTCTAAGTGGGCATGCGCAAGTTATGAAGGCAGTCCAGATTCAAATGGAGTGTAACTAGACTCCACCTCTTGATGGAGTATGGCACAGCTACAATACAGAAGGGCATGTGGAATGGGAAATATTATTACAGACATTTTTGTAAAATATGATCTACTACAGTATGAGTCTGCAACAAATAGAAAAATTTAAAACTGCTTCTTTGGCCGGGCATGGTGGCACATGCCTATAATCCCAGCTCTGTGGGAGGCCAAGGTGGGCAGATCACTTGAGCACCAAGAGTTTGAGACCAGCCTGGGCAACATGGAGAAAGCCGGTCTCTACAAAAAAATATATATAAAAATTAGCCAGGCATAGTGGTGGGTGCCTGTAATTCCAGCTACTCAGGAGGCTGAGGTAGAAGGATCACCTGAGCCCAGGGAGGTCGAAATTGCAGTAAGTCAGTAAGTTGTGATAATGCCACTGTTCAATGTCTCAAATAAATAAATAACTGCTTCCTCACCAGTCTGAGTAGCAGTAGCCTACGTAACCAGAGAGACCAGTTAATAGGCCACTACAGCAATCTAAGGGGGACACCAATGGGGCCTTGTATTAGTTTTCTATTGCTGCCTAACAAATTCCCACAAACATAGCAGCTTAAGGCAATACCCATTTATTACTCCAATGTCCTACAGGTCAGAAGTCCATCTCAGCATGGCTGGTTAACCATATCAGGATACCACAAAGCTGGAATCATTGTGTCAGCTGGGCTAAGTTCCAGTCTGGAGGCTGGAGGTGGAGGGGATACATTTTCAAACTCATTCTTATTGTTGGCAGAATTCAGTTCCTTGCAGTTGTAGGGCTGAAGTCCTCATTTCCTTGCTGCTGCCAGCTAGGGATCTCTCTCAGCTCCTAGAGCCACACATATCCCTTACTATGTGGCCCTCTCCTTCTCTAAACCAGCGAGTGAGCATCTCCTCCACGTCAAATCCTTCTCAAGCCTCAAATCTCTTGGACTTCTCTGTCTCTGACCTCTAGACCACATTTAAAGGGCTCTTACGATTGGTCAGGCCCACCCAGATAATCTCCATATTTTAAGGTCAATTAATTTGCAACCTTAATTACATCTGCAATATCCCTCATAACAGCACTAAATTAGTGTTTAATTGACTGGAAGTTGCTATAGATACACCAGTGGCTGGAAATCTCCAAGGCCATCTTGCAGTTCTGCCTACCAGAGCCTGAACTTGCCCCTGATCCCAGTTCCCTTCCCCCTGCCTCCTTTCTTAAAAGTAATGCATATTTGGTTCTCTGAATAAGCTGCTTCTGGCCTACTTGTGTACCAACCAAAATAGAAGCTGGGCTTTGTTTAGCTTTCCAACAATGCTAGTTAGGAGGTTCAGATTTCATATTTGCTCAGCAACTGACTGAGCACTAGACTACAAGCAAAGGTTTTTTGTTTACATAATTTACCAGTCTAGTGGACCAAGGACAGTCATTTTAAATTGAAAATCTCTAACATCAAGCTGAATTTCAAATTTTTGGATCAGTGAATCAGCTTCAAAAAGAAACAGTTTCATAATGTTTAGCTATGGTATGATATTATGTCTACCCTGAAAGCAATAACATTTGTAACATTTCTCCTTGAAATGTTTGTCCTTGCCTGCAATTCTTGCTAATTCTGCAGAGAACTGGCAGAAGTCTTACCATTAAGGTACATATATAGGGAGTTATTTTTCACACAAAAAAAGGAGGGCAGGGTTGAGATTTCAGCAGCGTTAGTATAAATAAATTTTAGAACTGGTCATTGTACAAAGATCTACAGCGTCCTCCTTATGGACAGGCATTACACTTTTTCCCTAAGGAAGTTTATACTCCAGTAGGCACAAAACGTACATAAAAATAACCTAATCCAAGTTATAAGACTGACTGCTTAATTTACTGAGAAAGTCTTAGAATTAAGTTAGAATATGAAGCTATACTAGTAATATATCTCTGATTTAGGGAAATCATCCATTGCCTACCAGCATTAAAAATATGGATTTTAGTAAGACAATTTTGGTTAGGTTAAAAGCAAATACTTTCCAACAGAATGGAGATTTTAAATGTAAACAGAATAATTTTACGTTGCATTAATAACTTTGTAAAATGCTTTTACACTTATTACCTCAATAGATGTCCAATACAGCCCTGTAATATTCCACATCTGTTGAACAAAATAAGGCCATGGAGTGTTTCGACCAGAGAGAGTACAAAAGGAGAAATGGGAAAGCCGAAGTCAAGAGGATCTCCATACAGTGTGCAGGACTCTTTTATGAAGCACCTCTGACTCCTTCCAACCCTGGTTGCTATGATGTGGTTGCAAGTCCTGTTTCGTCCAGGGCTTTACAGAAATTGTCCCTACATCATGGTCTGTAATGCTCCTGCTACCCAGCTGAGGGCTTTGGCCTCTCACTCCCACATTCTGTCCAGTGCTTTCCATTCTTTCTGGGTCCTGAGCCTTCACTCTCTCTCTGAACCTCGTCGCTCTGCAGCTGGCCACCTTTCTCTAATGATTCTTTGAATCTTTGGCATTCTCCCCAAGACATGATTCTGTATTCATCCCACAGCTTCCCAGTTTGAAACCACATGTAAGAAGCATGCTCACATGTAAGAGGTATGCACATCGTTGCACCAGAGCTGGAAGGGGAGTGAACAGGAAGAGGCAGTATCAGTAAGAGAAAGAATTGACAGTGGCAGAGACCAAAGGCAAGTCCCTAAGAGGACCACTAGATTGTACCAGCATTTCTTTTCTCCTACAGATACAAACCCAATAATAAAAAACAGAAATTCCATATTTTTAAAAATTATTTTCCATTTAATGAACATGCTTACTTCCTAAAGTAATTTTTTTGGTCCGGATAACTTAATGGAATACAAGAGATTTTTTGTTTTGGAATCTACCTGAAATCAAGCTAAGATTTCTCTCTCTTCATTCACTTGATAAACATTTGTTTGGTATCTTTTATGTGCCATGCACTGGGCCAAATGAGAGCTGCAGCAGGTATCATAAATGCTAGGATAGATACATAAAGATAAAGATCTATAAAGGTACAGAAGAGACAACAGAATAACCTTTTCTATCTGAAGAGCATTGCAAAGGCTTCAAAGTGCAACCCGTAATGACAACAGCAGTAAACATGGATTGCACAGTTACTATCTGGAACTCACAGTAACAAATGCTGTGTATGTGCTAACTCACTGGATTCTAACAAAAAAAAAAAACCTCATAGTTAGACATTACTATCTTTTTACTTCAGATGACAAATTAAGGCAGAAAGAAGTTAAGTAAACCAGTTAAGTGGCAAGTAGAGGGGCTGAGATATAAACCTAGGCAGCTGAGATCAGAGTCCACATTCTACAGGGTAGGTACAGCCTGAGGTTCAGCAAAGGAGCAGGTTTCTGACAGCAGGTGGAGGAAAGTGCATGAGGGAAGGGTGAACAGATAGAGATGAAGTGTGTCCTGGGCAAAGGGAATAGCATGACAGCCAAAAACAGGATGGTCCATTAAAGGCAGTAAAAGGTTTAAGTGAAAGAGCAAGTTTATTACATAAGTGGAAGAGGCAAAAAGAAGGTAGCAAAAGATCCAGCTAGAAGAATAAGCCACAGCGGATCACAGAAGATCATGTTAGTCATGCTGAGTTGCTTGAACATTATTATCCTTCAGGTCAGGGCTGGCAAACTACAGCCCACAGGCCAACTCTGCCAGCCACCTATATCTGCATAGTCCATAAGCCAAGAACAGTTAGTGGGTTTTTTCAATGGTTGAATCAATCAAGAGAAGAATATTTCATGATATATGAAAACTGTATGAAATTCAACTTTCAGTTTCCATTAGTAAAATTTTTTTGGAACACAACCCTGTGTATTCATTTACATACTGTCTGCGTTTGCTTTTATGATATAATGGCAGAGTTAAGTAGCTGTAACAGAGACCATATGGCCTGCAAGACCTAAAATATTTACTATCTAGCCATTTACAGAAAAGGTCTGCTGAGCCTTTCTCTAGGTGGCTGGGTGCCATTAAGGGTAAGATTAAGTAAAGCAATGTCATTACCAGATTTATATTTTTTGCAAAGATTATTCAGGCCACAATAAGGAGAATAAACTGAAAATGAAAAAGGACTGGGAACATGATCAGTTAGCAGATTATGACTAATCTCAAGATGATCAAAGCAGGAATCCACAGGAAAAAGCAATGATGAGGGGTATTAATGAAGTCATATCAATAGGACTTGATAAGCTACTGAATGCACGAGGGGAGAGAAGAGATCTAAAATGACTCCAGGTACTTGATTTGTCCTACCAGGAGGCCACTACCATGACCACCACCCAGAGCAATAAACAGCACACCACGCAATGTCATTTATTGGAGCTCCCTGTGCAATGATGCACGGTGCTTAGTGCTTTACCTCTCACTTGATCCTTATTGTGAAGTAGTAATCATTAACCTCATTCTACAATAGAGAAAACCAGCACTGAACCTTACCCAGGTGGTCTGAAAGCCCCCAGCAAAATTGATGTTCCAATGCCAGAGTGACTAGCAAACCTGCCCTAACAGGAAATGAAAGGGAGCTGGGATGTGGCTGTTTACACTGTGCCTTTCATGGGATCCTTCTTTCACCTGATGGATGGCCTAATGCCTAATTTTCTGACCCATTACCAGGGATCCTTCACATGGGGAACTTGCTTATACTGGCAGATGTCCTTGTGCTTTTGCCTGACCCATGTCCAGTTTATGATTGCCTGACCATCACTCTGGCTCTGAAAGCCTGACATTGTGTTCTCCCAGGCATCCTGGGGAAAACTCTGCCTGAAGCATCCCCTAGTTCTTCATCTGGAAGGTACAAACTCAGTATACCACCACAACAGGAAACAAGATGAAAGAGTTTTATTTACAAATCCTGGGCAAAAAGAGTATAATGAGTCAGGAGGGCAGCCCTCCATCCCAGGGTCACATGAGGCAGGAATGGCGTCAGACAGAGAAAAAGAAAAATGCATGGCAAGTAGCAGAATATGTAAGAGAATAGTGTGTGGGTCACTTCAAGTTAACAGGCAAATGTCTGCATGGTCCCTTTAGAGGAAGCAGCAAGAAAGCGGGAGCCCACTCTGCTGTGCAGGAGAGATGCCTCTAGGTTCTCATCTCTGACCACTGGCTTGAGCGATTTGGGTATAGTGTAGACATGGAAACTGAGTCAAGGGTGACTGAGCCTTGATTTCTGTAGGAAAAGTTAAATTTATGTTAAACATGGATGTCAAGGCAACATAAAATCACAAGAACTCACTACATCAGGTTAACACAGCTAATTTGTTTCAGAGTTTATAACCTTAACTGCTGCAATGTACAGAGGAGAAAGGCATGGTTGGACGAGAAGAGCAAAGTTGGAAAAGAAGAATAAGAAGAAACTGAGGGAGGAATCTCAGGGCACATCAACACTTAAAGAGTTAGTAGGAAAAATAAAACCTGTTGGTGTCAACGTTCACATGATGGAAGACGAAAGAACATCAATGAAGGTGAAATGAAAACAGTCAAAAAGAATGGGTTAACACTGTACTCATTCTCCTTGCTGTTTAGATTTTAGGTTCAGTCCCATTTCCTATAAATGGAACTTTTATTGCATATACTGAGTAACTTTAGTATCCCCAAGCCTATTTTAGGAACTATTTCTAAGATCAGTCATGATACTAAAGTTACTAAGAAACAAAAATAAGACTGATGATCAACTTGAAACCATTGAAAAGGCTATCTTGTTGACCATGAAAACCTTAAGATGGATTATGGATTATCATTCACGCTAAAGTTTCATAAGAACCACCAGCCTGTGTTTGTGTGTGTACTTAACAAATCTATAGTTTTGTCCTAATTATAAAAAATAATTAAGAATTATAATTTTACAACTGTACATATTTATATAAATATATAGAAGCATAAATATATTAATGTTACATTTAGAAAAAATAGAAAAGTATTACAAATAAAATATAATCCCACTATTCCAAACAAATCAATGAATTTTGATATGTTACTTGTCTTTTTTCTACTCATATATGACATAGGATCAACCCAATCTCTAAAATAATAGCTACCATTTAGTGAGCATGTACTGTGTCACACTGTGCTATGTGCTTGGACATCCACGCTTCAATTAATGTCTAACAACTCTATGAGGTTAAGCCCATTTTACAGAGGAAGACACTGAGCCATAGATTGGTGAAGCAATTTGCTCACAGTCACTCAAACAGTAAGTAATTGATCTGAGATTAGAACGGATATCTACTTAAGAGCCTGTTAGATATATTACATCAGGATAGAAGGTGGGATAAAAAGTTCAAATTCTATTGGGTTTTTAAAAATATATGAAAAACATTTTCCCATGTCATTAAATATTCATTTAAAATATTAGTTCTTTTAGATACATAGTTTTCCAACCTGTCATTTATTTAACTAGTCCTCCCTGGATGGTCCCATTTTCCATTTTGTACTCCTAGACACAGAAAACAAAATAAACCTAGTGGGGTTTAGAAATCACTTCAAATGGGTTCCAGTCCTCACTCAATTCTCTACCTTTGTATTCTTGGACAACTTACATAAACTCTGAGTGTTACTTTCATTACATGTATTACCATTGCCTACTTCACTTGGTGACAGTGAGGAGGAAATAAGGTTGTGCCTGTGAAGCACCCAACACTGTCTGGTCCATAAAAAGCTCTCTCTGTAAACAGATACTAGGCTGGGTATGGTGACTCATGCCTGTAATCTTAGCACTTTGGGAGGCCCAGTGGGTGGATTACTTGAGTCCAAGAGTTCAAGACCAGCCTGGACAATATGGCAAAACCTCATCTTTACAAAAAATACAAAAATTAGGTGGTATGGTGTCACACACCTGAAGTCCCAGCTACTTGGGAGGCTGAGGCAAGAAGATCACTTGAGGCTGGGAGGTTAGGGCTGCAGCGAGCCATGATCCTGCCACTGCACTCTAGCCTGGTCGACAGAGCAAGACTCTGTCTCAAAAGAAAAAAAAAAAGAAAAGAAGAGAAGAGAGGAGAAAATAGCTGTCTTTACTATTTTTATTGTTGTTGTTGTTGTTGTTTATTTTATTATTATTATACTTTAAGTTTTAGGGTACATGTGCACAATGTGCAGGTTAGTTACATATGTATACATGTGCCATGCTGGTGCGCTGCACCCATTAACTCGTCATTTAGCATTAGGTATATCTCCTAATGCTATCCCTCCCCCGTGCCCCCACCCCACAACAGTCCCCAGAGTGTGATTGTTTTAAATAACATTTTAATGGGCATTCTTGTATATAAACATTTGTGAATATCTTTTACTATTTTCTTAGGATATATTTCGAACAGTGGAATTAAAGGTGTTTAATATATACCGACAGTGTGCTCATCACAAAGGACACACTAATCTGAACCTTTATTTATTCATCTTAATTTTAAAATGTATATATTGTGTACAACATGTCAAAATGTTTGGAAATATGTATACATCATGGAATGGCTAAATCAAGCTCATTAATATATACATTATCTTCTTGTGGTGAGAATACTTAAAATCTACTCTCCCCAATTTTCAAAAATATAACACATTGCTATTAACTGTAGTCACCAGGTTGGACATTACATCCTAACTGAAATTTTTTAGCTTTTGACCAGCATCTCCCCAACCTTCTACCTCCTTCCCTCACCCCTCAGTAACCACCAGTCTCCTCTCTACTTCTGAGTCAAAATTTTTACATTCCACATATAAGCGAGATGATGCAGTATTTGTCTTTTTGTGCCTCATTTACTTGACTTAATATAACATCCTCCAGGTCCATCCATATTGCCACCAATGACAGGATTTCTTTGTTTTTTAAAGGCTGAATAGTATTCTATTGTGTATATCTACCACATTTTCTTTATTCGTTCATCTATTGATGGACATAGGTTGATTCCATATTTTGGCTATTGCGAATAATGCTGAAATGAACATGGGAGTGCAATATCTCTTTGAGATAGTGATTTCAATCTCTTTGGATAAATATTCGGTAGTGGCATTGCTGGAACACATGGCAGCTATAGTTTTATTTTTTGAGGAACCTCTATACTGTTTTCCATAATGGCTGTAACAATCTCCATTCCTGTCAACAATGTGTAAGAGTTCCCTTTTCTGCACACCTTCTCCAATCCTTGTTATCTTTCATTTTTCGGATCATAGCCATTCTAACAGGTGTGAAGTGATTGCATATTGTGGTTTTAATCTGCATTTCCCTGATGATT
The DNA here is from genome assembly GCF_028858775.2 of Pan troglodytes. Classification (NCBI taxonomy): domain Eukaryota; kingdom Metazoa; phylum Chordata; class Mammalia; order Primates; family Hominidae; genus Pan; species Pan troglodytes. The sequence goes on from NC_086015.1 coordinate 45,651,270, forward strand.
AGTAATAGTGAGCATTTCTTCATATATCTGTTGGTTATCTGCGTATCTTCTTTTGAGAAACGTCCATTCAGATCCTTTGCCCATTTTATCATTGGGTTGGTTTCCTACTATTGAGTTGTTTGAGTTCCTTATATATGTTGGATATTAAGTCCTTATCTGATGTATGGTTTACAAATATTTTTTCCCATTCTGTAAGTTGTCTCTTCACTCTATTGTTTCCTTGGCTGTGCAGAAGTTTTCTAGGTTGATGGAATCCCATTTGTCCATTTTTGCTTTTTGTTGCCTTTGCTTTGAGTTCAAAGATATACCAATTTAAAAGGCAAACAGTGGTGTATGAAAGTACATATTTCACTAGACTCTCAATAAATGCTATCAAAAAACAAACTCTACCAATTTGTTTTTTAAAAGTATGTTGTTATCTTAATGAAATTTTCTTTTATTATTAATGAGAGTGATTCTTTTTCATGTTTATTGTTAGGAACAGCCTTTTCATGTCCTTTGTCCATTTTCCCTTTGGGCCTACTCTCTGTCGGAATTTCAAGATATCTAATAAAACCTGTCCCTAAAAACTGACCATTTGTTTATCCTGTAAACAACAGAGTTGAGCAGAATTTGTGACTCCAAGCAGAGAGAAGAAATGCACCCCAAAAAATGGTGTATTCTGGAGATACAAAGTGTCACCAAGGCATTGGCATCACTGAAGAACCATGACTTCACCGCCTGGGTTTTTTTTCCTATGTAATATGCTATGGCAAAGAATGTTAAGTGATACCACATGTTTGAGATGGTAACAAAAATGTACCAAGTAAGTCACAGAACATTATCTGAAACTCAGACCACTGTTTAGTCTGGCAGCTCTTGTGCTCTTTAATTACATGGCTAAAGCCACATTTGTATAGCAAACACTGTAATGTATTCTGGCGAATAACTGTCATCACATAAAATCAGAAGACTCTTGATATGGAAGAAGATTTGCTGTTGAGACACGACAGATGAATTAAGAGTCCATGTTTTATGCCTCATGTTACATTCCATTCAGTCAGGCCTCACTTTGTTCTACTTAGTAGACTGCCAGTGGCAGGTGTATGCAATATATTCACAATAATATATTACTTTATTAAGGGAGGATAACATCAAAAAAGAATTCACAGCACAAGTACTTTGTTAATTCTAAAATGGTAAATGACCTTGGCAAATTACCAAAAGAAAGTGTAAATATTAAAATAGAACCATGATGCCAAAACAGGTCATATATGAATATTATCAAGGAACTGACTCTCTCATACTTCAGAAAGTACACTGATCACATCAGGAGATTTTGTGTAGCTATTATTTCCATAATTAGGATACGATCGGCTGATGGTTTTACTGGCTGCAAAAAGCAAATAACAGTTTCTGAATTAGCTGTATGATACACAGAGAGACCCAATAACCACATAAACACAAAATATAAGGACACCATAGAAATTCTTTGTTGCAAGACAACGTTTCTCGTTGCCACTGTCTTCAGTGCTGCATATTTTAACATCATCAGAAGCAAAATAAATGTTTTACAAGTTCAAAATACCTGAAAGACATTAACTGATGAGCCAAAAATCAAAGAAGACAAAAAGAAAAGTTGTAAACTCTCGTCAAACAAAAAATAAACAAATGGCTGGGTGTGGTGGCTCACACCTGTAAGTAATCCCAGCACTTTGGGAGGCCGAGTCAGGCAGATCACCTGAGGTCAGGAGTTCAAGACCAGCCTGGATAACATGGTGAAACCCCATCTCTACTAAAAATACAAAAATTAGCCAACCGTGGTGGTGCATGCCTGTAATCCCAGCTACTCGGGAGGCTGAGACAGGAGAATCACTTAAACCTGGGAGGCGGAGGTTGCAGTGAGCCAAGATTGCGCCACTGCACTTCAGCCCAGGTAAAAGAGCTAGACTTCATCTCAATAAATAAATACACGTATCTGTCAAAGTATATATTGCCCACCATTAATATTCTGGTCTAAGGCAACTGTCATTTTTATACATTATTTAATAAACCAGTAAAATTAAGACGTTAATCTGATATTTTTTCAAAAAATTAGTAATTTGAAGACTATTTCCTTTAAATACTAAAGATAATGATACCCGTGATGGCTGGGTAAAGAAACAGAAAACTGTGTATTATGGCAAATGACAAAGTAGACTGACTGCTTTGAGGCCAGACCTATGTGTCTATGAGAAACCAAGCATCCACTGAAGGATATCAATGACTGGATGGCTGATGGCCCATAAAAGCTTGTGATGGTTTGTGTTTTACCAGTGTTAACATAATCATCATCTTCTCATGGGCAATGGCGTCCTTATCCTAGCAAATACAAAAGGGAGGTCCCATTTCTATTGGCATGCAGGCCACTTACAGCTCTCACCTCCCCCACTGGACCAGCTAGGAAAGCTCACTATGCACTCATACATACAAAACTGTAGAAACTCCTTAGAAAGGTAGCTCTACACAAGTGAGTCATTTCTTAAAAATGACTGGTGAATTGAGAAGCCTGCCACTGCCTGCATGGAGCCTAGCTCTGTATTTCCCATCACACTACGAGAGCCTAGGCAAGACCTCCTGCAATAAAATAATTACGGTATTTGAGTGCTACTGTTTTCACAATGCTTTCATGCCATCTCCAAAATGTAGAATGGTCTCTGGTTTTGCCTAGTGTCCCAGGAAGCCTAAGGCTCTTCCTAGCAAAGAAATGAGGAGATGACCAGAGACCTGTGGGCTGCATCCACTGCCCACCCCTCCTGAGCTCTGTCAAGCTTCAATAGGAAACACATGGAGAATCACTGCCCCAAATTGTGTCTCAAAATGCTTAAGTCTGAGCAAATAATGAGCAGATAATAAAATATGGCCAAAGGCATAGTGTACCTGAGACTTAACCAACATTCTAGATATATATGTAGCAAGGAACCTGGAAGAGACATACTTTAAGCAGAAATTCAAAAAGAAAATGGAAGAATAATCCAATGATATATACAACTTTTTTTTAATTGAATTGTTTCCTTTCAATGGTAAAAATAAAAATTTTCAAAATGTGGGAAGATGTCAATTCACTGGAGTGAAGATCAAGAACACTATGTCCCTGGAAACTCTCAGAGCTTGCCATCTATTTTCCACGTCTTCAATCTAAAGCTATCCTTCATTCCCATTCATTGTTTGAATCCTGTACTCATCAATACAGTTCAAAGCAAATGGTCAAGGCTTTGCTCTAATCACTGCAGCTATAAGATGCATTGAGTTTGACCCAGACCCCAGCCTGAGATTCAGACTGCAGCCACTATAAGTCTTTTCCAGTTGATGTGTTGCCTGAGAGGAGACAGACTGAATACGCAATATCCATTGTCACCCTCCTGTGAAATCTTCTCTGGGCAAATCAGCCCTGGTGCAGCAGTGGAAGATGGAACACGCACTTTCTAGATGTCAATTATGATATACAACATCTAAGCCATTCAGAAGATAAAATCCTTTTGCTTCTGAAGATAAGACTGTGCATATTAGTAGGGGCTAAGTTGTCAAGGTAATAAAAAAAAAAAAAACTAGGAGAATCAAGTGGAATAGTTTGCTTGAAGAAAGAGCTACACCAGGCCAGGCACGGTGGCTCATGATTGCAATCCCAGCACTTTGGGAGGCCAAGGTGAGAGGATCACTTGAGCCCAGGAGTTCAAGACCATTCTGGGCAACAAAGGGAGACCCCATCACTACAAAGAATAAAAAAATTAGCCAGGCAGAGTGAAAATGTGCCTGTAGTCACAGCTATAACTTTTAAATCATAAAAACCACTGGCCCTAAAGCCTGGAAGACCCAGGCTAAAATCCAGTTCTAGGAATAGTTCCAGAGCAGGCTGAGAGACTCAAGCAGATGAGTCCTTCTGTCCAATGTGAAAGAAGTAAATTTAGTAAATTCTGAACATGCTTAAATGATTTATGAGAGAAAATGTAACATATTTTTCCCAATTACCCAAGAAGAGTAATTGTTTCCTAATAATTGTTTAAAAGGCAAGTAAAAAAAAAAGGAGTTCATTAAAATGACAATTAATACCTTTTTTTTTTTTCTTTGAGACGGAGTTTCACTCTTGTTGCCCAGGCTGGAGTGCAATGGCGTGATCTCGGCTCACTGCAACCTCTGCCTCCCAGGTTGAAGTGGTTCTCGTGCCTCAGCCTCCCAAGTAGCTGGGATTACAGGCACATGCAACCACGTCTAGCTAATTTTCTATTTCAGTAGAGACGGGGTTTCTTCATGTTGGTCAGGCTGGTTTCGAACCCCTGACCTCAGGTGATCCACCTGCCTAGGTCTCCCAAAGTGCCAGGATTACAGGCGTGACTCACCGCGCCCAGCCAATACGTAACAGTTTTTACTTTTTTTTTTTTTAATACTTTAAGTTTTAGGGTACATGTGCACAACGTGCAGGTTTGTTACATATGTATACATGTGCCATGCTGGTGTACTGCACCTATTAACTCGTCATTTAGCATTAGGTATATCTCCTAATACTATCCCTCCCTACTCCCCCCACCCCACAACAGTCCCTACAGCGTGATGTTCCCCTTCCTGTGTCCATGTGTTCTCATTGTTCAATTCACACCTATGAGTGAGAACATGTGGTGTTTGGTTTTCTGTCCTTGTGACAGTTACTGAGAATGATGATTTCCAATTTCATCCATGTCCCTATAAAAGACATGAACTCATCATTTTTTATGGCTGCATAGTATTCCATGGTGTGTATGTGCCACATTTTCTTAATCCACTCTATCATTGTTGGACATTTGGATCGGTTCTAAGTCTTTGCTATTGTGAACAGTGCCGCAATAAACATATGTGTGCATGTGTCTTTAGAGCAGCATGATTTATAGTCCTTTGGGTATATACCCAGTAATGAGATGGCTGGGTCAAATGGTATTTCTAGTTCTAGATCCCTGAAGAATCGCCACACTGACTTCCACAATGGTTGAACTAGTTTACAGTCCCACCAACAGTGTAAAAGTGTTCCTATTTCTCCACATCTTCTCCAGCACCTGTTGTTTTCCTCACTTTTTAATGATCACCATTCTAACTGGTGTGAGATGGTATCTCATTATGGTTTTGATTTGCATTTCTCTGATGGCCAGTGATGATGAGCATTTTTTCATGTGTCTTTTGCCTGCATAAATGTCTCCTTTTGAGAAGTGTCTGTTCATATCCTTCGCCCACTTTTTGATGGGGTTGTTTGTTTTTTTCTTGTACATTTGTTTGAGTTCATTGTAGATTCTGGAAATTAGCCCTTTGTCAGATGAGTAGGTTGTGAAAATTTTCTCCCATTTTCTAGGTTGCCTGTTCACTCTGATGGTAGTTTCTTTTGCTGTGCAGAAGCTCTTTAGTTTAATGAGATCCCATTTGTCAATTTTGGCTTTTGTTGCCATTGCTTTTGGTGTTTTAGACATGAAGTACTTGCCCATGCCTATGTCCTGAATGGTATTACCTAGGTTTTCTTCTAGGGTTTTTATGGTTTTAGGTCTAACGTTTAAGTCTTTAATCCATCTTGAATTAATTTTTGTATAAGGTGTAAGGAATGGATCCAGTTTCAGCTTTCTACATATGGCTAGCCAGTTTTCCCAGCACCATTTATTAAATAGGGAATCCTTTCCCCATTGCTTCTTTTTCTCAGGTTTGTCAAAGATCAGATAGTTGAAGATATGTGGCATTATTTCTGAGGGCTCTGTTCTGTTCCATTGATCTATATCTCTGTTTTGGTACCAGTACCATGCTGTTTTGGTTACTGTAGCCTTGTAGTATAGTTTGAAGTCAGGTAGTGTGATGCCTCCAGCTTTGTTCTTTTGGCTTAGGATTGACTTGGTGATGCAGGCTCTTTTTTGGTTCCATATGAACTTGAAAGTAGTTTTTTCCAGTTCTGTGAAGAAAGTCATTGGTAGCTTGATGGGGATGGCACTGAATCTATAAATTACCTTGGGCAGTATGGCCATTTTCACGATACTGATTCTTCCTACCCATCAGCATGGAATGTTCTTCCATTTCTTTGTATCCTTTTTTATTTCATTGAGCAGTGGTTTGTAGTTCTCCTTGAAGAGGTCCTTCACATCCCTTGTAAGTTGGATTCCTAGGTATTTTATTCTCTTTGAAGCAATTGTGAATGGGAGTTCACTCCTGATTTGGCTCTGTTTGTCTGTTATTGGTGTATAAGAATGCTTGTGATTTTTGTACATTGATTTTGTATCCTGAGACTTTGCTGAATTTGCCTATCAGCTTAAGGAGATTTTGGGCTGAGACAATGGGGTTTTCTAGATATACAATCATGTCATCTGCAAACAGGGACAATTTGACTTCCTCTTTTCCTAATTGAATGCCCTTTATTTCCTTCTCCTGCCTGATTGCCCTGGCCAGAATTTCCAACACTATGTTGAATAGGAGTGGTGAGAGAGGGCATCCCTGTCTTGTGCCAGTTTTCAAAGGGAATGCTCCTAGTTTTTGCCCATTCAGTATGATATTGGCTGTGGGTTTATCATAGATAGCTCTTATTATTTTGAGATACGTCCCATCAATACCTAATTTATTGAGAGTTTTTAGCATGAAGGGTTGTTGAATTTTGTCAAAGGCCTTTTCTGCATCTATTGCGATAATCATGTGGTTTTCCTCTTTGGTTCTGTTTATATGCTGGATTACATTTATTGATTTGCGTATATTGAACCAGCCTTGCATCCCAGGGATGAAGCCCACTTGATCATGGTGGATAAGCTTTTTGATGTGCTGCCGGATTCGGTTTGGCAGTATTTTATTGAGGATATTTGCATCAGTGTTCATCAGGGATATTGGTCTAAAATTCTCTTTTTTGCTTGTGTCTCTGCCAGGCTTTGGTATCAGGATGATGCTGGCCTCATAAAATGAGTTAGGGAGGATTCCCTCTTTTTCTATTGATTGGAATAGTTTCAGAAGGAATGGTACCAGGTCCTCCTTGTACCTCTGGTAGAATTTGGCTGTGAATCCATCTGGTCCTGGACTCTTTTTGGTTGGTAAGCTATTGATTATTGCCACAATTTCAAAGCCTGTTATCGGTCTATTCAGAGATTCAACTTCTTCCTGGTTTAGTCTTGGGAGGGAGTATGTGTCCAGGAATTTATCCATTTCTTCTAGAATTTCTAGTTTATTTGCGTAGAGGTGTTTGTAGTATTCTCTGATGGTAGTGTGTATTTCTGTGGGATCGGTGGTGATATCCCCTTTATCATTTTTTATTGCATCTATTTGATTCTTATCTCTTTTTTTCTTTATTAGTCTTGCTAGGGGTCTATCAATTTTGTTGATCCTTTCAAAAAACCACCTCCTGGATTCATTAATTTTTTTTTTATTATTATACTTTAAGTTTTAGGGTATATGTGCACATTGTGCAGGTTAGTTACATATGTATACATGTGCCATGCTGGTGCGCTGCACCCACTAACTCGTCATCTAGCATTAGGTATATCTCCCAATGCTATCCCTCCCCCCTCCCCCCAACATAGTGGTGGATTCATTAATTTTTTGAAGGGTTTTTTGTGTCTCTATTTCCTTCAGTTCTGCTCTGATTTTAGTTATTTCTTGCCTTCTGCTAGCTTTTGAATGCACTTGCTCTTGCTTTTCTAGTTCTTTTAATTGTGATGTTAGGGTGTCAATTTTGGATCTTTCCTGCTTTCTCTTGTGGGCATTTAGTGCTATAAATTTCCCTCTACACACTGCTTTGAATGTGTCCCAGAGATTCTGGTATGTTGTGTCTTTTTTCTCATTGGTTTCAAAGAACAGCTTTATTTCTGCCTTCATTTCGTTATGTACCCAGTAGTCATTCAGGAGCAGATTGTTCAGTTTCCATGCAGTTGAGCGGTTTTCAGTGAGTTTCTTAATCCTGAGTTCTAGTTTGATTGCACTGTGGTCTGAGAGACAGTTTGTTATAATTTCTGTTCTTTTACATTTGCTGAGGAGAGCTTTACTTCCAACTATGTGGTCAATTTTGGAATAGGTGTGGTGTGGTGCTGAAAAAAAATGTATATTCTGTTGATTTGGGGTGGAGAGTTCTGTAGATGTCTCTCAGGTCCGCTTGGTGCAGAGCTGAGTTCAATTCCTGGGTATCCTTGTTAACTTTCTGTCTTGTTGATCTGTCTAATGTTGACAGTGGGGTGTCAAAGTCTCCCATTATTATTGTGTGGGAGTCTAAGTCTCTTTGTAGGTCACTCAGGACTTGCTTTATGAATCTGGGTGCTCCTTTATTAGGTGCATATATATTTAGGATAGTTAGCTCTTGTTGTTGAATTGATCCCTTTACCATTATGTAATGGCCTTCTTTGTCTCTCTTGATCTTTGCTGGTTTAAAGTCTGTTTTATCAGAGACTAGGATTGCAACCCCTGCCTTTCTTTGTTTTCCATTTGCTTGGTAGATCTTCCTCCATCCTTTTATTTTGAGCCTATGTGTGTCTCTGCATGTGAGATGGGTCTCCTGAATACAGCACACTGATGGGTCTTGACTCTTTATCCAATCTGCCAGTCTGTGTCTTTTAATTGGAGCATTTAGTCCATTTACATTTAAAGTTAATATTGTTATGTGTGAATTTGATCCTGTCATTATGATGTTACCTGGTTATTTTGCTCATTAGTTGATGCAGTTTCTTCCTAGTCACAATGGTCTTTACATTTTGGCATGATTTTGCAGCGACTGGTACTGGTTGTTCCTTTCCATGTTTAGTGCTTCCTTCAGGAGCTCTTTTGGGGCAGGCCTGGTGGTGACAAAACCTCTCAGCATTTGCTTCTCTGTAAAGTATTTTATTTCTCCTTCACTTATGAAGCTTAGTTTGGCTGGATATGAGATTCTGGGTTGAAAATTCTTTTCTTTAAGAATGTTGAATATTGGCCCCCACTCTCCTCTGGCTTGTAGAGTTTCTGCCGAGAGATCCACTGTTAGTCTGATGGGCTTCCCTTTGTGGGTAACCCGACCTTTCTCTATGGCTGCCCTTAACATTTTTTCCTTCATTTCAACTTTGGTGAATCTGACAATTATGTGTCTTGGAGTTGCTCTTCTCGAGGAGTATCTTTGTGGTGTTCTCTGTATTTCCTGAATCTGAATGTTGGCCTGCCTTGCTAGATTGGGGAAGTTCTCCTGGATAATATCCTGCAGAGTGTTTTCCAACTTGGTTCCATTCTCCCCGTCACTTTCAGGTACACCAATCAGATGCAGATTTGGTCTTTTCACATAGTCCCATATTTCTTGGAGGCTTTGTTCATTTCTTTTTATTCTTTTCTCTCTAAACTTCCCTTCTCACTTCATTTCATTCATTTCATCGTCCATCACTGATACCCTTTCTTCCAGTTGATCGCATCGGCTCCCAAGGCTTCTGCATTCTTCACATAGTTCTCGAGCCTTGGAGTTTCAGCTCCACCAGCTCCTTTAAGCACTTCTCTGTATTGGTTATTCTAGTTATGCATTCGCCTAAATTTTTTTCAAAGTTTTTAACTTCTTTGCCTTTGATTTGAATTTCCTCCTGTAGCTCGGAGTAGTTTGATCATCTGAAGCCTTCTTCTCTCAACTCGTCAAAGTCATTCTCCATCCAGCTTTGTTCCGTTGCTGGTGAGGAACCGCATTCCTTTGGAGGAGGAGAGGTACTCTGCTTTTTAGAGTTGCCAGTTTTTCTGCTCTGTTTTTTCCCCATCTTTGTGGTTTTATCTACTTTTGGTCTTTGATGATGGTGATATACAGATGGGTTTTTGGTGTGGATGTCCTTCCTGTTTGTTAGTTTTCCTTCTAACAGACAGGACCCTCAGCTGCAGGTCTGTTGGAGTTTGCTAGAGGTCCACTCCAGACCCTGTTTGCGTGGGTATCAGCAGCGGTGGCTGCAGAACAGTGGATTTTCGTGAACCGCGAATGCTGCTGTCTGATCATTCCTCTGGAAGTTTTGTCTCAGAGGAGTACTGGGCCGTGTGAGGTGTCAGTCTGCCCCTACTCGGGGGTGCCTCCCAGTTAGGCTCCTTGGGGGTCAGGGGTCAGGGACCCACTTGAGGAGGCAGTCTGCCAGTTCGCAGATCTCCAGCTGCGTGCTGGAAGAACCACTGCTCTCTTCAAAGCTGTCAGACAGGGACATTTAAGTCTGCAGATGTTACTGCTGTCTTTTTGTTTGTCTGTGCCCTGCCCCCAGAGGTGGAGCCTACAGAGGCAGGCAGGCCTCCTTCAGCTGTGGTGGGCTCCACCCAGTTCGAGCTTCCCAGCTGCTTTGTTTACCTAAGCAAGCCTGGGCAATGGTGGGCGCCCCTCCCCCAGCCTCGCTGCCATCTTGCAGTTTGATCTCAGACTGCTGTGCTAGCAATCAGCAAGACTCCGTGGGTGTAGGACCCTGCAAGCCAGGTGCGGGATATGATCTCCTGGCGCGCCGTTTTTTAAGTCCGTCAGAAAAGAGCAGTATTTGGGTGGGAGTGACCCGATTTTCCAGGTGCCGTCTGTCACCCCTTTCTTTGACTAGGAGAGGGAACTCCCTGACCCCTTGCGCTTCCCGAGTGAGGCAATGCCTTGCCCTGCTTTGGCTCGTGCAAAGTGCACCGCTCCCACTGTCCTGCACCCACTGTCTGGCACTCCCTAGTGAGATGAACCCAGTACCTCAGATGGAAATGCAGAAATCACCGGTCTTCTGCGTCGCTCACGCTGGGAGCTGTAGACCGGAGCTGTTCCTATTCGGCCATCTTGGCTGCCCTCCCCAGTTTTTACTCTGTATCTTAAAGTAAGAAACAAAGGATAGTACCAAATGACTACAGCTCCAAATAGAATTACGTAAACAATAACAAGGCCTTAGGACAATGTTAGTCATTGTTTTTATAAATATTCTAAAAATAGCAGTATGTAATATAGTTTCTAATTACCCAAATAAGAATTCAGTACCTTGTCTGCCCAATCGATAGACCTCATCAATTGCAAACTGTTTTCTTAGCCTACCCTCAATCACCCAGTCAGCACCATTTCAAAAATCTCACTTTTAAGCATCTCAAAGCCAAAACACAACTTCTTAACTTTCCAGCTCAATTACTCGTCTCTACTTGTGACAGTGCTCTTCTCCTTTAGGGAATGTTGGGGGAGGAGGGTAGGAATCCCCAAGTGGGTAAGAACATCAGTCTAGCAGGTCACCACTTGCTCTCCGACATCACCAGTTTTACCCTTTCCAGGAGAGAAAGCATCAGAAAACGCAGTAAAAAGCCAGAAGTAGGCTAGGCATGGTGGCTCACACCTGTAATCCCAGCACTTTAGGAGGCCGAGGCGGGCAGATCGTTTGAGCCCAGGAGACCAGCCTGGACAACATGGTGAAACCCCGCATCTACTGAAAATACAAAAATTAGCCAGGCATGGTGGCACATGCCTGTAATCCCACCTACTTGGGAAGCTGAGGCAGGCGGGTTGTTTGAGCCCAGGATGCAGAGTTTACAGTGAGCCGAGATTACGCCACTGCACTCCAGCCTGGGTGACAGAGTGAGACCCTGTATCCAAAAGAAAAAAAAAAAAGCCAGAAGAAAATCTCCTTCACAACTACTCAACTTTGCCACTGTAATGCAAATACAGGCGCAGACAGAATAGGTATGGCAGTGATGGCAGCAGCGGCCCATTTGGAGCGGCCTCTCCAAAGATGCCAGCTGTAGTGGGGGAGGTGTGGCCAAGGATGCACACTCTGTGGGGCCAGCAAGAGGCAGGAACAGGCAGGAGCCCCACCCCCTACTGAGTCAGCAGGGCAGGGTACCTGTGCACCTAGCTGCAGCTACAGCCGCCTGGCCACAGCTCCAGACCCTGGCACCCCTGTGCTCTCCAGGCCTGGAAAGCCCCTGTACCCCCTGCCACCCCTACGCTCAGAAGTGCCTGCTCCTGCTCCCTGGCCTCCCCTTGCTCCTGGCACCTCCTCCGGTTGTGGCCGAGCCTGGGCACTGTCGCAAACCAGCTGGGGGTGTCCGTGCTCAGGGTGGTGCAGACACACCAGCCCCCTGCTGCCTCAGCCCCCTACAGACTTTGGGTGCCAATGAGCATGGGAGGAAGGCTGGGTGGGGGTGCTGAGGGTGGCTTGGCACAGGCCTACAGGTGCCCCACAGGACAAACAGCCTGGCCCACCATGGATAGCATCTTGATGGCAGAAGGCAGACAGGTTCCTGGACAGAAGAGGGAGGATTCCCAGTGAAACTCCACCTTCAAGCCAGGGATAGCCTGAAGCCTGGTGACCGGCTGCCAATTCCAGGTAGAGTACATGGCCCAGAGTGAGAACTTATGCTGCTTTTTCCACCCATGAACCGATCAGCATGAACTTCCTTCTCAGCCCATGAAAACCCCAGACTCAGCCAGACTCAGACAGACATTGGGACTACCAGCTGAGGGAAGGAGCTACCCACTTCGGGTATACTCGACTTCTCGGGACAACCTGCCTGTGGAAGGGAGCTACCCACCACAGGTCTCCTCTCTGCTGAGAGCTGGACACTCACTGGGACAACCTGCCTGTGGAGAGGAGCTACCCACTTTGGGTCTCCTGGGAGCTATTCTGTCACTCAGTGAAGCTCCTCTCCGTCTTGCTCACTATACAGTTGTCCACATTCCTCATTCTTCCTGGATGCAGCACAAGAACTCAGGACCCACCAAATGCCAGGACTGAAAGAGCTATAACACAAACAGGGCTGAAACACACCCCCTGCTCACCATGTTGCAAGAGACAAGAAGGAGAGAAGAGCTGCAGCCCATCAAGTAGCCCCGACCCAGACCTAGGGGCTTCCTGAGCCAGGGCTGTGATACCCTCTTTGGGGCTCTGGGGTTCCCAGCACCTCCAAGCTTCTGGATGCTACCACGTTCCCTAGTGCCCACAGCGGAGGCTGCTTGTGGTATGCCTCGTCCAGCCACAGCCTCGCACAGCGCTGGCAACTGGAGCTGCCCGCCCTGCAGCAGCCGGCACACCTGACTGTGCGCAGTGGACAGACCCCATGCTCACTCACACACCCCATGCCACTATGTGCCTGGCTGGCCTTTGGCAGGCATAGGATCCAGGCTGATAACACAAGCCGAGTGCAGCCTGCTGAGCCGAGTGGGCAGAACGAGCCCAGCAGGCCAGAGCAAAACTCAGGCAAAGGCGCCAGCAGCCACAGAGGTTTCCAGCTGCAAAAGCAACACCCTAAGGATCCTGTGACAGCTATGTTCCAACAATATTTTATTTATAAAAGCAGGTGGTGGTCTGGATCTGGCCAGGAAAGCCAAAATTTATCAGCCCCCTGCACTAGATTGTTCTCATTAACATAGAGACAACACTAAAATATTTATCATCTTAAAAACAAATGAAAAACCTCCTTTGACCCCCATATCTCCTTCTAGCTCTCTCTTTTTCAGCTCTCCCCTTTGCAGCAGAACTCCTTTAGAGTTATTGATGTTCCCTGTCTCTACTTCTTTATCTCCTCCTCAATCCACTGCACCAGGCTTTTGTCCAACGCAGCACTGAAAATTATCCTTAAAGAAGTTACACCTTCTGATGCCAAAATAATGGTAATCCTCTGTCCTCATCATACTGACCCTCTCAGCAGCCCTGGATGTTGTTATTCTCTCCTTCTTAAAGTCCCTGAAAATTGGGGGCTTGCTTTTAAATACTGCAGCTAGCACTAGCACAGCCAATTAGCTCCCTCACCTCAATCCTACATTTCACCTTCCCAAAGAGAGGCTGTCTCTGTCCACCCTCTCAAAAACAGCCCACCCCACCTCATAAAACTCTCCATTCTCTTAATATGCTTCACTGTTCTCCACGGCACTTCTAACTAGTGGAAGGTATGTTTGTTTAAGTTGATTTCCTTGTTTATTGTCTAGTATATACCTCCATCTAATCATAAGCTCCATCTAATGCCAGGACATTGTTTGTTTTGCCCACCTCAGTGAATATAACTAGTTGTGAAGTGACTCAATGAATGAATGAATGAATGAATGAATGACAACTCCTTTGCAGGCAGAAAAATGCCAACCTGATTCTGTTCTGAAGTTCCATGATTCTATGATATAAATAAACTATAAGACCTCAAGAGACAGAAAAGTAAAAAGGAATTTTCTTGTGGGCAACTAAGGAAATACATTGGGAGAAAATGTTAGGTAGCATTCCATTAACAATGATGATCTCTAGATTTCTATTTAAATACAGAAGGAAGGAACTGTGAATTAGTGTTGATTGTAGCCCCCAAAATACCCAGGCAGTTCTGACCAAAGACCAACTAACTGCTAGCTTCCAACACAAGCATGCACTGAGTGACTCAAGGCTGGGCACCATGTGACCAAAGAGACATCACCATGGAGAGCTCTCTGCTAACCCCTCCTTGAGAAAAGCTATCACTGAACCCATGAAAGCCAGAGAAGAATAACTATAATAAGCAAGCCCCCAGCCTATAGGGCTGCTATGAAAATATGGATTCAAAAGATTAAGTTGTCCCTGACAGCAGAGATGAACAGTCTCAGTGGACCCAATTGAGCCTCATAAGATATGGATAGGCAATGAAATGTTTACTGAATTATCATGAAACAAGGGGAAACCTCTATGATGGGAAGCAAGATAATGGAAGAAAATAAGCAGAAATATTTACCACCTAGAGTTTTTTATATCCTGAAAATATAAATAACATCAAAACAAGCTTAGATCAATTACCTTTGATCTTCCTTATGAATAAGTAAGAAAAATAGAACACCTGGGACAAAACTCCTAAGAATTTAGGTTGGTGTTTTTCTACAATCCTATCAGAAAAACAATACTGGAGTGGATGGAGATAATTAACACTTATTTCATCAGTGCTTATGTAAAGACCTGGGTTTGTTTCTGCAGGAGATACAGTGATGAGTTATATCATAATTAACATAAAAAGGAGGGATATCAGCCCTATCAGTGTTGTTTAAGTCATAAGCTAGAACAGGGCTCAAAATCTACGACAACGGGAGAAAGAAGAGGCTGAACTGAACAAGGATATAGACTCAAAACTACGAATCAAATAGTTCCAAGAGGAACGCAGTAGTGAAAAGCAGAAAGAGGTGGGGGTCAGAATCTCATGATGATGGCAGGCAGAAACAGGAGAATCATGCTTTTGTTTTTATCCACATGACACTGAGAACGACTGTGTTGAGAAATTGGACTGTTCTTGTAAGTGTGACACAATGAAACTTAAAACACTTTAAGTTCTTTGTGATATTCATTTGGATTTTTAAAAGAAAGGGACTCTGCTGAGTAGTACAAAGCACCATGAATAAACCAGGAGATGTGAACCGAAAATTTGATCTTGCTTCACATTGATTGTGGGGCTTAGGACACACAAATTACTGCTGGGGCCTCATTTTCCTAATATATAAAATGAAGACAGTGGCACAGTATACTAACAATATCTTTGTACTCTGTATTTGTGATGCTTTGATATCCTGGGGTTTTATTAATCTAGAAGGAATGCCTATCCCGGGCCCAGCTAATTCCTAGAGACAGCAAAGAACTAGCCTTCGGGCATATCTTTCCAATGCAAACTAACCAATCCTTAGCTCATACCCACAACCACCTCCGTTACTGAGCTCTTAACACTGCAGGCCAATATTCCCCTGCCCTGATCACTCCAGAGCCAGGTACCAGACACCCAGGGACAGCCCCTACACTCCAGAGCCCATTGAAATTATTCAAACTAGCCAATCCTAAGCCTGCTTACCCTGTCTTGCCTGTTCCTTCCCATGAAAACCACAGTAAAAGTTCTTGTCCACATTTTCCTCTGCCCCCTGACTGGCCCTGGTTCTTCCTCACATGGCACCCAGTAGCATGGTATGCCCTTCCTCTTGGATCTTTTAGTAACAAACTATTTTTTCAATGGCAATTGTCTCCTGATCTACTGGCCTCACCATACCTGAATAATAAAATTCACATTTTAAAAGACCCAGATGATCTCCAAAGTTCCATCTAGCTCTAAAATTCCAATATTTCTGTGTTCACATGAATAAAGACCAAAAAGTTCTATTCCTTTAAAGCAAGAATCAGCAAACATTTTCTGAAAAGTGTCCAGAAATAAGTATTTTAGGCTTTGCCAGACACAGATTCTCTGTCTCACATTCATCTCTGTAAGTTTTACAACCCTTTAAAAATGTAAACACCACTCCTACCTCACAGGCCTCACACAAAAACAGGCTGCAAGCCAGTTAGCCATATGGGTCACAGTTTGCCAGTCTCTGCTTTAGATGACAAGGGAAAGTTTACAGACCTTAGGAAGTCTTGCAAAACATAAAAAGCTTTACTGAATCCATAGTCAGATTTAAAACCACTCTGCAATGCACAATGGGGAATCACTATTTATAAATGTATACAATAAACCTAAGTTGTTTCCTTGTAAATCTCACACCAAAAAAGCCATTCACTTCTGACCCAGAAATAACTGTTAAGAATTCATGTGACCGTAAACTCACATCTATGTTAAAAGAAAACAATGAGAAAATATCACTGTGTTGAAATAACTATCCTGGCTGGAGTCCAACAGACACAAACTCAACAGGTTCACAAATCAAGAAATCCATTGCAAAGATAACATGTATCTATTGCAAGGACAACATGTATCTATTCTAAATATACTTATAAATTGTGGATTTCTCTAGAACCAGACAAGACAACAAAAAACAAACACATCCAACTATCAACATTTCCTTTAGAATGAGAGGTGCTATTTTACTAACAGCTTTCAAAGATAGTTAACAACCATTAGCAGTTGAATCAAGAAAAAGGATTTCCACAGGAAAAACAAAATGCTAAATTTTTCAACAGTAAAATAAAATGTTATGCTCAAAACTGTTAAATGATAATCTCAGTGAAAGAATACAAAATACTTTAGCAAAGCCAACAATTAGGACAATTTTAATTTAACTTCAAAATCCTTAAGTAATTTTTAAACACCAATAATACATGCTGGGTAAGTATATAGCATTATAATCCTAAAATCAAGGCAGAGAGAAAGGGAGTCTTTAAAAAGCTTTCGATTCAAGAGACTGATAAAAGAAGCAAAAACTCAAAATTTGCTCACTGTTTTAAATATTTTATGCTTGCGTTATCCCGTGAAATTCCACCTTGACAAAAACTATGAATGTGCACCCAATTTGAACAAGTGGCTGAGAGCACTGGAACACAAGCTATAGTTACAAAAAGAAGAAAGGGCAAGTTAAAAACAGATGCTCAAGAGCTCAGTCCCCACTAGAGAAACCTTGTATTTTATTCTGCAGAGTAACAGTGAAGAATAATGAGAAACCATGTATGAGTGATCCTAAAAAAACAGTCTTACAGACTCAGAGACTGACTTGCTTCTCACTGTGAGGCTTTTCAATATACACAGGCAGCTTGAGAAGCATCAAATTATTTCTGAAGAAATCAGTTCATTCTAATAAAGCTGGTGGGACTCAGTGGCTCACACCTGTAATCCCAGCACTTTGGGAGGCTGAGGTGGGAGGACTGCTTGAGCCCAGGAGTTTGAGACCAGCCTGGGCAACACAGTAAGATGCCATCTCTACAAAAAAAAAAACCGTTTAAATTATCTATGTGTACATGGAATGCTACGCAGCCATAAAAAGGATGAGTTCATGTCCTTTGTAGGGACATAGATGAAGCTGGAAACCATCATTCTCAGCAAACTATCGCAAGGACAAAAAACCAAACACCGCACGTTCTCACTCATAGGTGGGAATTGAACAATGAGAACACATGGACACAGGAAGGGGAACATCACACACCGGGGACTGTTGTGGGGTGAGGGGAGGGGGGAGGGATAGCATTAGGAGATATACCTAATGCTAAATGACGAGTTAATGGGTGCAGCACACCAGCATGGCACATGTATACATATGTAACAAATCTGTACGTTGTGCACATGTACACTAGAACTTAAAGTATAATAAAAATAAATTAATTAATAAATTTAAAAAATTATCTAGGTGTAGCGGCATGCATCTGTGGTCCCAGCTACTCAGGAGGCTAAGGCAGAAGGATTGCTTGGGGCTTGGAGTTCAAGGCTGCAGTAAGTGGTGATCACAACAGTGCTCTATAGCCTGGGCAACATTTGAATGAATTTATTACATAGCTACATAGTTATTTCACCTATTGAGATTTCATCAAAGGAAATATTTTAGCTGTATAAATTCAGCTAATTGAGGGTAAAAAACTTAAATGGCTTATTTTAACAACAGTTTAACAAATATCTCAAACATCTCTGATGATTTGGGCTTTTACTTTTACCAGACTACAAAATTTGAATTGAAATATAAAAGAATATGGCAAAGCCTAACTTTATTAAGGCATATAATAAATTGAAAGGCAAACTGATGTGGAAGCTATCTTGTGACTGGGGTATCCCTCAATGGCTTGCACAACCGCTTTCCAAAGTCAATTCAAAAACACTGTCCCACCCATGCAGTGTTTTTCTGCTATTGAAAAACTTTTCCCCCCCGTTTTTTGTAGGGTGCTGGAGCTGGGGTTTGAATCAGTATCACTAGACATTTCTACCTTCTGTCAAAGGCATTGCCTCCTCTAGGAATACTCATATTAATATTTCTTCCTCTAAGAATAATGAAAGGATGAAAAAGGGAAGGGGAGGGGGGGAAGAAGGAACACTTATACAGCATTTTCTATGGACTAGGGGGTCCACAGAAATATTAGTATTTCTTTTATTATTCTTATTTTCCAGGGGGAAGGAATTTAGGTACAGATAAATGAAGTAACTTGGCCAAAATCATACAGCTACTTGGGTTAAATTCCTTTAGATGCTACCATCATCAAAAGACATGGCATTAAAAAATCATTACATGTATTAAAACCATTACATTGTTTAATAAAATCTACTTATAAATCTATCTCCTCCATTAAATACTAAGCACCCTTAGAGTAAGAACTTTCTTATCATTGATTTTTGTCATCATTCAGTAGTTGCTGATTAAGGTGTTTGATAAATTAATGAAAGAATGAACAAATGAACCAAAAACTAATTAGAGAAGTCAGCTGAAGACAGGTGACTGTATGGCCAGAAGTACTTTTCATTCAACACTATACCATTAATTCACTGTGAACTTCATTTAAGAGATCCCTAAAATTTCATTGTGGTGAACAGCACTTTTATGAATCTTGTCATAAAACAAATAGCTCTAACAAGCAAACTAAAATAACAACAATTCCTAGATACAGAACATAAACAATTTTTTTTTTTTTGCAATACAGGAAAACAGCTAAATTTTGCTCCAAAAGAACTCGAAGTTAAAATGTAATTTGTTTGCTGAGGAAGATTTGCTGAAAGCTAATTATCTCTTAATGGAAACAAGATACTGGACTGTTGCTTTCTCTGAGAGGAATGGTTTTGGTGCAACCTACTGTAAAATTAAGGAGAGAGAAAAGGGCAGTGCTCAGGGGAGTTAACACTTCCCTCCCAATGAAACTGCACCAACATGGCAAACAATTTACCTTTCTGCTATACACTCAATAATAAACTAGATCCACCAGGGCAGTACTGTTTTTTTTTAAAAAAAATCCTGGTCATGTACAATGCAGATTTGATTACGCTCGTCCCTCACTTGAAAGGGAACAATAAATTCCCAATGGTAATATGACTAAGTTTTGAGGGCTTCCAGCAACTAAGAATTCTATAAAATAAGAATAAACACATAAAAATCATAATGCTCCACTTAACATAGGATAGTTTAATGTTCTAATAGTTATTACATGGTACTCTAAACTCATAATGTATACAAACAAAATTAAAACGCATATCCTTCAAACAACATGATGCTGTTGGATACAATTAATAAGCAAGTTAAATTTGTAACAAATGGTTCATGGTTATTTTTACATATTTGGAAATCTATCTGCACAAACAATTAAGGCACTCTACTCTTGATGTACATCTATAGTTGACCATTTTGCCTCAAAACCACTGATACCCTGTAATCCCAGCACTTTAAGAGGCCGAGGTGGGTGGACCATGAGGTTAGGAGTTCAAGACCAGCCTGGCCAAGATGGTGAAACCCCATCTCTACTAAAAATACAAAAATTAGCCGGGTGTGGTGGCAGACGCCTGTAATCCCAGCTACTCGGGAGGCAGAGGCAGAGAATTACTTGAACCCAGGAAGTGAAGGTTACAGTGAGCTGAGATCACACCACTGCACTGCAGCCTAGGTGACAAAGCGAGACTCCATCTCATTAAAAAAAAAAAAACAAAAAAAAAACCACACACCACTGATACCAAATAACTGGGGATGATCTCTAAAGTTAATGAGTTGCCATTTTAGGCACTTGCCAAACTCAGGGGTGACATTCCCCAGCACTAGGCCTAATTTTCTTTTGGTTACAGTAAGTAAATAAACAGAGCACTTACAAAAACTGACCATATATTAGGCCAAAGCAAACAATAAGACAGAAATAGAACAAAAAATATTACCTGATCACAATGCAATAAAACTAGAAATTAATATCAAAGACTTAATCGTCACATAAGGGAATGGCAAAGATCACATATACACTAATTTGATAAAGGTTTTGAGTTAATAGGCACTTGTACACAGATGGTGGAGAGAAAACTGGCACAACTTAGATTGGGGAAAATTTGGCAACATCTCTCAAAATTACAAATACTTACACCAGTGGTTCTCAAACTTGTTTGCACATTTAACAGCTGGGGAGCGTCTAATTACTGATGCCAGTGCCTAGCCCTAGAGATTGTGATTTAATTGGCCTAGGGTATGGCCTGGACTTCAAATTTTTAAAAAGCTCCCCAAGTGATACTAATGTACAGCCAAGTTTGGAAATCGCTTGCTTAAATATCTTTTGATAAGCAATTCCACGTCTCATTTATGGTACACATATATTCGCACATATGATCAATGTCCTATTTCATTAACTGTAGCTTTGTTTTGTAACACCAAAAGATTAGGAAAGGACAAATATTCACCTAAAGGAGACTTGTTAAATCAATAGGTAATATTGATAAAATGCAATGCTATGTATCTGTTTAAAGGAGTGGCACAGATAGTATATGAATTACATTTCAATAAAACTGTTAATTTTTAAAAGAGGTCCAGAAATGGTATAGACAGCATACTACTGTGTATGTGAAAAACAGTACACACACACATACACACACACACACATATACTGGCAGCAGTGGTTCTCTGTGGAGGAAGAATTGCTTTTCTCTGTATACCCTTCAAATACTGAAGTTCTGAACATGTTATGTATTAACTCTGAAAAATAAATTTTTAAAATTAAAATGAAATATAAAACCAATGTAGTCATATTCCCCAATCAAACAGAATTTTTATGAGGTAACATTCAAAGCGGCACAAGGGAACTTTTTGGAATGATAGAAACCCTCTTTATTTTGATTGTGATAGTAGTTTACATAATTGTGTACCATTTTCAAAACTCATAGAACTGTATACTTCAAATGAGTGACTTTAATCCATGTAAATTATATCTCAATAAACCTGTTTATTTATTTATTTAAAGATTACATGACACCCGAGGCCTCTTGAACAATGCTGATAGAAATGTAAATTGGTAAAACCCACCTGGAAAACTCCTTTGTGGTACAGTGTATCTGTTGGATCTGGTTTACCAAAAGCCCTCGGACTCAGCATTTTCACCTCTGCATAGGAATATTCATGGCTGCACTATTCATGACAGCAAAAATACGGAACCCAGACTTTGTTAAAAGTAAAATGGATTGGGCAACTGTGGTGTATTTGTGCAATGGAAAGCCAAGAGAAGATGATTTGGTTTGAAAAGTAGCATTGCCCAGACCAAGGAACTATTGGCAAAGGGCATAAGCAGCAAAAGATACACACACATTCCTTGACCATATGAAGTGGTAGTCATTCTTACTTGTAAGAGAAATACATGTTAAAATTACTCTGAAATAACTCATTTCACCTGCCACAATGGCAACATTGCAAAGTTTAATGAGTTTTGATGGCAAGACTTGCAGAGAAGTAAGCATCCTCAGATATGTCCTTTGGAGGCATGAAATAGTAAACCCAAGGGAAAGAAATTTGGCCATATAAAAAAAAAAATTCAGTGTATTTCTCCTTTGATACATCAATACATTTATAGGAATTATCCTATAAGATATACATTCATATGTACAAAATTACACATTTATGAGAGTATTCATTATTTGCAATTACACAAGATTAGAAACAAGTCTATCAATTAGACACTAGAAAAGTTATAATACATCCATGCAATGGAAGATCTTACCACTGTAAAACCCAATGTAGAAGCTCTCTATGTATTGATACAGAAGCAAATCTAGAGGACAGTTAAGTGAAAAAAAAATCAAAGGGCAGAAAAACATATGTAACATGCTGGTTGTGTATAAAAGAAACAAAAGAGGCTGGGCAAGGTGGCTCACGCCTGTAATACCACCACTTTGGGAGGGCAAGATGGGTGTATCACCTGAGGTCGGGAGTTCGAGACCAGCCTGACCAACATGGAGAAACCCTGTCTCTACTAAAAAATACAAAAACAAATTAGTGGGGTGTGGTGACTCATGCCTGTAATCCCAGCTACTCGGGAGGCTGAGGCAGGAGAATAGCTTGAACTCAGGAAGCAGAGGTTGTGATGAGCCGAGATTGTGCCATTGCACACCAGCCTGTGGCAACAAGAGTGAAACTCCGTCTCAAAAAAAAAAAAGAAGAGAGAAAAGAAAAAATATTTATTCACATTAGCTTGCATTTGGATACATAATGAATAAAAATACTTAACCATAGGGGAAGATGAGGAAAGAACAGAATAAACAGAGGAAGAAATGAGACTTCTCAGTATCTACCTTTTTAAAAATACTGTTCTTTTTTCTCCTACTAAAAATCAATTACTCATTCCAAAATGTT
This sequence comes from Pan troglodytes, assembly GCF_028858775.2. NCBI lineage: Eukaryota > Metazoa > Chordata > Mammalia > Primates > Hominidae > Pan > Pan troglodytes. The sequence goes on from NC_086015.1 coordinate 45,674,155, forward strand.
AGACTTAAAATGCATTCTTAAAAATCCATTTAGGGAAATAAAACAAATTCAAAAGTCTAATTACTTTTTCCTTCTTCATCCCTTCCTTAAGGTATGTAAAAATGGACTTTGCAAGTTGCACACATGTTGCTAGGACCTCCCTTTGAAGTGAGGGGGACAATAATTGGTCTTTAATGCATTGCTCTTGATCCCCTTGACCTTTGGAGCCTCAGCCATAACTGACATGAGGCAAGACTTATTTTAACGCTGTTTTTCAAGAAAAGCCAAACAGAATCCAGAAAGAGACCGCAAATAAGACACAGGTATCCAGAAAGAGCTCACAAATAAGACAAAGGTAGCATTTAATGGGGAGAGGGGTGGTAAATAAGTAATTTCAGTAAACAAAATGATTTAGATATCTTTGTATATCAATATTCAAACTGTATCTTGCCTTTTTAAACTGTTAGTGTTCTATATTATGGCTATATCATAGTTTATGTTTTACTTATATAAAATTGTATAAATTTTATACAATTTTATCATTTTTAAAATTATTTGCCTTAGTAGAATTTTATTTGTGTATATGTGAGTTTTTCTCTAGAACAAATCCTTCGAAGTAGAATTGAAGGTTGAAGGCTGTGTACCTTTACACTTTAATTAAATACAGTGAACAAATATTCAAAGAGATTCACTGTTATCAGTAGTTAGGTGAATGCAAATAAAATGAGATCCCATTTTCATTCATTAGTTTGGCAAAGATATTGGCAAGAGTATGAATAAATATGATATGAAAAGATCTCCAAATCATTTTGATAAGTGAAAAAGCAAACTTCATAGATACAGAATGATACTATCTAGGTTTTTTTTTAGTCAATCACCACGAAGTGAATTTATTTCAGTATTTATGTGTGTGTGTGCGTGCACACATGTACACAGGTATATACACATATGTGTGTGTATACTCGTATACATACACACATATATATACATACAGATAGGCAGGCAGATAGATTAGATAGATAGATAGATAGATAGATAGATACATAGATACATAGATACATAGATAGATAGATAATAGACAGACAGACAGAATTTAAGTAGCCAGAAGAAATTCAGGAGGACATACACCAAAATAATAACAATTACTACCCCTAGGGGAGAAACCTGTAAGGCAGAGGGTGTGGGGGATGGAGAAGCCAAGGAGATCTCTCGATTTTACTGTTAGAATTTAAGGCAAAAACAGTATATTCAAATATTACTTGTTCAATCAAAACAAAAAAACACAAAAACTATTCCACTAAATTCTGCTTGTAAACTTTTTTAAAAACTAGAGTAAATGGACTTCTAAACCTAGTCTCTAATCACTTTTAAGATAAAAAAGATTCTATAGAGGCCAAATAACTGTTTCTACTTCTCTAGGGTTTTTCTCTTCAATATGAGGAAATTAAGCTGAATAGAGTTGGCAAGAAGGAAAAGGAGTCTAGAAAACGTGACATGTGGAATGAGCCAAAGTTACATTTTAAAAAGCAATTGCAATCTGTTCAATCTAATGAAAGGATAAAATTAGGAGACAGTATTCGCACATGATGTCAAAAGTCCAGGAAATAAATAACTATCTGAATTTTTATGCAACTTCTAATACAGATTCACTCTTTAGAATTAAATTTCTTCTTCAGGAATGGAGAACAATCCCTTCTGAGTGATGAATTTGGAAGGCTCATTGCTCAGGCTCTCTAAAAGGCTATAGAAACACTGAAGCAAACACTTTGCTTCCAATTGGCAAAGATAAAAAGGGTATTAACTTAGGGCTCCCCGGATTCTTTTGCAACATGGCTCAGAATAGACGGTAGTATTTGCATGGCATCCTTTGGAAATGGATGAGGGAAGGTAATAGGCTCGAGAACTACTACAGCCCCAGCACTGTATAACCCAAAAACCGTGAGCAACTTGTCACCTGTGACTCAGTCACGGCAAATCTATGTGCCCTGACACACCCACTGGGATGAGTGTTTTGGATATGAGTACTTTTTAAAAACAGCCTTTCTTGTTTGCTAGTAACAACAGTCACAGTGGCTCATAATAATGCAATACTTTCTGTGACTGGACAGCAGACCAGAGGAAATCAAGATGGTTGGGGCTATGTGATTTAGTTATTTGCTAAAGACCAACTGGTAGGTCTGGAGATGCACTGCACCTACAGATGGTATTCAAACCCCAAAAGGTCCTCAGATACCACCTGTACAAGAAAAGTAGTTTTGTTGTTTGAAAGCAAAAAGAACCTCTTCCTTTCTCCTTTCTTCCCCTTCTGTGGACCTCTCAGACAAACTATCTTTACAAAACTAAAAACATCCCAGCAACTAGTTCTAAAGAAATTTGGCATCATCATATTCAGTACCTTCAATAAAGATAAAAGCTCTCTACCACTTAAAAATAAAAAATAAAAAAAAAAAGTATGTCGGCCGGGCGGGGTGGCTCATGCCTGTAATCCCAGCACTTTGGGAGGCCGAGGTGGGTGGATAACCTGAGGTCAGGAGTTCGAGACCAGCCTGGCCAACATGGTGAAACCCCATCTCTACTAAAAATACAAAAATTAGCTGGGCATGGCGGCGGGCGCCTGTAATCCCAGCTACTCGGGAGGCTGAGGCAGAAGAATCGCTTGAACCTAGGAGGTGGAGGTTGCAGTGAGCCAAGATCACGCCATTGCACTACAGCCTGGGTGACAGAGTAAGACTCCATCTCAAAAAAAAAAAAAAAAAGTATGTCAACTACATAAAATGGTAGCAAATAACAGTCGATAAATACTATTGAGATTTAATAAACTGCTCAGTACAAAATGAGGCACCAATTTTTAAAGTACATATATTGTTTCATCTCTTAAAAGAAGTTATCATTTTAAAGCAGCATGCATTCCACAGTATGCTGACTCTAATAAGAATTAAAAATATGAGAACGAGAGTCAAAACAGCATAAATGACAGATATTACAATCCATGAAACAAAAAAATGACGATTTTGACAACTCAAACATTAGTCTTTTGGAATCTCATCTTTAATAACATTTTCACAACACATAAAATTCATTTTATAGGTGAGACACAAGAAAAAGAAATTTGAACTTCCAGTACCTTGTGAAAGTTGGGTTGTGTTCAGTCATCGCGACTAGCAGTTTCAGAGCATATGCTGGTACTGGGTCAGGTTCTACAAGAATGTGCTCATACCTGAAATGGTAAAGACATTTAAAAAATACTCAGTAGGAAAAATTATGTCCAACCTTGAATTCTATATCCAGCCAAACTATCAATTTAGCTTAAGACAGAAAGATATTTTACACACTAATAAATATTTAAGTAATTTACCTCTCATGTGCCCCTTCTCAGAAAGTTACTGGCAAATATGCTCTATTGAAATAAGAGAATAAACCAAATATAGAAAGACAAAAGGAAAAACAACTCAGTAGTTGTCCTCACTTAAATGCTACTCTCAACAATAGAAATAATATACCATAAGGTACAAACATCTGAAAAATCTGAAAAACATACAGACTCTGAAATAAATTTATGAGTTACAGGACCTACACAGGTTACTTAACCTCATGAAGTCTGAAACAACTTCACTTTCCAACGCTGATAATGATACTCACTTACTTCATAAAATATTGCTGTTGGGAAGATTCAGTGAGATAATCCATGTAAAACAACTAGTATTGAGCTAGGCATATAGTAAGAGATCAATAAACATTAGGCATCTGTGTTGAAGGTCTCCAAGAACACCCTCACATTCAGAGACTCGCTAGAGAATTCACAGGACTCAGCATGGCTAAGATGTAGCACAGCAACATAGTAAAGCCACCTCTGAATCATATGGGAAAGGGTGCATGCGGAGGACTAGAGGATGTCATGTGCTGGTTTCCTTATGTCCTCTGTCTTCCATGAGGGGTCACACGCAGCACACTCTTCCCCCAGCAATCAAAATGCAGCACGTGTGTGTGATGTTTCTGCCCAAGGAAGTCTATGAGTATTCAATGGCCAAAGTTTTTATGAGGGGATGGTCATGTAGGCAACCTCTATCTAAAATGTATCAAAATTCCAGATTCCCGGAAGGAAAGCAGCTGTGTTCAGCATAAACCAGACTGTCTGCTCAAACAGTTGAGGCACAGTGGACTACCCTTATCAGCTGTTAACTGGGTGCATTGCACTCTGACAGCCAAGTTCCTAGATGTCTAGCCAATTACAATATTTTGTTTACAAAATTTTTGTAAACAAAAAATTTTATGGATGGCAGTATCAGGCCTGCTATGTTAACTCTTTTCTGCACAGCATTCTTATTATTAATACTTGAAAATCCTAAATTAAATTTATTACCAAAGAGAATAAAACTCAAAATGTTTTCATCACAATTTCCACAACAAAATTTTCCCAAGATTGTTTTCCCATGTGATTTGCTAGGCAGAGGCTGGTTTATGTACTATGTCTTACCTATTTGAGGTTTGCTCTCCAGTATGCAGCACTGTGTAGATGCTCAATAAACAAGCATCAAATGAATAAATGAACAAACTAACCAATTTTATGATTTACTTCTCTGGAATAGCCAACAACTAAAAAGGAAGAAAAATATCTCTAAAATTCCTAACTGGATATTTTAAAAATCTATGATATAAAACAGATGCCTTTCATCTAGAGAATAGGGCCCCATGCTTACTCAGAGCTTATTTACTCTCATTTTGGAAATCATTGTATAACAAGCCTAATTATATAGCCTGTAAGCCCACAACCATTAAAAAGGAGCTAAGTAAAGAAAAGAGACGGACTATTACAGGAAGGCAACCAATGAATTGTAAGAAGTAGGACTTGAAAGCATAAGAAAAACAAAAAAAAGCAGTCCCAAGAACCCCAAGCAAAGAATAGTCTGTGGAGCATTTAATACAGAGTAAGAATTTGCTCATACTCAAATGGGACCTGAGAGCCCACTACACACCATAATGTTCAAAACTGGGGTAACGAGTCAAGACAATGTTAAGTGGAATACAGTGTTCCATTTAAGAAGTCAGCAAATGTCACATTTTAGAAAATTTGCTTAAATTTTAAAATTATAGTAGTTAAAAGATTTGCCCATGTATAAAACATACAGTATAATCAAGCGTAATTTCAAGAATGAAAAAAATCAATCTTAGGAAATGAGTTAATATATTTTATCATATAAATAAAACAAATATCAAGCAAAAATCTTTAGGGATAATAAAAATGTCTGATAAAATCTAACGTCTACTTAAAATTTTGTTTAAAAAAAGACACAACTTAGCATACTGGAGAGAGATCATTAGTTCCTTTCTCCATGAATTCTTATGAAATAAAAGGTTCTTGCCATCTTGAGTAAAGAGTAGGTAAGAATATTCTCAAAGTGTAATGATTTGCTAGAAGGACTCACAAAACTCAGAAAACTTGTTATACTCCCAACTATGGTTTATTACAGTGAAAGGATGCAGATTAAAATCAGCAAAGAGAAGAGACGCATAGGGCAGAGACAAGGAGAGACCAGGACAAGCTTCCAGCTGTCATCTCCCAGTGGAGTTGTACAGTGTTTACTCCTCCCAGTAGCAATGTGTGGCAACACTGGTGAAGTACTTACTACCAACCAGAGAAGCTCACCTGAGCCTTGGTGTCCAGGGTTTTTATTGGAGGTTGGTCATGTAGGCATGGACCACTTGTGGAATTGACCTTAGTTTCCCAGTCTCTAGCTCCTCCAGAGGTCAAGCTGATGTGTTGTAGCCCAAGGCCCCCATCATAACTCACAATGTTACTACCATAAATTATCAGGCATGGCTCAAGGTCTCATGTATTCAAAGGCACTCTTACCAGGGAGGATATTCCAACTGCTAAGAAGTTATCTCCCAGGTGGCAGTCAAGGACCAGTTTCTTTAGAATGTGCAAAGTCTGAACATCCTACACATGATGAGTTAACCCTTTATAGCATACATCCCTAAGAAGGAAACTGAGAGGCACTGTCATTAAAGTCAGAAATAAAATAAGAATCCTCTTCCACTGCTTACCAGTATTTGGAAATTGTCTGGCCAGACAGAATCAAATTGAAGTGATGGTGAGAAACTTCTGATGAGTCCTTCATGTACCCTGGATAACCAGCTCTCCTTGTTCCCACTCCAAGACATACTTGAATTACAGAAGGACGGACCCACAAGCCTGTGAATTTTTATAAAGCTTCCCAAGTGACTGTCTTATTCACATGCTTGTGTGGAAATCCCAAGAGGAAATATGGACAACTACTACTTAGAAATATAACAGAAAAAAACATTGTCAATACGGCTAGAAAATATATCTTAAAATAGACTTGAAAGATACAGAATCTAAATTTAAAAAGAAAACATTGGCCAGGGATGGTGGCTCACACCTGTAATCCCAGCACTTTGGGAGGCCAAGGTGGGAGAATTACATGAGGCCAGGAGTTGAGACCAGCCTGGACAACATCGTGAGACCCTGTCTATAAAAAAAGAAAAAAAAATTATTTTTAAATAATTGGGTGCAAGGGCACAAACCTATAGTACTAGCTACTCAGGAGGCTGAGGTGGGAGGATTGCTTGAGCCCAGGCATTTAAGGCTGCAGTGAGCTACGATGGCACCAGTACACTTCAGCCTAGGTGACAGAGCAAGACTCTGTCTCTAAAAAAAAAAAAAAGAAAAACACACACACAAAAAAAAACACTGCTGAAACATTACTGACTGAAATCAAAGTGTCTTGAGGTCGTTTGAAGTTATCTAACCTTGAAACAGGAGGGAAGAATAAAGCTTATACTAGCTTGTGCATAAGAATTTTCATAAAGAATATCGTTCTGTTTTCCTCCTGTTGGAAAAAATGAAGGGCAAAATTCATAATGGGCATGTTTAGAATACAGATATTGAATATATTTTAGTTTAATCAAATGATAGGTTTATAATGGTCAGCAAGATCTAGCCAAAAGTAGGCTGTGATTTATTAAGCTCGTCTTTGAAAGAGCAGCTAGTAATTGAGTCCTGCACTCCTTTGAATGCAACTTAGCAGAAAAAAATATATAGTGATGAGCGCTGACTCTTGAAATGGCCTCAGGGAAGACTAACCAGTGAAGAGCTGGCCCATTCTGATGGACTAGGGGCTGGAGAGGAGCACTCCTAGTGCCCTGAGGCTGGCCAGAGACTAAGATCACTGTTGACGTAACAGTGCCCTGTCCGGACAGTATCCCTGAACCTCACACTTCTTCCTCTAGGATCTTCTTTAACCAAGATGTCTTTGCTAGGGGCCAAAGCAGCAGAGATCCAGGCAGGAAAGACCATTCACACTAAATTCAGATCCATTCCAAAGAAGAGAAAATCCCTTTAAAAAATCACATATTCGGGACCTAAGCCAAGAATTTGAAGAGACAGTCCCCAACTCTTAATTCTTCATTACCAATCCTATAATTAATAAATCCCTATCTTGTCAAGTGCCTGGTATAGACAGTGCCCAATTAGGTTATCTGGGAGAAAACTGAAACTCGCTATCTAAATAACTCTGGATAATCATGAGAAAATATTCTGAGGGATGTGATGAAACAATTGGTCAAGTGAAGAAAGTGTCTCCAATTTTGTTGAGGGGAGGGAGAAGGAACTGTATAATAAAGAAGTCCATTCTGCAGGGATTAAGTCAGAGACTCAAATTTTCATCTCGATAGAGTGTGCTCTGAGAATTTGAAGGAGTGATTCCAGAATAATCAGCAAACTTTAGGGTTTGAGGAATCTTCCTACAATGAGGAAGATTCTGCTAAATGAAAGGCTAGACTACATTATAAAACCACAATAATTATTACATATAAAGAATACACGTATACAGTCATGTGCCACATAATGACACTTTTGGTCAACAACAGATGGCATATACAATAGTGATCATATAAAAATTTTTTTCTGTACCTTTTCTGTGTTTGGATACATAAAATCTTACCATTGTGTTACAGTTGCCTGCAGTATTCAGTGCAGTAACATGCTGCATAGGTTTGCAGCCGGGGAGCAACAGGCTATACCATACAGCCTAGGTGTGTAGTAAGCTGTGCCACCTAGGTTTGTATAAGGTAAACTCTATGATGTTTGCACAATGATAAAACTGCCTAATGATGCATTTCTCAGAAGGTACTCCCACATGGCACATGACTATAAATCAAAAGAAAAGAAAGGTAACACCTAGAACTGGACAGGAAAGAGTAAATTTAGAAAGGGAGTTAAGCTGGTTAGATCATATCTCAAGAAAATGTATCTCTAATAAACTAAAATTTTAAGGAAAAAATTTTGACTTTATTAGAATACCAAAAATGAGTAAATTGTTGGGTAAGAAGGCCTCTTTAGCATAACAAATGTAAAATGAATGAGAAAAATACTTATACCCTTAAAGTTTTTAAGTTAAATATTTCTCAATGGCAAAACCACCATAAACAAACCAAATGAGGAAAAGATAACTTGCAGAATGTAGGTAAAACAAAAAAGTTAATATTCTTACTATATAAAGAGCTTTTGCAAATCAATAAACAAACCACAGAAAAATGGACAAAATTCACAGAGAAGGAAATAAATGGCCAAGAAGCATCGGGAAGAAATGGTCTACTTCATCAACATCTGGAGGAATGCAAATTAGAGCTACGAAGGGTACAATAAAATGGGCAGTTTCATAAAGGGAAGCTGGTAATATAAACTGTTCTTCCTGTGTAAAAATATTGGCAGAATGTATTAAATACCTTTAAAATGCATATAATTTAAAGGGTCGGGGGGAGAGACAGGGTCTCCCTTTGTTGCCCAGGCTGGAGTGCAGTGGCAAGATCGTAGCTCACTGCAGCCTCAACCTTCCAGGCTCAAAGGATCCCCCAACCTCAGCCCAGGTCCCTCCCCACTCCCACCCCAAAGTAGCTGAGACCATAGGCTCATGCAACCTAATTGTTTTATTTCTTGTAGAGACAAGGTCTCACTATGTTGCCCAGGCTGGTCTCAAACTGCTAGGCTCTAGGGATCCTCCCGCCTTGGCCTCCAAACCTGCTGAGACTACAGGAGTGAGCCACTGTGCCTGGCCAAAATGTATATGAATTTTAACACAGAAATTCTATCCCTAGAGATTCTACAAAAGGAAATAAGGATGTGTCCAAGGATGTAGCCATAAAAAATGGTCTTTGTAGCATTATATATAATGTACAATACTGGGGAACTCCTAGATACTCAGTGATTGGGAATTGTTTAAATGATTTTTAGTACATCTATAAATGTAGGTATAGATAATATAATAATAATATAAGACAGCCAGTAATATAGTGTTATATAAATGTAGATATAGTCACAGACATAGATAATAACATAGAAAATAACAATACAATGTCAAGGAATAGTGGGGACAGACAGGTTCCAAACAGAGAATTTCAAAAAGTACTAAGTAAATCTCACCAGGAATGAAGAAACCATAGAATGGAGCAGGAAGATATTAACTTAAAATGGCAGGCAAGAAGCAAAACGCTGAGAGTCTTGAATAGTTGGGTAAATACTGTTAATGTGTTCTACAATCTTCAGGTTAAAATGTTTCTAAGCAAGGGAAGGATTTGAGGAAGGTAATGTGTTAAAATGCAAATCTGACAGAATGCAACATGGATCTGAGGCTTGAAGAGTTTACAGAGATGTGTGTGGAAAGAGATATTCTGGGTTTAGGTAAAGAGCAGGCTGCCAAACAGCAAGGACACTGAGGTAAAATCTAACTTTTGAGAAGATTAAAGACATTCCTCTAGACTGCTACAAGAAAGGGGTAGATGGCTGATTCTTTTTGGCATTTTCTGCACATCTCTTTCAAAATGTGAACTAGATGACATCTTTAGTCAACTCCAAAACTTTATAAAATGAAATTGGGTATAAATTAAACAATGGTTAACTTCAAGACTTCCCAGTCTTGTGATTTTTATGTGATTGAGCTCTGTGTGATTCTCTGGTGTTTTGCATGGATACAAAGATAAAAGTACATCAATAATTAAATGGATATGTAAATGAATAGTGAAATGGACAGTTGGGTGGGAAAACCTATATATATACTCATATATATAGGTATGTATATATGTATATACATACACATATACATATATATACATACACACACTTTTTTAAGTAAAAGAAATGTAGGTACTTCAAAATAAGTGTTAAATATAATTGCACATAGTAAGCTCTACTCTCTTCTGGGCTGTCTCTTCAATTAGATCAACAGCAAATTTTCATTATGAAAGCCTTAAATAGATAAAAGAAATGACTTCAATAACACTCAAGGTTTACAAAACATATGCAAAGAACTGAAGTGGTAGAATTATCCTGATTGAGAGGGAGCAAATAATATTTATCTTTATGCTCTATTACCTACCGTTAACTCCCAAACTATCCCAGTTTACATTTCGGTAGTTTGTAACCCAAAGAGGGAGATCACTGTACCTAAATGTGCCAATTTAGGCACAGACTCAAAACATTATACAATGATTAAGTAAAGGAAAAAAGGCAGAATATGATGATGCTTTTGATGCAAAAATATCTGAAGTTAAATTTTATCTACAAAAGATTTATCAAAGGTGAAAAATATCCCATGCTCACAGATCAGAAAAATTAATATCATTAAAATGACCATACTGCCCAAAGCAATCTACAGATACAATGAAATCTCTATGAAAATACCAAGGTCATTTTTTAAAGAAATAGAAAAATAATCTAAAAATTCATATGTAATGACAACAACAAAAAAGGCCAGAATAGCCAAAGCAATCCTGAGCAAAAAGAACAAATCTAGAAGCATCACACTACCTGACTTCAAAATATATTACAAAGTTATAGTAACCAAAACAGCATGGTATTGGTATAAAAACAGACACACAGATCAATGGAACAGAATAGAGAACTAAGAAATAAATCAACACATTTGTAGCCAATTAATCTTCAACAAAGCCATCAACAACACACACAGAAGAAAGGACACTCTCTTCAAATAAATGGTGCTGAGAAAACTGGAAAATCATATCCAGAAGAATGAAACTGGACCTGTCTCTCATCATATATAATCACAATAAAGACATAAGACCTGAAAGTATAAAACCACTAAAAGAAAACATAGGGAAAACTCTTCAGGACACTGGTCTAGGGAGAGATTTTATAGCTAAGACATCAAAAGCACAGGCAACAGAAACAAAAATAGACAAATGGGACTATATTAAACTTAAAAGCTTCTACGCAGCACAATAAAGTCAACAGATTGAAGAGATAATCTGCTTACTGGGAGAAAATATTTGCAAACTACACAACCAAGAGGGGAACTAATATCCAGAATATATAAGGAACTCAACTCAGCAGTAAAAAACCAACAACAATAATAATAATAATCCCATTTAAAAGTGGGCAAAGGATATAAACATTTCTCAAAAGAAGACATACAAATGGCCAACGGGTACATGAAAAAATGCTCAACATCACTTCATCAGGGAAATGCAAGTCAAAACCACAATGAGATATCTTATACTGATTAAAATGGCTATTATGAAAAAGATGAAAAATAAGAGATGTTGGCAAGGATGCAGAGAAAAGGGAATTCTTATGCATTGTTGTGAGAATGTAACATAGCCATTATGATAAACAGTATGGAGACTTCTCAAAAAACTTAAAATAGAACTACCACATGATCCAGCAATTCCACTGCTAGGTATTTATCCAAAGGAAAAGAAATCAATATATCAAAGAAACACATGCACTCCCATGTTTCTTGCAGTGCTGTTCACAATAGCAAAGATCAGGAATCAACCTAGTGTCCATCAACGAATGTGGTATATGTACCCAATGGAATACTATTCAACCACAAAAAAGAATGAAATCATGTCATTTGCAGCAATATGGATGGAAATGGAGGTCATTATATTAAGTGAAATAAGCCTGGCAGAGACAGACAAATACCACATTCTCTTATATGTGGAAGCCAAAAAAGTTTCTCTCACATAGTTAGAGGGTGGAATGATACATTCCAGACACTAGGGAGGATGTATAGGTAGAGTGGGGAATGAAGAAAAGTTGGTTAATGGGTACAAACATACAGTTAACTAGAAGGAATAGTTCTACTCTTTGATAGAGAAGCAGAGTGACTGTAGTTAACAAAAATGTATTCTACTTTTAAAATAGCTAAAAGAGAGAACTTGAAATATACTGACACATAGAAATGCTAAATACTTGGGTAATAAGATACCCCAAATACTCTGACTTAATCATTACACATTCCATGCATGTAACAAAATTTCACATGTGCCCATAAGTATGTACAAATATCATATATCCAAAATTTTTATTTTTTGAGACAGGGTCTCATTCTGTCACCGAGGCTGGAGTACAGTAGCACAATCACAGTTCACTGCAGCCTTGACTTTCCTGGGCTTAAGGAATCCTCCTACCTCAGCCTCCCAAGTAGCTAGGACTATAGGCACACACCACCATGCCCAGCTAATTTTTTCTAATTTTTTGTAGAGACAGAGTCTCACCATGTTCCCCAGGCTGGTCTCGAACTCCTGGCCTCAAGCAATCTGCCTGCCTCTATCTAACAAAGTGCTGGGATTACATGTGTGAGCCAACATACCCAGCCAAAACTTTTTTTTAATTAAAAAAAATTATGTAAGTAAAGAACAAAAATGAAATACTCCTTTCTACTATGATTATTATCAAAGATGGTCAAGTTCATACCTATTTTAACATAGAATGCTTATAGCTAAGGGAGACAAAGAAGCAATACAGAACCACCCCGGTGTCCTTTGAGCCACAAATAGAGAAATCAGGTAGTCAAACTCACGACTTTTGCTGGACATTATTCCTAAGGCAACTACACAACCCTACAGTGTGTTGCCACTAATAGAATCCACCTATAAATTCCAGTTCCTAAAAGGAAATGCCATTCTAATTTGTAAGGAATATATCCCTTTCTCAGATGCTAAAAAACAAAGCCTTAATAATTTATGAAGTTATTATGGCCCTGATGATTTTACAGGTCACAAAAGAATTACAAAAAAGAAGGGCTGTACTCATTTTCCCCGGGAGAGAAATGTTTAATGCCATACTGTCATAAAAATATTGTAAGCACATTTATATCAGCATGATCTCTTTTCAATACAAACACTCAAACCTAAAAAATATATAAATATATAAATATATAAAATATATATATATTAAAATCAGCACCTCTCAGAAGTTTAATATCAAAGTTTAATATCAAAGTCATTATCAATGAACTCTTAGTACTAAAAGTAGTCTTATGCTGACTATTTGGACTTTTTTTTCTGAGACTTGTTACATAAGGTGAGGACATTTCTCTTTTAGTATTTATCTGTAAATACTAAATATATACAAAACTAACTAAAATATATGTTGGCAAAATGGTTCCAGTCTACCAAAGGCAAATTGCACAGCGTATTTTTCCCACAGCTTGCAACATCACTTAAGCCTTCTCTGTTCCCCTTACCAACACACACTCTCCCCTTACAATGTTTCATATTTTTCTTTACAGTACTCACAATTAGCTGAAGTCATCCCACATATTTATTTTATTGCTTTGTCTTGCCCACAGGAATGTAAGCTCACTGAGGGGCGGGAATTTAATTGTGTTAACCATTGCATCCCCAGTGCCTAGCACATGGAAGTCACTTAATATATATTTATGGAATGAATGAATTTTAAAAAGAAAAAAGAGCAGTGAGGAAGACTGGAAGGGTCTTGAACTGCATATGCACAATCACACGATATAGTACTAATACAAATTATATTTACACTCATAAGAGTATTAAAATCTCCACCTCCCCAATAATAAACAATGGTGTTTCCTGAGTGAAAAATCTAGTCCCATTTACAGATAAATACTAAAAGAGAAATGTCCTCACCTTATGTAACAAGTCTCAGAAAAAAATGTCCAAATAGTCAGCATAAGACTACTTTTAGTACTAAAAGTTCATTGATAATAACTTTGATATTAAACTTCTGAGAGGTGCTGATTTTAATTAATAAGGTCGATTTGGGCTTCAGTTCTGGTAAACACTGCCTCTTCTCTTCTGCATAAACCTTTAAAATTAAATCTTGTCTCTCAGCTGAATAAAAATCACGGTAATTTTCTGAGTATATGTGGTATCTTTCCTCCCAGAAGAGAAGAAAATCTTTGCTCATTAATCACACAGATAACTGAGTTATGACACTGGCATTCCAACTACCTTGAAGAAAGGAGGAAAACTGAAAGGAGGAAGTGAGTGCATACACACTGAGATAAAGGCAAGGTCAAGATTTGAATCCAAACAAGAACCACAAGATAAAGACTACCATGGCCAGTATCACCAACTTAGTAAGTACAGAGTTTCCTCAAGCTGGTGGCAAAATATGAAGTCAGAGAGAGTCAATGCATGACACGGATTTGACACATCATTTCCAGCTTGAAGACAGAGGGATTCTGTGAGAAGAAATACAGGTACCTTAACGCACATAAGACAGCAAAGATATGGGTACTGTAACCCTACAAATGCACCATGGGTTGAGTAATTGCCCCCCAAAAGGTATGTCCAAGTCATAACACCCAAAACACATCAATGTGACCTTATTTAGAAAAAGGGTTTCTGGCAGCCGGGCATGGTGGCTCACGCCTGTAATCTCAGCACTTTGGGAGGCCAAGGCAGGCTGATCATGAGGTCAAGAGATCGAGACCATCCTGGCCAACATGGTGAAACCCCGTATCTACTAAAAATACAAAAATTAGCTGGGCATGGTGGCGCACGCCTATAGTCCCAGCCACTCGGGAGGCTGAGGCAGGAGAATCGCCTGAACCCAGGAAATGGAGGTTGCAATGAGCCGAGATCATTCCATTGCACTCCAGCCTGGCGACAAAGCAAGACTCCGTCTCAAAAAAAAGAAAGAGAAAGTGTTTCTGAAGATGTAGTTAAGAAACCCAAGATGAGATCATCCTGGGTTAGGCTGGGCGTGGTGGTTCACACCTATAATCCCAGCACTTTAGAAGGCAGGGGCGGGCAGATCACTTCAGGTCAGGAGTTGGAGACCAGCCTGGCCAACATGGTGAAACTCCGTCTCTACTAAAAATACAGAAATTAACTGGGTGTGGTGGTACATGCCTGCAGTCCCAGCTACTCAGGAGGCTGAGGCAGGAGAATCTCTTGAACCTGCGAGGCGAAGGTTGCAGTGAGCCAGGATTGCACTACTGCACTCCAGCCTGGGTGACAGAGGGAGACTCTATCTCAAAACAAAACAAAACAAACAACAAAAAAAAGATCATCCTGGATTTAGGATCGGCCCTAAATCTAAATCCAGTGATGGTATACCCATAAGGGAAAGGCAGAGGAAAAACTGACACAGAGATAAAAGGGAGAAAGCCATATGAAAGCAGAAGCACAAATTGGAGTGATACCACCACAAACCAAATATCACTTGCAGACATCAGAGGCACAGAATGGATTCTCCCTCAGGGCCACCTGAAGGAACCAACGCCACCAATGCCTTGATTTCAGACTTCTGGTTTCCTGAATTGTTAAAGAATGAATTCCTACTGTTTTAAGATAGTTGGTTTATATAATTTGTTATAGGAGCACTAAGAAACTAATACAAACACATAAGAAACTGAATTCTGTCAACAACCTAAATGAGCCTGGAAGCAGATTTCTCTCCAGAGCCTCTAGACAAGGACTCAGCCCAGGGGATGCCTTGATTTCAGCTATGTGAGAACCTGAGCAGAGAACCCACAGACACTGTGGCAGACTTCTGACCTATGGAGCTGTGACCTAATAAATGGGCATTGATATAAGCCACCAAGTTCATGGTAATTTATGTATCAACAGAAAACTAACCAGATATTTACAGTTTAATTGTCTTGTATTATTATATTAATACTTAGAATCTAAAGTTATATGAAAGTTTTGATGGTAAGTATCCTTTTCTTGACCTTAGTGAAAATGTCCTTAATTAAACAGTATTTCTAAAATTGTGATGGAAAGAGCACTAGAGCTCAGAAAGATGTAAATGGGTAGGTCATGGGAAAACTGTCCTAAGAGCACAGTGTTGAGAAACCCTGAGCTTTAGAAAGTATGAATTGTAAAACTCAAAAGCAAAGCACAGTTTCAGAAAGAACACATGCTCCCTCCAGATTTACTAACATTATATAGACCCAAAGTTTAATAAAGGTGGCTTCAATATAAACTTAATATTTCAGTAAACATTTTTACATACATGACTTACAAACTTCTTCAGTTAAAAAAAAAAGACTTCTGAAATTCTTGGAACTGTCAGAGAGTAAGCTCTGTAAAAAGGCAGAGGCTATCCCTATCTTGGTTATTAATATTTCCAACAATTAGAAACATGTCTGTGAAATAAGATACATTTAGTATCAGGTAAGTAAATGGGCTGATGAAGAGAGAAAATATTGTCTCTCCAGCTTATTTCGCCTGACTGTCAATGTGCAGGTTTCTGCTGGAAGCAAGCTAGCCTGCTTCCTGCCCAGTATGCTGCCTCTTCCATAGCTTTGCTTATCCCCTTCTTGCCTGGGGTGTCTGCCCCCACCCCCAACCCTTTTTTTTTTTTTTTTTTTTTTGAGACAGAGTCTCAATCTATTGCCCAGGCTGGAGTGGTAGAATCACGGTCACCATATCCTCGACACCCCTGGGCTCAGGTGATTCTCCCACCTCACCCTACTGAGTAGCTGGGACTACAGGTATGCACCACCACGCCTGGATAATTTTTGTATTTTTTTTCTAGAGATGGGGTTTCGCCATGTTGCCCAGGCTAGTCTCAAACTCTTGGTCTCCTGTGATCCACCCACCTTGGCCTCCCAAAGTGCTGGGATTACAGGTGTGAGCCGGTGTACCCAGCAGCCCCATTTGTTTTCTATCCAGTCATACCCAGGTTTCAAAGTCTAACTCAAATACTATCTCTTTATAAATGGTATTATAATCCACATGTGATAGGCACTAAACAAATACTTTAAAGTTCATTCTTTTTTTTTTTTTTTTTTTGAGATGGAGTCTTGCTCTGTTGCCCAGGCTGGAGTGCAGTGGCACAATCTTGGCTCACTGAAAGCTCCACCTCCCGGGTTCATGCCATTCTCCTGCCTCAGCCTCCCGAGTAGCTAGGACTACAGGTGCCTGCCATCACACCCAGCTAATTTTTTGTATCTTTAGTAGAGACCGGGTTTCACCATGTTAGCCAGGATGGTCTCAATCTCCTGACCTTATGATCCGCATGCCTCGGCCTCCCAAAGTGCTGGGATTACAGGTGAAAGCCACCGCACCCGGCCCCTAAAGTTCATTGTTTAGCAAGTAAAGCTTGCACATGAGAAAGGATAATGATTCTTTGATATTAATTCATCAATTTAAATAGTACGCAGTTCATTCATGGTACTATGATAGACGTTGTGATGGTTAACTTTATTTGTCAAGTTACTCAATAAGTAGGGTACCCAGGCATTTGGTCAAACATTTTTCTGGGTATGGCTGTGATGGTGTTCCTGGATGAGATTAACGTTTGAATCGGTACACTGAGGGAAGCAAATGGTCCTCCCTAACATGGGTGAATCTCATCCAATCAAAGACCTGAATAGAGCGAAAAGGCTGATTAAGAGGAAACTCCTCCTGCCTGACTGCCTTGAACTGGGACACAGGTCTTTGCCTTTGAACTGGAACAGAAACACTGGCTCTTCTTCAGTCTCAAGCCCACCAGCTTTCAGACAGCAACTACACCATCACAGGCTCTCCTGGGTCTCCAGCTTGTCAACTGCAGATCTTGGGACTTCTCAACCTCTGTAATCACGCGAGCCGGTTTCTTAAAATAAATCTTTATTTCATACACACACACACACACACACACACACAGAGCTCCTACTGGCTCTGTTTCTCTGGAGAGCCATCATACAGATATTTATTCTTACAACTGAGCCTTTGTTCATATTACACAGCAGTTCTGATAAGCATCTGGAACGTGGGTATTACATGGCACTTAACAAGATTAAATTATTGTTCTTCCTGAGAATTTTTCCAGAAGTATTAGAAAAGACATCCACCCTTTTTCTAGGATTACCCTCTCCACCAGGAACCATTTAACTACCAAGTGGATGAGAATAGGAGCCTATCTGAGAACAAAGCAGAGTAGACGTAGGCAGAGTAAAGAGATGGCGAGAAAGACACATACACGGAGCATCACAGACAGAAATCAAGCCCCTAAATCCAGCTGTATCCACAAGTCTTTGACTTCTCAGTCATGTGAGCAAATAAACTATTTTATAAGTTAATTTGAATTGGGTGCTATTGTTTGCAAATAAAGTCTTGACTAATACAATACTTCCCTGTGCGAACTGGGGAGCCTACCATACCTGTGCATGAAAAGGCTGTCACCTTGGCTGCATCAAAAGTATTGTTTAAGGTCAAGGGAAGGCTAAAACTTTAACAAAATAAAAAGTATCAACACCAATGTGTCTACTTGCCAAATTGAAGTGGGTGCTATATAGTTCCCATGGACTCTAGAAACTTAATTCATAAGCTATTATATTTATATACTCAATGGAGAGCATGAATTTTCCATTATTAGTATTTCTAAACTTAAAACTACCAAGAGTTATCTTCAAAGATCAAACTCCTTACCAGGTTCTAGTTTTCCAGAGTTAAGGAGGTTAAATGAATGTGTTACTTACATTTCATTTAAAATTTTTTTTTACATTACATCTATTGAGCCCTTACTATATATGCCAGGAAGGCACAATAAGCATTATACATTTTAATGGCCAATTCATTTCCATGAAGTATGTACCATTACTATTATTGCCCTATTACAATCTTTACTTTAAAGATTAATATGAGATTAAAATAATGAGCCTAACAATAACAGTCATGGTGCTAAACACTGGTCAAGAGGGTACTATGTGCCACACACTGTACTGTTTCAAAAGAAGCATCCTATTTAATCTTTAGGATTATCTTCTAAGGTAGGTACTATTATCCCCGTTCTACAGATGAGAAAACTAAGGCTTGGAGACTGAAATGCAGACTCAAGGCTTATACGCTACAACAGAATCAGTCTGAAAGGTTTGAAAACATTCCACATCACATCCAAATAAATTGTATACCATTATCTGAAGTGCATTTCAAGTTGTGTAATAAAAGCTTGAACTCATCTACATTATTTATGTTATTGAACTGCCATGTGGTTTACATTTACATTTTCCTCTTTAATTCCTGATCTCTGGAAAAAGTAAAGACTCATACTAAAGGAAATATTTATTCCAGCTCAAATGAGTAACACAGGATCACTGAGTTAACACTTTTTATTTCACAAACTGTTCCAAAACTGGGCAGACTTCAGATATACAGAAATGTGGTTTCAGATTAACAGAGCTTTAAAAAAGCTATTACTAAACTGTGAAGTCCTGTTGGAGTAAATCTGATCCCTACTGTGTGGAGGAGACATCTCAGGTCCCGAAAAATGTTCTCTACAAGTTTTCACATTGCAGATATCCAAAGCACATATTTTCTTTTTGTTTTTATTTTTTTCTTAAGAGACACAGCCTTGCTATGCTGCCCAAGCTGGCCTCAAACCCCTGAGCTCAGACAATCTTCCAGTCTCATCTTCCCAAATACCTGGGACTACAGGCACGAGCCACTGAACCCAGCTCTCAAAGCACATCCTTTAAATATATTTTGTGCAAAAACTACATTTAAGGCATTTTCTTGTCAGAAAGATGCATATAACTATATATGAATACTTTTAGAAGCATAAAATGCACTAAAAACATTAATCTCGTTAAAGAAGGGTATAATCTTTTATTGAATTCACATAAGTATATATCACAGACATACACTCATATATAACAAATGTAACTGAAAAGGTACCTATTGACAGTTTATTACTGAGCAAACTCCACATGACAAAGTTTCAAACAATTGTCTTACTTTGGGCATTAAAAGTATTCTTACAGTACATATTAATTATCAGAGCTGTCCCTGAAACCAGCTGCAGAAGTGTAAATAGGAAAAAAGAAACAAGAGGCTGGCCTAGAAATCAAGCTCCAGTCAGTCAAGACAGGCTCCCCCAGAGAGCCGAAGGGTCGACACAGAACACCCACACACTTAGTAAAAGGCACCTTCCTCAACCAACTGGAGTGGTTGAGTGCTTCATCTACAGCAACTGGCAATTTCAGTTATTTGGGTTTTCTTTAATGTGAACCTAATATTATATGAGAGAGTTCAAACTCTTAACACTGGCCAAAATCAGAATGTAATTACATCTGATTTCTTTACTATGATCATTAATTTTTTTTAAATGAGAACAGTGGGTCTTAAGAAGTTGAAACAATAGAGGGAAGCATTAAGTCAGGCTGTCATTCTTATAAACCTGCCAAACTGACCCAGACTGCAGCCCAGGCCCTGAAGAAAGCCATGATCAGGTAGGCATATTAATGCATGATACACAATCTAGCATTTGTTTGATTTCACAAAATCTTCTTTAATATTGACATATGGCATATACTTTTTGAAACTAGCTTTGATAAAATTGACAGTGTCCCCTCAACTATAAGGTGAGATTTTGGGGTTTTGCATGTTTGCATTAGGTGCTCTCAGTAGTCATCCTGCTGTGTGTTTGCTTTATGAGCAATGAAGTAAAAGAATACAAAAACCCTTTCTCCATACTCATTACCTGTTCCGCCACCTCCACCCAACCCCTGAGAAAGTCCTGCTCAGAACTAAACCTAAGTTCTATTCCAAGAGTTTGGAGAAGGGGATTACCTCTATCTCTATTATTTCTGAGTAGAGCCAGGAGAAGTCTCAATTTCATGTTCCAGTAGTCTTGTAATATAGATCTTGAATCATAACCCTCACCCCTTGAGCCATGAACACGTTTAAATCTGCATAACTTCAAAATCATGCTTCTGGCAAAAAACAGATTAAGCTTTAAACGGATGTCCTCAAAGATGAACTGAGAACTTCTGAGTCTTCTGCAGTCTAACAGTTACTGCACCTGTCTCTAAACTTTTTCTACAATGAGTACACAAGCATATGTGTATAAACATAAGGACATCAAGACCCCAACCCCATCACTGAACCTAGTTTGACAGAAGCTTCCTGGATAGCCTACACTTCTCTGCATGAATACAACTGCATGATACTTACTGGGGAAGTAAGACATCTCGAATGAGAGCCAGAAGATTGCTGTCAGAATCAACACTGGCCTTCTCCTTGCCATCCCCAAACTCCTGGTTCACGAGTAGAGATGTGGTTTCTGAGAGCAACCGCAAGCTAAAGAGTCTCCACTCCACTTGAAAGAAAAAAAAATGCCAAGAATGTGACTCCATGGAGACAGAATGAAAATAGAATGTGTAACTGATGCAATTCTTGCTGGTGTCATCACACTTACCATTTTGGCTTTGAACCAAGGACACCAAGGGTGGCAGGATATAGTCAACAACCTAAAAGAAAGCATGTAAAAGACTCAGAATCTCTATGAACACAAAACTGATATCAACCACTATCTATATTTTTTCCACAGACAGAATCCCTAATCAAAGGAGTGAAAAAAAGCAACAGCTAAGTTTATCCTGGATTTAAACTCTCCATGACATTTAATAAACCACCAAGCTCATTTAAATCTAAAAAAGTCCTCAGGTCAAAATGACATTATGAAAATCAAAACAGTAATTTCTCAAAACCTTCAGGGTCTATGAAAGGAACTTTAGAATATAATGCAAAATCTAGTTGGCACAGGTTGGCATTAAACCATCAAATTAGTATGTATAAGCTGGTGATCATTACATCAAGTTTAACCTAAACAACAATCAAAATGTTGGGAAAAAAAGACACAATAGTCCCCATGTTTTATCAAATACATCAAATAACTATGACAAGTTCATCTTGGTTATTTTTAGAAATAGACCCCAAAGATGTAAATCCACTATACAAACCACCCCTGTGAGTTCCTAGTTGTATCAGAGAACAATCAAATATGGTTTAAAACTTAACCCCAAAAAACAAGTATTTTCCTCCAAAATACCAAAAAAGAATCCCTACTCCAGTCTAATGATGAAAACTACTGTTTCATTTGATGAACTATTTTAGTGACAATAAACAAAATTCCCATTGTTTGTGTACTTGTTCTCTCTATACTGATAAAAGAGCAGGAGAATCTGTGCACAGCCAAACGACATCTTGCCGTCCATACCAACAAAACAACGCCCTGCACAGGCAAGAATCTCCATATGTGGTTGGTGGCCCATCAGTATTAACATGTTCTATCTCCACTTGACATAGGAAATTTATATGTGACAGTATATCTCAATATTTTTACAAGGACCCTAAGAACCAGGGGTGTTTTCTTCACCCTCTTCCACTAAGTGATGTCACATCACTGAAAGCACAGATATCATGCTTCACCAAGGTACTTTGAGAACTCCAAACTTCTAGTTATGTCTAAAGAAAAAACTATGCAAAGGAAAGAAATACATACTGCTATCAATACTACCAACATGATCAACAGCTATCTTAAAGGTTGAATAGTGTATATCAGGAGAGGAGTAAGACTGAAACAAACGATCTAAGTGCCCATCTCTAGAAATTTAAAAACGATTAAACATGGCCAAAAAAGCAAGCTTGTCAGAAGATGAATACAGAAAAATCAACAGTATTTATGAGACACAGTAGGAATGAGGCTTGGCTCCAGCTCATCCCTACTACAGCATTCTTTCATACATTCCCAGTGATCACAAAACCCACACCAGTAGCTCACTGATGCCATACCAGCTAACCCCAAGGCTTTAGTCATACTATATTGTTCCACTGAGCTCTCAAAATGTTTAACCATGGCTTTTACTTAACGAATTCCAGGAACTGGCCTTAGGAGATCCAAACTATCAAACCAAAGTTGTGGAGTGTACCACCTCAGGAAGAAACGGCAGCCTTGATGCTGCTGGCCAGACCACCAGGTGGCCCATTACTCAAGATGACCATTGTAACCAGATATGCTGCCCTGCACACCCTACCCATCATGTGCTTCGCCCAGCCCAGCCTGCATACCCTACCCCTCATATCAATTCCCATGCTTTGCCTAATAAAAAATCCTAACCAGCTCTTTTCAGAGAGTCAGTCAGGGAATTCTCTCTCTCTTCTCTCTCTCTCTCTCTCTCTCTCTCTCACGCTGCTTCCCTCATGGGCTGGACATAAGCTCCAATGAAGCCTCGTCTGGGAGAACTCTGTCGGCCTCATGTCCTATTGCATTGAGAGCCCAAGAACTCATGGTCAGTAACATATTCATTCAGGGCTTGTCTGCGATCACCAGACATGGGGCGCTTTTTTCTCCTCTGTGGAGGGAGGCATGTGAGCCAGCAGGACAGCTGGACGTGACCCCTTCGTGACTGATGGAAGGCCACCTGAAGTTTTGATTCAGCACTGCTACGACTGGTGAGTTTTTCCTCCAGCCTCCCTGTGACTCCTCACAACCCACCCCAGACAATGCTTTTCCTTCCCTCCTGGTCTTCTATTTGTTGTGTCTTTCTTTTTCTTTCTTCTTCCTTTTTCCTTCCCTTCCTTCGCTTTTCATTAACTTAATTGACTCAGTCTGAAGACACCCGTGTGGCATTGATTCAGCCTCAGTAGACACCCATGTGGCACTGGTTCAACCTCAATAGACACCCACGCAGCACAGGCCAAAACAGTCATTCAGTTCAGCTGGTAGGAAACTCTGTCTGGCACTGGAATCTGTAATATTCTTTAAATACATTCCCTCCCTTTGCCACGCCTTGTGGGAAAGGGAAGGCTGTGGACTTTGTCGTCTGTCTATTCAAGCATGCAAGCCTACAGACCCTGGGTGCTATCTTTGTGAAGAGAGGACTGATAGCACGTGGGTCCACAGTTTGCGTCACTCACGTCCTGATCCATTTTTCTTTCTTGTGTGTTTAACTTGACATCTGATTGCCCCATGCAGACTGTTGGGTGACTTCTTGCAAAGAGAAGAGGATTTACCTACGCTTCCACCAAAAAACGGAAAAAAGATGACTTTCTCTTGTAATGCAGCTTGGCCCCCACAGCTGTGCTGCAGTGAGAAGAGTCATCAACAGCTGCTTTGCTCTTACAGAAGCTACACAGAAAGGCAACCCAGAAATCTGGCATGCGAGCAAAAGGTTAAGGATTTCTTACCAGCCAGGCTTCTGACCTGCTTCTCTGTGCACACCAGTTGAGTGAAATGGTAAAGATAATTGTTTGTCTCAAGGTCTATGACCCCTATAAGCCTGCTGTTTGGCAGACTTGTCAGTTACAAACGTTGCTGCAGGTCCTTGAAACAAAAACTGGATGAGGTTTCCCTTTCATCTTATTTTATGTCTTTGAGAGCTTGACCTTATGACCATGGTGGGGTACCCTCTCTTGCTATCTAGCATCCAGAAGGTGGGAATTCCGAGGCTCATGTCAGGTAGCCAGTCTGAAAGGACCTGGAGACTGAGACCCATAAGCACACATTCTTTGTCCCAAACGTGTCAAGCACTTGGGGATGAGTTCTGTCTTAAAAGGTCCCACCCCAAGGGGCTTTTGTCATCTTTTGCTATCTTAAATCTATTCCTGAGAGTAAATTCTTGGGGACCATGGAGATGCCTCCTCTACCCCCTCTCTAGAAATACCATTTGCTTATATTATAAAAACCTGAAAAATTACCATCTGAGCCTTAAAGGGCTTTTGGATTGAGTAGCTATTGAAACTAATTTCATCATTAAAAGAAAAGCACTTTTCTTATTCTCAACAATTTTTTAAAAGGTTTAAATTAAAAGAAGGATGCATAAGAATGTCGTGGCTAACCTTACAAATTATCTTGAGCAGCTGAAATTCCTAGCAAGCTTGAAAATGGCTACTCTAGTTTCCTTCTGGGAAGACCAATGACAACTGCCTCATGCTGTAGCTCAGTAGCTAAGGCTTTGCCTTTTCACAATGGCTGCCTGGGTTCAATACCTGGCACAGGGAATAAGTACTTTCTGGTTTTATATTTGTGTGACCTTTGCCATTTATTATTTTCCCCTCCATGAACAACTTCTGACTTCCTGTCTTGAATTTTCCTTTCTCTGATCTACCTTTGAGGTGATTATAAATCCTGTAAAGACTGCTTGCCCTAAAAGGTTAGGCAAGGACAATAACTTGTTCAGCAGGAAGTAGCTTCTGAAGATGAGATCTTCGGCCCTTTCTCCTTAAGCATAAAGAAGGTGAAGTTTCTCAGCAGGGAATGAGACAGAGTAGGAATGGGGCTTGGCTTCAGCTCACCCTCACCAGAGCATTCTTTAATACATTCCCACTGATCACAAAACCCATACCACTACCTCACTGATGTCTTACCCACTAATCCCAAGGCTTTAGTCATACTCTGTTGTTCTTCTATGCTCCCATAATGTTTAACCATGCCTTTTACTTAAGGAATTCCAAGAACTGTCCTTAGGAGATCCAAAATAAACCAAGATTGTAGAGTGTTCCACCACAGGAAGGAATGGCAGCCTTGTTGCCATTGGCCAGACCACCAGGTGGCCCATTTCTCAAGATAACATCGCAACCAGTTGTGCTGACCTGCATACCTACCCTTCACATTCTTTGCCCAGCCCAGACTGCATACCCTATCCTATTTATCAATTCGTATGTTTTGACTAATAAAAATTTCCAACCAGCTCTTCCGAGAGTCTGTCTGGGAATTCTCTCTCTCTCTCATGATGCTTCCTTTATGCCCAGGCATAAGCTCCAATGAAGCCTTGTATGGGAAAACTCTTTTGGCCTCATGTCAATTTCTATTGCACTGAGAGCCCAAGGACCATGGTCAGTAACATTTATATGTACCTACAACAACCAATTGAATAACTTAATTCAAAAAATATTCAATTTACAACAGGAATATCGTGATCTTAGCAAGAATATATATATGGATATAAATGTATATCTGCATATATGTGTATGCGTATATGTATATGAACATATTTACAGGTACTATAGTCATTGATGGACTTCTGGGTTCTAGACCAACATGTAAACAGCTTGGAAATCATCACAACCAACCATACAACAAAGAAAAAGCAAACAAACATGAAAGTAACTATTTAGATGAGCTGACACAGTATGTAGACAAAGGGATTTTGTCACTGCCACTATCAAAACTTAATAGCTACTAAGGGCTAGGAAAAAAAGACTCAATTTATAAATATGTATATACACAAATATAAAATAACCAACAGTACATAAATAGGGATATGTAGAAAAGCCAGGGTTTCTTGGAAGAGGAAGGAAGTACGTGTTATTGTCATTGCTGTTGCCTTTGTGTTTAATCACCAGAAACAAATAGTTACTAAGAGTTAGATTTAGAGGCCTAAATTAGAGCCATGTGATGACTTGGGTCTTTTATGTGTGTGTGTGTAAGATATTTAGAGTAACTTACTTTTACATTAATTTGAAAACGTACAGATGAAAATTAAAAGTCATCTAGATAATAATCCAGAGGATACCAGACAAAGGTAAGAAAATAACTTGAAATTAAAAGAAAAGATTTGCTCAAGATGACATAGCAAAAGTTCTAGCCTCAGCCTCTGGCCCCAAATCCCTGGAGGTCACACTCACAGAGGAGGACTACTGTAAAATAAGAGAGAACGGCTCCAAGGGTACTCAAAGTGAGGTGGCAGAGCTGGGCAAGAACAGAAAGGAGCTCTTGGAAACACAGTTAAGTATGACTACCTGGGCCCAGCATCAGGAAAAATGTGTTCTTTTTAAAAAAATATTTTTATATTTCAATACATACAGTTTTCTAAAGAAGTGTATGCATTTTATTTATTTTCTGCATTTAAAAACATCATTCTGAGGCTAGGCACAGTGGCTCATGCCTATAATCCCAGCACTTTGGGAGTGTGAGGTGGGAGGATAGCTTGAGCCCAGGAATTCGAGGTTACAGTGAGCTATGAGTGCACCACTGCACTCCAGCCTGGGCGACAAAAGACTCTGTCTAAAAAAATTATTTAGGCTGGGCGTAGTGGTTCATGCCTGTAATCCCAGCACTTTGGGAGGCCAAGGTGGGCAGATCACGAGGTCAAGAGATCAAGACCATCCTGGCCAACATGGTGAAACCCCGTATCTACTAAAAATACAAAAATTAGCTGGGTATGGTGGCGCACGCCTGTAGTCCCAGCTACTCAGGAGGCTGAGGCAGGAGAATCACCTGAACCCAGGAAGCAGAGGTTGCCATGTGCCAAGATCACACCACTGCACTCCAGTCTGGCGATGGAGAGAGACTCCATCTCAAAAAAAAAAAAAAATTATTTAAACAAATTTAAATAATAAATAATAAAATCATCATTCTGAGAATGCATCAATAGGCCTCATCAGACTACCAAAGGCTTCCAAGATACAAAGATCTTTAAGGCGCAAGGTTAAATTTCCTGAAGTGTAGTCAGAATGCGGCAGCAGAAACTCAATGAAATAAAGTCATGAACAAATCAGTGTCCAGTGTCAAGAAAACCACTCTGCTAGGTTGACTAGATTCCTGTGCCTTCCCATATAAGGATATAAGGGTGAGGCACCTGTACAATATTTCTAGCCAATCCCCATGTCTTGAAAAAAGACTAATTTCACCAAAGGAAAAACATCTTTCTAACAAAAGGGTCATCAAGATAAAGACACTTCCAAATAAGAACTCCTGATCAGGGTGTTTCAAATGCTAACCAAACACCCCTGAAGGCTATATTCCTGATAATGTACTTGACAGGTAAACCATCCTTCCCACTAGCTCCCAAGTGCATGTTGAGGCTGGGACAGCCCAGGCAAGGCTCCTTTCTTAAACATCTCTCCCACAAGGGCTGGGGGAATGGGTGGACTCTCAACCCGAAGCTAAGTTGAAGGGAGGTGGACGCAAACATGATTCTTTCTGCCTACAACACCCACTCCCCACCCGGAAGTTAACATCTACTTGCCTTCAAGACTTACGTCAAGAACTTCCTCCTCTTAAGATCATCTCCAGACTCTGTCAGACTAAATAGGGCTCCCAGCATGCACGGTGTACAGCACCAATAAAGCACTCTTCAAACTGTGCTCCAATATTGGTCATCCCCTCCATTCTCATCCCACCCCCTCCCCTGACACCACAGAGGAGCCATTCAGAGTAGGACCTGAATCTGGCTCACTACTTTCTCAAAGATGGTATAGCCAAGCATGGTGGCTCACACCTGTAGCCTCAGCTACTCAGGAGGCCAAGGTGGGAGAATCGCTTGAGCCCAGGAGTTTGAGACCAGCCTGAGCCACATAGTGGAACCCCCATCCCTAAAAAATGAATAAACAAACAAATAGATGGTTTATCAAAGGTACTTACTAAGAATATATGAGTAAACCAAATAGCTAAAAAGTTTTCTTGGGGCCACTTTTTACATCACTGCTATAACTCTATTCATATTATTTTTGTATAAATAAGGTATTTTTTAAAAGATTTGAATTTATAAAAGTATTTGTTTGTGGTACAGAATGTCAATTTCTTTAGAACAAAACAAAACAAAACCTAATTTGTTTTTGTATCCTAGTTATCAGCTGAGGTCACCCTAAACTTCGAGTTTCAAATAAAACCGTCAGCCCTGTGTGCTATTAAGCAATTTAGTGTCCTTTCCAAGATTTCTGGGAATTTGCAGAGGTTTATTTACTTTCCCATGATTCACTGCCAACTCTGAGTTTCTACCTCACTTATCTGCTTTTTACCTTCTCCTAACTGCTATTTGCTTCTGGAAGCCTGAATATACTGGTGGTAGCCAGACTATATAAGACAATAGAACTCTAACCCACAACCTCTACAGGAACCAGTAGGGAAGCCAAAACCACAACCTCTGTAGCCATTAGCCTGGGATGGTTAGGATTCAGTCAATAACTGTCAGCTTCAGTATTTTTTGTACTCTTCCAACTTAGGGCCGACTAGAGAAAGCCAAAAATGTTCCCCGAACCAATCACATAGGATGTCCTGCTTCTAATGAGCCCACTTCCAGTTTCCCCTGCCAAATAGCCTCCAATCAGGGCACACCTGAAGTCTTCCTTCTCCCACTCCCCTCCTTGCCTTTAAGTCTCTGCCAAATGCTAGTGATGTTGGCCAACTTCTTTGCCATAGCAACTCTGAAAAAACAACCTGTTTGTTCTCATTCGGTTGGTCTTTGTTGATTTCTACCCACCAGTCTAAGTCATAGAATATAGCCCCTTTTTAATAATTAAATTTAGAAGACTCACAAATTCTTGGTATGTATACCAGACTTCATTGAGAGTCTGGAGTAATGGAGGGTTTATAGCAGCAACACCAACAATTTAAAATTGAAGTATATCTGTTTTTAATCATCTTCAATCACTTGCAACTTTAACTTTTCTCTGCACAGCAAAAGAAACTACCA
Organism: Pan troglodytes; assembly: GCF_028858775.2. NCBI lineage: Eukaryota > Metazoa > Chordata > Mammalia > Primates > Hominidae > Pan > Pan troglodytes. The sequence goes on from NC_086015.1 coordinate 45,703,563, forward strand.
TCAGAGTGAACAGACAACCTACAAAATGGGAGAAAATTTTCGCAACCTACTCATCTGACAAAGGGCTAATATCCAGAATCTACAATGAACTCAAACAAATTTACAAGAAAAAAACAAACAACCCCATCAAAAAGTGGGCAAAGGACATGAATACACACTTCTCAAAAGAAAACATTTATGCAGCTAAAACACACATGAAAAAATGCTCACCATCACTGGCTATCAGAGAAATGCAAATCAATACCACAATGAGATACCATCTCACACCAGTTAGAATGGCAATCATTAAAAAGTCAGGAAACAACAGGTGCTGGAGAGGAGGTGGAGAAATAGGAACACTTTTACACTGTTGGTGGGACTGTAAACTAGTTCAACCATTGTGGAAGTCGGTGTGGTGATTCCTCAGGGATCTAGAACTAGAAATACCATTTGACCCAGCCATCCCATTACTGGGTATATACCCAAAGGACTATAAATCATGCTGCTATAAAGACACATGCACATGTATGTTTACTGCGGCACTATTCACAATAGCAAAGACTTGGAACCAACCCAAATGTCCAACAATGATAGACTGGATTAAGAAAATGTGGCGCATATACACCATGGAATACTATGCAGCCATAAAAAATGATGAGTTCATGTCCTTTGTAGGGACATGGATGAAATTGGAAATCATCATTCTCAGTAAACTATCACAAGTACAAAAAACCAAACACCGCATATTCTCACTCATAGGTGGGAATTGAACAATGAGAACACATGGACACAGGAAGGGGAATATCACACTCCGGGGACTGTTGTGGGGTAGGGGGAGTGGGGAGGGATAGCATTAGGAGATATACCTAATGCTAAATGACGAGTTAATGGGTGCAGCACACCAGCATGGCACATGTATACATATGTAACTAACCTGCACATTGTGCACATGTACCCTAAAGTATAATAATAATAAAATTAAAAAATAATAATAATTTTTAAAAAAGAAAAAAAAAACTTTTCTCACAGGCCTTCTTCCTTCACAAGCTCTGGGCTCCTATTCTGCTGCCTAACTTTTTGGCTTCTAGGCAGCCCTCCTCTTTGTTTCTGCCTCCTTTCCTCTTTTCTTAGCTCTCCCACCAACCAATACATTTTTATTTCTTATGCAGACAAATTTTAGCTACTCTGCTACCCCCATCCCCTTTCTTCATCCAGGGTTCTACGCCACTCCCCAATCCTACCTACAAAAGAAAGAGAAGCTCAATACAGACCATCCATGGCCTCATAGTTATAGAAAGGCCAGGCATATGTTTCCAGGTAACTGCTTTTCTGTCTTCAACCAGACCACCTTTCCAGGACAGAGCACCTATATGCAAAAGGGGGGTTCTTCCCTCATAATCCAAGCTCATAATGTTATAGCAGGTAGTCAGGCAGACATGAGCAGGGCAGGAGAGGGCACCCCACCCCAACCAGGAACATCAGGCAACATCAGGTGATAGGCGGTTGTTAACTGTCTCTCTAAAATTATTGGTCACAGTCAGTGCTAGGGAAAGGCAGTCTCCCTAGATAGAAACACCTGAAACTGGTGATCAGAAGCTTCCTCATAAGATCTAAGGAGTTAGGTGACTGGGCTCAACATGTGCACTAAGAGGCAAAATGGCAGAGTTTGGTATATGACCTTCTAGGAACATTCTAGTGGTAAAGGAAGAACTGCCTCAAGTGAGCATGTGTATAACTCCAGTAAACACAGTGCGCATGCAGCCCCTGCCAAGTTCTGGAGGCCCCTGCACATATGAACAACCCACCCCAAGGGAAGCATCGGGGGAAAGAGATGCAGACCCTGGAAGCATGCCAACATATAAAGCCCCAAGTCCAAGGTCAAACCACAAATTTGAGTCTCTCAAGTTGCCCACTTGGCCCTCTTCCAACTGTACTTTACTTCCTTTTGTTCCTGCTATAAAACTTTTAAATAAACTTTCACTCCTGCTCTAAAACTTGCCTTGAGTCTGCCTATGCCCCCGAGTCAAATTCTTTCTTCTGAGGAGGCAAGAACTGAAACTGTGGCAGACCCATACGGATTTGCCACCACTAACAATACCTCCCCAAAAGATGGGAAATTCTCTCTTCCAAATATCCATTTTAAACAGTATTATCTATTTATTTATTTCCTTTAACATCCATTGATTTTTATCTAAAGTAGTGGCTAAATTGTCTTAGGACCTGAGAAATTTCAAACCCGTTAACACACCAACACAAAGAATGAGTTAATACTACACTTATTGATTAATCATGTTACAGGATGTTTGGAGAGTGCAGTCTGATACATGATGAACCTCAATCTGCATTTTGAGAAGTCAAATTAAAATTGTACGCTTTAATGACAACCCAACACCAAACAGCAACAATGCAGCAAGACAATAAAGAACAACAACAAAAAAGGACAAAGCCCTAAAAATTATCTTCATCAAATCACTTCTTTTTTTTTTTTTTTTTTTTTTGAGACTGAGTCTCGCTCTTTCACCCAGGCTGGAGTGCAGTAGCACGATCTCAGCTCACTGCAAGCTCTGCCTCCTGGGTTCACGCCATTCTCCTGCCTCAGCCTCCCAAGTGGCTGGGACTACAGGCGCCCACCACCGCCCCCGGCTAATTTTTTGTATTTTTAGTACAGACGGAGTTTCACCATGTTAGCCAGGATGGTCTCGATCTCCTGACCTCGTGATCTGCCCGCCTCGGCCTCCCAAAGTGCTGGGATTACAGGCGTGAGCCACCGCGCCGGCCCATTAAATCACTTCTAATTCATAGTGAGAAAACCACGACGACACAATCTGACACAGTATATGACAGCAAACATGTTCTAAACCTTTGAGTGGGCATGGCTTTGCTCACTGGTACGGGGTCACCTTATTAAAAAGAGACTGAATCATTGAGACAATAGACAATGAGTACCTTTTTGCTGCTGTGGAGTTGGATAATTTGCTCACCAATGTTCTGCCCTTCCAGAATCTTCCACAGAATTTATATATATACATTATATATTTATATATACTACTATATGCTACATATTTTATGACATATATAATATATATTTAATGGTATTAAAATAAATACCATTGCACCCTAATCAAGCTCCTCTGTACCAGTGATCTCTATTATAAAATTCTATCAGTCATTATTTATTTTAGTGTAGGGATAATATATGGAATAATCCAAGGAATTTTAATAATTAATACTAGTAATATTGATTTCTTAAAGACATTCACTTGTGCTAAAGTTCATTTGACAATGTGTTCTGAAAGCAGAGACCTACTGAACTTTTTGAAAATGGAAATTCCTAAGTCTGGTGACTTTTATTTCGTTGCTCAAAAACTAGGACCCCCACCCATTTTTTTTAAAATGTGTGAATACATATGCACATTAGCTTCTGTGTATGTCAGTTTCTCTGCATGTTAATGATTCTCAATGGTGTGTCCCAAATGAAATCAATGTCTGTGACTTAGGAATGCTAAGACAGCTCTGGGACATTTAAGCTAAATAATAGTAAATGCATTTGAAATTCATAAATAACACTTGCATCACTAAACCTTATTTTACTTGTTCTTAAAGTTATTGTTGCCCAAGATGATGCTTTGTTTAAATCTTCTTTACAATATTAAACAGCTATAAAAATGTTAAGGAATTCCCATGGCCACATTAGGTTGGTAACACACTATTGGGAAGTCTGTGTCGAAACTGGCATTCTCATGCATTGCTGGTGAGAAAGAAAAATGGTAAAAGCCTATATAAGGGATTCTGGCAGTATCTAACAGAAGTACAAGTGCATTTACTCTTTGATCCCAAAATCACCCTTCTAGCGATTAAACCGGTAAATCGCAATTTACCCTGAAGATACACCTACAACAATAGGAAACTAAATATGAACAAGGTTATTTATTGCTTATAATTACAAATATTAGCAACTACCTAGTGGGCCAAACATTGGTGGAATACTAAACTTGTCTTAATAAAGAGTGAGAAAAATCTCTAAGAACTGATACGGAGTAATTTCTAACACTCATTATTAAATGAAAAGGCAAAATGCAAAAGAACATATATAGTATGTTACATTCAGTATAAGAAGGAAAAATAAGAAAACATATGCCCACTTTACAGAAAGAAATATTAAAAGGACAAACCAGAAAACAATGAAGCTGTTTATCTACAAGAGTAATGAGAGTATGATGGAATGGCAATGGAGTAGGAAGGATATATATTTCAGGGAAGGGAGTGACACTGCTCTGAATATATCTTTTTCTATAGTTTTAACTCTTTTGGAAGCACATTCATGCTCTACATATTTTAAAAATTAGAAGCAACAAAAGAGGAAGGAGAAAAAGAAAACCTAAAATTGAAAGCAAATGGAGACAAATCAACTGTGCTTCAAACGAATATTATAACCACACTAGGAGTGGGGAAGGGAGCTAATCCAAGTACCTTATGAACACAGTATTGACTATATACTCCCAGTGTTGCTTGGAGATGACAAGAGGTTGGGAAGGCAAAGAATTCTGCAAACAAATCGTGACCTCATTTGGTTTGTTTTGATACTGGTTTCAGTGAAGCAATTCCATAACAATTTATTACAGGATTAGCAAATGAGAAAATGTGCTGATGATGCTGGAAGCCAAAACTTCCACAAAGGGACGCACAAATATAGAACAGGCAATGGCAAGAAAGAACTGTGTAGGGGACTGGATACAAAGATAGCAGTGTGAACTCATGATTTCAAATATGTATGTGTGTGCAGATAGGCACGTGTATGTAAGTACGTATAGCTGTCCCTCAGTATCCACAGGGGACTGGCTCCAGGGAGAGAACAATGTGTCCACACATAATTGAGTAGGAGCATCGTAGGGACTGTTATGGAGGGAGGTATAGAAAGCTATGGACCCCAGAGCAGGGAGGGACATACTCTGTTGGATGGGTAGAGGGGAGTCTCACAGAAATTAGTTTTGAACATGGCCTGGAGAGAAAAGGAGGATGGGATAGGGCAGACAATCTGACCTGGGGGATGAGAAGTCTAGGTTCACATAAGGAATGCTGAGTATAGTTGGGCCTCAGTATCTGAGAGAGATTGGTTCCAGAATCCCTTTCCCTACACCAAAATCCAGTGATCCTTAAGTCCCTTATATAAAATAGCATTAGTATTTGCATATAAACTACACACAACCACCCATATACCTTAAATCATCTCTAGGTGACTTATAATATCTAATGCAATGTAAGTGCCAGCTAAATAGTTGTTATACTCTATTTTTTAAATTTGTATTATTTTTATTGTTGTATTATCATTTTTTATCTTTTTTCAAATATGTTTTATCTGCTGTTGGTTGAATCCAAGGATGTGGAACCTGTGGATATGGAGGGCCAAACCATCTGTGACTATATGGTATGTATGTGTGTTCATATGCATATGTGTTAGTCTACTCAGGCTGCTATAACAAATGCCTTACACTGCATAATTTAATGATAGAAATGTGTTTCTCACAGTTTAGGAGGCTGGGAAGTCCAAGATCACGGTGCCAGCAGGTTCAATGTCTGGTGAGGGCTGCTTCCAAGATGGCATCCTTTAGCTGTGTCCTCACATGGCAGAAGAAGTACAAAGGCCAAACCAACTCCCTCAAGTTCTTTCAAAGGACACTAATTCCATTCATGAGAGGGGAACCCTCATGATCTAATCATCTCCTGAAGTCCCCACCTCTTAATACTATGACATTGGGGATTAAGTTTCAATATATGAAGTTTGAGGATACATTCGGACCATCACAATGCATATACATGCTTATATTTCCTAACTGTTTCTTGGAAGGGCTAGAAGCTAAGGTGTCCCAGAAGAGAAGAGCACACTTCGTGCCCCATCTTGGTCTCTAATGCCATTTCCCAATAAGGAAAACCAGAGCTCCTCAGAGAAATGACTAATTTCATAGCTAGGGCAGAGTAGTAACAAACTGAGGAAAAAATATTTTGTTGTAACATAAAATGAGGTAGCATTCAAAAAAGAATAGAGTATGTCACAAAGACACTTGAAAGAAGCCAACTTGAAAAGGCTTACACTAGCCAAATCTGGAAAATATCAGCACCAAAATAATATAGTAATGAAGTCATTGATAAAAACAGGAATCTGTGGTAGACTGAATGATGCCCGCCCAAAGATGGCCATGTCCTGTGTGGGGGGCAAGCCATCCAGGTGCCGAGACAAGAGACCGAGGGCACGAGCTGTTCCAGTATAATAAAATATATAAAACAACAAGAGTTATACTAGATCTAGACCATAGACATGATTACGTATGAATACCATTAATCATTAGTTTGTAGCAATTACTCTTTATTCCAATATTATAATAATCCTCACTCTATAATCATAACCTAGGAAAAACCAGGCCATACAGAGATAGGAGCTGAGGGGACATAGTGAGAAGTGACCAGAAGACAAGAGTGTGAGCCTTCTGTTATGCCCGGACAGGGCCACCAGAGGGCTCCTTGGTCTAGCGGTAACGCCAGTGTCTGGGAAGACGCCCGCTGCCAAGCGGACCGTGGTCTAGCAGTAGCCTCAGTGTCAAGGAAAAACACCCACTACTTAGCGGACCGGGAAAGGGAGTCTCCCTTTCCCCGGGGGAGTTTAGAAAAGACTCTACTCCTCCACCTCTTGTGGAAGGCCTGACATGAGTCAGGCCCACCCGCAGTTATCCGGAGGCCTAACCATCTCCCTGTAGTGCTATGCTTCAGTGGTCACGCTCCTAGTCCACCTTCATGTTCCATCCTGTACACCTGGCTCTGCCTTTTAGAGAACAGTAGCAAAATTAGTGAAAGTACTAAAAGTCTCTGATATGCAGAAATAATGGTGTAAGCTGTCTCTCTCTCTCCCTCTCTCTCTCTCTGCCTTGACTGCCAGGCAGGGAAGGGCCCCCTGTCCAGTGGACACGTGACCCACGTGACCTTACCTATCATTGGAAATGACTCACACTCTTTACCCTGCCCCTTTTGCTTTGTATCCAATAAATAACAGCACAGCCAGACATTCGGGGCCACTACTGGTCTCCGCATCTTGGTGGCAGTGGTCCCCCGGGCCCAGCTGTCTTTTATCTCTTTGTCTTATGTCTTTATTTCTACAATCTCTTGCCTCCACACACGGCGAGAAAAACCCACTGACCCTGTGGGGCTGGTCCCTATAGTCCTGATCTCCAGAACCTTCAAATTTGTTATTTACATAGCAAAAGGGAATTTCCAGATGAGGTTAAGTTAAGGATCTTGAGAGGAGAGAGTTATCTTGGATTATTCAGGTGGGTCCAATATAATAATAAGGATCCTTAAAGGGTGACAGGATGGTCAGAGTCAGAGAAGATGTAACAATAAAAGCAGAGGTTAGAGAGAGATTTGAAGATGCTGCTCTGCTGGCTTTGAAGATGGAATAAGGGGCCACAAGCCTAAGAATCCAGGTGGCCTCAAGAAGTTGGAAAAGGCAAGGAAGGAGATCCTTCCCTTAGAGCCTCTGGAAGGAACACAGCCATACTGACACCTTCATTTTAGCCCCAAAACTCATTTTAAGCTTCTGACTCTCCAGAACTGTAAGATAATAAATTTGTGTTGTTTTAAACCAATAAGTTTGTGGTGATTGGTTACAGCAGCAATAGAAAGCTAATATAGAATATGAATCCACAGCAATAAAAGATAGAGATGCTTATTCATATCAGTTAACTTTAAATATATATATACAGTCATGCATGGCACAATGACGCTTCGGTCAGCAACAGAGCACATGTATGATGACGGTCCCATAAGATTATGATGGAGCTGAAAAATTCCTATTGCTTACTGACAATGTCTTGATGATCCTGATCTTGAGTAAGCCCAGGCTAACTGTGTGTGTTTTTGTCTTCATTTTTAACAAAAAAGTTTAGAAAGGATAAAAAAATTAATTAAAAATTTCAAAAATAGAAAAAAGCTTATCAAATAAGGACATAAAGAAAATATTTTTGTAGAACTGTACAACGTGTGTTTTAAAATGAGTGTCATTACAAAAGAGTCAAAAAGTTTTTAGAAATTTATAAAGTAAAAATGTTACAGTAAGATACAGAGAATTTAATACTGAAGAAAGAAAAATACATTTTTTTTCTACAGGCATGCATCACCATGCCCAGTTAATTGTTTTTTTAATTTTTTGTAGGCATAGAGTCTCGCTATGTCGCCCAGGTTGGTCTTTGAACTCCTGGTCTCAAGTGGTTCTCCTGCCTCAGTCTCCCAAAGTGCTAAGATTACAGGTGAAGATGTGAGCGTCTGTGCCAGACCAAAAAATATTTTTAAATAAAGTTAATGTAACTTAAGTGAACAGTGTTGATCATGTCTGCAGTATTGTATAGTAATGTCCTAGGCCTTCAGATTCACTCACCACTCACTACTGACTCACTCAAAGCAACTCCAGTCCTGCAAGCTCCATTCATAGTAAATATCTTATAAAGGTGTAACATTTATCTTTATACGGTATTTTCACCACATCTTTTATTGGTATACTCACCATTTGTTACAATCACCTACAATATTCAGTGCAGTAACATGCTGTACAGGTTTGTAGCCTAGAAGCAATAGGCTATACCATATAGCCTAGGTGGGTAATGGGCTATACCATCTAGGTTGGTGTAAGTACATTCTATGGTGTTTGCACAACCAAAAAATCACCAAACAAGGCATTTTTCAGAATGTATCTCCATCTTTAAGCAAGGCATGACTGTATATACAAGCTGAGCATTCCTAATCCAAAAATCTAAAATCTGAAATGCTCTAAAATTTGAAACTTTTTTTTCTCTTTTTTAGAAATGGGGTTATAGCTACATTGCCCAAGCTGGCCTTGAACTCCTAGGCTCCAGTTATTCTGCCACCTCAGCCTCCCAAGTAGCTGCGACTATAGGAGCTCGCCACCATGCCCAGCTTGAAACTTTTTGAGCACCAACATGACACTCAGAGGCAATGCTCATTAGCGAATTTCAGATTTTCAGATTAGGGATGTTCAACCAATAAGGATAATGCAAATATTCCAAAAATTCAAATATTTCAAAATCCCCAAAACATCCAAAATCTGAAGCACTTCTGGTCCCAAGTGTTTCAGATAAGGGATAATCAACCTGTATATAGGCTTACCTTTACCAAGTTCTAAACCTTTTTTCATATTTATGTAAATTTTTAATTCACAAATAAGATAACTAAAGATGTACTTATCCTAAGTATACAATTCAGATAATTTTCACAACATGAACATACTCATGTAAGTAGCACCTAGATGAAGGAACAGGACATTATGAAGCCCCCTTTGACACAACCTACCAGTCACCACCCAAAGGTAACCACTATCATGACTTGGAATAGTTTTGTCTATTCTTAATTTTTTTGCAAGTGGAATCATGGTATTTCGTATTTGTTAACTTTAGCTCAACATTAAATTTTTAAGATTTATCCATGTCGTTAAGTGTAACTGTAGATCATTTGTTTTCTCTGTGGAAGAGCTTTCTATCATTTGACTATATCATAATGTACTCATCCATAGACTGTTGATGGGAATTTGGATGGTTTCCAGTTTGGAGCTATGAGCACTTTTAGCTCATTTCTATTGAATATATATTTAGAAGTAAAATTGCTGAGTCACAGTATATGCATATGTTCAGCTTTAGTAGCTACTGCCCAACAGTTTTTCAGAGTAGGTGTACCAATGTACACTCTCACTGAGCGTAGTGTTTCTGGGTTCCATTTGCTCTATGTCCCCACCAACACTAAGTATTAACTCAAATAACTGGTTTAAAGCTAGATTATTCATTATTTATTAGCCTCCAGCCTTTCCCTGAAAAATTTACAAAAGGACAGGTTTTTCGTTAAAATGTATTAAGGCTTAGCTTACTTTCTAAAGTTAAATAGAAATACATTTTCATCAAATTATGTATACTGCAGCCAGAATTTTCTAATAAAGAAGTCATCTTTATTTCCCCTTTGCTATTAATAATAATTTCCGAAACCACCATGAGTGGGGAACAAATTCGCTGTACAAAACAAATCGTGGCTTTCTCACTGTCTTATAGGCCAGATTGATGATTTCAACTCTGAGGAGCTAAATGGTCTAAAACTCTGGGGAAAATCTGAATTAAGAGCTTGTGCTCAGCAAGAATCAAATGCATTTAGCCACTTCCATACAATATAGTATTGATCAGCAGCCTTGAACATCATGTGTGCTAACATTTCAAACAACAGTATGTTCCTTGGGGTGTTGGATCTTCATCTTCATGTATTCCAGTCATGCTCAAAAACAGGTAATTAGAAAATTTCTCATGAGTTATATCATTAAAAAATATTTTTATGAAGTCAGTAAGTTGCAATAATACCTCTTCTAATAGACGCTGTAGTTACAATAATTAGTATGCTTGCATTTCATATGGTTAGAAAATTAATTTCTATTTGAATGCAAAATAGATATTTATAAATACTGGATCTTAACAAATTAACCATAGGTTATTGCTCATCAGGCAAAAGAATCAATAAGTAACGTCCCAGCAAGTCATATCTTATTTGATGACTTGGAATTCATTGCTGTGACAATGACCATGACAAACAGGTTCCTAGTTATAGTGGGTACTGTTACTTGGATTAACATTCTTACTGAAAACAATGAAAAATGCCAGATAAAATATAAAGACCCTAAACCCTAAGCTCTGAAAACGGGGAGCTTTCAGACTAGTTTCTGATGAAAACCTGAGGCACAGAGTTGAGACCATGAGAGCATGGAGCTGACTGCCCAGGAAGCACTTAGCAACAACACAAACAAAGGTTATCAGTGGGACCCCTGCACTCCCATCCTCCTAGCATACAGAGTTTTATGACTCACCTTACACAGAAATGGGCACCTGCAGAGAGGAGATTATACTCTCGAAGTAAGGAAAAACTAGATTCATTCACCAACCCATCCACACACATTCACACTCCTGACAACTGAGGAGGCTGCCCTGGGAAGTTATGATCTCAGACCTACATTATCAGGGATTTGCACACTGGGTACAAATGATGCTGATCTGAGGTACTGTCCCAATTGGCAGAGCCCTTAGGTGCCTGGCAGAAGGAAACATGCTATGGAGGAAGGAACATCCATAGTTGATTTCAGGGAATGGCCGCTAATGGATTTCAGGGACAATGACCAGCAAGGATAAACAATACTCAGGCTTCCAAGACAACAGGAAGATTTGGGCAAGAACAAGATATAACAGACACCACAGACAAAAGATGACTTTCATAGTCTTCTGATATTAGAATTACCACATATACTGTAGAACTACATTTAACAAACACGAATAAATAAGTCACGCACTAGAAAATATATACAGGGAACAGGAAATTATAAAAAGCAATACAGATTTGAAAATAAAAAAGACAAGCAGAATTTCTAGCAATGACAGACTACTACAAATGAAAAATAACCAAAATTAGAAACTCAACTGCTATATGTGGCAGCAGAAGGGGCACAGTAGAAGACAGGGAAAAAAAAAGAAATAAAATCATTCAGAATATAACACTAAAAAAGAAAAAGCTGGAATACACAAAAAGACAGTAAGAATTAGAAAAAAATGAGAAAGTTTAATGTATATGTGATCTGAATTGCTGAAGGAGCTAGAACAAGAGAAAGAATAAGCAGAGATAATGGCAGAAAGTTTTCCAGACTGATGAAAAAGAACAATCCACAGATTCAAGCAGCACAGAGAATCCTCAACAGAATAAGTAAAAAAAGAAATTTATATTTAGTTACATCATAGTGAATCTACAGAAAACCAAATCTACACCACCTCCCCCAAAAAACATTTTAGAAGGACCCAAGGGACAAAAACAGAGATTTCCTTCCGAGGAAAAACTTGAGATGAATCACCAACCTGTCAATGGCAACAATTCAGAACATAAGAGAATGAAATAACATCTGGGCAGTGCTGAAAAATAATACCAAAAACAACTACCAAACTGAAATTTAATACTCAGCAAAATATCCCTCAAGGAAGAATGACTTTATCAGACAGATAGTTTGCCACCAGCACATGTAAGCTAAAGGAAACTATAAAGGATGTACTTCAGTCAGAAATAAGTGAAGACAGGAGTGAAAACTAAGAAAAGAAGCATACAAAAGTAGTAAATACGTGAATAAATGTAAATGAACATTAACTATATTAAAGTAGTGATAGTAAAGTCTGGTGGATATTTAAAAGAGAGAAACAAAACAAGATAGACTTGAAAATCCCAGACAACAATAACATATACATCATGAGGGGACTAAGTGGAGTTAAGTAGGCTAAGGTCTGTATATTACTAAAAGAAAAGAAAGTTTCTTTTTAAGTTTAGCTTTTAATACATTAATAGGCATGATGTAAATTTTAAAGTAACCAGTAAAAGAATAGAAAGAAAATATATAAATACCAACCTTATATAGGGAAAAAACAAAATGAAAAATAAAATGTCAATAAAACAAGAAAGTGGAAGTAGGTAAGAAGAAAATAATGTATGACAATGTTTGAAAGAATATAGTAGAATGAAATCCAAACAGACCAACAATTACAGTGTGTAAATGAAGTACATGCTGTAGTTAGAAGTAAAAAAACTGGCCAAATTAATTTAATTTTTTAATTATGTATGTATGTATGTATTTATTTATTTATTTTGAAATAGAGTCTTGCTCTGTCGCCCAGGCTGGAGTGCAGTGGCTTGAACCTCCGCCTCCCAGATTCAAGCGATTCTCCTGTCTCAGCCTCCAGAGTAGCTGGGATTACAGGCAAGTGCCACCACACCCAGCTAACTTTTGCATTTTTAGTAGAGATGGGATTTCACTATGTTGGCCAGGCTGGTCTTGAACTCCCAACCTCATGTGATCTGTCTGCCTTGGCCTCCCAAAGTGCTGGGATTACAGGCATGAGTCATCCCGCCTGGCCCAGACAAATTAATTTAAAAATACTATATGATGTTTCTATTACATAGATCTAAAACATAAAAGTAGATGTTTGAAGGAAAAGAATGAAAAAACATATAGCAGGCAAATATTAATCAAAACAAAGTTTGCATGATTATGTTAGAATGGGACAAAGTAGAGTAAGGCAAAAAACATTACTAGATATAAAGAGGGCGACTTCACAATGATACAAGGCTGATTTCATAAGATGACATAATTTGAAATTTGCATACACCTAATAACATGGCCTCAAAATACATAAAACAAAAATTGTCAGAACTACAAGAAGAGATAAATTCATAATAGTAATAGGAGATTTATACACATCTCTTTCAGTAATTTATAGAAAAAGCAGGCCAAAATTAGTAAGTTTTTTTTTGTTTTGTTTTGTTTTTTTTTTTTTGAGATGGAGTTTCGCTTTGTCACCAGCCTGGAGTGTGGCAGCACAATCTCAGCTCACTGCAACCTCCGCCTCCCAGGTTCAAGCGATTCTCCTGCCCCAGCCTCCCAAGTAGCTGGGACTACAGGCACACACCACCATGCCCAGCTAATTTTTGTATTTTCAGTACAGACGGGGTTTCACCATGTTGGCCAGGATGGTCTTGAACTCCTGACCTCAAGTGATCTGCCCGCCTCAGCCTCCCAAAGTGCTGGGATTACAGGGGTGATCCACCATGCCCGGCCAACGACAAGATTTGAACAAGATAACTAATAAATTACTTGATGAACATATACTGAACACTGCACGGAACAGCTGCAAAATATGTATTTTTTTTTCAAACATACAGAATATCTACAAAAAATGACCTCATAATGGGCTATAAACCAAGACTTGATGAATTTCAACATATTAAAATCATCCAGACTACATTCTCTAACTTCAAAGCAGTTAAACTAGAAATCAATATACAAAGATAAATATAATGTATCCATGACGTTTAAATACATATATATTAATAACCCATGAGTCAATAAAGAAAAATATAAAATATTTTAACCAAAAGATTAAAACTATATATACCAAAACTTGTGGGATGATGCTAAAGCAGTATTTAAACCTAATCTGAAATGCATAAATTAGAAAAGAAGAAATATGAAAAATTAACAAGCTAAATATTTACCCCAAAAAGTTAGAAAAGGAATACAAAATAGACCCAAAGAAAAAGAAAGGAAATAAAAATAATTACAACAATCAAAGAACAAAGAAACAGAAGCTATTAGCAAAATGAAACAATGGCATTCTAAGCCATGTTTTATAAATTCAAATTTCTAAATCTGTCTTAAAAAAAAAACCAAAGTAGAACTGAGCTAATTCCAAGATGTCAGAAGCCACAGAATATAGTATTTAAGTGAAGGATTTAATGGGCATGCGCGCGCGCACACACGCGCGCGCACACACACACACACAAGTTAACTGTGTTTGAAGGGTGGGGGCAGAGGGTGGAGAAATATGTGAGGAAACAAACTGAAGAATTCAATTCTACAATGGTATCTATGTGACCATGAAGGTGTCAAAATCAACTTTTTCTTTACTTCATAATATCTTTTTTAAGTACAGTTTTTATTTCTAAATTAATTACTTTTATTCATTATTACAGGCAATTCACAACTCATGATTGACTGCTATCTAAAATTTTGCCTTTAGGGTTAGTTGTTGGAAATTTGAAAAACATTTTCACATCAAACTCTCTGCTGGGTTATGCTTTGGATGCCCACATAATTTGTTATCTAAAAGCAGTCACTATTGCTTGGGTCAAATGCTAAATGGGACAGAACACTGGAAACAGGCATGAGCTGGGGTACAAGAAACACCTCCTCCCTATACCAAATCGCCAGTGCTTCAGTGAGACGGGCAGGGGTGGGAGATGGGAAAGTTAAGGAGGAAAGGATGGAACCATGTGTCTGCTCCACAGCAGCTTCTAGGGAAAGCCACTGCCTGGCAAAACCTGATACTGCTCCTTGCACCATAAGCTAGTTGTCTTCCTAACTGGCTCCTCTTCTGGGGACCTTTCTGCAGAAAGAAAGGGAGGGAGGATTTCCTTCTCCTAAAGTCAACAAGCAGCTCACCTAAGGATCCTTCTAAGGCACAGTTTCTCAAATGGGAGCAATTTTGCCACCCAGAGGACATATGTCAATGTGTAGAGACAATTTTGGTTGTCATAATTGAAGGGAGACGGAGTGGGGCTACCAGCATCTAGTGAGGAGAGGTCAGGGTTTCTGCTAAACATCCCAGAATGCACGGGACAGCCCCATAACAAAGAATTGTCCATCCCAAAATGCCTTTAGTGCCAAGGTTGAGAAACCTTGCACTGAAGGTTTGTACTACCAGTTGCAACAAATAATCAGGCAAGAAGAAAGTAGGCTGAGGGATAGGTGTGGACCAGGAAGGAAAGAGAATAATAAAGAAAAACGCCAAGAAAGTCAACAAAGGGAAGGGATTTCCTATGTTCATCCTGCCAGGGTAGGGGGGTTCTGAATGGTTATTTCATGTGAGGAACACATATGAGCCAAGCACTGTAAACGAGGCCTCTTTATATAAAGAATTACCAAGTAAATTTAAAAGGAGCTTTTTTCAAAAGCTGCCAGAACTGACCGTGGAGCGATAGTCTTTCAATAAAATAGGATACTGTATTATTGCTTCAAAAGCTGACAATGTGATCTTGATAAATTCTTCTGATGCTGTCAGTCCTAGAAATACAGTTAATTATTATAGGTGTTTATTTACATGTTCTAAATCACAATATCAAAGTACCTCAAACAAAGACACAAAATGTTCCAGGGTCTACTCACCTATGGCTCCATCTATGTTCGTTTCTCCTGAGTCTACAGATTTAATATGACTCTGAAAAAAAATAAATTTTTAATAAATAGAGTTTCAAAGTAACTCTGAAATAAAATATAGGTAGCTTACATTTTGCCCAAAACTGTACCTATTGTTTTTAATAACTCATAGACAGTATTACTCTATACATATTATATTATTATAGTTACAAAAGTATATTAAATAATATACATAAAGTATAAACTATAATCTTTTTTTTTTTTTGAGACAGCGTTTTGCTCTTGTTGCCCAGGCTGGAGTGCAGTGGCCCGATCTCGGCTCACCAAAACCTCTGCCTTCCAGGTTCAAGTGATTCTCCCACCTCAGCCTCCTGAGTATCTGGGATTACAGGCATGTGCCACCACGCCTGGCTAATTTTGTATTTTTAGTAGAGATGGGGTTTCTCACGTTGGTCACGCTGGTCTCAAACTCCCGACCTCAGGTGGTCCACCTGCCTCGGCCTCCCAAAGAATCATTTTTAAATATACAAATCACTATCAATGAGATTTAATGTTGGAATAAAGTCAATGTTAACATAAGCATTTACAAAAGTGAGAATAATATAACTGATACATAACCATGTCCAATAATACACCACAATTACTTGCTCGCCATATCAGAAGAGAGTTCGAATGGCACCTAACCAGAGAAAACAGTCATCTCAAAGGAAGGTCAATCAAGCTTTAGCTACCCTGAGTACAAACTGTGTCAAGATAGTAGTTTCGCTCTCAAGGCCTGTCTTCAAATTTCGCCACTGTTTTGAGTTCCTCCTAGATACCTCTTATTCCAACCCCCTTATCTGCGCTCCCATGCACCATGCTAGTGCCTCCTTTGCAGGATGACTCCCATTGCTGTTTGAGAGGAAGGCCTTAGTAGCTCGGCTGTGAGCTCTGAGGCCTCAGCTCCCCAGATGAATGAGCTTCCTGGTCTCTGGCCAAATGCTCTGGACAGAAAAGGTACTCCATGACAATGAAACAATCACTGCCATGCTAGGCAGAGCACCCATGTTACTGACAGCAAGAACACTGCAACGGAGTTCTTGCCACTAGTAAACAAAATAATATATATATATTTATATATATTAAATATATATATAATTAAATATATATTAAACAAAATAACATATATTATTTTATATATGGTAACAAATAGCAAATAAAACATAAGATGACCTCGGAACTAAAAAGTAACTAAGTATAAGCGATTAGCCCACAGTAGAAATTGGTCTAACATAGGCCAAGCGCAGTGGCTCACACCTGTAATCCCAGCACTTTGGGAGGCCAAGGCGGGCAGATTACTTGAGGTCAGGAGTTTGAGACCAGCCTGGCCAACATGGTGAAACCCCGTCTCAATTAAAAATACAAAAATTAGCCAGGCATGGTGGCACACGCCTGTAATCCCAGCTACTCAGGAGGCTGAGGCAGGAGAATTGCTTGAGCCCAGGAGGCGGAGGTTGTAGTGAGCCAAGATCATGCCACTGCAGTCCAGCCTGGCCGACAGAGCGAGACTCTGTCTCAAAAAAAAAAAAAAAAAAAAAAAAAAAATATATATATATATATATATATATATATGTGTGTATGTGTATATATATATATGTATATATATATATAGAGAGAGAGAGAATAGAATCTATGTAACATATACAAAAGAACATAGGTGTGTATTTTGTGTTACAAAGAAAACCCTTAAACCCACTACTCAAGTTAAGAACTAAGACATTTCCAATTGGTTGTATAAACTCCCCCATCCCATCTGCCTACCTCACTTCCAGAGATAACCACTATCATGTATTTATCATTTTCTTGGTTTTCTTAAAATAGTTTTAACACATATACATGTGTCCCTAAATAGTATATTGTTTGTGTATTTTTGAATCTTACTGAAATTATACCAAGCTATATATAGTTCATACAAACAGAAGAGTAACCATTAAAATGCTAGAAAACATAAGACCTGAAATTGCAAAACAACTAGAGAAAAACAAAGGGGTAAACCTCCATGACATTGGTCTGGGCAATAATTTTTTTAGATCGGACCCAAACACACAAGCAACAAAAGCAAAAGTAGACAAATGGGATTACATCAACATAAAAAGCTTCTGCACCCTGAAGGAAACAACAGAGTGAAGAGACAACTTACGGAATGGGAAAAAAATATTTGTAAACCACGTATCTATGAGGGGGTGAATATGCAAAATATATAAAGAACTCAACTCAATAGTAAGAAAGCAAATAACCCAATGTTTTCAAATGGTCAGGCCAGGTGAAGTGGCTCACACCTACAATCCCAGCACTGTGAGAGGCCAAAGCAGGAGGATAATCTGAGGCCAGGAGTTTGAGACCAGCTTGGGCAACATAGCAAGACTGTCTCTGCAGAAAAATAAAAAATTAGCCAAGCATGGTGGCATGCACCTGTAGCCTTAGCTACTCAGAGGCTGAGGTGGAGGATCACTCGGGCCCAGGAGATCAAGGGTGCAGTGGGCTATGACGGTATCCCTGCACTCCAGCCTGGGTAACAGGGCAAGACCTTGTCTCCAAGAAAAGAAAAAAAAAAAAAGTCAAAGGATTGAATAGACATTACTCGAAAGAAGATATACAAATGGTCAATAGGTATATGAAAAAATGCTCAACATCACTAACCAGGGAAAGGAAAATTAAAACTATAATGAGATATCACTTCGCATCCATAAGAATGGCCATTATCAAAAAGATAAAAGATAACAAGGACCAGTGAGGATGTATAGAAAAGGGAACTCTTGCACACTGTCGGTGGGAATGTAAACTAGTACAGCCATTATGAAAAATACTACGAAAATTCTTCAAAAAAATTAAAAATATAAGTACCACATGATTAAGCAATCCAACTACTGAAATAAATACATATACATATATATATATATATATTTCTAAAGGAAATTAAATCAGTATGTTGAAGAAATATCTGCACTCCCATGTTCACTGCAGCTTTCTTCACAATAGTCAAGATATAGAATCAACTCAACTGTCCATCAACAGATGAACAGATTTTTTAAATGTGGCAAATATACACGATGGAATTGTTTTAAAAAGGAAATCCTGTCATTTGTGGCAACATGGATAAACCTAGAGAACATTATGTAAGTGAAATGAGCCAGGCACAGAAAGACAAATATCATGTGGTCTCACTTACAGGTGGGAACTAAAAAAGTAGAACTCAGAAGTAGAGAAGAGATGGTAGTTACCAGGGACTGGGGGTAGGGGAAAGACATTGGTCAAAGGACACAAAATTTTGAGTATATAGAGGGAATAAGGTATCAAGAGATCTAAAGTAAAGATCTGGGATTACACGCCTATAATCCCAGCTACTTGGGAGGCTGAGGAATGAGAATTGCTGGAACCCACGAAACAGAGGTTGCAGTAGGTGAGTATAGTTAATAAAGACGTAGTCCTGAAAATTGGTAATAGTAGATTTCAAGTTTTCTCACCACAAAAACAAATATGTGAGGTAACAGATATGTTTATTAGCTCAATTTAGCCATTCCACAATGTACACATATTTCAAAATAATCTGTTGTACACAATAAATGTATACAATTCTTATTCATCAATTTAAAATTAAATTTTAAAATGTTTTTAAAAAGAATGTTTTAAAGTTATAGGAAAATACTTAAATGCAACCTAAGTTTTTTAAAGGTAGAATACAAATCTATGGATACAGAAGGTCTCAACCATATTTATTTGTGTATGTCACATACATGTTATAGATACATAAATGTGTAGATACAAATGTATCTATACATTTGTATCTACAATACAAACGCATCTATATGAATGGAAAACATAAGAAAACAACAATATGTTAACAATGGTTGTCTCCTAGTGTAGAGTTACAGATAATTTTATTTTCTTCAAATTTCACTACACTTTTCCACATTTTCTTTAATAAGCATGAATTATAATTTAAATAAATAAGCATAAATTACCTTTAAAATAAGAAAAAAAAAACTTAAAGACATTTATCGTCTAGGTTATAAAGAAAATCAGAAAGCCTATAAAATGCAAGCCCTTTAAAAAGTGAAAACAGAGGACATCTTCAATTCTTTTTTGGTCTACAAATAAACAAAATGGACTTTAAAATGGAGTTTGTTTGGTTTTGTTTTGTTTTTTGAGACAGAGTCTCGCTCTGTCACCAGGCTGGAGTGCAGTGGCATGATCTCGGTTCACTGCAACCTCCGCCTCCCGGGTTCAAGAGATTTGCCTGCCTCAGCCTTCCAAGTAGCTGGGACTACAGGTGCGCGCCACCACGCCCAGTTAATTTTTGTATTTTTAGTAGAGATGGGGTTTCACCATGTTGGCCAGGATGGTCTCAACCTCCTGACCTCATAATCTGCCTGCCTCGGACTCCCAAAGTGCTGGGGTTACAGGCGTGAGCCACCATGCCTGGCCGAGTTAATTTTTAAAAGCAGCAATGTATGCTTTTCATGATAATTTTATTAAAATCATTTCACATAATTCCAAAATGGACACATAACTTTTATCGAATAAAATATACATTTGATGTTGAATAAGAAACTCAGAAAGAGAGATCTTTTGACTTAAACATATGTACGTAAATGTCTACGGATTACTAAGTAAAGAAGACACAGAGTAGTGTACGTAACAACAATCCCTTCCGTGTAATTCTCTTAAAAATATACACATAATACACAAATGCTGGTGATGTGAACAATAATTTTTGTGGAAGAGATCACAGGAAAGGACAAGCATTGCTTCCTTTGGGAACCTGAGGAGGTATGCTTCACTGCCTTTTCTGCCTTTCTCTTCCCTTGCGACTTTTTAACCACTCACATGTACTGTCTTTTTCACATATATATATAAATAAAGCTTGTCTAAATGCTGAAATCATTATTAATTATTTATTATGAAGAATTATGGGCTTCTTTTATTTCCTACCTTATACTTCCCCTATTTAATTTTTTTAAAATTCCCACAAATTTTTCATTCATTTACCAATTTCAATATTTTTTGATATATTTCTTCCTTCTCATTCTCAGTGTAATAGGGAGTAATGAGGTGAGAGTGAGGACGGGGTAGTAGGCATTGGAGATTCAAGGAGAAAGGAACATACAGTCATTGGCTGATGTGAATTTTAAGAGAGACCTGTCATTTGCACTGTTTCCCCCTCCCCTGCCCCCAGCCATATTCAGCCACTCAAAGCAGGGCTAGGGTAGGTGGAGACTTAAATTTAACTAGCTTTAAGATTTGTCAGAGAACCGGACGTGGTGGCTCATGCCTATAATCCCAGCACTTCGGGAGGCTGAGGCAGGCGGATCACTTGAGGTCAGGAGTTTGAGACCAGCATGGCCAACATGGTGAAACCCCATCTCTACAAAAACTACAAAAATTAGCCATGAGTGGTGGCACACGCCTGTAATCCCAGCTACTTGGGAGGCTGAGGAATGAGAATTGCTGGAACCCACGAAACAGAGGTTGCAGTGAGCCGAGATCGCTCCGCTGCACAAGCCTGGGAGACACAGGGAGACTCTTGTCTCAAAAAAAAAAAAAAAAAAAGATTGTGACTAATGCTGGACCAGGCATTCTAGGTGGAGTAAAGAGAAAGTGAAAAAGCAGAGCCCTGGCAGGGCAGGATGGTGAGCAGAAAGCAGGTAGGAACAATTAAGTTTCACAGGAGCTGAAGGGTTGTGGGAGTTGGGGAGGAGAGGAAATGAGCTGAAAATCAGGGGTGGTGGGCCGACAAGCGGATGCTGACAGTAAGGTCAAGTGTTTGACCATGGGACCAGGCAGCTGATGGGAAGACAGACAAGCTCTTGGGGAGAGAAGCAGCCAGGGAGCTGCAAGGCTGAGGCACTGGAAGGATCCTTCAGAGGGATATCAAATTCCCCACCAATGATGCAAGAGAGGCAAGGAGAGGCTCTTGGTGAGCCAAGTGCTAAAGGAATGCTGAGGAACTTTAAAGGCCAATGACCCAGAAATCTGCAGATGACCACAACACAGGGGGTGACACAATATCTTCTCATGGTGCAAACTTCAAAGATGGGAGTTTCAGCAGGGGAGCAAAAAAGACCACCCACCCTGAGCTAGGTCTGCTGGCTAGGGGGTGTGGAGCAGTGTGTGCCAGCGCTCTCAATATCATTCAGTGATCCCCAACAGGGGCTGAAAAAAAGCTCCTACAGCAAACTGGGATACAAATTCATGATATGTTAAAGGAAAAAAGACAAGAATATCTAGGTGGCAACAAATAAGTAAATATATACTATCATGTTTTCAAAAATACAAGAGTGCACTAGCTCTGGCTTTTCTGCAGCTGAAGCCAATATCTATCAATAAACCAGCATTCCTTTACATAAAAATCTACAGAGGGCAGGAAGTATAACCTTTCATAGTTATTTTTTGTAGAAAACTATAACCACCACAAGCCATCATACTTTCATAAACTAATGAGGCCAGAACTTAAACACAACAAAGTCTGCTTCCTCTGCTCATTAATCAAATGCATTTTCAAAAGGACATAAGAAATATAGTGAATGTTAGGTTAATACACATCATGAGCTCTTGAAAATATTTCCTTAATTTACTACTTCCTGTTTCCCAGCCCAATTCAATGGAGGACCAAAAGAAGCATGGTATTCACCACAGAACTTCCCCAGAGACTAGACTGCTGAAACCTGGAGAGGGAGCTGAGTAAGACAACAGGCTGCTTCTGCCAATAAGAAGTGAAAATAGCAATTATCAGCTGGGTAGTCCTCTTTTTCCAGGAGTCTTTCAAAGCTTGATAATGGTTTAAAATTACTCTGCTGAATTGTTTCCAAATGCTAGTCTCTTTAAAATATAAGGTGACCAAAACTTCATTTTCCTTGGGGGAAAAAAATTTACAAAAAATTAATTCTTGTATTTATGCCTCCATATATAAGAAGTATCCTGAATTTTTGTACCAAAAAAACAAAAAATGTCTGTAGGTCAAATAGGCAAACCATGCCTTAGTGCCATTATAAAAATGAAGTCAATGGGAAGCACAGTTCCAATCCCCGCTTCTCCAGTCTGTTCCTTAAGAACCCTTCTAATGCACAGAGATCACACTAACCCTGGCTGCTATCTCCACATCCACCCCAAGGCAGGCCAGCAGCTCATGAAGAGCTGCCTCAGGGGAAGCCAAGAAGTTCTTGGCTTGCTGCTACTGGATACAGCTTCTAAAAGTGGACTAAGCTTGAATATCCCAATTAAATCATATCTTTAAAATATGAAAGGACAATATGCCTGCCATAAGACAATAGCTACTGCATGAGATACATTTTGAGAAATACTGAAAATAATATTTATCTCCAGATGTACCAGTAAGTCTTTCAAAACACAATGCTGGGAGAGGTGGCTCATGCCTATAATCCCAGCACTTTGGGAGGCCAAGGTGGGTGGATTACTTGAGTCCAGGAGTTCAAGACCAGCTCAGGAAAGATGGTGAAACCTCATCTCTTCGAAAAATTTTTAAAAATTAGCCAGGCATGGTGGCACACACCTATAGTTCCAGCTACATCTGAGGCTGAGGAGGGAGGATTGCTTGCGCCTGGGAGGCGGAGGTTGCAGTGAGCCTGATTGTGCCACTGCACTCCAGCCTGGGTGACAGAGCAAGACCCTGCCTCGAAAAAAGAAAAAAAGCAAAAAAACAAGCAAAAAAAAAATTCCACGATGCTAAGTATGTAAATATGAATGGACTACTTCCCTATGTCACCAGAACCAAATAAGCACTATGCTCCGGACAATTTCACATAATCGTTCTGTGGATTGGGCTACAGAACGTTCATAACTATGCATCCCCACCACTACCACCAAAAAAAAGAAAAAAAAAAAGCCCTCTCAAATAGTTTAGGAAGCCTTTGCCTAAAAAAAAATTAAAAATTATTTTAAAGCAGAAAACTCAAAGGGCTTTAATATGCTAATTTGCAATGTAAATTTCTAAGGGTCTGTAGAATGTTGGATGAGTAGACTAGACCTCATAGCAGCAGTAAGGCACTGTAACTTGAGTAACATTTTTGCTATCTTCTGGAAAAATTATGAATTCATAGAAGCAACATTCAACTCTCAACAATTCACAATAATGTGCACAAGAACTGTATGGATAACTAAATCCAGGTCCTGAATTTTAGTCAATAATTCTCTCCCTTTGCTAGTATTTCATCAGTGCCATTAACACTGAGTATACAAAAGGTGAACACACAGTTAAGGCCAACAAACAAACACAATAAGAAAAATAATTCAAGAATTCTGGGACTGGGCATGATTCAAACTACGAAAATAGACTGAAGAGAGGCAAAAGACTTTCATTTTATTTCCCTAAACTTCCTCTAATTGGGTGATACTATCAAGAAAAAAACTGCTAAAATTTTTTCAATATCTTAATGATCTCTACACCAGCCAAGTTATTTTCCATTTCCTAAAGGTGCCTATATTGAAAAGACCCAACAGAATACCCATAGAAAAGTCTTTATGGACACACTCAGTGTGGCCTCCTCCCTTGTCTCTGAACACAGAATTACAAGGAGCAGACGAGTTCTCCCCAATATACATAGAATTTCTGAAAGTCCATAAAGACTTTTCTGTTGGAAAATCTTGGTAATTCCTTAAAAACCTAAAGCATACTCAGTTAATGTAGGCAGAAGAAAATACTACACATGGAAAAAAAAGACAGGGAGAAAGAACACAAGACAATTATACCTATCCCAAACAAACACTGTGCCAAAATAATCCAAGGTGGGTTACCATAAAAAAATTACTAATTTCAGGCGTCAATATGCCAACGCAATGGAATTGTAAATAGAAAAATCATAGTCATGTTAAAATGATGCCTATGCTGTACTTAAAAACAGGTAAAAAGATGGTGGTAAATAAAAATTCTCATAATTTGCAAATTCATAAATGTGGTACCAAAATTATAGACTTTCTGGAATTCAAGATTCAAAGTACTCAAATGATAAAAATCTGAAATTGAGCACAAAGGGACCTTTACTGCAATGCTTCCTAAAAATCAGCAACCGTCACTCAACATTTATACTTATAAACATCATACTTCACCCTATGATGAACTTTCTAGAAAACCATATCCTCACTTGTTGTGGCAATCTTTTTTTTAAAAAATTCCAAACTAACAATAAAATTGAGATGCTGACCTCATTTTAACTAGTTACCTCTATGGCATTTTGAAAATCTCTGTTCAGTTTATTATTAATATCAAAGTAAGACTGGAGAAGCTCTGTGACAAATGTTTTAGCTTTCCCTCTGTATTTCCCTCCTCATTTTATCAACCATATATACTGTAACTACTACTGGCAAGGGAAAAAGATAACATAATTCATGAGCTAAACAAAAAGAATTTTTGTGAGCAAAAACAGAAGTGAAAGATAATGCAATAACTTTTCATTTCTACTTGTATCCTCAAAATTAAAGAAAAAGCTAAACTGAGCTTAACATAGAGAAATGCCATCATAAGAAGAGACACTGTGGGGGCTGGGTCAGGAAAATCGCTTGAACCCAGGAGGCGGAGGTTGCAGTGAGCCAAGATCGCACCACTGCACTCCAACCTGGGCAACAGAGCGAGACTCTGTCTTTAAAAAAAAAAGAAACTGCACATGATTGGACAATATAAGCCGAAGTAAACAATAATGATACTATATTCCCAGCATTCCATTTTCACCAGTTTTATTATATTTTTTCATGATGTTTAATACCAAAATCTATGAAAGTGTTCCTGTGGACATATTTACCCTATTTGGGCTGTCTCTGAACAAAATACATTATCAGGAGAGAATGTGTTTTCTCCAAATGTCAAATTTTATTACAGTCAACAGATAAAAATATTAAAAGGTCACTTCCCTAGAGACAAATAAATACCAACAGGATTTTTAAATTACCTCATTCTGACATCAAATTCTACAAACAGTAGAGGCAGTCACAATTTTATTAGAAACAAGGAAAATTTCATGTTACTCACAAGAATAGTTCCATAGCTGAAAAGAAACTCTTCTGTCACAACTTGAGGTCGAAATACCTGTGTGATGAGAGTTTCTACAGATTAAATTCTGGAAGCTATGTACAACGTTAGCTCAATAAAAAAAAAATGTTTTGAGTTGAGGATTCTCAGCTCCAGTTTACAAAGATAAGAGGCAAATTTATATCCTTTTCCTCCTCAATACAATAGTACCTGTGAAGTTACCAGGTGAAGCACTATAGGCATCAGGGGGAGACACATCTTCAGCTGTTTCACTTGAACTGTTGATGGGTGTTTACGTCCAGAAACATTAGCCAAGGAGTTAAGAATGTCACCTGTGAAGCACAGCCCAGAGCATATGTGGAGGTTAAAAACCACAAATACTTAGGAGCCACTGGTCATTGCTTGAATACCCATGGGACTTCTAAGGTAATTAATCTCCAAATAAAATAAGCAGATATACTTATTCACAAGTACTGAAATTACAACAGACACTTATGGCCTCCGGGGACAGAATGTGATATTCTGCAAAGACACTATAAATAAACTTAACGTCTCATTTGGAAATGAAAAATAAAATTTAATAAATTATTATAATAGAGTAATAGCTTTAGAAATTTTTTTTGTATTTTCCAAATTTCAATCATGAGCACTTGTTGCTTTTGCAAACAAGAAAATATATTTAAAATAATAAATGGGCCAGGCGCAGTGGCTCATGCCTATAATCCTAGCACTTTGGGAGGCCGAGGTGGGCAGATCACGAGGTCAGGAGATCGAGACCATCCTGGCCAAAATAGTGAAACCCCATCTCTAATAAAAACACAAAAATTAGCCCGGGCATGATGGTGTGCGCCTGTAGTCCCAGCTACTTGGGAGGCTGAGGCAGGAGAATCACTTGAATCTGGGAGGCGAAGGTTGCAGTGAGCTGAGATAGTGCCACTGCACTCCAGCCTGGGCGACAGAGCAAGACTCTGTCACACAAAATAATAATAATAATAATAATAATAATAATAATAAGTGAACGAATTACAGAACACGACTTACAACTATCAAAAAAAGAGAATAGGTTGGAGGTAAAAAGAGGTCAATTCCCAAAACTTCTCATTGGATGATAAATCTAACAATAAATAAAACTTGCTTTGTGGACATCAGAATCTTATCGCCATACCCTAAAACAGGATAAGTCCGGTAATAAAGAATTTAGCTACCAACTGACCAAATTATAGCCTTCAGGTTTGAGGTAAAAAAGCTTACAATCCGAAATAAATTTTGAGAGGCTCTATTTTCAGTCATCAACAGGCAAAAATAATCTCCTAAAGCATCAGTAAGGGGCAAAAAGTTGCTGTCAGTTAGCCTTGAAGATATTTTCATTACTTTGATTTAATGTTCTGAATTCCTGAAACTAAGTACCCTCTACTATAATAGCTTGGATCACATTTAACATTCTAAACATTTCTGGTTTATAGCTACATCTGCTGGAAAAGCATGGAATGGGATTTAAGCTACACATACATGCTCCCAAGGTTATTTTAATTTCTGCAAATAACAATGAAATAAGGTATTTCTTTAGCTGTAATAAACATCCTTTGCAAATCATTATTAGATGTTTTATCTTAAGATAAATTTTTCAAACCAAAGAAAGTTTCAAACTTTAAACTTTAAATGAATATCAAAATTCCTTAACATCACATTTTAATATTCAAAATTAAAATCCATGCATTTTTATTCTCATTTATTGTGGGAGTTAAAAAATGATTATATGGCAGTAGAAAATGGAAAGACAGATAACAAAGGCTGAGAAGGGTGAATGGATGTGGAGGGATGAGGAAAAAAAGTGGGTCAAAGGGTATGAATACACAGTAAAATAGAAGAAATAAATTCAGTGTTTGATAGCAGAGCAGGGTGATTATAGTTAACAAAAATGTATTATAGGTGGGTGACGGACACCCTAAATACCCTGGCTTGATCACTATGCATTTTATACATATAACAAAATTTCTCATATACCCAATACATTTGTATAAATAAAAGAAAATCTTGTTTCAGCAAGGGAAAAAAAATAAATAAAATCTATTCAAAGTTTTTTTAACAATAAATAAATTTGTGCTCTAATTTCAAGAGAAAATTCTTTTCTTCTGATTTAGGCAAAAAAAACTTACGAAAAGTTACCCCCAAATACTAGCATAAGTCCAATTTTAAGCAATTAAACCGCTTTTCTTTTGTATATTTTCTAAAATGGCCAGTTTACCTCGGATCACACCTTAATGTGGCATTGTCTCATCATGCCTCATCATGTCATTGATGCAAAATAATTACAAAAACAGATAAAGAAAATTTAAATCTTGAAACTACATATTCGTAAAAAAGTGTCTTTGCATTTGCCTTCAAGAACAGACAAGTAAGAATAAAAAAGAACTGATGCCTAAAAGCCAAGTCTTAGAAACGTAAAAGCAGAAACGAGGCCTGAGGATGAGACTCCAATTTACCCAGGATTCGTGGCAGCTCCTGCACAATGTGACAGATGAGAAGATCCAGGCATTTGGACAGGTATTCATTGCCACTTTGCTGCTCCTTGCCTGGAGTGGTCTTTCTGCTGTCTCTCTCGATGTACATCACCAGTCTACATACAGGAAAGTGCAAAGATTACCTCTCATGATAAAACACTTGATAGCATCTATCCAAAAATGCCACCAAGGCAAGTGTTTCCAGAGGGCACCCTCCCAATCATATTGACGTTTAGATTTGTAGCAACTTGTCGGGCACAATTTTTGCCTCAGAAAACTCAAAACATTTATAAAGAAAGAAAATAAAGCAACTTCAGATCTCTCTGCTAATATCCTGATTCCATTTGCCTTGGCCAATGGAAACGAACAATATTCTCCAGGTGATAAATGAAAGACAAAGAGATGTCTGGACAGAAGAGGGCTCTTTATGTTTCAAAGGTTCTAAGTAAAGCCACAAGTTAACTGCATATTTGTTTATCATTAGTATTCAATTTGCTTGGGACCCTAGATAATTCACATGAATTTCAATTGTCTCATCCAAAGAAAATGTTTCATTTTAACACTGGGTTATACAGATGGCAGACAATATCTAAATATCTGGCTTTTACGTGTCTCTTTATCTACTAGTTTTATGATACCTGCCTTTTAAAGCTAACTTATTTCTTCTTTCAAACTACTGGCATTCTTTAAACATTCATTTCTGAACCAACCACTTCCAACCCGGAACTAGGGAGTCTACTGGACCATCACCTTAGACATTTAAGGTGTTACTACAAACTTTTAGGTCCTCTCCACATTTTCTCCCCTTTGCTGGACCTACTAGTCATTTTCTCAAGTTCCCATTCCCCCCCAACTCCCTACAGGGCAACAAGTCCACTGATTTCACCATGCAAAAGGCCCTGTAAGGCAGTCTCCCTGGTTACCATCATCCATCTATCCATTTCTGTTATTCTCACCCATCCACCCAACTTTTACTTCTCAGGAAGAACTTCCAACCAATTTCCATTGTAAATTGGAGTTTTATACATAATATACACATATACATAAAATGTATTGAAATCTTGATACTTAGCATTTATGTGGCTCTCTCAATAGACTTATGCATGCATTTGCGTTTCCATGTATTACTATTTGCACCCCATCACGTGAGGATGAACCCAAATCAGAAAGTTAGCCTTGATTCTGTATCAGTCAGTTAGCATCTTCTGTTCTAGTCACCAATTATGTGGCTAGAGCCATAATCACTGTTCAACCTACTTGTTCCTCAATCGCCTTCAATCTGGCTTTCTCTCTCATCACTATCTCTGAAGTCACATGACATCAAATCCAATGGGCCTTCATCTGCCTTCAACTACACAAGTCAACAGCATTCAATACTGTTGCCACTCCTGCTGTTCCTCTATCATAACCTCATCCTTTATTAGCTTTCTTCTCCAGTTTCTCTGGTTGTTCCTTCTCTGTGTCTTTTGCTGGTTCATGCGCTTAAATGCTGAAGTCTATCAAGACTGAGTTCTAGGCCCACAACTATCCTCTAACTGTTTAACACAGGCTATCTCATTCCTACCAATGATTTAAATTACCACTTATCTATACAGATATCTTCCAATTACATATCTGCAGCTCAAACACGGTCTCTAAGTTATATGCCAATATATTCAACTGCTGACTTGACATCTGATTTTATCTGTCTTAAAGAGGTTCAAACTCTGTATATCCAAAATAAAAATCATCATCTCACCAAACCTGGTTGTCTTCCAGAGCACAATATCCTACGTATAGTATCACTCTCTACCTTATTAAACAAACCAGAAAACTAGGAGAGTCATCCTTAACACTCCTTTTCTCTCACTTCCCATATTAAGTCAATCACTGAATATTCTTCCAACTCTTTCACTTCTCCACTCCAAACCAATAGCAAGCTACCATATTTCCTTCTCCTGGACTATTACAATAGGCTTCTAGCTAACTAGTCCATCTGCTTCTACTCTGCCACTCTAATCCTTGCACACTCTACATCTAAACTAATCTTGTCCATCAGGTCACTCTCCTATTTAAAACCCTTCCATGGCATCTCATTGTTCTTCACATAGGAGTTCTTAAAACTCCCTATCATGAACTTCACGGCCTGACCCCCAATTACTTCTCCAGTTTCGTCTTGTTTTCTCTCCCTCCTGTCACACTGGGTTCTCTGTCTCTTAAATACAGTACCTCCCCATGCAACAAGCTACTGCCTCTGCCTAGATGGCCCTTCTCTTCCCTCTTTGCCAATAAATTCATATGCATATTTCATAACTCACTGTACTCTCCAATGATTTCCTTAAATTAAAGCCCTCTATGGTACTGTCTCATAGCATGGAAGGATTACCCAACTGCAATTTTAAAAGATATTTTTAATTATCTGATAATGTTTGTCACCCCAGTAAACTTAAAAATACCTAAGGGCAAGGACTATATCTGATTCTTCTCACCACACCCTTCCACTTCTGCGCACAGTTCTTAACTCTAATTAAGTGTTCAATAAATATTAGCTGAATAAGTAAATATTGCTGTTGAAACTGCCATAAAGTTCTATCTAGTTCTCCACAGCAATTCCTTCTCATTATTCCCAAGGCCCATTTCTTAATTCTGCTATTTAGTGTGTGCTTGCTTAAAATTTATACCGCATATAAAAAGCTAAAAAAATAAAAAACTTCCACCTAGAAAAAAATACCAGAAGCAAAAAGACCAACTGGAGAAAAATATTTCCATTCCAAATCACAAAATGTTAATATTATAAATGTACACACACATATGCATGTGCCCCCAGATAATAATTAGAAAAAGACTAACAAAAGAACAGGAAAAAATGAGCAAGGACTAAGAGAAGGCAGTACACATAGAAGAAAATATAAATGGTTCAAGAAAAAGACATTCCATTCCGCTCCTAATAAAAGAAATATACATACAATGACATCTATTTTTACCTCATGGGGCCAACACTCAGAAAATTTGACAAGACTGCCATCAAGACTCTGAGGATACTGACACTCTAGTTCATTGCTGTTGGAAATGTAATCGAGTATAAATCCCAGGCAGAGTGAGCTGGCAATAATTTGAAAATTAATAATCTAGTAATTTCATCTCTAGGAACAAAGTATTCAATAGATATACCTGTACACATATGATATGACACATACACATAGTTTGCTATTTATAATATCAAAAAATTGGGGTAGGAAGTATTTAGCAAAAGGGGACTGGTTAAATAAAATATGGTACATAATTAGAATGCAGCTGTCAAAAAGAAGCAGCTCTTTATACACTACATGAAAAAGCTACAAGATATGTTTTTAAGAAAATAAGCAAAGTTCAAAATAGGGAACTTTCGCTTATAAAGGGAGGGAAATAATCCATATTCATATTTGCTTAGATTTTTAAAAAATCCAGAGGGATAAATAAGCTAATAAGGATGCTTAATTTTGCATGGTGGTAATCCAGGGTAATGGAAGCAGATGAGAAATTTTTCCCTTTGAATTTTTTTTTTTTTTTTTTTTTGGTTTTTGAACCATGAGTATGTGTTACCTACTCAAAGCTTTTAATGTAAATATATATATATATATATATTTTTTTTTGAAACAGAATCTCACTCTGTCACCCCTGCTGGAGTGCATGCAGTGGCACAATCTCAGTTCAATGCAACCTCTGCCACACGGGTTCAAGTGATTCTCCTGCCTCAGCCTCCAGGGAAGCTGAGATTACAGGCACCTGCCACCGCGCACAGCTAATTTTTGTATTTTTAGTGGAGACGGGGTTTCACCATCTTGGCCAGGCTGGTCTTCAACTTCTGACCTCGTGATCCACCCGCCTCAGCCTCCCAAAGTGCTGGGATTACAGGCGTGAGCCACCACGCCTGGCCAATGTTTTTAAACATTAAGTAATATTGTTGTCCTACAGAGCCTTTTTAAAAACATTTTTTAGGAGATATAATGCTCAATTTCCCAGGATATCCTACCAAATAATAAATGCTGAGTGCAAGGCAAACAGACAGCCCGATTTGTAAGATTTATGCTTTCCCACAGTGTCAAGTGTAAGGCTGACTTTACAAAAGAAGTAAACCAACAGTACTCCAGCAGTACCCCAAAACTTAATTGTGGTTTGTGTCCATTACAATTCCTAGATTCTTTCTTTCAGCAGGGTCAAATCTTTTACCTTGACAATATTGAAACAAAGATGTCAACCAAATCTGGAAGCAATTCTCACCTGTTGCACTTTCAGACAGTGTGATCTTGTACAAATTAAACTCTTACAAACTTCAGTTTTCTAATTACAAAATGGGATAATGCCCGCCTTATAGGACTGCTGTGAGGATGTAAATGAATGCGGTACATTCTCAGGAAACGGTAGCTACTATCATCACCACCACCAAATTTGGGATACTGCTTTCTTGAGTACACAAATCTTAAGAGAAAATCCCTAGAGAAGGCTAACACTCTGTTTTTCATCCCACTCTCTGAATCATGAATCACCATGCTCAAAAGTCCTGCCCCACTTCCCCTGCATTTTGAAGAACTGCCTCAACTTATTAAAATGAAAGACAGACCGGGTGCGGTGGCTCACACCTGTAATCCCAGCACTTTGGGAGGCCATGGCGGGTGGATCACCTGAGGTCAGGAGTTCGAGACCAGCCTGACCAACATGGAGAAACCCCGTCTCCACCAAAAAAATACAAAAATTAGCCAGGCGTGGTGGCACATGCCTGTAATCCCAGCTACTTGGGAGGCTGAGGCAGGAGAATCTCTTGAACCTGGGAGGCAGAGGTTGCAATAAGCCGAGATGGCACCACTGCACTCCAGCCTGGGCAATAAGAGTGAAACTCCATCTCAAAAAATTAATTAATTAAAATTAAATAAAAATAAAATGAAAGAGAGCCTGACATCTCTTCAGAGATTAGAATTTGATGCCATTAAAATTGTTCTACTCCTTTTGATATAGGAAGAATAGAAACATTTTCTTTAAGGAAATAGTTTTGTCTTCATTAAACATGCAGAATATATAACCATTTATTTAACCCATCATCCTACTAAAAGACATGAGGGGTGCTTTCAGCTTTTCTTCTCAAAAAGCAATGCTTGAGAGACACTGTTTCATCTGTCTCCTGGTACACATGTGCAAGAGTTGCTAGGGTACATGTATAGGAATGGAAACTCAAATATTCAACTTCACGACACTGCCAAACTGGTTCCCAAAGTGGTTGTCCCAATTTATTCCCACCAGTAGTGTATGCGTTCCCTCTGAGTTACAACCTCACCAATACCTACTGGTATCAGATTTAATTTCTACCCATCTATTTATGGGGTTTAAAGTGGTACCTTTAGTCTTAATTTGAATTTTCATAATTATTAATGACAGAATATTTTGGTATTTATTTGCTGTTCATAATTCCTCTTTTCTCAGGAAAATGAAGGGAAAAGAGGAATTATGAACAGTAAGTGCCTGAAAATGTCTGTTTCTGAAATGCCTGTTCAGGTCTTTTGCTCATTCTCCCATTGGGTTGTTGATCTTTTGTTATTGATTTGGAGGCATTAATTATATGGTCTGGATCTTTTATCTTCTTCCTCTTTGTCCCCTTCTTTATCCTCTTTCTTCCTTCTTGTTTCTCCTCCTCCTCTTGTCTTTCACATTGAAGTCCTCAATCCACTAGAAATTGACTGATCATGTGGGTTGAGGTGGGAATCTAATTTCATTGTTTTTCCAAGTGGACGAGCACTTGTCTGGTACTATTTATTGAAAAGGTACTTCTAAAACCAACAGTGAGGAAAGAGGGGTAAAAGATCAAATATTTGGCAAAATCTGATTAAAAAGCAGTTTGAACCTTAAATTATCTCCTCTGGCCAATATATGTAGGTAACTGCCACTAGGCTTGCACTCAGGCAAAAGTTTAAACATTTATTCTCTAGAGAAAATAAAAACCATCTGGACTGAGAAATAGCAGACCAAGATTAAGAGAGGACTACCAAACTGCAAACAGGGGACTAAGTAAATTTATGCACAGTAAATACTGAAACTTCATCTCCCTTAGCCCAGTGGGCGCCTGGGACTCTGGTAGCCCAGTCGTTTCCTTCCGAGCATGTGACTGGAACACTCTGCATGTGCTCTTCTTTGGCAAAACTAAATAGCCCAAGAGAAATAGCCAGAGACATTCATGCTAAAGTTCACATTAAAAATGCCTGTACAGATGATCTTAATGTAAAGCTCAAAGTCAAAATTCACCAACACACTGAGAACTTCTAAAATAGGCTGTCATTCCCTCAACTCTTAATCATAAGGAGATCAAACATTACCAAATAGCTGAAAGCCTGATTTATCTGTTCTACATTTATGTCTGCTGGTATTCATCCACATTCTTTTTCATTGCTGTGTAGTGTTCCGGTATGTGAATATACCATAATTTACTTACTCATTTTGTTGTGGATGAACATTTGGGCTATTTCAATTAATGAATAGGGCTAAGCATAACTTATGCTGGATGCACGTAAACATTTCTATTGGATATATCTGTATCCTTGGAAGTAAATTTGCTGGGTCACAAAGCATGCCTCGATTCAGTTTCATAGACACTGATGATCAGTTTTCTAAAGTGATCATTATGTCAATTTATACTCCAACAGGTAGATATAAGAATTCCAGTTTTTCAGCCAGGCGCGGTGGCTCACTTCTGTAATCCCAGCACTTTGGGAGGCCGAGGTGGGTGGATCATGAGGTCAGGAGATCGAGACCATCCTGGCTAACACAGTGAAACCCATCTCTACTAAAAATACAAAAAATTAGCCGGGCGTGGTGGCGGGCGCCTGTAGTCCCAGCTACTCGGGAGGCTGAGGCAGGAGAATGGCGTGAACCCGGGAGGCAGAGCTTGCAGTGAGCCAAGATTGCACCACTGCACGCCAGCCTGGGCGACAGAGTGAAACTCTGTCTCAAAACAAAACAAAAAAAAAAAATCCAGTTTTTCTATATCTTTGCCAAAACCCTACATTATCAGGCTTTTTAATCACAGCCATTCTAGTGGGTATATGTTGGTAACTCATTGTGATTAAACTAAATTTTCCTGATGACTAATTAGGTTAAGCATCTTTTCAGGTGTTAATTGACCATCTGGAGATAACCAGTTTTGTAAACTGTTTGTCCAAGTCTTGTGCTCATTTTTCTATTGGGTTATCTGTCCTCTTCTCCTTGATGAAGTAAGTCTGTACATATTTCTGTTAAGAGACCACTGTTGATTATATATGTCGATTATGAATGTCTCTTACTCTGTGGCTTATCTTTTTACTCTTTTAATGTCTTTGAATGAACCATAATTTTAAGGTAGCCTAATTTATCAATATTTTCCTTTCTGACAATGCTTTTGTGTTCTGCTAAAAAAAATTTCAGTCTACACAAAAGTCATGAAGATATTTTCATATGCTATCTACCAGAAGCTTTACTGCTTTACCTTTACAAATTTAAACAGAAAATCATAAAATCTACCTGTATTGATCTTTGGTACAGTACAGCTTAGGAGTAAAAGTTTTTATTTCTTTCCTATATTGATATCTAAATTATCTATTATCGTTTATTATAAAACCCACAATTTTCTGTTTTCCTCTATATCTCTCCCACTATTCTTCATGTCTTCTATACTTTTGTCTCTCTACACTGATCTCAGACTTCTCCCAGAAAGCATTTCTCTGCTTCAGAGAGTCTAATCTGTTAGCCAAATCCACTGACTTGTTACTTTCAATTATTGTATTTTTCAGTTCTAGAATATCCATTTGGGTTTTTTTTTTAATAGTTCTAGTTCTCCACTGAAACCCTTAATCTTTCAAATTCCTTGACTATATTAATCACAGTTATTTTAAAGTCTGTATCTGATAACTCTATTGCCTGTATTCCCTATGGATACTGTCTCTCTTGTTGATTTTATTGCTTTTATTCATATCATCTTGTCTCCTCATAGGCCTTATTACTTTCTATTGAGTATTAGACTCTATACCTGAAAACCACGGAGATATTGAGGCCTAGGGTTACGGTTAGACTTCTTCAGACAGGATTTGCATTTGCTTCTGGAAGGCAGCTAAAACACCAAACAATCTAGATCATCTTAATCCAAACAGAGACTGAGATGATTCAAAAATGAGCTTCTCTCCCTGTTTTGGGAAATCCTCTATATCAGTAACAGCTACCCCAGAAACAGAAAACAGAGAAAATAGAAATGGTTATCTTTTGGCAGTCAAGGAATCCAAATGAAATCCTCTCCAAATTTACAGAGTATAAAAAAAGCAAATTCACACTTGTCTATAAGGAATAAATTTTTCTCTAAAGTTTAAATTATCCATTATAAAATTTGATAATGTGTTGCTTAACTACCATGGTTTGAAATATCTTTCACTTAAGGCAAAAACTATTCAAATCATTTTCAAACACTAGTACAGACTGTTAATACATAAGAAAATATCCATTACATCTGCTGGGAGAAATAAAAAACTAATGGGATCCATAACAGTTTAAAACTAACTGTAGAATGATGCGCCATTTCTTCATGCTCTCCCCAATGCCTCCCCATTACAAGATGTGTTTTCACAGCTACAGTAGAATAAACTGACTTCACTGACAAGAGAACATTATTTTCTAAAAGAATTCACATCTATAAAGGAGACAAAATGTGGAAACATTTGAGCATAGTGTCCCACAAATACTTCACAAGTGTTCTACGAAAACCAGCAAATGATATTTCTCAGTGTTCTACAAGGGTATATCAAGTTAAAAAGATAACATACTGAAAAGAAATCCAAATAAACTGCAAATAAACAAGATCAGATCAATTCTCCTTTGTGTCCCTTACTAATTTTTTTGAGACAGAGTCTTACTCCATCACCCAGGCTGGAATGCAGTGGCATGATCTCAGCTCACTGCAACCTCCGCCTCCTGGGTTCAAGTGATTCTCCTGGATCACCTTGTAGCTCTGATTACAAGTATGCGCCACCACGCCAGGCTAATTTTTGTATTTTTGTTTTGTTTATTTGTTTCATTTAATTTTTATATTTTTAATAGAAATGGGGTTTCACCATGTTGGCCAGGCTGATCTTGAACTCCTGACCTAAAATGATCTGCCCACTTCTGCCTCCCAAAGTGCTGGGATTATAGGCATGAGCCACTGTGCCTAGCCAACTATCTTTAATAGTATTATTTCTCCCCAGGACATACCCATTTCCCAAACTACTGTCACTCAAACCCCTGCATTTCTCTCCATTTATCTCTCTGATTCATTCCCTCTAATCTGACCACAATTTTCTTACTCTCATCACCACAGGAATCCTATGCGCATTGCACACACATCCACCTTTACATAACTCTGATAGGCCTTCTATTAAGACCTCCTGCTATACCTCTGTGATTCTAAGGCCAAACTCAGCAAGTCCTATGCCTAATATCTCCACCAGTACAATGTCTACAGCAAAATGAGTTCAGTGAGTACAAGGATGATGACATCAGTTTATTCATTCAATAACTATTTACCGTGTCTACTATGTGCTAAGTATTTTTCTAGTTGATGTAGATACAACCCATGGAGTGTATATTCAAGTCCAATGAAACAGACAGCAAACAAGCAACCAGAAAATAGCTTAGGTGGTGACAAGTACTATGGAGAAAATTAAAGAAGAGTAAGAAAACTAGTCACTTGCCAGAGAAAACCTCTCGACAGGATGTCATTGAAGCAGAGACCAGAAGGGGTAAAGCAAGCGTGCAATGTGGACAAAACATTCCAGAAAACTGTTAAGCCACATGCAACATCCCAAAGGCAAACACAAGCTTGCTGTGTACTTGTGTAGCTACAGCACAGTGTAAGAAAAGATCAGAGAGGTAACCAGGCTCCAAACCATGTAAGGGATTGTATGCCATGGTAAGAAGCTTGAATTTTACTCTCAAGGAGAAAGAGTGGCATGATCTGACATGTGGTTAAAAAAAAATAGCATTCTGGATACTGTGAGGAAGATAGACTATGGAAATGTAAAAAGGAAGACCAGCTGAGAAGCAACTGTAACAATTTGGATGAGAAGTCATGGTGGCTTTGGTTAGTGTGGTAATGAAGAAATGGTGTTAATTGATGAGATTATGGATATTTTTTCAAGGTACAAATAATTAGATTTGCTGTTGATTGGATAGGAGAGGTGAAAAAGAGAAGTCAAGAATAATTCCATGCAACTAAGCAGCTGGAATAACAGAGCCACCATTTACTAATCTAGGTAAAGACTGCCAGAATAGCAAGTCTGGAGCAGAAAAATCTTTATCAGACATTAACGTTTCGGTAGCACATGGAGAGTTGGTATGTGAGTGTGAGTTCAGAGAAAAGGTTTAGGCTGATGACATTAATCTGAGAGTAGGCCATGGATGGATGGTATTTAAGGCAATTGTCTTGGTCCATCTGTGTCACTATAAAGCAATGCCTGGGGATGGGTAATTTATAAAGAAAACAATGTGTATTTGGCTCATGATTCTGATTTCTGTAGAAGTTCAAGATTGGGCAGCTGCATCTGGCGAGGATCACAGGTTGCTTCCACTTATGGTGGAAGGCAAAGGGGTGCCAGGGTGTGCAGAGATCACATTGAAAGAGAGGAAGCAAGAGAGGGGGTAGGTACAAGGCTCTTTTTAATAACCAGCTCTGGTGAGAACTAATGGAGCAAGGACAGCTCCAAGCCATTCATGAGGGATCCATCCTCATGAGCCAAGCACCTGCTAGAAGCACCACCTCCAACAACGCAGATCAAATTTGGAGGCCTAAGGGACAAACATCCAAACTCTAGAAGCCATTAGATTAAATGAGATCACTCCAAGGACTGAGTCATGGAACTACTACAAAGGCTGAGATTATGAGAGAGGAAACTGAGGAAGAGTGACTACTGAAGGGTGAAGAAAACCCAAAAAAACTGCCCTGGGTGTCAAGTAAGAAAGTACTTCAAGAAGGAAACAGTAGACTTCTAGTTTCTGGTAAATGTGAATTAGGTTATTCAGACAAACATTTCTATTATAAATAAAACAAAAATGAAAAGAGATATATATATCTCCACAACATATATGTATACACATATATAATGTATATCCACTTGATATATAATCACAGCAAACTATATGGCTTATAAACAAACACACAATACCTATGATGACTGTCTGATGTTAAATAAGAACTTGTAGTTTTACATTGATGTCACCAAGATGGCTGACTGAAGGTGCCTGATACTCATGACCCCAACTCCTACAAAGAAAGACCAAAACAATGAATAAATAACTCCATTTTGACTAGAGTATCTGAAGGAGAACGCTGAAGTACAGCAGGGGAGTGGCAGAGACACCATGGAACATGAAGACTCAGGATGACTATATTGAGAAGGAATCCAAATACTCTGCTCTCTGCCACCCTGTCTCCCCAATTGGGATCAACTCGGAATCATGAGGAAATTCCCCCTACAAGAAAAAGGTAAAGCAAGGAGCCCCCAGTAGCTCCCACGAATGTCATGAAAACCTGCAGTTTTCGTTGCTGAAGAATCTCGCACTCCTCACGGGCCAATCGCAGTTCAGGAAGCTACCAGGAGTTCACGTGGCTGCACTGTGCCAGAGAAGAAGCCGACATTGTGTCCTATTTTCCCCCTGACCCAACCTGCCACTGCATAATGCCATCTTGACACTGGAGCCACTGCTAGACTGTGTCCTTCCCTGGGACCCAATAGCCACTGTATCTCCCCACCCCAAAGGCTCCACAATACTCAACAGTCCTGCAGCCCCTTGGAGCAAATAGGCCTGCCAACCTGCTCCCAAAGGAACAAGGCCTGATTCATCCAGTTCCATTCCCTCTTGGCATGGCATGAGAGACAGCTTGTTACTTTCAACTCCGGAGGTGAGGAGCAGCTGAGCTGCCAGTCAACCAGCCCTGCACTCCCTTGATGTAGTGCATGAGACAGCCTGCCACCCTGCCCTCAGGGAAGCAGCCCAAGCTGGCAGAACAGTTGCACAAACTCCTGCAGCCCAAGCCACTGAAGTACTCACAGGCATTGTTAATACTGACTATAGCTGAAACAACGGCACAAAGACTACACTACTGCACCTACTCAACACCAAAGCCAACAAACCCAACACAACCAATGTCATAGGACAGATTTTCAAAATTATATTAAGTATCTTTTCTGACTATAATGAAATAAAACTAAAAATCAGTAACAGGAGAAACTCTGGAAGCTATACAAATACATGGATATTAAACAATATACTTTTGAACAACAGAAGGGTCAAGGAAAAATTTTTTTAATTTAAAAATTCTCTGATACAAATAAAAATGGAAACACAATATACTAAAAGCTATGGGATACAACAAAAGCACTTCTAAGAGGGAAGTTTATAGCAATAAATGCCCGCATCAAAAAATCAGAAAGATCTCAAAGAACCAAACATTATACTTCAAGGAACTAGAAAAACAACAAGAAACTAAACCCAACATTAGTAGAAGGAAAGAAGTAACATAAGTCAGAGCAGAAATAAATGAAATGGAGACTTTTTAAAAGACAAAAGGTCAGTAAAATAGAGTTCGTTCTTTGAAAATATAACAAACCTTTAGGTAGACTAAGAAAAAAGAGAAGATTCAAATAAATAAACTCAGAGATAAAAAGTAGATATTACAATGTATGTCACAGACTAAAAAGAATCATAAGACTATTATGAACAACTATACACCAAAAAGTTGAAAAATCTATCAAAAATGGACAAATGCCTGGATACACGCAGTCTATCAAAATTGAATCATGAAGAAATAAAAAGTCTGAAGAGACCAATAATGAGTAATAAGACTGAATCGATAATAAAGTCTCCCATCAAAGAAAAGCCCAGAGCCTGATGGCTTCACTGCTGAATAGTATCAAACATTTAAAGAACTAACAGTAATCCTTTTCAAAGTACTCCAAAAAATTGAAGACAAAGAAGTCTTTCAAACTCATTCTACGGTATCACTGTAATCTGAAAACCAGAGAAGGAAATTACAGGCCAATATCCTTGATAAAAAACCATTCACCATAATCAAGTGTAATTCATCCCAGGGATGCAAGGATGGTTCAACATATGCAAATCAATAAATGTGATCCATCACATTAAGAAAATCAAGAACAAAAACCATATGATTTCAATACATGCAGGGAAAAAACTTGATAAAAGTCAACATCCTTCAAAATAAAAACTCTCAACAAATTAGGCATAGAAGGAATGTTTGTACCTCAACCCAATAATGGCCATATATGACAAACCCATGGCTAATGTAATACCTGAATAGGAAAAAAAAATAAATGGAAAGCTTTTCCTCTAAATTTAGAACAAGACAAGGATACTCACTTTCATCACTTTTATTCAATGTAGGCAAGAGAAAGAAAGGGCATCCAAACTGGAAAAAAAAATAAGAAAAAAAAAGGGAGTCCAATTGTTCCTGCTTGCGAATGGCATAATCTTGAAGCTACAGAAAATCCTAAAGACTCCACCAAAAAACTCTTACAAATATTAAGTGAATTCAGTAAAGCATTTCTATATATCAATAGCAAACTATCTGAAAAAAATCAAGAAAGCAATACCATTTATAAGTTATAAAAAAAATTATCTTAATATGTTTAGTCAAGGAGGTGAAAGCCCTCTACAAGAAAAACTATGTAACAGTGATGAAAGAAATTAAAGAGGACACAAGTAAATGGAAAGATACTCCATGTTCACGGATTAGAAAAATTGATATTGTTAAGACACCTATACTACCTAAAGTGATCTACAGATTAAATGCAATTCTTATCAAATTACCAATGACATTCTTCACAGAAACAGAAAAAAAATTCTAAATTTTTTTTTAAAAACCCCAAAGAGCCAAATCAATTTTGGGGGAAAAAAAAAAAAAAGAACAAAAGCTGGTGGCATCAGACTACCAGACTTAAAAATGCACTACGAAGTTTTGATAACCAAAACAGGATGGAACTAGCATAAAAACAGACACACAGACCAATGACACACAAAGGAGAACACAAAAGTAAATCCACACAATTATAGCCAGCTGATTTTCAACAAAGATATCAAGAACACACTTGGGGAGATGGCAATCTCTTCAATAAACGAAGTTGGGAAAACTGGATATCCACATGCAGAAGAGTGTAGCTAGACCCCCTCACTCTCACCGTATACAAAAATCAAGTCAAAATGGACTGAAGACTTAAATTTAAGATCTGAAACTAGGAAACTGCTAGAAGAATACATAGGGAAACTGCTTCATTAGTC
The DNA here is from genome assembly GCF_028858775.2 of Pan troglodytes. NCBI lineage: Eukaryota > Metazoa > Chordata > Mammalia > Primates > Hominidae > Pan > Pan troglodytes. The sequence goes on from NC_086015.1 coordinate 45,746,131, forward strand.
TGGTCCATGATTTTTTGGGTAAGAACTCAAAAGCGCAGGCAACAAAAGTGAAAACAGACAAATGAGATTGCATCAAACTAAAAAGCTTCTGCACAACAAAGGAAACAAGGGTGAACACACAGGCTACAGAATGGGAGAAAATATTCTCAATCCATGCATCTGACAAGAGGTTAATATCCAGAATATATAAAGAATTCAACTCAATAGCAAAAGAAAAAAAAATCTGCTAAGAAATGAGCAAATGAATAGACATTTCTCAAAAGACATACAAATGGCCAACAGGTATATTTAAAAATGCTCAACAACATCACCAATCATCAGGGAAATGCAAACTAAAACCACAATGAGGTATCACCTCACCCCAGTTAGAGTGGCTATTAACAAAAATAATAATAATAATAATGACAAATATTGGCATAGATGTGAAGAAAGGGGAGTTCTTATATACTGTTAGAGGGAAGGTAAATTAGTATGGCCATTATGAAAAACAGTATGGGGGTCCTCAAAAATTAAAAATAGAACTACCATATAATCAAGCAATCCCACTATTGGGTATTTATCCAAAGAAAAATAATTCAATATATCAAAGGAATACATGCACTCCCATGTTCACTGCAGCACTGTTCACAATAAGCAAAGATACGGAATCAACCTACGTGTCCATCAATGAATGGATAAAGAAAATAAAGAAAATGTGGTAAGTATACACAATAATAATATTCAACCATAAAAAGAATGAAATCTTGTCATTTGCAATAACATGAATAGAACTGGAGGACATTACGTTAAGTGAAATAATCCAGGCATGATCTCGCTCATATGTGGAATCTCAAAAAGCTGATCTCATAGAAATAGAGAAGAGAATATTGGTAACCACATTCTGGGGAGGCTAAGGGCAGGGAGAGGGGGAGGACAGGGAAAGTTTGTACAAAATTACAGTTCGATAGGGAAAATAAGTTATCGTGTTCTATTGCACAGTAAGGTGACTATTACAATATTGTATTATATATTTCAGCATCTCAAAATAACCAGAAGAGAGAATTTTTAATGTTCTCACCACAAGAAAATAATAAACGTTTGCAGTGATATGCTATATACCCTAATTTGATCATTACACAGTGTATACACATACCTAAACATCACAGTGTACCCCATAAATATGTACAATTATTATGTGTCAGGTAAAAATAAAACAAAAGAACTACTCTTGGTTTAGACAAAATTTGCAGTGACTGCATCACACACAAGCAGAAAAGGTGTTGTCTCTGAAACCATTTAAATGGAAGAGGAGATGATCTAGTTTGGAATACTGTGTCAGATGATGCAGGAGAAACTCAAGGAACTGATGTTCAACATGCTGTGGTGACACTTCAATAAAGCAGTTTAAAAAGAGGTGTTGAATACATTTATTTTACAAAATGCAAGAATGCAGACTTCCAAACCAGTACATTATCTTATATACATACTTAAAAATAAATGTGTAACTATAATAATAAATTAAATATTTATAAAAAGAGGTAAACAGTCATCTATTTCATCAAATTCATTTAAAAGTTTATATAATTACCATGTTTTCTCCCAAAAAGACTTTTTTAGACATTCCATTGAAAAATTAGACTTTCATATAATCAAGATTGCCTTGAATTCAACTAAACACATGATTTTTTTTTTTTTTTTTAGACAGAGTCTCATCCTGTCTCCCAGGCTGGAGTGCAGTGGCGCAATCTCACCTCACTGTAACCTCCACCTCCCGGGTTCAAGCAATTCCCCTGCCTCAGCCTCCCAAGTAGCTGTGATTACAGGCACCTGCCACCATACCCAGCTAATTTTTTTGTATTTTTAGTTGAGACGGGGTTTCACCATGTTGGTCAGGCTGGTCTCAAACTCCTGACCTTAGGTGATCCACCTGCCTTGGCCTCCCAAAGTGCTTAGGATTACAGGCATGAGCCACTGCGCCCAGCTAGATGTTTTCATCAAATTGTTCCAGCTTTTGTGTGGAAAACATATTACTGGGGTGGGGGGAGCTGAACAACTAGAAGCAGGAAGATCAGTTAGGAGACCAGTGTCAGAGCAAATAAGAGATGCTATTGGCTTGGTTGGGGCAGTCTAGACGGAAAGTAGGTAAGCAGGGGACCATCTTTTTGGAGGAAGAGTCAATATGACTTGTTTATTAATTGAATGAATAAGAAAAAAATTTGGGTTACTCAGAAGTTTGGGTTTGAGTAACTGCATAGAGTGTTACTGAATGTATTTGACTATTACTGAGTAACTAGATCAAGTGCTACTGAATGTTTTTGACTCCCAGTCTGGGAGATGGGAGAGTTAGAAAGCATATTTGATTTGTATACGTTAAATTTAAAACTCCTCTTGTGTATGCAATTGAATACATTAAGATAATATAAGCCTGAAGTGGAAAAAAGTTCATCTAAGTGTATATCAGCACATGGGTAGTGTTTGAAGCCACAGGATTAGATGAAATCACCTAAGGACAGTGATGAAAGAGAAAAAAAAGAAGGCTCAGCAAATGAAACAGAAAAGTGGAAATCAACAAAGAGACTGAGGTGGGAAGAAAGCAAGGAATGTAGATTAAGCCCCTATTATGAGCCCTAAAACTACAAAGATAAACTCCAGTTTAAATTCCCAAGTTGCATTGAAGCATTTTACTTCCCTTTTTCACATAGTCCCACTGGAAAGTCACATTAGCCCTAAAAACAGGAAACTGTACCATTCACAGTCAGAACCTTCAAAAACCTCTTAACAGTGATGGTACAGATTAAATGGATTGACAGAGGGCCCAAGAACACAAAAAGGAAAACGCTGACCAGTGAGTAGGCAGAACCTCGGCAGCACCTCAAGCCTTAAATGGCAAGGGAACAAGACAAGTTTTGGCTTTAGTGCTGATGGGACGACATGAGGTTTTCTCAACCCTGTGAACAAAGGAATTGGGTGTCAGAAAACCTGGCACAAAGGTCATGCTAACTACAAAGAGAGGGATCGCAGGGAGACTGAAGGAAGGAAATTGTTTAAAGGAAAGAAATGATTTGATGCAAGTGGCATTTGGGGAATATTAATCAGATAGCGGATAAGCTAATGAATGCGAAAAGGAAGACAAGCAGGCAATTAGGAGTTACAAGTGTACAGGTGAAGAGGAGAAACAGAAACACGAGAGAGAAGAACTGACTGCCTGGAAATGGTATGAGAAGAAAAGATTCCAGTAGTATATTATGGATAGAATGGCCCATTTATATTGTGTAAAGTCAGTTATATAGGTTTTAAAAATAAAGAATTCACACTCCTTGCTTTTTAACTTAATTCAGGCTTCTCCTTAAAGATGCCCTCATCCCAATTCCCCTGGGTCACCCTTATTCCCTTCGAGTTCTACCGAGCTCTATGTGCCCATCAGTGAGCTACTCCACTGCCTATTTCTACTTCAGATATTCTCATGTGCAGTATACTACTGGAATAACATGTAAATTGTAGATATCCATTCCATTTGAATTCATTCTGGACAATATCACAAGTGGTTCCTTGCTGAGGGTATATGCTATTTACAGAGAGTCAAAACACTACAGTTTTCTCCTTGCTTCACTCCACTCTAAGTCCATTTTATTATTATTATTATTATTATTATTCTTTAAGTTTTAGGGTACATGTGCACAATGTGCAGGTTTGTTACATATGTATACATATGCCGTGTTGGTGTGCTGCACCCATTAACTGGTCATTTAGCATTAGGTATATCTCCTAATGCTATCCCTCCCCACTCCCCCTACCCCACAACAGTCCCCAGAGTGTGATGTTCCCCTTCCTGTGTCCATGTGTTCTCATTGTTCAATTCCCACCTATGAGTGAGAATATGCGGTGTTTGGTTTTTTGTCCTTGCGATAGTTTGCTGAGAATGATGGTTTCCAGCTTCATCCATGTCCCTACAAAGGACATGAACTCATCCTTTTTTATGGCTGTATAGTATTCCATGGTGTGTATGTGCCACATTTTCTTAATCCAGTCTATCATTGTTGGACATTTGGGTTGGTTCCAAGTCTTTGCTATTGTGAATAATGCCACAATAAACATACGTGTGCATGTGTCTTTATAGCAGCATGATTTATAATCCTTTGGGTATATACCCAGTAATGGGATGGCTGGGTCAAATGGTATTTCTAGTTCAACATCCCTGAGGAATCGCCACACTGACTTCCACAATGGTTGAACTAGTTTACAGTCCCACCAACAGTGTAAAAGTGTTCCTATTTCTCCACATCCTCTCCAGCATCTGTTGTTTCCTGACTTTTTAATGATTGCCATTCTAACTGGTGTGAGATGGTATCTCACTGCGGTTTTGATTTGCATTTCTCTGATGGCCAGTGATGATGAGCATTTTTTCATGTGTCTTTTGGCTGCATAAATGTCTTCTTTTGAGAAGTGTCTGTTCATATCCTTCGCCCACTTTGTGATGGGGTTGTTTGGTTTTTTCTTGTAAATTTGTTTGAGTTCTTTGTAGATTCTGGATATTAGCCCTTTGTCAGATGAGTAGGTTGCAAAAATTTTCTCCCATTCTGTAGGTTGCCTGTTCACTCTGATGGTAGTTTCTTTTGCTGTGCAGAAGCTCTTTAGTTTAATTAGATCCCATTTGTCAATTTTGTCTTCTGTTGCCATTGCTTTTGGTGTTTTAGACATGAAGTCCTTGCCCATGCCTATGTCCTGAATGGTATTGCCTAGGTTTTCTTCTAGGCTTTTTATGGTTTTAGGTCTAACGTTTAAGTCTTTAATCCATCTTGAATTAATTTTTGTCTAAGGTGTAAGGAAGGTATCCAGTTTCAGCTTTCTACATATGGCTAGCCAGTTTTCCCAGCACCATTTATTAAATGGGGAATCCTTTCCCCATTGCTTGTGCTTGTCAGATTTGTCAAAGATCAGATAGTTGTAGATATGCGGCATTATTTCTGAGGGCTCTGTTCTGTTCCATTGGTCTACATCTCTGTTTTGGTACCAGTACCACGCTGTTTTGGTTACTGTAGCCTTGTAGTATAGTTTGAAGTCAGGTAGTGTGATGTCTCCAGCTTAAGTTGATAAGAAACTTCAGCAAAGTCTCAGGATACAAAATCAATGTGCAAAAATCACAAGCATTCTTATACACCAATAACAGACAAACAGAGAGCCAAATCATGAGTGAACTCCCATTCACAACTGCTTCAAAGAGAATAAAATACTTAGGAATCCAACTTACAAGGGATGTCAAGGATCTCTTCGAGGAGAACTACAAACCACTGCTCAATGAAATTAAAGAGGATACAAACAAATGGAAGAACATTCCATGCTCATGGGTAGGAAGAATCAATATCATGAAAATGGCCATACTGCCCAAGGTAATTTATAGATTCAATGCCATCCCCATCAAGCCACAAATGACTTTCTCACAGAATTGGAAAAAACGACTTTCAAGTTCATATGGAACCAAAAAAGAGCCCGCATTGCCAAGTCAATCCTAAGCCAAAAGAACAAAGCTGGAGGCATCACGCTATCTAAGTCCATTTTTATCTGTTTAATGCACATCCTTTAATTTATAACTGTTGTTTTCCCCCATGCAGAAACAATTATGGAATGAATTTTTCCTCTTCTACATCTCCCTGCCAGAATCCTCAGCAAACTCATCGTCCAATTCAATGCCTCTGTTTGTAATTAAAGCTATTATCTCTCAGCTTATGATGGCCAGATGATAAATAAGTTTGGGGCCAAATTCAAATTACAGTGACCCCAGCACATCTATAGACCTACTCTGTAATTATTCTTCGTTTCCTAAATATATAACTGGAATAGACCACTTAGCAACTAGCAGAATCCATACATTGGCTATCTGATCTGTGGAGGTAGGCTAGTATGGTAAGAAGAGACAAATGAAAATCTGGTACATCCCCTCTCTAGTAAGCCATATCAACATAAAACCAAACCATAAAAATTAGTATCAAGAGCAAAAACTTAAAATATGTAGGGGTGATAATATCTATCATTCCCATTTAAACTATTTGTTCAACAGAACAGATTATACTGGAAAAAATTAAAAATAGTCTATCTGGCCTATGCAACATCTTAGAATATGACTGTAGTGGATCTTGAAGAATGACAGCAGATCATCCAAAATGTAAATATGTGACTCCCGTTGCAGCTGCAATTTAAGATGTAATATTTCTACTGGAGCAAATCATCATAGCCCTGGCATGTTGGGTGCTATTGACTTGGCAAAGGTCTTTTTTCTCCGTTTCAATTTAGAAGAACCACCAGCATGTGTTTGCTGTTGCTCATCAGGGCAAACAGTTCATGTTCACTGCCTTGCCTCAAAGCCATGCTAACTCTGCTACCATTGGCCCTAAAACACTCTGCAAAGATCTGGGACATCTTGATATCCCACCAAACATCCCATGTGTACACTATTTTGATGACATTAAGCTGGTTGGACCTCAGGAAATATCAGCAGCGAGTACTTTTTAGTTGGCTTAGTAAGATACATGAGAGAGCAATAAACTCCAGAAAAATTCAGGGGGCTACCACTTCAGTCAGTTTTCTGCAGCTCAGAGGTCTACAGCAGGTTGGGACATCCCTCCGGGTCAAAAACAAGTTATTGCACCTTCTGTTGACTGTAACCAAAAAAAGAGGCACAATGTTTGGTGGGGTTTTGTGAATTAAGAGGTAAAACATACCACCTTTGAATGTGTGCCTCTCATTATCTGAAGAATTCACAAACTTATTAGTTTTGAATGGAGTTGAAGTAAGTAAAGGCTCTGCAGCAATTCCACAAGCTGCTGGGCCACTCAGGCCTTATGACCTAGCATATCTAGTACTACTTGAACCCCTACAGCAAATGGAGCCCCAGGGAAGCATCAATAAGTGAATCACAATACACATCTGTGCAGCTTAAGAGAAAAGTCACATTCTCACATGTGGATTACTATTCTCCTTTTGATAAACAGCTCCTGATAGAGAATAAACATTACGATTGAAACCAAATGATCACATGATATGAGTTACTTATCGTTAATCTGGGTCACCAAGCCACTACGTTAAGTATGCAAAGCAGTAAACCATCATCAAATGAGTCAATCAATATAAGAGACTGAGTTTCAACATGTCAAAAAATATAGCAGTAAATTGCATGAAGAGTGGCTTAGATTCCTTCAACACATATTCCTCTGTGTGGCCTTCTCTCACTTAATCCTGATTAAGAATTGTTTATGACCAGCTAATTGGCAAAGAAAAGCACTGAATCTGGTTAGTGAATGGTTCGGTACAATATGCTGGCACCAAATGAGAGTGGACTGCTGCATTACAAGCCTAATCAGAAGTGTCCCTGGAAAGAACATCCTCCCAGTGAGCAGAGCTTCAAACAATACATTGTGTTGCACCCTATGTTTAAACTGAGATGCAACTCAGATATATGCTGATTCATGGGCACTGGGGCTTACAGCTTAGTAGGATGGTCAGGAACTCAGAAAACTGAGGAATTTGAAAACTGGTGACAAGAAGTTCTGAGAAAGTATATGGGTAGACTTCTCAGAATGAGCACATGCATGTTCACTAAGAGGCATCCACTTCAGAGGAGGCTTTCAATAATCAAGAGGACAAGATGACATGTTCTCCAAATGTCAACAAAGACTCCTTCTCCAGCCACCCAGGGCTTGCTCAATGGGCCTGTGTACAAGGGAGCAAAGTGGCAAAGATGAAGGCTCTGCAAGGGCTCAGCAAAAGGAATGTTCCTCATAACATATTAATCTGCATTTCGCTGATTACTAATGATGCTGAATATCTATTCATATCATTATGAATCTCTCTATAATACACAAATTAACTATTATATATGATGCAAAATTTTACAGCTTTTGTTAGCATAAAAATTTTATTTATGACTTTTGGAAGATATAAAATTTTCTAATTTATATGTAGCCAAACTATCAGTATTTCCTTTTATGGTTTATTTCATTGCTCTTCTTCTCAGAAAAGCTTTCTTTGCCCATATTTAAACATATTTTCTTCCAGCTGTTTATGGTTTCTTTTTGGTATATAATTCTTCAATCCATCTGGAACTGGCTTTTGTACGGTGTTAAGCAGAGAAAATAATTTTTCCCCACACAGTTAACCAATTATCCAGAGTAAATATTTCTTTTAAATAATATTTCTTTTAAAATCAAAGCAGATTTTTTTTTATTTCACTGATTACCACATTATTAACAATACTATGGGGAAGGAAAAAAAAACTCTAGGAAAATCTGATCCATCAGGAGCCACTGACATTTCAGCTCACGGCAAACCTATACAATCAGCTTACAAGACCATTCATCCTCTAAAAGGATTATCATGTTGAGAGATGCATAGGCCTTATTTTATCGCCTGTCATAGTAATATGAGTATGAAGCCATTTGGAGAAATAGGTGGACATTTGTGAGCCATCATATCATTTTTATCTGATCTTGACAGCTCAATTTCACCACCTGTCTCATGCTAGACAGATTTCAGAGCTGACATCACAGAAAATGTGCTGAAATGTAAAATGTAATCCATAAAAGGCCAATGGTGATGATGGTATGCAGAAAAACATATTTGCATAATGGAGCAAAGGTCATCCTGGGCTACCGATATGAGGCTTCCATTCTCAGGCAGATGGGCAGCACTGTGATTTGTTCAGGACTCCAGTTGCTAGTGCAGTTTCAAGGGACAAGTAAGGAAGGAAGAACAATTTTCTGTATAAACTCATCACAGAGAATTTTAACATCTCTCTAGCCTGAAGGCTGGCTCTCCTTTGCATACCTTTATATTCAACCTTGCATTTTATATGCACATGAATACAATACCTGGGCTGCAAAGCACAAAGGAACAGCTACTAACTATTTTCCATAGTCTGCACTGGCTGCCTATTCGTTTCTGACAATAATTTACATTACTAAATTTAATCTAAAAGTCTAAAAAGATGTGAACTTTCACTGCCTCAAGGATCCCCTTAATCCCTTCTTAACCAACTAGTACCCACTGCTAACATTTCCTTTAGTTTGTTTTTCTTCATTTTATATATACATATATATTTAATTATAGGAGTGAAACATGCTTATTACAACAGCCTAAAAATACAAATGAGTAAAGATAAATAATCTCACCATCACATCCTCCTCAGATAACCAATTTGGTATTATTCTTCCATATGCATTTTTTAACGAACTTGTATACAAATACATGCAAATAGAAGTTTTGCCATTTTTACTTTACAAACATAACTTCATAATTAATACATAACTCTGCCCTTGCCTTTTTTCACTTATCTATATACAATGAATATCCTTCCAGGTTAATCAAATGAATCATTTATATCACAGCTATATCATTATTTATTGAAGCATTTCAATACCAATGGATATTAACTATATTTCCATTTATTCACCACTTAGAAATAATGCTGCATTAAACAACCTAAATCCTGAACAATTCACACTTTTATTTCTAGTGGCTAAATCAGATGCATGCCTGTTAAAATCAAAGCAATGTGTATTGTTAATAGTCATAGATGTTTCCAATCACTTAAATCACCTTTTAAAAGGTTGCAGCAACTCACATTTCCTCAAGCAGTATTTAAAAGTCACTGTGAAAAGTAGCTCTGCTAAGTACTATCCCACCAACTCTAAAAGTGACTTTGGATTTCTAGTTCTGCCAAGATGGAGTAGGATCAAAACAAACACAGGAAGACTCTGAAAGGTGGAAAAAAGGTGGACTGGCTACAGAATGAAGGACCTGAGGAACAACATAGCAGTAAGTCTCCTTCCCTTCTTTATCGCCTCTCATGTATTCCACGAGGGTGCTAGACAAGCCTCCAACCCAGAACTGTCCCCACAAAAAAGTGCTAAGAAAAGCCTATTTTCCCTGGCCAAAGGATCAGTGAAAAAAGATGGCCTAACAACAGAAATTCTTTCTAGCAATACCTGCCCTGCTCTGACAACACACCAACAGAAAATCACATATAACCCTTCCCTTCCCAGTCCTCCACAGTTTTAGTGGGACCATGGGAATTTTATCTTCTACCTTAACCCACCCCCAGGGAAACAGGTGGCCCACTTCAATTCCCCAACTGAGAAGTATAGGCAAAGCAGAATAGGGAGCTAATATTCCATCCCCTGCAAAGTGGAAGCAGTCAACAGTTACCCAATTCCCCTGGAGGGGTAGTGTCTATAAGACCCAGCAGAGAGCTGATCCTCCATTCCCTGCCCAATAGAAACAGGCCATTCTTTAATTTCCCTGCTGTGACAGTATTAAGGTGTCTGAGTGGAGAGCTATCTTCCATTCCCAACCAGCAGAAGCAGGCAGTAATCTGATTCCCCTACAAAATTAGTGTCAGTGAGGTCCAGCAACCAGCAATAAAACCTCCACTCAGCAACATTAAGACTTAATGACACAGAGCAAGATGAGGACTCAAGACCTAGGCAAAATGTCCAGGACGTATTCTAAAATCACTCATCAAAACGAGAACCAAGAAAATCGCATGAATCAAAAAAGACCATCAACACATACTACACTAGTATGAATCAGATGCGAGAATGATCTAACAAAGATTTCAAAGCAGCTATCATAAAAATGTTTCAAAAAGCATTACAAATTCTCTTAAAACTAATGAAATTGTTTAAAATCTCAGATAAGGAGAAAGGTTATAAAAAAGAACCAATGTACAATATAGAACTGAAAAAATACAATAACCAAAATAAAAACCTCACTGGATAAGCTCAATAGCAGAGTGTAGATGACAGAGAGCAGAACCAGTGGACATGACTACAAATAAATTAAACTTATGAAATCTGAAAAACAGAGAAAAAATAGACAAAAGAAAAAAAATAGAGTCTCAGGGATCAGTAGGAGAATAACAAAATAACTTACATTCATATCATCAAAGTCCCAAAGAGGGGAAGAGAGAGAAAATGGGACTGAACAAGTATTCAAAGAAATCATGCCCAAAAAATATCCAAATTCAGCAGAAGACATAAATCTATATATTCAAGAAGCTGATCAAACTCCAAATAGGATTAAACCAAATAACCCACACCAAAGATATATCACAATTAAACTTCTAACTCCTAAAAGCAAAGAGAGTATCTTCAAAATAGAGAAATAACACATTACTTATAAAGGAATACTAACAGAAATAACAGATTTGAACCATGATATGAAACCATAGGGGACAGAAGAAAGTAGAAAAATTTTAAAGACTAAAAAGAAAAAAAAAACTGTCAACTACAAGTTCTAAATGCAGTAATCTTCAGGAATAAAGGAGGAATAAGATTTCTCAAAGAAAAAGTAACCTTTTTTTCCAACAGCAAACATACCCTTAAAAAAATGTCTAAAGAAAGTTCTCTAATCCTAAAGAAGTGATAATAGAAGGTTAAGAATATAAAAAAAGAAGAACATCAGAATGAGTAAGTTAGAGGTAGATGCAACAGTCTAATTTACTTCTAATAAATTTCTTAAATCATATTTGATGCTTAAAAGCAAAAAATATAACACCATCTGATAAACTGCTCAATGCATGCAGAGAGAACATCCTTAAGACAATTTTTTTTCTTTTTTGAGAGGGAGCCTTGCTCTGTCGCCCAGGCTGGAGTGCAGTGGCACAATCTTGGCTCCCTGCAACCTCCACCTCGCAGGTTCAAGCAATTCTCCTGCATCAGCCTCCCAAGTAGCTGGGAATACAGGCGCACACAACCACGCACGGCTAATCTTTGTATTTTTAGTAGAGAAGGGGTTTCATCATGTTGGCCAGGCACCATGCCTGGCCAAGACAATTATATTTTAAAAGTAGGGATAGTAAAGGGAAAGTAGGGAAAATAAAAAGAAAGTATGGAAAATAAAAGTAAACTAGGTGTTTACTCTTCATTCACAGTGATAACATATTATGACTAAGAGGCTATTATAAGTTATGTATGTATATTGCAACAACTAGAGCAACCACTAAGGAAACTATGCAAGGTGATATACTCAACAGTGCTATAAATAAATAAAAGAATCCCAAATGTTCAGATAACCCAAAGAAAGGTAAGTAAAGAGAAACAAAATAAGGAATAAAATGTCGGACTTAAACCTTGACATATCAGTAATCATCTTAAATGTAAATGGTCCAAACATACCAATTAAAAGGCAGAAATGGCAGAGGTGATACAAAATTATGACCCAACAATGTGCTGCCTGTAAGAAACTTGCCTCATATGCAATGATATAGATAAGTTTAAAGTAAAAAAATGAAAGCAGGTATAAAATGCAAACATTAATTTAAAATAAAGGCAGGAGTGACTGTATCAATATCAAATGAAGTAAACTTCAGAGAAAATTATTAGAGACAAAAATGGACTTACATTATGATGAAAGCATCTGTACATAAGAAAACATAATACCCTAAGTAAGTACGCAGCAAACAATGAGGCCTCCAAATACAGAGCAAAATTTGTTAGAAAGCAAAAATTGTTAGAGGTGAAAAGAGAAACAGATAAAGCCACAATTATAACTGCAGACTCCAACACCCTACTTTCAGAAATTGATAGAAATATTAGAAAGAAAAACAGTAAGAATAGAGAATATCTAAACAACGCAATGAAACAACAAAATCTAATTGACATATAAAGAACATCCCCAACAAGCAGCAGAATGTACATGCTTTTCAAGCGCCCTGTACCATTCACCAAAATAGACTGTACACTAAACTGCAAGACAAACCTCAACAAATTTAAAAGAACTGAAATCACAGCAAGTGTGTTCTCTGACCATAATAAAATCAAACTATATATCAATAACATAATGACAACAGAAAAATCTCTAAATACGTGGAAATTAAATAAGACATCCCTAAATAATACATGGATCAATGAGAAAGTTTCAAAGGAAATTAAAAAGATACATTAAACTACATAATGTTTTTTTAAAAAATCCAAATCTATGCAAATGCTACAAAAGCATCTGAGAGAGAGAGTTATAGAAATAATGCTACATGAGACCTTTCACAAAGAGAAAAGGTTTCAAATCAATAATCTGTTTCTGCTTTCAGAAAGTAGAAAAAGAGCAAAACAAAGCAAGCAGAAGGAAAATATAAAAATCAGGGAATGGACTGAAAACAGAAAAATGATAGAGAAAACAAAAAGCTGGTCACTCAATAAAATCATGATAATTAATAAATCTCTAGCAAAACTGGTAAAAATAAAAACAGAAGAGGTACACATCATCTATATCAGGAATGAAAAGGGATATCACTACAAATACTTCAGTAGTAAAAAGATAAAATGGAATACTAGAAAAAAAATTTAATAACACAATAATTTTTTAAAAATTGACCATTCCTCAAAAACCATAAACTACCAAAACTTGACCTAGTAAAATTTTAAAATATGCATGGCCTTGCAACTTAAAGAAATTGAATTTGTAATTTAAAAGTTCCTGAAGATAAATCTGCAGGCCCCAATGGATTCACTAGAGAATTCCACAAAAATTTTAAAGAAAAATTAACACATTTCATACAGTGTCTTCCAGAAAACAGAAACAGAGGGCATACATCACAATTCATTTTATGAGGCTAGTATTATATTAATACTAAGAGGAAAGAAGGGAAGGAGGGAGAAAGCAAGCAAGCAAACTATAACCCAGTATCTCTCATGAACTTAAAGGTAAAAATCCTCAACAAAATATTAGCAAATCAAATTCAGCAAAATATAAAAGAATTAACACACTGTGACCACGTGAGATTACTCTAGGTATGCAATTGCTGTAGAATTTGAAAAACAATGTAATATAGCAACAGCTAAAAAAACATATTGTTATATTAATTGATAGAGAAAAAGCATTTGACAAAATCCAACACTCATTCATGATGAGAGAAAAAAAAAAACTCTAAGAAAATTGGAGATAAAGAATAAGAATGAGATTGACCTTCCTCCACTGATAAAGAATATCTACAAAAAATCTAGAGTTAACACCATACTTAACAGTGGAGGCCTAAAAATGCTTTCCCTACAAGGCCAGAAACAAAGCAAGAACATCTGTTCTCACCACTCTTATTCAACATAGTACTGGAAATTCTAAATACTAAAATAAGGCAATAAAAATAAAGGGCACACAAACAAGAGAGAAGAAAAATAGAACTGTCCACATTTACAGATGACATGATTGGCTATATAGAAAATCTCCTGGAACCTACAAAAAAAAAAAAAAAAAAAAAAAAAAAACCACCTACAACTGATAAATGAGTTTAGTAACGTTGTAGAAGATAAAATCAAAAAACACAAAAATCACATCAATTAAATGTGGAAATTGAAATTAATGATGCAATACCATTTACAATTGCTTCCCTCCAAAAAGAAATACTGGGTATATACCTAACAAAACATGCTGAAATTATAGAATGCTAATGAAAGAAGGTTAAAAAAAAAAAACTAAATAAATAGAGAGAGACACCACATTCAAGGATCAGCAGACCATAGAGTAAATATATCAACTATCCCTGTATTGATGCATTAGTTTAATGCAAGCCCAGCCAGGTTTTGGCAAATATAAACAAGCTCATTCCAAAGCTTATATGGAAAAGCATATAGGTCCCAGAACAGCTAAAACAATCTTGACAAAAAAGAATAAAAAGAGAGGAATCACTCTGCCCAATATTAAGCCTTATTATGGTCAAGTAATCTTAATTACAGTAATCAAGACAATGTTGTATTGATAAAGGGACAGACACACAGATAAACTGAAAAGTTTAGAGAACCCAGAAGCAACCCCAACACAAATATGCCCAAATGATTTTTGACAAGGTACAAAAGCAACTGAATGCAGGAAAGATAGACTTTTCAACAAATAACACCAGAGCAATTAAATATCCACAGGCAAAAACCAAAACCAAAAGAAAACCTCTAACTAAACTTTATACTTTATGCGGAAAATTAACTCAAAATGGATCACAAACTTAAATGTAAAGCGTATAACCATAAACAATATTTTTTAAAACATGGGAGAAAATCTTTGGGATCTAGACAGAGTTCTTAGTCTTGACATCGAAAATACACACCATTAAAGGAAAAAATGATAAAGTGAACCCATTAAAATTCAACACTTTGGTTCTGTAAAATATCCTGTTAAGATAAGATGACAAGCTACACATGGAGAGAAAAAATTTGCAAACCGTATATCTGACAGTGGACTCGTGTCTAAAATATATAAAGAACTCTCGAAATTCCATCTTTGGCCAGTGGAAGCTCCTTCACATTGGCTCCTGCATTCTTTTTAACATGACCTTAGAAGTCTCTGATAACTTCCTCGCTTTCAGGAATGACATGTCCCAGCCTCAATTTGTTCATTTCTGGCCTAAATGCAAAGCTGTGCCAGAGACTTGGAACCTATTTATACAAGAGACCACGATTTGAGTAGAAAATGGTAGTTAGGAATTAAAACTTGAATACTAGCTTCTTAGTGTTATAAACTGAATTCTGTTCCCCCCAAAATTCATATGTTGAAGCCCTAACCCTCAATGTGACTATATTTGAAGATAGGTGTGTGTTTGGAGATAAGGCTGTATTTGGAGATTTAAGGGGGTAATTAAGGCTAAATGACACCATGTGGGGGGGCACCTAATCCAGCAGCAATGGTGTCCTTAAAGAGGAAAAGACACCATGAGTGCACACACACAAAGGAAAGGCCATGCGAGGACACAGGAAGAAGGCAGCCCTCTATGTGAGCCAAGAAGAAAGACCTCACCAGAAACCAAACCTGTCGACACCTTGATCTTGGATCTGTAGCCGATGAAACTGTGAGAAAATAAATTTATGTTGTTTAAGTTGCCCAATCTGTCATACTCTGTTATGACAGCCTGAGCAAACTAACACAAGTAGACACAACTATGAAATATATACTTTCTTTAAAAAGATAGAAAAATAAATAAGTTTATCCTAACACTTTTGAGTCAAATTAAGGATGAGAGAATTTTACTTATATTTTTATAATTGTACATTTTATTTTACACTGATAATACTGGTTATTACTGGAATTAGCATAATTGTTAGTTTTACCTTACCATATGTAGAGACTATATATATATATATACACACACACACATACACACACCATAGAGACGTATATATGCCATATATAGAGAGAGAGGCCACATATATATATATACACACACACACCCCATATATAGAGATCATATATACACACACGATATATATTATATATATACACACACACAGACACGCACATACCATATATATATATATATATATAAATAATAGTTTCAAATGGCAATACATATATTAACACTGACAAGAAGAACACTGAATGCAGTTTAAGGTTTCTTAATGGGATTTTGGTCACTAAAATACATTATGAAAGAAATATTCTGCCATAATACTGTGCTTTAAAAGCACTCACTTTAAATATCTCTTCCCTGGGGAATCATACCACAAACTTGATACACAGATTGTTTTCAACTTTTAAAGACCACTTCATTTTTATTTCTATTTTTAACATTACATAAAACATTTACATCGTTCTTAAGTCTAGACCATAAAGCAGGTACATTCAGAGAAGCATAGCTCACTCCTGCCCCTGCACCTTCCTTATTCTCTTCCTAATCCTGTAAATTATCACTCTTGTAATTTATTTAACTTTCCATTCTGTCTTTTGTAAAATATTAGTAAAGGCACATATCCTCTCTGTTTTCACCCCCTTTCTTAGACAAAAAGGTATTAATAGTATGCTATGAATACTGTTCTACATCTGACTTTTATCAGGATAATAATATCTTGTAGATGATTCCATGGCTGTGTACAGACATCTTCCTTGTGCCTTTCCACAACTGTGTAGCCCTCCATTCTGGGGATGGTGGTGGTTGGCAGAATGCTAAAGATCCCCCTGCCCCCAAAGCCCCACCATCCCGGCTATTCAAACACTAATCTAGATACTTCAGCTGGTCCCCAACTTACAATGATTCAACTTGCGATTTTATGATATGTTAGTTTGCAATGGTGCAAAAACAATATTCAGTAGAAACCAAACATGGAATACTCATATAACCATTCTGCTTTTCACTTTCAGGGTGGTATTCAATAAATTACATGAGATATTCCACACTTTATTATAAAACAGGCTTTGTGGGCAGGGAGCGGTGGCTCACACCTGTAATCCCAGCACTTTGGGAGGCCAAGGCAGGTGGTTCACTTCAGCTCAGGAGTTCGAGACCAGTCTGGTCAACGTGGTGAAACCCCGTCCCTACTAAAAATACAAAAATTAGTCAGGCATGGCGGCATGCACCTGTAATCCCAGCTACTCAGGAGGCTGAAGCAGGAGAATCACTTGAATCTGGAAGGCAGAGGCTGCAGTGAGCCGAGATCACACCACTGCACTACAGCCTGCATGACTAAGCGAGACTCCATTTCAAAAAAATAAAAAATAGGCTTTGCGTTAGATGATTTTGCCCAGCTATAGGCTAATGTAAGTGTTCTGAGCACATTTAAGGTAGGACGGGCTAAGCTATGATGTTCAGTAGGTTAGATGTATTAAATGCATTTTTGACATGATATTTTCAACTTATGATGGGTTTATTGAAATGTAACCCCATTGTAAATCAAGGAGCATCTGTATTGGGAAGTGAGTTTGAAGACATAATTAAAGTCCCAAATCCATTAATCTTAAGACACATAGATAATCTGAGTGAGCCTAAGCTAATCAAGTGAGACATTTAAAACTCATTTTCTCTGACTGATGGCAGAGGAGGGAAGTCAAAGATGTCTGAAGCATGAGGGGAATGAGTGCCTGCTTCTCAAGGCATGAGAAGCAATCTTGCTGGCCACCAAGAGAAAGTAAACAGGTATGCAGTAAACTGTCAATGAAGTAGGACAGATTCCTGAAGCTGAGCATGAACCCCAGGCAAATACCAGCAAGAAAGTGAGGATGTCAGTCCAAAGACTGCAAGAACATGAATTCTGCCAAGAACCAGCGAGCTTGGAAGAGGACTCCGAGCCTCAACTGAGAATCTCAGCACCAGCCAACACCTTGACATCAAGTATGTGAGATGTGAGCAGAGGATCCAGTTATACCAAGCCCAGACTCCTGACCCATGGAAACTGTCAGTTTAATAAACGGGCACTGCCTTTAATGATGGAGTCTGGTAATTTTCAACTTCCAAAATACAAAGACAAGGTAACAACATTCATTTGCTTTAGCCATCTTTCCCTTTGCTTCTGCCCTTGTGGTTTTGTGCCTTTTAATTCTTTTATTCTCATTTGAGTACAGTATCAGAAGAGAAAACGTTCAACCAGAAGATTACTGCTATGATTTCCTCAATTGGAAATCCTCCTCCATCTGTTCTTTACTCCTCCTAATGTTCTTGGCACTTGGCATGTGAGATCTCCTGGACCTCCACTCCATATTTCTTACTGTTTCCTCTCAAGTTTCCATGTCTTTGTCACCTGCTCTGAATGGTTTAATGTACCCTTTAATATTGCCTTTCAAAGCACCAATGCTATCCCTAGCAGAGGCCATTGTCTTCCAGTTCTAGACTTTCCAAAACAAAACAAAACAAAAAAAACACTGCCTTCTCCGTAGAGTTTTCAATATTTGTTAAAATTCCTTTTCTGTCTCTTCCATTAGTTCTGCCTCCATAAGAAATGCCTGGTCTGGCCAGGTGTGGTGGCTCACACCTGTAATCCCAGCACTTTGGGAGGTCAAGGCGGGTGGATTATTTGAGGTCGGGAGTTCAGCCTGACCAACATAGTGAAACCCTGTCTCTACTAAAAATACAAAAATTAGCTGGATGTGGTGGCGGGCGCCTGTAGTCCCAGCTACTCAGGAGGCTGAAGCAGGAGAATTGCTTGAACCCGGGAGGCGGAGATTGCAGTGAGCTGAGATTAAGTGAGACTCCACCTCAAAAAAAAAAAAAAGAGAGAGAGAGAGAAAGAGAGAGAGAGAGAAAGGGAGGGAAGGAGGGAGGGCGGGCGGGCCAGCCTGCTCTTCCCGTTCTTTCTCTTTCAAGTACCATGTTTCCCTAAATGGGCTGGGACAAATCTCTGCCTATTGACTTCTTAACCTACTCAGTACCCAATCAGGACGGGTGTGGCAAAGAAGCAGGTATTAAGAGGGAGCTGTTCTCTTCAAGGGCAGGAAGGTGGTGTAGTCTTTCTAGAACCTTACAGACAGGGACAGATTGGCCCACCATTTCCGTTCTGCTCAAGATCTTGTGGGAATAAGACTGCAAGCCCAAACCACCATATGTAGAAAGCATCTGCATTTTAGACCCTGCAGAAGCTCCAAGTTCTACTATTCATGCTGAGCTTAGGAGCCCAAAGACAGGAGCACCATCTCTGCCACACAGTGCAGGAAAAATGGAGCCTACCTTACCTCCCCTGCAAGGCTAAGGTCACTTTCCAGACCCTCTCTCTACACTCACCCTGTTTGTTGTGTTGCTCCAGAGACTGAGAAGAGTGGAGGTCAGTGTCAGGGGCATGCCTTCAGACCACTATGTTCCCACCACTGCTTCAGCTTCTAAACATTTATTCAGAGATAAGTCACAGCAATTCCCAGGGAGGAAGGACCATATGTGTCATAACCAATCTCTGAAGGTGTAAGTAGTTTAGTTCCTTCCAGTTAAAGAGCTTCTGAAGCTGAGGTTACAGGAAGTATTTTAGATAGCATCATCAGAGTGGCTCTCAGAAGAAGTAAACCTTGGACAGAGACTTGAATGATCTGAGGAAGCCAGTCATGCAAGCATCTGAAGGAAGAGATCATAGGCACAGGAAACAGCAACCAAGAAGAGCCCTGAGGTGAGTGCATAGGCTTAGTGTATTGAAAATGCAACAGACAAACCATGGGGCTCAAATGGAGTGTGCCCAAAGAAGACAAGGGCTAACACAAGGGCAAGAACTAGACAAGGCAGGACAGGTAGGACATGGTGAGGAACAGGGGTATTATTTCAGAGTGACTGGGTGTTACTGGAGGAGTCCGAGCAGGGAAGAAACAAAAGCTGATTTGCAGTGTGTAGGTACTCTAGCTCCTATATAGAAACCAGACTGTGAGTACAAGAAATGATCTAACAGCATCCATTGAGAAAGTTTCTTACTTGTTCTTTCTCTTTTATTGTTTTATTTTGTCCCTTTTTTGTTTTTCTCTTTTCTTGCCCTAACTCTATACGGTAGAACTGTTGAGAAGCTATATTAGTTGTTCCAGTGAAAAATGATGGTAAACGCAAAGACAAATCAGAGGTAGCAAAGCCAGCAGTGGGGCCATTAAAAATAAACAGACACGAGCAACTTCCACTTCTGGCCATAATGGACTAACAGAAACAGGATTCACCCTCCCATCTAAAACAACCAAAAAATAGCCAAAATACATGAAACATCACACTTCAAGACATTGGACAAGGAAAACCAGTGATCCCTAAAAGATGAGAAACAAGGAGGTTTGTTAGGAAATTCCACACCCCTCAATTGGAAGTGACTGATCTACAATGTAATGACATCCTGAAACACAAAAATCAAGAGAAGAATCTAACAGAATTATACAAATGCCTTCCCAGTGACAAATCTCCTCAATTAAAATCATATGTTCATGAGTTGATATTGTTATTTGGCAGTATCTATCTGTGTGAAGACATTTTCAAAGACAAAACACATTAAATCACATTAAAAATCAGCACTAAGAGAAAAACATTTGCAACTGATTTAATGATAAGGACACCAACTTTGATCCCCAAATGAGCAAAATGTTATCTCCCCCTTCCCCGAAAAAAGAATTCTCTTCTTCTCCCTAACAGACCTGTATTACAAAAGAAAAATTTCATTCAGTTAATATTGGTATATTTTTATGTCAATAAAAAACATGTGGGCTGGGTATGGTGGCTCATGCCTGTAATCCTAGCACTTTGGGAAGCTGAGGCAAGAGAATCACTCAAGCTCAGCAGTTCAAGACCAGCCTGGACAACACAGTGAGACCCTGTCTCTATCAAAACATTTTAAAAAGTATCTGGGCATGATGGCATGAACCTGTAGTCCCAGCTACTCCAGAAGCTGAAGTGAGAGGATCGCTTGGGCCTGGTGTGGGGAGCAAGGCTCCAGTGAGCCATGATTACACCACTGCACTCCAGCCTGGGCAACAGAGTAAGACCCTGTCTCCAAAAATACACATGGAAATTTGTTGTCTTGTTTGTTATATAGGTAGGTATGTAATCGCCCCAATTTTGCCTCTTGATCTACAAAGCCTACTCTCTCACTGTTACCAGGAAAAAAAAAATTGTCAACCCCTAATCTAGATCAATCTCAGCAATACCAGGCTCTGCTCAGTATTCTAGAACAAGTAAAACCCTGGATCTAGAAACAGACATTAAACCAAACTGTCAGGGCTCCTCTGGGCTTCAATACAGCACGGATCAGATGGTTCAGAAGGTGTTAATCAGAAAGCATCAGAACATGAAGCAAACTTGAGGAGCATCTAGAACAGCTCCTCCTTTTAGAGGAAAGAGTTACAAGCCAGGAGAAAGACCTGTCCTTCCTAGGACCAGTCCATAAACTCTCACCCCCTGCCCTGCTCCTCCTTCTGAGCCTTCAGCTACTTATTCCAGAATCTTACAATAAGGAAAATTACAACCAAGCCACTGGTCTAATATTGACTCCCAAAGGTGCAAACCAGAAACATCTCAACACCCTGCGCTTTGGATTGTTCTCAGATCTAGGGCTGTGTTAGCCCATTCTCACACTGCTGTGAAGAAATATCTGAGATTGGGTAATTTATAAAGGAAAAAGGTTTAATTAATTCACACTGCTGGGGAGGCCTCAGGAAACTTACAACAATGGCAGAGGGTAAAGGAAAAACAGACTCCTTCACAGCCAGGAGGATGGAGTGAGTGCCAGCATGGGAAATGCCAGACACTTAAAAAACCATCAGATGTGGTGAGACTCACTCATTATCACAAGAACAGAATGGGGGAAACCACTCCCATGATCCAATTACTCCCACTTGGTCCCACCCTTGACACGTGGGGATTACAGGGATTATAATTCAAGGTGAGATTTGGGTGGGGACAGAGAGACAAACCATATCAAGGGCACACCAGGGATTTCTCACTCTGCTATAGTTTCAGAGGTCTTCTCTGGGTCCTCAGTACTTCCAAGCTGAGATTACAAGTGAAATATTAAACCCCTGGAAAAACTCTTAAAAAAAATATCAGATACACAGAGGCCAAGAAATACCCTACAACTACTAATACAACAGGCACTAAATTGAAGTTACTGATGAAACCATCAGAGAAAATCTTACCTTGCTTGGCAACTGAGCAGCAACATCTCACGGTTATAAATCAAAATATACAGAAGAACCAGGAAGGCTTTTGCTCTAATGCATGTTGAGGGGCTGTCAAGTAAACGGATAATTGTGGAGACAAAACCCTGTAGAAGACATTTAAACAATTTTTTGAGAGAACATTAAAAAATAGGGCAGTCTCAATTCTCAGAGTGAACAGACTATAATAATCAAGCAGATGGCAGGAAGTAAAATAATAACTACTGTTTTCGCATTCTCAATTTGTGCCAGATCCCATAACTAAATTTTAATATTATCTCATTTAAATCTGAAAGTTAGTCATAAAAAGTTGACAATGTTGTCCCCGCTTTAAAGAGAAAAATGAATATGGAAAAATTAAGCAATTTACCCAAATTCAGAGTTGGATAAAATCCAGGCCAGTTGAATGACAAAGCCTGCCTGTTAACTACTCAATCACACAACTGGAAATGTGGCAGCAAATAATACAACTGTCAGTCACAACTACATGTAGATATAAATCTCTGAGAAGAGCTGCATATAGAGAGATCATACCTCTAGTCTACACATCTGAGGGCTTAACAGATATAAAATAAAGACAATACTCAATACATGACACAAAGAAACGTATACTCCTATAACACTCTTTAATTAAAGGTATAATTCAACACAGAGGACTAAGTATTGACAAGGAATAGTGCTACTTTCCCTTTTAAAAGACAGACTATAAATAATTTCTATAAATATGCAAACAGAAAACAGACACACATACACACACATGGTTAACGAATGTAAGTAGTCAGAAATACGGAATCGTAATATCAGCAAGATGGCTACAGAGAACAGGAATATATAAGTTCCCAAGAGAGCTTAAGAGAGGCCAGCACCTAACAGTAACACTGTGTGTCCAAGACAGATTTAAGAAGCTCATTTTTTTTTGGCCACACTCCAGTCCTTTTCTATTTGGTGCTATGTTTCCAGGTAGGAAGAATTTACATAGTCATGTATATGCCATGTAAATTCTATGCTACTTAAGGATAAAAACATATCTAAGCATCAGTCTCACCTACTTCCTGAACCAAATTATCAAAGCCAAATTATTTATCTCAGGTAAAAAAACAAATCAAGGCAGTCATCCTTGAGTAGAAGATCTGTTTTCTACCTTTCCAGCAACTAGACAGTAGAAAATCCATCTCCCCAGAGTCCATTCCTGATTCTAATTTATACTCTGTGGTCTAAGGACCACCATCACAAGTCTGTTCCCCATATCAACACCACCCCCAACATATACACACATAATTCCAAAGCCATTCAAATTTCCAGCAATCATAGACTGAAAAGCTCTTCCAGATTATAAGAGATTAAAAAGACATGATAACTGACTGCAATTCAAGATCTGGAAGTTTTGTTCCCATAAAGAACACTATTGGGAGAACTGGCAAAATCTGAATAAGGTCTGTAGATTAGCTAACAATACTGAATCAATGTTAGTTTCTTGATTTTGAAATTCACAGCTTGTTTCAAGGAAACATTCAATGAAGTAATTAGAATTAGAAGAGCAAGCATCATGTCCACAAACTTCTCAAATGGGTCAGAAAACACAGATACACGCACACACACATGCACACAAAGTGAAAGAGATAAAGACAGAGAGAGAGACAAATTATAAAGTAAACATAGCAAACTGTTAACATTTGGTGAATGTGGACAAAGGATCTATTGCAATCATTCACACTGTATGTCCAAAATTAAACTCAGTGACTACTCTAAACATGAGTACTCTGAGGATCAATCTACTAGCCAAACTCAGAAGTCTGAGTACCATCCTTGACCCTTCTTTCCTTTCTCCCACGCCCAATTAACCCCAAGCTCTGTGAAAATGACACCCCCACTATGGCTGTATTATTTCTATGCACCATTATATCTTTCCTGAATTACTACAATAGGCTTTATCTAATTTTCCTTTATTCCATCTATTCTACAAATTTTAGCCACAGTGGATCCTCTGTAAGAGCAAATATAACTCACCTATAAAATATTCTCAATAGTTACACAACCATTAAAAAGAGGCTAAAACTAATTATGGCATATGAGGTTCTTCATGGTCTGGCTTTTCATTATCTTCCCAAAATCATGTATCATACCATCAACTCCACTGAATACCCTCAACACTCACCATGAGGAAGTACACTCAGGAGAAAAAACTGACAGATTATACGAAGCACGTGAATGTACTCTGAAACACAAAGTGATGAAAACGAAGAAAGTTCCACTAGATATTGATCTACACAAAATTAACAGACTGATTACATATGCATATTGGAGCCTGTCTCATGTCCTACTTCAAAATAAACACCAAACAGCTCTAAGATTTAAAAAATAAACACAAAATGATTCAAAGATCTAGAAGAGGCCATGGGAGGTAGGAATACAAACATATATACATACATATATACATATTTCAATCTCAGACTGGGGAAAATGTTCGTAAATAATTTATTACAAAGAACAAAATAAGCGTGAGAAATGTAAATACAAAAAATGTTAAATGCCACATAGAAATAGAACACTATAAAGAAAAAACCACATAAACTAGAGTATTTGCAGCACATTTTTCTAATATAGGGTGATTTTCTTGATATATAAATATCAATAACTAAGAAAAGAACTTAAGAACTAAGAAAGTAAGAGTCCTAGAAACAACTGAAACCTCTGATCTCTTCCATGTGGAATATCACATTAACCAAGGATAATTTAAGGTATTTCAAAAAATACAGAAGATAGGAGGCAAGTTTCATATAAAGCTATCCACATAAACCTATTTCATATAAAGAAAACGAAAAATGAAAATCAAAAACATTTTGGCTGATAAAAACTCTTTTTGGCCAGGCACGGTGGCTCACGCCTGTAATCCCAGCACTTTGGGAGGCCAAGGCGGGCAGAACACGTGGTCAGGAGATCAAGACCATCCTGGCTAACACAGTGAAACCCCGTCTCTACTAAAAATACAAAAAATTAGCCAGGTGTGGTGGTGGGTGCCTGTAGTCCCAGCTACTCCGGAGGCTGAGGCAGGAGAATGGTGTGAACCCAGGAGGCGGAGCTTTCAGTGAGCCGATATCGTGCCACTACACTCCAGCCTGGGCAACAGAGCGAGACTCTCTCAAAAAAAAAAAAAAAAAAAAAAAAAAAGTTAAGCGTCTCACTCTGTCGCCCAGGCTGGAGTGCAGTGGTGCAATCTCGGCTCACTGTAACCTCCCCTTCCTGGGTTCAAGTGATTCTCCTGCGTCAGCCTCCTGAGTAGCTGGGACTACAGGTGCATGCCACCATGCCTGGCTAATTTTTTGTATTTTTAGTAGAGACAGATTTTTACCGTGTTAGCCAAGATGGTCTTGATCTCCTGACCACGTGATCCGCCTGCCTTGGCCTCCCAAAGTGCTGGGATCACAGGCGTGAGCCACCATGCCCGGCCGAAATGCTCTGATTTTACCTGCTATGGCCTGAATGTTTTTGCCTGCCCCCATTCATATGTTAAACTTAATCCACAATGTAATAGCGTTAAGAGGTGGAGCCTTTCGGAGGTAATTAGGTCATAAGGACTATCCCTCATGAATGAGGTTGGTACCCTTATAAAAGAGGCCTGAGTGAGTTTATTTACCCCTTCCAACATGTAAGGACACAAAGACGACACTATGTATGACAAATGGGCCCACAATAGACACCAAAGCTGCTAGTGCCTCGATTTTGGACTTCCCAGCCTCCAGAACAGTGAGCAATAAATTTCCATTATTTATAAATTACCCCGTCTAAGGTACCTTGTTATAGCAGCCCAAACATACTAAGATACCACTCAACCAAAACAAAAAATAAAACAAAGCAAAATTGAGGGAGAGGTAAACTGTACTGTAACAGCTCAGTTTGAAGGAACTATCATTAAATAAGCATTTATAGACATCAAAAAGGTCCAAGTCACTTAGTTATACAAGACAAGGAGGTATAGACAGTATACCTTAGGAACACAGATGCAAAAACTCCTCAACAATATATAAGCACGTTGATCCAGAATATATTAAAAGAATAAAACATGATGACCAAGTGAGGTTTATCCCAGGCATCCAAGGCTGATTCAACATTTGAAAAACAGTAAGTGGCCGGGTGCGGTGGCTCATGCCTGTAATCCCAGCACTTTGGGAGGCCGAAGCGGGTGGATCACGAGGTCAGGAGATCAAGATCACAGTGAAACCCCATCTCTACCAAAAATACAAAAAAATTAACAGGGCGCAGTGGCAGGTGCCTGTAGTCCCAGCTACTTGGGAGGCTGAGGCAGGAGAGTGGCGTGAACCTGGGAGGCGAAGCTTGCAGTGAGCCAAGATCGCGCCACTGCACTCCAGCCTGGGCGACAGAGCGAGACTCCATCTCAATAAAAAAAAAAAAAAAAGGTGTAATTCATCATAATTAATTGATGAAACAAGACAAACCACATAGCCATATCAATTACTAATAAAAACCATTTTACAAAATTCAACATCCATTCATGATAAAAACTCTCAGTAACCTAGGAATAAGAGACCTCCTCAATCTGAAACAAAGCAAGTAGAAAACAAAAAACCTACAGCTAACATCATACTTAATGATGACAGACTAGGTGTTTCCCCAGAAACTGGGAAGAAAGCAAGGATGTTCATTCTCTTCACCCATGATTCAGTATTTTACTGAAAGCTATAGCCAGTATAAGAAGAAAAATAAATAAAAGACATTTAGATTTGAATGAAAGAAATATTTGCAGATGACATGATTATCTATGTAGAAAATCCCAAGGAATTTACAAAAAAAGCTCCTATAAGTGAGTTTAGCAAAATCTGGTATATTTCAATATACCAATAATGAACAATTGGAAAATAAATCCTTTTTAAAGTACCACTTTTCAATAGCTCCAACAGTAACAACAACAAAGAAGTATTGCTTTCACCCTAACAAAACATCTACAGAACCTGTACATTAAAAATTCTAAAATAGTGATTAAAGAAAACTTTTTAAACGTATAAATAATGAAGAGACATTCCATGTTCATGTAGTAAGACTCAAGTTAGTCGTCAATTCTCCCCAAATTGACCTATAGACTTAATGCAATTTCAATCAAAATCCCAACAGGGCATTTTGTGGATGTAAACTAAGTTTAAAATTTCTATGGAAAGGTAAATAAAAACTAGAATATGCAAAACAATTTTGGGGGGATATGCAAGAATTGCACAATAATTTTAAGACATAAAAAAACTACGGTAATCAAAACAATGTAGTATGGACAAAATGATAGACACACAGAACAAGGAAACAAACTAGAGTTTAGAAATATAGTCCATTAGTCTATGATAAAGGTGCAAAGGCAACATTGGAAAAAGGATAATCATATGACCAAATGATGCTGGAACACCTGAACATCCACATGCAAAAATGTTAACTTACACTCATTCCTCACTCCATATGCAAAAATTAACCCAAAATGTATTATACAACTGAATATAAGTAAACTTCATCAAAATTAAAATTTCTCCCCTGTGAAGGACACTGTAAGAAAAGACAAGCCACATACTGACAGAAAATATTTGTACCCAGAATATATAAAGAACTCTCAAAACTCAAAATTAAGAAGAAAATTTTAATGAACAAAATATTTAAACAGACATTTCACTAAAGAAAATATGTATCTGTCGAATAGATGCAAGGATGCTCAATATCATAATCATTATAGTAGTGCAAATTAAAATCATACTGAGATATAACTATGAACTTATTAGAATGACTAGCATGAAAAACGGTGAGTATGTAGAGCAACTGAAGTTTTTCATACACTGCTAGTGGGAATGCAGAAATGGTACAGGAATCCTGGAAAACAGTTTGGCAGTTTGATTAAAATGTTCAATACATACCTATCATATATGCCTCAACCATCCTAAGTATTCTAATAAAATAAAAACTTAAGTTCACAGAAAACCTTGTACACAAAAATTGTACACAAAAATAGCAATATTTAGTTATAATACAGATTAAGTATCCCAAATCCAAAAATCTGAAATCTGTAATGCTCCCAAATCCAAAACTTTTTGAGCACTGACGTGATGCAAGTGGAAAATTCCACACATAAGTACTTAATACAAACTTTGTTTCATGCACCGAAAATATTTAAAATATTGTATGAAATTACCTTGGCCTTATTTTATACAAGGTGTATATGAAACATAAATATTGTGCTTAGACTTGGGTCCCATCCCCAAGATATCTCATTATTTATATACAAATATTACAAGATCCAAAAACACTGAAACCTGAAACACTTCTGGTCTCAAGCATTTTGGATAAGGGATATTTAATCTGCAGTCAAAAACCAAAAACAGTGCACATGTCCTTCAATGTGTACGTGAAAAAATAAACTGTGGTACATCCACATAATGAAACAGTACTCAGCAGTAATGAACTACTGATACATGCAGTGACATGGATGAATCTCACCTGCACTGTATTAACTGAAAGAAATCAGCTGCAAAGATTATATGCAGTATGATTCCATTTATATGACATTCTGGAAAAGATAAAACTATAGGGGCAGGGAAGACATCCATGATTGCCAGGGACTGGTATGGAGGGTGGTTTGCCTAAGACAAAAGCAGCACAAGGTCATTCTTTGGGAAACTGGAATTGTTCTGTATCTTTCTGGTGGTGGTAACAAGAGTCTATGGATATATTAAACCTCATACAACTGAGTCCCCATGGAAGTAAATTTCATTAAAAGTAAATTTCATTATACATAAATTTAAAAATTAAAAAATAATATAGTATATATGATATACACATAAAATACATTATATACTATGTTATTTATTATGTTATATATTATCATACATATATGTATATGTATTATATGTATATACATATATTAGATTTATTATACATGCTATATATATTATATATTATCTACCATTCACAACAATGTATAACAGCAATGATTATAGTAATGAGTGTTATGCCTTAAACAGTAGAGCAACCACCTTTCTAATGTGAAAACTATGTAGGATACAAGAAGCAATAAAATATTTTATCACACCACTGTCAGTCTGAGACTTTCAAAAGAACAAAAATAAGTGAGGATATAGAAGACCTAAATAACATAAACAATAGATTAGATATTATGGGTAGATATCAAATTTTATATTCAAATAATGGAACATACATCTTTTACTTTACATAGAATGTTCCTTTAAATTGATCATATAACAGATCATGAAAAAGTATTAATATACTCCACAAAGTAAAAATAATTTTTATGATTACAATGCAATAAAACTAGAAATTAGGCTGGCATGGTGGCTGAAACCTGTAATCCCAGCACTATGGGAGACTGAGGCAGGAGAATTGCTTGAGCTCAGGAGTTCCAGACCAGCCTGGGCAACATAGCAAGACCTCTTCTCTACTTAAAAATAATAATAATAATAATTAGCCAGGCATGATGGCACATGCCTGTAGTCCTAGCTACTTCGATGGCTGAGGTGGATGGATCACTTGAGCCCAGGAGGTCGAGGCTACAGTGAGCTATGATCTCATCACTGCACTCCAGCCTGGAAAACAGAATGAGACCCTGTGTCAGGGAAACAAACAAACAAAACTAGAAATTAATTAAAACATAAATAATCCAAAAGGCCCTTCTACCTGCAAATTTTTTAACTCTGTATTAAACAAACCGTAAGACAAAATACAAACCAAAATTGCAGAACTTAGAAATACTAGATCTTATTCATTCTAGCTAACTATATTTTTGTGCCCATTAACCACCCCCACTCTCCCTTCCAATACCCTTCCCAGCTCCTGTTACCATCATTCTATTCTTTATTTCCATGAGTTCAACTGTTTTAATTTTTAGCTCTATCTACCCAAAAGAATTTAAAATGTTTTTTTAAGTTTAAAAAATAAGAAAATAAGTAAATAAAATAAAAAGCCAACAGTGAAAACACTATTGTATTAGCCTATTCTCACACTGCTATTAAGATACCACCTCAGACTGGGTAATATATAAAGGAAAGAGGTTTGATTAACTCACAGTTCCACATGGCTAGGGAGGCCTCAGGAAACTTAGAGTCATGGTAGAAGGTGAAGGAGAAGCAAACCATGTCTTACCTGGTGACAGGAGAAAGAGCAAGAGAGCCAGGAAGTGTTACACTTTTTTTTTTTTTTTTTTGAGACAGAGTCTCGCTCTGTCGCCCAGGCTGGAGTGCAGTGGCGCGATATCGGCTCACTGCAAGCTCCGCCTCCCAGGTTCACGCCATTCTCCTGCCTCAGCCTCCTCAGTAGCTGGGACTACAGGTGCCCACCACCATATCCCACTAATTTTTTTTTGTATTTTTAGTAGAGACGGGGTTTCACTGTTAGCCAGGATTGTCTCAATCTCCTGACCTTGTGATCCACCTGCCTCAGCCTCCCAAAATGCTGGGATTACAGGCGTGAGCCACTGTGCCTGGCCAGAAGTGCCGCACTTTAAAACCATCAGCTCTTGTGAGAACTCACTCACTATCACAAGAACAGCATGGGGGAAACCGCCCCCATGATCCAATCGCCTCCCACCACCAGGTCCTTCCCTCCACACGTGGGAATTACAATTCAAGATAAGATTTAGGTGGGGACACAGAGCCAAATCCTATCAACTACATACGGGATAGGATAAAAGTAGAAATGAAAAAATATGCAACCCATAATTATATAAAAGAATATAAATACCCATAATAAAAGAATAAAAATACACGAATTAAATCTCCAACATAAAAAGCTGAAACATAAACAACAAAGTAACCAAAATGAAGCAAGAAAGGTGTGAGCAGAAATCAATGAGGTGGGAAAAAACATTTTTAAGGAAAGTGATAAATCAAAATCCTGGCTCTTTGAAAAATATGAACAAAATAGATAACTTACTAGCTAAAATAATCAAGAAAAAGGGGGAGATAGCAAAGATATACAAGAAAAGAAATGAAAAGAGGGCAATTACCATTGCTGGCTTCCATATAATGGAGAGAACGCTGTGTATGTTAGCTATAGTAGTAGTTGGCATTTTATTGTCATATAATATTCCATTGTGTGACTATAGAAACATTTACATATCCATTCTACTCCTGGACATTTGGGTTGTTTAGAGTTTGGGTCTACTATGAGCAAAGGTGCTATGGACATTCTTGTAATGTCTTTTTGTGAACATGTGCATTCACTTCTTTTGGGTATACACCTGCCAGGAGGATTGCTCCAATAAGAGGTAAGCATCTACCTAGCTTTATTAGAGACTGTCAAATGGCTTTCCAAAGTGGTTGTACCAATTTACTGTCCATCAATATATGAAAGCTTCAGTTGTTTCACAGCCTCACCAACATTTGTCTTTTTCATTTCATTTAAATGTTTAATTCTGAGCATAGAGCAAATATTAACAAACACACATGGCAGTCAATTCAGAAGAAACTTTCTAAAAGTCTACTGTTACTCACTTGAAAGCTACCCAAAGTTTTGTGCTACCCAAAGGATAATACCTTTCTTATTCTAATCCATGAGGAGTTTTCAAAGTATTCATGGCAAAGAAGGACACCTATTTAAATCTCCCTGACAAGAAGCAAAACATAAGACTTTAGTATACACAATAAACTGAGAAAATGAAAAAGTGTATAAATTTAAAGAAAATATAATCTTACAAGTGATTTAGCTATGCTTTAAAAATGTTTATGTATATTTAAATACATTTTATTAAACTTTATATTAAAACAAATATTTTGTTAAAAACAGACTTAGCAGTTATGAATTCAAGTCCAGAAACATGGTAAAAATACAATTGGTGCTTTTTCTTTTTGGGATGCCTAGTAAAGTAACTAGATAACCATAAAGATTGAAGACTCCATAGTTTCTACTATAATTACAGTATAACTTTTGAAATCTCATTAATAAACAGGAACAAAAATACAAATCATACAAAAAAAAGTGGGTCAGGTATGGTGGCTCACACCTGTAATCCAAGCACTTTGGCAGGCCAAAGCAGGAGGATTGTTCGAGACTATCCTGGGCAACAGAGCAAGACCCTGTCTCTACAAAGAAAACAAAAAACTTAAAAGAGAAATGTAGGACTTAGACAAACAAAACTACAGATTTTTATTGAGTGATAATAGTGCACTTGAATAAATGGAGTGGCAGTATAATATGCTGGCAAAGAATTTGAGCTTTGGAATCAGGAAGACCTGGCTTCAAATGCCACATTTCTTAACGGAATAACTGCTATGATTCAGTTTCTTCAACTTTAAAATAAAGTGGAGATAATTACAATAACACTTCTCATAGCCCTGAGGTAAGGACTGAAGGCTTTTGTCCAAATAAATAAAAATATCATAAAGCATAAATCTGTGAGAAGTATTCATTTATGAAAACTATTGTGCAGGTGCTGGAGAGGATGTGGAGAAACAGGAACACTTTTACACTGTTGGTGGGACTGTCAACTAGTTCAACCATTGTGGAAGCCAGTGTGGTGATTCCTCAGGGATCTAGAACTAGAAATACCATTTGACCCAGCCATCTCATTACTGGGTATATACCCAAAGGATTATAAATCATGCTGCTATAAAAACACATGCACACGTTATGTTTATTGAGGCGCTATTCACAATAGCGAAGACTTGGAACCAACCCAAATGTCCATCAATGATAGACTGGATTAAGAAAATGTGGCACATATACATCATGGAAAACTATGCAGCCATAAAAAATGATGAGTTCATGTCCTTTGTAGGGACATGGATGAAGCTGGAAACCATCATTCTGGGCAAACTATCACAAGGACAGAAAACCAAACACCGCATGCTCTCACTCATAGGTGGGAACTGAACAATGAGAACA
Organism: Pan troglodytes; assembly: GCF_028858775.2. Taxonomy (NCBI): domain Eukaryota; kingdom Metazoa; phylum Chordata; class Mammalia; order Primates; family Hominidae; genus Pan; species Pan troglodytes. Next base: position 45,779,329 of record NC_086015.1, read on the forward strand.
CTTGGACACAGGGTGGGGAACATCACACACCGGGGCCTGTCGTGGGGTGGGGGAGTGGGGAGAGATAGCATTAGGAGATATAACTAATGTAAATGACGAGTTAATGGGTGCAGCACACCAACATAGCACATGTATACATACGTAACAAACCTGCAGGTTGTGCACATGTACCCTAAAACTTAAAGTATAATAATAATAAAAAAAGGAAAACTGTTGTGGAAAAGACAACACAAAGAGGAAAACAAAGAAAAGTATATTTAAGACTCTAGAAAAGATAAAAGACAGACTATTCATTAAATGATATCCTTACTTTATTTCTTATACTAGAAAGACTCCAAATTAAAAACTTAAGTAAGGAGTGGAGGAAGCAATCTTATAATACTATATATCTTTCAAAATGAATATATTATCTTGGAAAATGTATTACAAAGAATCACTATCTTTATCATAAATAACATTTATCAATTAAAAAGTATGTATGAACAGTCCAGTAAAACAACAAAATGATATGAACAAGAAACAACTGATAAAAGGACTCTACCACCAATAAGCAAATTAAAACATGGTTGTTTTAAGTGAGTAGTCAAAGATACACAAAGTTTGTAAGAATAAGAATCCATTTAGGCCAGGCGTGGTGGCTCATGCCTGTAATCCCAGCACTTTGGGAGGCCAAAGCGGGTGGATCACAAGGTCAGGAGTTCAAGACCAGCCTGGCCAAGACGGTAAAACCCCATCTCTACTAAAAATACAAAAATCAGCCGGGCGTGGTGGCAGGAACCCGTAATCCCAGCTATTCGATAAGCTGAGGCAGAGAATTGCTTGAACCTGGGAGGCAGAGGTTGCAGTAAGCCAAAATCACGCCACTGCACTCCAGCCTGGGCATCAGAGCAAGACTCTGTCTCAAAGAAAAAAATCCATTTAAAAATATGAAAGTGTGATGAGGGAAGGAAAAATATCTACTATATACTTACTCTAAGTCAGGCACTGTGGTAGGTGATTTAAATATATTATTTCAATTACTCCTTTAAAGAAGATATTATTGGATTTATTTTATAGATGAGGAAACAGAAGCCTCAGGAAACCAAAACATTTTTGATAACTTCCCCTCCTGGGGAGGCTTTCACCTCATACCAATCCCACAACTAGCAAGGCTTCTTCTAGGAAAAAGCACAACCAGATTACACAGGTATCCACAGAATATCACTAAGTAAAAATGTGAGTTTATGCATTGATAAAAGACAGGGGAGGTAAATATGGATGATGTCAAAGCTGGTTAGACTTTCATTATTTTCTCTTTAAATTTTCTTAATCTTAGTGGTGTTTTAAGAGCATGTTTGGAGATTCTAGCAAGGGAGCATAGCTACCTGTATACCCTTGACCGAAGTATGGTCCTCCTCAATCAAGGAAGGATCTGATCAATCACAGGGCTTTGGTTGGGACACACATGGAGCCATGAGGGAGGAAGGGGACATCTGCCTAGCCAGTCAGATCAGCTGAATGAACCCTGGTGATCAATGAGGCGACAGATGTCACAGCCAGATTGCCCTCACATCCCTTAATGGTGTTTTGAAAATTGAAAGAGCTACTGGAAGTTTTTGTGTAGGTCCAAGCTAAGATGTAAACGCAGTGTGCTTAGCTAACTGTGAAATATGTTCACTTCCATATTTATGTTGTTTCAATGGTTTAAAAAAAGGATTTGTCATCATAATTTTCTTATACTCATTAGCAGGTGGATAAGGATATTATTAGTACTGTAAATTATTTTGTTTAGTGAATGATTTAAAGACATCCTTTTTGTCCAGATAAGTAAAACACAGTTGTTTAAAAAGTTGAAGCATGTTAATTTTCTTCACAAAAATGTATTCATGTAAGTTACAAAAACTCTGCAAAATACCGAAAATTAGAGACAAAAGAAAAATCATCCATTTCTTACATGATCCAGAGACAGACACTGAATTTATCTGAATTTGATTTTTATTATGTATTAAAATACTTTTTGCTTTTTTAATAAAAAAAATCTACAATGTTTATAAAAACAGCCATCTGCTCCCCACACTTCTACTTCCCAATTTTTGTTCACCAAGTTCAATTAATCTGAATTTAGCTATGTCTTATCTATTTACAGCTGTTTCTTTCCTGCTCCTTGCCTCCCAAATACGCACTTCTCCTCCCTCAATTATCCAACAGTTATATTATATAACTGTTAATATGTATATTCCATATGTATGACTGTGCAAATAATATTCATAATTGAGCCATGCAAAAAAAAGCATTCACTTTTTTGCAAAGTAGACTAGCAAAGATGAAAATGGATGGCAGCCAGTGTTGGAATGGTCATAGGTGAACAGATAAATCTTACATACAGCTGGTAGGAAACTATGTATTCAGCCTTTCCTACAGCTGGTAGGAAAGTGAGATTTTTTTCTCAAAAGCCTTAAAAAGGTTATTTTCTTCTGACACAGCTGTTACGTCTCAAGAAACTTACCTCAAAGGGATGAACAAATGAGCTTATGTACAAGAATACTCACAGTAACACTGTTTATTGCAGGAGTCCCCAACCCCCAGGCCACAGGCCAGTACTGGCCTGTTAGGAACCCGGCTGCACAGCAGAAGGTGAGCGGTGGGCGAGCTAGCATTATCACCTGAGCTCCACCTTCTGTCAGATCAGTGGAGCCATCAGATTCTCATAGGAGTGTGAACCCTATTGTGAACTGCACATGCGAGGGATCTAGGTTGCACACTCCTTATGAGAATGTAACGCCTGATGATCTTCTGAGGTGGAACAGTTTCATCCCAAAACCACCTCCCCAGCTCTGGTCTGCTGGAAAAAATTGCCTTTCACGAAATTGGTCCCTGGTGCCAAAAAGGGTGGAGACCACTGGTTTATAAGACAAACATGAAACTATTTTAACATCTAATAACAAGAGATTTGTTAAGTAAATCATAATTGTAGTAAATACTCCATCTATACAGTATCTGGACTAACCTGCTTCTTTCATGAAAAACACTAATGAAGTATATGGGGAAAAGAAAAGTGGTAGAAGTGATGCTACATTACCTCCAAGGCTAGGTTTGAAATGGTCATGTAGATTCTACCTTGTACTCCTGAAACAGTCACTCTTGGAACTCAGCCACCATGCTGTGAGGAAGCCTAAACAGCCTGTAGAGGACCACATACAATGCAACTGAGGCTCCCAACCTACAGCCTCAGCTGAGTTCTCAGCAAACAGCTTGTACCAACTTGCCAGTCATATGAATGAGCCATCTGGAACGGATATTCCCACCCCAGCTAACACAACCTTGCTCAAATTACAGATTTGTGAGCAAAATAACCTATTGTCCTTGTCTAAATCATAACATTTTGGGTGGTTTGTTACACAGCAATAGAAAAATAAAATATAACTTAAGTATATAAAGAAAGAAAAAAACTTTCCAGGCACAAAGAAGTTTGACACAGCAATAGACATAATTTGAAAACACAGAAGTGACCAATAGTAAGTGATAGTGAGGTATGTTACTGTATTTCTTCTTGATATACAGATGCTTTTCAACTTACAATAAGGTTACATCCCAATAAACTCACTGTAAATCAAAAAAATCCTAAGTCAAGCCATTATAGGTTAGGGACCATCTGCAGTGTTATTCAGCTATACTAATAATCTTGCAAAATTAAAATAATATGCTTATGATTTAGGGTGAAACTAGACAAACTATAACAAACATCAAAAATAAAAGGAATTACATAGCTTTATTTGTAACACAATAACTCTGGGTCCTTTAAGAAGCTGCAGCACAATTTTAGATCTAAGCCTAAAAACATCTTCTGCCCTAAATAAATTCTCATTTAGTTATTTCAGAAAAACTGAATGAACAGTAATGACTTTGACTCCCTACAACTAGTTGCCTAGGATTCTATATTTAACCTTAAGCAATGTGTACCACGCCTCTAGAACAGTTTTAATCTCACAACACTTGAGGAGGGAAGATTACAGGCTACAGGCAAAGACTTAGTGCCAAAGATGAATAATCAAAACTGACTTTAGAGAACCAAAAATGACTTCAGGTCACTTCAGCTAGCAATCCACTATGTATTTAGCTTTGATTGAAATTCATCTTGTCATACAGCTCGACATACCCAAATATTACTGTGCAGAAAAAGAGCAGATGCCATTTAGTTCTATAACCCAAATCACAGCACAACAAGGTTATGTCCAGCATTCACGGCCAGAAGCAAATGGTAACCAGCAGTGATTTCAGAGTGGGCATTTCTTTTCTAACTTAAAGATGGTATAATGAAATATTTAAAATGATAGGAATCTCTCTGAAATATACAAAGCTTCCACCACAACCAAAAATATTTCACTATCAAAATTAAGCATAATGGTAAAATATTCCTCTAGTACACATCATAAAGGCAAATATTAGATGGTAACGAGGTAGAGAACTTCAAAATTATCTCTTACAAATCTCAAGGGGTAAAATTGATCTGCTTCAATGGTCAAAGCTAAAAATCAATATGTATAGCCTGGCCATCAACTGATAACAGCCTGAAAGAAAAACAGTGAGAAATCATGTAGATAACCACACTGACACTATTTTCCTATTTAATATTGAGGGAAACAAACAAGGTACTGATTAAATCTAAAATTGTTTTTGGATTGCAATTTTCCTTTAAAAAGTTTAGCCAAGTACCTAAGTAAAATGTCTTTCAGAGAACACACATTTATTAATACGGACTAAAAATATCACAATATACACACATAATCTGATTAATATGTATAAATTAATTTCATATTTTAAATGCTTGATTAAAAAGTGAGCAGACTTATCCAAATTTTTCAAAATTTTGCATGCATTAAATTTCATAGTGATCTTCCACGGTGCTTCCAAATTATACAGAGATCTGCAGCTTCAGGCTTATTATTAATCACTGTTGTGTTACAGGTTTGTGTCAAAACACAAAACATGAACCACTCAGCCCTCAGTCCTTCATGCTTTCCATGTTGACTGGGGAATTTTTCTGTAAGGCAGTAACCACTTGTTACTCTTTCACATCCATAAAATAATCTTCCTAACGCTACAGATTATAGGATTACTACCAAAAATTGTGTAACATATACATTGATTTTATAGAAAGATTTTTTTTTTTTTTTTTTTTTTTTTGAGACAGAGTATCACTCTGTCGCCCAGGCTGGAGTGCAGTGGAGCAATCCTGACTCACTGCAACCTCCAGTCTCCCAGGTTCAAGTGATCCTCCTGCCTCACCCTCCCAAGTAGCTGGGACCACAAGCATGCACTACCACGACAGGCTAATTTTTTTGTATTTTTACTAGAGACAGGGTCTCGCCATGTTGGCCAGGCTGGTCTTCAACTCCTGGCCTCAAGTGATCCACCCACCTCAGCCTCCCAAAGTGCTGGGATTACAGGCATGAGCCACCATGCCCAGCCAGAATGATACTTTCTGAATCATAAGTAAATAGAGTAAAGGAGAGAGCCTCGTAGACTTTTTCATGAAGAATATTAAGTTACTTTTGAAAGGTGAATTTCTAAAGAAGCCTTTTTATTTTTAGTTAACTTCAGATTCTCCCCAAACAAAACAACTATGGCTACAGTCATCCACGAAGACCTGTAGATTGAAAGATGACAAGAAGTTTGTAAATATTAAGAGAGAATTAAAACAGACATATGTTTTCTTATATATGAAACACTGAATACTCCAGCTAATAATAAGGCTTACCATAAGAATAGCTCACTCCATCGAGTAGTAAGTTTCCCTACTCCCTTGCGTGCCTAAATCATATTCTATCTTTGTCAATTATAAAATACCACATAATAATCTGTCAGAATATTTCCATTAAAATATGTGGTAATGTTCAACAGTTAATTAGTTTAATAATCCAAACCATTTTCAATGAGAGATGGAGTTCCTAAAATTCAGTGTATTCTGGAACTTTCTGTAAACTTTCAGAAGAAACAGAATGAAATAAGAAAGAATACATTGTCACAGTGTTTTTGTAATCAAATACATTTATAAAGAACAAAAGGAACCGTAGAATTACAAATGATGGCAAAACTCAGTAAATGTAAATTTATGATTTGTACATTCTATCATTACTAATATTATTAGTAAACACCAAAAAAGCATGTAAGAATTTTTGAAATAAGAACTTACCCTCACTTCCAACAACAACAAAAAATCATGAATATCTGTGAGATGTTACAATGCTTTTCCTTTCAAATCATACTGCGTGTGAGTAAAAGCTACCCATGTGGTAGGAAGACTATAATACCTAATACCATCACTACCACCACCACACACACAAACCCCTCGAAGAAAAAACGACTGAAACTTCCCCAGAGATCCTCGAAAAATTCAAAAGTGAAGAAAAGAAAAAACGTAAAACATTATAGCAACTCAAGTACATATATAATACCAATCCTTTTATTTAAATTATGGAATGTTTCAAACATACAACAGAGTGATTTTTTAAAATCCATTTGACTTTATCAAATCTTAGTATTTGAAACTTGTAAGCCCAAATCCTTTTTAAGAAACAATGAATTAGAGAGACACAACGGAAGCCTCTGTCCTACCTCTCCCCAATCCCACTGCCCTCCGTCTATCCTCAGAAGCAAGCATGCTCACTCTGGTGGGTTACCACCACAGCTATTCTTTATACCAGAATCTCTGGGACACATTCAAAGCACTGTGTAGAGGGAAGTTTATAGCTCTAAATGCCCACAAGAGAAAACAGGAAAGATCTAAAATTGACACCCTATCACAATTAAAAGAACTAGAGAAGCAAGAGCAAACACATTCAAAAGCTAGCAGAAAGCAAGAAATAACTATGATCAGAGCAGAACTGAAGGAGATAGAGACACAAAAAACCCTTCAAAAGATCAGAGCAGAACTGAAGGAGATAGAGACACAAAAAACCCTTCAAAAAAATCAATGAATCCAGGAGCTGGTTTTTTGAAAAGACCAACAAAATTGATAGACCGCTAGCAAGACTAATAAAGAAGAAAAGAGAGAAGAATCAAATAGATGCAATAAAAAATGATAAAGGGGATATCACCACCGATCCCACAGAAATACAAACTACCATCAGAGAATACTATAAACACCTCTACGCAAATAAACTAGAAACTCTAGAAGAAATCGATAAATTCCTCGACACATACACCCTCCCAAGACTAAACCAGGAAGAAGTTGAATCTCTGAATAGACCAATAACAGGATCTGAAATTGAGGCAATAATTAATAGCTTATCAACCAAAAAAAGTCCAGGACCAGATGGATTCACAGCCGAATTCTACCAGAGGTACAAGGAGGAGCTGGTACCATTCCTTCTGAAACTATTCTAATCAATAGAAAAAGAGGGAATCCTCCCTAACTCATTTTATGAGGCCAGCATCATCCTGATACCAAAGCCGGGCAGAGACACAACCAAAAAAGAGAATTTTAGACCAATATCCCTGATGAACACTGATGCAAAAATCCTCAATAAAATACTGACAAACCAAATCCAGCAGCACATCAAAAAGCTTATCCACCATGATCAAGTGGGCTTCATCCCTGGGATGCAACGCTGGTTCAACACACACAACTCAATCAACATAATCCAGCATATAAACAGAACCAAAGACAAAAACCACATGATTATCTCAATAGATGCAGAAAAGGTCTTTGACAAAATTCAACAATCCTTCATGCTAAAAACTCTCAATAAATTAGGTATTGATGGGACATATCTCAAAATAATAAGAGCTATCTATGACAAACCCACAGCCAATATCATACTGAATGGAAAAAAACTGGAAACATTCCCTTTGAAAACTGGCACAAGACAGGGATGCCCTCTCTCACCACTCCTATTCAACATAGTGTTGGAAGTTCTGGCCAGGGCAATCAGGCAGGAGAAGGAAATAAAGGGCATTCAATTAGGAAAACAGGAAGTCAAATTGTCCCTGTTTGCAGATGACTTGACTGTATATCTAGAAAACCTCATTGTCTCAGCCCAAAATCTCCTTAAGCTGATAAGCAACTTCAGCAAAGTCTCAGGATACAAAATCAAGGTGCAAAAATCACAAGCATTCTTATACACCAATAACAGACAAACAGAGAGCCAAATCATGAGTGAACTCCCATTCACAATTGCTTCAAAGAGAATAAAATACCTAGGAATCCAACTTAAAAGGGATGTGAAGGACCTCTTCAAGGAGAACTACAAACCACTGCTCAATGAAATTAAAGAGGATACAAACAAATGGAAGAACATTCCATGCTCATGGATAGGAAGAATCAATATCGTGAAAAGGGCCATACTGCCCAAGGTAATTTATAGATTCAATGCCATACCCATCAAGCTACCAATGACTTTCTTCACAGAATTGGAAAAAACGACTTTCAAGTTCATATGGAACCAAAAAAGAGCCCACATTGCCAAGTCAATCCTAAGCCAAAAGAACAAAGCTGGAGGCATCACACTACCTGACTTCAAACTATACTACAAGGCTACAGTAACCAAAACAGCATGGTACTGGTACCAAAACAGAGACATAGACAAATGGAACAGAACAGAGCCCTCAGAAATAATGCCGCATATCTACAACTATCTGATCTTTGACAAACCTGACAAACACAAGCAATGGGAAAAGGATTCCCTATTTAATAAATGGTGCTGGGAAAACTGACTAGCCATATGTAGAAAGCTGAAACTGGATACCTTCCTTACACCTTAGACAAAAATCAATTCAAGATGGATTAAAGACTTAAATGTTAGACCTAAAACCATAAAAAGCCTAGAAGAAAACCCAGGCAATACCATTCAGGACATAGGCATGGGCAAGGACTTCATGTCTAAAACACCAAAAGCAATGGCAACAGAAGACAAAATTGACAAATGGGATCTAATTAAACTAAAGAGCTTCTGCACAGCAAAAGAAACTACCATCAGAGTGAACAGGCAACCTACAGAATGGGAGAAAATTTTTGCAACCTACTCATCTGACAAAGGGCTAATATCAAGAATCTACAATGAACTCAAACAAATTTACAAGAAAAAAACAAACAACCCCATCAAAAAGTGGGTGAAGGATATGAACAGACACTTCTCAAAAGAAGACATTTATGCAGCTAAAACACACATGAAAAAATGCTCATCATCACTGGCCATCAGAGAAATGCAAATCAAAACCACAATGAGATACCATCTCACACCAGTTAGAATGGCAATCATTAAAAAGTCAGGAAACAACAGGTGCTGGAGAGGATGTGGAGAAATAGGAACACTTTTACACTGTTGGTGGGACTGTAAACTAGTTCAACCATTGTGGAAGTCAGTGTGGCAATTCCTCAGGGATGTTGAACTAGAAATACCATTTGACCCAGCCATCCCATTACTGGGTATATACCCAAAGGATTATAAATCATGCTGCTATAAAGACACATGCACACGTATGTTTATTGCGGCACTACTCACAATAGCAAAAACTTGGAACAAACCCAAATGTCCAACGATGATAGACTGGATTAAGAAAATGTGGCACATATACACCATGGAATACTATGCAGCCATAAAAATGATGAGTTCATGTCCTTTGTAGGGACATGGATGAAGCTGGAAACCATCATTCTCAGTAAACTATTGCAAGGACAAAAAACCAAACACCGCATGTTCTCACTCATAGGTGGGAATTGAACAATGAGAACACATGGACACAGGAAGGGGAACATCACATACCAGGGACGTTGTGAGGTGGGGGGAGGGGGGAGGGATAGCATTAGGAGATATACCTAATGCTACATGACCAGTTAATGGGTGCAGCACACCAACATGGCACATGTATACATATGTAACAAACCTGCACGTTGTGCACATGTACCCTAAAAGTATAATAATAAAAATAATAAAAATAAAAGAAATATAAAGATTTATATTTTTAAATAATTGTATTTTACCTATCCAGACAAAAAGTGTATCTTTAAACCATTCAGTAAACAAAATAATTTACAGTATTAATAATATCCATATCCACATGCTAATGAATATAAGAAAATAATATATATATGGTGACAACTCCTTTTTTTTTTTTTTTATGGTGATGGACTCTTGCTCTGTCACCCAGGCTGGAGTGCAGTGGTGCAATCTGGGCTCACTGCAACCTCCACCTCCCAGTTTCAAGCGATTCTCCTGCCTCAGCCTACTGAGTAGCTGGTATTACAGGCACACACCACCACACCCAGCTAATTTTTGTATTTTTAGTAGAGATGGGGTTTCGCTATGTTGGCCAGGCTGGTCTTGAACTCCTGACCTCAGGTGATCCACCCACCTCAGCCTCCCAAAGTGCTAGGATTACAGGCATGAGCCACCGCGCCCAGCCGACAACTCCTCTTTTTTTAAACATTGAAACAACATAAATATGGAAATGAACTACTCACACATGTTATTATATTGCCCATATCCTTCTGCAGCTTGCCTTTTTTCACTCAAAGTTTTCTTTATGAGATTTATCCATGTTAATTCTTTTCAATCTAGTTTGCTCATTTCTAATTGCTGTATAATATTCTACCACAAGGATATAAGTTTAATTATCCAATCTCTTGTTGGTTAACTTTTACATTCTGCATCATCTTATGTTACTGCAAACACTACTGTGATAAATAATTTTTCCAAATTTCTTTGTACACATGTATTTTTTGGCTCAGGTATGTGCATCTTCAACTTCATTAAAGATTATAAAATTGCACTCCACTTTACCTAGCTGAGTTTCCACTGGCCCATATCTCTGCCAGCAATTCTGTCAGACTTACATGTTCGCCAATCTGAAGATTATAGAATAGTCATTTTAACTTTCATTTTATCCATCAGTTTCTAGTTCAAGCATCTTTTCCCAAGTTTACTGACCATTCCAATTTCTTCTTCTATAAAGTAACTCTTCACATTCTATGCCCATTTTGTCTTAACTTTTCCTTTTCATTATTAGGCTATTTTTCATATCCTGGATACTAATCATTAAGAAAAGTTTCCCTACAACAAGATCACAAAGACAGTTATGTAAATTTTCTTTTAAGTTTTTTTCAAGTTTTCCTTTTCATATTTTAGTCTTATGTCAGAAAAAAAATCTAACACTCAAATGTCAATAAAAAACTAATTGAATAAAAATGTGGTACAGTCACACTACAAAGTACTAATTTAAAAAAAGATGAACATTTCTATAAACAGATACAAAATGATCTCTGAGATAAGTTTAAAAAGGTACAAAATGGGCCAGATGCCGTGGCTCACATCTGCAATTTCCAACACTTTGGAAACACTTTGGGAGGCTGAGGCAGGTGGATCACCTGAGCCCAAGAGCTCGATAGCAGCCTGGGCAGCATGGCAAAACTCAGTCTCTACCGAAAATACAAAAAAAAAGCCAAGTGTGGTGGCACACACCTGTGGTCCCAGCCACCCTGGAAGGTGGAAAGACAGCTTGAGCCCAGGAGGCAGCGGTTTCAGTGAGCCAAGATCACACCACTGTACTCCAGCCTCGGAGAAAGAGACCCCACCCTGGGTCAAAAAATAAATAAAGTGCATGATGGTGTATGCTATCTTTTATCTTTTATATTAAAATATAATTTTATACAAAAATATAAAAATTTATATTAAAAATATAAAAGATGTTATCTTTTATATTTTAGGGAGAAAATATCGTGGCACCCACCAAAGGTCTTTTTAGAGTCAACGAAGCACACAGATTCAAGAGACTACCCAAGATCACATTTTCTGTCAGTTTGTTCAGGAACCTGAGCTTGCCAGCAAGGCTACAATTGATGCTCTTCTCCTGCGGGAGTCCTTGCAGCAGGCTGGGCAGCACAGCTCAGGTGCATTAAGAAGAGAGCCACACTGGGTAGGTATGGGAGCCACCTAGGCTTAGGAACTTCCAACCACACAAGCACCAACCTTGTAACAACTCCATAGCCATAGCTTCCAGAGTTTCCATAGAAACCAGAGTCACTGCACTTAGGGAACCCCAAAGCTATGGCTTTCCACCAAGTATTTATCACTCTCCAGCTTAGATGCAATTTACCCATCAGGGGCCATTTTTACCACAAGCAGTCCTGCTTCATAATACAAATAATAGGTTGGTCTTATCGGGTTCCCAGAGACACAGAGTTCCAAAGTTAACTGAAATTCAAATTCCCACACAGAAAGGGGAAGGAAAGGTTTTGTTAACCCTTTACCTATAGATAAGCAGAGATATAAAGAAAGAGAGGTAAACACAGAGAAAGAGAAGATAGAGGCAGAAAGAGAGATTTATAGATAGAAAAATATATATTTATACAAATACATACATAAAAATATATTTTTCTCTATACATATAGAGAAAGCAAGAGAGAGGAGAGACAGACAGAAGATGAGACATATTTACCTATATTTGCAAACAGATATCTGATTGAAACAGATAACCTAGAAAAAATCATTTATGAGAAGGTCAAGAAAACGTGAACTCTGCGGTGAAACCCTGTCTCTACTAAAAATACAAAAAATTAGCCGGGCATGGTGGCGGGTGCCTGTAGTCCCAGCTACTCAGGAGGCTGAGGCAGGAGAATGGCGTGAACCCAGGAGGCGGAGCTTGCAGTGAACCAAGATCTCGCCACCGCACTCCAGCCTGGGCGACAGAGCGAGACTCCATCTTTAAAAAAAAAAAAAAAAAAAAAAGTGAACTCTGACTGGATTTGTGGCTATTTTGAGAATGTATTAATTTTTTGGTCTTTAATGACTTTGTGAATATATTTACTTTTTAAAATTCCTTGTCTTCTACAGATACATATAAGGTAATTACAAAATGATATGATGTATAGAGTTTGCTTCAAAATAATTCAGAGGAAGAAGGAATGTATACAAATGAAGTGGGAATATAAATGAAACAAAACTGGCCATCATCAGGTGCAGTGGCTCATGCCTGTAATCCCAGCACTCTGGGAGGTTGAGGCGAGTGGATCACCTGAGGTCAGGAGTTCGAGACCAGCCTGGCCAACATGGTGAAACCCCATCTCTACTAAAAATACAAAATTCAGCTAGGCATGGTGCCAGGCACCTGTAATCCCAGCTACTCGGGAGGCTGAGGCAGAAGAATCACTTGAACCCGGGAGGCGGAGGTTGCAGTGAGCCGAGATCATGCCACTGCACTCCAGCCTGGGCAACCACAGCAAAATTCCACCTAAAAAAACAAACAAACATACAAACAAAATTTGGCCATGAATGAAAAATTGTTGATGATGTGTTTATGTTGGGCAATTATATTATTTTTCTCAACTTTTTTTTAGGTTTGAAACTTTTTATTGAACACATGCACATATCCCTTGATAACTGGGGCTGCCTCCCTATTATTCTCACAGTAACCTTTCTGATTTTCACTTCATCTTCATAGCGATTCTGAATTTTTTTTGGGGGGGGGCAAGTTCAAGTATGTCTTTGCAAGGACTATCTGGCATGCCTATTTTATGAGAGAGGGTTTGCAGAGTACCTACTCAGCCATATTATCAGAAACAGAAATATTTTCCAGATTCTGTTCTTGTCCTGTTTAGATTTTTTAAGTTCCAAGAGCAGTCACCTTCTACCAGACACTCTGATGTCAGAAGACAAAGCATTATTTTGTAAGTGGCATGATTTCTGCGCTCAAATTTAGAACAGAGACACAGCTTTCAACAACCCAAAAATAACTTACTGTGACTCACCAAATTTAAAAAGACGGAGATGATTAAAAAAAGAAAACCTTAGTTTACTATGTGACCTCTAAGTATCTCGGCTGAAAATTTTAAAGATAGGTAAATCAAAAGATATAGAAACTGTAATCAGGAACTTAAGGAAGCGTTAAATCAAAGTATTTTTGGCATATGTGAAAGAGTTTAATTTTATCACATTTTTTACTGGCACTATAGCTATTTGCAAGTACATATAAAACTACAGTGTTACATATAAACTACCAAAAAAGAACTTTTTAAGAAATGAGACTAATTTATTAACTTTATTTAAAAGTTTATCTTAAGGGAATAACTAAGGATGTCCATACAAAAGGATTTAGCCATAAGAATGTTCTCCCTGGCAAATCAATGGAAATTATTAAATGTGCAAAAGGGGACTGTAGGAATGAATTGCAATACCTTTAAATGATCGTATATCATAACCTTTTAAAATGATATTGAAGAGTTGCATAAATTGACTTAAACACACATTCGTAACACATCACTCAATAGGAGAAATATGGGCCAGCAAAGAACATAGAGTTGGGTTGGTCCAATTTCTACCAAAAAAAAAAAAAAGACTAATAGCATGACAGCAGGGAGGAGGGAATATGTCAACGCGTACATGTGTATATGTATATATATGCATAGCAAGTACGAATCTGAAAGGATATATATCAAATTTTTTACAGAGATTACCTCAGAGAGGTAAATGTTTAACTTTGGCCTTTGGTGTTCTGTATTCCACATATTCTGAATTTTCTTTTTTTATTTAAATAGAGACGAAGTCTTAGCCAGAGCAGTGGCTCACATCTGTAATCCCAGCACTTTGGGAGGCTGAGGAGGGCCGACTGCTTGAGGCCAGGAGTTCGAGACCAGTCTGGTCAACATGGCAAAACTCTGTCGCTATTAAAAATACAAAAATTAGCTAGGTGCAGTGGCTCATGCCTATAACCCCAGCTACTTGGGAGGCTGAGACATAAGAATTGCTTGAACCAGGAGGCGAAGGTTGCAGTGAGCCAAGATCATGCCACTGCGCTCCAGCCTAGGCAACAGACCAAGACTCTGTCTCAAAAAAAAAAAAAGAGAGGGAGAGATGGGGTCTCATCATGTTGTCCAGGCAGGCCTTGAACTCCTAGGTTCATGCAATCCTCTAGCCACAGCCTCCCAAGCAACAGGGGCTACAGGTGCATACCACTGTGCCCAGCTTGAATTCTCTATACTACTCATATGAATCCTAAAATTTGTCACTATACAGTCTGGTAACAATTAAAGTAAATTAGCATTGACTACTTTAAGTTTTTAGGTATTATAATTATAGAAAATTGTAATGAGCTCATCCAATATATTTCTCCCCAATAAACAACAGGAGACATCCATGAACTCTCAGACTTTTCCAGCCTTGAAAATGAAATATTTGCAGGAAACATTAACAGCTTAGAAGTACCAGAAAAATGACTACAAAGTAAACTAGAAAAATAAAAGAGTTTGGAGTACAAGGATTAGTAAATAAACTCATACCTAACCTACAAGATTTTTTCTTCTACTTGATCAGGTCTTCCAGAAGCTTCTTGGTCAGTCATTCAAGCATCTGAATTATAAAAAGGTAATCAATTCCCTACATCTAGCAGTGATTCAAGAATCACATATAAAGTACCATCTGCCAATAGTTCAAAAAGTTTCCTATTGGCCAGGCGTGGTGGCTCACACCTACAATCCCAGCACTTTGGGAGGCCGAGGCAGGTAGATCATCTGAGGTTGGGAGTTTGAGGCCAGGCTGACCAACATGGAGAAACCCCATCTCTACTAAAAATACAAAATTAGCCAGGCGTGGTGACACATGCCTGTAATCCCAGCTACTCGGTAGCCTGAGGCAGGAGAATCGCTTGAACCCGGGAGGCGGAGGTTGCGGTGAGCCGAGATCACTCTATTGCACTCCAGCCTGGAAATCCAGCAAAACTCCGTCTCAAAAAAAAAGTTTCCTATTAAGTGTTTAGGGGGAAAAATGGAAAAAGGTGGTTTTTTACTTTGATTTTTTAATCAAAAGTCCCCTCTCACTGTGGTTGTGATTGTTCACTTTTAACATCACAGTGTATGGAACTAACAGTTGTTTTGGATAAAGGAATCTTCTTCTATTAAGGACATCTATGGGCAAGCAAATCATTTTAAAGATGATGACACAAAATAAATCAAGCACTCATGATGCAAATGGCTACTCATCCAAATAGCTGCTGAATAATAACCATCTAAGGACACCGACACCCAAGTAGCTAATGCAGATGACAATGTGAACTGAACAAGTTCCTTCAATACATAAACATCCACTCAAGAAAATGTATATGATTCAGAAGAGAATAAACTCTACCACCTTGTTAGTTTAAGATGAAAACCTGGCTACAGTTACAAATTTCAAATGGAGAATCAGAGATTAATTACAAACTACAAATAACTATGAAAACATGAAGTATACTG
Organism: Pan troglodytes; assembly: GCF_028858775.2. NCBI lineage: Eukaryota > Metazoa > Chordata > Mammalia > Primates > Hominidae > Pan > Pan troglodytes. The sequence goes on from NC_086015.1 coordinate 45,795,530, forward strand.
ATAATTAAATAATGTTAAACTCTAGGTTTTATTATGAGAAAAATACAGCATGTGGCTTAAATGACTGCTGGATAAATTACAAATAAATGGTACCCACATAATCTACCTTTCCAAAGAACAATCAAGCAACATTAAGGCAGCACCTTACAAATGTGTATAACACTTGAGTAATCTATTAGAGGTGAACACAAAGATGTATGTAACAGGGTGTTCATCATATCATGATGAGTAGCAACCAAAAAACAGGAGCCAAACAGTTCAATAGTGGAGGAAGAGTTAAATTATTGGTGCATCACAAAATAAATCATATAACAAGTTTCTTTTAATATCCCTGAGGAATATTTGATGACATAGTAAAATACTCATGAAAACAGCAAGAAAAATCAGCACAATTTTATTTTAACTTGGTAAATGTGTGCATAAAATGCATAGACGCAGACAGAAAACTAGAAAGAGATAAACCAACATGTTAACAAAAATTATGTCTGGGTAGTAAGATTCCAGCTAATTTTGTTTTCTTCTTTAGAGTCTTCTAAGTTTTCTGTAGCAAACAGTAATTTCTTTTATTTAAAAGGAAGGGAATGGAACTCTTTTGGAGGCTGGGTTTCCATTGTAAAAGACCATAATATATGAGCGTCAATCCCGCCAAAAAACAACACGTAGAATTCCTTCTCCCTGTTCAACAGGAAGCAACTTTGTATTTGCTCCTGGGTCTCTTCCTCTTCCACTCATTCTAACCTATCAACAATAAGGCTGGTAAATCTGCACCTCAAACACACATGTATAGACAGGTATAGACGACACTCAGTTTTCTTTAAGTAACAATAAGACAATGATCATTGCACTAAAACCCCTTAGGAAGGCCAATATCATGACCCTACCTGAGCTGGGTCTTCTTCCAACTGCCCAGGTTCTTCCATGTCCCTTCCTCCCTGCTGGCTGTGCTCCAACCCTGATGACCTTCTTTCTCTTCCCACATCTCCCTAAGATCTCTCACACTTCAGGAAGGCTGAACCACAAAGTTCTTCCCCTAGATCTTCACATTCCAAGCTCTTTCTTATCATCCAAGGCCAGAATGCACCTTCTCAGAGAGGTCTTCCCTGACTGTTCTCCAACCTAACCTAGGCTAATAATGTCTGGCTCCACTCCACCTGCACACTGCCCCTAACAGTCACTCTATCACATACCCTGTTCTATGTTCTTCAGGACACTAAAACTATCCCAAATTACTGCGTTTTCTTGTTTATTATCAGCCCCTCCTGTTAGGGCATAAGCACTTATATCTAGCACTTATACACTCCAAGAACTCGACAAAATTACTCAACACACTGTCTCATCTGTGAAAAATTCAGAGTTGAAAATCATTTGGCCCAAAGTAAACATTCAGGGCCAGGAATGGTGGCTCACACCTGTAATCCCAGCACCTTGGGAGGCTGCGACGGGGGATCACCTGAATCCAGGAGTTCAAGACCAGCCTGGGCAACATAGCAAGACCCCATCTCTACAAAAAGATACAAAAATTAGCCAGACATGGCGGTGCACGCCAGTAGTCCCAGCTACTCAGGAGGCTGAGGTGGTCACCTGAGCCCAGAAGGCCAAGGCTACAATGAGCCAAGATCACACCACTGCACTCCAGTCTGGGCAACCAGAGTGAGATCCTGTCTCCAAAAAAAAAAAAAAAAAAAGCAAATGTTCAATAAATTGTAAATTTTTAAATTGTTAATCTTTTTATTAAAATAGAATCTTGAACTCTAAATAGAAATTCATTGTACATTATTGAGGTGTCACAGATACATTTAAAAAACTAGAAGACAAGAGAGAGAAGATGCACTTCTCTCTATTCCTACTACTAAGTACAGCCAAAAACCCTGGACAATATATATAAAACAAATATAAGATGACAGATACCTGGAAAGAAGGCAGAAGACCAGCTAGGGACCTTGAAACCTGAGGATCAACACAGCAATGCATTCACTGAGTTGTCTTTTTGCCTCTTATATCCCAGATTGGGTGCTGAAAAATCCAAGGGCCTAGAAGCACCAACAGGTATACATACACAAATACACAAGAAAAAAACAGCTCTCTCAAACCAAAGGACCAAGAGAGGGGCAGCCTGGCAAGACAGAAAATTTTTAGAAAATAGCTACTCTACTTCAGCCAAGCACCATGGAAAAACCACACCCCAACCCCACCAGCAAAGAGCAAGTAGGGAGCCTAGACTTCCAACCTCATGTGACCATGGCAAGGTGCCCCAGCATTATCCCCTGCCAGAGTGGAGTCACAAAAGACCAAGCAGAGAGCTGGGGCTTTCATCCCAACCCAACGATAGAAAGTCCTCCACCATGCTGTACAATGTTTCCCCAGTGATGAGGCATCCATTCCACTCCACCAGCATCAGTGGAGGCAATGATGAGGATCCCTTCCCCTCAGCAGCCAGGGTAGCATCAGAGGAGTCCTGGTGGAAAGCCTGACCTCGCACTCTCACCCAGCAGTAATGAGGAGCTCTTCTACCTCCTGAGGTGGCAAAAGCAGTCCACTGGGGATCTGTGCTTCCATCCCAACCCAGCAACATCAATGCAGCACCCTTCTTCCCCCTGCCAATTCAGTGTCAGAGGGGACTCTAAAATAGAAGATTCAAATAACATCCACCACCACCCAAAATGTTTTATGTGTATAGACTTTCAGTTTTGCAGGATAAAAAGGTTCTGGAGATCTGTTTCATAACAATGTGAACATATTTAACACTACTGAACTGTACACTTAAAAATGGTTAAAATTATAAGTTCTATGTTATGTGTTATCTACCACAATAAAAACTTTTTTAATGTACCAATACTAATCAAAAGTAAAAGACTGTTTATCACGCCATACAATTGCTCATTTCCTTAAGACATGTGGAATAGTAGTTATGTATGATAAATAATTAAAATTATATTAACATAACAACCTATTTTACTGCTTTTGTGAAATACTATATTTGAAACTTAATCAATCCATGCCTGTGCTGAAGGTAAAACACACACACACACAAATTCTTCTAAAACTCTCAGCCTCTCTAACCACGGATTACCTGGTAAAATTATTCAAGTATTACTTTTTCTAATATAACAATAAGAACATTTAATGAGTGAAAATTTAATAGCAAAAACTAGACACATAGATTTGTTAGAAAAAAATACTGTCTCTGAGGCACAAATTTCTTAGCAGAATCTAAATCAGAATAATTAAAGACAAGAAGTGGTTTACCTCTATTTGGACTTCCAAAGATTAAGTTTACTATGCAAATCTGAGAGTTATTCATAATAGTTACTGAAATTTTAAGTTTCATTATAAAAACCAAAATTTAATGTGTTTCATTTAAAGCAGAAGAAGCATGGTAAACAGTGTATTTAAGTGGTTCCATTCCACACTTCTAAGCAGTGTTACCTTCACCATGTTTTGCAAAACTCTGAATTGAAAGGTACACCTCTCTACCTCTTATAGAAAAAAAGACCTGTAATCCCAGCACTTTGGGAGGCCAAGGAGGGCGGATCACAAGTTCAGGAGATCGAGACCATCCTGGCTAACACGGTGAAACCCCGTCTCTACTAAAAATACAAAAACAAAAAATTAGCCAGGCGTGGTGGCGGGTACCTATAGTCCCAGCTACTCAGGAGGCTGAGGCAAGAGAACAGCATGAACCCAGGAGGTGGAGTTTGCAGTGAGCTGAGATCACACCATTGCACTCCAGCCTGGGCGACAGAGCAAGCCTCCGTTTCAAAAAAAAAAAAAAAAGAAAAAAAAATGACTGGTTGAAATAATGCTGCATACTACTTTCCCCTCATGAGAATTCACAATCACAATACACATTAGCATATTAAAAACTGGGAAAAATTGTACAACTGAAAATATTTCTAAGTTTGAATCATTGCTTTCCAAATTTATATATAGCCAGGCCTACTTTATTTTTTACCTGTTAACACATCATCAAACACTAATATTCTCAAGCAAAGCTTCTCAAAGCAAAAAGTTCAAACAAATCACCTAGAGATCTCACTAAAATGTAGATTCTGATTCAGAAGGTCTGCATGGGGCCTAAAAGTCTGCATTTCCAACAAGCTTCTAGGTGATGTCAATGCTGCTGGTCCAGGGATCACTCTTTAACAAGGGACTAGAGAAGACACTTTGAGAAAGGCTACTAGAGAGCCCTGTTTATCACTATACAGTTCTGTGATACGAATTTAGTACTTACAAACTCTACTGTATATATAATAAAGGCATATAAAGGACTAGAAGAGGATAGGTTAAAAACAGAATGGGGGCTCTATAATTTCAACTGGCAGAGTATTACAAGGAAAGGAATAAAAATAGGTCAGAGCAAGCAGAAAAATATAAAGGGACTCCTCCCCCTAAAAAAGGCAAAGGCCATGGGAGAAAGAGATGGAAGCTGGAGTTGGTGAGGCATAAGAAATGCCAGCATATAGGAAGGACTGAGACATTTTCAGTTTAACGTTACTGAAATGGGACAAGTAGGCAGAAGCCATTTAAAGAATTTCTATTTTAATCACTAAAAGGCTCTTATAACATGTTCAGATGAACATTCTGTGGTACAAAGGTTTGGCAAAGTTCAAAAAGGCCTCTTGGGATGAAAAATGAATTCTACAAACATGACATTACTTGTGGAACCACTAAAATTGCAGAAGAAAACAATTTTTAATGTAGAGTAACAGGTAAAATCTAAGTCAAACCTTTTCTTGGATTAGTCTTTGAAGATGAATCCCACAGGACAACATGGCAGTGAATAAGGTCAACATGTACTGCTGAACTTTGCAGATGGCAGAGGCCAGGGAGTTTATTACTGAGTTCAGTCCCACCTTTTCAATAACATTCTGGAAGGCAGTAGGAGAATGGCGAGTGATTCTACACAAGGCCTACAAAGACAAGAGAACAGATCTGTCAGGCAACTCCAAGTGCATCAATCATTCCCCTGAAAGGTAACACATGCTTCTGTGTCAAGGAGTAGAAGGTGCTTACTTGGCTCTTTTATTACTTATTTTGGCACAAGAAAGTTGGCAATTTTCAACAAACTTAAAAATAAAACAATCTGGCTGCCAATAAAAGCTAAGGTTGTTTTAAAACACTAGAGACTATTGTAGTAATAACCATTAAATTGATAAATTCATAAACCTATATAGAAAAATGTCCCTTTAGTTAATAAAACACATTATCAAACACCTGCAGACAATGAACTAAGTGCTGAAAAACAGTTGTAAAAGTGAACATCTAACATTTATCATTTATAATGTGAGAAACACTATCTGTAAATATCTGAAGATTACCTCAATTAATTCTTCTAACAACTATGAGAAAGGTAGTATTATTATCCTCATTTTATAGATGATAAAACTAAAGCATACAGTAGTTAAGTAACTTGCCCAAAGGCATATAGCTAGTAAGTAGCAAAGCAGGAAATTAAACCGATATAATCAGACCCTAGACCGTTCCTAAATTGCTCTCAGACTATTAGACATGAAACTTAAAATCAGCTAATAGAATGTATTAAGTGTTGGAATAGAAGTGGGCTCAATTAATCGTGCTTGGAAAGGAAGAAAAAGTCAACAAAAGGTACATAAAGAAGATGACGCTGAGCCAGTTTTTGAAGGGTAGATGGGAAATAGGTGAAAAAGTGAGTTAAAAAAAGATTCAAACTTGAGAGAATAGAACAAGTATTCACATGGAGACATAAAGACGTAAGCTGTCTGATGCAATTAGAACATTTATCAGGTGTAGAAAAAGAAGTACACAGTAGGAAAGAAGAAAACCTTATGATCTATCTAGAAAAGCAGGCTGGAGCCAGAGTTGGTCAACAAAGCTAGGAACTTAAAATTTTATGCCATAAGGAAAGGGAAGACCTTGAAAGTTTTTAAGGAAAAGAAAGACATGATGATATTCTGTGTGTACATGAGTGACTCCAAAGAGAGAAATAAGCTTAAGCTATGAATAGTTTTATAAAAATACTCACTATAATATCATATAAGCTCCTTCTCCCTGATTTATATTTTAAACAGATTTATAACCTTAATTAATAATAAAAAGATCAAATATAAAACAAATTGTTAGAAATAATGATGTCAAGAGGAGGGACAGGAGAGAGGGATATATAAAAAACATAAAAAGACTTTGAAAAATATTTCCATTTTCTTAAACATCTTAGAAAAAAATTAAAAACCTTTTTCTCTCCAAGAATAATCTTCCTTTAAATGTTATTCAGTAGAGACGGGGTTTCACCGTGTTAGCCAGGATGGTCTCGATCTCCTGACCTCGTGATCTGCCTGCCTTGCCCTCCCAAAGTGCTGGGATTACAGACATGAGCCACCGCATCTGGCCTATTTGTGTTACTTTTAGTAGAGACAGGGTTTCAGCATGTTGGCCAGGTTGGTCTCGAACTCCTGACCTCAGATGATCTGCCCACCTCGGCTTCCCAAAGTGCTGCCATTACAGGTATGTGCCACTGCACCCAGCCTCAATCTTTATGAAAATGCTAAGATGACTTTATTATAGCCAGAAAGGAAAAGGTAAATATAACTCACATCAAGGAAAATCTAGGACTTTTTCCAGATGCTTCCTCTTGAGGGCAGGACTGAGAGATGGGAGGTAGGAATGGGGCCACGAAGAACCTTCGATCTTTCACGTTTATACCCTTCAAATTTTTCCAGTAAATGCATATTATTTTATAGTAATATTTAAAGTAACACTCCAATGCCAATGACTATATTAGATACTTTTTTACTTGTATTGAAATAAACATTTATGGGAGATTTTTAAATTAATACTCTATACATTTACTGCCATTTCTGAAATAAACAAGTAAATATATGCACTGAAAAAATGAGCATTTGTAGAGCACCAACTATATACTTCTCCCTAAAAACAAGTCCCTTTCCTTGTGGAACTATCATATGAAACACCTATAAAATTCTACAAACACCTACAGAATTAATAATCATTGACTCCATTTCAAACATATACCAGGGATTTTTATTCATTTGGAGATATCCATATCAGAATGAAATCCCATCAAATAATTAAACTCTGCTTTGGGCATTTTTCAAATAACTTTTCAGTGTGTCCTCTTTCAAAAAAGCTACAGATGGGTAAATCAGATACCATGGTTTAGGAAATATGAAACTAGGGTTCTTCAAATCTAAATTCCAAATTGCATGAGTTTTGGTAGAAAAGTATCAATAGTAGTAATATCTGAAAAGAGGAATATTAAAAATGAATTCACTTTATTTTTTTCTCTATGTCCATGTAACACAACAGAAAAATGAATTCACTTCTAAAAATCTGGTTATGATTTTAAAATTTTGAGAGGTAGGGGTGTGTGTATGTGTGTGTGTATAGAAAGTAATCTTTAATTAAAAAATAAAAATTGTGAAAGTTTTAAAAGTGAGTCTAAAATTGCTGTTTATGAAATCAAAACAGTATTGTTTAATTATTTTCCTAATCCAAGTGTTTTTTTAAAAAAAAAGATCATTTGAAGTGATGTCCTTAAAGATCAGAATTTTTCTAGCAAATTAGGATTCAATGACTTCAACACAGCACAACAGTAAGTCTCATTAGCACTATAACAATTCTTGGAGGACCTGGCACTGCAAAACCAACTTTCCATTGTTATAAAATCCCTATCCAGTTATGATGGGGAAATTTCTTAATAAAAGATTTTCCCAGACTACTTCTGGGCAACTGGAATGGATCTTCTTCAGAATGCTGTGCAAACATTCTTTCCATTTTGAAAAGCTCATGCAGAAAATACTCTTTAATTCACTTCTAAATATCAAACTCGGTTGAAAGCTTCTGAGCAACTGAGAAGATGCACAGAGCCTTAACAGCACACTAGTACTTGTATTTTCTGAATCAAAAGAAAAGAAATCAAATCAAATCTGATCTTCAGTGATGTGGTTTTTAAACATTTACTTATTAAAATAGAGTATGGTCGGGCGCAGTGGCTCACGCCTGCAATCCCAGCACTCAGGGAGGCTGATGCAGGCGGATCACAAGGTCAGGAGTTTCAGGCCAGCCTGGCCAAGAAGGTAAAACCCCATCTCTACTAAAAATACAAAAATTAGCCGCACCTGCTGGCGGGTGCCAGTAATCCCAGCTATGCCAGAGGCTGAGGCAGGAGAATTACTTGAAACCAGAAGGCGGAGGTTGCAATGAGCCAAGATCATGTCACTGCATTCCAGCCCGGGCAACAAGAGTGAAACTCCATCTCAAAAAAAAAAACCAACAACAACAAAAAAATAGAGTCTGAGATTATATTTTAAAACTGGAAAAAACTGTTCCAGTTCAAAATTCACTTCAAAATTTACTTCGAAAAGAACATTTAGTGTTACCTCCAGAATTTGAATTTTCTTACAGTCTGTTCAATAAAAGCAGTTTCCAAGAAACAGACTCACTCAAAATTGAAGGCTGCATATCTGTTAGAAACATATGAGCAGAATCACCAAGGAAGAAAAGGTTCAAGAACCATTTCTTTTTGGTATTTCAAATGATTTTTTGATGTCATATGAAATTACCCTGGGAGGTTTTTCAAACTACACACACTCTTATCTGACCCCTGAGAGATCTTAAGATATATCAGAATAGGGGCAGGGGGTGGACAGAGAAGAGGAAGTAGTCAATGTTGCTTGAAAAGCTCCCCTCCAACCCCAGTGAGAACCACTATCCTGCATACTTCTTCACTTTTTGACACCTTTTCATCTCAGCACTTCAGTAATTATGATTACTTCAGCTACCTCTCTCATAGGAGCCACTTTACTCAATCTAACTCTACAGGTTTCTCTGGTTCTCACTATGGTCCCTATAGAGATTTTCCCTATAATCCCAATAAGTCTAAGAATCACTTTTATCTATTCAACACATTCGCCAAGTCAGGTCCACTCCTTCCAACTACCAATACCTACCAATGCTGCCACGCCTGAGTGGAAAGGACAAGTTAGTTATATTTTACTCTAAGCCACACTGGTGTATTTTAAGAGCTGCAAGGACTAGGGCAGTGGTTCTTAAATATCAGCAGGCAACATCACCTGGAAGCATGTTAAAATAGAGATTACTGGCCTCTCCCCAGGGGGACTCTTGTGCAGTAAGTCTGGGTTTGGGCCCAAAAAACTACACTTCTATCAAGTTCCCAGGAAATGTTAATGTTGCTGGTGTGGAGAACACACTAGTGTAGAACAATCTATGGAGCCAAGAGATCATTAGGAGAAACAGGTCAGAAAATCACTGACAGGCAGGAAATAGAGACAGTTACAAGTGGAACAACATGTAGAGCTTGCTCCCTCAGCACTAAGCCTTGCTATCCTCCACCTGCTCATTCATTCATCTGATTAGCAGATATCTACTGAGCACCTACCATGTGCCCAGAAAAGGAACAACAGGACTTTTGTCTTCCTGGAACTTACACTAATGAGAAAAAACTGTGCATAAGGCCGGACGCTGTGGCTCACGCCTGTAATCCCGGCACTTTGGGAGGCAGACGTGGGTGGATCACATGGTCAGGAGTTCAAGACCAGCCTGACCAACATGGTGAAACCCTATCTCTACTAAAAATAGAAAAATTGGCTGGGCATGGTGGACACCTGTAATCTCAACTACTTAGGAGGCTGAGGCAGGAGAATCGCTTGAACCCAGGAGGCAGAGGTTGCAGTGAGCTGAGATCACAATACTGCACTCCAGCCTGGGTAACAGAGCAAGACTCTGCCTCAAAAAAAAAAAACAAAAAAAAAACACAGAAAAAAACCCCACACACCTGTGTATAAATACATTAAATAAATAAAGCTGCATTCATTAGAGGCGAGAGAGCAGAGTCAGGGAGGTCCTAATTGAGGAGGTAACACTTAAGCTGAGACCTGAAATAAGGAATTGGCCATGTAAAAAACCAGCAGAGAACATCCAGGCACAGGAAACAGCAAGGAGGAAAGGTCCTGAGGCAGAAAAATACTTGGAAATCCTAGGAAATGTCTGAAGGTAAGTTTGGAGACAGAGTGAGGGAGGGAAGGAGTGTTACAAGATGGAACCGAAGAGGTAGGCAAGGGCCAAATCATGCAAGATACTGAAGGTCATGTTAAGAATTCTGACCTGTATCATCAAATGTATCCATTAACCTCCAAGACGTGCTCCTGAGAGGTAAATAGCGAAAAAGACCTTAAAAAGGAGATTCAGCTCTGTAAGCCATCCCAGAGAGGAGGCAATTGTCATTCCTTGCCAGGAATGTGTGTGAATTATCTTCCAAATGCATATACTCAGTTCCTATAACCTCAGTCTTTAATAAATCCTCATGTAAATCTGTTAACCGTGCAGGTGCAATTTTTTTTGTTAAGATTATGATGTTAGAGTAACTGTATAATGATCTCATGCTGTTCCCCCACCTGCCTTTTGTTATTAGCAGGAATCTTATGGCCTATTCCTCTTTGTCTCCCAGTAAAGAGGGGAGTTTAATCTTACTAACCTCTGCCCTCTACTCACACGTAGGGCAGGATGCTCCCTCTTAATCTTTGCAAGAAAAATCTTAACTTGCAATCAACAGGCCTGGTATCAAACAGAGAGAGATAAACAAAACATAGTCCTAGATTTCAAGGAGTTTAAAATGTATGACATTATAATAAAATAAACATAACTAATTTACTAAGCAAAATGTGCTGCTTTAAACATTAATATTACCTTAAAGCGGTCATCAATTTTCAACTTCTACCTAGTACTATGAATAAAGTATTACTAACCCTTCCAAAAAAATTGAAAGCTTTGAAAAGTTTAAGCAGGTAAGAAGAAGAGATATGATTTTATGAAGTTCATTTTGTGTGGAGAATCAAGTTGGTGGAGCCTAAAACTGGACTTTGGAAGACCATTTAGCAAGCTACTCCAGTGGTCCAGGTGAGAGATGGCAGTGGCCTGGATTATGGAAGTAGCCATACAGCTGCAGAGAGATGTGAGCAGATCTGAGAGATGCTGATGAGTTAGAATCACAGGACAAGTTGATCAGCTGGTTGTAAACAATAAAGTGGAAGAACTTAAGGGAAAGGAAAGTATCAAAGAGGATGTCTAGCCCTTTGCTTTCCTTAATGCTCCTTCCTAACCTTCCCGCCCAGTATCCATATGTCAGTCTGAGAAAGGAGGTCAAAGAGGGAAAAGAGCGTGCTGAGCTGAGGAGTGGCCAAGGAAGCAGAGTGGTAGCAGCAAGGGAGGTTGGGGTAATATGGAGGAGGCCTCCAGCGGGGAGTGAATGGGAGCTGGTTACACTAAGGGGAACAAATGAACTGAATGAACAAATCAGTAAGTATATTGAGAATAATGAGAACCCAGTCTCTCTCTGTCTGAGAAGAGTTCTACAAACACAGAAAGAGGGAAGACTAGACCAGGCATGGTGGCTCACGCCTGTAATCCCAGCACTTTGGGAGGCCAAGGCAGACAGATCACAAGGTCAGGAGTTTGAGACCCGCCTGGCCAACATGATGAAACATCCTCTCTACTAAAAACTACAAAAAAATTAACCGGATGTGGTGGCATGCACCTGTAATCCCAGCTATTCGGGAAGCTGAGTCAGGAGAATCACTTGAACCCAGGAGGCAGAGGTTGCAGTGGCCTGAGATCGCATGACTGTACTCCAGCCTGGGCAACAGAGCAACACTCTGTCTTGAGGAAAACAAAAAGAAAGAAAGAGGGAAGACTAGAAAGAATTCTGAGGTATTCAAATTAAAATATAAATTAATGAGGTTTTTTCCAAATGTGTACATTGACAGACATTTTTAAAATATAAATGTCTATGCATGGGTACATATATTTTATCTAGCTTTGAATAGTGAGAAGCAACAATGACACCACCCAGGGAATGAACACAAAGAGCACCCAGATCTTCATTTCTAAAAACTTAGGATTTCTTGGAGAAATGATTGATTCCAAGGCTGGCACAGGAAAAGCACAAAAGGAGCCCAGAACGGTACGTGGTATCAGGAGTTAAGGAAGTGCTCAGTGATAGAAATAAGTCCAAGGACACAGAAGTCATCGTGAAGGGATCCCACTCGCCAAATCTGGGATGATTAGAGCACCCAAACAATAAGCAGTAGCAGTAATAGTATCACATTACAACCTACTGAATAAAATCTATATCCACAAGTCCATGCTGATATGAATACGTACATGCATGCTGAAGAAAGGAAAGTGCTTCCTCAAAATAGAATTCCAACTTATATATACAAGGCCATCAAAATCATTTGCATAGCTCATGATCAATGCAAAAAAAAAAGGTGTTTACATTTTTAAAGGGTTACAAAAAGCAAAACAAACCAAAAGAATATGCAACAGAGACTGTATATGACCTACAAAACCCAAAATATTTATTATCTGATCCTTTATAGAAAATATTTGCCAACCTCCGATGTAAAAAGAATGACGCAAACGGATAATCATCACATGGCAACCACCCCAGAGGTATCTGGTACAGTTAAGAGTCATCAATGGATGCTATGGAGGTTTAATGAGGAAAACACAGACAGACCCAGGTTAAGCTTCACCCCACAAAACAAAAGCTCTGCACTCTAAAAATTGTAAATGACGTGAAAAATACAAAAACTGAAGAACTGTGTCAGACTGGAGGAGACTAAAGAGCTATGAAAACAAAATACAGGTGGGGCACAGTGGCTCACGACTGTAATCCCACCACTTTGGGAGGCTGAGGCGGGTGGATCACCTGAGGTCAGGAGTTCAAGACCAGCCTGGCCAACATGGTGAAACCACATCTCTACTAAAAAATACAAAAATCAGCTGGGTGTGGCGGCAGATGCCTGTAATCCCAGCTACTCAGGAGGCTGAGGCACAAGAATCGCCTGAAACTGGGAGGAAGAGGTTGCAGTGAGCCAAGATCACACTGTTGCACTCCAGCCTGCGTGACAAGAGCGCAACTCTATCTCAAAAAGAAAAAGAAAAAGAAAGAAAAGAAAAGAAAAAAGAAAGAAAGAGAAAAGAAAATACAACCCATGCTCCTGAACAGGATCTTTGCACAGAAAAGAAAAAGGAGACACTGTTGGGACAACTGGCAAAATTTCAATGTAAAATTAATCATTCAGATAAATGCTAAGAGCAAGTGATAAGAAGCCCAAGATAAAAGAGTCAAACTTGATGCATCAGAAGAAAAAGGGGAGGACTAGAAGTTATGAGACTTTGGTGGGAACTACTGAAAAAAACTTTGCCAAAAAAAGAAACCATGCTGAGTGTAAGGATGAAAATCTGTATAATGTTATCTTTATAAAGTAAGCCCAATTAAAACAAGACAGATTTTTCTAAAGGCTCAGGATTAAAATGAATGTCTTAAAATATTATTCAAAGGTGCCTCAAGAAAGTTCACTGGTATACTTTGTAACTCTTTCTGATTGTTTACCTGTAATTATTAATACCATAATTAGTTGTGGGTTTTTGTAATTTTGAAAACATGTGGCTCCTGAAACAGACGTGTGTATAATCAATGCTATATATCCTTTCTTAATGATAATCAGGGGCAGGATTTATATCCATTGATCTTCAAGATTATATAGGTAACATAACTGAAAAATTTCCATAAATACCCACAGGATTTAGCAACATGAAAGTTATTAGTAACCTAAGCAAGATTAGCTTCAGTGGCATTTTTTGGAAAGTACCAGATTGGGCTAAAAGGGAAAAGTGGGCCGGAAAAGAGCAACAGTTATGTGGCAATAACTCTTTAAAGAGGTATGGCTAGGAATGGGGGGATATGCAGCCAAGATTGTGCGTGTTGTTGAGGGGGCAGGGGTGGTAAATTAAACACCTAAATGCTGACTAGCAGGATCTAATAGAGAAGGAAACATTTGAGAGTCAGGAAAGGGCAAAAATAACCATTTGAATTAGGTTCCCAAGAAGGGACCAGGAAGATTTGGAGAAACATGAAGAGGTTTGTCTCTGAAAAGAGAAGGAACAGCTTGTCAATGGTACCAGGAAGGAAAGAATTGAGAGAGGACAGATGTGCAGGTAAATAGGTCTACTTATATGGCAGAAGGCAGTTGGGATAGTTCTCATCAGATGTCTTCACTTTACCCTGGGCAGCAAAGGGAAAGTCATGAGTGAGGATACGTGATGAAAATGAGGGGTTGAGGGTATAAGGAAAGAACACAAAGTAAGAAACTGCCACAGAGAGAAGTGCAAGAGGGAGCTGAACTAGAGAAATACAACAAGGATGCCACATAGCGTTTGAGAGCCCAGATGAGATTGCTAACTCAAAGGGGTATTTAAATAAATCATAGGAGAGAGGGTTATATTTGTTCAGTAGAGTATTAAATTGATACAAGCATGTTAACACATCTTTATACATAATTATCCTTTACACCAAGTTATTATAGCCATGTGAGTAAAGTAGTAGGCAACCCATCAAAACACAAAAACACCAAAATCACAGATGCTTGAACATTAAAATGAATTCATCTGAACCACATGATAAACTCATTTGACACAAAATCTGAATGGGGATGCTAACAGGGAAAAGTCAGGGAACACTAAAAATATAACAAACCAAACCCTGTACCCTATATACTGCCACAGTTTTCTACTATCGCCTCTAAATTGTTTTTAAGGCTGGGCGCGGTGGCTCATCCACGTAATTCCAGCACTTTGGGAGGCCAGGGCAGGCAGATTGCTTGAGGCCAGGAGTTCAAGACCAGCCTGGGCAACATGACAAGACCCCATCTCTACAAAAATACAAAAAAATAAGCCAGGCCTGGTGGTGCATGCCTGTAGTCCCAGCTACTTGGGAGGCTGAGGCAGTAGAATTGCTTGAACCTGGGAGGTAAAGATTGCAGTGAGCCGAGATCACACCACTGCACTCCAGCCTGGATGACAGAGGGACACTCTGTCTCAAAATAAATAAACTTACTAATTAGTTTTTGAAACCATAATACCATAGTCCTAACAAGGTTTTATTGAAATTCTCTCAGTCTCAAGGTTTTCCAGTTCCAAGTTTTCAAAATTCTCTTTTAGAAGAAAATCAAATTATTTCTCTCAATATTACTGAGATTTCAGTTTCCTACCTATTAAATTAAATTTATTCTTATTCTAATATTTTCTTCAAACTTGCTGTTTAAAGATACCCAGACATATCCCCCAAAAGATGCTTCATCTTACCGATACTGCTGTTATCCTAAGAGAATCAGCAGTGGAGTGCCTGAATAGGTACCATAAAATGGGTCCTATTTCTCCTGTAATAAAGCCCTGGGCCTGAGCAGAAAAGGTGGTACAGACATTTTCAATAATTTTTGCTGCCATGTGATTCACAACACGCTCTTCCTATAGAGAAAGGAGATTAAAATAATATTAATTAGTGTGAGAAATAAATACATGTTATTTCTTTATGACCACTGTAAATAATGTTATGATACCAAGACAGTAACATGCCTCTGGATGTGTTATGCACCTTGGGAGGAATGATAACTCTTTCAGGTCATTATGAAACTATTACAAATAATCATTTGGTTATTCACTAGCAAGCTATCATAACATAACTCTCCATATATTTTAATAAAACAAAGAATTAGGAATATTTCACATGAAGGTTGCAGTGAGCTGTGATCACACCACTACACACTACTGCTGAAACAATCTGGAAAATAAACAAAATAACTATAACATAAAAATTGGAAGATAATTTTAAAATCATACGGAGCAGGCAGAATAATCCTCAGAAGTCATCCAGTCCTAGGAATAATCTGAGCACCAATCAATCAGAGTGGAAAGATTGTCTAAATAAGGGACACCAAGGAGAGTCCTAAGAAAGGTATTGCTTCAGTGGTGTGATGAAATTAATCCTAGAGGAAAAGCCATTCTGGATGGTCCTAGCGGTGCTAAAAAGTTAGCCTCAAAAAGATTCAACTGTTTTCAGGTAATATACATGAGTCCAAGGAAAAGCCCAGAAGTACTTACGGAAATTTTAAAAAGTTCCGCATCCAATGATATAAAATTCACAGTGAGTAACATCTAATTGAACACTGCCAAGCAAGCAAAGAAGCCAAAACATATGATTCATAATTCAATCACTAGAAATGACTGATAGACTTAGAAGAAAGATATTAAATGGCTATAATAAATGTAGTCCACATACTCAAGAAGGAAGAGGAAAGCAAAAACATAAGGAGAGAAACAAAAGATATAAAAATGACCCAAATCAAAATTCTAGAGATAAATAATGCAATGTCTTATAATAAAAATACACTGAATGGGATTAACAGATTAGACACTACAGACTAAATGATTAGTGAACATGAAGACATAGCTACTAGCAATAAAAATCTATCCAAAATAAACACAGAAAGAAATAAGACTTGAAAAAGAAAAAAGAAAACAGAGCATCAGTGAACTGTAGGACGTCTTCAAAAGACCTAATAAATGTGTAGTTGGAAAAATGCTTGAAATATTGTCTGAGAAGTTTTCAAATTCATGAAAACTGGTAATTCCAGGTCTCAGAAGCTCAATGAGCCCTACGCAGAAGAAACAAAGAAAAATGACACCAAGGTACATCATAATCAGACTGCTTAAAAAAAAAAAAAAAAGGAATAAAGAGAAAACCTTATGGACAAGGAGCAATGTCCCATTCCTGTAATCCCAGTGCTTTGGGAGGCCAAGATGGGAGAATCAGTTGAGGCCAGGAGTTCAAGACCAGCATGGGCAACATAGCAAGACCTTTTCTGTACAAAAAGTTTTAAAAATTGGCCAGGTAAGGTAGTACATGCCTATACTCCCAGCCACCTGGGAGGCTGAGGTGGGAGGATCACTTGAGCATAGGAGTTGGAGGTTGCAGTGAGCTGTGATCACACCACTGCACTCCAGCCTGAGCAACAAAGCAAGACCCTGTCTCAAAAATAAAAATAAAATAAAATAAAATAAAAAGAAAACTTTACAAGCAGCTAGAGTAAAAAGGCATATTCCACAGAGAGGAACAATGATAAGGCTGACAGGGAATTCTCATCAGAAACAATACATACAAAAGACAATAAAGCAATATATTTTAAGTACCAAAAGAAAAAAAAAGTAACTGTCAACCTATAAATTCATGCACAAAAATAACATCTTTCAAAAACAAAGATAAAATAAGTACCCTTCTGACATGCAAAAGTTGAGAAAATTCATCACCAGCAGAACTGCACTACAAAAATATTAAAGGAAATTATTCAGGCAGAAAAAAATGATAATGAGATGAAAATTAAATCTATACAAAAGAACAAAGGATAAAAAAGTAAATATGTGAATAAATATAATAGATTGTTTTCCTTAATTTTTGAGCCTATTTTAAACATAAGCTGCAGCTGCTGTTTTTCTTTTTGAGACACAGTCTCACTCTGTCACCCAGACTGAAGTACAATGGCAGGATCACAGCTCACTGCAGTCTCAATCTCCCGGCTCAAGCAATCTTCTCACTTCAGCCTCCCAAGCAGCTGGGACAAGAGGCATGTGCCATGATGCCCAGCCAATTTTTTTTAATTTTTAACAGAGATGAGGTCTCACTCTGTTGCCCAGGCTGATCTTGAACTCCTTGTCCCAAGGAATCCTCCTGCCTTGGCCTCCCAGAGTGCTGCGATTACAAGCATGAGCTACTATGCCAAGCCAAGCATAGCTGTTTAAACCAGAAACGACAAAAACGTATTGTGAGCTTTATAACATATGTAGACATAAAATATATGACAATAGTAGGAAGGCTAGAAGGAGAATACTAGATTATTCTGGTGTAAGGTTCTTAGGAATTTGCATATCACTATATACATCATAAAAATAAGGTTCTGATACAAAGTTCTAACATACATGAGGTTCATATGTAAGCATTTGTATATCATTACTTGAAGGTCAACTGTGATAAATTCGAGTTACACACTGTTAAATAAAAAAAGATGTATAGGCCGGGCGCAGTGGCTCACGCCTGTAATCCCAGCACTTTGGGAGGCCGAAGCGGGCAGATCACAAGGTCAGGAGTTCGAGAGGGGCCTGTCCAATATGGTGAAACCCCATCTCTACCAAAAACACAAAAATTAGCTGGGCATGGTGGCACGTGCTTATAATCCCAACTACTCAGGAGACTGAGGCAGGAGAATTGCTTGAACCAGGACCCAGGAGGCAGAGGTTGCAGTGAGCCGAGATCGCACCACTGCACTCCAGCCTGGGCTACAGAGCGAGACTCCATCTCAAAAAAAAAAAAAAAGATTTGTAATAATAAGTCCATAAAGGTGATATAAAGGCAGGAAGGACATTGGATAACACTATCAACTCACTTGGACATTTATACAACACTCCACTCAACAAAGGTAAAAGACACATTCTTTTCAAGATCACATGAAACATTACCAAGTTAGACCATGTTCAGGGCCGTAAAAAATATCTTAGCAACTCCATACTCATAGATTAATTTGAGATGAATCACAAACCTAAATGTAAAAGTTAGATCCAAAAAGCTTCTAGAAGAGGTCATAAAGAACATGTTGCAGTAGGCAAAGCTTTCTTTTTTATTATTATTATTATTATACTTTAAGTTTTAGGGTACATGTGCACAATGTGCAGGTTAGTTACATATGTATACATGTGCCATGCTGGTGTGCTGCACCCATTAACTCGTCATTTAACATTAGGTATATCTCCTAATGCTATCCCTCCCCACTCCCCCCACCCCACAACAGTCCCCAGAGAGTGATGTTCCCCTTCCTGTGTCCATGTGTTCTCATTGTTCAATTCCCACCTATGAGTGAGAACATGCGGTGTTTGGTTTTTTGTCCTTGCAATAGTTTACTGAGAATGATGATTTCCAATTTCATCCATGTCCCTAAAAAGGACATGAACTCAACATTTTTTATGGCTGCGTAGTATTCCATGCTGTATATGTGCCACATTTTCTTAATCCAGTCTATCATTGTTGGACATTTGGATTGGTTCCAAGTCTTTGCTATTGTGAATAGTGCCGCAATAAACATATGTGTGTGTGTGTCTTTATAGCAGCATGATTTATAGTCCTTTGGGTATATACCCAGTAATGGGATGGCTGGGTCAAATGGTATTTCTAGTTCTAGATCCCTGAGGAATCGCCACATTGACTTCCACAATGGTTGAACTAGTTTACAGTCCCACAAACAGTGTAAAAGTGTTCCTATTTCTCCACATCCTCTCCAGCATCTGTTGTTTCCTACTTTTTAATGATTGCCATTCTAACTGGTGTGAGATGGTATCTCATTGTGGTTTGGATTTGCATTTCTCTGATGGCCAGTGATGGTGAGCATTTTTTCATGTGTTTTTTGCCTGCATAAATGTCTTCTTTTGAGAAGTGTCTGTTCATGTCCTTCGCCCACTTTTTGATGGGGTTGTTTGTTTTTTTCTTGTAAATTTGTTTGAGTTCATTGTAGATTCTGGATATTAGCCCTTTGTCGGATGAGTAGGTTGCAAAAATTTTCTCCCATTTTGTAGGTTGCCTGTTCACTCTGATGGTAGTTTCTTTTGCTGTGCAGAAGCTCTTTAGTTTAATTAGATCCCATTTGTCAATTTTGGCTTTTGTTGCCATTGCTTTTGGTGTTTTACACATGAAGTCCTTGCCCATGCCTATGTCCTGAATGGTATTGCCTAGGTTGTCTTCTAGGCTTTTTATGGTTTTAGGTCTAACATTTAAGTCTTTAATCCATCTTGAATTAATTTTTGTGTAAGGTGTAAGGAAGGGATCCAGTTTCAGCTTTCTACATATGGCTAGCCAGTTTTCCCAGCACCATTTATTAAATAGGGAATCCTTTCCCCATTGCTTGTTTTTGTCAGGTTGGTCAAAGATCAGATAGTTGTAGATATGCGGCATTATTTCTGAGGGCTCTGTTCTGTTCCATTGGTCTATATCTCTGTTTTGGTACCAGTACCATGCTGTTTTGGTTACTGTAGCCTTGTAGTATAGTTTGAAGTCAGGTAGCGTGATGCCTCCAGCTTTGTTCTTTTGGCTTAGGACTGACTTGGCAATGCGGGCTCTTTTTTGGTTCCATATGAACTTTAAAGTAGTTTTTTCAAATTCTGTGAAGAAAGTCATTGGTAGCTTGATGGGTATGGCATTGAATCTATAAATTATCTTGGGCAGTATGGCCATTTTCACAATACTGATTCTTCCTACCCATGAGCATGGAATGTTCTTCCATTTGTTTGTATCCTCTTTAATTTCATTGAGCAGTGGTTTGTAGTTCTCCTTGAAGAGGTCCTTCACGTCCCTTTTAAGTTGGATTCCTAGGTATTTTATTCTCTTTGAAGCAATTGTGAATGGGAGTTCACTCATGATTTGGCTCTCTGTTTGTCTGTTATTGGTGTATAAGAATGCTTGTGATTTTTGTACATTGATTTTGTATCCTGAGACTTTGCTGAAGTTGCCTATCAGCTTAAGGAGATTTTGGGCTGAGACAATGGGGTTTTCTAGATATACAATCATGTTGTTTGCAAACAGGGACAATTTGACTTCCTCTTTTCCTAATTGAATATCTTTTATTTCCTTCCCCTGACTGATTGCCCTGGCCAGAACTTCCAACACTATGTTGAATAGGAGTGGTGAGAGAGGGCATCCCTGTCTTGTGCCAGTTTTCAAAGGGAATGCTTCCAGTTTTTGCCCATTCAGTATGATATTGGCTGTGTGTTTGTCATAGATAGCTCTTATTATTTTGAGATACGTCCCATCAATACCTAATTTATTGAGAGTTTTTAGCATGAAGGGCTGTTGAATTTTGTCAAAGGCCTTTTCTGCATCTACTGAGATAATCATGTGGTTTTTCTCTTTGGTTCTGTTTATATGCTGGATTACATTTATTGATTTGCATATATTGAAGCAGCCTTGCATCCCAGGGATGAAGCCCACTTGATCATGGTGGATAAGCTTTTTGATGTGCTGCTGGATTTGGTTTGCCAGTATTTTATTGAGGATTTTTGCATCAATGTTCATCAAGGATATTGGTCTAAAATTCTCTTTTTTGGTTGTGTCTCTGCCAGGCTTTGGTATCAGGATGATGCTGGCCTCATAAAATGAGTTAGGGAGGATTCCCTCTTTTTCTATTGATTGGAATAGTTTCAGAAGGAATGGTACCAGTTCCACCTTGTACCTCTGGTAGAATTCGGCTGTGAATCCATCTGGTCCTGGACTCTTTTTGGTTCGTAAGCTATTGATTATTGCCACAATTTCAGAGCCTGTTATTGGTCTATTCAGAGATTCAACTTCTTCCTGCTTTAGTCTTGGGAGGGTGTATGTGTCGAGGAATTTATCCATTTCTTCTAGATTTTCTAGTTTATTTGCATAGAGGTGTTTGTAGTATTCTCTGATGGTAGTTTGTATTTTTGTGGGATTGGTGGTGATATCCCCTTTATCACTTTTTATTGAGTCTATTTGATTCTTCTCTCTTTTCTTCTTTATTAGTCTTGCTAGTGGCCTATCAATTTTGTTGATCCTTTCAAAAAACCAGCTCCTGGATTCATTAATTTTTTCAAGGGTTTTTTGTGTCTGTATTTCCTTCGGTTCTGCTCTGATTTTAGTTATTTCTTGCCTTCTGCTAGCTTTTGAATGCGTTTACTCTTGCTTTTCTAGTTCTTTTAATTGTGATGTTAGGGTGTCAATTTTGGATCTTTCCTGCTTTCTCTTGTGGGCATTTAGTGTTATAAATTTCCCTCTACACACGCTTTGAATATGTCCCAGAGATTCTGGTATGTTGTGTCTTTGTTCTCGTTGGTTTCAAAGAACATCTTTATTTTAGGCAAAGCTTTCTTAACCAGGACAAAAAGGAACTAAACATAAGAGAAAAAGCATTAAATCAAGCTTCATAAAAATTTTAAATTTCTGCTCATAATGACACCATTAAGCCTCATAGTACCTCAGGCCAGGAAAAAATATTTAGATCCAGGCACAGTGGCTCATGCCTGCAATTCCAGCACCTTGTGAGGCCATGGCAGGTGGATTGCTTGAGCTCATGAGTTCGAGACCAGCCTGGGATACGTGGCAAAACCTCTTGTCTCTACCAAGCATGGTACACGCCTGTAGTCCCTGCTACTTGGGAAGCTGAGGTAGGAGGATGGCTTGATCCCAGGAGGCAGAGGTTGCAGTGAGCCGAGATTGTGCCACTGCACTCCAGCCTGGGCAATACAGCCAGATCTTGTCTCAAAAAAAAAAAAATTTACAACACACATACATTAAATATCTGAACATTTTATATAAATGATACCTTAATTAAAATAAAAAATACATTAAAGATTACATAATCCTACATTTATTTAACAAGAAAAACATATATGTAAAGGAAGGGCAAAGAAAGATATATAATACTCTGTTAATGATGATTATAATAGGTCTTGGATTGTAGGGAGGAGGAGCCCACTAATTCAACTTTAGAAATTTTTACATTGCTTGGTTTGTTACAATATGCATTTACTGTTTTTTCAATCCAAATTTATGTATTTTTCATATAAAAACGTTTACAAATGAGCAGAAGATATTGAGTAATGTCTAAGTTCAAGCCATAGTTTTTGCATTTTGCTAGTTACATATCCTTCAGTATTTTTATCTCTTTGCCCCAGCTTCATTATCTACAAAATGAAGATTAACAAAACACAAGCGGTTTGAGAATTAAAGTACTAATTAAATGAGATAGCACACAGGAAGACTCAATCTAGAGCATGAAAAGTAGTAAATTCTCAATAAATGTTAGCTTTTATTCCCAGTATTATTAATACCATATAGTACAAACTACAAGATTGCTAGGAAAGAAATCTTAAATATCCTTCAATTTCCCAAACTTCAACACATTTTTCATTTCTCAGAATGACTATCTGAGAGAACTCTTCCTTCCCATTCCCATTTCCTTCAATGCAGCCAGAATAAATTAACCTAACACTTCCAGCCTCTCTCTGTTCCTTTATTCACTCTACTTGGGGAAATAAAATGTGACATCCATTTGACAAATTTGAAAAGAAAAAACTGGATATTCCTAAGTGCTCAGCTCAACTCTTCCCCAGCCGCCCCGTCCGGGAAGGAGGTGGGGGGGTCAGCCCCACGCCCGGCCAGCCGCCCCGTCCGGGAGGGAGGTGGGGGGGTCAGCCCCCCACCCGGCCAGCCGCCCCGTCCGGGAGGGAGATGGGGGGGTCAGCCCCCCGCCTGGCCAGCCACCGGGTCTGGGAGCTGAGGGGCGCCTCTGCCCGGCCGCCCCTACTGGGAAGTGAGGAGCCCCTCTGCCCAGCCAGGAGCCCCTCTGCCCAGCCAGCCGCCCAGTCCGGGAGGGAGGTGAGGGGGTCAGCCCCCCACCCGGCCAGCCATCCCGTCCGGGAAGGAGGTGGGGGGGTCAGTCCCCCGCCCGGCCAGCCGCCCCGTCCGGGAGGGAGGTGGGGGGCTCAGCCCCCCGCCCGGCCAGCCGCCCCGTCCGGGAGGGAGGTGGGGGGGTTCAGCGCCCCCTCCCGGCCAGCTGCCCCGTCCGGGAGGGAGGTGGGGGGGTCAGCCCCCCGCCCGGCCAGCCGCCCGGTCCGGGAGGGAGGTGGGGGGGTCAGCCCCATGCCCGGCCAGCCGCCCCGTCCGGGAGGGAGATTGGGGGGGTCAGCCCCCCGCCTGGCCAGCCACCCGGTCCGGGAGCTGAGGGGCGCCTCTGCCCAGCCGCCCCTACTGGGAAGTGAGGAGCCCCTCTGCCCGGCCACCACCCCGTCTGGGAGGTGTACCCAACAGCTCATTGAGAATGGGCCATGATGACGATGGCGGTTTTCTGGAGTAGAAAGGGGGGCAAGGTGGGGAAAAGATTGAGAAATCGGATGGTTGCCGTGTCTGTGTAGAAATAAGTAGACATGGGAGACTTTTCATTTTGTTCTGTACTAAGAAAAATTCTTCTGCCTTGGGATCCTGTTGATCTATGACCCTACCCCCAACCCTGTGCTCTCTGAAACATGTGCTGTGTCCACTCAGGGTTAAATGGATTAAGGGCGGTGCAAGATGTGCTTTGTTAAACAGATGCTTGAAGGCAGCATGCTCGTTAAGAGTCATCACCACTCCCTAATCTTAAGTACCCAGGGACACAAACACTCTGCCTAGGAAAACCAGAGACCTTTGTTCACTTGTTTGTCTGCTGACCTTCCCTCCACTAGTGTCCTATGACCCTGCCAAATCCCCCTCTGTGAGAAACACCCAAGAATGATCAATAAAAATAAAATTAAATTTAAAAAAAACAAAAACAAAAAACAACAACAACAAAAAAAACTTGGACAGTTTTGTTTCTGGTAATTTTTAGAGTTCTAAATTATGATTCTACTCAAGAGGATATTGTATGCAGCATTTTCAAAGCTACCTCATCCTGCGTCATGTTGTGGTTACGCTTTGGGAGAGGAAGCTATAATCTTATACTGAGACTGTAATGAATGTATTAAAGTAATTTTCAGTAGCTTTCTATTTTAGAGTTACCTGAGAAATTATGACACTCTTTTCCAAACAGGCCAACCTGCTTTATGAACATGATTTCCATAATTTTAACAATGGGGAGGCCAGGCACGGTGGCTCATACCTATAATTCCTTCCAGCGCTTTGGGAAGCCAGGGCAGGAAGATCACTTAAGCCAGTAGTTCAATACAAGCCTGGGCAAAATGGTAAAACCCCATCTCTACAAAAAAATACAAATATTAGCCAGGCGTGGTGGCACACACCTGTAGTCTCAGCTACTCAGAGGCTGAGGTGGGAAGATTACTTCAGCCCAGGAGGTCGAGGCTGCAGTGAACAGTGATCACACCACTGCATTCCAGCCCAGGTGAGAGAGCAAGACCCTGTCTCAAAAACAAACAAAACAAAACACAAACCAAGGGTGAGAGACATGTTAGATCTTTTTGTCCTCGTTACAGATGTAAATGATCAGATGGAAAGAGGGAAGTATTTAGAGTGAAAAACTTTTGGTGGAACACACACAAAAATAGGAAGATCAGGTATAACTGTTCAAAAAAAAGAGTACAGCAGTATAGAAGAAAAGGTATCCATGATAATATGGAATAACGATTTCAGAGCTGGTGCTGGGATTTCAGAGATCTTGAGCTGGGAATCAAAAGATGGGAATTTCAGTCTCAGATGTGCCACTCCTTAGAGGTTTAATATTGACTAATCCCCGGGGGCTCCACTTGGTGGTGTTCGCTATTTAAAAAAACAAAAACATGTGCCAATGATCTTCCATGTGTTTCTGACTTGAGCCTCACCCCTGAGTCTGAAGACTTACCCTTCCATTGCTTTGCCCTTCAAGTTTGTGCCCATTAGCAAAGATAAATTTTCTCCTTGGGATCACTGCTGTGTTGATCTCAGGAATATTTGGCATTGAATTTAAATAATATATCTTTCATATGTGTGTACATTAGGGAGGCTGAGAAAGTTGTCTTTTTGTTTAAGGTGTCCATTTTTGGGGGACAGGTAGCAGCCTACTCCACAATCCACACAGAAGCTGGAAATAGCCCCTAGAGAATTTCCACATGTCTAGAGAAGATTAATTTATACATTTGTATCTAATCAACATTTTTTAGCTTACATAATAGTCTATATAATTATGGGTACTGAACTGACATCTGGCATATGCTGTATTTAAAAATGTGAGGTTCAATGAGAACACATGGACCCAGGAAGGGGAACAATGCATACTGGGGCCTGTCAGGGCGGGTGGGGGAGGAGCATCAGAAAAAACAGCTAATGCATGCTGGGTTTAATACTTAGGTGATGGGTTGATAGGTGTACCAAACCACCATGGCACACATTTACCTATGTAACAATCCTGCACACATACCCTAGAACTTAAAATTTAAAAAATAATAAAAAATAAAAATTTGAAATTCAGAACATAAACTATTGGTTTTATTATTCATATTTTCTTAATTCCAAAATTATTTTCTGAACTATAGTTTATTAGATAATTCTGATGTAACACAATTTTCTAAGAGGAAATTTAATTTTTACTTTTTAATTAGGGCTCTTTGTTCTTCTTTTTGAGAAAGCCAGTGACAAATAATTTATACATTTAATTAGAAGAGACTGGGCTTGAATTTTTTAAAAGTACTAGAAATGTTAGCCATTATATATGTTATCTTTGAAATGTTTTAGACACTAATTACCTAAACAAGGAGCAAATAAGTTAAATCTCTTGGATTTTAATAAGAGCTAAAATGTACAGTTATATTTTCTGGTTTTTTAAATTGTTACAGTCTAAATTTATCCTACAGTCTAAATTTCTAGTGAAGAAATGTATGTGCCATCAATATCAGGTTCTTTGTGGGTACTCACAATTCCCCTTGCCTTTTATGCAGTGAAGGTGGGCAACATGTGTGGAACAGAAACGATGTTGTTTTCTTTCTTTTGAATCTCACTATGAATCTAATACTTCAAAGATTCCTAACTTTCTGAATGCCATTATTAGTTGGATTCACAATGGCTTACCAGGTACAGAGTTGCCCAGTGTGTCTTGGAGTGAACTACTGAGAGTGGTATGAGGGAAGTATTCTCAGCCAGCGCTGAGTGGGGTAGACCGCTTCCAAAGAGGTGATGGGGTAAGCAGCACACACAATGTAGCATTTTCATTGCAAAGGGGAGGTTTGTGCTGGCTGTCCTCCTGTGGCAGGTCTGCTCGCAGGGGAGGCTCCAAAGTTTGGCTTTGCTGGGTTTGACGTGAGAACTGATGAAATATCTGTAATGTAGTATCTTTCAAGGATTTATATTGGTTGGATTTCTGTGTAAATTTTCATATCCCTTTGACTGCTTTACACCATACAAGCTTTGTATGCTTAACAAAATCTATTAACTTTTCTGTCGCTTTCTCATTTAGTATCTGCCTTTCTGGCCTTTTACTTTTTATTATTGTTTTTAGTTTAATGAGATTATGGTTAGAGAGAAAGATGTATGCATGATTCCACTTCTTTGGAATTTGTTGAGATTTTCCTTATGGCTCAGTACGTATATACTTGGGCGGGTGGTGAGTTCTGTCACTTTGGAGAGATGTTTTTTCTACACATTAGGTCAAGCTTGTTAATTTTCTAGACAGATATAGATCTTCTAGGTCTATGCTGATTGTTTTTGTCTGTTTTATCAGATACTGAGATATGTGTTTAAATTGCCCTCTTAGGGTTGCAATGTTGTCATATTTTGCTTTCATGTATTTTGACTGCTAGTTATTAGATACATTAAAATTTTAGATTGCCTTTTCCCTTGGTTTATTATAATTTTCATCATCATATTGTGACCTTAAAAATCTCCCATATTGCTTTTTGCCCAAAGCCTATTTTATCTGATAATAATATAGCTAACCACACTTCTTTGGATTAGGTACATATGACGTGTATCTTTTTTCATTCTCTTTCGGTCTTTCTATAACTTTATGTTTTAGATGTCTTTTCATACTGTTTATTTTCTAATTCTGTCCTTTTTTTTTTTTTTTTTTTTTTTGAGATGGAGTCTTGTTCTGTTGCCCAGGCTGGAGTGTAGTGGTGTGATCTCAACTCACTGCAACCTCTGCCTCCCAGGTTCAAGCGATTCTCCTGCCTCAGCCTCCCAAGTAGCTGGAATTACAGGCATGCACCACCACGCCCGACTAATTTTTGTATTTTTAGCAGAGACATGGTTTCACCATTTTCATCAGACTGTTCTTGAACTCCTGACCTCATGATCCGCCTGCCTTGGCCTCCCAAAGTGCTGGGATTACAGGCGTGAGCCACATGCCTACCCTAATTCTGTTTTATAGTCATTTTCTCTTAACTATTCAGTCCATTTACATTTATTATGATTGTTGGCACAGTTTCATTTATAACTTTCATCATATTTTGTGCTATTTGTTCCATCTGTTTTGTATTTCTTCGTGTCTTTTTTGTTTCTTTTTTTCCTAATTCCTTTCATATTCATGGTTATTCTATTGCTCTTGAAATACATATTTTATGTGAATACATTTGTGAATTGACAATACTTTATTAACAATGAAATATACGATTTCACTTTTTTTTTTACTACAGTTGTTGCTGCTAAGAAATTAGCTGTCAGAGCAACTGTGCTTCTTGAAGGAAATACTCTGTAAATCAAGTGAGGACCTGCTTATGCTTTTAGCTTCTTGTGGGATTTCCCTCCTGCAACCTGCACTCCCAGCTGCAAATACGTCCTCAATGCCCTCCTCAGATCAGTGGGGTAGCAGGTAGATGGGGGAAGTTATTGTTCACATCTTTTATACTTAGTTGTAGGCACTGGGGGCTCCTACCTTAAATTGGGTCTGGATAAGGGATTCTTCACTTGACTATTTTTATTTTTAAAAACCAACTGGACCTACACATAGCACCACACACCAAAGATAATTACAAATAGATTAAAACTCTAAATGGGAAAAGAAAAAATAAGACTTTCAGAACAAAATGTAATAGACTCTCTTAGTGATGTTGGAGGAGAGAAGCATTTCATAAGATACAAAAAGCACAAATCATAAAGGAATAGATAAACTGAGCTACACAGAGCATGGTGGCATGCATAACTACAATCCCAGCTACTTGGGAGGCTGAGACAGAAGGATTGCTTGAGCCCAGGAGTTCAAGACCAGCCTGGGCAACATAGCAAGATTGTATGTGTATACACACATACAGACACACACACACACAGAGTCTTATATATACATATTATATATTATATATAAAGTGGCTACATTAAAATTAAGAACTCCTGCCTATCAATAGACACTGTAAAGAAAATGAAAAAATGCACATGCACATGAATACACACATACTCACACACACACATATTACAGCAAAGCAAACAGGACAAAATGTTTACTGTTTAATCTAGGTGATGGAAACAAAGGTGATTATTACAGCTTTCTTTTCTTTTCTAATCTTTGAAACATTTTATAATAATAGGTTGTAGAGGATTCAGAGTTCCTACAAAGCAATAGGAAAAAAACAAGTTTAAGACTTCACAAGCACTTTTCAAAACAGGAAGCCCAAAAAACGAGGTAAATAGAAAAAGATGGTCATCCTCATTAGTAATCAGAGAAATACATGTTAGAACTACTATAAGAAACCATGGCTGGATGCAGTGGCTGGCGCCTGTAATCCCAACTCTGGGAGGCCGAGGGAGGTGGATTCCTAGAGCCTGTGAGTTCAAGACCAGCCTGGGCAACATGGTGAAACTCTGTCTCTACAAATACAAAAATTAGCCAGGCATAGTAGTATGCATGTGTAGTCCCAGCTACTTGGGAGGCTGAGGCAGGAGGATCACTTGATCCCAGAGGCGGAGGTTGCAGGAAGCCAGGATGACAGAGTGAAATCCTCTCTCAAAAAATAAAAAATAAACCACTTTAATGCCCACCAGATTGACAAAAATTTTAAGTTTGCCTATGTCATATGTTTGTGAAGATATGGGTTAATAAGTACTTCCATACCCTGCTGGTGGGAGTATAAATTGATACACACACATGCGCACACACAGAGCCCAGAAATAAGTAGACCAACAGAACCAAATAGAGCCCAAAAAGAGACATGTCAACTGATGTGACAGAGGTGACACTGCAGAGCAGGGGAGAGAAGACACACTTTCACTCAGTGATGTGGGGAAACTGTGTGTGTGTGTGTGTGTGTGTGTACTCACGCACGTGCAATGAGGCATATTTCAACACCCTACACAGTGGTCCAAATGAACTATAGTTTACACAATCAGCATGTAAACTAATCTAGCTTTAAAAGCAAAAGAATTAAGTCTCAAAAGAATGTGGCGCCATTCCATTTATATAGAGTTCAGCATTAAGAAATGATCAATTCACTGTTTAGCTAAATAATATTTCATGGTATATATATGCCACATTTTCTGTATTCATTCATCCACTGATGGACACCTAGGTTGATTCCATATCTTAGCTAAGAGATTAACAACCGGAATATGTGGACAAAGAAAATGTAGTACATATACATCATAAAAGAACTATGCAGCCATAAAAAATTATAAAATCATGTTCTTTGCAACAACATGGATGCAGCTGGAAGCCATTATCCTAAACAAATTAAAGTAGGTACAGAAAACCAAATACCATGTGTTCTCACTTATAAGTGAGAACTAACATTGGGTACACATGGACAGAAAGAAGGAAACAACAGACACTGGAGACTTCTAGAGGGGAGAAGGTGGACAGGGAATAAGGGCTGAAAAACTACCTACTGGATACTATGCTCACTACCTGGGTGACAGGATCAGTCATAACCCCAAACCACAGCATATACCCATGTAACAAACCTGCACATGTACCCCCTAAATCTAAAATAAAAGTTGAAATTTTAAGAAATAACCAGAATATATAAGGACTTCAACTCAAGAGCAAAAAAACCAAATAACCCAATTTGAAAATGGACAAAAGATCTGAATAGACATTTCTCAAAAGAAGACATAAAAATTGCTAGCAGGTACATGACCAAAGACCCAACAACACTAATCATCAGGGAAATGCAAATCAAAACCACAATAAGATACCATCTCACCCCAATTAAAATGGCGATTATCAAAAAGACAACAGATGATGGCAAGGATGTGAAGAAAGGACAACTCTTCCATACCGTTGGTGGGAATGTAAATTAGTAAAGCCATTATAGAAAACAGTAAGGAGTTTCCTCAAAAAAAAAAAAAAAAAAAAAAAAAAAAACTAACTAAAAATAGAGCTACCATATGATCCAGCAGTCCCACTGCTGGGTATATATGCTAAAGAAAGAAAACCAGTATATCAAAGAGACAACTGCACTCCTGTATTCCCATCTTTATCACAGCACTATTCACAATAATGACTTTTACACTGTCAACAGGATCCCTAAAAGCCTTCTCTCTCCCTTGAGTTCTTATATTTTGTTCTTTTGCATTTATGTGTTTGACATATTCCACTTTATATTTTTATTTTCACTCCCACAATAGGTGAGGTCTGTGTGTGAATAGGAATTTTTTCATCTGTGTGCCTCTAAGTGCACCTAGCTTGAAGCTCTGAATGTTAAACCCAAACATGTCTTTTGATGATAGCTGAGAATGACTTAATTCTCATATTATTGACAAAGTACAACTGATAATATACATCATATCCCATAATGACAAATGACTAGGTATTCAAACCTACAGGCTGGGAAGAGTTCAAACTTTTCTTCTGGATCATAGGGGAAAACCTCAGGGAGTTTTTCTACACTTGGAACATGATTCTGTTACCATATAAAGTAGGAAGCAATGAACTCAAAAGAAAGATGTTTATCCTGATATATCTTTCTCATTCCTGAAGGAATGTTTTCACCTATGGCTTTGCCTTGGGTGAAACAATGTCAAATGATTTAACGCAAATGGAAAATGCCAACCTTTTAGGTTAGTTTCTAAATCCTTTACATAGTTACACGTGGGAGCTACATATAGATGAGCTGGTTGGTTGGCCAGCTGGCTGGCTTTCAGCCATTAACAATTGCTTAAGAAATGATGTGAATAAACTGAAAAATCACATCACATAATAAATACTACTTAATATTAAAATCAATGGATACTAGAAGCTTCCCTGTTTCTAAACCTCAAAATGGCGATCTGACAAGATAATCATGGGTTGTCTCAGGCTCACAGAAAATTCGCTGCATACACCTTGCTTACTAAACTGGTGTATCAATAATTTTAAAGGGGGAGTGCGGAGGGTAATTAAGAATATGCTATTGAATGTTAGTTACATTGTTTATATAAGCTACCATTCCTTTAAAAAGCAAGACATTTAAACAAGTGAATGAGAAAGCTAGATCATTTTTACACTTGCTCCACTGTAGGTCGCTTGCTCATGATAGGTTGTCGGGATTATTTAAATTCAGGAGCAATACTTGGTTGACAAGCTCCTGCACTGCTGCAGGCTACAATCCTCATACAGTGCCTGAAGGGTTATTACAATTGCCAGCATCTACAGAGGACAACAAAGGAGCCTTACCCCTTCCCGAAGGCACCTCATTAGCACTGTGTATGCAGCCAAGGGAACAGCCCAGCACTCTCTAGGGTTCTTTTTTTTTTCTTCCTAAAATGAAGTGGGGAAAAAAAAGGCAGTGAAGCTAACAGCACGAAAGATATTAACCCATTCAAGCAAATGGCACAGCTCCAAGTATACAAACTATCTAAAACTTAATAGTCTATTTAAAGTATTACTTACTATCTGATGATAACGACTATATCAAGGATCTTTTACTGCATTGTACATACAAGATATTTATTCTATTTCTCATTGCATTATATATGATGTGGGTAAGATCCCCTCATTAGAAGGTAGATTTAAAATATTGAGAAATGACAATATGATCCAATATGATCTGACAGATAAATCAATCTAATGATAATTGTAGATGATAATACAGATACAACTATCTGAAAAGTATTACATTATCTGGAATGATTTGAAAGCATAGAAAACACAAGTTTGAGTAATATCTCAGGATAATTCACAAGCACAAGTAAAAGGTATTATGTTACCTAGTAAGACAAAGAGCTAAATAAAATGAGCAAATAAGCGGGTACACTGATTTTAATGACATGAGCAATAATTCTCTACCAGAAGATTAACCAAATTAGTGTAATAACCACAAGCACACTCCTGCAACCTATCAAATACAATCAGAAAATCAGGTACCACACAGAAAGATGAAAAAAACTAATTTTTTAAAGCAGAAAAAAATAGGTTCTACTTACGGAACATACTCAAGATTGTCCAAATGACAGAATTAGTACATTATTAATTTACTTCAGCTACTATGAAAAACAGTTTGGAGATATCTCAAAGAACTAAAAACAGAACTACCATTTGAACCAGCAATCCCATTACTGGTTATATACCCAAAGGAAAATACATCATTCTACCAAAAACACACACACACTCATATATTCATCGTAGCACTATTCACAAGAGCAAAAACATGGAATCAACTTAGGTGCCCATCAACAGTGAAGTGGATAAAGAAAATGTAGTATATATCCACCACGAAATACTACTGCAGCAACACGGATGCAGCTGGAGGCCATTATCCTAAGCAAATTGAAGCGAGAACAGAAAATCAAATACCACGTGTTCTCACTTGTGAGAACTAAACATGAATACACATAGACAGAAGATAGGAACAAAAGACACTAGAGACTACAACAAGTGGGGAGGGTGGGACAGGAGTAAGGGCTGAAAAACTGCATATTGACTACTATGTTCACTACCTGGGAGGTAGGATCAGTTGTACCCCAAACCGCAGCATCATCCAATCTATTCATGTAACAAACCTACACGTGTACACCCTGAATCTAAAATAAAGTTGAAATTTTAAAAAAAGAATTAGTACATTACTAATCCAAAAGTATTTTACACCCATGAGACGAATCATGACCCATTAAAACCATTCCCTTACTTGATTATAGAATTCCACATATGGTTATACCCTGGACATTATGATCAGGAGCTGCTCCAACTCAAAAATCACTAATTCACACTAAATTTAACTTGCAAACACAACTTTCTTTCCTTCCCTTATTCTTCCCTTATTTAAAATGCCCACCACAACCCTTAACATCAGTGGACTCTGTGCCCTCTCCCTTGGCCCCTCTTCTTTCCCTCAACAGATCACCTACTTCACTCCCAGCCACTTAGAATCCCGTGCCCATCATTTAATCACTCCTGCCCAAAACCTGAACTATCGGTCTCTTTAGTTGTCCCTTTACTCTTGTTTGGGAAACCTCAACCTCTGAGAAAGCCAGCTGCTTGTTTTCTCTAAGTCTGCTCTCAGACAACTGGGCCCTTAGAGAAGGTGGCACCAGAGAGCACAGAGTCCATTACTTACTTGGGATCAGCATCCTCAGGGGACCTTCAACATCCATCTCCAGCCCTACTATTTCTCTTATCACCACCCTCCCTGAAAAGGCTATTTTAAAGCTATGACGCTCCCACCACTTCACCTACTCTCCTCCTTCACAGATAAAGAGAATGGAAGTTCTGAGAAAGGAAAGACAAACTTTCCTCCACATAAAGCCATCTGCTACTTCTGCCCAATGGTTATAACAGGACAGGTTCCTCCATTCCTGTCCCTCCACTTGGGCTCAGGATCCCATCCCCATCCTCCCTTCTTCAGGGTCATTAGCTAATGGACTATCACTTATTGCTCCTAAATTTTCAACATCTTATCCCCTCTGGGTCTTTCCTGTTTCCACCTGAATAGGGTCACGGTATCTCATTTTGAAAACAAGACCCTCCTCATCCCTTGGCCCCTTTTCACAACTATCCTCACTTTACACTGACTTTCTCAGTTTCCTCACCTTCCACTAACTCCTCGCCCACTCCAATATGACGACTTCTATCTCCCTCATTCCAGGAAAAATAAATAAATATATAAAAAGCTCTTCCTGAGTTACCAGTGACTTTCATGTCATTAAATCCAACAGATCCCTCTTAGTCCTTTAAATTGGGCCTTAAACTACATTCACCCCTACTGACTTTCCCTTTCCTGAAATACCCACTTCTCTCTAATTTTGCTCCTGCGTTGCTTACTCTTATCCAGGCTCTCAGAATCCTGTTTTCAGTCTCCACTCTTCTCTCCACATTTAAACCAGAATTATCTTGTTGGCATGCAAATCAGCTGACATAATTACCCTCTTAAAACTCTTTAATGAGTTCCCCTTGCTCTTCGGATCAAGACCAAGACATCGGACTGGTGAGGAGCCCTTCATGATCATGTCCCTGCCAGTCTCTCCAACCCTGCCTCCTTCCTCACTTCTCTCCTGTCCCACTGGCCTTGGTGCAGTTCATGCATGAAAAAAGCACCTACGGTGCACCAGAAACTCTTCTTAATAACGGCCGTAATCCGTAATGAGGCAAATACATTTTCTTCCTTAATAGTGCTTAGTGGAAGACTGAGATTTTTTTTGTTTCATTTTGTTTTTCTTGTTTTTTGTTGTTTGTTTCGTTTTGTTTTTGATACCAAGTTTCGCTCTTGTTGCCCAGGCTGGAGTGCAGTGGCATGATCTCAGCTCACTGCAACCACCACCTCCTAAGTTCAAGTAATTTTCCTGCCTCAACCTCCCAAGTAGCTAGGATTACAGGCCTGAGCCACCACACCCAGCTAATTTTTTGTAGTTTTAGTAGAGACAGCATTTCGCCATGTTGGCCAGGCTCGTCTCGAACTCCTGAGCTCAGGTGATCCACCCGCCTCAGCCTCCCAAAGTGCTGGGATTACAAGCATAAGCCACCATGCCCAGCTGAGATTTTTTTTTTTTTTTTTTGAGACAGTCTCGCTCTGTCACCCAGGCTGGAGTGCAGTGGCAACATCTCGGCTCACTGCAAGCTCCGCCTCCCGGGTTCACGCCATTCTCCTGCCTCAGCCTCCCAAGTAGCTGGGACTACAGGCGCCCACCACAACACCCAGCTAATTTTTTTGTATTTTTAGAAGAGACGGGTTTTCACCATGTTAGCCAGGATGGTCTAGATCTCTTGACCTCATGATCCACCTGCCTCAGCCTCCCAAAGTGCTGGGATTATAGGCATGAGCCACCACGCCCGGCCGAGATTTTTTTTTTTAAAGAAGTAAACAAAGTAAGTCAGTCAAGATAATGACGAGTGCTATAAAGAAAAACAGCAGAGTAAGAGGTTGCAGAAAGACTGTAGACAGGCTGGCTCCATCTCAGATCACTCATAGACAGGGAAAGGCTTTCTGAAGGGATTTTTGAGCACACAGAAAATACAAACATCTCAGAAGAAAATATTAGAAGCAGGAGAAACAGCAAATGTCAACATAGTGAGGCAGAAGCATGGCATAGTGGGTTTAAGGAACTGTGGGGAGGTCAGTATAGCTGGAAGGAGTGAGTAGGAAGATAGTGAGGAATTAGGTCAGACAGGTTCTGAAGAGCCAGCCCAAAAGGGCCTAGAAGGTAATTACAGAGACTTTGGCTGTAACAATGAAGAAAGAAATTATGGGATAAAACAAAAAAGACAAAATAAGAATACCTGAACTCAGGGTGATAGGTATCCTTGACAAAATCAAGAAAAACACAAAAACTGAAAATGTGTTGCCTTATAATACCCTCTGCAGAATCACACTCTGGTCTTCTGTCTGTAAGCCTGAAACCTTAGGGTGTTACTAGAGAGCCAACAAGACTCAGGTTGTTGTATTATGTATACTATATATAATCACTTCAGCTCAGTACCAACAGGTTAGCACTGACCTGAGATTTTAATGTTTATTATAGTCAAACTGACAATTCCACAAAGCCCTCATGTCCTGAAAAGTTATTTATTTTTGTAGACTCAGGGACTTAACTTCCTTTTCCAGTTTGCTATCAGGAGACGTAGTTAAATGTCATGGCCACATTATCACCCCTTTATTCAAATAGCCTAGCTTGTATTCAATTAAAGTATATACCAAGGGCTGGGCATGGTGGCTCACGCCTGTAATCTCAATACTTTGGAAGACTGAGGCAGGCAGATCACTTGAGGTCAGGAGTTCAAGACCAGTCTGGCCAACGTGGCGAAACACCATCTCTACTAAAAATACAAAAATTAGCCAGGTGTGGTGGTGTACACTTGAAGTCCAAGCTACTCAGGAGGCTGAAACAGGAGAACTGCTTGAACCCAGGAGGTGGGGGTTGCAGTGAGCCAAGATTATGTCACTGCACTCCAGCCTGGGTGAGAGAATGAGACTCTATCTTTAAAAAAAAAAAAAGGAGGAGCCAAGATAGCCAAATAAGAACAGCTCCAGTCTACAGCTCCCAGCATGAGCGACGCAGACGATGGGTGATTTCTGCATTTCCAACTGAGGTACCAGGTTCATCTCACTGGGGAGTGTCGGACAGTGGGTGCAGGACAGTGGGTGCAGCACACCGAGCATGAGCCAAAGCAGGGTGAGGCATTGCCTCACCCAGGAAGCGCAAGGGGTCAGTGAATTCCCTTCCCTAGTCAAAGAAAGGGGTGACAGACGGCACCTGGAAAATCGGGTCACTCCCACCCTAATACTGCACTTTTCCAATGGTCTTAGCAAACAGCACACCAGGAGATTATATCCCACGCCTGGCTCAGAGGGTCCTATGCCCATGGAGCCTCGCTCATTGCTAGCACAGCAGTCTGAGATCAAACTGCAAGGCAGCAGCGATGCTGGGGGAGGGGTGCCTACCATTGCCAAGGCTTGAGTAGGTAAACAAAGCAGCCAGGAAGCTCGAACTGGGTGGAGCCCACCGCAGTTCAAGGAGGCCTGCCTGCCTCTGTAGACTCCACCTCTGGGGGCAGGGCATATCCAAACAAAAGGCAGGAGAAACCTCTGCAGACTTAAATGTCCCTGTCTGCCAGCTTTGAAGAGAGTAGTGGTTCTCCCAGCACACAGCTGGAGATCTGAGAACGGACAGACTGCCTCCTCAAGTGGGTCCCTGACCCCCGAACAGACTAACTGGGAGGCACCCCCAGTAGGGGCAGACTGATAACTCACAGGGCTGGGTACTCCTCTGAGACAAAACTTCCAGAGGAACAATCGGGCAGCAACATTTGCTGTTCACCAATATCCGCTGTTCTGCAGCCTCCGCTGCTGATACCCAGGTGAACAGGGTCTGGAGTGGACCTCCAACAAACTCCAACAGACCTGCAGCTGAGGGTCCTGACTGTTAGAAGGAAAACTAACAAACAGAAAGGACATCCACACCAAAACCCCATCTGTACATCACCATCATCAAAGACCAAAGGTAGATAAAACCACAAAGATGGGAAAAAACAGAGCAGAAAAACTGGAAACTCTAAAAATCAGAGCACCTCTCCTCCTCCAAAGGAATGCAGCTCCTCACCAGCAACGGAACAAAGCTGGATGGAGAATGCCTTTGACGAGTTGAGAGAAGAAGGCTTCAGATGATCAAACTACTCTGAGCTAAATGAGGAAGTTCGAACCCATGGCAAAGAAGTTAAAAACCTTGAAAAAAAATTAGACAAATGGCTAACCAGAATAACCAATGCAGAGAAGTCCTTAAAGGACCTGATGGAGCTGAAAATCATGGCACAAGAACTATGTGACAAAGGCGCAAGCCTCGGTAGCCAATTCGATCAACTGGAAGAAAGGGTATCAGTGATGGAAGATCAAATGAATGAAATGAAGCAAGAAGAGAAGTTTAAACAAAAAATAAAAAGAAATGAAAAAAGCCTCCAAGAAATACGGGACTATGTGAAAAGGCCAAATCTACGTCTGATTGGTGTACCTGAAAGTGACAGGGAGAATGGAACCAAGCTGGAAAACACTCTGCAGGATATTATCCAGGAGAATTTCCCCAATCTAGCAAGGCAGGCCAACATTCAAATTCAGGAAATACAGAGAACGCCACAAAAATGCTCCTCAAGAAGAGCAACTCCAAGACACATAATTGTCAGATTCATGAAAGTTGAAATGAAGGACAAAATGTTAAGGGCAGCCAGAGAGAAAGGTCGGGTTACCCATAAAGGGAAGCCCATCAGACTAACAGCAGATCTCTTCGCAAAAACTCTACAAGCCAGAAGAGAGTGGGGACGAATATTCAACATTCTTAAAGAAAAGAATTTTCAACCCAGAATTTCATATCCAGCCAAACTAAGCTTCATAAGTGAAGGAGAAATAAAATACTTTACAGACAAACAAATGCTGACAGATTTTGTCACCACCAGGCCTGCCCTACAAGAGCTCCCGAAGGAAGCACTAAACATGGAAAGACCAACCAGTACCAGCCACTGCAAAAACATGCCAAATTGTAAAGACGATGGAGGCTAGGAAGAAACTGCAACAACTAACGAGCAAAATAACCAGCTAACATCATAATGACAGGATCAAATTCACACATAATATTAACCTTAAATGTAAATGGGCTAAATGCTCCAATTAGAAGACACAGACTGGCAAACTGGATCAAGAGTCAAGACCCATCAGTGTGCTGTATTCAGGAAACCCATCTCATGTGCAGAGACACACATAAGCTCAAAATAAAGGGATGGAGGAAGATCTACTAAGCAAATGGAAAACAAAAAAAGGCAGGGGTTGCAATCCTAGTCTCTGATAAAACAGACTTTAAACCAACAAAGATCAAAAGAGACAAAGAAGGCCATTATATAATGGTAAAGGGATCAATTCAACAAGAAGAGCTAACTATCCTAAATATATATGCACCCAATACAGGAGCACCCAGATTCATAAAGCAAGTCCTTAGAGACCTACAAAGAGACTTAGACTCCCACACAATAATAATGGGAGACTTTAACACCCCACTGTCAACATTAGACAGATCAACGAGACAGAAAGTTAACAAGGATATCCAGGAATTGAACTCAGCTATGCACCAAGCGGACATAATAGACATCTACAGAACTCTCCACCCCAAATCAACAGAATATACATTTTTTTCAGCACCACACCACACCTATTCCAAAATTGACCACATAGTTGGAAGTAAAGCACTCCTCAGCAAATGTAAAAGAACAGAAATTTTAACAAACTGTCTCTCAGACCACAGTGCAATCAAACTAGAACTCAGGATTAAGAAACTCACTCAAAACCGCTCAACTACATGGAAACTGAACAACCTGCTCCTGAATGACTACTGGGTACATAACGAAACAAAGGCAGAAATAAAGATGTTCTTTGAAACCAACGAGAACAAAGACACAACATACCAGAATCTCTGGGACACATTCAAAGCAGTGTGTAGGGGGAAATTTATAGCACTAAATGCCCACAAGAGAAAGCAGGAAAGATCTAAAATTGACACCCTAACATCACAATTAAAAGAACTAGAGAAGCAAGAGCAAACACATTCAAAAGCTAGCAGAACGCAAGAAATAACTAAGATCAGAGCAGAACTGAAGGAAACAGAGACACAAAAAACCCTTCAAAAAAATCAGTGAATCCAGGAGCTGGTTTTTTGAAAAGATCAACAAAATTGATAGACCACTAGCAAGACTATCAGACAACAATCAAATAGACGCAATAAAAAATGACAAAGGGGATATCACCACCGATCCCACAGAAATACAAACTACCATCAGAGAATACTATAAACACCTCTATGCAAATAAACTAGAAAATCTAGAAGAAATGGATAAATTCCTCGACATATACACCCTCCCAAGACTAAACCAGGAAGAAGCTGAATCTCTGAATAGACCAATAACAGGATCTGAAATTGAGGCAATAATTAATAGCTTACCAACCAAAAAAAGTTCAGGACTAGATGGATTCACAGCCAAAATCTACCAGAGGTACAAGGAGGAGCTGGTACCATTCCTTCTGAAACTATTCCAATCAACAGAAAAAGAGGGAATCCTCCCTAACTCATTTTATGAGGCCAGCATCATCCTGATACCAAAACCTGGCAGAGACACAACCAAAAAAGAGAATTTTAGACCAATATCCCTGATGAACACTGATGCAAAAATCCTCAATAAAATACTGGCAAACCAAATCCAGCAGCACATCAAAAAGCTTATCCACCATGATCAAGTGGGCTTCATCCCTGGGATGCAAGGCTGGTTCAACATACACAACTCAATCAACATAATCCAGCATATAAACAGAACCAAAGACAAAAACCACATGATTATCTCAATAGATGCAGAAAAGGCCTTTGACAAAATTCAACAGCCCTTCATGCTAAAAACTCTCAATAAATTAGGTACTGATGAGACGTATCTCACAATAATAAGAGCTATCTATGACAAACCCACAGCCAATATCATACTGAATGGAAAAAAACTGGAAGCATTCCCTTTGAAAACTGGCACAAGACAGGGATGCCCTCTCTCACCACTCCTATTCAACATAGTGTTGGAAATTCTGGCCAGGGCAATCAGGCAGGAGAAGGAAATAAAGGGCATTCAATTAGGAAAAGAGGAAGTCAAATTGTCCCTGTTTGCAGATGACATGATTGTATATCTAGAAAACCCCATTGTCTCAGCCCAAAATCTCCTTAAGCTGACAGGCAAATTCAGCAAAGTCTCAGGATACAAAATCAATGTACAAAAATCACAAGCATTCTTATACACCAATAACAGACAAACAGAGATCCAAATCATGAGTGAACTCCCATTCACAATTGCTTCAAAGAGAATAAAATACCTAGGAATCCAACTTACAAGGGACGTGAAGGACCTCTTCAAGGAGAACTACAAACCAATGCTCAAGGAAATAAAAGAGGATACAAACAAATGGAAGAACATTCCATGCTCATGGGTAGGAAGAATCAGTATCGTGAAAATGGCCATACTGCCCAAGATAATTTATAGATTCAATGCCATACCCATCAAGCTACCAATGACTTTCTTCACAGAATTAGAAAAAACTACTTTAAATT
This sequence comes from Pan troglodytes, assembly GCF_028858775.2. Lineage (NCBI taxonomy): Eukaryota > Metazoa > Chordata > Mammalia > Primates > Hominidae > Pan > Pan troglodytes. The sequence continues at coordinate 45,836,856 of NC_086015.1, forward strand.
TCATATGGAACCAAAAAAGAGCCCACATTGCCAAGTCAATCCTAAACCAAAAGAACAAAGCTGGAGGCATCAAGCTACCTGACTTCAAACTATACTACAAGGCTACGGTAACCAAAACAGCATGGTACTGGTACCAAAACAGAGATATAGATCAATGGAACAGAACACAGCCCTCAGAAATAATGCCACATATCTACAACTATCTGATCTTTGACAAACCTGACAAAAACAAGCAATGGGGAAAGGATTCCCTATTTAATAAATGGTGCTGGGAAAACTGGCTAGCCGTATGTAGAAAGCTGAAACTGGATCCCTTCCTTACACCTTACACAAAAATTAATTCAAGATAGATTAAAGACTTAAATGTTAGACCTAAAACCATAAAAACCCTAGAAGAAAACCTAGGCAATAACATTCAGGACATAGGCATGGGCAAGGACTTCATGTCTAAAACACCAACAGCAATGGCAACAAAAGCCAAAATTGACAAATGGGATCTAATTAAACTAAAGAGCTTCTGCACAGCAAAAGAAACTACCATCAGAGTGAACAGGCAACCTACAAAATGGGAGAAAATTTTTGCAACCTACTCATCTGACAAAGGGCTAATATCCAGAATCTACAATGAACTCAAACAAATTTACAAGAAAAAAACAAACAACCCCATCAAAAAGTGGGTGAAGGATATGAAGAGACTCTTCTCAAAAGAAGACATTTATGCAGCCAAAAGACACATGAAAAAATGCTCATCATCACTGGCCATCAGAGAAATGCAAATCAAAACCACAATGAGATACCATCTCACACCAGTTAGAATGGCAATCATTAAAAAGTGAGGAAAACAACAGGTGCTGGAGAGGATGTGGAGAAATAGGAACACTTTTACACTGTTGGTGGGACTGTAAACTAGTTCAACCATTGTGGAAGCCAGTGTGGCGATTCCTCAGAGATCTAGAACTAGAAATACCATTTGACCCAGCCATCCCATTACTGGGTATATACCCAAAGGACTATAAATCATGCTGCTATAAAGACACATGCACACGTATGTTTATTGCGGCACTATTCACAATAGCAAAGACTTGGAACCAACCCAGATGTCCCACAATGATAGACTGGATTAAGAAAATGTGGTACATATACACCATGGAATACTATGCAGCCATAAAAAATGATGAGTTCATGTCCTTTGTAGGGACATGGATGAAGCTGGAAACCATCATTCTCAGCAAACTATCACAAGGACAAAAAACCAAACACTGCATGTTCTCACTCATAGGTGGGAATTGAACAACGAGAACACATGGACACAGGAAGGGGAACATCACACACCGGGGCCTATTGTGGGGTGCAGGGAGAGGGGAGGGATAGCATTAGGAAATATATCTAATGTTAAATGACGAGTTAATGGGTGCAGCACACCAACATGACACATGTATACATATGTAACAAACCTGCATGTTACGCACATGTACCCTAAAACTTAAAGTATAATTTAAAAAAGGTATATACCAACGAAAATTACTCTCTAGATCTACTTTTAGATCTAGTAGGAACATGATTCTGTATGATTCTATCTGCATAAGATTCTAGAAAATGAAAACAAGTCTATATAAAGAAAGCAAATCAGTGGTAGTATGGAGACAGTAGGGGATTAAAAAGGGTGCTAAGGAAACTTTTGGAGGTGATAGGTTCATTTTCTGTATGTAGTGATGGTTTCATAGGTGTATACATAAATGAACATTTATCAAATTGTGATGTTTAAATATGTGTTTATTGTCTACCAATTATATCTCAAGCAGGGGGCAGGGATGAAAAACTATAGGACCAAAAAAAGAAGAATTAGACTAGACTGTCATTATTGGTAAGACAGTAGACCAGGTACCTGACTACTCTTCTAATGAAAGCAACTGGTTTTATTTTGACACCCTTAAAATGCATCAAAGATCTGACAAAATAATAAAGAATAATTAAGCCAAAAATCAGACAATTGAAAGCATGGGATAAACTGAGCACTGAGGTTTTATTTTCTCGGGGGGTATACAAAACTTGTTAAGTTTGAGCCTTGATGTCAAGGCCTTGAGGGTCCAAAATAGTGGTAAAGTAGAAATAAATTCTCCAGCCCTATCCCCAAAGAACTGCGAGGAAAAGTGCCTTTCACAAAACTTGGCACATAATGTACATCGCACAGGGAATGTTATTATTATTTTATTTATTTATTTATTTTTTAGACAGGGTGTTGCTCTGACACCCAGACTGGAGTGCAGTGGCATGATCACGGCTCACTGCAGCCTCAACCTCGTAGGCTTGAGCAATCCTCCCACCTCAGCCTCCCAAGTAGCTGGGACTACAGGTGCACACCACTACACACAGCTAATTTTTGCAAGTTTTTTAGACGAGGTTTCACCATGTTGACCAGGGCGGTCTCAAACTCCAGGGCTCAAGGGATCCTCCTGCCTTGGCCTCCAAAAGTACTGGGATGGAAATGTTCTATCACATAAAAAGAAGAGGGAGCAGGGAGCTACGAGTACTGACTGAGAAATATATCTACGTTAATTATTAAGAAATAGCTCCAGTGTACATATCTCCATATACTAGTCTTTTTTTTTTTTTAATGGCTGGTATCATCACTTACCAAAGTATCTTGACCTTGATGGAGCTTACATTGAAAAATAAAGTTTACATTTTTATTGTTATTTTATATATATATATATTTTTTTTTTCTTTCTTAAACTTTAGGTTCTAGGATACATGTGCAGGACGTACAGGTTTGTTACATAGGTATACGTGTGCCAGAGTGGTTTGCTGTACCTATCAACCCATCATCTAGGTTTTAAGCCCCAAATGCATTTGGTAATTATCCTAATGTTCTCCCTCCCCTTGCTCCCCATCCCCTGACAGGCCCCCATGTGTGTTGTTCCCCTCCCTGTGTCCATGTGTTCTCATTGTTCAACTCCCATTTGTGAGTGAGAATATGCAGTGTTAGGTTTTCTGTTCCTGTGTTAGTTTGCTGAGGATGATGGCTTCCAGCTTCACCCATGGCCCTGCAAACGATATGATCTCATTCTTTTTTATTGCTGCATAGTATTCTATGGTGTATATGTGCCACATTTTCTTTATCCAGTCTATCATTGATGGGCATTTGGGTTGGTTCCATGTCTTTGCTATTGTAAATAGTGCTGCAATAAACATACATGTGCATATGTCTTTATAATAGAATGATCTATATTCCTTTGGGTTTATAACCAGTAATGGGATTGCTGGGTCAAATGGTATTTCTGGTTCTAGATCCCTGAGGAATCGTCCTCCACAATGGTTGAACCAATGTACATTCCCACCAACAGTCCAAAAGCATTCTTATTTCTCCACAGCCTCGCCAGCATTTTTGTTTCTTGACTTTTTAATAATCGCCATTCTGACTGGTGTGAGACGGTATCTCGTTGTGGTTTTGATTTGCATTTCTCTAATGATCAGTGATAATGAGCTTTTTTTCATATGTTTGTTGGCCACATAAATGTCTTATTTTGAGAAATGTCTGTTCATATCCTTTGCCCATGTTTTTATGGGTTGTTTGCTTTCTCTTGTAAATTTGTTTAAGTTCCTTGTAGATTCTGGGTACTAGACCTTTGTCAGATGGGTAGATTGCAAAAATTTTCTCCCATTCTGTAGGCTGTCTGTTTACTCTGATGCTAGTTTATTTTGCTGTGCAGAAGCTCTTTAGTTTAATTAGATCCCATTTGTCAATTTTGGCTTTTGATGCCATTGCTTTTGGTGTTTTTGTCATTAAGCCTTTGCCCATGCCTATGTCCTAAATGGTACTGCCTAGGTTTTCTTCTAGGGTTTTTATGGTTTTGGGCTTTACATTTAAGTCTTTAATCCATCTTGAGTTAATTTTTGTATAAGGTGCAAGGAATGCATCCAGTTTCAGTTTTCTGCATATGGCTGGCCAGTTTCCCCAGCACCATTTATTAAATAGGGAACCTTTCCCCATTGCTTTTGTCAGGTTTGTTGAAAATCAGATGGTTGTAGATGTGTGGGTTATTTCTGAGGTCTCTGTTCTGTTCCATTGGTCTGTATGTCTGTTTTGTACCAGTACCATGCTGTTTTGGTTACTGTGGCCTTGTAGTATAGTTTAAAGTCAGGCAGTGTGATGCCTCCAGCTTTGTTCTTTTTGCTTAGGATTGTCTTGGCTATATGGGCTCTCTGTGGTTCCATATGAAATTTAAAGTAGTTTTTTCTAATTCTGTGAAGAATGTCAATGGTAGTTTGATGGAAATAGCATTGAATCTATAAACTACTTTGGGCAGTATGGCCATTTTCACAATATTGATTCTTCCTATCCATGAGGATGCAATGCTTTTCATTTGTTTGTGTCCTCTCTTATTTCCTTGAGCAATGGTTTGTAATTCTCCTTGAAGAGGTCCTTCCTGTCCCTTGTTAGCTGTATTCTTAAGTTTTTTTTTTTTGTTTTTTTTGTTTGTTTGTTTGTTTTGAGATGCCATCTTGCTCTGTCGCCCAGGCTGGAGGGCAGTGGCGCAATCTCGGCTCACTGCAAACTCCGCCTCCCGGGTTCAAGCCCTTCTCCTGCCTCAGCCTCCCGAGTAGCTGGGACTACCGGTGCCCACCACCATGCCTGGCTAATTTTTTTGTATTTTTAGTAGAGACGGGGTTTCACCATATTAGCCGGGATGGTTTTGATCTCCTGACCTCATGATCCACCTGCCTCAGCCTCCCAAAGTGCTAGGATTGCAGGCGTGAGCCACTGCGCCCAGCCAAGTATTTTATTCTCTTTGTAGCAACTGTCAATGGCAGTTCATTCATGATTTGGCTCTCTGCTTGTCTACTGTTGATGTATAGGAATGCTTGTGATTTTTGCACACTGATTTTGTATTCTGAGACTTTGCTGAAGTTGCTTATCAGCTTAAGGAGTTTTTGGGCTGAGACAAGGGGGGTTTCTAAATCTAGAATCATGTCATCTGCAAACAGAGACAATTTCACTTCCTCCCTTCCTATTTAAATGTGCTTTATTTCTTTCTCTTGCCTGATCACCCCGGCCAGAACTTCCAATACTATTTTGCTCCCTGTACTATTCCTAACAGTGTGTAACTATTGAGTGAAAAAAGTGAGTTTCTACCTGTTGCATAAAATGATAAAAATCTACATTTGTATTTGCTCATATATACAAAATTAACTGTAAATATAAGAAATTATATTTGTATTTTATAATATTTATATTAAATTACACATAATTATAATATTTATTGGGGAGCTAGACAGATGGGGTACAAAACTAGGAAAAAGACTTCTCCCCATATACCTTTCTTCACTTTCCAGTGTTCTAGGTTTGTGAATATGTTGTCCCTTTGAAATACAAAATTACCTGAGAATAAATTCAACCAAAGAAAGATGTACAAAGGCATTCTGTATAGAATAAAAGAATTGCAACAAAATTTTTTTATATATTAATATATGTAAATACTTTTGTGCATTGGAGGACTATATAAATATCATAAAGATATCAATACTTTCCCAATCAATACACAGATTCAGTACAATTCCAAATGTGATTTGGAAGACTCAAAATCGTAATGATATTAGTTATCAAATTTATCTACATAATCAGTGTAGTTTTTAAAAACAGATGATTTGCAGAATTGGACAAGCTGATTCTAAAATTTATTCTGATATGCGAAGGGCCAGGAATAGTCAAGACACTCACAAAAACAAAGAACGAAGAGGACGGATTTGCTGTACCAGCTATCAGTACTAATTATGGAGTTAAACAAGTTAAAATACTCATGTTTTATAACAATCATGGTAACTGCCTTAAAATGATGATTGTTCAGAAAGTCAGTTTAATTTAGATACTAAAGATATTGAGGTTATGTAACATTTGAGCAAGTGCTAGAACCAAAACTCAAGAAATACAATTACAGTCATGTACAGTGGCTCACACCTGTAATCCCAGCACTTTGGGAGGCCAAGGTGGGCGAATCACTTCAGCCCAGGAATTCGAGACCAGCCTGGGCAACATGGTGAAACCCCATCTTCACAAAATATACAAAAAATTAGCCAGGCACGGAGGTGCATACCTGTAGTTTTTATATATTAATATATGTAAATACTACTTTATGTGCATTGGAGGACTATATAAATATCATAAAGCTATCAATACTTTCTCAATCAATACACAGATTCAATACAATTCCAAATGTGATTTGGAAGACTCAAAATCATAACGATATCAGTTCTCCTCAAATTAGTCCCAGCTACCCAGGAGGCTGAGGTGGGAGAATGATCTGAGCCCAGGAGGTCGAGGCTGCCATGAGCCATGATCATGCTATCACACTCCAGCCTGGGCAACAGAGTGAGACCCTGTCTCAAAACAAAGAAAGAAATACAATGACATAACCTCCTTACTTATAACTTACCAGTATTTATTTAGAACTCTCAGAGTATGACACTAAATGACTAATTCATAACTTATCACTATCTATTCCATAATATTCTTTTAAAAAAACCACATTAATGGAATATTAAATTTTGGCTTGTTGAATTCAGTAGCACTTCCATATTGCACCTTTAGATATAATAAGTCAAATTCTGCCTTCACAAATGCCCATAGTCAGTTAAAAGCTGTATTTGCACAAAGTTGTGCTTTATTTAAACTGAAATGGAGCTTTCCATGGAAAGAACCAATGGTCTCCTCTTGCCTAAAGGAGTAAAGGATGGCAGCAACCTTGGGAGTACCTTAGGGACTTTCAGTCCATTGACTTTAAAATATGGCCTTCAAACCACCTACATTCTAAAGGAAAAGAGGCACTGGGAGGAAGGAAGGAGGGAGACAGGGTAAGATAGAAAGAGGCTGAGTAACACTGACAAATTCTCTCCCCAAGAGGTAAAATTTATCCTAAGTTCCTCAGGCGTGCTCTAAGGGGCAAAATCAAAAAACTTTTATAGGATATTAATACTTGTCAGCCAGAGTATGTCAGAACATGTCAAACAGCAATAGAGTTAATCAGACAGTCTCACCTGGGTGGCTACAAGATAGATCAGCTCCCCAAGGGTTGGTAAAAGGCACTGTTTTAATTTGCTGTTCCTGAAGTTTTCCCTAATTAATTCAGTTAAGAGAACAATTGCCTGCAAAGACAAAAAAAAAAAAGTAAATTATTTCAAATGTATCTCTCAGTTCTTAAACCTATATGTAAAAAGCAGGATACCCTGAAGAAGTCACCATTTTTAAGAACTATTTTCCAAATTATTTTCAAAATATGGGCCTTATATTCCTGAAAATACAGTAACTCTCCCAGATGAAGTTTAGAAATATATTCAGTAAAATAAACACATATAGCCCTTTTCAGTTTATAATTTTTTTTTTTTAACCCAGGCTGGAGTGCAGTGGCATAATCTTGGTTATCTACAACCTCTGCCTCCTGGGTTCAAGAGATTCTTGTGCCTCAACCTCCCGAGTAGCTGGGATTACAAGCGCACGCCACCAAGTCCGGCTAATTTTTGTATTCTTAGTAGAGACGGGGTTTTGCCATGTTGGCCAGGCTGATCTCAAACTCCTGGCCTCAAGATCCACCCACCTCGGCCTCCCAAAGTGCTGGGATTACAGGAGTGAGTCAGTGCACCTGACTCACTTTTCAGTTTATAAAGCACTTCCACCGTATCACTAATCCTGAGAGGGAATTAATTGCTGCCCTATCTTTAAAGAGTAAATAGAGGCTGAGAGAGGTTCCAGCAACTGGCCCCAAGTCATCCAGTTCACTTGGACAGCCAGGATCCGAAAACGAATTTTACTATGCCATGTCCCTGGTATGCTCCGGCACAACACAGTTTAAAAAGTTCTTATATTACATTAAACTTTTACATGATTCCTTAAAAAATCAGAGCCTGAGAATGTTATACTAAAGTTGTAATATAATGTACGCTGAAACTCGACAGCATGTTTTATCAGATCTAGTTAATGTCCTAGGAGTCATGCTAAGAAAATCACATACACTCATTGCCAGAGTTCATACACCAGAACACAGGTTAATCAAATCATAGTGCGACCATGATTAGGACAGAACGGTTTCGGAATGACATAGAGAATGGCTCCACTCTGAGAAGGAAAAAAATGTATATAAAATAGTGTGGAAGCACTACTCTCAATGTGACTCAAAGTGTGGTGCACAGACAAGGCTATTTCTTACCATCGACAAAGACGTTAGTTTAAAAACTGAAAGTGCTTAAAAACTTCAAAGCAATTTGACAATTCCACAACATCCAAGCATGCAATCACTGGTCTCATTTTGCAAATAAGAGTATGAAAAAGTTGGAGATGCAGGTGGGAGAGCTGCACAGTAGTCATGCACTGTAGGAGTACTTGTTAATGTGCGATTTAACAGCTTTACTGAGGTATAACTTATATAAAATCAATGCATATAAAGTGTACAAATAGACACATTTGGCATATGTATACACCTGTGAAATCATCACTGCAATCAAGATAACAAAAGCCCTCCAGAGTTTCCTCCATGTCCTTTTGTAATCCCTCTTTCCTACTTACTTCTTTCCTCTCCTCCCCAGAAAGCCATCAATTTACTTTCTGTCATTAGCATGTATTTTCTAAATTTTATGTTGATCATATACTATATTAGATCATACGCTATATATTCTTTTTTGTCTGGCTTCTTTCAGCATAATGCATTTGAGATTCATCCATGTTGCTGCATATATCAATAACTTTTTTTTTTTTTTTCCAGACAGAGTCTCACTCTGTCACCCAGGCTGGAATGCAGTGGCACGATCTCAGCTCACTGCAACCTCTGCCTCCTGAGTTCAAGTGATTCTCCTGCCTCAGCCTGAGTAGTTGGGATTCCAGGTACGCACCACCATGGCCAGCTGATTTTTGTATTTTTAGTAGAGACTGGGTTTCGCCATGTTGGCCTGGGTAGTTTCGAACTCCTGACTTCAAGTGATCCACCCACCTCAGCCTCCCAAAGTGCTGGGATTACAGGTACGAGCCACTGTGCCCAGCCAGTTCATTCCTTCTTATTGCTGAATGTATTCTATTGTATGGATGTACCAAACGTGTAACTCTCACCACTCACTGCCTTACACATAATACATCATCTAGATGAAGTGGGTGAGGAAGAAAAAGGAACCATGTAGCTTCACATCAGTCCTTGCAGCAGGTCACTTCTACACAGTCTTCCTTTTCCTTTGACCTTTGCTGATCATCTACTACACTGAATCATCTGAAACTGCCAGTGTTTAGCAATTTTTTACCTACAAAAACGGCAAACTGTCACCAGCACACTACTCTAAAAGAGAAAGAAAATGACGAAAGAAGAAACCTCGAAATAATCAGAGAGGAAGCAAGAACACAGTAGGCCAAAATATAGGTAAATACAATAGGATTTCTTACTGCTATTAAGTTTTCTAAATTATCTTTCGTAGTTGAGCAAAAATTGTAAAAATGTCTGATTGGGTTCTAAAGACATTTAGAGAATACATTCAAGATAATTATATAAAAATGAGAGAGGGTAAAGGGATGAAAAGGAGGGTACATTTTCTACACTTCAACTAGTAAAACGGTGACACCAGTAGACTGTTTTATGTATGTATGTATATAATACATACAGCAATCACTAAAAAGAATCCATACAAAGAGATATACTTAAAAGCACTACAGAAAAAGTCCAAATGCAGTGGTAAAAAAAAACGTTCAGTAAACCACAGGAAGGTAATAAAAAGAAAATGGAAATGAAAAACACTGAGAACAAACAGAAAACAAAAATAAAATTACAGACTTAGGATCAAACACATCAATAATTACACTAAATCTAAGTCAATAAATCAATAAATTCATACCAATCCTAAATGTGTATCACTAAACAAAAGAGCTGCCAAATATGTGAAGCAAAAACTGATCGAACTTGGATGATAAACAGACATCCACAATTACAGCTGTGAACTTCAACACCCCCCTCTCATGCACAGAAAGACAAATACTGCATCATCTTCCTCATATGTGAAATCCAAAAAAGTGAAATTTATAGACATGGAGAGTAGAACAGTGCTTACCTGAAGCTGGGGGTGGGGTGGGGAATAGGGAGATGTTGATCAAAGGGTACAAACCTTCAGTTAGACAGGTGGAACAAGTTTTCAAGATCTATTGCACAGCACGGTGACCATAGTTCATAATAACACTTATTTCACAATTGCTAAAAGAGTAGATTTTACGGCCAGGCAAGGTGGCTCATTCCTGTGATCTTAGCACTTTGGGAGGCCAAGGCAGGTGGATCATGAGCTCAGGAGTTAGAGACCAGCCTGACCAACATGGTGAAACCCTGTCTCTACTAAAAATTAGCTGGGCATGGTGGTGCATGCCTGTAATCCCAGCTACTCAGGAGGCCAAGGCAGGAGAATCACTTGAACCTGGGAGGTGGAGGTTAGAGTGAGCTGAGATCATGCCACTGCACTCCAGCCTGGGCAATAGAGCAAGACTCTGTCTCAAAAAAAAGAGTACATTTTACATGTTCTCACTACAAAAAATATTAAATATGTGAAGTAATAGATATAACATATATAATATATACATATAATATATACATTGTATATAATAATATACAATTATTTGCTAATTAAATTTTTATTTCTAAATTTTAAAAAATGATAAAACTATATAGAAAATGAGCAGACATCAAAATAATAAAGGAATACTATGAACAACTGTATATATATAAATTTCACCACATAGAAAAAATGGACCAACTCCTCAAAAAAAACAAACTGTCACAACTCACCCAATATGAAACAGATAATTATTTGCAAACGACATGATTGTCAACACAGAAAGTCCCAAAGAGTCTAAAGAAAAAAACTCCCTAGAACTAGTGAGTTCTGCAAGGTCACAGGATACAATGTTAACATTCAAAATACAACTGTACTCCTATATATTGGCAATAAACACATGGAAACTGAAATTTAAAACACCATTTACAATCCCCCCCAAAAAAACAATACTCAGGTATAAATCTAACAAAACAGGTACAGGATTTGTATGCTGAAACTACACAATGCTATTTAAAAAAATCAACATCTAAATAAATGGAGTAATAGACTATGTTCATAGATAGGAAGACTCAACGTAGTGGAAAATGTCAAATTCTCCCCATATTAATGGACAGATCTAATCAAATTCCTACCAAAATCCTGAAACAATTCTTTATAGATATCAAAATTATTATAAAAGTTATATGGAAAGGCAAAAGAATTAGAACAGCCAAAACAATTTTGAAAAAGGAAGAAAATGTGGGCCAGGCATAGTGACTCAGTCCTGTAATACCAACACTTTGGGAGGCCAATACGGGAGGACCGCTTGAGTTCAGGTGTTTGAGACCAACCTGGACAACAAAGCAAGACCCTGTCTCTACAAAAATAATTTTAAAAAAAGAGTTAGCCAGGCATGGTGGTGCACGCTTAGAGTCCTAGCTACTCAAGAGACTAAGGTGACTCTCCTTCTCCCTCTCCCTCGCCCTCTCCCTCTCCCTCTCCCCCTTTCTTTCTTTGGTCTCCCTCTGTTGCCGAGGCTGGACTGTACTGCCGTGGTCTCAGCTCGCTGCAGCCTCCCTGCCCCAGGCTCCGATGGTTCTCCTGCCTCGGCCTGCCAAGTGCCTGCAATTGCAGGCACGCGCCGCCACACCTGACTGGTTTTTGTATTTTTGGAGGAGACAGGGTTTCGCCCTGTTGACCAGGCTGGTCTCCGGCTCCTGACCTCGAGTGGTCTGCCCACCTCGGCCTCCCGGGGTGCTGGGATTGCAGACGGAGTCTCGCTCACTCAATGCTCAGTGTTGCCCAGGCTGGAGTGCAGTGGTGTGATCTCAGATCGCCACAACCTCCACCTTCCAGCCGCCTGCCTTGGCCTCCCAAAGTGCTAAGATTACAGCCTCTGCCCAGCTGCCACTCCATCTGGGAAGTGGGGAGCGTCTCTGCCTAGCCGCCCATTGTCTGGGATGTGGGGAGCCCCTCTGCCCGGCCGCCCCGTCTGGGAAGTGAAGAGCGCCTCTGCCCTGCCACCACCCCGTCTGGGATGTGAGGAGCGCCTCTGCCCGGCCACCCCGTCTGGGAAGTGAGGAGCGCCTCTGCCCTGCTACCACCCCATCTGGGATGTGAGGAGCGCCTCTGCCTGGCCGCCCCGTCTGGGAAGTGAGGAGCGCCTCTGCCTGGCCGCCCATCATCTGGGATGTGAGAAGCGCCTCTGCCCAGCCGCCACCCCGTCTGGGAGGTGAGGAGCGCCTCTGCTCGGCCGCCACCCCGTCTGGGATGTCAGCTGCCCCGACTGGGAGGTGAGAAGCACCTCTGCCCAGCCACCCTTCATCTGGGAGGTGGGCAGCGCCTCTGCCTGGCTGCCCCACCTGGGAAGTGGGCGCCTCTGCCCGGCCGCCCCGTCTGGGAGGTGAGGGGCGTCTCTGCCCGGCCACCCCGCCTGGGAAGTGAGGAGTGCCTCTGCCCGGCTGCCCTTCGTGTGGGAGGTAGGGAGCGCCTCTGCCCGGCCGCCCCGTCTGGGAAGTGGGCACCTCTGCCCGGCCGCCCCGTCTGGGAGGTGAGGGGCGTCTCTGCCTGGCCACCCCACCTGGGAAGTGAGGAGCGCCTCTGCCCGGCTGCCCTTCGTGTGGGAGGTAGGGAGCGCCTCTGCCCGGCCGCCCCGTCTGGGAAGTGGGCACCTCTGCCCGGCCACCCCGTCTGGGAGGTGAGGGGCGTCTCTGCCCGGCCGCCCCACCTGGGAAGTGAGGAGCACCTCTGCCCGGCCACCCTTCGTCTGGGAGGTGGGGAGCACCTCTGCCCGGCAGCCCCATCTGGGAAGTGAGGAGTGCCTCTGCCAGGCCGCCCCATCTGGGAAGTGTACCCAACATCTCCAAAGAGACAGCGACCATCGAGAACGGGCCATGATGACGATGGCAGTTTTGTCGAAAAGAAAAGGGGGAAATGTGGGGAAAAGAAAGAGAGATCAGATTGTTACTGTGTCTGTGTAGAAAGAAGTTGACATAGGAGATACCATTTTGCTCTGTACTAAGAAAAATTCTTCTGCCTTGGGATGCTGTTAATCTGTAACCTTACCCCCAACCCCGTGCTCTCTGAAACATGTGCTGTGTCAACTCAGGGTTAAATGGATTAAGGGTGGTGCAAGATGTGCTTTGTTAAACAGATGCTTGAAGGCAGCATGCTCATTAAGAGTCATCACCACTCCCTAATCTCAAGTACCCAGGGACACAAACACTGCCAAAGGCCGCAGGGACCTCTGCCTAGGAAAACCAGAGACCTTTGTTCACGTGTTTATATGCTGACCTTCTCTCCACTATTATCCTATGACCCTGCCACATCCCCCTCTCTGAGAAAACCCAAGAATGATCAATAAATACAAAAAAAAAAAAGAAAATAACACTGCAATGAACATGTAAAAAGACTAAGGTGGGAAGACTGCTTGAGCCCCGAAGTTCAAGGTTGCAGTGAGCTATGATCAAGCCACTGTACTGCAGCCTGGGCAACAGAGTGAAACCCCCATATAAAAAGGGAAAAAAGAAAAAAAATGGTTGCAATTATTCTACCTGGTTTCAAGACTTATACAGCTACAGTAATGAAAACTGTTTGGAAATTGATATAGTTTGGATATTCATCCCCTCCAAATCTCATGTTGAAATCTGATCCCCAGTGTTGGACGTGGGGCCTTGTGGGAGGTATTTGTATGATGGGGCAGATCCCTCATGAATGGCTTAATGCCATTCTTGTGGGATTGAGTGAGTTCTCACTCTTAGTTCTCAGGAGATCTGGCTGTTAAAAAGAATCTGGCACCTCCCTCCTCTCTCTTTCCTTCTCTCCGACCATGGGATGTCTACTCCCCTTCACCTTCTGCCATGAGTGGAAACAGCCTGAAGCCCTCACCAGAAGCAGATGCTGGCACCATGCTTCTTCTATAGCCTGCAGAACCGTGAGCCAAATAAACCTCTTTTCTTTATAAATTATCCTGCCTCAGGTATTCCTTTACAACAAAGCAAAACAGGCTAACACAGGCATTACTGGTAGGATAGGCACATAGATGAATGGAACCAAACAGAATTCAGAAATAGCTCCACACAATAGCCAAGAGATTTTTGACAAAGGTGCAAAGGCAGTCCAATGGAGAAAAGTCAACTTTTTCAATAAATAGTGCTGAAGCCATCAGGCATCCATAGGAAAGCAAAAAGTGAACCTTGACCTAAGTCTGGTACTTGACACAAAAAATTAACTCAAAATGGATCACAGACTTAAATGTAAAACATAAAACTATAAACCTTCTAGAAGAAAATATAGGATAACGTCTTCAGGATCTAGTACTAGATTAAGAAGTACACTTGACACCACAAGCACAGAGACATTGTACCAAAGAGAATATGCAGCTACCAAATAAGCACATAAAAAGATGTTCAACATCATTGGCAACTAGGGAAATATAAATTAAAACCAAAATAAGATATCACTACACACTCATCAGAATGGTAAAAATAAAAAATAGTGACAACACCAAAAGCTGCCAAGGATGATGAGAAACAGAATCACTCATACTGTGTCCAGAATTGGTGGGTTCTTGGTCTCACTGACTTCAAGAATGAAGCTGCGGACCCTCGCGGTGAGTGTTACAGTTCTTAAAGGCGGTGTGTCGGGAGTTTGTTCCTTCTGATGTTCGGATGTATTTGGAGTTTCCTCCTTCTGGTGGGGTTCATGGTTTCACTAGCTCAGGAGTGAAGCTGCGGACCTTCACGGTGAGTGTTACAGCTCTTAAGGCAGTGCTCTGGAGTTGTTCCTTCCTCCCGGTGGGTTCCTGGTCTCCCTGGCTTCAGGAGTGAAGCTGCAGACTTTCGTGGTGAGTGTTACAGCTCATAAAGGCAGTGTGGACCCAAAGAGTGAGCAGCAGCAAGATTTATTGCAAAGAGCAAAAGAACAAAGCTTCCACAGTGTGGAAGGGGACCCGAGTGGGTTGCCACTGCTGGCTCGGGCAGCCTGCTTTTATTCTCTTATCTGGCCCCACCCACATCCTGCTGATTGGTAGAGCCGAGTGGTCTGTTTTGACAGGGCACTGACTGGTGCTTTTACAATCCCTGAGCTAGACACAAAGGTTCTCCACGTCCCCACTATATTAGCCAGATACAGAGTGTCTGCACAAAGGTTCTCCAAGTCCCCACCAGAGTAGCTAGATACAGAGTGTCCATTGGTGCATTCACAAACCCTGAGCTAGACACAGGGTGCTGATTGGTGTACTTACAATCCCTTAGCTAGACATAAAGGTTCTGCAAGTCCCCACCAGACTCGGGAGCACCGCTGGCTTCACCCAGTGGATCCCCCACCGGGGCCGCAGGTGGAGCTGCCTGCCAGTCCCGTGCCCTGCGCCCACACTCCTCAGCCCTTGGGTGGTTGATGGGACTGGGCGGCATGGAGCAGGGGGCGGCGCTCATCGGGGAGGCTCAGGCTGCACAGGAGCCTGCGGAGAGGGTGGGAGGCTCAGGCATGGTGGGCTGCAGGTCCCGAGCCCTGCCCCGTGGGAAGGCAGCTAAGGCCGGGCGAGAAATCGAGCGCAGCGCCGGTGGGCCGGCACTGCTGAGGGACCCAGCACACCCTCCGCAGCCGCTGGCCCAGGTGCTAAGCTCCTCATTGCCCGGGGCCAGCAGGGCCGGCAGGGCCAGCCGGCCTGAGTGCAGGGCGCGCCAAGCCCACGCCCACCCAGAACTCCAGCTGGCCCGCAAGCACCCCGCACAGCCCCGGTTGCAGCTCGCGCCTCTCCCTCCACATCTCCCCGCAAGCTGAGGGAGCCGGCTCCAGCCTTGGCCAGCCCAGAAAGGAGCTCCCACAGTGCGGCAGCAGGCTGAAGGGCTCCTCAAGTGCCGCCAAAGTGGGAGCCCAGGCAGAGGAGGCGCCAAGAGCGAGCGAGGGCTGTGAGGGCTGCCAGCACGCTGTCACCTCTCAATACGTTGCTGGTGAGAATGTAAAACACTACAGTCACTCGGAAAACTTTGGAGGTTTTTCTTAAAAAAAAAAAAAAAAAAAAACAGCAACTAAATATGCAATTACCACAGGACCCAGCAATTGCACTCCTGAGCATTTATCCAAGAGAAAGGAAGGCTGTTGTCCACACAAACATCTGTAAATGGATGTTTATAGCAGTTTTATTTGTAATTGTCAAAACTGGAAATGACCCAGATATCTTTTTTTTTTTTTTTTTTTTGAGACGGAGTCTCGCCCTGTTGCCCAGGCTGGAGTGCAGTGGCGCAATCTCGGCTGACTGCAAGCTCCGCTTCCCGGGTTCATGCCATTCTCCTGCCTCAGCCTCCCGAGTAGCTGGGACTACAGGCACCCGCCACCACGCCCGGCTAATTTATTGTATTTTTAGTAGAGATGGGGTTTCACCGTGTTAGCCAGGATAGTCTCGATCTCCTGACCTCATGATCCACCCGTCTCGGCCCCCAAAGTGCTGGGATTACAGGCGTGAGCCACCGCACCCGGCCGACCCAGATATCTTTCGATGGGTAAGTGGTTAAATAAACTGTGATTCAACCACACCACAGAATACTTCACAGCAATAAAAATGAACAAACAACTGATACATCCAACAACCTAGATGAATTTCCAGAAAGTTACACCAAAGAAAAAAGCCAACCACCAACCACAAAAGGTTACAGACCATATGACTATTTATACAACATTCTCAAAATGACAAAAATATATAAATGGAAAACAGATTGGCTTCGGGGGTGGAGGGCAGCACACACAGCAGGGTAAGAGGATAGGGTCATAAAAAGGGAATATGAGGGATCCTTGCAGTGGTGAAACTCTTCTTTTCTTTAACTGTTTCAATGTCAATATTCTGGTTGTAAAATTGTATTATACTTTTTTAAGACATTACCATGAAGGAAAACTGGATGAAGTATACACAGGATCTATTATTTCTTACAGAGAGAAACTATTATTATTCTATATTATTTCTAATATAGTTTTGATATTTGTCCCCTCCAAATCTCATGTTGAAATTTGATCCCCAATGTTGGATCACAACTGGGCGTGAATCCACAATTATCTCAAAACAAAAAGTTTAATTTAAAAAACTGTCAACCTCATATTAAATTCAAAACCCAGATCTGGCTTTCTGCTTCACAAAGTTAGTGGCAGGGATTTACAGCATTTCTCCATTTTATAATCCACTAGTATTTTGTGTCAGCAAGCGTCACTGGAAATTTAAAACATTTTAATGCTACAGACCCTTAAAGTGATAAAACTGTCTGGATTGCCTCCAGCATAATAGAAATTGCTTTGGAACTCAATGTCTTGTAAATAGACACACATCATATAATTTATTCCAGTATGCCACAGCAACCTCACATCTCACTTGCAAAAGTTAACTTTGGAGAGCAGTAAAAAGTACTCAACAGATAATGGTTCTCCTCAAGGTTATTTGTATAGATTTTCCATTTGCTGTATTACAAATTTAAAGAAATAATAATAAAAAGAAAAATATAAGAATAAGGAACAAATATAACACATAAAAGACAAATACCAAGGGTAAAACAATGTATCTGTTGACCTAGGTAAAATGGCAGTTGAAAATGCCAATACTAAATGAATAAGGTAAAATAGATTTAGTTCTTCAAACTCAGAAATCCAAGGAATATGTGGATATTGTTATTATGCATGTTTTCCTCTAGTCTTTAAAAATCCTCCTGGCCTTCTAACATTGAAATTACTGTTAAAAATCCTAGCATTGAGGCCAGGCGCAGTGGCTCACACCTGTAATCCCAACACTTTGGGAGGCCGAGGCAGGCAGATTGTCTGAGGTCAGGAGTTCAAAACCAGCCTGGCCAACATGTTGAGACCCTGTCTCTACTAAAAATACAGAAATTCCCCAGGCATGGTGACACACACCTGTAGTCCCAGCTACTGGGGAGGCTGAGACAGGAGGATCACTTGAGTCTGGGAGGGAGAGGTTGCAGCAAGCCAAGATCATGCCACTGCACTCCAGCCTGGGCGACAGAGCGAGACTCTCTCTCTCAAAAAAAAAAAAAAAAAATCTTACCATTGAAACTAAAAGATAAAAATAGGATATTCAAGTATCATCCTATTATTGTGTGTATTTTTTGAAAACCATACATGAAGGAAAATGGGTTTTTTGGTGTTATTTCTAATACCATTATGCTTTGAGGCATATCTATACCATCACTGGTTCTATTAACCTAACAGAAACTATTCTTGGGCAACCACAGCCATGACTGGTTGGCTCAATACTGCAAATAGTAATTTAAGACTGTACTGCCATTTTCCAAACTACTTCTTTGAAATCAAAACCTATTTTATAACAAGTATGACTGGGTGGAGCTAGGCCTTTTTGGCTTTGTCTGAAGTCATCTGATAGATATGAAAAGGTCAAATGTGCTTCAATCTCATATGCCCTGGACTGCGTCTCTTAAGAAAAATACAGGAAGATGATGAATTAGGAAGCTAATTCTAATAAATGTGGAAGTTCTGCAGTTATACAACTAATATTCTAATACTTGCAAAGACATAATTTGCTTGCTCTTGACTCTCAAAATATAGTTGTTAAACTTCCATGTTAGTGGATATACAATTAGCAGTTACAAAAAGAAACTGAATTAAGCTCCTGACTCAGAAAATATCAGGCATTTCCTATTATGGTCAGTGTTTTACTAGACCAAAGGGATGTTTTAAAACCCTACTTAACTACTCCAATGGGAGATACAGTAGTAATTACAACAACAACACAACTTTTAAAATAATTCGGTATTCTTCCCTAACCCCTGAAATAAGAGGCATTCCACAATCCCAAATGAAGAGGGAATTCTATTTGATACCACTTTGCCCTTTGTTCTAAGTGGTTTCTTAGAACACTACTTTCAATGACACAAACAGAGCTAGGGCACATAAAATAAGAACACTGTAAATCTCATAATCCCCACTCCTTTTTTAATCCATGTGCTATTTTATTTGTATTAAATCTTAGATTCCTTTGGATGCTGTATATTTGATTAAGCCTTCGCAAGTAAAATCACATCTGTCTACTTGAAACTTCAAACTCTTGGTTTCACAAGTGTTGGTTAAAAAAGAAAATGGACATACTGAACAGATAAGGGAAGGCCAATAATGCCAGGGGAGACAGATAATGAAACTGAAGAGAATAAAATTCTGTTCTGTAATTAATAACCCTGAAAATGTCCTTGCAAGGTTGTCTATAAGATCTCTTTGGTGACATCTGCATCAAAATCAAAGTTTTAACATTATCTCTAATTCTCTGCATGTTAATTGGCTAAATGCATTCAAACTGGCATCTGTAATTGGCATCTAACTCCTAAAGCTAAATCAAGGAGAAGTAAGGACTGCTATCTTGTCACTTCCCTGTTGAGGCCTAAATGTAAACAAACAATCTGTAACTGGTAGATTCCTTCGCTTAAAGATAATGAACTGTCAGGAGAAGCAAGTAAAATGCATAAGTAGATTTCTCATACAGTCTTTCACAGTCATTTAAAAAGTTTGGAGATACTAGATAAACAAACTTTACAAACTTCCCGGATTTTTTTAATTAGATGTCAACAAATGTCAACTACAAAAGAAATCTGCCATTTTTTGGTCACCAGTCATCCAGCCCCTCTTCTTAACACCACTCAACTTCCTTTTGAGGAAATACCTTTCCTGCACTGTGCCTGGTCTGTAGAATGGCAAATCAGACATTCTGCCCTTCACATACAAAACCTGAAAGGGTCCCGGGCTCTCTTCAGAAACACCTTTCCTCCTACAGTCTGGTACAGTCAAGGGCAGAGCCACAACCTAAGTTGCAGCCAGCAAGGCTCTTGCTCAGGAATCTGAACCTGGACATAGAGTGAAGGAACAGCTGACGTTCACTTTTTCCTTCTAGCAGTATCCCCAAACAGGACTCCAAGAGAGTCCAGGTCCAGAAACCCTCAGGAGCTGCCAGGTCCAGCTGCCAGGAATAGCAGACTATTCCAATCTTCTCTTGGAGCCTTTGACCTTGTTCATTTTCTTCTAATAAATACCCTTTATGCCTAAGTTAGGCAGAATCAACCTTAAAAAGTAATAGATAGTGCTGTCCAGTTTCCTGCCCTTCCTTGACACAAAAACATTTCCCAGCCCCCTTAGAGTCAGGCAGGGCCATGTGACTAGTTCTGGCCAATTAACTGAAAGTGGAAATGATGTATGTATTCCTATGTGCAATTTTCCATACTCTCTTCCTCTGCCTCAGGAAACTGTAAGGCACTATGCTGGATAGAAACGCCACATAAGATGAAAGCAGCCTGGAGTGCTGAGGTCAGCTGCCCACAAAAGCCACCTAGGCCTGCAGCAACCCTCTGAGATTTTGATGGTTTTTGTTACCATAACATAAGCTAGCCTATCCTGACTGAGAGATAACCCTAATCATTCAATTCAAAAACATCACTCTAGCTAGAGGTAGTCATGAAGGAGTTGTACTACTTTAAAAGAATTGCTAATAAAACAGTAAACTATTGCATCCATATCTTAGGGTAGAGGAGCATTTGTATAGCAGCTAAGATCTGTACCAACATTTATGTCATGAATCTGACACCAGGGTTGCAAAACACCAACCACTAGAGAAGCAGCACATGAACCACAGACTGTATACAACATTCTGGAAAAGGCAACGCCATGAAGACGGTAAAAAGGTCAATGGCTGCCAGGGGTTAGGGGAAAGGAAAAATAAAAAATAGGCAGAGCACAGGGGCTTTGTAGGGTAGTGAAAATACTCTGTATTATACTATAATGGTAGATAGATGTTTTAATACATTCTTCTCAACCCAAAGAAATTTATAACACCAAGAGCAAAGCACAATGTAAACTACAGACTTTGGGTTACAATAATGTGTCAATGTAGGTTTATCGACTAGAACAAATGAACCACTTTGGTGCAGGGTGTTAATAGGGAAGGCTGTACATGTGTGAGGGCAGGGGTATATGAGATGTCTTTGTGCCTTTCTCTCAATTTTGATGTAAACCTAAAACTACTTTTTTTTAAAAGAATTTTTATTATTATACTTTAAGCTCTAGGGTACATGTACACAATGTGCAGGTTACATATGTATACATGTGACATGTTGGTGTGCTGCACCCATTAACTCATCATTTACATTAGGTATATCTCCTAATGCTATCCCTTCCCCTCCCCGCACCCCACAACAGGCCCTGGTGTGTGATGTTCCCCTTCCTGTGCCCAAGTGTCCTCATTGTTCAATTCCCACCTATGAGTGAGAACATGCGGTGTTTGGTTTTTCATCCTTGTCATAATTTGCTGAGAATGATGGTTTCCAGCTTCATCCATGTCCCTGCAAAGGACACGAACTCATCACTTTTTATGGCTGCATAGTATTCCACGGTGTATATGTACCACATTTTCTTAATCCAGTCTATCATTGTGGGACATTTGGGTTGGTTCCAAGTCTTTGCTATTGTGAATAGTGCTGCAATAAACATACGTGTGCATGTGTCTTTATAGCAGCATGACTTACAATCCTTTGGGTATATACCCAGTAATGGGATGGCTGGGTCAAATGGTATTTCTAGTTCTAGATCCCTGAGGAATCGCCACACTGACTTCCACAATGGTTGAACTAGTTTACAGTCCCACCAACAGTGTAAAAGTGTTCCTATTTCTCCACATCCTCTCCAGCACCTGTTGTTTCCTGACTTTTTAATGATTGCCATTCTAACTGGTGTGAGATGGTATCTCATTGTGGTTTTGATTTGCATTTCTCTGATGGCCAGTGATGATGAGCATTTTTTCATGTGTGTTTTAGCTGCATAAATGTCTTCTTTTGAGAAGAGTCTGTTAATATCTTTTGCCCACTTTTTGATGGGGTTGTTTTTTTTTTTCTTGTAAATTTGTTTGAGTTCATTATAGATTCTGGATATTAGTCATTTGTCAGATGAGTAGGTTGCAAAAATTTTCTCCCATTCTGTAGGTTGCCTGTTCACTCTGATGGTAGCTTCTGCTGCTGTGCAGAAGCTCTTTAGTTTAATTAGATCCCATTTGTCAATTTTGGCTTTTGTTGCCATTGCTTTTGGTGTTCTAGACATGAAGTCCTTGCCCATGCCTATGTCCTGAATGGTATTGCCTAGGTTTTCTTCGAGGGTTTTTATGGTTTTAGGTCTAACATGTAAGTCTTTAATCCATCTTGAATTAATTTTTGTATAAGGTTTTCTAGATATACAATCATGTCATCTGGAAACAGGGACAATTTCACTTCCTCTTTTCCTAATTGAATACCCTTTATTTCTTTCTCCTGCCTGATTGCCCTGGCCAGAATTTCCAACACTATGTTGAGTAGGAGTGGTGAGAGAGGGCGTCCCTGTCTTGTGCCAGTTTTCAAAGGGAATGCTTCCAGTTTTTGCCCATTCAGTATGATATTGGCTGTGGGTTTGTCATAGATGGCTCTTATTATTTTGAGATATGTCCCATCAATACCTAATTCATTGAGAGTTTTTAGCATGAAGGGCTGTTGAATTTTGTCAAAGACCTTTTCTGCATCTATTGAGATAATCATGTGGTTTTTGTCTTTGGTTCTGTTTATATGCTGGATTACAATGATTGATTTGCGTATGTTGAACCAGCCTTGCATCCCAGGGATGAAGCCCACTTGATCATGGTGGATAAGCTTTTGGATGTGCTGCTGGATTTGGTTTGCCAGTATTTTATTGAGGATTTTTGCATCGATGTTCATCAGGGATATTGGTCTAAAATTCTCTTTTTTGGTTGTGTCTCTGCCAGGCTTTGGTATCAGGATGATGCTGGCCTCATAAAATGAGTTAGAGAGGAT
The DNA here is from genome assembly GCF_028858775.2 of Pan troglodytes. NCBI lineage: Eukaryota > Metazoa > Chordata > Mammalia > Primates > Hominidae > Pan > Pan troglodytes. Next base: position 45,859,727 of record NC_086015.1, read on the forward strand.
TCCCTCTTTTTCTATTGATTGGAATAGTTTCAGAAGGAATGGTACCAGCTCCTCCTTGTACCTGTGGTAGAATTTGGCTGAAACCAACGAGAACAAAGACACAACATACCAGAATCTCTGGGACAGATTCAAAGCAGTGTGTAGAGGGAAATTTATAGCACTAAATGCCCACAAGAGAAAGCAGGAAAGATCTAAAATTGACACCCTAATATCACAATTAAAAGAACTAGAGAAGCAAGAGCAAACACATTCAAAAGCTAGCAGAAGGCAAGAAATAACTAAGATGAGAGCAGAACTGAAGGAGATAGAGACACAAAAAAACCCTTCAAAAAAATCAACGAATCCAGGAGCTGGTTTTTTGAAAAGATCAACAAAATTGATAGACCGCTAGCAAGACTAATAGAGAAGAATCAAATAAACGCAATAAAAAATGATAAAGGGGATATCACCACCGATCCCACAGAAATAAAAACTACCATCAGAGAATACTATAAACACCTCTACGCAAATAAACTAGAAAATCTAGAAGAAATGGATAAATTCCTCGACACATACACCCTCCCAAGACTAAACTAGGAAGAAGCTGAATCTCTGAATAGACCAATAACAGGCTCTGAAATTGAGGCAATAATTAATAGCCTACCAACCAAAAAAAGTCCAGGACCAGATGGATTCACAGCCGAAAACTACTCTTTAAAAAAATTTGTTTTCATTTTAAAAAATGTACTGATCAATCTTGCCATGCACACTAAGTCAAGAAATTAGGTATCAAATTGCAATAAATCTGTAATAAATCTATAGTTCAAAATTAATTACTCAATTAAAATTACTTTTTCCATTTCTGGTGAATAGCAGACAAAATCTTCTGCATATTACTCCTACTGAAAGGAACAAAAAATGCTGCATAAAATATCTTTATGAAATGCATACCTAAATTTGCAAGACATTAAGAAAACCTCAAAGACCAAAAATAGAAAAGAAGAAAACTGAAGAAAAGAGGAAACAGAGAAAACAGGACAACAGAGAGATAGAGAAAGAACAACAGAGAACAAATAGAGACAACAGAGAGAATCAGGATACTTTAACCCCAGGTGGGTGGAGGGAGATGTGCTAAACTCTTGGTGACCTTGAAATGACCTTTTGAAATGGAACAAGGGACAACCCTCAGCTCCTGCCCATAGTGTAGTATCAAATAGGAGACCATTAATATTAAGTTGGTAACTCAAGGATATATTAATAAGAAATGAACCAGCCTGCAACAGAGTCTGGCAAGAAATGTTGAGACCTTGATACTAAACGAAGCAGTGGTGAAAAATATCTCCCCAGAGAATCAAACCAAGTCTCAAAAGCAGGTCTGCAGCTCACATTCACAATGCCTCACCTGGGAGACCAGAGATTCAAACACCTGGAAGTCTGCTAGGCTGGACAACTGAAACACTGCCTCTAATGAAGTCAAAATGCTACAATTTCCCCAGCATACTCTGGAGCAGTGGTTTGCAAATTTTAGGGTGCATCAGAATCACTGAAGAGTCTGTAAAAACACAGATTGCAAAACCCCTTCCTCAGAGTTTCTCATTTAGTAGATCTGGGGTAAGGCCTGAGAATTTGCATTTCTAACAGGTTGCCAATTAATGCTCATGCTGCTGGTCTAGGAGCACACTTTGAGAACCGCTACTGTGGTACTCAATATTGCCTGCACATTAGAATCACCCATATAGCTTTAAAGACTAGAGACACTTCCATCCACCCCCAGAGATATGGATTAAATGATATGGGGTACAGCCTGGGCATAAGAACTTATTTAAATGTTAAAATAGAGAGCATAAGACTGACAGAACAGACTCCTCATGGCAATAAGATGCTAAATCACAAACAAGACCTAAGGCCATGCTAGGCAAGGGTTAGATCACGTACCCGACACTTAAAGAATAAACTATGTTCTAACTGCCACAGGATTTTTTGTTTTTCTCTAGCAGCTAAATAAGCACTGGCCTCAAGACAGGCACTACTGAAACAACTGCAGCCCACTGACAGCCAGATGCTGACTAACTGAAAACCTCCCCTATTCACAAGCCAAAACAACAGTTTTGATTGGACGAGAGACTGATTTCAGTAACTTTCTCCTGATAAGAGATCATGGACCATGGACTGGTTCCGGCCGGTTTACAGAGGCTGTGTACTGAGTGCCTTCCCATCTTCTGCTTCACCTAGGGCCTAATTGTAATGCACTTAAATGTTAAGTCTCCACCCCAAAGTGAACATGGGCTGCATGTAACATGCATGTTTACTTTCTACACATGCATGTGACCCCTTTCATGAATATTCACAGCTTATCCTATAATCATTAAACATGTATACTTAGGCAACTCATTTGGCATAAATTCCTGTTCCATTCTTCCCTCCCTCGAAGTGCCTGCTTTCAGTTTCTGCCAGAGGCCACACTTCCCAGCCCGTCAAGATAGCCAACCTGCAGGCTGCATAAGAAATCAACCTTTCCTCTTCAAATTTAGGAGCCTCGGGATTCTTCAGTTAACACCAACATGCCATCAATGTTGAGAACCACTGCCAGAGAGGACAGAATCTAAAAGCTCTGGAAATTGAAAACACTGGAATGACTCAACAAAGTACAGCCTGCTCAGCCACCCCTTAAACCATCCCTCTTACGTGACCCTGGGAGACCGTCTTAAGGAAGGGGGCACCAGCATCTTTGAAGAGCTCTAAGGTGGCTATCCTTATAGGCCAGAGATGACAGTGAGAAATACTAACAATGGAATTTGGTTCTCTGATCGCAGTGGAAATCATGAGATCTGGGATTAGTAAAGGCCAGTAGCAGCCCTTATCTGCACAGACAAGGTGGGCACAACTGCCACAGTGAGTCAAAGGGCAATGCGGTGATCAGAATATTCTGACCCACAAGAATCAATGGTAAATTGAGCATCAGGTGTCTGTCTCCTAAGTTGATGCTTGATATTTAATAAGAAAATTTCTAGATTTACTGAGCAGAAACCTAACTCAAGTCCCATAAAGAATTCACAGCTTCTTACCCAGATCCCAGATCTAACCTGCTTCATAGACCTAGAGCTCCCCAAGTAACCTAGAGAGAGGTTCCTTGAAACCCCTGCAAAGTGGCCATAGTTCCAAAACACTTTCCTTCCCCAGGGAGTCTTCAGCATTTATCATGTGACTGAGCACTGAAGAAATGGAATTACCCAGACCCTTTCAAGTGCCACCACAGTCCAATACTCAAGAACTTACCTAGATCAGGTGCTACATGGAGTCTTAGCCCAAATCCATCTCACATCTGTTCAGTGGGCCTATACACCCATCCTTGGTTTAAAAAAAAAAAACTATCGGGATCACAAGAGATAACAATGCATACGTCATCTCAGAGATGTATCACAGAATCGGCCTCTGAATTCCCCCTTTTAATCTACCCATCAAGCAACTGCATGGCAGTGGCTAAAAGAGGAAGGTGCAAAAAAAGACTGGCAGTCAGCAGAGGCCTCCCCATTCTGAAACCTACCTATGATAACAGTAACAATGCTCTGCATCTTCTTACCAATATAGGGTACCTTGACCATGACTCTTAGCAACTATACTGGAAAGAGAAACATACCCGTTTTCTAATCTCACAGCTGCCCTCTGGAAACCACAAACAAAACCTGATGAATATGGAGGGAGAAACCATTCCAGGCAGAGAAAACCAAGCCAGAGGCATATAATCCAGGTACTGCCACACTGCTGTGGCAGGTCCCCACTTCTGTATCTAATGTAAGCATCTATTGCAGTGTGGATGATACATACATTTATCAAGGGTTATATGACACACATTTTGAAACAGAACCACAACTATGCCTCCTATATGAATGTTTTCTTAAGAAGCCAAGTTACTATTGCCCTGTAATTAAAATTGGGTCCTTTAGATGCCGTAATAAGTTATGGCATAGAGAACTCCAATATTACAATTTCGAGCTTGCTAAATATAACTAGTATTATTTACTTGTTACTATACTATTAAAAGTCATATCTTCAACACTCCTCAAATAGTAGAAATACAAAGGAAGCTCACTTTAAATTGCATTTTTCTGCTTCAGGGATCAGCTCTGATTAGTTGTGTTTTATGCAATTCTTTCCATCTCTAATTCTGTTTCCATGTTTCTTTCATCTAGTAGAAAATTAAATGTGATGCTTTGCTAGGTTCCCAAGGATTACTAACTTACACTACATTCAAATATGTTAGTCTCATACCTGCTGCCCTAAAAAATACAGCAAAGGTACATTCATAGCCTAGGTAAAACGAGCACCAAAATTAGTCATAGCAGCAAACATAGAAGCTAAAAATTGTTCTATGAGATGTCAGATAAGAAATTAAATGAATTCCATCATTTTAAGAAATTAGAAAGCATGTCTTTAAAGAATTCTTTGATGTGAGATGTTTAATTTGTATGCAAAAGTGATTCAAATGTGGCAGTTCCCCAAATGATATGTACTTCAGCATCACAGCTTAATATAAGAAACAAATCCAGAATGTTTCACTTCATTCCACACAAAAATGTGATTATTATTCAACTCTTGCTTTATCATTTTCAACAAATTTGCCTCTCCTACTGTCCAAAAAGTAACAAAAAAAGAAGTCTATTTAGCTGTCAGATAAAAGGGTAAATTCACTGAAATTAACAATGTGGAGGATTTAAATGATATGTCTAAGCTTGGGGCTACAAAGAAGCAAGAAATAATCAAACACTGTGTCTGATGTAAAATATGGCAACCTATGGCCCCTCAAAATATACAGTGTACAAAACAACTAAGAAAACTACACCAAAGCAGGAATGGGATACAAAGTACTCCATGAGGACACATTAATAAAATATATATATATATGTAAGCTCAACTTCAGCTTCAAATCCAACAGGATAGTCTTTCCAGAAAAGCATCTAAGAGTTCAAGACCAGACTCAGCAACATGGTGAAACCCCATTTCTACAAAAAATTAAAAAATTAGCCAGGCGTAGTGGTGCACCCCTGTGGTCCCAGCTACTTGGGAGGCTATGGTGGGTAGACTGCTTGAGCCAGAAGGGAGGCAGAAGTTGCAGTGAGCCCAGACTGCCCAACTGCACCACAGCCTGGGTGACAGAGTGAGACCTTGTATAAAACAAAACAAAACAAAAGACTAAGCCAATTAGTCTTCTAATTGCTTCTCTTCACTTCTCACAGCTTTTCTTCCTTTGCTTTCCTATTAGACTGGATAAACTAGGTCCTGGGTAAAAGACTCAGAAACACAGGGCTTTGTGCAAGAGGGTTTGTAAGTGGCCACTCTCTCCCTCAAAGAGATCCAACCCCTCTCTTGACTGAAACTCAGCTATCTTCTGGAGAACAGCATAAACTAGGCTGACTAACTTCTTTCACCAAGAATTCTCCAGCACAAACCTGGTTTCTGTAGAGCCCTATTCTCTTTCCCTAGAGGGCCAGCTTTCCCCATCTCTGAGATGACACTTCATATCTCCTCCTCTACTCAAATCCCTTGGGTACTCATTATTCTCTTTCTAATGAATGATATTTCCAATGTAGTGCTGAATTCAGTTTCCTAGTATTTTGTTGAGGATTTCTGCATCAATATTCATCAGAGATACTAGCCCATAGTTTTCTTTTTTTGAATGTCTTTGTCAGATTTTGGTATCTGGGTAATACTGGCCTTGTAAAGTAATTCTGGAAGTACTCTCTCCTCGTCTTATTTTATTTATGTATTTATTTTTCTTGAGTAGTTTGAGTAGGATTGGTATCAGTTGGTTCTGCTTTAAATGTTTGGTAGAATTCAGCAGTGAAGCCATCAGGCTCCTGGCTTTTCTTTACTGGGAGACTTTTATTATGACTTTGATCTCATTATTTGTTATTAGTCTGTTCAGGTTTTGGATTTCTCCATGGTTCAATCTTGGTAGATTTTATGTATCTAGGAATTTGTCCACTTCTTTTAGATTTTCCAATTTATTGGCATATAGTTGACATAGCAGTCGCTAATGACCCTTTAAATTTCTGCAGTATCAGTTGTAATGTGTCCTTTTTCATTTCTGATTTTATTTATTTGGATCTTCTGGTTTTCTTAGTCTGGCTAAAGGTTTGTCATTTTGTTTTAACTCTTTGGAAAAACTACTTTTTGTTTCATTGATCTTTCATATTGTTTCTCCATTTCAATTTCATTTATTTCTGCTCTGATCTTTATTATTTCTTTTCTTCTAATTTTAGATTTGGTTTCCCTTGCTTTTCTAAATCTTTAAGATGCATTGTTAGATTGTTCATTTGAAGTTTTTCCTCTTTTTGACGTAGGCACTTATAGCTATAAAATTACCTCTGAGTACTGCTTTTACTGTATCCCATAGGGTTTTTTTTGTTTGTTTTTTTTTTTGGCAGAATCTCACTTTGTCGCCCAGGCCGGAGTGCAGTGGTGTGATCTTGGCTTACTGCAAGCCTCCACCACCCAGGTTCAAGAAATTCTTGTGCCTCAGCCTCCCAGGTAGCTGGAATTACAGGCGCCTGCCACCATGCCTGGCTAATTTTTGTATTTTTAGTAGGGATGGGGTTTCACCATGTTGGCCAGGCTGGTCTCCAACTCCTGTCCTCAAGTGATCCACCTGCCTCGGCCTCCCAGAGTACTGGAATTACAGGCATGAGCCACCATGCCCAGCCTCCCAAAGGTTTTGGTATGCTGTATTTACATTATCATTTGTTTCCAGAAATTTTTCAATTTTTTTTTTTTTTTGAAACCAGGCTGGAGTGCAGTGGCATGATCTCAGCTCACTGCAACCTCCACTTCCTGGACTCAAGCAATCCTCCCACCTCAGCCTCCCAAGTAACAGGAACTACAGGCATGTGCCACCAGGCTTGGCTAATTTTTGTGTGATTTTTTTTTTTTTTTTTTTTTTTTTTTGTAGAGACAAGGTTTCACCATGCTGCCCAGGATGGTCTGGAACTCCTGGCCTCAGGTGATCTGCCTACCTCAGTCTCCCAAAGTGTCGGGATTATAGGCATGAGCCACAGTTCCTGGCCCAAATTCTTTTTCTCCCCCCCATAGAAAGCAGAAAAATAATTTATTCCAAAAGACGGCAGAAATAATAAATTCATCCTGAAAATACAGTAAGGTGTAATTCTGTTGAGACAGCTCTTCCCTCTGAAAATGCTCTCCTACTGACTGCCCCACTGGAGTATTACTTGTCTTGCAGCAGTTTCTAAACACTTCATTGGTTCCCATGTGAGAAGGCAGGAGCCATCTTCAAATGCACAGATTCCAAGGAGGCAGTAACATATCTCTCAGAAGAAGACCATCTTCTATCTCAGAAGAGTACATAATCATTTTCTGGAGTCAGCACAGTTCAGTTTAAGTAGGGACATACTTCGTTAAAGTGTAAAAAATGAAGGAAAAAACACTTCATTGTAGAATAAGACATTTAAATGTGGTGCTGATGTTTAAGGCAACTGATGACCAAAATGGGCAAGTCAAGAAAGGTGGTCTGGTTTGGAGGTGATTTTGCATCTAGAAGGCATTCTCTCCTCGTGACCTCAAAGACTGAGCACTGTAGAGCACATCTTCCTCCTCAAGGCCAATGATGCTTCAGATACCAGACGGCTTCATTTGTCAACTGTGGTCCAAAGAGAGGGTTGAGTTGGGCCAGAATTGAAATCAGCCAAAAGAGATAGCAGAAAACTGGACAGGTCACCAATATGGTAATGATAACTTCCCAGTAAGGACCCTTAGGGATAAACCAAGGCACCAAGAAGCCAACGAAGCCCCAGAACATGCTCATCACAGCAAAAGGCACCATGAGGCCATGATATGCATGGTCACTGCCTGAGCTGCCAGCCTCTGCCCCACCGCTTCATTTCCCAAATTCCTTCTTGTTTGTTTTGTTTGTTTTTTAGACAGAGTCTCACTCTTTCGCCCAGGCTGGAGTGCAGTGGCACAATCTCAGCTCACTGCAACCTCCACCTCCCAGGTTCAAGCAATTCTCCTGCCTCGGCCTCCCCAGTAGCTAGGATTACAGGTGCACGCCACCATGCCTGGCTAATTTTTTTTTTTTTTTTTTTTTTTTTTTTTTTTTTTTTTAGTAGAAACAGGGTTTCACCATGTTGGTCAGGCTGCTCTCGAACTCCTGACCTTGTGATCCACCCACCTCGGCATCCCAAAGTGCTGGGGTTACAGGCATGAGCCACTACATCTGGCCCCCAAATTCCTTCTTAATTTCTTCACTGACCCACTATTCAGGAGCATATTGTTTACTTTCCATGTATTTGTAAAGTTTCTAAAATTCTTATTAATTTCTAGTTTTAATCCATAGTGGTCAGAAAAGAGGCTTGATATTATTTCAATTTTTTGAATTTTTTAAGACTTGTTTTGTGATCTAAAATGTGGTCTAACCTTGAGAATAATTCATGTCTGAGAAAAAGAATGTGCATTCTGCAGCCCTTGGATGAAATGTTCTGTAAATATTAGATCCTTTTTGTCTATAGTGCAGATTAAGTCTGATGCTTCTTTGTTGATTTTCTGTCTGGGAGATCCATCCAATGCTGAAAATGGGGTTTGAAGTCTCCAGCCATTATTGTATCAAGGTCTCTCTCTTTAGGTCTAATAATATTCCCTTTATATATCTAGGTGCTCCAGTGTTGGGTACATATATATTTTACATTGTTATATCACCTTGCTGAACTGACTCCTTTATCATTATGTAGTGACCTTCTTTGGCTCCTCTTACAGATTTTGTCTTGAAACCTATTTTATGTAATGTAAATATAACTACTCCCGCTCTTTTTTGGTTTCCACTGGCATGGAATATTTTTTTCCATCCCTTTATTTTCAGCCTGTGTGTGTCTATATAGGTGAAGTGTGTTTCTTGTAGGCAACAATCAATGGGTCTTGTTTTTTCATCCAGCCAGTCTCTGTCTTTTGACGGGAGAGTTTAGTCCATTTACATTCAATGTTATTATTGACAAGTAAGGACTTACTCCTGCCATTTTGTTATTTGTTTTCTGGTTGTTTTGTGATCTTCTCTTCCTTCTTTCTTTCCTGTCCTCCACTAGTGAAGGTGATTTTCTCTGGGGATATGATTTAGTTTCTTGCTTTTTATTTTTTGTGTATCCACTATGTGTTTTTTTGTTGTTGTTTGTTTGTTTGTTTTTGGCTTGAGGTTACCATGAGGCTTGCGAATACTATCTTATAACCCATTATTTTAACCTGATAACAACTTAACTCTACATAAACCAACAAACAAGGAAAAAGAAAACTAATAAAAACTCTATGCCTTAATATCATGCCCCTGCTTTTAAACTTTTTGCTGTTTCTATTTAGATCTCATTGCACTGACCATCTTGAAAAATTGATATAGTTATTACTTTTGATTGGCTCATATTTTAGTCTACTTATAGTAGAAGTAGTTTACACACAATTACAGTGTTACAATATTCTCTGTTTTTCTGTGTACTTAAAATTACCAGTGAGTTTTCTACCTTCAGATGATTATTTCTCATTACTGTCCTTTTCTTTCTGACTGAAGTATTCCCTTTAGCATATCTTGTAGGACAGGTCTGGTATTAATGAAATCCCTCAGGTTTTGTTTGTCTGGGAGAGTCTTTATTTCTCCTTCACATTTGAAGGATATTTTCACCAGATATACCCTTCTAGGATAAAAGTTATTTTCCTTCAGTACTTTAAATATGACATGCCACTCTCTCCTGGCCTTTAAGGTTTACACTGAAAAGTGTGCTGCCAGATGTACTGGAGCTCCATTTTATGTTATTTCTTTCTTTTCTCTTGCTGCTTGTAGGAGCCTTTCTTTATCCCTGACCTTTAGGAGTTTGATTATTAAATGCTTTGAGGTTGTCTTCTTTGGGTTAAATCTGCTTGGTGTTCTATAACCTTCTTGTACTTGGACACTGACATCTTTCTCTAGGTTCAGGAAATTCTCTATTATTCTTTTGAATAAACTTTTTACCTCTATCTTTCTCTACCTCCTCTTTAAGGCCAATAACGTTTAGACTTTCTCTTTTGAGGTTATTTTCTAGATCTTGTAGGCGTGCTTCTTGTTTTTTCTTTTTTGAGACAGGGTCTCACTCTGTCACCCAGGCTGGAGTGCAGTGGCATGATCTCTGCTCACTGCAACCTCCACCTCCAGGACTCAAGTGATCCTCCCACCTCAGCTTCCAGAGTACAGGCTCACACTATCACACCCAGCTAATTTTTGTATTTTTTGTAGAGACGGGGTTTCACCATGTTGCCCAGGCTGGTCTCAAACTCCTCAGCTCAAGCAATCCACCCTCAGCCTCCCTAAGTGCTGGGATTACAAGCATGATACTGCACCCAGCCTGTGTATTTTCAATTAGCCAGTCTTCAAGCTCACTAATTCTCTCTTCTGCTTAATAAATTCTGCTAAAGGACTCCAATATATTTTTCAGTGTGCCAACTGTATTTTTCAGCTTCAGAATTTCTGCTTGATTGTTTTTAATTATTTCAATCTCTTTGTTAAATTTATCTGATAGAATTCTAAATTCCTTCTCTGTGTTACCTTGAATTTCTTTTGAGTTTCCTCAACATAGCTATTTTGAATTCTCTCTCTGAAAGGTCACCTATCTCTGTTTCTCCAGGATTGGTCCCTCGTGCCTTATTTATAAAGTTCATTGGTGAGGTCATGTTTTCCTGGATGGTGTTGATGTTAGCAGATATTCTTCAGTGTCTGGGCACTGAAAAGTTAGGTATTTATTATAGTCTTCACTGCCTGGGCTTATTTGTAGCCATCCTTCTTGGGAAGGCTTTTCGGATATTTGAAAGGACTTGGGTGTTGTGATCTAGGCTGTATCTGCTTTAGGGGGCACCCCGTGCCCAGTAACACTGTAGTTCTTGCAGACTCAGACATGTACTGCCTTGATGGTCTTAGATGAGATCTGGAAGAATTCTCTAGATCACCAGGCAGACACTCTTATTCCCTTCCCTTACTTTCTCCCAAACATACAGAGTCAGTCAGTCAGTCTCTCTCTCTCTCTCTCTCTCTCTCTCTCTCTCCGCTCCCCCCCCCCCCTTTCTCTCTCTCTCTCCCTCTTTCTCTGTTCTGAGCCACCTAAAGACTTGGGGTGGAGTGACACAAGCACCCCTATGGCCACCACCACTATGATAGCACTGGGTCAGACCTGAGAAGTGCTAGGTCTTACCCAAGGCCTGCTATAACCACTCCCTAGCTACTGCTTATGTTCGCTCAAGGCCCTGGGGCTGTACAATCAGCAGGTGGCAAAGCCAGCCAGGCCTGTCCTTCCCTTCAGGGCGGCAAGGTCCCCTAAGTCCCAGGTGGGTCCAGAAGTGCCATCCAGGAGTCAGGGACTAGAGTCAAAAACCTTAGAAGTCTACCTGGTGTTCTAATGTAGTGCAGCTGAACTGGTACTGAAACTACACAATGCAGTCCCTCCCTTCCTCCTTCCCCTTTCCAAGGGAGAGGATCCTCACCTGTAGCCACCACCAGGCCATGAGGAGTACTGCCAGACTACCACTGATATTCCCTTAAGGCCCAAGGTCTCTTAAGTCAGCTTGTCATAAATGCTGCCTGACCTGGGCCTCACCCTTCACGACAGTGGGCTCCCCCTCTGGCCCAGGAGGTCCAGAAATGCCACCCAAGAGTCAAGTCCTGAAATCAGAGATCCCAAGAGCCCTTTTGGTGTTCTACCCTCTTTGGCCATGCTGGTACCTAAGGTGTAAGACAAAGTCCCCTTTTCTTTTCCCTCTGCTTTTCTCAAGCAGGAGGAGTTTTGCCCCATACACCACAACTAGTTATGTGGTAAGTCTCACCTGAAGCCAGCAACTCTTAGAGACTCACCAAGGCCCTCAAAATGTAATATGGGGGTATCACTGCTGGTTATTCAGGGCCCAAAGGCTCTTCGGTTCACAGGTAATGAATGCTGACAGGACCGGGTCCTTTCCCTCAAGGTAACAGGTTCCCTTCTGGCCCAGGGTGTTCTACAAATACCATCTGGGAGCCAGGGCCCGAAACAGGGGCCCCGTGACTTTAACTGATGCCCTATCTTGCTGTGGCTGGGCTGGTATCCTAGGTGCAAGACAAAGTCCTCCCCCACTCTTCCCTCTTCTCTCAAGCAGAAGGAAGGGGTCTTTTTTTGGAGCCGCGAGCTATGCAGCCTGGGGTTGGGGGAGGAATGAAGCCAGCACTCCCCAGCTGCCCCAGCTGGCATCTCAGTATGTCATGTGCCCCCTCAGTCCACTGTCTCTGGGCCTAATTCAGCACTAAGACTCACAAGTTGCAGTCCTTATGGCCTAGACTGCCTTTCAAAGGCAGTCTTGTACACAAAGAGTGCTGCAGCGCTCAGTGGTACGATTTGCAGGAACTCAAGCTCCCACCACTGGGATGAGTGACTCCCCTTTGGCTAGGGCTGGATTACATGCTGTCTCCATGGGCAGGCATCAGCTGAGTTTGGTCTTGGTTTCCTTTCTGCTCTAACAGGACACCACTGAGTTCAGTGCCTCACAATTGCTATGTTCTCCCACCCCCAGTGCCCAGAGATGTTCTCCACACCAGGCTGCTGCTAGGGCGGGGATCGGGGAGTGGTGTTGGCAATTCAGAACTGTTTTGTTTTGTTTTGTTTTGTTTTGTTTTGTTTTTGGTGCCTCTTTCAGCAATATGAGGTTAAAACCCAGTACTATGAGTGCTCACCGGATTTTTGGTTCTTACAAAGGTGCTTTTACTGTGTAGATACTTGTTAATTTGGTATCCTTGCAGGAGGGATGATAGGTGGAATCCTCTATTCCACCATCTTGCTCTACCTCATTATTCTCTTTCTCACGGTGACCTTGCTGTACCCCAGAGTCAGAAGCCACTATATATTAGATAGCTCATTCAAGGCTGGGTGTGGTGTTTCATGCCTATAATCCCAGCACTTTGGGAGGCCAAAGCAAGCAGATTGCTTGAGTCCAGGAGCTCAATGAGATAAATCATCCAACACTAAATCTTACCCACTTCATTTACATTTATTCATCTTTTCTTCCTGTTATAGTGGATAGTGTCCCTTCCTTCTCTGATCTAAGACCAATTACCCTAGGTCATTCCCTTCCACTCATTTTAAGAACTATCTACCCTCAGTTGGCCTTTCTCCAACCTCTATCTTCAATGCCCAGATTCCCCCCAGGATTAATCTTTTCCATTAGCCCTTACATATGCCTCACACTCAGAGCCAAACTTTTTCTAAGACTTAACTAGAAGGCCAGGCACGGTGGCTCATGCCTGTAATCCCAGGACTTTGGGAGGCCAAGGTGGGTGGATCACTTGAGGTCAGGAGTTCAAGACCAGCCTGGCCAACATGATGAAACCTCATCTCTATGAAAAATACAAAAATTAGCCAGATGTGGTGGCACATTCCTGTAATCCCCAGCTACTTGGAAGGCTGAGACAGGAAAATCACTTGAACCCAAGAGGCGGAGGTTGCAGTGAACCGATCACGCCACTGCACTCCAGCCTGGGCAACAGAGCAAGACTCTGTCTTAAAAAAAAAAAAAAAAAAAAAGCCTTATCTAGATGTAGATTCACCACTTGTTCACTTCTAGTTTTCTATACAATCACCCCAATCTGGCTCCCATCTCAAATTTTTCTTTGTGAGTCACTAATAACCCTATCTTACCAGATCCAATAGAAATGTCTATTTTCAACTTATGTAACTCAAAAGTAAAAAAGATAACCATTTTCTCCTTCACAGAACACACACCTCTCTTTCCCTCCATTAGCAACTTTCTGGAGTTTCTACTTAACCGTTGCTCCTTCTCAGTCTCCTTTATTACTTCAACTTCAAAGACAGGGGCAACACCTGTTTTGCTTATTTGCCTCCAGGGTCTACCCAATTACTTGGCTCAAAGAAGGTGCTCATTAAATATTTGTTGACTGGATACCAAAAAATTTTTTTAAATAAATTTAAAAAACCCTCAATTCATACCTAACTCCCTATACAAAATTAACTAAAATTTTATTGTAGGTTAAAATACAAAACTCAAAACTACAAAAATTTTAGAAACACACACGAGAAAAACTCTGTGACCTTGCATTAGAAAGACTTAAGACAACAAAAGAACCATTCGTAAAAGAAAAAATTGGCAAGTTGGACTTCATCAAAATTAAGAATGTTTTAAAGATACTATAAAATAAAAAGACAAGCCACAGAGAAAATATTGCCAACCATATGTTGGATAAAGAACTTGTATCCAGAATATTTTAAAAACTCAGATACAGATGTTTACACAGACAAGAACAGACAGATGATAGAAAGGGAGATAACAGTCAAAACTCAGTAACAAAACAACTTCAAACAATTTTAGACATGATTTCCCTCAATTGAGTTGGTCCACACCCATTCAGCCTCATCTACCACCACATGCAAGCTATATGTACATCGTAAGACCTCCACTATGCTGTTATCATTCATGCTGTGTTGCTTGTCTTGTACCTTCTCATAAAGCTAAGTAGACCTGATGTTGACTGAATATAATTAAGTATCAATATATATTAATGCAGCAGTCCCCAACCTTTTTTGGAACCGGAGATCAGTTTTGTGGAAGACAATTTTTCCATGGACCAGGGTTAGGGGGATGGTTTTGGGATGAAACTGCACTGCCTCAGATTATCAGGCATTAGATTTTCATAAAGTGTGCACAACCTACATCCCTCGCATGCGCAGTTCACAATAGGGTTCACGCTCCTATGAGCATCTAATGCCACTGCTGATCTGACAGGAGGCAGAGCTCAGGCAGTAATGCTCACTGGCCCACCACTCACCTCCTGCTGTGCAGCCCGGTTCCTAACAGGCCATAAACCAGTCCTGGTCCACAGCCCGGTTTGGGGACCCCTGTATTAATGTATCTACTATAATATGCGCTTGTGTATGTGTGATTCACAGCATATGTGTGTTGAATTCATCAGGGAAGTCATCTAAGCCTGGAACTGTTATCATGGGAAGGTTTTTAACAATGTACTAACAGATATAGGTCTCCCCAAATTTTTCTATCAGTTCCAGAAAGTTCTGTTATTCAAGCACTTTTTCCATTTGTCAAGTATGAAATTATTCAGATTATCCCCTTAGTATCTTTTAACATACATTAGACTCATACTGCTATCTCCCAGTCTTGATGTTAGTAATTTGTATTTTCTCTTTACTTTCTTTTGATCAATCTAGCTAGAGATTTAAAAATCTTATGCAATTTATCAATATGAACTATTGGTTTGGTTTCATCTCTTTTATTCTTTTCTACCTCTGGGAACACAGGACATCATAATTTTTTATCTATTGTTACTTATCGAGTTCATTGAGTTCAGCTCTTATTTTTATTATTTCCTTTATTTGAATTGCATTGGGTTTAATTTGCTCTCCTTTTTCTAGCTTCTTAAACTGGAACTTAAAACATTCTTGATTTCTGATACAGTGGCTCCCAAAGAATAGTCCCTAAACCAGCAGCATCAAAAGCCACAAGGGCACTTACCGGAAATGCGAATTACTGTGCCCCACTCAAAATCTACAGAGTGAGAAACTTTGGAGGTGGGGTCTGACAATCTGTGTGTTTTGTTGTTTTGGGGGGGCAAGGTGTCACCCAGGCTGGAGTGCAGTGACAAGATTCTGGCTCACTGCTAACTCCGCCTCACAGATTTAAGCGATTCTCATGCCTCAGCCTCCCAAGTAGCTGGGATTACCAGTGTGTACCACCATGCCCAGATAATTTTTGTACTTTCAGTAGACAGGGTTTCTACTAAACCACCCTTGGCCAGGCTGGTCTCAAGCTCCTGGCCTCAAGTGATCTGCCCGCCTCAACCTCCCAAAGTGCTGGGATTACAGGCATGAGTCACCACGCCCAGCCTGACAATCTGTGTTTTAGTAAACCTTCCAGGCAATTGTGATGCACAGAGTTTTCAGAACTACTGCTCTAATCTGAGCATTTCAAGTTATGAATTATTTCACTCTTACACCCAATTTAGCAGCATCACAAATGTGGTGATGTGTTGGGTTCCCCTTATTACTCAGCTTTAAATATTTTCTAAAAATTTGTGAGATTTTATTGACCCATGAGTTACAAGCATTTTTCTTAATTTCCTGACATTTGGGGGATTTTCTAGATTTCCTCTTGTTAGACATTTCTAATTTAATTCCATCATGGTCAGAGAACATATTATAAATAATTTCAATACTTTGTTATAAAGAGATGTTTTATGGCCAAGAATATGGTCTGTTTTAGTGACTATTCAGTATGCTTTCAAAATAAAGGTATTGTATAATCGTGGGAATTAGCATTCTATAAATGTTATTTCAATTTCATTAATATCATTCAAATCTTCCATGTTCTCACATAATTTTTATCTACTTATTTTAAAAATATCCAACAATAATGAATTTGTCATTATCAAATTCTTTTAGTTCTGTCAATTTTTCTTTCATATATTTTAAAGTAGTCTCATTTCACACAGACAAATTAAGGATTGTTAATGCTTCCTAATGAACTGAAATTTTCATTATGACCTGTTTTTATCTCTAGTAATACTCTCTTAATTTCTACTGTTATTAATATAGCTACTTAAGCTTTCTTGTTACTAGTGTTTCCATGGTATATCTTCTATTTTTTAAGTCTAACTTCCCATTTAAAGTATGTCTCATATAAACTGTATATAGCTAGGTTTTTGTTTTTGTTTTTGTTTTGAGACGGAGTCTCACTCTGTCGCCCAGGCTGGAGTGCAGTAGTGGGATCTCAGCTCACTGTAACCTACGCCTCCAGGTTTCAAGCCATTCTCCTGCCTCAGCCTCCCAAGTAGCTGCAATTACAGAGGCGTGCACCATCACATCCACCTAATTTTTTTTGTATTTTTTTTAGTAGAGACAGGTTTCATCATGTTGGTCAGGGTGATCTTGAACTTCTGACCTCAAGTGATCCACTCGCCTTGGCCTCCCTGCATGCTGGGATTACAGGTGTGAGCCACTGGACCAGCTAGGTCTTTTTTTTCCCCCCCAATATGACAATCTCTGCCTTTTGATGGGAATATTTAGGCTACTCATATTTAATACAGTTATTAATATGGTGAGGTTTAAGTCTATCATCTTCTCATTTGCTTTCTATTTGCCCCATTTTATCTTTCTTCCTTTATTCCTCCTTTCCTGACTTATTATTCCTGATTAGATGGTAATTTAGTTTTTCTTTTAAGACTAGTCAAGCGAAGCAGTGGGAGTGGAGAAGAAACAAATCTGTAACTAGTTACAATCAATTAGTTGTAAACACCACGGCACTATGATTAGCCAAGTATTCCTTTTTATCTCTTCTATTCACTATTTAGTAATTACTCTCGTTTTTCAGGGTTTTTTTTTTTTTTTAACTGGATAGTCTTCCAATTATAATAGCATGCATAAATTATCAGAAGTAACCCTGAATCAACATTATATTATTTCACATATGTGTAAGAACATATACAATATCAGCTCATAATATTATATTATGGGCTATACAGGGCACCATGGCTCGTGCCTATAATCCCGGCACTTTGGGAAGCTAAGGTGGATGAATCACCTGAGGCCAGGAGTTCAAGACCAGCCTGGCCAACATGATGAAACCCCATCTCTACTAAAAAATAAAATAAAAAATTAGCCGGGCATGGTGGCACACACCTGTAATCCCAGTTACTCGGGAGGTTGAGGCATGAGAATCACTTGAACCCAGGAGGTAGAGGTGCAATGAGCCAAGATTATGCCACTGCACTCCAGCCTGGGTGACCAAGTGAGACTCTGTCCAAAAAAAACACTCACATATACAATATATACATAAAACATAATATACACATAAAATATAGGGATACAATAAAATTCACATTAAACACTTCCGCATGTGTTCCTCCAACCCTTTGTACAACTGCTGTCATATATTTTGCTTCTACTTGTGTTATAAAACACACATTTTTCTGGCCTTAATAGATTTAACAAGTTATGAAAAATTGTTTATTTTCCAACATATTTACCACTATAGTACTCTTCAATTATTCTTGTAAACCCAGGTTTATATTTGCTCATTTAACTTTAACAAGAAAAACTCACTTTAACATTTCTAGTCAAATTCTCTCAGTTTGGAGACTAATTTACTCATTTTTTTCCTTATTTCCCTTTTATTTTTGACAGTATTTTCACAAAATATAGAATTCTGGGATAGCAGATTTTTTTCTTTGAACACTTTAAAAATATTGTTCCACTGTCTAATGGCATCTTTGGTTTCCAAGGAGAAGTCAGCACGCATTCATGTAACTGTTTCCCAGCATGGAATATATAGGATTTCTCTAATTGCTTTTAGGACTTTTCTCTTTAGTTTTGATATTCAGCAGTTTGACCATGATGAGCCTAGATGTAGTCCTCTTTAGATTATCTTGGTCAGGGTTCGGTGTGATTCTTGGAATGTGAGCTGACATTATTATCAATTTGGAAACATTTTCAACAATTATCCCTTCAAATATTCCTTCTATCTCATTCTTTCATCTCCTTCTGAGAGTCAAATCATGTGACTGTTAGATAATTTTATGTAATATTATTCCACAAAATCTCAGACACTGTGTTCTGTTTTCTTCATTCTTTTTGCTTTGTGTGTCAGTTTGAGTCATTTCTATTAAACAGACCTATAATTCACTGATTCTGTCTTCTATTATGTTCTGACTGTGACATCCACCCAATAAGTGTTTTTGAACTTTTATTGTGAAATAATTATAAACTCACAGGGAATAGAAAAAGCAGTACAGAGAAGTCCCATATGCCCTTCTTCTAGTTTCCCATAATGGTAACATCTTACATAATTATAGAACAATATTAAAGCCAAAAGTCTGCCATTGGTACAATGTGTATATATAATTCTACATCACTTTACCACATGTGTAGATTCACACAACTACCACTGCAATCAAAAAACAGAACCAATCAATCATGAGGAAGATCTCCCTCATACAATCCTTATGCACTCAAACTCTCCCTCTTCTTCTAATATCCCTAACCCCTGGCAACCACTGTGATATAGTTTGGCTCTGTGTCCCCATCCAAATCTCACCCTGAATCGTAATAATCCCCACATGTCAAGGGTGGGACCAGGTGGAGATAACTGAATCATGGGGGTGGTTTCCCTCATGCTATTCTCATAATAGTCAGTTCTCACAAGATCTGATGGTTTTATAAGGGGCTTCTCCCTTCACTCAGCACTCATTCTCTCCTCCCGCCATGTAAAGAGGTGCCTTCTGCCATGATTTTAAGTTTCCTGAGGCCTCCCCAGCCATGTGGAACTGCAAGTCAATTAAATCTCTTTTCCCTATAAATTACCAAGTCTTGGGTATTTCTTCATAGCAGCATAAGAATGAACTAATACATACTGATCTGTTTTCTCACACTGTAATTTCAAGAATGGTATATTAATATGACACTTCATTCGTCATAATGCCCTTGAAAGCCAACCAAGTTGTTGGGTATCAATAGTTCATTTCTCTTACTAAGTAGTATTCTAAGTATGAACATAAGATTTCATACTTCTGAAAAAAAGCTCAAAGTAAATATGTAATATGAATATTCATATGGATATGTAATATGGAGTTAAAATATGGTAAGCAAATGTTTAGTTTACCAAATGGCCAAAATGTTTCCAGAGTAGTTGCATGATTTTGCACTCCCATCAGCAATATACAGAGCTAGTTTTTCAGCATCCTTGACAGCACTTGGTGCTGCCACTATTATATTGCTTTAATAGGTGTATAGTTGCAGAATTAGTTTGCTTTTCTCTAACGGATAATAATGACGAGTATATTCTCAGGTACTCATCTGCTATTCATATAGCCTCTTTGGTAAAACGTTTCTCATGTCTTTTGCCCATTTTCTAATCGAATATTTTTTGCTGTTGAGGTTTGAGACATACTCCAGATATGAGTCCTTCGTCAGATATGTAGCTTGTAAATATTTTCTCCATGTGTCTAGCTTGTCTTTTTCATCATCTTAACAGGGTCTTTGGTGGAGCCAATGTTTTTAATTTTGATGAAGTCCAATTCATTAACTTTTTTTCTTTTATAGATGATGCTCTTGGTGTTATGTCTAAAATCTCTTTATCTAAGTCAGGGTCACCAACAGTTTCTCCTCTGAGCTTTCAGGACAATATATAATAAAGACTCTGGATAACCTTATTTTCCTCTACAGAGTACTGAGTTGTGTTCTGGCAAGTAGCGTCCGTCCAATCACCTCAATCCTGTGAAGGCTTCTTTTTGCTTTTGTTAGTACCAGTCTTTTCTTGTTTTTCCTTTAGCCCTAGGATATAGCCCTTAGTCCCGGTACAGGACGCTCAGTCCTAAGGTGTGGCATGGCCCTTCTCAAATTTCAATGGAAAGTTAAAGGTGTTTACCAAGCCCCTCTTTACTTGGTGAGACTTCACCTCCAAACTCTTATCTCCCTAGCACTGAGCAACTGCTGGAATTTCTGCTCAACGCTTTAACCTCCCAGCTGCTGCTTTCTGCTGGGTTCCACAGGGTGTCGTTCAGCACATGCACAGCTTCAAAGTTAGCCAATGACTGTAAAGGAACTTGTACACATATTTTGTGACTCTGCTCTTACTATGATTTTTCCCTACTCATTTGCACCACCCTTTCCCAGCAGGGCCAAATTCCAACCTCAGTTCCTTGCCCCAGGAAGAAGTCACTTTCTGCCTAAACTCTATTCCCTTGGTGTGAACTTAGCACATCTGCAGAAGGATAAGCCAGTTAAACGTACAGCTCAGCCAGGTCACTTCCCTTCTTTCAGGTAGTGTGTTGCCTCCAGCTTCTACCTACTTTTGTTTTTATGTTCCATCCAGATGCATTATTATTATTATTATTATTATTATTATTATTATTATTATTGGCAAGAGGGTAAGCCCAATACAGCTCCTCGACAATTATCAGAACCACGAGCCCAGGCGTGGTTTTTATGTTAATTTCCCAGTTTGGGAGAAGTATAAATTCACACCCTGATACATGAATAAAATTGAAAAAAAAAACTGCAGTTGAAAAATTATATGTAAGACTTTTTTTCGCTATTTCTAGAGCTGAAGATAAAAATCAACAAACTTCGGCTGGGCGCAGTGGCTCATGCCTGTAATCCCAGCAATTTGGGAGGCCAAGGCGGGTGGATCACGAGGTCAGGAGTTCAAGACCAGCCTGGCCAAGATGGTGAAACCCCATCTCTACTAAAAATACAAAAATAAGCCGAGTATGGTGGTAGACACCTGTAATCCCAGCTACTCGGGAGGCTGAGGTAGAGAATTGCTTGAACCTGGGAGGGAAAGGCTGCAGTGAGCCAAGATCACGCCACTACACTCCAGCCTGGCCGACAGGGCAAGACTCCATCTCAAATAAATAAATAAGCAAACAAACTAACTTGTTATCTCTCTATCTCTCTATGTAGGTAAATGAGTTGCCTTTCTTTTTTTTTTTTTTTTTTTTTTTTGAAAATGCCCCATTTTTCTAAAAGGATAGCCTTCCAAGGCTCTTAGCTCCATCTAACTGCTTCAAGGCAAACCTCAGGCCTCATCTTCTATTCTTAAATTGTATCAAACCTCAAAACTATTATACAACAGCAATAACCACCATCTCGTCTTGTCCCAGACAGCCTTAAAGTATTACTATTTCAGGATTTTAGTTGCCGCCATTTCTGACTTTTGAAAATTTCCCTCACTTTCTTGTTCATTCACATGTGTATTCCCAAGTCTTTTTGTTACATTTTACCCTGCATTTTTAGGTTTGTTTGTTTTGTTTTTTGTTTTCGAGATAGAGTCTCACTCTGTCGCCCAGGCTGGAGCGCAGTTGTGCGATCTCAGCTCGCTGCAACCTCTGCCTCCCGGGTTCAAGCGATTCTCCTGCCTTAGCCTCTCGAGTAACTGAGATTACAGGCATGCACCATCATGCCTGACTAATTTTGTATTTTTAGTAGAGATGGAGTTTCACCATATTGGTTAGGATGGTCTCAAACTCCTGACGTCAGGTGATCCACCTGCCTCGGCCTCCCAAAAGTGCTGGGATTACAGGCATGAGCCACCGCACCCGCCCTCTAGGTTTGTTTTTGTGGTTTTTTTTGTTTTGTTTTGTTTTTTTGATGTGGGAGGATCACATATAATTTGCAAGATTATCTCAACAGCTAAATTGCCATAATTAGAAGACCACATATTATTTTTATAATTAGAATATTTACAAAATCATAATAAATGCTACATGGAAAAACTATAGGGAAAAATAAGTCCATATATATGTATATATAATTCATATATCTCAGAAAGTGCAACAAGTGCTATTTGTTCTTGAAAAAAGGTTATAAATTGAAAATGAGGACTATGGAAAATAAGGACAATGACAGGACTGATTATGTGTAGTTGTTCTAGTAATGAAAAGCAATACTACTCAAGCTAGGCGAGAGAGAAGAGGAAGTGGTGCAATCGTGCATCTTAATACGGAGCAAGAGCCCAAAGTGGAGCACATAATATCACAGCCTTTGAAATAGATTCATCATACACTACGTTGAGAGTTTCCAAAAGCACACAATTTTCAGGAAGAACTAAGTTAAATAATGCTTCAAATCACCATATATCCACTTTTAACATAAAATTCAATTCTATAACCAATTCAGTAGAAAGCTAAAGAACGTAGTGCCAATATTCTTAAGTCAATAATTCTTACAATATTTCACTCTTTTAAAGAACTAAATCATAAAACATGATTATCCCACCAAAAAACATGAGGACATAGAATGTAAAATAAATTTTTCAAATTAAATTAGAGGCCAGCATTATTCTAAGTGATGTAACTCAGGAATAGAAATCCAAATATCGTATGTTCCCAATTATAAGTGGGAGCTAAGCTATGAGTATGCAAAGGTATACAGAGTGGTATAATGGACACTGGAGACTCACAAGTGAGGGAGGGGAGAGGGATTAAAAAGACTACATATTGAGTACAGTGTACACTACTCAGGTGACCAGTGCACTAAAATCTCAGACTTCACCATTATACAACTCATCCATGTAATCAAAAACCACTTGCACTCCAAAAGCTATTGAAATAAAAAATATATATTAAAAACATATTAATTAATTAGCAGTCAGGTGCAGTAGCTCATGCCTGTAATCCCAGCACTTTGGAAGGCTGAGGCAGGTGGATTGCTTGTCACCAGAAGTTAGAGACCAGCCTGGGAAATAATATGAGACACCATCTCTACTAAAAGTAAAAATTAAAAGATTAGTCAGGCATGGTGATGTGTACCTGTAGTCCCAGCTACTGGGGAGGCTGAAGTGGGAGATCAGTTGAGCCCAGAAGTATGAACTTTCAGTGAGCCATGATCGTGCTACTGCACTCCAACCTGGGCAACAGAGCAAGACCTTGCCTAAACAAAAATTAAATAAGATAAATTTCAAAAACAATAATGGTGAAAATAATGTTACACAGCATGATGAACTTAGTGAATTAATAATCTGTTGAGGCCAGGTGTGATAGCTCATGCTGGTAATCCCAACACTTTGGGAGGCTGAGGTTAATGGATCACTTGAGCCCAGGAGTTTAAGACCAGCCTGGCACCTGGTACACAGCAAGCATTCAATAAAGCTTGGCTAAAATGATTTTTTAAAAATTAAAAAGGCCAGCCTGGGCAACATAGGGAGACTACGTCTCTACAAAAAATAAAAAATAAAAAAATAGCTGGCCATGGTGGCATGCACCTCTAATAGCTAGTTAGGAGGCTGAGGTGGGAAGATGGCTTAAGCCCAAGGTAGTGAGCTATGATTGTGCCACTGTAGTCCAGCCTGAACAACACAATGAGACTGCATCTCAAAAATAAAAATAGTAATAATCTGTTGAAAATAAAGAGAAAATGCAATGGCAATTAATGACAATTAATACAATGATTAACATTTCCTGAACTAAAATAGTATGTTTTATTTTAGGAAAATGTTAAAACAGCAGTTATAATCTATATAAGTTTTAATATTATGCTCTTATTGCATACATCACATGAGAGCTAAAGTGGCACTGCAAAGGAAAAGATGTACCTTTACAATGGAGCTCTCTGGCAGCACTACTTTAATCAAATGATAAAAGTAGGTGCAACTATTAAAACATGACACTGCATGCTTCCTGATGAGTTCAAATATGAAGTACCCAGTATCACCTATGATATGTTCTTACCAAAAAAAAAAAAAAAAGGTTCAACCTAAATCTAATGAAGCATCCAGACCTAACCTACAGTTTATAGGAAATGTGTGGACTAGAGGAATAAGTTAGCAATACCAAAAAAAGCAAGCAGACAAATCTGGAATGTGGAATATTCAACAGGACAAACAGCCTGGACTCTCCAAGAATCAATGTAATGTGGCAAGAAAAAATAGAGGAACAATTCTGGAAAAAACATGAGGAAAGAGACTCCAACAGTGAATTATAGAGAGCACCAAGTTGTTTCTTATAATGATGCAAAGGTGATTTATTTTTAGGAATTCCATTAATATAATCCACCTATTAATAGAGATAGGAAGAAAAATTAAATACTCCTATCTTCTGATGCCATACCAAACTCAATAACCATTAATGTTAAAAACAAAGAGGAAACTGGTAAATACTTATTTAACATGATTTTATGCCAACACCAAGTATTCATGAGAATACAGAGCACTGAACATTCTTTCATTAGTCAAAGCATTTTAACTTATACAACCTTACTGGAAAACAGTTTAGATTACCCCCTAAAGTTGAACACACACATATCCTGTAACCTATCAATTCCATTCCTACACATATCCAACAGAGAGCTTGCACAAGTGCATCAAAATGTGTGTGCAAGGCTTTTAATAGCCAAATACAGAAAACAATCCAAATGCCCATCACCAGTGATGTAGTATACTCATGTAATAAAAATGAACTACAGGTACAGGCAACAAGGATGAATTCCATAAACATAATATGAAATAAAAGAAGCCAGATACCAAAGTATACATATCATATGACTCAATTTAAACAAAATTCAAAAGCCAGCAAAATCATGACAGAATTGGAAGTTACGGTAACTTCCTCTGGCACAAAGGGAGAGAACAGTGATCAGGAGAGAGCACAAGAGGATCCCCGGGTATGCTGGCAATGTTCTACTTAATGTTCTGTTTCTTGACCCAGTGACAGTTTATTGGGTTTTCACACTTGGCAATAATTCATTAAGCAGTACATTTATGTTTTGTACGTATTTCCAACACTTCAATAAAAAAGAATTATAATTTTCAAACCAGAAAGAAAGTACAAAGTAATCTCTAAATATCTAAAAAAAATTGAAAACATATGTAACTATATATCATATTGGTGACAAAAGTACAAAGTGAAGAATTATATAAATTGCTTTTAAAACTCAGCGTTTTGACTGTACATATCATCCAGTGGGTTATATCCCAAGGGAAAAAAAGTACTTAAAATGCACTTTGTAGTTTTGTTGTTAGTAACAATACGTGTACTATTTTTAAACTATTCTAAACTCTAAGCTAAAAAAAAAGATAATTATGTTAATGTTATTAATGGCCAAGAGTGTTTTTTTTTGAGACAGAGTCTTGCTCTGTTGCCTAGGCTGGAGTGCAGTAGTCCGATCCCAGCAGCCTCCACCTCCTGGGTTCAAGCAATTCTCATGCCCCAGCCTCCCAAGGAGCCAGGATTACAGGCGTGCATCAACATGCTTGGCTAATTTTTGTATTTTTAGTAGAGATGGGGTTTTGCCATGTTGGCCAAGCTGGTCTCGAACGCCTGAACTCAACTGATCCACCCGCCTCGGCTCCCAAAGTGCTGGTATTACAGGCATGAGCCACCGCGCCCAGCCAGGAATTTTAGCTTATGAGAAGAAAAATAAAAATTGTAAATCAAAAGGTAAAAACGAATTTTAAATCTGAATTGGAGCCAGGCATGGTGGCTCACTGCTATAATCCCAGAACTTTGGGAGGCCAAGGTGGGTGGATCACCTGAGGTCAGGAGTTTGAGACCAGCCTGGCCAACATGGTGAAACCCCATCTCTACTAAAAATACAAAATTAGTCGGGCATGGTGGTGCATGCCTGTAATCTCAGCTACTCGAGAGGCTAAGGCAGGAGAATCGCTTGAACCCGGGAGGCAGAGGTTGCGGTGAGCCGAGATCGCGCCGTCACACTCTAGCCTGGGCAACAAGAGCGAAACTCTGTCTCAATAAAAAAATCTGAATTGGAAAAGCAGAATAAACTGAGAATTTTTCTCCTTTTAAGAAACAATAGTCTCCCTCTCCCTCTCCCTCCATTTCCACGGTCTCCCACTGATGCCGAGCCGAAGCTGGACTGTACTGCTGCCATCTCGGCTCACTGCGGCCTCCCTGCCTGATTCTCCTGCCTCAGCCTGCCTGATTCTCCTGCCTCAGCCTGCCGAGTGCCTGCGATTGCAGGCGCGCGCCACCACGCCTGACTGGTTTTCGTATTTTTTTGGTGGAGAAGGGGTTTCGCTGTGTTGGCCGGGCTGGTCTCCAGCTCCTAACTGCGAGTCATCTGCCAGCCTCGGCCTCCCGAGGTGCCGGGATTGCAGACGGAGTCTGGTTCTCTCAGTGCTCAATGGTGCCCAGGCTGGAGTGCAGTGGCGTGATCTCGGCTCGCTACAACCTCCACCTCCCAGCCGCCTGCCTTGGCCTCCCAAAGTGCCGAGATTGCAGCCTCTGCCCGGCCGCCACCCCGTCTGGGAAGTGAGGAGCGTCTCTGCCTGGCCGCCCATCGTCTGGGACGTGAGGAGCCCCTCTGCCTGGCTACCCAGTCTGGAAAGTGAGGAGCGTCTCTGCCCGGCCGCCATCCCATCTAGGAAGTGAGGAGCGCCTCTTCCCGGCCGCCATCCCATCTAGGAAGTGAGAAGCGTCTCTGCCCAGCCGCCCATCGTCTGAGATGTGGGGAGCGCCTCTGCCCCGCCGCCCCGTCTGGGAAGTGAGGAGCGCCTCTACCTGGCCGCGACCCCGTCTGGGAGGTGAGGAGCGTCTCTGCCCAGCCGCCCCGTCTGAGAAGTGAGGAGACCCTCCGCCTGGCAACCACCCCATATGAGAAGTGAGGAGCCCCTCCGCCCGGCAGCCACCCCGTCTGGGAAGTGAGGAGCGTCTCTGCCCGGCAGCCACCCCATCCAGGAGGGAGGTGGGGGTCAGCCCCCACCAGGCCAGCCGCCCCGTCCAGGAGGGAGGTGGGGGGGTCAGACCCCCGCCCGGCCAGCCGCCCCGTCCGGGAGGGAGGTGGGGGGGTCAGCCCCCCGCCCAGCCAGCCGCCCCGTCCGGGAGGGAGGTGGGGGGGTCAGCCCCCCTGCCCGGCCAGCCGCCCCATCCGGGAGGGAGGTGGGGGAGTCAGCCCCCCGCCCGGCCAGTCGCCCCAACCGGGAGGGAGGTGGGGGGGTCAGCCCCCCGCCCGGCCAGCCGCCCCGTCCGGGAGGTGAGGGGCGCCTCTGCCCGGCCGCCCCTACTGGGAAGTGAGGAGCCCCTCTGCCCGGCCAGCCGCCCCGTCCGGGAGGGAGGTGGGGGGGTCAGCCCCCTGCCCGGCCAGCCGCCCCGTCCGGGAGGTGAGGGGCGCCTCTGCCCGGCCGCCCCTACTGGGAAGTGAGGAGCCCCTCTGCCCGGCCAGCCGCCCCGTCCGGGAAGGAGGTGGGGGGGTCAGCCCCCCGCCCGGCCAGCCGCCCCATCCGGGAGGGAGGTGGGGGGGTCAGCCCCCCGCCTGGCCAGCCGCCCCGTCCGGGAGGGAGGTGGGGGGGGTCAGCCCCCAGCCCAGCCAGCCGCCCCGTCCAGGAGGTGAGGGGCGCCTCTGCCCGGCCGCCCCTACTGGGAAGTGAGGAGCCCCTCTGCCCAGCCAGCCGCCCCGTCCGGGAAGGAGGTGGGGGGGTCAGCCCCCCGCCCGGCCAGCCACCCCGTCCGGGAGGGAAGTGGGGGGGTCAGCCCCCCGCCTGGCCAGCCGCCCCATCCGGGAGGGAGGTGGGGGAGTCAGCCCCCTGCCCAGCCAGCCGCCCCGTCCGGGAGGGAGGTGGGGGGGTCAGCCCCCCGCCCGGCCAGCCGCCCCGTCCGGGAGGTGAGGGGCGCCTCTGCCCGGCCGCCCCTACTGGGAAGTGAGGAGCCCCTCTGCCTGGCCAGCCGCCCCGTCTGGGAGGGAGGTGGGGGGGGTCAGCCCCCCGCCTGGCCAGCCGCCCGGTCCGGGAGGTGAGGGGCGCCTCTGCCCGGCCACCCCTACTGGGAAGTGAGGAGCCCCTCTGCCCGGCCACTGCCCCGTCTGGGAGGTGTACCCGGCAGCTCATTGGGAACGGGCCATGATGACAATGGCGGTTTTGTGGAATAGAAGCGCGGGAAGGGCGGGGAAGGGATTGAGAGATCGGATGGTTGCCATGTCTGTGTAGAGGGAGGTAGACACGGGAGACTTTTCATTTTGTTCTGTACTAGGAAAAATTCTTCTGCCTTGTGATCCTGTTGATCGGTGACCTTACCCCCAACTCTGTGCTCTCTGAAACATGTGCTGTGTCCACTCAGGGTTAAATGGATTAAGGGTGGTGCAAGATGTGCTTTGTGAAACAGATGCTTGAAGGCAGCATGCTCGTTAAGAGTCATCACCACTCCCTAATCTCAAGTAACCAGGGACACAAACACTGCAGAAGGCCGCAGGGTCCTCTGCATAGGAAAACCAGAGACCTTTGTTCACTTGTTTATCTGCTGACCCTCCCTCCACTATTGTCCTATGACCCTGCCAAATCCCCCTCTGTGAGAAACACCCAAGAATGATCAATAAAAATAAAAAAATAAAAAAAAAGAAACAATAGTACCTAGATCTAACCTCTGAAAAGTTCTACCAGGAAAAAAAAAAAAATCCTAGAGAACCCAGATTGAGTTCTCTAACTACATCTTCTAACAAAAGTAAACAAGATTCCTTATAGAAGTGGTTTCAAAACTAGGGGTTGACTATTCCCGAAACAAGCCTATGAAAGCTCACTGCCGAGAAGCCAGCAAGCTGTCAGAGACAGGAGTAGGCTCATGTCAAAGGGAGAAAGGAGCAAACTTGAAAGAGCTCCCACTGGATGGAGATGAAACAATGTAAGCATCAAAAAGACTAATGACTGCAAAGGACTAGACGATATATATATACATATATACATCTGTAAGTTCTTAACAATATAAAATCAATCTCACTAGACACGGAGATTTCTAAGGTACCAACTCTTTATTCTGAAAACTGACCTATGAAGAGGAACAATCAAGCATTTATCCTGCCTTACAAAACAAACTCTATTTTAAGGATAACCAAATAGTTGATCAGGGAAATATCTTCTGTAAGAAAACTTCCAACTACAAGTAGAAAGGAAATTACAGAATAAGAAAATTATCATTTTGCAACTCTAAAGGATTACTACATGTAGACAATAATCGATTGATGTTAAAACTGTTAAAAAAAATAAAAAAATAAAAAAAAGAGTGAGGAGTTCCTGACTCACAGATAAGGGTATGAAGAAAAAAAAAGAGTGATGGGAATATTTATAATAAGGCTGACAACATCTGACTCTAGTGATCAACTTTAACCCCTCTAATAGAGGCATATAATGTTTAGTTGTCTCATTTTCTATGAAGCAGTAGGAGAAATACAGCACCAACTGTGACAAATTCCTATTTCCCCAAGCCATCCCCCACAAAAAAAGTACTGAATCAAGGGTCCACATCTAAGCAGCCACGCGCAAGAAAGGAAAGGCAGGTGATAAAGGACTATATTAAATAACACCAAAAGGGTGCAGTAAAGCTTCTGGTATTCCAATTTGGGCCAAGACAAGGGACAATTTGTCTGTAACAAATAAATGACACTAAAAAATAAGAGACCAGGAATTAAGAGACTTAAGGGTCACAGTATCTAAACGCAATCCTGGCTCAAAGAAAAATTACAAAATGACATGTATGAAACCACCAAGAAAATCTGAACACTAACTGGGTATTAGATGATATTCAGAGACTACTGCTGAATGTATTGGGTGTGATAATGAAATCATGGTTATACATTTTTCTAATCCTTTTCTGCTAGCAAAAGATATTTACTAGTAAAATGATATCATTTTATTTAAAATACTCCAGCAAGAAAGAGAGAGGGAGAGAAAAAGGGAGAGGGGGAATGAAAGCAGGACACAAGATGAAACAAGATTAGCCAGTGTTGATTGCTGGAAGCAAATGATACTACCTCATTACTCTAGCCTCTCTACTTCTATATATGTTGAAATTTTCCATAATTTAAAAAAAAAAAATTTGAGACAGGGTCTTGCTCTGTTGCCCAGGCTGGAGTGCAATAGCATGATAATAGCCCACTACAGCCTCAACCTCCCAGGGTCATGTCTCAGCCTCCTGAGTAGCTGGGACCACAGACGTGCACCACCACACCAAACTCTATTTTTTCTAGAGACAGGGTCTCCTTATGTTGCCCAGGCTGGTCTCAAACTCCTAGGCTCAAGTTATCCTCCCATCTCAGCCTCCCAAAGTACTGGGATTACAGCCGTGAGTCACCACGCCCAGCTGATAATAAAGAAATTTAATGAATGGGTTAACCTAAAATGTCTGTTAATATTCCTTTTGGCCAGGAGTGGTGGCTCATGCCTGTAATCCCAGCACTTTGGGAGGCTGAGGCGGATGGATTATTTGAGGTCAAGAGTTCGTGATCAGCCTGGCCAACATGGTGAAACCCCATCTCTACTAAAAATACAAAATAAATTAGCTGGGCATGGTAGTGCATGCCTGTAATCCCAGCTACTCGGGAGGCTGAGGCAGGAGAATCGTTTGAACCTGGGTGACAGAGGTTGCAGTGAGCCAAGGTCACGCCACTGCACTCCAGCCTGGGCAACAGAGTGAGACTCAGTCACAAAAAAAATTCCTTTCAGTTTTAGAATTTGATGGGTCTATATTAAATTTCATAAAATATATCCACTGCATGCTTCAGACTAAATATATTGGCTTAATATCAGAAATGTTTTTTAAAATTATTACACATAGAAACCACAATGATTACAGAGTGGTAAATGTGTTATCTAGGAATATAAGCTTCAGATGGTTATATTTTTCTGTGAAAAAGATACAGATGTCAATAAATGCTTCTAAATGCATAAAGGAGATCATGACCAGTTATTTTCTGTAGCTGTTGATGACAGAATAAGATGAAAGAGATTTAAATTATATTACAAGGATAGTAAAATAGATTTTTGCTCCATTTTTTCTGTCTCTTTGTAACAAATTATACCATCATATTCTTCTGACATTCTTTTAATCATTCATTAAACTCTCCAGCATTAACTGCCTAAAATACACATTACTTTGCTGGCTCGGCACTGTGGGGTACAAAGGTGAGTAACAAAATGAGGTTCTATGCCATTAAAATGCTTATGGGGGCCAGGTGCAGTGTCTCATGCCTGTAATCCCAATACTTTGGAGAAGCCAAGGCAAATGGATCACGTGAGGCCAGGAGTTCAAGACCAGCCTGACCAACATGATGAAACCGTGTCTCTACTAAAAATACAAAACTTAGTAGAGCATGGTGGCATGAACCTGTGGTCCAAGCTACTCTTGAAGCTGAGGCTGAGAATCTCTTCAACCCGGGAGGCAGAGGTTACAACGAGCCGAGATCACACCACTGCACTACAGCCTGGGCAACAGAGCGAGACTCTATCTCAAAAAAATAAATAAGTAAGTAAAATAAAATAAAATGCTTATAGGGTCTGCAACCACAATTTTTCCTGTTCACTGAGAGTAAACCTAATAGAGAATTCAGGATTCATCTTACACTTGAAATTTTGTTACTGATTATTGAAAAATTATCTACAAGCACCCAATTGTGAGTTTTACAGAAACCTGGTCTCAAGAGTTATGAACCAAAGATTCACTCCACAGGGTTCCCAGATCCCCTAAAATCATGTGCTAGGTGTTGACTTTATTTTTCTGGAGAGACTATAATGGTTTTCATTCATCTTATTCATCTCAAATGGTAAAAATCACCAGTGGAATGGAGCCACACATCCTGTAGCAGAAACTTCTAAAAAAAAAAAAAAAAAAAAAAAAAACAGGAAAAAGATGAAACATGGTACCATGTACCTGCTCAGCCCTCCACAGATCCCGCTTTTGGAAACTGAAACATAAATTCTTAAAACTTGCACAACTTTTTTTCTGGTGCTTGAATGACCTCTAGTGGCTACTTAAATTATCACAGCCAATTGCTCACAGCAGGAATTAGGTTGGTGCAAAAGTAATTACAGTTTTTGCCATTAAAAGTAATGAAATAAAGAACTAAAGTGTTGAGAAATAACAAAATTAAGATGGCATCACAAAGGAGCACCTAGCTCAATTTCAAGTTATTATACAAGCTCTCTATTATCCAACCAAATGTAGTTCACAATACAGTGTAATTCAAAATAGTTCACCAGATAGTTCAGTACACGCCATTTTTTTTTAATCAAATAAGTATGATTTTCCCTAAATTCTTGCATTTCGAACTAATAAAGCATCAGCAAATACCCATGAAGAGAACAGTACTGGAATAAAAGATACAAGAACCTCGGGAATTAACATCCACCCTTTCCTCTCTGTTGAGGCAGCACCAGGAATACAATGTCAACAAAGTACAACAACTGGAGTAAGAGAAATACTTTGAGAATACAAACTGGCCACAGAACTCAACCTGAGTGAGAACAGGTAACAAATATGGTTCAGGAACTGCTGGGCCAAACTCTCCAAGTGGGAGTACAGCAGCAGCAACAGCAAGTACCAGTAGAATGAGGCCATCACATCACCCAGGGTGACCAACAGGTCCCAGGTTACTTCACATGCCCTCTGCCCAGCCCCTTGACAATTCCTGCAGCAGCAAAACACACCATCTTCCAGGCACTGCCACACGGAGTCCCAAGAATGCTGATACAGTTTTATTTATTTTGAAATATTTGTCAGTATCTATACATACACAAGGCACTGTCTAGGCACTGGAGTGGAGTGTTGAACAAGACAGTTCAAAATCCCGATTCCAATGGAGCTTGTAGTCTAGTGTGGAAAGAGAAATAAATACATAAAATGCCAGGTGGTGATATATGCTGTGAAAAAGATAAAGTAGAACAATGGGGTTTGGAAATTACAGGGTGGCCATAGTATTCTTTTCTATAAGTTGATCATCTCAATTCAGACTAGCTTTTCTTCAAGCACTCAATAGCCATAGTGGCTGGTGGCTACTATACTGGATAGTTCAACAAATCTGAAACTATCATCCATGCCTTTTTAGTTCATAATCTTTATCCTCTTTCTTTCTGAATCCTAAGAGAATTCATCCAACTGATCTTCAAATTCACTAACTCAGCTTCCTAAAGTATCCATCCTACTTATTACTTATTACTGCAACTACTGAATCATTTAATTCAACAGTCATATTTTACATATTCAGAGGCTCCTTCTTCACAGCTCCTGAGCAACCAGTGTCTGCTCTGACGATGCAGGAACATCCTCTAAAATCTTGGCACTTTGTCTTGGACTTTAAGTTCTCTCCCATCTCCTACAGCTACTCCATCTCATTGGAGACCTTTTGCTCTGAGCCATCAGAAGGAACCCCCATTTTTGAGATCCTAAGCCTTCTCATCTTCCTGGTAATACTGCCCTAGATGCTCAATCTTTCAGATAAAAATCTACCTGACACATCTCTGAGAACCAAGCTGGGTACCATCAGTAATCATATAGGTCACAATTCATTTTTTTAGGCCCCCCAAAAAAGGAAAAATTTAGACTTCATGGCATTTTACTAGTAACTCAGAGATCCAGCAGTTTGCAGGAAATAGAGATGGAATTGTAAGCAAGGGAAATACAGTGAAATTAAATTAATCTCCACCCAGACACTATAAGGCCAGCTGGGATACTATCCCAGCAATTGACTGCTGCAGTGAACGGCACAGAGAGAAAATGTTCCAATTCCTCTTAAGGCTCCAAATACCAGTTGGCTACTACAGTGGACAAGACAGACATAGAAATTTTTCCAATTTTTCTTAAAGCCCCAAATACCACACAACCAGCTTCAACTCTACAAAATCCCCTCTCCTTACCCCTTTTTTACTTCCTTCGGGAGCTCTTGCTGTTTCCCCTAAAAGCCTTGGTTCTTTTCACCTATGCTGACTCTTGAGCCTCTCCCAGTTCAAGGGATAAAACTCCATTACCAATTAAGTGTAACATACATTAACGGAATAGGTAGAAAGTAATCTTTCATACGAAAACATTACATTCAAGGTGAAAGGCCAAAATAATTTGAATTTTGAATTGTAAGCTATGCTTTAACTAGGAAATACATTAGTCTGTTGGACAGACTATAAGAAAACTAGAAATGAAAAAAGCCTTATTCAAAAACAAATGAAATAATGATGAGTAGAGTTCATAAGCCTTGTTAACTCTGCTGTGCCATTTTAATGATGGACTACATTGTAAATGTGCTGCTATGTTTAAGCCTAAAGGTCTGTTGAGGTAACAGTTTTAGAACGATTGCCACAATCCCACAGAGAAAAAACAAGTGAAGGTCGGTGAAAGCTGCATGTTCTAAATTACAGAATCAAGAACAGTATTTCTTGTCATTCATCACATTTAAGTAATAAAAGACATTACCTCAACAACAGGTGTATTTTCCTGGA
Organism: Pan troglodytes; assembly: GCF_028858775.2. Lineage (NCBI taxonomy): Eukaryota > Metazoa > Chordata > Mammalia > Primates > Hominidae > Pan > Pan troglodytes. Next base: position 45,894,407 of record NC_086015.1, read on the forward strand.
GCTCAGTTGTGTGCGAAGCCAGTAAACCAATCACGCGAGCAACCTTGGCCCGTCTGTAAATGGAGAGAAAACAGGCTCTGAAAAGAAGAGTCGGGGACCGAGGAAACTAATCCCAGCTAGTTACATTATGCAATGATGAGCATTAGATAAAAGACTGAGAAATAAAAATTGAATGTGACAGGTCAGGCCCACACTCCCACATGTACACAGCCCAGAGAAACTCTCCCTTGTATACTTAGGGAGACACGAACCGTAATGTCCGCTGCAATACTGCAACAGCGACAAAATTTAAACAAGCTGTGGTTTAATAGTAAAACGAAAAATAAAAATTTTTAAAATCTTTAACCAGAGAAAAGAGCAAAACAGTAATTAATCCTTTTATTGCTGAGTACAGAGGCATTTGGCTAAAGGTCTCTTTTCTACTTGTTAGTAGATCAATGAGTTTCTATGTAAGTAGTAAATAATATCTGAACAGTAACATATCTGTATGTATTCAGTGTAAAAGAAATTTTTACAATCAAGTTTTTAAATATTGTTATTTGCATAAACACTAGTTTTAATGAGGTGTTCCTTTAGTATCCAGCAGAAAACTGAAGTTGATAAATTACTATTAAATGACATTCAATGTGATTTGAAAGGGTATTTCATGCAGAGAAATTAGTTTTGATGAGTTTTTTTCTAATTAAAACAAATGGTGAGTTGATGAAAACTGCACTCTTATTTAGTGATGTCTGCATGTTGTCTAGGATAATCAGTATGTACCTTAGTCAGCTTTTATTTTTTACCATCTTAAAATAAACCTATGTGGTACCCATGGCGGAAAACAAATCAGACTCAGAGAAGTACTACAGGGAAAATGTCTGCATTATCACAACTCTAACATACAGAAATAATCCTTATAAATTTCAACACTTCTTAAATTGCCCATTAAAATCTCTTAACCTACACAAATTAAAGAAGTCCTAGGCAATTGTAGAATTAGCATCCCACCTGTGAATAAAAAGATTATACTTTAAAAGTAGTCATTTTGAAAAATATCTGTAGGACAATTGGAAAAGCCATCCTCCCACCTCAACCCCCCCCCCAGGTAGCTGGGACTGTAGGCATGCACCACCACAGCCAGCTAATTTTTTTTACTTTTTGTAGAGATGGGGTCCGCTATGATGCCCAGGCTGACCTTGAACTCCTGAAAAACAATCCTCCCATCTCAGCCTCCCAAAGTTCTGGGATTACAGGCTTGAGACACTGCATCTGTCTATCTCTTTTCAAAGACAAGCTCAAAAAACTTATGAAACACCTAACCATTTTTCAATTTATAAAAGTAAATATTGGCTACCAGATTTATTCAACTAAAATAAAAATGTATCAACATGCCAATTATTTTCCCTAATATGACCAAAAACAATTCCTATTAGAATAAGAGAAAACACACTACCTAAAAACCTTATACTTTTAAAATAGAAACTTTAAATCACTTATGAATATTCACTTTTTACCAAAATCCTAAATACAAGTACCACATCCCCTATATACAACACCCTCACAGTATAGGTTCCTTCTCAAAATTCAGGTTTTCTCAGGTCACCATTTCAGGTGCCCCCAGTGACTCGACACTGTACCTCAGAACCAACCCATCTTTCACGACAGCATCTAAGGCAGCACTATCTAACAAACCTTTGTGCCCTGACAGAAATGTCCCACATCTGCACTGCTCAATATAGTATCCACTAGACATGTGACTATCAAGCACATAAAATATGACAGATGCAAGTAAGGAACAAAATATTTTTTAAAAGTTTTTTTTTTTTTTTTGAGACAGATTCTCACTCTGTCACCCAAGCCAGAGTGCAGTGGTGCAATCTCCGCTCACTGCAATGCCTCCCAGGCTCAAGCAATCCTCCCAGCTGAGCCTCCCAAGTAGCTGGGACTATAGGTGTGCACCACCACCCCTGCTAATTTTTGTATTTTTAGTAGAAATGGGGTTTCGCCATGTTGTCCAGGCTGGTGTTGAACTCCTGAGCTCAAGTGATCTGCCCACCTCAAACTCCCAAAGTGCTAGGATTACAGGTGTGAGCTACTGCATCTGGCCTTAATTTTTACTTTAAAAATTACCCCCACAGCTGAGGGTGAGGGAGACAGTACCCTGGGGTAATTACTCATCTTTCACGTGCCTGGTCCTGGTTACCTCATAAGTAGGACCAACAACAATACGTACCTCATGTTGTTCTAAGAATCAAAGGAGATAATCCATGTGCAGAAAGTACCATTGTGTCTGACAATATGTGCTGAATGTGGAAGCTACTATTAATTTTTAATTTAAATAACCCCCATGAAGTTAATGGCTACACATTAGAGCAAAACTAAAATTTTATAGTTACTTATTCATTCATTTACTTGTTTATTATCTGTCTCCCCAACCAGCCCAGATGATCCATGAAGGCAGGGCTGTATCCCGATCGCCACTGTAACACCTGAACAGTTTGTTGAATAAATATATCAACATCAAAAGCAAAATAACTAAACACACTAGTAGAAAAAAAGTGCATAAAAGTAAGGCTGTACAAGGCAAACAAAAGGCAAACAGGATTTCCAATGTAAATCTCAGTAGAATTAGGCTAATCTCACGAGAAAAAGATTCCCTTTAAACTAAAAACCATATGACGTACAGAAGATATAAAATGTGATTTTTTTTTTTTTTTTTTTTTTGAGATGGAGTCTTGTTCTGTCACCCAGGCTGGAGTGTAGTGAGTGGCACAATCTCAGCTCACTGCACCCTCCGCCTCCTGGGTTCAAGCCATTCTCCTGCCTCAGCCTCCCCAGTAGCTGGGATTACAGGCACGCACCACCATGCCCAGCTAATTTTTGTATTTTTAGTAGAGACAGGGTTTCACCATGTGAGCTAGGCTGGTCTCAAACTCCTGAACTCGTGATCCACCCACCTCGGCCTCCCAAAGTGCTGAGACACAAGTGTGAGCCACCGCGCCCGGCCTGGTGTGAATCTTTATACACCAAATAACAAAGCATGAAAAGTAAACCCATAGTAGTGGTAAACTTCAATTTTCTTCTCTTCCAAGCACAGAGAGAAGGCAACAATGAATACATTCATCAATACATTCACACATTCAAGCATCCTAAATAAAACTACAAAGTCAAAGTAACAGATGAATCTATCGAACTCTACACCCTACAAACAGTGACCACTCTTACTCAGTGGGAGTCTGTATAGGATGGTGTCTAAGACTCTGAATTCAAAGTCTTGGACCTGGCCCTGGCCCCACCACTGGGGGCGAGGGAGACAGTACCCTGGGATAATCACTCATCTTTCTTATGCCTGGTAGGCACAACAAGTAGGAACAATAATAATATGTACCTCATGTTGTTCTAAGAATCAGGAGATAATCCACATGCAGAAATTACCATTATGTCATGACAATTTGTGCTGAATGAGCAAGCCACTATTACTATATTAACAGTTAACTGCATTCATGGCATACATTAAAAATGATTTTATATTGGACCACAAAGATATTGGAACTATTAGAATTCCCTAAGGCAGAAATTATACAGGACTCACTTTGATGTAGTGAAAGGAGAAAAGTAAAAATAACAAATATAAACCAAAAAGCCTAAACACTTGTGAAATTAGAAGCACTTCTGCTGGGCATGGTGGCTCATGCCTGTAATCCCAGCATTTGGGAGGTCGAGGCAGGTGAATCATTTGAGGTCAGAAGTTCAAGGCCAGCCTGGCCAACATGGTGAAACCCCATCTCTACTAAAATATACAAAAATTAGCTGGGCATGGTGGTGGGCGCCTGCAATCCCAGCTACTCGGGAGGCTGAGGTAGGAGAATCGCTCGAACCCAGGAGATGGAGGTTGCAGTGAGCCAAGATCATGCCACTGCACTCCCGCCTGGGTGACAGAGTAAGACTCCGTCTCAAAAAAAAAAAAAAAAAAAGCACTTCTATATACCTTATACATCATATTAAAAAATGAAAACTTTGGCCAGGTAAAGTGACTCACATCTGTAATCCCCAGCGCTTTAGGAGGATGAGATAGAAGGATCACTAAGGCCAGGAGTTCAAGACCAGCCTAGCTAATAAAGTGAGACCCTGTCTCCACAAAAAGAAAAAAAAAATGTTTTTAATTTAGCCAGGCAGGGTAACATGCACCTGTAGTCCCATTCCAGCCTCGGGGACACAGTGAGACCCTATTTTTTTTAGAGTGAGTCTCCAAAAATAATAATAAAATAAATAAATAAGGAAAAGAAACAAAAGAAAGAATAAAAGGGAAAGGTAAAGAAAGCATCCATAAATCATAATCACGTAACACAGATCTAAACTTATGAGACATTCTCTGTCTTTAATGATTGCAGACTAAACACTTGACACTCACTTTTCTGATCCCTCTAGAGTCTCTAAAATACAAGTTCTTTTTATTAAATGATAACTGGTAACTAGAAACAAAAAGGAAGGCTAAAAGTGGACTAGAAAGTTTGAGAAAATCTCAGATGACATGCATAGATAGAATTAAGACTGACAGAGAACCAACAAGGGAATCCATTGTCTAAGAATCACAGGTAGACAGACGTTCCCAAGGAAGCCTCAAGGACTTGGAACAAACTAAGACAGAAAGCAAGAATGAGCCACAGGACAATCATCAGATTACAACTGCACAAGGAACAATTGTGTCCTTTTACAATGAACAGTTTAGTCAGTCAGGTCCTGCCTCTTTTCCATCACCCTTCCTTGGTACACAGAATAAACCCTGCAGCCCTGGCCTCCAGGGTAAACGTGGAAAATTGTTCCTACAGTGAGCAATCCACCTTGGGGTGGGACATAGGTGTGGATGTGGGAAGCAGAGACTGTGGTCCTCCAGATACTGAAACAGGGAAGGGGTTAAATGAGGAAAGCCAACTCCACTCCAAAGAAAAATCCACCCTGGCAATTGCAGAGGCCTCCAGCCTGCCTACCTGATCTTCAGCCAGCTGGAATTCCAAATTAAAGTCAACCAGTCAGCAGGCCCCACCTACCCACATACCAACCCTTTATTTAAAGGAGAGGCTATTGGAGAAAGAGACTTAGGCAAGCATAAAAGAAACTCACATTGCCAACTTCTATACCAATCAATTTAATCATTTATTCATAATATAAACTAAGAACCAGAGATCACCAGGCATTTGAGAAATAAACAGCATTAAAAAGCAGGACCATGATGAAAAAGTGACCTACAAGTTCAAGAGATAAGAATACAATGTTTATAATCCTAATTTTGTTCCCTTTTTTTCAAAGTCCAGGTTCCAGGCTTATATTATATAATCCTAATGTTTAACCTTTAATATTAATAACAATATTTAATTCTAAATTCTGCCCCAAGAAGAGAATTTTTATAATCCTAATATTTATCTCAAATTCAGAAGTATATGATACACCAAATATATGCAGCTAGGAAAAGGGACCAATCAGACAAAAAGAAAATGAACAAAACCTTTCAAATATGATTGTTGAAATTAAAAAATTAACTGGAAATCCTAAATAATAAAATGAGTGGGGATAAATACCAAGCTTGAGAGCTCAAAGATAAAGTCAAGGAAGAGCAATAAAAGAAGAGAATTTGCATGGACACAAAGAGGGAACAACAGACACCGGGGCCTATTTCAGGGTGGAGGGTGAGAGGAGGGAGAGGATCAGAAACAATAACAATTGGTACTTACTAAGCTTAGTACCTGGGTGACCAAATAATCTGTACAAGAAACCCCCATGAGTTTACCTACATAACAAATCTGTATTATGTACCCCTGAACCTAAAACAAAAGTATAAGAAAGAGAGTTTGGCAGTTCTTCAAAAGGTTGAACACAGAGTTATCATTTTATCCAGCAATCTCACTACTGTAAGAGAAATAAAAACGTATGTTCACACAAAACCTTGTAGACAAATGTTCAGCGCACCATTATTCATAATAGCCAAATGTGGAAACAACCCCAAATGTCCATCAAGACCACATAAGCAAAATGTGGTATAGCCATACAAGGATTATTCAGCTATAAAAAGAATGAAGTATTCACACATTCCACAATACAGATGAACCTTGAAAACATTATGCTAAATGACAGAAGCTAGACACAAAAGGCCACATACTGTATGATTCCATTTATATGAAATATCAAAAATAGGCAAATCAGCCAACAGGAAGTAGATGAGTGGTTGCCAGGGGTTGGAGAAGAATGGGTACTGGGTTTCGCTGGGTGAGAAAAATGTTCTGAAATTAGATAATGGCAATGGTTGAAAAACTTTCAATATACTAACACCTACTGAACTGTACACATTAAAATGGTGAATTTTATGGTATGTGAATTATACCTCAATAAACAAGAGAAAGTGAGAAAGCAAAAGAAAATTTGAAAGAAAAGTCAAGAGACACAAACTCCCACACCCATCCTGTAGGGGTTTCAGGAACAGAAAAAGGATGAAATAGGAAGAAATCTAAGAAATAATATAAAAGCTAAAGGAGGGATGAAGAGGCTAGGCATTGTGGCTCACACCTGTAATCCCGGCACTTTGGGAGGCCAAGGCAGGGGGATCACTTGACGTCAGGAGTTTGAGACCAGCCTGGCCAACATGGTGAAAACCCATCTCTACTAAAAATACAAAAATTAGCTGGGCATGGTGGTGCACACCTGTAATCCCAGCTACTCGGGAGGCTAAGGCAGGAGAATCCTTGAACCCGGGAGGTGGAGGTTGCAGTGAGCCAAGATCGCGCCACTGCACTCCAGCCTGGGCGACAGAGCAAGACTCTGTCTCAAAATAAACAGAAAGAAAAGAAGGGAAGGAAGGGACAGGAGGGACGGGAGGGAAGGAAGGGACAGGAGGGACAGGAGGGACAGGAGGGACGGGAGGGACGGGAGGGACAGGAGGGACGGGAGGGAAGGAAGGGACAGGAGGGACGGGAGGGACGGGAGGGACAGGAGGGACGGGAGGGACAGGAGGGACGGGATGGGGAAGGAAGGGACAGAAGGGGGGAAGGAAGGGATGCGGGGAAGAAAGGGACAGAAGGGGGAAGGAAGGGACAGGAGGGGGAAAGAAGGGACGGGAGGGAGAAAGAAGGGACGGGAGGGGGAAAGAAGGGACGGGAGCGGGGAAGGAAGGGACGGGAGCGGGGAAGGAAGGGACGGGACAAGACGGGACTGGAGGGAGGGAGGCAGGCAGGCAGGCAGGAGCAAATTAGTAAAAAGAGATTCCTAGAGACAATCTAGTAAAATTTACAGGCCTGAAATGAAAAGAAAAGCTAACTCAAACAAGTCACACAGAAGAGGGGAAAAAAAAAAAAAAAAAGGTAAGGTTTACCCGCAAGTCCTACAGAACTACAGTTAGTACAAGGAAGAGAGCTCAAACTCCAAAGCATGGCACAGAGGTAAGCCACTGAGAGGCCTTCTTGAAAACAAACAAAAAATACTACCAGCCAGGCGCGGTGGCTCACGCCTATAATCCCAGCACTTTGGGAGGCCGAAGCAGGTGGATCACCTGAGATCAGGAGTTCAAGACCATCTGGCCAACACGGTAAAACCTCATCTCTACAAAAATACAAAAATTAGCCGGGCATGATGGCAGGTGCCTATAATCTCAGCTACTCGGGAGGCTGAAGCAGAAGAATCACTTGAACCCGGGAGGCAGAGGTTGCAGTGAGCTGAGATTGTGCCACTGCACTCCAGCCTGAGTGACTGAGCGAGACTCCATCTCAAACAAACAAACAAAAACTACCAAATGATAAAATCTAATCAACCAAGAGAAGAACTACAGCAAAGAAACAGGAAAACTATGTTTTTAATTAAAAAATTAATGATGGATGAGCATTTACTTTACCTTATTCAAGTATAAAACTCTTATTTGAAAAATAGAAAAATTCCTCCTAAATTCATATCTCAAAAAGGCACTTGCCACAGTAAAAAGTAACCTATGTAATGAGAGAAGATATTTGTAATCATTTATCTGACAAGGGGTTAATATCTAGAATATATAAAAAATACCTACAACTCAACAACATAAAACTCAGTTCAAAAATTGGCAAATGACTTGACTAGATCTTTCTCCAAAGAAGATATACAAATAGCCAACAATCACACGAAAAGATGTTCAACATCACTAGTCACAAAATACAAATCAAAACCATAAGATACTACTTCACACCCATCAGGATAGCTGTTAGCAAAAAACAAAAACAGAAAACACTAATGTTCACAGCAGCATTGTTCACAATAGCCAAAAGATATAAACAAGCCAGTGCCCAACAACAGATGAAAAGATAAACAAAATGTAGTATATGCATACAACGGAATATTATTCAGCCTTAAAAAGGAATGAAATGCTGACACATGTTAGTTATAACATGGATGAACCTTGCAAATGAAACCAGCCCAATTGTCCTATAGAACTGATGTTTACAGTCTTTTAAAATAAACGTAGAAATTGACCCTCCCAGTCTTAAAACTTGAGGAAGTTACATTTGTCTTATCTGAGTTCCTTTCTTGGGAAACCAACCATCAGGCCTCCCAGATAGTTATCAAGGAACTGAAACTTACCAAATCACCATATCTGGACCATAAGACACCAGACCCCCTCACCCATTACAATTGCCTAACCAACTACCTGCTTCCTGTCGACCAATTCCTCTTCCTCACCCTTCCTTAATTCCTGTTTTCCCATACATGGTTATATTTCTTCCCTGCTAAATACATCCCTGGTTTAAGTCAGTTGAGGAGACAAATTTGAGACTGATCTCCCATCTCCTTAGCTGCAGCACCCAATTGAAGCCTTCTTCCCTAGCAACACTCATTGTCTCCGTGATTGGCTTTCTGTGCTGTGAGCAACAGGACTTAAACCAAACCCCTTGATATTTCAGTAGCAATATGAGGTACTCACCATAAGCAAATTCACAAAGATAGAATAAGTAGAGTATAGGTTACCAGGACTGGGGAAGGAAAGGGGAAGTTACTGTTTAATGGGTAAAGAGCTTCTGTTTAAGATGATGAAAAAGTTTTGGAAATGAATAGTGGTGATGGTTATACAACAATGAGAATGAACTAAATGCCATTATACACATAAAAATGGCTAAAATGGAATAATTTAAATTATGCATAATTTACAATTAACAAATTTTTTAAATTACAGTATTACACTATTACTATATGTGAATTATACCTCAAAGTTGACTGGCAAGGATAAAAGGATATACAATTTGATAAATACTCAATGTTGGAAGTTCTAACAAAAGGCATTTTAAACACATTGACTGGGATTATATATTGATACAATTTTTTTAAGAGTATTTCAGCAATTTTTCAGAAGTCACAAAAATATTTACTGCCTTCTATCCATCTGTTCTAATTCTACAAATCTTCCCTAAAGAGAAAAAGAAAAAGCAGGCACAAAGATTTATTCTCAAAAATGTTCATCAAAATATTTTTTACAACATTATAATACTATCCAAAAATAGTAAATAAAATGATCAGATATTCACAACATATAAAAAGTTTATCTTATGTATTATATATTTTATTTTTAAATGTTAATAACATTTACAATACGTAATATATATGTTACAGGAGAAAACAAACATAAAATTATATCATGTGATTCTAATTTTTTATATACAAAACAAAACTAAAGAATAAATATATCTACGTCAATAATAATTATCTCCCAGACTAAGTTAAGGACCCTTTATCATATGCTGTCAAGGTAATATAACCTGAGGTCAGAGAAAACCTCGCTGGAAGTGGCTTTGAATGGAGAAAGAATAAAAGAGGATTCCTACCAGAGAACTTGTCTACCTCAGTATCACTTTATTCAAATTAAAACTGTTTTACAATCAAACTTCAATTTTTAAAAGTGGGGGAAAAAAACAGTATGTGGGAATTTTGGTATCCAAGGGGATACTAAAACCAATCTCCGCACTGATACAGAAGGATGACTGTACTTGGAAATGATCTGGAATGTCTGTTTTAAAGTGTCAGCAGGGGGCACCCCATTCAAGGATATAACACGTTTTAAATAAAGGTGTTTAAATAAGTATTTCATTGATTCATTTTTAATGAGCATACCACGAGCCTTCTCAAAGTATTAAATACTCAACCATTACCTAAAAATCCTACTTTTTATTACCAGATTTTACTCTGGGAGAGTAACATTAGAAGATGTATAGTAAGAACTACCCTTATTATTAAGCATTTTCTAAACTTCTATTGGTTCACCCATATTTCACCAACATAGAAGAATAATTATTATCATACCAGTGCCACAATCCACAAAATCCTTTCGCCTCCATTTTTTCATGTGCCTGTCCTAACAATCATAAGATAAGCAAGCTTGATGATAATAACTACAACTTCTACAACCCCAACCCCATTGTAAATGAAATACCCACTAAGAATCAGGCACTATACAAGGTATCTCATATATTTACCCCATTCAAAGTTGAATAATTACCAAAAATCTATGAAGTAGTTATCCCATCCCAATTTTACAGATGAGGAAACTGAGGCTCAGCAATTAAAGTACTTGGCCCAGAAAGCTGATCTTTGATCCACACCCAGGTCTGTCTGAATCCTAAACCTATGCCATTTCCTTGTCCCACCCACAGTCCCCAGGAAGCAGAGATTGAGAAAAAGATAATCATTTGGCCAAGTCTTATTGGCAAACAGAACCCAGAGCCTTCTAACACTTGATCTACTGTGCTCTCCACCTGGTATGTTGCTTCTGTAAAAAGCAAGGACACTTCCTTCCATCGGGAGTTTATAAATCATAATCCCATTAGATTGTAAATAACATCTAGGGAAGCTATGTGCTACATGAGGGAAAGATAAGGGTGGCCAAGGGAAACTTCGAGGAAGTATAACTAAATTAATACACAGGGATCAGGGTTTAAGTATTTTATAATCAATACTCAAAACAGTAACAGTTAGCCAGGCACAGTGGCTCACACCTGTAATCCTAACGCTTTGGGAGTCAGAGATGGGAGAATCACTTGAGCCCAGGAGTTCAAAACCAGCCTGTGCAACATAGTGAGAGACCTTGTCTCTAAGAAAATAAAAAAAAATAACAGTTAATAAAGTTTCCAGGAGTACCTTAGATAATCCCAGAATTGTATTTATAATATTAGGAGAAGGGCTATTTTTAATATTCTAAAATTTATCATTGGAATGCCCATAAAAATTGCCTATGAGTAGAGTCATCATTACATCAGAATAATTTATGATAATTATTTAGGACTCTGCTTTTGATAAATATGTGCTCTGTAACTACTTAATAAAGTCATGAAAAATAATTTTTAAAATATAAACGTTACTTACATATCCCAGTTTGGAGCTATCCGCAAATGCTGGATTAGCAATTGGAACTAGAATAAGAAATTTAAATGCAAAGAAAAGAAAAAATTAAAATGTTTAAGTCACAAAACACAGAAAATGACAGCAAAGTTAACAGCTCAGGACTTTATACAAAGGAAATTTACACTGTACACCAAAAATGGTATTTACTAAATTACAAAGGCACTAGTATACGAATAAGATTAAAATAAAAACTAAGAACAGTATTTTTAGTTTCTCCTACCACTTTATATTCGCTAAATGACTGCCCTTACCTGATAGACACACACCAACTATCAAAAAAAGTAACCTTAATACTATCCTGGAAGCAAATGAACTTAAATTTTTTCAAGCCAATTCCCAAATGAGGGACCACTATAGAAAACACCTCCGAACCACTGTAATTCCTCTCTGAGGATGACTTCAAAAACTCTGGCAATCGATGCTTAAACATGAGCCAAAAGAAACAAAAACCAAAAAAACTCTGACAAATTCCCTTGAGCTTACCAATAGACCAAGAAAGTCCAAAAAGTAATATTCCCAGGGGAAGAGGAAAAAAAAATGTCTTAGAGGATTGATGTCTTCCTTCAATGTCACATCAGAAACCCTGCAGTTTACCAGATGACCCAGTAAAGGAACCGACACCCCCAACCCATTCCACATGGGGAGTTCATTCCAGTCACTAATGAGAAGGTAAAAGGTCTGTCTTATGATATCACCTTTTTTTATTTTTATTTTTTGAGATGGAGTTTCACTTTTTTTGCCCAGGCTGGAGTGCAGTGGTGCGATCTCAGCTCACTGCAACCTCTGCCTCCCGGGTTCAAGTGATTCTCCTGCCTCAGCCTCCCAAGTAGCTGGGATTACAGGAGTGCACTGCCACACCCAGCTGATTTTGTACTTTTAGTAGAGACGGGGTTTCACCATGTTGGCCAGGCTGGTTTCGAACTCCTGACCTCAGGTGATCCACCCACCTTGGCCTCCCAAAGTGCTGGGATTACAGGCGTGAGCCACCGCGCCCAGCCTGATTTCAGATTTTTTTTTTAATCTTACAAGTTAACATAAAATGGAAACCTGAGTATTACAAACAAACAAACAAAACAAGTTCAAAATCACCATCTACTGTCATCTACTTTAGGACCTAAGGATTAAGCAGAGGATAATTTTCATAAACCTAAAATCGTGATAAATCAGTTTTTTCGTGGTAGTTAAATCAAACTGATATTTTAGCACTTGTTTGAGCCTCTATAAAAACACAAATTAAAATGCATAAGGCATGTCACAGAGGCCTACCAGGGGGGAATGGAGGAGCCTGGTGGCCACCTCCTGGTGACCAGCCACCACGCACAAATAGCAAAGGAGATTCAGCTTGGCTCGGGAGGCCCCCATGCTCTTCTCAGTGGAGTCGATCTGCGAGCACACTTGTTGCAAAAAGTCATTCCAATCTTGATCTTTCAGAAATAATAACTTATCCACTGCCATGGAAAGAAAATAATAAAAGTACATATGATGAGAAAAAGAACTGCTGGAAACATTACATAAGAAATAAACACAGAATTACAACAGCTAAGATGAGGACAAACATTACACTGTCAAAACCAAAAATACTCCAAAGATGACACTATTTTTATTCGTCCTTCTATATTCCTAATCTCTTTATCTATCCACGGAAACTTTCTAACCACTTCAATGGAAAACTATACTTTCAAATAAAGCAGATGTCTAAAGCAGAACTGTCCCACAACCTACACTATAACAAAATACAAAGTTCAATACAACTGGAGTAAAAGACAAAAGAGCCTTTGTATAAATAAATCAATTCTCAAATATTGAGAAAAGCACAACTCCTACAGTTCTTAAAAAGTTCCAATTAAATTATTGTAAAAAAAATAACGAGAATAACATGATAGCTAAAAATCACCTGAAATTCCTACCTCCAAATCCCTATACAAAAAAAAGGCAAAATCTAGGAAATGTGATACCCCCTAAAATTAACATATTTTTGGCTGATCTCTATCTTTAGACAAAATAAATTGTAAATATAATCTCCTAAATAACTCAAAGAAGAAAAGGGAAATAGTATTTCCAGGTAATAATTCTCTAGGTTTGCGTAAATAGTCCTACTTGGCACTGAAAGCACTATTAATAATACTTTGCTTCACTTGGCCTTTCAAAAACGTCCTTCTACACAGTTTCTTTTTTGTTTTTATCAGTAATTAAGTTGACCAATATAAACCCTTAGCTGGTTTATTTAAACCTAAATATATTTTAAATTTACTTCAAATCATAGATTCTACTCTAGCCACGATGAATAATTCTCCCCAAATCGAGTTTAACAGCTTAAAATATAATTTGTTAAACAAAAAAACCAATTTAAGGTATGTAAAAATTTCTGATGGTCACCCTAAATAAGACTTTCGTTAGCTCAACAGAAATGTAATAATTATCCCTTAAGTATCTCCACTCCCACACCACCTCCACAGTCATGAACCACCTAGTCCCATTCTCAAATGTCCTGGTCCCTCTAATAGAATCCCAATCCTTCATTGTTGTCCCCAACCCTGTGCACCTATACCAGCCATAAATGGTGGAAATTCAACCAGCTCTAAGAAGGGAAGGGAGGAGAAGACCTCCCACCCACTCTACAGGAAAACTTGCCCAGATCTACAGGAACCTCCCCACCCACAATAGGACTGGGCAGCCCAGACTCAGCTAAGAAATGTCAACAGCTGGCACAAATGAATTACAGATTGTTCGCAATTCGTGTAACACTGCCCCAAGAATATAGCCAATTGTCAAGACAAAATAAATTTAGTTATTCGCATATATTCTATTTGCAAATAAATTTCATATTTGTATCTGTATACAAAGAGTCTACATGTTCGATAAGTCCTTTATGATCCTACCTGAATATGTTGGTAGATGCAATATTTTTGCATCAAATTTAACTGGTGGCTGTTTCATTATCTGTGGTTAAAAAAAAAAGAAAGCTTTTGAGACAATTTTTAAGATGGATATCTGTCTCCTTATATGTCCCTTATGTCAGATAATAAATCAATGAGGACAAAAAAAGAATGTGCAAAATTTGTTACCAAAAAGAATAAGTACAATGACTTTTCGGATTAAAACACACAAATATAGATAATATTTTTTATAATCATTTCAACTGATATCTGTAATAAAATAAAGCTTCATAGAAAACATTCACTCCTATCTTGGCTTACTTTTTAGCTAATTTACCTCTAATTAGAAATTCAGTCATTCAACAAATATCTATTGGGTACCTGCCAAGGTAAGGCTCTATGCCAAGTGCTAATGGGGATACAAAGATATAAAAGACACAATCCTATTTTCAGAGAGCTGACATCCTAGTTGGGAAGATGAGACAAACATTCGATAAACAACAAAATATTTCACAATTCAAAACATGCAGGACATAACTACAGAGAAAACACTGGACAGAAAGAATTTTTTTGTAAATAGTAGTTTAGAGCATACAGCAAGCACTTTAGTTGATATAGTTAGGACTGGGTTTACAGAGAGGTAGATGGTGGGTTGAGGTCTTGAAGGATGGTTAATGGTTATATCAGAGAAGACACCACTCCAGGAAGCCATAATAGCATGAATTGGAAAGTGCACAATTATTAATCAAGTATTATGCCACTCCAATTACCACATTCTACTGCCCTCCAAAAGGAGGAACAGATAGGGATTATCCTGCCTGACTAACACTATACCAATTTTAATTCCCAGGTTTTGCTAACTATACTACAGACCTATAAGATGTGAACATTAAGAGCAGCTGGGCAAAAGGTATACAGGAACTCTCAATTATTTTTGAAACTTTTCTCTAAGACTAAAAGTAGTTAAAAATTAAAAGTTAAACACAAAAATTTCTACTGATTAAGGCTTCCCAGAAACTATCAAATATGGTTATAAGAGGGAAAAAAAGAAACACAGAATATCGTCTAAAGCAAGCCTGTCCAACCCGTAGCCCATGGGCTGCATGCAGCCCAAGACGGCTTTGAAAGTGGCCCAACACAAATTTGTAAACCTTCTTAAAACATTGTAAGATTTTTTTTGCAATTTTTTTTGTTTTTTTAGTTCATCAGCTATCGTTAGTGTATTTTATGTGTGCCCCAAGACAATTCTTCTTCCAATGTGGCCCAGGGAAGCCAAAAGATTGGACACCCCTGGTAAAGATAACACAAATTGTTCTAGAAAGCCCACGTTGAAAATGCCCCAATGCTCATCAAACTTAGCATAATAAAGTTACTCTGCCAGACATATGAACTCACAAAAAGAAGTAGCTCCATTATGAAAAATAGCTAAATAATCTATATGAAATGCTGTCTATCTAGAAAATAAATATGAATTCAAGAACCTTCATGGTCTAAACCACAGTAATGTTCCCAATGAGATAAGAAGAAAGAGTCACGAATTAATACAGAAAAAGACATTTAAAAATAAGAAAAAGAAGCAGGAAAATTAAAATAGAGAAAAAGTAGTGGAATGTGAGTATGTTGGGGAGCTGGAAGTCAAGACAAAACAGAGGGACTTAGAAATGAATTTGTTTTTTAAAGTAGATACTCATTATCCCCTAGCAAGAAAGTATTATATTCCAAAAGACAAGAAGCAAAAAAACTCACACTGGTTTAGAAGTACATTGTGAACTACGACTTCGCAAGCTCCCAGAATGTCTCCCCATCGTCTCCCCTGCAGTCTTAACAACCTGTGAGAGGGTAGGGCTTCTGTGTGATCTGCCTGCCCAGCCCAGCCTGGTAAGCAGTGCCCTCTGACTGCTTCTGCCTTCGAAATACATCAGAGACTAGAATATTTAGAGTGATTCACATTAGTGCATACGGAGAAACAAAAGGACTGAGAGCTAAGGTCTGAGGTCAAGAGGCTGGCAACCCCTCCATGGCATGTGGAAGAAAGCAGTAGTGAGAGGCAGCAGAGCTGACTCATTCAAAACAGAGGGGAGAAAACTTAGAACTCCAGTGAAGTGGAAGTGAAGGCAGAGGAAAGGGTTGCAGACAGAGGGGGAGCTGCAAATGCAGACATGCAGCACAAATGACACAGAAGCAGACAAGAGAAACAGGAAAGATTATACAGTAAATAATATTCTGAATGAAAATCTCATGCAGATTTCAGATCTCAGTAAAGTCTACAACTCAGTTGTTAGAGTGTCTTTCTGCACCTTTGGATTGTCGATAATGGGGGTGACAACAAGATCTGAGTCCATGTAGATAAGCTCTCTCATCTGGGATTCCAGGTCCTGCTGACTCAGGTGTCCACTTGTAATCTGAAATGAGAACAAAAATTAGACTTTGTTTCTGCGACTAATGTAGATCTTTAAAACACTGAACCAGTAAGATGCTGAGGAAGACACCACTGTAAAATATCACCTATATCAATGTACTTCAACTGCTATTCAAGATGGTTGCAGTCTCATTTGATTTTCACAAAAATCCTAAACTGTAGGCACCATCATTCCCATTTTACAGATAAAAATATAAAACTCTGAGAAAGTAACTGAATTGCTCATGTTACCACTAAGTCTGGCTAGGACTAGAAAAAATATCTTTACAATTCAATGTTCTAAACTGTGATGAGGCAAATTGGTTTTTCCATAACAGCATGGCTTCCTTTTTTTTTTTTTTTTTTTTTTTTGAGGCGGAGTCTCGCTCTGTCCCCCAGGCTGGAGTACAGTGGCGTGATCTCGGCTTACTACAAGCTCTGCCTCCCGGGTTCACGCCATTCTCCTGCCTCAGCCTCCCAAGTAGCTGGGACTACAGGCGCCTGCCACTGTGCCTGGCTAATTTTTTTGTACTTTTAGTAGAAACAGGGTTTCACCGTGTTAGCCAGGATGGTCTCGATCTCCTGACCTCATGATCCACCCGCCTCGGCCTCCCAAAGTGCTGGGATTACAGGCGTGAGCCACCACGCCCAGCCTTTTTTTTTTTTTTTTTTTTGAGATAGAGTCTCACTCCATCACACAGGCTGGAATGCAGTGGCACAATCTCGGCTCACCGCAACCTCTGCCTCCCGGGTTGAAGCAATTCTCCTGCTTCAGCCTCCCAAGTAGTGGAATTACTGGTGTATGCCACCATGCACTGCTAATTTCTGCATTTTTAGTAGAATCGGGGTTTCATCATGTTGGCCAGGCTGGTCTCAAACTCCTGGTCTCAGGTGATCCACCCACCTTGGCCTCCCAAAGTGCTGGGATTATAGGCGTGAGCCACGCGCCTGACCAACGGCTTTATTTTTCATTCACAGAATGTTAATCAATTTATTTCTGCTTTACAGAATATTCAATGTGAAATTGAAGCTGTAACATAAAAAAAATTTTCAGACTTAAATACAGACATGCTACCTAAGTATTAAACCTCAATTATTTATTAAGCCTAGTTAGAGTTGATACATAATGAAATGAATCAGCAGATATTCACCATCAGTTATTCCTTTGAGATGGTTCTTTGTGCTCTATTTAAACATAATTTGTATTCCTAGTGCTATGCCTCAGTATTTCCCAACAGGGAAAAAAAAAAGAGAGAGAGAATTTATGCTTAAGAACCTTAGAAGAAACAACAACTAGCAAACTAAATAAAATAGAAAAGTAAATCAGTGAAGTAAGGAATAAGGAAAATATATTACCCAAAACTGAGTGAGGAAGGGGCATGGATAAAGGAACAGAGGAGTTAGCTAAGAAAGTTCCTGGAAACCCAAGCTGCCCCATGCAACTCAGACAAAAGACAAGAAAACACAAAAAGAGGCTGGGTGCAGTGGCTTAGGCCTGTAATCCCAGCACTTTGGTAGGCCGAGGTGGGCACATCACGAGGTCAGGAGTTCGAGACCAGCCTGACCAACATGGTGAAACACTATCTCTACTAAAAATACAAAAACTAGCCAGGCATGGTGGCAGGCGCCTGTAATCCCAGCTACTTAGGGGGCTGAGGCAGGAGAATCGCTTGAACCTGGGAGGCGGAGGTTGCAGTGAGCCGAGATTGCGCCATCGCACACCAGCCTAGGTGACAAAGCGAGACTCCACCAAAAAAAAAAAGAAAAAAAAAAAAAAAAAGGCCCACAAAGAATGAAGAGGAAGTTTGTTTAAAACAAGAAAATCTAAGTTTAAGAACATGGACTTTCAATTAAAGAAAAAAAAAGATGGACTTTCATGGTAAAAAGACAGGGGTAAACTCACATTGCCAAAAAAAAAGATGGACTTTAAAGGCAAAAAGACAGGGGCAAACTTAACATTGCTGCTTGTTAATTATGTGCTCTTAGGGAAGATAAAAAAAGCTTTGTTTTCTTCATCTATAACAAAGATTAAAACAAACAAGCTTTCAGGTTTGTGAAGAATAAACACAAAGCACTTAAAACAATGCCTGGCACTGCTTGAGAGAAGACAGTGATAGTTAATGAAGACATTTAAATATATACATCATACTTGCTTCAGTGGAGAATGGATGGAGGGGAGCAATGGAGAACTGAGGGGACCAGTTAGCAGGTTACTGCAAAGCCTGGATGGAAAGGATGGTGTCTTGAGTGAGGAAGGGGGCAGAAGGAAAGAAAAGAAGTCAATGATAGAGCAAAGGGCTGGATATCCCTGCTGATTTAACACTGAGGAGGAACTGCTAGTAAATTATATTGGTCCGTAAAGTAAGACAACAATATTTGAAAGAGGTGGCCAAATTATCTTCACGTATAGATAATATAACTGAACATCCAAAAAGCCAAAATTAATCAATGGGAAAACTCTTAGAAATAAGGTAAGAATTAGGCCAGGCATGGTGGCTCACACCTGCAATCCCAGCACTTTGGGAGGTCCAGGTGGGCGGATCACCTGTGGCCAGGAATTCGAGACCAATCTGGCCAAAATGGTGAAACCCCATCTGTCCTAAAAATACAAAAATTAGCTGGGTGTGGTGGCGGGTGCCTGTGGTCCCAGCTACTCAAGAGGCTGAGGCAGGAGAATCACTTGAACCTGGGAGGCAGAGGCTGCAATGAGCCAAGATCACACCGCTGCACTCCAGTCTGGGCAAATAGAGCGAGACTCTGTCTCAAAGAAAAAAAAAAAAAAATGTAAGATTAGTAAGGTGGACCAATTAAAAAATTGTATGCAAAAATTAATTTCCTACAGGTAAACTGAATGTATGCACGAATGCCATATAACAAATATCCCACTCACAACAGCAAAAATATATAAAATAAAATGTTCAGGAATAAACTAAATGATCAATAATTGCAATCAGATCATAATCATTAAATGAAAATAACTGTTATAAAATTATATTCCCTTGTTTCAAAATGAACACATATGTATAAAACCAGAAGCAGTAATATCAAAATGTATGAGACATATGAGGTTACAATGAACACAATCGTGCCAGTATCAAAATGTATGAGACGTATGAGGTTACAGTGAACTACAATTGTGCCACTGCACTCCAGCCTGGGCAAAAGGCTCTTAAAAAAACAAACAAAAAAAGTAATCAGTGTTTACTCGGGAATTATATCGTAAATAATTTTTCTATTTTCTTTGTCCTCTTTTACATTTTACAAGTTTTTTACTATTATATATGTTTCGTAATAGAATAAAAAGTATCATTTAAAAATTATAAAACATAAGGCCAAGCACAGTGGCTCACACCTGTAATCCCAGCTCTTTGGGAGGCCAAGGCCAGCAGATCACTTGAGTCGAGGAGTCTGAGACCAGCCTGGGCAACATGGGGAAACCTCTACTAAAAATACAAAAAATTAGCCAGGCATGGTGGCGCATACTTGTAGTCACAGTTACTCAGGAGGCTGAGATGAGAGAATCACCTAAGCCCAACAAGTTGAGGCTGCAATGAGCCATGATCATGCCCCTCCACTCCAGCCTAGGTGACAGGAGTGAGGCTCTGTCTCAAAAATAAATAAATAAATAGATAGATAGATAGATATGTAAAATAAACTACCTTAGGTATTCACATTATTGATTATATTTTCTCAATAGAATGATTATATACTCTTCTTTATAACCATCTGCCAGAAGAGCTTCAACATCTATTGCATTTCAAAATGAATTTTTTAATTTACATTGATTTTCTATTTCACATAACCAAAAAATTAGCACAGTGAGATTTTATTATAACCCATTTATACTAAATTTCAAAGCAGAAATAAGCTTCACATGGTCCAAATACACTTCACATTACATCAAAACTACAGTAAAAACTAAAAGCAATTATATTTGTCAAGCAATAAGTAGCATAAAAATAACTTAGAATTAATTCAAAGTAGTTCTGCATTCAACACAACTATGATTGAAAGAAATTAAAGAAAACCTAAGTAAGTATAAATACATCCTGTGTTCGTGGAGGAAAACTTAACATTGTTAAAATGGCAGTACTTCCTAAATTGATCTACACATTCAATGCAACTGTGATTAAAATCCCAGCTGGCTCCTTTGAAGAAACTGACAAGCTGATCTTAAAATTCATATGGAAATGCAAGTGACCCAGTACAGCCAAAACCACCTTAAAAATTTTTTTGGAGAATTCATACTTTCTGATTTCAAAGCTTACTAAAGAGCTACAGTAATCAAGAGTGTGCCACTGGTATAAGGACAGATGAATAGATAACAGAACAGAATCCAGAAATAAACCTTCACATATACAGTCAATCGATCTTCAGTAAGGGTTCCAAGACAATTCAATGGGGAAAGAATAAGCTTTTCAACAGATAGCGCTGAGACAACTGGATGTTTCGATGCAAAACAATGAAGCTATACCCCCCTACTTCATGCCACATGCAAAAATTAACTCAAATGGATAAAATAGCTAAATCTAAGAGATACTAATAAAACTATAAAACTCTTAGAAGAAAACATAGGCAGAAACTTTTGTGAGCTGGGAGTAGCAATGGTTTTTTTAGATATTACACCAAAAGCACAAGCAGCAAAAAACACAAACGAAAAAAGATAAATTGGACTACATCAAAATTTAAAACTTTTGTGCTTCAAAGGACACCATCAAGAAAGAAAAAAGACAATCCAGAAAAAGGGAGAAAATTGTTATAACTCCTATCTAGAATATGTAAAAAATTCTTACAACTAAATAAAGAGATAAATAACCCAATTAAAAATAGGTTAAATTTTTGAATAAATATTTCTCCAAAGAAAATAGACAAAATGGCCAATAAACACATAAAAAGATACTCAACATCATTAGCCATCAGGTAAATGCAAATCAACACCACTAAGACATAGAAATTCACACCTACTAGCTGGGCGTGGTGGCTCACGTCTGTAATCCAAACACTTTGGGAGGCAGAGACAGGTGGATCATTTGAGGTCAGGAGTTCCAGACTAGCCTGGCCAACATGGTGAAACCCTGTCTCTACTAAAAATACAAAAATTAGCCAGGTGGGCCGGGCACAGTGGCTCACGCCTATAATCCTAGCACTTTGGGAGTCCGAGGCGGGCGGATCATGAGATCAGGAGATCGAGACCATCCTGGCTAACACGGTGAAACCCCGTCTGCACTAAAAACACAAAAAATTAGCTGGGCATGGTGGCAGGCGCCTGTAGTCCCAGCTACTCGGGAGGCTGAGGCAGGAGAATAGTGTGAAACCGGGAGGCGGAGCTTGCAGTGAGCCGAGATTGTGCCACTGCACTCCAGCCTGGGCGACAGAGCAACACTCCATCTCAAAAAAAAAAAAAAAAAAAAATTAGCCAAGTGGTAGTGGCATGCACCTGTAATCCAAGCTACTTGGGAGGCTGAGGCAGAAGAATCGCTTGAGCCTGGGAGACAGGTTGCAGTGAGTCAAGATCATACCACTGCACTTCAGACTGGGTGACAGAGTGAGATACTGTCTCAATCAATCAATCAATGGAATTTCACACCTGCTAGATGTGAAATAGGATGGCTATCATAAGAAAGACAGGCAATGCAGCACCATTCACAATAGCCAATAGGTGGATGCAACCCAAGTATTCATCAACAGATGAAAAGATAACAAAGCACATTAAATACACACAAGGGAATATTATTCAGCCTTTAAAAAAATGAAATTCTGGCACATGCTACAACACGGATGAACGTTAAAGACATTATGCTAAGTGAAATAAGCCAGGCACAAAAGGACAAATACTATATGAGACCACTTTTTTTTTTTTTTTTTTGAGACCAAGTCTTGCTCTGTCACCAGGCTGGAGTGCAGTGGCACAATCTCGGCTCACTGCAACCTCCATCTTCTGGGTTCAAGCGATTCTCCTGCCTCAGGCTCCCAAGTAGCTGGGACTACAGGAACGTACCACCAGGCCCAGCTAATTTTTCTATTTTTAGCACAGACAGGGTTTCACCATGTTGGCCAGGATGGTCTCAATCTCTTGACCTCGTGATCCACCTGCCTCAGCCTCCCAAAGTACTGGGATTACAGGTGTAAGCCACCGCGCCTGGCTGGCCTATATGAGACCACTTATGCCAGCGGTCCCCAAACTTTTTGGCATCAGGAACCAGCTTTGTGGAAGACAATTTTTCCATAGACAAGGTTGGGGGAGATGATTTTTGGATGATTCAAGTACATTACATTTATTGTGCACTTTATTTCTATTATTATTACATTGTAATATATAATGAAATAATTATACAACTCACTATAACAGAATCAGTGGGAGCCCTGAGCTTGTTTTCCTACAAGTAGACAGTCCCATCTAGGGGTGATGGGAGACAGTGACAGATCATCAGGCATTAGATTCTCAAAAGGAGCACACAACCTAGATCCCTCACATGCACAGTTCACAACAGGGTTCATGCTCCTATGAGAATGTAATGCCACTGCTCATCTGACAGGGGGCAGAGCTCAGACAATAATGCAGGTGTAGATTGAGAGCAGCTGCAAATACAGGTGACGCATCACTCACTTGCCCGCCACTCACTTCCCGCTGTGTGGCCTGGCTCCTAAGAGGCCACAGACCAGCAGCAGTCCATGGCCGGGGGGATGAAGACCCCTAATTTATGCAATGGACCTAGAATAGGCACATTCATAGAGGATGAAGGTATAATAGTGGTTACCAGGGGCTAAAGGTAATGGAAAATGGGCAGTTATTATTTAATGGGTACAGAGTTTCAATTTGGGATGATGAAAAATTTCTGGAGATAGATGGTGGAAATAGTTGCACAACAACGTGAATGTACTTAATGCTACTTGAACTATATACTTAGAAATGATTTAAAATAGTACATTTTATGTAATGCATTTTTTACCACATTTTTAAAGACAATACCAAATGTTAGTGAGAATGTATAAAAATTGATACCCTCATACACTGCTGGTTAGAACGTAAAACAGTGCAGATGCTTTGAAAAACAGTTTGACAATTCTTCAAAAAGTTAAGGCCAGGTGCAGTGGCTCATACCTATAATCCCAGTGCTTTGGGAGGCTGAGACAGGAGCATCGCTTGAGCTCAGGAGTTTGAGACCAGCTTACGCAAAATAGTGAGACCCTGTCTTTACAAACAATTTTTTGTAAACTTAGCCGGGTGTGGTGGCATATGCCTGTAGTTCCAGGTACTTGGCAGACTAAGGCAGGACGACCACTGGAGCCAAGGAGGTCCTGGCTGCAGTGAGCTATGATTGTACCACTGTACTCCAGCCTGGATGACAGAGTGAGACATTAACCCAAAAACGAAAAGTTAAACAAGGAGTTAACACATGACACAGCAATTCCACTCCCAAATATTCACCAACTGATGACTGGAAAAAAAAAAAAGATGTTGTATATACAACAAATTATTTGACAATAAAAAGGAATCTAGTACTGATACATGCTACAACTTGGATAAATCTTGAAAATATATGTTAAAAAGGCCAGGCGCGGTGGCTCATGCCTGTAATCCCAGCACTATGGGAGGCCGAGGCGGGCAGATCATGAGGTCAAGAGATCAAGACCATCATGGTCAACATGGTGAAACCCCGTCTCTACTAAAAATACAAAAATTAGCTGGACATGGTGACGCACGCCTGTAGTCCCAGCGACTCGGTAGGCTGAGGCA
This sequence comes from Pan troglodytes, assembly GCF_028858775.2. Taxonomy (NCBI): domain Eukaryota; kingdom Metazoa; phylum Chordata; class Mammalia; order Primates; family Hominidae; genus Pan; species Pan troglodytes. The sequence continues at coordinate 45,918,801 of NC_086015.1, forward strand.
GGAGAATTGCTTGAATCCGGTAGGCGGAGGTTACAGTGAGCCAAGATTGCGCCACTGCACTCCAGCCTGGCGACAGAGCAAGACTGTCTCCAAAAAAAAAAAAAAAAGAAAGAAAGAAAGAAAGAAACAAACATAACATAAACTAAGTGGAAAAAGCTAGTAACGAAAGACCACATATTGTATGATTCCATTTATAGAAAATGCACAGAACAAGTAAAATAATAAAGACAAAAAAGATAAACGTATACTAGTGGTTGCCTAGTACAAGCATGGAAAAGTACCGGAGAAACATGGGGTGGCGGGGGCAGTGACTGCTAATGGGTAGTTTCTTTGTTGGATGATGAAAGAATTCTAAAACTGTGGTGATAGTTGCACACCTCTGAATATGCTAAAGGTCCCTGAATTTTACCCTTTTATTTATTTATTTTTTTTAAAGAGGTGGGTCTCACTCTGTCACCCAGGCTGGAGTGCGGTGGCGCTGTCATTGCTCACTGCAGCCTCAAACTCCAGGGCTCAAGCAACCCTCCCACTTCAGCTTCCCATGTGGCTAGGGCTACAGGTGTGCACCACCAAACCCAGCTAATTTTTTTTTATTTTTTATGAGGACAGGGTCTCGCTATGTTGGCCAGGCTGGTCTCCAACTCCTGGCCTCAAGTGATCCTCCTGTCTCAGCCTCCCAAAGTGCAAGAATTACAATTCACATCCAGCCTGAATTGTTCACCTTAAATAGGTAAATTGTATGGTATGTCAACTGTATCTCAAGGAAAGTCCTACCAAAAAGAACCATGAAGCAACTAAATGGGATATCTCTCTCAGAGTACTTACAAGAAAAACCTATAATGATCAGCAAAGATGACCTTATTGTAAATTTTGTAATTATTAACATAATTCATTTACCAAATTACAATTATTCTTGTGAGCTTCTACATCTTATGTAGGAAGAAAATTTCCCAAGTCTGCTCACCTTGGTCAGAGGAGAAGTCTTCTGTGGTGAACAGTGAGTCATATCCTCACCAGGACTTACTTCCACTGCAGTGCTAGTTCTGGGAGTAGGACGAGAACTGAAAAATACAAACCAGTTAACATTATTCAATTCCAGACAGTTTATTCTCTGTTTACTGTTTTCTGGAAGAAAACAAGTCTCATGAAAAATGGTAGAGTATGATGATTCCATATACTGTCACTAAAAAAGTCTAGATCTAATTTATGTTTATATAATTTTTATAACTGCTATTAATTTCCTGGCTAATGTATTATTTCTTTTATTTATACTTTCCATGCCATATACAGTATTTTCCTTTCTAACTAGAAACCTTCAAGCATTAATTTCTATAAATGTCTTCTGGAATAGGCAGGATTAACATAAATAAAATAGATCAGATATTCTACAAAGAATGAAAAATATTTGTAGCTATATATCATTAAATATTTGAAAAGGAAATTACCCTGGCACCTATTTAAAATAAGTAACAAGGAAGTTACAATCCATACCTATTTGTAATGATTCTTCCTACACATATAAATGCCTGCCATACCGTATGGGCCACTGTACTTTTCCTGGATCCATGGTTTTGAGCTTTTCACTTTTTTTTTCTTTTTGAGATGGAGTCTTGCTCTGTCGCCCAGGCTAGAGTACAGTGGCACGATCTCGGCTCACTGCAACCTCCACCTCCTGGGTTCAAGCGATTCTCGTGCCTTAGCCTACCGAGTAGCTGGGATTACAAGCGCCCGCCACTGCACCAGGCTGATTTTTGTATTTTTAGTAGAGACAGGGTTTCACCATCTTGACCAGGCTGGTCTGGAACTCCTGACCTCATGATCCACCCGCCTCAGCCACCCAAAGTGCAGGGATTACAGGCATGAGCCACTGTGCCCGGCCTGAGCTTTTCACATTTTAAGAAATCCTTCCCATCAGATCATTAATATTTTTTAATTATTTCCTTCAGGGCCGAGTGCAGTGGCTTACTCCTGTAATCCCAGCACTTTGGGAGGCCGAGGTGGTCAGATCACTTGAGGTCAGGAGTTTGAGACCAGTCTGCCCAATATGGCAAAACCCCGTCTCTACTAAAAATACAAAAATTAGCCAGGCATGGTAGCAGGCACCTGTAATCCCAGCTACTTGGGAGGCTGAGGCAGGAGGATCACTTGAACTCAGGAGGCGGAGATTGCAGTGAGCCAAGTTCAAGCCACTGCACTCCAGCCTGGGTGACAAAGCAACACTCCATCTCAAAAAAAAAAAAAAAATTAGCCCAGCATGGTGGTGCATGCCTGTAGTCCCAGCTACTTGGGAGGCTGAGGCAGAAGAATAGCTTCAACAGTGTAGGTGAAGGTTGCAGTGAGCAAAGACCGCACCACTGCATTCCAGCCTGGGCAACAGAGCAAGACTCCATCTCAAGAAAAAAAAAAATTATCATCTTCAAATTCCCAAGTATCAGGATCCTCAACTCTCATTCACTTATCTGTTGATCCCCTCATTAAACATATACTTATATAGCACATAAAATACAATATACCAGAAAATCTAGGAGGTTCTAAAAAGTTAAATTTAAAATGTATAAAATGGGGCAGGCACTGTGGCTCATGCCTGTAATTCTCAGCACTTCGAGAGGCCAAGACAGGGAGATCACCTGAGCTCAGGAGTTCGAGGCCAGCTGGGCAACTCGGAGAAACTCCATCTCTACTAAAAATACAAAAAAAATTAGCCAAGCCTGGTGGCACAGCCCTGTAATCCCAACCACTTGGGAGGCTGAGGCATGAGAATCGCTTGAACCAGGGAGGTGGAGGCTGCAGTAAGCCGAGATCATGCCACTGCACTCCAGCCTGGGCGACAGAGCAAGAGTCTGTCTCAAAAAATATATAAATAAATAAATAATAAATAAAATGTGTAAAATGTATATAGATAAACATCCATTACATTTAAATATGGGTAAAACATATCAGGAATTTTATCATTATAACCACTATTTCATGAAATAAAACTATTTCTCTACGTTAAAAAATATTTTAAATACTTTAAATATTTACATACTACTAAATTTTTTTTTTTTTTGAGATGGTGTTTCACTCTTGTCCCCCAGGCTGGAGTGCGATGGCGCGATCTCAGCTCATTGCAACCTCCACCACCCGGGTTCAAGTGATCCTCCTGCCTCAGCCTCCTAAGTAGCTGGGATTACAGACACCCACCAGCACGTCCAGCTAATTTTTTTTTTTAGCAGAGACGGGTTTTTGCCATGTTGTCCAGGCTTGTCTCAGTCTCCTGACCTCAGGTGATCCGCCTGCCTTGGCCTCCCAAAGTGCTGGGATTACAGGCATGAGCTACTGAGCCCGGTCCATACTACAAAATTTTTTAATGCATTGGTCCTAATTACTTTAAGATACCACTCTGACTTTAATTCTTTCAGTGATTACAAACATTATTCAAGCCTCACATATAGAAAAGTATTAAAAGAAAGGCCGGGCACTGTGGCTCATGTGTGTAATCGCAGCACTCTGGGAGGCCTAGTGGATCACCTAAGGTCAGGAGTTCAAGACAAGCCTGGCCAACATGGCAAAATCCTGTCTCTACTAAAAATACAAAAATTAGCCAGGCGAGGTGGTGGGCCCCTGTAGTCCCAGCTACTCTCGGGAGGCTGAGGCAGGAGAATTGCCTGAACCTGGGAGGTGGAGGCTGCAGTGAGCCAAGATCGCGCCACTGCACTCTAGCCTGGACAACAGAACAAGACTCCATCTCAAAAAAATAAAATAAAATAAAATAAAAATAAATGAAAGAATAAAAAAAGTATTTAAAGAAAAACAGAACCTCTTCTTTTCTGTAAGTATTTATCCAAATAAAGAAGCTTTTGCCTTCAAAGCATTAACAACAACAACAAAAACTGGGTGCATTGGCAGGCAGATGGCTCAAACCCAGGAGTTTGAGACCAGCCTGAGCAACACAGCAAAACACCATCTCTACAAAAAAATTAGCCAGGCATGGTGGCACACACCTGTAGTCATAGCTACTTGAGAGGCTAAAGTGGCAAGATCACTTGAATCCAGGAGGCAGAGGTTACAATGAACCAAAATCACGCCACTGCACTCCAGCCTGGGCAATAGACGGAGATCTTGTCTCAAAAACAAAACAAATCAAACAAGCTGGACTTCTGAAATTTTAAGTTCAATTCTATTTTAAGTTAAAGAACAAAATGAAGAGGCATTAATTCTTACAAATGGAAATAATGAGTTGCTTTGGTAAAAAAAATAAGTTGGTTTGGTTAAAAATTTTCAAAAATCCTGTACATAGCAAAATCTACATTTCACTGGCCACGACCTAACTGTAACTTTGAAATTGGAGAGTGAAACTGGCATTTGGCACTAAAATTCCTGTTCTTTATCGCTGTGTAACAAAGTTTGCACCAAGATAGCAGATGCTTTAAGAAAATTTAACTTTTGTCTTGCATTGATCCTTCTTTTTTCATTTTACCTACCTGAGAAGAAACATGGATTCATTCAATTGACCCTCAAGAGTACTCTTAGGCCGAAACTCAGTTGGATTTTCTGTAGCAGGAAAGTAATATGTTATCCAGAAAAGAACAAAAATATCATATGCAAGGCATAACATACACAAAGATTTAAAGGGACATAACACTGAAATTAGGAACTCTCTCAAACAACATTCTAAGTAGCATGAATGTGCTCAAATAAAACTTACCTAGTCTGAAAGAGTGACCTAGTGGTTGACCACTCTTGTGCCCTTTTGCTTGTCTACTCTGAGAGTTCTGCAAAAGCTCCTTGGAATCTTGTGGCCCAGAACACTCCATAGTGTTTCTGCTATTATTGGAGAAAACCAACACAATCAAACTTACTTTGGAGTTCTCTATAGTTTTATGTTAGAGAAAAAGAGGTTGGAGAAGATAATTAAATTACACATGACATTTAGCAAAGTTACAGAATCTCTTAGCTTTATGCCTCCCTCATCCACACAGCCATCAAAGACTGGCAGGAAAGCTATGTCACTGTAGTCCCTCAAGATCCAGGCTAAGGCCAGGCGTGGTGGTACCCACCTGTAATCCCCGCACTTTGGGAGGCCGAGGCAGATGGATCACTTGAACTCAGGAGTTTGAGACCAGCCTGGGTAACATAGTGAGACCTTGTCTCTACTTTTTTGTTTTTAACAATTTTTTTTAATTTAAAAAAAAAAAAGATCCAGGCTGACAGACCAGGCATGGTGGCTCACGCCTATAATCCTAACACTTTGGGAGGCCACAGCGGGCAAATCGCTTGAGGCCAGGAGTTTGAAACCAGCCTGGGCAACATGGTGAAACCCTGTCTCTACTAAAAATACAATAAATAGCTGAGTGTAGTGGCACACACCTATAGTCTCAGCTACCCAGGAATCTGAGGTAGGAGGATCACCTGAGCCCAGGGAGGTCAAGGCTGCAATGCACCATGATTGTACCACTACACTCCTGCCTAGGTGACAGAGTGAGACGTTGTCTCAAAAAAAAAAAAAAAAAAAAAAAAATCCAGGTTGGAACTCCATTTTGACACTTTTCTTCCCAATTACCTCATCATGTGGTAAATTACCACTGCTCTTCAACTTTGCATCTGGGAATAACACACATTGCTTTTACTAACATTTTGTTACCAGAAACAAGTCACATGACCACACCTAACATAAAGAGGAGAAAAAAGATCCTACCATTTACTTGGGAGGTGGGAAGCCAGATGTATTTGGTAACAGAACTAATGACTATCATATTATATCAATGACTGAAGAATAACAACAGAAAATATGCAAAATCAAGAACATAAAAATATCACGAGTAAACTCCTCAAGCAACCCTTAATTAAACAAACGCTGGATTTTCTCCTACTACAAAAGCAGAGAAATTCCAGTCATTGATGTTGTATATTTAGAACAGTAATGGGCTTAAGTGTCCAGTAACTATGTCCCATACACAAAGGTAAGTGTATACTACCTGAGAGTGAGATCTTCGACGCTTGATTCCTGATCTGCTCCAGCAAAAGCTTTCTTCCAAAATGAATGCTGCAGTAGCCTTGTCCAAGTTAATCTTTAAGAAACATAAATGTTAAAACTCTACTTTAACATGATTTACCATGAAAAATTCCCAAGACATGTCCCAATTACACATAGCAGATTTTACAAGGTACACATGTACCTTTGAAATCATTTTATATTTTATTATTTCATTTTTGTATGCTATTAACCTCTTTTAGACAGCAAGATAAAAAGAAACAATTCAGAAGCATTAAATGGTACAGAATGAAACAGTCTGATAACTAAGCATTAGAAGTTTCAGGGTTCAAATTCCATAGAGTCTGGTTTCTCCAACCAGCCTAGGAAAAACGGAGTCGATAAATAATTTGAAATTCTTTTTTTTTTTTTTTTTTTTTGAGACGGAGTCTGGCTCTGTCACCCAGGCTGGAGTGCAGTGGCGCGATCTCGGCTCACTGCAAACTCTGCCTCCCGGGTTCACGCCATTCTCCTGCCTCAGCCTCCCGAGTGGCTGGGACTACAGGCGTCCACCACCACGCCTGGATAATTTTTTGTATTTTTAGTAGAGACAGGATTTCACCGTGTTATCCAGGATGGTCTCGATCTCCTCACCTCGTGATCCACCTGCCTCGGCCTCCCAAAGTGCTGGGATTACTGGCGTGAGCCACCGCGCTCAGCATAATTTGAAATTCTAAAGTAAATATATCAGATATCTATAATCCTGATCTCCTTTATTTCACAACAGAGGCAAGATTATTTTACTTACCCTAACTGACACATTTAAGTTTTGGAACTATTCTGTTGGAAATTCATTCAGGAATAAATAAGAATATCAGCCCAGGTGTGGCGGCTCACACCTGTAATCCCAGCATTTTGGGAGGCCAAGGTGGGTAGATTGCTTGAGTCCAGGATTTTGAGGCCAGCCTGGACAATGTGGCAAAACCTCATCTCTACAAAAAATACAAAAATTAGTTGGGTGTGGGGGCCCACACCTATAATCCCAGCTACTTGGGAGGCTGAGGTGGAAGAATCTCTTGAGCCTGGGAGGGAGAGGTTGCAGTGAGCCAAGATCACACCACTGCACTCCAGCCTGGGTGACAGAGTGAGACCCCGTCTCCGGGAGGGGGTGTGGCGGTGGGAGGAAAGAATATCAGCTTCATAACCATATACATTCACACCTTGTTTAGGAATCAAAATAATATTACCTAGCTAGTTCACTTGCATTAAAATGACTTTAGGTTGTATTTAAAACTCAGGCTCACTTTCAAAAGATTAAGTTTCACTACTAATAGAGTATACCTCTAGATATACTCACCAGAGTGGGAAAATTAAGCCTGACTGAAATTTTAAAACAAAAAAGAAAAGAATTTATAGTCGACTAATCATTCAAAATTTCTGTATTAAATTACTTCAATCAAAAGTAAAACACAAATAATAGAATTTGCAACCACATATAATATTCCTTTACACAAAAGGCTCTTATGGTTCACTAAAGGAGAAATAAAAATAGCCAACAAAGTAAAATTTATTTTCATCCATCAAACTGACAAAAATGTAGATCAACAAGGCACACTGTAGATGAGAGTGGGAGGGAAGGAGCTTTCTAACATATTGTTGCTGGGAGTGTAAATCAGCACATGTTCCTAGAATGCAGGAAATGTATCAAACTTTTTAAATGCTCTTAGCCTTTGGCCAGCCATTTCATTTTGAGAAATTCACATCAAAGAGATAACTAACCAAGTAAACCCAAAAAAATTTTAAAAATTCACAAAAGGATATTTACTGTAACAACACATATAATATTCCAAATCAAGAGGCATTCTAAACGTTTACTTTTTTATAGGTAATTGTATATACATTCTACAGCCATTTAAAATGACCAGGCAGCCAGGTACAGTGGCTCACACCTGAAATCCCAGCACTTTGGGAGGCCGAGGCAGGCGGAACTGCTTGAGGCCAGGAGCTCGAGACCAGCATAGCCAACATGGTGAAACCCCATCTCTACTAAAAACACAAAAATTAGCTGGGGATGGTGGCACGCGCCTGAAATCCCAGCTACTTGGGAGGCTGAGGCATGAGAAACACTTGAACCCAGGTTGCAGTGAGCCAAGATTGCGCCACTGCACTCCAGCCTGGGTGACAGAGCAAGACTCAGAAATGGAAATGGAAAAATATGCATAATGTACCATGAGAGAAAAAAGTAGGTTATGGAGTGGTCCCATGTAAGCAAAAAATTATATAGCATACGGTTATAAATATAGGGATATGTGGATATACCGTCTTAAGTAAATTAGGTATAGTTACATCCTATCAAAAGATGTCTGAAAAATTATCCACCAAAATAACACTAATGTTGAAAGCATTCTAATATAAGTAAAGGATGTTTGTCCTACAGCTTATACAAAAATCAGCATTTCCTTCTGCAGTTTTTAAAATATATTTAATAAAAGAATGGATTCTTGTATATGCTACACTAAATTTATTCTCCATTTTATAAACGGAACCCTCCTCCCATCCCCCCATCCCAGTTACCTAGTGACAGAACCAGAACTAGAAACTAGTTGCTTGGGCCTCTTTCCCACTCTGGTCTACCTCCTAGCCTCCCCTACCCTGTGCCTCAACAATGATTTCTAACATTGCCATCACTGACAGAAAATTCACAAGGTGCCTATTATCCTATCACTTAATAGCCCCATTATGACAGGAGCGTCATAAAACCTGTTTTTATGACACTCAGTTAACAGCATCTTAACTTGACAATATCATCCCTCAGTCAATAGTCAAACAGTTTTAGCCTGAAATACAAAATACAAGAAATGGTACTTCTTGGATTTGGGAGTTATAAGAAAATTTGTCAACTACTTAATACATTAAAAGAGAAACTGATTTCAAAAATTCCTCATGATTAAAAACACCTGCAAACAGAGAAAAACTTTTAATCTGAAGTCAGACTTCTTTAAAAAATAATAATTTGAATAGCTATTTGCATATTAAGAACAGCACCATTTTAGAAGTACATAAAAGGGGGAAAAGATTTCATTATTTATTCCCATTAAAATACTGTCCCTTACTCCATTTGCAGAACTCAAAAGAAAAAGAAAAAAAGATCGAACTACTGTCCCTACCTTTTCTGAGGATCTCTTTGAAGTAACCCATCAAGCAAATTAATAAAATCAGATGAAGCTTTAGGACGAGAAGAATCTATAAATGAATTAATTTCCAAGAAAAAATAAGTAGTAAATACATATCAATTTTATTTTTATCTCTTACATCAACATTTAAAGCAATAGTATTTTAAACACATACATTATTATTAAGAGAACACTAAATCCATTAACAACAATTATATCCTCTATTTAATGGGGCAGGATGGGGAGGTACAGAACACAAAGATTAAAAACATTTTTTCCTAGATCACAAAAAAGAAATGTAAATCTCAAAAACTAAGTCTTAACAAACCTCTAAGCCTTCTCTTCACTGAACAATCCCAATAAGGATCACCAGCTTAACAAACTCAAACACTTGTCTTCAACTATTTTGGGGGAGTTTTTTGAGATAGAGTCTTGCTCTGTCACCCAGGGTGGAGTGCAGTGGCACCATCATGGTTCACTCCAGCCTCTACCTCCCAGGCTCAAGTGATCCTCTCACCCCAGCCTCCAGAGTAGGTGGGACTACAGGCATGCACTACCACGCCTGACTAATTTTTGTTTATTTTTTATAGAGATGGGGTCTCACTATGCTGCCTAAGTTAGTCTCCAACTCCTGGGCTCCAGTGATCCACCTGCCTTGGATCTCCTAAAGTGCTGCAATTACAATTACAAGTGTGAGCCACTATGCTCAGCTCCAACTATTTTTTTTTTTTTTTTTTTTTTTGGAGAACGAGTTTCACTCTTCTTGCCCAGGCTGGAGTGCAATGGAGCGATCTCAGTTCACTGCAACCTCTGCCTCCCAGGTATATGCGATTCTCCTGTCTCAGCCTCCCAAGTAGCTCGGATTACAGGCATGTGCCACCATGCCTGGCTAATTTTTTTGTATTTAGTAGAGACAGGGTTTCACCATGATAGTCAGGCTGGTTGTGAACTCTTGACCTCAGGTGATCCACCCACCTCAGCCTCCCAAAGTGCTAGGATTACAGGTGTGTGCCACCATGCCCGGCCCCAGCTTAACTATTAATTATACCTTATTCTTTGAAGTATTCCTAACTTAAACAACTAAGAATATTTGCAATCCCTCTTTTAAGATTTTTAACAGAAATAAGAAGCATTATAATATGACACTGTCCAATACCACTAATCTCATAATGTTTTGTCTTTTTAAATTAGTTATATACTATATTCAGGTCATCAGTCTATGGTTAAAAGTAGTAGTAATGGCCACACATTGTGGCTCATACTTGAAATCCCAGCACTTTGAGAGGCCAAGGCAGGCGGATCACTCAAGGCCAGGAGTTCAAGACAAGCTAGGCAACATAGCAAGACCTTGTCTCCACCAAAAAATTAAAAAATTAGCCATTCCCAGTGGTGTGCCCCTATAGTCCCGGCTACTCGGGAGGTTGACTGCACCACTGCACTCCAGCCTGAGTGACACAGCAGCACAGCAGAACCCTGTCTCTCAAATATATATATATGTATATACAGCAATAATTTTTGTAGAATCCTGTTTTCATTTATGTGTCTTAAGATAAACTTTAACAATGTATAGCAAAATGTTTTACTACACTTGTGCCTTCTTTTGTTTTCCTTTCCTTAAAAATTATTGCTGATAGATCATTTTATTAACCACAATTTGTATGATTAAAGTTCCAACACTTTAAAAATAATACAACTGTATCTAATTTTAAAGATTTTTAGGCCGGGCACAGTGGCTCACACCTGTAATCCCAGCACTTTGGGAGGCTGAGGTGGGTGGATCATGACATCAGGAGTTTGAGACCAGCCTGGCCAAGATGGTGAAACCCCGTCTCTACTAAAAAACAAAAAACAAAAAATTAGCCGGGCGCCGTGGTGGGCACCTGTAGTCCCAGCTACTCGGGAGGCTGAGGCAGGAGAACTGCTTGAACCCGGGAGGCGGAGGTTGCAGTGAGCCGAGATCACGCCACTGCACTCCAGCCTGGGCAACAGAGCAAGACTCTGTCTCAAAAATAAATAAATAAATAAATAAATAAAGATTTTTAAAACTTATAAGGGTAGCATTCTGATTCATCAAGATAAGGAAATGGTGAATTTGTTCCAACAGGAGATAGAAATAACCACATGGGATACGACTACAAAGTAAGTAAATGGTACATACAAAAAGCAATGTCACATAAGGGTTTAAGTTTTTTAAGTCTTTAAGCCATACTTTTTATGATATAGATGCACAAAATAATTTTTAAATGAGGGAAATCTATTAGTACTTTGTTTTCTGTTTCAGCATCTTTAAAAAATGGCAAAAGAAATACTAACATTTCTAAAAATATCAACTTGGGATCATTTATAAAAGATAACTTTGGGGAGTTATGAATCAATAAAAGCAAACGTTGGATAAAGGTACACCTTTAATCAGTGTAAAATGTAAATTAATTCCATTTATCATAAGAAATCTTACCTTTCGGAATAGGTGGCAAAGGATCTTCACATAAGATCTTTTCAGTTAATTCTGAAATACTTTCTGAGAAGAATGGAGGTTTTCCTGAAATCACATGAAAACTTGCAAAATGAAAGAAGTCTGCTATCACCAATAATTCTTTTTTTTTTTTTTTTTTTTTTTGAGATGGAGTCTTGCTCTGTCACCCAGGCTGGAGTGCAGTGGCGCAATCTCGGCTCACTGCACACTCCGCCTCCTGGGTTCAGGCCACTCTCCTGCTTCAGCCTCCCCAGCAGCTGGGACTACAGGCGCACGCTGCCACGCCCAGCTAATTTTTTTGTATTTTTAGTAGAGATGGGGTTTCACCGTGTTAGCCAGGATGGTCTCAATCTCCTGACCTCGTGATCCGCCCGCCTCGATCTCCCAAAGTGCTGGGATTACAGGCGTGAGCCACCACACCTGGCCTTGCTATCACCAATAATTCTAATCTCAACTACAGATACTTCAAGATTATACAACTTATAGAAAAAATATATAGCAATAGCTATTTAATGCCTAGTATGTACGAGGCACTGCCTATATAATTTATATTTCTCTTACTTCAAAATGTATTATCATCCTAACAAATACACAAACACACATATGGACCACTACTATGAACCAATGGGTGCATGGGCCATTCAACGCATCTGAATAATACACAATTGCAAGGCATCTTTACAAAAATTTCTAATAATCACAATTTTTGAGTTAGGCACATTTCAGCATTCCAGATTATCATGAAAAAATACCTATTTATCAAGAACTTTCTAGGAATCTGCATATGCCTAGATACCAAGCAACTCAGCCAAAATCAGTATACATAAAAATTTAATAAGGTCACAGTTTTTTTGGCCAGGCACAGTGGCTCATGCCTAGAATCCCAGAGCTTTGGGAGGCCTAAGCAGGCAGATCACTTGAGGTCAGGCATTCAAGACCAGCCTGGCCAACATGGTGAGACCCGCTCTCTACTAAAAATAGAAAAAACTGCCAGGCATGGTGGTGGGCACCTGTAAGCCCAGCTACTCGGGAAGCTGAGACACAAGAATGGCTTGAACCCAGGAGGCAGAGGTTGTAGTGAGCCGAGATCGTGCCACTGCACTCCAGACTGGGTGACAGTACGAGACTCTGTCTCAAAACAAAAAAAAAAAATCTAGTTTTTTCACATCTTATAGGTAAAACATCTGCAAACTACAGACTTAACCTGGTTTTTAGTCCAGCTCTGATTTTATACCTATTCAGGAAACAATTACCTGAAAACATTTCATAAAGCAGACAGCCCAAAGACCAGAGGTCACTGGAGATGGAAAAGTCAGCACCCCTCACAACTTCTGGTGCTGTATATACAGGAGATCCTAAAAGCAAAGTATGAAGAACAGCTCGGTTAGGCATTTGTATTGCTGCCAACACGAACCCACCTAGGAAAGATCTGATGAGATGAAAAAGGGCAGGAGAAAAACATGCGCATGAATAAAACTTCATGTGCATTTCACATTTTTAAATGTTTTCTAATTTTAAGGTTACATTTTGCAAAGGATGTGTGTGAATATAAAAAAGTGTTTAAAATCTACCTGAGAGGTATGGCACATTCAGCTACATTCTTCTTTTAAATTTCAATTAGAAAAGTTTAAGTTAAACCTTCAACATAACAACCCCAACATCCCACTGGCTTAACAGCAAAGGTTTATCTATCACTAAACATGTCCACAACAAATCTACCAAGAAGCTCTGATCCTCATAGTCACTCAAAGACCCAGGCTGATAGAGGCTCCCACTCCACTCATGCTTCCTCACTTGGAGGCAGGGAGAAAGAATGTAGCTAACTGAACACTGGCTCCTAAAATTCCCATCTCAAAGTTACTCACATCACTTCCGCTCACACTTAGTTGGCTTTGACCAGGGAGAGGATGCAATCCTACCATCTATCCAGGAGAATAGGAAATATTTAGTGAAAAGCCCCATTGTGTGCCCCATATACTTTATACAAAGTTTAATATTACACAGAAATCCCATATTTTAGAGCCAGAAAGTTCCCTTATTCACTGACAAGAGAAATGGAAGCTTTAGAGGGATACTTAACCTCCAGTAAATCACACAGCTAGGCAGTTGCGAGCACCTGCCAAGACCCAGGGTCCTTGTCTCTCCCTGGTGCACACTCTCTGCATTCCATCTAACTCCCGCCTCCCAATGAGAATCTTTTTTCCAGGAAGAAAGTAATCTCCAGTGATTTGGAAACAAAATTCCACTGAGGTAAGCCTTCCAGCAAATCCTATCTCCAGAGCCCATTACAGCGAGATCAGCAGCTTTGTGTGCCCTGATGCGTGACTGTAAAGTTCTCCCATGGAGCATTTTTGCTATGCTATCACATTTTGTACACATCGATGGAAGGTATATTTGCCTGCACCAGCTGCTGAGGAAACAAACACAAATAACGCCCATGGAACGCCCCTGCACTCTGTCCAACACTTAATAGATGTTTCATTAATATTTGTTGAATATCAATGTTTGTCTTCCCATCCTTACTTCCAGTACCTAGAACTTGCCTAAACTAGTCAAATTAAGAAGTAAATGTGGACCAGGCTCACACTTGTAATCCCAGCACTTTGGGAGGCTGAGGCAGGCAGATCACTAGAGGCCAGGAATTCAAGACCAGCCTGGCCAACTTGGTGAAACCCCATCTCTACCAAAAATACAAAAATTAGCTGGGCATGGTGGAGGGCACCTGTAATCCCGGCTACACAGGAGGCTGAGGCATGAGAATCACTTGAACCTAGTAGGCAACGGCTGCAGTGAACCAAGATCACGCCACTGCTCTCCAGCCTGTGTAACAAAGCAAGACTCTGTCTCAAAAAATAAATAAATGAGGGCCGGGCACGGTGGCTCACACCTGTAATCCCAGCATTTTGGGAGGCCGAGGCGAGCAGATCACGAGGTCAGGAGATCGAGACCAGCCTGGCTAACATGGTAAAACCCCGTCTCTCATAAAAAAAAACACAAAAAATTAGCCAGGCCTGGTGGCAGGCGCCTGTAGTCCCAGCTACTCAGGAGGCTGAGGCAGGAGAATGGCATGAACCCAGGAGGCGGAGCTTGCAGTGAGCCGAGATGGCACCACTGCACTCCAGCCTGGACAACAGAGCGAGACTCCATCTCTAAATAAATAAATAAATAAATGTGGAATTAACAAATAAATGCACTAATAAACAATGGAATTAAAGTCTCTGGGTTCACACTCAAATGGGTGGAAAACAAATACACAAAACAGTATATTATTACATGGTAAGTTAAATGGTTTATGCAAAAAATATTATGAAAGTTTTAAAAGAAAACAACACTTCAGTATTCAGTCTGATAAAATCCTGCCATCCAGACAAAGAAGTAAGGAAGTCTTTCTCAACAAAGCTGGAGCCGGCCAGATGCGGTGGCTAACACCTGTAATCCCACCATTTTGGGAGGCCGAGGCAGGCGGATCACCTGAGGTCAGGAGTTCGAGACCAGCCTGACCAACATGGAGAAACCCCATCTCTACTAAAAATAGAAAATCAGCTGGGCATGGTAGTGCATGCCTGTAATCCCAGCTACTCCGGAGGCTGAGGCAGGAGAATGGCATGAACCCAGGAGGCGGAGCTTGCAGTGAGCCAAGATCACACCACTGCACTCCATCCTAGGCAACAGAGCAAGACTCCATTGCAAATAAAATAGTTAAAAATAAAATAAGAAAGCTGAAAAAATAAAATAAGAAAGGGTTAGGTGTGGTGGCACAAGCCTGTACTCCTAGCTACTTGGAGGGCCAAGACAGGAGGATCACTTGAGGCCTGGAGTTCGACACCAGCCTGGACAGCACAGCAAAACCCAGTTTACAAAAAAATTTAAAACTTTGCCAGGCATGGTGGTATACATCTGCAGTCCTAGCTACTCAGGAGACTGAGGTGGGGGAATCGCTTCAGTCCAGGAGCTCAAGGTTACAGTGAGATATGATCACGCCACTGCAAGACGACGGAAAGGGAAGGGAGGGGAGAGTATGGAAGGAAAGAGAAAGAAACGAGAACCGAAAGAGTAAGGGCATGGATGTGAGCAGCTACACAACAAGTGCAGGAAATCGTGAAGACAGGGTGTTGCTGGAACACAAAGCCAAAGGTGGGGTTAAGGGGTGAGGGGGGTGGCAAGGTGGGGGGTGAGGGGAGAGATGGGGTGAGAACTGTTAGTCTGGGTCCCCCAAGAGGCAGACACCAAGACAGGATTATCCACACAAGGATTTTATTACAGGAAGCGTCTATGAGAAAAAAATGGGGAAATCTGCTCAGATTGCAATGTACGATGGACTCCATGCAAAGAGAAAGGGAAAGAAGATTAGATGAAAGCATCCTTAGATAGATGCCATGCAGTCTTAAGAAAGGTTCTTCAGGGTCATCAAGAATCCCTGAACCAGGCCAGGTGCGGTGCCTCACACTTGTAATGCCAGCACTTTGGGAGGCCAAGGTGGGCAAATCACCCAAGGTCAGAAGTTCGAGACTAGCCTGGCCAACATAGTGAAACCCCGTCTCTATTAAAAATACAAAAAAATTAGTCAGGCATGGTGGCAGGCACCTGTAAGCCCAGCTACTCGGCAGGCAGGAGAATCGTTTGAACCTGGGAGGCAGAGGTTGCATTGAGCCGAGATCACACCATTGCACTCCACCCTGAGCAACAAGAGCGAGACTCTGTCTCAAAAAAATAAATAAATAAATAATAAAAAAAATAAGAATCCCTGAACCAGGCTGGGCACAGTGGCTCATGTCTGTAATCCCAACACTTTGGGAGGCTGAGGTGGGCAGATCATTTGAGGTCAGGAGTTCAAGACCAGCCTGGCCAACATGGTGAAACCCCATCTCTACTAAAAATACAAAAATTAGCTGGGCATGGTGGTGTGCGCCTGTAATTCCAGCTACTTGGGAGACTGAGACCAGAGAATTGCTTGAACCCGGAGACAGAGGTTGCAGTGAGCTGAGATCACGCCACTGCACTCTAGCCTGGGCAACAGAGCAAGAGTTCATCTCAAAACAAACAAAAAAGAATCCCTGAACCAATGTCAGCCACCAGAGTGTCTCCTAGGAACAGGCCTGCCTTAGCATCCCCTCCAAGCTCAGTCATTAGCTGGGTGCAGTCATGAGAAGCATGGCCTCAGAGCAAAAGCACTGATGAATTTCTTCAAGTAGTTGGAGGCCTTGGTCAGTTGTACCTGCAATTGAAGGACAGTGAAGCACAATCTTCTGGCCACAAGAACAGAGAGGCAATCAGGGACCAGACCGTGGAACCTGAACCCTAACCTGTAGGTAGGGGATTCTAAATTTGAAACTCTTTTCATAAATCAGCCCAGATTTCTAATTTCTCTAAATCAATCAACAACACTGGGCCAAAACTGAGTGTAGTTTGACATAAACCCCATTAATCCCTCTTACACTAGGCCACATTATTGATTTATATAACTTTTCTGTCCCTGAATTTGGGAACTATGATCCAGCCAACCCCTATCTTTACACAGGAAATTAAAACTCCTAGCAGCTATGTGACACTACTCTGAAGGTTACAAAGAAGCAAAGGCAGAACCAGAATCCAGATGTCCTTATTAGAAGCTCTTTTCGATATTATTTTTATGCAGCCTAACCAAAATTTTTGCCCTAAAATCAGCATCAATGTTAACAGATTCTTTATGGCTGTATACCACCACTGACCAATCATCAACCCCACCCCAGTACCCAACTACTCAAATATGTCAAAAGGTAGGGTGATTTTTTTCATGTGCCTTGCTCATCGCCATACTTAGACAGTGAATTCTCAAAGTCTCCAGGAAAACAGAAGTGGTTTTACACTCTATTTTTATCTTAATGCCACAGGGATGTAAAAGTTAACCACCTATGAAGTACATGATCCCCAAAGGTCAGGGCTGATTCTGCCCTGCTGGTTACGAAAGCGTCCTCTCCCCTGGCCAAACAGACTAACCTGCCCTGTCATAGAGACTGTTCTTAGATTAAGTTCAGAAGTAAGCATCACTGCTAGAATGTCTGACCTATTTTTCCAAAACACAGCTCTCTTCCCCTTACTAAATATGCATTTATACTGAAATATACCATTGACCTTGTTTTCTATAAAATTATACACAATAATTCAGAACTTCATATCCTACTAACATAGACCACAACAGTCATTTTCAAAGAATACTGATAATTCTATGGAATGCAATTTGAGGACATTAAAAGCCTTCTTCTTGGGCATGAAATCTTACCATATACAAGCTGGGCCCTGAAAGTTTAATTTCCTTTAGTCCTATTTATGGGGCCTATGATTAACCTGCTGCTCTCCATCCTCTTCCCTCATCCCTGGGCCACATGACTACCAAGTCCAAGGATGCCTGCCACCCTCTTGCACAGTGCCCTTTCCTACAACTGCCACCAAACTCAGCTGACAGCATGATGAGTATCACAGAGCTTCAATGGCCCAAAGTCTCAAGTACCTGAACATGGAATGTGAGGAGGAAGATCTTTACCACTTCCCCCAAAAGGTATAAGAAACATCACCTCATACTCTCCCCTCAAGTATAGCAATTTTAACACCCCCGGCCCCACCTCACATACCAAGAATACACCCTAGAAATTTGCTTTGGAGATGCTGGCAAGACGGCCGAATAGGAACAGCTCCAGTCTGCAGCTCTCAGTGAGATCAATGCAGAAGGCAGGTGACTTACGCATTACCAACTGAGGTACCAGGTTCATCTCACTGGGACTGGTTGGACAGTGGGTGCAGCCCACAGAGGGCAGACAGAAGCAAGGTGGGGTGTTGCCTCACCCGGGAAGCGCTAGGGGTCAGGGAACTCCCTCTTCTAGCCAAGGGAAGCCATGATGGACTGTGCCGTGAGGAACGGTGCACTCCGGCCCACATACTGCATTTTTCCCACGGTCTTTGCAACCCACAGACCAGGAGATTCCCTCTGGTGGGTTTCAAGCACAAAACTGGGTGGCCGTTGGGGCAGACACCAAGCTAGGTGCAGGAGTTTTTTTTCATACCCCAGTGGCACCTGGAAGGCCAGAGAGACAGGACCGTTCACTGCCCTGGAAAGGGGGCCAAAGCCAGGGAGTCACATGGTTAGGCTCAGCGGGTCCCACCCCCACGGAGCCCAGCAAGCTAAGATCCACTGGCTTGAAATTCTCGCTGTCAGCACAGCAGTCTGAAGTTGACCTGGGATGCTCGAGCTTGGTGTGGGGAGGGGCATCCACCATTGCTGAGGCTTGAGTAGGCGGTTTTACCCTCACAGCATAAACAAAGCCACATGGAAGAGCGAACTGGGTGGAGCCCACTGCAGCATCTCTGAAAACAAAAGGCAGCAGCCCCAGTCAGGGGCTTATATATAAAACCCCGATCTCCCTGGGACAGAGCACTTGGGAGAAGGGGTGGCTGTGGGAGAAGATTCAGCAGACTTAAACGTCCCTGCCTGATGGCTCTGAAGAGAGCAACAGATCTCCCAGCACAGCATTCAAGCTCTGCTGAAGGTCAGACTACCTCCTCAAGTGGGTCCCTGACCCCTGTGTCTCCTGATTGGGAGACACTTCCCAGTAGGGGCCAGCAGACACCTCATACAGGAAAGCTCTGGCTGCTATCTGGCAGGTGCCCCTCCAGGACGAAGCTTCCAGAGGAAGGAATAGGCAGCAATATGGGCTGTTCTGCAGCCTCTGCTGGTGATATCCAGGCAAACAGGGTCTGGAGTGCACCTCCAGCAAACTCCAGCAGACCTGAAGCAGAGGGGCCTGTTAGAAGGAAAACTAACAAACAGAAAAGAATAGCATCAATATCAACAAAAAGGACATCCACACAGAAACCCCATCCGAAGGTCACCAACATCAAACACCAAAGGTAGATAAATCCACAAAGATGGAGAGAAACCAGCACAAAAACGCTGAAAATTCCAAAAACCAGAACGCCTCTTCTCCTCCAAAGGATCACAACTCCTCACCAGCAAAGGAACAAAACTGGATGGAGAACGAGTTTGCCAAATTGACAGAAGTAGGCTACAGAGGGTGGGTAACAACAACCTCCTCCGAGCTAAAGAAGCATGTTCTAACCCAATGCAAGGAAGCTAAGAACCTTGAAAAAAGGTTAGAGGAATTGCTAACGAGAATAACCAGTTTAGAGAAGAACATAAATGACCTGATGGAGCTGAAAAACACAGCACAAGAACTTCATGAAGCACACACAAGTATCAATAGCCAAATAGATCAAGTGGAAGAAAGGATATCAGAAATTGAAGATCAACTTAATGAAATAAAGCGAAAAGACAAGGTTAGAGAAAAAAAGAATGAAAAGGAACAAACAAAGCCTCCAGGAAATATGGGACTGTCAAAGACCAAATCTACGTTTGATAGATGTACCTGAAAGTGATGGAGAGAATGGAACCAAGTTGGAAAACACACTTCAGGATATTATCCAGGAGAACTTCCCCAACCTAGCAAGACAGGCCAACATTCAAATTCAGGAAATACAAGAGAACACCACAAATATACTCCTCGAGAAGAGCAACCCCAAGACACATAATTGTCAGATTCACCAAGGTTAAAATGAAGGAAAAAATGTTAAGGGCAGCCAGAGAGAAAGGTTGGGTTACCCGCAAAGGGAAGCCCATCAGACTAACAGTGGATCTCTCTGCAAAAACTCTACAAGCCAGAAAAGAGTGGGGGCCAATATTCAACATTCTTAAAGAAAAGAATTTTCAACCCAGAATTTCATATCCAGACAAACTAAGCTTCATAAGCGAAGGAGAAATAAAATCCTTTACAGAAAAACAAATGCTGAGAGATCTTCTCACAACCAGGCCTGCATTACAAGAGCTCCTGAAGGAAGCACTAAACATGGAAAGGAAAAACCGGTACCAGCCACTGCAAAAAACATACCAAATTGTAAAGACCATCAACACTGTGAAGAAACTGCACCAACTAACGGGCAAAATAACCAGCTAACATCATAATGACAGGATCAAATTCACACATAACAATATTAACCTTAAAGGTAAACAAGCTGAATGCCCCAATTAAAAAGACATAGACTGACGAATGAAGAGTTAAGACCCATCAGTGTGCTGTATTCAGGAGACCCATCTCACGTGCAGAGACGCACATAAGCTCAAAATACAGGGATGGAGGAATATTTACCACACAAATGGAAAGCAAAAAAAAAAAAAAAAAAGCAGGGGTTGCAATCCTGATCTCTGATAAAATAGGCTTTAAACACACAAAATCAAAAGAAACAAAGAAGGCCATTACATAATGGTAAAGGGATCAATGCAACAAGAAGAGCTGACTATCCTAAATATATATGCACCCAATACAGGAGTATTCAGATTCATAAAGCAAGTTCTTAGAGATCTACAAAGAGACATAGACTCCCACACCATAATAGTGGGAGACTTTAACACCTCACTGTCAATATTAGACAGATCAATGAGACAGAAAATTACAAGGATATTCAGACCTGAACTCAGCTCTGGACCAAGCAGAACTAATAGACATCTACAGAACTCTCCACCCCAAATCAACAGAATATACATTCTTCTCAGCACCACATCACACTTATTCTAAAATCGACCACATAATTGGAAGTAAAACACTCCTCAGCAAATGCAAAAGAATGGAAATCGTAACAGTCTCTCAGACCACAGTGCAATAAATTAGAACTCAGGATTAAGAGACTTACTCAAAAACCACACAACTACATGGAAACTGAACAACCTGCTCCTGAATGACTACTGGGTAAATAACGAAATGAAGGCAGAAATAAAGAAGTTCTTTGAAACCAATGAGAACAAAGATACAATGTACCAGAATCTCTGGGACACTGCTAAAGCAGTGTGTAGAGGGAAATTTACAGCACTAAATGCCCACAAGAGAAAGTAGGAAAGATCTAAAATTGACACCCTAACATCGCAATTAAAAGAACAAGAGAAGAGCAAACAAATTCAAAAACTAGCAGAAGACAAGAAATAACTAATTTCAGAGCAGAAATGAAGGAGATACAGACATGAAAAACCCTTCAAAAAAAAAAAAATCAATGAATCTAGGAGCTGTTTTTTTTAAATGATCAACAAAATAGACCACTAGCAAGACTAACAAAGAAAAGAAACAAACACAATAAAAAATGATAAAGGAGATATTACCACTGATCCCACAGAAATACAAAGGAACCATCAGAGAATACTATAAACACCTCTACACAAATTAACTAGAAAATCTCGAAGAAATGGATAAATTCCTGGACATATACATGCTCCCAAGTCTAAACCAGGAAGAAGTCAAACCCTGAATAGACCAGTAACAAGTTCTGAAATTGAGGCAGTAATTAATAGCCTACCAATCAAAAAATGTCCAGGACCAGAAAGATTCACAGCCGAATTCGACCGGAGGTACAAAGAGGGGCTGATAACATCCCTTCTGAGACTATTCCAAACAATAGAAAAAGAGGGACTCCTACTTACTAACTCATCTTATGAGGCCAGCATCATCCTGATACCAAAGCCTGGCAGAGATATTAAAAAAAAAAAAATTTCAGGCCAATATCCCCGATTAACATCGATGTGAAAATCCTGAATAAAATACTGGCAAACTGAATCCAGCAGCACATCCAAAAGTTTATCCATCATGATCAAGTCAGCTTCATCCCTGGGATGCAAGGCTGGTTCAACATACACAAATCAATAAATGTAATCCATTACATAAACAAAACCAATGACAAAAAACCACATGATTATCTCAATAGATGCAGAAAAGGCCTTCAACAAAATTCAACACCACTTCATGCTAAAAACTCTCAATAAACTTGGTATTGATGGAACGTATCTCAAAATAATAAGAGCTATTTATGACAAACCCACAGCTAATATCATACGGAATGGACAAAAACGGAAAGCATTCTCTTTGAAATCTGGCACAAGACAAGGATAACCTCTCTCGCCATTCCTATTCAACATAGTATTGGAAGTTCTGGTCAGGGCAATCAGGCAAGAGAAAGAAATAAAGGGTATTCAAATAGGTAGAGAGGAAGTCAAATTGTCTCTGCAGATGACATGATTGTATATTTAGAAAACCCCATCATCTCAGCCCAACATCTCCTAAAGCTGATAAGCAACTTCAGCAAAGTCTCAGGATACAACATCAGTGTGTGAAAATCACCAGCATTCCTATACACCAATAACAAACAAACAGAGAGCCAAATTATGAGTGAACTCCCATTCACAACTGCTACAAAGAGAATAAAATACCTAGGAATCCAGCTTACAAGGGATGTGAAGGACCTCTTCAAGGAGACTACAAACCTCTGCTCAAAGAAATAAGAGAGGACACAAACAAATGGAAAAAAATTCTATCCTCATGGATAGAAAGAATCAAAATCATGAAAATGGCCATATTGCCCAAAGTAATTTATAGATTCAGAGCTATCCCCATCAAGCTACCATTGATTTTCTTCACAGAATTGGAAAAAACTACTTTAAATTTCATATGGAACCAAAAAAGAGCCCGCATAGCCAAGACTATCCTAAGCAAAAAGAACAAAGCTGGAGGCATCACACTACCTAACCTCAAACTATACTACAAGGCCACAGTAACCAAAACAGTATGGTACTGGTACAAAAACAGATATATAGATCAATGGAACAGCACACAGACCTCGGAATAGAGATCTACAACCATCTGATCTTTGACAAACCTGACAAAAACAAGCAATGGGGAAAGGATTTCCTATTTAATAGGAAATCCTGTTGTGTTGGGAAAACTGGCTAGCCATATGCAGAAAAATGAAACTGGACCCCTTCCTTATACCCTATACAAAAATTAATTCAAGATGGATTAAAGACTTAAATGTAAGACTTAAAACCATAAAAACTCTAGAAGAAAACCTAGGCAATACCATTCAGGATATAGGCATGGGCAAATACTTCATGACTAAAACACCAAAAGTAATGGCAGCAAAAGCCAAAATTGACAAATGGTATCTAATTAAACTAAAGAGCTTCTGCACAGCAAAATAAACTAGCATCAGAATGAACAGACAACTTACAGAATGGGAGAAAATTTTTGCAATCTACCCATCTGACAAAGTTCTAATATCCAGAATCTACAAGAAATTTAAACAAATTTACAAGAAAAAAGCAAACAACCCCATCAAAAAGTGGGCAAAGGATATGAACAGACACTTCTCAAAATAAGACATTTATGCGGCCAACAAACATATGAAAAAAAGCTCACCAGCACTGATCATTAGAGAAATGCAAGTCAAAACCACAATGAGATACCGTCTCACACCAGTCAGAATGGCAATTATTAAAAAGTCAAGAAACAAAAATGCTGGCAAGGCTGTGGAGAAATAAGAATGCTTTTGGACTGTTGGTGGGAATGTAGATTGGTTCAACCATTGCGGAGACAATTCCTCAGGGATCTAGAACCAGAAAAACCACTTGACCCAGCAATCCCATTACTGGGTATACACCCAAAGGATTATAAATCATTCTACTATAAAGACATATGCACACGTATGTTTATTGCGGCACTATTCACAATAGCAAAGATGTGGAACCAACCCAAATGCCCATCAATGATAGACTGGATAAAGAAAATGTGGCACATATACACCATAGAATACTATGCAGCCATAAAAAAGGATGAGTTCATGTCCTTTGCAGGGACATGGATGAAGCTGGACGCCATCATTCTCAGCAAACTATCACAAGAACAGAAAACCAAACACCACATATTCTCACTCGTAAGTGGGAGTTGAACAACGAGAACACATGGACACAGGGAGGGGAACATCACACACCGGGGCCTGTCAGGGGGTAGGGGTCTAAAGGAGGGATAGCATTAGGAGGAATACCTAATGTAGATGACAGGTTGATGGGTGCAGCAAACCACCATGGCACGTATATACCTATGTAACAAACCTGTATGTTCTGCACATGTACCCTAGAACTTAAATTAAAAAAAAAAAGAAAGAAATATGTTTCAACTGCAGAATATCATTCACTCAACTAATTTCTATTGAGCCGCTAATGTGCCAGGCACCATTCCCCTCCTATGTGCTAATGAGTGCTCAGTAAAACATAAAGCTGAGGACGAAATACAGGTTTTGTTAAGGTTCCCCAGGCCTTACAGAGTAGATCCACATTGAATACTTTAGGCCATGGACAAAGCCATTCCTATGCCCAGACTATGTCTGCTGGTCATTACCATTTTCAATATCTTATTTGAGTGGCAAAACAAAAGACTGACATTGTCTCCTAAACACAGGACTTGGATGGTCCACAACTAGAGTTATGATCTTTAAGCTTTCCAGGTCCACATACCTTTGACTCTACTTTTCATGCTTTTCTTCAGGACATTTTCCCCATTATCACCTCCTCCTTCCTCTGCTGCCACCAAAGCAAAGAACTCTTCCAAATTTTCACCTTCCACTTTTGCCAAGCAAAAGTTGCTAAACTTCAGTGTGCCAGGCCCTTCCAAGAGTATCTATGAAGATCAAATAAATGTTTTCAGAAAAAAAAATCAACTTAATTTGTACATATATCAGTACCTCTTATAATTGTACTAAAGAACTTTTCAGCATTGCTATTCTTTCTCTATCAGAACTCAGAAAAATAAATGCTTATAATTTTTTTAAAAGCTAAAGAAAAATAAATCCAACTTTTTAATAATCAAATAAAAAATTGAATTGTTCATTCTCAGATGTATATAATGAACACATCATATAACCATAGTGGAAAACTTCAGGTTTGGGGAAAGATTAACAACGATGAAAATAAAACAATCTGCACTTGCCAACTCTCAGTGTCAGCTATAACAGGATTTGAAAACCCAACTGCCTGAGGTGTTGTTTATTCAAGTGAGGAAGCATAATGTAGCATTAAGATTCAAGTTGGAGATCTGGATTTTAGACCCAGGTCCACCATTTACTTGCTGTCTGACCTTAAAGAATTTATTTAACCTTTCTAATCCCCAATCTCTTCACCTGTAAAATGGGAAAAATAATACCTAACTCTTCAGACTGCTATAAGGATTAATCGAAGTTATGCAAGTAAAGGGTTTGTAACAGTCACTGGCATGTGACAAGTGCTCAAGTCTGCTAATATAATTTGTGATTAGAATCTATGGATTGTTGAAAACATGCCAGTAACTAATGTTCTGTTACTTTTATTATTTCCCGTATTAAAAGTATTTCTACATAGGTACAATGGGTCAGGTGGCTTTGTGGTTTTTCAAGGCTATGTAGGGTCAAGTGCAGTGCCTCACACCTGTAATCCCAGCACTTTGGAAGGCTGAGGCAGGCAGATCACCTAGGGCCAGGAGTTCAAGACCAGCCTGGCCAACATGGTGAAACCTTATCTCTACTCAAAATACAAAAATTAGCTGGGCATGGTGGCAGGCACCTATAATCCCAGCTACTCAGAAGGCTGAGGCACGAGAATCGCTTGAACCTGGGAGGCAGAGGTTGCAGTGAGCCAAGGTTGCGCCACCGCACTCCAGCCTGCATGAGAGTGAGACCCTGTCTAAAATAAAATAAATAAAATAAAGGCAATGTGAAGTTAACTCTTAACTTCTAGTCACAAATACATACTAAGGATGCCTGTTGGTCTACAACAGTGGCTTTTAAACTTGTGTGAGCATCAGAATCCCCTGGAAGACTTGTTAAAGCACAGACTACCAGTCACTACCCCCAGAGTTTCTGATTCAACAGGTCTGGATGGGGCCCATTTCTACCAAGTGCCAGGTCAACCTAATGCTGCTGGTCCAGAGGACCACTGGCAGGGATCAGCAAACTTTTTTGTTGTTGGTAAAGAGCCAGCTAGTAAATATTTTAGACTTTACAAGCCATACAGTCTTTTGTACTTCAATGTCATTTCATTTCAATGGAATCTCATACTTCAATTATGTTGTTGCACAATGGTAGCCACTGACATTACATAAACCAAAGGTTGTGGCTGTGTTCCAGTGAAAGTTTATATACAAAAATAGGAATCCTGCCCAACCTTCGCTAACCCCTGTTCTAGAACACAAGTTTAGGTTACAAAGCAGCCTGAATTTTTCAGATCATAACAGCTGATAATAAATCTCATTAAACAACTCCCGGATAGATATCAGCAAACTACAGCCTCTGGGACAAACCCTGGCCACTGCCTTGTACAGCTATGAACTAAGAGTGTTGGATTTTTTTTTTAAGCCGTGTCTGAAAACTGCCACACACAAAAAATTAATTAAAAAAAAAAAAATGTGGTTTTTGGCCAGGCATGGTGGCTCACGCCTGTAATCCCAGCACTTTGGGAAGCCAAGGCAGTAGGATCACCTGAGGTCAGGAGTTTGAGACCAGCCTGGCCAACACGGTAAAACCCCGTCTCTACTAAAAATACAAAAATTTGCCACGCACCTGTAGTCCCAGCTACTTGGGAGGCTAAGGCAGGAGAATCGCTTGAACCTGGCATGCTGAGTTTGCAGTGAGTTGAGATCACACCACTGCACTCCAGCCTGGGCAACAGAGTGAAACTGTGTCTCAAAAAAAATAATAATAAAATAAAATAAGTTTTAAAAATGTGGTTTTTATATTTCTAAATGGCTGAGAAAAAAATCCAAATAATATTTCTAGACATGTAACAATGAATTACATGAAATCCACATTTCCATATCCATAAATGAAGTTACTGAAATACAGCCACATCCAGGTATTTACAAATTGTCTACAGCTGCTTTCAGCAGTACAATGACAGTTGAGTAGCTGCAGACTTGAGGCACATACATGATAATTTCAAACAAGAACTACAATTCATTATACAGGATTTTATGGAGTTTTCTTTTTTAGGTTTAATTATATTCTCATACAGATGGCCTGCAAAAATAAAATTCTTAAATGAAATATCCAGCTTTTTCTTTCCTTGGCACATATTAAAGAAAAAGTAAAAACTCAGACCAGTAATATGTACAATTCCTCAGAGGATGTACTTATAAACACAATAACTGACATCACTGTGAGCACACTACTTACCAAAAAGTATCCTAGAAACTTAACCTAAATATAATAGGTAATCCTCACAAATATCTTGAAAAATCTATCTCCATGTGACAAAGAAACTAAGGCAAAGAGAAGCAGGGTAATTTGTCTGGGTTCACATGGCTTCTAAGTGTTAGTGTTGATTGCAACTCAGAAACCAAGTAGGTTTCATGACTCTACTATATTGAAGCACATTTAGTTATGGATAATTTTACCAAAAGAGAAAATATTTGATCCATAATATCAGGAATCATACACATATAGCCAAGAATGCCACTATCAAACTAAAATAATGGTTCATAAATGTGTACAATGACTTAAGAGCTAAGAGGGCCTTATCTTATAGACATATTGGGTTCATCATTTACAATATAGGTTAGTGCATTAAGTAATTACTCAAAGAGCTCTGAAAGGGAGACTTCACATTCAAAAAGCAACTTAGGCAGCTAAAATACAGTACCATATATTTCCTTTTATTTATTAATTTTTTTTTTTTTTTTTTTTTTTTTTGAAATGGAGTCTCGCTCTGTCACCCAGGCTGGAGTGCAGTGGCATCAGCTCACTGCAACCTCTGCCTCCCGGATTCAAGCAATTCTCCCTGCCTCGGCCTCTCAAGTAGATGGAATTACAGGCGCTCACCACCATGCCCAGCTATTTTTTGTGTTTTTATTTTTATTTTTATTTTTTTTAATTTTTTTTTTTTTTTTTTGAGACAGAGTCTTGCTCTGTTGCTAGGCTGGAGTGCAGTGGCACGAACTCAGCTCACTGCAGCCTCTGCCTCCCAGGCTGAAGCAATTCTCCTGCCTCAGCCTCTCAGATAGTTGGGACTACAGGAGCGCACCACCACGCCCAGCTAAATTTGTATTTTTTTTTAGTTGAGATGGGGTTTCACCATGTTGGCCAGGATGGTCTCCATCTCTTGACCTCGTGATCCGCCCGCCTCAGCCTCCCAATGTGATGGGATTATAGGCGTGAGCCACCGCGCCTAGCCTTTTATGTTTTTAGTAAAGATGGGGTTTCATCATGTTGGCCAGGCTGGTCTCGAACTCCTGACCTCAAGTGATCTGCCCGCCTCAGCCTCCCAAAGTGCTAGGATTACAGGCATGAGCCACCGTGCCCTGCCTCCTTTTATTTTAAAAAAAGATTAACTAAAATTTCAAGATATTCTATACCAAAATTTTATCTAAAAATAACAACATCTTTGAGAAAGCACTCTAATTTGAGACAGAAGCAGTTAGAAAATCAAAAACTTTCATGAATTACCTTCCTAGGAGAAATGTCACAAAAGAGAATGCCAAGTTTATGAAGATGATGTAATCCACTAATCAGGTCAATTCCAAATTGTCTCACAACATCTTCTGGGAGGTTTTCATCTTGAGCAATAACTGTTTTTAAGGAACCACCTGCAAGAGGTTGATTAAAATCACCCATTTCAACCCCCTACCATCACAGAGTGCCCCTGAGAGGTGCCATGCTGACAGATACGAACATTAAAAAATGATCAAGACAGTAAACGCTGACAGCCTGGTCAAGGAACACACATGTGAGTAAATAGAGTGGCCCGAGCACTGCAACAGAAGTCTATGCCCAAGCACCAGAGACAGATTCAGGAAAGTGCCTGCTCCCTACGGATGAATGGTGAGAAGCAAGCAGGTAAGATGAAAGGATAATAACCCTAACAGCTATAAATACTAATGGTAAATACCCCAAAACTGTGCACTTAAATCACATTATGCAAAGTATAGTATCATTTACTGTTGTGCAGTCAGGTCACATTCTGCAAAGTACTGCATGGCAAAAAAGACTATGCCTTTCCTTAACAGATAATCACAACCCTTAGCACGTGCCATTGATGAAATAAAAGGCCAAAGTCAGGCACATTGAGAATCCCATTGCTATATTCTTCCAAGGTCCCAGTTACTTCTCTACCATCTAAGTGCCAGAAATAAACTTTTTTTTAAAGGGTCAAGATTACAACAGCCAATCCATCAACAGATGAATGGATAAAGAAAATATGATACATATACACAATGGAGTACTATTCGGCCATAAAAAAGAGATTTTGTCATTTGCAACAACACGGTTGGAACTGGAGGTCATTATGTTAAGTGAAATAAGCCAGGCACAGAAAGACAAACATCGCATGTCCTCACTCATTTGTGGGAGCTGAAAATTAAAACAATTGGAATCATGGAGATAGAGAACAGAAGAATGGCTACCAGAGGTTGGGAAGGATAGTGGGGAGGTGGTGGGGGAGTGGGGATGGTTAATGGGTACAAATAAATAGTAAGAATGAATAAAAACTAGTATTTGATAGTACAACAAGTAGCTAAAGTCAATAATAACTGTACATTTTAAAATAACTAAAAGAATATAATTGGATTGTAACACAAAGGATAAATGCTTGAGGAAACGGATACCCCATTTACCCTGATGTGCTTATTGCACACTGCATGCCTGTACTAACTATCTCATGTACCCCATAAATATTAATACACACACCTACTATATACCTACAAAAATTAAATATTAATACAACAGCCAAATTCAGTAAAAGTAAAGTCTCTGCTGGCATTGAAAAGTTGAATATGAATTACTATGATGAAGGGAAGAGGTATTTGGGGTTTTATTTTGTTTTGGTGGGTGACGTGCAGTTACAAACGTAGGCATGTTTTACAGTTAGGATATTACATCTGGTCAGAGATCAGAAACAACAGCTGAAGCAAAAAACTAATTCTAGGACTGTGTCTTGATAACCTTGTCCATGTGTACATCCATGGAAGTAATCAACCATAATCCTGTCCTATTGATTCAGAAAAATAAAATCAAATAAGTTATTAATCCAAATTACTTCTTTAAGTTTTATAAATTCTGTCAATATAAGTTAGATGCACAAAGCTAGTAATAATTATATCAATATTCAATTATCCTTTATTGTTACTCAATGTATAAACAGAAGTACACTAACAGTAATACCTATTAATAATTAATAGTAGTACTTAGCAGTGGTTATTACATTTTTTCCGTTAAAAATTTTGAAACTAAAAGCCCAGATAATATGTATTTAGTCACCTTTCTCCCTGTATATGGTCCTAGAAAGCTATATGAAGCAATAGCTATAACTTGTTATCTCTAATTATTTGTTGGTTCATCTTTGTACTTTTTCACATTGCTTAAAATTTTATGAGGTACAGTATGCTTTTCATAAAAACAAAGATACTTTATAAATTTATTAGCTAATTAATAGCTAGTCAACTTAAAATGTTTGTTTTTATTTATTGGGAAAACGTTTTTGATAAATTAATCATCACTTTAAAACATTTCTAAATTTTTATGTATATAATGTAATAATACACGAAAGTAAATCCAACCCGGAATTGAATTTACATAATTCTTCTTTTTCCCAAATGTATTTGCTCTTCACCCTTCCCTAATATCCACAGAGCAATAGATTTTCAAGTTAACATAGTAAATAACATCAAAAGTAACAAAACTTAACAGCATGTTTTTTTTCAATACTATATTCATAGCACTTTTTACATACTCTTTCTTACCTGTGCAGAGTTCCACCACTAGCCAGAGGTGGTTGCTTGTTTCATACCATTCATGAAAAGTTACAATATTCTTATGTTTTATTTCATGGGTGAGACGGACCTATAAAAACACAGAGCAATCACTCTAAAAAGAAATTCCTAAAACTCTTACATCTACTGAGAAAAACCTAAATATACAATTGGTAAATGGATAAGAAAATGGTGACATTTATTTGGTGGAATTCTATACAGACATTAGAAATCATGGTTATGAGGGCTAGTTACACAGAAAAACATTAACTTAAAAATAAACTTTTCTGGCGGTGCAAGATGGCTCACACCTGTAACAATCCCAGCACTTTGGGAGGCCGAGGTGGGTTGGATCACTTGAGGTCAGGAGTACAAGAGCAGCCTGACCAACATGGTGAAACCCCGTCTCTACTAAAAATATAAAAATTAGCGGGGCATGGTGGCACACGCCTGAAATTCGAGCTACTCAGGAGACTAAGGCAGGAGAATTGCTTGAACTCAGGAGGCAGAAGTTGCAGGGTGCTGAGACTGCGCCACTGCACTCCAGCCTGGGTGACAGAGCAAGACTCCATCTCTCAATAAATAAATAAATAAATTTTTTTAAACTTGTGTAATACTCTTATGTGTGTCTGTGTAAGTACAAATTTGCAAAAGAATTATTTATAGAAAAACGACCAGAGGATATTCACCAACATAGCTACCGTTATTGGTGAAACTGCTGGCGTTTTTTAATTCTACTTTTCTCTCATTTTCTATTGGCTACACTAAGACACACTACTTTTATGGCCAAGAAAGAAAGAAACAATTTTAAAGGGAAAAAATTTTCTGCTAAGTAAACATAACCTAACTACTCAATAACACAATAGTTCACTAAGTTGTATTATCAACTGACAAAATATCGTCAACATTAAAATGTATACTTAATTTTACAACATAGAGGAACGAGTGTTATGTTAATTGAAAAGGGCAAGAAACAAACTTATACCATAACTAAACCATTAAAGAACAAACTCAAAAACTAGAAGGAAACAAAGCAAGACATGAGCAATGATTACCCTTTTTTTTTTTTTTTTTTTTGAGGAGGAGTCTCGCTCTGTCACCCAGGCTGGAGTACAGTGGTGCAATCTCAAGCTCACTGCACCCTCTGCCTCCCAGGTTCAAGCAATTCCCTGCCTCAGCCTCCCAAGTAGCTGGGATTATAGGTACACACCACCACACCCAGCTAATTTTTGTATTTTTAGTAGAGATGGGGTTTCATCATGTTGGCCAGTCTGGTCTTGAACTCCTGACCTCAAGTGATCCACCCGCCTTGGCCTCCCAAAGTGCTGGGAATACAGGCATGAGCCACTGTGCCTGGTCAAGCAATGCTTATCTGTAGGTGATAGAACAATTATCCTTTTTTTCTTCTATTCATTTTTCCCTATTGTCCAAGTTTCTACAGTGAACTTGTATTATTTTTATAATATTTAAAAGAACTCTCAGAAGGATTCTACAATCTACTTTTTAAAATATTCCTGGTCATGCCTGTAATCCCAACACTTTAGGAGGCCAAGGCAGGAGGACCACTTGAGCCAGGGGGGTCCCCAACTCCTCGGCCATGGACCAGTCCAGGTCCATGGCCTGTTAGGAACCAGGCCAGACAGCAGCAGGTGAGCAGTCAGCAAGCAAGCATTACCGCTTGAGCTCGCCTCCTGTCAGATCAGCAGTGGCATTAGATTCTCACAAAAGCACAAACCCTATTGTGAACTGCGCATAGGAGGGATCTAGGCTGCGCACTCCTTATGAGAATCTAATGCCTGATGATCTGAGGTGGAACATTTCATCCCGAAACCATCCCCACCCCATGGAAAAACTGTCTTCCACAAAACCAGTCCCTGGTGTCAAAATAAGTTGGGTACCGGTGCCAGTTTTTGGTTTTGTTTTTTTTTTAATAAACATAGAAATTGACACTTCTAGTCTTAAAGCTTGAAACTTACACCTGTTTTATTTGAGCTCCTTCCTCAGGAAAGGACCCCCAAGCCTCTCAAAAAGTATCAAAGATCTGAACCTCACCAGATCACCACATCCAGACATGAAGCGCCAGGCCCCTCATTCATCATGACTGCTTCCTTTCACCTCCAGAGGTCTGTTTTCCCACACATTGCTACGTTTCTTTCCTGTTATATGAACCTCTAATTTTAGTCAGTCAGGGAGATTGGATTTGAGACTGAGCTCCCACCTCCTTAGCTGCAGCACCTGATTAAAGCCTTCTTCCCTGGCAATACGTGTCACCTCAGTGATTGGTTTTCTGAGTGGAAAACAGCAGGACGTAGACCAAACCTCTGGTGTTTCAGTAACAGTTTTAACACAAGCCTGGACAATATAGTAAGACCTCATCTCCACTAAAAAAAAAAATTTTTCATTAGCCAGGCATGGTGATGCATACCTGTAATGCTACTCAGGACACTGAGGCAGGAGGATAGCTGGAGCCCAGGAGTTCAAGGCTGCAGTGAACTGTGTTGCACCACTGCACTCCAGCCTGGGCAAGACAGCAAGACCCCACCTCCAAAAAAAATAAAAATAGAAACATTCTTACTTATTTTCTATTCAATAAATATAAAAAATAAAATAAAGATACCCTCAGTGAATCCTAATGTCATCAATTCACCCTATTGTAAAAGGAATCTTTACAATAAACACATTGATCTTAAAAATGTACATTTCTGTTATGGATCATAAGAATACTTGTGCATAAAAAACAAATGATAAAGATGCAAAAGCCTATCTGTTAAAAAATACTAAGTTGTTTCAGAGGTTTTGCTTTCGCCTTTTAAAATTCCACTAAATATGAAAAATAAGACCACAAAAATGTGTGCATTACTAGCAAACCATCAAGATCCAAAATTGCTGACAACTACCAAAGTGCTTTCAATCCTGTTCTTAACCTTTTTTTTTTTTTTTTTTTTTGAAACAAGGTCTCACTCTATACCCAGGCTGGAGCACAGTGGCACAATCATGGCTCACTGCAGCCTTCATCTACTGGGCTCAAGGGATCCTCCTCCTCTCTCAGCCTCCAGAGTAGTGGGGACCACAGGCTTGCACCACTACATTCGGCTGACTTTTTTGATTTTTTGTAGAGACAAGGTCTCACTTTGTTGCCCAAGTTGGTCTTGAACTCCTGGGTTCAAACGATCCTCCCAACTCAGCCTCCCAAAGTGCTGGGATTACAGGCATGAGTCACTGTGCCCAGCTTGAAAAAAAAAAACAAAACTTTTTTTTTAAAGTCACATCCAAACTCTACTACCGCTTAACACAAACAAATGAGCCCATATATACAGAGCTCCCCATTTTAAAAATGAAACACTCTGTGAACAACTAGGTGGGCTCATACCGTAGCACAATTAGAGGAAAATGGATCCACATAACTTAGACGACAGAGGAGTTAAAAAGCAAAAAGCAGAGCGACCAAGAGAAAATTTAAGGAGCAACTTGTAAGAAACTACAAAACTAAAATTAAAAAATTAGCCAGGCACGGTGGCACATGCCTGTGGTCCCAGCTACTAGGGAGGCTGCGGCAGGAGGATCCATTGAGCCCGGGAAGTCAAGGCACAGTGAGCCGTGATCACATCACTGCACTCCAGCCTGAGTGACAGAGTGAGACTCTGTCTCAAAAAAAAAAAAAAAAAGAGAAAGAAACTGTAAAACTAATAAGCCACCAAAGAATAAGGAAGACCACCTGGTGACCATGTTTAAGGACTCCCACTGATTCAGGCACAGGAAGGGGGAGGTCCTGATGAAAAATAAAGGGAGCATGGCAATTCCAACAGAATCACCAACAGAATCTGGGCCCCAGCAATTCCTTCCAGCACTCCTCATCATTCAACATACGCCCCATGCCTACTCTTCCAAATGCTGGGCCAAACTGCCTCTCAAAGTCCTGCCCTCCACCTTCACCTCAACCACCTATCCACGGTTACTCCACATACCTGCAGTGTTCAATGTGGGAGCGATGTGCCACACAGGGCTACTCAGAACTCGAAAAGTGGCTTGTCTGAACTGGGATGTGCTACAGATGTGAAATACACACAGAATTCTGAAGACTTCATACCAAAAAATAATAATATCTCAATAATAGTTTTTACCAGCCAGGTGCAGTGGCTAACACCTGTAAACCCAACACTTTGGGAGGCCAAGGTGGGCGTATGACTTGAGGTCAGAAGTTTAAGACCAGCCTGGCCAACATGATGAAACCCTATCTCTATAAAAAATACAAAAATTAGGCAGGCATGGTGGTGCATGCCTGAAATTCCAGGAACTCAGGGGGCTGAGGCAGCAGAATCACTTGAACCCAGAAGGCAGAGGTTGCAGTGAGCCTAGATCACGCCATTGCACTCCAGCCTGGGTGGCAGATTAAGACTTCATCTCAAAAAAATAAATAAATAGGCCGGGCGCAGTGGTTCACGCCTATAATGCCAGCACTTTGGGAGGCCAAGGCGGGCGGATCACCTGAGGTCAGGAGTTCAAAACCAGCCTGACCAACATGGAGAAACCCCATCTCTACTAAAACTACAAAATTAGCTGGGCATGGAGGCGCATGCCTGTAACCCCAGCTACTCAGGAGGCTGAGGCAGGAGAATCGCTTGAACCCGGGAGGTGAGGCTGCAGTGAGCCAAGATGGTGCCATTGCACTCCAGTCTGGGCAACAAGAGTGAAACTCCATCTCAAAAAATAAATTAATTAATTTCATTAAATTAAATAAATAAATAAATAGTTTTAACCAATTATATGTTGAAGTGATCATACATTGTGTATACTGGCTTTAGAAATATATTACCAAAGTTAGGCTGGGCACGGTGGCTCAGGCCTGTAATCCCAGCACTTTGGGAGGCCGAGGCGGGTGGATCACGAGGTAAGGAGATCGAGACCATCCTGGCTAATATGGTGAAACCCCATCTCTACTAAAAATACAAAAAATTAGCCGGGCATGGTGGTGGGCACCTGTAGTCCCAGCTACTCGGGAAGCTGAGGCAGCAGAATGGCGTGAACCCGGCAGGCGGAGCTTGCAGTGAGCCAAGATCATGCCACCGCACTCCAGCCTGGGCGACAGAGCGAGACTCCGTCTCAAAAAAAAAAAAAAAAAGAAAGAAAGAAATATATTACCAAAGTTAATTTCACCCATTTGTTTTTCATTTTTCAATGTGGCTACTAAAAAATTCAAAATTAGATTTGTGGCCCCCATTATATTTTTATTAGATGGTGTTGCTAGACTTTTACTAAAACTGCATTACCACCAAAATCTCTGTTACACATCCTAGCCTGTGACCATATACACGCACTTTCCAGCTCGCTCCCACAACCATTCCAATTCTGGTTAAACTCAACCAACCCTCCACATACTCTGCAGCTACTCAAGCAGGTAAAGCAGAAACAAACCATGCTGCCTGATTTACTTTAAATTTATGATCACAAATCTCAAATGGCCCAAGACAACCTGCTCTTCAAGTGACCATTCACACCTCCTCTTTCCTCTCCTTCCTACCTCCTAACTGATGACTTTGCTTATTTCAGGGAAGATAGAACCAAACAGAAGAGAACTTTCTCAGGCTCCTGGCATGGAATCCACCAACTTGCATCTTGTACCATACCCTGCCTTACCTCAACTATCCATGCTCCTTCCAAAAGCCAAAACCTCCCCTTGTCTACATGATCCCAACCCCCCTCAAACTTCACTTACATTATACAACTGTCTCCTCGCCACATTATGCTGAGTATTTTTCCCTTGCTAATAGACCATTTCCATCAGCATACAAACATGCTGAAATTATTATCCTTATGGAAAAGCTGCTGGCTGCTTACCTAAATCTTTAATAACAGAATTCCTCTATGACAGAACAGCCTTGTGCCTGTCCAGAAAAAGATTTCCGCCCCTCCTGCCCAGAAAGGGGACACCAACAAGATGTTAACAGGGTCAGTAGCTCAGGTTTCCTGGAAAACACTTAATGGGGTTTATTCAACGTAACCCCGTGGCACCCCCTTTCTTCCCCTTCCTCCCTGGAAAGCTGACATGATAACTAAAGTGACAGTGGCCATCCAGCAACTGTGAAATGGCCTTGCACATAAGCCAAGTTCAATAAGGATAGCAGAGAAGAATGACAGGGAACTGATGACATGGTAGAATCAGTTTGCAAGTGCAGTTTCCTTTACATGAGAGAAAATAAACCACCTGCTTTAAGACGTGTAATTTCACGGGAGGATGAGGCAGGAGAATTGCCTGAATCCAAGAGGTGGAGGTTACAGTGAGCTGAAATCATGCCACTGTACTCCAGTCTGGGCTACAGAGTGAGATCCTGTCTAAAAAAACATGTAATTTCAGATGTCAGGAGTCAGAAGTAACTCCTGATAATTCTTTCCATCTCAACCTCCTGTCTCCATCCAGTTATCATCCCATTTCTCTGCTCCTTGATACAGCAAAACTCCTTAAGGATGGCCTCTACCTTCTCCCACTCCCTCTTTTTATAAGAAGTGTACTTATTTATTTTTGTAGAGATAGGGTCTTGCTATGTTGCCCAGGCTGGTTTCAAACTCCTGGCCTCAAGCAATCCTCCCACCTCAGCCTCCCAAAACACCAGGATTACAGGAATGAGCCCGTAAGCCCGGCTCACTCCACCTTAAACATATTTCAGTTCCAGCTTTCATCCCCACCACTTTCTGAAACCACTCTCTTCAAGGTTATCAGTGGCCTCTCCATTGCCAAATCCTCAGTCCTCACCTTATTAGCAGCATCTCACACAAGTGGTTTCTCTCATCACCATATACCATTGACTTTATTTGACCTCTATGACATCCCATGATTTGGCCAATATTTTTAGTTACAGAGAACGGAATATATTCTGGCTAACAAAAGGACTTCTAAGGGGCCTACATAATTCCAGAATTGATTATGGAAAGTTCCTGAAACAGAATCTAGGCTCAATTTCTGGAAAGAATTCCCAAAACCACATCATAAAACTGAGCCGCCAGAGGACCACTGGCCCCTGTCTCCATCAGAACATTAAGGAATCAAGACTCTGCCATCACAGCTATCACAGCTGTCAGCACCAAAGTGCTGCCTCTGCCACCAGTAGGAAGCCACCACATCCAAACCATACTGCCTCTGCCTCAAGATGTGCCGGCAAATGGATGCCTTGGGGCCTTTACCACTTACATCAGTTTGGAATCCAAATGTCCTTCTAGTGCATCTAATTAATTTAATCACAATCCCACCTAGAACTCTGGCTGCAAAGAGTCTGGGAATTGCAGTTTGTAGCTCCCCAGAGCCTGAGGAACAGGAGAACATGCCAGAATGGGTGATAAGCAAACCAATTCACAGTTACCCACACTCTCCAGCTCCCCTCTCTCACTGGATGCTCCCTTTCACTCTCCTTTGCTGGGTCCTCCTTCTCCTTACACTTGCTAAATGTTGCAATGAAGGTCCTCAGTCCTCTTCTATCTTCCCTCACGTTGGCCTAATGTCTATATGCTGATGACATATAAATTTGACATATAAAGATACACAGCATTTCCATCCCTCCAGAAAGCACTTTGTGCCCATTTCCAGATGTCTTCCTTAAATTTACATCTCCACCCTGATGAACCGCCTAAACTGCAGACTCAAAGACCCAGTGTCTTCCAGTGGGCACCCAAAATTAAAATGCCCGAATCCATTCTTTTCCTAGTCTTTTTTCCCTCAGTGTTATCACCATCCTTCTAGTCATGTAGGCCAAAACCCTAGGATAATCATTGACTCCTCTTTCACACCTCATACCCAATCCATGACCAAAAACGATCATCTGTACTTTAAATATGTATTCAGACTCTTCATTCATAGAAAGTCAAAACTAGCAAAATTAATCTGTGGAGTTAGAAGTCAAGATCGTAATTACCCTTGAGTGGGAAGAAAGAGACGGGCAGGGGGCGGGAAGGGCATCTAAACTACTGCTCATGTTATTTCTTGATTGTGTGCTGGTTACATGGGTGTATTTATTTTATGAAAATTTAAGCATACAATTATGGTTTGTATACTCTCCTGTATGTATATTTTACTTCAATAAAAAGATTCACTCAAAATGGAATGCATTTTAGTAATAAAGGAATAACTACAATACTTGCAATAACACAGGTGAATCTCAAAAACATCTTAAGGAAAAGAAGTGTGACACAAAAAAGTACATACCATAGGAACCCATTTACTTGAGGTTCAAGAACAGGCAAAATAATCTACAATGATAGAAGTAAGAACAATGCTGGGGGCAGTGTTGAAGATGACATCTGGAGAGGGCAGGAGGCACTTTCTGGAGGAATAGACAGACTGTTTCTTGATTTGGATATTACATGACTGCATACATTTGTTAAAAGTCATTGAACTACACACTACACTACTCGGGTGTGCCTTAAGACCCCAAAGATCCCCTAATCACACTAACGCCTGCACTAAATATTCCTTATTCTCTTGGAATCCAGTACATTTCCCAATAGTACTTGTTCTACTTGGAAAGGCATCAGTTTACCAACGTAGTGAAATTTTCCCTGGGGTTGTGCTATCCACCCTTATATCCAGCATTTGTAGTGTGTGTCACAAGTTGTATTCTCATGGTGAGATAGTTTCTCGGTTGTGATCAGGTTTCCATGTTGCGGTCAAAGGGCCAAGAGATTTAATTGGGTTAAGTTTTACAGGAGAGGGTGGCATTTGTTCTGGATCCTGATAAGCCTAAAAAGTATCACAAAGCTTCTTGTCTGAAAATTTCTCCCACAGTGGCCCTACTGTGGTCTTTGAAAAATCTCTATTAGTCACCCCCCTGAATTAAGCCTTTGACGGACTCCAAAATGCTATCAAAATATGATCACAGAAGGGGATGATACTTCAAGGAAAATGAATTTGTTACATTATCCAGCAGTGTCCTAAAATGAAGGAACAAGAGGGCTGGGCGCGGTGGCTCACGCCTGTAATCCCAGCACTTTGGGAGGCCGAGGCAGGAGGATCACAAGGTCGGGAGATCGAGACCATCCTGGCTAAAACGGTGAAACCCCGTCTCTACTAAAAATACAAAAAATTAGCCGGGCATAGTCCCAGCTACTCGGGAGGCTCAGGCAGGAGAATGGCGTGAACCCAGGAGACGGAGCTTGCAGTGAGCCGAGATTGTGCCACTGCACTCCAGCCCGGGCGACAGAGTGAGACAGGTAAATTATGACACCTGAAAGTGTGGTTATGAAAAGGTCAAAAGCAAGGGAAAGTACTGAGGAGGACTCTCAACGCGACAGCTGAGAACAGCCAGTGGGGAGCATGATGGTAAATGCTATATGGAGAAGAGGAGAAAAAAGGCCATGAAGTCAAACTCTTCCTTACATGTAATTATTTTCTCGGCTTACCCTGATGGCCTCCTCAACTGGAGAGGGGGCATTGGTACCATGATCCAACAGATCTGAACCAACTATAGATCAGGATGATACTGACATCATAGGCAATGGTGAGAAGTGAATGCACCCAGCACACTGGCTGGAACATATTAGATATACTCAATAAATGGTAGCATATGATGAACTTCTGCAAAGGAAAAGAGTAGAAATGCTTCTGCAAGGTATGGGACAGAGGAGTTTCCAAGAGCTAAGACCCCTAAAAAGCAGGGACTTGGACAACCATTTGAATGGAGTGTTTATACATGCCTTGATTCCTCTATCTCACCTTTCTTACCAGATCATAAGCTCAAAAGTACAGGATCATTTCGCCCTCTAACACAGCAGACACTCAACAATACGCTTTTGTTGTTGAAGTGAGTGAATGAATCTTGGAAAAAAGAGAGGCTTCCCCAGGCTCTATAAATCAGGAATAAGGCAAACAGAAAACAGTGGCCTTTCTATATCCATTAAAACTCTTGCACATGCTGAACCTGCCCTCATCCTTCTTTCCCACACGTGACCCCACATCCCTCTTCTCAACTCTCTTCCAGTTCTGGG
Organism: Pan troglodytes; assembly: GCF_028858775.2. Lineage (NCBI taxonomy): Eukaryota > Metazoa > Chordata > Mammalia > Primates > Hominidae > Pan > Pan troglodytes. Next base: position 45,959,979 of record NC_086015.1, read on the forward strand.
TATTTCCCTCTCCATCTATGTGTTCTCTATGTATTTCTTGTTCCATTAGTGACTATGACATAAGAGACATCATGAAAGAATATTTAAGCCAGGCGCAGTGGCTCATACCTGTAATCCCGGCATTTCGGGAGGTCGAGGTGGGCGGATCACTTGAGGTCAGGAGTTTGAGGGCAGCCTGGCCAACATGGTGAAACCCCATCTCTACTAAAAATACAAAGATTCACTGGGCATGGTAATGTGCACCTGTAATCCCAGCAACTCAGGAGGCTGGGGCAGGAGAATCGCTTGAACAGGGGAGGCAAAGGTTGCAGTGAGCCAAGATCGCACCACTGCACTCCAGCCTGGACGAAAGGGTCTGGACTCTGTCTCAAAAAAAAGAAAGAGTGTTTATTAAGTGTCAGGCACTATGCTAAATATCTTATTATCTTAGTAAAAGCTAGATATGTCAACAAAATGCAAGCAAATTGAATTCAGCAGTATATTAAAAGGATTATGCACGATAACCAAGTGGGTTTATTCCTGGAAAACAAAAGATGGTTGAACATACGAAAATGTAATATACCACATTATGAAGGGGAAAAAAACGCATGATCATCTCAATTAATACAGAAAACGCACTTGGCAAAATTCAACAACCTTTAAAAAAAAAAAAAAAAAACTCCAAAAGCTAGGAATAGAAGGAAACTATCTCAACATAATAAAAGTCATATATGAAAAACCCAAAGCAAACAACATACTCAGTGGTGAAAGAGTAAAGCTTTCCCTCTAACATTAAGAAGTAGGCAAGAATGTCTGCTTTCTCCACTTCTAGTCAAGAAGGTATAAAAAGTCCTAGCCAGAGCAATTACACAAGAAAAAAAAAGGCATCCAAATTGGAAAGGAAAAAAGTAAAATTAACTCTGTTTGCAAACGATGTGATTGATTTTATATGTAGAAAACCCTAAGGCCAGGCGTGGTGGTTCAGGCCCGTAATCCCAGCACTTTTGGAGGCCGAGGTGGGCGAATCACCTGAGGTCAGGAGTTCGAGACCAGCCTGGCCAACATGGTGAAACCCCGTCTCTACTAAAAATACAAAAAAATTAGCCAGGCGTGGTGGCAGGCACCTGAAATCGCAGCTACTCGGGAGGCTGAGGCAGGAGAATCGTTTGAACCTGGGAGGCAAAGGTTGCAGTGTGCCAAGATCACACCACTGAACTCCTGCCTGGATAGACTTTGAGACTCTGTCTCACTCACACACACACACACACACACACACACACACACACACACAAAGTAAAGTTTCCATAAGATAAACTGTCAAAACAAAAACAAATTTTGCAAAGTAAAATACAAAGTCCAGGTCCAACACTTAAAGATTAGCGGAATTTCTTTTTTTTTTTTTTTTGAGACAGCGTTTCACTCTTGTTGCCCAGGCTGGAGCGCAATGACATGATCTCAGCTCACTGCAACCTCTGCCTTCCAGGTTCATGCGATTCTCCTGCCTCAGCCTCCCAAGTAGCTGGGATTACAGATGCCCACCACCACACCTGGCTAATTTTTATATTTTTAGTAGAGACAGGGTTTCACCATGTTGGCCAGGCTGGTCTCAAACTCCTGACCTCAAGTGATCTGCCCCCTCCTCGGCCTCTCAAAGTGCTGGGATTACAAGTGTGAGCCACCACACCTGCCTTTTTTTTTTTCTTTCTTTTTTTTGAGACAGTGTCTCTGTCGCCCAGGCGGGAGTGCAGTGGCATGATCGCGGCTCACTGCAACCTCGACCTCCAGGGCTGAAGCAATCCTCCTGTCTCAGCCTCCCAAGTAGCTGAGAGTAAAGCACACACCACTATGCCTGGCTAATTTTTCTATTTTTTCTAGAGACAAGGTTTCACCATGTTGCCCAGGCTGGTCCTGAACTTCTGGGCTCAAGTGATCTACCCACCTTGGTCTCTCAAAGTGCTGGGATTATAGGCATGAGCCACCGCACCTGGCACGGTCTGATGAGTTTTGATTGATGCAGGTACTGGCAAAACTCTATTTTTATTTATTTTTTTTTTTTTTTGAGACAAGGTCTCAGTCTGTCACTCAGGTTGGAGCACAGTGGCACAATCATGGCTCACTGCGACCCCTGCCATCCAGGCTCAAACAATCCTCCCACCTCAGCTTCCCAAGCAGCTGGGACCTCAGGTGCATGCCACCACCCCCGGCTAATTTTTGAGACAGAGTCTCGCCTTGTTGCCCAGGCTGGAGTGCAGTGGTGCAATCTTGGCTCACTGCAACCTCCACCTCCTGAGTTCAAGTGATTCTCCTGCCTCAGCCTCCCAAGTAGCTGTGACTACAGGCATGTGCCACCACGCCCGGCTGATTTTTTTGTATTTTTAGTAGAGACAGGGTTTCACCGTGTTGGACAGGCTGGTCTTGAACTCCAGGCCTCAAGTGATCCGCCCACCTCAGCCTCCAAAAGTACTGGGATTACAGACATGAGCCACCGCGCCTGGCCCACTCCCGGCTAATTTTTGTATCTTTTGCAGGGACACATTTTCACCATGTTGCCCAGGCTGGTCTCAAACTCCTGAGCTCAAGCAATTCGCCTGCCTCGGTCTCTCCAAGTGCTGGGATTACAGGTGTGAGCCACAATGTCCAGGGGGAATTTCTATACATTAACAAATGTACAATCGAAAAAGGAAATCAAGAAAACAACTTCATTTATAATAGCAGCAAAAAGAATAAAACACATAGGAATTAACCAAACAGGTGGAAAGACTTACACAACAAAAACTACAAAAAACTTCTGAAAGAAATTTTTAAAAGACATAAATAGGCTGGGCACGGTGGCTCACACCTGTAATCCCAGCACTTTGGGAGGCCGAAGCAGGCGGATCACGAGGTCAGGAGATGGAGACCATCCTGGCTAACACGGTGAAACCTCATCTCTACTAAAAATACAAAAAATTAGCTGGGCATGGTGGCGGGCGCCTGTAGTCCCAGCTACTCAAGAGGCTGAGGCAGGAGAATGGTGTGAACCCCGGGAGGCGGAGCTTACAGTAAGCCGAGATTGTGTCACTACACTCCAGCCTGGAGGACAGAGCGAGACTTCGTCTCAAAAAAAAAGACACAAATAAGTGGGAAAATATCACGTTTATGAATTAGAAGGCAATTTTCAGATATTAACATTCAAATACTACCCAAAATCAATCTACCCAAAGCAATGTATGCATTCAATGCAATTCTTATCAAAATCCCAACAACTATTTTTGTGGGACTAGAAAAATCTATCCGAAAATTCATATAGAATCTCAAGGTATGTCAAACGGCCAAAACAATCTTAAAAGAAAAAAAAAAAAAAAGCTGGAAAACACACACTTCCTGATTCCAAAGCTTACTACAAAGCTACAATAATAAAAACAGTATAGTACTGGCATAAAGATGGAAATATAGACCAACAGTATAGAATAAGGAGCCCAGAAATAAACCCTCACACATATGGTCAAATGACTTCCAATAAGTATTCCAAAACTATTCAATGAGGAAAGGGCAGTCTTTTCAACAAATGGTGCTGAGAAAACTGGATATCCACATGTAAAAGAGAGAAGTTGGACCTTTACTGTTGTGGTCTGAATGTGTCCCTCTAAAATTCACATTGAAACCTAATGTCCACTGTGGTGGTATTAGGAGGTGGAACCTTTAGGAGGCGATTAGGTCATCAGGGCTCTGCCCTCATAAATAAAATTAGTGTCCTTAGAATACAGCCATAAGGGGGCCTGTTTTCCTCTTCTGCCATGTGGGAACACATAAAAGGCACCATCTTTGAGAAACAGAGCAAGCCCTTACAAGACACCAAAACTGCTGGCACCTTAATCCTGGACTTCCCAGCCCCAAGAACTGTGACCAATAAATTTCTGTTATTTATAAGCTATCCAGTCTAAGGTATTTTGTCTTAGCAGCCCAAACAGAGACATTTACCGAACACCACATAGAAAATTTAACTCAAAATGAGTCAAATATCACTGAGGTAAAAATACATAACTCTCAGAAGAACAAATAGGACAAAAGCTTCATGACACTGGGCTTGGCAATGATTTTTGGATATTTGCATAAGACACCAAAGACACAGATAACACAAAAAAAGACAAATGTGACTCTGCAAAAATTTTAAACTTTAGTACATCAAAAGGCACTATCAACAAAGTGAAAAGGCAACCTATCGAATATGAAAATATATTTGCATATCATATATCTGATAACAGATTAATATCTAGAATATATAGAGAAGTCATAAAACTCAGCAAGAAAACAACCAACCAGATTAGAGAATGGGCAGAGGACTCACAGAAATGGACAAAAAGAATAGACATTTCTCCAAAGGAGATATACAAATTGTCTATAAGCATATGAAAAGATGCTGCTCAGCATCACTAGTCATTAGGGAAATGCAAATCAAAACAACAATGAGATACCACCTCACACCCATTAGGATGGTTACTGTCAAAAAAAAGACAAAAAGTACTGATAAGGATGCAGAGAAACCGAACCCTTGTGCACTGATGGTCTGGAATGTGAAGATGGCAGAGCTGCTGAGGAAAACAGTATGGCAAGTCTTAAAATAATTAAAAATAGAATTACCATAGGACCAGCAATTCCACTTCTGAGTATATACACAAAATAAAGCAAGATCTCAAAGAGATATTTGTATCCACATATTCATAGCACCATTGTTCACAATAGTTAAAACACGGAAGCAACTTGTGTCCACTGTTACATAAATAAGCAAAATGCGCTTTATATATGTACAATGAAATATGATTCAGTCTTAAAAAGGAGGAAATTCTAACACATGCTACAACGTGGATAAACCTTGAGGACATTACACTGGGTGAAATAAGCCAGACAAAAAATGCTGTATGATACCATTTATATAGAGTAGTCAAAACCACAGAGACAAAAAGTAGAATGATAGTTGCCAAAAGCTGGAGAAGGAGAAATGAAGAATTACAGTTTAATGGGTACAGAGCTTCAGTTTTACAAGATGAAAACAGTTATGGGGATAGATGGAGGTGATAGTTGCACAGCAATATGAATGTACTTATTATCCCTGAACTGTACAATTAAAAATCACTAAGGTGCAAATTTGTTATATTGTATTTTACTATATACATATATATACACACATATATATACACATACATATATATACACATATATATACATATATATATATATATATTTTTTTTTTTTTTTGAGATGGAGTCCCACTCTGTCACCCAGGCTGGGGTGCAATGGCGTGATCCCGGCTTACTGCAACCTCTGCCTCCCGGGTTCAAGCGGTTCTCCTGCCTCAGCCTCCTGAGTAGCTGGAATTACAGGTGTGCACTACCACGCCCAGCTAATTTTAGTATTTTTAGTAGAGACGGGGTTTCACCATGTTGGTCAGGCTGGTCTAGAACCCAAAGTGCTGGGATTACAGGTGTGAGCCACCACACCCAGCTTAAAAATATATATATATTTTTTTAAGCTAGGTATGGTCCAAGAAGCCTACGCTATAAAGTGACACAGCTATTTCAAACCAAGTCATTATCACCCAGTGTCCTTCCTTGACAGTAAATTGCAGAGGTGGGGGGAACCTGCTTGTTTCCTAAATACACCAAATTCAAAAAGTAAATTATCTAATATAGAATATAGTTTCCAGGCTGGGCTCAGTGGCTCCTGCCTGTAATCCCAACACTTCGGGAGGCTGAGGCAGGCAGACTGCTTGAGCTCAGGAGTTCGAGACCAGCCTGGGCAACATAGCCAAACCCCGACTCCATGAAAAATACAAAAAATTGGCCGGGCGCGGTGGCTCACACCTGTAATCCCAGCACTTTGGGAGGCCAAGGTGGGCGGATCACAAGGTCAGGAGATCGAGACCATCCTGGCTAACACAGTGAAACCCCGTCTTTACTAAAAATACAAAAATTAGCTGGGTGTGGTGGCGGGCACCACTACAGCTACTCAGGAGGCTGAAGCAGGAGAATGGCGTGAACCCGGGAGGCAGAGTGCAGTGAAGCTGAGACCGTGCCACTGCACTCTACCCTGGGCGACAGAGCGAGACTCCGTTTTAAAAAAAAAAAAAAGAAAAAGAAAAATACAAAAAATTAGCCAGGCGTGGTGGTATGTGCCTGTAGTCCCAGCTACTCTGGAGACTGAGGTGGGAGGATCATCTGAGCCCAGGAAGTTGAGGCTGTAGTGAGCCCAGTGCACTCCAGTCTGGGCAACAGAGAGAGACCCTGTTTCTAAGGGAAAGAAAAAAAAAAAAAAGAGTATAGTTTCCCCAATTTATAACCACCCCCAAAAAAAAGAAACAAAAAAGAAAATTAAGTTAGTCATTACTTGGATATGTTTATTACTCATTATTCAGGACTCTTGGCACTGAACAGATGAAGGTCATCCACTCCAGACTGAAAATGTGGCATTTGATATATCAAATTAAATGACTACTGTGAAAATGCTACCCCCTTCTACCTATTGTAGCTCTCTCTTTCCCCATGCCAATGGAAATACACTGACTTACCCAGTTGGTTATTTCAGGCCTTTTGCACTTATCAGTACAAAGAATGGCTACAAAATTGATTGTTCCCTTCCGTCGCCCTTTATAGACAATAGTCTTGCTTCCTCTTCCGATCTCCTCATACAGAATAAAGTTTTCCATCTCTGGGCCGACTTCTCACATACGATAGAATAACAGCATCTCTAGCTCCTAAAAAGTAAACAAAAATGACATTGATAAATGCAAGTTAGTTGCATAATTAATTAGCCTAGGATAATTAGCCTAGGATATTATATGTGTAAAAAATCTAGCAAATCGACAAATTCAGAAAATTCACTTACAAATGTTAAATACTAATGCTGATATTTTTGCAGGATGAACGAAACTACGGGGCAAATAAATAAAACTTCACAGCCGGCGCGGTGGCTCACGCCTGTAATCCCAGCACTTTGGGAGGCCGAGGCAGGGGGATCACCTGAGGTCAGGAGTTTGAGACCAGCCTGGCCAACATGGTGAACCCTGTCTCTACTAAAAATACAAAAATTGGCCAGGTGTTGTGATGCACGCCTGTAATCCCAGCTACGCGGGAGGCTGAGGCAGGGGAATCGCTTGAACCCGGGAGGCGGAGGCTGCAGTGAGCCGAGATCGCACCACTGCACTCCAACCAGGGCGACAAGGAGAGACTCCAACTCAAAAATCAATAAATATTCACAAACCAATATTCAAGTTCCCATCAACAAGATGTTTTAAAAACACAGTGGCTGCCCGTGCCTCTAGGGCGGGTAGATATCCCGGCATTCCGTGCGGTCGGCCCTTCAGCCGCTGCCGCCATTGGAGACCAGCAGCCATGGCTCTGCGCGACCCTGTGGCCGTGGGCCTCGATGAGGGCCACAGAGTTACCAAAAATGGGAGCAAGCCTGGCCCAGCCACCGCCAAAGTGGGCAACTGACCAAGCACACCAAGTTCGTGCGGGACATTATCCCAAAGATGTATGGCTTTACTCCCTACGAGCTGGCGCGCCATGGAGTTGCTCAAGGTTTCCAAGGACAAACGGCCCTCAAGTTCATCAAGAAGAGAGTGGGGGACACGTCCGCACCAAGATGAAGAGAGAAGAGCTAAGCAACGCCCTGCCCGCCATGAAGAAAGTGGCCACAAAGAAGGACTGAGGCCCCATACCCTATCCATAAAACCTTCACAGAAAAAAAAAAAAAAAAAGTGAAAATAACAGCTATTTCGAAAAACGGTAACAAAATCAGGGTATGAATTAGATTTTATCCAATGTGTCTCCATATCTTACTTTCTCCGTTACAATGGAAACCTGGTACAAGGGAAAACAACATCTGCACAGTGGGATAATATATATGAGGCAGGAGAACAGGGTCTGGAGGCAGGGAACCTAAGGTTGTTTCACACTGACTTCCTGTAACTAAATTGAAAGGAAAACCCTAACTTTCCACGCCTAAGTAACAAAAGGACCAGAGGCTATTCCCTTTGCAAATCCCCCACCTTTTCTATGCAGCAGATGGGAAATTAACTGACCGCAACCAATCAGACTGACTGGGGCGTAGTCTTGGTTTGCAACTTTGTAACTTCACCTTAGCATCTGACTGGTTGCAGAGAATGGAATGAACGAATGAATGAAATGGAATCAATGAAATTGGCTGACTGCAACCAATAGACCGATTGCAGGCCACCACTTGTTTTACTGGAGGTGAGCGTGAAGAGGAAAGTGGGAAACCTCTAGGGGGTATTTGGACCGGGTATCTGTATCCCTGCCCTCCAGTGCTGCTCAGGTGGCTCCCACACTGTGGAGTGTACTTTCGTTTTCAATAAATCCCTGCTTTCATGCTTTTGTTGCTTCATTCTTTCCTTGCTTTGCTGGGCATTTTGTCCAATTCTTTGCTCAAAATGCCAAGAACCTGGACAACTTGCGGTCAAGACCCTCTACTGGTCTTGACTGGTATGCCCCACCTAAACCTTATAAATTTTGAGAAGCAAAAGAGAAACATATGCCCCACCTAGACCTTATTAATTATGAGAAGTAAAAGAGAAAACAAGTGAAAATACAGTATAAACAAATATGGAATGATATTTCTATGTAATCCCTAGACTGCAGGAGTCAATCCAAATATCATTAATACTACTGGCTCATAGGCCAAATTGGGTGTGCTGCCTGCTTTTGTAAATAAAGTTTAATTGGAACATAGCCACACCCATTCATTTATATATTGCTTATGGCTGCTTTCAAACTGCTATATATTGCCTATGACAGAGTTGACTCTACAGCCTGCACAAACCCTAAAATATTTACTATTTGTCCCTTTATTAAAAAAAGTTTGCCAACCCCTGCTCTAAATCAAGTGATGTTGTTGTTGTTTTAACCAAGGACTTCATCCTTCACCTAAGGTATAAGTAGTTAAATGAGTTCGTTTTCTTGGCCAACATAACTCTTTAGTTTTCATAAGTAAATAAGGACTTGATATAAACTCTTATCAGACTACATCTTATTTAGAATTTCAGTTAAAGTGGAATTAGTCATAAACAATATATGACAATTTAATCTAAGTAATTCATTAAAATCATTCTTTCAGGCTGGGTGCAGTGGCTCACGCCTGTAATCCCAGCACTTTGGGAGGCCGAGGTGGGCTGATCGCCTGAGGTCAGGAGTTTGAGACCAGCCTGACCAACATGGCAAAATCCTATCTCTACTAAAAATACAAAAATTAGCCAGGCATGGTGGCACACGCTTGTAATCCCAGCTACTCGGGAGGCTGAAGGTAGGAGAATCACTTGAACGCAGGAGGCAGAGGTTGCAGTGAGCTAAGATGGTGCCACTGTACTCCAGCCTGGGAGACAGAGCACCACTCAAAAAAAAAAAAAAAATCAATCCTTCATAACCTGGCATCTCTTTGGAAAGATATGTTAGACTATATTAAACCTTCCAGAAATTCACAACATATCTACATATCAAAACAGCACATTGGCCAGGCACGGTTGCTCGCACCTATAATCTCACCCCTTTGGGAGGCCAAGACAAAAGAACTGCTTGAGCCCAGGAGATTGAGGCTGCAGTGAGCTACAACTGCACCATGGTACTCCAGCCTGGACAACAGGGTGAGACCATGTCTCAGAAAAAAAAAAAAAATTAAAAATTAAAAAAGCACATTGGGCTGAACTCAGTAGCTCATGCCTGTAATTCCACCACTTTGGGAGGCCAAGGAGGGAGGTTCAATTGACGCCGGGAGTTTGACACCAACCTGGGAAACATGGCAACACATCATCTCTACAAGATATTTAAAAATTTTAAAAAATTAGCCAGCAGTGGTAGCCTGTGCATGTAGTCCCAGCTACTTGGGAGACTGAGGCAGGAGGATAGCTTGAACCCGGGAGGCAGAGGTTGCAGTGAGCCAAGATCTCACCACTGCACTCTAGCCTGGGCAACGAAGTGAGACCCTTTCTCAAAAAAAAAAAAAAACCTTGTACACCTCAAATACATACAATTACTGGTAGATCATACCTCAATATGGGTATATTAAAGAATTAAAAGCAGGGTCTCAGAGATATTTGTACCCCACATATTCACAGCAGCATTATTCACAACAGTTAAAACATGGAAGCAACTTGTGTCCGCTGATACATGGATAAGCAAAATGTAATATATTTTGCTTTTGCAAAAATGAAGTTTTAGAGACTGGTGCACAACAATGTAACTGTTCTTAAGCTCTACTAAACTTGTACCCTTAAAAAGGGTTAAGATGGTAAATTTTATGTGTATTTTACCACAATTAAAAATTTTTTAAGACTTCAAAAATTAATAACAAAACTGGTGAATATATTGGCCAGATGCGGTGGCTCACACCTGTAATCCCAGCACTTTGGGAGGTCGAGTCGGACGGATCGCCTGAGGTCACAAGTTCAGGACCAGGCTGGCCAACATGGTGAAACCCCATCTCTACTAAAAATACAAAAAAAAAAAAAATTATCCAGGAATGGTGGCGCGCACCTGTAATCCCAGCTACTCAAGAAGGTGAGGCAGGCGAATGGCTTGAACCCAGAAGGCAGAGGGAGGTTGCAGTGAACTGAGATTGCACCATTGCACTCCAGCCTGGGTGACAAGGGCGAAACTGTCTCAAAAAAAAAAAAAATTAAGAAAACTCATTTTACAGATCAAAAAAAAATCCAAGATTGTTCTAGGAGAGGAAAACTTTTTTCTACAAAATGTTAGGGGGTAAACATTTTAGATTTTACAGACCTTATGGTTTCTGTCACAGCTACTCACCTTTGCTCTTGAACTACAAAAGCAACCAGAGACAATAAGCAAAGGGATGGATATGGCTGAGTTCCATTAAAACTTTTATTTATGGGCAGGGTGCAATGACTCACGTCTATAATCCCAGCAATTTGGGAGGCCAAGGCAGGTAGGTCACCTGAAGTCAGGAGTTCAAGACCAGCCTGGCCAACATGGCGAAACCCCATCTCTACTAAAAATACAAAAATTAGGCCAGGTGCAGTGGCTCACGCCTGTAATCCCAGCACTTTGGGGGGCCGAGGAGGGTGGATCACCTGAGGTCAGGAGATCAAGACCATCCTGGCTAACACAGTGAAACCCCATCTCTACTAAAAATACAAAAAATTAGCCAGGCATGGTGGCACGCGCCTGTAGTCCCACCTACTCGGGAGGCTGAGGCAGAGAATTGCTTGCACCCGGGAGGCGGAGGCTGCAGTGAGCCAAGATCGCGCCACTGCACTCCAGCCTGAGGAACAGAACGAGATTCCATCTCAAAAAAAAAAAAAATTAGCCAGGCATGGTGGCGGGCGCCTGTAATCCCAGCTATTCCGGAGGCTGAAGCAAGAGAATGGCTTGAACCCGGGAGGCACAGGTTGCAGTGAGCCGATTGCGCCACTGCACTCCAGCCTGGGTGACAAGAGACTCCATATCAAAAAATAATAATAATTAATTAATTAAAAACAAAAAGGCACTGGTTAGTATCTTTCTTTTAATGACGGTTTCCCTAAGTCCTTTTTACATCCCTCTTCGTTCTAAAACCCATTCATTAAAAAGAACCAATCCTGGCCTAGCACAGTGCCTCATGTCTGTAATCCCAACGCTTTCGGAGGTGGAGGCAGGATTGTCTGAAGCCAAGAGTTCAAGACCAGCCTGGGCAACATGGTGAGATCCCGACTCTACACAAATAAAATAGCCTGGCATGGTGGTGCATGCCTGCAGTCCCAGCTATATGGTATGTATTATAACCAAAATAAGATTAAACTGACAGTATGTTAAGATGGGAAGTTACTAAGCCAGAAAAAATATAATCAGAAACCTTAAGTGTTCACAAATTGTCTACATTAGGATATCTCAGGATAAGATGATAAAATAAGTTTTCATACAGTATGTATAACTGATTTCTTGAAAATAAGGTTTTAGGCTACAAGGGAAAAAATTAAGTAAAATCTTGATTTTTTTTTTTTAAGGGAGGCTAGGTCTTGAACCCCTGGGTTCAAGCAATCCTCCTGCCTCAGCCTCCCTAAATTCTGGAATTACAGGTGCAAGCCACCATCCAGCCCATCTTGAAATTTTGAATTTGATTTAGGCCAAATTCATTTCCTTAATCTTTAGTCACATCTGACCATCGAGTCACATGTGGACAATTTCAGTCTGAAATTAACAAAACATATTAGTTATAAATCTGCTTAGATAGGGTGGTTTGTTACTTTCAAGCATTTCTCCTCTCTAAGGCTGTTTCCTTAGAGTAAAATAAGAATTGGATCAAATGATTTTCTTTTTTTTTTTTTTTTTGGACAGGGTCTCACTCAGTGGCCCAGGCTGGTGTGCAGGGGCAAGATCTAGGCTCACTACAACCTCCACCTCCAGGATTCAAACGATTCTCGTGCCTCAGCCTCCAGAGTAGCTACCTCAGCCTCTGGCACACCACCACACCCAGTTAATTTTTTGTGTTTTTGGTAGATATGGAGTTTCGCTATGTTGCCCAGGCTGGTCTAGAACTCCTGGCCTCAAGTGATCCGCCTGCCTCGGCCTTCCAAAGTGCTAGGATTACAGGTGTGAGCCACCGCGCCTGGCACTAAGTTATCTTTCAATAACTTATTAATAGTTGAAATTCCATGACTTTAAGATTCTTTGACTCAGTCCAAACACGTTCCCCATTACAGACTTCCTAATATTCATCTTTAGAGCTGTAACCTCTTAATTATAAAATAAAACACAAGTACAGAAAACTCCACAGAATACATAGTTTAATGAATTACTAAAGAGGGACATCCTTCTAATCACCACCCAAAGTCAGGAAATAGGACTTTGCCAGCCACACAAGCAGCCCCTCTGTGAGCCTGTCTCAATCACCACCCCTCCTGATCCCCAAAAGTAACCACCCCCTGACTTTCGTAGTCATCACTTCCTTAGGTTTCTTCATGGTTTTCTCACTCGAGTGTGCTTTCCCAGAAACCACAGTTTAGTCTCTTAACCTGTAGTGCTCCTAAGGAAGTCTCTCTTAATTCACAAGTTCACCTAAGAAGCATCTAAGAAGCCAGAAGGCAGAGCAAATCACATACAGGTGCAAATGAGGCATTTAAGAGTCGGGGGCAGGTCCTACATTCAAGGAACGCTGAGAGCGACCAGGTGATAAGAGCGCACAGGTGCCCACTTTCAGCACAATCATGACTCCCGCACCAGAAGCATGAGCATCACCTGGGACTTAATACAAAAGAAAAAGTTATCGGCCCTGCCCCAAATTTACGGAATCATACACTACGGCGGTAGGGCCTGGCCTTCTGTGTTACTACACGCCCTGGGGTGACTGGGATGCGCTCAACTCTGCGAACTGCCAGCCAAATCAACCCCGAGATGTAACCGATGGCGCGCGCCACACTAAGCACTCCATAGGTGCTCCTCCTCGCCGCACTTCACAGACTCAATTATCACAGACTCAGGGGCGCTACGTAGTCACTCACCCCCCCGCTCCCCAGGCAACTCGCGGCGGGCGAATCGGCGGCTTTCGCGGCCTCGCTACGTCCGTAGGCATCAGTCCGCGAGGCCGGCTGGGAGCCTAAGAAGCGCTGCAGGGCGGTGAAGACGCGGTCCGCTCTGGGGAGTTAAGAGATGGCGTCCATAAAGCACATCTCCCAAGCCGAAACACACAAGCACTCTCTCTCCCCGCTGCACCCAGGTCCTAGAAGAGGCGTCCCGTGTGCCCTTAACTAACGCCCGGATAAAAACGGGCGGTTTTTTTTTTAACACGAGCGCAAAGCAGGGGAGCGCAGGGGGTACGGGGTCCACTAGCAGAAGGAGAGAGGGCGGCCAGGCGCCACCACCCACCTGCCCCGGCAGGCCTGCGCTCTCTTCCGCGACCGCTTAGGCAGACACGAACTCAGACCCGTAGCTACTAAAACCGCCACTGCCACGCACCTGGTAGCTCAGTCAAGAAAAGAGTCCAGTCCACTTGGCTGCTCCCGCGGTTGCGCGCATCTCGGCCTCTGCCTCAGGACAGGTCCACAGGCCCAAGAATGGGGGAGAAAGCAGAGAAGCAAAGCGGAACGCGCGGAAGAAGCCGACCAGCCTTACGGAGGCGACGCCCCTCCAGGTTTGGATTCGTCCATACGGTTTCCACGGCAGCACACAGAACGCCGGAAGAAGCTCAGGAAGCTGACTGGCTGTGCAGTTTCCGTTCCTGTTGGCTGGGGCCCGGAAGTGAGAGACCACGAGGGCCCCTCCCTCCACCCAAAGGGCATCACGCCCTGCCTTTGGACGAGCCCACAGGCCAGAGACTGGGGCGGGAAGTGCTGGAGTAACAGTCATAGTGGTCGGCCCACCATCCCTCTATGTTTGGATTTGCTCATTCCATCTCCATGGCAGCACGCAGAACGCCGGAAAAACGCAAAGCGCTGATTGGTTAAGAGTCTCAGTTCCTATTGGCTAGAGTCCGAAGTGGGAGCCCGTGAGGGACTACTCTTCAATCTTAAGTGGGTGCTGAGGCTAGAGTGTGGAGAACTGAGACCTCGTCATTTCTTCTCTTCCCGTTCCCACTGTCCTTCTGTTTCCTTCCATTCTTTTCTTTCTGGCTTCTTCTGGGAGCTCAGGTGGACATGGTGGCATAGTCTGGATAACCAACGGCTCAGAAGCAGGGGCCCCGGGGTCCTCACCATTTAGAAAAGAGAAGGCTGTGAATTACCTTCCTTTTTGGAGATGGAGGAAACAGATGAGACACTCTGATCTCAGGTTGATTGTGTAAACTAAAAATAAAAGTTCCAAGCCCCCCTACCAACTGAGTGGACCCCTCCTCTGGGCCAAAGGCACGCCAAAGTTAACGTGAAGAACTAGCTCAGGCCGTGATGGGAAGATGGGGTGGGACAGGCCTCATTATACCCTCCTCCCGTTGGAATACAGGCACAGCTGACCAGCGTTAACATTAAACAGAGACCTTAAGACTGACAAAACAGACTTTTTTGCAGCAATAAGATACCAACATGGCAGCAAGCCCCAAAAGACATTGAAGTATTTTATCCTGATATATATATACACACACATACACAAACACACACACACATATACTCTCATGTATACATATATACTCATATACATATATATATATATTTTTTTTTTTTTTTTTTGAGACAGTCTCGCTGCATCACACAGGCTAGAGGGCAGTGGCGCAATCTCGGCTCAACTGCAACCTCCACCTCCTGGGTTCAAGTGATTCTCCTGCCTCAGCCTCCCAAGTAGCTGGGATTACAGGCGTGTGCCACCACACCAGCTAATTTTTGTATTTTTAGTAGAGACAGGGTTTCACCGTGTTGGCCAAGCTCATCTTGAACTCCTGACCTCAGGTGATCCACCCACCTTGGCCTCCCAAAGTGCTGGGATTACAGGTGTGAGCCACCGTGCCTGGCCAAATATATTTATTTGACATATTTTGAAATGGCCTTGCAGAGCTATCTCTTCTGGGGGGAATCTACATTCTGTAAAGAATCCCCTTGTCTTTCCAGGTCTTTTCCCTGATGCTGGAGAGAATTAACTGAGAACCTGACACCTGTTTTAAGTCTGATAAGAAACATTTACAATCTATTCTCTCTGAAACCTGCTACATAGAGGCTTCATCTGCAGAACAAGAACCCTGGTCTCTGCACCCTCTTATCTCAACCCAGACACTGCCTTCTATTGGCTCCAGGTCTTTATATAATAACTCTTTTAACCAATTGCCAATTGTAGGGTATATGGATGTGCTTTGGTCAAGGAATAGGCCAAGGTGGACATCCGGGCCAGAGTGGCTCAGCGAGTTTAGGACACAGGCGCATATTCCACTTGTTATATAACCCGTTTATGTAAGTTCATACTTGGATCTGAGCCACTATTGTCTGTAGAAGGTATAACTGCCCTGCTGACACTGTGCCCAGGTCTGAGTTCAGCACGGCACGACCCGGTTCGTGCACTGGTGCCCAGAGTAATGCTACTAACCCCTCTAAGGGAGAGCGGTTGCCCTTAAGGTGGGCAGAGGGGAGCCGAGCCAGGAACCAGCTTGTGCCCAGAGGGAGAGTTAAGCTGCTGACCCTGACAGAGCTGGCTTTGCAGGCCAGGGTGTGCAGCTGCAGGCATGGGGGCAACAGGAGCCACAGAGCCAGAACAGACAGCCGAGATAAAGGTGGACAGTGTGAGAAAGCTAGTGTGATTAAGCTGCTGATGACACAGCCGCTGAATAAAACTACATTTCACTTGCCTACACGGCCCCAACCCTCACTTGTGTTCTTTCAGCTATTCGCCCATCCACCCACTCCCCTTGGACCTCAGCTGGGGGCTGGAACCTGACAATTGGCGTAGTCGTGGCATAACACCAATCACCTATTAAATCCACCCTATGATGTAGAAGCTCTTTCCAGCTTCGAGTTGTCCCACCTTTCCTGACCCAACCAATACCTTATGTCATGTATTGATTGATGTCTTATTTCTCCGTAAAACATGTAAAACCAAGCTGCAGCTCAGTCACCTTAGCTGTCAGGCCTCTGAGCCTAAGCTAAGCCATCATATCCCCTGTGACCTGCACGTATACATCCAGATGGCATGAAGCAACTGAAGATCCACAAAAGATGTGAAAATAGCCTTAACTGATGACATTCCACCATTGTGATTTGTTTCTGCCCCACCCTACCTGATCAATTTACTTTGTAATCTCCCCCACCCTTAAGAAGGTTCTTTGTAATTCTCCCCACCCTTGAAAATGTACTTTGTGAGATCCACCCCCTGCCCGCAAAACATTGTTCCTGACTCCACCGCCTATCCCAAAACCTATAAGAACTGACGATAATCCCACCACCCGCTGCTGACTGTCTTTGCAAACTCAGCCCACCTGCACCCAGGTGAAATAAACAGCCTTGTTGCTCACACGAAGCCTGTTTGGTGGTCTCTTCACACGGACACCTGAGACATTAGCCATATGTTCCTAGGGCCTCTTGAGACTGTGCCTCGAGCCATGGTCACTCAGATTTGGCTCAGAATAAATCTCTTTAAATATTTTACAGAGTTTAACTCTTTTTGTCAACCATCACTTACGGCTTTCAAAGCTCCACACTTGCAAGTTTCAACCACCAGATACACTGGAGCCTGTACTCCAGCCTGAGCAACAGCGCAAAATCCTGTCTGTAAAAAGGAAATTTAAAAAGAAATTTTATTTTTTGCTAACTTTACATGCATTGTTATTATTTAATGCCTCTTTGTATGAAGTAAAAAATAAATTTCTTTTCTGCAGCATTTAATGCAATGCTTTGCCTAAAGAAGGAAGTTTCTATGTGCTTGAATGAGAGATTCTTTTTTTTTGGAGACAGAGTTTAGCTCTTGTTGCGCAGGCTAGAGTGCTAACCTAGCTACACTCTAGAGACAGGGGTTTCTCCATGTTAGTCAGGCTGGTCTTGAACTCCCGACCTCAGGTGATCTGCCCGCCTCGGCCTCCCAAAGTGCTGAGATTACAGGCATGAGCCACCGCGCCCGGCTGACAGATTCTTTATGATCATCCAGAGGTGAGAAAATGAACCAACTCCCCTCTTCAGCATCCTTCAATGCAAAAGTGGTTTGCAAACTTTACCATCAGAATCACCTGGAGCTCTTGTTAAAACACAGATTTCTGGCTCCACCTACAAAACTTCTGATTCTGTATCTCAATGGGGCCTAAAATTTTGCATTTCTATCAACTTACCAGGTGATGTCAATGTTGCAAGTTGAGCACCACACTTTTCAAACAACCATCTAGAAAAACTGTTCTGATCTCAGGTAAATCACATCTCCTTTTACTTCTGACCCTTCCTGCCTTCTCAAGAGTCTCAGCATCCATTATTGTCAGTTCTGTGTATTTAACAGGTTTGGTAGGGAAAACGTTTCCTCATGGACTACTGTCAAATTAATGAAGATTAAAACTTTGAAATATTTTGTTTATTCTGAGTTTTTATAAATAACCTAAAAGTTCATGTCAGAAGCAATATCAGATACCTGGGTCTTCTTAGCCGAAGTTCCTTGGATGCTTCTGTCAGAGAAATGCGAACCAGAGTGACTCCATCTCCAATAGGGGCTGGGTAAAATAAGGCTGAGACCTTCTGGGCTGCATTCCCAGGTGGATAGACATTCTTAATCACGGGCTGAGAGAGGAGGTCGGCACAAGCTACAGGTCAAAAGACCTTGCTGATAAAACAGGTTGCAGTAAAGAAGCCAGCCAAAACCCACCAAAACCAAGATGGTGACAAAAGTGGCCTCTGGTCATCCTCACTGCCCATTATATGCTAATTAAATGCATTAGCATGATAAGAGACACTCCCACAAATGCCATGGCAACATCAGGAAGTTACCCTATATGGTCTAGAAGCGGGAGGTACCCTCAGTTCTGGGAATTGCCCACCCCTTTTGCGGAAAATTTAGGAATAATCCACCCCTTGTATAGCATATATCAAGAAATAGGCTAGGCATGGTGGCTGACGCCTGTAATCCCAGGACTTTGAGAGGCCAAGGCGGGCAGATCACTTGAGATCAGGAGTTTAAGACCAGAATGGCCAAAATGGTGAAACTCCGTCTCGACTAAAAATACAAAAATTAGCCGGGCATGGTGGCATGCACCTGTAATCTCAGCTACTTGGGAAGCTGAGGTGGGAGAATTGCTTGAACCCAGACTGGGTGGGGGGCTGAGGTTGCAGTGAGCCAAGATGGCACCACAGCACTCCAGCCTGGATGACAGAGTGATACTCTGCCTCAAAAAAAAAAGGAAGGAAGGAAGGAAGGAAGGAAGGAAGGAAGGAAGGAAGGAAGGAAGGGCGGGCAATTATCAGTCCAGCAGCCCAAGCTGCTGCTCTGCCTATGGAGTAGCCATTCTTTTATTCCTTTACTTTCTTAATGAACTTACTTTCGCTTTACTCTATGGATTCACCTCGAATTCTTTCTTGCTTGCGATCCAAGAACCCTCTTTTGGGGTCTGAATTGGGACCCCTTTCTGGTAACACTTCCAGGCAATACGTGAACCTACAAAGACAATTAAATTTTTGTATGCATGTGCATTTTTTTCTGGCTAGAGGGTTTGTGAGTTTGGTCAGATTCTCAAAGGTGCCAATGACTCAGAAAAGTTTAAGAACTCCTGCTATAGATAATTTTAAGACAATATCACAAAAGACAAACTAGAGAAAGCATGGACCATTTTAAGACAGTATCACAAAAGACAAACCAGAGAGGCTGGGCGCGGTGGTTCACACCTGTAATCCCAGCACTTTGGGAGGCCAAGGCGGGCGGATCATGAGGTCAGGAGATCGAGACCATCCTGGCTAACATGGTGAAACCCCATCTCTACTAAAAATACAAAAAATTAGCTGGGCATGGTGGCGGGTGCCTGTAGTCCCAGCTCCTCGGGAGGCTGAGGCAGGAGAATGGTGTGACCCTAGGAGGCAGAGCTTGCAGTCAGCTGAGATCACGCCACTGCACTCCAGCCTGGGTGACAGAGTGAGACTCTATCTCAAAAAAAAAAAAAAAGACAAACCACAGAAAGCATGGACCCTACCTACTCAGTGACCGCTACTGGTCCGAAGATTAGACCTTGACAGACATTAGTTAAATTTCAAAAAGTATAAAACAGCTGAGTGCTATTTAGATTCTTAAGTAGGACTGAGAGCTGAAATGCCAGGTTTTGAATTGCTTAAATTCCTAAGTGCTTTCAGAGTGACCTTTGCTTTCATCTCAATTTTAGATTTTCATTCTCATTATAATTGGTAAGAGTGAATCTGACATGGAAAATATCAATGCGGAGTTTATTTGGGCAAATTCTTCCTCCCAGAAACAACTAATGTCTCATCTTCCTCACTTCTAGATGATCATAAAGAACCTCTTGCCAGACCCAGTGGGTCACACCTGTAATCCCGGTACTTTGGGAGGCTGAGGTGAGAGGATCACCTGAGCCTAGAAGATCAAGGCTGCAGTGAGCTGTGATCGCACCACTGCCCTCCAGCCTGGGCGACAGAGTGAGACCTTGTCTCAAAAAAAATTAAAAACAAAAAACTCTTCATTCAAGCACATAGAAACTTCCTTTTTTTTAAGGCCGGGCGCGGTGTCTCATGCCTGTAATCCCAGCACTTTGGGAAGCCGAGGCAGGTGAATCAACTGAGGTCAGGAGTTGAAGATCAGCCTGGCCAACATGGTGAAACCCTGTCTCTACTTAAAATACAAAAATTAGCCAGGCGTGGTGGCAGGTGCCTATAATCCTAGCTACTCAGGAGGCTGAGGCAGGAGGATCTCTTGAACCTGGGAGGCAGAGGTTGCAGTGAGCATAGATCGTGCCACTGCACTCCAGCCTGGGCAACAGAACAAGACGCTCAAAAAAAAAAGAAAGAAAGAAAAGAAAAAGAAAGAAACTTTCTTTTTTAGGCAAAGCATTGCATTAGATATTGCAGGAGAGAAAAAAATATTTTATTCGTACAAAGAAGTATAAGAATAATAATAATGCATTTAAGTTAGCAAAATACAAAGTTCCTTTTTAAATTTCTTTTCTTTTTGTGATGGAGTCTCCCAGGCTGGAGTACAGTGGCATGATCTTGGCTCACCACAACCTCCACCTCCCGGGTTCAAGTGATTCTCCTGCCTCAGCCTCCTGAGTAGCTGGGATTACAGCTGTCTGCCACCACACCCAGCTAATTTTTGTATTTTTTAGTAGAGACGGGGTTTCACCATGTTGACCAGGCTGGACTCCTGACCTCAGGTGAACCGCCTGCCTCGGCCTCCCAAAATGTTGGCATTACAGGCATGAGCCACTGTGCCTGGCCTAAATTTCTTTTTTAGAGACAGGGCCTCCTTTTGTTGCCTAGGCTACAGTGCAGTGGCATGATAATAGCTTACTGTAGCCTCAGACTCCTGGGCTCAAGAGATTCTCCCACGTCAGCCTCCCTAGTAGCTAGGACTCCAGATGCACACCACCATGCCCGGCTAATTGTGTATGTGTGTGTAGATGGGGCCTGGGGTCTCACTATGTTGCCCAACCTGGTCTCAAGCAATCCTACCGTCTCGGACTCCCAAAATGCTAGGATTACAGGCATGAGCCACCACACCCAAAAATGTTTATTATCTGAAGTATGCTTTACCCTCAAGTTCTAAAGGCACCTAAAAAGGAGAAAAAAATGTTTTATCATGTTTAGTTTTAAATTATTTTATTTCTACAAATTCATGGGTTAAGTGTGAAATTGTGTTACACATATATAATTCATAGTGATCAAGTCAGGGTATTTAGGGTGTCCATCACTCAAGTTCCATATCTTTTTGTTAAGTATTGTCACCCTACTCTGCTATTAAACATTGAATTTCTTCCTTCTATCTTATTATATTTTTGTACAATTTAACACACTTTACTTCATTATCCCCTCTCCTCCCACTCACCTTTCCCAGTCTCTGTAGTTTATCTTTTCACTTCGTCCCTCCATGTGATCAATGTTTTTAGCTTCCACATATAAGTGAGAGCATGAATTATTTGTGTTTTTGTGCCTGGCTTATTTCACACAAAATAATGGCCTCCGGTTCCATCCATGTGGCTGCAAATGACATTATTTCATTATAGAAAAAATAAATGAGGGAAAAGGAAAACAAATTAAGAAAATCCACTTGAATACTGGAGAGCAGTTAGAACAAAGAATACTTATTTTGAAGGCTCTAAAGGACTTCACAGGTGCTCAGGGTGGCCCCTAAGACAGACTCTCCACCTCTACTTAGAAGGGAACAAAAATAAGACACTTGGGAAAGGCTACAATTGTCCTCACGAAATAATGTGTAGACTTAAGATTCAAGGTGAAGAACTGAACACGTGAATTTACCACAAAGACTCCTAAAAGCTCACTAAAATGACTGAATTGGGATTGAAACCATAAGGGCACTTAAGAACAAGCAAGGGAACCATCATTAGGTGGAAGTTCTGAAGCATTTTTTGGAACACAGAAAAAGCACTTGACTTTAGACAGAGGATTCATAGCAACTGCAACTCAGCCACTAACATGTTAGTCCTGGAGCATTTATCCTCATCTTGTTAATGGATGAAAAGAATTCCACCTTTAATACCAGCAGACCTCATCACCCAAGGCAAGTTTCTCCATGTAGTAACATTTGCCTTCAAGGTAAAACACGGAAATACTTTCTAAACAATATGAACAAAAGGCTTGGGACAGTGGAGAATGAGTGAAAATCTGCCTTTTGAACCACAGAGCCTTTCCTTAGCCCCCTTTCCTGCAAACATAATGGCAATTAGTCTTCTAATCTTCAATTAAAAATTGTAATATTATTTAGTGAGAAAGAGACTTGTACAAGAAATACTGACATCTGGCAAAAGAGAATATTTCCTATTTTTTGTTTTGTTTTGTTTTGTTTTTTTGAGACAAGGTCTGGCTCTGTCGACCAGGCTGGAGTGCATGGCGTGATCTCAGCTGGCTGCAACCTCTGCCTCCTGTGCTCAAGTGATCCTTCCATCTCAGTGTCCCAAATAGCTGGGACTACCGGTGTATGCCACGATGCCCAGCTAATTTTTATATTTTTTGGAGAGATGGGTTTTTGCCATGTTGCCCAGTCTGTTCTTGAATTCATGAGCTCAAGTGATTCACCCGCCTAGGCCTCCCAAAGTGCTGGGATTACAGGCTTGAGCCTCCACAGCATCCAGCCACGTTTCCTAATTTAAAAATAAAACAAAAACAAACAAACAAAAAAAACAGGACTGGGCACAGTGGCTCATGCGTGTAATCCCAGCACTTTGGGAGGCAAAGGCGGGCTGATCACCTGAGGTCGGGAGTTCAAGACCAGCCTGACCAACATGGAGAAACCCCGTCTCTACAAAAAATACAAAATTAGCCAGGTGTGGTGGCACATGCCCATAATCCCAGCTACTTGGGAGGCTGAGGCAGGAGAATTGCTTGAACCCGAGAGGCAGAGTTTGCGGTGAGCCGAGATCGCGCCATTGCACTCCAGCCTGGGCAACAAGAGCGAAACTCCGTCTCAAAAAACCAAACAAGCAAACAAAAAAAAACAAACTATGCTTCTAGAAGTCATTTAAAAAAAAATTCACTACCTCATCATCATAAAATGAAGTTTACCAGTCAATAAACCCCCCAAATGTGCAGCAAACACTGAATGAGCCTTTTAGTGCCTTACTATTATATATGTGAACACATAGTCAGAAATATCAAGATATGTGGCTGGGCATGGTAGCTCATGTCTGTAATCCCAGCACTTTGGGAGGCCAAGGCAGGCAGATCACCTGAGGTTGAGAGTTCAAGACCAGCCTGGCCAGCATGGTGAAACCCTGTCTCTACTAAAAATCCAAAATTAGCCAGGAATGATGGCGTATGCCTGTAATCCCAGCTACTCAGGAGGCTGAGGCAGGAGAATCGCTGGAACCCAGAAGGCAGAGGTTGCAGTGAGCCGAGATCGCCCCATTGCACTCCAGCCTGGGCAACAAGAGTGAAACTCCGTCTCAAGAAAAAATAAAAAAAGAGAGAAATATCAAGATATGTGAGGAAAGACTCTAACATGAAAGCCATTAAAATAAGCAAACCAGTAACTCAGATAACTAAAAAATCAACGAAGAAAGCAAGTGAAAAACTTTAACAATTATAATTAATATCACCAAGAGCAAGTGAAAAGGCATGGTACCCATAGTTTGCATATTTTTATTTTACTTTTTACCAAATTCTTGTTTACCAGAGCTTGCATTTTATTTTATTTTATTTTATTTTATTTTATTTTATTTTATTTTATTTTAGATGAAGTTTCACTCTTGTTGCCCAGGCGGAAGTGCAATAGCACGATCTCGGCTTACCGCAACCTCCGCCTCCCGGGTTCAAGTGATTCTCCTGCCTCAGCCTCCCAAGTAGCTGGGATTACAAGCGCCCACCACACCCAGCTAATTTTTGTATTTTTAGTAGAGACGGGGTTTCACCACCTTGGCCAGGCTGGTCTCAAACTCCTGACCTCGCTATCTGCCCGCCTTGGCCTCCCAAAGTGCTGGGATTACAGGCATGAGCCACCACACCCGGCCACGTTTTATTTTTGATCAAGACATTTAAAAGTCTTTTTTTTTTTTTAATTGGCAGTCAAATAGATTTTGTTATTAGCCTATATGTTATTTGGGTTTTGGAATTTACTGAAATTCTCTTTGTGGTCTAACGAATGGCTACTATTTTTTTTAATGTACCACAAGAGTTTGGAAAGAAGGAGTATTTCTTATTTGTTGAGTTCCAAATATCATATGCATATTTTCAAGCTTATTAACTGACATGCACAAATCTTCTAAACCCTCTTTTTATGTGACATTGTCCTTCTTACTCTGTCAGTTCCTGAGAAAGGTGTTTTGAAGTTGCTCATTATGGTTATGAATTTGCCAATTACATATTGGATTTAGTTTCAAGACAGTGAGCTTAGAAAAATAACAACAAGGCTGGAAGCGGTCGCTCACGCCTGTAATCCCAACACTTTGGAAGGCTGAGGCGGCAGATCACTTGAGGTCAGGAGTTGGAGACCAGCCTGGCCAACATGCTGAAACCATCTCTCTACTAAAAATATAAAAATTAGCTAGGTGTGGTTGCAGGTGCCTGTGATCCCAGCTACTCTGGAGGCTGAGGCAAGAGAATCACTTGAACCTAGGAGGCGGAGGTTGCAGTGAGCCGAGATAATGCCACTGCACTCCAGCCTAGGCAACAGAGTGAGACTCCATCTCAAAAACAAACAAACAAACAAACAAAAACAAAAAAAAAGAAAAAGAGAAAAAGAAAAATAACAACAAAAATGATCACAGTGGAAACGGAAGAAAAGCATTACCAAAGATAAAAGCAGAAATTAATGAAATAGAAGGCAAAAATCCACTAGCCAGGGGCATAAATTTAGAAGGCAGGAGATGGTTTCCATGGTGCTCTTCCAGGTTGTAAAGCTGGCTATGATGTCATGGGGTCTCCAGTCCTCTTTAGGATATCGTGTGCTCCACTCTCAGATTACCAACTCAGGGAATGGATTCTCCTAGAGACAGAAACTGGAGGCTGGGAGCTTCAAGACTGATGCTCCCCTTTACTCTGGCAGACCTGGGAAGTAGCACGATAATTCTTCCAGCACTAGTGTATTAGTGAATACACTGGAAGAGCCAGACACTGTCTCCCTCTTGGATGGGAGATTTTCACCCTTATAATAACAACCTAAGAGTCCTTAAAATCTGTGGCCTTCTGGGATGTCTTTTTCCTTTAATAACCATATTAATGATTCCAGCATCCATTGCACATACTTGGCAACTCCAGAGTAGACTGGATTTTCAGGGAAATAATATTTTTTGGTCTTTTCTCACAACAAATTCCTTAAGTCTTGCTTCCTTCTCATCATCTTATCTCTAGCACATGCTAGTCTCATCTGACCCTGCTTCCCCTCACACATTTGACAGTGTAGAAGGGGGCCTTTTTTTCCTCTATTCTTATAAGTTCTGTGACTGAGACCTGTGACTTTCACTGACCAAAGACAGATTAACAGGAGAAAAGCATACAAATTTTGTTTGATAATATTCTAAATTTTATGTGCACATGGAGGCCTTCGTAGAAAAGAAAGGAAGACTCAAATAAATGACTAGACCCAGGGGCTTATATATCATTTTAACAAAGAGCAATAAAATGTAGAAACATGAAGAGGCAATGGAAAAAGAGATTTGAGCTAGGGGGCAGTCTCACTCTGTCACACAGACTGGAGTGCAGTGGCATAATCTGAGCTCCCTGCAACCTCCGCCTCCCGGGTTCAAGCAATTCTCCTGCCTCAGCTTCTCGAGTAGCTGGACCTACACATGTGTGCCACCACACCTGAATAATTTCTGTATTTTTGGTAGAGATCGGGTTTCCCCATGTTGACCAGGGTGGTCCTGAACTCCTAGCCTCAAGTGATCAACCCATCTCAGCCTCCTAAAGTGTTGGGATTACAGGTATGAGCCACTGCACCCAGCCAGATGTATTATTTTAGTAAGGTTTGTTTCAACAGATTCATGTTGGTGTCAATTCCCCACCACCATTGATAAGAATGTTCTCTTTTTCCTGGTGCAGAGAGGGTACCTTTCTGGCAGGAAATTTATGCCCTCCTTTTAGGTAGAAAGAGGAGGTTAGGGAACACTTCCTGCATCTGCTGTTTCTCTCATCCAAGTATTAACAAGCATGACCCTGAAATCAGCTGTCTCTCAGTTGCCTTCAGTTCAAAATAGTCGATATGTCTAAGTGGCATGTTTTGGGATGGCATGTTCTGATCTTCTTCAACAGCACCTTTAAAAGTACTTTCCTTCTCCTTCTTCATTCCCCAAAGCCCATGTTACTCTGTGACACATACTTTTACTGAATGTGTGGCAATAACAGAGAGAAGTTGCAGCATAGAAAGAAAACAACTTAAAACTGAGTATTAAACATGGTGATGGTAAGGGTAGTAGAAAGCAGGCACTTGCACAGTGCTGATGGGAGAGCAATTTGGCAGTATTCATGAAAATGGCAAATGCACATCCCCATTCAATCCAGCAATTCCACTTCTAGGAAGTGGTATGATCTCGGGTCACTGCAACCTCCACCTCCCGGGTTCAAGTGATTCTCCTGCTGCAGCCTCCCAAGTAGTTGGGACTACAAGCACGCACCACCCACACCTGGCTAATTTTTGTATTTTTTAGTAGATACGGAGTTTTACCATGTTAGTCAGGCTTGTCTCCAACTGCTGACCTCAAGTGATCTGCCTGCCTTGGTCTCCCAAAATGCTGGGATTACAGGTGTGAGCCACCACACTCGGCCTGTACATCATATGATTTAAATGCTTATTTTAAAATTATATATGTGTGTATACAATCATATGTGTGTATATACACATGTAATAAATAAAATATCTATAATGTATACATGTGTATATATGTGTATATACCTATACATTACAGATATGTAAATGTGTACATATATATACACATATATGCATTATACACATATGAATACATATATTCTGATTTTCTTCAATAGTTCTTTTAAAAGAACTGTTTGCATATACATTTGTATATGTATATAGGTATACACATATATATACATGTAAGCGTGATGCCTCACACTCACAGGTAACCTAGGGCTCTGCCTGAAGCTCTTTCTATTTTCCCTTCTCACCTCTTCTACCCAGTCTTGGACTTCCCCCTCTTTCTTCCTTGTCTTCAGGGAAAAATTATTTATAAGTCCTATTATGTAGTCTGGGGCAGCATTTGAAATGTCTATTAATCACTTCCCTCTAGATGAAACTGACCTAATCTGTTATCTGCAAACATCATTAAAGAGTTTTCCTAAACAAATGTCTCCCATCCCTGATATTTACCTTTAGCAATTCAAAGAATTTGCAGATTATTATAATTTAAAGTTTTCTCTTACAAATTCAGGCCAAACTATTAGGTCAGCCTCCCTGAACAATCTCCAATAGGACAAGGGAGAGGTGCTCTCTCCTTGTCCAGAATAAAAGCTAGTTTCCTTTCCTCTTTCCTGGTACAGAGTTAACACTGAAAACAACATTCTTATACATCAATCTTGGCAAGCATGTCAGGTTTTTTGTCTGAGGATAAATTCCTATGTGATAGGGTGGTGCCAACAGTTTAACATTTCCTCTGTGGCTTTAAAAACATTATTATTGGTCAGGCACAGTGGCTTGTGCCTCTAATCCCAGCACTTTGAGAGGCTGAGGTGGGCAGATCGCTTGAGCTCAGGAGTTCGAGACCAGCCTGGGCAATATAGCAAAAGCCCATCTCTACCAAAAATACAAAGAAAAACCCGGGTGTGTTGGTGCAAGCCTATAGTCCAGTTACTCAACAGGCTGAGGCAGGAGGATTCCTTGAGCCCGGGAGACAGAGGTTGCAGTGAGCTGAGATTGTGCCACTGCACTCCAGCCTGGGCAACACAGCAAGACACTGTCTAAAAAAAAAAAAAAATTATTAAGCTTAGAATGGCATTTTTCATTTGGAGAGTAGATATTTGCTTATTTTTCTACTTTTATTCTTTCAATTTTTACATAAGATTATTTAATCCATCTGGAATTTATTTTGGTGAACATTGGGAAATTAGGACATAACTTTATTACCCCTTAGAATACTTAGCCAATTATCCCAGCACTAAAATTCTCCCTTTCCTCAGAAACTTGTGATGCCTTCCTCATTATAGACCGACTTTTTGATATATGCATTAAGGTCTGTTTCTAGCTTATTAATTTTGCTCCATGGAGCTCTATTTTTGCACTAGTTGGAGATGGTTCTTAATAATTTTGTTTTAAATTTTTATAACAAAGAAGGAAGAAAAATTATCCGCAGAGAATGAGGGGACAGAGATGATAATGAAGACATAAAAGGGGGAAATGGTTAAGACAAGACAGTGTAGTGTGTGTAATGAGGAGTCATTTAGAGTTGAATAACTGAGGCACTGAGCTGCTCTAATGGCCTGGCTATGGGTGGAGAAAATCAGGTTATGATTAGAGAAAAAGTCTTCCATCAGTACTCTCTGGAATCCACATCAATTTAAAAGCAGAATCTGGCCAGGCACAGTGGCTCACACTTGTAATCCCAGCACTTTGGGCAGATCACCTGAGGTCAGCAATTCAAGACCAGCGTTGTCAGCTTGGTGAAACCCAGGCTCTACTAAAAATACAAAAATTAGCTGGGCGTGGTGGCGCATGCCTTTAATCCCAGCTACTTAGGAGGCTGAGGCAAGAGAATCGCTTGAACCCAGGAGGTGGAGGTTGCAATGAACTGAGATCGTGCAACTGCACTCTGGCCTGAGCAACAGAGCCAGAGTCTGTCTTAAAAAAAAAAAAAGAAAGAAAAAATTAAAAGTAGAATGTAAGGATTCCTATGTATTCTCCATCCCTTTATTCAACAAATATATATTGAGGATCTACTATGTGTTGGACACTATATTAGCCTGAATCTAAATCAGTGATCAAAAAGATAGGATCGGGTGGTTTGAAAACCATGGTTTGGATACCAGCGGAGTCTGCAATGGAAGAGTTGATGCCTTGGCTATTGCCGGTAGAGCTCTGCAACTTGATGGAAGGTTTTGATCCCTCAGTACCCCTGAGGACCCCTCAGGAATGCCTGAGGTGGGTCCAGATCCAAGCAGCTCAATGTCCAGATGTTGTGGTAGCACAAATTGACCCAAAGAATTGAAAAGCAAGGCCGGGAGCAGTGGCTCATGCCTGTAATCCCAGCACTTTGGGAGGCCGAGGTGGGCAGATCACGAGGTCAGGAGTTTGAGACCAGCCTGGCCAACATGGTGAAACCCCATCTCTACTAAAAATACAAAAAATTAGCCTGCCATGGTGGTGTGCACCTGTAATCCCAGCTTCTCGGGAGGCTGAGGCAGGACAATTGCTTGAACCTGGGAGGTGGAGGTTGCAGTGAGCTGAGATTGTGCCATTGCACTCCAGCCTGGGCAACAAGAGCCAAACTCCGTCTCAAAAAAAAAAAAAAAAAAAGGAAGTTGAAAAGGAAGCAAAGTGTTAATATTTTTCTTTCAGGATGCCAACCAGCCACTGAAGGTTATTCCCCAACACTTCGGTGGCAACAGCAACAAGTGGCACTGTTTTCAACTGTTCGACAGAATGTGAACAAACATAGAAGTCACTGGAAATCACAACAGTTGGATAGTAATGTGACTATGCCAAAATCTGAAGATGAAGAAGGCTGGAAGAAATTTTCTCTGGGTGAAAAGTTATGTGCTGATGGGGCTGTTGGATCAGCCACAGTTGAAAGTCCCGGAGTAGATTCTGCACAAGGAAGATGCTTTATGCTTTATTGACTTGTCTGGAAAAGCCTTTATTACCTCAGGCTCATTCATTGATTCGGCAGCTTGCAAGGTGTTCTGAAGTGAGGCTCTTAGGGGAGAGCAAAGATGATGAGAAGGTTCCTGCTTTGAATTTATTAGTTTGCTTGCTTAGCAGGTATTTTGACCAATGTGATTTAGCTGATGAGCCATCTTTATGTAGTGATCTCTCAGGAATAGAAGATATTTCTCACGAAGGCACCTTAACTCTGAGGAAATGCAATGCCAATTCAAGTGCAGATTGCAACACAACTTCAACACGATGTCAGGAGTTCACATCTTAACCTGTGCTGTTCAGGTTGATACTCAGAATATAGGTTGTATTGATTGAACGTCTGAAATATCAATGAAAAATCACCCCCCAGTTTTTGATGAACAGTTTGAACAGTTTTCTGTAATCAAGCAGCTTGCATAGAAATTGTATGATGAAATCTTACATAGGTTATTGGTACTGTTTTGTTGTTTATCTACATATGTACATATAAAATTTTATTGAAAATATGTTTTGGTTACTAAAATTTTGTTTGACTCTTAACAAAAGACAATGGATGGCCTTAGCATCAGAATTAAAATAATCTAGAGTAAATAACAAATGCGTTCACAGCAATAAAATTAATCAAGCATTAAAAAAAAAAGATAGGATTGGCTGGGTGTGGTGGCTCACACTCTTAATCTCAGCACTTTGGGAGGCTGAGGCAGAAGAATTGCCCGAGCTCAAGAGTTTGAGACCAGCCTGAGCAACATAGCAAGACCCTGTCCCAAAATTAAAAAAAAAAAAAAAAAAAAAGATCCACCCTCCTGGAACGTCCTGAAAATACAGAAACAGTCCCTGGAGTAGGATATGTAGTCAGTCATTGCGGGTATGCATTCTGTTTTCTTTTCTTTTTTGTTTTTTTTGAGAAGGAGTCTCGCTCTGTCGCCCAGGCTGCAGTGCAGTGGCGCGATCTCGGTTCACTGCAAGCTCCGCCTCCCAGGGTTCACGCCATTCTCCTGCCTCAGTCTCCTGAGTAGCTGGGACTACAGGCGCCAGCCACCACACCTGGCTAAATTTTTGTATTTTTTAGTAGAGACGGGGTTTCACCATGTCAGCCAGGATGGTCTCCATCTCCTCGTGATCCACCCACCTCGGCCTTCCAAAGTACTGGGATTACAGGCATGAGCCACCGCACCCAGCCACATTCTGTTTTCTTTTGTAATAAAGATAGGCATTCTAGATGTTTCTCAATTTGGGCAGTCAGAACATAAATCTTCTTTTTTTAAATTTTTGTTTTTTTTTGTGATGTAGTTTTGCTCTGTCACCCAGGCTGGAGTGCAGTGGCAAGATTTTGGCTCACTGCAACCTCTGCCTCCTGGGTTAAACTGATTCTCCTGCCTCAGCCTCCAGAGTATCTGGGATTACAGGCGCTCATCATCACACCTGGCTAATTTTTTCTATTTTTAGTAAAGACGGGGTTTCACCATGTTGGCCAGGCTGGTCTCAAATTCTTGGCCTCAAGTAATCTACCCGCCTTGGCCTCCCAAAGTGCTGGAATTACAGGTGTGAGCCACTGTGCCTGGCTGAATCTTCTTATATTTGGACTGTTACTCACTGTGTTAGGCCGTTCTTGCATTACTAAAAATAAATATCTGAGGCTGCATAATATATAAGAAAGAGGTTTAATTGGCTCACAGTTCTACAGGCTGTACAGGAAGCATAGTGCCAGCATCTGCTTCTGGGAAGGCCTCAGGAAGCTTACAAGTGTGGTAGAAGATGAAGGGGGAGCAGGTATCTCACACGGCAGAGCAGGAGCAAGGGAGAGAGAGTTGATGAGGAGGTGCCACACGCTTTTATGAAACCAGATCTCACAAAAACTCACTCACTCATCACCAAGGGAATGGGGCTAAGTCATTCATGAGGGATAGGCCCCCATGATTCAAGCACCTCCCACCAGGCCCCACCTTCAATAGTAGGGATTACATGTCTTTTGTTTGTTTGTTTTTTCTGTTTTCTTGTTTTATGTCTCCCCATAGTTAAGCAGGGATTAGATTTTAACATGAGATTTGGTAGGGACACAGATCCAAACCCTATTATTGTCTTAGGTTCAATTGCCTAAAACTAGAACCTGAGAGAAGGATTCCTGTGCATGTGATTTATAGAGGAAGTGCTCTTAGGAAGAGGAGAGCAAAGGAAGCAAAATTCAAGTCTGGCTTGTAACCAGGGTTGGAGTCTCGCTCTGTCGCCCAGGCTGGAGTGCAGTGGCGCAATCTTGGATCACTGCAACCTCTGTCTGCCGGGTTCAAGCGATTCTCCTGTCTCAGCCTCCTAAGAGGCTGGGATTAAAGGTGCCTTTCACCATGCCCAGCTATTTTTTGTATTTTTAGTAGAGACGGGATTTCACCATGTTTGGCCAGGTGGTCTTGAACTCCTGACCTCAGGTGATCAACCCACCTTGGCCTCCCAAAATGCTGGGATTACAAGCACACTCTGTGTCTTTTAACTGGAAAGTTTATTTTATTTTATTTTATTTTATTTTATTTTTATTTATTTATTTTGAGACGGAGTTTTACTCTTGTTGCCCAGGCTGGAGTGCAATGGCTCGATCTCAGCTTACTGCAACCTCCGCCTCCTGGGTTCAAGTGATTTTCCTGCCTCAGCCTCCCAAGTAGCTGGGATTACAGGCATGCGCCACAACACCTGGCTAATTTTATATTTTTAGTAGAGATGGGGTTTCTCCTTATTTGTCAGGCTGCTCTGGAATTCTCAACCTCAGGTGATCCACCCACCTCAGCCTCCCAAAGTGCTGGGATTACAGGCATGAGCCACCCCACCCAGCCTGGAAAGTTTAGTTTATTTACATTTAATGTTATTATTGATAAGTAAGGACTTATTCCTGCCATTTTGTTGCTTGTTTTCTGATTGTTTTATGGTCTTCTTCTCCTTTTTCCCATCTTTCCTGTCTTCCTTTTAGTGAAGGTGATTTTCTCTGGTGGCATGTTTTAATTTCTTGCTTTTTTATATTTTGAGTATCCATTGTATGTTTTTTACATCTCAGTTACCATGAGGCTTGCAAATAATGTCTTATAGCCCATTATTACAAACTGACGCCAATTTCGTACTTATTTCACAATCAAACAAGCAAAAAGAAAACTAATAAAAACTCTACAGTTTAACTGTGTTCTCCTGCTTTTAAACTTTTTGTTGTTTCTATTTATATCTTATTGTACTGTCTGTGTCTTAAAAAGGTGTCACCGTTGTTGTTTTAGATCAGTTCATCTTTTTATCTTTCTACTCAAGACGAGTAGTTTACACATCACAGTCACAGTATTATAATATTCTGTGTTTTTCTGTATACTTACTATTACCAGTAAGTCTTGTCTTCAGGTGATCTTTTATTGCTCATTAACATTGTTTTCTTTCGGATTGACGAACACCCTTTAGCATTTTTTGTAGGACAGGTCTGGTGTTGATGTAATCCCTCAATTTTTGTTTGTCTTGGAAAATCTGTTTCTTTCTTTCTCTCTCTCTCTCTTTCCTTCCTTCCTTCCTTCCTTCCTTCTTTCCTTCTTCTTCTTGTTGTTGAGACGGAGTCTGACTCTACTGCCCAGGCGGAAGTGCACTGGTGCAATCTCAGCTCACTGCAACCTCCGCTTCCTGGGTTCAAGCGATTCTCCTGCCTCAGCCTCCAGAGTAGCTGGGACTACAGGTGCCGGCCACCACGCCCAGCTAATCTTTGTATTTTTAGTAGAGATGGGGATTCACCATGTTGGCCAGGCTGGTCTTGAAATCTTGACCTCAGGTGATCTGCCCGCTTCAGCCTCCCAAAGTGCTGGGATTACAGGCATGAGCCACTGCTTCTGGCCAGAAAGTCTTTATTTCTCCATCATATTTGAAGGATAGTTTCAGCAGATATGTTATTCTAGAGTAAAAGTTTTTTTCCTTCAGCACTTTAAATATGTTATGCCATCTCCAGGTTTGTAAGGTTTCCACTGAAAAGTCCACTGCCAGACATATTGGAACTCTATTGTATTATTTGTTTTTTTTCTCTTGCCTTTAGAATCCTTTCTTTATCCTTGACATTTGGGAGTTTGATTATTAAATGCCTTGAGGTAGGCTTCTTTGGGTTAAATCTGCTTGGTGTTCTATAACCTTCTTGTACTTGGACATAGATATCTTTCTTTAGATATGGGAAGTTCTCTGTTATCATCCCTTTGAATAAACTTTCTACCCCTATCTTTTTCTCTACCTTCTGTTTAAGGCCAATAGCCCTTAGAATTGCCCTTTTGAATTTATTTTCTGGATTGTGTAGGCATGCTTCATTCTTTTTTATTCTTTTTTCTTTTGCCTCCTCTGTGTGTTTTTTTAATTTTTAAAAAAATTAAAAAATTTTTTTAGACAGATTCTCACTCTGTTGCCCAGGCTAGACTGCAGTGGTACAGACATGGCTCACTGCAGCCTTGACCTCCCAGGATCAAGCAATCTTCCCACCTCAGCCTTCTGTGTGGCTGGGACCACAGGTGCACACTGCCACACTCAGCTAATTTTTGAATTTTTTGTAGAGACAGAGTCTTACAACTACTTGTCTCAAACTACTGGGCTGGTTTTGAACTACCGGACTCAAGTGATCCTCCCACCTTGGCCTCCAAAAATACTGCGATTACAGGCATGAGCCAGCACACCTGACTGACTGTGTATTTTCTTTTTTTTTTTTTAACATTTATCATATTTTGTTTATTTATTTATTTTTATTGATCATTTTTGGGTGTTTCTCGCAGAGGGGGATTTGGCAGGGTCATAGGACAATAGTGGAGGGAAGGTCAGCAGATAAACAAGTGAACAAAGGTCTCTGGTTTTCCTAGGCAAAGGACCCTGGGGCCTTCTGCAGTGTTTGTGTCCCTGGGTACTTGAGATTAAGGAGTGGTGATGACTCTTAAGGAGCATGCTGCCTTCAAGCATCTGTTTAACAAAGCACATCTTGCACCGCCCTTAATCCATTTAACCCTGAGTGGACACAGCACATGTTTCAGAGAGCACCGGGTTGGGGATAAGGTCATAGATCAACAGCATCCCAAGGTGGAAGAATTTTTCTTAGTCCAGATCAAAATGGAGTCTCCTATGTCTACTTCTTTCTACACAGACACAGCAACAATCTGATTTCTCTATCTTTTCCCCACATTTCCCTCTTTTCTATTCGACACAACCGCCATCGTCATCATGGCCCGTTCTCAATGAGCTGTTGGGTACACCTCCCAGACGGGGTGGCGGCCAGGCAGAGGGGCTCCTCACTTCCCAGAAGGGGCGGCGGGCAGAGGCGCCCCCCACCTCCCGGATGGGGCGGCTGGCCGGGCGGGGGCTGACGCCCCCTCCCCGGACGGGGCGGCTGCCGGGCGGAGACGCTCCTCACTTCCCAGACGGGGCGGCTGCCGGGCGGAGGGGCTCCTCACTTCTCAGACGGGGCAGCTGCTGGGCGGAGGGGCTTCTCACTTGTCAGATGGGGTCGTGGCAGGGCGGAGGGGCTCCTCACTTCTCAGATGGGGTGGCCGGGCAGAGACGCTCCTCACCTCCCAGACAGGGTCGCGGCCAGGCAGAGGTGCTCCTCACATCCCAGACGGGGCGGCGGGGCAGAGGCGCTCCCCACATCTCAGACGATGGGCGGCCGGACAGAGACACTCCTCACTTCCTAGACGGGATGGTGGCTGGGCAGAGACGCTCCTCACTTCCCAGACTGGGCAGCCGGGCAGAGGGGCTCCTCACATCCCAGATGATGGGCGGCCAGGCAGAGACGCTCCTCACTTCCCAGACGGGGTGGCGGCCGGGCAGAGGCTGCAATCTCGGCACTTTGGGAGGCCAAGGCACCGGCTGGGAGGTGGAGGTTGTAGCTAGCCGAGATCACGCCACTGCACTCCAGCCTGGGCAACATTGAGCACTGAGTGAACGAGACTCCGTCTGCAATCCCAGCACCTCGGGAGGCCGAAGCTGGCAGATCACTCCTGGTTAGGAACTGGAGACTAGCCCAGCCAACACAGCGAAACCCCGTCTCCACCAAAAAAATACAAAAACCAGTCAGGCGTGGCGGCGCGTGCCTGCAATCTCAGGCACTCGGCAGGCTGAGGCAGGAGAATCAGGCAGGGAGGTTACAGTGAGCAGAGGGGGCGGCAGTACAGTCCAGCTTCGGCTTGGCATCAGAGGGAGACCGTGGAAAGAGAGGGAGAGGGAGACCGTGGGGAGAGGGATAGGGAGAGGGAGAGGGAGAGGGAGCTGTTTATTTATTTATTTGTTAAGACTGTATCCGACTGTGTATTTTCAATTAGCCTGTCTTCAAGCTCACTAGTTCTTTATTCGCTTGATTAATTCTGGTATTAAGAGACTCTGATGCATTCTTCAATGTGTCAGTTGCATTTTTTCCATTCCAGAATTTCGGTCTGGCATGAAATTGAAATGATTTTAAAAAATTATTTCAGTGGCCGGGCGCAGTGGCTCACGCCTGTAATCCCAGCACTTTGGGAGGCCAAGGCGGGCAGATCACGAGGTCAGGAGATGGAGACCATCCTGGCTAACACGGTGAAACCCTGTTTCTACTAAAGATACAAAAAATTAGCCAGGCGTGGTGGTGGGCACCTGTAGTCCCAGCTACTTGGGAGGCTGAGGCAGGAGAATGGCATGAACCCGGGAGGCGGAGGTTGCAGTGAGCTGAGATCGCACCACTGCACTCCAGCCTGGGCCGCAGAGCAAGACTCCTTCTCAAAAAAAAAAAAAAAAAATTATTTCAGTGTCTCTGTTAAGTTTATCTGATGGGATTCTGAATTACTTATCTGTGTTATCTCGAATTTCTTTGAGTTTCCTCAAAACACCTATTTCGAACTCTCTGTTTGACAGGTCTCATATCTCTGTCTCTCTGGGATTTGTCCCTGGTGCCTTACTTAGTTCATTTGGTGATATCATGTTTTCCTGGATAGTCTTGATGCTTGTAGGTGGTCATCAGTGTGTGGGCATTGAAGAGTTAGGTATTTATTGTAATCTTCATAGTCTGGGCTTGTTTGTACCCATCCTTCTTGGGAAGGCTTTCTGGGTATTTGAAGGGAGTTGGGTGTTGTGATCTAAGTTTTTGGTCACTGTCAAGGTACCTGCATTAGGATACATCCCAAACTCCATAACACTGTGGCTGTTAAAGACTCATAGAGGTCCTACCTTGGTGGACTTGGGTAAGATCCAGAAGAATTATCTGGATTACCAGGTAGAAACTCTTATTTTCCTCCCTTTGTCCTAAACAAACAGACTCTCTCTTTCTGTGCTGAGCTGCTTGGAGCTGAACGAAGGGTGACACAAGTAACCCTGTAGCCACTACCACTTGGACTGTACTGGGTCAGACCTGAAGCCATCACAGCACTGGGTCTTGCCCAAGGCCTGGTGTAATCACTTCCTGGCTACTGCCTTTGTTTACTCAAGGCCCTAGGGCACTACAATCAGCATGTGGTGAAGCCAGCCAGTCTTGTGTCGTTCTCATCAGGGTGGGAACTTTCCCCAGAGCCCAGGTGGGTCCAGAGATGTCATCCAGGAGCCAGAGCCTAGAGTCAAGAACCTTGGAAATCTACCTGGTGCTGTATTCTACTGTGTCTGAGCTGGCACTCAAACCACAAGACAAAGTCCTTCCCACTCTTCCCTCCCCTTTCCCTAGGCAGAGGAGTTCCTCTCTGTATCCACAACTACTACAGGCCTGTGGGGAGTATTACCTGGTGATTGCTAATGTTCACTCAGGGCCCTTGCAAGGGCGCTTCAGTCAGCTTATGATGAATGCTGCCAGGTCTGGGACTCACCTTTTAGTGAAGTTGTCTCTTCCTTGGCCCAGAGTAGGTCCAGAAATGCTGTCCAAGAGCCCAGGCCTGGAATCAGGGTCTCCAAGTGCCCTCTTGTTGCTCTACCTGACTGTGGCTGAGCTGGTACCTAAGCTGCAAGTCAAAGTCAAAGTCCCCTTTACTCTTCCCTCTGCTTTTCTCAAGCAGAAGGAGTCTCTCTTTGTAGCCATCACAGCTGGGAATGTGCTGGTTCATACCTAATGCCAGCACATCTCAGAGTCTCACCCAAGGTCCACAGTGAGTACTTTCTAGTTACTGCTGCTGATTATTCAGAGCCTAAGGGCTCTATGGTCAGAAGGTGATGAATCCTGCCAGGACTGGGTCCTTCCCTTCAAGGCAGCAGGTTCCCTTCTGGCCCAGAATGGGTTTAGAAATGTTGTCTGGGAGCTAGGGCCTGGAATGAGGGCCTCATGATGCTGCCTGGTGCCCTATGCTACTCTGGCTATGATGGTATCCATGTTGCAAGACAAAGTGGTCTTTACTCTTCCCTTTCCTTTCCTCAAGTGGAAGGAAAGGGTCTCTTTTGGAGCCATGACTGTGCTGTCTGGGGTTAGGGGAGGGGTGGAACAAGCACTCTCTTAGCCACAATGGCTGGTGTTTCACTGGGTCATGTGCCCCCACAAGTCCTCTGGCTCTGAGTCCAGCACAGCACTAGGACTTGCCTAGGAGCTGCAATCCTAGTGGCCTAGACTGCCTTTCAAGTTTCTTTAGAATACCAGAGCACTTTAGCCCGCAGTGGCAAGGCTTGCTGAAACTCAAGTTCTGACTGCAGGAGTGGGCAATTTTCCTCTGGCTAGGGCTCATCTAAATGCTCCCTCCATAATCATCGACTGAGTTCTGCTCAGTGTTGGCAGCACTGAGTTCCAATGCAAAGTCCTGCAATCACTGTGCTCTCCCTCCCCGACGTGCACAGATTCTCTTTCCGTGCCACCTGACAGCTTCTAGGGGATGGAGAGGAATGGCACTGGCAATTCAAGACTGTCTTTCCTATCCTCTTCAGTGCCTATCCTCTTCAGTGCCTCTTTCAATGGTTAAAACCAACTACTGTGATTGGTCACCTGATTTTTGGTTCTTATAAAGGGGTGTGTTTGTTTGTGTGTGTGTGTGTGTAGATGGTTGTGGAATTTGATGTTCCTGCAAGCAGAACAATTGGTGGAGGCTTCTATTTGGCCATGTTGCTCTGACTCCAGCTTCAATTACATATTATAATAAAAAAAAGCTATATTTTCCAACAGAATTTAAAATCAATGAGCAGAGTAGCATTATTTAGGAGAGAGCTGGATTCTCTTATCTGCTTCTATACTCACTCTCTTGAGACGACATGTCATGTAGTCTCTGGAAAACTTCACTGTATATTCATGAGAGAATAAGAGTTAAAAGCAAATAACAGGGAGCTGGGCACAGTGGCTCATGCCTGTAATCCCAGCACTTTGGGAGGCTGAGGTGGGAGGATCATTTGAGCCTGGGATTTTGAGACCTGCCTGGACAACATAGCAAGACCCCATCTCTATAAGACATTGTAAATTTTTTAATGAAAAAAAAGAAAGAAAAAGAAAAGCAAATACATCATAGTACTATGAAAATAGTTTTGAGATCATACAGCCCCTGAAAGGATCTCAAACATGGCCAGGGTTCCCGGGGCCACACTTTGAGAGCCATAAATATAGAGAAAGGGCTCCAGAGACTTTGAGAGGACCTAACTACCTTTTAGATACGTACTAGAAGACTCTTCCTTTATCAGGGTCTTGAAAAATATATTGGGAGAGAGGTGTAAGCATCTCTTAAAAGTACATGAGTGGCTTTGTCTGTATACTGTGGATACTAGTGGGAAATGTTAAGTTGGAATGGGCCTTTTCATTTCAATGGGAGTGGCGTGATCCCAGGGAGATCTGATCATACAACAATTCTTCACTGTGAAAAACATGATGCACATTGTTATCATAGTAGCAGGGATGGAGAGATAAACAGAATGTTATCTCCCACAGCGATGTTTAAGAGGGGCTATTTGATCATGTAATTGCTATTACTAAATAGATTTGTAAAAAAAAAAAAAAATCAAGGCCGGGTGCGGTGGTTCACACCTGTAATCCCAGCACTTTGGGAGGCTGGGGCAGGCAGATCACCTGATGTCGGGAGTCTGAGACCAGCCTGACCAACATGGAGGAACCTCGTCTCTACTAAAAATACAAAATTAGCTGGGCGTGGTGGCGCATGCCTGTAATCCCAGCTACTTGGGAGGCTGAGGCAGGAGAACTGCTTGAACTCGGGAGGTGGAAGTTGTGGTGAGCCAAGATGGCACCATTACACTCCAGCCTGGGCAACAAGAGCAAAACTCCATCTCAAAAAAAAAAAAAAAATCAAATTACTAAAATAGATAGTAGTACAATTTGATTTGTATGACCCACCAAAAAAATCAGTTCTGAAAAACAAAGGTGCAATTTGAGATATTATGATAGAGAATCATGGCCCCTCACCCACATGCCAGACCTAAGACATATCAGAATATAGAGTTCTTGAATGAAAGGAAGGTCCGAATGCTCATGAGAAGACATATGGTAATGGTGTATACAGAAACTTACTGTGTATCTTCTTCCTAGCATTTCCATAGATCATAGTAACAGCACACCAGGAAAAGGGAAATATTTGGATTGCTAGGGCATTATTGAGCACTATGGGACCCCTGATTAACAGTACTTTCAGGAGTCACATAATCCATGTGATCCATTGATCAGAGTGGAATCTTGGGTGTTAAGTGACTAATGGGGTTTCCTCAGTGGCCATCTCACAGTAGGCCCAGAAGAACTCCAAACGTATTCTAGGAGTTTTTTTCCCCAGCTCTGAGTGTGATTTGGAATATATATATTCAACAATTTCATAATATGTATTCCTTGACTTGTGAAATGAAGAATATTATGGTTTAAAGGACTGAGTAAACACTTTCGTAGCTACTTCTACCCACTGAAATGGCAAACACTATATCCACATGAGATTTCCCACCATCAAAAGTTGAAAGAGGCATGGGTAATAAGAGTGACCTTATGGATTACCATAGGGTTCTTCAATTGGTGACTTAAATAACAGTCACTCTTCTAGATGTGGTCTTCTTACTGGAGTAAATCAAATTTCCTAGCATCCTATTTCTTTATTTTTTAGTTTTTTTGAGACAGGGTCTCGCTCTGTCACCCAGGCTGGAGTGCAGTGGCACAATCATGGCTCACTCCAGCCTCAGTCTCCTGGGTTCAAGTGATCCTTCTACCTCAGCATCCTAGTAGCTGGAAATATAAGCATGTGCCACCACACCCAGCTAATTTTTGTATTTTTTGTAGAAATGGGGCTCCCTCATGTTTCCCAGGCTGATCTTAAACTCCTGCACTCACGCAATCCACCTACCTTGACCTCCCAAAGTGCTGGGATTACAGGCAATGAGCCACCACACCAGACCACACATTGCTATTTAATTAGCAAAATTGACAAGGATAAAAGTTCTTGAAAAATGACAATGGATTACCATAAGGCTCATCAGTTGGTGACTTAAATGGCAGTCACTCTACCAGGCATGGTTTTCTTACTGGAGTAAATCAACCTTCCTAGCATCTGATATGTAATTTGTTATTTGGCAAATGTATTTTTCTGTATCTTTGTATGTAGAGAACATAGGAGGGCATTTGCTTTTGCCTGACAGGGTAAGTAGTATACTTTTACATTTTGCCCAGAGTTATGTCCACTCTGGTTCTGTGCCATAGTTTAGGCCACAGAGACGATGACCATCTTCTCATCCTGCAAAACATCACATGGCTTCACTATATTGAGGCCAGTATGCTGACAGAATCAGGAAAGATGGAAGCAGGAGGTCTCCTAGAGTTCCTGATAATATGCATATTTATTCTCTGAGGGTAGGAAATAAATCCTAATAAAATTCAGAAGGCTTTTTATCTGGTTGAATTTTCTGACTACCCAGTGGTTCATATACATAGGGATATTCCCTTCAAAGCAAAGAAGAAATTGCCACAGCTTATATTTCTACCACTAAGAAAAATGAACAATGTTTGGTGGACCTCTTTGGATTTGTGAGACAACAGATACCATATTGAGATGTGCTACTCTGAATTTACTAAGTGATGTGAAAAGAATGCCAAATTTGCCTGGGCATGGTGGTTCGTGTTTGTAATCCCAGCACTTTGGGAGGCCTAGGCAGGTGGATCACTTGAGGTCAGGAGTTCGAGACCAGCCTCACTAACATGATGAAACCCCATCTCTACTAAAAATACAAAACAAAATTAGCTGGGCATAGTGGTGGGCACCTGTAATCCCAGATAGTCCAGAGGCTGAGGCAGGAGAATTGCTTGAATCCGGGAGGTGGAGGTCGCAGTGAGCCGAGATTGTGCCACTGCACTCCAGTCTGGGCAACAGAGCGAGACTCTGTCTCAACAAAAAAAGAAAGAAAGAAAGAAAGAATGCCAAATGTTCATAGGTCCCTGAACCAGAGAGATTCTTCAGTTTTCCCAAACTAATGAGCAAATAGCTCTGTGATTTGGTCCACATGCTCCAGTGGAGGCTCTGG
Organism: Pan troglodytes; assembly: GCF_028858775.2. Classification (NCBI taxonomy): domain Eukaryota; kingdom Metazoa; phylum Chordata; class Mammalia; order Primates; family Hominidae; genus Pan; species Pan troglodytes. The sequence continues at coordinate 46,002,200 of NC_086015.1, forward strand.
TAATTAGGTGTCCATATCAGATCCACGTAGATCCTGTGGCCTACCCTGATGGCACTATCACAAGAGTGGCCTCTGTGATTTTGAGTGGAGAAGGCTGTCTTCATCAAGTAACTTCCTTTGAGAAACAGTTTTGTTGTTGTTATAATTGTTCTATTTTATTATTCATTATTGTTGTTAATCTCTTACTGTGCCTAATTTATAAAATTAAATTTTTCATAGGTATGTATGTATAGGAAAGAACATAGTATATATAGAGTTCAGTACTACCTGTGGTTTCAAGTATCCACTGGGGGTCTTGGAACATATTCCTGATGGATAAGAGGAGGACTACAATACATTGTTATTAACTATTCTTACCATGTTGTACAAAGATCTTTTAACTTATTCCCCCTGCCTAACTGAAATTTTGTATCTTTTGCCTATGTCACCAATCTCCCATTCCAGCACCCCAGATCCTAGTAACTACCATTCTACTCTCTGCTTCTATATTCAACTTGAGGAACAGTGCTTGCCTTGTTAGAGGGGCCTGGTAGATACCATAGACATCAAGTGCCCTTGGGATATGAGCTGCTTATCATGAACTGAGTTAAAAGAGCCACCAAGCCATAAAGATGGGTGAGCCCAATGTTACCACATCATTAATTGCAGGCCCTACAGGTACTGGTAAGTTGCCGGAGCAGGTTGTTTACATTTCCAGCATGCCTACTCTTGATGCACATCCACCCCTTCCTAACCTACAGCTTTTCCCTCATGGGGAGTTCCCTTTGACCACTTGACTAAAGGAAGAAAAATTTAAGCCTGGCTTGTAACTCACTCTGCAATGTTTCTTGGAACCAACCAGAAGTGTACTGCGTTACCATTGCAAGCACAGAAGACAAAGAGACAGCCTGGGCAACATGATGAAACCCTGTCTCTATAAAAAACACGAAAAATTAGCCTGGCATGGTAGCGTGCACCTGTAGTCCCAGCTATTTGGGAGGCTGAGGTGGGAGGATCACTTGACCCCAGGAGGTGGAGGCTGCAGTGAGCTGAGATCACACCAGTGCACTTCAGCCTGGGTGACCCAGTGAGATCCTGTCTCAAAAAAAAAAAAAAAAAAAGAGCGAATGAGATGGCCATTGAAGACTAAAGGAAAGAAAATCCTTTCAGTGAGGGGATTTTGAATAGCAAATCCACTTTCCTGGATGAGAGAAGGTCTGAGGTAAAGAGCAGCACGATTTATAGGCAGGGACTAACATCCAGAAGAAATGGAAGCCTCTAGGCCATTATTCCTCTCTTGTATTTCTATCCTGAAACAGTCTGTACAGCACTCTCCCACACACCCTTCCACTGTGTCTCCCTTCCACCATGCCCTCTGGACTCAGTCTGTCATGAGACAAATCTACTGGACATTCACTGAAGACACTGCTTCTCCTACAACTCTCTCATGCCATGGCTATTTTTTCACCTACACCACAAATGATTTTTTTCACTCTCCATCACTCCCTCGTTTTTACTTTCCCATAGCACTAAAATCGCTCTCCTCTGTATACTACCTTCCCCTTCTCATTCTTCATTAAACTCGTCTGATCAAACACAATGTTGGTTAAACTCCACTTCTCTCCTCCCTTCTGTGCCAACATAGGAGCAGAAGATGGTGGCTGGAGGAAAACACACAGCCCTGCTGACCTAGGCCTTCCTTAGATTTGTAACCCACAGCTCGCAAATGGCTTCTCAGGCCTCCACATTTTCTTAGACAATTTACTTTCTTCCGGTCTGAGCTGACTATTTCACAACTTCTCTCTCCTTTAACCTCTGATAGTCTCATCCCTTCCCCCATTCTCCCCAGGATTATTAAGTCAATCCATTTACATGCATCTGAACCCACAAACTGTCTTTCCTCAGATATGATGGATGGTCTGCTCCTATTTAAGGGCAGCCCCTCCACTTGTTCCCTGGATCCATCCCCTTTCATCCACACATGACCTTTGTTGTTCCAATGCCCCTCTTGAGTCATCAATGGTTCCTTTGGCATTAACTTGATGTATCTTAAATTGTCTTTTGTTAGATGTAATTTCATAAAAATAAATTAGAAAATTTGATGAAATGGATCTATTTTTAGCAAAATTCAAATTAACAAAATGGACACAAAAAGAGATAGGAAATCAAAATAAAACAATACCCATAGAAGAAACTGAAAAATTTGTGAAAGATCTCCAGCCCCACAAAAAAGCCATATCAAGATAGAAAGCCATGTCAGGGGGAGTTTTGTCAACACAGTTTCACTAATAATATGTACATTTTAGCTAACTTGTCATGAAAGTCTTCTTATCTTTTAGAGATACACATTGAAATATTTACTTTTTTTTTTTTTTTTTTTTTTTTTTTTGGAGACAAAGTCTCACTCTACCACTCTATTGCCCAGGCTGGAGTGTGATGGCATGATCTTGGCTCACTGCAACCTCTGCCTCCCAGGTTTAAGTGATTCTCCCGCTTCAGCCTCCCAAGTAGCTGGAATTGCAGGCATGCGCCACCATATCCGGCTAATTTTTGTATTTTTAGTAGAGATGGGGTTTCACCATGTTGATCAGGCTGGTCTTGAACTACTGACCTCAAGTGATCCACCTGCCTTGGCCTCCCAAAGTTCTGGGATTACAGGCATGGGACACCGCTCCCGGCTGCATTGATATATTTATGAATAAAATATGATGTCTGGGATTGGGATTTACTTCCAAACAATCCAAGGGATGAGGGACTTGAGTGAGGATTGAGATAGACTGACTTTGCGTTGATAATTCTTGAAGCTAGTGATGAATACATGAGGGCTCCTTATATCATTTGTTTTTGGTTTTTGAGACAAGAGTCTCACTCTGTCACCCAGGCTAAGAGTGCAGTGGTGTGACCTCCCAGGGTCAGGTGATCCTCCCACCTCAGCCTCTGGGTATCTGGGTAGCTGGGACTACAGGCTATGCTACCAAACCTGGCTAATTTTTTTTTTTTAATTCTTTGTAGGGACGGAGTTTCCGCACATTGCCTAGGCTGGTCTAGAACTCCTAGATTCAAGTGATTCTCCCACCTTGCCTCCAAAGTGCTGAGATTACAGGTGTGAGCCACTGCACCCAGCCCTTTTTTTTTTTGAGAGGGAGTTTCGCTCTTGTTACCCAGTGCAATGGGGTGATCTCGGCTCACTGCAACCTCTGCCTCCCAGGTTCAAATGATTCTCCTGCCTCAGCCTCCTGAGTAACTGGGATTACAGGCACACACCACCATGTCTGGCTAATTTTGTATTTTTAGTAGAGACGGGATTTCTGCATATTGGTCAGGTTGGTGTTGAACTCCTGACCTCAGGTGATTCTCCTGCCTTGGCCTCCCAAAGTGCTGGGATTACAGGTGTGAGCTACCGCGCCCAGCCCTTTTTTAAAGAAATTTAGAGAAGAGGTCTTGTTACATTGCCCAGGGTAGAGTGCAGCGGCTATTCACAAGCGCAATCGTAGTGACTACAGCCTGGAATGCCTGAGCTCAAGCGATCCTCCTGCCTCAGCCTTCCAAGTAGCTGGAACTACAGGCACAGGCCACCATGTCTAGCTATGTAATTATATATAATATGTATTTACATTTAATTTAATATAATAATTTATATAATATATAAATTATATATTATATATGAATGTATGTATAATGTATATAGGTATTATATATAATGTTTATATAATATATAAATATTAAATATATACATAATATATGTATTATATATAATGTATATATAATATACAAATATACACATATGTGTGTGCTTGTGTGTGTGTGTGTATATTTTTTTTTCCCTTGAGATGGAGGTCTTGGTCTGTTGCCCAGGCTGTAGTGCTAATGCAGTGGCATGATCATAGCTCTCTGCAGCCTCCAAACCCTGGGCTCAAGGAACTCTTCTACTCAGTCTCCTGGAGGAGCTGGGACTACGTGTACCATCATGCCTGGTTAATTTCTTTCTTTCTTTTCTTTCTTTCCTTTCTTCTTTTTTTTTCTTTTTCTTTTTTTTGTAGAGATGGGGGTCTCGCCATGTTGACCAAGCTGGTCTTGAACTCCTGGCCTCAAGCAATCCTCCCACCTTGGCCTCCCAAAGTGCTGGGATTACACGTGTGAGCCACCATGCTTGGCTGTGATTCTATTTTTAAGTTTGAATTTTTTTTCATAATAAAAAGCTTTTTAAAAAACTGCTGAATGTATTGGTGAGGTTGTTAATCTTGGAAAATCAAAGGATGAGATAAGGACCCTAGAGATACAATATCAGGATCATCTCTTTAAAAAGAGGTAGAAGGCTGGGCACGGTGGCTCATGCCTGTTATCCTAGTACTTTGGGAGGTTGAGGCAGGCGGATCCCTTGAGTTCACCAGTTCGAGAGCAGCCTAGGCAACATGGGGAAACCCCATCTCTACTAAAAATACAAAAATTAGCCAGGCATGGTGGTGCACACCTGTCGTCCCAGCTATTTAGAGGCTGAGGTGGGAGGATCCTTTGAGCCCAGGAGGCAGAAGTTGGAACGAGCCGAGATTGGGCCACTGCACTTTAGCCTGAGCAACAGAGCGAGACTCTGCCAGAAAAAAAAAGGAAGAAGGTCAGGCACAGTCGCTCACGCACTTTGGGAAGCCAAGGCAGGCAGATCACTTAGGGCCAGGATTTCAAGACCAGCCCAGCCAACATGATGAAACTCCATCTCTACTAAAAATACAAAAATTAGCTGGGTGTGGTGGCGCTCGTCTTTAGTCCTGGCTATTCGGATGGCTGAAGTACAAGAATCGCTTGAACCCAGGAGGCGTGGCTGCAGTGAGCAGAGATCTTGCCATTGCACTCCAGCCTGGGAGACAGAGCAAGACTCTGTCCCCACACCCCCTAACCAAAAAAAAAAAAAAAGGAACACTTAGAGAATCTTTCTGAAAGTATTTTCTGTGGACTACATACTTCCCAGGATTTTCCCGAGAACCCATGTTACAGTAGACACCATATGATTAATACAACTTCTTAAGGTTTTCTTCCAGTAAAACAGTTTCTATTTGAATTATTTAGGAACCCAAAGAATCTGGACTACTAAGAAGTAGAGAAAATAGTGCCCTGATAGATATAAAACTAAATTCTCACAGATATATTATTCTGTTTTCAACTCTCAGTTCTGTGCAGTTGTTGCAGTTGTCTATTCCTATGACAGAAATAATCCTTTAATTACTGTGACTTTATTTTACATTTTGCTTTCTGGTCAGGAGTGGTACTAGTTGATTTTTTAAAATAGTCTTAGATATTCGTATGTATGAATTCTTCCACAGCAATTTTAGAATACATTGTCATTTCCTTAAAATAACATTTCTTTTTCATTTGGTTGGAATTACATAAAATTCACTGATTAATTTGGGGGTAAATGACATATTACAACATCGAGTCTTTCTATCTGGTGAACTTGTAATTACTATCCTTAGGTCTTAGTCAATTCTAATTAAACATGACAGCCTGATATTAGCTGTGCTTGGGTAGACAGTTGTGGGGCCTTGAAGTGGCATAGATTGAAAAGATGTGCAGAGGCAAGAAACCTGCAACGAGTATTTAGTGGCCCGAGGCAAGAGGTGACAAGAATAAGGGAATGGATTTTTGGAAAACGTAAACATTTTTCAAAATCCTCAGATTTACTGGGGAAAAGGGTGGAATGAATTGCAATCAGGCCTGATAAGGACCCAGGTTGTGTGTGAGCTGACTGAGAAACACAAGAATAGAGATGTTAAGGATAACATGCTTTAGTAATAGAGTCACCTATGCTTTCTTTTTCTTTTTTGCCTTTATTTACTGTGCATTCTTTTGTTATATTTTTGCCCTTCCCACAATTTTCAAATTTCAAAAAATCACGTTCTTTCTGATGTGTTTTTGTAAATTAATTCTATGGAGTAGCCGGGCACGGTGGCTCATGCCTGTAATCCCGGCACTTTGGGGGGCCAAGGTGGATGGATCACCTGGGGTCAGGAGCTCAAGATCAGCCTGGACAAGATGGTGAAACCCCCGTCTCTACTAAAAAAACAAAAAAATTAGCCAGGCGTGGCGGCGGTCGCCTGTAATCCCAGCTACTTGGGAGGCTGAGGCAGAGAATTGCTTAAGCCTGGGACGCGGAGGCTGAGGCTGCACTGAGCCGAGATCACGCCACGGCTCTCCAGCCCGGGCGACAGAGCAAGACTCCATTTCAAAAAAATAAAAAATAGCCGGGCGCGGTGGCTCACGCCTGTAATCCCAGCACTTTGGGAGGCCGAAGCGGGCGGATCACAAGGTCAGGAGACCGAGACCATCCTGGCTAACACGGTGAAACCCCGTCTCTACTAAAAATACAAAAAATTAGCCGGGCGTGGTGGCGGGCGCCTATAGTCCCAGCTACTCGGGAGGCTGAGGCAGGAGAATGGCGTGAACCCGGGAGGCGGTGCAGTGAGCCGAGATGGCGCCACTGCATTCCGGCCTGGGCGACGAGCGAGACTCCGTCTCAAAAATAAATAAATAAAAAATAAAAATAAAAATAAATAAAAAATTAAAAAAAATTCTGTGGAGCTACATTTTCTTTCTTCCCCTACCCCCACCCCCACACTCTGAGAGCCTTCTCTCTCTCTCTCTATTTTGACCAGGGTCTCACTCTGTCACCCAGGCTGGAGTGGAGTGGCACGATCACGGCTCACCTGCAGCCTCTAACGCCTGGGCTCAAGCAATTCTTCCACCTCAGGCTCCTGAGTGGCCGGGACTACAGGCAACTGTCACCACGCCTGGCTAGTTTTTGTATTTTTTGTGGAGATGGGGGTCTCTCCATGTTGTTCAGGCCGGTCTCAAGCTCCTGAGCTCAAGTGATCCACCCGCCTCAGCCTGCCAGACTGCTGGGATTACAGGCATGTGCCACAGTGCCCAGCGAGGCCTTCTCTTTCTTTTTTTTTAAATTAAATTAAAAAAATTTTTTTTTGAGACGGAGTTTCGCTCTGTCGCCCAGGCTGGAATGCAGTGGCGTGATCTCGGCTCACTGCAAGCTCCATCTCCCGGGTTCACACCATTCTCCTGCCTCAGCCTCCCAAGTGGCTGGGACTACATGCACCCGCCACCATGCCCGGCTAATTGTTTTGTATTTTTAGTAGAGATGGGGTTTCAGTGTGTTAGCCAGGATGGTCTTGATCTCCTGACCTCGTGATCCACCTGCCTCGGCCTCCCAAAATGCTGGGATTACAGGTGTGATCCACCACTCCCCGCCTCAAGCCTTCTCTTTCTAAAGGAGAATTTAACCTTTTAATATTTAGTATAACCATTGATAACTCATTGGCCTTATTCTTGTCATATTTCTTGTTTTGACTATATTATGCTTTATCAGTTTCTCCTCTATTGATTTAGGTGTCCTATAACAATTTCAGTTAACACCTAACATCTAAAAAAATTATATTTCTCCATAAAAACTATACACAGCACAGGATGAAACCTACATTTATTTATTTATTTAATTAGTTAGTTAGTTAGTTATAGAGGTTCTCGCTCTGTTACCCAGGCTGGAGTTCAGTGGCACAATCATAGCTCACTGTAGCCTTGACCTCCAGGCCTCAATCGATCCTCCCATCTCGGCCTCCCGAGTAGCTGGGACTATAGGTACGCACCACCACACCTGGCTAATTTTTGTATTTTTGGTAGAGACAGGGTTTTGCCATGTTGCCCAGGCCGGTCTCAAACTCCTGGCCTCAAGTGATCTGTCCGCCTTGGCCTCCCAAAGTGCTGGGATTGCAAGCATGAGCCTCCATGCCCGGCTGAAACCTCTCAATTTACCTCGTTTCTCCATCCTCTTCCTTCTCCTATGACTTCCCAGATTTTGTAGAAATAGCATATTTTAACTTGAAATTATATTTACTTTTTATACTTAAACATTTCTTTAGTAACCAATTCATTAACTATCTTCATCATATTACAAATTATTTAAACTTTTTCTTTTAAAAATATTTAACCACTATACTATGAGGAACAAATTATTTAAACTTTATTTTATTTTATTTTTTGAGATGGAGTCTCGTTCTGTTGCCCAGGCTGGAGTGCAATGGCATGATCTTGGCTCACTGCAGCCTCTGCCTCCCGGGTTCAAGTGATTCTCTCACCTCTGCCTCCCGAGTAGCTGGTACTACAGGCATGTGCCACCACGCCCAGCTAATTTTTATATTTTTAGTAGAGACAGAGTTTCACCATGTTGGTCAGGCTGGTCTCAAACCCCTGACCTCAAGTGATCCGTCAGCCTTGACCTCCCAAAGTGCTGGGATTACAGGTGTGAGCCACCATGCCTGGCCAAATTATTTAAACTTTAAATCATACTGGTTTCAATGTTTATCACTAGTTTTAAAATAAACCTTTTATATTAGAATAATTTTAGATTCACAGAAAAATTATAAAGATAATACAAATTATCTCCATATGCCCCACGCCCAGTTTCCCCTACTATTAACCTCTTACATTAGTATGGTACATTTGTCATAATTAATGAACATATACTGATGCTTGTTATTAATGATAGTCCTCGTTTTGTTCATATTTACTTAGTTGTTACTGAATGTCCTTTTTCTGTTCCAGGATCCCATCCAGGATACCCCATTACATTTAATCATCTTGTCTCTTTGGGTTCTGCCTCTGACAGTCTTTCATACTTTCCCAGTTTCTGATGAGCTTTCAATTTTGAGAATTGCTGATCAGGTATTTTTAGACTGTCACTTAATTGGGATTTGTCTGATCTTTTTCTCATAACCAGACTGGGGCTATTGGTTTTGGGGAGGAGGAGCATGGAGATAAAGGAGATAAAGTGCCATTCCCATCACATACTACTAAGGGAACATACTATTGGCATGACTTTTTACTGTTGAGTCAATCTTGATCACCTCACTGCCTGAGGAAGTGTTTGTCAACTGTCTCCACTGTGAAGGTACTCTTTTTTTTTTTTTTTTTTTTTTTTTGAGACAGAGTCTCACTCTGGAGTGCAGTGGCACAATCCCAGCTCACTGCAACCTTCATCTCCTGGGATCAAGTGATTCTCCTGTCTTCTGCCTCAGCCTCCCGAGTAGCTGGGACTACAGGTGTGTGCCACCATACCCGGCTAATTTTTGTATTTTTAGCAGAGACAGGGTTTTGCCATGTTGGCCAGGCTGGTCTCGAACGCCTGACCTCAGGTGATCTGCCCACCTTGGCCTCCCAAAGTGCTGGGATTACAGGCATGAGCCACGATGCCCAAGCCATACTGTACTCTTTTGAAGGAAGTCACTAAGCACAGCCCACACAGACAGAGTGGGAGTTATGCTCCATCTGTTGGAAGTGGAGTTCTACATACTTTATTTGGAATTCTTCTGTATGGGAGATTTTTTTTCTTCTTCCCCATGTATTTATTCACTTATGTATTTATGTCAACATGCATTCATGGATATTTATTTTGTACTTTGAGTTATAATCCAATACTACTTTATTTATTTTGTTGCTCAAATTCTTCCAGCTTTGGCCACTGGAAACTTTTTCAGTTGACTCCCATGCCCCTTTGACATAAACCCCATGATTGTGGGTTTAGTTTTTGTTTTAGTATGTCTTTACTTCCTGGCACTACAAGATACTCCAGGTTCATCTTGCATCACTGTGTTTTGCATGTGGTCTTTTAGCCTTTTTATTCGGACTATTATTATTATTAATTTTTATTCATTTTTTTTTTTGAGTCGGAGTCTCACTTGGTCGCCCAGGCTGGAGTGCAGTGACACGATCTCAGCTCACTGCAACCTCTGCCTCCTGAGTTCAAGTGATTCTCCTGTCTCAGCCTCCTGAATAGCTGGGACTATAGGCGCATGCCACCATGCCTGGCTAATTTTCGTATTTTTAGTAAAGACGGGGTTTCACCATGTTAGCCAGGATGGTCTCTGTCTCTTGACCTCGTGATCTGCCCACCTTGGCCTCCCAAAGTGCTAGGATTACAGGTGTGAGCCACCACACCCAGCCCTATTATTATTATTATTTTGAGACAGGGTCTCGCACTGTCACCTGGGATGGAGTGCAGTGGTGCTATCTCGGCTCCCTGCAACCTCTGCCTCCCGGATGCAAGCGATTCTCCTGCCTCAGCCTCCCAAGTAGCTGGGATTACAGGCGCCTGCCTCCACGCCCAGCTAATTTTTTTGTATTTTTAGTAGAGACAGGGTTTCACCATGTTGGTCAGGCTGGTCTGAAACTCCTGACCTCGCGATTTGCCCACCTCGGCTTCCCAAAGTGCTGGGATTACAGGCATGAGCCACCATGCCAGCCTTTTTTTTTTTTTTTTTTTTTTTTTTTGAGACAGAGTTTCGCTCTTGTTGCCCAGGCTGGAGTGCAGTGGTGCGATCTCGGCTTATCGCAACCTCAGCCTTCTGGGTTCAAGCGATTCTCCCACCTCAGCCTCCTGAGTAGCTGGGATTACAGGCATGTGCCACCACATCCAGCTAATTTTGTATTTTGTTGTTGTTGCTGTTTTAGTAGAGATGGGTTTTCTCCATGCTGGTCAGGCTAGTCTCAAACTCCCGATCTCAGGTGATCCGCCCACCTTGGCCTCCCAAAGTGCTGGGATTACAGGCATGAGCCACCACGCCCTGGCCTTTTGTTTGTTTTTGAGACAGGGTCTCACTCTGTCACCCAGGCCAGAGTGCAATGCCATGATCACTACTCACTGCAGCCCTGACCTCCCACCTGCCTAATCCTCCTAAGTAGCTGGGACCACAGGCACGCACCACCATGCCCAGCTAATTTTTTTATTATTATTTGTAGAGACAGGGGGTCTCCCTATGTTGCAGAGGCTGGTCTTGAACTCCTGGACTCAAGTGATCCTTCCCCTTTGGCCTCCCAGAGTGTTGGGATTACAGGTGTGAGCCACCGCACCTGGCTCCTACTGTGTATTCTTAAGTAAGATTAATGTCTCAAAGCATGATGTAGGCTGATGCAAGAAAAAAATTAATGTCATATTTTGATAAATATAAAGTTGTTAAACATTTAAAAATAAATATATTAAAGAAATAGAAACACGCTGTAAAACTTTCAAAACAGTTGAGATGGGCAGAAAAAGAACCAATAAAATGTGCTCTATCCAACAGAGTTTTGAAATGGGAGGAGGGTGGTAAAGGAAACAATGACTTCAAGTTTCTTCAAATTGTGTGTTATTTCTTCTGCGTGCCCCTGGGATGGGCAACCTTGAAGGATGCTTTGGACAAGGCTTCTAAATGGAAGCAAACACAAATTTGAGTTCTTGTCAAAAGAAATACCCACCCTCTCTGCCGCAATGTCCAAGATGATCAGCCATAGATGTTCCTGCATTTTGGTCTTGGTTTTGTGCTTCTGTTGCAAAAACCATCCCACATGGGTTGGGGTAGTTTTTGTGTCCTGTTACATTCAGTGATTCAAATAAAATGAAAGGCATAAACACTCCTCATTTCTATTCCTGAAAGTCCTTCTTTGTCGATTAAAGTGACAAGCCTGGTACCTTCCTTTAAGAGCCTGCTGCTGCTGAGTCCTCAATTTAATTGGTCTATGTGGCATGAGTTTTGGAAGAATAAATATATTCTCCCTGATACTTTCCCTTAGCTAAGTTAGCTTCATCTTTGCCAAGTTCTTACAATCTACTTGGAGGTCGTTTCTTTGGGGCTTATTTATATCTAAGGCCCAGTCAGAGCAACAGAAATCTATTCATATGGGTTGACTGCATGATTTTGTTAAATGTGTTAAATTTAGTAACACCAGGAGGAAAACATTCTACTAGCTAGTGCTGAGCAGTGCATGATTGTTACTTTTGTTTTCTTCTCACAGTACTTGCAGCACAGAAACAGCTGACCCTGCCACTCCTCACCTCATCGCCCAATGTGGCATCATCACAGTGTCTAAGAAGTTTCCTTGGAGGATCTGTGCTTACTTTAACAGTTGCCAACATATAGGCCTTGTGCTAAACTCTGACCAAATGCAAAACAGTAACAGTAAGAGAAGTGTCTTAGTTTGGGTTCCCCCTAAAGTAGCCCCTGAGATATGCAATTTATCTGGAAGTGATCCCAGGAAACACCGGCAGCGGGACAGAGAATTGAGACAGGAAAGGAAGGTAGCTGCTGATGAAGGGTGCTTTATCAAGCAAAAATAACTGGAGCCTAATCACATGAAGGAAGTCTGGAAGCCAGCAGAGAACATACACTGCCCGAAGGGACAAAGGAACAGGGACTTCTGGAAGATCTTCAATTCCCCATAACTTCCAACCCACTGCATCGAGCAGAGCAGGCTTCAGTAGCCAGAGGATTAGGACAGCATGCTGGCAGCTGGTGCTGGCTCCACTACAGCTGTAAGGCTGTGGGGGATATGGGCAGAGCCCCAGCACTGCCCCCTACAATACGTTTTTCCCAGTTCTTATCAAATAATTCTTTCAGATGTCATAACATGGTGTGATAATTCTTGTACCTTGCCTGACCATATGTAATGGCATCTTCTTTTGGTAACAGGCCCTAAACTTTAGTCCCAACAGCCATGACCCAGCTGGGCCAATCATAAAATCTCATGCTTCCAAGTGAAACATGAAGTGAGCTAAAACCATAATCTTGTAATTTGAACTGATAAAGCTTTTTCTTTACAAAACATTTTCAGAATAACATAAAATAAATTGAATAAAAGTAGATATTTTGGCCGGGCGTGGTGGCTCACACCTGTAATCCCAGCACTTTGGGAGGCCAAGGCGGGTGGATCACCTGAGGTCAGGAGTTCGAGCCAGACTAACCAACAGGGTGAAACCCCATCTCTACTAAAAATACAAAAAATTAGCTGGGTGTGGTGGCAGGTGCCTGTAATCCCAGCTACTCAGGAAGCTGAGGCATGAGAATTGCTTGAACCCAGAGGCAGAAGTTGCAGTGAGCCGAAATTGCACCACTGCACTCCAGCCTGGGCGACAGAGTGAAACTCCATCTCAAAATATATATATATATATATAAAATATATAAAATATAAAAAAATACTCTGTCTCAAAAAACAAACAAACTGCTGTGTTGTGGCATGACATTTTAGGTTTTATTTATTTTTTTAAGACAGAGTCTTACTCTGTCACCCAAGCTGGAGTGCAGTGTCACATTTTGGCTCACTGCAACCTCTGCCTCCCAGGTTCAAGCAAATCTTATGCTTCAGTCTCTTGAATAACTGGGATTACAGGGGCTCACCGCTGCACCTGGCTAATTTTTGTATTTTTAGTAGAGACGGGGTTTCACCATGTTGCCCAGGCTGGTCTTGAACTCCTGGCCTCAAGTGATCCGCCCACCTTGGCCTCCCAAACAGCTGGGATTATAGGCATGAGCCACCGCGCCAGCAGGTTTACTTATTTTTTATTTCAGTTTTGTCCACCCTAACAAATATACTCCCTGATGCCCACCCTTGAACTTCCATGGACTCTGGGCTTGGGTCAAGATTGCTCAGGGGAAAACAAAACAAAACATAGAAAGAGAGAGCTAGAAGCATGTTGCTACACTTAAAATATCAGTTACCAGAAACTCAGAAAGGCATACAAATTTGGAAAGATTTAAATAAGAGCAACTAAAGAATTAAAATAGCAGAGGTATTTTTCCATGAGGATAAACTGTGACTAATTCTCTTTAGCTTGGGGCTGAGCATGGTGGCTCATGCCTGTAATCCCAACACTCTGGGAGGCCAAGGTGGGAGGATCCCTTGGGTTCTAGAGTTCAAGAGCAGCTTGGACAACACAGTGAGACCCCCGTCTCTACAAAAATTTCTTTTAATTAGCCAGATGTGGTGGCACACGCCTGTAGTCCCAGCTACTCAGGAGGCTGAAGTGGGAGGATTGCTTGAGTCCAGGTGTTCTAGGTTACAGTGGACTATAATTGTGCTTCTTCTGCATACCAACTTGGGTGACAGGGCAAGACCCAGTCTCAAAAAAAAGAAAAAAGAAAAAAAAATACTCTTTAGTAGCTTAGGAAGAGGATTAGATGAGCTCAAAGTCCATAAAAGCTGAGATTTAGCTGGTGTCAACATACCATAAACGGAAAGTAGTATGGGACACCCATTACCCCAAGAATATTATTGTATAACTTGAATACAAATAGGATCTAGCAAGGTTTTGATAGGTGGTCACTTTATGATGGGTTGTGAAAGGGAAGTTAAGGAGGTTCAGGACATATTCTCAAGATCTTTTAACTTTGGTATGAGAAATGAGAATTACTACACTCTCCACATCCAACAAAACAGTAAAATGTTAATCAATGAAGGTATTCCAAGTCATATGGATCTTCGGTTAGATCCTGAAGGTTTGATCCAATCAACAAATACTTATTGAGCAACGACTATGTTCTAGACGTTGTGCTGAGAATACATCTGAGAATAAGACTACCTTGTGAATAAAGAGGGTTTAAGAAAATAAATAATATAATATATTAAAATGTGCTAAATTTTAAAAAAGACAGAGCAGGGTAAGGGGCATTGAGAGTGCCGGGGGAAAATAAGTGGCAGTATTAATGAGATGGTTCAAGGAGGCCTCATTGGTGAGCCATGTGGCTCATGCCTATCATCCCAGCACTTTGGGGGGCCAGGAGGGAGGATGACTTGAGGCCAGGAGTTTGAGACCATCCTAGGCAATATAGCGAGACCTTGTCTCTACAAAAATGAAAATAAAAAATTAGCCAGAACGATGATGTGCATCTATAGTCCCAGCTACTCAGGAGGCTGGGGCAGGAGAATTGTTTGAGCCCAGGAGTTCGAGGTTGCAGACAGCTATGATCATCCCACTGCATTCCAGCCTGGGTGACAGAACAAGACCCCTGTCTTAAAAAAAAAAAAAAAAAAAGTCTTATTGAGATGAGGAGAAGAGCCATAAGGATAAGTAGAGGAAGAACAATCCAGGCAAAGGAAATGGCCAGTGCAAAAGTTCTGAGGTGACAGTGTCTCTGGCATGTTCAAGGAACAGCAAGGAGACTATTTTTCCTGTGAAGTTAGTGAGTTGGAGAGAAGAGGAAAATGAAGTCAGCGGGTTGAGGGGAGTAGACTGTGTAGGTCTTGTGGGCCATGGTAGAGACTTTTTTTTCTTGAGACAGGGTTTCACTCTGTCACCCAGGCTGGAGTGCAGTGTAACAAACATGGTTCAGTGCAGCCTCAACCTCCTGAGCTCAAGCAGTTTTCCCATCTCAGCCTCCCAAGTAGCTGGGACTACAGGTGTGCACCACCACTCCTGGCCCTGTAAAAACTTTTGCTTACATTCTGGGAGGAATGGGGAACAATTGGAGGGTTTTGAACGGAGGAGAGCCACGATGTGACTCACATTTTACAAGATCATTGGCTACTGCATTGAAAAATGGACTGAGGTAGGGCAGGGGCAGAGGGCAGGTGAACAAGTAAGAATTTAGGAGGTTCTTGCAGGAATGCAGGAGAAATGATGGTGGTTTGGACTAGGATGGAGGCAGTGAAGGCAGTAAGAAGTAGGTTCTGGATTATATTTTGAAGGTAGAACCAACAGGTTTTCCTGATAAATTGGATGTGGGGTGAAAAAAAAGGGAGAAGTCAGAGATAAATATAAGGTTTCTGCCTGGACAATTGAAATCTAGGAAACTGTGGAATAGTAGAATTTTTAGAAGTCCAGCAGCTCAGTTTTGGGCATAATAAGGTAGAGATGCCTATTAGACATCCAAATGCCAGTGTCAAGTAGGAAGTTTGTTTACATGAGTCTGGAGTTCAGAGGGAAAGTCTGGACTGGAAGTATAAACTTGGAGTTATCTATGTGTAGATGGTGTTTAAAGCCTTGAGATTAGATGAGATCACTAAGGAGTGAGTGTAGAGTGCAGTTTCCTAGAATCCAAGTAAAGAAGGTGTTCCAAGAAGAAAGATGACAAAAGTTGTGTCAAATGTGGCTGAGAGGTCAAGTAAAAGGAGAACTGAGAATGGACCCTAAATGTAGCAATGTGGAGGTCAATGGTGACCTTGACTGGGTGGAGTAGTCTCAGTGGAATGGGTTTCAGGAAAAAATGGACAGAATTGAGACAGTGATGATAAGCAATTCTTTCAAATAGCTTTGTTATGAAGGATGACAAAAAACAGGGTGGCATCTAGAGGTGGAAGTAAAGTCAAGAGAGTTTTTTTCTTCTATTCAAGATGGAAGAAATATAGGGCAGGCATGGTGGCTCAAGTCTGTAATCCCAGCACTTTGGGAGGCTGAGGCTGGTGGATCACTTGTGGCCAGAAGTTCGAGATCAGCCTGGCCAACACAGTGAAACCCCATCCCTACCAAAAAATACAAAAATTTGCCTGGTGTGGTGGCAGGCACCAACTACTTGGGAGGCTGAGGCAGGAGAATCACTTGAACCCAGGAGGCAGAGGTTGCAGTGTCATGCCGCTACATTCCAGCCTGCGTGACAGAGTAAGAGTCTGTCTCAAAAAAAAAAAAAAAGATAGAAGAAATAACTATGTTTGTATGCTGGTGAGAATGCCCCAGTAGAGAGGAAAAAAACTGATGATGGAGGAAGGAGGGGAGAAAATTGTAATGATATACCCAAGCAGGTATATTAGTTTTCTAGGGCCACCATAACAGATTGCCACAAATTTGGTGGCTTAAAACAACAAAAACTTGCTCTCTCAGAATTCTAGAAGCCAGAAATCTGAACTCAAGATGTTAGCAGAGATGTACTCCCTCTGTAGGCTCTAGGGGAAAATTTGTTCCTTGCCTCTTCTGGCTTCTGGCAGCTGCTGGCATTCCTTGGCTTGTGGATGCATCTCTCTCTTTTCTGCCTTCACATTGGCTTCTCCTCTGTGTGCGTTCTACTCTTCTGTCTGTTTTAAATCTCCTTCTGCTTTTCTCTTACTAGGACACTGTCATTGGATTTAGGGCCTCCCCGGTAACCTAGGATGATCTCATCTCAAGATCATTAACTTAATGACAGGTGTGGTGGCTCACACCCGTAATCTCAGAACTTTGGGAAGCTAAGGTGGGCGGGTCACCTGAGGTCAGCAGTTTGAGACCAGCCTGGCCAACATGGTGAAACCCCATCTCTACTACTAAAAATACAAAAATTAGCCAGGTGTGGTGGCAGGCGCCTGTAATTCCAGCTACTCTGGAGACTGAGGCAGGAGAATCGCTTAAACCTGGGAGGCAGAGGTTGCAGTGGGCCGAGATCGTGCCACTGTATTCCAGCCTGGGTGACAGAGTGAGACTTCATCCCCCCCCCAAAAAAAAAAATTTAATGACATCTGCAAAGCCCCTTTTCCCAAATAAGGTCACATTCATAGGTTCTGGATATTAAGACCTGAAATACATTTTGGGGGACCACCATTCACCCTAATGCAGTAGGTGAGAAGGAATGGGGTCTACTTCACACGGGAGGAGTCGGCTTTTGATGGAAGCAGGGATAATTCATCACTAATTTCAGTAGGGTGAGTAGATGATTTGGTCCCAGTCACAACTAGGTGGGTAGACATAGTGGTGGGAGCTTGTAGAAGTTTTTTTGGGCTGGGCATGGTGGCTCACGCCTGTAATCCCAGCACTTTGGGAGTCCAAGGAGGGTGGATCACCTGAGGTCGGGAGTTCGAGACCAGCGTGACTAACATGGAGAAACCTTGTCTCTACTAAAAATACAAAAAAAATTATCCAGACGTGGTGGCGCATGCTTGTAATCCCAGCTACTCGGGAGGCTGAGGCAGGAAAATCGCTTGAACCTGGGAGGTGGAGATTGCGGTGAGCCGAGATCGCGCCATTGCACTCCAGCCTGGGCAACAAGAGCAAAACTCCATCAAACAAACAAACAAAAAACAAGTTCGTTTGATTCCTTCCATTTCCTCAGTGAGATAAGAAACAAAGTCATCATCTGACAGTGAAGATGGGGAAGGAGTTGTTAGAACTTGGATATGAAAAGAAAAAATGTGTTGTAGTTTTCATGAAGAGTGGGAGAATGACTGGATTAGAGAGTTATTAATTGTTCAGCAGCAGTAAAGCTCACCTGAGATTCATGGTCATAATTTTTTTTTTTTTTCTGAGACAGAGTCTCACTCTGTTGCCCAGGCTGGAGTGCAGTGGTGCAATCTCAGCTCACTGCAACCTCCATCTCCTGGGTTCGAGTGATTCTCCTGCCTCAGCCTCCCGAGTAGCTGGGACTACAGGCATGTGCCACCACACCCAGCTAATTTTTGTATTTTTAGTAGAGATGGGGTTTCACCATGTTGATGAGGCTGGTTTTGAACTCCTGACCTAAAGCGATCCACCTGCCTCGGCTTCAAGTGATTCTCCTGCCTCAGCCTCCCGAGTAGCTGGGACTACAGGCATGTGCCACCACACCCAGCTAATTTTTGTATTTTTAGTAGAGATGGGGTTTCACCATGTTGATGAGGCTGGTTTTGAACTCCTGACCTAAAGCGATCCACCTGCCAGGCCTCCCACCTGCCCTCGGCAGGCACTGCACCTGGCCTAAAACAGGTAGATTTTATTTGCAATCCAGATTTCTGACTTCTTTTGAAAATCTAGGAGATAAGACAACATTGGGTTTGCATTTAGACATCGGAACAATTGTTAGAGCTCAGAGGTGGCTACCCAATAAAGACAGAGAAAGCCAGGTGTGGTGGCTCATGCCTGTAATCCCAGCACTTTGGGAGGCCGAGGTGGGTGGATCACAAGGTCAGGAGATCAAGACCATCCTGGCTAACACGGTGAAACCCCATCTACACTAAAAATACAAAAAATTAGCCTGTAGTCCCAGCTACTAGGGAGGCTGAGGCAGGAGAATGGCGTGAACCTGGGAGGTGGAGCTTGCAGTGAGCCAAGATCGCGCCATTGCACTCCAGCTTGGGCGACAGAGCAAGACTCTGTCTCAAAAAAAAAAAAAAAAAAAAAAAAAGTGTGGTGGGGCAGATGGCTAAAGAGATGGATGGGGGCCAGTGAAGAATACTGTTCCCTGAGTGAAAGTTTGGGCTATACCCCTAGGTCACTAGGGCGTTGTTGAAGAGTTTACAGCACAAGAATGATACCATCTGGTTTGTCTGAGGAAAGTAGATGGATTCAAGGCAAAAGACCAGATGCTGTAAAGAAGTTATTGTTATTAATTCATGTGTTTTCTTATGTCTAAAAAATCCATGCACAATAAGTCTGGTTTATAAACACAAGTCTTCATGTCTTTTTTTTTTTTTTTGAGACAGGGTCTGGCGCTGTCACCCAGCCTGGAGTGTAGTGGCGCAATCTCGGCTCACTGCAACCTCTGCCTCCCAGGCTCAAGCTATCTTTCCACCTCAGCTTCCTGAGTAGCTGGGACTAAAGGTGCATGTCACCATACCCAACTAATTTTTTTGTATTTTTTAGTAGAGACGGGGTTTTGGCATGTTGCCCAGGCTGGTCTCGAACTCCTGAGCTCAAGCAATCCACCTGCCACAGCCTCCCAAAGTGGTGGAATCATTACAGGCTTGAGCCACCATGCCCAGCCCCTCATGTCTTAATCCTAGAATTCTTTTCCCGTGCCATTCCTCTCCTCTTCATTCTTCCCATTACCCAAGACTGAGGTTGACTCTCTTTTACTTCGCAGAGACAAAAGCAAAGTGTTTAATCAGTCATATGGGGCTAGCAGCCTGACTTTTTCAATAGTTTATGACTGTATACGTTAATTCACTTATCCAAGGGTCAGTTTCCTTATCTATTAACTGCAGATAATAGCTGTCTCATAGAGTTGCTGTCAGAATGAAGGAACTGATGTTACTAAAGCACTTAGCACATGGCTGGGTGCAGTGGCTCACACCTGTAATCCTAGCACTTTGGAGGCCAAGGCAAGAGTATCACCTGAGGTCAGGAGCTCGAGACCAGCCTGGCAAACATGGCAAAACTCCATTTCTACTAAAAATACAAAAATTAGCTGGGCATGGTGGCGCACACACGCCTGTAGTCCCAGCTACTCAGGAGGCTGAGGCAAGAGGATTGCTTGAACCCTGGAGGCCGAGGTTGCAGTAAGCTGAGATCTTGCCACTGCACTGTGGCCTGGGTGATAGAATAAGACTCTGTCTCAAAAATAAATAAATAAATAAAATAAAAATTAAAAATTAAAGCACTTAGTGCAGTGCTACTTAGCACAGTGCTTGGTGCAAACTGTGCTCAATAAATGTGAGATTAAAATCTGGCATAAAATATTCTATGATGGCTGGGCACGGTGGCTCCTAGCTGTAATCCCAGCACTTTGGGAGGCCAAGGTAGAGGATCATGAGGCCAGAAGTTCAAAACCAGCCTGTGCAACATAGTGAGACATGTGCCCCCCAATCTCTACCCCCCCTCAAAAAAAATTAACTGGGCTTGGTGGCATGCACCTGTAGTCTCAGCTACCTGGGAGGATGAGGCAGTAAGATCGCTTGAGCCCAGGAGTTTGAGGCTGCAGTGAGTGATCATAGCACCACTGTACTCCAGCCTGGGTGCCAGAGCAAGACACCATCTCTAAGAAAAAAAAGGGGGGTGGCGGCGCAGTGAGCGAGACACTGTCTCTAAGAAAAAAAAAGGGGGGGGGCCGAATGTTGTGGCTCATGACTGTAATCCCAGCACTTTGGGAGGCTGAGGTGGGCGGATCACTTGAGGCCAGGAGTTCGAGACCAGCCTGGCCAACATGGTGAGACCCCCATCGCTACTAAAAATACAAAAATTAGCCGGGCACGGTGGCATGTGCCTGTAATCCAAGCTACTCGGGAGGCTGAGGCAGGAGAATTGCTTGAACCTGGGAGGTGGAGGTTGCAGTGAACTGAGATCGTACCACTGCACTCTAGCCTGGGCAATAGAGCAAGACCCTGTCTCAAAAAAAAAAAAAAAAAAAGAGATTTCAGGATAATGTGCATGTGGATGAAACATAATTGGACTCTGCTCTCCTTCTGAAATGGTGACAGGTTCAAGCTCTTTTCTTAGAGTATGTATGTGTTTGGGGTGATTATAGATGAATACCCCACAATCATGTGGGGTGCTCTCAGTTCAATTCAAGCTGATACTTTGTTTGTTGTAATTGTTCCATTTCCTACACATGTAATAATAGAAAACATTTTTCCCCTTTCCCTCACACACTAATTGTAAGATTGTCTGAGAGTTTTTTTTTTTTTTTTCTTTTAGACAGGGTCTTGCTCTGTCGCCCAGGCTGGAATGTAGTGGTGCGATCATGGCTCACTGAAGCCTTTACTTCCCATGCTCAAGCAATCCTCCCACCTCAGCCTCCTGAGTAGCTGGGACCACAGGCATGCACCACCACACCTAGCCAATTAAAAAAAAATTGTAGAGACAAGGTCACCCTATGTTGCCCAGGCTAGAAATATTGATTTTGTTTGTTTTGTTTTGTTTGGTTTGGTTTTTGAGAAGGAGTCTCACTCTGTCGCCCAGGCTGGAGTGCAGTGGCACGATCTCGGCTCACTGCTAGCTCCACCTCCCGTGTTCACGCCATTCTCCTGCCTCAGCCTCCTGAGTAGCTGGGACTACAGGTGCCCGTCACCACGCCTGGCTAATTTTTTGTATTTTTGGTAGAGACAGGTTTCACCGTGTTAGCCAGGATGGTCTGGATCTCCTGACCTCGTGATCCGCCCGCCTCGGCCTCCCAAAGTGCTGGGATTACAGGCGTGAGCCACCGCACCCGGCCTAGAAATATTGGTTTTAATTAACCTTCAGCTATGGAACCCGATAGTCTACCCATTGCCATTTTTGAGCCCATTTGTGTTACAGTGGGTTTTAGCATATTCCTGAAGAATTACTGGTGGCAGTAGTGGTGGTAGAGGAGATGCTGTGGCAGCTGACCCTTCTGTGCTGGTCTTGATGTGGTCTGGTATTCACACCCTCCACAGCCAGCAGTGTGGAGGTTTTTGATTATCCACTTGAGTTCACCCTCCACACAGCGGCTAGAAGGAGGTTTTTAGAAAGTGAATGTGACCATGTCAGTCTTACCTAAAACTCTTTACTCCTTACCAGAACCATGAAGTCTCATTGCCTGGCTTTTCCCTGAAACCCCACCATGGCTCCAGCCATCGAGGGTCTTTCCCACTTCTGGGTCTGATCCTGCCCCTCCACTTTGCATGGTTGGTTCCTGTTCCTCCTTTGGGTCTCAGCTTAAGTGTTAGCGCCTTAGATCTTCCTCAACCAACTGATTTATCATAAACCCCCTTCTTAACCTACTTACAGCACCTGCATCTTTTTCTTCATAGCACTTTTCACAAACTACTTTTTTTTTGGTTTGTTTTTTTGAGACAGAGTCTCACTCTGCCACCCAGGCTGAAGTGCAGTGGTGCGATCTTGGCTCAGTGCAATCTCTACCTCCCGGGTTCAAATGATCCTCTCACCTCAGCCTCCCGAGTAGCTGGGATTACAGATGCACACCACCACGCCTGGCTAATTTTTGTATTTTTAGTAGAGACAGGGGTTTCACCATGTTGGTCAGGCTGATCTCAAACTCCTGACCTCAAGTGATCTGCCTGCCTTGGCCTCCCAAAGTGCTGGGTTTACAGTTGTGAGCCACCGTGCCTGGCCTTCACAAACTAATTAAATATGTATATGTGTATCACATTATCTGACTCCTCTCCTGGACAGAAAGGTCCATTAGGGCTAGGAATATACCCGTTTTTTTTTCTTTTTTGACACTGGGTATCCTTCTGTCACCCAGGCTGGAATGCAGTGACACAATCATGGCTCACTGCAGCCTAGACCTCCTGGGCTCAAGCAGTCCTCCCACCCCAGGCTCCAAAGTAGCTGGGACCACAGGCACATGTCACTATCCCTGACTAGTTTTTTGATTTTTTTGTAGAGACAGGGCCTCCCTATTTTGCCCAGGCTGAGGAATGCATCTGTTTTACCCACTACTCTATCACCCTAGCCTAGTCCAACAGACACAGGCTGGGCATGGTGGTGCACTCCTGTAATCCCAGCGCTTTGGGAATCTAAGGTGGGAGAATTGCTTGAGCTCAGGAGTTGGAGACCAGCCTGAGCAACACAGCAAGACCTCGTCTCTAAAAAAAATAAAAACAAAAACCAAAAAAAATAGACACACACGCAAAACTGTCAATATATGACTTATGGATCTACTTTTTATAGTATTTCATTCATTTTTTTTTTTATTTGAGATGGAGTCTCGCTCTGTCGCCCAGGCTGGAGTGCAGTGGTGCGATCTTGACTCATTGCAACCTCTGTCTCCCTGGTTCAAGAGCTTTTCCCGCCTTGGCCTCCCGAGTAGCTGGAACTACAGGCGTGTGCCACCACTCCCAGCTAATTTGTTTTGTATTTTTAGTAGAGACGGGGTTTCACCATGTTAACCAGGTAGGTCTGGAACTCCGGACCTCAGGTGATCCGCCCGACAGTGCTAGGATTACAGGTGTGAGCCACCTCGTCCCGCCCTTTTTTTTTTTTCTTTTTGTTTTTCTTTTTTTTCTGAGACAGAGTCTCGTTCTGTCGCCCAGGCTGGAGTGCAACTGCATGATCTCTGCTCACTGCAACCTCTGCCTCCTGGGTTCAAATGATTCTCCTGCCTCAGCCTCCCAAGTAGCTGGGATTACAGACATGCACCACCATGCCAGCTAATTTTGTATTTTTAGTAGAAACGGGGTTTCACCCTGTTGGCCAGGCTGGTCTTCAACAGAAGTTGAAGTGATCCTCCTCAAGTGATCTGCCTGCCTTGGCCTCCCAAAATGCTGGGATTACAGGCATGAGCCACCGCACCCAGACATTCTTTCTGTATCTATTGACGGGGCATCTATGAGTCAGGCACTGTTGTTGGTGCTGGGACTACAGCAATGAATAAACCTGGTGTCTGGCATCTTTTATATATGTCCCATGTTGTATCTTAGTTAGCTTTTTTTGCTCAGCATCTACTTTTTTTTTTTTTTTTTGAGACAGAGTTTTGCTCTGTTGCTCAGGCTGCAGTGCCATCGTTCAGTTATAGTTCACTGCAGTCTTGAGTTCAGGGGTTCATGCAATCCTCCTGCTTCAGCCTCTTGAGTAACTGGAACTACAGGCATATACCTTCATACTTCCATAGCCAATTTTTAAATTTTTCTTTTGTAGAGGTGGGGTCTTGCTATGTTGCTTAGACTGGCCTTGAACTCCGAGGCTCAAGTGATCCACCCACCTTGGCCTCCCAAAATGCTGAGATTACAGGTGTGAGCCACCACTCCTGAACTCAGCATCAAGTTGGCCAATGGGAGATAGGAACTGGTGGCTAAATATTTCCTCCTCTGTCTTACATTCTGCACAGTTCCTCAGGGGGCCTCAGTGGGACTAAGCTCCAGTTGTTTACAGAAATTTTATATCCTTCAATAGGCTTTCTTTCCTTCCTGTTTCATTCTTTCTGGTCCCAATTTCTTTTTCTACCCATATCCTATGGGATCATTTTCCAAAAGAAAGTATCTGCCCATGAGTCCTTCTCCAATGCTGCTTTTGGGGGGAACCCCAGCTAATATAGCTAGCCTTTTAATTGCTTTTGTTGGGTCACTTTCAACATTTCCACCTTGGGTCCCTGGATGCATTCTGGGTTCCTAATGGGTAGGGATCAGATATTCTATTTTGTATTTTCCCACAGTTACTAACGAGGGCCTGGCAAATGCAAGTAAACATAGATTAATTTCGATTTGATTCAACAAAAGGAAAGAATACAGTGGCTATCTGAGGCTCAAGGGAAGCCAGTTGCCTCTGTTGCAGCTACTTCTGCCTCATGCTGGATGAAGGGAGGACTTGCCAGGGCAATTACTGTTTTCCTTTCTTGTATCCATTCTGCTTCCCTCCCAGGTTCCTGTTCCACTGGCTTCCAGCAGCAGCAGGTCAGCAGCTGCTCCAAGTAGTTCATCAGCTCAGTCAGGCCCAGAACTGGGGCTGTCACTG
Source organism: Pan troglodytes (assembly GCF_028858775.2). Classification (NCBI taxonomy): domain Eukaryota; kingdom Metazoa; phylum Chordata; class Mammalia; order Primates; family Hominidae; genus Pan; species Pan troglodytes. The sequence continues at coordinate 46,027,011 of NC_086015.1, forward strand.
GGGTCCCGCCTGCCATCTGCTTCCTCCAAGCTGAGAGTAGGAGAGGAAAACTGGTCCCTACTCCTCAGGGGCAGAATCCACATGCCTGTCATCTGGCACTACAGAACAAATCAGGGACTCCAAAGAATGAATGACTTCAAAATTTTCTACCAGCCTTAACTGAATCTCATAGATATAGGGAGTGACAGACAGCTGGTAAAGGTGTAAAGAAAGTAGAACATATTTGGCAGACAAGCAGTAGTTAACGGGTCTACCGCTAATTTGATGCTCCTGTGGACACACACTACTTTTCTGCCCACAGTTTCCAGAAAATGAGTAGGTTGGACTAGATGATCTCAAAGAACCCCCAGCTCTAGGATTGTTAAATTACAGAACTGGAAGGAATCTGATCGGTCAGTTATACTTCAAATAGTCTAATTTTTTTTTTTTCTTGAAAGCCTTCACTGTTGGTAACAGCACCATGTCTATTCTAGATCCACTATGAGAGCTCCAGCATATCTGCTCTGGCATGCTCCCTGATGGGCATGCCCATTTACATACAGTTTTTTTGTAATTAAAAATGATTTTTTTGTAATTAAAAATTGCATTGAGATAATGGTAGATTCACATTCATTTCTAAGAAATAATATATTTGGGCCAGGTGCGGTGGCTCATGCCTGTAATCCCAGCACTTTGGGAGGCTGGGGCAGGTGGATCACCTGAGGTCAGGAGCTCGAGACCAGCCTGACCAACATGGTGAAACCCCATCCCTACTAAAAATGCAAAAATTAGCCAGGCATGGTGATGCACGCCTGTAATCCCAGCTACTCAGGAGGCTGAGGCAGGAGAATTCCCTGAACCTGGGAGGCGGAGGTTGCAGTGAACCGAGATTGTGCCATTGCACTCCAGGCTGGGCAACAAGAGCAAAACTCCGTCTCGGAAAAAAAAAAAAAAAAAAATACACACACACACACACACACACACACACACACACACACACATATATATATATTTGGCCTAGTTTCCCCCAATGACAACATTTGCAAAACCTTAATATGATATCATAACTAGGATATTGACATTGATACAATTTACCTATCTTATTCAGATTTTCCCAGTTTTACTTGTACTCATTTGTGTGTATATTAAGTTCTAGATAATTTTATCACCTGTACTACCATACTCAAGATGTTTAACAGTTCCAAATTCACAAGGATCCCTTGTGTTGCCCTTTTATATCATACCTGCTTTCTTCCTACCTTACTTCATTCCCCAACTTGATGGATTTTTCCAAATCTTTTTATTTGGAAATAAGTTCAAACTTACAGAAATGTTCAAGTACACTCTATATGCTGATTCACTGATAATATGCACCTTACCTTTATTGCCCACTTGGCTTTATCATTTTTTCCTATCAAGATTTTTTTTTCCCCTGAATCATTTGAAGGTAAGCTGCATACATTATGACCTTTACCCTTTCAAGATACTTCAGTGTGTATTTCCCAAGAATTAGATATTCTTGTACATAATTACAGTGGAAGTTATCAACATCAGTACATTTAACATTGATCCAATACTTTAATCTCTTACATGGATTCTGATTTTGTCAGCTGGAATGTCCGTGATGTATTTCCCCTCCTCTAGCACAGGATGCAGTCTAGGATCAGGCATGGCATTTAGCTGCCCTGACTCTTTTGCACCCTTTAATCTGGAACATTTCCCAAGCTTTCTTTTGATTTTAATGACCTTGACATTTTTGAATAATACAGACCCTTCCTCTTTTTAATAGATGTTCCTCATTTTGGGTTTGTCCGATGTTTCATTATCATGATTCAGGTTATGCATTGTCCCCAGGAATACTGCATAGCTGATGTGGACATGATATCCATCTGCTCTCATTGGTGATGTAAATTTTGATCACCTGGTTAAGATGCTGTCTGCCTGCCTCTTTGTATAATTACTATTTCCGCTTTTGCTACTAACAGGTCTAAACCATCTATAGGGAGACACATCAACCCAGACAAATATCTGCCAGCCAGTAACAGCCCCCTAGAGTAAGCATTCATGGATGATTCTTGCCTGAGCCAATCTTCACTATACACTTGATGATCTCTTCAAGTCAAGTCTATGCCGGTATGAGAAATCAGGTTTTGCAGGGTTTAGTTTCCTTACATCTTTGGTTCTGGTCTGAGTCTTCTTCAAGTCCTCCCAATGTCCTCTATGACCCCTGGGTTGAAAAGAAGAAGTAGACTCAGTAGCCTCAACTGGAAATGAGATCATGTGGGTTGTTCCCCGTTAAACCATCCACAAGTGATTTGCATAATAGAGTGGCCTGTGAGCTCTTACTTCCTGGATCGGTTCCTGATCCCCTCTCTGCTGTCCGCCACCCCCCTGCCTGCCACCCTTTGGTGGCATCTTAGTCCAACAGCCAGTTCCATCCCCTCCAGCCTTCCCCCCGTCCCCTGCTCCATCCTCCCTCCATTTAAGCCTAAGGGCGGCTTTGCTAGGAGACAGCCCGTCCTGCAGGAACAGAACGCCTGGACTTCCACTGTGTTCACGACAATCAGCGCCCCGGGCCGCGGGGGTCCCATCCTTCTCTTAGACTCACTCTGGAAGGACCCCGAGAAGTGCTAGAAGTAATAAGCGCTCGGGGAGGGATGTGATCAGCTTTTCCGGATCCAGGTCTTTACCGGATACTTCTCTGTGCCCCACGGCGTGGGTAAAAGTGCAGGGGCAGCCGCGGGCGAGGAAGGCGGGGTGCGGCTCCAGGCGACTAGGACGTGGCCGGCGGGCATCCTGGAGGGCGGCCCGCAGGTGGCGGCGCGGGGCGGCGGGCGGGGCTGGGAAGGGGGAGGGCTCGGCGCGCGTCGGGCGGTGACGGCAGCGCGGAGGGGAGGTGCAAGCCGCCCGCTCGCGGGGGAGCCATGGCGAGAGGCCGCGCGGCGGCGCCCGCAACAGTGCCCGCGTCCGCAGCAGCGCCCCCGCCCGCCGCCCCGGGGCCCACCCGGCCGCCGCCCCCGCGCGCCCCGAGCCCTTGACGCCCGCGCGCCTAGAGCGAGGCGTCCCCCAGAGTGGGGCCGCGCGCGGGAGAGCCGGAGCGCAGCCTTAGCGTCCCCGAGAGTCTCGAACGCCCCGACGACCCCCGCGTCTCGGAACCCCGGACTCCGAGCCCAGGAGCGCCAGAGCGGCAGGCGGGCAGCAGGAGGCGGCGGCGCCAGAGCGGAGCCCCCGCGAGTGCCCCCGTGCCGCCCGGCCGGCTGCAGCGGAGGGAACCGGAGCCGCCGGGCGGCCGGGGCCGGGCCGAGAACGACGCGGAGGAAGCCCCCACCGAGGCCCCCCGGCACCGCGCCTGTTGCCGGGTTGCGCTCCGTGCACCTCTTGCGGGTAAGCCAGGGGTCCGCTCACCCGCGCCGCCTGCGCCTCGGGCCCAGGGGCTGGGGAAGGACACGGGTGTTCTGGGAGTGTCCGTGTGAGATAGTGGCGGCGTGAGAGGCCGGGCGCCGGGACCCTGCGGGGACAGCCCTCCTAATGCACCGGCCGCACCTGCAGGAGGCCTTCGGAGCCCGGAAAAGTGCCCCTAGGGCATCGTGTCGGCCACGCCGCGTGGCCTGGATTCCGCGCTCCGGCATTCCGAGGTGACAGTGAGGCGACCTTCAAAGAGCCTGGAGCTGAGCCAGGCCAGAGCGCGGGCAGCACCCCGATTCCCACTCACCCGCAAAACTTGATGAAAATGACATCATCTGAGCGTGTCAGAGAGCAGAGAGCCTTTAGAGCCCTCCTTTGCATCCTTGAGAGTTAACAAGTTTACTTTGTCACTTTCTTGACCTGATTTTTAAAGTTCTTTTCTAGTCTCCAAGGTCAAGCTCTTGCAGGTAAAAACAAATGTAATGAACTGTATCGTTTCTTCTTTTGTAAAGTTGTGTTTCAGGAAAGATGTTAAAAGTCGGCCTGCTCTTGAGGCTGGTGCTGGGTGCCCCTTCCGCGTTAAGCTTGCCTGTTTTAGAACCCGTGGCTGCACTTGTTCAGACACTGAAATTAGCGTCCGCTTTGAGAGCCTTCAGAGTATTCGTCGTTGGACCGCTGATTTTTTTTTTTTTTTTCTGATATGCTTCACTGGAACTTTATTTGCTTCAAAAGTGTAAACGTTGTCAATACTGTCTGTGAGTGTGTATTCGGGACTGGTAACCTTTTCTGGAGGGTCTTTTGTTTATCTGGAAGGGGAGTGGAGGTTACCATAGGGAAACGGTCTAGTTCCAGGGTCCTTTCCAATTTCCCACTACAAGAGCAGCGAAGAGGAAGGTGCTCAGACTAAGCTCTGATTAGCCCTGGAGCCAGTCTGCACTGGGGAGGGTCTCCCCAGATTGAGTGAAGGGACAACAGGCTGGGAGCTTGACTGGTAGGTTTGGAGAGTTGGACCTGGAGTGACAGATGGCGCCTTCCCCTCTGTCTCTCGGTTTGGAATGGTCATACTCGGTTGCTCTTTGATCTTGGACCTCAGCTTTGTCACAGAGGTTCCCAGGCCAGTGTAGCCTAAGCCAGCTGGAAAGCTGAGCCCGGCTCTGGGGGATGCTGAATCGGTTTAAAGCCCTTGTCTCAGGGCTGCGAGTTTGGCAACAGTTGGGTTTCAGCTTGGCCCCAGCACCAGCCGTTTCCTGTTTGATGCCCCAGGGACCAGTTTCCCATCCCCAGCGCTCGCTTGAGGGTGTCTCCACTCTGGCTGTGTTGCTTCTCCTTCCCTGTGGTCTTGGAGTGGGAAACCTGGACTGAAATTCCAACTCCTCTCTATTGGCTGTGTGACCTTACTTAATCTCTCTGTCCTGCTCTCCCCTCTCTGGGAGACAATGTTTTAAATGGAGGTGTCCGTAAAAGTTTGACTGAATGACATGGGAGCGTTTTCAGGTCTCCTTCCAACATGATTAGGTTTGTAATTTGGTAAGCTTTTTGAGCCCCAACAGGGATAATAAAGCATATAATAGTAATTATTGTTTTATAGGTTTATTATGAGGGTCAAATCAGGTAATATAAAAGAGCTTTGGGCCGGGCATGGTGACTTGTGCGTGTATTCCCAGCATTTTGGGAGGCTGAGGCAGGTGGATCACTTAAGGTCAGGAGTTCGAGACCAGCCTGGCCAACATGGTGAAACCCCGTCTCTACTAAAAATACAAAAATTAGCTGGGCATGATGATGGGCACCTGTAATCCCAGCTACTAAGGAGGGTGAGTCAGGAGAATAGCTTGAATCCGGGAGGCAGAGGTTTCATTGAGCCAAGATCCCGCCACTGCACTTCAGCCAGGGCGACAGAGCAAGACCCCATCTCAAAAACAAAAACAAAAACAAAAAACATAAAAATAAAAGGGCTTTCAAAAATAATAGAGCACTATTCACATTGAATGGAGTTCTTAAACTTTCACTTTCCAAACTAACAACACCTTAAGGTTTGCCATCTTAAGTGGACTTTGTTCCTGTCATTGCATTCTGGTTTTTTGTTTTTTGTTTTCTTTTTTTGAGTCAGAGTGTTGCTCTGTCATCGAGGCTAGAGTGCAGTGGTGCGATCTTGGCTCACTGCGGCCTCCACCTCACAGGTTCAAGTGATTCTCTGGCCTCAGCCTCCCGAGTAGCTGGGATTGCAGGCACCTGCCACCACGCCCAGCTAATTTTTGTATTTTTAGTAGAGACGGGGTTTCACCACGTTGGCCAGGCTGGTCTCAAACTCTTGACCTCGAGTGATCTGCTGGCTATGACCTCCCAAAGTGCTGGGATTATAGGCGCAAGCCACCACTCCCAGTCCCTGTCGTTGCATTCTGAGTCCCTGCCTCTGACCTTGTATATAGTAGGCCTCTGTAATTGTTTGGTGATTCTTGAATTAACCATCTGGGCTCTCCATCTTGACTTCGTGCTCCCAAGGTAGAGAACAGACCTTGGGCATTCTCCTCTCCGTCAGCTGTCGGAGTTTTTATAGATGCGATTGTTCTGTTGCACCATATAGCTCATAAGAGAGCCAAGGAGAGTAAGCAGATAGGTGGCCAGTTTTTCTGCAAGCGACAGTTCTTTTTTTACCCTTTGGGGCTCAAGTAAGAAAGGCATTGGAGGGCGAACAGTCATTTAAACTCACTGAGAGTTGCAGATATTCAGTAAAGCCTTTTGTGCATGCCAGAGCTTAATACTGTATGGTCGGGAAGTTTGATAAACTTTAAAGTACCATGACCAGCCTCTTCACATATATGATTCTGTGACCCTTGGTTTTGAAAATGGACTCTGACCACTGGCTGCGGTGGCTCACACCTGTAATCCTAGCACTTTGGGAGGCCGAGGCAGGTGGATTGCCTGAGCTCAGGAGTTCGAGACCAGCCTGGGCAACATGGTGAAACCCCGTCTCTACTAAAACACAAAAAAAGTAGCCGGGCGTGGCAGCATGCGTCTGTAATCCCAGCGACGTGGGAGGCTGAGGTAGGAGAATTGCTTGAACCCAGGAGGTGGAGGTTGCAGTGAGCCAAGATTGTGCCATTGCACTCCTGCCTGGGCGACAGAGTGAGACTCTGTCTCAAAAACAAAACAAAACAAAAGAAAATGGACTCAGATTTATTTAACTCATCTATATTTGGCATGCACTGTGATTTTTGTAGGGAAAGACAAGAGGATGTTCTTTTTAAAAGATGGAGATAGAACCCAAGGGCTTATGTGGGTTCTTAGGTTTTATTTTATTCTTGGACAGAGATACACTGTTGTTAGACAGAGATACACTGTTGAATGAATGGGTCTTCTGGCTTCTCACCTCCTTTTCCCCCCTTCTTTTCAAACAAATGTTCCCTATTCTGACTTGTCTTCTTAGATGTATCTAAGTGGAGGCCACTTGCAGTGTTGAAAAGTGCAAATTTTAGTGAAGAGACAGTAAATAATTGCATATGTGTAAAACTGGATGTCTCCTGAGTTACACAGAATACCAATGATGTTTAGCTGCTTAAAGGCTATGATAGGCATTTTATGAAAGGCTGTGTAGTATGATTCATTATAGTGAGAAATTTATTTAATTATTATTGTTAATAGTGCACCTGAGGTGAAACAGGGTGGAATGGGGTGGGAGGGGAGCTCTTGAAATCCTTGTTTGGACTTAATTTTTTTGTTTTCAAAATTTATTATTTTTATTTTACAGTGCTGTTCCTTGCAGAGCAGGGCTAACTCATAGGCAGTGTGCCTGTAGGCAGCCTGTTTGGACTTCCTTAAACACTTTTTTTTCTTAAATAGAGACAGGTTCTTGCTATGTAACAGGTGAAGCTGGGAATAGCCCTTCCTAGAATGCTGAGGTGGGAGGATCACTTGAGCCCAGGAGTTCGAGACCAGCCTGGGCAACATAGTGAGACCTCATTGTTACAAAAAAAAAAAAAAGAAAGAAAAGAAAAAAGAAAAATTAGTCAGGTGTGGTGATGTGCACCTGTAGTTCCAGCTACTAGGGAGGCTGAGGTGGGAGAATCTCTTGAGCCCAAGAGATTGAGGCTGCAGTGAGCCATTATTGCACCATTGTACTCTAGCCTAGGTGACAGAGCGAGACCCCATCTAAAAAAATATATATATATATATTGCTGTCTGAGTCAAAAAGTGCTCTTAAGGAAAATGTACCTTGTTTTCCCTGAGGTTCTGGGGAATCCCCAGCATAAGCACATGTACCTCAGTTTGGGAATCGTGGAGCTGGATTATTTCTAGGGTCTCCTCTAGTTCCAGGACATTCAACAGGAGAGGATAGTCTATCCAGAGGAAGTGGATTTTGTACTAACATCCGACAAGGATGCTCCATCACAGTATAAATTATCCACATTTGAATGTTAAATAAGACCATGCTGTGGGTACTCAGGTGACTTTAAAAATCTTTTTTTTCTTTTAAGAAGTAGGAGAAAATAACTGTGAACATGTGGACTAAGTGGCTTGACATTTTTGAAAAGTATCTCTTTAGCATACTATTCAGAGCACTTATTGCATTCCTCCTTAATGACTAGAATTAGTTATTAGATAACATGATTATGTTGATTAAAAGATGTCACTGTCTACTAATTTATGTTGATACAGATGAACTATTAGCAAATCCTATCTTCCATTACATAGATGCAGGTTGATTTATGTCACTTAAAATGCATATTAATGGCTGAGTGTAGTGGCTTACGCCTATAATCCCAGCACTTTGGGAGGTGGAGGCAGGTGGATTGCGAGGTCATGAGATCGAGACCATCCTGGCCAACATGGTGAAACCCCGTCTCTATTAAAAATACAAAAATTAGCTGGGCGTGCTGGTGGACGCCTGTAATCCCAGCTACTCGGGAGGCTGAGGAAGGAGAATGGCTTGAACCCGGGAAGTGGAGGTTGCATTGAGCCAAGATCGCACTACTGCACTCCAGCCTGGCAACAGAGTATTAAAAAAGAAAAAGAAAAAGAAAAAGAAAAAAAAAGCATATTAATTAGAATAGGGATATAGGATCTCACTTTTTTTTGTCTCTCTCCAGGATTACAGAGATAAAGCATTTATGCATATACAGAACCACGGGATTTTAGAAGTTGTCCATCAGTTCCTCTGGTTGTTTTGGTACAATAAAAAAGTGCTTTTTTTAGAGATAGAATCTCTGTTGCCTGGGCTGAAGTGCAGTGGCCTGATCATAGCTCACTGTAACCTTGAACTCCTGGACTCAAGCCATCTTCCCGCTTTGGCTTCCTGAGTAGCATGCGTGCTGCCACACCTGGCTAATTTTCTTTTCTTTTTTAAATTTTTTTGTAGAGGTGAGGTCTTGCTATGTTGCCCAGGCTGCCTTAGCTTCAAGCGATCCTTCTGCCTTGGCCTCCCAAAGTACTGGGATTACAAGCATGAGCCACTGTACCTGGCCAGGCAGTTCTTTAACATAAACAACGTGTGCTGTGGGTCTGGATTTTTTTTATGCTAACATTCTGTAAGCTCTCAGTTTTTAAGTTTTGCAAAATGTAGAACATATATGATACAACCTACTCTAGATACACAGCCTCTAGTGTAGGCTGCCTCCTTTTATTATGGGTTTCTATCAAATAATTTCCAGCTTGAGATTTGAGATGTGACCAAAGATAAAATGTCTCCTTATAATGTTAGAAGTGGTTTGGCTTCAGCTGTATTATTGAGTCAGGAATTTGGACCTTTAGGAGCAGGTAAACAATGAGAGCAGAAACTACCCTTGAATTTATGTTTGTCTGAGGACCATTGGGAAATATTTCTTGGAGAGCGGGGAAGACAAATTCCTTTGACCTCCAGAAGAATTGATTGTCCTCAGTGTGATGAGAAAATCAGGGAGAGAGTGACTGAAGACAGCTCAGCTGTTCATGCCAAAGGGACTGACGGTCCAGATTCATGGTGGAACCAGGTGGCTGTGTTCTGGCTGGAGAACAGCAGTGGGAAGAGGACAATGCTCATGAGAGGGACAATGCTGTCTCGGTTTCTGCCTGACTTTTGGTTGCTACTGTGTTCTGTGGAACAAATATTTTATATCATGTTGCATTACCATCTAAGGTTGACAAGTTAACTAGAACCTTTAATTTCTTATGCATTGAACCTTTAATTATCTTAGCTCCATTAATTTTACTTACATATACCACTTGTACTGCCAGTAACTCCTTGTAGATAACCACTCTTGTGAGCTCTATTACCATAGGATAATTGTGTCTGTTTTGGGCTTCATGTAAATTGAGTCATATAGTGTGTACTTTTGTGTCTGGTCTTTTGCTCAACGTTTTGTCTGCAATGTTCATCCATTTGTTGCATGTACTAGTGCTTCATTCCTTTTTAGTGTGGGATGGTATTCCATTTTATGGTTATATCATGATTTGTTCATACATTTACCTGTGGATGGACATTTGGTTTTTTTCCAGTTGGGACTATCATGGATAAAGCTGCTATGAACTAAGTGTATAAGTACTCATTTCTATCGGGTATATGCTCAGGAGTGGATCATTGGGTCATAAGACATATGTTCAGCTTTAGTAAAAATTAAGTTTTCCAAGTGTTCATTCTTCTCTGGATTTGGTATATGAGACTTCCAGAAGAAAAAAAGATAACTCAGTAAAAGAGTATGCTACATCTTGTGTTTCTGAATACAGGGCTCCCACAGTAAACTTGGTTTGCCTGTTGGACTTCCAGTTGGGGAGTTTGGTAATCTGATATCTTAAGAGATCTAGTAAGACAGTTATAGTATCAAGGGGCATTTTTTACTTAGTGTGAGATCCAGGGGTGTGGGCCTTGCCTGCACTGAAGAATTTCAAACCTGGGAAGAAAATTGGAGGTTTACTTAAACTAAAGGGACAGATTCTTGTCATGTTAGGAAGTTGGAATTGGCAAGCTTTATACTGGAGAATTAAAAACTCAAAACAAACAAAAAACCAAACCTATGATTCAGGAATAGCATTATAATGATTTAGAGGAAAGGTGGGGAGGAGGAAAATGAGCAATTTGTTATGTGTATGACTCACTGGTGCTGTGTCTGCGAGTATTACATTTGGGTGCAGAATTTCTGAGACAATTGGTTTACTGGCTTTCATAGTAGAGAATAAAAGAGTGTCACCTAGACAGTGAGCATTTCATTTCAACCTTTGCATCTAGAATATATTTTAAATAAAATGCAGAATACTATGGGAATTGTACAGTTGTACAATTGCTTTATGTACCTGAGTGGGAAGTAGCTTTGTTTTCATTCATTAATTAAAAAGTAAAAACCTTCAGATTGAACAGTGTAGATACAATGCAGCACAGCATTGATGTGTTTGAAGCCATGTTCTTTTTTCCCCTGTAAGATTGTTGCTTAGGTGTGTTGAACCCAGCAACTCCTGTTTATGACAGGCAGCTTCGGAATCATTACCTTATATGATAACCTCATACAGTTATTATTTTTTTGAAATGGAGTCTGACTCTGTTGCCCAGGCTGAAATGCAGTGGCACGATCTTGCCTCCCTTCAACCTCCGTCTCCCTGGTTCCAGCAATTCTCCTGCGTCAGCCTCCTAAGTAGCTGGGATTACAGGTGTGTGCCACCACACCTGGCTAATTTTTGTATTTTTAGTAGAGATGGGTTTTACTGTGTTGGCCAGACTGGTCTCGAACTCCTGGTCAGTAATCCACCTGCCTCGGCCTCCCAAAGTGCTGGGATTATAGGTGTGAGCCACTGTGCCTGGCCCTCATACAGTTATTAAGAGGATTATGTGAATTTATACATGTGCTTGGCTGAGAGGAAGCATTTGTGTTAGCCATAATTATTGTTTTTACTGAACTCCTTATGATCCATTCATCCCAAAATAGTTTGGAACAGGTATTCTGTGCCACACCTCAAGGGTGGGGTGTGCCCTGGACTTCATCTGTATGACAGTAACAGGAATAGCCCCCATGGCCTAAAGCATTGATGTGAGCTGTGGTTTTTGCTCACCCATCAACTAGCTTCTCTGCTTTGACTTTGAGGAGAAAGGGTTAATTTTTCAGTGGTCCCAAGGCATTAGAAGAATTGCTTTGGATTCGAATATCAAGACATTCCAAAGGTCTGTTGTGGAAGAAACATAGTTTGGTGTTATATATTTGGGAAAACATCTTTCTATTTGAGAAAACAAGCAGATTGTTATTATTACGCAGTGGATAAAAGGTGTGACAGGCAAATCATTGGTAAAATAGACTAAAATGTTGACTGCTGCAGTAGATGTTTTATACTGTATTTGAAAGATAGGAAAGTAGTTAGTCTTGTTAAATAACTGGCCAGGTGTAGCAGCTCACGCCTGTAATGCCAGCACTTTGGGAGGCCAAGGCGGGTGGATTGCTTCAGCCCAAGAGTTGGAGACCAGCCTGGGCAATATGGTGAAACCCCATCTCTACAAAAAGTACTAAAATTAGCTGGGCATGGTGGTGTGCCCCAGTAGTCCCAGCTGTCTGGGAAGTTGAAGCAGAAGGATCGCTTGAGCCCAGGAGGCAGAGGTTGCAGTGAGCCATGATTACACCATTGTACTCCGGCCTAGGCAATGGAAAGAGACCCTGTCTTAAAAAAACAAACAAACAAACAAACAAAAAACTTTTGTACAAGAGGAATATTTTCACAACAATTGAGTGTTAACTTGCAAAACTTTTAGCTGGGGTAAGTCTCTTGATGGTATAGTAGAAGTGATACTCATGGAAAGGAATAAAGAAAATAAATATTCCTGGCCAGGCGCAGTGGCTCATACCTGTAATCCCAGCACTTTGGGAGGCTGAGGCTGGCGGATCACGAGGTCAGGAGTTGGAGACCATCCTGGCTAACACGGTGAAACCCTGTCTCCACTAAAAATACAAAAAATTAGCTGGACATGGTGGTGGGCACCTGTAGTCCCAGCTACTCAGGAGGCTGAGGCAGGAGAATGGCGTGAACACGGGAGGCAGAGGTTGCAGTGAGCCGAGATTGCGCCACTACACTCCAGCCTGGGCGACAGAGCGAGACTGCATCTCAAAAAAAAAAAAAAACAACAACAAAAAGGAAATAAATATTCCTGGGAGTTTGGCTATCTTTTAATGTAGTTTTTGTTCTTTATAGTATACTGAATTCTCTGTTTGGCAAAAGGCAGCATGGCAGATTGATCATCACAAGCAAGTTTGAGAATTTCCCTCACAAACTCAAGTTGCATCCACATTAGGTCACTAGGGCGGAAAAGAGATGCAGTCTGTAGATGTTCCAAAGAGAAGGCCCATGGCAGGGTTGGGTGGCATTAGGAGTGGTGGCTGGCTTTACTTTGGTAAACGTGTCCTAGGCCGTATGTGATCCTAGGCCTTATCTTACCTCCATGATGACTGAGACCCAGCCGGAAGCTCTGGCTGTACTCAAGGTGAGAGAGGGTGGGGGTTAGCGAGTGATAGTGTGGGTAGATGTTTAAGAGATAAGCCTTTGTTGTTGAAGAGATAGTGGTAGGGTAAGGGAGGGGGCGGAGTGAAGGATAAGGCTGAGGTTTCTGAGTTGGACCACCATTAATCAGTTGTCCCAGTGGTGATGACCTGGAGGGTCTTGTTTTGAATGTGCTGAGTTTGACGTGCTCGTGAGGGTTTTTTTTTTTTTTTTTTTTTTTTTTTTGAGACGGAATCTCACTCTATTGCCCAGGCTGGAGTGCAGTGGCACAATCTTGGCTCACTGCAGCCTCCGTCTCCCGGGTTCAAGCAATTCTCCTGCCTCAGCCTCCCGAGTATCTGGGGATTACAGGCGCCTGCCACCACGCCTGGCTAATTTTTATATTTTTAGTAGGGATGGGGTTTCGCCATGTTGGCCAGGCTGGTCTCGAATTCCTGACCTCAGGTGATTCGCCCTCTTTGGCCCCGCAAAGTGCTGGGATTACAGGCGTGAGCCACTGTGACCGGCTACTCCTGAGATTTCTAAGTGGAGATGTTTAGGGCAGTGGGACGTCTGGGCCTGACACTTCGAAGAGGGATAGGAGTTTGAGGCAAGGGTTTGGGGACCATTCCTGTGTAGTGATATCCATGTGTAGGAGAACTCACAGAGGAGTAGTGACTAGAGATTGGGAGAAGACCAGAATTGCTGGGGGAGGGAGTGTTCTTTTGGTGAAGGGTAGGGTTCACAGGGTTACTCCGCTGTGAGAGGCCAAGTGAGATAGAAGCTAAAATATCTTTTGGGTTTGTTTATACATAGTAGGTATGCAGATATTTCTAGTTGTATCATTTGGTTCTTTGTTTTTCAGAAGAGATGCTGGCTTAGCCTTGTAAACATTGCAGTTGCATAAAAGTATTTATGATAGTCCTTAAAATGCTGTAATTATCTTTGAAGTTTTATAATTTTGCAGTGTTTAACTTATGGCAGCAATAGCATTGGTATTTTAAATAAAAACAGAACACTGTCAAGGGTTACATAACTTATTCGTGATATTAACAAGATATAAAGCACCATGTTTTTGTGTGTAACTGTTTAACAGTAGATGAAGTTAATGATTGCCCACTTTCAGCTAATCATATGATTGCTATTGAAATAAGTACTTGCTAGACAGGGATAGAATCTAGTAATTTGTTAGCTTCAGTACTTCATGCTTGCATACACACCCATGCTATTGTGTTACCAAGCCTGAGTTTTGAAACGTGGCGTTCTTTGTCTTTTTCTGGTGAATAAACCCCATATGTCTTACCGTAGCCATTTGACTCTTCCTGGCTGTCAGGATGTGTTGCCCTGGACTGAGAGTGAGAGATCCCAGATTTTTCAGCTTCTCTTCCAATTGCTAGGGATACCACATCAGTGCCAACGTGAGTCTCCTCTTGTCACTTTCTGCTAGGCTTCCCCTTAGAAGCTGAAATTCTTTCCCTTCCTGATGCTAAGTTGCAGTTTCTTAAAATGCTAGAGAGCTTTTAAAAGTATACTGTGATGGGAATTAGTTTCAAAAGATTATACCAGAGGGGGTTAAAACTTGCCAACCTTGTAAAAACCTCACTTCTTTGTTTACGTCCTCCCTGCCCCGCTTTCTGCTGTGCTTGGTTTCCTCCTAGCAATATGCCTTGGTCAGTGGGAGAGTCTTCCTGTCAGACATAACTTCCCAGACCAGCGCTCCTGGAGGCGCCTGTACCTCAGACCCTGGCAACGAGGCATGCTGGGGCACGCTGGCCTTTCGTTGTGGTGTAGAAAGTTTTTCATTTGGAATTCCATTTTAAAAATAAGTATAGGGTTATTTATATCTTCTTACATTAATTTTGATAAGTTGTGTATTTTAAGGGCTTTATCCACTTTATCTAAGCTACTGAATTAATTGGCACAATTATTACTCTTTCAATGTCCATAAGACCTGTAGTGATGTCCCCATATTTTATTTCTGGTATTTGCCTTTCATGTTAAGAATGTGTCTGTTCAAAGGGAGAGGGGAAGGAGGAAAGAAGAATGTGTCTGTTCAAAGGACTGCTGGATCAGGGTAACTTAGCTCAAGAAAATGAGAAGGGGTGGTTTCTGGAAGGGGAGAATGAAAGCCGTGGAGGAAATAAAGCATGAATGTGGGGGAGGGCGGGGGCGGGGACTGCTTCTCTTGCTGGCTGCCTTCTCTCTCTGGAGAATCTGCTGGAGAAGGAGCAGTCACGTGGGTGGTGAGCTCATTAGGCTGGGGACACCAGCTGTGCTATTATTAGGGCTTTTAAAGTCCGTGGCAGATGTTCTTAGGCGGAGTTCCAGCCTTGTTCACTTCCCACATATGGCATGATACAGTACACAGAAAAAAGAGGGACTCTTTAACAAATAGCTTTTCCATGAAACGCATCACTATTTTTTTCCCATGAACTTTTTTCTTTTCTTTCTTCCCCTGTCTCTGTTTCTTTGTTTCTCTCTCTGCTGTTTGTTCTTTCTTCTTTCTCCCTTTATCTTTCTCCCTCTGTCTCTTTCTTGCTTTCCTCTTTCTATTTTTCTGTATTCTCATTCTCCCTGTCTCTCCCTCCATCCCTCCTTTCTATACTTCCTTCTTTTGTCCTTTGAGGCCCTTTTTATTTAATCCTTTGTGGAACTGGAAGAGGACTCAGAGGCACATGAAGAAAGTTTGTCTATTTTAGATTAAAAGTGAGCCTTAGCATTTCATAGAAAGTATAAGAAATGTGGGTAAGTCTCAGGGTGATCATATACTAGGTAATTTTTTTGACAAGAGCCTGTTTTGAATTGCGTGGTTAGCTTGCTGCCTTTTCACTCCTCTGGCACAGTGGTAGTTTTTGTACAGGATCGCTTTTACCTCAATGGACTGATAAGCTAGCCAGGGCACCGATTATTTTTACATACCAATTTGTGTGTTGTTTGTTTGGCTAATCACCTCTTCTGCAGCTGTTATCCTGGATCTCAGTGATCAAGTGATCAAAGAGATCAGTGATCTCTTTTATTTTTTTTTTTGAGACAGAGTCTCATTCTGTTGCCCAGGCTGGAGTGCAGTGGCACGATCTCAGCTCACTGCAACCTCTGCCTCCCAGGTTCAAGCGATTCTCCTGCCTCAGCCTCCCGAGTAGCTGGGACTACAGGCACGTGCCACCACGCCTGGCTAATTTTTGTATTTTTAGTAGAGATGGAATTTCACCATGTTGGCCAGGCTGGTCTTGAACTCCCGACCTCAGGTGATCTGCCTGCCTTGGCCTCCCAAAGTGCTGGGATTACAGGCGTGAGCCACCGCGCCTGGCCAGTGATCAACTTTTGTCAGTAAGCTTCCATGTGTAGACCCTCCTTCTCCCCTCATATTTATAGTAACCCATGTCTTAGCTTGGAGTTATAGGGTATAATCAATATCAAATTTACTTAAATAACTGCTCTGGTAGACTGACTTTCTACAGGAAATGGGCTCTTATGTGAATGTAACCTCAATGTATACTCTTTAATAAAATCTCAGAATGATGCAAGCTTCATTATAGTTGTTTCCTACTGTTTATTTCAAATTTCTGATATTTTGATATATTTACACTAATGTTATAGCTAAGCACAAAATTAATTACCTCATCATTTTTATTTCAAAAATAATGAGATAATATGTGCATACATTAGTGGCATATCTTACTCTAATAATGGCCACAACTGTCAGAAGTACATTTTCAGAAAAGCTTTTTGGCCGGGCGTGGTGGCTCACGCCTGTAATCCCAGCACTTTGGGAGGCCGAGACGGGCGGATCACGAGGTCAGGAGATCGAGACCATCTTGGCTAACATGGTGAAACCCCGTCTCTACTAAAAATACAAAAAATTAGCCAGGTGTGGTGGCGGGCACCTATAGTCCCAGCTACTCGGGAGGCTGAGGCAGGAGAATGGCGTTAACCCGGGAGGTGGAGCTTGCAGTGAGCCCAGATCACACCACTGCCCTCTAGCCTGGGAGACAGAGCAAGACTCCATCTGAAAAAAAAAAAAAAAAAAAAAAGTAAAGCTTTTCTAATCCAGGCATTTTTCTTCAAAATAAAGTAAATATATCTATTTTCAAAAAGCACTTTTGTATTTTAAACATTATTTAGTTGTAGAAAATATTTTTTAAAAAGCCCCAAACCTAAACTATACAGTGAGGCCAGTATGAGAATAGAGGTACTGAAATGGGTAACTAATTATTTATTAATATGTTTATTTCCCTGCGAATTCAGAGATTGGGAAAGAAAACCAGGAACAACCATTTTTCACTTCTCTAATTTTATCTGAAGGAGGGGAATCATAAAGTAGGAAGCCTTTTATCTCAATGGCAGACTCTGTTATTTTTTTTTGAGGTGGAGTTTCGCTCTCGTTGCCCAGGTTGGAGTGCAGTGGTGCGATCTTGGCTCACTGCAACCTCCGCCTCCTGAGTTCAAGCCATTCTTGTGCCTTAGCCTCCTGAGTAGCTGGGATTATAGGCGCCCGCTATCATGCCCAGCTGATTTTTTGTATTTTTAGTAGAGACGGGGTTTCATCATGTTGGCCAGGCTGGTCTCAAACTCCCGACCTCAGGTGATCCACCTGCCTTGGCCTCCCAAAGTGCTGGGATTACAGGCATGAGCCACCACCCCCGGCCACAGCCTCTGTTCTTACAAACTAGTGGATACAGGTGCCGGAACACCAGGCGGTGGGCCACGTGTTTACATGCTGCTCCCCAGTAGAGTTGCTGAGTGGTTTATGTTTATTCCAGAAATACATGGTTCACTCTGATTTTACAGGTCTTCCGCAGGTAAGAATCACCTTTGATTAGAGTCAGGGGATTCCTGGCAGAATGGGGAGCTGGAGACCCACTTAGATCAGTGATTGCTAAGTGTGAGCTGTGTGGCTTCCCTGGGCCAGGCACTGAGTTATGACAGTAAATGAGACAGTCCAGGTCTGGGGGCAGACCAAAGAGACCCAATGTAGTAATAGATGCAGGATATGGTACCAGGTAGTGACTAGGGGAGAGAATGAGGTGGCAGCAGAGGTGTCTTTAGGGAGGTTATAGGTGAGCAGAGATTGAATGGGGATTGAGCCATGGGAACATATGGAGGAAAAGCTTCCCAGGCAGAGCAAACAGCAAGTGCAGAGGCCTTGGTGAGAAGGCCAGTGTGGCTGCAGTGCAGGGGCCCCTGGGGAAAGTGGACGTGGATGAAGCCAGGAGATAGTCAGGGGATGGCTGCATCCCACTGGCCTGCTGGCTGTTGTAAGGGAGTGGGTATTTTAATCTGCATATGATTGGGAACTACTGGAGGATTCTGAGTATGGAGGAAGCTGCAGGGGAGTGACAAGAATTGATTGATTTTTAGATGATTTATTTATGAGACAGTATGTTAGTCTATTCTCACATGGCTATAAATAAATACCTAGGATTGGGTAATTTACAAAGAAAAGGTTTGATTGGCTCATGGTTCTACAGCCTGCACAGGAAGCATGGTGCTGGCATCTACTTGGCTTCTAGGGAGGCCTCAGGAAACTTACAATCATGGTGGAAGGCAAAGGGGGAGCCAGCACTTCATTTGGCTGGAGCAGGAGGAAGAGAAAAGATAGAGGTGCTACACACTTTTAAACAGTACCAAGGGGGATGGTGTTAAACCATAAGAAACCACCCCCATGATCCAATCACCTCCCACCAGGCCCCACCTCCAGCATTGGGGATTACAATTCAACATGAGATTTGGGCGGGGACAGAGATCCAAACCATATCACAGTGTCTTGCTCTGTCACCCAGGCTGGCATGCAGCGGTGCAGTCTCAGCTCATGGGAGCATCAACCTTCTGGGCTTGAGTGATCCTCCCACCTCAGCCCCTCCAGTAGCTGGGACTGCAGGTGCGCGCCACCATGCCTGGCTAATTTTGCTTGTTTTTTTGGTAGAGATGGGGTCTCACTATGTTGCCCAGGGTAGTCTTGAACTCCTGAGCTCAAGGCATCCTCCCTCCTTGTCTTCCCTAAGTGCTGGGATTACAGGTATGAGTCAGTGTGCCCAGCCTGATAGAATTTTTTTTTTTTTTTGAGACAGAGTCTCACTCTGTTGGCCAGGCTGGAGTGCTGTGGTGTGATCTTAGCTCACTGCAACCTCTGCCTCCCCGGTTCAAGTGATTCTCATGTTTCAGCCTCCCAAGTAGCTTGGATTACAGGTGCGTGCCACCATGCCTGGCTAATTTTTGTATTTTTAGTAGAGACGAGGTTTTGCCATGTTGGCAGGCTGGTCTCAAACTCCTGGCCTCAAGTGATCCACCCACCTCAGCCTCCCAAAGTGCTGTGATTACAGGTGTACGCTACTGCGACTGGCCCTGATTGATTTTTTAAATGAAACCCCAGCTTCTGTGTGGAGAGCCAGAATAGGGGAGGCATGATTGGAAGTACGGATGGTAGAGAGGGTTTTGCACTGGGATAGGTGGGAGAAGGAGAGTGGTAGAAGGTGGCATTTCAAGGCAGTGGAAGGATGTGACGTGCCCTGCGGGGTAGAGGGACAGGAGCAGCCAAGGGAGAGAAGAGGCGAGGGTGATGCCGAGATCTCACAGACATCTAAATGGAATTTTTAAGTCAGAAAACATTTACATAATTTTAAAATCCTGGGCTTAAAAATTGTTGTTGGCTGGGTGTGGTGGTTCACACCTATAATCCCAGCACTTTGGGAGGCTGAGACAGGAGGATAGCTTGAGGCCAGAAGTTCCAGACCGGCATGGGCAACATTGGGAGGCTGAGGTGGGAGGATCCCTTTTGAGCTCAGGAGCGCAAGGCAGCAGTAAGCTGTGATCTCGCCACTGTACTCCAGCCTGTGAGACAAAGCGAGACCCTGTCTCTAAAAAAAAAAAAAAATATATATATATATATATATATATATATATATATATATGGCCGGGCGTGGTAGCTCACGTCTGTAATCCCAGCACTTTGGGAGGCCGAGGTGGGTGGATCACTTGAGGTCAGGAGTTCAAGACCAGCCTGCCCAACGTGATGAAACCCCATCTCTACTAAAAATACAAAGATGGACCAGGCATGGTAGCGTATGCCTGTAATCCCAGCTACTTGGGAGACTGAGGCAGGAATATTGCTTGAATCTGGGAGATGGAAGTTGCATAGAGCCAAGATTGCACCACTGCACTGCAGCCTGGGTGACAGAGGGAGACTCCATCTCAAAAAAAAAAAAAAGAATATATATATATATATATATATATATATATGTAACTTGTTGGTCAGGCAGTTAGTAGGGACTGCTTGGGTTAAAGTTTTCCCGGTATTTGAGAACTAGGTGGAAGCATCTTCATCTCAAGCTAGAAGTAGTGGATGAAGAAGGAGAATGTTCTTTTATTTTGTAGCTGAGAGATTACTTTCATTGGCAGAAGTAAGAAGGTAAACCTCAAACTTCATCCCAAATCATTGAGCATGGTGTAACGATTGAACAGAGTACAAAGAGAAAACGGAACAATGTGCTCAGAGCACAGTGTCAGTGACACTTAACCTCAGCTATTTGATTTTTTTTTTTTTTTTTTTTTTTTTGAGATGGAGTCTCACTCTGTCACCCGGGCTGGAGTGCAGTGGCGTGATCTCGGCTCACTGCAGCCTCCACCTCCCAGATTCGAGCAATTCTCCTGCCTCAGCCTCCCAAGTAGCTGGGATTACAGGCATGTGCCACCATGCCTGGCTAATTTTTTTTGTATTTTTAGTAGAGATGGGGTTTCACGATATTGGCCAGGCCGGTCTCGAACGCCTGACCTTGTGATCCACCCGCCTCGACCTCCCAAAGTGCTGGGATTACAGGCGTGAGCCACCGTGCCTGGCCTTGAATTTTCAAAATTGAAAGTTTTCCAAAGATTCCTGACTGGACATGGTGGCTCATGCCTGTAATCCCAGCACTTTGGGAGGCTGAGGCAGGAGGATAGCTTGATAGCAACATAGCGAGACCCCCATCTCCACAAAAAATAAAAAAGTTAGCCAGGCATGGTGGTGTGCGCCTGTAGTCCTAGCTACTATGGAGGCTGAGGGAGGAGAATCACTTGAGCCCAGGAATTTGAGGTTACGGTGAGCCATGATTGTGCTACTGTACTCCAGCTCAGGGGACAGAGCGAGACCTTGTCTCAAAAAAATAGTTTTCTGAACATTCTTCAGGTGATTTGATAGTACTTCCTCAGTATATGTGTTGTAAAATTTGCTTAGGCTGTGTCTGGATGCAGTGCCTCATTTGAAATTTACTGTTTTCCAAATGATCCTTTTAAGAGTGGGGCTGTCTGAGGTGCGTTTCCAGTTTCCTCACGGCATGGATAATAAAATGCCCCCAGAGTAAAGATCAGAATTTCAGGGACCAGGGAGAGTATAAAAAGATTAAACAGCTGATCCAAGGCTCATCATTATCACTCTTGCTCACCTCAACAATCTGAGATTAGTTCCCTCCCTGCAAAGCTGCTGGCTCTGAGCACAGCATGGGTTAGGGGGCGGGGAAGGGATGGGGCATGGGGTGAAGTCTGAATTCTTCCCCATCTTCTGAAAAGTGAGGGGAATCAGCTCCTTCACCCGCAGGCCTGGAGAGACTGAGTCAGGAGTGCTTAGCAGGTTTCCTTTTTAAGTGTGTGCTGATGCTTCAAGTGGGTAAGTGGCTGAGGTTATCAGTAGAGACTCTAGAAGGTGCAGTTCTCTTGGAATCTGAAGTATTTGAGGACAGAAAATCATGCTGCTTTCTGGTGGAGTATGGTAAGAATAATCAACACGGAGAGGTGGGCTTGTTTGGGGATTGCAGTGAGTGAGGCATGCCTGGTTAGTGCAGAATGTGCTGCTCCTTCCCAGGCAGTGGCTGCAAGGCCTCTTTCCTTTCCTCTGTGCAGTGCAGCGAGGCTGCCCATTGTCCCATGTTGTTCGTAGCCAGGCGTGTCTTGCCAAGTACTGTGGGAAGCCCCAAGATTTTGCTCAAATACACCCAGAGTGGGTCAACCTGAAAAAAAAACAAAACCATCTTTGCAACCTCCAGCCTCTTCTCAGGCTTTTCCTCTATGTCTTATTGATATCCAAATAAATAAATATCAAACTAATTAAGAGCCAGATGAATACCATTGGCTATCTTTTGTATTAATGTTGGCAACAAGACTATTGTCATATCTTTTATTTCCTCAGGGTTTCTTTTTGCTCCCAGTCTGGCAGCAAACATTTTGTAACCCCATAAAACAAGTGTGGTAGGCTGCTTTTCTTCTTATAATGAAACTATGTTGCCATTGGAATTAAAACACTGGCTGCCAGGCATAGCCGTGCGTGCCTGTAGTTCCAGCTACTCAGAGGCTGAGGTGGGAGGATCTCTTGAGCCCGAGAGTTCAAGGCTGTGGTGAGCCATGATTGCGCCACCTGCACTCCAGCGTGGACAACAGAGTGAGACCTACTCTTGAAACAAAACAAACCACTGACTGGCTTGTTTGGAAATGTGGGAAGGAATTTTTCCTGTGGAGTTATGATCAAGTCAGCTTTTTTAGAAATATAAATTCTAGGCCAGTGTTTCCTTAAAAACCAATATTTCGATGTGTTTGTTCTGGAAGTATTAGCACATCACATTCCCAGTGCTTTTTAATGGGCTCTGGGTAATTACCGCGGCCTCCCATCTCAGCCAGTACAGTAAGCCATTCAAGAGGACAGCCGGTGCTTATTACCCAGCAGCCTGGCAGTCCGTGACCCCTCCTCCTTGGAAATGTGTGAGGCGCAATTAGAGAGCTCTGGTGTGGGGATAAGGGATTGCTGGGGCATAAATAATGCAATCTATGCTGTCGCTCTGTGAATGTGGTGGGGCGGAGCGGCTTTGGTGTTTGGAAGCCTGAACCTCAAATTCTGGATTCAGCATGTTTAAGATCTGTGATCTTGGTAGCCTGGGTAATGTAGTGAGACCTCATCTCTACAAAAAAATTTAACATTAGCCAGGCGTGGTGGCACACGCCTGTGGTCTTAGCTATTGAGGGGCTGAGGCAGGAGGATCACTTGACCCCAGGAATTTGAGGCTGCAGTGAGCTGTGACTGGGCCACTGCATTCTAGCCCAATCAACAGAGCAAGACCCTGTCTCAATCAATCAATCAATCAATCAATCAATCATCTGTGATTTTGGGCAAGTCCTTAGCCTATGAGCCACAGTTTTTTCATCTAGAATAAGACTGTGTAGTGTGGTTGTGGGGATTAGATAAGGCAATATATATAAAGTTCTGCCTTGCTCTTGCTTGTTGACAGCATGTAAGATGCATTCGGTGAAGGAGATCTTGATCTCCATTCCTTTGGGACAGGTGATGTGTTGATATTTTCTCTTTTTCCTCCCTCTACTCCCAGACTCTCTGCCTCATTCCTTGAAGACTGGGAGATTTGGCTCAAGATCATCTTCCCCTGACATACCGCTGCATCATTCTGGGTTCCGATGACTCACCTAGCATCTTGATCCATCTCCTGTCCAGTGGTGGCTTCTCCACCCTGCTTCACCCACTGCCCTGGTCATAGCCTGGACTGTGTCATCTCCTGGAGTTACCTGTTCATCTGAAATCCTGAGTACAATCACCTTGTTCCCTGAATGCCAGTCCTCCTATCCCTCTGCAGACATTCCTTGCCCCATCCATGTTCTGGCTTTTCCCCTGCACCCCATTCTTTCATCAGTGAGCACCCATTGTCCTTCCTTTGTGCACCTGGCAGGACTCTGCCCCTGCCTTCTGAGAGCTGCTGGAGAAATCACATAGTCACCTATCAATCCAGCATGGTGACCCTGTAAACCAACGTCAGCTGGGTCATAGGGTCCTTTTTAAAAAAATTTGAGACAGAGTCTCACTGTGTCACCCAGGCTGGAGTGCAGTGGCACAATCACGGCTCACTGCAGCCTCGACCTCCCTGGGCTCAGGTGATTCTCCCACCTCAGCCTCCTGAGTAGCTGGGACCACAGGCATGCGCCACTACACCTGGCTAATTTTTGTATTTCTTATAGAGATGAGGTTTCTCCATGTTGTCCCGGATGGTCTAACTCCTGGGCTCAAGTGGTCTGCCCGCCTCAGTCTCCTGAAGGGCTGGGATTACAGACATGAGCCACTGCATCTGGCTCCTGTTGTATTTCGTTAGTCTTCTCTCTGCCTTTTGCCATGATTACTGTTCTAGACTTTCCGTGTCTTTCTCAAACGCTGTACCTCATGCTTGCCCTTGGCC
The DNA here is from genome assembly GCF_028858775.2 of Pan troglodytes. Taxonomy (NCBI): domain Eukaryota; kingdom Metazoa; phylum Chordata; class Mammalia; order Primates; family Hominidae; genus Pan; species Pan troglodytes. Next base: position 46,051,013 of record NC_086015.1, read on the forward strand.
TTTAGAAGCTGCCTTAACAGCGTGAGCAGGAGCCACCAGGTGTGGTGCCTCCAGCCCTCTTTCCCAGCCATGTAAGGGCTGTTCTTCTGGTCTGCCTCCTGTTAGGTGAAGGAGGGGCCCTCTTCCTCCCTGAGCTAGTTTGTGCCACCGAGACAGATCCTATCCCACCTCCTTAGGAGCAGCACTTGGTCCATTAGCCCCTCTCTGTCTCTTCAGCCTCATCTTGCCTGTGGCCTCCATCTCACCATCCTGTTACATGCTCAGTTCTCTACCAGTTCTCTAGGCCACATCCCCTGCAGCCATTGCTCTTCTCCTACTTCATTGCCGGTCTCACCAAAGTGCCTTCTTTCTCCTTTCCCTGACCCTCTTGCCATCAGACACCTGAGCCTGTTATTCGAGCACCCATAACCCAGTGAATATGGTGCTAAGTCCATAAAACACCTTCTAGTCCTGGCATTCTTTGACCTTTGACATCATGCTCTATAATACCCTCATTCTTTCCTTCTGGAAATGCTGCTTCCCTTGGCTTCTGGGAAGCTACACCCTCTTGGTTTTCCTCCTACTTCTCCAACCACACCACCTTAATTGCCTTGTAGATGGCAATTAAGACTGGCAAGGCTCCTGGTGATCTCGCCAGGCCAGTGCTTGGTTGCCATCACTACCCAAATCTTGGTTCAGACCTGTCTCCTGAGCTCTGGACCTGTTCACCCACCTGTCTGCTCATTCCTCACCTCCATCGTAGCCTGTACAAATGCTGCCCGGCTGACCACCACTGCCATTACCCGTTCCCTGCCACCCCCAAAGAAAAGGGTCTGCCTGTGAGCAGTGACATGGAGGGCACTGCTGTCCTCAGCTGCTCAGGCAGGAACCAGTACCTTTTCCTGACACTTCTTTTTGCTCTAGCCCCTTCTGGTCAGTCACCTCCCAGATCTCCCTGATTGTCCTGTTGGACTTGGCTGCTCTAATGTTTTCTCTACTCTGGTGTTAAGTGACCTTCCTAAAGTGCAGATCGAATCCCATCACTCCCCTGCTTAAAAGCAGTTCGGGAGCTCCCCATGGGGCAAAAGAGGCTGCTGCCTCTCCTCCCCTTGCTAAAGCCATTCAGAGCGTTTTCAGTTTTCTAATGGGCCGTGCTTCTCCCTTCTCCAGGACTTTTGCTTCTGCAGTTACCTCTGCCTATATAGAGAACTCTGCCCACCCCCAAACCCTACCTGCTTCTCTGCACAGCCTGTTCTGGCAGCTCCAGCTTTTTCTGGCAGTCTAGGTATTTCCTGCTCAACTTTTAAGTCAGACCTACGGTTGGCCTGGGAAGCCTTCCCTGACCCCAAGTGACCCATCTGTGTCAGCAGTTTTGACAGTGGCCTGGCACTGCTGATATTTTGGTCTGCGGCCCCTTAAAAGTAAAGGGCATCTGTGAGAGGCTTTATTTGGACAGTGGGGTACACAGAGATGGCTGACCTGGCATCTGGCACTTGACCCAAAGGGCAGTTCTTGTCTCTGTGTTACAGGGGCCTGAGCTTGTTGAGATCATTACTCCCAAAAGATTGTAGGTTCCATGAGGGCAGAGATTTTTGTTGGATTCATTTTCTGCTATATTCTCAGCACTAGCAGTGCCTCACAGTAGTGCCTGGTACATAGTAGGTACTCAGTAAATATTTACTGAATGACTAAAATGTGAACTTTTCAATCTTCACTTAGTGGGTTTTCATGATACCCAGTGTGTGTTCCTCTTACAGCTCTTAGAAGTTGCTCTGTCTCTCTGCCAGGGTAGATAGATGGGCATGGATTTGGAAGTGGGTACTGGCTCATTGGAGCAGGCTTTCTCTGCAGCCTCTCTGCTCTTTCCCCACACATTTATGAACCTCTTGAAATCACAAGCTGTAATCACCAGAGCAGTGTAACAGAATTCCTGGGTCATGAGATAGCCATGACTGTTCTGACTCATGTCACACAAGGGGAAAATTAGCATGTTTCTAGTCCTAAGAGTTACAGACTTCCTAGGCTTGACTCTGTAACAGCCAAATGCCTTTTAACCTTCTAGGGAGTTTATTGTACTTTTTATTTTCTATCTTTTTGAGACAGGGTCTTGCTCTGTCACCCAGCTGGAGTGCAGTGGTGCAATCATAGCTCACTGTAGCCTCGAACTTTGGGGCTCAAGCAGTCCTCCTACCTCAGCTTCCTGAGTAGCTAGGATTACAGGTGCATGCCACCACACCTGGCTAATTTTTATTTATTCATTTATTCTATTTTTGTAAATTTTATTATTTTTCTTTTTTTCTCTGCTGCTTGAATCATCATAATTTCTTATTATTTTTTGTAGAGACAAATCTTGTTATGTTGCCCATGCTGATCTCATACTCTTAGGCTCCAGCTGTCTTCCCACCTTGGCCTCCCAAAGCATCGGGATTAACAGGTGTGAGCCATCATGCTTTGAATTTAACCTGGCCAAGTGCAGTAGATAATGCTGTGGTACCACAGAGCAGAAATGTGCTATTGTTGTAGTGTGATACCATAGAAGCTGCTTTTAGAGTTTTAGGATTCAAGTAACTGATTAGATAAGGTTCATCATCATTCTTTTATTGGACAGATATACACGGTGTGTCCATTTTAGACCCATTTTCCTTAATTATCTTATTCACTGGCTTATGGATTTTGTTTTTGGCCTTCCCTCTAAGTAGACCAGAAGCTTCCAGAGGTCAGGGGCTTCATCTGATGTTTCCTGCAGATGTTCAGGACCTAGAGAGGTGCCTGGCAAGTGTTGAGTCAATGGCAGGCAGGGTACTGGGGATGGTGAGCAGGCATGCAGATGTATAAACTCTCATGGTGTTTACAGTCTGGTAGTATAGACAGACATTAATGCAATTTCACAAACAAATGTCAAATTGTAACTCTGACAGTTTCTGTGGCAGAGACCACTGTTCTCAGAGGACTAACATAAGAGCTTTGGCTTAGCCAGGAGTTTGGGAAAACTTGCCAAGGGCTAAAGAAAAGGTACCCAGGTGGAGGAAGTCTCGTGACCTGTGTCTGGAGAGTGTGTGCTAGAGGAAACAACTGGAGCAAAATTGGAATCATGTCTTTCTGTCTCTAAGAGCAGGTTTAGTCATATGCCTCTTCTTTCTTAATGATGACAACAAATAACATTTAGTGAGTGTTTGTGTGGATGATAGCAGTATAGTATTCCATCCTTCCAGTGACCCCGGAGTGGAGCCTGGGAAATCCATTAGAGGTCAGGTGGCTGGGTGAGGGGTTCGAGTCCAGATGGCCTCTCCTTTTTCCTGATATGAGTTGTGTGTGGTGTGATGTTTAAAAGATACCATCAGTCCTAGATTCTTGAGAGGTCATTCAAAGGGATGCTACCCTGAAGCTGCTGGACCATGTTTAAGTGAAAGACAGGATTATAACATTGTTAGCCACTTGCCTGACAGAGATTTGGCTCAGAGAGGTCAGTTGCCTTCTCTAATGCAGGACCTCAAATGGAAAGGGAGGCAGTGGGTCAGAGACGTCCTAGAAGTTTGCAGCATGGTGGTGGCTTTAAAATCTTTTAAATTCATCTCTTTTCTAGGTGCAAGGGTGTTGGGATAGGGTCAGGAATACTGAATTGAATTGAATTTCTCTAGCCCAAAATAGCAAGGAGATATTGGTGTTTTTTTGAGGCAGGTTCTCACTCCATTGTCCAGGTTGGAGTGCAGTGGTGTGATCACAGCTTACTGTAACCTCAACCTCTCTGGCTCAAGTGATCCTCCCACCTCAGCTGGGACCACAGGTGTGTGCCACAACACCTGGCCGGTTATTTTTAAAAATTTTTTGTAGCGGCCGGGCACAGTGGCTCGCGCCTGTAATCCCAGCACTTTGGGAGGCCAAGGCGGGTGGATCACCTGAGCTCAGGAGTTCAAGACCAGCCTGGCCAACATGGTGAAATCCCATCTCTACTAAAAATACAAAAAAATTTGCCGGGCGTGGTGGCAGGCGCCTGTAATCCCAGCTACTTGGGAGGCTGAGGCAGGAGAATCACTTGAACCTGGGAGGCAGAGGTTGCAGTGAGCTGAGATTGCGCCATTGCACTCCAGCCTGGGTGACAGAGTGAGACTTCATCTCAAATTTTTTTTTTTTTGTAGAGACAGTCTCCCTATGTTGCCCAGGTTGGTCTCAAACTCCTGGACTCAAGCAGTCTTCCTGCCTTGGCCTCCCGAAGTGTTGGGATTGATTTTTTAAAAATCAGCCTTGAGATTAATTCATATACCTTACAGTTCATCCAATTAGTGATTTTTAATATACCATAGGGTTGTACAACTGTGATCACAATATTATTTTAGAACATTTTATCCCACATAAAACATAATCCCATACTCATTAGCAGTCAATAGTCAATCCTCCCTCCCTCCATTTCCAGCCCTAAGCAATCTCTAATCTGTTTTCTGTCCCTGGATATGCCTATTTTGGACATTTCATGTAAACGGAATCATATAATATGTGGTCTTTTGTGTTCGGCTTCTTTCACTTGGCATAGTGTTTTTAAGTGTTGCCCATGTTGTAGCATGTAGCAATTCTTCATTTCTGTTTATTTCCAAATATTAATCTGTCATATGGATATACCACATTTTATTTTCCATTCATCAGTTAGTTGATGGATGTTTGGGTTGTTTCCACTTATTATTTATTTATTTCTTGAAATGGAGTCTCGTTCTGTCACCCAGGCTGGAGTGCAATGGCGTGATCTCGGCTTACTGCAACTTCCGCCTCCTGGGATCAAGTGATTCTCCTGCCTCAGCCTTCCAAGTAGCTGGGACTGCAGGTGCACACCAACATGCCCAGCTAATTTTTGTATTTTTAGTAGAGACAGGGTTTCGCCATATTGGCCAGGCTGGTCTCAAACTCCTGACCTCAAGTGATCCTCCCACTTCGGCCTCCCAAAGTGTTGGGATTACAGGCGTGAGCCAACGTGCCAGCCATCCACTTATTATTTATTATCTTATAAATAATGCTGTGAACATTGCGTACAAGTTTTTGTGTGGATGTATAACATGTTTTCATTTTGCTAGAGTATATATCTAGGACAAAATTGTTGGTCATAGAGGGACTGCCAGACTGTTTTCCTATGTGTCTGCACCATTTTACATTTCCACCAGCAGTGTATTATGATTTAATTCTCCCTAGATCCTTGCCAAAATTTGTTACTGTTCATATGTTTGATTATAGGCATCCTAGTGGGTATGAAGGGCTATCTCATTGTGGTTTTGCATTTCAGGATGGCTGATGATGTTGAGCATCTTTTCATGTGCTTATTGGCCATTTGTATGTCTTTGGAGAAATGTCTATTCAGGTCCTTTGCCTATTTTTTTTTTAAATTGTGAGAGTTCTTTATATATTCTGGATACAAGTCCTTTATCAGATATAGGATTTGCATATATTTTCTTCCATGGATTGTCTTTCACTTTTTTGATTGTATCATTTACAGCACAACATTTTTAATTTTAATGAAGTCTTATTTATTTATTTTTGGTCACATGTGCTTTTGGTGTCATATCTAAGAAATATCATTGCCTACCTTAAGGTCACCAAGAGTTGCTACTATTTATTTATTAATTAATTGATTAATTATATAACTGCTCCTTGCAGAGCAGGGCTAACTCATAGTCATTTTGCCCAGAGTTGGTCTATTACCCTTTTCTGTTCTAAGAATGTTATAGTTTTAGCTCTTATATTCAGGTATATGATACATTTTGAGTTAATTTTTGTGAGAGAGGGGTCCAACTTTGTTCTGTGAGGTGAAGGTACAACTTTATTGTTTTACATATGGATATCTGATTGTACTAGTACCATTCGTTGAAAAGACTGTTCTTTCCATATTGAGTTGTCTTATTGAAAATCAAATGACCATAAATGTAAGGGTTTATATCTGGGCTCTTATTTCTGGGCCCTTAGTTCTAGTTCACTGATCTGTATATCCTATGCCAGTACTACACTTTTTTTTTTTTGAGACAGAGTCTCACTGTGTCACCCAGGCTAGAAGCGCAGTGGCACGGATCTCGGCTCACTGCAACCTCCACCTCCCAGGTTCAAGCAATTCTCCTGCCTCAGCCTCCTGGGTAGCTAGGACTACAGGTGTGCACCACCATGCCTGGCTAATTTTTGTATTTTTAGTAGAGACGGGGTTTCACCATGTTGGCCAGGTTGATCTCGAACTCCTGACCTCAAGTGATCTGCCCGCCTTGGCCTCTCAAAGTGCTGGATTAGAGATGTGAGCCACTGCGCCCAGCCAGACTGTGTTGGTTACTGTAACTGTGTAGTAGGTTTTGAAATTAGACAGTGTGAGTCCTCCAACTTTGTTGTTTTTTTTTTCCCCAAGATTATTTTGGCTATTCTAGTTTCCTTACATTTCCACATGAATTTTAAGACCAGCTAGTTAATTTATGCTTAAAAAAAAAAATGGCTGGGATTTTGGTAGGAGTTGCATTGAATCTGTAGATCAATTTCAGGAGTATTGACATCTTAACAATATTAAGCCTTCCAATACCTGATCATGGGATGTTTTCCCATTTATTTAGACATTTTTTCATTTCTTTCCACATTGTTTGTGGTTTTAGGTGTACAAATCTTTTACTTCTTTTGTTGAATTTATACCTAAGTATTTTATTCCTTTTGATGTTATTATAAATGGAATAATTTTCTTAATTTCATTTTTGGAATGTTTATTGCTAGTGTATAAAAATACGACTGATTTGGTATGTTGATCTTATATCTTGCAACCTTGCTGAATTTGTGTATTTGTTCTAATAGTTTTTTAGTGGGTTCCTTAGGACTTTCTATTTGTAAGATAATGTCATGTACAAATGGTGGTAGCTTTAATTCTTCCTCCTCAATATGAGGGCCCTTTTTTTTTTTTCTAATTGCTCTGGCTAGAACTTCCAGTATGATGTTGAATAGGAGTCGTAAGAGTGGATGCCCTCCTGATCATAGGGGCAAAATATTGAATCTTTCACTGTTAAGTTTGATATTAGCAGTGGGTCTTTGATAGATACACTGTATTGGGTTGAGGAAGTTCCCTTCTATTTCTATTTTTTTTTTTTCTTTTCTTTTTGAGACGGAGTCTCGCCCTGCCGCCCAGGCTGGAGTGCAGTGGCGCGATCTTGGCTCACCACAGCCTCCGCCTCCCAGGTTCAAGCGATTCTCCTGCCTTAGCCTCCTGAGTCTGGGATTGCAGGCACGTGCCACCACACCCAGCTACTTTTGTATTTTTAGTAGAGACAAGGTTTTTCCATGTTGGTCAGGCTGGTCTTGAACTCCCAACCTCAGGTGATCCGCTTGCCTCGGCCTCCCAAAGTGCTGGAATTACAGGCATGAGCCACTGTGCCTAGGTAATTTTTGTATTTTCAGTAGTGACGGGGTTTCGCCATGTTGGCCAGGCTGGTCTCAAACTCCTGACTTCAGGTGATCCTCCCACCTTGGCCTCCCAAAGTGCTGGGATTACAGGCGTGAGCCATCGAGCTCGGCCTGTTTCTAGTTTGTTGAATGTTTTTATCATGAAAGGGTGTTGAATTTTGTCAAATCCTTTTTCTGCATCTATTGAGATGGTCATATATGTTGTGTCCTTTATTTTATTAATATGGTATATCATAAATGATTTTTAGATTATTATTATTTTATTATTATTATTGTCTTGAGACAGGGTCTCACTTTGTTGCCCAGGCTGGAGTGCAGTGGTGCAGTCTCAGTTCACTGTGGCCTCTGCCTCCTGGGTTCAAGCGATTCTCATGCCTTAGCCTCCAGAGTAGCTGAAATTACAGGCATGCACCACCATACCTGGCTAATTTTTGTATTTTTGTAGAGATGGGGTTTTGCCATGTTGGCCAGGTTGGTCTTGAACTCTTGGTCTCAAGTGATCTGCCCGCCTGGGCCTCCCAAAGTGCTGGGATTACAGATATGAGCCACTGTGCCCAGATAGATTATTACATTACTTTAAAAAATATTGTTTAAACTTCCATTAACGGAACTTTTATTCTTTTTTTTTTTTTTGAGATAGAGTCTTGCTCTGTTGCCCAGCCTGGAGTACAGTGGCATAATCTTGGCTCACTGCAAGCTCTGCCTCCTGGGTTCACACCATTCTCCTGCCTCAGCCTCCTGAGTAGCTGGGACAACAGGCGCCCGCCACCACGCCCAGCTAATTTTTTGTATTTTTTTAGTAGAGACGGGGTTTCACCGTGTTAGCCAGGATGGTCTCGATCTCCTGACCTCGCGATCTGCCCGCCTTGGCCTCCCAAAGTGCTGGGATTACAGGTGTGAGCCACCGCGCCCAGCCTGGAACTTTTATTTTTTTCAATGACATAGAGACTTCTGAGTAGAAATTTCTTCTGCTTGCAAATTGTTTTTCAGTGAACCCATGAAAACGATTGCTTCACAGTGTATGCTCCAGGGTGGAATACAGTTCTTAATGTAGAGAGTGCACTAGCTCTTCCTCTCTCTGGGGCGGGTCATCTGTTGTACTCACTGCTCTGATTACATTCTCTAATATTTAAGTAGACCATGACCTGTCATGGTCTGGACGTGTGGCTAATTATACTTATCTCCTCATCTAATCTTTAAAAAAGAATGATCTCAGATTCTTATTACCAAAGGACGTTGGCCTCCTTTGTAGAGAATACTTTGGGAAGGATCCTTCTGTGGAGTTTGATCCTGGGGACTCTGACTTTAGAGTTCTTGCTGATCTTTCCTCTCCCTTTAGGGGTAAGGATTAGTATATCTGCAGACATCTCCAAGCTTAAGCTTTGTTATTGTGGGCTTATGGGCAGCAGCTTAGCAACCATTTCAAGGCACTCAGCTGTCTCATGGGTCTGTCTCTGCTTGTCACTGTCCCCTCTTGCCCTCCTTCTCCTCCCTCTCACATTGCCCGTTCCCCTTCTTTCTTCCCTTGTCCTCTTACCGGTCTCCTCCTTTCTGTCCAGCATTCCTCTTTTTCCTATCCCCTCCCCGACTCACACTCCCTCTTGCTGCTTCCCTCACCCTCTTCTTTCCCTCCTCCTTGTCTCTTTGCCTTTTCTCCTCCTAGTCCCCTCCTCCTGACCCCTGCCCTCCCTCTCTCCTTTTGTCTTGGGAATCCTTTGTCCCTGCTCTGACCTCATCCCCTCCACCCCTACCCCCAGCCCTGTGAGCAGACCTCTCCAGCTTCTGATGGATGTTGTCTTTGGCTTTTCGCCTGTGTGTTTTTCCAGCTCCAGACCCTGTGTCTTGTTTTCTCCATGGAGTTGGTGGGGGAGTAAAGGGGATCCTGGTTTTCATGGTCTCAGGCAGGCTGTGTCTGCAGCGTTTGGCCATTTCTGAGCCAGTCCCTGGCTTTGTTTCTTGGTATTCCCGGTTCTCCCAGTGGCCTGTTAGGATGACAGGACCCACCCCACCCCCCCGCCACCCCAACTCCCCAGAGGGGGCACAGGTTTGAAAGAGGACCATGCTTTGGTCTCTTAAGAGCACTTGATTACTTGACAGACAGCCTTCTATACCTTTCAGTTGGCAAGAAGCCACCTTTTTTTTTAAAATTACTTTAAAATTTATTATAAATAAAACAATTATTTCTGTGGTCAAGTTTACTATTTTGAAAATGGGGACTCGTGTGTTTGTCTTCTGCTGGTGGGCCCTGGGCCTGGGCAGAAGCCCAGCTTTCAGGTGGCCCAAGGCACTGGATTGTTTGATTTTGGATCTTAAAACTGATTTTGGAATTTTAAATCAATTTTTCAGTTCTGCCTCAGTGTCCAGTCTGTCCTTTTCATCCCCATCTGCTTTTCATTTTATTTATTTATTTTTTGAAACAGGGTCTTGCTCTCTCGCCCAGGCTGGATTGCAGTGGCACAATCACAGCTCACTGCAACCTCTGCCTCTCAGGGTCAGGCAATCCTCCCACCTCAACCTCCCTAGTAGCTGGGACCACAGGTGCACACCACCACACTTGGCTAATTTTTTGTATTCTTGGTAGAGACAGGGTTTCACCGTGCTACCCGGGCTGGTCTCGAACTCCTGAGCTCAAGAGATCCACTTGCCTCGGTCTCCCAAAGTGCTGGGAATACGGAAGTGAGCCATTGTGCCTAGCCCATTGTATTTTCTTGAAGGCCATTTGAATATTGGTTGTGTTAAATGGAAGGACTTTTCTCTGTTTAAGAGGGCAACTTTCCTAGAAAGTAGAGTCAACAAATTGGATTTGCAGAGGTTGGGCTCTGGAGCCAGAAGGCTCAAGTTCAAGGCTATCTGTGCCACTTGCCAGCTGTGTGTGGCTGTTTCTTGAGCTCCCTGGTAGAGCTGATGTGGGAGCCTCCTCCATCTGCATGGGGAGAAGGGGAGGTGCTACAGGTTAAATGCTTATTAATAAATGCTCTATTTGTTATTAAGAAGATTTCATGGCAAAGATCAACCACTGAAACAGCCACGAGTCTGCTGCCAATTTTCTCTGTTTTCTTTCCTGTGCTCTGTTTTTTTTTACTTCAATTACACGATTTCTCTGGATTTTTATGTTACCTTAGTTTTGGAATCTAGAGCTACAAAACCAATGTGCTTAAGAAAATAAAAACTTTGCCAGCTGATGCTTGTGTGTTTTTTTAAAGATTTGTTTTTTTTCCTAATCAGGAAATTGGATGTGGCAATTTTGAAATGTGGTGATTAAAATTTTTCAAAGGAGAAATCTATTGTTACCATAAATGTATGCTCCTGAGGATGCATTTCATAGTGCATTACTTCTCTACAAACATGTATTTTTTTTTGTTTAACTGTATTTAGAAGCTGGACTCATGCTTCTGTTAAAGGAAACCTACTGTGGGAACTATTTGAGGCTAAAAATTTTGAAGGAGGGATCACATTATTACTCATTTAAACCATAAAGCCAGGCCGGGCATGGTGACTCACGCCTATAATCCCAGCACTTTGGGAGGCTGAGGTGGGCAGATCACCTGAGGTCAGGAGTTTGAGACCAGCCTGGCCAACATGACGAAACCCCGTCTCTACTAAAAGTACAAAAATTAGCCCGGCATAGTGGCGCGTGCCTGTAATCCCAGCTACTAGGGAGGCTGAGGCAGGAGAATCTCTTGAACCCGGGAGTCAGAGGTTGCAGTGAGCCCAGATCATGCCACTACACTCTAGCCTGGGCGACAGAGCAAGACTCAGCCTCAAAAAACCCCAAAAAACATAAACCCATTGTTCTCTGTGAGGCGGTGGGTCAGCATGGATCCGATCCTAGGTGGTGGGAAAACACCCTTTGCCTAATGCTAATGCTTAAGCTCTGGCTGCTGAGTAAACCTTGTACAGACTTTGGAGAGATGGGAGTAGGGGGCATTTGCTGGACTTGAATTTACACCTGTGGTTGGGACCCAGGACCCAGACTGGGGAGTCCAGCTCTTATCCCCACCAGCAGTTATTCTGTGATTCTGAGGCAGTGCCATCTGGCTACCACCCTTAGCCAAGACTCTTACCTGGGATGGTTAGATATCAGGCTGCTGTGTTTAGTAAATTGAAACACTTTATAATGTGCTTTATTCAGGGTTACTGAGTTCTGAATCAGGCCTATATTCCAGGGCCATTGCTATAATTGCCTATTAGCATATACAGACAGTTTGAAAAATCTGTTTATTTGAGCTTTTTGCTTATGTGGACTTTGGATAATTGAGCAATTCAGTATATTACATAGCAGGAGTCCTTGTGCCTACACATCTCTGAGCCTGCAGAGAATGACCGTCTTCACCCTACCACTCTCTTTCCTATGTCAGGCCAGTATCTAAGCCAGTAATGTGTGTTCTGGGCCAGTGGTCCCTAAACTGAAGGGTAACCAGATAAAAACTGGAAACTTAACATGGGTAGCAGATTACCAAATTTGGAACCAGAAGCTTTGCTTCCTTGATAATCATGGTTTTGACTGAGCAACCTTTGCAATTTTATATCTTTTTGTTGATTTAAATCTTCTGTAGAGCGCATTTGAAAAAAAAAAAAAAAAAGACCACACGTAATTTTTACACCATTCAGGAACTCCTAAGAGACCCTTAGGAGGCCATAGCCTGGGAAGGTTGGGAATAGGGGCCACGTCTCTACGACAGGGTAGAGTTAGAGGAATGAGGGTTTCTGTGGGTTTCGATGGCGCTTTGGCCATCTCGCCTGGCTGCCTGGGCTTCCCCTCTGGTGGGATTTATTGGCTCATCTAACAAGCCACAGGATAAATGAGCTGGTGCCTAGAGTTCCTCTGACTTTAGTATCCCCACTGCTGGGAAGATGGAATTAAGAGGATGTCTACAGAATGCTTGGAGCCCTTCTGAAGGGAGAAGATTAATCACTATGTTTACCATTGTCAAGTCTGATGTAGACTAGAAGGCACAGTGTCTGCTAGAATTTATAGTACTTGCTTTGGGTGGAAGAAATGTAAATTTTTCCCCCTAAGACTAATTCCCCATCATAAACCCCTAAGCACTAATGGTGCTAATTGAGTAGTTTTCTCTTCCTTTTCAATATGTGCGTGCTTTTTGGTTATTGATTCTGGATTTCATGAGCTTTGGTATTTATTTCCTGAGTGCCCTGAAATTATTATTTTTTAAATTAGGATGGCCTCAATTTCATTTAGTTTTTAAGGGGTTATGGAAACTGATTAAAATGGAAGATACTCATAGATTTATCTAATTTAGGATAACATTTTAATACTTACTATTTAAATTCATTCTTTAAGTTAAACATGGCCAAGGTATTAGCTTGTACTTTTTAAAAGGAAAAGCTGTTCTAAAAATGCATAGTTATTGTGTACCTGAATTGTCTACATATGTTTAATGGAGACAAGGGGAGTATAAATACTCTCACAAAAACTGATTTTTTTTTTTTTAAATCTGTCGCCCAGGCTGGATTGTAGTGGCATGATCATAGCTCACTGCAGCCTTGAACTCCTGGGCTCAAGTGATCCTCCCACCTCAGCCTTCCAAGAAGCTGGGACTACAGGTACACACCACTGTGCCCGGGTGATTTTTTTTTTTTTTTTTTTTAACTTTTTGTAGAGATGGGGTCTTGCTTTGTTTCCCAGGCTGGTCTTGAACTCCTGACTTTAAGCCACATTCCTGCCTTAGCCTCCCAGTGTTGGGATTACAGGCGTAAGCCACCACATCTGGCCATAAAAGCTGATCTTTTAGCAGATCTGAAAGTAGAAAAGTGGACTTATTTAAGATTTACTTTTTCTAATTTCTGTCCCACACTTCTAGGTTTGGCATTAATTAGGTAAAGTCAGGACAAAAGAAGGAAGATGGAAACTCTGGCACCCATAGATACCTATAGTTAACTTTAATGTAAAATAATGACTATTTTTGTGTTCCAACCAATTTTAAAGGTTCCAATTATTTAGGAAAGAGATGAAAGTAAGAAACCATCCCAAATTGTACTACTCAGAAATACCTAGTGTTGGTAGCAGGGAACATCTTGCCAGAGAAACTTCTGTGTGTGTTACGTCTGCCTGACTTTATTTTTAAATAATTCATTTTCATCAAGGCAATCATACGCACATAGCTTTTTAAAACACTCCCCCCCATAGTTTCTTTTCTTTTCTTTTTTTTTTTTTTGGTAAAATCACATACACAAAGCCACACAAAACAGTAATAGGATGGTGAATTATAAGATAAATCCTTCTACAATAAACATCCAGGTCAGAAAATAGAACTTTGCCAGCTTCCTTAGCAACCCCTCTCTCCCCCACTCCAAGAGTAACTGCCGTCTTTTTATCATAATCTCTAGGCCATATAAAATTTTGCCTGTTCTTAAGAACTTGATATGTATGTTGTCTTTTTCAGTCTGCAGGTCCCCCTCCAGGCCTTTCTTTTCCTTACATTTTATCTACTGAGAGATAGGCCGTTGAACCTGTAGAGTTTACCACGGGTCTGAAATAACTACTTTTGTGCATACTCACAGTGCACAAAACTAAAGTTTTGGGATTACAGGCATGAGCCACCACAGTGCCTAAGAGTAATGTCAGCATGGCTCTCAGTTCAATGTATTTCCTGCTAATTCCATGTATATGGTTTTAAAAAAGGCAAATACTACTCAAAGGTCAATGAAAACCACTGTGGATTCTATTCTGTGTTCCACCTGCTCTACTCTTAGTCTTGTTCCCGAAAAGTCACTGTTTCTAACTTGTAACTTTTTCTTTTTCTTCGGTTACAGTTCTTTTTTTCCTCTACAGTTCTTTTTTTTTTTTTTTTTTTTGAGACAGGGTCTTTGTCTGTCACCTAGACTGGAGTGCAGTGGTGCGATCTCAGCTCACTGCAACCTCCACCCTGGACTCAAGGGATCCTCCCATCTCAGCTTCCTGAGTAGCTGGGACCACAGGTGCACACCAGCACACCCCACAACAATTTTTGTATTTTTAGTAGAGATGGGGTTTCCCCATGTTGCCCAGGCTGATCTTGAGCTCATGAGCTCAAAGCAATCCACTTGCCTCAGCCTCCCAAAGTGCTGGGATTACAGATGTGAGCCATTGTGCCTGGCCTGCCTCTGTCATTCTAAATAATATCCTTGTACATGGGACATTATTATTTTTATTTTCTGAGACAGGGTGTCACTCTGTTCCCCACTATGTTGAGCTCACTGCAGTCTCAACCTCGTGGCCTCAAGCAATCCTTCTGCATCAACCTTTCGAATAGCTGGGATTACAGGTGCCCACCATCATGCCCAGGTATTTTTTGGGGTTTTTAGTAGAAATGGAGTTTCACCATGTTGCCCAGGCTGGTCTTGAACTCCTGGACTCAAGTGATCCACTCACTTTGGCCTCGCAGGCATGAACCACCGCACCCAGCAGGGATGTTATTTTTATTCTGCTCTCATGCTTGACTGCTGGTTGAAATGGATATGGAATTCTAGGTTGAAATAATTTTCCCTCATAGTTCTTTTAACCTCCTGTTGTTAAGAAGTCTTTTGCCATCTTGGTTCCTCTTCCTTTTTTATGTCATTCATTTTTTTTTTCTCTGAAAGCTTTTAGAAATACCTAAATTTTGGGGTGCTGGGTGGTACTTTTAAAATTCATTATGCCAGGCACTCAGTGGGCCCTTTCCATCTATTTTTAAAAATTATTTATTTATTTATTTACTTACTTTTTCCATCACCCATTTCTTAGTATGAACCTTTCCATCTAGAAGTTTATATTCTTTATTTCTAGGAAGGTTTCTTGTATCATTTGTTTGATAATTTCCTCCTCTCATTGTCTCTCTGTTTTCTCAATCTGGATATCCTCTGGAATTGATCCTCTGTTTTTCTTCATTCTCTATTCTTAATTCTCATTCTTTTATTTTCTTGATATTTCCTCAGCTTTATCCTTAATCCTTTTGTTTTTCTTATTTCTACTATTCTTTAATTTTCAAAAGCTTTCTCTGTAGCTTTCAAAAGCCCCTCCTAACTTTTTTGGAATGAGTGTCCTAGTCTTATTTTCTGGATACAGTGCCTTCTCTCTCTGAAGGCATTAATGATGATTTTTGGAAGTTTTCTTCTGTTCTATGCATTGTCTCTGTTTCCTGGCTTCTTTCTCTGTTTGCTTTGGTGTCTGTCTGCAAGTTGGAGGCTTTCCTCAGGTGTCTAGTGGTCTTTGGTTGTCCTCATTTGAGGGAGCTGGCTGGAGCTCTATGTGCAGAGCAGGGCTTGTTGACAGTAGGGCTGTGTTATGAACGATAAGACACTTGGCCTTTTTCACCAGGGACTGTTTGGGTATTGGTAGTTCTTTCCCTTGGACTGGTTGGTTTGCCCAGAGGGGAGCCCTCCAGTCCCCTGCCTGGCTGATGATGCTTTGTCAGTCGAGTTGGGGAGGGGAACTGAGGGTGGGGTGGTGTGAGAGTCGGGGGTCTCACACTGCTAAGTATAGATTTACAATCCATTCTCAATCCTACCTTCATTTGTGCCTGGTGTTCCAGAGCCTAAGCTTGTGTGTTCACCTTCTCTGATCAGTTTCTGCTGCAGTGGAGAAGGGACCATTGCCCGGGCGTTCAGGAAGGTGAGGACCTGCAGGAGCTGGAGAGGTATCAGTGCTCATTTATATGAACCTTGGGTCAGTCCTCCTGTTTTTAGCTATAAGCCTGATTCTCCCTCACTACCCTCCAAAGCCCAGTTCCTACAAGCCCTGAACCCCCTTAGAGTTCATCGCTTTTCCTTGGGACCCCTGCAGGTAATCTTGGCCTTGTCCCATTAAGGCAGTTAGGCTTTGTCTAGCTGTTTTTTCATCTTCCAAAAATCTGTCAAAAATTTTCATCCTTTTTTCCGTTTTCTTTGTCCTTGTGGGTTTATTATATCTTATTTTTAATTTTTATTTTTTTTGAGATGGAGTCTCGCTCTATTGCCCAGGTTGGAGTACAGTAGTGCTATCTCAGCTCACTGCAACCTCCGCTTCCTGGGTTCAAGCAATTCTCCTGCCTCAGCCTTCTGAGTAGCTGGGATTACAGGCCTGTGCCACCGCGCCCAGCTAATTTTTGTATTTTTAGTAGAGATGGGGTTTCACCATGTTGGCCAGGCTGGTCATTATTATATCTTTTAAAAACTTCCTTTATGGTCACTTTGGTAGGAATTAAGGAAATAAAGTCGGAGACCCTCTGGTTCACTTTCTTATTTTGAAGGAGAATTTTTATTTTTATGTGCAGAAGAGCTCACATTATACATTTAATTCTTAAACATTTTAAATTTTATTATTTTTTGTAGCAGTTGGGTCTCGCCATGTTTCCCAGGCTGGTCTTGAACTCCTGGGCACAAGCAGTCTACCTGCCTTGGTCTCCCAAAGTGCAGGGATTATGGGCTTGAGCTGCCACGCCTGGCATTCATTTAATTTTTAATCCAGTTTCATGGCAACTTGTTTGGCCTTTGTCTTTTCCAGGTGGGCTTGGCTGTGCAAGCCTTGGGTTTGTGGCCCAGGGCATTGCCTCCCCAGCAGTGCAGATCTCATCATATCTGTCATTGTTGTAGATCCTGATAGCTTTCACCATTCTAGCCAGAGAGAGCTCTTAGTTGTCTGAATTAACCAGTGAAAGTGAGGGTGGTGCAGATTTTTCTATGGCGTTTCCTTTGATAATTCATTAGGGAGCCTCCATTCTATGCCCAAGAGAGGGAGGAAGACAGCCAACCCAGTGGATCCATGCCTTCTCATTTTCCACCAAGGTGGGGATGGTATTAACCCTGTTGGAAGGTCAGATGCTCTTAGCAGGGACTTCCCCTTTATCTGCAGCTTTCTCTAAATCCTGGGCCAGCATCTGCAGCTTATTTTCTTGCTTTGGCTGTCCTTTCTCCATATGGACCAGCTTGAGCAGCTGAGTGGCTATTCGACGGCCCACGACCTGAGTGAACTGGCCTTCAAAGGCTCAGAGGAGATGGCTAGCCCTTTGCTACTTGCACTTGAATGAGCCATTATGAGAAAGATGGGATGGAGAATTCTGAGTGATCTGGGAGACTGAGAGACCTTTATCTTTTAAGACATGAAAGACAATGGAGGTCTGGCTGCTTCACCCCCAATTCCCAGAATACAGTCCTGGTGGCTATCCAGATGTGTGTGGCTGAGATTTTTTTCCTTCTTAAACTTATTCCCCTTTGAGCCCTATCTTCTCTACTACCCAGTGACGTGACTCATTTGGAAGCCACCCTGTGCCCTTGTGATATGACAACTTAGCATGTGACCAGCTTTTGAATGATTAAATCTGCAGACTCCATCAGAAGCAAGGAGTAATCTGTGAAGTCCAAACTCACAAAGTAGTTAAAGATGATTATAAATTAAAGAAGCGCCACCTGGGCGGGTCTCTAAGGGACATGGCATCAGCCCTGTGCTGAACAGTCCATTGTGTCATATCTTAGGGATTATGTGGCTTGACATTACTTGCTCTTTCAGCAGTAGCCCTCACTATAGTCCCCAACCAGTACCGTCAGCATCACTGGGAGCTTGTCAGAAATGCAGATTCTTGGGTCTTCAGACCTCAGAAACTCAGGCATGGGGGCCCAGCAATCTGTGTTCTAACAAGCCCTTCAGGAGGTTCTGATGCTCTTTACTGGTTTAGATGATCTTGTAGACTGGTGCAAAAGTCAGTCCTTCTGGGTTTGAGGGTTGCTCCCACATAGCCTGGAAGGAGGGAACAGTAGTCTTATCTGAGGCTTCCTCAGGGAAATAACCCTCCAGCTTAAGGCCTCTTATGCTATTGTTGAGCAGATTCAGCCTCTGATTTAGGAAAGTAGCCAGTTGGAGCAAAAAGCATGATTCAGTCTTGAAGGAAAAAAATAACTTGGGCTACTCTGCGTCATGTGAAGAAGTAACTGGGTCTCGTGTGGATGCCAGTGATAACAGTTGGCATACTGGGGATTTCCTTCTAATCTTTATTCTGTGGGCATGCAGGATGTGCACTTAATCTAGTTGGGATCCCATTGTATGCATTGTTCTGTATTGCCCCCTCCCCCATTATGAAAGAGTCCCGTGACACCACAGTGTTAAGGACTGAGGTGGTAAGGGCCCCAGGATGTCAGTGGCTATCAGAGGTCCCCAGCTCTGAGAAAACTGGTGGCTGAATGCATAGTCCCCGAAGAAGTCATTTTCCCAAGGCATTTGGAGTTGTTGGTGCTACTGGCACATTTTGGACCTCTGTTAAGGGGAAAGACAGGGGGAGCTGACTGACTGGGCTACTCCATTGCCATTTAGATTTCCTGACTCTGCAAGCTGGCTGAATGTTGCTTTTTCATGTGCTGCCTGGACTAAAGCTGTCTGATTCTTTCCTTCTGAACAATGGCTGTTTTTATGAGATCTTGCTTCTCCCAGGCAGTGGCCCACACAGTGAAGTCTTTTCTTTCCCGTTTGTGTAAGCTAGTGGACCTTATGGACTCTGTCTGGCTGACTTTTCTCTAATGTTTACAGTTCGTGTAGTGTGATAGCCGAGCTCATTTTCCGTGTGAAGAAAAAGAAAAGGTGGATAATGGACCGCCTCCCCCTCCCTGCCTCCAGAAAAAAAAGGCACTCAGAGAGAAAAGACTGCAGTCCCATTCAGAGTCGGGGGCCGGGGTGGGGGGGGAGGTGGGGGATGGCAAAGGGGGGAGGGTAAAAGAGGACCCTTAGGGCAAGTGACTGTTCTGGGGATGGGGTGGGGAGTCAGCCTTCTTGGGGGAGCTGGGGATACTTTGTGTAGGGCCCCATTCTGTGGTATGGGCTTCTTTCCTCCTGGACCCTGGTGTAGGCTGGAGAAATCTGTATTATGGAAGCCACTGCCTCCTCACCCCGCCCCCAGGATCTAGGCCCAGAGGACCTGGCAAAAGCTGGGTTGGCACCCACACCCAGGACCTGCCCGAGCCAAGTCCACGCTGCCCCTGCCTGACCTGGGCTGGTCAAGTAGAGTAGGCCTGAACTGCCTGGGTGAAGGAGTATCCCAAGTCCATCATACCGCCTTTCCCCTCCCTCACCAAGGGAAAATGAAACCCCATGTGCCAAGGGCTACCTTTGCTTTTTCTATTACCTTTGATAGATTGACTGCTCATCCCACACAATTGGGACCCAAATCTCTGGCCCTGCAATCAGTCTCCCCTACTCTGATGCTTGCTTAAGCTGTGACAAAAGATACTTGGATGCACAAAGGTCTCTTTTGAGTTTAATTGGAATTTCTCTAAACACTCTGACTCTCCCTGAATCTTCCCTGTTCCCTAAGACCAACATCGTGGAGTCAGTAGATTTAGTGAGCACCTGCTAATTACCAATGGGGTGTTGAGGATTCAGGATAGACAGCGACCTGTCCTTATAAAGCAAGCTAACATTTGAGTATGTATCCGTGCATTCTCAATGAAAAATGAATTTCATTATTTACCTGAATAACAAAATATTCAGGGCTCCTTATGTGCTAAGTACTGTGCTAAGCACTTTGTCAACATAATCAATAAATACTTTTGAAGTGAATGACCTCCTTCAGCACCCCCTTTGGCTGGAGAGTCAGGCCTGGCTGGTTTCATGGTCCACCCTGCTGTCCTTCCTCATCTGGTGCCCCAGCCTGGTAGGCAGAGGCAAGGAGAGGCAGGTACAGGGTGCACCTTGAGAGCCTTGCAAGCCAGAATCAGGAGATTGGGTTTTATTTTAGCAATGATAGGAAGCCGTAGGTGAGTTTAAGCAGGAGAATCATAAATAACTCACCCCAGGTCACCTCACCAGCAAATCAGTTATATAGCCAGACCAAGAACCAAGGACTTCACATTTCTACCTAGCCTGGTGCCTGGAAGAACTATTCATTCCATTGGAAGACTCAGTTGTTTTCTATAAAAACAGCCTTCTCCTCTTTTACCACCATCGTACTTGTTCCCAGCATGGTAGAAATATTTTTGAAGTTATTTTATATATGGTAGAAGTTGTATGTATGGTGAAAAGTGGAAATAACTTTTTTATTCCCTGAAGCAAATATAACTAAGTCAGTGAAAGTTGAATCATTTTCCATTTTACAAACTAACCATTGCCATGATTATCTCTGAACTTTTGTTAATAATACAGCTGTGTATGCCCAAAGCTGTAGACTTAAAATTTTTTTTTAATTTGTAAATGATCTCCAGCAAACTAGATTTTTTTTTTTTTTTTTTTTTTTTTGAGACAGAGTCTCACTCCGTCACCCAGGCTGGAATACAGTGGCGCGATCTGGCTTACTGCAATCTCTGCCTTCCAGGTTCAGGAAATTCTCCTGTCTCAGCCTCCATAGTAGCTGGAGTTACAGGCATGTGCCATCATACCCAGCTAATTTTTGTATTTTTAGTAGAGACAGGGTTTCGCCATGTTGGCCAGCCTGGCCCCAAACTCCTGATCTCAAGTGGTCTGTCCTCCTTGGCCTCCCAAAGTGCTGGGATTACAAGAGTGAGCCACTGCACCCAGCCTGAATTTTAACACACGTATAGAGTCATGTAACCACCCCAAGGATACAAAATAGTTCTAACACCCCAAAGAAACTGCCCGTAAAACTCTCTCTCTTTATAAAACTCTCTCCCATAGACTTTTTAAAAAGCTTTGTTAAAATAACAGCTTTATTCAGATATGATTAACATACCATTCAGTTGTCACATCTAAAGTATGGAATTCAATGGTTTTCAGTGTTTACAGAGTTGTGCAACATCACCACAGCAAATCTTATTTGTTGAGACAGGTTCTCTTGCTCTGTTGCCCAAGCTGGAGTGCAGTGGTGTGATCATGGCTTACTGCAGCCTCGATCTCCTGGGCCCAGGCAATCCTCCCATATCAGCTTCCTGAGTAGCTGAGATCACAGGCGTGTGCCACCATGCTCTGCTAATTTTTTAATTTTTTTGTAAAGATGGAGTCTCCTTATGTTGCCAAGGCTGGTCTTGAACTCCTGGCTTCAAGCGATCCTCCTTCCTCGCCTGTCAAAGTGCTGAGATTATAGATGTGAGCCACTGTGCCCGGCCATCCACAATAAATTTTAGAACACTTTCTTCACCCGCAAAAGAAACCCTGTATCCATTAGCAGTTACTCCCCATTTCCCCCAATCCTCTAGCCCCAGGCAACTACTAATCTACTTTATGTTTGTATAGACTTTCCTCTTTTGGACATTTGTTATACATGGAATCATACAATATGTAGTCCTTTGTGACTGGCTTTTTTCACTTAGCATAACGTTTTCAGAGTTCACCCATGTTGTAGTAGGTATCAGTACTTCATTCCTTTTTATTGCTGTATAATATTCCATTGTTATGTATTTTTAATATTTAGTTTATCCTTTCATTAGTTGGTAAACTTTTGGATTATTTCCACTTTTTGGCTATTGTGAATAATGTTGCTGTGAACATCTGTAGACTTTTTTTATTGTGGACATTTGTTTTCATTTCTTTATGTTGATACCTGTGAGAGGAATTGCTAGATCATGTGGTAACTCTGTATTTAACATTTTGAGAAATTGCCAGACTGTTTTCCAAAGTGGCTGCACTATTTTACCTTCCCACCAGCAGTGTGTGAGGGTTCTGGTTTGTCCATGTCCTTGCCAATGCTTGTTATTATCTGTCTTTTTGATTATAGAAATCCTTGTGGGTATGAAGTGGTATCTCATTGTGGTTTTTGATTTGCATTTTCCTGATGGTTAATGATATTGAGCATTTTTTCATGTGCTTGTTGACTTTTGAAATTATTATTGAAATAATTCTTGGATAACAGATGTTGAAAACATTTCAACATAAGCAGAAATATTTTATATAATTGATTTTAAAATTGAGCAAAGTTATTAGCTGATTATTAAAGAGATTATTTTACCCTGGAGAATTATTAGAAATTTTGAAATTAAAAACATTCTTTTGTTTACCCAGAAATCTAGAAGAAAGGTTAAAATTTCCACTTTTTAATATTGTCCCAAGTGCAACATAAAAGTATGCATTTTTCATATCTTAACCTTTAAATGTATGCCATGTTAGGATACAATATTGAGTGCTTGTATATTTTTGAATTCACAGTCCTTTTTTCTGCCCTGATTGTAATAATAGGCTATTCTACATCCTTCTTAATACCTTTTAGCTCAACATTTCTATTTCCAATATTAGGATTTTAAAAATAAAAATCTTGTGTGAGAGACAAGTAAAGTACCAAAATTGCCTCAGTTAGAGGAGCCAGTTTTCTGTGGATTTGAACCAACCTGTAACCTGAGCCGTGCACAGCTGCCCTGAATAGAACAGGGACCTGGTGAAGGGCACCTTCTGCCACTTTGGCCGATTGAGATCCAGCAACCTCCTGGCTGGCAGTGATCATGAAGATGGGAACTAGGACACTGGTGCATTTTAAGGTGCAGTAATTAAAGGCACTCTAAATTACTCTTTGCTGTTTAGACCACCTGGGCTGTCCAGTGCTACTTTGGATACCAAGGAAAATGGAATATTCTTATGTAAATATGGATGGACCATGAGCTCCTGGAGGGCTGGAATCCAGTTTTGTGCAATTGTTTTCTCCACAAAGACTGACAGTAGGTTCTCGGTGCTGCTTCTTGAATGAAGGAAGAAGGGAAGGAATGAACGGTGAATGATGGGAGTAACAGAAATTGATTGCCAATTCACATCCATCTCTGCCACACTTTCTTCTTTCCTAATAGAATCCAGATTTCATTCCATTCTTCAGCCTCCTTTGCAGCATGCTGGAGTAGGGGTTCAGGAGGCGTCCAGTGGGTATTGATTGGTCCAGGCCAATCACAGTGGCCCCATTCCTTCTGCTGTAGTTTTGACTGGGCCGATTGGGATCAGAACAAGTGGGCTGCAGTTTCCTGGGGAGGTTTTGTTATGTTTGCCGGTGATGCTGTATCTGCTGCTCTCATCTTGTGATCTGAGGAGAACCTGCCGGAAGGCGAGCACTGACCTGCTGTGTGTGGCCAAGCAGAAAGGGAGCAGACGAACTTAGATTCTGGGGTTGGCTCTGTCTCATTTGCATCTTGGGCAGGCCACATGTCTCTCCTCCATCAAGTGTCCTGTAACCTGGAGAACTCACCCTGGTTCACCTGACACGTGGCCCACACCATGTTAATCAGTTTGTGCTTTTATTCTTAAGTATTTGAAGAAACCAGAAAATACAACCAACTGAAAGGCGTTTTCATTTTAAATGACTGTAAACCTGAACATGTCATTCAGTGAGCTTCCTTGTAAAGCTGAACTCAAATATCATTTCCTCCTTTACTGCTACCCAGGTTTGCCCTTCGCCCCTTGGTTGGGTTATTTTTGCCACCTTTAAGCTCTTCTGGTTTGGCTGCTGCTTCTCTTACTGCTCTGCCACAGTGGGCATTTCATTGGGAAGTCAGACCTGTGGCCGGCTTCTGGGTAAAATACTCCTTGGAACCTCCTCATCTTTAAAATATAGATAATACTCATGTACCCTGGCAGTTGTGGAGATTGACGAAGACAAGGTTTGTTTGTAAGTATGCTTTTGCCTTTAAATTTCATTTTATCATGTTCATCTTTATTATGATAACTGAGGACTGGAGGGAACCTTTATTTTTAAATTAAATTAAATTAATTTATTTTTTGAGACAGAGTCTCACTCTTGTTGCCCAGGCTGGAGTGCAGTGGTGTGATCTCAGCTCACTGCAACCTCTGCCTCCCGGGTTCAAGCAATTCTCCTGCCTCAGCCTCCCCAGTAGCTGGGATTACAGGCGCCCGCCACAACGCCCAGCTTATTTTTTAATGTATTTTTGGTAGAGACGAGGTTTCACCATGTTGGCTGGTCTGGTCTTGAACACCTGACCTTGGATGATCTGCCTGCCCCGGCCTCTCAAAGTGCTGGGATTACAGGCATGAGCCACCATGCCCGGCATGGGGGGAACCTTTAAAGTCAACCTGTCCTACCTCCTGGCTGATGCAGGGATCTCCCTTTAATGTCCATTGTGGGCCTTGCCCATTGTTTGGTGGCCCATTTGAATTGTTGCGCTGAGCTCCCACCCCCACACACAACAGATCGTAAGATACGCCATTGCTTTATGTACCTCTAAGAAAGCAAAAAATGCTACAAAGTAAGCATAGTAAAGGACGATTGGCTATAAGACAAAATTCAATTTTAGAGATATTGAAATGTGAAAAAATGTGTATCTTAAGAGATTTACTCTTTACCATCTGCTCTGTGCTGCAATTTTTTTAAAGATAAAGTGCTAATTTACTGAATTTAAAATAAATCCAGGTGTGTATGCATGCATGTATATATTTGTATGTATATGTATATACACATATATACATACGTATGATATAAATAGGCTTTGGACTTCAAGGAACTTTTTTTTTCCTTTTGAGACAGGGTCTTGTTCTGTTGCCCAGGCTGGAGTGCAGTGGTGCGATCATGGCTTGCCATAGCCTCAACCTCCCAGGCTCAAGTGAATCTCCCCCTCAGCTTCCTGAATAGCTGGGACTATAGGCATGCACCACTATGTCTGGCTAATTTTAAAAAATTTTTATTAGAGACGAGGCCTCTTTGTGTTGCCCAGGCTGGGACTTCAGGGCCCTGTCAAGTGTGCTTCCGTGTGTATACAGATTTTGAGATTCCCATCCCTGCTCTCCACTCCAGGATAGGACCTGAGTTAACCATATTTTAGAAAGATAATGACTTGTCTTCATCAGTTATCTTTTTGATAGTCTTTATGAATTCTAATAAAATTTTCAAAACAGTGGCTAAAAGAGAACTGTGGCCTGTTTCTCCCTGTGCCTATCAGCAGGCCTCGGGGATTTCCTTTCTCCCTTGTGGACACTTCTGTGCATTTTCCTACAAGAATATACGTGACAGGTCATGTATAGTTTTCCTTCATATTTGTGTTCTATTAAAAAAATCATCCAACTCAGAAAGCTTTTTATTTTCTAGAAAAAAATTTAAAAGTGACTGATTTCAGAGTATTTTTATTCTTCTACAGAGAGACAGCTAGCTGTGATGGAGGCTCTTCTAGGCAGGATACAGGGTAACTTAGATTCTTGTTCTGGCTTCACCGTTTGCTTGTGGTACTTCAGTTTCTTCCTCTGTGCAGTGGGCATAATAATGCCTGCTCCTTTGACTTCACAGATCATTGAGGAATGAGTGAGATTATATAAAGTAATACACTTAGTGTGTGGACAATGATACAATAAAGCATGGAGGACAGTGTTACAGGTACATAGCAATTCTGAAAGTGCTTGTTTGATATTAATCACTTCTTTCTTTCCTCCTGCATAAGAAATGTCTTTTCTTTTTAAAAAACATTCTGTTTTTTTCCCAATGATTCCAGAGAACCATGTCAATAAGACTCACAGGGGAAAGCCCATAGAAGGTTTTCAAGAAATCCTGTTAGCAGTGAACAAAACACACAAAAGCTCCATCCACATGGAGCTTACATTCTATTTGGGAGAGAGGGGAAATAAACAAATGAGTATATTGTAGTATATCAGAAGGAATAGCTTCTAAGAAGAAAAATAAAGGAAGGGGATGCCGAGGGGTTGAGATGTCAGCTAAGATATGAAAAAAGACAGAGATGGCTACAGCACCACGGTCGGGGGTGGGGGGTGGTGGTGGGTGAGGGTGGGTGGTAAAGGGAGATTCCAGGTAGAGGGAATAGCAGATACCAAGACCTCTGGGTTCTGAGGAGCAGGGAGGAGAGACGGGGCAGCTTTGAAACTGTGGGACAGGAGAGTAATGTAATGGTAGAGGAGTGCCTCTTTTTCCAGGCGTGGTCCCTTAGCAGTCTCACTGGTTTATAGTCTCAGTCTGTCATTGGGAACAAGCCTTAATGTGAATGTTGTCATATTAATATCACACCTGTTTGTCAGGTCATTTTTGGCTGCTTTTTTTTTTTTTTTTTTTGAGACGGAGTTTTGCTCTTGTTGTCCAGGCTGGAGTGCAGTGGTGCGATCTCTACGCACTGCAACCTCTGCCTTCCTGGTTCAAGTCATTCTCCTGCCTCAGCCTTCTGAGTAACTGGGATTGCAGGTGCCCACCACCACTCCTGGCTAATTTTTTTATATTTTTAGTAGAAACGGAGTTTCGCCATGTTGGCCAGGCTGGTCTCGAACTCCTGACCTCAGTTGATCTGCTCACCTTGGCCGCCTAAAATGCTGGGATTACAGGCATGAGCCACTGCGCCCGGCCTTTTTTGTTGTTGTTGTTTGTTTGTTTTGCAGTTTTTTGGGGATCTCATCAGGTTCATTTAGGGCTAAATAAACTGACCCTCCAAGGGACTTAATGACTTATGCTGAAGGACCCTGTGAAAACCTAAATGGTATGCTTCAGGCCTCAAAGCTGACTTAAAAGTGCATTTTAAAAAGTTCTTTGTTATGGTATAATTTTAGATTTATAGAAAAGTTACAAAAAGTGTGCAGAGTTCCCATACACCCTTGACCCAGCTTCCTCTAATGTTAACATCTTACGTAACCATTGACCTTAAGTTTTCAAGTGATGGGTGTGTGTCTACATCTGTGCATGCGTGCACGCACACACCCACCCACACACGCACCCCCCCATGCACACCTCCCCCACGCACACCTCCCCCACGCACACCCACCCACCCACACACACACACACAGTGCCAGGGAGGCAGCCCTGTTGTCTGTCAGCCTTTTCATAGCTCATCATATTTACACCTCCTGGATACAGAGTGGACCCTGGCCATGGCAAAAGCAGGCAAGGAGCTACTTTGAAGCTGAAGTTCCAAAGCAGGAGATACGGGGAAAACAATCAGCTGCTACAGAGCTCTGAATATCATGTGAACCCAGTGCCACTTGAACTTTATTTAGTAGAAGATTGGCCTGAGACACTTAATATAGAAATCCCAGCCATCATGTGAGAATTCCATTCCGTGCAAGTACAAATACAAGAAAATTTGGGAATGTTCACTTTGGCTTGTGTTATGCTAAGTCATCTCACTTCTTTCCCATCTAATTTATGAATCAGAACACCAACAATATATACCAGTTTATTAACTAATGAATCAGGAGCAACAAGCCCATCCATCTACCCATCTGCATGGATTTGAGCTTTATTCAGTAGTACTTTGCCTTGGAAATGGTCCAGGTTATTTTGGAAACGGATATTCAATTCAAATGATGACAGCCATTGGCACTCACTCTGGGGCTCAGGAGGGAAACCACGCCCTTCTAGGCTATTGCTGACGCCATCCCTCCAGAATGCAGCTGTCTCGGGTGGAGGCTCTGGGACAGCTGCTTCTGGCTAAGGCTGCCCATTTGGGAGAAGGGGACATTGAAATTGCAAGAAGAGTCATAGCTGAGAGAGATCCTGCACATATGTGTGGCAGGAATCCTACAGCAGACAAGATTTTGACAATGGACAAGTCACTCACCTTCTAACATGTCCACTTTCCTGTGGATGAAGTGGAATTTTCCAAAAGCCAGGAGTACAGTGCTGCCTGTTACTCTTGTGAATATCTCAATCTCTTGGTGAACTACTGGTATTATAAAGGGGTGCCGTATTAGCGGAGGTGCAAACAAAATGCTTCAGTGCTTTTGATTCCTTTGGCTAAGGATAGATCTTAATTTTGAATATTTTTTTTCCTACTAGGGCCAATTTAAAAAAAAATCAAGTTTGCATTCACATGTTTAATAATTCCAGTTATACTTTTAGCATTAAAAAATATGCTTGTCTTGGAGACTATTTTTTAACATTTCAGAATCTACAAAACCAGCTTAAATACAGCATGACTATACTGCTACGCCTCTGAAAAACTTTGTATTTGAGTCCTGGCACCTCTGAGGCTTCTTCATGTTGGTGGTTTTTATTTTCCTTTTCACTGACCATGCATGCTACTCTGTGTGAAATATGGTTTGTGAAATAGGTTGTGTCAGTGCTATCTGTATGCCTTAAAACAAAGTATTATGCTGTTGAGAAAAAGCAAAACAAGGATAGGTCTTTAACAAAGACTATTTAGGCTGCTGCCGCCTAATATAATTCTTATCAGTGAAGTCTTCACTTTGTTGGAAAACAGTGCCTGACACTCCCTTGTGTCCTGCCTGGTGGGACTTCCCTACAGCCCCTTGGGCTGTTTTCCAGGCTCTGCACTGCAGTGAAGGCGTGTTTGTCTTATGAGGGGATGTGCACTGCACTTTCACCTGTATTACCTCACTCCCCAGAACCACCTTAGGAGATGGATGACATTATCCCTGTTTTTGAGAGATGGAGGACGCGCTTCAGAAATTTTAAGAAACTCAAACAAGGTCACACTGGTAGTGAGTAGTAAAGTCAGAATTCCAGGCCTGGTTTTCCAGTACCAAATCCAGTGCTTATTCTCACAGACCATGGGTCAAATCCATCCCGCCTCCTGCTGTTATAAATAAAGTTTTATTGGAATACAGCCACACCCATTCATTTCCATATTTTCTGACTGCCTTCCAGCTACAACTGCGGAATTGCAACGGAGACTGTATTGCCCTCAAAGCCTGAAATAGTTATTATTTTCCGCTTCGTGGGAAGAGTTTGCCAAACCCTGCCCTAAGCCATAGCTGAAGGAGCATCCAGGTTTTGTCTGTCAGTACGTTCCCCACTGCCCCCGCCCAACCAGGAATGCCTTTGTGATGCAGTTCTTGCTCTTTTGTAAAGGTGGGGCTGGGGGTGGTGGCTTGTGCCTGTAATCCCAGCACTTTGGGAGGCTGAGGCGGGCAAATCAGTTGAGATCAGGAGTTTGAGACCAGCCTAGACAACACGGCAAAACCCTGTCTCTACAAAAATTACAAAAACTAGCTAGGCCTGGTGGGACACGCCTGTAGCCCCGTCTCCTTGGGAGGCTGAGGTGGGATGATTGCTTGAGCCTGGGAGACAGAGGTTGCAGTGAGCTGAGATTGTGCCACTGCACTCCAGCCTTGGTGACAGAGTGAGACTCTGTCTCCAAAAAAAAAAAAAAAAAAAAAAAAAAAAAAAAAAAAAGTGGCGGGAGCCACACAGTGAAAAAGAGCATATGTGCCGGGGCAGCCCAGCTGTGCCTTATTGTCTGCTCTCTGGCCCTGTGGTGGGCTGAAAATTCTTACCATACTCCCATCCAGATGTAGAGTCTGTAACCTTTCCCCTTGAATCTGGGTTGGCCTGGTGATGTATTTTGACCAATAATAGTTTGCGGTAGAAGTGACACTGTGTAACTTTTAAAATTGAGTCTAAAGAGATCTGTAATTTCTGTCTCATACTTTGAACACCCCTTCTTGGGATCCAGCCAGCATGTGAGAAGCCCTGGTGGCCATGTGGAAATTATATCCACGTGAGAGAGAGGCCCAGTCATCCCTTTCAGAGCACTAGAGATGGGAGGGAACGCATTTTACATGCCCAGCCCTTATTACTCTCTGACCTGAGGGAGATCACAAATGCCTTCTGTATTGGGTGGTAATGATACATCACAAAAATGCGAATGCTCGCAGCCGGGCGGGCGCTGTGGCTCAAGCCTGTAATCCCAGCACATTTCAAGCCTAGGTGGGTGGATCCCTTGAGCCCAGGGGTTTGAGACCAGCCTGGGCAACATAGCAAGACCCTGTCTCTACCAAAAATACAAAAATTAGCCAGTCTTATAACCCGGTCTCAAATGAATAAATAAATAGAGGGATATGAATTTAAAAAAAAACTTTTAAAAAGAATTCTCTTACAGTCTTATGTTAATGTTGGAAGATTAAGAAATAAAATAAATTTTTGAACTTGCTGTCTGAGTTACCCAAATGTAATTTCTAAGAACTCTAAAATATTATCACCTAGAATCTAGGAAGCTACCATGTGATCCTAGACTAATAGCATAGAATGAATGTTGCTTCATTATGAACTCATTATGGAAATACAAGTACATAATAAATACTTTAAGCAGACTATAGCATATTTCCTAAAATACTGAAGTTAAAATATTTGTGCTAGACTTCCTGAAATGAAAAGCTTTTCTCATAATGATTTGTGAATTAATTTTACCATAGAATAGAAAGGGTATATTTTTAGTGGGTTAAGTAGCTATACTTAAAAAAAAAAATACAGGCCGGGCATGGTGGCTCACACCTGTAATCCCAGCACTTTGGGAGGCCGAGGCGGGCAGATCACGAGGTCAGGAGATCAAGACCATCCTGGCTGACACGGTGAAACCCCGTCTCTACTAAAAATAACAAAAAATTAGCCAGGCGTGGTGTCAGGTGCCTATAGTCCTAGCTACGCGGGAGGTTGAGGCAGGAGAATGGCGGGAGGCTGAGGCAGGAGAATGGTGTGAATCCGGGAGGCGGAGCTTGCAGTGAGCTGAGGTCACGCCACTGCACTCCAGCCTGGGTGACAGAGCAAGACTCTGTCTCAAAAAAAAAAAAAAAAAAAAAAAATTAGCTGGGCATGGATGCACACACCTGTAACCCCAGCTACTCGGGATTCTGAGGCACGAGAACTGTTTGAACCTGGAAGGTGGAGGTTGCAGTGAGCCAAGATCGTGCCACCGCACTCCGTCCTGGGCCACAGAGCGAGACTCCCATCTCAAATAAATAAATAAAATAAGATAAATAAAAATACGGATTGAGTATCCCTTTGCCAAAATGCTTGGAACCAGAAGTGTTTTAGATTTCAGATTCTTTTGGAATTTAGAATATTTGCATTATACTTTGCTGATTGACCATCCCAAGTTTGAAATTCTGAAATCCAAAATACTTCAATGAGTATTTCCTTTCAACACCATGCCAGTGCTCAAAAGTTTTGGATTTTGGAGCATTTTGGGTTTTGAATTTTCAGATTTGGGGTGCTCAGCCTGTGATTATGTTGTGTAAAGGCTATTCAGTTTGATATTAATCAGACAATATCAAACCGAATAGCCTTTACCCAACATAATTGGGCCACAGAATTGTGGAAGTACTGGAATAGTTTTATTTATTTTTTAAGAAACAGGGTCTCATTTTGTTGCGCAGGCTGGAGTGCGGTAGTGCCATCATGACTCACTGCAGCCTCGACCTCCTGGGCTCAAGCTATCCTCTCACCTCAGCCTCCCAAGTATCTGGGACTATAGGCATGTGCCACCACACCCGTCTCATTTTTAATTTTTTTATAGAAATGGTGTTCCACTATGTTTCCCAGGCTGGTCTCCAACTCCTGGGCTCAAGTGATCCACTCGCCTCAACCTCCCAAAGTGCTGGGATTATAGGCTTGAGCCACCACACCTGGCTATCTCTTGAATCCTAACTCCATGTTGAGCTTTTAAAGGGTTTTCTTATTCCTTGTGCCAAAAATGCCTTTTCTACCCTTCCAACAGAACAAACCCCTATTAAAGTTTTAGTTGAGGAGGCTGGGTCCAGTGGCTCACGCCTGTGATCCCAGCATTTTGGGAGGCTGAGGCAGGCAAATCGCTTGAGGCCAGGAGTTCAAGACTGGCCTGGCCAACATGGCAAAACCCGGTCTCTGCTAAAATTCCAAAGATTAGCCAGGCATGGTGGCGCACACCTGTAGCCCCAGCTATTTGGGAGGCTGAGGCACGAGAATCTCTTGATTTTTGGAGGCGAAGGTTACAGTGAGCTGAGATTGTGCCACTGCACTCCAGCCTAGGCAATAGAGTGAGACTCTGTCTCAAAAAAAAGAAAGTTTTAGTTGTGAAGGGGAAGCTCTGAAGTGTGTTAGAACCCCTAAGTTCATGGAGGGATTCACTTGCTCTGAAATGGGATGGTCATGGAGAGAGAGAGAGAGAGCGCCCAGCGTGGGAAGGCTGGGTGTGGACATCGACCCCCACCCCCACCCCAAGCAGCAAGGTCATGAGCTGTGCAGAAGTGGGACCTCCCGCCGTTGGTGCTTCTGGAAGTAGCGCCCAGCAAGGACCAGTGAGGAGCTAGTATTCCTTAGCTTAGGCACGGCTCAGTCCTCCCTGCCTACCATGCATGCAGTTCGTAGCCTGTGTGTTTCCTGTTTTCATTTCCTATCTTGCTATTACTTTTATGCATTGGCTTATCACAGCCCACTCACTCTAAGGCCATCTTGCCATCCCATGACATGGTCACTGAAGGCCCAGCTGTCACTGTTTATTCACTTGGTGTGTACATGACTGTTTGGACCCGTTTCCTAGTAACGGCCCTGTTAATTTCAATGAGAAAGGCTAATGGGGTGCCTTTTTCAGGGGCTGGGGGGAGGGATGATGTGCTCATTTTAGCCCCTCTGTGTCTTTGGTCCTTGACCTCACTGTTTCCCGGGGGATTCTTATACAGAGGCTCTTGGCTTCTTCCCTCAATACCACACATTCCTAATTATTTGTGCTACTTCTTGAGTAATCTTGAGGTCTGCTTTGGATTACTTATCAAAAGTGGCTGATAAAATTTGAGCTGTCGTTTCCCAGATGTGTGTGTTAGTGCTTCGTAGAGAATTTCTTCTTTGTACTCAAGTTGATTTAAGTCTAGAATCTGACTTTTAATTGTGGACCAAGCAAAACCCCCTTGCCTCTCTAGAGATTATTTAGAATTAATAAAATCAAGTACTTTTTCACACGAGCCTGAAGGAATTGTTAACTGAAGGAACTTTTATGTGGTACAGTTTTTTTCTGAAAATTAGGTATTTAAGGACTTTGTCAATTATGGTTAAGCACATTTTTTATTAAAAAGAACAAGATATGTAGCTAAGTGGCTGTGTCCAGGCTGCGATGTTTCTTCTCACTCGATCCTACAGTGAAGTCAAAATATAGTGACAGATTCAGTTTCCATAGCTGCAGAATCTGTTTTCAAAAACACAAGGCTGTGATTTCACTGTAGTTCAGTGCACACTGAGAAGCTAATATGGAAATAGAAATGAAACTTTTCAAAATACATGCCTTAAAACAAAAACTTCCAGTTCCCCTTTAGTGCTTAGATGAGTTTTTTTTTGTTTGTTTTTCAGGCTTTGTAAGTTTTGCAGATTAATTTCAGAAGTTGACGGCGATGTGATCCTGGTGGACTGTCATTCTGTAGTGTTAGTCAGGAAGCCCCTCACACACTTTCTTCTCATTTCCTAATGCGACAGTTGGTTCAGTGAATATCTATTGTGCTTTATAGGTTGATATTGATATGTTTGTAATTGGCCTATCACGTAGTTAGTTTTTTTTTCTTTTTTGGCAATCAGCTTTTTCCATGTGAATTTTCAAAAAATGTATTTATTTATTTAGAAGCAGGATCTTATGGCCAGGCGCAGTGGGTCACTCCTGTAATCCCAGCACTTTGAGAGGCTGAGGCGGGCAGATCATCTGAGGTCAGGAGTTCGAGACCAGCCTTGCCAACATGGTGAAACTCCGTCTCTACAAAAGTACAAAAATTAGCCGGGCGTGATGGTGGGTGCCTGTAATGGGAGACTGAGGCGGAAGATCCCTTGAACCTGGGAGGCGGAGGTTGCAGTGAGCCAAGATCATATCACTGCACTCCAGCATGGGCGAGAGAGCGAGACTCTGTCTAAAAAAAAAAAAAAAGAAGAAACAGGATCTTACTCTGCCACCCAGGCTGGAGAGCAGCAGTGGTGTGATCATAGCTCACTGCAGCCTTGAACTCCTAGGCTCAAGCAATCCTTCTACTTTAGCCTCTCAAGTAGCTGGGACTACAGGCGTGCCACCATGTCCAGCTAACTTTTTTTCTTTTTTAATCTTTTGTAGAGACTGAGTTTCACTATGTTGCCCAGGCTGGTCTCGAACTTTTGGCCTTAAATGATCCTTCCGCCTTGGCCTCCCGAAGCACTGTGATTACAGGCATGCCACTGCATGTGGTCCATTAGCTGTAGTTAAGAGAAAAGAGTTGGGTTGGTTATTTTCAGTGCCTTGGGCATAAAGAGTGAATCATTAAGTTCATTTTGCACTCTTTGAGTTTTACCATGTTCCAGGCACTGAGGACACAACAGTGAACTAAAACAGGTAGAAGTGAGTCTTTAAGGAATGAAATATAATTTGTCTCTACTTGAAATTTGCACATAGTCTGTTTGTAGGACAATACCTATTGAAATAGGGTCTCCATTTCGCCAACAAGTTAACCCTTACTACTTATGGGAAATTACCTCAGTGGTAACTGTAGAGCAGTCATTTATTGAACATTAACTGTATGCTTAGAGTGCATTTTTCTTTACATTATTGTATTAGCTCATTTAATCCTTGTAACAGCTTCCCATTTTATAGATGAGAAAACTGAGGGTTGTAGGGGTTAACTGATTTTAACTTGGCCAACATCATACAGTGACCTATTCTGACTGTGTCTTTCTGTCCCTACAGGATTTGAACTTATAGTGGAAGTGCTTTAGGAAATGCATTTGTGTCTGTGTAGTCATGGTTAGGAAATGTGCTCATGTCAGGCTGTTTAAAAGTTGTGGAGGCTAGGCATGGTGACTCATGCCTGTAATCCCAGCACTTTGGAAGCTGAGGTGGGTGCATTACTTGAGCACAGGAGTTTGAACAACATAGTGAGACCCTGACTGTGTATATACACACACACACACACAATTAGCTGGGCGTGGTGGTGCATGCCTGTAGTCTCAGCTAGAGGTGGGAGGATTGCTTTAGCCCGGGAGGTCAAGGCTGCAGTGAGACTTGCTTGTGTCACTGTACTCCAGCCTGGGTGACACAGCAAGACCCTGTCTCAAAAAAAAAAAAAAAAAAGAAAAGAAAAGTTATGGGTGGGTCGGATGGTGCAGTGGTGCTAAGCTCACTTAGCTGTCAACAGGGGAGGGCTGGGTTTGTCATGTTGGAGGTCAGACAAGTACCTAATAAGGAGGTAACTGAGGACTGTTGGATGTATTTCTCTGGGTGGGGATGGGCTGCCTGTGAAGATGAAATTCTATTGGAAATATTCTTTAATTATATTTTTACATGTCTCACTTTTATTTAAATAGGGATACTATATTCTGTACTTTGTTTTGTGACCTGCCATTTTCCCACTTAATCTATCTCTAGAGCGTCTTTTCTTGGCCACCATGTGATTCTCTGCAGTGTTACTGGAAATGGCGTTGTGGTGAAAAATGTGCAGACATGATATATGGGAGGACCATGCCTTATTTAATCAAAATCAGTATTATTAGACGTTTTCATTTTCCAATTTTTAACAGTTATATAACTGCTGAGAAAAGTTACATCTTTGTATGCAGTTATGATTTTTCTTAGAAAATAACTGAAGAAGTGGAATTGCTTTTTTTTTTGAGACAGAATTTTGTTCTGTCACCCAGGCTGGAGTGCAGTGGCACAGTCTCCCCTCACTGCAACTGCTGCCTCCCGGGTTCAAGCGATTCTCCAGCCTCAGCCTCCCCAGTAGCTGGGATTACAGGTGCCCGCCACCACACCTGGCTAATTTTTGCATTTTTAGTAGAGACAGGGTTTCACCATGTTGGCCAGGCTGGTCTCAAACTCCGGACCTCAGGTGATCTGCCCGCCTTGGCCCCACAAAGGCCGGGATTACAGGTTTAATCCACTGTGCCCAGCCTGGAATTGCTTTTGATTCATGTTCCTGGGTGTGAGTGAGCTTGTTACCTGCACCCTTGTCAGCAGCAATAATTATTATAATAATTATGAATAATAATAATTATTGTAATTAATTATAATAATTATGAATAATAATTATAATTAATTATATTATAATATAATTATAAAATAATATATAAATATAAAATAATATAAATAATTATTTATAATTAATATAATTAATGCCAATTTGACAGATAACATGATAGTATCTCATACTTGTTTTATTTTTCATTTCTTTGATCACTAGTGACATTTTTTTCCTGAAAACTTTTATTACTGAATTTTATTGTTGTTGCTGTTGTTTTGAGACAGGATCTTACTCTGTCACCCAGGCAGGAGTGTGGTGGCGCCATCATGGCTCACGGCAGCCTTGAACTCCTGGGCTAAAGCAATACTCCCATCTCAGCCTCTCAAGTAGCTGGGACCACAGGTGCGCACCGCTGTATCTGGCTAATTTTGTTTATTTTTTGTAGAGACGAGGCCTCACTATGTTGCCCAGGCTGGTCTCCAACTCCTGGGCTCAAGCAATCCTCCTGCCTTGGTCTTCCAAAGTGTTGAGATTACAGGCATGAGTCACCATGCCCAGCACTGAATTGTCTTTAATAAAGATACAGAAGGTGTGGCACAGTAGCTTGTACCTGCTGGTTCTTTTTATGTCCCAACTGTTTGTTCTGATAAATTTTAAATCTGTAAGTGGTGAAATAAGAATACAGTGAAGTACATTGATGTTTATATTATGCATTTATTAGCATGTTTGCCAGGAGCTATTGTAATAAACAGCCTTGGGTTCAACACCAGCTTCACCTGTTGGTTCTTAGGGCTGTGGGCAAGTTACCTCCGGCCCTAGTTTCCCCATTGGTGACTTGAGGAGGGTGATGTTGTGGGCCTCATGGGCTGCTGTGAGTTTTTGGACAAATAACTCCTTGGGGTAATGCACCCAGGCCTGGCTAAGCACACAGTCACTTTGCAGTAAGTGGCAGCCAATATTGCTCTTTTCCTTGTTGGAGTCATGATTTTTTAAAAGTCAAGTTCCTCCTAGGGAGTGAGTGCAGTGAAAGCCAGGACCTAAGGAGGAATCACAAACAGAACTGTTCTCTTCCTCTCCTACCCATGTCCCATATTCCTGGACCTCTTTCTCACTCTAGTTATTTTGTTAACTTTATCCTAGGCTGTGACAGCTTGGCAGCCGCTGTTTTTGGCTGGATAAGGTTCATTCCTAATCCAGGCCTGTTCACTGGGAGGCATGAGGCCCCATGTGCTTGCCTTCCCATAGATACCCACTCTTGGTAGGGCGTGGTGGCTCATGTCTGTAATCCCAGCACTTTGGGAGGCTGAGGTGGGCTGATCACCCAAGAGCAAGAGTTTGAGACCAGCCTGGCCAACATGGTGAAACCCCGTCTCTACTAAAAATACAAAAATTAGCTGGTTTTGGTGGTGGGTGCCTGTAATCCCAGCTACTTGGGAGGCTGAGGCAGGAGAATTGCTTGATCCTGGGAAATGGAGGTTGCAGTGAGCTGAGATCGCACTATTGCACTCTAGTCTGGATGACAAGCGAAAGTCTGTCTCAAAAAAAAAAAAAAAAAAAAAAGATACCCACTCTCTCTCCCCCTTTTCTCTCTCCCCCAGAGACCCCCTGCCATTCAGAGTGATGACACATGCAATGTGGGCTGCAGGCCATCCTGCTTCGGGACATCTAACCCTTCTCAGGCAAAGTTTTCCTCTTCAAAGCAATAGTTTTTCAGCCTGGAGTCTCAGATTTCCAACAGGGATTTGGGATGAGGTTACCACTCCTACCACCCTTCCTGGCTTTGGCCAGCCTCCAGAATTCCTCCTGGTGTCCTGAGAATGTGGAGAGAACCCTGCTTCAGGTTCTGATTTTCTGATTGGATGTTACAGTGAGGCATGTAATATCCTGCTGGGATGCCTCTCTGAGAACTGCCTCCATCCTGCCAGCTGCCTGTCAGGCTGGCGTCGTGCCCCTTGGCTGGCAGTATTAAGCGTCCGGAGGCCACTATGTACCCAAAACAGCAAGCCCGTTGGCCTGGTTTGCTGGAGAAGCCCCTTTGCAGAGCAATGTCCTGTGGTCACCATTCCTACACTGGCCTGGGAGTGCTGTCTCTCTCGGGAGTCGCCAGCCAAGTTTTGAATGTCTGACTCAGCTTTTTGGGTCTTTCAGGTGGTGCATCTTCACTGGACCTGGGCCAGCTGGTCTCACTGAACTTGCTTTGTGCCGGAAAGCTCTGCTCGTAAAGGTTCCATTGTAAATGAAAGAGGAGGCCGGCTGTACGCAGGCTCTGCAGCTCAGCCTCTTAGCCTGGTTTCCTGTGGCAGGAGAGGGAGCTATTTATGGCATTTTATAAATCTGCTGCCATCAGCCAGGGAGAGATGCAGACCGTTATGTAAGGCTGTCAGTGTGCAGCTTTTTTTTTTTTTTTTTTCTCTTTTTCTTCCTCATTTTGGGAGACAGGCGTGAGCTTACAGAAGGCAGCGTGGTTTGGGATTTCTTTTCTCTCAGTTGCAGCAGAATTATTTTTGGAAACGGGGATTTGGTCACATGACAGCAGTTTTCATTCATGAGATGTGGATCGATTAAATGGATTTCTCTTTACTTCATAGGTGTTTACTGAGGGCAGTGCATGTGTTGGGGTGTTTGCTTCTGTCCTAAACAAGGTTTAGAGAAGAGAGAGGGCTGGATTCTGGAACTAAATTGGGTCAGAGTTATTTTTCTCCAGTTGCCTTGAGTTGTGGAATTTTTCTTTGAGTGACCGTTGATTTATTATTTGGGGGGATTCACTTTTTCCAGGGCCAGAGAAAGGTTTAGTCTTAAAAGTGGCATTTATTTTGTGTTTATCTGTGTGCGTATGTGTGTTTGTGTGTTCGTGGGCCTGAGTGTATATGAAATGAGAGCAAGAGAGGACAGACACTCATGACAGCATGCACGTGCAGCCCCCAGTCCACATACAAGTCTGCGCTGAAGTCATTCGAGCAGAATCTGTAACAGGGGCTGCCTGGGGCCCCTAGCTGTTCTGGCTTGTGCTGTTCAGGAGGCCCTGGGGGCTCTCCCAGGAGTTCACAAGAGGCTCTGGCAGTTGTCCTTGACCCTTTGTCATCTCCTTTCCTGTGCCTTTGGTTACCCTGACACTGCTCCGACTTTCTGACTGTAGTTGCTGCTGTCGGCTCGTCTAAATCTTTCTTATTTTGTGGGTGGTCACACACACCCTCTTCCAAGATGCTGCTTCCCTTCACAGCATAGTGTAGCAGTAGTTGCAGTTTTCCAGTGATCAGAAATGCTTCCCAGTCCTACATCTACAATTATTTGAGATAAACTTTGATTAAGTCACTTAATCTTTGCCAAAGCCTTTTCCCCAACCCCTGCCTCACAAAATGGGGATGATTCTATGAAGCTCTAGCATATGATTATTGTACGGGCAGGACCTGTGGCCTAGGGCATGTGAAAGCCCATCGTGAGCTGTATAGCATGAGGGTCCTGTGAGGCCGATAACGGCTTCTTGACAGCCTTGCTTTTTTGCTCACCTGGCATTGTTGCTGTAAACCTGCAACTCATCTCCTCATCTCCCACCTGTTCAACTTTTACATGATATTTTCCACTGCGCAGCCACTTGTCCAGTTATTTAAGGAGCTGACCCGGACTGATGGGCGTGCCAGAAAGGTCAAATGAGGTAGGAGAGTGGTAAGATGAAAGATGGGAGGAACAGACCTCTTTGCATGGTTGCCTGTCAGCTGCCCCCAACCCAACTTGACCCCGGAGTTCAGACCCCATCATTGTCCTAGCTGGAGTATGCATATTTCATATATGGACTTGAGCAGTCTCAGCGAGTCTTTGCTTTGAGTTCCTTTGCCCCTATTACGACAAGAGGGTTGTTTTAAGAGAGAGTGGACAGATGTAGGAGAATGGTCAGTGGTCAAGGATCACATGGAATGTCCGATTCTCCACTGGACCATGAGCTCCTTTAAGAACAGTGTTACTTAGAGCCATCATAGGGCAAGCAGTGTCTTTGGATCCATTCAAAGCTAGACTCGCATCCTAGGCAATGTTTAGTCTCTGTGTTTCCTCTCTTGTAAAAAGTGGGTGCTGATATTACTTTATAGGTTGTAAGCCTTAAACAGGGTCATGCATGTTAATTACTGAGCATAGTGCCAGACCACTGGCCTGTTTTACAATTACAAGAGTGCTGGGGCTGTCGACACTTTAAAAGAGCACATGTTGGTCTCATCACCTTCTACGCAGGCATCAGTTTGCTCAGAAAAGAAGCTGTAAAATGGCAAGAAAAAGAATTGCCCTGGCTAGAGAACAGGGAGACTGTAGGGCTGGTTGCAGCTTAAGCAAGGCCCTTCATGAGTGAGCTGGCCACAGATGAGAGACAAGGTCTTGGAGTGCCCACCCTGATTCCAAGTGACTGTCTGCAAGTTAGCTAGCCTTCTACGGTGATTGTTCCTCAGATAGAAACAAAATGTTGAAAACATGCCTTCATTTAATGTTCAGCAGCAAAATGCTTATGATCCCAAGGGTAAGTCTCAGACTAGTTTTGTTTTTTTTTTCCAACTTTTATTTAGGTTCAGGTAGTACATGTATAGGTTTATTACATGGGTAAATGGCCTGTCACAGGGGATTGGTGTACAGATAATTTCATCAACTAGGTAATTAGCACTGTACCTAATGGAATGGGTAGTTTTTCAATCCCCACCCTCCTCCTACGCTCCACCTTCAAGTAGGCCCCATCGTCTGGTGTCTGCTGTTCCCTTCTTTGCGTCCATGTGTATTCAGTGTTTAACTTCCACTTACAAATAAGAAAATGTGGTATTTGGTTTTCTGTTCCTGCATTAAATCACTTTGGATAATGGCCTTCAGCTCCATCCATGTTGCTGCAAAGGACATTATTTTGTTCTTTTTTTATGGCTGCGTAGCATTCTGTGGTATATGTCCACATTTTCTTTGACCAGTCCACCACTGATAGCCATCTAGGTTGATTCCATGTCTTTGCTATTGTTTATTATTATTTTAAAAATTTAAAAAAATTTTTAATTAAGGGATGAGGTCTGGCTGGGTGTGGTGGCTCACGCCTATAATCCCAGCTACTCTGGAGGCTGAGGTATGAAAATTGCTTGAACATGGAAAGGGGATGTTGCAGGGAGCT
This sequence comes from Pan troglodytes, assembly GCF_028858775.2. Taxonomy (NCBI): domain Eukaryota; kingdom Metazoa; phylum Chordata; class Mammalia; order Primates; family Hominidae; genus Pan; species Pan troglodytes. The sequence goes on from NC_086015.1 coordinate 46,092,001, forward strand.
GAGATAGCGCCATTGCACTCCAGCCTGGGTGACAGAGTGAGACTCAGTCTCAAAAAAAAAAAAAAAAAAAAAAAAAAAAAAAAAAAAAAAAGAATGAGGTATTACTATGTTGCCCAGGCTGGTCTTGAACTCCTGGGCTCAAGTGCTATTGTGAAGAGTGCTGCGATGAAGATACATGTGCATATGTGTTTATGGTAGAATGATTTCTATTCCTTTGGGTATATGCCCAGTAATGGGATTGTTGGGTTGAATGGTAGTTCTATTTTAAATTCTTTGATAAATCTCCAGACTGCTTTCCACTGAGGCTGACCTAATTTATAATACATTTCTACCAGCAGTGGATAAGCATACCGTTTTCTCCTCAAGCTCACCAGCATCCATTACTTTTTGACTTTTTAATAGCCATTCTGACTAGTGTGAGATGGTGTTTTATTGTGGTTTTGCTTTGCATTTCTCTGATGATTAGTGATGTTGAGCTTTTTTTTCATATGCTTTTTGGCCATGTGTATGTCTTCCTTTGAGAAGTGTCTGTTCATGGCCTTTGCCCATTTTTAAAATTTTTAAAATTTTATTTTATTTTATTTTTTTGAGACAGAGTCTTGCTCTGTTGCCCAGGCTGGAGTGCAGTGGCACGATCTCGACTCACTGCCACCTCTGCCTCCCAGATTCAAGCAATTCTCTTGCCTCAGCCTCCCGAGTATCTGGGATTACAGGTGCCCATCACCACACCCAGCTAATTTTTTATATTTTTAGTAAAGATGGGGTTTCATGATGTTGGCTAGGCTGGTCTCAAACTCCTGACCTCAGGTGATCCACCCGCCTCAGCCTCCCAAAGTGCTGGGATTACAAGCGTGTGACTGCACGCAGCCTCCTTTGCGCATTTTTAAACGTTTTTGTTTCTTGTAAATTTGTTTAAGTTCCTCATAGATTTGGGATATTAGACCTTTTTTTTTTTTTTTTTTGAGATGGAGTTTCCCTCTTGTTGCTCAGGCTGGAGTGCAATGGTGCGATCTTGGCTCATGGCAACCTCTGCCTTCTGTGTTCATGTGATTCTCCTGCCTCAGCCTCCCCAGTAGCTGGGTTTACAGGTGCTTGCCACCAGGCCCAGCTAATTTTTGTATTTTTAGTAGAGATGGGGTTTCACCATGTTGGCCAGGCTGGTCTCGAACTCCTGACCTCAGGTGATCCACCCACCTCGGCTTCCCAAAGTGCTGGGATTACAGGTGAGAGCCACCAGGCCTGGCCAGATATTAGACTTTTATCAGAGGTATAGTTTGCAAAAATTTTCTCCCATTCTGTGGGCTCTCTGTTTATTGATAGTTTCTTTTGCTGTGCAGAAGCTCTTTAGTTTAATTAGATCCCACTTATCAATTTTTGTTTTTTGTTGTAATTGGTTTTAGAGTCTTTGTCATGAAATCTTTGCCAGGGCTCATGTCTAGAATGGCATTTTCTAGGTTTTCTTCTTAAATTTTTATAGTTTTAGCTTTTACATTTTATTCTTTAGTCCATCTTGAGTTGATTTTTTTATGTGGCAGAAGGAAGGGGTCTAGTTCCAATCTTCTGTATATGGATAGCCAGTTATCCCAGCACCATTTATTGAATAGGGAGTCCTTTCCCTATTGCTTGTTATTGTTGGCTTTGTGAAAGATCAGATAGTTGTAGATGTGCAGCTTTACTTCTGGGCTCTGTAACCTGTTCCATTGATTTATGTGTTTGCTTTTGTACCAGTACCATGCTGTTTTAGTTACTGTAGCCTTGTAGTATAGTTTGAAATCAGGTAAGTGTGATCCTTCTAGCTTTGTTCTTTTTGCTTATAATTGCTTTGGCTATTTGGGCTTTTTGTTGTTTTTGTTGTTCCAAATGAATTTTAGAATAGTTTTTTTCTAATTATGTGAAGAATATCATTGGGAGTTTTACAGGAATAACATTGAATCTGTAAATTGCTTTGGGCAGTATGGTTATTTTAATTATATTGATTCTTCCTATCCATGAGCATGGAAAGTGTTTCTTTTTTTCTTTTTACCTCGAGACAGAGTCTTGCTCTGTCATCCACACTGGAGTGCAGTGGCATGATCTAGGCTCACTGCAACCTCTGCCTCCTGGGTTCAAGCAATTCTTTTGCCTCAGCCTCCCAAGTAGCTGGGATTACAGATGTGTGCCACCATGCCCAGCTAATTTTTGTATTTTTAGTAGAGACAGCGTTTCACCATGTTGGCCAGGCTGGCCTTGAACTCCCGACCTCAAGTGACCCACCCACTTTGGCCTCCCGAAGTGTTGGGATACAGGCATGAGCCACCATGCCTGGACTGTTTTTCCATTTGTTTGTGTCATCTCTGATTTCTTTCAGCAATGTTTCATAATTCTCATTGTAGAGATCTTTCACCTCCTTGGTTAGCTGTATTCCTAGGTATTTTGTTCTTTTTGTGGCTGTTGTGAATGGGACTGAGTTCTTAATTTGGCTTTCAACTTGGACATTATTGGCGTATAGAAATGATACTGATTTTTGTACATTGATTTTGTGTCCTGAAACTTTACTGAGAGTATTTGTCAGAACTAGGAGCCTTTGGACAGAGACTGTGGGGTGTTCTAAGTATAGAATGATATTGTCTGTGAAGAGAGAGAGCGTCTCAGACTTTTATCCAGTTTCAGACCTACCATCCCAGGCCTGGCAGCCACCCACTTTCGTTGTGTCTACTTCTTCTGCAGCTTGACAAGTGGGTGGTGGCACCACGTTTTGTAGACGAAAGAAATTTCAGAACCTGGCCAGAGGCTGCTGTCAGTAGGTAATGGTTGAGGTGGGACTAAATCCAGGCCTGTCTGGTATGTTAGATCTAAATCTGACCTTCTGGGGCAAAGGGTCTGAATGGCTGTGAGGTGACTCTGGTTTGCCTTCCCACTAAGCTGGGGTAACATGGGGGCTCCAGAGACAGTTTATGCCTTCAGAATCAAAGGCCCCTGTGGGAGGCAAATCTAAACTCATCCCCTCAAGATTTCTACCCACTAGTTATTCAGTCAAGCACGGATCTAGATACTTCTGTAAAGGGACTGTGCCGTGCAGATGGAATTAGAACTATTAATCCCTTGACCTTAAGATAGGGAGATTGTCCTGGATGATCTAAGTGGGCACCATGTTTTGAGCCTGTAAAAACAGAAAAGGAAGGCAGAAGAGGAGGTTAGAAAGATGAGGCAGAGGCCGGGCGCGGTGGCTTATGCCTGTAATCCCAGCACTTTGGGAGGCTGAGGCAGGCAGATCATGAGGTCAGGAGATCGAGACCATCCTGGCTAACACAGTGAAACCCCATCTCTACTAAAAATACAAAAAATTAGCCGGGTGTGGTGGCGGGTGCCTGTAGTCCCAGCTACTCGGGAGCCTGAGGCAGGAGAATGGTGTGAACCTGGGAGGCGGAGCTTGCAGTGAGCCGAGATCAGGCCCCTGCACTCCAGCCTGGGAGACAGAGGGAGATTCCATCTCAAAAAAAAAAAAAAAAAAAAAAGAAAGAAAGAAAGATGAGGCAGAAGGGGAAGTCATGGAATTCCAAGTGTGAAAAGGATTCCATATGCTGTCATTGGCTCTGGAATGTGGGTGGGAGCCACTTGCAAAATCTGGAGAGAAGCCTCCAGGAGCTCATGGAAAGCATAAGGAACACAGGAACAAAGGCTAGTGCCCAGCTGACGGCCAGCAGGAAACAGGGACTTCAGTCCTACAACCACAAGGAACTGAATTAGACCGGCAGCCTGAATAAGTGTGGATATCAGTTCTTTCCCAGAGCCCCCAGTAATGGACTCACACCTGTGACACCTTGATTGGAGCCTGTTGAGATGCATGCTGGATTTCCAATATATGGAACTGTGATCTGATAAATGGCTATTATTTCAAGCCACTCAATTCGTGGCAATTTGTTACAGTAGTAATAGAACACTGACATAATCCCGGAGAACAATTAGTCCCTTTTTGAAAACTTTTGCCATACTTGGACCTGCTTGTTTAGAATTGCTGAGTAAAATCCCTTGGTATATCAGATGCCTCTGCCCAGAAAGAGGAAACCTTGAAAGCTCAGGTACCTGGCTGGCCATGGAGGGGATCGGATCACCCAGGACTAACTTCTCCTTGTCACCTTTTGGGCTTCAACCTGGTGCTCTGGTTCTCATTTTCTCCTTACAATCTCTGAGTTTGTCGTGAAGGAAGCTCCTTCTTTTTTTTTTTTTTTTTTTTTTTTGAGATAGAGTCTTGCTGTCTTGCCCAGGCTGGAGTACAATGGTGCGGTCTCGGCTTACTGCAACCTCTGCCTTCCAGGTTCAAGCAATTCTCCTGCCTCAACCTCCCAAGTAGCTGGGACTACAGGTGCTCACCACCATGCCTGGCAATTTTTTTGTATCTTTAGTAGAGATGGGGTTTTGCCATGTAGGTCAGGCTGGTCTCAAACTCCTGACCTCAGGTGATCCGCCCTCCTCGGCCTCCTAAAGTGCTAGGATTACAGGCGTGAGCCACTGCGCCCTGCTGGAAGCTCCTTTTTTTTTTGTTTGTTTTTTTAACCCCTTGCAAAATCAGTGATTTATTGTTTACAAAGGGCAGCTCTGTCTGCTCGTGATCTCCTACTGGAAGTTACCTGTGTGTGGGTGAGAATGGTTTCACAATCATTGCACCAGGGAGTGGAGAAGGACTTACCAGGGTGCACAAATCCTTCTGCATTTCCACCTGCCCTCTTTTGTACTTCCTGGAGTGGTATAGCTGGAAGGCAGTGTGTTGAAGGTTGCTCGATCCCTTCCTTGTCCAGATGAGGGGTCTGAGGCCCAGGGACATAACACAGTTTCCTCAGTGTCACACAGCTTTGAGTTTTAGTTCAGGTTCTGAGTCACAAAAATGACATAGGTTGAGGGTAGCGGGGAGAAAATATTGGGAACTTGCACACGTGTATTTTGTCAGCAAATTTGAGTTCAGTAGCAAACTGGCATAACGTTGAACAACCATGCGTTAAGTACTCTTGACAAACTGGGGGCCGGAATTGTTGATCATTGAGTTGAGAAGAGTGGGGCAGGGGACCTGGGCCACCCACCCCAGGCTCAGCTTCCATGTATACTTTATCCTACTACTATTCCTGGCACCTCTTTTGCTGAAAAATTGACCTGGTTGCAGAATTTCTCACTCCTCTGCTAAGAAAAATCCTGCCTTCCTGCAGCTCTCTAGGCAGAATTCAGTAAACTAAACAGAGGCGCTTTCATCTCTCAGGGCCATGCCATCCACTCTCACTTTTCTTAAGCCTTGTTTGTTTCCTCTGCCTGAAAGAAGCCTTTTGCCTGGTGTGCCAGGGTTTGCTGGAGCCAGAGAACATCCAGGGCAGTGGATGCTTTGTTCCTGAGCCCCTGTGAAACCTCAGAAATGCCTGTTTACATTAGAGTGAAGTTAGGCTGGCACCTTGGGGAAAGATTGTCACCTTTGCCCTACAAATTCCTGGGTGTCCCCAGAGGGCACATGCTGTGACTCATTCTTCAAGCTAGAAAGTGGGTGGAGGCCTTACAAACCAGCTTTTGAGTAGTCTATAAATGAGGTCTCCTGATCCTTGAATTGTATCTGGGTCATTTTACATGTTTGACTATTAAACTACTCTTTTTTTTGAGATAGGATCTCACTGTGTCACCCAGGCTGGAGTGGAGTGGCACACTCATGGCTCTCTACAGCCTCAACTTCCTGGGTTCAGGTGGTCCTCCCACCTCAACCTCCCTAGTAGCAGGGACCACAGACACATGCCACCAATCCTGGTCAATTTTTTGTATTTTTTTGTAGAGTTAGGGTTCCACCATGTTGCCCAGGCTGCTCTTGAACTCCTGGGCTCTGGCCATCCACCCGCCTGGGCCTCCCAAAGTGCTAGGATTATGGTGTGAGCCACTGGGCCTGGCCACTGTGAGCCACATTTGATGTATATTGGTCTGTGTTGAAAATGAAGTAAGGTTAAACTCGAGCCAGCCTAGAGAGCCCATGGGCTGTGGTCTGCATACTTGGAACACTTAGGAGTCCCTCAGGTGGTTTTCATTGATTTTTGTTAGTCCTCAAGGTTAGCAGTGTGAAATTTGGGAGTTTAGACCCTTTGATTCCAGTATAAATGATAGAACCTGGGCTTTAAAGCTTCAGGGGATCCTCAGAGTTATTTGCACCAAACCCCTTCTTTCATTTGTTGTTATTTATTCTACAGACATTTACTTAGTACCTAATATGTGCCAGCACCGGTCCATGCTTTCAAGGAGCTCACAATTTTCTGGGGGAGATCAGCCCTGGACAAATGGTGGTCGATGGACAATGCATGAAGCTTGTGTCTGAGATAGAGAGGCATTCCCCAAAATGTACTCCATGAAACAAATGCCATGTAGATAGGTATGTGGAGAAAGAATCCATAGTAAAGTAGGTTTGGAAATGCTGGCATATGAATACTATAGTAGAACCAAGAAAGGTGCCAGATTCTGAGAATCTGGAAATTATAATGTTAATGACAGTAATTATTTTGAGAATCTAATTTGTACTAGACACAGAGGTAAGTGCCTTATATGGATAAGTGCCTTACATTTTACAGAATTCAGTAGTTTGGATGTGCCATAATTTATAATTGTTTTTCTACGAATAGAAATTTGGTTGTTTTCCACTTGAATTTACTGGGTGAAAGCTTAGTTTTGTCATTTCAAGAGGGGCCTCTCAGGCTTCTGAATAGCTTTGCCAGTTGCTGTACATGTAAAGTGTTCTTTGGATTTCAGAACTGTGGCTTGTGTTTCCCTTTTGAGTCTTGAGTGAGGTGAGCATTTGCTGATGTCTCCAAATTTTGTTTTTTTCAGGAAGTGCTTATACTTAAAATATTTATTTTGTAGCAGTATGTTTCTGGGTTAAGTGTCTGGCAGCTATAAATGGAAACATAGATACTAGGAGGAGAAACAGTAGTGATTTAGGGCTATTGATCATGATTTAGGCCATCTCCCTCATTTTATAGGTAGTGAAAGCAAAAGTTATATAAAGCTTGGTTGTAAAACCTCTTTAAGAAATCTTCACATATTAGGGCCAGGCCTGGCAGCTCATGCCTGTAATCCCAGCACTTTGGGAGGCTGAGGTGGGTGGATCACTTGAGGCCAGGAGTTTGAGACCAGCCTGGCCAACATGGTGAAACCCCGTCTTTATCAAAAATACAAAAATTAGCCTAGTGTGGTGGTGCATGCCTGTAGTCTCAGCTACTTGGGAGACTGAGGCAGGAGAATTGCTTGAACCTAGGAGGCCAAGGCTTCAGTGAGCCGAGATTGCGCCACTGCACTCCAGCCTGGGAGACAGAGCACAAAACCTGTCTCAAAAAACAAACAAACAAAAACCAGAGAAATCTTTACATATTAGAGCCTTTGTTAAAAAAAAAAAAAACAAAAAACCAAAATCATATTGATTTAAATGAAACTGTCTTAGTTTTCAGAAGAACAATTGCATTTTGCAAAGGGAGAAAGTATTTCCAACTTCTATGTATGGATCAGATAGAATATGTCTAAGTACAAGTTAAAGAAGGCATGAATGAGGGTTCAATTTGTTAATGCATTTTAAAACCTTTTCAAGACCACATTCGTCATCTACTGTTTTTCTGCCTACAGCATCTTTCTATGTTGATACATTAATATCTGTTCTGACACTTCCTCTTGGCTTGGTTGACTTGTTGATAGCTGTCGCATAATTAATGACTCGATCCTCTGTTGTGGCTTGTTAGGTTGTAGCATTTCACTGTGCCATACATCTTTGACCTATATATACTTCAGCCTGAGAGCTACAGTAAATTTTGTCAGGCTGTTCTTCCAAATGTATACTCCTCGCCTTACTCCAGTAATACATAAGACTATAAGTTTCCCAAATCAGTTGTGAACTTGAGCATCGTTATATTTTTTAAATCTTTGTTGTTGTTTTTTTAAAATCGCTGTGAAGTTTCCTTAAACTGGGTGTGTATGTGTGTTGTGTTTTGGCAGGGGGAGGGAATTTTTATATCCTTTGCCCATTTTTCTTTTGGGCTATCTGCTTTAGGTCTGTGAATGAAGTGCATTATTTACATGTTGATTTTAAGTGTTCCTGGTTTAATTTCCCTGCCAGTTTTACTTTACCATGTCTTCCTCACCTTTTGAGTTCTTTATGGTGACCTGTGTTAGTGAGAGCCCATGAGGTGTCATCAGCAGACTTGGAGCCCCTCAGGACCATCAGGGTCTTTGAGTTTCTAAATATCTGCCAACTGTTTTTGTGTATAACAGTAGCTTAATTGGGTATAGAAGTCTTATGTGACTATCTTTCACTTAAATTTCTGAGGAACTGGCTGGGTGCTGAGGCTCACACCTTTAATCCCAGCACTTTGGGAGGCCAAGGCAGGTGGATCACTTGAGTCCAGTAGTTCCATACCAGCATGGGCAACATGGCGAAACCTCATCTCTACTAAAAATACAAAAATTAGCCGGGTGTGGTGGTGTGCGCCTGTAGTCTCAGCTACAGGCTAAGGTGGGAGGATCACCTGAGCCCGGGAGGTCAAGGCTGCGGTGAGCTGTGATTGTGCCACTGCACTCCAGCCTGGGTGATGGGAATGAGACCCTGTCTTTAAAAAAATAAATAAATAAAATAAATAAATAAATTCTGAGGAATTATCCCACTGGTACGGCATGTAGAGACGTGGGGATACCTTTTTAATGTTTGTCAGATTTTTATCTAAATCTTTGGAATTTAAAATTTTTACTAGATTATATCCAAGAGTTTATTATTAGTTTTTCATTGATTTTGTCTGGGTCTTGGTGTAGAACCTTTTGATTTAAAGGTGTAAGTCTTCATCTCTAGAAAATCATTTTAAAATTAATGTTTTTATATACTTTACTCTTTTTGTCTTAAGACTTTTTTGTTTTTTCTGGAACTCTCATCAGTGTGCCTTTTTATCTTCTTGGTTTAGGGATGACTTCTCAAGCTAATTTATAGATTCGGTATCTGCATTCACTAATCTTTTCATCACTTAATTGAAATAGACATACAAAGAAAGTATATGAGAGCTGGGCTTGGTGGCGTGCACCTGTAATCCCAGCTACTTGGGAGGCTCAGGCAGGAGGATCACTTAAACCCAGGAGACCAACCTGGGTAACATAGTAAGACTCCATATTTTTAAAAAAGTGTAAAAATAGTGTATGAATTGTAAAGAGTGCAGCTTGATGGAGTTTCATGCACTGATTCTAGTCAGCAAGTCAGTCTCCAGACCAAGAATCACAACTTGCCCAGCATGGAGAAGCCCCCTTGGGCCCCACTGGGGGTGGGTTGTGGCAGTGCCCAGCTTTCCTTGGCTTCAGCCGGTGAATTCCCATCCTGGACCCTCTACCATCATTGGTGACTCTTGGGGGTCTTCTAGTTCATCCTGCTCAGCCCTCTGCTGTCTAGAATGTTCTGGGTTCTTCTTGAGGATTATAGGCTTTTCTAGTGAGGCAGCTTATCCATTCATCTGTATTTGAGTCACTGACTAGGCGTGACAATCCCGTTTTCTTTTTTTTTTTTTTTTCCTTATGCCAATCCAGTTTTATCTACATGTTGTTTTGCAGAAATTCCTAAAGGTTCCAAGCTTCTCTTGTTAACTTTCTTTTCTCACCAGGGATATACAGACTCTCCTACCCATCCTTCCCATTTTCATATTTATTTTTTCATGTTAATGAGGGCAGGAAGTTTATTGCCTGGGCTGAGTTCATTTATACAGGCTGAGTATGTCTAATGTGAAAATCTGAAATTTGAAACTTTTCGAGTGTTTACATGACACTCAAAGGAAATGCTCATTGGAGCATTTCAGATTTCAGATTTTTGGATTTTGGACATTCACTTGGTAAGTATAAGGCAAATATCCCCAAATCTGAAAAAAAATCATTTTTTTTTCTTTTGGAGGCAGAGTCTTGCTCTGTTGCCCAGGCTGGAGTGCAGTGGCGTGATCTTGGCTCACTGCAAGCCCCGCCTCCCAGTTTCAAGTGATTCTCCTGCCTCAGCCTCCTGAGTGGCTGGGTTTACAGGCATGCGCCACGATGCCCAGCTACTTTTTATATTTTTTAGCAGAGATGGGGTTTCACCATGTTGTCCAGGCTGGCCTCAAACTCCTGTCCTCAAGTGATCTGCCCGCCTTGGCCTCCCAAAGTGCTGGGATTACAGGTGTGAGCCACTGTGCCCAGTCAAAAATCCAAAATTTGAAACTCTTCTGTTCCCAAGCATTTCAGCTAAGGGATACTCAGCCTGTAATAGGAATTCCTGGTGTATTTTGGTAAATAAACCTGTTGGGAAAAAGGTCACAGATTCAGGGCTGTAGTTTTCTTTCAGAACTGACTCTACCATGTTGGGTGAAATGTCTATTAACTTTCTCTTTTTGTGTGTATGTGTTTTTTAAACAAACGATAATGCATCATTTATTAGAGCAGTGGTTCTCACACTTTTTTTGTGGGTGTGGTCTCAGGACGCCTCAAAGTTATTGAGCCTCCTAAAGCATTTTTATTTAAATGATTCTGTTGATTCATATGTATTGTAATAGAAATTGAAACATAAGATGTAAAACCACACGGATATGAAAGTTCCATTAATTAGCTTTCAGAGCAGTGGCATCATCACACATAATGTAGTCTCTGGAAAATTCCACTGTACATCCATGAAAGAGTGAGAGCGAGAGTGTCTGACTTTGTAGACCCTCTGAACTAGTCTCAGGAAACTCCAGGGATTCTCAGACCACACTTTGAGATCTCTTGTGCTGAGGAATGTTTTGTAGGTTTCCTTTTTCATTAAGCTCCTGTTTGACATTTTGTGTGTACACATGTGGTGTGTGTGCAGGTGCGCTGCGAGGTGAGGCAGCGGCACTCCTGAAATGCGTGGGAAATCGCCTGCATGTAGGTGTGCTGTTGCTGGCGCAGAGTGGAGTGTTCAGCAGCCTATGTCACATGCCATCTTTTCTCAGAAGTTATCTTTCGTCCTAGTCAGATTTTAAATGAGGGTGAGTCTGTAGTTTTCATCAGATTCTTCTTTTTCTTTCTTTCTTTTTTTTTTTTTTGAGATGAGTCTCACTCTGTTGCCCAGACTGGAGCCCAGTGGCATGATCTCAGCTCACTGCAACCTCTGCCTCCCCGGTTCAAGCAATTCTCCTGCCTCAACCTCCTGAGTAACTGGGATTACAGGTGCCCGCTACCATACCTGACTAATTTTTTTTTTGTTTGTGTATTTTTAGTGGAGATGGGGTTTCACCATATTGGCCAGGCTGGTCTTGAACTCCTGACCTCAAATGAGCCGCCCACCTCGGCCTCTCACGGTGCTGGGATTACAGGAGTGAGTCACCGTGTCCAGCCATTTTCATCAGGTTCTTAAAGGAGTCCCCTAATTTCTCACTGTAGCTTAAGGTAGGGGCATACCTTAAAGTTCTTAGAGAGTTGAGAAGTTATTGTGGTTGAAAGAGTTTAAGAGAAACATATCTTATGTAATTCAATATACAAATAAAAATGTTACCTCTCTTTGTGTGTATAAATCCTGTAGGAATACAGGTTTTAGCTGTGCTCCAGTGTGTTTCTTTGCTTAGAGCTGCTTCAAGGCAGGTTTCAGTAAGCAAATGAAGCCATGTGCTCCACATTTTGGTCAATATTGATTAGTTGAATGGAGCTTTGCTGCAGTTATTTTATTGAAACTAAGCAATGTGATTGGAGATGCCTTGACTTGAGAGAAACGCATTTCAGAATTCGCAGTCTGAACGCACGTCATCCCGGGGCCCTCATTTTCTAAAGATTGTCCAGGTTTATCGATAGACTCTAACTGTGCCCCTCTCTTTCAATTGTCCCATAGATTCCCTGTAAGGAGCCCCTGCTGGTGCACCAGAACTACCGGGGGCCATCTGCCCAACTGCCCCAGACTCTGGCAGTGGGGCCCCCAATGGCAGTGGGCACCTCCCCGTGAAACCTGCCAAGCTGGACGCCACAGCTCTGCACGACGACACTTTGGCCAACTCCGTGCCCCCTTCGGAGGCATGCAACCATGCAGTCCTAGCCTGCAGCCTGGGCATCCCTGAGGAACACTACATAAGCGAGGCTGTGGAAGATGCTCCCAGCTACAGAGGGTACCGGGATGCCTGCACCATTACTGGTATGGGGGCCCTTTCCCTGCCAGGGAGGAAGGGAGGGAGGTTTCAGTCACTGAGGACTAGGGAAGGAATGCAGCCACATGGGAGGGTCTTGGGGAGGTATGTGGAGAGGAACCACCAAAGTGCAAAAGACTCTGAGCTTTCGGATTGTGAGACCTCCAATCCAGAATCTGTTCTGCCAGTGAACCATTTCGTAACTTGTGTCAGTTGTTGACCTACTATCCTGACTGAGAGGTAGACAGCATTTCACTAAATTGTCATGAAGGTTAAAGATGGTAACATCCAAACCTGAGCAGCAAGCATGGCCCATCACAGGCACTCAGTGTATTGAACCCTTCCTTCTCTCTTTGCACTCAGCTTCTTCAGATATAAGACAGGTGTAGTGGGAATAACATGCACTGTCATTGTGGGATGCAAAAACAGAAAACTACATGGAGTGCCCTTTGTACACCATCAGGATTTGCACAGACATGGATTTTTACAGATACCTGTGTCAGACATAACTCAGTGTCCCAGGTGGTAATCACCTAACATCTGTGCGGGCACTTAGTAGTAGAGCTATTGCTTTTTGATTTTCCCCAAGGAAGCATTGAGACAAGTGCTTGAAGCTAGCACAAGAGAGGGCTCTCAATGGAAATGGTGTAGGATGGTGTGCATAACAGCAGCAAGTGGCAAAATTATAGCTCAATCCAGTTGCATTCATATAGAAGTTTGCTTAATTTCTCATTTTTGTCTGCAGTGTTTGCTTTTGTTTGTCTGTTTGAAGTAATGCCTGATGACAGCTTAATATATGCAAGTTGGCTTCCAGTAGCTTCTCTTGGTTCTGTGTTACCAGTTAAGCCTTGAGGACCTCCTGTGTGTCAGGGGTTTCCTGGATACAGAAAGGCACAGAGAAAGCCGGGGGTCCCAGCCTGGTGCCTAGCTGCTGTGCTAGGCCCCCACACACCTCCTCTCCCTTTTTGTCAAGTGGCCCACACGTGTTGTCCTCCGCTTGTGACTGAGTCCCTCTCCCACTTGCCTGCCCCCTGAAGGACACAGTTCCAACATCTCCCTTTTCTCTACTGCATCATTCTTTTCCTCTTGCACTTGGGTCTTTCTTATTAGTGCAGAAACATGCTATGATCTCCCTCTTCGGAAACAGAATCCTTCTCAGTCCCGTGTTTCCTGCAGGCCAGTGTCTCTGCTCTTCTGTTTGCTTACTCTAGTTTTTCTTTTGTTCTCTCTGGAGTCCACTGCAGGCAGGCTCATGCCCCACCACACTGACAGCCTGGTTCAGTCCAGGGGTCTGTCCTCTGCCTTCACCTTACTTCACTTTTCAGTGGTAGTTCACACTGTTGCCAAGTCCTGTGTCCTGGAAGTACAGTCTTTACTTGGCTTCTGGGTCCCCACACTCTCCCTGTTCTTCTGCCTCAGTGGCTGCGTTTCTTCTTCTCCCAAGCCTGGGAACGTTGAAGGGCCCGGGGCCCAGCCTTTCCGCCTCTTTGCTCTTATGTGCGCACCTGTGCAGCACTTGATCTCACCCAGCACACAGGTTTTAAAATCGCCTTCTATACTGGCCACTCGGTGGTTTCTGTACTCAGCCTGGCCCTTCCTCCTTAAGGCCAGATGTCTCAGACTGACTCCACATGAGTTTCCACTTAGATGTCTAACAGGCATGTCAAACTCAAATGACCAAAAATGAGCTCCTGGTTTCCACCTGCACCTGCTTTTCTTAGGGTTTTCCCCATCCTTGTAAATGGTGCTTTCATTATTCTAGTTGCTCAGGCCAAGAACCTTGGAGGCATTTGTGATTCTGCCTTTCTGCGATTCATACCCCAGTTTGTCAAGAATTCTGTTGGCTCTATCTTCAGAGTATGTTCAGAATCTACCCAGCATTTACTGTGTCCCAGCCACCCCCATCTCACACCTGGATGACCGCACTGGCCTCCCAGTGGGGCCTCTTACTGCTACCCTTGCCTCCCTAAAATTCTTTCTCCGCTCAGCCATGAGAGTTGGCTTTTAATACAATCAGATGGTTTAACTCTCCTCCAAACTTCCAGTGAGCTCCCCTTCTATAGAGACCTGTAAGGAAGGGGCTGAATGACGGGAATCCCTCTTTGCCCCGCTGACCTGCCTCCTCTGTGCCCTCCGTGCTCCAGGTACACTGGCCGCCTCACTTAACCTTGAACTCACCAGGCACATCCAGCCTCAGGGTCTTTGGATTGCCTTAACTCCAGATATCCTTATGACCCCCTCTTCCTTCTCCAAGTGACATTTTATTTGATGCTTTTTGTGACCCCCTCCCAATACAGAGTGATCTGCCTCACCTTTCCCCATCTCCCTTTCCTGCTTAATTTTTCCCCCCAAACTTAACCATCCGCTGAGCTACTGTATTTGTGTTTTGTCTCCCAAACTTGCAGTAGACTAAAGTCGCGGAGGGCAAACTCTGTGTCTACTTTGCACACTCCTGAATCCAGTGACTAACGTAGTGCCTGCCTGTGGCCAGCGCTCAGTGAACATTTGTTGGGTGTATCAATTGTGTCGATTTGTGCAGTGAGTACTATTTTCCTCTTTGTGTAAGTGAAGAGTCTAAATCTCGAAAGGTTCAGCACCTTGGTGAAACTCCTGAGTGGCAGGAGTTGCATCCAGGTCTGTAGGACCCCAGGGCAAGGGTTCTTTGCTGCCTAAGAATTTAGTCTAGTTGGGGAGACAGATGAGTGAGTAGAAATTGGCTGTACACCGAGGTTAGCACAATGATAAGCACAGCACAGTAGGGCACCAAGGAGGGTGCCAGGCTGAACCTTGGAGGGGAAAGGACAGGAGAAGACCACGAGGGCTTTGTGGAGGAGGCAATGACCCAACTGCATCTACATTTGTCCAAACACATGAATTGATCCTTGGGATTCTAGTGGCATCTGTACCAGTGAAATCCAGGAAGCATCCAGCCTGTTAAAGTGGTTTCACTTTCTTTGAATGTGACAGTGGAGGGTAAAGAAATGGCAGAATGTAGCGCTGAAACTTCACAGCTGGGCGTGGTGGCTCACGCCTATGATCCCAGCACTTTGGGAGGCTGAGGCGGGCAGATCACCTGAGGTCAGGAGTTCAAGACCAGCCTGGCCAACATGGTGAAACCCCGTCTCTACTAAAAATATAAAAACTAGCCAGGCATGGTGACGGACGCCTGTAATCTCAGCTACTTGGGAGGCTGAGGCAGAATTGCTTGAACCTAGGAGATGGAGGTTGCAGTGAGCTGACACAGTGCTACTGTACTCTAGCCTTGGCGACAGAGTGAGACTCTCTCAAAAAAAAAACGAAACAGCAACAACAAAAAAACACAACAAAGAAGTGGCAGAATGTAGTGCTGAAACTTCAAACCCTATAGGATGTGGTGACTTGGGGGTTCTTTGTTGGGACCAGAGGAAAGCTGAGAAACAGCTCAGTGCTGTTGTGTTTAGCACTGGCTTGGTAAACAGGAGAGTAAACACAGACACTCTTATGCGTTTAAGGGATGGGCTGTCAGGTGATGGAGAACATGCTCGGATTAAAGTTTTATTAGGCAGTCATTGAAAGGAAGACATTAAATGGAAAAAAGTTCTCCGAGAGACCTAGACTATCCCCAAGAATGCATCTGTGGCCTCCCAGGGCTTTGCCAAGTGCAGTCTCAGGACACTGCTTGGCATTCAGCCTTTGATAAATTCACTCCTCCCCCAGTTCCCAGCAAGCCCTGAGATGAACAGCAGACTTTTTGTTCCACTTTAATTTTTGGGCAAAACCGAATGCCCATCACAAAGCCCCGTTCTCCTTGCTACTCCCCTTCCCCCAACCTAGAGGTATCACATTTTTGGGTGCGTCATTTTCTGTTTGGGGTGGCTTAACAAGATGAGCCGATAGGGTTCCCAGGCTGCCTGGAGTTACATAACCCATTGTGCTTCCAGGACAGCTCACAATCTTAGGATTTGCCCTAACAAGCAAACTCAGAAAACTGCTGAGGAAGGCACGGGAGGGTGGCTGTGCGAGGTACTGCCGGGGCTGAGCTCTCATGGAGGCTCTCTCTGTTCTCTGAAGTGCCTTTGGAGTTTATGTCTGCACATGGCATTGGTTTTTCAATTCGGGCAGCCCGTCAGGGCTCAGCCTCTGCCAGGACTCTGCCACGGCAAGCTCATTCGGACAAACGCCTGTGGTAAGTTTGTTTGCCAGGTCTGTCTGCTGTCTGTTTTCTTTGTGGTGTGGTCGGAAAGGAGAAAAGACCACAGGAGAAGCTGTCTCTCTCTTGCTCTGTGCTGCTTGGGAGGTTGTTCATGGTCATGTGGTAGAGAAATTGCCATGTTGAATGATAGGCAGAGCAAAGGGACTTCAGAGACACAACTACTGCCCTCACCACACCCCCATCTCCCGTTCCCAGGTCCCCTTGTCCCCTTGCCCAGGCTCAGTAGGTGCAAGTGACACTTGCAGGGCATGAGCACAGGGCTGAGTTGAGCCCAGACCCCCTGCACTGCCACTCCCTTTCCCTTCACAGTTCTCTGCAGTGGGTGGACAGGGTTTCTAAGTCCTCCTCCGCCTCTCCAGCTCTGATTTCTCTAATCCTATGTCTTGTCTTTATCCTGATTTCTTAGATGCTAACCTGGTATCTTGGGTCAGCAAGGAGTTTTTCAGAAGGTGAAGGACAGAGTTAGACTGTCTCCCTCCCTCTCTCCCATTTCCCTCTCTTCCACCCTCCCTTTCTTTTTTGTCCTTTACTAAATGCTTGGGCCTGGGACTCGGATCCACACCCCAGTGATGGAGGGCTTGCTAATCAGATCTGCTGTGGCTTGTGTCTCTTGCTGTGGGGCTGACACTTCTCACTTCCTCTAAGCTGGTCAGAGTCCGGTGGTTGATGACCCATCTGGTTTCTGTCCTGTCTACACGCTGCTTCCTGAGAGCTGTCTGGGCCAGAAAACAGTTAATTCCTGAGAGAAGTGAGCTCCTGTTCCATTCCAGTCAGTTTTAGGCTTTAAAACATGTAAATCTTATTGAATAAGCCTAAAGACACTTCAAACATGCATCTTACTGAGGCAGTCGTATTGATTTTTGTGTGTTGAAGCAGCGTGCACCCAGGGCCAGGTTTTTACTGGGGTTTATGTTAATTCCTGGGGTCAGAGAGGACTGGTCCTGCCCTCAGAGCACAGAGGTGGGCCAGGGTGTAAAGGAGAAGCTGTAAACCGAGTGAGAATTGCCTAGGAAAAATCTGCTAACAGGAGTAGCCCTGCCTGGGAGGACTCTTCATCAAAGGGCCATGGCTTAGAATTTGTTCCTTTTATTTTGTTTTGTTATGTTGTGTTGTGTTGTGTTATGTTATGTTATGTTATGTTATGTTATGTTATGTTATGTTATGTTATTTCATGACTCACTGTATTGCCCAGGCTGGTTTTGAATTCCTGGGCTCAAGTGATCCCCCTGCCTTGGCCTCCCAAAGTGCTGGGATTACAGGCGTGAGCTACCATGCCTGACCCAGGATCTTTTCCTTTTCTATCACTGATTTAAGCCATAAAACTTGATGTCTTATCCTCTGAAAACATGCTCAAATAAAACATTATGGAATTCTTACACATCTTATTAATTAAATTTAAGGCCTTGTCAATTTCTCTCTAGTATAATTTTTATTTGTGTTTTCTATTGAAAATTTGTAATCTAAATGGGTCTTTTATTTGGCTATATTAATGAAACAGAAAAGAATGGACAGTGAAATATATATCCCTTTTACAACAGAGTGAGAAAATGTAAATTACAATCTAGGGAATAACACATATTTTCTAAATGTGTAATTTAGAAGTTTTTTTTTTTTCTCCTTCTCTTAGTGGAATCTCCTTTATTTCACAGTTGATTTGTTTTTGCAAATGGAATGCAGAAAGGGGCCCTGTTATGCTAATTTCTAGAGAGAGCATTTGATCTTTGCAAAACCACAGAAACATTCACCTCTGCCTTTTAAATATGCTATAAATGATTTGGGGGCCACCAGCTACTCTTCCTACCCTTCAGTTCCCTTATGACTAGGTGAGTAGGTAGAATATTTATCACAAGGTTTTTGACATAAGTTGTGAAATTTATTTAAAATGTCATTTGTACGTTTTTTTCCATGTGATTTTGGGGCCATAGTTCTCAAGTATTTGATATATTTTTATCTTCTCCTAACTGGTTTTAATTCTGCACTTGAAACAAATTTTTTTCTCTCCTGTCCTCTTTTCTCTCCCCTCTCTTCTCTCTTCTCCCCTTCCCTTCCCTTCCCTTCCCTTCCCTTCCCTTCCCTTCCCTTCCCTTCCCTCCCCTTCCCTCCCCTTCCCTCCCCTCCCCTCCCCTCCCCTCCCCTCCCCTCTCCTCCCCTCCCCTCCCCTTCCTTTTTTTTTTTTTTTTTTACAGAGTCTCACTTCTATCACCCAGGCTGGAGTGCAGTGGCATGATCTTGGCTCACTGCAACCTCCACCTCCCAGGTTCAAGCAGTTCTCATCCCTCAACCTCCTGAATAGCTGGGATTACAGGCATGCGCCACCATGCCCAGCTAATTTTTTGTATTTTTAGTAGAGACAGGGTTTCGCCATGTTGCCCAGGCTGATCCCAAATTCCTGAGCTCAGGCAGTCCGCCTGCCTAGGCCTCCCAAAGTACTAGGATTACAGGCGTGAGCCACTGTGCCTGGCCGAAACAAGCTTTTCATTTATATAATGTATCAATCTTTGTTCACCCCAAACTATTTTTGGAAGCTGGCAAATAATAAATTATAATAGGAAAAAAAAATGGCAGTTTTTGGCAGAGTGGCCAGGTATGGGCCTCGGCACCCTGTTCTTCCTGCTCAGCCAAGGTCTGTTGTAGGAACGTTGACTGGGAGTGACTGAGAGGATTCAGGGTGCACCAATGCCAGGCTCAGGCTGAGCAGCTGGGTTGGTGTGTGAGTCTGGGACTCATGGCCCCAGGGGGAACTTTGGAGTCAGAAACTTCTCTGTTTTCACTGACCCCTGATCTCTCATAAACACTGAAAAACTTGAGCAAGTCAGGCTGAAACTATCAGGAGCTGAAACTTTATTTTACTTTTAGAGCCAGAGTCTCACTCTGTCACATAGGCTGGAGTGCAGTGGTGCAGTGCAGTCATGGTGTATTGCAATCTTGAACTCCTGGGCTCAAGTGACTCTCCCACCTCCACCTCCCAAGTAGCTGCGACTACGGGCTGGAGCCACCGTGCCTGGCTATTTTTTTTTTGGTAGCAATGGGATCTTGCTGTGTTGACCAGGCTGGTCTTGAACTTCTGGCCTCAAGTGATCCTACCACCTTAGCTTTCCAAAGTGTTGGGATTATAGGTATGAGCCCCAGTGCCCGGCAAAGGTGTAACTTTATAACTAGATCTGGAAGAAATATAATGTTATAAATCCTGTTCTAGGTTTCTCTAGAGAAACAGAGCCAATAGGAGAAACATATATCGAAATGTATTACAAGGAATTGTGTTACTTGATGGTGGAGGCTGACAAGTCCAAGATGTGCAGTTGGCAAGCTGGAGGCCTGGGAGACCCAGTGGTATAGTTGCAGTCCAAAGGCTTGACAGGATTGAGGCCCGGGAACTGGTGTTCCAGTCCTGAAGACCCTGGGGGTGGGTCAGCCTGTTTGCTCTATTCAGACCCCAGCTGACTGGATGAGGTCCATTTCACTCACAGTAAGGAGGCATCTGTTTTACTCAGCCTGCTTATTCATGTTCATCTCACCCAGAAACACTACCACAGACACATTCAGAATCATTCTTGACCAAATTTCTGGCCACCCCATGGCCCAGTCAAGGAGACACATATTATACAGTTAGCCTTCACAGATCCTAATGGTGGCTGCCATTTACTGAGGAGTAGCTCTGTGCCTGGCAGGTTTCCATGTGTGGCTCCTGGAACTCATGTTGTCCTCAGCACAGCTCTGAGGTGGGTACTGTTACCACCTTCACCTTTGAGGAGGCACAGAGTAGGCAGCTTAACCTCTTGTATAAAATAGGGATCCTTGAGGTTTAGACCCGACAGCATTGTTTTCTGACCCTCTTTAAGTTACTGTTCTTCATTTTTTTTCTGTTTTACTAGTTTCTTTTACTGTTAAATGGGGTTTTAAATTATGAAAATAACACATGCACGTGGTAAAACTTGAAAGTGTACCAAAATATAGTCAGTGCAGATCAGCTCTCACTCCACCATCAGTGCAGTTTAATGGGTAAAAAAATCATTCCAAGAAGTTTTTATGCACATATTCATTTTCTAAAAAACACAGATGGGACCATATCCTATTCCTTGATCTGCATTGTAAGATGATTAACCATATTACTTAAAATGAATTCACATACTATTACCTTATTCTTTAAAATAGCGACATGATATCCCATTGTTTGGCTTTATCATCATTATCATCATCATCATCATCATCATCATCATCATCATCATCATCAGTCATTTAATTAAACCAGGCTGTGGTCTGAATATTTGTCTCCCCAAAATGAGTATGTTGAAACCTAATCAGCAGTGCAATGGTATCAGGTGGTGGAGCCTCTGGGAGGTGGTTAGGTCACAGGGGCAGAGCCCTGATGAGTGGATTAGTGTCTTTATAAAAGAGGTTTTGGAGAGCTAGCTAGCCTGTTCTACCCTGTGAGGACAGAGTGAGAAGGTGCCATCCGTGAACCAGGAACCAAGCCCTTACCAGACATTTGGTGGTGCCTTTATCTTGGACTTGTCAGTCCCCAAAGCTGGGAGAAATAAATGTTTGTTGTTGACAAGCCCCCAGTTTATGGTATTTTGCTCTAGCAGCCTGAACAGGCTAGGAAAACTCAGCAGCTCTCAGTCCTGGAATACCTAATATTTCTTTTTAGAAGAAGCATTTTGTAATTCATTTTTTTGTTACCCTTAAATGAAATTCATAGATAACGAATCCTCTTAAAAACATAATTTTATTTATTTTATTTCTATCTTTTTTTGAGATGGAGTCTTGCTCTATTGCTCAGGCTGGAGTGTAGTAGTGTGATCTCAGCTCACTGCAACCTCTGCCTCCCGGGTTCAAGTGATTCTCCTGCCTCAGCCTCCTGAGTAGCTGGGACTATAGATGTGTGCCACTACACTCGGCTAATTTTTTGTATTTTTAGTAGAGATGGGGTTTCGCCATGTTGGCCAGGCTGGTCTCAAACTCCTGTCCTCAAGTGATCTGCCCGCCTCGACCTCCCAAAGTGCTGGGATTACAGGCGTGAGCTACCGCGCATGGCCAAACACATAATTTTAAAAGAATCAGTATAATGCCTTACCGTACTATAAAGGAGAAACTAAAGAAAAATGACATAGCTTGTATTTCAAATGTCGCTGAGGGGACGTGGCCTCATTAGAACACATAATGAGCAATTGGGCCCTGCCCCTGCAGGTAGAATTGCTGTGAAGGGGGCAGCCACAAAGGCAGTGAAGCATGCTGGCTACTCAAGGGTCCAAGACAGAACCACTGCAGCAGCCCCCATTGATGGGTGCTGTAAGTTGTTTTCAGTTCTTGCATTTTAAATGGTGCCTCAAGCACCATTCCTACTCACCCTTAGAAGCATTGGCTTAAACAGTGTGCAACAAGAAAAATGCATACAGTTTAAAGAATACACTTTGAGGTTTTCCACCTTCATCCTATTCCCAGACCTCTGCCTTTCCTCCCAAGGGAATGACTGTTGCTTGTTTATCTTTCCAAAAATGTTCTGTGCATGCGTTTGTATGATATGTATGTCCTCTCCCCTGCTTTGAAAGCTTTCTACACATGGGAACATACACTAAACATATTGTTGCCTTTTCTCCTCAGTAATCTATATTGGAGACCTTTCCACTTAGCATACATCCATCATATTCTTTTTGCTGGCTGCCTATTTTTCATTGTCTATAAATCCCACGATTGATTTAATTAATTCTCTATTGTAAGACAAGTAGATTGTTTCCAGTATTCTGCAAATACCACTGGGTTGGGGATAGCCATGTTCCCACATATTTAAACAAATAAGTAATGAATGTACTTGTGTGAATTCCTAGGCTGGGGACTGTAATTTGATGGAGCGAGTCATAGAGGTTGTATATGGTGTGTGTTCAGACGATGTGGGAGAAGTGTGTGGGCGCTCACTGTCTGCACTCCTGGTATGAGCACATTTGCTCTTTGCCAGCTGAGTGTATAAACGGCAGCAGCCCCTGATCTTGATTTACGCTCCTCAGTGTGTAGAGGCTGAGCATTTTCGGTATTTCCTGGAGGAATTTTTATTGTCTTTTCTGTGATCTGAGATAAATGCTTAACAGTTTCTACTTTTAGCTCATGGAGTGATTGCCTCCAAAATTCTAATTACTATTTATATCCTATTTTTATACTTTCCTTTCCATCCCTCATGTAGCACGTCACTGCCTGGTAGGCTTGGATTTTGAATTCTGGATTTTGAATACCATGCGGCACCTGCTGGGCGTACCTGAACTTTATATCAAGGACTCACCACACAGTTTATGATTTGAGTTTTTAAATTTCCCAGACATCTGCCTTAGAAAACAGACCAAACACATACTGATAGGTTGGTCCATCAGAGTGTGCTCTGGGAAGGGTTGTGGAGGTCTCACCTTTTAAACTGCTGTGATACTGACAACTATGTGAACACCAGGGTCCAGTGGTGTTTCTATTTCCAGAGGAGTATCTTGGAGGACCTTTAAGTTTTCCTTTCCTCCCTTCTTTTCATTTTTTTTCTTCTCACCCTCTTCTCTCCCCCATCTCTCCTTCCCACTTTCTGTCTGTTTCCTCTCCCCTCTCCTCCTCCTCACCCCGATATCTCTCCTTCCCCTTGCTGTCTCCTTTCTTCTCTTCCTCCATCCCCACTCCCCTCCTTTCTCTGCTTTTCTCCTCCTCTTCCTTGAAGAAACAATGGCTTTCTTTTTTTTTCTTTTTAATAATTATACAACTGAGGTGGATCTAGGTTGGTGACGCCTTTAGAAGCTTTGCAGCATTCAGTAGAGCTTCTTAGGTACAGGCAGCAGGCACGTCACGGGTCGTACTGGGTTAATGTTCTTTTGTGCTTTTCCAGCACATGGAGGAAGGGAAGTTGGGCCTGTGGTCAACTGACCCTTTCCCAGTTGAGTCTGCAGGTTGTGAGTGTGCAGTAAGTCTTTTGAATTATTAGCTGGAGTTAAATGGGAAGGAAGAGGTGAGGATATCAATAACGTGAAGCAGGAAGGCTGAAGACCATGAGTTCTGTGGAGGGAACCTGACCTGTGGGAGAGAGGGAGGGAGAAAGAGAACAGAGAGCTCCAGCCAGCTCACCCTTTGGGGTGACTGGAAGCTGCCTAGAAGGTGGTTTTGCCCTAATTTACAAATTTACTGCCCTTTTGAGGCCTTATCTGGTCCAGGCTCACTTCCTACTCTGCTACCTTCTATCACGGTGTTGGAAAAGAAGGAGCGCCTAGCAGGGTGGGCCTTTTGAGCATGGGAGTCCACAGTGTACCCCTTGGAGCCCAGTTGCAGGGAGAGCAAGATGGGCAGGTGGTTTCATCCAGAATTGGGTTTTGCTGTATGGGTGCCGTGAAAGTCCCACGAGAGTGAGGGAGGCCGAGCCTTAGGCACCAGCGTTGCTGGAGCCAAAGGGCTGGGGGATTCCAGCTGGACAGGAAGGGGGTGGTAGAGGCCATGCAGAGGAATTGAGGGGCTGGGGGTCTCCATGGAATAGCGGGGATAACTGAGGGAGAGCTGTGGGGGAAGGGGGTTGCAGTCAGGGAGGGGGTATCTAAATTCCAGATTTCAGAGGTGGCCCGGGTGTGGCTGGCAGAAGTGGCATGTGATAGGAGGGCCGTGGAGGTCCCAGACTTGAGAGCTGGGGAGTCAGGTGGTGTCAGGTATAGGGGTGGCAGTGGCAGCCTGGATGAGTGGCTGCACTCGGTGGAGAGGACGGCCGCCAACCTCTACCGGGGCGGAGTTGCTGATGGGTGGACGAGTGGGCATAGGCGGGGGTGACCCAGCTGGATGGCCTGAGTCTCAAGCGAGCAAGGATTTTTAAAGGCAAATGGGAGGAAATGAGAGGGGGAGGTGGTCCAAGGAGCCAGAGGATGCCGGCACCAACTCCAGACCTGAGTGCGGCAGCTCAGAGCAAGACCCTAATCTTGACCTTCCAGGAGGTTTAAACCCTAGTTTGATTTTGACCTAGATGATGGAACGTTTGCGTGGTACGAACTGAACCTTCTTAGTGGGAGAGATGGAAATGGTTGGAAAGACAATGGTGAGCTAAGCCTGTGGGCAGGGGCCCCTCCTTCAAACCCCAGCCACGCAGAGAGGGAGAGTCATGCTGAGGGGCTCTGACGTTCTTCTCTTAGTAGGAATTCTGTTCACTTTCCCAAACCAACATGTTCGGTTTCAGCTTATCTGATAAATATAATTATGCTCTTTTGTTCAGCTTTGAAAAATCCTGACCATAGACCATTCAGGTTGTCATACCTTCAGGTTTGAACTCATTGCCCAGTGCTATTTTAACTGTTGTTTCTCCCTATTTATGTGAGTAGAAATGAGAAGGGGCAAAGCTGACTTTGTGACAGGGCCTGGAAGTTTTCTGTGCCCAGTGTCTCTTCCTTTGCCTTTAATTTGAATTCAGGCTGCCTGGGATGTGTGGTAAAGAATGGGCCTGTCCAGGTGCGGATGCAGCACCACCTAGTGGGCCAGAGATGCACTAGCAACAGGAGACAGGTTTTTGCAACTTTTGGAATGGATTGAAGGAAAGGGGAGTTAATCGTAGGCAGAGACTGCCAGGGTTAGGGCCAGTGGCTCACACCTGTAATTCCAGCACTTTGGGAGGCCGAGGCAGGAGAATCGCTTCAGCCAAGGAGTTTGAAGCCAGCCACTATGAAGGCAACATAGTGAGACCCCCATCTCTACAAAAAATACAAAGCTTAGCCGGTGTGGTGGTGCATGCCCTGTAGTCCCAGCTACTTGGGAGGCTGAGGTGGGAGGATCACTTGAGCCCAGGGTGTAGAGGCCACAGTGCGCCATGATTGTGCCACTGCACTCCAGCCTGGATGACAGAGCAAGAGACCTTGTCTTTCTTAAATAAAAAAATGGTGACAGGTGAGGCAGGTAACTTAGTTGTGTAGAAGAAAAGAAATCTTCTCCCATCTCATCTTTTCTCCTGCCTTGTTCCATCTACCTTTATTCTCTTCCCATCCACTCTGTTTACTGAAACTAATTCCAGAAGTAGTTTTTGTAAGGGACGGTGTCATTATAGCCAAGTGTGGCCATGTTTTTCTTGCATAGACTCATGTAAGGAGATTCTGATGGGGGTGTAATTTCATTCCCATGTAGTGAACTTTATTCGAGCTGTCAGTGATTGTACTTTACAAGACTTTATTTATTTATTTTGAGACAGAGTTTTGTTCTTGTTGCCCAGGCTGGAGTGCAATGGCACAGTCTCGGTTCACTGCAACCTCTGTCTACTGGGTTCAAGTGATTCTCCTGCCTCAGCCTCCCCAGTAGCTGGGATTACAGGCACCTGCCACCACACCTGGCTAATTTTTTTGTATATTTAGTAGAGACGGGGTTTCACCATATTGGCCAGGCTGGTCTCGAACTCCTGACCTCAGGTGATCCACCCGCCTCAGCCTCCCAAAGTGCTGGGATTACAGGCGTGAGCCACCACACCTGGCCAACTTTACAGGACTTTAAATTAGCTGTGTGTTAGTCAAGTGTTGCTGTAGGAGTGCTAACAGCCTCCAAATCCTAGTGGTTCCTACAACATTTATTTCTTGCTCACAGACATGGGTCACCTGAGGATTGGCTTTGTTTGTCTCTTATTTGGGGATTTGGGCCACAAAGTTGGGACCTACCTAAGGACATGTTCTCCTCTGGGCAGAGGACAAGAGCTCAAGAGGACAGACCCAACCACGCCACACAGGCATGCTTAGAGCCTCCCACTGGACATGGAGTTATGCCGGCCACAACGAATCATGTGGCCCAGCCTGAAGTCACAGAGTTGTGAAATATTTTGCCCATATTGGGCAAATAGTGAACCATAGCAAGAGTGATTCAGGAAGGATGCAGGAAGAATTGTGGACAAAGTGAACAGCTTAGAGTTTAGAGTATTCTTAGGTGACAGGAGTGGCACTGAATGGCCGAGGTACATTAGTTGCTTTCAGGAAAGCCTCGTGGTGCCAGTCACCTCTGAATTATTGGCTTCTTCTATTAGCCCTGCTTGAGGAGGGGAAAGACATGACTCTTACGGCCTAGAGCAGGAGTTGGCAAACTCCTGTAAAGGGCCAGAGAGTAAATCTTTTAGGTTTGCAGGTCAGAAGGTCCCTGTCTCAACTGCTTGTCTCTGCTGTTGCAGCACATGAAGCAGCCATAGACATTCCCTAGAGGAATGGGTGTGGCTGTGTTTGGGAAACACTTTTCTTTATGAAAATAGCAGAGGGCTGGGTTTCCCCTTAAGCCATAGTTTGCAGACTCCTGGCCTAGACCTTCAAGGAATGACCTCTGTCATGACACCAACTTAACGGTAAGAGAGAACCACCTCTTTTTAGTTGGGAAGCCAAATAGTATTCAAAGAGCTGTTGGTGAGTCCAGCAATCCTCCACCTATTTACTCCACGTTATTAAGCTGTAAACAGTCGTTTCAGGTCATTGAAAATCCAGGCAACCAAAGCTTATTGTTCTTAAGTCTGAAATATCACGTACTTATTTATTTATTTTTTGAGATGGAGTCTCACTCTATCACCTAGGCTGGAGTGTAGTGATGCCATCTCAGCTCACTGCAACTTCCGCCTCCCAGGTTCAAGCGATTCTCCTGCCTCACCCTCCCGAGTAGCTGGGATTACAGGCGCACACCACCATGCCTGGCTAATTTTTGTATTTTTAGTAGAGACGGGGTTTTGCCATGTTGGTCAGGCTGGTCTCGAACTCCTGACCTCCAGTGATCCGCCTGCCTTGGCCTCCCAGGGTGCTGGGATTATAGGCGTAAGCCACCGTGCCCAGCCAAAATCTCATTTTATCTACCTTACCCTATCTTCAGAAGAAATGTCTGTTAAAGGTATTAGAAGCTTCTTTTACCTTGGGCTTTCCAAACAGTTGATGTGGAAGGCAATTTAATCTTTCTCATGGATTCAGAGTTATCTTTTGTGATATCTTCTGTTTTCCAGAGATTTGCTGATGTGTTAAGGGTATGGTACTGATGCTGGATGTTTTGCTCATTAGCCCAGCAAGGTCAAGGTTCTTGTCTCATGACCAGGGAGAAGTAGGCACACGGACACTCAGAGAGAGGGGTCCTGAAAGCAGGTTGCTGGTTCTCCCTTCACAGTTGAATACAAGGGCTTCTCTGTCTGCTGATGGGGCTGTGTTCCCTATTTGTATAAGGTGTGAGTTTCTGGCGGCTCTACCCTGACCTTCCAGTGTGCATGCGGGCCCCTAGTCTGAGCCATTCCACATTGATTTATTTCCCTTACTGCGCATGTGTTAAGGGACTGAATTTTTCACTGCTGGCATGTTTAGGCAAGCCTCCTGTGCACAATGACCTTGGCAGCTCGTAAGTTCTCCAGGGACCCTCCCCTGTCTGCCTAGGAGAGTTCTCTGCTTCCTGCCTCTATCAGTACGTGTGCTCAGCAGGACTTACTTTCACATTTCTTGTGGTTACATTTTTTCTTGTAACAGCTTCATTGAGATATAATTCATGCTTCATACAGTTCATCCATATAAAGTGTATAATTTAGTGGTTTTTAGTATGTTCGTGGGGTTGTGCAATTATCACCAGTTCAGTTGGTGAATCTGTTCAATTTCAGAACATTTTCATTCACCCCCCGAAAAGCTCCTTTCCCTTTAGCAATCATCCCTCAGTCTCCTCGCATCTCCCACGGTGTGGCTGCATTCTTTTTTTTCTTTTGAGATGAAGTCTCCCTCTGTCCCCCAGGCTGAAGTGCAGTGGCGTGATCTTGGCTCACTGCAATCTCTGCCTCCCAGGTTCAAGAGATTCTCCTGCCTCAGCCTCCTGAGTAGCTGGGATTACAGGCGTGTGCCACCACACTCAGCTAATTTTTGTATTTTTTTTTCTTAGTAGAGACAGGGTTTTGCTGGGTTGGCCAGGCTGGTCTCAAACTCCTGACCTCAAGTGATCTGCTTGCCTCAGTCTCCCAAAGTGCTGGGATTACAGGCATGAGCCACTATGCCTGGCCATGCGTTCTTAATACGCTTTCAAAGATTTCTACTGTCATTGTTCTTGATTCCAACAGGCTTGCCCCTAACCTTGGAGAGCAGTGGTGGGGGATCGTTCTTGAGTGGTCATCGATGCTATTCGAGGGTACACTTAACAGACATTTTATGGCTGGGCTCGTGTCTGTGATCCCAGCACTTTGGGAGGCTGAGGTGGGAGGATCACTTGAGCTCAAGAGTTTGAGACCAGATCCAGGAGGAGTGGTTCCAACATGGCCGAAAAGGAACAGCTCCAGTCTGCAGCTCCCAGCGTGAGTGATGCAGAAGATGGATGATTTCTTCATTTTCAACTGAGGTACTGGGTTCATCTCACTGCGGCTTGTCAGACAGTGGGTGCAGCCCATGGAGCAGGAAGGGTCATCACCTCACCCAGTAAGCGCAAGGGGTCGGGGAATTCCCTTTCCTAGCAAAGGGAAGCCATGACAGATGGTACCTGGAAAATCGGGACACTCCCACCCTAATACTGCGCTTTTCCAATGGTCTTAGCAAACAGCACACCAAGAGATTATATCCTGCGCCTGGCTTGGAGGGTCCCACGCCCACGGAACCTCACTCACTGCTAGCACAGCAGTCTGAGATCAAACTGCAAGGCAGCAGGGAGGCTGGGAGAGGGGCATCCACCATTGCTGAAGCTTGAGTAGGTAGACAAAACAGCCGGGAAGCTCGAACTGGGTGGAGCCCACTGCAGCTCAAGGAGGCCTGCCTGCCTCTGTAGGGAGGCAGGGCATAGCTGAACTTCTGGGGGCACTTCTCGGGGCAGGGCATAGCTGAACAAAAGGCAGCAGAAACTTCTGCAGACTTAAATGTCCCTGTCTGAGAGCTTTGAAGAGAGTAGCGGTTCTCCCAGCATGGAGTTTGAAATCTGAGAATGGACAGACTGCTTCCTCAAGTGGGTCCCTGACCACCGAGTAGCCTAACTGAGAGGCAGCTCCCAGTAGGGGCCGACTGACACCTCATACAGCTGGGTGCACCTCGGAGATGAAGCGTCCAGAGGAAGCATCAGGCAGCAACGTCTGCCATCCTGCAATATTTGCTATTCTGCAGCCTCCGCTGGTGATACCCGGGCAAACAGGGTCTGGAGTGGACCTCCAGCAAACTCCAACAGACCTGCAGCTGAGGGTCCTGACTGTTAGAAGGAAAACTAACAAACAGAAAGGAATCCACACCAAAACCCCATCTGTACGTCACCATCATCAAAGACCAAAGGTAGATAAAACCACAAAGATGGGGAGAAACCAGAGCAGAAAAGCTGAAAATTCTAAAAATCAGAGCACCTCTTCTCCTCCAAGGGAATGCAGCTCCTCGCCAGCAGCGGAACAAAGCTGGACAGAGAATGACTTTGACGAGTTGAGAGAAGAAGGCTTCAGACGATCGGTAATAACAAACTTCTCCAAGCTAAAGTAGGATGTTCAAACCCATTGCAAAGAAGCTAAAAATCTTTTTTTTTTTTTTTTTTTGAGACAGAGTTTCGCTTTTGTTGCCCAGGCTGGAGTGCAATGGCTCGATCTTGGCTCACCGCAACCTCTGCCTCCTGGCTTCAAGTGAGTCTCCTGCCTCAGCCTCCCAAGTAGCTGGGATTACAGGCATGTGCCACCACACCCAGCTAATTTTTTTGTATTTTTATTAGAGACGGGGTTTCTCCATGTTGGTCAGGCTGGTCTCGAACTCCTGACCTCAGGTGATCCACCCGCCTCGGCCTCCCAAAGTGCTGGGATTACAGGCATGAGCCACCACGCCCAGCAGAAGCTAAAAGTCTTAAAAAAAGATTAGACAAATGGCTAACTAGAATAAATAGTGTAGAGAAGACCTTAAATGACTTGATGGAGCTGAAAACCGTGGCACGAGAACTATGTGACGCATGCACAAGCTTCAGTAGCCGATTTGATCAACTGGAAGAAAGGATATCAGTAATTGAAGATCAAGTGAATGAAATGAAGCAAGAAGAGAAGTTTAGGGAAAAAAGAGTAAAAAGAAACGAACAAAGCCTCCAAGAAATATGGGACTATGTGAAAAGACCAAATCTATGTCTGATTGGTGTACCTGAAAGTGACGGGGAGAATGGAACCAAGTTGGAAAACACTCTTCAGGATATTATCCAGGAGAACTTCCCTAACCTAGCGAGGCAGGCCAACATTCAAATTCAGGAAATACAGAGAATGGCACAAAGATACTCCTCAAGAAGAACAACCCCAAGACACATAATTGTCAGATTCACCAAAGTTGAAATGAAGGAAAAAATATTAAGGGAAGCCAGAGAGAAAGGTCGGGTTACCCACAAAGGGAAGCCCATTAGACTAACAGCAGATCTCTCAGCAGAAACTCTACAAGCCAGAAGAAAGTGGGGGCCAATATCCAACATTCTTAAAGAAAAGAATTTTCAACCCAGAATTTCGTATCCAGCCAAACTAAGCTTCATAAGTGAAGGAGAAATAAAATCCTCTACAGACAAATAAATGCTGAGAGATTTTGTCACCACCAGGCCTGCCTTACAAGAGCTCCTGAAGGAAGCACTAAACATGGAAAGGAACCACCAGTACCAGCCACTGCAAAAACATGCCAAATTGTAAAGACCATCAATGCTAGGAAGAAACTGCATCAACTAACGAGCAAAATAACCAGCTAACATCATAATGACAGGATCAAATTCACACATAACAATATTAACCTTAAATGTAAATGGCCTAAATGCCCCAATTAAAAGACACAGACTGGCAAATTGGATAAAGAGTCAAGACCCATCAGTGTGCTGTATTCAGGAGACCCATCTCATGTGCAGAGACACACATAGGCTCAAAATAAAAGGATGGAGGAAGATCTACCAAGCAAATGGAAAACAAAACAAAAAAAAAAGCAGGGGTTGCAATCCTAGTCTCTGATAAAACAGACTTTAAACCAAAAAAGATCAAAAGAGACAAAGAAGGCCATTACATAATGGTAAAGGGATCAATTCAACAAGAAGAGTTTGAGACCAGCCTGGGCAACATAGTGAGACCTCTTCTTTATTTAAGATAAAAAATAAAAATATAATAATAACAACAAAATAGACACTTTATGTGCACTGGAGTCTTGTGTATAGTGACTCTATCACCTGAATAATTACTTTTTAAAATTATAATGTTGTATTTATTTATTTGTATTCTGCTTTGTAAAGGTTGTCCTTTGGAATTTTCCACATTTTGAATTTATGTTTGTGTTTATTGGAAAATTGGTTCAAGTAAATGTGGAATCATTTTACTGTCAGGGTATATTTGTTTTTCTTAACTGCATATTGTCAGACTAATATTTTTTGGATGAGTTTGAAATCTTTTAATATCCAGATGATCTCATTTGATGTTTTGAAAAAGTAACCATTGTTCGTTTTTAAACAGAATTTCCTGTTCAGGAAATAATTTAGATTAACAATAAAACAGATGAATGCATTGAATGGTAGAGGCACAGTTGGCATTGTGATTTCATGAGATTTTGTGCTATTAATAAAATAAGTTTTCCTAATGTGGCACTTAACTTTTCCAGAATTTACCCCTTGATTGCCAGCTAACTTTGCTTGTCCCCTAGTTAGAGCCACCTTTGAAGGGGAAGACAGGACAGTCAGGACAGGGGGAGGGATGTGGGCCTTGAACTCTGGCAGCTGCTCAGGCTACCTTGAAAGCCTTACAGAGTCTAATCATAAACATTAGGTAGAAATGTTTTTGGACAACAGAAAGCAAGTCTAAGAAATCAATTATTTGGGCTGGGCGCAGTGCCTTATGCCTGTAATCCCAGCACTTTGGGAGGCCAAGGCGGGCGGATCATGAGGTCAGGAGATTGAGATCATCGTGGCCAACATGATGAAACCCGTCTCTACTAAAATACGAAAATTAGCCGGCGTGGTGGTGCGTGCCTGTAGTCTCAGTTACTTGGGAGGCTGAGGCAGGGGAATTGCTTGAGCCCAGGAGGCGGAGATTGCAGTGAGCCAAGATTGTGCCACTGCACTCCAGCCTGGCAACAGAGCAAGACTCCGTTTCAAAAAAGAAAAAAAAAAATTAATTATTTATAAACAGGAAACTTCATCTGAACTCCCAGATTAGAACAGTAAAACCCAAGAGGTTGGAGGGAGATGGGTGAGATTAAGTGCAAAAAGATTATTCTATTTTTGCTGTGGATAATTAGGAAAATACAGGTTAACCTCTTAGCCTGTAACCTCTTGGTCTGTTAACCTCTTTGCCTGTACAGATAGTACCTTTAAAGGTAACTATCTGTATCAGTAAGGATTAAGTTTGGCTGTATAGAACAGTGGCTTCACA
This sequence comes from Pan troglodytes, assembly GCF_028858775.2. Lineage (NCBI taxonomy): Eukaryota > Metazoa > Chordata > Mammalia > Primates > Hominidae > Pan > Pan troglodytes. The sequence continues at coordinate 46,124,582 of NC_086015.1, forward strand.
TTATAGAATTTATTTTTCTCTAAAGTATAAGAAGTTCAGAGGGAGACTGTGCAGTACTGGTGCAGCCCTGCTGTCCCCAGGGTCCCATGCTCTTCCTGTCCTTCAGTTCTACCATACTAGATGTGGTTTCCATCCTTAAGGTCATGTCACATCTAAGAAGGCTGCTGAAGCTCCAGCCATCATGTCTGAATTCCAGGATGTAGGGAAGGCAGCCTTTGAGAAAGGCTCTCACACCAGTGCTTTTATCTCATTGGCCAACACTTAGCCTTGTAGTCTCATTTTGCAGCAGGGGAGGCTAAGAAATGTAGTTTTTCCATGGGGCTCAGAGCTTTGATACTAAGAAGAGTATGGATAGCGGATGGCCACCATGTGTCTACCATGTCTCCTTGACTATAATTAAAAATATGATGCAGGCTGGGGGCAGTGGCTCAAGCCTGTAATCCCAGCACTTTGGGAGGCCAAGTGAAGTGAATCCCTTGAGCTAGGAGTTCAAGACCAGCCTGGGCAACATGGGGAAACCCCATCTTTACTAAAAATACAAAAAATTAGCCAAGTGTGGTGCTGCCTGCCTGTAGTCCTAGCTACTTGGGAAGCTGAGGTGGGAAAATCACCTGAGCCCAGGAAGTTGAGGCTGCAGTGAGCTGTGATCGTACCACTGCACTCCAGCGTGGGTGACAGGAGTGAGACCCTGCCTTTAAAAAAAAAAAAAAAAAGATTCAAACATTCAACATTAGCATTCCCTAACCTAACCCACATCATGACCCTGACAAGAAAACAGTGGTATTTGCATAGCATGATGGGTAAATGATGGAAGTAGTTCTTAGCTGATGGTCACCCCGGACACTACCTGGCACCCTCCATTCCCAGCACTGCTTGTGGAAGCTCTGTTCTAAATCACTAGAAGAAAAAAGAATCTGGTAGCACATACTCTACAATGCAAAAGACAGCAAAGTGATGAAACCTCCAGAAGTTGAACCACCAAGAGGCATGACAATAGTAAGATGAGTCTTGCCCAATTTGACCATAATGCTCCTGTTTGAAGGCAAAGTCTCAGAATGGGTCAAAAAGTGAAGCTTTATCTATGTGCTTTGCTTAAGAAATTCTCAAAGTATGCAAAAGACTGGAAGTTGGGCTAGGAGAAAATTTAGAGAAAGAAGAGTTATAAGGAGGGATTATTTAATCAGTGAGGTCAGGATCTTTGGGGCCAGGGGCAGGCGTGAGTGGTGGTTAGGATTTTGACCTCCGAGTTCAGGCTCTGTTAGAAAACCAGTTCACTATTTACAGGCTATGTGATGTGGGTCTAGGTATTCAACTTCTCTGTGCTGTAGTGTATTCATTCTTATGTCAAACGGGGATAAATATTAGGACTCTTAGGAGGATTAAATGAGTTAATGGATGTAAATGCTTATAAGTGCTTATCGTACCACTCCATAAGTGTTTACCATTATTACTGATGTGTTTGTTATCATTATAAAAAAGTGCAGCTGGATCCCTGCATAACTCCATCAAACCCAATAAAATCCAGATGGTTCAAAAGGTGATTCAAAGATGTAATGTTGGCTGCTACCCTAGGCACACTGCCTGTGAATTAGCCCTGCTCAGCAAACAGCAGTTAAAATAAAATAGAAAGAAAAGATATAATGTTAAAAATTCAACTGTAAAAGTGCTAGAGGAAAATATTGCTGGATATTTTACTAATCTTGAGATGGGAAAGTCCATCCTAAGCATGGTATAAAGGCTAGAACTATAAGGAAAATGACTGATCGCTTTGAGTGTGCAAAATTAAACTTTACACAGGCATTCTTTAACTATGTATTTGTTCCTGAAAACATTGTGTGTGTTCATGCACACGTATGTTTATTGCGGCACTATTCACAATAGCAAAGACTTGGAACCAACCCAAATGCCCATCAATGATAGACTGGATTAAGAAAATGTGGCACATATACACCATGCAATACTATGCCACCATAAAAAAGGATGAGTTCATGTCCTTTGTAGGGACATGGATGAAGCTGGAAACCATCATTCTCAGCAAACTATCACAAGGACAGAAAACCAAACACCGCATTTTCTCACTCACAGGCGGGAATTGAACTGTGAGAACACTTGGACACAGGATGGGGAACATCACACACCGGGGCCTGTCATGGGGTAGGGGTGGCGGGGGGGATAGCGTTAGGAGATATACCTAATATAAATGATGAGTTAATGGGTGCAGCACACCAACATGGCACATGTATACATATGTAGCAAACCTGCACGTTGTGCACATGTACCCTAGAACTTAAAGTATATATATATGTATCTATAAACTTTGTGTGTGTTGCAAAATTGGACACTAAAAATACCAGGAGTAATGCAACTTTGTAACCAGAACACTTATAAAAACTGTCCATGTGGGGATAACTTGAATAGCCCAGACAGGCAGTTCCTGGCTGTGGCTGGAGCCACACAAACAATAGCGGGAAAGGCTGTGGGGGGTGTGTGTGTGTGTGTGTTGAGGGGTGGGGGTTGATGGATCTGGGGCTTCTGCTAAGGTGAGCACAGGAGAAAATACAGCCCCCTGTAAGCCGAGAGCCATGCAAGGCTGAGGTGCTCCTCTCTGGGGATGGACTCCTACACACAGAGCTTTTTAAGTTCCTATGAAGTAGTCCTGAAAGGGTTCCTCCTGCCTTTGCAGCATAAGAGCTGAAGAGCTTTTTTCCCATTGAGGGTTGTAAACATTCACACTATTCTGACTTCCCTTGCCCAATTCAGCTTCATGTGTTGAATTTTGTTGTCCTGGCTGAGCCCCTTGCCTTTTATAGGTGGGGTGTGAGCTTTGCCATTTGACAACCAAGCTTTTTGTGGCCCAGGAAGGAGTAGAGGAGTAGAAGACAGAAAAGCAAGTCTTGCCTTGTGTATTTTTGTGACCAGGAGAAAGGCATCATTTTGGCAAAAGCCCCAGGTCTCCCACAGGTGTTCAGTGAAGGTCCTGGCCGCTCTGCTCAGTGTTTGTAAGGGTCGATTTTCCCAGTGCAGGGCACTGCAGGTGCTTGTGAAGAACCAGATGGCTGCTCATTCCATTCTGCAGCATTTATTCAGTGTCTGCTCTGGCCCTGAGCAGACCCTGTCTTTGCCCTCTTAGAGCTGTGTAGTCCAATGACAGAGACTGCTGGTAATCAATCACTAAATCAGTGACTACAAATTGTGATGGGTGGAAAATGCCAGGGGCCAAGGGGGTAACTTAGCCCACCTATCTAGAGAGGTGGCCCTGAAGAAGTCAGTCCATCTGGGATCAGAGGGCAAAGGGGTGGTTGGCAGAGAAGGGAAAAGTGTTCCAGACAGAAGGCCCAGAAGGAGTTGTGAACCCAGAAAATCTGAGACAGTGAAAAAAGATTTGACCTAACTGACTCCATCTTGCTCTTAACCTCCAAGCTGTCCTTATTCATTCCTGGACACAGGTAGAACCAACTTTGGGAGGAACTCATAGTTTAGCTTTGAAACAAAGAGGATACCAGTCCTTTCCCAAAACAAACCTCCTTATTGTCCGTGGACTAGGCTGCCTAAAGCCACAGGATTAGAAGTTATGATAATCCTTTTTTTTTTTTTGAGACGGAGTCTCACTCTGTCGCCCAGGCTGGAGTGCGGTGGCGCGATCTTGGCTTACTGCAAGCTCCGCCTCCCGGGTTCACATCATTACCCTGTCTCAGCCTCCCGAGTAGCTGGGACTACAGGCGCCCACTACCATGCCCGGCTAATTTTTTGTATGTTTAGTGGAGACGGGGTTTCACTGTGTTAGCCAGGATGGTCTCGATATCCTGACCTCGTGATCCTCCCACCTAGGCCTCCCAAAGTGCTGGGATAACAGGTGTGAGCCACTGCGCCCAGCCCTAGTTATGGTAATCTTACTAAATTCAAAATGCATCTATTTTGATTAAACCCATATTATTTTCTTATTTATTAAAAATTACACGAAGATCATTCTGTTTTGGGCTGGGTTTATAGTTTTGTAACCCCTATGACAAAATTTGATACCTTATATAGTATTTTACAGGGATAAGTATGAAATTTGCCAACACTTGTTTTGAAAGATGCTGTGGGCTGACATCTTCTTTTTTTTTTTTTTCAAATCTAGAAAAGAGTTTTCACACTTCCCGAGCTTCTCCCCTTTTCAGGAGACTGGTTTTCAAAGCACTTTTCTATACCAGGTGTGTGTCTTCTCTGGTCAAAAAGTAGCCCCTACTCCAGAGTGTACTAAGACTCCAAGGAAAGTTTGGGAAGAGGAATTCCATGAACCTAATGGTAATCTAATCCCTTTCCTCAGCTCTTACTTTTTTTTTTTTTTTTTTTTTTGAGACGTAGTCTTACTCTGTTGCCCAGGCTGGAGTGCAATGGCGCGATCTCGGCTCATTGCAACCTCCGCCTCCTGGGTTCAAGAGTTCGAGACTAGCCTGGCCAACATGGCAAAACCCCGTCTCTACTATAAATACAAAAATTAGCTGGGTCAGCTACTTGGGAGGCTGAGGCACAAGAATCACTTGAACCTGGGAGGTGGAGGTTGCAGTGAGCCGAGATTGCACCACTGCACTCCAGCCTGGGCGACAGAGCGAGACTCCATCTCAAAAAAAAAAGGAAACAATTAAAAAGGTCAGGAGCAGTGGCTCATGCCTGTAATCCCATCACTTTGGGAGGCAAAGGCGAGTAGATCACTGGAGCTCAGGAGTTCGAGACCAGCCTGGACAACATGGCAAAACTGTGTCTCTACTAAAAGTACAAAAGTTAGCCGGGCTTGTTCACACGTACCTGTAATCCCAGCTACTTGGGAAGCTGAGGCACGAGAATCTCTTGAGTCTGGGAGATGGAGGTTGCAGTTAGCCAAGATTATGCCACTGCACTCTAGCCTGGGTGACAGAGTAAGACTCTGTCTCAAAAAAAAACCAACTAATTTTTTGTTTGTTTTTTTTTAAGAGATGGGGTCTTGCTGTCTCCTAGGCTGGAGTGTAGTGGCATGGTCACAGCTCACTGCATCCTCTAACTGCTGTGCTCAAGGAATCCTCTTGTCTCAGCCTCCCCAGTAGCTGGGGCTACAGGTGTGTGCCACCACACTTGGATTTTTAATTTTTTTTTTGTAGAGATGAGGTCTTCCCATCTTGCCCAAGCTGGTCTTGAACTCCTAGGCTCAAGTGATCCTCCTGCCTTGACCTCCCAAAGTGCTGGGATTACAGGCATGGGCCAGCGCACTTGGCCTAACAATGTCATTTTAAAAAGTATTATAGGCCAGGCACTGTGGCTTATGCCTGTGATCCCAGCACTTTGGGAGGCTGAGGTGGGCGGATCAGTTAAGCCCAGTTCAAGGATGTAGTGAGCCATAATTGCATCACTGCACTTCAGCCTAGGTGACAGAATGAGACCCTATCTCTTCAAAACAAAACAAACATAATATTTGCCATTTAACCATTAAAAAAATTAATTTTCTTAAAAGCATTGTTATTCTACTCTACTCTCTACTCTCTACTCTACTCTACTCTACTCTACTCTACTCTACTCCTACGCCTACGCCTACGCCTACCCCTACCCCTACCCCTACCCCTACCCCTACCCTTCTTTTTTGAGGCAGAGAGGCAGAGTTTCACTCTTGTTGCCCAGGCTGGAGCGCAGTGGCATGATCTTGGCCTCTGCCTCCTGGGTTCAAGCGATCCTTCTGCCTCAGCCTCCCAAGTAGCTGGAACTACAGATGTGTGCCATCACACTCGGCTGATTTTTGTATTTTTTAGTAGAGACGGGGTTTCACTATGTTGGCTAGGCTGGTCTTGAACTCCTGACCTCAGGTGATCCACCGACCTCAGCCTCCCAAAGTGCTGGGATTACAGCCATGAGCCACTGCACCTGGCCAAAAGCACCGTTTTTCTTTTATAGAGACGGGATCTCACTATGTTGCCCAGGCTGGTCTCAAACTCCAGGGCTCAAGTGATCGTCCTGCCTCGGCCTCCCACAGTGTTGGGATTACATACGTGAGCCACTGGGCTGGGCCCATTTAAACATTTTAAAGGGTATAGTTCAGTGGCGTTTAGTACATTCAAAATGTGCACCCATAACCATTTAGTTCCAGAACATTTTCATCACCCCAAAAGGAAACCACCTCCCCATTAGCAGTCGCTCCACATTGTCCCTTTCCCTTAGCCTCTGCCAGCTGCTAATCTGCTTTCTGTCTCTGTGGACTTACCTGTTCTGGACATTTCATATGAATGGAATCATTCAATATGTGGTCTTTTGAGGCCGGCTTCTTTCACTTAGCATAATATTTTCAAGGTTCACCATGTTGCAGCGTATATTAGTACTTCATTGCTTACTGTGGCTGAATAATACTCCAGTATATCTACACATTTTGTTTATCCATTCATCTGCTGATGGGTGTTAGGATTGTTTTTATCTGTGCTACTAAGAACACGGGTGTATAAATATCTGTTTGAGTTCCCACTTTCACTTCTTTTGAGATATAAGCAGTGGCAGGAATTTGCTGAAGTGAAATTGCTGCAACATATGGTAATTGTGTTTGACTTTCTGAGGAACCTGGTTATGCATGTTTTTAACTTTGTCACGTGTACCGTAAACATGCTTATGAATTTTACACTTCAGATTGTTTTTATTCCTTTCTTAGATTTAATCCCAGGTGCAATTACTGGTTTAAGGATCATGGACACATTTTTGGTTCTCTAAACATACTGTCAAACTGTTTACTGCAAGTGTTGTTCCAATTTACACCAGCTCCATCTGTCTAAACACTAGTTCAGTTGTGAGCACTTTAATTACATTCATACAGCACTGGATATTTTCATGTAAAATAATCTTCCCTTGGTTATATGATAATTGTAGCATGTAACATACTTAATTTTTTTTTTCTTTTTTTTTGAGACAGAGTCTCCCTCTGTTGCCCAGGCTGAAGTGCAATCGTGCGATCTCAGCTCACTGCAACCTCTGCCTCCTGGGTTCAAGCGATTTTCATACCTCAGCCTCCCAAGTAGCTGGGATTACTGGCGTGCACCACCACGTCTGGCTAATTTTTGTATTTTTTGTAAAGATGGGGTTTTGCTGTGTTGGCCAGGCTGATCTCGAACTCCTAGCCTCTAGTGATCTGCCCGCCTCCGCTTACCAAAGTGCTAGGATTACAGGCGTGAGCCACTGTGCCCAGCCAACATATGCTTTTAAGAGAAGTTACCATGACTATTGGAAATCAAAAGTATTTTATCTTTTTATTTCCTAGCAAAACAAATTCAAATCGACAGTAATAGTCTATTTTTTGAGTATTCTCCTGGAGATTTAACTCTGGGCTGAACTTATACATGTTAACTTTTACGTTTAAAATAAATTTGTGTACAATTTTTGCTTTGTGTTTTAATATTAGAATCAATCTAACACTAATAACCTGTACTGTAATTATCGCCTGTTTTTTTTTAGTTGTGACATTTTGGGGCCTCCGTAACAGGATCCTTCCTCCCTTTCCTTTGCCCTGCCCTTCTTGTCCTTTCTTGTTGAGCAACAAACTGGCATGCCCAAGTGGAATGCGCCACATTCAGTTGCCCTTTAGCCTCACGTCGGACACCCTGTTTCCAAACACGGCTGAGTTGGCTGGATTGGCTGTCTCTGTGCGACTGCTTCTTTGGGGGTACGTGTCACCGGGGCTGGTGCATGTATGTGTGAGTAGATGGTAACTCGATACGTGACACCAGGCTATGTGGAATTCAACTGTGTAATTTTGTGTCCGTTTTCTTAGAAAGCGTTTCTTCTGTTGGTAATTAAGGCCATGGCATTCTAGAGAACTCCCCAGTGTTGGTTTTCGTTCCTGTCTCTGAAGCATAGTTAGTCTTTCCTTTCCCATCCTATGAGGGTTTCTCTGCTTGTCCTCTCTTCTGGAGATCCCCTTTGCTGTTCACAGCAAGTGAGCTGTCCCTCAGTGGGGAGAGAGGCAGAAAAGGAAGACTTGGACCTATCCCTTGTCCCTTTGTGGCTGGGGTGTGAGCCAGGGTGGAGTCGGAGGTCTTGCTTCCATTTCTGCCACTGCTTAACCTTGAGACTTCCCCCATGTCTCTGAACCTTGCAGGGCCACAGTTTCCCCTTCTGTCTTTTAGATCTGGGTCTCTTCATTTATGAAATGTGTTCCCAATCCTCATCCTGCACTGCCTGCTGGCTTGTGAGAGTAAATGAAAGGCAGTAATAGATACAAGTGCTTTGCGTTGTTCAGCAAACATTTATTGAACACTTACTAGTTACCAGGCAGGGTTCAGGGTGCTGGGCAAACAGCGGAACGCGAATCAGCATCTGGAGGTGCTGTCGCTACATCCCGAGGCCTCTTGCATGGTGGGACCTGCCGCAGGCCAAGCACCCATCTCGAGTCTGCTGCTGGTTTGCTCTGTGACATTTGGCCACCTCCTCAGCTTGAACACAGTGTCCTTTTCCATTCAATGAGGAGTTTGCGCCAGTAGTTTTTAGCTCTAATGTCCTCTGTAATTTGTGGAATCACAACTTTTGTGGTATGGAAAGTAATTACTAAGACTGAATCTCTGAAGATGTTCAGCTAAAGCTGTAAACTGCATGGTCCCTTGATAGAGAGGAATTTTCTAGAAGGTTGTCTGTCAGATACCACTTACAAAGTATCACATACATCTCCAGCACCAGTGTGGCCTATGTATAAGTCTTTTTTCCTGCCCTTTAATCCTTATAATTTTAAGAAAATGGAATTGTTTCCGAGTCTGTACAGAATGGTTTCCAAGTGGCTGAGTAGGTGAGGAGTGTTGTCTTGTGAAGTCATTAAAACATTGCTGTGGATTTGCAGTCACTGCCATGGGTAATGTGTCATGAGAGAGGGTTATTGCCTCTAGCCAGAACACCTGCCTCCCCAAGCATAGCCAGGGGTCATGCTCTGCACCCACCTCTCTGATGGCCAAGTGGAAAGTTGGTGGGTAAAGAAATGGAGTGGGAGAGGGACAGGGAGGAAAAAAATAAAAAAGATGGACCTCTGTATGGTGGCCACTATTTGATGAGCGAAGGTCCCTTTTCTTGTTCTTTGTCACCTTTAATGTGGTCTGTAGCATTCTCTGAAGTCCCAGAGTGTGGCGCCAGGATGGAAGTCCCAGTGTGCAGACTGGAGGCATGCATGTTTAATCTGGCCCTCAGTATTCAACATTTAGAAATCAGGGACTCTCATAAAAATACAGATCCCTGGTCTCTTGGGTGGAGTCAGCATGTCAAGGACTGGGGGCGTCACCAGGAAGTGCTGTGAGTGGCGGCTGCCCCCCAGACACAGCCCTCAGAATGTGCAACTCTTGCTCTCACCGCTCAGAGAAATTTAGGGTATGAAGAAAGCTTTTCTGCAGCCACTTACCTTTGTTCTACAGATGAAGAAACTGAGTCCCAGGCATATGAACATGTGATTTGCCAGAGTGATAGGACGAAGTTGAGGGGGCAGAACCAAGGCTGGGCGTCGTTTCTCCAAACTCTTGAAACTGTGCTCCTGGCCGGCACCCAGGGCCTCTTGGCTTCCAGCAGGTGGCAGTTGTGGTGCTGGTTTCCTGCCATTGCCTCTTTCTGGCATTCCTTTCCTCCCTCTCCTGTTCTTCTCTCCTCCTTTGCTTTTGCTTGAGCTTTCTCTCACTAGGTTTTTCCTCTTTCTCTCTCCTGTCTTTTATTCTTCCCTCTCCCCTTGCTGTTTTCTCAGATCTCCTGCCAACTGGGTGAGTGTCTAGGGCTACTTTCCTTCTAGACAGCTCTTCTGCACACTCTGCTCACCTTGCAGCTACTCAGGTCCCTGTTCTCCTGGGCTTAGAGCCCTCAAGCTCCAGCATGCAGGCACGAGGCCCAGAAACCCTGTTGGAATGATCGCACCCCCTCTCTGGAGGTGGCCACCACTCAGAGCATTTAACTCCTCTGTGGAGGAGGAGGTCCCTTGATCCTAGATAGGCTGACTTCTTCTGAGAGTCCAGAGATCTGTATTTCTTCTTTTCTTTTTTTTTTTTTTTTGAGACTGAGTCTAGCTCTGTCACCAGGCTGGAATGCAGTGGCCTGATCTCGGCTCACTGCCCAACCTCTGCCTCCTGGGTTTAAGCGATTCTCCCGCCTCAGCCTCCCGAGTAGCTGGGATTACAGGCACGTGCTGCCACGCCCAGATAATTTTTGTATTTTTAGTAGAGACGGGGTTTCACCATGTTGGCCAGGATGGTCTCGATGTCCTGACCTTGTGATCTGCCCACCTTGGCCTCCCAAAGTGCTGTATTTTTATTGTTTTTAGAGGGAGTTTCACTCTGTCGCCCAGGCTGGAGTGCAGTGCTGCGATCATGGCTCACTGCAACCTCCACCTCCCGGGTTCAAGCAGTTCTTCCTGCTTCAGCCTCCCAAGTAGCTGGGATTATAGGCGTCCACCATCACGCCCATCTAATTTTTTTTTTGTATTTTTAGTAGAAACGGAGTTTCACCATGTTGGCCAGGCTGGTTTTGAACTCCTGACCTCAAGTGATCTGCCCGCCTCGGCCTCCCAAAGTGCTGGGATTATAGGTGTGAGCCACTGCGCCCCACTGAGATCTGTATTTACATGAGGTTCTCTGAGTGTTAAATGTTGGACACTAATTTAGAGCTATTGCCTTTGCTGTAAAATGTAAGCATTGCCTCAGGCACCTGGCAGGTTTTGTGAAGCTGGCCTGTCACCTGAGAATCAGTGCAAATCCCTAGACGGAGGAGCCTCCTCCTAGCCGCTCTCTGCAGGTGAGGATCTAGCCCCAGTCAGGTGGAGAATGGACACAGCTGCTTCTGCAGCTCTGCACCTTCCAGGTGCCAAGCAGGCTCCAGCACACTTTCTTCACTCCCTGGTGGCCCTAACTGAAGCCCACATCCTGGGTAGGAGGGTCCATTCCAAATCTTATGCCTTGGGAAAAACCTAGGAAGGGTTATACCTCTGAAGAGGTAAAGAGTCCTTTTAGGTTATTTTACTTTCAAAGTGATGTCATAAGAAAGGTATTGGATTGACATCTGCTGAGCAATTGAGGGGACATTTACCATCCCATGGGACTTTCCTCTATGCTGGATAAAGACCTAGGGTGATACTGAGGTGGGTTTGAAAAGACCTTGACACTAGATGGCTCCACCTGCCTCATGCTGCAGGCTGGGCATGTGTCTGTCCTGGACAGGCAGGGGATTCACAGACTAGACCTGCCACCGGCTGCTGCTCTCTCCTTCCCTTGTTCCATCACTCATCTCACACTTACTGTTGCCTGGCAAAGTAGTAAGGGCTGGGCTGAAGGTAAGGTGGATAATTCAAAGCCTTTTCTCTTGAGGGGCTCACAATTAGTAGGGAAGAGACACAGAGAATACACTTCTAACATCGTAGTGAAGTCATTTATGTACTGAGAACTGTGGAAGCCAGAGAAGAGAGGTTAAGGGAGGCTTTGCAATACAGAGTGACATTTGAATGATATTTTAAGATGGAGTTTGCTAGGCAGTGAAGGGCATTCTAGGGAGCTAAAACAGCTGGTCTAAAAACTCAGATTTGTGAAAAAAATGTGTTTGGAAAATGGTGAGAAGTTGGTATGCCTTAAGTGAAGGGAAATTGGAGAAAATAGCAGAGGCTGGGCTTGGTAAGAAAGGCTGTTAGGGTGTTGAGTTAGCTGCTTTAACAGAGACCAAAGTAATTGGAACTGTGGCCTCAATAAGGTAGTTGTTTATTTCTTTTACTTTTAAAAGTTCAAGTGGAAGGAGGTCCAGGGTGTTTCAGGCAGCTGAGGTAGCTCTGGTCATTTCCTGGGCATTGCCTTTACTAATTTAGCTAAGCATGGCTCCAGCACCAGGCCAACTCTGCAACTGGACAGACGGAAAGGGCATGACTTGGAAGTTCTGTTACATCCTGTTAACCAGGCATGTGGATACACCTTACTGCAGGGAAAGCTGGGAAACACAGTTTTTAGCTGGTTGGCCGTGGGCCCAGCCACATCTTGGGGGTTGCATGACCAAAAGGAAGAAGTGGCAATTGCATACTGGGAAACACTCAGTAGCCTCTCCTGTAGAAACGTAGAGGCAGAATGATGAAGCACTTTATAGGGAGCTGGGAGGTTTTTAAAGAGCAACAGTATGATTTAAAAAGCTCTTTGAGAGAATGAGATGGGAGGGTCATTTGAGGTCAGGAGTTCGAGACTAGCCTGGTCACCACAGTGAGATTCCATATCTATTTAAAACAAACAAAAAATAAAATAAAAAATAAATAAAAAGCTCTTTTCCAGAAATGGCACCAGCCACAATGTGGCCGGCCACCATGGGGCATTACAGTAACTGGGCAAGGAGGCGATGCCGAGGGGTAAGCATGGCCTTATGGTTGAGCCTGGCCTTTTGATGGTTTGACAGGCTGGGGGTCGGTGGGATTTTGGGCTGTTGTTATTGCATATCTACCTGAAGCCATGGACCTTTGGGCTTTGGGATTGGTCAGGAAATTGATGCCCTTCATTTGCGACTTATTTGAGAACACATTTTTACTTGTTTACATTAGCTTGTTACTAATGTGAATTGTAACTGTGGGGAAATGGTGACCACAGAGAGCATAAAGGGTTCCTTTCCTCCAGGGTGGGCCAGCAGTGTCCATTCACAGCAGGAGCTTGAATAAGCTCCTGTCCTGTGCGGGTCCCTGACCCTCCGTGGTTCTGCAGACAAGTTAGTAAATTCTTGCCTCTGCTTCCTGTGCTTTTTTGTTTGTTTGTTTGTTTGTTTGTTTGAGATGGAGTCTCGCTCTGTCACCAGGCTGGAGTGCAGTGGTGTGATCTCAGCTCACTGCAACCTGACCTCCGCCTCCCAGGTTCGAGTGATTCTCCTGCCTTAGCCTCCCAAGTAGCTGGGTTTACAGGCGCATGCCACCACACCCACCTAATTTTTGTATTTTTAGTACAGATGGGGTTTCAACATGTTGGCCAGGATGGTCTCGATCTCTTGACCTCGTGATCTGCCCACCTCAGCCTCCCAAAGTGCTGGGATTATAGGCGTGAGCCACCGCGCCCGGCTACTGCTTCCTGTGCTTTAAAGGGGAAAATTATTCCAACACCTCCCTAATTTGTGATTATGTTTCATTTTACATGCCTACCACAAGTATGAAGTCTTCCACCTGTTTAGAACAAAAACTTCCTGATGATGACATCCTGGGAATTCCCCAGCATTTCAAGTGCACCCTCCTAGGAGCTGGGTAGCAGGTGTTGGAGGGGAGATCACAGCTTTTAGTGGAACAGCTGAGGCTGCTCCTACCTGATCTGCTGCTTAGTTAGCTGAATCAACTTGACCAACAAGATGTGCCGCAGCCCTCGTGCATCCCAGCATACTGATCTGTAATAACAGGCAAATCTCTGTGTGCCACGTTGCTGGGACGGTGAGACAATGGTCTGGCTTGATGTTTGGCATGGTGAAAGCATTCCTGGGGAATTCTTTTTTTTTTTTTTGAGACGGAGTCTTGCTGTGTCCCCCAGGCTGGAGTGCAGTGGCGCAGTCTCGGCTCACTGCAAGCTCCGCCTCCGGGGTTCACACCATTCTCCTGCCTCAGCCTCCCTAGTAGCTGGGACTACAGGCGCCCACCACTGCGCCTGGCTAATTTTTTGTATTTTTAGTAGAAACAGGGTTTCACCATGTTAGCCAGGATGGTCTCGATCTCCTGACCTCGTGATCTGCCCGCCTTGGCCTCCCAAAGTGCTGGGATTACAGGCGTGAGCCACTATGCCTGGCCTCCTGGGGAATTCTTGAAGACTCTTCTGTTATGTTTACCTGATGTCAGGCCTTGGATGTGTCCTTGAGTCAAACATGGTGTCTCCTTCCATAGGGGGTCTGTGGGGCTTTTGGCCTTGTGGCCAAGGTCAAGGAGAGCTGCACGGCCCATCTCCATAATCCTATCCCACGTCCTAATTCTTTGGGCCTTTAAAGCATCTGAAAATTTGCTGCTAATGTTTATAAGGCTGGTCACGTCACAGAAAAATCAAATATACGAGTTTTTTTTTTTTTTAAAAACAGAGTCTCGCTCTGTCGCCCAGGCTGGAGTGCAGTGGCGTGATCTTGGCTTACTGTAACCTCTGCCTCCCAGGTTCAAGTGATTCTCTTGCCTCAGCCTCCTGAGTAGCTGGGATTACCGGCGTGCGCCGCTATGCCTGGCTAATTTTTATATTTTTAGTGGAGACAGGGTTTCACCATGTTGGCCAGGCAGGTCTCGAATTCCTGACCTCAAGTGATCCACCAGCCTCAGCCTCCCAAAGTGCTGGGATTACAGGTGTGAGCCACTGCGCCTGGGCCAGAGTTTTTTAAAAAGGCATTTTTTCATAGCCTTACCTTTTGATACTTTATCTCACTGGTCATATGCTTTAAGGAAAAAGATATCACATGGGCACAAGGACCCACACTGTAAATAGGTTGACCTTCAGCCCTGGAAACATGGAAGGACGGGTCAAGTCTCAACTTCTGAGCAACTGGAAGCATGCTCATAAGTGAGACATTATTCTGAGATTTCTTAGAAGGGACTTTTTTTTTTTTTTTTTCTGGAGTCTGTTGCCTTCCCCACCACCAAACAGCATTGACACCAGATGATTCCAGCCTGTTGTGTGGGTGTGTCATGCGGGAATGTGTTGGTTCCCTGCCTGTTCTACTAGGGATAGGCTGGCACTGCCTTTTGTGGAGCTGCTGTGGAGACAGTTTGACCAGATCCATGTTTAGCCAAGAGATGCTACCGACTAGGTGTCAGCCCTGTTTAACCCCATGTTCCCTCAGTTACATGGTGGCATTTTGTGGCTGTGAGGTCTTTCCTAGAGATGAACTTGCATGGGAACTCAACTCTTTGCTTGATAGTGAGAAGAGGAAATATTGCTTATTGTGGGCCCATCTTGAGCCTTTGGATGGTGGTTTATTGCTAGTGGGAGATGGGAAGAAATATGAGAAATCTTCTGCCTTGAGGTTGGGCTATTGCTCTGCCTGGGGGAGGACATAGCTTCTGTTCCCAGCAAAGCTTTGCAAAGTGACGGAGCAGGTCTGGTCTTGTTTTTGGCTGGCTGAAATACCAAGTATGCTTGCTGTGACATTTCCCCCATGAGGCAGAGAAGTCCCAGCAGTGAGATAGAGTCCCCCCTCCAGGACTAAAGCTCCAACTAAAATTCTGAATGTCCTCACTTTCTCATTTTTAACCCTTTCCTTGACATTTTGGAAAACCATGCTGACTTCCTGAGTGGAAATGCTCTATGGCAAAGCTTTGCATATTGAATTGAGGGAGAGCAGTTAGTACGGAATGGTAGGAAGCTGCGGGAGGGGTGGGTGCTGACAGGTGTTCTCAGTGGGCTCCTGCCCAAAGGGTGATGAGTCATAACTCTAGGTTCTCTTTTCTCACGAATCCGTATTTTTTTCACCTGTTGAATGGCCTTTTTATTTGACACAAAGTCTCTGGCATTGCTCTTCTTCCAGGCAGAGGTGTTCCATGTTCTACCTGAGTGTGTACAGGCCCCACAGTTACTGCCTTTCTGCCTTCCTGGCCTTGGCTCAAGCAGGGGGAACAGGGAAGGGACTGGTTCTCCCTGCTGTTCCTGCTTTGGTTCTGCAGTGAATCCCTGCCCCTGGCCCTTCCTGCTCCCTGTGACAGTAGCCTCCCGTGTGGAGCACCCCAGGATCTACTCCCACTGACTGCACCAGTCATTTTCTGTGTGTGTGCAGACATGCACGCATGTGCGAGTGAATGCTCATATGTAAGACTGGGCCTTTCTCCTTTAATTTTATCTTACCGTGTTTAGGAATACCTCATACTTTTGGTTCGTCCTCAGCATCTCCTCTTTATTTTCCCTGCTATTGTGTGGTTTTATTTGTCACAAGTATTTTTTTTTTTTTTCTTCTCTCCTCTGCCCCTTCTGACATCTTGGAGAGGGATGGAGACTGAAGAGTGAGTTTGGTCCTCTACTTGATCCAGGTTCTTATTTTTGTTTTCTGCTTCAAAGCAAGAACTTGGTACTGTGACTTTGATAAGAATTGACCTCAGGCCCAGCAAGATTTCTCATGCCTGTAATCCCAGCACTTTGGGGGGCCAAGGCAGGAGGATTGCGTGAGCCCAGGAGTTCGAGACCCACCTGGGCAACATAGGGACCTTGTCTCTACAAAAAATAAGATTAGCTGGGTTTGGTGGTGCACATCAGTGGTCCTGGCTACTCGGGAGGCCAAGGTGGGAGGAATGCTTGAGGCCCGGAGGTCAAGGCTGCAGTGAGCCAGTATTGTGCCACTGCATTCCAGCCTGGGCAACAGAGTGAGACACTGTCTTAAAAAAAAAAAAAAAAGAATCAACCTCAGTAATATTCTTATCTTTTGAATAATTTTTTCTTTGTTGAAGACTCATTCCTAGAACAAAATACCAAGTTAACTCTCCTCTCCTGTCTAGTTGTGTGCACCACAGGCACTTGGTTTATTTATGGGTTGACAAAACCACTGCTGCTCCCATGGGCTGTTTCCCATCATAGGGAATGCCTTATGCAAATGGGCTGATACAGTGGATGATGCCAGAATTAGTTGATAGATAATTATCACTCACCCATTAGCACTTATTTAATTCAGTCTCTGTGTTCTGCTTTGATGAGTGAGCACTGGGATAGAGAAGTAGGGTACATATCCTGGTTATGTTTGCCATGTTGTCATGTTTGCATTTTAAAGGCCTGCATTAATGTGCTTTGTGTGAATTGGTTCTCCATCACAGGCATTAGTCTGCATCCCCTGAGCACAGCCTGGGCCAAGAGCTATGGGGTACAGGTGGTGGATCAAGGGTAGCTGTGTATGGAAGTTTGCCCTCTCCCAACAAGATGAGTCAGACACTGAAATACCCACAAGACACTTAATACGTGTAGTAACTGAAGTTCTGACAAAATGGCATGTCAGTATAGAAAGGGTAAGAGAGATTAATTCTGCTTGGTGTGCTCAAAACACCAAGCTATTCCTTAAAGGATGGGCACCTATTGGTGTAATTGCTGGATGCCCCATAAGGATATAAGTGTTTCAAGGGCAGGACCATGACTCTTGTGTTCACCACTGTGTCTCCTATGCCCCTGGTACTCAGGATTCCAATGGATGGATTGATGGAAGGAAGGAAGTGTGGATGAATGAACAGATGAATGAATAAATTAAATGAAGGCAAAATTCTAGATGGGAGGATAGCTTCAATGGTAAAAGAGTGGCATGAAGAAGTTAGGCATACTGGTGAAATTAATACTGGTTTGGCTGACATGTAGAACGCTTGAAGGAGAATGGCCAGAGAAAGGGTTGGAGGAAAGACTTAACTCAGATGATAAAAGCTCAAAAATTTTGGCTTTTCTTCCTAAATAGTGGACACTAAACAGCAGGAAACATTTGGGTAGGTCTTGGCCGTAAGCATGCACAATTCAAAGTTTTGAGACTAGAATTTAAATTGGAAAAAGACTCCTGATGTAGCCTTGTCTAGCTTCTTCGTGCTGTAGATAAATAACTGAAGATACCTGCCACAGGCTACAAGTTTAGTTAACTCGCAGCAAGGCCACAGCCATTTCTGGGCTCTCATTTCTTGGTTGTCTTGTCTTTAGATGTGTGCAACAGCACCGATCTTCCGGAAGTCGAGATCATTAGCCTGCTGGAGGAGCAGCTGCCCCATTATAAGTTAAGAGCCGACACCATCTACGGTTATGACCACGACGACTGGCTCCATACACCTCTCATTTCTCCAGATGCCAACATTGACCTCACAACCGAGCAAATTGAAGAGACGTTAAAATACTTCCGTAAGTAGTTGTCCATGTGTGTTGTGATGGCAGTATCATGATCAGGTCTTCTTAGCCATGGCCCCAAATAAGATCTTGTACTGGCTACCCTGTGATGTGGCTTGCCACCTCTGGAAAGGTAGTCAAAGAAATGCGGCTGTAGGGGTTAACCGCACAAAAGGTCCCAATTTTAAATGTTCTGAATAGAAATTTTAGAGGAGTGAGGACCAAGTAAGATTTTCATTTGAACCAACTTTTTATGTATTTATTTTTTTGAGATGGAGTCTAGCTCTCTTGCCCAGGCTGGAGTGCAATGGTGTGATCTCGGCTCACTACAACCTCTGCCTCCTGGGTTCAAATGATTCTCCTGCCTCAGCCTCCCGAGTAGCTGGGGCTACAGGCGCGCACCACCATGCCCGGCTAATTTTTGTATTTTTAGTAGAGACAGGGTTTCACCATGTTGGCCAGGCTGACCAACCTGAGCACTCCTGACCTTAAGCCACCCACCTTGGCCTCCGAAAGTGCTGGGATTATAGGTGGGAGCCAACTTTTTTTTTTTTTGACTGTACAGAAGAATTTGAAAATGTTCCTATTTCTGTTTCTTACCAAAAATACAAATCCTTAGAAACTCACTGGGAAGGAGTTTGTCTAAATTTAAAACCAAAGATATTGGGAATATCCAGGCTTCTCATTTATGTGACATAGCAAAATATGTGTACCAAGGCTGATAACTGTTGTGTGAAAGCTCACTAAGCTGGATGTTTGGAGAGTCCAAATATCGCTGCAGCAGCAAACCAGTCATTCTGATGGGCTGCAGAGCTGATACCTGGTAGGATAAGCAGTAAACTAGGTGAGTGTTTTCAGTGTGGTCATGATGGCCAGGGTGTGAAACTTGATATTGCAGACTTGAAAAAAAGGATAATTTAAAAAATGAATACTTTATGATTCTGATATTTATTCAAAATGTGCCTTTTTAGAAGTAATTTCACTCTTTAAAAACTTATGGCAGCCAATAATTTACATATCTGTGTATCACTGTGTCACTTAAAAAAAAGTATAGCAATCCTCCTACCTGCAGATAACTTGGTTCAAAACCAGCTTATGTCGCATCTTTAAAGATTTCTTGTAATTATTTTTACTAATACAGGCTGATCTCTCCAATTTTCTTGAATTTGTGAGATTATTTGTAATAAACAAATTGGTACTGCAAGTTTCTCCTTTAGGGTGTATCTAGGGATGTTTTCAGTTCTCTTTATTAGATATTAATAAGAAAAAGGTTTTGCTTACATCGACCCATAAACCCTACAGAGTCTTTGTGAATACTGCAGATAATCAGTTTCAGTATGGATAATAACAGAATAATCCACACCAGGGTAGATATGAAGCATGTTAGAATTGTACTCATATTGAAGTTAAAGCTTTAGAATTTCTAGTGTGTCTTGTAGCATATAGGAGGCTCTTAGCAAGTCATTTTGTTGATTCATGTCTGTACCACCAAGGAGATATGTGGTATCGTATGGAAAACTGAGTCTACAGTAACCTCCTTGGTAGGTTTTGTATTTGCTTTTTTCAGACTGTAGACGTCTGCAAAAAAATTCACAAGAGAATAGTAGAGTTTGTAACAGAATTATTTTTTGGGAAATCTCTCTGCGTTACTTACCTTTCCTTAGGAGACCCTCTTGTGATTCTACAGTACCTATCATGGCCATTTCTCTCACAGGAGGCACCTGGGTCCCATTCATACACTTTTTTTTTTTTTTGGTTGAGACAGAGTTTTGCTCTGTTGCCCAGGCTGGGGTGCAGTGGTGCACATATGGCTTACTGCAGCTTTGACTTCCTGGTCTCAAGCAACCCTCCCACCTCAGCTTCCTGAGTAGCTAGGACTACATGTATGTACCACGTACCACCACGCTCAGCTAATTTTTAATTTTTTTTGGAGAGATGGGGTCTCCCTATGTTGCCCAGGCTGGTGTCAAACTCCAGGCCTCAAACAATCCTCCTGCTTCAGCCTCCCAAAGTGCTAGGAAATCAGGTGTGAGCCACTGCACTTGGCACCATTCACACTTTGATTAATCACTGACATTTACAGTGTAATTGGAAGACCATCCTTGGGCAACACCACACAATTTTCAGAGAACATTCACACAAATTGCCTCATTTCATTCCTGTAAAATGCCTACAGTTGGGTAGGGCTGGTTTTATTATAGGTGAAATGGATGTGTGAAAGGCTCAGTGTTTACTCCATGACACTGAGCCACAGTTTCTAAAATCTGTTTAACAGTAGACTTGAGGCCGGGCGTGGTGGCTCACACCTGTAATCCCAGCTCTTTGGGAGGCTGAGGTGGGTGAATCACCTGAGGTTGGGAGTTTGAGACCAGCCTGACCAACGTGGAGAAACCCCATCTCTACTAAAAATATAAAAATTAGCCAGGAATGGTGGCAGATGCCTGTAATCCCAGCTACTTGGGAGGCTGAGGCAGGAGAATCACTTGAACCCGGGAGGTGGAGGTTGTGGTGAGCTGAGATCGTGCCATTGTACTCCAGCCTGGGCAACAAGAGCGAAACTCCATCTCAAAACAAACAAACAAACAAAAAAACAAACAGTAGACTTGAACAGAGAGTGAGTGTCTTTTCTGTTTGTTTGCTTTGTTTTTAGTTATACAGTTAAGAAAAAAGGAGAAATCCTGGTAGTAGATAACTTATGATAAAACTGGAAGAACCAAAATAAACGTTGAGCAGAGATTCTGAAAGTTCTTAGAGCGTGCTTGCCTCCAAGCCTTAACTTAATTCTGTATCTTCTTCTGTGGTTCCTGTAGTTAGAGCAACATAGCTATTTCCTAAATACCTGTTAATTGAACGATCAGGTGTTAACTCTTAAATACAGGACTCTGTAGAGCAGAGCTCTCTCACTAAGGTCCTGCGACCCCTAAAGGGTCTGTAGAGAGAATTTAGGGGTTCCATGCACTTATAAAGGGGCAAAAAAATTACTTTTATTTTTATTAACTTCTAACTGAAATGCAGCATTTCCTTTAGTTATGAACATAGACACACATAGGCACAGTGGTATTAGCAGGACCTGTGATATTGTCACCAGTAGAAATCACAGATATTTTCATGTCATGCTTCAGTGGAAGCAGATACTTTGAATAACTGCCTTTGTTCATCACTGCCATGAAGTTACATTTGTTGTTAAATGTGCTGATAGATCTTTTATTTCATGTCACAGTTGGGTAGAGCTGTTTTTGTTATAGGTGAAATGGATGTGTGGAAGGCTCAGTGTTGTGGAATACACTGGAATTCTGTCTTATTTTATTTATTTAGATCTTTTATTTCTTTTATTCTTTAATAAAGAAGCACTTATCAGATATCACAGCCTTTTTTTGTCGTTGTTAATATCCCAGAGTTTTTCAAGTTTTAGATGGAATTGTTTTCCTTTTCAGTCCTTTGTATTTTACGTCTTCAAAGCTTTCTTCTGAGGAAAGGGTCTGTGAGACTTGCCAAACTGGCAGAGTGGTCACCAGAAGGCACAGGTTCAGAGTCCTGCTGTGTGCATGGTATCCTTTTTGGGTTTCGTGTGTTTGTTTACACGTGTGTAACCCTGGAGATGCTGTGACTCACCAGTGTGTTGAATCAGTTTTGAGGCGTGTGAGAAGACAAGGTAGCCTGCATCGATTAGGGCAGAGGTTCTCGGTTGTGGGCGGGCATGGGGATAAGGAGCGCTGGGGTTCTGATACGCTGCCCTACGTGAGAAATCCTAGAGAAGAGGGCCAGCTACACATTGCTACGCAGATCAGAGCAGACACAGCCCCTTCCTGCACATCCTCCCCCTGAGTGGAGAAACACGGCTTTACCTTTTAAATTTGGCCCTCACTTGACTTCCTAAGAAGAGGCGAGAAAGCTTTGGGCATCCACCTTTGCCAGGTGGTACAATGACCTTTTCAGAGAAGTTTTAGTGCTTCTCCCAGTCAGGTGGACCTGTAACTCCTGAGTCTGAGAAACACAGAAAATTAAAATGACCCACAAAACAAATATACCCACAACGATGGGACATTTGGGAGAAAGCATAGTCAACGTACGGTACTTGCAGTGTGCTGGGTAATCCTCAGAGTGGCCTGAATTTAATACTCTTGCATTCTGCACATGAGGATGGCGAGGCTCAGGGAAGTTAGGGAAAAGTCACATACCTAGCAAGGTGAGTCAGACCTAGTTTGTCTGGTCTGACTCCATCTCTTACCCAGTATCTCAGATTAGCTACAAAGGGGACAAGAAAACTTCTTGTTTAAGAATGAAACTCATCTGGTGAAATACAAAAAAAAGCAAAAACCCCATCAAAACCTTAGTTTCAAAATCTGTCAGTAGCTTATTTATTTATAAATAAATAAAATATATATCTAACATATTCAAAATTCATTTTTTTTCATGGCTCAGGGCATTGTCCCAAGTGACACTTAGCTTGATAACAGCTTAATTTGAAGATGAGGTTTCTTTTTTCCCTGTTATTTTCACCTCCATCCTGTGGCTTGTAGGTCACACTTCCCTAATCCCTGGTGGAAATGACAGTGTGTGCTGTAGACTTTTGTAGTCACATAACACGCAGCAGACAGCAGACATGAAAGCTGCTGCATTGGTCTTTAGGTGGCTATGCAACTGTTTTTGGTCCCTTCTTCCAGGGGCTGTACTATGTAACTTTTTGGTTAAGGAGCATTGATTGAGGGGAAAAAAAAAATCCATATCTCACCTGCGTATGATCTGCTGACCACCCTCCCTGAGTTTACCTGGAGCAGCCTTTTTCCTAAGAAGAGAAGGTTATGAAGCAAATAAGAGTTTCAAAATATTGTTCCATTGTTTGCTTTTACTGTAAAATCATATTAAGGAATTAGCCAACAGTATTTACTGAGTGACTGGTATTCACCTCTGATCCTTTGAGGACTTGTTTGCATTTCAGCTCAGCTTTTCTGACTAAGGAGATAAAAACATCTCCTGGACTATTTATTTTTTTCCGTGACCTAACCCAAGGACTTTGCACTGGGTTGGACCAATGCAGGCAGCTCTTGAGGCCTTCGGTGCCATCCTACCCTGAGTTGCTTACTTTGCTTATGTGGGAGGAGGGAGGGGGGTCTGGGAACCTGCATATTAAACCAGCTCCCCTTGCCATTTTAACTTTTAAAAATTGAACTTAAAAGTAAACAACAACAACAAAGACCTTTAATCTAGTCCAACCATCATTGTTCACATGGGGCCCCTGAGGTGCGGGGTGCATTGACTTGCTAAGCCTTGCACAGCCAGGGTATGTGGGGCCAGGAATTGTGTGCAGGTCTCCTCACCACTCTAGAGTTGTGTCCATAAAGTAGAACCTACAGTAATATTATTATACCCCCATTTTCACCTTTGCTCATTCACTTGTGTCCACACGGTCACAGACATAGCAAGCGTTTATACAGTTGGTTTTATGGGGCAACGAACCTCATGTTTTTTACTCATGCAGGGCTCATCCCAGGAGAGTGGGAATTTGCTCAAGATAAGGCATGAGGACCCAGAGTATCTGGCATGGAGTTTAACTGGAATCCCTCTACCTCCACCACTGTACCTGGAGGCTCCTGTCTCCCCTCATCCTGTTTGACCCTTGAGCAGGGCCGACACAGTGGTCGCTCCCTTCTGGACACTCTCCTGGCTTGGCTCCCAGTGCCTCGCTTGCTCCCAGAGTTCCCTTTTGTCTCTCTGGACAGTCTTTCCAGCCTCTTTCACCAGTTGTTTCTTTTTCCTCTTCCTCTGAGCTTCCAAATCAGTGGCTGTCAACCCTGATGCACCTAGAGCTTTAAAAAATATAGTCTGCCAGGCGCTGTGGCTCATGCCTGTAATCCCAGCACTTTGGTAGGCTGAGGTGGGTGGATCACCTGAGATCAGGAGTTTGAGACCAGCCTGGCTAACATGGCGAAACTCCATCTCTACTAAAAATACAAAAATTAGCCAGGCATGGTGGCGTGCACCTGTAATCCCAGCTACTTGGGAGGCTGAGACAGGAGAATCTCTTGAACCCGGGAGGTAGAGGTTGCAGTGAGCCGAGATTGTGCCACTGCACTCCAGCCTGGGTGACAGAGTGAGACTCCATCTCAAAAATGAACAACAAACAAATAAAAATAAATAAAATTAAAAAAAAATACAATCCTTGGCCAGGCGTGGTGGCTCATGCCTGTAATCCCATCACTTTAGGAGGCCAAGGCAGGCAGATCATATGAGCCCAGAAGTTCGAGACCAGCCTGGGCAACATGATGAAACCCCATCTCTACAAAAAATTAAAAAAAAAAAAAAAAAAGCTGGGTGTGATGGTATGCACCTTGTAGTCCCAGCTACTCAGGAGGCTGAGGTGGTAGGATTGCTTGAGCCTAGGAGGTGGACGTTGCAGTGAGCCAAGATCGTGCCACTGCACTCCAGCCTGGGCAACAGAGCGAGACTCTGCCTCAAAAAAAGAAAAAGGAAAAAACCAGCCCTGGAACCAGTCCCCTGCAGATACCAAAATCCATGGATGCTCAAGTCCCTGATATGAAATGGCATAGTATTTGCATTTAACCTGTACACATCTTTCCATATACTCTAAGTCTAGATTACTTGTATTACTTGTAAATGCTATGTTTTTTGTTTTTTTTGTTTGTTTGGTGTATTTTTTTTTTTTTGAGTCAGTCTTCTCCTGTCACCCAGGATGGAGTGAGTGCCTTGGTGCCATCTTGGCTCACTGCATTCTCAACCTCCCAGACTCAAGCCATCCTCCCACCTCAGCCCCCCAGTAGTTGGGACTACAGGCACATGCCACCATGCCTCGCTAACTTTCATATTTTTTTGTAGAGACAGGGTTTTCACCATGTTGCCCAGGCTGGTCTCAAACTCCTTGGCTCAAGCATTCCTCCCACCTCAGCCTCACAAAGTGCTAGGATTATAGGAGTGAGCCACCATGTCCAGCCTAAAATTTTGTATTGTTATTTTATATTGTTTTTTTCCCCCTGAATATTTTTGATCCGTGGTGGATACAGAGGGCTGACTATGTATCCTCCCCAGGCCCCACCGTCAGGCATAGTCATTCTAATTGATCTTCAGGTGACTGTGAGGTACTCCTCTAAATGTTGGCGTGCCCAGCCTGCTTCTGTCTATGTCCTCTCTCCCAAGGCTGTAATACCAGCCACATGTTGGTGACTGCCAACTGTATGCCCACCCTGACCTTCCCTTCCTCCCTCAGCCTCATGTACCCACATACTGAGATTATTAACTCATCCATTGCGGAAAGTGGATTGTTCCCCCTCCACACACATTTGTCTTAATAAATACAACGTGGTTTACCCCATTTCTGTATCCTCCTGGCCATCCACTGGCCCTGTTAATTCTTCCTCCAGATATATCCCAGACCCGTTCTCTGACCTGGCTGCTGCCACCCTTGATGAAGCTACTGCCATCTCATCCCTGGACAGCTGTAACTGCTCTCCCAGCTTCCACTCTTGCTTCTCTGCTGTACTCTTTGGACCCAGCAGCCTGGCTTGTCTTTTTTTGAAATCCAACTGGGTCATGCTGCTCCTTTGTTTCCCATTGCCCTTTGGATAAAATGCGGGGTCTTCGGAGACTCTGTGACCTGGCTCTTGGCTCTATCCAGCCAGCCTCGTTCCACCCTCTCCTTACCCTATAGCAGCCCCACCAGTGCTTCCAGACCCTCGAATACACCAAACTCCCATGACCTTGGATCATGCCGCTCCCTCGCTACCCCTCTTCCTTTTCTTTTTTTGTTTTGTTTTTAAAGTTTTTATTATTTCTCAAGACTGGGTCTTGATATGTTGCCTAGGCTGGCCTCGAACTCCTGGGCTCCAGCAGTCCTCCTGCCTCAGCCTTCTGAGTAGGCTGGGACTACAGGTGCATACTGCTGTGCCCAGCTTCTTTTCTGTTCTTTGGTTCTCAACAGAAGTGTGCTGTCCATGACAAGCCTTCCTTGACCACCCCATCTGTGGCATCCCCCACTTCCGTTGCCTTTTTCCTGCCTTCATAGCTTTCATCAATCTTTATTTGCTTATGTAAAGATAACCAATAATTATAATAATGACTCACATCTACTGAGTGCTTACCACTTGCCAGGGTTGTGCTAAATGCTTTACCTTTACGAGCACTGCAGGACATAGACACTAGATTTGTTGTAGTACATAATCCTCTTTTTGTTTAAACAATTTTTCAAATATATTACAATTGTTTTATCTAAATTGAATTGGCCTTTAATCCTTGTTTCAAGATACTAAAGTTAGTTTATACAGATGTAACACTTTTTTATAGCAATGTAAATGGACTAAAAATTTTTTAAAAAAGAATACTTTTAATACTATCGATGAAATAATAAACACATTGATATAATTACATTAATAAGCAAAACAGGCGTGAACAGACAGGTTGAGAACACACACATGACCATTTTTCCACTGGGAAAATGCTCAATTCACAAGAGCCCAGATGCCTAGGCACATGAGACAGTGGTCAGCTGGTCGGCAGTATCAGCAGGCTGTGGGCCTTTCCTTCCTTCCTCCCCTTCCCCTTCCCCTTCCCCCTCCCCTTCCCCTTCCCCCCTCCCCTCCTCTCCTCTCCCCTTCCCTCCCCTCTCCTCCTTTCTTCCTTACCTTTCCTTTCCTTTTACCTTACCTTACCTTACCTTAATCTTGCTCTGTTGCCCAGGCTGGAGTGCAGTGGTGGCAATCACAGCTCACTGCAGCCTTGACCTCTTGGCCTCAAGTGATCCTTCTGTCTCAGCCTCCCGAGTAGCTGGGACTGCAGGTGCATGCCACCATGCCCAGCTAGTTTTTAAATGTTTTGTAGAGACAAGGTTTCACCATGTTGCCTCGGCTGTCTCACGCTCCTGGCCTCAAGTGATCCACCTGCGTTGGCCTCCCAAAGTGCTGGGATTACAGGTGTTAGCCACCATGCCTGGTCTCTTTTTTTTTTTTTTTTTTTTTTTTTTTGAGACAGAGTCTCGCTCTGTTGCCCAGGCTAGATTGCAGTGGTGCGATCTCGGCTCACTGCAAGCTCTGCCTCCTGGGTTCACGCCATTCTCCTGCCTCAGTCTCCTGAGTAGCTGGGACTACAGGCGCACGCCCGGCTAATTTTTTTGTATTTTTAGTAGAGACGGGGTTTCACTGTGTTAGCCCGGATGGTCTCGATCTCCTGACCTCGTGATCTGCCCACCTTGGCCTCCCACAGTGCTGGGATTACAGGCATGAGCCACTGCACCTGGCCTTTTTTTTTTCTTTAGAGACAGTCTTGCTCTGTCACCCAGGCTGGAGTGCAGTGGCATCAATTATAGCTTACTGCAGCCTCGAACTCCTGGCCTCAAGCAATCCGCCTGCCTTTCCTTCCCAAAGCTATGAAATTGCAGACAGGAGCCACCATGCCTGGCTGGTTTTTGGGGGCCATGGCAAGTGCAGGCTTGTCAGAGGAATTGGAGAAGCAGGGATTAGTTAGGAAAACCTCTCCACTTCTTGTGTTTCATGCCAGGTAGTGTTTGTAACTTCAGAACCCGCCCTTACCTTACCTACCTACCATGTTATGCTCATTTCACCTACTGTCCCCTGCTGTATAGGGAGTGCCTTGAGGGCAGAGATCATGTTAGTTTTGTTCCCTCTTCTGTACAGAGGGTGGAGCCCAGTACCTGGCACAGCTGAAGGAGGAATGTGCTGCTGCTCTCTCTGTATTTCCAGGTACTCCTTGTTGACCTCTAGCCAAGACAAGGAACCTCCTTATGAGATGTCATCTTCTGAGCTCTCTTGTTGGAGGGAATACCATGGTGATGATTGAATATGAAAAGTCTTGGCACAGTGGCTCACACCTGTAATCCCAACACTTTGGGTGGCCGAGATGGGAGGATTGCTTGAAGCCAGGCATTTGAGACCATCCTTGGCCACCAAACGAGACCCCATCTCTACAAAAAAAGAAAAACAAAACCAAAAAAACATGAAAAGTCTCATCCAGGGTATTTCCCACTGGGAGTTTTACTTTCGGCCTGTGTTTGTGTGGAATTGGACTGTGTGTGGGAACATCCCAGTTCTCCTCCTCCTCTGACTAGTCATCCCTGGCTTTTTGTCTTTGTTTTTAGATAAGTCCCTTTTTCTTTTTGGTATGCTTAGATGTGGACATCTGTCAGTGCTCTGGCTTGGGGTCTGCTCTTGCCTACATCTTCTTTGCTTTGGCTGTTGCCTCTCTGCAGGTGATGGCTACGTTTCTCTCTACTGCCTGAATATGTTGCCAGAATGTCATAGAAACTGAACGTGTGCTTGTCATCCTCACACTAGCTGTTCTTACCACCTGCCCGACTTCCATAGAAACTCGGGGTGGACATGCGCCAGGCCCTCACCAATGACCCTGTCCATTCTCATAGGCGCCTTCCCCTGTTCTCCTAAATCCATCGATGCTAAGTTTGTACCTCAGTCCTGGTTCTGAAACCTGTTTCTCTATCATCATAAAGAAATCATGGAGCCTCTGTGTACTTTTGTTTACTTTTTTGGTGGGTTTAAGGAAGATTCTGTGACTTCATTGGTGATGACATGGCATTGGGAGATAGGGTGCATTTCTGATTTTCGGAGTGAGGAAGCAGGCATGTGTGTTACTGTTTTAGAGAATTGTGGCACCTACCCCGTTCTTCAACTCTTGGTACCTGGGCTTGTAATGAACACAAATGATCTTTAAAAGAAGTTAGATTTTAAAAATAATATTTTTGTGGCTCACACTTACAATCCCAGTGCTTTGGGAGGCCTAGGCAGGAGGATTGCTTGAGACAAGGCATTTGAGACCAAGCTGGGCAACATAGGGAAACCCCCATCACTATAAAAAAAATGTTTAAAAATTACCCAGGCGGTGCATACCTGTAGTCCTAGCTACTCAGGAGGCTAAGGTGTGCAGGTCACTTAAGCCAGGAGTTCGAGGCTGTAGTGAGCTGTGATCATGCCAATGCATTCCAGCCTGGGCAATCGAGTGAGACTCTGTTTCAATACAAAAGAAAAATAAATAAATAAATAAATAAATAAATAACATTTCTTTTCTTTTCTTTTTGTTTTTTTTGAGATGAAGTCTGGCTCTGTTGCCCAGGCTGGAGTGCAGTGGCACGTTCTTGGCTCACTGCAATCTCCACCTCCCAGGTTCAAGTGATTTTCCTGCCTCAGCCTCCCGAGTAGCTGGGATTACAGGCACAAGACACCACACCAGGCTAATTTTTGTGTTTTTAGTAAAGACAGGGTTTCACCCTGTTGGCCAGGCTGGTCTCAAACTCCTGACCTCAGGTGATCCACCCGCCTCAGGCTCCCAAAGTGCTGGGATTACAGGCGTGAGCTACCATGCCTGGACAAAATAATATTTCTATCACAAAAGTATGCTGATTTTAGGTGATTTGAAAATAAAAACAAAAAGATGACTAACATAGTAACCACCACTCACTTTTTGTGAGATTTTTTTCCAGATTTTTTTTTTCTGCAACACATTTATTTAAGGACATAATGCATTTTAAATAAATATTGTATGTTGACCGTTTCCTTTGGCATTAAATTTCTTGAAAAACACAATTTTCAGCATTGCTTAATATTCTGTCATTTATATTTGACCATTCATCTATTATTAGGAATCCAGGCTATTTCTACTTCTTCCCCAAGTAACACATGGGTGAATACCCTTTTACTTCCGGATATCAGGCCAGATAGTACTTACAAGCAATTTGCCTGAAAACACTGAATTTGGTTATTTAAGAAGCCTGAACACATCCTAAAGATTTTTTTATTCGATACCTGAGGAGGGATGTCTTACCTCTTTCTTAGTTTGTGCAGGTTGTTATTCATTAGTGAATGTTTGGAAAATAACGAACAGGTAATGGTCAGGAAGGTGATGACTAAAGTTTATGTGAATATGGCATATCATTTCAAGAAAGATGGGGTTTTTCCCTTAAACTCAAAGTTATCAAGAGATCAACTTCTCAAACTTTGGACCAAGGGCAGTTTTGTGGGGGAAAGCAGTAACGTATGCTATTTGTGGAGTTTAGCTAGAATTGATAGATGCACCTGATCCCTATGGAGTAGTTGATATCTCTATGTGGGTTGGGTAACGCTGCCTTATAGTGAAGCTTTTCTTCTTCCAAGTGCCTCTGAGAGGAGAGAAAGTGGTTGGAGACCCACCAGTCCTGCGTTAGAGGGCCATTTCTCCATCATCCACTGACTAAATATGTGACCTTGAGCAAATCACTTATCACTGCATTGGGACTCGGTTTCTTATCTGGAAGTTAATCAGCATTAAATATTTTATGGTTCTCTGAATGTTTCTTTGAGAGATTTTCACTCTCTAGTTAGTGGTATCCCATGATGAAGTTTTTTAAAATTGTTTTTTGTTTTATGACCATTTCTTAATTTGAGTTTCTCTGTATTGCAAAATAGGCATTAAGAGAATAGGGACCTTTAATTTTTGTTTTATAGAAATTGTAGTGTGGTTTTCTTTTTCGAATGCAAGTGCTGTTAAATTGCTTTCAGGTGATAATGTAGGAACATCTTATAAGTATTCTCAGAACCCTATAGACATATGCACTTAACTCTCTAAGCATGTTTTAAATTACACAGGACTTTTCTTGTTAAGATACAGATATGTACAAGGCTTAAATTCTAGTAGATTACAAATCGTCGAAAATAATTTTCATCTTCAGAGAGTAAATTAATGGAGCAGAGTGCATGTCTGCTTGAATGGGCCAATATCCTCTTCCCAGGGCCTTGTATTGAATAGGTGCCTAATGAATGCTTCTTAAATAAGCGAAAATGCAAAGACATATTTTTGAATTTAAAAAATAAGCTTTCTCCTTCCTTATCTTTTTCCATAAAAACAAAACAAGATTTAAAACTCATGTATAGAATAACAAGATCGTTTTATTTGTTGCCACTTTCCAAAGATTGCCTTCATTTTAATTAAAATCCTAAGTGAAACAAAAATAGAGACACTGGCCAGATGTGGCGGCTCACACCTATAATCCCAGCACTCCCGGGGGCTGAGGCAGGAGGATTGCCTGAATCCAGGAGTTCGAGACCAGCCTGGGGAACATGGTGAGGCTCCGTATCTATTAAAAAAAAAAAAAAAAGTACAGACACCACAAAATGCAGTACACCTATATAAATTAAATGAATAAATAGCACACAGTGCTGACCTTCTGAAGGGGAGTGTGGTCATAATTTTATTATTTTATGAGGTGGTGACCTAAAAGAAAGCATAGGGTGTGTGTGTGTGTGTGTGTGTGTGTGTGTGTGTTTGGAGGAGGGGTACCTCTTGGAACATCAAAGAGTCTGTTGTCACCTAGACGTGTGTGTGGTGAGGCAGGGTTGAATGAAGGAAGGAAGGATAAATTATTGGGGTGGAGTAGGGGTTGTGCTGAGTTGGAAAGGGGATCTAATTCCCAGGAACTTTTCATTATCATCTGCTAACAAAGCTAATGGCAAGATGTATACATTATAATGTATTTATAAGTAGTTACCAAGAATTTCTCTTGTGTAAATGCCCAAGTACTCTGGCTGTGTCCTTTCTGTCATCCCTAAGCTCTGGGGCCATTTTGTTTACAGGCAAGGACCTAAGTGAGCCCTGAGAATTGTGCCTTCTCTTCTCTTACTGCTCACATATGCAGTCTCTTTCTTGGGCCCATTTTTCACCACTGTTAGTTGACACAGACGTCTGCAGGATCAAAGGTAGAAGCAGAGACACCCTGGAGCACAGTCACTTTCTCTACATTAGCCAAATGCAGTCATGATGCCTCCACCCAGGTGTGGGCCTGGGTCTCAGGTGCTGAGTGGAATTGAGGGTGCCCGTCTTGGGGAAGTAATCAAAGGCAGCCTCGTACCAGGGTGCACGACAGCACCAGGAGCCTTTCACAGTGTCTGGTGAGCACTGCAGCCAGGTACTCATACTGGTCAGCAGACCTACCCTCATGGTCCCTGGGCTTGCTTACTTTGTCACCTGTCACCTGCCAGGTTTCATTTTTTGTCATCAAACCCGATTCCAATGTTGAGTATTTATTTTTTTCTTTTTAAGAAGAAAAATGCCTGGCAAGCAATTCTGTACAGATTTTTCTTTTTCATGTTATTTCAGCATATCTAAGACAAAGCTGGAACGGACTCAGGTGGGAAATTGACATGACAGCTCAGCTCACACTCCACCTCCCGTGATGGGCCCAGGCTACTGTGGTTCAGCTGAGTTTTGGCGTGAATGGAATACGGGGCCGTTTGAGCTTCTGGTTTACTTGTGTTTTGAGGCCTGTGGCACCTGCTACGTGACTTGCTGGACATAGGTGTGAGATTTCCCATACAGCCTCCCAGGCTGGCAGGAGGCAGACTCAGAACCATGCAGGCCGTGTACTGATGCTACCACACCCAAGCCCTTTTTCTTCTCTCTGTCCTTCTCAGAGGTAGGGTTGATTTTAATGAGAACTACATCGAGGCCAGGATGCACGTTGGCTCCTCAGTGCTCTGCCAAATGCCATCTCCCTGCTTTTGGATATGTTCTCTAAAAGCCAAGCTTTGTTCCCCCACCTTCCCCTGGAGGTGGGTTGGTGCCTGTGCCTGAAATGAGGAGGAGATGGTTTGGGAGGGGGTAGTTGACAGCAAGCTGTTCATTAGCAGTCTGCCTTCTGCCGTGGGTGCTCAGTGACTGGCAGCGGCAACATTTTAAAAAATAAAGATCAGGCTGGGCGCAGTGGCTCATGCCTGTAATCCCAGCATTTTGGGAGGCTGAGGCAGGTGGATCACGAGGTCAGGAGATCGAGACCATTCTGGCTCGATGGTGAAACCCCGTCTCTACTTAAAATACAAACATTAGCCACGCGTGGTGGCACATGCCTGTAGTCCCAGCTACTCGGGAGGGTGAGGCAGGAGAATTGCTTGAACCCGGGAGGTGGAGGTTGCAGTGAGCCGAGATCGCACCACTGCACTCCAGCCTGGGCGACAGAGTGAGACTCCATCTCTGAATAAATGAATAAAATAAAGATCAGAAAGAGAACTCTGCAGAAAGAAGCACCCTGCTCAGTTAATTTTCTGAAGAAAGTGGAAGGAAGTCCTGCTTGTAAGGCTGTCTTTCATGTGAGTCCTATGGCCCCCTCAAGGACGGAAGGTTAGGAAGCCTCTTCCGGGTCTTCCTCTCTTCTGCCGTAGGCTTCTTGGCTGGCCCGGCATACAGGTGCCCTGACCAACAGGGAGGAAAGCTCTGGAGTCTGGAAGCAGGTTCCAGAGGGGGGTTGGGACCTCGGAGGGCTCCGTGTGCTAGCAGTAAGGTGGAGCACTGGGGATGCATAGGAATTGGGAAGTTGTTTTGTTCAGATGGCCACATCGGGGCCTGGGCATGCCTGTGCTGATCACCTGTGAGGCATGGGGGAAGGTGGGATGCGGCAATATCTGTGAGGTCTGAGACACTCGGGCAAACTCATAACTGCATCATTTATATACTTTATTGCTCAATTGTTAGTGTTCATTCATCTTTTTAATATATTATATAAATTGAAATATTCATATACTCACACAACTAATAAGTACAAACTTAGAAATTTTATTAAATTCTTTTAAACATTTAAATTTGATTACAAATATGTTTAATTAGATCTGCCTTAACATCACAGACCAAATCTATTAGATTCTCTTAAATGCTTACAAAAGAGAACATGTAGTTCTAGTAATGACAACAAAACTCCTGATACTCACACTTAATATAAGCATCAGTACTGTGGGTTTAATTCATTTCTTTGTGAATTTCTGAATCTGTTTTATATTTTTCCAGTGATCTAGTAATCTTAATAGATATTAAAGAAAACACGATCTCAGCAGCTGTGTTAGATTCCTAGGGCTGCCGTAACAAATTACCACAAACTTGGTGGCTTAAGACAATAGAAATTTATTCTCTCACAGTTCTGGAGGCCAGAGGTCCAAAGTCAAGGTGTTGGTACTGTTGGTTCCTTCTGGACACTCTGAGGGAGAATCTGTTCCCTGCCCCTCTTGCAGTTTCTGGTGGCTGCCGGCCATCCTCGACATTGCTAGGTTTGTGGCCGCATCTCTCCAGGTTCTGCTCTGTCTTCATGTTGCCCTCTCCTCTGTGGGCATTTTCTCCTCTTCTCCTCTGAGGACACTTGTCATTGGATTTAGGGCCCACCTCAATCCAGGATGATGTCATCTCAAGACTTTTAACTGAATTACACCAGCAGGGCCGGGCACGGTGGCTCATGCCTGTAATCCCAGCACTTTGGGAGGCCAAGGCAAGCAGATCACTTCAGGTCAGGAGTTCGAGACCAGCCTGGCTAACATGACGAAACCCTGTCTCTACCAAAAATACAAAAAATTAGCCGGGCATGGTGGCGCATGCCTCCCGGCTACTCAGGAGGCTGAGGCAGGGGAATCGCTTGAACCTGGGAAGTGGAGGTTGCAGTGAGCTGAGATTGCACCACTGCACTCCAGCCTGGGTGACAGAGTGAGACTCTGTCTTAAAAAACAAAACAAAACAAAAAAAGAAGAAAATGAATTACACCTGCAAAGACCTTTTTTACACCTTCACAGCTTCCAGGTGGACATTATCTTTGGAGGGGCCACCTTCAACCTGATGTCTTTTCCTGAAATTACAGATTATTTATCTTTGGCCACTTGTGGTTGTGACCTGGTGTCCCATCCAAATGACAGACTTCACCTGGAACATGTTTGAAAACATGTACGAGTTTTGTTAGTGTCTTACTGTTATCATTAGCAGCTTTTATTGAGCTTTTATTTTCTAGGAATTTGGGGCCCCAGTGTGGGCAGCCGGCTCTCCTCTGGAGCCCTCTGGCCAATCCGTCACCTTACAGCCCTGGGGCTGATACTGCTCCTACCTGAGTATAGTCTGTGTCCACAGCGTCAGACCTTTCTGTTCTTGATACTTGCTTCCTCCTTCCATGTAGGGTTGGCTTATTCAGAGCCATCCTACTTAGAGACATATTTGTACACTGTTTTATAAAAGGTATTAGTGGCAGAAACAGCAGTCATACACATCCACCTCTGCTGCTTCCTAAAATGGATTAAAAATAACTTCCTAATATATTCTCCCTTCCTTTATATATCAGTTGCCCTGTTCACTTGGTTGCCCTTTTCATTTTGATAGTCATTGAAGATTCATGGCCTTTACAGACTCACCTTGTCTCTTCTAACCGTTATTAACTCTGTACTCTTTTGGATATTCAAATTGCCACAACACAGTGCATGGTACGTGCATGGTAGTCCTTTTAAGATGGCTTTTATATACCTTATCACTTCTACCTCAGACCATTTGAGGTGG
Organism: Pan troglodytes; assembly: GCF_028858775.2. Taxonomy (NCBI): domain Eukaryota; kingdom Metazoa; phylum Chordata; class Mammalia; order Primates; family Hominidae; genus Pan; species Pan troglodytes. Next base: position 46,159,624 of record NC_086015.1, read on the forward strand.
TCTTTGCTTTCTTGAAAGCTGGTGTTGCAGGTCCCTCTTGATTTTTCCCTGCCCGAAGACTTGGAATCAGCCACTCTACAAGGAGCCCTGTTAAGGTCTAACCTAAATCTGGGCACCAGAATGTTGACTTGCTGCTGATGGATTGGAGGGGTGTCCTTGTTGAGCCACTTGTGTGACAGAGCTGGAAAGAGTTGTTTTGTTTGTTTGTTTTTAATATCATGAAGTTACATAGATATTTTCAGTTTAACTCTCACTTTCCTGATCATTTATTTTGTTCTTTAAAAAAAAAAATTCTCAATTTGTTTTCTCTGTGAGGTGCTAACTTGAATCTTTATCTTCTTTAATTGTACCTCTTCTTTTTTTTTTTCTTTCAAATTCCATTAGCAAATAATCCTTGGATGCTTTTTCATTCACTTATTGAGAAGTGGAAAAGGCTTATGACAGGGATCATTCCTGGTTTATATCCAGATGCTTTTGGTATTCTCTGTGCAATCCTGGGCAAGTGACTTAAGCCACTAAGACCCCTTTCCTTGTCTCCACAATGAGGGAGCCATTAGGTCGCAGGGGTCTGAGGAGTAAGTGAGATATAAAGTATTAAATGCCAGGTATACAGTCAGCACTTTCTAAATGGGGCAGCTGAAGATGCGGCGACTAAGGAATGGCTGACCAGTGGCTGTGAGGCTTACCTGAGACGGCCCCTGGGACCTGTTTTTATTTCTGACTTTCTGGTGGCAGTGATGGAGGAGTGTCGGGTCATGGTAGGGAGGAGGCTGCTTTTTCGGCTGCAGTAAACCTGGGCCGAGGGAGGGCTGTAACCCTCAGGAGAGTTGGGACTCTTGGTGTGAAGGAAAGTGGATTTGGTGTCAGATAGACTTGGATTTTCATTGTGAAACTCTTTGCAGAGCTATGGACAGATTACTTTGTCTTTCCAAGCATATGAAATACTTTTGGTGTAGTTCACTTTGAAATTGCTTGAAGCTCGTAAAAATCACCCCTAAATGATGCTGTTTCCTTTGTGCTTATTTATACATTGTTTTGTTTCTTTCCTATTTTCTTAAAAAGTGAATTGGATATGTGCAGCTTTGGACTTAATTTAAGCTGTGCTCAGTAATGTATTGTCGCTGTTTAGAAATGGTGCTTCGCTCCCTACCTCACCCCACCTGTCACTCCTGCTCATTACTGTGAACTCAGTGCCTTTGAATCAGTTATGTTGGAAAAAGCTTATAAATGGCATTTCTACCTCATTTCCCTAATTATAGCTTAGGAATTTGTACCCCCTTTTTAATTGTTCATTTCCTGGCTTATTTCCCTTAAAAAAAAAAAGATTAGAGTGATGAAGATGATCACAACTAACATTTATTGCAAACTCTCTTTGTCCCAGGCACTGTGCTAAGTGCTCTGCCATACACTAATTGATTATAGCTTCCCCTGTCTCTGTGGAATGTATTATAATCACCCCCATTTAGCAGATGAGACTGATGTTATCTAATAAGGTCACAGACATGGAAAACAAAGAGCCTGTACCAAACCTCAGACCATCTGACTCCAAAAGCCCATGCTCTTAACTGTGAAATCTGTTATTTTTTACTTGTTTTATGGTAATGGGGTAGGAATAAAATGTTAAAAAAATTCATAGTGCTGTAAGGTAAATGTGCCAAGTTTTATTTAAGGGGTTTCTATCAAAACAAAAAAGCAAGCAAATAAGGGATTTGTATCCTTGTATTTTTTTTTTAACTTTAACAAAATTTATTCTTATAATTTGAGAATATATTGTTCCATATAAATTGGATTATTTCATTAAAATGTATTTGTTTCTTGTTTCTGTTACATATAAAATTGTACTGGAGAAAACATGTGCAAAGAGATGGCTAGGATTTCAGTAAAAGACAAAGGTTTATAGTGAAAGCTAATCTTTTATATAGCTCTTGGGATTAGTTGAACCCTGCTGAAGTATTACATTTCTTCAATTATTCTAAATTTCATAGAATGTCAGTTTTTCTATGTCTATTATATTTAAGTAATATTCATTGCATTTTTCTTTTATTTTTTAATTATACAAGTAATACATGCGGATTGATTGGTAAAAAGTCTTGCAGTCTGTAAGCAAGACACACAGTCATAATCTTCCACCTCCTCGCCTCCCCAAAGGAGCTACTTTAACATTTTAGTATCTATGTTCTTCTAAAAAGATATATGCAGTTTTGAAAACTGAACAACTGCCTAATTAAGGATGGGCAAAGGGAGCCAACCGTGGTGGCCCACGCCTGTAATTCCAGCACTTCGGGAGGCCAAGGTGGGCAGATCACTTGAGTTCAGGAGTTTGAGACCAGCCTGGCCAACATGGTGAAACCCCATCTCTACTAAAAATACAAAAAATTAGCTGGGTGTGGTGGCACACACCTTTAATCCCAGCTACTTGGGAGGCCGAGGCATGAGAATCCCTTGAACCTAAGGTCAGAGGTTGCAGTGAGCCAAGATTGTGCCACTGCACTCCAGCTTGGACAACAGAGTGAGACTCTGTCTCAAAAAAAAAAAAAAAACCTATGTGCGTTTTTGAACAAAGATCTTTGATATGATTTGTAAACAATAAAAAATTTATGCATTACATTTTCATGCCTTAGCATAATTTTCAATTGCTGAAACTCAAAAACATGTTGATGTTACTTGATTTTGTTTACATCTGATTTACTTTTCTGTAAGTAGATATAACTTTTCAAAAATGTAGTCAATTTGCCAACTTTCATGTTGTTCTTCAAAACCATCAATCATCTCAAGACAATGAATATTGCATATTGTACTGAACAACCTTTCAATTTCAGCATGTGGAACATAAGATAGTGGGCCTGCATGTTTAGTTGGGTCATAAGAAAGAACACACTCGAGGTACTGAAACCCTTTTCCCAGTAGGGACAACATTGTATCTGCATAGTGTTTGAAATCTCCTAGATTAATGGCAGCCAGTGCTCCTCTATCCCAAATTCTGTCAAATTTGTCGATATGTGTTTGGGGAAGATAATAAATGCTGCAACAGTACAATGAAATGTTCTCTGAAGAACTCTTAAATACTTTGGCTTCAGGAACTTTGCTAATTGGTTCTTCTGAGTAAGAAAGATTCTGCTCTGTAAAAAATTCTTGTATCTCAAGTGCACTGATTTATACACCAACTACATTGTGTCCTTGGTCTGCAAACCATTTCATCTCAACAAGGAGGAAAAAATACCTTCAGTCTACTCTCACCTTTAAGAAAAGTATCCAAATGCGTCTTCAATAGCTGATGTCCTTGTTCTTGATGAAAAGCAATATTGCCGTTCACCCACTTGTCTTGCCATTCTTCCAGAGTTCGTACTTGGTTTTCCTGACCTCAGTATTGGGATACTTTTCCATATCAAATGAAGCTCTTGTATCATCCATAGTTTCATAGACACCATTGTCTCATAAATTTATGTTTTTTAATGCCTTTACTGGTTTATTACAAAGGATACTGTGAAGGATACAGATGAAGAGGCTCCAGGAACCTCCATGTGTTCAGCTATTAGGAAGTTTGTCTGACTTTCATGTGATGCTTTGAGGAGTTTGCATTTCCTGTTCCTTTATTTTATTTTTTTAGTTTTTGGGGTAAGGTCTCACTCTGTCACCCAGGCTGCAGTGCAGTGGCATGATCACATCTCACTGCAACTTTGAAGTCCTGGGCTCAGGTGATCCTCCAGCTTCAGCCTCCCAAGTAGCTGGGTCTACAGGCATGTGCTACCACGTCTAGCTGGTTTTAAAATTTTTTTGTAGAGATGAGGTTTGGCCATGTTGTCCAGGTTGGTCTTGAACTCCTGGCCTCAAACTATCCTTCCTTCTTGGCCTCCCAAAGTGGTAGAAGTACAGGCATGAGCCAATGCAACCAGCCCTCTGGTTCCTTTATTAAATCATTTTGCAAATTCTTGTTGGACCTTCCCCACCCTGATTGGATTGAACTGGCGAACATTGCTGATTTTTTAGGAGTTTGTTGTTAACTATTTGCCCGTTTATAAGGCCCATCATCATCTTTTTAGAAATACCTTAAGGTATCTCAGAAAACCTCGGGACACTGGCTTCCATTCACCTGTCTTGAGGTGAACGTCTGAGGGGCTGTTTGGGAGCTTGCAGTGGGGCTCTTGAGAGGCACCATCATGGCCAGAGATAGGACGATATTAAAGACTAGAGGGAGAGATGAGATGTGTCAGATAGCAGGGGCAGTTATAAGAAAGGAATTAAAATCATTTCTGCTGACTTTAAATAGTCACAAGTCCTAGAAAACTGAAAATGTATATTCAAGTTGGGATCAGGGAGAGGGAATAAAGTAAGTGAGGGAGACTATGGGATCTGACATATACTTTGACCAGAAAGAATGTGCAGTTGGGTTGGGAGTGCCTTGGAGGAGGAAGAGATGATGACAGAGGGGCACAGGTCCTCCAGGGTGTAAGTGGTAGCCAGGAGACAGCAGGGCCAGGGATGGTGTCATTCCCTTGTCTCCTACATTTTCTGAACTTTTCTGGAATCCTATTAACAATTTTAGCCAAAATTCATCATCAGCATCAGTGGTTCCACTGCAGCATGCGGGGATGGTTTCTTTGTCTGCTTGTGGTTTGGGCCCCTGCCTTTAACTTCTCTTTTCCCTCTGGGACTTGAGGCTCTGTTATCCATAGTGAGTGCCAAAGGGTTGGATCCTTGCAGTCCACAAGGGGACGGGACCTGCTCTCACTAAAGGCTGGGCCAAATGGGGTTGGCCAGCCACCTTGCAAGTGGGAAGGTCTGATGTGGTATCCTGCCCAGGTGTGCAAGCAAGGCCCAATGATGAGGGCCAGACATGGCTGTAACATGAGGAGAGGGTACCCCAGAGCAGAGAGAGATTTCTTTGAGGACCTCACAACACAACTTACAGGCTCTTCAGCTTCCAGTGATTTAGGAAGATTGAGATAGATCGATACAAAGTATGGATTCCATCTAAGATTCTCTATATAAGATGTGTGTGTCTATGTGATTTTCCTTTAAATTTCTATTTTACACACAGAAGCAGACATACACATACATAGAAACACACACACACTATTATCTGTATATATGCTGCTGTTGACACCAACAGATACTTACAGTACCTGGCCAAGAGGACAATGAAGTAAATAAGTAGTTTTGGTTTAGGGCAAGGTTCTCAACCAAGCAATTTTATATCCAGGGGACATTTGGCAATGTCTGGAGACATTTTTGGTTGTCACATCTTGGGGGTGGAGGGTAGTGCTACCTGCGTTTAGTGGGTAGGCACCAGGGTTGCTGCTAAACATCCTACGATGCCCAGAATAGCCTTCCACAACAAGAATTATCTAACCTCAAGTGTCAATAGTGCTGAGGTTGAGAGACCCTGCTTTAGGGAATGAAATTCAACCTATAGGATAGTCTAGAATCTGTCTTATTATCCACTACCTTGTTTTATTATGAATATTTCAAACATATCAAACATTTAGAACTAATATTAACTGTATTTTTTAAGGAAATAAAACATATGGGTGCATTTATAAGGAAAGTTTTAAAACCTCATTTCCTCACTCCTTCCCCAGAGGCAACTAACTTCCTGCAGATGGACTTTTTTCTTCTAGTGTGCACTTTAGCGCCTTGATTACACATGTACGTGTCCATGAAACAGCATATTGTACTGCACAAGCCCTTTGTGATGGCGCCCTCCTCTATTTGTATGTGACAGGCTGTTTTTTTAGAAGTTTGAGTAAAAGCATGAGCAGAGAATAGTAGTGCATCTAAATGAAAATGTTTCCATTTTCTAAGTAATTTACATTTCCTTTAAGTGGTGGTCAAAAATTATAAAAGATGTTTAATGTGTTAAATCAGGTTGAGGAAAGGAAACCAAAAGTAATGATTTGCAGATTTTAAAAGGTGGCAGATTTCAAATCCAGAATCTTCTTTCTATCGTGACCCAAAGTAGGGTGAATAAGCTTGTCCTTACGTTTGTTGAAGGTGATGATGTGCTGACCCCTCTGTCTCTCCCTTGCCTGTACCCTTTCTTTTCCCTGCCTGGCATCTCTCAGCCTCTGCTGCCAGCATCCTTGGAAGACATTTCCTCCATCTCTGCATCATTTTTCAGAGCCGGCCAGTTTCTATGGCAACGGTTAGATTGAAAGATGAGCGGCGAGCAGGAGACGAGGCTTGAGTGAGACAGCCGGTGGTGGTGTGTGTCCCTGACGTCACCCTCTGGGCGTCTGGATAGGACGATCCTGGCTACTCCCATTCAGGGCTGCTGTCCAGTGCTGCTTTATTGGCAGTGCTGCCGTCCAGTGCTGCTTTATTGGCAGTGCTGCCAGGGTCTCCGTTAGCTCTCTGCAAATTGCCTTCCTTTCTGCTCCTCCTACTCCCTCCTTCCCCCATAGAATTTTTCTTTTCATTGCCCACTTTCCTGTTTTGGCTCCAGACTGTCGTTAAGAATGTACAGCCTAATTCTGGTGTGTTTCGGGATATTCTTCTGTCCAGTATTCTGGAAGGGCGGGGAGGCATGGCAGCGTTTTACTTGACGTTGATGGTGCTGTGAAGTCCATTCTTTCCTCTGCAAGACTACTGACTATGCAGAAATTTATCGAAGCGGATTATTATGAACTAGACTGGTATTATGAAGAATGCTCGGATGGTAATTATGGCCCCTGCAAAATAGAGCCGGGATGTATAGGGGTATTGTCTCCTTCTGGGTGGGGGGGTCCTGAAACCTTTAGGGGAGACAGGCGGCTGGTGGGTGGGAGGTACCAGAACTAGCACCACTGGCTCTGGCAATTCCAAAGGCATGGTGGAGGAGGTGGCAGGTGGGCAGGGCTCTTTACCGTGAAAGACTCCTGCAGTATGTATGATTGTTTGCTTAGAAGGGGAGATGGTTTTTGGTGTGCTGGGCTTGTAAGTGTTATACTTCTATTGGATTGAATTTTCTCTGGTGTGAGACGTGAGTGTGTTGTTGATGCATGAATGTGTGCAAGTGGAAATGTGTTCACTGAGCTCTTGCTGTTGGAGGGGATAGGAAACTGGGGGCTTGGAATAGTGTGTTCAGGAGGTGGCTTCCTGGACTGTCAGCAGCAGGCCTGGAAGACTCTGCCCTTTTCTGAGCCCAGACCTGGGAACCATCAGAGGCTGGAGAAAAGGCAGAAGCAGCTTACCACTTAGCGGGTGATTCAAATGAAGTTTGCTTGTTGGATCCAACAGAGATGGGGGTGGGGAGATGATGGGAGGGGCAGGGAAAGAATGTGTCCTTCTGTCACTACCTTGGTTTGTGCAGGGAGGGTGTGGCACATTCCAAGGGAGACTGGGTGGAGGCCAAGTTGTGTGGCTGGACAGGTCTCAGGAGGTTTCAAGCACACAGAAAACAGCACTGAGGTGCGTTCTCAGAGACATCACAGTGGGTGGGGTCTCAGGTTCCTGGGGTGTTGGACATCAAAATTGTGTATTACACAGTTAATCTGTCTTTAATTTTGTCTTGAAAATGACCCTCATATCACATGCCTTCACAAAAAAGGGGCCCAATTAATATATACACTTTGAGGGTCTGTTCCCCAGTGATGATATGTTCCCAGCCCTATATGAGCCATTAATAGATAAGGTAAGTGCTTTTTAATTGAGTCGGGAGTTTCAGAATGCTCTATTCCTGACTACATTTGATTAACCTGAATGATGTAACAGGCTGGGACCTGGCCTAGTTAGTAAACTGAAAAACTACATAATTATCTCTTATCCACTGATTTTTGCCGCGACTGTGGGTTAAGGCTTTCTCAGGGGATGGTATTTAAATGTGCGGAAAAACTATGCCAGTTCAATCTCACTGTCCCCCAGCTTTAGATGCAGACATTGTCATGTTCGTTCTGTGTACATCTTTAACTATCTTGAGTAACAAGGATTGGAGGCAGTTCCCAGGGTCATGAGGGGAAAAGATGAGTGAATTTTTTCTTTGGAATATATTCATTCTAAAAGCAAGTTCCCATTCTGTTACCTAACTCCAAAAGGAAATTCTAGAGATGCTCCTTTTTGGAAACCATCATTGACCTCCTTCTAGTTTCCTTGGTGATTTGTGACTCATTGAACCCTCTATAACTTTTTAAAGTAAGGGATTGAATACATCCTCACTGTACCATTGGATTAGGGAGCACTGGTTACAGCAGGGTGCTGTCAGAGGCCCCGTGGATGAGTCAGGTGGGGCCATAGCTCTGTGGATGCCATCCTAGAAGTGGAGGAAGAAGGTTTCCTAATACCATGACCCAAATGCCACACCGTCCAGTTCCCTTTACACCCTGAAATAAAGCCAGTCACTTGCCATGGTCAATCTGGAGGGTGAGCGGAGGCCTGCTCTTATCTGGGTGTCCATCAGAAGGATTTTCTTACCCAGCACTTCCTCAGTTGAGTGTTTTGGCCCTGAGAGACCCTGATCTGTCTTCCTCTAAGATCAAAGGAAAATAGAAGAGGAGATGGCTCATCTGTTCAAGGGTAAATATATTGATTTATTTATTTCTGAATTATTGTTATTGTCTGAATGTATGTTGAGCAAAATACTTGTCCTTTATCATCTATCCCATTTTGGATGAAGGGAAGAAGGTTTTTGAGACAGAATTTACTGGGACCACTGGTATTTTCATACTCCCGTTTAAAGAGGTAGCAAAGTAGGGAATAAAGGAACAGAAGTCCAGAAATAAACTGGTTTAGGAAACGTACAAAAAGGAGATTTCAATTATGTGCCAATTTTGTGGTTACTTGCTTACACATTTCTAACTAGTTGGGTTCCTTCCTAGCTTCAGGCAGATTAGTCTGGAAATGAAATTTGCCCCTGTTTATATGTGCCTGTCTTTTATTTGCCTCTGTCTTTTTTATTGCAACTCAATAGACACACACCATTGCTTTGTCTCTGATTATTTGGCATTTGAATCGTCAATGAGGGAAGCTTTTACGGAACTTTTGATACTAATAAAAGGTGAGTCAAATGTTTTAAAAAAGATGCAGAATCATCATTTATGTCAGAGTTACTGACTCACACTTAAATTGCAGTGTTAGCACTGAAAAAGAAATGTATATGGATGGGAATATAGACTGCAGGCCAATTAGGACCCCTCTTTTGAAGTTGGAATTAAGGGATAGCTACTGTTCTCTTCTATCTTTGAGGGTTAGGAGAACTTTATTCAGTGTTGAATAACTGTATTCCTCCTGTTTATTAATGTTTGTTGTGGTGGTCTTCTATTCAGCACCCATCTCTGCCTGTCCTGCTCCCCCGCCCCCAGAGGAGGATATAATAAGAGGCATGGGACAGGGGCTTATAGTAATAAGACATTGGAGGGGTTGATTACCCAGTGTCTTCAAGTAACTTTTACGAGAGATTTGAAATAGCCAGCGATCAATGCAAAATAGCAATGGCCTTGGCAGAATTTGTACATACATACTCAATGTTTACAGTTTAAACTCCGATGTCAGACAGGGTCATAGTTACCCAGATTGGATGCATCCCATCTCTAGTGCAGAACCTCTAAAACTTGGGAAATCATTGAAAGTCATCTGCTTATTAAAAAAGCAGATTCTCAGACTCACATCAGACTAGGAGAAGTCCTGAGAAATCTAAATTTTTAGCACATGCTTTGGGGGATTCTTTACATCACGTGTGTTTGGGAAACTGTGCTGATTGATGTCCATGGAAAGCAGCCTCAGGCATGGGGAGGGGCTGGAAAAGAATTATTTAGGTCAGTTTCGGGATCTTAGATTGTTTCTTGGCTACACTGGCCACTTTTTAAAGTGTGCTTAGAAAGAGTATGACACCTTTTTAATTTTCAAAAGGACTTGGGTTCAGTGTATGTCCTTATGTTAAAGAAACAGCCCTCTTTGTAGTTACTCTAGAAATAGGTAGAATGGCAGAAAGAGCGCTGGCTGTCTGTGTTTGAGGCCTGTTTTGTACTTCATGTGGCCATGTGGTATGGGAACATCCTGGGATTTCTGTGAGCCTCTGTGAACTCAGATTCCCCATCTGGAAAACAGGAGTAACAACACTGGTTGGAGCCTTTATGGAGTGTAAATAAAGTGATAGCTCTTTGTAAGCGACGAAGAGCCAGGTCAGTGTTTAATTTTATTTTCTCAGAAATAGTACTAGTTATTAAGGCCTTTAACAAAAAAAAATATCTTTGAAAAGGCTAATGGGGGCCTGGTATAGTGTGTCATGCCTGTAAGCCTAGCATTTTGGCAGGCTAAAGGGGGGAGGATCACTTGAGGCCAGGAGTTTGAGAGCAGCGTGGGTAACATGGTGACATCCTGTCTGTACAAAAAATAAAAACATTAGCTGAATGTGGTGGCATGCGCCTATAGTCCCAGCTACTCGGAAGCTGAGGTGGGAAGATTGTTTGAGCCCAGGAGGGTGAGGGAAGCTATAATTATGCCACTGTACTCCAGCCTGGGCGACAGAGTGAGATCCTGTCTTAAAAAAAAAGGAATGGTATTTTGAACAAGGTACAGCATTTTGACCACCTGTTTGTTGCTTCAGTTTCTTTTGTAATCAGACTTGCTCTCCATCCCTGCTCACCTCCCCCTTTTATAACCTGATAGATTTGAATGTCGGGGTAGGAGGTGGTCTAGTTCATACTGATTTCACAAATGAAGAAACTCGGGTAGATTGTCGCAGAAGTTATTCTTACAGCTTCTTACTCTATAATGAAGATTTATGGTATACGCAAGGGCTCTGGTACGCTCTGTTCCTCACTTGATTTCAGTGATCTCTGAAATGTCACCCAAGATGGCGGTGGCTGGTTCGTGAGTGTTTTTTTTCTTTTTGTGCATGAGTGAAGTTTTGTTAGAGGTATTTTAAGCATTAGTTGAAAAGCTGCATTTCTGAACTGAGTTTTCGAATTTTCCTACATGTTGACGCAAACAGATCCCCATTTCTTTGTCTTGTGTTTTATTGTGTGATGCGCCCGTGAAGGTAGAGGCTGACTTCTCTCTTTCCACACACAGCACTCTCCTCTGTGGTTATTAAGGGGATTAAAAAAAGAAAAAGAATGAAATGTAAACAGTTTTATAATGTAACTGTTTTTATTATCACTGGCTATAGTAAAATAGAGATAATGTCCTCTCTGACATAGGAGCTGAGGACTAGAGACTTGGCAAGAAAGCTAAAGCAAGCCTGGAACCCAAGTTTTTGGAGCTTTGTGGTGCTCTTGTTTATTTAATTTTAATTTTGTTTTATTTATTTATTTCTTTTTTTTTGAGATGGAGTCTTGCTATGTCATCCAGGCTGGAGTGCAGTGGCACGATCTGAGCTCACTGCAATGTCTGCCTCCCAAGTTCAAGCGATTCTCCTGCCTCAACCTCCTGAGTAGTTAGGATTACAGGTGTCCATCACCATGCCTGGCTAATTTTTGTGTTTTTAGTAGAGATGGAGTTTCATCATGTTGGCCAGGCTGGTCTCGAACTCCTGATCTCAGGTGGTCTGCTTGCCTTGGCCTCCCAAAGTGCTGGGATTACAGGCGTGAACCACTGCACCCAGCCTTATTTATTTATTTATTTATTTATTTATTTATTTATTTAGAGGCAAGGTCTTCTTCTTGTCACCCAGGCGGGAGTGCAGTGGCATGATCACAACTCATTGCAGCTTGACCTCCTGGGCTCAAGTGATCCTCCTGCCTCATTTTTTAATTTTTTTGTAGAGATGGGGTCTCACTATGTTGCCCAAGTTGGTCTTGAACTCCTAGGCTCAAGTGATCCTCCTGTCTCAGCCTCTCAAAGTGCTGGGATTACAGGTGTGAGCCTCTTTGCCCAGCCTTATTTATTTATTTAAATTGTATGAGCAAGGTCTTTGGGGACATGACCCTCAGTCGTGCCAACCCTGCTCTCTAGGAGCAGAGAAGTGAAATGTGAGTGAGGAACATTGAGCATCAATGGGACAGGTGAAGTGGAGAGAAAGATGCTCATACCTGAAGGAGATGGGGAGCAGTGCTGAACCAGACCTTGAAAGATAGGAGGATTTGGGCTAGGGAGGTGGGGACGTTGAGGTATAGCAGAGGAAAAACTTTATGCCTCTACCCTGCTTGATTCAGTAGCTAGGTGCCCTGAGAAACAAACTGATAAAAAACATTAACAAGAGAAAAATCAGTTTTAATTATGTAAGTAGGCACTGGCAATCACAAAGAAATAAGAGTCAAAGAGGCAAGTAGAATTTGGCGGGTTCTGTGTCATCCCAAAGGGCAACAAAGTATGGAGAAAAGGTAAGACAAAGGAAAACGGGTTTGGGATTCCTGCTGGGGAGTAAGTTATGGGAAGGCAACTTGGAAACGTGGGATACTCAAGACATGTTTAATAAGATGTGCAGATTCAAGTGGGTGCCTCGTCCATAGATAAGAGATTGTACAGGAGACGGAGACACCCTTCCAAGTGTAAATTTCTTTACAAAAGGAAAATTTATGCTCCGTTTTTAGAGCTTTTCTGGCATCTGCTGTTCTTCAGTTGCTTCTGCTCAAAATCATTCTTATGTCAAAGAGGCATATTTTGTTTGTGGGGGTGGGAGTCTGGTCCCCTTCATAGGTGAGCTAAGGCAGTAGCATTATGTGGGCAGAAGTTAGCAGCTTGTTTTGTCTGTTTGAGGTGTGGTGGGAAGCCAGGCTGGAAGCAGAGGCTGCAGGGGAGATGCAGGATGTGGAAGCCAAGAAAATATAGAGCTCCCATCTTGAAAATAAGGGGCACCCTTTAGATCAGTGCTATCCAGTGAAGCTTTTTGTAATGCGGTAAATGTTCTATTCTCTGCTCTCAAATACGGTAGCCACTGGTCACATATGGCTGTGGAGCACTTGAGATATGGCTAGTGTGACTGGTTTTTAAACTTTATTTAATTTTAATCCATTTAAATGTAAACATAAATAGTCCCAGTGGCTTGTGGCCACTCTTTGGACAACACAGGGTAGAGCTTTGGGAAGATGACTTCTATGGAGTATGTCAAGTAGATGTGAGCGGGAGACAGAGAATGATGTGCCTCCGCCCTGCAAGAGGTGATTGACCCTCCCCTCCACTGGTCTTCCTGTCCAGTATTCCTGGAGATGGATCAGGAACTCACTCTCTGCTTCCCTGCTGTGGGTCCCAGTGTCTAGTCTATGCCTTTGATACGGCACTCGCATCTGTTACTTAACTGCCTTTCACACCTCCAGCTCCAGGCTCCATGTCCAGCCTGGCCCAGCCCTCTCCATCCCTCGGTTGGCACAGGGATTCCCAGGCTTTCTTGCCGGTCTTTGGGGGTTGTGTTTTGCTTTGACTTTTGGAGAAACTACACTCTCAGGGAAGATGCCCTTTGGCCCATCTCTGCCTTTAACCGTGAAGTGAAGGCAGATGTGCATGAGTTTTCAGAATTCTCTCACACCCTTGCAGCAGGAGGGGAGGAAAGAAGAGATTGGGAGAGGGATATCGTGAAGAGTGTCTAAACCCAGAGAAATGGGGTGACATGAAGGGTCTAGGGTGGTCCTGTGTTCAAAATTTCATACACAGCAGCCAGCCTGAAGGGGCTCCCACTGGCCTAACATGGGGCAATCTGAACATCAAAATAAATAATAGTAGTCAAGGATTATGACTTATAGAATAAAGGAAGAATCCATGAGTCTATACTGATAAAAATAAATGAATGACTAAATAATGGGAGGGAAGAAAAAGTTATTACTAACAATAGAAAGCCAACTAATAAGTGTTGGAATGATGGAATTAGAAATTAGAAATTCACCACTTTCCCATCCATCCACATAAATGACTAAGATAAGACTTATTAAAACTGGTGGTCTCAAAGTATATCACCATGAAATATATCACCATGAAACACTGTTGAATAACAAAGGGAAAAATAATAGCTTCACAGTGAGGAAACCAGATGATCAAAGTAAACATTGGGCTTTAAAAACTGGAGCTTTAAAAATTACCGATGGGGGCCGGGTGCTGTGGCTCATGCCCGTTCATAATCCCAACACTTTGGGAGGCCGAGGCGAGTGGATCACTTGAGGTCAGAAGTTTGAGACCAGCTTGACTAACATGGTGAAACCCCATCTTTACTAAAAATACAAAATTAGCCAGGCGTGGTGGCGGGCGCCTGTAATCCAGTTACTTGGGAGGCTGAGGCAGGAGAATAGCTTGAACCCAGGAGGCGGAGGTTGCAGCAAGCAGAGATCGCACCACTGCACTCCAGCCTGGGAGAGAGAGTGAGACTCTGTCTGGAAAAAAAAAAAAAAATTACTGATGGGACCAGGCATGGTGGCTCACACCTGTAATCCCAGCACTTTGGGAGGCTGAAGTGGGTGGAGTGCTTGAGCCCAGGAGTTTGAGACCAGCCTGGACAACATAGTGAGACCCTGTCTCTACAAAAAATAAAAAAATTAGTGAGGCATGGTGGCATGTGCCTGTGGTGCCAACTACTTAGGAGGCTGAGGCGGGAAGATCGCTTGAGCCTAGAGGTCGAGGCTGCAGTGAGCCATGATCATACTACTGCAGTCCAGCCTGGGCAACAGAATGAGACCCTGTCTCAAAAAAAAAAAAAAAAAAAAGGTTAACATTGGCAGTAGTGGGACCGCTCCACAGCAGACGCCTCCTGAGAAGATGCACTGAAGAGAAAGTAACACCACTTCTGTGTTTTCTTGCCGAAAGTTCATAAACAGAATCTAATCATAAGAAAACACCAGGAATACCCAAAGTGAGGGACCTTCTACAAAATAGTTGGCCTGTATTGTTCAAAAAATCTGTCTTGAAATATGAAGACTCAGAAATTGTTCCAGATTAAAGAAGACTCAAGAGATCTGGCCGTTGAATAAAACACATGATCTTGGATTTCTTTTGCCATAAAGGATGTTATTGGGACAACTGAAGGGAATCTCAGTAAGATCTATGGGTTACAAAATAGTAGTGTTTCAGTGTCGAGAAAGAGAAAGTAAATGTAGTAAATGTTACCATTTGGGGAATCTTTTTGTACTATCCAGGAGTTTTCTGTCCTATTCTTGTAACTTTTCTGTAAATCTGAATTGTGTATCCCCTGAAAACAAAATATTCATTGTTCATTTCTGATGGAGGCATACCAGCATTCACTGTAGTGTTCTTTATTCTGTATATTTTAAATATTTTTATAATTAAAGGTTGGGGAAAAGTAATAAAGTCATGTTCTAAATATTGTGTAATATATAGAGTCTTGGACATCATTTAGAATATCTAAGTCTCTGTATATTTCATAATAGGGATACTCTAGATTTGAATTAAAAGATGAGTATAAATGAATTTATTATGAGTAAAGTCACTTGATAGTATTTTTGAATTGGTGAAATTAGCTTTTGTTTTCCTTTATATACACTGTGGCCGGCACAATATCCTACTCATCTTATCGTCAATCTGATACTTGCTGAATGAATCATGCACAAGGTGGAGGTTCTTCCTCTCTCCCGCCTTCTCAGGGGTTCAGAATAACCATTTGTGTCATTCACAACACTTTATAGATGTGCCCATTGTCATCTGAATTGAATTAGTCTAATCCGATAAAGCTTATTAATATTAAATAAGTATTTTTTGAGTGTGTTTATATTTAAAGCTTATGCAGTATTTCAAAATGGAATTTTGAACTCCCTGCCTGAATTTCTACACCTTTTTTTTTTTTTTTTTGGGCTAAGAACACATCTTTAACATGGTAAAATACAGCTCTAATTTTCAAGTTCTAAAAAATTAACCAGAGGGCTGGGCGTGGTGGTTCACGCCTGTAATCCCAGCACTTTGGGAGGCTGAGGCATGCAGATCACAAGGTCAGGAGATTGAGACCATCCTGGTGAACACGGTGAAACCCCGTCTCCACAAAAAATACAAAAAAAAAAAAAAAAAAATTAGCCAGGTGTGGTGGCAGGTACCTATAGTCCCAGTTAATCGGGAGACTGAGGCAGGAGAATGGTGTGAACCCGGGAGGCGGAGCTTGCAGTGAGCCGAGATCGTGCCACTGCACTCCAGCCTGGGCGACAAAGCAAGACTCTGTCTCAAAAATAATAATAATAATAATAATAATAATAATTATTATTATTATTAGAGGATGCATATGTCCTTAGACTTTTAAATAAAATCTTTATTATCTCTGGTTTTCTATTTAGAGGCACTTGTATATGATCTCATATTAGTCTTTATGGAGGTAGTAATTCAATTTAGCTGACATTTTTAGCCACCTGAGCAGAATTCTCGGCCCTAAGGATTCAAAGATGAATGAGATACAGTTCCCGAAGTTGTGCAGAAAATTGTTTTATGAAGACCTTGCCTCTGCTAAAATCTCTCTTGGCTACCTGGGGGAGGCAGCTTGTTCGGGAGGTTGGAATGAGTGTCCTGGTGTAGCTGTTAGGAGCAGGAGACCTGCACAGTGTAGCTGGGAGATGGCTGAAGCACAGAGATTACAGAATGAGCTGTGATTCTCCGAGATGCTAGCACCCGGGGCTGCCTTTCACTGGGTTTGATGGAAGAATCTGCCGTTCTCACTGTTGCAGGCAAAATCAAATGGTATAGAGGAATTGATATCAAGGTATGCAATTAAACGGTGGCTTCTTTCTGCAGGCAACTTTGCAAGCTATTAGGCTTTAGATTTTTTTCTTACCTTGTTCTAGCAATTAGAGAGATCTTTATAAATTTGGCTGTGGAAACACAGATTTAGGGTAAGAGCAGGATTTTATGAAATGTAGATTGATAAAGAGAAAATGGAGGTTATTATCAAAGAAGGACTGGGATGAATTAAGTTTAAGGAGGTAATGGTCACTGCATTTTTTTCCCTTTTGCTAGAAATCAGAATGATCCCTTCCTTCCTCTGCTCAGCGCTGTCAGGCAGTTGTCACAGTCAGATTTGTCTCCACATCTTAAGCCCGCCCACAGGAAGTCTCTCATCTGGGGGTGTTGGGCAGTGCTTCAGCAGGACAGTTCCTCCGCCAGCGCCCCACCTTTAAACAGGTGTGCCTGCTCAAGGCTTAGTTGATGTTGCCCCATGCAGTTGCTGTGAGACTTCTAGGAAGCTACCACTCCTCATTGCTGCTGGGGGAGGAAAGGTGGAGAGGGTCTAGGAGGCCGAGAGCTTGCTGAGATCCTGTACCTGCCTGTAGGGCTTTCCTCTGAATCTCCTGCGCCTGGCAGGGCATTCCCACCCCGCCAAGTGCTCCACCCCACCCCGCCCCTCCTCCAGGCTCATAGGAGCCACCCCCTTCCGGGTCCTGCCCGGGTGATGCTGGGCCAGGAGCTTTGTGTACACCCCTCCACTTCAGCTGAGCCAGGGCATGTCTGCGGCCCAGGCCAGGGCGCAGCGTGTGCCCTGGGGGCCCGGGCCTGCATGGCTCCTCTGGGTAGGGGGTCGGGGGCACCCCCAAGGATGGTCCCTTAGGGTGATGTTTTGGCTTTGGGGTGACTTCAGCAATGTCCCTGCGAGACAAGGGCGGGGAAGAAGAATGTTTTGAATACGACTGCCAGGATGAAGAGAGGAAGCCAACCCACAGGCAGCATGACACCCAGGACCTCTTGGAAGAGGGTAAATTCTGTACTTGGCTCAGATTTGATCCTTTCCTTGTTAGTATCTAAATAGGCTTGAATGTTTTGCTGATTTCATAGCACTGTTTTTTTTTTTTAAGTTGGGGTATGAGTTAGAGATCTTATGCACATGGCTTAAAGGTGTCCTTGTAAGAGCCCCCACCCCCTCACCCAGAGAACAGCATTTCCAGCTCCTCAGGAAGTCCCTTGGTCCCTTTCTAGTTTACATCTACCTTCCCAGAAACAATTATTATGACTTCTGTCACCTTGGATTTGTTTTGCCACTTCCCGATCTTTGTAATGGAATCAAACAGGGTGTATTCCTTTGTGTCTGGCTTTTGTTGCTTAACTGAGGTCTTTGAAATTCATCCTTGTTGTTGCTAATATCACTAATTTTTTTTTGTGCATGGCATTCCAGCATTCTGTTTTAAGAGATTCAGTTGTTATCTTGTGACTGGTTGGGTTTTGATAAGTTAATGGACAAGAGACCAGTCTTATTAAATGAAGCATGTTTTTGTTCTGGGAGTGTTTATTTTTAAAAAAATTATTAATCACTTATCTGAAATAAGGATTTTTTAAATCTTAGAAATATTTCAAAATGAATAGCCCAAGGCTGACATTGAAATCTGGGAGCCCACTGCCGGCTCTCTTAAAGAGATGCTCCTTTGCAGGGAAAAGGGAGCATGTTAGGTAAAGATAGGCCCGGATGCTGATATGAGCTTTCTAGTTGGCCTTCCAGGGCTTTCACCCACAGCCCAGAGAAAGGAGCTTTGGGGGCTGATCAGGATGTTTAAACAATGACTAATGTTCTTTAGGTCCCTTGAGTAAAAACAATCAGAATATGTTTCAAACTTCTGCTTTAGGGTGGTCTATTTTCCTGTCTCGGGATAACTTTTTTCTTTTTTCTTTTTTTTGGGACGGAGTCTCACTCTGTTGCCCAGGCTGCGGTGCAGCAGTGTTATCTTGGCACACGGCAGCCTTGACCTTCCGGGCTCAAGCAATCCTCCCACCTCAGCCTCCCTAGTAGTGTGTAGCAGGACCCACAGGCACACACCAACTTGCCCAGCTAATTTTTAAAATTTTTTGGTAGAGACAGGATCTCACTAAGTTGCCCAGGCTGGAACTTTTGTTTTCAACATTATTTATAATCAGCCATATACTGAAAGTATTTTTCTTTTGAAGTTACTGTTCTAAAAATATGGTTAACACTTCCCCTCCAGGACAGCTGCAAATATTTTATTGCAGGAAGGGAAGAAACTGGGAGAAGCCAGGAGAAGGTGAGGGACCCAATGCTGAGGCCTGCATTCTGGCTGGTGCCCTTCTGGCCTTGTCTTGAAGGAGATGGGGGAGGGGAGAGGAGTGACGGGATTGAGGATTTGTTAGGTCCCTGGAAGGGATCAGGAGAAAGGTGTCCATCTGCCCTTGTAGAACTAGGGCTCCCCCAGATTTAGCTGGATTAGCTTCCTGCCCCTTTAATCTCTGCTGCCTCAAGTGCAGCCAGTGCCCTCATCACCTGTGAGCTTGCTAGAAATGCAGAACCTTAGGCCCCAGCCCAGACCCACTGAGTCAGCATCTGCCTTGTAACAAGATGTCCAGATGATGGGCATGCATGTTAAAGTATGAGATGAGCTGCTGCCTTAAAGCCTAGCAAGATTTTAAAAATACCAGTCATTGAACTGTATGATTCTAGATTAAAGGCTATAAAATATTCTGGAGCAGTATCATATATCCTAGTCAAGAGAGGAAAAAAATTTGTGTTGTGCCCATTTTAATGTATATAATGTATATAAATATGTGATATATAAACATATAAATATATATTATATATAAATATATGACGAGAGAGAGACTCTCTCTTTCTCTCTCTCATCATGTATTTTGTCAACTAAGTGAAATAACAGGCACTAGAACTTAGAGAAATCACAGTTTATTCTGATCCAGGCTTGAGGACTTGAGCCCAGGAACACAGGCTCAGTATAGACCGAGGATGTGTCCTGAAGTAGATGGCTTGAGACACAGTAGATAATGCATTTTCTAATAGGGGGATACGTGTGACACAGAAGGTGGGGGAAGAGGATAGTGAAGCAACAGTTCCTTTCCTGTAATTCTGTTTGGTGCACAGCGATGCTGTACATAAGGTAAATATGCAGTTTAGCAGTAGGGAGAAAGTTTAGGTATCTTAGGGGTCTAGTGGAGGGTGACTGATTTTGTCAATCCTGCCTTTTGTTCTACATCTGATAAACAGGTTTCTGACCAGTTCCTGTCAGCAAAATATTTGACAAACTCTGGTTACACAGGCAAGAGGTCAGCTTTAGTTTATAGGCCTAGGTCTTATTACCCTCGTGCTCATCTGCAGCCATCAGGGGCCACTGTTAAATTTTTCGTTAGAAATTTTCTTTTCCTGAAAATTTATGTAGATACATGTATTAAACTTTTTAAAAAAACCAAGAACCAGATGATGATGATAGTGAATGTCATTATGCACTTCCTAAGTACTTGGCACCATTTTCAGTGATGTTAAATCTCTGCTGCTTCAAGTGCAGCCAGTGCCTTTATGTGGATTCATGCATTGAACCTTTAAAACATTCGAGGTCAAATACGGTTATTATTCCCATTTTATAGATTTATGGGAGGAAATGTAAACAACTTGTCTAAAGTCACACAGTGAGTTAAGTAGTCCCAGCCTATTTAGAATGGCTGTAGAACTCTCTGCTCTTAACTATGATGCTAGCAGTTCTCAAAGTGGGGTCCCTGACCAGCAGCATCAGGATCACCTAGGAACTTGTTAGAAATATACCTTCTTGGAGGCCAGGCATGGTGGCTCACACCTGTAATCCCAGCACTTTGGGAGGCTGAGGCGGGTGGATCATGAGGTCAGGAGTTCAAGACCAGCCTGGCCAAGATGGTGAACCCCTGTCTCTACTAAAAATGCAAAAATTAGCTGGGCATGGTGGCGGGCGCCTGTAGTCCCAGCTACTCGGGAGGCTGAGGCAGGGAATTGCTTGAACCTGGGAGGCGGAGCTTGCAGTGAGCCAAGATCGCGCCACTGCACTCCAGCCTGGGCGGCAGAGCGAGACTCCATCTCAAAGAAAAAAAAAAAAAAAAGGCATGGACCTTCTTGGGTCCCACTCCAGACCTACTGAATCAGAAACTGGGGTGAGACCAAGCAAGCTGGGTTTTAACACGCCCTCTGGGTGATTCCAATGCACATTGTCCTGTGCTAATCCACACCTCATAGATAACAGTGTATCTGCCTTATAATCGGATTCAAGGGAAGAGATTTTGCCTTGTATTTGTCATCTTATGATAGATAATTACTGTCTATTCTCTCCTTCTCTTGTTTGTTTCTATCCAGTTTTCCCTCATACTCCAAGAAATCATTTTTAGCAGTCCTGTAGGTGAGGTGTTAACAGTATTTTTAGGACAGTAACCTCAAAAGAAAAACACTTGCCAACATGCTTCGTTTACTTTGTAAAATGAAACAAACTCACTTTTAAGGTTTGCTCCTGACATGAAAGAAGCAAGGCTGTGGTGCAGATCAGAAAGATAGCAACTTAGAAAGTTTGGTGTCATGGCCAGTTTTGCTGGAAACGTGTATCTCAGAGCAAGCTGGGCAGGACCCCATTTTTCTCTGTCATGATCACACCACCTTTGTCTTGAGTTCACAGGAAGCCAGTCCCATGTGGAGCAGAAATACTCTGTGAGTAGTGAAAATATGTGTGTGGATTTGGATCTAACTGTGTTACCTGGATTTCAGGGTGTTTCTACATTGTCAGCTTGTCTAAAAGAGGTGCTTTTGGTTGAAATCTGTAAGATACAATTAGTATTTCAGTTGCTCTGATAGTTACAGATACAGGATACATTTGTTGTTCTCTCCAGGTCACCTTATGGGATAATAGGCACTTTCTCATGTCACTCATTTAATCTTTAAAACAAACTTTCAGGTAAACATTCTCATTTTGCAAGCAAAGCACCTGAGGCTCAGATAGTTTGCACTTGTGTAGAGTCCCTCAGCTCGAAGCACAGAACTGGGTCTTTGCCCTGCCTTGTGGGGTTCTGTGTTTCACCATGCCCAGGCTCTAAGCTGACAGAGTTCTAGGCCCTTCCCTTGTATTATCTCATTGAATCCTCTTATCCCATGAGGTGGGTGCTCCTGGGAGACCAGGCAGCAGGAGAGGGCTTGGCTCTCACTGTCTTTCCAGGGAGAGGAAATATCCAGGCCCTGGGTCTTCTGGCTCCTGAAAACTTGCACAATGAGAAAGCAAAATTGATCTCAGGTGCTTAGTGACATATTTAGAGGAGGGCTCTTCTGCTTTTCGCAATCCCTCTCCTCACTATGAGATTAAGAGGGCTGAACTGCATGAATGAAATAGTGGGTCCCGCCCTGTCTCAATGCCTGGGCAGCTGCATGAGGAAAACACTGGTGAAAAGAGAAGTTTCATGGTCACTTCCTTGTGGCCTATTACCTGGCAAATTTCCAGTGTTCTTTTTCTTTTTTCTTTTTCTTAAATGAAATGCATCAAGAAGCCTGACTTTGTAATTTCTTCTCATCAGGTTACTTCCAAACCTATTACCCATTTGCAAAGTGAATCACTAAATTTCTGGCAAATGGTATTCAGGATTGCTCAGGAGAAGGCATGATTTGGATAGAGATGCACAATGGTCTGGAGTTTGCTGAGTGTTCTCATGACCAGGTTTAGGTTCCCCGAGAACACGGGCTGCAGGAGAGAGAATGCATTCCACTTTCCTTAGGGGTGG
Organism: Pan troglodytes; assembly: GCF_028858775.2. NCBI lineage: Eukaryota > Metazoa > Chordata > Mammalia > Primates > Hominidae > Pan > Pan troglodytes. Next base: position 46,181,899 of record NC_086015.1, read on the forward strand.
CTGCTAAGAGTATGTGAGTGGGCAGAGTCAGTCTTCTGCACAAAGGGCAGTTTTGAGGTGTTGAACACTAACCAGACATGATCATCTGGAAAAATGGGTGAAAAAAATGCCAGTCAGTGGTGGGAACCCAGAGCCTTCTGTGTCTATGTCCAGTGGCTGCACCTGCTGGCTGTTCAAATTCTCCATCTGGTTCCCAGGCGAAGCTGGAGATTCAGCACAGATGGAGCACATTTCTCCAGCTTGGGAGAGCATTCCTGGGCTGCAGAGAAAGGACTGGGCCCTGTGGGGGAATAACTGGATCCAGGAGTGCTGTGTCTTGGAGGTGGTTGTGATGCGTCAGGCTTTTGTGGGCTGTGGAGTTGGGAATGTCAGCCCCAGAGAAGGGGCCTGAGTCCTGGGCCTTTGTTAATGTAGTGTCATCGGCAGTACTCGAGGGTGCCGTGCACAACTTTCCCGATGGGTCAGTGTCGAAGGAGGAACTGACCTGGCGCATCAGTACCTATCGCAGCACTGTTACAAAGGTCTCTTGGTTCATGGTTTTCATTGTCCTTGTCTCCGCTTGGGATTTGGTCCTCAGTATCCATGGCTACCCCACGCAGGCCTCCTGTGGGGTCAGTCTCTCTGGGTGGTTCTTCTAATAGTGGGGTACCAGCATCACCCCAAGGCTGGCCATGGACAAAGAGCCTACTCACGTTCTCTGTATTTTGGGGTCCTTTTGCCACTCTGCCCATTTCCGGGGCCTGTCCCGTGTCCCTCTGCCATCCCCAGCTTTCTTGTATCATCTGAGCTGCCTAGCAGTGTCTCTCACCTGACACCTTTCCTGCTTGCTCCTCTGTGTTATGCCAGTTTATGCATGTGCCCTACCTTCTCAACTAGGTCAGGAATTCCTCGAGGGTACGATTCATTTATTTACTCAGCAGACATTGAGAGCTCCAACTTAGGGGTTAGACAGATCAGGCCCTTCCATAATAGCTCTGTGACCTTGGGCAGTTTCTTTCTGTCTAAAATGGGACAGTAGTAATACTTTCCTCATAGGATGGATGTAAACGTTAAAGGAGGTGACATACAGACAACTCTTAACAGAGTGCCAGGCTCATGGTGAGGGTGCCAGAGTGAACCATGTGTTTATTGCCTTATTAAATGTCTTGGTGATAAACGGCCACTATAGATCAACACTAGGTGTTCCAGTCTGGGGCGGGGTGGCTGATTACAGCATCTAGCAAACCTGCTCCAAGTCCATGGTTGTGTCTTTCTCGACCTTGGACGAGCCACTGGCTTTTCTGTCTGGTTTGTTAAATGAGGCTCATATGTATGTTGTGGGCTGCTTCTGAGTTTTAAGTGAAATAATACTTGTAAAATGCCTAGGAAAGCAGTTGGCACATTGTAGATACCCAGTAGTAGTATACTCATTTCATTTATTCTTCTCTGCTTCTTAAATAACTTGTATTGGTGTCCTGCTCTTAGCCTGCAAGGCAAGGGAAAGTGAGCCAGTAGAATAGTCACACTACAACTTCATTAATAGTGATACTGATAAGCAATAAAAGGAAGCCATAGCTGTGCTGTTTTGGCCTCTGTCCTTGGCAAGTGGCACCATGCTCCTGCCTCCTAGTGCAGAGACTAGGCACCACACAGACATGGGTAATGGCTGTACAGACCATTGTTCGTACGGCTCTGGGTCGGTCTCTGCCCCCACTACTGTTCCGGCCACAAGGCTGCCTGCAAAAACAAAGTGACACAAAGAACAAGGAGATGGGGAGTTGCTAAGACAGATGCATTAAAAGGATGGCATCAATTAAGTGGCTGTAGTCCTAGGCCAGAAGCAAACGGGCAGACTGCTACTGCTCCTCCCAAGTAAGAGGCGCTGGCTTATCATGCCCCCTCAGGCCTGTCTGGCGTTCAGACGACTTGTGGCCGGGATAGACTCACCAGGACTCATGCTCATCTTGAGGGCATGCACTGTGCACCCGGGCTTTGTTTTTACCCCTCTCTGGGGTGTCAGTTAGAAATGAGCTCTTCTTTGCAAGTAGAACAGAGTTTTGTTTTGCTTTTTGAGTGTCAACTGTGTCTGGCCCAAAATGAGAAAGACTCAGCTGCCTTCATGTGACCTAAACAGCCCAGGTGGGAAGGGACATTTGTAAGCATTTGCTGGGTTTGTTCTGCCTGCCCTGCTGTAACCATTTTTGACACGAGGACACTGAGATAAGAATAAAAAGAATTGTTCTTTCTTTTTATTGTAATTGCTGAGAAATGAGCATTGTTTTTTATTACCAAGTACTGTGGGCCCTCACCCTGTTCCAGTGGCCACTTCAAAGTCTTCATCAAAATAGCTACATTTTGTTTTGTTTTTAAAACCAAGTAATGGGCCAGGCATGGTGGCTCACGCCTGTAATCCCAGCACTTTGGGAGGCTGAGGCGGGTGGATCACGAGGTCAGGAGATCGAGACCATCCTGGCTAACATGGTGAAACCCTGTCTCTACTAAAAATACAAAAAATTAGCTGGGCGTGGTGGTGGGCACCTGTGGTCTCAGCTACTCGGGAGGCTGAGGCAGGAGAATGGCATGAACCCGTGAGGCAGAGCTTACAGTGAGCTGAGATCACGCCACTGCACTCCAGCCTGGGCGTCACAGCGACACTCCATCTCAAAAACAACAGCAACAACAACAAAAAAACCAAGTAATGTGTGTCTTAGGGCTTAGTAGTTAATTCACTAGGACTATTTGGTCAAGTCTAGATTACTGAGGGTCAAGAGGCAAGTGAGAGACTTGGCCAAGCCTTCAAGGAGGTGGCTATAACTTGGGAGAAGATAGAAGAGGTTTATGCCTAGGAAAAGAGTTCAAAGTCAAATTCTTCTCAGTTATGGCTGTATCATGAAATTATTTCTACGATCTGACTAAATTTTATTTAATAACAATTTTCTAATTTTAAAATAGTCTAGTCTAAGTGGGGCAGATTAGTACCTTTATGTGCTGTTTATCAGTGCTAGTTTCTTAGTGGGTGATTTGCCATTTCTAAACAATTTTGCTATGTGATAACATCATTGTGGACCCAAGGAAGTCCAAGTCAAGGGTTGAGACAATACAATAATGTTTTTACATTGTCATGTAACAGGGAAGTGGCTGGAATATGGCATGGTTCGGGGATGCTTGCTTGAGTGTTATTTATTTGGTAACTTAAATATCACCCATTTTAACTAGACAATTCAAAGATTTTCGTTAAATTCACTGAGTTGTGCAACCATCACCATAATTCAGTTTTAGAACTTTGCATCCCCCCAGCAAAGATCCTTTGTGCTTGTTTACAGTTAGCTCCCATTTCCCACTTCTGATCCTAGGCAACCACTAATCTGCTTTCTTTTTTTTGAGACAGAGTCTTCACTCTGTTACCTAGGCTGGAGTGCAGTGGCACAATCTTGGCTCACTGCAACCTCCACCTCCTGGGCTCACCCACCTCAGCCTCCTGGGTAGCTAGGACTATAGGCATGCCACCACATCTGGCTAATGTTTTTATTTTTTGTAGAGATGGGGTTTTGCTATATTGTCCAGGCTGGTCTCAAACTCCTGGGCTCAAGTGATCTACTTTTTAAAAATTGTTGTTATTTTTTGAGATGGAGTCTCACTCTGTCACCCAGGCTGGAGTGCAGTGGCAGGATCTCAGCTCACTGCAACCTGTGCCTCCCAGGTTCAAGCGATTCTCCTGCGTCAGCCTCCCAAGTAGCTGCGATTAAAGGCATGTGCCACCATGCCCGGCTAATTTTTGTATTTTTAGTAGAGATGAGGTTTCACCATGTTGGCCACGCTGGTCTTGAACTCCTGACATCAGGTGATCTACCCACCTTGGCCTCCCAAAGTGCTGGGATTACAGGCATGAGCCATGGTGCCCAGCAAAGTGATCTATTTTCTTTCTTTCTTTCTTTCTTTTTTAAAGTGATCTATCTATCTCTATAATCTTCCTTTTCTTATACATTATATGAATGGAATCATACAATATGTGGTATTTTTGTGTGTTTTTTTTTTTTCTGAGCATAAGGATTTTGGGGTTCATGCTATAGCATGCATGAACTTCATTCCTTTTTATGACTCAATATTCCATTGTATGGACATACCTACTGTGTTTATTCATTCACCAATTGATGGACTTTTTTGGCTATAATGAATGATGCTGCTATGAATGCTTATATACATATGTTTATGTTTGTGTGTGCATATATGGTTCCATTTATCTTGAGTAGATACTTAGGAGACTTTAAAAAGTCTTCGTGACCTTAGGCAATTCACCTGACTTCTCAGAGCCTCAGTTTCCCTGTCATATAAAATGTGGCGATACAGCTACTAGGGAGGCTGAGGCAGGAGAATCGCTTGAACCTGGGAGGCAGAGGTTGCAGTGAGCTGAGATCGCGCCGTTGCACTCCAGCCTGAGCAACAAGAGCAAAACTCCATCTCAAAAAAAAAAAAAAAAAAAAAGTGGGGATAAAAGTATAAGTTACTCTCAGCACTGTATCTGGCAGAGATAAGTGGGCATTGCTGCTGTAAGCTGAGTCACAACAGCCATTTGAAGATGTTCCCCTGATCAAAAGTGCTTTGCCAAATCAGCCTGGTCTAGGTGTCTGGGCAGACTGTAAAAACTACAGATTTTACAAAAGTGGGCAGAAGAGCTGACACTTGGATAGGGTGTCAGCTACAGGGAGGCACCTTCTTTTTGGCCTGTGGGAAGAGCAGGAAATATCCAGATGGAGAAGTGAGAGAAAGACAGTCCATACGAGAAGGAAATGGCAGGCACACAAGTGCGAGGCCAGACATCTGAGAGTGGCGTCACTGGGTGTGGAGGAGCTATGGTGAAGAGTAAGAGTGAGCTTGGGTGGCAGAGGAGGAGGCGGGAGGGTTGGGCTGGGCCAGGTAGGGATGGTCCCTGTATGTCCTGTGTGTTGAGGCTGCTACTTGTAGGAAGTAGAAGAGCTGGGGAAGATTATTAAGCAGAGCAGGGACTAATTAAGTTCAAAAGCTACAAGCTTTTAACAAACCTTTAAAGGACATCTATTTTGTAATGCCTGGAAACTTGGATGACTGGTGACTCATTTAGAGTTTTATGGAAAGCTTTTTAGTTCCCAGGTTCTGGGACCCCAGGTTGGCTCCCAGGTTCTGAACCTCTGTCCCCTGCCCCTGTGAACAGTGCAGACAGTAAGTGCTTATTAAGTTTACTTCCTGGGGCATCAGGGGCCAGATGTAGTATTGCTTTTTCATCCTGACAACTGCTGCTGCTATCAAAAGCGAGAGGTAATCAACTGGTTTGTGGACCATTCTTTTCTTTGGCACCTAAGTACCAGCTCTGTTTCAACTGGGTATATCAGAATTGCTAGGGGTACGCGTCTACTTTGAATGTTTATTCAATCCCTTTGCAGTTTTTATAATGAAAATTATAGAAAATTGACTTTTAAAAACACTGATGCTAAGGTGTAGAAGATAGGAGGAAAAATTATTGAGGGGAGGGTGGAGCTCAGTTTCTTGATAAAACTTTGGGAAACACTGTTTTAATTAAAGAAATGACCTATATGTAAGGCAGAATGCAAACAGCCCCAAATGCAAATATATCAGGCAGTCTTGAATATCTTTTTTTTTTCTTTTTTTTTGAGACAGAGTCTCGCTCTGTCGCCCAGGCTGGAGTGCAGTGGCATGATCTTGGCTTACTGCAAGCTCTGCCTCCTGGGTTCACACCATTCTCCTGCCTCAGCCTCCCCAGTAGCTGGGACTACAGGTGCCTGCCACCACACCCTGCTAATTTTTTTTTTTTGTATTTTTAGTAGAGACGGGATTTCACCGTGGTCTTGATCTCCTGACCTCATGATCCGCCTGCCTCGGCCTCCCAAAGTGCTGGGATTACAGGCGTGAGCCACCGCGCCTGGCCCTGAATATCTTTTCTACTCGTTGCTACTTGGTGTTTGAGTTATAAGTGTCTTCTTGAGGGTTTGGGAGGTTTTTCTTTTTATATATACACACATATGTACATGTGTGTGTAAAATATTCATTTATTCATGCCAGAGATATGTAGAGCTGACATCAATGGGAGGAATGTTACCAGAATTAGGTTAAGTAGTGATGAGAGTTATTCGTTCTAACAACGTTATGAGAATCTTTTCCTCCGAAATACATGAATGGGAAGTGAGGTTTTCTAACTATATTTTCTTAAAGAAGACTGATAAGACCAAAATGTCAAGAAAGCTTTTATCAAGCTTGTTAATTTGACACACACCACAGAGACACAGGGTCCCTTGGGGAGGGCAGGTTGCTGTGATGGAACTGTAGAGATTCTCCCCACCCACCCCTCGGGTTAGGCCTCTAGGTTCTGCCTTCTGCCTGGGTCTTAGATCTTTTGCTCCAGCCCCACCACTCCCTGAGCTCTGCTCCTTCCCACTTCTCCTGGCTCATTCGGAAGCCCTGGACAGTGTCAAGATAGAAACCCCAATGCCACACCACCTTTGTTTTCTTCCCAGGGGGTTTTCCTCGGGGTCTTCAATTCCAGTCACTCCTGAGCTTCCCACTGGCCAGGTCTCCTTGGCATCAGGCAGGGGCATGTTTCTGTTCTCTTCTGGGCCTGCACACCGTATTTTTGGGGTTTTTTGGCTGGCATCTCCTGGATGCTGGAAGATGGGTGCCAACATTTATTCTTAAAATCGTTTTGAGCATGGTTTAATTTAGCATAAAAGCTGCTTCACTTGTTTTCAGACTAAGGCACTCCATGGAGTTCACTCCACCTCCATCCCCCCTCTCCGTCCCCATTAGCTGTGACAGCCCAATCATATGTCTCCCTCCCTCTGATCAGCCAGCCCAGGGCTCCTCGTTTGAATTTGGCTTCGTAATTCCTTACTTTACCTGCCATCCCAAGAAGAAGGACTTGATTCTCCTCTTATCTCAAAGTGGATTCTCCCAAACCAAAAATCTCCCTTCTCCAGCTCCTAGGAGGGTGTTTCTGTCAGGCAGATCTCCTGCCACTGTGGGTTGTGGGCAGCCCTCTGCCTGGCACATTATTACACAGTGACATCAACTACTGTCCCAGTGCCAGTGGTTTCTTGGGGGCACTGCATCTTGCCTCTGACTTTCCATCTCATGCCCATCTCGAAAGGGGACATCACTCTTGTCCTTGTTGTCCCAGTGAGAAGCCCTGATCAGTGCTTTTTGATTTACCTCCTACTCAGTTTTAGTTCTTAAATCTCAGGATAAGAGCCCACTTCTTGCCACCTACAATTTCCTTGCATTAATCCAACAGCCTCGATGCTTGTCAATCTAAATTGCCTTGCACCCCCTCCCCCATTGCTGCACACTGGAGCCAAAATGCTTCTGAAATATAAACCTTATTGCATAACCCCCCTTCAAAAACTCTCTAGTGGTTTTCCATTTAATTCCACCCTTCTTAAAGCAACTTGTCAGGCTTCGAACCCCCTGAGCCCCATCCCCCAGGCTGCCCTGTTTGTGTGCCCCAGGAGGGCAGGTGTCCTGCCTTGTTCAGTGCAGAGCTTGGTGCGTGGTAATGGTTGTTTGGTGTTAGTCAGAGGTGAGGCGTGTGTATTTTACTATGATGGGTAGGCAGCAAGTTGCATTTAACTTCTTTTTCTAGGAGATGGACCATAATTTTCTTATATTAAATTATCGTAGAGACTGAGCACGGTGGCTCATGCCTGTAATGCCAGCACTTTGGGAGGCCGAGGCAGGTGGATCACCTGAGGTCAGGAGTTCGAGACCAGCCTGGCCAACCTGGTGAAACCCCGTCTCTACTAAAAATACACTAATTAGCTGGGCATAGTAGCAGGCACCTGTAATCCCAGCTACTCGGGAGGCTGAGGTGGGAGAATTGCTTGAACCAGGGAGGCGTAGGTTGCAGTGAGCCAAGATTGCGCCATTGTACTCCAGCCTGGGCGACAGAGCGAGACTCTGTCTCTAACAAAAGAAAAAAAAATTATTGTAGAGGTTTATGGTGGCTCCTTTATTTTGCTTTTCTTTCCTTTCTTTTTTGAAACATCTTTTGGGTGGAAGTAGATTTATTTGGTAGCACTCCTTGGGTCAGAAATGGAACTTCTCTTTGAAATACATTCTTATAGAGAGAGAAACTTGACCACGGTTGATTGAAGATTTAGTGCCTAGGAAGTTGGTATTTGAAAAGCATAACCTGTGTTTATGCTGTCTGAAGGCATGGTTTATTATTTTTTCACCTTCATTGGTCTCACTCCTGCTTCCTTATTTCTTGGAACAGGAAATCTAAAACCTAGAAGTTAGTTGGTGGCTGCTCAGAGCCCCTTGGCTTGGATAGAGTCTCCTGAGAAAACCTAAGCCTCTGAACCCAAGGTCAGGGTTCTTTCTTTCCCCTAGGCCCAAATGCTGCTCGCTCTGTTTACACACTTCCTACACATCGATGGTTTGTGCCTTGCTCTGTGTCCTTTATGGTCTTCCGTTTTAGTGCAGGAGCCAGACTGGCCTCAGTGCAGTCTCTGCAATGCAGCCTCATTCTCTGTGACCTCAGTGGGGTCCTTAACATCCAGATTCTTAATGTCTCAGAGCCTCAGTTTTCTTATCTGTGGAGTAGTCATCGCGACTACCCTGCAGGGTTGTTGTGAAGATTAATTGAGAAAGCATGTTAAATCCCTTGACATGATAGGGGCACCATCAGTGTTAGCTGCTACCTCTACCGAGAGTCTGTTATTTTGACATTTACCACCTGCTAGCTGTGTGACATTGGGTGAGTTATTCAGCCTCTCTGGGCCTTAGTTTTCTGTTGTAAAACGGTGTTAATATAAGTGCTTACCCCTTATAGTATTGCTCTGAAGATTACATAAAATAATCCATATAGAGGGTTATGAATGGTGCCTGGCCATGGTCACTGTGCTTAGTAAAGGTCAGCTCACTGCAACCTCCACCTCCCGGGTCCAAGCAATTCTCCTGCCTCAGCCTCCCAAGTTAGGATTACAGGCATCTGCCACCACGGCTGGCTAATTTTTGTGTTTTTAGTAGAGACAGGTGTGCATTTTATTGGGTTCAATTTTTAAAATATTTTAAAGCTTTATAAAATAGCAACACAAGGGGTCCTTGTAAGTGGTAGATACATGAACCAACACAGGTAATAAAATTACATAGAGCTTAATACACACGTGCACACAAATAAGTGCAAGTAAAATGGGAACTCTGAGGAAAAGTTATGGATTGTATCAGTGCTGATATCCTGGTTGGGATATTATGATCTTGGAGAATGTTACCATTGGGGGAACTGGATAAAGGGTATACAGGATCCCTCTGTATTATTTCTTCAAGATGGAGTCTTGCCCTGCTGCCCAGGCTGGAGTGCAGTGGCACGACTTCTGCCTCCCGGGTTCAAGTGATTCTCCTGCCTCAGCCTCCCGAGTAGCTGGGACTACAGGTGTGTGCCACAACACCTGGCTAATTTTTGTGTGTGTGTATATATATATATATATATATATATATATATACACACAAAATTTTTATATATATACAAAATTATGTATATACAAAAATATATATAAAATTTTATATATATACAAAAATTTTTTTTTTAGTGGAGACAGGGTTTTGCCATGTTGCCCAGGCTAGTCTCGAATTTCTAACCTCAAGTGGTTCATCTGCCTTGGCCTCGCAAAGTGCTGGGATAACAGCCATTAGCCACCTCACCCGGCCCCCTCTGTGTTATTTCTTCTGTCTGCTTGTGGTTATCTACACATGACTGACTATCTGAATAATTACAGTTACCTTAATTCAAAAACTTAGCCTTAAAAATTTGAGTGTTATCTCTAAATAATATAGTGTTAGAGAAATAGCAGCTCTGAATCTTCTTGTACAGATAATAGAGCCAGGTTAGTTAAAAGGTAGCCCAGTTTTCTTTTTTTCCAGGAAGGCAGAGGACTCAGTTTTTTGAGGAGAGTGGGCGCCGGTGAGTAGGGATAAGCAGGCCCTCAAGTGACAACACAAATTTAAACACAGAGACCACTTAGTTGCTGTGGTCTGTTACCTGGTGTATAAAGGGTGCTGCAGATGCTTTGGCGTGCTGGCTGGGGGGGCCCCAGGGTTTGTATCTGCACGCCTGCCAACCATCACAGCTGTGCGTGAAGAAAACTAACTCGGGTTGGTAGCATAGGAGTCTTCACTTAAGCACTTGTGTGACCTCGAGCTGATGGACTATCTAGAGCAATTTGAGCTGGACTTCATCTACATCAAATTAGATCCTGGTTTAAAGCTACCCTTATAAATCTCCCTTGCTTCTCCCTCCCTGGCAGCTCTGTCTGAGGCAGCATATTTCCCTCCCGCTTGGACAGGAGGGATCTCATGAAAGTGTTGGGTGGAGTGGTCTTGTCTGCTGGCTCTGGTGGCACTGTCTTGGTAGGGTTTCAGATTTAGAACCAGATTTCAGGTCTCCTCCCTAAGTTAGAAAATCATTCCAACAGATCCGATTTCTCTGAGCTAATTTACTAGGATGATCTCTACTTGCATTTAATAAAATATTCAGAGACCTATTGAATTCCAGTTGCTGTTTGCCATTTGTAATGCTGCTGAGTTTGACTTAGTAATACACTTCAATTCCCAAATGTGTCGCACGGGCTGTTACTGAATGTGGGTCATTAGGAAAGCTTTGACTCTTAACAGAATTATTCACTGAAGTCTTAGTTACAAAGCATTACTAAGAAGTGATTTATTTAGTCCCAAAGTGACAGGTTTCAAAAAAGTTTGCACGTTGGCTGGCCATAAATCCATTTATATTCACTCCTCCCCCCATAGAATAAAACTTATGCTACCTTCTTGGTGTTTGTTGAGCGGCGAATCAGTTCCTTGTCACTGATTTAAAATAAAACAACCCTGATGTATCTTTAGCAGACAAAAGCCTTCTTTTGTTTCACAACCCATTTCTCCAACGGAAGAAGAACAAAGACCCATAGTCCTAAAGTGCTTTTGTGCAGCCTTGTATGACCACAGTAAATTGTACATGTAATGAAATATTACTCTGTGCGTGTGTGTGTGTGCAATCATAGTAGTCTTTTTAATGTATATTTTAAAAATAACCTAGTTTTCATGGTATGGAGCTGGTTGCATAACCTTAGAATGTAGGCCACTTGAGGAGGAGGGGGCTATGCCATTATGAAATTATCAGTTTAAAACTATTGTTTAATAATTATGCCAACAGCTGCTTTCTGAAGGATCCCAGTCTGTTCATATGGTTGGGTCTGTATGGTTAGTGGAGTCTAAATCCTACAGGCCTTTCTGATCATTCACACATGGGTGGCTGTGCTGCTGGCCCCCACCCCACCTACTTCAGTTTGGTGAATATCTGTGAGGCCAGACCCCCTTCCACTCCATTGCTTCACCCTCAGCACATGCTCACACACACAGACACACAATGTCAAGGTTTCACAGGGGTTACGAGTCCCCCTACCCCCAGACTCATCCTCCGGTCGTTGGAACTGGGAAGTGAATTCTGGTGGTGGTGAGTACATTGCGGGTTGAACCCAGCGAGCCAGTGACTCTCTGTGTCTAATGTGCAGGCACAACATTAGGGGCACTTTTTTTAGATGAGTCATTTGTTTGGCAGGTTTGTGACATTGGGAGTCTCATTGTCATTTTTATTTCTTACAGTTTTATGTGCTGAAAGAGTTGGCCAGATGACTAAGACATATAATGACATAGATGCTGTCACTCGGCTTCTTGAGGAGGTAAGTGCTCCAGGGGAAGGCAAAAGAGTTGTTTATAATTGAGTGGTTTTCATGGATACTGATTAAAGCATGCCTTATCGCCTGTTTCAGTGAGGAATCTTGGAAATTGGTCTCTTTCGAGGTATAATTTAATGGCTTTACTTTTTGAACTAGTAGCTATGTAGGCCTTTATAGCTGTAATTGTGTGCAGATATTTTAAAGGAATATATTAATGGCACCAAATGTGGTGTGTTTAAATACTTGTTAGAATATCCAGTTGTAAGTGTAAAAAATCCTGAAACATTGACTAATGATATATTTTAAGTGCATCCAAAAAATGTCAGAAAAATATATCATATCTGTGTCTTCCTAATGTATTTAAGTTTTTACTTAGGCTAGTGGAATATTATGCAGTGTCAGCATGGAAATAAGCAAAATAAGCATGGCAAGAAAAATTTAAGAAAGTTGCTTAAGATTAGGTGAGCTGCCTGTATTTTAGAGACTGTAGTTTTCTGAATTTCTCGGTATTCTGTTGCAATTGAGAATTAAGTATTATGAAGGTCTCTAGAAACAGATGAGTATAATATGTGTATGTGCATGCCTGGAACAGGCCAGAACATGGTGGGTTCTTAGTATTTGTTGAATAAGTCTCCATCATTAATACACTGCCCCCTTCACTGAATCAGGCCTTAAATGGACAGGTGCTGCCTTCTAGACCCTTGCTTCTGATCTGGAATCTGGAATGATTTTGGGGCGTGTGACTATGATGTGGAGGACACAGAAATCATTGTTATTGTTTTCAGCCAGTGGGAGGTCAGGGTTGAAGCTCAGACAGAAACTGGGCCAGACTCGTTTCCCAGAGGTTTTTCTGGAGTGTGTGGCATTCTTTCACTGTTTTTGTGTGTCTCTCTTCCCGTGTCTCTACCGCTGCACATCCAGCATTCTCTTCCTGGTCCTGCCATCCACTACTGTTTGATCCTCTGAGGTGGGGAAGTCACAAACTCATCAGCTCTCCAGAAGTGATGTCAGGGTTTTTGGCTATGTGACAGGGTGTCAAGGGCGCTCTTTTGGGGCACCGACCTTCAGCCTTCGGGTGTCACTCCAGTTGCAGCTGTCTTTGGTGTTAGCCACGTGGCAGGCTGCCTTGGTTGGCACCACCAACTTTTGAAAATGGTTAATCACTGACCCCTTTCTGCTGCATCTGTTTTCCCCAACAGTGCTCTCCAGATCTTACAAAGTGCTTCCGGCGCCCGCTCATCACCGTCTGTTCGGGTCATTGAGTCTTCTGAGAGGGGTCCTAATCTGTACCTTTATTTTTATTCCAAGGCCACCACTCAAGCTCTTGGGGCCTCAGCAGTGAGATTGTAGCTTCTCTCTGCTTTACTCTTCCTTGCAGCTGCCACTGTCCATGCCCTCTGTGACCCGCTCACCCTTTCTGTAAGGCTCCTCGCTGTGTAGTCAAGGCCACCCATTGCTCACGGTCCTGAACCCTCCTCTTCACTGTCCTGAACCTTCACTGTCACTGGGGACATGGCTCCTGCTCTCCCACCCTTGGCCCTCTATGGCATTTAACTGCGTTGGTTCTTTCCTGCTTCTCAGTCTTGTGCTGCAGGGCCTGCCGGGGACCTTTGAAGCTGGCCCCAACCCCATCCCCAGGTAGTCTGTGCCGTTGCTGAGCCCCAGGCGTAGGAGTCACCCCACAGTCCTGTTTGTTTTGTTCATCCAGCTGGATGAACAATTTATTTTTTATTTTTTGTAGAGGTGGGATCTCCTTATATCGCCCAGGCTGATCTTAAACTCTGAGGCTCAAACAGTCCTCCTGGCCTGGTGCAGTGTCTTATGCCTATAAGTCCCAGCACTTTGGGAGGCCAAGACAGGTGGATCACTTGAGCACAGGAGTTTGAGACCAGCCTTGCCAACATGGCCAAACCCTGTGTCTACAAAAAATACAAAAATTAGCCAGGCATGGTGGCCTGTGCCTGTAATCCCAGCTACTCGGGAGGCTGAGGTAGGAGGATCGCTTGAGCTCTGGAGGTGGAGATTGCAGTGCACCGAGATCATGCCACTGCACTCCACCTGGGCACCAGAGCGAGACTCTGTCTCAAAAAATAAAACAAAGCAAAACAAAATTAGAAGCAAACTACAGCCACTGTTTATTTGAATCTCTCACATTTTTAAATTAAAAAATTCTCTCACCTTGGCCTCCCAAAGTGCTGGGATTCACCGTACCCAGCCTGTTTTATTTTTAAAGGGTCTTCATGGCAACAGCGTCTGTTTGTGTCTTTGTGTTCCATGTCTAATGCCATTCTGTTCCTGTCCTGATAAGATTCATGCCTGAGTTACTGCCTTTCCTTGGAACTAGGAGGGTGTCCTGGTTAAAGTCTAACTGTCCCAGTCATGTGGCTGTTGCACTGCGCGGTGCTTTTCCTGGGCTTTGGCTCTGTTTCTTCTGTTCTCTTGCTATGGTTTCCATGCCTGCCACAGGCAGGCAAGTGGGGGATTTGCACAGGATCCCAAAGCACAGCCTTCCACCAGTGTGGAGAGTTCGCTTCTGGTTTTAAGGGGAAGAGGATGCTGTGGCTCACCTGGGCTTGCTCTGTCTGGAATGCCCCTTTGGGCAGAGCTTGCCTCCTCCTCGGTTACAGAGAGGGTGATTCCACTGGCCCCTTAGTCATGCTTTTTATCCTGAAATTGGTGAATGAGATGAGTCAGTTGCTAAGTGTAGGCGGCAGGCTGTTTGGAATCTCTAGTGGGTGTGTCAGTCAGTGCAAGAGTTCATTGGTAAAAAGGGGCTGAGACTCAAGTTACAGTCTTTTTTAAGTCTATGCTTTGAAAGCATAGTGAGGAGAGGGAGCAGGCAGTTAGAATGAGCTCTACCTTGCCTCATTTCTTAGGGGAATAAAGGAACTAGTTCTTTTAATAGCTTATTTCCAAGGGCCTAAATTACTTGTTTGTGGTCTCCTTTTCTCATTGTAGTTTAATCCAGTGGCCATCTTCTAGCTGTTTTCTTGTTTTTATCCTTTTTTTTGGTAAGGATGGGGTCTCACTATGTTGCCCAGGCTGGTCTTAAACTCCTGGCCTTCTCAAACTCCTGATTCTCCCACCTTGGGCTCCCAAAGTGTTGGAATTACAGACATAAGCTGCCACACCCAACCTGTTTTCTTGTTTTTAGAAGTAAACATTAATCATATTTTGGCTAGAGAAATGGGAGGTTTTTTTCATTCTTGTAATTCTCAAAGAAAAACCCAACCAGCTTGTTGCCTCAGTAAAATTAAAGAGAAAAAACTAGAGACACTACAATAACGTTTCTGTTTAAATTTTCATTTTATCTATAAATATTTTTAATGTAACTTTTTATTTTCAAATTTTTAAGTACATAGTAGGTATATATATTTATGGGGTACATGAGATACTTTGATAAAGGCATATGCTGCATAATAATCACATCAGGGTAAACTTTGCCCAAACCTGCATTCCAAAAATTAGATAGGCATGGTGGTGCATGCCTGTGGTCCTAGCTACTCAGAAAGTGAAGTGGGAGGGTTGCTTGAGCCCAGGAGTTTGAGGCTATGGTGAGCTGTAATTGCGCCACTGCACTCCAGCCTAGGCGATAGAGTGAGACCTGTCTCAAAAAAAAAAGAAAAAGAAAAAGAAAAAAAAGGTGGAGGGTGGAGAAAGAAAGGGATATCATCACTTCAAGCATGTATCATTCCTTTGTGTTACAAACATTCCAATTATACTTGTAGGTATTTTTCAATGTGCAATAAATTATTGTTAATTGTAACCACCCTATTGTGCTATCAGATACTAGATCTTATTCTAAGTATATTTTTATACACATTTGCTGTGACTTCTTGCTTTTTCTTCTGGCAGAGAGTGTTCTTTAAAATTACTCTAAAGATTACATTTCTGGTATAGACCAGGGAAGTGTTTGTCCTTAGTGGGGCAAGAAGAGGCGAGGCAGCCCTTAGGTGCAGGGTTTGAGGTGTGACCGGTAGGACAAAGGACTTCATTGTTGAGCTCATTGCTTTACTTGTTTCTCTTTCCCTTCCTGTCTCCCAATTCCTGTTGGTTTCTGGCCGTTTGTGTGCTGGAAGCCTTCCGCATCCTTCAGGTGCTCTGGCAGTCCCTTGCCATGCCTGAGCCATCTTCATTATTATGCTGTGTGCTTGATTTGTTTGCATTGAAATGTGCGTACAAAATGCGGCTAAAGGCCGGGCGCAGTGGCTCACGCCTGTAATCCCAGCACTTTGGGAGGCTGAGGTGGGCAGATTACTTGAGGTCAGGAGTCCGATACTAGCCTGGCCTACATGGTGAAATGCCATTTCTACCAAAAATACAAAAATTAGCTGGGCAAGGTGGCGTGTGCCTGTAGTCCCAGCTACTTGGGAGGCTGAGGCAGGAGAATCACTAGAACCTAGGTAGCGGAGGTTGCAGTGAGCTGAGATCATGCCACTGCACTCCAGCCTGGGTGACAGATCGAGACTCCATATCAAAAACAAACAAAAAATATGGCTAAGGCATGCAAAATATCAGTGCTTGTTGGAACTTGGCAGCCTGGATGCATGAAGGCAATGCAGAACAGGTAGTCAGGTAGTGAGCTGAGGAGCACTGATGAAGCACCTGCTGAGTGTTCAGTCTGAGAACTAGTTCTAGTAGAGACATTAGGTAGACTTGAGTTAGATATTTGGAGACTATACTTCCAAAGAGAAGTGAACATTGGTATTGCAGTTTTAACCAAATCCAGCTGAAACCACTTGGACTAGGTGCTAATTTTGAGTCAGCCCCTGGAGACTTTAATTCTTTGCAGTCTCCCTCACACAGTTCTTTGAATCCTTTCCTCTAGGTACCTAATAAGCACAGCTGTTGAGTCTGAGAAATGACAAAGGGCCATGAAATAAGGTACCCTTTTTTTTTTTTTCAATTTTGTATTTTGAGATGGGGTCTCCTGTGTTGCCCAGGCTGGTCTTAAACTCCTGTGCTCAGGAGATCCTCCTGCCTTGGCCTTCCAAAGTGCTGGGATTACAGGCATGAGCCACTGCACCCGACCAGGGGAACTTCTTGGTAGACACTGACCAGTGTGGATAAATGTGCAGAGATGAGCATCTCTGTTGACTGGGCAGATTCACCGTGTCCCCTTTGCCCTGTGAGAGGGCCATCTCCACATGTACTGTGTTCCCAGAAAGGCAAGTTCATGATGGGGAGGCACAAATTGTGGGAATGAGTTGGGGAATTTGCAACTCTCTTTTTTTTTTTTTTTTTCTTTTTTTGAGACAGAGTCTCTCTCAGACACTCAGGCTGTAGTGCAGTGGGGTGAGTGAGCCCCACCTCCTGGGTTCAAGCGATTCTCCTGCCTCAGCCTCCCAAGTCGCTGGGATTACTGGCTCCCGCCACCACACCCAGCCAATTTTTGTATTTTTAGCAGAGACGAGGTTTTGCCATGTTGGCCAGGCTGGTCTCAAACTCCTGACCTCAAGTGATCCCAAAGTGCCGGGATTACGGGTGAGAGCCACTGTGCCTGGCCTATTTACAGCTCATTTTTGATACTGTGATACCTGGCTGGCTTCTGGGACTGTGGTGACAGCATTGCCAGTCTGGGGACTGTGGAAGGCCTGGAGGAGAGAGACCATCATCCTGCAAGAGGGAGCCAAAGTGCTGTTGAATCCAGTCTTCTCAAACTGTACTTGACCTCAAGTGCTGCGCTCATACTGCAGTGAAGTTCCTGTGGTTAGCAAAGGGAGATGTCTGCTATTGCATGGAATAATTGGGTGGCTATCCAAGACGTTAGAAATAAAAGCTGATTTTTCTCTTTATTCTAAAACTTAGTGAATCATAAAGCTAGAGAGTTTTTCCAGAATATCTCAGCTAGCCTGCCCCTTTACTCTACCTTCATTTAACAGTTGAGGGAACCTATGTTCAAGTAGGGAACCCATACTCTCCCAGTTTACAGTAAGATAGTTCACCTGGAGCAGTTCAATTTGTGACCAGTACCTGCTGTAAGAAACACAGCTTAGGTTGTGACCCAGTACTCACATAGGTGAATATGTGACAAACAACAGTTTAAACATGAAATAATATTCTTATTACATATAATGCACTTTGGTGTTTTCAATTCTGTGCCATTGTATTTAAGTTAAAACAAAGTGTCGGTTGCTGTTACTGAAATGGTTTCTTAACCCACTAATGAGTTTGAAACCTGTGGCCTGAAAAATGAATCTGTTGGCCTGGCGCAGTGGCTCACACCTGTAATCCCAGCATTTTGGGAGGTCGAGGAGGGCGAATCACCTGAGATCAGGAGTTTGAGACCAGTCTGGCTAACGTGGTGAAACCCTGTCTCTACTAAAAATACAAAAATTAGCTAGGTGTGGTGGCACATGCCTGTAATCCCAGCTACCCAAGGGGCTGAGGCAGGAGAATTGCTTGAACCTGAGAGGTGGAGGTTACAGTGAGCCGAGATCGTGCTACTGTATCCAGCCTGGGTGACAGAGTGAGACTCTGTCTCAAAAAAAAAAAAAAAAAAAAAAAAAAAAAATCAATCTGTAGTGTACTTTATCCCTGTGAAGCAAAAGCCGTTTGCCTGGGACCATGTGGGTAGTTAATAGCAGGTGTTGGATCAGAACCTAGGACTCCTCCCCAACATTTTTCCTACCCCAGACGACATGTTTCCATTCTTTCTTTCAAACCAGATGAACAGAGTAATTAGCATACTTCTAAAATGATTTAATTTTTCTGACTTCTCCTCCCCTTGCCAAAACCCAAGTTGAATCTGACTGGTAGCAACTCGCTAAGTCTGCATTTGCTGATGGCGTCTGTCCACTATCAGGGGACGTCTTTGTTCCCACAGAGGCTTCCCTGCCTTTATATGCCACTCCAAATTTTCCTCTGTGTACTGGCTCTGCGTAATTGATGCCATCAGCTCAGCTAACAGAAAATTCTGTGCCCTTAAGAGTGTTTTTGTCTCTGAAGGATGGCGATTTTATGCATAACGTCTCCGTTTTGAAAGTTGTTTTTTTCTTAAATGAAACCTAAGTAGCCTTTTCTAAGTAAAAAAACAAAAAAGCATGTAATTGTTTTTGAGAGTAACTTTAAACATTTTTGTTTCACGTGAGGCAAAAATAAGGAATTCAATGCATTCCAGCCTAATGTGTGCTAAAGAGGCTGCCTCCCTGTGTCAGCTCTTAGCTTCATTGTAAGAGCATTTTAGAATTTCTATATTTATTCATTCATTCACTTAGCAAATAGCTACTGTTTCCCTGTGCCGGGCCCTGGCAATACAATAGCCCAACCCTCAGGTGGAGAGACAGGTTATCAAGTGACTGCACAAATATCAAAAGCAGTTGCAAATAATTGTTTTTAGAAGCATTTTTTTCTTTCCTGTAGGAACAAAGATTTGTTTTCATTACATTTTCAGGCCTCCCTTTCCTTGTGTGATGTCTGTGTAGCTCTCACACACTATGTGGGCAGAGGTTATGCCTGTTTTAACAGGCATCAAATGCTAACACAGATGGTGAATTATTAATTCCTTTGTTATTTCTAGATGCTTATGTTTTCCTCATTTGACACTGAGCACCATTGACTCCTTCAGGAAACACAGGTCTTTTGAATCCCTGTTCTCCCTCTTTCCTTTTGTAGAAAGAGCGGGATTTAGAATTGGCCGCTCGCATCGGCCAGTCGTTGTTGAAGAAGAACAAGACCCTAACCGAGAGGAACGAGCTGCTGGAGGAGCAGGTGGAACACATCAGGGAGGAGGTAAGACATTGGAGGCCGAGGCTTCCAGAGGGGCCCGCCACAGGCCTGGGAGCCGGA
The DNA here is from genome assembly GCF_028858775.2 of Pan troglodytes. Classification (NCBI taxonomy): domain Eukaryota; kingdom Metazoa; phylum Chordata; class Mammalia; order Primates; family Hominidae; genus Pan; species Pan troglodytes. The sequence goes on from NC_086015.1 coordinate 46,201,380, forward strand.
GGCATGGCTGAAGGAGATGACAGAATGGGGTCCTAGTTGGAAGGACGCTCCCGAGGGCACGACCGTGGCCTGAGCCCAGAACTGTCTGTTCTGAAACATTCACCTGGGGACTAAAAGCTACCTTCCTGCAGCTCCTGCTGCTGCTTGTGTCTCCTTTCTTTCCTCAGGCCATGTGGATGGGATGGCTAAGGGTGGGCATGGTCCTCACTCAGTCCTACATCTGTGTGCCACGTTGGGCCACAGTCCTTGTCCTCAGAGAGTCTAGACTCTAACCATGCAGGCTCATCAAGATGCTCCATGCTTGGCAGAAGGGCACCCAGGCTAACACGACAACGAGCAGGGGTTCCTGAGTCAGGCTGGGCGTGGGCAGCTGGAGAAGGAGCCCTGTTAGGAGGCCAGCTCGTGTACACAGAGGAAAGTGGCAACTCACATTCATCGTTGTAGTATAATTTTGTGTGTGTAAAACAAAACAAGACAAAAATAGCCTGTTGTTTTCATGATAGAAACCCTCTTATTTCCATGATATCAATCTTGGCTGATGGATATCAATGGTGAGAGGAAGGGCATGGAGCTTTTCGGCTTATCTTAGGGTATCTAGGTTTAGAAGGAATGATGCTGATTTTCTGGAAGGGACGTGGTGTGGACAGAGGAGAGCGGCTGTGGAGTCAGATGGGGTTGCTAGGGCAAGAATAAGAAGCTTAGAACCAGGCCCTACTTAGTAGCTTCTTTTCTATCACTCTGTTCTTCTAACAGTTAATTTTAACTGTGACAACACTTCTCCTTGTTTCTTTTCCCCTTTTCTTTTTCCTTTCTTTTTTTTTTTGAGATGGAATTTCGCTCTTGTCATTCAGGCTGGAGTGCAGTGGTGCGATCCCAGTTCACTGCAACTTCCACCCCCCGAGTTCAAGCTATTGTCCTGCCTCAGCCTCCCGAGTAGCTGGGATTACAGGTGCCCGCCACCACACACAGCTAATTTTTTAATATTTTTGGTAGAGACGGGGTTTCACCATGTTGGCCAGGTTGGTCTCAAACTCCTGACCTCAGGTCATCCGCCCGCCTCAGCCTCCCAAAGTGCTGGGATTACAGGCATGAGCCACTGTGCCCAGCCTTTTTTTTTTTTTTTTTTTTTGAGATAAGGTCTCACTCTGTCACTCAGGCTAGAGTGCAGTCGTGAGATCACAGCTCACTGCAGCCTTGACCTCCTGGATTCAAGCGATCCTCCCACCTCAGCCTCCTCAGTAGCTGGGACTACAGACATGTGCCACCATGCCTGGCTAATTTTTGTGTTTTTTATAGAGAAGGGTTTCAGCATGTTGTCCAGGCTGGTCTCAAACTCCTGGGCTCAAGCAATCCACCCGCCATGGTCTCCCAAAGTGCTGGGATTACAGGTGTGAGCCCCTGCGCCTGGCCTCTTCTCCCTTATTTTCTATCAGAAACTTTCTTAGTGGGAGTGGATGCCCTTGTTCATGTTCCTAAGATGTATTCAACCTTTTTCCTTGTTAAAGCTATTCCCAGTACATTGTTGTCTGGGTTTAACAGTAGTTTTAATATGATGAAGCATAGTCGCCACTATGTAAGAAAAGTTTTAATCCTGGGCTTTAAGATTTGATAAGGGAGAATGCTGTTGTATTTTAGGAGAAATAAAGTGATTCCTGCATTCCCTGCCCCCAGAGTCACGACCTGGATTCCCTCTCATGTGACTGGTGGGAAAGCATGCTGGGTCAGCCTGGCCCCCTCCTAGCCACTTCTGAGCAGAGGGACATGCCAGCCAGTAACTCACAAATGGTCACCCGTCAGCTTCTTCACTATACTGTTCTTGCTTGGGACAAGCCTCACCTTGCACAAAGAGGATCCAGCTCTCTGGGAGTGGAAATGCCTTTTTTCCCCCTTGGAAAAGCTTTGAATTTGAAAGCTATGACATGTTTCCCTTTGGCATATTATTAAATTATCAGTCTAGGTGTCGAAGCTAAAACTTTTATGCACATAAAATTGTCTTCTCCATGGAAGATGTAATAATTCACTCTGTTTTGTAGAAAATTTGCAATAAACCATAGACCCTAAGTCAAATTATAAATAAGAAAGAGTTAAAACGTAACTGCAGTTCTTCTTATAGCAGTGGTTCCCTATTCTTCAGTACTGCAGAGTGAAAGGGCAGATGAAAACTTCTACAGTCCAACTTTATTTAAAAACCTTAAGTACAAATCAGGGTGATTTGCAAAGCCATCTCAGCAGAAGTCAATGTAGCCATTCCCTGATGGTTGGCTCTTTTCTTCCTGTGTGTGAAATTCCTATCTAGTAAGCATTGAGCACGGAACGAGGTCTGGCTGGGCTTGTCCAGGAGCCTTGTGAGGGTGCATCACAGAATGGGGCTATGTGGTCATCCAAGTGTGAGAGCAAGGGTCGGTGAGCTGCCTGTATTGGCCCGTGCAGAGCTGGCATCTCCAGGACCCTATTTGGAGCTGGGATTTGGTTCTGGCAGAAGTGAATGAATGGCCTTTTCTTTCATTTAGTAACATGATCAATTTTTCTGGCTATTTGCCCAGCTGATCATCTGGCTATTTCCAAAGCCCCTGAATAGTTGCATCCCCACAAGCATCATTCTTTTTTCTTTTTTTTGAGATGGAGTTTTGCTCTGTTGCCCAGGCTGGAGTGCAGTGGTGTGATCTCGGCTCACTACAACCCCTGCCTCCCGTGTTCAAGCAATTCTCCTGCCTCAGCCTCCCGAGTAGCTGGGATTACAGGCACATGCCACCACTCTTGGCTAATTTTGTATTTTTAGTAGAGACGGGGTTTCACCATGTTGGTCAGGCTGGTCTTGAACTCCTGACTTCAGATGATCTGCCTGCCTCGGCCCCCCAAAGTGCTGGGTTTACAGGTGCCAGCCACCGTGCCCGGCCCCCAAGCATCATTCTAGTCCCCTCTCTGCTCCTCCCTGTACCAAAGTAAAAATTATGAATTTAGACAGCTTTCTACCAAAAAGTAATTGTGTTTCTTTTAAATAGATCAAATGAAAGCCTCTTTTTTTGAATAGCACAAAATCAGTTTAAATGCTTTCACTTTCAGTAGTGAATTTTCAGAAAAATATTGTCACTAAGTGTTAAGTGTTGGAATGTGAGTCGGGGGGGACAGTATCACCTTTTGGGAAGCAAATGATGGGCCCGCTCTGCTTGTGCAGGTGTCTCAGCTCCGGCATGAGCTGTCCATGAAGGATGAGCTGCTTCAGTTCTACACCAGCGCTGCGGAGGAGAGTGAGCCCGAGTCCGTTTGCTCAACCCCGTAAGTCACCAGAGGGCTTTATTTCTGGAGGCCAGAGCACAGGCTGGCCGCTGTTGATGTCCTTGGAGTCACCTAGACAGGGTCACCTTCAGCAGCAATGGAGGTCAGCTGCTCTCAGCCTTCTCTGGACCAAACACCTCCAAGTGCCTCAAACAGATTGATTTTACTATTTTAGCGGGATATGGATGGACAGGTTTTTAGTTTTCCTTTTCCTGGGTCTTATTGCTAATTTGTCCATTTAGATTGATTTGCCCTGGCACATTAATGGATAATGGGTTAGGCTCTGCTGTTGGAGAGCATTCAGGGTTCTGGAGCCAGAGGTGCTGTGGCAGGTCCTTGGGACAGAAGGCGTGGTGTCTTCTCTGAGAGTCAGCAGATCCTCATGTTGGGAGCATGAACTCTAGAGCCCAGTGGGCTGGTTGCAGATCTTGGCTCTGGGACTTAACTAGCTGCATGCCGTTGGCTAGGTTACTTAACCTCTGTACTTGTTTTGTCATTTGTAAAATGGAGATAACAGTAGAGCTTAGGTCACAGAGTTATAAGCATTAATTGAGTTAAAACATACAGAGTACTTACAAATGCATTGTGAGTATTAAATAAACTCCCAGACATCCTGGAATTGTGTAGGCTTTAAACAGAGTTGGTCCCCTGAATTCTAAGGTGATGTGGCAAGTTGTGGATAAAGGGTTGAGATGTGGGTTCAGAATTGGTGGTGAGCCTGTGCACTGGGGGCGCTGTCTTCCTGGGGTTGGGAGAGCGGTCTGGTGGGTCATTGTCCTTCCTGCAAGCCCTTCTTTGTGTCTCCACATGGTTTGCCAGGTGGTGGGAGGAAATGCGTCTCCCTAGGTTGTGAGCGTACTTTCTCCCCCAGGTTGAAGAGGAATGAGTCGTCCTCCTCAGTCCAGAATTACTTTCATTTGGATTCTCTTCAAAAGAAGCTGAAAGACCTTGAAGAGGAGAACGTTGTACTTCGATCCGAGGTGATGTGCCCTCCCTTCTCTTGCCCCTGCTGGAAGGGAGGTGGCCCCATTCGCCTTATCTGGCAAGGACAACCATGGTTAAGTGCCCTCCTCAAAGGTGGCAGTCTGTGAAGAGCTGTACCAGGCGCTCGGCAGACGTGCCTCCTCTGTGCTCTGGGCACTGCCTTCCAGCCCAACACATGCCTCCCTGGCTGGGGCAGGCAAACCTGGTGAATGACATGGTGTGTGGACCGGGAAGAGTTGGAGGTCCCCTCCTTCACAGTCACTCCTGCAGTGAGGTCTCCCATGGTGTTCTCCAGCTCTGACCACAGCACCTGTGGAGAAACCCAGCCTCGTTTTCATGCTGCCACAGATCAGATGCTCAAGGAAGTAGTCCATGGGTGCTCAGAGACAGCCATATTTCTTTTTCTTTTTTTCTTTTTTTTTGAGATGGAGTCTCGCTATGTCACCCAGGCTGGAGTGCAGTGGTGCAATCTTGGCTCTGCAACCTTTGCGTCCCAGGTTCAAGCTATTCTCCTGTCTTCGCCTCCTGAGTAGCTGGGACTACAGGCGCATGCCACCATGCCCAGCTAATTTTTGTATTTTTAGTAAGAGACGAGGTTTCACCATACTGGTCAGGCTGGTCTTGAACTCCTGACCTCAGGTGATCCACCTGCCTCGGCCTCCCAAAGTGCTGGGGTTACAGGCGTGAGCCACCGTGCCTGGCAGAGCCATATTTCTTAAACAATTAACTCAAAAAGGTTGAGCTGAGGCAACTTGGGGACTCATGCTTTTGAGTTTGTTTTATTGGCAAGGCAGTGTGCCAGGCATTTTGCCCACATTTTTTTTTAGAGTTCACAACAGGGCTGAAAGCTGGTTACTTTGATTCTCATTGGAACGGTGGGCCCCAGGCTGCTAGGTGTTTTGATAACCCAAGGTCATTGAGTGACAAAGCTAGGATTTGCAGGTCTGTGACTCTAAGCCCCTTGTTTTTCGCCTTCACCCACTGCCCCTCTCTAGAAACACTGATACGTGCAAATTTAGTACTGTTTGTCTTAATTAGTGGTGAGTTTCTGTTCTCTAGCCGAGGTATGGTGTGGTACAGTACGGCCCTGTTTATCAGGCCCCTGTGTGTCAGGTTGGAGCTGTGTGCCGTCCTAGGCTGGCCCTAGGTTCTTGAGAGCCCCTTAATAGTGCAGACCATCTGTCAACTTGAACTTGCCCACACCTTGGTAAGATCTTCATGTCCCGTCTGAACAAGATGCTCTTCTGCACGTCTTGTTCTGTTAGACCTCACCTCTTCCAGCACCTTGTTCACTGATGGGTCATGTAAACCCAGATTGACCAAGAAGTCTGCCTAGGTTTCCTCTGCCAGCCAGTAGCTGGGCAAGGCAACAGCCCTGTGCTCCCTATTCTGAGTTCAGTGCTACCTCTTCCAGCACCTGCCCCAGGTAAATGCTCCAGCCCTGGGCGCCCAGCAACTCACCCAAAGCTAGCTGAGGGAATCTGATCCCAGCTACAGATTCCTGCTACCCCACATCCATTTTCTGAAGTGTAATGATTTTCTGGGGCCAGGACTGAGGGCTCAGAGACACTTCTGTATAACTGGGGCTCTTGCTTGCTTGCTTGCTTGCTTTGTCTCTTTCTCTCCCTCTTTCTCTCCTCCCTCCCTCCCTCCCTCCCTCCATGGGAGTCTTGCTCTGTCACCCACGCTGGAGTACAGTGGCGTGATCTTGGCTCAAGCAGCCCTCCCATCTCGGCCTCCCAAAGTGCTGGGATTATAGGTGTGAGCCACTGTGCCTGGTCTCGGGGCTTCTTCTTTGGGCCTTCAGATCTCTATCATCCCACCCTTTTCAGCCAGGGCAAGTTGTCCAGAGTCCTGGGGTGGCTCTTGTGCCTCTGCATTTTAATGCTTTTGTGTTGGACCTTGTTCTTACTAAGCTTGAACACAGCAGGTTTAACTCCAACTTGGGACCTCATATGTTCAGTGCCTGGCACATAGTAAGTGTTAGCCATTCCTGTGTGGTTATCCTTAGGATGCCTGCTGTGGGTAGTGTCCTAGGCACTGTGCGGGTCACAGAGCATCCATATTTATGAGCCAGGACAGCCACAAATAACAGATACAATGATAGGATGGTGGTGTTCGTGGTGTTTTTAACAGAGCAAGCTGTTGAGCGCCTGTGCCCGTAGCTTTGTGTGGCGCCCTCTAGTGGTATGCATTTTTCAGGTTTTCAGCTTTGAGTGCACATCCATTATTAAGCTGGGAATTCAGATGGACTTTCTGTATTTGAGGGTACGATGGGTGACAGGTGGGGGAATGCTAAGGGCAGCTTCCCAGACCCCGGTTAGCCCTTGCTTTATGCCTCAGCCCTTGCCTGCACCACCAGGCCAGGTGAGAATGTGGGGCCTCTGACCTGGGTCTTGTCTACAGGCCAGCCAGCTGAAGACAGAGACCATCACCTATGAGGAGAAGGAGCAGCAGCTGGTCAACGACTGCGTGAAGGAGCTGAGTATGTCCCCGCACTGCTGTCTTCTTACTTCCTTGCATCTGCTGTCATGATTAGACAGATTTGCGTCAGCCTTGCTAAAGTGCAGTCTCCTGCCAGCCTACGGCTCAGCAGCATTTTTCTTAAAACTAGAGGCCTCCCCAACCTTGTGTGGCACCCCTTCTCTATTATTTAGTGCTAAGTTGCCAGCTATGTATTATCTCAGTTTATCACTGAGGTGGATATTTAAATTTAATTTTGGCTTTATACTGGAATATTGGAATTTTTTTTTTTTTTGAGATGGAGTCTCACTCTGTCACCCAGGCTAGAGTACAGTAGTTGCGATCTCGGCTCACTGCAACCTCTGCCTCCCGGGTTCAAGCGATTCTGCCAGGTTAGCCTCTCGAGTAGCTAGGATTACAGGCACCCACCATCATGCCTGGCTAATTTTTGTATTTTTGTAGAGGCAAGGTTTCACCATGTTGGCCAGGCTGGTCTTGAACTCCTGACCTCAGGTGATCCACCTGCCTTGGCCTCCCAAAGTGCTGGGGTTACAGGCGTGAGCCACCGCCCCTGGCCAGAATATTGGAATTTTTTAATGCCTAAGTTAGGCCCAGCTACAGAAAACTGTGTTGAAAATGTGGAAGAACAGCTTACTACCAGTAATTTGATTTGTGGAAGCTGAAGCCAGGGTTCTCACCTTTGCAAATAAATATTTCTCTCCTCCTCTTCATTTTAAGTTTACAAGTTAAGATCAAAGGTCAAAATACTAAGTATTTTGCATTTCGTCAAAATACTAAGTATTTTGCATTTCGTCAAAATACTAAGTATTTTGCATTTCGTCAAAATACTAAGTATTTTGCATTTCGTCAAAATACTAAGTATTTTGCATTTCGTCAAAATACTAAGTATTTTGCATTTCGTCAAAATACTAAGTATTTTGCATTTCGTCAAAATACTAAGTATTTTGCATTTCGTCAAAATACTAAGTATTTTGCATTTCGTCAAAATACTAAGTATTTTGCATTTCGTCAAAATACTAAGTATTTTGCATTTCGTCAAAATACTAAGTATTTTGCATTTCAGCAAAATAGTAATGAAACACACCTCATGTTCAAATCTAGTCAAGTGAGTTATGGCTCTGAATATGGGTTGAAAACTCCAAGGAAATTGCACTGTGCAGTCAGTAGTTCCTTTTTAGAACTGGGTGCAGCAGGGGATTCCTGTTTAGTCACATGGGTTGCTCATGTGTGGAATGTGAGGATTTGGCTAGATGCACTCATGTTTTGTTTGTCACTTTCTATCTGACCACTGGAGCCTCCCTGATTTGTTCTGGGGAGACAGCCTTGGTTGGTGGGCTTGGGACCCTACACTGAGCTCAGGAGTGCTATCTAATGGGGTGAGATTCTTTTTCATAACTGATTGAGCCCTGAAGAAGCTGCTTTGCTTCTTCATGTGGGAAAATGGTCATTATGAGTTCCTTCCTGCACCCTCCCCACTCTACCCTGTCTTTTAGTAAGGATGGTTTTTCTTGTGCAAACCACAAAGAAACCATTCTCTCTGGGTCTGCATGTGTGGTTTTCTGACTTCCTCTCCTGATTGTTGTTTCTTTGTCAAAGGGGATGCCAATGTCCAGATTGCTAGTATCTCAGAGGAACTGGCCAAGAAGACGGAAGATGCTGCCCGCCAGCAAGAGGAGATCACACACCTGCTATCGCAAATAGTTGATTTGCAGAAAAAGGCAAAAGCTGTAAGGCTTCTCTGTTTATCTGGCTGATACAACAATGGCCATGCTGAGACGGGGAAGGGACATTTACTCCAGAAGACAGTGCTCTTTAGTTTCATATCTTAGCAGTTCGTGTTGCCCCTTTGCAGAAAAAGCTTAGTGGACTCAGTAGTATAAAACTGATTACCTGAATTGGTGACGAGTCTTATTTGTGACCTCTTATCTCCTAAAATTATATTGAATTCATTAAAAAGATGTTGTAAATATGGACTTTTGCAGTTTAACTTATGGATCATCTAGTCTAGTATTTGTTTTTACACAGTGCACTAGATATGTGCTGCAGTAGAGCAGTATCCTCTTCAGATTTAAGAAGAGGCAGCAAAATGGACTTTGCTATTAGTGTGGGGTAAAATGCTTCCAGAGAGCTTTGGAAGATGGGGGTGGGGCGGTGGGCTATAGAGAATGAATGTGGATATAGGAAAGACTTTACCTTCAAAATAATATAAAAAGCAGAATTTGAGTATAAGATGAGCATGTCCTTGTAGAAAGTGATGAGTTCATTACAGATTAGGTTAATAAGAGGGAAAAAGTTGGACTTTTACTAAGTATCTTAGAAAGTGATCTATCTTTGCCATGCTTTAGTGCGCAGTGGAAAATGAAGAACTTGTCCAGCATCTGGGGGCTGCTAAGGATGCCCAGCGGCAGCTCACAGCCGAGGTGAGCACCTCTCCCTCATTCCTTCAGTGCCTCTGATTGCAGCGAAGGTGGATTAGCCTTCCTGGACAGCTTTAGTCACGTCCATCGCAACTACTGTTTTTATTTTGAATTTCATTTCATTTTTATTCGTGGGAGAGTAAACCCAGTTGCACCTTGATTCTGTGCCCACTGACACTGTTACTGGTTATGGGCACCTGTGTGGCAGGGCTCTACACCAGCTGAGCCTGGCACGTGCAGGTGCCCAAAAAATGTTCAAAGAAATGAAACAATACAACACAGAGCACTCAGGGAGAGGAATCTCACAGGTGTGGCTTGAAACATGGGTGTGACGATTTTCTTTTTCTTTCTCTCTTTTTCTCTTTTTGAGATGGGGTCTCATTCTGTCACCCAGGCTGGAGTGCAGTGGCATGAGCATGGCTCACCGCAGCCTCGACCTCTCCAGGCTCAGGTGATCCTCCTGAGTATCTGGGACTACAGGTGTGGGCTACCACGCCCACCTAATTTTTGTTTTTTTTGGAAAGATGAGGTTTTGCCATGTCGCCCAGGCTGGTCTCAGCTTCTGTGCCCAAGCAAACCGCCTGCCTTGCCCTCCCAAAGTGCTGAGATTACAGCTGTAAGCCATCATTCCTAGCCTGATTTTTCTTTTGCATGAAGTTGGTTTTGTTTCATTTGCCCATTGTTGGTATTTTAGAAGATTTCTGAGTCTGTAAGCTTGCCTCAAGTCAAAGAAAAAGCAAGCCTTTGAAAATTCTGTTATTTGGCCACAGGCACACAGGGCAGCTGGTTCCACACATGCTGGGGACTCTTAGATTGCTGTGTCTTCCTGGCCTTCGGATGGGCAGATGTGTGTACACCTGGGTGCTCAGGAGATCCTGACCCTCTGTGTCTTTCCTGCCTGCAGCTGCGTGAGCTGGAGGACAAGTACGCAGAGTGCATGGAGATGCTGCATGAGGCGCAGGAGGAGCTGAAGAACCTCCGGAACAAAACCATGCCCAATACCACGTCTCGGCGCTACCACTCGCTGGGCCTGTTTCCCATGGTGAGCTGTGCTTTCTTCCCAGCCAGAGGACAGGAGGGGTTCTGGTGATAGGAGCACAGTGTCTGACATTCTGGCCACTGGAGTTGGGTGTTCACAGTTCGCTTCTCATTGTACAGTTCAGATCTGAGTCTGAATCAAGGACACTTGAATCTGACTGGTGGTTTCTTAACTACATAAGACAAATTGGTTATTTTCTGTTCCTCTAAATCTGTGGTCTTTTCTACTCCTGCCATTAAAAGATAAATTTAGTAGGAACTTGCTTTAGTGGGAACCTCAGGTATTTGGAAGATCTGACTCATACAGGTTGAGCATCTCTAATCCAGAATGCTTCACAATCCAAAACTTCCTGAGCACTGACATGATGCATTGTAGACATTTAATAGACATTACGTTTAGATGGATAGTTGGACAGATAGACAGATGGCCTAAAGAGCAAACTCAAGAACTCCTGTGTATTCCAGCTCTATTTCCATGGTTTGATGAAATGCTAAATGCTCTCTGAGGAGAGAAGAGCTTTTGAGAGAAACTCCGCCAAGTGAGATAGGAGCGGATGGCTGCATAAGTGCTTGTGAGATTCTGTCCCTTCTGAAATTGGCCTTTTCCTTGGAGCTCTTTCCCTTCAGCCCTCATTGCTGACCCCCAGCAGATACTATCCCCATCCCCCACTCCTTGTTGTCTGGCCCACTTTCCCTAAATCATGATTTCTTTTCTTCTTTGCTCCCATGCATCAAAGTCAGGAAGTCAGGCTAGAATAGCCACCACCCCCTCTCCGCCTCAAGAAGCTTCACTGAAATCTGAGGAAAACAAAAAGAAAGACATATAACATAGTCAGCTTTCTAGGGCACAGATGGGTGATCCAGTGATTCCAGGAATCTCAGTAAAAGCAGCAAAGAATATTCAGTCCCCCAAGTTCCCTGATCTAGCGCTAACCACACTTGGCTCACACGCTGGCCTGTGTAGCTTTGCAGGCTCCTTACCTGGGTTCCCTCCTTCCTGGCTTGTCATCTTGGTGCAGTGAGCTCCTGGCGCTGTCTTGTTTCCTGGGCACCCAGGATCCACTCCACTGCCTTCCCCACTCTCAAGGGCAGACCTCTCTTTGAAAACTGAACTATTGTGTGAGAAAAGTCGAATTGAAATTTGCACTTTAGTTTCTTTTTGAGGGATTCTCAGCTTTCATATTTGCTGAGGTAAAGTTTTTGTTTGCCTTTTTCTGTAGCTCTTGGCACAGCCCAGTTTTTGAAGATGGCTATTTTTAAAGTGTATTATGCATTAAAGGTATTTAAAGCAGTCTAAAGATTGCATCATGCAGAACGCCCAGATCTGCCTCTTTTGCTCCTAGCCATTCTAATCGCTGAATAAAACAGTGAGTAGCAGTTTTTGCACAACTATGTTCCCAATTCTCTTGCCCAATGGCAGGAGTTCATCTGGGATCCACAGATGAAATTCGGGGGGGCCTGTGAAATTAGTTGCTCATTGTACTCAATATTTCCTTCCTTTATGAAGGTCACCAGGTCACAGTGATATTAGCACTGCTTGTGACTTTGTCATCATTAGAAATCACAGGTATTTTTATGGCACATTTCTTTTTCTCCTCTTCTTCTTTTTTTTTTTTTTTGAGACGGAGTCTTGCTCTGTCATCCAGGCTGGAGTGCAGTGGTGCGATCTTGGCTCACTGCAACCTCCCTCTCCTGAGTTCAAGCGATTCTCCTGCCTCAACCTCCCAAGTAGCTGGGACTACAGGCATGTGCCACCACGCCTGGCTAATTTTTTTTTTTTTTTGTATTTTTAGTAGAGATGGGGTTTCACCATGTTGGCCAAGCTGGTCTCGAATTCCTTACCTCAGGTGATCCACCCGTCTCGGCCTCCCAAAGTGCTAGGATTACAGGCATGAGCCGCCGCGCCTGGCCCTATGGCACATTTCAGTTGTTACAGATGCCTCACAACACCACAGATGCTGATCTCCACTTCAAAATGACAGCAGTAACCAGTCCTGAACTCATTTCTCTCTCCTTTCTCCTCTCTCTCTCTTTCTCTTTCTCTCTCTCTCTCTCTCTCACACACACACACACACACACACACACACACACACACACACACGTTGTTATATTGATATATATCTGCCTTCTTTTATAATCATAATTTTATTTGCCTAAAAATATTATTCCAAGAAGGAGTCCACAGACTTGCCTGGATTGCCAGAGGGGAGAGGGTCATGGCCAAAAACAAGTCACAGAGCCTGCATGTGACTTTATCTCAGTATGGCTTTGAAATTACAGTCATCCCTCAGTATCTGAGGGGGATTGGTTCCAGGACCCCCTGCAGATACCAAATCCTTCAATGCCTAAGTCCCTGATATAAAAGGGCGTAGTGTTTGCTTATAACCTATGCATGCCCTTCCACATACAAAAAGATCATCTCTAGATTGCTGGTAATACCTCATACAATGTAAATGCCATGTAAGGAGTTGTTATACTGTACCGATTTTTAAATTTGTATTATTTTTTGTTTTTTTCCCCCCAAATTTTCTATCTAAGATTAGTTGAATCTGAGGAAGTGGAACCCACAGATACGGAGGGCTGACTGTAGTAATTTGACACTTCATTTTTCTTAAGGTGTATGAAGGTCCTTTCTTCTCTATTTGTAAATTATGTGGTGAATAACAGTATTAAAAAATAAGCTGGCTTAAAAGATGTCAGACTCACCTAGGGAAGTCCTTACTGGACATAACGTTTAATGGCAATCTGTGGGTAATAATTACAAAATAAAATGCATATTTGTGAACAAGGACTGAAAAAAGCCTGCTAGCCCTTTATTCATCTCGCTTCCTGCTGACTCCTGTGGAGTCTCCCCGCTTGGTTCCAGCCTCCAGACCAGAGCATCCTCATGGACCATGAAGCTGCTGAGGTGGATGCCCTGGAGTCCCCAGGCGGTATCTGCTGGGAAGCCACTGGCCACATGTGGCTGTGCAAATTTAAATCAATTAAATTAAAATATAATTACGAATTCAGGTCCTCAGTCACAAGCCACATTTCTTGTGCTCACTAGCCACCCCTGGCTGGTGGTTTCCACATGTACATATGTCCCAGCACAGAGGATGCGTCCATCATCGCAGGTTGTTCTGTTGTTTAACATGAATTTAGCCTTTCCCTTCAGGTTATCCTCCATGGATATCCTCCTCTGGTGCCGAACTGGTGCTTTTCTGCACACACTTGATCCTGTGGGTATCTACCATGTGTAAGGGATTGTGTGTTAGGCTCCACCTCCTACAGTGCTGAGTGATGGGTGGTACAGGAGAGGGGACATCCATCTGGCAGCCTTTAATGTTGAGTCTCAGCTTGAGGCCTGGCCCATTGGTGAAGTGAGAAGCCATCAGTGACTAGCTTTCCCCTGACCCACAAAGCTGGAGAGAGAAACATGTGAGCTGTTGAGAAGAGTGGCAAAGACTTACTGTGTTTGGTGTCTGCTTCAGAAAAAAATGTGAGATTCTTAGTGGAAACAGGAATCCTACATTTCCTGGGCAGGTTGTTTAAAGGTGGGTGGGCCATGGATAGTTGGCGGTGAGAGGAACTTCCCTTGCAGGAGGCCAGGGAGGATGAGAGCAGGGACCTAGAGATGGCAGTGCGTGTGACTCACGTCATGTCTGTAGAGACCCTCTCACTAGCACAGAACCAGAGTGCCCTTTGAAGGTGGGAAAGGCTTCCCCAGGAGCCGAAGTTGGAGGCCCTTGGTCTATTCTCGGTGTCAGAATCTTAGACACAGAGGGGGTGTGACAGACCCTGTAGACTAGGGGGACAAAAGCTTTGTGTGACTTGTGTGGCCTCTGTTGCCATATCTCACTGTAAGCTCACAGGTATTTGGAAATTCACCTGTCTCCATCATTCTGAACACATCACCCCTCCCACATAAGTTCTGCATCCCATCTCGTAGCCATGGTTACAGCTCCATGATTTGGCCAACGGAGCATAGGGTTTGCTTTTAGACACCTAATGGCATATGAGTCAGCAGCTTTACACTCAGTGCCCAGTGGCACTGCCACACTCAGAACCTGCCTGGGAAACTGCTCAGCCAGGGTCTCTGACAACAGAGAGTGCTGTTAAGTTTGTGTTGTGGGAAGACCGTGAGCTTCTGATGCCTTGGTTGACTCTCCATGGCCCACCTGGGTGCATACCTCTTTTAGAGACAGAGCATTTGAATTGGCGCTTACTCGACATTTGTCTTTCTGGCTTTTCCCAGGATTCCTTGGCAGCAGAGATTGAGGGAACGATGCGCAAGGAGCTGCAGTTGGAAGAGGCCGAGTCTCCAGACATCACGTACTGCCACAGTTTTTACAGTTTTGAGATTCCCAGAGACCAACTTGTGACCAGTGCAGTGTTCAAAACCTAGCAATGTTGAGGCTCTGGGTACCGACAGTGATTGACTATTGTCCTTCCCAGTCCAGATTAAGGGAAATAGTAGAACACAGCTGACAGCATCCCTCAGCTCCTCTTATTATCTTTTGTTAGTGTTAATTTTTATTTATTTATTTTTTAGAGATGGGGTGTCTCACTTTATTGGCCACGCCAGAGTGCAGTGGTGTGATCATAGCTCACTGCAGCCTCGAACTCCTAGGCTCAAGTAATCCTGCTGCCTCAGCCTCTTGAGTAGCTAGGACTACAGGCGCATGCCACCATTTCCAGCTAATTTAAAAAAATCTTTTGTAGACATAGGGCTTCACCATGTTGCTCAGGCTGATCTCAAACTCCTGGCTTCAAGTGATCATCCTGCCTTGGCCTTCCCAAAGTGTTGGGATTACAGGCGTGAGCCACCACTGGCCTGTGAGCCACTGTGCTCCTCTTCTTCTTAGGTTTTAAAGACAAATTGTGAACTTCCAGAAAGTCCTAGAAAAGGAGAGATGTCTTTCCCATCTCTCTTAACACAAGCTTCGTCTTGATATAGCTACACGTTTTTATCTTTCCTTTCAGTGGAAAACATTTAAAAAATTTAAAATCAATGTAGTGTGAGATTCAGAGGGGTCTTCAAAGATTTTGTGCACGGCTTCCATCTCCATCTGAATACACCTAGGGATATGAGCTTCTACCATCTGTCTTCCTACCTCAACTCTTGTACTTAGCCTGCCCCAAGGTGTTTGTAAGGAACATGTGGACCAGGTTTCATTGTGTTTTCTGTGTACCCAGACTCCACAGACAGAACTTAAATGAGATCCTGGGAGTGGCAAGTGTCCAAGTGAGGTTTGGTATATGTGTGACACCCTCTGCAGCCCAGAAGGAAGTGGCCATTGTAAAAACATGCCTACCCTTTTCTCTTTAAAAGGGAACAAATGAGCATCAAAGTGGTTCTGTTCCTAAAATAACACTTTCCAAAATTAGACAAATCTAGTATTTATCATCTTATTATAGAAGTGAAAGACTAACTTGAAGTCTTCCTTTTTTTATATGAATGTTCAACAAATATCCATTCTACAAGTATTGATTGATTTCTGCTGCGCTGAGCAGTAAACACTGCCCTGCTGCAGTGTTTATTCTAGTGAATATTATGAAAAAAGAAATCTAGGAGACAAAAGTCATACTTAAGTATTTTTATTTGTAGGTTAAGCTTTAGGGATGTGAAACACAATTTCACTCTTGCTGGCATCACCTTTAGGATACAACCATGCATTTGAGTCCTGGGTTTAGTGGGTGTTGAATCTCTCAAATTTCACATTGTGAAGGAGGCAGCCAATACCCTAAGAAACAGGTGGCAGGCACAGGATAGCGGGCTGCTTGGGGACTCGTCATAGGCCAGGTGCCCTTTTGGCTCAGTTGATCATTTTTGGAGGGTTAAACTCCAGGGTTGTGCCCGCATTTGCTCACTCACGGATGCCGTGCATTCTCCCTAGTCACCAGAAGCGTGTCTTTGAGACAGTAAGAAACATCAACCAGGTTGTCAAGCAGAGATCTCTGACCCCTTCTCCCATGAACATCCCCGGCTCCAACCAGTCCTCGGCCATGAACTCCCTCCTGTCCAGCTGCGTCAGCACCCCCCGGTCCAGCTTCTACGGCAGCGACATAGGCAACGTCGTCCTCGACAACAAGACCAACAGCATCATTCTGGAAACAGAGGCAGCCGACCTGGGGTGAGCAAGCTGGGAGTTTTCACTTCTCTGTTTTGGGGTGAGGAGTGGTAGTATGGATTGTCTGCAGGCTCAGTAATTATTAAGAGGGAGGTAGATGAGAGTCACCTGAAAAATACAGACCTGGCCGGGCGTGGTGGCTCACGCCTGTAATCCTAGCACTTTGGGAGACCGAGGCAGGAGGATTGCCTGAGCTCAGGAGTTTGAGACCAGCCTGGGCAACATTGCAAAACCCCATGTCTACTAAACATACAAAAAATTAGCTGGGCATGGTGGCATGCACCTGTAATCTCAGCTACTCAGGAGGCTGAGGCAGGAGAATCGCTTGAACCCGGGAGGTGGAGGTTGCAGCAAGCTGATAATTGCACCACTGCACTCCTGTCTGGGTGACAGAGTGAGACTCTGTCTCAAAAAAAAAAAAGCGGACCTTACAGTTCTGCATATCTGTTCTGCCTACCCACTTGAGCCTGTGCCTATCCTTGATATGATATTTTAATCAGCTTAAAGATGTATAACAAGATGATATCAGAAAGTCTGCTTTCCCGTGAAATGCTTGGGGGAAGGATTAATGAATTTTTTTTTTGTTAATCTTCAAGGTAAGGCTACAGAATAGACATTTGTTTTGTGACCGTTTTGTAGCTTGATGTTGGAAAGGCTGAGGAGGACTCAGGCTGTCTGTCTTGTGACCAGAATGTGGTCACAAGGTTCAGAGGGTGGGGTGCAGGGGGCCAAGGTGCCCAGGACTGGGCTTTCCTCAGGAATGGTCAGTTTCTCTTTGTCCTGAAGCCCTGCAGAACCTGGACACACACACACACACCCACACACACACACACACACACACACACACACACACACACACACACCATTTTCCACTTTGTGCATCCTTTTCCTCTGACTTAATAAAATTGATTCTTCCGGACCAGTTGGAACAGACAGGAAGCTCCTTAATCAGAGCAGGTTTTGTTCAGAGTTGGGGTCTGGGCTCTTTTCCTTCAAGAGAAGAGAGAAGCATGCCTTAACCCCATTATCCTTCTGGTAGCCAGGAACAGCAACCTACAGGTTTCTTCCTAAAGGTTCTTCAGGGAGATGTTTACAGGGACTGAATTTACTTAGTCTGTGTGCAGATATTCATCCCACCTTAGTCCTCACCCCACCTCAACCCTACTAAAAAAGACCCCTGGCGGGAGTGGTTCTGGACACGAATTTATTTCCCCCTGTTGCCTAAATGTCAACTGCTTGCCTTGGTTCCCATGGAGAATCCTGTAGCCCCAGGGAACGTCCACCGCTGTGCATTGAGCAGTCGGGCCTCTGTGGCCTTGGAGCCCTGCTGGCATTCCACCCTCACACCCGTTTCTTCTTCCAGAAACGATGAGCGGAGTAAGAAGCCAGGGACGCCGGGCACCCCAGGCTCCCACGACCTGGAGACGGCGCTGAGGCGGCTGTCCCTGCGCCGGGAGAACTACCTCTCAGAGAGGAGGTTCTTTGAGGAGGAGCAAGAGAGGAAGCTCCAGGAGCTGGCGGAGAAGGGCGAGCTGCGCAGCGGCTCCCTCACACCCACTGAGAGCATCATGTCCCTGGGCACGCACTCCCGCTTCTCCGAGTTCACCGGCTTCTCTGGCATGTCCTTCAGCAGCCGCTCCTACCTGCCTGAGAAGCTCCAGATCGTGAAGCCGCTGGAAGGTGATCACGCGGGGCCTCGGCCCCTCTCTGTCCTCCTGGGGGACTCCCTTTGGTCCCTGATCCACCTGCGGAAGGCGGGGCACCTCTGTCACGCCTACTCCTTTTTCTTCCGCGACAGCCACCCGCGCTGCTGGTTTGAGTTCCTCTGAGGGTGGCGCTCAGCCTAGGCCTCCGTCCCTCCCCTCTGGCTGGCAGGTGTGACAATGCACACATAGGCCATGAAACTCGCCGAGGAAAGACAAGCATGTGCACTGTGGTCTTCTAGTTCTTTCCTTTGCCTTTAGAACCTTAGAAATAAAAACTTTTGTGGCGGTAGAGGCACTGCTAACTGATTCAGAAATTAATTAGGTTTTGCCTGTGGGTGTGAGGAATGCAGAGAATTAATGCTTTAGCTTTTCTGCAGTTTTGGTGTCGGGGAGAGGTTCCAAGCAAACTCTATTAAATGGGGATTTTTTTTTTTCCCCATAACCACCTGAATGTGATTTGTGGGCTTATGTGTTCTGATTTGAAC
Source organism: Pan troglodytes (assembly GCF_028858775.2). Taxonomy (NCBI): domain Eukaryota; kingdom Metazoa; phylum Chordata; class Mammalia; order Primates; family Hominidae; genus Pan; species Pan troglodytes. The sequence goes on from NC_086015.1 coordinate 46,219,883, forward strand.
TTCATATAGCAAGGTTGTGGCTTTTGGCAGATGCAGTATGTTCTGAGCGCAGCTCCTAGAGTCTACAATTTGGAGTCCAGGAAGGGGTGGCTGTGGAGACAAGTGAGTTTTGTACCTCCGTAAGCCACCCTTTTTCAGGGTCAGTTCATGTGTTAGTATCAGGGGCATCTCAGATGATTAAACTCATGGGAAAAACTTCCTCCTTCCCTCTCTCCCTCTTGCCCTCCTGCCTCTTTTTTTTTTTTTTTTTTTTTAATTTAGGCACTTATAAAATGTTTTCCCTCTACCTACTACTACCCTGCCAAGAGCCACCAAGTGCTTATATTTTTCATTTTTTACTCCTTTAGTTTGGAAAGCCATATACGTTTGAGAAGGTGTTTTAAAACTCTGTGTTACACTTACGATGCAAAGCCAAATCAGAACTTCTGTAAGGCAGAACTTTCCCAACTTTAAAAAAATTATTGTCCCCTCTAAGGAGCCTTCTTAGATGTTTTTTCCTAATCACCCCCCAAAGACATTTTAATACCACATATATATTGTTTGTGTACTATATGTATATCCATGTACAGTATACATAAACAATACATAAGCAATACATCTGTGGTATTAAAATTAAAAAGAATCCAATTATGTTTACCTCAAAAGAACCTGTTTTTGCTTCTTGGGAGCAATATTGCCCCTGTGAGACTGCATGCTATATATAAGGTAAGGTTGTGCTTGTTAAAGACCCAAGACATGACTGGGCTCCACAGTCTCCAAAGGAAGAGGGTGGGCTAGTTTGTTTTTATTATTATTTTAAAATTGTATAATTGGGGTCTTTCTTAGAGTTCAGAAAAGGTATAGCTTACTGTTTTTTAATTGTTTATTTAGTTGTAAGCTTGGTGATTGTTTTCTGATCCACATTGTGTGTGTTCTTCAATAAAATCTTTCATTTCTGCAATTTTACTTTCTGCCTTACTTTTCTTTTTTCTCCTTTGTCACTCAAAGATCATTGGAATTTATCATCTCTGTCTTGTCTGCTTTCTATATTTGACTCTCTGTTCCATTAGATCATCTAAGAATATGTTTTTGAATTTATTTTAGCCAGTTTATCTTTATTTCTTTTAATTTTGTGACTTGGCAGTATTTTTGTGATTAGTTAATAGGATAATAGGAAATCCTGTTAGATTAGCAAGGTGAATTTCATCTATAGTGCTCTGCTACCCAGGAGGCTAAAACAATACAATTAAAAAGTTATTTGTCTTATCACAGTGGCCTATAACACAACCTCATGATACAGATTCTTTTGATTCCATTTTGTAGTTCTCTGACTTCTTAGCTGTTTATTTATGTATTTAGTTTTTGAAACAGGGTCTCGCTGTGTCACCCAGGCTGCAGTACAGTAGTGTGATCATAGCTCACTACATGCCTGAATTCCTGGGCTCAAGCAATCCTCCCGCCTCAGCTTCCCAAGTAGGACTACAGGACTGCACCACCACACCTGGCTAATTTATTTATTTATAGAGACAGGGTCTTACTATGTTGCCTAGGCCGGTCTTGAACCGTTGCCCTCAAGTTACCCTTCCACCTCAGCCTCCCAAAGTGTTAGGATTACAGGCATGAGTCACCACACCTGGCTCAGACTTCTTAGCTGTTACAACCAGTATTTTCTTTTTTCCCCTCCCCTCCACAGTTATTTTTTGTGTTACCATGTTTAATATGATAAGATGGGATGCTGACACAGAAGTCAGCCTGGGCTAGGTTCAGTACAGCTCTGACTGTGACATTAGATAAATCACCCCACTTTTTGAGCCCTGTTTCCTATTTAGTTGTGGTTGTGAAATAGGCTGATAGCCATCAGACCAGACTGTGGTGAGGAGTAAATGTGAAGTATTTTATATTGCACCTGGCATCTAATAGGTGCTTATTAAAATGTTGGCTTCCCAAGCTTGCTCCAATCCAGGTCTGTAGGGGTGAGTTACTAGTATTGAGATCTGGACCAGCACTAGGGTCATGTTCTTAAATTATCTTTTTCTATTGGCCCACTGAGAAGCTAATAAGATTCCCATAATCACCAGCAGCCCAGGTCAATGTACCTGGGGTGAGGTCCCTAGAGACTGTTGGCTGAGATCATAGCAGATAGCCAATCAGTGTTTTCCATCTGGCTCCCTTACCTGTTGAATTAATCTTGCCATCTGCTTATTGTGAAAGCCAAACAGCTAAGTGTTTAAGAGTGCTAGCACTTTCTTGTCTCTTCATCTTACCTTACCAGTTTTAAGCAGGTGAAGAACAAACAAACCATTCAAACTAGAAAGATATCTGTGTTAAAAAGACCAAGGCGGGCAGTATTTTTTTCCTGTAATTTGCACTTCCTTTCTGCTTAATCATAACCAAGGTAGCATTTCCAAATAAATACTATGTAAATAAGGGAAAGGATACACTTCAAAGCTGTACATTATCCAGCAGGTTTCATTCTAGTATCTAAGCCCTGATGCTCCTCTGACATCAGTGGATTTTGGGGTTTCCTCTCCTTTGATGACTTGAAAATGTTTTAGCTGGAACACTGGGGTATGGAAGGAAAGCAGAGGGGTAAGGACGCAATGGCCATAGTCATGTTTTCCCCACTGTCCATGCGCTTTTCCCATAGAACTTTATCTTGGGGCCAACCAGGAACATGAAGTTTCCTCTCTTTCCTTGCCCTGTTTGCCTAATTCCTGCCTGGTTTTAATGTGGGTGGGAGGAGTGAGCAGGTCTTGAGTTGGTAATGGGAGGTAGCTCTTATTACAGTGTTTGGCAAGTAAAGGAAGCCAGGCTGGGGAATGAGCTGGAGAAATGGAAAGAAAGAGGTAACTTGGGCTCTGAATAAGATGCAATTCATATTTATTTTTTAATTCTTATACCTTCTTATGTCAAAGGAAGGACTCCAGGCAGCCAGGAGATTGGTAGAATTCCCACATGATGGTTTAGGCAGCAGCAGGGAGGTGAAGCATGAGGTGTTCTGCCCAGTTGATGGGCTTGGCAAACCCCGGTGGGACTTTGGAACCAGCCAGAAGTGGAGATAGTCCATGAGCCCCATAGCATGACATAACTGAAATAGCACAGTCAGGTTTGAGAAAGCACCCACATGGGAATCTAGAAAGCCATTCGGGTGTGTTATTGACTAGGTTTCGGAGGCTCTCATGTGTAAGGCCTGTCACTGCTGAGAGCTAAGAGAATGGACACTGGAGCCAGCCTTGGTTTCAGTCCCAGATCAGTCAAGCCACTTGCCAGCTCTGTAGCCTCTAGCAAGTTACTTTCCCTTCCCGTACTCAAGTTTCCTCATCTGCAGAATGCAGACAGCAGGGATAATGTGAAGATTAAGTGAATTATAAATGTAGACCTCAGAAAAGTGCCTGGCGCTTAGTAAAAGCCCAGTAAAAGTTGGCTGTTCTTACATGGGTGTTATTACATGGGTGTTCTTACATCCCAAGGCATGGGATAAAAATCTGAGCATGATGCGTCTTTTCACATAATGTTTTAGTTGTAATTTCACTAAATTTCCTTGGCTGTGGAGTGTCAGAGAATGCAAGTAACTCCATGCATTTCTGTGGCGTCCTTAACTCCAAACAGCAGACCCTTTGTAGCCTCATTTCTTTCTCTTCAGCCCATCCTTGGGAGCGGGTGAGGAGAGGGAGTGATGGGGCAGCCTGTTGAACAGTTGGAGGAGAAAGGCCTATGAGACTCTTGTCAGGGCCCAGACCTCCAGCCTCCTTGGGTTTTTTCCCAGTGAATTGTAAACATCTCAGACCCCCTTCAGAAGGATGAGGAGGTTGGCATTTCCTTACCAGGGTTCTTCACTTCCCAGAGTCTATTGGCATACCCCCCTTTTCCCTTCCAAAAGTAGAGGTGACGTGGCCATATTGTACGTGGGGTTTTCTCATCATCCTTCTCAGACTCCAGTGTACAGTCCCAAGCTGAACATGGCAGTACAGTGGCTACTTTAAGACTTCTCCTGGTGCTATTTTGTTATCAGGAATGTGCCTGCACAGCCAGTGAGCATTTGTACTGGGGCCCATTAGGTAGTGTGAATGGGAGTCCTCAGGGACAGCAGAGAACTCCTATCAGCAGGAATATCTCCTGGCAGGCCCTGGACACCCATCTGGAAATTCTGCTGCTGACCATTTGTGCAGCTGGGACACTGACTTCCTTCTTGTTCTCTGAACTGTGGGTTTTGATGGGTGGGCAGTGAACCCATCAAATGGGTTAGTTCTGAACCCCGGCTATGCCACCACTAATTAAGTGGCTTTGGAAAGTTATCTAACTTCAGGCAGCCACCATTCCCCTATCTGTAAAGTATATAATCATACTCAGTTCCTAGGATGGTTTCAAGGAGTGAGCTGGTATAATACATGTAAAACAAACTGTGATGCAGGCCTGCCTCAATATAGGGAAGCTTAATTTAAAAAATCACAGTGATGCTGTGGCATCTGGGACTCGGGAGCCCATGAACTGGTCTCCGCAGGTCTGCGAAGCCCCGGCGTTGTTTGCACAGTGTTGCTAGCATGCACACTTCCTTTAGGAAGTGGGTCCACAGCTTCCTTCAGATTCTCGAAACATCTGAGAGTTAAGAACCACAGCTCTAGAGCAAGGCTTCTCAATCCCAGCCCTGTTGACATTTGGGACCAGTTTGTTCTTTGTTGTGGGGGCTGTCCTGTACATTGTGGGATGTTTGGCAGCATCTCTGGCTTTTACCCCCTAGATGCCATTAGCACCAGATGCCGTTCCTCCACAGCTGTGACAACCAAACGTGTCTCCAGGCATTACCAAGTGTCCCTGGGGGGGTGGGGTATGGGGCACAAAATTGTCCCTAGTTGAGAACACCGCTCTAGATGCATCTTAGTACCTAGTGAGAGAACGGATATGTGATACCCTTTTTCATTATAGTCATTCTTTCTTATTTCTTTTTTTCTTGAATTTAGAGTATTTTCTATTTATATTTAATAGATCCAGATTAAGTATGTTACTATTGTACCCGTGAGCCCTTAAAACTGGGATAAGCCTTGATGTGGGTGTCTGGGAACTCTTTAAACATGTATTGGCAGTGTGCACCTTTTTTTTCCTTTTGAGTGGATTTGAAATTGTTCATTTATAAATCCCTTTCAAGCCTCCCTGGCTGAGATCGACACATGAGAAGTTATTTCCAAGGGGTGTTTGGAAATGGCAGACTCTGCGCACACCATGGGGCCTCTCCCTCACCCCACCGCCTCCCACCTCAGCCTGCCTGTGTTCCCTTCTCTTTTGTCTTGACTTCCTGAGCTGCCGACTCCTGGCATCTTTGACTCCCTTTTCTTCGCTCCCCAGGGCAGCCTGGTATCCTGGAGGGCTTCTTGCCTACCCAGAAAGTATACCCTTGGTAAACCAGTGGTGACTGCCTGAGCATCCATTTGTGCAGGAAGCCTCCTGCCTTCTGGTGCCCGAGAACCTCTTCAGAAGTCTCTCCTTTGAGCATGGAATATTTATTTGTGTGGCCATGCATATTTGGGTGCATTCTTAATCTGTAGAATGGGGCTAGCCCTGCCAGCCTCACGGGCCATGCACTAGCATGGTGTCATGTGAGGTGTTAATAAGTGTTCCAAGGGTAAAATGGGTTGCTCTGTCAAGTAAGTTGGCAAGAACACTGTAGCATACTAAAGGTTCTGTGATGCCCCTCAGTAAAAACACTTAACTCAAGTTTCCTGAGCATGCTTGGCCTAGGAACACTTCTCTTTGTAGAACACTTGTGACACCTTGAGGTCTTCAGGGACACACTCCGGTGTTATTACAGACCTTGCATGATGTCATCTGAGTCCTGGGGTTTGGTGTCATCGAGAAGATGGGCTCCCCTGCTTTAGACCTCTGTGTGGACTTACTATGTTCTTAAATCACGCCTCTTTAACCCAATTCCTTCTCCCTAACCCGGCAGCCTCTCAAAGTTGCTGGCAAAATACAGAAAACCTCAGTAAAGGAGGTGATGGCCACATCTGCCACACATCTCTGTGTACTGCTTTCATTTCTTTTTGCTTTTCTCTTGCTGTTGGTCCTGGGCTTGGTTTGACATGATCTTATTCTGCCTGAGCTTATGTCTTCCCTGTTCCCAGGAGTGTGTATTTGGCATAGAATACGTACATGTGGCCCCCCTTTTGTGCTTATCTTGCCATTTTCCCCCTTCCATTTTGTAAAATGAGAAGATGTTGAGTTCTGGGGTTGACATCAGTTGATTAAAATAAAGACCTTGCCCCAAACCTCTTTTGCACATACTATGGTGTGGATTTTACTTTAAAAAAAAAAAAAGGTTGATTTCTTAACTTGCTATTCCTTCTGAGCATGGTAGGGTTTGGCTTCTGTTTCATGGCAGGAAGGGCTAAGGCGGCTCCACTGAAGTTCCCGCTGCAGTCCACCTGGAGGCCCAGACCCTGCTGAGGTTCACGCTAAGCACTTTGAGGGTGGTAAACAGCCATTGTCTTGGACTTCCATCCTAACCCTCTCTTCTCCTTGTCCCCTTTCTTCCCTTCCCTTTCTCCTGCAAGGTTCTGCCACACTTCACCACTGGCAGCAGTTGGCCCAACCTCACCTTGGGGGCATCCTGGACCCCCGGCCCGGTGTGGTCACCAAGGGCTTCCGGACGCTGGATGTTGACCTGGACGAAGTGTACTGCCTTAACGACTTTGAAGAAGATGACACAGGTGACCACATTTCTCTCCCACGCCTAGCTACCTCCACGCCAGTTCAGCACCCAGAGACCTCAGGTGAGAGGTCCCGAGCACGTGTGACTGTCTCAGGCAGCAGAAGTTACCCGAGCCGGCCTCAGGCTTCCCCAGAGGAGATGCAGGAGCCGCCAGCGGCCACGGAGGAGGAGGAGGAGGAGGGGTCTGGTGAGGGCAACACGATAAGTCCTGTAAACTTGGCACCTTTCCCGGAGGCAGAGTTTTGGGCCATTCTCACCTCTGTTCCAGGCACCATCCGTAGTGGTTCTCTGTCTGTAGCTTCCGCTCGTCTGTGTGGGTGATGATTAAAGCATTCTCATTGCACAGTTCTGTTTTTAAATACAGAGTCTGATGCCTCCTATTTGTAACAATGGATGTAGCTCCCCTGCCCATCTTGGAGGTGCATGGCCCATCAGGGATCTTAAAGTGGGAGCAGGAAAGGCTGCTAAAAAAAAAAAAAAAAAAAAAAAGTGGGCTTTTGGGTCCCTGAAAACATCTGTGCCCTTCTTCCTGGTCTGGGTGTCTCCCTGAGTCTAAGGGGAAGATTCTCAAGTCCCCTGGTGATTTCCAAGTGGAGCTGAGCAGTTTTAGGGAAATTGAGTGCTGGGTCATTCAGAAGGTAAATGAGATCATCTGTTACCTGTATGCTGTATTAAAATAGAACCAGGAAAGGCTCAGGATTTCAGACACTTCGTCAGCCTTTTCACTTTCCCAGCTTCAATGGAGGTATATATGTCATTTTCTTTTCAGCTTACACATGTGTTCAAAGTGGATTTTTAAAAAGTGTTTCAGCAATACTCCTTAACCAAATAAACCTTCGGAGAACGTCACTAAGCTTTTCCAGAGAGAAGACCCTAGATGAAGTTGGAAAAGAGCTCTGGCTGACTCCACCCACTGTCCCCAAGCATTAAAGGTGTGGCCATGAGTTTACAGAATTACCGACATCCCTGTTGCCACTGGGATGAAAAGCTTTGTGCTCAGAGCTCTGGGAATCATGGGATCACATGGTTACTGTTTACCCCAACAGCATGCTCTGTCTAGACTGGACCTCCCAGCCCCTTGTGTTGGGAAGGCAAAGCTTTTGTGGAGTCAGTGGGGAGACTGAGAAAAAATGAATTAACCCTGTGTTGTCATCCTCATGACATTCCCGAGGATTCACCAGGTTTGAAGTGAGGACGTTTATCTTTGTGATTCAAAATTTTCATTTGTGAAGGCCACAACACTCCCCTTGAAATACAGGGCAGGAAAGAGCTGAGGTTATTGGTGGTGTCTCCCATTCCCCCGGCTAATTTCAGACAGCTGTGGTCAAGGGATTTTACTTGGGATCAACTTTTCCTTTTTTCCTTGACATTAATTTTAGAGAAGTCATCAAGTCATGTGATTTGTTTAGTTCATAGGTTTATTTATGGTTTGATTTTTTTTAAGCAGTTATATTACTAGATTAAGCTTGTGAGGGTATGAAAATGTTTTTTTATTTCTTATCTATACACTCGAAAAAGAGAAACCAGCTGCGGTACTGTCCCATTTTTGTCATCAGCACCAGTGTCCGTCAGGAAGGGAGGTGGTGGTGCAGAAACATGATGCCTGGCTGATTTTCATGGCTAAAGGGGTAGGCCTTATGTTGATTGGGATGCTCCCCTACAGCCTTACAGGTAGAATAGAAGGTGAGTTCTGGAAGTGCAAAGAAGCACCATTAAGTGCATCTTCTAGAAGTTGTACGGAAGGACTAAAGCTTATCAAGTCAACAAAGAACTTACCTTGGAGGATAGAGAGAGAGAAGGGACCAATTATGAGGACTGACATCCTGGCCACTCTCCTTAAAATAAACACTGACATTTTTCTTGCTTGTTCCCTCTGTACTCAAACCTGTGGCAAATTCATCCTAGCAACGTTATTTGAGGAGGGGCGTGAACGTTTATAGTTGAAACTGTAGAAAGGGTCGGGTTGGAGGTGTGTAATAAAAAAGAATTACCTAGGTTGCCAAAGGTAATTTAGGAAGGGTCTGATCATTTAGATGAGAGTTCTTTGGGGCTTATTTTCTGGGTAAGGCTCATCTTTAAAAACTGGCTTCAGAGGGGAGAGGGGAGAACAATGAATTGGCTCTATTTTCTCTATTGGGAATTACAGGACCATTTTGATTCTTAGAATGTAAAAAGCATATCACTAAGTAAATCATCCTGGAGGCCCCAAGTAGCTCTATGCCTGCAATCATGGAGACACAGGCAGACAGATAAGCTTCATGGGGAAGGCATGGGGCATCCTCTGTCTTGGGATTTGTATCCATGGTGGTCTGGTCCCTGCCTTTTAATCCGTCCTCTACGCTTGGGCTTTTCTGTTACCAAACAGCACTATCCCAGGAGCTATTGTCTGCCTGGGAACACTCAGTAGGGAGACACTTTGGAGACAGGAGGTGATGAACCTTTTTATGTGCAGCTGGTATGACAGAAGGAAATTGGGAAAACTTGTATGCTAGGTACTTTTGTCCAGAGCCTGCTGTCCCATGGAGAAAAAGTTTTAAGCACTGAAAAAATTTGATTAATGTATTTAAATGTATTATTTGAAGCATCATTCACTTGTTGATTTTTATAATCCCATGTCTTAAAAAGGATGAATCCATGTTATTGTATTGTAAATAATTTAGATGATTAAAATGGATTGTTTAAAAAGTTTTAGATTATAGTTTTACTTTATTTCAGTGATATGTTTTATGTTTTAATTTATATAGAAAGTATACTTTATCAGAACTAGTTGCCTTCTTTTTCTGTCAGTACTCTGTATTTTAGGCATTTGTGTGGGGAAGAGCCTGCATGTGGCAAAGGATTAAGAGTTAAAGTCACACAGTTAAATTGGTAGTTGGCTAGTGGATGGGCAGTTCAGTTGAATTATCTTGAATGCTTTGATCCTTAAAGGTGAGAAAGAAGTAGGATTAAAGCCACATGGATAGAGAAAATTGACAGTCAGTTTATTTTAATGCTTTTACTCATCAAGACTGGTTCATACTGAGGGGAGATATCCTCAAAAACTTACACGAATCATGGCATCTTGACATCTTACCTGGCAGTGGCCCTGCAGTAGAACCATGTCCTAATTGGAGCTGAGATTTTTTTTTTTTTTTTTTTTTTTTGAGACGGAGTCTTGCTCTGTTGCCTAGGCTGGAGTGCAGTGGTGCAATCTCGGCTCACTGCAAGTTCCACCTCCCGGTTCAAGTGCTTTTCCTGCCTCAGCCTCCCAAGTAGCTGGGACTATAGGCACACGTCACCATTCCAGCTAATTTTTTGTATTTTTGTAGAGACAGGCTTTCACCCTGTTAACCAGGCTGGTCTCGAATTCCTGGCTTCAAGTGATCTGACCGCCTCGACCTCCCAAAGTGCTGGGATTCCTGGTGTGAGCCACCACATCTGGCCTAGAGCTGAGATCTTAAAGTCAGAGTGGAAGACAAAAAACACACTTGGCTAAAATTGCCCTTAAAAAATTCCCTAAATCTCCAGCAACTGGGCCACCAAGGCAAAAGCCAGGAATCAGCTTCTTTCGTTGCCTCCTTGTTTGATACATAGGCCCAAGGTCAGGAGCAGTGACTGAGTGAGGAAAGGACAGAGAAGGGCTTGTGGTGGGAAGGAGCCAGGCGGAGTCAGGCTGGCTGGGTGTTCCTGCAGCTTTGCCCGGGCGGGGCAGCTAGAGCAAAGCTCAGCCAGCTTGTATCCTGTACCCTCTTCAGTACACCACAGACCACAGAACTGGGGTTCAGACAGGCTTGTGAGAAGTTGGTTTGGGGGCTTGATGGGTCTGGAAGGAAAAGTCTGGTATGCTCGATTCACAGACCCTTGGGTGCAGGCAAGTTCCTTCCCATTGTCTACACTGAGAGAGTTGATGTGAGTTCCCATGCTGTTGGGAACACTTCGATTCAGCCTGGTTTTATGGCAGTTATGAGGGAGTTTTGTTGTTATGGACAGAGTGGATAGTTGGCTCACACCCACCTGTATTAGGAGATGCTAAGGAAAGCCTTGTGCTCTGCCGTCAGAATATATATTAAGCCAGAGTAAAACAGGCCAACTGCCACCTGCAAGTGGAAAAATGAATGAAGAATGAAAGAATTGACTCCTTCAAAACAAACAGCATAGAGTCAACCCTGCTTAAAATATCCAGAACAAAGCCCACTTGTTGAGCATTTTCTCTCTGGTATCCTCACCTCTGAACACTACAGAGGGCCCCCTGGTGCTCCTAGAGGCACGTGGGTTGCTGAGGAGGTGTCTGAACCTGACACCCTTCTAATGTGGAGGGCCCTTGAGGGAGCACCCTGTGTTGAGAGGAGGAGCTGTGCAACCACACTGCCTAGTGAAGCACAGGTGAAGTGCTCTCTTGTGCTGGCCTTGAACGCACTAGTGGGGAAAGGTCTTGATGCAGCTCAGCCAGGCCAGCTCCCTTCACCTGTTGGTGTCTGCCACAGAAGGAAGGACAAGGACAGAGGGTATAGGGACCAGCTTTGTTGGTGTCTGAAGACTACAAAGGGATTTCTTCATTTGCCCTTTGGACGTTTTAATAGCATTCTAAAAATCCCCCTCTCTCTAGAAGATACCCCAGGGGCACTTGAGAGAATTTCTGACCCTCTCTGCACAATGCTGTGAAATTGTTTATCTCTTAAATCACATACTTTTCAGATGAAACAGGGTAGGCAACTTGGTGTAGTGGGAAGAAGAGTCGACTTTTAATTTTGCAGAAACCAAAAATAAATTGTGCAGAAACCAGATAAAGATCTTGTGATGTGTGGTTCGAAATCTCTGTGATAGAAACCTCCCAGGTTCCTGCTGGCCAGATGTCTGATCACCGAGGAGCTCAGGGATCTCTACGGAGCTGCAGGGGCAGTCGAGAGCTCTGTTGAAGAAATGCTTAAGCAGAGAAAAAAATAAATACCAAGCCTCTGTGAAGCCCAGAACTAAGGCCTTTAAAAGTGTTATCTTGTACAACATATTACAGTTTAAAATCACTTTTGTATTTTTTAAAACAAGAAAGCTGCACTGCTGCATCTGAAACTGCTCTTGATTCCCCCACTCCTCACCTCCAGAGAAAACACTTGTTAAAGCCACATGAATCCCTAACATAGTACTTGTATTAATGATGACTCGTAGGGCAAACTATTTATGCAGCTTTTCCCACATGAACTCATCATAGAACTTTTTTTCCCCCTGAAAATATCATGGGCAGAGTTACATAATGAAGAGACAGGAAAGTCTTTAGAGCATTTTCCATGCCCTGATATTTTAGTCTTTTAGGAAGAGATAAAGCATTGCTTCTTCCCTATCTGTTTAATGGAAAGGGAACTGTTTCTCATGCAGCTGACAGGCAAAGACACATCTTCCTCTCCCCTTTCCACCCCTCAAGCTTCAAAAGTCATTAGAAGCTGGGCATTAAACAACGAAAATATACTGATATTCCTAGGGGATAGTCCAAGACACACCCTTAAGCTGGATGGACAATGGCTTTTATTTTCAATAGATTTGTTTTTACTTGGATTGAACAGGCTGGCCTGTGGGTGCCACTGTTGGGGTGTGTGTGTGTGTGTGTGTACTGGTTGAGGAGTTTATAGAACTTGCAAAGCAGATCCAAGTCATGTGACAGCAGCATCCCACTACATGCTTAAGTTAAGGAAAGAAAGGTCAGGGTCATAGGGTTTATTTTACACAAGTCGGCCACTTCCCAAGAGTGGCAAAAAGAACATGGAAGGCCCTCAGTGCATCACAAAGGTGGAGTCCCTTTTCCAAGATTTTCAGATGCTTTTGTAAATTTACATTTATAGAAGTTATTTATGTGAGTTTTTAAAATAGCTTGGGTGTGTGGCATGGCCAGTGTTTCTCCGTTCTCAGAGGCTTCCTTGGAAGCAGCTGTGTCTGGGTGTATATTGCACCCTCAATTTCCCCATAGCAACATGCCAAGTACGGTTGCATTTTCCAATGTCTCTGGGCTCATGTGAGGGTTCTTTTAAGGACTAGGTTCTATGATGGCCTTTAGAGAGAAGGAAGCTTCTGTTGTCCCCAGCACTTCCCAGGGATGCGGGAAGGAAAGCGCCATTAGAAGGGAAGAAAATGCATGAGCAGGTGTGTACAAATTGTATTATGGGCGGCCAGACGGGCAGAGTTCCAATCATCCTGCAAATCCCTGTGGAACCTCTGGGCCCCACCGGAGTGTCCCAGCCTCTTCTGTGCCCCCTTCTCCTCACTGTGAAAGCACTGGGCCATGGGAAGCAGTGGGCTTCCTACCTATTTTCCCTGGGAGGCCCGAGCAGTCCACAGAGCAGCAGCCACCCTGCTCTATATAGTGCAGTCTGAGGGGCATCCAGGGAGTGGGGGCTGTGTCAGGGCTCCCTCCTCACTGGCTGCAGCAGAAGGATCCCAACCACCCAGTTTTCCAGTCAGTCCTAGGCATCATGGGCCCCCGAGGAGCATGGGCACTCAGTGCCACTTACCAAGCATACCTACTCCAGGCAGAAGGCTCACCAGAGTCCAACTAGAGAGAGCAGGTGAGCTCTCACTCTGTAAGAGTGAAAGTAAGAGTGGCTCTCACTCTTGCAAAGTCCTCTGATGTGTCCAGCTGTAGCTAGCTGAAGGATGTGTGCTTGCATGTGGTGTGTTTTAAGAACAAAACATCTGCACGACAGCTACGGGCAGTTCATCAACACAGGAGATCTTGAATAATAATCAAGGATTGATTAAGTTTAAAGCATATCACATTTTATACCAGTGTCAGAATCTGGGGGAAGGAAGAACAATTAAAAAAGAATTAGGGGTTTTTATTGGTAAATCCAAATTCATTCCTAAATCAAATGATGAAAGTATTTGTCGTTGTTAATACTCTAACCCATTTAACATGTGCCTGTCTCTTCAAAACACTAGGAAGCCCTCCACTCAGGTTGAGAGAAAGAATAAGAATTTAAATAGGGAATTAAAGCCTTAAATCCAAGAAACTCTATCCTTTGAGCTCCCAAATGAGCAGCATGGGATGAACACATAATACCATCTTCTGCAAAGAACTTTCTGTTTAGATAAAGAAGGGGGCTTTGGTGCGTGGCATGGGCTTGGTGACTTCACAGTGAGCCCTCATCCAACCCCCCTATTTCCTGCCAAGAAGGATGTTTTATGTTTCTCTCTCTCTCTTTTTTTTTTTTTTTTTTTTTTAGAACTTGCTCTCTTCCTGCACCCAGGGCTTTAGGAATCAGCCTGTTGCTTCTCTGTAGCAAGCATGAGGAGCCTCTTGACGATCCCAGTCTTGGGTGACTCACTGTCTCTCTGTTGTGTCTCAAGGAAGGGAGGTGCAGCAGCATCCTGGCAGTCAGTGGTGACATGCGGAGAGCCCACGGGTCCAGGCGTCCTGGTGGTATTTTGGAAGGGCCAAATCTCTGGCTTTAGCACTTTGGAAACTTGTTGATCTTCCTTGGTCTTCTACGGCTATTCATTGCTTCTGGGGAATGGTGACTTGTGAATTTTTAGCAGCCTTTTCCTATCCCCAAAACCCATTTGTGTAAGATGGGTTTGCTTCTGCTGATGCAACTACGTCTCTAAAATGTCCATCTTACACTCCCTATTGCAATTGAAGATCCAATATGTAAGAGGGTGGAGGAGGAAGTGAACATTTGTGACCTTTTGATTTGATATTCTGGCCATGTGTTTAAATGGGGGTATGCTTCTGATTTTAAATCCAGCCTTCCCTTGTTTGATTTCTTTTAAATGTTATCTCTCTTTCAACTGTGTTGTCTTATTTCTATTTACTGCTTTCCCCCTCTCTTCCTTCCCAAATAACCCCTCATGCCTGTTATTTGGGATGCTCTTCCCAGGCTTTTTGTTACTTTTGTTTCTAGACCTTATTGCAGGAAGAGAATCGTGATTGTTTGGTTGCCTTCTCTTCATAGCTTACTCCATTTTTGTTTTGCTTGTGGCAGTTTCTTACTTATTGGAGTTCCTGAGCCATTATGTTCACTGATTGAGAAAGATTCATAAAGGCTATTTTTATGTGTTTTTTTTTCCTTCCCTCCTGCTTTGCCTGGAGCTCCCCATGGCTGAGAGTTTTCTCCTGTGGCCGTGGTGCTGGCTGTCACGTCAGGTGCCATGGGAGCCTGCTTTGACACACAGACCCGAGTCAGACCTTAAAAATCAGGGCAAACCATCTTGCCTTGCTCCTCTAGTCACCATCACTTTTGTACTCTGGATTTGTCCTGCCTGCCTTTAATTTGTGTCTCCAGCATTTATTTTTTTGTTTGTGTCATCGGGTTCCTGGTTTTCTTTTAAGACATAGTCAACTGTGTGGACCTGTAGGTTTGGGGCAGCAACCAATTCCATTGTTTTCCTTTTTGTCAAATCCAAGAGAAAATATACCATAAGGAGCTAGAAGATTCTAGTTCACAGCCTTTTGAATCTTCATGGCCTTTGAATCCTCATGGCCTCTGATATCTGAATCAGTTTTCTCCCAGGAGGTCTCTGGGGGCTGAGCTGCTACAGGGGCAGAGGGTGGGGTGGGGTTGGGTGGGAGAATCATCCCAGCACTTCATCGTGCATGCTATTTGGGGCAGCATCTTTTTTTTAAATTTTATTATTATTATTTTTTCCTGATGCTTGAGTTATGAATGAGGATGACCTCTGCAATCATGATGTCTCCCATAGACTCTGTTCCTTGTTCCTTTACCAGCTTTCTCATGCATGGTCCTAACACTTCCATGATTTACTTTGCTGCAGACCATAGTCTTCAGCCACCTCAGCAATAACTTGTTAGAGCATTAAAAGGAAGTAAATTGAGAACAACTTGTTGCCATCCCATTTTCATTAGAAATCAGACATCTTAGAGATGTCAAGAAAGCAGCTAGCAGCTAGGGGGTAGGGGGACCTGTACTGCTCACACTGCTGTGTGTCAGACCAGACCTGATCCTGGAGCTCAGGACCCTAGAGAGCCCTGATCTCTGGAACTCTTGCCACGTTGTTGCTGAGGCAGCTGAAGTCCCCATCTCCCACCATAAGGATCACAAATAGACAGTAGTGGAGCCAGCATCCCCAAGCCCCTTTTTGTGTAAGCAGAAAGGGAGCTGTGAGCCTTGCCCTGTTTGCAGGTGTCAAGTGCCTCTCCCCGCCTGTACCTCTCCCCTTCCTCTGAGCAGAGCTTTGGTAGCTGTTGCCAATGCAAAGAAATGTAAAGCAGCCAAAGAAGACAGCAGGTTCTGACCTGAGGAGGGAAACCAAATTTATCCCACAAAGGCCCATTACCCCACCCCCCTCGCCTCCCACCCCCAGACTGGATCCACTACTGGCCCAAGAATACTGATGAGAAACCTTGTTTGGATTGGGTCGGAAGCTGGAATTTGGTGCTCTGCAGACCAGTGCTCAAAATTGTGGTTATTTTTGAGGACTCGCCTTCAATCCAGAACATTTGCGTTTCACCTTCCTCGCCCAGATCCAGTTAACAAGGTAGCTCATCACTTCTTGCATCTGTTGAGTGACATGCTGGATTTTAATTTTTATTGTGGTTGTACTTGGATGCAAGGAATATGTTTTGTTCCTCCCAATTTAGCGCACCATCCTGGGAAGTGCATGTCTCAGACCAACTCCACCTTCACCTTCACCACCTGTCGCATCCTGCATCCTTCAGATGAGCTCACTCGGGTCACACCAAGGTAAGGGACCCTGGCTTTGGGGTGGGCAGGGGTGGGGTGAAGTCAGGGCACTCCCTTCCCTGCAAGGCTTAATGTTGAGGAAAGCCAAGTAGAGAGGCTCATAGAAAAACCACCTCAAGCCAGTGTAAGCATCTCAGCATTTGCAGGCACTTGTTCTGGGTCCCATCCTTCCTTTTGTTGTTGTTTTGTGTTTTTTTTTTTTTTTTTTGAGGCAGAGTTTTGCTCTGTTGCCCAGGCTGGAGTGTAGTGGCGTGATCTCGGCTCACTGCAACCTCCACCTCCTGGGTTCAAGCCCATCTTTCCTTTTGAGTTGAGGCTATTATTTATTTGGATCTGGCTCAAATAAAGAGACCTGGACTGACCCACCTTTAGTTGCCCTTTTAGTTGGCCATTTAGTTGGGAATGGATTCTTAGGCTGCTCCTTAACCAGCTGAAGTTGACACTACCCAGGCCCTATGGCTAAAGTCTGTTGGATTTTTTGCCCCCAAGTTTGTCAGTAGAGCACAGAGTTCTTTTATTTATGGATGGAGTTACTGAGCCCTGTGGAACCCCTTGTGCCTCTGGAATAGGCCCCAGGAACCATGCAGCACAGCCAAACTGTAATGACCAAAATGAGAAGACTCCAAGACTGAGCCATGTGCCCAGCATGGTCCATTTCTCTCTGGAGCACCATCTATGGGGAGGACTTGTCTGGTGTGAGTTGGTCTGTTTGGCCTGATTTCAGGCCTTTCACTGCTGCCAGCAAAAGAGAAAATGCTCTCCCCTAACAGAGTAGAGCGACCCCCTCAGCTGTTTCCTCTGTGGTGTAAGATGCTGGGTTGCTGGAAGGTAAAGCAGAAGGGGCGGGAGCAGTCAGCCAGGGAGCACCTTAAACTATGAATAATTCTCCGCAGGTCATGTGAGGAGGACGACGAAGCAGCCATATGCCCCGTTGAGCTGAGAGGAGATATAGGGCAGAGAGTCTGAGCCCACGGGCGAGGCAGGGGGTGAGCACACCGCCAGCAGTGCCTGCCCTGGCAGGGCCCTGTGGAAGGAGCTGTGTGTGCACGCGTGGCCGCCACTAACCCGGGGACTTAGGCTTGGATGTGTCTCTGTGGTTGTGCCTGGCTAACTCGGCCTTGATGGTCGATGCCCCTAACCCAGCTAAACACCCCCAGTCAAGCCGAGTGCCCGCACTAATAAAGGCCTAACCCTAAGTTCTCACCAGACGGGGATCATAAATATTAGCTTTGTCTCCTCCGTCTCTCTGCCCCTGGAGAACTTGGCTTCCTCATCCTGTGGCTTTATGTTGGGAAGAGATTGTTTTCAAAACCATGGAACCAAGCTTCTCCCTATGAGAGGCTGGTGCCCTGGGTAACCAGATGGCACTCCTGACTGTAGCCATAGGACTCAAACCAAACACGGGTTTTCATGTGGTTGTGTCAGGGCCGAACAAAGCCTGGGAAGTCAGTAGCAAGAGAAGGCTTTTTTTTTTTTTTTTTTTTTTTGGCTTGAGTTTGAAAGAAAGGCTGCTTGAAATAAAATGGAAACAAATCAATTGAAACAAACAAAATGGAAACAAAATCTCCCTAGGGATGGCCACATCAACATGATTTTAAGTCTAGAGCATTTTTGCCCTTTACTGAGGGTACATCAACATTTGTAAAACTCCACACATGCCTTTTGAAAAAATCCACGTTTAACCTTAGGAATTTGTTGTGGTTTCTAATCATGCTTTTCCGAGTCCCCCAGCCCACCAGCATCCCCACCCCTGAGCTTGTGTGAGATGGGCCTGTTCTGGGATCCCCACCCTGTGCTGACCTCCCAGGGCTGAGGTCACCTGAGTGTGGGGCCAGTTGGTTCCCCTAGCTTGTACGTTGCTTTGAACCTCGTGTTTCCCACGAGGGAGGGGGCCCCTTCTCTGGTCATTGCAAAGACCTGCTCCAGAATGGGCCCTTTTTCTTCCCATTCCCTCCTTTGGTGCCTTTCTCAGAGTACATGGACTTCCTTCTGCCAGACTGGGGAGAGAAGTCTCCATCCCCAGCTCCTAGGGACCACGCAGCTGACCTGCTCCAACGCACACTGGCAGCCCCAGCAAAATCCTGGAGCCGGCACCAGGGCATGTCCCACGAGACTGTTAGGAGGGCTGTGCATCTTTGCCCCTTGGTTGCTCATTGAGAAGCAGTATAGGGCTTCCATGCCTGTTTGGCCTCCCCTGGATCCCTGTAGCAGCTGTTAAAAGAGAACCTTTCCAAGCTTTGCACAGTGGCAGTATCATAGCCAATGAGGTTTATTACTAGTTGAAAATTTTCCCCAATACCCCACCGTGACGACTTGAGATAGAGGCGGCATTGGCAATTTTTGACAGTTTTTAGGGATACTGAATTATTAGGTTGGTGCAAAAGTAATTGCAATTATAAAAAAAAAAAAAAGAACCTTTCCTGCTTTTTAAGCAGACAGCAATGCATTCCCCTCTGCTGCCCTTCTGGAAACTTTTCTGTCCTAATGGACTCCACGACTGGATCCCAACTGCTGGAACCTAGCAAGTCCCTAGTGAGCACAACACGAGTGAATGAACAAATCTTTCTGCTTTCCTTCGGTAACTCAGGCCCCACACATTTCAGTGGGCCTTTCCCTGGGTAGCGCTGTTGATGTAGATCTTTTCATATGTGACATGTCTCCCCGCGACCCTCTAACTCCACTGGTTAGAATGGATTTGGGCAAGGATATAAAGAGGGTTAAGGGCAGCACGGTGCAGAGGAAAGGGCTCTGCACCCAGGATTCAGGAGCTCACGGCCACAACTGACTGGATGGGCACAGCCTGGCCTCAGTCCATGCACTGTGGCCATCCTTACCCTTCCTAAGATAAGGAGTATCTCATCTCCCAGAGTCCTGGTTCACGTCTTGCTTCAGGGAGAAGTAGGTACTAAGAAGGAACGCTGGAATCTGGGTAAATTTGGTGGAGAAAGAGTGCCTCTTTGCCAAAGGGCTTCCTTTCCTGTTCTCTAACAGATTTAGAGTCCCTCAACTTGGGTTGTC
Source organism: Pan troglodytes (assembly GCF_028858775.2). Lineage (NCBI taxonomy): Eukaryota > Metazoa > Chordata > Mammalia > Primates > Hominidae > Pan > Pan troglodytes. The sequence continues at coordinate 46,239,248 of NC_086015.1, forward strand.
CACTTAACAGCCAGATGTGACACCAAGTAAACCCTTAGCTCTGAGCCTGTTTCTTCATCTGCAAAGGGGACAACTATACCCACCAACCAGGGATGAGCAAAGGGGATCATGTGCAGCTTCCTGTTAACTTAAACCGTGCTTCCCTTGAAGGGTGAGAGGGAGGAGCAGACGTGGACAGAGCCTTTGGGGGCCTCAGCTGGTGGAACCCTCTCATTGTGTCCTGGGTCGTCCCTACCCCCCCTGCAGGAAACTGGCCACTGACCCTTTCTATGGAGCTCGTGGGCATTTCTGGTGAATAACCTGTCATCTCTTCTTTCAGCCTTAACTCAGCCCCAACTCCAGCTTGTGGCAGCACCAGCCACTTGAAATCCACGCCGGTGGCCACACCATGCACTCCACGGAGACTGAGCCTGGCTGAGTCCTTCACTAACACCCGTGAGTCCACGACCACCATGAGCACATCCCTGGGGCTCGTGTGGCTGTTGAAGGAGCGGGGCATTTCTGCTGCCGTGTACGACCCCCAGAGCTGGGACAGGGCCGGCCGGGGCTCCCTCCTGCACTCCTACACACCCAAGATGGCTGTGATCCCCTCTACTCCGCCGAACTCGCCTATGCAGACACCCACATCCTCCCCACCCTCCTTTGAGTTCAAGTGCACGAGCCCTCCCTACGACAATTTCCTGGCTTCCAAGCCAGCCAGCTCCATCCTGAGGGAAGTGAGAGAAAAGAACGTCCGCAGCAGCGAGAGCCAGACCGACGTGTCCGTCTCCAACCTCAACCTCGTGGACAAAGTCAGGAGGTTTGGGGTGGCCAAAGTGGTGAACTCAGGGCGAGCCCATGTCCCCACCTTGACTGAGGAGCAGGGACCCCTCCTCTGTGGGCCCCCGGGGCCAGCACCAGCCCTTGTCCCCAGAGGCCTGGTACCTGAGGGCCTGCCCCTCGGATGCCCCACTGTCACCAGTGCCATCGGTGGGCTGCAGCTCAATAGTGGCATCCGGCGGAATCGCAGCTTCCCCACCATGGTGGGATCTAGCATGCAGATGAAAGCTCCCGTGACTCTCACCTCGGGCATCTTGATGGGTGCTAAGCTCTCCAAACAAACTAGCTTACGGTGAGACTGGAGGGGGGCCGGTTGCCCTAGAGGAGACCCACGTTCTCCTCTCTTGCTCCCACCTCCCTCTCTTCCCCCCACAGTGCACTCCCTCCCTCTGCCCTTCTCTGTCCACCCTCTCCTAAGCTAGACAAATCAACCTCGTGCCTAATGGAGGAAGTGTGGAAACTTTGTAAAATGTGTACATAGGACTTGGAGACCTCGTGTCCGCCCTGCTCTTTCTTCCGATCCCACAGGAAGTGCCCCTGCACTGTCATCACTCTCACGAGGACGTCACCTGTGCTAACCCGGGGGAAGGTGGGGTCCTTTCTTCTTTCCTTTTGAGAAGCACTGAAACTCCCAAGTGTGTTCTTATCCCATGGATAGGAAACCAGTGAATTCCGTGGCTGGCACACCACGAGCTGTCACGCGGCACGGGTCGTAACACATCTGGGTGTCATCGGACACCTCACCTCGCCCACCCTGTAGGAGCGTAAGGAGCCTCCATCCTCAGCCACGTGCAGCTGACGTGGCTTTCCTGATTGGAGGGCTTTTCTTTTATGGGTGGCCCAGCTTCTTCAAGACCTTCACTGCTCTGCCTCAGTGGACAGTCGTTTCTTTTTTGAGGTGTGACCTTTTGTTTTCATGCCTTCCCCTTGAAGTCATCCTGTATTTTGTAATCAGCTGTCAGGCCAAATGTCTGACCCGAAAGAGAATGTATTTACACTCATGCTGCGTTGTTCAGCAGCCCCTCTGTGTTCTGTGTGATTTGTTTTATTTTTCCTTTTTTTTAACATATATATGCAGGGAAGTAATGGTACTGGTAGTGTATGTTTTCTATGTGGTTCAAATATGAATTTCGAACACACCAAGCCGCTAATGAGATAGCAGCTTTTTTCTGGGACCCAGAGTCACAACCAAATTGATTTAAGACCGGACCCAAGACACCTTTAACAATAGGACTGAAAGGAAAAAGGATAGAGAAAAAGCTTATTAAAGAAATGTGTCAACACCAAACGTAGAGGGGAAGAACCACAACCAGGCATAATACCAAACCGGTTCCAGGGGGAAACAAGGCTTTGGTATTCCGCTGGCTCCAGCGCTTTTTCTGAAACCCGAGGCTGGCCAGGGTGCTGTCACCGTGCGGTCTTTGATTGCAGCCATTCAATGCCCACATGCTTTTCCTTCTTGTTTCAGAACAGCACATGGTCACAACAAGGTATTTTCTTTCCCTCCAAAGCCTTTTGTCTCCTTGTGCCACTTTTTATCCTTAGGAAAAGATCCAGGTGCTTGTGAAAAGAATCATGAATGCAACAAGGGAGGCTGGTCCTGTTGCTGTCGCCGATTAAGTTTTAAACTTTTATTTATTATTTATGTCTGCCGTATTTTAAATACACATTCTTGTTCCTTCCAGTTCCAGTCATAGTGTGTCTGTGGCATTCCAGTCCAACCATGTGACTTATTTATTCTAATTTGAGGGCTGCACTGTACATTATGGTGTCCCGTGACACCACGTTCCAGACATTTATGGAAGGAAAACATCCCATATAAATGAAACTGTCATTCTGTGTCCTCCCCAGCAGCAGAAGATGTGTCCTTCCATTGAGTGAGGGTAACCTTATGTCCACCAAGGATACTTTGAGAAAGCCCCTAAGGAACAAGCCTCAGTCCCACGGTTTCAGACTATTTATTCTCTGAACACAAGAGTATTGGTTAATTATGTTCTCAGCTCTCCTTGCTGTTGTATGTGTGCATTCACTGCAAGTAACTTATATCTTTTTATTTGAATGTATTTTAAAGCAGTAGATACAATAACAAAGGAATATGAAAACCATGGACTGAATGGACCATTTTATGTATTCAGAGAGAGAAGCCACTCATCATTGCCAGAAATACCATGTAAAAATTGGCAGTTCAGAGGTTGCAATATTTAGTGTAGTAAATAAATAAACGGTCAACATTGTGCAACCACTACCAAAAAGTGTGTTGTAATGCATCAAAAATCAACACAATTTTATTCACTAATGAGTATCAATAAAATAAGTTAAATGATGGAAACCACACTGGTATTCTGATTTGTATTTTGTTTTTATCTTTTCATCAAGGAGACGATCTCTTTATGTAAGACTTCAAAGTGTTTAGCTCTTTGCAAAATTAAATGAAAGGCATATACTTCACATACTGTTATATGCCTTCTTTCTTTCAACATGATATCATACCTTAGACAACTTTCCAGTCAGACTCTGAAGATGTTCCTCAGTTTTCAGGGCTGTGTACTATTCCACTGTGTGCATACACCTGCTGTGAATTATACATACCTTTATGAACCATCCCTTACAGATGGTCACTGGGATAATTCTTTTTTCTTTTTTTTTTTTGGAGACAAGATCTCACTCCATTGCCCAGGCTGCAGTACAGTGGCACAAACATGGCTTACTGCAGCCTTGACCTCCTGGGCTCAAGTAATCCTCCTGCCTCAGCCTCCCAAGTAGCTGGGATCACAGGTGTGTGCCACCATGCACAGCTAATTTTTATTTATTTTGTATTCTTTGTAGAGGTGGGGGTCTCACCGTGTTGCCCATGCTCTTCTTGAAGTCCTGGGCTCAAGCAATCCTCCTGCCTCAGCCTCCCAAAGCACCGAGATTACAGGTATGAGCCACTGTGCCTGGTGTCACTGGGTTAATTCTAACCTTTTGCTGTCATGGTACTGTAATGAAAAAACCTTACATATATGCAATTGTCCACATATGTGAGTACATCTGTGAAATAAATTCCTAGATGGTTATTGCCAAATTGCCTTCCATAGAGTTGTGTTAAGAGACAACCAAGGACAGTGGAGGTCCACCAGATGGAGAATTGTGAGAAGAACAAAAGAAAAAAATAAATATTCTGCCACCTCAATATTTGAAAGCAGTGAGATTATGCAAATAAAAGCTGTGGTAGGATGTGGCATCATGGATTTTAAGTCAGGTGCTAACCATTTGGCAGTGGTGTGACCTTGGGCAAGCCACTTACCCTCTTTAGGTCCTCCATTTTTTTTTTTTAAACCTGTGACATGAAAACAGTAATGCACCTTAGAGTTAATTAGTTGAGTCAATGTATTTTGAGCACCTACCATGTGCCAGGCATTGTAAGTACTGGGGACGAACAAGTGAGCCAGTTTCTGCTGTCACGGAGTGTACAATCTAGAGAGAACAACACCAAGTGTAGAATAACAAGGGCTGTGCAGAGAATTAAAACAGGGTGGTGTGAAGGAGTAGGTGGCTGCTTTGGATTGGACAGTAAGAGAAAGCCACTCCAGGGAGGGGAACTTGAGTGAAGCATGTGAGATCTGGCATAAGAGCATTTCCGCAGAGAGAGCAGCTGGTGTAAAGGCCCGGAGGCAGAAAAGCACTTTGGTGCGTTCGAAGAACTAAGAGAAGGCCTGTGTGGTAGTGGGCTGGTAGGATCAAGGGAGTGTGGTGGTAGCAGAAATTATGGTGCTCACCAAATGATTCATCAGATCCCCGTTTCCCAGCCATTGCAGTCGAGCAGGTCACATGATTAGTGGCTGGCCAATGGGCAATAAGCAGAGAAAAACCCGTGCATGACTCTGTGCTCCTCTCTTCCTGTGTGTTAAACCCTCAGGTCACGTATTGAAGTGCTGGAGTCTCCACCATCCTGAGTCTCCAAGTATGTGGACCAGAGCTTCCTGCCAACCTATTTGACATGTAACCTGATGGAGAAATAAACTTTGTTGTTAAGCCAGTAGGATTTTTTGATAGTGCCTTAGAATCCCAAGTATAGGGCCCAGGTATCTGTGTTTTAACAAGCCCTCAAGGTGATTCTGGTGTGCACCATAGTTTGAGACCCACTGCACTAGACCAGGTGGAGTTTGGGTGGGAGTTCTGCTGTGGGACGCAAATTCCCCTTTCCAGTCTCTCCTTGTCTCAGGGGCTCTAAGAAGGTCAGATAGCCGCAGCCCATCTTAATTGAAGGGAAGAGAGAGAGAGTGGGTGGGCAGGGAAAGCTTTGAGGTAAGGTGACCCTGTATCTGGGTTTCCAGGATTTGCCAAGTGGGGAAGGCATTCCAAGCAGAGGAAGGATGGAAAGGGGATCCTAGAATGCATTCCTCTATGCCCTTCCTTACAGTAGAAGGAAGGTGAATGACAAATACAGAAGGGACAATAGAATTAGAAAAACTACCATTTCACTGGGTGTAGTGGCTCATGCCAGTAATCCCAGCACTTTGGGAGGCCGAGACGGGCGGATCACCTGAGGTTGGGAGTTCAAGACCAGCCTGACCAACATGGAGAAACCCCATCTCTACTAAAAATACAAAATTAGCCGGGCACGGTGGCGCATGCCTGTAATCCCAGCTACATGGGAAGCTAAGGCAGGAGAATCGCTTGAACCCGGGAGGCCAAGATTGCGGTGAGCCGAGATCGTGCCATTGCACTCCAGAACAAGAGCGAAACTCTCTCTCAAAAAAAAAGAACAACCACCATTTTGAAACCATAATACTAACTAATTCAGACAACAATGGATATTAAAACCATTGGGTAAAAATTCGTTAGGCAGCAGAATATTTACACCCATTGTATCTTCCCACAGAATGCTTATTACTTACAAAGGGGGGACGATATCTTTGCAGTGGATAACTCTGTGGTACGCCACTTTAAACAAGTCGTAAAATTTAACATTACCCAAAATGGGACAAACTGCTATAAGACATCACCTGTTATGAGATGTACTGGGAGAGACACACATCATGCTGTGCTGTTCCTGCCACAAATGCAAAACCTGAACCATGTGGTTGACATTTTGAGGGACATTTATTATTTTGTAAAACAATGTACCTATCCCTTTAAAAATTGTCAGTTTCATGACAAAGACTAAGGAACTGTTCCAGATTACAGGAGAATAAAGAGACAAGGCAACGAATGCAATTCATGATCTGAATGGGATACTGGAGTGGGAAAAAATGCTATAAAAGACAGTGTTGGGACAATCAGAAATTTGAATATATAGCATGTATTTTTAAAATTGTATCAATATAAAATTTACTGAGATTGATAATTGCACTGTGGATATGTAAGGGCATGTCCTATTTCCTGGGAGCTAAAGGATTAAGATAAAGGGGCTTGGTGTCTGCAAGTCACTTTGAAGTGTTTTCGGAAAAAGTAAAGAATAAACTTAAAAAATAATAAAAAGGTGTGGGAGCAAAAAGAGTTCATCTCAAAAGATGGGAAGCCCTCTAATGCCCTCTACTGATAGATGTTTTGTAAACCCTAGAAGGCATTCTTCTGTCTCGTGTGTGACGGGAGGATGTTCAAGGTGGTTTGGTGCATCGTCCCTGTTCTATGCCGAATTTCTTCATGTGTATCCCAAGCCCTTCTCCCAGCCCAGGAAGTTCAAAAGAGGACGTCATGGCCTAAGGGAGAAGTTGTCAAAGAGGCATTTGGTGAGACCAGAAAACAAAGATAATAAAATTCCTGGTTTTCAAATATGAAAGGAAGGAAGGACAAAGCTGAGTACATGTTTTGGTGTGAGACCAAAAGATTTAGAAGGAAACTTGTGGAGCCAGTTTTTCTCTCTCTTTAAAAAAAAATATATATATATATATATATTTAAAATTTTTTAAAGCATCAAGTTGGTGAAACAGTTTCTCTTTTTACTGCTTACTCCTCCTGTGCTACTCCTGCTTGCCAAACACAAAGGACAAGGACTTCATGCAGATTCTCCAGGCTGTGGGAGTTGGAAGGGATGCCAGCATTCAACCGATGTGGGAGCCTTTGTCCTTTCCCCATCTGTGGGCCACATCCAAGGTTATAGGAGAAGCCCCTGATGAGTTTGGGGCTCCAAGGACAGATGAGCTCATTTGGCAGGGGTCCTGGGGAAGTAAGGATGTTCCAGAGCCCCTCCCCAGCAACTCACCCCATCACAGGGCAGGGACCACATGGGGCAGTGAGGAAGTAGAAGTGCCAGCAGATACGTCTCAGTGGAGAAGTCCCAGGAGATCCTGAAGTACCTGGCCCCAGACAGATGTGGGAATCATTCCACATACTGCGTGGGAGCAGAGAGGCAGGTATGTCCTGAAGAGCCTTGCCAACAGGACAAAGGAAGTGGACACCAGCCTCCCCCGCAGCTCTGGCCAGTGCCAGCACCCAGAACCTAGATGCCACCTGGGGAGAAGTTGGTGGAGGAAGAAAGTCATGCTGAATTACCTGAGTCAATTGAGAGCTTATAATAGGGATTAAGTCGAGATTTAGAAAAAAATGAAATTTTTTGTGCATCTGAGCTCATGGCTCAAAAACATCATATCCTAAAAGGAATTCTTTTTCTGTAGCCAGCAGAGGGCACTTGGAGACAGCAAAAGACCTGAAGAAACCGCCCTAATCCAATCACAAGATCAGATGGGTTTGCTTTTCCCTGGAAAGTAGTTCAGGGCGGGCAACTCTGCCTCCTGGAGCCCCCAACATCCTCACTGTAAACAGAGTGCTTGTTTCTGGGGTGCAAGTTGAGAGGAAATGGCCAGGAAGAAGGCCTGGCCCCTCACATTCCAGAGCCCCTCCTTGGGACCAGGAGTCTGACGTCCCTTCTGGAGCTTCAGTGGATTCTCGGGGCTGCTGTGGTTGGCGGAGGGCGGGGAGGGGGTGGAGGGGGGAAAGGCGGGTGGGTAGGGGTGCCATGCCAGATCCCCAAGGACTCCTTAGGTGGAGGAGTCTTTCCTCCTGAGCCTGGGTTCCTCCGTCCCACTCTTCGTCTCAAGATGTCCTGAGTCCTCCTTCAGTGTGACTCAGTTCCATGCTGCTCTGGGAATCCAGAGAGGAACCGACACAGTCCCAGCCCTTGAAAGGGGCTCCGTCTGCGCAGGCAGCAGAAGTGGTCATGATGACAGTGGAGGGAGTCCCTCTGCTTGGGGTCTCAGAAGCCACTTGAGGAAGGCATGAGCATGGTCTCAGTTCTCCAGGGGAACTGGAGGGAGGCATTCCAGAACAAGAGGACAGCGTGTGCACAGGCTTGGGGTGCAAGTGAAGAAATTAATCATAGAATGAGGAGGAGGCCACCTTGCCTATCATCCTGCTGCACCACGAAGTAGAAAGACATTTTTAAAAAGTTTACAAAACGTATTCTGTATTAGAGTGCTTCCCACCTTATGAAATCAACCCGCTCCTTTCTAATGCATCTTCTTTTTAGAAAATGTTTTCTTTGCTTTTTTTTTCTGAAAACATCCGAAAGTGAGAGCCTTTTCTCCGTACTACTTTAGCCTGCAGTTCCTAAGTTCTATAAAGCCACAGCACGATGACTGAATCCAGGGTTAAAGGAAATGTTTGCTTGGCAGTACTTGGGCATTCACCATGCCAAATGCCCAAAGTTCAGGCTGATCCTGCTCTGAAGTCCCAAAGAATTGAAAACCAGTGAGAGAAATCCAGGCCTTTAGCTTAGACCAGCAGCCTCCAGGACCAGCAGCGCTGAGGCTCAGCAATGCCTGTACATCGATGTGACAAGATTCAGGGGAAAAAAGTAAGAGAGGGAACCTAGGGCCCCCCAAGAGCAGGGAAGGGCAGAATCCAGCAGGGTTTCCAAGGGCCAGGCAGCTGGTAGCAGTGGGGACCATTGATAGAGGAGATTCTCAAGTGACAGGCAAAGGCTTAAGTACTTCTTTTCAAAAAAGAAAGAACAGTGATGTATTGTTCTCCCACACCTCAATTGCATAAACTCATAGTCCTCCCTGGGGCCTCTATTAAGTCACCTGTGACACTAAGGCCCAGAGTAGCAGCAGTAGCCTTGGACCCCGACTCTCCTGTTTGCATGATTTCCAGCCAATGGTGGCCTTTGCCACCCTTGGGCCACTAGCCTATGACTGGAGAAGAAATTGTACTGTGTGTTTAGCTGTTCCAGAGTTCTGCAGAAACTGTGGAAGTGACCCACCAAAGAAAGTGGAGTTGCCTGGCTCAGGAACCCAGTATGTAAGCACCCCCAACCCCACCAGTTGTAGTCCTGGCTCTGGTCCCCCTCTGCTGCTGCCCTCTCAAGGCTCGAGTCCTGACCCAGAGTGACTGTTCACAGGGGTGAAGGGCAGTTAATCTGGTGTAAATAGCCAGCCACATCTCTGGGACTTTACGGATGCATAGAACCATACTTCTCAAATCTTAGTGGTGAAAGACTGGTGTGTTGTTTTTTAAAATTTGTATCATCTGTCCATCATGGGCCAATATTTTTATAAAATACAATAATAAAGAATTTCAGGAAAAATAAAATACATCCAAAGAAGTATAAAATACAAGCCAAAATTTTAAAATATTAGTTTCAACAGACATTAAATTACCTTTCAAGGCCAGGCACAGTGGCTCACACCTGTAATCCCAGCACTTTTGGGAGGCCAAGGCTGGTGGATCACCTAAGGTCAGGGAATTTGAGACCAGCCTGACCAACATTGTGAAACCTTGTCTCTACTAAAAATACAAAATTAGCCGGGCCTGGTAACGCATGCCTGTAATCTCAGCTACTTGGGAGGCTGAGGCAGGAGAATCGCTTGAACCTGGGAGGCAGAGGTTGCAGTGAGTGAGATTGTGCCATTGTGCTCCAGTCTGGGCAATAAGAGTGAAACTCCGTCTCAAAAAAAAAAAAAAATTACCTTTTAAAAATATGAGAACAAACAGGGAAATATAAAAGAATTATGAGGTTAGTACGTATTATTCATTGAAAGTGTACCTAGAGCATTTAATACAGATTCACTATTTTACTCCTGTCATTCTGCAGTTATAACTAAACAAAAAGTTACAAGTGGAGCCGTGATTTTTTTATATCACATACATACTCTCACTTTGAGTGTATATCAATATTGAAGTTTTATTTTTTCTTTTCTTTTCTTTTTTAATTATAGCAAATATTGCCTGATACAATATTCAAGTTTTTAATGTGATAAATGAGGATTGGATTCTTTTAATTTATCTCAGCTAGTTCAGATTAACAATAGTGTTATTTGCAGGGGATAACATATAAGCTTGTGTTTTCTTTTAATAACACTCACAATAGAGAAACCAGCCTCAGAGAGAGATGTTGGTTGGAAAGGAAGATAAGACATTTAAAGTAATTTTTTGGCCAAAATTTTTCTATGAGGCTTTGTTTTACAATCTGTAAAGTCTGGCTAACAAATGAACAATACAAATTTTATATCTCCAACTTAGATAATAATATTAAACTATAAATTTTTAAAAACTTGATTAGAATTAACTTGATGGTAAAAGTAACAAGTTAGAAAAATAAAGAAATGCTTGGGCAGGCGCAGTAGCTCACGCCTGTAATCCCAGCGCTTTGGGAGTCCAAGACGGGCGGATCACCTGAGGTCAGGAGTTCGAGACCAGCCTGGCCAAAATGGCAAAACCCCGTCTCTACTAAAAATACAAAAATTAGCCGGGTCTGGTGGTGGGCGCCTGTAATCCTAGCTACTCAGGAGGCTGAGGCAGGAGAATCGCTTGAACCCTGGAGGTGGAGGTTGCAGTGTGCAGAGATCGCGCCACTGTACTCCAGCCTGGGAAACAGGGCGAGACTCAGTCTCAAAAAAAAAAAAAAAAAAAAAGAAAGAAAAGAAATGCTTACATTTGCTCAGATTTTTATATGCTTTTGACTTACGGTTGACAAACTAACCTTAAAATCTCATGGGTTGTAATGTGGTCCTCCTGCCTGTGGTCAGTTTGCTGCCTGTCCACCCAAAACTCACCATTAGAGTGCAATGACACTTGAATGGTCCACACCATTGGCATGTACTTGGACAACGTGGCAATGCAAATTGCTTGAATAGTAACCATTTACTCTCAGTTTCTGTTCTTATTTCATCAGGGACAGTTTGTGGACTGGCATGAGCCATAGGCCACCCTTTAAGGAGGACTTCTATGGTAAAAGGCACTTTTCACTAGACCTAATAAACTTCCAGTTGCTAAATGAGGAAGTTTGTTTTTTTTTTTTTGACAGAATCTTGCTTTGTTGCCCAGGCTGGAGTGCAGTGGCGAGATCTCAGCTCACTGCAACCTCCGCCTCCTGGGTTCAAGTGATTCTCCTGCCTCAGCCTCCTAAGTAGCTGGGACTACAGGTGCACGCCACCACACCTGCCTAATTTTTGTATTATTTTTAGTAGAGATGGGTTTCACCATGTTGGCCATGCTAGTCTTGAACTCCTGACCTCAAATGATCTGCCCGCCTTGGCCTCCCAAAGTGCTGGGATTACAGGCATGAACCACTGTGCCCAGCCCAATGAGGAAACTTTTAAAAAATAATTTGTCATTTTTGCTTTTAGCAAATCACCCTCACGGCGCAGAGGAGTGGGAAGAAGGTGATGCCTTGGAATGGGCCCCTTCGGCTCCTGTCTTCCTCAGAACCATGCCGTCTCAGCTGTTTCCTGTTACCTGGTACCCGGTTCCAGGTAAACAGACTCCTTCACATCTGTGACCTCCACCAACAAGAATCCTCTACCTCACATCTGACCAAACCTGGCTGGTCCCTAAGAACCCTGCTGTGGGATAGATTCTCCCTCCACATGTTCCTGAGGGCTCTGGTCCTTTTTGCTATTGCAGCCTTTGGCGTGCTCCTCTTCCGTTATCCTCTTTCAAAACCCCTGCCCTGTTGAAGTTCATGTTTCCCAACTGCTACCCTCAACCTCCCTCCCTCAGCTTCTTGGAGGTTCCCTTAATTCTTTGACTATGTCAACTCTGAACTCTTTGTCCTTTTCACCATCTTAAGTCTTTCTGTCACCTGGACAACTTCAGCCACCCATGAAGGATGACCCATTTGGCTCTGGGCTCCCAGTTCCTCTACTTCCTCATCTCTTTTGGCCTTCATCACCCTTCCATTTCTGATGAGCTCTCCCAAAGCCATATCCTTGAACTTACCACCTGAAATCACTCAACTTCTGAAATTTAAAAATCAGTTACCCCACTCTTTCACCACAACCTCTTGGCACCTGGCTCTCTCAGTCAGAGCATTCCCCCTGTGTTCTTAGACCTCACAGAAACATCTAGTCCCCTGCCTCCTCTGCTTTTCTAATTTGCCATCAACTGTGCTCCCCCATCCCCACAAACTTCTTACTTTTTCTTCTATCCAGCCTAGACTGTGCCCTATAATTTCAATACTTTAGTTCCTAAGTTTTATGGTCCACTGTTGCACTCAATTCTGGATCATTCAACTGTTCACCTTCTTTTTTCCAGACCAAACCAGGACTGCTGGCTTCCAGTGAAAACAGTAAGTGTGACTGCCACAAGCATGAGTGCCAAATTTATAGTCTCCCACCTCAGCCAGGCCTTCAATGAAGCCAGGTGATCCTATGTTTCTCCAGTCAGCTCTCTCTCGTTCTCTATGGGCACGATCTCAAACCTTCCTCATTCCTCACTTTCTGCTCCATCTCTCTCTCTCTCTCTCTCACTCTCAACAAAATATATTTGCCCTCTTTCCTAAAGAAAGCAGAAGCATCACACAGGAATTCTTCCAACTTTCTGGGATCAAGCCTGTAAGCTTGCTACAGGCTCACTCATTGCTTTCTCTGTCCTGTCTGCTGTAAAGGAGGTTGGGTTCTTCATCCCAATTCTGGCCCATTTCTCCACCAGTAACATGGATCTCAGCCCCTCCCTCCTCTTGTGGGGCCTTATTTCATCCATTATGCCCTCACTCACCTGTATTTTAAAAACATCCTTCAGGAGGAATTTCAAGAACAATATCACTGATGAATATTGATGCAAAAATCCTCAAGAAAATACTAGCAAACTGAATTCAACAACACATTAAAAAGATCACTCATCATGACCAAATGGGATTTATCCCTGGGATGCAAGGATGGTTCAACATATGCAAATCAATTAATGGGATACATCATATCAATGGAATGAAGAATAAAAACCATATGATCATTAAAATTGATGCAGAAAAAGCATTTGATAAAGTTCAACATCTCTTCATGATAAAAACCCTCAAAAACCAGGGTATTGAAGGAACATACCTCAACATAATAAAACTCACATATGACAGACCCACAGCTAGTATTATGCTGAGTGGGGGAAAACTGAAAACCTTTCCTCTTAGATCTGGAACACAACAAGGATGCCCACTGTCACCACTGTTATTCAACATAGTACTGGAAGTCCTAGCTAGAGCAATCAGACAAGAGAAAGAAATAAAGGGCATTCAAATTGGAAAGCAAGAAGTCAAATTATCCTTGTTTGCAGATAATATGGTTTTATATTTGGAAACACCTAACGATGCCACCAAAAACTATTAGAACTGATAAACAAATTCAGTAAAGTTTCAGGATACAAAATTAACATACAAAAATCATTAGCATTTTTCTGTGCCAGCAGTGAACAATCTGAAATAGAAATTGAGAAAGTAATCCCATTTACAATAGCCACAAATAAAGTAAGACACCTAGGAATTAACTTAACCAAATAATTGAAAGATTTCTACAATAAAATCTATAAAACACTGATGTAAGTAATTGAAGAGGACACAGAAAATTGAAGTATATTCCGTGTTCATGGATCGGAAGAGTCAATATTTTTAAAATGTCCATACCATCCAAAGCAATCTACAGATTTAATACAATTCCTACCAAAATACCAGTGACATTCTTCACAGAAATAGAAAAAACAATTCTAAAATTTATATGGAACCACAAAAGACACAGGATAGCCAAACCTATTCTAAGAACAAAACTGGAGGAATCACATTACCTGACTTCAAATTATACTATAGTAGCCAAAACAGCATGGTACTGGCATAAAAACAGACACATAAACCGAACAGACTAGAGAATCCAGAATCAAATCCATACATCTACAGTGAGTTCATTTTCGACAAATGTGCTGAGAATGTACCTTGGGGAAAGGGCAGTCTCTTTGATAAGTGGTGCTTGGGAAACTAGACATCCATATGCCGAAGAATGAAACCAGACCCCTATCTCTCTCCATATACAGAAATGAAATCAAAATAGATAAAAAATTTAAATCTAAGACCTCAAACTATTAAACTCCTACAAGAAAACATCAAGGAAACTCTGTAGGATATTGCACTGGGCAAAGATTTCTTGAGTAATACTTCACAAACACATGCAACCAAAGCAAAACTGGAAAATGGCATCACACCAAGTTAAACAGCTTCTGCACAGCAAAGGAAACAGTCAACAAAGTGAAGAGACAATCCACAGGGTAAATTTTCAAACTACCCATCTGACAAGGAATTAATAACCAGTATATATAAGGAGCTCACACAACTCTATAGGAAAAAATCTAATAATCCAACTAAAAAATGGGGAAAATATCTGAATAGACATTTCTCAAAAGAAGACATACAAATGACAAACAGGTATATTAAAAGGTACTCAATATCATTGATCATCAGAGAAATGCAAATCAAAACTACAATGAAATATCATCTCACCCTAATTAAAATGACTTTTATCCAAAAGTCAGGCAATAACAAACTCCGGCGGGGATGTGGAGAAAAGAAAACCCTTGTACACTGTTGGTGATAATGTAAATTAGTACAATCACTATGGAGAACAATTTGTAGGTTCCTCTAAAAACCAAAAATAGGCTGGGCGTGGTGGTTCACGCCTGTAATCCCAGCACTTTGGGAAGCTGAGGTGGGTCGATTGCCTGAGGTCAGGAGTTTGACAGCAGCCTGGCCAACATACTGAAACCCTGACTCTACTAAAAATACAAAAAATTAGCTGGGCGTGGTGGCAGGTGCCTGTAATCTCAGCTACTCAGGAAGCTGAGGCAGGAGAATCACTTAAACTGGGGAGGCAGAGGTTGCAGTGAGCTGAGATCGCACCACTGCACTCCAGCCTGGGGGACAAGAGTGAGACTCTGTCTCAAAACAACAACAACAACAAAAACCTAAAAATAGTGCTACCATATGTTCCAACAATCCTACCCCTAGATAGATACTCAAAAGAAAGGAAATCAGTATATTGAAGAAATCAGTATATCTTTACTCCCATGTTTATTGCAGCATTATTCACAATAGCCAAGATTTGGAAGCAACCTAAGCGTCCATCAACAAACAAATGGATAAAGAAAATGTGGTACATATACACAATAGAGTACCATTCAGCCGTAAAAAGAATGAGATCTTGTCAATTTGCAACAACATAGATAGAACCAGAGGTCGTTATGTTAAGTGAAATAATCCAGGCACAGAAAGACAAACTTTATGTGTTCTCACTTATTTGTGGGAGCTAAAGATTAAAACAATTGAACTCATAGAGATAGAGAATAGAAGGATAGTTACCAGAGGCTGGGAAGGGTAGTGGCAGGTTGGGGGTGGAAAATGGGGATGGTTAATGGGTACAAAAGGTAATTAGGAAGAATAAATAAGACCTACTATTTGAAAGCACAACAGAGTGGCTATAGTAAAAAATAACTTAATTGTATATTTTAAAATAACTAAAAGAGTATAATTGGACTGTTTGTAACACAAAGGATAAATGCTTGAGGTAATGAATGCCCCATTTACCCTAATGTGATTATTACACTTTGCATGCCTGTATCAAAATATCTCATGTACTCCATACATAGATATACCTACTGTATACCCACAAAAATTTAAAAAGTTCAAACTTAGAGATATGAGTAATCAAATAAATGGGATATTCTTAACATCTGTATCAGTTAAGCCTCTTAGTTATAAACAGGAGAAACCTGCTGTAGATGGCTTAAGGAGAAAAAGGGTTTATTAAGGAAAACATAATTAGATAACACAATCTCCCTAAAGACAGAGAACCAGGCTTGGAAGCCAGGGAGGTAGGAACATGTGCAAATCATATGACCAGCCCACTCCAGGAGAGCACTGACACTGCAGCCCACACTACCGGTGGGGCCAGCTTCACAAGCCTGTGGCCCAGCTGCAAAAGAGGCTTGGGAAAAAGTTTATGGTTCCGACTTTGGGGAGGTAGAAAATTCCCAAACAAAAGAAGGGTGTTTAAAGGTGCTGAATAGACAAGAAGAATGTTGAATGTCCACTACAGTCCACCCCTTGGCTGTTTAACACCTAATTACACTCTTTTTCCTTACTTAACTTCAAAATGCAAATATCATCAACCACCACAAACACTTCCATTTAGCACAATACATCTATCCATCACACAAACAAAATTAAATTCATGATATTCTCCGAAGGGAAGTTCAGCATCTGTAGAAGAAAGAGGTTCAGACCTCATTTTGTTCCATCATGATCCTCTCTTGATGTACTGAAACCTGTGGAGGCATTGGCATGGTAACCATGATAACACATTCTGGGTTAAAAAGTAAGGGAAGATAGGGCAGCCAAGATGGCCGAATAGGAACAGCTCCAGTCTACAGCTCCCAACGTGAGCGACACAGAAGACAGGTGGTTTCTGCATTTCCATCTGAGACTTAAATGTCCCTGTCTGACAGCTTT
Source organism: Pan troglodytes (assembly GCF_028858775.2). NCBI lineage: Eukaryota > Metazoa > Chordata > Mammalia > Primates > Hominidae > Pan > Pan troglodytes. The sequence continues at coordinate 46,255,749 of NC_086015.1, forward strand.
GAAGAGAGCAGTGGTTCTCCCAGTACGCAGCTGGAGATCTGAGAACTGGCAGACTGCCTCCTCAAGTGGGTCCCTGACCCCTGACCCCCGAGCAGCCTAACTGGGAGGCACCCCCCAGTAGGGGCAGACTGACACCTCACACGGCCGGGTACTCCTCTGAGACAAAACTTCCAGAGAAACGATCAGACAGCAGCATTCGCGGTTCACGAAAATCTGCGTTCTGCAGCCACCGCTGCTGATACCCAGGCAAACAGGGTCTGGAGTGGACCTCTAGCAAACTCCAACAGACCTGCAGCTGAGGGTCCTGTCTGTTAAAAGGAAAACTAACAAACAGGAAGGACATCCACACCAAAAACCCATCTGTACAACACCATCATCAAAGACCAAAAGTAGATAAAACCACAAAGATGGGGAAAAACAGAGCAGAAAAACTGGAAACTCTAAAAAGCAGAGCACCTCTCCTCCTCCAAAGGAACACAGTTCCTCACAAGCAACAAAACAAAGCTTGGTGGAGAATGACTTTGACGAGTTGAGAGAAGAAGGCTTCAGACGATCAAACTACTCCGAGCTACAGGAGGAAATTCAAACCAAAGGCAAAGAAGTTAAAAACTTTGAAAACAATTTAGACAAATGGATAACTACAATAATCAATACAGAGAAGTGCTTAAAGGAGCTGATGGAGCTGAAAGCCAAGGCTCGAGAACTACATGAAGAATGCAGAAGCCTCAGGAGCTGATGCGATCAACTGGAAGAAAGGGTATCAGTGATGGAAGATGAAATGAATGAAATGAAGTGAGAAGGGAAGTTTAGAGAAAAAAGAATAAAAAGAAATGAACAAAGCCTCCAAGAAATATGGGACTATATGAAAAGACCAAATCTATGTCTGATTGGTGTACCTGAAAGTGACGGAGAGAATGGAACCAAGTTGGAAAACATTCTGCAGGATATTATCCTGGAGAACTTCCCCAATCTAGCAAGGCAGGCCAACATTCAGATTCAGGAAATACAGAGAATGCCACAAAGATACTCCTCGAGAAGAGCAACTCCAAGACACATAATTGTCAGATTCACCAAAGTTGAAATGAAGGAAAAAATGTTAAGGGAAGCCATAGAGAAAGGTCGGGTTACCCACAAAGGGAAGCCCATCAGACTAACAGTGGATCTCTCGGCAGAAACTCTACAAGCCAGAAGAGAGTGGGGGCCAATATTCAACATTCTTAAAGAAAAGAATTTTCAACCCAGAATTTCATATCCAGCCAAACTAAGCTTCATAAGTGAAGGAGAAATAACATACTTTACAGACAAGCAAATGCTGACAGATTCTGTCACCACCAGGCCTGCCCTAAAAGAGCTCCTGAAGGAAGCACTAAACATGGAAAGGAAAAACCGGTACCAGCCACTGCAAAATCATGCCAAATTGTAAAGACCATCGAGACTAGGAAGAAACTGCGTCAACTAACGAGCAAAATAACCAGCTAACATCATAATGACAGGATCACATTCACACATAACAATATTAACTTTAAATGTAAATGGACTAAATGCTCCAATTAAAAGACACAGACTGGCAAATTGGATAAAGAGTCAAGACCCATCAGTGTGCTGTATTCAGGAAACCCATCTCACGTGCAGAGACACACATAGGCTCAAAATAAAAGGATGGAGAAAGAGCTACCAAGCAAATGGAAAACAAAAAAAGGCAGGGGTTGCAATCTTAGTCTCTGATAAAACAGACTTTAAACCAACAAAGATCAAAAGAGACAAAGAAGGCCATTACATAATGGTAAAGGGATCAATTCAACAAGAAGAGCTAACTATCCTAAATATATATGCACCCAACACAGGAGCACCCAGATTCATAAAGCAAGTCCTGAGTGACTTACGAAGAGACTTAGACTCCCGCACAATAATAATGGGAGACTTTAACACCCCACTGTCAACATTAGACAGATCAACAAGATAGAAAGTTAACAAGGATACCCAGGAATTGAACTCAGCTCTGCACCAAGCGGACCTAATAGACATCTACAGAACTCTCCACCCCAAATCAACAGAATATACATTTTTTTTCAGCACCACACCACACCTATTCCAAAATTGACCACATAGTTGGAAGTAAAGCTCTCCTCAGCAAATGTAAAAGAACAGAAATTATAACAAACTGTCTCTCAGACCACAGTGCAATCAAACTAGAACTCAGGATTAAGAAACTCACTCAAAACTGCTCAACTACATGGAAACTGAACAACCTGCTCCTGAATGACTATGGGTACGTAACAAAATGAAGGCAGAAATAAAGACGTTCTTTGAAACCAATGAGAAAAAAGACACAACATACCAGAATCTCTGGGACACATTCAAAGCAGTGTGTAGAGGGAAATTTATAGCACTAAATGCCCACAAGAGAAAGCAGGAAAGATCCAAAATTGACACCCTAACATCACAATTAAAAGAACTAGAAAAGCAAGAGCAAACACATTCAAAAGCTAGCAGAAGGCAAGAAATAACTAAAATCAGAGCAAAACTGAAGGAAATAGAGACACAAAAAACCCTTCAAAAAATTAATGAATCCAGGAGCTGGTTTTTTGAAAGGATCAACAAAATTGATAGACTGCTAGCAAGACTAATAAAGAAAAAAAGAGAGAAGAATCAAATAGATGCAATAAAAAATGATAAAGGGGATATCACCACCGATCCCACAGAAATACAAACTACCATCAGAGAATACTACAAACACCTCTACGCAAATAAACTAGAAAATCTAGAAGAAATGGATAAATTCCTCGACACATACACCCTCCCAGGACTAAACCAGGAAGAAGTTGAATCTCTGAATAGACCAATAACAGGCTCTGAAATTGTGGCAATAATCAATAGCTTACCAACCAAAAAGAGTCCAGGACCAGATGGATTCACAGCTGAATTCTACCAGAGGTACAAGGAGGAACTGGTACCATTCCTTCTGAAACTATTCCAATCAATAGAAAAAGAGGGAATCCTACCTAACTCATTTTATGAGGCCAGCATCATCCTGATACCAAAGCTGGGCAGAGACACAACCAAAAAAGAGAATTTTAGACCAATATCCTTGATGAACATTGATGCAAAAATCCTCAATAAAATACTGGCAAACTGAATCCAGCAGCACATCAAAAAGCTTATCCAACATGATCAAGTGGGCTTCATCCCTGGGATGCAAGGCTGGTTCAATATACGCAAATCAATAAATGTAATCCAGCATATAAACAGAACCAAAGACAAAAACCACATGATTATCTCAATAGATGCAGAAAAGGCCTTTGACAAAATTCAACAACCCTTCATGCTAAAAACTCTCAATAAATTCAGTATTGATGGGACGTATCTCAAAATAATAAGAGCTATCTATGACAAACCCACAGCCAATATTATACTGAATGGCAAAAACTGGAAGCATTCCCTTTGAAAACTGGCACAAGACAGGGATGCCCTCTCTCACCACTCCTATTCAACATAGTGTTGGAAGTTCTGGCCAGGGCAATTAGGCAGGAGAAGGAAATAAAGTGTATTCAATTAGGAAAAGAGGAAGTCAAATTGTCCCTGTTTGCAAACGACATGATTGTATATCTAGGAAACCCCATTGTCTCAGCCCAAAATCTCCTTAAGCTGATAAGCAACTTCAGCAAAGTCTCAGGATACAAAATCAATGTACAAAAATCACAAGCATTCTTATACACCAATAACAGACAAACAGAGAGCCAAATCATGAGTGAACTCCCATTCACAATTGCTTCAAAGAGAATAAAATACCTAGGAATCCAACTTACAAGGGACGTGAAGGACCTCTTCAAGGAGAACTACAAACCACTGCTCAATGAAATTAAAGAGGATACAAACAAATGGAAGAACATTCTATGCTCATGGGTAGGAAGAATCAATATCGTGAAAATGGCCATAATACCCAAGGTAATTTATAGATTCAATGCCATACCCATCAAGCTACCAATGACTTTCTTCACAGAATTGGAAAAAACTACTTTCAAGTTCATATGGAACCAAAAAAGAGCCCGCATCGCCAAGTCAATCCTAAGCCAAAAGAACAAAGCTGGAGGCATCACGCTACCTGACTTCAAACTATATGACAAGGCTACAGTAACCAAAACAGCATGGTACTGGTACCAAAACAGAGATATAGATCAATGGAACAGAACAGAGCCCTCAGAAATAACGCTGCATATCTACAACTATCTGATCTTTGACAAACCTGAGAAAAACAAGCACTGGGGAAAGGATTCCCTATTTAATAAATGGTGCTGGGAAAACTGGCTAGCCATATGTAGAAAGCTGAAACTGGATCCCTTCCTTACACCTTATACAAAAATTAATTCAAGATGGATTAAAGACTTAAACGTTAGACCTAAAACCATAAAAACCCTAGAAGAAAACCTAGGCATTACCATTCAGGACATAGGCATGGGCAAGGACTTCATTTCTGAAACACCAAAAGCAATGGCAACAAAAGCTAAAATTGACAAATGGGATCTAATTAAACTAAAGAGCTTCTGCACAGCAAAAGAAACTACCATCAGACTGAACATGCAACCCATAAAATGGGAGAAAATTTTCGCAACCTACTTATCTGACAAAGGGCTAATATCCAGAATCTACAATTAAGTCAAACAGATTTACAAGAAAAAAACAAACAACTCCATCAAAAAGTGGGTGAAGGACATGAACAGACACTTCTCAAAAGAAGACATTTATGCAGGCAAAAAACACATGAAAAAATGCTCACCATCACTGGCCATCAGAGAAATGCAAATCAAAACCACAATGAGATACCATCTCACACCAGTTAGAATGGCAATCATTAAAAAGTCAGGAAACAACAGGTGCTGGAGAGGATGTGGAGAAATAGGAACACTTTTACACTGTTGGTGGGACTGTAAACTAGTTCAACCATTGTGGAAGTCAGTGTGGCGATTCCTCAGGGATGTAGAACTAGAAATACCATTTGACCCAGCCATCCCATTACTGGGTATATACCCAAAGGACTATAAATCATGCTGCTATAAAGACACATGCACACGTATGTTTACTGCGGCACTATTCACAATAGCAAAGACTTGGAACCAACCTAAATGTCCAACAATGATAGACTGGATTAAGAAAATGTGGCACATATACAGCATGGAATACTATGCAGCCATAAAAAATGATGAGTTCATGTCCTTTGTAGGGACATGGATGAAATTGGATATCATCATTCTCAGTAAACTATTGCAAAGACAAAAAACCAAACACCACATGTTCTCACTCATAGGTGGGAATTGAACAGTGAGAACACATGAACACAGGAAGGGGAACATCACACTCGGGACAGTTGTGGGGTGGGGGGAGGGGGGAGGGATTGCATTAGAAGATATACCTAATGCTAAATGACGAGTTAATGGGTGCAGCACACCAGCATGTCACATGTATACATATGTAACTAACCTGCACATTGTGCACATGTACCCTAAAACTTAAAGTATAATAATAAAATAATTTTAAAAAAGAAAACTTGAATAGTCTATACCCAGATATAAAAAAAAAAGTAAGGGAAAACCAATTGTGCCTACTATTAAGTTATTATCTCTTATCTCCAAATTCACCATTTTATGCCCTCCTGGGGCTAGGACTGTACCACGCTTCCACGTCAGAGGCTGCCAATAGGGACATCACTGGGGGCTGGAGGAGAGAGAGGAGACATGTTTCTTCCTGTCTGTGTGCTGTTCCGGTCAGTGTCCTCCCAGCAACTCCTTCACCCAACAACAGCATTTGGTTTCGGTCTGTAGTTTCCCCCTCATTCCTAGAATGTGCCTTATCACGCCTTCCCCCTGCCCCGCTCAGTGGCAACAGCCAGGTAACACACTAGCCTCAGAGCTTTGGGTTCCACCTGCTCCGTACCACTCCTCTAAGCTTCTCAGTGTATTAATCCCAAACATTTCGCTTTGTTCCTCCAGCCCTAGAGAGGCAAGGACTCTGATTCCTGCCACTGCGAGTACTATGTTATCTCAATGTTCCTTTTTGCTTTTTCAGTCTTCCAACACCAGTTTAAGTAATTCTCTGCATTCCCTAGGTTGAACAAAAGCCAGAGTGGTAGTCCTTGTTACTGATTAGTAATTGTGACTTCACTCCTCTACCACCTATTTCATGTTCCCTTTGTCCTCAGCTGCTCAGAATTCTTTACTCAGTGGGAAGAATACAAATTTTCATTTCAGAAAGATCTGAACCATAGGTGGCCGAGCATATGTGAACTTGCAAGGAACATGGAAGGCGTAGTGAAGCAAGGAAATAATGATTACCAAGTATGGCCTCATGACCTGTTCAGAAACAGGGACTATAGTGCATTGTTGTGATTACGTATATAAACTGTAGGGTGGAAGTGGGAAGACTAGTTAGGAGGCTTTTACAGTAACCCAGGGGGAGGGAGAGTAATGGCCCAGACCAAGGTGGCAACAGTGGAAGTGGTGAAAAGTAAGTGGATTCTAAACACATTTTGAAGCCGACAAGATATGCTGATGGATTAGATGAAAGGTGTAAAGGGAAGGGGGGAGTCAAAGATTGTTCCAAGGATTTGGGCCTGAGCAATGGGAAGGATGGAGCTGCCATCAACTGAGTTGGGGAAGGCATTAGGTAGAGGAAATTTGAAGGGAAAGTCAAGAGTTCATTTGGATATATTGAGATTGAGATGCCTGTTAGCTATCCAAGTGAAAATGATCCCTACAGCTTTGCCTTTGGAACAGATCTGTCACCTCCCACTAGAATGAGAAAGCCCTGATGTCAGTCTCCTTGTCTCATTTCAGCATCTTTAGTGCTCAGCACAGTGCCTGGACCATGATCATTTCAGTAAATAGCTTTGGAATGAATGAATGAATGAATGAGTAAATGAATGAATGAATAAAAAAATGAAAAACTTTGGGGGTTCTCATATAGGCCAAAGTTTGTCTTATCCAGGTTCCAACTCCACCATTCTTTTCCAGAAAGAATAAGATAATCATTTTATTCTGCACACTGTGGCCAATATTCACTGGAAACCTGTCTTGTTAGTTTACTAATTGTAGATGAAATCTTTCTCCCTTCAAGTGGAGAAATCCCTCAGAGAGACAAGAGCCTTCCTCCCTCCTGTTAGAAGCATGTCTCAGCCTGGATTCAGCTGGAGACTTGTTCCGACTAGAAGATAGGGCTTTGACAATGGTCTCAGGTCTGGGAGAGTCTGAGGGCATGGTGTGTGCAGTAGAATCCTCTTCTTCTCTTCTTCCCTGTACATGGGTGTGTTTTTTTGTGTTGTGGCTTCTCATAGGAAACCTGAGGTAGACCCAGAACAGTTTCCCTTGGAGCTTCTCTCTCTGCCCAAGTTCAAATCCCAGTAATTACGGAGTCCCAATTCAGTACTTTGATAGGAAGCAAAAGTAAGGTTCATCCTCTCCCCAGTGTCCAGTATAGAACAGGAGGCATTCATTTGGACAGTTTCACCCTAATTCAGCCACAGTTAGGACTCCCGCGTCAGGCTGCCTCTATAGTGCGCTGCCTGTCTCCCTGCACCCTGACCTCTGGCATCCCCTCCTTTGAGGAGACTTTCATAACTCCCGATTTTGGTTTATGAGTCGTTGCTATGCAGGGAGAAACACAGGAGGTGAAGGTGAAGGTGGGGAGTTGATTTGCTATTAACAAACTTCTGTATCTTGATTTTATGTTCAAAATACATGATTACATGTACTCGATGGAACTTAACATTTTTGCTTATTTGGAATTGTTTTTTTTCTTTCTGTTTTTCTTCACTCAAATCTGGAAAGCATAAGGTGCTCACTAATTAGAGGTAACCATAGTTACCAAGTTGTCTTCAAAATACCCCTAAGAGTTCCTTTTTATTTTTTGAGTTCTTATTCTGCAAAAAGCATTTCACTTGTCAGTCTTCTTTGTTCTCTTTTCAGTTTCATGGGGTGATGTTCCAAACCTGGAAGACTTTTGGTAGCTCTGTTAAAAGTTCAAAAGTAAAATAATGAAATAAACTACCTATTCTTAGAAAATAGTCCCATGCCTAAAATTATCTGGTTTTAAAATTTCAGCTGACTGGGTAGCAACGAGAAATAGACCAGAATCCTGCAAATTTCAATGTGTATACAGTAGCTTCCCGTTATCTGCAATTTTGCTTTCTGTGATTTCAGTGACACATGGTCAACTGTGGTCTGAAGACATTAAATGGAGAATCCAAGAAATAAACAATTCACAAGTTTTAAATTGAGTACTGTTTTGAGTAGTGTGATGAAATCTTGTGCCTGCCTGCTCCGTCCTGCCTGGGAAATAAATCCTCCCTTTGTCCAGCAAGATCCATGCTGCATATGCTATCCACTCATTAGTTACTTAGTAGCTGTTTCGGTTATCAGATCTAAAAAACACAGGATGTATAAGGTTCAGTACCACCCGCAGTTTCAGACATCCACCTGCGGTTTTGGAACGTATCCCCCATGGATAAGGGTGAAAATACTGTACAGCTAAAATCCTCAACAGAGAGAAGCTGGCACCGGGAGGAGTGTTTTCTAAAATTTCCACTTGAGGGCGCTGTCGTCTTCTGTAAGGGTAGAACCGACGTATTTTTTCCCGTTAGGTTAGTTACTGCATGTGAAAAACTTCACTGACACCCAGGTTTCGGTTTGCTGCAGTGGTGATTAGAGGTCTCTTAGAGACTGGCACACTAGGCAGCCACCTGGTTGGCCTCCCCTTCATTCAGTCAGCTCTGCCATTCAGCTTTCTTCCAGCCTCTGCACATTACCTGTCCTAGTTCTTGTTTTATTGTACTGCCACTCAACTTTTCTGAATCTCCCACTTGGCTGTGTCTCTGTACCTGCTAAATCAACACAGTGCCTGGCATACAGGTGCATTTCAGTGCATGCTGGTGAGACAGCGAAGGGCTTGAAACAGTCCACAAAAGTTGATGCAGGAGAGCAGTACAATCCTTTCTGGAGTGGGACTCAGAGAAAGATGATGCATGTTGAAGTCATTCCAGCAGCAGTCCAGGGGAGTTGGGGCAGGTAAGGCTTGAACAACTGCTGATTGTGTCTGTTTCTATTTGCCCAGACTGGCATGTGAGCCACAGGAAGGAAAAGATAGAAAGATGCTAGTCTTAGAGCTTGATTAGATGTGACTCTTTCCACTTGTCAGTAACTCTTATTCCCTCTGGAGATTTTCCAAACCAGAAGTGTCTTGGGAATCACATATATGAAAGAACCCAAAACTAAGATAATAAAATAAACCACCCATTCTTAGAGAAGAGCCTTATGCCATGAGTTACTGGGTCTTAACATTTCAGTACCTCTTGACCTAATATTTCAGCAAGATATTAGAGTTTCAGCAGAAATTGCCAGGCCCTGGAAGGCTGAGAAAAGGCAGGGAAGCCCTGAAGGCTGTGGCTGGAGCCTTTCTCAAAGATAGGTGGCAGGTGGACAGACAGAGAAGGAGTCTAGGCAGGCACAGCCAGACCCAATTGCTCAGATTGGGCTGAGGTCTTGGGTGAATGGCAGGAAGGAGAGAAGCCAAGGAAAAGGGAAAGGAGGGGAGTTGACAGAAGATCAAAGCAAGGACCCCAAGGCAGGGTGGATCAGGGCAGAAGAGGCTTCAGCCAGGGCTTGGACAGATGAACCTGGGCCAGAGGCTGGGGAAGCAGGAAAGAGCTGGCCGTAGAAAGACCTAATGAACCAAGAGGCAGCTGCATGGCTGAAGCTGAGTGGTGCCCACGTGGTTACCTTTTGGAAGTGGTTGGTTTCAATGTCTCCCGAAGCTGGGGTTGCAAATATAACACAAATGTGTGAGACTGGCCTGTGAGAGAGGGCATGCCTGTCTAGAGGGGCAGCCAAGTGTTGGCCTCCACATTGTCACCATGCAGAAATGCAGGCTCATCATTGCCAGATTTTCAGAAGAAGATGGGATTTCATTGTGAAATTTCTATATTGAAAGACACTGGTGTTCTGATTCTAGGTAAGATGGGATAAGTGCACTCCAACCATCATTTCTGTTGGTCATAACTCCAGGAGAGAAAGTTTAGAACAGCTATTTGAGGACGGTGAAAAGAAAACAGCAGAAGGAATATTGGTGAAGAACACAGAATTTGAAGTACATCAAACCAGTAGTGAGTTTATCACTTTCCCCACTCTTGTATCCCTTGGTTTGAACTTAACAGAGCTAGAAACTGGAAGTGGGATCTGGGGCACAGACAGCTCCAGGAGAAGTTCTTTAGTTCTGGCCCAAGGAGTGAAAAGGGGAACTCCTAATATCCAGAGAGATCATGACCATTCTCTCTCTCTTCTCTTTTTTAAAAAAATTATTATCTTTCTCTGTTTCTCATGCCACAGGCCCTGGGCAAACCCACACCTGTAGGGTCAGCAGTCAGTAACGGGACTGACAGCAGCCAAAACTCTGAGGCAGTGTAAACTTGTTCTTTGTTCAGAAGAACTGTGATCACACGGTGGGTGAGACTAGCTTCCATTGATATTTTTGTCTCTCTCTCTTCTCCTGCCACTTGGACCTGAACATAGGCTACAAACATAGACGTGTGTAGAACAGAGTAACCAGAACCCCAATTTGGGGTGGAGGATCAAAAAGGGGAGCCTCAGGGAACTGAGAGTACCAGGGAGATTACAGAGAGGGTGGAGCTCAGGGAAGTGACTCCATACGGTTATTTATGAATTCCAGGGCTCACTTCCAAGCCATACATGTTTGGATCTGGTTTTAATGAGGATACCAAGACCTTTGAGAACGGAAGTAATGGAGAGGTCATCACCTGGTTCCTAGACTGGCTTCTGGGTGGTGCACACCTGAAATGGAGACAAAAAGCAGTTTGAAAACTGAGTGGATGTTGACATCACAGCGCACAGAAGGTGGGTTGGAACTTGCAAACTGAACCTAACCATGTCCATCACCTGCTAAAACAAAATATTAACATTTTTCATAATATTTAAACAAGATCCAGAGTCTCACCAAATAATATCTAAATTGTTCAGGATAAAATAAAAAAATACTGAGCATACAAAGAACTATAACAATTTAGGTGACCTTCGCCTTTATCCCCTGCTGTGCATTGCAGGTTCTGTGTCGTTCTCCAACTGCTCCCCATCCCACCCCAATTTTCTTTGAAAAAGACAATCCACAGACAAAAATGATGAGATTTCACAGATGTTGGAATTAGAAGACACAGGCTTTGAAGCAGCTATTATAAAAGTGCTCAAATGAGCAATTGTGAATATTCTTGAAACAAATATTAACATACAAAATCTTAGTAAGGAAATAGAAGATATAAGTGGAAATTTGAGAACTTAGAAATATCAGAACCAAACCAAGAAATTCACTGGTGGACTCATTACCAGAATGGAAATGATAGAAGAAAGAGTCAGTGAACTTAAAAGTAGATAAATAGAAATTATTCACTGTAAACCATAGAGACAAAAAATAGAATAAAAAAAAAGAACAGGCCTCTCTGACATATGCAACAACAACAAAAGGTCTACCATTTATGTCATCAAGAGCCCAGAAAGGGAGATGAAAGACAGTGATGCTGAAAAACATTTAAATAATGTTTTTAAATGTCCCAAGTTTGGTGAAAGATATAAACTTACACCTTCAAGACTTGAATAAACCCCCAACAGGGTAAACACAAAGAAATCTACATCCAGACACATCATAATCAAACTACTGAAAGCTAAAGACAAAGCAAAAATCTTGAAAGTAGCCAGAGAAAAATGACTCATTATCTGTGGGGCACAATGATATGAATGACTGCAGATTTCTCATCAGAAACCATGAAGGCCACAGGTAGTGATACAGTATTTTATTTATTTATTTATTTATTATTATTTTTTAAGAAAGGGTCTCACTCTGTTGCCCAGGCTGGAGTGCAGTGGTGCAAACACGGCTCACTATAGCCTCAACCTCCCAGGCTCAAGTGATCCTCTTGTCTCAGCACCCCAAGTTAGCTGGGACTACAGCCACATGCACCACCATGCCCAGCTAATTTTGGTATTTTCTGTAGAGACTGGGTTTCACTGTGTTGCCCAGGCTGGTCTCGAACTCCTGAGCTCAAGCAATCCATCCACCTTGGCTTCCCAAAGTGCTGGGATTACAGGTGTGAGCCACCGATCCAAGCCTGTGACACAGTATTTATAAAGTGCTGAAAGAAAATAACTGTTAACCTAGAATTCAAAATCCAGCAAAAATATCCTTTAGGGATGAAGGCAAAATAAAGACATTCTCAGATGAAGGAAAACTAGAAGAATTCATAGAAGCAAATCTGTTCTAAAGGAACTGATACAGTTCTCCTGATAGAGGGTATGGTTCCATCCTAGCAGCTGAACTTGTGGCCCTTCTGTATTATCCCTACCTTGTTGAGCCTAAAGGTTGCCACTCGGTGTAAAGAATGGACTACCCATGTGACTGAATCTATCATTTTCTATTTATAAGGTAAATGCAGAGATTTCAGACTACAAAGTGACCTTCATAGGCCAATGGTGTTTCTGGAAACCTGTGAGCAGAAAAAGGACTTCCACTCTGAGGGGTGGCAGCATAGTCACTTGGCTGGGGCAACTGGTCTCTTTGGCAATAACTGCTTATCAGAGAGGTTCCCATGGCATCCAGGCCCTGCAGGGTGCTGTTGAGACCCTGTCAGGTGAGAACAAAATGGCAGTAGTGTGGCCCAGGCTCCCATACTGAGGACGGAAGGCACCGGAAGACAGTAGACACTGGTCCAAAACCTGCAGGTGTGCACAGCAGATGGAAAACTCCTTTCTGCCAGCAGAGGTGATATTTTCAGGGGGCTTCGTGGCTTTAGTGAGAGAGAACCAAGGAACTGGAAAGGATGGACACTGTGGGTGGCCACACACAAACCTCGGCGACTGGCAAAATCATCTGAGGAGAATTGGATTGTTTCCTTGGCAAACGAAGTGGTTGAAGAACTATTTTTATGGCTGTTCTTATGATTCTGTGTCTCACTGTAGACTGGCACAGCCTAGAGAACATGCGCTATGGTTGTTATAAGGACAATCTACAAATATTACAAGTAATTTGGAGAAGAGAAAGAAAAACACCTGTGATCCTATAACCCTGGCATGACTATCATCATTTTCACATAATCTCATTCATTGGAAAATAAACTTAATATGAGGTTGAATGAGCTGAGAGGACCTTTTCACTTTACATGGGTCACGATTATTTTCAATGTTTCTACATTGTCCTCATACTCATCACTTAAATAACTGCTTGATTAAATGGATGCACTTAACTAATTCTGTGTACATTAATTTCCTTAACAGCTACCCCTCACTGTGGAACACTTAGGTTGTTTCCACTTCTCTAATATTCTGAGTAAGTGCAATGAACATCATCAATGCTCCTCTTTTTCCTTCTTTGAGATTGTCAAGCCTTTCTGGATTTTTTTTTTTTTTTTTTTTTTTTAGGTGGAGTTTCACTCTTGTTGCCCAGGCTGGAGTGCAATGGTGCGATCTCGGCTCGCTGCAACCTCCACCTACCAGGTTCAAGTGATTCTCCTGCCTCAGCCTCCCGAGTAGCTGGGATTACAGGCATGCACCACCAAGTCCAGCTAATTTTGTATTTTTAGTAGAGATGGGGTTTCTCCACGTTGGTCAGGCTGGTTTCAAACTCCTGACCTCAGATGATCCGCCCATCTTGGCCTCCCACAGTGCTGGATTACAGGCATGAGCCATCGCGCCAGCCACCATTCTGGATTTTAACTGCAGCAAAAGAAATAGGGCTGGATGTGCATGTGTGTGGGTGTGCGCGTGTGTTTGGGTGGGTGTACTTTAGTGCATACCACCACTCTCCACAGATGCCGTGCACGCTGCCAGCCATTTTTTTGTGTGAGTGCTCTGTTTTCCAATTTATGCCTATCTTGGGGGGACTTGGCCGTGTCACTGAGCCTGCTTTACTTCTCTGATTTTTAAAACAAATGGTCTGATGAAACTGCTTCTAAAGCCAGTCTGTGACCTGAGTAGCAGGGATCCTGACAGATTTTTCCCTAATTGATTAATTAATGAACTAATTAATTAAGTGAATATTTTCTGAGTATCTACTATGTGCCAACCCTGTATTAAGTGTTAGGAATATAGCAATAAACACAGCAGATGAAAATCCCTGTCCTAATAAGAGTTGACAGAACTTTGGTGTTCTGTATTCATTGGTGAGACAGAATCAATGAATAAATACATATACAATGTAATTCCAAGAGATGATAAACATGCGAAGAAAAGTAAAGCAGGGAAGGGGAGAGAGGGTAATGGAGGAAATTTTTTTTTCTTAAAAGAATTTTTTTTTTTTTAGAAATAATGTCTCGCTATGTTGCCCAGGCTGGACTTCAACTTCTTGGCTCAAGTGATCCTCCCACCTCAGTCTCTCGAATAGCTGGGACTATATAGGCATGGGCCATTGTGCCCAGTTCAGAGGAACCTTTTCAGAGAGGATGGTCAGGACAGCCTCTTTGAGCAGGTAATTTTGGGGTTGAATGAGCTGACAGGTCCAGCCGTGCTTTTGGGAGGGAGAGTGAGCCGGGCAGAGGGAACAGTGGTGCAAAGGCTCTGAGTTAGGAGTGAGTTTTGTGTTTTGAAGGAATAGCAAAGAATGCAGTGAGGCTGGAGTGAAATGAGTGAAGAGGGCAGTGATGAGATGAAGTCAGAGAGGTGGGGGTGATGATGAGGCTGTCTGGGGGAGGTCTGTCCAGTGTGGGCCTTGGGGATGGTGGGGAGTCCAGGGCAGGTGCTCTCTCATCTGGGACCCCCTGATCCTAGTTCTGTGGGAAGATATAGATCAGAGCAGGAGACAGACACAAACAGATCATTTTAATATCTGGTGAGAGATGTTTTCGGAACCTAGAACCCAGGGGAAATTAGTGAGGCAACGATTTTCTCTCTTTCTGCTTGACTTCTGCTTTATTTATCTTCAGGACTAGCCATAATTTGAAGATGCTGGAAAAAAATATTCACAGTCTCTGGAAATCTAGCAAAGTGATCAGGATTCTTTCCTTTGGCACTTCAAAGCAGAGTCAACAAAAAAAGTTGGGGGCGTTTTTTTGTGGTTATATGTTAAAAGTAAGAATGAACTTACACTGTCTTTCTTCCATTTTTCTTTCCTTATACCTGGGTTTGGCTGAGCCTGAGAGCAAAGATTGCCATTTGGGTTCAGTAGGTTGCTGACAAATTAAGTAAAGATTCCCTCATTTGTGGGTCAGATGTCTTACAGCCTGGTTTTGGTGAAGCAAATCTTGGGAGAGTGAATCTTGTCCACCCTCTGGCTGCTGGCCACATGGAGATGTTAGTAATTGCAGGTCAGATCTCCTAAGCCAAAGGTCCAGAGGTATCAGCGAATGCAGGGACTACCAGGCAATTCTTCATGTCTCAGCCTGGCAAGGAGTTAATTCCAGAGAGAGCTGCAGGTTCCGTCACTAATTCATTGTGTGATCTTGGGCAAGTTTATTATTTGTAAAATGGGAGTGGAGGTAGGATAGGGTGTGGGCTGAGCCAGAATGATAGCCATTGCTCTCTTCAGCTTTTAAATTCCAGTGGGTCAACAAAAAGGAAGCTTCTGAGCAGCCTTAATTGGCAGAGCTGAGGACACAAACAGCAGGAATAGCTGTAGAGGGATATGGCCTGGGTGGAGTTCCTGCAAGCCCAAGGGTTTCCAGGATAGCTAGTAGGAAAAGAATGGTTAGCGAGGGGAAGAGGGTTGGAGGGGGAAAAGGTTGGGACTGATCTTGCCCAGGATCACACAGCTGGGTAGAGGAGGAGGAGGAGGAGGGCAGGGCAGTGGGCATGGCTTTGTGGTTGTGTGAGTTCTGGCCTCTTTAAAGCGGAGTTTAGGAGTGGTTGGCTTCTCTGTAAGAGTTGCTCAGCTTAGTTGCAGAAGCCTGATGACCCCTGAGAAACGGCTGAGGAAGGCCTGGGTTGCATGTCCTGGTTCCGGGGACCCTGCAACAGCAGGTGGCATAGAGATAAGAGCAGGGCCCCTGCAGTTAGAAGGTGCTGTCCTAAATCCAGCATGGCACTGAAAGCATTAGGGGAACAGGTCTTTAGGCTCTCTGCCTCCCCTGCCCAGGGAGCTCCATCAGGCCCCCTCCAAGACTCCACACATGATCACACATGCTGATTCCACCTTCATTGTGTAGGTGCAGCTTCCAGACAAGGCTTAGAGGCCCTTCTCTGCCAGATGGTGGCTCTAAGTCCTTTCATAGAGAAGTTCCAGAACCAGCTGCTTATATCCTGGCACTGCTGTTTGTGGGCAGCATGTGCACCTCCAAGCCACTTAACCTCTCCGAGCTCCTGTTTCCTCTTGGAGGAGTGGAATCATGATTACCTTGCAGGATTGGGACTGTCTCCTAGGTTGATGCTTGTGAGAATCTTTGTACAGCACCCAAGAGGAGGCCAGGAATGTTCTTTCCTTTCCCTTTCCTGCATTAGAAGAAGTTGTGAAAGGCTTGGAAGTGGGCAAAGGGGATGACTGGGTGTCCTTTCAGTGGAACACTGGGCATTTATCTGATGCTGCTGGGGTCTGTGTCTTTGACTGGGTGACTTATAATCCCTGGAAAACTGATAGAAATGCAAACAATTCTTGCCTATCAAAACATAAGTGTGGTGGCTCACGCCTGTAATCCCAGCACTTTGGGAGGCAGAGGCAGGTGGATTGCTTGAGCTCAGGAGTCTGAGACCAACCTGAGCAACATAGCAAAACCCCATCTCTCTAAAAAGTACAAAAATTAGCTGGGAGTGGTGCACACACCTATAGTGTCAGCTACTTGGGAGGCTGAAGTGGGAGGATTGCTTGAGCCTGGGAGGTTGAGGCTGCAGTGAGCTGTGATTGTGCCACTGCACTCTAGCCTGGGCAACAGAGCCGAGACCCTGTCTCAAAAAACAAAAACAAAAAAACTCAAAACCTAAAGAAACATAAGTGAATATTGTCCTCTAATGATACAAGTAACTTCTGTTATGGATAACAGATTATTCCAAACAGTGTAGTTTCTTGACCTATGGATATGAACCAGTTTTCTCTCTGTTAGCATTCCTGGCTGTCTACACATGTCTATCCTTCAGATTCTGCTTTGAAATGATTGTGACATCTTACTGGTTCCTTTACTAATTGATGAGTTAAATGATATCTTTGACATATGTTCATTTTGTGTTGTATGAGTCATGACTTTACCTTTGAAAATGGTATTTTAACACCCACCTCCTTGATGATTCATAAATCAGTAATTTAGATCAGACTTTCACCATCCATTCCCCACTGCTGATTCTATATTAAATTCCAAGTCCTTCACTCATCCTCCATCCCCAATACACAAACAGCACACACACACACACACACACACACACACAGGCACATAACCCCTATACACCCATAAAACTAGTGATTTTTGCAAGGGGAGGTGGCACTAAAAACCCAGGCATCTGGATATTTTAGACTGAATGGGGGTTGGATACCTAAGATATGAGGCAGCCTTGGAGACCAAGTGTAGGGACTGAATGAGGTGGTACCTTGGGAGGGACTAATACAGTGTTCCCTATTTGGAGTAAGTTTTACACTGAATCCCAACTTCAGCTCAAGTGAAAGAATTGTACTGACCAAGGCTTCCTGGGGCTCCCTCCCAGTGTCCTGTCCCCAACACTAAGGAAGATGGCACTGAGTGCCAGTAGCGAGTGGTGCCGGGCTGGGTAAGGTTTTAGATTTGCCAGTATTGTTTTCAACGTATTTCCCTTGGGGGCTGCCAGGTTCTGTTGCACTAGGCACCTGGGGCCTCTGCTGGACAAGGATCAGAGGGTCTTGGAGGCCTCAGCAGGAGGCATGGAAAGGTTGCACTGGGGGTGGTGGGTACTGGATCATCTCTGGGTGTCGCCTTGGACTATTTCCCCTCACTGATTTCTACAGAGAACCAACAGACAGATTGGCTTCTGCTCTGTATAACTACCACAGTCTCCCCAGCACTTTGGAGTCCCACCAACTCCAAAACATGGCGGGGCTCAAGGAAAAGCGATTATAGGCTCTTCTCTGCACCACTGCAGCTCCAAGTGCGGTCTGCAACCAGCAGCATTGACATCACCTGGAGCTTGCTCAGGCTCCTGCCCAGACTTGTTGAATCAGAATGTGCAGTTTAACAAGATTCCCCGGGTGATTCCTGTGCACTCAGTTGGAGAAGTGCTAGAGTGATGAAGGCCCCGATAGCCTCAGAACATTAAGCCCTCCAGTCTGTGAATCTCCTTAGCCGGGGCATAAGGGCCAGTCACTTTCACGCTTCAGAGCCTGTTTCCTCATCTGTAAAGAAAGGATGATAACTTCTGTGCCACAGAGCCATGGAGTGATCAAATGTATGCAAAACCATGGCCAGTTACTGCCTGTAACTTGTTTAAAGGCCAAGAGAACCCCAAGGAAACCCTGATGGGAGTAGGATTGGTAAATAAGATCGGGGATCAGGGTGGCCAGGGCTGGGCTCTGGAGTTGCCCACAGATGGCCCTTTCACTGTCCACCTGGCCTGTAGCAAAGTTAGCTCCAGGTCTGAGCTGCATTTCCCAAGCCCTTTCTGGGGACATCTACTACAAGGATTTGTCCCGGTGTAGCATCTATCAGGCTTCCCTCCTTGCATGTTCTGAGGACCAAATGGAGCCCTTTGCCCTCAGTAGACGCAGGGAACGACAGGGCAGAATGAAATCACTTTAATAGCATAACAACATTTTCAGACCAGGAGTCACAGATGAAGAAAACATTTTGTCTTCCATTTGCACAATTCTGGTGAGGTGTGTGGTTGCACTGGACAATCTTACAGACACATTTTTCACATTGAGAACTTAATAAATAGATACATACAATGTCAAACTCCACAGACAATGAGTTATGAGTGTGATTGTTTTCTTATTCTGCCTCCTCTGGGTTGGGAGGTTGCTTCCCGTTGGGCTGATGGAGGCTGGGTCCTTTAGGAGGGGTACTCATACTCCTCGGCACTGCGACGGCCAAAATCCATCCAGCCCATGTAGTCCCGGTCACTTATCCTGTGGCTGGGGTCCAGGTTCTGCAGGTTCTTAACGACGGACATTCGTCCAGAAGGAGCTACAAGGAGCAGGGAGGAAGGAAACAGGGACATTGCATGTAAAAGCATCTCTAGTTCAATTTGTGAAGGAGAGCAATGGAAAAAGCCAGACACAATATAACAGACACCACCTTAAAGGTATCAAAGAGCTATCAAAGTAGTGGAATTGATGGACCAAAATCTGAGAGAGGAGAAGGACCAATGTCTGTGTAACTGGAGAGAGGACAATATATTTACAAGTTAGGGGTGTGCTTTGCGTTCTGCAAGTATTTAGGTGGATTCATTTTCTCCAGCCTTGCAGTCTGGGACTTGCCTAGATTTTCCTTAGTCTCCCTACCATTTGCTTTCTTTTGGTAGATGGGTGTTTTCCTTTTGTAGATGGCATCAGCAGAAACCAACCAAAGATTTTTCCAGTACTTAATTGTTCCTAAATTCATCCCTTAATATCCATCAACATTCCTGACTCCTGGAGAGCTCTTGTTATTAAGGTGGCACAATTATAATATCTTGATGTTGGAATGGTTAAAAAAAAATCGTTGGTGGGAGTGTAAATTAGTTCAACCATTGTGGAAGACAGTGTGGCAATCCCTCAAGGATTTAGAACCAGAAATACCATATGACCCAGCAATCCCATTACTGGGTATATACCCAAAGGATTATAAACCATTCTGCTATAAGACACATGCACATGTACGTTTACTGCAGCACTATTCACAATAGCGAAGACTTGGAACCAATCCAAATGCCCATCAATGATAGACTGGATAAAGAAAATGTGGCACATTTACACCATGGAGTACTATGCAGCCATAAAAAGGATGTGTTCATGTCCTTTGCAGGGACATGGATGAAGCTGGAAACCATCATTCTCAGCAAACTAACACAGGAACAGAAGACCAAACACCGCATGTTCTCACTCATAAGTGGAAGTTGAACAATGAGAATACATGGACACAGGGAGGGGAACATCACACACCAGGGCCTATCGGGGGGTGGGGGTTAGGGGAGGGATAGCATTAGGAGAAATACCTAATGTAGATGACTGGTTGATGGGTGCAGCAAACCACCATGGCATGTATATACCTATGTAACAAACCTGCATGTTCTGCACATGTACCCCAGAACTTAAAGTATAATAAAAAATAGATAAATAAAGCCCCTTTGCTACATAAATACTCTTTTAAAAATATGAATTTGAAAGTTATATTCAGAAAGCTTTTGTCATTTATCAGTAAGTGTTTTGAGTTGATGATCATTTTATTTTTAATGATAAATCAATATCAATTAAAAATGATATTCAGAAAAAGACTGTCGGATTAAATCTTGGCACCTCAGTATGACTCAAAGAAGGGGGGGAGAGAGGTGATAACAAAGGTGATTTAAATCAGCAATTTTGACCAAAATGCAATAACTGAACCTGAAATTGTCCCATTGGGATGGAAGTTAAGTATTCAGGAACAGTGTGATCCTTTTGTAGAGCTCACACTGAGTGAGCAGGGACATGAAGAGGCAGTTTATTTGGAGACATGAGACAGTCCTAGCTCAAAGTTCATAGACAGAAGCCTCCTGGGGTATGAAATCAGTAGAACACCTTCTCCTGTGCAAGCTCAGTCTTAAGAAAGGCCCTTCAGGGACTTCAATGGACAAAGCCCAGGCCAAATCAAGGGTAGAGGAGTGGAGGACCACTCAATGACTCCCACTGTGTTGGGGGCCACTGTGTCCCCACCTCCTGTCATGCTGGTCTATATCCCTTCTGCATGAGGCTGCCCTTGCCAGCTCCTGCCCATAGGCTGAGTAGAGTCAGACTATGGCTTATGTGTTGATAAATGAAAATGCAAAGGCAGTTACCCTGGGTAATGAAATTAAGCAAGTTTAATTAAAAACAGAAACAACACAGAACAACGTCCCCACCCTTTCTCTCCCCAGCCCCAACCCTTCCCAGTTTTGGAACCAACAGTCAATTCAGCACATTTCAGGTCTTTTTGCAGATATCCTCAGCCTACGTAGAAGAAAAATAGCCCCTGCTATTTAATTGTTCATCATTCAGGTGAAATATTACCCTTGAATTCAGGAAAACCTATAGACCCAGTTACCTGTACACAGTCACATGGAAACATGACCCATCCTTCTGCCTGCTGTGATGATGAGTGCCCACTCTAAGGCCTGGGCACAACCCAAATTTCCATCTAATGGAAGCAAGGTGACAGCTTCAATACGAGCAAGCAGCCTCAGTTAACGGTGGGGGCACCATGTTCAGTCATGGAAGCTGCATTTATCACACACCCTGACTTCCCCGTTCCACGTACAGTTCTGTCCTCATGTCATGTGTATTTATCAGGGTCCTCACTCACTTTCCCAGTGCTGACATAGAGTAGGGGCTTACATCTGATGTATGGAATTGATCAAAGCCTGATTCCTATGGGCCACAAGAGATGGACGGGCCTCCCTCTGAATCACACAAAGAATTGGAAGGGGCTTATTGGAAAGCTAGCCTCGGGACTGTCTGCATGTCACTCAGCTAGTGGGCTGCTGAATCACCTTATTCCTGGAGAAAGACTTTGGTGCTGAGAAAACAGTGACTTTCTTAGCTCTTGCTAAAACTGAAGGGTTTAGCTCTTTTAAACTTTAAAATGTGGAATAGGCAGTACAGCTAGGAAGCTGAATGGCTTCCAGGCCCTCCTGGGGGGAGCAGGACTAGATAGAGTCTCAGCCCTGCTGTTGTGTAGATATGCAACTGCATGTAGGTTACTCAGGCTTTTAGAGCCCCAGCTTCCACACTGGCAAAATGGGTATAATAATATTCACTGTGCAGGGCTGTTGTACTGAGAAAGACAATATAGATGTAGCATTGAAGCTTTGCTGGGCATGGGGGAGGCGCACACTAAATGCCTCTAGATATCTTTACCCACTGCCCTCCAATAGAATTGTTTCTTCTTGGGCCATTGAAAGTGCTGCAGATATTTCCTAATGATAAACTCTTAAGTACTGCTCAAAGAATGCATTGTCTTGTTTAGAACTTTTAATAATAATATATACTATAGTGGAGCAAAAATCTGATATGATCTCAAAATATGTAAAATATTCAAAATATGTAAAATATTCTATATACTGCACATATAGAAACTGTGCAGTATCTATATGTGTAAGTATTTAGTCCTAGTTCATGTTTGTCACATAGAAGAGTTTGCTTGTTTTTTAGCTAGAGTTGATCCTAGGTGTTGGCATCTAAATTTCCAAGTGATTGCTATTCCCTCCTGGGTTTGTTTGGCACAATTGGCTGAAGGCAAAGGGAGAGGGGGGCTGAGAAGAGGGACTAGAAAGAACTTTCCAGCTAAGATTTATGCTATAAGAGCCATTGTCTAGTATTGGTTCTAGGAAATAATTTGGTAATGAGCTTTTTTTTTTTTTTTTTTTTTTTCCCTAGAGCAATTTTGGAACCAAGACTCAATTCGGCACATTTCAGGCCTTTTTGCAGATATCCTCAGCCTACATAGAAGAAAAACCAGGGTCTTTCCTAAATTGGAGGAGGGGAGTCCAGGTCCACAGTTAAATGAAAAGCCTAGGATATTTCAGACTGGTCTGGCTGAAATTCAGCCTGTATCTGGGGACAGATACTAAATTATTTTCAGGCAGAGAATCAGCAGGAACTCAAAAGCTTTCAGACTTTCTCTCTCCATCTGAGAAGTATTTCTATCTTTTTCAATTTAATTAGCAGGAAAGCAAAACACAAGGTGGTGGGTGGGGCAATTTCCCAAAGACAGGAAGAAATACAACAAATCACTGATTTGTTCTTTCCTTCTGAAGCCTCTGGGTCAGAGTTCCAGTCTTCCCTTCATGTGAACCCACAGAAGAACTCTGCAGAGCCAAAACTCTTCATCTTATCCCTCTCTGGTCAAGCCAGGGCTTAAGGTTCAAATCCAGGCCCTGGAACACCAGTTGGGTAAGAGAGCTTCATGGAAAAGGCAACACACCTACCACATCCCTTCCAGCAGTGTTTGCTAAGTTCTTTTTTTTTTTTTTTTTTTTTAGACAGTTTCACTCTTGTTGCTCAGGCCAGAGTGCAATGGCACAATCTCGGCTCACTGCAACCTCCACCTCCTGAGTTCAAGCTACTCTCCTGCTTCAGCCTCCCGTGTAGCTGGGATTACAAGCATGTGCCACCATGCCCAGCTAATTTTGTATTTTTAGTAGAGATGGGGTTTCACCATGTTGGTCAGGCTGGTCTCGAACTCCTGACCTCATGTGATCCACCTGCCTCAGCCCCCCAAAGTGCTGGGATTACAGGTGTGAGCCACTGCTCCTGGCCTGCTGAATTCTTTTAATGTCCAGCTGTGTTTGTACTGTTCAGCACACTGCTCCACAGCCGGTGTTCATCATTAGTGTCACTGGGGATAAAGTTGGCAGAAAAAAGCTGCCCCAATCCAAAGCATGATTCCTATGGGTCACAAGAGATGAATGGGCCTCCCTCTGAATCACACAAAGAATTGGAAGGAGCTTAGGGGAAAGCTAGCCTCAGGTCAGAATTGCCTGCATGCCACTCGGCTAGTGAGCTGCTGAATCACCTTATTCCTGGAGAAAGACTTTGATGCTGAGAAAACTGACTTGCTCAGCTCTTGCTACAACTGTGACCATCTCTGCAACAGTAAAGTAAAAACAAATACCTCTCTTGTTGGGTAATCATTTGTAAGTCATTGCAAGGAGAACACAAAACTGCTGCTGATTCTTTCCTTCTGTTACATACTTTGGTGGAAATGGACACATTGTCACTGCTGTTTTAAACTGTCGTAGCCAGATCTCAGGCATTCTCAGCATTGACCCCTTCCTGCTAGAGGATTTCCAAGGGTTGGTATCTGGGTGGCTCCAAGGTCCTTTGCGTTTTCAGTAGAGGGTATTCAGTGTATCTAGGAACCCTTTCCTAGGGTTCAATAATTATCTTTTAATGGCTTGGTAAAATGGTGTTGAACTTAATCAGCAACACTGCTAAAAATTAGTTCAAAGAAAGCTTTTCAAGAAGGTTCCCCTTACTTATAAATTAAGTCCTCCATACCCCTTCTCAGATTGCTACAAAGGACCGCCAGAAACCATGTTGCTTGTTTCCTACCGAGAGAGGTCATCCCCATCAGGCCAGCGCTAGAGAAGAGGGTCAGCATTGGGAGCCTGGGAACAAGGGCAGAAGTGAGGGATGGGGAGGCAGCATTCTTACCTTTCCGGGCCTGCTGGATGTATCTTGCCAGCAGGGCGCCCAGGTGCGCTCGGGACTCGCCATCCGTTCTCTGCGATACCCTCAGCTGCCTACGGGGCGCCTCCTCTGCCCGCTGCAGCCCGGAGCCCGCGGGATCTGCGGGAGGCACCGGCTGCGTCAGGGCGCCAGCCGCCAGTACCGCCATCAGCACGCACAGGCACACGCCGCTGTTCATGGCTGTAGGGAGCAAAGGAGGAGGGCGCGTTAACTGAAAGGCTGGGCAACAGAGCTCCTGCGGCGGGCCGGGCACCCAGAAGCGGGCGTAGGACAAACACAGGTGCTCCAGACCCGCCAGGCCGCCGCAACCACGAGGGCTCGCCAAGCGCTGACCCCAGGCGAGTGCCATGGCGCGCGCCCCCGGGCGCACCTGGCTGGTCTTTGGGAGCTCCTCACCCAGCGCCAAGGGGCAGAGACCCTGTTTTCTGCCGTGTTGAGCAGAAGGAATGTTTTTGCTTTCCTAAAGTTTGAGGAGGTGTTTGCAGAGTGCCTCTCTTCTAACCGAAAGAAGAAAAATAAAACCCCACGAGATTAAAAATAGTGTGAAAAAAATATCCTAAAGGGAAGACTCCGTGGGAGAAATGAGAACCCTGGGGAAAGCAATTTTCCAGATAGCTAACAAGCTTTCAATATGGAAATACAGTAAATGATGAAAAAGAGAAGCACAGTTTAAAATGTAGGAGCAATAAATAAAGCCGTATTTATAAAGTTTTCTCAAAGTGTACGTGGGAAATGGCAATAAGCCACTACGCAGAACATAGGCAGGTTTTAAAATCAGAAATATGTGCCCAGCGCTCAGGCTTCGAAAGCCCCGTGCATTTTAGATCGCTAGTGGATAAAACACCCTCAAGTTTCTATCCGTAAAGCCTCGAAATTTTCTGCAGTATTTAGAAAATGAATTTAAATCTTAAAACTCTCTAATATTTTATTAGAAAAGATTGCAAAGTCCCCCGCACCGCTGTGTAACAGCTAGCAAACTCAATCTGCATGCGAATCTTAGCGAATGGGTAGTTCATCCCTTAATGATGCTGGCGTATGAAAGGCTCTAAAGCAGCTCTACCCACCCAGACCTCACTTTTAGACCCAGAGCCGTTATTTCTGACTTCAAGAAATGTCTTTCGAGCTCTCGGAGGGAAGACACAGAAAATAGAAAAGCATAATGGAAATGGGCACAAAGCTGAAGACAGCATCCTTCAAAGACACACGACACTTGGATCCCCCGCTGACGAACCGAGGGACCTACCTTTTGGATTAGGACGCAGCTGGCTTGGCGTTTCCAACCGGAGCAGCCCGGCAGCTGAGCCAAGTTCAGGGAGGACCAGCGGGCGGCTGTCTCTTAAATAGCCCCGCCCGGCGGCGTCGGCCAGTCATGTATTTACCCAACGCTGACGCAGACTGGCAGTAACACGTGCTCAGAGGGCGGCCACTGGGGCGACAACCGGTTGAAGTGGCTCCTGGGAGAGAGGGGGAGGTGGTCTAGTGGGGTGGAGTTAATCCCTCCCACGCGCGGTGCCGGGTGTCCGCGCCCCTCTGGGTCCGAGAAGCTTCCGCCCAACCCTTTCCAGGTGCCGCTCCCCTGCGCATTCCAGAGCAGTACTCTCCAAGGTGGGAAACCTAGGAGTTTGGAGTCTCCTCCGGGATGGAGAAGCTGCCGCTAGCTTAGTTCGCTTTGGGGACCGGAGGGGCTAGAAAGGAAACTGGGGGCGGGGGTGGGGGGTGGACACTGGGCAGGACTGAGCATCAGCAAGGCGTGATTCTGAAAGGCAGGGGGCGTCGGCCCCTTACCCCGGAGCGTCCGAGGCGCTGGTCTTCATACCTGTGTCGGCTCTTTCGAAGGAGAGAGGAGGAGTCGGGGTCTTCACTTTCTTCTCAGCCGCATTAAAAGCCCTCGCAGTTCTCCAGGTTTCCGAGGGCCAGTGTTCTGGGTCAGTGAAAGGGCTCTGGCCACAGCTGGCTGTTGGTGTCCTGGGCCTCTCTACGCAGCTGTAAAATGGGGATGACACCATCTGGTTTTGCTCAGAGGAATCCGGTTTGGGAAAGGGATGTGTTTTCTTCCCGGGCCAAGTTACCACCACCCGCGGCGCCCACTGTTCCCCGTTGTCGACAAGCGGCGCCAGCGAGGGTCCTGGGGAACTTGACCACCGCACCCCCGCAAGCTCGGGTAGACCACGGCATCCGCCCCTCGCACCTTTCCTGAGGGCCCACACACTCACACCCCCAGGACAGTACCTTCCAGAACTCAGCTGCGCAGCCTGGAGGTGAGGACCTCACCCCTAGTCAGTCACCCGTCCGGTGGAGGGAAGGGAGGCACCAAGGCTGCCGTGCGCCTTTCCCTGCACGCGGTTACTCTCCCGGCTCCAGAGCGGGCCGACCTGGAGCCCCTCAGTGCGCTCTGGTCGTCTACACCCTGAAACCCTTTGAGTTCGAGTCCGCTTGCTGGTGCTTGAGTTCGCCGCGTCCCTGCAAAGGCACTGCCAACCCCATTTCACAGACCGCAAACCGAGGCGCGAGGAAGAGCAGCGCCTTGCCAAGGCTCCACAACACGCCCCTCGCCCTCTCCGTGCACCGAGGCCGCCCAGCCTGGGACCTGGAGATCACCAGGCCTTGAACCTTGGGACCTCAACTCCTCTCCCTTTCTTTCCCCCACCCGTCTTAGATGCAAGGAGAAAGATTTAGAAGCGCTTATTTTAAAATCGGAATCCGTATTCCGCTCTGGAATTCCCTCTGGAATGGAGGGACTGTGGCAACGCCAGTGTGGGGGTGGAGTGGGCGAGGCGGGGGGGGGGGGTTGGGGGGGCGGCCCAGAGACGCCTCCGGTTGCTGCTCCACTTTCTTATCCTGAGAGGCAGCTGCGTTTCTGCAACCTATGGGCAACATGTTTGAAAGAGCTGATTAAATGCTTTCCAGTGGTTTCGCCACGAGCCTGCTAAGGTTTGTGTAGTTCAGTTGCGAAAAATAGTCTTATTTGTGATTGTGGCAAGACGTATCTGGAAACATAAACTTGTTATCGAAATACCCCCAGAGCTTCTAATTCAGTAGGTCTGAGGAAGGGCCCAAGAATCCGAATTCCTGCCTTCCTTACTTCCTTCCTCCTTCCCTCCTTCCCTCCCTCCCTCCTTCCCTCCTTCCCTCCCTCCCTCCCTTCCTTCCTCCCTCCCTCCCTCCTTCCCTCCCTCTCTCCCCTTCCCTATTTCCCTGTCTCTCTCCCTTCCTTCCTTCCTTCCCTCCCTCCTTCCCTCCTTCCTTCCCCCCTCCCTCCCTCCGTCTCTCCTTCTCCCTCTTTCCCTCTTTCTCTCTCTCTTTCTTTCTTTCTTCTGTCTTTATTTCCTTCTTTCTTTCTTCATTTCCTTCCTTCCTTCCTTCCTTTCCTTGCCTTTCCTTCTTTGAGACAGAGTCTCACTCTGTCGCCCAGGCTGGAGTACAGTGGCATGATCTCAGCTCACTGCAACCTCTGCCTCCCAGGTTCAAACGATTCTCCTGCCTCAGCCTCCCCAGCGGCTGGGATTACAGGCATGTGCAGCCATGCCTGGCTAATTTTTATATTTTTAGTAGAGACAAGGGTTCACCATGTTGGCTAGTTTGGTCTCGAAGTTCTGACCTCAGGTGATCTACCCACCTTGGCCTCCCAAAATGCTGGGACTACAGGCGTGAGCCACCACGCCCCACCAAGAATCCACATTTCTAACAAATTCCCAGGCCATACTGAAAATGCTAGTCCACCAAACACACTTTGAGATCATTTCTATAGAAATTCCCTACCTTATACCAGTTACTCAACTCCTGGCCTTGGTCCATTTAATTCATGTTTATTCAACACTTACTTTGTGCCGGGCCCCAGGGATTCAGTATGAATAAGAGCTGACAATACAATAGGGGAGCTGAAGCAAACAAGTGGACAAACACCTCTCAACAATTCTGATATTTGGGGACTATGGAGTGGAGATGGTAGGAGGTAATCTTGGAGAAATGTTTTGGTGAGGGGAGCTAGGTGGTAATATGGAAGATGCCCAAAAGGCAGAGGGACTGGAAGGGGAGGGCTGGATAGGAGGCCCTCGGGGATGGGCAAGCAGGAACAATCAAGGTAGATTTGTTTTAGAATAGTAAGCCATTATGAAACCCATTAATTATTAGGAAACATAATAAACATTATGCAAGTCATAAGTGTTCATCAGAGAACATTCAGAAAACAAAAGTAGAGAAAAGAAGAAAAATTCCAGCCTCCCAGGGAACAACCTGTTGCTGCTCAGGAAACTGGTAGAGGGAACCGGACTTGGTGACTGAGACTGACCTTGAGTTTCCAGGCTGGGAGACAAGGGTGGGTGGTAGAGTATTATCCAAGACAGGGAATTCAGAAGGAAAAGTAGGCTTGGAGTGTGGCTGTGGTGGTAGTGGGCCAGTGGGGAGCAGGTAATGAGTCCAGTATGGGATTGGTTGATCATTTGTGCGTTGACAGTCTAGGAGGAGTTTGGGAGCCTTTGTCCTGAGCAGAGAGACACTGGAGGGGTGGACCCAGAGTCTGGCATGTGGGTGGTGGCTGCCAGCCTGGGAGTTATAGGGAGAGTTGAGGAAGGCAGCTAGCAATGGGTGGCAGGGTGCCTCTAGACAGACCGCTGAGGAGTGACAGCGTGAAGGAGCGGGTGGAGGAAAAAGAGCTGGTACAGAACCAGACAAGTGGGCCAAGGAGGCCAGCGTGGAAATGCCAGTGCAGAGCCAGAGGTGACAGGGACCATCAGAAGCTGAAGAAGGGCTTGTGCATGGGCCTTTCTCATTTATGATCAAGAGAGCTGCTTGCCTCTTTATTGTAAAATAAAGCAGTTGTAGCCACTTGTCTCTCGGGAGTGGAAATTCTGAGCAGGAAATGTGTGATAGAAGAGCTGCTAGGAAAATAGAAAGACATAAGGGATCTGAACTCCTTGGCCATAGTCATGATTTTTCCTTCTTACAGGGTCAACAGGTACTAATTATTCTACTATGGTTCCTAAGGAAGTTAGGCCTGGAGCCGACACTATTCCTGTAATCCAGATGCATATCCGCATTAAAGATAATCCATTTGTTCACTTAAAAAAATGGGCTTGATGTCTCCTGAGGCAGATGCCTTTGGTGCTCCTCACCACAGTTCCACATTCTCCCTCTGGCTTCAGCTGCAGTCTAGCCAGGCTGGGCAGTTTTCAGCAGACAGCATTCCCACTTCAAGCTTTCAAAGCACCCCTCTTGGCTTATCTCCTTCAAAGTTCAGCCCTTGCAGAGGTTCAGCCTGTAAGTATGGGTGTTATCTCCCCGAAAGACAATCTTCAGCCAGTGGGGAATGGGAACCCCAGTCTCTCTGTATGAACCCTTCTGGAAGCTTCTAAAGACTCCTCAACGGTCCTTTGCCTGTATCGGTGAACCTGATAACAGCTCTCTCTCTCTCTTTTTTTTCTCTCTCTCTCTCTCTCTTTAGACAGGGTCTTACTCCGTCACACAGGCTGGAGTGCAGTGGTGCAAACCCAGCTTCTTGGCTTAAACAATCTTCCCACCTCAGCCTCCTGAGTAGCTGGGAACACAGGTGCACACCACCATACTCTGCTAATACTTTAATTTTTTGTAGAGACAGGGTCTCACCATGTTGCCTAGGCTTGTCTCAAATTCCTAGGCTCAAGTAATCCTCCCTTCTCAGTCTCCCAAAGTGTTGGGATTACAAGTGTGAGCCACCAAGCCCAGCCGATAACATCTCTTTAGTTGTTTTTTCCTCCTTCTTCGTCTTACTCTTCTCATTTCTTCCTCCTCTCCCTAATAAACGACATGTACTCAAGTCTCTCTAATTTTAGTATAACCCTATCAAAGACACCAACTGTCTTTCGGGCACTGTTGGGATTCAGTGGTGAGCAAGACAGACAAAATCCCTGTGCTTGTGATACTTCCATTCTAGTGGAGGAGACAGACAATTTAAAAAATACACAGCAGGCATGGAAGGTGCACACATGTTTTCAAGAAAAGTAGAGTAGGGGGAGGGTCTGTGGAGGACTGGGCACCCGCATGAACGTATGCAAACCACTGCTGGGGGATGCCCTGTTAGGCTTTCTGCTGTGTAGACCTTGCTATGTATGTACATTATGGAGAAATGGTTTTGCTTTTCAGTCCAAATAGAGAAAAAGGAAGTTGTATGGGAGTTCGCACTGTTTGGAGACTGTTTTGTATTTCATCAAATGTGAGACGGTAACTAACTTTTCTGCCAAGCTCATTCTCTTGTCTCAGAAAAGGAATGGAAAAGGCAGTGCCCTCTGTGTCCTTCCCACCACCACCCACTCTTCCCCATCATGGAATGAGACGCACCAGCTGGTCCCTGCCTTTATCTGGAGGACTGAGAGTGGAGGGCGCCATATCCAGATGCCGCGTTGGAAAGGAAATAGTGGAGAGAGGAAACCTGTGACTGTTCACTGGTTTGGAGTCTAGAAATTCCCATCTGATTGCGGTGAAATGAATTTAAGTGAGATCTTGCTCAGAGTTGGGGAGGTATCCCCGAAGATTAGTCCCTGAAACAGATATATTTTCAATACACGACTTTTTTAGTCATGAGACCTAGCTCAAAGACATATGTCAATTTTGTATGTGCAGAAAACTTAGTGGAATTTCCAGGGACATGCTAGAGCCTCCTGATTTATTATTCATAGAATTTAAGCTTGTTACAAGCAAGCCCCACTTACCAGAAGGCAGGAGGCTATTTGCTGTGATCAGAAACGTGATGGTTAGAAGGCTTCTTTTTTGGGTCTTTTTTTCTCCTGAACATGTATTAAAATATTATTATTTGTCCTGGAATTTTTCAAAGTCCACATAGCCAATATCATCTGCCAATATCTGGAATGATTAGACTGAAAAGAGGGAAGTAACTATGGTCATGGTGAAGTGTTTCCTTTTCCTAACGATGAATTTCTTTAGAATATCTTGTCATAGTTTGGGTTCCTACAAAAGCAGAGCCTGGGACAGCACCTGGGTACAGGTAATTTATTTGAGAGTGATTCCAAGGGAGCAGGAGTAAGGGAGAAGGGAAGAGAGAAGACAGTGAAGTATTGAGTACAGTGGATGACTGCTGTGGACCCAATCCCCTGGGGACTCTCTGAGATACCTCTTGGAACATGGCTCATAGCCAGCCTACTTGAGGCCAGAAGGAGAGCCGGAGCACCAACTCCCATTTCCCATTAGTTGAGGGCTGTTCCAGCAGGTGTTAGCTCCCTCTCACTTCCAAATAGGCTTACCTGCTCCTGCAGAGCCGGAGAAAGCCCTCAGGCAGAGAAGAGAGAAGCAGATGGCTGAGGTGGGAATAGCTACATGAGAGGGAACATGAAGGGGAAATCAATAGTGGCTGTGTTACTGTCAACTCAGGGTGCTATAACAAGTACCATGGACTGGTGGCTTAAACAATGGACATTTATTTTTCACAGTTCTGAAGACTGGGACATTTGAGATTAGGGTGCCAGCATGGCGGGGTCCTGGTGAAGGCTCTTTTCCTGGCTTACGGATGGACTGCTTCTTGCTGTATCCACACGTGGCAGAGAGAGGGAGGTTGGGGGGTGGGGAGAGAGAGAGCAAGAGTGCTAGCTCTCCGGTGTCTCTTCTTATAAAGACATTAATCCTATCGTGAGGGTCCTCCCCCATCTGACTTCATCTAAACCTAATCACCATCACCTTCCAAAGTCCCCACCTCCTAATACCATCACATTGGGGGTTAGGGCTTTGTACAAGAAAATCAAATCTCGGAAATCTCAAGATCCCCAAACTCATTATGTCAAGGGGAGAGTTAAGCCTAGAGACTGAGCCATGCAACACTGCCTTTCTTTTTCCTGAAACAAACATCTACAGAGAAGCAGATGGCTGAGGTGGGAATAGCTACAGGTGAGGGAACATAAAAGGTACATTAACAGAGATTGTGTCACTGTCAACTCAGGATGCTATAACAAAATACCACAGACTGGGTGGCTTAAACAACAGACACAACCCTGTGTTTTCATAGGTTTATACATAAGCCAGGTTCCCACAATGATGAACGGCCTTCCACCTCTCTGGATGGTCACCCTCACAAATTGCTCACAAGGGAATTCCTTGCAGGTCTCTAAATCATTCAAGACACATATCCCCCTGTAAAACAAGCACACACCAATTGTAACTTTAGGTCTGTAAGCCAAGTTTAACTCCTAAAACTGAGCTTTCTTCAATTTCATCCTGACAATGTCGTTTATAAGCTTATCTTCCCAGGTACAAATGAAATGGCTTGGCTGTGTCCCCATCCACATCTCATCTTGAATTCCCACATGTTGTTGGAGGGACCCAGTGGGGGGTAATTGAATTATGGAGGCAGGTCTTTCTCATGCTGTTCTTGTAATTGAGAATAAGTCTCATGAGATCTGATGGTTTTATAAGGTGGATTTTCCCTGCACAAGCTCTCCCTTTGCTTGCTGCCATCCATGTAAGATGTGACTTGCTCCTCCTTGCCTTCTGCCATGATTGTGAGGCCTCCCCAGCCATGCGTAAGTGCATTAAACCCTTTTTCCTGTATAAATTACCCAGTCTCGGGTATGTCTTTATCAGTAGGGTGAAAGTGGACTAATACACAAGGACAAGATAAGATCAATCACTCTTCTGCCTGCCCTGAGATGGCTGCATCATCAACTTTTTCCCATACTCCCTCTTTTCAGATGTTTACCTTATGTAGAGTGTAGATTATTTGAGCATCAATCAGAGCCTCAGAAGTAGATAGCTGTTTGCCTCACTGCCTACACCCTTCCCTTCTTTTCTCCTGCTTGCTCCTTCCCTTTAAATACTGAGTTTCCGGGAAAGGACAGGTTGCAGATGCTTCTGTGGCTTGTGTTTTTCCCAGGTGCATCCTCACACTTTGGCTCAATAAACGTGTACTGGGATTTAGACACTTGCCACAGTCACTCACTTTTTGGTTAACAGTTTCAACATATGAATTTGGGGAGACACAAACATTTGGCCCATAACAGAGTAAAACATCCCTGTAAATTAACATTTTATTTGTTCACTGGCATTTCTATAAGGTTGGTGGAATAAAGGAATCCTAAATCTGGGGTGGACCTTGAGGACCCTCTTGTTCAAGGGTCACGAATTCCAACACCACCCAAGGGAGTGAAGAGGGCTGTGGGTGAGAAGAGCAAGAGAAAAAGCACAGAGATCATGGGCAAGTGAAGCTATGGGTGGTGGTTAACCTCCTGGGGCACTCTAGGGGCCAGAGCAGAACGTGGGCCTCAGAGCCATCTCACCCTAGGGTGCGAAGGTGCGTGCATGTCTATACATCAACTCCACTCACTCACTGGCTAAGGGCAGCTCCTGGGGCATTCATTCCCTAGCACTTCTGGCCCACTGAGGGTCCAGCCCCCAATGGAAGCCTTCAGAGAAGAGCTGCAGATGCTGGCGACCAGAAGCTGGGCCTGCAAGCACCACGATAGTGAGGCCCGAGGGAATATGAGTGGGGCAGCCACGGAGCCACTACACTCTCCTAACACTTTGCATGTACTCAATGTTAGCACTTACCATATTGTATCTTAATTTCCTACAATAGGGCTTGGGACATAGCTGCTCAATGAATATTTGTTGAATGAACTCTTCATCTGTATGAACATCTCATCTGCCATCTGACGTGCAGGAAAGCAGGAATTGTGATTTATTCACTCAAATGCAAGAATTGTGCTGGACACATGCTAAGTGACCAATAAATGTTCACCAAATTCGGCTGTTAGTTTCATCAGTTTAGTTGACTGGACTTACAAGATGGATAGCTATGAATGAAAAGCCATTTGCTGACCCTTGGTTGGATTGTGGACTCCCAATTAGCCACAGGAATTGTTCTTAGCACCATTTCATTTAGCCAGGGTTAGAAAAGCCACCAGAAATGGGAGATCACCTCGTGAATGGATGACAGGAATGAGAGGTCAGATCCCAGCTGATTGAGCTCTCTGCAGAAGAAGCTTTCCTTTTGCTTTTCAAACTAATATTGAAAAGCCAAAAGAGGAACCGTAGTTGCCAGGGAAACCAGCCACCAGTGTCCTCGGGCCTGTTGCTTAGTTCACTTTCTTTTGAGGAAGGTTCAGAAGAGGCCTCCATGGCTCTCCTTGGGAAGTGTTAGCAAACAGTGAGACTTGAAGTACTTGAAGGGCAGTCTGGGAGTCTTTGTGGTCCTGCTGATCCAGCTTCTCTCTGAAGCTGAGGTCCCCTCACAGCAGAGGGCAAGTCTGTGTCCTCTGGAATGGTCCCAGCCCCCAGCAGAGACATCTCCTACCTTACCAACCTGCCTGGTGCCTGCATGGTGGCCATGGGCCCTCCGTTGAACTAAGGCTTTGGGACACAGCTGTTCCAGGACAACCTTATCAGAAAAGGCTCATAGTTTTAAAATTTAAAATAAAATGGTTTGAATAAGTATTAAGTGCATATAATTCAAAATTTAAAAGGTGCAAAGGGGTATATAGTGAAAATCAATTTTTCCCCTCACTCTTCTTCCTCCACCATGCAGAGGCAAGGAGTGCTTTAGCGTTTAGTAAATTCTTCCAGATAAAGTCAATGCACATCCAAGCACATCAATAAGTATCAAAGAAATACACACACACACACACACACACACACACAGTCTCCAAATGGAAGCATAAAATACAAAATGTTCTCTATTTTACTTTTTTCACTTAAAATATGTATTTGAGTTAGGTCAGTTTATACTGTTAGCATAATTCTACCTCAATATCTGTAAACTATTCCATTGTATGGGTGTACCTGAATTCATCTAGCCAGGGCCCTATTCATAGAAATTTAAGTAGCTTCCAATATCTTCCAATTATAACCAATGCTTCTTGAATATACATCATTCTGTACATGCACAAGTTTACCTATGGGATGAGTTTCTGGAAGTGGAACTGCTGAGTTAAAGCATATGTACATTTAGCATGTTGGTGAATATTGCCAAGTTGCTCTCTTTGGCAGTTGTTCCCAACTGTCAAAGAGAGCATCTTTATCTTTTTTTTCTCAGCCCTTTTATTATAGAATGTATTTTATATTTGTATTAGTCCATTTTCACACTGCTTATAAAGACATACCTGAGACTGGGAAATTTACAAAAGAAAGAGGTTTAATTGGATTTACAGTTCCAAGTGGCTGGGGAAGCCCCACAATCATGGCAGAAGGCAAGGAGGAGCAAGTCACATCTTACATGAATGGCAGCAGGCAAAGAGAGAGCTTATGTAGGCAAACTCCCGTTCTTTAAAACCATGAAATATCATGAGACCCATTCACTGTTACAAGAACAGTGCAGGAAAGAGCCACCCCCATAATTCAATCACCTCCCACTGGGTTCCTCCCTGGACATGTGGGAATTATGGGAGTGACAATTCAAGATGAGATTTGAGTGGGGACACAGAGCCAAACCATATCAATATTTATATTATATTTGGGCATTATATTGATTTTTTAAAATGTCGTGGGTATAGCATCAAAGATAAACAAAACTGGACAGTAGTTAAAGTGATAAGGACAGGTTTTAATCAGTGATATTTTATTGCAATAGGGAAAAGAGTCAAGCGTGAACTGAATGCAATTTGAATTTGTAGAGAGGTGACCGGATGTTTTAAAGGGAGAAGAGGGAATAGGAAGGAGGTTAAGCAGGATTTCAGTAGAGTCAGGAAAATGAAAAATTACAAAAAGTGGGACACAGGTGATGGTGGGGGGTGC
Source organism: Pan troglodytes (assembly GCF_028858775.2). NCBI lineage: Eukaryota > Metazoa > Chordata > Mammalia > Primates > Hominidae > Pan > Pan troglodytes. The sequence goes on from NC_086015.1 coordinate 46,291,785, forward strand.
AATGGTCCATTTGAAACCCATCTGGGCTTGTAAACTGGTAATTTTCAAAGTCAGGCTCTTACAGTAAATTCTTTCAGCGACCTTGAGTTTTCTCAGGGAGGCACTTTAAGAGGGAAGGAAGGTAGAGGTATCCTAAGAATGTGGCCTCGAGCTGTTAGGAACTATGTTAGTGCTTGTTCAAGTCTTTATAGGCCAAGGTTGGGGCCTAGTTGAGAAAGGGCTCAGAGGAACCTGGCTAGAGTTTGGTCAAGGAGACAGCCTTTGTTAGTAGGTATATTATAACCACTATAAATGCCATTTTAGGATGATAAAGGAAGAGTGTGAAATATCTGTTGTCAAAAGTGGTTGTGGAGTCAGATGGGGATAGGAATCCAGATCTTAAAAGTATGGACATCACACTTCACCTGTTTCCTGCCATGATAACTCAACATAGGGAAAGTAGAAGAGCAAAAGTTTGGATCAGGGATTGAAGGCAGGGGCTCCAGCAAAATGGGATGCAGTGTGGGGGTCTAGGGGAATGGGGCCAGAACATGGTCACCAAGACAGAGAAGTGGTGTAGAAAGATCACTGAACACATCTCTTCTTCCTCCTCACTGTGCTAACTATTGACCATTAGGCCAGACCACACCAATCAACCTGTGCTTGGCTTCTCCTAGACAAGCCTAAGAGCCAAGGGTAGAAAGCAAGTTCCCAGATTTCAGCAGGGAGGTGGACAGTGCCAGCGTGGGAAGTTCTCTGGAGGTCCAGGGTTTTAGAAAAAGCAAGTCTGGGGCTACTTTGCATAAGGATAATGCTGAGTAGTGCCCAAAGTGCATGTTGGTGGAGAAAGTCACCACAAGAAAAAGAGAAAAAAATGTCATGCTGAAGAGAAATGGTATTTGGATGGCAGGAATTTTACCATGAAAGTGAAAGTTCTATTTAGATTTTTAAAACATCCATTCCTTAAGGAATAGCATGAACCTCCAGCATGTGCAACGAAATGAAATGCTAAAAGTTGGCAGCTTGGAAATGAGGGATCTGTGCACATATTTTCCTAGCATCCAGAATGATGAGCAAAGGAAGGAGATTGTTTACCATCTTCCTCAACATCCCCAGAGATGGCTGGCAACAGACGGGCCTCCAGATGAATGAAGGGCTTCTGAGTGCTGGGTGCAGGGTCTACTGAGAACTTGAAGAGGAGTGAGAAAGTGATTTTTATCTGCCAGATTGCATTTCTTATGTAAGTTGCTGGAGCTTGAAGTTGAGAGGAAAGAGACTCAGTCTTCAAACAAGAATCTTGGTTTACATTTTGGGTCTCTGTCTTGCTTTGCATACCTCCCCACAACCCCACAAGAAAACCAGACTGTTAGATGAAGACCTAGATGCAGGTGGTATATTTGGGAGAGCACCCCAGAGAGCTGAACTGAGGAGGTGGAAAGTGAGACAGGAAAGCGAGAAAAGTCAATAACTTGTGAGTTAACAAGCAGGTGACTGCTGGTGACAACTGGGGCTCAGTCCTGCCAGGGCTCCTTTGAGAAGATGAATGCCCTGGAATTGTCCCACTGGAGCATTTATCCATGGCCTCTACCTCCTATTGTTTGAGGGTTACTCCAGCAGGCAGGGTTGGGAGAGGCCTGCTAGTGCTAAGACAGGCAGAGGAGAAAGGTGCTGCTACTCAGTGTGGGAAGACAGAAGCCTGTCTTGGAATAGTCTCCTGCAGCTGCAGGTGAACCAGAGTGGGCGGAGGGGCCCTGGGGTGCAGCATCAACAGTGTCTCCCACAGCCCCTAAGCACAAACCTCAGGAAAGACCCTATTACATTCTCAAACTGCAAAAACACACAAGTGTAACTCTTTTGTTCTTGGTTTTGGGGAAACATGTACACCAAGACATACAAATATTTTGCCCTGGAGAAATGCTCAAGAAATATGTTCTTTTTTCCATGCCAGACACTGTTCTCTTTCCTCTCTGACCCTGGGAATTTCATAGTGAAAATGATACTAGATTTGAGTCCTAGGTCTCACATCCACTCTCTGTGTAACTTAGAGCAAGTAACTGTGGTTTTGTGACCCTGCATTTGTACAACTGTCAAATGAGGTGGATAGGAATCAGTCCCTAGAACATTGTGAGGTCTGAAGGGGCTAAACTACAGCCATGTGAGATGAGGCCTTAGGATCAAGAAAATTTGCATTTTTGGTCATTTTCCACTTTCAGCTCTTAGAACAAAAAGGCTGGTCTCTGAATAAGACATTGAGGAAGAAACAGCCCATGGGAGGGTGGTATAGAGGTGACAGGCATCTTGGGACTGTCTCAGTTATGTAAGTCCATCCCAAGGCTCCGGAGTGCCATCACTCACTCTCTTTTATGAGAACAGTGGCTTCTTGAGGTAAAAGCAGAGGGAAAACAACACTAAAAGCTCAAGTCCACTAAAACGATAAAGTTGCAGGAGGTTTATTCTGGGCTCCCTGTGGACGACCCCTTGTATGATGAGATGCTAATTTTAAAGATAAATTATGGATGCAGAGAGCAGGAGAGAAAGTGCAGCTATTTCTTGGCAGCCCTAATTGCTGTGAGAGGTGCCAGGCTGCTAAAGGCATACGCATGTACTGTGCACACAGCCGAGAAAATCAGAAGCCAGGAGCGGGGTTTGTTATCAGCCAAAGCCCTGGAACTTACAAAGCAATCTGTTTTCCTTGAGAAGACACAGATGGCCCTACAGGGTTGGTTTAGAGATGCTGCTGGTTTCATGGATGTGTTATGTTTCTTTTTCTTCTGCTCGTAACTATTTTCTTTCTTGCTTTAAAAAGGACCATACCATAGGCAGTGTGATTGGGAAGAGCTTGCCTTTACACAGCAGGCCTGCAAATATTAACATAGATGCTTTATCAGATGCTGGGTGCCCTGCCCACATCTATTCTCCGGGGTTGGCCTGACTTCCAGCTCCCTGCCCCTGTGACTCTTTGCTCCAGGGTTCTTTCTGGAGTGGGGACCCAGGTTTCAAGTGTTGGAGGATTATTGCCCTGTGGGAGCAGCCCTCAACCAGTAACTAATGGGAATTGGTGGAGAGTTAACTCAGCTCTCCCACCCTTCCAGAAGTTCACAGGCCATGTTCTATGTTGGCTCCTGGAGTTCCCCAGTAGGACCCAGCTCCAGTGGCCCTTGGTGGTAGCATGTGCAGAAATGTGCCCTTTATTGGTGGAAATTCTCTGCCCTGTCTCACTACTTCATTTTCATATCTATGTTTCCTGGGATCACCTCCCAAATAAATCACTGGCCCTCAAAGCTTTTGCTCAGCATCTACTTATGGGAAAATGCAAACTACAATGGTTGAACTTTCAGCTTCCATCAACTTGAGACATGTTCCAGAGTTTAAAATATTCTTCACTTGTATTTCCCCTGTCCACAGGCAATGAATCTCCTGCTGGCCACGTGGCTAAGAGACTTGCACAGTCCTAGGATCCTTGATAAACGGGGCAGGTGTTTGGCTTTGGAGATTTTACTTCGGCCAGGGGCCAGGGACTGATGTGTGGATGTGAACACTAAGACTTATCTTTGCAGGTTGAGAAGATTGCTTTTATACAAGTTGATAAACCATTTGCTGAATGTTTCATGGCCCCTAATGTTCCCTCAGGGGTGGCCTTACCCCAACATTCAGACCCTCATCCTTTCTTTAGGGGCCCCTAAAATATGGTTTGGCTCCGTGTCCCCACTCAAATCTCATCTCAAATTGTAATCCCCACATGTCGAGGGAGAGACCTGTAATCCCCACCTGTTGAAGGAGGGAGGTGATTGGATCATGGGGGCCGTGTCCCCCATTTTGTTCTTGTGATAGTGAGTGAATCCTCACATGATCTGGTTTTAAAAGTGGCAGTTTTTTCCTGTATTCTCACTTCTGTCTCTTGCCACCATGTGAAGAAGGTCCTTGCTTCTCTTTTGTCTTCTGCCATGATTGTAAGTTTCCTGAGGCCTCCCCAGCCATGTAGAACTGTAAGTCAATTAAACCTCCTTGGTTCATAAATTACCCAGTCTCAGATGGTGTCTCTATAGCAGTGTCAGAATGGACTAATATAGTAAATTGGTGCCAGGAGTGGAGTACTGCTATAAAGATACTCAAAAATGTGGACACAGCTTCGGAACTGGGTAACAGGCAGAGGTTGGAACAGTATGGAGGGCTTGGAAGAAGACAGGAAGATGTGGGAAAGTTTGGAACTTCCTAGAGACTTGTTGAATGGTTTTGACCAAAATGCTGATAGTGGTGTGAACAATGAAGTCCAGGCTGAGGTGGTCTTAGATGGAGATGAGGAACTTATTGTAAACGGGAGTAAAATTCACTCATGATGTGCTTTAGCAAAGAGACTAGTGGCATTTTGCCACTGCCCTAGAGATCTGTGAAACTTTGAACTTGAGAGAGATGATTTAGGATATCTGGTGGAATAAATTTCTAAGCAGCAAAGCATTCGAGATGTGACCTGGATTATTCTGAAAGCATTCAGATTTATGTGTTCACAAAGAGATGTTTTGAAATGGGAACTGATGTTTAAAACAGAGGCAGAGCATAAAAGTTTGGAAAGTTTGCAGCCTGATGATGCAATAGAAAAGAAAAACCCATTTTTCTCAGCAGAAATTCAATCTGGCTGCAGAAATTTGCATATGTAATGAGAAGGCAAATATTAACAGCCAAGACAATGGGGAAAATGTCTCCAGGGCGTGTCAGAGATCTTGGTGGCAGCCCCTTCTATCACAGGCCTGGAAGCTTAAGAGGGAAAAATGGTCTTGTGGGATGGACCTAGGGCCCTGCTGCTCTGTGCAGCCTCAGGACTTGGCACCCTGCATCCCAGCTGCTGCTGTTCCAGCTCAAGCTGGTGTTAAAGGGGGCCAAGGTACAGCTCAGGCCATGACTTCTGAGGGTGCAAGCCCCGAGCCTTGGCAGCTTCCATGTGGTGTTGGGCCTGGGGATGTGCAGAAGTCAAGAATTGAGGTTTGGGAACCTTTGCCTAGATCTCAGAGGATGTACGGAAATGCCTGGACGTCCAGGCAGAAGTTTGCTGCAGGAGTGGAGCCCTCATGGAGAACCTGTGCTAGGGTAGTGTGGAAGAGAATGTGAGGTTGGAGCTCCCACACTGAGTCCCCATTGGGGCACTGCTTAGTGGAGCTGTGGGAAAAGGGCCACTGTCCTCCAGCCCCCAGAATGGTAGTTCCACTGACAGCTTGCACTGTGCACCTGGAAAAGCTGCAGACACTCAACACCAGCCCATGAAAGCAGCTGGGGCAGAGGTTGTACCCTGCAAAGTCACAGGGGTGGAGCTGCCCAAGACCATGGGAGTCCACCCCCTTTCATCAGTTTTCCCCAGATGTGAGACAGGGAGTCAAAAGAGATGATTTTAGAGCTTTAAGATTTAATGACTGCCCTGCTGGAATTTGGACTTGCATGGGGCATGTAGCCCCTTTGTTTTGGCCAATTTCTCCCATTTGGAATGGGAGCATTTATCTAATTCCTGTACCCCCATTGTATCTAGGAAGTAACTAACTTGCTTTTGATTTTACAGGCTCCTAGGTAGAAGGGACTTGCCTTGTCTCAGATGAGACTTTGGACTTGAACTTTTGGGTTAATGCTGGAATGAATTAAAACTTTGAGGGACTGTTGGGAAGGCATGATTGGTTTTGAAATGTGAAAAGACATGAGATTTGGGAAGAGGAAGGAGTGGAATGACATGGTTTGGCTCTGTGTCCCCACCCAAATTTCATCTCAAATTGTAATCCCCACCTGTCGAGGGAGGGAGGTGATTCAATCATGGGGGCAGTTTCCCCCATGCTGCTCTCATGATAGTGGGTGAATCCTCACAAGATCTGGTGGTTTTAAAAGTGGCAGCTTTTTTTCCTGCATTCTCACTTCTCTCTCCTGCCTCCATGTGAAGAATGTCCTTGCTTCTCCTTCAACTTCTGCCATGATTGTAAGTTTCCTGAGGCCTCCCCAGCCATGTGGAACTGTGAGTCAAATAAACCTCCTTTGTTTATAAATTACCCAGTCTCTGATAGTATCTTTATAGCAGCATGAGAATGGATTAATACAGAGTCACTTGTTTTGGATTTTAAACTAAAAATAAAATCCTAAGTGCCCCACCTGACTGAATGGACCCCCTGTTGGCGAAGAGGGCCCCAGAGAAACCTTAAAAACTGAGTTCCTAGTCATGATGGGATGGGAAGTCAGACACGCCTCATTATGTCTCCTCCCCATTGTGGTTAGATGCAACTTAACAACATTAATGTTAAAATAACCATAAAGCTGACAGAATAGACTCTTTATAGCAGTAGGACACAAAGTTATAAACAGGATCTGAGGCCATTCCAGGTAAGGGTTAAGTCACTCCCTGCCCCTACACTTAAAGAATAAACTATGTTTTAACTGCCACAAGGTTTTTCCTTTTCCCTAGCAGCTAAAGAAGCACTGACCTTGACATAAGCAATGGTGAAACAATTTACAGCTCATTCACTGCCAAATGCTGACTAACTGACCCCCTGTTCCACCAGCCTTGATGGGACAAGAGGCTGATTTCAGTAACTTTCTCCTGATAAGAAGACCACTGACCATGGACTGGTTCTGGCTGGACACAGTGGCTGCACACTTGAGTACCTTTGTGTCCTGAAAAAAAACCTCTTGATATGTAGGGCCTAATTGTAATATGTATATATATATATATATATATTTATTTATTTATTTATATATATATTTTATTATTATTATACTTTAAGTTTTAGGGTACATGTGCACAATGTGCAGGTTAGTTACATATGTATACATGCACTATGCTGGTGTGCTGCACCCATTAACTCGTCATTTAGCATTAGGTATATCTCCTAATGCACTCCCTCCCCCTCCCCCCACCCCACGCCAGTCCCCAGAGTGTGATGTTCCCCTTCCTGTGTCCATGTGTTCTCATTGTTCAATTCCCACCTATGAGTGAGAACATGTGGTGTTTGGTTTTTTGTCCTTGCGATAGTTTACTGAGAATGATGATTTCCAATTTCATCCATGTCCCTACAAAGGACATGAACTCATCCTTTTTTATGGCTGCATAGTATTCCATGGTGTATATGTGCCACATTTTCTTAATCCAGTCTATCATTGTTGGACATTTAGGTTGGTTCCAAGTCTTTGCTATTGTGAATAGTGCCGCAGTAAACATACGTGTGCATGTGTCTTTATAGCAGCATGATTTATAGTCCTTTGGGTATATACCCAGCAATGGGATGGCTGGGTCAAATGGTATTTCTAGTTCTACATCCCTGAGGAATCGCCACACTGACTTCCACAATGGTTGAATTAGTTTACAGTCCCACCAACAGTGTAAAAGTGTTCCTATTTCTCCACATCCTCTCCAGCACCTGTTGTTTCCTGACTTTTTAATGATTGCCATTCTAACTGGTGTGAAATAGTATCTCATTGTGGTTTTGATCTGCATTTCTCTGATGGCCAGTGATGATGAGCATTTTTTCATGTGTCTTTTGGCTGCATAAATGTCTTCTTTTGAGAAGTGTCTGTTCATATCCTTCGCCCACTTTTTGATGGGGTTGTTTGTTTTCTTCTTGTAAATTTGCTTGAGTTCATTGTAGATTCTGGATATTAGCTCTTTGTCAGATGAGTAGGTTGCGAAAATTTTCTCCCATTTTGTAGATTGCCTGTTCAGTCTGATGGTAGTTTCTTTTGCTGTGCAGAAGCTCTTTAGTTTAATTAGATCCCATTTGTCAATTTTGTCTTTTGTTGCCATTGCTTTTGATGTTTTAGACATGACGTCCTTGCCCATGCCTATGTCCTGAATGGTAATGCCTAGGTTTTCTTCTAGGGTTTTTATGGTTTTAGGTCTAACGTTTAAGTCTTTAATCCATCTTGAATTAATTTTTATATAAGGTGTAAAGAAGGGATCCAGTTTCAGCTTTCTACATATGGCTAGCCAGTTTTCCCAGCACCATTTATTAAATAGGGAATCCTTTCCCCAGTGCTTGTTTCTCTCAGGTTTGTCAAAGATCAGATAGTTGTAGATAAGTGGCATTATTTCTGAGGGCTCTGTTCTGTTCCATTGATTTATATCTCTGTTTTGGTACCAGTACCATGCTGTTTTGGTTACTGTAGCCTTGTAGTATAGTTTGAAGTCAGGTAGTGTGATGCCTCCAGCTTTGTTCTTTTGGCTTATGACTGACTTGGCGATGCGGGCTCTTTTTTGGTTCCATATGAACTTGAAAGTAGTTTTTTCCAATTCCATGAAGAAAGTCATTGGTAGCTTGATGGGTATGGCATTGAATCTATAAATTACCTTGGGTATTATGGCCATTTTCACGATATTGATTCTTCCTACCCATGAGCATGGAATGTTCTTCCATTTGTTTGTATCCTCTTTAATTTCATTGAGCATTGGTTTGTAGTTCTCCTTGAAGAGGTCCTTCACATCCCTTGTAAGCTGGATTCCTAAGTATTTTATTCTCTTTGAAGCAATTGCGAATGGGAGTTCACTCATGATTTGGCTGTTTGTCTGTTATTGGTGTATAAGAATGCTTGTGATTTTTGTACATTGATTTTGTATCCTGAGACTTTGCTGAAGTTGCTTATCAGCTTAAGGAGATTTTGGGCTGAGACAATGGGGTTTCCTAGATATACAATCATGTCATCTGCAAACAGGGACAATTTGACTTCCTCTTTTCCTAATTGAATACACTTTATTTCCTTCTCCTGCCTAATTGCCCTGGCCAGAACTTCCAACACTATGTTGAATAGGAGTGGTGAGACAGAGCATCCCTGTCTTGTGCCAGTTTTCAAAGGGAATGTTTCCAGTTTTTGCCCATTCAGTATGATATTGGCTGTGGGTTTGTCATAGATAGCTCTTATTATTTTGAGATATGTCCCATCAATACTGGATTTATTGAGAGTTTTTAGCATGAAGGGTTGTTGAATTTTGTCAAAGGCCTTTTCTGCATCTATTGAGATAATCATATGGTTTTTGTCTTTGGTTCTGTTTATATGCTGGATTACCTTTATTGATTTGAGTATATTGAGCCAACCTTGCACCCCAGGGATGAAGCCCACTTGATCATGGTGGATAAGCTTTTTGATGTGCTGCTGGATTCAGTTTGCCAGTATTTTATTGAGGATTTTTGCATCAATGTTCATCAAGGATATTGGTCTAAAATTCTCGTTTTTGATTATGTCTCTGCCTGGCTTTGGTATCAGGATGTTGCTGGCCTCATAAAATGAGTTAGAGAGGATTCCCTCTTTTTCTATTGATTGGAATAGTTTCAGAAGGAATGGTACCAGTTCCTCCTTGTACCTCTGGTAGAATTCAGCTGTAAATCCATCTGGTCCTGGACTCTTTTTTGTTGGTAAGCTATTGATTATTGCCACAATTTCAGAGCCTGTTATTGGTCTATTCAGAGATTCAACTTCTTCCTGGTTTAGTCTTGGGAGAGTGTATGTGTCGAGGAATTTATCCATTTATTCTAGATTTTCTTGTTTATTTGCGTAGAGGTGTTTGTAGTATTCTCTGATGGTAGTTTGTATTTCTGTGGGATCGGTGGTGATATCCCCTTTATCATTTTTTATTGTGTCTATTTGATTCTTCTCTCTTTTTTTCTTTATTAGTCTTGCCAGTGGTCTATCGATTTTGTTGATCCTTTGAAAAAACCAGCTCCTGGATTCATTAATTTTTTGAAGGTTTTTTTGTGTCTGTATTTCCTTCAGTTCTGCTCTGATTTTAGTTATTTCTTGCCTTCTGCTAGCTTTCGAATGTGTTTGCTCTTGCTTTTCTAGTTCTTTTAATTGTGATGTTAGGGTGTCAATTTTGGATCTTTCCTGCTTTCTCTTGTGGGCATTTAGTGCTATAAATTTCCCTCTACACACTGCTTTGAATGTGTCCCAGAGATTCTGGTATGTTGTGTCTTTTTTCTCGTTGGTTTCAAAGAACATCTTTATTTCTGCCTCCATTTTGTTACGTACCCAGTAGTCATTCAGGAGCAGGTTGTTCAGTTTCCATGTAGTTGAGCAGTTTTGAGTGAGTTTCTTAATCCTGAGTTCTAGTTTGATTGCACTGTGGTCTGAGAGACAGTTTGTTATGATTTCTGTTCTTTTACATTTGCTGAGGAGAGTTTTACTTCCAACTATGTGGTCAATTTTGGAATAGGTGTGGTGTGGTGCTGAAAAAATGTATATTCTGTTGATTTGGGGTGGAGAGTTCTGTAGATGTCTATTTGGTCCACTTGGTGCAGAGCTGAGTTCAATTCCTGGGTATCCTCGTTAACTTTCTGTCTTGTTGATCTGTCTAATGTTGACAGTGGGGTGTTAAAGTCTCCCATTATTATTGTGTGGGAGTCTAAGTCTCTTTGTAGTTCACTCAGGACTTGCTTTATGAATGTGGGTGCTCCTGTATTGGGTGCATATATATTTAGGATAGTTAGCTCTTCTTGTTGAATTGATCCCTTTACCATTATGTAATGGCCTTCTTTGTCTCTTTTGATCTTTGTTGGTTTAAAGTCTGTTTTATCAGAGACTAGGATTGCAACCCCTGCCTTTTTTTGTTTTCCATTTGCTTGGTAGCTCTTTCTCCATCCTTTTATTTTGAGCCTATGTGTCTCTGCACATGAGATGGGTTTCCTGAATACAGCACACTCATGGGTCTTGACTCTATCCAATTTGCCAGTCTGTGTCTTTTAATTGGAGCATTTAGTCCATTTACATTTAAAGTTAATATTGTTATGTGTGAATTGATCCTGTCATTATGATGTTAGCTGGTTATTTTGCTCGTTAGTTGATGCAGTTTCTTCCTAGTCTCGATGGTCTTTACATTTTGGCATGATTTTGCAGCGGCTGGTACTGGCTGTTCCTTTCCATGTTTAGTGCTTCCTTCAGGAGCTCTTTTAGGGCAGGCCTGGTGGTGACAAAATCTCTCAGCATTTGCTTGTCTGTAAAGTATTTTATTTCTCCTTCACTTATGAAGCTTAGTTTGGCTGGATATGAAATTCTGGTTTGAAAATTCTTTTCTTTAAGAATGTTGAATATTGGCCCCCACTCTCTTCTGGCTTGTAGAGTTTCTGCCGAGAGATCCGCTGTTAGTCTGATGGGCTTCCCTTTGTGGGTAACCTGACCTTTCTCTATGGCTGCCCTTAATATTTTTTCCTTCATTTCAAATTTGGTGAATCGGATGATTATGTGTCTTGGAGTTGCTCTTCTTGAGGAGTTTCTTTGTGGCATTCTCTGTATTTCCTGAATTTGAATGTTGGCCTGCCTCACTAGATTGGGGAAGTTCTCCAGGATAATATCCTGAAGAGTGTTTTCCAACTTTGTTCCATTCTCCCCGTCACTTTCAGGTACACCAATCAGACACAGGTTTGGTCTTTTCATATAGTCCCATATTTCTTGGCGGCTTTGTTCATTTCTTTTTATTCTTTTTTCTCTAAACTTCCCTTCTCACTTCATTTCATTCATTTCATCTTCCATCACTGATACTCTTTCTTCCAGTTGATCGCATCGGCTCCTGAGGCTTCTGCATTCTTCATGTAGTTCTCGAGCCTTGGCTTTCAGCTCCATCAGCTCCTTTAAGCACTTCTCTGTATTGGTTATTCTAGTTATACATTCATCTAAATTGTTTTCAAAGTTTTTAACTTCTTTGCCTTTGGTTTGAATTTCCTCCTGTAGCTCGGAGTAGTTTGATCGTCTGAAGCCTTCTTCTCTCAACTCGTCAAAGTCATTCTCCATCCAGCTTTGTTCTGTTGGTGGTGAGGAATTGCATTCCTTTGGAGGAGGAGAGGTGCTCTGCTTTTTAGAGTTTCCAGTTTTTCTGCTCTGTTTTTTCCCCATCTTTGTGGTTTTATCTACTTTTGGTCTTTGATGATGATGTACAGATGGGTTTTTGGTGTGCATGTCCTTTCTGTTTGTTAGTTTTCCTTTTAACAGACAGGACCCTCAGCTGCAGGTCTGTTGGAGTTTGCTAGAGGTCCACTCCAGACGCTCTTTGCCTGGGTATCAGCAGCGGTGGCTGCAGAACAGAGGATTTTCGTGAACCGCGAATGCTGCTGTCTGATCGTTCCTCTGGAAGTTTTGTCTCAGAGGAGTACCCAGCCGTGTGAGGTGTCAGTCTGCCCCTACTGGGGGGTGCCTCCCAGTTAGGCTGCTCGGGGGTCAGGGGTCAGGGACCCAGTTGAGGAGGTAGTCTGCCAGTTCTCAGATCTCCAGCTGCGTGCTGGGAGAACCACTGCTCTCTTCAAAGCTGTCAGACAGGGACATTTAAGTCTGCAGAGGTTACTGCTGTCTTTTTGTTTGTCTGTGCCCTGCCCCTAGAGGTGGACCCTACAGAGGCAGGCAGGCCTCTTTGAGCTGTGGTGGGCTCCACCCAGTTCAAGCTTCCCGGCTGCTTTGTTTACCTAAGTGAGCCTGGGCAATGGCAGGCACCCCTCCCCCAGCCTCGCTGCCACCTTGCAGTTTGATCTCAGACTGCTGTGCTAGCAATCAGTGAGACTCCATGGGCGTAGGACCCTCTGAGCCAGGTGCGGGATATAATTCTCCTGGTGCGTTGTTTCCTAAGCCCGTCGGAAAAGTGCAGTATTCAGGTGGGAGTGACCCGATTTTCCAGGTGCAGTGTGTCACCCCTTTCCTTGACCAGGAAAGGGAACTCCCTGACCCCTCACCCTTCCTGAGTGAGGCAATGCCTCACCCTGCTTCAGCTCGCGCACGGCACGCTGCACCCACTGTCCTGCGCCCACTGTCTGGCACTCCCTAGCGAGATGAACCCAGTACCTCAGATGGAAATGCAGAAGTCGCCCGTCTTCTGCGTTGCTCATGCTGGGAGCTGTAGACTGGAGCTGTTCCTATTCAGCCATCTTGGCTCCTCCTCCAATTGTAATATATTTAAATGTTAATTCTCCACCCCAATGCTTGCATCTGGATCCCCTCAATGAATATTCATAACTTCTTCTTTAAACTGATAAATATGTATGTTGAGCCAACCTATTCAGCATGAAGCTCCTGCCCAACCCCTCCTTCTTCCAAGTGCCTGCTTCTGGGCTTTTACCAGAGACTATGCTTCCTAGCTTGTCAAAATGACCATCTTTCAGGGCATAACCCTTTTTAAGAAATAAAGCTCTCCTTTCTCAATTTATGAAGACCATGGGATTTTTTAGTTAACAGGAAAAATCATTCTCAATGTGGATCCACTGATCCTTTATTTCAGAATCATTGAGATTGCTTGTTAAACAGGCAGAGCCTACTGCATCAGAATCTCTGGAGGTAGGGCCAGGATCTGCTTTTTAACCAGCTACTGGAACGCCTTAGGCTGGGCTCCCCAGAAGCCTACCTGGGGACAGGCACAGGATGCGAAGGAAGGGTGTGGTCTCTGATAAAGTCCCATCTGGCCAAAGTCCCAGTCTGATGCTCCAGGGGAGTCTGCAGGAGCTTGAGGCAATGGGGCTGGACTCTCCTACTCCTGAACTTGTCAGTCATTGGCTAAGGGCTTGACTTGAAGTACTTCTGGTTCTCTGTAGGTTCAGGCAGAGAGATTCTCATAGCCTGAGCACAGCCCTACACACTGAGTTACAAGTGGAAGCCATGGGAATTTAGTGAAGTACGAGGGAAGGACAGAAGCAGCAAAGGGATCCCAGGGCCTCTAAGCAGAACACAGTGCCCACTACAGCAGGTGATTAGACGTCAGGATACTGGACCCTCATCTCTCTTCCCCATCCTGGAGTGGGGATGGGGGAGGAGTGGGCTTTAGTTTAGCAATTCCAGATGGGCTGGCTCCTAGCCAGCTCTTTTTGAGATCTCCCCACCACTGAGATGTGCAAATATGCCTTATCATTTTTTGTAGTTGTGTGGTGGGTAATGTTTTGTGTACACACACACCCCCACACACACACATGCCCACACACAAACACATATACATGCCCAGCATTAGAGAAAGCATAATTGTGTGAAACCTTCAAAGCTTCTCTCTGCTGGAAGGGAATGGAAACCCCAGGGCATATTGCCAATTTCCTCCTCTCCCTACAGATGCTGTAAAGGACGTCCCAATCCCCTACAGGTTTCCAAATGGAGAGGTTGCTTGTAATTATTTGAATGCTGAGAGAGAGATACTTCACAGGCTTTTATTTCTAAGCAGTTGTCTTGATGTCAAGCAGCAGGACTGTTCTGGGAAAACTAGGCTTATGATTATTACTTTTTTTGGTGGAAGAGAGATTTTGTCCACATAAAATAAATGAATTGCTTGGAAGCATAAGGGGATGGGAGGGGGGTGAATGATGAGATTACTTAAGGGGTACAATGTATGTTATTTGGGTGATGGATACCCTAAAAGCCCTCACTTTACCACTACACAATCTATGCATGTAACAAAATTACACTTGTACTCCATAAATTTATATAAATAAAAAAAGAAAAAGAAATGAATTGCCAACCAGGTGTGGTGGTTCATGCTTGCAATCCCAGTACTTTGGGAGGCCAAGGCAGGCAGATCACCTGAGGTCAGAGTTCTAAACCAGCCTGGCCAACATGGTGAAACCCTGTATCTACTAAAAATACAAAAAGTAGCTGGGCATGGTGGTGAACACCTGTAATCCCAGCTACTCAGGAGGCTGAGGCAGGAGAATTGCTTGAACTTGGGAGGGAGAGGTTGCAGTGAGCTGAGATCTTGCCACTGCACTTCAGCCTGGGCCACAGAGTGAGAGTCCTTCTCAAAAAAAAAAAAAAAAAAAAAAAAAAGAAATAAAAGAAAAGAAAAATGCTGAATTGTTATGGAAAAATATAAAAGAGTGGATACATTTAGGAAAGGGAGGGAGGGACACCAGGTGCCACAGGCCTTGTAACACATTCTCTCCTCACTCACATTTTCATCTGTGTCTGAGGGCAGCTACCTCTCAAAAACACTCCTTTAAAGGACTTGTCAATGAGGTCAACGAAGTCTGTGCGGCTAGCACCTGATCACCTCTGTAAATGAAAACATGCTTTTCCTTTCAGGGAAAATATACAAATAGACCCTTTTCTGGGGCAGCTTTCGAAATGCCTGATTCTTTATTGTTCAATTTTGAAGGCTTTGACAATGGAAATTCTGACTGCTGGACTATTTGAGTATCTGTCAAGGCTTAGAGGCTCTCAGCTTTCTGGGTCAAAACAGAGGTGAGCTTGCCTTTCCTCTCAATTCGTATAGTTCAGGTCCTCATTGTCTCTTACCTAGGCTCTTATTGTAGCCTCCTGATTCCATCCCTCTTTCTCCTTTCCTCCCTCCCTCCCTTTCTTCTTTTATTTAAATATCTATTGTTGCATTACTAATCACCCCAACATGAACCTGTTCAGGAAATTTTTCTGGTAGTGACCTCTGCATTCTCCTGACTACACAGTTTCCCTGCCTGCATCTGTCCTTTCTCTTGGCCTGAGATTTGGGGCCAAGCCGGAGTAAGTGCATCTAAGGAAGAATATTTCTGGGACCAGGCGCCTCTCCCTCTCTGTACTCACTGTTAGCTAAATTTTTAGCCCTGGAGCCTCTCCCCGGAGCCTAAATTTTTAGCCCTGGAGCCTCTCCCTAATTTTCAGCCCTGGAGATTCTCCTTCTCCCTCTCCCTACTCACTGTTAGCTAAATTTTCCAATTTGCCTTTCACACTTGGCCAAATATGGCCAAGAACACCTGAGGGCATATTCTTATATCCCTTCTTCAGGCAAAAATTAGTTTAAGGGATTGAGTGAGCTCTGGAAAGCTAGGAACTCATGGACTGTTTATGATGCTGAGGATGAGAAATCAGGTAAGGACCAAGCCTGCTGTGCTTGAAAAATGGGGTACCAGGTGAGCTTCCCCCAACTTGTCTAGGATAGGACACTTGCAGCCAATTGTTAGTTCACTCTGCACTTTGAGGTATGAGATTAGCATTTATTTCTCACCTTCTCAGACAGTCCTTTGGGTGGAAAAGTTTTAGTTTTAATTTTAGTTTCTGTTTTTTGAGGCAGAGTCTTGCTTTGTCACCCAGGCTGGAGTGCAGTGGTGCTATCATGACTAACTGAAGCTTCAACCTCCCAGGCTCAAGTGATCCTCCTGCTGCAGCCTCCTGAGTAGCTGGGACTACAGGTGTGTGTCGCCACGCTTGGCTAATTTTTGTATTTTTTTTAGAGAGACACGGTTTTATCATGTTGCTTGGGCTGGTCTCAAACTCCTGGGTTCAAGCTGGAAAAGTATTTTTAATTGAAATGGCAGATTATACTTGAAAGGGATTTGGATGAGGAAGCATGTGCGTTGGGGGAGAACATTCTCTTAGTCATAAGTGCATGGGCTTTCGTGTCAGATAAGCTAAAGTTTAAACAATTGCTTTGTCCCTATTGGCTGTGTGGCCTTGCCTGTATTATTCTGTCTTTCTGATCCTGTTTTTCATCTGTAAAATGAGCATTATGATGACACCTACTTTTCTCGGTAGCTGTCAGGGTTAGATCATGTATATGAAGTTCCAACATGTAAACATACATCATATATACCAACTATTACCATAATCATTGAAAATTAAAGCTTGCATTTTGCTTGTTGGGATATCCTGAGTCTTTTGAACAAATTTTCTGGAAACTTGGAAAGTCAAAAACCACTTTTAGGGTTGGCTCAAGGAAATAAACTTTCACCTTGCCTAGATAGTTTCCAATTTTAGAAAAGTTAAATGCACTTAAAGCCAGTTTTAAGAGGCCTGGATCATTTATGTATGTTTCCAGGGTTGAAGGTTGGAGAGAAGGTGTGGTATTGTGGTCATCTGCAGTGTCTCGCCCATAGGAACCAGTCTAGAGCTGAGAAGTGCCTTGGTCTTGCTTCCAAAAGAGACTACAAGTCCAAGAGAAGCATCTATGACCCTCATCTTAGGGCAGGGACATTCACAGCAATCACTCAGTTTGAGAAAGCAACCCTTAGCTAAAGTCAGTCCTTACAGCAAAGGACGTACATTTAGGATGATTTACACTTTCCCAGCTGGGTGTGTGTGGTGAGTGCAAGGAATGCCCTTCAGAATGGCCACACTGTTATTATTTTCATTTTATGAGAAGTGTGCTTAAATTGTAGTCCAGTTTACAGAACTAGGCCAACTAGCAGGTCAATGGTGATGCAATTTTGAAGGGTACTTGAAGTTGTCAAAATGGGAACAGCAATTAGAGAGCCTTTTTGTGAGTACATTATTTCCTTTGGATATGGCTTTATGTCTTATAAATATATGTGACATAAAGTACACATATATAAAAACTATGTTTACCATGTTTTGTCAATTCTAAGTCATAGATTTATTTTTTCACATTGTAAGATAACTGAAATCAGTATATGTGTCACAATCTATGGCATCTTACAATCACTGGAACTAGATGGTCTGTCATTGTCATGGCCTGGAGATACACAAACTTGGCCTCGCTTGTTCATACTGATATCACTTCACCTGAGGGTTGTCTTGGTCATTCATACTGACATCACTTCGTCGGCGTGGTTTATTGGTATTATGTGTGTTAACTTTTTTTTTTTTTTTGAGACAGAGTCTCTCTCTGTCCTGCAGGCTGGAGTGCAGTGGCAAAATCTGGGCTCACTGCAACCTCTGCCTCCAGGTTCAAGTGATTCTCCTGCATCAGCCTCCCAAGTAGCTGGGACCACAGGTGTGTGCCTGGCTAATTTTTTGTATTTTTAGTAGAGACGAGATTTAATCATGTTTCCCAGGCTGGTCTTGGTGATCAACCTGCCTCAGCCTCCCAAAGTGCTGGGATTACAGGTGTGAGCCATTGCACCGGCCAATGTGTGTTAACTTTAAATGCTATTCGAAATGCCTTCAGAAAGGTTACACTACAATCTGGCATTGAAATGAAAGGTTGTTGTGGCCTAGAAAGGCACAGAAATAGCAGGAAAACCTTGAGATGTTGTTAGTGAAGTAAATGTTCATTATTGGAGAAATGACTGCAATTCCATATTTTATCAGAAAGCAATAACCAAATGCTTTATATACTTCATAAAAAGCAGATATCCACTGTGTTAGTCCATTTGTGTTGCTATAAAGAAATACCTGAGACTGAGTGATATGGTTTGGCTGTGTCCCCACCCAAATTTCATCTTGAATTGTAGCTCCCATAATTCCCATATGTTGTAGGAGAGACCTGGTGGGAGATCACTGAATCATGGGGGTGGTTTCCCCCATACTGTTCTCATATAAGTGAATATGTCTCATGATATCTGATGTTTTTATAAAGGGTTTCCTCTTTCACTTGGCTCTCATTTTTCTCTCTTGCCTGCTGCCATGTAAGACATGCCTTTTGCCTTCCACCATGATTGTGAGGCCTCCCTAGCCACGTGGATCTATGAGCCCATTAAACCTCTTTTTCTTTACAAGTTGCCCAGTCTTGGATACGTCTTTATCAGCAATGTGAAAACGGACTAATACACTAGGTAATTTATAAAGAAAGGAGATTTATTTGGCTTACAGTTTTGCATCCTGCACATGAAGCATAGTTGGCATCTGCTTCTGGTGAGGGCCTTAGGAAGGTTCCAGCCATGTTGGAAAGCAAAGGAGAGCCAGTGTGTCACATAGCAAGACAGGGAGCAAGACAGAGAGGAAGGAGGTGCCAGGCTCTTTCCAACAATCCAATCTCACGTTAACTCATAGAGTGAGAACTCACTCATTACTGGGAGAACTGCACCAAACCATTCATGAAGGATTGGCCCCTATGACCCAAATATTTCCTGCTAGGCCCACCTCCAACACTGGAGGTCACATTTCAACATGAGATTTGGAGGGAACAAAACATCCAAACCATATCACCCACAAGTAGATGAAGCTGTGCTGTATTTTGTATTGAGATACTTGCAAAAGAATTGTTCAGTACACATCAAGCCATGTACCTACAGGCAGAAGAAATTGCCAAATTCCTTGGATTAGATAAAAGAAACTTCAAGGCAACAAGAGGTAGGTGTGACTGATTTATGCATTATGCAGGATGATTCTCAAGGAATTATGTTTAACAGCAGCATTTTTTTCCTTTAGTGTTTTAATTTATTTATTTGTTTATTTATTTATTTATTGAGATGGAGTTTCACTCTGTCACCCAGGCTGGAGTCCAGTGGTGCAATCTTGGCTCACTGCAACCTCTGCCTCCCCAGTTCAAGTGATTCTCCTGCCTCAGCCTCCTGAATAGGTGGGACTACAGGCAGATGCCACCATACCCGGCTAATTCTTAGTAGAGATAGGGTTTCACCATGTTGGCCAGGCTGGTCTCAAACTCCTGACCTCAATTTATCGGCCTGCCTCAGCCTCCCAAATTGCTGGGATTACAGGCATGAACCACGGCGCCCAGCCCCTTTAGTGTTTTTAAAATAGTGGTATATCTTATAATCAACTGAGTCTTAGAGTCCATGAAATATAGTACATTGAAAATGACACATAACTATTCATTAGCAGCAAATGCTGTCATCACCTATAAAATACATTTAGCAATTGTACACATAACAGGCTCCCCTGCCCCCACAAAACTCTCATACTTCCTTTGTTCTTTGGTCCCTCCTGTAAACAATTCTACAACTAGACAAAACCTATGAGGCAAATGTTTTCAGCACAATGCAGCAGACAATGCAAGTCTCTGATTCTTGAAAGAAGAGAAATTCACATTTGTCCCGGTCCTGGAGGCCCTTCCCAGACTGCAGCAGGAAAGTTGAGCCCCAGTGGAACACAGGGGTCTTTCTGGGTGGAGAAGGCAGAGAATGACATTTGGGGTGTTTGGATTTAGTAGGGAAGGGTGCTAAAAGGAGAGAGTGCACAAGGCAGAGCATTCTGGGCTGTCCATGTGCAGAGCAAGGCTGTCCTGGAATGCAGAGAACTAAGTCAAGATCACAGAAGTAGTGAAGTCCTGGGAAATGTTTGAGTTCCCACACAGTCAGTGTTCAGAGACTTTGCCGAGCACCTCAAGCATTCAGTTGAGATGTCAGAAAAGCCATAATTTAGGAGTAAGGACCACATTCTGGATTGAAGGCCATGTTTCTAGGACTATGGACAAAACTCGAAATAGATTGGCCCTAACAAAACCTACCAAATTCTGACTGCATCAAGAGAATCTACCAGTCATTTAACCACCAGTCAGAAAAAACTTAACATTTTTTTTTGTTGTTTTTTAAGGGAAGACAACATAGTTCAGACTTTGTACAAGGTATCATTTACAATGTCCATCATATAATCAAAAATTATCAGACATGTGAAGCAGGAAAACAGGAACCATAATCAATAGAAAAAGCACTAAATAGATACTCTGAAATAACCTAGGTGTTGAAATTAGCAAACGATTTTAAAGTTGTTATTACAAGTATGTTCGAGGATTTAAAAAAAAAGGATTACAAAGTGAGAGAATAGAAGGGTAAGAAGATAAAAATTTTAAGAGTTATTAAAAATATGCCTAAAATTTTAAGAAAAGATGGACACAATGAGTGAATAGATCAGTAGACCAGAAATTGAAAGAATAAAACTAAAAATAATGGCCAGGCACAATGGCTCATGCCTGCAATCCCAGAACTTTGGGAGGCCTACCGCTTTGGGAGGCTAAAGCAAGAGGACCATATGAGGCCAGGAGTTTGAGACCAGCCTGGGCAACATAATGAGACATTGTCTCTATTTTTTTTTTAAAAAAAAAGGCTGGGTGTGGTGGTTCACATTTGTAATTCTGGCACTTCGGGAGGCTGAGGTGGGCAGACTACTTGAGCTCAGGAGTTTCTGAGCATCCGGGGCAACACAGGGAGACCCCATATGTAGAAAAAAAAAGTAAAAATTAGCTGGACATGGTGGCACGCACCTGTAGTCCCAGCTACTTGGGAGACTGAGGTGGGAGGATTGCCTGAGCCCTGGAGCTCGAGGCTGCAGTAAGCCAAGATTGAGCCACTGCATTTGAGCCTGGATGACATAGTGAGACCCTGTCTCAAAAAAACAAAAACAAACAAACAAAAAAAAAAACAAAAGCAAACAAACAAAAAAAAAACCAAAAAACAACCAAATGAACAAACAAAAAAATCCCCAAGAAACACAACAACACAACAACACCGAAAAAAATAGCTCTGGGTTACTCAGGTTACAAGAGTAGTGCCCTGTGGTGGTTAAGAGCACAGACTCTGGATCCAGACTGCCTGGGATCAGATGCTGATTCTTCTCCTTAGCTGTGAAAATTACTTATCCTTTCAGAGCCTTCATTTTGTCATCAGTAAAATGAGGACAAGAACAATAGTGTCTTCCTTTTGGAGCTATTGTGAGAATTAAATGAGATAAATGTAAAGTGCCTCTCTCAGTGCCTGACGCAGACTAAGTATTATTTTTTAAATTATTTCAACTTTTCTAGGGTTCATCTCAGAACTCCAGTGCAACACCCTCTCTTTTTTGTGGCCTTCAGAAGGACCCCCATGTCTCACGTTTGGGCTTAGACCAGACTTTGACAAACAGTTGACTTAGATAACTAAGGTAACTTAGGTAGCAATGGCCACATGCATATGGGACATTTACCAGGGTTTTTGAATTTGTTCAACCTCTCATTTTCCTCCAAGTGGGAAAAATGTGAGATAGTGATTAGGCATGTGTTGATGGGGGTGGGGGAAATAAGTAAGAGAGAGAAAAGAAGAAAAACTCCACAATCAAAAAATGGCCTTATTCCTTAAATTGCTTTTAAATTAAAAACATTTAATATCAGCTTCAATTTTGAGGGGGACTTATTTAAAATGTAGGTCCAAATGCTTCTCTTTTTCCCAGCTGTCAGGAAAATGTGTGTGTCTGTGTGTGTGTGTGTGTGTGTGTGTGTGTGTGTTTCTGGGTGAATGTTTCAATTTTTACTGACTTCCTTATAACCTTGGGTGGCCAGGATGCTCCTTGAAATTAAAGTTGGTCACATTGTTTAGGCTGTTCATGATTTGAAGATGCTATCTGAGACTCTATTCTGGCTTTGGGGGTTAACAAAATAATTTTAGCTTGCTTTATCACATCTTAATAAAGTTACTGACTGTTGAGCCAGGCAGAAATATTAATGTAATGAAAAAACAACTGTGCTACAGTATTTCTCAGTTGAAGCAGGGATTTTCCAATGCGAATAAGTGAAATAAACCATGCAGGTAGGTATAGAGGTGCCATTTTCTTAAAACTTTGTCTTAACGTTCATCTAGTCAGTGCCGCCTTTCTAATCACCTCCAAAAGGTAATAGGTAAAATGTAAAACGTGTAAATTAGGAAGATATAGCTACCATTACAACCAAAATCTATAGATACATGGACTGGAAACATAATAGATACATATGGTGGTGAGCTGGGGCTAAAGGTATAGGCATCAGGCCTCCAGGTGCAGAGATAGGCAACAGCAGCACTTCCCATTACTCAGGGAAGTGCAAGCTAAAATTGCTCCATACAAGGCAAGGCTCCAGATCCAGGGTCACCCATGCAAGCCACAAGCTGGTCTGGGGTTTCCTTGCCTGAGAAACAAGGTGAGGAAGGAAAATCATTCCCCATCAATTCCAGGAATTATGTCTTACTTAATCTACCTTCCCAGGGTGGGCAGAGGAAGCAGACAGAACTTCACAGCCAGGACCTGGACCAAGCCTGGGTAAATGGATATGCAGAGTCTCTAATATCATCACAACGCGGCTGGATGTCCTGGGAGGATGAGCAGAGGCAGCAACAAACCAGTTAGTAGGAAGTAATGTACTTGAGGGATAGGGTGAGAGAGGGAGAAAAGAGAGAGAAGAGGGACATCACTTCGAGACAGGCTAAAAAATAAATTTGAAAACACCGAGGAAAATCAAATTCTAAGAAAAACAGCAATAAAATCAACAATCAAGAGATGAATTCATATCAGATAAAATGAAAATACAGTTGACCCTTGAACATCATGGGGTTAGGTACACTGACCACCCCCCCAGCCATGCAGTCAAAAATCCACATATAACTTCTGGTTCTCCAAAAACCTACCTGCTAATAGCCAATATTGACTGGAATCCTTATCAATAACATCAATAGTTGATAAACACATATTTCATATGTCATATGTATTATATACTATATTCTTACAATAAAATAAGCTGGAGAAAGAAAAATGCTATTAAAAATTATGAAGAAGAGAAAATGTATTTACTATTCATTAAGTGGAATTGGATCATCATAAATGTCATCATCGTTGTCATCTTCACTTTGAATAGGCTGAGAAGGAGGAGTAAGAGGAGGGGTTGGTCTTGCTGCATCAGGAGTGGTGGAGGCAGAAGAAAATAAGTGGACCTGAGCAGTTCAAACCTGTGTTGTTCGAGAGTCAACAGCTACAGAGCAATCTGAACACTACATATGCTGAGAATTCTCAAGAGATGAATAAATAGCTGTGGAATGAGAAATTACTAAACAAAAACAAACAGAAGTGAGACCAGGTAAATATGCTAAGAACCAAATAGAAATCTTAGAAATTGAAAAATAAGGTCATTGAAATAAAAGTCCTATGGACAAGACAAACTCTAATTTTATACTAAGCAATTGGAAAATTAGTCCTAAAGGGTGAATCCAGAATATAGCACAGAAAGAGGGAAGTATAAAACATACACACAAAAACAGGGTAGTTTGACAGTCTTTAGCAAACATCTAAAAGGAGTTCCAGGCCAGGCACAGAGGCTCCTGCTTGTAATTCTGGTATTTTGGGAGGCAAAAGTGGGATGATTTCTTGATGCCAGGAGTTCGAGACCGGCCTGGGAAATATAGCGAGACTTTGTCTCCACAAAAAGGAGGAAAAAATAGCTAGGCATGATGATTCACCTACGTACTTACTCAGGAAGCTGAGGCAAGGGGATTCCTTGAGCCCAGGAGTTCGAGGCTGCAGTGTGTGTTATCACACCACTGAACTCCATCCTGAGTGACAGAGCAAGACCCTGTCTCTGAAAAATAAATAAATAAGTAAAAGGAGTCCAAGAAGTGAGTTAGAAAAATGCGGAAAATTAATATTCTAAGAAAATGCTTAGAATTTTCTAGAATTAAAGAAAGACATAAGTCCCTGAATTCATAGTACGTACTAAAAATTATGCAGGATAAAAATAAATCCATATGTAGACACATTTGATGAAAACTGCAGAACATTAAGGATGAAGGAATTAAAAAAAATTTCAGAGAAATAAAATAAAAATCATGCAAAATAACTATAATGAGCTTGACAATCAGTTTCTCAACTGTAAAAATATTAATAAATTTCAGGAAACAACAGATTAATGTCCTTAAGGTACTGAGGAAAACTAAATGCCAATTTAGAATTGTGCCCCTAGCTAGGCCCCTGATCCTGATGAGGGTCTCTAGGAAAATATCAAGCCACTCATCCCTTCCCCAGCCCACATCAGGCTAACTGTCCAAAGATTTACTAGTGGTCTGGGAACTCAATCATTTAAATCCAAGAAAAGGATGACAAGAAATCTCTCTCTGCCTAAACCCAGGGCAGTAGAACCATCTTACATACCATTGTTTGGCAACCGGGGGAAGAAATTATTGTGGTTCTGGGGCCAAATGGACTGGAGGGGAACAGAGGACTTCTCAAACTCAGCGACCATCTGAACTCAAATAACCAAACTTGGAATCCACCAGTAAAATTAAATCTGGCAATCTTTCTAGGACTTTCTTCAAGTTATTCTCACATAACTTCTCTTCAAACTTTCGTCATTGCTATGTCTGATCTATAGGAATAATAGTAGGACAAGAGGATAATTAACTTTCTTCACTGAAACCCTTTGAGACTACCCTCTGTTTCTTGCTGGAACCTGGCAGATCCTCCTCCAAACCAACGGAAAGTTAGGAGTGTTCTGTGACAAAGAGGAATGCCTGGAACCAGGATTGAATACCACCAGCAGTTTGTCTGTCTCTGTCTCTGCCTCTTACATCTCACTCTAGACCTGTTTTTGCCACTTGGCCAGAGACACAGGGACATGGATAGCACACGAATAGAGCATTTGAAACAAGATCCCCTTGGCCTGTCTAGTTTCAGCACTGCAGTGGAGGACAGTTCCCTGCTGTGACCTGCTTCCACACAAAACCTCAGGCTTTCACATCAGAGGCAGGAGATTACTTAGCCAGGTGCAGGCACATCCCAGAAGTACAAGGGAGTTACCACTCCCAATCCTCAGTCAATAGTTGATGAGATCGTGTCCCTGGTCCTCTTTTGGGGAGAAAATTGGAGGCACATTTTACATAGTTCCTCAGAGGGTATGCAATGGATTGAGCCCCAGTTGCCCAGAAGTTCACTAATGCCACCTGTCTTAGTCCATTTTGTGCTGCTATAACAGAATACCTGGGACTGAGTTATTTATTTACAAAAACCCAGAAATTTATTTCTTACAGTCCAAGATCAAGACACCAGCATCTGATTAGGGCCTTCTTGCTGTGTCCTTAGATGGCACAAGGCAGAAGAGGGGAAGCAGGAAGAACTCCCATCATCAAGCAATAAAAAAATTGATGGATACAATTCTATTGTTGAACAAATATCAACTCTGATATCTTGTCTCTCTTCAATGTTTCAGGGCTACAGGTGGTCACTGTTTGCTATCTGAAATATCATTTTGTTTATCTTTTATAAAGCCACATTGCAATTACATTAGAAATTAATGTCAAATGAATTGGTAATCAATTCTTGAGTGCCTCCTCATCTGGGGAGGCGGTGGAGTACTGGGGGAAGTACCCTGAAGTCATTAAAGGTGGAAAATTCTCCCCTTTGTGGTTTTCCTCACTTTGTGGTGTCAGTGTCTGTGTGCTTGCTTGCTTCTCGAACTGATCCCCAAGGCAGAGGCCATGCCATATTTGTCTTTAAATACTTAGTAGCTAACCCACTGTTAACACATAGCAAGAGCTAAATGAATGTTTATTGAATAAAGGAATGAATGAACCAGAGTTGCTACTGTCAAATATTCATATTTTTTCTAGCTTTTTCATAAAATAGATAAGTGTTTAAAATATTCATGAATAGATTCCCCCCATGGGTTCCTTATTTCCTTAAAGTAAGATTCCATGAATTTGATTTTTGAATTAAGGAATATATATTTTATCTTTTTAATGTATTTAATATTGCTTTTAAAGCTGATTTTAAAGTCAATTTATAATTGGAACATCATCAATAATGGGACAACGATTATTATAGTACATAGACTTTATGTGTCTCCTAATATAATACAGTTTGAAATACATAGTGCTATGACATATTTTTTCCCAACATTTTAACCTTAATTTAGAGATAAGTTTTAGTCTCAGAAGATGGGTTGTTCTATAAGACATCTGTCTGGTCAGGTCTCTTCAATTGGTCAGTGTCATGAAACAATAAAAAGGGGGGAAAGGGAGGATATTCTAGATGAAAAGAGATTTGAAAGACACAACAACAAAGGCAATCTGTGGACCTTGATTGGGTGTTTGTTCAAACCAATTAGCTAAAAAGTCATTTGGAGAAAAATTGGGAACATATAAATATAAAATGAATATTAGATAATATAAAGGTTTTTTTGTTTGTTCGAGACTGAGTCTCAGTCTGTTGCCCAGGCTGGAGTGCGGTGGTGTGATCTCAGCTCACTGGAACCTCCTCCTCCTGGATTCAAGTGATTCTCTTGCCTCAGCCTCCTGAGTATCTGGGACTACAGGCATGCACCACCACGCCTGGCTAATTTTTTGTGTTTTTAGTAGAGACAGGGTTTCACCATGTTGGCCAGGCTGGTCTCAAACTCCTAACCTCAAGTGATCTGCCTGCCTTGGCCTTCCAAAGTGCTGGGATTACAGGTGTTAGCCACCACGCCCGGCCAATGCTTTTCTTTCAGGTTGAAGAAATCCGTTTAGCGTTTCTTGTGGGACAGGTCTGGTGTTGAAATCCCTCAGCTTTTGTTTGTCTGGGAATGTCTTTGTTTCTTCCTTCATGCTTAAAGGATATTTTCACCAGATATATTACTCTAGGGTAAAAGTTTTTTCCTTCAGCACTTTAAATGTGTCATGCCACTCTCTCCTGGCCTATAAGGTTTCACTGAAAAGTCTGTGGCCAGTCATTTTGGAGCTCCATTGTATGTTACATCATATTTCCTTTCTCTTGGTGCTTTCAGGATTCTTTATCTTTGACCTTTGGGAGTTTGATTATAAAATGCCTCGAAGTAGTCTTCTTTGGGTTAAATCTGCCTAGTATTCTATAACCTTCTTGTACTTGAATGTTGATATATTTCTCTAGGTGCGAGAAATTCTCTGTTATTACCCCTTTTAGTAAACTTTCTACCCCTATCTCTTTTGCTACCTCCTCCTCAAGGCCAATAACTCTTAGAGTTGCCCAT
Source organism: Pan troglodytes (assembly GCF_028858775.2). NCBI lineage: Eukaryota > Metazoa > Chordata > Mammalia > Primates > Hominidae > Pan > Pan troglodytes. Next base: position 46,319,047 of record NC_086015.1, read on the forward strand.
TTGAGGCTACTGGCTATTTTCTAGATCTTGTAGTCATGCTTCATTGTTTCTTTAATCCTTTTTCTTTTGTCTCCTCTGACTGTATATTTTCAAAAAGTCTGTCTTCAAGCTCACTAATTCTTTTTTCTGCTTGATCAATTCTGCTATTAAGAGAATCTCATGCATTCTTCAGCGTGTCAGTTGCATTTTCAAATCTAGAATTTCTACTTGATTATTTTTAATTATTGTAATCTCTGTTAAATTTATCTGATAGAATTCTAAATTCCTTCTCTGCATTATATTTGAGTTTCCTCAAAAAAGCCATTTTGATTTCTTTGTCTGAAAGGTCATATACCTCTGTTTCTCCAGGCTTGGTCCCTGATAGCTTATTGAATTCATTTGGTGAGATCATGTTTTCTTGGATGATGTTGATACTTGCAGATATCCTTCAGTGTCTGGGCATTGAAGAGTTAGGTATTTGTAGTCTTCACAGCCTGGGCTTGTTTGTACCTGTCTTTCTTGGGAAGGCTTTCTATGTATTCAAAGGGACTTGGGATTCAAGCCCAATAACACCGTGGTTTTTGCAGACTCAGAGGTACCAGCTTTGTGGTCTTGGATAAGACCCAGAAGTCTTCTCTAGATTATCAAGCAAGAATCTCTTGTTTTTTTCCCGTTACTTTTTCTCAAACAAACAGAGTCTCTCTCTGTGTGCTGAGCTACCTGTAACTGGGGGTGTGATGATGCAAGCACATCTGTGGCCATCACCACAGTGACTGCTCTGGGTCAGATCTGAAGCCAGCACAACACTGGGCCTTGCCCAAGGCTCTTCCCTCAGGGTGGTGAGTTTCACCAGGTCCCAGGCATATCCAGAGGTGCTGTCTGGGAGCCAGGAATTGGAGTGAAAAACCTTAGCAATTTATCTGATGTTCTATTCTCCATGGCTAAGCTGGCACTCAAACCACAATACAAAGTCCTTCCTGCTCTTCCCTCCCATTTCCACAGGCAGAGAAATCTCTCCCTGTGGCCACCACCACCACTGGTCCATGGGGGTGTTCTGCCAGGCCACCGCTAATGCTTACTTAAAGCCCAAAGTTTCTTCCGTCAGCTTGTGGCGAATGCTGCCAGGCCTGGGGCTCACCCTTCAGGGCAGTGGGCTCCTCTCTAGCCCAGAGCAGGTCCAGAAATGCTGTCTAAGAGCCTAGGCCTGAACTTGGGACCTCTAAGAGCTCTATCCCACTGTGGTTGAGCTGGTACTTAAAGTGGAACACAGAGTCCCCTTTACTTTTCCCTCTGCTTTTCTCAAACAGATGGAGTCTTTCCCTGTAGCCATTATAGCTGGGAATGTGCTGGATCACCCCAAAGCCAACACATGTCAGAGCCCAAGGCCCGTGGCATACTCCCTGTGTGTCACTAGTAGTTATTCAGGCCCCACGGGCTCTTTAATCAACAGGTGATAAATCTTGCCAAGAGTGGGTCCTTGCCTTCAAGGCAGCAGGTTCTGTTTAGGTCCAGGATGTGTCTAGAAATGTCCAGGTGCCAGGGCTTCAATGAAGGCCTTACATCTTTGTCCAATTCCCTATCCTACTGTGGCTAAGCTGGTATCCAAGGTGCAAGACAAAGTCCTCTTCACTCTTTGCTCTCCTCTCTTTAAGCAGAAGGAGAGAATTACTTTCACTGCTGCAAGCTGCACTGCCTGGGATGGGAGGAGGGATGGCAAAAATATTCCCTTAGCCACATCAGCTGGTGTCTCCATAGGTCACTAGTCACCCTAGTTTACTGGCTCTAAGTCCAGTGTAGCATTAGGAGTTGCCTAGGAATTGCAGTCCTTTTGTCTAGACTGCCTTTCAAATTCACCTACGACTCCAGAGCACTTTAGCCCACAGTAGTGAGGCTTGGTGAGAAACTCAAGTTCTGACTGCTGGGATGGGCTATTCCCCTCTGGCTCGGTCTGGTCCATTCATAGGCACTTGCTGAGCCCAGCATGGCTTTATTTTGCTCTATGGCAGAGCAGTACAGAGGTCAATGTAATGTTCCCCAGTCATTGTGCTCTCCCTCCCCAAAGGGCACAGGTTCTCTCTCAGCTCTGCACTGCTACTGCTGCTGGGGGATGGGTGATGGGTGGCACTGGCGATTCAAGACTCTCTCCTGCCTTCCTCAATGCCTGTTTTTGTGATACAAAGTTAAATCCAGGTATTGTGATTGCTTACCTGATTTTTGTTTCCTGTGATGGTGCTTTTTTCTGTGTAGATAGTTGTTAAAGTCTGGTGTTCCAGCAGGGAGGACAAATGGTGAAGTCTTCCATTCTGCCATGTTTCTCTACCTTCCTGATTGTGAAATTTCAATTAGCACATTATTCTGCCAAGTGAAAAAGAGTCTCATTATGATACGGAGTCTTGTGCTGACTTCTTGGGAAAAGCTGCCCACAGCATGAAGTTGTCAACTTCTTTTCCTAGTTTGCAGTCTGAATGTTTCTGATTATGGCATAGGGTGGCTTGTTGAACTTTCAGAGTGGCCTATACATCAGGCATGAGACTTGTTTCTTAAAATTATCTAGTTTCTGCTTGTAGGGCTTCAGGAATAAAACAGTTACCATTTTTTATAATTTTATAGGAGCTGGATTGAAGAAACCTAGAAGAATTTAGAATCTAGTCTAGTCTACAGGTACATAACAAGTACTCAAAATAATGCATAGGACTACAATCTAATAACAAGTGTATTATAGTTTTCCTTGGAAATATAACTTTTTCTGTCTATATTGATCACGTAAGAATCTCATATTTGAAATCTTGAGGCTAAGAAGCTAAACCAAAGCAGACTTTAGATTTTACTTCCAGTCTTAAGGTTCCTGAGCCTGCCAGGAAATGACAATTTTTACTTACTCTCTGTAAGACTGGGAACCTTGAAACCAGGCATTCTGTGCACATTCTCAAATGTAATATTCCAGTCAGAGCCTTGGTAATATAACCAATGTTTCCAGTTGTATGCTGTTATAAAGAGAGCAAATTTTTATTGAACTTATGCAAATAACTATATTGCCTATATCACACACAAATATATAACTATATTATGCAAATAACTAAATGAATATTCACAGATAGTTTCCACATTTTGGAGTATTCAAGTAGGGAGAAAGAAGTAAATGCTTCCACCTTTGTTCATAAAAATATACTTTACCAAATTTCTTTAAACTACAGACAGCTTAAGACAGAATTTATTCTTTTTTCTTTTTTTTTTTGAGACAGGGTCTCGCTCTGTTGCCGAGGCTGGATTGCAGTGGTGTGATTTTGGCTCACTTAAACCCCTGCCTCCCAGGCTGTCACTTAAACCCCTGCCTCCCAGGCTCAGATGATCCTCCCACCTCAATCTCCTAAGTAGCTATGACTACAGGCAGGTGCCACTACGCCCGGGTAATTTTTTGTATTTTTAGTACAGACTGGTTTTCACCATGTTGCCCAAGCTGGTCTTGAATTCCTGGTCTCAAGGGATCTGCCTGCTTTGGCCTCCCAAAGTGCTTGGATTATAGGCATGAGCCACTGCACTCGGCTGAGAGAACATTTTCTTAAATCTGGAAAACAAAACACTTAAGTGAAGAACCAATAATGTTTCAAATATAAGTTATAAAAACATTATCTTCATCAGTTATTTAATCTCATGTAATTAATTTTTGTTCTGCTTGACATTGATTTGTTGTCTCACAAATTCATCAGTTTCTTCTTAGAGTTCTGAAATTTTTTATTTAGTCAATTGTTCTTAAAGTTATTTAAAAAAGAAAAAATCTCTGGCCAGGTGCTGTGGCTCATGCCTGTAATCCCAGAACTTTGGGAGGCCTAGGCGATCAGATCTCTTGAGGTTGGGAGTTTGAAACCAGCCTGGCCAACATGATGAAACCCTGTCTCTACAAAAAATAGAAAAATTAGCTGGGTGTTGTGGTGCACACCTGTAATCCCAGCTACTCACGAGGCTGAGGTGGGAGGATCATTTGAACCCAGGAGGCAGAGGCTGCAGTGAACTGAGATTTCCCCACTGCACTCCAGCCTGGCGACACTCCATCTTGAAACAAAAAACAAGAAACAAACAAACAAAAAACCCCAAACCTCTATTTAAGAGTAATTGTTAGAGTCTTTTTCACAAATCTGATTGCAAATACTGTTAGAGAAAAATCAAAACAGTAGCTATGGATGACAAAAACTTAGAAGAACCATGGTTAAAAATCTGATAGAAGTTCATTATAATCAGCAATTGATAAGGAAATTGATTATTTCTGTGGCATATAACATAATAACAAGCATTATGACTGATGATATATTGGATTTTAAGAGTTTTATACACTTTGGAACATTCATATCAGTAACACATAGATGCAACTGAGAGAAGATCTAGCATCATTTATTTGACAATGCTTCCCATGTAACTTACCAAATAAGGCTAATCATTTAATATCTCTAAAGATGAGAGATACATCCTTTGATGCTCTCCAGGGATCTGGCTGTAATATCCCAAAGTTGATTATAGGTCAAAAAGACTTAATTTAGAATTTTGATAATGGAGAGGCCTGTTAAAGATGACAAAATGTTTAAAACCCTTGATTAAGACAGGATAACAGGCTGAATACAGTGGCTCATGCCTGTAATTTTAGCACTCTGGGAGGCCAAGGCAGGCAGATCACTTGAGCCCAGGAGTTTGAGACAAGCCTGTGCAACATAGTGAGACCCTGTCAGTATAAAAAATACAAAAATTAGCTGGGCATGGTGGTGTGCCCCTGTAGTCCCAGCTATTTAGGAGGCTGAGGTGGGAGAATCACCTGAGCCCAGGAGGTCAAGGTTGCAGTGAGCCATGGTGGCACCACTGCACTTCAGCTTGGGTGACAGAGTGAGACCCTGTCTCGGGGAAAAAAAAAAAAAAAGACAGGATAACAGGTCACTGTTAATTAAATAATAAAATTAAATAATAGTAATTCATTTAACCAGAGTGATAATCAGAATTCAAACACAATATAGAAACTTACACTGATGTAAAAGAAAAAAATGCTTTAACCCTTTCAAAGCCTGGTTTTCCCAAGTAATCAGAAAACCTAATAAAGACAACACAGGAAAGTGTCTTCATAAAACACAAATATTTTGTTCTCAGGCTAGTTACCAAAAAGATAAAGAAAAACCTCCTTCATTGTGATTACGTCTCCTCATAGGAAGCCCATTCAGATACCTGGATGTTGAACCTGATGAAAAGGTACTTGCATTTTGTCAGACATTTTAAGAGTGTGGGCCCAAAGGTTATGAGCATGCATCACATTATAGAGAAATGTAAAAAGAAAACTAGTACCTTGTACAGGGAAATGCATGGCTCTTAGAAAAAGTATGAGATGTCTCCTTGTTACGTGGAGCAATTAAGACACATCAAGAAATTGTTATGCAGGAGGAAAACATTGCTTTCCCAGGCCTTCAAAATAGACCATTTCAGTCTCAGGTCATAACAGCAGAGTTAGTACTGAAGAAAAAAGTTACAGGAGCAGACAAGAAAGTTAAAAGAGTTATCACCCCAGCCAAACCAGAAGATGTGTGTGTGTGTGACCTGCAAATCATGTGCAGCAAAATACAGCAAAAGTTGAATTTCTGAGACATGAATTTGAGAAGCCTTAAGAGCCTTAGAGAATTTCTCTACCTTGAGAAATTAAATAACCACTCTAAACAAAGAAGATGGCATTTCCAACCTGAAACAAGGAAAATTAAATGCATCTCAGAAAGAAACTTAGCAGAAATAGAAACTGTAAAACAGGAAGAAGCTGCAGTTTGTAATACACCTGTTAAACAGATTTCAGAATTAAAAATCAAAACTTCTTGCAGTGTTACTAAGAGCAGACCAATACTTCAAGAAAACTTTGTTGTTTTAACATAGGAGAGCAGATTATTTTGTTTTCTATCATTGTATTTTTTTTTTTTGAGACGGAGTCTCACTCTGTCACCCAGGCTAGAGTGCAGTGGCACAATCTTGGCTCACTGCAAGCTCCGCCTCCCGAGTTCACACCACTCTCCTGCCTCAGCCTCCCGAGTAACTGGGAATACAGGTGTCCACCACCACGCCTGGCTAATTTTTTTGTATTTTTTTAGTAGAGACAGGGTTTCACCCTGTTAGCCAGGATGGTCTTGATCTCCTGACCTTGTGATTCACCTGCCTCAGCCTCCCACAGTGCTTGGATTACAGGCATGTGCCACCACACCCAGCCCTATCATTGTATTTTTAATATCACAGCTCAATTTTTAGAAGGACTTATAATTTCCTTCTAATTATAGTCAACTTGATGACACACAAAAATGTCTTCCATAAATTCATCCTTCACAAACATTTTGTGATGTACACATACCTTCCACGACATGCTTAGACTTTCTGCTTGAACTATACTTCCTGTTTCTTAAATAACCAGCCATTTGACTTTCAGACAAAAATTTGCCACACGATTCTTTCCCATACAAAATTATTCTTTTTTCTTTTTAACTCTTTACCAAAACTATATCCTCATACTTATAACTTTCTTTACATCTCTCTCTCTCCTACTTACTGGTTTCTTTCTATCTTGTTTATATTTCCTTCCTAAATTCATATTTTAAAATAACCTTTAATAACTGCTGAACTTACAATTAGAACATGTGTTTTTTATTATTCTAAATGAAGAACAGACTTTTATGCCTTTCTTATATTTTTATCTCATAAAAATCTTTGGTATGCTTTATATACAGAATTTTATATATTAATTAGAATTTTTAATTCTTAGTACCCTTAATTTCTAGTGAAAACCTAGGAAGCAAGAAATTTTTTAAAATGTTATGACAACATGTTTATTTTAAAGTATTTTTATTTTTATAGATTTTGGAGGTGCAAGTGCAGTTTAAAAAATAGATTTAGGAGGTACAAGTGCAGTTTTGTTAAATGGGTATATTGCATAGCACTGAAGTCCAAACTTTTAGTGTAGCCATCACCTGAATAGTGTTCATTGTAACCATCAAATAGTTTATCAACCCTCACCCTCCTTCCACCCTCCCACCCTTCCAAGTTTCCAGTGTCCATTATTCCACACAATACGTTCATATGTGCACATTATTTAGATCCCACTTTTTTTTTTTGAGACAGAGTCTCATTCTATCACCCGGGCTACAGTACAGTGGCGTGATCTCAGCTCACTACAATCTCTGCCTCCCAGTTTCAAGCAATTCTTCTGCCTCAGCCTCCTGAGTAGCTGGGATTACAGGCACCTGACACCATGCCTGACTAATTTTTGTATTTTTAGTAGAGGTGGGGTTTTTCCATGTTGGCCAGGCTGGTCCTGAACTCCTGGCCTCAAGTGATCTACCCATCTTGGCCTCCCAAAGTGCAGAGATTACACTGCACCCAGCCTAGCTCTCACTTCTAAGTGAGGACATGCAGTATTTGACTTTCTGTTTCTGAGTTATTTCACTTAATAACCTGTAGTTTCATGGGTGTTTTTGCAAAATACATGATTTTATTCTTTTCATAGCTGAGGAGTATTTCACGATGTATATATATGCCACATTTTCTTTATCCATCATTGATGGATATTTAAGTAGATCCCATATCTTTGCTCTTGTGAATAGTGCTACAATAAACATATGAGTGCAGATATCCTTTTTATGTAATGATTTATTTTCCTTTGAGTAGATACCCAGTAGTTGGCTTGCTGGATTAAAAGGTAGTTCTACTTTAAGTTCTATAAGAAATATCCATACCGTTTCCTGTAGAGGTTGTACTAATTTACATCCCTACCAATTGTGTTTAAGAATTCCCTTTTTTCCATATCCTCACCAACATCTGTAATTTTTGGACTTTTTAATAATAGCCATTCTCATTGATATAAGATGGCATCTCACCTTGGTTATAATGAACAATTCTCCACTGATTAGTGATGTTGAGCATCTTTTCATCTGCTTCTTGGTCATTTGTATGTCTTCTTTTGAAAAATGCCTATTCATGTCCTTTGCCCAGTTTTCAACAGGGCTATTTGTTTTTTGTTGTGGTTGAGATATTTTAGTTCCTTGTAGATTCCGAATATTAGTCCCTTGTCAGATGCATAGTTTGCAAATGTTTTCTCCCATTCTGTAGGTTGTCTTTCACTCTGTTGATTATTTATTTTGCTGTGCAGTAGCTTTTTAGTTTAATAAAGTCCCATTTGTCCCCAGAACTTTGGGAGGCCGAGGCAGGTGGATCACGAGGTCAGGAGATCAAGACCATCCTGGCTAACATGGTGAAACCCTGTCTCTACTAAAAATACAAAAAATTAGCTGGGTGTGGTGGCGGGCACCTGTAATCCCAGCTACTTGGGAGGCTGAGGCAGGAGAATGGCACAAACCTGGGAGGCGAAGCTTGCAGTGAGCTGAGATTGTGCCACTGCACTCCAGCCTGGGTGACATAGCGAGACTCTGTCTCAAAAAAAAAAAAGTCCCATTTGTCTATTTTCATGTTTGTTGCATTTGCTTTTAGTCATAAATTCTTTGCCAAGCAAAGGGAGCAATTTTGAACTGTCTGTCACATATTGGTATTTTATAAATGAGAATTTTATTATTTTAGAAACATTTCCCCATAATGTAATTTTTATGTATTGTTAGACTCAAATATACTTAGTCTTTCTATAAAATTTAAGAAGCCAAAGACAAAAATATTTATGTTCAGTAATTTGTGTTTTGGAATTTATGTTATTTGGAAATGACTTGGACATTCAATGAGTATCACTTAATTTAACATAACTTTAGAACTTTAAATCACACAAAAAATTCATTATAAATATTTATTCCATTTACATTTACCTAATTTATTTATTTTTATCAACATTACCTAAATTACTTATGAAAACTGAGATATGAGATAAAGCTACTCATCATTTCAAGTAATTTCCCTGTTAAACATGTGTACAGTCTGTGAATATCAGGTGTTCACCTAAGTAAGAACTTGAAAGTTAATTATATGGATATTTTGCTGATGGCTTAGAAGACATAGCTGTTTTTATTAAGCCAACACTATTAAATTAGTCTTACTTGTCAAAGAGTTACACAAACAGAGATCATTATGTTTTTAGGCTGGGTTTATAGTTTTATTATCTTAAAATATCTAGCAGAGACAAATATAATCCTATCTGACTAGTAAACCCAGACAAAAATGTATGCTGAAATTCTGAAGATGTTTTTATTTTTATTTCAACAAATTTAAAGCCAGCTTATTTATTAAAGAAATACTTAAGTCACATGCACTAAAAGGCATTTGGGTTGATTACTCCATAATTTATATAAGCACTCATTTATCTGAGCCAATCTGAATAGAATTCCTTAAAGGATTTCTAGCTGACTATGCCAGATTTTACCATGCAGATACAACATACAAAATGTGTAAACACATATAGATACACAAGCCACAATAAAGATCTTACAGCTTTCATTTTAGAATTTTAGTCATGAGATAGTAATACATAGTAATATACACTTATTGGTTTATAAAAGATAGTTGGATCCAAATTATATTTCTTAGAAAATGGGGTCTGTTCATATAGCTAAATGTTATTTACCCTGATAGGTAGTCTAATGAAGGCTGTGGACCAAAATTTTGAACAAAACAGTTTGGTTTTCTTTTTCAAAATCTCTTTTGCCCCTTTATACCCCCTCTTTTTGTTTATCGGTTTCAAATGAATTTAGGGTGAAACATTCAATTGTTTATTTTTCAGCATGAATTGGCTGAATTGTATAAGAAAAATCAAATCTCCAAATAGCCTTGGGTGTTTTAGTAACAAATTTATGGTTTTTTTTTTTTGTCTGGTTTGCTTGATTAGTCAATGTGGGTGAGAAAGCATTTTAGCAGGTTTTTTGTTTTGCTTTGTTTGCTTTTTCTGGGCATGGCAGACAAAGAAAGGCATTTTTATGCCAGAGAGACACCTCATATTATTGCTCTGAGCTTAAGATTTTGACCTGTTTAATCTGAGAGCCTAATTTATAAACATTTATTTATGTTTTGGAATTTATCTTATTTGGAAATGACTTGGACATTCAATGAGTATCACTTTATTTAACATAACTTTAGAATTTTAAATACTTAGCAATATATACTTATTGGTTTATAAAAGAGAGTTGGATCCAAATTATATTTCTTAGAAAATGGGGTCTGTTCATATAGCTAAATGTTATTTACCCTGATAGGTAGTCTATTTTATTTCAGAATATCAATCCCTTAATTAACTATTCCATCACCCTAAGCAATTGTTTTTCAGGCAAACTCAAATTTACATTTCATGTCTAGATTGTTGGTTGCCATGGAGCTGTTGTAAGTTGTAAAGCCATTAGTTTGAAAGCCCTTTAAGACTGTAAAAAAAAATCTTGTCTGGAATGCCATAAGCGGTGTGTTTATCTCAACACAAGTAGAAAAATCAGCAGATTCAAAGTGGGCAGAAAAAAAATAGAGATATAGAAAACTTAGAAGGCTCTACATGTTAACTCTGCAGTTACAGTTTCTAATTCAGCTTTAAGTAAAACAAGTTTGGGGAGTTCGAATGATCCCCATGATAGCCACTGGTTTAAAAACATGGCTGGGCATGGTGGCTCATGCCTGCAATTCCAGTGTTTTGGGAAGCCAAGGCAGGAGGATCACTTGAGGCCAGGAGTTCATGACCATCCTGGGCAACATAGTGAAACACCATTTCTACAAAAAAAAATTTTTTTAAATAAAAAGAAATGCATGAGGAAAAGTCATGTAATTGGCAGGAGTCCCTGAAAACCTGGCATGCCTTAATGTTTGAGAATATCATTTTTGTTTTATATTAATCTCTCAAGAGTGAAGAAAATTCTATAATTCCTGTCACGGAGTTTGGACTGATGTTTTAGATAGTGGTGACTGTCCTAGTGGTTTTTAATTGGCTGTCTTGTGCCCACCATTTAGAGTGTTTGTTTTTGCTCTCAGAAAATGTTTAGAAACAAGCAAGGGGGAAAAAGGAGCCAGATCATTTACAGACACACATGACCAAACCCAAATTAAACAAAAAATAAAAGTGTTCACAAAAATTTTAAGCCAGGCATGCAGACCACACAAAATACTATACCAGGCATGCAGACCCAGACAAAATGTAAATTCTTTGGAAACTAGAGGACTCAAATCAGAAAAACATTGTTCTTATTCCAGATAGCACCTGCCAGAAAAGACAAAACATCTTTTATTATCTCAGAAACTGACAAAGAATTCACTGAGGGAAGGGAGTCCAAGAATTTAAAAGGGTATTTACTAGAGCAGAAAATGTAACTCATGGCAGCATAGAGCACAAAGGGCTCAGTTGATGCCTCACTTGATACCAGCGGCTGCCGATTACCTCACTTGATACCAGGGGCTGCTGATTCCTTTGAGGTGGGTACACTTGGGTCCCACTTCTGAGATATCATTTTTATTAATCTAAATAACAAAGAGGGGGGCTCTAAGAGAAAAATGTTTATTTGGGAATAGGGCACTGCAATGGGAACATGTGTGCCATAGTAAACTATGTGTATATTTAGGGAAGTAAAGACAGACAAACTTTTTAAAGAAAAAATGAGGATAATTACATAATTGTTTCGGGATACTTGTCCTTAGCTCCAAGAATCAATAATAAGAGTGGTGCCAGTCCAAGATTAGACAGGCAGTTGCTGGGCAGATGTCCTTGCAGAAGAATTTGTGTGTGTGTAAGGTTGTGATGGCCTTTGTGCACAGCTTTAGTTTTTGCAGGCTTTTGTCGTAATTCTTGTTATCAGATATTTGTGCATGAGAACTCTTCCTTCATGGTGTTTCTTGGCTCTATTTGTGAGGATTTTTAACACAAGTGACTTTGTTTTTATTCTGACAACCTTCACAGCCCCAATCCAACATGATTGGTGTCCTTATAAGAAGAGGAGAAGAGACAGAGGCAGACATACAGAGTGGGAAGATGATCTGAAGATTCACAAATGGAATGCAATATGACGACAGAAGCAGAGACTGGAGTGATGTGTCCACAAGCCGAGGATTGCCAGCAACACCAGAAGCGAAGAGAAAGGCATGAAACAGATTCTCCCCTACAGCCTTCCCAGAGAGGCGGGCCCCACCCACACCTTGATTTCAGACTTCTAGTTTCCTAACTGTGAGAAAATAAATTTCTGTTGTTTTAAGTCACCCAGTGTGTGGTACCTTGTTACAACAGTCTTAGAAAACGAATACAGACTCTAATAAAAATAAAATCAGAAAAAAAACCATAAACACAAATAAAAATTAAATGATAGAGTTCCAGTGTTATGGAGTGAAAAGGTAAGCAAATGCTCTCTTCAAAAACAATTATAAAACTGAACAAAACTGTAAAAAAAATCATTTCAGAGCTTTGGAATAGACCAAGGGCAAACAACAAAATGAAGAGCATTTATTTATTTAAAACTGCTGAACTTTGGATAAGAATAGTAGGAGTCTAGTTTTGCTTAAAATGAAGTTTTAACATGATTATAAGGGAAAGAGGGAAGATGTTATCTTATGCAGCTATTATCATGCTAGAACTTCTCATTCATTCTCAAAAAAATTTAAACACACAAATGACACATGAATATTTTCTCATGGCAAAATAGAAAAACAATATCAATACAATGAAATTCCATATTGATTCTCATCTTTCATTTTCATTTCTTTGATAGTAATGCAGCTAGGAAGGTAACTTATTTTGTGTTTGTTTTGATATTAAATAAATAATATCACAATGTCCTTTACCACTGCTGCTGGAGCTGCATCTGCAAACTCCGGGGTCAGTTCTTGTGGCCCCAGTGGCACCAGTGGCAGGGAAGCTGGGTGCTCCAGTGACCCACCCAGGGAATGATGATGAGACGAGTGAGGATGAACCCACAGTAAAGTGGCTTCGTCAGGAGACGTGTGTCTGTGAGAAATGCTCTGTAGAGTTCTTTAGCATCTCCGAGTTCCTGGAACATAAGAAAAAAATCACACTAAAAATCTACCTGTTCTCATGAATGACAGCGAGAGGCCAGTGTCTTCAGAGGACTTCTCCAGAGCTGTACTTAGCTACCAACCACCCAGTCCAAGCAGTGAGTGAAGCCAGTTGTGGACTCTGTGATGTACCTAAAGACAGAGACTGTCCTGCCGCCACCCCCAAGACATAATTTATTTACCCAAAGGCAAAGTGGCCAACACAAATGTGATCTTGCAGGCACTATGAGACACCAAGGTGGTGATGAATCAGCAGAGTGCAGATGCGCTGCCTGTACCAGCACCCATGTGTGCTTGAGCAGATCCTATGTCTGCAGCAGGAGGTACAGCAGGTCCAGCTCACCCAGCAGATCCATCCAGGTGCACATGTGGACCTCCCATGCTCTCCACTTTGGTGGTAGGCGACGACCTTGGGCAGTCGCATGTCCCAGCAGGTTTCTATGGCTGTGACTTTGCTCAGCCAGAAAGCTGGAAGCCAAGGTCTGTCTCCAGATGCCTTGAAACAAGCCAAACTACTTCAAGCCAACATCCCTTCTGCCAACATTCCTTCTGCCAACATCCCTTCTGCCACCAGCTCTCTGTCCCCAGTGCTGACGCCCTTTGCTCTGAAGCCAGATGGAACCAGGTTGTTCCCAAACGTCATGTCTCCTCTCGCAAGTGATTTGCTTCCTCAGATGCTGGGCTCGGTGCTCTTCCAGAGTCCTTTCTCCATTGTCACGCTAGAACCATCCAAGAAAGGGAAGAGGAAGCCACCGAACATCTCCACAGTCGACCTCAAAACCAAAGATGAGGCGGTCCTCTACAAGCACAAGTGTCAGAGCAGTCTCCCTTCCGTGTTTATCTGATCCCAGCCAACCTATGTCAAAGTTGAAGTTCCTGGCACCTTTTTGGGACCCTTAACATTGTCCCCAGGATGACCGCTTTGTTAGCAGCCCAGCCACGCCAACAGGCCAAGCAACATGGCTGCATGTGGTGTGGGAAGAACTTCTCGTCCGCTGGTGCTCTTCACATTCACGGGTGGACCTACACTGGAGAGAAGTCTTTTGTAGGCAACATTTGTGGGCGAATTTTACCACCAAAGTCAACTTCAAGGTCCATTACATGATCCACGGGGCGAACAGTAACTCAGCCGGCTGTGGGAGGAAGCTGGCCATCGAGAACACCATGGCTCTGTTAAGTACAGACAGAAAAAAGTCTCAGAAATGTTTCCCAAGGAAATCCTGGCCCCTTCGGTGAACGTGGACCCTGTTGTGTGGAACCAGTAGCCCAGCATGCCGAGTGGCAGTCTGGCCATGAAGACCAGTGAGATCTCTGTGGTCCGGAGTGGGGGTGTTCCTAACCTCCTGCTTTCCTTGGGAGCCAGCTCCATTGTGAATAACACCACCGTCTTCAAGATGGATGGCTCCCAATCAGGCATCAGTGCAGATGTGGAAAAACCAGGTGCTACTGACAGCGTTCCCTCACTTCCTGGAAGAAAACAAGATTGCAGTCAGCTAAGCTAAAGGAGAACTTGCATGGAAGGAGAAATGCAGACAGTGTGAAATCTCTAGAATCTGCTTTTTTGGTAAACACTCATCTCCCGTTTTCTTTTTCTTACTGATATGCAAATGATGTTTTTGAAGGTTGTGATCGCAACCTCAGGCAAGTCCCACAATCACGACTGTTGCTATGCTGCTTTGCAAAAAATTGAAAAATCAAACAACAACAAATGTTCATATCAAAACAAATAAAGACTAGCATTAAAAACAAATTTTGGAAAGAAGCGGGTCTTGCAAAGTAGCTTTTGTACTTGTGACAAACTGTATACATAGAACCTTTGCACAACCTAGAATTTTTTCCAAAGACTGGTTACCTATTTCAAGGTAGAATCATTGGAACTTGTTGAACCAACATGGAAAAGACAATGACTTAGCCTAACTGAGGGGAGAGGGGTACTGTATACTTCCATGATGACTGTACATGGGTAAAAGGACAAGGTCTGCCATCTATTTAGGGGCCTATTTATATACCCCAACCCTGTCCCCATCTTATTGTTTGCTTTTCTGAATGTACTTTAAAAAAATAAAACTAAGGTTGTAGAATTATAAAATTGCTTCAACTTTTTTTTTTTTTTTTGAGATGGAGTCTCACTCTTTCACCCAGGCTGGAGTGCAGTGGCGTGATCTCGGCTCACTGCAGCCTCCACCTCCTGGGTTCAAGTGATTCTCCTGCCTCAGCCTCCTGAGTAGCTGGGACTACAGGCATGCGCCCCCATGCCTGGCTAATTTTTTTGTATTTTTAATAGAGATGGGGTTTTACCATGTTGGTCAGGCTGGTTTCAAACTCCTGACCGCAAATGATCTGCCCACCTTGGCCTCCCATAGCGCTGGGATTACAGGTGTGAGCCACTGCGCCTGTCCTGCTTCAACTTTAGAACCATAAGTCGGATGCCCTCAGATGGACTTACAATAGTCCTTAAGGAGTCAGTGTGTGTGTTGCTGCTTAAATGCAGTCCAGTTGGAGCCCTGAGAGTGCCAGTGTCCTCCCCACACTTCCCAGGTGCTGTCCTCTTCCTGAACCCCAGAAGAGGTGGGCACCTGAGCAGGGAATTTCAGGTGACTTAATTTGGTTTGTCAGTGCCTACTCTATTGAAGAACTGGGTTTTCATTCTTGAGAAGAAACTCATGGAAGGGTGTGTTTCCTATCACACGTTCACATACTAATTTTTTTTGTTGAATTTCCTTAATTCAACATAATTGGGACTTAAGCCAAGTAATTATGAAGATTTTTTTTTGTTTTCTTCCTGAATATTTCATGAAGGCTATGAAGTTGGAATAGGCAATTCCTGGGTATAAAAGCTTTAATTTATCTACCTCATTTATTTTTAAATTCTTTTGTAGCTATAGTGTCTGTTTTCCTATTTTAAGACCGATGAAGTATTCCCAGGCCCTGTCTAAAATCTAGGAGTTGTATTGATGGGAAGAGCTGAACGTCCAAGAGGTTTTTGTGATGCCTTTTTTTGTAATCTCCTTTTGTAAGTGTAATATTGAGCAAATGAAACATTGCTTTCATAGTTTAACAAGAAAGGAGAAAGAAAGAAAGACTCTAGCTTCTGGGAGAAAAGTCTTTTCCCTCTAGGTGGAAGACCCTGGCTGAACAGTGGATCCAAGACTGTTAGTCAAGGTGTTGTCTCTTAGTTATTTCACCTGACTTTAGAATTCCCCAGATATTATTATTATTATTATTTCTGCCAAGTTGTGCCTTTTCTTCTGGAATTGTAAATGAACACAATAATAGACTGTTTAGACTGTGAAATGGGTGTCACGGAAAACACACTGGTGGCTTTCTCACTGTTGAGCTAATAATGCCTTGTGAATGTATGCTCTATGGAGAAACCCCTTTTGTTGTACCTGCTGATGCTGTCTGTCTGTTGGAAAATACATTTTGAATTTCCCCCCCAAAAACTTACTTATTTTACTTCCTGTGAACCTGTAATTATTTCAAAATTAAAACTTAAAAATTATAGACAAGAAAAGAAACCTTTTCTTTTACATTTTTTGCCACTTCCACAGCAATGCTGGTATTTCTTGTTCATTATATAATATTGTTTCCATCCCTAGAGAGAAATATTTTAGGCCTGGGCCTGTGCGTAAGAGGCTCCTTGCACCCACTTGCTTATGCTTCTCCAGACCCAGTGCTATTTTAGGAAGCAACATAACCTAATTTCTGGGCAAGGAATCTAAGGGCTATCCATTAATTTAGAGATTGAAAATAAAGAGAACCCCAAGACAGGGATAAAAGCATGTCCATGGTTTTGTTATTTGTTGAATTTTTCAACCAATTATGTACCTGTGGCATTCTCCCCCTACCTCCCACCACCTGTGGGACAATTTCCACCATGTATTCTCTTCACCTGTACATGAACGCCAGTCCCTCCCAGCCTGAAGGGCCCTTCCTAGATCTTTGTTTCCTTCTCCAGTGCATAATGTAGCAGAAAAATCAGAGTCATACAATCTTAGGTGCAAATTCCTGGGTGCAAACTCAACCTTTACTGGTCTTGTGACCTTGGACCAGCAATTTCACTGAGCCTTGATTTCCTCTTCTCTCTTTCTGGGGTGATCCCTTTCTCCCAGGATTGTGGAGTACAGTTGGTGAGGACTTTTTGTGGAAGCCCCTTGCCAGGTAAATATTAGCTCCTCTTTTCCCTCCCTGACTTTAGCAGCTTCCCCTCCCGGCCAACATTCTGAAGTTCCTCTGAGAGCATCTATGGAGGCTGGTACCACTTTGCCTCCTGTTTTCTCCTCGCCCACTGTGGTCTGGCTTGCATGCCCATATTCCCACTGCAGCAGAATTTTCATAGGATTTACAGATGAATTTCTAATTGCCAGACAGGACAGATTCTTTCTCAGTCTTCTTTTGCTTGACCCCCTCACAGCATTTTGTCCACTCTTCCCCTCTCTCCTTTTGCTTCTACAACAGAACATCCACCTGTTCTCCTCACTCAAATTGTTTTCTCCCCTTAGTTCCTTTCCTCTGCACTCTCTGCCCCCCTCGGATACCAAGGACACTTGGACACTTCTCTGTTCCCTTCTTTAGATTGACTTCATCCTCACCACAGCCTCCAAGCCTCTCGTGCCCTGACTATTCTCAAATCCACATCTCCAGCTCTGGCCTCTCTTCTGAGCTCCAGACCTGAGCTTCAATAGCTTTTTGGACAGATTCTCCATATGACTGTTTTGTAGACTCTCAAACTCTGCCAACTTCCCACTGTCTTGCTTTTCTGAATATAATTTCCTTCCTTGTATGGGACACTAAACTTGTGCACCTTATTGGATTGCTTTGATCCATCCCTTCTCCTACCCCCACCCTATCCCATCAGGTCACCCTTCAAACATGAGATTAGGCTTCCTGAATGGTTGAGAATGGACCAGATGACACAACCTGGAAAGACTTGGAGTTGTCTCCTTGTGAGGTAAGGTTTGACCAGTGAAAATGGGAAATAGGAGGGATCCTATCTCTCCTGTGGACCACTTCAAGGTGTAGTTGCTGCTTGTGATCTGTTGTGCATGCTGGACAAACTTCCTGTTGAAAGATTTTGCTTTGTTTGTTCCCCCTAAAGCAGAGCCAGAGACAAAGCTAGCAAACAGATAATTTACTTGGGAAATGATCCCAAGGAGTAGGAATGAGAGACATGGGGAGTGAAACAGAGAAGGTGAGAAAGCCAGTATAAAGATACATTATTAAGTAGGCACCACTATGGGTGGTGATTGATGCTCAGTGATATCAGGTGATCTAAAGAGCTTTGTGAAATGCATCTAAGAATTATCCTTCTGGGAACATGAAAGGGGAACACTTATCCATTAGCTCCTGTTTCCCCATCGATGTTAACTCCTGGGTACTTCCAAGTTGTACATGCGTAAGTGCTGAGTGGGCTCTCCCAGCATCCCACCATGGCATTAGAGTGACCCTGGAGCAGGAGGAGAGAAACCAAGGAAAGATACTCTCAGGTTGCACCTGTATAAAAGTGATTGAGACCTGTGTAGAACTGTTGCTGCAGAAGTGATTGGAGTAGGAAATACGGCTGAGATTTGAAGTGGAACATAAAAGTTGTCAGATATGGACCTACTGTGTCTCTTTGTGGCTTCGTTGTGAAGCAGTGCTCAGTGCAGTAATTAATTACCTTGCACTGCCTCACACATTTTTTTCTTGTTTCACTTCATATTTCCTTCTCCCTCACTCTTATGGGCTTGTATCTTCAAAGTAAAGTGTTAGCGCATTAATCCTTGCCTCAGCCTCTGATTTCTCAAGAACTCATTATAAGGCAATTTTTTTTTGAGATGGAGTCTAGCTCTTGTAGTCCAAGCTGGAGTGCAGTGCCACAATCTCAGCTCACTGCAACCTCTACCTACCAGTTTCAAGCAATTCTTCTGCCTCAGCCTCCCGAGTAGCTGGGATTGCAGGCTTCCACAACCACGTCCAGGTAATTTTTGTATTTTTAGTAGAGACTGAGTTTCACCATGTTGGCCAGTCTGGTCGTGAACTCCTGACCTCAGGTGATCTACCCGCCTCAGCCTCACAAAGTGTTGGGATTACAGCTGTGAGCCACCATGCCCAGCTGATAGGGCAACGTCTTAAGAGGCTGGATAGCTTCTCTTAATTGCTATGGAAATAATGCTTTTTAAAATCAATGTGTAATAGTTTGATTATTTATGACAACACAAGAGAATGGTTGGATCAAGGCAGTCAACATATTTTAAAGCCAGGGAGCTTGTATGGCAGCTTTTATTATTTTAAAGTTTTTTTTAAAGGAATATTTTTTATTTACGTGTAACCTATAGAAAAGTGCACATGTTATAACTACAGACTTTGATGAATTTTCACAAAGCAAGCACAACCATATAACCAGTCCCTGGATTAATACATTTGAATTTATCAGCATCTATGAAGGCCCTCTTATGCCATCTTCCAATTACTTTCTCCTACTTTCCAACAGTAACTATTATCCTGACATCTCATACTTCTATGGCAGCTTTTAAGGAGATCATTGTCTGAAGCAGTCACAGGTCAGATTGTGTTGAAAAATCAGACCCAGAATCTGATTATGATGGCAGCACAGCAGAAAAGACTATGTGAGGTGGTCACATAGTCTTGTGAGAGCTTGAGACCTGAGTTGGGAACGTTTTTGTAGCTGAATGAAACTATCTTAAACCCTGACATTCCTTTGAACTCTCTGAGTTGGCAAAAGCAATTTCTTCCCTCTGCCAGAGAAGAATAGCTTCCCCTCGCCTGGAAATCATGTTAACCTCACTTGAATTTGTGCCTCACAAAGAGGTACTGATTCTCAAGACTTTCTGCCATTATTTGTCATTTCTTCCAGGCCAAACACTAGACAGACCCTAGCACAGCCTCGATGGAGAAGAAATAGCCTAAATGTCAATGGAACTTATGGAACTTTTTACTGTGTGTCAACAAGACCTAGGGGACATTTGTGGGAGCAGCTTGTGTGTGGAGTCCTCATGAATGGAATTAGTGTCCTTATAAAGAAGTCCCAGAGAGCTTCTCTGCCCCTTCTACTATGTGAAGACACTGTGAGAAGTCAGCAGTCTGTAACCTGGAAGAGAGCCCTTACCAGAACTTGACCATGCTGGCACTCTGATCTCGGATTTCCAGCCTCTAGAACTGTAAGAAATAAATTTGTGTTGCTTATAAGCCACTCCATCTATGGTAATTGTAGTAGCCCAAACAGACTAAGACACTGCTGTGACAAATAACCATAAACCAGTGGCCTAAAACAACATTAATTTATTATTTCTCAGTTCTGGAGGCCAGAGGTCCTAAATCAAGGTGTCAGCAGGGTTGGCTCCTTCTAGAGGCCAACCCTGAGGGAGAATGGATTCTGTGCCTCCCTCCTAGCTTCTGGTGGTTTCCAGCCATTTTTGGCATTTTCGACTTGTAAATACATTACTAATCTCTGCTTTTATCTTCACATCATGTTCTCCTCTGTGTGTCTCCGTGCCTTCTCTTTTGCTGTCTTTGAAAAAATACATTTTGTCATTGGATTTAGGGCCCATGCTATATCCAGGATGACGTCATATTGAGATTCTTAATTATATCTGCAAAGACACTATTTCCAAGTAAGGCTGTATTCACAGGTATTGGGGCTTAGGACTTGTACGTATATTTTTGGGACCACCATGTAACCCACCACATAGGTCTTTAGAGTGTTAAGTCAGGCTCAGGGCAGATTATAAAACTGGATGTAACAGAATTCTTGACACAAGTGCATGTTCTCCTGATTGTTGGACCAACAAGTTGGCTTGGTAAGGGCAGTTTTATTCCCTGCTGATCTGGTCTTCCAGCTAACCCACAGACTTGCTGTAGGCATCAGAATCAACTACTGCCACCTTAGTTGACCCATAGACGTGCAGTTAGGAGCCACAATAGCCACCCTGGCCACCACAGCCTAGAGTGGAGGCACTCAGCCAAGTGCATTATAGATCAACTGAGTTCCAGCTGACCACAGGTGCATGAGTGATAACAAATGATTATTTTAAGTGCTTGAGTTTTGAGGCAGTTTGTTTTGCAGCAATAGCTAACTGATATAGAGATTAGCACATATCTCCAGAAATCAATAGGCATTGCTTTTTGGCCTTTTGGCTAAGATCAAACATAGAAATCAATAGGTAAATAATCAGTAAGACTTTAAAGGACTTAAATAACAAGCTTGATATAACAGCTATATAAAGAAAGCTGTACCCAACATCAAAGTGGAAACATTCTTTTTAAACAAATGTGGAAAATTCACCAAAAATAAGCATATTTTAGGCTTAAAAGCACATTTCAATTTTTTCCAAAAAGAAAAACTCTGTAAGCAAATTTATAATAAACAAATTATAGCAAAAAAGAAAAACTAAATTTAAAATCTCCCCAAAATGATTTATTGGATTAGAATAGAAATAATGCTTCCAAAATATATGAATGTCAGCAAGAAAAAATGAAACAACTTATAGACCAAATTAGAAATTAATGACAAGAGGCATTACATATATAAATCTCTGGGATACAGCCAACCATACTAAAAATAAGTACAGCCTTAAACATTTATTAGAAAATATGATATTTTTAAAATAAGTAAACTGAGGCTTCAACTGAAGAAGCTAAGAAAAAAATCAAAGTAATCTTCAAAGTAAACAGTAAATATAAAAACAGAGGCCAATGAAATGGAACAATAGAACCCATAAGAGTACTTTTTTTTTTCTTTTTCATTTGGGGGGAAACACAAATAAAATAGACAAGTGGTGACAAGTTTAATCAAGATAAAATGAGAGGACACTAATAAACAACATTAGGAATGATGAAGCTGCCGTAACTGCAAATGCAGCGGAATTTCACAAAATTGAAGAGAATGTTATATACAATTTTGTAATAGCAAATTTCATAGTTGGAGAAAAAAATCCACATGATTTTCGAGGCGTCAAATGGCCAAATTGGCAAAAGAAATAGGAAATTTAAAAAGACCAAAAAACATAGAGGAGAGTGGTCTAATATCCACACCAAAATGTCACCAAGTCCACTTAATTCTTCTGGCAAGTTCTACCAGACTTTCAAGGAACTAAAAATTTCATATTATTTAAGTAAAACTTCTATTTTACTTAATCAAGTAAAAATATGGAAATCTTCCCAATATATGTTGCAAGTCTACCATAACTATGATACCAAAATCAGAAAAAGGAAGAAAGAAGAAAAGAAAGCTGTAAGCCTAGATCATTTTATAAAGATGAACATTATGGGAGAAAAAAGGGCAAATTAAATCCAGCAATATATTAACGATCAGCTTCATTCCAGCTATGCAAACATGACTTAACTTTAGGAAAATTTCAATGTAAGTCACTGTATTAACATGTTAAGGAAGAAAAACATATGCACATTTTGATACATAGTGAAAAAATATTTGAAAAAAATCAACTCATTCCAGAAAGCAAAATGAAAGCACTCAAAATAGGAATAGAAAGAACTTTCCTAAAATATAAACGTATTGTTAGAAATTGACTGCATAGGCTGGTGTGGTGGCTCATGCCTGTAATCCCAGCACTTTGGGAAGCGAAGGCAGGCAGATCACTTGAGCTCAGCAGTTTGAGACCAGCCTGGGCAACACGGTGAAACCCTGTCTCTACTAAAAATGCAAAACTTTGGGGGGTGGGGAGCAAGGGGAGGGAGAGCATTAGGACAAATAACTAATGCATTCGGGGCTTAAAACCTAGATGATGGGTTGGTGGGTGCAGCAAACCACCATGGCACATGTATACCTATGTAACAAACCTGCACATTCTGCACGTGTATCCCGGAACTTAAAGTAAAATTTAAAAAAATGCAAAAAAAAAAAAAAAAAAAAACCCAAAAATAGCCAGGCGTGGTGGTAGATGCCTGTAGTCCCAGCTGCTTGGGAGGCTGAGGTGAGAGAATGGCTTGATCCCAGGAGAATGAGGTTGCAGTGAGCCGAGATTGAGCCACTGCACTCCAGCCTGGGTGACAGAGTGAGACCCTGTCTCAAAAAAAAAATAAAATAAAAATAAGGGCTTGGCGTGGTAGCTCACGACTGTAATCTCAGCACTTTGGGAAGCCGAGGCGGGTGGATCACTTGAGGTCAGGAGTTTGAGAACAACTTGGCCAACATGGTGAAGCCCTGTCTCTACTAAAAATACAAAAATTAGCCTGGTATGGTGGCGCATGCCTGTAATTCCAGCCACTCGGGAGGCTGAGGCAGGAGAATCACTTGAACCCGAGAGGCACAGGTTGCAGTGAGCCGAGACTGCTCCACTGCACTACAGCCTGAGCAACATGAGTGAAACTCCATCTTGAAAAAGTAAATAAAATAAAATAAATAAGTAAAAATAAAAATAAAGAAATTGACCACATCCAAAGCATCTCACGGCCTGCACTCTTCTCCAACTCCCAGGCTGGAAGCCAAGGGATGTTAGTGGGGTTCTGTTGGGCAGCAGGTCTTCCATGGTTTTCTCCCCACAAGTGCTTCCTTTACTTGTAGTGAGTTATGCATCAGTCAGCCCATCTCTGGATCTGATCTCATTTCACCATGAAGATATTCCTGAGTGTTTCTGGCATTGGGAAGTATTATTTCCCAGCTTTCACTTATATTTCTTTGACCATCCTAATTGAAATTTGAAAAAAGGATGAGGGGTTTTAAAGAATAGGTTTAGAAGAATGGTTCCCAAAATTTAGTATAAATTAGAATCATCTGAGAGTCTTTTTAAAATATAGAGACCTGGGTTCATCCCAGGTAATTTTTAACATAACTTTTCCCCAATTATATTAACAATGCATATTCATTGTTGAAATTTTGAATAAAAAAGTATATAGAGAAACACTGTTTTGAGAATAAAACCACAGACTTGAAAAATTTTGAAATGTGACTTTTGGGGGAGTTTCCTCCAGCCAGAAGTAGATGATAGTTTCACCTCATTTATTTTTTATATATAACACAAGATTCCTTCCCACTTTTCAGAAAGTGTTTTGAGAGCTATAGGAGGAGGTCCTTGTATTTAAACAAACAAAAAAAGAAATACATGAAAGTTAGAATATACATTTGAAAAGTATTCAAGTATACATTCTGATAGTAGGGTGAGTAAAGTTAAAAAAGGTAAAATATAAGTAAGAAAGGTGGTTTAGATATATATTAGTAATGGAATTACAGAATTTGTTTAGCATTTTTAGCTTTTAGAATATATGACATAAAACTCTTCGGAAGAAGGTACTGATTTCCCTCATCAACACACACACACACACACACACACACACACACACAGAGGCTTACATAGTTTCACAATTCATTAATCAGCAAAATTTGGGGAATATTCTTCAGTATTTTTACTTTGTATAATATGTGAAACTGATTTAAATTGTATTTGATGTTTTATAGCTGCTGTTTAATGTAACAGTACACTGTGAAAATGTGCTTCTGTCAATAAATATACTAGATCATATCTATCAGTGGTTGCATTATACTTCCTTTGTATTCATCAGGATAGGCTAGGTTATGTTGTAGTAACAAGCAATCACCAAATCTCACAGTGTATTTTTCTTCAGGTTACTTGTGGGGACTCTGCTGCTCTATGTCACTGTTAACATTATTCCTTGACCCTGGCTTACAGAGCAACCATATTTAGAACATTGCTGGTCACCGCAGCAGAGTGAGCAGAGAGCTTGAAGGTCTAGCACTGTTAACCAAACACTTGGATTGGGATGAACACATATTACTTTTGCTTACAATTCATTGGATAGAATAGGTTGCATGACCCTACCCAAGTAGAAGGGGCCAGGAAATGCAGTCCTGTGATATATCCCAAAGGTGAAGAATCAACCAGAAATATTCAGTGGGCAGCATTAATGACTACTACATATACATGTGCTGTAATTTATTGAACCAGTCCCCCATATTTGTACATTTATTATATTTCTGCTTTCTCTTTTATGATAATTAGCATCCTTATAAATAAATATTGCTTGGTTTCTTTTCTTCTTGGTAGCAGAATTTCTAGATCAAAGTATACATATATTTTAAGGCTTTTGTTCCATATTTAACAAATCACACTCTAGAAAGGTTTTATCTGTTTATAGCCTCACTGGATATTGGATACACTACCTCAAGTCCCAGGAATCAAACTCTAAGGTCTCCAGAAAAGCTCTGTGGGAGGAATCCTCTGTCTCATGGATGTCCCTGTCTGCCCACATTTGTGTGTTCTGGGTCTGGGAACCTACAACACTCTGTCTGTTGTAGGTTCAAGCTTTTATGATAATATCTCTATTTTCTTTACTCATGAAATAAAATTGGTGCATGCTGAGTCCTTGGTCCCAATGCTTTCCTCCCAGACACTGCAGAACTGCAGATGTTACTCTACTGCTTTCTGGAATGCTGTGCTCTAAAGAGGAGGTTGGAACTTTTTGTCTCTTATAATTTACTTTTTTTTTTTTTTTCAGACAGGGTCTTGCTATGTTGCTCAGGCTGGTCTTGCCTCAAGCAATCCTCCCACCTCGGCCTCCCAAAGTGCTGGGATTGCAGGTTTGAGCCACCACACCCAGCTATTATTTGCTCTTGTTGTTTGAAGATTTAGTCTTATGAATAAAGTACCTATTCATTTATCAACCATATATCAGAACTTACCCCTCAAAAGTGGCCCCCATTTATTTTGTGACAGGGGGCAGTGTTCAAAGTTTTGTCTTGTATTGTTTACAAACTGCCATGTGGCATGTGCCTTTCTCTTCCTTTCTCTTCCTATTTGTTTCCATTGCTTCCTGCAAAGCTGCCTGGAGAGGATCCTTAGTTGGCAGGGCCTATCTTTAGTGATTTTGGAACTTGCATTCTATCCTGTCACACTGTCTTCTGGGAATGTACCACCCCTTCATAAACATACACACACAGAACTCAATTTTTGTTGTTTGCCTATATATATATATATATATAACTTGCCCAATTTTGTTTTGAAGCTGACCAATCCCCAAATTTATTGGGAGTAGCATAATGAGCCAGAAATCACTTTGGCTGGGGCAGCTTGATACACACTGTAAATGCATACAGCCCTCAGCATGTGGGCTTAATGGATAAATGAAGAGTGGAGTGAGCAAGTCTGGGGAAGCTTAGCCATAGAGGCTTGTTTCATTGCCATCCACGTACTTGTGAGCATCAGCTACAAAGGACGACAAGTTGTTAGGAAGATCTCCATCCCCTGCCACTGGGAAAATTTTTCTTGTTTGATAGACAGGGAACCCAGAGAAATTCCTCTTTAGTTACAGGGGGAGGGGGCATGCCTTAACATTAACAAAACTGAGTTTGGGTAATCCTTCCTTTAAAAATTTTCTTTTAAAAAGCGTGGGTCTGTCTATGATGAACATAATAAATTTTTATTGCAGACATTTTGGAAAATTTTTTAAAGCATCAAAGAAAACAACGATCAGTCATAATTCACCATCTAAATATGACTACTCTTAGTTTTTTGCAAATTCTTTTACTTTTAAAAATGAATATATGCTAGATGTCTTATAAAAGTGTGATTGTATTGATGTGAAGTTTTATATCTTGCATGTTTCATTTCACATACCTTGAGCATGTATCCTTCTAAACCTGACATTTTTATTCTGAAGTGAAAAACCCTCTGTCTTTGCAATCCCTTTTTCAGAAGTAACCACTTTAGCAATTTGACACTAAGTAACCACGTTAGCAATTTGACACGTATTCATCCAAGTATTTTCTGTGTTTATACAGATACAAAAAAAAAGCTTTAAACCCACGTATCCCTTTTTGTTTGGAATTATGTTCTATCTATGGTTTACTTTTGTTCACTAAACAATGTATCTACTTAGTTATTTAATATTTTTTTTTCAGCCTGAGCAACATAGTGAGACCTCAACCCTACAAAAAAATTTTAAAACTTAGTTGGCATGGTGGAGCACACCTGTAATTTTAGCTACTTGGGAGGCTGAGGCAAGGGAATCACTTGAGCCCAGGATGTCAAGGCTGCAGTGAGCTATGATTGTGCCACTGTACTCCATCCTGTAGATTCTCTTATTTATTTTTTATTTTTGGTGACGTCTTGTTGCCAGGGACTAAGAATCCTGGATATCTTCTTAAGGCACAGCAAGGAACTCCATCTCACTTTGAAAAACAGGTACAGAGTATTTCATGAATAATTTATTTAACTATTCATCTAGACTTTTAGGTTGGTTCTAATATTTATGTTTTGACTGACAATGTTCCTCTTATTTGTCTAACACTCTGCTAGCCCAGATGATGAGGAAAGTGGTAATTAATTCAGCAAATGGATTAATTACACTCTCATATTAACCACCACCTCTCGTCTGGATATGCTATTTAAAAATACTTATTGCTATTATATCTAATTAGCACTGCATTTGGGTTTTCTACTGTTACTGTTTTAAAAATTCAAGTAATTTCATGTTTATGATGAAGCTTTTAATGGATTAGATAAAATGGGAATTTACTAAGAAGTTTCTGGGACCCATCTGTGATAGTGTGAACTAAATATTTGACCCTTGCTCCCACGCTCTGGCTTACAACTCCTAATATCCTTAGAATCTCCAAAGCGAGGTATGCTATTGAGACTGGTGGCTGGCAGCCCCTAGGTAGCTTCAGGATGGGGGCTCGTCACAGTGAAGACCAAGGCACAATTAAGAGGGTTGAGACTATTCAGCCCACCCATAACCTCTTGGGAGGAGAGGGGCCGAAGGTTAATTTCACTAATGGCCAATTAGCTAATCAAGGCCCCATAAAAGCCCAAAAGGACAGAGTTTGGAGTGCCTGTGGAAAGCACACCTCAACTCCATGGGGGCAGACACTCCTGTGCTCAGGAAAATTCTAGGCCTTCTCAAATGTGTCCCTTCATTTGGCTGTTTATTTGTGGCTGCTCTTCAGTCATATCACCTCTATTCCAGCTGAATTTTACAATTCACATCCATGATTTTATATTTGTGAGCATTAAATTTTGTCTGGCTTGCTTTGGCCTGTGCTTCCTATCTATTGATCTTCATTTTGTTGAGCAACACAGTTTGCTGTTATCCACAATTTCCATCTGCAGGCCTTGCTCACCCAGGGTATGCGAGTCATCTGTGGCTGGTACAGAGTCCATGATGTTCCAAGGAGTTACTCATTCCATCTCTACTCATTCAGTCTCCATCTTTTAGGGGTTATGCTGTCCAGATGAACAAATATAGGTCCTCAGCTCAGGAACTTCCTTTCTATATAGAAGGAGGCTGGAATGAAGATGGCCATCCCAGTAGAATGTGGTCTATGGCAATAGAAGAAAGTGTTCTGGGGGCACAGGAGAAACATCCAACCATTGTGGGATGGCAGAAGGTCACAAAAGACTACCAAGATTTACTGCTTAGTCTTCTACCAAGTATTTACTGCTGCCCTAATTCTCTTTGCCTCCTTTATGATAACACTCACTTTGGAGGGCCACCCTTCCCTGATTGCTATCTAAGCCTTTGGGCAGGGGTACACACTGTCAACTCCAGGGAGCATTACCCAATCAGTAAATTCCAAAGCCCAAGTTGCCAGACTCAGCATGGAGCAGACATCATGGAAGGGAAGTAAAAATCAAAAGATACATCAATTTATGTGTTCTTTATTCCCTCTGTTTCCCCCTTCCCTTCACCTCATTGAAGTCAGCTTGGTGGTCATTGCTTCATGGGAGGTACGTGGCAAGTCAGAAAACAGAACTACCCTAGAAGTCTTGCTGGCTTTTTATACTTAGAAGAAGTGAATTCCTGAGAATAATTTAGTTGAAGAAACATGAAAGGAGGATTTTCCCCAGACTAAAAATTGTTCCGGCCGGACGCGGTGGCTCAAGCCTGTAATTCCAGCACTTTGGGAGGCTGAGGCGGGCGAATCATGAGGTCAGGAGTTCGAGACCAGCCTGGCCAACATGGCAAAACCCCATCTCTACTAAAAATACAAAAAAAAAAAAAATTAGCTGGGTGTAGTGGCGGGCGCCTGTAATCCCAGCTACTTGGGAGGCTGAGGCAGGAGAATCGCTTGAACCTGGAAGGCAGAGGTTGCAGTGAGCCAAGATCATGCCACTGCACTCCAGCCTGGGTGGTAGAATGAGACTCTGTCTCAAAAAAAAAAAAAAAAAATTAGATTGTTCCAGGCTGGGAAGAAGAGAAGAGTGCTGTGGTGGCAGGATTAGAGGTGCATTACCCTGTTTTTTTGGTAGCCCTGTTAGAGCAAGATTCCAGAGAAAGACACATTTCAGAAAGACTTCCAGCACAGGAATAGTTGAGACCTGCCTAGCCTTGAAGGAGTCAGGAGGACAGGATAACAGATGTCATTGTGACTTCCCATAGGCACTGATGACTGAGGACCAAATAGCTTTCCCCTACTCCCAGTGCCTTAGAAAGACCCTAGGCTTATGTGGGGTTCCCAAGAAAAGCTGAGGTTGTTTTTCTTGTAGCCAAGCAGGGCAATATTTGTATTTTTTGTAGAGACAGAGTTTCGCCCTGTTGCCCAGCCCTCAGGCCCAGTGCTTGAGTCGGAAATTAAGTGGAGTCGTGGACTATAAAGTAAGTTCTAGTTATTGGACTCCTTAGTTCATGAGCTGAAATGTACACTCATCACACACCCAAGGATATTTTAATTCCCTTCTGCCCCTATTTCATTCCACCTTCTTTCCTTTCAAATGGTTTCTAAGACAGTGTAATCAAATAATCACCTTGGAGCTCCATCTAACTCATACAGTGTCCATCCTCAAACTTGCTCTGTCCTGTACAGCAGTGTTCTTAGTAAAGCAACATTAGACAAAACTCAGCACCATGGTAGAGAGAGGCAGATCCCACTCTACCCACCCAAACACCACTGGGCACACACCAATAGACAGCTTTGAGGACAGACAATCCAAACAGCATTCCAAATCCATTTTTCTGGGTATCAATAGTAAAAAGAAAGTTATTTAAGTGACTCAAATAGAGATTAAGGCTTTATTCAACGGATACACATCAGAGAGATTAAAGACTTTGTTCAACTGATACATATCAGAGAGCATCTAGAGGACAGCTGACCCTAGATTAAAGTGGGGTTGGGATTTTATAAGACAGGGGAAAGCTGAATGCCTGAACTAGTGGTTTTGGCTTAGGTAGTATTTTTCACTTTCATCAAAACTCATAGTTGGAGGTCATTCCACTTTTGTGCCTCTTGCTTAAGTCATTGGTAAAATTCTAATACTATCAAAATAGTATTTTCTATGAAGTATTTTGGCAAGCCTCGTGGCTTAGGGAAAAAAAATTCCTGGACATATTTTTAAAATAATTATACTGAGGTATCTGTGGGAGCTGTTTGTAAAGATGCCGAGGGAGCTGTGGCTCACTGGGCCTGAAGAGCTGTAAACCAATCTGACTTTACATGGATTTGTGATAGAGGTGAGGAAATGAGAGGTTTAGAGGACAGGAGGCTGCAGCCATGGTGTTTAAGGCTTTGGAGTTAAGGCAGTTGCAGGTTATGCCAAGTTCTAGGTGGCCATGACTTTCTTTCTGAAGCATTAGGTTGAAGCATATGCAATAATTGATGTTGTTGGTCAAAACCAGTATAATATCAGGAATTTTATAGGGCTCAACCTAAATAAATATGGGCAAAAGTCAATATGGTTGAGTTGCTGAATTTGGTTTCAGGCCAAAGAACCTTGCTTATATATATCCTCTGTCCCTCTAACAAAACAACTAGCTAGTTTTATCTTTTCGCTTCTCCATATTCACCTCACCTCACTGCTCATTTGCTCTTGGAAACCTGGCTGTCGTGTTGGAAAAAAGTGGATCTAGTTCTGCCTTTGCCATTGGAAAACATACTTTGAGCTTTGTCCATCTCAGATAGTTCAAAAACCCTTGTATATGTCATTCAGTCCATGTGATTGAAATCTAGGAGCTATCACTCCTAAATTGAGAGACAGAAATAAAATTTTAAAACAATTTTCTTAACAAACATATTACAAATAATTAATCTTAAATGGCAGCAAAATGTATCCCTGGTGTCTGAGCCAAAGTTAATACATACACTTTTCAGAGCCCCTGCTAAGCTGCCTATTGCATTTGCTGGAATATGGCACTAACAGGAGGAACCGCATTCTCATGACCAGATACTAAATGAACATCATTCCAAAGAATTACCATAATATCCTTTATATCTTATAATTCTATGAACTGACGCAAGCAGCGCTGTCCGTCAAAGGCTTTATAAACGGCACAGAAAATAAGTACCCTGTGACTGGCATCTATTAACAAAATGAACACCCCAGGCACACTATTTCATTACTCCCACTGGCTCCCAGAGGTATAATTAGGGTTGAATTTTTCATGAACATAAACATTATTTTCTTTGTCCACTATGCTATGCTTTGTGCCTGATTATTTTCAATACTCCACTCAGAAAAACAGAAAAGGAGAGAAGACAGGCATATCCTCACTGACTGAAAGTGATTCTGTGGCTTGCTTTAAGGGTGCCCAGGCCCCTAGCATGGAGCTTGGAGTCCACTTTCAGGCAGAGCTCTCCCAGACCTGCTTTGCCCACTCCTGGCTTATGCTGAGGTTGGAGAAAGACCCAGCATAATCATCTGGAGCTCAGTATCTCTTGCAGAACTCTCAGGTTTTGGAGACATAAATATATGGTCTTCACTGTTAGTCTACCTACTCTATAATTTTTAAGTCATTTTTAAAGAAGAATAAAAGTGATACGGCCGTGATTGTTCTTGTTCTTCCTCTCGGTTTATTTGGTTGGATGATATCTGGTCTGATTTGCAGACATGTTTGAAATGCTTTGCCAGTGGAATTTATCAGCCATTGCCCCCAGAATCTTACTAAAATATAAATCTAATAATGCCATCCTCTTGCTTAAAACCTTTCAATGATTTTCTATTACCAATGAGAGAAAGTCCAAGTTGAACAGCATAGCCTGTGGGGTCTTTGTGAGACGCCCCTGAATGATCTCCATCTATGTTTCCTGTCTCTCCCTTAACAGGCAATCCACTGTCTAGCCACATTAAAGGTCTTATGATTCTCTAATTGTGCCTTTCTTTTACTCAATCCTGGGATATAATTTTCCTACATCTCCACCTTGCTAAAAGTAACCCTTAAAAGTAAAATCAAGCCTTGGTGTTCTCTCTGTCTCCCAACATGGTGGCCTCAGAAAAGGAGAAGGAGAAGGAGAAGGAGAAGGAGAAGAAGAAGGAGAAGGAGGAGAAGGAGAAGGAGGGGGAGGGGGAGGAGGAGGAGGGGGAGGAGGAGGGGGAGGAGGAGGGGGAGGAGGAGGGGGAGGAGGGGGAGGAGGGTAAGGGGGAGGAGGGGGGAGGAGGAGCAGGGAGGGGGGAGGAGGAGGAGAAGAAGAAGATGAAGGAGAAGGAGAAGGAGAAGAAAAAGACAATTTCCCTAATAGACTTTCTGACTGAGGATGGGCAGACTGGTGGAGGAAGCACCTACATCCCCAGACTGGGCTGATGAAACAGATGAGCCAGAAGGAAATGCTTCAACCACTTGGCACACTAATGATGAGATGTGTATAGGACATCTCCAATTGGTCATTCCATTCTTTTCACTGCTCCACAGGATGCTGGAGAACCCCATATTGATTGGAGCCATCTTCCCAAATCACCATCCTACAATGCTCTTCTAGGGAACTTGCTCTATGATGTGATAGAAGACTCAATTAAGGAATTATTTAGAGGATTAAATAGTGGTACAGCGCACTGACCACATGAACCCGGCATCCAGAGAGGTTGAAAGTTTTAGTTATCCTGAGTTTTAGGACCTGGATGCCCTGTTCAGTTCCCTGGGTCTCAATGAAGAGTCTGTAGGTAACAGGATAATTAGAGTGGACATTGCTGACCAAGCACAGGATAAAGACAGGGATGACTGTCCTCTTGGCCAGGATAGAAATTAGGATACTGACAAAACAGATATACTGGAGGTCCATCCTGCCACAGACAGCTTTGATGACTACCTGCCTAGAAGAGGTGTTGATAGCTTTGGAGACAAGTATCAAGATCATGCAATTCAGACCAGTATCATGATGGGTGTCAGGACGGGTTTAGAGATGGCTCACACCAGGATATGGGTCAATGTGGGGGCCGGGATTAAGATGATGACTGAGGCAGCAGAGACTATGATAGAGGCTATGATTCTGCAACAGGCAGTTGCAGAAGAGCATTTGGTAGTGGGTACCTCAGAGATGATGACTACTGAGGAGGTGGATGAAGACCAGTAAGACAGACAGGACAATTGGTCATGGAACTCCAGAGATGATTACTCTTAGAGTGATTATAGGCATGATGATAGGGGTCCCTCCCAAAGATCAGAACTGAATCTAAAGCCTCAGAGCACTCATAAGGAAGATGATCCCTCTTCTAGCACCCCCCAGCTCAGTTGAGTGGCTTCTATCTTTGGAGGGGGAAAGTCCATTGACACAGTTGCTAGAAAAAGAGAAGCAGAAGAACAGCTACAGAAGAAACAAGAGAAACCATATTGGCAGCTGGATGAGCCAAATCTAGAACAATGGCCTCTGGAGAGACATCCAAGCTGGCAAAGTGAAGAAACTCAGGAACGGGAATGGTGGAGGACGGGAAGTGAGCCAGTGCAGACTGGGACCCCAGCCACATCAGGCAGAAGCAAGTCAGACCAGTATGCATGAAGAAGAGAGAGTGAGAAGTCTCTAGAAAATGAAACACTCAATAAAGAGAAACACTGCCAGTCTCCAATTTCTAAGCCTTCCAAACCTGATCAACTCCTAAAGGTGATTCGAGTCCCTCCACCAAAGGAGACTGCTTAGGTGAAGAGAAGTTCTAATCCTCTTATTCCATCTCAGAGCTCAGAAACAGAGCAGCAACCCCCTATAGGTAGTGAGGGAAAAGTACCTCCAGTTCAACCCTCAGAGGAAGGACCAGCAAAGAAAGATGAAAATAAAGTAGGCGGGATGAATGTCCAAAAGTCCAAACTGGGAACTCGGGCATTGGTCCAGGAGATGGAGGGAACAAAGACCGCTGGAGGGAGTCAGACAGGAAAGATGGCAAAAAAGATCAAGTCTGCAGATCTGCATCTGAGCCAAAGAAACCTGAGGAAAATCCAGCCTCCAAGTTCAGTTCTGCATGCAAGTGTGCTGCTGTCTCTGTTGATGGTGAAGATGAAAAGGAAGGAGCAGATTACACCAAATAGACCTCCTGTGCTTTCTCCTAGTCTCTCTCCACTCTGGAACATTCAAGAGCAAAGCAAACCTACATCCAGACAAGACAAAATAACACTCACCACCTCCTGGGGGAGGAAAAAATCAGGGTCAAGTTCTGATAAAATAGCTATGTCTCAACCCAAAGGCAAGCTTCCTATTTAATTTGGAAATACTGAAGACATTTCTGCTAGAGAAATGAACAACGTGAGGAAGTAACTATTGCCAGCACTCTTTAGCATCAGAAAGATACAATATCTGAATAAATTAAATAAGAAGTGTGTAAATGTTTACGTGTAAAACTCTACAACAGTCCCTGAAAGTCCAAAAAGTAGACCTGAACCAATGGAAGATATAAAGTATGCTTAGATAGGAAGACAGAATCATAAAGATTTTAATGCTCCTCAAATTATTTAAAAGATTTAATGTGATCCTATAAAAGTACCAAAAATCCCTACCCCCACCCTGCGCCCCGCAATAACATGATGAGATGAATATGAAGTTCTCATGAAGAAATAAAAAGGCAAAATTGGCCAGGAGAATTCTGAAACAAAAATTTAAAAAATACTGGAAAATATTGTGTCCAGCCCTGCCAAATATTAAAACATACTAGAAGTCCTCAATAATTAAACTGACATACTTAAAAACAGGCAGATCAATAAAACAAAATAAAAAGAACTGCAGTAAACCCAATGTGTGTGCCAATTCAGTACCTATTAAAGGTGTCTCAAACCACTGAGGAAATGGGATGTTTAAGAATTGGTTTTGAGGCTGGGCATGGTGGCTCACGCCTATAATCCCAGCAGTTTGGGAGGCCCAGGTGGGCAGATCACTTGACATCAGGAGTTCCAGACCAGCCTGGCCAACATGGTGAAACCCCGGGTCTACTAAAAATACAAACATTAGCCAGGCATGGTGGCGTGCACCTGTAATCCCAGCTGCTCAGGAGGCTGAGGCAGGAGAATCACCTGAACCTGAGAGGCAGAAGTTGCAGTGA
Source organism: Pan troglodytes (assembly GCF_028858775.2). Classification (NCBI taxonomy): domain Eukaryota; kingdom Metazoa; phylum Chordata; class Mammalia; order Primates; family Hominidae; genus Pan; species Pan troglodytes. The sequence goes on from NC_086015.1 coordinate 46,354,194, forward strand.
GCTGAGATCATGCCACTGCACTCCAGCCTGGGTGACAGAGCAAGACTCCATCTCAAAAAATACACCAAAAAAATTATAAATACTAGAAGAAAATATGAATCAATTCCTATAAAACCTGAAGTGGATAGTGCCTTTTTAACTATAACTTAAAATTCAGACGCAATTTTTTAAAAAGATTGATAAATTTAATTAAATAAAATAACTTTTAAACATTTTTGCATGACAAAACAAAACAAATGCCAAGACAAAGACAAATGACAAATAACAACTGGGAAAAAAGTATTTACAACTTGTATCAGATACAAAGGGCCAATCTCCATAACATGTAAATATTCTTACCATTAAGAAGAAAAGGTACAAAAATAAAACTATAGAAAAATGGGCAAAAGACATGAACACACAGTTCATGGAAAAGAAAGTTCAAATATCCTTTAAACATATGAAAACATATTCAATCTCATTTATTATAAGAAAAACTCAAATTCAAACTTTTTTTTTTTTCCAGACAGAGTCTCGCTCTGTTGCCCAGGCTAGAGTGCAGTGGCGCAATCTCAGCTCACTGCAGCCTCCACCTCCTGGGTTCAAGCGATTCTTGTGTCTCAGCCTCCTGAGTAGCTGGGACTACAGGCGTGCATCACCACATCCAGCTAAGTTTTGTATTTTTAGTAGAGATGGGGTTTCACCATGTTGGCCAGGCTGATCTCGAACTCCTGACCTTAAGTGATCCACCCACTTCGGCCTCCCAAAGTGCTGGGATTACAGGAGTGAGCCACCATACCTGGCTTATTTTTTTAGTTTTTGTAATTAACTCTTTTTTCTTAGTAACTTGTTCTTGCTTGATATGAAATTCTGTCTTAACCAACTGAAGTTTTATTTGCTGGATTAACCATGCTTCCTCAGGTGTGCATTCATCTGTTTCATTAGTGCCTCTCTTATAATCTTGATTTTCTCTGTTCTTGTACATTTTGGTGTTGTGTTCCTTTTTGCATTTGTTTTCCTGAAAGCCTTTCTGTCCACGTGGTATTGTTCCCCACAGCCTATTACCAAAGATGCAGGCAAGGGGTGGTGTGCAGCTGTGCGAGGAGTGTCTGGATTTCTGGAAGTATGGGCTACTGGTCTCTTTTTGGATCATCAACCATGAAGGGTACTGACATCTCTTGACCTAAATATCTACACTTACTGCTCCCACCTGAATGATGACACCTTTGTCACCTTTTGCTTTGCATAAGAAGAGGGGTTGGCCCATGCCTGTAATCCCAGCATTTTGGGAGGCCGAGGCAGGTGGATCACAAGGTAAGGAGTAGAAGACCAGCCTGGCCAATATGGTGAAACCCTGTCTCTACTAAAAATAATAAAAAAATAATAAAAAATTAGCCAGCCGTGGTGGCAGGCACCTGTAGTCCCAGCTACTCGGGAGGCTGAGGCAGGAGAATCACTTGAACCCGGGAGGTGGAAGTTGCAGTGAGCCAAGATCGTGCCACTGCACTCCAGCCTGGGCGACAGAGCAAGACTCCGTCTCAAAAAAAAAAAAAATAAAATAAAATAAAATAAGGGCTGTTTCTCCTTCCATATTCCAACCAGAGCCACTTCAGATATCTATACCTGCCTCTTCAAACTTGGAGCTCCCCCTAGAATACCTCTCTTTTTTTAAGAGTTCTTTCTTTGACTGTTTTGGGATTTGGTTTCCCCATTCAATCTGATCCGATTTGCCTTCAGATTTTTAGGCATCTCTTGTAATTTCCACTAAAGGCACTCTCTCCTGCTTTCCAACATAGTTATGAATTTTAAAAAGATACATTTTCTTAATTTTCTAGAGATATGTATGGGGAGACTGCAGCAAATGCATATAGTTCTCTTGATTCAAGATACGTACTTTTCAAAAAGTACAACCAGGCAGTTAAGCAACATTGACAAAGATGTTCTTGGGTTCCAAGAGCAGAGATAAGAAAACAGCAAAATTAGAATCTGGACTATTTCCCATTAACGATTCTAAGACTGAAAGGAAGACCTCTAGAGGATCACGGTGTTCTTGAATCCCATTACTGCCAAAGGTTCATCTATTATCCATTGCAATAACAATGACTCGATCAACAGTGATGCTACTGTTGCTTGGAAAGCATCCAGATGCATAGTGTTCAGAAGCTAAATCAATCCCATTGATTATAAGATGATAAATGATTCTGAGGCACAACCCATACACCTGATAATTGCCACTTTGTCAAAGGAAGACATCTTTAAACAAGCTTTAATAAGAATGTTCAACACTTTGCAGGTAAGAGCTTGAGAATTACAAATAGGAAGTAGTCACCATTGTGAAAAAAGGTTGAATTAATTTGCAAACTGATAGGGAGTTATGTGATACAGCAGAAATTGCACATGAAAAATAGCAGAGATAACAAGAATACTCATACGGTTCTACTTTCTCCAGCTCCTTTGAGAAAGAACAATGGACAGCATCCCCCATCAGGGGTTCCTCCTGCCTGGTCCCTGATCCTACTAAAGGTAAGAGTGGAAACCTGAGCACTAGGGAATTTTTGGTTTAGTTTCTCGTGGTATTGGGACCTGTGTGAGCTCCAGGGACCTGCGTGTCCCTAAACTCTCTGCCACTTTGGCGTCAGCCCATGCTTCTCATGCTGGTAAGACTTGTTTCTTAAGACACAGGTTGCAAAGCCCTCGCTGATAAAACAGGATGTGGTAAAGAAGCTGGTTGAAACCAGCCAGAATCAAGATGGTGACAAAAGCAACCTCTAGCTGTCTTCACTGCTCATTCATTACATATTAATTATAATGCATTAGCATGCTAAGAGAAACTCCCACCAGTGTCATGACAGTTTACAGATGCCATGGCAACTTTTGGAAGCTACCCTATATGGCCTTCTCAAACTAGGAACCCTAGTTTGAGGCTTTCTGAAACCAAGAATCTAGACCTTCTCCCTGATCCTCCCTTTGTCTGTGACATCTGGAACAGTGCCGTGGTGCCCATCTGCTTGGATAAGGACCTTATACCCTTCTGCAAAGGCAGTGGAAAGAGCATGGTTAAAGATCCAGTTCCCAGGCTGGCCAAAAGCCCTTTACTGCTTGGCCGCTGCCTGCCTTTCTGAGATAATTCTCTTATCACTCAAGAAAATACCTTAAATTCATTCACTCAGAACTAGCCAGGGTGTGAGTCTGTTGTCAGGATCTAAGAAAGAGGTGACAAGGGTTTAATTTTTCTTCTTTTTTTTTTTGAGATGGAGTCTCGCTCTGTCACCCAGGCTGGAGTGCAGTGGCGCGATCTTGGCTCACTGCAAGCTCCACCTCCCGGGTTCACGCCATTCTCCTCCCTCAGCCTCCCGTGTAGCTGGGACTACAGGCACCCGCCACCACGCCCAGCTAATTTTTTGTATTTTTAGTAGAGATGGGGTTCCACTGTGTTAGCCAGGATGGTCTCGATCTCCTGACCTCGTGATCTGCCCGCCTTGGCTTCCCAAAGTGCTGGGATTATAGGCGTGAGCCACCGCGCCTGGCTGACAAGGGTTTTAATCAGTAATGGTCATCAGATTAGAAAGGGTGAATAGACCCAAGAGGTGTTCAGGAGACAGAGTCAATAGAGCATCTGACAAAAAGTGAGGGACAGGGTGACGACATGAGGGTTTCTAAAAATGATCAGTAATGATCTAATATCATCAAATGTTATTTATGTTTATTTTACTAATTGGTGCTTTTCTACCAAACAATCATTTCCATCAACTTCCCTCTCCCGGCCCAGAATTGGCTTCTTGTTACTAAGGTGAAGCATCTCCATCCCCAGCTAGGGGTGGTGTCCCTTACTTGAGATTGTTTATGACATTTAAGGGAAATTCTGAGCTGCTTTCACAGTTCTCAAGCTGGATGGAAAAATACTTGTAACAAATATGAAATTCCAGCCCTGGCTTCAAGATCCCACCAGGGTATTCATTATTTCATTTTCGCTGTGGACTTTAAACATTGGGTCCCTTACTTAAAAAGCACCCTTGGGTTTTGTTTTTACTAACATCCCAAAATGCAGTTCCAAATACTGAAATACAAAACCAACATTATTTGGGACAGCTTGTTAGCAAAAGCCTCCTGCTATCAGGCTGAGAAGGCAGTTGAAAAGAAAACTCTACCCAATGGTCTCATTCACTCAATTGAAACATTTATTGGGCATCAAGGAGCAGAGGAGCTGTGCCAGGAAGGCAGCAAGTGCAAGGAGGACTTGGGAGGATGGGCAGGCTGGCTTGCGGGGGCAGAGGAGGCATGGGGGATGGTGGACAGCTAGGATGGGAGAAGCAAGGATTTCAGGCTTCCAGCTTTTGGGGGGAGTGCTGGTGGAGAGCAGAACTGTTGGGCAGAGCAGCTGTTCTGGAGGTCAGATGCTGGCGCCAGGTCCAAAGCCAGGACATACAGAGCCCAGCAAGTGGAGACACGGGAGCTAGGTTTGAGGCTGGGTCAAGGTTGGAAGCAAAACCAACCCAGGCAGGCTGGGGTGCAGGCGAGACTTGCCCCTCTCTCTCTACCAGTCAGGGGCACCTGCCTATGACTGGCAGCTCTCAGCCCAGGGGCAGAGCTTTCCCAGTCGTTCCTGCTGCCTTTGAGTTCCATCCACCTGGCTCGAAGACCCTCTGATCCCCTTCCTGACCTCTGCTGGCCCAGACCTTGCCCAGATCCTTGGCTTTTGTTCTTGAGTCTGCTGCCAATGCTCCTTGATCCTGCTTTCTCTGAAGTCCTGAATGTGAGACATAATTAATGTAGTGCCTCCCTCTTCTCCCACACTTGCCTGACCATGGGCTCCTCTTCTTGCCTTCTGGGCTTTAGACAGCTTTCCTTTTCTCTCCATTCTGACCCTGCTCTCTCAGCTCGAACACTGCCTGTCTGTCTGAGGCCCTAGCTCCACCTTAGCTCACTTCATGACAAACCCAAACTGTTTAATTAAACTTCAAAATGCAACTTTAAATCTGTTCAGAAGTACGTTTTAGTTTGTATTTATTTATTTTTTTTCTGTTGCTACTGCACAAATTAAAGCAGCAAATTTTAATAAGATGATGGCATTTGGCTTGATAAGAAGGTGGGATTGTTGAGTAGTCACTGCATGGCCAAATCCGTGGCATTTCGACAGCCAGCCCCGTGACTCTGGCTTCCCGTGCCAACCTAGGCTTATTTGGAGTGAAAAAAGAACCTGTGAAAAGGAAGGAGAGCTTTTTTCTTTTTTGAAATAAACTTGGTTTGTAGAATAGAAACCTCTGAGCTTAGATTTCTTCCAGCTTAAACATTTATATTTGTGGTCTTACATTTGCTAAATCTAATAGCTTGAATAAATTCCACATAGCTTTTTTAGAAACTAACTAGATTTTGTGTAACTTTTTATCCCTAGGTCAAATGATTTGTGGTTTTAACAAGTTCACTTACTCTACATTTTGCTTTGAATGTCTAAGACATTTTCCAGCAAGAAGTGGTGGAAATTAGAATCCCCAACCCAGCTGCAAAATCAGTCTTGTATTACAGAGCAACCTGTGACTCTGAGCCCCGGGACATCAGGGACATCAGGCTTCTAGCCCTGCTCGGCCTCGGTGAGGAGTGGACTCAGTAGAGACATTTCTTAGGGCCCAGCACACCTGTGTGCAGAGTTGGGCACCTGTTACCCACAGCAGGGTTTATGTAGCAAAGAAAATTCTGGAAGTCTTGTTCCAAAGTTAAGTTGGATTCAAAGCTGAGGGGACAATGGCCTCTACAGCTCTGTGCATTATATTCTGTTCCATCTTCAGATCTTTCTTTCTATGTCATCCTGACTGAGTCTAAGAGTGGTTGTATCTGTGTATCTCTCTCCTCTTTCCCATCTTCTCACTGTTATGGAATTTATTTCCGTTTAATAAAAGTATCATGGACCTGGAATATCTGTACCCTTTGGACTAAATGCCTCAGTATATCAATACAAAGCTTGGAGGTCCATGCACAGAGAATTTTACTCTAAGTGTAATGTAGAGTACCAGGAGATGATTGCAGAGCTGGGGACAGGATACTGACAACAGGAGATGGGGAGGTGACAGGATGGAAGTTTAGATACTACCTGAGGCTCTAAGAAGAGATCCAGAATGCCCCACCCCCAAGCCTTGACTCAAGAGTGGCAGGGAGAAAAGATGACAGGAGCCTCAGATCTCAGACCCAACATGGTGTGCCAGCTTTAGAGCAGCATTGGTGGATGGAGGTGCCAGGTGGTGAGATGGGCATGGTGCTCCTGGCAGCCTTGAGCCACAGGTGCCACCAGAGAGTACATGCAAGTATCAACAGCCCTGGAGTTGGAACAAAAAGGCTTATAGTGGGAGACACCCTGACCAGGGGCAATGGCAGGGATCATGGCCATCAGCATGAAACCTGCTCTGTACCCAAGACAAGGTAGGAGCCACCAAAGCTTAGTGGACACCAGTGCAGGGAAACCAGCAGCCAAGGTGGGAGTGGGGAGCCACCCAGAGGAGGTTGGCAGGGCCCTGGAGGACAGCACATGGAGCCTAGACCTACCTCCTCACCACTCCAGGAGAATCCATGTGTCTTCCCCTGCCTCGAGAGGTGCCTTGGAAAGGAAGAGGGGTAAGGAGATTCCTTGGGAGATGAGTATCATCATTTCAGACAGCAAGCTGAACTTAGAATTAACTGAATATTTACACAAAAGAGACAGTCGAATTAGAAGAGGCAGAATTACCTTTAATTGGTAAATGTAAATGTTTTTTGCTTTTAGAAGGAAATAACTCTAAAGCACGATGTGGTCAAATGTGTGTGTGTGTTTGTGTGTGTGTGTGTGCGTGTACACACACAAAATTAACGCATTTCTTATTCTTGGTTAGTAAACTTTGATGCTGCTACGTTTGATACAAATGATATGCCGGACACTTGGCTATTATAATCTCATTCAAAATCTTATTTTATGGATTAAAAACAAACAAACATGAAAACCCTGAAGCCCAGAGCTGGTAAGGGGCAAAACATTGGAGACAGGCCTGGGTCTTCCGACTTCCTCATCAGTGGTCTCCCCACCACACAGCGTGTTCGTCCTCAGAATCCTTGGGTGTGCACTGTTCCTGGTTGATATGATGAGCTTTAATCTATTTCTTTTTCTTTTCTTTTTTCTTTTCTTTTCCTTTCTTTCTTTCTTTCTTTCTCTTTCTTTCTCTCTTTCTCTCTTTGTTTTTTGAGACAGGCTGTCACTCTGTTTTTCAGGCTGGAGTGCAGTGGTGCAGTCACAGCTCACTGCAGCCTTAATCTCCCAGGCTCAGTCAATCCTCCCATCTCAGACTCCCAAGAAGCCAGGGTCAGAAACATGTGCCACCAGGCCAGCTAATTTTTAAAATTTTTTGTAGTGACAGGATCTCATTATGTTGCCCAGGCTGGTCTAGAACTCTTGGACTCAAGCATCCCTACCACCTTGGGCTCCCAAAGTGCTGAGATTACAGACATGAGCCACCACACTTGGACTGATTTATTTCTAATCATAAAGCACTCAATGGTACAAAATTGTCTAGCAATAAAAGCCCAGGATGATGACAGAAACAGGGAGATGATAAATACTGACTCTTGGAGGAAGAAATGTTCTTCATTTTTCCTGTGTGGATAATCAACTGTGGGCCATCGCAGGAATGTACTCTTTTTACGGGTCTCCAGCCTTATGCATTATGGATGAAGACTGTCGAATGTGCAGACTGCAGGGACTTTGCCTCCTCCACAGCAGAATCAACACTCAACTCAACCATCCCCTATAAACAGCTGTTGTCCCAGGCTTGGGAGATAGTAAAAATAAATCTGTGATAAGAAGCAGGCTTATCTTCAGGCCTCAGGTCCAAGGGTAAGGCTGAAGATAGAAGCCCCACCCTGTTATCGCTTGACACTCTAGAATCCCCTGGGTTTTTTAGCAAAAGATAACACAACTGCTAAAACAACCATCACTCAGGAGACAAGGAGCCCCGGCCAGATTTTACCTGATACAAGCCGTCACTCAATATGTGCCTGTCAACACCCCCTCCCTTCCCCGGAGCCTTTCCTACCACATCCAGAGAAACATGGCTTATGGATCCCAAGGACTCTTCAGGGATAAGCCATCTATCTCTGGAGCCTTCCTTAGTGAAAGGGAACTTGGATTTCCTAAATCAGAGAATACTAGCCACTTTGATATTTCAGACCTGCCTCAAACAATCCCTCAAGGAACCATATGTGATTCCTGGAAAGCAACCAAATGTATTCTGAGGGGGCCATACGCCACAGGAAAATAAATCTGAAATACGGCATACTGTATTTTCTTCTTGGAGCTTCATAACTCACATTAGGATATTAAAGGTCCTGAGAAGTCCTGCACTTAAAGACCAAAACTTAAATACTCTTATGCAAAACAGCTTTTCCAGACTTATCTGAGCACAGAGCACAATTTTCCATAGAACGCTTCTTAACCCTCCGCTGATTTGGCCTTCTGCTAGTGTCTGACTGTATCTTTATGTCTGGGTGGTTAGCATGAGGTTAGCACATTGTTCCCTTTATCAGCGTTAGTAAATGAACTGAGGAGAGCAGCGCTGGCTGCTCCCAAGTGGGTCCTCAAACAACCCAAGCCAGCAAGAGTCAGACCCCTCACTGCTGAGGTGGGTGGTTTGCCCAGGACAGTCGGGTTTATACTCATTCTTCAAGCACAATGTATTTTTTATTTTTTATTTTTTTTGAGACGGGGTCTCGCTCTGTCACCCAGGCTGGAGTGCAGTGTTGCAATCTTGGCTCACTGCAACCTCTGCCTCCCGAGTTCAAGCGATTCTCCTGCCTCAGCCTCCCGAGTAGCTGGAACTACAGGCGCGTGCCACCATGCCCAGCCAATTTTTGTATCCTTTAAGTAGAGACAGGGTTTCACCATATTGGCCAGGCTGGTCTTGAACTCCTGGCCTCAAGTGATCCGCCTGCCTCGGCCTCCCAAAATGCTGGGATTACAGGTGTGAGCCACCACGCCTGACTCAAGCACAATTAATACCTCCTTTTACTCTCTAAAGTGTTTTAGTTTGGACCATGAATTATATGGCACTCCTGCCACTGTGACCATCAGGAGAGCCCTTCCAAAGGCTGCAGACTGGTTGAGGCCCTCGTACTAGAACTGAGTGAAAAAATGAGCTCCAGAAGGTGTGAGCCTATAAATGTGGGCGGCCTCAGAGGGGATCAGATGGCTCCGCGGTGGGCAAGACATCATCCGGGAGACAGCCAGCAGGGAGGAGGAGGGCAGGAAGCCAGGACAGTGCCTCAGGGTTGCTACTGGCAGCATTCTACTGCTACTTGGATTTTTTGAATTAAAAAATTGTACTTGAGAGCATAACACATTTTTCTCATGTTTGTGGTTTGGAAGATCATTCCCTTTCCCCTTTGATTTTTAGTAGAATTCTTGAAAATGTCTGCACCAGTTGTGCTAAAGGGAAAAACTGGTGCCATTGACCACAGTGTTTTAAGGGCAGAAGGACAGTCCTGGGCCTGGGCTATGGAGCTGGGGATGTGTTGGACAATTCCCAAGGGGTGGATAATAGCTCGGGGGGAGAGGCAGGACAAGTGAAGTTCCGTGATAAGAGGGGGAACTGAAGCTGGACCTTGAAAGGTCAGGGAGGACTTGTGGAGATGAGAGTGGGGAAAGGTAGGTGTCCCAGACAGAGGGAGCAGCATAAGATACTGTATGAGTTTCCTATTGCTGCTGTAACAAATTATTGCAAACTCAGTGGCTTAAAGCAACCCAGATTTACTATCTCACAGTTCCGGGGGTCGGAAGTCTGAAATGGATCTCACTGGGCTAAATCAAAGTGTCAACAGGCTGTGTCCCCTTATGGAATCTCTAGAATTGAGTTCTTGCCTTTTCTAGCTTCTAGAGGTGGCCCACGTTCCCTGGCTCAAGGCTCCCTTCCATCTTCAAAGCCAGCAACAGCTGGTCGAGTGTTTCTCACATTGCATCACACTGACTGACCACTGTCACCTCTGTCTCTCATGTAAGGATCTGGTGATTACACTGGGCCCCCTGCTGCATAATCCAGGACACCCTCCCCACTTCAAGATCCTTAATTTGACCACATCTGCAGAATCTCCTTTGCCATGTGAAGTAACACATTCACAGGCTCCTGGGACTAGGGAGTTGATGTCTTGGGTGGGGGGCATTATTTTGTCTACCACACATGCCAAGTAAGGACAGTGTCCTTGCAAAATAGGAAAAGTGAATAGTCCATTTGCCTGGATTGGAAGGAATGTATGAGGAAAGTTGTGGAACCAGAAGTATAGACTGGAGATTCAGGAAGGGAGAGAAACGTTTTCTCGATTCTCTTCAGAGGGCCTAAGTGGCCATGGACCACATCCTTTGCTCAGGCTGCTATTGTGATGCCAGGGTGGCAGCCATGGGGCAAGGTCAGCAGACACCTCCATGAGGGCCTACATGGTGGAAAGGCACAGGCTTGTAAACTCAGGATCCTGAGGAGCTCAACTCATTAAAAGCAGATTCTCATCTGGGAATCACCTTTTCTCTTCAGTGGCAGTAATAGAATCCTTTTTTCAAATTAAATTCATATGTAAACAGGTTAAAGCAGAGCCATTCAGGCTAATACAGGGCAAAGGGTCCCCAGAACCACCTAGTCCTCTGCCCATAGAGGCTCCTGGGGCACATCCCCAGGATGCGGGACACATCCCCAGGATACGGGACACAGCGGGAAAACCTGTAGCAAAGTTCAGAAGGCTGGGTGGTGAACAAGGACTCAGAAGGTCTTGGAGGAAATGAATGTTCTAAAGTGTGAGGGAATATGGACATAGCTGCTCACAGCAAGGTTCACACATGGGTCTTAGTTTGAGCTCCCCCAGAAGCTGACCCTCAGATAAGGATATGAGTGCAAGTAGTTTATTTGGGAAGTGGAAGGAACGTGGGTAGGTGAAGAAGAAAGATATTTGAGCAAGGGAAGGCAGCTAGTAAGTGTGTGCTGTCACGCCAGCTACTGCAATATGGAACTGGTGCTTAAGCTTAAGAGGAAACTCTGAGAAACAGTGAAAGGTAACAAAGCTGGGGAATTCACACCTGCCAGTCATGGCTTAAGGGCTGGCCCAGATGGTAATTCCCTGGTTCTTCCCACTCCTTCCCTCCTGCAGGCAACAAAGATGGCTGATGGCAGTCAGGCTGACACCATGCCCTGAAATAGCAAGGGTCTCTGATGGGATATGGGTGAACACTTTCAGCTGCCTCAAGATGGTCTTATCAATGAGTCTGGTGACAGCAGAAGTGTCCATTCTGCCTAATTCTCCATCACCACCCATCAGCGTCCAGGTTTATGGCGAGACCACACTGCATCCTGCTCTGCAGTCCTCAGACCAACACTGACTAGGGGACAGTTGTCATTTTTGGCTGCCTATTCCCCATGGCCCTCACTACAGCACTGAGTTTTTCTATCACAAAATGATTTCTCCGTGTAGGGAGAAAGAAGACCTTCTCAGAGTCTCTGTCTCTTGGTGATCTGAAATGTCCATCTCCATGCGATCAAAAGGCATCCAAGTCTGGGCACAGAGAGAAGAAGCATTCCTAATTCCAGAAGTTCCTGAGAGAACAGGGCCAGCTTTCTGGCAGAACAGAGATGTGAACTCAATGTCCTTTGGGAAATTAGCTTTAGTTCTGTACCAAGAGCCTATAATTATACTGACCAGGCTAGGGTACTTGAAATGATGATTAAGGCATGAATGAAAAATAAAAGATCCCTTTGTTTTTATGCTCATTATGCCTCTTTTTGATGACTATGCAAAAAAAATGCCTTTCAAACAATTAGCTTAATTAGCAGATTGTATTTTCATTCCCAGCTCCAAGCCAAGTGCCCAGCAGTTGATCATAGCTGGGTAAGGATGCACTGGCCCTGCCTACCTTCCTCCTCCCACCCACTTCCATGTTCCAGAACATGGCATTTGGGGTTGGTCTTTACCTTGGCCCATCTCCCAGCAGCCCTTGGGCTGAGCTCATTGCAGTCCGTGGGCCCAGCTCTGCCTGGACAGCCCTGGCTCCTCAAGACAGGAGTCTGTTTGAGGGAGGCAAGGAATAGGTGGAAACCAAGCTTCCTAGTCTGATAATGCAATCCAGTGTAATCTGGCCCCAGCCTACATCCCAGGTCCACACACCCTTCCTAGAAGCCATCCCCACTCTCTGGCTCCATGTCTCTGGTCTGCTGTCCCTTCTCCCACCCTACTTGTGCATCCCAGATTCTACCTGTGCCTCAGGGTGCCTTGCCTCCTCTATGAGGTCTTTCTTGTTTCTTTTAAGGCCTTTTGCCTGCACTTCTCCCATTATCCTCACCACTTTAAAATGGATTCAATTAAAAAGGCAATAGATGAGCTTATTCTTAATAGAAAACATTAAGAAATGCATAATTATCTAGAAAAAAGTATGAACTCCTCCACCACTGCCTCCCTACTCCCCACCCCTTCCCCGAGGAAATCACTGGGAACAGTCGACCACACAATGAATGTTATGCAGTGCTTGCTTCTTTCGTTTAATAGAATGCATCTTGGACATTTTCCATATCCAGGACTTATAGGTCAGCTTAACTCTTTTCAGTGGTTGCTGAACTGCCCCATCTGTTACCAGCCCACTATGGATGGTCAAGGGAATTTGTAACTAATGGAGTTAGAGTGCAGGTGTTTGGGAATGAATTTACTCCTTTTCCTCCTCCTCCTTTCTTCTTCTTCACCCTCCTCCTCTTCCTCCTTACCTTCCTCCTCTTGTTCCTCACACTCCTCCTCCTCCTTTTCTCCCTCCTCCTTCTCTCCCACCTCCTCCTTTTCATCCTTTATACAAATTAGAGGTCTTAAGTCCATTCCTAAAATGTCATTCTCACTCCTTTGCATTCTGACTTTCTTCTCACTCTAAAATATATATGCATACAAATATTCTAATTCTGAAATATTTTTAAAATATGGACAAGTGTAGAGAATCATATAAAACATCTACATGCACATTTAACAAGCAGTAATATTTTGAAATACAGGCATATCTCATTTTATTGAGCTTTGCTTTATTTTGCTTTTCAAATACTGTGTTTTTTACAAATTGAAGGTTTCCAGCAACTCTGTGCCAAGAAAGTCTATTGGTCTCATTTTTCCAACAGCATGTGCTCACTTTGTGTCTCTATGTCACATTTTGGTAATTCTCACAATATTTCAAACTTTTTTATTATTATATGTGTTATGATGATTTATGATCAGTGATCTCTGAAGTTACTATTGTAATTGTTTAGGGGCACCATGAACCACACCCATAGAAGACAGTGAACTTAACAAATGTTGTCTGTGTTCTGACTGCTCCACCAACCAGCCATTCTCCAATCTTTCTCTCCTCTGGCTTCCCTATTCCCTGATTCACAACAATATTGAAATGAAACCAATTAATAACCCTACTATGGCTTCCAAGTGTTCAAATGAAAGGAAGAGTTGCACATCTCTCACTTTAAATAAAAAGAAATGATTAAGCTTAGTGAGGAAGGCATGTTCCTCCTCATCCTGAAATAGGCTGAAAGCTAGTCCCCTTATGCCAAATGGTTAACCAAGCTGTGAAAGCAAAGGAAAAATTATTGAAGAATATTATAAATGTTACTCCAGTAAACACAAATTATAAGAAAGGGAAATAGCTTTATTGTTGATATGGGGAAAGTTTTAGTGGTATGGGTAGAAGATCAAACCAGCCACAATATTTCTTTAAGCCAAAACCTGATCCAGAGCAAGGCCATAACTCTCTTTGATTCTGTGAAGGCTGAGAGAGGTGAGGAAGCTGCAGAAGAAAACTTTGAAGTTAGCAGAGGTTGGTCCATACAGTTTGAGGAAAGAAGCCATCTCCATAACATAAAAGTGCAAGGTGAAGCAGCAAGTGCTGATGGAGAAGCTGCAGCAAGAGATCCAGAAGATCTAGCTAAGATCGTTGATGAAGGCATCTACACTAAAGAACAGATTTTCAATGTAGACCAAACAGCCTTATATTGGAAGAAGATGCCATCTAGGACATTCATAGCTGGAGAGGAGAAGTCAATGTCTGTCTTCAAAACTTCAAAAGACAGGTTGACTCTCTTGTTAAGAGCTAATGCAGCTGGTGTCTTTAAGTTGAAGCCAATGCTCATGACCATTCTGAAAATGCTAGGGGCCATCAGAATTATTCCAAATCTACTCTGCCTGTGCTCTATAAATGAACCAACAAAGCCTGACAGCACATCTGTTTGCAGCATGGTTTACTGAATATTTTAAACCAACTATTGAAACTACTGCTCAGAAAAAAAGAATTCCTGTCAAAATATTACTGCTCATTGACAATACACCTAGACACTCAAGAGCTCTGATGGAGATTTACAAGGAGATTAATGTTTTTTTCATGCCTGCTAACACAACATCCATTCTGAAGCTCATGAAATAGTGAAATGAGTAATTTTGGCTTTCAAATTCTATTATTTCAGAAATACATTTCATAAGGATATAGCTGCCATAAATAGTAATTCCTCTGATGGATTTGGGTAAAATAAATTGAAAACCTTCTGGAAAACATTCACCATTCTAGATGCCATTAAGAACTTTCACAATTTGGCCAGGCACGGTGGCTCAGGCCTGTACTCCCAGCAATTTTGGAGGCCAAGGCGGGCAGATCACCTGAGGTTGGGAATTTAAGATCAGACTGACTAACATGGATAAACCCCATCTCTACTAAAAATACAAAATTAGCTGGGCATGGTGGTGCATGCCTGTAATCCCAGCTACTCAGGAGGCTGAGGCAGGAGAATCGTTTGAACTCGGGAAGCAGAGGTTGCGGTGAGCCGAGATCATGCCATTGCACTCCAGCCTGGGTGACAAGATTGAAACTCCGTCTCAAAAAAAAAAAAAAAAAAAAAAAATTCACAATTTAAGGGAGGAGGTCAAAATATCAACATTAGCAGGAGTTTGGAAGAAGTTGATTTTAGCTGTCAAGGATGACTTTTAGAAGTTCAAGAATTCAGTGGAGGAAGTCACTGCAGGTGTGGCGGAAATAGCAAGACAACTAGATTTAGAAGTGGAGCCTGAAGATGAGACTGAATTGCTGCATTCTCATGATCAAACTTGAATGGATGAGGAGTTGCTTCTTGTGAATGAGCAAAGAAAGTGGTTTCTTGAGATGGAATCTACTCCTGGTGAAGATGCTGTGTACACTGTTGAAATGACAACGAAGGATTTAGAATATTACATATTCTTTGTTGATAAAGCAGCAGCAGGGTTTGAGAGGATTGACTCCAATTTTGAAAGAAGTTCTGCTATGGTTAGAGGGCTATCAAACAACATTGTATGCTACAGAGAAATCTTTCGTGAAAGAGTCAATCAATGCGGCAACCTTCATTGTTGTCTTATTTTAAGAAATTGCTACAGCCACCCCAACTTTTGGCAACCACCAACTGATCAGTCAGCAGCCATCAACATCAGGGCAACACCCTCCATTAGCAAAAAGATGACTTGCTGAAGGGCCAGATGATCATTAGCATTTTCTCAGCAATAAAGCATTTTTAAATTAAGCTATGTACATTTTTTAGACATACTGTCATTGTATACTTAATAAATTACAATATAGTGTAAATGTAACATTTACATGCATTGGGAAACCAAAAAATTTGTACAACTCATTTTGTTCTGACACCTGCAATATCTCCATGATGCTTGTATTTCTTCAAATACTAAAAAAAAGAAAAGAGAATGGAAACAAAAATCAGTTGCAAGTAAAGCTAAATTCTCTCCCTGTGCCTCATTTCTCTCCTCCTGACATTTTTGAAGTACTCACCATTCTAATGCTGTATATTTTTTTCATCCTTGTTTTCATAGTTTGCTACTATGGTTGGGGGGACAAAATATGAAGATATTTAAGAGCATGTATGGAGCATGGCACCAACCAGAGTGATAACCAACCATATACCACTCAGCTTACCCAGCATTGACCCCGAATGTTAGTTCTGTTCATAAGTAGTGTTTCATTAACAATGCATTGTTTTGTGAGTCTTCAAGAAATATTAGCACACTCTATTTCCTTTTGCAACTTGTCTTTCACTCAACATTATGCTTGGAGATTGCTTCCTGTAAATACTGATAAGTCTAGCTCACTCTTGATAACATCATGCTTTCTTGATGGGGAGAGGAAGGAAGTTATGTCCAGGAACCCGGGGGTCATACAAACAGAGCCTGTCCTAACAGGGCCATAGCTGGGCCTTGAACCTCACACAAGTATATGAGATGCTTTTGTGAGGATTGGGCCAAAAAAGGCTGTCATGCCCATTGCTTCATTTACTTGCAGAATTTGAGGTTTCATAAAATTTGGGAATGCCTATTGTGAGAAACAAACTCACTTGTCCAAATTTAAAGAATGGACTCAGAGACCCGGAGAACAGCAAAAGTGAGACTTTTAATGACCATCTTGCAAGATCAGGTGTCTGATGGGCAGGCACACCCAGCACAGTCACAACAAATAATTTACCCCCTAGTGCACAGGTGCCTCCCCCAGTTCCTCATAGGCTGACTACTGTTGCTGGGCTGGGGCTTAGGTGTTTTCTTTGGGGTTGTCTTGCTGCATTTTGTTGCAGCCCACAATGCGTTGCATTCCTAGTCAGCTCAGGGGCTCTTTAAGTATTTGACTTATGACTTAAGTAGCTGGGCAGGCTGATGAGAATAGACAAAGGGAGCTATTTTGCAGGCTAGTAAACTTTCAACTTAGACTAAACTTTTTTGGTTTGGGTGGGGGCAACTAACGGGGTCGGGGGTGGTGCAGGGAGGTGCGCGACAAGCAGGCATTGGCTATCCAAGCAGGGGCCTAGTGTATCCTGTTTTTTTCTGTAGTTTGCTGACCTAAACCGATTCAAGGCACTTTGTCTTGGACCACTGTATATGTTATTTCCTTCACTATCAATATGTAAATGTTATATTTGCTGGGAGGAAAACAAAAAATTGGGAACAGCAGGACTAGGGAGGCATTTTGCTATTTTGTAAATGGACACAGGGTCCTCTCCTGAATATCTATTGACAGTCCTAAGAGAAGAAACACCATGTCCCAGTACAGGTGGGAAGGCTGGGATGGAGAAGGGAGGCCCTCTTGTGCTGCCTAGGTACCAATCCAATAGCACCAATAAGCAAAGGGCCCAAAAAGGAAGACCTGGGGAAATGAGAATGCCCTGTATTAATTAGTAGAGGGGGTCTGGATGCCAAAGAGAATGGGTTATAGAGTTAAAGGGTTGGAATCTGCGATCTCATTTGCGTAAGTTATCAGAGGGTAAGAAATTCAGGCAGAAAGCACAGGTCTAGTCCAGGGAAAACCTGTAAGCAGGAGAAGTCTGGATTTAGGGCCTCCCACAAGGATATCAATGCATCTTTTCCTCCCTGCCCCCTTTCCCACCATCAAAATCATTACTCAGGAAAGAGGCTGATATTAGTCATTTATACTCCCTACAAGTAAATCTCAGGGGTATTCGCATCCTTCTTCCTAAGCGTGGCATGAGATATTCTGTTCCTGCTGGATCAGGTCCCTGCACTGGGGCAAATAATGGCAGGCAAGAGAGTACACTTCCTGCAGAGGAGAACTTGTCGATATCTAACAAAGCTACAGACTCATTTACTCTTTAGCCAACCTAAGCAATCCCACTTCCAGAAATTCACCTTTAAGATACACGTCCACGGATACAAAGCAACATGTGCAGGAGGTTTTTTATAGTGACATTAGTTATAATAGCAAAAATTAGAAATAATCCAAATGTCCATCCACAGGGGATTTGATAGAGTGACCTACTTGTTCCAGTTTTAAAACTGGAAGTCCCGTGTGCAGAAAATTCTCTCAGTCTCAGACAAACTTTGTCCCATTCATCTTTAAGCATTTCTGGACCAACCAGACTTATGAGATTCCTCTTGTATTTCCCTGGAATCAGCTATTTCCTAAAAGAGCCATCATTCATTTGAGTGGGGAAGGATACTGTTCTATTTTTATTTTTTGAGATGGAGTCTCGCTCTGTTGCCCAGGCTGGAGTGCATGGCACGATCTCGGCTCACTGCAACCTCCACCTCCTGGGTTCAAGCAATTCTCCTGCCTCAGCTCCCTGAGTAACTGGGATTACAGGTGCCCACCACCACGCTCAGTTAATTTTTGTATTTTTAGTAGAGATGGGGTTTTGCCATGTTGGCGAGGCTGGTCTCAAACTCCTGGCCTCAAGTGATCTGCCCACCTTGGCTTCCCAAATTGCTGGGATTATAGCCGTGAGCCACCAGTGGCACCCGGTCAGTACTGTTATTAGAAACTAAGATTTGGGGACTTGGTATACTGAGGTGTTATTGCTTCTAGGGCCTTTCAGTTGACAGAGAAAAAATAAAAATATATGTATTATATATAATATATATAATTATGAGTTTATATTTACTCCAATTCAAATGTAACATTTCAGGTTTTCATTAAATCTATTGTATTTTGTATATAAATCGCTTTTTTCTCACTCTAAAAATCTTTTGATTCTTAATACTATTAGAATATATTTACTTATCTTCTTTATTCTCTAATATACATAGAATAGTTTCAGGAATTTACTTCTTTGCTTTAATCTTACAATATACTTAAAAATTTTCCAAAGTTAAAAACCACTATTACCAGTACTAATACAATTACAAAGTAACCTTAAATATTTGTGTGCAGTTTTTTTTTACTCTTGGAATATTTTTCACAGAGGACTAGAACCAGAGAACTGTATCAGAGATGTCTGAATTTTTTTCTTTTCTCGGCATATCTGTGTTACTAATTTGGTACGCAATTAGGTTCCTTTAGCCAAGCCTGATATGTTTTCAATTTTCAAGTTTGTCTTTTCTTTCTTTTTGATTTAATTTATTTTGTGAATATGTAAAATTTGAATGCAAAGTCAAAATTATGTGAAAAGCCGTATTCAGAGAAGTCTCATTTCCACTCGTATCCCCTCCTTCACTTTTCCCATTCCACCTCCCATGAGCAACAATTTTTATTAGTTTCTAGTTTATCTTTCCAGTGTTTCTTTTTGTAAAACTAAGCAAATGAATATGTGTATGTAACATATGTGTGTATATGTTCTTATTTCTCCACCTTTCTTTTACATATGGTAACATACTATATACACTGTCCTGCAGCTTGATTTTTTCCATCTAACAACATGTATTGTAGTCACTCCATAGGAACACATGGAGGTCTTCCTCATTCTTTTTCACATCTTCATAGCAAACCAAGGGTGCAGATACAGTGGTGTCTTCTATGGCTCCCAGTGTTTACTTCTGAGAAGGGACTGAGAGACAGGGAGGGTAGGAAGGACAGAAGAGAGGTGAAAGACTTCTATACTTCTATATTGTATTCTATATAATTATTATTTAATGTTTTCTAATAAAAAATTAAGGTATTCCTCTTTTAAAGAAATAGACTTAGCCTGGGCAACATGGTGAAACTCCATCTCTTAAAATTTTTTTTTTTTTTTAGCTGGGTGTGGTGGTGCACACCTGTTGTTCCAGCTATTTGTCAGCCTGAGTTGGGAGGGTGGATTGAGCCCAGGAGGTTGAAGCTGTAGTGAGCTGTGATCACGCCACTGCACTCCAGCCTGGTTAACTGAGTGAGACACTGTCTCTAAATAAATAAATAAATAATAGACTTTATCTTTTTAGAGCAGGGTTTAGGTTCACAGCAAAATTGAGGAGAAGGTACAGAGATTTCTCATATACCCTTTGCCCCACAAATACACGACCTCTCCCACTATCAACCTCCCACACCAGAGTGGTGCAGTTATTACAAATGATGAACCTATATTGACACACCATTATCACCCAAGGTCCATAGTTTCTATTAGGGTTCCCTTTTGTTGTATTCCTTTTTTAATTAAAAGAATTTTAACTAATGAGGATCTTGGTGAGGTGTACATTAGGAACATGTCACAAGAGCCAGTTGGCACGCCCTCCCAGTGGCCAAATTTGAAACAGTTTGACAATGACTACAATTTATTATAAAACACTGAATAAACAGAGAACCATAAGAGAGGGGAAAAAAGAAAAAATATTAATTGCTGCCCTTGAAGATAATGAATATACCAAGTCCTTATTCTGAAAATTATAATTAAAAAACAAAAAAGACATCCATCCTGCTTATTTGTGTGTAGGAACATTAGTTCATCCTCAGTTAATTAGGGGAAGCTCTTCTTTACAGAAAAATGCCAGTTCATAAACAGAAGAAACAATAGATTTAGAAAGGCACCATCTGACAATCCCCAGTGTAATAACCAATTCGGGCAATTCATGGAGGTTATCTTAGTTCACTGAACTGCTATAACAAGGTACCATAGACTGGGTGCTTATAAACAACAGAAATGTATTATATTTTTCTCAGTTCTGGAGGCTGGGAAGCCCAAGATCAAGGCACTAGCTGATTTGGGGTCTCATGACGGCTTGCTTTCTGTTTCATAGATGGAACCTTCTAGCTGTGTCCTCACATGTTGGAAGGGGCAAGTCAGCTCTCTGGGGCCTCTTTTATAAGGGCACTAATCCCATTCACAAGGGCTCCACCCTCACGACCTAATCATCTCCCAAAGGCCCCACCTCCTAATACCATTACATTGGGAATTAGGTTTCAATTTATGAATTTTGGGGGGACATAAGTATTCAGGCCATAGCAGATAATGAAAGGCTGTTGGAGAATACATATCTACACTGCCAAAGTATCACCCCATAGATTACAAAGGGGAAATGTGCCTTTATAATGGAGAAATCTGGTAGTCAACTAAGTGATTCAAGGTAGCATCCTTTACCATGGGACAACTTAACACTACGTATCTCCTGAAAGATGCAACATGAAGGAAACAGCATTACCCAGGATGCCAAAATTATTTAACTGAGATCCAGTCAAGCTTTTGGACAAAATTTGAATCTAAAAGAAACCCAGGGAGGTAGAAGAACAAGTCAAGTGAACTGTGAAGAAGCAATTAAATTAATCTAGAATGTGAGACATTCTATAAAACAGCTGGCATGGTCTCTTTAAAAATAAATTCCATGGGAAAAAAAAGTAGATTATTCTACGATAAAATAAATAGACATAACCATTGTAATACATGAAACTTGATTAAACTTCACTTATTTATTTTAAACAGCCATAAAATACATTTTTGGGGAACAGTTGGGGAAATTTAAATTTGGGTCTAATGTTGGGTGATATTAGGGATTAATGTTAATTATCTTAGGAGTCACAAAGACTTGTGTTTATGTAGCAAAATATCCTTATTCTAAGGAGATGCATGCTGAAATAATTAAGGGTGAAGTATCGTGATATCTGCAATCTATTTTCAGCAAAAATAAAATATATACACACAGAGATAAATCAAATACAGACAGTGTTAACAATTATTCAATCTAGTTGGTGGGTATAGGAGTGTTCACAGTATTATTCTTTCAACTTTGCTGTGTATTTGAAATTTCCTTATAATAAAATGTTGGAAAATGCAGTTGTAAAAATCAAGCATCAATCCCACATTCTCTGTTGAAACTTTATTTCAGAGGAACCAGATAGCCCAAGTTGCTGAAGGAAAGCTCTATGTCACAGAAGAATTGAGGTAACAGATGTAGAAGGAAGGGCGGACAGAAAAAACATCATTTCACCAGCACTATGAAAATGGTTGATTCAAGCAAGAAGTATTTATTATTATAATCATCAGATGAATGGTTGATGGGACTAAGCATTCGTATGGTGCCATAGGAACATTACACGGATCATCTCTAGTGAAGGACTCAGACCATCATCACACTTTCCCAACAGTGAAATTTAGGCTCAGTCAGGAAGGTATAGGAAAACAGCTCCACTGTGATGCGGTGACCTGGCATGACCCACACAGGCAAAGGCTTGAGCCACAGCTAATCTGAGTCTTGGTAGAACACCTTGTGACCCTCCCAGAACACGAGACGGTAAGAGGCAAGAAAAGAGCGGTTGTGGGGCCATCTCCCACCTACCTCCCTATCTCCCCTGGGAGGCAGTCATGGGAGAGCTTCTCATGGCCTCCCCGGCACTGCTGAGGTATGGGGCTTTCTGCTCCACCCCTGTTGCTCCCTGCCTCAGAACATTGCTGCAGAATATAACTCTACTTAGCTACAGTCTACATTTGGCTCCTCAGCAATGGGGTATCCTACAACCTGCATTGCAATTATCTGGCCCCTTTTGTTTCAGTGTCATCTTTTCTTTTCCTTTTTCTTTTCTTTTATTTTTTTTTCAGGCGGAGTCTTGCTCTTGTCGCCCAGGCTGGAGTGCAGTGGCACGATCTTGGCTCACTGCAACCTCTGCCTTCTGGGTTCAAGTGATTCTCCTGCTTCAGCCTCCCAAGTGGCTGGGATTACAGGCACTCGCCACCACGCCCAGCTAATTTTTTTGTATTTTTAGTAGAGACGGGGTTTCACCATGTTAGCCAGGCTGGTCTCAAACTCCTGACCTCAGGTGATCCTCCCGCCTCGGTCTCCCAAAGTGCTGGGATTACAGGCATGAGCCACTGTGCTTGCCTCTTTTTCTTTTTTGAGAGAGGGTCTTGCTATGTTGGCCAGGCTGGTCTCGAACTCCTGGCTTCAAGTGGACCTCCCACCTTGACCTCCCAAAATGCTAGGATTACAAGCATGAGCCACCACGCCCAGCCTCAGTGTCATCTTTTTGGCGTGTGAGACAAGAACCATGGGTAACTGGTACATTTAGCATACTTCCTTTCACTGTCTTAGTAGGTAATAAGCTGCCTAAGTCTAAAAGTGGCCTACTGTGACTTTACTGATATAACCAGTCAGGTTTTAGCCTTGGTCTTGCCTTGTCTTGTATGTGAGAGCTGGACAAAAGGGTCATCTGGGCATTATGGCTCCCCAAAGTGCTGTGCTATGAAGCATGCAGCATACTCTAGCCAAACTATGTTCATCTTCAACATGTCAGTGTCGTACAAACGGGGACTGTGCTAAACTAAAAGAGATTTAAGGACATAATCAGATGCAATGTCAGGTCCTTGATTTGAAACTGGTTTGGATAAACCAGCTATAAAGGGTATTTTATGGTAATTTGGGGAAATTTGAATATGGTTTGAGTATTAATAAAAATTTATCTAAATATAAGATTGGAACCAAGTGGCTTACAAAAGTGCATAGTATGATTTTATTTTGGCTTACAAATGTGTATAGAAAAATATCTTAAAGGGTGTATCAGTCACCAATTGCCACAAAATGCTGTGTAACAAAATAAATTTCAGTGGCATGCAATAATAAGAGTTTATTTCACGCTCTCTCATCTGTAGGTTCTCTGTAGTTATCTAGGCTGGCCTTGACTGGGCTGAAGCTTGAACCTAGATCTACTCCATGTGCATCTCATCCTCCTTGGACCAACTCCTACCTGAGGCACATCCTTTTCTTGGTGAGAGGCTAGAGTGCAAATTGGCAAGGTCAACCATGTGAGAACACATCGAGCCTCTAATTGTACCCTGTTTGCTAACATCCCATTGGCCAAAGCAAGTCACGTAGCCAGGTGCAAAATCAAGGGGCAGAGTGATTTAGTCCACCCACCACAAGGCCACGACACGGTGTGGATATATACTACTACTACAGGGGAATGGAGAACTGGTACCAATATTTTAATCTACCACAAAGGGTATGCTCTAGACAAAAGTTACAACAGTAACAGTTAAGTAGTAGAAATACGATGTTTACATTTTTTAAATTTTTACTTATTGGCATTTTTCTAATTTTCTGTAATAAACATATACTGTATATTGAAATAATGACAATTTTAGTTTAAAACTTAAACAAGTAAAACAGCTACTTAGAAGTTCCACCTTATCACTCCAAGCCCTCTACCTCCAATTTCATATCAACTGGGAAGATTTTACTCTATTGAATTAAACGTACCTATTTCTGGAGAGGCTGCTCTGTTCCAGGCACTGGGGTTAGGGAGTGGGGGATTGTGGAAGGCTAGGGGAAGGAGACTTCTCTCTCCCCAAGCCACTAGATAAAAGGCCATGTTTGTCCACACTGGGAGGCTGATGGGAAGGAAGGATGCCAGACCAGTTGGCCTGTCCCTGGGGCTTGTCTCAGGACCTCCAGGAAGTGCTTCTGAACTACAGGCCCTCGTGTGTGTCTCCCATTTGTCGAAACTTTGACCTGATCTTTTCAGAATCCGCCTTGTGAGGCCCCAGCCTTGGAAGCCACTGCCCGTTGCCAGAACACGGGGAGTAGAGCAGTGAGCACTGAGTGGGCCTGAGGCTGCCTTTCTTCCCTGGCACACGTCCTGAGGAGGGGAGGTTGTGGCGGCACCAGGCAGAAGCTATGCCACTGCTGCGCTTGGTCTCCCTCCCCAGAAGCCCTCACTCTGGATTTGCTCAGGCTGTTCCCACTGCCTGGGATCCTGCTTCCCCTTCCTCTCTTCCTCCTTACATCTTGACTCCAGTGTCACCCTCCAGGCAGGAGAGTCTTAATCCTCCTCACACCAAACGATCCCCTCCTTTCTCTGTCTCTTCTCCATCTCCAGCCTTGGTTTTCAGCGGGCTTTGTTCACACTTCCATCCCAGCAGCCATGGCTTGGGCTGGGGCTCACAGCCCTCACACTCAAATGCTGTTTACTCATTTCATTAGACAAACATGCCGAGTACCTACTATGTGCCAGCCCCTGCTTTAAGGCCCTGGGTATGCAACTGCAAACACAACATTCCAGTGGGAGAGACAGAAAACACAAAGAAGTGATTGGGAAATAATTAACCCATGAACAACCCACACTGGTGTCTGTGTCTGTCTCCCCATGAGACCTAGACCCCACCTCTGATCTCGTTTCTAGTTTCTGGTGCAGGGCTGTGCTTATAGCTTGTGCTTAATCACCATTTGCCGAGTGATCAAGTGAATAGACAGCAATCAGTTGTGGATGGCTTGTGTGGATATGATGGCCTGGTGGCCTTAGACCAGTGCCATGGGGATCAGCTCCTTCTAGCTAGCCATTCACTCTCAGAAATAGTCAATGCTTCCCTAAGCCCAGGGCTGAAGCACCGGTTGCCTCGATGACCCAATAAAGCACCCCACACACATACCCTAGAAGACAGCTGCCTGCCCACTGACCCCCTACCAGGATCCCTACCCTTCTGACAAAATTGAGTGTGCCAAGGGCAACCTTGTCCCCAAGGACTATAACAACAACAAATATAAATCCCTGATATGACACTTGGGCCCCTCCAAGAAGCAAATGTTCAAGTCAACAAATGTTTATTAAGTACAGGCAGATGAAACTCATATAGCTCCCCATCAAGGAAGCATGGGGTGGGAGGAATAAGTGGACACAGACATGGAAAATCTCAATATAGTAAAGATGAAGTCATCAAGGACAGCTTCCAAGGCCTATCAAGACTGGGCTGGAGGACTGAGTTGGCTGGAGGGCATGAGAACGGGCCAGGCACAGGAGGGTCAAGGGTGCTCCCAGCAGAGGTGGCAATGGGAGCCATGGCAAAGGCTGGGATGCCTGTAGCTGAGGAAGAGGCAGCTAAGCTGTCCAGTGTTTCTAAAGAATAAGATGCGCAAAGGAAGCCCTGCTTTCCCAAGGCAGAATATGAGGGGCTTTCTTGAATGATTGCCAAGATGTGTGACCTATTCTGTCCTTGGCTCTGCTGGGTACAGTGCTCGGGACAGGGTGAGCTAAAATGCTATCTTTCTTTAATTTAAACATTTAAAAAATATTCATTACAAAAGAAATACATGTTTATTATGTAATATTTGGAACACACAACAGAGCATAAGGAAAAAAATAAAAGTCACCTACAGTCTTCTGCAAGAGTTAACAGTGGCTGATATTTCTTGCTGAGAGTGGAGCACCCAGCATTTCACAGGTCTCACAAGAATCCTAAGAGGCAGGTACTCTTAGCTGCATTTGCTAGATGGGGAAACGGAGGCATGGGAAAGATAAGCAATTTGCACAGGACCACTCATTAGCAAACGAGAGCCCACATTCCAACACAGGCAGCCTGAGTTCCAGAACCCTCTTTCTTAACCATTAGGACCATTTTGGTTTACAGCTGCAGTTCCAAACTAGTTGCTGCGGAGCCCCAGGGCTCTGCAGTAAACTTATGGGGTATTTCAAATAGTTAATGGAAATATAGTAATAGCTATCGGCCACAGATTAACTACTACTATTAAGTTGTTTGGATCCAACTACTTAACAAATAAAACTGTTGGGTTTTTATTTGGTGGGGCGAGGATGTCGAGGGGTGTCTAGGGGCTTTGTAAAGAATTGCTGAGATACTAAAGTTTCCATGGGCTGAGAACGTTTTAGAACATCCAGCTCATAGTATTCTATGCAGGTGTATACCACCTTCTTTTTCACTTACAAAATGAACTCATAACATATATGGAATTTTATAACCTGCTTTTTTTCCCTTTCAAAATCTGAGAATACTTATGCATGTATTTAAGTGATTTCTTTTTATTTAGCTAATATTCCATTGTTGGATAGATTTTTTTTTCAAATTTCTATCAATAATACTATGTGAACATTTTTGTAAATAAGGGCACCATATTGCTCAGCCAAAAGGTGTGCATATGTTTAAGACTTTCAATATGTGCCCAGATTGCTTTCTAGAAAGGTCTTCTCTAACTGCATTCTAACCAAGTGCAGCAAAATGGCAGTTCACCCATAGTATATTCACCCATCTGTATATTATCATTTAAAAAAATACTTGCCATTTAGTAGATTAAAAATGTGTTCTCGTTATTGTTTTAATATATTCCCTCAGCTGCTAATGAGTTTGGCAATTTTTTTATTTGTTTATTGGCCACTTGTGGTTCTATTGTGAATTGCCTATTCACATTCTTTACTCGTTTTTCACTTGGAATGTTCATCTATTTCTTATTGATTTGCAAGCCTCCATCCAATTTTAATGAAAAGCTTAAATCCCCAGCACAGCTGTGAGAAACGCTGATGGCTGCAGTTCTCTGCAGATCTAATTGTTTTAATAAGTTCCACAAAGACTCAAAGCCTAATGAAGGTATAGATCTGATCTGTGGAGCTTAGAAAAGCTATGTAATTAGAAGTTTCCTTTCTCAGTCAAAAGCCAACTATATTTATCAGTTTAACTTCCTACTTTTTTCCTATTTTGAAAAATACATTTAAATATATCCTACTGGTCTTGGCGGTATGGTAGGGAGGACATCAGAACCATGTCTGGTTGTTATGTAACTCTCCAATTAATTTAGGGTCTTATTTTCTCTTTTGGTTTCATATTTTGTCTTTAAAGTGAAGGCTTCAGATCTCTTTGGTTCATTTCTGCCTTAGCTGTCTCTGGAACCTGAAGTGAGGCTGTCACCTAGCAACCAGGGCTCTGCTTATAGAAACAGAAGCCTTGGCCCTGGCCAAGAGAGGAAAATCACCAGTTGGAATAAAAAGTTTTATGTTTGAACTAGAGAGCAGCCAAAGGCGCAGCGCCTAGCAGGATGCAATCGCCAAGCTGTCCTCCCAGAGGAACCCCAGTCTCTCGGAGGGCCAGACACAGAGTTGGGGAGGGCTGATGGCTTCAGCATCAAACTTTGGGAGTTTTGCTCCCCATCCGGAGGGGCAATGGCAAGTGGAATGCTTTCGACTTGGATCCAGAAAAGAGGTTTTAACTCCCCTACCCCACAACCCCTGCATGATCTGATCTCTTGGGACCCTGGTCAGTTCTGGGGGGCCACAAGGCTTGAGGCTTCATGCAAGCATTTGGGGATGCAGGCTGCTCCCTGCGAGTTCAGTTTTATCACCTGGGTCTGAGCAGGAATGTGTACTGGGCGTGGTGGTGCATACCTGTAATCCCAGCTACTCGAGAGATAGAGGTAGGAGGACTGCTTGAGCTCAGGAATTCAAATCCAGCCTGGGTAACACAGGAAGACCCCATCTCAAACAAAACAAAACAAAGACTCCAGGGGCTCCCACGCTGTGAAGCTGGGGGATAATATTAACACTTCCAGGATGTTCTGCATCCATCATCAGATGTAAGGAAAAGCTGGAGTCACTAGAGTTCTGGAGTCACTAAGATTCTGAGTAGAGGAAGGGACTCTAGCTGGCTTGCTGGACTTCAGTATACTGCAATCCCACTGGCAACACTGCCCCTATTTAGTAGTTACAGCATTTTCCCTTGAAACCCCACCCCCTTCCCACACAGACACCCCCCCACACACCATGGACTCCCACCTCCTTATTTTTCCTTCTCTTTCTCCAGGACATGCCCTGGCCAAGGGAATATTACTGAGCCTGATCAGAACACAGGACTTAAATATTCTTCTGTGGTTTGGCTTGCTCTTCTGCCCTCTGTTATGAAAATAAAAGTCCCAGGTAGCCCCTGGTCCAGGGAGAACAAAGAGATAGGTATTACAGACCTAAACTCAGCTGTGGCCTGAAGTAGAGTCATGCCAGCCAATCTCTAGGCCAATGAAAAAGAAAAATGAAATGTTTGTTGTTGTGAACCACTAAGATTTGGGGACTATTTGTTAGGCGGCTTTATTGCAGCAATACCTAACTAATACACTGCTCATTACTCACTACCACTATTTCCTTCTACATGTCCCGATACTTGTATCTTCTGAGGCCCACTTGGTCAGCTTTTCTTTCAAATCTTCAGGCTTTACTACATTCTTCTAATAAATTCCTCTCTTTGCTAAAGTTAGTGGGAATGGATTTCTGTTGCTTGCAACTCAGAATGCTGACTGGTAGAGTTCGTCTACTAAATCTCCTCTCCAGAATTGACTATGCCTCCATCTGAATTCAGAACCTTCCTCATACGATCTGAATGGTCATTTCCAGCCTTTTCCCCATCTCCTTTTGTCTTCAGGGAGCCTCGGCTGCATCCAACCGAAACAACCTGTGTCCTGAACAGGTTTCCCTGTTTCCTCCCTGGAGGACTTTGCACACATTTGGTCTGGTGGCAGCATTCTCTCTATCTTCAACTGCTGAGTCCTGTGAATCTTCTAAACATCACCTCTTCGAGGAAGTCCTTCCTGATTCTCCCCTGGAACTCCCACCTCCCCTCTGTAATACTGGATGCACTTGCCCTAGTTGTCCTAGTCTGGATGGTGCCTATCTTTCTCTAAAGAGCTGCTGCGGTTTATTGCCTTACTAGAGGAGAATTTATGGAGACCAGCACTCAGGGAAGCAAAGAAATCCAAAATCTTTTTCAATGTCACTCATCCCCATTAATCACTTTCCAGTGGGATTTCCTGACACTTGAAATCAAGGGTCCTGTGTTGTCTACTTTTGTATTCATATGCCAAGCTCAGGGCCTGGAACAAGGGTGTACTCTAAAGGGTTATTTGAATGCAGGAATGAACAAATGCCCATCTTTTCTAGAATCTGAGTACATAATAGAAATATATTCCTGGCCAATCACGTGGTTCCTTTGATCTGGATGAAACATAGCCATGATTTTTTCACCTTGTCCAAGGATGAAGTTGGGTCTTGGACAACTGCCAAGACCTGGGTGTCAACCACAGACCAAATATTATTGAGAAACATCGAAATGAAGCACCCAACACTTAAAATTCACACAGTTCTTAATGTTACAGTTGATGGGACCACAATGGCCTATGCTTGCAGGCTCAATACATATAATCCATGAAACTGAGGTTTGGTGTAGGGAAGCAGGAATCTGAAACCCATGCAGACAATAAAGGGAAGGATGGGAACTGAACTCCAGACCTCCAAATTGTCAGTTCTCTATTCCTTACAAGGAGTAAAAGATTCCATGGCAAAACAGACTAGAAAGCCTCCAAGCTGGGTTTTTCCATTGGGTCTTCCTACACAGCCTGTTAATAGGGAGGGCATCACCGTTCCTGTGCCAACCTCCACAGTCACAAAGGCTGCTATTCTGTGGCCAGGAGGATTCTTAAAATAATAGCGCTGCCTGCCTCTGTGGGCTGGAGCCAGCTGTCTCAGCACAATTGGTTCCTGAACTACAATTTCCTACTTCTGGTGATAATTGGTGTCATAGTAACTGGTCAGCCACGTCCATTTCTGTCCTGGTAGCCAGGGCTTGGTCAGGCAGGGGAGAGACCCAGAGTGAAAAGAATCAGGTGAGCATCATGTGATGGGATAGGAAAGACTTTTGGAACCAGAAAGATTCGAATTCAAATCCTAACTCTGCCACTTGCTGGTTCTGTGGGCTCCATTTTCTCGTTTGTCAGGTGCGAGTGATCACTGCACCTGCCTCAAAGAGTTGATGTGAGATGAATACTGTGTCTGACATATAGCGATGGTTAGTGAATACTGTGTTACTGCATAAGATAAGAAAGAGGGCTGCCAGAGGCAGACCCTGAGACAAGGAGTTGATTTGGAGGTGATTCTGGGAAACACCAGTATGACAGTGGGGAAGTGAGTTACAGAAAGGAAGACAGTGGTACAGCGGGCTTTAATATGTAGGTTACCCTGAGAACAGTGAGAGTTCAGTCCCACTGGGCACCTTTAAGAGTCAGGGTGGAGCATGCCTCAGCATTGTCACCCCCAGCAAAGGTGAGGAAGTTGAGGTATTTATCCACCCCAACTCCCATCCACCATTGGTCATGGCTGCTGGGGAGTAGGGCTTAACTTTCCAGCACAACTTGCTCTTTGCAACAGCTTAATGGGCTTAAGAAGCCTGAGAAAGCCTGCTTTGGGCAGCAAGTTGCAGCTGCTGGCAATTGACATATGGGGTCCATGTGCATGGGAAAGGTCAGTGTGGGGCAACCACAGCATGTATTACAAGGTTCCAAAGCTCATCAGGAGAAACCAGGGCTGTCATACTATGTCCCAACTGGGCTAGAATTAGGATGCATGGCTGGGTGTGGTGGCTCATGCCTGTAATCCCAGCACTTTGGGAGGCTGAGGAGGGCAGATCCCTTGAGGTCAGGAGTTTGAGACCAGCCTGGCCAACATGGTGAGACCTTGTCTCCACAAAAACACACAAAAAAATTTTAGCAGGGCATAGTGGCGAGTGCTTGTAGTCCCAGCTACTCGGGAGGCTGAGGTAGGAGAATTGCTTGAACCCTGGAGGCAGAGGTTGCAGTGAGCTGAGATTGCACCACTGCACTCCAGCCTGAGCGACAACTCTGTCTCAAAATAAAAACAAAAAAAGAGTTAGGATGCAAAACCTAAAAGCTTGGAGCTGGTGCGGAGAGCCTGGGGAGGTGGAAACTGAGTCAGGAATGAGGTGAGGGTCCTGGACATTTATCATCAGCTGCCTTGGAAGCCCCAAACCCTATATTCCTGGGTGCCAGCCACATTTGTAGCAGATCAGCTTTCTCTCTATTGGGATGACCTAGGGCCACATGGGACTGTGTTGAGAGAATTTCTTACTCTTTCCAAAACACAAGGGTTACTATTTCACACACACACCCTTACCCAGCTCTTAGTACAAGCTGTTTAGCTTTAGCCATAGCATGGGCGTGGGGGAGGGTGTGCACGTGTGTGTGCACGTCCTTGGGGGAGAACCTTAAGAACGACCACTTTTCTCATTGCCGGCAATGACTACAGATTGGGCTAAGCTGAATAGCACACTAAGACATGCACAATCAGGAAGGGATGAAGAATGGAATTAAGAAGCCCTGTGCATCAGAAAGCGGCTGAATTCTGTGTGAATCCTCCCAAAGCACACCTTCCCTTAAAGGTCAGTAGATAGAAGCTTTTTGAGATGCCTTAAGCTGTTAAAGTCCAGTGTCAGAAATTCCCACTGGGTTTGAATTTGAATGGATTACTTGAGTTCCCTGAATGCTTTGCAGACAGAAATACAAATACATGTATATATTTGCCAATATGTATATATATATGGGTTAGGCTTTGTGACTTCTAAATGTAAGGATAATGAAATGAAAAAGTAAGACCAAAGTGCCTCATCATCCTCATGGAAAAAACACCCAGGAAAATAACTTTTAGAAACCGAGTTCCCAGTAGAGCGTTCCTCGAGGTTTATAAATTTACTGATAATAGTTATCATTATTATCACAATGATAATTCTCAGTATTGCTATTTTAGCAAGTACCATTGTTTAAGAACCTTCCATCTGCTCTTTATCTTGCTTTTCATATATCTTATTGCATTGAAAGCTCAGGAATTAAGGTGTGAGGAAACAAAGGCCCTGAAAGGTTGATCGATTAGCTGTGGGTTGCAGAGCAAATCAGTGGTAGAGCTGGGATTCAGCAACAGACTTTTCTGGTTCCAAAACCTGTCCTTTAAATTATTCAGTCCAAGTGCAGGGGGTGACATGGTTGAAATGGATTTCTTTTTAGTGGTAAAATGTTATTCTTGTAAGTACTTCTTGACCTCTTCATCTATTCTTCACTGTAGTCAGAATTTTCATCCCCCACAGCACAGTACTTTTCACTCAGCTTTGGGATTTAGTGATGGTTTCATGCCAACCAACTGTCGAGGCCACCGATATCCTGAGCCAGTATGAATTAATTTGAAGTTCCACTTACGACTTGGGAGATTTAATATCAAAATCAGGATTTCTAGCTGTTTTTGAAAAATTACAGAATCAACAACACTGATACGGCCCTCCCTTCAGCTCACCTCAGTCCCCACCTGTCCCCGCTGTATCCTCGCCACTGGTGCCAAGTGACAGGAGCCACAGAGCATCACACCTTGCATTGCGTATTTTCTTACAATAAATTAAGTTTTTCTAATTGCTCCTCAATTATTTTCTCTCCTTTGTGGCATTCATAGTACTTGACTTTTTTTTTAACTTTTTTGAGACAGGGTCTCACTCTGTTGCCCAGGCTGGAGTGCAGTGGCATGATCACAGCCCACTGAAGCCTCAACCCATCCTCCCACCTCAGCTCCCCTGAGTGGCTGGGACTAAAGGGGTGCACCACCATACCTAGCTAATTTTTTGTATTTTTAGTAGAGACCAGGTTTCACCATGTTGCCCAGTCTGGTCTTGAACTCCTGGGCTCAAGCAATTTGCCCACCTCAGCCTCCCAAAGTGCTGGGATTACAGGTGTGAGCCACTGTACCTGGCCTAGTATCTGACTTTTTGGTGCATAAAAATCAAGGATCCCCCCCTCCACAAGCAGTTCTTCAGCTATACCAAGAGCCATTCTGAGTTCTATCCTGTCTTCTCTCCTGTGCTCTTATCCTGCTGAATGGCACAAAGACACCAACTCAGCTTCAGACAGACTTTTGTAGAACTGTCAATCTAACAGTTGTTATTGTGACATCCAGCAACTTCCTCAGCCTCTCTAGCTTCTGCTTGCCTTATTTGGAAAACAAGCCCTGGTTACTTTACCTAAAGACAGTCAAAAGTCAAGCCAAATGGCTAAGTTTGCCCAATACACTGGGAGCCATCCTGCCAAATGAGCGAGCCCCCAAATTATCTGATTCTTTTAAGTATTCTGTTTTCATTAGCCAGCTTTCATCTTGTCTACATAATAGGATTTTATGAAATATGCAACTTGGGTCTGCCTTAGCACTCTGCTCTTCGACTGAAGACTGAAGTACCCAGAGAGAGGGAAGTTGAGGGAAGAGCCGGGGAGACAGGACTAGAGAGGCAGGCTGGGGGCTGAGGAGGCATAAGGAGAACACATTCATGAAAATATGCTCTGTAATATGAACAAGAAAGCATGAGGAATATGCTCATCAGAGTTCTCCTTATTAAAGAATATATTATGCTTCTCTTTAGCCCTTTGACTCCCCCTCTTTATCTTCAGGCTCCACCAGCAGCAGCAGAAAGCAGGAGCGGGGACATTGGATGTTGTTTTAAGACATTGTTATAAAGATGGAATGAATTCAGTCAATTGGGAAATATACTAGTACTTTCCTTACAGGATTGTGGGAAGGATTAAAGGAGCTAATGATTCTGAGGTGTGTATTGACAGCACCCCACAGTGACTCCTGTTATCACACTACTCAGAATGGCACCGCCTGCCACCCAAATCCACAATCCTCCCCATCTTCATGTGCCGTCAAAACCAAGATTCTACCCACATAAGGGTGACTAAAACAGACCCCTCAAGGTTGTGGAAATGAAGGAATTAAGGATGTCCTGAGAGTTAAGCCATAAAATCAGCTCATTAAGGAATGTGCAGAAGTGCAGAGGCCCAAGAACAAGTTCCAGGCCTGCAGTGGAATCCACCCTTCGCAGGGAGAATGGGACCATCGATGGAGGCCATGGCTGACCAGGGAAGCCTGAAGGTGGGGAAGTAGAGGCTGAACATTTTTGGTGCCCCCCCACCCTCTGCCCTGGGAAGCCTGGGGCCATTAAAACATCACTTTACATCGATAGCCCTTCATTGCCAGTTCCTGGGTAGGAAGCCACTGTGGGATAACATGGCTTCCCAGGATCAATGCCTCCAGGGAGAACATGTGCTCATCTGGCTGATGTGAACCTCCAGACTGCTTAGAATTAGTCAATTTTCTTTCCAGTTTGTTCTCAGGTCCCTCAGTGGTTGTTTATTCAAGCATCCAATAACTTCTGGAACTTAAAAGATTGAATTTCTGAGCTTACATGGCTGAGGGCCAGACCCCAACGAGTGACTCATTCTCCAAAGTCAGTTTCCTCTGGTGGGGGGGGATCTCTCTGTATGAGCAGCACCTGGCCCTATGTGGCTGTGGGCACTTCCCACTGGTAGCCTCAACCACCTCAACAAGGTGCCTGCCCTGGAATAAAAGGTAGGGAGCCATACTGCTGCAAAAGAGAATCCGGTTTCAAGGTCCCCATGAGGCACCAGCAAATTTTGTTCTTGATCAGGACTTATGGCCTTATCTAATAATGTTGGCAAGGAAAGGGGAAAGTTTCTTCCTATATTAGTTTTAAAATCTAATTGAAGACAATTCTGTTGCCTAGACAATGGCATATTAAATCGTTCAGCAAAAGCAAGGATTTATTAAAAATTGTCCTTGATCTATAGAACAAGGGAATGTAATAAATCTTCCAGAATTTTTAGCCATGCTTACTACACATCATGCTCTAAAATTGCATTAGGCATGGAAATGAGATGGGGCAAAGGGCTGCAGGATTCTGAAGCAGTAGGACAGTATTCCAGAGCAGTCTGACCTTTTGGTGACAAGTGAGTCTCCCGAGCATGTGTCCAGGAGAAGCAGGGAATAGGGAATAGGGTGTGTGTTAAGCATAATTTGTCCAGGAACTAGGCTAGTAAACTTGACTATGTAATCTCCTTTAACCCTCACTGTCTGCCTATGGGGTAGATCATTTTCTGGGTTTTAAAAATCTCTGTTATAATAAGTTTCCTTGGCTGGCAAAAGAGAGAAACCAATTCCAGCTAGCTTGAAAATCAACTATCCCCCAAGCAGTTCTTTGGGTATACCAGGTGCCATTCTGAGTTTATCCTATTCTCTCTTCCTTACATGTAGGGATACTAGGCAAATACTATGTCCCACGGAGTGATAGGGAAAAACACAAAAGCCTAGGTATGTAGTGGGTTATACCATCTAGGTTTGTGTAAAGGCACTGTCTGATATCCACACAATGATGAAATTACCAGAACGTGTTTCCATCATTAAGTGATGCATGACTCTCTCTCTCTCTGTGTGTGTGTGTGTGTGTGTGTGTGTGTGTCACTAATACAGTTAGACTGTGTTTAGCTTGCAGAAAGTGAGGCAATTTGACTATTATCTGGGCCTGATATTTTCACCCCAAGTCATACATGCCAACAGATACGTGGTAAGGTCCTGTGCAGCTTAGTCATCTTAAAGGACCTCAGAATCACTTCAACCATAATTCCAACCAAGGCTGGAGAAAGGCAGGAGCCTTCGGCAGATCTGTGGACTCAGCAGTGGGTTTGCTGACTGCCTTTCTGGTGCACTGACATTACCATGACTCAGCTCGCCAAGGTCTATGTCTCTCAGTTCAAGGACAAAGAGTGTGATAGATACAGCCAAGATTGGGTTCTCCCCTGGATCTATCAGGGATGGCCAAGGGGGTGGGTATGTTTTTTGTAGACAAAGCCTATGAGGGCTCATCCACACAGGATTCATGAGCTGTTCCCAGGGAGCAGAACTTGTGAGCCAACAGCCACTTTGGTGGTGGCAAAGTCCCCAGTGTCCCAACAGGAAGTGTTGAGATTGGTACAAAATCAGCATTCCATTCCCATCTCCCCTAGTTTCTCCCAGCCATCTCTATTACAGGGGCCTACAGTGTTCATCAAGGCACTTATTTACGGGTAGCAGAGAATGTGGCTTCTGAAATTTAGCAAGGCCCAACTGTTTAACTCCCAGTAGCCTCAGAGGGTTGACAGCAAGAATTTCCTTTGCCAAAGTTATATATCCATTCTGTTGCTGTCACACTGCTTTCAAGTGGCCATCCCAGCTTGCCTGGAGTTTGTATCCTTCTTGAGTCACTTACTAAAGTCTGTAGACGATCTCTAATCCCTGAAATACTCTGATATTTTGCTGGTCTGTCCCCAAGTCTCCACCACTGACCACATGGTCTGGCTTCTGGGAGACAATAAAAGGTTGTTTAATGGATTGCATTGTCCCTGTATGCAAAAGGCCTGCCAGCACCCCAGGCTGGGGTTAGGGATGCCTCACTTCTTTCCAGTGCACCTCAACTCAGCTGGTTCCATGTGTTAAGGTGCACTACCTTGCAGCCCATTCCTGAAACTCATCTCTATATTAATAAGATGGAGTGCAGCTAACGTGTAGATTTAGTGCTTACTGTTCACTGTGCTGGTGACCCACACCAAATACTTTACATGCATAATCTCACTTCATTCTCGCAGCAATCTGATGAAAAACCACTGTTTTTCTATTTCTCTTTTTATTTGACAAGTGAGAAAACTGAATTATATAAAGATGTCACAGTTGGCCCAAAAATCGCACCTAGTAAGTTGCAAAGCAGGATTTGAGTCCAGAGCTTAAGTGCTTAATCTCTGTGCTGCTGCTCTTCTGCTTGTGAGCAACAGAGAAGAAAACTGTAGCTGGTGACTCTATTCACCTATTGCTGCATATCAAGCCACTCCAAACTGAGTGGCTTATACCAATAGCAATGATTGTTTGCTCACAAGTCTGTGATTTGGCAGGGCTCAGCAGGGTCAGCTTATGCCTGCTCCACATGGCATCAACTGGGACAGCTGGATTGAGGCAGGAAGATCTACTTCCAAACTGCCTCACTCATATTGCTGGTTAGTCAGTGCTGGCTGTTCATTCTTCTCCACTTGGGTGCCCCTGTGGGCAGCTCGGACATCTCCTCAACATAGGGGCTGGGTTCTAAGAGCAAGCACCATGAGAAAGAAAGTGTGAGTGCCAGTTTCTTAAGGCCTGGGCCTGGAAAATGGCACAATGTAACTTCCACTGTATTCTAATAGTTATTCAATTACCAATTAACAGAATCTGGGGAGGGGCATTGACCTTGCCTCTTGAGAGGAGGGATATCAAAGAATGTGGCCAGCCATATTCTCAAAC
Organism: Pan troglodytes; assembly: GCF_028858775.2. Lineage (NCBI taxonomy): Eukaryota > Metazoa > Chordata > Mammalia > Primates > Hominidae > Pan > Pan troglodytes. The sequence continues at coordinate 46,391,572 of NC_086015.1, forward strand.
TACTACATTAGTTCAAGCAAAAGGGAAGTTTATTAGAAGTCCTCATGTTATCTCAAGAATTCCAGAAGGCCAGGAACCAAGAGAAGACCCAGCTGCTTCGTCACTGGGAGTTATGTCTCTCCTCTCCAGAACTCTGCCATCAAAGAAACTCAGCTCTGCTGTCTTCCAGCCTCTGTGTTTCTCATTGCAAAATCCCAAACTCCTCAAAAAGACAATCAGATTGACTCACTCCGATCCTCTTATGGACTGAAACTTTGTGCCCTCCCAAAACTCATATGTTGAAATCCTAATCCTCAATGTGATGGTATTTGGAAGTGGGGCCTTTGGGAGGTAATTAGGATTAGATTAGCTCATGGGGGTAGGACCCTTATCCTGGGATTAGTGCTCTTACAAAAAGGGAAGGAAACACAGGATCTCTCTCTCTCCTTCCTGCCATATGAGCAGTGACCAAAAATTATAAGTATTTTGAAGGCCAAGTCTCACGGGAAAGTGTAAGCAATTGATGGGCAACTGCAGAAGACAGCCGTCTGCAAACTAGGAAGTGGGCCCTCATCGGACACCACCTCTTGGACTTTCAAGTCTTCAGAACTGTGAGAAATAATATTTGTTGTTTAAGCCTCCCAGCCTGTAGTAATCTGTAACAGTGGCTGGAACCTAAGACAGATCAGTTGTCCATCCTGGATTCATCACCTATGGCTATGGGGTCCATGTCTGCACTTCAGGCACTTTCCCAAAAAAGGACAGTGTTTACTGCCCTGTTTTATAGATAAGTAACTGGGAATCTTGTGAGTGTAAGTTATTTGCCCAAAGTCACATAACTGATAAATTGTAAATCCTATATTTATGTTCATGATCTTTCTGCTTCCTCTAAAGGGCCATGGAGTAAATAAAACGTTGGAGCTAAGCAGCCCTTGCATTTACCAAGTTCTCTTGGTGAAAATGGTTAGTGGGCAGCTGAATCATGTTAAATAATACTTCCCTTGTCAATGTAAACTCAATCCCTTTGTATTAAAATCAAAACAGCAGAGTGTTCTCTGTATATATAATTGTCCCTCCCTCAGAGTTTCTGATTCAGTAGGTCTAGGGTGGGGCCCGGAGACCAGCTTTCTAACCAGTTCCTAGGTGATGATGATGATGATGCTGGCCCAGGGACCATATTTTGTGAACCACTGATCTAAAAGAACAGACATCTACTTTACAGGATTTCTTCTTATTGGAGCTTCTGGAGTAAACTAGTCAAGGATGGCTGCTAACAAATATTCACTTTCCCACCACACTTCCATGGGGGGAGTGTGCTTCCTTGCTCCACCGATGTGGGGCTGGGCCCTGGGTCTTATTTTGGCCCCATGGTTGATGTCTACCCCTGCTGCCTACCAACTTTGTATTTGGCCATGTTATTGGCTTTGGCCAATGGGATGTTAGCAGCTGTGGCATAAAATATACTTGTGTGGCTGGGTTTGCCTTCCTATGCTTCTGCCTTGAGAAGTGCTTCTGAGGGTAGCTCAGTGGTCCCAGAAAAGTGAAAAACTCAATGCTGCAGACCTGAACCCAATACTGGCTAGTGCCAAGTCCTAGTGAGCCCAAATTAGATCAGGTCACCTACAGACATGGGAGAGAAAGATAAATGCCTACTATGGTAGGCTACTGAGGTCTAGAGTGGTTTGTTACATAACACTGTTGTGATAAAAGCTAATTGATGCAGTGACTGATGTTGGACCTTTCCTGTTCTTTAAACTATTCCTTGACCCCCTTCATTTCATAAATGCCTACACCAAGACCTGCATGAAATTTTGAATTTTTTTTCAGATTTTAGTATTTGAATCTATATCAATTCATCTAAAGAAAGTCATCCCCTGCCCCCCAGGAATGAACTAAACCAAGAGATTATTTTAAAATTTCACTTAAAAATAATGAAGAAGGGATGAACTAGGCCATATTCTTTGCCGGCTGTGTAAAGTGATCAAAGTCAACTGGCTTAAAACTGACATATGATCCTGAACTCGGAAAAAAGCTACAGAAAATGAAAGCCAGTGTTGAAACGACAGCACATCCGGAAGGAGCAAGAATTTACTGCCGAGGTAATAAATTGGAATGTTCTGGAAGGAAAATCTATCTGAAATGGCAAAAAGTGACCAAAAGTTGTAAGTATTTTAAAGGCCAAGTCTCATGGGAAAGGGTAAGCAATTTCCTGGCTTCTTTGCTAGGCCCCGTTTCACTGGGTGGAGATCACTGTAAAATATAAAATTCTACAGGAATAAATCTACCTTTTAGTCATGGAAACTGTTATTTACATTTACCCTTCAAGACACTCAGTGGGAGAGACCTCCCTCCTAAAGGCGGAGTCCTGGCCAGTGACTTTCATTAGGATCTAAGTGGATTACACTCTGACTTGCGCATCTTATTCTAAAGCACATGAGCTAAAAACTGTAGCTTTCTGTGAGGGGGAAAAACATCCTAGGGATCACACTGTATTCCAACAAGCACTTTAAAACTTTTAAAGCATCCACCATGGCAAAACAGAGCAGGCCAATTCCAGAGAGGAGAAGAAGTAAGAACACAGATCCAATGTCAGAGGACACATACGGATCACCTACTATTTGCCAGAAACAGTGCTCAGTGTTGTATATACAAAGTCTTTCACTAATAACTACAACTGATATTTGCAGCCTGCTTTGGTGGATTGGGCTGTGCAATGTTCCAGTGGTTGACCCATTTCTCTCCCTTGCTCAACAAAGTTTTAGAAAGATATTCCTTAATCATAGAATGTGCTAAATTAGGCCATAGCAGACAATATAGATATTGTGTTTCTGTGTGTGTGTGCGTGTAGTCTTGACAGATAGTCTTTGCTCCAGGGAAGAGACAGTCTTTGACAAATCTTTATTTACCAGGATTTCAATCTATTCCAGAGTATATGTCATATTAATATTTATCAAGAAAAATATTATTGCTATTATTGAGGTACACTAGCTAGCATGTATTGACTACTGAGTGTATACCATGCACTGGGGACATCTCATTTAATCCTTATATAACCCCAATCATTATATTAAATTCCCAATTTCTCTACCAATTGCCCTGTTTATATAGATCAGGAAATTGAGATGACCAACTTTCCAGGGGATCCAACAGCTAGTAAACCATGGGGCTGGAACTAGAGCCCAGATCCACTGAACCCCAAGGTCCCTACTCTGAACGGCCTCCCTGAATGGCCTCCATTTTAGCTTAAAGGAACTTTTTAAATACATAAACTTTCAAGGACAAGCAGAAGAGACAACTGGACAGCCTGCTAGAAGTGGGAAAGCAGAGGATGCATAGCACCTGCTGTAGCAGACCCTAGAAAGCTGACTCTTTAGCCAGCATAGAACAGACACAGCCGGAGTTGCCCCTAGGCGGCCCCAGAGACTCAGGAACAACCGGCAGCAGTGATGCTTGGCAGTGAGGGTAAAGCGAGGCTAAGTGGCTCAAAGTCTGCCTAAGAGTCAGTTAGGCCCCAGCTTTCCTTTCCACTCCATACAGCCAGGTGCCTGTCCCCCACTACTCTAGCAGAAAACTATCATTCAGTTATCTGAAGAGGTCAGTGCTGGGGGTTTCTGAACTGGGGGCATCAGGCACAGTTTAGGGCAGGAGTATTATACTGAAAACAAGAGGTTTAAATAAACATTTATACATGTGAAAGATGAGACCCAGCCTACTCCTCAACCTTCCTCCCAAACTGGCTCCAAGAATGGGGCAGCCAAGCCTATATACTCCAGGTGGGAGGCTGCAGCAGCCTTCTCTGGGGAACATGGGCAGCCTAGGAGGGCAGAGTGAAAGACCTGACATCAGTGATGCCTGCAGGGAAACTGTCCAGCCGGATGGCTCCATGGTGAACCCCATCATCTCCAGTATCTCCAGTAACAACTGATTTCCACCAAAAAAAAAAAAAAACCAACCTTATTTTACTCTTTATATTATGTGCTTATATAACTTGATGAACCTGACTAACTGAAAGCTCCAATCAGCTTCTTAAATATGAATAACCAAACAGGGATCAACAGACATCTTAGAGAAGACTGTAAATAAAATAAATAGGTAGAAAGAAAGAGACTGCTGCCAGAAGAAACTAACAAAAATGTATCATAAAAAGAAAAAACCAGAATTGCATCTTCAAAACAACATAGGATGCTAATAAGAAAGGGAGAAAGAAACATTCAGAGAGCAAAGAAAGCCCTTAGACATAAAAAACATGAAAATAGAAATGAAAAATAAATGGAAGGTTTGAAAGAAGAAGTCGAGAAAATTGAGAAAAGTTCCCAGAAAGTAGAGGAAAAAGTGAAAGAAATAGAAAATGGAGAAACTATTAAATGAATGAATGAATGACAAATACAAGATGCACAAATGATGGGAATTCCAGAGAGAATCAAAAATCATAAAAGAAAATTCTACAAAATATTCCAAGATGATTGTCTAGAAGTGAAGTACACAGGTTTCCAGATTGAAAGCCCCATTATATTGGAGGAAATAGACCCCACATTGAGGCATGTCACTGTGAAATTTCAAAGTGTTAGAGACAATCCTACAACCTTCCAGAAAGAAAAGACATACAAAGAACTAGAATCAAAAATGGCTTATGGCTAATCAAGAGCAATGTAATCAATATTCTAGAGGAAAATTATTTTTGACTTAGAGTTCTGCACCCAACCAAAGTATCAGTCTCAAGTATCAAGGTGGAATAAAGACATTTCAGACATGCAACATCTCAAAAAATTTCAAGAGTCCCTTGCACTCTTTCTAAGAAAGCTTGTGGAGGGCGAATTTCAATAAAACAAGGGTATAAACCAAGGAGAAAGAAGGGATAGGCTCTGGAAAACAAGGGATCTCAGGAGAGAGGTGAAATTGATGGTGATAAAGGAAGATTCAAGAATGACAGGTGTGCATGAGGTGAAGAGACCAGTGAAGACTGAAGCAGTCAGAAGTCATGAGGAGGAGGTTTTTTCGAGAAGATGAACTGAAAGAAAACCCAATGAATCTGAACATCCTGAGAGGAGAATTAGACAACTGCAGAAACTTTTGGGGTTGAATGAATGATAAGTACGTAGGAAACTAAGCAAACAAGCAAAAACAATGCTTCGCTAAAGAAGAAAAACACTGTTCAGGAAAAAGAAGTTATAGTAGAGCACTCTGTGGCTCAGCTGTGAAGAGCATTTTCAGTCACAGTGAAAGCCAAACATCGATGGAACCCAAGTTAAAGGTGCATTATACTGGAAGGATGGGGTGTGTGTGTGTGATGAGGGTAAGGAGCAAAAGACAGCTGGATCTCCATCTTCCTGGTGTAAGGCAAACCCTGATTTCACACAAACCAAGAAGTAGTAAAAGAGCATATTCTTTAGAGAATTGGAGGTAAATACCCAAAGCATCAGCTGAAATAGTTGAACATGTTTTTTTCTTTCCTAAGGAGTGGAACAAGAGAGAAAAATGAAGGAGTGTTGATCTTCACGACAAAATCTATTTTGCTTTTTCTATTATGAGCTTATATAACTTGATGGAAAATTAATAATTAAAAGAAACAAACTACATTAACTTAAATGTTTTTCCTGCGATAATTACTTTAAAAAAATAACCTAATTAAATCTGCCCTCTCTCAGGATTTGTAAAGTCTTTTGCCTCTTTTCAAGGACAGTCATGCATTACGTAACAATGTTTTGGTCAACAAATGGTGGTCCCATAAGATTACAATACCATATTTTTTCTGTACCTTTTCTATGTTTAGCTATGTTTAGATATACGAATACTTAGCACTGTGTTGCAATTGCCTACAGTATTCAGTACAGTAACATGGTGTGCAAGTCTGTAGCCTAGGAACAATAGGCTATATTGCATATAGCCTAGGTGCCTAGTAGGCTATGCCATCTAGGTTTGTTAAATACATTCTGTGATATTCACATGATGACAAAATTGCCTCAAGATGCACTTCTCGGATGTATCCCCATCATTAAGTAAGGCATGACTGTAAATAAATCCCCTACTGAGGAAGAGATGATGCTATTCACTCAGCACCATGGGAGGCCCTGTGGGATTATGGGGACCACAAAGAGCCTGGATTCAAATGCTACCCTCACCACTTTCTAGCCTTGTGGACTCTAAGTTATTAAAACGCTCTAAGCCTCAGTTTCCCCTTCTGTAAAACGGTAATACTAACACCTGTCTGCTTTCAAAGGATTATAATATTGAGGGTCAGGCACCCGATAAATAGTAGATATTATAAAGCATGAACTAAGAAAACACAATTGTGCTGGTTTCTATTGCTGCTGTACCCAATGGCCACAAAGTTAGTGACTCGAAAAAACACAATTGTGTTAACTGAGGGTTCTGGAGGTCAGAGGTCTAAAATCAAGGTGTCAGTAGAGCTGTGTTCCTTCTGGAAGCTCTAGGGGATAAACCATTTCTTTGCCTTTTCCAGCTTCAAGAGACTGCACCATTCTGATTCCTGCTTCCACCATCACATCTCCCCCTGACCCTCACTCCTGCATCCTTTTTTTTTCTTTCTTTTTTTGAGACAGGGTCTCACTCTATTGCCCAGGCTGGAGTGCAGTGGTGTAATCTTGGCTCACTGCAACTTCTGCCTCCCGGGTTCAAGAGATTCTTGTGCCTCAGCCTCCTGAGCAGCTGGGATTACAGGCACCTGCCACCACGCCTGGCTAATTTTTGTATTTTTAGTAGGGGTGGGGTTTTATCATGTTGGCTAGGCTGGTCTTGAACTCCTGACCTCAAGTGATCTGCCTGCCTCAGCCTCCCAGAGTGCTGGGATTACAGGCTTGAGCCACCGCGCCCCACCCCTGCCTCCCTCTTTTAAGCACCCTTGTGGTTACTTTGGGCCCAAATGGATATCCAGAATTATCTTCTCACCTCAAGATCCTTAACTTAGTCACATCTTCAAAGCCCCCCTTTTTTCCATAAAAGGTCACATATTTCCAGGTTTAGGGGACTAGGACATGTATATCTTTGCAGAGCTGATTATTCTGCCTATCACAAGGATGAAGTTGATTTTCAGAAGTAAGAAAAAGTTAGATGATTTTACTATTCTCTCCCTTTTAAAAATGTTTCTTCAAAATTTGAACAATAAAATTTGTTAATTTTAAGAAGTTACTGTTAATTTTTTGGATCTGATAATGGTTGGCTCAGATTTTTTTGGTTTCTTATTTCTCAGAGACATGTATTAAAATATTCACAGATAAAATGCTATGATGTCTTGGATTTGCTTCAAAATAATCTTATATTGAAGGAATGAGTAGGAATAGAAGTAACCAAGTTGGCCACAAGTTGACAATAGAAGAAGCTGATTGATAAGTATGTGGGGGTTCACTGTGCTTTGTCTTTATATGTTTAAAATTTTCCATAATGAAAAGATTTTTTTAAATTCGCCTTTATATTTGCGTTTTATTTCTCTGCTAACTTCCACCACCTCAAGGCTTAATATTACTCCAGTCACCCACTTTACTTTTACTCCATATTTTATTTCTTCATTTCCTCACCTGAGGACAATAATAACAACATACTGTGCAATATTTCATTTAACTTTCACAGCAATCCCTCGTGCATTGCTATTGTTGTCTGTATTTATCTCCATTTTGCAGATGAGGGAAGTGAGACTTAACAAGATTAAGTACCGTGCCCGAGGTCAGGAAGTCATAGAGCTGGAATCCAAATGCCTGGTTCATAAGGTTTCAATGAAGGACTTCATGAGATAACTTATGTGAACCACCTAGCATGGGCCTCATACAAACAGAGAATTTCATGTGTGTCACTTCTTACAACTATAAGAGAGACGAAGAGAAGATAGGACATGTATTGCCTCTCACAGTAACAGTTTGACTTCTGTGAAGGCAAAACACAGATCTCACCCAAGGCTGTGGAGGGAGAGCCACAGAGGGTGAAGCATCCTTATCTCCACACCTGCCGTCCCTTGGTGCTCCACATGCCGCCTCCCCCCCAACCCCTCATCGCTGTCCCTGCTCCACCACCCCAACTCTCCCTGCTGCCATTGATTTCCTTTTAGACAGGTGTGCAGGGTGGGAGGTTCAAAAAGAACAAAAGAGAAAGAACAGAAAATTTGCCAGGAACATGAAACTTGCCTCACTTTCCAAGCTCAGAAATTCTGCCTCAGTAATTCAGCAACATGGATCACCTGCCTACCTCCCTCACCTCTAGGTCCTCCTGTCTCCAGCCAGGGCTACCCTTCCCACCCAGCTCAGCCCTCTTTTTCCATCCCCTCCTGCTTCTGTCTAAAGGGGGAAGCCTCTCCTCAGCTGATTGTTGGGATGAATCTCACCGGGCCACGGAGACCTTTCCCACCCGTCAGCCAAGCAGTGGTCTTCACCTCCCAGGCTCGAAGGTAGCAACAAACACCGCAACCACAAGGTCGGTCATCACAGCCTCCAGGGGTCGTGAGCAGGAGAGCGATTCTCACAGCTCCATCTCTCCTTTTCCCCCCTGTTCATTCATCGTCCTGTAAGTGGGACTCCCTTCCCCGGAGCTCATTTGTGACAGTGGGTGGCCAGAAGAAAAAACAAAAGGGGAGTCATATACAGGAAACAATGTGTAGAATGAAATGTGGGCAGTTAGAAACATCCTTCACCTAGCTATGCGCACTCTTGTCAAGAAAAGAACTGTTTCTGGAGTCCCCAGTCCAAGGGTCAGATGTTGTATCAGCCTCCCAGTAATCAAGCACGCCTGGATTTTATCCTGATCTTAAAAGTGGAAATGACAAACAAACAACAAAAAAAAAACTCCCAAAAGACAAGCAACTTGGTGGATGCTCACGGCTGGTGAGCAACAGCACAGACATAGATCAATCTGATGATTCAACCCAAGCTCCTTCTACCAGGCTTGGGGTTATTCAGAAGCTGTTTTTCAATTATTCACAGGCTGTCTCGGGAAGTTAAACAGGATGTGCAGAGGGCCCCTCAGAGAGTCATGAATGCCAGCAGAGTCGAACGCTTCTTGAGATGCTCAGCACTAGAGAGGCGGCTCCCAAGGAACCTGGACATAAACTGAAACCAGTAAAATTTTTGAACATTTGCTGAACAAGCATTCAGAACTGCTAAGCTAGTTGTGTGAGTCTTATTTTTAATGAGTGTCTGCATAGATGAGATGGGATCTCTTGTAAAAATGACAATCAGTCCTGCTGAGGCTGTTTTTGACATGTGAATTTAAAATTCCATCTTCCTTCAAAACGGGTGACCAATAGATAATAAAAACATTTTGTGATGACAGCTGCCCTGACTGGGAATTGGGGAGGGGTGAGTGGTGGGGAGGAGGTAGGGAAGCAAAGAGAGTGTGGCTGCGAGGCACTGGAGAGCCCCAGCAAGGAGGGCTCTATGTGCCTTGCCAAGAAGCTTAGGCTGCTGAGGGACTGAAAGCCATATGATTGTGCCTGGGCAAAACAAACGTTATTCATTAACTTCAAAGTGCAAATGGCCAAGACATTGTCTATTGGCATCCAGCTCCACTTGCACCTGCTTGTATGTCCTCCCCTGGGTGGTGGGAGCCGGGGCCCTGGGAGGTGCTCATGCTGACAGGGTTCTGCATACAGTCTAGGCTTCACCACAGATATATATTCATAGAGATCTAGAAGGCAGAAGGGAGGTAACAGACATTCTTCCTCTGAGAGAAACTGTTCTGGACAGAAAATGTGACCCTAGATTCACAGGACAGAATTCTTATAGTAGGCCATGGCTTCCCTGCCAGTTACCTCACTCAAGGCTGCTGAGTTGCTGGGAAGTTGGCAGCAGTTTCCTACACATTTCAGACGTCCTAGAAGCAGCAGCCACTTTCTGACTCCCTGCACCACAGGCGCAATGGTAAACCCTACAGGTGGCTGACTTGCTCCTGTAGCTCTTCTGTTAATTTTGCCAGCAACTAATTCCACGGAGCCTCTGGAAAACCCTGATAGGAGAGTCACAGCATAGCACCGTAGGGTCTTAAAGCAAAGCTGTGCCCTATTCCAGAAATAACTACTTTCCTTTTGAGAAGCAGTTCCTACCTCGCTCCTAGGGCTGACTGTAGGAGACCACATGATCTGAACGGGCTACTGTGAACTAGATGTTCTCTGATGCCCAAGTCACAAAGGTGGCTTTATGTATGCAGCAGCATGGCATCATCCAGTGACAGAAGTAATATTGGTTTCAGTCAGGTCCTGAAGGCACCAGTAGGTGCCTTCCTACTTATAGGAATCCATAAGCGGGATTCCTATAGTACCTCTCTCCACTCCCTCAGTCTTCACCTATGGCTTCATGGGGAGTTCTTTATGATCAGTTGACTGAGGAAGAAAAAGTTCCGACAAAGTTCACGAATGGATCTGCACAGGGTGCTGCACCAACTAGATGAAGAGTGCTACACATTATACGGAACATAATGGGGAGGGAAATTCTCCCTCTGGGTAATACTTTAAAAAAGACCACTGGTTGTTCATTTTGCCTGGAAAGAAAGATGTTTACAGGTAGAGATCTATGCTGATTTATGGGAGGTAGCTAATGATTTGGCTGGATGGTCAGGGATTTAGAAGGAACAAGACTAAGAGATTGGTGGCTATAAGGTCTGGAAAAGGGATTTGTAGATAGTCCTTTTGGAATGGGCACAACGTGAGGATATCTGTATGCTGTGTGAATGCTTGCCTTAAGATGCCCACAGCAGGCAAGGCTTTTAATAATCTGATGGACAAGATGAGCTATAGATGTCAGCAGCCTCTTTCCCTAACCACACCTGGTGAACAAACAAAGTGGCTATGGTGACAAGGATGAAGTTTTTGCATGTTCTCAACAACAACGATTTCTCTTCTCCAAGACTGGCCTGCCCAACTTACCAATAGCAAAGATCCTAATATAACATCAATCCCCAGAGGGACTAACTGGACACTTTGTGGCAGGTGGATTACACTGGACCCCTTTTATCATGGCAGGAGCAGCTATTTTTTTTTTTTTTAAGATGGAGTCTCGCTCTGTCACCCAGGCTGGAGTGCAGTGGCACGATCTCGGCTCACTGCAAGGGGAGCAGTTATTTTTATATTTACTGGAATATGTGCCTGCCCTGCTTGCAATACTTCTGCCAGCTCCACCATCCATGGCTTTACCCATTGTTATGGTATCTGCATAGCATAGGTTAATTGCAAGTGGTGGAGATTGACTACATGCCTATATTCTAGGGCAAATAACCCTTGGCTGATACCATGGGATGTATTAACTAAGACTGATGTTCTGTACCCTTGGGTCAGTGAGTTACTTTGGAACAAGATGAATCAGCATGCCAGAATAATTGGACTGATAGTTTGCACCTGGTTTTGGTGGAGCCTTAGAAGGGGGATTTCAATTATTAAGGCTGGCCACATAGCTACAGCATGCTTATATGACCAGCTCATTTTAAGATACCCCAACCACAACCAGGTTCTCCGCTACCGAGATGTTTGACATATGTACCCATGGTAATAAGAGACCTGGAGACAATACATGTCCAGTGTGACCCAGCATTGTGAGGATAAAGAAGTCTGCACCTGAGCTATCTGGGCCCCTTTCAATGCATATCCATTTTCTGCTACTATTGTACTGTATGTACAGATGTCTATTCAATAGTCAAATGAAACATATAACAGGTATTTTTGTATGTGAATTTGGAGTTTGAGGGAAATATTGGGGAAGAAATATATACATATTTAGAAGTCATAAAAACACTGATGTTATTTGAAACTATAGGAGTAGATGAAAACAGAGAAGAAATCTGAGGACTGAGCCGAGGTCCCTCCAACATTGACCAGGAAGAGGAGGGGACACCAATAAAGGAGCTCAAGGAGTAGTGACCAGAAAGAGGGGAGACACCAGGAATATAGGTGGCCCAAAAGACAGTGAATCTGGTGTTTCAAGGAGGGAATGATCAATCATGTCAAATGCTGCTGAGGGCTAAGATGTGGACTAAGAATTGATCATAGCATTTTGCAATATGAGACCATAATGCTTATAATAAACATGCTTCCAATAAAGTGGATTGAAGAGAGAAGGGAAGGTAATACAGAGAAGAGAGGAAACTTGGATACGTTTTTTGAGGAATTTTTAAAGAAATGGTAGGAAATCAGAAGCCGAGAGAGATTGTTTTAAGTGGGAGATATTACAATATCAGTTTTAAGAAATGGTAGGAAATCAGAGGCCGAGAGAGATTGCCTTAAATAGGAGATATTACAATATGTTTTTTTTGATGGTGTAAGCAATCAAGCAGGGAGGGAGAAAGTGATAGTATATTATCACTTCTCTCTCTCTTTTTTTTTTTTCTGAGATAGAGTCTCACTCTGTCACCCAGGCTAGAGTGCAGTGGTGCGATCTCACTGCAACCTCTGCCCCTGGGCTTAATTGATCCTCCCACCTCAGCCTCCCAAGTAGCTGGGACTACAGTGCACACCACCACACCCAACTAACTTTTTGTATTTTTTTTTGTAGAGACAGGGTTTCACCATGTTGCCCAGGCTGGTCTTGAACTCTTGGCCTCAAGTGATTGGCTTGCCTTGGCCTCCCAAAGTGTTGGCATTACAGGCATGAGCCACTGCACCTGGCCTATCAGTGAGACAAGGCAAGGGAAATTGAGATCCAGGAACCAAGTGGAGAGGCTTGCCTTAGCTGGGAGCACCCGCAGTTCATAACCACATGGGGAATGGCAGAGTGTGGGGGTAGACAGATGTGGGGATGGGGCTGCAGATGGTCTTATCTGATGGCTTCTATTTCCTCAGTGAACTAGGAAGCAGCAGCAGCAGCTAAAGGTGAATGAAGAAGGAGGTGTGGGAGAGTTAAAGAGAGAGGAGAAAGCATGAAACAGTCATCTAAGAGGTCAGAAATGTAAAGGTGCACTTGATAATGGTTTTTAAGAATTTAAAGTGACACTAGTCAACAGGATTTTGTGGGATTTTTTCTTCTTTAAATATGTACAGCTACTTGGGTGCAAACACAAAATAGGTAAAGTTGGTTGTAACCAGGATTGGGCAGCCAGGTGAGTATGTCGGAGGGAAGAGCACAGGGGATGAGGGTGCATGCATGACATCATTATGATGGTGGCTGTGGAATCTAAGCCAGGGCAGGAGAGAAGTGAGGACATGAGGTGAGAGACAGTGTGAGGGTGATAGGACCAATCCTTAGAGATTCCAGTGGAGCCAAAGAATTATTGGCATCAGAGAGCTGCTTGAGGGATGCAATGGAAAGATATGAGGTGGCGTTCAAAGAGTGGGGTCTTAGAATTGAGATTTTTAAGGTGGTGGAGTTACTAGTAATGGCAAGGCTGATAGGCTGAAGTGAAGTGGAGGACAAGATCTTTCCAGGTGATGAACTCAAGGAACCAAGATGCCAGGGTGCTGGTGACTTGCCTAAATAAATACTGAAGCCACCAAGAATGATGACTCCAGTAGTGGTGGAAAAATAGTGAGCCAAAAGCCAAAATCTTCAGTGAATGCGGGGCAGGAACAGGAGAATGCAGGAGGAACGCTTGCTTCAAAGGAGCTAGAGCACTTCAGGGAGGAAGGAGGAAGCAGCAATGAGGAGCAGAGGCTGCCTGGCTCACCTTTAGCTCAGAAGTGTGCAGGGTTTGAAATACAAAGCAGAACCAGCCACAACTTAGGGACAATCGTGGAAAGCAGTGTCCTGAGGGTGCATGAGATGCAATCTTCTTACTCCAGTAAGGGACTTGGACAGGCTATGCTGCAGGATACACATGGCACCAGACGTGTGCGCGTGCACACACACACACACACACACACACACAACCAGGCCCTCCTGGTGGCAGATCTGTAGCTGCGTTTTTACTCATAAAGTCAGCATGGTGCTGGGAAGCAGGCGAAGGGCCCAGAAATCAGAAGACCCCCATGGCCTCACTGCTGCCCCCTCAACATCACCACTGTGTAGCCAGCGCAGCCAGAGTCACTCACTTTGTTGCAGGTAGGAAAAATGAGGCTCAAGGAATTAACTGGCTCAATGATAAGTGGCAGAGCCAGGAACGATCTCTATGACTTCCGACATTTTCCAACCCTGTACTCTTTGCACTAGCCGGTTTCTTCCAAGTTTCCCCAAGATCAGAGTTATCTGGAGAAGCTTTGAAAACACAGATTCCCTGGACCACATCTCTGGAAATATGGATTCAGTAGGTCAGACACATGGCCCAGGAATCAGCATTTTAACAGTGGCCCCAGGTGATTTTTGTTTGTTTGTTTGTTTTTTTGAGACAGAGTCTTGCTCTGTCGCTCAGGCTGGAGCGCAGTGGCGTGATCTCGGCTCACTGCAACCTCCACCTCCTGAGTTCAAGTGATTCTCATGCTTCAGCCTCACGGGCAGCTGGGACTACAGGCATCCACCACCATACCCAGCTAATTTTTTGTATTTTTAGTAGAGATGGGGTTTGGCCATGTTGGCCAGGCTGGTCTCGAACTCCTGGCCCCAGGTGATCCGCTCACCTCGGCCTCCCAAAGTGCTGGGATTACAGGCATGAGCCACCGTGCCCGGCCTGCCCCAAGTGATTTTTACTATGACAGAAGCTTAGAAATGCTGTAGATTTCCACACTGTCTTCTCGATTTATTTTGTGCAGTTGAGAAAATTCACTCAATTTCCCAGCCTGTGAACTGGGCACCAACACGATGACCATTGTCCTGCACTAGTTGCCTAATACCTCTTAAGTGCAGCATCTTAATTAAAAAGCTAGAGACCCAATTTTCCAGCTAATGGAGTAGAAAATTAATACCAATATAGTACCAGGGTTTGGAAGGGAGCTCTGTGTGGGGATATAGGTTTTGAGGAGATACCAATCCCAACTTCATCACTTACCAAACTGGAGTAAAGCCACATTATTTAGCCCTAAGCCTCAATTTCACCATCTGTAATATGGGTATATTTCATAAGTACCTTAGGAGGTTTTGCAAGGCTTGGAAATATCGTGTAAAGGTCTGTGTAATATTTATATGGTTGGAGTTAATATGATAGCTGCTGGTAACAGAAGTAATAATAATAGGAGTTGTTGTTATTGAGATTTCCTAATCCAGCTTGGATCATTCTGTAAACCAGACAAGGAGATCTGCCCCCAGAATGAGTGCTCACTGTAACACCCATTATCAGTGGGCTTGGGCAACCCGAGAGAGGCTGTTCCAATCAATACACTAACATTTGCTTTGTCCTCATGCCTCACGCCCATGTTGACACAAGTGCCCATTAGAGGATGGTGAGCCGCAGCAGAAGCAATGGGCTGGAAAGAGGCAGCAGCACGCTGGATTTGGCACTCGAGGAGATAGTGTTTTCATCAATTGCAGGTTATTAATTCTGGGTTAAGATTGGATTGAGGTCATGTGCATTATCGTTCTTGGACCTACCCTCGGAAGCAATATGGGGTTCCCAGCTCAATAAAAAAGTTGATCAAAGCTTCACATTGATCTCAACTGCAAGTGCCACTGCCAGTAATTTTACTGTATGATTCATGCTGTGTGGTTGGGGAATATAGAATACCCTCTTCTCTAGAGAGGAGGGAAAGCCACACAAAACTGTTTGATTAAGCTCAACAATTGTTACTGAACTTGAGTAAAAGTTCTGTCTCTGAAATTCTAACTTACAGCCATTTCTTCCTTCTGAAAGTAACCAAGGTTAAGACAAAAAGAAAGGCTGAATTGATTTGGATCTTGCCTGCCTTTCACGTAGCCACTTTTTACCTAATTTCTTCAATTTTTTTCTAAATTACAAAGAGTAACAATAAAGAGTTATATACATCATAGTTTGTTTATATAATGGAAAGCTGTGCAGTTGTTAAAAATGGTGCTAGGATCCCTGCTGTAGACCTGGAAATATTAGATTGCAAAATATTGAGTGAAAAAAGGAAGATACAAAACTGTATGTTTAGTAGTAGTCCATGTCTGTAAGGGGAAAAATGTGCACACACACACACACACACACACACGAAAGCAGGGAAGATATACACACGAAAAGTTTCTTTTCCTAAGTCAGGATTGCCCACTTTAGCAACATGACAATGATGAAAACTTCTGTTTCCAGTGAGGGGATATTCTTAATTTCCTTCTTTATGACTACTTATGCTACCCAGGTTTTCTTCATTAAATATATGTTGTTGGGGTAATTTTTAAAATGTGAGAAATAAAAAGGGGCAGCCCCAAACAGGGACTTCAGCACTCTTTGTAATGGTTTTTAAAATGGCAATACCTAAAGATCTAACATGGCCAAGATCGGTGGCTCACACCCCTAACCCCAACATTTTGGGAGGCCGAGGCGGGTGGATCACTTGAGGTCAGGAGTTCAAGACCATCCTGGCCAACATGGTGAAACCCCGTCTTTACTAAAAATACAAAAATTAGCCAGGTGTTGTTGGTGCGTGCCTGCAATCCCAGCTACTCGGGAGGCTGAGTCAGAAGAATCGCTTGAACCTGCGGGGTGGAGGCTACAGTGAGCCGAGATCGCGCCATTGCACTCCAGCAATGGGTGACAGAGCAAGACTCTGTCTCAAAAAAAAAGAAAAGAAAAAAAGAAAACATCTAAGAGTAGAGCAAAAGTTAAATAAAATATGGTGTGTCATATACTGAAATACTCACTGGCACTAAAATTTCACTTTGAAGAACTACAACACCATGGTGAAGCACATGTGACTGACAGGCTTTCTCCATACCACTCTAGTTCTTTTCTTCCTGTATGAGGACTGAAAGGTGAAGAACTATGTTCTCCAACCCCCATGATGGTGTGGGTCCCATAGGTGACCTGACCTGCTGAGCAGATACCTGTGCTCTCGCTGCTGCTGCTACCAGATCTCAGGCAGGTGTGTCCAGGAAGCCCAGGCTGACAGCTGTACTCCATCCCATGAAAGAAGCTGTAAGCCACTAAGCTTTTAAAATAAACCCCTTGCTACTTAAAGTTGAAACAGATGTAGGGGAAAAGTGGCTTACCTTATTTGTTTGTTTTCTTTCTAAAAAGTCAGATGCAAAACTCTCTAACTACAACATTATCATGGCATTTTTGAAAAAGAATAAAAACCCTATACAGAAAAAAGATCAGCAGGAAACGCAACCAAAACATAACAGCAATTGTCTTTGAGTACTGAGATTATAGGAAAATTTTTCTCCTTTTTAACATTTCTGTATTTTCCCAAATTTCTCTAATGCAAATATGTGTTATTTATAACTTTCAGAGACTTTTTATAAGAAATGAGCAACTGTCATTTGATTCCCTTCATAGACGTGCAAAGAGGATTCTGTGGTCTCTCCCTTCCCTCTGTGTGTCCCAGTGTGGACACGCCTTGGCTGGAGGCCCTGCTTGTGCCAGCCTCTCTTCCTCTCTTCTTTCCTCTTTGGTTCCACTGTACCTGTTCTTCCTTTTCCTGTTTAGTATTGACATTCATGGACACATCTTGTTTTTCAGATAATTTCCTTCCTTCAATTCCTCCATATGAGATTAAATAATAATAAATCACAATAATAGTAAATAATGGTGATTACAGAAATAATCATAATCAAAGCAGAGACCTTTGGCCCAAGTTGAGTAACTAGTTTGGTTTATTCTGCATCCTGCATCCCCGGATGAAGCAAACTTTTGTCTTTTTCCATCTGGAACTCTTAAAGTGGTGAGATCATCAAAAGGATTGACTGAAGCAGCAAGCAGAAAAGCACCTTCATTCACAAGATGCAACTGGTGAGTGCTGCAGGGGCCATGCAGGCGGCTACAGCTTGCAACCATCCAGCCACCGTGCCAGGGTATCGGAGTACTGGCAGTACCGGGACCAGGTGGGCCTGTGGAGAGAAGTGAACAGGAAGGGCTCCTCAAAGTCAGAACTCAGGGTCTCCAGGGCTTCACAGCCCCATTCAGGCCATTTACACCTGCCTGCCCCTTGGAGCCTTTGAGTTTTCCACCTCTGCCGTGGGCACGATTCTGAAGGCTTTTGTGCATCTCCAGTGCTGTCTTCATCACATCCTGGCTTGAATACTGGTGCTTCCTCCATCCTAGTGCCCACATCAGCCCCCACCTCATTCCATAAACCCCACATGGTGAGATGAGGAGGCTGAACTGTGAACTGTGAAATTCTCCCCCAACCCTGCAACGGAGGTATCATTTGCTTCTCTGAAGTGAGCTTCAGAGAAGTTCCATGACTTTCCCAGAGTCACATGATGAGTCTTTGGCAGACCCTAGGCCTGCAAATAGAACCTTTGTCCCCTGGGCCAGGGCCCCTTTCACCTTTCCACGTACCTGCTCCGCTCTTCACCTTCCAAAATTCCTTCCAACTCTTTAGCCCCACCTAAGTCAGCTGCACTGAGTTTCTCTAACCTTTTCTCCTGGTGCCTGTAAAAGTGATTCCCTTGTTCTGGGTCCCCATGCCAGCACCCAGACTTCAGGTTCTCCAGTCCCTACCTCCAGGGTGGGGAGTCACTCAGGCCAGCTGTACGCCATTAGAAATCCTGTTTGGTCATCCCACCCCTCAGCGGGCCGGTTTCCACGGGTCTTCCAGGGTAGGAGGTCCCACAGTGCAAGACAGGGCTGTGGACCTCTGGCCCCTCGTAGTTACAGAGTGGCGGGGAAACATACACACAGGTATTTTCAGAAATCCCAAGGCTCTCCATAGCTCAGGGCAGACATTGCAGAAGGGACTCCTTGGGGCCATGTGTGATCTTAGTCTTCTCCCTTCCTGTCTGCCCCAACCCTGCAGAGCTGACCAACCGAGCTTTGGAGAACACGTGGCTGCCTGTTAGCTTAATTAGCTTCCTTCACTGGGAACCTCAGCAATAAGAAGGCCTTGATCTGCCTGGCTTAGCATAGCTCCACTCAGTGCCATACACTAAATATGGTTTTAGTTCATTAGGGCTTACTCTAAAGAATCAGCCAAGCTTCCACATTAACTGGAAACTCGGACCATATATGAAGGGTATTTCAAACACTCCAAAGTCAGTTAACATTAATAAGGGGACTTTCACTTTAAAATTACAATCTATTAAATTAGTGATGAAAATGGGTTACTGAATAAATAGTATTGAAATCAATGACTAGCCATTTAAAAAATATAAACCTGAGTCCCTACACCTCACTTTTTATACCAAAATAAATTCCAAGAAGGCCAAAATTTTAAGCATTAAAAACATAAAATCGTATTCTATTTTTAACTTATTTAACAAAAATTTAATATAGGGCTTAATTTGTGTGTGTGCCAGCACTGTTGTAATACATGGCTTACAATTTTGGCATACAAAAGACCTTTCTAAGAAAGAGATTTCACATAAATCTAGAAGCCACAAAAGAAAAAAACCAAGGGATTTGATTCTGTGAATCTGTGAAACTCTCGTAGGATAAAAATACCATAAAATCAAAATACAAATAACAAACCTGAAAAAATAGTTTATGCAAATAAAATGAATAAAGGTCTAATAAGCCTAATTTATAAAGGACACATAAAAGGTCAACATGAAGAAAAAAACCATTATCAACCCAATAGAAAAATGGACTAAGAATATAAGTAAACAGTTCACAGAAAAATAGCCAATAAACACATGAAAACATGTTCAACTTCCTTTGTAATTTCAACATGCAAAGCAAAACAGAATGACATCACTTTACACATCTCAATTTTCTAAAACCATACAGGTTTTTAACACCTCAGGCTGGTGAGCTGAGGAGAAACAGGCCCCTTCATGCAGTGTGGGTGGAGGAGCCCCTTCTCCCAGTGGCAGTTTAGCAACTGGTCTCTCCAACGTTTAAATGCACCAAATGGTCTCAATAAATCCCCTTCAAGGGATTTCTCTAAGGATACAATTGAAAGAACATAAAAGTTCTAAAAGCAAGACGCTCATGATAGAATTTTGAAACAGCAACAGCAGCAACAAAAATGGAACGAACTAAATTTTCTTCATTAGAGAACTGGCAGATAAATTACCTGCAACATCTATACAGTGGGGTACTAGCAGTTGTTACAGCGATGGCAGAGACCTTTAAGTAGTGATAATGCCAAGATTCATGAGCTCTATTAATAGCTGAAAAAAAGCAAGGTGCAGCTCAGTGTGGACACTGGGATTCCATGTGTGTTTTAAAATATCTGTGCGTACATTTTTCTCTGATTTCTAAGAATAATAACACTGGTGACCTTGAGGAGGCTGCTGATAAGAGGGAAAGGGTTTCTTTTTCATTTTTAAAGATAATAAATGGTAAATTTAAAAGTAAAAATGTTATGAATGACTTCAGGTTAGTGGCCCCAAATGCAGCCTCAGTTTTTCAACGAGCACATAGGGGGTTTCCATTATGTGCCAGGCGCAGAGCTAGAGGCTGGAGATATAGAAGCAGGAAAAACAATCTCTGATTGAATTTTTTAGGTTGGTGTGAAAGTCATCACAGTTTTTGCCATTAAGAGTAATGGCAAAAACCACCATTACTCTTAATGGCAAAAACCACGATGACTTTTGCAACAACCTAATAGTTCCAAAATACCTTGAAGACACAGAAAACAAAACAAAACAAAAAAAGCAACAACAAAAAGGCTCAGCCTCTGAGACAGACATAACCTTCTGGATCAGATTCTGGACAAAGTCTCTGCTGCCTTCAGGGCACATGATTTATAGTAAGGAACACCACCTACGCTTCCACTAGTGAAATTTGTCCACCTGCAGGCCTGTCCTTTCTCCCCCACCACCCTACACTGACTCTGCTCAGAAACCCTGAGTCTGGACTCACTGGAGTACTGGATAACTGTCCTTTGGTTGCCTTCTACATAACCACAGCATAGGTCTTCTGTGTCACCCATCCCCGTCTCTTTGAGTATAGCCTGGTGACCTGAGGCTTGGAATAGCACAGATCCAGGATTGATCATATTGCTGTGGCCACGAGTAGGTTATTCTACTTCTCTATGCCTTGGTTTTCTCATTTTGAAAATGAAGATAAGAATGCTCACAGCAGAGGGATTTGTGAGGATTCAATCATGATGTGCATAAAAATGCAATCAGTTAAGAAATTGCAGCTATTATTATAGGATTTCCTCTATTGTAAGATATCTTCTATTCTAAGATTCATCAATGATTTAATAACAGCTTTGGGGGCATAATACATTGATTACGAAATAAAGCCTAGTTTCAGAAATACTAAGATCTGAAAAATTGTGCCATCTGGAACTCAGGAAATATGACACTCTTTCTAGATCTATCTGGAGATTACAATGTCCAGAATCAACCAGGCAGGTAATTATAAAATGTGGGACGGGGGGAGAAAAGGTAGGGGAAGAAGGAAGTTTGTGGTGGTGCAGTGTTCACTGGGTAGTGTAGGCCTGCCATCATAAACAGCGTGGATGGAGATGGTAGCAGTGTAAGCTGGAAATGGAGGATTTTCATGCACTCCATTGGTTCAGCATATCAGAAAGACACTCACACCAGCAAAATCTCCAAACTGGAAACTAGGCCAAGAGATGTGCACACCAATCTACCCCCAAGTAGACGTCGGAGAAAAGGGTCTGGCCATAATCCAAGTAACAGTGAACAGAGACAAGAAAAAGCCACACAACCTGTCCATTTAGCAAATACTGAATATGGGTAACTCTGTCCTTATTCAAGGAAGGGTAAAGAGGATAAAGCTAACATGGGACCTATGCGGAAATATCACAAAAAGAAAAGGGGGCATCATAATAAAATTTCTTTATTAATATTTTTTTTGAGACAGAGTCTCGCTCTGTTGCCCAGGCTGGAGTACAGTCGCACAATCTTAGCTCACTGGAACCTCCACCTCCCAGGTTCAAGCGATTCTCCTACGTCAGCCTCCCGAGTGGCTGGGATTACAGACACATGCCACCACGCCCAGCTAATTTTTGTATTTTTTTTTTTAGTAGAGATGGGGTTTCGCCATGTTGGCTAGGCTGGTCTTGAACTCCTGACCTCAGGTGATGCACCCACCTCAGCCTCCCAAAGTGCTGGGGATTATAGGCATGAGCCACCGCTCCCAGCACATCATAATAAAATTTATTATGAAAATAACATACTGCAGGATCCAGAAGTAAATTTTATAAAACTGACATCCTCAATAAGATGTCACCAGATATGACCTTTGGAAAAGTCATGGGAGTTAAGAGAGATTTAAAAAAGACAATCGTTTGAATTTTTAAGGCAGGTGGATAAGCTAACACAGAATTGCAAAAAAATTAAGGTAACCAAAATTCAACACCCATTCATGATTTAAAAAAAAAACTTTAACAAACTAGAGATGGAAAGGAGCACAATCTGATTAAGAGTATCTCCAGAAATTTAAAACATCAGATGTAATGACACAATATTAAACTTCTTTACCTATGAGACTAGAAATGAGACAAGGCTGCCACTATTGTCACTTCTATTCAACATTTACTGGAGATCCTAGCCAATGCAACAGGGAAAGAAAAAGAAAGAAAGGATATTGCAGAGCCAAATGTGAAAGATAAAACAATGAAGCTTTTAGGAAAAAAGGAGAATATCCTCAAGACCAAGGAATAGGCAGATATTTGTTAAAATAACCATAAAGGGAAAGCAATAATAAATTAGACTACATTGTGACTAAGAACTTCTGTTTATCAAGACACTCTTGAGAAGGTTAAAAAAAAAAAAAAAAAGAGCCAGGCATGGTGACATGTGCCTGTTGTCCTCACTACTCGGGAGGCTGAGGCAGGAGGATCACTTGAGCCCAGGAGTTCCAGGCTACAGTGAGCTATGATAATGCCACTGCACTCTAGCCAGGGCAACAGAGCAAGGCCCCATTTCTTTTCTTTTCTTTTCTTTTCTTTTTGAGATGTCTCTTATAAAAAAAAGATAGAAAGGTAACTCACAGAATGAAAGATAGTTGCAATACATATATCCAACAAAAAAACTTTATCCAGAATATATAAATATCTCCTACAAATTAATAAGAAAAAGACAGCACAATAGAAAAACTGACAAAAGATTTGAAGAGGCACTTCACCAAAGGGGATACATAAATGGCCAATAAACATTTGAAACCTCATCAGGGAAATGCAGAGTAAAACCATAATGCAATACCACAACACAGTCATGAGAATAAACTGGAAATTACCAAGCGTGGTTGAGAATGTGAAGCAACTGAAATGCATAATTTCTGATGGCAGTGTACATTGATAAAAATCTCTTTAGAAAACTGTTTGACACAATATGGCAAATCTGAAAATATGCTTATCCTATGACTAGCAATTTTATTCCTCAGTAAAAACAATAGAAATCCTTTTACATATTCACCAAAAGATAAGTATAGACAGTCCATGGCAGCACTAAAAATGAAGAAACTACCAAATGCCCACAAATAGAGGAATGCATAAGTAACCTGCGGCGAATCCACACAATGGAATACTGTATAGCAATGAGAATGAATCACAACCACACACAAAAACATAAGCAAATGCAACACTCAGTGAAAGAAGTCAGACATAGGCCCAACCACTTGTAAATTTTAGACTCTTCTAAGCAAATATCTGGCTAAAGAGGAAATTAGATTTGCATTTATCTTGGCAATAAATATACAAAAATCAGTTAATGTACCAAATACATAAAGAGCTCTTTCAAATAATATAACTTGAATTTTAAAATAGGCAAAGAGCAAAGAAGAAAAAAATTACAAAACAATAGTAATATATAACAAACATGGGGGGAAACACCCAAATGGGATATGATAAAAGACAAAAGAAGATAAGACAAAATTGTTATTCACCTTTTTTTTTTTGAGATGGAGTCTCACTCTTTTGCCCAGGCTGGAATGCAATGGTGTGATCTTAGCTCACTACAACCTCTGCCTTGTGGGTTCAAGCGATTCTCCTGTCTCAGCCTCCCGAGTTGCTGGGACTACAGGCACGCACCACCACACCCGACTTATTTTATTTTATTTATTTATTTATTTTCAGTAGAGACGAGGTTTCGCGATGTTGGTCAGACTGGTTTCGAACTCCTGACCTCAGGTGATCCAACTACCTCAGCCTCCCAAAGTGCTAGGATTACAGGTGTGAGCCACCATGCCCAGCCAGTTATTCACCTTTAAATTGCAAAAGTGTTGTGATTGGTGAAGGTGCAGTAAATCTACATTTTACTGAACCCTTTGTAGAAATATAAACAAATATGGGCCTGCTGGCTTTCACAACATGCATCAAGAACCTTAAACTTATTCAAAAACCTTGTAGGAACTTAAAGGATAGAAACAATCAGAGATTATCATAATAAACACAGATTTAGTTTGAAGATGTTCATCCTAGCTTTCTATATAACCCTAAACAAGATTTGGGGGGAAAAAAGTACAATTCAAGGCAATTTCTCTGATAATTATTTCCTTCCCTCTGTGGCCTTGAGGTTGTGGTTTTGTGCTACTTACCTTGGTGAGTCAGAGCCTTTTAGTTTTGGCACTGCACGTGCGCAACAGCCAAGATTTAGCCAAGATTCAGATTACAGATCATGAGTGAAAGTCGTTAATACAGGCTACATAAAAATGTAAGACTTACCATGCTCCCATCCCTTCTTTTCCTTTTACAATGGTCTTGGCACATTTAATTGTCTTCTCTAAATTAGGATTCAGTAAAGCTGTGGGGAAAATAAAATGGAAGATACCATGCTGCCATATGACAGTTAAGTTAGAGTGATGTCAGGGAAGGTACAGGGTACTCACATCAGAGAGTCTTCCAATGAATTCCAAGAATAAATCTATCCTTAGATTTTTATTAGACAACCCTAAGGAGGTAGCAGGATGGAGTCATCTTTTTACCAGATCTATTGATTTTTTAACTTGTAATTCTTATAAAATTTTTTCCATTAAAATATATTGATTAGGCTACAGAGAATCAGCTGATGCCCAGGATCATGATCTGTTCTAACCCTTCGCTTAACCTATCTGGATCCTTGTTCCCCTTTTAGCCTCTAGGGATTTTTCTTACTTTCTTGCCAACTCAGTCTGGGACTTTAAAAGAATTTTTTTTTTCTTTGTTTGCATTCTACCCAATGGGAGAGTTTTTCAGGATACATAGTCCACCATATTTTCATCACAATACACAGTACCACCTCTGTTACAGATAGAAAATTGTATGTGTCTCCCATTGGATTCTGGAGAGATAGAGATATAGATAGATAGTTGATAAATAGATAGATAGATTTATAGATAGATATCTATATTTATCTGTGTTTATAGATATCTATCTATCAATCTATATTTCTGCCTATGAAATATAAATTACAGGCCTACTGTATTTCTCTTTTTGCCTTGGCTACCAGGAAGCTCTGGATGACATTGAATGTACCATCATTTCAATTTAAATTAAATCAATTTAATTAATTTAAAAATGTTATTAACTTACACTTTTAATGTGTACGTCTCCCCAACTAGACTGTGATTGTTGTAATTCACTAAGGGCCCTGCCTGGCATTTTATATACATTATTCCATTTTATGTTAACAGAAACCGTAAGTGGTTGTTAATGTCCCCATTTGGAGGAGCTCTAGAAGTGACTTACACAAGCTCATGTCGTTCTTTTTTTTTTTGAGAGGGATTCTCGCTCTGTCTCCCAGGCTGGAGTACTGTGGCGCGATCTGGGCTCACTGCAAGCTCCGCCTCCCAGGTTCACGCCATTCTCCTGCCTCAGCCTCCCGAGTAGCTGGGACTATAGGCGCCTGCCACCATGCCCGTCTAATTTTTTGTATTTTTAGTAGAGACGGGGTTTCACCGTGTTAGCCAGGATGGTCTCGATCTCCTGACCTCATGATCCGCCCATCTCGGCATCCCAAAGTGCTGGGATTACAGGCGTGAGCCGCCGCGCCTGGCCGCTCATGTCATTCTTAATGGCAGCAGCTAGGATTCCCACCAGGTTCCCACAGAGTTCCTGTGCCTTTTCCTCCTATGTTGCAGTCCTGCCTCTCCTTGAATCAGAGAACTTTCTTACTCCTCTCTGGAGCTAAAGGCCAATCATGGGGCCCAACACAGACAGGTACTCCCCAGGCCACATGAGAAGGCTGCAGGCCTTCACTCCAACCTCTCCTCTCTGTCTCCTAAAGACCCAGCTCAGAAGCCACAGGCTCTGGAATGGTTCTCACCCATCAGCGTGGAAAGAGGTTTGCTCATTAGGGAGGATGCTGGGGTGCTTAGGCAGGAAGACCGCCTCAGATGTGAGGGAGACCTGGCCCAGCTATGTAGCCTCTTGGTTTAGCCCCAACTCAGGAGCCGCACTGCTTAGGTTTCCCTCCCAGCTCTACCACCCCACAGTTGTGTGGTCTTGGGCATATACTTACCCTCTCTGGGCCTCAGTTTCCCCATTCATAGAATGGGGATAACGGTACCCACCTCATGGGTATTTAATTAGATTGATTAGATGAATTAATTAGATGAATACTTATAAAGGGCTTAAAAGAGTAGCTGGCAGTTAACAAGCACAAGAATGGCAACTATATAAGGCCTGGCACTTAGTGGGTGCTCAATAAATGCTCACGCAGTTAGTGAATCCTGGCAACCACCTCCCCTTGATCACAGGTACTTGGGACCGCCTAAGAGCAGTGGGCAAGCTCCCCTTGGGATGCCCAGCTCCTGTCTCCTCCCAGTAACCAGTTCTGCCTTTCAAAGTGGCAGCAACTGCCCCCTTGAAAAAGGGAGAGGGGTCAGGAGCGGTGGCTCACGCCTGTAATCCCAGCACTTTGGGAGGCCGAGACGGGCAGATCACGAGGTCAGGAGATTGAGACCATCCTGGCTAACACAGTGAAACTCCGTCTCTACTAAAAATACAAAAAATTTAGCCAGGCATAGTGGCGGGCGCCTGTAGTCCCAGCTACTCGGGAGGCTGAGGCAGGAGAATGGCACGAAGCCGGGAGGCGGAGCTTGCCGTGAGCCGAGATCGCGCCACTGAACTCCAGCCTGGGCGACTCAGTGAGACTCCGTCTCAAAAAAAAAAAAAAAAAGAAAGAAAGAAAGAAAAAGGGAGAGGTGGCCGAGCGTGGGTGAAATCAGGCCAGCTGGTGCCCTCTGCTCCCGCCCTTCAGGCTCTGATGCCTGCAGCCTCCTCTCAACTCCCCAACACCTTCTCTGCCCATTTGGACAGGGGTCTCCATCACTCCATCCTAGGTTAGCCTGCCTGACTCCCCACAGCCTGATCTCACTGTACCCCCAGCAGTGCAATGCTCAGCCTCCCAGGGACCCACCCTGGATATGGCTCCTGCCACACCCTCTTCTTTGTAAAACTTTGTAAACTCTGGCCATTTGGAAGGCAGGCCTCTAACACAGCACCACAGCCTCCAGTGCCCCCGCACGGAATGGAAAGAGGGACTTACCGGAACATGACATATGGCAGCGGTTCCTGCCATGGTCGCCACACCAGTCACTGCCACGCATCTGAAAGAGGCCGAAGCCAGTGTAGCCATCACGTGTGTTCTCGTAGATGGCCATGGGGTTGAACTTGCTCTCGAAGTAGGCCAGGCACACCCCTAAGATGGAACAGAAGTTGTGTGACTCTGAGGACAGCTGGAGTTGGGGATGCCTGGCCAGAGAAGGGAGGGCAAGGAGGTGAGAGGAGGGAGCACTAAGGGGGCCTACTCACAGTTCTCAAGGCTATAGCCCTCAAAATAATCCAGGCCTCCATCGTGGAGTTTCTTAGCCACTGTGCAACGCCCCAAGATGTAAGCACCACTTGGAACCACCAGGTAGCCAAGGAGGGAGAGAACCACAGATGCCTTCATCTTCTCCAGGCTCCTGGCAGGTCAGGGCAACGGTGGCCAGATGAGTGGGTGGAGTCACAGGGACACTGGTCCTCTGAAGGGAAAGAAGGGCACTGTGGGGGTGGGGGTGGAGCACAGTTCAGTGTCATCAGAAAAATGGGAGTCTCACCTGGTAAGCCATGACACTTCTTCCCATCCTAATTCTCTGCTTCGTGTCACTGCAAATCTGGGACACCTGAAACTCTGCCCCTTCTCCTCCTCTTGACCTCCTATTTTCTAAGGAAATTGCACTCTTGAGGCCCCCTCCCAACCCCAATTCTTTCCATCCAGCAAAACCCTTTGGCTCCTTCTGGGTTTGTATCTCACTCGTTTCACTCCGACATTAGATACAGATGCTCAAGACCTTTCTTCCCTTTATTGTAAAAGTAGACTTTGGTGATTAAATACATCTTGGAAAACAGAAAAGAGAAATTTAAAAAAAAAAAAAAGCATCATGGCCCCACCACTGCAGCAGAACCACTACCGACCTGTTGAATTATGTCCATTACTGCCTCTTATGCGTCTTATTCCCAGTTGTGTCTTTGTCCTTTACACAGTCTTGTCCCCAGATTTTCTACAAACCAAACTCCCCTGAGTTTTTCCCTGCTGTCCACACAATGAGACAAGCCCAGACCTGCCACATACTAGCCAGACAACAGACAAGTCATTTAGCTTCACAGTGCTTCTGCTTCCTTATCTTTAAAAGTGGGGTCACTTGGGAGGGGAGCGCACTCAGAGAATGGACTCTTGAGTTTAACCTTCTCCATTTCTTTTCCATTTTAAGTGGCTGCCACCATCGAAACCCACCGCCTCCTCACAGCAAGCTGAGTCATAGCCCAGCCTTCTCATCTCCAACCCCCTGGGCCAACTCATGCAGGTGGTGTTTTCTACCATGACTGAGGAATGTCCCCAAAGCAGGTACAAAATATCACTTGGAGAACACTGCTAATCCCCTTTTCTTACCACAGCAAACCCACACTTGGCTTTCCAAGCCCTCCATGATCTGGCTTTACCCCATCCACCCTTTATCAGGACGAATCTATTAAGTAAACTCGGAATTCTCATGGCGCTCCCTCTCTGGATGCCTCTGCACCTCCCCACTCCATTCTCCCAGGAGCTGTGCCCTCATGCATGGTTCTTCCCAATGCACAGGGCCCTACCATGCCTTTCCCCATTCAAATGTTGCTCCATCTTGAGGCCTCACCCCAGGTGCCAACTTCTTGGATCCTGATGGATCCTCCATAAAAGTTCCATTTTCCCTCTGAGCCCCTATTGCTCTCAGAGTCTCTTCCATGACACACTGCAGATGATTGTCCTGTTTTGTGCTCTGTCCCATTCCTCAGACTAGAATGTGTAATTGGAAATTGGAACCCATCTTCCTCCTGGAATACCCCATAGCCCCTAGCACTCCATCGTTATATATCAACTGGACAATTCATTGCACCCTCCTGTTTGTCACCGTTCACAGGTGCATGTCTTCCTGGCTGTATACACCTACACCGGGGGTTCTCAACCTTGGCACTTGGGCTGGAATATGCTTAGTTCTGGGAACATCCTGTGCATTGGATTGTTTAGGAGTACACCTGGCCTCTAGATGCTAGTAGCTCTGCCTCCAAATTATGTCAGACAAAAATGTTCCTATGGGACAAAATTGCCCCCTGTTGAGAAATGTCTAACTTGGGCAAAAGTTAGAAATAAGTGTATTCGTGAATTAGAAGAATCATACTTTCAAACGTTTGTTCAAACTCTCAAGCTGTATGATTAGTTGCAGACATGACCAGTACACCAAATACAGTATCTAGGAGGGCCTTGCATTTAAGAGCTCAGACTTGGGAATCAGATTGCCTGGGTCCAAGTTCCAGCTTTACCCCTCAGTGGCTGAGATATCAGTGATCCCAGCAGTAATCTTAGACAAATTGCTCAACCTCTTGATTCCTCAGTTTCCTCATCTGTAACACAGATTAAAACAGTACTTAATTAATTGTGTTGATTTGAAGAGTAAGTGAATTAAATATGCACAGCACTAGATTTTACTTGTATGGACATTTTTCTTAGCTCTGGTTGCACTCCTGCCCTTTTATACCGATGTATCAAACCTGTACATTGTGCACATGTACTCTGGAACTTAAAGTATAATAATAAAAAAAAGTGAATCTCAATGCATGTTTCATTTCCCAACACAGCAAACAACATTTTCTGGTAATGTCTGTCTTCCACAGGGCAGGCCTTATCTCAACTCATAGAAGGCATACTGAGTCCTCTCCTCCCCTCTCCCCCAGAAGCCAGTTCATCAGGTTCATCAGGGTGTGCCATCTACAGTTCTTCTAGAACCTATTTGCCTCTCATTTTTTCTGCCATCATCCTAATCCAGACCACCATCATCTCTAAGGTGGAGGTTTTCTAACTACACTCCTCTACTACATACTCCTCTCTGTTCCCCTAAACCCACTGCCCACACAGCAGTTGGAAAGGCATTTTATAATGCATGTGTCCAGTCACATCACTAATCTCCAGTGGATTCCCCTTGCACTTTGAATAAGGTCCTAACTCCTCAACCTGGCTGACAAGTCTTTCTGATGCAGCCACTGAGCACTTCTCCAGTCTGAATTCACATCACTCTCTCCTTTGTTCACCTTCAGTCTGCCATAGTCACCTTGCACATTTCTTTTCCTTGAATATGACAATTTCATTCCCACCACAGGTCCTTTGCACCAGCCATTCCTTCTACCTGGAACATGACTGCCCTGACCACCACATATGAGCTCACTACCTCAAAGAAGATTCCTTGATCACTGCCCCATCAAAGAAGACGGTCTTTATTTTCTTCATACCATTAATCAATATCAGGAATTCCATTGTTCATTTATCTGTTCACTTGCTTATTTTCTCTCTCCCATACCTGAGTGTAAGCACCAGGAATGCAGAAACCTGGTCTTGTTTTTTCTCTTCATTACCCCAGAACTCAGAACAGAACCTAATACAGAGTAGGTGCTCAATGAAACTTTGTTGAATGAATGAATGAACAAAAACCTCCTCTTCCCAACTGAACTGTCATCAAATGAGCAATAAGTGAATTTGCTGATGAGCATCTCCTGCAGCTGGGTATTGTCATGCCCGTTACCCTCCTGCCCACCATATACCCGCCTACCAGTCCACCAGCCCTTCCAAAGGCCGGCTTTTGGTGCCTTTCCAAGGGGAGGGGAAGAACAGCCACTGCAGCAGCTTCGACGTGTGTTGCAGGGAAGTTGCTCCACCTACATTTGGTTCCTTGGGTTTTTCAGATGCTACTTCATTAATCATCCACTTGTCTGCACCCAAGAGTTCTCCATGACGTGCTCTTCTAGAACCCTTTCTATGACATCAGTTGCTATGCACCAGGATATTCTGAAAAAGGGAGGGTCTGTCACTGTCACATTTGTATTAGTTTTCTATTGCTGCTGAAATACGTTACCACAAATTTAGTGGCTTAAACAACACAATTTATTATCTTAAAGTTCTATAGCCCTGAAGTCAGAAATGGGTCTCACAGGGCTAAAATTAAGGTGTCAGCAGGGCTGTGCTCCTTCCCAAAGGCTTTAGAAGAGGATTCATTCCCTTGCTCATTGAGGTTGTTGGCAGAATAAAGTTTCTGCAGTCACAGGGCTGAGTTCCCTGTTTCCTTGCTGGCTGTTGGCTAAGGGCCATTTCCAGCTGCTGAGCACTGTCTGCCTTTCTTAGCTCTGTTGCCTTCCTCTATCTTCAAAGCCAGCAAGGGTGAGTCAAACCCTCTCACACTTTGAATTTCTCTTGCGTCTTCTTCTGTCATTGTATCTTTCTGACCCACTTTTCTTCCTCCCCTTCCATGTCTAAGGACTCATGATTAGATTGGTCCAGCCGGACCATCCAGGATAATCTCTGCTTCTCAAAGTCTTTAACCTTAAACACATCTGCAAACTCTTTTTTGCCATGCAAACTAACACATTCAGAGGTTCCAGGGGTGAGTGTTACCGAACAAAAGTGATTCAATGCATTGGAAGCCAACGCTATGACACTGGGTGTTTGAGAAAAGGCTTTTTATTGAAATATAAATATTTAATTTTAAATATATAATCAATATATTGTCGATTTCCAAGGAGACAGCAGTGTCAACCTCAAACCTGTCTCCTGTGATGCAGTATTTTTATTAGAAAAAGTTTAGGGGATTCTAAAATTAGTAGGTGATTTGGTGGAAGAAAGGGAAGGGCTGGAAAGTCCTGGGTCATATGCAGTTATCTCTTCATACTATTTTATGGGTCCCCTGGGCAATTTTGGGGAAAGTTAATATAAAGCATGTGGTGGAAATTTAGTCTGTGACATCAGCAAGCTCGTTCTGCCTAGACTCTGGTCGGCCATCTTGGTTCCAGCTGATTTCAGCCAGTTCTTATATCTCATAAGCAGAGGGAGTTTCAGTATTTCAGCAAGTTGTTTCTTTTCTTACCTGCCATCCTGCAAACTCAAGAATTTCTGTTAGTCATTGGTTTTTTTAACTCTTTGGGGCATGGCTTCATTAGGACACCTTTGGAAGATCAGTATTCTGCCTGCTACAGCATTCTTCTGGGCCCCCATAGGACTGCCTTCTAGGTGGAACAGTGGGAGAAGCCCTTATGTAGCTTTTCTAGTCACCAGAGGGCCATGGTCAAAGACATCCTCTCTTGGGGCCTGGGCATCTTCATCTGTGACTTGAGGGCATCAGACTGGGTTCTTTAAGGTCCTTTTCAGCTCCAAAAGTTAAGAGATATTGAGATGATTGAGGGCAAATTGGCCTTTTGAAAACACAATAGTCTGTCTGGCTGACTCAATTAGAACTGGTAATTAGTCGATTAATTGAAAATTAATAATGTAGAGAATCATAAAAGAAAAACTAAAACCAGGCCATAAACGCTGGGGCTTAAATCCATACATGCCTATTTTCTCAACAGTCTTTAGTGTTGGCTCAGCTGGAGGCTGGTTGGCAGAAAACCAAGGTGTTTTCACAGAAATCAGTTAATCGAGAAACATTCCATCTGCAGAAACTCCCACCTCTGAAGGCATAATAGCGGAAATATTCTCCTCATCCACAGTGGTAGACAGTTTGAAAAAAAAAAAAAAAGGCCACAATTTTACAGTCTTCTCTGTCTCTGTGCCCCTTGACTTTGCAACTTAGCTGCTCCCATCAAGGGATGCCATCCACTCCCCACCCCAGGGGTTGGGTTGGCCTGTCTTGCTCTGACAATAGATCACAGTGGAATGAGGTAGTGCTAATCCTAGGCCTCAGGAAGCCTGATGCTCACCCTGAGCTCTGCCACCACCACATGAACATGCCTGGCCTCATCTTGCAAGAGACGAGTGGCACCAGTCACCCCTATTGCTACAGTGGATGACAGTTAACTGCCACACATGCAAGATCACCCTAGGCTGGCCAGCCCCCAGCTGACCATAGATACATGAATGATGACAGCCATGATCAATCAAGTCCAGTCAAGGTAAGCAGAAGTGTCCAGTTGACCCTCAGCCTAGTAAGCAATGATGAATATTTCTTGCATTTAGCCACTGTTGTAAGTCTGGGGTGAGGAGGTTGTTACACAGCAATTGATAACGGACACATCCCCTCAGCTCCACGCTCTTGCTTTGGTCTGCGCCTCCAGGCAACCATCTGTCTGGGCCCCTAGCACACGGGCCATCTGCTCTGGAGCCTATTGACAAGCACCAACTGTTCTGCGGAATCGACTGGGCAAGCTGTGCTGCAATCACACAACTTCCAGCAAAGGTCTTATTCCCAGAGGGAAGGGAATTGCCCTTCTTTCCTGATATGACATTTACCTTTCCCAGAAAAATTGACCTAGGAGCCCTCATGGTGCAGGGGCCTCCTCAGGCAAAAAGCCCAGGGTTTGCTGCCCTGTTATTTGCCCTGTTGAGTTACTGGGTGTGACTGGATGCAATAGGCTTTGTTACCAGTGGGGTTTAGTGCACTGGCTGTATACACTGAGCAAACTGGGCAGAATCCTCTCTTTCTTAGAGCTATGGCTTATTATATTGGCCACATCCAAGCACTTGA
Organism: Pan troglodytes; assembly: GCF_028858775.2. Lineage (NCBI taxonomy): Eukaryota > Metazoa > Chordata > Mammalia > Primates > Hominidae > Pan > Pan troglodytes. Next base: position 46,425,319 of record NC_086015.1, read on the forward strand.
GAATCCTTCTTAGACCCTAAAAAATGTGCTAGAAATTGTGGCAAGTGTTGGGCACATCAAAGTGAGCTCATAGCACAGTGTGGTACTTACACAGGTTAAAAAATAATCATCAACAGCCCTGTAAGAAACACCATAAAAGAAGTCCATTCACAGTTCTGTAGGGGTAAAGAGAAGAAAGCCCCACCTGCCTAGGGTGCAGCAGGGTGGGGACAAGGAAGCCTGCACTGAGCAAGAGATGTGGAAATGCTGTGGAGGATGGGCAAGGGGGCTACCAGCAGGGCAGGGTGGAGTGTGCTCGAGACAGCCCCCGCCCCTCTTTGGTTCTCTCTGCCCCCTGCCCACCAGCACCACCCCCCTTCAGTGCCTTTGGAGATACTGAAAACTTCACCTCCTGGAGAACAGAGAACGGAGGCTGACATTTGTTGAATCTTGTTAACATGTCAGGCATAGGGCTAAGGGAATCATATGAATTAGGTCGTTTAATCCTCACAATCCTCCCAACAGTTAACTATTATTGTGATTATTATGCACATTTCATGAGGAAACAACTAAGGCTCAGGAATGACTTGTCTAATCAGGGCAGGGGACAGGGCAAGGGTTCCATTCCAGAAGTTGTGCTCTCAGCCCCTGCTGCCTGCTCTCAAGAGCCATGATGCCACTCCGTGTGATACTCTGGGCACGCTGCTTCTTCCTCTCTTTGTCCTTTGCTCCAGTGGATTTCTTTCTACTTATTTATCCTGAAATTTGTTGAGTTCCCTGAATCTGTCGATCAGATACATCCATTATTTCTGAGACAGTCTCAGGCACTGTCACCTCACTCTACCTTCCATGTCTCAATGTCTCATATTTCTTATGTCTGTATCCCTGGACTGCATCCTGGATCATGTATTCAGGTCTACCTGGCAGCTCAGGAATTCTCTCTTCAAGAATATTAAATTTGCGGTTAAATCCACGAATTGAGTTTTCCATTTCATTAATTTGTGGGGTTTTTTTTTTTGTTTTTTGGGATTTTGTTTTGTTTTGTTTTGTTTTTATTTGAGACAGGGTCTCACTCTGTCACCCAGGCTGGAGTGCAGTGGTGCAATCTCGGCTCACTGCAACCTCTGCCTCCTGGGCTCAAGTGATCCTCCCATCTCAACCTCCTGAGTAACTGGGACTACAGGTGCATGCCACCATGCCTGGCTAATTTTTGTATTTTTTGTAGTGACAGGGTTTTGCCATGTTGCCCAGTCTGATCTCAAACTCCTGGGCTCAAGCGATCCACCCACCTCGGCCTCCCAAAGTCCTGGGATGGCCTGAGCCACCACACCCTGCCTTTGTTTCATTAATCTGATCGTTCATTTTTATACGTCCCATTTAGCTCTTTTTCCCATCTGCTTTTTCTTTACTCTGGTTTTCAACCTTGCTTTATTTTCTAGAAACCATAGTAAACACACAGATTTTATCCTGCAACATTTTGTTCCAATATCTGAGGTCTGCCGTTGGGTACGATCTTATGGTCTATTTGTTCAGGCTAGCTGGTGGTAAAGACTTTTCAGAAGAAACAAAAATTCTTTCTCTGCTGTCACTCAGCACCCAGGTTTAAGACAAGCAATCATCCTCGCAGTCCCCGGGCAGGCACTAGCTCACATTGCATGAACATAGAGTGCTTTGGAGCCCCAGGTTTATAGGGGGTCTCCGGCTGGGTCCCACCTCTCCTCCCCAAAGCATCACAAGGCTGTGCCTTCAAGGCAAAAGCCAGCTGCGGTATTCCACTTACCTCTCGGGATTCCACTGTCACTGAATTTTAGGCTGGAGTGTTTTGTTTTTGTCTTTTTCTCATAAAATTTTTGTGCAGCATTTTTGGTTTTGTTCCACAGAAGGATCAATTTGGTTACCCAGTCTACCATACTATGAGAAACAGATGTAGCATCTTACTAACCTGCATAAAAGAAACACCTTACAAAAATAATGCCCAGCATCTATTAAATACTTACGGAGTGCTACACTCTGGGCTGAGCCTTTTATGTCTCATCTTATGTAATCCTCACAGTAACCTTCTCAGCATCAGCTTATAGGTAAATATATTGAGCTCAGGGAGATTATATGACTTCTGTAAGGTTACAAGCTGCAAGAAACCAGTTGCCTCACTTAAGAGGTTACTGTCCCCAACTACCCTGCTGCCTTGCTTGGATGATGCTTTATATATACTATTTTGCAAAGAGATTGCCTCTTTCAGATAATTGGAAATGTTTCTCCTTTTATGTTGCATTTTTATTCTTAAGATACTTTCCAAATGCAAATTTAAACTAAAATATTAACACACACGTGTTAAAACTATGTACCCTGAGATTCTTTTATGTTCACAAGATTGGATCGTTGTGGAGAGAAAGAAGAGGAGGAGGAGGAAGAAGAAGAGGAAGAGGAAGGAGAAGGAGGAGAGGGAGAGGGAGGAAGAGGAGAAGAAAGAAAAAGAAAGAAAGAAAGAAAGAAAAAAGAAAGGAAGGAAGGAAAGGAGGAGTAGGAGGAAGGTGTACATGAGTGGCACTCTAAATTGGGAGTTATGGATTTTATCATTTGGGAAATTTTTGTTACATCTGGAATCAAAATATAACCAGTGCCTTAGGCTTTTCCATTGCAAGTAATAGGAAACCCAACACAAACTAACTAACTATATATATATATATATATATACACACACACACACACACACACACAAACTCAATCCAAAGCAGATTTAACATGGCTGAATGCAAGAACTCAAAGCTTTGAGCAATCTCCTCTCCCTATCTCTCTGTTTTCCCTCATGCTAGCTTATTCTCATGCAGGTTCTTCCTGTGTCTAGGAAAACTTGAATACCAGAGGACCCAGGATGGCACGCCCCTTCTACTGGCCAGCTTAGGTCCCCTGCCCCATACCCTGCCTGCTGCACGTAATCAGCACCATGCCCTGCTTTAATTGGCTGAGTCTTTATCAAATGACGTCTACTGTAACTAAAAAATAATAATTCCTTAACTTGCTTGATTGGTTAACAAGTAAAAACTGCAGCCCTGAAAATCTCCAATATAATTTAATGAGTTCCTTCCAACCAGAGTGACAAATTGAAGAATCTGATTTATACTTTCAATTGAAAAGTGAAATTGGGAACTCATTCTGTGAGGGACACAGTGGTGGATGAGGCTCCTATCTTCTAGCTTCCTCACCTGACACAGCAGAGTGCCACCCCACCTTTCTTTAAGCCCTCAGATTGCTACCTGACCTGAAGGGGGCTGACTACGGTTATCATGGGAAGAGAGTGAAGGATTTCTGGAAACACAAGACCAATGGCCAGGCTTTCTGTGTAGAATGAAGGGCCATATCCCTACAGACCTAGAACAACTTTACATTTACAAAGTATCACATGCCCACAATTTTTTTGGATGCTTACAAGAGTGGACCTAGAAAAAAGCACAACAAATGCTCTTAGATCCATTTGACAGATGCGGAGAGTTGGCACAAGCAGGACCACAGACCCACAAATCGGGGAGCCAGGCCTCGAACCCGCAACCCAAACCCTGTGCTTGCAATCATTGAGTCCTTCTCCTCTGCTGATGGGCCCACACCATTTGCACCCCCTTGCTACCACCATACACACATACACCCCCATGTCCCGGAGCCCTAAGCTTCAGATCAACAGGTGCAGGTGCCAGAACTACCCAAGGTTGGGATTATCTGGGGGCAGGGGATCTCCCCGAGGCTCCGCATGTCCAGCCTCACAGGCAACTGCCTTCATTCATACTCCTACCCCCTTCAGGGTGAGACACAGAGAAGACAAAGTAATTAGGCTATGCGTGCTGATTCCAGCTCCAAGGATAGGAAGTGATCACTTAGGCCTACCCAATCAGTGACAGAGATAGGATAAGACCCCAGCCAGTGGCAGCCCTGGGCCTTGGAGGCTGGAATCATTTGTAAAGTGAGCTGTCTCTTCCTGTCATGGCTAACTGTAAGGATTTGTGAGCCTGGAGCTGTGATCACTTTTTCCATCATGGAGAAAGGGCCTGCCTGTATGTGAGGCCAATAGAAAGGAAAACAGCAAGAGATGGAGGAAAAAGACTGACACCTGATGACATGATGTTGAACCTTTGGATCCAGCAAACTAAAGCCAGGAAATCTCCTTGTACTTGCCAGTTACTTGGGACGATAAATTCCCATTTTGTGTGGAAGCAGGTTTGAAAGAGTTTTCTGTCACTCACAACCAAAGACACCCAAATGATAACAGTTTTGTTCCCTCCCCAGCCTGTATGAATTACAAAGGGAGAGCTGTGCTTCACATGGAGAAATCTGGAGGACACCCTCTGACCAGGATGTCAGGTAGTGGGAGAGCCTGAGCTTATGTGTCCCTGATGTCATGCAGGGTGCACGCAACTTCACCTTGGGGCATTCTTACCAGAAACATTTAACCTCAGTAATCATGAAGAGACAAACTGCAGAACTGAATTATAAACTGGATATTCTAAAGACTCACTGTCTACAGGACTCAGGATCATGAAGAACGGAGGGAGGTAGGGACTATACTTCACCAGGGGAAGCCAAAGTTTCATAACAGCCAAAGACAATTCATAATAAACCTTGACTGAATTCTGGATTTAATGTTTAAAAATAGCTATCAAGGACATTTGGGGAACACCTGAGGGCATCCAAGTATGGACTATGCATTGAGTGGTGCAACTGAAATAAAATTGATATTCTTGGGTTAATAATGGTATTGAGGTTAGGAAGGCAATTGTCCTTATTTTTGGGAGACCCAACTGAAGTGTTTAAGGGTAAAATTTTATTTGTCTGCAAACAAGTGTTTTGCCAAGGTGGCTTGGCAAAAAGGAAGTGTCTGTATATATTGAAAAGAAGAGACACGTGGAACAGGAGTGCCAAGATGTTCAGCCAGTAAACCTAGTCAGGGGGCAGAGAGGTGCTCATCACACCACCCTTTTAACATGAAAAATAAGTGAATTTTTTAAGAGTTTAAAAAAAGAACTGGGGCTCTAAAGTCAGCCAGTCCTGGCTCTACCACATCCTGGCTGTGCAACCCTGAGCACATGATTTTTCTTCTCCAGCTTCAACTCTTCCACTGCAAAATGGGGATAATAATGGAATCTAAGTCATAAGCTTGTTGGGGGAATTAACTGAGATAAATATATGTAAAATGCTTAACATAGTGCCTGACACATATTAAATGTTCAATACATTGTGTTTTAAAAATAAAAATAAGAAAAAGGAGGGAGGAGGGAGAAGGAAAGGGGGAAAGGTAGAAGAGGGAGGAGAAAAAGGAGAGGGAGGAGGAGGAGGTGATGGTAAAGGGGAAGAAGAAGAGGGAGAAAAAGGAGGAACAGAATTTGCTTCCCCTTCCCCTCTCCAACCAGTAGCATTCAGCCACCTCAATTCATGTGACATAATTTGATTATGAAAAGAACAAAAAGAGAAGGAGGACGCTGCCAGGAAAGGTGGGCCGGTTTCTTATAGACAGCACAATCAAGATCAGGGGAAAGGTTTTGTCTCAAATCTCTCAGGGTAAGGTGACTACGTTATAAAGGCCAAACATTTAGCAAAGCCTTAAACAAAAGCTGCTCGGTGACCACCACACTGACCTCCTAACTTCAAGCTTTTTTGGGAAATACCAGAGGGCAGATGACTGTCAGCTGCAGAACCACTGGCTGCTCAGCTTCCATTCCCCAGGCCTGACATCCCAGAGAAAGACATCAGTCATGAACCTCCTTTTTCCTAAGACCACCAGCAAAGCTCAGGGGACCCCTCCTCCTACAAGCAGAGAGCACTTAAATATATATTAAGTCTGCCTTTAGCTCCAGAATATGGAAATGCATGCACAAGGAGAAGCCCACTAGTTGTTCCTGCATAGCTTGTTTTTTTTCAAAAAAAGACCTTTTGTCAGCTATAATTCAACAGTGAGATAGAGTCGGCTGGTTCAAGTCCCAAGTTTCTTACAGAAGTCAGGAGCCCTGAATTGGGGCCCTGCTCAGCCACCTTTGACTTGGGGATGTGCAGCCAGCCCTGAACGCTTGAGTCTCACTTGCTGTCACAGGGCTTAGGGCCTTAGCTGGACATCCCCAACAGATGGATCTACATCTGTTCTACAGACATCAACAGATACTGAAGTCTATAATTACATTTGTATTTGCATCTATAACTGTACAATATCTGTAAAAAATACCTGGAGACAAGAAAAGTTGCTGGTCGGTCAATCCTACAGACACTCAGAAACATCTGAGGTAGAAGGTCCCCTTTAAAACAATCTAGTTTACATGTTTCAAAATCATTTCTTGCTGTGAAGCCATTGATAAAAAAAGCAATCTCACACAGAATCTTTCACTACTAGCTTATCCTCCTTGCTTCCTTTCCAAGTGGCCCAGAGGGGCCGTATCAGGGCTTGAGGATGATGCATCCTGTCCAGCTTGCTGTTCACACATGAGCAAAGCAGTCACACATGAGCAAAGCAGTCATAGGACCAGAACCAGAATCCAAGGCTTCTGGGTCCCAAAGACAGGGGGCTGGAAATAAATTTTGTTCACACAGCCAAAGCCACTCCTCCCTAAAAGAACCCCAAAATTGTTTAAGCACAGGGCAGAGATTCCTTAATCTCAAAGAAGGTAGGACCTGCCCCTGGCCTATGGGTGGGTGTATGACCCAGTTCTGGGCAGTAGGATGTAAGGAGAATTGTGCTGGGGAGGGGAGCATCTGGCAATGGTTTCCTCTTTGGTAAAAGAGAGACAAGAAAGGAGAGGGTCCCTGTTCTAGGCAACCCTGCTTCCTCTTGGAACTCAGCTGCCTGAGGCATGATGTTTAGAACTGCTGCCACCATTTTTTGACATAAGGAGTCTAACGATGGCATTGATACCAGCTCAGAGCCTGACATCAGTGAGCCCCTGAGCCAATATCAGCAGCTACCTACCTCCAGAATCTTTCCTATGCAAGAAAAGCAAAGCTCTGTTGTGTGAGCCTCCTTTGGTCACTATTGTTCCTTGCTACTGAAAGCATTGCTGACTGACTCTAAGGATTTGTGTAAGTCTGCAACATGTTTATTTTCTAATCTAAGCATTTTCAGCTGTGGTGTTGCTTGCCTAGTTTAAAATATTCCACTGGCATCAGAAAGAAAACAGCCCTGCTTCTGTGTATTCATTGAGTGCCTGTCAGAAGCAAAGCCTGTTCGCAGCCTTGAGAAAAACCAGTTAAAGGAGGGAAGTGGAGGTGTTTACCTTTATGAACATTCTCTTTGTCACCCATGTCAAGACAAAGCCACCCTCAGCTGCCCCCAATGCCCTGAAATGGAGAAAGACATCAGGCTGTGCCAAGAGAAATACTGTGAGGGAGCAGGCAGGGACCCATCGCCGCCCAGAGGTCCCAGCCTGGGGGAGGCAGAAACACCGTGCCCAGTCATGAGGGGCTTATAAGCCCACATCACAAAGGGGATGAGAAAAACTTGCAGGAACCACCTCACCCCAAAGAGACCTCCATGAGGAAAGAAGGCTGAAAGGCACTAAGGAGTCAGGGTCAAGAAAAGAAGGGATATAGCCCCAGACCTATGTGGCTATGGTGACCAACTGTCCCAGTTTATCTGGGACTGAGGGTTTCTCAGGATGTGGACTTTAAAAATGGGAATGTCTTGGTTGTGGAGCCTCTAAAAAAAGTTACATGAATACATGAGATACACCTGAGATAGAGCCCCCACCTCCTCACCCCTCACACAGCTGCCATGGGGAAAATAAGCAGCTGAGCAAGCCTGGCCTGCGGTTTGGGGGATGCAGGCTGAGTGGTCTTCAATCACTTATGAGGTCTAAGCGAACAGAAGTCAACTAATAAATGAATGAATGACTCCAACTGGGTAATTACTTACATGTATATGACACTTCTGTTTCTAATATGAAACAGAATATGATTATCTTCCAGTGACTAAAGTGTAAATTTTATCAACTGACCGACACTGGTGAATCCACCACCTCCATTGCAAGGCCCCACGGGGCAAAGGAAACACATTTGAAAACATGAATAAAAAAAAATCACACCCATCTCGTACTCGTACCTTTCTCCCCAGTGCCAAGGAAGAAGGGCCCATAGGAAGTACCAAGGAGAAGCCATATGGTGTTGAGAAATAGTGAAACCTTTCCTGTGGTTCAGGCCCTGGGGCCATGGTTTACACAGGTCATTTCATTGCATGCTCCTGAGAGTCCCGAGAAATGGGCACTTGTACCACCTCCCATTTTACAGAGGAAGACCCAAGGTCACACAACTAGTAAGTAATGGCTCCTCCAGAGGTCATCCTTTTAAACATGCACTCAGCTGCTTTTATGTTCCAGAGACAGAGATCTGGCTGGGTCCTGATGCTGCTTCTTAATAGCCGTGTGACCTAGGACAAGAAACATCACTCTCCAAACCTCAGTATCCCTACGTGCAAAATGGAGCTGAAAGTGGCGCTAACCTCTTCAGGTCGTATGGAAAGTTTCTGGTCCACCACAAGCTCTCCATGAATGCCAAGGACAAGGAAGAAGAGCGCCCAGGGGTGCAGTGCAGAGGGGGTATGAGCAGGCCACACTGGCAGGTTGAGGAGGAGCCAGTAGGCAGAGGTTGAAGGGTGAGCAGGTCAGCCCAGCAGTTCTCAACCCTGACTGTTGAGAGTCACCTGGGGAGTCACACCCTGAACCAGCTAGATCTGAATGAACATCTGAGAGTAGGACCCAGAAGTCAGTCTTTCTACAACTCCCCAGGTGACTCCGATGTGCAGCCAGGGTGGAAAGCCATTGGCCACAGGAAGTGCACACCTTGGAGGAGCACCGGTATCACCTGGGAGCTTGTTAGAAATGTAGAATCTCAGGCTCCATCCAGATTGACTGAATCGGAATCTGCATTTAACAAGATCCCTGGGTGACTGGCATACACACTAAAGTCTAAGCATCCCTGGGCTAGCCTTTGAGTCATACAGATAAGGAAAATAAGCAAAATGCCAGGCAGGCTTTGAACCTGATTAAAATCCAAAGTGCAAGTTGGAGGGGAAATAAGGGGTGGTTATTTACAATGATCGCTCATGGATAACCTTATCTCCTGGCGAACGCAAAGGGCAATTGTGGTAGGTCTTGGTGCGTTTAAACTTCAATGAATCTGTGATTGCAGACATTCAGGAAGTCAGGGATTCTGCTGGCCGCCCAATGTTTGCTCATCCGCCACTGTATAGGCCAGAAGACTACATTATCTGGTGTCAACAATGCACATGCTGGGCCCTGGCCTGGGATTAGCAGAAAAATATCAGCTTGTGTGAGGCTTTGGAATTAACACAAGGAAATAATTCCCAAAGGGCCTTTACTCACCCCGAATGAGCAGATCTTCATCTCTGGGCAAACAGGGGCCACTGAGGCAGGCTCTGAGGAGAGCAGGTGGCAGCCGGCTCCCCAGCAAGGGCATGAGTTTGCCCTCTGTGGATAAAGCAAAAGCCTATCCACAGAGACACAGAGATACTGGAAGAGACATTCCACACTTAATGGACTCTTAGAGCAGCAGTTGTCAAACTGGGGTGCCGAGTAAGGTTAGAGGAGGGCTTGTGAAAACACGGATTTCTGGGTCCCATCCCCAGAGTTTCTGACTCAACAAATCTGTCCCAGGGCCAACCACTGTAGCCAGGGGCATGGGATGTGCTGATTGGTGCAGCCTTAGGTCGCCAGCTCCAACCTTGACAAAGCCTGTTATGGTCCTTAGATATTGTTTCATCTGAAGGGTTGGCAACCTGTGTTACCCTGTGGACCCAGCCATAAGAGCTTTCTTGGGAGAAAAAGGGATCTGTAACTTCTAGAACCTGAAGAAATGATATAAACAAAAGTCTTATCAGTATTTACTATCTCTGATAATCCCAGTGGGTTCATCCTTATTTGATAAAAGCTTAAGAGCAAATACTACATCTTCTATGGAAAGCATTCCAATAGGTGGTTCAAATATGACGTCTCAGTTTTAAAAAGCAATTCAGTCTGGTTCAATATCCACCATTATCTCAGAATAGCTAACTCTTTTGGGTCATGGACCCTTTTGATAATCTAATCAAAGCATGGCTCTTCTCCCTGAAAAATGGACATTAACACAAACTTGTAACTACAATTTCAGGGAACCCACAGACCCCTGAATCCCTTCTTTGAACCCATCTCAGAATTTCCTAGATACGACTAAAATGGAATTCACTGGTTTTGCTTCCCATCTTTCATTCACACTTCTGATAGCCCCACCCTTTTTTCCTTTAGGATCTACTCACTTTCAGCCTCTGGACTCAAGGTTGGAGCATGTGACCTAGGACTGTGCCAGTCAGTGCATCCCATTCCCCTGGCTACAGTGATTGGCTCAGGGACATGACCCATTCATGACCCACTCAAGACCAATAAGCCTTAATGAAAATTAAACAAAGGCCCTTTACTTTTTCCTATTAATACCAACCAAGAAGTCTGTAGCCACAAAAGCTAGAAGCTGGCAGTTGCCATTTTGGGACCACAGAGGAGAGTCTTTGTGAAAATGGATTCAACATAAAGTAAGCAGGGCCCCAAAATGAAGAGAGAAACCAGGTCCTGCTCTTGAGCCCTACAGTCCAGTCAGATCTACCCCTGGACAGTTTAGTAAATAAATCCTGTGAGCCCAAGGTCAGGAGTTCAAGACCAGCCTGGCCAATATGGTGAAACCCTGTCTCTACTAAAAATACAAAAAAAATTAGCCGGGCGTGGTGGTGCATGCTTGTACTCCCAGCTACTCTGGTGGCTGAGGCAGGAGAATTGCTTGAACCCGGGAGGTGGAGGTTGCAGTGAGCCAAGATGGCACCACTGCATTGCATCCTGGGCGACAGAGCGAGACTGCATCTCAAAAAAAAAAAAAAAAAAAGTTGTTGGCATGAAGAAGTGAAGGCAGGCCAACTGGAAGGGAAGCATCCTATGTGACTGGTTTGGGGACCATATTTGGAAAGCTGGTAGTCATTAACCAAGTTCTAATTGTTCTGGTCTGTTTGCTTAAAGTCAGAGTTTTATTGTCATGTATGTTCTGCCCATTATCCATTTATATATTCAGTCCTTCACCATTAAATGATGGGATTCCATAGTTAACCTCTTGTTCCTGCATTCTATAAATTTTATGTGCCCACCATGTGCCAGGCACTGTAGTGAACAGCACAAAAATGACACTAGCATTCATGAAAATCTAGGATAATACATAAGAGGAAAACCTAAATTGAATTTTATATTTGGGAAGGAATGGCAGAGGAAGAAACTTGTAACCTAAGGTTTTAACAAGAGTAAGAGTTAGGCAGACAAGGTGGGGGCAGAGGGAGAAGGGAAGGGGAAGAGCCCTCCAGGTGGTGAGGAAGAAGACAAAAGCTATTACATGCTTTCCATACAGAATATTTTTTATTTAATCTGATTTGAAATTTAGCCATGTTCGCAATTTTAATTTGTTGGTTTAAAAAAGCAAGCATGACTTGTCTGTGTTTCCATATTTAAAAATCCGTGTTGAAAGAGCAAATAAACCAACAAATCTAGTTCCGTCATGTGGTCATATGAAATAAATAAATAAATAAAAATAAATCCTGTGAGCCCATGTTCAAACCAGCTTGAATCACTTGCAACACAAAGCACCCTGATAGGTAATCTTAATGCATTCATTCGCTGGATGTTTTGATGGTTCTTCATGCAACTGCCAATTAAACACACGGTGTTGCTCTACAAATGTTTTTTATGACCTGAAATTAGCCTTCCACTTTCAGTAAATCCCTTCATTCCTACAGTTAATCCCCAGAATCCATTGTAATTAAGTCCCTTTCAATACAAGCTTCCGTCACTCAAATGTGCCAATTATGTTTATTATGTACCACAGGATTGCAAATCATGATATCATTGTATTATACTGCAATAAGTGAGTCACGTAAATCTGATTAAAGTAGCCTAGCCTGAGGTTTAACTCTCAGAAACAACTTAACAACACAAGTATTCTGAAATCCAACAATACAATGTTATAATTGTGATTTTAAAAGCAATTTTAATTAAGAGTATTCTTAGGCCTCAGGGATACACATATCATTTTTTCAGACTACAGATTATTGATTTCTGGCAAGCCAGAGAAGGAAGAAGCTTCTGCCAGCCAGATCCCAGGATTAGGGTGATTCCCTATAACCCTAGGGAAAGGGCTTTGCCTCAGCAGTAGAGTTTGGTCTCTGCAACCAGACAGACCTAAAATAAAATCCAGGCTGCTCCACTTATTAACTTATGCCACCTCTGGGTCTCCATTTTCCCATTTAGGAAAAATGGGTGCTAGCCTGGCCAACATGATGAAAGAAATCCCATCTCTACCAAAAAATGCAAAAATTAGCCAGGTGTGGTGTTGCGCACCTGTAGTCCCAGCTACTCAGGAGGCTGAGGTGGGAGAATCGCTTGAACCGGGGAGGTGGAGGTTGCAGTGAGCCGACATTGTGCCAGTGCACTCCAGCCTGGGTGACAGAGTGAGAACTTGTCTCAAAAAAAAAAAAAAAAGAAAAGAAAAAGAAAAATGGGTGCATTAACACCTCTCCTACAAAGGTATTAAGAGAATTTGAGAGCCCCTACCTCTCTCCTCCTGCAGAGGTCAGGTTCATCTCTGCCATTCACAAACACAACTCCCAAAGTACTAGGGAATTGACTTATTGCTTTGAATGTTAGCAAAGGAAAAGACTCAAAAATGCATCATGCTTACCCTGTACACACTGTTACTCAGGGTAACTAAAAAGTTGAGGGGGAGTTTCCTTTTATAGAAGAATGTTTGCAAAAAAATGCAGAAGCAATGATGGAAATAGAACATCACCAGTTTGCAACTGCTAATGAACTAGTGGATTTGGGCGCTGAGCCTCAATAGCTGCTCACATCCCCAAAACAGAGAGTGCTGGATAGTGTATGCCTCCTAATGGAAGCACGCCCACGAAGCGATCTTGCCGAAAAGCATTGAACCAGAATCTGGTCAAGCCTCTATCAAACCACCAATTTCCAAATAACTGCAGGGGACAGAGGAACTTGCTTTATTTCATCATGAAGATGCAATCAACAACATCCAGACCATGGAGGATTCTATAGGGGAACAACCTACTTTCTTCAACATGTAATTTTTTTAAAAAGAGAGAAAAAGAGAGATTGAAAGGGAACCTGCTGAATAAAAGAAATTTATCAACTGATTAAAATTCATGAGTCTTATTTGGATCTTAATCGAAATGAACCAACTATAAAATAAATTTGAAGTAATCTGAGAAATATGAATGCTGACTATATATAATAAGGAATTACTAAATTTAAATGAAGTAATGGCTGGTGGGTTGTGGTAGCTCACGACTGTAATCCCAGCACTTTGGGAAGCTGAGGCAGGTGGATCACTTGAGGTCAGGAGTTCAAGGCCAGCCTGACCAACATGGTGAAACCCCGTCTCTACTAAAAATACAAAAATTAGCTGGGCATGGTGGCGCATGGCTTTAATCCCAGCTACTCAGAAGGCTGAGATGGGAGAATCACTTGAACCCAGGAGACGGGGGTTGCAGTGAGCAGAGATCGTGCCCTTGCACTCCAGCCTGAGCGACAGAGTGAGACTCCGTCTCAATAAATAAATAAATAAATAAATAAATAAATAAATAAATAAACTGTAGTAATGGTATTGTGATTATGTTTTTAAAGATAAATATCTTTTTAGATACATAATGAAATTTTTATGAATAAAATTATACACTTTCTGGGATTTGCTGCAGAATAATCTGGGAGGGCATTAGGGGGAGCACATTGATATGAACTATCACTGAATGTGGTCAATATGGGATACATGTGGGTTCATAATTTTTTCTCCAAATTGTGTATATGTTTGAAATATTACCTAATTAAAAGTTGAAAAAACTCCCAAGCACTGGTGAGTAATGTAGGTTCTATTGAAGATTTGGGAACAGGATAGGGAGCTGGATTGGAAAGTGGAATGTATTCAAATGCTCCCACTGGACATCCAACCCCTCCCCACACACCTACCTCCTGACCTCCCCCTGCAGTCCAGTGTACTTCACTCAGCAAAACCGAGTCTTCCATGGAGCCCATGGAGCTTCCATGGGCAGCTTCTCAGGCCTGCCCTCTGGGGCCTCCATTCATCCTGCCACAGCGTCAAAGGGCTGACCACAGTGGATATTCAATAAGCATCCACTCTTCTTCCAGATAGCAAAACCCATTTAGGTGTCATGATCCAATCATGAGCACATGGGTTCAGGCTGAATAGACCCTAAAAGAAATAAAGGTGAAATTACCAGAAGTATGAAACAACCCAGCTCTTTGTGGGTGTAGTCCCATGGCTGCAGAATCATTTAGGAGCTTTTTACAAATAAATATTCCAGTGCATGGGTGCAACCGCGTGTGCGTGCGCGTGCACGCACGCGCGCGCACACACACACACAGAGTCACCCTAATGACTCAGTATTGCTGAGGTAGGGCAGGGTTACCTGTATTGTCTCAAAGTCCCTCCAGATTCAGCCAGCCTAGTCCGAGCCCAGAGCTTAGAAAGTGTTGGCGGGACCCATAAAATGTAGCAATACATATGGGGAGAGAGAGAAGAAGAGAAATGATCAATTATCTATTGCTCAGAGTCTACAAGGCACAGATCCAAATCAGGCCCCAGAAAATGAATTCACTGAATGATCAATTCCCCCCAAACTGTGGAGCAAAGTATATACATGGGGTCTAGGATACACAGTGGCAACTTTTCGTTGTAGTGCCCTTCTGCCCGCCGGCCTGTGGGGAGTAGGGGCAATAGAGGGAATGTCCTTTCCCTGCCATCTGCCCATCAGTCCTGCCCATAGTACCCCCTGGATGGAACCCTGCTCCATTCCCTTCTACCACTCCTCCCTACAGAAAGGCTTGGTCTTCCTGACCCTGTTCTCCAGCTCCCACTGAGCTCCAAACCACCAAGATCAACTGGAGAATGGAGAGTGCTGTAGCCACATAGCTTCTTCCTGTCTTCAGATTGAGGAAGGTGAGGAGCAGGGGAAGGGTTCACTTCTCTACTCCTCCTCTCTTCTTGTGAAAACATTAGCAATCACCTCCCCCTCTGCTGGGATCCACGGCTCCCGCATCACCCTGGAAGTATTGCAATTAATTGTGAGCTTTTAGGAGCCCAGACTGTGGCTCAGCCTTCTTTGTGGCCCCCAGCAGGCACACAAGGATTGCATGTTGAATACGTGAGTGGATACTTGCTGAACACATGGAATGGAATTTAAGGTCTTATTCACAGCCCTCACTGAGCAGCCCTGCACCATACACTCTGTGGCACTCAGGTGGCGCCAGCCCTGGCTTCCCCTGATCCTAGCTTGGGGAAGGGAAAGGACTTCTAGCTTGGGCAGCAAAAAGCCTTGCTGTTTTGCTAACAGAGAGGTCCTGGGGATATAAGACATATTCACAAACTTTTCTTCAAAAAATATGTGGCAGCCTCAAAAAGAACACTAGAGCACAGTGACTTTGAGCATGTCTTCTACTGAGGGCAAGTGTTATTGACTGGGATTTAATGGCTCTTACAGATAAATAACAAGAATGTAGGAAAAGTGAAAATGACTGCCATGTGGAGAAAGAAACAGGCACCAAGCCCCAAGGGAAAGAATGAAGGCGAGGAAATCTTGTTTAAAAAGACAGACATCAAACCTAGTGGGGGAGGTGGGGGAGGGCAGACAGAAATCACAGTAACTCTGGGTTTTCTCAGAAAACTGATGTAGCAATTAAAACAAGTAGGAATGGGTTGAAATAACAGCCTTGACAGCTAGAACTAAAGTAGAAATCAGGTGGAGGATGGGGGAGAGGAAAAAGGAAAAGGATCCATCTGAGACACAAAAGATAAAATAAAATGTGTTTGACCCCAAAGAAGAGCACGACAGATATTTTCCGATCAGTTGAGAAGATTCTGAATTTGACAAGATGAGAGACAAAGAGGGGGTGGTTTTTCAGGCTTTCCCCAGCCATCTCAAAGGGCTGGTGGGTGATCACCCAGGAGGATTCTGATCAGAGCCCGCTGTCCTTCGAGCAAGCAGGAGAGGTCTTCTGAGCGGATTCCCCGCTGTTCTCCTGGGTGTTCACAGCAAAATTTCCACCAGAGGCTACCCCTTCACAGAACATTCCTCCACTTCACGACCCACTGCTGGGAAACCACCTGTGTCTAAGTCAGTTCTTCTCTTTTGAAATCTAGAATCTTGCCATTCTTTGCCAATCCTCTGTTCACTCTCCTCCATATTGGATCATAGGATGACAGAATGTAAGGCTTTGTTGGGGGAGGGAGCCTTAAAAATTCATCTTCAGTTAGACACACAAATCCCCTAGGGACTCTTGATAAGATGCAGATTCTAAGTCACAGGTCTGAAGTGGGACCTGAATGTCTGCATTTTCTCTCAAGCTCCCAAGTGATGCCCGTGCTGCTGTTCCCCAAACCGTGCTTAGAGAGCAAGACCCCAGACCTAGCTGTCCAATAGAGTCGACCAGCCAAATTAAGTGAAATTGAAGATTCAGCACCTCAACCATACCAGCTACACTTCAAGTGCCCAATAGCCACCACATTGGACAGAACAGAACATTTTCATCACCACAGAAAGCTCTACCAAGCAGCATGGACAGACCAATGGCCACTACAGTGGTCAAATGCTGGTATCCCCTCTCCCACGTTTATATGTTGAATCCTGACTCCCAACGTAATGGCATTAAAAGGCGGGGCCTTTGGGAGGTGATTAAGTCATGAGGGTGGAGCCTCCATGAATGGAATTAGTGCCTTTATGAAAAGAACCCTCAAGCACTCCCTTGCCCTCTTTTTACCATGTGAGGACACAATGAGAAGTTGCCGGTCTGCAACCGGGAAGAGAGTCATCACCAGAACCAACCACGCTGGTCCCCTGATCTCAGACTTACAACTCCCAGAACTGCGAGGAATGCATTTCTGTTGTTTATTAGCCACCCAGTCTACGGCACTTTGTTATAGCAGCCCAAACAAACGAAGACAGCCCCTCAGGAAGACATCCTTCCTCTGTATTGTTGGATAGGGATCCCCAAAGTTTCTGCCTGAGGGACCTGGGAGTTTTCACTTGCACAATATGTTACCACCTGGTTCAGCTTTCTGACCAGCTCATTTTCTGTCTTTGCTGCTCACAACCAGTCAGCCCCATTTTGAAGATGAAAAGGGGTCCAAGACATAACACATTATTTAATTTTAAGTAGCCACTAGCATAAAATAAACATGTCTCACAGACAGCCTGGCAAAGGGGCTCATGTATGGTCTAAGGCAGTTGTATTCCCAGCCTCTTCATCCCTCTCCTATTTGATTCATGGCTCTAGGAAAACCAAGAAATAAGGAGCTCTTGTCTTGTGCACCTCTGTATCCTTTCACTGGAGAAAATATAAAAAACAATCCCTTACTTGCACATGATGTTTGGCAGTTTATAGGCAAATAGAGATTAGCCTGCAGGGTGTTTGTTAGGGGGTGCTCTTGGGATCAAGTCCTGTGGAGGGCAGGAGATGGGAGGAGGATTGAACAGAGGGAGAAGCTGGGCTGCAATGCATTCTCAATGGAGACCTCAGCCAACCCCACACGTAACTCTGGAACTGGGACGGACTGTGGGGAAGGAAGGAAGATGAGGGGCCTTCCCTCTTTCTAAAGGGTGCAGAGAAGATCACCAGTCTTGTTATATCAGAATAACAGCTCGTATGGTTCTTTTCTGGAACTCATGGAATTCACATGTTGGAGGCATGAATCACAGTTCACAAATGTAGGTGGCAAGAAATGAAACTTTTTTCATCATTTTATGGTTCATCATAATTTTTATGATAAGTCCAGTGGTAGATATTGGAATGTGCTTCCAGATCTCCCTTTAAGAATAAAAAAAATTTTTCCCGGCTGCTGGGAGTGCTACTGGCAGTCAGCCCTCAGCTGTCAGACCCTTTGGGGATTGGCTTAGCCAAAGGGAGCCTCCTCACTTAAGGTCAGGTTCCCTTTCCCTGCGGCTGCAACCAAGGCCTGATCAATGAAGGGGTGTTCTCTTCCTCCAATTCAGGACAACTCTGAAGGGCTGTCCCAGCTCCAGAGCTACCTGAAGGGTTGGCTGAGCTCTCCATTGAGAATGTATTGCAGTCCAGCTTCTTCCTCTGCTCAGTCTTGCTTCTGTTTCCTCCCCTCCACAAGAATTTATCCCAAGAGCACACCCCAGCAAACATCCTGCAGGCTAATCTCTATCTCAGAATCTGCTGCCCAAGGAACCCAACCTACAAAAAGTTCCATTCTGCTCTCTTGGGCTCTGTCTAATTTCCCAGGCCCTTCATAAACCCAAGGTATCAAGGTGAGGGTGTGATGGTGGGAGGTGAGGGGAGTAATGATGTAGTTTCTCACTATCATCCATCTACAAGGGCATGACTGACATGCCCAACATCCCATCTGACATTCTCTGCCAGCCTTTTGAGACCAACTCTTTATGTGTGTCTTCCATGTTCATGAACATATGGGAGTAATTCCTCTATTCCCACACCATGCTGGGACTCAGGGAACTCTGTTAGACAAAGCCCCATTTTTCTGTGCACGTCACACAGCCATCTCTTCTCAGAGTCTATTCTCCCAGGCACAACCCCAGAAGTGGTACCTATCTGCTCTTATACCTTACAAGCCAATTTAGGGAGTCTGTTCTTCCTCCTCACCAGGGCTTGGTCTAGGGAAGGGGGCAGGGAACAGAGCTTCTACCCTTTGTGGTAGATTATCATGGCTACAAATTCTTTTTATACATACATTTTATTGTGCATACTTAAGGTATACAACATGATGTTATTAGATACATAGGTAGTATAATGGTTACTATATTGGAACAAATTAACACGTTCATCATCTCACATAGTTACCCATTTTCCCCTGTGGCAAGAGCAGCTATTATCTACATTTTTTTTTTACATTCCTCCTCTCAAGAGGTAAGATTTATGTCTCCTCCCCTTTAATGTGGGTGGGCTTTATGACGGCTTTGAACAGTAGAATACAGCAAAAGGAACACTGTGACTGTGACCTTGTATCTATTGCCTGACCCAGGCCTTAAGAATCTAGCAGTTTCCTGACTCTTGAAACAATCTCTGTGGAAGCACTGAGCCACCATATAAGAAGCCCAACCACTCTGAGTTCTCCTTTACTGGAGAAGCCATGTGTAGGGACACCAGTCATGAGTCCCCAGCTGAGCCTTCCAGCCACACTGCTATGTGAGAGAAGCCACCTTGGATGAGCCATCCTCTCCAGCTGAATACTGCTGAGTATCCCCAGTTAATGCCACATGGAACAGAAGAATCACCCAGCTGAGCCCTGCCTGAATTCCTAGCCCACAAAATTGTGAAACATAATAAAATGGTGGTTGTTTTCAGTGCTGCCACCCTTTCTCATGGACATCACTGGCTCCTTTCTTCCTTTCCATCTCTATTCATACCCCATTCAGTGAATCTTTTCAGGTTGAGGGGCAAGGCTGGACAGAGCAGGAAAATGGAATCTTCACTTTTATTCATCCTGTAGTCTTTCAAATTACTCAGCCCTGAGTTCTTCCCACTCCCTGCCAAAGGTTTGGCTTTTGGAACTCAAAAGCCAGGAGTCTGTCTTACCTACTTTTTGTTGTGTCTTCCCTTCCTGAGGCAAGGAATGATGTAGGGTCTTGCTGGCCCACCTGGGTGTGGGAATCAGAGATCATGAAAGGAAATACAGAGGAAACATGAGATAACATTTAACTATCATACTGCCACCCACAGAATTTTGCTAACTTTAGAGATCAGATCCAAGCCACTTATATTAGAGACAAACCAGGACATGGGAAAATTAGGTTATCAGCACAACATTCAGGGCTGGGAGGCAGGGCTTAAACTTTAGACTTAGGGATTCTGACTTTCAGCCTTCTGTTCATTTGGTAAGTCTTCCAGAAATGCAAGCGTCCAGGCATACTTACTTGATGCTGAATTATTTTTCTTAAAAATAGAATTTACTCTCATACACTGCCAGTGGAAGTATAAACTGGTACAATGACTTTAGTCTGCCACTCCACAAGCAGGCAGATATCTAAGAGAAATGAGTGCATGTCCAAAAAATGTATAAAAATGTTCATAACAAACTTATTCACAATATCCAAAAACTGTAAAAAACCCAAATGTCCATCAACAGGAGAATGGATAAACAGACTGTGGCATATTTATACTATGGAATACAATACAGCAATAAAAAAGGCCAAACTACTGAGTATGCAAAAAGATAGGTGAGTCTCACAAGCATTTTGCTAGGCAAAAGAAAAAACACACAAAAGAACACATGTTGAATAATTCCACTTAGAGGGAGTTCAAGAACAGGCAAAAGTAATCTATGGGGATAGAAGTCAGAATGGTGGTTACCCCTGGACTAGGAGGATTGCCTGGAAAGGGGCATGAAGGAACATTCTCACATGATAGAAATGTTCTGTGTCTTGGTGTATGCATATGTGAGAATTCATCAAGCTTAAGATTTGTAAATTTTACTGTATGTGACTTATACCTCAATTTTAAAAACACAAACTAATGTGTTCGTATGTGTATATATACACACACACACACACACACACACCATATGTACACGTATATATACATATTAAAGTTTCCAAGATGAACTCAAGAAATTATTCTTTTGCCTACTTTTCTTTTACTCTCTAATAAAATTTGTTTGTTTTAAGAAATGGGGTCTTGCTATGCTGCTCAGGCTGGACTCAAACTCCTGGGGTCCTGAGTAGCTGGGACCACAGGTGCACCCAGCACGACAAAGTTTTCTTTTTTGTTTTCCTCAAAATCAATCTCTTTTCCTTCTCTCTAAATTTTAATTTTATTAATATCATTCTATAATTTGCAAAAATGAATTTTAAGCTGTTTGTATTTTCTAAATGGCAGACACACCAGGGATTGTATATTTCTACTCTCAAAACAGCAGGGAATGAGCCTGTTCTGCCTAGACACACTGTACACCCCTCCTCTCTCTCAGATCTTGCTGCCTTCTCAGGATCCAACAGTAGTGGGAAAGATTCTCTTTGCCCTCAGACCTCCATGCTGATTCAGACCTTCATGCAGTCATACACCCTGTTCCATCTTCCTGAAAGAACCTGTCTTCCTCCTTCATTTGTCTAACTTGTATACATCCTCCAAAACCCAGCTGTCTTTCCTTTTACTCTTTATCTGCTTTTCATGGCCTCTGTGATGGCATTCTCCCATTGAACTCTAACTGTTTTCACCTCTGCGAATTTCTCCAACTCATGTGAATTTCTCCAGACATGTCTGCATGGATTTCACATCCTCTTCCTAACACACCACCCAGCAAAGAGTGGGGGCTCATTTCATTAGGAGAGGACCCCAAAATGAATGGATAAATCCTTAGATTCAGTTGCAACACTGCTGTTTTACAGGACTTTCATAAATAAAAAAAAATCCAACATTGCAAAAATTAATCTGGAGATTGAGGAAATGAAAGGTTCATAAAAATAAAACTGCTGTGATTGCAACTCTGTAAATGGGAAGCCTCTCCTTTCTATGAAAACTAATTGCCCCCAGTGGGCTGATGGCAAATAATGAGTAATGAAGGATGCTAGAATTATTTATAAAGATTTGGCTCCTGTGGCTTTGATAAATTTATCATGAAATGCCCTTCAGAACCTCAGCCCCAGCAGGAGCTCATTGCTTCTGTGATCACAACTTGAGACACGTTCAAGGTTCTGCCTGGAGCTGGTTTTCGGAAACGTCAAAGCTTGCATTTGTTTTACTGTTTTGGGTAAGAAAAGTCATAAAATCTTCGAAAAAGTGGAGGACTGATTATTTGGAAGAATATCTTATCAGGGACTGCAAATCTTTGAAGCTTTTATGCTAAATCCCCACTTAATTTTCCTCCCTTCAACTGCTCCATATGCGGGAAAGGCACACGAAGACCTGCTTTTGTGAAATTAAGCCCAGGCTTCCAATCTAGGCTGAAATCAGATGGGTATTAGTGATTCTTGGGGATACACAGATAAAATCCCAGGTTAAATAAATTCAGTTCACCCAGGATTCATGATCCCAGAGACCTCTCCAAACTACCTGCCCTCCACCACGCCACTGCCTCCAGCCCCTGGGGCTTTCCTTAAATGTATAAAGTATTTTTAGTAAATAACTTGAGGGAGAAGGAAGTCAGTGGAGGCAATCACCATCTGAGAAGCTAGGACCCCCTCCAGGTAGCTCTGGATGGGCAAAGGTATTAACCTGGAAATTAACATCTTCCCACAAATTCATGGAAAATGTTATCTTGCTAGCTTGTGAGTCTATTCTACTCTGAAAAGTGGACCTCAGCTCTGTGAATCATGAAGCTCCTAATATCCAGGCAGTAGGAAAAGAGGAAACCCTGAGCAGTTGCATGATTGTGATGCCTATTTAGTAGTTTGTTAAAACAGACCTCCTCAGGCCTCGGTTTCAGAGGATGCTTCACCATGATAACTCTTAGGCAGCCAAGTGGGTTTGACTCACAGCTTCTCCATACACAGACCTACTAAGGAAGTAGCAACCCTCAGCTGGATCCAGATGTAGAACTAGATTGGAGTTGGGAATGAGGTAGGACTTGAGAGAAAATCCTTTGGAGGAAGCTGTGCTGAAGCCTCAAGAGCTTGGATGGGGTGTACCTCCACTGCTTCCGGCCTGGAAAGAGTGGGCCTCAATGGGAACACGCAGAGAGCTTCTTCAGGCACCATGGCCTAGAGTTTCACTCTTACCCGGGATATTAGGGGCATGTTTGTGTCTCTTGCGGACCAGATGTGGGCCACATTGAGTTCTGCTCACGGAGACAGCTAGGAGAGTAAGGGTCATAAAAAGTGGGCCAATAGAGCCATCCCAGGATTGTGGGGCACACTGACAGTACCATACTACTGTAGGTACTACACACTACTATGCAGGTCTGCACCTACTATCCTGCCTTCATCCACCTAACCCTGGTGGGGGTCTCCAGCAACAGCTTGCAAGTGGGGGAGAGGTGGGTATGGAAGAAGCAGAAGTCACCCCTCCTTCCTTGAGGAAGATGGCTGCCAACTATAGGCCTTAGCGTGGAGAGCAGTCTTACCTTCGAGTGATAGAGTAATCACGTCTTTTTAGTCTGTATTTTTGGTGCTTTGACTTCTTGGGGTCTTGCTGACCTTGAAGAGACTGTCCCTCTCAAGGATAGCCAATTCCCAGAGATAGTTAAAAAAAAAAAAAAAAAAAAAAAAAAAAAAAAAAAGGCCAAGTTGGGTGGCTCACACCTGACACCTGTAATCCCAGTACTTTAGGAAGCCGAGATGGGTGGATCACTTGAGGCCTGGCCAACATGGCAAAACCCCATTTCTACTAAAAATACAAAAATTAACCAGGTGTGGTGTTGCACACCTGTAATCCCAGCTACTTGGGAAGCTGAGGCACGAGAATAGCTTGAGCTTGGGAGGCAGAGGTTGCAGTGAGCCGAGATCGTGCCACTCACTCCAGACTCCAGCCTGGGTGACAGAGCAAGAGAAAGACTCCATCTCAAAAAAAAAAAAAAAAAAAAAAAAAAAGATTCCACTCACCTTTGAGTGTGCCTTTCACATGCAAACCAACCCATCCATGGCCCATTTCCCTAGCCACCTCCTTTATTAGGCTTTTACACCGTGGGCCACTGATGACCTAAGGGCCAGGTACCAGGCAACTAGAGATAACCCCTATCCCCCAGAACCCCCTGAAATTACTCAATTCAGCCAACCCACCCTAAACCTACTTACCTGGCTTCATCCATTCCTTCCAGCATCAACTACAATAAAGCCTCTTGCCCACATTCCCCTCTGCTTGCTCTGCCTCCTGACTCACCTTGGTGCTTCCCTGTGTGGCCCTGAGTGACAGTGGGAATGCTCCCTCCTCTTGGGAACTGTGAGTAACAAACTATCTTTTCAGTGACAGTCATGTGATCTGTTGGCTTCACCATACCTAAATAATAATAAACTTACCCTTTAAAACAAGACCGAAATGTTGATTAATACACTCAATTGGATGCATTCTCATTACTAATCCAAAATGACCATATGACATAAGACTGCATGGGAAACAAATTATTCATGTTTCTGTTCAGGGGCTGGGGAAATTTTCTCACCTGAGAAAAACTTAAAGGGACCATCTGGGACCAAAAACATTCTGTACAATGGAATGTTATTCAGCAATACAAAGGAACAAAGCACTGATACATGCTACAGAGATGAACCTTGAAAACATGCTAAGAGAAAGAAGCTAGTCATGAAAGCCTGTATGTATGTTTCCATTTATATAAAATGTCCAGAATAGGCCAGGAGAGGTGGCTCACTGTCACCATCACTTGCTTAAATGCTGTGTTTCAAACCTCTGCCCACTCTATTCCCAGTGCTTTGGGAGGCCAAAGCGGGCAGATCACTTAAGCCCAGGAGTTCAAGACCAGCCTGGGCAACATGGCAAAACCTCATCACTATGAAAAAATGCAAAAATCAGCCAGGTGTGGTGGAAGACACCTGTAGTCCCAGCTACTCAGGGGGCTGAGATGAAAGGATCGCTTGAGCTGAGGAAGCAGAGGTTGCAGTAAGCAGAGAAGGTGCCACTGTACTCCAGCCTGGATGACAGAGCAAAACCCTGTCTCAAAAAGAAAAAAAAAAAAAAAAAAGGCCAGGTGCAGCGGCTCATGCCTGTAATCCCAGCACTTTGGGAGGCTGAGGCAGGTGGATCACTTCAGGTCAGGAGTTCAAGACCAGGCTGGCCAACATGTGAAACCCCATCTCTACTAAAAATATAAAAATTAGCTGGGTGTGGTGGGAGCCTGTAATCCCAGCTACTTGGGAGGCTGAGGCAGGGGAATCACTTGAACCCAGGAGGTGGAGCTTGCAGTGAGCCAAGATCGCGCCACTATACTCCAGCCTCGGCAACAAGGGCAAAACTCTGTCTCAAAAAAAAAAAAAAAAAGTCCAGAGTAGGCAAATCTATAGAGACAGAAAGTAGATTAGTTTAGTGAGCACCTAGGGATTGGGGAACTTGCTGGGGTGATGAGGAGTGACTGATAATGGTAAGGAGGTCTGTGGAGGATGAAGAAAATGTTCTAAAATTAATTGTCATGATGGTTGCACAACTCTATGACTATCCTAAAAACCACTGAATTGTATGTTATATAAATTACATACTAATTTAATTGAGAGAGAGAGAAGCAAGGTACTTCCCAGTCTTTGAGCCATGCAAGCCTGTGTTGAATACCAGCTTCGTCACTTACTGGCCCTGAGGTTTGGGGCATAGAACCTCTCTAAGGCTCTGTGTCCTTATCTATAAACTAGGGATCTACATACCTACTGTGCAGGGTTGTTGAATAAGATCATGTGTGCAAACTGCTTAATAAGTTTATTAGAGCATAGAAAAGACACTCGGCCTTAGATGCTAATAGTAATGCTAATAATAGTGGATGTGTCTGATACACCCCAGAAGGCTTTCCATTCGCCCATTCATTCAATAAATACAAGGCCCACCCTGTGTCTGACACTGCTCAAAGTGCTGGGGATACATCAGTGAACAAGTCAAAGTCTTGCTGGTATGAAACTGACACTCTAGCAGGGGGAGGAATAATTAACAAATAGGCAGACATGGCAAATACCAGATGGGGACAGAGAGCCACCTCCAGGCCTGCTCCTCAAAGCAGCTCACTTTCGTATTGTGCATATTTGGCTTTTAAATAAGGTTTTGTTTGAATCTACAACCCTCAAGCCTTAAACAATGCGTTTCAAAACCTCTGCCCACTCTATTCCCAAGAAATTGCAAGCTCCACATTGGGACATACACGGTATCTCAGGCGTAACTGTTCTTTTCTAGTTGATCCTAATGATGTAACTTCAAACAGGCCCCCCTCCCAAATCCTACGAAATTGAATTTTCTGTCACCTTCAGTGAAAATTATGCTTCCTAGCAAATGCAATTCCAACTAGTCATCGAGATTCGTGTCACTAATGGGGCTTCATGTCTTTCTGATTCAGTTTGAATCTTTTGAAAATGCCTTGATTAAATTTGGATCTTCCAAAAATGTCAGTGACTTTGATTCAGAAAGTGTGAATTCTGAGCAAGTTTGCCAAGTGTAGGACGCTTCTCTTCATCACACATTCACTTTCTTCAGTGACTAAGGCCTATGTCTTACACAGATGGGTACATTTTTGGCCTGATGGCTGAGGAGGAACACTCGCCAGAATTAGCTGCCCGTGTCCCTCTGTCTCGCAGGTTCACTGTGCCGTGTAGGTAACGTCATGCCCAGGTCTCCTCAGTCTCTTGAACACGTCTGCAGAGACATGTTCTAAGCTTACTGGGCAGATGCTCCATTAGGAAGAGATGCAGGGACATTGCAGCAACATCTGCCAGAAGTTGTGCTTGGCTGCAAGAAAGCACTTCTCAATTTCCAACAGTCCCTGCAGCCTCCTCTCCCTTCTCATCTCAGTCCTGATCACACGGCAGATGGATGGGCTGGGATTCTCTGCTGTGATGCATTTGGCATTGGCTGACAGAGCAGACACAATGGCAGTGCCCTCTGGGAAGCAACATAAAGAGCTGATTGTTGTATTTTCTGACAGATAATAGGGGAGAAAGATGTGAATAAACCAGGTGCACTTGTCCTTTAACAGACTGATAATGGTGACAGAAAACACCCTAGTGGCCATGGAAACAAAGAGTTGGGACAGGAATAAGAATGGAACTGTGGGGAGATTTCAACGAGTCCCTCTGTGTGTTGCTGGAAGATACTTGGAAATGTTTGCTGCATTTCCTCATGCATCCCAGTTCTTCCTCAGCCCCAACAGCAAAGACTTCCAGCAGGGGAGGGTTGATACAGCAGGGATGGGAGAAGAAGGGAGTCAAAATCTTGGCTTGGCTTTTGAATTTGGAAAGTCAACTTTGAGTTGTAAGAACCCAAAGGAAATTTACAGGTAACCTAGAAACTTCCAAAGCCTGAGATATAGATCAGGGCTAGTTTTGCCTGTTTCAGAAGAGAGGAAGTTTCTCAGGGCAGAGGTGGGGAGAGAATGATAAGGGGCAGCAAGAGAGAAAGAAAATAGGAGCTTCCCTGAAAATGGCCCTGCTCCCCAACCCACCCACCTGTCACCTATAGGGGATGAAGAATACAGCAGAGACCTCAGATGGGTGCAGAGTGGGGTGGGGGATCCTAGGGACCATGCCTAGAGCTGCCAGATAAAATGCAATGTTTGGGGCTGGGCACGGTGGCTCACGCATGTATTCCCAGCAGTTTGGGAGGCTGAGGCAGATGGATCACTTGAGGTCAGGAGCTTGAGACCAGCCTGGCCAACATGGTGAAACACCCCCTCTACTGAAAATACAAAAATTAGCTGGGCATTGTGGTGCATGCTTGTAATCCCAGCTACTTGGGAAGCTGAGGCAGGAGGATCGCTTGAACCTGGGAGGTGGAGGTTTCAGTTTGCCAAGATTTTGCCACTGCACTCCAGCCTGGGTGACAGAGCAAAACTCCGTCTCAAAAAAAAAAAAAAAAAAAGCAATATTTGGGACATACTTACAATAAAAAACTACTTATCATTTACCTGAAATTCAAATTTAACCGGGTGATATGTATTTTTATTTGCTAAATCTGGCATCCCGATTTGCACCTCCTTTCTAGGGGAAACCTAAAGAGCCTCCTCACCCCAGCAGGTGAGGAAGACAAAGACAAAGAAGGGATGCTGGGGAGAGAAACCATGGGGTGCCTGGCGGAGCCTGCGACAGGAGAAGGAAAAGCTCTGCCTCCGAGGAAGCATGAGACTCCACTTCTGGGTGAGGGCTTAGAAGTCGAAATGAGGAGGACGCAGTTGCCACCTGCAGGGAGCATTCCATGGGCGTCAGAGGGGTGACAGTCTCATCAGACAACACCAGTAGGGATTGATAGGGTCATGCAGACAAGATTGCACATGCATGCACACACACCATGTGCCTCCACACAAAAACAATAAAAGTCCATACTTACTGAGCACTTGCTATCCCAGGAACTGTTCACAGAACTTGATGCTTACTATTTTCTAAGTGCATTATATTCTCTTCTGTCAGCTCTTCTAATCCTTGCAACAGTCCTATGAGGTAGGCATTTTTATCTCCATTTTCCTCATGAGGGAACAGAAGCAAAGAAGTCATGTGAGTATCCCAGACTCACCTAGTTGGCAGGTGGCAAAACTGGAGTGTGAGCCCAGCAGTTTGGTTCCTGAATCTGTACCCTTAAACTTCCATACTCTGCAATCTGTATCACTTGGGGTTGAGTGTGACCGCCAGTAACCAAAAACCCCAATTCGCAGTGGCCAAAAAACAGAATTTTATTTTATTTTGTTAAACAACAACAACAAAATTCCAGAGGCAGGCAGGTCAGGACTGTTGTAACAGTTCCATAAACTCCTTCTAGAATTCCCTCTGCGTTCACTACAGGTGACTTTCAAACTTGTGGTCCAAGAGGGCTGCTGGAGCCTCAGCCATTATATATGTGTTCCAAGCAGCAAGAGGGAGGAAGGAGGAAAAAGAGCAGTTCTTTCCCTCTTCTGGAAAGTCACATATGCCATCTCTTAGTGACACAGTCTCATCTTGCTGCAAGAGAAGCTGGAGTAAGTAATCACTTGGCTGATTGGCAGTGTGCCCAGCTACAATCAGGAATAAAAGAAGAAAATGACTGTTGAGAATTGATAGCATTCCCTGTTACACAGCCTCTGGAATTTTAAAGTCCCTGGAATTACAGGTCTGTAGTAGATTTTACCGCTGCCCAAATCTCTCCCCCAGCTCACCATGGATGGAGCCAACAAAGTAGGGTGTGCGGCTTCTCAAGGTATCTGCAAAGGGCTGAGGAGGCTGGAGGCTGAGATACAGAGAAGTTCCCAGGAATCTGCCCCCAATTCCTCTACCTCCCATTTTGAAGCAAATCACTGTTCTGATTTCTATCACGATAGGTTAGTTTGCATTTTCTAGAGCTTCATATAAATGGGATCATAGAGCATAACCTCTTTTGTGTCTGGGTTCTCTCATTCAGCATTATGTCTGTGAGATTCATTCCTGTGGGGTGCATCAGTCATTCATTTCTTCTTATTGCTGTGAGGTGTATTCCATTACAGGAATACACCATAATTTGTCCATTCATCTGTTGAGGAACACCTAGTGTGTTTCCAGTCTTGAACTATTATGAATAAAAGTCTCACGAATATTTTTGCACAATACTTGATGCAGATATTGCTTTTCACTGCTGTTGATTAAATGCCTAGGAGGACAATTATAGGACAGATTGACCTAAGTTATAAGGCAAGTAAACACTTAACTTTTTATGTAACTGTCAAGTAATTTTCTGAAGTGGTTGTAGCATTTCACACTCCTCCAGGCGGTCTATGAGTGTTCCAGTTGCTCCACATGGTGAGTTCTCAGAGGAGTCCCAAGGGCTGGCACCATATCCTTACCTGGGCCTTGAGGGCCTGGTCCTGGCTAGGTCAGCACATGGAGCTCCAGCCTGGGAGGCTGTGGCAGTGTCTCCTGCAGGGCAACCACAGCAATGCATGGGCTGAGGGATTCCAGAGCAGGAACCCGCTGCAGCAGCCTTGTGATGTGAGGGCAGTGCAAGGCAAAGACATTGCCAGTACCATGGAGATGGTGAGCCCACCACAGCGAGTGCTCAGGAGTCTCCTGCCATCACTGGCGTCAGCAGTAGTCTGCCAGGAATGCAGGAACACATCAAGATGTGTGAAGGGGGATTAGGCGATGCATTTTGGACACTCAGGATGGGCACCAAAGGGAAGTAATGGCCCCAGAAGAGTGCCAGCAATGCCTCCCTCGCAAATCCCCACATATTCTAAGCAGCCAGGCTGCAGGGCTGCTTCTCATTTGGAGTGGAAGTAATTTGCAAGAGTGGTGGGAGCTGTTTCTC
Source organism: Pan troglodytes (assembly GCF_028858775.2). Taxonomy (NCBI): domain Eukaryota; kingdom Metazoa; phylum Chordata; class Mammalia; order Primates; family Hominidae; genus Pan; species Pan troglodytes. Next base: position 46,455,237 of record NC_086015.1, read on the forward strand.
CCAGTTGCAGAAAATATTAACGTCTTGTGGAAGACTCTTTCAGCAGAATCTTAGGTCCATGGGTCACAAAGTCTGGAAAGTTGACAAGGCTTTGGGGTGGTGTGATGAAGAAGCATCTCTCTTTGTATTTTTTCTGATTTTGCTGTCTTCCTTCTTCAACAGAAAACACGTACTCTGCCATGGGCTGTAACTAGTGACAGCAACATGGGAGCCGACCAAAACACCCACTGGTGTTAGATGTGGTATAGCCAAGCAGTTATACAAGAGAGCTCTGAAGTGGACTTACTGGGTTCAAATCCCAGCTCTGCCTTACATTATCTGCATGATGTTGGACAAGTTGCTGAGCCTCTATGTGCCTCAGTTTCCCCACCTAGAAAATGAGGATAACAGGGTATGTTTCGCAGGCTTTTCTGAGGAATAAATGAATTAATAGATGTAAAGATCTTACAGCAAGCCTAAACCTAAACATAACAAGCCTCAGTAAATTATGATTCTGGAAGATTGAAGCTTAGCTTGAAAGCTGCTACAATGACACAATTAGTTCTGACAACTACACAAATTTATCAGTATAGAGGAAGAATCTGAGGCACAAATCCAGCCCCTTATCCAAGGCCTACAACCACTAAGTGACAAAGCAGTAATTCCCATTTTATTGGGTAGCTCCAAAGCTTGGGCTCCATTCCTCATGCCCCTCTCCTTTTATTACACGGATTTCCTAAAGCCTTAGGAACGTGGCACCACTGCCACCTACTGGTGTTGCTGCCACATGGCCCATGGCTGGGGCTCTCACTGAAGCCAATGGGACAGAGATGGAAAGGGTGTGCTCAGAACAGAGGACTGCCACAGGGCAGACTGATCAGTGGAATGCGACAGGGTCCCAAAGGCTCTCTGGAAATCTTGTACCCAGAGGGCTTGGATTGTAATCTGAATCTGATCGCGGGATCAATCTCTCCTTCAAAGAAAGGCACTTTGAGATCAATGTTGGCCAAGGTTTGTATGTGTTGCTAACACATTGTAAATAAAAAAATATCTGATATAGTTTGGCTCTGTATCCTCACCCAAATCTCATCTCTAACTGTAATCCCCACATGTCAAGGGAGGGACCTAGTGGGAAGCGATTGGATCATGGGAACAGATTTTCCCCGTGCTGTTCTCGTGATAGTGAGTGAGTTCTCATGAGATCTAATGGTTTAAAATTGTGGTACTTCCCCCTTCTCTCTCTCTCTCCTGCCACCTTGTGAAGAAGGTGCTTGCTTCTCCTTCTTCTACCATGATTGTAAGTATCTTGAGGCCTCCTCAGCCATGAGGAACTGTAAGTCAATTAAACCTCTTTTATTTATGAATTACCCAGTCTCCAGTAGTCCTTTATAGCAGCGTGAAAACAAACTAATATAGAAAATTGGTACTGGAAGTAGGGTTGGAGCCCCCACACAAAGCCCTCACTGGGGCACTGCCCAGTGGAACTGTGAGAAGAGGGCCACCATCCTCCAGACCCCAGAATGGTAGATCCACCAACAGCTTGGACCATGCCCTTGGAAAAGCCACAGGCACTCAAAACCAGCCCGTGAAAGCAGCCACAGGGGCTGTACCCTGCAGAGCCACAGGGGCAAAGCTGTCCAAAATCTTGGGAACCCACCCCTTGCATCAGCGTGTCCTGGATGTGGAACATGGAGTCAAAGGAGATTATTTTGGAGTGTTAAGATTTAATGAGGCCAGTGCAGTGGCTCACGCCTGTAATCCCAGCACTTTGGGAGGCTGAGGTGGGCAGATCACTTAAGGCCAGGAGTTCAAAACCAGCCTGGCCAACATGGAGACACCGTTTCTACTAAAAATACAAAAATTAGGCAGCGTGGTGGTGCCCACCTGTAATCCCAACGACTCAAGTGGGTGGCTGAGGCATGAGAATCTGGGAGGCAGAGGTTGCAATGAGCCGAGATCATGTTACTGCATTCCAGCTTGGGTGACAGTGTGAGACTGTCTCTCTCTCTCTCTGTCTCTCTCTCTCACACACACACACACACACACATACACACACAGAGATTTAATGAGTGCCCTACCAGGTTTTAGACTTGCATGGGGTCTGTGGCCCCTAAGTTTTGGCCAATTTATTCCATTTGGAACAGGAACATTTACCCAATGCCTGTACCTCCATTGTATCTTGGAAGTAACTAACTTGGTTTTTATTTTATAGGCTCATAAGCAGAAGGGACTTGCTTTGTCTCAGATGAGACTTTGGACTTGAACGTTTGAGTTAGTGCTGGAATGAGTTAAGACTTTGGGTGACTATTGGGAAGGCATGATTGGTTTTGAAATGTGAGAGGGATGTAAGACTGGGGAGGGACCATGGGCAGAATGATATGGTTTGGCTCTGTATTCCCACCCAAATCTCATCTCAAATTGTAAGCCTCATGTGTCAGGGAAGGGACCAGGTGATTGGATCATGGGGACAGATTTTCTCCATGCTGTTCTTGTGATAGTGAGTGAGTTCTCACAAGATCTGATTGTTTAAAAGTGTGCTGCCTCCCCCTTCTCCCTCTCTCCTGCCATCTTGTGAAGAAGGTGCCTGCTTCTCCTTTGCCTTCTGCCATGATTGCAAGTTTCCTGAGGCCTCCCCAGCCATGTGGAACTGTGAGTCAATTAAACCTCTTTCATTTGTAAATGACCCAGTCTCAGGCAGTTTTTAATAGCAGTGTGAAAATGGACTCATATAGTATCTGAGACAGGTCTCAATCAATTTAGAGGTTTACTTTGCCAAGGTTAAGGACCATGGCCCGTGACACAACCTCAGGAGGTCCTGAGAACCTGTGCCCAAGGTGGTTGGGTTACACTTTGGTTTTATTACATTTTAGGGAGACAGAAGTTACAGGCAAGGCATAAATCAGAACATGGAAAGTATACATTGGTTCAGCCCAGAAAGCCAGACATCTTGAAGCAGGGGGCTTCCAGGTCATAGGTGGATTTGAAGATTTCTTGAGGTTAGATAAGGGAGGTTGTGAAAACCAAGGTTCTTATCATGTAGATGATGCTACCAGGTAGCAGGCTTCAGAGAGAATAGATAGCAAATGTCTCTTATCAGACCTTAAAAGGTGTCAGACTCTGGAAAAGACCTGGTAAGGGAAAGAGATTCTCTACAGAATGCAAATTTCCCCCAAAAGAGACTGTTCAGCAGGGCCATTTTAAAACATATCAAAGAAATATATTTTGGGGTAAAATACTTCGCCTACTCTCTGTCATGTGTTACTATACTAGAGTCACATTGGAATGCGGTATCTTACTGCTACAAAGAGTCTGTTTTGCCATTATTAAGATCTCTGCTTTAATGTTAATTCTGGTCAGTTGTGCCTAAATTCCAAAGGGAGGAGGTTATAATGAGGCATGTTTGACCCTACATTCCCATCAAGACCTGAATCAGGGTTTCAGGTTTCTTTGAGATCCCCTTGGCCAAGAAGGGGTCCATTCAGTCCATTGTGGGGCTTAGAATTTTAATTTTGGTTTACAACATCAACGTGTTAGCTATTTACCAGATTACCCAGCTCTTGTGCAAGAGAAAGGTCAAGGAATTGGAACATGGGACAGGTGAGTTTTGATGAGGATGACACAGTTCAGCAGGGCTCAAAGTACAGGGCCTCACCCAGAAGGTCAGCTTTGGATGGGGGCCCTGAGGCGAAAGCCCCTTTTATAATTTTGCCTTTCTCCACCAACTTCCCCACTTGGGTGGAAGAATGGATAAAAACTCTTAATGAGACAGACAAAGCCCTCTGTGCTTTGGGTCTTGCTGATGTGTCCAGCCTCATTCTTCCCAGCCCCACCTCACACTCTAGGACAGTTCGACACTTTGGGTGGATAGTTGTGACCTGGACTACTTTTCACAAACTCATTTTCTGGGAAATGCCCTTCACCCCCACTACTAAGGCCCCTATAGTACCTACTCCAAAGAACCTTACACATTGTATCCCATGTGAATGGCATCCTATGTGAGTGGCATCCCTGGGTCACAACCCCTTAGACTACAACAGGAATGGTGCCTCTGGGCCTTGTGCAACTTGGCAAGATGTCTACTACTACCACTACCATTCACATGAGTGGACATGTGGACCTGGCCTCCAGACCATACATAGATGACAGGTTCAGTGTGAGCTTCAAAATCAAGTGGGCTGATCAGAGTGCTCTCACCCTGGAAATATGAAACTGATGTAAGAGATTCCAAGCTCAGATTGCCTGGAATCTCAAATAAAGGAGGTATCGGTGGCAGCCCCAAACTGTATGTTGTGAGTGCCCTGGCCAGTACCACCTTTTCAGGGTGGTACACCCATCCCCCAGGTGCTTATTGGCTGCTAATATGTCAAAGCTGCCCCTGTTCTGGAAAATCTCCTACTGCACAGAGCCCACCCCACCCCAAGTCAATAGCCTCAGAGGTACACAAGGGCAGTCCTCAAGGCAGGACAACTCTGCAGCAAATTTACATCCCAAAGGCCCCTCCACCTGGGTCAGGCCACCGTCCTTGCTCAACTCTGCTCCTTCCCTATCCTCCTTCTTCCCTCCATTACAGGCTTCTCCTAAACACACTACCCCAACAGATGACCCAAATCCCTGTGTTAGGCTCTACCTCTAGGGAATTCACCCAAGGCAGACATATTCTATCACATAAACTAGAAACAAAGGAAGCCAGCCTGTGGGGAGAGAGTGACAAAGTCTCTCTTCTTTTTTATTTTTATTTACTTTTTTTTTTTTTTTTTGACAATTTCTTGCTCTGTCCCCAGGCTGGGCTGCACTGGTGTGATCACAGCTCACTGCAACCTCAACCTCCTGGGCTTAAGCAATACTCCTGCTTCAGCCTCCTTAGTAGCTGGGATCACAGATGCACACCACCAGGCCTGGCTACTTTTTTTATTTTTTATTTTGTAGAGACGAGGACTCACTATGTTGCTCAGGCTGGTCTCAAACTCCTGAACTCAAGGAGGTCCTCCCACCTCGGCCTCCCAAAGTGCTGGGATTATAGGCGTGAGCCACCGCGCCTGGCTGGGAGTCTCTTCCTGACCAAACTTTAGACAGGCTCCTCTGAGCCCTCTTTTCAACAAGACCTCAACTTTGGCCTATGAAAAACTGCACACGCTCAGCACAAATACTTTCATCCACCTCCAAGCTATAAGATGTGCAAAAACACTAATATTGTTTCTAATAGCTCAAGACCACATCCATAGGATGACCCTAGACCTCTTAGTGTACTCACCTCAGAAACCTCAATGCTGCCAGAAGAATTTACTGTTTGCTCCAGACAAAACCTAGTAACAGACAGGCCCCTGAACCTCTCCCCACCTCCTCTAAGCAGTTACTTTAGAAAGCTGCTTACAGTTATGAATCCTTTCTCTTCCCCTTTAAAATGTAGCTCTTCCACCACCCCGAACTGTCTTCCCAAAGACAGGAGAGCCATCTCTTTGAAATGCAAATCTCAGCGCTCTCCCTCTCCCAACTCAGGGGGCACCTGGCTCTAACTTGTACTGCTGTGGCCTGTAGGAGGTACACATGAGATTAACAAACCCAGTCTCTGCTCCAGCCCCTGCTTGTTTCCCCTCTACTCCCTCATTCTCCCTTTAAAATGCCCAGGCATCTCTGCACAAGTCAAAGCTGAGTTCACTTCACTTGGACCCTCTTCCCTATTGCAGTGAATAAGGTCTATTCTTACCACTCTAGCTAATGTAGTGCTTTGACAAGAGAAAGAAATGGCTATGCAATGAGGAGAAAAGGTGGGAAATGGGACAACATTTCCCTGCTTCTAGGTCATTCCAAGGCACTCCTTCATCCCTGCCTTTAAGCCCCATGAGACACTTTGTGACCACATAATAAGTCCCCCATTTCTTGCTTAAGCAAACTCATGTCAGTTTCTATTACTTGTAACTAATTCAGACTTTATTAATACCTTCCCTCCTCCTGGTGTGCCCCTCTGCTCCCTGCTGTCTGCCTGGTTTATACTTAAGGTCTTTCAACACAGCTCCAGCATCAACTCCTCCTTGAAGCCTGCCCTGATAACCTGCTGTGCAGCTCCTGGCATGTGCCTCCATCACACCAGAGCCCCACTAGCACTGTTGTGCACTTTTTGGTTTACAATTACAGAAGTTCTTTGAGATAATACAGAAAACCCACTTGGCCAATAGAACTGAAAAATGTGTACTTTGATGAAAAACTATGCATTGCTTAGAACGCACTGGTCTGGGTTATCTAATTCTGATTCTATGGAAGATAATTTGCCACTCTGTATCTTATACATAACTGATAGCAATGCAAAATCGTTCTTGCTCAGAGACATGTAAATAAATTCTGTGCAGAGGAGAGATGACCCTCCCCTCTATGGAAAAGCCAGTTTTGCATCCCTTTGAACATTCATTTCAATATTTCTAAAATGTGTCTATAAATGTATCTGTTCTCCTTTTAACTGATTGCCATTTTCATAGTTTTCTCATTAATTAGCTAAGTAAAATCTTTAAGATGTGTTCATTTTTATATCTGTATAAGAGTTTTTTTTTTTAAACCAGTCTTTGAAAATTATCCTTTCACAGAATATTGGGGCCTCTGGTTTCAATTGTCATAATAAAAGCTACCGTGAACTGGATGCTGAGTGATGGGTTTTACTTTCCTCGCCTCATTTATAGTAGAGATGTCATCAATTTTGTTCACTAGTATATTCTTCAGCCCCTCAAACTGTCCCTGGCATAGAGCAAGCCCTCAAAATCCTACTGGTAACTAAATGAGGAAATCCTCTCAACCATGTCAGGCAAAGCTGCTATTGTCATCCCCATTTTAAAGATGAGGAAGCTGAGACACATAGCTGGCAGATGGCAGTGAGAATTTGAACTCTTGGGGTCTTCAGACAGAACTGAGACAAAAAAATAATCTCATTTAATTTCCTCTTACAGAAGTATGCAAATTGTCCCAAGAAGAATGCCCAACAGACTCCTCATTTCTCTCTGGCCCAAAATTATGTCACATGTCTTTCTGTGAACCAATCACCAGCAGGGGAATGAGACAAAGTTTAGACCATTAGGGTCATGCATGGAGTTGGTGCTGGGTCAAACCCTTGAGAGGGGTCTGAACAAACAGGTGGGTTCGCAGCCAGCAGTGTCTACATTAGGCAGTTTGCAGAATGAGAATCTGCCCAGGCCCCACTGGGTTCACCAGCTTAGAATTCGTTTTATTTTTGCCTTATTAAATTATCTTTTGTCATAACTTTTTACAGACATGTCAATTTCGTCAATAAGATGTATCCATTTTAGGTTCATAAAATTCAAAAAGTTTTGACCCATATACACATCTATGTAACCATCACACCAATTGCAACATGGAGCATTCACATCCCTCCAGAAAGTGCCCTGGGCAACTTCCTTGCTAATCTCCACACCCACCACCAAGCAGTTGCCAACTAGGGTTGCCTGTTCACTTCACGTAAATGAAACCACAGTGTGTGCATTTTTTAAATGCCTGGATTCTTTCACTTAAATAATGCTTTTGAAATTTGTCCATGTTTTCATATGTATCAGTAGTTTTTTCTTTTTTTTTAATCACTGAGTAGGATCTCATTGTATGAACATATACCACAAATTGTTTATCCATTTTCCTGTTATGAATATTTGTTATTTCCAGTTTGGGGTTCACAAATAAAGATGCTAAGAACATTCACATACAAGTCTTCTTAGAATCAGTTTTTAAATTGGTTTCATGGCTCAGGGATCCCAGATGATGGGTAAAATTAGTAATCTGGGCCCAATACACATGAGCAGCCCTGTCCCAGTGACTCGTGGAAGACTGTTTCCACCCAGGGACCATTTCTGGACAGGATCCTAGGCTGGCAGGCTGAAATACCATTCTATTTAGGGCATCTCAGGCAAGATAGCAACATCCCAGCTGTAAGTCTGACTCCCTGACATACTGTCGTAGGACTCTTTCCTTAGTTCAGCTAAAGACAGGGATCCTTATCACACAGCCATGAAAAATTAGGCTTGCTCACAGTTTGAGGGGTGAGGAGGGCAGGGTTTTAATGGATTTTGAAAGGAAAAGAAAGGGAAACAGGGACTTTCCACAAAGCCAGAGTTCTGCTAGTGTGCTTCCTGCCTGGCAGATTGAATCCCAGGTTCCATCCAGGAAGAGGGGGGACCAGGCTCCTCCCCACTGCAAATAGCAAGAGCTTCTGTGGCTCCACCCCAGTGCACACTCCTCCCAGTGAACAGGCTGGTTGGAGTTTTTCTGGGAACCCCTTTGCACTTGGCTGTTTCAATACCCAGGGAGAGCCCTGGGACCCTTCCCTGGAAAGAGATTATGCACCCTACCTCCTGAGGTAGGTATTCAGTGCACATCCACCCACCTCCTGGGGGTCACACACCTTCAACTCAGTTCACCACTGTGGCTGTGGATGCTAGGACCCAGTATTTTTTTCTTTTCTTGTTTTCCTTTACATTCAGCTAGAAAACCTTCACCTGTTTAGTCATTCATTCACTAAATATTTATTAACCACTTGCCAGGCATTGGGAATGTAAAAAAGATAAAACATAAACAAAAACCAAATCCTGTGTTGAAGGTAGACTGAAGGGCTACTCTCTGGAATGCAACAAGGTAGATGATGTCTAGAGAAGACTGCATGACTGCATTTCTTTTTTTTTTTTTTTTTTTTTTTTTTGAGGCAAAGCAATCTCAGCTCACTGCAATCTCCGCCTCCCAGGTTTAAGTGATTCTCCTGCCTCAGCCTCCCAAGTAGCTGGGATTGCAGATGTGTGCCACTATGTCTGGCTAATTTTTGTATTTTTAGTAGACACGGGGTTTCACCATGTTGGTGAGGCTGGTCTCAAACTCCTGACCTCAAGTGATCTGCCTACCTTGGCCTCCCAAAGTGCTGGGATTACAGGTGTGAGCCACCACACCCACTCAGAGAAGACTGCATTTCTCAGCCTCCTTGTAATTGTTTTGGGGTCATATGACGAGTTCTGACTGATTAAATATGGGTAGTGTGAAATATGAACAGAAGTGACGTGTAACGTTTCTGGGCTGAGGCAATTAAAGTTCCATGCACAACCTTCCAGTCTCTCTTTTCTTGGCCATTGACCACCAGGCCCAGATATAGTAACTAAAAAATGGCGGTGCCTCAGTTAGCCTCAGTTCCTGAGTGACTGTGTAGCAGTTACTGCCAATATTGCACCTGTCCCTGCATATTGGCAGATGGGATGCCAATTGGCATAGACTTTTGTTGGGTTAAATCACTGATATTTGAGGGATTTTTGTTACCACAGCATAACCCCCAGCCAGTCTTAATGTAGAAAATTAGTACCAGAAAAGGATACTGTTGCAATGTGCATGGTGCACCTGCCTCTATCATGGTGGCCAGTGTCTTCCTGCTAGTGTCTTCACCTGAGTTAAGCCAAGCCCTCCTTCCATGTCCCTCATTATGACTTCTCAGTCTTTCATTTGGTCAACCTGAGTCCCCTAAAAAAACAACAAAGCCACAAAAATGCTTTCTTTTCTTTTCTTTTCTTTTTTTTTAAAACTACTCTGTCACCCAGCACCTAGGCTGGAGTCCGATGGCACAATCTTTGTTCACTGCAGCCTCAACCTTCCAGGCTCAAGCAACTCTTCCACCTCAGTCTCTCAGATAGCCGGGACTACAGGCACACACCACCATGCTTGGCTAATTTTTTTTTTTTTTTTTTGTAGAAACAGGGTTTCACCATGTTGCCCAGGGTGGTCTCAAACTCTTGGACTCAAGCGATCTGCCTGCCTCAGCCTCCCAAAGTGCTAGAATTACAGGTGAGAGCCACCTCATCCAGCCAAAGGTTTCCTTTTGACATGGTACCACCAGCTGGATGTCAGTTTGAGATAACGCTATATAAAAACATTTAGGCCATTACATTCAAGGTTAATATTAATATATGAGCTTTTGTTCCTGTCATAGTGTTGTTAGCCAGTTGCTTTGTAGTCTTGATTGTGTAGTTGCTTTATAGGATTCATGGGATATGTGCTTATGTGTGCTTTTGCGGTAGTGAGTATCATATCATTCTTTTGTTTCCTGGTTTAGAACTCCCTTAAGCATCTCTTGTAGGGCTGGTCTGGTGATGATTAATTCACTCAGCAATTGCTTGTCTGGGAAATACTTTATTTCTTTTTTGTTTATGAAGCTAGTTTGGTCGGATATAAAATTCTTGGCTGGCACTCACACTTTACTTTGGACACAGACATTGGACCTGGACCTTGGACCTTGATTTATCCAATTCCTTTGACATAAGCTTAGAGCTGGAACTTGGATCTACAACTAAACCTTGGATGTGAATTTGGATCTTAGTTCTGCTCCTTGAACCTCATCCTTGGGCCTGGATTGGGCCAGAACCTTAAACATGACCTTAGACCTGGACAGTGGTCATGGACTTGACCCATGGGCTGATAATATTAAGCATCTGTATTAGTCTATTCTCACACTGTATAAAGATACTACCCAAGACTGGGTAATTTATAAAGGAAAGAAATTTAGTTGACTCACAGTTCTGCATGGCTAGGGAGGCCTCAGGAAACTTACAATCATGGTGGAAGGCAAAGGAGAAGCAAGCACCTTCTTCACAAGGTAGCAGGCAAGAGAGAGCATGTGTAAGGGGAAGAGCCCCTTATAAAACCATCAGATCTCACGAGAATTCACTCATTATCACAACAACAACATAGAGAAAACTGTCCCCATGATCCAATCACCTCTCTCCCTCAACATATGGTCCCACCCTCAATATGTGGGGATTAAAATTTGAGATGAGATTCGGGCAGGGACACAGAGCCAAACCATATCATTCCAACACTGCCCTTGCCCCAAATTTCATATCTTTTCACATTTCAAACCCAATCATGCCTTCCCAACAGTCCCCCAAAGTCTTAACTCATTTCAGCATGAACTCAAAAGTCCACAGTCCAAAGTCTCATCTGAGGCGAGGCTACAAGCCTGTAAAATCAAAAACAATTTTGTTCCTTCCAAGATACAATGGGGGTACAGGCACTGGGTAGGTACACCAATTCCAAATGGAAGAAATTGGCCAAAGCAAAGGGGCTACGGGCCCCATGCCAGCCCCAAATCCAGCGGGGCACTCCTTAAATCTTAAAGCACCAAAAGGATCTCCTTTGTCTTCATGTCTCACACCCAGGGCACACTGATGCAAGGGGTGGGCTCCCATGGCTTTGGGCAGCTCCTTCGCAGGCTGGCATTGAGTGCCTGTGGCTCTTCTGGGCACACATTGCAAGCTGTCAGTGGATCTACGATTCTGGGGGCTGGAGGACAGTGGCCCTCTTCCCACAGCTCCACTAGGCAGTGCCCCAGTGGGGACTCCAACCCCACATTTCCCTTCCACACTACCCTAGCAGAGGTCCTCCATGACACCTTGATTTCAGATTTCTACCCTCCAGAACTATAAAAGAATAAATTTAAGCTACTCAGTTTGTGGTACTTTGTTACAACAGCACTAGGAAATTAATATAGTTTATTTTCTGAATTAATTGAAGTGATCATATGTTTGCTTTTGGCTAGTCTGTTAATAAGCTGAATTACATTGATCAGTAGAATTTGCAGCAATGTCACTTCTTTTATTCCTGATGTTGGTAATTTGTTATCTGCTATCTTTTTTTTTCAATCTGGTTAGAGAATTATTAATTTTATTGATCTTCTCAAAGAACCAGCTTTTGGTTTTGTTGATTTTCATTGCTGATTTCCTGACTTATATTTCATTTGTTTCTTCTCTGATATTTATTATTTTCTTTTTTTCTGCTTAAAGTTTAATTTTTTTCTTCTATGATATCTCAAGTCATTAACTGGAGACTTTCAAATTAATGAATTTAGGTGTTTTAGTGATATAAATTTCTCCCTAAATACTGCGTTAGCTCTATCTGACACACCTTGATATATTGTGCTTTCATTTTCATTTAGTTCTAACTATATTATAATTTTCTTTATGATTTCTTCTTTTCCCATGTTCTATTTAGGTTCCAAATATTTGGTATTTTTAAGACACCTTTTTGTTATTTACTTTAAATTTAATTCCAATGTGGTCAAAGAATATACTTTGTATGATTTAAATTATTCTGAATTTGTCTGGACTTGTTTTATAGCAGAGTGTGGTAGATCTTGGTAAATATTCCATGTGCACTAGTAGGAAATATGTATTTCTACTGTTTGGGGGTGGAATGCCCTATTAATATGAATTACATCAAGTTGTTTGACAATGTTTTTCAAGTCTTCTATATCCCTGTTAATTTCTTTTATTGAGAGAAGGATGCTGTGATAGACAGAATAGTAGCCTCCAAACATGCCCATGCCCTGCTTCCCAGAACTTTTGAATGTATTACTTTACATGGCAAAAGTGACTTTGCAGATGTCATTAAGGTTACAGACCTTGAGATAGGGAGATTATCCTGGATTGTCCAGGTGGGCCCAGTATAATCACATGAGCTCTGAGAAGAGCCCTTCTCAGATGTGATCAGAGGAAAAGGTCAGAGAAATGCAACATTACTGGCTTTGAAGATGGAGGAGGGGGAGCATGAGCCAAGGAATACTAATGGCCTCTATAAACTGGGAAATACAAGGAAATAAATTCTCCCCCAGAGTCTCCAGAAGGTAATGAGGTCCAGAAAACTTTCATTTTAACCCAGAGAGACCTGTATCATACTTTTGACTTAAAGAACGTTATAAGATCAGTAAATATACGTTTTTTCAAGCCACTAACTTTGTGGCGATTTGTTTCTGCAGCAATAGAAAACTAATACCGTCACAATCTCTATCGTTGTGGATTTGTCTATTTCTCTTTGCAGTTCTCTCAGTTTTTGCTTCATGCATTTTGAAGCTCTATTATTAGGAGTATAAATTCTTAGGATCATTTGACCTCTTTGTCATAAAAAAAGATCTTCCTTATTCCTGCTATTAGTCTTTGCTCTGAACTCAAATTCATCTGATATTACTTCAATTATTTAGCATGGTGTATCTTTTTCCATCTTTTAACTTTAAACCTATTTTTGTCTTTACATTTAAAGAAGTCTTTTGTAGGCAGATTTTTTAAAATTAATCCGGTTTGGCAATCTCTGCCTTCTAGTTGAGCTGCTTAGATAATTTACATTTAATGTGATTATATAGTTGGGCTTCTATTTGTTTCATCTGTGCCTTGTTACTCTTTTCTTCTTTTTCTACATTTTTAGATTAAGCATTTTTATGGTTCAATAGTTATCTCCTTGGTTAGCTCATTGTTGTGTTATTTTATGTATGCTTTGTGGTTTATAGTATATTTAATTTATCACAGAATAATTTCTGGTGATATTATACCACTTTGCATGCAGTATAGAACCTTACAATAGAATGCCAGTCTGAGGAACTTGGAAAACCACTCCCACAGAGAAACATCCATTAGATTGGTCAAGATTAGCAAATATAATCATTCAAAGTCTCTGAAGAGTGGCCAAAGGGCTTACAACAAATTGAGAAGCATTTATTTAACAAAATCAGTGGAAACATGGTAAATAATGTAATATAGTAAATAAGGTTTATGCTGCACAATGGGGGAAGAGGCTATTCCTAGAACCCGGGTAATTCCTACGGACCCTTCAGGGCCGCCACGTACAGTGTAAAAGTTCAGAGAAGACTACAGTAACTCTATACAAGCAAGGCAATAAGGGTTCAACTCCCTCAAGATGAAGGCTGGACTACCCAACGAGTCAAAATCCATATAAAAGGCTGGTTAAGGCCATAAGAACATAGAATGGGTGCTAGAAGAAGAAATCCATCAGTGAAAACTATGGCCATTACAGAAACAGACACTGAACCTACCACATTTTCTTCCTAAGGGGCCGTGTATTAATATATAATGATACAATTTAATTTATTTTCCTCATCCCCTCTTCCTTTACATCACTGTTATATGGAGTCTGATGGTTGTAGATAATCCTACAGTTCAGACCTTAGGTTGTGGAATATTGAAACAAAATAATGACAGAACTACAAGAACAAACATCCATCATGCAGAGATCCAGGATTTTGAAGGGATACAGTTACTGATAAAACACTAGGTTAAGCCTTCTTTGGAGGGGCATACAGTTGACCCTTGAACAATATGGAGGTTAGAGACGTTAACCACTTGCGTAGTTGAAACTCCATATATAACTTTTGACTTCCCTAAAACTTAACTACTAATAGCCTACTATTGACTGGAAGACTTACCAATAACATAAACAGTTGATTAACACATATTCTGTATATGTATTATATACTGTATTTTTATAATACAGTAAGCTACAGAAAAATGTTATTAAGAAAATCATAAGGAAGAGAAAATATATTTGATATTCATTAAGTGGAAGTGGATCATCAGGAAGATCTTCATCCTTGTCATCTTCAGGTTGAGTAGGCTAAGGAGGAGGAAGAGAAGGGGTTGGTCTTGCTGTCTCAGGGATAGCAGGGGAGGAGGAGGTGGAAGGGGAGACAGTGGAGACAAGCACACTTGGTGTAACTTTGTGGAAATACATCATAATTTCTGTCTGACATTTTTGCTTTTTCATTTCTCTAAAGATGTTTCTATATGGTATCAATTCTTCTTCCATCATTTGCTTTGGTTTCAGTGCCCCATCATAGAAGGGTCTATGTCATCAAATAAGTCAAATGCCGTCTTGTTTAATCAAAATCCTTCTACCAGATCATCTATTGTCAATTTGTTTTCTGGCACTGCTTCTTCTATGTCTTCTTCCTCATCATCTGACACTGGTTCAGAAGCATTCATCTTCATTAGTCGTCTTCTGTTAATTCCTCTAGTGTAGTGTCTGTCAGCTCGTGAATTTCTCCAACATCCATATCTCTAAACTCTTCATCCTCTACCTTCTTGCCATATCCACAATCTCTTTTATGATTTCCTTGATTGGCTCTGTCATAAATTCTGTGAAATCTTGCACATCTGGACACAGATTTCTCTAGCAGGAATTTATTGTTTTGGGCTTGATAGATTTCACAGCTTTTACTATGACAACAATGACATTTTCAATGGTGTAATTAATCCGTCCAGATTTTCTTGAGGTTCTCTTCCATAGCATTGACAATCCTTCCCATAGAATACTATATGTAATGCAACTTAGTTGTCCTTATGCTTGTCTCATCTAGAAGCTGAATTAGAGACATTGTGTTTGGGGGCAAGTAGACCACTTGGACATCTTCAGTGTTGAACTCATGGGTTCACCCAGAGGTGGCCAAGGAGCATTGTCTGATAGTGAAATAACTTTAAAATGCAGTCTCTTAATGGCAAGGTACTTCCTGACTTTCAGGGACAAAGCATCAATGGAATCAATCCAGAAAAAGTGTTCTCATTGTCCAGGCCTTCTTGTTGTACAACCAAAAGACTGGCAGTTGGAGTTTATCTCTTCCCTTCAAGGCTCTAGGGTTAGCAGCTTTATAGATAAGAGCACTCCTAATCATAAACCTGATTGCATTTGCACAAAACAGTAGCATTAGCCTATCCCTTCCTGCCCTAAATCCTGGTGCCCACTTCTCTTTCTTACTAATAAATGCCCTTTGTGGCATTTTTTTTTTTTTTTTTACAGAATAGAGTACTTTCATCTGCATAAAAACCTATTCAGGCAGATATCCTTTCTCCTCAGTGCTTTTCGTGATGGTGCCTGGGAAGTTCTCTGCTGCCTCTAAGTTGGCAAAAGCTGCTATTCCTGTTATTTTGACATTTTAAAGGCCAAATCACTTTCTAAAATTATCAAATCATCCTTTTTTGCCATTAAATTCTCAGGCTTTAGATCCTTCCTTTTGCTTTAAGTTGTCATATAATGACTTCGCTTTTTCTTGAATCATATTAGAGTTTATAGGATATGCCTTTTTATAGCAATCCTGCACCCACATAAGAGCTGCATTTTCAACATGAGATAACAACCTGTTTCACAGTAAGTCCAAGGTTTTCACACCTGTTGGCACAGCTGGCACGATGACTTCACTATTTTTACAATAGTCCTTACACTGGATTCATTCATTTTAAAATGGTGGGCAGCCAGAGCTGCAGACCTCAATCCATGGTGCATATTTTTCGACTTTTTCAATTCAACTTTTTCTTGTAATGTCATGCCTTTTCTCTGCTTTTTAGGAGCACTTCCAGCGTCATTAGTGGTACTTTGTATGTGTCCCATGGTGTTATTCAAAGTTTATAATGTTGCACTAACCATGATGAAAAATACAGGAGAACTCCAGGAGATCACTTTTTACTGCAAAATGCAATTTGCTCGAGGGTTGAATCTTCATGTGAAGATGCTTAGCATCACACAGTGTTTTAAGCAGATCCTTACAACACTTGAGGTCACTGCAACTGCAACAGGAGGTGGTTACGAAATTACTACAGTAATACAGTATGTATCATGGTTAATTTTATGCAGTTATGATTTAATATTGCATCTTTACTTTTGAATTTATCCTGACTGTGAATAGCAACATGTGCAGTCTGTGTGTGTAAGTTGTAATAAATTTTAACTTTTTATAATAGATTTGTGTACATTTTATTGTAGTAAATGATAAAATAGATGACTATCTACATACTAGTCTTGAACCTTCAAATAAAACTTTGAAACTAGAATTAGGATATGGTCCTGGACTTTAAATCTTGGATATGGACGTCAGACATAAACCTTGAACCTGGACCCCAAGGATAAACTATGGATCTTTTACCTAGAAATTGGACTATGGCATCAGATCTGGACCTTGGACATAAACCTGAACTGACCTTGAATGAAGGCCTTGGAAGTGAACATAAAATCTCCAACCACCATGACACTTGACTTGGATGTTGGACCTTAAGCTATGCTTAGATTTATCCAGGACCTCAAACCTGACTTTAGACCTGCACCTGGGTATTAGACCTGAAAAAATTGACTTGGAATTTGAACCTGTACTATAGATCTTGACCTGAACCTCAGACATAGACTTGTCCTTGATATCTGGACTTTATACTTTCACCTTAGACTGGGATTTGGCCAGATCATTGGACCTGACCATGGACCTGGACTTTAAAAACTGGACCTTAAACCTGGATCTCAGGCCTGAATATGAATCTTGGATCTGGATCTTGGACCTTGCTTTGAAATGCACATAGGACCCAACCTAAGGCATGAAACTTTGCTCTTAACTTAGACCATGAAACTGAATTTTGGACCTGGACCTAGACTTTGGCATTGGACCTGGACATTGCACCTAGAACTTACACCTGGACCTCAAACCTGGGTAAGAATTTTGGACCTGGATCTTGGACCTTTCTTTGAACTCATATTAGACCTGATCTTGGGCCTGGAACCTGAACTTTGGATGTGGATCTAGACCATTGGATCCAGGGTACTGAATCTAGGTTTTGGACTTTAGAAATGGATTTTGGACCTTGAACCTAGACCTCAAAACATGGACCTCCCTATTGCTTTGTAGAAGAAATTATAATGAACATAAGCATTTCTAAGCAAAAAATCTAAAATTAAAAAAAAGTCATTCCTCTCAATTACACTGTTGAATTCTAGCAGCATTTGTGAAAATCAGCTAAGACTCACATAGAGTTCACAGAAGTTCCTATTGCAAGTTACAGTGAGTTAAAGTGAATCTAAACAATATTTGTGTGAAAAGGTCTATTATCACATATTATTATTATCAAAAGTACTTTCTTATTCAAGTTAGAGCCAATTAAGATGAATCAGATAAGTGTGAAAACAAGCAGTTTCCCCAAATATATAAACAAGCCCAGTCTTGTACATTCTTCTCAAAAGTATGTTCTTGCTGAAAATTAAATAAAATCAGGTGTACTTGCTCAATAAGAAAGAAAACAAGTTCAGAATCAGAATCAAAGTTAAAACTTTAGTTCCAACATCAAAATCATGGTCCAAAGTCAAAATAAAAGGTCTAGATCCATGTCCAATTTCTCGTGTATAAGGTCTGGTCTAACGTCCAATGCAAAGCCAAATCCAAAGTTCAAAGTCCTGGCTCACAGTCTAGATCCAGGTTGAAGTTCTAGGTGTGAGGTCCAAGTCCAAGGTCCACATCAAAGTTCTCATAGCCATATCCAGAGCCATGTCAGGTTCTGGTCAAGGTCCTAGTCTAAGGTCCAGAGCTGAGTTTGGGTCCAAGTTTCCAGGTTGACTTTGAAGTCCTAATCCCAAGTCCAGTTCCAAGTTGGAGGTCCACATTCAAATGCAAGCTCAATGCAGGTCAAGGTTCATGTCCTGGTATAAGGCCCAGATACATGTACAGGCCCATCATCCATGTGCAAGTCCAATTTCCATGTTTAAGCTCAGGTCCAATGTCTAGATCAAAACAAGGTCAAAGATCCAGGCCAAAGGTCTATATTCAGGTCTAATTTCCAGGTATAAGTTCAGGACAAAGAAGCAAATAAATGTCAAAGTCTGAGGTCAAGGTCCAAACTTTAGATCCAAGGTCTAAGTTCAAAGCCAAGGTTCAAGGTTCAGGTCTGAGGTTCTGGTCAAGGCCCAAGACTGATTTCCAAGATCCAAGTCCAGTTCCACATCTGAGGTCCAGATCCAAATGCAGGTTTACTGTAGAAGGGCAAGGACAAGGTCTAAACCTCAGGTCCTGGTCTAGGTTTAACTTAATATGTAAATGTTAGATCTAGACTCAGGTCCAAGATCCAGGTCTACTGGCAAATCCAAGGATATGAAAAAATCCATGACTAAATTCCAGATTCAAAATTCATATCCTAAGTCAGTTCCAGGTCCAGGTCAGAATTCCAGATCTGAGGTCCAAATCCAAGTTTAGAAGTCCAGATCTAAGATCCAAAATACAGCTCTAGGTTCCCATTCTTAATCTAAGACCCAGGTCCAGTTCAAATCCACATTATAAATCCAAGTTCTTTCAACATCTGAGACCAGATCAAAGTCAGGGTCTAAGTCCAGGTCCAAGGCTCAGGCCCACAGTCTTGGTTGAGGATCAAGTTTTAGCACCAAGTTTTAAGCAAGATCATGTTCAGGTCCTCCAGGTCTGAGCTCAAAGATCCCAAGGTCAAATGTCAATGCCCAAGATTCAAGTCCCAAATCCAGGTTCATGACCAAGAATGAGATCTAAAATCAAGTCCCAGCTCATGGAAAAATTCAAATCTAAGTTGAGATCTTATGTTCAGTCCAAGATCTAAATCCATGTACATAGTCTAGGCCAAGGCCTAAGGTTTGTGACCAGTTCAAAGTCTGAAGTCCAGACACAAGATTCAGATCCAACAATCAGGTCCTGATGCAAGATGCTGGCATAAGACCAATGTCTAGGTCTGAGACATATTTCCAGCACAAAGTTCAGGTCCATATTTCCAGTACAAAGTTCAGGTCCAGGACTTGGTTACTGATCCAAAGTCAGGGTCCATTGCAGAGGTACAAAGTCCAGGTCCAATATCCATATTGATAGTCATGCCCGGGTTTAGGTCTGATGTTTAGGTCTGAGGTTCAACTTAGAGTTTAGAGATTGAAGTCCAAGGACAAGTCAAGAGCTCATGTCCAGTTTCAAGGCACAGAACCAAATTCAGGTCATGATCAGATCAGAGGTATAGGTCCAAGATCCAGCTTCAAAATTAAAGATACTGATCTAATTTCTAAGTCCAAAGAAAATATTTGAATCTAGATCCAAGATTCATAAGGACTAGGACAATGCCCAAGGTCTAGGTCCAGTTCCAAGGTCCAGGTTCAAGATCCTGATACCAAAAACTGGTTAGATTCATCTTAATTTGGACAAATACTGTTTGGATTTGTTTTAATCTACTTTAATTTACAATAGTAACTTTTAAGAACACTGTGACTTGGATCTAGTTTTCACAAATACTGCATGGATTCATCTTTTGTCTAACTCAAAATAAGAAGTTCCTTTTTAGAGTTAAGTGTGATACTTAGCTCATTTTTGCATATTCTACTAAGATTCGTGTCACCAGAGATGAATCTGCTGAGAGGAATGCGTGCTTTTCAGATTTTGCTCAGGTAATGTTTAAGTGCCTCACAGATTATTTTACCAAGCAATAAGTTACTTTGGAGAAGAGTGTTTGAGACTTGTTTACACTAATAATGCTTCATTTTAAAACAACTATACAGTTTTCCAGTTCCACCCAAATGAATTGTCCCATTCTCCCTGGTCCTCTCTCTTACAACTAAAAATCTCTGGACACAAAACAACATAAGCATAAGAAGACTTTGGGCTGGGCACGGTAGCACATGCCTGTAATCTTAGAACTTTAGAAGGCCGAGGAAAGAGGATTGCTTAAGGCCAAGAGTTTGAGAGACCAGCCTGGCCAATATAGCAAAACCCCATCTCTATTTAAAAAAAAAAAAAAAAAGTTGGTTCTTCGAAAGATAAACAAAATTAATAAACTGCCAGCCAGACTAATGAAGAAAAAGAAAAGAAGAGAAAAAATCCAAATAAATAAGATCAGAACTGAAAAAGGAAATATTACAACCGATACCACAGAAATACAAAAGATCACAGACTATTATGAGCAACTATATGCTCACTAACTAGAAAATCTATAGGATACAGATAAATTCCTGGAAACATACAATCTTCCTGATTGAACTAGGAGAAATAGAAACCTTGAACAGACCGATAACAAGATTGAATCAGTAATTTTAAAAATCTTCCAATAAAGAAAAGCCCAGGACCAGATGGATTAACAGCCAAATTCTACCAAACGTACAAAGAACTAATATCAATCCTCTAGAAACTATTCCCAAAAACGGAGAAGGAGGGAGTTCTTCCTAACTCATTGTATGAGGCCAGCATCATCGTGATACCAAATCCAGACAAGGACACAACAAAAACAACAAAAAAGAAAACTACACAGATCAATATCCCTAATGAGCATAGATGTAAAAGTCCTCAAGAAAATACTAGCCAACTGAATCCAATAGCACATCAAAAAGATAATACACAGCCAGGTGTGGTGATGCACTCCTTTAGTCTTAGCTACTCGGGAGCCTGAGGCAGAAGGATTGCTTGAGCTCAGGAGTTTGATACCAGCCTAGGAAACATAGTGAGACCCTATCTCAACAAAAAATTTAAAAATGAGCTGAGCATGGTGGCATGTGCTTGTAGTCCCAGTTACTTCAGAGGCTGAGACAGGATTGCTTGAGCTCAGGAGGTTAAGGCTGCAGTGAGCCGTGATCATGCCACTATGCTCCAGTCTCAGGGACAGAGCGAGATCTTGTCTCCAAAAAAAAAAAAAAAAAAAGTTTTTGGCCAGGAGCAGTGGCTCATGCCTGTAATCCCAGCACGTTGGGAGGCCAGAGCAAGTGGATTGCTTGAGGCCAGGAGTTCGATGCCAGTATGGCCAACATGGTGAAACCCTGTCTCTACTAAAAAATACAAAAATTAGCTGGATGTGGTGGTGCATGCCTGTAATCCTAGCTTCTTGGGAGGCTGAAGCATGAGAATTGCTTGAACCTAGCAGGCGGAGGTCACAGTGAGTTGAGATCACGCCACTGTACTCCAGCCTGGGCAACAGAGCAAAACTGTCTCAAAAAAAAAAAAAAAAAAATTAAAGGTGCACAAATCTCTCATACACTGTTGGTAGGAATGTAAATTAGCACAACCACTATGGAGAACAGTTTGGAGGTTCCACAAAAAACTGCAAATAAAAATACCATATGATCCAGCAATCTCACTGCTGGGTATATACCCAATAGAAAGGAAATCAGTATATCAGAGAGATATCTGCACTCCCATGTTTGTTGCAGCTCTGTTCACAATAGCCAAGATTCAGAAGCAACCAAAATGTCCATCAACAGATGAATGGATAAAGAAAATGTGGTACTTATATACAATGGAGTACTATTCAGCCATAAAAAAGAAAGAGATCCTGTCATTTGCAAAAACATGGATAGAACTGAGGGTCATTATGCTAAGTGAAATAAGCCAAGCCAAGAAAGACAAACTTTGCATGTTCTCACTTATTTGTGGGATCTAAAAACAAAACAACTGAACTCATTGAGATAGAGAGCAGAAGGATGGTTACCAGAGGTTGGGAAGAATAGTGGAGGGTAGGGAGGAGATGTGGGGAATGGTTAATGGGTACAAAAATAGTAGTTAGAAAGAATGAATAAGGCCTAGTGTTTGATAGTGTAACAGGGTGACTATAGTCAATAATAATTGTACATTTTAAAATAACTAAAAGAGTATAATTGGATTGTTTATAACACAAAGGATAAATGCTTAAGGGAATGGGTATCCCATTTTATATGATATGATTATTATGCATTGTATGCCTGTATCAAAACATCTCATGTATCCCATAAATATACCTACTGTGTACCCCCCAAAAGTGTGCAAAGGATATGAATAGTATATATATATATATATATTTTTTTTTTTGAGATAGTCTCGCTCTGTCGCCCAAGCTGGAGTGCAGTGGTGCGATCTCAGCTCACTGCAAGCTCCGCCTCCCAGGTTCATGCTGTTCTCCTGCCTCAGCCTCCCGAGTAGCTGGGACTACAGGCGTCCACCACCATGCCCAGCTAATTTTTTGTATTTTTAGTAGAGATGGGGTTTCACCATGTTAGTCAGGATGGTCTCGATCTCCTGACCCCGTGATTTGCCTGCCTCAGCCACCCAAAGTGCTGGGATTACAGGCATGAGCCACTGTGCCCAGCCCCATGAATAGTCATTTTTTAAAAGAAGAATACAAATGGCCAGCAGGTATGTGAAAAAATACTCAACATCACTAAACATCAGAGAAATATAAATTAAAACCACAATGGGCTATCACCTTACCTCAGTCAGAATCATTATTATTAAAAAGTCAAAAAGTAACAGATGTTGTCAAGGATGCAGAGAAAAGGGAACTCTTATATGCTGTTGGTGGGAATGAAAATTAGTACAATCTCTGTGGAAAACAGTGCAGAGATTGCTCAAAGAACTAAAAATAGAACTACTATCTGATCCAGCAATCCCACTACTGGGTATCTACCTAAAGGAAAAGAAATCAACCCATCAGGCCTGCACAGTGACTCATGCCTATAATGTTAGCACTTTGGGAGGCCGAAGTGGGAGGATTGCTTGAGCCCAGGAGTTTGAGACCAACATAGTTAGACCTTGTCTCTACTAAAAATAAAGATTAAAAAATTTGCCAGGCATGGTGGTGTGCACCTGTAGTCCCAGCTACTTGGAAGGCTGAGGCAGGAGGATCTCTTGAGCCTGGGAGGTCGAGGCTGCAGTGAGCTATGATCAAGCCACCATACTCCAGCCTGGGCAACAGAGCAAGATCCTGTCTCAAAAAGAAAAAAATACAAATCAATACATCAAAAAGATACCTGCACTCATATATTTATTGCAGCACTATTCACAATAGCAAAGTATGGAATCAACCTAAATATCTATCAACAGATAATTGGATAAAGAAAATGTGGTGTATATATACAACAGAATACCATTCACCATTAAAAAAAGAATAAAACCATGTCTTTTGCAGTAACATGGATGGAACTGGCGGTCATTATCTTAAGTGAAACAAGTCAGACATAGAAAAACAAATAGTGAAGATTTTAACTCAGCAGTGGGAGCTAAATATGTGTATATGTGGATGTAGAGAGGAGAATGATAGATAATGGAGACTCAGAAGGGTGAAGGAGTAGGAGAGCAATAGATGATGAGAAATTACTTAATGGGTGCAATGTATGTTATTTGAGTTATGGCTACCCTAATGGCTACCCTAAAAGCCCTGACTTGACCACTATGCAATCTATGCATGTAACAAAATTGCACTTATACCCCATAAATTTATATAAATAAACAAAAAGAAAAGAGAAATACAGAATGAGAATGATATGGTTTGGCTCTGTGTCCCTACCCAAATCTCATCTCAAATTTTGTAATTCCCAATATTGGGAGAGGGGTCTGGTGGGAGGTGATTGGATCATGGGGGTGGATTTCCCCCTTACTGTTCTCATGATAGTGATTGAGTTCTCCTGAGATCTGGTTGTTTAAGAGTGTGTAGCACTTCCCCTTCGCTCTCTCTCTCCTGCTCCACTGTGGTAAGATGTGCTTGCTTCCCCTTCACCTTCTGCCATGATTGTAAGTTTCCTGAAGCATCCCAGCCATTCTTCCTGTACAGCCTGTGGAACTGTGAGTCAATTAAACCTCTTTTCTTCATAAATTACCCAATCTCAGGTAGTTCTTTATAGTAGTGTGAGAATGAACTAATACAGATAAGTAGATTAAACAAAGAGAAAATGGCAAATCATCAATGAATATAAATATACCAATAAAACAACAGATATTGGCACAGTAGATTTTAAAGATGATACAATATACTGCCTACAAGAAATTCATTTCAAATATAAAGACACAGGTACGTTGAAAGTATAAAGGTGGAAAAAATACACCGTGCAAACTTTGAGCCCAATAAAAGGTATATTAATGTCAGATAAGGTAGACTTCAAAGCAAAGAAAATTACTAGATGCAAAGAAGGCCATTACATAATGATAAAAGAATCAATCCACCAGAAAGATATGGCAATGTTCAATGTGTAAATACCAAATAACAGAGCCTCAAAATACAGGAGTGATCTGAAAGGAGAAATTGAAAACCCACAATTAGAGTTGAGAACCTTAGCACCCCACTCTCAGCATTTGTTAGAACTACTAGGAAAAAAAATTAGCAAGAATATAAAAGAACTGAACCACACAACCAACCAACAGAATCAAACTGACGTATATAGAACACTCCACCTAACAAGAGCAGAATATACATTATTTGTAAGTATTCATGGTACATGCACCAAGACAGACCATATCCAGGGGTGTCTAATTTTTTGGCTTCCCTGGGCCACATTGGAAGAAGAATAATTGTCTTGGGCCACACACAAAATACACTAACACTAATGATAGCTGATGAGGTAAAAAAAAAAAAATCACAAGAAAATCTCATAATGTTTTAAGGAAGTTTTTGAATATGTATTAGGCTGCATTCAAAGCCATCCTGGGCTGCATGTAAAAAAAAGTACAAAAGTTAACCAGGTGTGGTGGCACATGCCTGTAGTCCCAGCTAATCAGGAGGCTGAGGTGGGAGGATCACTTGAGCCCGGGAGGTGCAAGTTGCAGTGAGCCAAGATTGTACCACTGTACTCCAGCCTGGGTGATAGAGTGAGACCCTGTCTTAAAAAAAAAAATACATATATATATACACACACACACACACATACATACATACATATGTTTACACACACAGAGATACACATATATACACACACATATATATGTATAGAACTAAATTAAAATGAAAATATAACATATCAAAATATGTGGGGTGCAGCTAAATGGTTGAGAGGGAAGTACAATACTAAAGGCTCACATTAGAAAAGAGAAAAAGTCTCGAATCAATAATGTAAGCACCCATCTGAAGAAACTTTAGAAAAAGAAAAGAAAAATAAACCCAAAGCAGGCAGAAGGGAGGAAATAATAAAGATAAGATTATAAATCAGTGAAATTAAAAATTAAAAAATAATAGAGAAAAATCAATGAAACATAGCCTGCTTGTTTGAAAAATTTAAAAAAGATGATAAGCCCCTAACAAGACTCACAAAGATAAAAAGAGAAAACACGAATCACCAGTGTCATAAATGAAATACTACAATTTTATGCTGATAAATTTGACTCCCTTGCTCTTCCCCCCATCTTGGCTCCTGTGGAGGCCTGCTGGTAACAGGACTTATAAAAGGAAATATGTCTGGAAGACTGTGGTCCAAGGCCATTTTTGCTGGCTATAAACGGGGTTTCCAGAACCAAAGGGAGCACACAGCTCTTCTTAAAATTGAAGGTGTTTATGCCTGAGATGAAACAGAATTCTATTTGGGCAAAAAGGCCCATGGAAACAGTGGCATGGTTCATGCCAAATTCCAAAGTGATCTTCCTGCTAAGACTATTGGACATGGAATCTGAGTGATGCTGTACCCCTCAAGGATTTAAACTAATGAAAAGTCAATAAATAAACGTGGATTTAAAAAAAAATTTACTCCCTTGAAGAAATGGACCAATTCCTCCAAAATCACAAACTACTAAAATTTAACCAAGATGTAATGGGTAATCTGAATAGTCCTATAACCACTGAAGAAATTGAATTCGTAATTTTAAAACTCCTAAAAAAGAAATATCCAGGCTCAGGTAGTTTCAATGGAGAATTCTACCAAATTTTTTTTTTTAACTTAACACCAACTTTACACAACATCCTCCAGAATAATAGAAGGGGAAGGAATACTTTCCAACTCACTTTATGAGACTGGTATTACCCTGATATAAAAACCAGACAGCAGGCCGGGCACAGTGGCTCACGCCTACAATCCCAGCACTTTGGGAGGCTGAGGCAGGCAGATCACATAAGACCAAGAATTCGAGACCAGCCTGTCCAACACGGCAAAACCCTGTCTCTACTAAAAATACAAGAATTAGCCAGGCATAATGGTGCATATCTGTAATCCCAGCTACTGGCACATCTGTAATCCCAGCTGAGGCAGGAGAATTGCTTGAACCCAGGAGGCAGAGGTTGCAGTGAGTTGAGATCGCTTCACTGCACTCCAGCCTGGGAGACAGAGCAAGACTCTGTCTCAAAAATAAAAAAAAATTAAAAAAAAATAAAAAACCAGACTGCGATATTGCAAGAAAAGAAAACTACAAACCAATATCTCCCATGAACTTAGACACCAAAATCCTCAACAAAAATTAGTAAACTCAGTCTAGAAATGTATAAAAATAATTATGCAACAAGACCAAGTATGATTTATTCTAAGTATACAAGACTGATTCAATATTTAAAGAACAATCAGTGTAATTCACCACATAAACACCACGTAATATATATATATATAGAGAGAGAGAGAGTACTAGAATTTCTAACCACTGCAATAAAAGAAGAAAAATAAATAAAATGTTGCCCAGGCTGGTCTCAAGCGATCTGCCTGCCTCAGCCTCCCAAAGTGCTAGGATTACAGTGGACTTCACCATTGCACTCCAGCCTGGGTGACAGAGTGAGACTCTGTCTCAAAAAAAAAAAAAAAAAAAATATATATATATATATATACACACACACATATATATACACATATGTATACATATATACATATATACACATATATATACACATATATATACACACACATATATATATACATATATATATAGTACTAGAATTTCTAACCCCTGCAATAAAAGAAGAAAAATAAATAGATTGAGAAGGAAAAAATAAAACTGTTCCTATCAGAAATGATACAACTGTCTATGTAGAAAATCACAAGCAATCTTTTAAAAAAATTCTCCAAATAAGAAGTGAGTCTAGCAAAGTAGCAGAACACAAGATCAACGAACAAAAATCAACCACATTTTTTTTTTTTTTGAGACAGAGTCTCACACTGTCACTCAGGCTGGAGTGCAGTGGCGTGATCTCAGCTCACTGCAACCTCCACCTCCCGGGTTCAAGCAATTCTCCTGCCT
Source organism: Pan troglodytes (assembly GCF_028858775.2). Taxonomy (NCBI): domain Eukaryota; kingdom Metazoa; phylum Chordata; class Mammalia; order Primates; family Hominidae; genus Pan; species Pan troglodytes. The sequence continues at coordinate 46,482,706 of NC_086015.1, forward strand.
CAGCCTCCTGAGTAGCTGGGACTACAAGTGTGCGCCACCATGCCCAGCTAATTTTTGTATTTTTAATAGAGACGGGGTTTCACAATGTTGGCCAGGATGGTCTCGATTTCTTGACTTCCTGATCCACCCGCCTCGGCCTCCCTAAGTGCTGGGATTACAGTTGTGTAATGACATTACAGCTGGAAATGACAGTTGTGTCATTTCTGATAGGAACAGCCTGGGCAACGGAGTAAGACCCTTCCTTGAAAAAACGAAAAACAAACCAAAAACCCCCCGCAAATAACAAAGGGAAGAAAAGATAATTTTAAAGTGAAAAAATCTGGGAGATACTACCTTAGCCAAGTGATCAAAGTTAGTATTACCAGTAATGGGACAGTCCTGGCTCACTGCAGCCTTCATGTCCTGAGAGCAAGCATCAATCCTCCCACCTTAGCCCCCCCAAGTAGCTGGAACTACAGGAATGCACCACCACACCCAACTAATTTTTGTATTTTTTGTAGAGGTGGGGTTTCACCATGCTGCCCAGGCTGGTCTCAAGCTATCTGCCCGCCTCAGCCTCCCAAAAGTGCTGGGATTACAGGCATGAGACAGGATGCCCGGCCTGCTTATGCTATTTTTAATGTCCGAATAATCCACATAATGGTTTTTGTTTTAGTGTACATGGATATATGTTACTATTATGAATTAGGAATAATTTTATATTTGAAACAATTTTTTTTTATAGGATCTTGCTCTGCTGCCTAGGCTAGAGTGCAGTGGTGCAATCATAGCTCACTGCAGCCTCAGGGATCCTCCTACCTCAGCCTCCTAAGTATCTACAACTATAGGTGTGTGCCACTGTGCCTGGCTAATTTTTAAAAAAATTTTTTTTGCAGAGACAGGATCTTGCCATATTGCCCAGGCTAGTCTTGAACTCCTGGCGTCAAGCAATTTCCCGAACTCAGCCTCCAAAACTGCTGGAATTACAGGTGTGAGCTGCCGTACCCAGCTTGAATTCTTCATTGAAAATGTTGCATAAGCCCACCAATAAAATAAAATAGTTTGTTAATGAATATGTAAATATTTGTGTAATATACATAATTTAAAGCATGTCCCGGTACTCTCTTAAAGTGTCTACATTTGGACACTTGAGGCTATGTGCCTGGGAATTCATTGCAAAATTGCCCTTGAGGTGGTTGAAGTCAGACATTCAGGCAGAGATGATAGTGATGGCTCCAGGGCAGCCTTCAGCCCTGCTTTCAGTCACCCTCCACCCACCACCCCTTCCCCCACATGCTCAACTCAGAGCCCTGGGTCCCAAAACAGATACACTCCATTAACAAGCAAGGGTATGCCCTCCCACTCCAAACGGCCAACAGGCAAATGACCAAAACCAACAAATATCTGGAGGGATTTGGGTTCTTCTGAGCAGACTCATCACCCACCTCCCTTCTCTTTTCCCCCTGCCCTCCCTCTCTCCTCCTTCCCTTAAACACCTTCATTCCACGGGTGACAACACTGAGGTCCAGAAGGGGCAGAGGCTGAATTAATGGCACGGTCAAGATCACCACAGAGCCAGGACTCAACCTATCCTTCTGGTTTCAGGAGAGCCCTGCAATGGTGTAGGAGGCAGGAATCTTGACTTAGGATTCACCTGCCCTGGCTTTCAATAGGCTGCTCACTCCAGCCTGGAGCAAGCCACTGTGCCCATCAGGACCCAGCCCATGTAGCTCCTGACTGGGCTTCCAGGAAGGGCTGCGTGGCACAGCCCGTGGTTCCCTGCCCCCTGCAACCTGCAGCACACCACCCTGTGCCCAGGGGTGAAGTGCTCTCAAACAACTGCTCTGGTCACCAATCCCCACCCCAACCCTCAAAGCAAAGTCTCCACCCTCCCTGTTCCTGGACGATTCATTTCATCCTGTTTCCTCCTCCAGGAGCCTGGTTAGAGGCGTCTGAAAGGCAGCTCATCCCTCCTTGGCAAACTCCCTCTCCCACTCTGGAAGACAAAGAGGCTGTTGACTCCTCCCTGGCAGTAAGGAGCACCCAGCCCTTGGGAACTAGGCTCCTGGGGAGGTGGGTTCGCCTCTCCTCCCTTCCCAATGGGTCTTTGGCAAAAAGAAGCAACTCTTCCTGTGACATACCTAAATCACTCCTGCTGCTTCCAGCCAGTTCCCTCCGGCTCCACGGAAAAGCCATTATGCAACTCCAGGCTTTGCGTGCATGTGAAGTGGCTGGTGCTGGTCAGGACATCTGTTCTTCAAGATGGAATGTGTGCCCATTGTCCAGTGCAGATAACCCAGACCCCAGCCTGTAACCCTGAGAGGAAGACGGAAGCTGGCTCCTCTCCAACACGTCACCGCACTGCATGCCTCACCAGAGCACAGATGGTGGCATTCCAAGTGCTGAGGAGCCCCTGACACTTACACAGAGTTTAGCTATCTTCCAGGGAAGCAGGATTTTGTGGGGGCTCTAAATTCATCTATGACTTAAGCAACAGTTCTCTGTTAACCAGACCTTGGGTTACCCAGAGCATGCTCTCCCCTGGCTTCAGCAGCCAGCAGGGAGAGCCTTCTTTGGGAGCCAGGGACGTGGGGGTGCTCCTGGGTTCCCAGACCTCCAGAGAGATCATAAGAAAGTGGGAAAAGAACCTCAAGCTCCAGCCCAGCCCCACACTGTGTGGTGTGTAGCTTGGAGCTCTTTGGATTTCAGCTTCCTCAGAGATGGGCAGACAATCTCTCAGACTGTCCAGCTTAGGGACTGTCTCTTGTTTCTAACAGATATGTCATCTATTGGCTCCCCAAAACATACCCTGCTCTGTCCTCTGCCTCCATAGAATACGGGCTAGGAGGTTAAACCATCCTCCAAACCACCAGGGTCTGAAACTTCCAGCCCTTCCCCCAAAACAAAGATATATTGCAGTTCCAGAGGGGGACTATGCTTCTCAGTCCTGGGGCCACAAAGATCCCCCAGCCAAATCTCACCTCCCACATATGGTACAAAAAGGCAAAGTACACATACAGGGCCTAAAGACCGTGACATCAGAGCACAGGAGGGAGGCAGGATAGGAGCTGTGGGAACAGTCCACCCTTATTCACTATGTGAGCTTCCCCAGGTCCCTTAGCCTCTCCCAGCCTCAATTTCTTCAACAATATAATGGGCACACGTATACACCCCAACAGAGCCCAGGGTGTGGCCCAGACTCTCCTTAATACTTACTCAGTTCTGCTCCCTGCCCAACAGGTCACTGCTCTGCCCACCCTGTGCTTCTTCTCATGCCACAGGGAAAACTGGACCAGCCACCCCCTTCTCATAGGGAAATCCTGCAATCCCATCATTCGGAGTGATGATCAAGCCCAGACATAGCCTTCATTTATGAAGGCCTGGTCCAGCAGGAATTGTGCACTCCTTTCTCTGAGCCAAAAAGAGGAGTAGGATTGAGTAGCACCTGAATAAATAGAAATTTCTGCCTTTACCCCAGATAAGCAGAGTGGCTTTGCTGAGTATAAGAAACAAACTCTGGGTCCCCTTCATGCTATTTTCTCCATCCCCCAGTGTAGTTACCTTATTTCATGAGGAGAACCCAGGGTCTTGATAGCTTTGGGCTCACTGTGGCTCCTGGAAAGGGCTGTGCTTGTTTCTGAAAACCAACTGATTGGTTCTCATTATCAATCTAACAAAATCCCAGTCCCTTTCTAGCATGTCCCTGGAGCTCTGTCCTCATGCCTGACCTGAGATCACACCCTGACCCTGACCCACACTCAGCCCTGACCTTGTAGAGGCTGGGACTTCAAAAGGAGACTGAACCCAGCGAGACAGAAGTATCTACACAATACTGAAACGCTGTTACTAGAGCTTCTCTCTCCCTTACTGGCTTTGACGAAGCAAGCAACCATGTTGGGGAACCTCACATGTCAAGGAGCTCAGGCAGCCTCGAGAACCACGGGCAGCCTCCAGCTAACAGCCTTCAAGGACCTCCAGCAGCCAGCAAGAAAGTGAGGTCCTTGGTCCTATAGCCGCAAGAAACAATTCTGTCAACAACTACATGAGCTTGGAAGCAGACCCTTCCCCAGCTGGGCCTCAGGTAAAACCACAGCCTTGACTGATTCCTGCATTGCAGCCTTGTGAGACTCTGAATTACAGGACCCAGCTGAACTTAGCTGGGTTCTGAATTACAGAACCCAGCTGAACTTAGCTGGGTTCTGAATTACAGGACCCAGCTGAACTTAGCTGGGTTCTGAATTACAGGACCCAGCTGAACTTAGCTGGGTTCTGAATTACAGGACCCAGCTGAACTTAGCTGGGTTCTGAATTACAGGACCCAGCTAAGACTCCTGATCACGGAAACTGTGAGATAATAAGTATTCATTGTTTTATGCTGCTAAGTTTGGGGTCATTTGCTACACAATAGATAGCTAATATAGAGCAGTACTGGGAAGTCTTGACAGAACTTCAGGTCATTGAGATAGCTAAGGGTGGTCAAAATATTAGGCAGCCGTTGCGGCAGGGTAGTGTGAAATAGATAACAGCTACATTTTACTGAGCACTTACTATGTGCCATGCACTGTGCTAAATGCTTTCCGTGTGCTAACTCATTTAATCCTCACCAGGATTTAGGGACTAAATCCACATTTTACTGACAAGGAAATTGAGGTGCAGAGAAGTTAAACACCTTGCCCAAGGTCACACAGCTGATGAATAGTAGAGCCAGAAGTCACACCAGAAGTACTTTGCCATAACCCTTCAAGAGTAGGGGAGCTGGGATGTCAGTCTGAGAAATTTTGTTCTTCAGCCAATGGGAGCCCTTGAAAGTGGGGAATAGGAGAGTGGCACAGCCAATATGTGTTTTGGAAAGCCCTTTTTGGCAGGCCAGCAAGGAAGGTAGGGAGCCAGGCTGTGGGGAGACTTGGAGGCTCTGGGAGTTTGCAGAGGATGAAGAAGTCAGGAGGGAGACCCAAAGTGAGTCATGTGGAGATGGGCTGGAGGGAGTAGAGGACCACGGGGCAGAGCTGAGATGCTGACCAAAAGCCACCTAGGTCAGTAAGCATCTTCGGGGTCAGGGCTGGATTAAAGTGACCTAGTGGCCTCTGAGCCTTGCCACTTCCCCACTTCTGCTCAGCAGCCCTATAGCCTGTTCCTCCTCCTCCCAGGGTGTGGTGTGGCTGAGGGAAGCTGTGTCCCCCAGTCAGGCCCTAACCAATTGACTGGTGTCCTCGAATGCTCTTCCCTCCTTCTTCAAAGGCTCCTGGAAAGTGCACTCGAGGGTGAATGTTATTGCCTGGCACTCAGAGGCCAGGTAGGCATAGCTGAAGCCACCACGGAAGTCAGAGACTGGCTCTCCCAGGGCAGAACACCCACCACGTCTTGAGGCTCAGGTTTGCCCAGGATTCTACTGAGCCCCTCTCTGCAGCTTCCGCACCCCCCACCAGAAATGAAACAAAACCAGTCATTGACAGGAATGAGCCAGGCTTAGGGCAAATGCTGCAATTAGTTTTTTAATCTGGTAATTTACAAACCTCTAAGACATCCGGAGCTCTGAGACTCAAAGCAGCTGATCTCATGCCAGCTAATGAGGGTAGTGGCTTCTAACTGGAGCGCCTGGCAGCTGGCACTGCTGGGTTGAACTGCCCTAAAGCCAAGACTGCACTGGTAGCTGGACCGGCTCTCCTGGTGGCCTCCACAGGAGGAAGTGCCTGAGGGCTCAGTAGGGTGGAGCTAGGCCCAGCCTGCCTGCCTTTTGAAGGCTCCACTCCTAGTCCTGCCCAGGCCTCCCTGCTTGCAGTCCTGTCCTCCCTGGACTCTCAAGCAGCAGCTCCTTTGCTTTTCCTGTGCCTCCTGCCAGGATGCCCTCACTCTCCTCCACCACCCTGCAAATCCCACCACACTTTCACAAGCCAGCATCTCCCTGACACTTTCCAGAATCCCAGCAGAGATGTTGCCTTCCTCCTCTAAGGGTCCCCAGCTGTCTTGCTCCCCTCTGGTGGCCCTGACAACATTTTGCCTCACATAAAAGTGCTATCTCAATGCAGTCTTATTTCTTTCTTGTCTGAGTCATGTAGGGCTGAGGCTCAGTCCAGTTCGTCTTTGCACTGTTCCCCATCCAGCCTACAGAGCTCCATCCAGGAGACCCCCTAAAACAGGCATGAGAGCACTACTGGTGGGGAAAGCAGCCTTGAAAGAAGCCAGTGCACAGGAGGGTATTTTTTAACAAGTTAGCAGAGGTTTTCTCTCCTTCCCCTCAAACAACCTGTGGACCTGGATACATCACCCAGGGAAGAGAGGGTGGAGTGGATGGCGCCCTGCCCGTATCCCCTCCACATTCACCTACCCTAGCAAAAGACACCTGTAACTTTTTACTGCAGGCACCTGCAATTCCCTATCTGAGGGCTTTTTTGGCCACAGGACATGAAAGGACCCACAACCTATGGGAGTTGATGGAGAGATGCCCCAGCTTCCTTGACCTACAGATGGGGATAGCACGACTCTGAGGTGTGTTCCATGCAGCCTCCCAGAGCTGGAGTTCCAGGCACCCATGGGGGTGACCTGGTCCTTAGCCACCCTGCATTGGCTGCCTTCCCTCTTCTGTCCCACTTCCTCATTTCCCTTGAGTGCTTCCTAAGATCACCTCCCAAATAAATTGCCTGTGCTCAAATTCTGCTCTTGGGGTCTATTGCTAAAGGAATCCAAAAGGAGGCAAGGAACACCTATGAGTCCCCCTGGATCATAGATGATCCCAGAGGTCTCTGAGGAAAGTCTCAAAACTGATCAGGACATGTTGACAGCAGAAAAAGTTCATGAAACTCAAGAGCAAAGCTCCCTGGGCCCACTCCCCAGACAGAGCCTCAGCAGGGGCAGTAAGAACCCAAAGAGGAAATGGGCATGTGGGGTAGCCCAGAAGAGACTTTCTCTGTCTCCTGGAGAGCTGGCTCCCCAGGCATAGCCAGAAGCCTCAGTTTTCTGATCCCACAGGCACAGCAGGAAAATAGCAAAGAAACTCCAGGACTGAACCATTATGGAAACCCCTTAATAGCTGGACTTACATCAGCCCCCAGAGCTTTGACTCAACCCCCCAGAAAGGCAATAAGTCTAGAAAATCATTGGGATTTAATTTTCTGTCATCGTAGTAGAGCGGGAGCCCAGAATCAGAAATAATTTGGGTTACGGAACATGAAACAGTTTCTTACACACCTGAGTTTAAGGATGCAGCAGTAGCTGCTGAACTAGCATTCCTTCCTCTTTCCCTCTTCGTGGTTCATACCTGGTTGTCTAGGACCACTTAGGATGCTGCAGAGTAAGCACTGGAGACAAAGCACTAGTTCCAGGACCTCCTTCCTGGAAGCCCCCACCCCTAATGCATGGGAAGAGCTCTAGAGTTCAGTGAGGTATCTTCCACATTTCTCACTCTCTTTGGGATCTCGTGGGGCTCATAGTTTCCCCAGCACCAAGCCCAAGCTATCCAGGGCCAGGCTCTGCCAGGAAGCAGTCAGGGGCTAGCCCTCTCCATCCATCTGTAGAAATGACTCTTTTGAGGGCAGAGTTGAGAGAGTGTTCCCCAGTCCCTCCTCAGGAGATGGCCAATACCTTCCAGTCCCAACCCTCCTTTCCACTTCTACCCCAGCCTCACCTGGAAGCCATGGTGGCCATGACTTGAGGCTGGAGTTACCCTCCTGTTCCCAAGGTCTGGATGCAGAACATCTGCATAGGCCACATATGCTGGCAGGGCCCCTGCCCTTGTTGGCTCAATCAAAACCAGCCAGGCAGGGAGAGTGTCCAGCTGGGGCCATGAGGCCTGAGAAGGCAACAGATCTGAGTTAAGGCTTCCCATAGAACAGATAATCTTAACCCTGGGTCGAGTGACATCCAAGAAATGCATGAATAGAAATTTATGGAGTCCAAATACTTGGGTGGTAAAAAATGGCTACTTTATTCCATTTTAACTGAAGGTTAGCATTCTCTTCCATGATGAAAGTAGACAACATAGCACAGTGGTATCAGCAGGAGCTGTGACTTTATCACCAACAGAAATCCCAGCTACTTTAATCTCAAGTTACCATTAGTGGAGATGTCTCAAAATGTCATTTATTCTCATCACTACTTTAAAATCACTGGGGTTACTCAGCCTGCCACTAGATCTTGTTATTTGATACACTAATAAAGAAACACATGGATTACTGCGGCCAAAATGTGTTTTTAATATTTTGATAACTGTATTTCAATTGATTTCCTATGTAATTATATGTTTTGTTTCTTGTGCATTTTAAAACATTATCTGGAGAAGATGGTAGATAGGAGACAGGGCTAACGTGCAGCTCCCACATGGACAGACAGAACACCATGATCTTTTGCTCCAAGAACTACTGCAGGAATGTGCAAGGAAAACCAAAATAATTCACAGATTCTTTGAAAGAAGTGGCATGCTGCTGCAAATTCTGTGAAACAGGCAAAAAACTGAGGCCCCAAAGTATGTTGGGGGGGATATCTGCCTCTGAACATACATCCCCACTGGAGAATCTGAAAATCCAGATCATGAGAGGAAGATTTAGCCTTGCCTAGAGCTGAAACAGAATTAGGAAGTTGTGTGAAATATAAAAAGTAGAGGTAGCAGTGGGATGGGCCTTCTAGGCACTCCCAGTCTCCAGCTTGAGCCCAGGGAAGCCATCTCTGACTATTTCTCACAGAGGCCCTTGGGGAAGGCAGCCAGCAGAATTGGGGAGGGATTGCAGGGTGAAGAAAACTCCCAATTGAAATTAGTAGTGGTTTCAACTGGGCACAAATTTTCTTAAGCAGAGTCCAGGGGACAAGCAGGAGCTGCTGCAGATTTGAGTGTAGGAGCATGGGAGCTGGCTATGGAGTGGGCAGATGAGGAGGGGTGAGGTCTGAAAGCCTGCTTTCTCAGCAGGGTGGCTCACAGCCCGGGGCAAGTTCTGAGTGGGAGTATTGCAAGAGTGAGAAAGGCCTCGCCAGCTGCATGGGAGCTGGGTGAGGCCTCTTGCTACCAGCTATCTCCCACTTCCCTGGCAAACTATATGACACAGCAGAGGTAGCCAAGATCCCCTCTGGAACATAGCCCCATAGGCCTGAGAAACACCCCTTATCCCCCACAGTAGCCACAGCAAGTGCTGCCCAAGAAGAGTCTGAGCCCAGACGTGCCTGATCCTGCCCCCACCTGATGGTATTTCTCTACCCACCCTGGTAGCCAAACACAAAAGACAGAAACTCTTGGGAGCTTTATGAGCCCACCAATCACCTGAGAAATTGAAATACTTACCTTGGCCAATTTAGGGCAAGCTTAGATCCCCCTACCACTACCACAGCTGGTGCTCTCTTGAAAGTGCCACCTCCTGGCTGGAGGTCAACCAATTCAGGCCATTACAGCAACCCATGACAGAACAACCCTGATCCCAGGAAGGAGAAAAAACACCTAATTCCACTGCCTGCAACATCCTGGCTAACCAGAAATCCTGAGTGTGTCCATGTGACAACTTCACTGCTAGCATAATCAGCATTCAAGAAAGGCAGCACACTAAATATATCTATAACAAAAGACTCTCACAGAGTCTACTTCATTTCCCTGCCACCTCTACAAGAGCAGGTGCTGGTATCCATGGTTAGGAGACCTGAAGACAGATTACATCACAGGACTCTTTGCAGACATACTGCAGCACAAGCCTGGAGCCTGGTAGCCCACAGGGTGGCTAGACCCAGAAGAGCAGTAACAATCATTTCAGTCTGGCTCTCAGGAAGCCTCATCTCCAGGGAAGAGGGAGAGCACCATATCAAGAGATCACCCCATGAGACAAGAGAATCTGAACAGCAGGCCTTGAGTTTCAGACCTCTCCACTGAAATAGTCCACCCAATGAGAAGGACCCAGAAAAGTCATTCTGGTAATATGACAAAACAGGGTTCTATAACACTCCCAAAAGATCACATGTGCTCCCCAGCAATGGACCCAAACCAAGAAGAAAGCTCTGAATTGCCAGATAAAGAATTCAGAAGGTTGTTTATTAAGCTACTCAAGGAGATAACAGAGAAAGGTGAAAACCAATTTAAAGAAATTTTTAAAAAATACAGGATATGGATTAAAAAATCCCCAGAGTAATAGATATCATAAAAAAAAATCACAACTTCTGGAAATGAAAGACACACTTAGAAAAATACAAAATACCGTGGCAAGTTTCAACAATAAATTAGAACAAGTAGAAGAAAGAACTTCGGAGCTTGAAGACAAGGCTTTCAAATTAACCCAATCCAACACAGACAAAGAAAAAAGAATTTTTAAAAATACAAGATGCTCAAAGAACACCTGGGAAATTCATTGCAAAAAAAGATCATCACCTAGGCACATAGTCATCACATTATCTTAAGTCAAGACGAAGGAAAGAATCTTAAGAGCTGTGAGACAAAAGCATCAGAAAACCTGTAAAGGAAAACCTATCAAGGTTAACAGTGGGTTTCTCAGCAGAAACTTTACAAGCCAGAAGGGATTGGGGACTCATTTTTGGCCTCCTGAAAAACAAAAATAATTGTCAGCCAAGAATTTTGTATCCAGCAAAACTAAGTCTTTTTCAGACAAACAAACACTGAGAGAGTTCACCACTAATAAGCCAGCCCTGCAAGAAATGCTAAAAGGAGTTCTAAATCTTGAAACAAAACCTTGAAATGCACCAAAATAGAATCTCCTTAAAGCATAAATCTCACAGGTCCTATAAAACAATAACACACCAAAAAACAAGGTATTAAGGCAACAACAAACATGATGAATAGAACAGTACCTCACATCTCAATACTAACGTTGAATGTAAATGGCCTAAATACTCCTCTTAGAAGATACAGAATGGCAGAATGAATAAAAATCCACCAACCAAGTATCTGCTGTCTTCAAGAGACTCATCTAACACATAAGGACTCACGTAAACTTAAGGTAAGGGGGTGAAAAAAGATATTCCATGCAAATGGAAACAAAAATGAGCAGGAGTAGCTATTCTTATATCAGACAAAACAGACTTTAAAACATCAACAGTAAAACAAAAAGACAAAGATGGACATTATATAATAATAAAAGGATTAGTCCAATAGGAAAATATCACAATCCTAAATATTTATGCACCTAACACTGGAGTTTCCAAATTTATAAAATGATTACTACTAGACCTAAGAAATGAGATAGACAGCAACGCAATAATAGTGGGAGATTTCAATACTCCACTGACAGCAATATACAGGTCATAAAGACAGAAAGATAACAAAGAAACAATGGAATTAAACTATACCCTAGAACAAATGGACTTAATGAATATTTACAGAACATTCTACCCAACAACTGCAGAATATACATTCTTTTCTTCAGCACATGGTACATTATCCAAGATAGACCATATGTTAGGTCACAAAACTAGTCTCAATAAATTTAAGAAAATCAAAATTATATCAAGTATCCTTTCAGATCACAGTGGAATAAAACTATAAATTAACTCCAAAGGGGATACTCAAAACTATTCAAATATATGGAAATTAAATGATCTGCTTTTGAATGATCTTTAGGTTAACAATGAAATCACAATGAAAATTTAAAAATTCTTTGTGCTGAACAATAATAGTGACACAACTTATGAAAACCTCTGAGGCTGGGTGGGGTGGCTCACACCTGTGATTCCAACACTTTGGGAGGCCAAGGCAGGCAAATCACTTGAGGTCAGGAGTTCAAGACCAGCCTGGCCAACATGACGAAACCCCGTCTCTACTAAAAATACAAAAATTAACAAGGCGTAGTGATGTGCACCTGTAATCCCAGCTACTCAGGGGGCTGAGGCAGGAGAATCACTTGAACCTGGGAGACAGAGGTTGCAGTGAGCCAAGATTGTGCCACTGCATTCCAGCCTGGGCAGCAGAGCAAAACTCCAACTCAAAAAAAAAAAAAAAAAAAAAACTCTGGGATACAGCAAAAGCGATGCTGAGAGGAAAGTTTATAGCATTAAACGCCTACATCAAAAAGACTGAAAGAGTGCAAATAGACAATCTAAGGTCACAACTCAAGGAACTAGAGAAACAAGAACAAACCAACCCAATCAGCCGAAGAAAAGAAATAACAAAGATCAGAGAAGAACTAAACGAAATTGAAACAAACAAAAAAACCCAAAAGATAAATGAAACAAAAAGCTGGTTCTTTGAAAAGATAAACAAAATTGATGGACCGTTAGTGAGATTAGCCAAGAAAAGAAGAGAGAAGATCCAAATAAGCTCAATTAGATATGAAATAGGAGATATTTCAACAGATACCACAGAAATATGAAAGATCATTCAAGCCTACAATGAACACCTTTATGCACACAAACTAGAAAATCTAGAGGAGATGGATAAATTCCTGGAAACATACAACCCTCCTAGATTAAATCAGGAAGAAATAGAAACTCTGAATAGACCAATAACAAGTAGCAAGATTGAAACAGTAATTTTAAAAATTGCTACCAAAATAAAATCCAGGACCACATGGACTCACAGCTGAATTCTATCAGACATTCAAAGAAGAATTGGTACCAATGTTACTGAAACTATTCCAAAAGATAGAGAAAGAGGGAATCCTCCCTAAATCAGTCTGTGAAGCCAGTATCACCTAATACTAAAACCAGGAAAAGACATAGGAAACAAAGAAAACTACAGACAAATATCCCTGATTAACTTAGATGCAAAAATTCTTAGCAAAATACTAGCTAACTGAATCCGACAGCATCGCAAAAAGATAACCCACCATGATTGAGTGTGTTTCACACCACGGACACAGAGATGATTTAACATATGCAAGCCAATAAATGTGATACACCACATAAACAGAATTTAAAGCAAAATCATATGATTATCTCAATAGATGCAGAAAAAGCATTTGACAAAATTCAGCATCCCTTTATGATTAAAACCCTCAGCAAAACTGGCATAGAAGGGCCAAACTTCAAGGTAATAAAAGCCATCTCTGACAAACCCACAGTCAACATTATACTGAACAGAGAAAAGTTGAAAGCATTCCCTCTGAGAAATGGAACAAGACAAGAATGCCCACTTTCACCACTTCTATTTAACATAATATCAGAAGTCATAGCCAGAGCAATCAGACAAGAGAAAGAAATAAAAGGCTTTATTGTTTATTCAAAACAATAAAGAGGAAGTTAAACTGTCACTATTCACCAATGATATGATCATATACCTAGAAAACCCTAAAAACCAATTCAAAAAGCTCCTAGATCTGATAAATGAATTTAGTAAAGTTTTGGGATACAAAATTGATGTGCACAAATCAATAGCACTGCTCTACACCAACAACGACCAAGTTGAGAAGCAAATCAAGAACTCAATCCCTTTTATGACAGCTGCAAAAATAAAAATAAAAATAAAATACTTAAGAATATACCTGACCAAGGAGGTGAAAGATCTCTACAAGGAAAACCACAAAATACTGCTGAAAGAAATCACCAATGACACAAACTAATTGGAAATATAACTAATGCTCATGGATGGGTAGAATAAATATTGTGAAAATGACCACACTGCCAAAAGCAATTTACAGATTCAGTGCAATTCCCATCAAAGTACCATCATTATTCTTCATAGAACTAGAAAAAAACAATCCTAAAGTCCATATGGAACCAAGAAAAACCCCACATAGCCAAAGCAAAACTAAGCAAAAAGACCAAATTTGGAGGCATCATATTACCCAACTTCAAACTAAACTACAAGGCTATAGTTATCGAAATGGCATAAAATACTGGTATAAATATAGGCATGTAGACCAATGGAACAGAATAGAGAACCCAGAAATAAAGCCAAATACTGACAGCCAACTGATCTTCAACAAAGCAATGAAACATAAAGTGGAGAAAGGACACCCTATTCAACAAATGGTGCTGAGATAACTGACAAGCCACATGTAGAAGAATGAAACTGGATCCTCATCTCTCACATTATATGCAAATCAACTCAAGATGGATCAAAGTCTTAAATCTTAGACCTGAAACCTATAAATTCTAGAAGATAACATTGGAAAAACTCTTTTAAACGTTGGCTTAGGCAAAGAGTTCATGACCAAGAACCTAAAAGCAAATGCAACAAAAACAAAAACAAATAGATAGAACTTAATTAAACCGAAAAGCTTCTGCACAACAAAAGAAATAATCAGCTGTGTAAACAGACAACCCACAGAGTGGGAGAAAATATTCACAAACTATGCATCCAACAAGGAACTAATATCCAGAATCTACAAAGAACCCAAACAAATCAGCAAGAAATAAACAAATAATCCCAACAAAAAATGGGCAAAGGACATGTATAGACAACTCTCAAAAGAAGATATACAAATGGCCAACAAACATATGGAAAAAATGCTCAACATCACTAATTATCAGGGAAATGCAAATCAAAATCACAATACGATACCACCTTACTCCTTCAAGAATAACTGTAATTAAAAAATAAAAAAAAATCGATGTTGGAGTGGATGTGGTGAAAAGGGAACACTTTTACCCTGTTGGAGGGAATGTAAACTACTACAACTACTATGGAAAACAGTAAGAAGATTCCTTAAAGAACTAAAAGTAGAACTACCATTTGATCCAGCAATTCCACTACTGGGTATCTACCCAAAGGAAAAAAAAAAAGTCATTACATGAAAAAGACACCTGTTCAGGAGACAGATGCACCAAAATCTCAGAAATTACCACTAAAAAACTTATCCATGTAACAAAAAACCACCTATTCCCCAAAACTATTGAAAAAAATAAATAACTAAAACATTGTCCTAATGAGGGTCCATAGGCTTCAAAAGAAGGTCCATGGCAGTAAAAAGGTTCAAACCCCTGCTGTGGACAGACCCCCATGAAAGAGGGAAGTGGTGGCCTCCAATTGGGAGGGGTCCTCATTCAATCCTTGCAGAGATGGGCCAGGAAATCTTAGAAACCAATGTTCTAGGGCAGGGGCTGGCAGCCAGACTGCCCAGAAAAGGACTTTACTCCATCTTATCTTCTTTCTACTTATTGTTTTAACTTGTACTTATGGATTCTGAACTTTTCCACTGTGCCCAGCAAGGAGCTTAGCAGGTGAGGGTTCCTGGCAGGGTGGAATAGAAACAAGAGCCTGACAGGCACTAGACTTAGCCCCTTGAATTGGGATTTTGGGTGGTGGCCAAGGACTGACAGGGCAGCCCTCAATTTCCCAGTAGGGGGTCTGGGAGTGATAGAGTCCACATTCCAGGACTTTCCTGGAGATGGACCATGTTGGGCTGTCACTGAAGGCTGGTATGGCAGAGCCGAGAAGTGAACTCCCAGGCACGAACTGAAGTGAGTCCACAGCACCTGCCCTGGGGAGTCAGTGGCTGACAGGAGATCTTTAAGCTGCAACAACCTGGACCCCTGTCCTCAGAAACTTTGAGTAGGGAGCAGGGCAGGCAAAACTGGAAACTATATGAGAGATGCTAGGATGGTTCCCATCTGACCTCTGCTTCTTCCGGAGTGTAGCAGATATTTGGGGCCCCTCCTCTGATAACAGCTGCAGCTGCAGGGGCCAGCTCTATACCAGCCCTCAACATCCCACCTCAACAGTCATAGGTCTCTCCTTTTGCCTGTCTCAGGGCTATTTTTAAAAGTCACAGAGTCAGCTGGGGGATGAGTGGGAGATGCAGCCAGGAAGTGCAGGGGAGTTAATTCCCCAGAGTGGGACCCACAGATAAATGGCCCAGCTTCCCACTCACTCTGGGAGGCTTCTGAGGTTCTCGCTGAGTTGGGCCCCCATCTTCTGAAGCAGAGAGCTTGATGGCACACTCCCTGTTCCCTTCCTGCAGCCTGCTAGGGTCACCTCCCAAATAAACTACCTGGACCCAAGTACTTTGCTCCAGGTTCTGCTTCTAGGGAGACCCAAACTGAGACATAGTAATAGAGTTTTTAAGCTGGACACATGACTGCCTCTTATAAAGGCTATATTGCTCAGCTGTGTATTTTAGCCATGGGTGGCCATGTGATTAAGTTTTGGCCAATGGGATGTGAGAAGAGGTGACTGTGCAACTTCCAAATCACTCAGTTGCTAGGAAGGGGCATGCCATCTTCTTCCCCTTTGCCTCTCCTCACTGCCTGGAAAGCAGAAGCAGCAGTGGCCATGTGGACAAAGGTCTTTACCTCCTGATATTCACTCCCTTGTGTAGCCTCCTCCCACATTCAACCAAGAATGGCCTCTGTGATCAATAGAATACGGCAGAAGTGACAGTGTATGACTCTCACAGATAGTCATAAAAGGCACTCTATCTTCCATTTCAGTCCCTGGGGTCTGTCACTCTGGAGAACCAGCCACCATGACATAAGGACACTCAAGTAGCCCTGTGGAAAGGTCTACATGGAGGAGGAACCAAGGCCTCCTTCCAATAGCCACGTGAGAGAGAAAATGGTTGGGAATAGATAGTACCCCAAATAAACCTTTAGATGACTACAGCCCTAGCTGACATCTGACTGCAAACTCATGACAGGTCTCAAGCCAAACCTGTCCAACCAAGTTTCTTACAAATTCCTGATCGACAGAAACCATAAGACATAATAAATAATTTATTAAAGCCACTAAGTTTTAGGTCAATTTCTTATATAATACTAAATAACTGCTATGGATTGAATTGTGGCTCTCCTGTCAAAAATTTACATGTTGAAGTCCTAACCCCTAGTACCTCAAAATGTAGCATTATTTGAAGTAAATGTCTTTACAGAGGTAATCCAGTTAAAATAAACTTATTAGAGTGGGCCCTAGACCAGTATGACTGATGTCCTTATAAAAAGGGGAAATTTGGAGACACATGCCACACAGGGAGAATGCCAACGTGAAAATGAAAGCAGAGATTGGGATGATGCTTCTTCGAGCCAAGGAGTGCCAAAGATTGCCAGCAACTACCAGAAGCTGGATGAGAGGCATGGGATTCTCCTAGTCCTTAGAAACCAACCCTACTAACACCCTATCCTTGGGCTTTCTGGCCTCCAGAACTACAAGAAAATAAGTTTCTGTTGTTTAATCCCCCAAACTTATGGTACTTGGCTACGGCAGCCAGAGCAAACCAGTACAATAACTGATACAGACAACATCCAAGGGATAGGGGAGTAGAAAGACCGAAGAACTCTCGGCCTTTCATGTCACAGCAAGAGCCTCCACACCAACTCTGGCTTCTCTATGCAAAAAAATAAATCCCTGTCTTATTTAAGCCGCTGTTCTTCCCATCTCTAGCCCACGTAGCTGAAGCTATATCCTCACAAATTCAGCATCTAAAACTTCCTCTAGACATGTGCTGTCCTGACTGATTTCACATGGAAATGAATCCCCAGAATAAAGAAATAAATTGAGATCAACACTGTCATCAAGATTGTAAAGACTGTCTTCCTTTCGCACACAGACACTGAGTGTTTCTTCCAGATGGAAAGCAGGTGGGGTTGGGTGGAAGGGGATGCAGGAAGCCCTTACTGTGAAGGAGCAGCACATCCTGGCAGGACTGAGGGGGAGGTCTGGAGGAACCACACTGGCTCTACTCACTCTATGGAGACAGAGCAGAACATCTGTCTAAGGAAAAAGAAAGGGCACCAGGTCCAGGAGAGACTGCCCAGGAGCGGAGGCCAACACGAAGATTCAAAAGAAGTGCTTCTTTCTGTCCTGGGCTAAAACGAACCACACGTACATTCCCATTCCTTCCCAAAGTGGCCTCTTCCATTCTGCTGTCCCTGAACAACTTGAGGACTGGGGAGTTGGAGTTGGAACTTGCAGTATTAAAACTCTTTCTGTTTCACTTAACATGAAGCCAACGTATACTGGCCTAAGCAAAGAAGAGATTTATATAACAGAAACAGAAAAGTTCACAGGGCTTCCGGTGCAACTGGATTCAGGAACTCAAACAATGTCATCAGAAATCTGTCTATCTCTATCGCTTGGATCTGATTTCCTTGTGTTTGCTTAAATCTCAAGCAGGTAAATATGCCACAGCAGCAGCAAGCTTGCATTTTCCCAGCTAACTAGCGGAAAAGCAGCTTCTTTCCCACAGTTCCAGCAAAAGCCCCAGGGCTGATGCTCATTGGCCCAGGTTGGGGCATGTGACCATTGGCAAGACTCCCATTGGCCAGGCCTGGGGCAGGTGCTCACTACTGGAGCCAGAGCGGAGTATAAGCGCTACCCAATCACTGAACTACGTGGGTCAAGAGTAAAGGAGCTGTGGTTTCCCCCCAATCAGAAGGGCACTGGATGATGGATGAACTCTGTGTGGTGCGTCTTCACACTGACACCAGGAGGATAAGGAAGTGAGGGATTCCCTCAGCTGAGTGGCTGGCATGTGCCAGGCTAGAGCAGCTTGGCTATGGCAGAACATCCAGCCCCACCGTGTGGACGGTAGGGTAAGACCCAGCCCTAGTCTGGCCTCAGACTAAGGGCTCCTCAGCCCCAGGCTTCCCCATGCATTGGCACTCCTCCAGACCAGGAGTAAGACATTTCTTTGTTACGCACAGTTCTGTACTTTCTTACTCCGCAGTATGGCCCTCCGCTGGTGGCCAGTTACCCTCAAATGTGGTCTTAGCTCCAGCAAGCCTTCTGCTTTCTACCTTCTCTCCACTCTCCCACCATAGGTTACACACACACACTCATTCTTCCACCACCAGTCCAAGACCTCTCCTCCGACCCTCCATTTCTTCAGAGCACAGTTCCCTCGAAGCCCTTCCTCTGATCTGCACCACCCAGAGAGGCTAAGCTCTGCCTGCAGTCTCCACTCACACCCTACCTCATTCCTACAAGAGACTCTGGTCTCCCTACTTAGCCTGGGAGCTCCCAGGGCAGGAGTTCAGCTTCCTCCTTGCTCCTTCCCCACCCCAATTCCTCCCCATGCAAGACAGAGGACAGACAGGCCTACCCCCAAAGAAGGGGTTAAATAATCTGAAAGTTAGGGTCACCACAAAGCAAAAGAAGCCAGCGGTCAATTCAGGGTGGCTTCCCAGAGTGGCAGCAGGTGTCAAGGTTCACATGAGCTGCAGCAGAGCTGCTAATGCTGTCAGGGTCCCTATCCTTATTCCTCTGGGCCTTATCCCATCTCAGGCAAGAATAGGCCTAGGGGCAAGCACAGCTGGCAAGTGACTCAGGCCTGGGCAGGATCCAGAATAAAGAGGAAGCGAGAGAGGCGTGCATAGCTGAGGCTATTTTTACCCAGACCTGTGCAAACAGAGGCATGAGCTGGTCTGGCCAGTTCCTCCCCTTCCTTGGCACCTGGCCTGGAAGTCCCTTACCAAGTAGGCAGTACCCACTGGGTTGGGAGCCAGAGGGGAGGAATGGGTGGGTAGAGAAAGGGCAGATGTAAGAACTGCCTCCAGGTACCCTAGAGACACAATACCTTGGAAGGTGATAAGTGTTATGAAGAAGAGTAAAGAGTAAAGAGGTTTAGGAGTTGGGGGGAAGGGAGCAGTTTGCAGTATTAAGGAGGGGGACTGGCATTGAGAAGAGAGGTGGGGAGCCATGGGAATACCGGGGAAGAGCATTCCAAGTAGAGGGAGCCGCCAGTACAGACTGAAAAGCAACAGGGGTCTAGGAATAAATTTTTAAAATAGCAGGGAGGCTGGTATGCCTTCAGGGAGAGCAGAAGACCAGAAGAGAGGTGAAGGGTTGTGATGGAGGCATCACTCATGGCCTGGTAAGCGCTCGGAACTAAGGAGCCACAGGATCTCGCTGATGTTTTAAAATGTGTTCCACAATAGTCAGTCTGAGAGAAATGTATTAAATAACACCACAGGGGCACAAGCAGCAAACTTTGACAGGAGGATGCCCGTGCGCAGAACCCACAACCCAGTTTCTTCAAAAGAGAGCCTGCAAGGAAAAGAGAAGCACAGGCAGAGAGATTGAGGGGAGTCTCTGTATGAAATTTGAATGTGTGAATCTCTGTATTTAAGCAAACAACTGGTAAAAATAAATAAATTATCATTCAAAGCACTTACAAGGCAAGGAATGAAAATTAAATAATGATTGGATATTGAATGCTATTAAGGAATTTTGGTATTTCTTAGTGTGAAAATTGTGTTGTGTGTAATGGTATTGTGGTTATTTTTTAGAGTCCTTATCCTTTAGATGTACACACTCAAATATTTACAGATAAAATGGTAGATCTGTAATTGGATTCAAAATGATCATGGTTGTGGTAGAGGGACAGAGGAAATAAATTAAGTGATGGGTGCATGGAAGATCATTATAATACTTTATTCACTTCATGTATTTTGAAGCTTTCTTTCTTTATTTTTTGTTTGTTTGTTTGTTTTTTGTTTGTTTGACATGGAGTCTCACTGTGTCACCCAGGCTGGAGTGTAGTGGCGTGATCTCAGCTCACTGAAACCTCTACCTCCTGGGTTCAAGTGATTCTCCTGCCTCAGCCTCCCAAGTAGCTGGGGCTACAGGCGTGCACCACTACACCTGGCTAATTTTAGTATTTTTAGTAGAGCTGGGGTTTCGCCATGTTGGCCAGGCTGGTCTCGAACTCCTGACCTCAAGTGATCCACTGACATTGACTTCCCAAAGTGCTAGGATTATAGGTGTGAGCCACCGCACCTGGCCTGAAGCTCTTCTTAACAAACAATAATACTACTCAATCCGGATACTGAGATTGGAGAATGGGGTTCCAGAGATTCTGAGGAAGCAATTGTGGTGAACAGGTGAACAGGTGAACAGGTGAGGGATAAGTTAAAGATGACCTGAGACTGCAAGCAAAGGGTGAGAGAAAGAAGTCAGGGATGCGCTTGCAAGAAAAGACTCCCCCTTCCTCCCCTGGCTCCAGCATTTGGCTTCCTCTTCCCTCCCAACTCCCTCCTCCCCTCTCATTTTTTCCGTCTCTCCCAACTTTCCATCCTCTGCCCACCCTCCTCATCCTTCCTTCCTTCCTCATCCCTCCTCCCCTATCTCTCCTTCCTCTTTCTCTTCCTCCTGCCTCTCTATCTTCAGCAAACGTCTTCCTGGCCTCCTTCCCAGCCCTGCGCAGGTGGTCCTACCCAGCTGGATTTTCTCTGCAGCTAGGTTGCCAGGCAGCTCCAGTTTGATTCCCCTGGTCACCACCACCCCCAGCTTCCCGGGCCTGCTCTCCTTGCTGAGTGCTGCCTTCACCAAGTTTCCTCAAAAGGAGAAAAGAGAGTGCTGCTGGGGCCTCTCCTCCCTCCACAGAGGAAGCACCACCACAGCCTGAGGTTGTCCTGGCCCAGCTTGGAAGGGAATGGAGGTGAGGACCTGGGGAAAGCGTTAGGGACCCAACCTGGCATTGACAGCATGAGATGGTCTTTGCTGTTCTTCTCCCGGAAATGATTCCTCTCACTGCAGAGGAGGGTGGAGGCTGGAAGAAAAGCAGAAGTGACCCTAAGACACTTCCTGTCCAGGCATTTGTTTTCAAGTGCCAAGCCTGGGGACCCAGGAGGAGAAGGGGAGGACTTCCCTGGGATTCCTCCAAACTGTCTCCCTTGAGCAGCACTAGACTCACTACATGCTCCCCACCTGTTCTTTGCCTGCTCCCACCTCAGGAAGGGGACTGCAGGGTACACAGGAGGCTGGGCCCTGGACACCAGGCCCCAGCCCCACCAAATCCTCAGTCCCCAAATCCCCAGACCCTGAACTTGCCAGGACCATGCAGGCTGGGCTACTGTGGGTCTTGGCAGAACCAGCAACCAATGGAGGGCGAGAAGGAAGGAGATCTCTAACATTTTCCCAGAACAAACCACGCAGGAACCCAAGAAAGGCTGAAGTTCTATTTTTTGCCAATCCGGTGTAATGAGAGTATAAAGCCAAAATTAACTTGAATTCTAGAAAATAAAGACAAGCCATATTTCCTGAACCTGAGTCAATGGACTGAGATTCCATCCAAATAAAGGAAAGGCTAGGAGGGAGACGGGTGGCTTCTGGCTCCAGTGAGACCCAAGGCTATCTGCTGCAGACCCCAGATTGCAGGCCACGGTCCCTGTCCAGTGGCAGGGCACCAGCCTACCTTGCCACTGTGGGCAGCCATCAGGGAGAGGGCAGCCACTCTCGAGAGGGCCTTGGGACCCTAAAATAGCCTTGTCTCCCCAGGGAGAGTAGACACACACTCCCACGGCCGAGCATGGGGCTGGCACTCTGGTAATCATCAAAGTAATAAAGATGATAAGAAGAAGCATTTAGTGAGCATGGCTGCTTGCCTGTGGGCACAGTCGGGCCTAGGGTCCCTAGAGGCCTTTATGCTGGATACCTGTGGCTGCAGTGGGGGACAGAGGAGGGATTAGAGCTGGGCTTCCCCAACCTAACTCAGATCTCTTGCTCTCTCTGCCTGGTCTTCAAGCCACAAGCTTGGCCCCAGTCCTAGAACCCATCCTTCAGTCAGGGGAATGACACAGTGGCTGTTGCAAAGGCCCCAGGTCAGAACCCAGGTCTGGCTGATGGGTCAAAAGAAAGTTAAATAGATACTCCCACCCCTGCTCTGCAAGGATCAGGATATGGCTGTACCTGGGTTTCTCTGGGCGTTTCTTCAGGGTCCTGAGGTCCTCGTCAGAGTGGCACAGACCTGGGCTGTGCTCTACCTTCTCAGCCAATGGGAGCCCAGACTCTGGGCCCATCCCTTTCTGGAAACATCTGGTTTATCAAGGGCAGCCACTCTGTGACCAGCCAGGGTCCTCTCCTCCAGTCTCAACTCCCACCTGGCAGGTGAGGCTGCCTCTGCCCACACCCGTCCTGGGCCCAGGTCCCCTCCCCTCACCAGGCAGCAGCCAGCAGCATCCTGCCTAAGGCACAGCAACTGACAACAGACCTGCCTCAAACCTTCCCCAGTGGGGCAGCCGTGGTTTGTCTCCCTTGTCTTAGCTCAGGAACTAGACAACTTTGTACTTTATTGACGCTGCTGTTTAATTTTTGCTTCTATGTTTATGTATGAACATGAATTAAACATTAGACGTTAAATATGTATTAAATTAATTCATAGATTTATATATTTATTGATATCCATGAAATTATAAAATGGAAATACAGTTTTTTTTTACTTACCATATATTTGCTTTGTTTTAATATCAGCATTACGATACCTCGTAGAATATGTTGGAAAACATTTCATCTTCTTCACTGCTTTCAAACAGTTTGATTACATAGGAGTTATCTGTGCCTTAAAGGTTTATGTAACTCTCTTATAAAACTATCTGAGCTTGGTATTTTTTAGGGGTAAATTTAATAGTTTATATTTCTCTAGAAAAGCACCCATTTCACCTAGATGTTCAAATATATTGGCATTAAGATAGTATTCCCTCATAGCTTTCAAATATACTCTATTCTTGGAACTATGTCCTTTCTCTTGTATATTTCCACTTTCACTTGTGATCAGCCTTGCTAAACCTTTGTCTATTTACTGGTCTGCTCAAGAGGAAAATTTATGTTATTAATCACTTCGATATTTTATTTTGATTTCATTGTTTTCTGTTTTTATAGTTACTAATTCCTTCTTTCTTTGGATTTAATTTATTATTTTTTTCTAGTATATTTAGCTGTTAACTTATTTCACTAATTTTGTCTTTCTTGTTTATTATCAGTGTAATTAAGGCTACAAATTTTCCTCCAGTTACTAGAATGTTCATATCTCTTATTTTAATATTCATTGTTATTCACTTCTAAATAATGTATAATTCCAATTTTCACTTCCTTACCATAATAATTACTTAAAAGGGTGATTTCTGGTGTTTTAAAATTTATTAATTGTCTATGCGTGAAATATTTCCAAACATACAGGAGAAAAGAATAAGAAAATCAAACCCAAATATCCATCACCCAGTTTTATTAGACCTTAATATAATGTCATATTTGCTGTAGTTTTTTAACATATTTTTTATTTTTTTTGAGACAGAGTCTCACTCTGTCACCCAGGCTGGAGTGCAGTGGCGTGATCTCGGCTCACTGCAACCTCTGCCTCCCGGGTTCAAGCGATTCTCCTGCTTCAGCCTCCCAAGTAGCTGGGACTATAGGCGCCCACCACCACATCCGGCTAAATTTTTTTATTTTTAGTAGAGACGGGGTTTCAACATGTTAGCCAGGATGGTTTCGATCTCCTGACCTTGTGATCTGCCCTCCTTGGCCTCCCAAAGTGCTGGGATTACAGGCATGAGCCACTGTGCCTGGCCTGCTGTAGACATTTTTTAAAGAAATAAAATATTCAGTGCAGTTGAGAATCCCCTGTGTATCCCTCCTATGGTTGGCAGAATTCTAAGATGGCACCCAAGATTCCTGCCTCCTGGTGTGCACACCCTGTATAATCCCCTCCCTGTGAGTGTGGGTGGGCCTGACTTAATCAGGTGAGCCCTTTAAAAGGAGGTTCTAGAGTTCAGAGACATAAGTCAGACAGCTTCAAAGCTGCAGCAGATACTCTCTTGCTGGCCTGTCAAAAAAAGCAAACCTCTATGTTGTGAACTGCCTACAGAGAGAGTCACATGGCTAGAACCTGAGGTCAACCTCTAGCAGCTGAGAATGACACCCAAGTCAATGGCCAGCAAAAAAGTAGGGAATCTTATGGCTGCAAAAAATTGAACAACCTGAAAGAACTTGGAATAACAATGAAAACTGAACAACCTGAATGAACTTGGAAGAAGACCCTGAGCTTCAAATGAAAACACAGTCCTGGCTGACACTTTGATTTCAGGCAGAAGACCCAGCTAACCTTTATATGGACTTCTGACTCTAGAAAATGTGAGATAATAATGAGTGCTGTTTCAAGCAGCCACATTTGTGGTAGGAGTTCGAGACCAGCCTGGCCAACATGGCGAAATCCCGTCTCTACTAAAAATACAAAAATTAGCCAGGCGTGGTGGCGTGTGCCTGTAATCCCAGCTACTTGGGAGGCTGAGGCAGGAGAATGGCTTGAACCGGGGAGGCGGAGGTTGCAGTGAGCCAAGATTGTGCCACTGTACTCCAGCCTGGGGCAAGACTCCGTTTCAAAAAAAAAAAAAAAAAAAAAGCTAATACATCTCCCTTATTCCATTCCCCTCCCTCTCTTTGCAGTGGTAACTAATAACATGCCTTTGTGTTTATCATTCCTGGACATGATTTACACTTTTACTGCATAATTAGTATCCATAAAAGTTACATAGTATTGTTTGCAGATAGTATTGTTAACTCTATAAAAGTAACATTGTACCATACGTATCATTCTGCAACTTGCTTTGGTTGCTGGACACCATATTTTTAGTTACATATACACATAGAGGGAGATGTGGCTCTCCTTATTCTGAGAACTGAAAAGAATTTCTGACAGAAGGGTGTTAAACTCTTCCACTAGGACTGTAGATTTGACAGTCCCTCCCTTTTTTACATAACTTGAGGCTATAGCATTAGAGGCATAGACGCTTGGCATTTTTATATCTTCTTGAGAGACTGGGTGGTCTAACAATATGAATTATCCTCTTTGTGCCTTTTGTTTTCTATCTTAAATTCTCACTCATTCCCATTGACTATGATGATTCATTTTTGTAATTATTTCTAATACATGATTTGATGCTTCTATTTATCATATATTTTATTTTTAATCCTCTCATACGAGCAATCTTTATTTTTAATCTTCCCAAACAAACAATCTTTATTTTTAATCCTCCCAAACAAACAATCTTTTATTGGATACATGGAGTTTTCTTAGTTTCATTTTTCTTTTTTCTGGTTATTTGGGAGTTACATACTTTCTTTTTTTCCCCAGTGGATACCCTCACATTTTTAACACACACACTAATCTCTGGTGGCATCAATTATGTTAAACTCCATGTTGTGTTTTGTCCTGCCTACATTATCTCCCTTTTCCAGAATCTCTGCCGAAGGTCAGCTTCGCAGGACTTCACAGGAACGCAGGACTGGGAAGGGGGAGGTGAGCGTGAGAACTTTGAGATCCCCTGTGGAGTTAGTCTGAGTTCTCCCTGGGCTAAGTGGCCTCACCCCCCTCAGGAATTCACTGCCTCAGAAATGAGCTCTGAGAGATGATGCAGTGCTGTCTGTGGTTATGGGCACCCTCTGAAACTCAGCCCCTCTCTGCCCTACCTACCTTGAACCTTGTCCCTAACTCTACTTCCTCCCTGCACACACTGGCCAAGCCCTGCTCTCAGACCCCTGGCTGGAAGTAGATGTGTCTGTATGAACTCATGCCCACAGACAAGGGCACACACTCACATGCTCTTACACGCGGACATACATGCACACACACACGCACACACACAAGCACACTACAGCAAGCATTTGACCAGAAGCTGTGGCTGCTTTTGAAAACAGGGTGGAGCAGTCCTCCCCTTCAGAGTCTCCCACACTCCCAACACCATGACCCCTGATATGGTTTGGCTGTGTCACCACCCAAATGTCATCTTGAATTGTAGCTCTCATAATTCCCATGTGTTGTGGGAGGGACCTGGTGGGAGATAATTGAATCATGGGGGCGGTTTCCCCGATACTGTTCTTGTGGTAGTGAATAACTCTCATAAGATCTGATGGTTTTATAAATGGGAGTTCCTCTGCACAACCCCTCTTTGCCTGCCTTCTGCCTTTCGCCTTCTGCCATGATTGTGAGGCCTCTCCAGCCACATGGAACTATGAGTCCACTAAACCTCTTTTTCTTTATAAACTTCCCAGTCTCAGGTATCTCTTTATCATCAGTGTGCAAACAGAATAATACAACCCCCTTGCTAAGCTATCTGGTGACAGACTGCTGACCCCCTGGACAAAACTGAGTCCTGGGGTTTTGAGGGAAGGAGTTCTCAGGTTTTTCCTCTCTGCCCAGACCAGGAGCTCCAAGGGTAGGACCTAGGTCCCCTCTTCCTCTATCCCCTGGAGCAGGAGCTCTCTCACACACTTCATTCTCCATGCCTCAGTTTCCCCTCTGTGGCAGCTGCAAAGGGGCATCACTTGGATCCCCCTCTAGAAAGAGCTTGCCACTCAACTGTGAGGAGGGCAATGAGTTGGAACCTCTAGCCACATTGCCTTCAGGCTCTGGTCAATAGGTCTATGACTGGGCCTGTCAATGCTCTTCCCAGACAGCCCCAGACATTGACAAAGCACAGTAGAGTTACTAAGGCTTCTATTCCAGCCTTTGCCCTGGAACTCGCTATCAAATTGGCAAAGACTTTTTCAGATCTGCAATGCAGTCTGAGTTTCTCTCTGCCCAATCCTACTTTCTCCTCTTTTGTCTCTCACAGGTCCCCCTGCCATCCAATAAACGTTCACACTCCTAACTCCACCTTAGCATTTGCTCACTAGAGGACCTGAACTGACACACCTATAGTTAGCACCACCCTTCCCCCCAACAGAGCTCTAAGCCCCAGCCTCCAGGACCAGGAATAGCCATTTCAGAACTTGTCCTTGAGCTTCATTTCCAAATCTGTTATGTCAGGATGATTCTTTCTCCATCACCTGCTCTCCCGTGAACTTGGTTTTCTTCCTAGATGCAGGTGTAGCACCAACAGAAGATCCCCCACAATCCCACACCCAAGCAGTGCTAGGCTTCCCTGCAGAGGACAGCCCATGTCTAAGTCACAGTCACGTCCCCAGCCCCCAGATGAGTGCGGGTGTTGAGACGTGAAGGGTGAATGAATGATATTCACTGCATGCTGTTATGGAAGGGATGAAGGGAATATTTCTTCTTTAAATGCCTGCCCAGGCCTCTCCTGCCCTCCACCAAATTACAGCCTGGAGTTAAGGTGCATCTTCTCACAGGAAGAACTGGCCCCAAAAGAAGGTGCACCCTGGGGAGGTGGTGATCACTCCATGTTCCCAGAGCTACCAGCCCCACTCTATGGATAAAGACCAAAAGTGTAGGTCCCTTCAACTCAGAAGCCCGGAGAAAGCAAATGTTGCCTGCATCCAGACAGCAACGTGGGTGGCTCTGGCAGGGGAATCCTAGAGCAGTGACTCCCCCAGCCAGGTGGTTTCCTCACCATCTCCTAGCCTGGCCTCCACCGTACAGGTCAAGGCCACTCTGTGGCCCCCCAGCCCCCTTCCCACTCCACCACAGAACCTCACCACCATGGAGCCCCTGAGCTGGAAGCCTTGAAGGCAGTGAGTGCACGATTCTGAGAGGAGGCGAGGGCGGCACACAGCGCATGGATGAGACAGGCAGGAAGCCAGGCAGGCTCAGAATGAGTAACTGCAGATTCTCTTTGTGCCATGCCTGTTGTCACGGGGGATGGCAAGTGACTCCACTTCTCTCTCTTTCCCGCCACCTCCCGTGTCCTTGGCACCCATGTGATTCTGACATCCAGAAGGGATATGAGATGGTGCTAGAGACTAGGGACAGGTTTTAGGGATCCCAGAGGGGAGACTTCAGAACAGACCCCCCCAGGGAGGAATCCATGCAAGAAGGACATGGGGGAACAGAGAGTAGGAGGCGACTATGGCTCTCCTCCTCAAGCCTGGACTGGGAAGGCAAGGCAGACTCCAGAGGGGCTTAGGCTTTGGACAGGGTGGGGAGATTGGGACCACAGGCTTCCCACTCCCTCAGGTAGTCCGTCGGCCCCCCGCCTCTGCTTCTGACATCCCTCTTCCTCCAAGAAGCCTTCCCAGATCAACTGGGTGCACAAAAGGATGGCTTCCTCAGCAGATTCTACAGGACTCCCCAAGAGTGGGCCCATGGTTGACCCCCTTCCCCCCAGTGCTTCAGAACACAGGACAGGACATTCGGGAACAATTAGTTGAAACACAGTCACATTTAATGTTGGTTGAATTTTTTAGGCTTTTGTTTGGTTTTGCTATTTTCTTTCTGCTCTTTTCATTTCTGAATATGTTTTGTGCCCTTTGATAGGTAAGGAAGGGTGGATCCCCCAGGAGAACAATTCTGAAAGAACAAATAAGTCATGTTTATTCCGAAGAATCTGCAAGGAAACAATTATTTCTGATTCACCTACTCCCTTCCGGGGAGCAAGGCCTGCAAAGGCATCAGATGCCTTCCCAGCCACTCACTGCCTCCAACCTGGCCATCCAGCCCTCCAACAGAGGAGAGGAGGGGTAGTGTGGGCTCCCCTCCAGAGCCAGGGGAAGGCAACCCATCCCCACTGGTAGCCAGTCCCTCTCCCTCCCTCCCCACCCTGCCCACCAGCCATTCACTGGCGGGTCACATGGCAAAGTGAGGTCTGCCTCTCCAATCCTCACACCCATCATACACCCTCAAGTGTCCAAGAACCTTGTCCTCCAGGAGAGCAGGAGAACTTCAACAACCCTGGGGGCATGACACATTAATGATAGGATTTCAGCATCCTGCAGCTGGCTAGGTGCTGTGTGTGTATGTACGTGTTGAGGAGTGAGGGCTGAGGATTCATGACACCCCAAACCCACAGATTTGCTCTTCACATCTAGGGCTCCTAGGACACCATGCCAGCATAAGTAACTTCCCAGGAAAAAGACACAATTCCACTGTCCTGCCAGGGAACTGAGACCCGAGACGGGGTACACAGGGTCATAAGGAGAGACAAAGACCCCTGATTTCTGAGCTAACAGCAGCCGTCAGGGGTGTGGATAGCTGAGGAGATGGCTGAGGATCATTCAAACACTCCCGCCATTGGGAGATCGAGTACAAACCCAAGAAAGGCTAGGACAGAGGCATCTCCACAGCTCCCAAATCTAAGGAAAGGCCTGTGTCCAGGCTCACTGATTATATCGGGAAGGAGGTAGAAATTGCAGGGAGTACAGTAGCTCCCGAAGTTCCCCTCATGGCAAGGGGATGCTGCCCATCCACCTCTGTGCCTCCAGTGCACAGCACAGGGCCTGGCACACAGAAAGAGATTAATAAATGTGCATGGAAGAAAGGAGGGAGGGGCTCCATGGTGGTGAGGTTCCCTTTAATGAAGGCAAGGAGGAGAGGGGGGAAAGGGAAAAAGAGCAAGTGCAGGGGATGGAATGCTGGAAGGGAGGAAGAAAGAAGAGGAAGAAGAGAGAGTGGAAAGAAAGTGTAAGTACGCCCTGAAGAAAGGGCCAGGGCACTCATCCCTTCCCGGCTTTCCCCCACTCGCCTCAAGCCCACCCCATGGCAGCATCCCGACGTTCCCTCGCTGTAGGGAGGGAAGCCCTGGTGGGTCCTCAGGGAACTCCTGCGCGCCTGCTGTTCAGCCAAAGCCTAGCGCGGGACCTCCTTCAGGTAGCCGCACATTCTGCTCAGGGCTCTGGGACCCGCTGCCCTCTCCGCCTCTCCACTGAACTCCGCCTCTCCTTCTGTCACACGTCTCCGCCAGCCACTCTATCCTGCCGCCGCGACCACATCTCCAGCCTCGATTGTGCAGGCTCGAGCCCGTAGAAAGAGGGCTAGCAGCCACCTGCGCTTGGTCCACAAGAAGACGCGCTCCCAGGGCGCAGAGGTGGTGACCCCGCTCCCCATGCCAGGGACAAATAAACGAGAAAAGGGGCTGACCCGGTTTCATCCAGCGGCCGAGCCGCCGCCCCTTGGAAGCTCAGCACCAAAGGCAGGCGGCCAGGGTCCTGGCCCCTCTCTGGACCCCAGTATCCCCAGCTGTAAAATAGGGAATGCAGGAGGAGGACGAGGTCTGTGGTTCGTTTTAGGTCAGCTGCGGAGTCGGCCTGCGGGCTGGGAGCAGACCTCGCTCCCCACGCGAGGGCGCTGGCACTTCAGCCCAGCCTCCCTGGGGAGGTGCCCTGGACGAGACCCGCGAGGGTGCGGACACCTCATGCTCCCTGGAGCAGGTCCCCCGAGGCTTGAAGGGCCAGGGCACCCAACAGATGCTGAGCGCGCCCCACCAGGTCACCCGGGAGCAGGGAACACAAAGGAACCCAGAGTCGGGCCTCTTTCGAGCCCTCGCTTCCTCTCGCCCGGCTTCTTCGGCGCGAAGGATGAATTGGGGTTGTTTAAAATTGATCAAACAACCCGATCTCTGTCAGCGCCTGGCCATTTGCTGGGCCCCAGCTCGCAGCCTGGGAAGATAAGTGGCACTTCCTGTCTCGTAATCGGATTTGCGCGCACGAACCCTCCGAGGCGCACAGGTGGGAAATGGGAAGGCTGGCGGGGAGGCTTCCTGGAGGAGGTGGCTCCGAGGGTAGACATGAGGAGCGCCCTGGGATGGGGCTGAGGGTGGGTACAGAGGTGGGAGCTTGCGAAGGTCGTGAGCTAAGCATGGAAGGATGGGATGTGTTCGGGTCTCGAGCCCGGAGGGGCGAAGGCCTATAAATGTCTCACGACGGAAGACCAAGGTGTGGGATTGGCAAAGAGAGCGCAGAGCTTCCTCACTGGCAGGGGCTCCCCAGCCCCGCCCCATACCTGGCGGCGGCCCCGCCTCCACCCATCCATTGGCTAGATCCGCCGCCCGTCAGACGAGCCCCCGGGGCCCGCCCCCAGCCCTGAGCTGCGCCTCTTAGCTCTGGGGCCACAGCGCCAGCGCCACTCTGCCAGGCTCCCGGCCATCGCCCGCCTGGTGCGCCGCCCGCCAGCTCTTTGCCCGCGCGGGGCCGCCCGCCGCGGGCTCAGGGCAGACCATGCGCCCGCCAAGTCCGCTGCCCGCCCGCTGGCTATGCGTGCTAGCAGGCGCCCTCGCCTGCGCCCTTGGGCCGGCGGTGAGTGTTCGCCCGGCCGCCCAGAGTCCCGGCAGCCTGGGGGTTGCGGAGGGCGGGGGAGGTGGGGGACGGCGGGAGCCGGGCCGTCTGTGCGCGTGTCTGTGTAAGAGGAATAGGGAACATCAAGCATCTCGTCTCGCCTCCTCCCACCGCTCCAGACCGAACCTAGACGCGAGGGCTGGGATATTGGTCGTGCCCAGTCCCTCCCAGCGCAGCCCGGAGCAGGCACAGCATCAGTGGAGGGGCAGCGGGAAAGAGTGGGCCCCAGACTTGCCTTCCTTGTCGTGGTTGTGGGTGCGCAGCGGGGTGGGGCGGCCAGTGGGTGCAGAGTCAGGTACTGCGGCCGATTGAGATGGAAGGTTTGGTACACCGTAGGTGAGAGGGAGGATGTGAGGGACCGTTCTTGTGTGCTGTGACCGTCTGGAGGTGCCTGTGGGCTGTCAGCAGCAGAACCAGTGCTGGGGGCCCCAGGACTTGAGAAGGGGTTCTTGGGATCAGGTGAGTGACAGGCACATCCCTCCGTGTGCCCTCCCACTGAGCAAAGCAAAAAGGTACCAGACCCCAAGGTGGAAGCTGGTGGGCAGTGAGGGGCTAAGGCTGGTGGTTAACAGGAGGGGCCAGGCCTGTACATGGAGAGAGCTGAGCAGGGAGCCAATGCCAACAAGCAGTGGCCTCCCTCTTCCTCCCACTTCTGCTTCCTCTCAACGTGGGTATGTGTATGCCCTTGATACATGTGTACTCGTGTGCCCCATGTGTGGGTGTGATATGTGTGTCTGTGGATGGCTTACCTGGGCTGGGAGGCAGATGCTGATTGAGGCAGGAGATGCATGGATCATCACACTCTAGAACAGAGGAGACCTCAGCACTCATTGAGTCTACCAAAGCCCACTTTACAGATGGGCAAAGCGAGGTCCAGAGACACAAGAGCCACATCTGTCTCCCACCAGTTAGACCTAGACAGAGGTTGATTTTCTCCCTACCCCAGACTTTGAGTAATCTAGAGTTGCTGCTTAGGCAGGGCCATAAATGCCCACTCCAAGTTGGCTGGGGGAGGGTGAGGAATCTTGATTATCTAGTTCATTCTCTCCCATGATCACTTCCCTTACCATCACCTCCACTAGAGCAGGTATCTCTGTGTTTCCATCTAGCGGATGTCTTGAGCACCCTGGGAATGGGAAGCTCATTGCCTGTCCTAGGAGCGGACCTCTGACAATTGGCAGGAGCCTCACCTCCACCCATGACAGCCATGAGACCCACCTCCTGAGCACTCAAAATCTTACCAAGCTCTGTCCCAGAGGCCACAGCTCTGGCACAACTTGCATGAAGCCTTCAGGCCTCTCCAACCACCATCTGGCCCTCCCAACCCCGGGTTCAAGCCACTCAAACTCTTCTTGGATGAACCAGGGATCTTGGGACCACTGTTGACACCCCATTCCTCCATCCTGAGAAGCTTCTGAGCCCAGGGGCAGAGTGGATTCAGAGAGGTCTCCTTTCACACCAGGCCACTTCTACTTCACACTTCTTGAGACAGCCCAAATCTGTCTCCTCCCTCCAATGCCTACCCTCCCCCTGTCTTTCCACATCTTATTCGTTTAGTGCCCAACTCTATCTCCTCCTCCAGACAGCCTTCCCTGATTGCTCCAGCCAACTCAACCCTTCCCCCTCTAACCCCACCCTTCAGCCCTACCCACCTCCCAGGCTGGGCTATTCTGGCCATCCTATGAGGTCAGGGGCTGGGATCTCTTACATCCCCATGTTTCTTACAGCCCAGTGCAGGGGCTGGGTCCACAGAGAGAGGAGAAGGGACTCAACCAGGACTGGGTGAGGGCAGGCTGGAGTGAGGGGTCCCTATTTCCATCCCTGATTCTCCTTCCTCCCCACCAGCTACCAATCGCTCCCTCATGGAATGGGGCAAACCTGCTCTAGCCGGACTCGGTGTGACAGCGGGGGTGGGGGGGGGGGTGGCCAGGAGTTATCAGAGTCATAAAATGGCAGCTGCAAAGTTCAGGTTGAAGGCCCAAGGCCTTATCACTCCTGTTTATGGTGCCCTGACTTCAGCCTGGGAAGGAGAAATCTCTGAACAGGGAGGCAAAAAAAAAAAAAAAAAAGGAAAGAAAACCTCCAGTGTCTCAGAGGAGGAAGTCTGCCCCAAGGCCACCTGTCAAGCCTTCCACTGCCCCTGCCCCCCGGACAGCAGGCACAGGGACTCCTCATCCAGAAGCAGAGCTGCTCAGGGCAATGCCCAGTATGAGGCTGGGGGAGGAGGGTCACAGGCCTCCTCGTGGGAAATTCTCTATCTGGTGTGGGAGACCAGACCCAGTGACTTAGGAGAAAGAGTCCAGGTGGATGTGGGGCACAGCCTCCTAGAACTGGGGCAGGGGTTGCTGAGAGGAACAGTCAGGGGAGGCTCCCTGGAAGAAGCAGGACTGTGCCCTAAAGAGTTTGACCAGATGGGCCAATCTTTCACCCTAAACCATAAAACAGCCTCTGTTGACAGGACCAATGGGCCTCCCCCAGAAGGAGGAGTCCCAGGGACTGGGAGAGGCTCGGCTTCTCCCCCACTCTGAGGTTGATCAGTGGCCACAAGCTCCCGAAGGCCTTGCCTTGCCACCGGCATCCTGCTGCCCCTGCCACCTGCCTCTAGCCTCTCCAGAGGCGGACCACAGCTGCCCAGGCCCTCTTGGCCCCCAGCAGGCCACCCTGTGAGCTTTGGGAAACATGGCTGCATCTGGGTCAGGCCTCCTCCTCAAGTGAGGTTACCACCTCAGTTAGGCCTGGCCAGGGCTCCCAGGGTACCATGCTGGAAAAGCGAGCCCCTTTGGAAGTTTCTACCCTCCTGTCCTGGTGCACTAAGACTATGCCTTCTCTGAGGTTTGTGGGACATCCTTGGGGAGCCCAGGCTGGGGACAGGAGAGCTGGTCCTCACTCCACTCCATGGCAATGGCTTGACCTTGGGAACATCTTTAACTTTTGTGAAAGGGCCTCGGGTTCCTCACCACAAAAGGGAAGGTGAGAGGCCTCCGCCCAGTGTGCAGGAGAAGCGGGAGGAGAGGGTTAGGCTGGAGCCAACTCTGCCTCCTGAGTGGGACATAATCTATCCCTGGAGCACCAGGGTCTCTGTGAAATGGGGTTTGTCTTTCAAGCAGAACTTCTGTGAGCTTTGAAGGAGGTAAAGGCTGTGAAGGTGGCTATGTGAACTGTGTGACTGTCATCCCTTCTCCAACGTCCCCAGCTTGGGAGCCCTGTGGAAACTTATACAGCTATTTCTGGCCCCCATCTGCCCACAGGTTCCCAGGGCAGCAGGAGTCCTGGGGAATGGGGGACGTTTCCTCATTAGGTGGCCAAAACATTTTGGGGGTAAGGCTCCAGGCCTAGGTAGGCAATGGGGCCTCTCAGAGCAGATGGGCCTTCACACCGTGGGCAGCCTCAGTGGAAATCCAACATGGGCCATGAGACTAGGGTAGGGGCTCTAACCTGCCACGTGCCACAACTCTGCCATTGCTGGGCCCTTCACTGTGGCCCCTTTGGCCATGGAGCAGGGAATGGGGCCTGGGGACTATGTAAAGCCTAGTCCCTTTCTTAAATCCTTCTGTTCAACCCCCAGATTCTGCCTTCCCCTATCTGACTTCTTAACACAAAATGATTTTTATTGTACCCATTGAAAATGTCACTATGTACTCTCTCACATAACTTAGAAGTATTTCCTTTTTTTTTTTTTTTTTTTTTTTTTGAGATGGAGTCTTGTTCTGTCACCCAGGCTGGAGTGTGGTGGTGTGATCTTGGCTCACTGCAACCTCCAGCTTCCGGGTTTAAGTGATTCTTCTGGCTCAGCCTCCCTAGGAGCTGAGATTACAGGCTCCCGCCACCATGCCTGGCTAAATTTTGTATTTTTAGTAGAGACAGGGTTTCGCCATGTTGGCCAGGCTGCTCTTGAACTCCTGGCTTCAGGTGATCCACCTGCCTCAGCCTCCCAAAGTGCTTGGAATTACAAGCGTGAGTCACCACGCCTGGCCCCTTAGAAGCATTTCTGAAGAAGAAAAAACAGTTTAATCTCTCCACCACGTGTATAGTGTTTTAAATTTTTACTTTTTTTGTGAAAATTTTTAAACAAGCAGAGACAACATTATAATGAACGTGCAAATACCCAATTCCGAGGTTTGACAATTGTTAACATCTAACAATTAATATATGCTTCATTTGCTTTTGGGCTGAAGTATTTTAAAGTAAATTATAAACCTCCTGACCTTTTACCCCAAATCATTTCAGAATGCATCTCTAAAACCAAAGGACACTCTTCTATATAACTATGATACTGTCATTACACACCTAACAAAATTGACAGGAATTGCTTAATATCTAATATTCAAATATCCCCAGCCGGAATGTAATGAAGTGCCACAGGATGAGTGGTGATATTATCCAGGGCTTGGTCTTCTCGCAGGAGTTTCATGTCTGTGTCTGACGGGACTGTCCAGCGAGCTGGCAGGGAGAAAGCAGGGTGCCTTGGCAGTGAGCCTCAGGCTAGCCTCCACTGGGAGGACCCAGTCTTTTCGTGCAGCCCCTCTCATGCGGCCCATTATCTCTCAGGAAGTGCCTCCTACTACCTAACTTCAAAACAAGTTCTTCCTGCACAGCAGGTCACCAGAGGAGGGGGAAGAGGCCACCAACCAATCTCCATGTACTAAGGACTCATAGCCTTGTGGCTGCCTGTGCTGGAGTCCAGCCCTCTACAGGTGGCTCCAACACCAACGTCACCCACAGGCAGTTTATAAGCTGAGTCCTGCAAACTCCAGTTCCCTAGGTGTGGCCAGGATCGTGAACAAGCAGCAGAGGATTTAAACTAAATGCTTAGCCTGTGTTCCTCTGCAAATAAAGGCTTCATGCCCCCAAAAGAAACCTTCCAAGAAGAACCCTTAGATGGGAACAAGCTAAGTGTCTGTGCTTGGGTTCTGCTAATTATGAGAGCCCTTGTCCTGATATCACTCTGAGATGTGGAAAGTTCTTCTTACCCAAAGCACAATCCTGTATCCCTATGTCTCCCCCTCTTCCTCCCCATCCCCATCAACACTCACACAGCAGTTCTCATTCTCCTCTTCTACCAGAGCTCAGCC
This sequence comes from Pan troglodytes, assembly GCF_028858775.2. Taxonomy (NCBI): domain Eukaryota; kingdom Metazoa; phylum Chordata; class Mammalia; order Primates; family Hominidae; genus Pan; species Pan troglodytes. The sequence continues at coordinate 46,519,327 of NC_086015.1, forward strand.
TTCCCCAAGAGGAAGTGAGGCTGGCAAAAAAAAAAAAAAAAAAAAAAAGAATTTGCAGCGGGGAGGCTTTGGGCTGTTGGCTAAGGGATGTAAAAATACAAGGAAGAGAAATCAGTACGGGGCGAAGGTAACTGGCAGACTTGAGACCTCTGGTGGGTACGGCTGGCACTTGTCAGTGGGTAGGACCTTCAGCCTACCTGGGGTTATGCAAGGCACTACGGCTGTGGCTAGGCTTGGATGTGGACAGCAGGGGCAGCCTGGCATGAGGACTGGACTAGAGCTTCGGCAGTCGCTGCTAACCCCCCTGGTGCCTGGCTGGTGTCTTTTACATGTGACCCTCAACCCCAATTCTAGAAGTAGGTGGTATTGTTATTGTCCCCATTTTATAGATGAAGTTGAGTAAATTGCCCAAGTCATCCAGCCAAGAAGCAGCAGACAGTCTCATTCTGGAACCTGTGGTCCGAACTAGGCTCTGCCACCTCGTGAAGAGGGGCTACTACTTCCAGGGTGGGCGACGGCGTGTCACATGCTGCGCTGGGACTTTAGATATTTTTAAAATTAGTAAAATATAGAAATCTGAATTGACAGCTCAGTGAATTGTCACATATGTGTACACCTGTGTCACCACTGCCCAGGTCAAACTATTATACATTCCCATCACCCTAGCAGGCTGCTCTGCAATGAGGGGAAGTCTTATTTTGATTTCCTTTAGTGCTCTCTGCAAAGCTGGGAGCATGTTTCTCCTTTCTTTTGTGACTCCTGGATCCCATGATCCAACTTATGTCCTTTACCCACTCCTTTTCTGCCCTTCCTCCTCCCACCTTTTCTCTCCTCTCTCCCCTCTTGCCTCCCAACTACAAGGGCTGCACGTCCTCGCCCACTCACGTGCAAAAGCCAGCAAGGACGGGAAGCTGAGCTGCTGTCCTGTGTGCCTGTGATCACACCGCTTTCTCTCTGGCTCCTCCATTCCCCCTGTGTCTCTTTTTTACCCCATGATTTCAGCAGGGGGCTGGCAGAGTAGAGTAAATAAGTCGTGAGATATGAGATGGTTTCTGTAAAGGGCTAGGGTCATGTGGGAGAGGGTAAATGAAACCACTCCTGAGCCCCCTGTCCTCTACTCCCCATTCCCCTGCCTCCATTAACAGTTGCAGGCTGGAAAAAAATAAAATAGCCCTCTTGACAAACCTCAGAAGCACGAATCATCCATGGAGGCTCTGCATGCTTGGCAATTTGCAGACAGTTCTTTCTCCTGCCTCACCTTATCCAGCCTGCTGCATTTTGTGCTCCTCTCAGAGACCAGCTTCTCCTCGGAGGGACTCATGCTTCCTGCTGTGCTACTTGGCTCCTCCTGCCCTAGTTCTCTGGCCCCAGATGATGAGGCTGGGGCTTCTGATTCGAGGCAGTAGCTGTGGTCTCAGGCTTCCCTTGAGGGGATTGAACATGGCCTACGAACCTGAGCATGGCCCACCCTGTCTTTCAGAGCCCCTTGCATCTAACAGCTACAACTCCCAGCATCTTCACCCATACCCCCATCACCACACCTAGCCTTTGCTCCAGATCTCAGAGAACCCCACATGGACAGGAAAAAGCAGGGCTTTCTCTCTAGCCCCTCACCAATTCCTATGCTTGACTGAGCTCCAAAAAGTAAGCTTAAAGGCAGCCTGACCCTGCCGTTGAGCTGAGGCTAGAGAGTTTTGGGCCAGGCTGGGCTCTCAGCACCTTCTTTGGGGCAGGAGTTCCTAAGCCCAGAAGGGACCCAGGCTGAAGAAGACTGAAGAAGTCCACAGCATCTTCTCCATCCTGGTCTTCTTCTGTCCTCTGCCATGGGGCTAGCGGGATATGGGAGGTGAATGACAGGGAGTTGGCAGGAGAATCCTGAGTCTAGTTGGAGACAGGGACTAACCAAGTCTTGTTCATTCCACCTGCCCCCTCCTCTCTGTGCCCTCTCTTTATACCCACTGTCCTGCCCAGGCTTCATCAGTTCCTGCCTGGACTGGTGCAGTAGCTTTCAGCCCCACCACCTGCAACCTGAGGGATCTTTGTAAAATGTGTATCCCCCATCCTCAGTCTCCTGCTTCAAGTCTCTGTTGGCCCCCATGGCCTAGGAGTGAAAGCTCACACTTGAAAACTGGCATTCCAGGCCCTTCCCAATCCTAGCCCAGTCTACATCTCTCAACTTGTCTCCTGATGCCCCCAGAACTCCTTGCTGCAGCTACACCAGGCTTCTCACAGCCTTGCATGTATTAGGCATTTTCATGCCTCCATGCCTGTGCACACGCTGCTCTACTTTCTGGGGTGCTCTTACTCCACTTCTAATTGTCTAACTTGCACATCCTCCATGACCTACCTCTACAGAATGAGTACAGCATACCCATTCTGTAGGAAGCCCAGACTCCAGCTATATCCCACCCTGGAACACTTCCCTGACATCAGTAGACTTGGCTATATTCAGCCAGGGAATTTTTCAACTCTCTCTGTGTTCCTGAAGTCCAGAGGGATAATGAGGATGTTTAGAATAGGGAAATAAATAAGTGGGAGAGGAAGTCCAAAGTCTGCCTGAATTCCTTAGTGATAAGGACTAGAGGGAGCTGCCCTGGCCCGGTCCCTCAAAGGGCAATGGTTGACCAGAGGGTCCAAGGCGAGGCTGTGTTGAAGGATTGATGCAGTCCAGACCAGCGGTCAGAGACTTAGGTCCCATCTGGGAATGCGCATTTGCTGGGTGACCTCAGGTCCCTCTTTGGGTCTCCATTTCCTCTACCCCTCCCCAGATAGGGCTCAACACTAAACTAAATTGTGACAAAGAGAGAGCTCATCTTCCAGACCACACCCACTGTTTCATAAACACCACAGGCTTCGGTACCCACCCCTCCTTTCTCTCCAAACTGCCTCTAAGGAAGGGCTGTGTGTCTGTGCTGCTGAGGGAGCAGAGTTGGCTGGAGAAGTTGACCCAACACTCTTCTACCCTCAGAGAGTCGCAAGCAGAAGCTGCCAGAAATCCTAGGCGCCCATGGTGATTGGGAAACAAATATTTCTTGGCAAACTACATAGCCACAGTCCTGGCTTAAGAAGGCCCAGAAAGTGAGGGCGTCCATTATCTTGTCCTCAGAGGGCAAGGCTGGACACTTTTGTTTACAGCGACCAACAGAAAACTCAACTGATCCAAGCCATAAAGGAAAGGCATCAGCTCATGTTGCTAGCAGTAGAGCTGGTTTCAGGCATGGCTGCATTCACAGACCCAGACAATATTAAGAGAACCTGATTTTTCTCCATCTCTCTATTCTGCCTTCAGCTGTATAGTTTTTATCCGTGTGTTCCACTTGTCAACAAGAAGACAGCAGAAGCTTGAGCCCTTGCTTCCTTTAAGGTTTCCAGTCCAGTGGGAAAAACCAAATTCACTTGCTTAATCACTTAATCCAAAGTCCCAGGAGTGAGCCTCCTGGCTCTGAGTAGCCCGACTCAGGCCATGTGTCAGGCACTGTGGCCAGGAATGCTCTGATGGACTTAAGCCTTGGTCACATGTCAATCCCCTGGAAGAGGGTTCATCAGAACTCCATGAACTAGAGGTAGGGAAGGAGGTTGTTTCCCAGACACAGATGAGGACATGGCACCAGAAGAGAGTAAAGGATGGTGGAAGGCAGAAACAAGAGATATCTGCTACCATCCATCCTGTTTTGACGTTACAGTGTCATGAGAGGTGAGAATGGACAGGAGAATCAGGAGACGCTGGGAAGGGGCCAGAAAGCAGAAAGAACCCTGTTGCTGGTGGGAAATGGGGTTGGGATGGTACCTTGGTGAGAAATGTGCTCCAAGACAGGCAAGACAGACCAATGATGGGACACAAGGCAGGGTAGCCAGTACCCAGATTCCTCTTCCAGAAGCCACCTCTGAGATCTTCCTGGCCACTATTCCCCCTATACTTGAGGATGAAACAGCCACAAATCCCTTGAGACAGAGTGTCTTGAGCATTTCAGCCTGACTAACCCTTATGGGAAGGAGAGAAAGCACATGACCCCAAAGAGGAACCACAGACAGTTTCCTTGAAGTCTCCTATCTTTTAACAGTTATACGAGTAACTGTATCATACTCCATCACACAACTGTGTTACTTTCAATAAGTTTTAAATGACTTACCAGCTAATGTCTTTACCCCCATTGGCTGGTAAAGGGGCAAGATGGAGCTCGTGCTCACTGTGTGGCTTCCAGGGCAACAGCACTTAGGCAGGTGAGGTCTGGATGCTGGGGAAATCTAAAGGAGTCCTGGAGAGGGAGGCCTTCCCTGGACCTGGACGAGGTCAACCATGGTGCTAGCTGCTTCTGGGAGTGTTGGCCTGCAGGTGACCTGTGAGACAGAGGCTCCACCAGAGAGCCCTCAACAGGAATGAGAGAGCTGTTTGGGGTGGAAAGGACTTGGCTGTGCAGCTTCTTAGGCACTGAGTTGTTCAGCTTCAGCTTGGACCCCTCTCCCTCCGCAGCAATGGATTGCTGGCTGCCAGCTGGGATGCACATCCCAGTAAATGGAGCTGATTTACTTAAAACAATGGTCAAAGTACTAAGCACTTTGGTGCCTGCAGGCCAGAAGGGACCCCCTTAAAGGAAGGTCCCCCACCTATGTTCTTCCCACGGACCCACTTCAAGAATCTCTAAGTCGGCAGGGGAGGTGGTTGAGGCCCATGTAGCCTACAGAGAAACTGAGGCCCAGGGAGGTAAGGACCCTGTCCCAGGGTGGGAGGGACAAGCTGGAGGAGACACTGAGAATGTCTGATTCTGGAGTGGTCTTGCTGGACTCTCTTCTATGGCCCTGGTGGAAACTGACATTCTTCTCCCAGGCAGAGATGAGGAAACTGGTGTGGGGTTGCCGGGGCCAGCAACCACTTTTCTAAAGCCAAAGACGCAGAAGGTGCTGCCAGTCCAACGCTTCCTCCGTGGAGGCCTTCACCCACCCACACCCATCTAAGAGCTCCCAAGACCTGTTTTTTCTGGCTGTTCCTAGACAGCCATCACCCCCACTCACATGTCTTCCACAAGGTCAGTGTCCCCAGTCACACTGGTCTGGCCCGCCCCTGATCCCTGGCCAGGGTACAGGGAGGGGAAGAGGAGAAGCTTAGACTTTTCCATCCCTTCTCTTCACCTTCCAGAAGCAGGGGAGGCCTGGTGGGATCCTAGAGGGGCTCTCTTACTTCCTTAAACCTCCCCACCCTCAGTAGATCTGGTATAGCTTGAATTATTTAGAAACTAAAAAGGAGGCAGGTGAGGTCTGGGCAAGGAAGGCCAGAGTCCCCTCCCTAGCCTGGTGACCCAGGGGACTGAGCACAGAATCCTGGAATGACAGAAGCTGGAAAATACAGCTAGACTCCTGGATTCTTCCCAGGGCTGGCCCTGGGAACCAGAGGCCAGGATCCAACTCCACATAACAGAGTAGTAGCATGAGCTGGCCCCACTCATCAGGGAGATCAAGACAGGGACAGACTCTCAAACCAAGCTGGAGAGTGGCAGAGTCCAGAGGGCCAGCTCAGGCCTCTAAGGGGAGGCCCTCTTGCCGCCATCTGGAGTTGTGCCACCCGCAAAGAGACAAAGCAGTTACAGCTGCAGCACTAATGGGGGAGCCATCAAGAAGCTGTGGCAGGGTCCTCGGGGCCGACCCAGGTTTGGGGGCAATGGACAACAGGTTGGGGTCAGGTTCAGGTTTCAGTCTTGGGTTGGTATTGGGGTTCCATCTGGAACCTGGATCTCTTCCAGGGAGAGGGCAGGTGCAGTCCAGAGACTGGGCCTGGTGCTCCTGAGTCTATGGACGAGGCTGATGGGCCCTCCCTGTCTTTGTCCTCAGGGCGGCCAGGCGGCCAGGCTGCAGGAGGAGTGTGACTATGTGCAGATGATCGAGGTGCAGCACAAGCAGTGCCTGGAGGAGGCCCAGCTGGAGAATGAGACAATAGGTGAGGCCCCCATGGGCAGAGAGGGGCTGCATGCCCCCAGGGAGCCCACGATTCCTCATGTCTCAAGCTGAGATCCAAGTCACGTTTGTTCCACATTTATTGGATGATAGTGAGGAGCGGCTGGGGAGCCAGATGGAAGAAGAAAGGGGCTAACAGGCTTCCACATTCCCACCCCAGGTCTGGGGAGCTCCCAGCCGCAGCTGAGGAGGACATACTAAATTGGGGTTCTGAAAAGTACATGGAGCCAGCTCTGCCTCTGGGGGTCCCTATCCCTCTTCTCCAGGAAAAGTGAAGATCTCCATGGCGGCCAGCCCACCCAGGACACAAGGCCCAGGGTGCTATGTGGTGGGGGACCTGTGACCAATGAGGGCAGGCAGGTTCCAGGACCCCCTGGAGCTGGCATGGGGAGAATTAGCCCCATAACACCACACTCCAGGATTAGAACATTGTACTGTTAGCATCTCCAGAGGAACAAGAGGCACATTCAGTCACAATATGTGACCCCCACAGGGACCACATGGAAGCTCAAAGCCATCTTAGTGGTCCAGAGCAAGAAGGGGCACAAGTTTTGTCTGGAAAGATGTGGAATACTCACCACAGCCAATATTCAGCCTGGAAACTGAGGCCCACTCCTCCCTCTCAACCCCAGGCTCTGCCTCTGCTACATCCAGAGGACCGATAGTGACACCACACACACACACACACACACACACGCCCAGCCCCTAAGCATACACATACAGGCAAACACACTGGCCTCTCCATCCCAACCCACCCTTAGTGGCCAGATGAACCATCAGCTCATTATTCGGCTGATGAGACAAGTCAAGGTCAGCCCCAGGGGCTGAGCACATGAGGGCCCCAGCCACTCCTCCTCAGGGGGCTGGGAGAGCTCCACCTGGCAGTGTGAAGGGTAGTGCCCAGCTACCAAGACTGGACAGCAGGGCTATCAGGACAGATGACAGCACCCTCCTTTTGACTCAGCAGCCCCAGGTAAGAAAGGATGGAATTCTTTGGTACCACTTGAACCAGACTTGGAGGGGTGAGCAGGTTTGGAGAAACAGAGAGTCTGGAAAGGTGGGAGGCACTGAGGCAGACTTCCCATGGGGAGTGGGGCATGGTTGGCAGGTTCAAGTCTTACTGCCAGGGACACCAGCCTGGCACGTCTGGGCTGGAGGCATGAGATGGCTGGGCCCGTTCTGGGCCTCCATCCCAGGCCATCTCCCCGCGGCTGAGCTTACAGTTATGTAACAGCCTTGCTCAGGAGCAGGGAGCATCTTTACGTCTTCCTGGCTCCCTAGTTCCCCTTCCACCTCTCTAAAGCTGACAGTTATGTAACCCCTTCTGGGTCCCTCTTCTTGGCCCTGGTGCCCAGGCTGTCTGCCTCCTGTTCTGTAAGTGAGTATGTGTAGCCTCACAGATGGGCTTTGCCTACCCTTGTCTCAAAGCAGGACAACCCCTTGACTCTAGGGCCCAGAGACTGAGGCATGGGTCAAGGGGTGGCTGGGGCCTGCCCACTACCTACAGGCCCCACCCCACTCCACCAGTGCAGGGAGCCAGGACCAGGTGCAAACAGGCTTTGGCAGGCCCCAGCGGTGGGATCATAGGCAGCCCCAAGAGGCCCAGACTCTAGACTCCACTGCGCACCTCCCACGCCTGGGGACAGGCCACCCTCGTGATTCCAATGAGGTCACTGCTGGCACAGTGTTCTCGTCGGGTGCCAACACCCTGTCACCAGCAGCCAGGCTGGGATGCAGAGAAGGGCCGGCATAGGTTGTGGCCATGGGTCTGCCCGTGACCTTCTGTAGGGCTCTGTGCGTGTTCATGCACATCTAGGTATGCGCTCCTGGCCCATGTCTGTCTGGAGCTGCGTCTGTGCCTCTGGGGTCTATAGCTCTGTGTCTGACTCTGAGTATCTTTGTGAGTCAGAAGTGTGTGTCTATTTAAGCTTGGGCACATGCCATCTCAACATGCCTAGATGTGTCTGCCCAGTGTGCTGTGTCTCTGTGTGTTGGCTTGTATGTCTATCAGTGTGAATGTCAGTGATACACCCAGACATGTCTGTCTCTCTGAATGTATGTCTCTGTGAGTTGTGTGTCTCTCTGTGCCCATTTGCTTGTGTCTGTGGTCTGTGTTCAGGTAAGTGTACGTGTGTGCATGTTTGCATGTGTGCCTGGTGTTCTGTGTACTGGCATGTACATGTCAGTGTGTGTAACTCTGTGTGCACACAAGTCTACAAAATGACACAGCAGAGGCCCCACCTCATTTTGCCTCACCATCCCTTACCCCAAGCTCTGGGTTGGGCTTTCCTGCCGAGGGCACAGCCCCACCTGTGGGCACACACAGCCAGCCTGGGCCCTGTATTTCTGTAGGCCTGGTGACATGTGTGATGGGACCTATGGGGCCTCATTAGGGCAGGCACACAGGAAATACTTCCGTTGCCTAGCCCAGGACAACAGGCCATTCCAGGTACCAAGTATATTCATGGCTGTCACCCCGTCCCCTGCTTCCCTGACCATGTCCCTCATATTGGCCTCTCATCCTGCTCCCCTGCCCTGCTGGCTGCCCTACACCCCAGCACCAGTTCACAGCCCAGCCTTGGTTGTGCTGAGATTCCTTGAGGCCAAGTGTGGCCTCCCAAGGGCAGGGCCTGGTTTCCTCTCTTCTGTCCCACTGCAGTGAAGCAGAGCTCAGGGCCAGAGACCCAGCCCCGGATTCACTCCCCGGCCTGTGCTGGCAGCCGGAGGTTTAGAGAGCCCAAAGTCTGGCAGGGACTCAGACACAATAGCCGGCCTACAAAACAGGGCGTGCCCAGCGCTGTCAGAGAGGGGTAAACAAAGTCCAGCAGCAGCAAAATTCCCAGAGAAATGACAGGCCTTCCAACCAAGAGGAGTGGGAATAGACTGTACCACTTACCAGCAACATGACCTTGAGCTGGTTTTCTAATCAGTCTGTGCCTCCATTTCCTCATCTGTGAAATGGAAGCATTAAATAAGTTATTCATCCAAAGAGGTTAGAACAGTGCCTGGCACATGCAAAGGTTATATGAATGTTTGCTGATATTCTTAACAGGGTCTTGAACCCCCAGCAGGGTTTGACTGACCTGAAGTGCCCCTACTCAGCTTTCAGAGAAGCTGGCCCAGAATGGAAGAGGGACTGGCAGCCAACATGAGGCCACAAGAGCCCTCAAGACAGGTTGGGGGAAAAGTGGTCAGGGTCCATGACCATGGAAGGCTGCAATCTCTGGCCAAGCCCTAGGGATCCAGGTGTCCTCCTCAGCCTTCAGCTATAGATGTGGCCTGACTGCTGCAGCCCCAGAAAGTGCCCCTTGCTGCTGCCAGCCCACTCCAATGCACACAGTCCCGAGGCTCTTCCCCAAGTAAGCACATCCCTCCACCTCCTCTTCCCAGACCCCCTTCTTGGGAACTTGTGAACCTTCGGACCTGAGCTGGGCTGGGCTGGGCTTGGCCCAGCTGGCGTTGACTTTGGCTCAGGGGTTGGGTTTTCTGAGCAAATCTATGGGACTGGCAGGATTGCAAAGAGACAATTAAGCCTCCTGCATGGGATGGGTCCAGAGCAGTCCTAGTCCCTCACGGGCATGAAGCTTCTGAACAGACTAAATGATGGCATTTGCATGTGCCTATTCAAGCAGACCCCTAGAGACCACACTGTGCATCTTTCACTGGCCAGGCTCTGCAAGGCTGTGGCGGAGAATGCAGCCACAATGCAGGGTTTTCCCTGCACTTGTTCCCTAACTATTCCCCTCCATCACAATTCACAATCCGACCACGTTGGGGGAATCTGTGTTGTTCAAGAACTAGGTGCGGGCTGGGCACGGTGGCTCATGCCTGTAATCCCAGCACTTTGGGAGGCTGAGAGGCAGGTGAATCACCTGGGGTCAGGAGTTCGAGACCAGCCTGGCCAACATGGCGAAACCCCGTCTCTACTAAAAATACAAAAATTAGCCGGGTGTGGTTGTGGGCTCCTGTAATCCCAGCTACTCAGAAGGCTGAGGCAGGAGAATCACCTTAACCTGGGAGGTGGAGGTTGCAGTGAGCCGAGATCATGCCATTGTACTCTAGCCTGGGCGACAGAGCGAGACTATGATGGGGTGATGAGTATACTGGGATGCATCTAGTTCTCTTTTTTTTGAGACAGAGTCTCAAAACATTTTCTAATGCCTCCTTCACTATCATAATATGAAATTCAGGACACATACTGATCCACTTTATAAAAAATAATGTTCTAGCTATACTGTAAAATAAATATTAAAAGGAAAGTAATTTACAATAAAGTACCATGTACATATTCAAGCATAACCACACTAGATGTAGTCTGAAGGTTGTACCTACAAATATAAATCCTGGGAATGTGAGGCCTACAAATGCAGACTGATGGACACAGGTAGTTGTATCGGTGACTCAAGTATCACAGGCAGCACTGCTATGGGTATCATGATTTTCCAAAACATTGAACAACTCTTAGTGAAGTTCAGAACAAAACAAAATACAATCTTCCCTCCCTTTTCTCAGTGGCTGCATTCCTGGAAAACTCCATGTATGTTAAACTTGTGCAATAAATAGCTTGTGTTGGCCGGGCGCGGTGGCTCATACCTGTAATCCCAGCACTTTGGGAGGCCAAGGTGGGAGGATCACTTGAGGTCAGGAGTTCGAGATCAGCCTGGCCAACATGGTGAAACCCTGTCTCTACTAAAAATACAAAAATTAGCTGGGTGTGGCGGCATGGGCCTATAGTCCCAGCTACTCGGGAGGCTGAGGCAGGAGAATTGCTTGAACCCAGGAGGCAGAGGTTGCCAAGGCTGTACCACTGCACTCTAGCCTGGGTGACAGAGTGAGACTCCATCTCAAAAAATAAGTAAGTAAATAAATAATAAAGTAAATGGCGTGTGTTTATATGTAAAATGGTGTAAGAGTCTAGGCTCTGGTCATTATGAAAGGTTTTCACCTATACATATGCCCAGTGGGTCATCTGGAAGCCATGCAGAATGTGAGACAATTCATCATTGTGCAGGAGTTGCCTGTCTGGCATCCCTGGTGACTGCCCATCAAATGCCAGTGAGGCCCCCCTATTGCTCCAACAATCAAAACCACCACTGGCATTGGAAACATCCCCAGGGGGCGCTCCATCCCTCACTAAGGACCAAGGAACTGTAGTCAGGCCTCCTTCCTGCCTCCCTGTCAGGACAGGCCCCGTGCAACCTCGGCAGGGCTGTGCCTCCCCTCTCAGACTGGAGGCTCCTTGAGGTGGGAGCCTGGCAGAGGGAGGAAGAGAGTGGGTGCCTATGGCCTCAGGCCCCAGGGCTGGAGGCACCTGCACTGTGCTGACCCATGTGTCCTCTGCCTTACCCCCATAGGCTGCAGCAAGATGTGGGACAACCTCACCTGCTGGCCAGCCACCCCTCGGGGCCAGGTAGTTGTCTTGGCCTGTCCCCTCATCTTCAAGCTCTTCTCCCCCATTCAAGGTAAGACCCCTGGGTTGAAGAGGTGACGTGAGTGGGGCCAGCTGGAGTGGGGACTCACCTCTCAAGGAAGTGGAAAGGCAAAGGAAAGTGGTCAAAGAGGTTGGAGCAATCCGAGGGACTCCCTGGCAGAGGAGGCAATGGTGCTGGGTCTTTAAAGAACTCACGGGATTTGATTAGCTCTTCACATAAAGATAAGCATGTGGGAAAGGCTCACTAAATATTTGCTCAACAATTGATAACTGATTGACTGACAGGTACTTGATTAAATTATGGCTCCCATAGTCCTGTTGTCTTGGGCTGGTCTTGATTCAGTCTTTCGATGCCTGGAGCCTATGACCTCTTGGGCTCCATGAAGCCACCACATGACTTTGCTTACACACCTTGTCATGTTCCACTTAAATGAATGTCCACAGAATGAGGCAGAAAAGAAAAGGGGGAGCCCCTTTAGGAGGTGGCTTTCTAGCTAGTGAGTCATTAAAGAGATTCACAATATAGATTCAGTCATTCTTTTGTGCAGTGAATGAAGCACTCACCAGTGTGCCAGGCACTGAGCTGGACAAACACAGTGGAGAGAGGATAAAACAGCCCCCAGGGCTGCTCTCTCAGAGCTAGCATTCTCATTGGAGAGACACTTAGTAAGGAAATAAACAGATGTATCATCAATAATAAAAAGTGCTGGACGAGAGAATAAGGAGAGTGGGGACTAACTTAAGGCAGAGGTTCACAAACAACCCCTCTCTGAGGAGGTGACACTTCATCTGCAATCTGAAGACCTGGAGGTGAGAAAGAACCACCAGGCAAAGATCCCAGATTGGGGACAACTGAGAGAGAGAATCAACAGCCCATGGAACAAGCATCCAAGGAAGTTCCGTGAAGGCCAGTGTGGCTGGAGCAGGGAAAGCACCAGGGATGAAGGGAGGGGAGGGACAGGTGCGCCGAGGCCAGACCATGCAGGGCCTTGAGGACAGAGGCGAAGACTTGAGTTTTTTCCTAAGTCCAGTTAGAAGTGGGGGGTTTTAAGCAGGGGACTGACAAAGTCCAATTTAGGTTTTTAATGTCTAAATGGTTTCTGTGAGAAGGAAGAATTCTAGGAGTGTAAACAGGAAAACCCAATCACAAGGCAGGCAGGAAATGATGGCTTGAATTCAGGTAGTGAGCTCAGTGCGGGAGAGAAGTGGGAGAGTTGTTTATGGAGGGAATGGGAGTGAGTGAGGCGAGGGAGGAATCAAGCAGGCCCCACCCTAGGCTTAGGTTTAATGAGCCTTAGGGAAGAGAGTGGGACTGGGTGGGGAGCATGGAGGGAGGGGCAGGCCTAGAGTGGAGAGGACTCATGAGGAGCAGAACTTATATAATTATTCAGAGAGCGAACAGAACTCAGGCATCTCTCACTCCAGATGGCCTTTTCCTTCCTGGACCCCAGTTTCCCCGTTTGTAAAGTGGGGATAGGTGGTAGACCCCAGGGTCTCTTTGGGGTAAGCCAGTTTGCCCCCCAGTGCCTGCTGTTGTGACCTCAGTAGTGAAAGACAGAACTTGAAGCCCTCCTGAGGAGTCTGGGAGGGTCACAGCCATGCCATACTCCAGGCCAGTGCCCACCTGGCCTGGTCGCCTCCTCCAGGGACACCCAGTGCCTGGGCAGATAAGAGATGAGTTCCTCTGGCAGGTTTCACAGTGCACGCCATCACCAAGCCTGGAAACTAGCCTTCTCTCTGATCCCTGGAAGCACCTGCTAATTGCCTTTCTCCCTGAGACTCTGCTAACTGCATTCCTCCCCATGGCTCTTCCTTCTGTCCCTGCTGGAATGTGTCAAGGCAACTCCTGCCCTTGAGAACCTGGACTCCAGCCCACCATCTAGCTAACCCTGAGGCTGCCGCCATCAATGGGGCCCATACGGTGCCTTTGGACTGACAAGAAAAAGGCAGTCCTTCCTCGGGCAGAGATGACCTCTCACTAGAGCCCACCTAGTGACAAGCAGAATATGCCTACCGGCCAGGTGCCCTTGTAGAGTGAACAACTTGACAGCCATACTCTGTGGGCCTGGTCTCTGAAAATGGTGGAGAGAAATAAGAGACTGCGATTAGGGACTGAAAACAGAAAAAAAGACAGTGTTCTCCTGAGCAAGTAGATGAAGAAGGTGTGGGCAACCGATCTGAAATTCCAAAAAGGGAAGTTTGCAAGTGTGGGGCAGGAATGATGGCATCACCAACTCACACAACAGGCCTGGGAAGAATTATACCCACGGGAAGGGACCTGGTTATACAGGGAAAGCTAAATAAACCTTACAGAAGATAAAAATTGTGGAGAGTTAGAAAAAAGTCATCTACCTAGACTGGATAAAATACCTGAAGGAGGGAGTTTGGCCAGGCAAGGAATTGCTCATTAAGGCATCAAAATGTTCATGGTAGCTCACTTCTTTATTTTTATTTTATTAATGTTTTGAGATAGAGTCTTGCTCTGTCACCCAGGCTGCAGTGCAGTGGCACCATCTTGGCTCACTGCAACCTCCGTCTCCCGGATTCAAGCAATTCTCCTGCCTCAGCCTCCCAAGAAGCTAAGATTGCAGGCACCAGCCACCACACCTGGCTAATTTTTGTATTTTTAGTAGAGACAGGGTTTCACTGTATTGGCCAGGCTGGTCTTGAACTCCTGACCTCATGATCCTCCCACCTCAGCCTCCCAAAGTGCTGGGATTACAGGTGCATACTTCTTTAATCTGTAGTCTGCATATCTTTCATCTGTGTTTCTACCTTCAAATATATATATATATATAAATATATATATATATATTTTTTTTTTTTTTAGACAGCGTCTCGCTCTGTCGCCCAGGCTGGAGTGCAGTGGCACGATCTCGGCTCACTGCAAGCTCCGCCTCCCGGGTCCACACCATTCTCCTGCCTCAGCCTCCCCAGTAGCTGGGACTGCAGGCGCCCGCCACCACACCCGGCTAATTTTTTGTATTCTTAGTAGAGATGGGGTTTTACCGTGTTAGCCAGGATGGTCTCGATCTCCTGACCTTGTGATCCACCTGCCTCGGCCTCCCAAAGTGCTGGAATTATAGGCGTGAACCACCATGCCTGGCCTCTACTTTCAAATATTTGAAAAGATTTGTTTTAAAATAAATATGGGAGAGCCATTCTGGCTGAGAAAATTCGACATACAGTCTATGTTAACCATGTCTGTGGGGTCTATGGGATACCTCCCCTCCCCTACCACCTGCATCATGATGCTATAAATAAGAAAACCTTGCTGCCAGCCTAGGAAGCTCAAACTTGCTGGCTGGGATGGGACACTACGGCAGGGAATCAGCAGGAGAGTTCCATGGTCAGGTCTGGGTGTTAGCATGATCCTTCCAGCTGTCTCAGGGTGGGGAGCTGACAGGAAAGCAGGGGGCTCCTACCTAATCCAGGGGAGATGAGGTGGTGGTGGTGCTGGGGAAGAAGCTGGGACAGGACTGGTGACTGATGGGGGAGAGGAGGGAGAGGATTATTCCTCAATTCCTGGCTCCAGGCACTGAGTGGAGGATCCTAGCTAGGCACAAGCGGGGGCCATGACTGCTTTTTGAGACATAGTGAGTGGGAGAAGACTGGAAGAAAGGTGGCCCTTGCCACCCTTCTGGTCGTCATGGCTATCCTGAGCTTGTTCAGGTGAAGCCCAGCCCAAGTGACAGGCCTCAAAGCAGACCTGGCAAGTGTCCCTCCCATGGTGGAGCCCAGCCTGGCCCAGGCATGCCCTGACCCCTTCACTGTTGCATGCCCTGACCCCCCCCCCAATGGAGTGTCCTTCCCAGCACAGGGTTAAAGTCCCTTGCTACCTCCCTCCTGCCCTTCATGTCCCCCTCTACAGATATTGGGCCTGCCGGTTTCCAGGCCCAGACTGGAGGGAGACTCTTGGCTGCTTCTTGGGATCCCATGGTGACTGCCATTTTGATATCCTTGAGAGCAGCTTGCTATGAGGCCTTGACCACAATCCCAGGGCTCTTCAAAGAGACCACCTGGCCCCAGAGATGACCCATTGTCCCCTCCCCTCCTCTCCTTCACCATCTATGGCAGCCAGGGCTCCAGAAAACAGAGTATCCCTTTGGCCGCTGCTGGGAGCCCAGAAAGATCTGGAGTCAGGCAGACCTTGGTCTGCATCCCACCTGCTGCTCCCTTGCTGTGTGACCATGGGCAAATGACTTAACCTCTCTTAGCCTTGGGATCCCCATTTTTTGATGGGATAACAAAAACTACCAATTCCTAGCCCTAACACATTAATGTTTACCCTAACACCTCCGCCACTACACACACACACACACACACACACACACACACACGCGCGCGGCATGTGAAGCTGCTGTGTACATGCCAGAGTCACCCAGGTTTGCTGGCATAATTCATGATACCAGATGCTTGCCATGTCATTGGGCCTGGCCTCCTCAAGCCCCGGTCCCTCTGGTGAGTAGGGAGCCCAAAGCTCCAGTGTCCCAGCTTCAAGGCTGGGTGATTTTGGCCTTAATCCTCTTTTTTTTTTCCCTGAGTCGGAGTTTTACTCTGTCACCCAGGTTGGAGTGCAGTGGTGTGATCTCGGCTCACTGCAACCTCCACCTCCTGGGTTCAAGCGATTCTCCTGCCTCAGCCTCCTGAGTAGCTGGGACTACAGGTGTGTGCCACCACTCCCAGATAATTTTTGTATTTTTAGTAAAGACAGGGTTTCACTATGTTGGCCAGGCTGATCTTGAACTCTGACCTCGTGATCTGCCTGCCTTGGCCTACCAAACTGCTGGGATTACAGGCATGAGCCACCACACCCAGCCCTTAACCCTGTTTTCTACCTGCCTGAGCCTTGTAGGTGGAAGTCCTCAAAAGAATCAGATTGTGGGTGGGATCCAGGGCCTCAGAGCCTGCAGTTAGCTCCCTGGAACTGGGGCTGAGGAAGAGCCTACCCTTTGATGAGGGGCTGGGCTGAAGGCTCTGGGCCAGGCCCACCTCTGGCTGCAACGATGGGAAGCTGAGAGGGGCGCAGAAGGACAGCTGAAGCCTTTTCTGCTGTCCTAGGAGCCTCTTGCAACAATGAGGTTGGGAGCCCAGGGCAGAAAAAGGGATGCCAAGGCAGGAAACTGGCCCAGTCCAATGCCCCCTCCTCAACCAAATCCATCCTGCCCTCCCTGGGCCATGCGGTGGAAATAGACCCAGCCCACGGCTGCTCTTTCCTGGCTGTCCCATCCCCACCCCTAGCTGTCCCTCAGTTCTTCATCCATGAAGTAGGGTGACAAGACCTCTTTCCAAGGGTTGCCAGGAGGATTTACAGAAATGGTGAATATGGAATCACCTGGTATATTCCGGGCATACAGCAAAGTTTGGAAATAAACACACGTGCCCAGTGACACTTTCTGAGCTCATAGGACAGCTTGACCCTCCTGCAGCTCTTTATCTAGTCACCAAAATAAGTCCTCAGGTCACCTCCATGCAGGTGAGAACCAAGCTTATCTGGGAAGACTCTGGAGACCAAATCAGCTCTATCCTGTCCTCTCTATGTGGCCTTGGGCAAGTAACCAACCTCTTGGGGCCTCCACTTCTCAACTGTGAAATGGAGTTAACTTCCTCACTGGATGATTGAGGAAATTAAACAGGATGTGCCTAAAGTGCTTGACCAGCGCTGACATTTGAATAGTACTCAAAACCTGTCATTGTGATGAGGCTGACAACAGTGATGCTGCTGATGCTGCTCATGGTGACTATGGCGGTGGTGGTGGTGGTGATGAACGGGTACTGAGATGGGGAAGTGAGATTCTTCTCTGGCTCATCTAATTTCTATTCAACCCATCCTCTCCCTCTCTAGGGAGAAGACACCTCCCCAGTGCTGGAGAGTGGGGAGCCTCAGTGGTACCCCTCACCTCACATACCCCCTAAGCGGTCCTGTCTCTTTGCTGCAGCTTCAAGCCTCTGAGGACAGTGGAAAGTGCAGCTTGCCTGGAGCCTCAGCCTCTGCTTGTTTCAGCCCCAAGCCCCTGCCATGCTGTGCTGCCTGATTCCCCCTCACATGCCTTTGCCTGCACAGGTTCCCCAACTCCACCCCTCCTCACCCCCACACTCCTGCTCCCCCTCCAGCAGCACATCTAAGCCCTTCCAGGTGTGAGAAGAAACCCAGCCCCACAGGCCCAGGCAGGCTGACTGAGGAGGACCGGGCAGGCCTGGGCCCCTTCCCCCAGCCGTGGCCTTGTGACAAGGGTCAGCATTCTGCTCACAGCAAGGGTCAGGAATCATTCTGTGACAAGGATCCAGGCAGGGTCTGTGACAAGGATAAGAGTGTATGTTGTACTTGGGGTCAGGTTCAGACCATAACAAAAGGGCTGAGCCCAAGAATGTCTGCTCTGATTCTGTCATCGGTGCGGGAGCCCTGAAGAGGCTTCTCCCTGCCCCAGGTGCCCCCACGGTGCCCTGGGTAACTGGGTCAGGGCAGCTGGAACCTGACAGCACCAGGGTTGGTGGGAGTAGGGCTGAATTCTCTGCCCTGTTCCAAGCAGAGACAGCCAGGTCCCCATGCTCCCGGCCTCAGCCTTTGTCCTTGCCCCTGCCCTCCACCCAGGCCGCAATGTAAGCCGCAGCTGCACCGACGAAGGCTGGACGCACCTGGAGCCTGGCCCGTACCCCATTGCCTGTGGTTTGGATGACAAGGCAGCGAGTTTGGATGAGGTGGGTCTCAGGGCACCCCCACCCCACCTGCAGAGCGCCGGGGCCCACCTAGGAGACTTTGATCTCTCCCACCGAGGGGTGTGGTTGCTGTCTGTGTGGGAACAGGACTCCTGGAGTCTGCCCTCCTCTAGCCTCCTCCAGGCCTGCCTTTCTGGGGTCCCAACCCTTGGCTCCCCCTGACAGGGTATGAGAGGAGGCTTTCCCACAGGAGGGGCCCCCAGAGCAGCAAAACCTGAAGCAGCTCCCCCAGGCTGGGCCACCCCACTGCCTCATGGGAGCCTCACTTCAGCCTGGGAGTTGGCAGGGCAGGCAGACACCAGCACCCCATCCCATCCAGAGGGGAAACCGAGGTGCTGCAGGTCCTGGAAGGAACCAGCCTTGGCTACCAAATAGCCAGTCAGGAACAGGGACAGAGCCTGTCATTCTCAGTCCCAGGACAGATATCTTCCCCGGAGCAGTTAAAACATGGTCTCTGTAAAGACTGGGGAGCCTGGTAAGGACATTGATGGGGAGGCTGGAGTCCTCAGCTAGGAGCCCCTCACTGCTTTGGGGTGCAAATGCATGTGTGTGTGTCTGTCTGCGATGGCATCTGCCCCACCCTCAGGCGCCCTTCTCAGACCGGGCTTTCACTCCACCCACCCCCGAGGACAGCAATTTCTTCAGAGGCCTTTGAAGCCCACTGGAGCTATAGGCCCTCATTCCCCTTAACCACTTGCCTCTCCTCAGGCAAGCGTGGGAGGCGGACAGGAAGGAGTGGCTTGCCTAGTGGCTGTTGTGCTGCACTGCACCTGTGTCCATGGGGAGGGCATCAGGAGAGCGGACCAAGCAAGACACCCTCGGGGCCTAGCTTTGCCCTCCTCCACCAGAAAGGCCAGACTGCCCTCATCCCACCGACCCCAACTCCCAAGGGCCCAAAATGGGACATACTAGTGCCAGTGTCTTCTTCGACACCCTGCAACCTCTGCATACCTCTCCTCCCTATACAGAGACAGGGCCTCGAGGGGTGTCTGAAGGGCAAGCAGACCCCACCCCTAGGGTGCCCAGCTCAGAGCTGGCACAGAAGGGAAGCCGGGCACATGGCTGGAGACATGAAATTAACAAAAGGGATGGGCAAGGTCTTCATTCTCTCCCTCACCAACTTGTCCCTCGTAAAGAAGCAAAGACAGGAAGTACATTCAACCCCCACCCCACCCTAAGACACAGTCCTGCCCTGTCTGTGGAAACCAGGGCGTTAGGGGTCAGGGGCTCAGCTGCTCTTGGGAGCCCCAGACCTCAGCCTCCTCATTTGCTGAGGCAGGGTTGGGCAGGCAGAGTGTGTAGGGCACCCCACCCCTGCGAATACCCCCTAGATGAGCCTCCCACCCCACCACCCAAGAGCCTCTCCCTGTCCCTCTAACAGCAGCAGACCATGTTCTACGGTTCTGTGAAGACCGGCTACACCATCGGCTATGGCCTGTCCCTCGCCACCCTTCTGGTCGCCACAGCTATCCTGAGCCTGTTCAGGTGAGGCCCAGCCCAAGCGACAGGCCTCAAAGCAAACCTGGCAAGTGTCCCTCCCACAGTGGAGCCCAGCGTGGCCCAGGCGTGCCCCGACCCCTCCACTGTTGCCCCCCAGCAGCACACACTCCCCAGCTCCTGCCAGGCCAGCTTCCCCTGGAGAAGGCACGTGGCTGAGCTGTTCCATGTGTTGCAGCCTAGTCTCCCCTAGGATGGCCCTGCACCTGGGGACAGGGCACCAGAGGGTGGGGCCTGCACACAGGAATGAGGCTTCTGGGGCCACACACGAGGTTGAGGCACTTGGGAGCCCAGCTGCACAGGTGGATGGGGTACCTGGGGGTGGGGCTCGTATTTCAGGATGGGATCCCCTTTGAGGCGGGGCCTGCCCTCTGGAGGACACATGCTCCCCTGCCCCACCCTTGCTCAGCACATAGGACAGCATTGGCTGGGGTGGGGATCCAAGGCCCCTTTGGCCTCCCAGATCTGCCCACCCCACACAGGAAGCTCCACTGCACGCGGAACTACATCCACATGCACCTCTTCATATCCTTCATCCTGAGGGCTGCCGCTGTCTTCATCAAAGACTTGGCCCTCTTCGACAGCGGGGAGTCGGACCAGTGCTCCGAGGGCTCGGTGAGGATCCTGGCCCTGGCCCACCTCCCTCAGTCTCGCCGTTATCTTTAGCCACTGTAATCTCCTCTTCTCCCCCTGCTTCTCCCTCTCCCTCCTCCCTCTTCCCTCCCACCCCACCCCTCAATCCAAGGATAGCCTAACCCCCACCCAACCCCACCTGGCAGTACTCAAATCACACTCCCCTCCGGCAACAGGAGATGTTGCTCACCCATCTGGGCGCTCACAGACCTGCCGCCGCCAGTGAGAAAAGCAGATGGGAAATGGGACACTTCATGGCCACAGCCCAGAGCACCTGTCCCACCTGTTGCTAACTTCCTATGTGGCCTTGGGGAACTTACAGCCTCAGTTTCCCCATCTGTGCAAGGAATTCCAAGATTCCTTCCAACTCTGCCATCTGCCACCTGCATAGCCAGGGCTCTGCTCACCATGCCACTTTTCCTACTCCCCCCGTCCCCATGCCATCTGGAGTGGGTCCATACATATGCAGTCCTCCTCTTTTGTTCTGATCCTGACAGCAGGCTGGTTCTGGGCCTTCCTAGGGAAGAGAGGTAAAGGGATCATCTAAGGAATTCATTGCCAGTCACTAAGGGGGCCATCTCCAAGGGATTCTGAGGGACCCTCTCTGAGTGCCCCAAGCTTTGACAGAGAGCTTGAGATCAGCCCCAGCCCCCACTCATTCCTTGTGGTCAGTAACTCATTGCTTCATGCATGACCCCAGAGGCAGTGCATTATATCAGGGGTCAGCAGTACCTTCTCCCCAAAGGGTGAAATGATCATACTGGAATCTCAGGCATTTCAACAAGGGGGAGAGAAAACCTAGGGGACCCACTTTGGCCATTCCCAGAGCTTCTCAGAGGTTCTGTCCCAGGAGCTGTGAGGCCAAGTCAGACATGAGCATTGTGAGCCACAGGACCTGTGGAGGAACCTGCTGCCTCCTGTGCACATGTTACAGATAATTATGGAGACTGGCTTCCCAATTCATTACTGCGAAGCTTTTCTAAGACTAGGAGGAAGCACAGACTAGGAAGTAAAGAGCTGAGTTATGGGCAGACGCGGATTATGGCTCACGCCTCTAATCCCAGCACTTCTGGAGGCTGAGTTGGGCGGATCATGAGGTCAGGAGTTCAAGACCAGCCTGACCAACATGGTGAAACCCAGTCTCTACAAAAAATACAAAAATAAAAAAAATTAGCCGAGTGTGGTGGTGAACACCTGTAATCCCAGCTACTCAGAAGGCTGAGGCAGAATAATCGTTTGAACCAAGGAGGCAGAGGTTGCAATGAGCCGAGATCATGCCATTGCACTCCAGCCTAGGTGACAGAGCAAGACTCCATTTCAAAAAAAAAAAAAAAAAAAAAGAGTTGAGTTATTCTCCCAAAGCAAATGGGAGGAAGATGGGGAGGCAAGAACTCCTGTAACTGGAGGGACTGAAGCGAGACCTGAGGAAGGACTTTCCAACCAAAGGGAGTGGTGGGGGCAGGGGGAGCCTTCTCTCTGAGGATGTCGCAAACCAAGGGTACAGGAAGGAAGGGTGGGAACCAATGTTTTGGGTACAGGGGGAAGTGGAAGCCAGACAGTTTCCTGGTGGAGGGTGGCTTTAAGCCCTGGCTGACAGACATCTAGGTTTGATCTGAAATGGGGGACTTTCTGGGAGGGGACAGAAGGCCCAGAATACCTTCCAGTCATGCCAAGTGGGCCACCCAGAGCCCCGTGATTGCTCTACTCATGGGTCTCCCTAACTCCTTCATGGTCCTCGTCTGCCTAAGAAACCCATTCTTCCACTCAGTCCTCTGAACCCCAGGAGGAATGGCCACCCCTCCCCTCTCCTCTTCTTCTTCATTTCTACTTCCCCCTCTTCCACCCTCTTCTCAGTCCCAGTCTCCCTCCACACTTCCATCTGGGCCCCACTCCACAGTCCACAGCCCTCCACTCCCCCACATTGAGCAGACTCTTGCAAACTCAAGCAAGAATTCTCCCTCATACCTTCCAGCTACCTTCAATACAAATTGGCATTAGATGAATGAGTGGGTGGGGTGGGAGTGTGGATGGGCAGGTTGGTGGATGGCTAAGTAGGCAGCAGGATAAATGGGTTAAGTAAGGAAGATTGGACAGATGATAGGCAGAGGGGCAGGTAGGTAGATAGGTGGGTGGATGCACAAGTGGATTGATGGGTGGGTGCAGAGATGAATGGATGGGTAGATGACTGAGTGGGTTGGTAGAAGAATGGAGAGATAGGTGTATGGGTGGATGGATTGATAGATGGGAAGATGATAGATGATGGATGGACACATGGATAAAAAATGGATAAATGGGTGAGTTGATAGTGAATGTCTAGTGGGTGAGTGGGTAAATAAATGGATACATGGATACGTGGGTGGATGACTGAATGGGCAGATGGGTAGATATATAGATGGGAAGGTGAATAGATGAATTGATGGATGGATAATTAAAATCACCAGTTTATCCCAAAGTATCAGAGGATCTAAAATTAGGGAAAATGGGAAAACCAATGAGTACATTTTTAAGGGGATAATGCAAAACAACAAAGAGATTAAGTTGGCTGCACTGCAACTGTGTTTGTCCCCCCAGACACAGGTGTGGGCAGTCAAGGACCCTTGACAGCCCCAGTGAACCCCATCTTTTCTCCTCCCCCTGCAGGTGGGCTGTAAGGCAGCCATGGTCTTTTTCCAATATTGTGTCATGGCCAACTTCTTCTGGCTGCTGGTGGAGGGCCTCTACCTGTACACCCTGCTTGCCGTCTCCTTCTTCTCTGAGCGGAAGTACTTCTGGGGGTACATACTCATCGGCTGGGGTATGGTACCAGGGAGGGCTTCCAGGCTGGGGACAGAGGGGGCAAGGCCTGGAGAACTCCCTAGGGGGAGGGTGCCAACCCAGCTTGCAGTCCTACGTCTTGCTTAGCTGCAGGTCCTGCCTGCAAGGATATCAGCCAAGGGTCAAGAAAGTCCTCAAAATGTCTGAGCCCAGGACAAGTCCCTCAGGTTGCAGCTGCACCTAGGGCTGACCTGTGGGACAGATTTTGTGAACATCTTTCCATTTCCCTTTAGCTCCCGAAATACACAGGGCCACTGCTAATCTATAAAGGGCCTCTGTCACAATTAGAAAGAGAATGTCCGTCTAGGTAGACACAGCCCTTCAGGCATACAGCTTCACCCCCTCAGTGGAGCATCCCTCCGTGGTGAACAACCTGTGCAACCAAACACAGTAGACTGACAACCCACCCTTTTCTCTCTCCCTCCCTCTCCCTGCTTTTCTCCAAAATCTCCCCCTCATGCCCTCTACCCCTGCTTCCTGTGCCCTCTCTGCTCTTTCACTCTCCCTGGGCCTGACAGGGGTACCCAGCACATTCACCATGGTGTGGACCATCGCCAGGATCCATTTTGAGGATTATGGGTGAGCTGCTGCCCCACACACTCCCCCGGCCGCCATCACTTGGGCAGACCCCCTGGGTGGGATGATAATGCCATCTGGCCTTGGTGAGTGGACAAAAACCACAGCTCTCGGGCCAGAGGGGAGGCTGGAGGAGGACCTGGGGAGCAACAGACTCTGGGCCCGGGGTTGCTAAAGTGCTCGGGAGCAGAGCTGGGGACAATTGGGGGAGGTGCTGCTGAGTCTCTCTCTGGCTGAGGACAATCCCTCTCATTCCTCCCCACGGTCTGCTCAGGTGCTGGGACACCATCAACTCCTCACTGTGGTGGATCATAAAGGGCCCCATCCTCACCTCCATCTTGGTAAGATACCCTCCCACCACCTAGAGATGGGGAAACAGGCCCAAAGGGCAGGCAACTTAGCCCAAGGTCACATGGGAAATTAGTATCTAGGTCAGAACTGAAACGTAGCTTCCTAATGCCCAATGCAGGATCATCCCCACCCCTGTCCTACCAGTTCTTCCTTGAGCGTAAGCGGATTGGGAGCACAGTCCTTAGGGATTTGAAGGAGGTAGAGTTCCCGGACGACCTGCCCAAAGGGGAAACACCAGAGGAGAGGTAAGATAGAGAGAGGGGCAGCAGGACCCTGGGAAAGAAGACAGGCCAGCAGTCGAGGGGCCTGAACACCTCAGCCTTCCCGCTCTGACTGCCCGAACTCGGGTCCCCACCCACTAGGTAAACTTCATCCTGTTTATTTGCATCATCCGAATCCTGCTTCAGAAACTGCGGCCCCCAGATATCAGGAAGAGTGACAGCAGTCCATACTCGTGAGTGTGGGCCTAGTGCCTCAGCCCCCGGTACCTCCATCCCCAGTCCTCAAATCATCCCACATCTCCTTGAAGTCCTCCCACCCCAAACATCCAGAGTCACCAAAAAGCCACATTGTTCTTTCCTACCTCCACCATGGCCTGGCTCAGCCCACCACCATCCCCTGCTCCAGCCCCATCCTCACCAGGCTGCACTCAGAGCCCCATGCATGCTTCTCCTGCCCACACTCACCTAGCATCCTTCCCAGGTATGCATCTGCTGCCAAGCCAGGGAGCTCAAGAGGACACCGATGACCTGTGTCTTGTTCATACCATGTGCCCAGTCCCTGGCATGTGCCTCACATGGAAAAAGGGTGCAATAAACACATAGTAGATGAATGCCCTGGGGGAGACCCCAGTCCACCAATGAGACAGCCATGTTCGGGACTCAGTATTCCTCAGTAATAATGATGACACCTGCAGTTTACATGCCAGGCACATGCTAAGGGATTTCCATGCATCATGTCATTTCATCCACACAGTCCCCTGCAAAATTATCTTTACTTTACAGGGAGGAAACTGACATACACTCCCTTCTCCTTGAGGGTTTTGGAGCAGGTCACCATGGGCAGGGAGAAGGGGGCACAATGTCCATGGACCAGGGCTTGGAAAGGTGTCAGGACTGTTCCCCCTGCTTGGGAGGACTGGAGGAAGAGGCAGGTTTTTTTGCGGGAGCAACAAGGCTTGAAGACAGAGCTAAAGAAACATGAAAAATATGAAAAGGGAGGCTGTGGGAAGGCAAGTAGGGTCTGCATGCTCATAGATGGGAGTAGGAGATTGAGTATCAGTGCTATTGACACAAGACAAACCTGGGACGTCCCACAAGGCCTTCCAGTCCTGGGATTCTTCTTGGCCTGGCTTCTCTTTGGAGAGTCTGTGCTGTGGTTCTAAGATTCCTGGCTAGAATGTCACACACTGCTGGATTTAGGATTCTATTCTGGAATCCTGTGATTCTCCCTGATGAGACTAAGACTCACATTCCTGGTGTGACTGCATTCTCTCCTGCCAGGTGTGTAGGTGGAGCTTCCCTTCCTGTCTGAGAAGGAAAGGCTGGGGGGCGGGGGGGCATCTACAGTCTGCTGAGGGGCAGCACATCGGGCCTGTGCACCCTTATCCTATCCTTTGCCGATGGGACCTTATTTCCCCCAACTTACAATGGTTCAAAAGGGCCTGAATCTGAGGCAAACAGAGCTGGCCATGGTCAGGGCCAGGTCTGTGTGGTGAGACAGAAAGGAAACAGTTGTCAGCAGGCAAAAGGGGTGGGGGCAGTTGGAGATGAAGCTCCTCAAGGAGAGCTGTCAGCTCCCACTCTCCACCTCCCCATAAGCCTTTGATTTAAAGAAAGCCTCCATCTGTTAGCCTCCGGTGTGTGGGATAGTTTTGCAGCCGAAGAGGGGTGGGCATTGCTCAGGATCTTGGCATGGCTGAGAACCAGGTCCAGGAAGGAGTGGGAGGGGCAAGGCCAGCTCCTCTGCCCCCAGCTTGCTGTGGGACCTCAGGCCTTGGGCTAGACTTCCTTGGACTGACTGCTAAGGCAGGAGAGACAGAGTCAGAGACCCTCCCTATCCACACCCCACCTCTCCTAGCCAGGGAGCAATGGGTTCACACTGCCTGGATCAGCTATGAGGTCAGGTGGCTGGGAGGCCTGAACCAGGAAGAGCTCTGGGCCACGGGAGGCGGGTGAGCATTTAAAATGAATGCTGACCCTACTGAGCACACAAAGCTGTGAAGAAGGAGCTGGTCCTTCAGAGCACGCTGGGAGTATATGCACTGGTGTGGGGAGGTAGGAGGAGGGGGATGCAACCCCAGAGAAGGTGGCAACTTCTGGAGAAGCAGACACAGCAGAAAAAACACAGATAGAGGGCGATACTGATTAATTTTGAGTTGTCCCTGGTGATCAGGTATGAACTTGGGTCCCCATCACCCTCCCAAGTGGCCCTGGGCATATGTGGTCAGCACCCAGTTAGAAAGACTTGTTTCCTAGTACGTCTTCTCTCATGGTCTCTCGTGGATGCACTATACTTCATAGTACCCAAAACACTTCCAAGTTCATAGTGGGCCTCTGTTTCTATAATTTGACTATGTCGAGCATACACTTACTGCATTATACAAATTGGAAAAACTGAGACCAGGAGAGGAGGAACCAGAATCTCTTGTTGCCTAAGAGATTTTCTACTGCTCTTGATGGCTGAGAGCATCCTCTACTGCAATGATGAGGTAAGCCTCTCCTAGACCAGGAGGCCCAGGCAACAGAACTCCCAATAGTGGATTTCAGCTAACATGTCCCTGTTAGCATCATTCTCACTGGCCTCTCCTTTACCTCTTACCCTCTCTCCTCCAGAAGGGTGAGAATAGAGGGGGTTTCTTTCTCTCTCATGCTTCCCTCCAGGCCAGGAGGGCTGGGGGCAGAAGGGCAGAGGCACTGCAGCTGTGGAACAGGAGCAGACAAGGGCATAATATTCAGAGGAACCTACAGTCCATCCTCACACTTCCTGGTCATTGTCCCCATCTTCTGTGCCTCTAGCTGCCCCCATGCCACACCCTATCATATCCACATGTGTGGACACACATACCCATGGCCTGTCCCTCCCCTGTCTCCAGGAGGCTAGCCAGGTCCACACTCCTGCTGATCCCCCTGTTTGGAGTACACTACATCATGTTCGCCTTCTTTCCGGACAATTTTAAGCCTGAAGTGAAGATGGTCTTTGAGCTCGTCGTGGGGTCTTTCCAGGTATGGGCTGTTGACTTAAGGCTGCATTCTTCCCTGGCTTTTAAGGGAATTCAACCTGGAGTCTTGGCCCTTGCCACTGGATTCCAATCTTTTTACTGTAATAAGTATTAGATAAGCACCTACTTTGTGCTTAGCTCTTTCCTTAACCAGGGGAACACAGGGGCTGGAGCCAGGGGTGGGGCAGGGCTGGGGGCTTCTGATCTGTCTACCTCACCTCTCCTGTCATCTTCCTTCTCAGGGTTTTGTGGTGGCTATCCTCTACTGCTTCCTCAATGGTGAGGTAAGCCCCTCCCAGTCCTTGGGGCTCAGGCAATGGAACTCCCAGGACCAGGGTCCAGAAACATTGGTGGGATATGTGCAGAGCAAGGACGGGTTAAACCTTGCTGCTCCAAGTATGGTCCTCAAACTAGTAGCACTGGTGTCACCTAGGCCCTTGTTAAAAATGCGCATCTCTGGGACCACCCCAGACCTGCTGGCTTAGAATCTGCATTTTAATAATTATTTTAAAAAACAAACAAACAGCTTTTTACTAAACCCCAGGGGGATTCCTGTGCACAACAGAGTTTGAGAAACACCTAGTTAAGTGGCTGTGTGCAGTGAGTGGGGAGGGGTGAGGGCTTCCAGTGAAGGTTGAGTTGCTGTGGAGCTCTGGTTACATTGCACAAAAAACCCACTCAAGTGAGCTGGAGACCCAGGATGGGAAGAATTGGAGTACAGTCACCCCTAGGCAGCATCCCTCCCTCTCCCTGGACTGTATTCTAGGATCCTCTCTGCCTCTTACCTCCTGCCATTCCAAGGCTTCCTTCTGAACCTGGCCTCAACCCAGTCCCAAGTTTGCACCGCCCGAGGCAGCATAGGGGTCCCTCCATTTTGATTTCCTGAAGAGAATAAGACTGGCTAGTTCAGAACCCTAAGTCCAGGGCAGCCCAATCAGCAGTGGAAGAGGCTCCACAACAGCGGGCCTGACCACCTTCCCCTCTCCTAGGTGCAGGCGGAGCTGAGGCGGAAGTGGCGGCGCTGGCACCTGCAGGGCGTCCTGGGCTGGAACCCCAAATACCGGCACCCGTCGGGAGGCAGCAACGGCGCCACGTGCAGCACGCAGGTTTCCATGCTGACCCGCGTCAGCCCCGGTGCCCGCCGCTCCTCCAGCTTCCAAGCCGAAGTCTCCCTGGTCTGACCACCAGGATCCCAGGGGCCCAAGGCGGCCCCTCCCGCCTCTTCCCACTCACCCCGGCAGACGCCGGGGACAGAGGCCTGCCCGGGCGCGGCCAGCCCCGGCCCTGGGCTCGGAGGCTGCCCCCCGGCCCCCTGGTCTCTGGTCCGGACACTCCTAGAGAACGCAGCCCTAGAGCCTGCCTGGAGCGTTTCTAGCAAGTAAGAGAGATGGGAGCTCCTCTCCTGGAGGATTGCAGGTGGAACTCAGTCATTAGACTCCTCCTCCAAAGGCCCCCTACGCCAATCAAGGGCAAAAAGTCTACATACTTTCATCCTGACTCTGCCCCCTGCTGGCTCTTCTGCCCAATTGGAGGAAAGCAACCGGTGGATCCTCAGACAACACTGGTGTGATCTGAGGGCAGAAAGGTTCTGCCCGGGAAGGTCACCAGCACCAACACCACGATAGTGCCTGAAATTTCACCATTGCTGTCAAGTTCCTTTGGGTTAAGCATTACCACTCAGGCATTTGACTGAAGATGCAGCTCACTACCCCATTCTCTCTTACGCTTAGCTATCAGGTCTTCAAAGTGGGCTATTCTGGAGTTTTTGTTTTGAGAGCACACGTATCTTAGTGGTTCCCCACCGAAGTAGAGTGGCCCCAGGGTCAGTCTGGTGGGAGGACGGTGCAACCCAAGGACTGAGGGACTCTGAAGCCTCTGGGAAATGAGAAGGCAGCCACCAGCGAATGCTAGGTCTCAGACTTAGCCTACCTGCTCTCCAAGTCTCAGTGGCTTCATCTGTCAAGTGGGATCTGTCACACCAGCCATACTTATCCCTCTGTGCTGTGGAAGCAACAGGAATCAAGAGCTGCCCTCCTTGTCCACCCACCTATGTGCCAACTGTTGTAACTAGGCTCAGAGATGTGCACCCATGGGCTCTGACAGAAAGCAGATACCTCACCCTGCTACACATACAGGATTTGAACTCAGATCTGTCTGATAGGAATGTGAAAGCACAGACTCTTACTGCTAACTTTTGTGTATCGTAACCAGCCAGATCCTCTTGGTTATTTGTTTACCACTTGTATTATTAATGCCATTATCCCTGAATCCCCCTTGCCACCCCACCCTCCCTGGAGTGTGGCTGAGGAGGCCTCCATTTCATGTATCATCTGGATAGGAGCCTGCTGGTCACAGCCTCCTCTGTCTGCCCTTCACCCCAGTGGCCACTCAGCTTCCTACCCACACCTCTGCCAGAAGATCCCCTCAGGACTGCAACAGGCTTGTGCAACAATAAATGTTGGCTTGGATTGGCTTGGTTCCCCTGGTGGTTGATGTTCTCATATGGCCTAAAATGGGACCAGCTTCCAACTTGGAGCCATCTTCCTCCACCCAAAGGATGGGTGATCTAATACATTACTGAAACCAGATGCCTCCACTCTTTTGGCTTTTGACAGAAATCCATATTTTCATATGAGGCGTTCACAGTTCTGAGGGCCTTCAGCTCCCATCTTTTTGAGTGGTATCCTCTCTCCTCTGAGTGTGATGAAGACCAGGTCCCCATTGTGTCCCCCCACTCCTTAAATCCAGCCAAGAAAAGACCATTCTAATCTCAGATCAATACAAAACAGCTGGCAGAGCTGCCCAGGGTCCCAGAAATGGTTGAGTGTGAGTGTTTCACAGGCCGCAGACATTGCTGCAAACAAGGGTCTAGGATGACCATGTTGCAATTACCCAGGGCTCAGCTAAGAGGAGGTAGGTAGTGGACAAAACAAATGTCACCAACACAAGTTGAGTGAGCAGAGACAATATGGCACTAATAAAAAGGTTTAGACACAGAGGCAGTATGGCAAATAACATCAGTCAGCAAGAGATGTCTCCAAAGCCGTTGCCCATGCTGACCTCCTTGGGTCCCACCTCCTGCAAACTTGCTAGAGGAGCAGGAGAGGGATGTCAAGCTGGTAAAATGTGGTCAGAATGGGCTGGCAAAGGCTCAGATCTGCCTGCCCAGCTACTTCAATGCCTTGTCTGACCCAGTACCATTCCAGGACCCATCATCAATGACAGTTCCAACCCAGTATCCTCAGAGGCCAGAGTCAGGGGTGTTCAGGCCAGAATAGAAGTGACTGTGAGCCATGGGCAGAGGCACCCCCAGGGAAATGCCCTTTGATCAGTTGCCCAGCATATCCAGGAGTGGCACGGTCTCTCCATCTAGATTCACACTCCATGCCCTACCCTGTGCATGGTCAGCCATAGGATCGAGAAAGAGGCGCTGTTCCTAACCTTGACCTCAGGTACCCCCAGGCCTGCTAGAGAGAACATTGTCAGTAGCCCCCACCCCTGCCCAGACCAACAGTGGTGACCACCAGTGAGGTACTGGTGGTGGAGAGCTGAGCTGGGGCATCTAGAACTTCTTTCATTCTTCCCTGAGCGTCTTTTTTTTTTTTTTTTTGAGATGGAGTCTCGCTCTGTCGCCCAGGCTGGAGTGCAAGTGGTGTGATCTTGGCTCACTGCGACCTCCACCTCTCAGGTTCAAGCAATTCTCCTGCCTCAGCCTGCTGAGTAGCTGGGACTACAGGCATGCACCACCACGCCTGGCTTATTTTTGTATTTTTAGTAGAGATGAGGTTTTGCCATGTTGGCCAGGCTGGTCTTGAACTCCAGACCTCAGGTGATCCGCCCACCTCGGCCTCTCAAAGTGCTGGAATTACAGGTGTAAGCCACGGCACCCAGTCTACTGACCCTGAGCATCTTGCATTCCCGCCACTCCAAGGCATAGGAGTTGAGAGACAGGGGACAGACAGTCTGTCCATGTTCCCCTCATCCAGTTGGGGCATGCCACTCTCTCTCTCTCTCTCTCTCTCTCTCTCTCTCCCTCTCTCTCTCTGGTTTCCCTCCTCCCACTCCCTACTTGGTGCCACTCTGAACTGCTTCCAGAGACCCTGTCCACCCCATACTTCTCAGTAAGGTCCAGAAGACCCAGCCCTTGTCATTTAATCCCAATTCTGCTTCAGACTTTCTCAGAGATCATGGGCAGGTCTCCTCCTGATTATGAATCTCTCCATCCACCTGCACAATAGGGAGTGTTCTAGATGACTTTGCTTAGTCCCTGGCTAAGGCACAGATGATTAATGACGAGGGGCTGCCCAGAGCCTTCTGCCACCCACTCTGCCCCCTGGGCTCAGGGGAAGGACAGCAGCTGGTGGGAGGAGCCCCAAGAAGTTGGGGGCTAAGGCATACACAGAGGATGGAGGCTGTGCAGAGAACAAGGTCAGAGATCTGGCAGGACTCCTTGAGAGATTAACTCAGGCCAGTAGAAGAAAGGAGAAGGGAGAGGGGGACAGAAATGCGGAGGAAAGGGCAGCACCTTGCCTTCCAGGTTAGGACCCTATAGACTGCCTGGGCTGTGTGAAGGCTGGGAGGGGCCCCCACACCACACTGTATCTGCCCCACCCACCACAGTCCCTGATATCCCCCCGTATTCGTGTGTCATGGCTTTGGGGTAAGGCAGACAGCCTGGGTAGGGGACCAGTTGTCAGCCAAGAGGGTGGAGAGTGAATGAAGCAGAGATCCAAGATGTGGGCAACAAAAGGGAGGACATAGGTGGGGCCCTGCTCAGAGAGGTTACTGGGAAGGGCAAAGCTTAGTGATGGGCACTTAAGGATGGCGAGAAGCTGAAACAGTCTCCCAGGCCGGAAACAGCCGTGGAATAATGGGGTTGGCCACAAGCAGGACTTTTCCTGGTCCCCTCCTTCTCCCCCTGCCCCGCCCACTCCCAGGTCCCTTGCCAGGTACCTGTCCGGCCAGGCCAACTCATCTCTATCGCCCCCTGGTGGATGCTTCAAGGACTTCACTAAGATTGACCTTAGTGCCCAAACACCTGGGTGGAGGCCCATTCCTAGGAGGCCAAGTGATCCAGAGGGCGGGCCTCTCTCCTGAGCGCCATGCAGAGTGAGATACAAAAGGGAGGAGGCGGCGAGGCAGTGAGGCCGCAGGACTGGTTATCAGGCTTTAGTCTGAAATTAAGGCGACCCGGGGCCTGGCCCTTAGACCCAGGCCACTGACCTCTGCTGCACACAAACCCTGCCTCAGACCCAGCTGTAACCCCCGATAGAGCCCAGCCTCTGACTGGCCACAGGCTGGACCCTAGCCACTGACTGAGCCCTAAGCCCAGTCCCTGAGGGCAAAGCCCAGTTGACTCATGTGGGTACCTCCTGGGAAGACAAGGACAAGGAGCACCCCACCATCCCTGTGCAGAGAGCCACCATCCCCTCCATGGCAGAGGTCACCATCTGGGCGATTCCTGCCACTCCAGGGCATGGGCTGCCCAAGGAGGGTGGCCAGTTTGCCAGCAGTATGGATAGGGGACGGTGTCTCAGGGAACATCGAGGTGGTCTCTGAGGGCTAGGTAGGGGTCTCTGGGTCCCAAGAGAACATGATGGGTGCCAGGGATACCTGAATCCTAGAGGGCGGGCATCAGGGGTCCTTTGCAGCAGGAGCACAGTGGAGGCTTCCTAAGTGAGGCCGAGGGGATGATGGTGGGTTTGGGGCGGGCCACTCTGGCTACTGAGAAGGGCCCAAGGGGCAGGCTGGGAAAAGCTGCCAGTCCCCCATCCAGGTGGGGAGGAGGAGGGCTGGGGAAATGATGACCTGGTTTAGGACATGCTGAATGTAATGTCTGCAGGACATCTGAGGAGAAGCTCTAAGGCAATTGGAATCAGGACCCAAAGTGACAGAGCTCAGGTGGCAGGTGGGGACAGAGGGCAGCCCCCTTGGGGAGGGGTGTGTGGGGAGCGTATATCCCCAGGCAACCCCATCTGCTGTGCTGGCAGGGGTGGGGTGAAGAGTCAGAATCAGCCCCTCCATTCTCACCACTCACCCAGGGCCTATTTTAATGAACAATGACCCAGCCTCTCCCAATGTGGGAACAGGAACTGCTCTTATCTCTCCCAGGGGAGGGGGCCGGAGCCACAGCTGGCAGTCATTAAACACTCCAATCAGGCCAGGGATGGCCAAGATATTAATAGGCAGGAGCCAATGACCCTGGAGACACAGTCTCCTAGGAAGAGGGACAGTAACCCCAGTAGGCTATAGGGATAAGGAAGACAGGTCAGAAGGCCACCCTGGCAATGCCCCAGCCTCTACACAGGACAGACGGGGTAACCAAAGGCCAGAGAAGGGAAAGGACATGCTTGAGATCACCAGGAAAGTCACTGATAGAGCCTGGCCTTGAACCCAGTTCTCCAAACTTCAGAGCCCTGCCTCTTCCATTACACAGATCATCATAGGTGAGACCATTAGGGATGCCCTCTGTGGAAACACATGAAGAGCAGGCCTAATCAGTGACACTGATTCTTTGTTTAAAATCTTGATATTTTGCTGATTATATATGTTTTGCATTAATTTTGATATTTAAAAAATATTAGATTAAAATATTATCTCGATCACTGAGGTTTTTTTGCCACCCCTTTCAATTTTGCACCTGAAGCAAGTATCTTGCTTGCCTCACTCTAATCCCAGCCCAGCTCCCGGGTTCCCAGCATCCCCGTGTCCCAGGATATTAGCATGGAAGAAACTCTGGAGAGCTCCAGACTGGTCTTTATGTGTCTCAGAAGGAAAGGATCCTGTCAGGGTGATGTCTACTAGAAGGAGGCAGCTCTAGGGCAAATTCAGTGGCTCAGCAATGTCACCGCAGATGTAGGTATTTTCTGTCTGTCCACTCTGCCATCTCAGTATGTGGACTTTCATCCTCAGACTTACCCCCTCATGACTGCACAATGACTGTTGCTGCCCAAGCATCATGTTCCCACAGAACCCCATCCACTGGCAGGGAGGAGAATTTCCTCTATATGTCTCCTTTTATCAGGGACAGTCATCTATCCCAGGACCCACCTTTCGCACACTCTCTTCAGGCCAGGATTAGGTCACATACCCAAACCACAGCTGCAAAGATTGGTGAGGGTTCTATAAGGGAAGTTGATCTACTGAGAAAGAAATGTGGATGGCTGCTGAGTAGGTAACCAACAGAGTCTGACTCTCAGTCTCTTTTTGGACATTTCTTGGGATAAATGTGTGATCTTTCATATTCCTCCACCTGAGCCTGGTGGTGCAGTATATGGGGGAGGGGAGAGATCCAAATCAGTCATGCTTCAGTGTAAGAGACAGAAAACATTCCGGGTGTTTTGTACAGAAAGAGATTGAGTGTAGGGAATTAAATATAGGAAGGCTTGGAGGGCTGGAAGTTTGGGTGCACCTCTATCCATGGTCACACCATTGCAGCTGCCACCTTGCCGAACATTACTGCCAATATCTCGGTTGCACATCCATTAAAGCTAGTGACAAGAAAGCAGAAGGAACATAGTGTCCTGCTGCTGCAGAAAACTCAGGTCTGCCATATCCCACCCATCAGCCACCACGCTGCAGGAAACACAGCCTTTACTTTTCTCTGCTTCCCAACTGTCTTGGTGGTGCTTCCCTCTGGCAGAGCCTAAGTTGCATCACATTCCTAGCAGTGAGAGAATTCCGGAAAGGAAGCCTTGAGCCTTCCAACCCCAACGAAGCAGGGGAACATGGAAGGGGCTAGAGAAGAGGCTGAATGCCAATAGATAATTTCTAGCACAGCGGCTCAGGTGGCACTGTAGCCCAAGTCCCAGAAAACAGAGCCTGAGACAAGGGCCTGTGACCAGGAAACAGAAGAGTGAAACGGGGAAGTGAGGAAAGCCAATATAAAGGTGAGTCATCAGCCCGGGCAACATGGTGAGACCCCATCTCTGCAAAAATATTAAAAAATAAAAAATTAGCCGGGTGTGGTGGTGCACGCCTGTAGTCCTAGCTACTTGGGAGGCTGAAGTGAGAGGAACACTTGAGCCCAGGAAGCTGAGGCTGTAGGGAGCCACGATTATGCCACCGCACTCCAGTCTGGTGACAGACCAAGACCCTGTCTCACGATAAAGGTGAGTTATTGCACTGGCCACTACTGGGGCAACAGGACTCAATTCACTGGGACCCTCTGCAGGGCTGGCAGAACACGCCCAAAATTGTCCTCCTGAGGGACAGAGAAGGAAAGCATTAACCACTGGCTCCCAGCCTCTGTTGCTCAAGGTTTGCCCACGTTAGCCCCCTCACTCTTCCAGGCTTGACAGGCATGAACAAGAAGCAGGTTCCTGCAGGCATCCCATCACATAGTCAGAGGAACTCCAGGGCAGAAAGGGCCAGCTATGTGGTAGAGATAGGGTGAGGAGCTGTCGGGATCCCCCACCAGGAAGCTGGCTAAAGTTGGCCAATAGGGAATGAGGCAGAGGACCCAACACAGGTGGCCTCCTGGGGCAGAGAAGAGGAGCCCCACACAAAGGTCCTTGTGCACTAAGGTCTGCATAGACACTCACTGGCCCTGCTGCCAAGGTCTTTGGCTGGGGTACTCATAGCTGCTCTCTTGGCTGCAGCCCCAGGGTCTACCCAGCTGACTTGGCCCCACTGAGGCTCACTCTGGCCCCTCACACCGCTCCAGGCTCAGCCATGCCATCACCCAGCCTTGGGTGTGAGCTTCCCCCCGCCATGGCCTCTGTGGCACTCACTTCACCATTCACCATGGCAACACCATGACAGACCCACCAGTTCCAACTCTGCCACCTTTCTCATGCCCCAGGGAGCATGCAGGAACTTCTGAGTCCCTTCCAGGCCTCTGGGAGCTGAGGGTAGCTTGGTGGTGTTCACTCAGATCTACTTGGCGTTTAATTTATAGATCCACCATTTTATCTAGAAGGGCCACTTAAGGGGCACAGGTTGCTTGGAGGACTGACTTCCTAACACAGAGTGGGACACACACACCCTCTGTTTTCAGGTTTCAATGTGTCCCTTCAATATTTCCTAGGTAATGAGACCAGGTGGGCTTTCCTCCCTTCCTTCCATCGTCACTTTCTCCTTGCAGAGATGACATACCCCTCCTCCACCTTTCCCCAGGTCATAATGGTGGAGGGCTTCAGAGGGATATAATCTCAGGGGCCAGGTAATGAGAATGGTATCTGTTTAATGTTTTCAAAGTATTACCATCATATTTTCATTCAGCAAATAATTACTGTGTGCACAGTTCTAGACACTGAGGATGCAGTGGTGAACATGGCAGAGCCCTTGCCCTCATGGAACTGACCCTCTAATGGTGGAGACAGATAGTAAATGAGAAAAGTTACAGAAAAAGAAGGCAGGATGAGGGTTAGAGTGAGGGGGGTGCTCTGTTAGTTGGGGTGGCCAGAGGGAATGACAGTGGGGCAAGAGCAGGTCATTCCCCCTCCCTGATGATCAGAGGAATTTAAACCATATGCATCAGAGCTGGGCCTCAGAGATCTTGCAGTCCAGGTCAAAACATCCAGTTCCCTGCCTCTGCAGAAGCAGCCTGGACAGTAGCTAAGGAGAACCAGGTGGCCTGGGGCCTCAGCAGGGTCTGAACTCCCCTAGGCAGGGGCTCAGGGGCTGACCAAGCAGTAAGGAGAGGATGCCTGGCTGGATATGGTGAGGCTTGTTTCTTGGGTCCCTCATTGCAGCAGTGACCCAGGCCCACAGACTCCATCTGGATGTGGAGTGTCCCCCCCGCCCGCCTCCAGCTCAATGTCCTCGGTGCCAAGTGACACAGAACAAGCAGCTCTTGAAAAGACTAATATTTACTCTTCAAACAAGAGCTGGCACAGGCTGTTTCCTGCAACTGGCGTCTGACTCGCCCTGTGGGATGGACACAACAGGAGGCACTCCGGGAGATAGGCAAATGTCCCCTCAGACGCCAGCATTCTGTATGAGACGATGTCTGTGAGATGGGGACAGCATGTTCCAAGGTTCCATTAGACACATCTCATTTCTGCCCGCACACCTCACAGTGGAGAGCTCACTGCCTCTCCAGCCCCTGCTGGACAGCTCTGTGAGAAAGTTCATTCTAATGCTGGCCCTGTGTTCCTTGCCCCGGCCCTTGCTCTGATCCCTGGGGCCTCAGGAAAAGCGCCTGGAATAACCCCCAGGGCTGGGGGAATAAAGGTCCTGGTCACCTTTATTCCTCCCACCCCCACCCGCCTCTGGCTTCACTTCCCCAGGCCCACACTCTGGGCTCTGTGGCCAGAACAGGCTATTTCTGGGTTAGGAGGAAGAAATTGCCTTGAGGGCACCTCTGTCCCCCTGCAGCTGTGTTCCTTGTCCTCATGAGAGCCCTTTAGCTGAGTGCCTCATATGGGAAAGTCTTGGCCAGAAACTGCTGGTCAGACGGCTCGAATATGAGAAGGAGAGTCCCTAGTGGCTTGGGGGTCAGAACCAGCTCCCCCTGCCCACTTTCCCCTCTGGAATCTCTCCTCTCTGCTCTTCCCCACCCAAGCCCCCCATGGCTTCCAGAGCCTTCCCTGACCAATATAACCCCAGGCTTGTTTCCCCGCCCCTTCCCCCACCACTGCAGCCCTGTGCAGGCTTAAACACTCTGGCAGCATATGGGGCTTTAGGGCCCCCAAAGGCCAGTCTTCTTAACCTTGTCATGTCAACTGCAGGGCTGGGCAAGGCCAGGACAAGATCTCCCAGGGGAAATGCAGGCCCACCCCATTCTCCCAGAGCTCTCAGAACTGACTGCTGACACAAGCAACCCTCTTTTTAAAACAATTCCTTATTATCCCTATACCTAACTCCCAAGCTCCTGGTCCCTTGTAAGCAGCCATTCAAGTGTATTTAACATGTATCTTTTTGCATATATCCTCACAAAATATTTTATGGTCTTGTATGCATATATTTCTTATCATATAACGGTTGTTTTTGACTCAGCTCTAAGTTTTGAGGATTCATCCTTGTGATGTTACATCTAAATCTGGTACATCTGCCTGCATCGTGATGCTCTGTGGTGAGCCTGCACACTTTCTTTCCATGATGGATACACAGATTGCTTTCCACCAACACCAGTAAGTCTTCAATGAACATGTCCCCTTGAGGATCTGTATAAGAATTTTCCTGGGACAAATAACCAGAAGTCAAATTTCCGCTTCACAAGGTGTGCACTCTTAACTTGGGTAAGTAGGCTGTATTAGTTTGTTTAGGCTGCCCTTAACAAAGTAGCACAGTCTGGGTGGTTTAAGCAGACATTTATTTTCTCATGGGTTGGGACTTCAACATGTGAATTTTGGGGGAACAGAATTCAGCTCTTAACAGTGGCATGGCTCTGCAGATTGGCCGTGCCTCTCTACTCACTGCCACCTCGCACGAAGTCCTGCATCTCCACACTCCCTCTTGCACTTAGTGCCATCCAGCTTTGCAAGATTTGCCAAACTCATAGGTGTGAGGTGATGTCTTATTGTTGTTTGAATGTGTATTAATGATTTGAAATCTCTTCATATGCTTATTAGCTTTTTAGGTTTTCTCTTCTGTTAATTGTCTGCACATTTTCTAGTGGGGTTGCTCTTTCTTGCTGATTTACAGGAATTTCTTCTGTTATTAATCCCTTAGTGGTTTCTGGCATCATAAATATCTCCTCCCATTCTTTTAACTTTGCCCATGAAATCCTTATTTGTATATAGTCAAATTCATCAATCATTTTGCCTTAAGGCAGTCCTTTTCCGCCACAAGCCACAAAGATAATCTTCAAGTTCTGCAACATATTCCACAGATTTTGCCGTCCACATTTGACTTAAGAAGTCCTTTTCCACCACAAGCCACAAAGATAATCTTCAAGTTCTTCAATGTATTCCATAGAATTTGCCGACCACATTTGATCCCAGCAATGTCTTGGTGCTGACTCAGCAGAGCCAGGTGGGCTCCTTAGAGCCTCTCCTCCACTAGCACTGCCCAAAGATGCTTGGCAGCTGTCAGGTAGCACTTCTGCTACCTGGCCCCCTTCAAGGGGTAGGCCCCAAGAAAAAAGAAGGCAACTCACCAGCCAGAACTTCTCATCCAGCCCTCCTGGCATAGAAGGAGCATCTTTTATTCTTTGTGGGTACTGCCAAGTGGGGGACAGCCACTTGTTTCCTCCTCAGGGGAAACAGAGCTCCAAACTTTACTGTCACTGGCTCCCTAGAACAAGCCTCAGCTTCTCAACCTGAGCAAAAAAGTGGTTGAAGCAGATGGTGTCTGAAAACTATCAACTACCAAATCCCAGCACCCAATAACTCAGATGTTTATTTTGGAAGTCACTGCCTTCCTCCAAAAGATTCTGATTCAGGACAGATGGTGCAGAGACTCTTGGAGAGTGAATTCCCCAATGTGTTTAGAGGATGGTCAGGAGAGGATAGTGCATTTGCTTTCTTTCTGGGAATTTTATTAGCTGCTATAGGAACAGCCTTTGCTAAAGGCCACCTTCCCTTGGCTGGTAACCTGAGGAGGTGGCCAGCAGCTGCGCCCCCTGGTGGCCATTCTGTGGTCAGGCTGGTCCTGGGAGATGAAACTTCACCTTCACAGTAGACAAGAGCCCAAAACGCAGAGCACGGAAAGTGCCTGCTGCACATGGCAGGGCAGGGGCAGAGCCTGCAAAGTGGGGAGGCCTCCCAGCCCCCAGGGCATTGTTGTGACTGCTATTTTCGTTGGGGGTTAGTACTAAAGACTATTTGAGCCCTTGCGCCTGTCTAGGCCTCACTGGACAAGATGACCTGACTTTCACTTCTTTCAACAACCCCCTCCCATTATGTCAGGCCCACATCACACTGTCTAGCAAAGGATCCATAACTCAGAATTTTTCACATAAGTGCAAAGACACATGTTAATAAACACTTTAGATTTATTCTGCCATTTCTGAAGCCACCTCATTTAATTTATTTATACATAGGGTATAAATGGCTATACATTTTTACACACTTTTATACAAGTTTAGGTTGTACTATGAGTTTGTTAAAATGTACCCATTATTTACTCAAAATATTTACTGTTACAAGAAAACCGTAAGAAGCTTGTGTAACATGAACAGCAAGTATTTAAAATGAATATGTAAAGTAAATGGTTTTGCCCTGACTAAATCAGCCTCAGTATTTTATGCTTTTAGTAGAAAAGCCCATTAAACAAAATAGAATCCTGGGGGATCAAATCATATGAATGATTCATGAAATAACACTTCTGAAGCAACCCCAGAATCATATAAATGTAAGGGTTAAAGGTCATATGTACTAAGCATGGGTCAGAGGAATAGAATGGATTTGTTAATTTTACCCTAAATAAAAGGCGTTTGTGGGCAACAGCTCTGCCATCAATACACATGGGCAGATGTTTCCGAATCCAGCCATTCCCAGATTTCACTGACAAGCCCTTTTCCACAGGTTCCCTGCTGATGAGATTTCCCCAGCAGCAGAAGTTTGACATCACTGCTCCCGGATGGGAGAATCAGAGCTCTCCTCATTTGGGTCAGGGGTGGCTGGCTCACGAGGTTTGGTCCAACCAGCAGAACCAGCTCCTTGGATCCTGGAATAAACCAAACATCAATGGTACCATGCGCTCTGTGCCCAGGGAGTGAAAGGCAGGTCCAGGGTGGGAAGAAGAGGGGCTGCTACCTTTTGGAGTGAAAAAAATGAGGTTTACACTGTAGTATAACAAAATGCCTTTTTGTAAAGGCCAGAAGAAATGGCTGTGCTGTGCTGCCTGAAGCAGAAAAACCTTCATGTACCAGGTGAATGTAAAGCCTTTCTCCTCCCACACACAATGGATTCACCCAGTATTATCCTCCACTACCACTTTTGACCCTCATAACAGCACCCTGGTGGGGGGGGGGGGGGGGCAGATTGATGTTATCACCATTTACCAGATGAGGAAACTGAGGCCTGATGGGCAGTGATTTGTGCACTGCGACATAGGACTCAGTGAAGAGCCTAGCCAGCTGACGGTCAGCTGACTGGTGCACTCTTTCCCTCACCTTATCTCTCAAAGGCACAGCTACACTCTTTCTCCACCATTATTAACACTCACAGGGCACAGGTAGAGCGTCCCCAGACCTGTGCAATATTCTACACGAAAACATTTGGAATGTGAGCAATGTCTGAACAGGGGCTTGCCAGGCACATCTGATCACCATAAATGCTCCCACCCCTGCCTGTCCTCACTTGTGCTGCACTGTGCAAGCAAGCAGCAGGTTCTCAGAAGGCCACTGTCCTGCATGTTACAATGAGTGGCCAACTCCTTCACAGAACAGCAAATAGCAGCCCTGGCTACAAGGTGCAGTGTGCAACCCCCATATGCCAAGGGGCAGCTGCTATCTTCCAGCAGAGAGAGAACCCCCAGCTCTGCTCCCTACCTATGCCCTGCTTCCTGTGCCTCACACAGTCAGCCTTGCTGCTGGCCTGCTGGCTGTTGTCTTTGACTCTGAGCTGTGCTGACCACCAAGAGTGTTACTCCTCTCCAAGACTTGACTCCCAGGCATGGGTGGGAGAGTTGAACCTCAATGCAATCTGCTCCCACTCTGAAGCTCGTCTACCCACCCCATTTGTTACAATTAAAGATGGTTTTCTCATCCCTCCAGAGACTCCAGTTTCAGCCTCTGTCTCCAGAGCTGGAGTGTATAGGGCAGAGGTAGAAAGAGGCAGGAGAGTTGGAGAACAAGAGCACCTAGAACAAGCTCATTTAATCAAAATGCTTAAATGTTTTAATTCCAGCATTCTCCAGAGTTCACAGAAAAGAGGGATGCAAGCCCAAAAAGCAAAAGCAGGAGCTTATGGTCACATGCCTCCAGCTGCAGGCAGTGGGGCCTCTGGTACTGAGAGGGAATGCCACCCGAATATGCCCCAGCTGTCTCCACCCAGGAAAAGGAAAGCCAGGTACAGTCCTCATCACAGTAAGACTAGCCTAACAGGGGAAAACAGATTTACATGTTTCGTTCATTAGCATATTAGGGAAGGGGAAACCTTTTGGGCTCTGGCCCCGTGGTTGGGAAACCCTTCC
Organism: Pan troglodytes; assembly: GCF_028858775.2. NCBI lineage: Eukaryota > Metazoa > Chordata > Mammalia > Primates > Hominidae > Pan > Pan troglodytes. The sequence continues at coordinate 46,561,536 of NC_086015.1, forward strand.
TAAGAGCACGGAGCCACACTCTGGCCTTGATACAGTAGATGGGACTTAACACACTCTGATGCTCAAGGCCTTGCAGCATCTGATACCAGAAGGCACCTCTAAAGTTTTGTTTTCAACATTATTTCATCTATTCCCAGATCTAGTCCAGTGATGTCAGCTGCACAGGTAGCATTTAACTACTGGGAAAACAAAAGTGCTACAACAACAGTGAGTCCATGGTGGAGTGAGGATAACTCCTGGGATTTGGAACCAGTTGGCTGGTATCAAGGATCACACAAGAGGCTATAAACCTCCAACCCTGAACCAAGTCAAACCTAAGCCTGGGGATTTCTCTCAGATGAAATCACCAGAACTTCTTTCCTATTTTCAGTCTCTTCCTTCAGTGAGCTGAGGATTCTTTTAGCTAGCTGGATTTCAGTCAAACAATGTTTTTGTGGTCATTACTTGTACTGTTTTTCTAGTGCATCTTTTCCCTTTTGTTTGCAAAAGTCAATCTCACCCCATGTAGATGTTAACTGATATCCACACATTCGACCTGGTGTGGATAACATCTCTGGTAGTGCCTCGGTGGTCAGGAAGCATTACCAGGAACGACTCATCTTCAAGGACCGTTTCTTTACTGCCTGCTGAATATGGATCATAGGCTCAGATGCCCAAAGCACCTGGGGTACAGGTCTACATGGCAACCCAATGCCACACAGGAAAAGAAAACAGTCCATTTTTAAGCCGTTCTTACCGACTTTTTTTTTTTTTTTTTTTTTGAGACGGAGTCTTGCTTTGTCACCAGGCTGGAGTGCAGTGGCTCGACCTCGGCTCACTGCAACCTCCACCTCCCGGGTTCAAGAGATTCTCCTGCCTCAGCCTCCTGAGTAGCTGGGGCTACAGGCACAAGCAACCGTGCCCAGCTAATTTTTGTATTTTTAGTAGAGATGGGGTTTCACCATGTTAGCCAGGATGGTCTCGATCTCTTGACCTCGTGATCTGCCCACCTCAGCTTCCCGAAGTGTTATTGACTTTTAAAGCTTTTTTGTTCTTCTCATTTAAAACATTTTACCTCCCCTCCTTAACTTCCCATTCTATTTCACCATCTCTTCAAAATTGTCTCCCAGAAAAACTGAAAATTCACCTGCTGGGTATGCAGAAAATTATGCAGATGTGAAATCAGTGTAGAGACAACTTTGGAGTTTATGTCTGAGTATGTTGCCCATATAATTTTCATATTCAGACTTTTTAGAGACAGGGTTTCATTCTGTCACGCAGGCTGGGGTGCAGTGGTGTGATTATAGCTCATGGAAGCCTCAAACTCCTGGACTCAAGGGATCCTCCTGCCTCAGACTCCCAAAGTGCTGGGATTACAGGCATGTGCCATCACATCCGGCTAATTTTTTTTTTTTTGTAGACATGAATCTTACTATGTTGTCCAGGCTGGTCTCAAACTACTGGCCTCAACTGATTCTCCTGCTTTGGCCTTCCAAAGTGCTGGGAATACAGGCATGAGCCATCATGCCTGGCCCATATCCAGATATTTTATGTTTGGTCAAAAATAGAAAATTCTATTATAAAAAATAAAGTTACTATGGCAACATTTTCCCAACATAGTTCCCAGTATATAAACTTATTTTTCTTAAAATGATAACAAGGTAGCTCAATAACAATACAATACCAGTGATAACCAAATATAATTGAATTTTTCTAAAACTACATTCTTACATTCCCTATCCACTCAACTCTTGTAATGGTTTTCCACTTTTAAAAACTATCAAAATAGGATTTTTAAAAATGTATCAAGACCACATAATGCAGTTGAACACTCAAAGTGTTCCATGCAACTGTGGTTGAACTATTCAGATTCCAGACTTCTACCAAGAACAATCCAAAGAGCAAACTCCCAAAATGACCTCCTGCGTGGTACAAAACAAGCCAGGCTGAAATTTCGGGAAACCTAAGGGATCTTATCCAGAACCATATTTTGGAAAACTGTGATCAATCAATTTTTTGACAGTGAAAGAGAGTAACTTTCCAGAGTATGTGTTAATTATATCTCTATCAAGCTTTAAAAAGTTAACAGCTACTTAACTCTTGTTCATAAAAAATGAGGCCCTCAAGCTAATTAAGATGACTGGGAAAGGTGCAGAGGAGTAATTAATTTTGGAGGCGCTCTGGGAACAGGTACACAGGGTACAGTAGTCATCATAATTAAAACAACAGGCACTCAGCTCTACTGAAAAGGCTGATGACAGCAGCCCCTCCCAAGCGGATCTGTAAAGTGCCACTGAATCCATGTTCATTCACCTACTCCAGGTTGTGGTCAATTGTAAGTAATCCTGAAATTCTCATTTCTGCTCATGCTGACAAACTTATCATCTAGAAGTAGTGGTTATTCAATTAATTTTTAAAATATTCGGATATACCCTGCAAATAAATATAAAACATCTCTGTACCCAAACAGTCCCACCACTATAAAAGGTTACATATAAATTAAACTCAGATTTCTTAACCATTTTCTCAGCTTAAGTTTGCCCTCACCCTAAATGAAGTCCAATTTATATCCAAAATATAATTAAATATTCCAAAGGTATATCAAACCTAAGATATCGAAAAAATGTAAACAAAATTTATCTAGCTTACATTTATGAACCATATTTTTAGGTTTTTAATTCATCCTGTACTGACCCTCTGAAAAAAAAAAACTAATCAAGTTATGTTTAGACTGAAAGCTGATTTGGATTTTAAAGTGGTTCCTTGGAGACAACTCTCAATTACTAAAACCAGTGTTATTGAATCAAGTGGTTTACTGTATCATTCAACTTAAAAGACCAAAATATTTCCTTTCTCTCTTCCAATAAAGCTCTTTCTGGATGAGCCCCCAGATCCAGCTGTCCTAAGTAAACGTGCTGAACTGGCTGGAGATCCTGCACTAATGCTTGGCACAGAACCAAGGCTGGGTATCAAGCAACCTCATGACTTCCACTGCAACTGTTTAACATCCCCAATTCCTGGTTTTTCAGTCCAGTTGGCTGAAAAGGATGGAAACTGGAGTGTAAAGTAGAGAAGCAGAAAGAGAAACATAGATTGATCCTCAAAAGAAAATCAAAGAATCCATTCATCACAGTGTCATCCTCATACTCCACAGTCAGACTGCTTCTCCTGAAGCTGCCTTGTTAGTATCTGATATGAAGACAGAAAAGCCACTCCTATGTGGAAAAGGATTTGCCAGAGGTTCCTCAGCCCGTGCAGGTACATGTTGCCCAGGCAAATAAAGAGCAGCATAAGCACCACCTTCATAGTCCTGGCTGGACTGTAGAACAGGTACAAATAACACTGAAATGAGACCAGAAGAGGAATTCCAATCAGAGATAAAATGGCCACTAGATCATATGCAAAATTCACCTCCCACAGCTTCCATGAAGAGTGTCATTTCCCTCACATTAGCTGATTAAACTGAATTCATTACAGTAAAGCGTGGACCCACTGGTTAGGCTGCTGCTAATTATTGGATGAAAGTGAGGATTTGGAAGATTAAAGGAAAGTGAAATAGATGTCACAGGAAGAATCAGTGCATGGCACATCTGAAAGAAGTTAAAGAAATAGACAGAAATGACCAGGCTGTTGGCAGTAGAGAAAGAAGAGCTGCACGTAAGCTGCAGACAGCCAGGCTGCAGACAGGGGACCCTAACGTGACTGATTGGCCCCCCAGTGAAGTTTTTCTTCAGGGAGCCAGGACAGGCAAGCAAGCTGGTGAGAGAAAGCCATGCTTTTACTATTTTGGTTTCTCCTGAGCCACGACTACATTGAGCACCACCCTTCCCTTGGGCACCCTCCTTATCATGTCTTCCAAAGCATCTCTGAGTCAGGGAAAGGTCTCACAGCAGGGAGAGTGACTGGTATTTTGTGTATGACTATCACACATAAAAGGGGCCATTCTTGTTCTGCAAAAGGTGGAAACGGCATTTTGGTTCAATGCTTTGTTTTTTTTTTTTTAAAAAAAAGGACATCGCTGAACATGGATCAATCTGACAAAGGTTCAATCTACAGAGGGAGGGAGTGAGCTATCCAACCAGGAACACAGTTGAAGGAATGAGGTGGAACTGTACAATCCCTGCAGTCCTAAAACATAGCTCTAGGAAACTGCCACTGGCTATGTCCAAGGTCTTGGAGACTTGTTTTCTAAAAAATGAGTGCATTTTCATGGGTTGAAAATTTCTTTTTGCATAATCAGGTAATGCTTTTTCATTTTTTTTAGGCAATGTCTTTCTCTGTTGCCCAGGCTGGAACACAGTGGCGTGATCTCAGCTTACCGCAACCTCCACCTCCAGGGTTCAAGCAATTCTCATGCCTAAGCCTCCCAAGTAGCTGGGACTACAGGTATGCACCACCACAATCAGCTGATTTTTGTATTTTTATTATAATAGAGATGGGGTTCCCTAGGCTGGTCTTGAACTCCTGGCCTCAAGTGATCCACACATCTTGGCCTCCCAAAGTGCTAGGATTACAGGCATGAGTCACCACACCTGGCCTGGGTAATTCTTAAGAATAAACCATTCTAGGATGTATGTGGAAGAGAAGGAAAGTGTCCTAAGAACAGAAATTTTAATTTTAAAAAAAGGGAGAAAAAATATGTATTCAGAGACAGTGCTAAAATCCTACTCCATATGGAGGACAAGGAAGGAGAATTAGAGCCACGCTTTCACTAGAATTAACTCTGCTTATGAGGGACTCAAAATCGCCTCTTTATGCCACCCCTTAGTACACAGCTTATATGAAAATAACTAATCAAAACCCTCTAGTTAATGTTCTAATGTTTGCTTCAGTTCCTAAAGAACAGGTTTGAGTCAGAAGGTATTACTATTTAAAACAACAACAACAACAAAAAAAAAAAACAGCAGTTCTTTGACCTAGTCTTATATATGTATATATTTTTTAAAAAATTTTTTGCGGAGGTCAGGCATGGTGGCTCATGCCTGTAATCCCAGCACTTTGGGCGGCCGAGGCGGGTGGATCACAAGGTCAGGAGATCGAGACCATCCTGGCTAACATGGTGAAACCCCGTCTCTACTAAAAGTACAAAAAAAATTAGCCAGGTGTGGTGGTGGGCACCTACAGTCCCAGCTACTCAGGAGGCTGAGGCAGGAGAATGGCGTGAACCCGGGAGGCAGAGCTTGCAGTGAGCCAAGATTGTGCCACTGCACTCCAGCCTGGGCAACAGTGCAAGACTCCGTCTCAAAAAAAAAAAAAGAAAAAAAAAGATCAGAGATGGGGTCTTGCTATGTTGCCCTGGTTGGTCTCAAACTCCAGGCCTAAAGTGATCCTCCCACCTTGGCCTTGAAAAGTACTGGGATTACAGGTGTGAGCCACAATGCCTGCCTAGACCTATATTTTAAAAACTACATGTACACAGATGCTACTTTTATAGAAGGACATTTCTGTGCTTGGACTATCCTAATAATAAGCACAAGGCAATATCTTGCCACTCACTAGTCAGGCCTAATCCAATCCCCATGTAATCTCATCCCTCCCTTCTGGGAAGTCAAATCCAAACTGCTGGTTTCTGTTCTGCTGCTGTCAATAGCCCCTTGGCCTGGAACAAGGGGCTTTCCCTTTCTGAGCACAAAGTTCTTCCTCTGTAAAATGAGAGGACTGGCCAGGATGGGCCTAAGGTCCTCCACTAAGGGCTTGGTATTGTCCATGATGTGAACCATGACCTTGGTGGAACAAAAATCACATCTAGAAACTTGCTGATAGATGAACAGAAGAACAAAGTAAGGTCATGGATTTAATCCACTGACCAAAATATCGTTTCACCCACCTGGAAAATGCAGGCTACGAAAGGAACAAGAAAAGCCAGAATGTTTCCAATTTCCTCATGGGCAACCTAAAACAAATACAAGGAACACAAGGAAAGGGATATTTAGATGAAAGGAAACACTGTGACATAAAGCACTTTACTCTGCCTTCTGTCTGGTATGGTTGACAGTACAAAATCCCTGGCTGGGTGAGACACAAGTTCCTGTTTGTGCACCAGATCAGGGTTAGCATACAATCGTTTTCAACAGCTTGGTCACAGCATGTGCCTCCTGTCCCCATGTGATTGTGCTAAGTCTGCAACCTGGAATGGGCCGCCAATCCCTCCACCTCTCAGAAACCTAAGCATCTGTTAAGACCTAGCTTTCTCTAATTCCTCCCATCTCCAGGCACTGCCGCCTCCTTAGGATTGCCACCACACACTGTTCTGGGCCATGAGAGCCCCCAAGGCAGGGACTATGTCTTAACCATCTTGCTGGCCAGGTACTAATTCTAATGTATACAAACAAACAGACAGTTGGTAAGTATCTGGCTAAGAGCAATCATAAACAATAAGAGTAGAAACCACAACACACATTGATCAAAGACAGGATGTGGTAACAGGCAGTTACCACTCATAACACAGGCCTGCTGCCATTCTCCAAACAGGTCAGTCTACATCAGTCTCCTGAGGTTCAACAACAGTCATGCTTCAGACTTTACCCACTATATGCATGGGTGTGAGTATGGTGGCACTATCTTTAAAAGTAATATCTATTTGTTGATGCTAATAATGGTTCTATACCTCCTCTTTTTTGTTTTTGTTTTCTTTTTTTGAGACAGAGTTCTGCTTTTGTCGCCCAGGCTAGAGTGCAGTGGCGCAATTTTGGCTCACTGCAACCCCTGCCTCCCAGTTTCAAGCGACTCTCCCACCTCAGCCTCCTGAGTAGCTGGGATTACAGGCATGTGCCACCACGCCCAGCTAATTTTGTATTTTTAGTAGAGATGGGGTTTCACCATGTTGATCAGGCTGGTCTCAAACTCCTGACCTCATGTGATCCACCCACCTCAACCTCCCAGAAGTGCTGGGATTACAGGAGTGAGTCACCACACCCGGCCGATACCTTCTTGAAATACTTCTTAAAATACTTCAAAATTTTAAGACTGTTTTTAAAAAGCACTGAAATAGTAAGTTCCTTTGAAATGAGCAGACCAGTGAAGGAACTTCCTAGTGACATATAATTCTTCGACAAAGACACAAGGAAGGTGGCATCTGCATTATACAAATCAGATTATGGGACAACCTTTTCTCAGGAGAAAAAGAGCCTGAACCTTAAAATCAGAGAATGAAACTTTTGTCCTGGGTAAATAATCCAGTCCCTGGAGTGACTCCTGGGGTCCCAAGAGCCACAGGGTGGTCTAATGTCCTTGTAGCAAATTCTCCATTTCTTAGCAATATCTTGGCAGGCCCCTCCTGCCTCTTAGGACAATAGACATAAAAGAGCAACCTTCATATTCATGCACTTACTACAAAGAATAAAATTTATAATAAAATTCATATTAGTTTTGAAAAATTATAAAACCTCAGTTTTATAGATAAAATGTATCCCTATCACTTTCTTCTACCATATGTCCTTCAATTTAAACTGTTTTTAAAAAAAAAAAAAAGGTTACCTGTAAAGAATGTTCTGCAAGGTGAACTCCTCGAATGAGATTCAGGGCAGCACACATGATGTTGAGAATGAGGGAGAGGATACCCAGGGCTGTCACTGGTTCCATTCGGAAATTAGGAGCTTCACAATGGAAAAAAACAAGTGTCTAGTGTAAGTAATTTCTATATGAAAGAAAAATAAACGAAGACATTAACTAGACCTACACTAATGATAGGTTCACTATGTTAAACATAGAATTACAAACATATTAATTGTAAAAGCAGCAGAAGTTAGAGGGAAAAAAGCCAAGAAATGATGGACAGAATGGATGTGGGTATTTGAGTAAAGTTTCTTCCAGAAAAAGGCTCTTTTCCAGGCAAACACAGGTTTTTCAAGTGCTTAATTTCCTTTCTATCTAAAGCAGTGGTTCTCAATCAGGGGCAATCTGCCCCCCAGTGGATATTTGGCAATGTCTGGAGTCATTTCTGGTTGTCACAACTAGAGACAGGCTGCTACTGGCATCTAGTGGATAGAGGCCAGGAATGCTTCTAAACATCCTACAATGAATGCACAGGACAGCCTCCAAAATAAAGAATTATCTGATGCAAAAATGTCAATAGGGATCAGGCTGAAAAATTCTAAAACAATTTTTGGCACACACCTGTAATGCCAGCACTCTGGGAGGCTGAGGCAGCCAGCAGATCATGTCAGCCCAGGAGTTCAAAACCAGCCTGGGCAACATAGTGAGACCCTGTCTCTACAAAAAAAAAAAATACAAAAAATTATCCAGGCATGGTGACGCATACCTGTAGTCCCAGCTACCTGGGAGGCTGAGGTGGGAGGATCACCTGAGCCTGGGAGGTTGAGGCTGCAGTGAGCCATGATTGCGCCCCTGCACTCAAGCCTAGGCAACATAGCGACCTTGTCTCAAAAAAAAAAAAAAAAAAAAAGTTCAGGCACAGTAGCTCATGCCTGTAATCCCAGCACTTTGGGAGGCTAAGGTGAGAGGATCACTTGAACTCAGGAGTTCAAGACCAGCCTGGGCAACATGGTGAAACCCCATCTCTATTAAAAAAAAAATACAAAAATTAGCCAGGTGTGGTGGTATGTGCCTGCAGTCCCAGCTACTCAGGAAGCTAAGGTGGGAGGATAGCTTGAGCCCTGGAGGTGGAGGTTGCAGTAAGCCAAGATTGCACCATGGTACTTTAGCCTGGGTGACACAGCAAGACCCTGTCTCAAAAAAAAATTAAATAAGTAAGTAAATAAAACAGTTTCTTATACTACCAGAGAGGACCAAGGCTTTATTTGTAATTGGTTGTCAAATGTTTAAAGCATTTCTATTATATGCCTCAACATTCAACTTGTCCTCTTTCTCTGACAATAACAATATACGATGTCACGTGCACTTCTAGAGCAATTCACAGCAAATGCAATTTTTAAAATTCTAAAATAATTGGAAAGAGGGAAACATTGATTATTCAGGTTACAAGCTGTTTCTAGAACTATAATTAGAACAAATGCTCATTTTCTCTGTAAAGATAACCACTGAAATTGATTTTGGTTCACACAATTAAATGGTGTCCCTCCCATTCTCTCGCTATACTCCTTTCTTACCCTTATATTTCACACACACACAAATACCTCGCCACAATCCAACTTATGCCTATTGTTAGTGTGTTAGAGTTTCCACTGAGCAATTAAAAGTTACTGTTAGAACAGAATATGCTACCTGTAAAGATTCTAGCCTCAGGACAATAGGGTAAATCAAATCACAGTAAAATGTCCTAGAAAGACGGGCAAGGTGACACTTTCTGGATTTGCTCCTCTTGTCTAAGTGTTTAAAAAACAAAACATACATTACAAAGATATGCCTGCATTCATATATGGTAAGGGAAAATCTTGGAGATCAATTACCCAGTCTTCCTTTTACAAAAATTAAGTTTATTCTCAACATAAACTAGAAACACTTATTGACTGGAATGAGAGCCAATCCAAGTATTGGTTGAAACACATTAAACTAAAACACAAAGTTAAGTCAAAACCATGAATATAATACATCACTTTTAAAATTCAAGAAATGAGTTTAGCATAAAACAGTTAAAAACAAAGTAATTAAGACTATTATAGTGTAGACAGTTCTTTTAGCAAAGGATTCAGCTCTTATGCCATTGTAGAATTCTTCGAATGTAAATATCCAATTTAATTAAATATTAGTTTAATTGTATGTAACTATAAACAGGAATGCAAAAAATCATACTTTGTTATGTGATAAGCATTGAGTGGCTAATGACATTAATGACAAAGGCATGGAATGTCAGCACACTGTGATCACGTTCATTAAGACCTCTTCCTTCACATGAGGTCTCTGAAATCCACAGGGATACAGGGAGATCCCAGGTCTCAGAGACAGCCAGACAGTGAGAACGTTAGAAGCCCTGGCTCCAGCCCCCTGTCCAACGCTCTCATCCCCATTGTCCTCCCTCCAACAAGAAGAGTAGGGGTTTCAGATCTACAACATTTCAGTAAATAAGATGATAAGGATTCTCTCTCTCTCTATATATATATATATAAATAATTGTTTTATATATATTATATATATTTTATATATAATATATATAATACCAATCTATACAGTTCAATAAGTAACTTACAGAAAAAGAGAATGAATCTTCTTTATAACATTTAAACTTGTAGTTCTGTCAGAACAACTTGGACTTAAATAAATAAATAAATAAAAACATAAAATTTAAAAATAATAAACTTGTAGACTTCACCCTAATTAAGAAAATAACCTGCCAGCTAAGCGTGGTAGCTCACACCTGTAATCCCAGCACTCTGAAAGGCCGAGGCAGGAGGATGATGGCTTGAGCCCAGGAGTTCGAGACCAGCCTGGGCTGTAACATGGTGAAACCTTGTCTCTATTTGAAAAAAAAAAAAAGAAGAAGAAGAAGGAAAAGAAAAACAAAAATAACCTGCCAAGTCACTCTTCAGCTCCTGAATTTCATCACAATAGCTTCCCCTCAAACCAATCCACTGTCATAATAGTCAATTTTTTTCTTTTTTGAGACAGGGTCTCATTCTGTCACCCAGGCTAGAGTGCAGTGGCTCACAATCATGGCTCGCTGCAGCCTCGACTTCCCGGGCTCAGGTGATTCCCCTACTTCAGTCTCTGCAGTAGCTGAGACTACAGGCACGAGCCACCACCTCTGGCTAATTTTTTGTATTTTTGATAGAGATGGGGTTTTGCCATGTTGCCCAGGCTGGTTTCAAACTCCTGGACTCAAGTGATCCGCCTGACTTGGCCTCCCAAAGTGCTGAGATTACAGGCATGAGCCTCCACGCCTGGCCTGTAGTCAAAGTTTTTATAACAGCCACCAAGAAACAGGATGGGCCCATATTTTTCTCAGCATATTTTATACTACTCCCTCTCCCCAAAAAATAGCTTTCTAGTGAAAAAAAAAATCAACGTCCATTTGAAATACATAATATCACTTCATCAACATCAGGGAACAACAAGCCACTTACCAGGCTCCAAGTGCATCGGTGTGTGACCATTCATCACCCCATTTGCCACATCTGTGTCCTCCAGAGTGAGAACCGCTGGAGGCTGCAACTTGAGCTCCTCCTGAATTTTTTCCAAGCTGCACTCCATCTGAGAGGAACTTACATAGTTAAAATGCCACTTCACTTTCTGAATGATGCTGTCTGCAAAAAGAGAGCAACACAAGTTAAGCATTTTCATCAGAATGGATATTATAAGACAATATGTACAAAATGAAGTTCACGTTTCTTTTTTTGAAGATAGGGTCTCACTGTCGCCCACTCTGGAGTGCAGTGCAGCGGTGCGATCACAACTCACTGCAGCCTTGACCTCCCAGGCTCAAGTGATTCTCCCACCTAAGCCTCCCAAGTAGCTGAGACCACAGATGTGTGCCACCACACCTGGCTAATTTTTTTCATTTTTAAATTGTTTTTCTGTAGAGACAAGGTCTCACTGTATTGCCCAGGCTGGTCTCAAACTCCTGAGCTCAAGGGATTCTCCTGCCTCAGCCTCCCAGAGTGCTGGGATAATAGGCGTGAACCATTGCACCCAGCTGAAGTTCACATTTCTAAGAGCTAATAAATCAGCCAGATTCTGAAAAGCGTCAAGTTAAACACAAAGGCCAAATGATTGCTAATATGAACACGGTCTGATCAATCACTTCAGAGCAGGATAATTAAAATGTGATTGACTAAAAAGGCAATAATGCATCACAGAACCTCAGTGATGAGAGAGTCGGGGGAAAGGGGCACGCGTCTTAGCCCCTTACCACTTCTGATAGTACGGTACAACCCTAGGCAATTTACAGAATATTTCTAAGCTTGAAAAATGGAGACAGTTATTCCTGACCTGATTAACTCAAAAAAAAGGGCTTGTTTGAAAAAAAATACAAATGAATATGTTGTGGAAACTAGGATTATATATTTGAAAAGTATTCATCTTAATTCTTAAATTTATGTTAGTATAAATCCATTATCACATCTGAACAGTTCTTGAAGTGAAGTTTCATACATACTGGCAAAGCAAAATCATGTATAATTCTACTCTCAGTGTACTTTGACTCATTCTACTCCCACTCAACAATGAGCAAACATGATGCTGGAAAAGGGGCTCCCATCAGATCAAGCAAATGGCTTTAGAAGGAAGGCACATGCAGAGATAAGGGGAGAGAAGAACACAGGTCTACCGAGCTCCAAATCAACTCACAGCCCAGGGATGATGCAGCTGTGGTCTGTTTTAGACTAGCAGCCCTCCTCAGAGAAAGAAGTGTGGCCCAGAGCACAAGCTTGACTAAGACCTCACAGGGAGACTCAGGGGCAGAACTCTACCAGGCTGGAGCCTGCCTACCAGGGTGACACCAAAAGAGGGTGCTAGCCCCATTCCCGATGGGCTAGCCAGTAGAACACATGAAGGAATGTGAGGGCTATGGCAGGAGTAGCCAGAAAGCCTAAGTGGCAACACTTCCAGGTGCTGGTTCTGCCCCCTGACCATTTATAACAAATGCTGCCAAACCTTTGTTTAAGAACATCACAGAGTCAGCAGCTGTTTACACGGAGAGCACAGACTGTCCCCCAACTCCCATCTCCATTCCTCTTCTCCCAAGAGCTCAAAATGACCCACACCTGACCAAAATAGGGCACACACTGATTATTATGCTGTGTTCCAAAGTCTCTAAGCCTCAACAAGGCCTTTCTGGCAGAGCCTAGAAAAGAAGTATCATTTTCCAGAGCAAACTTCTGGGTCAAGGAACTGTTTTTTTCTTACTTCCAAACCACCGCAGACTGATATTTTGATTTAAAAAAAGCAATAAAAAATAATCACAGGAATGTCAAATTACTGTAAGAATTTCTAAACACCAGTTCTCACTTTCTGTGCTTACCTCCTGATGGTAAACACCCTTTCAGCAGTAATGCTCTGGGGCAGGGGTCAACAAAAGTTTCTTACAATGCCAGTTAGTAAATATTTTAGGTTGGTGGCTACATGGTCTCTGTCACAACTCAACTCCGCTGTCGTGGGGCAAAAGCAGCCACAGACAACATGTAAAAGAATAAGCATAGCCACGTTCTGCTTTATTTATAAAACAGGCGGCTGGCCTATGGGCCATCGTTTGCTGACCCCAGCTTCAGAGAGCTGTGGGTTATAACCTACACATTTCACCCTTCCTCCACCCTGCCCCCAGGCTCTGTGGAGATGAAAAGCCAGAGTGTTAAACCTTGACGCTTTCCGGGACACTTCAATTGCTATGAAATCTCATGGTACAAGTCTGTTCTTCAATGACATGTTTTTGCATCTCCAGTGGTTTTCCTTGATGGTCAAAGCCAAACCTAAACTGTAAATTCTACACATATAACACCATGGAAGAGAACAATAAATATGAAAGAGGGTTACAAACCAAACTCAAGAAAAGCGTATGGCCTGGAGGCTAGGCCAATGCAGGTAGTGTCATAGGAAGCTGTGAATTCCCACCACAGGGTCTCCAGGAAGCAGAAGGCCATGGCTGCTGGACACTGGCAGGAGCAGATAGCCATGCAGGCCACGTCCCCGAAAGAAGAAAAACTGAAACAAAAGGGCAATATCTGTATTACCTGGAAACAGCCCCATGTATTCCCATCCCACACCCAGACACAACCTTACCTCAATTCTGCACTTGCTTGGCTTTAAACAGTCCTGTAGCTGTTTGCTGCAGGTATATTGTCTCTTCAGTTTGACCTATTCCTGAGACTGTCTTTCTTCCACTTCCTTTAAAATGTCTAGTAGTCTTAATCAATGACAGCCTGTGATCACTCTTATTTATTCATGCATGAGGGATGCATATTCTAATGGGGGAATTAGCCTCAGATTTCTCCACATCTATTGAGAAAACGTTTTTCTTCTTTAATCTACATCAACAGATTTCCTAATGTTAAATGATCCTGGCATCCTAAAATAAGCCCTTGTTGGATCTAAGTTCCTACATATTCATAAACATACAACTGCTGGATTTAGTTTGCTAACATTTTAATTGGGACTTTTGTGTCTATGCAAATAAGACTGGCCTATAATTTTCCTTTCTTATACTGTCTTCATCTGATTGTGGTATTTACGTTATTTTGGTCTCATAAAATAAATACAGGGCTTTTCTTCTTTTTCTACTCCCTTTTGGGCTGTCATGCAATCATTTCAAGTTCAGGGTACAGGGGTTCTAGGTCACCTATCTGTGTGTCTACTGACTCCCACTCACTGTGGAATGTCTCCTCTTGTGTTTTGTCATTTTTTGCTGAGAACTCATCCCTATGGGACTTTTTTTTGTAAGAATTCCCTGAAGCCCAAGTTGTGGCACACTTCTTCCAGCGTGGTTCTGCATTTGCTCTGGCTGGCTACCATAGCAGTGTCATCACTCTGGGACCAATACTGATGTTTCAACCTTGGCTTAGGAATTCCTAGACTTTGGGGAGTATACACTCCAACTTCAACCTTTTACAAGGCGCAAGAACAACATTTCAATTTCTTAGGTGAAATTTATTTTTCCTTCCCACACAAAGCCAAGTAGACGTGAGTTACCCTGTATCAATGGGAAAACTATTTCCCTCACCTATCACCATTCCATTAGGTTGTGGCCTGATAAGAACTTTCCTTTATGCAAGAGTGTTTTGTTTTGTTTTGTTTTGTTTTGACACAGGGTCTCACTCTGTCATCCATGCTAGAGTGCAATGGCACAATCTCAGCTCACTGCAGCCTCAACCTCCCAGGCTCAAGCCATCCTCCCACCTCAGCCTCCCGAGTAGCTGGGACTACAGGCGTGTGCCACCACACCTGGCTAATTTTCGTGTTTTTGTAGAGATGGGGGTCTTTCTATGTTGCCCAGGCTGGTCTCGAACCACTGGGCTCAAGCAATCTGCCTGCCTCAACCTCCCAAAGTGCTGGGATTACAGGCGTGAACCACTGCACGCAGCCACAAGGGTCTTGTTCTGACACTCCATCCTATGTAAGCCCAAACCGAGCTCCAATTTTATGGTGACTGAATGCCAGGAGCCTCACTGTCCGCTCACACACTTACTACCTTAATATTCTGCCCCCCTTTCATTTCTAGCATCTTAGGATTTCTTTCTTTCAAGATTAACTACACATTTAAAGTAATTGTCGATATATATTTACCCTCATTTCTGGATGTTTTCAGCAGGACGGTTTTTAGGTTATGTTGTTCTACCAACTTTTTGAAACTGTAACTCCCTATATAAAAACTTTTCCCATCTAAAAAAAAGGACAACTCTCCTCCTTATGGAAGAAATCCTTCAGAAGGGTCTAGGCCACTCTAGGATGGAGGTGTTTCTATTTGAAAGAGGACCCCTGGTATGGGTTGAGTTTGTCCCCCCAAAAAGATTTACTGGTGTCCTAACTCAAAGAAATAGAGTCTTTGAAGATGTAACCAAGATAAAATGAAGTCATACTGGATTAGGGTGGGCCCTCATCTAATGATTACTATCCTTATATGAAAGGAAATTTGGACACAGAGACAGAAGGAAGAAGACCATGCAACCATGGAGACAGAGCCTGCAGTAACGCATCTACAAGCCAAGGAAAACCAAGGATTGCCAATGACTGCCAGAAAGTAGCAGAGGTTTAGGAAGGATTCTTCCTTAAAGTTTGTAGAGGGAACATGGCCCTGCGATACCTGTGAGAGAATGAATTCTGTTGTTTGAAGCCAGTTTGTGGTCATTTATTATGGCAGCCTTAGGGAACTAACACACTCCTTACTATTAAAAGCTATGGTACTGCTCACCTGTAAGAAAAGAAAGTCTATTTCCTCTGCGAAAATAATGGTAAATATTTAATTCAAAATTACAAATGAGTAGAACATTTTTTATTCCTTTTTCCAAAATACTACTGAAGTATCCAGGATTTAAATCTGAAGTCTTAGACTTCTTTTTTCTGTGAAAAATAGCCTTTAACAGAGAAAAGCTTTCCTATTTGAAGTACAAATCAGTTAATCACAGCATAGTAAAGGAGAGACCATCAAGGACAGCATGTTCAGCATGTCCAGAGAAAGGGGCTGCACATGTGGGCAGATGCAACTCAGTGTTTGCTCCTAAACATCCAGAGCCCACATCACCAGGTGACAGCTGCATGTGCCTATTATTTGTCACCCCCTTCAGGACATGGCCCTTCTAGCCTGACATTACCACCTAGCCTGGGGTCAGGCCTGGACTTTTCCTTTTGTTTTTATAATTCTGAGACTGAATTCCCCTAAAAGGACCTCAGCTTAGCAGGTCAACTAAAAATTTACTATTCAAGGCCGGGTGCGGTGGCTCACGCCTGTAATCCCAGCGCTTTGGGAGGCTGAGGCGGGAGAATCACGAGGTTAGGAGCTCGAGACCATCCTGGCTAACACGGTGAAACGCCGTCTCTACTAAAAATACAAAAAAAAATTAGCCAGGCGTGGTGGCGGGCACCTGTAGTCCCAGCTACTCGGGAGGCTGAGGCAGAAGAATGGTGTGAACCCGGGAGGCAGAGCTTGCAGTGAGCCGAGATCGTGCCACTGCACTCCAGCCTGGGCGACAGAGCGAGACTCCGTCTCAAAAACAAACAAACAAAAAAAAATTTACTATTCAAGGAGAACAAAAGGGGGCAAGGCAAGGTGGCTCATACCTATAATCCCAGGGCTTTGGAAGGCCAAGGCGGGAGGATCACTTGAGCCTAGGAGTTCAAGACCAGCCTGGGCAACATGGCAAGACCTTGTCTCTAAAAAATAAAAATAAATTAGCTGGGTATAGTGGTGTGTAGACTCAGCTACTTGGGAGGCTATCTATCAATCAATCTATCTATCTAATCTACCTATCTATCTGGAGACAGAGTTCCAGCTACTTTGGAGGCTGAGGTGTGAACATGGCTCACTGTGGCCTCGACCTCCTGGGCTTGAGCAATCCTCCCACCTCAGCCTCCCAAGTAGCTGGTACAGGTGCACCCTACCACACTTGGGTAATTTTTAATTTTTTTGTAGAGATGGGGTCTTATCATATTGCCCAGGCTGGTCTTGAACTCCTGGGCTCACGCGATCTTCCCGCCTCAGCCTCCCAAAGTGCTGGGATTACAGGCGTGAGCCACTGCACCCAGCTGAGACCCTGTCTCTAAAAAATAAAATAAAAAATAAAAATACAAGGAGAGCAAAAGGGACTTGCTAAGTAAAGGTCTAAAACAAGAGAAAATAGATGTAAAATCTAACAAGTCATTTTGATATTCTAAAATCTGCCTTGCCCCTGATGCCTCCATAGAATGACTGGCTTCTTGCTCTGAGTCCTAGAACAGGAAATTGTATAACCCGTAAGAAGCAGACTTTGGTGTCTAACTGCCTGCATTCAAATCCTGGGCTGACCAGTTACTAACAGTGTAAACTTAGTTAAGTTTTTTTAACCTCAGTTTCCTCCTCTGCAAAACAGGTGTAACACTATTACCTACATCATTAGCCACATAAAACACAGAATAGTGCTTGGCATATAGAAAACACTCAATAATATCAGTTATTGTAACCAGGATTATTGTAATCACTTGATTCCTACTTCCAATGGAACATTTTCCCCACTGTATTATAGTTAGTTATATATTTCTCTTGTTACTTTGTTAGACTTTAAGTTCCTTGAGAAAAGAGACCTACTCTCACTTATTTTTCACTCCCCTGCTCCTGTCACATAATAAAAATTTAAAAATGACCAGGCACAGTGGCTCACGCCTGTAATCCCAGCACTTTGGGAGGCCAAGGTGGGCAGATCACCTGAGGTCAGGAGCTCAAGAACAGCCTGGCCAACATGGTGAAACCCCGTCTCTACTAAAAAATTCAAAAATTAGCCGGGCGTGGTGGTAGGTGCCTATAATCCCAGCTACTCAGGAGGCTGAAGCAGAAGAATCACTTGAACCCAGGAGGCAGAGGTTGCAGTGTGCAGAGAGTTTGCCACTGCACTCCAGCCTGGGCCACAAGGGCAAAACTGTGTCAAAAAAATAAATAACTAAAAATTAAAAAGTGAAAAATTAAAACATAAAAAAGTGAAAAAATTAAAAAGCAAAGGTATAAATAAAGTAAAAATGAAATTTTTTTCTTATTTCTTGGCTTTCTAACTCTCATTATTTTCCCTCCCCACATTATAATCTAGTATCTCCTCCCTCCTTACCTTTTCTCTTCCCCTGCATCTGAGTGAAGAAAAAACTACAAAACTAAAGACATGAACCCAGGTCTCCCAATGCTCATGGGCACTCCATAACAGAAGTTAAGAGGTGGAGCAGCCACGGCTGGGTGCAGTGGCTCACACTTGTAATCCCGGTACTCTGACAGGTCGAGGCAGGTGGATCACCTGAGATCTGGAATTCGAGACCAGCCTGGGCAACATGGTGAAACCCCATCTCTACTAAAAATATAAAAATTAGCTGGGCATCGTGGCGTGTGCCTATGATCCCAGCTACTCAGGAGGCTGAGGCACGAGAACTGCTTGAACCCAGGAGGCGGAGGTTGCAGTGAGCCAAGATGGTGCCACTGCACTCCAGCCTGGGTGACAGAGCAAAACTCTGCCTCAAAAGAAAAAAAAAAAAAAAAAAGTTGGAGCAGCCATTCCTGAGGCTCTAAGAAAACCCATTTCTTTTATGATTCTGTTGTAGACACACATGATCTCAGACCACTGATGCTAGATCTACTTTTAATACACAATGTGATCAGCATAAGATTATCACTACATGTAGTTAAAAGTAATCCAAATTTTGCTAATATTCTGAAAAAGTGAATATGCTCACTTACTGTATACTAAAGTCACAGCCTTCTGCAGAACCTCGACCTGGATACTGGGCCAGTCGCAAGGCTAAACTCTTGAGCCGTCTCCTCCATTCCAAAAAATCTTGGGTGTGGTAAAAATCAGTAGAGGCCGAGAGGGGCAGTCCATCCCTTACCCGTACCACGCAAGCAAAAAAGATCATGGACATGGTCCACAAGAGAAGTCATGAGGACACCTGAGGAAAGCAAGGTCACCTTGTTACTGAGGCTCAAATGACAGTGCCAGAAATACCCCCACCTGTGAAATGCCCACTCTAGGGTTTTTCACCCTCATTCTTACTATAATTGCAAATGTTGCTTTTATTGTTATTTCCCTGGCCTCTACTGCTATATCACTCCCAATTTTCCTCCCTTCATTATCCTCCCTGCCTTTTCTGCACTTGTAATTCTCTTTTTCTTTTTCTCTAATGAGTCTCTCCCTTTCCAGAATTAAGCCAACTGGGATGATGGGGAAAGGAATAGAGAAGAACGGACGCAGGACCAGAGGGCTCAGGACCAACAGTAGTAATGGCAGGTAGCAGGACATAGAGCAAGACAGCCCTAAAGAGACAGGAAGCACCAGACACTGAAGCAGCAAGGATTGATGTCAGTGACCTGTGAACTTCAGGTCACCCATGGAGATAGGCACTAAGCAGTTTAGCTGCCATATCTTCACTTGCAAGGAGATAGAAGAAGGTGGAGAGATTCTGAGCATCTAACCTAATGCTGGTGACAAGGAGAGCAGAAGGCAAAAATGAAACCTCTAGATCATGTCCTTCTGAATTTCTGCAAATGTCTGATACAGAGTCAGTCTTCAAAGTGATGACTGAATCCCTACCTATGGCTAAAGGCAATCATTTAGCAAATCATATTACAGTGATATGTGAATACCATGATATGTGAATACCATTAAGAAACAGAAAGAAACAGATCTGAACCCTCGTGGTGCCTTGGGCAGATTAGGAAAGGATGCCTCTCTTGGTGGAAACAGGCCTGCACCATTTCTGCTAGCAGAGCCTGGCTGTGTTTTAGCCCTATCTGTTAACACTGCAGGGTGCTTGTTCAGGGCATAACCTGTACATCTGTGAGTGGCAGCCCTGCAATTAGGGATTAGTGAGGTGGCTGTTACAGCTCAGATGAGTCTTTCCAATAGGATGTGTCCACACATCGTATTTCACAAATCCTCTACTTGACAGGATCCTCTACTATCAGGCCCTTTACTTGATAGGATGATAACAGGATACCAGTGGACCTCTCTTCCAAAGAACTCTAGGGATGCAACCTTATTTGGCATCTCAGTTCTTCATCTCAGAACCCCAAGATGCACACTACTCTTCATCTCTGTACCTCTATGCATTCTTCACTTGTGTCTGCAATGCCACTCCTTTCATCTCTCCATATCCAAATGCAAATCAAAGACTGTCTCAAATCCACCTTCTCAGACTTGTCCAGCTGGAAGTACTTTCTCCCTCTTTTAAATTCTTAGGAAACCTACCTCTTTGTTCTCTATTTTACTGATTTTGCATTTCCACTACCAAAATATAAGTTCTAAGAATAAATACCATGTCTGGAATGGATGAATGAATGAATAATTATTACCACAATATACATGTAGAAACTACAGTGATATAAAAACACAAAGGAGGCAAAAAGAAAAATTAGGCTACCAGCCAACAGATCCTACACAGTCCATTTGACCCATTTCTCCACACCTTCCACTGGGGAGTAAAAATGTGAAAAGCCCCAGGAAAAATACGCCCACACATAAAAGCTACTAAGTTTGCAGCACCAACGGCAGGACCAGGTCAACTGCCAGAAGACACTGTGGGTTTTACAGCAGACGCCTAGCCAATGATGAGACCTCAAGGCACCACAAAAGGAATCAGGGGATTCCTTTTGTTCTATCTTCTATACTTTCGTAAGTATCTGAAATATTTAATTTTAAAACATTTTTAAAAAAGAGTTATAGGGCACAAAGCCCTGACAGACATAGGGAAAGGCTACAAGATCAATTTGAGACCAGGGCTTAGGCTCTCAACAATAACTCCAAAAAGAACCATAAGCCAAGATATGAAGAAGACACTGAGGCCAAAAAGAGACAGTCAATGAGATACCAAAACAGTTAGAGACAGGACAGAAACACCCTAAAGCAAAATAAGAAAGGTACTTTTTTGGGAGCTGAGTAAATTGTATGCCCCTCTAAAGGAAAGCAGTGTGCACTGACTCCAACTGTCAATTCCAAACATCCTCTGTAGTTCTGTCTTTATGGAGCATCTACCTTATGCCAGGTATTATCTTAAGCCAATAAAAAAGAAAAGGGTGACATTTCCAAGCGATGGTAATTAGAAGAACTAGTTTTACCACTCTCTAAAGGACCCAAATGACCCCTCCAGGTTCTCTACTTCTCCATCCTATCCTTTGGTGATCAAACTTGCTTTTCCTCAAATATTAGTATTCAAGATAAATAAATACTCCTCTTGTTTTTCAGTTCTATCAAGTTACTAGTACTGCAAACTAGTGAAACTCACATCTATTTTTTAAAAGTCTTTTTTAAATATTTGTGATGGTTTAATGAAGATGACACTGTGATACTAACTTGTTTGTGTGTATTTGTGAGTGTATGTGAAATGTACAGGATGGCAGCTGCCTGAAGGGTTAAAAGATTTTATAGGCTGCCACGGAAGAGTCTAAGAATGAAGACAACATCCTTGGCATTATTTTCCTTTGTAAAAATATACTTTGTATTCTAAAAGATGGAAAAATAATAATACAAAAAGGAAGGGGCTTATCTTTACAGGGATTTGATATTTGTGAATTCAGGTTATGAGCTATTATGAGACAGCCTGTACTCAAATAAGAGATCTGACCACTGCTCAAAACAGAATGAACTTCTGTTTCTGGAAAGATGAAGTAGAAGTACTTTTCCCTACTTCTCCCATGAAATACCCTGGACATTATATATAAAATAAACATTTAAAAATTCTGACCAGCCTGGCCAACATGGCGAAACCCCGTCTCTACTAAAAATACAAAAATTAGCCGGGCGTGGTGGCACACACCTGTAATCCCAGCTACTCAGGAGGCTGAGGCACGAGAATTGCTTGAATTCGGGAGGGAGAGGTTACAGTGAGCTGAGATTGTGTCACTGCACTCCAACCTAGGTGACAGAGTGAGACCCTGTCTCAAAAATAAAAATTCTGAAAGGTGGAGAAGGAAGAAGACTGGCTAGGGACCTTGGGGTCTGAGGAATGACACAGCTGTGAGTCTGCTGAGTTTGTTTTTTCTTATTTGTTTGTTTGTTTGTCTCACATATCACAGACTGAGTGTTGGAGAAGCTAGCAAGAAATGCCAATGGGTACAGACCAAAAAAAAAAAAAAGCCAAAAAAACTTTGTTCTCTCCAGTCAAAAAAACTAGAAAAGGTAATGCATAGCAAAACAAAAAACTTGCAGATAAAAAACTGCTCTACTCCAGCCAAACATCACAAAAAAACTGTAGCCACCACACACCTGCCAACGAAGACCAAGTGAAGAGCCTAGACTTCCACCACTGCCCTGCAGTAATGAAGTGCCCCATTCTCCACCTCCCATCCTGCCGGGGTAGCATCAGAGAAGGCCAAGTAGGGGGCTAGAGGGCAGTAATGAGCCATTCTCTCCCACTGTGTCACTGGGTAGACAGAATTCCTATCTCTCCCAGGCAATGATGAGCAGCCCCTTTCCCCCAGGGTGTTAACAGAGGCTACGTAGGGAACCTGGACTTCTACTTCCATTGGGCAGTAATAAGACAGTCCCTTGCTTCCCCTGCTGGAGTGGTGTTCAGAAGGGCCAGCTAAAACAGAAGATTTTAGTAAGATTCAGATCTCAAAACATCCAAAATGTAAGTTTCAATAGAAAATCACTGGCTATACTAAGAACCAGAAAAATCTCAGCTTCAATGAGAAGAGACATTAATTGATGCCAACATCAAGATGACAGAGATATTAGAATTATCTAACAAAGAGTTTAAAACAGCCACCATAAAAATGCTTCAATGGTCAATTATAAACTGTTTCCCAGGCTAGAATACAGCAGTGCAATCATGGCTCACTGCAGCCTCGATCTCCAGGGCTCAAGCAATCCTTCCACCTTAGCATCCTGAATAGCTGGGAATACAGGCACACACCACTACTTTTTTTTTCTGTAGACACAGGGTCTCGCTATGTTGCTCAGGCTCATCTTGAACTCTCAGGCTCATGTGATCCTCCCACCTCGGCCTCTCAAAGTGGTGGGATTATAGGGGTGAGCCACCACACCCAGCCACTTTTAAAAAATGAAAAATAAAAACTCTCAGTAAAGAAACAGAAGATATAAAAACTAAATGGAGATTCTAGAATTAAAAATAAACCGAAGAGGCCAGGCACGATGGCTCACGCCTGTAATCCTGGCACTTTGGTAGGCCAAGGCAGGTGGGTCACTTGAGGTCAGGAGTTCGAGACAGCCTGGCCAACACAGTAAAACCTCCTCTCTATTAAAAATACAAAAATTAGCCGGGCATGGTGGCACACACTTGTAGTCTCAGATATTGGGAGGCTGAGGCAGGAGAATCGCTTGAATCCGGGAGGCTGAGATGGCAGTGAGCCAAGATCACACCACTGCACTCCATCCTGGGCTACAGAGCGAGACTCCGTCAAAAACAAAAAAACAAAAAACAAAACTGAGGCCAGGTGCAGTGGCTTACATCTATAATCCTAATGCTTTGGGAGGCCAAGGCAAGAGGATCACCTGAGACCAGGAGTTTGAGACCAGCCTGGGCAACATAATGAGACCCCCATCTGTGTGAAAATAAATAAAGTAATTAACTAAAGTAAAAAATGCAATGGATGGACTCAATAGAAATATGGGGGGGGGGGGGGGAGAAGAAAAGAATGAATGAGTAAACATTAAGACAGAACATAGAAATTACTCAATCTGAACAATATGAGAGGAACTAGATTGAAAAGTATTTCACAGAGACTTGGAGACCTGTGAGACTCTAAAAAATGACCAACTATTCATGTTACTTGAGTCCTGGAGGCCAAAAGAAAGAAGACAGGGCTGAAAAAGTATTCAAAGAAATAATTTCTGAATATTTCCCAAACTGTGCAAAAGACATAAGCCCAGAGATTCAAAGAAACTGAACAAATCCCAGAAAGGATAAACCCAGAAACCCATGCCAGCACACAGACAGAAGCCCAACTTATGAAAACTAAAGACAAAGAAAAAATCTTGAAAGCAGCAAGAGAAAAATAATAACCTTACCTATAAGGGGAAAACAATTCAAATGATAGCACATTTCTCACAGAAAACATGGAGGCCAAAAGGAAGTAGCACATTTTTCAAATACTAAAAGAAAAGAACTGCCAACCCAGAATCCTGTATTCAGCAAAAATATCCTTCAAGCAGCCAGGTGCAGTGGCATGTGTCTGTAGTCCCAGCTATACTGCTTGAGCCCCAGGAGTTCAAGTCCAGCCTAGGCAACATAGCAAGACCCTGTCTCAAAAAAAAAAAAAAAAAAAAAAGGAATAAAAGAAAAATTAAAGCATACTTAGATGAAGGAACATTAAAGGAATTTGTCAAGAAGTTCTCTAAACAGAAAGGAAATGATAAAAGAAGAAATCCTGGAATATCAGGAAGAAAGAAAGAACAATAGAAAGGGTAAAAACTTTTAAAAATATGACAGATTATTCTCTCATGAGTTTTCTAAATTATGTTTGGTAAATGAAGCAATAATTATAATGTCTCATGTGGTTCTCAACATACGTAAAGGAACTATTTAAGACAATTACAAATGGGAGGGTTCAAAGACATTAAAGGAGGTAAAGTTTCTACATTTCATTTGAAATAGTAAAACACATCAGGAAACCACGACAAGTCATACACATACTCACACACAAACACATATACACCCCACTAAAAACTATACAAAGAGATATACTAAAAAACACTATAGATTATAAAATGAAATTATTATTTTTTGAGACAGGGTCTCACTCTGTCACCCAGTCTGGAACGCAGTGACACAATCATGGCTCACTGCTGCCTCAACCTCAAGTCATCCTTCTGCCTCAGCCTCAAGACTCAAGTGATCCTTCTGCCTCAGCCTCCCAAGTAGCTGGGACTACAGACATGTACCGCTATACCCAGCTAATTTTTTAAAAGATATATTTTGTACAGACAGGATCTTGCTATGTTGCCACAGCTGGTCTTGAATTCCTGGTCTCAAGCAATCCTCCCATCTCAGCTTCCCAAAGTACTGGGATTACAGGCATGAGCCACTAGGCCTGGCCTAAAATGTAATTATTTTAAAATGTTCAAATTACCCACAAGAAGTCAAGGAAAAGAAAATGGAGAAATAACAACAATAGCAACAACAAACAGAACAAACACAAAACAAAAAAGGGCAGACTTATTCCCTAATATATATCAATGATTACATTAAATG
This sequence comes from Pan troglodytes, assembly GCF_028858775.2. Lineage (NCBI taxonomy): Eukaryota > Metazoa > Chordata > Mammalia > Primates > Hominidae > Pan > Pan troglodytes. The sequence continues at coordinate 46,586,736 of NC_086015.1, forward strand.
TAAATGGTCTAAATATGACAATTGCCAAAACAGAGACTGACAGTAGATAAAAGACATGACCCAATTATATACTATCTACATGAAATTCACTTCCAGTATAACAATATAGGTAGGTTGAAAGTAAATGGATGGAAAAAATATAGCATGCAAACATTAATCAAAAGAAGCAAGAGTTATATTATCATCAGATAGACTTCAGAGTGAAGAAAATGTCCAGGAACAAAGAAGGATATTACATAATGATAAAAGAATAAGTCCACTAAGAAGGCATAATAATCCTGAATGTGTTTGCACCAAACTTCAAAGATGTAAATAAGTGAAGCAAAAACTCATAAAGTGAAAGGAGGAACAGACAAATCCATAGTTATAGCTGGAGACTTCAATCAACTCCACCTCAAAAATTGATAAGACAAGTAAACAGAAATCAGCAAAGATTTACAAAAAGAACTAGAAAACACTATCAACTAAAGGATATAATCATGATTTATAATATTGCATCCAACAACAGAAGAATTCCTTTGAAGACCCCACAGAATAGGCTGGACACAATGGCTCATACCTGTAATCTCAGCCCTCTGGGAGGCCGAGGTGGGAGGACTGCTGAGGACAGGAGTTTAAGTCAAGAAACCACAGAATGTCTACCAAGATAGACCATATCCTGGACTATAAGACAAAACTCAATAAATTTAAAAGAATTTATACAAAGTGTGTTATATGACCACAATGTAATCAAATTATAAATTAATAACAGAAAGGTAATGAAAACCTCCAAACACTTGAAAATTAAACACACACTTTAAAACAATCCGTAAGTTAAAAAGGAAATATAAAGGAAATTTAAAAAATACATTGAACTAGATGAAAATGAAAATATATCAAAATTTGTGACACACAGCTAAAACAGTACCGAGAGGGAAATCCATAGCACTAAATGCTTACATTCCAAAAGAAGAAAAGTCTCAAAACAGTAATTTAAGCTCACAAGTCAAGAAATTAGAAGAAGAGCAAAATAAACTTAAATCACAAACGTGGAAGGAAATAATAGGGTAGAAATCAATGAAATGGAAAATTTTTAAAACAGAGAAAAATCAATGAAACAAAAAGTTGGTCCTTTGGACAGAGTGATACTTCATCTAAAAAAAATTATATTTCTATATACGAACAATGAACATATGGAAACCAAAATTTAAATACCATTTATAATCACTCTAAAAAATAATCTCAATAAAGCTATAATTTTTTAAATAAAATACTTAGATATAAATCTAACAAAACATATACAGAACTTGTATGCTGAAAACTACAAAATATTCCTGAAATCAAAGTGCTAAATAAATGGGGAGATATATCATGTTTTATGGATTGGAAGAGTCAACAAAGCAAAGATGTCAATTCTCCCCCAAACTGATATACAGGTTTAACGCAACTACTGAAAAAAAAAATAAGCAAGAGAGTTTGTGGCTATAGATAAGATTATTCTAAAATGCGTATGAAAAGGCAAAGAAACTAAAATAGCTAAAGCAATTCTGAAAAAAGAATAAAATAGGAAAAACCATGCTATCCTACTTCAAGACTTATGATATAGCTATAGTAATCAAGATTGTGTGGTATTGTTGGAGGAATAGACATAGATCAATGAAACAGAATACAGAACCCAAAAATATACTTACATAAGTATATCTGATTTTTTACAAAGTGCAAAAGTAATTTAAGGGAGGAAGGGTGGTCTTTTCTACAAATAGTGCCGGGAGTAAAAAGAAAGAATCTTGACCTAAACCTCACAACTTACATAAAAATTAACTAAAAATTTATCATAGACATAAATATGAAAAATAAAACTATAAAACTGGAAGAAAACATAGGAGGAAATCTTCAGGACCTATGACTTGGTGAGGAGCTCTTAGATATGACACCAAAAGCATAATCCATAAGATAATTTGGAAAACTGGACTGCAACAAAATTGAACACTTTTCAATTTTGCTTCTCTAGGAAAGCCCATGTGAAGAGGATGAAAAGACAAGCTAGAAATTGGGAGAAAATATCTGTAAACCACATATCTGATAAGCAACTCAAATCTAGAATGTATAAAGAACTCTTGAAATTCAACAGTGAAAAAACACAAACAATCCAATTTTAAAATGGGAAAAACACACATACAGACATTTCACCAAAGAGGATATATGGATGGCAAATCAGAGCATGAAAAGATATTGAGCTATTATGAAAATGCAACTTGAGACCCCAATGAGATAATACTACCTACCCATCAGAACAGCTAAAATGATAAATAGTGACAGTATCAAACACTGGCAAGCATGGAGACAAACTGGATCTCTCATGCATTACTGGACTGTAAAATGGTATACTCTAGAAAAGTCTGGGCCAGGCGCAGTGGCTTATGCCTGTAATCCCAGCACTTTGGCAGGCTGAGGTGAGTGGATCACCTCAGGTTAAGGGTTCGAGACCAGCCTGGCCAACACGGTGAAACCCCATCTCTACTAAAAATACAAAAATTAGCTAGGCATGGTGGTGGGCACCTGTAATCCCAGCTACTTGGGAGGCTGAGGCAGGAGAATCACTTGAACCTGGGAGGCGGAGGTTGCAGTGCGCCAAGACTGCACCATTGCACTCCAGCCTGGACAACAGAATGAAATTTCATCTCAAAACAAAAACAAAAACAAAACACAGTTTGGCAGTTTCTTTTAAAACTAAACGTGCAATTATTGTACAATCTACCAATCACACTCCTGACATTTATCCCAGAGAAATAAAAATTTGTGTCTACACAAAAACCTCTGTACAATTGCTCATTGCAGCTTTATTTGTAACAACCAAACCTGAAAACAACCAAAATGTCCTACAAATAGTAAATGGTTAAACAAACCGCAGTATATTCATTCCATGGAATACTACTCAGCAAAGAAGAAGAATAAACTACGGTCCTGGTACACAGAACAACTTGAATGGATCTCAAGTGCATTATGCTTGGTTATAAAAAGCCCGTTATCAAAAGGTTATATACTATATGCATCCTTTTACGTAACATTCTTGAAATGACAAAATTATAGAAATGGAGGGCTGATAAACAGTTGTCAGAGGTTAGGGATGGTAGAGAGGAAGGGAATGGGTGTGACTATGAATGAATGGCCAAAGGCATCTGGTGATGGAATAATTCTGTATCTTGATTGCGGTGATGATTACAGGAATCTACACACGATAAAGTGACAGTACTACACACACACACACACACACACACACACACATTATACCAACATCAATTTCCTGGAGTTGCTGTTACTAGAATTATATAATATGTAATCAATGGGGAAAACTAGGTGAAGGGTACATGAGACTTCTCTGTACTATATTTGCAAATTCCTGCAACTATAATTATCTTAAAATAAAAGCTGGAAAAAAAGTATTAACTTAAGATCCTCATGTACTGGTTACTTAAATTATGCTAATACTTTTTTGTTTAAATATAATTTTTAAATATCCCCACCAATATCTTATCTGCTAATTAACTATAATTTTGATGTTTTATGCATGAACACTGAAGGGCACACTTTATAGTGAATAGCTCCTTTACTACATCACATTTCCAAACTGGAAGGTACTATAATCTCAGGACTCTTTGAAATAAAGCTGCTCAAAGACAACTAGTATTCAACTTAAAACAGGAAAGCGGCTGGGTACAGTGGCTCATGCCTGTAATCCCAGCACTTTGGGAGGCAGAGGCAGGCGGATCACCTGAGGTCGGGAGTTCGAGAACAGCCTGACCAACATGGAGAAACCCCATCTCTACTAAAAATACAAAAATAGCCAGGTATGGTGGTACATGCCTGTAATCCCAGCTATTCAGAAGGCTGAGGCAGGAGAATCGCTTGAACCCAGGAGGCAGAGGTTGCAGTGAGCCGAGATTGTGCCATCGCACTCCAGCCTGGGCAACAAGAGCAAAACTCCATCTCAAAACAAAACAAAACAAAACAAAAAACTAGGAAAGCAGGCTGAGCATGGTGGCTCATACCTGTCATCCCAGCACTTTGGGAGGCTGAGGCGGGAGGACTGCTTGAGTCCAAGAATTTGAGACCAGCCTGGGCAACACAATGACACCCCATCTCTACAAAAAATAAATAAATAAATAAATAAATAAATAAATAAAAAGCCAGGCATGGTGGCACACACCTGTGGTCCCAGCTACTTGGGAGTCTGAGGTGGGAGGATCACTTGAGCTCAGGAGGTCAAGGCTGTGTGAGCTGCGACTGCATCACCGCACTCCAGCCTGGGCAACAAAGTGAGACCCTGTCTCAAAAAACAAAACAAAACAAAAAAAAAAAGAAAAAAGAAAAGAAAAGAAAAATCAATTCCACAAGGACAAAGGCAGCTTCAGAATGTTCATACAAAGAGACACTGGAATGTCTTCCAGATCTTACCAGATCCTTCCACAAGGCAGTGGATGTCATAACCTACCACCTTGCCTGGTACATATTAGGAAGCACTCAGTAAACACTGCTAAGTTAAATGAATGAATGACCTAAGGGCTGCCTTATTTTTGCTCACTGAAACAAGAAATGCAGGTTTACAGATCCCTTGCCATAATTCTGATCTACAGTTTGAACACTTTTCCACAATAAATCTGTATTTGGAGAGAAAAAGAGAAAGGTTTATACAGATGAAATTTGTCTAAAAGTAGAGTGAAGTAATAATCAAATACACAGCATCCGTGTTACTAGGTTTTATAAAAACATATTTTAATTTGCCTCCCTTATTTCCTAAATCTTCTTCCCAGCATCTGTTTATAAACTGTTCATGTCATAGATTATCTCTGTTCTATTAACAAAGACTTTATGCCTATGCTGCAGGCTACCCTTGATCCTGTTTTTATTTCCACCTTTTACCCTTAACCCCTCCTCAAGCCCCTACCACATGCACTGAGAGAGAGGCTGAGAGAGACAGAAAGAAAGACAAAAACAGAGAGAAAGAGAGAGATGACTGCACCTTGCAAAATAGGAATTTAGACAAAACAGGCTTCATTTGGCACACAAATATTCAAACACAAAGTGTTCACCATAAAGTATATACAGAATACAGAAGACTCAAATACACAATACAGAAGACAAAACTGAGTTGTGCCACCCTTACTGAATTCACCTTCAGCCACAGGACTTGAGAACTGGTTACCAAATCTGTAGATTCTATTAAGGCTCCAAGTTGCTTGGGGATGGAGTGAAGAGGAGGGTAGAGGTCAGTTTTGTCATTTGTTAGGAACTAAGAGGGGTAGGGAACTAAACTTGATAGGACCTTTTACACTGATAATGTTATTAAATGCTTGTAACTATAAGGTAGACATAATCTACACCGGATAGGTGGGAAAACTGCAGCTGTAAGGCTCAAGAGGTAAAGCCAGATTCAACCCAGACTTCCTTACTTCAAATATTCTAAAGCCTACGATCTTTCCACCACATCCTTCTTCTACAAATCCAACCTTGGGAATTACAGCTACTCCCTTTCTCTAAAATAATTTCTTCTCCTTAGAGCACTAATAAGCTAATCAGAGACCTGTTGGTAGAGGAAGGAGCCTGAGATTACACTTGTTACAACTGCTCTTTATCCACTGTACTACCTTGAAGTCAGGTTGTCCTCTCTACGATCATGTTACTTTTTGAATTTAGTTGATTTCTAAGTTATTCTAAGAATAAAAAACACTGACTCCAAGATGGCTTCTGTTGCAAATGCAAACACTTAAATCAGAGCTATTAACATTGTCCAAAATGTACTTTCCAGAGGAAACACTATTTGTTTATTTAATTCTATCTGGCAACGTTAAACCATTTCCAGTTGCTTCCATTTTTCATTTTACTAAAATTATCTTTAGTGGGATCAACTCTTCTCTGCAAAATGTAATTAAATATTACCCTATATGTTGGTTCTGAGCTGTATTTTTTTCTGACCATGTCACAAATTTCACCAATTACTTTCCACACTGGCAATAGTCTTTCGTGGCTTTTATTTCTACAAATCTAATTTTTCCCCGAGTGCTTTATCCTTCTGGCTCTGGAGGTACATGTGTAAATCTGTAATGAACACAAAACCTGTAATGGAACGTCCTACACCTAGTGCTCTGAAAAGTTGGTTCAGTGTATCCAATATTTAAAGTCTAATAACACGGGCATGCTAAGGGAAGTTTGCTATTCAGATTAAACAATGCTCTGACGTGAGCTTCGTGAATGGTTAAAGGAACAATCGTCCCCTTTCTCACTCCCCATCTCTTCCAACTGGGAGAAGCCCTTGGCGCCCATCTGTCAGCCCAGGGTTCCTGCAGGCGCGTGCCTTGGGTGGTCCCGGTGTCCGGGAACAGGCTGGAGGGAGAAAGGGGACAGAGGACTCCAAGAAGCCCAGTGAAGCCCCGTGGGGAGCCCCATGGTCAAGGCCGGGACTGAGGGCCGGGTGGGCCCTGGGCCGCCTCCACCTCTGGGCCCGCCCTGCGCCACACCCTAACCCGCCTGCTCTTGGCTAACGGGCCGCGGCACCCGCCTCCGCCCGCCAGCCCTCACCTCGCCCGGACGGCGGCCTTCGGAAGTAGGCGCCTGCCAGCTACCCGCCGCCTCCTCAGCAACCTTAGCCGACCGGGAGGACTCGGCCCAGGTCACCGGCAGCCCAGGCGCAGGTAGGCCGTGGTGCGCGTGCGCGAGCCTTGAGCCTCCCCACCTCCCCCCTACCCCGCATTCGCTGCTGCTAAGCGACACCCGCACCCAAACCGACCAATCCCGGCGCGCCTCCACAGCCCCCGTCCCGGCGAAGGCGCGAACGTAGTGGTTCTTAAAGGGCTGCGACCCAAACAGAGAGGGAGTGTGACGGGGGCGCGCGCCTCCCAACTTAATTCCCACCTCCCGGCTCTCACCGCGGCGGTTTGAGGTCCAAGCCTGTAATTCTCACGTCCGGAGGTGAGAAGGAGCCTTCGTGATCTAAGCTCGATTCCTGCCGGGGTAGCAACCGGACTGACGTCTGGAGGCGGGGAGGCTCCGCGTGACAGAGTGATACGCCCGGGGCGTATGTTCTGCGGTCCGCGCAGCTGGGCGGGAGGCCCGAGATAGGCAAACCAAAGAGCACAACCTACTGCCAGCCTGGATGGGGCGCCAAAGTCCGACCCAGGGGGACACACCCCAAGCTGGGGGCGGAGGCACCCACAGATGGATGACCGGCTGGAAGGAGATTAGGTAGCAGAGTCCGTCCATTTATTCATTTAGCAAGTATTGAGCACCTGCTATGTGCCAGGGGTTGTGGACAAAGCGAGGAATTCCTGACACGAAAAACTATGTTAAGAGAGGAGGCAGGGTGAGAGCACCCTTCAAACAATCAAACACCTGTATAAATACAAACTGCTCTTCAGGGAGGAGCAGGGGTTTTGGGAGAATTTACAGAAGCTTCTAGGCTGGTGTTGGTAATCACAGGAGGCTAACTAGGCAAAGGGGAGAGGAAGTGTGTTTCAGATGGAGAGATTAGCATGTATATAAGAACTCTGTGGAAGGCAGCAGAGCTCCTTTGAGGGATGAAAAGAAACCCAGAAAGGGGGAAAGGGAAAGTTAGTGCTTAATAGGTACAGAATTTCAGCTGGAGAAGATGAAACAGTTCTGGAAATGGATAGTAGTGATGATCACACAACAATGTGAATGTACCAAATGCCACAGATCTGCATACTTAAAAATGGTTATGTACATTTTACCACAAAAAGAAAAGAAACTCAGAGTTTAGAGAATAAAGGAGTGGAGTGAGATCCACTAGAGCGAATAGAAGGGGCAGGACCATGTAGGATTTTATGGACCATAGTGGAAAGTTTAGGACCATAGAACACTGGTCAAAATTGCATTTTATAAAACTCACTTTGGCTGCTAAAGTGCAGATCAAAATGGAGAAGTCTCAATAGAGCTAAGGTGGGACTGGCCTGGGAGCCAGTGCAGTCATCTGGGCAAGAGAGAATGGAGCTGGAGTGTGGACTAGGGTGAGAGTGAAGAAAAAGAGATCTAAGAAGGCTGCAGAGAAATGTAGGAGCAAAATCAATAGGACTTGGTGATGAGTTGGATGTGAAGGGGCGATGAAGCAGCTTCAAGGATGATGCCACTGTTCAGCCTTGGATAAATGGATGGATGGTGGAGGGATTCACAGATATGGAGAACACTGGAAGAGGAGATAAGATTGATCTTGAGCTCCATCTTAGACAAGTTGAATTTGAGGCACCTTTGAGACTTGGTTAGGATTTTGCGATGATTAGTTTTAGATGTCAACCTGACTAGGTTAAGGGATACTCAGGTAGCTGGGGGAACATTACTTCTGGGTATGTCTATGACAGTGTTCCCAGAAGATATTGGCATTTAAGTCAATGGACTGAGTAAGGAAGATCTGTCCTCATCCAATATGCGCAGGCACCATCTAATAGAACAAAAAGGCAGAGGAAAGGCAAATTCTCTATTCCGGAGTTGGGACACCCCTCTTCTGCCCTTGGCATCAGAATTCCCCGTTCCCCTAATCTCCTAACTGTAGGAGATTAGGTAGTAGAGTCCGTCCATTTATTCATTTAGCAAGTATTGAGCCTTTGGACTCCAAGACTTGTACCAGTGGTTCCCCAGGTTCTCCCGGCTTGGGCCTTGGACTGGGAGATACACCATTCAGCTTCCCTGGTTCTGAGGCCAAGTCTAAGACAAGGTAGTCTTGAACTGAAGCATTCTACCAGCCTCCCTGGTTCTCCAACTTGTAGATGGCCTATTGTGGGACTTCTCAGCCTCCATAACTATGTGAGCCAGTTCCCCTAATAAATCCCCTCCCATATATCTATAGATATAGATCTATATTGTAGATATATAGATATCACATTGGTTCTTTCTCTCTGGAGAACCTTGACTAATACAGATGTCAACACAGCAGTTGCATATACAGGTTGCAGGTCAATGTAGAGGTCTGGGCTGAACACAGGCTTTTTTTGAGGCTGAGTCTCACTCTGTGGCCTAGGTTGGAGTTTAGTGGCACAATCTCGGCTCACTGCAACCTCCGCCTCCCAGGCTCAAGTGATTCTTCTGCCTCTGCCTCCCAAGTAGCTGGGATTACAAGCATCTGCCAACACGCCCAGCTAATTTTTGTATTTTTAGTAGAGACGGGGGTTTCACCATATTGGCCAGGCTGGTCTTGAACTCCTGGCCTCAAGTGATCCGCCCGCCTTGGCCTCCCTAAGTGCTGGGATTACAGGCGTGAGCCACCACGCCTAGCCGGGACATAGACTTTTGAAAGTCAGCATCGTATGGGCGGAAATCGAAGTGGGGCTTACATAGCCAGAGAAAAATTACAAAATGAAAACTGAAGAGAATTGTGATACAGTCTAAGATAGCCTCCAGGGTTCACCACCTCCTGGGATTTATACCCTTGTGTAGTCCCCTCCCACAATGAGTCTCTGATAATGAGGGTAGGTCATAACAGGCACAAAGAAGGAGAAAAACCAGGAGATTCACGGTTGGTAAAGGCAATTGAAAACCCTGTAGCATAAGTGCTCTTCAAATATGGGGAATTGGGGCCAGGTGTGGTGGCTCACACCTATAATCCCAGCACTTTGGGAGGCCAAGGTGGGTGGATCACGAGGTCAGGGACCAGCCTGTCCAACATGGCAAAACCCCGTCTCTATTGAAAAATTACAAAAATTAGCCGGGCGTGATGGTGGACATCTGTGATCCCAGCTACTTGGGAGGCTGAGGCAGGAGAATCACTTGAACCTGAGAGGAGGAGGCTGCAGTAAGCCGAGATCGCACCATTGCACTCCAGCCTGACCTACAAGAGCGAAACTCCATCTCAAAAAACAAAACAAAACAAAACAAAACAAAACAAAACAAACAAATATGGGGAATTGGGCTCTCAAAACTTGTGGTGCGAGTGCTTTAGAACAGGACCTTACACTCTCTGACTGGTGCAACTGGTGTGGTTCAGGCACTATGGTAGATTGGACAACAGGGGTGAGATGTAGTACCTAAAGTCCTAGCTCTCATCTCCAATCATTGGTCACTTTGGCTCCAGGTTCACAGTCAACTCCAGAGTCTTTCTCTTCCAGTCCTCTTCAGTCCTCCACTCCTAGGGTAACACCCTGGACCACAGAAGAGCTCCACCTCTGAAGTTATAAATGCAGACACCTGATCTTTCATCTGTCCTGCTATTCTCTGAATTCCTTTCATGGTTTCTCTAGCCTGCAGAAACTTCCAGTTCATTTGTCCCTCTACTTTGTTTTATTTATAAGCTCCATCGAGTCTTCACTTCCTTCCCCATCAGCTGAGAGTTCAGGGTTTATCACCTCCATCACATTCTTCCCAATATACTTATATTCCTTGCACAGTTATCTTTCTGGCATAACTAGAAGGATAGTAACACCCATCTGGCAGCACTACAATCCTGGAAGAATCCAACCTTCTGTCTTCTCTGAATCTGCTTCTTGGCTCTAAGTGCTGCTGGACAAAATCTCACAACCACACAGATCAGTGCTACATACATTGTCAACTTCAACTAGGTCCTCAACACCTTTCAGCGGTCCTATTTGCCAAGGCAGCTCTCTCTCCAGCTCTCCCCCAAAATCAACTTCCAAATATCCTGCATGCTCCCCAGATCTCCCACTCTTCAACCCCCCCTCCCCCGCTTGCTCTCCCAGGAACCTCCATTACTGAAGAAAGAGCAACCATCAAAGTGATGTCCCTTAGCTCCAGACAACTCCTCTCCTTCCAGCTACCACCTTCTTTCCCCTCTCCCCTTTACAACCAAACCTCATGGAAAAAGTGGTCTATATGTGAACACTCCATTGCTTCACCTTCACCTTTCATCATTTCTCAGTCCCCTGCAGTTCTGATACCTGTTTCACCATATCACTGAAAATGCCCTCCTCAAAGACCTAGTCTTTATTCTTCCTTGTTCTTTTGTTGTTGTTGAGACAGAGTCTCGCTCTGTCACCCAGGCTGGAGTGCAATGGCACTGAGGCTTACTGCAACCTCTGCCTGCCGGATTCAAGTGATCCTCCAGCCTCAGCCTCCCAAGTAGCTGGGACTACAGGCCTGTGCCACCATGCCTGGCTAATTTTTGTATTTTTAGTAGAGACAGGGTTTCAACATGTTAGCCAGGCTGGTCTCAAACTCCTGACCTCAAGTGATCTGCCTACCTCGGCCTCCCAAAGTGCTGGCATTATAGGTGTGAGCCACTGCACCCACCCCTTCCTTGACCTTTCAACAGCATTTGTCATTGCTGTCCTGTATGTCCTTTTCAGTCACTGTTTAAAAAAAAAAAAAAAGCCATAACCCCACTCTCCTGGTTTTCCTCTTCCTATATCTCTAGTCTCTTTCTCCCCTCAGTCTCCAGTGCAGCTTCTTTTCCTCTGCCATAAGAGCAACTATCACATTCTCCTTAGGCAGTCTTATCCACTACATAGTTCCAGTCAGTTTCTACAAGTGATGTTTCTCAAAGCTGTATCTCCAACCTAGCCTTTGTCCCTGAGTTACAGCCCCAAATAGCCACAAGCCTCAACATCATTTGACATCACCTCACACTGTACATTTCCACAACTGAATATATCACCTTCATTTCCACTCCAGCATCTCCCCCACTGTTCCCTGCCTCCATAAGGGGCATCACCAGTTTCTCAGTTGCTTAACCCAGAACCCCAGAAGGCATCCCTAATTTCCCTTTTCTTTCCCTCCCCACTTGATCACTAAGGCCTGCCAAATCTACTTCTAATGTCTTTCAAATGCACACACTTCTTTTCTCATTGCTCCCACTATCTCTGGCCTGCATGCTTGTAGCAGCCTTGTCACCGTTCTTTTTGTTTCTCATCTGGGCGTCTTCCCTAACTTTCACCATGTTACAGCCAATAAAACTCTAAATGCATCTCGGGCTTCATCATTCTTCTGCCTAAAACCATCCATGGCTCCCATTGGTCCTAGGAGAGTACAGAATCTGGACACCTGTGTCCTGCTTAACCTCCACTTTGCCTTTATACTGCCTTTATAAACCTTTTCTTCTGGAGGTCTTTCCCTGTATGCTGGAACAGGTTGGTCCCCTATAACACCTGCCTCACCCTAACACCATCTCATTTTTTTTTTACCTGATAGAAACTTTAATGTTAAAAAACCAATCAGTCCAGGTGCGGTGGCTCACGCCTGTAATCCCAGCACTTCGGGAGGCCGAGGCAGGCGGATCATGAGGTCAGGAAATCGAGACCATCCTGGCTAACACAGTGAAACCCCATCTCTACTAAAAAAAAAAAAAAAAAAAAAAAAACAAAAAATTAGCCGGGCGTGATGGCGAGCGCCTGTAGTCCCAGCTACTGGGGAAGCTGAGGCAGGAGAATGGCATGAACCTGGGAGGCGGAGCTTGCAGTGGGCCGAGATCGTGCCACAGCACTCCAGCCTGGGCGACAGAGCGAGACTCCGTCTCAAAAAAAAAAAAAAATCAAATCCTTATATAAACCTCACTCAAAACCTTCGCTTTAGGCCAGGCTCTGTGGCTCACACCTGTAATCTCAGCATTTTGGGAGGCTGAGGTGGGTGGTTCACCTGAGGTCAGGAGTTCAAGACCAGCCTGACCAACATGGTAAAAACCCCCATCTCTACCAAAAACACAAAATTAGCTGGGCGTGGTGGTGCATGCCTGTAATCCTGGCCACTTGGGAGGCTGAGGCAGGAGAATTGCTGGAACCCAGGAGGTGGAGGTTGCAGTGAGCCGAGATTGCACCATTGCACTCCAGCCTGGGCAACAAGAGTGAAACTCTGTCTCAAAAAAACAAAAACAAAAACAACAATAATAATAACAACAACAACAACAAAAACCGGGGCCAGGCACGGTGGCTCACGCCTGTAATCCCAGCACTTTGGGAGGCCGAGGCAGACAGATCATGAGGTCAGGAGTTCAAGACCAGCCTGGCCAACACAGAGAAACCCCATCTCTACTAAAAATACAAAAAAAATTAGCTGGGCATAGTGGCTTATGCCTGTAGTCCCAGACTACTCGGGAGGCTGAGGCAGGAGAATTGCTTGAACCTGGGAGGTGGAGGTTACAGTGAGCTGAGATTGCGCCAATGCACTCCAGCTTGGGCAACAGAGTAAGACTTTGTATCAAAAAACAACAACAACAAAAAAAACCCCTTCACTTTATTCCTCAAAACATGTATGTCCCAGTTCCCTCCATTTCAGAGCCATAAACATAAAGCCTACAGGTAAGATACTTAATACCCAGGACAGATCTTTGTGTGTATATATACATACCATATGTAGCATTATGTTATATAGTATTATATAAATTACATGAAATTTTGCATAAGATTGGTAAGCAAGTCACTTAAACTTTATGAACAAAAGTATAGGCCGGGCATGGTGGTTCATGCCCGTAATCCCAGGGAAGCTTTCACAGGTGGGAGGATTGTTGTCTGGACCATCTCATGTTATTGTCATTCCTCACTTGTCTAAACAGGTATAGGGCTGAGTGGAACTAAGGAAGACCTGCATCCTGCTCCTGATGGTTCCTTTTCTGCCCACTCTGTTTCTCTGAAAGCTCTGGGGAATTTTCCTGAGGAGGAAGCCTGATGCGGAGTTAACAGTGCAGGCTTGGTAACCAGGAAGCCCTGAGTCCGCCCCAGCTCAGGTGTTACCTCACTTCTCTCACCGGGTTTACCTCTCTGTGAAATGGGATGAAAGCAGGCCGGGCACAGTAGCTCACACCTGTAATCCCAGCACTTTTGGAGGCCGACGCGGGCGGATCACGAGGTCAGGAGTTCAAGACTAGCCTGACCAATATAGTGAATCCCCATGTCTACTAAAGATACCAAAAAAAAAAAAAAATTAGCCGGGTGTGGTGGCAGGCACCTGTAATTCCAGCTACTCAGCAGGCTGAGGCAGGAGAATCGCTTGAACCCGGGAGGCAGAGGTTGCAGTGAGCCGAGATCACACCACTGCACTCCAGCCTGGGTGACAGAGCGAGACTCTGTCTCAAAAAAAAAAAAAGAAAAAAGAAATGGGATGAAAGCTGCCTTTTCACAGGTTTGAATAAAGGGATTGTGGAGAGAAAGCCCAGTAAAGCAGATGAGCTTGCTCAGGATCAGGGCCACCACTCAGGGGAATAAAGCTCTAGGGACCTCCCCTTTTTAGGAGTGTAGGTTCCCAAGATCTCCCTCCTAAATGAAGTGGCCGCTGCTCACTCCAGGGAAAACGAATCTTGTTACCACATCCACCACGGATGGCTAGAACACGGGACCGGTACCGCACAGCAGGAGATGAGCAGAGGGCGGATAAGCATTACCGCCGAGCATTCTGCCCCCTCAGATCAGCGGGGGCATTAGGATCAGCGGGAGCATTAGATTCTCACAGGAGCGTGAACCCTATTGTGAACTGGACTTGCAAGAGATCTAGGTTGCGCCCTCCTAATGAGAATCTAATGCCTGCTGATGTGAGGTAAAAGAGTTTCATACCAAAACCACCCCCACCTCCGTGGAAGACAAGAAAAATTGTCTTCCACGAAACCAATTCCTGGTGCCAAAAAGGCTGGGGACCACTGGTCTAGAAGACTACAACCAATTCAGTTGTAGTGGTCACCAGGAGTAACCATGTGGCCCAAGAAGGTATGTCCAGCTTCCTCCTTGCATCTTGCGGCACACCACCTTTGCGGTATGGTGCCTGGGCAGTCCCGGGTTGTTAAGGGTGAGAGTTCTAAAGCCAGACTGCCCATATTCAGAGACTGGCTTTGCTAAGGAACCTTGGGCAAGTTACTTAACCTGTTTCGTCATCTGTAAAATAGAGAAAATACCACTGCTTTTTAGGGTTGCCAACCTAATAAGCATTATTCCTGCCCCAAATAAGTCCAGGCTATGTGGAAAAACGCGAATTTCTCGTTCAGCAAAGAGTAAAGCTAATACCAAAGTTTTCCTGGCCCTGCAGATTTGGCCTGGCAGGAGACAATGCCATAGCCAATGTTCATGCTCCAGATGCAGACCTGGAGGCACAGAGTGATGTAGAGAGGACAATGGATCTGAAGCCATGTATCTGAGTGCCAGACATGCTGGGTGAAGCCGAGCAAACAGCTCCTGCAGATAGATTAAGTATGCACACCCAGCACTTTGGGAGGCCGAGGCGGGCGGATCACGAGGTCAGGAGACCGAAACCATCCTGGCTAATATGGTGAAACCCCGTCTCTACTAATACAAAAAATTAGCCGGGCGTGGTGGCGGGCGCCTGTAGTCCCAGGAGGCGGAGCTTGCAGTGAGCCGAGATGCGCCACTGCACTCCAGCCTGGGCGACAGAGCGAGACTCCATCTCAAAAAAAAAAGCATGCACAGCCTAACACTGGAGGTGCTGACGCCAGGTAGGTCAGCAGTAGACCCAGCCCCAACCCACAAGTTTCGCTCTCCAGACTGCGCAAGTGCAAAGGATACGAAAACGCCCCCGGCGTTTTGGGGGCTGGGACCGAGGAAAGCGCTGAGTATAGCTCATGCGCGTCCAGTCACAAATGACGTCCCTTCTGTCCCCCGCCCTGTAGGCGGGAGCATCCAATCAACTTCGAGAGCTTAGGCCCCACCTATCGTGGATCGAGTCGCTTGGCGGTCGTGGTTCCGGAGGTTCCTCGGGATGTCGGTGGCCTTCGTACCGGACTGGCTGAGGGGCAAGGCGGAAGTCAATCAAGAGACTATCCAGCGGGTGAGCATCCACGCGGGCGGGCGGGCGGAGAGAAGTCGGGATCCCGAGGGGCTGCGGGGTGCGAGAAGCATCCTGTAGTGAGCGGCCTCCCAGATGACTGTGAAGGGTGCTGAGCAGCCGGGGTGCGGGGTGAGATGGGCACGAAATCAGCACAGGCGCCGGGGCAGGACCCCGGCATGGGGTTCGGTCCCCCGCCGTCCAGACGTCACACTGCACTAACCCTTTCTCTCCTTTCTTTTTTTTTTTTTTTTTTTTTTGAGACGGAGTCCCGCTCTGTCGCCCAGGCTGGAGTGCAGTGGCGCATCTTGGCTCACTGAAACCACCGCTTCCTGGCTTCAAGCGAGTCTCCTGCCTCAGCCTCCTGAGTAGCTGGGATTACAGGAGCGCGACGCCACTCCCGGCTAATTTTTGTATTTTTAGTATGGGGTTTCCCCATGTTGGCCAGGCTAGTCTCGAACTCCTGACCTCGTGATCCGCCTAGATCGGCCTCCCACAGGGCCGGGGTTACAGGCGTGAGCCACTGCGCCCGGCCTGCACTGACCCTTTCTTTCTCTGATCTTTCAGCTCCTTGAGGAGAATGACCAGCTGATCCGCTGTATTGTGGAGTATCAGAACAAGGGCCGCGGGAACGAGTGCGTCCAGTAAGTGCCCCCACCCCCGCGCCCCTGACCTGTGGGTAGAGGGGAAACCTGTGTGATAAGGTGCTTTCTCGAACTAAGAGTCTTGGGTGATTGATCGCAGTTAAGCCCCTCTTTGAACTGAGGAAAGAGAGGCTCAAAGAGTTTGCTAACCTGCCCAAGACCATACAACGAGTACACTGCGGAGCCTGGAGTCAGACGTGGCTCTTTCTTCAAAACGTGAATTATTCTCACTGCAAAGCCTCCTTCACTCAAAGCTATGCCGGCTGATGACAACAGGGATGGGGGTGAGAGCACACAGAAAACTAGGCTCAGGAGATTAGAGCCATGGCCCCTTTCTCATCTTGGATCCGTGCTTCATCCTTTCTCTGTTAAGTGAAGGGGTCAGGCCATTTGGCTGCTAAGCTCCCTCTCATTTCTAACTTCCCGTCAGTCTGTTAGTGACACATACACAAAGACAAACAAAGGATTTACAAGTTAAGTCAAAGGTAAATTCTGCATAATAATTTAATGCACTCCCTAAGTAGATACCAAAATGAGAGAAAATAGAGTCTGAGTCTCTTTTCCGAATCTAGTCCAGGTATTACGCCCATTTTTTTCTTTTCTTTTTTTTTTTCTTTTTGAGACAGTCTCCCTCTGTCACCCAGGCTGGAGTGCAGTGGTGCAATCTCGGCTCACTGCAACCTCCACCTCTGAGGTTCAAGCAATTCTCGTGCCTCAGCCTCCGAGTAGCTGGGACTACAGGCGTGTGCCACCACGCCCTGCTAATTTTTATATTTGTAGTAGAGACAGGGTTTCACCATGTTGGCCAGACTGGTCTCAAACTCCTGACCTCAGATGATCCACCCACCTCGACCTCCCAAAGTGTTGGAATTACAGGCATGAGCCACCACGGCCGACCTTATACCCATTTCTTATAGAAAAATATATTATTTCATTGTTACTGAAGAAATGTTTCACAATCCCTACCCCCTAGAAAAATTACCTACAGTCCCTCACTGAATACCTTAATAGAATAGTAGAGATATCAGTTTTTGGGTAAATCTTTACATCTGACTCTGGCATTTGGTAATTTGATTTTTAAAAGTTTATAGTAAATACCTTCTCCTTTTTCTATATGAAAAATGGTTGCAAAATGTTCCATTTGGTACAGTAATTCTCAACCCAAGGGTAAGAAAGTTATCAAAATCTCCTAGTGGGGTTTTTCAATTGCACAGGCCATGCTTTCTGACCCCTTGTCTGATTTATTTTTTTTGGGTGAAGAACTCTACCCACCCCCCACCGTAAACTTATGTTGATCATGAAAATGTTTTGTCCCTTCTTGAAGTTGTTGAACAGATATTTTATAAGTACAGTTGGTCCTCTGTATCCATGGGTTCTGCATTGCATTTCAAAAATATTGGGGAGCACAAAACAATAAAAAATAGCAACACAACAATAAAAAACAATACAGTATAACAACTATTTATATGGCATTTAAGTTGTATTAGTTATTATAAGTAATCTAGAGATTATTTAAACTGTGAGCCAGGTGTGGTGGCTCACGCCTGTAATCCCAGCACTGTGGCATTACAGTGGGAGGCTGAGGCGGGCAGATCATCTGAGGTCAGGAGTTCAAGACCAGCCTGGCCAACGTGGCAAAACCCCATCTCTACTAAAAACTAAAAATACAAAAATTAGCCAGGCGTGGTGTGTGCCTGTAATCCCAGCTACTTGGGAGGCCGAGGCGGGAGAATTGCTTGAACCCAGGAGGTGGAGGTTGCAGTGAGCCGAGATTGCACCATTGCACTCCAGCCTGGGCAACAAGAGTGAAACTCTGTCTCAAAAAAACAAAAACAAAAACAACAATAACAACAACAACAACAAAAACCGGGGCCAGGCACGGTGGCTCACGCCTGTAATCCCAGCACTTTGGGAGGCCGAGGCAGACAGATCATGAGGTCAGGAGTTCAAGACCAGCCTGGCCAACACAGAGAAACCCCATCTCTACTAAAAATACAAAAAAAATTAGCTGGGCATGGTGGCTTATGCCTGTAGTCCCAGACTACTCGGGAGGCTGAGGCAGGAGAATTGCTTGAACCTGGGAGGTGGAGGTTACAGTGAGCTGAGATTGCGCCAATGCACTCTAGCCTGGGTGACAGAGCAAGACTCCGTCTCAATAAATAAATAAATTAATTAAAGTATATGATATGGAAGGCTGTGTGTAGGTTATATACAAATACTATGCCATTTTATATAAGGGACTTGAGCTTGAGCATCCTCAGATTTTGATATCTAAGGGGAGGAGGGAGGTGTCCTGGAACCAATCCTCTGTGGATACCAAGGGACAATTGTACTCCTGGTACCAGGCACTGTTTCAGACTCTGGGAAATCCATAGTAAAACAGATACCAGCTCTGCACTCACAGAGCTGACATTCTAGACTCTAGAATCTATAAGGAAATGTATAATTAGGCACATAATAATAAGTGCTTTGAATAAGAATAAAGCAGAGTAAGTGGGGGGAGGAGTGCTATTTTATACATGGTATGTCTGATAAGGTGACATTTGAGTAGAGACCTGGGGTAAGGGAGCCAGCTATGCAGTAGTAAGGCATAGTGAGATAAGTAAGACAGAGAAAGCATCAGGTGGAAAAGCTCCCTAGTAGGAGTGTGCCGGATATCTTCAAGTCACAGAAGGAGGCCACTGTGGCCAGTATTCAGTGAACAAAGGTATAGCCATAAGAGGTGAGATCAGAGGGGGACTGGAGGCCCCCATCATGTAGGGCCTTATTAGGACACAAGAACAGCTCACCTTTACTCTGAATGAGATGGGAGCCTTTGGAAGGTTTTGAATAGACATATAACATGATTTTGATTTAAATTGTACAGTGATCTCTCAGGCTGTTGTGTGGAGAATAAAGTAGGTGCGCAAAGATAGATCTGGGAGACTAGGTGTCTACTGCAATAGTTCAAGCAAGAAATGATGGTAGCTATGAAAGTAATCAGTAAGAATGGGTGAGAATCTGACTATATTTTCTTTAAATATGTTAAACAAGAAGGTTGATAACACTGAATCATCCAGTCAGTGGATGAGCCATTCCACTAGAGTGGGTAAATTATTTTCCAGTTTTTTGTTCATGGTCGGTAAAAACAAGCCTCTGATTTTTGCCTGTTTTTTTGCCCATAGGTACCAGCATGTGTTACATAGAAATCTCATTTATTTGGCTACCATTGCAGATGCCAGTCCAACCAGCACTTCAAAAGCAATGGAATAATCTTTCAAAAGCAATAGAATAATCTTCCATTTGGCTGTCGTGAGGAGTAATTGAATGTAATCCATCTCTTACAAAATGGAGACAGGGTCTTTACCAACTCAACTGGTTAAAACATGAATGAAACCTCTGTGGCTCTTTCAAAACGTGAAAATGTGAAGAAAGCTACTAACTTAGCTGTATTCTCAATGTAAATATTTTTTAAATAATTAAGCAAATCCCTCAATAAGTTGAGCCCAGGTGTCCTCTTTCCTGAACTTGGAGCATGTTTGGATAACAAAGACATCACTGGGATGTTCAAGTCTACTTTTTAGTTTCAACCTGAAGAGGAAACTGAGTAGGTGTTGGGCAGGAATTGGTGAGATTCCTGACTTGAGACCTTGCTAAATGGACATGTAACTGTGTGCTCCTTCCTATCAGTTTGTAAATGTGGTCCCCCTGACTGCTGTTTTCAGATTGCTTTGAAATAAAGCTTATTTTTCTATAAAATACTGATGTGGAGGTATAGAAGTTTTCATGTAATAAGTATTCCATTTGGTTTTCAAGAATAACTGTGAGGACTTAACCATAAAGTATATAAAACAATACTATTATAATTGCCAACAAAATGAATAGTGATTTCTAATTATTATCTAATATCATCTGATAATAGATGATGTTTAATTTTCTTCAGTTATCAGATAGTCTTTTGTTGATTTGTCTGAACCAGAATCCAAATAAGAGTCACACGTTGTATTTTGTTGATGTTCCTTTAAGTTACTTAAAGAATACTTAATAGTTCCTTTTTTTCTTTATTTGTTGAAATAACTAGGTGTTTACCCTAGAATTTTCTCGTGTTCTACATACAGTTGTATCTCTGTAGTGTTGTTAACTATGTGCCACTATCATCCACTTTTCCTGTAAACTAGTAGATCTAGAGGCTCATGCAGACTCATGTTCTAATATTTTTAGCAGGAATATATTAGAAGGTGATAAGTACTTGCTTTTGCATCACACAAGGAGTGACCTGACTTTCAAGTTCCCAACCAGCCTTTCACTTAAATTATGATCCACCCAGCTTTGATCTGGTAATTCATTAGGGATTACATAATGAGGATTTTCTAATTTATCATTCTTTCTGACTTTATTAGCTGTATTCTATAAAAAAATTTCACTCTTGGAGATTTATCTGAAAGATGAGGCAAAGAGATTCTTGTAAGTATATCCAAAATTAGAAGCCCAGGTCCCTGCTCCTTTTTTTGGAGTCAAGGGTTGCAACCTAGGGCAACTGTAAAATACATGTAAATAGTGAAGAGATAACTCATTTTGAATCCCAGCTCTATCCCTTAGCCTCTGAAAGCTCTGTTTCCTCACCTCTAAAGTGAGGATAATGAAAATAGCATCTGCCTCCTGAGGTTGTGAGATTGAGATAACGTGATTGAGAACTGGGCACATGTTAATCTATGTTAGCACTAATGTGCTGAGGGCTCTGGCTCTTTCTTTTTTCTTTTTCTTCTTTTTTTGGGTTTTGTTTTGGTTTTGTTTTTTTTTTTTTGAGACGGAATCTCGCTCTGTCGGAGTGCAGTGGTGCAATTTCGGCTCACTGCAAGCTCTACCTCCTGGGTTCAAGTGATTCTCCTGCCTCAGCCTCCCAAGTAGCTGGGATTACAGGCATGTGCCACCATGCCTGGCTAATTTTGGTATTTTTAGTAGAGACGGGGTTTCTCCATGTTGGTCAGGCTGGTCTCGTACTCACGACCTCAGGTGATCCACCTGCCTCGGCCTCCTAGAGTGCTGGGATTACAGGCGTAAGCCACCACGCCCAGCCGATCATTTCTGTTTTCTAGAAAATTATTTTGTCTGTTTCCCCACTAGCATTCCTGATGGTTTTCCAGAGTCCTATCCCCTGAAGTTCTAATTGCTGGCGTAATCACACTCTAAAAGGCTGAACCCCAGAATCATTACCTGAAAATTCGTACTACCAGTGCTTCTCCTTCATGATAAATCATGGACAAATTAAGCCTGAGTTTGTAAACTCTTTGGATACCAACTTTCTACCACTCTTGGAAGAGATGGAGGAGGTGTCAGTCATTTTGGTTGATACTAGCCCTAGGCCTGCCTTGTCCCAGGAGTTTCTTCACCTTAATCACAGACCAAATTGCATACTTTAATCTTCGAATCATCTAAAATATAATTTCAAATCACAAGACAGAATAAAATAATCTTTGAGAGAGGCAGGACCTTAGAAAGGAGATATTTTATCTCATTTATTTTACAGATGAAGAAAGTAAACTTCAGAGAGATCAAAGTGATTTGTCTCAGGTCACATAACCAGTGGCAGAAAGAAGAGAATTGCTGGAATGTCAAGATAAGAATGAATTCTAGGTTTAAAGTTCTTTAAGTACATCCCAAATTAAATATTTCATTCCTGAGCTCTAAAACCTATTTACATTGAAGCCTGATGTCCTAAACACAGTAATTACAAAGCTGGGTAATGGTCTCCATCCTTTCCTTTCATGAATCCATGTATGAAAGTTAGCTTTATCAAACTATTTCATCTCCAGAAAGGCATGTACATTTCATACTGTTCAAGTCTGTAATTGTCAGCAAAATCAGACCCAAGACCGCTAGCTTCTCAATTCAGCCTACAGACTGCTCCTCTAATAGACACACTGGACTCTCAGGGAGGTAGAATGGGCAAGCCCTAACAAAGGACAGCACTTCTGTGATGGTGTGGAAGTACCAAAGGTTTGACTGTACTTTAAAAAGGTGACATGGATGGCTGGGTGCGGTGACTCATGCCTGTAATCCCAGCACTTTGGGAGGCCAACGCGGGCAGATCACAAGGTCAGGAGATGGAGACCAGCCTGGCCAACATGGTGAAACCCTGTCTCTACTAAAAATACAAAAAAATTAGCCAGGTGTGGTGGCGTGTGCCTGTAGTCTCAGCTACTCTGGAGGCTGAGGCAGGGGAATCGCTTGATCTCAGAAGGCAGAGGTTGCAGTGAGCCAAGATCGTGCCACTGCACTCCAATCTGGGCGATGGAGTGAGACTTTGTCTCAAAAAAAAAAAAAGGTGACATAGGTGCAGAAACAGGTCGGAAATGATCTAAGTCAAGCTTGTCCAACCCGCCACCCATGGGCCACATGTGGCCCAGGACAACTTTGGGTGCAGCCCAACACAAACTCATAAACTTTCAAGAAATATGAGATTTTGTTGCGATTTTAAGCTCATTGGCTATTGTTAGTGTTAGTGTATTTTATGTATGGCTGAAGACGATTATTCTTCCAATGTGGCCCAGGTAAACCAAAAGATTGGACACCCAATCTAAGTGAGCCCAATTTCCAAATTTACTATAAAACTACATTAATTAAAACAGTGTGCCACTTCACATCCATTAGGATGGCAATAAAGAAAACCAAAAAATAACAAGTGTTGGTGACGATGTGGAAAAATTGGAACCTTTGTGCACTGCTGATGGAAATGTAAAATAGTGCAGCTATGGAAAACAGTATGGTAATTCCTGGAAAAATCTTAAATGGAATTAGCTTATGATCCAGTGATTCCATTTCTGGGCATATATCCAAAATAATTGAAAGCAGGTTTCAAAGAGGTATTTGTACACCCACGTTCATAACGGTACTATTTACAACAGCCAAAAGGTAGAAGCAATCTAAATATCCACTGACATATGAATGGATAGACAAAATATGATATACACATACAATGGAATATTATTCAGCCTCAAAAAAGGAAATTCTGACATGCTACGACATGGATGAAATGGAAGACATGCTAAGTGAAATCACCCAGCTACAAAAGAACAATTTTTTTTTTTTTTTTTTTTTTGAGACAGAGTCTCGCACTGTCACCCAGGCTGGAGTGCAGTGGCGCAATCTTGGCTCACTGCAATCTCTGCCTCCCGGGTTCAAGGGATTCTCCTGCGTCAGCCTCCTGAGTAGCTGGGATTACAGGTGCCTGCCACCACGCCCTGCTAATTTTTTGTATTTTTAGTAGAGACGGCGTTTCATCATGTTGGCCAGGCTGGTCTCGAACTCCTGACCTCATGTGATCCACCCACCTCGGCCTCCCAGAGGCAGGTGTGACCCACCGCACCTAGCCTACAAGAACATTATTATATGATTTTACTCACATATGAGTAGACAAATACTAGAGTAGACAAATTTACAGAGAGAAAGTAGAAGGGTGGCTGCCAGGAACTTGGGAAAAGAGGGAAATGGGGAGTTACTGTTTAATAATACAGAGTTTCAGTTTTGCAAGATGGAAAATGTTCTGTGGATGGATGGGAGGTACTGAGGGTTGTACAACCGTGTGAAATACAGTTAATGCCAGCGAACTGTACACTTAAAAATGGTTAAAATGGCAACTTTCACGTAATGTGTATTTATATCTATATCTATATTTTTTTTTTTTTTGAGACGGAGTCTCGCTCTGTCACCCAGGCTGGAATGCAGTGGACCGATCTCGGCTTACTGCAAGCTCTGCCTCCCGGGTTCGCGCCATTCTTCTGCCTCAGCCTCCCGAGTAGCTGGGACTACAGGCGCCCGCCACCACGCCCGGCTAATTTTTTGTATTTTTAGTAGAGACAGGGTTTCACCGTGTTAGCCAGGATGGTCTCGATCTCCTGACCTCGTGATCCGCCTGCCTCGGCCTCCCAAAGTGCTGGGATTACAGGCATGAGCCACCGCGCCCGCCCATGTAATGTGTATTTTATAGTTTTTAAAAAAACTTATAAAATAGTGTGGTACTCAGACACAGATCATTGGAACAAAAATCCAGAAACAGACCCACACATATATGGTCACAAGGCGAAGGTAATTCAATGTATAAGAGTCTTTTCAACAAACTGTAATGGAACGACTGTATATCCCAATAGGAAAATGTTGACACTTACTTGACAACATAAGCAAAAATTAATGCTATTAGATCATAGACTTACACGTTAAAGACTATGTAAAACATATATGAGAACACAGAATATCTTCAAGAACTTGAGGTAGGCAGAGATTTCCTAGCACAGAAAAAGCACAAACCATTAAAACATAAAACTGACCAATTGACTTAATCAGAATTAAAAACTTCTTTGCCAAAAAAGTCAAAACAATGAAACGACAGGCCCAGATTGGGAAAAAGACTTCGCAATCATTTATGTAACAAAAGATTTTCATTCAGAGCATACATATATCTAACAAAACATTTGTATCCAGAACTGTTAAACACGAAGGACTAGATTTAAAAACGGGCAGAAGACTGGAACTGAAACTTCACAAAAGATGCAGAATGGCCAGTAAGCACAGGACAAAAACGGTGCCAGTGACGCTGGTGCCAAAGCGGGAAGGAACGCATTCTTCAGCCTAAAAGACCTAACAGTAGGACACGGACATAACCACCCCCGGCCAAAAAGAACACAGAGCAACACAACGTCTTGGCTAACGAAAACTCAAAGCCTCAATTCACTCAGTTCCTTTACAGCGCTCGGAAACAGGGAAGTCTCGCGGTATCGGAAAATGCGCGACGCTCACAGCCACACCTGACGAGATGGAGGGCGCAGGCGCACCCACGGCTTTCAGATTGGGCGACTGACTTCAAAGCCGGGGGCAAACAGGGAGCGCGCAGGTATAGGAGCGCTGGCTGGAGGCTCCTCGAGAGCTCCCCAGACACGCCCCCGTGCGTACGCCCCCGCTGCCGCCACCTTCGGTTGACCACCCCCATCTAGACTGTACTCTCGCGGTATTTGTCCCGACTCTCGCGGGGTTTAGCGTGGCATTGGGAGGCCCGGCCTGGGGGAGGAGACGGCGTTCCGTTAGCGGCGTTGGGGTTTGGCTGCAGTGGAAGTGCTTTCTCCTCTGCTCACGGGGACCCGCTCAGGCTGGAGGCCAGCCAGGTGAAGAGCTCGCCCGCATGCGTGCGCGCTGCGTGGGAGCCGCGAGGCCCGGGGCGGGAGGGGGCCTCGTCTTGGCCTCCTGCGCTGTCGCGACGGGCCGGCGTGAGGCACCGTGGCGCGGACTTCGTCTCAGCCCCGCCCTCGCCCCCGCCCTCGCCCCCGCCCTCGCCCCCGCCCTCGCCCCTGCCCTGACCGCTTTCCTCCCCCTCTCTCCCAGCTCTTGCCGCCACCTCGGTCGCGATGGGGGCGCAGGACCGGCCGCAGTGCCACTTCGACATCGAGATCAACCGGGAGCCGGGTGAGCTGGAAACTGGGGAGCGCTGCTGGGGCCGAGGCCTGCCTTGGCGAAGGGGAGGGGTCTACCCTCAGCAACCCTCCCCCCGGCCTTTTTGGAAGCGGGTAGGAGGCGCAGGCAACTTTCCGTTTTCTCTTGAGAGAAAATCAGTGGGAGAGGAAGGTGGCCTGGGCACACCCCTAACTCGCAGTCCGGGCCTCTTCCTGCCAAACCCCACACACCCAGCTGCATCTCCGGACTGAGTCCTCGTAGCCAGCCTGGCGCCAAGAAAAGGAGGTGCAGTTCTTTGAGGACTTTTTCTCTCCCAGTGTCTCCGTGAGGCAGACACTCCCGATCCGATTTCCGGTTATCTTGCTTGGTGCTATGAAGTTTCAACTAGTAGGAAATATTGTGTGTTTCCTAATCACGATATATCACTAATATGTTAATTTTGCCTCTATTTTTCCTTAAGAATCTTTAGCTAGAATTTCGTGGTTCCTGGGAAAATGGCTTAGTGAAGATCTTTTGTGATAAACCAGAGCATTTTGTACCAGCAGAATTGCAGCATGCGTGCACTTAGCATTAATGTTTGTCTTTAGGGAATCCAGACATTTGTTAGTGTTTTTTTTTAAATGAAACATTTCCTTCTAAAGCATAGTTATTTCTTTCTAAGTAGCAGAGCGTGCAGGGTTTCAAACTGTTTTCTTAGCTTTTTTTGTTATCCGTGACAAAAGTTTTAATTGGAGACATATATATATGTGTTGTCTTTGTGCAACATCTTGTTCTGCATATTCTTATGAGAGCCTGCTACTGTTCTAGGGTCTGGAGATAGAGCAGAGCATAAAACAAAGGGCTCTTCCTTTTATAGTTTATATTCTATTGGGGGGAAGACAGACAACTAGGAAAAAAATAACAGTGACTTGTAGTTGGGATACTATTTTAATAAGTTGGTCAGACAAGGCCATTTTGAGAAGATGACATTTAAGCAGGTATCAGAAGGAGATGAAGTGAGCCGTATTTAAGAAGAGCATTCGTGGTAGAGGGAAACAGCACAGCCCTGAGGTG
Source organism: Pan troglodytes (assembly GCF_028858775.2). NCBI lineage: Eukaryota > Metazoa > Chordata > Mammalia > Primates > Hominidae > Pan > Pan troglodytes. Next base: position 46,613,546 of record NC_086015.1, read on the forward strand.
AGGAGTAGTATACAGTCAGGCGCCAAATGACATTTCTATCTTTAACAATGGTCTTATATATAATACCTTTTTTTGGTAACTTTTTAATGTTTAGCTGTGTTTAGATATACAAATACTTCATTGTGTTAAAGTTGCCTACGGTGTTCAGTGGAGTAACATCCTGTACAGGTTTGTAGCCTAGGAGCAAATAGACTACATAGCTTAGGTGTGTAGTAGGCCGTACCATCTAGGTGTGTTTAAGTATATTCCATGATGTTCACACAATGACGAAATTGCCTAATTACACATTTCTCAGAATCCGTCCTGGTTATTAAACAATGGAGGACTGTACTTGCATGTTTGAGGGACAGCAGGGTGCCCAGTGTGGCTGGAGTAGAAGAGGAAAGAGAATAGTAAGAAATGGCCTGTAGGACTGACTCAGTGAGGTAGGAAGATATTAAAGGGTTTTGAGCAAAGGGATGAGATAATCCTAGAAATCTGGTTGCCTTCTCTCTCTCTTTTTAATGTTTTTAGCCTTGATTGATCTTTTTTTTTTTAAATAAGTGTTACTTAGCCTTGATGGACCTTAATCTTTATTTTGTAGTGAATCCATGCTTCAGATAACAGGGTTATTTTTTATTAAGAATTAAAAATAGCTCACGCCTGTAATCCCAGCACTTTGGGAGGCAGACGCGGGTGGATCATTTTGAGGTCAGGAGTTCGAGACCAGCCTGGCCTACACGGCGAAACCCCATCTCTACAAAAAATACAAAAATTAGCTGGGCATGGTGGCTCTCTTAGTTTTTGCCTGTAGTCCCAGCTATTTGGGAGGCTGAGACTGAAGGACTGCTTGAGCCTGGGAAGCAGAGGTTGCAGTGAGTAGAGATTATACCACTGCATGTCAGCCTGGGTGACGGAGTGAGACCCTGTCTCAAAAAAAAAGAAAAGAAAAGAAAAATAGTAGATTGCTGAAGAGTAGAAGTATGACCAAGCATGGTGGCTCATACCAGTAATCCCAGTACTTAGGGAGGCCCAGGCAGGAGGATTGCTTGAACCCAGGAGTTTGAGACCAGCCTGGGCAATATAGCAAGACCCTGTCTCTACAAAAAACAATTTTTTTTAAATTAGCCAGGCAGAGTGGTGCTCACCTGTACTTGGAAGGGTGAGGTGGGAGGATGGCTTGAGCTCAGGAGTTTAAGGCTGCCACGAGCTATGATTGCACCACTGCACTCCATCTTGGTCAACAGAGCAAGATCTTGTTTCTAAAAAAAAAAAAAAAAAAAAAAAAAAAGCTTAAGAAAAAGTACAAGTAAAAATTTCTGTAGTTAAGTACTCCTTTCCTAGTAAATGTTCAGATCCTAGATTTGCACATAACCTGTGTTGTGAAAAATCTCCAGAATATGTTTGACAAATGTTCAATGAACCTCAGTCCTCAAAATCCAAGGCAATTCATTGTGATAGATGTGTAGATGTGATTAGCACTCTTGAGAACGCCGAATCATATAAAACAAGGAAATGCAATGCTTACATTGTTCTAGGTTTAATCATTTGATAATTGGAAATTTCATATGGTTCAGTCTTGTAAAATAACTAGCACTTTTTGAGTATATTAACTAAATAGTGGATTTTACACAACTTTTTTTTTTTTTTTTTTTTTTTTGAGGCAAAGTCTCACTTTTTCACCCAGGCTGGAGTGCAATGGTGCCATCTCGGCTCAATGCAACCTCCGCCTCCCAGGTTCAAGCGATTCTCCTGCCTCAGCCTCCCCAGTAGCTGGGATTACAGGCATGTGCCACCACCCCTGGCTAATTTTTTTGTATTTTTATTAGAGACGGTTTCACCATGTTGGCCAGGCTGGTCTGAACTCCTGACCTCAAGTGATCTGCCCACCTCGGCCTCCGAAAGTGCTAGAATTACAGGTGTGAGCCACGGTGCCTAGCCTGTGGTTTTTATTAAAGAAATTGGTGCATTTTATCTAAGTTGTCAAGTTTATGTGCTTAGAGTTGTTTGTCACAGCCTCTTTTAATATCTGTGGGGTCTGTAGTGATGTCTCTCTTCATTCCTGATATTGATAATTCTTCCTTCTGTCTTTTTCCTTTGTCAGTCTGACAAGAGGTTTATTCATTATACATTTTCAAAGAACCAGATTTTGATCTGATTGAATTTTGTTTCTATTTTTGTTTTCAATTTCATTGTTTTCTTTCTTTCTAATGCTTGCTTCAATTTTTATTTTGTTCTTTTTCTAGTTTCTTAATGTTGAAGCATAGATTGTTGATTTGATACCTTTTTTTTTGAGACAGTCTCAAATGACTTTTAATTTAATTCCATTATGGCTAGAGAACACACATGATTTCAGTTCTTTGTGCACTTGAATGTACTTTCTGCACTTGAATGTACATTTTTGTGTAGTGTGTTCTATAAATGTCAAATCCAGTTGGTTATTAGTGTTGGTCAATTCTTTTATATCTTTGCTGATTTTCTACTTGTTTACTGATTACCAAGAGAAGAGTATTGAAGTCTGCAACTATAACAACTGTAATTGTGGATTTATCTATTTCTCTCCTTTTTTTTTTTTTTTTTTTTTTTTTTTTGAGACTGAGTCTTGCTCTGTCGCCCAGGCTGGAATGCTGGAGTGCAGTGGCATGATCTTGGCTCGCTACACCCTCTGCCTTCCTGGTTCAAGTGATTCTCGTGCCTCTGCCTCCCCAGTAGCTGGGACTACGGGTGTGAGCTACCATGCCTGGTTAATTTTTTGTATTTTTAGTAGAGACAGGGTTTCTTCATGATGCCCAGGCTGGTCTTGAACTCCTGGGCCCAAGCAATCCACCTGCCTCGGCCTCTCGAAGTGCTGGGATTACAGGCATGAGCCACCATGCCCAGCCGTATTTCTCTTTTAAGTTCTCTTAGTTTTTGCTTCATTCATTTTGAGGCTCTTAGGTGGGTACATACATATTTAGGATTGTTGTCTTCTTAGTGAACTCTTTTATTATTATGTAATGACACCTTATATTCCTAGTAACTTTCCTGGCTCTGAAGTTTCCTTTGCCTCAGATATGAATGTAGTTACTTCCGTTTTATTAGTGTTTACATGGTATATCATTTTCAATCCTTTTACTTTTAACCTTTCTATATAATATTTAAAGTGGATTTCTTCTGGATAGCAAATAGATGGGTCTTGTCCCACTCTGACAATGTCTTTTAGTCAGTATGTTTAACTGTATACATTTAATATAATTAGTTATGTTTAGATTTGCTTTACTGCTTAAGATTCATAAAAACAGACTGGAAAATGTGTTTTTAGCAAACATTGTAAAGTATTTGGAAGTGATACCAAGAAATTAGTCTTAAGAGGTGACAAAGGATTCAGGCAAATGTTTGAGTACTACTTGTGTCCTTGGTCAAGCCGTTTAACAACCTCTTTGTGAAATGGAACTACTATACAGTTTTGTTCTTAATTTGGTTCCAAAGCTAACAGGACAGGAAAATTTGCTTATATTCAAAATTAAACTAAACTTTAGACTCACATTCAAAATAGCTCATACTTCGAGTGAGGTATATGGGATCTGGTTTGTTCTGAGGGCATAGGAGAAATGCATCTCCGCTCTCAAGGTCACCCTGGGTCATAAGCTCATGAGTAGAGTGACTAGATGCAATGTCCTGAAATTTAAATGACTTGCACTGTATATGCTCATTAACCTATTAGTTATATTATTAACCTAATAATAGGACTCCAGTGTAATAGTGCTTACATAATAAGATTGTTGAGAAGAGTAATTAAATAAATGCCATCTTATAGATTGTATTAGAATAACATGAACTTTAATAGGGTGGATTAAGGAGCACAATTTTAATTAGGCACACTACTGTTTGGTATAACAATTGGATAAGCAGGTGGGGAAGAGTGGCGTGGGAGAGAAGAACAGTTGGATAGCTCTGCTGCTCTGAGTCATTCTTGTTTGTCCTAACTGATTTGAAGGCCACTGTGCTAATGACAGTGCTGGGAATGGAGGCAGAAATGAGGTTTGGTCAGTTGTAGGGTTTCCTCAATGATGTTTAGATTTTATAACGTCCTCTTATAGCTAAAATTTATTATTGATACTCCTAAAGAAAAAAATATTTTTACTGCAACTGGAAACTCCCTTGTCCCCCCCAGTTCCCATTTTTATATGGAAACAGTTATTTTTATATGTGATTTTCGATAATGCAGTGTTTCTTAAAATTCTATCACTGTTCTTGTAGAGCAGTCTGTATTTGTTAAGTATATATAGCACAGTATCTGATTTTTTTTTTAAGTTGCTTTAAGTATTGCATGTGCAGGAGTATGGACACTAAGTCAAGTTAAGGGACTTTCATATTTAGGTATTGTGCAGGTAGACCTTTGATTTTGGTCCCTTTTGTTCCCAGAGATTGTATCTTAAAGTCCGAGAGACAGTGCTGTAAAGTGAAATCCTGAATTCTTGCTTTCACTCCCTGACTATGTATGTATACTTGTACAAAGAATTGAAGCCTGATTCTTAATTCAGCAATGTTTATTTTATTAAACACCAGTTAATCTTTATGTAATCACTTTTAACATTTTTTAATATTTTGTCTTTACTTTTATTTTAAATTTTTATTTATTTTTTTTGGCCCGGCACAGTGGCTCATGCTTGTAATCCCAGCACTTTGGGAGGCCAAGGCAGGAGGATTGCTTGAGCATAGGAGTTAGAAACCTACCAACCTGGGCAACATAGTGAGACACTATCCCTAAAAAAAAAATTTCCTTTGGCTTTTTTTTAGAGACAGGGTATCACTGTGTTGCTCATGCTGGAGTACTGTGGCTATTCACAGGCATGATCATAGTGTGGTGTAGCCTCAAATTCCTGGTCTCAAATGATCCTCCCACCTCAGCCTTCTGATATGTAATCACTTTTGGTGACTGTAGTTTACCCTCATATGAAGATACCTTGTATTAGTTAGGCTAAATGATAAGATTGGTTCTAACATAAAGGTTAAATAACGGTACTTAAAACAATATAAAAGTTTTGCTTTTCTGTCACACAGCACTCAGAGTCAGCAGATCAGGGCTGTCCATGTGAGGGATCCAGGCTCTTTTTGTATCGATACTGTGTTACTTTTGACATGGGGTGGGTGCGTGCAGCTTTTTTTTGTTTTGTTTTGTTTTTTTCTTTTTTTTTTTCTTTTTTTTTTTTATTGATCATTCTTGGGTGTTTCTCGCAGAGGGGGATTTGGCAGGGTCACAGGACAATAGTGGAGGGAAGGTCAGCAGATAAACAAGTGAACAAAGGTCTCTGGTTTTCCTAGGCAGAGGACCCTGCGGCCTTCCGCAGTGTTTGTGTCCCTGGGTACTTGAGATTAGGGAGTGGTGATGACTCTTAAGGAGCATGCTGCCTTCAAGCATCTGTTTAACAAAGCACATCTTGCACCACCCTTAATCCATTCAACCCTGAGTGGATACAGCACATGTTTCAGAGAGCACAGGGTTGGGGGTAAGGTCACCGATCAACAGGATCCCAAGGCAGAAGAATTTTTCTTAGTACAGAACAAAATGAAAAGTCTCCCATGTCTACCTCTTTCTACACAGACATGGCAACCATCCGATTTCTCAATCTTTTCCCCACCTTTCCCCACTTTCTATTCCACAAAACCGCCATTGTCGTCATGGCCCATTCTCAATGAGCTGTTCGGTACACCTCCCAGACGGGGTGGTGGCCGGGCAGAGGGGCTCCTCACTTCCCAGTAGGGGCAGCCGGGCAGAGGCGCCCCTCACCTCCCGGACGGGGCGGCTGGCCGGACGGGGGGCTGACCCCCCCACCTCCCTCCTGGACGGGGCGGCTGGCCGGGCAGAGGGGCTCCTCACTTCCCAGTAGGGGCAGCCGGGCAGAGGCGCCCCTCACCTCCCGGACGGGGCGGCTGGCCGGGCGGGGGGCTGACCCCCCCACCTCCCTCCCGGACGGGGCAGCTGGCCGGGCAGAGGGGCTCCTCATTTCCCAGTAGGGGCGGCCGGGCAGAGGCGCCCCTCACCTGCCGGACGGGGCGGCTGGCCGGGTGGGGGGCTGACCCCCCCCACCTCCCTCCCGGACGGGGCGGCTGGCCGGGCAGAGAGGCTCCTCATTTCCCAGTAGGGGCGGCCGGGCAGAGGCGCCCCTCACCTGCCTGACGGGGCGGCTGGCCGGGCGGGGGGCTGACCCCCCCACCTCCCTCCCGGACGAGGTGGCTGCCGGGCGGAGACACTCCTCACTTCCCAGACGGGGTGGCTGCTGGGTGGAGGGGCTCCTCACTTCTCAGACGGGGCGGCTGCTGGGCAGGGGGGCTCCTCACTTCTCAGACAGGGCGGTTGCCAGGCAGAGGGTCTCCTCACTTCTCAGACGGGGCGGCCGGGCAGAGACGCTCCTCACATCCCGGATGGGGCGGCAGGGCAGAGGTGCTCCCCACATCTCAGACGATGGGCGGCCGGGCAGAGACGCTCCTCACTTCCCAGATGGGATGGCGGCCGGGAAGAGGCGCTCCTCACTTCCTAGATGGGATGGCGGCCGGGCAGAGACGCTCCTCACTTTCCAGACTGGGCAGCCAGGCAGAGGGGCTCCTCACATCCCAGACGATGGGCGGCCAGGCAGAGACGCTCCTCACTTCCCAGACGGGGTGGCGGCCGGGCAGAGGCTGCAATCTCGGCACTTTGGGAGGCCAAGGCAGGCTGCTGGGAGGTGGAGGTTGTAGCGAGCCGAGATCACGCCACTGCACTCCAGCCTGGGCACCATTGAGCACTGAGTGAACGAGACTCCGTCTGCAATCCCGGCACCTCGGGAGGCCAAGGCTGGCGGATCACTCGCGGTTAGGAGCTGGAGACCAGCCCGGCCAACACAGCGAAACCCCGTCTCCACCAAAAAAATACGAAAACCAGTCAGGCGTGGCGGCGCGCGCCTGCGATCGCAGGCACTCGGCAAGCTGAGGCAGGAGAATCAGGCAGGGAGGTTGCAGTGAGCCGAGATGGCAGCAGTACCGTCCAGCTTCAGCTCGGCATCAGAGGGAGACCGTGGAAAGAGAGGAGAGGGAGACCGTGGGGAGAGGGGGAGGGGGAGGGGGAGAGGGAGAGGGAGAGGGAGAGGCGTGCAGCTCTTAACAGAAAGATTCAAGTTTAATAGATACAGAACAATTGATGGAATCAGAAGAATCATCGTTTTGCAACCCCCATGGTAATAACTGGTTCAGAAAGTAGTCATCAGTGGCCAAACCATAGGTGAAAAGTTGTGCTGTGTGCAAAGTATCCAACAGATTATTAATTTAAAATGGAGGAAAATTCCTTTACAACTAAGATGTGGCTAATATCTCAGTTATAAAGGTACTTTAACAGGTCCGACTGACATGCTTTCTAATGGGGTGCCAAAAAAAAAAAAAGATGGAGATGGAGACTGTTTTAGATTAAAAGAGGCCAACAAATGAAAACCAAATGGGTATATAATGCTTGAATGAGATTCATGGATTTTAAAAAATAGATGTATATTTGTCAGTAAACTAGAAGGAACTCAAATGCTAATCAGTTGAGGATTGGTTGAGTAAAATTTGATATAGCCAAACAACAGAATTCCATTCAGCCATTAAAAAGAATGAAAAGGGGAAAAAACATGTAAAGGGCATTGTAGGGGTAGTTGGGTAAATTTGAATATGGACTATTATGAGGAGTTTTTTCCCACAGTAACAGATTCTTCAAAGCCAACTAAGTGTCCAACAATTCAATTTGATTCTGGACACTATCTACCTGGAGTTAGTGTCATATTCCACAAGTTAAGAGAAATCAGTTCCACAAGACTGCTCCCACTGCAGGCATGCCAATCGCAAGTCCTGAGTCGCTCTTTTTTTTTTTTTTTTTTTTTTGAGTTTCCTTCTTGTCACCCAGGCTGGAGTGCAATGGCGCGATCTCAGCTCACTGCAACCTCTGCCTCCCGGGTTCAAGAGATTCTCGTGCCTCGGCCTCCCAAGTAGCTGGGATTACAGGCGCCCACCACCACACCTGGCTACTTGTTGTATTTTTTATTAGATACAGGGTTTCACTATGTTGGTCAGGCTGGTCCTAAACTCCTGACCTCAGGTAATCCACCCACCTCAGCCTCCGTGAGCCACTGCGCCTGGCTTCTGAGTCACTCTTACTTCTGACCAACCAGCTGTAAATTAGGGATTCCTACAACCCCCTGCTCAGCTTCAGTAATTTGCTAGAGCAGTTCACAGAACTTAGGAAGCCAGTTTGCTTACTATTACCGGTTTATTATAAAGGATATATCTCAGGAACAACCAAACAGAAGAGATGCCTAGGGCAAGGTATTGTAGGTGCAGAGGGTGGGGAGATGCATGGGCCTTCTGGACATGTCGCCCTCCCTCATTGTGTTCACCAGTCTGGAAGCTCTCTCTAAACCCTGCCATTTAGGGGGTTTTGTGGCTAAAAATATATGTATGTATGATCAATTATTTCATCACGTATGATTGCATATGTGTGATCAATTATTAACTGAATCTCCAGCTCCTCTTCTCTCTCTGAAGGTTGGAAAGTGAGGCTGAAAGTTACAGACCTCTAACCAAGGCATGGTTTTTCTGGCAACCAGCCCTATCCTGAAGCTATCTGGGGGTCTGCCAAGAGTCTCTTCTTTGGATGCGAATGCTAAGGGATTTAAGTGTTCTCTGTCAAGAATCTGAGAGAAATATCAAATAGTAGGCTGGGTGTGGTGGCTTATGACGGTAATCCCAGCACTTTGGGAGGCCGAGGCAGGCAGATCACTTGAGGTCAGGAGTTCCAGACAAGCCTGGCCAACATGGTGAAACCCTGACCACTAAAAAGAAGTACAAAAAATAGCCGGGCATGGTGGCGAGCACCTGTAATCACAGCTACTCAGGAGGCTAAGGCAGGAGAATTGCTTGAACCTGGGAGGTGGAGGGTGCAGTGAGCTGAGATCATACCACTACACTCCTGCCTGGGCAATAGAGCAAGACTCTTATATCAAAAAAAAAAGAAGAAAGATCAAATAGAACAAAAGATGCTCCTATCAGTCCTATCACTTAGAAAATTACAAGTTTTAGGAGCACTGTGCTAGAAACTGGGGACAGAGGTCAAATGTAGGAACTGGGGACAGAGGTCAAATGTAATGTTTCATGTTATGCCACAGCTATGGAGTAGATGATAATCACTATTAAATTTCTTTGGTGTAGTAATGGTTTTGGATTTAAGTAGCAGAATATCTTTATTCTTTAGGAATATAAGCTGAAGTATTAATAATTAGGGGTGAAGTGTCACAGTGTCTTTAACTTTCAGTTTGTTCCAGAAGATTGTGTGTATAGAGAGGGATAAATATGGCAAAACATCTTTGTAGATTTGAAAATTTCAAAACAAAAGTTCAAGAAGGGGAATTGCACATTTATTCTCTCAGACAACCTTCAGGATCATTTTGTCAAGTTCCCTCAGAAATCTCACTGGTATTTTTGAAGGTTGCAATTAAGTTATTATAGGTTACTCTAGGGAATATTGGGCACATTTGCAATTTTGAGTCTTGTCTAAGAACAAGGTATCTCTCCCTTTATTCATGTTGGCATTATGCCTCTCAAAGTTGGAGTTTTGTTTTTATAGATCCTATACTCTTATGGTTATGTAGTTAGAATGTTTCTTGTTGTTTTTGAGAATGTGATTTTTACTGTATTTTTTTCTACTAGTTCTTGTTTGTCATAATATAAATATCAACAACTTCAGTATCTGTTGGTATTTCAGTTGGTTCTTTTGGGCTTTCTAGGTGTATAGCTAATGTTTCAAATGGTGATAAATATGCTCTTTTTTACTTGTAAATCTCTCATATTGTCCTCTTGTCTACTTACATTGACTAGAATTTCCTTTTTTTTTGAGACAGAGTTTCGCTCTTGTTGCCCAGGCTGGAGTGCAAAATGGTGCAATCTCGGCTCACTGCAACCTCTGCCTCCTGCATTCAAGCGATTCTCCTGCCTCAGCCTCCCGAGTAGCTGGGATTACAGGAGTGAGCCACCACACCCGCTAATTTTGTATTTTTAGTAGAGACGGGGTTTCTCCATGTTGGTCAGGCTGGTCTCGAACTCCCGACCTCAGGTGATCCGCGCCCCCCCCCGCCTCCCAAAGTGCTGGGATTATAGGCGTGAGCTACCACGCCTAGCCTACATTGACTAGAATTTCTGAAACAGCATTAAACAGTAGTGATGCTAACAACTACTTTTGACTTGTTTCCTGCTTCACTGGAATTAATGCTACAGGAGTGTTTCACCATTAACCATAATGCTGATTGTTGATTTGAAAAATATCTGAGAATATGTGTGTCATATAAAGGAATGAATGTTGAATTTCTTTTTTTCTAATTTATATTTTTCTTTTTTAAAATTTATTTTGTTGTTTCTGTAGTAGATATGAATGTTGAATTTCACCGTGTACTTTTGGTTTCTATCGTGGGATTTTTTTTTTTCTATCATGGGATTTTTATAGGATTTTTCCTTCACTTCAATAAACTATATTAGTAGATTTCCTAATGTTGAATAGTGTCTCTTTTAAAATGAGATTGGCATATGGGGTTTTAAATTTGTTTTATATCATCTCTCCCAGGCTTTGGTTTCGATTTTATTTTGTTTCAAAAAAATTAAGCTTTTCATCTTTTGCTGTGCTCTAGAACAGTTGATATGGTGTTACACTTTAATGTCACTTGAAGATTAGAAGTAATTCATCTATATCTAAAGAATTAATAGCAGCACTCTTTTGGATAGTTAGCAGCATTTTAGTTTCTTTATTGGGCCTGTTTTTTATTCTGTATACTATCTTATAATTCTTTTTTCTAAATTTTGGTATTCTTCCTTTTATCTTCCTGAGTTAAGTGATTAATTTATCTTTAGTTTTATTCATTAATGAAAATATTTATGACTATATGCAGTGATCAGGATAAATAAGTGGTATTTAACACTCTTTGCATTGTCAGACCTGGCAGCTCTAACATCTGACCTCATTTCCTGACATCCTGGCCCTTTGATTCTCTGATCTGCACTAATATCCTCGTCATAACTACATGAGCCAGTAAATATGTTCTCTTTTGAGTTTCTGCTTGTACTATCTGCAGGAAACCTTTAGCTGGGTGTTTATGGACATGTCATGGAAAAAGCTTCATGTGGCTAAATAATTGTTTCGGCCTTATATTTTATGTTTTTTTGGCTATTTCCTTTGTTTTATATCTTTTACTAGGTTGCTGCCCCTCCCACCAAAGAAGCTTGAAAGATGTAAAATGTTGTTAGTTCTACTTGTGAATACCTGTTTAAGTATGCTTAAACCCTTGGCTGGGCATGGTGGCCTGTAATCCCAGCACTTTGGGAGGTCGAGGCAGGCAAATCACAAGGTTAGGAGTTCAAGACAAGCCTGGCCAACATGGTGAAACCCCATCTCTACTAAAAATACAAAAAAATTAGCTGGGCGTAGTGGTAGGTGTCTATAATCCCAGCTACTCGGGAGGCTGAGGCAGGAGAATTGCTTGAACCCAGGAGGCGGAGATTGCAGTGAGCCAAGATCGTGCCACTGCCCTCCAGCCTGGGTGACAGAGTGAGACTCTGTCTCAAAAAAAAAAAAAAAAAATGTATGCCTAAACCCTTATTTCCTCTCTGCTTCAGAAAAGTCTACCTATTGATTCCCACTATGAAGTATGAGGATGCGTATTTTCTTTCACCAGTCCAAATCCTTCTTGTTGGTTTTTATTGATTCTCCACTGCCTTCCTCCAACTGAAATTATTTTTACCCTGGGCAACATAGTGAGACCTTGTCTTAACGAAAAATACAAAAATTAGCCAAGCATGGTGGCATGCCCCTATGTTCCCATCTATTCAGGAGGCTGAGGCAGGAGGATTGCTTGAGCCCAAGAGGTTGAGGATGCAGTGAGCAGAGGTTGTGCCGTTGCACTACAACCTGGGGGACAGAGCGAGACCCTGTCTCTTAAAAAATAAAATACATTATTTTTATATCACAGGCATGAGAAAAGTTCATGATATGTTAGTAAATAAAGCAAGGTGCAGTACAGTGTGCATAATCTACCATTTTTTAAAGGAAGAAAAATAAGAATTTATCAATATTTGCTTGTGTATGAAAAGAAACTGGAAAAATACACAGAAAATTAATGAAAGTGAGTACCTGTTGATAGGGTTGGGAAACAAGGCTTCTCATCCTGTACCTTTTTCCACTGATTTTTGAGTCGTGAGAACATTACCTATTCAAAAGAAAGAACATTTTCAGATGGTACATAAAAAAAATTTTGCCATTACATAACTTTGTTTCCTAATACTGATAACATTTAAAACTATAATTAACAGTTTGCATTGTCATACCTGGCAGCTCTAACATCCGGCCTCATTTCCTTTTATTTTAAAACCATAATTATAGTGATTTAGGTTTAATTTTGTAATGTAATAGATTCAGTGCCCAATGCCACTCTTCCTACTAGTTCTCATTCATTAATTTTTTGACTTATATCTCAGGGATATGTATTCAAATAGATATTTCAGGATAAAATGTAATTGTATTTCCTTTGCTAGGTATAGAATTCTTGTTTCACAGCCTATTCCTTAAAAATGGTAGACTGTGCTCAGTTGTCTCCAGTTTGTAATATAAGGTGTCTGAAGCTGGTCTTCTTTCTTTTTTCTTTGTGAACGATATGATTCTACTGCCTGGATACTAGGAGGCTTTTTTTTCCATTTATATCTCCAAAACTAAATAGCTTTATTAATTGATATCTTGGTGTTGCTCCACTTACATATTTTTTCCTGGTATGTAGTGAATAATTTTAATCTGTATATTTGGGTGTTCCTTCATTTATGAAAGTATTTTGTAAATCTGTCTTTGAATAATTTTGTTTTGAGTATTATTATTATTAAATATTTATTGAGCACCTAACTGTACCAGGCACTACGTAAGTCTCTGGGGATATAGTGGTAAGTAAAGCAGTCATGGTCCCTATCTCTCTGCGGTCACACACATCAGTCAGACCTAGGTTATATATAAGTGCCCTTAGTTCATACTAATGATAGCTCATATTGTGTAGCAGCTGCATTTGCATGTGTCATTCCTAGCCAAGATGTGAGCTTCTTGAAACTTAGGCACTACTTTCTTCTTGAAACTCAGGCACAACAGTATATAATACTGTTGGATTCCCTGACATATGGGTAAGATCTCAGTAAATAATATTTGAGTAAATGGCCCGATGTTATTGAAATGCTGCTCCTGTTTCTTAATCTTCTTCCTAGATTTTGCTCTTGGCCTACCTAGTGTGATCTGTTCTTAACCTTTGCTCTTTTCCTCACCCCTTGCTTGTAATTAATTGTTCTATGGGCTATTCTTTGCCTTCTGTAGTTTATCAACCTCTGCAACATTTTTCTAATTGATGCTCACTTTTCCAACTACCATATCTTCTATGTACATAATACATGTCTCCTTTTTAAACCATTGAATCTGCAATTCCAGCGCAACTATTTCTGAAAACAAGGAACAGTATTGAAAAATGATGTTTGATTTTATTCCATCTGTGTACTTGGTGATTTTATTCCTTTCACCTAGTGGCCAAATCAGAATCTACACCATGACATAGACTTTTCCTGTCTGTAGTCAAAGCTTAACATGTGTTGATATTACCTGATTAATCTTAATATTGTTCACCTGTCTTATTTTTAAGGATCTGCATGTTGGTATTTTCGGATTAAATTTAGAAACTAGTCCTGCTTTGTGTCATTTTTGTCCTTAGCCATGTATAAAAGCAACATACTAATGTTTACACTAACAGTAGATTTTAGTCTTATTATAGAGCTGAGTATCTATTGGCATAACATTAATTCTGTGGACGAAAACTATGTATAAGAGTATTATCAATAGTATTGACTGATTCTTGAACTCCTGGTTTCAAGTGATCCTCCAGCCTCTGCCTCCCAAAGCACTGGTATTACAGTGCCCAGCCGGTATCAACTGATTCTAAAAGATTACTAAATTCCACTAAATTATAAATAGTATTTGTTGAGTAACAAATTTTTCTTAGATATTATTTATTTAGTCAGCAGCAGTTAGTTTCCAAAGAGGCATCATCAGCAGGGGTTCTTAACTCTTTACAGAGATGGGGTTACTGTCACACTCATTTTTCTCATCAGTTTGGGAGCCAGAGAGACTTGCGCAAATTCATTCCAAGTCTGTTCTTTATTGTAACTACAGCTTAATTTTTTTTATCTTCAATACGTTTTGTAATCATAGTTTATGCTTGCCATCACCGAAAATATTTACTAACTAAACTAGTGAACCACATTGACTTTTTTTTTTTTTTTAAAGACCATACCTTTAGAATATTGTCTATTTTGAGTTTCAGAATAGAAGTATCATCACATGGTAGCCTGTTTTCTATAAAATCATACAATTCAATAAAAAATATTTGTTGAAAACCTGTTAATCTTGCTAATGAGCTTCAGTTCAAGTTAGTATTTGCTGATCTGTATCCTGTAGTGTTCAATCTCAGGATTTAATTTGAAGGGAATTAATACTAGATTACCTCTTTATAGGTATAAATCATAATGCTGTTTTGTTTTTTTGACCTTGCTTTTTGTTTTTAAACCCTTCAAATTGCATATATACAAGCATTTTAACTTAAGAAAGTCTCAACTAATGTCTGAATATCCATAGTTCAGCCTTTGTCATGCTTTGCAAACCTAATTAGGTTAATGTGTTTTTTTCAGGAATTTAAAATTATTTTTCTTATGTGCCAGGTTTAATCTTGCACCTTGTTATTGAGGCGGAAACAATTCAGTTTTGTTGTATTTTTCCTCTTGCTCTTAACAATATAATGCCATAGAGGAGATACAACCTCTGCTCTATCCTTTGTGCCATGAGGTTCGGAGGGCAAAAGACTTTTTTTTTTTTTTTTTTGCTCCAAGCTAGAAGAGGGTAAGATATTAGAGGTGAGATTTGTTTTTTCTTTTTTTTTTTTTTAAGATGGAATCTTCCTGTGTCGCGCAGGCTGGAGTGCAGCGATGCGACCTCAGCTCACTGCAACCTCCACCTCCCAGGTTCAAGCGATTCTTTTGCCTCAGCCTCCCGAGTAGCTAGGATTACAGGCGCCTGCCACCACACCTGGCTAATTTTTGTATTTTTAGTAGAGATGGGGTTTCACCATGTTGGCCAGGCTCACCTTGAACTCCTGACCTCAGGTGATCTGCCTGTCTTGGCCTCCCAAAGTGCTGGGATTACAGGCTGGAGCCACCATGCCTGGCCGAGATTTTTTTTTTTTTTTTTTTTTTAAACCACTCTAGTTAGCTATCCCTCTCCGAATATTGGATAGGAATGTAATCACATTTTAACTGTTTTCAAGTGTGTGTTGTACTACTGGAGGGTACACAATTTCCAATTATCTGTTAAGGAGAAACTAAAAACATTTGAAACTTTGAACAGCTTTCATTTTGAGGCATTACAAGATTTTGAAAAAAACAAAACAAAAAACACCCTAATGTTGAAGTTACTATGGCCCTAAGAAAAGCCCTATGTTTTGATTATTTCGATTATGTCTTCTATCCTGAAAAGTAGCCATCTTACAGGGATTGCAAAGATCTAAGTCTGTTCTGGTATGCAAAGCTGGATGATTTTGAACTTGACACCAGCTAAGCCATTTCCCAGAGATTTATGAGGGCTGATCAAAATACATTTATTATACTGGTAAAATGTTTCTATATAAATACAGTGATAGTTACTATTACTGATATTATAGGTTTTTTTTTTAATTCTGAAATGACTTTAGATACACTGCTCCCTGCTTGAAAGTCTTGAGTCCTCCTTTTTGCTTGCTTTCCGTCTTTTTCTTCATTCCCTTAGGTTTTAAGAACAGCTACAAAGTTTTGAAATTGTTTTATAGTTTGGCTCTTTTAAAGCTATAGGCTAAGAATGTTGACACAGGAAGGTCTTCCATCCTGCTTTACCCATTAACGATGTCTATAATGCAGTATCATTGTTTCCTCCTCACAGGAACTGACCGATATGGCCAGGAATACAATACAGTCTTAGTGATACAGAGTCATTTTGTGTCTGTTCTGAACATGATTTATGCTTAATCCACAGTTAATTTTTATTTATTCTGTAAGTCCTTTTGAATAAATAAAAAGGTTTATAATGGAAAAGATCTTGTAGAATAAAGGGGAAAGGAACTGAAGAGTAATTAATTGCAAATCAGAATTACGTTTCTTATTTTATTGATACGCTTTCAACAGGTCCATGAAGTCACAATTATTTTTATAGTAATAGATTATGATTTGCCTTTTGTGCTCTCATTCTCTTGTGAATATACAGTCAGGTTTTCCAGAGATCATATATTAATATGTGATGATATCACTGCCCTGACAGCTAATGGAATGTGTGCTTGTGTATTCTTGTGTTTTAAACATTTCTGAGTTTTAACATTTAATATGGTATATAGCAATAGATATGAACTACATAAACAAAAGTTCAGTAATGAGTTTAAAAGAGCCCTGAGACCAGAGTTTGAGAACCATTTTTCTCTGGCAGAGTTAAATTGAAGTTGCTGACTTTTCCTTGTAATCTCGTGTTTGTTGTAGGGAAGCATAACCTCTTCTCTTTCTGCTCTCTCGGGATAGAATGGGAAGTATTATTTTAAGAGTCTTGCTCTGTCACCTAGGCTAGAGTGCAGTGGCACAATCAAAGCTCACTGCATGATCATAGCTCATTGCAGCCTTGAAATCCTGGGCTCAAGTGAACCTCCTACGTCAGCCTCCCCAATAACTACAGGCGTGTGCCACTATCCCCAGCTAATTTTTAAAATTTTTTGTAGAGACGGGGGTCCTTCTGTGTTGCCCAGGCTGGTCTCAAACTCCTGACCTCAGGCAACCCTCCCTGCCTCAGCCTCCCAAAGTGGGATTATAGGTGTGAGCCACCATGCCCAGCTTAAAATGTGAATTTTAAGTGTGGTTGGTGCAATTCAGGAAGGTGGCTCTTAACAGTTCTTGCTTAAAGGAAGAAAGCTGAAAATAAAGAGACAGAGATGTTTCTTAACAATACTGGCCAGAATTACTGTCTTTTGATGTACTCTCTTCACTGGAAGGGCCCAAGCATAAATCAAACAACTATTGAGAGTATTTTTAAAGAAGATTTATAGTTCAGATAGGGAACTATACTACGAGGAATCTAATAATACAAAGTTCCTTTAAAACACACTTAAAATCCTATAATTTTGGGGCTGGAACCAATTTGGCTGCATGTAAATTTTAACAATAACAAATAAAATGGTGTTCTTGTTCATAGGTATCACCCAGTTAAATGCTTTCCCATTACATCTTTTAAAAAATTAAAATGAATTACAAAAATAGACTTTCTAATTTGTTAGCCCTGTTTCTTTCTCCCATTTAAATGTGATATATTTAACTTGCTTACTATTTTTTTCCTATGTATTTTATTTCAGTTGGTCGCATTATGTTTCAGCTCTTCTCAGACATATGTCCAAAAACATGCAAAAACTTCCTTTGCTTGTGCTCAGGTAAGTGAATTATTATTTCCAATGAGAAGCTGTGGCTTACAGTTTTACCTTGCTGAACAGAATAGATATTTTCCTGGAAGAATAATGGACTCGTGATATTAGTTTTGTGAATTAAAAAAAAAAAAGTTACTTATACTGACTTTTATATGAAATCATGGAAGCATTTCTTAAGGGGAAGAGATTAGAAAGGAATGATCTCAAAAATGAAAAAGAGAGTAAGAATATACGTTATATAATGGAATCTTCTCTATACATTTTAATTTATAAAATAATAGCACACATTCAAAACTGATTTGGTAGAATTTTATGAATTTCACTACTTTGAAAAAATTTAGTATTCCAAATTTTACAATAAATTTTAAATAAATAGAAAAAATGGGGAGGGAAACATCTATAATGTTACTTTAAAATTAGAACAAACTGGCCGGGTGCGGTGGCTCAAGCCTGTAATCCCAGCACTTTGGGAGGCCGAGGCAGGTGGATCACCTGAGGTCAGGAGTTCAAGACTAGCCTCGCCAACATGGTGAAACCTCGTCTCTACTAAAAATACAAAAATTAGCCGGGCGTGGTGGCAGGCGCCTGTAATCCCAGCTACTCAGGAGGCTGAGGCAAGAGAATCACTTGAACCCGGGAGGCGGAGCTTGCAATGAGCCAAGATTGCGCCATTGCACTCCAGCCTGGGGGACAAGAGCCAGACTTTGTCTCAAAAAAAAAAAAAAAAAATTAGAACACACTGAAATTTTAAATTCTTACTTGGATACACATATGCAATTTTTGCACTAACTCCTTGATTTTGTTATTTATTTATTTGGGACAGAGTCTGACTCTGTCTCAAAAACAGGCTGGAGTGCGGTAGTGTGATCTCAGCTCACTGCAACCTCCACCTCCCAGATTCAAGTGATTCTCCTGCCTCAGCC
Source organism: Pan troglodytes (assembly GCF_028858775.2). NCBI lineage: Eukaryota > Metazoa > Chordata > Mammalia > Primates > Hominidae > Pan > Pan troglodytes. The sequence continues at coordinate 46,631,979 of NC_086015.1, forward strand.
TCCTGAGTAGCTGGGACTACAGGGCTGCGCCACCACACCTGGCTAATTTTTGTATTTTTTTTTTTAGAGGCAGAATTTCACCCTGTTGGCCAAGCTGATTTCAAACTCCTGACCTCAAGTGATCTGCCTCAGCCTCCCAAAATGTTGGGATTACAGGCGTGTGCCATTGCGCCTGACCTCATTCTTTGACTAGAGTGATAAGTGTGTCTAATATTATGTCCTATAGCATGTAGAATCTGTACCACACAATTTTACATTTACATGCTGCTTTGTATTATTTATTTTGGTTTGCGTGCATGTGTGTATGTTAAATTATCATGTCATCTATTTCTTATATCTCTTCTAGTGCCTAGCACACAGGAAGGATTTGACACAGGATTAATTGGTTTGTTCTTTCCATGGAAGGATGTATATATAATTAAACTTAATTTCTTTTTTTTTTTTTTCCAGGAGAGAAAGGCCTTGGGAAAACAACTGGGAAGAAGTTATGTTATAAAGGTTCTACGTTCCATCGTGTGGTTAAAAACTTTATGATTCAGGGTGGGGACTTCAGTGAAGGTAGAGCTAAAAGTTGTGTTCCTAATAACTCCATCTATCAGTTTTTAAAGTATTTCATTATTACTTTTACTTCTAAATATTGTGTCAATTACAGTATGATATAAAATGTGGTCAGTGAATACTTGTTGGATGAGTGAATATTATAGATCCAGAATGTATGAAAAAGCAAAGTACCACGTAAGACATTTTATTTTGTTTTTATGCAGTTTATTTTATTAATATTATAGTTACTTAGTGAATTCCTTTACAATGAATGCCAAAGTACTGTCTGATTGCTTTTGTTCTGGAATGTTTTTGGTGTTATTACTGTTTGAAATAAGTAGGTTGTGAAGATGACTTTTTTGATGGTATTTATTGTAATGGGACTTGACATATATTTTAAAGATGAAGTTAATTGAGGACTCTGAGAATTTTGATTATTGCAGCAGTTATAACATTCCAAGGTTTCCTTCAGCAAATTGAAGCTATCAAAAATGATTTCTGTGTTAGTATATTTTTAATGTTCATTATGGCTTAAAGTAGGTGATTATTTGCAGGTAATGGAAAAGGTGGAGAATCAATTTATGGTGGATATTTTAAAGGTAAGGCATAATATTTTACGGTCTTTTGTTTCAGTTCTGATATTAAAGCAAGTTTGATCATATACTTTTAATGAGAAGAGGTTTACTTATAGTTCACTTTTTGCATGAAACTAATGCTGCATGAAAATACTTTATTTGCATGAATTTGGGGATAAATTATATTGTAATATATAATTTTTAATTGACAAGATTAATTAAGGCTAACTTTATGGTTAAACATGACTTTCAGCATGGAGGTTAGGCAACTATATACATGAAAACTCCTATCTTCCTGCCTAAAACTGTCAACATATTCTTTTGTTTATAGAGAATGTGGTCTTTTGCAAAATGAAAAGGTAAGAGAACGAAGCTCAGTAACACAAACTCCAATTCTGTTCCCTTGCACCCTTCCTAATAAATTTATGGACAGTCTGGGTCAGGTTGTGGCTGGATTTCTATATTGCTTGAAGACTTGGAAAATTCTGTGTATTATTTCATACATGCTTCTGTATCTTTTTTCATTTCCCAATGGGTTATTAATTTCACATCAGAGAAAAGAGTCTAGTTGTGGGGTTTTTTTCCCCCTAAACCAAGCAATTTCTTTGAATAAAAGTTGAAATTTCCTTTTTCAAAGGTTTGTATGTTTTCTTTTGTATATTAGAACTATGACTGTGTTTATTCTCATAATAGTAGCATCTGCATAAATCTAACTATTGCACTTGCCCCAAAAAGCCTTAGAAAAGTCAGTTGCAGAGATTTGTAATGAAATCTAATATTACTAGGTTTTAACGCTATAATAGCTTCAGTGTTATAATAGTCTTTTATATTTCCTTTGGGGGAAAATGGATTACTACTCTTTTTCAGAAGCCTGTTCCCAAGGTAATCACTTTTTAAAGTTTTCTGTGTTTCTGTTTGTTCTGAAGAAGATTTGTTTGTATGAATGTTAAAAGGACATTTAAGTTAGTTTTCAAGGATATTCCTGCTGGAATTAAAATAACTCTAAGTGATCTTTATCACAGATTTTTTTTTCCTTTGAACTAGTAGGAAACAGCTATTTAGCCGGTTCTATTATGTAGCAATTTAAAACTAATGCTGTAGGCCACTTTGTGGTTGTTCCCTGTGGCAGATACTTTTGTACCTTAAAATTGTATTTTGCTATTTAAATTTTTGTTTCACAGGGCTTTCTTCCTTAGATAATTTTGTGATACAATTGAGTATACACATACTTAATTTAGATATGTTCCTGTAACTTAATATAACATAATTTTTTTGTCTTACAGTCTAGCTTCAATTAAGTTGAATAATAAATTTACCGTATAAAAATTAAACACCTAAAAAGATTATTAAACTTCTTCCATGTATAGCACATTAGGCAAGCTAATTGAAAATTTGGAGGAAGTAGGCTAGAGATTTTTCTAAAATTTTACTAGTTTTCCCTGAAAGTTAATAATTTAAATATCATTTAGCCAAAGTATGTTACTACTAAAAGTGACTGTTCTAAGGCTGTTTGTGTGAAGTATTAAATATATGTTCTTTTCCTCAAGGCTTTAATTAGTATCTTTTGGCCTTTTTATGCTTTTGTTATTTGATTAGCTTAAATTTTTCTTTTCTGAGTGTTCAGTCAAGTTATCTGTACTGACCAGAAGAGGAATTTCATCTTTTGCTTTCTATTTATTACTTGAACATTACTTTAAAGTGACTTATAATTGGAGACTGACAAATTTGTGTTTTCTTCAAACAGATGAAAACTTTATTCTCAAACATGACAGAGCGTTCCTTTTATCAATGGCAAATCGAGGGAAACATACCAATGGTTCCCAGTTTTTCATGTGAGTAGGCATAATTCAGAGATGAGCTTTTCTTAAACAGAGAAGCGCTGTTCATAAGAAAGATGGTATAGTTAAACCAAGTTTAATGCTAAAATTCTGTCAGCTTTATTTTTATTATTAATTTCTAATATCATAGTAACTTATAAGGTCTAACAACTGCCTCAGCATTCAGCATATATCCTGAATTGGAAGAATGGGACTTAAAAAACTTAAAACTTATACATTGTTTTCAAAATATGCCGTCATCTTCAGAAAAGATGACGGCATATTTAAGCCCCTGTCAAATTCGAGTGCTGACTTTACCAAAACTAGATTGGAACATAAACTATTGATGAACATGTAAAAATTGTTCATAGACGAGTATTCAGTTACTGTACCCCCCCTCAACAGGGAAAGCAGTTTGAGTAAACCATTGCATGGTTGTTTTTTTCTCTTACTGTTGCTCTTTGAGGCAATTTTGAGAGAGGTACTATTATTTTCTGATGTTGTATAGAGATAGGTGACCTGCTGTTGAGCAAGCATTTTAAAAAACTCATTTTATGAGGTCTCCATGCATAATTGAAATAACCCAATGTTGCTGTCATTTCCACCAAAATTTATGAGATTGTCACTCAGGAAACTTAAGAATACTAAATTTGCTTTTGAAAAAGCAAATATATTTACATGGATGTGCATTGCACAACCAAAAACTTACCTTTTTATTATCTGAAAATTCTAAATAAATCCTTTGGCATCCTTTTAGTTATATTCTTATCTAAGGCTGCTTCAAAACCTATTTTTATCATAATTGTATCATATAAAATGTGAAAGATAACTGTCCAGCATGAGGGTTATTGCTTTTGATTGGAAGTGAATCTCAGTTGTGCTATGTATGTTGGAGAAATATTTCATTAATGATTTATTGAAAACATTTTCTTTGTCATCTTTCTGAATGAATGAGTATGAATGGCGCTTCCCTGTCTTTAAAGGAGTATATTACTGACATACAAAACTCAAATGTTAAATTTGTCTGAAAAATATATTTCTACATGATCTGATAAAGTTCAGATAAGGGGCATTCTGTTCCTAAGAATGTCCTAAAAATGGAAAGCTGATAAAAGATTATGCTTAGAATTATACAGGTAAAAGACCTACAACAGTTGTTCTCTTGTTTTGATCCCATAGGTTATTTGTTATTACTCTTCTTTAACAGAGTGATTTTCTGTTCTTAACCTTCTTAAGAGCCAATACAGAGTAGAAAGAAATACTTTCAGAAAGCCTTTTTAATAGTAACTTAATGTAAAAATTGTTTATCCTTTGGTTGAGGTTTCCCATTTCCATTTTTAAGCTTATCTGAACTGTGAACATGAAAAACATAATGATTCATTGGTCAAGAAGCTACCATTTGAGGGCTCTAAAGTTTCTTTTAGATTTCCTTTTTTATATCAGTACAATTAAAATTTGATTTATCAAGTAGCAGCAGCTTCTTGATATTGTTACATACATTAGCTTGTTCATAAAATGTTAGAGTTAAAACTCATTAAAAATGCTATCGTTAAACATACACTAATTAAAATTCAGTATACGAGATTCTCCCTTCAAAAACATCTTATTTTTATTTTATTTAGTACTTGCTTCAGTATTTTCTAGGAATATCTAGTAAAGGCCCTTTACTGTTTTCCACATGGCCTAATTTTATATTGGACTACAATTTTTGAGAAGGAATGCCAAATACAAAATTTTGAATCAATAAATTACAATTATGATTTTTATACTTATTTTCAAAGTTAATTTACTTTAGATGGCAGTAAAATCACTGTGAACTTCCGATTGAAAGAAAATTTTTTAGTTTGAAATTTCCTTCTGGAAAGGGGTTTGCAGTCCCTTTGGAAAGGAGTAAGCAATCTTGGAAGTAATTGAGTATTTAATCCTCCTATATTTTTTCTGAAGATTTTTGTGTCAGTATACTTTCTTTATGCTGGCTAGAAAGATCAGTTCTCAAGAGTTGCAGGATAAAATCAAATTAACTTTCATGTTTCAGAACTAAAACATATCCTTGCATTTATGGGAAGGATAGGTAAAAATGGAGATGGTGGCTGATAAAATAAAAATCTTTGAAACTATGTTTTTACAAGCCCAAAGCCTTTTGGAGTTGAAAGTATTAAAAAAAGTATGATATGCTATCTTCAGGTTATGTATATGATCACAGATAATAGCTCTGATGGTCACAGAGCTTGCTGATGGCTTCCAAAGGATGGCTCCTGCCTTTTACCCTGTTACCACAGCTCCTCATATGGCACTTTGAGTGGCAGTTCTGGAATCTGAAAAAGAAAGGATAGTGTAAGAATGGTGGTAAAATAAAAAGAACTGTCTTTATAGTTCCTGCTTTATAGTCTCAATAAGGATTTTTAATACATCCTTGCAAAATTGTTTTTGTAGTTTTTGTTACGAATCTGCTACTTTGCAATTCCTAAGGAGTAGATTTGGTGCTGTTAGTGTGGGTATTTGCAAGACATCCCTCAAGGATTCTTATGTTTTGTGCATTAACTACTGTCTTCATTACTTACACATTAAAAAACTCCCCCTTCCTTAGGCATATGTCATTTTTATTCAACATAATTTTGCATATATTGCTTTCTTTGGCTGGAACAATTATATATATGATGAAAATCAGATTTTCTTCTATAAATCTATTTGTAATTTTTACAGTAACTTTATTTCTAGTACTGTATTTGTCATAATGATTTTGCTCTCGGGGGTCTATATAGAAGAAAACTTGATTCTTTTTGGAATAGTACTGCTCAAGAAATGTGGAAGAAGTGATATATGGCACTATCCCCATGAATCACTAAGGAAACAGTGGTTTTATTTTGAACATTTTTGAAGAAATTCAAAGATTTGGGACTAAAGTTACCAAGTTAATTTGGTATTTATTTTGTCCTTTGTATTCTTATTTTTTAGGTTAAAGAATAGGAAGAAACCACAGTAAAAGCTGGAATTATAAAGTCATAGAGTGGAAAGGGATTTAGAGATTATCTAGTCCGACCTTTTCATTCTGTAGATTATGCTAAATTCTTGAAAAGTCATGTAAAGTCCAGGTTATAGAAATTTTATTTACAATCTGGAAGAAACTGATAGCTAGAAAAAGAATGCTGCATACTTATTCATATTATTAATGCCTTTACTATAAATTTAAGCTTATTTAAGCTCAAAATTTTATTAACCACTCTGCTCTGAATTTATTTTAGTTAAGGATTAGAAGCATCAAACATTTTGCTGGAAAACAAAATGACATTTGGGGAAACATTCTTTCTCCTTTTGCTGTTACTGATAGCTTATTAATTCTGGCTGTAATTTTTTTGTCTTTATATACATTAATGAAAAAGACAAATATGTTGTATAAAATAGTCATGAAAAAGATTGAGTAAATAGTTTATAGCGTTGTAGTAACTTCTGGGATAGGACACTAATATAGCTGTCAGGAAACCTTGATTTTAGTTTCCTATGTACCTTGAGTTCGTTTTTCTTAAACATTGGTATGAAAATATGGATGTAAAAGGAAGAAGGTATTTTGTAGGGTAGTTGTAAGTTCCTGAATGTGTGGAATGATTTATGTGCAAACATTGTCTTGCCTAATGGAAATAGTCATAATTGCCTAGTTTTCATTAGTCTGAAAAATGTCTTAAAGAAGTATTGGGCTCATCTTAAATCAAGAGCAACAGAAGTCTCTTCAGCTGCTGTTAGAACATGAGTCTGCGCAGCCATAGAGTAGAGATCTGCAGACCCTGCAAGAACAGTTCCTGTCACTGGCCACTGTCAGTGGTCATTAATAATTATAACAATGTAAGAAAACAAGATAATATAGAAGAGTCAAACTTTGAACTTTAAACAAAACATGTTTGCTACATTTTCACAGTCATAAATAGGGCAATGGGGGGGGCGGGGCATAAGAAGTTTTAGAATATGTTTTATGTCATTTAAGAATCTGACTTGCAAGTACCTGAATGGGAGAGAAGTGCTGATTATTACAAAGTAGTGGAGCAAGGAGAGTTGAGGAGTAGTTGGTTTTAAGGGGTTTGTAAAGCTGTGTTGATGTTTTGGGTAATAAAACTAGATTCGGGGTAGAAATGCTTTTTCTACCCACATATTCATAAATTTATGTAAGAAGAAATGCTAGTAAGTGTTAATAACCTGAGAAGCTCTAGCTTTTTCCTTCCTTTTTTTGGGGTAATACCTTCATATGTTAATTTCAGATTTTTTCATGAGCAAAGATGTTCGTGAAACTTAGCCATAAACCATATTCTCTGAATATCAAGTGTCATCCCTAACATTCAGGCTTAGTAACTTAATGTTTATGTGACTTATGTGCTAGCAATGTGGAAGAAATTTTTTATCGAGTAATGTTTGGTGTGTATTATCTTAACATTATTGCTGAATTTTAGAAAGCACTTCTATTTTGGTGACTTTTGGAACACATGGGTAGAGCATTGTCAAGTGGCTTGGTTAGTTTCCATTACCCTTATACAAGTGTTGTCATTCTTTACAATTTGGTGCCTCTTCCCTGACAGCGTGATAGTTTCAGGAGTTGAAGGGAAAGCATTGCATGTTAAAAGCTAAAGTGGACAGAAGTTATCTTTATTTCCCTCTTCTGTACTACTTTACACCTACAGTCACTTATTTTTTTTTTTTTGCAACATTCATTGAAAACTCCACATTATTTCAAACATTATGTTCTTTTTTGACTTATTCATGTTGTCAATGCCTTTATGATAATTTTAAGCTTATTTTTAAATATTTCAAGATTTATTACATTCAAAACTCTTATAAAGCATTTTGTTCATGGTATAATAGTATTTTGATCTGAGTAGTAATAGATTTATTTGTTTAAATATAGATAAAAATTGGTCAGTGTGTGTTCTCCAAAAAAAAACTTCATAATGGGGAAAATCAGAGATTAGACAGGAAAAGAAGATATTGTGGCTAAGATTTGACTGCACTTACGCTTTCATCTCTCTTGCCTTTTTATTCTCTGAGAAGGTCCCTAAAATTGTAGTTAATGCTGCTTTATTATTATGTTCAGTGACTTAACTTCAATGTGTATCTAATATCACTGAACAGTAACTAGGGTCCAAACATTTGCTCATTAACTCCTGAAAGTAGTCTGTTGTGATATGTCACCAAACAAAGGTTTCAAATGTAGAAGCATGAAAGGTTCTTTAATTATTTGATGTGAATTAGTTAAAAGTTCCTTGAAATTTTATTTTGGATGATCTTAACTCACCTTTTTCTAATGAAATTTTTGCTTTCAACTGGTAGTAACTGGTCCTGGGCATTCAGATTTTTATATTTATGTATGTATGCAAGATACACTATTCTCTTTTGAGAAAATGTTGTCTTAGCTAATTTCTGGGATTTGTGAAAGGAAATGTAATATGTTAATAGCTATTATTGGCACTCTATGTTACAATATTAAGGATCTAAATAGATTCCCACTTAGCCACTATGCTTTTCTTAAGCATAATTCATCTCTACGTAAATATCCCATATGAAAGAAAATTTAGAGCCCTCCATTTAAAAAAGCTTTCTTGCTCTGCATAAAACTTGAAAATAATTAATTTCAAAGTTATATTGATATTAAAACATAGATTCAGTCTTGTCTTAAAAGTGTATTACAATTTATTTCTTGCCATTTTTGTGTAAAATTTACAGAAAGAGTGTTACACCGTGCGCTCCACAGGTAATGTCTCATTACTCTAAGGCTCTCTCTCTTTCTTTGCCTTTATCTCTTTAATTCTGTTGTTATGTGCATTGAAACATTTTAAGAAAAAAAAAACTTTCTGCTTTATCTGTATAGCAGCAGTACATGTAAAACAAGTGCATTTTATTTTTCATGGTTAATCCTGGGAACTATATTTTAACTTCAGTGGCTTGTTTCCACCAAGTTCCTGTACATCTTCTGGTGGGGGAGTGGGGTTATTAGTTTATAGTATGGTTTTAGTTCTCATTTCAGTGTGGAATTAGTCATTTCTGTATAAGGGCAAAAGGTTCTCTGATAATGGTATAAAACTATAGATTGTTTTTGGAGTAGCAGTGACACTTGTCAATTTCTAGGATTTATAAGGCTTAAATACCTTGCACACATGTTTTTTAAAGTAGATTCAGGGGTCGGGAAAACTGAAAAATCACTGTCTTTAAGTACAAGAGAAAAATGGAAATGCATAAATATTGAAAGGTTTTATAATTTGAAATGTTCTTTGTGGTTTTTTCTTTTTTAGGTATGTTTTCATAAGCATATATAAATTTAAACATTTTTGATAGCCTCTGGCCTTAACTTACTGAGCATGTGTCACCATTGCATAGCTCTTTAAACAGCCGCTTTTAAGATCAATGCAATTTTTTTTTAATTGAAGGTTTTGAAAGATTAAGAGTTAGTGAGATGAGCTCTCTGCCTCTTTTAGTAGAATTGAATAGTCTGGACTGTGAATATTATTTCTCTCGGCCCTTTTGTAACCCTCTTTGGCTAATGTCCTCTGTTCATCCACGTATTAGCCAAGTGCCAGTAACCCTGCTTTACATTGGGATTTCTACTCCTGGAATGTAGGTTGAGAACCCCAGAGGGCTTCTTTTTGTTAAATACTTTTAGTATTCTTAATATGTAATCTAACCCAATTAAAGTGCAGACTTATATTTCTGTATCTTGAGTTGCAGATGCAAGTAATGGACTTTAATCATTCCTATCAGGTTTAGGCACTATGGGCAGGCTGAGTTGTCCTTGAAAGAGTCATTCGTGTCTTCATTTGTTTTCTGCACTACTGCTATAAAGGACCAAGTTTGCCTATTCTTGGCAGTTTTCATTTGAATTAAAAACTAAACTTGAATGTCATAAAGATAGCTATTCCATCCTCAAATTGAGTCTCAAGTAGTATGTTGCTGCATCGCTACACTACTCTGGAATGTTTTATTCCACCATTTTCTCCAAAGGTTTGCCATAAAGTGGTTTTTACAGCCTTTCTATCAGCCAAGATGGCAAATTGAATTGGGCTCTTTATGTTTTAAGAAAAATTTGCAGGCTTTCCCCAATACTGCAGGATCTGTGAGTCATGGGAGAAAGGATCAAAGAAGGAGAAGGAATGTATCTAATCAGGAAACCATACATCGTTTTTACTTCTACATATTTGGGGCTGATCCCTTACACTGTAGAAAAATTTACTTTTTTAAAAGCACTTTTGGCTGGGCGTGGTGGCTCACGCCTATAATCCCAGCACTTTGAGAGGCTGAGGCAGGTGGATCACCTGAGGTCAGGAGTTTGAGACCAGCTTGGCCAACATGGTGAAACCCCGTCTCTACTAAAGTTACAGAAATTAGATGGGCCTGGTGGCGCATGCCTGTAATCCCAGCTACTCAGGAGGCTGAGGCAGGAGAATCACTTGAATCCGGGAGGCAGAGGTTGCATTGAGCCGAGATCGTGCCATCGCACTCTAGCCTGGGCAACAGAGTGAGACTCCATCTCAAAATAAACAAACAAATAAAAATAAAAGCACTCTTTACATCTTTCATATAATAGAGTCACTAGCTTCTGTACCAATTTCTTGTCTTTAGTGTACTTTGGTAAAGTTTTATAATTAAAGCACATTTCTATCTTGAAGTTACCATCCAAGGTGGTTTCTGGATGCTAGTTTAATGGTTTAAATACTAGTGGCTCACTAATTCACTAGATAGTTTTTGTTCTGTTTTCTTTTTGCTGCCTGTTTTTATTTTTATAATTACATTGGCATGAATTTCCACTTTTCAATCTTCTAAGGAATATTTGAGATTTTTGCTTTTAAAACTTAGTATTTCCTTTAAAATTCTGGAACTTCTTAAGTTGACATTTTAATTTTTTTAAATTAAATTCTGTAGTGCTCTTACAGAACCGAATATTCTTAATGTAAGTATAAGCATTACAAATCCTCGTAGAATAAATATTTTTAGCATTGTTACGAAGGTTAAAAACTGGGTTTTGTTCATTTACATGTCTTAAAATTGCCTTAAAATGAATACAGAAATTTATATGGCAGCTTCTAGTACAGTTTACTGCTTTAACATGGCCTGACATCTAGTGATATTTTTCTCTCTTTCAAATTTCTGTTTTCTATCTCTTAAATATCTGTTTCTCATTCTTATAAATCAAGATGCTTGTAGTATATAATTCTGAGACTAATTATCTGCTTTTGAATTTTTTCCACTGCAATTCATATAATGTGAAGATCTGTGAAAATGCTATGGGAAAACTAGCTTGGGTTCAAAATATCTTAACCAAATATACCCTGTAGGCTTCCCAAGAGTGACTGTCTATCAGTTGGTGACTGTAGAAGAAGCCAGTTGGGTGTTTTCTGGGCCAAGGAAATTTAAAATGTCTGTAATGTTATCCATCATTACTTTTTGCTGTCAGAAGGGATGGCAGATTGAAGCTTTTCTCCCTATCGCATTTTCAGAGTTGCTGTGTCAGAGCTTCACCTTGGGTGAAGGAAGATGGGCAGGAATTCTGGAAACAGAACTCCTGAGACCTACCTCTGCCTGCCTAAAAATGTGGACTGACTCAGTATGAGAAATAACAAATAAGAAAACATTTAAGTGTTTGGGGCAAATGTTAATCACACTTTCTTTCCATAGGGCAAATAGGAGGTGCTTTTCTTATTTAATTACGCTGATAAATTTTGAGGGTTTTTTTTTAAGTGTTTTGTTTTGTTGTTTTGGAGTTGAGAGTAACTTTAATTTTTATGTGTATTCATGCTGTGTATTTATGGCTACAAGTCAAACTGATTTCATATGTATGCATACATATAGTCTAATAGAGATGGTTGTAATTCATTATAATCTTGAGTTTTTTAAATTAGTAAGATGGCTACTATTGCTGTTTTGGGGTTTTTAAGGTTAGATATATATCATGTTTAACTTTTTCCCCTATCTTTTTATCTTTACTTCTTTGTTCTCTACATGCTGTGTTTAAACCTTTCTGCTCTCTTCACCTGAACACATCGTGTTTGACATCATCTTTGTGTTGATGTTTATTACATAGTACCACAAAGCCTGCTCCACACCTGGATGGGTAAGAGTTACATTCTTACTACATTGGGGAAGTGTTTGGGTGGCCAGCCATAAAGAGAGATTGGACCATGGTTGAGCCCTCAAGGGAGCACTCTTGATGTCTGGCTTAATCTCATAGCAAAAGCTATTCCTTAGGATCACAGAATATACTTGTTTTGAGACCCCATGGCTCTCATGTGACTGAAGGAGTCAATCTGTGCTCATGGATGGGCTTCTCAGCAATATAATTCTTTTTATTTTTTTTTTTCTCTTCAGTTTTCCAAAATGGGTCAGATAGTAAGCAGTACAATATCATGTGTCCCTGTAAGGAAGGTTCCCAAGTACCAAGCGAAATCTGAATGTTACCAGACTCTTTACCCTATAATGGTTAAGAACCATTGTTTTAAAGGCAGAAAACTGAGGCCCAGTTTGCATAATCGTTTCCTTTTATGAAGCAGATTTCAAGTTCTCATTCCATTCTAGTTGCTTCATACAACAAACAGTTTGGTTTTATTTTCAGGTGTGTGGACATGTCATTGATTACAGTTAATTGTCTTGATTACTGTTTATAGCTTAATTATCAAACCAGTTGTTTCTTGAATTTGTATTATGACAGGGTGCATGTCGTCTTTGGACTGGTTATTTCTGGTTTTGAAGTAATCGAACAAATTGAAAATCTGAAGACCGATGCTGCAAGCAGACCATATGCAGATGTGCGAGTTATTGACTGTGGAGTACTTGCCACAAAATCAATAAAAGATGGTAAGAACTTTTTTGACAGTAGATGAAGCTAAGATGCAGGTAAAGCATTGCTGAAGACTGTAACTAGATTTGAGTAGTGGAACTAGTGGTATAGCAATAGCCCTTGGTGCCCCGAATCATACCCTACATGTTTAATCTTTTAGCATATCTTGTCAGATCTTACTTTTTCTTACTTCCTTGCCACCAGCCTTATCCACACCACCAGTATTTTGTGTCTGAATTATTGCCGTAGCGTCGTAACTGTTTACCTTGCCTCCGTTCTATAATCTTTTGTCAGCAGCAATAGCCTCCTAACTGGTCTCATTGCTTATATCCTAGGCCTGCTGTGGTCTGTCCTTAACAGCAACCAGAGTGATCCCTTTGAACCATAGTTTGCATTCATGTCACGCCTGCACAGAACCCTCCAAGGACTCCCTTCTTCAATCATCCAAAGCAGAAGTCTTTATGGTGGTCTCTAAGGCCCTGACTGGTCTGGCTCTCTGCTGTCTCTCTAAACTCTTTTCCCTTATTCATTGCCTTCCAGGCACATTGACCTTTTTTCAGACATGCCAACCACTCAGGGACTTTGTGCTGCCTATTCTCTTTGTCCGGAACACCCTTTGTTAAGATATCTGCATGACACTGTCCCTTGCTGTTAAGTCTCTGTTCAAATGTTATGTTAAACTACCCCTAGTCTTCCTATTCCCTTTACACTGCTTTGTTTTTCTGTCTTAGCACTTATCATTTGTCATATTATGCAATTCTTTTTTTTTTTTTTTTTTTTTTTTGAGACAAGAGTCTTGCTCTGTCACCCAGGCTGGAGTGCAGTGGCACTATCTCGGCTCACTGCAACCTCTGCCTCCTGGGTTCAAGTGATTCTCCTGCCTCAGCCTCTGGAGTAGCTGGGATTATAGGGATGCACCACCATGCCTGGCTAATTTTTGTTATTTTTAGTAGAGACATGGTTTCACCATGTTGGCCAGGCTGGTCTTGTACTCCTGACCTCAAGTGATTTGCTCACCTTGGCCTCCCACAGTGTTAGGATTACAGATATGAGTCACTGCACCGGGCCTATTTCTTGTTACTTGACCCAACAAGAATATAGGCTTCATAAAGACAAGGGACTTACTACCTTACAATCTTGCCAGTAATTTTATTATAAACTTGAAAAAAACTGTCTACATTTCATTTTTTGTTTGCTGTATGTAAAGCATATTTTATGATATTCAGTAATCACATTTTTTACTCTGAAAGGTAGGCACTGAATTTAGTACTAATGTTTTTATTAATGTTTCTTAAAAGTTTTTGAGAAAAAAAGGAAGAAACCAACTCATTCAGAAGGCTCGGATTCCTCTTCCAATTCCTCTTCTTCTTCAGAATCATCTTCAGAAAGTGAAATTGAACATGAGAGAAGCAGAAGGAGGAAACATAAGAGGAGGCCAAAAGTTAAACATTCTAAAAAGAGGCGAAAGGAAGCAAGCAGTTCAGAAGAGCCAAGGAATAAACATGTAATGAACCCAAAAGGGTACGTGTAAAACACCAATGTACTCTTACCTAAAAACAAACACTCTGGAATGGGAAAAGTATGTATAATTCTATAAACTCAATTTTATTACCTGTTATTGAAAAAGGATAGCATTTTTTAAACTTTAAATTGAAATCTGGCAAATCTAGGAGTAGGTAGCATAGGCATTTCATTTCAAAGATTTGTGTGTTTTCAGTTTTCGGGTGAAAATAGTCCTAAGAACTCTTTTTTTAAGAGATAGGGTCTTGCTCTGTTATCCAGGCTGGAATACAGTGGCACAATTATAGCTCACTGCATCTTCCACCTCCTGGGCTCAAGAGATCTTTCTGCGTCAGCCTCCTGAGTAGCTAGGACTACGGGCGTATACCACTATGCTTGGCTAATTTTTAAATTTTTTGTAGAGACAGGGTCTTCCGCTATGTTGACCAGGCTGGTCTCTGACTCCTGTCCTCAAGCAATCCTCCCACCTAAGACCCCTAAAGTACTGGGATTACAGGTGTGAGCCACAATGCCTGGCCTCCTGGAACTCTTAAAATAAAAAAGTTAGGATCATTTAACAATTTTCCTATCAAAATTCTAGTCTTTGGGTTTTTCACTGGGTTGATATTGTTCTCTTTGTGAAAATCATATAACTCCTTTGAGTGAGACTTGTAAGCTATCGTTAATTATGCTGTTGTTTTAGTAACTAATTTTATGTGCTTTTATTATGAAATGCAAATATTATACATTTTAATCAGTGACTTGGTTTGTTCTAAGTCACTCTGAGAGGAGTGATACCAATGAAAAAAGGTCAGTTGATTCCAGTGCTAAAAGGGAAAAACCTGTGGTCCGCCCAGAAGAGATTCCTCCAGTGCCTGAGAACCGATTTTTACTGAGAAGAGATATGCCTGTTGTTACTGCAGAACCTGAACCGTAAGTAGGATGACTAAACTATTTATTTTTATTTCTCCGATAACACAGTTCCGTCAGCTCATTGCATTCCACACTCATGTATGGAACATGATCCATGTTTGAAGCACATTGAAAGATAGTATGGGAGTATTAGATTAATGAATGATACGTAGGAAATATGGGGGATACCAGATTATTGAGTGATACGTACCCTACCTTTCAGAATTCACATTCTAGTAGGGAGAGGAGGTTGGGCAAGTTGGTCAGGGAAGCCCTTATTGGTGATCTGGAAAGATTTTATTCCTGATCTTCTTGCCTTTGCCTTTTATTAGAGAGGTGAGGTTTTAGTTATCAGAATAGAGAGTTAGTTGAATTCTTTGGATCCATTTGAGTGATGAAGCATGGGTTCCGATTTGAATAGTGCATAATTAATTGCATGATGATTGGAGATACAATTTAGTATCATAAATAAGTTACTTTTGTTAACTTGTTCAACAATTACTTCCTGCATTGGAAAAGTGAATGTGTCGCTTTAGATTTGGTCTGAGAAAATAGTATTTAATGTATTTTGTGTGTTAGACTCAAGTTTAGAATTATTGAAAGAAAATGTTTCATGAACAGAAATATCATAATGGCTGGTGTCATTGATAAGTTCCCTATGAAGAGTTATTTTGAAAGCTGAAAAGTATAAGAGTCCTTATTTATAATTAGCTCTCTGCATAAAGTTATCATTTAGTTCATTAAATATTTTTTAAAGCCTGATATTGTCTTGTTTTAAAAAGCTATTGCAAAATGGCATGTATCTTTGAATTAATAGCTTAACATAATGTGTTTTCATTATTAAAAATTCTAGCTTCTTTGCTTATTTTTAATTTTCATCACAATCTTCTTTTCCTAGGAAGATTCCTGATGTTGCACCCATTGTAAGTGATCAGAAACCATCTGTATCAAAGTCTGGACGGAAGATTAAAGGAAGGGGCACAATTGTATGTGTGATAAGACTTTTTTTGAAATTATGTATCTAATAAAAAATTTTTACCTATTTTCAAAGTCCTAGCTTTAATTTTAGATATAATACAAAATCTGTTCAGGGAACTAATTGTATTTTCCATGGTTATGGGAAGGTATTGCTGTTAGATCAAAGTATACTGCTGTGTTTGAATGGGTTTAATTGAGTATGAAAGGAGGAACATGTGAAACCATCAGTGAGTATGCTGAGAAATCATTAAGACTTTAAAGAGGAAAATTTTATGTGGATTACAGGTGAATCTCAGCCTTGCCCATCTCTTTTAATGCCTTGTTTGAAATAACTTCGCCTGAACCTAAAATAAAAGTTAAAAACTAAAAAAAAAAAAAAAAAAAGAACTTTAGACCATCCTTTTGGTAACTTCAATCATTACCTTTGATGGGATGATCTGAGATTGGGTCTTTTACTTAACTCTGTCACATAGCAGACTGTCGTGGAGAGGCATTTTTTAAAATACTATTGTTTTTGTTTTTAAAGCGCTATCACACACCTCCAAGATCAAGATCCTGTTCTGAGTCAGATGATGATGACAGCAGTGAAACTCCTCCTCACTGGAAAGAGGAAATGCAGAGATTAAGAGCATATAGACCACCTAGTGGAGAAAAATGGAGTAAAGGAGATAAGTAAGAATTTTGAGTATAAGCACAATCCTGTGTCTGTTATATTTTAAATGTTAAAGGGATTGGATACAATTCTGGACTTTTCATTAAAGATTCAGTGAAAGATTCACAGTCAGACTGTGACCAAAGGAAATACATTTGGGACTACTTGATGAAAGTAGTACTGTTAACTAGTTGG
The DNA here is from genome assembly GCF_028858775.2 of Pan troglodytes. Classification (NCBI taxonomy): domain Eukaryota; kingdom Metazoa; phylum Chordata; class Mammalia; order Primates; family Hominidae; genus Pan; species Pan troglodytes. Next base: position 46,648,953 of record NC_086015.1, read on the forward strand.
GCTTTTAAATCAAAATCCTGTTTTCCTTAACAAAAACTATAAGCCTGTGTCTTTTAATGACCTCTTAGTCAATTTTAGAAATAATTAGGATTTAGAGACCGGGCGTGGTGGCTCACACTTGTCATCCCAGCACTTTGGGAGGCTGAGGCAGGCGGATCACGAGGTCAGGAGATTGGGACCACGGTGAAACCCCATCTCTACTAAAAATACAAAAAATTAGCCGGGCGTGGTGGCGGGTGCCTGTAGTCCCAGCTACTTAGAGAGGCTGAGGCAGGAGAATGGTGTGAACCCGGGAGGTGGAGCTTGCAGTGAGCTGAGATCGTGCCACTGCACTCCAGCCTGGGTGACAGAGCGAGACTCTGTCTCAAAAAATAATAATAATAATTAGGACTTAGAAATTATATAGCAGATTCTGTCCTAGCCAGCCAGGTCACTGATGAGTTCATTGGTAAATAGGAAAACCTGCACTCGGTGTTCATGTTGACTTTTGATCGCAGAGACTTGCTTTTTTAGAAGTGTACACATCTCTTACCTTCAGTGATGTCCCACAGTTGAATATTTATTTTAGGAAGGGGATAGGCCCCAGAATAGCTAGTGAAAAATATACTAATGGGACCCTGTGTAATCCTCCATGGTAGTATTCTCTTTTTCTCTGGGGACATCCTGCAGAGTGGTTTGGAATTGTGAAAAGGAGGAAAAGGAATGCATCTGCTGTATAGAAGCGGCTCAGACACAGTGGTGCTGAGGACTTTCAATTCTGAGCCTTGACATTAACACTCAGATTGTAAAGCCTGTATCTGTTTTCGTGTACTTTTTCCTCAATTTCTGTTTTAAGTAGTTTACAGTCTTAGGGGAAATCTGGATTACCTGTCTGAGGTGGAGAAAAAACAAGCTTCATGTTAGTTTCAAGCAGCTATCCTGCATCTTCAGAAAATCAACAGATTGTTTGAGACCTTGGTTTGACTCACCCTCAAAAACTGTTCCTAGAGGCAGAGGGTTGTGAGCAGATAACAGCCAGGAACTCTTGTGATTTGAGTTCAGCAGTGTTCTTGTGATTAGTTGGTTTGGTTTTCAAAAACATTTCCTAACAAATGTAAGGTTCTTTGCTTAGCTTAAAAAAAAATCCTTTTGTAAGTGAATTTGTTAGTAGTTCTTAGTGTGTGTCTCTGAAAGTATAACAAGACCAGGCCTATAACTCTGATTCACGCTTCCTGCGTGTGCTTAAAGTGTTAATGGGGTCAAGAACTTTGTTATTAACAAAGCTGTGTCTTAAGGTGTAGAAAACATGCTTATACATAACCGCATGAATATTATGTCCTTTCTATAGGTTAAGTGACCCCTGTTCAAGCCGATGGGATGAAAGAAGCTTGTCTCAGAGATCCAGATCATGGTCCTATAATGGATATTATTCAGACCTTAGTACAGCAAGACACTCTGATGGCCACCATAAAAAACGCAGAAAAGAAAAAAAGGTTAAGCATAAAAAGAAAGGGAAAAAGCAGAAACACTGCAGAAGACACAAACAAACAAAGAAGAGAAGGATTCTTATACCGTCTGACATAGAATCCTCAAAATCTTCCACTCGAAGAATGAAATCCTCTTGTGATAGAGAAAGGAGTTCTCGTTCTTCCTCATTGTCGTCTCATCACTCATCAAAGAGAGACTGGTCTAAATCTGATAAGGATGTCCAGAGCTCTTTAACCCATTCCAGCAGAGACTCATACAGATCAAAATCTCACTCACGGTCTTATTCTAGAGGAAGCTCAAGATCAAGGACTGCGTCAAAGTCCTCATCACATTCTCGAAGTAGATCAAAGTCCAGATCTAGTTCCAAGTCTGGGCACCGAAAGAGAGCATCAAAATCACCAAGAAAAACAGCTTCTCAGTTAAGTGAAAATAAACCAGTTAAAACAGAACCTTTAAGAGCAACCATGGCACAAAATGAAAATGTAGTAGTACAACCAGTTGTAGCAGAAAATATTCCTGTAATACCACTGAGTGACAGTCCCCCCCCTTCAAGATGGAAGCCTGGACAGAAACCTTGGAAGCCCTCTTATGAGCGAATTCAGGAAATGAAAGCTAAAACAACCCATTTGCTACCCATCCAAAGCACTTACAGTTTAGCAAATATTAAAGAGACTGGTAGCTCATCATCCTACCATAAAAGAGAAAAAAATTCAGAAAGTGATCAGAGCACTTATTCAAAATACAGTGATAGAAGTTCAGAAAGCTCACCAAGGTCAAGGAGCAGATCTTCTAGGAGTAGATCTTATTCCAGATCATATACAAGATCACGTAGTCTAGCTAGTTCACATTCAAGGTCTAGGTCTCCATCATCTAGATCTCATTCACGAAATAAATACAGTGATCATTCACAGTGTAGTAGATCATCTTCATATACTTCTATTAGCAGTGATGATGGAAGGCGAGCTAAGAGGAGACTTAGATCCAGTGGGAAAAAAAATAGTGTTTCACATAAAAAGCATAGCAGCAGCTCTGAAAAGACACTTCACAGTAAATATGTCAAAGGTAGAGACAGGTCTTCATGTGTGAGAAAGTATAGCGAGAGCAGATCATCTTTAGATTATTCTTCAGACAGTGAGCAGTCAAGTGTTCAGGCCACACAGTCAGCCCAGGAAAAAGAGAAGCAGGGCCAAATGGAAAGAACACATAATAAACAAGAAAAAAACAGAGGTGAAGAAAAATCCAAGTCTGAACGGGAATGCCCTCATTCAAAAAAAAGAACTTCGAAAGAGAATCTTTCTGATCACCTTAGAAATGGCAGTAAGCCCAAAAGGAAGAATTATGCTGGTAGTAAATGGGACTCTGAGTCAAATTCAGAACGAGATGTAACTAAAAACAGTAAAAATGACTCCCATCCATCCTCTGACAAGGAGGAAGGTGAGGCCACATCCGATTCTGAATCAGAGGTTAGTGAAATTCACATCAAAGTCAAACCCACAACCAGGTCGTCCACAAATACTTCACTGCCTGATGATAATGGTGCTTGGAAATCAAGCAAACAGCGCACATCAACTTCTGACTCTGAGGGGTCCTGTTCCAATTGGGAAAACAATAGGGGAAAGCCACAAAAGCACAAACATGGGTCAAAGGAAAGTCTTAAAAGAGAACACACCAAAAAAGTGAAAGAGAAATTGAAAGGGAAAAAAGACAAAAAGCATAAGGCTCCAAAACGAAAGCAAGCATTTCACTGGCAGCCTCCACTAGAATTTGGTGAAGAGGAGGAGGAGGAGATTGATGACAAGCAAGTTACTCCGGAATCAAAAGAGAAAAAAGTTTCTGAAAACAATGAAACCATAAAAGATAATATTCTAAAAACTGAGAAATCCAGTGAAGAGGACAACCTTTCAGGTAAACATAATACAGTGACTGTTTCATCAGATCTTGATCAGTTTACTAAAGATGATAGTAAACTCAGTATTTCTCCCACAGCTTTAAATACTGAGGAAAATGTGGCCTGTTTACAAAACATTCAGCACGTTGAAGAAAGTGTTCCCAATGGAGTGGAAGATGTGCTTCAAACAGATGACAACATGGAGATCTGTACTCCTGATAGGAGTTCCCCAGCAAAAGTAGAGGAGACTTCCCCTCTAGGAAATGCACGGCTTGATACCCCAGATATAAACATTGTTTTGAAGCAGGATATGGCAGCGGAACATCCTCAAGCAGAGGTAGTAAAACAGGAAAGCAGCATGTCCGAAAGTAAAGTGTTGGGTGAAGTGGGGAAACAGGACAGCAGCTCTGCTAGCTTGGCTAGTGCTGGAGAAAGTACTGGGAAGAAGGAGGTGGCTGAGAAGAGCCAGATCAACCTCATTGATAAGAAATGGAAGCCCCTGCAAGGTGTGGGGAACCTGGCAGCACCTAATGCCACATCCAGTGCTGTGGAAGTTAAGGTGTTGACCACTGTGCCTGAAATGAAACCACAAGGCTTGAGAATAGAAATTAAAAGCAAAAATAAAGTTCGGCCTGGGTCTCTCTTTGATGAAGTAAGAAAGACAGCACGCTTAAACCGTAGACCAAGAAATCAGGAGAGTTCAAGTGATGAGCAGACGCCTAGTCGGGATGATGATAGCCAGTCCAGGAGTCCAAGTAGATCTCGAAGTAAATCTGAAACCAAATCAAGACACAGAACAAGGTCTGTCTCCTATAGTCACTCAAGAAGTCGATCGAGAAGTTCCACATCATCTTATCGGTGAGCAATATTCTCTTTCCTTTCTTCTCCCAAGGAGAGTCTGTTATTGTTTAGCTTGGAAGAATATCAGGATTAGGGACAGAATCACTATTTTCAAATATCTGAAAGGAATAAGAAGTCTTGTTTTGTGTGATTCAGAGAGTAGCTTGAAAACTTAGGGAGAGGGAATTTCAGGAGGAGAAATTTGGGCTGGGTTTACAAAACTCTATTACTATCAGTTTAAAGCTCTCTGTCACTAGAAATGAGTTCCCATGATAGGTGGTAAATTCTCCATCTTTAAAGGTGTGAGGCTGCTTCTTGCCAGTCAAGTGATGCCTTAGAAGGGAATCCTGAATTGACAGAATATATAGAATTTGCAGATCATTAATCTAACCTTCCATTTCACACATGTGGAAGGTGAGGGCCAGAGAGACAAAGTTACCTGCCCAAGACATGCATCTTAGTTTAGATGGGGGATAGGGATAAAAATGATCATCTTTAGATTTTTGTTGTTTGAAAAGCAATATAAGAATTTAAAACACCTTTTTCTCATCTTTGTCACTCTGCACCTTCATGAAAAGATTTTTTGTTATTGTTATAAATTGCATCATAACTTGTCAGCATAGAATGGATAACAGAGATGAGAATTAAAAACTAAAAATATTTGTGATGGTAATAGGAAGTTAGTAAGCAGTTGTGTTGCATTCTTTTTCTTGTAAATATTTTATGGTTTTACCTGTTTCTTAATTATTCATATCCCTTATTTTATTGTGCTTGATATTCATCATTTGAACTGAAAATACCACAAGAATCTTTGACATTTGTTTCCTTTCTAGTTATTCATCAGTCTTTCTTCCCTTGCCTACCCAGACTTCCTAAAAAAGGAACTGCCACGTGCCATCTATACTCGGTCTCCCATTTTCTCCTCGGCTGTGTGCTTGCTGCCTTCTGTGCCTTCCCCTCCCCGCATCTCTTAGTTTACTGACTAAGACTTTCAGGTACTTCTGATGGCCAGTACCATGGCATATGTTCAGCCTCACTTCTGGAGCCCTCTGCTAGCTCTCCTTTCTCCCACTCAGGCCATTTCGTCCTTGTGTTCTAGGCTTCTCTTCCTCCTCATGGCCTTTTCTCTCTGAGTTCCTGTTGATAGATGCAGTTGCCTATTGAGCGACTCCAGCTTCCTGTCTGCTTATGGTCTGCCTTAACCATTTACACAGAGACAGCTCTGAGCTATTCGTGATGCTGGCCACTCTTCGCATTTACCTTCCCACCTCTGCCTTGGAGTGGGTGGTATTTCAGTTTGTAATGAAGACAGCAAGGCGTAGAAAGGCTAAGGGGCTTGTTCTAGGCTATGCAGCTAACAGGTAGTAGACTGAGATGGATAAGCCTGGGTGCTGCCCTGCCTCCCTGTTTTGGTTACCTGCCTGGGCCTGACACCCCCATTAGGCTGTGAACTCCTTGAAGTCAGGAACTGTGTGTTACTCATCGTTCAGTCACCTCACAGGGTCTGGCTTTATTATTTTTGGTTGAATAAATGACTACAATCTTATTAGAACATAACGTATTCATTTTCTTGCAGATATACTGGAAGCAGGTCATGTCTTCCAAAACATAGTGCATACTGAATAAAACCTATGGTGATATTACATAATGTCACCTGTACACAGAGGTATTGTTCTGTTCCTGAACGACAGGCCTAAAGTAGGGGAGAAGGGTGGGGAGCCAAGTGAATGCAGAGGGGCAGAATTGTACTGCTTACATTTTTGCTTGTTTTATTAAGTATTAGACATAAAAAATGATAAAATTATAAAAAGCTATATAATACATACTCATGTACCTGCCATCTAGCTTAAAAAATAGATCTTTGGGCCGGGTGTGGTGGCTCACGCCTGTAATCCCAGTACTTTTGGAGGCCAAGGTGGGCAGATCACAAGGTCAGGAGTTCAACACCAGCCTAACCAACATGGTGAAACCCTGTCTCTACTAAAAATACAAAAATTAGCCGGGCGTGGTAGTGCGCGTCTGTAATCCCAGCTACTCAGGAGGCTGAGGCAGGAGAATTGCTTGAACCTGGGAAGCAGAGGTTGCAGTGAGCCAAGATCGCGCCACTGCACTCCAGCCTGGGCGACAGAGCAAGACTCCTAAAAAAAAAAGAAAAAAAAATAGAGCTTTGATGTACCAGTGCCACCCCTAGGTGCACACCTATGTCCCAAAGTTAACCATTATTCTAAACTTTGGTTATAATTTTGTTGTCTTTCTTTATAGCTTTACCCCAAGTGTTTCTATCTTTATACAATGTCATGTTTGCACTTTTTATAAGTTAAATACTTTTATATATATAGATGTTCTACATTTGCCTTCTTCATTCAACATTGTGTTCTAGAGATATATCCTTGCTGAAACATGTAGCTATAGTTCATTTTCTTCAGAATATTTCATTATATATCTCTACCTTAATTTTTTTTAACCCATTCTACCATTAGTGGAGATTTGGTTTATTTTCTTCTCAGTGTTATTGGTGTTATAAATCAGGCTTCTATGAACATACTTGTGCCAATCTTTTCTTGTTTTTCTGTATTTTCTTCTGTTTGATTTTAACCATGATTGTTTTGAGATTTCCTCATTAGCTGACACTGTCATATCCACTGTGAGGAGTTTGTGAGAGGCCTTTCTTCTTGTTGTGTTTTCCCCTTCCTGCCCTACCAGTAATTAATTTTAATACCATGATGAGTCAACATAATTATATATTTTTTCAATTGCTTTAATTGTAGATCAAGAAGCTACTCTAGAAGTCGGAGCAGAGGATGGTACAGCAGAGGCCGAACCAGAAGCCGGAGCAGTTCCTACCGGAGTTACAAAAGTCACAGGTGAGCTTGTGATCTCGCCCTGTGATGTGGTCTCCATCATGTCCGCTTTTTAAGGCTACATAGGCAGAGGGGGTAGTTGTTGAGAAGAATCATGTCATTACTGAATATACTACTGGCCTATTTTCTCATGTAGTTTTTTCTATGTAAGAGCTGTGGAATTCTTGACTATTCCTCTGTTGGGATCTTATCAGAGTGAGGCAAGTGGAGCAGTAGAAATATTTAAGAAGCCTTGACCCCTACCTCCACCTCCCCCACATGCATCTTCCTTAACCTAAGTTTTACACCTGCATTCACCTCTTGACATGGGTTAGAGATTGGGATAGGAAGATTGTAGAGAGGGGACCAAGAGGAAGAAGTATATATATGGTGGGAAGGGTGGCCCCAGATTTCTAGTTCTCCTAGCTTCTTTCCCTCTTTGGCATCTGAGGTATTTTCTACTGCTGTCACTTCACTTCACTTACAAAGGTCCTACCTGTACAGACCTTTCCCCTAACTCCACCCAGTTTAGAGCCTCCCTAGTGACTTTATATGCATCTCAGAGAAGAACTGCATAAAACTTGATCTTATGAAATCCAATAGGCTTTTTAAAAAATCCAATATACTTTTGATATGAAAACAAAACAAATGTAGCTGTGGGATTTCACTGTATTTTCACCTTGATGGGCAAATAAATGTCTAGATATTTGGTATAGCCTGTCCTGCCCTGATCTGTAAGATGATGGTCCTTCATGTGATTAATATTAGGACGTCCAGCAGGAGCAGATCCAGGAGCAGCTCATATGATCCCCACAGTCGATCCAGGTATGAACAGGGATTGGGAAACCACCAGTGGGGCAGAACTGAAAGATCTTGTTTTGTAAACTGTTTGTTCAAAGTGGTATTTTATTGAGTAACTAAATGCATATATTTGTCTCCTGAAACCATACCTTTTCTAAATGAGGTCTGTTCGACAAGTTTTATCTGTTGGCCCATTGTACTCCAGTGTCAAAAATGACAATATCAAATTGTAATGGCAGGTATTTATTGAATATAATTGCCTACAGAGATCCACCAGGTTCAAACTAACTCGTTAACTTTGTGATATTTTTCAATGCAGAAAAGAAATTAACATTTTTCTCTTTAATTATGGTAAGTCTCATTTGGGGCAATTGTTAAATGTTTCCAGTACTTGTTTTGGAAATATATCCTCATGCTGTCACCTAGTGCCCATGTTCTAAGCTAGAACACTCCTGAGATCCTAAAAAGAAATAGGAACATATAAGTATCTGAGTGGGAAAATTTAGTGTTTGTTGTTGCCGTTAAAGCAGGTCCTACACCTACGATAGCTACTATAGCAGGAGTCGGAGTCGAAGTAGAAGCCAGAGAAGTGACAGTTACCACCGAGGCAGAAGTTATAATCGGCGGTCCAGGTGGGTCTCTCTCCTTTATCGTCCTTTATCGCACTGTAGGCCACGATGGGCACTTGATGTGGGAGGGTGATGGGCTGCTAGTGGAAGAGAAAGTGGTATAATCTTCCAAGGACAGAAATACTTCTTCCTTTAAATCTGAACAACCCACAAGCAGCCACTAAAAGTGGCTTTTATATTAAGAGTTGCCAGGTAATATTTGTTGGTTATTATTAATGTTTGAATCTAAAATGGGTTTCTAAATATTCACATATCTTGGACAGACCTTTCTTTTGGAAAGAAAGAAGGCCACCCAAACCATGGCCACTTGCTTAAATAGAACTACTTGCTAGCAGTAGCCAGTTTCTCATTTTTTTAAAATAAAAAAATACATAATATCATTTGCTTCAGCAGCAGGATTGAGGTTTATATGTTGTCAATTATTTAGTAAAATACATTTTTTATGTATTATATGTATTATGTTTAACATATTTTGGCTTCTGCAAAAGTCTTTATGTTAACTTTTGTACTGTCCTTTTCTGGTGGCTTCTGGTCTTGCCTTCCCCTGTCCATTGCAACTGCAATGATGCTTGTAAATATCAGTCTGATCTGGATACTCCCTTGCTTGAAACTCTTCAAGGACTCCCTACTGCTTTCATGATCAGGTCCAGCCTCCTCAGCACCAACTCCAGCTCACACTCTTTCTGGCTTCCCTCCTTTAAAGTGTTGGGACTTTTCCTTCTGCCTGGAGACACACGTGTCCTCTTCACCATCTCCCCTTTTGCCACTTGAAATGGCCAGTTCCCATCTACCCTGCAGATCTCCACTGTCCCTGGGCAGCCCTCCCTGATGCCTAATCCTAGGATACAGTCCCTCCCATGTGCCTCTAAGACAGCCTTTGCTCCTACTGTGGCTCCCCTTGCTCCTAAATTACTTGTCTTGCTGACTATTCTATTCTGTCCCTGAACCCCAGAGAACTATACTTGGTTTTGTGTGTGTGTGTGTGTGTGTGTGTGTGTGTGTGTGTGTGTGTGTGTGTGTATGTATGTGTTCCCAGCATCTTGCAAAATGCCTGGCTCACAGTGAATGTTTTTCAAAATAACTGAATGGGACCCATGACCAGGTCCTCTTGACTCAATATCCCAGTGGTCCTGTTCATGCCCAGGGCCACCCCCACCCCTCATTGGACCCCATTTTGGTTTCCATTCCTTGAATGAAACTATTTGTGCACCTTTTCCCCATTACTTTTCTCAGGTAATCTATTCAAATATTGATACTCATTTTGGGTAATATGGGGAAACTATTCTGCTCATTGGTTTTTTGTTTTTGTGGTCCCAGCATTTGCATGAATGAATTTCACACAAATTTCCTAAGATGTGATGTTTATTTATTTTATCTTAATCTTGACATTACTACAACTTGTCATTTAAAACAGCTTCGAAAAGTCCATAGTGTGAGTCGGGCACGGTGGCTCACGCCTGTAATCCCAGCACTTTGGGAGGCTGAGGCAGGTGGATCGTCTGAGGTCAGGAGTTGAAGACCAGCCTGGCCAACATAGTGAAACCCCGTCTCTACTAAATACAAAAAATTAGCTGGGCGTGGTGGCGGGCACCTGTAATTGCAGCTACTAGGGAGGCTGAGGCAGGAGAATCACTTGAACCCGGGAGGTGGAGGTTGCAGTGAGTTGAGAGCATGCCGTTGCACTCCAACCTGGGCAAAAAGAGTGAAACTCCATCTCAAAAAGAAAAAGAAAAGTCCATGGTGTTGCCATAGTCAGTACCCTACCTCTGTGTTATGCTGCATCAATAGTGCATCAGTTATATGAGTGGCTTGAAAACACTATTGATGTTTTCAAGCCACTCATATAAAAAACAAGCTATAAGAGGAATTCAAAGATTTTACAGTTACAAGGTTTTTATATATTTTGTTTTGTTATTACAGGAGTTGTAGATCTTATGGCTCTGACAGTGAAAGTGACCGAAGTTACTCTCATCACCGGAGCCCCAGTGAGAGCAGCAGATATAGTTGAAAACGTCCGGATACAAATTATATCTTATTTGTAAATATCTGGCAACTTAGCTTAAGAAATGTAATGACAGTCTGTTGTTCTATTTCAATATCAGAGGTGAATTTCAAATATAGACACTTCTTAATTGTTACTGGTTCATTTACATGTGGGGAGAAGAATTTAAAATACAGATATGTCTCCTAAAAATATTTTTATGCCACATTTTACAGTAGCCAACTATGGAAATGAATTTCATTTTCTTGAATCAAGAAATCGTGAAATTTATCTATGTATAATTTGCAATATTATTTTAAGTCTATTTCACTCTATCTTACGTATCCCTTAGAATACAGATTCTTTTTGCCTGTTTTTCCAGTTTTAGCATATATGCTGCCAAGCATAGAACTGTGAAGGAGAACTGTTAAAGGCGGCCAAATATTTATATACTGATTACATAGAGTCTTGTACATATGTGCTCTAAAAACAAACCACCCAGAATTGATACTGTTGGTAACCAGGAGTATAAGGCAGTGGCTCTGGGGTTCTTAATTCATTCCTAACTTCTTTGATACTTCACAGGATTAGGAAAGTGGTCATCATACATCCCACACAGTCTGTATTACCTCAGGCTTGTGGGCAAGGTTAGGAAGAATCAATCAGCCTTAACTATAAATACCTGCACTGTCTCTGAGGACTTACTATTTTATGTTCTTTTTAATCAATACCAATCAGAAGTTTAGGTTATAAAAACAATTCTACTTCATGCTTTGGTGCTTGGTAATTTTTGGTGCGTCTTTAAGCATTACTCTTATATATCATATATTAAAATACCATAAAAGAGAAAAATGAAATTCAAAAAAAATCACTGGCACCAAAAATGGTTTATTCTGAGCTGTCTTCACTTTGACTATTTGGGGGGCTTCTCTCAAGTACAGATGTGGGTTGGGGTCCCCTGGAGCAGGCAGGATTGGCAGTAAGAGATATTGGCCACTCAAGTCTGCTGTGTGTGTGTGCCTCTGGAAGAGTGAAGAATGGACTTCAAAAGTAACATCAAAAATCTAACTGCCACCATCCTGGAGACATTTTGCAGGGCTTTCCTTTCAAGTCTTTCAAGTACAGGATATTACCACAACAGCAGCTGAACTGTTGTAACCAGCATGTTTTTCCTATTTCCACTGTGACCTGCAGCTGACTCAAAGCCTTGCGTGACCTGACCCAGGTGCAAGAGACAGGGGAAGAGGGATAGAGGGTATAGCATAAATTATATATTTTCATGGCTTTGGGTGGTTCCTCCAAAAATAATTGGACCTGTAAAAACTAGTGTGTGTGTATGTGTGTGTGTGTGTGGTTTTTTTTTTTTAATCTTTACTTTGAATTTGTTCCCCAAGTGTACTTAATCACCTTAGTGCCAGTTTAATCCAGTTATGCAGAAGAAATTCATATTGATTGCCTGATGCTGAGCTCAGCACCACCCTACCACAGGCCTTGTCTGGTGTATTTGGGAAGTGGAAAAGAGCCCTCAGTTGGAGGGAGCTGACAACCCTTGGTGGAGGGAGGGTGCCCTTGAATGTATTAAAACTATCACCCAAAGAAGGTATGAAAACAGGGTAAGGTGGTCAGTTGTTTGCCAGCTCAATAGACAGAAAGTACATTAGAAAACAGGACTTAGGCCAAACAAACAATACTGGATACTGAATACAAAACAGTATGATTTATATTAAAGGTTTCCAAAAGTTGCCTGCAAAGGAGAATATTACTACTAGTCAGCAGGAAAAAAATGCATTCAGAACCCAAGCAGAAACTGCCAAATGTAATTAGGTTAAGAAAAGTTACCCTTGGGCAGTGTATTAGTTTTCTATTGCTGTGTGACAAATTACCCCAAATTTAGCAGTTTAAAAAACAACACCCATAGCAGTTCTGTAGCTCATGAGTCTGGCACAGTGTGGCTGGATTCTCTGCTCAGGGTCTTACAAGGCTGAAATAAGGGTTGGCAGGACAACATTCCTTCATGGAGGCTCTGGGGAAGAATCTGCTTCTAAGTTCATTCAGGTTGTTGGCGGAATTCAGTTCTTTGCTGGCTCTCAGCTGGAGGCCCCTCTCTCACCTCAAGGCTGCCTGCATTCCTTCTTATGTGGTCCCCTCCAGCTTCAAACCAGCCTTCCTGCTCTTTCTCATGCTTCATATCTCTCTCCCGTCCTCCTGTTTTAGGGGCATATGATTAGCTCAAGCCCACAGATATATTTTAAGGTTGATTGTGCGATAGAACATAATTGCAGGAGTACTGTCTCATCTCATCATATTCACGGGTTCTGGAGATTAGCTCATTGAAAGGGGGAGGGGCATTTTCAAATTCTGCCTACCACAGGCAATAACTGCCCATCTCAGCTGTAGGTGGAATTTTTATCCAGAAAAGATAGGCCCTAGAAGCCTCATTTCTTTTCTCCATGGAAAAGGACAGCCCTCTGCTGCAGCGTTCAACTTGTGTGTTTACTGACAGAGTGAACTACAGAAATAGCTTTTCTTCCTAAAGGGGATTGTTCTACATTTTGAAGTTATTTTTTAATAAAATTGAATTATGTTGTGTATTGTGCTTCTTAATAGGAAATGCATTATTGGACTGTTTTTATAACATCCTGTTTATTGCAAATAGCTAGTATCGTTCAAAAACTGTATAAAATACTTTTGTACATATTAGCAATGTCTAATTTGTATACACTTCAGTTAAATTTCCCTAAAACTTGAAAGGGGACCTTGTAGAAATTAAAATATATACTTAGTCTAAGTCTGAGTCTGTTCATGTTTTATCTTTCTGCTGACCCAGCCAGTGAAGACACCTCATCTCCTTTGGCACCTCCTTTTCTTCTCCTAGCTGAGTGTTAGTGGTGGGTGTAGGAGGTGGAGCTAGAGAGAATGTCAGGCAGAGATTTTAACCTACACAGGTAAGCATTAATGATGTTTGGTCTTCCTCCCCTGGAAAATCCAGATTTCCTCTACACTTTGTTGTCATCCAGTTAAAATGACCTGCATAAAGATGTCTTTGCTGAGGGAGGAATATGTCACATCCCATGTGTGAGTTTCTACCTAGAGACAGTCCATTTACCTACAGCCTCTACATTTCCCTCCCTAACGGCAGCGCACTAGGCAGTGCAGCACATGTCACTCACTCCCAGAGAAAACATTCATGGTGATATTTTTAGCATACACATAAGAATTTGCAGGGGAAGTACAATTAACTTTTGTCTCCTCAGAACTGAAAGGAATGTCTATTTTCTTAGTGAATACAACATAACTTATTGTAGTTAACTTCTCACTGCAGATACTCAGTTTTTAAACTGAGTTAACAGTGGACTCCTTAGTTGGGCAACTCCTGAAATTTGTCAAATCTGGATGCATTCCTTTAAAATGTAAAGAAAATGCAGGATCAAGTTCTGATAGTGGTAAACTTGATAGTTGGGCAGTATTGGGGGGAAAATGTGCCAAGGACTTTGGTCTTGACTCTTCTGAATTAGCTGGGCATTAAATAGGCGGGAAGGTAATTCAAGGAAAATGCCCCTCTTGCAAGAGATTATGGACACTAACTGGGCATCACTGTTTAGAAGAGACGGGAGGTGGCCAGGCGTAGTGGCTCACGCCTGTAATCCCAGCACTTTGGGAGGCCAAGGCAGGTGGATCACTTGAGGTCAGGAGTTTGAGACCAGCCTGGCCAACATGGTGAAATCCTGTCTCTACTGAAAAAAGAAGCTCTACTCACTTTTTCAAGGCAAATGCTGAGCCTTGAAGGAGTGTTGCAAACTAATGTGGTCAGGTGAAAGGATGTGGAAGCCATGCCTCACAAGGTGAAAGGGACTGGGTTCAGATTTCCAGAGAACTCTGGTTTTTGGAACAGAGAATCAAGTCTGCTGTTACCCACAGTGAGGCAAGAGCCTGCAGGCCCATGAGGGCCTTGTGGTAGAATGAGCTGGGAAGACAGCAGGGAGAAGTTCTTTGATGCAGTAAAGGCCCCTCAGGAGTCCAGAGGTGTCAGGGGGGACGCTGGGTACCCTGAAAGAACACCTGTTCATCTCAGGACAGACTGGGAAGCTTGTCGGGGCCTGGTAAGTGCAAGGCAAGGAGAACCTGCCCTGGCCACATACACACAGGGCTAGGAGGCTTTAGTGGTCTGTTTTCTTTCAAAGTTTCAGTACAAGGTAGAGATAGTGCTCCCTTGCTGCTGCCTCCACTCCTCACTGTGAATCAGAAGGCCCCAGGTAGGCCTGCTGCCTCTTGGAGACCCCAGACCCACCACTTACTATAGCCCATCAAACTCCAGCTCCCTAGACTGAGCTGAGCTTCACAGCCTGCAGAACCCAGGCTAGCTTGGAGAAGGTTGCGTCTCTTCAGCCCAGAGCCTTGAGGACATCAGGGTAAAAGGAGTGGCCACCTATATTTCTAGTGCTTTAGGAGGCCTAGGCAGGAGGATTGCTTGAGGCCAAGAGTTCAAGACCAGTCTGGACAACATAGCAAGACTATTAGGACAAAAACAGAACAAAAAGCAGCTGGGCATGCTGATGCACACCTGTAGTCCCAGCTACTCAGAGGGCTGAGGTGGGAGGATCACTTGAGCCTAGGAGGTGGAGACTACAGTGAGCCATGATTGCATCTCTGCCCAGCTTGGGCAACAAAGCAAGACCCTGTCTGAGAAACAACAAATGGAGTGACCTGAGGTCTCAGGACAAACACCTGCATTCTGCATCTTAAGCCCTGATCCTGGGCCTCCTATGGCTCATAAACCCCTGAAAGAGGGTATATATGACTGGCACACTCAGACATGAGAGACAACCAGGGCTGCTCATCCCTTCCCAGCCTGCAGACGAGTCTGCCTCCCAGTGGACCTGGCCCACAGGGGTTGGGTGTTGGGTGTATAGGCTGGCACTTCACCAACCTCTGGTCACCTAGGACCTTTAGCAACTAAAATCTCCCATCAGGCCAGGTTCCCAGAGAAAGCCTGAGAAGAGTCCCCACTGACCTCGATGCCTCCAGCCTAATTTGGTTTTATTTTGAAGAAGCAGGGGGACTTCTATGAGCAACTATGCTATGGTACAATCATTAAGGACTCTGGGCCAGAACCAGGCTGCTTGGGTTCAAGTTCAACTCTGCCACTTCCCAGTTGGGTAACTGGAAGGAGGACAATTTGCTTGACCTCTATAATTCAGCTCATCTAAAAAATGGATGCTAGGGATTCCTCCTCCTAGAACTGTGGTGTATTAAACGTTTAGAAAACCAAGCATACATCAGTGGTTCAGAGGTGGTGGCCCCTGAGGTGGTGCCTCTAGGAGAAGTGAAGGAGTCCCAGAGGGTTCATGTGTGGAGCCAGGTTCAATCACTAGGGAGAGGCCCAAGGCCCCCAGAACCAACAGGGCAGGAGAGGATCCTGGAAGCTGCAAGAGAGACGTGAAATGCCAAAGCCATGATGTTTATGCTGTGAGGGAACCAGGCAACCTACCGGTTTGCATGAGGCCCCCAAACCAGGGCAGCTGTAGCCTATTAGTGCTGGGTTCAGTGGAGGCAGAATTCAGGTGTAAACTCCACCCTTAACCCACCCCACACCCTGGGGATTCATGTTTTCCCGCCCTACTAGAACTTTGGGCTTTGGATCAGCGCCTAGTGGGTAGCTTTGAACTTCCCTGCCACCCCACTGGCCCCATGCTGTGCGAGTTGAGTTGCATTGCCTGTATTTTTCTGGCATTGCCCACTCTGCTCTCCCTCTTCCCCAGGCTCAGCTACACACAGCTCCATGCCCTCCGGGCTGACTCAGTCCTGCATTGTTCCCACACACATAGGCATACCCACAACCTGGGCTGTTCTTTCTAACTTCAGTGGGGTTGAATCTGGTTTCCCCAACCAAGCCTGGGGACACTCCAGCACTGAGGGTAGATACTTAGGGAAATTGAGAGAAAACCCATGAGCTGTCTTCTAGAGGCAGGGGCATAGCTTTGCTGACCTTGTCAGGACCCAATCCCAAATATGTGAAAGATCACTAAGCTGTGCCCTTGCTGGGTGAGCATCTCCAGACTCCTGACTCACCCCTTGGGCATGCATTTCTGGCCCAGGAGTCAACTCCCCAATAACTCAGTCCCTCCCTCCAGAAAGCCTGCCTTGACCTCCCTGAAGTGAAGCTCCTACTGCATGCCCCTCATCAGGACCAAGAGAGAAATTCTGCCTCTGCCTAGCTCCACCTGTTCACTCCCACCAACCAGACAACTCCTGATCGATAGGAATCTTGACTCCACTACACCAAATCCCCTCTAGTTCCCTGCAGATGCTAAATTGTCTCCACCTCCTGGCCTTTGCAGGCTTTCTGTCTGGAAAGCCCTTTCACTCCCTCATTGCTCTAGTTAATGTTCAAGTTCAAGCCTCAGCTCTGAGCAGCCCTGTGGGCCCACCAGACAGCTCTTCAAACCATTCCTTCCTGCCAGGTCCAGTGTTGCCAGGTGCCCACAGCTGCTCACAGAGCTCAGGCTCTGCCCTGGGACTCCCCAGCTGATGAGCTGCAGGCCAGAGAAGCAAGAGGGGAACAGCCGAGGCCTTCAGGGAGACTGAATGCCTCCCCACCACCTGTCCCCTCCCTTCTCACCCAACCTCCAGCCCTTTCTGCAGCTTGACTGCTGGAGCTAAGGCCCCAACAAGGCCCCATAGGGCCAGCATCACTACCTCAGTCACGCTGGCCACACCCTCTGTCAAGCTTTGGCTTGGCAGTGGGCCTAGCAATGTCCCATGCAGCTCTCTCTGCCAGGCTTCTTCCAGCCCGTGGAGGGGTCCTTTCTCCCCACCTCCCCTTCCCCTGGCTCCTGATGCTGATGCCTAAGTGATTTGTCCCGCTCTGAGCCTCAGAGTCCTTATCCAAACAATGGGCACACAGCCCCTCCCTAACTACCTCCTGGGCCGGTGCTAGGATCCACTGTGAGTCAGATGAGGAAGTGGGCTGGGAGGAAGAGACAGAAGGCAGCCCTCAGGGGGCTAGCTGGTCAGAAGCCTGTAAGCTGCTCTGGCCTGGCCTTAACCTGGGGCCTCTGGGAGCTGGGCCAGGTGTCTGTGCACCCATGCAGGTACAGGATGTCTGCAGCAGCTGCCAGGGGCTTCCAGATGCCCCAGGTTTGGCCCCTGAGACATTTTCTCCCTAGCTCTGGGATAGCCTTATCCTGAGGCCCTCTGTATTCTGGCAGAGAGTGGGGGTGGGGGAGGAGGCCCTTGCAATCTTACAGGACAGACCATCAGGCTGTTTCACGGCACCTGCCTAATACCCTGGTATCTCCTCCATTTCTCCTCTGGCACCTAGAACCAAGTCACCCTGAGCCAGCGCCAGAGTTCCTGCCCACTCGTGAGTAGGACAACATACCCAGGAGATACTGCTGCAGCTGGACATGGACTTGTATGTAAACACAAGCGCACATATGTGGGGAGGGGTGTGGAATATCAGGATGGGGGCAACATGAGAGTGACCCAGGATGGGCAGTAGTGAGCTTGGGGTAGGAGTAGGGGATGTCCACAGAGGCCTCTCCTCTACAACGGTGGCCCAGTCACCATCCAGACCTTGCCAGGTCTAGTGCCCCGTGGTCCCCACCCTGCTGCCTGCTCAGCCTGGCGGCCTTCCTTTACAGCCTCCTACCAACAGAGCCAGCCCCCTGCCCCCACGGGTGTCCATGCCAGAGCAGCATTCCGCAAGCCTGGCTGCATCTCCCCAGCAGAGGCTGAGCAAGGGGGCCACTCAGCAGTGGTCAGGTCACACGGCTAGAGGGGCACAGTGGGGCCTGGGCCTCTGGTCCCTACTCCTCTGGTCCCTCTGTCTCCTGGCCCTGGGCCAGTCACCTTAGATGATTTGATCGCTGCAGTTGTAGTCCTGGGATTTAAATCTCCTGCCCTGGGTGGCCCTATGCAGCATGAGGCCGCCAGGTAGGTATGGGTCCACTGGAGCCAAGTCCTGGAGGCACAGAGCAAAGTGAGCCCTGCGCCGCCCTGGGATAGGGATGGGGGACTGGACCAGTTGGGGACCCCAGACTCACCCCCAGGTCAGAGCAGCCCAGGCGAGAGGGTGGGGGTGGTGAGCGCGGCTGGGGTGCGGGGTTCAGTCCCTCAGCGTGGGATCCCTCAGGGGAGCGGGTGGAAGCCTTTTCTGATCGGATCCGGGGCCCGGCGCGCTCAGCTTCCTGATTTCACGGCAGCTTCCTATCCTGGCTCCCCCTCCGTGGCGCAACCGGAGGGCAGCGATGTTTGACTCCCGGACGAACTTCCCGGCAGAAAGGAGGCTCAGCACGGGAGGGTGGGGCCGGGGTCTATCTGCTCGGATATGAGCAGTAGGGACGGGCTGGGGGCTGGGGCTGGGGCTGGGGGTGGAGGGCAGCCTGCGGCAGGGCGGGCTGCACGGGGACCGCGCACACCACGCGTGTCCGCGCCCCCCGCCGGCACGCAGGCGGCCTGGCCCTTTAAGCGTCCAGACGGCGGCCCCAGCTGACGCGCGGGCTCCAATCGGCGCCCCGCGCCCCCCGCCCGCCGCGCCCGAGGCTCTGGGGCCGCAGCTGCTCGGCGCTGGACTCGCCGCGGCCCTGCGCCTCCGCCTGCCCGGCCGCGCCCCCGGGGGCCATGGTCGCGGGGCCCTGCGCGGGGGCGGCCCCCAGCGCGGCGCTTCATGGAGCGGCCCTGGCCTGGCCGCCGGGGGCAGCGCGATCCCGCGGGGCCCTGTGAGCCCCCAGCGCCACGGCACCATGGTACGCAGGGCCCTGCCTGTCCCCCCGCTTATCCGCCCACCTGCCAGCTCTGACCTCCCAGGCACACGGCCCGCGGGCTCGGGTGGAGGGGCTGGAGGGATCTTCCCCCCTCCCCCGGTCTCCCGGCTCCATCTGCTGGGTCCCGCGGGCCGGGAATGCGGCGCTGTGGCGCTGCTCTCGGTGGGGAGGGGGTTAAATTCCTGTGGTGGGGGCGCCGGCGCGCGAGGCTGAGGTCTTGCTAGGCACCGGCGAAGGGGGGCGCTCCCCTGCGCCCGGACGGCGCCGCCCTCGGGCTGGGTAATGGGGGGAAGAGGGAGTCAGATTCCCGCCTGGGCCTTGGGCCACGTGGGCGCTGGAGCCGCCCTGCCTGGGGATTCGGGATGACCCGGGCCAAGGGGGTGTGGGAGGACACCCAGAGCTCCCGTACCAACTCCTGTGTGACCTTGGGCAGATCCCCCGCCCTCTCTGGGTCTATTTCCAAGGGAAAGAGGGGAGGTAAGTGCACAGAGGAGGCTGGCATGGACACTCCCTCACCAAAAGGAGGAGCCTAGAGGTCATGAGCCTGTGCCCCCTTGCTCAGTCTGGGCCCACCCACTGCTGCCCAGCATAGAAAGAATTGACATGGGAGCGGGGCGCAGATGGACTCCCCAGGTTTCATCATGGGGCCTTCCAGGGAGGCGCTGAGGCAGGGTAGAGAGATGAGGCTTCTCATCAGTGAGGCAAGGTACCCCTCAGGTGTAGAAGGCTCTGACTTGGGTGAGCAGCCTGGAGAGATGTCTGGCACCTGGCCAATCCCCAGCCTGACTTGGGGCAAGGGTTTGAGGGCATGAAACCCCCTGGCAACCAGAGTACCTGACCACCTCCCTGGTCCTGCATCTTAGCTAGGCTGGAGTGACCTGGACTGCAGCTGGCACAGCCGGATGGGGAGGGGCACGCATTGCTTCCGGGAACCAGCACATCTGGCTGTGGAGGCCAGCACAGCTGGTGGGCATTGTGTGGGAGGGGCCAGACATGGGGGTGGCTGAACCCTGCTGAGGGGCTGCCAGTTGTGGACTTGGGCAGCATCTCTGTGCCCAGTCAAGAGAGTCCAATCAGGTCGTGAGGTTTAGGGCCCCCCAAGGGCCAAGGATGGTGCTGCCTTGGCTGAGAGTACTACCTTAGCAATGGAGTGTTTGAGAAAGCACTCCCCTCCTTTCCTGCTGAGAGGCCAGAGGGCCAAAGTCAGGCCTCATTTGACCTAGAGGCCAAAATGCACATGGGAAGGTTGCCCTTTCCCTGTGGCAGGTGGGCACAGGTGGGCAGTGGAGGGCATTCCATAAAGGGAGAGCAGAGAGATCTGGGGCTCTGTTGCCTGGGGTGGACTTCCCCCAACAGGCCTGGCTTCAGCAAGCCCTTATACAAGCCACTTCTCCTGCCACTCTTTGGCCCCTGGAGGCCCTAAGGAGCCCCTGTTGCAACCCAAGTTGTACCCTGATCCTTCGCTGACCTGCAGGTGCAGTGGCTCTAGGGAGGAGGGAGCAGGTAGAGGGGATAATGGTGAGTGTGGGGAAGCACGGCTGGTCTCCAGGTGGCGGGATGTTCTCGCTTTTTAAGTCATTAAAGGCTCAGAAATCCAGCCATGTGGGGTCTAGCAAGGAAGGGGTGGTCTTAGCAGAGCTGGGAGTCCAGGGGCTCTGGACTGTGGAACCCTCTCATTCTGAGCCTCGGTTTCTCCATCTGTGTAGTAGGGGTTGGTCCCAGAAGATGAATCAGAATGAGTCAGAGGAGGGAGATGGGAGGGGCTTGGTGCCACGTCCCAGTTAGATTGGCCAGGCCTGGACAGCCTGGGACAGAGGGGCAGATGGATGGCTTCTTGGCTGGGGTAAGGGGTAGATGGTAGCCTTGGCCAGGGGCCTGGCCAGACTGGGATGTGAGGGAACACAGGATGGCTGCTGCCCTGGCCGCTGGGTGTAGGGGGCAGGGTCCAGGGCAGGCCTGGAGACAGGTGGCCCCTGGTGGCTCAGGGAGGCTCCTCCTGAGGCCCACGGTAGGTTTCTCATTCAGGTGACTGAGAAGTGGAGCTCAACCACCACCACCCCTGCCCAATCCCAGCCTACCCACTGCTGTCCTGGCGATGGAAGGCCTGGCATGGGGAAGGGGGGCGGTAGGCTGTGGATGAATGGGGCCAGGATTCATCCCAGGGTCCCCAGGGAGGCACTGACAGCTATGGAGCTGATGGTTTTGTGGCCATCAAAATATTGTGGCAAGGTACCTCCCGAATGCAGGAGGCTCAGACCTGGTTGGGCAGGCCCTGAGGAGAGCCAGAACCTGGAACCAGTGGTGCTGGTCCAGCTGGGCTGGTGGTTGGTGGATATTAACAACATCTGCACATCACGTGCGATAGTCCTCATGCAGGGACTGGGCAGGCTGCCTGTCTGTGCTGCCCACCTTTTGGGGAGGCTGCTGTGGTAGAGCTGGGGGTGACTGAGTTGGCCTCTATTCCAGGCAATTCACAGGTGCTGGATGTGGCCCACAGGCCTGATAGTCTGACCCATCAGACATTGAGGGCCTCCCCTAGGGCTCTGGAAGCCCCAGATGGTGTGGCCTCTAAGGCAGGGCTTTCCCAGAGCCTGTGGACATGGACCGTACCTGACCTGGGGTCTGGGGGTCTACAGGGAAAAGGGTCTGGGGCAGGCCTTGGGGGCCTCCTGCCTGCAAGCATGGTAGGCAGGTTCCACAGCTGTGTCCTTCCACCCCTGCAGAGCCCCTGAGTGAGAGAGAGCTGCTGGGGGCTAGGCCTGAGGCTGCAGGCAGGGGTTGGGGGCAGCCTGGCCCAAGCCCTGGCTGTGATGAGGGGACCTCACCAGGCAGTGCAGCAGGACCAGAGTGGGGAGAAGGTATAGGCCCTGAGCCTGGATTTCTTCACAGGTTTCAACTTCTGCAGCAGCCACATGGCTGTTGCAATGAGGGGTTCCCTCAGGTGCTACCCCTTGGATTCTGTAGCCAGAGACCGGGCAGTGAGCAGTGAGCCCGGCTTCTGTTCTTGAGGTGTTTGGGGCTGGGCAAGCTTGCTTTTATTGGTATGTGTGAGTGAATATGTGGAGAGAATCCACGGGGCTGAGGAAATGCTGAAGGAATGCCTGTGGCCCTCCTGGGGTGACCACCTGGTCCCAGTGTGCCTGCGATGGTCCTGGTTCTAGCACTGAAAGCCCTGCACCCCAGAAAATGCCCAGGTCCCTGGCAAACCTGGATGGTTGGTCACTGTGGTCTCTCTTTCATCCCCTTTCCTTCCCTTTCCCTTCCTGGGATGACTTTTCCCATTTCCCAGGAGATGACCCAGAGGCCCAGAAAAGTGACAGGACCTGATCTTCAGCCTCAGAGGGTCATGAGTGGAGCCTGAGCTCTGAGGCAGCTCACTCAGGCTTGAATCCCTTCCTTGCTAGTTTCGGCTCTGTTGCTGTAAAGTGGAGCCACAAGTGATGGGCTGCCTCCTGGATGGCTGGCAATGCTGGGAGTGGTGCTGGGGGAAGGGCGGGCAGGGGCCCACTGGCCTTGACCCACTCCTGTGCCCTCTGTCCCCGCAGTTGCTGGTTGAGAAGACAACTGACTCCCCGGCGGCTGAGTTCTCGCTGGTGGAGGACGTGGCGCTGCACTTTGCCTGCTTGATGGGCCGCCTGAACGAGCAGCGCCTCTTCCAGCCTGACCTCTGCGACGTGGACTTGGTGCTGGTGCCCCAGCGCAGCGTCTTTCCGGCACACAAGGGTGTGCTAGCCGCCTACAGCCAGTTCTTCCACTCACTCTTCACCCAGAACAAGCAGCTGCAGCGTGTGGAGCTGTCCCTGGAGGCACTGGCACCTGGTGGCCTGCAGCAGATCCTCAACTTCATCTATACGTCCAAGCTGCTGGTCAACGCGGCCAACGTCCACGAGGTGCTCAGCGCCGCCTCATTGCTGCAGATGGCTGACATCGCTGCGTCCTGCCAAGAGCTGCTGGACGCCCGCTCTCTAGGCCCACCAGGTCCGGGCACTGTGGCCCTGGCCCAGCCGGCTGCCAGCTGCACTCCAGCTGCGCCGCCCTACTACTGTGACATCAAGCAGGAGGCCGACACCCCAGGCCTGCCCAAGATCTATGCCCGTGAGGGCCCTGACCCTTACTCGGTGCGTGTTGAGGACGGGGCAGGGACTGCTGGTGGCACAGTGCCTGCCACCATTGGGCCAGCCCAGCCCTTCTTTAAGGAGGAGAAGGAGGGTGGTGTCGAGGAGGCCGGTGGGCCCCCAGCCAGCTTGTGCAAGCTGGAGGGTGGAGAAGAGTTGGAGGAAGAGCTTGGGGGTTCTGGCACCTACAGCCGCAGGGAGCAGTCCCAGATCATCGTGGAGGTGAACCTCAACAACCAGACACTGCACGTGTCCACGGGGCCAGAGGGGAAGCCAGGTGCCGGGCCAAGCCCGGCCACCGTGGTTCTGGGCCAGGAGGACGGGCTGCAGAGACACTCGGACGAGGAGGAGGAGGAGGACGAGGAGGAGGAGGAAGAGGAGGAAGAGGAAGGTGGTGGCAGTGGACGGGAGGAGGAGGAGGAGGAGGAAGAGGGTGGCAGTCAGGGAGAAGAGGAAGAAGAGGAGGAGGACGGGCACAGTGAGCAGGAAGAGGAAGAGGAGGAGGAAGAGGAGGAAGGGCCTAGTGAGCAGGATCAAGAGAGCTCTGAGGAGGAGGAGGAGGGGGAGGAGGGGGAGGCTGGGGGCAAGCAGGGGCCACGGGGAAGCCGAAGCAGCCGGGCAGACCCCCCTCCCCACAGTCACATGGCCACACGGTCCCGGGAGAACACCCGGCGCCGGGGTACCCCTGAACCTGAAGAAGCTGGGCGGCGGGGTGGGAAGAGGCCAAAGCCACCCCCTGGAGTGGCCTCTGCATCGGCCCGAGGGCCGCCAGCCACTGATGGGCTGGGGGCCAAGGTGAAGCTGGAGGAGAAGCAGCACCATCCATGCCAGAAGTGCCCACGAGTTTTCAACAACCGCTGGTACCTGGAGAAACACATGAATGTGACCCACAGCCGCATGCAGATCTGCGACCAGTGCGGCAAGCGCTTCCTGCTGGAGAGCGAGCTGCTGCTGCACAGGCAGACAGACTGCGAGCGCAACATCCAGGTGGGCCTCACGTGGCTGGGGGCAGGGCAGAGGCTGTCCAGGTGGGGCTAGGCCATAACTGGGCTCTGGGCACCCAGCGTCTTGCTGACTGCATTACCTAGGTGGTCTGCGGAGACCAGACTTAGCCCCCAGACAGGCTGGCCCAGGCCCAGTTCTCAGGGTGGTTAGCGCTCAGGGGTAACATCAAGCCGAGCTTCCTGGGAGAGGTGGATAGAGTTGGGCGCATGAAGAGATGTGCAGAGGATTGGAACAAACAGTACCCTTGGCCAGAGGGACAAAGGGTACACATGGACTTGGGAGGATGAGAGTGGAGAGTTGTCTGAGCAGACAAGGCCAGAAGACAGGCCACTCTGGGTGGGATGAGTCAGACGGGGTTTTAACAAACACTGGGGCTGTAGGAAGGCCAGCAGGGCCACTGTGTATAGTTTCACAGGTTGTGCACTGCAGCAAGTGAGCACACAATGGGAGGAGGGGTTTGCCCAGAGGGATGCCATCCTCCACTTCCCACAAAAGTGCTGTATGGAGGAGGGGGCAGCCCAGCAGGAGGCAGCCCCCACTTTCAGCTCTTTGGGGATGCCAGCTCTCATGGGCCTGGGAAAAAGGGATTGGGTGAGAAATTTGGGAAGAGCAGAGGCTGCTGGGGTAAGCAGGGGAGCTGAGCTGGCTGCTGGGCCTTGAGCCAGCCTGAGTCTGTTTGTGCCAGCCTCACTTCTCAGGGTGGGGTGGCACAGGGCCAGCCAGGCTCCCACGGGTGGTTTTCACCTCTTCTGGCCCAGGAGAAGGGGGAAAGGTAGCAGGTAGGTGGGTGCTAATTGCCTGCGCTAATTGCTAATTGCAGTGCCCTGTGGAGAAAGTGTTACCCGGGGGTCACCTGGTATCCTGCCCCACCCTTGTGTACCTGTGCCCACTTGCCCGCCTGCTGGGCTGCCCTTTGATGCTCTAACTGCTGCGCACCTGAGTCTCCCTCCTGAAGGAAAAAGAAGCTTCTGCCCCATCCAACCTGAGTACCCTGACCAATTTCTGCCCAAGCCTTGGCCTAGCCTCCATCCCTGTGGGGTGTCCTGCATAGATGGGCAGGACAAGGGTCCAGGAGAACAAGTGGGGGGACATGGTCCCCAAGATCCCCCACCACTCTCTGTGCCTGATGGGACCTTGAGCCTCCTGCTGTCCTCCTCAGCTAATGCCTCTGGGACTCATCCTCTTGGCGATATTCATGGTGTCATGGCACAGGTCCCAGCAGGAGGCAGCAGTGATAATGGCTCACTCTGTGGGACCTGTTATCTCTGCGTGTAGCCTCCATACCAGAGGGCGCCCTTCAGCTAGTTGTCTGCCTTACCTCTATAGACAGACAAAGGGTGATGCCTTTGGAAGCCCTTGTTGAAATGAGCCCAGAGTGGGGAATTTCCTGGAAGAGGTGACCCCTGACCCTAGTTAACTCAAGGATGAAGGAGGACACCAGGCTGTGTGTTTGGGGGTGTTTAAGGAGTTTTCATCCCCAACCTTAGAAACATCAGAGCTGGCTGGCTGTTGGCATCAAGGGCTCTCCAGCATATTTCAAGTGGGAAAACTGAGGCCAGACGGGGGCAGTAGCTTGCCCAAGTCCAAGACCCTGGGGACTCAGGACCCAGGGCCTCAAGTCCTCTTATTCTGCAGTGTGTGACATGTGGCAAAGCTTTCAAGAAGCTTTGGTCCCTCCATGAGCATAACAAGATTGTGCACGGCTACGCAGAGAAGAAGTTCTCATGCGAGATCTGTGAGAAGAAGTTCTACACCATGGCCCACGTGCGTAAGCACATGGTTGGTAAGTCTGGGCCACTGGGGGATGGAGCCGGAGGATAGAGATGGACCAGCTTCTGGCTGGTGGATGGGAAAGACTTCACATCCAAGGGCAATGTGAAGGGGTGAGGAGGCCCCTGTCAGCTAGGAGGCCTGGGGAGGTTGGTTCCAGTGGCAGGTGTAGCCTGGACAGGCTCTGGGGCCAGGGCTGGCATGTACAGTTGGGCAGGCTGCACATTGCACAAGGGTGCCTGGACAAGATGGCAGGTGGGAACCGGAATCAAGCTGGCACACTGCTAACCAGGCTGTGCATCCTGGCATGGGCTCGTGTCCACCCAGGGAAAAGAATACCTTTTCCTAATTATACAAAGTGCTGTATGGGCTGGTACAGGCCCTGTGTCAGTTTGATGACAGCTGTGCCTCTGATTCTTTCTTACCTTCTGGTCCTCATAGGGCTTCAGGCCTCTCTGAATGCAGCCTCCCCTCAGGGTTCATGCCTGGACACAGTAAGGAGGTCCCCCAATTGTGTGTTTTGGCCACTCCACTACCCCAGGCAAGGCTGCCCACCCGCTGTATGTGGGCCTGGCAGAGTCTCATGTCCCTACAGCCCTGCCTTCCTTGCCCGCTCCAAGTCTGGGCCTTGAGGGGGAGGGGTAGCCAAGGCAGACAGTGAGCCCCTGGCCAGGTCCTAATCCCTTTCTCCATGAGACAGTGCTGGGGGCCCTCCAGCATGAACTGACTGGAAGCTGGGACCCTGCGGCCTAGGTCTCAGCCAGGAGCATGCTGGGTAAACCAGGACTGGTGTCTGTGAGCTTGAAGGTGAGCCTTCTGTCTCCAGTGGCCACCTACCAGATCCTTGAAGAGTTTGTTAGTCCTCACCTATCCGTGGGTGCTGGGAGGAGTGCAGCTAACTTCCTCCAGACTGCTGGCTAGGGCCTGAGGCCAGGGCCTTTCTGCATATGTCCCCTATAAAGCCCACCACCCCTGAAGCTCAGGACCACTATGAGTCCCTTTTTATAGGAGAGGAAGCGGAGGCCCAGAGAGACTGAGTGGGAAGCCAGTGGTCGGGCCAGGATTTGAGCTGAAGCCAGGTCCACCCAGGGACCTTCCATCCTTCCCTGAAGCTTTGGGGGCAAGGCAGCCTTGGCCACTTCCCTTGACCAGAGGCTAAAGAACCACAGAGCCCCAGCATGTCTGAGGCAGACCTTCAGAGCAGATAGGAGACCCAGCCATGGAGGCAGGGGGCCTCTCCTGGGAATCAGCACAGGTCCTGGGACAGAGTATAAGGCCAGCCCCAGAGAAGGGTGGTGGCACAGGGCTGCCCTAGGAGGCAGGGTCTGGGCCCAACGTCGGGGTGCTTGGGCAGGCCCGTAAAACATGATGGCCCTGGTGCCCACCTCGTAGCCCACACCAAGGACATGCCCTTCACCTGCGAGACCTGCGGAAAGTCCTTCAAGCGCAGCATGTCCCTCAAGGTGCACTCACTGCAGCACTCAGGGGAGAAGCCGTTCAGATGTGAGGTGAGCTTCCATCTCCTGCCTGGCCTGCCCGAGGGGCCACCTGGGAGGGGCAGGAATCAGGGAGCACAGCTGCTGAAAAACAAAGGGCTAGGGGGTGGAATGTAGTGTCCAGAAAGAGAGAGCCCTGCCCTCTGAGGTCTGCAGCCCCTGCCTCCCACTCCCACCCAGCCCCTACTCTTCTCTGGCCCACTCCCATCCTGCCCTTCCTTCCCCAACCCAGCCCCACACACTCAGGGTGGGAAGTGTGTGTGGGCTACAGCCCCAGGAGCAGGCTTTCTGGGGAGGCGGATTCAGGAGCATCCCAGGCCTGGAGCTCAGATGAGACAACAGAGCTGCAGGTGGGGAGGTGGGGGCAGGGGCTGGGCGTCTGATCAGGAGGAAGGATGAGGGACCTCGTGCCTTAAGCATGGGGCTCCCTCTACTCTCTGGCTTTTTCCCACTTCCGACCCCCATTCCCCACCTAAGCCTTGGGTGCTTGTGGCCTCTCCTCTTGTGCCCATGTACTGCCCACCCAGATGCACCTCGGCTTGCCCTCATGTCCCCATCTCCTTGCCCAGGAGCCCCTGAGTGTGTCCCTCCTTGGCCCTGTGGCCACAGGGGAGCTGTTCCTCCACAAAGGCTGCTCTTCTGCTCTGTGCCTGGGCCTCACCCCCAAACCCCACCCCCAGAACTGCAATGAGCGCTTCCAGTACAAGTACCAGCTGCGGTCACACATGAGCATCCACATTGGCCACAAGCAGTTCATGTGCCAATGGTGCGGCAAGGACTTCAACATGAAGCAGTACTTCGATGAGCACATGAAGACCCACACAGGTGCGGCTGCCCCTGGGGACGGAGCTCGGTGCCGGGCCTGGGACCCCTTCTCAGCCCCGCTCAGGACACCTGGAATAATCTTGGCCACACCCCTTCTCAAGTCTGGGCCTCCGTTTACCCATGCTTCCTGCCTCCCAGGGTTGGGTGAGGCTGGCACAAAATGCCCCAGGGTCGGGGAGGATCTGAGAGCGCCAGGGCTGGGCCCCACTATGGCTCCATGGGAGACGGAGGCTGGCCCCAGACTGGGGTGTGGCGACCCCTCACTGACGCCCTGCTGCCCACCCCCAACCCCCAGGAGAGAAGCCGTACATCTGCGAGATCTGTGGCAAGAGCTTCACCAGCCGGCCCAACATGAAGCGGCACCGGCGCACGCACACGGGCGAGAAGCCGTACCCGTGCGACGTGTGTGGCCAGCGCTTCCGCTTCTCCAACATGCTCAAGGCCCACAAGGAGAAGTGCTTCCGCGTCAGCCACACCCTGGCCAGCGACGGCGTCCCCGCTGCCCCGGGCCTGCCCCCAACCCAGCCCCAGGCGCACGCACTGCCCCTGCTCCCGGGGCTGCCCCAGACCCTGCCGCCCCCGCCCCACCTGCCGCCCCCGCCTCCGCTCTTCCCCACCACTGCCAGCCCCGGCGGGAGGATGAACGCCAACAACTAGCTGCCAAGCTGCACCCGTGCACCCGCTGGGGCCTGGAGTCAGGGCCCACTCCAGGAGGGACCCACTGCCTTCCCAGGGAGCACAGCAGTGCGGGCCTGGGCCCTGCTCCACCTCCAGAAGTGGCTGGATGTACCCTGCCTGAGGCCCCGACGAGGAGGGGTATGCAGGCTGGCAGGCCCCAGAGCTGGTGGAGGGCATCTCACTCCCAAGTGCCCCCCCTTTCTGTGACTCCTTGAAGCCTTTACTTTTTTTTTTTTTTGGAAGTGAAGGAAAAAGAAACTATTTACAGCACTCCCCTCCAGGTGAGGGGGGTGCTGGGGGTCTGCAGCAGAAAGAAAGGGGCCTGGGCAGCAGGTGTGGCCAGTCCCTCTGCCAAGGCCTGTGCCAGAGGGGTTGGCCAGTTGGAGCCTGGGTCAGCCTCAGCAGCCTATCCCCATGTCATCTATGCCCCTAATTTGCTTCCTCATCTTGGAGGGTTTGGGGAGAAGTTGGCGTGCCACCCCCACAACCCCTGAGGAGGTGTAGACCCAGTCTGAGAGCCGCAAGCACTGAGGCAGGGCCTGAGACTGGACCTGGGTGAGCGTGGGGGGTGGAGGATGGCGAGGTGCAGAGACTGCAGACCAGTGCTTCACTGTGTGGAGTGGGGCAGGCAGGGGCTGGACCCCAGGGACTTGCCTTCCCCACCCACTCTGCTGCCAGCAGGCCCAGGGATCCCTGACCTGCACCAGGTGGCACCAAGGGTCCTGAGTCCTGGAGATGTCCCCAGAAGCTGCTGTGCCTCACAGCGCTGTGAGCCAGACCCTCTGTGGGCAGACAGGCTGACTGGCAGCACCAGCTTTGGGGGCAGAGTCCTAGGATGAGGCTTGGGCAGTGCTGGTAGGGTTTCAAGGTGCTATTAGTGGGGCTGGGGCAGGGGCAGGGCGGCTGCTCACAGAGCACCCCAGTTCCTCACCAGCTACTCTGGCCATATATCCCACACCAGAAGGAACAAGTGTGGCTGTGTCCATCTCTGCTCCCCCAAAGGCCCGCTCTAGGCCTTATCCTCCCTCTAGGTCCTGCCACAACCTGTCCCTGGCTGGCTCCAGCATCCTCGTCCCTCCTGGGCCTAGGCACCGGTGGGTGGGGCGCCCATAGCACTGCCGGTAAAGGAGCCTGCATGTTCAGGCCCCTCGGGG
Organism: Pan troglodytes; assembly: GCF_028858775.2. Taxonomy (NCBI): domain Eukaryota; kingdom Metazoa; phylum Chordata; class Mammalia; order Primates; family Hominidae; genus Pan; species Pan troglodytes. The sequence goes on from NC_086015.1 coordinate 46,679,207, forward strand.
GATTGGGGGGACTGGGGAGGCGCAGCCTAGACCCAATTGCTTGCCCCCATGAGGCTAGCACTAATAGGAAACCCTTTTTTGTTGTCATTTAATGTCTTTATTCCTGCCTTTAATATGGGGAGGAAGGTTCCATAAGCTACATGTTTCCTAGTTAAGCTCTTTCCTATTGTGTTTATACAGTTTTGTTTGTTATACTCTTTGCACCTTAAACCCCCACCACTCCCCGACACTATTGCCTTCCCAGCATGGCTGGAGTGGGAAGAGGCTTGGGCCCCAGGGGAATGGTTAGGGGGACTGAACCCCTCTGACCTTATGAGGCCCATGGCACTGGGGCAGGGAGCTGGGGACATTTTAATCATCAATAAACGAAGCACTTTATTCTGTACAGATTTGGGCAGGCCCAAGGTGCCCGAGTGATCTGAGGATTTATAATCCAAGCCACACCACCCTGGTTGTTCTCTGGGCTTGGAGGGTACAGTGCCAGCAGCTTCCTTGCCCAATTGATGTTGGAGCTGTAGACGTACGCTCAGGCGCTCCTGCTGTCCTGGGGGAGAGAAGGTTCGCCCCTCCCCGAGGAAGAAGGCTTCTGGTCAGGACCCCCACCCCAAGGCTGGGGACTCCAGGCTCCTGCTTTACTGTAGCTCTTTTTCTTCCTTGCACTCCTTGATCTTTGGGCTTCCGTGATGTCCTCAGGGTCCCCCCCTCCCTGTTGCTATTTTTAATCTCTAGTCCCAGTGCCTGGCAGCTCTTTGGAGCTGGCTCACATTTTCCCAAAAAAAGTTGATCTCTCCCAGTGGGCTGTAGGCAGGGACCTCCATGGGTTTCCAACCCCCATCACTGGCACCAGGATCTCCCACAGGCACTGGTGGTGTCATCACCTGCTGGCCCCACTACAGCCTGAGTAGGCCTGAGTGGCCGTGGCCAGGCTGAGACCTGTCAGGCCATACTGACAAGCAGAGGTCAGAGACACTGGTGGGGAGCTGGCAATGAAACCCTGTCCTGGGACATGGGTTTCCTGTTCTTGTACACTTCCCCTCTGGGATCAGGTGAGGGGTCCAGACAGCTGACCAGACAGCTTGACAGCTGGTCAAGACAGTCACGGGAGCTCTAGGTGGGCACAACCAACCCCTCTCCTGGGAGGCCCCTGCCCCACTGGGGATAGGAGCCTGTGTCCCTGGTGCTAAGCACTCTCTTCACTTGGGCCATTGTTGGTGGGGGCTGCTTTCCGGCCAGACCACAAGGCCAGAAGCAATAATGGCACCTCAGCAGTTCCAGTATGGATAGGGGTTCCTGTTTTACTAGCTTTTACATCTTTTTATTTAAAACAAAACAAAAAGACAATGTGCCCCCAGATGTCAGAATGAGGAGACTAGGGCACCATACTCACTTTCCAGGGCTGGGGGAAAGGGGACGCAGGATCATCCCCTCCCAAGGAGATCTGTGGGGGTCCCACCGTCCATCTGGACTTCTCAGCCTGTTTGGCTAGAACTCAGGCCTGGAGTCTGGGTCTGCCCCCTCCCCAGCTCCTTGGGGCTCTCTGGTCTCAGGCCAGCTGGCGATGGGTGGCTAGAGTGATGAACTCAAGCCCTGTGGCCACAGTTCTGGGAGCCTTCAACCCTGGCTCATGCTGCCATAGTCTCCACGGTGCCCTTCACAGAGGGCTTCGTAGTGGCAGAATGGCCATGCCCAGGTGTGTGCTGAGACCATTGACAACCGCTCGTGTACAGGCACCCCACAGCCCCAGAGCATGGGGTACAGCAGGCATGCGAGTGAGAGGATGAAGGGGAATAAAGTCAGTACAACTCATGTCCCTTGGCCCAGCCTCTTCTTTGCACTTGGCCTGCCTTGACTCTTGGACCAGAGCAAGGGGCTGGGCTTTGGGGACCACCCAGAGTCAGGAGATGAGGCAAGGGCAGCGGTGGGGGATGGGGGATGGGCAAATAGGTGGGTCTTGGGTCAGATGCAGAGGGGCATGAAAGAGGAGAAGTCCTGAAGGCAATGGCCACAGGAGGCCAGGGCCTGTGCAGGTGTGGTTTCCCATGAGCACCAGGCATGGAGCCACAGGAGCTCTGGGACAGCAGGGACCGGTGCTCCCACTTATGTGCGGAGCCCTGGGGATGCTGTGATGAGCAGTATGGACTCATTCCTCCCTCGGCAGGCAGGGGAGGTCAGAAGGGGCCAGATAACAGAGATGCTGACTCAGGCACCCGGGAAGACAAAAGCTCAGATGGAAGACAGGTGGTAGCCTCCAGAGGAGCAGATGGCTCTCCCTAGGGAACTCAGAATTGTTTCATGGCACAAGTAGTATATACAGAGAGCACTCACTCCATGCCAAATGGAATTCTAGGCCCTGGGGAGACGTGCAGAATGAGCCTCCTTGTGGCACTTAACTCTGTATATGTAGAAAAGGGTCAGACAGGACTGGGAGGGACTGGGAGAGAAGTCTCATGGGTGGATTTGTTGACTGGCCAGAAAGGAGGTGCAGGTTCCTAGGATGTTGGCACTGCCTTTCTGCACAGTCCTGCTATGAATGGAAGAAACATAGGCTTGCTCAAGAGACCCTGAAACAAGGCTGGCTGACAGGCCTGGGGGCCTGGCTGCTCCCCCAACTCTTGTGCAGATTCCACTCATCTCTGTGTTTCCACTCTGTTGACCTCCTCCTATATCACGTTGCATGACACCTCTTTTTCCTCCAGCCCTCCCCCCACCTCCCTCATTCTCACAGCATTTCCACCTTCACACTCCAGAGTCTTGGACACTGTCATCCTAGGCTCTGGGGCAGAGGCCTCTGGGTGGCTGTGGGATGGTGGGCACCACGATTGGTGTCTCTGGAGCACTCACTTTCCCTGATCTTGCTCTTTGGGACCAAGCAGCTCACTAACATCTCATGTCCTGAAGCATGCATAGGTCAGAGCAGCACTGCCTTGCTGGGGAAGGCCAGACTTTCCTTCCTTCTAAAGGATCAATGAGGGGAGGTGAGGCACCCTGGCTTAGTGGTGCTTTTGGGCCTACCTACCCCCTGATTATGTAGCTTTCTAGAACCAGGACTGGTGAATAAGTCAGGTTAGGCTGAGTTCTGCTGCAGTAACAAACCACCTCCTAACCTCAGTGACTCAACATCTATGGCTCTGAGGGGATGTTCCAGGGCAGTCATTCTCTATTTGGTGGCCCAGAATTCCAGGCTTTGACCTTGGGGCACCTCCATATCAACATGGGCCTCTAGACTGAACAGAGCCAGGGAAAAGACAGGTTGGAGAATCACACCTTGGCTCTTCAGTGCTGCCATCCAGAAGTGGTGTATCACTGCTGTTTCTGTGTCATCATCCAAAGCAAGTTCTGGCATCATGCCTTACTTCAGGGGGGTGTGGATACGCAACCCTCCTGTGTGGCCGGAAGGAGAGGAGAGCTGGAAAGATCATTGAGTAGCTGCCAGGCATGGTGGCTCACGCCTGTAATCCCAGCACTTTGGGAGGCTGAGGCGAGCAGATCACTCGAAGTCAGGAGTTCAAGACCTGCCTGGCCAACATGGTGAAACCCCATCTCTACTGAAAAAAAAAAATTAGCCAGGCGTGGTGGCATGCATCTGTAATCCCAGCTACTCAGGAGGCTGAGGCAAAAGGATCATTAGGATCATTAGAACCTGGGAGGCGGAGGTTGCAGTGAGCCGAGATCACGCCACTGCACTCCAGCCTAGGTGACAGAGCAAGATTCTGTCTCAAAGAAAAAAAAAAGATTGGTGAGTAGCCATATCCTTTCCTACACTTGGGCCTTGCAGTCTCCAGAGGTCAGGTTGAGAGGTATCCAGCCTGTAGCGCTGCTTTCTAAAGTCTCTGGAGGGTCAGCAATAAAATAGAGGAGCACTGTCTCCTAAGGTTCCACTGGCTGCAGGTGGGATGAACCTCCTGCCACCACAGATGACAGCCTTGGGACCTGTGGAGAATGGAGAAGAGAATGGGATCCCACACAGGGAAGGAAAAGCAGCTCCGCAGGACCCCACCTTGAACTTCCCCATCACTCCCGCCTCTCTTCAGCTAGAGATAGGGCTTCTGGAAACCCCTGTGGCCAAAACTATGCCTGTGTACCTGGGGAGCTGTGGCCTAAGACTATAACTCTCATGTGTTGGGGACACTTTGTGGTCACTCTTCACCATAACCTTCTGAGACTGCTGATAACCTAAGCAAAGGAGCTCAGAGAGGTAAAGCCACTTGCACACAGCCAGAAAGTGGTGGAGCCAGATGCGAACCCAAGTCTGTCCGATCCCAAAGCCACGTTCTCTAAGCTCTGAACAATGCCACGTCCCCTTCATTCAGCACAGTACTTGGTACACAGTGGCATTCAGGAGAGCATGGCAGTGGGTAGTGAACCAGGGCTATTGGTTGCAAACAGAAGAGCCAATTAAATCTCTAGGAGAACCAGAGACTCAGCCTTTGGGGTTATGCAGCCAAAAACAAACCCAAACCACCCTGCACCACTTGCCCTAGGGGAGGCGTGACTGTCATCCCAGCTTGGAACTAACAATGCTGAAGGCTACTCATAAGAAGCTCTGTCTCGACTGCCCCTCCCACCAAAACTAAACCCCTCTCTGCCCCACCCTCAGAGAACACGAGTCTGCAGTATATTTCATTGCTTTCCTCTTACCTGAATCAGTCTTATGTGGGTGTGTCTAAGTGGCAGATCTGTCACGTTTATGCCCTAGTGATGCAGGACAGGCGAGTCTCAAAATTGGGGCTTAGCCTGGGAGAGTTCTTGGCTTCACCTAGGAAAGAATTCAAGGGTGAGCCGGAGGTGTTAGCGACTTTTAGTGAAGCAGCAGCAGAGGTACTGGTACTGTGGAACAGCGCTACCCTATAGGCAGTGTGCCCAGAATAGCAGCTCCGAGGCAGGACTGCAGTCATACTTATACCCACTTTGACTTACATGCAAATTAAGGGGGGATTATGCAGAAATTTCTAGGAAAAGGTTGGTATCTTCCATAGAAAGGGGCAGTAACTTTCAGGTGTTGCCATGGCAATGGTAAACTGACATGGCACACTTGTGGGCATGTCTTATGCAAAGCTGCTGCTTCCACCCCATCCCTGTTTTAGCTAGTCCTCATTAGGTCTGGTGTCCAAGCCCCGCCTCCAGAGTTGAGTCCAACCTCCTACTTCACTAGCTGCAAGGGAGGCTGGGGAAGCAAGTTGTGTTTTCTATGTTGGGTAGGTGGAATGCCCTATGTACTTCATTCCCAATCAGAAAAAGGCTTTGCAAACATGCTGGGTGGCCACAAAGTATAACAAACATGCCCCACAATCTAGCCCTTCACAGCCCAACAACAGCATACACCCTCTTCCATACAACAGGAACAACAAAATGCTATTGATTAACAACCTTCCTCATAATAAATAAAAACGTATTCATCCTCTTCCCAAAAGGGGACACTGTAATTTCTCATCACTGACTGCATCTGGCTCCAAATCCAGGATCTGCTGGTAATTGCCACTCCTTTCCTGTGATCCCATTTGGTGTTCTGAAATGTGGGGACTGTATTGTTAAATGGAACCATCAGCAACCAGGCTCTTTATAAAACAGAAGGAGACTATGAGGGGAAAAAATTAATATATATACATACATCTTTTCCAGTGTGATGGTTAGTTTTAGGTGTACTCTTAAATGAATGAAGGGACACCGAGATAGCTGGTAAGGGCATGATTTTTGGGTGTGTCTGTGAGGGTGTTTTGGGAAGAGATCACCATTTGAATCAGTAGACTGAGTAAAGATGATCCCCCCTCATCCAATATGAGTGGACACCATCCAGTCTATTGAGGGCCTGGATGGAACAAAAAGGCAGAAGAAAAGTGAATTCACTCTCTCTTCTGGAGCCAGGACATCCATCATCTCCTGCCCTCAGACATCAGAACTCCAGGTTCCCCTGCGTTTGGCCTTGGACTGGGAGTTACATCATCACCTCCTCTTGATCTCAGGCCTTCAGATTCAAACTGAATTACATCACCAGCTTTCCTGGGTCTCCAACCTGCAGAGGACAGATTGTGGAACTTTTCGGCCTCCATAATCACATGAGCCAATGCCCATAATACACCCCCTCTTATATCTCTTTATTCTATTGATGCTGTTTCTCTGCAGAGCCCTGACTTATTAATATACACATCAAGGAAGACAAAACAGGAAGATGTTCCATCCTACTTAGCCACAGGTCATGAGGTCAAGATGGTGCTATTGTCTGAATGCTGGTGTCCCCCCACCAAACCCCAAATTCACCTGTTGGAACCTAAAACATGATGCCACAGTATAAAGAGGTGAGGTTTTTGGGGGAGTGATTAAGTCAGGAAGCTCTGCCTCATGAGTAGGATTACTGGCCCTTATAGAAGAGGTTGAAGGGAGCTACCTGTCCTTTCACCTTGCAAAGACACTGAGTTGGCTCCTTCTGCCATATGTGGACAATAGAAGGTGCCATCTATGAAGAAGACAAAACTCTCACCAGATACTGAATCTCCTGGTGCCTTGATCTTGGACTCTCAGCTTTCAGAACTGTGAACAATAAATTTCTATTGTTTATAAACTATCCAGTTAAAGGTATTTTGTTATAGCAGCCTGAGCAGACTAAGACAGAAATTGGTACTTAGTGGGGATGTTGCTATAACGAATAGTTTAAAATGTGAAAGCAGCTTTGGAGCTGGGAAGAGTTGAGTTTGGAGGAATAGGTTAGGAAAAAACCCTATATTGTCATGAATGGACCATGAAGGCTATTCTGGTGAGGGCTCAGAAGAGAACTGTAAAGAAAGCCTCAGTTTTCTTAGAGATTACCTAAGTAGTCATAATCAGAATGTTCATAGAAATGTGTATGGTAAAGGCCATTCTGATGAGGTCTCAGATGGAAATGAGGAACATGTTATTAGAAACTGGAGGAAAGGCTATCCTTGCCATAAAGTGGCAAAGAACTTGGCCGAATCATGTTTGTTTCCTAGTGTTTTGTGAAAGGAGGAACTTATGAGTGATGACATAAGATATTTAGCAGAAGAAATCTCTAAACAAAGTGTTGAGCATGTGGCATGGCTTCTCTTGACTGCTTACAGTAAAATACAAGAAGAGAGAAATGAATTAAAGATAGATTTTATAATCAAAAGTGAAGCAGAACTTAGATTTAGAAAATTATCAGCCTGGCCATGTTGTAAAGAATGAAACAGTGGGTCTGAGAAAGAACACCAAGGGTGTGCCCAAGCAACAGTTTGATAAGGAGAGTAACATGGATTAGTGGAAGCCTATTTGTCAAGGGGACAATGGAGGAATGACCCTGAAGGCATTTTGGAGATCATCAGGGCTGCCTTTCTTCTTATAACAGGCCTAGAGTGCCAAGGCCTGGAGGGCAGAACTGTGTCAGAAGAGGGGCCTTGGGTGCCTAAGGGACCTCATCCCTCACTGCCCTGTGCCAACCCAGACCTCTGCTCCCTGACGCTGGTATAGCACTCCTCAGCTGTCCAAGATGAAGCTCCAGTGGGCCCAGGTGTGATGTATGCCGTAGTGGCTGTCTCTCCAGAGGTCACAGGTGGTAAACCTTGGTAGCATCTGTGAGGTGCCATCTCCACCAGGAAGCACAGTACACAGGCTCTGGAGGCATGGTTTCCTCCACCCGGATTTCAAAGGATGCCCCAAAGAGCCTCATAGCCACCACAGAGAGCCCCCACTAGGGCACTGGCCAGTGGAGCTGTGGGATCTGGTGAGGATCTTCTTCCTTTGCCCTCACATGGCAGAAGGCCAAAGGGCAAGAGAGCTGAATGCTGTGTAAAGCCTCTTTTGTAAGGGCCTTCATCCCTACTCACAAGGGGAGAATCCCCCATGACCTAGTCAGCTCTTACAGGCCCTGCCTCCTAATACTATCACACAGGCAACATCTGAATTTTGGAGGGGACACATTCAAACCATAGCGGTAACAACTTGCAAAATTCTAGTGCAGATCACAACCAGGACATTGCCATTGACACAATCCACTTATCTTTCCCCAAATTTTACTTGTATTCATTTGTGTGTGTGTGTGTGTGCGCGCGCGTGTATGTAGTTCAATACAATATTATCACAGGTGCAGGTTCATATATTCACAACCATAATCAAGATACAGAACAATTCCACCCCACAAGGATACCTGTTACCATCTTATAACTAACTACGCACCACAATCCCTTCTGCCACCACCCATTCCATCCCTAGCCACTGACAACCACCAATCCATTCTCCATTAAAATTTTTGTCATGACAAAAATGTTTTATTAATGGAATCATATAGTATGTAACTTTTTGGGGCTGACATTTTTCACTCAGTCTAATTCCCTGAAGATTGATCCAAGTCATTGTGTGTACCAAGAGTTCATTCTTTTTTTTTTAATTGCTGAGTAGTATTCCATGGCTGGTATGTACTGTTTTTTTTAACCATTCGCCCATGAAAGGTGAGAAGGGCTGTTTCTACTTTTTTAGCATTACAAATACAACTGCTATGAGCAGTTATATACATGTATGGGTTTTATGTGAACAGAAGTTTTCATTTTTCTGGGATACATGCCAAGGAGGGCAATTGCTAGGTCATATGGTATAGTTGCATATTTAGTCTTTTAAGAAGCTGCCAAAGTGTCTTCTACCGTGGCTGTACTATTTTACCTTCCCAGTAGCAATGTGAGTGATCTGATTTCTTCGTATTCTCACAAGTATTTTGGTGTTGTCATTATTTTTTAAATCTTAGCAACTCTGAGAGATATGTAGTGATATCTCATTTTGGTTTTAATTTGTATTTCCCTGATGACTAATGATACTGAACATCCTTTCATTAAATTATTTCCCATCTGTATATCCTTTTTGGTGGAATATTGGTTCATGCCTTTTGCCTATTTTCTCATTGGATTGTTTGTATGTTTTAGAATTTGGGAGATCTTTGTATGTCTAGATATTGCAAATATTTTTCTCAATCTGTAGCTTGTCTTTTTATTCTCTTCACATGATCTTTTGCTGAGCAAAAGATTTTTATTTTGGTAAGATCTAGATGATCACATTTTCCTTTTATATATCATGCTTTTGGTGTTAAGTGTAAAAACTTATTCCATAGCCCTAAATGCTGAAATATTCTCCTGTGTTTTTTTCCTAGAAGTTTTATACTTTGGTTTTAAATATTGTTTAGAAGATGCTCAGTTACTTATTCTCTGAGTCATGTCCAGTACAGGGATTGCCAAGGGTCTCTGTGTTCTTTTTTAAAAAATTATGGTAAAATACATATAACATAAAATTTACTTTCTTAACCATTTTTAAGTGTACAGTTCAATGGGATTAAGTACATTCTCACTGTTGTGAAGCCATCACCACCATCCATCCACAGAGCTCTTCTGATCGTTCCAAACTGAAACTCTGTACATATTGAACAGTAGCTCCCTCCTCCCTCTTGCCCACAGCCCTTAGCAACCACCATTCTACTTTCTATCTCTATGCATTTAACACATAAGCGGAATAATACAATATTTGTCTTTTTTGACTGGTTTATTTCATTTAGCATAATGTCTTCACACTTCATCCATGTTGTAGCATGTGTCAGAATTTCCGTCCTCTTTAAGGCTGAATAATATATATACCACATTTAGCTTATTAATTAATTCATCAATGGACACTTGGGTTGCTTCCACCTTTTGGGCATTGCAAATAATGCTGCTATGAACATGGGTATATAAATATCTCTTCAAGGCCCTGCTTTCAGTTCTTTTGGGTATATACTCAAATGTGGAATTGCTAGATCACATGGTAATTTGATTTTTAATTTTTTTTTTTTTTTGAGACAGAGTCTCGCTCTGTCGCCCAGGCTGGAGTGCAGTGGCGTGATCTCGGCTCACTGCAGGCTCCGCCTCCCGGGTTCATGCCATTCTCCTGCCTCAGCCTCCCGTAGCTGGAATTACAGGTGCCTGCCACCATGCCTGGCTAGTTTTTTGTGTTTTTAGTAGAGATGGGATTTCACCATGTTAGCCAGGATGGTTTCAATCTCCTGACCTCGTGATCCACCTGCCTTGGCCTCCCAAAGTGCATGAGCCGCTGTGCCTGGCCGATTTTTAATTTTTTGAGGAACTGCCATACTGTTTTCCACAGCACCTATACTATTTTACATTCCCATCAACAATGCACTACTGATTGAAATGCTCATCTATTCCAGAGACACCCTCATAGACACACTGGAAATAATGTTCTACCAGGTATCTGGACATCCCTTAGTCCAGTCAAACTGACACCTAAAATTAACTATCACAATCTATTATCTGCCTTTATGCCAGTGCCACACTGTTTTGATTATTGTAGCTTTGTAGTAAGTTTTGAAATCAGGACGTGTGAGACCATTAACTTTCTTCTTTTTCAAGTTTTTTTTTTTGAGACAATAGTCTTGCTGTGTTGCCCAGGCTGGAGTATAGTGGCTATTTACAGGTGCAATCCCACTACTGATCAGCATGGGAGTTTTGTCCTGCTCCATCTGCAACCTGTGTTAGTTCACTTCTCCTTAGGCAACTTGGTGGTCTCCCACTTCCAGGGGGTCACCATATTGATGCTGAACTTATTGTGGACACCCAATCAGCACTGTGCACTACAGCCCAGAACTCCTGGGCTCAAGCAATCCTCCTCCTGTCTCACCCTCCCGAGGAGCTGGGACTATAGGCATGAGCCACCACACCTGGCTCAAAGTCATTTTAGATGTTTTACATCTTAAGTCCATGATCCATTTCAAGTTAATTTTTGTGTAAGTTGTGAGATTTAGGTTGAGGTTATTATTTCCACTATGGATGTCTAATTGCTCCAGCACTATTTGTTGAAAAGTTTTGAACTGCTTTTGCATCTTTGTCAAAAATCGGTTGAGCCTATTTGGATCTATTTCTGGGTCCTCTGTTTGGGTCTATTGATCTATATGTTTATCCCTTTGCCAATACCATATGATCTTGCCTACTGTAGCTATATAGGAAGACAATATCAGGTAGAGTGATTCCTCCCACTTTATTCTTCTTTGTCAAGATTATTCTAACTATTTGAGGGTCTTTAACTTTCCATATAAATTTTAGAATATGCTTGTCTAAATCTATTAAAAACTTTGCTGGAATTTTGATAGGCATTGAATGAAACTTATAATTCAGTTTGAGGAGAATTGACATCTTTACTATGTTGTCTCCCAACCCATGAACACACTCTGTCTCTCCATTTGTTTAGCTCTTCCATTATTTCTTTAATCAGCATTTTGTAGTTTTTGGCATACATATCCTCTATGTGTTTTGCCTAAATATTTCATTTTCTTTTGAATGACTGTACATGGTATTAAGTTTTAAATTTCATTTTCTTCATGTTCATTGTTAGTAAATAGAAATGCAATTAATGTTTGTGTGTTAATCTTATATCCTCCAACTTTGCTGAACTCATTGATTAGTTCCTGTAAGCTTTTTATAGGGATTTTCTGGGATTACTTCCCCTTCATTCCTGAAAGATACTTTCATTGGATATAAAATTCACAGCTGATAGTTCCCCCAGCACTTGAAATATGTTGTACCACTTCCTTCTGGCCTCCATAGTTTTGCTTTTTTTTAGAGATGGAGTCTCACTGTGTCCAGCGAGTGTTAGAGTCCAGGCTGGAGTGCAGTGGCATGATCTTAGCTCACTGCAACCTCTGCTTCCTGAGTTAAACAATTCTCCTGCCTTGGTCTCCCGAGTAGCTGGGACTACCAGCGTGTGCCACCACACCCAGCTAATTTTTGTATTTTTAGTAGAGATGGGTTTTCACCATGTCGACCAGGCTGGCTTGAACTCCTGATCTCAAGTGATCTGCTCGCGTAGGCCTCCCAAATGGCCTCCATAGTTTTGGATGATAAATCCACTGTCATTTGAATTGGTGTTTAACTACAGGTGATGTATTGTTTCTCTCTGTCTGCTTTTGATATTTTTTTCTTTGTCTTTAGTTTTCAAAAGTTTAATTATGATGTGTCTTGGCATGGATTTATTTGGTTTTATTCTGTTTGGGGTTTTCTCAGCTTCTTGGATGTGCTGGTTTGTGTCTTAACCAAATTTTGGAAGTCTTCAGGCATTATTACTTTAGTTATTCTCTCAGCCTCATTCTTTCTCCTCTCCTTCTGAGACTGCAATGATATGCAGTGATACAAACATTGATTTTTTTGTTATTGTCCTATGGGCCCCTGAGACTGACTCTCTCTCTCTATGTATATATATATATATGTATACACACACACACACATATACATATATCATTTCTTCCCACAATATTATGTCTTTGTTGTTTAGACTGGGTAAATTCTATTGATCTGTCCTCAATCAAGCACTGATTTTATCTTCTGTCATCTCTCCCCTATTGAGGCCATCTAGTAGGCTTTTATTTCTGTGGCTGTATTTTTCAGTTCTATAATTTCCATTTGGTTCTTCTATATAACTTCTTTTTTGGTGAGATTTTAAATTTTTTTATTCATTCCAATAAAATTTGAATCAATTGTTGAAGCATTATTATGATGGCCACTTTAAAATCCTTGCCAGATAATCCTAACAACTGGTTAATCTCAGTGTTGGTGCCAGTTGATTCTTTTCACATTCAAGTTGTGATATTCCTCATTCTTGGTATGACAGGTGAGTTTCAGTTGTGTCTTAGATATTTTGGCCATCATGTTAGGAGACTCTGGGTCCTACTTAGTTCCTTGGTTGCAACATCAGTCGCCTTGTTTACATTTATCATGCATATCTTGGTCTGAGGACTGAGGTTCCAGTGGGCTGAGGTTCCAATGACAATTTAATTCTCAGAGGCTTTGTGGTGTTCTTTTCATATGCTTGGTTTCTTTGGTGCTGCTGGAGCTCCTGCTGGTTCCTGCTGGTGCTGCCTGAGAGGGCAGAAGGGGTGTTCCCAGGTCAGGCTGCCCAGTGTCTCTTGGCAGGGGAGGTGAGTTTCGGGCCCAGTGTGAAAGGAGAGTGCTTCCCCTGGCTGCTAATTGTTAGTGGGGCACCTGAGTAATCTCCCCTCTGGTGGTGCTGGGCTCATGTGGAGTTGTCAGAGGGACTCCTCTTCAAATTGTAAGAGGGCTGAGCCTGTTTTGGCTGCCTTCTGTTGATAGGCTGGGTGTCGGGAAACACCAGGCCTGGGTCATCTTCTTCCACTGAGTGGGGGCACATAAGATATCCTGCCACTGAGTTGTTCCTTTATTCTTAGGGTCCCAAACTAATGCATAATTCCCTTGCCAGCTTTCAGTGTTATCTTCTGATTGCCTCTTGCATTGTTTTCACAGTTCATAGTTGTACTTGACAGGAAGGAGCAGGGAGAAACAAGTTTACACCATTTTGTCCAGGCCAGAAGTCGTCTTTTCAAACATTTAAAAAAGTAGATCACTGTATTAGTCCGTTTTCACACTGCTGACAAAAACATACCTGAGACTGGGTAATTTAGAAAGGAAAGAGGTTTAATTGACTCACAGTTCCACATGGTTGGGGAGGGCTCACAATCATGGCAGAAGGCAAGGAGGAGCCAAGTCCTGTCTTACATGGATGGCAGCAGGCAGAGAGAGAACTTGTGCAGGGCAACTCCTCTTTATAAAACCATCAGCTCTTGTGAGACTTATTATGAGAACAGCAAGGGAAAGACCCGCCCCCATGATTCAATTCCCTCCCACGGGGCCCCTCCCATGACACGTGGGAATCGTGGGAGCCACAATTCAAGATGAAATTTGGGTGGGGACATGGCCAAACCATATCAATCGCCAAAGAGCTCAATGGAAACTCAGCATGTGTGAAGGGCCTTGTTAATTAGAGGGCTTCACTGTAGGATGATTTGACCAGGCTTACTGATATCTTTTTGTTTCCTCTTGGGCTGTCAGATCCCTCAATTTCAATTCTCTATTTGGAGGTCATAGCTGACCTGCCAGCTTTCTGGGAGCTGAGTGGGAGTAGGTTTTTCCATTTAGAACATGGAGTTTCTTTTAATTACCCAGTGTTCACACTGCACCACTGCCTTCACCTCTGCTGAGTGTCTTAGTCAAGAGCCCTCTGGTTTATCTTCTTTGGAAATGAAACACCTGGCTTCTACCAGGTGGTGGTTGATTCTCCTGTATGTTTAAAGGTACCTGGTGTTGCCAATTCTGGACCTTCTCTGTGGATTCTGAGGTATAGAAGAGTTGCATCTGGGCTTCCCACTGCTGACTTAGAGTCAGGACTGCTACGCTGCTCATCACACATCACCTGCTTTCCAGAATCCGTGGTGGTATTGTTATGTCCCTGTAGAGTATGTTGTATACTATGTTCCTGAGAGTTTATGCTATATATTTTTTTCTCTTTACCATCTACTTTAATTGTAGTGAGCTTTCAAAAGGAAGCAAAATTAAAATGTGTATTTTATCTGCCACCATTAACTGGAAGGCTTGCCTCACTTCTCCTGCTACAAAATGAGATCTTCGATCAGAAGCAGGCTTGAATTTGGTTCCATGAAAATGAGTAAGGCGTGAAGTCTATGGATAGAGGGATTAGCAGAAATGTGGCAGGCAGAGAAGAAAATTCCAGATTCAGAATACGTATCAGGAAAACTTTAGTAGAATGACCCATTTCAATTCTTAGGAAACCCACAATCCATTAGTCACTTCCAAGGATCTCTGTAGGTCAGACCATCTGATTACCACCCACTCCAGCCCTGCTGCTTATTACAGTAACCATGCCCATTTTGCCTATGGTGCTTATGAGCCATTCCTTGGCCATTGTCAACCCTAAGATCCCATTATCCTCCCTGAAAGCAGGAAGGCCACTTCATAGGCAAAGGCTCCCACCCACACCCTTGACAGGTCAAAGTTGCCAGCATTTCTCACCAACAAGTTCCTCAGTGATGGGCAAAAGTGTCCTCTAAGCCCTCTCAGCAAACACAGGTGGGGATGGATGACATACCTAATAAATCCACTCCAACATTCTGGGCTGCCTGTTTTTGGATCCTTTTATGTAACGTAAGAGCATTTCCAGCATCTCAACTTCTTGCATCATAGGCCACCTTTAACCCAGAAGTCAGCGAAGAAGCAAGCAGACCATTAGAAATTCTCTCAACTTCTCAAGCTCACCCTTGAGCACCTGTTGCTGGTATACTCCTGAAATGATTTTCAACATCACACAGCCCTCTTAGCAGCAGACCACAGAATCTTCACTGGCTAGTGTGGTATCAGACAGATTACAGAAACTTCAGGAATGCTCGAGTCAGGATTGCAGGATACATAGCCCAGACAATGGCCAAACCACAGCCAGTAGGGACAGATCCCTCAGCTTGTATGGTGGACAGTGGAAAGTAGACTCCAGAAGTTCCAACACTGCTGTCCATCAGCCCTTTGCCAAAATATGGATGCTGCAGGTTCCTGCTTCCTGTTCCAAACTGAAGTTTTGGGATGGGCGCATACAATGGGTTGAGCTCAGTGGCATGTCTGTGTTCCTGGGGAAGCTGGGAAAATAAATTCTGGTTTCTACCACAGGGAAGAAGGACTACTTACGTGGGAACTGTCCAAAACATAGGAAGACTATTTAGGAGATGCAGGAAGGCCACCAAGTGTGACAAATATCTGCCACCCAAATATCCTGAGTTCAAGCAATTCTCCTGTCTCAGCCTCCCGAGTAGCTGGGACTATAGGCACACGCCACCATACCCAGCTAATTTTTGTATTTTAGTAGACACGGAGTTTCACCATATTGATCAGGCTGGTCTCGAACTCCTGACCTCAGGTGATCCACCCACTGCCCTGGCCTCCCAAAGTGTTAGGATTACAGGCGTGAGCCACTGCGCCCGGCCCCATTTTGTGTTTCTCTTAAATGACCCTGTGATATACTAAGATTCCTAATGAAGGCAGAAGCTATCAGTTAAAAATTTGAGTAGACAACCTGGATGAAGCTTAAAATAATTATACTAAGTGAACGATGTCAGACAAAAAAAGTACATACTGTATGATTCCTCTTACATAAAACTTTAGGAAATGCAAATGAATTATAGTGACAGAAAGCAGATCAGTGATTGGGTTGGGGTGTGTGGGAAGAGATGGAGGAGAGATTTTAAAAGGGGATGAGGAAAAGTTCGTGGGTGACAGATGTGCTCCCTGTCTTGATTGTGGTGGTGGTGGTTTCACGGATGTGTATACATATGTCAAAACTTATCCAATTGTACACTTTAAATATGTGCAGTTTATCACATGCCACTTATGCCTCATTAAAGTTATTTTTAAAATATTAGACTGCTTCCTATTTGCTGGCCATCTAAATTTCAATTTCTGTAAAATGGGAAAAATAATACCTACCTTATAATTTTGGTGTGAAGATTAAATGAGTAAAAATTAAAAGGATGAAATGAGATGACATCTTCCCTTGGATTCCACTAAAAGTCTTGGAGTCACCCTTTCTCCCCTCTTTTTCTACACCCACATGCAACCTCTGGGTTGATTAGAGTGGGTGGAGATAGAGATGAAGCGGGGTTGGCCGTGACTTGAAGACTTGACAGTTATTGAAGTGGGGAGATGGGTACATGAGAGGTCAGAATATTATCCTCTCTACTTTTGTATGTATTTGTATTTTCCACAATAATAATTTAAAAATAAACAGTGAGGCTGGGCATGGTGGCTCACACTTGTAATCCCAACACTTTGGGAGGCCAAGGTGGGAGAATCATTTGAGGCCCGGAGTTCGAGACCAGGCTGGGCAAAATAGTGAGATTCCATCTCCACAAAAATTTTAAAAATTAGCTGGGTGTGGTGGTAGGTGCCTGTAGTCCCAGCCACTCAGGAGACTGAGGTAGAAGGATCATTTGAGCCCGGGAGATCGAGGCTGCAGTGAATTGTGATCACACCACTGCACCCAGGCTGGGCGACAGAGCGAGACCCTGCCTCAAAAAAATAAAAATAAAAAATAAAACACAGTGTTTCCCTGTTTCAACTCAGAGGAAAACCCAAGTCCTGATGCTGGCCCACGGGGGTCAGCATGATCCCCTACCCTAACCTCTCCCCTTACCTCCTCCTACTCACCTCCTCGTTCACTGCTCCAGCCCTATTGGCCTCCGTGCTGTTTTGGGAACGTGCCAGGCACTCTCTTGCCTCAGGACCTTTGCTCCAGCTGTTCCCCCACTGGGAATCCTCCACGGTTTGACCCCTCTCAAATGTGATCCTCTCGGTGAGTCCATCCTGACTACTCCATTTAAAATCGTTACCACCTCCTCCTCCCACTTCCCATGCGTCTTCCGTTTCACTTGTCTCCACAGCCATAACCATCATCTGATGCCCCGTATAACTATTTATTTATTTCTGTCTCCCCTACCAACCTTGCCCCGACCTCCTGACAAATGTAAGCTCCATGAAGACCGGAATTCCTGCCTGATTTGCTCACTGCTGACTCTTCAGCATTTAAAGCAGTGCACAGGTTCTTGATGAATGAATGAGCCACATACACATGTTCTACTTGAATGCCTGGTAGGGAGTGAGCACTATGGGATCCATCATAATCTAAAAATATTTCATTAAGTCATTTGATAAATCTAAGTAAATTGTTCAGTCAGTATTCTGGCCTGGTCTTTGAAAATGAGACTACGATTGATGAACATTTTTGTTAATTCATGAGAGGCAGCAAGGTAGGGAAGGGTTCCCACAGTCTTTGGAAGAGGGCAGATCTGCTTCAAATCCTGGCGCAGCCCATGTCCGCTGTGTGACTTGGCCAAGGTGCCTAGCCTCTCAAGCCTCGTCTCCTCACTGGCTGTGCTTGCTAGCAGTGTCCTGCAGTCCAGGGCTGGGCTGGAAGCTCACCACCTGCCCTCCCTGAGTGAGCCCTTGCCTTTTCAGCAAGAGGGACAGGACCACCTCCAGAGCTTGCTCAGGTGCTGTGTCCCTCTGGGACCTGCTGGTGGGGTGAGCAAGTGATGATCAGATGCACCATTTAAAAGGGACAGAGGCCAGGCGCGGTGGCTCATGCCTGTAATCCCAGCACTTTGGGAGGCCGAGGCAGGCGGATCACCTGAGGTCGGAAGTTTAAGACCAGCCTGGCCAACATGGTGAAACCTCGTCTTTACTAAAAATCCAATAAAAAAAAAAAAAAAATTAGCCGGGAGTGGTGGTCAGCGCCTGTAATCCCAGCTACTAGGAAGGCTTAGGCAGGAGAATTGCTTGAACCCTGGAGGCGGAGGTTGCAGTGAGCTGAGATTGCGCCATTGCACTCCAGCCTGAGCAACAAGAGCGAAACCATCTAAAAAAAAAAGGGACAGAGAGTGATATTGCTGAGATCACAAAAGGGAGGTGACTCAGTCCTAGCCCAGCCTGCTGTCATCTCTCCTATACCCACCCCCCTCCCCCACTCCCCCGCCTGACGTTATAAACAAGTGACTCAGAGGAATGATGGGGGTGTGCCTCATAATAGTTCATTCCAATGTCCTGGGGGCTAAATTTAACACACAGCTGCAGCCTCTGGCACTTTGGGAACAAGTTAATCTTGGTGACTGAGGCTGATGTGTGTGTGTGTGTGTGTGGCGGTGGGGCGGGGTGGGGAGGGTGTGGGGAGGGGTGTCAGTAGTCTAGAACAAGGTAGGCATCAAGACTGGCTGTCCTGGGCTTCAACCCTGGTCCCTCAGACCATAGACAAGGTGCAGGGGCCCCATGGCCAGGCAGTCTCAGGTCTGGCCTAATATGCACCAAGAATAGTGAGTATAGATAGCTAAAGTCCTGAAATATTAAACTTGTAGTGTTACTTTTTGAACACTAGAATTCAGAATGTCACTCCCTAGAATGTTAAAACCCCGGGGGTTTAAAAACCTAGAATAGTAGAATCCTAAGAAATTAATTTGCTAGCACATCTGACACCTTAGAAGTGTTAAAACTAATAGTGTACTCCCAGGACACAGTACCTTGGTGCTTCTAAACTTCCAGCAGAGTTGAACTGAGGTCCTTAGCATCTAACTTTGCCACCTCCTCATTGTGTAGGAAGGGAAACTGTGGCTTAACAGAGCGACATGCCCTGCCCCAGGCCTCATAGGAAAGTGGCAACCTTGTTTACCTAAGGTACCTTCTTGCTTTCTTGCAAGGAGGAGGGACAGAAAGAGGAAAAGCTCTTCCCATTTTAAAGGTGAGGCAACGGGGGTGGTGTCTTATGTCTGTAATCTCAGCTACTAGGGAGGCTGAGGCAGAAGAATGGCTTGATCCCAGGAGTTCAAGTCCAGGCTGGACAACATAGTGAGACCCTGCCTCTTAAAATAAAGGCAGGGCAACAGGGCCGCCAAAAAGTGAACACCATGTCCAACTTCTGACCAGAAAACCCAAGCACCCTGTATCCAGGGGTAGCTGGAGTGAGACATATTCCGGGGAGGAAGATGGAGGCACCAGGACAGATGTTCCCAGAAAGCATGAAGGAAGGGAGACCCTGGAAGAGAGGCTCCAATGCTTTCCCGTCTCTGGACTGAGGGTCAGAGCTTAGGCCACCTTCTCCCCTAGGGGCATCTCCTGACCAAAGAATCCAGAGTCAAGACCTCTCCGTGCTCCATTTAGAAATGAGGCAGCCAGGCCCTCATCTTTCAGAAGGGCCCCGACACCCCACCCCCGTCCCATAAGCCCCCGGGGCTGAGTCAAGTCTTTCTCCGGGAGGGGGCCTCTGCCCAGCTGTCCCCTGTGCGTCATGTGCAGGAGGCCAGGCGGCTCGCCTTACAGGGACCCGGCCACCTCTATATATAGCCCCTCGAAGACAGCTGCTCAGTCTAAGCAAGCCCCAGCAGGAAAGCAGGGGTACAGAGAGGAGCCCCCTTGGCACCGCCACCGCACCCTAGGCCACCCACCATGGCGCTGGGCTTGGAGCAGGCGGAGGAGCAGCGGTTGTACCAGCAGACGCTCCTGCAAGACGGGCTCAAAGACATGCTGGACCATGGCAAGTTCCTCGACTGTGTGGTGCGGGCGGGCGAGCGCGAGTTCCCGTGCCATCGCCTGGTGCTGGCCGCCTGCAGCCCCTACTTCCGGGCGCGCTTTCTAGCCGAGCCGGAGCGCGCGGGCGAGCTGCACCTGGAGGAGGTGTCCCCGGACGTGGTGGCCCAGGTGCTGCACTACCTGTACACATCAGAGATCGCGCTGGATGAGGCGAGCGTGCAGGATTTGTTCGCCGCGGCGCACCGCTTCCAGATCCCTTCCATCTTCACCATCTGCGTGTCCTTCCTGCAGAAGCGCCTGTGCCTCTCCAACTGCCTGGCCGTCTTCCGTCTCGGCCTCCTGCTCGACTGCGCGCGTCTCGCCGTGGCTGCCCGCGACTTCATCTGCGCTCACTTCACGCTGGTGGCGCGCGACGCTGACTTCCTCGGACTCTCGGCCGACGAGCTCATCGCCATCATCTCCAGCGACGGCCTTAACGTGGAGAAGGAGGAGGCAGTGTTCGAGGCGGTGATGCGGTGGGCGGGTAGCGGCGACGCCGAGGCGCAGGCTGAGCGCCAGCGCGCGCTGCCCACCGTCTTCGAGAGCGTGCGCTGCCGCTTGCTGCCGCGCGCCTTTCTGGAAAGCCGCGTGGAGCGCCACCCTCTCGTGCGTGCCCAGCCCGAGTTGCTGCGCAAGGTGCAGATGGTGAAGGATGCACACGAGGGCCGCATCACCACGCTGCGGAAGAAAAAGAAGGGGAAGGATGGAGCCGGGGCCAAGGAGGCTGATAAGGGCACAAGCAAAGCCAAAGCAGAGGAGGATGAGGAGGCCGAACGTATCCTTCCTGGGATCCTCAATGACACCCTGCGCTTCGGCATGTTCCTGCAGGATCTCATCTTCATGATCAGTGAGGAGGGCGCTGTGGCCTACGATCCAGCAGCCAACGAGTGCTACTGTGCTTCCCTCTCCAACCAGGTCCCCAAGAACCACGTCAGCCTGGTTACCAAGGAGAACCAGGTCTTCGTGGCTGGAGGCCTCTTCTACAACGAAGACAACAAAGAGGACCCCATGAGCGCATACTTCCTGCAGGTGCCTGACCAGCCTTGGGAGCCGCCAGCTAATGCTGGGCTCTAGGCACTGTGGACAGTCTTGGGGCCCAGAAGGGGCTTGTGTCTACACAAGGGAATGCCACTGGGTCTAGGGTGAGATGTAGACTGGGGAGGTTGACTGATAGCCACCTACTTGAAGGTTGAAGACAGTCAATAGGCAGCTGCCAAAAAGCAGCATAACTTTGGTATCTTAATTTCAGGGGTGTGGTAGCCCCAAGTTGGCATATGTTGGAGGCCCTGGCCCTGCACAGGGGTTGGGGTGGGGCACAGTAAGGAGGAGCAAGGTCGGTGTGAGGATCCTGGGCAGGGCCTCTGCATGAAGGCCAGGCCCGGAGCTCACAGCAGTGTCCCAGACAAAGGAACAATCCTGTATGGTCCTCCCATTGTACAGATGAGGAAACTGAGGCCCAGGAGGGATCAGCAGAGTGGAGTGCCAGGTCTGAGTTGGGGTGTGACTGTGAGATCTCAAAGGGCAGAGACAGTTTCCTGGAGACTGGCCATATAAGTTTGAGCCTTGCCAGTGGGGTGGGATTTGGAGATGTGAAGGGGAAGATGGCAGTGTTTCTGGCCAAGGAATGGTAAGCAAGGGATAGAACTGGGGCTGAGCCTGGTGAGTGGTGTGCTCAGGGAGGCCTGATCAGCAAGAGGGGTGACAGGCGCTTGGTGCCAGGGTTAAGCTCACAGGCCTTACGGTTGCACTGGGGGATGAGGGCAGCTTCACCAGCTACTAGCTCAGCAGTGTGGGCACATTGTTTATTCTCTCTGGGCCTCTGTTTGTAAGTGGGGATATTCTCCTTCCCGCATGATAAAGTCATTGGAAGGTTAAATGATGCTTATAAAGTGCTCATCAGCAAGGCGCTCAGCCCTCAGAAAACTTTCCAAAAAGATGAACCCCTGGTATTAATATCTTAATTATAAAGCTGTGGAGGTGGACAAGGCTGTGGACTGTAGATTTTACAGGGCGAAAAGGCAGGGCCGTATTTGGAAGTTTCCTGAACAGTGGGATGGGGTGGAGAGGAGGGGGCAGGCAGGCCTCAGTTGGGAGTTGTTCAGCCTGGGAAAGCAAGGCCATAGCTGGACCTCCCTCACAGAGCTCCCCCTCATTTCTGTGCTGTGGTGCCCTACCGCCTGCTATAATGGTGGTTGCCAGGAGCCTGCCTGGGTGTGGGGGACGCTCATCTGCTCTCAGCCTGATGGTAGGAGGGGCACTGTTTCTCAGGGCACCTCCAGGCTGTATTAGCCCTACCTGGGTTCCCGACCTCCTCCGTGATCTGGGGCAGTGGGACTGAGTGGGGCTGGGCTGAGGCTGGGGGAGTGGGGGGCGGTAGCTGACTGGACACCTGGCCTGCAGTTTGACCATCTGGACTCAGAGTGGCTGGGGATGCCACCGCTGCCCTCGCCCCGCTGCCTCTTTGGCCTGGGAGAAGCTCTCAACTCCATCTACGTGGTCGGTGGCAGAGAGATCAAGGACGGCGAGCGCTGCCTGGACTCGGTCATGTGCTACGACAGACTGTGAGCATGGCTGGGGTGGGGCTGAGCTCCGTGGGGGTGAGTGGGGCATGGAGGCCGCAGCTGGTCTAGGGCCTGGGGTGGGATTTGGAGCTAGAGCCTTGTGCTTAGAGTGAAGGTGGGCTTGGGTAAGGGCGGGGAGGTTGGGGGGCAGGGTGGGATCAAAGAACTGAGAGGCCTGGGAAGTTCCAGCAATGGATCTGACACATCTCAAATATGTGTTAGGTGGATGGGCGGATGGGTGCAGAGACAGGGACTGAGCCGAGCCTGGATGGGTGCCCTCCCCCACCCCCACTCCTGTCTCCTCCAGGTCATTCAAATGGGGTGAATCGGACCCACTGCCTTACGCGGTGTATGGCCACACAGTGCTCTCCCACATGGACCTTGTCTACGTAATTGGCGGCAAAGGCAGTGACAGGTGAGGCTGGGCCTGGAGTGAGTCTGTGGAGCAGAGGTAGAATCTCCCAGAGGCTGTCAGGGGTTTGTCCTGGCTGCCCCGGCAGGTGATTGCAGGGAGGCGTGGCTGGGCTTCTGCTTCTCTCCACCCATCCCCACCCTCCACCCCACAGGAAGTGCCTGAACAAGATGTGCGTCTATGACCCCAAGAAGTTCGAGTGGAAGGAGCTGGCACCCATGCAGACCGCCCGCTCACTCTTTGGGGCCACTGTCCATGATGGTCGCATTATCGTGGCAGCTGGGGTCACCGACACAGGGCTGACCAGTTCTGCCGAAGTGTACAGCATCACAGACAACAAGTATGAAAGCTTGTCCCTTCCGCCAAGGACAACTGCGTGGCTTTGGGCTTCTGTCAGCCCCAGCAGGAGCTGCAGTCCCTGTCTTGGGTCTCCAGTGTTGAGTTTGGACATCAGTATAGAAATAGGCTTTCTCTCCTGATCAGCAGTGAGGTGGGGAGGCGGGGCAAGGGTTATGGCCAGCCTGGTCTGCAGGAGGGGGCTCCCAGGGCTGGGGGAGGAGATGCCAGGTTCCTCATTCAGGGACTCATACCAGGCAATGGCCTGGTGCAAGGGATATAGCAGCGAACAAGACAGAAGCTGCCCTGCCTGGGACATCAGAAAAGAGAAAACTGAACTGAGAGACAGTTGGACTCAGCTCGCAAAAGGGGTGAGGGTGGTGGGAGGAGGTTGCCCCAGACTAAGGAAAGGTGGTGCTGAGGCAGTTTGGAGAAAAAACTCAAGGCCTATAGGAGGGAAGGTGTTGCTCCAGCTGGGTGGAGGTGGGTGGGTGATGGAGGTGGGATGGCGGTGCTGGGGCTGGAGCGGGGGCCAGCAGGAGAGGGACTGTATCTCATCTGTGTTCTACTAAAGTACTTCATGGCAACTGATATAGAGAGCAGATTAGGGATTTCCCAGGGGTCAGGAAGGTCAGGGGTGATAAAGGCCTGGAGCTGGGGGCACAGCGGGGATGGGGTTGAGGGGATGCACCGGACAAAGACAGGCCAGGGCTTCTTACACTGTGATGGGCATGCAAATCTCCTGGGGATCGCCTTAAAGTGCAGATTCTGATTCTCGGTATGCAGTGGGCTGAAAGCCTGTAAGTCTGCATTTCTAACACACCCCCAGGAGATGCTGATGCTGCTGGGCCATGAACCACACTTTGAGTAGCAAGAGTCTAGGAGGTGGGAGAAACAGGGCTTAGCTATTGATTGGATGTGGGGGTGAGAGGGGGAGAAGTACATGCTTCTGAGTGAGGGTGGGAGGCCATTTACTGGATAATCATTGGGATTGGGTAGGGAAAGTGAGGGTCCAGTTAGGACATGTGGACTTGAAGTACCTGGGGGTGTCCAAAAGGACCCCACCCGGGAGAGAGAGGGCTGAGCTGGAGGGAGAGATCTGGGGGTCAGTAGCACACGGAGGGGCCAAGCTCCCTCGGGAGAGAGAGTGTAAATGGGAGGAGCTGAGGTCCAAGCCCTGATGGTGGAGGCAGCTGCATTATCCAGGAAGGAGGCCACGAAGGTGAGGCCGAAGAGATAGGTGAGGAAAGTCACGTCAGCAGGGCTGTGTGCTGTAGGACCTCAGTGCGTGTGCAGTGGCTGTGGACCTCAGGAAGGTCAGTTTTGGAGGATGGGACTAAGGCCCAAGGCAGGAGCCAGGGTAGCGAAGATACATTGAGAACAACTGGGCTGTGAAGGGAGAAGAAGGATAGAGCAGGTGTGCAAGGTGGGTGGGGCTGCAGGGGCCGCTGAGGGGCAAAAGGACTGCGTCCAGGGCAAGCCTGGGGGCCTGCTAGGGGCTGGGGTTGTGAGTTGGAGGGTGGAGTTAGTTCAGGAGAGGAGTAGGGGCAGTGGGGAGATCCATGGTGGACTTTGCTGGACAGGTTGGATAGAATGGCAAGAGGACAAGGAAAGGAAAGCGGAGGAGCAAGAGAATGGGGAAGGAAGGGAAGACCAGAGGGACAGGGAAGGGGAATGGGGTTGGGGGCATGGGCGCCTGGGACTTGGATTGCAAAGGGTTGCAGTTGGAGCTGTGGGTACTGGGTGGCAGGGACAGTCACTGGGCTTGCCGAGGCATCCCAATGATGCACCTTCTCACACACCCCCAGGTGGGCACCCTTCGAGGCCTTCCCGCAGGAGCGTAGCTCACTCAGCCTGGTCAGCCTGGTGGGTACCCTCTATGCCATTGGTGGCTTTGCCACACTGGAGACGGAGTCTGGAGAGCTGGTTCCCACAGAGCTCAATGACATCTGGAGGTGAGTCCCACCCTGGGGAGGCAAGGGGGCATCATGAGCAAGGCTGACACCCCATAGCACCATGGTGGGGTACCAAGGCACTGGGCAAGCTCCTCTGGGGGCAAAGCGGATCCCTCTTCTAGGGAGTCCTGTAGGGAGGAACAGCCAACATACCCTGCTTGGCCGTTTCTCACCAGTTTGTCGGGAAAGTCTGGGCTTGCACAGATGGCACCATGCCCCACTGTGGAGCAGCAACAATGTTGCAGATGGGAGCAGACCCAAGCTTAGGTCATAGACTCACAGAAACAGGGCCCAAATAGCAGCCGGATTTTCTTCTCTCCTGCCTTCCGGGTGCTTGGTCTGGAGGGAGGGCTGCCACTAGGGCTGGGAAACAGTTGGAGCCCTGGCCTTTCAGAACCATTGCTCTCTATGGCTGGTCCTTTGTGGGGGTGGGGGAAGGAAGCTTTAGCCTCTGGGGCATCTCCTTCCTGAACCTGCAGCCATCCGCACTGCTGCAGGCAGCCCCTGGGGAGCAGTGCTGCCGGAGGCTGAGACGTGAGACTTAGTAGAAATGGAGCATGGAAATTCTCAAGGAGAGGACATTGATGGGGTGGTGTGGGCAGTGTAGACCTTCCTGGAGGGGAACTTTGAGGAATATGGGAATACCCCTTGAGAGGTGATCTTTCCTGGGGAGAAAGACCCTTCCTGGAGTGTGGGGTGGGTGTTCCTTGGGGTGGGTCTTGTGGGGGGTCTCCTTTCCCAGAGCCTGGGGATTTTCAGGAGCAGATCTCCCTAGAGATGGGCCAAGTGCTCTCAGCCACCCCTCTCTGCTGCGTTCCACTCTGGACTCAGCTGACCAAGCTCCCCATCCTTGTCCCCACTCTCTCTCATCCCCAGGTATAACGAGGAGGAGAAGAAATGGGAGGGTGTCCTGCGGGAGATCGCCTATGCGGCAGGTGCCACCTTCCTACCAGTGCGGCTCAACGTGCTGCGCCTGACTAAGATGTGACCAGCTCAGGCAGACTGAACTAAGCACCCCTCCCATCCTGCGACCCTCACTGGCCTGGCCTTGTGGGGGCTCCAGAAAAGAGGCTAGGAGAGGCCAGAGTCTACCTGGATCCAGTTATGGTGCCTCAGGGGCCGCGTCAGCCAAGGAAAGGGAAGTGCTGCTTAGTCCTGGACTTTTGGGCAAGGGTGAGAAACTAGAGGCTTCTTCGGTGTTGCCATATCCCCCTAGGTTGTCTTGATCCATGAACCAGAACCACAGGGCGGTATCCCAGGCCGTGTGCTGGCCCTGCCCCAGCCTGGCTGAGTGTGCTGGCAAAGTTCCCCACAGGACTCAGCCTTCTCGTCTGTCCGATGGGAGCATCCCCATCAAGTGCAGTGTACAGTGCAAATATGTCTCCTTCTTTAGGAAGAATAAAGCGCCTTCTGAGCAAGCAGCTCAGGGTCTGCATCAGTGCTCCAAGAGTCAGTGAGCAGGTGTGTTGAAGACTTGGGGCTTCAGTGTTCCGCTGTTGGGCTGCCAAGGTCGATGGTCTCTGCTCTCCATCTGGTGTCCCCTCCACCCTATGGGTGGGAACCCTCCCCTGCCTGAGGCCTAGAGCCTCCAGCTCCTCAGCCACTATGGACGTGGAGCCAGGGGACTGTGGGAAGAAGGGTCAGGGAGCAGCCAAGCTGTTGTAGAAAAGTCTTTTATTCTATCGGTCAGGCCCCATCTGGCCCAAGAATAGCTGAGCAGAGCCCATCCCTCTACCCGCTCCCTCCTACTCCGGCTTCTCTTTGTCCTGCTTCTGCTCCTCCTCCAGTGCCAAGGTTCGCTCACGCTCCTTTACCAGCTGGACGCCACAGTAGGTGACAAACAGGACAGACAGCGTGGTCTGGGGGAACCCTGTGTGGGGAGGGAGTCATAGATGCTCAGGAGCAGCACTGCATCCTCAGCGACTTTTGTCTTCCCACCCCTCTCCCCGCTTGATGGGCCCTCCCTTTGGAGTCCCAGGGGTGATGAGGGAGATAGGAGGCATTTTGGAAGGTCACAGTCCTTGAGGCTGATGCCTGGCACCTTCTGTATCCCCACACCCCTATCCCTCACCTGTGAGTAGCAGGCGCCGGGCAACCAGCTCTGTGAATTTGAGGCTGTTCAGGCTCACAAGGTTGTACATGATGATGGCCCAGAAGTTCATGGCTCCAAACAGGGCCCGGACCCTACGGGACATCTGCACTGACAGAGAGGCCTATCCGGTCCAGGAAAGCATGGGCAGCAGGACAAGAGGCCAAAGGAAAGAGGACGTGGTGGGTCAGCAGCCTTACCCACCTGGCCAGTCAGGTCTTGGGGCTATGTCTGGGTCTCGGAGAGCCCCAGGTCAGCTCGCCCTCCTTGTTAAACATGGGGAAACAGGTCCAGAGAGAGGGCAAGGCCTGACCAACATGGCAAGGCCCAGGTGCTCCATTCCTCATAGAAGGGAGGGAGGGGCAGATTCCTACAGAGTGAGCCATTGCTCTGACAACTAAGAGGGTGGTGGTGAGAAAGTTCTGGATTGGGGGCCAGGTGTTTGGACAACTCCAGAAAGCAGCAGTGCCCCCCCGCCCTCCATGACCCAGCCAGTCCCAGCCCCAGGTCTTCCCTGCTCACCTCAATTCGTGCTAGGGGCCCCCACTCTGCCAGTTTTTGCACCCAGAGCTCAAAGTTGAGGCCAAAGCAGTTAAGGAATGACCACAGGTAGACAATGTCACAAGGCCCAAGCCACAGTGTGGTGATGGCAAATGTGGCCACTGTGGCTGCCAGCTCTGGGATCACGGCGGAATGCTCCCCACCAATGTGGTTATACACATATCTGCAGGAAAGATGGGAGAAGGGCCACTGGGAGTGTGGGAAAGGGCAGGGATGAGATGGGAGAGGACACACAACAGGGCGTCCTCCTCAACACTGTCACCCTGGGTGCATTCAACATTCCTGACCTCATGGAGCAGCTCCTCCTCCAACCAACTTCAAATTGTGGCAGGCTCAGCCTGGGACATTATAGCTTCTCTATCTCTGTTCGTTTACTTCCCAAATGATCTCATCCAGACCCAAGATTTCAAGTACTAGCTCTATGACGATGACCCCTAAATCTGTGTCTTTAGCCCAGTCTCTCCTGATTTGTATATGCAATTGCTACTAGCCATGTCACTTGATTGACAGATTCCCCTATCCCTGCTCAAACCCCGCTCCGTCCTCATCTCAGTGAGTGGCACCACCATCCATTCAGTTGCTCAGGGTATAAGCCTTGGTGCCATCTTGGATTCTCAATTTGCCTCATCACCCACATCCAAGCAAGCCAGCAAATTCTGTTGGCTCCTCTCAGTCCTGACCACCACTCACCTCCTCTATCACCACCACCCTAGTCAAGATGATCACTCTTCTCACATAAATTATTGCAAGAGCCTCTTAAGTGGTCTTCTCATTTCTGCTTTTGCCCCCATGGTTCATTCTCCACACAGCAGCCAGAGGCATCTTTTAAGAGTGTAGCTCAGGTCACATCACTTCCATGATTAACCTCTCTGAATAGCTCCCCATTACAATAGGAATAAACTCAGTCTCTTTACTCTGGCTAGAAGATCCCAAGTGGTCTGGTTTCTGTTCCCTTCCTGACCTCATCAGCCACCATGCTCCCCCAGTTCATCATGCTGGCCTCGTTGGCCTTTCTTACCTTTACACCCACACAGTTGGTTTGTGTCTCAAGGCCTTTGCCCTTGTTGTTCCCTCTACCTGGTATTCTCTGCTCCACATCTCCTTATCACTCAAATCTCAATTCAAATATTATCTCCTCAGAGAAGCCTGCCTAGACCCCGACTAAAGAAGCTTCTACCCTGTTGTCAACCTCTATCCCATTGCAATTTTATTTTCTTCATAACACTTACCACTCTCTAAAATTATCTTATTTATGTTTGTTTACCTGTTTATGGTCTGTTTCTCCCCACTAGACTGTAAGCTCCATGAGTTCAGGGTCTTTGCCATGTTCACTGCTGTATCCCCAGTGCCTAGAACAATGCCTGGCACATAGGTGCTCAATAAATATTTGTTAAATAAGTTCTGTGGAAGACCCAGGAATAACCAGCCTCTCCATTCCTCGACCTCCTCATTTCCAATGGCTTTTTTCTCCACTCCACCTCAGCCACCCACACCCATGGCCATGCCCCAACTTTGTCACCACTTGAAAGTTCACTCCTTTCTAATTCCCATTCTTTGCCCAACTCCTCTTGACCTCCTGGCCCCCCAGCTTCAGTTCTTCAATCCCATTGATCTTGTGACCCTCCCATCTTCACCACCGTCCTTAGCAGGCTTATATCCAATGAGTCATGACTATAAATAATCTAAAAACCCTTATTCCTGACTTCTTCCTTGTCATCCATCTGGGAGAGCCCAATCACTTACTTTCTCCTCAGCTACACCCAGGCAGCTAAGCCCCATGGGGGAAATCTCACATCTTCACATGCTGGAGTTCATAAGCCCGCCACCTCCAATACCACCTGGGTACTCAGTGCCAAGATTTCTCTAGTCAGCTGCTTCTCCCGTGCTCTGCAAGGGCCACTGTATTCTTATCTCCCCACAAGTATGAGTGGAGAGATAGTATGAGTGGGGGGATCCAGGCTGGGTTGTGGGGGTAAGCATATATGTTGCCTCTCTCCACGTCCCTGTCCTGGCTTTCTCAGCTGATGGCCGTGCCTCCTGCTTCATGGAGAAGGCTGAAGCCTTCAGGTGGAATCCCTTACTTGTCTACATTAACCTGCCTTCCTCTGCATCCACACTGGCTTCTCTTCCTCCTCCTCCCACTGAAGCCAGGCCTCTGCCTGGAACTAGACACCATCATCTCCTTCCTCTTCAGGGACCTCACTCCATCAATCACCCCTGTATCCTGCATCACCAGCTTCTCTGTTGAATAATTCTTCTTAGCATGTCCCATTCTCTCCTATCTTTAACACATTCCTCTTCTCCCTCAGCCACTCCCGTCTTCCCCCTGCAGTCCCAGGCTTCTTCCAGGAGTCATCACACACTTCTCTACTCCTCAGTTGACTTTCCCTCCTTACCTGCCCCTGCCTTGCCCATGAAAGGCTGAAAACCTCCATGTCACCAGCACTAATCCTCGGTCTCCAGCTTCCTTGAGGCTCAGTGGCATCTGACCCAGCTGCCCCCACCATGCCTGGATGGTCTTCCCTTGGCTTCCAGGGTGGCACATGACCTTGATTCTTCTCCTGCCCCTCCAACCACTCTTTCCAGTCCTTTCTGCTGGCTCCTTTTCCTTCCAAGCAGAGCTCTTGCAGGCCGAATCTCGGCCATCCCTGTCTCTCCTCTTCTCACACCACTCCCTCTCCTGAGGACTTACCCACTCCCAAAGCCTAAAAACCACCTGCCCACACTCAGGACACTCTGAGTTCCATCAGTCCTCTGGACCCTCAGAAACCCCAGACCCTCAGACCCAACCACCTTCCTGAACCTCCACAGGGATGTCTCCTAGATTGCAACTATACATTTCTTAAACTGAAGCCCTCTCTGGAAACTGCCCTCCATCCTCCCAGGCTGCAGATAGCAATTTGAGCGTCATCTCCTTCTCCTTCCCAACACCCACAGTTCATGGCCACGTCCTGTCCAGGCTGCTGACTGTGTGACCCTCCTCCCACCACCTCTCTCCACCTCGAGGGCCCTCGCTTAAATCCTAACTTCTGTATCTTTCACCCAGACCTCTGCCAATACCTCCTCACTGCCCTCTTTGCTTCCCCTGGCCCAGGGGTGATCTTTTAAAATGTGGACCCATCTTGGCACTGCCCTGCTCAGACACCTGGTAGGATGGCTGTGACCACCCCCACCCCACTCCTACTCACTTGCAAAGCCAGTCGTTGATGCCACGGTCAAAGTGCCTGTAAGAGGAAAGCAGATGGGCATGTTGCCATCAGGTGCAGAGCTCCCCAGGCATGGGGGAAGAGGCTAGGGGAAGGTGTGGTCCCAGGGGGTGAGCCTCCCCCGTCCTGGCCAGCACTCACGTTTCCGCAAAGACGTAGAGTGCGGTGATGCACTTGGGAGGCTGGGGTGGGTCCAGGTGGTCGAGGCACGCCACAGTGTTGACAACACCAAAGAGGACGGCCGCCTTCACCCAGTCATACACCAGGTTTGAATAGGCTAGGCCAGCTGGGGGCAGGGCACGGTCACTGCCTGGGGTCCAATCGCCTGGGTCCTGCCCCCATGAAGACCCTGTCCCACCACTTCCTTGGGGAGACACCAGGCTCTGCCCGCCCCACGGAGACCCCCCATATTGTGGAAATCAGTCATGCCTGGTGAAGTGGGTGGGGTCTGTGGGATGCTGCTCTGGCCCCACAGGATGAAGCTAATGCCAAGACCCATGCATTAGAAAGAATAAGCCCCTGCTCCCATGCCCTCAGGTGCTGTGCCCTGTGTGCCTCAGCTTCCCTGACTGTGGCACCGTGGGGGTGCAGAGGGTCTGTTTTCCTGGGGTGGCAGCCCTGCCCCCATTTCTCTTCTGTGGACCCACCGAGGGCACTGTCTGGGAGGCGGTTGGCGAACTTGAGGTCACTGGGGATAGTGAGGATGTAGAAGAAGTGAAAGAAGATGTCGACAGCCATGATGGCCACCACGCTTAGGCCTGCCTGGGCTCGGATGTGCCACAGCTCACCCTTGCGTCTCACTGGCTCCACCTGGCTCACCTGGGGGGATGCGAAGGGTCTGAGGGAAGAGGCAAGCCCTGCCTGGGGAGCCCTGTCTGAGGGGAGCTCACCAACTACTTGGGGCAGGAGGAGCCATGGCTTTATCCAGGAGTCCTGCCTGAGGGTGGAGACACAGGTCACCCTGGAGTCTGAGGAGGATTCACAGCCAGCCATGGGAGACCCAGTTCTGTCCTGGGAGCCCCATTTGAGTGGGAAGAGAACATTCATGGCCTGGGAGTCCTGTCTGAGAAAAGAGACATGTCTCCACCCTGGGGTCCCTGCTGGAGGGGAAAGGTGGCCCCATCCTGGGGTCTGAGGAGGGAGGGGAGACACGGCTTCATCCTGGAATCATGCCTGAGGATGGGGATACAGCCTGCTTGGGGAATTCTATCTGAGATGGAAACCCCAGTCTGAAAAGGGAGATTCAGCCCTGTTCTAGAAGCCCACAGGGTGTCCCCTCACCTGAGCATGGAAGCGATCAAAGGTCATGATGGGCCCGAAGAAGAAGAAGGGCAGGTAGAAGTTGTACTTGAGCAGGTCAGCTAAGGAGTAGTGGCGGTCAGGGTGGGCACAGCTCTCCAGTGCAAAGCTGGTGCAACGCAGCACTGTGAAGCTGCTGCCCCCATGAAACAGCACCTCTTGAAGATCAAAAGTGCCTGTTACAAACCCGCTCTGGAGGGGGAAAGAACAGGCCACCAGCTCACTAGGGTGACTCCTGTCTCTGGAAAACCTATTCCCCACTCCCTAGCTTCCCAGAGGGGCCCAGCCTGGTCCTGTCCCTTCCTCTCTTCCAGAGCCAGTTAACTTTGGCCACTGCTCTATCCCAGCAATGCGAGGAGCAGGGGATGATCTGGCAGTTCCTCCTGTGATGCAGGTGCTCACCTTGTGGCCAGGACATACCCAAAGGCTTGAAGACAGGGGAAAAGTGAAGGGAATACTTGGGGATACTTGGGGTGCAAGGACTTTGGATGAAGTGAGAGGTTTGGGATCTTATCCCTACACCCTCTACCCCTGCACCAGTTCACACCTGCCAAGAGATTAGGGGGTCCATCTTGAAGGAGGCCAGGCTGGCCAAGCCAAGGCCAAGACAGAGCCAGGGCTGGCCCAAAAGCGAGGCCACATAGAGGCCCACACAGTGACCAAGCAGCAGCAGCAGGTACCAAGGGCCCATTGTGCCCATCACAGCCAAGGCCCCGTACACAGCATACATCCAGGAGCGGAGCTGTGGGCAGGGAGAAGGCTTCAGTTTCGCCATATAAATGGGGGCGTGACCCCAGGAGGGGGTTCCCACAACCCTTGTGGTGAAAGAGGAGCTGGCAGGGAGAGGCTGGGTGGCCCAGGTCCAGCTCACCTGTGGGGCAACCATCGTGCAGAGTTTAGCAAACAGCACATGTCCAGAGAGGGCAAAGATGATGACGTTGCGAAAGGAGGTGAACCACATCACCCACTCGAAGTCAGCCACATCCTGGGGCAGTCCGGGGCAGAAGGAGGTGGGGCAGGTGAGGGTGGGAGAGGGGGCAGGACGAGCTGGAACCTGGGCTGGTCAGAGCCCCAGCACCTTTCCCAGCCTTCATGTTTTCTTTTATTATTATCATTTTAAAATTTAATAATTATTATTATTTTTTACCACTAGCCAAACCCAATGTGTCCTCTTTATGCAAACACAAGAGCAGTGCCTGCAGGTCTCCACACTCCTCTGTGAAGGAAGTACCGAGGCAGGAGGGTAGAGAGGAGTGAAGGGCACCATGGGGGCTGCCGGGTCGCTTGAAGCTCCCCGTCTCCTCCGCACGTTGCCTGCCATTCCCCCTTTACTGCTTTGTTTCTGGGAAGGAAACAAAGTGGAGGCTCCACTGAAGCACACTCCACTAATTCGACCCATTTCCCAAGTGAGCAGGGCCCGGGCAAACTTGATGTCCCAGGAGGATACAGGAGGGGCTAGTGAAAAAGCTGAAGGCACTGAAGCTCAAGCCAGAGGCCCCCGAGCTGTGAGAAGCTCTCTGTTACTTGCCAACATCTGGAACAGCGGAGAGCGGAGAAGGATTCGGGATGGGAGGGACCCTGGGATGTGGGGGACCTACCATCTTCCGGCCAATGTACTCCCAGCCAGGTCGCACAGACTCCCGGAAGGCCTTCCTGTGGGCCCCATCTGAGAACAGAGTGTCGCCTCAGGGAGAGGGGCCTTCACATCCCCTGCCCCACCTTCCCCCGTGGACAAGGCTGCCCCACCCTGGGGAGCGAGGGCATCAGGAGCGGGGCACAGGTCTGGGTCTCTTTGGTGCTGCATCTGCTTCTTTCTGGGTCTCGCTGTGTGTCTGGGTCCAGGTCTCTGTGTGTGTGTGTGTGTGTGTGTGTGTTGGGGTGTGTGTGTATATGTCTGTGTGTTTGTGTGTGTGTCTGGGTCCAGGTCTGTGTGTGTGTGTGTGTGTGTCGGGATGTGTGTGTGTGTATGTCTGGGTCTAGGTCTCTGTGTGTGTGTGTCTGGGTCCAGGACTCTGTGTGTGTGTGTGTGTGTTGGGGTGTGTGTGTATATGTCTGTGTGTTTGTGTGTGTGTCTGGGTCCAGGTCTCTGTGTGTGTGTGTGTGTCGGGATGTGTGTGTGTGTATGTCTGGGTCTAGGTCTCTGTGTGTGTGTGTCTGGGTCCAGGACTCTGTGTGTGTGTGTGTGTGTGTGTTGGGGTGTGTGTGTATATGTCTGTGTGTTTGTGTGTGTGTCTGGGTCCAGGTCTCTCTCTGTGTGTGTATGTCTGGGTCCAGGTCTCTGTGTGGGTGTGTGTTGGGGGGTGTGTGTATATGTCTGTGTGTTTGTGTGTGTGTCTGGGTCTAGGTCTCTGTGTGTGTGTGTGTGTCAGGATGTGTGTGTGTGTATGTCTGGGTCTAGGTCTCTGTGTGTGTGTGTCTGGGTCCAGGCCTCTGTGTGTGTGTGTGTGTGTATCTATGTGTGTGACTCTGTGTCCATTTCTCTGTCAGTGTCTCTGCATCTCTGTGTTCCTGTGACTGAACCTGGCTCCACCCAGCCTCCAGTGACTATCTGAGATGGGAACCCCGGGCTGAAAAGGGAGATCCAGCCGTGTTCTAGAAGGAGTACCCTAGGTCTGGAGCCTGTAACTTTCTGGCTTTGCTGGTTGGAACCCTGAGGGTCTCCAGGGGAAGAAGGGACCTGTCCACCTGCCCTGGGGCACAGCCATTACCTTGTGAAGCCTCAAGGAGGCCCCGGCCAGCATAGGCCAGGGCCCCACTCAGCACCAGAGAGTAGAGGCCCAGCTCAGCCGCCGGCAATGCTGTCTTGATTCCCATAGCCTGGACAGGGCTGGGGAGACAGGTTGGGTGAGGGAATTACAGTCTCCAGCCCAGCCTAGCCCCACCTCATGGTCCCACCACCCCAGTGGGGACCCCACTCTGAAGAGAGATTGCCCCTCCAGCCCCTTGGGGACCTTGTACCATCACTCTGCCCGCCCCTGTGCCCCCCACAGTTCACAGGCCACCGAACACCAGTGCCCCATCCCAGCTGCTGCTCTTGTCCCCACCCCACCCATCAAGGCTCTTGCCGGCAGAGCCCTCACTCGCAGCCTGCCTCCCTCACCTTCATTTACATCTTCATACCTTCCAGAGGCACCGGCCCCACCCTCTGCCAAAACCTCTCCTGCCAGGGCCCCAATGACCTGCGTGCGGAGAAAACCCACCTCTATCACTACAATCAGGTTTCTGCCTGCAGGGTCCCCACCCCGATCAGTGAGTCTCCCTTAGCTCCTCACAAAGCCCCAGCTTCTCTAAGACCCTTTCTCTGACTCCCACTCCCCTCCCTGAGATCCCATGACCACCCCAGGTGCTGCCCCTAGAGCCAAGCCTCCATCCTCGCATTAAGCCTCCAGCCTGTCACTGACCCCCATTCCCCCAACAAGTCCCTGAGCTCCAGCCTGTCACATCCCAGTCCCTGCCTGTGTCCGTGACCACACTGCCCCACTCTCTCAGCGCTCTGTGTATTCAGGCCCTGGGCACCAGCTGGAGGCTGTGCTATTTGAGGAGGTGCCCTGGAGTAGCGGATGTGGGGCCAGGCGGGGCCAGGGAGGGCACTGGCTGCTGTCCAAGGTGCTGACCAGAATCAGGCCCCGGTTGAGTCTCGCCACTCCCTCCAGCAGGGGCCTAGCTTGTCCCCTGGAGAACTGCTGGGCCGTACTACGGCTCAGCTAGCACCTTTACCCTTCCTATCCTGCTTCAGCCTGGCTCAGGGGCTTCCCAAGGACTCCATGGATACAGACATAGGGCCCAAATTAAAGGGAGGAAGCAGGGAACATGTCCAGGCAACTCTTGGGCTGACGGGGCCAAGAGGTGGCTGATGTGGCCCTTTTGCCCACCCTTGATCCTCCCCTAAATCTTCATCCCCAGCCCTGTAGCCATCTCCCCTGGGCCCCCCAGCAGCCGATAGTCTCCTCGTACAGATGGAGGGGTCATGGGCCAGATAGGGGCAGGGACCTGTCAAGGTCACATGGCAGACCTGGGACAGACTTCTGCCCGCCTCCCTTCAGGATCGGGTTTCTCAGTGACCCCCTCTGGAATCTGGGGTAAGAGAAGACCACCACTGCCCCTGCCCACAGCAGAGGCTGCCAGCCTGATGGCTGTGCTGCTGGCCTGAGTGTGGAGGCACCTCCTCATCAGCTGGGTGGGGGTGGAGAGGCCCTGGGGATCAGGTTAATGGAGCAGGAGCTTGAAACCAGAGCATGGTAAAGAGCCCGCGAAATAGCTTTGTCAGCTGCCTCCCACTCACCACTTTCCAATTTTAGCTCCCCATGGCCGGTGCGGGGTGTCCCCAGCGAGGCCTCTGCAAGGAGCTGGCCCCCAGCCTGGGGCCTCTCCTGATAGACCCCTAGACCAGGGCTGGCCTGTGGACACAGGGGCATACCCTTTCCCCTGGTCCTGCCTGCCCCAGATGCCCCTGGGGTAAAGCCCCTTTTGGGGCCTGTGATTTGGGATGAGGGCCTGGGGTGTGCCCCACAAGTCTCAAGAGCCCCAGAATAGCTGCATCCCCAGCTGGCACTGACCTTGAGGAGGCCGCAAGGGACCCTGGCACACTGCCCACCTCAGGCTCTGGGGTCCGGCTTCCAACTGTCCGTCCGTCCGACCGGCTGAGCTCTGGGGCCACGGTGGGGTGTGTCAGCCCGGGGTCCCCACCCCCTTGAGGTTATGAGCGGTGAGTGGTGACAGCGGGAGGAGGAGGGGGAGGAGGAGGTGGCCTTCCTGGAGTGGAGCTGAGCAGAGTGGAGCAGAGCCGAGTGCTGCAGAGCTGCTGGCCACAGGGAGCCGCAGGGAGGATCCTTGAAGGGGGGTGGGTACTGGGTGGGGGGAGGGTGTCCAGTAGCATAGGCTCAGACAGGGACACCTGGGCCTCTCTTCAGCCTGCCTCCCCTGGCTCCTAGAGAGCCTGTGCCTCTCTCTCACTGCTACCCAGGATTTCCCTCTTCCAGGAAGACTCCTGGTGGTCCCACCAGCCTCTCCAGGCTTGTAAGCCCTGCCCCCACCACAGCCACACACACTCACAACATGCACACACTTTCATGCTTGGGCTCCAGGGACTCCAGCTCCTACCTTTACATATGACCTCCTAAGGGCTATCCCAGGGCAAACTTGTCTCGCCCCATGACCTTGTCCTTTTCATTATGCTGTGAGTCCTGGCTGGCCATGCATCAGTGCCTGAGGGAGGGCTGACTTGCCTGATGGGACTGGAACTGGCATGGGACATGTGGCTGAGAGGGATCCCCATAAGTCAGCCCTGTCCCATAGGGAGTGTCCTGGATGGAGGGGTGCTAGCAGGGTCACTTGGCAAGGCTTGTGGGTACTTGGAATGGCTGGTATCCTCTCGATGGCAGAGTAGAGGCAGACAGGAAGACAGGTGTGTTCCTAACCAACTGGGAGTCCTGGTAGGACAGGGCCCTCATTCTGGAAGGGAGCATCCAAGGCCTCAGCCCTGGATACCTGAGGGGAGGCCTATCCTGAAGGTGCCCCTGAGATTAAGAACCTCTGACAGTGCCCCCTCGGTTGAGGCCAAGTCTCAGGCAGCTGTATGTGTCTGTGCTATCTACGGAGACCTGTTCACGTGTGTGCTTGTGGGGAGGCTCTCGGGGGTAGAAGGAGCTTTGTGGCTGTGATCAGTCACAGGACAGCTCCTGGAGCCCCTGCTGATCCTATGACCCCAGCTTCAGGCTCAGTTGAGGAGGCAGGAGGGAGGCGCTGCTCCCCACCCATCAGGGCCCAGGAAGGGGAGAGACTGCACTTAGGCAGTGAGCTGCCTCCTGAGCACATAGACACGCTGGCCTGGAAAGGCTGGATTTACACTCAGAAGTGAGGCCTTCCCTGGGTGACCCACACACAGCAGGGTCTGCAGGGAGTGTGGTGTGCGGAAATGGCAAGAGAGGTGGAGGGCTAGGGAAGTCCCAGGGATCTATGGTTGGACAGCCTGAGGCCAGCTCCACTGTGTCTGAGGGGGGTGGCAGGGGAGGGCACCTGGCAAGGCCAGCCCACGTGAGGGACAGGAAGCTGACTGAGCTAAGACCAGCACTTGGCCCTGGGGCCAGCTTCCCAAATGCCACAAGGGCCACTAGGAAAGATATGGTGGGGAGTGAGGACAATTCTCTCAAATCTGAGTCCCTTTTCAATTTTCAGACTTTTTTTGGTTGGTTGTTGCTCAAAGTAAAAATGCGAGGAAAGTATCCTGTGTGTTTGCATGTATGTGTGCAACTGTGTTTTGTATCAGTTGTGTGTGGGTCTGTGTGTACGTTTTGTGTTGTAGGTTGTTCATGGTATGTGTTTGCTGTGTATGTGTATCCTGTGTATTGCTTGTGTGTGCACATGTATCGTACATACGTGTGTATATGTGTGTTGTGTGTATATGTGTGTTGTGTGTGTGCAAGGCTCACGGATATAGGAGAGTCAGTGTATGTAAAGGCACACCTGTGGGGAGAAGGTGGGCAGGCCGACTTCTTTGTGCTCAGGGCTGGCTGTGAGCTGGCTGGGGGTGGGGAGGAGAAGCTTGTTCTGGCCCCTGGGTGTGGGGGTCCAGAGGAGCACACCCACTGGAGGTCACCCTGCCCTGGGCTCCTGGGAGCAGGGGAGGGGCCCAGTGACAATGTAGTGTGTTTAAGCCTGAGCCAGGCTGCAACCTTGCCCAGCTCAGCTGTGGTGCCCCAGAGGCCCCTGTGGGGACAGTGGCCAAACTACGTCCACAGCTCAGCCAGGTCTCACCTGTCAGTGCTGGAACCTGAGCACCAAGACCTGCAGCACCTGTCTGGGGTGTGGCAGGGAGAGCCCTCACGTGAGGCAACTCCACCACTTAACTCTTTACTTGCCCCTGCCCCTCAACCCGCCAGGGCACCTGCACCCTCCCCTCCAACTACCTCCTCGTGGCTCTGGCCAGGGCCCTTGGTGTCTTATCCAGCACACCTGTTGCCCACCTGCCTGAGGGACAGGGAGGTCATCCTCAGGGTGCCCAGGACAGATGGTGCTACCCAGGAGAGGCACTGGTACTAACCTGGACAGACCAGCTGCCTGGCTGTGCACCTGGCCCACCTAGGTTAGGTTTCTCAGGGTCCCTATCTTTGACCCCTTTGACGACCTCCTTCCCTTGAAAATCCTTCTCCCAGGCTCTCCCCACCTTCCCTTTACCCCTCCTTGCTCCTTTGCCTCAGGGAGATGTGAAGGACACAGGACTCCCTGACAGCCCCCTCTCTACCCAGATCTGATCAAGGAGGTTGGGAACTTGGGAACTGCCACAGGGATGGGGTGGGGATGGTGGGGGAAGCCCTGTGGTGCTGCAGCCCGGTCCTGCATCCTTCCCCACTCAGCTCCATCATAGCGTTTCCCACACCTCTGATTGGACTGGAAACTCCCTGAAAGGAGGAAGCAAGTCAGATTCACCTCTAGGTCCCTCCCAGGCCTGGAGAGGCTGGCATGCTGTTGGCACTCACTGACTGCCTGGTGGCCGACTGGCTGGATGGAATGGTGACCTGTGACCAGTCTGTCTCTCTCCTCAGCTGATCTGAGAGTTCCTGGAGGCCAGGGACTGTGTTTGCCTCACCTCGGCACCTCTGTGCCTGGGGCAGAGGAACTGCTCAACAAGTTCTGGTTGAACAAATGGAGGGAACACTAAGAGCAAATAATTATTAAGCGCTTACTGTGTGCGAGCAGCTGCTGTAAGCAATGGACACTTTATCTCAGTGAACCCTGCAGAGGGTTCCAATGAGGGAATGGAGCAGACCTGATCTAACCAAGCTAGGGGTGGGGAGGTGCCCGGTGGTAGGTGCCAGCAGACATGACAGGCACTCCCGCACATGGCACCACAGCAATGCTGTCAAGGTTGCCTGTGGAATCTGAAAGCTGAAACACTCGTCTTTATATACAGAGTTGGCCAAAGCAAGACACCAGCAAATCAGTTTACCCAAAAATGTGCAAACAAGATTTCCCGTGCCTGCCTGTCTGCAGTTTTTCTTTCCCCTCTCTGTTATATAACTCTTGTTGAAATCAGTCTATAGATACATGTTCCTTGTACAGAAATAAACAGAGAGCTAATAATTAGTGAAACGTCTTTGGGTTATTCTTTGACATACATATTAATAACAGCCCCCTGAGGGAGGATTCTATTATTGTCTGCATTTTATAGATGAGAATGTGGAGGATCAGAGAGGTTAAATAACTTGCCCAAGGCCACACAGCTGGTAAGTGGGGAGAGAAGTATGCCCCAGGCAGCCCCACCTGTCCAGACTCCATGACCTAATGCTCCTTCCTTTCTCAGGCATAGCCCAGGAAGGGCAGCAGAACCACCCTGAAGTGGCTGGAGTGTGGGTCACGCCATCTCTGCACTTCCCTGAGGTGATCTTGAGGAAGGATGGCTGATCCTATGCCTGCTTCTCACTCCCTGGGACTGCACTGAGGCCAGAGCCTGTACCCCTCATACTCAGATCACCCTCTGGAGCTCCTCAGGGCCTGCAGGAGAAGGTGCTGACTCCTCTGTGTTCAGACTCTACATCCAGCCCACCCCTCGCTGTCACACACTGTCCCCTCCAAGCACAGACCCTCTCTCTCCTGGCTCTCTGCCTGGCCATTTTCCTTCACAAGGAACCAGAGAAAAACTCTTCCTTCCCAGAGACCCTTAGGACCCCACCAGAATCATCAGTTCATCCCGGTGGCCTTTGCTCTAACTTGCTGTGGGATCTCTAGATCCGTGTGATCCCAAGCAGGGTCAGGGGCTCCCTGAGGAGTGGGGGCCAGCTAGGGTCCCTCCATAGCCCCATCCCCAAGGAAGGGGCTGAGAAGACAGGGTCCCAGGAGCCGCAGTGGCTTTTCCAAGGAAGGAGCTGACAAGATGCTCGCAGGAGCCCCAGTGGCTTTTCCTGGGGAAGGGGGTGTTTTCACAGTATGTGCACCTGCATTTGTGCATCACTGCACAAGCAACACACAAGTGGCTATGTCTTCACGTGTGGGAATGTGTGTCCACATCCACATGTGTGTGCTCATCTGCACCTGTGTGTCCATGAGTGTGCACACATGGAGGTGCCTGTGTGCACGTACAGTTGCATGCTCCTGAATTGAGGTATGTGTGTGCATCTGCATCTTTGTGTGGGGCTGTGGGTGCACCTGTGTGGCCAGGGTGTCGGAGTTGGGGTGTGTGGCTATGAGTGACCCTCCGTGGGGCCACTCCTTCCTGTAGCTATAAGTGCATAGTTACAGCTGAGAAAGGGCAACACTGACAGTCATAGAGGCCTGCGGATCTTAGGGTGCCCCTGCAGCATCCCTCCAAGTTCACCATGGCGAGGGAGGTGCACTGTACCTTTGACTGGAGCCACTACCTCAAAACCCTTCTGCCTGAAGCTCCAGCTGAGCCCCACCTCGGCCCTCTGCCACCAGCATCCATCAGCTGCAGTCTTGGTGAGCAAACGAAGATGCCTCTTGGAGCTGCTGCCTAGGGGTGGGGTTGTTCAGTGGTGGGTGGGTGCGCCTACCCTGGGTAATCTCTGAACGGCAAGACCCTGGTTTTGGGGTCAGGCAGACTGCAGTTAAATATTAGCTCAGCTTCTTTCTGTGAACCTCAGTTTCTTCATCTGTCAAATAAGACAACAAACCCCTGGGTCATTAGAGGACTGAATGGGGTCAGGTTGCCACAGTAGATGCTCACTCACTGGGAGCTGCAGTGATTATGAAAATACTTATTATTATTATAAGTCCAAGGGTCTGCACCTGAGGAAGTGTCCTGAGGAGTGGGCTGACAAACTGGTTGAGAGCATAGTGCCCCAAGTCTGTGTAGGGTGTGGATGGCTACAGATGGAGCCGGGATGGGGGTGAGGGGATAGGGCAGGGCTGAGTGGCATGGGGGATATGCCCACTTAGGGTAACCAAGGGCTCTTCTGTGTGTGAAGCCATGGGGACATCCAGGGCTAGTACCTAGGATGAGGGCGATGAACACCTGCCCGAGGGACTGCATCTGTCCATTCACAGCCGCCTTGCCGTCCCAGAGCTCTCGCCTCTGCCAGTGGGCTGCTGGGCCTCCCTGCTGCTGTAACCCAGCCGGCCCAGGGTCTCCTGCAGTGTCCCACCAGGGCTTCTCTTCTGCCTTCCTGGCCTGAGACATTGGTTTTGGTCATCCTTAAGGAGCCTCTTCTGGTAGAAGTGGTTGAGCTGGCTGCCCTGGGCTGGCTTCCCGGAGCAGATGGAGTCCTCAGACAGAGTCTTATCCTCTCAAGACCTGAGGCTGCCCACCCGGCCAGGCCGACACTGGGCTGTCATCCTATTGCTTGCCTGTCTTCTGCTGCCGCAGGGCCTGCAGGAAGACACTTTTCACCTGGCCCAGGATCTCATGGTACATCCGGAAGTCCTCCTCCTTTCCCCGCAGGGCACTGCCCAGGGCAGCCTTTAGCATTTCATTCTCCTCCACCTGGATGGCCAGCCTGGACCACAGGAGACAGTGCTCAGTGTGGCTGGAGCTGCATACAGGTGTGCATGGGTGACAGAGGGCCCTGGGAATGTGGTTGCCAGCATGGCTGCTCTTCAGGCTCAGGCTTCCCTCTGATCCATCTCCTCCTCTCACTGACTCTTGTGGGTACCATGGATTCCTCTCTATGGGCCTGGCTCCCTGCAATGTAAGCTACCTCAAGGCCCCTTACAAATTGAGTTCCAATTTGTAGAGGCTCCCGTCTTTCCCTTCCCATGGCTGCGTGGGATCTTAAAAGGTTTAACGTAGTGAGAAACTGGGTTCAGTGATCCATGCTTGATAAAATTTCTCTTGGACTATGGGTCATTGGGGTTTGGGCCGGGCCCTCTGTCCTCTGAAGGCCAGTCCCTGAATTGCAGGCCTAGAACCCAGGACCAAACAGGACAAGCCTTCTGGGCAAATGAGTCAAAAGTGCAAGGGGAGGGACACAGTCCCTCTGCCCATGGAGGCACCTCCTCTCAGACAACCCTACCCTTTCAGGAAGGCGGGGCAGGGGAGCACCTGGTTGTCAGCTCTTCCATTTGGGATTCCACGGGCACATCGGAGAGCTGGGCAAAGGATGGGTCCTTCTTCTCGCTCCCAGTTGGGTTGTGCCTGTTGTTAGAGGTGGGCAGACCTGTGGGGCAGCAGCAACCACTTTCTGTGAGGAGGCCACAGCCCTGTGCTAG
The DNA here is from genome assembly GCF_028858775.2 of Pan troglodytes. Classification (NCBI taxonomy): domain Eukaryota; kingdom Metazoa; phylum Chordata; class Mammalia; order Primates; family Hominidae; genus Pan; species Pan troglodytes. Next base: position 46,722,708 of record NC_086015.1, read on the forward strand.
CACCCTGCTTCTCCTCCCGCCATTGCCCACTGCCTGCTCTTCCACATGGTGAAACGCTACACCGCCTTCGGGGTGCAGGGCAACTCTGAGCTCTGCCTCCCTCCGAAGCCCTCCCTGATGCCTCCTCTGCATGCCTCTGCCCCTGGCTTTGGCCTCTGCTACAGCCCTGACTCTGCCCGCTTTGTACCAGGGTGGTTCCTCACCACCCTGTCTCCACCTTTATACTTTACAAGTTTCTGGTAATTTGTTTTCTTTTTTTTTTTCTTTTTTTTTTTTGAGACAGAGTCTTGCTGTGTCACCCAGACTGGAGTGCAGTAGCATGATCTCAGCTCACAGCAATCTGCGCCTCCAGGGTTCAAGCGATTCTTGTGCCTCCTGAGTAGCTGGGACAACAGGTGCCTGTCACCATGCCCAGCTAATTATTGTATTTTTTGCAGAGACAGGGTTTTATCATGTTGGCTAGGCCTCCCAAAGTGCCAGGATTACAGGCGTAAACCACCATGCCCAGCCTGGTAATTTGTTTTCAAAAAGAGAAGCCAGCTGAGCCTGAGGTCTGGCCTGCAGGCTGAGCCTGAGTCTAGACTGTCACTGTACCTGATGCCCTCATACCAGTGGTCCCCATCCAGGCCAGCAGCTTCATACTAGGAAGCAGGGGATTCAGGGTCCTGGAGTTGAAAGGTACAGAATGTTCACAAAAAGGAGACAAAGCGGCCCAGGGTGGGGTGGTCCCAGAACTTTGGGAGGCCAAGCAGGGGCAGATTGCTTGAGGTCAGGAGTTCAAGACCAGTCTGGCCAACACAGTGAAACCCTGTCTCTACTAAAAATACATAAAAATTCGCCAGGAATGGAGGCATGCACCTCAAGACTAGTCTTGTGTAAACCTGTCTCATTGCTGGGGAGGCAGCAGAGTGGCTCTGCCCTCTACAGGGGCTGGACTGAGTGTTCTTCAGGGCCTTTCCTGGCTCCAGGGGACACTGCTAAGCTGCCCTTGGCTTATTCCACGCATTGAGCACCTCCACATCCCCAACTAGAGCTGCCCTGGATGGGAAACTGCTTGTTCAGCCTGATGGAATTTTCTAAGCCCTGTGACACAGGGAATCAAAAAGAGCCTCAGCCGGGTGCGGTGGCTCATGCCTATAATCCCAGCACTTTGGGAGGTCGAGGGGGGTGGATCATTTGAGGTCAGGAGTTCAAGACCAGCCCGGCCAACATGGTAAAACACCATCATTACTAAAAATACATAAATTAGCAGGGTGTGGTGGCGAACCCCTGTAATCCTAGCTACTTGGGAGGCTGAGGCAGGGGAATTGCTTGAACCAGGGAGGTGGAGGTTGCAGTGAGCTGAGATCGCGCCATTGCATTCCAGCCTGAGGGACAGAGTGAGACTCTGTCTCCAAAAAAAAAAAAAAAAAAAAAAAAAAAAGACAAAGCTCAACTGGTGGTGGCGAACTTGGGCAAAATCACAGCATCAGAAAACCTCGGGACTGAAAAGGCCCTCAGAGGTGGTGTGACCCACAGTAAATTACTTGGCATCAGCAGACCTGGCTTTCGCCCTCTGCTGAGAGGCCTCAGGCAAACTATCAGCCTCTCTGAGCTGGTTTCCTTAGCTGAAAAAAAGGGATAATAGTTTATGCCTCTAGAGCTTTGGCAGCCTCAGTGAATTCTATTTGGCTCTCAAGGCCCTGTGTGATTGGACCACTCCAGCCTCCCTGCCTCCTCCCTGTTCCTCCAAGCATCCAGCTAAGCTTCCAAGCACCGACACTTGTCCTTCCCTCGGGGATCTGCAGGCCACATCCCCTCCCAGTTCCTCCATCTCTGCTCAGATGTCTAGCTCCCCCACTGGAGTGAGACTGCCATGGGGGACTGAATTATAAATCTAGCCTCCTCATTTTACGGATGGGCCAGGGGGAGGCGGTTAAGTGGTGCTCTGCTCACCAGAGGGGCAGGATTTTGCCCATGTTAAAAGCCAGTAGGCAGCAGAGGCCACCTGGACACTTTCCCTCAGGCAGCTGCCCTCACTGTCCAGCAGGGAACAAAGTGACTTGCCTGCTGTGGCTTAGCTCTCCCTGGTTGGAAGTCCTGCTGCCCTGCAGGAGGTAAGCCCCAGCCTGGAGAAGCCACAATCCTAGGGAACATATTCCTGAGAGTCCAAGAGGGTCAGCAAAGCTAAGCCCCAGAGACCCTTCCTTCCCGGCCTGGATTCTCAGAAGCTCCTGGCCCTGCTGGTGGGAGAAGAGAAAGCAAGTGGCCCCAACACCCTCTTTATGCCCTACTTCTGGCACACCCTTCTGAAATGTTCTGACCTCATCTGGGCTGAGCACTGAGACCAAGGGTCTGACCATCCTTGGCTGGGGAGGGGTTGGGGGACTACTGGGGTGTTGAAAGAGGGTGCAGTGGGGGCAGCAGCACCTCCACTCCAGAGCCTGGAGGGGGCTGGGATGGGTGGGATGGGAGGTCAGACAGAGGCAGGCCCAGCCCCTCCACATTGGAGACCCTTCCTCCCTGGGAGTCAGCCATCCCAGAAATGGCTTCTGGCTCTGGCATCCTCCAGCTCGCCCCAGCCCCACAAGATGCTGATGCTGCTCGTCTGAATACTGCACCTTGAGAACCACTGTGTTCGAGCGATAGACCTTTCAGTTAAGGACAGCATTTCCCAGCTTCCCTCTGCACCTGGCTATGCCCAACTGTCTGGCTGATGGGATGAGAGCAGAAGTGACATATGCAACCGTAAAAGGTAAGGAGAAGTTTGTCTCCTTCCCTTCTCCCCTTCCTGATGCTGATGGGAAAGCTCAGGCAGTCATTGTAGACCAGAAGATGGAAGCTGCATGTTGAGAATAGTGGAGCCACAAAACAGAGGGAGCTTGGGTCCCCAAACCTCTGGTTAGGCTACTTCCTGCTTATATCAACTTGACCATTGCAGGAGGCACAAAGGGACTCCTCCCCTGCTTCAGCCACTGTTGCTTGGGCTTCCCCAGCAGACCAGCTGTGCCCCATGACCACTTTGAATGAAGTCAGCTCAGGATAGAGGGTTGAGGGCTAGGGTGGCTGGGGGCATTCAGCACTGCCACCTCATGCTGAGGGCTTACAGGTGGCCAGGCCAGGGCCACACGAGGCAATGGAGCTCTGGGGCTCCTGCTTCTGACTGAGAGGCCCGGGGAAAAGAACACCCCACAGTGGAGGCAGGCAGAGCTCCACCCTGATGGAAGCTCTGCTTCCCACATGCACACTGATGGGCTGAACAGTGCAGCTGCCTGGCTCCTCTGTTAGCAGCAACACTGCCTCCACCCCCTGCACTGAGACTACTGCCCTGGCCCCTACCAGTTTTGGTCCTGGGAGCTGCTCTCTGGGAGGCTGATGCCTTCCCTGGCTCCAGGCGTATCTTCTCCAGATGTTGCTCCAGCACCACGGTGCGGTGTCGCTCCTCCTGCAGCTTCCTCTCCGACTCCAGGAGCTTGCTGTTGCTCTCCTCCACCCTGGTGATTAGAGAGGAGGGGATGCTACATGCCCTGGCAGGCAGGGGCAGGCCCCACCCCACTTGCTCAGGCCCTTAGAGAGATGGGCACATCTTACATTGGTGGTGATGGGACCTCTTCATTTTCATTGCAGTAACATAGGAACATGCATTTAAACACCATATGGTCCTCTCCAAGGTTAAAATTTAAAAATTATCAGCCCACTCCCAGCCCCATCATTCCCAATTCCTGCTCTCTAAAAGCAATCACTTATAACACTTCTAGCTGTTTCTTTTAATATTTACTGCCATATTTCTACAGATGCTTATGTTGCTATTTTTAGGTTTATATAAGGTTTAAATATAATCTTTTGACTTCCTGTCATGCAAAATAAGAATTTAGTTTTATTTTAGTACTCTCCCCCTACGAAACAGAATCACCTGTATACGTTTTTGGATGAATTGATATTAGGGATCCGTTTTCTATCACAGCTATAACAAATTACCATAAATTTAGCAGCTTAAAACAACACAAATCTATTATCTCACAGTTCTTTAAGTCAGAGGCCTGGCAAGCTCAGTGGGTTTCTCTGCTTCTGGTTTCACAAGCCGAAATCAAGAGGTTGGCTGACCTGGGCTCTTATCTGGAGGTTCCGGGGGAAAATCCACTTTCAGGCCCATTCAGAGTGTTGACAGAATCCAGTTCCAGGTAGTTGAAGGACTGAGGTCCCTGTTCCCTGCAGGCTGCTGGTCAATTTCACCTTCTAGGAGCCACCTTGCCCCCTCCATCTTTAAAGCCAGCTAGATACCCTTATCACACTTTGAATCTCACTACCCTCTCTGACTTCCTCCACAGCATCTCTCTGAATAATCCCAGACGGAGATATTTCTCTGCTTTTAAGGGCTCAAAAGATTAGATTGAGCCCACCAGATAATCCAGGATAATCTTCCCATTTTAGGATCCATAACAATAATCATATCTGCAAAATCTCTTTTTCATGTAACATAAAGCACTCACAGGCGTAACAGCAGGGAGCAAAGGGCATAGACACCAAAAGCCTGTCTATGTTAGGACAATTAGAGCCATGACGCACAGTGTCATATGTCCTTTCTCATTTAATTGTTCGCTTTTCTTGGAGTTAGTGATTATCTTAAGCTTATTGTTTTGTTTTCTACATGCCTGTCATAAATGTTATTTCACATGAAGCACTTGTTTAATCCCACTGGAGCTTGAGCTTAGGTCCTTCCTGTGGCTAGGTGTGCCATTTCAGACTTCTGTGATACTAAAGGTTCATTTAGTGAGAAAGCCAGAACTCCCTGAGATCTAACCCAAGCCAAGAGTTACATGCACACCTGAAAATTAGAGGGGCAGCCTTGAAACTGACAGTGTTGGAGGAAGTGATCTTTCCACCTTGGTGAAGGGTCAAAAGGAACAGAATGACAACAATTTTGAACAGTATACAACTACTAATAAAAAGCTGTATAGTAACACAGTAAACAGCTACTAACACATATTTAAGCATATTCCTTGAGATTTTATTTGCAAAAGCAAAAACCCAAAACAACCTAAAGGCCCATCATCAAGGGACAAACAAGTAAGTGGTAACATATTCATACTGTAGAACGTGATAGAATATGATAGAGCTGTGCTGCCCAACACAGCGACTGCGAGGTTCATGTCCACATGTAGCCATTAAAATTAAAGTTCAGGGGCTGGGCCCGGGGTCCCACACCTGTAATCCCAGCACTTTGGGAGGCCGAGGTGGGTGGATCACCTGAGGTCAGAAGTCTGAGACCAGACCAGCCTGGCCAACATGGTGAAACCTCGTCTCTACTAAAAATACAAAAAAAAAAAAAAAAAAAAAATTAGCTAGGTGTGGTGGCATGCTCCTGTAATCCCGGCTATTTGGGAGGCTGAGGCAGGAGAATCACTTGAACCAGGGAGGTGGAGGTTGCAGTGAGCTGAGATTGTGCCATTGTACTCCAGCCTGGGCAACAAGAGCGAAACTCTGTCTCAAAAAAAAAAAAAAAAAAAATTAAATTTCAGGCCATGCACGATGGCTCACGCCTGTGCTTTGGGAGGCATAGGTGGGTGGATCACTTGAGCCCAGGAGTTCAAGACCAGTCTAGACAACATGGTAAAACCCCATATCTACAACAAAAAATACAAAAATAAGCCTGGCACGGTGGCGTGTGCTTGTAGTCCCAGTTACTTGGAAGGCTGAGGTAGGAGGACCACTTGAGCCTGGGAGGCAGAGGTTGCAGTGAGCCGAGATCGCACCACTGCACTCTGGCCTGGGCAACAGAGCGAGGCTCTGTTGTAACAAAAAGAAAAAAAAATAAAGTTTATGAAAATTAAATTAAAAATTCAGTTCCTCAGTCACACTAGTGACATTTCAAGTTCTTAAACTGTATTGGTCAGTGCAGATATTGAACAACTCCATCATCACAGAAATTTCCACTGGTCAGTAGTGGAGTGTGTTAGTTATCATGAGAGTGGGTTTCTGATAAAGGATAACTTTGTCCCCACTTCAACTTTCCCCATGCCATTTCCCTTCTGCCTTCCACCACGGGATGCTGCAAGAAGGCCCTTGTCAGACGCTGGCACCTTGATATTGGACTTCCCAGCCGCCAGAGCTGTGAGAAATAAATTTCTTTTCTTTATAAATTACTCAGTCTGTGGTATTCTGTTATAGCAACACAAAATGGACTAAGACACATCCTTGGACCCAGCTGGGTAACATACCTGAACTCCAGGACAAGGAGAAAAATCTTATAACAACAGCACAGCTAATACTTTTTTTGAGTGCTTTCCACATACCAACTACTGTGTTAAGGCACTGCATAAGCATTATTATGTTTAATTCTGTAAGTAAACAAGATGTACTAATATTACTTCAAGAAGACACAGAAAATCTAAATTTGAAAAAAGGTTGTCAAAGATCTACCTCCAAAAAAAAAAAATCAGGCCAAGCCAGGTTCTCAAGAAAGTTCTATCTAACCTCCAAGGAACCAATGATTTTTGCTATTCTGACAATTCCACAATATAGAAGAAATAGATGGCTTCCTATAAGTTTACAAAAAACTTGATTTCCCAGTTAATAATAGGGTAAATGTATTAGTACCGCTGCATAACAAGTTACCACAAATAGTGGCTTGAAACAATAAAAAATTTCCAAAAAACATAAAGAGCTACTACAACTCAACAACAGGACAAACAACCCAATTAAAAAGTAGGCAAAAGACTTGTGTTTCTCCAAAGAAAATATATAAATGTCCAATAAGCACATAGATGCTCAACATCATTAGCCATTAGGGAAATGCAAATCCAAACCACAAAGAGATATCACTTCAAACCTACTAGGATGGCTATTATTGAAAAAAAGGAAAATAAATGTTGGTGAGGATATAGAAAAATTAGAACCCTTGTACACTGCTGGTGGGACTATAAAGTGGTGCAGCCATTGTGGAAAAGTTTGGTGGCTCCTTAAAAAGCTAACCATAAAATTACCCTATGATCAAACAATTCCACTTCTCAAATTGAAAACGGGGACTCAAACAGGTACTTGTACAGCAATGTTCTTGTAGCATTATTCACAATAGCCAAAAAGGTGGAAACAATCCAAGTGTCCATCAACAGATGAATAGATTGACAAAATGTGGTACATGCACACAATAAAATATTATTCAGTCATAAAAAGGAATGAAGTTCTGACATATGCTACCATACGGATGAACCTTGGAAACATTGTGCCAAGTAAAATAAGCCAGACACGAAAGGGTAAATATTGTATGACTCCACTTATACAAAATATCTAGAATAGGCAAATTCATAGAAAAGAGGTTACTGGCTGGGCATGGTGGCTCATGCATGTAATCCCGACACTTTGGGAGGCTGAAGCGGGTGGATCACCTGAGGTCAGGAGTTCAAGACCAGCCTGGCCAACATGGCGAAACCCCATCTCTACTAAAAATACAAAAATTAGCTGGGCATGGTGGTGGGTGCCTGTAGACCCAACTATTTGGGAGGCTGAGACAGAAGAATTGCTTGAATCCGGGAGGCAGAGGTTGCAGTGAGCCGAGATCATGCCATTGCACTCAAGACTCGGCGACAAGCGAGAATCCATCTCAAAAAAAAAAAAAAAAAGTAAAGAGGTTACTAGATGCTGGGCTTAGCAGGTGGCGTATGAGGAGCTATTGCTTAATAGTAATAGAGTTCCTGTTTGTGGTTATGAAAAAGTCTGGAAATAGAGATAACGGTTGCACAGTATTGTTCATGTAATCAGTGCCACTGAATTGTATACTTTTAATGGTTAAAATGACAAATGTTTGGTGTATATAGCTTACCACAATTAAAACATACATATACTGCACAAATTTATTATTTCACAGTTTCTGTAGGTTAGAAGTCCAAGGTTGGCCTAGCTAATTTGTCAGTGTCTTACATGGCTGAAGTCAAGGTGTCAGAAGGAGTTGCTATCTCATCTGATGCATGGGATCCTTTTCCAAGCTCACTCAGGTTGTTAGCAGAAGTTAGTCCCCTGTAGTTCTAGGACTGTGGTCTCCATTTTCTTGCTGGCTAATGACTTGGTTGGTTGTCAGCTCCTAGATTTTTCTCCCTATTCTGGAGTTCAGGTATGTTACCCAGCTGGGTCTAACGATGTGTCTTTGTCCATTTTGTGTTGTTATTGCATAATACCACAACCATCCACCGCCATGTTGTTCTCTCCAAAGCACAGTGGTTTTGTCAGAGGCGTTTGAACAAGAGCAACTCCATCTTAAATAGGAGCTGGGTGAAATAAGGCTGAAACCAACTGCTGCATTCCCAGATGGTTAAGGCATTCTAAGTCACAGGATGAGATAGGAGGTCAGCACAAGATACAGGGTCATAAAGACCCTGCTGATAGAACAGGTTACAGTAAAAAAGGTGGTCCAAACCCACCAAAACCAAGATGATGATGAAAGTGACCTCTGGACGTCCTCACTGCTACACTCCCACCAGCGCCATGACAGTTTACAGATGCCACGGCAATGCCAGGAAGTTACCCTATATGGCCTAGAAAGGGGAGGCGTAAATAACCCACCCCTTGTTTAGCACATCATCAAGAAATAACCATAAAAACGGGCAACCAGCAGCCCTGGGGACTGCTGTGTCTGTGGAGTAGCCATTCTTTTATTCCTTTACTTTCTTAATAAACTTGCTTTTGCTTTGCGCTGTGGACTCGCCCTGAATTCTTTCTTGCATGAGATCCAAGAACCCTCTCTTGGGGTCTGGATCGGGACCCTTTCCTGTAACATCTTTCTGGTGGCCACTGAAGGGACTAAAGTGAGGAAACCCCCAACTCAAAGGTTAACTTTGCGTAAGTGTTGGGGTCCTGTAACATCTTTCTGGTGACCACGGAAGCGACTATAGTGAGGAAACCCCTGACCCAAAGGCTAACTTTAGGTAAGTGGTGGGATCCAGTAACATCTTTCTGGTGAACCACAGAAGGGATGATACTGAGGAGAACCCCCCAACCCAAAGGAAATAGACTTCAGCACTGATTGGATGACTTTGGGTAAGTGGGGTACATAAACCCGGGTAAAGGATGGGATTGGGTTAGAGGCCCAACTTAGGGGAGTTAGCATCTCTCCTAAGACAAAGTGGGTCAGAGGCCCCTCTTAATAAAAAACAAAGATGCTTGACTGACCTTGGGTTAGAGGCCCAACTTAGGAGGGTTAGAGTCCCTTCTAAGATGTAGGGAGTTAGTGGTCCTCTCAGTAAAGTTCCTCTCGGTAAAGTCCCTTTCAGCTAAAAATGGGTTTGGCACTACGGGATGTTAACTGCTATTCTCTTTGGATTAATCTGTCTCGCACTCTTCGCTGATGGCTACGGGTGACAAGATTAGGCACGTACAGGACTGTGGGACACGGGGAGCTTTTTCTTCCCTAAAAGGGAAAGCTGAGAGCGGATGGGACTGCTGGAAAAGATCCCTTCACTACTGACAAGCAGCCGCCTGAACTTTTCAGTGTCGCTGCAATGGGGGGTCTTTCTCTGGCCTCTCTGAGCACCTCACCTTCCCCACTCTGCCTCAGGCACTGCTTTCCTCTTTCTCTTTCTCTCTCTCTCTCTCTCTCTCTCTCTCTCTGTGCAGACTGGTAAAAATCATTGTTTATCTCCTGTAAAGTTTTAATTAATTAGAAAAAGGATTTGTGAGGCTAGTCTTAAGCTGCAGCGAATCTGGTGTGCTTTATGTGTTTTTCTGTATTGTTCCATCATAAAGAGGGGTACCTTATGATGGAACACAGGCTTAGGACACCCATAAGCCTGCTTTTCAAGACGGCCCAGCAAACTGGTCAGTTACAAACTTTGCTGCAGATCCCTGAAAAACCTGGATGAGGTTTCCTTCTTGTCTTGTAAATCCTTGGGAGCTTGACCTTGTAACCATGTGGCCATGCTTTCTCTTTTCACAATGGCAGCCTGGGTTCAGGGTTCCATTCCCAGCTTAGGGGATGACTCCTTTATCTTCTGTCTATATGTATATGTATTATGTGTGTGATGTTTATACATGAAAGAACTTTAATTTGGTTTGAAAATAATAAGAGCTTAAATATTTTACCAGAAAAATAAAAAGCATAATGTCTTTTAGTTCCTGTGACTTAAGTAATTTTTGGGAAATAGAGTTTTAAAGATTATTGGTAAAATAAAAATATCTTCAAAAATGTAAACATTTAGTCTAAATTATGCAGATCAGATATTACATTTACTAAATTCTTTAAGATCATAAACTGCTTCTTTGACTTTTGAAAATTGTTCAATTTACCTACTTTGGAGCATTAGATTCTACATAAGGCCTGGGGACATGTGGAATTAGCCATGCCCCCTAGCTATGCAAAGATGGTTATAAAGAAAAGAGATTTTATGTAAGAAAGGATGTTGTATGGTAAATTCTCGTCCTAAAGTAAAATGACTAGTTGTTTAAAAAAAGGGAATTTACGCAAGAAATGTTGTGTAATTTGAAGGTTGTTAGGCCTGCTAAATGCCTTGTAAAATGCCATTATGACTCTTAACTGTATGACTTACCTGCTTTACAGCTAGGTAAGGCCTGGGACACATTAGAAGTTAGATGCTGGAAAGAGTCAGACCTTATCTGCACTTCTGTTTGCTGTCCTAGGCTCCATACTAGTACATAATTAAAATCCCAAACTTACCAAGGTTTTCACCAAAAGTAAAAGTTGCTAAGAGTTATCACTGTAACATGTAATTGAGACTACTGAAGAAACAGTTTTACATGCGAGGTGTGTAAAGAAAGTGAAATGTGTTTTTGGTGAAAAATTATAAGAAGTCATGGGAATGTGGATTTTTCTTGCCTAGATTAAAGGTTAAAGGATTGTTTTAAGTTAGAATAAAACTAAAGGTTTAAGCAAGGGGTGGAAGGTTTGTGAAAAATTAATTGTAAAAGAAATTCTGTGTGTGAACATACTGACTAAAGTTAAAGGGGTATTATTCAGCTTTTCCGTCAATTAAACATTGGAATAAAAGCACAACAGGTTTTTCTTAGAGCAAAAACCTGCCTATGATCTCTTTAACAAAAATTTGTAAAGGGTTATACAAAATTTGTAAGAATCTCACCTTATGTTCAAACTGATTAAGATTAAATAAATTTATCTATAAGGTTTTATTAAGAATTGGATTTGACATCAATAACGCACTAATGCAACAGTAACATTTGGCTTATTGGGTATAAAAATCATATAGAAAGCATTGTCAAATATGAAATAGTGTTTGGCTTTCGTCGGACTATATTTGTATAAATGTGTTACTGGTATATGTTCCAAAATTATTTTTAAAACTCCTATAATTCTGATATGACTTAATGTGTTATTAATAATTATTACATAAAATCATTGTGTGCCACAGAGGCAACCAAAATTTCCTAGTCAATTGTGGATTTAATAGTGGCTGTCCTAAGACTTTTTATCATCTACAATTGTTGTCTTGTTTTAATCCTCTTTAGAAGGTGGTTTATAATCAACTACAGGACTTTGACAGATGTTCTTGAATGCAAGTTTCTGATAACTTTGGAAATTGTAACATTAGAATAGAGGAAAAAACTTTCAGGACTCATAGAGAGCTGAAATGTTCCTGAATATCAAACAGAAGTTAACTGCATGTACTAAACTGAAGAAGTCTAAAGTAATCTTTTTAATTTTGTTTCAAACGTTGCTGATCCTTTGTTTTGTTTTTCAGAGTCAAGGAAACTTTTCAGCTATTTACAGCTTTTAACAATTGAGTAAAGCATACTCCTGTGAACAAAATTTGGAACATATTTGTTTCTCTCTACCTGATTTCTCCACAATTTGGAAACTATGTGTGAGTATTCTTAACTTACGGCAACGTAGTTATTTGCATAATTGCAATACAAATCTGTTTTCTTTTGCAACAGGACACAATTGGAGAAACTGGTTATTTTACCAAAACTTTGACTTGAATGGTGTGCTTTCCTTTAAGGAATCAAATTTGACTTGTAGAGCCAATAAAAACCCCTTGGGCAACTGACCTTGTTTATTCCTGTGAGCCAGCCAGTGATCTCTGACTGCTGTCCAGAAGAAACACGAGGGATGGGTCATGTAAAAATCTGGATCAGTATTCTAATTCTGGGCATGTATTGGAATTGGCTAGCAACCCCATATCAGCTTGGTTCCAACAGTTGGCCAGTTCATGGAAAGCCTTCTAATTTAGTTTACTTGGGATAATTTTACTTACCTTGCTTTACTGTTGTGGAATATATTGCTGTTGTACTCTTTGTATAGGAATGCAGGATAAGCTTACTGAATACTTTCTTAAATTGAACACTTATTAATCTTCCAGATATCACCTTTTGTTGGACTCAAGAGTTATGAATGGCCCTCACCATACTGATGCTTTCTGACTGAGCTCCTCACTACCCTGAACACAAGAGGGAGGAATATCATCGCCCCTATTCAGCCTGGAGAAGTTACAAAAGATGGATCTTCGTCCCTCTGCAACCCTTAGGATTAATGGTTCTCCTATAAAAGGGATGGGGGGAAAATGTCAGAGGCATTTGAACAAGAGCAACTCCATCTTAAAGAGGAGCTGGGTAAAATAAGGCTGAAACCTACTGGGCTGCATTCCCAGATGGTTAAGGCATTCTAAGTCACAGGATGAGATAGGAGGTTGGCACAAAATACAGGTCATAAAGACCCTGCTGATAAAACAGGTTGCAGTAAAGAAGCTGGCCAAAACCCACCAAAACCAAGATGGCAATGAGACTGATCTCTGGTCGTCCTCACTGCTACACTCCCACCAGCGCCATGACAGTTTACAGATGCCATGGCAACATCAGGAAGTTACCCTATATGGCCTAGAAAGGGGAGGCATGATAATCCACCTCTTGTTTAGCATATCATCAAGAAATAACCATAAAAATGGACAACCAGCAGCCCTGGGGACTGCTGTGCCTGTGGAGTAGCCATTCTTTTATTCCTTTCCTTTTTTTTTTTTTTTTTTTTTTTTTTTTTTGAGATGAGTCTCGCTCAGTAACCCAGGCTGGAGTGCAGTGGCGCTATCTCGGCTCACTGCAAGCTCCGCCTCCTGGGTTCACGCCATTCTCCTGCCTCAGCCTCCCATGTAGCTGGGACTACAGGTGCCCACCACTACGCCCAGCTAATTTTCTTGTATTTTTAGTAGAGACGGGGTTTCACCCTGTTAGCCAGGATGGTCTCGATCTCCTGACCTCGTGATCTGCCCGTCTCGGCCTCCCAAAGTGCTGGGATTACAGGCGTGAGCCACCGCACTTGGCCTATTCCTTTACTTTCTTAATAAACTTGCGTTTACTTTGCACTGTGGACTCCGCCTGAATTCTTTCTTGCATGAGATCCAAGAACCCTCTCTTGGGGTCTGGATCAAAACCCCCTTTCCTGTAACAGTTTGCAGGAGAATGTCTTCAAGGCCAGCAAGAAAATGCTGCTTCCACTCTGGCTTCCTCTGTCTCTGACAGCTAAACTCAGACTAAAAGGACTCATATGATTAGGTCAGGCCCACTCAGAGAGTCTCCTGTTTGATTAACACAAAGTCATCTGATGAGTAACCTTAAATAGCTCTGCAAAATCCCCTTGGCCATGTAAGTTAACATAATTGTGGCAATAATATCCTACCATATTCACAGGTTCTGCCCACGCTCAAGGGAAGAGAAGTTTATAAGGCATGTATATCGGGGGTGGGAATGTTAGAATTCTGCCTACCACAGTAAAAATAGAGGAAAAAAGAAAGAACATTAAATTCAATGGCATTGTAAGAGAGTAACACAACATAGTTCCAAGAACACTAGAGCTGTAAGATTCAACATCGGAATTAGGTTAAAGGAAAAAATCAGGTAATCCTTCCAATAGATACTGAAGAAGCACTGGTAAAATCAGTAGCTATTCCTGACTTTAAAAACTCAAAAGTAAAATGAGAATAGAGGGAAACAACACAATAAAGTATTTTAAAATCAGAAACTAATAACCCATCAATAGAAGAATGGTAAATAAATAACAGCGGATTTATGCAATAAAATATTCTGTAACCATAAAAGGAAAACGTACTGACATGAAAATGCAATATACTAAGTAAAATAAGTAGCAGAAGATTATGCATAATATATGATCTAATTAAAAAATTTACAACAAATTAAAAATTTAAAAACAAATAAATATAAGGATAACATAATTCAGCCACTTGACTGAAAACAAAAAGGAATATGTGGCAGCTATTGACTCAACTGTGGGGGAGGGGCTTTCACTTTTCTGTTATGAATTTCAATAATGTATGCATTTTGTTTAACTCCATTTATAATAGGGGAAATAATAAACCAACAGCAAAACATCATATAAAATAGCAAACCACATTGTGAATTCCCACAAAATTTTAGGAATAAGCAATCTCTTGATTTCTCTCCTTCTCCCCTATAATGTGCCTTCCACATCTCAATAAATATTATCCTCACTCATGCAGTTGCTCAGCCCAGATACCCGGGGGTCACCCTTGCCTTCTCTTTCTTCCTCATCTTCAGCTTCCAATCTATCAGCAGGCTCTACAACTTTTCCTGCAAATACGCACCAAAACCAGCTCCTTCTTTGTCCTCGCCCCCTCTCCAGACCTGAGGCTGCTCCTCCTGCCTGGGATCTACAGATGTCCGTAAGCTTCAAGACCTCTTGCACCCTTTGATATTCTGATTATTCTCTTTTGACCAATCTCTGGTCTCACTGATTTTCTTCAGTTGTTAACAGGCCTAACTCAGCTAGATCCTAATTTGTCAATGTCTTTGATTGCGATTCTAATAGTTCTCCAAACTCATGTGCATCAATCTCATGAAATTCCAAATATTTTGAAAGATTTACCTTTTTGCTTCATAATTGATTTTCATTGTATTTCAAGAGTCTGACCAAAGTGACCCAATGCCAATGTGAAGTGAAGAATATTAAATAGTCAAATGATGACTGTTTCAATGTTAAAAATTTTGCTTTCATGGGGACTGTAACTGTGGGGGTGCTGGTAAAAAATACTCAGATAAGGAGGTTTCCCCTACCTAAGAATGCTAAGAATGAATTTAGCACAATGACACAAAATCTTCATGAAGACAAACATACATAATATTACACATTATATACATAATACCATATATATGATACATAAAGTGTTCTTTTATAAGTCAAATAAAAATATAAACAACTCTAAAACATGTGCAATGGCATGAATAGGTAGTTAAAAGAAAAAAACATAAAAGTTATGTGGAAAATATACTTATCCTCACTTTTGGTCATAGCAAAGCAGATAAAAACAAGGAGATATTAGCATTTCCTTGTTAGTTTGGCAAAAATGTTAAAGATTAATAAAACATAGTAACTGTGAGGGTATGGGGAAAACAGTTCACATTATTGGTAAGAATGTAAATTGATTCATTTTAAAAGGCAATTTGTCATGATTTGTGAACATTTTAAATGTGCATATTCTTTGATTCAGCCATTTCTTTTTTAGGAATTTGTGATACAGATATACTCCCATAAAAATGTAAAGATGCATTTAATGTAAGTCTATAAAAATACAAAAATTAGCCGGGCATGTTGGCATGTGCCTGTGGTCCCAGCTACTCCAGAGGCTGAGGTGGGAGGATCACTGGAGCCCGGGAAGTTGAGGCTGCAGTGAGCTGTGATCACACCACTGCACTCCAGCCTGGGTGACAGAGTGAGACCCTGTCTCAAAAAAAAAAAAAAAAAAAAAAAAAAGAGGACTAAGATAATATCCATCTACAATTCAGGAAAGTAGTAAGGAAGCCTGTAGTCTATCAGGGCCTTGGGAAATGGGGAGGAGGGGAGGAAGCACCAATCATGTGAAATTGAAACACAAGGACAGCATTCATGTGTTCAGGGAATCTAAGCCAATAAATTCACATAACGTACCAATCAGAGACCACTGAAACCCTAAAAGCTTCACAGAGACAAATGCAGAACACCTCCACAGAAACAAGGTCATCACCTAAGAACTCCTACAAGGAAAAAAGCCCCACTGAAGATAAGCTCATAAAATCACAAAAATTGAAACCACACAAGGAAATAATTTACTACAAGGGGAGAGCCGACAGACATTACTTAGGATCCTAATTAATGAAGATGGTAGAAAACTCTAAAGGGAATAAGTTCAAAGTTATTAAAAGGAAAAAGGCAAAAATTGTAATGAAAGAACAAATGCTATAAGAAAGAGAACAAGAGGGTTTTGTTGTTGTTGTTTTGTTTTTGAGATGGGGGTGTTTTGCTCTTTTTGCCCAGGCTGGAGTGGAGTGGTGTGATCTTGGCTCACTGCAACCTCCGCCTCCCGGGTTCAAGCAATTCTGCTTCAGCCTCCCAAGTTGCTGGGATTACAGGTGCCTGCCACCACACCTGGCTAATTTTTGGATTCTTAGTAGAGATGGGGTTTCACCACGTTGGCCAGGGTGGTCTTGAATTCCTGACCTCAGGTGATTCACCCACCTCGGCCTCCCAAAGTGCTGGGTTTACAGGCGTGAGCCACTGTGCCTGGCTGAGAACAGGAGCTTTTACCAAAAAATACAGTTATCAAAATAGGTTTCATGGTAGATGAAGCACAGCTGAAGATATTTAGTGATCTAGAAAGCTGATTTGGAGAAATCACCCAGAATTCAGCCCAAAATAGTAAGGGTAAAGAGATATGGAGGAAAGAATAAGTCTAACATATATGGACTAGGAATTTTAGATTAAAAGAATAGGGAGAGTGAGGAAGAGGCAATATATGGATAGCAGTCCTTGGGAATATATAAAGTCCTTGGATTGAAAAAGAATACTAACTTCTGAGTAGATAAAATTACGTATAACATATTTACATATATTTACATATGTATACTTTACATATACATATATACAAAAATATACACACATATTTACATGTATATATAAAATATATATATTTACATATATGTAAAGTCACACATATATACATATATACATATATGGGCATATTACATATATACGTGTGTGTGTATATACGTATATGTATATACGTATCACAGTGAAATTTCAAAGCTTCAAAGACAAAGAGAATAATCTGAAGCAGCATCGGAGAGAAAGGACAAATCTATTAAGGAATGACAATAAAACTGATAGCAGATTTCTTTTTAGCAATAGTAGATGATAAAAAACAATGGGATAGCCTGAAAGTGCTGAGAAAAAATACCCATCTATTTAGAATTGTATGCCCAAATTTCTCTTAAATTCTCATTCAAGACAGGCAAAATAAAGACATTTAAAAATAAACAGGGCAGGCGTGGTGGCTCACGCCCTTACTCCCAGCACTTTGGGAGGCTGAGGCAGGCGGATCACCTGAGGTCAGGAGTTCGAAATCAGCCTGGCCAACATGGTGAAACCCCATCTCTACTAAAAATACAAAAATTAGCTGGGCGTAGTGGCTCACACCTGTAGTCCCAGCTACTCAGGAGGCTGAGGCACTAGAACCACTTGAACCTGGGAGGCGGAGGTTGCAGTAAGCTGAGATCATGCCACTGCACGCCAGCCTGGGTGACAGAGAGAGACTTGGTCTCAAAAAAAGAAAAGAAAAATAAATAAATAAATAAATAAATAAATAAATAAATAAAATAAAAATAAGCAAACACTCAGAGAGTTTACTATTTACATGGCCTCACTGAACTAAAGGGCATCTCAGTAAGAAGGAAAGTGAACCTAGAAGGAAGATTGAGATACAAGAAGTAACAGTGAGTGAAGACATTTTCAAACATGTTGGCAAAAGGAAACGAATATTCACTATTCAATATTCATGACTTACTTTGGAGGGTTTAATTTCAGGGTTTATAAAAAGAATGTGGAAGAGAAATATTAGGAAACAGCAACATGAAAGGCACAAACGGAGAAATCAAAGTTAAAACATTCTAAATTTATTCTTTTGCTTAAAGTGATAGTAGCAAAAGCAACTAACTTTAGATTGCTGAGTTTGATGTTAAAAGTTAAGGGTGACCACTAAAAGAACAGAGATAGAATGTCTAACTTCCAAACTTGTAAAGAAGTAAGAGAAATAAAACTTGATCAGTCCAATATAAGGGAAGAAAGGAGAAAAAAAGGAACAAAGAAAAATCATGGCAAATATAAAATATTAATTAAAGTGATTAAATATTACCAAAATCAAAGTGGATTAAACGATACTGTTCAAACACAGAAATTCCCAGATTAAATTTAAGAACAAAGCCGACTACATGCTTTTTAAAAAAGAGACGTATTTAGTGACTTTTGTCATGGTGGACTAACCAACTCCTATTGTAAGTAACTAGAAAAATGGATAAAATGTAAGAAAAAACTTGTTTTCAGACAATGGACAACAGGACGACACACACTGGATACAAGACTTGAGGAAAGGAAGGACTTGAGCTCGGCTCGCCCATGGCCCTGGCTTTCTGCCTGAGGCATTTTCCACTGCAGGGTGGGGTGGAGGCAGGCAGGCAGAGCACCGCAGTCTCGCTGGGATGAGCACACAGGATTAGGGAACTGGGTGGTGGAGGGCAACTGAGGCAGCTGGAAATTGTAGGGCAGAGTAGAGGAGAAGGGAAGCTAGGCAGAGAAAGACCCACCCCCCACCCTCCCCCGTGCAAGGCTGGGACAGACTCTGCAGATAAAGAAAGGAGTAGATATTGAGGATCTCTGAGAAAGGAAGGTCCTGTACTTTGGGATAGTTAAAACATTAGTTAAAAAGTTTAGTTTTAATTTAAAATACTTCATTTGGTTTAATTGGCCAATCATCAGTTTTGAAAGGAATCATCATTTTTGATGATTGGCCAATTTAGTTATAACTAAATGGTTTTAGTTTAAAACATTTAGTTTTAAACCAAATAGATGTGAGGGAATTTGAGTGCAGAAGGTACCTGGGTTCCCTTTTCTTGTTACAGCCCAGGGACTTAGCAATAACCTCAAGGAAAAAAGGCAACAGGTCTTGGTTGATGGGCCTGGCACAGCCTCACGAGCCCCAACACCCCAGAATGACACAGAGTAGCAAGAGGAACCCAAGGACCCCAAAAGGGCCAGCATATTGGCAGACAGAGAGTTGCATGTATGTGACTGGGTGTGAGCACCTCTTTATATTTCATACCCCAGGTGCCCTGCTTGCCTCACCCCAATCCTAGCCCTGTGTGGAGAGGCCCTGAAAATGAGATCTCACATGGAGACAGAAGCCACATGAAGGAGAACTGAGGCATCCCTGCTGAAGTGCCAGCTGCATAAGACCAGTGAGTGACCCCAGCTGACATTATGTGGGGCAGAATTACCCAGCCAAGCCACAGAATCGTGAGAAAGCACAAACCATTGTGTTTGAAGCCACTAGGTTTGGGATGGTTTGTTATGCAGCAATAGCTAACTGAGTCACCTTTTTCACACACCCCCAAACTCGGATGTAACTCAAGAGAAATGAGAGAGAAAGCCTGCATTGAGTATGTTTCTACTACTTGATAGACTAAAGACTTGTACTATCCATTACATTCCAATTATAGAAAAAGAATCAATGTTGCTTTTCTCATATACTTGAGTATGTCTGAAATTCACATCTTCTCTATGTACTATGTGAAAGCAAAGCTGACCACTCACTATTTAGGTAGCAGGCATCCTTTGTTTTGTCCTTCCCTGCACCCCTAGCTCCTTCTTTTGCTATCAGTACCCCCATTTTCCCTTTGGCAAACTACCCTTCCTGCATTCTGTGAGCACCCGGAGGAACTTCAGTCAGAGTGCCCTCACATGTGGGGTGGATACGGGTGCAGCACTGGCCAGTTCAACCTTCTCTCCCAGAACCCATGGGCACAAGAGCTAAAAGCCATTTGGCCATGCCATTTCAGTGGCCCAGGGAACTGCCCAGGGTTTCCTGCTACCAAAGATGCCTGCACCTTCTCAGGCTCCTCTCCTGCTCTCTGCATTGGAGTCTGCCAGTACCTTCCAAAAATCTGCCTTTCAATGAATTCAGCCAGAATTGCTTTCTATTGTCTGTCATCAAAGAGCCTTGACTGATACATGATATAGCCTGTTAGGGCAGAAACTCAGTGGTGTGCTTAATATTTTTCAGTGTGGAGGTCACATGGTTGAGCCATGTGTTGGCCTGGACACCTGCAATTCTTGCCAAAAGGATCATTTGAGCGAGGAGCACTGATTTATCTGAACGGAAGTCTGTCAACAACCCTTTAGAGAAAACCATACCTCCTGGTCCAGTGCCCCAGGCCTCGTGCTTCCCTCCCTGCCTCCCCAGCTATCAGCACCTCTCTTGTTCTTTGCGATTCCAAATGTCAGTCTAGCTTGTGTTTTCTTCCCACCAAACCCTCCAGCAGCACCAAGCACAGTGCCAGGCTCATCACAGATTTTAATTATTGATGGATTGATTTGACTGATTTACTTCTGGGTGTCTCTCCCCTGAGACTCCCAGCAATGTCCACATGCCATACAACAGTCCCATTGGGTGCATGTAGAATGGGGCTGTTCCTAAGGGCAAAACACAGTGTGATGACAAGGCCCCAAGGTTGTGGGGCACATGAGTTGTGGCTAGGAATGCCCTGGACCAACACTGGGAGCCGAGCTCTCAGGTGAGGGGGACCCAGTCATAAATGAGGCCTGGCCCCAGTCCCCACCCCATGCAGGCCTATGGGAGAGATCCCTGGGTGCCATGTGTTACCGTTTCTGCAGGACAGTGACAAACTCGGTGAGCCGGTCACGCTCCACCTCGGCAGCCTGCCAGAGGGCCTTGATCTCTGTCACTTGTGCCTGCCAGCCTTTTTGTTCTGGGGAGTCCGAGAACCTGGGACCAGGGTGGAGGGCAGAGGGCAGAGGTCATCCGAGGCCTAGAAATAACACTTACCCCTGTGATGGTTGGAGGGACTAGAAGGACATTCAGGGCGAATGTCAGCCAGAGCATAGGAAGCAAACCCAGTCCCTCTGGGTCCTCCCCTGCTGGCTTCTTTGCCCACCATTCCTGGTCCTGCTGAAGTCCCTAGGCTCCAAAGCTGAACCTACCAGAACTAGAATTACACTGGTACCTCTGTCCATCCAAGCCCTGTGGGGGCCTGGAATTAGTCTGGTGCTGTGGCAGGTGGCTCTTGGGGACCTGGGGTGCCCTGGGTATCTGTGTGGCCTTTGGGGCCTGGCTGCCCTACCCAGTGTCAGGTGTTCCCAGTCTCTGTGTCCCTGCCAGTCTCTCCCAGCCCTCCTGCATCTTCTGGCTTGGTCCCCAAGCCCAGCCCACTTTCCTGGAGCCTGTGCATTTGGCTTTGTGACTTGTTCAATTTTCTCCAGCCCTAAGCCAACCCATCACTGCTTCCCTCTTACCTGCTGGCTGGAGCCAGGACAGAAGGTAAACTCTGCCCCCCAACTTCAACCCCCCAGAGCCCACATGTGAGTTCCAAGCTGCTCTCCGCTGTGCCCCCACTTTTCCCAGTGAGACCCTGAGCTTACTTTTCTAGCAGTACAGGGCATAGGGAAGTCTGCAGAGCTGGGCAGTGTACTGAAAACTGGGCTGGGGCATGTGATCCTGAGGGCTGACTTCTCTGTGGTCTTGGGCAGGTCTCTTCCTCTCTCTTGGCCCCAGTTCCCCCACTAAACATTGAGAGGGGTGGTTTAGATGGGCTCCGAGAACTGCAGACCCCTCTGTGACTCCTAAATATGCTCTAAGGCCTTGCTACTACAAGTGGTCTCTGAATCGGTGGCTCTGGCATCTCCTAGCAGCTTGTTAGAAATGCAGAATCCCAGGCTTTACCCCAGACCTGCTGAATCAGAACCCACACTTGACCTGGCTGATCAGCAGGGGCTCTGTGTGTGCACTGCAGTTTGGAAAGCCCCATTCATCTCCCCAGTTCTAGAATGTGGGAAGAGGAGGAGCAGGAGCAAAGGGCCGATTCTTCACTCTGCCCTCCTCCCAGGCACCCCACCAGAGTCACCTGAAGGGAATGGGTTCAAACCATGCCAGCCCGAATAGACATACTCTCTGGGATCACTCTGCCCTGTGAATTCCTGTCCTGTCACCTGTGGGAGGGGACTGTAAGCTCCATGAGGGTAGGGCCCACACATGGTCGAGTTTAGTAAGTATTTGTGTGTTGTGGAAGAAACAAGCCTGACAACCAGCAGTCTGGGCAGCCAAGGCACACAGCAGCTCCTGATTTCTGTGTGGCGCAGAGGTCACAGCCACACAGGCCTGGAAGGGGCTCGAAGGGGTCATCTTGTCCATCTTCCTGCTCTCTTTACTGTGACTAAAACCTCAGAGAGGCAGAGCCTCCCCATTCTCCCTGTGCTGTGACAAGACCTCCCACCCTAAGGAGTGTGGCACATGCCTTGTGGCTCAGTGTCAGCCCACTCTCCCCAAGTGCCTTTGTGACCCCAGCCTGATGGGTGGGGCAGCTTTGGCCCACAGACCCTATGCTGCCAAGTGTCAGCAGCATGCTGTCCCCCACTTTTCGGGGATAGCAGCCCAGAGAAGGACCAGTTTGCCTGGAGCCACAGAGATGAGGGACTGGGGCCACTTGGAGGCTTTGCCTAGAACCTGAGCTGACCTGCCTGAGGGGTCAGGGTGGGGAGTGCTGACAGCAGGAGCACGGCTCCAGTGGACAGTGGGCAGGGCTCGGGACAGGGCTTAGAGGCAGGACAATGCTGTCCTTTGTCTATGGGCTGGCAGTAGGAACAAAGGGCCCATTTACACCCTCTGGCTTGATTCTATCAACAAAGAGGGGACCCAAGGGCTGAGGGGATATCAGTGGGAACCCATATCATGTGAAATTCTCCCCTTAGAGGCTGATTCTCAATGAGCAAGAGAAGATGAGGGAAGGTGCTAGAAGCCAGGCCCAGGAAGGTTCCTCAGGTTAATTCTCAGGTAGCAGGTAGGAACCCTAGCCTGGGAGTCAGAGGCCAAGATTCTAGTTCTGAAGCTGCTTACTCTATCATCTTGGACAGGACTTCCCTGATCCTCCCTGTCTTTATGTAACCTCGGAAGAGTCCCTGGACTTTGCCTGGCCTCAGTTTCCCCTCCTTTTAATGGGATGGCAATACTGGTTGAGCAATCAAGAATGGGAAAAAACTGTGAGAGTCCAGGGGTCGGGGGTCCATACCTAGGTGAGGTCCTGTGGGGACTGGGCAGGGAAGGCCTCGTGAGAGCAGATTCCACCAGTGTGTGGCCCAGGCTGGTCACAGAGCTGTGTAAAGGCGGAAGGGGCCCATCAGCCTGGGAAGGCAGACCAGGCCCTACTGGGCCTCACCTCTGCATGTGAGGTGGAGCAGTGGCCAGCAGGGGTCCAGGAAACCCTTGCAGCAGTCCTGTGGATTTGCTGCCCTTCTTTCCAGAACTCTTGTTTGCTCAAAATGAGACAGAACAGGAGACACCAGAGCCTTGAACAACCCAACACGGGTCTGTTTGAGGGCCCCAGGGGCAGAAAACTTTTGAGGCCAGCTCAGAGAGGCTCTTACAGAGAGCTGCAACCAGCATGCTCTTGAAGTGATAAAATCTGGGCCTAACCGGCTCATTTCTGCAGACGCAGAGCTAATGTCATAGGAGAGGCCCACGTATTGGAAGAACAATAGCATAGTCATCTTAAAATTGCACCCGTGGATTCCCATCAGAGGTAGCAAGAAACAACCTTTCTTCTGAATAATTAATGTTCACTTTCCAACCCCTCCCTCCCATTGTTTTCTTACCGAGAAGATCCAAGCCTGCCAACATGATCGCCTGCTGAGGCCGGGGTCTTGGTCAGGCCTGGGTCCTCCAGGAACTGGGTATAGGCAGGGCTGACCTCGCGACCACTGGACCCCTCACCCACTCCTTTATTCCGAAGATACTGTAGGAACAGATGTGGGTTCCATCCTCAGGGCTTTGGCTCAGAGGCCTAGAGAAGGCAGGAGGGGACCTTGGCTTGATTTCGGGGCTTTCAGAGGATATGAAAGAGGCTTCTTTTCAGGAGTGAAAAGCGAGGCCTGTTTGGTGAAGGCACTACTTGCATGATAATGACATCTAATAATGCCTCTCTTCAGAAAGAAAGCTACATGGTGTGAGGACGGTGACTGGGCCAGGAAGCTGTTCTACATTCAGGTTCCAGAGGGAGGTGCATGGCCCTGCATGCGGGGCAGGTCAGAGACTGACGTCTCTGAGTGGGTCCGCTTCTCCAGGCGGCCCCACCCACATGTGGTTGAACACCAGGTGTGACTTGAGGCCAGCTGCCTTCCTCAGCTGGAACACCTGGACCTTCCAGACACCTGCAGCCAGAGAGGCTGGCAGGGACTCAGTGAGGGCAGGCAGCCTTGGGTGGAGGCTAAGCCTGCCAGGCCCCCACCCCTCCCTCAACCCCTTCCTCTTCTGGATACCTGCTGGGGCTGGACTGGACAGGAACATTAGAGGACCCCCAGCAGGAGGTCAGGCCACCAGAGTGGACAACCGGTGTAAGCCCCTAACATCCTGGCTTGTCCCCCAGCCCCACCCATTTTGAGAAAACTCGAAACGTGTGCCGACTTAAGTCTGGTGGGTGATGCTTGGCCCCCATTCAGCTGGTGACCTCGGAGGTAGGAACAGTCTTCTCCTGTGTGCCTGGAGAAAGGACAGTGGTGAGGTGAAGATGCTGGAATCTTCCCCTTCAGACTTCCCTCCCCAGTGAGCCAGGATGGGGAGCAGGGTGAGTCCCCATTCACTGCTGTATGTGCTTTGTTCCCAGACTTCCTCGTGCCCCCAGGCTCCCCTTCAGCCTCACAGCACTATGTCACAGCCAGTCCTGGGGACCCAGGCTACCCTGGCCTGTGGGAATAGAGGCTACAGGACAAACCAGGCTGGTCAGCCAATGCCAGACTGAGGCAGGGCCGAGGGGCTCTTGGGCTCTCACCTCTGAACAAACCACGGATCCCCAGAAACAAAGAGCAGGGCTGCTTTGCAACATGCCTTTGGCTGAGCCAGTCAATTTCCCAGTGGGCCAGAGGCTGCAAGGCTCCTTTGTCACTGGGAGACCTGCATGCCTGTCAAGAAATTCTCCCCAAGGACACCACCCAGCCCCACCACCACCCCAGGGAGGTGAAGGTGCCTGACTCCTAGCAGCCCCAAGCTGTGCCCTCAAGGCACCTGCCAAGACAAAATATCTTTACAAGCTCATGCCTTAGACAAGCATTTATTGAGCATCTACTGTGTGCTTGCTCCAGTGCCAGGCACTGAGGCACCACGGTCTGTGCTCCCTTACAGAGAGTGCAGGGGAGAAAACAGGAAAATGACTACCCAGTGTGAGAGAAGTTTGGTTTGGGGATGCATAGGGAGTTAGGAGAGTGCCTAGGAGGGGAACACAACACAGAACAGGGGTCCCGGGGCTTCCTGGAGGAGCTCCTGACTAGGTAAGACCTAAAGGCTGAGGGGCAGCTGGCCAGACCGAGGCCATGGGGGAGGAGGGGAGGGAGTGTGCTTCACCCTGCGCGTAGCCCTGGAGTGCGGAGCAAGCAGGAGCTGAATGGTGCCTGGGTAGTAGAGTGTAGGGAAAGGGGAGGGGTGAAGAGAAGATGCAGGAGGGGTGGCAGCAAGAGTTAGTCATGTGGTGCCTAGAAGCTGAATGAAGTGTGGCTTTCCTTCTCTCATCCTGCTGCTGGAGCTACTGCCACCATCTTGAATCCTGAGGATAAGGCCACAGCTGGGGATGGGAGAGGGTAAACTGGAAGGTGCCTGGGTCCTTGAGAACCAGGTGAGGTCGAGGGTGACAGTAAGCCATGAACAGATTTTAAGTAGAGCAAGGACAATCAGGTTTGTGTGCAGAATGGGTTGGGGAGCCAGATAGAAGCAGGTGGCCAAAGTGGAGCCAGGAAGGATGAAGTCTGGCCTGAGCTAAGGCAAGTGGAAAGAAGTGGAAGGAGCTGGATGGACTTGCCCGGCTTGAAAATGGGTTTGGGCGCTGTGCCAGTGCCCTACTCACGTGCACATTGAGTTGTCCGATCTCCATCTCCAGATGTCGCACTTTGGCCTCCCGCTCAGCTACCATGGCCTGCAGCTGGGCGACTAGGCTGTTGCTCCGCTGAGCCTCGCTGTTCAGTTGCTGGTCCAGGTGGTGCTGGGACACTCGTGTTTTCTCCTCCTGCAGACTCAGGCTGCCTAGGATCTCCTGTAGCTGCTTCAGCTGGTCCTGGGGGGCCAGGCAGGAGGGCAGGTGGAGTCAGTCATGGCCCTTTGGGCCGGGGAGGACAAGAACAGACTGCCTCCCTCACCCCAAAGCAGCCTGCAGCAACCTAACAGTGGGATCCTGTTCCCTCGAGAGGCAGGAACACCTTCCTTGCCTGCCATCAGGGGATGTTGAATCAGGCAGGTGGGGACCATGTTCTTTTCCTGTCCTCAACTTCCTTCTCTGAGTTTGGGGCCAAGAAGATCCAAGGGGCTCTCAGACAACAGAAAGTAGATCAGACGGTGACTCCTCACCCGGTGGGGGAGATATTTAGCTAAAAGGAAACCTGATCCTGCTTGGCTGGGAGACTGCCCTTGGAGGCAGTACCTGGACCCCTGCCAGGGATCCATTAGCACCTGACTGAAGCCTCATCCCAAGGAAAAGCCCTCAAGGAGACTCCTGGGCAAAGGCTTCCTGCCTGGGGCCAACAGAAAGGACAATGTCAGTGATTTGGAACAGGTGGGGGCTGTTGTCTTCACCTCAGAGTGGAGGAAACTGAGGCCCAGAGAGCCCAAGGGCATATTGCTGGTGAATAGCATGACTGGGACTAGTTTGCAGCTCTCATCATGCCACCTTCAATGACAAAGAATGGTGACATGCAGGGACCTCAGAGGACATCCAGCCCTGCGACTTATTTTTAAAACTGGCTGCTGAGCCTCAGAGGGGATGCGACTGGCCTATGGTCACACAGTGAGATACTGACAGAGGCAGGCCTAGATTTCTGGTCTTCTGTGCCCCGCTCACCACCCTATCATGTAAAGTGATCATGAACCTTATAAGGTAGGTGCCTGAGCCAGCACCCCCCAAACACCCCAGCCAAGCCAGACATGATCACCCCCCCGGGCCTGCAGGCACAACTTGGAATCTGACACCAAACTTTGGTGCCTCGGGTCCCACAGAGAAAAGTCCAAGCTGTAGGGTTAGGAAAGCAGTATGGCCTTACTAATCAAGGAAGTTTTTGTTTTTGTTGTTGTTGTTGTTTTATACGTAAGTTGTAGGGTACATGTGCACAACGTGCAGGTTTGATACATAGGTATACATATGCCATGTTGGTTTGCTGCACCCATCAACTCATCATTTACATTAGGTATTTCTCCTAATGCTATCCCTCCCCCAGCCCCCTACCCACCGACAGGCCCTGGTGTGTGATGTTCCCCGCCCTGTGTCCAAGTGATCTCATTGTTCAATTCCCACCTATGAGTGAGAACATGCAGTGTTTGGTTTTCTGTCCTTGTGATAGTTTGCTGAGAATGATGGTTTCCAGCTTCATCCATGTCCCTGCAAAGGACATGAACTCATCCTTTTTTATGGCTGCATATTATTCCATGGTGTATATGTGCCACATTTTCTTAATCCAGTCTATTACTGATGGACATTTGGGTTGGTTCCAAGTCTTTGCTATTGTGGATAGTGCCGCAGTAAACATACGTGTGTATGCGTCTTTATAGTAGCATGATTTATAATCCTTTGGGTATATACCCAGTAATGGGATTGCTGGATCAAATGGTATTTCTAGTTCTAGATCCTTGAGGAATCGCCACACTGTCTTCCACAATGGTTGAACTAATTCACAGTCCCATCAACAGTGTAAAAGCATTCCTATTTCTCCACATCCTCTCCAGCATCTGTTTTTCCTGACTTTTTAATGATTGCCATTCTAACGGGTGTGAGATGGTATCTCATTGTGATTTTGATTTGCATTTCTCTGATGACAGGTGATGATTAGCATTTTTTCAAGTGTCTGTTGGCTGCACAGATGTCTTCTTTTGAGAAGCGTCTGTTCATATCCTTTGCCCACTTTTTGATGGGGTTGTTTTTTTCTTGTAAATTTGTTTGAGTTCTTTGTAGATTCTGGATATTAGCCCTTTGTCAGATGGGTAGATTGCAAAAATTTTCTCCCATTCTTTAGGTTGCCTGTTCACTCTGATGGTAGTTTCTTTTGCCATGCAGAAGCTCTTTAGTTTAATTAGATCCCATTTGTCTATTTTGGCTTTTGTTGCCATTGCTTTTGGTGTTTTAGTCATGAAGTCCTTGCCCATGCCTATGTCCTGAATGGTATTTCCTAGCTTTTCTTCTAGGGTTTTTATGGTCTTAGGTCTAACATTTAAGTCTTTAATCCATCTTGAATTAATTTTTGTATAAGGTGTAAGGAAGGGATCCAGTTTCAGCTTTCTACATATGGCTAGCCAGTTTTCCCAGCACCACTTATTAAATAGGGAATCCTTCCCCCATTTCTTGTTTTTGTCAGGTTTGTCAAAGATCAGATGGTTGTAGATGTGTGGTGTTATTTCTGAGGCCTCTGTTCTGTTCCATTGGTCTATATATCTGTTTTGGTACCAGTACCATGCTGTTTTGGTTACTGTAGCCTTGTAGTATAGTTTGAAGTCAGGTACTGTGATCCCTCCAGCTTTGTTCTTTTTGCTTAGGATTGTCTTGGCAATGCGGGCTCTTTTTTGATTCCATATGAACTTTAAAGTAGTTTTTTCCAATTCTGTGAAGAAAGTCATTGGTAGCTTGATGGGGATGGCACTGAATCTATAAATTACTTTGGGCAGTATGGCCATTTTCATGATATTGACTCTTCCTATCCATGAGCATGGAATATTCTTCCATTTGTTTGTGTCCTCTTTTATTTCATTGAGCAGTGGTTTGTAGTTCTCCTTGAAGAGGTTCTTCACATCCCTTTTAAGTTGGATTCCCAGGTATTTTATTCTCTTTGAAGCAATTGTGAATGGGAGTTCACTCATGATTTGACTCTCTGTTTGTCTGTTACTGGTGTATAGGAATGCTTGGGATTTTTGCACATTGATTTTGTATCCTGAGACTCCTGAAGTTGCTTATCAGCTTAAGGAGATTTTGGGCTGAGATGATGGGGTTTTCTAAATATACAATCATGTCATCTGCAAACAGGAACAATTTGACTTCCTCATTTCCTATTTGAATACCCTTTATTTCTTTCTCTTGCCTGATCGCCCTGGCCAGAACTTCCAACACTATGTTGAACAGGAGTGGTGAGAGAGGGCATCCTTGTCCTGTGCTGGTTTTCAAAGGGAATGCTTCCAGTTTTTGCCCATTCAGTTTGATATTGGCTGTGGGTTTGTCATAAATAGCTCTTATTATTTTGAGATACGTTTAATCCAGGAAGTTTTTATAGTCAGATAAACCTGCTTTGAACTCAGTTGTATGGTCTTAGATGAGTTATCTAATGAATTTGAGTCTTAGTTTCCCCATCTGTGAAGTGGGATTAAAATATATGATCCTAGAAGTTATCTTAGGGACTAAGCATTATAACATGCCCAGAAGAGGAAGGGTTCTGTGCCACTGCAGAGATAAGAACTGGTACTGGCTCCTCTTGTCCCTTTCATTCCTTGCTGAAAAATAACCCAGGGTATAATCCCACCTCCTTCCCCCAATACATTTCTGTCTCTTTTGGGGTCCATAGGCCCAGTGCCTTGTGCCTGGTGCTGCTCCATCACAGCCCCCTACCTGCCCTCAGGCAGCCTCCCTGAGCTGCTCCTGTCCCTGGGGCAGGGCTTTGGTACTGGGGGCCATCTGGAGGCAACAGGCTTTGGGGTTACACAGGTGGCATTGAGGGGTGAGTGAGGGCTCACTCTGGCCATGGCTGGGGCCCATCCTTTGGGGAACCACCCCTGGCTCTCGCCCTGCCTGAGTGGTGGGGCCATACCATGAGGGCGTCGATGAGCTCGTCATCATGCCGGCCCTTCTCCACCAGGGTTCCCATCTGACTCTTGAGGGTCTTCATCTCACTTGACAGCAGCTTGTTCCGAGACCTCATGCCCTCGAACTTCTTTTTTAGCTCTTCAAGCTCTCTCTGGAGGGCATCCCGCTCACTGGCAAGTTTC
The DNA here is from genome assembly GCF_028858775.2 of Pan troglodytes. NCBI lineage: Eukaryota > Metazoa > Chordata > Mammalia > Primates > Hominidae > Pan > Pan troglodytes. The sequence goes on from NC_086015.1 coordinate 46,752,707, forward strand.
TGTAATTAGAAAGTGATGCCATGGGCAGTAGGGCTGTGTGGGACCTTGGCCACATCTGCTCCCTGGCTCCTACTCAATGGCAAGGCCCGGGGCTGGGGGTGGGGGTGCTTGTTGAATGCCACAGAGCAAGTCACTAGAGCCAGGGCCCTGACTCCCAGCCCAGGCCTCTCAGGGATATCAGGTGGCCAGCAGCCTCCCACCCTTCCCCTAGCACATGACAGCACTAACGCATGACAGCACTCCTAACCTCAGCCTGAGACACAGGCTTCCTAGCACATGAGAGGAAAGCCGCCAGCCAACTGCGTGTGTCCTCCAGAGAGCACAGCCAGTCCTACCCCTAAGCCCCTCCCCAAGCAGGGGAAAAGAGAAAAGCCATACTTTAGAAAAAGAGTGCTGGGCTAGGTTCCAACTGCAGCACCTTGCACCACCAGGAGCTAGAATGAGAAAGGAGGGTCTTTTCTCCCACTTCCTCCATGATCATTTGGCACAACCCCTGACAGCACCTTGCTTTGTCAGCTACCAACTGGAAACTCACATGCAGCACACATCTTCGGAGTCTCTCATTCAATCATCCCTTCATTCTCGAGGGTTTCCTGAGGGCCTACTGTGGGTTTCCTGAGGTTTCCTACTATGGTTTCCTGAGGGCCTACTATGGGCTTAGTATTGTTATAGATGCTGGGGGACAGCAAAAAGCAAAACAGTCCTTGTCCTCAAGGAGCTGATAATCCTAATGGAGGAGACAGATAATGTCAAATAGTGACAAATGCTAATTTGAAAGTAGGAAACAGGAATAGCGAGAAGGATATGGTCAGGTAAGGCCTTTCTGAAAATGTGGCATCTGAGCAGAGACTGAAGGAGATGAAGGGAAGAGCAAAGGCCCTGGGGTAGAAGGTGTGTGGCTGGAGCACAGTGAGTGAAGGGGCAGAGGTTAGATCAGGCAAACCCACAAAGAGAAGATGGAGACATTGAGGAGGAGCTTGGGCAGTGGGTGACATCACCTGCTTGATCCTGAGGTTGAATTGTTGCTGGAAAAGTATTTTCATATCCTTGATGAAGTGAATTATAGAAATGCAAAACAAGTAAAACATGAATCTATAGGACACAAGCCCTTTGCAGGGAGGCAGCCATTACTCACCTGTTGCTCTCCTGCCTACACACTCCAGGCTCTTATGGGTGCCTGCCAGAGGGAATGCATGCAGGAAGCTGTTTCCTTCCACCCGCTATTGCAGCTTATGGTCAGCCCAACTGTTCAACATAATCTGTTCTGCACTAACATGTAAGTTCAAGCTAGGTGCATTTCAAACCCAACATTTCCAAATCTCAACTCCCTTTCTCTTCTTGAACCCACCCTGTCTCCCTTACCCACCCACTATACTCCCTAGAAGTCCTTTATAACTCTTCCTCCTCGTCTCTCTTCCAAGTCCAATCAGTCCTTGAGCCCTAGAAAGTCTGTCCTCACTGTCCCAGGTGTCTGGCCCTTCCATGACAGTCCACTATCTTGGCAAAGATCTTTGGTCATGTCTCCAGGATTACTATTCTGCCTTCCATTCCTCTTCCAACCCATTCCTCCTCTTGTTCCAACCATGTGACCTTTCCAAAATGCACAGCTGACCACCTCCCTCCACAACTTAAAACCCTTTGGTGGGCTGGGCGAATGGCTCACACCTGTAATCCCAGCACTTTGTGAGGCCAAGGCAGGTGGATCACCTGAGGTTAGGAATTTGAGACCAGCCTGACCAACATAGTGAAACCCTGTCTCTACTAAATATATAAAAATTAGCCGGGCGTGGTGGCAGGTGCCTGTAATCCCAGCTACTTGGGAGGCTGAGGCAGGAGAATCACTTGAACCCCGGAGGCGGAGGTTGTAGTAAGCCAAGATCACACCATTGCACTCCAGCCTGGGCAACAGAGCGAGACTCCATCTAAAAAAAAAACAAAAACCGTTTGGTGGTTCTCCACAGCCTTCAAGATACAGGCCAAAAGTCCTGGCTGGCATACAAAGCCCAGCAGGCCCTGTCCACTTCTGCGGTCTCTGTTTCCCTCCTCACAGCTGATGGTCTACAGCGCTGGGAGGTGCAATGTGGTCATGGTTACAGCATTCCTAACACAGGGCCTAACCCAGCGTTGATGCTCACAGACAAAAGTCTCCAGATGAAAAGGCAAGTCCTCACTGTTAGGTAGCTCATTGCCAGGGCCACTACGTGGGCCTGTTGTATGGCCTGCCTGCACCTCTTCATGCTGCTTCTGTTACCTTCTTTAAAGTGGCCCCTATTCCCTACTCTCATTGCAAGTTTGGGGAGGCTAACTCATCCCCTCAAACCTTGGGGCAGGTGTCTGAAGCTTGACCAATCAAAACACCCTGTACTCTTGGCTACAGTGATGGGCTCAAGGATGGTCACATAACCCAGGCTAGACCAAAGACACTCAATTCTGGGACTTTGTTGGAACTATTGGGAAAGAGAAACCCTTTGTCTGTAGAGGCTGCATTGGAGGAGAGAAGCTGGGACTACCCAGGGTCCTTGTGGAAGAGAGTGAAGCCAACCCAGGAGAAGGTGCTGAGAGCAAGGCCCCGATCTGCACCTGAAGCTAGGCCACCTCTGGATTGTTCGTTTACATGGGCCAATGACTTCTCTTTGTTGCTTAAACCTGGTAGAGTTAGAGTTCTGACACTCCCAATGCAGCCAGTGAGATGCGGCCCCTGGTGTTGAGTCCAGCCTGCCCACCTCTTTCATCAGCCTGGAACTTTCCCCCTTTAAGCCCCATCTAACCCTATCATACTTCTGGGGCCATGACCCTCCCCCTCTCCCTTTTACAATGAGAATTTCAGGTACAGCACCTCCAAAACAGCCAGGATGGGGCCACAAAAAGTTCATTAAATGGGCTCACAGTGAGGTCCCAGTCAGGCAGCTCAGGTTGGTTTGACAGGACATGAGGAACATGCAGAGGTGACCCAGGTCCCCAGGTGTCTCCTGCCTAGAAGGGGTGGCTCAGACTTCTGACCACATGTGCCTCAGAGCCCTTGCAGGCACCATCATGATCTCTCGTTCCCACATGCCCGGCTGACCTCCTCAGGCACGCGTTACCTCCAAGCCTTCCTGTTTTTCCCTTTCCAGGCTGCGGATCCTCAGCAGGTTTTTCTCCTGTGCCGAAAGCTTCCTTGGGTCTGGATAGACAGACAACTCATAACTGGCTGTTCCCGCAGACTGGCTCCGGGCCTGGCCCAATTGCTTCTCAAGCTCTTGAACCTGAGGATGGTAAAACTTGTCGTTCCACAATGGGTCTGCTGCCAGCCTCTTCTACTCAGAAGTGTGATAGGAGACCCCACGGACTGAAGATGGAACCACCTCTCTAGATGGCTGTGGTAGCCCCATCTGAGGAGGACTAGGGGTGGGGGACAATCTGAGCTGGCATCTTGAGCAACACATTGGAAGACACCAGGGAAGTTCAGCTTAGAAAAATGGTGAATGAGAAAAATCACCCTATCTCTGAGGGGCTGTTTGAGGCTGGAAAGCAGACCTATGGCCCCAGGAACCAGGGATGGATAGGATGGCAGGTCTCAGTTCAAGAAAGAATATTTATTTATTTATTTATTTATTTATTTATTTATTTTAGAGACAGGGTCTTGCTCTGTTGACCCGACTGGAGTGCAGTGGTGCAATCATGGCTCACTGTAACCTCTGCCTCCCGGGCTCAAGCAATCCTCCCAGCTCAGCCTCCTAAGCAGCTGGGACCACAGGCACAGGCAACTGTGCCTGGATAATTTTATATATATATATATATATATACACACACACACATAAATATATAAATATAAATATAAATATATAAATATATATATATATAAAATTTGGTAGAGACGGGGTTTCACCATGTTGCCCAGGCTGGTCTTGAACTCCTGGGCTCGAGAGATCTGCCCACCTCAGCCTCCCAAAGTGCTGGGCAAGGAGGAACTTTCTAACAGACAGACCACCTAAGACTGGGTGGGCTTCTCGGAAGATGGCAGTCACTTACAGGAGATACTGCAGAGGGGAAGGCAGGGTTTGGAAACAGAGAGACTGCCTCAAAGCCTCACAGACTGTGTGACTGCGCACAGGTAACTCTCTGAATCTCAGTTCCCTCATCTGTAAGATGGGCCTAAGAGTAACACTGCCCTGCGTAACACTGTTATGAGGATTCAGTATTGTGAAGTTGTCTGAGCCTGGGAATCCTCTGAGGTTCTTCTTGGACTGAAATCTTGGTGCTTACTCCAGATCAACAAACTACAGTTCTAGGGGAAGGGACATGGAATCTGCATTTTAAATGCTACAGGTTATTTTTAGGATTAGGTAACTTTGCAAAATCCCAAGATGGTCTAGGTGAAGCTGTCAACACAGCCTGGCACATGTGGGCCTTCAGCAAGTGGCAGGTAGATGTCATCCCACAGAACAATGCCCTTATCACCCTTATAACGCTAGGGTAGAAGCAGACAACTCCTAGGGTCCTTCTGACCCTGGTTTCCCTGTCAACACAACCAAATGACAAAACAATGTTGGTAAACTTGAGCCAGGAAAGGAAGCACAATTCGCTAGGCTCCCTGGCAAAGGGCAGGAGCACAGCTTTGAAGGCACCCACCAGTGCCCTCGTGTGGCGCTGTGAGGCAATTCCATTTAATCATTAAAGAATACTGTTACCTTTAAGAATTTGACATACAGGGCCGGGCGTGGTGGCTCATGCCTGTAATCCCAGCACTTTGGCAAGCCGAGGCGGGCAGATCACGAGGTCAGGAGATCGAGACCATCCTGGCTAACACAGTGAAACCTCGTCTCTACTAAAAATACAAAAAATTAGCCGGGCGTGGTGGTGGGCACCTGTAGTCTCAGCTACTCAGGAGGCTGAGGCAGGAGAATGGCGTGAACCCGGAAGGCGGAGCTTGCAGTGAGCCGAGATCGCACCACTGCACTCCAGCCTGGGTGATAGAGCGAGACTCTGTCTCAATAAAAAAAAAAAAAAAAAAAAAGAATTTGACATGTAACTTAATGACAATAAGAAGTAAGTTGTTTTGTGCTTATTATGGTCAGGCACTGTCTTAGGTGCTTTACAAATGTTATTTTATGTTACCCCATTTCACAGGTGTGAAGATGAAGACATAGGAAGATGAAGGGGTTTGCCCAAGGTCAGAGTTGGCAGACCGGTGGCCAAACGTAAACTCAGGTTTCTTGAACCCCAAGGCCATGCACTATCATCTATTAGCTTCTTGGAGTTTTTCCCCCTTTATGTTGGCTTCAAGGATCCCATGGGAGACACTGAAGATAAAAGCCACTGTGACCCTCGAAGTCCCTGGGAACAAGGGTGATATGCTTGGCAAATGGTGGAAGTCATATACCTTCTCACATGTTTCTCAGTTTGAAGGGACAAAGGGAAAAGAACCACACCTAACTTTTATACAGTGCTTCCTCCATGCCAGGCCCTGTGCTGAGCATTTTACAAGTATTGACTCAATTCTCCCAACAATCCTGTGGGGTAGGCATCGTTATTATCCCCATTATACAGATGAGGAAACTGAGGCACAGAGCTAAAGGAATTTGCTTAAGGTCACACAGCTGGTGAGTGGAGAGCTGGGATTTGAATCTGAGCAGTGTGGCTCCAGAGCCCCTGCTGTTAGCTGCTTTTGGTATGCTCCAAAATATTCAGACAATAAAGAGGGAGACAAGGCTAAATTTTTATTGGGTAATTAAACTTTCAAAAGACTGCAAGCATCTGGACAAAACTGGAAAAAGCTTACAATTACAACAGTCACGCAAATTTACATAAACTAGGAAAAAAAAAAGATGCCTGGAGTAAAATAAATCAAACCAAAGGCGTTGGCATTTGTTAAGCTCCAGTGCCTGGCATGTGCTAAGTGTTATATAAGAGCTTGTTCATTAAATAACAAATTAAAATCAGGCTGGTTGGCGAGAAGGTAAAACAACAACCCCACACGAGTGCACTGTGAGACCTAAAGGCCTTTTTTGGGTACTGTGTGCTTAGGTCTCTAAGGGGGTCAGGGCAGCTCTTTCTGGGGCGTTTTAAATCCTTTGTTCAGGCCAGGAGAAGTCTGATGACTCACTCACCTTGCTCTGCAAAACAAGAATTTGTTGAGCCCGACCCCTCCAGGTCCCTGGCGAGGATAGGAGCTGCTGAACGTTGACGTCTTCCCCAACCTCTCTGGCCAAAACCTGAAATAAGGCAGGGCCTTCAGTGTGGCCAAAAGAGAGGGCTCCACCAGACCCTGATGCTGCTACGTATTTAGAAGCATATTCAGAAGCAGCCTTCACCTACACAATCTTCTTCCCATCTCAGAGCATAGCCCTCAAAGGTCAGTTTTCCATGTCCCAAGGGCAGCTCTCCCTGGGAAAGTAGTAAACCCATCATCCCTGGCATTTCTTGGCAATGCTTAGAGCAGCCAAGAAACTGCCAGCAATGCCCAGATAGGGCCCCTTGCTCTTGACATATTCTGGGATGACTGAACCACAAAGCTGACCAACTCCTGCTTCCTTAACCCACTCACCTGTCACCTAGTGCTGAGCTAATTCTGGCTATAGGAAGTACATCGCCACAGGACCCTAGCCTTTGTGAAAACCCACGGACAAGTGGACCTCTGAGTGCAGCAAAAGGTGGGCTACTGAATGTCAGTTGGGGTGCTGTGGTCCAAGAAGGGCCCAGCTTTGCGGTTGTTGAAGTGCAGCACTCAGGCCCAACCTCAAGGCTTTGAGGCAGAAACAATATGCTCCAGCTTGTGACCTGGGCCCCTCTGAAGCCTGTCACAGAAACCCGATCCAGCGTACCAAGTCTCTGGCGCTTGTTTCCACAATAGAACACTGTTTTGGAAATCTTGGCCAGTCTGAGTGGTTCCAGCAGGGAAGAAAAATGCCAGAGAATTCGCTATGTAAATAAAAATAAATAACGAACCAGCTGGGCCTGTGTCCCAAGTCTGAGCATTTTCCTTTGAAAGGGTCCTTTAATATACAAGTAACCTATTCATTTTCTGTTACAGATAGCAGAGAAGAAGGCAGGTGTTGGCAGGCTTTCAAGTTAAGTAAGGGTGACATTAAGGGGAGACCCAGGATCTACTGGGGCACAAGTAGTGCAGGGAAGGCTTAATGGACTCTCCCTGGGTGGACAGTGCTGTCCTCCTCAGTCTAGAGCTGGGCAGGCACCACAAGGGCATGTATGCTGCAGGGGTGGGGGTGGCAGGCTCAGGTAGCCAGCGACTCTGCCCACCAAATGGTTATGGACCAAGGGCTGGTGGGAGGAAGGACTGGAACTGGAGCCTGACCCAGAGCAAGCAGTGTGCTCAAGGGACTGAGCACTCACGGCTCCAGAATGGAATCCACTGTGCCAGCCGTGCTCTTCCCAAGTCCAGCCCCAGCCACACAAGAAGCCCCAAGCCCTGGCTCTGAAAGACCTTCTGTGCCATCCGCAGCTCCTGCTTCACAGACTGGATCTGGTTGCGGAGGTCACTCATCTTCAAGTTGGTGGCCACCAGCCTGTCCTGCAGGGCCTTCACCTCTGGGGTCTCCAGCTGGTTGGGAAGGACAGGAGAGAAAGTAGTCATTTATTGCCTACATGGGAATAGTAATCATAGCCCCCATTTATCCAAGTCTGTGCCAGGCACTGTGCTAAGTGTTTGACATGGAAGAACTCATTTAATCCTCATAAACCCCTGTGAGGTAGGTTCTCTTGTAAGCCCCTTATAGATGCAAAATGGAGGGTGGTGGAAGGTAAGTCCTCTACTTGAGCTACCTGGTTAATAAAGGTAGAACCTGGATTTGAATCCTGGCAGCTTAACTTTGGGACTGAGCTTTTTGCAGAGTGTTGCACACACACATGTGGGTGTATGCCTTACCCTAGAGGTGAAGCATCTGGAGGAAGCGGCAGGCTCCACGCCTCCCAGACACTTCCTGGGTGTGGACCCACTGCTGTGCTCAGAGACTGGCATCACAGCTAATCCATCTTCACTCAGAATAAAGAGGAAACCACGTTATTCCCAGAAGGCAAGCCCAGCGTGGCAGGAGAGCCATGGCATCCTAATTCAGGATCTGCCTCTCCCAGAATCGTCAGCTTGGGCCTTGGTCTTTTGACAGCTGAGGGGCCTTGGGCTCTCTTTCCTAGCAGTGACCACTGAATAGAAATAAGGACCCATTTTAATTTCCAAATGCTCATCTCTGTGGCTTGAAGAACTACAGCAACCATGAAAACTGCCTGCTGAAACTCTTAGCAATGTCTTTTTTTTTTTAACCCAATGTTTTATTTAAACTATCTGGATGGAAATTTTTCTTAAATGGGCTGACTACTTCTCTGTCTTCAATAGACACTCCTGTGACTCATTGATATTTGACAAAGGGACCTTCAAGGTCAGCCCATTTAAATCCCTTCCATAATGATGAAAATAAGGCCCAGAGAGGGGAGGTAATTTGCCTTCAGGCATACAGCTGGTTGGGGTGACACAGGTGGGATGAGAAAGAACACTCGTCCTTCCCCTGCCCTGGCTGACTCTTCCAATTTAAGCTGCTGTTAATGCTGGGCATTGTGGCCACAGGAACGTTGGTTGTCAGGCTGAGCATCCCATCAGGCAATGACGCTGAGGCCCTCTGCTGCTGCCCCAACAGGGCAAAGCAGCTGAACTTCAGGAAGCAGGGCTGGTACTACAGTGGCTTTCTGACCTTTCTCTAGCAGGCACAAACAAAATCTCCTCTGAATGCTAGTGTGAAAGACAGATCCAAGTATACTGGGTCCGGGAAGTTCCATGGACCCCAGAGGCTCTGGGCAGCCCAGCTGAAAACCACTGGCCAAAGAAACTAGACATGAACACCTGGTCCAGAAACTCTGGCCTCATCCAGTGTCCTCATCTATGGAATGAGTATACAAATACTTTCCTGCTCCGCTTCCTCAGAGCACCACCATCAGGCTAAAGAGAACAGCCAACGTGAACAGAATGTGCCAACTCGGAACTTATATGAAACATAATCTCAGCTCACTGCAACCTCCGCCCCCCCAGGTTGAAGCGATTCTCCTGCCTCAGCCTCCCGAGTAGCTGGGATTACAGGTGCCCACCACCATGCCTGGCTAATTTTTGTATATTTTTTAGTAGAGATGGGGTTTCACCATGTTAGCCAGGCTGGTCTTGAACTCCAGACCTCAGGTGATCCACCTGCCTTGGCCTCCCAAAGTGCTGGGATTACAGATGTGAGCCACCGTGCCCGGCCATCCTTTTTTTTAAAGTATATTTTCTTCTGTGTTCTTCCTCCTGTCTGGCCGCCTGCCATCCCTGCGTACTCTGTTGGGTGCCTGCCTCTTCTCCTGTTGAATGTGTGGCTTTGAATCTGCCCTGGGTTGGGAAGCAACACCCCTCCACCCCCTGCCACGCCCCGCCCTGCCTGTCAGATCTCTAGCGCCATGAGCCCCAGTGGCCCTGACAGTGGGGGTGCTGAGAGCTGTGGGAGTACGTGTGCTTCCATATGGCTGCAGTGATCCTGCAGCATCTCTTTGATCTGCTCAGAGCATGGAAAAAGCATACAGATTGGATCTGGCTCTAGAACCTGGGCAGTGATGCCCTGTCCAAGCCTCATTTTCTCATCTGTAAAATGGGGATATGTAATGCCAATCTCCAGGGAACCTGTGAGGGTTGCTAGGACAACGCATGTCAAGGGTGCTGTCTGGGGCAGGTCCTGATGGAGGGCAATGCTGGCAGGCCTAGCCTGGCTTGAGTGGGCAGCTGACAAGTGGGCTGAGGGCTAGATGGTGTTCTGGAGAGGGCTGGATCAGGCCCCGTCCTCCTGGCTTAGGCAGTTGAGCTAATCCTACCTCTAAGCCATTTCAGAGTTCTTTCTGCCCAGAGTGAAATTCCACAGGCTTTGTGGGGGACCTGGGTATGGGTATGCTCCCTCCCCTACCCGAGGCTGTTTTCTTTGAGAAAATAACTAAAGCGCAGTACATGGGGAGCAGATGATGCCAACGCTACTCACATCATGGCCTCCTGAAGCCCCAAGCAGAGGAAAGGGTGTTCAGCTCCACTCTGGAATGTGCTTTGGAGGCCTAGGGTTGGAATGTGGATTGAGCCTGCAGGCCTCTGGAGTGTGGCTCGGGCTTGGGCCGCCCTGAGCAGCCTATGAGGGGAAACATTGCTTTTGCTCTCGCTCTGATCAGGAGATGCCAGGGAGAACACGTGGTGCTGATGAATTGAGACCTGCGGCCCATCACACACTCTTCTCTCAGAACCTGGAACCTCCCAGGCTCCCTGTGGCCACAGAATAAAGTCAAAACTCCTGCTCCAGCTGCCATTCAAGGGCTCCCTCTATGGGTGACTTTACCCCAGCTTTTTTGGCTTTCGTTCCCCTTTTCTCCCGTGTGAGCTCTGGGCTGCAGTCAAATGTTATCCAGCTGACACTCAGTTCACCTTCCCCATCTTCCTTCTCCAGTAAGGCCAGCTCAGGGACGCCCTCCTCCGTCCCACCTTCCAGCTGCAACCTTAATGGAGGATGGACTCCCCTGTGAGCTTAGAGCACCGGGGCCATCTCTGAAGGCCCTGTCCACATCCTGCCTTCGAATGACTTCTCATTCCTCCTCTGGGATTCTCCATAGACAGAGCCTCTGTTTTTTTGGTGGTTGTTGTAGTTGTTTGTTTGTTTGTTTGTTTTGAGACACAGTCTCACTCTGTCACCCAGGCTGGAGTGCAGTGGCGCTATCTCAGCTCACTGCAACCTCTGCCTCCCAGGTTCAAGCGATTCTCATGCCTCAGCCTCCCGAGTAGCTGGGATTACAGGCGTTCGCCACTATGCCTGGCTAATTGTTGTATTTTTACTAGAGATGGTGTTTCACCATGTTGGCCAGGCTGGTCTCGAACTCCTGGCCTCAAGTGATCCATCAGCCTCAGCCTCCCAAAGTGCTGGGATTACGGGCATGAGCCACCTCACCCGGTCGAGGCTCTATTTTTGATTCTCTGTGCCACAGGGCTTAGAAAATCCCATCAGGCTGAACAAGCAGTTTCCTATCCAGGGCAGCCCTAGTTCAGAATGTGGAGGTGCTCAATGCGTGGAATAAACCAGGGGCAGCTTAGCAGTGTCCCCTGAAGCCAGGAAAGGCCCTGAAGAATACTCAGTCCAGCCCCTGTAGAGGGCAGAGCCCCTCTTCTACTTCCCCAGCAATGAGACAGGTTTACACAAGACTACTCTTGAGGAGGCACATTCACCCCGGAACCTGAGGGCCCATCCCCGCCGGAACCTGAGGGGCCCATCACTGCACAGCGAGGACTGAATTATCCTCAAGGAAGGCACAGGGCAGTCTGATCCTGAGGTGCAGGCAGCAGGGAAGATGGGGCTAGAAAACAAGCACCAAATTGGGAGTCCTGGGGCTTGGCTGCCTCTCTCACCAACTGGCCTGGCTTCCCAAGAAAACCCTTGGTGAAGCCTCCTGGAATGTTAGACTCTGATGATATTTACTATCTGATTTGGGGATAAACCAACCCACTAGGTCAGACTGACTTCCTTTCATGGATCTGCAATTCCCACCTCTTGAGTTTCATGAACTGTCACTGGTTTAGTAAAATGGGCTCTGGGGAACAAGTCCCCATTTCCAATAGCCACTTTTACTCTGTAGATTTGGAGCTCCACGAAAGGGAAAGTGTTCATAATATGAACTGCCCCATAAAGAACAGGATTCCACTGGGCAGTAGTGAGCTCCCTGTCCCTGGAGTAAGGTGGAGTCTGGATGTGTCCCCAGTGAGGATGCTGTACAGGAGATGGCTGGGCTGACAGTGGGAGGTCAGTTGGACCAGGCCTTCCCTCTTGATCCTCAGGCTCCAGTGTTCCAGGGTTCTCAGGCTCCTCCCAGCCTTCCTTTCTGGAGACAGAGTTGGAGCTACACCCTCCATAGCTTCCGACACGACATTCTTGGCCTCGGGCCATACACTCGGTACTGTTCTCTGATGTCTGCTCTGAGGATGCAGCAATGGTAGACAATGGGCACCTGGCTCGGCAGCGGGGTTGTGGGTTGGGGGTGGACCCCGGGTAGAGGTACCTACACACCTGTGGAGGAGGGGAGGCCCAGGCCCATGGCTGCCTCACAGACTTCCCAGCACAGAAGAGAATTCATACCAATGCTCTGTCTCCCATCTGGGCCCTCGGTGGCTTGGCTCCTGCGTCGGTGGCCCCCTTGGCTGACAGCCTGGTCAGGGCTGTCTGCAGCTGAAAAAGCAAACCTTGTGCTTAATACTCTGCTCAGCGATTGTGCAGCCCAAGGAAAGCACTCTGGTGCCATTGTGTGTGTGGTTACCTATCTTGGTGGTGTGTCCTTTTAGCTCACTTTAGGATCATTAATGGCAGCATTCTCCTTTAGAAACCGCTCTGGAATGGAGAGGGTTTAATTGATTGTCTGACCCATTCCCTAATCGTACTATAAAAGTAGCCCAAGGGTTTACTAACAGCTTAATAAATAATAATGGTACACTTATAATCTGTCTCCTGAAGTTCCAACAATAGTCTAGGAGGCGGGGCAAAAAAGAATGATGGATTTCAGGTTACAGATGAACAGATGAGGCCAGAGACACCAAGAAGCCTGTTGGAGGGCAACAGAATTGGATTTAAAATGCAGCACCACCATATACTGCGTGACTTGAGAAAGCCTCTTAACCTTCCAACTTCAGCTCTCCCAGCTACATATGGAGAAGCTAGGGAGGTTCCCTCTTGCCCATGCTAGGAGTCCCCTCCAGAGGGAGAATGACCAAGGCCCCTCACTTCCCGCTCCAGCTCCTGGATGCGATTGGTCAGCTGCTTCACCCTGGTTTTTGCACCCTCTGATTCTGCCATCAACAGCCGGTTCTTTTTTGATAGCTCCACAATTTTGGTGGCGACCACGTCTCCGGCTACACCGGCTGTCCCTAAAATGAAAGGAATGGTGAGGTCAATTAAAAACACAGGCATACACATCAAACTCATGCTCCACCACTAACAGCACCAGGGTCTTAAAAGCTAAAGCTGCTTGGCATGAATGCTCATAAAGGGGCACTAACTTAGGAGGGTCACCATATACCTAGCAGCCCTGGGACTCAACTCCAATGAGTGGAAATGCAGCCACTCAGAGGTTCAGTATGTTCTAGGAAAATGATAAAAACAGAAAGCAGAGTTTTAATTCTGTGAGACTCAGGTTTATCACTCCGATGCTTCATGTAATCCTCAGTGATAGGATTACATCCATATCCCTGTAATTTTGCTGTGCCCTCTAATGAGCAGGATGTAGTCCCCTTGGGCCTTCTATGACTCTGGGCTCAACCATTTGGCTTGCTTTGGCCAATAGCATGTTAACAGATAAGGTGCAGATAAGGTAGAGGCTTGAAAAGCACTCGTGCAGTTAAACTCGCTGTGTTTGCTTATGCCCTCTCCACAGGAAGAACATACCTGGCTGGCTGGTCTCAAGAATAGAAGAGAGACATGTTGAACAAAGTGGAACCAATCTAGCCAAGCCTGGCCTAGATCGGCCAATCCCCAACCAACCCCCAGATGTTTAAGCTAAATAAATGCTTACTGCTGCTGAGATTATGTGGTTGTTTCTTAGAATTTGGTGGTAACACCTACCCAATAGAAAGGCATACATTCATTTAGCAAATATTTATTTTCTACCAAGTGCTGGGTCCTCTTGGTGTTAGGGATTCAGTGGTGGATAAAAAAGACTTATGGGGTTTACATTCAAGTAGGGAAGACAGATAATTTAAAACATCAAAGAAATAAATATGTATTCTAATATGTAGCAGGAATAAGTGCTAGGAAATACACTGGAGCTGGGCAAGGGGGTAAGAATGAGGGAGGTGATGCTATTTTAGATGGAGTGGCCAGGAAAGGCTCTCTGAGGAGGTGATGTGTGAAGAGAGACCTGAGTGAATGAACTGAGGGCTCAAACCATGAAGAGTGCTCTCACCTAGGAAGAACATTCTAAGCAGAGGAAATGGCAAGTACAGAGGTCTGGAGGTGGAATGTGCTTAGAGTATCTGAGGACCATCAAGGACTCCAGAGTAGGTGGAAGGCTACTTGCAGTGGGCAAAGGAAGGAGGCTGTGGAAGGTGGCTGGAGGATGTGAATGGGGAAGTTGTATGGTATGGGAGCTGTGTGGAAGGCAGGCACCGGGAGCTAGTCCAGCATTGTCATCGACCAGGTGGGTAGCCCTGACAGTCCCTTGCCCTCTCTGGAGTGCAGCTCCCCTATCTGTGCAATGGCAGAGGTGGTCAGATGGTCTGCAAGTTTCCTGAACACTTCTGACACCATAGCAGGGAGTAACTGGCAGTCCTATTTTTTAGTCCTACTTTTTAACATGACCATCATATGCTTCAGAACAAGAAGAAGGGTGACAACTGGTGGAAAGCAAACAGGCACTTGATGGCTTTCAAATCACCTCAGCCCAGGCTTGCTCCTGCCAGCCTGGGCGAGGCAGTGAGTGGGGCAACTAGGAGTAGCTGCCCTTGGAATCTCATGTCTGCTGAAGAAGACAAGGACACACCAAGAGAAAAGGCTCAGAGCAGACCTGGAGCCCTGGAGTATCTAGAGGGAGACAGGCCCCATTCAGCACCAAGATGGCACACTTTGCTCCCTGGCTCCTTTAATAGGTTGTGTGTCAGGAGGGTAACGGGGGTGGTGATAATAAAGGATCACTGTGAAAATCATGAACTCTAGCAGTTAAAGAAATGCAGTTTCAGCAGAGGTCTGGTTCTGGTTAAGATGGAGTAAGTGCACTCTACCCTGTCTCTTTTGCTGAATACAACCAAAAGCCCTGGATAGGATGTGTGAAGCAGCTACCTGAGGGTTCCGGACATAAATGGTAGCAAGCATATTGGGGAAGGAAACCGGACCTAGAATTACAAATGGTCCAGTGGTACGTTTCCTCCCAGGACTCAAATCAGCACAAATTCTGGAACTGGCTATCAGAAAGAGGTTCAAGAGAAGGTCTTTCTAGTCCAAAGAGCAGGAAGTGGGGCTCAGACAGAATGGAAAAAATCCTCTGGGTATTTTTTTTTCCTATTCTTTCCCAACCCTGTCTCCAGGCAAGCTCTACTGTTGAAGCTGCAACCCCTTGATAAATGGAGGCGGCAGTGGATGGGCAAACACAGAAATGCTAACTATCTGGCTAAATAGAATAGTTTTCCCTTTGGGTTCTTTAAAATACGTATAATAGTTGAGCAAAAAGTATAACATTGACTGATGGGATTTTCAATATATATAGATATAATACATATAAAAACTGCAATAGAAAGGGAGAGGTAAAGGGACCTGAATGGTGGTAAAGTTTCTACATTCCATTTGAAGTGGTAAAATATTAGTTCTATGTAGACTATGAAAAGGTAATAAATATTTTGTAACCACTAGATCACTAAAAAACTATACGAAAAATATAGTAAGCAAACAAAACCCAAAGGAATCACTAAAAATCCAGCCAAAAGAAACTGATCTATCAACTCTCAGTAGCCTGTCACTTGCAGCACAGTTTAAAAACATAAATGGAGGCCAGTCACGGTGGCTCACACCTGTAATCCCAGGACTTTGGGAGTCTGAGGCGGGCAGATCACAAGGTCAGCAGTTCGAGACCAGCCTAGCCAACATGGTGAAACCCTGTCTCTACTAAAAATACAAAAATTAGCTGGGTGTGGTGGCACACACCTGTAATCCCAGCTACTCAGGAGGCTGAGGCAGGAGAATCACTTGAACCCAGGAAGTGGAGGTTGTGGTGAGCCAAGATCGTGCCACTGCACTCCAATCTGGGCAACAGAGCAAGACTCTGTCTCAAAAAGAAAAAAATTAAAAACATAAATGGGCTTGTCAGATTTTCTCTCCAAAACGTGAGAATGAAAATCAGAAATGGTGACTTCAGAGTGAAGACTGGATTTAAGTGGTTTTCAGGGACGCTTAGGGCTGGCAGTCAGATGAGGCCACAACCAAGTCTGGGCTTTGGCAAAGCTTGCAAGAGACAGTTAACAATGAGAGGGGCTGGGGAAGAGGGAGTAACCCCAGATCTGCTTCCCAGGTCTGCTGGGTGGAGATGTATCTCCTGCTCCCCCTGGAGCCCATCAGCTTCTCTACAGCCTTGCAAAAGTGCAAGTGGCCCCTTCCACAGCTGAATCTGTAACCAGGCTGAGTGTAGGCTTCCTTAGCCAGGCTTTGTGTTTTTTGTTTCAGACAGAAAAGGTCAAAGAATGGAGGGAGGTGCATTAGGCTACCATGAGTCTTTAGGATACCAAATTCCCCTTGCTTTGTAATTCAGCATTGACTGACCAGAGCTTTGGTCCTATGAACGTACCTATCCTCAAACGCATTTACTCTCAAAGGCAAGGACGATAGTCTGGTAGATGCTGAGTCAGCCCTGTTGCTCTCTGTGATTGGTGACATCTATAATACTTTCTTATTTATTAGCCATCTGGGAATTGCTCAATGGGTATATACATAACAGAGGACAATCAAGTCCAAAGTCCTCACTACATCAGCAGGGCGAAAGTCAAACTCATAACCACAGAGCCAATGTCCAGCTCACAACCATGATCAAAGGTCATTCCCAGACCTGCAAAGCCAAGGTCCTCACCAGACTCATGGGGCCACCATGAGGTCTCCACCAACACAGCTAAGGTCTAGCCCAGACTTACAGGGCCAAGACCCAGCCCACACATTGTTGGTGGTTGGGTCCCATGATATCCTCCTAGAACAGGTGACTCATCTACCTTTCTGGAGCAACAACAGCAGGTGCTGTAGAGTTCATACCTGGCTCTACTGGGGCTTTTTTTTTTTTTTCAAGACATGATCTCACTCTGTTGCCCAGGGTTCAGTGCAGTGGGGGTGATCATAGCTCACTGCAGGCTGCTGGGCCTTTTTTATGTTCACAACATAACATGTGAGCCAGTGCACCAAGGAGAAATGGATCCTGCCAGCCCCTGAACATGCTGCGAGCATGATGGCGAACGCTTGTCATGAGTCCCAGCTGGATCACCAACATTGTCTATGATGCTTGCCTGCTGGCCCTTCTGGCCCATTTCAAAATCCCTCATTGCTCCCTGTGCTCCCATTTTCTGGTGGGCTGGCCTCCCTGGGGCTGCTCTTTTCCTCTACCCTCTCCCTCACTTCCAGGACTCCTCTGGACAAGCTTGATCACAACTGACCCTTGGCACTCTCTTGGGAATCTGCTCTCTGGAACCTGCTGTCTGCCCTATCTGAAGTCCCTGGACTGCAGGGCAAGGACTATCACAACAATGGTGGAGCTACCTGTGAAGGCAAATCTGTCCTCTTCTATTTTCTTTTTGAGGTGTTTGATTTCAAAGTCCCTTTCCTTCAGCAGCTTATACAATCGCCCGTTCTCGTCCACCGTTTCCCTGAGCTCATTTCGAAGGTGTTCAATCTCATCTTCAAGCACCCTACAAGGCAAAGGCAGAATTAATGCTCCTCCAAGGCAAAGGCCCTGGTGAGCCGGGGTCAGGCCTCCACTGCCTAGGTGGACAGATGGACACGCAGATGCAGACACACTGACGTGAAAGAAGAAAGATTTCAATGTCGTTCATTAGCTGGCTTAAATAGGGAGTTATAAAAAAACCCACTCATAATTCATATTTCTTTTAAGCATCCATGGAACATGCATAAAAATATATTACAGGGCTGGGTGTGGTGGCTCATGCCTCTAATCCCAGCACTTTGGGAAGCCAAGGCAGGAGTTTGTGACTAGCCTAGGCAACAAAGAAAGACCCTGTCTCTAAAAATAAAAGAAAACAAAATTAGCCAGGCATGGTGGTGTACATGTGTAATCCCAGTGACTCTAGAAGCTGAGGTGGGAGGATTGCTTGAACCCAGGAGCTTGAGGCTGCAGTGAGCTATCATCCTGCATTCCAGCCCGGGTGACAGTACAAGACTCTGTCTCTTAAAAAAAAGTATTATAGGCTATAAAGGGAATCTTAGCAAATTCTAAATAATAACATTATACAGACTATTTTCTCTAATGGCAAGTGACTGTTTTAGAAATCAATAATAAAAATAGAAATAAAACAAGAAAACCCAAAACTCATCATATGCTTGGAACTAGAAAAACACCCTATACTCCTAAATTATTTATGGGTTAAGAAGAAATCATAATATGTATTATAAAGCATTTAGAATGGATTGACCACAGAAGCTGTATCAAAACTTGTTAAATGCAGCTATAATTAAGGCTCTAAGCTTCCTTCTATCACTTTAGCTGCACTTTACAAGTTTTGCTATAGCTCCGGTGGCACACACACACACACACACACACACACACACACCCCTGAGAGATTTCAAACTTGCATTTACCTCTTCTCAAAGCTATTTTTCGAGTTTGGCTCCCCTGCGTGGAGAAGGCTGAGGCCATCTGAAACCTCCAAGGGCTCCTCTTGGTCGTCAGCTCTGCTTTTGAGGCTCAGTTCTTTTTCCCTCTTTTTCTCCATCTGCTTCTGTAACCGTTTGTGCTGCATCTCCTGCATTGCCTTGAACTGGAGCCGCAAAGTGTTCTGTGAGCTTTCATCTGCTGCCATCCTGCCCTAGGCATCAGAAAAGAAGCCTCAGCTGAAGCAAACTCCACACCGAGCACTCAGCACACAGTCCGCCCTGTCTGCAGCCCCAGCCTTGGAGTTTACTGCTTTGCGTTGCATGTATGTCCACGCAGAAGCTTGGAAGCTCCACCCTCACCTCAGATCACTAGAAACCCAAGGTTGAACTGAGCATCCTCCCCAGTTCCTGAACATGCCACCAGATTGCACACGGCATCAGAATAGTCTCCATCACTCAGACTCAACACTTGACTCTTGCCTGTCCCTTAAATCAATGGTTCTCAACTCTGGTTGAACATTGAAATCCCCTAGGAACTCCTAAATAACAATGCCTGGGACCATTTCCAGACCAGCTAAATCCCAGTTTCTAGGAACAGGGCTTGGCCATCATTTCTTCTTTTTCTTTTTAAATTCAGGTATAATTCACATGCAATAAAGTACATAAATCCTGACCATACGGCTCAGTGAATCTTTCCATAGACATATACCTCGGTGGTGACCACCCAGATCAAGGTACAGGGCACTTACGGTCCCTGAGCAGGCTACTTTGTGCCCCTTCCAGTGAATCATCCCCCAAGGTAACCATTATTCTGACTGCTACCACCTAAGATTAATTTTGTCTGGTTTCTTTTTAGTCAGTCTATCAAAGAATAATTTATGTACAATAAAATCCACCAGGTTGGGTGCAGTGGCTCATGCCTTGCAATCACAGCACTTTGGGAGGCCAAGGTGAGTAGACTGCTTGAGACCAGGAGTTTGAGACCAGCCTGGATAATATGGCAAAACCCCATCTCTACAAAAAATTGGTTGTGGTGGTGCATGCCTGTAGTCCCAGCTACTTAGGAGGCTGAGGTGGCAAGATCGCTTGAGCCCAGGAAGTGGAGGCTGCAGTGAGCCATGATTGTGCCACTATATTCCATTGTGAATAACAGTGAGACCCTGTCTCCAAAAAAAAAAAAAACAACACAAATTTTATGTGTACAAATGAGTTTTGACAAATATATTCACTTGTGTAAACCATCTCCACCATCGTGAAAGAACATTTTCATCACCCCAGAATCCTCCTTTGTGCCCTTTTGCAGTCAATTTCCAGCCAATCCCAATCCCAATCCCAGGCAAACTCTGGTCTGCTTTTGTTCACTACAGTTTTGCCTTTTCTGGAATTTCATATAACTAGAATCATACAGTCGTTAGCCTTTTGTGTCTGGCTTCTTTTTTGCTCAGCATTACCTTTTTGAGATTCATCAATGTCATTGCACACATTATAAGCTCATTCGTTTTTATTACTGAGTAATATTACATTGTTTAAATAAACAAGAATTTGATTATACATTCACTTGTTATTGGACATCTGAGCTGTTTCCAGTTTTGGCTATTATGAATAAAGCCGTTATGAACATTCATGTATAAGAAGGTATTTGTGTGAATGTATGTTTTTATTTCTCTTGGGTAAATACGTAGAAGTGAAAATTCTGGCTTATATGGTAAATTTATGTTTAACTTCATAAGAAACTGCTAAACTGTTTGCCAGAGTGGTTGTACCATTTTACATTCTTACTAGCAATGGGAGTCCCAGTTGTGCCATCCTCGTCAGCATTTAGGCTGGTCAGTCTAAATTTTAGACTTTCTCATTAGTATGTAAAATGGTATCTCAGCCGGGCATGGTGGCTCATCCCTGTAATCCCATCCCTCTAGGAGGCCGAGGTGGGTGGATAACCTGAGGTCAGGAATTCGAGACTAGCCTGACCAACATGATGAAACCCCATCTCTACTAAAAATACAAAATTAGCCAGGTGTGGTGACATGTGCCTGTAATCCCTGCTACTCGGGAGGTTGAGTCAGGAGAACTGCTTGAACCCAGGAGGCAGAGGTTGCAGTGAGCTGAGATCATGCCATTGCACTCCAGCCTGGGCAACAAGAGCAAAACTCTTGTCTCAAAATAAATAAATAAATAAATAAATAAATAGGCAGGGCACAGTGGCTCATGCCTGTAATCCCAACACTTTGGGAGGCTGAGGTGGGTGGATCACCTGAGGTCAGAAGTTTGAGACCAGTCTGGCCAAAATGGAGAAACCCCATCTCTACTAAAAATACAAAAATTAGCTGGGTGTGGTGACACAGGCCTGTAATCCCAGTTACTCAGAAGGCTAAGGCAGGAGAATCACTTGAACCTGGGAGGCAGAGGTTGCAGTGAGTCAAGATTGAGCCATTGCACTCCAGCCTGGGCGAGGTTGCAGTGAGCCAAGATTGCGCCATGGCACTCCAGCCTGGCCGAGGTTGCAGTGAGCCAAGATTGCGCCATTGCATTCCAACCTGGGTGACAGAGCAAGACTCTGTCTCAAAATAAATAAATAAATAAAATATAAATTAATTAATTAATTAAAATAAAATAAAAATAAAATGGTATCTCAATGTGGTTTTAATTTGTATTTCTCTGTTGACTAGTTATGTTGAGCATCTTTTCATGTGCTTGTTGACCATGTGTATATCTTCTTTTGTGATGTGTCTATTCACATTTTTTGCCCATTTTTAAATTGTATTAGACAATACAATTTACAGTCACAATACAATCACTCACTGTTACTGAATGATCAGTTTCTTGTACATTCTTGATACTTTGTCTGTTTGAACTTCACATAAATGAAATAATAGAGCACAGACACTGGAATTATTAAATGCTCCCCTCACGATTTTAAAGTGTAGCCAGTGGTAAGCATCCCTGCCTTAAACCAACCTCAAGCCACATCATCTACCTATCATCCAATTAATCATAAATCTTGTTTATTTTCCATAAATGTCCTAAAATCTGCCCCCATGTCTCCATTCCCACTGATACCAGGCTCATAACCACCTTGGGGTATCTGCACTTGCTGTTACCTCTCCAGGAATGTCCTTCCCCCAGACATCTACCTTACCTACTTCCTCTCAAATGTCACCTTATCACAGAGGTCTCCTCATATCCTATTGTAGAAGGCATCCCTGCCCTCGCTCCCCATGCCCTTGCCCTGTTTTGTCTTCCTCCATGGCACTGAGAGTCATCTGACACATTATATTTTGATTTGTTTACTTGTTGACTGCCTCTCTCCCTCCCCACCAGCTTCACAATGGCAGGCACTGTGTTGTTCATTGCTGTATCCTCAGTGCCTGTAGCAGGGCCTGGTATATGGCAGGCATGGAATGAATACTTGCTGAACAAATGAATAACATTTGCTGAGGGACAAGTTTCTCTAAACCACAGCTCTGAGCCTGACAGACTCCTGTGCAAAAAGCTTCAGCAGATGCCCCTTAGCCACAAAGCCAAGTCCAATGGCATTAAGCGCTTTGGATTTGGCCTCTGTGTCCTTCTAGCCTGTTTTCCCTTTCATAATGCTAACTTCTAGCTAGTTGTGTTGACTTGCTCCTCTGTTCCTATACCTCCTTCTCCCCTCAAGGCCTAAATCTTGCTGGTCCTCCTACACCCAGCATGAATACCATGGTCCTTTTCTGACCCGCCAGGAGGAATACTCTACCTACCCAAACAGCTTCAACTGCTCTATCTGTACCTTCTTAATATACTTATCTCCATCTCACACACAGGGGTGGTCCCAGAGCCTGTACCCAGTTACTCTTAAACTTGCTTCAATACCAAATCCCCAGGATACAATCTAAAAATGCTGATAACCAGGACCACCCCTAGAGAATCTGATTTAAATTAGTCTGGAGTGGAGACCAAGCATGGGATTGTTTAACTGCTGCCCAGCTGGTTTTAATGTGCTGTGGGCTGAGCCCAGGGTTTGGCAAAGGTCAAACAAAAGCAGAAGCTGGTGTTATGTTGAAATTCCTTACCAGGCAGCTCTGCCCAGTAAGAGGAACTATAAAGAATTAACTCAGAAAACCTGTATTGTGCACACCCGCACATTCCAAAAAACATGTTTGGCCTTTGACCCGCTCCTAAGAGAGAATCTCTGAGCCCTTGGACCATCCTTCCTGATGAGAGTGTTTTTCTTCACCTGGGGACCTTGGGCCATTCCAGTCCATGTTAATTAACAATGTGATTCATTGCCAGGTGCGGGGTAGGCTGGAGGGGGATGGAGACCGAGTGACTAAGGTCAACTGTACCTACGTAACCATCTCCTAATAAAAACCCTGGACACCAAGACTCAGGGGAGCTTCCCTGGCTGGCAGTACTCCATGTAAGTTGCCACGAATTGTTTCTGGGAGAAGTAAGTACTGTCAACATGACTCCACTGGGAGAAGACAACTGGAAGCTTGCACCTGGTGTCTCCTGGACTCTGCCCTATGTGTCTCTTTGCTGATTTTGACCCGTATTCTTTCATTGTAATAAACAATACATGTGAGTATAATAGCTGGCCCAAAGGCTATATCCTTTGTTAAAAGATAAACGTTAGGCCAGGCATGATGGCTCACACCTGTAATCCCAGCACTTTGGAAGGCCAAGGTGGAAGCATAGCTTGAGCCCAGGAGGTTGAGACTACAATGAGCTGTGATCGCGCCACTGCACTCTAACCTGGGTGACAGTCAGACCCTGTCTCCAAAATAAAAAAAGAAAAACTTTAAACAAATCAAATTTAACAGAATTCAACTGAGCAAAGAATGATTCACAAATCTAGCAGCCCCCAGAACCAGAACAGATTCAGAGTGACTCCAGGGCTGCCACCTAGTCGAAAAAGATTTATGAACAGAAAAAGGAAAGTGATGAACAGAAAGCACAAGTGAGGTACAGAAACAGCTAGACTGATTACAGCTGGCTGTTTGCCTTTTTTGAATACAATTTGAATAGCTGGCTGCCTGTGATTGGCTGAAACTCTGTGACTGGTACAAGAGTAGATTGCAGTCTGTTTAAATTCCTAGTCAGGTTACAGTTTACTACGTACAGAGAAACCTTTAGGCTGAACTTAGAATATATAAGAAGGCAGCTTTAGGCTACAGTTAGTTTAACACATCCCACAGACATTTTTGTTTGGCTCTTACAGAACACTATGTTAGGATTTGAATTTGTTGCCAACATTCAAAGAATTGTAGTTTCAATATCAGATTTCCAGTGTCAACAAAAACAGTCAAACTCTGTAAAATATTTGAAGAGATGTACTTTTTTTTTTTTTTTTTTAAGACGAAATCTCGCTCTGTCACCCAGGCTGGAGTGCAGTGGCACAATCTTGGCTCACTGCAACCTCCGCCTCCTGGGCTCAAGCAATTCTCCTGCCTCAGCCTTCTGAGTTGCTGGGACTACAGGCATGCACCACCACACCCAGATAATTTTTGTATGTTTTTGTAGAGACATGGTTTCACCATGTTGGCCAGGCTGGTCTTGAACTCCTGATCTCAAGTGATCCACCCGCCTCAGCCTCCCAAAGTGCTGGGATCACAGGTGTGAGCCACTGCACCCAGTCTGAAGAGATTTATTCTGAGCCAAATGTGAGTGATCATGGCCTGTGACACAGCCCTCAGGAGATCCTGAGACCACGTGCCCAAGGTGGTCAGGGCACAGCTTGGTTTTATACATTTCAGGCAGACCTGAGACATCAATCAAATACATTTAAGATATATACCGATTTGGTCCAGAAAAGCAGGACAACTCCAAGGTTGGGAGGGGGGAGCTTCCAGGTGATAAGTAGATTTAAAATTTTTCTGATTGGTAATTGGTTAAAAGAGTTACTATAAATAGAAAGGAATGTCTGGGTTAGAATAAAAGAGATAAAAGTTTTGATCATGCAAATGAAGCCTCCAGGTAGCAGGCTTCAGAGAGAATAGATTGTAAATGTTTCTTATCAGACTTAAGGTCTGTGTTGATGTTAAGTGTTGGTCAACTTTTCCTGAATTCCAAAAGGGAGGAGGGCATAATGAGGCGTGTCCAACCCTTGCTTCCCATCAAGGCCTGAACTGGTCTTTCAGGTTAACTTTGGAGTGCCCTGGCTGAGAAGGAAGTCCATTCAGATGGATGGGGGGCCTCTGAATTTTATGTTTAGTTTACACCAGCTTCTTTTATAAAAGTTTACAGATCTGGCAATGCTGGGCCCATAGTCCAGCTTCTTTTATAAAAGTTTACAGATCTGGCAATGCTGGGCCCATCGTCCCACACGGACAGCAGCTGCTATGCAGAGAGTTCCTTTGGTGCATAATAGGTTCTTTCCATTAAACCACTGTCCCTGCCACTTCCAGATGCTGCAGCTGGCACATCAGCTGCCCATTATCACTGCACATAAATGTTGTTCTTTCTCTTAAACCTGCTGGATTCACTTTTATTTCCCATCAGCCACAGCAGATGTTTTGGGTTTGTGGCTCCTGCTGTGGATTAAGCCCAGTGGCATCTCAGAGGCTGGCTTCAGCCACTCCTCTACCTGGGAGGCCTTCCTCCCAGGCCTCCCCATCTCAGCCCTTTACCTTCCCACTAACTCCCAGTTAGCCTCTAGGATTCCCCTCAGGGCACTCTGTGGACTCCCAGAATCCCTAGGGCACCCCTTGATCACTAAACTTAACCTCAGTGTATTATAATTATCTATTATTTTATTTACATTACTTCCCTTTACAAAGAGACCTCTTAAAGGCAGGGGTCCTAATACCTTATTCATTTGCTAAATCTCAACATCTTGCCCAGAACAGGCCTTCAACTGTCATTTGTAGAATTGTCACTGAATGAATGAACACAGTAACTTGTAAAGCTTTTCTCCTTTTCCACTCCCAATTTGCACTTGAAGTCACCGAGGAACTGGTACTCATTGAATGTACACTGTGCCCCAGGCAAATTACTTAACCTCTTTGCTTTCGTTTCCCATTTGTAAAATGGGACTCTGATACTTACGAACTTCACAGGGAGTTTGTGAGATTAAGTGGAAGAATGCATGGAAATAATTATCATTATCACTGTATGAAAAGTGGTGCTCTTGGCCCAACGAAGCCTCTGGGATAGACAGTAATGCCTGCACTGAGAGGACACCTGTGGTCCAGACCAGCCCCCAGAGTATTAGTATCTAATCTGTGCTATTCATGAGGCCAGTGGAGATTTGAAATTAATTATCTGGGCTGTGGCCAGGGTGTCTATTTTTATTTTTATTTTTTTGAGATGGAGTTTCACTCTTGTTGCCCAGGCTGGAGTGCAATGGCACGATCTCGGCTCACAGCAACCTCCATCTCCCGGGTTCAAGCGATTCTCCTGCCTCAGCCTCCCGAGTAGCTGGGACTACAGGCGTGCACCACTACGCCCAGCTAACATTTTTGTATTTTTAAAGCTTCCCAGGTGAGCCTAACGTTCAGCTGGTTTGAGAATGAGAGGTGTTAAGCACTCTGAGAGGCTGTCTGGGGAGAGAGAAGCTGCAGGAGAGACAGGCATCTCAGTCAATATGAAGCTGAATGCAGAAGAAATTCACCTGGGTGGGGAAGGGACGGTGCCTGAGTGGGGGGCAACGGGCTCTCCTGCCAGAACAGCATGTGCAGAGAATGTGATGAGTGTGGGGAACTATGAAAGGTTCAGAATGGCCAGAGGGCAGGGCACATTTGGGGAGGCACCAGAAGAAGGGTCTGATCTGCCCAGCTAAGGAGCCTGGACTTTATCCTGAGGCGCTGGAGATGTTCAGAGGGTGCACACAGGATCAGCTTTGCCTTCTGCAGAGCTGGAGGCAAAGGGCCTAGCTAGGAGGGGGTCTCTGGGAAGCCATGTGGGCCTAAATCAAAACTGCAGCAGTGGAGATGGAGGAGGGGGAACAGGAATTGCTGCCAAATGGAAGGGACTGAAGGCAACTATGCAGAGAAGGAGAGGGGAGAAACCTAGGCGGTTTGGGTTTGAGTGACTGGGGAGATAGCAGGCCCTGACAGAGGAGCAGTTTTCCACGCTGCAGACAAGGTGGTGGACTTTGAGATGCTGGGTGGGCAGCTGGCTGGCTGAGATGCTGGGTGGGTCTGGGGTTCAGAAGGGAAGTCTGAGCTGGAGCCTCAGGTAGTTGAGACCTAGAGTATGAACAAAGCAGCATGAGGAGAAGGTGTAGAGTGAGGAGGTGGGAGAGAGGGAAGGAGAGGGAAGAGGAAGAAGAGACAGCTGGAAGCAAGTAACAGCCTGACGGGTTCATCTTGCCTGCTGTTCAGAAAACCAATGCACTGAAAACAGCGAGTTTTGCAGCAAAGAAAGAGTTTGATGGGCCAGTCAAGTGAAAGGAGGGGAGGTAATTCTCAGATCTTCCTCTCACTGCAGTGAGCCATGATTGCACCACTGCACTCCAGACTGGGGAAAAGAGCGAGATCCTGTCTCAAAGAAAAAAAAAAAACAAAAACAAACAAACTTCCTCTCCAAGAATATTAGCAAATTGAATCCAATGATGTATTTGAAAAATTATACCACATGACCAAATAGGAGTTACTTTAGGTATGCAAGGCTGGTTTAACATTAGAAAATCAATTAACATAAACCTATCACATCAACAGGCTAAAGGAGAAAAGTCACACAATCATATTAGTAGACACAGAAAAAGCATTTGACAAAATCCAATGCTCATTCATGATAAAAGCTCTAAGTAAACTAGGAATAGAGGGGAACTTCTTCAATTTGATTAAGAACATCTACAAAAAACATACAGCTACCATCATACTTAGCAGTGAGAAACTACACGCTTTACCCCTAAGACTGGGAACATGGCAAGATGTCCCTTCTCTCTACTCTCTTTCAACATCATACTAGAAGTTCTACCTAATGGAATAAGCCAAGAAAAGGAAATAAAAGATATATATTTTGGAAAGGAAGAAATAAAATTGCCTTGGTTGCAGATGACCGACTGTCTATGCAGAAAATCTCAAAGAATCTATTAAAAAAAAAAACAAAAAAACTCCTGGAACTTATAAGTGATTGCAGCAAGGTTGCAAGAAGTAAGGTTAATATACAGAAGTCAAATGTTTTCCCACATACTAGCAATAAGCAATGGAAAGCTCAAGTTAAAAATGCAATGCCATTTATATTAACACAAACATTGAAATACTTAGGTATGAATCTTACAAAATATGTGTAAGATCTATATTAGGAGAAATATAAAACTCTGGGAAAAGACTATAAACTATAAAACTCTGATAAAATCAAGAACTAAACAAATAGTTATCTCATGCACATGAATAGGAAGAATGAATATTGTTAAGATGTCAGTTCTTCCCAACTTGATCTATAGATTCAATGCAATTGCAATAAAGAAATCCCAGCAAATTACTGTATGGATATCGACAAATTGATTCCAAAGTTTATGTGGAGAGGCAAAAGATCCAGAATATCCAACACAATATTTAAAAAGAACAAAGGTGGAAAACTGACACTACCTGACCTTAAGACTTACTAGGCTAGGCGTGGTGGCTCACACCTGTAATCCCAGCACTTTGGGAGGCCGAGGCGGGTGGGTGGATCACCTGAGGTCAGGAGTTCAAGACCACCCTGGCAAATGTGGTAAAACCCCGTCTCTACTAAAAATACAAAAATTGCCAGGTGTGGTGGTGGGCACCTGTAATCCCAGCTACCTGGGAGGCTGAGGCAGGAGAATTGCTTGAACTCAGGAGGCAGAGGTTGCAGTGAGCTGAGATCGTGCCATTGCACTCCAGCCTGGCCAACAGGAGCAAAACTCCATCTCAAAAAAAAAAAAAGACTTACTATAAAATGATAGTAATTAAGACAGTGTGGTATTGGTGAAGAAACAGACAAATGAATCAATGAAACCAAATAAAGAGACCAGAAATAGATCCACATAAATAGAGTCAACTCATCCTTGACAAAGAAACAAAGGCAATGGTGCTGGAACAACGAATATCCACATGTAAAAAAGTGAATCTAGACACAGACCTCATCCCTGTCACAAATATTAACTCAAAATGGGTTATATACTGAAATGTAAAATGCAAAACTTCTAGAAGGTAATACAGGAGAAAATCTAGCTGACCTTGGGTTTGGCTATGAGTTTTCATATATAATACCAAAAGCATGATACATGAAACAAAAAAAAATTGATAAATTCAACTTCATTAAAATTATAAACTTCTACTCTGTGAAAGATACTGTTAAGAAAATGAAAAGAGGCCGGGAATGGTGGCTCATGCCTGTAATCCCAGCACTTTAGGAGGCTGAGGCAGGCGGATCACCTGAGGTCAGGAGTTTGAGACCAGCCTGGCCAACATGGTGAAACCCTGTCTCTACTGAAAATACAAAAATTAGCTGGGCATGTTGGTGTGCACCTGCAGTCCCAGCTACTCGGAAGGCTGAGGCAGGAGAATCGCTTGAACCCGGGAGGTGGAGGTTGCAGTAAGCTGAGATCACTCCACTGCACTCCAGCCTGGGCTACAGAGAAAGACTCAAAAAATAAAAAAAATAAAAACAAGAAAATGAAAGAAAAGAGAAGCCATAGAGAGTGGAAGAAAACCTGCCAGACACATATTTGACAAAGGACTACATCCAACATATACAAAGAATTCTGATAACTTAATAATAAGAAAATACCCCAGTTAAAAAGTGGGCAAGGCCGGGCATGGTGGCTCATGCCTGTAATCCCAGCACTTTGGGAGGCTGAGGTGGGTGGATCACCTGAGGTTGGGAGTTCCAGACCAGTCTGGCCAACATGGTTAAACCCTGTGTCGACTAAAAATATAAAAATTAGCTGGGCGTGGTGGCAGGAGCCTGTAATCCCAGCTACTCAGGAGGCTGAGGCAGGAGAATTGCTTGAACCTGGGAGGTGGAGGTTGCAGTGAGCCGAGATCATGCCATTGCACTCCAGTCTGGGCAACAAGAGTGAAACGCCGTTTCAAAAAAAGAAAAAAAAGAAAAGTGGGCAAAAGATCTGAACAAACTCCTCAACAAAAAAGAAATATGGATGGCAAATAGACATATGAAAAGATGTTCAGCATCATATGTAATCAGGAAATTGCAAATTAAAACAAAAATGAGATACCATTACATACCTATTAGAATGGCTAGAATCCAAAACACTGACAACATCAAATGATGGCAAGAATGTGAAGCAACAAGAATTTCTATTTATTGCTGGTGGGGATGCAAAATGGAAAAGCCACTTTGCAAGACAATTGGGTAGTCTTTTTCAAAGCTAAACATAGTCTTGCCATATGATCCAGTGATCATATTTACCTAAATGAGTTTAACAATATATCCACACAAAAACCTGCACATGAAATGTTCATAGTGAGAGGTGACAGCGTGCTGGCAGCCCTCGCAGCCCTCGCTCACTCTGGGCGCCTCCTCGGCCTTGGCGCCCACTCTGGCGGCACTTGAGGAGCCCTTCAGCCTGCTGCTGCACTGTGGGAGACCCTCTCTGGGCTGGCCAAGGCCGGAGCTGGCTCCCTCAGCTTGCAGGCAGGTGTGGAGTGAGAGGCGCCGGTGAGAACTGGGGCTACGCGCAGCGCTTGCCGGCCAGTGAGAGTTCTGGGTGGGCGTGGGCTCCGCAGGCCCACACTCCAAGCAGCCGGCTGGCCGCAAGCCCCTGGCAGTGAGGGGCTTAGCACCTGGGCCAGCAGCTGCTGTGCTCAATTTCTCGCGGGGCCTTGGCTGCCTCCCCGTGGGACAGGGCTGGGGACCCACAGCCCGCCATGCCTGAGCCTCCCCCTGCTACCGTGGGCTCCTGCGCGCCCCAGCCTCCCCAACGAGCGCCACCCCCTGCTCTGCAGCGCCTGGTCCCATCAACCGCCCAAGGGCTGAGGAGTGCGGGCACACAGCGGGACTGGCCGGCACCTCCACCTGGGGCCCTGGTGCAGGATCCACTGGGTGAAGCTAGCTGGGCTCCTGAGTCTAGTGGGGACTTGGAGAACCTTTGTGTCTAGCTAAGGGATTGTGAGTGCACCAATCAGCACTCTGTATCTAGCTCAAGGTTTGTAAACACACCAATCAGCACCCTATGTCTAGCTCAGGGTTTGTGAATGCACCAATCGGCACTCTGTATCTAGCTAATCTGGTGGGGACTTTGAGAATCTTTATGTCTAGCTAAGGGATTGTGAATACACCAATCGGCACTCTGTATCTAGCTCAAGGTTTGTAAATGCACCAATTGACATTCTGTATCTAGTTGATCTAGTGGGGAAGTGGAAAACTTTTGTGTCTAGCTCAGGGATTGTAAATGCACCAATCAGCACCCTGTCAAAACGGACCAATCAGCTCTCTGTAAAACAGACCAATGGGCTCTCTGTAAAATGGACCAATCAGCAGGATGTGGGTGGGGCCAGATAAGATAATAAAAGCAGGCTGCCCCAGGCAGCAGTGGCAACCTGCTGGGGTCCCTTTCCGCACTGTGGAAGCTTTGTTCTTTCGCTCTTTGCACTAAATCTTGCTACTGCTCACTCTTTGGGTCCACACTGCTTTTATGAGCTGTAACACTCACCGTGAAGGTCTGCAGCTTCACTCCTGAAGCCAGCGAGACCATGAACCCACCAGGAGGAATGAACAACTCCAGATGCGCCACCCTAAGAGCTGTAACACTCACCGCGAAGGTCTGCAGCCTCACTCCTGAGCCAGCGAGACCATGAACCCACCAAAAGGAAGAAACTCTGAACACATCTTGACATCAGAAGGAAGAAACAAACTCCAGACACGCCACCTTTAAGAACTATAACACCCACCGCGAGGGTCTGCGGCTTTGTTCTTGAAGTCAGTGAGACCAAGAACCCACAATTCCGGACTCAATAACTTTATTCATGATTACCAAAAATGAGAAAAAAACAAGATGTACTTCAATAGGTGAGTAGATAACCTGGTACACTCATACCAGGGAATATTATTCAGTGATGAAAAGAAATGAGCTATCACGCCACGAAAAGACATGAAAGAAACCTAAATGTGTATTGTTAAGTGAAGAAGCCGGTCTGAAAAGGCTACATGCTGTATAATTGCAAACTGTATAATATTCTGGAAAAGGCAAAATTACAGAGAAGTAAAAGATACCAGTGATTGTAAATCCCTTCTAAATGAAAAATATCAGTGGTTTCCAGGGGTTGGCGGGAAGGAAGAATGAACAGTAAAGCCTAGGGGGTTTTTGGGGAGGTGAAACTGTTCTGTATACTTTAATGGTGGATACACAGCATTACACATTTAGCAAAACTTGTAGACCTGTGAAACCTTAAGCAATGAACACTGGCCAGGTGTGGTGACTCACACCTGTAATCTCAACACTCTACGAAGCCAAGGTGGGAGGACCACTTGAGGCCAGGAGTTTGAGACCAGCTTGGGCAACATAGCAAGACCATAGCTCTACAAAAAATAAAAAAATTAGCCGGGCATGGTGGCATGTGCCTGTGTTCCCAGTTACTCAGGAGGCTGAGGTGGGAGGATTGCTTGAGCCCAGGGGTTGGAGGCTACTGTGAGCCATGATCATGCCACCGCACTCCAGCCTGGGTGACAAAGTGAGACCCTGTCTCAAAACAGCAGCAGCAACAACAACAACAGATGAACTCTAATGTAAACTATGGACTTTAGTTAGTAATAACATACCAATATAGTTGTATCAATGATAACAAATGTACCACACCAATGCAATGTGTAAGATGTTAACAACAAAGGAAATGGGAATACGGAATGTATAAAGGAACTGTTTTTTGCTTAATGCTTCTAAAAATCTGCTTTAAGTCTATTTTCTTTTAAAAGTAAAGGCTAAGCCGGGCGTGGTGGCTCACGCCTGTAATCCCAAGACTTTGGGAGGCTGAGGTGGGCGGATCACCTGAGGCACCTGAGGTCAGGAGTTTGAGACCAGCCTGGCCAACATGGTGAAACCCCATCTCTACTAAAAATACCAAAATTAGCCAGGCATGGTGGCGGGCGCCTGTAATCCCAGCTACTCGAGCCCGAGGCAGGAGAATCGCTTGAACCTGGGAGGCAGAGGTTGCAATGAGCCGAGATCGCGCTACTGCACTCCAGCCTGGGCGATAGAGCGAGACTCCGTCAAAAAAAAAAAAAAAAAAAAAAGTAATAATAAAAAAAATAAAGGCTAGAGCTGCATGGAAAGAACTCTTGGCTCAGGTAGGACTTAGAGCCAGGGAGTAGGAAGAGTGGCATGCACTCTGGAGTCCTATGAGGAAGCAAGATCCCACAGGACATGGGACCATAGGTGACAGGGACCAGTGAGGAAGGACTGAGACCCCTTGCCCCATCGGCCTGCCACTTTTTTCATTGTTTTTCTCTTCCCCTCTCCTTCTCTTTCTTCTTTTCTTTTACTGTGTTCTTTTCGAGTATTCTCAACAACAGTCTAGGGGCCTGGAGGTGTGGGGAGGCCGCCCACGGATGCCTAGTTTGGCGCCCTGTGCACTGCTAGCATCTTCGTAGGGATGGGTTTGGGATGGGAGCGGGGTGATGCTCTGGTTCTCAGGGCTGGACTCCGGGCTTGGAGGGGAACTCCCTCTTGCGAGTCCCCAGTCCTGTGGGGGCTGGGCCTGGAAGGGGAACTGGGAGATGCGGAAGTGCACGCCGTCGGGTCGCATCTTTCAGTGCGGTGCGAGAGGGCCCAGTGGCAGAGGCCCAGCAAACAGCGCTTGTCAGGCGGACCTGAGTTCGAGTTCTGACTGTGCCATCTACGCTATGACTTTGGGGCAGGCGACCCACCCTCTGCGCCTCATTAACCCATGTACTGCGTGGAAAATAAGCGTCTGCCTGGGTTAGAAGAGGGCTGTGTGTGAAGATTCAAAGGACGAAGGGGAAGAGTCCTCGCTGGGCGCCCAGCACGCGGTGAGCGCCCGGCCAGTGGCAGCGCGCTCGGGCTCGGTTCCGCGCCCCCGGCAGCTGCGGGCTTTCCCAGCTCCGGCCCGGGCCCTTCCGCTCTCCCCGGCACTTACAGCGGTCTTTCTCCACTTCTCCCTTCTAGGACCGCGGCGGCTAGGTCACCTCCTCCGGACGCCGACACGCGCTGCCCTGGCAACCGTCACCAGGGAAACAAGCGACGTCACTTGCGCGTTTTCAACGCTACTCTACGGGGGCCGAGGGGGCGCCAAGAGTTCTGAAAGTGACAGAGGCGCTGATGGCGCGCTGGGCTGGATCCAAGCGGGCACGATCTCGAGTGCGCTGGAGAGTTTAAATCTTCTGGAGTATATTTTTAAAAAAGTTTTGTGGACCAAACGTTCTGCACAGAGATGCCCATTCCGCTCTCCTGTTGGGGAGTTAAAAAGCAAACGATCTCACCATGAAATTTAAAGTAGCCATTCAGATATATTTGAAAAATGTAAAACAGTGTGGGGAAAGGCCATGTTATGATGGTGAGTGAAGGAAGCAGGACGCAATATAGCAATGCTAAATAAATAAAGTTGTGTTTATTTCAAACTAGGCACTAAAACAAGACCGAAATAGAAATATTAAAAGTGGTTATATTTGGGTGGTGGAATAGCAGTGCTGTGTTTTTATTTTTACACTTTAGAGGATTTTTAAAATAATGAACATCGTTTATTTTCATAAAGGAAAATACTTGTTTTTTTTTTTAAATGGCACCTTCCAATGTAAGACACTACTATATTTCAAGGCAATATGGGGGTGGGAGGCAAATTTCTATGAAAGATGATTCAAGGGAGATTTCTATCTATCTATCTATCTATCTATCTAATCTATCTATCTATCTATGATAGAGTCTCGCTGTGTCGCCCAGGCTGGAGTGCAGTGGTGCGATCTCAGCTCATTGCAACCTCCATTTCCCAGGTTCAAGCGATTCTCCTGCCTCAGCCTCCTGAGTAGCTGGGATTACAGGCACCCGCCACCACACCTGGCTAATTTTTTTATTTTTAGTGGAGACGGGGTTTCACCATGTTGACCAGGCTGGTCTTGAACTCCTGACCTCAGGTGATCCGCCCACCTTGGCCTCCCAAAGTGCCGGGATTACAGGCGTGAGCCACAGCTCCTGCCCAAATATTTATCCAGGCCTTCATAATTTGAAAACCTTGGCAGTTGTTTTTCTATTTTTTTTCCTCATAAGGTGAATGAATACCCATCCCATAGACATGCATACATAAGATACGGCACTAGACTGCCATCAGCACTGCAGGTATAAACCCGAAGTTTCCTGATAAAGGAAAAATGGATCTTTCCCGTTGGTCTCCAATTGCTGCCTGGTGAGCTGAGGGTGGGAGACGTATAATATACAGGTGGCAGCAAAGAGAGACAGGATAAAGAGTAGGATTCAGGTAGATGTGGGCCTCAAAGGATTAGGGTTTTTTTTATATGGTGTGTGTAGTGGGGAGTATCATTCGTTTGCCTCATGACCACGATGGGACTATGTGGCATAGGAAAAGGAATAGCCAGGTCTACTTAGAGGGCTTCTGGAAAGCATGGATCCTAGCAGAAAGCCAGGTTTTCATTAAAATAAGAACATGCTGTGAGAAAATTAAGGATGCAAGAGAATTTCAGAACCGACATTCTAGAATGTATGTATTAGAAAGTTTGGGAAAGGGGTAACATTTGCTCCAGCAATCCAAGGATTATTTTTGACGAGGATATCATTTTTGCAGTAACCCATTTTTTAAAAAGCAGGGATGATTTTCCTCTAGGTTTGTTACTTTTCCACGGTCACCACTAAGGCTCTCATGCCATTTTTTTTTTCTGCCCAAAATTCTTTTGAGAATTTTCTTTAGTTTATAAGCTTGACATTTTATCATCCAAGAAGCTGGCGAATCCAATCTGGGTCACCAGTATTTCCTCATGTACAGTATACAGATGTTTGTTAATTCCAGCCCACTTTGTTTCTCTAGCCAGAAGTATCTGTAGGACACTGCCCTTTGTTTTTTGCTTTTTAATTTGAAATTATATTGAGATTTTTATAGAATCACATGCAGTTGTAAAAAATAATAGAGATCCCCTGTATACTTTTCCAGTTCTCCACAATGATATTTTGCAGAACTTTAATATTACAACCAGGATATTGACATCGATACAACCTACTCCTCTTAGATTTCTCCAATTTAACTGTCCTTTTCTTTTGATTTATCACGTGTCAGTTTGTGTATCCATGACCATCAAGATATCAAATACTGGCCGGGCATGGTGACTCATGCACGCCTATAATCCCAGCATTTTGGGATGCTGAGGCAGGCAGATCACTTGAGGCCAGGAGTTCAAGACCAGCCTGGTCAACATGGCAAAATCCTATATCTACTAAAAATAACAAAAATTAGCCAGGCATAGTGGTGCTTGCCTGTAATCCCAGCTACTTGGGAGGCTGAGGCATGAGAATCGCTTGAACTCAGGAAGTGGAGGTTGCAGTGAGCTGAGATCGCGCCATTACACTCCAGCCTGGGCGACAAGAGTGAGACTCTGTCTCAAAAAAAAAAAAAAAGATACCAAATACTTACTATCACAAGGATCTCTCTGTTGTGATTTTATGACTATGTACACTTCCCTTCCTCCTCCTGCCCTAGTCCCTAACCCTTTACAACCACCAGTCTGTCCTCCATTTCTAAAATTTTGTCATTTCAAAAATGTTATATAAATGAAATAACTCAGCATGTACACTTTTTAGGATGGATTTTTTTTTTTTTTTTTTTTTTACTCAGAACAATTCCTTGGAGATTCATCCAAGTTGTTGTGTGTATCAATAATCCATTCCTTTTTATTGCTGAGTAGTTCTAGTATGAATGTACCAGTTTATTTAACCATTTACCCACTGAAAGACATCTGGGTTGTTTCCAGTTAGGAGCAATTATGATTCAGCTGCTATAAACATTCATGTATAGGTTTTTGTGTGAACATAAGTTTTCATTCCTATGGAATAAATGCCCAAGAGTGCAATTGCTGTGTAGTATGGTAACTGCATATCTAGTTTTAGAAGAAATTGCCAAACCTGTTTTCCAGAGTGACTGTTCCACTTTACATTCTTACCAGAAATGTTTAAGTGACACAGTTTCTTCACATCCTTGCCAGCACTTGATGTCACTATTTTCATTTTAGTCATTTTAATAGGTGTGTAGTGATATCATTGTGGTTCTAATGTACGTGACGGATAATGATATTGAACATCTTTTTCATGTGCTTATTTGTCATCTGTATATTTTCTTTGGTGAAGTGTCTGTTCATGTCTTTTGCCCAATTTCTAACTGTCGAGTTTTGAGAATTCTTTATATATTCTATATACTAGTCCGTTGTTGGATACGTAGTTTGCAAATACTTTCTCCGAATCTGTAGTTCATCTTTTAATCCTCTTCACTTGGGCTTTCACAGAACAAAAGGCTTTGATTTTGACAAGGTCCAATTTATCAATTCCTTCTTTTATGGATTGTGCTTTTGATTTCAAGTCTAAGAAAGAACTCTTTGCCTAGCCCTGGGTCCCAAAGATTTCCCCCCATTTTTATAAAAGCGTTAGAGTTTTATGCCCATGATTTATTTTGATGTAATTTTTATATAAAGGTATGAAATTTAGATCAAGGTTCTTTTTTGCTTTTTTGCCTATGGTGTCCAGTTGGTCCAGCACCATTTGTTGGAAAGCTATGCTTCCTCCATTGAATTGCTTTTGCACCTTTGTCAAAAATCAGGTTAGCTATCTCAACAACAAAACCCAATTCAAAAATGGGCAAAGGACTTCAATAGACATTAATCCAAAGAAGATATACAAATGGCAAATAAGCACATGAAAACATGCCCAACATCACTAACCATTAGAGAAATGCAAACCAAAACCATGAGATACCATTTCACACCCATTAGGATGGATATTAAACAAAAAATGGAAAATAACAAGTGTTTGCCAGGATGTGAAGAATTTGGAACCCTTATGTATAGCTAGTGGGAATGTAAAATGGTATATCCACTGTAGAAAACAGTTTGGTGGTTCCTCAAAAAGTTAAACATTGAATTACCATATGATTTACAATTCCACTTCTAAATATATGCCCGAAAGATTTGAAAGAAGGGACTTGGCCAGACACAGTGGCTCATGCCTGTAATCCCAGCCCTTTGGGAGGCTGAGGTAGAGGACTGCTTGAGGCCAGGAACTCGAGACCAGCCTGGTCAACATAGTGAGACCTTGTCTCTACAAAAAAAGTAATAATAAAAAATAAAGAAGGGACTCAAACAGGTAATTGTATGCCAGTGTTCATAGCAGCATTATTCACGATAGCCAGAAGGTAGAAACAACCCAAGCAACCTTCAACAGATGAATGAGTAAACAAAAGGTGGTATATATACTCCACAGAATATTCAGCCTTAGAAAAGAATGAAATTCTGAATTCTGGATGAACCTTGAAAACATTATGCTAAGTGAAATAAGCCAGACACAAAATGGCAAATATTGTACGATTCCATGTATATTAGGTACCTAGAATGAACAAATTCATAGAGACAGAAAGTAGAATAGAGGATGCTAGGGAGTGGAAGAACGGGGCAAGTAGAGAGGTTTGGGGGGTTTTGTTTGTTTTTGAGACAGGGTCTCGCTCTATCGCCCAGGCTGGAATGCAGTCGCGCAATGACAGCTCACTACAGCCTCGACCACCTGGGCTCGGGTTATCTTCCCACCTTAGCATCCCAAGTAGTTGGGACCACAGGCTCGCACCACCACACCGAGCTAATTTTTGTATTTTT
Source organism: Pan troglodytes (assembly GCF_028858775.2). Lineage (NCBI taxonomy): Eukaryota > Metazoa > Chordata > Mammalia > Primates > Hominidae > Pan > Pan troglodytes. The sequence continues at coordinate 46,790,740 of NC_086015.1, forward strand.
TGTAGAGATGGTGTTTCGCCATGTTGCCCAGGTTGATCTCGAACTCCTGGGCTCAAGCAATCTGCCTTGACCTCCCAAAGTGCTAGGATTATAGGTGTGAGCCACCACATCCAACCAGAAGTTATTCTTAAAGGGCATGGAGTTTCTGTTTGGGCTGATGAAAAGACTTTAGAGGTGGATGGTGGTGATGGTTACATAGCATTTTGAATATACTTAGTTCCACTGTATTGTACACTTAAAAATGGTTAAAATGGTAATTTTTATATGTATATTTACCACAATAAAGGTTTTAAAAATCAGCTGTGCATACTTGTGTGGGTGTAATGGCTTTTTTTCCTAATCCCTAAATTAGGTTCTCCCCACAGTTCCATGTAGTTCCAACTTTAAAGTGGGACTTTTACCCATGCTTATTTATCTTAATGATAATAGTCACCAAATATATTTCCCATCACTGAAATTCTCTCTCCCACCAATAAGTAAACATAACATAAACAGTGGCCCTACTCTTACTATGAGAAACAAAAATGAATTGAACAAAGTCAGAAGTGGGAATACCTGAGTTTTGACTTCATTAGTCAAGTCACAAACCTCAACTTTCTTCTTAAAACAGTAATAGTACCTTTATTATCATGATAATCAAATAGGTCATGAAAGTGCTTTGTAAAATGTGAAATTCTCTTCAGTTATCTTTATTATTTTAGTAGTCACATATATTAATTACTACAGATTTAGCTGTTTTGCCTGGTAATGGAAGTAAGTTCTGCTACAGCTTAAAACCAAGGCCTCATTTGGCTCTCTCCATTTCACAGCTCTCATTCTAGACCTCAGCTTTGCAGGCCCCAAATCCAATTTGGTCATTATACCATGAGTATCTCTTGGGGCTAGACTTACACCAGTCACGTGTAACTGACATACAAACCAGGAACACTAAGTCTCTCGTTTATATCTGTGGGTTGTGACCCATGTCCAGAGACTCTCCCTTCCCAGCATCAGGCACCCACAAAGCCAAAAGAGTCATCAGAAAGATATTGTGAGCATGGATTCAGAACAAACAGAAACAAACTGCCTAGAGGATATTTTTGGCCCAGGGTTAAGCCTTATTAAATTATTCCACTTCACAATCAGGAGCCCCACATAGATAAAAATTGTTCATTTTCTCCAGGTTCAAGCCCCTTTGTGCTGGAAGTTCTGCCTGTACAACTTGCCATGGATTTGGGCTTTGGTAGCTACTAGCCTCCCAGAGTCCTCCAGCACATTTTGTGTTTAGCTTAACACCATTTGGCTACAGTCAATCTTATTTTATCCACGGAACTATTTTGTCTAAGATGTGTTTGTATAGATGTGGTCCCACTCATCATATGTTGACTTTATTAGAAAACTCAATGTTCTGCCAAGATTCGTCAATCCTTAGCTCCAAGGGACCTCTCTGATAGATGAGATCTACCCTGGCTCTCCACCAAGCTTTCAGCACAAGGTTGCTAATATATTTATTTTATCCTCAAATTTCTCAATTCCATTCTTGGCTCACATCATAGTCTTTCAAAACATTTGGGTGAGTCACCTGATCCTAGTAATTATTCATTTCTCTCATTAACTAGGTCCCCAATGCCTTGTGCACTTAATAGTATTTAATTTACCACTTCCACAGTAAAGACCATGTGGGAATCTCTTCAGCTTCCTTTCTATAAAGGCTGAAACAATTAGCTAGGTGTGGTGGTGTGCACCTATAGTTCCAGCTACTCAGGAGGCTGAGGCAGAATTGCTTGAGCTCAGGAGACAGAGCTGCAGTGAGTTATGATCATGCCACTGCACTCCAGCCTGGGCGACAGAGCAAGACCCAGTCTCAATTAAAAAATACATATATATAAGCCAGGCACAGTGGCTCATGCCTGTAACCCCAGCACTTTGGGAGGCTGAGGCAGGCAGATCACTTGGGCTCAGGAAGTTGAGACCAGCCTGACCAACATGGTGAAATCCCATCTCTACAAAAAATACAAGTATCAGCTGGGTGTGGCGGCCCCTGCCCGTAGTCCAACTACCTGGGGAGCTGTGGTGGGAAGATCACTTGAGCCCAGGAGGTTTGAGCTCAGGGGATGACAGCGGGAGATGGGGTTATCATTGACAGAAATGAGTGAGCTAGGAAGAGGCACTGTGGGGAAGACAACAGATAGGGTTGTAGACAAGGTGAGATTAGGTAAGGACCATAACTCAAAGATGTGATGGCAAAATTTTAGTCAGTCCTAACACTTCAGAGTTGCATTCAGGATAGGAAAAGACCTAACACCAACGTTGTAAGAAGCTCAGAATACTACTGCAAGGACCTGTTCTTAGGTTCCTCTGAGGGGATCAACTGGACACCGGCCTCCACCGTAGACTCACTTATTACTGCTGAATTCAGGGGGAAATTTTTCTAACTTTTGTCTTGCTACAAACAAATTCTTTCTTTTGCTTCGTTCAGTGACTAAGGGGGAAGTAGGCAAGGAAACTAGATTGTATGAGCAGTGTTAGTTCTTCCATGAACTCATATCAGGTAAATCATTCACTGATAAAAGTAGCAAACCAGTCAGGGTGCATGTCCCAGCTGCCACTCTCAAATTTTCCTATTCTATTCAAACAGCTTTCAAATGGGACCAAGTGTATAAATAATATTTGGCAGTTCCACTCTGACATGAGAACTTTAAAATACTTTATGTTCATTCAGTGTTGTTCTGGTCTGGTAGTTATGTGATAAAACTATAGATGTACATGGGGATACAACCTAAATTTCAAGTCCTTGAAACTGAGCAGCAGTTCCTCATCTCTGAGGCAAGAGACATGGCCTACATGACCAATACTCCTTCCACTCCAAAAATCTGTCTGTGATTCAGAAGTCGAGTGTATTTAGGGGGCTTTTAAGTGTGGAGTCAAATTCCAACTCTTACCACCAGATGTCACTGTTGTTCAGTAACTAGAAATACATACCTTCTACGGACAGTAGGATTCTGAATGTAGAAGCCCCAAACCTTTTAATTCTAATTAATTCAACAAATGCTGAACACTTATGTGTGCCACGTGCTTTGGATGAGAAAGGCCATCATGCCCTCAGACAACTGGAGGAGAGGCATGGAAGCAATCACACACACCAACACTCCAATAATATCCAACATTAACCCATGGACTCTAACTCTCAATGAAAAATCAACATACTATCTCCGTAAAGTAGAACATTGTTTCCTCAGGGAGAATTTCTCCAACCCCAACCCTGGGTTAGGTTCCCCCAGCCGGATGTTCCTGTTGCATCCTCTAATAATTATCATCCTTTATTGTGTTGGGACTCAGAAACAAATACCCCAAAATACGATGCTTTGACATGCTGGACTGAAGATGCAGCCTCAAGGTCTCTCTGACCTCCTACCCCCTCCCCGCCATGAAGCTGTTCTGTGAAGTTTCCTTATCTGCTTAAAGTCTAGACCTGCCAAAGGCGGGGGGGAAAATTACTCCTGGTCCTTTCCTTTTTTTTTTTTTTTTTGAGATGGAGTCTCACTCTGTTGCTCAAACGAGTGCAGTGGCGTGATCTCCTAGGTTCAAGCAATTCTCCCACCTCAGCCTCATGAGTAGCTGGGACTACAGGTGCATGCCACCATGCCCAGCTAATTTTTGTATTTTTTTTAGTAGAGAGGGGGTTTCACCATGTTGGCCAGGCTGGTCTCAAACTCCTGACCTCAAGTGATCCGCCTGCCTCGGCCTCCCGAAGTGCTGGGATTACAGGTGTGAGCCACTGCACCGGCACGGAGTTTTCATTAGTTTAATTCATATTGCAGGAAGAGAGACAAATCTGTCAACATATCTGGACAGACTTGTCACAAACTATTATCTGCCCTGTAGGCCAGACTTTGTCTTAGGCCATCGTATGTTCTTTAAGTCCACTGAATCCCCCTAAAAATAACTCATTATCCCTCAAATTGCCACATTTCCTCCATCTCCCCTTCCCCTATGAAGAAGGATATATAAACATCTGTACCCTATTGGGTTACTGAGTAATCATTATGCTATTCCCCTGTGATATACACATTAAAATAATTGCATGTTTTTTCTCCTAATAATCTGCCTTTTGTCAGTTGATTTTTCAGTAAACCTTCAGAGGGTGAAGGTAAAGTTTTCCCTTGGCCCCTACAATTGTAATCACTTATTTAATGCCAGCCTTCCCTGCTAGACTATAAATTCTGAAAGCAAGGCTCATGTGTCTCCTGTGCTACTGCATTCCCATAGTTAACACAGTAATAATGGAAACAGCAACCATTTATTGAGCTTACTAATGCACTGGGTGCTATGCTAAGTAAGCCCTTTATAGTCAGTATTGTATTTAATCCCAACAACCCGACGCCACTGATACTGTCCCCATTTTATAGATAAGAAACCATGGCTGCTTGGTTAGGAGTGGCAGAACCAAGAACCCAGCTCTCATTCAATAAAAAATAGTATCACATCCACTTGAACCACCTAATGTACCATTTACCATTCTTTTCAGACACGCAATCCCACAAATTTCTCATGAACACTCATTAACATCTTAACCCTTCACTTGTTCTTCTCCCCCATCCTCTGCCATTTGTCTAGATCAATGACTCTCAAATTAGTTATTTAAACAAAACCAAGAGTATTCATCTATTAGAATGAAAATTTTCTGAAAATGTAGTGAAAACTGACCCAGAAAGGTCAATACCAAGACCTGTTAGAGTTATTGGACTTGATAAAGGAATAATTTGAGCAGCCAAGCAAAAAATCAAATCACTTATGTAAGAAAAATGTCACATGACTTTAGGCTTCTCTATAGCAACACTTTAATATTCCAAAGAAAAATATGAACTGAGAATTGTATTATCTAGCCAAATTGTTTTTATTGTGTAAAGGCTACAGATAAACATATTTGACATGGCAAAAATTTAGGGAAATTGTTCCATGAGTCTTTTTTAAGGAAACTATTAAATCATTAATTTCAGCTGACCAAGAGATTAATGGGAATGTTTGAGTTTCAAATACATGTAAACTGTGGAACTAAGAAATGTGAGGATGACAACAGAATGTAAATATTATATGTCCTCACAATGTAGGAATGATACAAAATTGAGAGAAAAGGAAAAGAAAGTGGAAGTTCACTGATACAATAATAGTTGGGCACCAGAGTGTATCAGCTAAAGCTAAGCTGACAAGTCAAAGAGAAGTATAATCACATTTAACGTACAAAAGTAGGTCAGGTGTGGTGGATTATGCTTGTAATCCCAGCACTTTGGGAGGCTGAGGCAGATAGATCTCTTGAAGCCAGGAGTTCAAGATCATCCAACATGGTGAAACCTCGCCTTTACTAAAAACACAAAAATTAGCCCGACATGGTGGCGCATGCCTGTAATCCCAGCTACTCGGAAGGTTGAAGCATCAGAATCGCACGAAGCTAGGAGGTGGAGGGTGCCATGAGCTCAGATCACACCACTGTACTCCAGCCTCAGCAACAGAGCAAGACTCTGTCTCAAAATAAATAAGTAAACAAACAAACAAACAGTATAAGAGTAAAATCCAATAATATATCGACCAGAACTGGGTAGTAGAGGAGGAGGGAAGGAAGAAATATGCTAGGCTTAAATATTGCTTAAAAGGAATTATTGGTGACTGAAAATAAATAGAAGAGTGTTATAATTATATGGATAATCAGCTGGGTGTGGTGGCTCACGCCTGTAATCCTAGCACTTTGGGAAGCTGAGGCAGGTGGATAACCTGAGGTCAGGAATTCAAGATCAGCCTGGCCAACATGGTGAAACCTCGTCTCTACTAAATATACAAAAATTAGCCAGGCATGTTGGTGCATGCCTGTAATCACAGCTACTCGGGAGGCTGAGGCAAGAGAATCACTTGAACCTGGGGGATGGAAGTTGCAGTGAGCCAAGATCGTGCCACTGCACTCCAGCCTAGATGACAGAGAATAACTCCGTCTCAAAAAAAAAAAAAAAAATTTATATGGATAATCAATAGAACAAAAATTACCCACAAAAGGGAAAAAAATACAACATACCATAAAGTAAAATATTTTTAAAATCGTTGAAACAGAAAGGAGAACATGATTAGAGAACAACAACAAAAAAGACAATTTCCTGAAACTTGTTCTCAAATTTGTTCCTCTACAGAAAGCTTTTCCTCATGAAATAAATAAAAGACATTTGACATGGGTCACTTACTTTAATAACAATACATATACCATGTTATCACCATGGAATGCAAATTCAGATTAGACAAGAGAATTTCACAAGTGTGATAGCCTTCTGTATATTATATAAAAGTTTGAGTATACTGTCTGGCCAAACCAGCTTGCTCATAAGTCATTAATCAAATCCATTATAGGTAATTTGTTCAGTTCAATGTTTACAATTCTTATGGAAATTAGCAACACACACATTTAAAACGTGTTCATTTACCTTTGCGTGAGTGCTTAAAATACATATTTCTATTTCAAGATGACATTTAAAAATTATTCTAATATATCAGCAGCAAAAATATAATTTGCAATTACAAAAAACTAAACTAGAATCCTTAAGTTATTCTCATGTTTACAGTTGTGATTCTTTAATAAATACTATTATGCAGCTCTATTGTTTAAGCTTTCTGGATTTGGTTTAAACACATGCATATATATTGTCAATTGTGGGAAGCTTTACAAGTTATATTCCATGCACTTTTTGGACAGAGTTCTAACAGAGCCAGCCAGTCCACAAAACAGGCAGACAAAAGTTGAATTAACTGGGGCAAATAGGACTCTTATGCAACATCCAAAATATGTGAGATTCTGTAGCAAACTGGGAGTACCTTCAGGATTGGCCTGTTATCTTCTTTAGAACTAAGTTCATCTTAAAAATTTAAGAAGGTGGACATTTCAACACCATCAAGTGCATTTAGGTGACATGTTTAAGTTAACTTGACTTCCTTGAATGACCTAGTTAGTAAACTAGTCACTAGTAATTCGGTCACCAAGCAAATCAAGCCTGCAAGAAAGGAAGCCAATATTCAAAATGCCGTGTTACCATCTAAACCCATACAAATTAGTTTATTTCCAACAATAATAGGTAACTTTAATAATAAGACATCTAACTAAAGCAAGCTCCTCCAACAAGACCAAGACAGCATCTCTTCTTCTAAGGCTTAGGTTTTGCCCAGAATTCCCGATACATGGAATAGCCCATACCTAAAGAAAAAGAATGCTAGTTAAGCATTTCAGTATTTTCTTAAATATTCAAAAATAAAAACCAGTTCATAAAATAGCTGAAAGTAGCACCATTGCTAGCATGGAATATTTACAAGGGGAATAAGACCCTAGGAAGCTTATACTCTTGCCTTCTTAAACATCTTAAATCTCTAAAACTCTTGTTACATACAGTAGTTTCCCAAGTAGCAAAGGGCTGGTATGGCTACTTCACATGTTACAATATTTCTTTTAAAGAACAATCAATATTTATCTGGTAACTTTGAAAGGAATCACTCTTGTTACATAATACCAGATAAAGTCAATGAATTATAAAGCCAATAGAAGAAGCATGTAATACCTAAACTTTAAGAATCTCTCCTTTAAAAACACAATAAAATAGCAATTGTATGTCTCTCCCAGATAACAGATGTTACTACCAACCCCAATTACATGTCTAGGCTCTTCAATGAAATTATAAACTCAGTGATTGACAGGATTTTTTTTTTCTTTAAAATCTTAGTAGGATATATCATAGAAAAACTATGTCACTACTTGAATTATCTTCATTAATTCATTTTTTACATGAAAATGAGTATAAGTGATATTCTCCAACTGCTAAAAGGTCAGCTAAAAATATTTACCTATTTTGTTTGTAAAGAAATACCTTAATGAGGAACGAAAATTTGAAATTTCCTATAGGAACCTACCAACAGTCATTGCTCCTACAACAAAGCCTTGGGCTGCCACACGCATGTGGATCAGATGAATGGACATTTTAGTATTTCCCCTGCTCTTCAGTTTGTATAATCCATATGCAACAATTGCTGCAAAACCCGCTATTCCTGTAAAACAAAGTAACAAGTATGTCAGATGCATGAGAAGGGACCAAGATGACTTTACCATCAGTCAATGTACATTCTATTATTTTTATGAGGATTCTTTATCAGATCATTAATTAGCTAACATACAAATTGAGTTTTTCATGTTTTCCCCTATCAAAACCAAAAATCTTTAAGCAAACAACAACAGATCCAGAAAGTCAGGATTATCTTTAAAAACGTGGGTTTGTGGGGCCAGTAGATAAACTCCTTTAAAAAAGTGCTAGGGAATTAACAGGAACCTAGATTATGATTATCAGAACGAAAGTGTGCCAAAGGTCTTGACTTAGAGAATGAATTTATTCCATTTCCTCTCTGTCCTATTTCCCTCCCTCAAGGTAATCAGTTAATATACCAGAGACAATCCTACACACTACTACCACTGAGAAACATTGCCTGAATATTTCAAACTTTGGGATACTGTACTGGGAAGAAGTAAATAAAGGAAAAGAATAGAGCAATATTAGTTTCAGTTAAAAGGATTATGATCCTAGAGTTCTATACAGAGCCAAACTCTCATTCATTTTGAGGGCAAAAGCATTCAGGACATGACCTTCCATGTTTTCTTTTTAAGATTTACTATTTTATTTTTTAAGAGATGGGGTCTTGCTCTGTTGCCCAGGCTGGAGTGCAGCCACACAATCATAGCTCACTGCAGCCTTGTTCTCCCGGGCTCAGGTGATCCTCTTGGCTCAGCCTCCCTAATAACTGGGACTACAGGAGAGCTCTCTTTCCCAAGCTGCCACCCAGGTACTGATACAAAAACCTAGAGGAAAATATCCAGTCAAATAAAAACAGTGAGTCAAAATGGACAGTTCAAGAAATGAAGACATAATGGTTAAGATATAATGGTGAGCAATAAAGACAGGAAAATCTGTACTGGTTCCTTGAAAATGACTGGTATAATATAGCAAAATTAAGAATCTTAAATTAGGCTATGATTATTACAACAAAACGTGTGCTAAAGGTCTTAGGGAATAAATTTATATTCATTTTAATACAGGAAATAGATGAAAAAAACACATCCTAGTTTGACAATGTAAAGATAACCACCAGCAAGCAGTGTAAGAATAGCCGCAGAACTTCCAAATCATAAGAAGGAAAAAAAAATTAGGGCTGGGAGCAGTAGCTCACACCCATCATCCCAGCACTTTGGGAGGTTGAGGCAGGTGGATCACCTGAGATCAGGGGTTTGAGACCAGCCTGGCCAACAGCCTGGTCATCTCTACTAAAAATACAAAAAATTAGCCGGGCATGGTGGCATGCGCCTGTAATCCCAGCTACTTGGGAGGCTGAGGCAGGAGAATGCTTGAACCTGGGAGGCAGAGGTTGCAGTGAGCCGAGATCACGCCACTGCACTCCAGCCTGGGCGACAGAGCGAGACTCCATCTCAAAAAAAAAAAAAAAAAAAAAAAAAAAAAAAAATATATATATATATATATATATATATGTATATAAATTTTTAAAGTCATAAAACTTTAAAATAATCTAATATAGCAGCAAAATAAATAAATGGAGCAAAAATTGTTAGGAACACAAGATTAGCTCTATTAGAAGATAACAAAATGGGAAAATCTGTCTCTTTCAGAAAACAACAGAATAAGAAGCCCCAAACTAAAGCTACAGAATTGCACGGCACCATTAAATAAACTTACTTAAATTCTTAAAAATAAATAAAATTTAATATTTTAATTTAAAACAGAGATCCCACATTCTTTCAAATGTCTATGAAGCTTTGACAAAACCAATCACTTATTAGGCCACAAAGAAAATTCCAACTTCCAAAAAGTCCTTCTTCCTGGATGACTACCATAAGGCCAAAACTTAGCAATGAAAACGTAAAACAACCACACACATACCCCCCCTCTAACCACTGAGAAGCTGAGCACCAATAACTAGATTTGGAGGTTAAAGTAAAAACTGAGAGATTAGGAAACTATCAAACATTATTTGAAAAATAAAAACAGTACTGGTTCTTAGAACAAATAAAATTGTAAAACCTCTAGGAAGTCTGATCAAAGAGAAAATAAACATACGACATTAGGAATGAGGAAGTGGATATAATCACAAGTGATAAAGAGATTTTTAAAAATAAGAGATGATTGCTCTTTGCCAATTAAATTTGAAAATCTAGGTGAAATGAATGATTTCTGAGGAAAATACAAATTCCTAAATTTGATTCAAGAAGTTGTAGAAAACCTTTCTATACCAATAACCATAGAAAGAATTAAATGGGCAATCCATGCTTTATCCCCAAAAGATAAAGACCCCAACAGTTTCATTAACAAGGTCTAATAAAAATTATAAGGGCATTCTCAATTCATGTTATTTAAAATATTCCAGGGCATTAAAAACATAGCAATACATTTTTTTCCAATATATTTTCCAAGAAAACAAATCCCTGATACCAAAACAAAATTAAGATAACATAAGAGGCTGGGTGCAGTGGCTCACACCTGTAATCCAAGCACTTTGGGAGGCCGAGGCAGGTGAATCACTTGAAAACAGGAGTTCGAGACTAGCCTGGCCAAAATGGTGAAACCCCGTCTCTACTAAAAACACAAAAATCAGCCTGGTGTGGTGGCGGGAGTAGTCCCAGCTACTCAGGAAGCTGAGGCAGGAGAATCACTTGAACCCAGGAGGCAGAGGCTGCAGTGAGCCGAGATCCTGCCATTGCACTCCAGCCTGGGCGACAGAGCGAGACTGTCTCCAAAAACTAAAAAATAAAAAAAAAAGCCATGAGAAGAGAATTACAAAGCAATATAAATTATAAACATAGATATAAAATTCCTAAACCAAATACTAGCTTATCAACTTTAAAATGTATTAGAATAATATTATCAACCATGATCATTAGGTTTTTACTTTGGGAATTTTTTTTTTTTTTTTTTTTTGAGACGGAGTCTTGTTCTGTCACCCAGGCTGGAGTGCAGTGGTGCAATCTCCGCTCACTGCAACCTCCGACTCCTGAGTTCAAGTGATTCTCCTGCCTCAGCTTCCCGAGTAGCTGGGATTACAGGGATGTGCCAACCACGCCCGGCTAATTTTTGTATTTTTAGTAGAGATGGGGTTTCCCCACATTGGTCAGGCTGGTCTCGAACTCCTGACCTCATGATCCGCCTGCCTCAGCCTCCCAAAAAAGTGCTGGGATTATAGGTGTGAACCACTGTGCCTGGCCTACTTTGGGAATTAACCATTGCTTTTACATAAGAAAATCTTGGCCAGGAGTAGTGGCTCATCCCTGTAATCCTAGCACTTTGGGAGGCTGAGGTAGGAGGATTGCTTGAGGCCAAGGGTTTGAGACCAGCATGGGCAACAGAGTGAGACCTGTGTCTACAAAAAAAAAAATTTTAATAAAAAATAAATTAAAAAAAAGAATTCACTGGAAGAACATCCAAGAACAAAAAAAAAAAGGAAAAATCTCTTAAGATTCATGAAAGATGAAACTATGTGAACATCTGAATAGTAAAAGTAAATTAGAATATAGTTCAGACACCAAAAGCAAATACAAATTGTACTTAGTGTTAAAACACTATAAATATTCCATTTTTAATTTTTATCTATTTATTTATTTATTTAGAGACAGGGTCTTGCTCTGTCACCCAGGCTGTAGTGGCATGATCATGGTTCACCACAGCTTCGACCTCCCAGGCTCAAGCAACCTCCCATCTCAGCCTCCCAAGTAGCTGGGACTACAGGCATGTGGCACCATGCCCAGCTAATTTTTAAATTTTTTTTGTAGAGACAGGGTCTCACTGTGTTGCCCAGGCTGTCTTGAACTCCTAGGCTCAAGTGATCCTCCTGCCTCAGCCCCGCAAAGCACTGGGATTACAGGAATGAGCCAAAGTGCTCAGCCTTATTTTTTATTAAAAAACGAAAAAGAGATAAGAAAAAAAAGTTCCCTTTAAAGATCAGAATAAGACAGGGATACATGTGAATACTGCTGTTGTTGCCTGGATATCCTAAACAATTTTAAATCACATAAAAAAAACTATACGCATAATTAGGAAGAAACTCTACTGGTTTGCAGATCATCTAACTGTGTGTATAGGAAATCCAAGAGAATCAAATGAAACACAACTAGAGGCCAGGTGCAGTGGCCCACGCCTGTAATCCCAGTACTTTGGGAAGCTGAGGCAGGTGGATCATTTGAGGTCAGGAATTCGAGACCAACCTGGCCAACATGGCAAAACCCTGTCTCTAATAAAACTACAAAAATTAGCCAGGCATGGTGGCAGGCGCCTGTAATACCAGCTACTCGGGAGGCTGAGGCACAAGAATTGCTTGAACCTGGGAGGCGGAGGTTGCAGTGAGCTGAGATTGTGCCACTGCACTCCAGCCTGAGCGACAGAGCAAGACTCCGTCTCAAAAGAAAGAAAGAAAAACAACTAGAACCAATAAGAAAAAAGATTACTTTGATGAATACATTAAAAAGCATATCTAGAGAAATTAAATTTCTAGACCTAGAGAAAACAATAAAATCATATTTAAGGACACAAAAGGTTTGAATGAAAATCAGTAGATGCACCACATTCTAAAATTTCCATTCTCTCCAAATTTATAAATTCAATGTAATCCAAATGTAAAAATGAGACATTTTTCCCTGTTTTGGACTGGGCAAGCCAGTTTCTTTTTCTCAGACACGGTGTCTTCCTATGTTTCCCAGACTAGAGTTCAGTGGGTATTCGCAGGCATGATCATTATACACTACAGCCCTGAACTCCTGGGCTCAAGTGACTCTCCTGCCTTGGCCTGCTGAGTAGCTGCAATTAACAAGCTAATTTCAAAGTAAACAGGCAAGCTCTTTTTGAGAAGGTAGAATAGTGAAAGTGTACTGGCTTATGAGGTATCTAAACATACCATTAAGTTTCTGGCAGACAGATCAAAGCAACAAAATACATACAGTAGTTGAGTAACAAATCTCTCATATGTTTAGTATATGACATAGTTCACATTTCAAATAAGTGGAAAAAGAATGCAAAACAGATACCCAAATCACTGTGATAGAAAATTAAAGTATCCATATGGAAAATAAGTTAGATTTTGCCTCATGTCATACCTACAAATAAATTCCAGATAGATTAGTATCACAATGATAAATGGACAACATAAGGAAATACAGGAACCTAAGTAATCCCAGGATCATGAAGGCCTTGCAACATATTAAGAAAACATTAATACCTAAAATACATAATTATAATTTAATTAGAAAAAGACAACCTAGTTAAAACAGAAAGAAAAGCAAAAACAAAAAAGCTAATTCACAGAAGAGAAGCCTGAATGACCAATACATATGAAAAGATGCTCAAAGAATGATAATATCTAGTGCTACTGAGAGTATGGGAAAACCAGCCCATCACAGCCTATTGGTGTAAATCATTGTTTTGGTACAATTAAGTATATAAGGATATTTAATTTTTACACACACAGTCTTCCAACAGTCTGTAAAATCAACATAATGGGAACAACTCCTATGTCGTCAATACAGCAATGGTTAAATCAATGTAGGGTTTATGTACTCCCAAGAAGGGATATGTATAAATGACAACCCATTAAAGAGCAGAAAATTTTATATTTGTATCTTATCCTTTTGAAATGTCTTTCTGCGTATTTCATAATGTACCAAATGTGTAAGAACAAAAGTACTTATAAATGACTTAAAAATAGGTAAACACACAACACACTGGCAGGAAGTACGTGCTCAATGATTTTTTACTGAGGGAATATACAACCAAAAAATTTTATAGATCACTGTTACAAAACATTGTATATCTACAAAATTAATGATTCAATTATTAAAAATATAAATGTTCCTATATGCATTGTTATAAAAAGATAATGAACAAGGCTAAAGAAAAATATTTCATCTAAAAATAATTATAAATAATAGTTTATGGTAGTACACGGAGAAGAAAACACTGACAGACTGTACAGACTGCTGTTGTCTTTCAGAGTCGGGATCATAGGACATGGTACCTTTCTGTTTTATGTACTTTTGCAACTAACTTATTAATTATATGGTCAGAAGAAAAATTCCTTCAACAGACTTCAAAGTCCTTTAACTTCTTGGAGAGCCATCTAAAAGGATGCTCAGTAGTTTAATTGTTAATAATGAAAAATTAGAAATCACATAAATTTCTACCAAGAGGATTATAATAATGTTATATACAACAGTAATTTATATCATATAAATTAAGTCATTCTGAAAAGTGGAGTTTTGGCCGGGCGCGGTGGCTCACGCCTGTAATTCCAGCACTTTTGGAGGCCGAGGCGGGCGGATCACAAGGTCAGGAGATCGAGATCATCCTGGCTAACACGGTGAAACCCTGTCTCTACTAAAAGATAGAAAAAATTAGCCAGGCGTGGTGGCGGGCACCTGTAGTCCCAGCTACTCGGGAGGCTGAGGCAGGAGAATGGCGTGAACTCGGGAGGCGGAGCTTGCAGTGAGCCAAGATCCTGCCACTGCACTCCAGCCTGGGCGACAGAGCAAGACTCCGTTTCAAAAAAAAAAAAAAGTAGAGTTTTAGGCCAGGCACTGTGGCTCACGCCTGTAATCCCAGCACTTTGGGAGGCCGAGGCAGGTGGATCACCTGAGATCACGAGTTCGAGACCAGCCTGGCCAACATGATGAAACCCCCATCTCTACTAAAAATACAAAGAAATTAGCTGGCGTGGCGGCGGGCACCTATAATTCTAGCTACTCAGGAGGCTGAGGCAGAAGAATCGCTTGAACCCAAGAGGTGGAGGTTGCAGTGAGCCGACATCGCGCCACTGCACTCCAGCCTGGGCAACAAGAGTGAAACTCCTTCTCGGAAAAAAAAAAAAAGTCGAGTTTCGAATAACATAGTTAAAAACATGAGATAAAAATTATAATACATATATGCATCTTAGTATGATCCTGAATTTGTGAAGATAAAAAAAGAAAAAACAACTGGAGAAATATGTACATCAAAATGGTAACAACAGTTATATCTAAATGGTGGCATTAAAGGTAATTTTAAAATTCTTTGTAAGATTAAAAATTTTTAAACTTTTTCTTAAGATTAATTTATATACCATAAATTTCACCTTTCATCTGTTTTAACTGCATATTAAATGAATTTTAATATGCCTGCGAGTCCAACCTCTGGGGGATAGGAGACTGAATAGCTAATTTCAGTCACAGCTGACACCTCAATAAAACCTGGTTACCAAGGCTTGGTGGGCTTCCCTGGATGGCAAGACTTAGCATGTATTGCCACATATCACATCAGTACTGAAGAATTAAATGCACCCCCTCTCCCCCTGTGGGACTCCCTGGGAAGGGGACACCTAGAATTTTGTGTCTGGTTTATCCTAGACTTCATTCTACATGTCTTTGTTGACTTTAACCTATATCCCATTGCTGTAATAAACTATGACTGTAACAAGCATTTTTGAGTCTTATGAGTCTTGGCCCAATCATCTAACCTGAGGATGGTCTTGGGGTCCCCCAGTACAACATTATGCACTGAAATAAGACTCAATAAAATAAGAAGTCTCAGCTGGAGTGGCAGCTCACACCTATAATCCTAGCACTAGGCTGAGGGCAGGCGGATTGCTTGAGCCCAGGAGTTCAAGACTAGCCTAGGCAGTATCGCAAAACCCCGTGTCTATACAAAACTACAAAAATTCGCTGGGCGTGGTGGTGCACACCTGTGGTCCCAGCTACTTAGGAGGCTGAGGTGGGAGGATCAAGAACCTGAGAGGTCGAGGGATGGGGGCAGTGAGCTATGATCAAGCCACTGCACTTCAGTCTAGGTGAAAGAGACCCTGTCTCCAAAAAGAAAAAAAAAGCCTGAATACATACAGAAGAATCTTTATGATGAGATTTATATCGTGCCAATCTCAGCATATTTCAACATAAGAAAAAAATGGAAAATACATTCTTTCAGGATATTGCTAAATGAACAAATTATCACGGCTCTACCATATTCAAGACTACTAAAATGTCAGTCAAACTTACCAACGGGTACGAATGGTGCCTCTTTAGCTTTTCGAATAAGTTTTGATCCCTGATCTTCCTCATATGAAGGAAGGGAAACACCTGTGTCTGTTGACATAGTGATTGCTTGAAGAATCCCCCTGAGAAAGAATTTCTATGAGGTTCTGTAATTAAAAGCATCTGAACATTATTAAATATCTGGATGTATTTAAAATATTCCTAACTTCCATGAGAATCTTAGTATATGTTATCCATAATCCTAAAGTTAAAAAATATTTTTAGAACTGTAGTTTTAATGTACAGTCACTCTCAAGGGAGAGTTGTATACACTTATTCCCCCTATTGTTTTGCCGTTTCTCCTGTTCAACCCATTCATTTTTAGCACCATGTTAATTAAAAATAGTGAAAAATTTTAAATTGATGTTACTTTTATCAATTAAAATAGCAGCTGCTAATTTTCTGGCTATCTTCATCCTTAATCAACTATTTAACTTGACAATTTTAAGTTACTCAAACCAAACTGACAACTCCTATTGAACCTTCAATATCATGTTGGAAATCCTACTTAGCACTTTTCGGTGTAGTTAAATGCAGTCTTTATTGCTTTCAACTGCTGATTTACTTATTCCAATGTGCTTCCTTGCTTCAATTTTCACTTCAGATTAGTTTCCAATCTATTACAGTAATCTGTTATCCATGGTGGTTGCCTCTGGGGAAAAGATTATTCTGAATAGCCAAAGTTTCTACCTAGCTCATTATTTACTCATTTTAAGAACAAAACTTTTATTTTAAATATTGGTAGAAATGTCTCCTTCATAGCCTTTTAGATTTTTTTAATGACCTATGATTAGTTTTTTATCTTTTTTGAGACCGAGTCTTGCTCTGTTGCCCAGGGTGGAGTGCAGTGGCACGATCTCGGCTCACTGCAACCTCCATTTGGCACACACCACCATGCCTAATTTTTTTGTATTCTTTAGTAGAGACAGGGTTTCACTCCTGACATCACGTGATCCACCCACCTCAGCCTCCCAAACTGCTGGGATTACAGGTGTGAGCCACTGTGCCAGCTTATGATTAGCTTTTTTTTTTTTTTTTTGAGATGGAGTTTCGTTCTTGTTGCCCAGGCTGGAGTGCAATGGCGTAGTCTTGGTTCACTGCAACCTCTGCCTCCCAGGTTCAAGCGATTCTCCTGCCTCAGCCTCCCAAATACCTGGGATTAGAAGTGCCTGCCACCATGCCTGGCTAATTTTTTTTGTATTTTTAGTAGAGATGGGGTTTCACCATCTTGACCAGGCTGGTCTCGAAATCCTGACCTCAGGTGATCCACCTGCCTCCCACAGTGTTGGGATTACAGGCATGAGCTACCACACCTGACCCTATGATTAGCACCTTTTAACATCACTGCAGCACAAAACTGAATTACCCTCAGGGTCTTCTTAATATCTTCTAAGCTTCAGATCTGCCTTCATTTACATACCTTATATCCCCTAGGCTTCCTTTTAAAACTCTACCCTCTTTTTATAATTCCTTTAAATGGTATCCCAAAGGCAAGATCTAGCCTGATAGTGTATGAGTAAGGGGATAGGAAAAAAAAAAAAAAGGATTCATTTTCATTATCACAGGGATCAAAGGCTCCTTTCCTCCTTTTCAGTCATCTCCGTGAATAGCCCTTTTATCACAGTGAGGCATTAACAAATGCAATTTCATTTTAGCCACAATAACAAAGTATACTTTCTTCACTGAACTATTTTGAATTGCAATAAACTTTACTCACAGATAAAATAAGGGCCTGAAGCATAGTGTAGGCATACAAGTCTCTAATTAGTGTCAATTACAATAAACTTAAAAGTCTATGCCCATCCTAACACCCATATAAAATCTTACTTTCACTTCTGGGTTTTTCATGTGCATTATGCTCCCTTTGATAAAAGTACCTCTCATTCAACACCTTGCTACTCAAGGGGAGTCAGTGGCAGTTAAGGTCCTCAACAAAAATGCAACTCCGGAGGGGGTGGTGTGCTTAGTTTAGAAAGTGAATTCATCCCTATAAGCCTCACCTTCATTGAGAAGACTCAACTGTCATCTGACATAGAAGAAAATCTTAGCTAAATAAAAGAAAATTTAGATTGGACTTAAACCTTCTTTTTGTACTCCATTACTTCTTAACTGAATAAACTCCTAAGTAATGAGCTTTATTATATATAAGGTTCAATAAGCTCAAGGTTCAAGATACTCACTATATATCTGAATAATACAATATAAACACTAAAGTAATTAATCGTTCAAAAATTAGTTGTTGTTGTTGTTTTTAAAAAAAAGAGAAATCATGTAACTGCCAAACAGGTTCACCTTGCCCGCTGGCTAGACAGAGCTGATTTACCAAGACAGGGGAATTGCAATAGAGAAAGAGCAATTCACCCAAAGCCAGCTGTGTGGGAGACCAGGATTTTTATTATTAGTCAAATCAGTCTCTTGGAGCATTCAGGGATCAGTTTTTAAGGATAATTTGGTGGGTGGGGGAAGGCCAGAGAATAGAGTGCTGATTGGTTGGGTTGGAGATGAAATGGGAAGTTGAAGCTGTCCTCTTGTGCTGAGTCAGTTCCTAGGTAGGGGACATAAGATCAGACGAGCCAGTTTATTGATCTGGGTGGTGCCAGTTGGTCTATCAAGTGCAGGGTCTGCAAAATATCTCAAGCACTGATCTTAGGAGCATTTTAGGGAGGGTTAGAATCTTATAACTTCCAGCTGCACGACTCCTAAACCATAATTTCTAATCTGTGGCTAATTCATTAAACCTACAAAGGCAGTCTAGTCCCCAGGCAAGAAGGGGGTTTGTTTTAGGAAAGGGCTGTTACCATCTTTGCTTTATTTTTCTATTTTTGTTTTATGAGACAGGGTCTAGTTGCCACCCAGGCTGGAGCACGATCTCGATCTTTGCTCACCGCAACCTCTGCCTCCCAGGTTTGAGTGATTTGTGCCTTAGCCTAACAGCTGGGATAACAGGTGTGCACCACCATGCCTGGTTTTTTTTGTATTTTTAGTATAGATGGGGTTTTGCCATGTTGGCCAGCCTGGTCTCAAACTCCTGGCCCCAAGTGATTTGCCCGCCTCAGCCTCCCAAAGTGCTAGGATTATACACGTGAACCATCATGCCTGGCTCCATCTTTTTTTGGCTAGGTCAGATCTCTTTCACTGTCTCAGTTATAATTTTGCAATGGTGGTTTCAATCACAGTGTAATTAGTTGTCAAAAGCCTAACACAGACAAGGTCTGAATTTAGAGAGAGTGATGTATTTTAGCTAAAGGAGGTTTGGCACGTTTCACAGAGAAACACTTGAGACTGGCTTTGAAGAAACTGCATAAATGGACTGGATGGAGAGATTAAACACTGTATTTATTTTAGGCCAGTATGTTTACTAGTTGCCTTCATATCTAATCATGAACTTCTCGGGCAGGTGCGCTGGCTCATGCCTGTAATCCCAGCACTTTGGGGCACCAAGGTGGGCAATCACTTGAGGTCAGGAGTTCGAAACCAGCCTGGCCAACATGGTGAAACCCCCATCTCTACTAAAAATACAAAAATTAGCTGGGCATAGTGGTGTGCATGCCTGAAATCCCAGCTACTTGGGAAGCTGAGGCAGGAGGATCACTTGAACCCGGGAGGCAGAGGTTGCAGTGAGCCGAGATTGTGCAACTGCACTCCAGCCTGGGCCACAGAGAGACTCTGTCTCAAATTTTAAAAAATAAAAGAAAAAGAAAAAGAAAAAAAAAAAAACATGACCTTCTCAAAGGGGAAGTTTATCACAAATCCTTTCATTTCCCTTCCCAACCCCACATTCTGACCACATTAAATATTTTTAAGATGCTCTCTATACCTCTAAGCCTTTGCACAAGCTGATTCCTCTACTTGTGAGAGTTTCCCTCCCTTTCCATCCCCTTCAGATACTCTTTCCTAGCTAACTCCTCCCATTTTTTTTTTCAGGTTTGGTTTTTCTTTTTTTACACTGAGTCAGAACATTATTTTAATAGTTACAAAACTTTTTTTTTAACAGAATCAGTATAAAATAGCAGTTGATTTCTCCATAACTATCAGAATTATTTATATTTGAGGTCTTGCCTAAGTAGGGCTGAAATCAACAAAAGGTCTTGGACTATTGGCTCAGAAATCATCCTAGGAAGCCCGCCCTGTTGACATTTGTCATGCTTAGCTCTTATGAGATGACCCGGTCCTTTAAAAAAAAAAAAAAGTATCTCCGTTTATTTTGTTTATTTGGAGGTTTGAAGTGAATTCGGCAGCATTCATTAAACTCCTTCCAGCTCCTGTCATTTATCATTCTGACTACATCCATTTCAACTTTGTCTGCTCTGTTCTGAGTTGCTTTAACAATATTAAATCATCCAAATTCTTTTCTCTCTCTTCTCAAAGGTTTTTTACTACTGCTGAGGTCTGGGCTATATAGTTTTTTATGACTCTGTCCCTACTGGCATGAGCTGCCATCAAAGACTCAAAGTTGTTTACAGGTTTGGCTGGCATCAATTTTCCCTGCAAAGGAAGCTGTTGGAACTGTAGTGTTTAATTAATGTACTAGTCTGTATCAACTGTCCACATCACCTTGAGTAATTCCTGGAACTCGGCGAACTCCTCACAGTTCACACCACCACTGGGTGCCACCATACTGGACTCAGGTTCACATCTTAATTGACCTCCTCTCAGAAATTTTTGTCTCTTTAAGTTCGTAAGTGCTTTGGTTATGCAGTCCCATAGGACCTTGTACTTTCCTTATAACCCTTATAAGCACCAGTTTGTCTGTTTCTTTTGCTAGAATCCTTGAAGTCAGGGACCAATACCTGCTCTGCCTGTATCCAACTCCACTGCCTGGTGCAATACCCTATATATAATATGTACACTACAAATGTTTCTTGAATACATTTAAAAGTTACATTTCTCAACAACTGAAAGCATTCTTAGGTTATTCAGTAATATTGAGTAGAAAAAAAATAACAATCATACAGATTTGTAGAGTTTAATCAGTAAGAAAAATGCCAAACTGTATGTACCTAAGTGCTTATTTCTTTTATGTTTCTTATATTGTACCTATGAAAAGAGAAATAACCTGAGGTCTTAGTTCCTTGCAACACAGGGGACAAAACTATTATATACCATAATCCACTTTTAAAAACTAAAAACTTCTGCAGATATAAAAGCATGTTTTCCCCTTTTTTGCCTGAATCATTTCTAAACTAAAAAATCATTTGGGAATTGTCTTTAAAAGCAAGAAAGTTGGTAGCCGGGCATGGTGGTGCACACCTGTAGTCCCAGCTCCTCAGGAGGCTGAGGCAGGAGGGCTGCTTGAGCCTGGAAAGTGGAGGTTGCGGTGAGCCATGATCCAGCCACTGCACTCCAGCCGGGGCAATAGGCAAGACCCTTGCTGAGGGAACCAACAAACAAACAAAAACAGGACATAAATCGTTTTTTAAAAATAGCAAGAAAGTTGGTAGTTTTTCTTATAATTATCTCACATCTGGCTGACTCTAATTCTCCAACAGGTCAATGGAGCAAAAGGTTTTTTTTTTTTTTTTTCTCCTTTCAGGAGGGAGGGGGTTAGTTGTCTCTTTCCTGTATATAAATCAAGAACAGAAGAAAACCTATTTCTCCGTTCTTCATCTATGATACAGACTCTGAAGCTTGTATGGATAGGGCATTTGACCTGGGTTTCAGAAAGTAGCCCCTGCGGTAAGCATCAGGGTGTGGCGAACAAAATGGTCATTATTTGCTTGAAACGACAGATGATAATCTGTCTGTGATTCCAGAATACCTTATGTGTACATTTCAGAATAAAATTAGTAAGGATTAATATTTAAAAATCCAACACATATCAGTTATTTGTTATTCTGTAGTCAAAATATTATAATTCCCATATAGTACATATCTAAAATACTCTCTGAATACAAAATTTTGATAACTGTCTAATTACCACGTAGAAGTTTCCAAAGTATTCATGGTTTATAGCCACCTGAATTGAAAACTGGTTAAGTACCAGGAACAATAAGTTCTAATCATATAATTTGAGAGTAACAAATCAGATGAATAATCCAAGCCAATAGCCTTATTTTACAGGTGGGGAAAGGGTTGAGAGAGGGTTATACGAATTGCTCAGTACAAGGAATACTTGTCTGGTGGGGTAGGATTAGAATCCAGCTCTTCTGATAGAGAGTCCTGGGTTCTTTTGATTGACGATATATTGCCAGAGCATCAATCTTACGCTGCTGATGTAAATTAGATTAAATTGGCAGATAAGAATTCTGATTAGAAAATTTAAGAATCCATTACTCAACAGAAGCCCACGTTGTTCTCTTTGAATGATATATATAAAAAAACATGCCTAAGTTAAACGGAATCTTCTTCAGTGACTTAACTCATCTAACAATTTCAATTGTGATTTGAAAAGACTTTTTTCACTACACCACTGCCAGACTTTCCTTCATTATCGTTTTCTCACCCACCCACAGTAGTTGTCCCAGATTTCTGTCAGAAAGTTGAATAGACGCTAAAAAAGGCACCAGTAACCAGATATTTAAAGTCAGTTTGGAGAGCACAAATTAATTGTGTACGCTTAGTAAGACACGACTGAAGACCTTTCCACAGGGAACCTAAAGAGGCATTAAGGGAAGATGAGCCGTCCAGCATCAGGAGACGTAACAGGCTGAATGAAGGATCTTTCTTCACAGTCACTTTGTCACGGGAACTACTATCTAAAGCAACGCTGGCTTCAAACTGATTTTGCATCAGTCGCCCATCAGCTTGTTTAAAATGGCTGCCAAGGCCCCAGCATGGAGATTCGGATTCAGGTGGTCTGGGGCAGAGCTCAAGGAATCTTTAAGAAGCCCCTTCAAGTGACTCTGATGCACAAAGAGAACTCCTAGTATACAGGACTCCAAATATGTGTGTCATGCTGGAGCTTCATGACCAGGTTGTCACCGCTTCAACCTGTTAGAACTTTCCATCCACACCTGTCTTACTCGAAAGTGCCTTTGTACTTCCGGAAGCAGGGATCCCTGTCGTGGGGATTACTCCGAAGAGGGAAATAGCTGCTTCCCACTCCGGGAATTTAAGACAAAGGCGAATATCACTGCTGCATCATGTCGGCTGCTCCTAATTCTGCCCTTACGCTGTGCTTTGTAATCTCTAACCCGCCGACTCGGCAGGAGAAAAATTTAATTCGGTCACAGAAGCACTACACAGGGCCCTAGGCCTTATCACTTTCCCAGGGTGGAGGAAACACCACGTCCGGGAGAAAAGCAAGCCCAGGACTGGAAGGTCCTCTGCTAGTACGCCCTCCCCTCAACCTCCCGACCTTCCTCGCCGCCTCTCTTCCTGTGACCTTGTCGTGATTCCGTGACCGGAGCGCTCGCTCTCCTATCCCGCCTCGCCTGCCGCTTAGCCCGCTCTTCAGAATGTTCCAAGCTCCGGGGACGCTCCCGCTCCTCGCTCCCCGCCGTCGGGCCCAGTCAACACCCTCTGGCCCCCGTCTCTCATTACCACCCCATCAGCGAGTCTTCCCCGCTCGGCAACTCACTCCACAAGCTTCTGCTCCATCTCCTCGCTGGCTCCGTCTCCCCTCACCCGAAGGACCCTAGGCCTCGGCTCCCGACTCCTCTCATCCGCCCATGCTCGAGGCCGGGCCTGAGCCCCGGCAACTCCACCTCTCCTCCCTCATTCGAGACACGGACTCCCAGCCCCCACCCCCAAAGTCCTTTCGGCCTGCCCAAGCGCTGCCCCACTTCTTCCCGCCCCGCGGCCCGAGTCCCTGGCTCGCAGTCCCCCGGCTTGTTTCGCTTACCTAGAGCGAGAAAACCTCTCACACGCCAACCTGCTCCCGATCCCTGCACGCGCACCCAGTCCTCCCGGCTTCTCCCCACCCACAGCCGTCCCAGCCAATCAGAGGCCAGCGGCCGCAAAAGGACGCGTGCGTGTGCGCGGCGGGTGGGGCAGCGCAGAGCGGGTCCCCGATTGGCTGGGCCGGTGAGTGCTGGCCCACTGCTCCGGCTCTAGCGTACTGGCGGAGACAGACGTGAGAGCTCGGCGCCCAGGGTTCGCGCCCGGGCACTTGAGGGGCTTTGGCTCCTGGCCCAAGGACTCCTCAGATTTCTCCTGCCCTTTTCCCCTCGGGCAGCGGAGGCGAGCACCGCGAACGCCGTGTCCCGAGCGCCGCCGCCTGCGGAGGCCTCACGGGCCGGGAAGGGATGCGGGTGAAGGGTTTCGGCTGCGGGTGAGGTGGTGTTCCCCGACCCACCCGGGTCCGACTGCTTGTTCTCGCCGTTCAGTAACGAGATGCAGACAGACTGGGAAAGAACGGAGTTTATTTCTGCAACAGGTTACAGGGAGAAGGTCGGAGTAACTCACCAGACCAACTCAAAATTATTAATACAAGTTCATTCAGTGCTAATTTACAAGTCGAAAGCCAAAGTGTTTCACTCAAGCCAATCTTTAACGGTAATAGGGTCAGGTGTCTAGACAATTGCTTCAGAGCCTTGGAAATAATCTAAAGTGGGTCCTGGTACAAGGTGTGCAAGAGCAACTCCATTATTTTAATTAAACTCTAGGGGCTGAAAAAGCTCAGGCGGGATCCTAATGGACTTGTCTTTACATTCTAGCCTTTCTCCTAAGGCACGAGTTTCTCCAATTCTCTTAAGGCACCAGTTTCTCCAATGTTTAACTTATACATGCATCAGAATGACAGTGAGGCGTTGGTGAGAGCTGCTCTGGTTGCTAATGGAGATCTGGCCTGCCACAGTGGGAGCAGAGCTTGCCCAGTGCGCCGGGACGACTGCGGGCTCCATCCATTCCGCTCCCAGGGCGGTTGTCGGCCAGGACCGTGAGCTGTCAGGTCCCCTGTGGGATCCTTCCTGGAGTTTACACTATAGTAGGAGGCAGCCAGTACTTGCAAGCACGGGGTCGCGGGAACTACGACCTCACCCAGGCCAGGCGACCTTTCTCTCAAGAAGGAGATGTCAGAGGCCCCTCGTGACAGCGAGCTTCCGGGGACAGGGCTCCTAATGTGTTTGTCAAGTAAATAATGAGTAACAATCCGGCCAATTGGTGGGTCAACGAAAACAGTCAAACTCTAAGATATTTGAAGAGATTTATTCTGAACCAAATGTGAGTGACCGTGGCCCCTGACACAGCCCTCAGGAGGTCCTGAGAACATGTGCCCAAGGTGGTCCGGGCACACTTGGTTTTATACATTTTAGAGAGGCATGAGACATCAATCAAATACATTTAAGAAATACATTGGTTTGGTCCAGAAACGGGGGACAACTCAAAGGCGAGAGGGGAGGGGGCTTCCAGGCTATAGGTAAATTTAAACATTTTCTGGTTGATAATTGGTTGAGTTTGTCTGAAGACCTGGGATCAACAGAAAGGGAATGTTCAAGTTAAGATAAAAGATTGTGGAGACCAAGGTTCTTTTGAAGTCTTGTAGTGGCTGCCTTTAGAGACAATACATGACAAATGTTTCCTATTCAGATGTTTGAAAGGTGCTAGACTTTTAATCTCTTTAGGATTGGGGGGCCTGGAAGAAAAAGATCTAGCTATGTTATAGGGATTCTTTACAGATGAGAATTTTTCCCCGCAAAGGACAGCTTTGTATGGCCATTTCAAGATATGGCAAAGAAACATGTTTTGGGGTAAAATATTTTTATTTTCTTCCTTGTCTCATAATGTTATGCCAGAGTCAAGTTGGAAAGTAAGTCACGATATATAGAGTTAAATAAAACCCATTTGATGATAACTTATTATTTGTGGGGCATGACTCCCCAGACCCCTTAGATAGGAATTTGGGCATGATAAAAAAAATCAGAGCTTAGTCCTCAGATGCAAAGCATCTACAACTGCACCATGGAGAAATCTGTGATTAAGTTAGAGTTTCTTGATATAACCACAAAACAAGGCGGACTACCAAGTGCTCTGTCATACAGATAGGAACTAAATGTCATGGGCTCAGGATTTTGAAAATCGTTCGTCTCATAATTAAGATACATGTAAGAAACATTTCATGCTATGGATGATTAAGAACTTCATACTTCGCTGGGCACGGTGGCTCACGCCTGTAATCCAAGCACTTTGGGAGGCTGAGGCAGGCGGATCACCAGGTCAGGAGATCGAGACCATCCTGGCTAACACAGTGAAACCCCGTCTCTACTAAAAATACAAAAAATTAGCCGGGTGTGGTGGTGTGCACCTGTAGTCCCAGCTACAGGAGAGACTGAGGCAGGAGAATGGTGTGAACCTGGGAAGCGGAGCTTGTAGTGAGCCAAGATCGCACCACTGCACTCCAGCCTGGGTGACAGAGAGAGATTCTGTCAAAAAAAAAAAAAAAAAAGAACTTCATACTTTGATTATATGGTAGCTTTCAGCTCCTTGAAGGCACATATTTTGTCTGGATGATCCTGGTATCTCCTTGAATGCTGCCTGTGTGCTCAATAGAAATCCAATAATGGTAAATGAAGAAAGATGTAAATGCTGCAATAACTGGAGGGTTTAAAAGATAAGTAGGGATAGTCAGGAACTATAGGATAAACCCCACTGCCTTCAATATGAAGGTCAACCGGAAGTCATTAGTCTCTTGATTCTGTAAACACAAAGGCTAATGGCAGCAGTGACCAAAGCATATTCATTTCTGAAGGCAATGTATATGCCTCAAACTAACATCAGCTAACTTGTTAATTTCCAGAGAATAAGATATACTGCCCCATCAGTGGAGAGCAACTAGTTGGCAACATACTAGCCATGACCTTGGATTTGATTTCTCAAAGTGTCACTTTTTTCACTTGTAAAATGGGGGGTAACACGAATGATGGTTAAACAGGAAATATATGTAGCATGTTAGCCCCATGCTTGGCATGAAAAATGTTAGCTATTGCTTTAAAAATTCCTTGCTGTGTACTGTGCAAAAAGAGTCAGACCTTGCCCTCGAAGCTGTAAGGATAAGCACCTTTTAAACCAATTACTATTGAGGGCGCCCAATCCAGACCCCAAGAGAGGGTTCTTGGATCTCCTGCAAGAAATAATTCTAGACGAATCCATAGAGTACAGTGAAGGCAAGTTTATTAGAAAAGTACAGGAATAAAAGAATGGCTACTCTATAGGCAGAATACCCCCAAGGGCTGCTGGTTGCCTATTTTTATGGTTATTTCTTGATTGTATGCTAAACAAAGGGTGGATTATTCATGCCTCCCCTTTTTAGACCATATAGGGTAACTTCCTGATGTTGCCATGGCATTTGTAAAATGTCATGGTGCTGGTGGGAGTGTAGCAGTGAGGATGACCAGAGGTCACTCTCGTCGCCATGTTGGTTTTGGTGGGTTTTAGCTGGCTTCTTTACTGCAACCTGTTTTATCAGCAAGGTCTTTATGACCTGTACCTTGTGCCAATCTCCCATCTCATCCTATGACTTAGAATGCCTAACCTCCTATCTCATCCTGTGACTTAGAATGCCTAACTGTCTGGGAATGTAGCCCAGTAGGTCTCAGCCTTATCTTACCTAGCCCCTATTCAAGATGGAGTTGCTCTGGTTCAATCATCTCTGATGATTGATTGGTATAAAGGTCAAATAGCTAGTAAGTAATAGAGGTAGGGGACTGTAAACTAGGAATTTTGATTCCGCTATATTTTAGGAATATAGTATCGCTCAACAGCAAGTAATTTTTAAGACATAGAAAGGAAATACATTTTTATATATAAGCTGGACTCTATTCATAATATTAAAAAATAAGGATTTAGACAAATTATAGGATGACAGATCCACATAGATAATTTAAGGAAGTTAGATATGCACTCCATGGCTACAACTGTGTGGAAGATGCACATTTGTCCCCCAAAATCTCTTTATTGAGGCTACTGGTATACACTACTTGGTAGAATTGTCATTAGTCTGAACCAGTTTGAATGACAGTTGAATTTAGGAGAAAAAAGTCCCATCTTTCGACAAAAGTGTACCAGCCCTGTCAGTTTAAGGGAGAAAACATAAACAGAGGCAGTGTAGGGGTGGAAAGGGGATGATCCCTTTCTTTCCCATCATAAGTGTTACAGCTAACACTCCTATAACAAAAGACAGGTTAACGAGAAAATTACTAGCCTGGACAACATGGCAAAACCCCGTCTCTACAGAAAATACAAAAATTTGCTGGGTGTGATGGTGTGCCTCTGTAGTCCCAGCTACTCAGGAGGCTGAGGTGAGCAGATCACTTGAGCCTGGGAGGTCAAGGCTGCAGTGAGCCAAGATTGTGCCACTGCACTCAGCCTAGGCCATAGAGTGAGACCCTGTCTCAAAAAAGAAAAGATAAAAACAAAACAAAAACAAGAGAAAAACATTATAAATTTACTGTATTTGATCAAGGTTTGTTTGTTTGTTTGTTTTTGAGACAGAGTCTTGCTCTGTCGCCAGGCTGGAGTGGAGTAGCGTGATCTTGTCTCACTACAACCTCCGCCTTCCAGGTTCAAGCAATTCTCCTGCCTCAGCCTCTCAAGTACCTGGGACTACAGGTGTGTGCCACCACACCTGGCTAATTTGTTGTATTTTAGTAGAGATGGGGTTTCACCACGTTGGCCAGGATGGTCTTGATCTCCTGACATCGTGATCTGCCTTCCTCAGCCTCCTATTGATCAAAGTTTTACATGATGCAGGAGCCTTCAGAGTGAAGACCCAAAGATACAGGTGACTCTGTCTCATTATATGCTTAGGTTTGATGAAACAGGGACAGTCGTGTAGAAATGTGATTGGACAACAAAGGATATGAGCTAATGGTAATAGAAAACCTAGCAAGACCTGTCTGTTCAGATTCTTGAACTTTCTTTCGATTGTAGCATTTCTCCTTTCAGGATACAGTACAGGATCCTTTCTGGAATGGAGGTCTTATGAGCTGCTATCGAACACGGCAGGTGAGAGAATTTCTTTATGGCCAATTCTTAGACAAAAAGTAGGGGAAGCGGTTGGGCACAGTGGCTCACGCCTGTAATTCTAGCACTTTGGGAGGCCAAGGCGGGTGGATCACGAGCTTAGGAGTTTGAGACCAGCCTGACCAACATGGTGATACCCCATCTCTACTAAAAATACAAAAATTAGCCAGGCGTGGTGGCGTGCACCTATAATCTCAGCTACTCAGGAGGCTAAGGCAGGAGAATTGTGTGAACCTGGGAGGCAGAAGTTGCAGTGACTCAAGATCACGCCACTGTACTCCAGCCTGGGCAACAAAGCTAGACTCCGTCTCAAAAAAAAAAAAAAAGTTGGGGAAGCTTAGAGGTTCTGGTTTCTGTAATCAGCCTTGGGGAAGAGGAATTCTATTTTCTATGACTTGCTTCGGGAGAGAATGAGGGTATGACAGATAGACAGGAGGGTAAGACAGGTTGGTTAGAAACTTTGCTTCTGAGGCTGCTTCTGAGGCCTTCACTTTGGGGTATCATTTTCTGAGCCCCAACAGCAGGAAAGAATAAATAATAGGAAATTAGAAAACAGTATTGACATAGATGTTTCCTGAATTCTAAAGTGATCCATTGTTTAAAAAATAACATTTTATTGGAATTAGTTGCAGAATATCTTTCAGTCTGTTGGTAATGCGATTAAGTTGCAGAATATCTTTCAATCTGTTGGTAATGTGATTGGAATGATGAGTTAGGAGTCAACTAACCATTTCAAACAAATTAACTTTTTGTTGAAATTGTTTAAAAAGACTGGGTGTATTGATAAACTGATGTGGGATATGATAAGATTTCTCTTCAAATAATCTGATCAATCTTTTATTCTTTAATTCATAGTACCTACCCCCCCAATTTTTCTCCTTTTTCTCCTTTTTTCCTCTTTGCCTTTGTTAAATGCCCAGGCACACCACAATACCACGTTTTATCAATACCAACTTACATTCCTTTCCTTATTAAAAAAAAGACTAACTTTCTAGCTCATTACAAACACCCTTTCCCCTTTCCCTCCACTTTTTCTTTTACATGCTCACCCTATCTAAAAAAAATCGAATATTTAGCCAACCAAAATTAGTTTAAATTGTACGACCCGACCACGACCAATAAAAAAAGAATACAAAGGCAAGACTTGCGTCAAAAATAAAGGCCCTCGTGCCCCTTTGTTCAAGTGCGCTCTCATGGCAACTGGCCAAAGAGACACCCCTCTGCGCAAAAGTAAAATTGCTTCATTAAAAATCCTTTGTTCGAGTGTTCAATTTCCTTAAAATTGTAAGGGTGATTCCTAACACTGACTTCATTTCCTCATTCCTTTTTTGAGATAGAGTCTCGCTGTGTTGCCCAGGCTGGAATGCAGTGGTGCAACCTTGGCTCGCTGCAGCCTCCACTTCCCAGGCTCAAGCGATTCTCATGTGAGTAGCCGGGATTACAGGCATCTGCCACCACACCTGGCTAACTTTTGTATATTTAGTAGAGATGGGGTTTCACCATGTTTGCCAGGCTGGTCTTGAACTCCTGACCTGAAGTGATCTGCCCACCTCAGCCTCCCAAAGTGCCTGGATTACAGGTGTGAGCCACAGTGGCAGGCCCTCATTTCCTCATTATTTTGAAACAAGGCACATACATTTTCTGTAGGGAAAAGAAAGATCAGACTGTTACTGTGTCTATGTAGAAAAGGAAGACATAAGAAACTCCATTTTGATCTGTACTGAGAAAAATTGTTTTGCCTTGAGATGCTGTTAATCTATAACTTTAGCCCCAACCCTGTGCTCACAGAAACATGTGCTGTATGGAATCAAGGTTTAAGGGATCTAGGGCTGTGCAGGGTGTGCCTTGTTAACAATATGTTTACAGGCTGTATGCTTGGTAAAAGTCATCGCCATTCTCCATTCTCGATTAACCAGGGGCATAACGAACTGCGGAAAGCCGCAGGGACCTCTGCCTAAGAAAGCCTGGGTATTGTCCAAGGTTTCCCCCAACTGACACAGCCTGAGATATGGCCTTGTGGGAAGGGAAAGACCCAGCCGTCCTCCCCAGCCTGACACCCGTAAAGGGTCTGTGCTGAGGAGGATTAGTAAAAGAGGAAGGTCTCTTGCAGTTGAGATAAGAGGAAGGCCTCCATCTCCTGCATGTCCCTGGGAATGGAATGTCTCGGTGTAAAACCCGATCATAAATTCCTCCTATTCTGAGGTAGGAGAAAACCGCCCTGTGGCTGGAGGCGAGATATGCTGGCAGCAATGCTGCTCTGTTACTCTTTGCTACACTGAGATGTTTGGGTGGAGAGAAGCAAAAATCTGGCCTACGTGCACATCCGGGCACAGTACCTTCCCTTAAACTTATTTGTGACACAGATTCCTTTGCTCACATGTTTTCCTGCTGACCTTCTCCCCAATATCACCCTGTTCTCCTGCCGCATTCCCCTAGCCGAGATAGTGAAAATAGTAATCAATAAACGCTGAAGGAACTCAGAGACCGGGGCCTGTGCGGGTCCTCCATATGCTGAGCGCCGGTCCCCTGGGACCACTGTTCTTTCTCTATACTTTGTCTCTGTGTCTTATTCCTTTTCTCAGTCTCTCGTTCCACCTGACGAGGAATACCCAGAGGTGTGGAGGGGCTGGCCCCCTTCAGTTTTCTTTCCCTCAGGGTTGTATAGTGCATAACGGCCCTTGTTTGGCTAGGAGTATTGTAATGGGATTGCATTTGTTGTGCCAAGCCCTTACTGAAACTAATGGGATGGATATAATTTATTTCCTAGATAGTCATACCTTCTAATATTGCTTTATGAGAGAGACAAAGTATAAATGTTTAGGAAAGGTTTAAAGCAATGCATTCTAAATTTTTTTCTGAAGATTGAGTCTCAGTGTTAGGTATTAAAAGGGGCCTTAAAGCTCATCTAGTCCATTTCCTTTCTTTTAATGAAAATACAGTTTTTGAGAATGTAAGTGGATGTTTTAGATGACACACTTACAGGCAGAATCTGAATAACTCTGCCTTCCTGAGAACTAGCCCAGTGCTCTGTTTGCTTGCTTACCTCTCCAGGTCATGGAATCAGACCTCTTAGTATTCCATGCAGCTTAAAACTGAAAACCTTTAATAAAAGTGGTTGGGCAATTTTCAGCCTTTTTTTTTTTTTTTGAGATGGAGTCTGACTCTGTTGCTCAGGCTGGAGTGCACTGGCATAATCTCATCTGACTTCAACCTCCACCTCCCAGGCTCAAGTGATCCTCTTGCCTCAGCCTCCTGAGTAGCTGGGACTACAGGCATGTGCCACCACATCCGGCTAATTTTTTTGTATTTTTAGTAGAGACAGGGTTTCACCTTTTTGGCCAAGCTGGTCTCAAAGTCCTGACCTCAAGTGATCCACCTGCCTCAGCCTCCCAAAGTGCTGGGATTACAGGCATGAGCCACTGTGCCCGGCCTTCAGCTTTCTTTTGGTTCTAATCATATATGTGGTAAAGTGATTGATTTAGACAGTTATGTTAATGTGAACAATGCTGTTAAAGTTATTGAATTTGATTAAAATAAAGCTCCATAATTTATTTTATTTTATTTAGCATTAGGGCCTTTGGGACAAAATATGAATAACAAAAGCAAGATAATTTGCAAGTAAGAATTAGTCCAAGAGCTATAGTATGTTTTGGGTTTGTTTTTGGGTTTGATTTTGATCTGTTTTTAAATAAGTATGTTATAGTATCTAATATTAACTTAAAATCTTGGTTCAGTTTGCCCTACATAATCTTTTCTAAAAATATATGTATTGGTCTGTTCTCGCAATGCTAGAAAGAACTACCTGAGACTGGGTAATTTATAAAGAAAAGAGGTTTAATTGACTCACAGTTCTGCAAGTTGTATAGGAAGCATGGCTAAGGAGGCCTCAGGAAACTTAACAATCATGGTGGAAGATGAAGGGGAAGCAAAACTGTCTTATATGGTGGGATCAGGAGAAAGCAAGTGAAGGAAGAAGTGCTACACACTTTTAAACAACCAGGTCTTGTGAGAACTACTATAAGAGAACAGCAAGGAGAAAGTCCACCCCCGTGATCTAATCACCTCCCACCAGGCCCCTCCTCCAACACTGAGAATGACAATTTGACTTGAGATTTGGGTGGGGACACAAACCATATCATACAAATTCAAGAGTTTGTAACTTGGTACAATGTGCCTTTATTATTTTCTGCATCATGTGCATACTTCACTGGTTCACAGCATAAAGACTGAAAACTGCCATATTTAGTAGGAAGTTGTATTTTGTTTTTCAAGCTCTGTTGAGGAATAGATGGAATTTGTTCCATGGTGAGCTGTTTTTAAGTTTTCGCAGTATCATTAATGACCCCAGTCTCATTCTGGGAAACTTGAATTCTCCTTGCAAATTCTAAGAAGTTCACACTTTACCCAAACTTAATGTAATAACGAGAGACAACATCTGTTTATGCCTAGTTATTTGAGGTTTTGTTGCCTGTTTGTGGGAGAAATTCTCTCTTTCTGATTAGTATGCAGAAACTAAAATCTTGGTGAATGATGGTGATAAATATCTGAAACATAATCAGATGATTCAGTCAATTTTTGGTGAAGATTATTCTGCTACACTTTATACCATATCATGTTACAAGAAAACGACAATGACACACTTACATCTTTCATAATACAGACATTATAATTGGTAACAAACATGCAACATCTATTATTCCATTCTTCGTATTGGGCGTCATTTTGAAGTATAATTGATGCAGAAGACTTAACACATTATTTGGGTTTTCAGGTATTAAACCAACCCACCTGTAATTTATAGAAAGAAAGGCAGCACAAAAAGTGTCTGCCAGCTTTGCTATTTTCCCCTCTTCAGAGAGCCTCTGTGACTTTTCATGCTGCAAATAGCTGTCTACACATGATCGTATCTTCCATAGGAGAAACAGGCTTCTAAATTCAGATGTCTGTTTATGCTGAGGCCCAACTAAAAGCTACATTACCTTGTTCTTGACATCCTTTTTAAAAAGTACTGTGTGATCTTTGTCGAACTTTCTTTAAACAAAGGTTAAACCTTTTGAGAAAATTGGTAATAATTACCGGTGTTTTTATACCAGATTTGGGAGTCACCATCAGCAATTATTGAATACGTACATTGTGCCAAGTACCTGTACTAGATTCTGAAGTTAAAGACTCAGTCCCTGCCATGAAATAATTTATAATCTAAGTAGGTAGAAGGAACAAGTATATAGAAATAACAAAGACAGTTTATAAGTACTTTGAATGAAATTTCAGGTAGATATCACAGTAAGTGGAGCAGTTTCAAAGGCTTCTTGGGACTGGGGCTTAAGTGGGCCTTGAAGGATGACTAGGATGTAAATAAATTGGGAGGATATTTCAGAAACAGCAAACAGAGGGCAGAAGAATAGAGGCAGACTCTGGGATTGTAGCTGTGTCACAGAGGACAGCAAGTGTGAAAAGGCAAACATTTGTGACTAGAGCAGAGTCAGAGAGAATAATGAAAAGTGAGTCACTGTGGGGAGGACCTTCCATGTTAATTAAAGAACCTGGACAATGTTCTATTAGGTGCCGCCTGAAGACGTTGGAGCAGGATGTTGACAAGAGCAGAGGGCATTTGAGGTTATTGGAAGTGAAATAGAATGGATTAGAAAGGGAGTGTCAGCCTTAGCCAGAAAATTTGAAACTATTCAGTAATAACCCATTGCATACTATGTATTGAGACCATTTTCCCCTTGGTCTTAAGGATGTAGAGGTAGTTACATGCAGTAGTGTTATCTCTACTTCTTGACAAGGACTGCCACTTTGAGGCAGCAATAATCTTTAAAGACCAGTCCCCAGGGAGAATTGGCTAGGGACCAGGCCATCAGAAGATTCCATGTCAGAAAATTGCCCTAACAGGCTATTCATAATGTGTTCCAATTTAGTACCCTTTACACTGCAGAGTCATGGAATAGTACTTAAGCTGTTCATTTTAGACAAAAATACACTTCCCAGACACATTAATTACATGTTTCAAAGTTGTATTTAAAACTTGCCTAAAAGGTAGGAGCTTTTAAGTAAACAAAAAATTTTCTCTTGGCAAAAAGTAACCAGACTCTTCCTTGATCTGCTTATTCAAATCTATCAGGTGTTTTATAAGAAACACTAATATTTTTCCAGAAGGACCAGCTGGCATCATATCCGACCATGTTCTGCTAAGGT
This sequence comes from Pan troglodytes, assembly GCF_028858775.2. Classification (NCBI taxonomy): domain Eukaryota; kingdom Metazoa; phylum Chordata; class Mammalia; order Primates; family Hominidae; genus Pan; species Pan troglodytes. The sequence goes on from NC_086015.1 coordinate 46,825,943, forward strand.
GACAATTTTTCTTTCTCACACTTTATGCATTCCAGAACATTAATTCTCAAGGGAGGTACCTAGTTCATTCCTCTACCCTTTAGGAAGAACAGCTCTAAAATGAAAGCTCAAAACTCTCCAGAGGGAGAAAAGTCACAGCCACTTTTAATTTGGTATGAGTCAGGCTCCACAGGCTCTGGGGTTTGCTTTGCTGCTTACTAGTTATGTGACACTGAGCAAGTTAATTAATCATCTTGTGCCTCTGTTTCTTCATTTGTACAATAATAGGTCCTACTTAGTAGGACTCTGGGGAGTGTTAAATGATATATAAAACCCCAACATTAACTGGCATATAGTAAGTGTTATATGTATTAATTGTTATGACATTCTGTGGGTTTTTTTGTGTGTTCCTGTAGATACTACTCAGCTAACCTATAAACACAATTGATAGTTTCGTGTGTGTGTGTGTGTGTGTGTGTGTGTGTACTTTGCACTTTAAAATGTCTTTTGGTTACTGAGGGTTTCCATAAAAATCATAAATATAAGATGCTCACCATCAATATGGTATACTTCAGCAAAGAAGAAGCTAGGAGCTAGAAGCCACCTTTGATCTCTTTAGTTTACATAGTGTCTTACCTTTTATATTGCTGGTTTCATCAACTGGTTCCCATTAGCAACCAAAGTGGCAGCAGGATTTGTGTGTTTATGTAGTGATAATTTTTGTAGTGAACAAAAATATTATACTTTAAATATTTTAGTCTTGAATTGACTTTTCTGCTGAGGAAACTCAGTGGAAAAAGTCAATGAACTGAGGCACTGAGTTCATTTTTTTTTTTTTTAAGGCAGAGTCTTGCTTTGTCACCCAGGCTGGAGTGCAGTGTGCAATCTCAGCTCACTGAAACCTCTGCCTCATGGGTTCAAGTAATTCTCATGCCTCAGCCTCCCGAGTAGCTGGGATTACAGGTGTTTGCCACCACACCTGGCTAATTTTTTCTATTTTTAGTAGAGACAGGGTTTCACCACGTTGGCCAGGCTGGTCTCAAACTCCTTACCTCAGGCGATCTGCCCACCTCAGCCTCCCAAAGTGCTGGGATTACAGACATGAGCCACCATGCCTGTCTAGCACTCAGTATTTTTTATTGCTGTTGGGGACAGCAGGACACTTAACAAGTACTAATGAAAAAAAAATTTGGTAGAGTGGAAAAGGCACTGGCTTTGGGCCCCTGGATTGCTACCATGCCTGAAGTCAAAAGACACGGCTTTGAATAACAGCTTAAATGCTTATGGACATTATGACCTTGAACACGTTATTTAGCCTCACATTTTTCATCAACACAATGGGGATACTAGTAAGTATATGCCTTATAGGATAGCATTGTGTGATCTAAGTGACCATACATAAGGCACCAAGAAGAGTGCTTGGGATGTAATAGAGCCTCAGTACATGTTAGATCCTCTCACCAAACCAGGCCCCTTCCTCTTGCTGCTATCTTCTTAAGCATTAACCAGCAATGCAACCTCAAGCAAGTCACTTTTCTTTTTTAGACCGTGAAGTTTTCTGACCCCTTCTCTAAATCAATTCTCTCATTTATTCTTGTTCAGCCTCAACTTCCATTCCCCTGATATCCCCACTAACCGTTTTCACGGAGAGCATTGAAAAATTCTCTCAGCTTCCTCCTCTCTTACCCTACCTGTGTCTCCATCAGTCGTTTCTTCTGGTTTTGGGTACCCTCCTCCCACTGAACACCCATCAAACCCTGTGCTCTGGATTCCATCATTTTTTGCCATTGAATCTGTCAGCTTTTTGCTCTCTCACCTGTAATTTCAGCCCTCCTCGCCCCTGCATCCAGGCTTCTCATACTCTTCCATTTAAAAAAGATTCCTTCCTAGATTCTTCATCCTTTCTCCAGCTATTGCTCTCTTTTCTTTCTCCTCAGTTTAGGAGAAAAAAGTGTACATATCATCCCACATCTTCCCCCCAACCCAGCTCTCTCAACCCACTGGTTTCCATTCTTGTCACGCTACTGAAACAACAATAGTAAAGGACATAATTCAATGGACATATTTCAGTTTCTCAGCCCATATCTTACTTGACTCTTCTATCATATTTGACATTATGATAATCTTCCATTGACACTCTTCTTCTCATTCTCCTTCCAGTCTGGTCATTCTTTCTTAGTTACAGTGACTGAATTTATTTCCTCTGTCCCTTAAATATTGATGTGCTCTAGGGTTCTGTGCTCTCTTTCCTTCTTACTCTCTGCCCTTCTCTTAGAGTAATCTCATGTACTTTTATGGTTTTTTATTCTCATCTGTATGCTGATGTTCTTTTCTCTCCTCTGTCTGCCACACTTCTTGCCTGTGTTCCAGAGCTATCTATTCAACTGTGTTGGACGTCTTCACTTTGGTATTCCACAGACTCCACGTGTCCATAAATGAGCCGTGTTAACCATCTCTCTCCTCCCCTCTTCTCTGCTCTCTACATCTCTCTCCACACAAGCCTGCACTTTCTCCTAAATTCCCTGACGTGTTTGTTGGAACAACTGTCCATCCCATTCACCAAACATGAAACCTGGGTCAATCCCTGATGCCACTTCCTCCTTTCTTCACATCCAGCCAGTGACATCTGAGCAGAGAACTGAATGACCAGGGGTCAGCTCTATGAAGATCTAGGGGAAGAGCTACAGCAGACATGAGACTGAGTTTTCACTTTCATAGTGATATGTTCTGAGCAAACTGGCCCAGAATTGGCTGCTTCCTACAAGCAGTAATGTTGAGAGGATCATTTACACAGGAAAGCACTTAAACAGATCAAATAAGTAAAGACATTGGCATAATTTTTTTGAGACCGAGTCTCACTCTGTCACCCAGGCTAGAGTGCAGTGGCGCGATCTCGGCTCACTGCAACCTCCATCTCTCGGGTTCAAGCAATTCTCCTGTCTCTGCCTCCAGAGTAGCTGAGATTACAGGCAAGTGCCACCACACCCAGCTAATTTTTGTATTTTTAGTAGCGACAAGGTTTCGCCATGTTGATCAGACTGGTCTTGAACTCCTGACCTCAGGTGATCTGCCCGGCTCGGCCTCCTAAATTGTTGGGATTACAGATGTGAGCCACCATACCTGGCCCATAGATTGTTTTTACTGACAACATTTTCAAACAAAATGCTGTCAGGTTGTCACTAAAAAATGGATCTTGGATTCTTTGCAGCTCCTCAAATTCCTTTTTGTTCTTTCTGTTAGTTCTTTGCTGGGGTGTTGGTGGGGGAAATGGGGGGCAGGTGGGATGGTGGGCACAGAATTTTCCTGACTAAGCCGAAGCTCTCCTGCCTCTTTTACTTGTTCTGAAGACTTTTGAATTTGAGATTAACAACACAACCATCTCCTCTTAAAAGTCTGTATAACTTTATCTTGCATATATTTTGTTATTAAATATGTCTTTTAGTAGAGAATGAGTAGGAAGACTTTGGTCTTTATAATATTGTTTTATGTGGGTTATATCCTGATTTTTAAAGTTAGAAACTCATAATTTTATGTAATTCTATGTAACTAAAAAGATTGATTTGTTTTTATAATCTATATTTGTATAAGTATGGGACTAGATTACACAAAACAACATTGATCACTGGAACTAAGAGCTTTCTGTTGACCACAGGCAAACAGCTCTTTCCAGTAGAAAAGAGCTGGGCTCCCTCACTGTTTCCTGGCACACGGTATGATATTGAGTTCCATGATTATGCATGTACCTTGGGTTACAACTCCCCTGGCGGCAGAACCTCTATTGTGTCCTTCTTTGTATTGCCCACAGAGCCTGTTGGTGACCTGCACACAGGAGCCCTCCAGTCAGTACTGATTGAATTACTCAAGGCTGCCTCTCTGCAAAGTTGAGGTAAGCAGCTGAGTTCAATGATGCTGGCTGCATTTTCAGCTGTTGGGGCTGCAGTAGCTAGGCAGGGGCTGCAGGCCCTTCTGGCTTTTTAGCCCTCCTGCTCACCCACCATTTACACAGTCTTCCTTTCAGAGCCCCCCTTTCTCCTCCTGCACTTCCTTGAATATTGACTGCCTCTCTGATTTCCCTCACTTTGTCTCTCCCAAATATTAGGGCTGTTTTTATGGTCTACTAATTCTGTGAGAATGAGGTACCTCTTCTGGGAGGCACTGCCACACTCAATGGCACTGCAAACAGGTTTTTATTGGCTCATCTCCAAGCTCTCCAAGTCATTCTGCCCTCATACTGATTATGAGACACCATCTGTTTATCTTGATTGCATAATAAATTGAGGACTCATAAATGTAGTTGACATCTAAATTAGATCCAAATCACAGTAAGAACAGGATAATGGTCTCCTTTGTCAGAGATGGATGAATAATTACTTTTATAGCTCTGGAAGAAAAATGGGTTATGCAAACAGATACTTCACCCAAATTGGTTTCCTGAGTGACTCTCCGTATGTTGATGTTTTTGCTCAGGGACAGGAACCTGCCTACCCTGTTTCAGGGAAAACCAGTAAAGAAATATAATCTGCTTTGGGAGGCTGAGGCGGATGGATCACGAGGTCAGGAGATTGAGACCATCCTGGCTAACATGGTGAAACCCCATCTCTACTAAAAATACAAAAAATTAGCCAGGTGTGGTGGTGGGCGCCTGTAGTCCCAGCTATTCTGGAGGCTGAGGCAGGAGAATGGCATGAACCTGGGAGGCGGATCTTGCAGTGAGCCCAGATCACGCCACTGCACTCCAGCCTGGGCAACAGAGCAAGACTCTGTCTCAAAAAAAAAAAAAAAAAAGAAATATAATCTGCCCAACCCAACAGTCAAATGTTAGCCACCAATGTCCTTGTGTTACCCTGCTTTCTGAGGGCCAGAAGAGATTTTCAAAGATTATGAGCACTAAAATAACAGTAAAAAAAAAAAAAAAAGCTAGTAACCTTGGCCTGTTGCCTAGTACAATATAGCTGATCAGAAGGAAATCACAAGGCAGTGGGACTGGGCTAAGGTGCAGCTTGTGAGTTCTCTAGGAATTGGGTGGGTTATTGCTTAAGGACAGTTCATCAATAGTTTTTTTTTTTTTTCTTTGAGATGGAGTCTCACACTGTTGCCTGGGCTAAAGTGCAGCGGTGCGATCTCGGCTCACTGCCATGTCCGCCTCCCAGGTTCAAGTGATTCTCCTGACTCAGCCTCCCGAGTAGCTGGGATTACAGGTGGCTGCCACCATGCCCGGCTAATTTTTTAAATTTTTAGTAGAGACGAGGTTTCACTATGTTTGCCAGGCTAGTCTCGAACGCCTGACCTCGTGATCCACCCGCCTCGGCACCCCAAAGTGCTGGTGCTAGGATTACAGGCGTGAGCCACCATGCCTGGCCTCATCAATAGTTTTAAAAGACCTGTTACAATTTCTGGCTAATTTGCTTTTACCGTTAATTCAGAATGCTTGTGATCCACAGGCTATAGTGAGTGAGTTGTCCCTGGCATCCCTTTTCCTTACATACGTGTTCCACTAGAAGCAAGAAAAACCACATACAGCTGCTCAGTCTGCAATACACCAACAGCACACGCACACAGGAGTCCTGTTTAGCTCACTTCCATTTCCTACGTGCACTGCTGCACACTTGACCTACACACTTGACATATGAAAGTGTCTCTGATCATTTAAACAACTCTACAAATGTGTATTATTACCCCCATTTTATACAGGAGGAAACTGAGGTTCCGTGTGGTTAGGTAACTTGCTTGGGTTTCCATAGAGGCAGAGGTAGAATTTGAACCCAGTACTGTTTAGCTCATGCCCTTTCTGGAACACTCTCTTGCCTCTCTATCTTTTCTTTTTGCTGCCTATGCTCAGATTGTTCTCTCTCTTATAGAATATATATATGTATATATATATATATATATATTTTTTTTTTTTTAGAGAGAGTCTCGTTCTGTCGCCCAGGCTGGAGTGCAGTGGCGCTATCTCGGCTCACTGCAAGCTCCGCCTCCCGGGTTCACGCCATTCTCCTGCCTCAGCCTCCCGAGTAGCTGGGACTACAGGGGCCCGCCACCACGCCCGGCTAATATTTTGTATTTTTAGTAGAGACGGGGTTTCACTGTGTTAGCCAGGATGGTCTCGATCTCCTGACCTCGTGATCCGCCCGCCTCAGCCTCCCAAAGTGCTGGGATTACAGGCGTGAGCCACCACGCCCAGCCAGAATATACTTTTCAATCTTCTCTTTCCCCTGTCAGAATCTTTATCAATCAAAACTTTTGTTTTGAAATACATATATGTATATATTTACAAACACATACAACTTAGGTTTACATCTATATTTATTTATATGCATAGACTTCTAGGTATTTATAGATAGATAGAGACAGATATAAATAAATAAATAAAATATGGAAAGATATACTCCTCAAATAGTAATGGTGGCTTTATCTGAACAGTAGAATACTTCGTGATTTTTATTTCCGTTTTTAAAAATATATTTATGAAACTAAATTTATATTGTTGCTATAATCACAAAACAATTGTTAAAACCTTTCACATCCTTTTAAGTTCACATGTCACTACCTGAATAGAATCTCTTCCCGGTCTCTAAATTAAAGCTCTCTGTCCCTCTTTTGAAACACACTCCCTTTTCCTAGTACTTGTATTTTCTTGAGTCACTTCTAGCATTTTGCTTTGTATTCTGTGTAGCCTCAACTTCCCAGGGCCCACTAACTCAGAGAGGGAAGAATACAACAGGCACAGTTAAAAATAAAAACAGGCTGGGTGCGGTGGCTCACACCTGTAATCCCAGCACTTTGGGAGGCCAAGGCAGGTGGACTACTTGAGGTCAGGAGTTCGAGACCAGCCTTGCCAACATGGTGAAACCCTGTCTCTACTGAAATGCAAAAATTACCCAGGCGTGGTGGTGCACGCCTGTAATCCCAGCCCAGCTACTTGGGAGGTGGAGGCAGGATTGCACCACTGCACTGCAGCCTGGGTGACAGAGCAAGACTCCATCTCAAAAAAAAAAAGAATAAAACCAGTAACAGAATAATTGTTATTCCAATCTGCCCCCCTTCCCCAATCATGAAAGCTAGGATCTTTTTGCTGTATCCACCAGATCTCAGGCTTGTGTCTCTTCCCCTCTCTGTAGTCTTGGCTGTGTGTCCACCACAACACTGTTCCTTTGATGTGAGTCAATCATTACGCTCACTCCAGTGTTTGTTTTTGCATGATGCTGTCCCCTTCCTTTCACTTGGTTCTAGGCTAAGCCCCATTATTCCACCAGGCCCCACATGGTCTAGGCTGTGCCTCCTGTCTTCACTTTGCTGAAATGGCGGGACAGTCTTCTCCTATCCAGGTTTCACTTTAAAAAAGTTATCCCTTCCTCTTGTTTTCTTCATCTCCGATAAAGCCTAGCATGGAGTGACTTTTGCGTTTGAGTTTTTCCTTTTGTTTCTTACAGCATCCCCTCCCCTGCCACCTTGTCTAGGGGAATTTGTACTGAACTTGGTCAGGAGTCAGAGTAATCTGTCTCAATATCTCCCTTTCCTCAATCAGGGGCTCCAGACAAAAGGATGCTCAACTGCTTTCTCTCCTGTCTGGGAGATCAGGGTGTGACCTTCATTCTATAATTTATTCAAGTGTCTCTCTCCTGTGTAGCCTGTCAGCCTTCGTGTCTCCAGTCATTCTCTTCCTAGACAGACTTGTCTGGGATGTTCAGAACTGGAAGTTTGGTGGCTTGCCCTGACATGTCCAATACTCAGTAAGCAAGCAGAACTTACCCTCTTTGGGCTCTCTGCACTGTGTGCTCTTCTAAGCCATGCAATCAACTTCTAAGACCATAAGAGGGGAGCTAAGCACCATTCAGCTTTGTATATGCCCTGAGGGAACTGACACAGTTGCATAGGATGGCAAGAAACCTATACATTTTTGCGGAATGAATTAATAAAATCTATTGACTTTTTTGCTCTGCTTTTCTCCCTTAACATTATTGCAGCAAGCAATCAAATAAAGGTAATTAGTCCCAGTTTGTTCTACACTAAGTATATCACACTGTGATTCTGATTCCATAACTTAGATCTGAGTTTTAGAACACTGAGACGATCACAGTCATCCCTTCATATCCACAGGGGATTGGTTTCACATCTGACCTCATGTGATAGGTTGCAGTCAAAACCCAGTCAAAACTTTGTTTCATGCACAAAATTATTGTATGAAGTTAACTTCAGACTATGTGTATGAGGTGTATATGAAACATAAATAAATGTGTTTAAACTTGGGTCTCATCCCATAGATATCTCATTATTTATATTTTGAAATATTTCAAAATCCAGGAAATTCTGAAATCCAAAACACTTCTGGTGCCAAGCATTTTGAATAAGGGATACTCAACCTATAATACCTAATATAATGTAAATGCTATGTAAATAGTTGTTATACTGTATTTTAAAAAATTTGTATTTTTTTATTGCTGTATTGTTATTTTTAAATTTTTTAAAAAAATATTTTCAGTCCTTTGTTGGTTGAATCCATGGATTTGGAACCCATATGAATACAGAGGGCTGACTATATACATAAAATTCGGCCTCTTAAATTATGCAATTTAATATAACCACAAAGTTGCACACTCATCACACTGTCTAAAATCAGAACAGTTTTCATCATGCCAAACATGAGTGACACACATTAGCTGTCACTTCCATCTCCACACCTTCCCCCTGCCCTATGAATCTATTTTGGGTATTTGCCTATTCTGGACATTTCATATAAATGGAATCGTACAATATATGGATTTTGTATCAGATTTCTTTTACATTGTATAATGTTTTCAAGGTTCATCCATGTCATAGCATGTATCGATACTTTATTCCTTTTAAATGGCTGAATAATATTTCACTGCATGGATATACCACACTTTGCTTATCCATTCATCCATTGGTAGACATTTGGGTTGTTTCCAATTTTGGGCCATCATGAATAATGTTGGGAACATTTGTGTATATGTGTTTTCCTAGGGACATATGATTTCAATTTTCTTGGGCATATACCAGACCATATGTTTAAGTTCTTAAGGAATTACCAAAATTGTTTTCCAGTGTGGCTGTGCCATTTTACATTCACAGCAGCAATGTATGAGGGTTCCAGTTTCTCCATGTTTCTCTTTTTGAATTATAGCCATCCCAATGGATGTGAAGTGGAAAATCAATTGGCCATGGATACCTGGGTTTATTTATGGACTCTCAGTTCTATTCGATTGATCTATATGACTATTCTGATATCAGTACTACACAGTCTTGATTACTGTGACTTTGTAGTAAGTTTTGAAAAAAGAAGTGTGAGTCCAACTTTGTCCTTTTTCAAAGTTGTTTTGGCTATTCTGGGTTCCTTGCATTTCCATGCGAATTTTATAATAAGCATGTCTGTTTCTGTAGAAAATGCAGTTGCAACTTTGATTGGGATTGTGTTGAATCTGTAGATCAATGAAGGGAGTACATCCCTCTTAACAACCTTTAGTCTTCCAATCCGTGAACACGAAATGTATTCCACCTACTTAGGTCTACTTTAATTTCTTTCCATGATGTTTTACAGTTTTTAGTGTATAGGCCTTGCACTTCATTTGTTAAATTTATTCTTAGGTATCTTATTTTTTCTATGTTATCGTAGATATAATAGTTTTCTTAATTTCTTTTTAGTATATAGAAATACAGTTGCTTTTTGTATATTGATCTTGTATCCTGAATGTTGCTGAGATAACTTGTTAGCTCTGATGTGTGTGTGTGTGTGTGCGTGTGTGTGTGTGTGTATTTCTTAGGATTTTCTATATACAAAATCATGTAATCTGCCAATAGAGGAAATTTCACTGCTTCCTTTCCAGTGCAAATGCTTTTTATTTTTCTTGCACAACTGCTCTGACTAGAAATGCCAGTACAATGTCAAATAAAAGTGGTGAAAGTGGGCATCTTTGTTTTGTTTGTGATCTGAGGTAGGGAGGGGGAAGATTTCAGTCTTTTACCATTAAGTGTGATGTTAGCTCTGGGTTTTTTTTTTGTTTGTTTGTTTGTTTGTAGATACCATTAATCAGGTTGAGGATGTTCCCTAGTTTATTGAATTTTTTTTTTTTTCAATCAGGAAAGGTGGTGAAGATTACCAAATGTTCTTTCTGCATCTGTTAAGGTGATCATGTGGTTTTTGTCCTTTATTCTTTTCATATGTTGTCTTACATTGTTTGAGTTTCGGATGTTGAACGGTTTAACCTTGCATGCCTGGCAAATAGCTTAACTAGTCATGGTGTATAACCCGTTATATCTGTAGTTGGATTTGGGTTGTTAGTATGTTGTTTAGGGAGTTGTGTGTGTCTGAGAATCTATATATGGTCCATAAGGGATATTGGTGTGTAGGGTTCTTTTCTTGTGATGTCTTTGTTGGGTTTTTGTATCAGAGTAATACTGGACTCATAGAATGAGTTGGGAAATGTTTCTTCCCCTTCTGTTTTTTGAAAGAGTTTGAGAGGATTAGTGGTAATTCTTTAAACATTTGGTAGAATTTACCAGTGAAGTCATCTGGTTCTGGGCTTTTCTTTGTGGGACATTTTTTGATTACTAATGAAATTCCTTTCTTTGTTATAGGTCTATTCAGATTTTCTTTTTCCTCTTGAGGGAGTTTTGGTAGTTTATGTCTTTCTAGAAATTTGTTCATATGAATTATCTAATTTATTGGCATACAGATGTTCATAGTATTTTCTTATAATCTTTTTTTCTATAGTGATTCTCTCTCTTTTATTTCTGATTTTAGCGATTAGAGTCTTCTCCCTTTTTTCTTAGTCAATTAGTTAAAAGTTTGTCAGTTTTGCTGATGTTTTCCAAGAACAACCTTTGGTTTTGTTGATTTTCTCTATTGTATTCATATTCTCTCATTCATTTGTACTCCAATATTTATTTTGCCTTTATTTTTGCTTGCTTTCAGTTTAGTTTGCCCTTCTTTTTCCAGAATCATAGGCGAAAAGTTAGTTTACTGAATTGGGGTCTCTTTTTAAAAATATCTGTATTCATATTTCTCTCTAAGCATTGCTTTTACTATGTCCCATAAGTTTGGTACATTTTATTTTTGTTTTCATTCATCTCAAAGTATTTTCTAATCTCCCTTGTGATTTCTTCTTTGACCCATTGGTTATTTAGGAGTGTGTTGTTTAATTTCCACATGGTTTTGAATTCCCCAAATTTTTCCTTCTGTTATTGATTAATTCCATTATGGTTGGAGAAGATATTATATATGGTTTCAGTTCTTCTGAATGCATTGAGACTTGTTATATGGCCTAACATATTCTCTGTCCTGGAGAATGCTGTATGTGCACCTGAGAAGAACATGTATTTTGCAGTTGTTGGGTGGAGTGTCTTACTTATATCAGTTTTAGGTATTCACTTTTCACCTGGTTAAACATTATTCATTCTTTGAGTCACAGGTCCAAAGGATTTCTTGTGTCAAATATTTCTTAATCCATCTCCCTAAGTAAAATGTAGTTTCTTCATTTGAATTTCTATAATTCTGCCAACACCTATAACTGTATTATAACTTTTATTCCAATTCAATCTTTCTAAATTCTGATGTTATGGGTTTCTTTGTGCAGAGCCATGTTGTAACTGTATCTCCATATCACTGAAACCTTACTTCTAGTGGTAACTTTAAAGCATGTCATCGAAAGGCTGAAAGAATCTGCTGGTTATTGAGCACTTTGTCAATCCAGAGCCATAAACTACCTACAATGGATTATGGATAAGGAGAAGCAAGGCAGTGTACTCTGCCTCTGGGGAACCTACATTTTAGTTAAGAGGTCTACGAGATACCAATGTAGGAAACCTTGAAGACAAGATTTGACCAAGTGCCAAGATGAAGGCACTAGGGGATTGGACTTGTTCACTTTGTCTCTCTCCCCATGCGTGGGAAAGAGGCTTGTGGAATTGTGAGGCTGGAACAGCCCTCAGGGTTTCTGATTTCTAGTCATCATCCAGCCTGTGCGTGGACACTCTCACCCACAGGGAGACGCCCCCACACTCCCATTTAGGACTTGTTGATGGTTGTTTGCTAACTTTGGGCAGAGCAGGAAAAATGAATTGCCCTTTAGCTACCACACACCCTTCAGTCTTCTCCATAAAATAAACCATAAGCCTGCAAAATCATGTGTAAAGTCAACAGGGAAAGGAAAGAGCTGTAGTCATAAATTCTAATCCCAGGAGGATATGTCAAAGGATGCTTGCATTATATATATATATATATATTTTTTTTTTTCTTTTCTTTTCTGAGACAGAGTCTTGCTCTGTCACCCAGGCTGGAGTGCAGTGGTGCAATCTCTGCTCACTGCAACCTCTGCCTCCAGGGTTCAAGTCATTCTCCTGCCTCAGCCTCCCAAGTAGCTGGGATTACAGATGCCTGCCACCACGCCCAGCTGATTTTTGTATTTTTTAGTAGAGATGGGGTTTCACTATGTTGGTCAGGCTAGCCTTGAACTCCTGACCTCAGGTGATCCACCTGCCTTGGCCTCCCAAAGTGTTAGGATTACAGGCGTGAGCCACCGCGCCTGGCCAGCTTGCATTATATTTTGATTTCAGATAAGGAAAGTCAGATCAAGTGACTGTGAGAAGGTCACTTCTTTCTTCTCCCTTCCTTCCTTCCACAATGCAGCCCCTAAAAGTGGCAACATCTTGTTTTAAGGGGAACCAAAAGGAATGTTTTCTGAGACTTATTATTCTCCTAGTGCCTACCTGTCTGTGAATGTTCTGGGAAGGTCTGAGGATGAGATTTGGAGATATGGAGATTTGGAGAGGCGAATTCATCTCACATGCCAGTTAGACACTTTATTCTGTCTAATTCAGGACAAAGACTGATGATTTGGGGGGCTAATCGGGATTCTTTTCAAGAATACAGTGTGATGAAGAAGGTTATCAAGACAGACTGCAAACTCTTTTCTCTAGTAACCTCTGAAAATAGAATCATAATGTGAAGTACAATACCTGCAATTATGGTAGCACACATTAAATGAAATAGGAGGATAATATAAGAGCAGGCCCATAGTTGTATATATTAGTGGACTAAATGAGTGATATCTTTATTGTGATCATCATGGTCACATTTATTGACAGTCAGTTTAGGGCAAAACACTCCTGGGAGAGGGGAGCATCAAGCCATCTGAAATTGGAAGGAATTGAAGAGTTAGAAAAGGAACAGAGCAGGTGTCCTGGTATAGAGTGGACTTGAACAGGGTGAAAGAATGGGCGATCTTTGGATGGAGAGAAGGGGAGAAGAAAATGAGGGTGAGTAAAAGGCCACAGAGGTTGGAATGTGTAAGATACACATTTCATCAATGCAAAAATACCAGAAGGTGGCAAACCTGGACTTTGGTAGAGGCATGGCACAGGAAAATTGCTGTTCATAAGTCCACATAGGTGTGTCAGCTTCCAAACAATATTAGCTCACTAGATGCACATGAATTATCCACATTACTCTGTTCCAGGCAATAGCCCCTATTGAGCTAGTGACAAAGGTAAACCATCTCTGACTCATCAGAAATTCTCTTCCCAAAGAGGTGAGGGAAGAAAATGGGAGTGGTAGGCCAGGAATGAGGGGCAATTCTGGTTGGCCCAGGGTGAGTCACTTTCCCTAATGTTCCTACCAGGAGATCAGGCCATGAGCTCTTGGCTCTGCTGCTCATTCTTGTCAACTTTCCCCCATATTCTAGCTCCCTCGGGTCACTCATCCTATCACTTTTCCGATAGGGCCGTGGAGTTGTACCCTCTCTAATTTTATAGATAGGGACCCTGTGGCCTAAAGAGGATTGGGGCTTGCCCTTCTTCCTGTAGCACAGTTGGGACTAGGAGAGGGACCTCTTGACCATCAACCCCTTGTATCTGCACTCTGTCCTCTGCCATGTGACGTAACTCTTTTAGTCTTCATGCCAACTGAGAGGCAAATGAGACACAAAACAGAACATGGGAAAACTTGAAGGGGCTGTACCTTGACTGCAAAGGGCACCGGGGTACATGCGTAGAGGCAAGAAGAGTTTAGGGGCAGCAGGTCATCCTACATGACCCTATTCTCAAAAGAAAATCAGCCCCCATAATCCAGTTTCAGGTCTCATATTCCAAAACCTAAACTCTGAACTAACAAACATTGTGATTCTTTCATAGATGTCTAATATTTACTAAACAAATATTGGGACTTGTTTTCAAATTTTTGTTTTCAATACCCTCTTTCAAATGCCCCTTATAACAGGGTTCATATTTCTCTTCCTGAATGTTATGAGGCTTCCTCTTTCCTGCCTAACTGTCCCAAGGCCTCTCCTCCTCCAATGACCATGTGGCAATCATAGAGGGGGTCTTAGATAGTATTCCTGTATCAAAGTAAGTATGTCTAAGGAATTGGAGGATGCTGGTCGTTAGCCTCTGATTGATAAGCACTTCTTATTTATTTAATTTTTTTTTTTAATAGAGATGGGGGTTTCACCCTCTTGGTCAGGTTGGTCTTGAACTCCTGGCCTCAAGTTATCTCCCTGCCTCAGCCTCCCAAAGGGCTGAGATTACAGGCATGAGCCACCACGCCCAGCCTTTGATTGATAAACTCTTCTTTCCTCTTCCTTCATTCTGTAATGCAACCCCTAAAAGTGGCAAAATCTTGTTTTAAAATTTTGTCTGTCCCCTCCCCCAAATTTGGCATATTGAAAACAAGATATGGAGCAATAGTGACTCTGAGAGGAGAAGAGGTGTAGTGCAGGACACAAGAAGCTCCCCGCTGGTGAAATCCTGTAATGTGTTTCTTTCAAGTCCCCCTCCCTGCCTTTGTCTCCTGGTGATGAGGTGTAAGTTCTGCCTTTTTTCTTTTCTTTTTTTTTTATTTTCAGAAAGTCTTTGTTGCTTCAGGCAAGCATCAGAAACTGAATCTGCTGGGCTGTTGGTTGGACTGTGTGGCCTCTCTTTATCCCTCTCTTCCCAGACCCCTCAAAATCAGGTGCATTCTATATCCCCTTAGGCTAGATAGACATTCTATGGATGCTCCGGTCTGCATGAGGAAGGGAACTCCAACCTCCCCCAAGTCAGTTAATTTTAAACATTTTGGTCTTTTTTTCTGTATAATTTGGGATTGGTGTACCAGAAATGACTAAAAACCTGTGGTTTTCTGAGAGTGATCCTGGGACTATAATTTTCTGAAATTAAACTTCAGGCAAAAAAAAAAAAAAAAGAGAGAGAAGAAAAGAAAAAGAAAAACAGAAACTCTCATCATGGCCAGATGGAGCCAGAGATTTGTGAGAAGACGAGGCTTAAAGAGTAAAAGGCTATCAGTGTGCGAGATGAGTTGAAAAACAAAAAATAAAAGGTGAAATCCGAGACTGCCACGCTCGCCTAGGAGAAGTTGCAAAACCTCCTTAGTGATGTTGGGAAAATTCTTTTCAGTGAAAAGTCTCTTATGGACCTGTTAAAAATATCCCAAGAGCAAAACAGCAGACCCCCCACCTTTAAAGGAGGTGTACCTTTTGTCACTTAATGCCTGCCTGTTTCAAATCCAACCTTCATTGCTTTGTGATGTTAAAACATTTCTTCTTTGCCAGCTGGCATGATGCTAAACTTTATCAGCAGGGGGCGCTGGAGGGCTAATTTCATTGGCCAATGGCAGTGGTTTCTTGCCCTCCAGCTTCAGTTGCCCAGGATGCTGCTGGCCAGTTTTGACCCATAGTTTCCTGCCTGCTAGCCCCAGCTGCTGAGTGTGGATGAGCTCCATCTAGGGCAACCCAGTTGAACATCTGTGCCATCCAGTAGCTGCAATCGCACCCTCTCAAAGGAGGTCTGCATCCTAGCTTTGGGGCAGGGCTCCCTTCTCTTCCAAATTAGTACTTTTGTAAGTAGTCTCCCTCTGCCTAGGATGTTCTTTAGAGTTCTCTTCAATTCCCTTGTAGTAGTTACTTCTCTTCAAATAGTCAATACATCTTTATATTAAACTTTCCCTGTTCAACTTACTGTGGTTACTGTCTCCTGACTCTCCTTTCATGGACCATGATGCCAAAAATGCAATTACTAGTAGGTGAAAGGTTTGATAGTTTCAAAATCAAGTGAACATAGGGAAATACATGGGCCTTAATATCACTAGAAATTTAAAGAGGCAGAACCAATTTATTCAGCCAGAAATTATGTCTATGAATTTTGTACTTAGAATTGGTATTAAATCATTATATGGTTTAATGGTAGTGAAATGAAACACAAAACTTTGGAGACTGAGATTTTTGGAAAGATAGAGATGACCCTCCCCTTTCCTCTAGTGGCAACTGCACCAAGAACAGCCTAATACCAGAAAGCCTCCATCTCTTAAGATGTCATGACCCTTAATTGTTAGAAATTCATTGCCATCAGGCTAGGCATGGTGGCTCATGCCTGTAATCCCAGCACTTTGGGAGGCTGAGGTGGGCAGATCACTTGAGTCCAGGAATTTGAGACCAGCTAGGCCAACACAGTGAGGACCTGTCTCTAATAAAAATACAAAAATTGGCTGGGTGTAGTGGTGGGCACCTGTAATCCCAGCTACTCAGGAGGCTGAGGCATAAGAATCGCTTGAACTGGGGAGGCGGAGGTTGCAGTGAGCTGAGATTGCGCCACTGCACTCCAGCCTGGGTGACTGGGCAACAGAGCAATACTCTGTCTCAAAAAAAGAATAAAAAAAAAAGAAAGAAAAAGAAAAAGAAAATGTAGTGCTATCAAATTAAGAAAATGCAAAAACCTGCACCAGTTCATCTATCAGATTAGGGCACTCCGTCACCGCATACGGAACGCACAGCAATGAAATACTCTAGACCAGTGCTGTCCAATAAAAACAGGTGAGCCACCATATGATCCATATGTGTCATTTTAATTTTTTTTTTGAGACAGAGTCTCACTGTCGACCAGGCTGGAGTGTAGTGGCATGATCATGGCTCACTGCAGCCTCAACTTCCTAGGCTCAAGCGATTCTCCCACCTTAGCCTCCTGAGTAGCTGGGACTACAGGCGCATGCCACCACACCTGGCTAATTTTTCTATTTTTATTTTTTTGAGATAGGGTCTGACTCTGTTGCCCAGGCTGGAGTACAGTGGCACAATCTCAGCTCACTACAACCTCTGCCTCCTGGGCTTAAGTGATCCTCCCACCTCAGCCTCCCGAGTAGCTGGGACTTCAGGCATGTGCCACCACACCCAGCTAATTTTTGTGTTTTTTGTAGAGATGAAGTTTCTCCACATTGCCTAGGCTAGTCTTGAACTCCTGGGCTCAAGCGATCTGCCCGCCTTGGCCTCCCAAAGTGCTGGGATTACAGGCATGAGCCACTGTGCTTGGGTTAATTTATAAATTTTTTTGTAGAGATGAGGGCTCACTAAGTTGCCCAGCCTTAAATTTTCTAATAGTCAACATTAAAGCCCTAAAGAGAAACAAGTGAAATTAATTTGAATGATGTATTTATTTAACCCAAAATATAAACAAATTATCTCAAGATGTAATCAACATAACAATGAGATATTATGTTTATTTTTATTTTTTATTTTTTAAAGTATTTTTTATTTCAATAGGTTTTGGGGGAACAGATAGTGTTTGATTACATGCATAAGTTCTTTAGTGGTGATTTCTGAGATTTTGGTGCACCCATCACCCGAGCAGTGTACACTATACAATTATTAATTATTAGTGAGATATTTTACATTCCGTTATTTGTACTGTCTTTGAAATCTGACATGTGCTTTATGCTTGTACTTCTCAGTTCAGACTAGTCACATTTCAGGTGCTTCATGGCCAAATATGGCTAGTGACTACTGTACGGCCCAGTTCTAGAATAGGATTTGACCACACATACTACTTAATGGGAATGACGATTTGAGAGATCATTTAAAAAAACAAACTGCATTACAAAACCAGACTTCTGTGGCTTTATTGATCATATTCATATTGTATTTTAAGACCATTTTCTTTTATTGGATACAGATAAACATATTAGTGATTATGTGTGTTTTTTTAGAAATCCAGATTTTCAACCCTGTGTTGAGCAAGTCTTACAAGAGCAATTTTTTCAACAGGATGTGTTCACTTTGTGTCTCTGTGTCACATTTTGGTAATTCATGCAATATTTCAAACATTTTCATTGTTTTTATTTTTATTTTTTTTGAGACAGAGTTTCGCTCTTGTTGCCCAGGCTGGAGTGCAGTGGTGCGATCTTGGCTCACCATAACCTCCACCTTCCAGGTTCAAGCAATTCTCCTGCCTCAGCCTCCCGAGTAGCTGGGATTACAGGCATGTGCCTCCACGCCCGGCTAATTTTGTATTTTTAGTAGAGATGGGGTTTTGCCATGTTGGTCAGGGTGGTCTCGAACTCCCGACCTCAGGTGATCCACCTGCCTCGGCCTCCCAAAGTGCCGGGATTACAGGCGTGAGCCACTGTGCCCAGCCACATTATCATTATTATACCTGCTATGGTGATCTGTGATCAATGATCTTTGATGTTACTATGCAATTGTTTTGGGTGTCCATATAAGACGAGAACCTAATGGATAAATGTTGTGTGTTTTCTTTTTTTTGGTAGGGAAGACAGGGTCTCACTCTGTTGCTTAGACTACAGTACAGTCACACGATCATGCCTCACTGCATCCTTGACATCCTGGGCTCAAGTGATCCACCCACCTCAGCCCCACAAATATGTAGGACTATAGACTCGAGCCACCACGTCTGGGTAATTTTTTTTATTTTAATTTTTTAATTAATTAATTAATTTATTTATTTACTTATTTTGAGATGGAGTCTCACTCTGTCGCCAGGCTGCAGTACAATGGTGTGATCTCGGCTCACTGCAACCTCCACCTCTCGGGTTCAAGTGATTCTTCTGCCTCAGCCTCCTGAGTAGCTGGGACTACAGGTGCGCACCACCATGCCCAGCTAATTTTTTGTATTTTTAGTAGAGATGGGGTTTCACCATGTTGGCCAGGATGGTCTCGATCTCTTGACCTCGTGATCCACCTGCCTTGGCCTCCCAAAGTGCTGGGATTACAGGCATGAGCCACTGTGCCCGGGCAAATTTTTTTTTTTATTATTATTTTTTGAGACAGTTTCTCACTCTGCTACCCAGGCTGGAGTGCCAGTGGCCCGATCTCGGCTCACTGCAGCCTCTGCCTCCCAGGTTGAAGTGATCCTCCTGCCTCAGCTTCCCGAGTAGCTGGAACTGCAGGCACGCACCACCACCCTTGGCTAATTTTTGCACTTTTTTGGTAGAGATGGGGTTTTGCCTTGTTGGTCTTGAACTCCTAGGCTCAAGCGATCCACCCAACTCGGTCTCCCAAAGTGCTGGGATTACAAGCATGAGCCAGCACGATCGGCCTGAATTTCTTGATGTTTTCCTTCACTGTTTGGGCATTTAGGACCTTGTTAAAGAAGGCCTTTTGTCTCCAGAGCTCATGAAGATGCTCTCCCATAGCATCTTCTAGGTTTTAAAACATTCAGAGCTTATTTGCTGTGTGGTGTTGGTGAGGGTTCTAATTTTTCTCCCTGCAACCCAGATAACCAGGGTCACCCAGTTAACAGAGCTTTAGAGTCCACGTTGCTTTCCGTTGCTCATACCTTCACTGACTGCTCTGTTCATCTGCCTATCTCAGAATCACACCCTTTCTCCAGGACCACTCTTCTTCTGCTGGAAGTACGTTCTTCAGTGAGTTCCTTGAGTCTCACTCTCCTGAGTTTCGTGTTGTGATAAATTCTGTTTCCCATCTGGAAATGCCCTTTACCGTGAGCAGATTCTTGAACAACCATCAATTTCAACTCCTGATTCTAATTTGATGGTGAAGAGTCCCAAGTCACACTCACTGTATCCCATGGCTTCCGGCTCCCACTGTGGCCACTACGAAGTCTACTCTCAGTCTCAGCGTCTGCTCTCTGTAATCTGTGCTTTTTCCTTGGCTTCATTAAAGATCTTCTCTTTGCCTTTGATGTGCTGCAATTTCATTATGATATGGGTGTGGATTTCTGTGCTTCCTGATTCTGCGTATTCAACCTCCACTGAAATGGGTGACTCATGGTTCCCAGGTCCCTCCTTCCTCCTTCTGCCCACCCGAGCCTGGGCATCTTACTGTGGGGTACAGTTGGGTGAAGGAGCATCATAGAAACACCCTAGAAGAGATGATTGGTGCATTAGAAGCTGTCTGCCAGGTCTGAGTTGTGTTATGCTTATTCTCTGGGTAGTCTGAGGCAACCCCTGAGAAAGGCAGGTATTACTACAGTCAGAAGAACTGCTCCAGGAATGCATTCCTCCCCAGAAAAATCTCATATCTAAACTGAGAGTAATTCACGTATTATGGAACAATTTTCCAAACATATATATAAATTACAAACCACACCTCTCTCCCACCTCCAAAGTTGTGATGAGATAGAAGCAAAACTATAGCACCAGCAAAACTAAATAAAACTTTGTAATAAGGCTTTAAGTGCCCTGAATCTCTTCCAAGGATCAAGATGAACCCTAGAGCTGCAATTCCACAATCCACCAGATCCTGGGACTCAGGCCATATCAACATGGTTATCTAGCTGGCATTCCAACCCCAAGAGGTTTCTTACTTGTCTGTTGCTTTCTTATTATCAAGTCCTCACTTAGGTTCTGTGTTCCTTTGCAGCCCAGACCACCCTAGACTCCATACGGCACCTCTATTCCAGCAGTATACCAGGGTCTATTAAAAGAAATCCAGAGAAACAACTCAGATGGAAAGGGCCCTGTGGCGTTCTGTTGACCATTGTCATGACTCTGTGGGGCTCTAGACCATTCTTGAGGATACGAGGGTGACAAGCCACAAGGTGCACAACCAGCAGTGCACAAGGTGAACTTGAATACAATTCAGAGTCTGCCAAAGCCCTGCGGCAGTTTTAGCCAAGAAAGGAAAGGGAGTTACTGTGTGGCATTCAAGATGGACTGAGTGAAGACTACAGATAAGTTTCCTAGGACTGTGTGGAGATGCCAGATAAATAACCTCAGGACTAGTGTGTGAAATCAGCTGGGCTAATACTGACTGCTGGACTCTTAAGTCATCATCTTGCTTACTGTCATAGTTTACTGGTGCCTACCAGGAAGGTCCTTCTTCCCCACCTCTGATCACCGTGTTTCTCTTTCAAATGTCTTTTGCAGTGGTTGTCTGACAACTCAATGGTTGGTGTAACACAGGATTTGGCATCTTCCTTAAAGTTATCTGATTGTGTTTATTTCAACCTTGGGACATAATGTGCAAGACCCTAGGATGCTGGAAACATGGCTCTATCCAAGCCCCGAAGGCCTGAGAACCAGGGAAACGGATGGTGTAACTGTCAGTCTAAGGCCAAAGACCTGAGAAGCATGGGGGCCACTGGTATTAAGTCCTGGAGTCCAGGGGCTGGGGAGCCTGAAGTTTTTTTTTTGGAAGATTGGGTTTCACTCTGTCGCCTAGGCTGGAGTGTAGTGGTGCAATCTCAGCTCACTGCAGCTTCACTCTCACAGGCTCAAGTGATCCTCCCACCTCAACCTCCGGAGTAGCTGGGACTACAGGTGCATGCCACCATGCCTGACTAATTTTTGAATATATATATATTTAGAGATGGGGTCTCACTGTGTTGCCCAGGCTGTTCTCAAACTCCTGGGCTTAAGAAGTCCTCTCTTCTCAGCCTCCCAAAGTGTTGGGATTAGAGGCATGAGCCACTGCGACCAGCTGGGAGCCTGCAGTTCTGACAGGAGACTAAGAGTGTATTCCAGCTCCAGCAGATAGATGGATGCAGACCACCTTTTCTCTGTTTTTGTTATCTCCAGGTCCCTGGCAGATTGGATGGTGCCCGCCCACATTAGTCCACTCATACTCTCATGCTGATCACCTCCGGAAACACCTTCACAAACACACCCCACAATAATGCTTTATGAGGTTTCTAGGTATTCCTTAACTCAGTCAAGTTGACATCTAAAATTAACTGTCACACTATTAAATATACGCTGTAGGCAATACATCTATAAAAGGGAGTATACAAAGAGGAAATCAGCCCCCATCTCCCTGGACTTCCATGCCATTTATTTTGAAAGTTAAATTCTGAATTAGCAGAAATCCTTAACATTTGACTTTATGTACAGAAATATGACCCTCTTTATGTATTTTCAGTGTTTACTGGACACTGAAGATACATAAATTTATATTATCAGAAACCTCTTTCAAATAGCCTTCCAAGGTTTGCTAATACAGACTCATCAATCATAGGCCTAAAAGTAAAACCTAAAATTATAAAATTTCTAGGAGAAAACATAAGAGAAAAAAAATCTTTATGACATTAGGGTAAGCAAAGATTTCTTAGTTAAGACACCAAAAGCATAATCCATAAAAGAAAAAGTCAATTACTTGGACTTCACCAAAATTAAGAATGTGTGCTCTTCAAAAGACACTAAGAGAATAAAACACAAGACACAGACTAGGAGAAAATATTTGCAAATCATATATCTGATAAAAGACTTTTTATAAAGGATATGGAAATAATCCTCTGAACTCAATAGTAAGAAAACAGCCCAATTTTGTAAAAAATGGGCAAAATATGTGAAAAAACACTTTCATTGAAGAAGGTATAGGGATGTCAAGGAAGCATATGAAAATATGTTCAATGTCATTAGTTCATAAGGAAATGCAAACTGAAACCACAATGAGATACTACTTCACATTCATTATAATGGCTAAAAGTAAAAAGACTGACCATACCAAGAACTTAGGAGAATGTGAAACAATTGTAACTCTCATATTTTGTGGGTGGAAATGCAAAAATGGTATGGTCACTTTTGGAAAAACAGTTTGACTGGTTTCTTACACAGTTAAGTATACGCTTACCATTCAACATAGTCACTCTATTCCTAAGTATTTACCCAAGTGAAATGAAAACCTATGTTCACACAAAGATCTGCACGTGAATGTTTGTGGCAGATTTATTTGTTGATTACAAAAAAACTGGAGACAAACCAAATGTCCCTCAGCTACAGAATGGATTAAACTGTGGTGCATCTGTAAATGTTGCTAGAGGGAATGTAATTTGCTGCAGACACTTTGAAAAACTGTTTGGTAGTATTTGCCAAAGTCAAATGTTCTCGAAACATACCCAACAGAAAAGGCTTGAATAAGAATGCTCATAGCAGCACATTTGTAATAACTCTGGAATAAAGAGTCTGACTCAATTTTTGATGTTTTACTGTGACAGCTTTCAAGCCCCATCACTCCCCTTTCTCATTTTCTCCACACCTGGACATGCCTACAGGTAGCTCATGGTGCTCCCTTCCTTGGTGCAGACGGGCAGTTCAAACCACACAAACTCCAGCCTGTGGGAGAGGGATCCTTCATCCTGGACGCGCCTGCCCTCTGCCCAGCCACTATAAAAACCAGAGCCACGTGCCCCTTCTTTTGCTTGAGTGTGGGCCCTGCTGTCCCCAGAAAGCCTCATTACGTGAGTAGTAACTCTTTTCAAATCCTCCTGATGAATGTGTGGCATCATCAGTCTGGAGCTCCGAATCAATCTTGGGTGGTTTGAAGGGCTGATAACTCCCATCAACAGTGCAGCAGCAAAGCAAACCCCAAATTGGAAACTACTCAAATGCCAAGGCAATAGATGAGGATACAAATACATTTTTTGCATATTTGCCCAATGGAGCCCTTGAAGCAGTGAGAATGAATGAACTGCAACTGCACGTCATCTCGCAAACATAATGTTGAACAAATGAAACCAACACAAAAGAATATATTCTATACGACCGATTAGCATTTTTAGAAGCTAACTTGTAATGTTAGAAGTCAGGAGAGTTGCTACCATACTTAGGGTGGTAGGTTACTGGAAAGGCGCACAAAGTGAGAACTTTTTGGTACATCAGGCTGTATTTGAAAAGATAAAAATAAATCTGAGTGAGATGGGAGAGGCAGGAGAGGATGATCGGATGCTCCAGCTCTCTGAGTGAAGTTCTGACTCTGCCCTGTTGGGCTGCGGTGTTTAGAATGTGAACCAGTCCCATCCAGTGGACAAATGTAGAAGTGCATGTAAAGGCTTAAAATATAATAGCAAGATATCTGGTCTGTCTTGGGAGTCTCTGATAGTCGCAGCTAATTTTGGGTGTGGGTGCAGATCCTGGGCTCAGAAATGAAATAGAGCAGGCCGGGCGCGGTGGCTCACGCCTGTAATCCCAGCACTTTGGGAAGCCGAGGCGGGTGGATCACGAGGTCAAGAGATTGAGACCATCCTGGCCAACATGGTGAAACCCCGTCTCTACTAAAAATACAAAAAAAATTAGCCGGGCGTGGTAGCTGGCGCCTGTAGTCCCAGCTACTCGGGAGACTGAGGCAGGAGAATGGCGTGAACCCGGGAGGCGGAGCTTGCAGTGAGCTGAGATCGCGCCAATGCACACCAGCCTGGGCGACAGAGCGAGACTCCGTCTCAAAAAAAAAAAAAAAAAAAAAAAAGGAAATGAAATGAAATAGAGTATCCAAGAAGAGTCTGAGGCCAGACTTTCTGTCCTGCTACAGAGAGCTGGGTTCGCCAGGCTGAGGGAGACAAATGACTTCTCTGGTGGGAGGGATAGGAAGCAGAGAGAAAGGTGGACCCTATCCCAGGGTCCCACGCATTGTTTGCCTCACTAGGAAGTCCAGCTGGGTTAGGAAATCACCTTTACTCAGGTGCTAAATGCTAATCTCATAAGGTAGGTAGTAATGCCCATTTTTCAGGTGAGGGAACTGAGGCCTGGGTAACTTGACTTGTAAGTGGCAAAACTAACGTTTGAATTCCAGTCCGTCTGGGTCCAAAACCCATTTCTAAATTATGATACTCTATGTTGAGTGTCTTAACCTTTTTTTTGTTTTGTTTTGTTTTTTGTTGCGACGGAGTCTCGCTCTGTCGCCCAGGCTGGAGTGCAATGGCGCAACCTCGGCTCATTGCAACCTCCACCTCTCTGGTTCAAGCAATTCCCCTGCCTCAGCCTCCTGAGTAGCTGGGATTACAGGCGCATGCCACCACGTCTGGCTAATTTTTTTGTATTTTTAGTAGAGACGGGGTTTCATCATGTTGGCCAGACTGGTCTCGAACTCCTGACCTCAGGCAATCCGCCCACCTCGGCCTCCCAAAGTGCTAGGATTACAGGTGTGAGTCAAGGAGCCTGGCCAAGTGTCTTAACCTTTTTTGTGCCATGGCCCCCACCCCTACCCCCAGCAGTCTGGTGAAGCCTATGGGGCCCCTCTCAGAATCATGTTTTAAAATGCATAAAATAAAACACATATGATTATCAATTCTACTGAAGTTTCTAAGAATGTCAATCCCATTGAAATAGTTACCAAGTTTTTAAAAAATTGTAGTATAGTGTGTGCTATTTATGTGTATCTTTATTAATGCCTTAAATACAAGATCTAGCAGTGGGTCTGAATTTCCAGGAAGTAATGAGTGTAAATATTTTTAGATGTCTGTTCTGATGGTAATGTGAAATGAAACTATCAGGGATTTCACTGGTGACAAAGTCATGGGTGACATTCCAATGAAAGAAAATACTGAATTTCCATTAGAGGTTAGTGAAAATAAGGATGTAATCTTATTCTCATGTAAGCTCAGATCTCTTGCATACCAGGTATGGGTCCTTTGGGGATCCATGGACCTTAGATTAAGACTCCTTTAATTGTTGCCTCTGACTCATCTCCCTTTGCCCCTGACTATTCCCAGGGCTTTGCTGGAAACCTGCCTGTGAGCTGACAACTAGCAAAGAGTGCTAAGTGTTTGTTAAACAAGGCAAGATCACAGTGTTCAGCAGACACGAAAGGCCTCCAATGGGCTGGGTAGTCCAGGAACGTGTCCTCTAAGGGATGATACTAGGGTTGAGACTGGGATGGGCAGCTTTAGAAGGGGCCAGGAACACCTAGTAGTTAGGCACACAGGCTCTCTCATCAGCCTGGATTTAAAACCTGGCTCCATCACTCCCTAGCATTGGGATTTTGGGCAAGTCTTCCTGATCTCTCTGTGCCTCAGTTCCTCATTTGTAAAATGGAAATGACCCTAACGCTTCATAGGGTTGGTTGGTGTGAAGATTAGATGAGTTTAGGTGTTGTCGGCCACAGTGATGGCACTGATTGTCATTGGAGAGGTAGACAGAGGTTGAGGCCTTTCTGGGCATTAGAAACAGCACAAACTGTGCAGAGACAGGATGGTTTTCTTGTGAAAGGAACTGGGCAGGGAAAGTCATGGGTTTGATGAGTTAAGGTGGAACGGACAAACATGTTTTATTTTTCTAGTTATGTTTTTATTTGTTTGCCTTGGGAAATAACATCAAATGTGTGATTTTACTGATAATATTCCATAAAACAGGACTAGAGTGAGTATTTAAGTTTTAAAGAGTGGTGAGTTGATTTATAGAAGATATATTTATACAATAATACATAGTATAGGTGGTAGAGGGATGTGGCAAAAAATATGAAGGTGACAGCAATGCCTCATTTTAATCACTGGATTAGGAGATAGGAACCCTCTTTACCTTATGAATTTTTCAAAGTTCCTCTGGCTCAGTCCAGCAATTCCTGAACCCCTGAATGGGACAGAGGCTGACAGCAAATGCACAGTGTTTGGGAAAAGCCCAGAAATTCTGTCCACACCCAATTCATTTCTGAATACACTCAAGGGCAATATTTGAAATTGAAGGTCACCACCCAGAAGCAGGTTATGAAATCAGTTAATTACATGGTGGCTCACACCTGTAATCCCAACACTTTTGGAGGTCGAGGCAGGTGGATCATTTGAGATCAGGAGTTTGAGACCAGCTTGGCCAACATGGTGAGACTCCATCTCTACTAAAAATACAAAAATTAGCCAGGTGTGGTGATGGGCACCTGTAATCCCAGCTACTCGGGAGGCTGAGGCATGAGAATTGCTCAAACCTGGGAAGTGGAGGTTGCAGTGAGCCCCAAGATTGCACCATTGCCCTCCAGCCTGGGTGACAGAGTAAGACTCTGTCTCCAAAAAAAAAAAAAAAAAAAAAAAAGAAATCAGTTAATGAGCCATGTCTAGCTTTTTTTAAATTTATTTATTATTTATTCATTATTTTTTGAGATGGAGTCTCTCTCTCTCTGTTGTCCAGGCTGGAGTGCAGTGGCACAATCACGGCTCACTGCAACCTCTGCCTCCCAGGCTCAAGTGATTCTCCTGCCTCCCGAGAGTAGCTGGGATTACAGGTGCCCACCACCATGCCCAGCTAATTTTTGTATTTTTAGTAGAGACGGGATTTCACCATGTTGGCCAAGCTGGTCTCGAACTCCTGACCTCAAGTGATCTGCCCCCCCAGCCTCCCAAAGTGCTGGGATTGCAGGCATGAGCCACCATACCCAGCTCATGTTCAGCTTTTAAAAACTATGAAACAGAAAGGAATAGAAACTATCCTTTTAATTGGTAGTTGGGTAATATTATTTTGTGAAACTTTTTTTTTCAGGTGTGTGTATGTGTACAATAGACTGCCTGGTAAAATGCATTTCCTATTGTGGGATACAGACAAAAATAACTGCTTAGATGGAAACAGGCCTGGATTCTCATCCAAATTCTCCTCCTCCCCTGCTGTCTAGCAGGGTGGTCTCCATACTCTGTGAGCCACAGAAACAGGTTAATTTTGCTGGGTGGCTAACTGAGATGGCAAAGTGCTATGTTTATGCCTGGTGTTCTGATTTAGCCAAAGTGTTCCTGAGCCTATTTATATGCCCAGAACTCTCCATTTAGAGGGAATTGAGTTCTTTAGGAGAGAGGACTGGGATCAGGCCAAACAGGCCATGAACCCATGTTCCCTTTTCCAGATTCCAAGCCCACACCCAGAGCTTCTGCTTCCAAACATTCCATCACTTTTCCAGTTACAACATTTCCATATCTTTCATGACTTCCTCATTTTGTAGCCACACTTCCCACTCTGATATGTGATGTGGGTGGGGCACGTGCTCATTCCTGGAGCCGCCTCCCTGTTGTCCCACCTCTACCTCTCCAGGAACCCGCTGTGCTGTGGGACAGGAGGAGACCTAGCGGACAGCCTTTGGATAAAGCAGGTAGATAAGCATTGGAGGGGAAATAGTGCTGGAGCAGACTCTGAGACAAAGATTTGAGTGTAAATTTTAGGTTGAACTATATGAAATTGCCATTTTTATAGGTCAAAAATCTCAAATATTGGCAATGTCATATGGTCCCACTAACAGTTTATCTGGAAGTTGGAGACATGGGCAGGAGAGTGGGGAGGTGAGGCAGAGGAAGGAAGGCAGCCAGTGAAGAGTGTGTTAGCAAACCAGCTTCCCCTGTGGGTGGTTGGACTTAATCCCCCAGGAGAAACTCGGGGAGACAGTGCAGTGCACACACCTTGGAGTTATTCCACCCAAGGGCAAGGGAGGTGGGGTATTTAGGCACCAACTGACCTCAGTCATTGGTTGAGGGTTCTTGTTGGGGGGGTGGGGGCAGGGAACATTATGTCCTGGAATTTCTGGCATGCTGCACTGGTGGGCAGGGGCAAGACAGGCTTTGTTAGCCAGAGCAAGGCCACAGACAGAGCAGTGTGGGTACTCACAGCTGGAAGTCAGCCAGTGTGTGCCCAGCAGGTGGGAGCTCTGGTAGACGAGGGCCACCAATGGTGCCTGCTACAGGAGCTCTGCCAGGGGATTCCAAAGGTGCCTTCAGTGAGCACCTCTGGCCACACACTCATGTAGATGAGAAAATATGATTGTAGTTTTCTAGAAGAAGCTATTTTCTATTTTGAGACCCCCATTCTACAGGATATGGAAACTTAATTGCAGTCACTGTGAGGGTCACCACTCGCCCAGAATTACATCAGTTCCAGGAAACTGGTTACTGCCCAGGTGCAGGGGAGCATGGTGCCACCTGGTTCTTGGTGGCACCTGTCCACACGGGCCTCCACTTAGACATCAGCATCCTGCCTCCCTGTTGGACACCAGCCTATGTGTCCACACTCAGGGTAGTCCACTAGCACCTTCAGGCCTGGCAGCCCATTGAAGACTTCATTTGATTGCTTCAGGCTAGGGCATGGGATGGGGCTACCTGTGGCCCTGTTCACCTTGGACTCCCCATGTGCCATGTCCCTGTGCCCCCTAAGTCCCGCAAACACCAGGACCGTGGCCATAAGACAGGGCACAGTGTCCCTCTAATGTTTAGACTGACCTGCTTCCCTGCTGCCTCTTACCTTCTCAGCCTGGGGAATGCTTTTTTAGTTTGGTATAGAATAGAAAGAGAACCTTAATTTTCTCAAACTCCTGTATTCAAAGACCAAGAAAAAATTCAAAGACCCTTCCTGAGTCTCACTGTTTGAGTAGAAGAAAAGTGAATGGTGGGAAAACACCAATTAACACTTTATTGATTGATTGATTGAGACAGAGTCTCATTCTGTCACCTAGGTTGGTGCAGTGGCATGATCTCGGCTCACTGTAACCTCCACCTCCTGGGCTCAGGCAATTCTTGTGCCTCAGCCTCCTGAACAGCTGGAACTACAGGTGCATGGGACCATATCTGGCTAATTTTTTTGTATTTTTGGTGGAGACGGGGTTTCACCGTGTTAGCCAAGCTGGTCTTGAACTCCTGACCTCAGGTGATCCACCCACCTCAGCCTCCGACTGACATTTTAAAAAACGTAATAGTGCCTTAACCCCTAGGGAACCCCTGGCCCCACCCTTAACCATAAAAAGAAATTGGTCAGGCATGGTGGCGCATGCCTGTCATCCCAGCTACTTGGGAGGCTGAGGCACGAGAATCACTTGAACCTGGGAGGCGGAGGCTGCAGTGAACTGAGATCGTGCCACTGCACTCCAGCCTGGGCGACAGAGCAAGACTCCGTCTCAAAAAAAAAAAAAAAAGAAAAGAAAAAAGAAAAAAAGAAAACAAAAGAAAAGAGAAAAACAACATCATAAAACTACAAAATGTATCTGGGGAGAGGGGAAAATATCTGATTCAGAAGGGAAAATCCTGTAAACTAACTGGGTGGAGGCTGAGGGTGGGGGTGGAGGTAGTCTGGTCCAAATCCCAGTGCTGCAATTTGGAAAAGTTACCTAACTCTCTGTGCCTGATTTTCCTCATTATAACATTGGGTTGGTGGGAGGATTAGACAAATTAATACATGTAATGCACTTGAAACAGTGTCCTGTCCAGCCCAAGTGCCATGTAAGCATCAGCATTATTGTTCGGCCCCTAGTGCCCTGTCTGGAATGAAACCCAGGACAGGCACTCAGGAAGGGCTTCCTGGATGGATAGATGGGGTGATAAAGTGAAGGAGTGATCAGGCAAGGTCTCCAGTTCTCAACAGTTGATTAGCTGTCAGCTTTCTCAGTTTCCAGAGACCTTGAAAATATTTAAAAGAAAATAGTTCCCAAGAAATGAAACTGGCTCCAGAAAGCTGACAGCTCATCCTGTCCATGACACTTACCCACTTCCAGGGTCACCTGCAAACACCAACTTCCTAGCCTTACAGTATGTGATCTTCTTTGCCTGGAACCCGAGGGTGCACCCAGCTGCTGCTATTTTTGTCCCTGACCTTGGGCTGAACTAATAATGTTATGAGAAATTTTAAGAATTTGTGTTGGGCTGCATTCAAAGCTGTCCTGGGCTGCATGTGGCCTGTTGGTTGGATAAGCTTGCTCTATAGTCACTTTACAGACAGGGAAACTGAGTCCCAGAAAGCCTCAGGTGGTGGAGTCTTTGTATAAGAAGCAGTAAGACCACTGTTAGGTAAGAGCAAGTAATTCTAGGAAGGCTTTCTATATCAAAGCCTGCATTCTCCCAACAAACATTTACTGAGTGTCTACTGTGTGTCCAGTGCTGGCTGGGCTATGCAGTGGGGGATGTTCAGATGAGCAAGCAATAATTCTGTCCTGGAATCACTAACCAGATCTGAGGTGGAGGGGCTGGGGAGCAAAAAGGAGCAAATAATTACACAGAATATTCACAAAGACAATGAGCAAAAGAGCACCGGAGTAGGAGTCAGAAAGTCCATGTGGCTGCTATCAACTGTGTTTCTGGGCAAGTGACGGGGTTTCTGAATCCTGGCAACCCTGTCTGCAAAACGGATGTGATAACTTCAGCCTGGCCTAACCCACAAAGCAGATGTCTGGAGAACCACTCTGTGATTCTAACATGTAGTAAATATGTAAGTGAAGATATTTTGATAAATGAATACATATATTGATTTCAAACAAATGCATTTGTAGCAAGGCAAGGGACTGGCAGTTGGGGAAAGGATTATACATAACCCCTTAGCTGAAGGGTGCCTTGGGCAGATGTACAAAAGAGGAGATAACACAGTCTGAGTGGCCAGCGGGGGCCAGGCTGGGGACAGCACAGAAAGAGGAAGTGGAAGAGGTGAGAGGAGCATCATTTCCTCCCTTTTGTGCCGTCAATGGAGCATGTTAGGAAGATCTGAGGTTCTGGCATAACAGCAAATAAAAGTGAGTAAATGTGGGCTCTAACCAGGCTTCTAAATTGGAGGGCAAGTTTGTAGCCTAGGAATTCAAAGTTTTAAGGCCCTAGAGAAGGACTGGACTGACTCTCTCATGAGTTAAGCCAGAATGGGGTGAATTTTGCCCAAGGAAGACAGAGAAATAAAAGAGAAAGAAACAGTGAGACAGAGGATGAGGCAGGGCCAACCCAGGGCTCTCCCATCAAAAACCAGGCTGTCAAGAGCTGCCAGACTCAAGAAGGGGCAATCAGAGCATGAGCTTGGTGGTGCTGGAGGGAGGATGCCTGATGGAGAGCAGGGGTGGGGGTGGGGGATCTGGGGCTACCTGGCCAGGCTCAGCCCTTCCTGGAACTCTTTGCCTGTGATGTTAGGACTGACTCCTCCGACTGCAACCTGCCCATTCCAGGAAAAAGCCCAGCCCTTGTTGGGAAGATGCCTCAGTGAGTTTCAGGGAAATGGGAAACCTAGTTGCTCACACAAAGGCTCAGAGGTCTCCCAACCACCTGCCCTGCATACCAGGGAGTGTCTGACGTGCTATGGCTGGGGAGTGACACTGAGGGAGTGACTTAGCCGTGGGCCACCTCTCATTAGGAAAAGCAGCTTAACAGGAAACAGATGGGTTGAAATATTTTAAAAGAGGATGAGACAATTTGAACAGCAAGATAAATAATGAGAGTAACAGGATAAAATAAATACCCATGAGTTCATACTAATATAAATACTTAAGAAGAAAGGCTAACTCTTTTTTAAAAAAAAAAATTTTTTTTTTTTTTTTTTGAGATGGGGTCTCCCTCTGTTGCCCATGCTGGAGTGCACGGCACAATCTTGTCTCACTGCAGCCTCCACCTCCCGGGCTCAAACAATCCTCTCAACTCAGCCTCCCAAGTAGCTAAGACTACAGATGCATGCCACCACGCCTGGCTAATTTTTGTATTTTTTGCAGAGATGAGGTTTCGCCATGTTGCCCAGGCTAGTCTCGAACTCTGAGACTCAAGCCATCTACCTGCCTTGGCCTCCCAAACTGCTGGGATTACAGGCAAGAGACACTGTGCCAGGCCCAGCTCTTTCTTATAATAGAATTCTAATTAATACATGTAGAAAGAATTCTAATTAATACATGATGGAAATAGAATATCACCATTTGGAAAAAACCACAGTAATAATTACTGTTGGAAAGTATAAATGGATGCAAAAATTAGTGGACAAAAGCATGATGAGAAATAGGATATTTGTGTAGTCTCAAAGTAGCAAGATACTTATTAATTACAAAAGGTAAATAGTAATTTCACAGTGGAAAAACTTGTTAGATACCACATTTTTCAAGTGATCAAAGTTAACATCACCAGGAAAGAGACATCTTTAAATTATGTACCTCTGATACGTATACTGAGGACATAAGATCACTTCTGTGTTGTTCCTGCCCAAAATACACAACCTCAGTCTAATCCTGAAGAAACACCACACTGAAATTTAGGGACATTCTACAAATGAACTGGCCAGTACTCTTCAAAACTGTCAAGGTCATGAAACACAAAGCAAGACTGAGGAACTGCCCCAGAATGAAGAGACAAAGGAGACATAAGAACCAAGCGCATTCTGGTTTAGATCCTGGGCCAGAGAAAGGACATTAGTGGGACAACTGTTGAAATTTGAATAAGGTGTGTAGATTACTCAATAGTATCATGTCAATGTTAATTTCCTTGTTTAGATTCTTAGTCAGTACTGTGATTATGTAGATGTGTTAAAAGTAAAACCTTAGAGGCCGGCTGCTGTGGCTCACGGCTAGAATCCCAGCACTTTGGGAGGCTGAGGCAGGTGGATCACTTGAGCTCTGGAGTGGGAGACCAGCTTGACCAACATGGTGAAACCTTGCCTCTATTGAAAATACAAAGATTAGCCGGGCGTGGTGGTGGGCACCTGTAATCCCAGCCACCGGGCCGAGGTAGGAGAGTTTATTGAACCTGGGAGGCACAGGTTGCAGTGAGCCGAGGCTGAGCTCACACCATTGCACTCCAGCCTGGGCAACAGAGTGAGACTCTGTCAAAAAAAAAAGTAAAACCTTAGGCAAAGTCAATGGAGTTTAATTGAGCAAAGAACAATTTGAGAATCGGGCAGCCTCCCAAACTAGATTAGGTTCAGAGAAACTTGGGTGCTGCTGCATGTGGAAGAAGACTTATGGACAGAAAAGGAAAGTGATGTGGAAAATGGAAGTGAGGGACAAACAGCTGGATTGGTTACAGCTTGGCGTTTGCCTTATTTGAACACCATTTGAATGGTTGGCCACATGCGATTGGCTGAAACTCTGTAATTGGCACAAGAATAGGTTATAGCCTGTTTATACATTCAGTTTGGTTACAGTTCATTATGTGTGGAGAAATCTTTACGCCAAATTTAAAATATGTAAGTTTTATATATTAAATGTATAAAATACATGTCTTATATATTAAAAGTATATAAAAATATATGTTTAGCCTTAGGCTAAACACAATTTAACTGATGTTAATATTAGGGGAAGCTGGCAGACAGGTATCCAGGAATCTCGTGCTTTATTTTGCAAGTCTAAAAATTATTTTAAAATAAGGATGTACAAAAGGGGGGAGGTGAGGGAGAATAAAAAAGGAGCCCAGGTCCTAGAACTTAGCTGTTCTGTGGGAGGGACCGAGGACCCTGTGGCTCTTGTTGGGCAGCTCCTTGGGTCTCTCTATTGGAAACTAGTGTTTGGCCTAGAGAAACTTGGAGGCCTCACTTGAAAGGTCCCCTGCTTCCTTCTGCGTGAGTAAAAACCCATCATAGTCTTAATGTCCATTCTTGGTAGCCTGTGGACCCCAGAGAAAGGCAAATGTCTAAGTCCATATCCATCTTCTTGGGACATTCCGTTCTCTGACGCCTGTCTGAGGGACTATCTGTACCCCCAATAAAGATGCAAAAACCGAGGCCCAGAGAGGTGAAGCCACCATCTCTAGGTCACACAGCCAGTAAATGCAGAGCCAGGTCCAAGCCCAGCTGTGTGTGACTCCAATGCCATGCCTTTAACCACCTGACATTACTACTCTATTATTGCTCAGTCCAGGTGGAGACAACAGGCATTCACTAAGCACTTGCTGTGTGTCAAGGGGGCAGTGGGACTGGAGGTGAGGGTGGCTGAGATACTGATCCTGGACCACAGGTGCTGTCCTGGGAAGGCAGACCCTCATACTGCTAAGCATGTGTCAGGTAATGCATCATATATCCACATTCATTCATTCATTCAGTCTCTGCTCTTGCCTGTCCCTGGGCTCTGGGTGGTGGGTCAGATATGGTCCTTCCCCTGAGAGCTCCTGACCCAGCAGGGGAACAGATAGTTAAATAGGCAGCTAATCATACAGAGATGCCATGAAGGGGAGTCGGGGAGAAGGGAAAGAAAGAGGGAAGATGATTTGGAAAGTCTGGGAGATGAAACTATTGGTGACACAGTGGGTGTAGCAGACACAGCCCTGCTCAGTGGGAGTTATGGCCAGAAAAAGAGATTGGGTGGAGTTTAGAATTGGGGCAGAATGGGACTGAGATCTTGCTGAGAAGGTATCCAGGATGAAGAAGCTGAAGGTGATGTTGGGAAGGCCCTTCAGGTAGACACAGGGTAAACATAGGCCTGGACCTCTGGGATGGGCTGTTAGTGTACTTGACCCAGCTACTAGGGAATCATTCCAGAGAGGGGATACATGCTTTCCAAACACTATCTTTGGGGGATGCTCTTTTGTGGGGTGGGAGTCATCTGAGCTTGACTCTTATCAATGAGAGAAATAGCTCATGGCTATGCAGCTGAGATGAGGGCTGGGGCAAGGGCAAAGGGATTTTTTTTATTCCAGTTGAAAGCAGGATATACATAGGCTGCTGTCCAGAGAGGGGATGAGCGCATGGAAAGGAATTACACTCTGTCTGCACTTCCCTGAGGAAGAGGCACCTGGCGCTGCCGCTCTCCTCCCAGGCTTGTGGTGGACATTCTCAAGCAAGTCATTCTCGCTCCGGTAGGTTATAGCCACACTCGGGGTGCGGGGTGGGGGTGGGACTTCCCAGGGGACACAGGGAGAGACTGAACCCAGTGGCTTGGGGAGTGGGCACAGGTGCTGGGAAGAGGGAGGTGCTAAGTCAGTGCAGAGCTTTCTCTCCAGGGCAGCTGTTGGAGCAATTGCTTCCAGCACCTGGAGAGTGATGGGTCTTCTGACCTCTTTCCCTTCCTTGACTCTGGCTCTGAGAATCTGCTTTGCAGATTCTGAAAACCCCTGAGAGTTGGTTCTCCAACCTGGCTGGGGGAGCTCAGGCATTCCTTTCCATCTCTGGGCCTCAGTGTTCCTGGCTGTAAGATAATGGGGCAGATGAGATGGTCTTTAAGGGCCTCTCTCCCAGGGCCAAAGTTTCACAGCTCTGTGGTCTCTTCTTTTGCACATGTCCACCCTCTCCCCATCCTGCTCCTTTCCCAAATTCTTGGCCCCCTTCCTTCTGCCCAAAAGAGTTCCAGATTCAAATAGTCCCTGGATCTCCTCCCATGCATCCCAGCCTGAATCAAATGTCATTTAATCAGCGAGTTTATTCATTTTAGGGGCTGGAAGAGAACCAATAGTATATGCCAGGCCCTTAGTTTACCATAATAACCCTGCAAGGGAGGCAGATTATAGGTGAGAAAGCTAAGTCTCAGAGAGGTTAAATAATGAGCTCGGAGTTGCACAGCCATTAAGAAGTGAGTTAAGCTATATTCTGTCTGTTCTACCCTGCCGAGTGTCCTGCCCTTCCTGGGGATAGTGGGGTTTCATTTTCATGCTGAAATACACACGCAAGGAGTTCTCATGGGAACATTACAGGCAACAAGTACAGAGGCAAAAAACAAAACATCAAAAAACATTCTGGGAAAGACAGGAAAGTCTCACCTTCTGCAGCAGCAGCTCCTTGAAGGGTTGGGCTCTGAAAGTGCTTACTTTTTGTTAGCTGAAATAAGTTTTGGGAGGAGGGTTACTCTTGTGATTTTATATATGTCACAAACATCTCTATCTCCTGACCAGGCCAGGAAACATTGAGTGATGTGGGGTCCCAGGGAGCGTGGGGAGCAGGCAGGCCTCACATATCTCAGGAGAAGCAGACAGCTATGTCTAGCTGGAAGCTGCCAAGGGGACTCCTGCCCTGCTGAGGAATGGACAAGGCCACTCCCTTCCAGCCAGACTTTGTGTAATCTGGTGTACCAGACGTGGCTCTGGGCATGAAAACAGACAAACAGGATACACTAAGATGTTCCTGCGGGTTATTTTTGCAGTGGTAGCATCTCAGGGGACTTTTGTTTTTGTTTTTTGGCCTCTTTTCTATTTTTCCACTGTATTTCCACATTTTACATTGAATATATATTATTATGGCAATCAGGAAAAAATAACATGTTAAAAAAGTAAGGAGAGAGAGTGTGCCGTGATCTGGAATCAGAGGCCAGCTGATTCCTCTGGCCAGCTGTGCCTGGCTTACAGTGTGGCCCTGGATTTCCTGGGAAACTAGAGAGGCGATACCTGTTCACCCCTTCACGAGGGAGCCAGGAAGACACAGCAATGACTGGGATAAAAAAAGGTATCTGGAAACACAAAGCCCTGTGTAAGTGTCAGGGCTGGTTTCTATTATCTTCATTGTGTTTTATAAATCACAATCCAAATATGCTTCCCATGCAGACCATCCAGAAGGCAGCTGTTCATCCTGCAAGCCCGAGGAAGGGGTACACACAGGCTGAACTCCCAGTGTGTGATTTGGGGCTCCAGCTCTGGAGCCAGCTGCAGGAACTTGGTTTCCAGTTCTGCCATATACTTGCTGTGTGTCCTTGGGCATGTTACTCCCCTTCTCTGAGTCTCAGTTCCTCATCTGTAAAATGGGGCCCATTTTATAAGGTTATTGTGAGAAGTCAGTGCATTATTACATATAAAGCTCAGGGAAGGGGATCTACAACCTAGTTGTTATTATTGTTATTTTTTTGAGACAGGGTCTCGCTATGTTGCCCATGCTGGTCTCAAACTCCTAGGCTCAAGGAATCCACCAATCTCAGCCTCCCAAGTAGCTGGGACTATAGGTGCATGCCACCGCACCTGGCTGTGCTTACTATTTTCTTTGAGTGGTATTGTAACCTAGCATTTAAGAGCATGGACACCCATTTCAAATCCTGGCTCTACTACTCAATTGCTCTGTGATCTTGGGCCAGTTCTCTAACTTCCCTGTGTTTTAGCATCCTCAGCTCTAAAACAGGGCTAATAATAGTATTTACTTCTATCAGGTAAATGTGAGGATTAAATAAATTAATATATTTAAAGCCCTTACCCTAGATTGTATTTTAAAGGAGGATATGATTTCCACATTCAAAGGAAGCCAGCAAAAGTATTTTCCACTAGAAGTGATATCAAACGGTGTCCTTGGCTTCATATTTCAAAGGCTGGTGTGGCCTCTGGAGATCACATTCAATCTTGTTTATTTGGTCAGTTCGCATGTTGAATCAGCTGCACTGTGAACAGTACACTCAGGATGGGTGTGCTTTCAGCCCCTGAGGGACCTACACATGACCCTGTCCATAGGCTTCTTGGCTGTAGGGAGGGCGGCCGTGAAATTGATGTCTAAGATGGAAGAGGGGAGATGGTGGGAGACACAAAAGAGGGTTCGCTGAGTCAAGCAGGGTTTGGTCAAGCTCTGTGGGGGCCTGATCAGGGGAGTGCTGGTGAAGGTTTGACAACAAGCTCTGGGCTGGGGGCACAGGGGAGGTAGGATGGCAGAGGAGAGGAAAGCCTTGATTTATAGCATTTGCCATGGTGTAAATATTCCCAGTTTCAGGTTACCAACTTAACGTCACTGAACGCAGAGTTGGTTAATTCCATGATCATTTGTTTAATGCCTCCCAGATGCCATATGACTGGCTGTCAGCACACCACTGGCTTTGAACCTTCCTGCCACTAGTTGCCAAGGCCAGAAGTCCCACTGTCGGAACCTCAACCTTCGAATTTAAGTTTGATCCATTTTGAAAGGGAGTGTGGGGGGGAAGGGGTCGTCACTTCCACCTCACGTTGTGAGGGCCATCCAATCCCCGGCCCCCCATTTGCTAATCTGAGGCTGTGGACAATTGGGCTTCACCTATCCACACCTGTTTCTTTATCTGGAAAGTGGGGATTATAATCACTTTGCTTCCCAGGACTATGGTGAAGATAGGATGAGAAAATTACATGTTAGTGTTCAACTCATAGAAGGAGCCCAACTAACATGGCTGCATCCTCATCACAATATCTTTCCTCCTGTTGCCTCAACTGCGACTTTCCTGAGAGACCTAAGGGAGGTGAGCCCTGGATATCTCCCAGTGAGGGTAAGATCCTGGGCAACCAGCAAAGACTGAA
Source organism: Pan troglodytes (assembly GCF_028858775.2). Classification (NCBI taxonomy): domain Eukaryota; kingdom Metazoa; phylum Chordata; class Mammalia; order Primates; family Hominidae; genus Pan; species Pan troglodytes. The sequence goes on from NC_086015.1 coordinate 46,864,727, forward strand.
TCACACCTTTCTTTTTTCAGATGGAGTTTCACTCTTGTTGCCCAGGCTGGAGTGCAATGGTGTGATCTCAGCTCACTGCAACCTCTGCCTCCTGGGTTCAAGCGATTCTCCTACCTCAGCCTCCCAAGTAGCTGGGATTACAGGTGTGCACTACCATGCCCGGCTAATTTTTGTATTTTTAGTAGAGATGGGGTTTCGCCACGTTGACCAGGCTGGTCTCAAACTCCTGACCTCAGGTGATCCACCCACCTTGGCCTCCCAAAGTGCTGGAATTACAAGCATGAGCCACCGCACCCAGCCTTCAATCACACCTTTCTCAGTGACTCCTTTTTGTAACTGCTAGGTAGAGCAGAACAGAGGCTAAGGATGAGGTGGGACCAGGGACAAGGTACCATGTGCCTGGAGTCTGAAGACCTGGATTTCGGATGCAACTTGACTAGTGACTTCGTCTGTGACCCTGGTAAAGTTGCTTTGCTCCTGGGTTAAATGGGACTGACGGTTCCTTCCCAATTTGCCTTATAAGGCTGCTGCAGTGCATATGAAGGTGTCTGGCCAGCTGTAACATGCATATGGGAGTGCTGACTGCTGCTGTCATTGTTGGCATTATTGATGAAAGTGATAGGAGGGAATGGTTGCTCCAGAGGTGAGGGAGACCTGGAAAGATTCCCAGAGTGAAAGATCAGGGGTAAAGGCCTGATTGCTGTTGCCACTGTTGTTGGCATTATTGATGAAAGTGATAGGAGGATGGTTGCTCCATAGGTGAGGATGACCTGGAAAGATTCCCAGAGTGAGAGATCAGGAGGGCAAAGGCCTGATGGCTGTTGTCATTCTTGTTGGCTTTACTGATGAAAGTGATAGGAGGATGGTTACTCCAGAAGTGAGGATGACCAGAAAAGATTCCCAGAGTGAAAGATCAGGAGGCTAAAGACCTCGAGTGGGAAGGGAATAGAGTGTTCCATGTAGAGAGAGAACAAAGGTGGCCTGGACTAGCAGGTTCTGCTGACTCTGACCTCTGGCTTTGATTGAAACATTCATCAGACTTGGTTGTTTGCTGAAACAAAAGTCAGGGGACTTCGAGAAATCAAGTCAAGATCAAGGTCCATGTCAGCAGCTCAGAAGAGCTGGTGTTTAATCAATGTCAACTCCTGAGTAATAAGCCCTGATAAGGCCCGAGTATACTCCTCACATCCTCCTTCTGCAGCAGCTCACAGGCTCCCAGCACCAGCCATGTGCTAGGAGTGTCCTTACTGCTGCCCAGAAAAGGGAGGAGTTGAAGGCCAGGAGGCCCCTGGTGCAGAGGAGAGGACAGGAAGACCAGCAAAAAAAGGCACTGGGTAAAGTTCCTAAGGTTGATCAGGAACAGAGCTGGGCCTTAGATAAAGCCACTCAGGCTGAGCTCCTGGGGTGGGGGCAGGTCATGTGTGGCTTCCACAGCATCTGGTCCAGATGCCATTGGATAGGAGCCCAAGGGTGGGGCAGAGGCTCACAGAGTGGGAGGACTCCAGGGCTCCCTCAGGAGAGGTTCTGTTTCAGCAGCACTGAATAGTTCCACCAGCCATGAGATCATGGTATCATAGATACTTTGGGTCAACTGAGGACCCGAGTCAACATTTCTTTCGAAGTCTGCCTGAAAAAAGGGGATAAAACTTTTATCAGAAAGGGCTAAGGAAAATGTTTGCAATACATATGAAAAAAGCTAACATCCTCACTATTATAAGACCTCATAAAATGAGCATCCCACCCATTAAAAGAATAAATAATTTACAGAAGAAATACAAGGGGGTATTGAACATATTAAAAAGTTCAAGCTCATGCAAGTAAAATATTAAAAAGTAAAATTCAGAAGTACGGGGTAGAGCTGATTTGCATTTCTCAGTTTGTGGCCCGTGACCATCAGCAGTCTACAGGCCCCTCTTCAGTGGCTCTTCACGATTGCCTGCTTGGACCACAAATTCCTTTTTATCTCCTTCCTCTCTCCTCCTCAAGCCCCCTTCCCCATTGGTGAATGCTCTTTGTTCAATATGAAGTCTCTCTCTCTCCCTGTCTTTCTCCTGGAACACACTACAGGTTTGAGCCTAATTCTTAGTTCATGACATACTTGCATCACTGGTTTATGTGAAGCTCTCGTCAAAAAATTATTTTAAATAATGCAATAAAATCCTGGGATGTCACTGCCTTAGAGGACACTTGACCGTGGACAGTGACTTGTCCCATCTCCATGGTCCACCCCAATCCCATGCTGCTGGCTTCTGCCCAGGCACCTGCCATCTTGAATTTGGTGCCTCTCATTCCTATGCCTTCCTGTAATCTATCTGTACTCCTTCAAAGTATATATGTTTTGTTTCATTTGTCTTAATTTTATTAAAAGAGTATCTTGTACATATTTTTATGGGACTTAGAGATAAGTGGGCTGATTCAAGAGGAGAGACTCACAGGGTGGTGGTGGTGAGGGTGATGGGGAAAGAATCTGCAAGGTATCCCATATTTCAGTCTTAGGTGACTGAGTAGTTGGTGGAGTCATTCAGTTAGATAGGCCTAGGAAAGAAGAAAGGGGCTGGTGGGGAGATGATGAACTCAGTTCTGGGCAAAGCAATAATTTAGGCTCACATTTATTGAATGTCTGCTGTGTTCCAGTCAGTTTTGTAGAACTTAAAGTGCTCTGCATGTATTATTACATTTAAGCATAACAAGAACCTCACAAGACAGGCACTGTTATTATTTTCATTTTAAAGATAAGGAAACTAAGAGGGAGAAAAGTTTAGTAGGTTCTGAGCCCATCAACATGATGGATCACACCTTTCTGCTGCGAACAGAAATATTGGATAAAATGTTTAAAATATTAAATATTTGTCATTAAAAATATTGATATGAAACTATTTACAAATAAAATATTTTAAAATTCTCAAAAAGCAAGGGAAATCCTCAGGTGACAGGAGTAAAGAAAACCCAAAGGCTCAAAATAAAGGGATGGAGGAATATTTATCAAGCAAATGGAAAGCAAAAAAAAAAAAAAAAGCAGGGGATGCAATCCTAGTCTTTGGACGTCTCTGATAAAACAGACTTTAGCCAACAAAGATCAAAAAGACAAAAAAGGGCATTACATAATGGTAAAGGGATCAATGCAACAAGAAGAGCTAACTATCCTAAATATATATGCACCCAAAACAGGAGCACCCAGATTTATAAAGCAAGTTCTCAGAGACCTACAAAGAGACTTAGACTCCCACACAATAATGGGAGACTTTAACACCCCACTGTCAATAGTAGACAGATCAGCGAGACAGAAAATTAACAAGGATATTCAGGACTTGAACTCACCTCTGGACCAAGTGGACCTAGTAGACATCCACAGAACTCTCCACCCCAAATCAACAGAATATACATTCTTCTCAGCATCCTGATACCACAACATCACACTTATTCTAAAACTGACCACATAATTGGAAGTAAAACAGTCCTCAGCAAATGCAAAAGAATGGAAATCATAACAAACAGTCTCTCAGACCACAGTACAATCAAGTTAGAGTTCAAGATTAAGAAACTCGCTCAAAACTATACAACTACATGGAAACTGAATAACCTGCTCCAGAATGACTACTGGGTGAATAATGAAGTGAAGGCAGAAATAAATAAGCTCTTTGAAAGCAATGAGAACAAAGACACAATGTACTAGAATCTCTGGAACACAGCTAAAGCAGTGTTTACAGGGAAATTTATAGCACTAAATGACCACAGGAGAAAGCAGGAAAGATTTAAAATCAACAGCCTAACATCACAATTAAAAGAACTAGAGAAGCAAAAGCAAACAAATTCAAAAGCTAGCAGAAGACAAGAAATAACTAAGATCAGAGCAGAACTGAAGGAGATAGAGAGATGAAAAACCCTTCAAAAAATCAATGAATCCAGGAGCTGGTTTTTTGAAAAGATCAACAAAATAGACCACTAGCCAGACTGATAAAGAAGAAAGGAGACAAGAATCAAATAGACACAATAAAAAATGATAAAGGGGATATCACCATTGATCCCACAGAAATACAAACTACGATCAGAGAATACTATAAACACCTCTACACAAATAAACTAGAAAATCTAGAAGAAATGGATAAATTCCTGGACACATACTCCCTCCCAAGACTAAACCAGGAAGAAGTCGAATCCCTGAATAGATCAATAACAAGTTCTGAAATTGAGGCAGTAATTAATGGCCTCCCAACCATAAAAAGCCCAGGACCAGGCAGATTCACAGCTGAATTCTATCACAGGTACAAAGAGGAGCTGGTACCATTCCTTGTGAAACTATTCTAAACAATAGAAAAAAGAGAGAATCCTCTTTAACTCATTTTATGAGGCCAGCATCATCCTGATACCAAAACCTGGCAAAGACACAACAAAAAAAGAAAATTTCAGGCCAATATCCCTGATGAACATTGATGCAAAAATCCTCAATAAAATGCTGGCAAACCAAATCAAGCAGCACATCAAAAAGCTTATCTACCACCATCAAGTCGGCCTCATCCCTGGGATGCAAGGTTGGTTCAACATACACAAATCAATAAATGTAATCCAGCACATAAACAGAACCAATGACAAAAACCACATTATTTTCTCAATAGACGCAGAAAAGGCCTTCGATAAAATTCAACACCCCTTCATGCTAAAAACTCAATAAACTAGGTACTGATGGAACATATCTCAAAATAATAAGAGCTATTGGTGACAAACCCACAGCCAATATCATACTGAATGGGCAAAATCTGGAAGCATTCCCTTTGAAAACCGGCACAAGACAAGGATGCCCTCTCTCACCACTCCTGTTCAACATAGTATTGGAAGTTCTGGCCAGGGCAATCAGGCAAAGAGAAAGAAATAAAGCGTATTCGAATAGGAAGAGAGGAAGTCAAATTGTCTCTGTTTGCAGATGACATGATTGTATATTTAGAAAACCCCATCGCCTCAGCCCAAAATCTCCTTAAGCTGATAAGCAACTTCAGCAAAGTCTCAGAATACAAAATCAATGTGCAAAAATCAAAAGCATTCCTATACACCAGTAACAGACAAACAGAGAGCTAAATAATGAGTGAACTCCCATTCACAAATGCTACAAAAAGAATAAAATACCTAAGAATACAACTTACAAGGGATGTGAAGAACCTCTTCAAGGAGAACTACAAACCACTGCTCAAGGAAATAAGAGAGGACACAAACAAATGGAAAAACATTCCACGCTTATGGATAGGAAGAATGAATATCGTGAAAATGGCCATACTGCCCAAAGTGATTTATAGATTCAATGCTATCCCCATCAAGCTACCACTGACTTTATTCACAGACTTAGAAAAAACTACTTTAAATTTTATATGGAACCAAAAAGAGCCCATATAGCCAAGACAATCCTAAGCAAAAAGAAAAAAGCTGGAGGCATCACGCTACCTGACTTCAAACTATACTACAAGTCTACAGTAACCAAAACAGCATGGTACTGCTACCAAAACAGATATATAGACAAATGGAACAGAACAGAGGCCTCAGAAATAACATCACAGGTCTACAACCATCTGATCTTTGACAAACCTGACAAAAACAAGCAATGGGGAAAGGATTCTCTATTTAATAAATGGTGTTGGGAAAACTGGCTAGCCATATGCAGAGAACTGAAACTGGACCCATTCCTTACACCTTATACAAAAATAAACTCAAGGTGGATTAAAGACCTAAACATAAGACCTAAAATCGTAAAAACCCTAGAAGAAAGCTAGGCAATACCATTCAGGACATAGGCATTGGCAAAGACTTCATGACTAAAACACCAAAAGCAATGGCAACAAAAGCCAAAATTGACAAATGGGATCTAATTAAACTAAAGAGCTTCTGCACAGCAAAATAAACTATCATCAGAGTGAACAGACAACCTATAGAATGGGAGAAATTTTTGCAATCTATCCGTCTGACAAAGGGCTAATATCCAGAATCTACAAAGAACTTAAACAAATTTACAAGAAGAAAACAACCCCATCAAAAAGTGGGTGAAGGATATGAACAGATACTTCTCAAAAGAAGACATTTATGCGGCCAACAAACATATGAAAAAAAAGCTCATCATCACTGGGCATTAGAGAAATGCAAATAAAAACCACAATGAGATGAGATACCATCTAACCCCAGTTAGAATGATGATCATTAAAAAGTCAGGAAAAAACAGATGCTTGAGAGGATGTGGAGAAATAGGAATGCTTTTACACTGTTGGTGGGAGTGTAAATTAGTTCAACCATTGTGGAAGACAGTGTGGTGATTCCTCAAGGATCTAGAACCAGAAATACCATTTGACCCAGAAATCCCATTACTGGGTATATACCCAAAGGATTATTAATCATTCTACTATAAAGACACATGCACACATATGCTTATTGCAACACTGTTCACAATAGCAAAGACTTGGAGCCAACCCAAATGCCCATCAATGATAGACTGGATAAAGAAAATGTGGCACATACACAGCATGGAATACTATGCAGCCATAAAATGGATGAGTTCATGTCCTTTGCAGGGACATGGATGAAGCTGGAAGCCATCATTCTCAGCAAACTAACGTAAGAACAGAAAACAAAACACTGCATGTTCTCACTCATAAGTGGGAGTTGAACAATGATAACACATGGACACAGGGAGGGGAACATCACACATCCGGGCCTGTTGGGGGATTGGGGGCTAGGGGAGGGATAACATTAGAAGAAATACCTAATGTAAATGACAGATTGATGGGTGCAGCAAACCACCATGGTATGTATATACCTATGTAACAAACCTGCACGTTTTGTACATGTATCCCAGAACTTAAAGTATAATAAACAAAATTTTTTTTAAAAAGCCCCACTGAAGCTAAGCTGTCATTAAAAAAATTATAAACCATACATGAGGAAGGGTCAGGAGACACATTAAATAGATGAATTGATATCCCTAAAGAATAAAGAAGAGTTTGAAAGACACTATAGGTCTTTTTAAATGAAGAAACAAAACCATAATGAAATAATTAAATACTCTGAGAACACCTGAAGGTTAGTCACTTATCCAAGAGTAAGTGTCCCAGAGTAAGTGGGATTCAGTTATAAGACAAAGGTGAGGGGATATCTTGGTGACATAACTATTAAGTGGTGCAGATGGCTCCCTAAGCTTTTGCTCTTACTTGCTGGACTGCAGGTGCTGATGTAGATTTGAAGAGTCTATTGGACATCCCAGGGCAGCAGCAAAAGTGGGTTTAGAGAAAGGTAGAGAATGCTAGGTCTCACCATATTTTCCCCCCGCAGCACTACAGGACGTCGGGACTGGGCACTTCCTTCCAACATGGCCGCCACTGCCTCTCCGCAGCCACTCACCACTGAGGATGCCGATTCTGAGAATAGCAGCTTCTATTACTATGACTACCTGGATGAGGTGGCCTTCATGCTCTGCAGGAAGGATGCAGTGGTGTCCTTTGGCAAAATCTTCCTCCCAGTCTTCTATAGCCTGATTTTTGTGTTGGGCCTCAGCGGGAACCTCCTTCTTCTCATGGTCTTGCTCCGTTACGTGCCTCGCAGGCGGATGGTTGAGATCTATCTGCTGAATCTGGCCATCTCCAACCTTCTGTTTCTGGTGACACTGCCCTTCTGGGGCATCTCCGTGGCCTGGCATTGGGTCTTCGGGAGTTTCTTGTGCAAGATGGTGAGCACTCTTTATACTATTAACTTTTACAGTGGCATCTTTTTCATTAGCTGCATGAGCCTGGACAAGTACCTGGAGATCGTTCATGCTCAGCCCTACCACAGGCTGAGGACCCGGGCCAAGAGCCTGCTCCTTGTTACCATAGTATGGGCTGTGTCCCTGGCCGTCTCCATCCCTGATATGGTCTTTGTACAGACACATGAAAATCCCAGGGGTGTGTGGAACTGCCACGCAGATTTCGGCGGGCATGGGACCATTTGGAAGCTCTTCCTCCGCTTCCAGCAGAACCTCCTAGGGTTTCTCCTTCCACTCCTTGCCATGATCTTCTTCTACTCCCGTATTGGTTGTGTCTTGGTGAGGCTGAGGCCCGCAGGCCAGGGCCGGGCTTTAAAAATAGCTGCAGCCTTGGTGGTGGCCTTCTTCGTGCTATGGTTCCCCTACAATCTCACCTTGTTTCTGCATACGCTGTTGGACCTGCAAGTATTCGGGAACTGTGAGGTCAGCCAGCATCTAGACTACGCACTCCAGGTGACAGAGAGCATCGCCTTCCTTCACTGCTGCTTTTCCCCCATCCTGTATGCCTTCTCCAGTCACCGCTTCCGCCAGTACCTGAAGGCTTTCCTGGCTGCTGTGCTTGGATGGCACCTGGCACCTGGCACTGCCCAGGCCTCATTATCCAGCTGTTCTGAGAGCAGCATACTTACTGCCCAAGAAGAAATGACTGGCATGAATGACCTTGGAGAGAGGCAGTTTGAGAACTCCCCTAACAAGGAGGATGTGGGGAATAAATCAGCCTGAGTGACCAAATTTTGGTCTGGTGGGAACAGATGGGAACCAGCTCAATTGGGTGTCCACTCAAAGTGCTCTCTCCAGGGGCCTCAGTGACTGTGTTGCTAAACCCAGTGGTCAGTTCTCAGTTCTCAGCCATCAGCAGCATTTGCTCGCCCCTGCCTTCTTCCTTCACTTTCTTCACTTGCTTCCAGGATACCACGCTTTCTTTTCTGAATTGCTACAATCTTTCTTCCTTCCTTCCTTCCTTGCTTCCTTCTTTCCTTCCCTCTCTCCCTCCCTCCCTCCCTCGCTCCTTCCCTTCCTCCTTTCCTCCCTTCCTACTTTCCTTCCTTCCTTCTGACAGGGTCTTGCTCTATTGCTCTGTCACCCAGGCTGGAATGCAGTGGCAAGATCTCCGCTCACTGTAGCCTCCTCCCCCTGGGTTGAAGCAATTCTCATGCCTCAGCCTCCCAAGTAGCCAGGACTATAGGCGCCTGCCACCATGCCTGGCTAATTTTTGTATTTTTTTTTTTCTTTCTTTCTTTCTTTTCTTTTTTTTTTTTTTTTTTTTTGAGACAGAGTCTCACTCTTGTTGCCCAGGCTGGACAACAATGGCGCGATCTCGGCTCACTGCAACCTCCACCTCCTGGATTCAAGCGATTCTCCTGCCTCAGCCTCCTGAGTAGCTGGAACTACATGTGCGTGCCACCACGCACAGCTAATTTTTATAATTTTTGTAGAGATAGGGTTTCACTGCGTTGGCCAGGATGATCTCGATCTCTTGACCTTGGGATCCACCCGCCTTGGCCTCCCAAAGTGCTGGGATTACAGGTGTGAGCCACCATGCCCGGCCCTAATTTTTGTGTTTTTATTAGAAACAGAGTTTCACCATGTTGGCCAGGCTGGAGAATTGCTGTAATAGTTTTCCAACTGGCCCCTGTCCTTCCTCTCTCTTGCTCTCCTCCCATCTCATCTGCACCTAGCAGCCAGAGTGATCCTGACACTCTTGGCCTTTACTTCCGCCTCCCTCAGAGCAGCAGCCTGTCAAAACACCAGATTACAACAAATTTAGTTTAAAGGTCTCAATTAGCGTTATTGGCAATTCTAGAATCAGGCAATAGACTCATTGAATCAAGAACAGATTCACTCCATAAAATACAGAGAGTGCTGCAATGAGCTGGGTAGAAGAGGTTAGTTTTATAGACAGGAAGGGGCTGTCAAAGGCAGAAAGAAATGAAGAACAAAAAAAAAGATTGATTTTTTTTTTTGAGACAGGATCTCACTCTGTCATCCAGGCTGAAGTCCAATCCCACAATCATGGCTCACTGCAGCCACCACCTCCTGAGCTCAAGTGATCCTCCCATCTAAGCCCCCAAGTAGCTAGGACTACAGGAGCACACCACCACACCTGGCTAATTTTTGTATTTTTTGTGGAGACAGGGTCTCAGTATGTTACCCAGGTTGGACTGGAACCCCTTGGCTCAAGCAATTTGCCTGCCTCAGCCTCCCAAAGTGCTGGGATTACAGGCGTGAGCCACTGCACAGGGCCAGATTCGTCATTTCAAAGTTACTTTCTATATGCGGCCGGAACAGGGTGGTTGACATCAGTTTTCTTCAGGTTACTTTTTAATAATGATTAAAACGGGGAACTTCATTACCATGAGCATGGTTACTGTCTGCATTATTACGCCAACTGAAACTGTCATGTTTGGGAATTTGGCTGTTAACTCTGTCTCCAGGAGTCTCAAAGGTCAGATAACAACTTAGTTTCGGTTTGAGGACATGGAACTTTAATACGACAGATTCCATTTTGGTTTGGTCTGGTCAGCTGGGACCTAGTGCAGGAGGTTAGTCCAAAACAATGGCCTTCCATAGTTTTTATTTAACAAGCCCAACTCCTTACGGTAATCCTTTAAGGCCTATGTGATCTGCCCCCACCCTGGCTACACTCTTTGTCCTTATGTCCACCAGCCTCCAGTGCTCCAGACACAACTGATCTCAAATACTCCTGACACATCCCCCTGGGGATTCCTCTTCCTGGATTGCTCTCCTCTCAGCTGTCTGCTTGGCTCGCTCTCTCACCTTCTGAGGTCTTAGCTCAGATACCACCTTTCACTCACCTGTCCAACCTATTTAACACAAACTGGCCCATCTCTGACGCTCCTGATCTTCCTGATGCTCTATTTTTAAATTTTTTCAATAGTGCTTATTTCTTTCAGACATTGTATATGTTTCTCCTATTTGTGATGTTCAATGGCTACTGTCCCCACCCACATTGTCCCAGGTGAATTCCACAAGGTAGGGATCTTGGTTAGGCTCACTGCTGTACCCAACCCCCTAACACAGGGCCTGGTGTGTAGGTTTTCAGAAAGTATCTGTTAAATGCATGGGTGGAGGAGGGAGCATTTTCCTTCTGGCACTGCTGGGGAAAAAGAACCTAAGGCCTTCCACTCACCAGGGTTCCACATTCTCTGTAGTCCAGCTGGGAAATGCTATTAAAAGGACCATTCTCGTAGCCTTGATGGTGGACCCAGCATCTGGCAATCAGGAGGGCCTTGAAGTACTCTGCCTAGGGAATGTCCCAGGACCATGTACAGTCTGCAGAAGGAGGCAGTGAACACACTTGGCCTAGGCCCCATCTCAGGAGCCTTCACATCTCCCTGGGACCTGCACAATCAAGTCCAAAATCTTTGTCTGATGTCAAGGCTAGGGCTTTTGCAAATAGGATCCCATACATCTTCCAGCCCTCATACTCCTCCACTCCCTTTTCATTTCCTGAACATTCCAACTTCTATGCCTTTGCTCTTGTGGGCTCCCTCATGTAATTAGGATAATTTCCAGCCAGGTATTCCCTCACCCTTGTTTTATAACTGAATCCCACTTTCTCTGGGACTCCACTGCTTGGTCACTCTGCCCTGTGCTTTGAGAGGAGGTTGGGTGGAGCATGGGACATGGGCCAATTACTGCCTTCACATTTCCCTGGTCACGGTGATTTTTTAAGGGGTGGGCACATGACCTAGGTAGAGCCAATGAAGTGCAATGTCACTAGAACATGTGAGAAGAGAGGCATGAAACCGAAGCTGAGAGGGTTTGAGATCTGGAGCTACTCCTTCCTCCACCCAGACTTCAGAAGGTGAAGGAGATAGTGCATGTGAGTGAGCAGATCCCGAGGGCACTGTTTGAGCCTCAGAATCAAAGCACTTCTGAAGTTCGTCCCAATCTTGGATTCGACAGTTACAAGAACCAATAAATTCCTTTCCTTGTGGAGTCATGTTGTTTTGTTACTTGCAACCTAAAGATTCCTGACTGATATACTGTGCCCAGTGCTTTTCTCTTCATATCTCTAATGCTTGGCATTCTCCCTGCCCCCTGACACATCCACTGAGAAGCCTTTCCCCAGGGAGCTGCCTGCCCACATGGCATCTCTCTCTCCCGAGCTTCTAAAGCACCCACTGCTCTTCCCACCTCATAGAACTACCTGGTGCAGCCTGCCCACGTCCCAGCACGTCTGCCCTGCACAATTGAACGTGGAACCTGGCACACAGGAAAGGAAACTTTTTGGTGGATGGAATGGAGGGTAGGAAAACAGACGGCTGGGTGAATGTAAGCTCCATGAGAGCAGGGACTTTGCCATGTGTAAACTCTGCATCCCCTGTGCTTCAACACATGCTCAGAGCATAGTAGACTTTTTTTGGAATGAATGGATAAGTTTTTTTGTTTCGTTTTGTTTTGTCTTTTGGAGCGAATGGCTGATAGAGGATTGAGCAGGCAAGCAGTATTCTGCCCGCTATTTCTTCTCTTCCCCTGAGCTTTTGATGGCATAGTTATAGCACATGTGTCACATGCCATCTGGCAGTCTCTTATGTAGCACCAGTTGCCCTGTGCCTTCCCCACATCCAATCTCTCTCAGCTCCGCCTTTAGTTATCTCTCCTCAAGGCCCCCAATTCCCCACCATGAGGAAGGACTCTGAGCTTCCTAGTTCCCTGGGAAATGAAGCTCTAGATCTGAAGGTGGATGTTTGTTTGAGGACGCGGAGGATGGAATTCTACTTTAGAGCTCCGGAAATCTTGTCCTACAAGGAACTTCTGTTCGTGTGCCAGCCTGGCTGGTGAGATACAGCCTGAGCTGCACCAGTCTAGGTGCTCAGAGGCCCTGACTTTGTGCCCATGATGCACAGATAGGATGTCAAGCAAGGGACACCCAGCAGGGCTTGTCACACCAGCATTGGTGGATTTGTGTGTGTGTGTGTGTCTATCTGTCTGGGAAGTATGTGTGCTATGTGGGCTGTGTGTAGTATATATGGTTGTGTATGTGGTTATGATGCAGCTGTATCACTGTGTCCAAGTGGGTCTGGTTATGTGCCTGCAACTTTCCTATTCTTTCTTTTTTTGAGACGGAGTCTTGCTGGAGTGCAGTGACATGATCCCAGCTCACTGCAACCTCTGCCTCCCAGGTTCAAGCAATTCCTGTGCCTCAGCCTCCAGAGTAGCTGGAATTACAGGCATGAGCTAACTTTTGTATTTTTAATAGAGACAGGGTTTCGCCATGTTGGCCAGGCTGGTCTCAAACTTCTGAGCTAAAGTGATCTGCCCACCTCGGCCTCCCAAAGTGCTGGGATTACAGGCGTGAGCCACTTCGCCCAGTCCTATTTGTCTTTCATGCCTTTCTCTGTGTATGTGTGAGTGTGTACTTGCTGCAAAAGGCAGGAATATAACAAGTAGTGCCCTGAAGCCTATGTCCAAAGGAGAGGGCAAGAGCTAGCTGCAGGTACTTGGTTCTCTGTCACTGTCTTAGGTGCAATATAGTTTGAGAGCAGCTCAGCAGCTCTCACAGCCCAGGCCCAGGATAAAGCCCTCTCTACCCCAGCCTTACTTCCAGGTTTGGGCCTTGGTTCCTCCTGTTGCTCTCTGTCTTCCCAGAGGCCTGACAAAGTCTGGCTCCCTGACTGCACTGCTCAAACCTTTCCCAGGGGTCTCAGGAAAGCAATCAGAATTCCTCTGACCCTCAGGCTCTGAGGCAAGGTGGACTCTTCCCATGGGCCAACCTAGGGAGAAGTGTAGAAGTTGCTTTGCCTGTGGGCAGGGCTGCTGCCTGCGCTGAATGCCACGAAATGTGATGTTTTGACTCCAGTTAATTCTCTATGAGAAAAGCATCTCTTTTCTTTCCCAGGTGCCTGAAATTCCACCATTGGAAAGCCACCCCGATCTTGCTTTATTATAAACTATCTTCAGAGAGAACACATTTAGTGGGCTTTCCTCTGAGGTCCTGATGAGGAAAAGGATGAGAGGAAGAAAATATTTGGCATAGAAATGAGGAATTGGGGACAGAATGACCAGGTTGGGTGGGTGGTGACTAGAGGCATCCTTGGCGGTCGCAGTCTTCCTCCTGCCTCAAGGCCTCTGCCAGGGTTGGCTGCAGCAGTCCTCATGCAGGGGGCAGAGAGCTATATGGGCCATGGGCCCCTCCCATGCCAGCAGGCGGGCATGGGGCATTGGGATCCCTGCCCACACTCCAATCCTGGGGGGCTCTTGCTTCCTGGGAGGCCTGTTGTTATGCTGGATATCCCTGACTGTGGGATGGTACACTTGCATTCACCTCACACCTCACCCGCTGAGGCTTCTCTAGGTCCCAAGCATCTCCTCTGGAGCTCTCAGACAGGCCACAGGGTCCATTAAGTTCCTATCTGCACATGGTCACTCCCAGTTGAGACCTTCTGGTCCTGACTCAGGGAACTCCAGCCCTCAGCCCCACCCCAGCCAATCCATAGGCCACTCTCCTGGCCCATATTCCTTTGGGTGTGAGGCACAAAAGGAGACACAGCACCAAGGTCTAGGGAGGGCCAAGGAGGTGTGTTAAGGCTCTGTTCCTGCTTCCCCACAGCCCCAGCCCCATTGTACTGGGCACAGGGCCTGGCTGGGCAGAGATGTCATTGGTACATTTCTCATGGATAGTCTTCCACCTTCCAGCCCATTTCTCCTCCTTCCATGCCCCCTACTCAACTCTTCTCCTTGTGCTCCTGGTCCTTGTAGAATAGGATGGGATATCTCAGCTTCTCCTAACCAGGCAGAGCTCTATCAAGCCCTAGGCAGACATCAGCATTTGCGGGCAGCTGACCTCAGAGAAATGCAGGCCCTGGACCAGGGTCACATAGCTAGTTGGAGACAGACTGTCACCCCAGCTCAGGCCCTTGCCTACTCTCCTGGCAGAGCAGAACAGGCAGCCTCAGGAGAAATGTGAGGCTGCCAGAGATGTAAGATAAAAGTAGCAGAGAGAAGTTCCACTGGCTGGTCGCTGGGTCGGGGGGTCCATGCAGCCTGGGCCCACCTCCTCCAAGACACTCTATCCAGCTCCCACAATCATTCTTCCTCCTGTCCCAGCTCCAGCTGGAGCCCTGCCATCAGCCAGCTGCAGCTATGGCAGCCACCCCCTCACCCTCTTGTAGCACTGATAAGCACGCTGGGAAGGGGGATTGTCTTCATTTCATAGATTGGAGGGCTGAGGCCAGGAAATGATTTGAGGACTGAAAGTAAATTAGCAGAGACTGGAAGTCAGGTTTCTAACATTTAATCTCCACTTAGGGAATTGGAGGTCAGAAATGAATAAAATACCATGCCCCAGTAGGCTCCAGTCTAGGGAAGTGGGCAGCAGGCAGAAACCAAGACACGGAAAGCAACGACACATAACAGATATGCTATGATACAAATGGTGCTGCAGGAGCTGCACAGTTCGGAGGCCATTTCTGGCCAGAGGATGGGATGCGTGAAATCCAGGAAGGCTTCCAGGAAGGAGTAGCTGGCACTGGGATGGGCAGGAACAGCAATGCCTCTACTGATGGTTTCACTGGAGAAAGTTGGCAAAGTTGAGAAGTTTGGAGACCAACCGTGACAAAATTTAAACATCAGGTATGTGAAGGCAAGGGGGACCAACTGTGACAAAATGTAAACGTCAAGTGTGTGAAGTCAAAGGGGAACCAGGAAAGTAAAAGAGTGACAATCAGCAGTGCTTTTGGCAAAAAGGCCTCTGGCAGCAGTGTAGAAGAGAAACGCAGAGATCACAGGTATAAGAATGACAGTAGGAGAGGGGAGGAGGGTACATATTTCAGAGGCATCACAGGGGGGTGTACTGATAGGACGGGGGCCTGCTTGTATGAAGGTGAAAGAGGAGGAGGGAGAGTGTCTCTGGGAGATGGGGTGAATGGTAGTGTTCTGAGCAGAGAGAGCAGGGAAATCAGGAGGAGGAGTGGTTCAGGGAAGAGGCAGGGGCTGAGATGCCAAGTTCTGCATTGGCCAAGCTGAGTCAGAGGTGCTGGGAGACTCCCATGTGGGTCTGGGGATAGAAGAAAGCTCTGAGTTCAGCAATGATCATGGAAACCAAGGGAGGGTTGACAGCACCCTGAGGTGGGGGAGACATGGGCACTGAGGAGGGATCTTGAATGATTCCTACATTAAAGACATCCTGGCTGGGCACAGTGGCTCATGCCTGTAATCCCAGAACTTTGGGAGGCCGAGGAGGCCAGCCAAAATGGTGAAACGCCGTCTCTACTACAAATACAGAAACTAGCCGGGTGTGGTGGTGCGCATCTATAATCCCAGCTACTCAGAAGCCTGAGGCAGGAGAATTACTTGAACCCGGGAGGCAGAGGTTGTAGTGAGCCAAGATCACACCACTGCACTGCAGCCTGGGCAACAGAGTGAGACTCTGTCTCAAAAAAAAAAAAAAAGGTATCATTTCTCTAGACCTGTGCTATCCAATAGGGCAGCCACCTGCCACACACGGCAATTAAGCACTTGGAATGTGGCTAGTCTGAACTGGGAAGAACTGCAAAAGTACAGTACATACCAGACTTTGAAGACAGGATGAAAAAGAGAAGGTAAAAACTATTACGTTAAAATTTTTAATAGTGATCCCGTTGAAATGCCAATATTTTGGATATATTGGATTAAGTAAAGTATATTATAAAAATGAATTGTTTCATTTTACTTTTTAAAAATGTGTTTACCAGGAAACTAAATTAGCTGGGCAAGGTGGTAGGTGCCTGTAATCCCAGCTACTGGGGAGGCTGAGGCAGGAGAATTGCTTAAACCCAGGAGGCAGAGGTTGCAGTGAGCAGAGATCGCACCGCTGCACTGCAGCCTCGGCAACAGAGCAAGACTCTGTCTCAAAACAAACAAACAAAACCAAAAAACCCCACTACTCATGTAGCTTGCTTCATATTTATGTTGGATGACACTGTTCTAGAACCTGAATTCCATAGGATGTGGGATAAGTGTTGCTGAAAAAACTAAAGCAAGCTGGGAGAGTGGAGGCTGATGTTTGCAAGATGCCATGTTACTCATGTCTGGGGGGAACCAGTCTCTGTACTCAGGACTTCTCAAGGCAGGCATCATCTCCCAAACCAAGTTGCCCACAGATACTCCCCCTTCCTCTGGACTTCCTGTGAGAGGAGGGTTCGGCAGAACCCACTCTGAGAGATGGTATTTTAAAGAGAACGATAAGCCTGTCAGATGACTAGGCGGGGAGAGAGCGAGGACAGGCAGAACAGAGGTAGGGGGTGCCACAGGACCAGAGGGAGGGGTGGCCAGTGGGGTCTTGGGGCTGCAGAAGGGTGAGAACAGGTGAGCGATGCAATAGAACTCCTCTGGCCAGGTTTGCAGCTGGCTTGGCCAAGCTCACTCTGTAGGATGCAGGCGGTAGCGGAAGCGCACATCGTGGCTGGGCTGCATGGTGCCAAAACCCCAGCGCTGCGGGTCAACATGGGGTAGTGGTGTGTCAGGGTCCACCAACTCTAAGTCAAAGTGTGTGACCATAAGCAGGATAAAGAGCTTCACCTCACTGAGTGCAAAGAACCTCCCAGGGCAGATGGAAACGCCCGAACCCCAGGGCATGGTGTAGTGGTGGATCTTCTTGCCTGCCTTGAAGAAGTCCACTTTCCGGCTGCCATTAGGGTTGAGGAAGCGATCGTACTTGAAGACGGTGGGCTCAGGGTGGATGTCAGGGTCCATGTGCACTGAGAGGTAGGGAAAGAGGGCCAGGATGTCTCCATGGCGGAACAGATACTCCTGCCCACTGGACATCTTCAGGGTATAGTCTTCATGAACCAACCTGAGGAGGGTGGGTGCAGCCCTCAGCCGCAGCGTCTCCTCCACCACGCTGTCTAGAACTGGGGTGTGTTGCAGGGCACCGAGTTTGAAGGCAAAGGACTGCTTGGTCTCCAGCCTGGCCTCACCCAGGACCTGGGTAGCTTCCTCCCTCACAGCCCGAATAGCTTCTGGGTGCTTCAGGAGGAACAAGAGGGCCCAGAAAGAGGTAGGCCCCGTGTTCCCCTGGGAGGCCCAGAGCATCATGAAGTTGAACTTGTCCTGCATAGCTGAGGGTACCCCCTGCTCCCTCAGAAACTGAAGCATGTTGCCCAGCCAGTTGCTGATGCCCTCCTTCTCCTGGCTGTGGCTCACGGAGAGCATCTTGTGAAAGAGACGCTGGAGTCGGCCCACTTCTAGCCACTCCCGGGGCCACAGCAGGGAGTAGACAAACCTGGGGAAAAGAAGGTCAAACTTGCGGAACTCCATGAATAACTCTCCTGCCTGTAGCAGGTCCTGCTCCTTGTCCTTCGTGTAGCCGAACAAGCTCAGGTAGCCAGCTGTGAACAAGATGTAATAGCAGAAGCGAAAGAGGCTGTCCTCATGCCAGCAACTGGCATCCAGACTCGAGCCTTTGGACGTCAGCATTACAAAGGACAGGCTGTCCAGCATGGTCTCATTAAGATCCTTCAAGCCATCCCCCCTCAGATGCTTGGTGCTGGCTGAGTGTATCATCTCATGGTCCCCTTGCACTGAACGGTATCCAAATACCTTCAGCACCAGTTTTTTTGCATATTGCCCAAAGTCTAGTTTTCTCTGTGTGTCCTTGAGGATGGGGCCAAAGGAGAGGGGGTCCATGACGAAGGTGAAGTACTGGCCCCCTAGCTGCACTGTGAACACATCCCCATGCTTGGTCCTCATGCGCTTCAGAAATTCAAACATATTCTTCCGGAAAGCCATGGCATGGCCAAGCCAGGGCACGGTACCCTTGTCCAGAGGGGGCTCCCATGGCCTGCGTTGTCGGAGCATCCCTGGCAGGCACAGGTATCCAGCAATGACCACCAGCAGAGCTCCCAGCACTGGACCCCAGAGAACCATGGCTATGCTCCTGCGGATTAAGCTCTCGACACGCACACTGTTCCCTGGGTGCCAGAGAGCTTTGGGAGGCCTTGGAAAGTCCAGGATGTAAAGGTCTGAGCACCTGGACCTTGCCCTGTGGCCGCAAGTTATGGCAAATAACACTAGTGAGACAGTACTTGGAAGCAGCAAAATGTTCCCCTGGACTTAACACTTGGCTGACTGGTCACGTAGGGGAGGAGGAGGTAACCAGGAGAAAGCTCAGAGAGAAGCCTCCAGCTATGGTCACAGCTGCTCACCAGCTTCATGCTTTGCTCTGACCTTTTCAGACAGCTCTTGCACCTTCTCTCTAAGCCTGCCTTGAGCCCACTCCCACCCCCATAGCTGACAGACTATTTATATCCCCATTTACTCATGCTTTTATTTATTTGCCAGTTCAGTTGGTAGAAATGAATCAAGCACTTACAAAATCTCACTTCCACTCTTTCCTCATCTTTAGAAGACTCAACAAATGCCTCCATTCCTACTTGGCCCCCTTGGTCAAGTAACTTAACCTCACTGTGGCTCCACTCCCTCATCTGTGAAGTAGGGATAATTACAGTGCCTTGTAGGTGCTGTTGTGAGGCAAAAAGAGATAACACCTGAAAAGCACTTAGAATAGTGCCTGGCTCATGCTAGTGCTCCATATATGTTAGTTAGTATCCTAAAGCCTTTTCTCTTACCTTTGCCCGCTCCCCTGGACTTCACAGCAGCCCGTGCTTATCTCCTCATTCTTTCCCTAGTCTGTCTTCCTCTCTGGTCTCAAAGATGCTTGCCAAGGGGGCATGACCTTGTTGAAGTCATGTCTGCTCCTACCTCCATGTGCACAGAGTACACAGTCAAAGGCAAGTGAAGAATGACTGTATGCCCTTCCACAACAGCTCTGACCCCTAACCCAAAAAAAAGAGGCATCGATGCTGGGGCTTTAGATGCTGAGAAGGCTGAGATGGTGGAGGGGGTGTTGACTCCATCTTGGGGTATGAGTGTGAATGAACTCATCTGAGGAGGCCACAGAGCCTCCCAGATGATGACTCTTCAAGCAGAGGCTGAGCCCTCAGTCTCTGAGCCTCTCACCCGGAGCCCTCTCACCTGCCCAACTGCTTGCCTATACATACACTTCTCTGACAAGAAGGCAGAATCCTGGAATTGTAAAATGTCAGAGACAATAGAGACCTCACTCAATCACTTCATACTTCATTTCACAATGAGGATCTAGGTGCAGAATGCAGTGGGGACCCTCTTTGACAGCTGCCCTGGCTTGGGGCCTTGAGATAAGCTAATCATTGACTAAGGGCCTTCTGAGACATGTCAGCCCAGGTCTCTGCCAGCAGCTCAAGAAGGAGAAAACTGTACCATTGACGCCAAGGCATTAGTCAAGCAGCCTGGCCCATTGTTGCAATAGGTGAGGTTCAAACTCAATTCAATCAGTTCTGATAACCTCCAAATTACTTTTTAACTTCCTAACGACCTGAAAACAGGGACTTCGGCTCTTCAGACAAAAGAGGGTATGGAACTTCCATATCCCCTCTGGAGTGAGCTTCCTTTGCCTATGAGCTTCCCCTTGGCAGGGAGTTGGAACTGTCCACACTCTGCTTCCCAGAATCCCTCTTTAATTGTTCAGGACCACCACAGTACTTGGCATCATCAACTCTCCTCAACCTTAGAATTCGGTCCGAAACTGGGCGAAATCCAATGAACTGAACCGTGTCCCCTAGTTTTTAATGGATGAACCATTATTTCACATTCATTCTTACCTCATTCATTAACCCACACTCATCTATTCATTCCCTCCTTCCTTGGAGAAGCCCCATCTATCCATTCACTAGATATTTATTGGGCACTTACTGGCAGAAATGTTGCTACGATCTGGGATTATAATCATGAATGAGATAGACACAGTCCCTGCTCTCTTGCTGTTTATGATCTAATGGAGGGAGAAAGATATTAAATCACTGCCCAAAGTAATTATACACATATTTCTCATTTATTGTGCTTTGCTTTATTGCACTTCACAGATACTATGTTTTTTACAAATTGAAGGTTTGTGGCAACCCTGCATTGAGCAAAACTATTGGCACCATTTTTCCAACAGTGTGTGCTAACTTTGTGTCTCTGTGTCACATTTTGTAATTCTCACAATATTTCAAATTTTTTCATTATTATCATTACAGCTGTTATGGCGATCTGTGATATGTTAGTACTGTAATTGTTTTGGGGCACCATGAACTGGGCCCATATATGATGCAAACTTAATTGGTAAATGTTGTGTGTATTCTGACTGTTCCACTGACCAGCTGTTCTCCCCTCTTTCTATCTCTCCTTGGGCTTTCCTATTTCCCAAGACACAGCTATGTTGAAATTAGGCCAATTAATAACCCTACAATGGCATCTAAGTGTTCAAGTGAAAGGAAGAGCTGCGCTTTAAATCACTTTAAATTTCACTTTAAATCACAAGCCAGAAATGATTAAGCTTAGTGAGGAAGGCCAAGATAGGCTGCAATCTAGGTTTGTTGCACTACACAGTTATCCAAGTTGTAAATGCAAAAGAAAAAATTTCTTGAAGGAAATTAGAAGTGCTACTCTAGTGAATACATGAATAATAAGAAAAACAGCTTTATTGCTGATATGAAGAAAGTTTTAGTGGCCTGCATAGATCAAACCAGCTACAACATTCCCTTAGCCAAAGCCTAATCCAGAGCAATGTCTTAACTCTCTTCAATTCTATGAAGGCTGAAAGTGATGAGGAAGCAGTTGGAGAAAAGTTTGAAGGTAGCATAGGTTGGTTCATTAGGTTTAAGGAAAGAAGCCATCTCTATATAACATAGAAGTGCAACGTGAAGCAGCAAGTGTTGATGAAGAAGTTGCAGCAAGTTATCTAAAAGATGTAGCTAAGATAATTGATGAAGATGGCTACACTAAGCAACAGATTTTTAATGTAGATGAAACGGCCTTATATTGGAAGAAGAGACCATCTAAGGACTTTCCTAGAGCAAAGTCGATGCCCTGCTTCAAAGCCTCTAAGGGTAGGATGACTCTCTTTTTAGGGGCTAAGGTAGCTGGTGACTTTCAGTTGAAGCCAAAGCTCATGACCATTCTGAAAATCCTAGGGCCCTTCAGAATTATGCTAAATCTACTCTGCCTGTACTCTATAAGTAGCAAGGCTAGGTGTGGTGGCTCGCGCCTGCAATCCCAGCAATTTTGAAGGCTAAGGCAAGTGGATTGCTTGAGCCCAGAGCTTGGAGCCCAGCCTGGGTAACATGGTGAAACCCTGTCTCTACAAAAATTAGCCAGGTATGGTGGTGCATGCCTGTGGTCCCAGCTACTTAGGAGGCTGAGGTGGGAGGATCACCTGAGCCTGGGAGGTTGAGGCTGCAGTGAGCCAAGATCATGTCACTGCACTTCAGCCTGGATGACAGAGTGAGACCCTGTCTCAAAACAAACAAAACAAAGCCTGGATGGCAGCACATCTGTTTGCAGCATGGTTTACTTAGGCCCACTGCTGAGACTTACTGCTCAGAAAAAAGATTCTTTTCAATGTATTACTACTCATTAACAATGCACCCGAGATCTCTGAGGAAGATGTTCGAAGAGATGAATGTTGTTTTCATGCCTGCTAACACAACATCCATTCTGCAACCCATGGATCAAGGAGTAATTTCAACTTTTCAGTCTTAGTATTCAGAAATACATTTCGTAAGGCTATAGCTGCTGTAGATGGCGATTCCTCTAATGGATCTGAGCAAAGTAAATTGAAAACCTTATGGAAAGAACTCACCATTTTAGAGCCACTAAGAACAATTGTGATTCATGGGAGGAGGTTAACATATCAACATGAACAAGAGTTTGAAAGAAGTTGATTCCAACCCTCATGAATGACTTTGAGGGGTTCAAGGCTTCAGTGGAGGAAGTCGCTGCAGATGGGTGGAAATAGAGAATTAGAATTAGAAGTAGTGCCAGAGGATGTGACTGAATTGCTGCAATCGCCTGATTGAACTTGAACGGATGAGGAGTAACTTCTTATGGATGAGCTAAGAAAGTGGTTTCTTGAGATGGAAACTAATCCTGGCGAGGATGCTGGGAACACTGTTGAAATGACAATAAAGAATTTAGAATATTACATAAAGTTAGTAAAGCAGCAGTAGAATTTGAGAGCACTGACTCCAATTTTGAAAAAAAGTTCTACTGTGGGTAAAATGCTATCAAACAGCATTCCATGCTACAGAGAAATCTTTCCTAAAAGGAAGAGTCAACTGGTGCGGCAACCTTGATCGTTGTCTTATTTTAAGAAATTGTCACAGCCACCCCAGCCCTCAGCAACCACCACCCTGATCAGTCCAGGGTGAAGACAGGAATCACTGAAGGCTCAGATGATCATTAGCATTTTTTAGCAATAAAGTTTTTTTTTTAAATTAAGGTATATATATATGTATTTTAGATATAATGCTTTTGCACACTTAATGGTGTATAGTCTAAACATAATTTTTATATTCCCCGGAAACAAAATTCGTGCGACTCATTTCACTATGGAGGTTTGAAACCGAACCCGCAATATCTTCGCGGTATGGCTGTAATTGTGACAAATGCTGCAAAGAAGAGCAGAGCATGAAGGGAGGTGGCAGCCAGGAAGGCCACACTGATTGGGCCACACTGATTCAGCGGAGGCCTGGAGGACCACAAGACCCAGTCAATGTGTGTTGTGTGTGGTGGAGGTGCTAGCGGCCGAAGAGGGGTGCTGGTCAGGGGATGCAGCAGGGTGGTCCCAAGGTACCGAGAGCATATCCACCCTGGGGCCAATGAGCCCAGGGCACTCGGAGAAGGGGGAAGAATCTCCACAGGGTGCAGAACCGGCAGGCTCTGTGCGGGTTAGGACTTTGACACATCGGTGGCACTGAACCCCTCTCACGCCAGCCGGCCCAGCCACGCTTGTGTACGGGGCCAGCCCACGGGGGCCACGCAGGGCTGCCGGATGGACAGGCAGGGAATACGGGCTCTTCCTCGGGCGGAGACTGGCTTGCCCCTGGGAAGTCAGCCCACGGGACTGCCCTCCTCTCCCTCCCGAGGGGCTGGGGACCAGCAACCCAAGCCAACACCGGGAGCGGGCGGCACGTCCCCTCCTCGCCCCTTCGGTCCGGGAACTGTCAGGGGCCGGGGCGGGGTTACGATGGTGGGCTAGGGGGCCAGGTAGGACCAAAGACACACGGGGAGGCGGCCTCCGGGACGGCCAGAGGGCCCGCGGGCGCTCGGGAAGGGTGCGGGTTCACTTCCGGCCCCCGAAGCCTCAGCGAGGGAGTCTCCGGGAGGCGCGGCGGGGAGTAGGCAGTGTGTTGCTGACCTCTGGCGGTCGCTCTGCGGGACTTCGCACCTTCTTTGTGCTCAGGAGCGGTGAGTGTCAGTTCGGCGGCCGAGCCCCCGGTAAGGGCGTGGTTCCGGGCCAACGGGAGGACGTGCTGAAGGCGCTGCTTTCTTCCTTCCCCACCGCAGCTGTTTCCGACTCGCGCGCTGAACCCACCACTACCCCTCGGCCCACGCCCCTGGCAGTTTTCACGGCATAAGCCCGGCAAGAGCATCATTTTGGTTGTCCTGGGGGGTTTTGGGGGTTAGCTCCTTTATTGCTAACCTCATTTGCACATTCCATGGTGGGCAGGACAGTGGATTGAGTTTTTTACACTGGGCCCTAGTAGTTCCATGTTCCTGTCTGATGTCATGACTTCTCATTCTATATATGGCCCAGAATTTTGAGCAACTGGGCACTGACCTGAGGATTCTATTTATCTGCTGTGGTTCCTTTACTGGGGTTCTCCGCTGTGGGTTCTCTAGTCCGGATGCACTAGCTCTTCCCTGAGTCTTGTTTGCCCCTTTTTCTAATTCTGGATGATATTGACTGCTCCCCCAGTATGTGCCACCTCTTGCTCACTGCCTCGCCCCCAGCAGTAAGTAGTACCATTGAAATGGAAATACAGGGGAGAAATTATTTCACCCTGCCTTTAGAGCAGGTAATAATCGTTTCACTTAGGGCTTATGTATGGCTCCTTTTTGTTTCTTTCTAGCTTTCCAGGTTCCTTCTGTTTTTCCTGGAGGGGAAGGAACCCCCTCCATGGCAGCCTGGGTTCTTGACAGCCTGACTCAAGGGTCACTATGCTTACTGCTAGCCTGAATCACATATACCAGGTTGTCGTAGAACCAGTGTAGGACATAAAAGGCAAACCTGGGTTCTTGTCCCAACTTTTCCACCAATTTATGGCATGACCCAGAACATTTTGTTTTACCCTTCTGGACCTTTATTCTGATGTGTCAAAACAAGAGGTACTGAATTTGACGTACTCGCCAGCAGTGAGATGCTATTATAAAGGTATTGGATTGTACATTCACTAATTTGCCAAGAGATAACGAGGGCATATAGTGTGAGAGGGTGGAGGGATAGGGTGGGAATTGGAATGATTGGCATTGAGCTTCTAGCCAGTGGATGGCTCTATGCTGATCATTCCCATCGCCACCAACACCATCACCATTCTTATTTTGAGAACTTACCTTGAGCTAATATTACACGAAATTCACGTATTTTGCCATCTAACCCTTATATCAACCCGGTTCAGAGATTCCGTAGAAGAACTCACAGGACTCAGAATACAGTTGTAATCATGACTAAGATTGATTACAACTGGATTGCTGGTCCCTAGCCCCTTGGGAGGGTGGGGAGGGCAGCCACGTGGGCTGAATTCCCACGGGCAAGCCAGCCTCTGCCTGAGGAAGAGCCAGAATTCTCTGCCTGTCCATCTGATGGGATACATAACCAGATCATAAGGGAAAAAGACATAGGTGGAGTCTGGAGGAATCTATGTGCAGGATTCCGAGTTCTTTCTCCCTGCCAGGAGAGATCACACAAAGCTTACTCCTCCTAGCAATGGAAACGCAGCAACATATATGCCATGTTTCTAACTAGGGAAGCGCAAAAATTAGTCAGTGCCCAAGGTTTTTATCGGGGGACTGGTCATGTAGTCACCTTCTGCCTAGCACATACCAAAATTCCAGACTCCTAGAAGGAAAGCAGATATTCATTATAAATCATGTTTGTACAAATAGTCAAGGCATAATGAACTACTCTTATTGGTTAAGTGTTGACTGGACGCACTTTGAAAGTGAAGTTCCCAGACACTAGCCAGGAGCCTACCTTGCAAGCAGGCCTTTTTTGGGGTCTCTGACTTGCTATGTTAGTGATTTTATGCACCCAACCATATGAAGCAAAAATGCCCTCATTTTACAGAGGAGAAAATTGAGATTTCAAGGGCTGGTAACTTGTCTAGAGTTGCACTACTAGCAAGTGGTACAGCCAAGAGTCTAATCACTCTGTTTACTTCAGAACTTCAGCTCTTCATCCACTGCCATATTGCCAGTCCCAGGGCCTTCCTCAAGTCCTTTGTCTTTATTCTTTCTGCCTGAAATGTTCTTTCCTTAGCTATTTGCATGACTGGTGATATGGTTTGGCTGTGTCCTCACCCAAATCTCATCTTGAATTGTAGCTCCCATAATTCCCACCTGTTGTAGGAGGGACCCGGTGGGAGATAATTGAATCATGGGGGCGGTTTCCCCATACTGTTCTCGTGGTAGTGAGTAATTCTCATGAGATCTGATGATTTTGTACCGGGAAACCCCTTTTGCTTGGTTCTCATTCTCTCATCTGCCA
Organism: Pan troglodytes; assembly: GCF_028858775.2. Classification (NCBI taxonomy): domain Eukaryota; kingdom Metazoa; phylum Chordata; class Mammalia; order Primates; family Hominidae; genus Pan; species Pan troglodytes. The sequence goes on from NC_086015.1 coordinate 46,891,069, forward strand.
CCATGTAAGACGTGCCTTTCGCCTTCTGTCATGATTGTGAGGCCTCCCCAGCCACGTGGAACTGTGAGTCCATTAAACCTCTTTTTCTTTATAAATTACCCAGTCTCGGGTATGTCTTTATCAGCACTGTGAAAATGGACTAATACAACTGGTTTATTTTATTTATTCATTTTTTAAGAGATAAGATCTCACTATGTTGTCCAGGCTGGCCTCCAACTCTTGGCCTCAGGCAATCTGCCTGCCTCAGCCTCCCAAGTAGGTGGGACTACAGGGATGTGCTGTATCCCTCGCTTGGTTTCTTTCAATTATTCACTGCCTCAACTCAGATTACACCTTATAGAAAGGCCCTCCCTGACTACTCTATGTAAAGTAGTCTCTTTTTAAAGTACTTTGTATTATTAACCTATTTTAGTTTCATCAAAACATTTATAATTATGTGAAATGATCTAGTGTCTTTCTTTATTCTCTGTATCAATTTTCATCCAGTCGCAGTGGCTCACACCTGAAATCTCAGCACTTTGGGAGGCTGAGGCGGGCTGATCACCTGAAGTCAGGAGGAGTTTGAGACCAGCTTGGCCAACATGGTGAAACCTGTCTCTACTGAAAATACAAAAATTAGCCGGGTGTGGTGGCGCATCCTGTAATCCCAGCTACATGGGAGGCTGAGGCAGGAGAATCACTTGAACCTGGGAGGCAGAAGTTGCAGTTAGCTGAGATCGCACCACTGCACTCCATTCTAGCCTGGGTGGCAGAGGAAAACTCTGTCTCAAAATAAAATAAAATAAAATAAAATAAAATAAAAATAAAAAGTCAATCTTCCTCAGTGGCGTGCTGGTAAATTGGCACTGTAAGAAAAAAAAGTCTTGATTGGTAGAGTTGGCCAGTTTCATATTGTAAATACATTGCCCCTGGCCAATTTCAGGCACCCATATAAGGTCACTGAAGGAGGAGTTGGAAAGAGATGTGCATCGTCAGCATGGAGTCCTGATAAGTAGGCAACAATGAGGAAGGGACCTTAGGTAGGGGAGAACCCCAGGTGGGGAAGAACAATGAACAGTTGTTCTGAGAGATGGCTAATCACAAATAACCTGCAGGCACAATGACTTGTCCTGTCCGCAAGTGGCCCCAAGAGCAGAACCTTATAAAACTTCCCTCCAGCCCCTGCCTCATTGTAGACAGCCCATTTCCTGCTGTGCTGCCTGTTGCAACTTTGCAACATATTTTTATACTTTCTGTAATAAATCTGTCTTTCTTTACCTACAGCTGTCTTGGTAAATTCCTTTACCACCTGCACCACCAGCCCCAGATAGTTGCTACCTGTGATAATCAGCTTTCCTGAGTCAGTGTGTGCTGGCACCACAATAAACTCTTTAAAATCAAGGACTATGTCTTGTCCATTGCTGTATCCTCAAGACCTAGCACATTGCCTGGCACATAGTAAATACTCTATAAATGTTTGTTGAATGGACGAATAATTCTCCAATTCCATCTCTGATTACTGTTGCAGGCATTCAGTCTTATTTTAGAGATGAGAACAATGGGGCTCAGAGTGTGAGGAACTCTCCCTTGGGCACACATTTATTAAGTGGTAGAGCCAAACATTTAATACAGCCAGTTTGTGCCAGCTTTACTGCTAAGTGGGTCAGAGAAACCTAAAATGGGAGAAATTGGAGCTAGAGAAACAAGTTGTCCATATACAGTTCCATAGTTCATAGCAACAAATAATTTATTGCAGGCTTAAGCATATGCAAGGTAGTATCTTAGTCTCAGGGAGACAAAGATTGATTGGATTTTTAAATCATCCTTCAAGGATCTCACTGATTAAATGGGATAAGCACGTAATATCAAATGTGCAATACTAAAGCAGTATGAGCCGAATGCCAATGGATTCTGAGAGCAGTGTCACATTTTGTTGGGGGAAAGGGAATAGGGTCAGAAAGGGGTTTATAAAAATAAGCCATTTGAGTTGGGCTAATAAGAATATATAGGGTCAGGTTGTGAATGGAAAGGTAAGGTATTTCAGGCAAACGCTGATGAGGATTTTTTGCTCCTTAGTTCAGCTAAAATCTGGTTTCTGGTCTCACGACTGGGAAAAATTAGGCACATGGACACATTGAAAGGTGAGGAGAGTGGAATTTATTGATAGGAAGCTCAGAGAAAAAAAAGAGGGTCTTGCCAACAGGCTCCCACCTCACAGATTGAATACCAGGCCACCACACACCAGCTGAAGAGGCCAGGCTTCTCCCCACCACATAAGGTATGAATTCCCGGTGGCTACACCCCAGTCTCCCAGTGCACAGGTGGGCCCTTAGTCTGAGCCACTCCACATTGATTTATTTCCCTTACTGCACATGTGTTAAGGGACAGAATTCTTCGCCGTGGGCATGTTAGGCAAGCCCCCTGTGCACAATGACCTGAGCAGCATTTGGCTGTCTCATTTCTATCAACTCTGTGAAGAAAGGCATCTAAAGAGGTGGTGAGATGTGCTTGAAGAAGAAAGTCCAGTTCATCTGATATGTCAATGCAGGTACAACTCAGGCAGGCCTGAAGACTATAACTCTAATGAACATGCTATCCAGGAAACTAACCTTCAATCCACATGCACACCAAACCCTCAAGAAAATTAGAGTTGTTAGTAGTTACAGTAGTCCTGCCTTGTCTGCAGGGGATACATCCCAAGATCCCCAGTGGATGCCTAAAACCATGAATAGTACTGAACTCTATATATACTATATTTTTTTCTGTACATATACATATATATCTATGATAAAGTTTAACTTATAAATTAGGCACAGTAAGAGATCCACAACAATAATTCATAATAAAAGAGAACAATTATAACAATAAGTTGTAATACAAGCTATGTGAATGTGGTCTCGTTCTAAAAGTATTTTATTGTACTGTACTCACCCTTCTTATTGTGATCTGTCAATGTGATAACTGTCATGGCTACCAAGTGACTAATGGTCAGGTAGTATATACAGCGTGGATATGCTAGACAAAGGGATAATTCATGTCCTGGGTGGTGTGAAAGGAAAATAACAACTTGGGACCCCAATTCACTATGCTGAAAGGAAAAAGTCAAGCTAAAAGCTGAGTCATGCAAGAAGTTGCCTTTCCTTTTGTTCCTAAGCAGATAGTTACAGATAAAAGGTAAAAAATCTCCACAGGTAGCTACTCTATGTTCACCTTATCTTATGTAACCTGCAGATTTACTTAGCATGAGATGAATACATAATTAAATATTCCCCTACCTGCTCCTTTTCTCTTACATGTGGATTCAGTAATGACCATAACCTCTGTCTTTCCCCTGCAGCCTGCTTTTCCCTTTTAAATATTGAAGACTTCAACATCATCTTTGGAAAAAGACACATACCTGTCTCTTGGGTTATGTCCTTAACCTTGGCAAAATAAACTTCAAAATTGATTAAGTCCTTTCTCAGATACTTTTGGTGTACAGTGGGATGGAGCAGAGTGGTGTGAAATTTTATAACACTACTCAGAACAGCGTGCAACTTAAAACATGAATTATTTTTGGAATTTTCCATTTAATATTTTCAGGCCATGGCTGACTGTGGGTAACTGAAACCACAGAAAGTGAAATTGCAGGTAAGAGGGGACCAATGCATTTGCAAGTGTAAATGATGTGATCTTAATGCCATAGTTTCTAGAGTAGCTTGGAGAGTCTAAGTCCCCCCACCCCCTGCAGCCCAAGGCAAGGAGAACTTTGTAAAATACTTGGTTGAACTTCCACTGCATTCCACTGCAATCAAGCAGTATCTTTAGCAATCATGCACCTTCATGGGGAATTTGGGGGCCAGGAAAGCATGACTTTCCATGAAGAGATTGGATTAGTATCCTTTGTCCATGTGTGATGTTACCTTCCTGTCGATCACTATCATCCTTGTGACAGTTGTGCAGTAGGATCTGGCAAACAGTTGGAAAGATGGCTTGGTGCCTATTCTGGGGTGTCTTGAATTCACCTGAGGCATGGATCTCATTTGACAGGCGGTGGAGAACTACTGAGGACTTCTGAGCAGAGAAGTTGGTGGAAGAGGAAGCACCAAAAATCCATCTCATCACCTAGAGAGCATTGTACTGGCAGAACTGTCTAAAGTGACTATTTTGGAACTCTGGGATCAATTTGAATACTTGCAGCTTCCAAAGGAAAGGTTGGTTGGTAAATTGTGGCTAATATTGGTTGATTTCAGCTTGTATTGGATACCTACCCATAAGTCCCATGGCAGGCAGCCATGACATGTTTCTGACATGGCTTGCTGAAGCCAGAGTGGGAAATTAGGACTTTGTCCTCCAGATATTGGGGCTCTGTGTTATAATTGCTGATAGCTGCTTCTTATCAATGAGGTGTAGCTACAGAGGCTGGCTGCCATTGGTTCACCTCCATTGGCTGAAGCAGTCTCTAGGGCATTAAAACATTAAAAGGAGCTGCACCTTTGGGTTTTTTGTTGTTTGTTTGTTTTGTTTTCTTTTGTTTTGATGGAGTCTCGCTCTGTTGCTCAGGCTGGAGTGCAGTGGTGTGACCTCGTCTCATTGCAACCTCCACCTCCCGGGTTCAAGCGATTCTCCTGCCTCAGCCTCCTGAGTAGCTGGGACTACAGGCATGTACCACCATGCTGGGCTAATTTTTTGTATTTTTACTACAGATGGGGTTTCACCGTGTTAGCCAGGATGGTCTCGATCTCCTGACCTCGTGATCCACCTGCCTCGGCCTCCCAAAGTGCTGGGATTACAGGCATGAGCCACCTCTCCGCCTGTTTTGTTTTTTTTTACATTCAAAAACAACTGTGTGTATGGGGGAATTTAGAAGCCATGTGTGCATACCCAGGGAAAGACATAGGTTCAGAAAAGACCTTAAACTTTCACCTCAGGATGATCCCTAGCACAGACACTCTAAAATATTTCTTAAAAGTCAAACCCTGGGATAAGTGGGATAATATTATTTCCAGAATTATCACAATGTAAAATTCAAATGTCCAGTTTCTACAAAAAAAATCACAAGGCATACAAAGAAACAATAAAGTATGGCTCATTCAAAGGAATAAAAGAAATCAATAAGAAATGTTCTTGAGGAAGCCCAGATGGTGGACTTCATAGACAAAGACTTTAGAATGACTGTCTTAACCCATTTCTCGTTTAGAAAAAAATTGCAGCTCACCGCCAGTACTCATTTAATTTTACATAAACACACTCTTTGAGGCTGAAGCAAATCAGACTGATCTTCAATGTGAAAATAAAGTATAAAAACTGTTCTTGGAGTTATTTCCAAACAGAACTTTTCTCTAATCCTAATGTAACAGAAATGTATATGATGATAGTATTTAATAAGTGGGCAGAATTTGGGGGTAAGGTTAGGACTGTAATCCATGAGTTATCGTGGTGTATTCACTGCACTGCAAGGGCCACTGGGGAATATTTTCACGGCAAATGGGAAATGGGTTAAAGATACTCAAAGAGCTAAAGGTAATCATGGACAAAGAGGAAAACAATGTACGAATTAGAATCAGAATATCAATAGAGATAGAAATGATAAGGAGAAACCTAAAGGAAACTCTGGAGCTGAAAAGTATCATAACAAAAAGGGAAAATACACTGGGGTGGGGGTGGGGGTGGTTAAAAGCAGATTTGAGCAAGTAAAATAAAGAATCTGCAAACTTAAAGATAGGATGATTGAAATTATTGAACTGGAGGAACAGAAAGAAAAAAGGATGAAGAAAAGTGAACAGAGAGGTAGGCTGGCAGATAAATTCATCAGCTTGTTCCTTTGCCTGTGGACACTGCCAAAGAAGCATCATTAAAGACTCTTTTCTCCCTGCCATCATGTCTAAGTCAGAGTCTCCTAAAGAGCCCGAACAGCTGAGGAGGCTCTTCATTGGAGGGTAGAGCTTTGAAACAACTGATGAGAGCCTGAGGAGCCATTTTGAGCAATAGGGAACGCTCACAAACTGCATGGTAATGAGAGATCCAAACACCAAGCGCTCCAGGGGCTTTGGGTCTGTGACATGTGCCACTGTGGAGGAGGTGGATGCAGCCATGAATGCAAGGCCATGCAAGGTGGTTGGAAGAACTGTGGAACCAAAGAGAGCTGTCTCAAGAGAAGATTCTCAAAGACCAGGTGCCCACTTGACTGTGAAAAAAATATTTGTGGCCTTAAAGAAGACACTGAAGAACTTCATCCAAGAGATTATTTTGAACAGTATGGAAAAATTGAAGTGATTGAAATCATGACTGACCAAGGCAGTGGCAAGAAAAGGGGCTTTGCCTTTGTAACCTTTGACAACCATGACTCCATGGATAAGACTGTCATTCAGAAATACCATACTGTGAATGGCCACAACTGTGAAGCTAGGAAAGCCCTGTCAAAGCAAGAGATGGCCCGTGCTTCATCCAGCCAAAGAGGTCGAAGTGGTTCTGGAAACTTTGGTGGTGGTCGTGGAGGTGGTTTTGGTGGGAATGACAACTTTGGTCGTGGAGGAAACTTCAGTGGTCATGGTGGATTTGGTGGCAGCCATGGTGGTGGTGGATATGGTGGCAGGGGGATGGCTATAATGGATGTGGTAATGATGGAGGTGGTGGAAGCTACAATGATTTTGTCAATTACAACAATCAGTCTTCACATTTTGGACCCATGAAGGGAGGAAACTTTGGAGGCAGAAGCTCTGACCCCTATGGTGGTGGAGGCCAATACTTTGCCAAACCACAAAACCAAGGTGGCTATGGCGGTTCCAGTAGCAGCAGTAGATATGTCAGTGGCAGAAGATTTTAATTAGGAAACAAAGCTTAGTAAGACAGAGGAGCCAGAGAAGTGATGGAAGCTACAGGTTACTACAGATTTGTGAACTCAGCCAAGCACGGTGATGGCAGGGCTTAGCTGCTACAAAGAAGACATGTTTTAGACAAATGCTTATGTGTATGGGCAAAAAGCTTGAGGACTGTATTTGTGAATAATTGCATAACAGGTTATTTTAGTTTCTGTTCTGTGGAAAGTGTAAAGCATTCCAACAAAGGGTTTTAATGTAGTTTTATTTTTTGCACCCATGATATTGATTGCTAAATGTAATAGCCTAATGGTGATGCTGAATAAATGTCTTAAATTAAAAAAAAAAAAAGGAAAAGTGAACAGAGCCTAAGGGACCCAGGGGACACCATCAAGCAGACAAACATATGCATAATGTGAATACCAGAAGGAAAGAGAGAAAGAAAGAGGCAGAAAGACTAGTTGAAGAAATGTTCCCAGACCAAACTGAGGGTCGGGCTGCTATTTCTCGCTGCCCAATAACAAGATGCAAATGAACTGGGGAGAAAGAGAGTTTTTTTATTTCTGTAACCGGTTACAGGGAGAAGGCCTGGAAATTATTGCCAGACCAACTCAAAATTACAAAGTTTTCCAAAGCTTATATACCTTCTAAGCTATATGTCTACGTGTAAGTGTGCATTCATCTAAAGACGTAAGTGATTAGCTTCTTTTAATCTATAACTAAGGTCTGAGTCTTGAAAACCTTCCTCTGGAGCCTCAGTAAATTTACTTAATCTAAATGGGTCCAGGTGCCGGAGGTGATTACCCTTATCTGGTCTCCTGCTAAATCGCAGAGGTTTGGGGAGTTCCTTCAGATCCCCGGTAAAACTTTTTAAATTCTAAATGGGTCCTATTAAGAATTCCTTTGTTATTTTGTAATGCTTTAAGGCCCAGGAAAGGCCTAGGCAAAACCCTTGGTGGGCATTTCTTACATTCCAGCCTTTGTATAAAGGGCATTGGCTGTTTCAGCTTTGAATATTTAACTTAACCACTTAGTACTAAAACAGTTGTTATGGAGGCCTGCATTAGTGAGACCTGGCCTGCCACAGAAATAATGCTTGAAAACTTCCTAAACTCAATGAAAAATACAAATCTACAAATTCAAGATGCTCAACAAACTCCAAGTAAGATAAACTCTGAAAAACTATCATTTTTTAAAAAACCAAAAGAAAATAACAAGTGATAGTGAGGATGTGGAGAAATTGAAACCCTTGTGTATTGCTGGTGGGAATGTAAAATGCAGCCTCTGGAAAATGGTATGATTCCTCAAAAAATTAAACATAGAATTACCACATGATCTGCTTCTGGGTATATATCCAAAAGAAATGATGGCAGGAACTCAAGATATTTGCACACTTGTGTTCATAGCGGCATTATTCACAAAAGCCAAAAAATGGGAGCAACGAAGTAACCAGTGACAGATGAATGGATAAAATGTGGTATATATGCATCAGTGGAATATTACTTGGTCTTAAAAATGAAGGAAATTTTGACACTTCCTACAACACAGATGAAACTTGAAGATATTATGCGACATGAAATAAGCCAGTAACAAAAAAGACAAACATTGTATGATTCCTCTTAAATGAGTTTCCTAGAGTGATAAATTTATAGTGACAGAAAGCATGGTGTTTGCCAGAAGCTGAAGTGTGGGGGAAATGGGGATTAAGTGTTTAATGGATATAGTTTCACTATACAACAAACAGGTTATAAGAGACAAAGAAGTATGTTATATTGTAAGTGCCCAATGGGTTCACCCTGCCCACTGCCTAGACAGAGCTGATTTATCAAAAGAGGGGAATTGCAATAGAGAAAGTAATTAATGCAGAGCCAGATGTGCAGGAGACCAGAGTTTTGTTATTACTCAAATAAGTCTCCCTGAGCATTCAGGGATCAGAGTTTTTAAGGACAACTTGGTGGGCAGGGGGAAACCAGTGAGCTGGGAGTGCTGATTGGTCAGAGATGAAATCACAGGGAGTTGAAACTGTCTTCTTGCGCTGAGTCAGTTCCTGGGTGGGGGCTACACCACCAGCTGAGCCAGTTTATTGATCTGGGTGGTGCCAGCTGATCCATCAAGTGCAGGGTCTGCAAAATATCTGAAGCACTGGTCTTAGGTTTTACAATAATGATTTTATCCCTAGGAGCAATTTGGAGAGGGTCAGAATCTTGTAGTCTCCAGCTACATGACTCCTAAACCATAATTTCTTTTTTGAGACTTGTCACCCAGGCTAGAGTGCGGTGGTGCAATCTCAGCTCACTGCAACCTCCGCCTCCCGGGTTCAAGCAATTCTCCTGCTTCAGCCTCCCAAGTAGCTGAGATTACAGGCGCCTGCCACCACATCCAGCTAATTTTTGTATTTTTAGTAGAGACGGAGTTTTACCGTGTTGGCCAGGCTGGTCTTGAACTCCTGACCTCAAGTGATCTGCCTGTCTCGGCCTCCCAAAGTGCTGAGATAACAGGCGTGAGCCACTGTGTCTGGCCCTAAACCATAACTTCTAATCTTGTGGCTAATTTGACAGTCTTATGAAGGCAGTCTAGTCCCCAGGCAAGAAGGAGGTTTGTTTTGGGAAAGGGCTGTATCATCTTTGTTTTAAACTATAAACTAAGTTTCTTCCAAAGTTAGTTCAGCCTATGCCCAGGAACGAACAAGGACAGCTTGGAGGTTAGAAGCAAGATGGAGTTGGTTAGGTCAGATCTCTTTCACTGTATCAGTTATAATTTTGCCATGGCAGTTTCAATATATTAATAAAATATTCCATACAGCAGGCAAGTTAAACAGCTATAAACATTACACACCTAATAATAGACCCTCAAAATACATAAAGCAAAAATTGACAGAATTGAGGGGATAAATACATTTTTATAGTAATAGTTGGAGACTTATTTACCCCAGTTCCAATAATGGATAGATCATTCAGACAGAGGATAAGAAAATAGAGAATTTGAACAATGCAATAAGCCAACTAGACTTAACAGATAAATATAAAACACTCCACCCCAAAACAGCAGAATACATATTCTTCTCAAATGCTTATGGAACATTCTTCCAGAAAGACCAAATGTTAGGCCACAAAACAAGTCTTAATAGATTTATAAAGATAGATATTATACATATCTTCTCCATCCCAAACAGGATAAAGTTAGAGCTCAATAGTAGAAGAAAAAAAAGAGTCATCCAAATTTGAATGGAAGAGGGAAAATTATATTCTCAGATAACATGATCCTGTATACAGAAAATCTGAGTCCAAAAGATAACTAGTAGAGCTAATAAACTAATTTAGCAAAGTTGCAGCATATAAAATCAAAACAAAAATCAGTTGTGTTCCTATATAGCAGGTATGAATAATCCAAAAAGGAAATTAAGAAAGCAATTTTATTTCCAATAGCATCTAAAAGAATTAAATACTTAGGAATAAATCTAACCAAGCTGGTGAAGGGCTTGTATCCTGAAACTACAAACTATTACTGAAAGAAATTAAAGACTTAAATAAATGAAAAACTATCCTATGTTCATGAATAGGAAGGAAGACTTAACATTGTTAAGATGTTAATACAGTCCAAAGTGATCTACAGATTCAATGCAATCCCAATCAAAATTCCAATAGACTTTTTCACAGACATAGAAAAGCTGATTCTCAAATTCATATTTAATTGCAGGGGGCTCCTTTGTCTTAGTATTTTCCTGCTGCTATAAAAAAATACCTTAGACTGGGTAATTTATAAACAATAGAAATCAATTGCTTGTAGTTCTGGAAGTACAAGATCAAAGCACCAGCAGATTTGGTATCTGGTGAGGGCCCATCCTTCATAGATGGTGCCTTGTTGCTGTGTCCTCATATGGCAGAAGGGGTTGGAGAGCTCCCTTCAACCTCTTTTATAAGGGCACTAGTCCCATTCATGAGGCTCTTATGACTTAACCACTTCCCAAAAGGTCCTGCCTCTTAATACCATAACAATAAATATTTAGTTTCATCTGCTGGGCATGTCCTCATGCCTGTAATCCCAGCACTTTGGGAGGCTGAGGCGGGTGAATCACTTGAGGTCACGAGTTTGAGACCAGCCTGGCCAACATGGTGAAAATACCAAATATAGCTGGGCTTGGTGGTGCGTGCCCGTAATCTCAGCTACTAGGGAGACTGAGGCAGGAGAATCACTTGAACCTGGGAGGCGGAGATTGCAGTGAGCCAAGATTGCACCACTACACTCCAGCCTGGCCAAAGAGTGAGACTTCGTCTCAAAAAAAAAAAAAAAAAAAAAGATTAAGTTTCAACATGAATTTTGGAAGGACACAGCATTCTGCCCCTGGCCCTACAACATTCATATCCATCTCACAGGCAAAATACATTCATTCCATTCCAATAGCTCCATAAGCCTTTTTGTTTTTTCATTTTTAAAAAATTTTTGTGTGGAGATAGGGTCCCACTATGTTGCCCAGGCTGGTCTCGAACTCCTGGCCTCAAGTGATCTTCCTGCCTTGGCTTCCTAAAGTGCTGGTATTACAGGAATGAGCCGTTGTGCCCAGCCACTCCCATAAGTCTTAACATGTCCCAGCATCAACTCAAAAGTCTAAAGTCCAGACTGTCATCTAAATCAGATATGAGTGAGACTCAAAGGTGCGATTCATCCTGAGGCAAAGTCTCCTCCAGCTATAAACCTGTGAAATTAAACAAGTTATGTGCTTCTAAAATACTGTCAACCAAAGAATAATGAAGTTCATACATTTGATAAGGAGACCTTTATTTCTCATAAAGGATTGCAGCTTACAGGGTGGCCATTCTGACAGGCTGGGAGGCATAGCCTCCAGCCAGAAGCCAGAAACACACTTTGAGGGAGGTGAAAAGGAAATAGGAATTTATGCTGAGCAAGACAGCCAAATATACATATTCAGTAATCTATAGGAAGAGTCATGAGTAGTTTTGAGGAGACATGTGCACATGCACAATTGAACTTTGTTCTCCATGGGACCCATATTCAAAAAATGGCATCATTAGCATGATCTGAAGATGAAGTTTTTGGCCCTCTGATGTCAAAAGGTGAAGCAGAGGATGTGCCTCACCCTTACTGTGCATTCTCTGTAGAATGGCCAGAACCACTCAATGGTTGGTGGTTTTTAATCAGTCAAAAAGGAGTGATAGCATTAGGCAGTTGGTTGATATCAGAGGTGGAGTATTTTGAAAGGTCTGGTTTCTGTTTACTTTTAGGGAAGAAAGCCTAATTGTGGTTAGCAAGGGAGTGGGTATAATGAGGTTGGTCTAATCCAACCTCATTAACCCCCCTCATCTAAACCCCAAGTGGGGTTTTCCAGGGAACCACTAGACAGGTCAAATAATGACAATTTTCCAGGAATGAGGCTTTGAAGGAACTCCAACCCCATCTTCCCCCTCTGGTGGCTGCCAGGCTGCTGATTTTCACTATGATTGTGGGCTGTTGGTTTTCAAGGATACTGCAAAACTGGAGGGGGGGATGGGAATAGGGCAAGTTAAAACACCACAAAGCTTGTTGCTTCTACCAAGATTCAGCTGTTTTCTTGAATAAATCATCTCTAGGTTGCTATAAGCCTTAGGTTAACTTCTAGAATCCTGGAAAAGTTGATTCTGACAATTTTTTTTGCTAGTTTTCTAATCACTTTTTTTAGAAGAGAAAATTTTTAGAGGTCCCTATTCTGCCATTTTCACCATTATGGTGACCATAACGTCACCATAACAGCCCTTGTTCAAAATTCCCTGGTTCTCTGGAGTTTTCTCCTTTATATCAAGAAGGTAGACAAGTACTGTCCCCTAGGGACTGAGGGTTGTTGTTTCTGTGAAAGAACAAAGGCTTTCCACAAGCAGCCCCAATGCTTCCTCCCTTCCTACCTGTTGCAGAAGAATTGCCCTGCTTGTTTAAACATTACTTTTGCATGTTGCCTACAGAGGATGAAATTTTCCTACCTTTCTCTGTCCCCCTTCATGCCATCCTCAACACTCACTTAGATCTCAAAGGCTGCATGCAGGGAAAAAGGAGCCCAGTCTCTTTAAGGCTATTGGCTGGGAACAGGGTCCTCATTTACCTAAAAGGACATGGGGAATGGGAACATGAGAGGATAGGAAACCATTTCATTGCAAGAATGCTCCAGACAAAGGTCACTACAAGGTCTTGTAGACAGAGATACAGGCCAGCCCAAGGCCACAGGTTCAGGAGACCAAATTATCCATAGAACAGAGATGAAGGCTGATCCCCAAAATGGGATGGGATCAGGGTTAGGGGTACACAGTAAGTACCAGTTCATTCCAGAGTCCCAAGGATGAATGGGGCAGGGGGTACTCTGCTCATTCTGGTTTGCCATATGGCAGGATTAAGGGAATGAAGGGGGATGTCCTCTTGTTCCCTTCTCTCCTTTGTTCTCTCTTCACAGGTGGGTAATCGTGCCTCCATAAAACAAGATGGAACCAAAGTTAGGGGTACCTGGTAAGCACTGGTTCATTCCAGAACACGTAGGTTGAATGGGGGAATGCCCTATTCACTCTGGTCTGCCATAAGTGCAGGAACCCCAAGGATGAATGGGGATACCCTGTTCACTCTGGTCTGTGTATGTGAAGGAACCCCTAGGAACCCCTAGAATGAATGGAGGATGGCCTCTTCACTCTGATGCCATAAATGCAGGCAAAAGATAGAAGGGAAACAAGGGGGTATCTTTTTTCCCCTTCTCTCCTCTGTTCTCTCTTCGCAGATGGGCAATCACATCTCCATACCACAGGACACACCCCTTGGATGCATCCTCAAGAACTGGGAAAAGTTTGACCCACAAGCTCTAAAAAGGAAAAGGCTAATTTTTTTTTGTCACACAGCCTGGTTCTGATATGGACTTGGGGACCAGCAATCTTGGCCAGAAAATGGAAGTATTAATTTTAATACTATCCATCAACTAGATTCGTTTTGCTGCCAGCAGGGAAAATGGACAGAAATCCCTTATGCACAGGCTTTCATGGCCGTAAGAGACAACCCTGACCTTTGTTGGGCTTGTAAAATGGACCCAGTGATGATAGCAGCCATCACCAGGCAACCTCCTCCAGTAGATTTGGGAGACCCTTTATCAGATTTGCACAGGGCTCAAGCCCCAGAAGAACCAAAGGTGGAATTTAGTTCAAACATTGCCTCTTTTATTCCCATTATATCCAAGTCTCCCAGTCCCATAGCCTTCCCCTCCCTACCCAGGGCCACCCTCTGGATACCACCCCCTTAAGTTATCCCCACTTCAGGAGGTTAGCAGCCCTATTGGGTCAACTAGAGTCCAGACTCCATTCACTATGTAAGACCTGAGCCAGATTAAAATGGAGCTATGGAAGTTTATGGAAAACCCTGACTAGTGCATTGAAGGGTTCCATTAACTAGGCTTAACATTTGAACTTACTTGGGAGGACTTCACAGTCACACTAGGCCAAACTCTAAGGGAGAACATGACTCCATTATGGAGGCAGCCCAGCAATTTGCAAGTGCAATGCACATGACTGACCCTGGTGGCTACCTTGTGAGGGCCACTGCCCTTCTCCAGGTTGGCCCCCAACTGGGAATACAATACCCAGGGGGGTATATGGGCAGTGAACCACATCCCTATAATGGGGATGAAGGATAGCAGAGGAAAGCCTGTAAACTACAATAAATTGGCCTTAATAGATCAAGACTCTCTTGAAAATCCCACTACTTTCTTAGAGAGGCTACCTTAGGCCCAAGTGAAACATACTAACCTTGACCCAGACACCCCAGAAGGATGCCTTCTTTTGTATCCCCATAGACCCATCTTCCCAATTGCTATTGGCCTTTGAATGGGAAAATGAAAAAGGAAGGAGCCAACAGCTCACCTGGACTGTGCTTCTGCAAGGTTTTAGAGATAGTCCCCATTTGTTTGGGCAAGCCTTGGCTAAAGATTTTCAAGACCTGACTCTTGAGGGGGCAGATGTGTCCTACAGTATGTGAATGACCTGCTAATCTCCTCCCCCACAAGACAACTGGGAATCCAACATCTAGTCCAGACACTACACTTTCTTGCAGACAGAGGGTACAAAGCATCCAAGGCCAAGGCACAGCTTCTAAGACAAGAGGTCCAATACGTGGGGATAATCCTGATCCCTCGAGAACATAAGTTCTCCCCAGAACGGATACAGGCCATCCTTAAAATACCTATCCCAGCCACCCAAAATCAGCATCAGGCCTTTCTAGGGATCACAGGATATTGCAGACTTTAGACTGGGTTATGGTGGGATTGTTAAGTCCTTATATTAGACTCTAAAAGAAGGGACTGATAGGGACTCACTTCTCTGGGAAAAAGATCAGGAGCAAGCCTTTAGGCAGCTAAAGACTGCTCTCTCATAAGCCCCAGCCCTTGGGCTACCCATACTAAGCAAACTGTTTTAGCTTTTCATCACCAAAAGCCAAGGTGTAGCCTTAGAAGTCCTAACTCAAACTGTTGGGTCAATCAAATGTCCTGTAGGTTACTTTTTAAAGAACCTAGACCCAGTAGCACACAGGTGGCCACACTGCCTCAAGGTAGTGGCTGCACAAGCCCTCCTACTGGAGGAGGTCCTCAAAATCACCATGATACAATCAATCCAGCTCCTGATGTCCAACAAATAAGCCCCTTACTGGACATAAAAGTGCCACAATGGCTCACTGACAACAGATTGCTAAAGTATCAAGTGTTGTTAGAAATCCCACAGGTAACAGTTGAGTGGTGCTCCACCCTCATCCCAGCCTCCTTACTGCCATTACCAGGAGAGGGTGACTCAACACATTCATGTTGTGAGATACTTAACCAAATTTATGCCAGATGGGAAGACTTAAAGGATCAGCCCTTGGACAACCTGGTCAAAATGTGGTTTTCAGATGGGAGCAGTTTTGTTCAGAATGAAACTATATATGCAGGGTACACAGAGGCTAAAGCTCTATCCTTGGGGACCTCAGGACAACTAGCAAAACTCATCTTTTAACCACAGGCCTAACACTAGGGGAAGGGAAAAGAATAACCATTTATACAGATTCCAAATATGCCTTTTTGGTGCTTCATGCCCAAGCCACTATCTGGAAGGGAAGGGAGTACCCAGCAACTTGGGATACTCCTACTAAGTAGAGGCCCCAAATCTTAGAGCTACTAGAGGCCATTCACTTGACCCAGGAGGTGGCAGTAGAGAGGGTTCTGGAAATGGCAGGCACTCACTGGGTAATGGTCAGGCTATCATAAAACTGTCCCTCTGAAATGAGAAGTGGCCATGACTGGGACCAAGACAGAGAGGAGTTCTGCAACAGATAGAAAACATCTGGAGCCAGCAAATCACAATTCCCTGATCAGGTTTTTGTTTGTTTTTGTTTTGTTTTGTTTGGGGTGGAGTCTCACTCTGTCACCCAGGCTGGAGTGCAGTGGCACGACCTCGGCTCACTGCAACCTCTGCCTCCCGGATTCAAGTGATTCTCCTGCCTCAGCCTCCCCAGTAGCTGGGATTACAGGCACCTGCCACCACACCTGGCTAATTTTTTAAAATTTTTAGTAGAGACAAGGTTTTGCCATGTTGGCCAGGCTGGTCTCGAACTCCTGACCTCAAATGATCCACCTGCCTTGGTCTCCCAAAGTGCTGGGCGTGAGCCACCGTGCCCAGTCCCTGATCTGGTCTTAAGCATGGGGCAAAAGTAGGGGGGGAAATGGTGGTGTTTGACTGGTATATGACCTTCCTCTGGAGGTGATCAACCAGTAAGGGAAAATCGCTCCAAGTGAGCATGCACACAACCTCAGTAAACACACTGTGCATGTGGCTTCTCCCAAGTACTAGCAGGCCACTGCACATGTCACAACTGAGCAACAGCCCACCCCAATGGAGGGATCAAGGGAGGAGAAGAAAAACCCCGGAACCAAAAGCCAGTTTATAAAAATCCTGAGCCAAAGGCTGAGGGGGGCACTTGATCTCTCAAGTTCCCTACTTGGCCCTCTTCCAAGTGTGATTTGCTTCTTTTAATAAACCTTTGCCTCTGCTTTAAAATTTGCCTCGGTCTTTCAGTTGAAATCTTTCCTCTGAGAAGACAAGGGTTGGGATCAGTGCGGATTCGCCACTGTTTGCAGACTCACTGTCAGTAACACTTTCACAAGGTTCAGGAGTGGGAGAAGGCCCTGACTGCAAGAGACATAAGCACATAATTAATTATTCTCTATTTTTTCCCCTCCTATGCTTAACCCTGGGAAACTGAACTACTGCAGTTTGACAGTAGGAAATAAGAGCCAGGGGGCGGGAGACTGACACCGTGTGTGTGTGTGTGTGTGTGTGTGTGTGTGTGTGTGTTGCCACCCAGCTGTGCTAATTGGATTTGGGCAATTATAGATAATGATTATAGTGATCATAAATCATAAATATGAGAAGGCAACTCCTAAGGTGGTCTTGGCATGGCCCACATTTCAGAGGGTGGGAGACATTCTAGGATGCTACAAATTATGTAAGAAAGGAACTACTGAACTAACTAGAGATGAGTCTGAGTGTATGGTGTGGGTAAGACACAGGAGAGTTGGGAAATAGGTAGAGTGATTGTTGCAGAGACTAGTCACATTGATCACGTAGCTGTGGAATGAGAGGAACGACAACCCTGATTGGTAAGAAGAGAACACCTTAGACTCTGGGTTGTCAGGGCAGAGGTGAACCGCCCAACAGGTTCTCCTTGCCTGCTGCCTAGACACAGCTGATTTATCAAGACATGGTAGTTGTAATAAAGAAAGGGTTTAATTCATAAAGAGCCAGGGTATGGAAAACTGGAGTTTTTATTATTACTCAAATTACCCTGAAAACTTGGGGGTTGGGGTTTTAAGGATAATTTGGTGGGTAGGCGGTTGGAAAGTGGAGAGTCCTGATTGGCCGGGTCACAGATAAAATCATAGGGAGTTGAAGCTGTCCTCTTGTGTTGAGTCAGTTCCTGGGTGGGGGCCACAATACCAGATGGGCCAGTTTACCAGTCTGGGTGGTGCCAGCTGATCCACTGCGTGCAGGTTCTGCAAAACATCTCAAGCACTGATCTTAGGTTTTATAAGAGTGATATTATCCCCAGGAACAATTTGGGGAGGTTTAGAATCTTCCAGCCTCCAGCTGCATGACTCTTAAACCATAATTTCTAATCTTGTGGCTAATTTTTTAGTCCTGCAAGGGCAGTCTAGTCTCCAGGCAGGAAAGGGGTTTGTTTGGGAAAGGGCTGACACCATCTTTGTTTCAAAGTTAAATTATAAACTAAGTAAGTTCCTCCCAAAGTTAGTATGGCCTGTGCCCAGGAATGAACAATGACAGCTTGGAGGTTAAAAGCAAGATGGAATCGGTT
Organism: Pan troglodytes; assembly: GCF_028858775.2. Classification (NCBI taxonomy): domain Eukaryota; kingdom Metazoa; phylum Chordata; class Mammalia; order Primates; family Hominidae; genus Pan; species Pan troglodytes. Next base: position 46,909,203 of record NC_086015.1, read on the forward strand.
AATTCAGATCTCTTTCACCGTCATAATTTTCTCAGTTATAATTTTTGCAAAGGTGGTTTCAGAAGGAAGGTCAATTAACTTCTCTTCGCTACTATCTGCAGGATATCTGGCCAATTTAACCTAGACTTCTGCTACCACTATCAACTTGACCACTGGCCAACAAACAATCTTAATTTTAAAACTATCAGAATCTTCCCAAAGCCACTGGCTCCAGAAGGGGAACAGCCTCACTAAGATATAACATAACAAGGTTAACTTTCTGAAAGTTGATATTATTCCCTTTAGCCTCATTCTGTTATCACTTTTGTACATTTTTCACAGACCACTTATTGTTCTAAATTCTCTAGCATGACTGATAGTGGATAATTGTATTGTTTTGGATTTCCTGCTGGTCAGTTCAGGTGCGATATGTGTCATTACCAACACCTCTTGCCTCGCCTGCATTCAGCCGTATTAACTAGCTTGGTTCTGGATTGGGAACATATCTACCATCCAGTGGGCCTGATTAAACTATAGGGACTCGTAATCATGGTTACTCTGATTTGATGTTGCCTAGGAGAAATGGAGTGGATCTGGTCCAAGCCTTTATCAGTACAATTAACTAGAGTATCTGATGAACCTAAGTGGCAGCTTATGCGCCTGAGAATTCTAAACCATATGTGTGATAAGTTGGGAGGTAGAGTTGTAGGTGAATGACTCTGCTGTGGTACCCTGGCTATCTTGCGCATATCTACATAGGCCACACAGGAAAAGGCATGAACAGCAGCTAATCTAAGTCTTAGCAGATTATCTTGTGATCCTCCAGAACACAAGAGGATGAGAGGAGCTTTACAAGGTCATCCCTCACTCCCTTCCCTATCTCCTATGGGAGGCTGTCATGAGACAGTTTTTCATTGCCTCCGAGGTTCTGATGAAGCATGAGACTTTCGTCCCCCAGAAGGAAGTAATGTTGTAGTCTGCAGTTATATCCTGAGGAGGGTGGGTCCTCCCAGGTCCACAATTCCACCTCCCAACCTACCACACATACGGTTAAGAATTCTCAAGAGCATAAGCCACCACATTGGTTCGTCACTCAACCCAATGTGAGTTGTCGGATACCCCATTTCTGAGGAGCCAATATTAGACTGCAAAAAGTAGTGTTATAGTCTACTTTGTTGCAGTCTAAAATTGGCTCCTCAGAAATGGGGTATCCGACAACTCACATTGCAGGCATCCAGCTCCCTTTTGTTTCATGGCATTCTTTTTAGCAGGTGGATGAAGACCTGGAGAGATGGCCTGTTTGTCTACAAATAATACATTGTATGAGTCTAAAAATGGCTTATCATATCTTTTTTTTTTTTTTTTTGAGACAGAGTCTCACTCTGTTGCCTAGGCTGGCATGCAGTGGTGTTTTGGTTCACTGCAACCTCTGCCTCCCAGGATCAAGCGATTCTCCCGCCTCAGCCTCCCGAGTAGTTGGGATTACAGGCGCATGCCACCACACCCAGCTAATTTTTGTATTTTTAGTAGAGAAGGGGTTTTGCCATGTTGACTGGTCTGGAATTCCTGACCTCAGGTGATCTGCCTGCCTCAGCCTCCCAAAGTGCTGGGATTACAGGCGTCAGCCACTGCACCCTGCCTATTTTATCTTTATTAGCCAAATCAGTCAGGCCATGGCTTTGCCTGCTGTGTGTGTTTGACAGAAAGGACAATGGAATGAGTAAAAATATAGGTAAATATAATAGACTACCTATTCTTCTCCTTTTCAGATTTCTAAAAGTTTTGAACAAAAACACTATTCAGAGCCATAAGAGACCTTCCTTCTGGTGGACGATGACTTAGTAATCGTGCATCTCCAGGGCTCCTTGTTCTGAGCTAAAACCCTCATAATTGTTTTGTCACCCAGTCCAGTTTTCTCCATCTTGTCACCAAGAAAATCTTAAGAGACTTCATTGTATGCTCAACTACCTAGTGATCTTCCCCATGGTAAGAGTTACTGCTTCCATCTCAGTACTCACAGACTATCAGGTAGTGTCCATTTATGAACCTCTCTATCATCTTCTTGCATACAAACAAGACTGGGAGCCCATCTGAGGTCTCTTTTGCTCTGTGATTTTTCACAGGTATGGTATCTGTAAGTGCTTAGTACCTGGGGAGCTATTCAGGCATCAGAGCATCTGAGCCTGTGGACTTGAATTCTATGTTTATCTTCCTACCTTATTCACCCCGAGACATTGAATATACAAATGGGCAATGGCCATACTACATAGAAAAACAGGACTGTGTCACACAATCTGTAGCAACCAGTCCAGGAAGCCAACCCATTTTCTATGGTAACCACTCTAGGAAGTCAAACCACTAAATCACTATCTGTGGCAACCAGTCCACTAATCAAAACAATAACCCTGGTAGCAATTGACCCCAAACAGCTGGGATTTGATCTCTTCCTTCCTTCCTCCCTCCCTCCCTGCCCTCCTTCCTTCCTTCCCTCCTTCCTTCCTTCCTTCCTTCCTCCCTCCCTTTTCCTTCCTTCCTCCCTCCCTTTTCCTTCCTTCCTTCTTCCCTTCTCCTTCCTTCCTTTCTTTTTCTTTCTTTCTCTCTCTTTTTCTTTCTTTCTCTCTCTCTCTTTCCCTCCTTCCCTTCCTTCCTTCTTCTCTTCTTTCTTTCCCTCTCTCCCTCCCACTCTTTCTTTCTTTCTTTCCCTCCCTCCTTTCCTTCCTTCCTCTTTCCTTCTCTTCTCTTCTCTTTTCTCTTCTTCTCTTTCTTCTTTCTAGGTTCTTGCTGGAGTGCAATGGTGCAATCACAGCTCACTGCAGCCTTGACTTCTCAGGCTCAAGTGATCCTCCCATCTCAGACTTCTGAGTAGCCAGGAGCTGGCTATTTTTCTTTCTTTCTTTCTTTCTTTTTTTTTTTTTGTAGAGATGGGGTAGCAATTTGATTAAAAACTATCAGATTCTCTACTTTTTCCCATACTACTTCCAACTTAGGACCAAACAGAGAAAGCCAAAAATTTCCCCCTACCAATTACATAAGATTCCCTGCTTCTAGTTAGCCCGCCTGTAGTTTCCCCATGCCAGCAACTTCCAATAAGGGAATACCTGAAGCCATTCCTTTTTTCCACTGTGAAGCTTTCCCCACTCTTCTGCCTGACTTTCAGTCTGCTGAATGCAAGTGATGAGGGCTGACTCTCTTGTCATATATAGCAAGCTCTGAATAATAGTCTTTGTTCTCATTTGAATAATCTTTATTTTCACACTTCTTAAAAAATTTAATTTCCTGGCATGTTGCATAATGTTAGGTAAGCCATTTTCTCTCTTTGGACCTTACTTTCTTCAACTGAAAAACTGGTTCAACATTTATTCATTCTTTTATTCCGTAAGCCAAAAATAAAATTCAAAGCCCTCTGACCATATGAATGGATCTCTCCTCTTGGCTAAGGGCATTCCAAAGTTAACCTGAAAAACTGGTTCAGGCCATAATGGGAAGGAGGAGTTGGACATGGCTCATTATGCTCCCCTACCTTTTGAAATTCAGGACCAGCTGACCAGCATTAACATCAACACAGACCTTAAGACTGATAGAACAGCCTCTTTAAGTCTCACAGACTATCCGGTAGTGTGATAATGATGAGAAACATTTACAGTCTATTCTCTGAAGCCTGCTACAGGCTCCATCTGCATGATAAAACTTTGGTCTCCACAAGCCCTTATCTTAACTGAGACATCCCTTTCTATTGATTCTAAGTCTTTATACAATAACTTAACTCTTTCAACCAATTGCCACTCAGAAAATCTTTGAATCCACCTATGTCCTGAAAGCCTCCTCTTCCAGTTGTCCCACCTTTCCATACCGAACCAACGTGCATCTTACATGTATTAATTGATGTCTTATGTCTTCCTAAAATGTGTAAAACCAAGTTGTAGCCCGACCACGTTGGGCACATGTTCTCAGGATCTCCTGGGGCTGTGGCACGGGCCATGGTCACTCATATTTGGCTCAGGATAAATCCCTTCAAATCTTTTACAGTTTGACTTTTCGTGGACAATTCTACAAATATTCCTTGGCAGTTAAAGAAATAACTCCCCAGGAGGTGCTACACATCGGGCGCATGTTAGAGGCACAAAGATGAGAATGTTAAAAGACATAAAATACAGGTCTGCTCTGGGAATGCAAAAACTGGTAAAAGGAGAGATAAAAGAGCAGGTGCAGTCTAGTGAAGTACCCGCTACCTCCTATCAGCAAATATCTGTCCACCTAGGGTGCAGCGAGCTGGAGAGGAAGGGGTGGCCTAGAGCGCAGGGGAAGGATTCCTCCCCAGCTGCCTGCACCCCTACCCCGGTAGCGGTCCCTGGGATCGTCCGTGTCTCCAGGAGAACCAGACCGCTCTCCCCTCCCTCCCCGAGCGAGAAAGGAGGACCACAGAGATGCGGCGCCCTCCGCCGTCCTAGAGCAACCGGAGCGGCCCGAGCCCCGGCCTCCCGGATGCTGGGGCCTGGCGGGCGTGGAGCACGGGGAGTCGGGCGTGGGGCGGGCAGGGAGTGGAGTCGGGGTCTTACTCCGGTGGCTGCAGGGCGCAGCGTAGCCGTGTCAGGCCTGCCCAGGTGCAGAGCGCTCCTCCGCGACCCCAACAGCCTCTGGTCTGGTCTGGCGCGCGCTCGCTTTCCCAGAGGGCGACCTGGGCTATGGCGGCCGTGGCGCTGGCGAGCGGGACACGCCTCGGCCTTGTCCTCGAGCTGCTCCCGGGACAGCCCGCGCTGCCCCGGGCGCGCCGGGTGAGTGCGGGGCCGGAGCCTGGAAGCAATCTTGGCCCTGCCCTGGGTTCTAGGCCCGGAGACGGGGTGGTGCGGCGGCTGGGAAATGGGGGTACAACCCAGAGTGAGGGGCCTCGAGGGACAGGCAGCACAGCGGAGTCGACACCCCCGGACCTGAGCCTCAAGGAGAGCAGACGTGCAGCGGCACGGGGTTGAGCCGACTGCTGGGGCAGAGCGCACAGAGTGCTGTGGGGGGCGATGAATGGCCAGAATTTCAGAGCCGCCTTTACAGAGCTGGTTATGTTTGAGCTGGGTATTAGGTTGAAAAGGAATTTGCAATGCAGGAGCAGGAGGGAAGAACTGGATATTCAGGCAAGAGTAGCCGCAGGTGCAAGGACACAGAACAGGGTGAGGAAAGTTTGGTTTCCCAATGGAATGGTGAGAGGATCGGAGATGAGAGTGGTGGTGGCTGATGATCCTGGCCAGGAAAGCTGGGTCTGTGAGTAGTGAATGGAATTGTCTGTAGTGCAGAGGAATGTGGACTCTATTAGGCAGACAAAGTTGAGCCAGCCAAAGCCTTGGAGCCCTGGAGTGCTGGATAAATAGCTGTGGAGACTTTCTAGTGCGCAAGGACTGAAGTGCAGTGGACCAGAATGGGCTCCTCCACAGTGTGGAGACTGAGACCCTGAAGGAGGCAGTGGCTGAGAATTACAGGAAGTCCCAATGGCTGGAGGTCAGCAGTATTTGTTTCTTAAGAGGATGAGAGAAAGAAAGTGCAGGAGCTGAGACTCCTAGAGATATAGAAAATGGGGACATGGAGATTGGGACGTGGGGAAGCAAGTGAGGTGGGATCTTTGTGAGAGTGTGTTGCGGGTGGTGGGGGTGCAGGGAGTAAAGTCACAACGAGGATCTGCCCTGTTGAGTACAGTGTTCAGAGCAACCTGAATGTTCTGAGGAGCCCTAGCTGCCTCTGTGGCTGGTGGCAGTGACTGGGGAGGACAAAGGAGGAAGAGTCCTATACAGGGGCAGCAGGGATGGCAGGAATGGGGACGGAAGGCAGTGTGGCATAACAGGCAAGAGCCAGAGTCAAGCAGGCCTGGGTTCTGTCTCAGTACTGGAACTTTGGGGGAAGTTAATCCCTCCGAGTCTCAGTTTCCTCTTCTAAAAAATGGATCTGATAGTAGGCTATGAGACATAACAAAGAATATATGTCAAGTGCTTGGCACAGGCTTAATAAATGATAGTTGTTATCAAGGGTGGGTGACCTCTGAAGGAGGACACATTGTGGAGACAGGATGGGACCTAGAGCACAGATGTGGTTTGGGGTATAAGGATGAAACAAGAAGACTTTTGCAGACTCATGAAAAAGAGGAGAAAATGTTTGCTGAAATAAAGATGAAGAGACATGAGAAAATTGATGGCTGATGCCTTGTCTCTTTGTACATAGGAGGCAAAAATCTTCTGCTGATAGAGTTCCTGTAGACATTCAGAATCCAGAATCCCCACAGGCACCCCCACAGTACCTTTTGGTGCCCTGTCTCCCCTTCCTCTTGGCCTGGTCCTGGGGTTATCCTAGGGCATTTGAACACATGTTGTTTCAGGAGTCAGTGACCTTCGAGGATGTGGCCGTCTACTTCTCTGAGAACGAATGGATCGGCCTGGGCCCTGCTCAGAGAGCCCTGTACAGGGATGTGATGCTGGAGAATTATGGGGCTGTGGCTTCCCTGGGTAAGGGTCTCTCCCTTTGGGCCCTGCCTCCACCCTTCAGAGTTTGCTGGCTCCTTTTTTCTCAAAGGCTCAGGAGTTGTTGATAACCCTCAGCTCAATGGCAGCTTCAGGCTCTTGGATTTTTAATGACCTAACCTCAGCAGTCGTTGGAAAGTAGGAAGTCCTGGTATCAGTTTGGGCCTTATACAGGACTTCCTTGCTCCAGAGTGAGAGGTGCCAAACCCCTACCCTTGTGTTGTGGGTATAGTGAGAAGAGAGCAAATTCATGGTGCTCCACTGAGCCTTCAGTTCCCTGCCCTCTCGGTTTGCAAGATCCAGCCTAATTCCAAGCATCCTCATGAGGATGTCTGAACTTGAGAGCTCTAAGAGGGAGAGGACAGGTAAGAATTGAGGACTCAATTCCTCAATGAGTGAAATCATCCATTTGCTGACTCAGTTACTGAGTCGTCTGTCAACTTCCTGACCTTTGTAAGTCTCCTGGCCCCTCTCTTGTCCTTTCCCCTGGAATTCCTTTTCTTGTTCTTCCTAGTTATTTCCGTTTTTTTCCCCTCCTACCCCTGAAGACACTGGCCTGGGAGGAGCCTTGGGATTACTGTGTGCCACGCCACTCACCTGCCTGTCCCATTTCTTTCCTCTTAAGCAGCATTTCCATTTCCCAAACCGGCTCTGATTTCCCAGCTGGAGCGAGGGGAAACACCCTGGTGCTCGGTTCCTCGGGGAGCTCTGGATGGAGAGGCCCCAAGGGGCATCTCCTCAGGTGAGTGAGGGCACACGTGCCGGTCATCTGACCAGTTTTCTTGTCATGATCTTTAAAATGTCATAGATAGGTGTTTTTTTAATCTAGTGTTGTAGACACTAGTGGGATTGCATTTCTTCTCTGTGTTCCCATAGTTTTATATCTTCTTTTTTTAAAAAATTTTTTTTAGTATTTATTGATTATTCTTGGGTGTTTCTCGGACAGGGGGATTTGGCAGGGTCATAGGACAATAGTGGAGGGAAGGTCAGCAGATAAACATGTGAACAAAGGTCTCTGGTTTTCCTAGGCAGAGGGCCCTGCCGCCTTCCGCAGTGTTTGTGTCCCTGGGTACTTGAGATTAGGGAGTGGTGATGACTCTTAACGAGCATGCTGCCTTCAAGCATCTGTTTAACAAAGCACATCTTGCACCGCCCTTAATCCATTTAACCCTTAGTGGACACAGCACATGTTTCAGAGAGCACCGGGTTGGGGATAAGGTTATAGATTAACAGCATCCCAAGGCAGAAGAATTTTTCTTAGTACAGAACAAAATGGAGTCTCCTATGTCTACTTCTTTCTACACAGACACAGTAACAATCTGATCTCTCTTTCTTTTCCCCACATTTCCCCCTTTTCTATTCGACAAAACCGCCATCGTCATCATGGCCCGTTCTCAATGAGCTGTACACCTCCCAGACGGGGTGGCGGCCTAGCAGAGGGGCTCCTCACTTCCCAGATGGGGCGGCCGGGCAGAGGTGCCCCCCCACCTCCCAGACGGGGCGGCGGCCGGGCGGGGGCTGCCCCCCACCTCCCAGACGGGGCGGCTGGCCGGGTGGGGTCTGCCCCCCACCTCCCGGACGGGGCGGCTGCCGGGCGGAGGAGCTCCTCACATCTCAGACGGGGCGGACAGTCAGAGACGCTCCTCACCTCCCAGATGGGGTGGCGGCGGGGCAGAGACACTCCTCAGTTCCCAGACGGGGTCGCGGCCAGGCAGAGGCGCTCTTCACATCTCAGACGGGGCAGCGGGGCAGAGGCACTCCCCACATCCCAGACGATGGGCGGCCAGGCAGAGACGCTCCTCACTTCCTAGACGGGGTGGCGGCCGGGCAGAGGCTGCAATCTTGGCACTTTGGGAGGCCAAGGAAGGCGGCTGGGAGGTGGAGGTTGTAGCGAGCCGAGATCACGCCACTGCACTCCAGCCTGAGCAAAGAGGGAGAGGGGGAGGGGGAAGGGGAGAGGGAGAGCTTTTATATCTTCTTGAGTTCTTGTTTTATTCATCCTGGCTCCTCTGTGTGCCATCTTCATTAACCTGTTTTGCCTCTTCCCCATCGCTGCTGTTATGGCTACCACGTATCTTTGCCCCATGAGTTTCCTGTTTACTCTGATCTTGGGTGCCCTTTCTACTTCCTGGCCTGTTTACAGTCTTCCAGCTTGGGATATAATGGCCATCTTTATCATTAGAAACCAAGAACTCTCAACCCTCAGCCAGATAGTTCCTATTCCTCAGGGGAAAACCCTGGGATTACTTTAGGCCCAACAGGACTTTCTTACTCTTAGTTTCCTAGTGATAACTGTGTTTCCTGGTTGCCTCCTTGGCCCCATTTCATCTTCCCATAGGGCTTTTATGTGGGCGCAGTGTGACGAGCTGTGCTCCAAATTTCCTCATTCTCACAGTTCCTTGTTCTGTCTTTTCATATTAGAATACTCTTGATTGCAGGTATTAAAACCCAATTCAAACTGGCTTAAACAAAAAGAATTTGTTGTTTCATGTAACTGGGAAGTCTGAGGTAGAGTGGGCTGCAGGTATAGTTTGATCAGAATTACATTCTCTGCTCTGTCTCCGTATGTGTTGGCTTTGTCTACAGTCTGGCTCCCCTTTTGGTTGTAAGGTGATTGGTGGTAGTAACAGGACTCTGCTGCTTCATACCTAGGTGAAGAAACCTGGCACGCCGTCCTTAGGCTTTAAACATTGTGAGTCAAAGTGCCAAGTATACTCTAATGGACTACCTTAAGTCATATGCCAGCTCTAAATCAATCCCTGTGGCAAGGTAACTACTGTGCACTGATTGACTTGGTCTGAATTGCCGATCTCTGAATCAGTCTCTCATGTAGTGAGTGGGATGGGATTAACCTGCTTAGCTTAGCCAAGTCAGAGCCTACCCTAGGAAGTGGAGTTGGGATACCCAACTCCCCACTCCAGCCCCCTACAAAGGGCATAGCTACTTTACAGTGGGGAGTAGTGGAAGGGGTATGGGGAGACCACCACAGCGTCTTCTGCATTCTTAGTGCTTCCTCTCCTCACCACCTAAGGGAATTTCTCATCTTTGCTTTGCTTTGCTTTAGGTAGAAAACCAACAGCTAAGTTACTCCTTGAGCAAAATTCTAACTCTCTGATGTGCAGCTGACTTCCTTGGCACATACATGTCACTACTCAAAGTCCACTTTTGTCTTACAGAAGTTAATACTCAGAGGATACATAGTCCCTGGATTTGGCAACAGAAAAGGTTGTCATTTGAAGGTGTAGAATTGATCTGTTTCTTAGGAGGTTTTGGATGAAGGTTACAAAGAGACAGTTCTAGCGAAAGCAGAAGTAAGGTGTATTACAGTAGATCTCTGTGAACAGAGGTGTCTGTTATTGAGTAAGAAGTGACTTTTGGAAATGGCTGAGTGAGGGTGTGAGTCCATTTCTTATGGATGCCATAGAGAGACCCCATCCATTGAATCTTTGTGGAATGGAAAGCAATAAATGGATAGGAAGGAAACTAGGAGATTACGGTTTCCCTGAATAGCCTGGCTAGACAGGAAGTCCTCATGAATAACTATTTGCAATTCCATCCTATCCTGATTCTATTCTATGTGAATTTGATTTCACCTCCTAGGGATAGGTGAAGAAGAGGCCTTCATCTTTTCTATTTCTTCTTGACATTTTAAAGTGAGTGATATGTTTCATATCTTTGGGAACTGATGGAATTACAACTTCTCTGTTCCAGTATTTTCTATCCTTTATATAAATATATATAAAAATATATAAATATATAAATTAAAAATATATGTATATATAAAATATATAATCATATAAATAAAATATATAAATATATAAATAAAAAATATAATATATATCTTATACATTATATATAAATATAATTATATATAAAATATATGATATATATAGTCCATCTCTATATATATTATATATGATATATATCATATATAATTATATATTATATATGATATATCATATATATATATTATATATGATATATATTATATATTTATATATGATATATGATATATATTTATATATCATATATTATATATATTATATATGATATATATAAATATATAATATATTATATTTTATATATAATATAATATAATATATTTATATATATCATATATAAATATATAATATATATTATATATAATATATTATATAATACATATAATATATAATATATAATATATAATACATATAATATATAATATATATTTATATATTTAATATGTATATTATATATTATATATAATATATATTATATATTTATATATTTAATATATATTTATATATTATATATTTATATATTTAATATATATTTATATATATTATATATTTGTATATTTAATATATAAATACATATATTTATATATTTAATATAAATACATATATTTATATATTTAATATAAATATATTTTATATATAAATACATATCTTATATAAAATATATTTATATTAAATATAAATAGTGTTATATAAAATATATATTTATATATATTTTATATATATAAATATATATATATATTTTTTGAGACACAGTCTCACTCTGTCGCCCAGGCTGGAGAGCAGTGACACAGTCTCGGCTCACTGCAACCTCTGCCTCCCGGGTTCAAGCGGTTCTCCTGCCTCAGCCTCCTGAGGAGCTGTGACCACAGGTGTGTGCCACCATGCTTGGCTAATTTTTTTTGTATTTTTAATGGAGATGGGGTTTCACCATGTTGGCCAGGCTAGTCTTGAACTCCTGACCTCAGGTGATCCACCCACCTCGGCCTCCCAAAGTGCTGGGATTACAGGTGTGAGCCACCACGCCCAGCCTATCCTTATTATTCTGTACCATCAAATTTCTGCTTATCTATGTTACCAATCTTTTCACCCACCTTTATTCTCTCCCTACCACTTCCATGTCTGCTCTTTTCCTGATGGGCCTCACTCTTCTGACTGAGTCAGCCTTATTTGTATCTTGACCCTGGCAGGATATCCATTTCTAAAGCCTGCTGGGATGTCCCATCCTGAGCAGGTGGAAGAGCCATTAAACCTGAAACTGCAAGGAGAGGGTCCAAGCCTGATTTGTCCGGGTAAGTGAGAGGGAAATGAGCATTCTTCTCTCAGTCACATCTTTTCCTATCTTTCTTTTATAAGATGTAAAAGTCCATTTTGCCATTCATGTTCTAAACAAATATGGGGACCAGATCCTTAAATCAACCAATTAAGAGAAAACTTAAACCCTAAGCTTCCAACTTTCATTAGGACAAGCTCAATTAATTAAATTAATTAAATTAGGATGGGTCTTTTGCGTTAGACTTAAACTGAACAGATGGCCTGCCCCATCTAGCTGCTATGATCACCCAATATTTTTAATGTAGATGCTGTATTTTACTCATTGTGTTAGTTGTTAGAGATTAAAAAAATCAAGTCATATATGGCCCTTATCCCGGAAGGACTCACAGTCTCATGGGACATGATACATAAATGTATAATTACAGAAAAATGATGAAACTGTAACAGAATGTGAATAAGACACTATGAGAACAAAGAGGAGGGAGTCTTTTCCGAGTTCTGCCTGGAGTAGTTTGAGAAAGCACTTCCCATGGTTTCATGGTGAACTTGGTGATTGGATTGAAAGAGAAGACTATACTTCCTTTTAGTGTTGAAAAGTATGAGGAAGCTCATTCTTGCTACTGTCTGCTGCATGTGACAAGCCCAGGTTCTCAGGTATACCACTAAGGATTCCTTATTTCTGAACAGGTCCTCTGTCCTAAGTCCTGGCCTGTTCTTCTCATGGTATAAACTGTACTCAGCTACCTAGGAGGAATTCTGACTTTGTTTTCCTTAGATTCAATTCACCTGTTTTCTGAGAGCCTACCCTGGTCCTTCGTTTGGTGCCAGGAATCATAGCCCGCAGGGATTCTATCTAGTTGCTGTCTTTACTTTTGGTTTCTTTCTGTGTATTAGCCTTGTTTTTGCCATTTTCAGCTGGGACAGGGCCACTGAGACATGGGTGGCACTTGGAGAGAAGTGGACGTATTAATACCACTTGGTGACCTTAGTCGCTGTGTCATGGATAATGATGACATTTGAAGCTCCAATTTCTTTTTTCAGAGGGTGTGTTGAAGAGGAAGAAAGAAGATTTTATTCTGAAGGAGGAAATTATTGAGGAAGTACAGGACCTCATGGTCCTATCAAGTGGACCCCGGTGGTGTGGATCCCAGAAATTATGGTTTGGGAAAACCTGTGAAGAGAAAAGCAGGTTAGGGAGATGGCCTGGTTACCTCAATGGGGGACGTATGGAAAGTTCTACAAATGATATTATAGAAGTGATTGTCAAGGATGAGATGATCTCAGTAGAAGAGAGTTCAGGGAATACTGATGTCAATAACCTCCTTGGTATACATCACAAAATTCTAAACGAGCAAATATTCTATATATGTGAGGAATGCGGCAAGTGTTTTGATCAAAATGAGGACTTTGATCAACACCAGAAAACTCATAATGGAGAGAAGGTCTATGGATGTAAGGAATGTGGGAAGGCTTTCAGTTTTCGATCACATTGCATCGCACATCAGAGAATTCACAGTGGGGTGAAACCCTATGAATGTCAAGAATGTGCTAAGGCCTTTGTTTGGAAGTCAAACCTGATTCGTCACCAGAGAATACATACTGGAGAGAAACCCTTTGAATGTAAGGAATGTGGGAAGGGCTTTAGTCAGAACACAAGCCTTACGCAACATCAACGGATCCACACTGGTGAGAAACCATACACATGTAAAGAATGTGGGAAAAGCTTTACTCGAAACCCAGCCCTTCTTCGACATCAGAGAATGCACACTGGGGAGAAGCCTTACGAATGTAAGGACTGTGGGAAGGGCTTCATGTGGAACTCAGATCTTTCTCAGCACCAGAGGGTCCACACTGGGGACAAGCCTCATGAATGTACTGACTGTGGGAAAAGCTTCTTTTGCAAGGCACATCTTATTCGACATCAAAGAATCCATACTGGGGAAAGACCCTATAAATGTAATGACTGTGGGAAGGCCTTCAGTCAGAATTCTGTCTTAATTAAGCACCAGAGGCGCCATGCTAGAGACAAACCCTATAACTGTCAGATCTCTCACCTTCTTGAACATTAGAGAGTGCATAATGGTGATACTTGTTTATAATTCTTATGCTGCAGGAACCCTAGAGACAAAATGAGATGACCATTCACAATTTGCTGTAACCCTTAACTTAAATAGCCAGTATTATCTTGCCCTTTTGAACATTTACCATGTACTCTAGCAAGACTGGTCCCTCTGTTCTGTGATGTTTTAACAAGGCATCATTTAGTTGGGCAGCTACTCTGTATCAGGTGCTAACCACTTTACATACATTAATTTGCATAACAATCCTATTAAGGTAGGTGCTCTTCTCCCCGTTTTACAAATGAGAAATCAGAGTTGAAAGAGGTTATAAAACTCATTCAGGGTTGCTCAGTTAGTAAGTTATAGAGTTGAAATTGGAGCCAGGCCTATCTGACTGCAGAGTTTACTGTTCTTTACTTAATTGTACATATTTATGTCTCTGCCCATTTTTATTTGCTTATTTTCCTGTGCTTTTAGTTTCCCTTCATCACTCAGATCTAGCTCCTTCAACTAAGACGATCTCTCTTCCTCATCTACTTGTAATCAGTACCACCCAAGTTAGTATTTAATTATGTGCCATCTTATATTTTTCTAATAGTCTCATGTCTTTTAGTCTTAACCCCAGCTAAATGACTCTGAGGACCAACAGTACATTTCTTTTATGTTTTTCAAATCCTGAAACATTAATCTTTGACTAGATATAACATGCTCATGTTAAAAAAGAATTGAAATAGTTGAAAAGGGTGTTCAGTGAAAAGTAAATTTCCTTGTCATTCCTATCTCTTGAGTTCTCCCCAGAGGCAATCACTGCTACTGGTTGTGTATCTCTGTAGATACTCTTTGTATACAAGTGTTTATTAGTATTGCTTTTCATAACTCTGTCTCACTGAAAACCTTATTTGATGGAAGCAACATTGCAGTTAAATTGTGAACTCTAAGACCTTTTCTTCAGAAGTTGCTTTCCTTTTGAGGCCACCAAAGTAATTTAGGGAAACAGCAGAGGGTAATCCAAGTCTTTTTTTAGACAGAGTCTCACTCTGTTGCCCTGGCTGGAGTGCAGTGGTGCTATCTCAGCTCACTGCAAGCTCCACCTCCTGGGTTCATGCCATTCTTCTGCCTCAGCCTCCCAAGTAGCTGGGACTACGGGTGCCCGCCACCATGCCTGGCTAATATTTTGTATTTTTAGTAGAGATGGGATTTCACCATGTTAGCCAGGCTAGTCTCGATCTCCTGACCTTGTGATCCACCTGTCTCGGCCTCCCAAAGTGCTGGGATTACAGGCCTCAGCTACCACGCCTGGCCAATCCAGGTCTTAAGAGACCTCATTGCCTTTGTTTTATGAGATATCATTCTGGGATTGGGAATATGTAAACTCAACTGGAGATTATTTTCATAAAAATTTATATAGTTCCAGCCCTCTCATTGCTTCCTATCCTAAATCCTCTTCCAGTCTGTCCATCCCTCACTACCATGATAGTCTACATTCTGATAAGCTGTGAGGCCACTGCCAAGGGAGGGAGAAATGGTCACTTTCTGGTGGTGGTTAATGCTTTGTTAGATAGCTTCATCCAGTCAATAGTTGAAAAGTTTTCACATAATCCAGTATTGGCATCAGAGCCAGAAATGCCCTCCCTAGGTCCAGGACCAAAGATAAAACAAACACGAGGAACATGTAGCGTCTACACAGGAAAGTAAAGAATTATAGAATTAACTAATTCTACTTGAAATCAGGAGTTTATAAAACAACATTTTTAGACGTGGTCATCTTTTATTGGTTTCCATCATCTCTTCCCCTTCTCTCTGGGAACAGTTACCCGGGTATTCTTTGGGAAGCTATCCTTTCTCAGCTATGTGGTTTGGCACCACCACCATCTTCATGAGTGGACCCTGTTTGGCTTGTGTCAATCAGTTTATCCCATCCCCTTGGCCACAGAGCCATTGTGATATGAGGAGATATTGGCTCTTCTGGAAAAGAGAGGCTTTTCTTCATCGAGAGCTACAAGAGGAGATATTATCTGTCCTCTGTGTGGCACATAGGAAAATGTGAGACCTAGAATTATAGCAACTTTTTTTTTTCTGTTAAAAGGGGAGATTCTCAAGCTTCCAGGTGCTACCATATGGAGCCTAAGGATAAAGCCAATACCAAAGAAAACAGTGACTAAACAGAGAGAAACTAGGTCCTTGGTGACATCTTTTGAGCCACTAGACCAAGCTTTACCTGAAGCAGAGCTACCTGAGAACTTTTCAGCTATGTGAGCCAATAAACATCTGTCAAATGAGTTAGAGTTGAGTTTTCTGTTATTTGCAACTTAGCCACACTAATACTGTCTTGTGTTTGAAATCACTGTTTTCTCATACAGCTCCTCAGTGTCACCTTTTCCTCTTGCTCAGTAGTCTCATAAGCTTCTCAGTTTTATCTCATCTCAGTTGCTTGGAAGTTGAGCATCTAAATAGGTGGCTTTTGCTGGGTGCAGTGGCTTACGCCTGTAATCCCATCACTTTGGGAGGCCAAGGTGGGCAGATCACCTGAGATTGGGAGTTCAAGACCAGCCTGACCAACATGGAGAAACCCCGTCTCTACTAAAAATACAAAATTAGCCAGGTGTGGTGGCACATGCCAGTAATCTCAGCTACTCAGGAGGCTGAGGCAGGAGAATTGCTTGAATCTGGGAGGTGGAGGTTGCAGTGAGCCGAGATTGTGCCATTGCACTCCAGCCTGGGCAACAAGAGTGAAACTCCATCTCAAAAAAATAAAAATAATAAATAGGTGGCTCTCATGACCTAAGGTTAATTTCATGCATACTACTAAGTGATGCTTTAAGTCATACCATTAGTGCAGGAATTTTTGCTCCTTAGTTCAGCTAAAATCTGGGTTCTTGTCTCATGACCAGGAAAAATTAGTCACAGGGACACATTGAAAAGTGAGGAGGGCAGAATTTATTAAGTGAAAAGGAAAACTCTCAACAGAAAGAGGGGTCCTGCATGCAGGTTTTCCATCTCACTAAACTGAATACCAGGCCACCACACATGAGCTGAAGAGCCTAGTCTTCTCCCCCTGCATGAATTCCTGGTGGCTACACCCCATTCTCCCAGTGTGCAGGCAGGCCCTTAGTCTGAGCCACTCCACATTATTTCCCTTACTGTGTATGTGTTAAGGAACGGAATTTTTCATCATGGGCATGTTTAGGCAATCCCCCTGTGCACAATGACCTGGGCAGCATTTGGCTGTCTCCTGATTCTATCATTCCCCCCTCTAAAGAAGTACATCTAACTTAGAATAAGGATAAGGATAAGGGTAGTGATCGATCTTAACTGGTTCCTGCTGATGGGGGCACTGTTTTGGGAAAATAGCAGTGAGATCTCCCTCAGAGGCCTATCTAAGGGTCCCTGGTAAAAGGTGGCCATCATTTGAGGTTCCAATTGCATGAACGTTCAGAGTTCAATGGCCTGAAGGTGAGAAGAGACAAACCAGGTTATTAGAAGACAATCAAAATGAAACAAAGCGGGGATGGTAAGGACAGCTAAAAAAAATCCTAAGGCTGCTGACACACCCAGATAACTGGTAGCTATAGTTATGCCTGCTAAGATTGGGGTGTTTGGGGCTTGGCTTTCGTTAGCTCCCTTGGTCTTATTTTCCCAAAAAAGAAACCTCCAGGTTATGGGCACCTTATTTAGTCCAATCATCTGGCAGGATTTGCAGGGTAATTGCCCAGAACTAGAATATTGATCCAGATTTTTACATTACTCATCCCTTTTGCTGCTTCTGAGCTGCAGCCAGAGATTGCTGGTTGGTTCACAGGAATAAGCAGTGTTAGTTTAAAATGTGGGCAAAAACTTAAAAACAACGAATGAGTCTAAAATCTAATGACAAATGTATAAGTCTTGAAACATAATTTCTCTCCAGTTCTCATTTTTGTTAAAAATAAATCTTGATAGGACTGAGTTGTTTGCAAAATAAACTTTAGTCTTGTATTTGGTCTGATTATTTCCATAAAGTGCAGCAAGAATAATTATGTTTACGTAGGCTTTTTAAATTGGTTTTGATGGAATTCTGTTCTGCAAGGAATCTTAGGACTTTTAAAGCTGAGCCCAGCCATGAGTTTGTACCCTCAAATACCTATGAGTTGGGTGAATTCCTCTCTTCTTGGGGTCCCAAGAATATGGGGTTCCTGGGCCTTTTAGAATATGACATTCCTTACTTACTGCAGGTTAGGAAACCTGTATGGGGACTGTGTAGACAAGGTATGAACTCAGTTTTCCCAAGGGGCTTTTATCGGCTCTGTTAAGTCAAGCTTGATTCCTAAAAGGGAAGCATACCCTTCCAATCAAAGCCTTGGTAAAACAACCAGTTTCTCCAATTGTGTCCTGTTGCAAAAGAAAGTGATTCTTATTGCACTGATGCAAAAAACTGTATTGCTATAAATTAAGAATACTTGCAACTAGTTTCCAAATTCTGGAGAAGCAAGTAGGAGAGAAACAAATATGCTCCAAATTTTGATCACAGGAGTATACCTTACTCAATTATTAAAGGCTGTAAATGGCTCAAAATAAATTTCCTTAACTCTGAAAACAAAACAAGGAACAGCAATATTTCAAGCAAAAACTTTTAAAAAAGATTACTTCAGTTTTCTTTTAGTTCAGTACATTCTGTTAACTCTTGTTCTGTTTGATATTCATGAACATTTCAGCTCTTCATGAGTCCTGCATGTTTTCCTTTATTCCAATGTCACGATCTCTAAGATTATCAGAAACCTGCATTTGAGAGCACCTGTCAAAGCCTTATGGCTGATTATAAATCATCCTTTATCAAAGGATCCTTTATCAAAGAGGATCAAAATAAGGCAATTGTGTATGAATGACAAAATGTCCAGGGTAGATACAGTTAAAAACATTGACAAAGAAAATTTGGTTATCTCTGTGGTTTACAATAACATAATAACCTTAATTATGATATTATGATATTGATACAATATCATAATAACCTTAATTATGATATTGATAGCATATACTCAGACATTAGAACTGTAGACATCCCACACAATTTTGGAACATATTAATATTCACTAAAATATAATATGAAGATTAAACATCATTTTGGCAATTCCATGTACATAAACATGTCAAATAATCCTGTTTACCTCTCTTCTGGATGCTCCAGGGGCCCTCTGTAGCATCCAACAGCAAGGGGTAAGAAAGACAACCTTGAAGCTGAAATTTGATTTTGGGAAGCCTGTTACATATATTAGATGTTTAAAACACTTGATGTTATGAAATAGAATTCCAGGCCCTGCATGGTGGCTCACGCCTGTATTCCCAGGACTTTGGGAGGTCGAGGTGTGTGGATCACCTGAGGTCAGGAGCTTGAAACCAGCCTGGCCAACATGGTGAAACTCCATCTCTACTGAAAATACAAAAACTAGCTGGACGTGATGGAGGCACCTGTAATTCCAGCTACTCGGGGGACCGAGGCACGAGAATTGCTTGAACCTAGGAGGTGGAGGTTGCAGTGAGCCGAGATGGTGCCACTACACTCCAGCCTGGGTGACAGAGCAAGACTCCATCTTCAAGAAAAAAAAAATAGAATTCCAGGTTACTATAAGTAATTATTTTTGCCAAAATGATAACTCAAACATTTGAAAAAGCAAAAACCTTTCCTTAGCCTTTACTATTACATGAAAATCTGTTCAAGAGAGAGAAAGCCAAATTTTACCCTTGCATTTGTTTACTATTAATGTCAACCCCAATTTAAAAAATGAAATCTTATAGACCATTCTATCAAATCTTAACCAGTTTGACCATGAGGTAAGATTCTTATAAACCTTTTATAACCTTTTACACAATTTACTAAAGAGCAGATCAGTGCCTTAAGAAAACCTTGTTGTGCTTTTATTTCAATGCTCAATTGTACAGAAAAACCATAAATACCCTTTTGAATTTAATGTTCACACACAGAATTTCTTTTGCAAGATTAACTTTTAGAAACCTTCCATAACTTGTTTAAACCTTTAGCTTTATCTTATCTAATTTAAAACAATCCTTTAACCCTAGGCAAAAATTTACATTTCCATGCCTTCTTATAATCTTTTACTAAAAACACATTTTACTGTTCTTACACACCTTGCATGTAAATCTATTTTCAGGAGTCTCAATTACATGTTATAATAATAACTATTAGCAATTCTTTTTTTTCATATTTTTTTTTTATTTTATTTTATTATTATTATACTTTAAGTTTTAGGGTACATGTGCACAATGTGCAGGTTAGTTACATATGTACACATGTACCATGCTGGTGTGCTGCACCCATTAACTCGTCATTTAGCATTAGGTATATCTCCTAAAGCTATCCCTCCCCCCTCCCCCCACCCCACAACAGTCCACAGAGTGTGATGTTCCCCTTCCTGTGTCCTTGTGTTCTCATTGTTCAATTCCCACCTATGAGTGAGAATATGCGGTGTTTGGTTTTTTGTTCTTGTGATAGTTTACTGAGAATGATGATTTCCAATTTCATCCATGTCCCTACAAAGGACATGAACTCATCATTTTTTATGGCTGCATAGTATTCCGTGGTGTATATGTGCCACATTTTCTTAATCCAGTCTATCATTGTTGGACATTTGGGTTGGTTCCAAGTCTTTGCTATTGTGAATAGTGCCGCAATAAACATACGTGTGCATGTGTCTTTATAGCAGCATGATTTATAGTCCTTTGGGTATATACCCAGTAATGGGATGGCTGGGTCAAATGGTATTTCTAGTTCTAGATCCCTGAGGAATCGCCACACCGACTTCCACAATGGTTGAACTAGTTTACAGTCCCACCAACAGTGTAAAAGTGTTCCTATTTCTCCACATCCTCTCCAGCACCTGTTGTTTCCTGACTTTTTAATGATTGCCATTCTAACTGGTGTGAGATGGTATCTCATTGTGGTTTTGATTTGCATTTCTCTGATAGCCAGTGATTGTGAGCATTTTTTCATGTGTCTTTTGGCTGCATAAATGTCTTCTTTTGAGAAGTGTCTGTTCATGTCCTTCGCCCACTTTTTGATGGGGTTGTTTTTTTCTTGTAAATTTGTTGGAGTTCATTGTAGATTCTGGATATTAGCCCTTTGTCAGATGAGTAGGTTGCGAACTCTTAGCAATTCTTAACTTTAATGTAAAACCTGGTAAGTTGTTTTACTTATGTTCTAGGGGCAGGTCAGGCTTGACTCTTTTCAGTATAGTGAGAGGAGTGGTTAATTCCATATGTCCCCAGGCCTTACCAAGCTGTAAAGCAGGCAAGTGGAACAGTTCTCAAAAGCCAAAGAAGTACTTCATAACCTTAAAACATTTAGCAAACCTAGTATCTAAACTGCATAATTTAGACCACATATTTACATTTTGAAGACATTTATATTTTATCAATAATCTTTAAGACTGTTTTTATTTCTCAAAGATTAAAGTCACGTGAACTAGGAGGCATTACAGCTCTTACTTTTTCTTCAAAATATATTTGATCTAAGCACTTATTTTTCTTTATGCCAGTTAATTAGAGCTCTTTTTAATAGACATCAAACACAACACATATATAACTACATATACAGAAGAAGATCAGTAGCTATAAGATTTTTTGTTTACCAATCTCCTAATTGGATTATTGGCCTCTGGGTGGACCCTTTAAGAGCATGGCCAGGAAATCATGCTGTTTCCAGGGCCCAATAAACAGTTATGGCTAGAAGACAAAAACAGATTTTGAGAGGGATCTATCTGCTTTTAATTCCTTGGGTTCATGAGGAAAACAGAGGTTTCTCCCAAAATGGAATCTGTGTTGCCTTTCCATTTTTCCCAAGGAGTTCAGGCTTTTAGAGATTATCTTAGGGCCTCTCATGCATGCATTAAGGGTGGCAAGGCAAAATGGAGAAAAATAATTCAGTTGACAGAAAAAAAAATCTTTTTCCAGCAAAACAAGATCCAAGAAGAGAAAAACATAAAGGCCTTTTAAATATACCTAGATCTCAGATATCCACTTTTGTTTTTTTAAGATGGAGTTTCCCTCTTATTGCCCAGGCTGGAGTGCAGTGGCACGATTTTGGCTCACTGCAGTCTCCGCCTCCTGGGTTCAAGTAATTCTCCTGCCTCAGTCTCTGGAGCAGCTGGGATTACAGGCCCAGCTAATTTTTGTATTCTTAGTAGAGATGGGGTTTCACCATGTTGGCCAGGATGGTCTTGAACTCCTGACCTCAGGTGATCTGCCCACCTTGGCCTCCCAAAGTGTTGGGATTACAGTCATGAGCCATCGTGCCCGGCCTTGGATATCCACTTTTAATTAAGCTGAGCACTCTTTAATAAAGTCCTTTTAAATTCCTTATTACCTGACTTTAGCCATACCAAGCAACCAATATTTCTGGCTTTTGATCTTTATCAAAAGTAACCTCACAGGTCAAACCAACAAGTCTCAATTAAGGCATGCAAAGCACACCAGGTTGGTTACGGCTTAAGATTAACCTCATAAATCCTTTTTCATTAAACAAAACTTTACAGAGAATATAAACAGTGATCCTTAGCATTCCTTTTACTGGTTTGCACAGGGAGAGGGAGGCCAAAGGCCTGACTGGTAAAAAAAACTTTTACCCTTTTGCCGGCATGCCAGGCTTCTGGGTCCCCATCCCCCAAGTTCAATTCCAAGCCAACTAGATTGAAGATGAATGGCTTCTCATTTAGAAAGAGGGAAGCAGGTGTCCTTGGTTCCTTTCTCTTCCTAGCAAATGCCTGGGGTATGTGAGGAAGAGAAGAAACAAGGGCCTTCTTTACTTCTTCCATCCGTATATCCCTAAGTTCCACTGACCACGAAAGGGTGCTGCCCATGGGTGTCAGTGCGGCTTTCACCCATGTTAACAGGGGTCTAGGTGATGGGATTGTCCACTCTTGCCTATGCACACCCTGTCCCCCTGCTGTCAGTAGCCTTCAAGTTTATAAGCTTGGAATTGAGTTTGGGACAGAAATATGTCTCAGGGGTTACATGAACTCCTTAGCATAAGCCAAATACTAAGGTGAAGCTGTGGAATTGAGCCCTCCTCCAACAAGGGAGAAAAAAGGGTGTCCTGTGAATTTGGGTCCCGGCCTAGTAAAATGTCTTCTAAAAGGAAAAAAAATCCTCTTGCATAAAAGTTAACTCCTGACAGGGTAGAGGAAAGATAAAAAAACAGCTTAAGTACAGGGCTGTGTTAACTGCCAACAGGGTAGAGAAAGGAAAAAAACAAAAACAAAAAACAGCTTAAGTGCAGGGTGGGAAAGATACCTGGGGGAATATCCTCTTATTCTTATGACAGTGGGTTTCTCCAACAGGGAGAGAAATATTTTATTGCTGTTGGACTGAGCTGCACACCTCGGCTGGGGGAGGGGAAGACACTGTGGGTGCGTGGCAGGGAATGCTGGCCAGCCAGCTGCATGGGGCCCTTGGTCCATGTGCCCCAGCCCCAACTGGGAGGAGAGTGGGGTCGGGGAGCTGCCACTCACCTGTCCATCCTGTGCGCATACCTGTGGTCATTAAGGTGGGGGTGGAACACCCCCAATATTGTAAAAGAAAAGATAGGTAACATTACAGTCCCCCCCCCAAAGTAAGGAAAATACCATAGAAAAGACTGGGTTGGAGGAGGCTGACATTCCCAACCTCTGCGAGTGGCAGTCGGGGGCAGGAAGACTGCAGTTTCCTCTACCTTCAGAAGATGTCTCCATTTCCAGAGGATCGTGTTCATCCTGCAACCATTCCAGTGTGACAATGAGTAGGAACAGCATCACTGGAGCTGCAGAAGTGGAGAGGAGGGCCATTTCACTATTATACCCTGCTTTTCCACTTGACCCTAGTTTGGGGCCTAGGGCTTGTGGTTTGCTGGTCCCAACCTTCCACTCTTCTGATGCTTCTCTTGGAAACTTTAATTCTGTGAGAGACAGGAAAAACCAAAGTGTTTTTCCCAGTCTCATACCACTTAACACAACACTTCACCTCTGATCACCAAAATATGTAGGGTTTCACTCCACCAACAACCAGTTTTCCAGCAAACACCAACTAGATGTCCTATGATTTGATTCAATTCAACACTACCCAGAGTAGGGTTAGTTCCTACATATTAACTCCCACATGACTGCCTCCCACTTCAAGTGCCAATCACAAGTAGTAGGTTGTCACTTATTCTTCTGAAAAACTGGCTATAAATTGGGGTTCACATGACCCCCTTCTTGGATTTCACAGTTTGGGGCTCCATTTTTTTTTCTTGGCTTATAAATCCTCTATCCATTGACTCCCCCAGTCTCCTCTCCTGTGATCATGTGATCTTGTGATTATGGGTCTGGATCCATGGAACTTACAGTATTCTCAGGTTTCTACCTAGATTCATCTGTGCTTCACCTCAGCATTCTGATGGGTGCCTGTTATCTCCCTTTTGTGAGCATAGAGTCATGCTACCAATGTACAATGTTAAATGTTAAAATAGAGCCTGGGGTAGAGGTTCTATTCAGGAGTTGTGATCAGTCCAGTCTTGCTGATGTACTGCCTTTAGCTCATGAGAATCATACTTTTCTCAATGAAAGGAATTAACCCAAAGGTTGACAGTTGTGTCCTTTATAGCCAGGCCTCAGGTGAACTTGGGTTCCTTCAAACTTCTGTTCACTTGAGTTTTGAGGTAAGTCAATGGAGGCATTTCATTGAATCTGTGTCCAAAGGCGAAGATGTATCCATTTGTATTCACCAGCAGGATGACGTTTGAGAGGTCCCAGGTAGGATGAGATAGATGCACAGAAGTGCACCTGGCCTGAGAGGACAGGATGAAGCCTGGAAACAGAGTGGTGGCAGCAAGAGATGCCCTTAGGACATGGAAATACATGAAGAGCAAACTAAACCAGTTATATGGGAATCTAATCCCTTATTGAACTAATATTTGAATATATTGGCAAAACATCAAAATGTGAGAGGTTCTAATGAGCATTTATAGATTATATAATTGATAAATTGGCATCCATTGATCACAGGGTCAAACTAAAGGCCAAAGTTGTTTATATCTCCTGCAGTAAGCCTTTCACAGGCATGTGAAATCATATTATAAACCTCTAACCGTAGACCCCAATATCTGTGTCTCACTTCCTGCACAATAGAGGACATTGCCACCTAACAGCTTCCTGCCACTACATAATAAAGGCCTTTGCTATGATTTTGCTTCACTTCTTTCCCATATGGCTCTGCATGGTGTGGCATGCCCCTCCTCTTGGGAGCTGTATGTAATAAATTCTTTCAAAGGCAGTTGTTTCTTTGTCTGTCAATTACTATAACCAATTAAAACAAATCCCAGGTATATTTTTAACACAGGGAGAACCCCACAATGTATAAATTATTATGCCAAGTAATAGAAAGTGCTATGAAGGACAACAAAACAGGTAAAGGGGATAGAGAGGGATAGAGCAGTCAAAGACAAACTCCGGTGAGGGAACATTTGAACCAGAGACTAGAGTAAGATAGGGAGCAAGATGTGTTGATGAGTGAGAGCATAGCATTCTAGGTAGAGGGAATAGCAAATAGGAAGGCCCTGAGGCAGGAGGGAGCATGCTTGCAGTGTGTAAGCAGAGAGAGAGAGAGAGAGATTGAGACGGCAATGCTTAGGAGTGGGATGGGTTCAGAGTATGGGAGGTGGACTGAATTGTGTCCTCCAAAAATTCATATGTTGAAGCCCAAACCCCTGGTACCACAGAATGTGACTGTATTTGGACACAGGGCCTTTAAAGGGTAATAAAATCAAAATGAGGCCATGAGAGTGTGCCCTAATCCAATCTGACTGTTGTCCTCATAAGAAGAGGAGATTAGGGTGCGGTAGCTCATGCCTATAATCCCAGCACTTTGGGAGGCTGAAGCAGGAGGATCAACTGAGCTCAGGAGTTGGAGACCATTCTGGCCAACATGGTGAAACCCCGTCTCTACTAAAAATACAAAAATTAGCCAGGTGGTGGTGGGCACATGTAATCCCAGCTACTCAGGAGGCTGAGGCAGGAGAATTGCTTGAACCCAGGAGGCAAAGGTTGCAGTGAGCCGAGATCACACCACTGCACTCCAGCCTGGGTGACAGAGAGAGACTCTGTCTCAAAAAAAAAAAAAAAGAAGCAGCGATTAGGACACACAGAAAGACACCAGGAGTGCACATGCACAGAGGCATGGCCATGTGAAGAGACATCAAGAGAGCAGCCATCTGCAAGCCAAGGAGAAAGGGCTCAGAGGAAACCAACCCTGCCAGCACCTTGATCTTGGACTTCCAGTCTCCAGAACTGTGAGAAAATAAATTTCTGTTGTTTAAGCCACCCAGCCTGTGGTAATTTGTTATGGCAGCCCCAGGAAACTATTATAGGAAGAAATGACATCAAAGACAGAGGCAGGGGTCAGGTCATACAGGACCCACTAGGCTATGGTAATTGCTTTGGATTCTGCTGTAAGTATGAAGGAAAGTCAATGGCAGATTTTGAACAGGGGTGTGTGGCCCAAGATAGCTCACTATTGCTGAGTCCTGACTCACATGCTCATTGGTTTTCACATTTTGTGGCCATGTCTAGATGCAAAGGCATCTGGGAAATGCCTTTATTCTGAACATTCACCTGACCAGTTAAATACAAGGATTTTATTCTTGTTGTTTTATCTCTGTCAACAAGGGAAAAACATTTTGAGGGACAACTAAAAGTCTCTTAGAGGCACCAAATGTCTGTAATGCCTGGAACTGTGAGAATAATTTCTGTAAGTGGGATGGTAGGTTGAGTTTTTAATAGGTTTATTTAGGGGAAGGAAGTTATTTAGTTGTAGGTCTTAGTAAAGATTCATGGAGAAAGTACATCTGAACATTTGGCAGTGGGGATATGGATAGAAAGAAAGGAAGGGCAGGCAGGCATTGCAGACAGAACAGGCACAGGCAGGAACATATTTATGGCACAGATGAAATTTAAGTGTGGCTGCAGTGAAATGTGTGGGCAGGGAGGTAAGGGAGGTCAGGTTGGAGATGAGTTGGGACATACTGTGGAGTCCTGAATCCTTATGTGAGGGATTGGAGAAACTGAATTAGGCACTGAGTGTGTTTGAGCAAGGAATTGGTAATGTTTGGTTTTCACTTTGGCAGTATATATAGACAAAAGGAGTATGGAGAGAGGTGATCCCATTTATTTTTGGAAATGTTTAATGAGCTTTCAAACGTGTTAGCCTCAGATTTTGCCATAGCCTTCAGGCTTCCCTGCACTGGGGTGAGTAGATACAGTGATAGTTGGTGAGTGTATGTGAGTTTACTAGACACTTATTAGTCTGTCCCAGCAGCCAGATAACCAGGAAATGCTAAGACCACACTGCATGCTACATAGTGAAATAAGGAGTCTGGCTCCATTTTTGATGTTGATTGCTGACAGATTTCAAGCCCCATCACTCCTCTTTCTCCATCTGCTTCATATCTGGGCAAGCTGATAAAAAATACCTCAGGTGCTGCTTTCCTTACGTGTCCCATATGGAGAAACCCTCACTTCAGCCCCACCTTCCAAACACCATAGAACCCGAAACCAGAGCCTTTCCCCTGCTCTCTCAAGCCATTCAGACCAGCTTGGGAGCCTGCCATTACTCATTATGGGAGTAGTAAATCTTTTTCTACCCGCTTGGTGTGAGCATGATGTCTTAAATCTAGACATCCAAACCAAATTTTGGGTGAGAGACCAGACTGTGTCTGTGGGGTGACCACAATACATAGTCTACAGACTACTATATATGTGGTCACCCTACACTATATTTCTGTATTTTACAAGTGCCTATTGTGACACAGTATTTCACAAGTGCCTATTAAGTGCCAGATGCTGAGGACAGAACAGTGAATTGACTGTGTTTGAGTTCATATTGTTGTCAGGAGGAAAAGGCAATAAGCAAAAGGAATAAATCACATATACTTGAAGGAAAAGAGTTGTGAGTGCTGGGGATGGGTTTGCTATTTCTTTTTTTTTTTTTTTTTTGAGACGGAGTCTCACTCTGTTGCCCAGGCTGGAGTACAGTGGCGCGATCTCAGCTCACTGCAACCTCCACCTCCCAGGTTCAAGAAATTCTCCTACCTCAGCCTCCTGAGTAGCTGGGATTACAGGTGCCCACCACCACACCTGGCTAATTTTTGTATTTTTAATAGAGACGGGGTTTCACCATGTTGGCCAGGCTGGTCTCAAACTCCTGACCTCAGGAGATCTGCCTGCCTCGGCCCCCCAAAGTGCTGGGATTGCAGGTGTGAGCCACCGTGCCCAGCCTGGGTTTGCTATTTTTAAATGTTTGTCAGAGTAAGACCTCCCTGAAAAAGTAAAACATTGAAAAATATCCTGAAGGACATTTTCTTTTCTTTTCTTTTCTCTTTTCTTTTTTTGAGACAGAGTCCTGCTCTGTCGCCGAGGCTGGAGTGCAGTGGTACGATCTTGGCTCATGGCAAACTCCGCCTCCTGGGTTCAATCGATTTTCCTGCCTCAGCCTCCCAAGTAGCTGGGATTACAGGCACATGCCACCATGCCCAGCTAACTTTTGTATTTTTAGTAGAGATGAGGTTTTGCCATGTTGGTGAGGCTGGTCTTGAACTCCTGACCTCATGTGATCCACCGGCCTTGGCTTCCCAAAGTGCTGGGATTACAGGCAAGAGCCACTGTACCTGGCCCTTGGATATTTTTACTTAACATAAAATTTTGTGTTTACATTTATTTTCTTTTAGCACTTTAAAAATATTGTTCCATTTATGGCCAGGCATGGTGGCTCATGCCTGTAATCCCAACACTTTGGGAGGCTGAGGAGGGTGGATCACTTGAGGTCAGGAGTTCAAGACCAGCCCAGCCAACATGGTGAAACCCTATCTCTTCAGAAAATACAAAAATTAACCAGGCGTGGTGGTGCATGCCTGTAGTCTCAGCTCCTCAGGAGGCTGAGGTGGAAGGATCACTTCAACCTGAGAGGCGGAGGGTGCAGTGAGCCAAGATCATGCCACTGCACTCCAGCCTGGGTGACAGAGTGAGACCTTGTCTCAAAAACACACACAAAAAATTGTTCCATTTAAATTCTTTTCTTGTAGCACTTTAAAAATATTGTTCCATTTAAAATTAGAGTAATGTGAATCATTGTTCCCCTATAAATAATGCATTTTTTTTTCTGTCTGCTTCCAAGTTTTTTCTTTTTCTCAAATACATTTCTTTTTTTGAGATGGGGTCTCACTTTGTTGGCCAAGCTGGAGTGCAGTGGTGAGATCATGGTTTACTGCCTTGACCTCCCAGGCTCAAGCAATTCTCCCACCTCAGCCTCCTGAATAGCTGGGGACACAGGCATACGCTACCACTCCCAGCTAATTTTTAAAATTTTTCTGTAGAGACAGGATCATGCTATGTTGCCCAGGCTGGTCTCAAACACCTGGACTTCAACAATCCTCCCACCTTGGTCTCCCAAAGTGCTGGCATTACAGGCTTGAGACACTGTGCTTAGCTTTTAAATATTTTTTATTCTGTAGTTTGATTATGCTGTATTTAGGCCTGGGTTTGTGTTTATCCTATTTGGAATTCACTAAGCTTGAATCTGTAGGTTTATGTTTTTCCATCAAATTTGGAAAGTTTTCAGCCTTCATTTCTGCAGATATTCATTCTACACCACACTCTTTCTCTTCTCCTTCTGAGACTCTGATGACGTGAATGTTAGACCTTTTGATGTTGTCCTCATAGGCCCCTAAGGCACTTTGCATTTTTCATCTTTTTTCCTCTGTTTTTCAGATTAGGTAATTTCTGTGAATCTATCTGCAAGTTCACTGTTTTTTTCCTCTGTCCTCTCCATTCTGCCATTGAGCTCATACACTGAGTTTCTTGTTTTTTTGTTTTTTTTTTTTTTGTTCTACAATTTTCATTTGGTTCTTTTGTTTTTTATTTCTTTGGTGAGGTTTTCTGTCTTTCCATTCATTTCAAGAGTGCCCACTCTTAATTGTTTGAATATTTTTGTAATAGCTGCTTTAAAGTCTTTTTGAGATAATTCTAACATCTGTGTCATCTTAACATTAGCATCTGTTGATTTGTTTTTCAATGAAACAATATTTTTTCTGGGTATTTTTTTTGTACGCCAAGTAGTTTTGTATTGTATCCTAAGCATTTTGAATGCTATATTATGAGACCTCGAAGCATGTTTAAATTTTAAGTATAAGTGCTAATTTTTTAAAAAGCAGTAATTCAACCCTGTTGGGTTCAGGGTGCAAAATCTGGCAATTTTTCTTTGATTTTTTTAAATCCTAATATCAGTTCATTTTTCAAAACTTTTTGTAGTACTATCCATGTCTGTTCCCTGTGCAGGCTACCGAGTGGCCATTCTGGGGCTTGGGAGGTGATGTATTCCATATTTAGTTCTGTCTATGCTGTTTGGAGT
Organism: Pan troglodytes; assembly: GCF_028858775.2. Lineage (NCBI taxonomy): Eukaryota > Metazoa > Chordata > Mammalia > Primates > Hominidae > Pan > Pan troglodytes. The sequence goes on from NC_086015.1 coordinate 46,939,188, forward strand.
CAGATCCATGCATGTGTAGCTCAGGAATAAACCCAGGAGTTTATAAATAACTTTAACAAATTGTTTTACTGACCTCAACCTTCTCTGAAATTTCGCTAGTAGTTTCTGGTCTATTTGTGCCCCTCTTTTCTTTTTTTCTTTCTTTCTTTTTTTTTTTTTGAGACAGAGTCTTGCTCTGTTGCCCAGGCCAGAGTGCAGTGGCACAATCTTGGCTCAGGGCAACCTCCACCTCCTGGGTTCAAGCGATTCTCGTGCCTCAGCCTCCCAAGTAGCTGGGATCATAGGCGCCCACTACCACACCCAGCTAATTTTTGTATTTTTGGTAGAGATGGGGTTTTGCCATGTTTGCCAGGCTGGTCTCAAACTCCTGGCCTTCAGTGATGTGCCTTCCTCAGCCTCCAAAAGTGCTAAGATTACAGGCGTGATCCACCGTGCCTGGCCCTTGCCCCTCCTTTCTGATCCTCCAGGTAGAAAGCTGAGGTTTTATCTAGCCCTCTCTGTTATAAACTTTTTGCAATTGAAACTGTATGCTACTCCCTTATGGTCACAGTAAGCAGTGAGAGGACCGAGAAACAAAAAAAAGCAGCTTGAGTTTCTCTCACCCTCTTGAGATCACAGCTCCTCTGATCAGAGAGAAAGATTCTTACTCTCTCTGAGTTTTAGGTTTTGGACAACACCCATTAGTCTTGCTTCTATCCCCAGCACAGATTACTTGGGACTGGGGCATGGAAGTACAAAGAAAAGAAATCAGAGGATTTCTATTCTCTTCTGGAGCATCAGATGACTCCTTTCCATGCCTTGAGCTATTATAGAACTTGAGGGCTTCTCCCTTACTTCTGTCTCTGCTGATGCACACTTCCAGAATTTGGGCTATGTATAGTTCAGGCTAGGGAATATGAGAAGAAAAAAATGGTAAACTCACTGTCAATCTTGTGGTACTTTCACTTCTGTTCCTCCTCGAACAGTTTGCTCCTATTTACCTTTCAGAGTCAAATACCTACTGTATGCATCCTACCCAAGGTTTAGACCTGCATTTAATGGAAACAACTAGGTAGAATAGGCTAATTATATCTTACCTAGAACCTCATCCATCTTTTTACTTAACATTTTCTATGTGTTTATATTTAAAGCATGTTTCTTGTATGCAGCATGCAGTTGATTCTTGCTTTTTTAAAAAAAATCAAATCTTACATTCTCTGTCTTTTTTTTTTTTTTTTTTTGAGACATAGTCTTGCTCTATTGCCCAGGCTGGAGTGCAGTGGTGTGATCTCGACTCACTGCAACCTCTGCCTCCTGGGTCCTGGTTCGAGCAATTCTCCTGCCTCAGCCTCCCAAATAGCTGGGATTACAGGAACGCGTCATCATGCCCAGCTAATTTTTGTATTTTTAGTAGAGACGGGGTTTTACGATGTTGGCCAGGCTGGTCTTGAACCTCTGACCTTGTGATCTGCCCACCTCAGCCTCCCAAAGTGCTAGGATTACAGGCGTGAGCCACTGTGCCAGGCCTCTGTCTTTTAATTAGTGTGTTTAGAGCACTTACTTTTAATATAATTATTGATATGACTGAATTAAAATCTATCATTTGCTAATTGTTTTGTATTTGTTCTATCTGTTCTTTTTTTTCTCTCTCTCTCTTTTAAATCTTCTTTTGAATTGAGGATTTTCTGTGATTCTGTGTTACCCCCATAATTGATTTGTTATTTCTACTGAAAAGTTTAATGCATATTTTCAGAGCTTACAATATATATCTATAATTAGAGTCTATTTCCAAATAATATCACTTCTCATGTAGTGTATGGGTTTTGCAACACAAACTGCCAAACCTTCTCTCCCAACATTTGTGCTATTTTTTGTCATGTCTTAACTTTTACATGTGGTATTAACATAGTACCTTGATATTATTTTTGCTTTTGACAGTGACTTATCTTTTAGAGAAATTTTTAAATAAGAAAAAAGTAAATTTTATATTTATTTTCATTTCTTGACATTTCTAGAGGTCATTTCTTTGTGTACGTCCAAGTTTTTGTCTGGTATCATATTCATTCTGCCTGAAGAATACCTGTTAACATTTTTTATGGTACTGATCTGGTGGCAATGAATTTGGTTTATCTGAAAAAGTCTTTATTTCTCCTGCATTATTGAAAAATATTTTTGCGGGATATAAAATTCTGGGTTGACAAGTTCCTGACCTTTCTCTGACCTACTATCAGCACTTTAAAGATGTTACTACATTATCTCTGGCTTGCATGGTTTCTGATGCAAAATTGGTTATAATTCTTATTTGTGTTTCTCTGTATGTAATGTGTCTTTTTTCTCTGGCTGTATCCAAATATTCGTGTATGTATATATATTTATATACACATACTATACACATATAGTATACACCCATATATGCACATACACATACATACACACAAATACGTATAGCGGCTAAGGCAAAAATGAAACAGGCATACTTTTTCTTTCGGTAGATCTTTATTGTGAAGGCTTGAGTTGATCTAATCAGGAGTTAAACTGTGTTTAGATGTTTTTGTTGCTATGGTTATCCACAGGCTTCAAATTCTTCTAGTATTACCTTAAGTTTAGTGTGTGGGATGGTTTGCTAAAGGAGATTTTCTCAATGTTTGCACCACTCTTACCTTTAGGCCTTCCCTTCATTCCTGTACCTCAGAGAGGGGTCTTTCTCCATGTTTTTATCCTTCTTTTAGCAGTAGATTGCTGTTCTTATTGACTCAGCATTTGATATTTTGATGGTGGTAGAAGGGATGGCATTTTCTGTTGTGATTCAGCTTTAATCTTAGGTAGGTACTGTGTCTCTGAGACTTAAGTGTGGGGTCTATTAAGTGATGTTGCCCTATCCTCAGCTGTAGGACACCTCCATGGTCTGGAACCAGGATGCAATTCTACCGCTATTTTGTGAATGGAGAGCTTTTTGTTCTCTGTATTCCCTTCAGTTCCACTGGATCTTAACCAGTCCCTAAGGGTGACAAGATTTGCTTTTTCATCCTCAGAGGCTTAGGGCTTTTGTTCTGTAGGGGAAATAGGAGAGAAGGACCTGGATGGGGATTCATGTCTTTTCTAGGGGGGAGGTTTTCATAAGATTCTTCTTGCCTTACCTTCAATTGTATGTGTGTATGTGTGTGTGCACACATTTGATGATGTCCATAGAGAAGAATATACAAGTGGGTGGAAATTCTGCTTGTGTCTGTGGTTCACAGGAGTTCTGTAGTCTCTATATTCTCAGGCTAGCCAACACTTGGACCTCAGCAATTCATTAAACATTTTAGCTGATTTCTCCTTAACAGCTTACATGGCATCCAATGGCATCTGTCCTATGTAAACAAGTGCTTACAACCATCTCTTCTTGAAAGTGCCTGTCTTACATCAGATTTTAGATTAAGTCGTTTGCCCCCAGATCTTAGCTTTCTGATGTGTTCAAGAGAAAATTTTAGATTATCTGGCTGTTTTTTGTTGTTGTAAGGGTGAGGCCATGCGCTTTTCAGTTTTCTACATCGTGAGAAGGTGAATTTCTTGATTTTTCAAAAAGAATCACACTTTTAAAAACCCTGAAAAATAAAGAAAAGAGACTGAGCTACCAGAACGGCAGTGACTTTGGGTGGCTCTCACTTATGCCAGGCACAGGGTGAATTCAGGGCTCTGGGCTATGAGGGGACGACTGCAAACCCCTGCAGCAGATGTGAGCTGCATGTGTGGGCCCCTGTGTCAGCCTGTGCTCATTTGTCTTCCTACAGTGATACTGCATGTGATACACAACACCCAAGGACAATGGAGGTGGGAGCAAATGTCCCTTATTCTTCACACCCTTCGCTGTTGGCATCAAAGCAGTTACTCTACCTTCTCCACAGGCTTTGGCACAGCATGTCAGGAAGTTCTCTGGGGTGGCCACACCTATTTCCTCTAAGTGCTTTCAACAGGTTTTTCATCATGATAGGTATCCTTTCTTACCTCTGATTGATGTAGTCATGCTGTTTTCCTGGGACAGTGTTAAGCTCTGCTGGACAGGGGATGAATATTTCTTGGGTAAACTGACTGCTCTCACTTTGCCCATGGTCCATTGCTAATCCTCTCTGCCAGTGGTAATGTATGGAAGTGAGAGGCGTCAGCAACATCGAAAGACATCACATTCTAGGAGTGCAATCATTACAGCAATTCAAGAGAAGTCCTGGTTGTATAATGTGTGATTCGTTGATTATGCTATAACAATCCAAATGCTAAATTTAACAAGATCAATAAAACGTATAACCATTCACATTTTCTTGCATATTCTGGGTAAGACTTGTAGTTGCAGTTATTGTAGCACAGTAATAAAGGCACTGGATGCCAGTATTCAAGGTTGGTACGATGATGCAGCGTCATGAGCAAGGTGCCTCAACTCAGAACTGGGCTCTGGAGGAACGCCAAGAGCCTATCTCGCCAGCGTGCCCTTTTCCTCACGGGAATTAGGAGGGAAGCACCAAGATGTGGGGTCCTCCACGAGTCCTAGAGAGAAATCCAGAGAGTGTGTGGGTTCACCAGTCAGTGTGATGACGCACTTCCGGGGCCGCCTTCGTTTTTGTCGCGCGAGGTTTTGGTTTGTGAGGATCGGCGAGTGGCGCCCACCATCTCTGCTTGCTGAAAAGCTGCAGAGGCCGCCAGGAGCCCACGGTGAGCGGGTCTGAGGAGGACGGGAAACAGCCCCGAGGGAGGCGGGTGTGGCTACTGCTGGTATGGGGTCCTCATGCCGATCCCCGAGCTTGGCTCTGTAGCGTCGAGATGCGGCGCTGGCAGAGGCCTGGAACGCGGGCCGCAGGCTCCCACCCCCCTCGTTTCCCTGTACCCAGGGCAGCCCGTGGCCCACTCAGAGTCGGATACTGACACACATTCGCATGTTAACTTCGAAGCCCACAAAAAGTTTTAACTGTCCACACTCCAGAACCTTCTATCAACAGAACATGCCCCTCGGTCGCTCCAGCCCCCTTGTCTTTGCCCCGGATGCGGAAACCCCAACCCTCCCCCCAGCTTGTCAGTTTCCACGTTTTCAGTTGGTCCCTGAAAATCAGTTGGTGATCAGTTATTTTCGCCTGCCATAGTGTACACCAGTCTTGAAACTTGTTACTGTCATAGAGCAACCAAAAATTTGAGAATACCGAATTGTATTCCCTACCCGTCCCCAGGATGTCCCATTTTGGAAAATATGGAGCCCTGCTCATAAGAATGTTAAATCTAAAAAGACTAATCGTATCCGTCATGCACCTAATGTGTGTCCAGTGTTTAACATAGTTTCCTATGTACAGGATTGGAGATGTCGAAAGATTTCTTGACCTCTTAACATTGTTCATTATATTCTTTTCTTTAGATTCTCTGAACTTTTACTCCACTGTCATAATTTAATTGTCAAGGTTCATAGGTTAACATTCGATGTCCCTGCCATTAGTCAACTATGTTGGGAGTGTGATTTGTTCTCCAATGTGGCTTGTTATTTATGCTTCATCTCCACATAGCTTTCCCCATAGGAAGACACTTCCATAGGGAGTGTTTTGTGTTTTGTAGGGTGGCCTCTGTTGTAGTTCTATTTCCAGATGATTTCCCTTTCACAGATTGTCAGCTGTGCAGATTAGACCTTTTTGCTTAAGTCCTTTTGTTTGATACGCTAATCCTATTAAGTATCCACTGTAAGGGACATTTACTGCCGATACAATGACAGTATCATGATTTTAGAGAGTTAGATTCCACAATTACAAGGGTTAACTATTTACTTAGTATGAATCACTGCTTTTGTTACCCTTTCTTGGACAGAAACCATCCATGAATTTAGCAGCATTACTTGTGTAGGTTTACATTGTGTTTTCTTTTAAAGTACTTCTCTTTACACTCATAAATATTTCTCCTTACTGGACTCCCTGTTAACTTCCAAGATGCCTTTTCTGGCGTCTCCTGACAGCTGGTTCTCTGACACCTTCAGCTTCCTCTACCTTCCTGAATGGCTTTCTGGATTCACTAAGAAGAGTCATTGGAGGGAGGGGCAGTGCACTGGCTTTATAGTGTTTTGTCTGATGCTGTTGCAGTACCCTAAGACTTACAGCAAACTGCAGATATGGAGTTGGAATGGAAGTTGTTTTTAAGGTCTATGAGTACATGCACTTTTATGTGTTTGTTTATATGCTTTTTGAGTATCTCTGATCCAACTGTTGGCAGCTCTTTGTATTTCAGGTGTTGTCTTTAATGCATAAATATTGATGATTCACTCTTGAAAGGCAAAAGACTTACTTCCTAATGATGAACTAATTAAATGACCCAGAATGAGAGTTGGAACTAGTTTAGAAATGAAATTGTTTTGTTTCCTTATACTATAACATTTGGAACTTGAAGTATTTGGGACATGTTATGAAGTTGATGGATTCTTTTAATATGGTAATGTTTTCTTTCTCATCACCCACTCCAAACACCTTTATAAAACTGAATGAGTATCTTGTATTTAGGGGAAAAATAGTAGTAGGGAGACATCAAAATATTTCTGATAACTATTTTCAAAGTCTGTTCAACTTTCATTACTTCAGTCATAGAAACTGTCTTGTTCTAATATTAAGTGGCATAGGAGGAAAAACATGCTGAGGTCTTACAGTGTTTAATGGATTTCTTTTATATAACTCATTCCTATCTGTACTACATAACTCATTCTTATCTGTACTGTATGGATTTCAGGGATCTTAACTGTTTAGAATTCCAACTTTCTTTTCCGCCTATAACACTCTGTCCACTGTCTATCTTAGTTTCCTTTTCTGTTTCCTGTCCTGTGATGTATTCTATGGATTAGCTGAAATTATAGTTTTCTCAGTCCACTTTTTCATCACTCATTCCTTGGAAGATTCTACCTCCTTTTTGCATTTCTCTGTATGCCTGCTATCTCGCCTTTGTGAGACTGATAATAAGCAATAACTAATGAACGGTTATTGATATAGCCTTCAAAACAGATGGGTCAGAGGTTGTATGTAGGACTTATGGTCAATAAAGTTATTATCGTTAATGTTTTTTTTCTTTACCTTCAGCACCTGAGACTTTTACCTTTACCCAGAAAGGAATAAAAGAGGTCAGATGATGACAGCTGTGTCCTTAACAACCAGGCCCCAGGTGAGCTGTTTTTTTCTATCTCTGTACATATCCCTGTGTGTATATACATATGTGTTTATTAGATACATACATAAAAATATCTATATTACACATTTACATATATAAAACATACTTTTATATATGTGTGTATATATACACACACACATTTCTCATTGAGGTTTAACTTACACAACACAAGTCTTAACAGTATAGCTCACTTTTTAGAACTATGTACACTTGTATGACCTCACTCATAGAAACACATAGAACATTATTAGCACCCCAAAAGGCCCCTTCATACTGCCTCCCAAGCAATCCACTGCTCATCCCAAAGTTAACCACTATTCTGACCTCTGTTACCATGGGAAAGTTTTGTTTGTTCTTGAACTTCGTATAAGTGGAATCATTAAACATGCATTCTTTTGTATCTGCCTTCTTTTGCTCAACGTTATGTCTGTGAACTTCACTGACGTTGTTGCACACAGCAGTGATTTGTTCTTTTTCACTACTGAGTAGTTTTTCATTTTGTGATAATAGCACATTTTATTCATTCTATTGTGGATGGACTTTTGGTTGTTCCCATTTTGGGCTACCATGAATAAGAATGCAGTGAACATTCTTATCTTTTTGTGGACATAGATGCTTATTTCTCTTGGGTATGTCTCTGTGAGTAAAATTTTAGCTCATAGGGTATATATACATTTGGTTAGTTTAGTAGATACTGCCCAACAATTTTCCAAAATGATTATTCCAATTTATATTTCTGTCAGCCGTGTACAGTTGCTCCACATCCTTACCAATACTTGTTGTCACTCGTTTGCAGTATCTCATTGGGGTTTAAAAAATCTTCTCATTTCTAGTAAGCAGTGATGCTGAGCACCATTTCATAGGTTTATTGGCATATCCTCTTATGTGAACTCCCTGTTCAGATATTTTTTCGTATTTTTTATTACACTGTACCTTTTTTCCTCCTAAGTTGTATTGTTTCTTATTTATTGTAAGTCCTTTGTCAGACATATGTGTTATTAAGTAACTTCTCCCAATCAGTGGCTTGCATTTTCACTCTCCTAATGGTATCTTTTGATTATAGATTTTACTTTCAATGAAGTCCAGTATATCAGTTTGTTTTGTATAAGAAATCTTTTCTTACTCAGACATCATCAAGATGTTCTTCTGTGTTTTCTTCTAGAAGATTTATTGTTTTACCTTTATACTTAGGTGTGTGATTCATCTCAAATTAAAGGTGTGAGGCATGGGTCAAAGTTCTTTTTCCCCCCATATACATATCCAATTGATTCAGGATTATGTATTGAAAAATCTGTCTTTTACCCACTGAATTGCTCTAGTTACTTTGTCATACATTTGGTGAACATATATGTCTGTGTCTGTTTTTAAAATCCCTATTCAGTTCTATTAGTTGAATTTTCTGTCTGAACCAGTATTCCATGACACTCACTGTTGGTGAGTTACATGGAATTTTGCAACACAACGTAACATGGAGGGCTTTTCTCCAAGGTAATTAAAAATACATAAAAATGGTAATTGACAAAACATTCTTTGGCACTTGGCTCATAGGTTCCCTTAATCTCATACTCCATGTTAAGACCATTTCCACTAGAGCTCTATTTCTGAAATACAGAGCTTGACTCCAGGGCTTAAAAACTTGAAATAGACACCTTTTTAGGCCTATCTTGAGCCTTATGCACCAAGTTGGTCTAGACCCTAGCCTTTCTCAAGTAAGCAGTATTTTCCTACGTTTCTCTAACCTCACTACCTCTGCATGAAGACAGGCTGCGGGTGGGAGTTCATTGACTGATCAGAGAGCTTTGTGCTTGGGGTAGTGGGCAAGGAGACAGGCAAGAAAGAAGGATTAGAATGAAAGTAGAATTGGAAAATGGAGTAATATGAGTAACCCAAATAATCACTGGGATATATACAAATTAGGGAGGGGCTTAGAGCTAAGCTGACAGCTATGTTCAGGGGTCAGTTCTCCTTCCACAAGTGCACTTCTGTGATCGGGCCCAAGCCCAGCTTCTATGCAGCAGCTTCAGTGTCTGTGGAGGTCACATGTTTAGAAGCTTATAGCGGAGGTGTACTTGTTTCTCACTGGGAAAATATGCTGAACTCTGACTGGCTACTTTAATTCTGCATCTTCTTCCTCCACACCTAAATTTTACACAAAAACTCTGTAGGCACGTGAAGGACCCAATACTGAATACGTATCATTTGTAGATGCCCTTCTCAGGTCTCTCATTGGCAGATTTGACCATCACCAAAGTACTGAGGTCTGGGAAAGTAGGAACTTGTCGTTTCAGGAATCAGTGGCTTTTGAGGACGTGGCTGTGTACTTCACTACGAAGGAATGGGCCATCATGGTGCCTGCCGAGAGGGCCTTGTACAGGGATGTGATGCTGGAGAACTATGAGGCTGTGGCCTTTGTAGGTAAGGCCTCTCTGCTGCTGGTTTCTGCTTGGGCCCTCAGGTTGAAGGGCTCTTTTATAATTATTAGCTGACCCCAAATAGCGATGTCAAAGGTTGCCAGGTATAGAAAGCCCTGGTGTCTATTGACTTGCGAAAGGCTTTCCTTCTTTTTCTAGCGTAAAAGCTACCCTCCTTCCCTACCTGCCTCAGAGGTGATTCTGAGTACAGTAGGGCTTGAGCTATATCTTGATACCCTTAGCCTAGTATTGAACCTCCAATTTATCTTAAGAGAATGCAGCCACTTTGTCTCCCTCTGGGAGTTACTCCTAGGAGCCATTTGTCTTTTTCCCATAGCGGGAGATTTTCATCCTCTGACAAAGAAGGTAAAAAACCTTGTTGCCCTTTAAATAGAAATATGCCTTCCAGGGTATTTCAGGCTTCCTCGGAAGAACCATCCTGACTCTTCTTCCCAGGCTCCCTCCCGGTACCTCTTTAGGGTACCTCTCGTATAGCTCACCCGGGAATTACTCTCCTCACCTCCCTTGCTTGTTCTTGCAGCCACAGGCTTGAATTTGACCCCTATGACTATGCTCATTATTGTGTTATGTTTTCTTCTTTTCGAGCAGTGCCACCCACTTCCAAACCAGCTTTGGTCTCTCATCTGGAGCAAGGGAAAGAGTCCTGTTTCACCCAGCCGCAGGGAGTCCTAAGCAGGAATGACTGGAGAGCAGGCTGGATAGGTGAGTTAAGCAAGAGGGTTCTTCTCCAGCTTTGTCTCTTCCTTTGCCTTCATTTCATCAAAATGAAAGGTGTGTGTTCTCTGTGCCCAGCATCATGGAGTACACTGGGATCCTCGATCACATTTTTTCTGACCGGTGTGTTATTCATAGCTTCCCATCCCTTTAAAGCGTAGTACACAACACTCTGCTTCTGTATTTCACACACTGGGATGCTTTTATCCCTTGGGGATATGTAGAACAGTTTTTCTACATACTTTACTGGTTATTTGTGATCATTTTTTTCCAGTTTCTCCAGTTTTACAAAATTGATAAACTTGGTGCAGTATTATCTTGTTCACTGACCAACAGAACAAGTAGAAAAATTTATTTTTGTTTTTCATGAGAACTAATATATTAACAATTTTAAATAATTTTTTTATACTGAAATATTTTAAGCTTACAGTTGTTATGATTTTCCTCCTCTCTAGGATACTTGGAACTAAGAAGATATACTTACTTAGCTAAAGCAGTGTTACGTAGAATAGTATCAAAAATTTTTCGAAATCGTCAATGCTGGGAAGACAGGAGAAAAGCTTAATTCTTGACATTTAAATACCAGTTTTCCAAGTAAGGAGTTGATGTAAGAGCCACCTTAAACGATGTCAAATACACATTTTCTTTTTCTGTAGACTGGTAGATTTAATGTTTTTCATTCATTAAAATAACTCATTTTGATGTACAAAGCAGGCTCTCATGTCCTTTTTTAAACAGCTTTGTGGAGATATAATTCACAAATTATATTTAAATACAATTATATTTAAATACAAATTATATTTAAATACAATTATATTTAAATACAAATTATATTTAAATACAATTATATTTAAATACAAATTATATTTAAATACAATTATATTTAAATACAAATTATATTTAAATACAATTTACCCATTTAAAGTATACAATTAAGTGGTATTTAGAATATTCACAGAGTTGTGCAGGCATGCCACAGTCTACTTTTAGATCTTTAGAAACCTCTATCTGTTAAGAATCATCACCATACCCGTCCCCAACTCTTGGTTTTAGGCAACTACCTATCTACTTTTTGTTTCTATAAATTTCCTTGTTAGGGATAGTTGGTATTAATGCAGTCATACAATACGTGGCCTTTTGCCACTGGCTTTCACTTAACGTAATGTTTTCAAGGTTAATCCATTTTGTAACATGCATCAGTATAGTAGTATACAAGTTACAATGCAAATATGTTTTCTCATGGGTACATACTCTAGATAGATACTTGTTGGATCTTACAGTAACTCTTTGTATAACATTTCGAGGAATGCCAAAACTTTTTCCAAAGTGGCTATACCAATTTACATTCCCTCCAGCAATGTATGAGGGTTCCTAATTCTTCACATCCTCACCAACACTTAATATTGTCTACTTTTTTGGCTGTAGGCATCCTGGTGATGTGAATTGCTGTCTCATTGTAGTTTTTATTTGCATTTCTCCAGTGGCTAATGACACTGAGAGTCTTTCAATGTGCTTACTGGCCATTTATGTATCCTCTTTGGAGAAATGTCTTTTCAAACTCTGCACATTTTAAAATTGGTTACTTTTCCTTTTATTTTTGTGTTTTAAGGGTTCTGACATCTGGATACTAAATCCATATCAGATACATGGTTTACAAATATTTCATCCCATTTTGTGAATTGTCTTTTCACTTTCCTAATACTGTCCTTTGAAGCACAACAGTTTTGAATTTTGATGAATTTCCTTGTATTTTCTATATAAAAAATTATGTCATCTGAAAATAGAGTTTTACAAACTCTTCCTTTCTAATCTGAATGCCTTTTACTTTTCTTCTTGCTTAATTACTCTGGCTAGAACCTTTAGCACAATGTTGGATACAAGTTGCAAGAGTGGACATTCTTGTCTTATTCTTAATCTTACGGGGAAAGCATTCAATCTTTTACCAGTAAGTATGATGTTAGCTATGATTTTCTTATAAATGCTCTTTATCAAGTTATCAAGTTGCCAATTTGTTGAGTTTTTGTTGTAGAAGAGTGTTAAAGTTTGTGAAATGATATTCTGTGACTGATAAATTTGGTTCTTTCCTGTATTAATATGGTATACATTACATTGATTGATTTTGGTGTGTTGAACCCCACCCTCCATTCCTTGGATAAATCATAGTCAATGATGTACAAGCCTTATACTGCTGGATTTCGTTGGCTAGTCTTTGGCAAAGACTTAGTTAGTGACATTATGATTCATGAGTGAAGTTATTTTGGGTGGTGGGTTAGATATGCATTCTCCAAATCCAATACTATTTTCTCTAACTATTGTATGTATATTATCTTTCCCAAGTAAGTTACAGGCTTTCTGACAGCAGGAATAATGTAATACTTTTCTCATTTATGCCATAACACTTTATACAGAGTTATTTGATATTTTTTGTTGTTTTTCACTTAATTAAGAGATTCTCTCCTAACTTTATGCCTCCCAATTATGTCTCCATTCTTTCCCTACTGTATCTGAGCCCTCTGTTTCATGTTCCCATCCTTATTGGTTGTCGGTATTTTTACACTACTACTCATTCCCATGGCCCATGACCTTCCCTTTTTGATTCCTCCTATCTTCTTAGCTACCTTTTCATCTTGAACTCTCTTTGGACTTCTAAACTCTGATAAAGCTTTCTCTTCCCTCTTGGGATTCAGGACTTTTCCTTATCTCACTTTATTCCCTAAATGCTCTAAAGGCATTTCAGGTGTGGTGGCTCACATCTATAACCCCTGCTACTTGGAAGGCTGTGGCGGGAGGATTGCTTGAAGGTAGGAGTTTGAGACCAGACTGGGCAACATAGTAAGACCCCCATCTCTGAAAACATACCATTAGCCAGGTGTGGTGTTACATGCCTGTAGTTCCAGCTACTCAGGAGGCTAAGGCAGGAGGTTGCTTGAGCTCAGGAGTTCAAGGCTTCAGTGGGCTGTGATCACCCTACTATACTCAGTCCTGGGTGACAGAGTGAGACCTTGTCCTTTAAAGAAGAGCATTTTATAAGGACACGAAAGCTGTGTAATAATAGGACATATTAATCTTACTTGCTGATTAGTTCAGGCAAACTATGGCCCATAGGCCAAAATCTGTCCCACCACCAGTCTTTTTGTGTATGGCCTGTGAAATAAGAATGGTTGAATTTTTTAGTGGCTGAAGGAAGTCAAAAGAAGAATATTTTGTAACACATGAAAATTATTTGAAATTCAAATTTCAGTGTCTATAAATGAAGTTTTATTGAAATACAGTTATGTTCATTCGTTATGTATTGTCTATGGCTGTATTCACATTACAATGATAGGATTGAGTACTTGCAACAGAAATTATATGGCCTGAAGAGCCTAAAACATTTACTATCTAGTTATTTACAAGAAATGTTTGCTAACTTCTGGTATACTTCCCTCTGGCATTGCTGAGAGGTGGTATTTGTATGTATTTCTTCTTCTCTAATCAGGTGGAAAAACCTCGGCTGAGAATGAGCATCTGACATCAAAACAAATAATTTCTGATAAACACAAATCTTGTGGCATGGTATCAGGTGAATATCTGAGAGGGGGACCTGATATTAAAGATAATTTGCAGATCAGAGGGCAAGTTAGAGAGACATAAAATAAATTTCACAAGGGATGAAATGAATAAAAATGAGAAAGATTCTGTGAAGGAGATAATCAGTAATGAGAAACTTCATATAGAAAATACAAGCCATTCACAAAAGAAATCAGAAAGAAATATTAGTGTTAGTTCTCAGCATGAAACACATCTGCAAGGACCAGGTATACAGATTTTCTATAAATTTGATGTGTGGGACAAGCATTGCAGTCACAGTTCAGACTTTTTTCAACGTCAGGAAAACTACACTAGAGCTCCCCCAAATGCCGTCTCCACTTCTCTCCTCCTTTCTGTGATCTTTCCTGGACTTACATAGGCCCTTTGCCCTTTGTAAATTTCATACTGCCTTTTACATTCAGTCTTACATGGACCCTCCTCCACTTTGCATTGTTACCTTTCTGTAGATGGACACAGCACGCTTGCTGCTCAATTGTACACCCTGTGGTGGACGTAGGTTTCTGTTTTTGTCTGTTGTAGCAAGGGCAAGAAGCAACGATTAGGTGAAAAAAGGTCAGGAAATATGAATACATTTCCACTGTAAATGTAGAGCATGACCATTTGAGTACATTATAAGAATGGCAGAAATGAGTGATTTCACTCAACTCGGGAAGAGAAGGATTCAAATAGAAACTGAAGATATTGCTGCCAGAAATGGACTTTTTAGAGAGGTGTTTATGCCTTGACCTCATAGGAGGCTGTAACATAGTAGTAAATGGGAACTGGTCCTCAGTTTTACTTTTTCAGGGTTGATTTCATCTGGGGTGCCACATTGAATGAATACTAGCCACTGAGTTCATTTGACGTTTCACAGGAGACTGAATTGTTAAACAAAAAGTCAGTTTATGGCTGGGCATGGTGGCTCAGACCTATAATCCCAGCACTTTGGGAGGCTGAGGCAGGAGGATCACTGGAGGCCAGGAGTTCAAGACCAGCTTGGGCAACATAGCAAGACCCCCATCTCTACAAAAAATTAAAAAATGAGATGGGTGTGGTGGTGCACACCTGTAGTCCTAGCTACTCTGGAGGCTGAGGCAAGAGTACCATTTGAGCCCAGGAGTTTGAGGCTGCACTGAGCCGTCATCATGCCATTGCTCTCTAGCTTGGGTGACAGAGCAAGACCTTGTCTCCAAAAAGTCAGTTTCTTATTTTCCATATGGGGACTTCTTTTCTAGGTCCAAAGGAATAATTTGCTGTCTACTTTTCATGTGTCTGTCTTTTCTTCCCTCCATAACTGGGTCAAGCAGTGTTATTTATGAAAAAGGTGTATAAGCTTTTGTAGGTTAACTGCTTCCAGATGACATTTTCAGTAACAGGGTCATGAATTACCTCCCTTTCCCTTGTCTCCCCTTTGCAAATGTTACCCTTTGTTGTAGGCAAAGGTTATGCTTTGCAAAGGTTACCCTTTGTTATAGTCAAAGGTTACCCTTTGTTATAGTCAAAGGCTATGCTTGGCCAGAAGCTACAGTTTAGAAAAATGTAAGCGAGTTAGATGTTGATGACTTTGAGCCAGAATAGTCACAACCTATTTAGAGACCGTTTTATCCAAGGTTAGAAAGTATGAACTCAGAACAAGGTCTTGTAGCTGAAAGCAGCATTGTCACTTAGAGAAATGGTCTAGAGGAGACATACTGTGAGCTGAGAAAAGAAAGAACCTCAGTTAATGGAGTCCACAGATTTATTTAAACAGCAAAGAGGTTTGGGAACCCCAGGATGAGGAGCATCAATCCAGAGAGCAAGAAGAAACATCCCTGGAGGGCCAGGCTGTGGTATTTATGGCCTGAGTGCATTATTGGTAACTATATTGCAGATGATGAATGATGGGTAATGCATCCATGGACTGTTTCTAGATATCTGGCAAAAAGGAAACTTGTCCTTAGATCTGTTCATAAGATTGAGAGGTTACCAGGCCAAGAAGAAGATAAAGGAGACTGAGTACTCACATGAAACAGTCTCACCCACCTGTATATTAAGCTCAGACCAACTGGATTATGTTAATCTCCTTTATTTGTAATTACCAGCCTGCATGGAACTCCTTGTGTCTGGGGCATATTGGGCCATCCAGACATAGTAGGGAGCTGAAAATATTTAGCATGATGTCAATTGAGGGTTACTCTAAGAATTAATGTTGAAGAGGTGAACAGCATTTAAATTACTAAGAAGCTGGTATGCCATGCTAATGAGATTGACTTTATTCTTGCCAGGGGAAGCTGATCAGGAGTTTAAAGCAGGGCTATACGTATAGTTGATCTGCTTTCTAGCAAGGTCATTGACGGCATGGGAAGAATTAAGGATTGGTAAAATAGGAGCCAGGCAAAATAGATAGACCAGCAGTTCCGAGTTCCGACTAGCAGTTCCAAAATGGGAGTCTGTGGACTAGGGAAAGTCCATGGTAAAATTTCCACTAATTTGAAGTTAGAAAATGAAGGAAATGTGGTAGAAATCTATGTATATATGAGGTGTATATGTATACATAAGATGACCCACAGTTCTTGGAAACTTACACATTGTCATTCTTTCTCTTTTTGGCATAAAAATTATCTTTTATGAAGTAATCGTAAGCCTTGTATGCTTTTGTTATAGTTATGCATTGGTTTTTGATGCCCTTTATTGGAAAATAAGATGATGGCCATGCCATATTTCTGTTCCTTCTGTCCACCATTCATGTTTTAAAAACTGTTTTGTGAAATAAAAAAGATAGCTAACCAGTCTTGTATTAGGGTTCTCTAGAGGGACAGAACTAATAGGATATATGTATACACGAAAGGGAGTTTATTAGGGAGAATTGGCTCACACAATCACAAAGCAAAGTCTCATAGTAGGCAGTCTGCCAGCTGGGGAAGAAAGAAGCCAGTAGTGGCTTAGTCTGAGTCTGAAAACCTCAAAAGCAGGGAAATCGACAGTGCAGCCTTCATTCTGTGGCCAAAGGCCCAAGAGCCTCCAGCAAACCACTGGTGTAAGTCCAAGAGTCTAAAGGCCAAAGAACCTAGAGTCTGATGTTCAAGGGCAGGAGGAACAGAGGGAAGCATCCAGCACAGGAGAAGGATGAAAGCCAGAAGACTCAGCAAGCAAAGATCCCACCTTCTGCCGCCTGGTTTGTTTTAGCTGTGCTGGCAGCCAGTTGGATGGTGCTCACCCACATTGAGGGTGGGTCTTCCTGTCCCAGTCTACTGACTCAAATGTCAGACTCCACTGGCAACACCCTCACAGACACACCCAGAAACAATACTTTACCAGCTGTGTAGGCATCCTTCAATCCAATCAAGTTGACACCTAATATTAACTATCACAAGTCTGCTAAGTTTTTCTGGATCATCTTTGGAAAATTGAGTGGGGGTTAAAACCAGGACTTTCTATACTGCCTCTGGTTAAGGATTAGTCTCCCACTCCCCCTACCGATCTTTCAGAGAGAAATAAATGCTTCTGTTGCACATTACTAACACATAGCTCATGCCTCATGTAAGTCATTGAATGGATCCCAAACTGGTATAAACCTTGTGTGAAATGAGATCACTGATCATATGCTTGGATGTCCTGGCAATGTAAAATGCTATATAAATTTTTAAACATTTATCCTCAATTTCTGTGCTTACAGACCAGTGAGAAAGAGTCCACAGATGGACACTAGCCCACAAACCACCCTTTGAATTGTAGGGCATTAGACTGTCTTATGGGTCAAATCAGGAGTCTGTCAGGTTAGTGGGTTGAACAGTTGAAAAGAATTTGTTGGCCCTACAGTCAGAGTACGTTGGGGCAAAAGGCACTGCTTTTCCTGGGATCTTGGGAGCTAAAGAGAACTCCATTAAGCCCTGGAGAGATAAGTAGTGTGATTGGACAAGAACTTGGGAGTGTAAAATTCTCAGAGGGATGACTGGAGCCATCAAGAACCCTTCTTAAATAACGTGCTTTTTTTGTTTGTTTGTTTGTTTTCATACTGAATCTTGCTTTGTTGCCCAGGCTGGAGTACAGTGGCGCAATCTCCGCTCACTGCAACCTCTGCCTCCTGGGTTCAAGCGATTCTCCTGCCTCAGCCTCCCAAGTAGCTGGGATTACAGACACCTGCCATCATGTCCCACTAATTATTGTATTTTTAGTAGAGAGAGGGTTTTACCATGTTGGCCAGGCTGGTCTTGAACTCCTGACCTCAGGTGGTCCACCCACCTCAGCTTCCCAAAGTGCAGGGATTACAGGTGTGAGCCACCGCACCCAGCCTTAAATAAGGGTTTTTATTGTGTAATTGTGTTTTATGTCAACTATAATTTGTATTTCCCAGGTTGTTGCACTACAGTAAAGATAGGCTCTTAAATGAATTCGGAACATGTTGTGTAGGGGCTGCTGTGAAAAAAGTCTACAGAGTGAATTAAGGCAAAGTTGGCTAGGAGTCAAGCTTAGAAATCTCCAGTTTGGTACCCCCGCTCCCCGCCGGAGTGTCCAATTTGGTTTCATGGCCAAATCTCGATGTCCAGTTGTGATAGTATCAGTAGCTCTGCCTGCTGCTGGCAACCTTGAGTATCCTTAATGGGGTGCAGTGCACAATAGGCAAATGGTGGTGGGAAGCAGGTTGTAGAGAATGTTCAGAGTAAATTGCTGGCATGGCCTGCCATTTGCTACTGAGACCCAGATGTTTTGACGCCTCCCTTATGTGAGCAGTGGGCCTGTTATAAGGAACAGGGCTGTCCAGAAAGTCCTCTTCTCAATAATAGAAATAACACATAGTTACACTACCATTTATTACATTCTTACCATGAACCAGGTCCTGTGATATAGACTTTATATGCTTTATCTCAGTCCTACAGTAAGTGTGAGGTAAGGGGTTATTACTGTCAGCATTTTACAGATGCATACTGGGTATGAGTGGTCAGAATTCAAACCCAGAGAGCGATGCCAGAATCCATATGCTATTGTGATTGCACCACCTTTCTCACTCAGGTACCCCTACTGGTGCTTTGTAACCTAAGCTAGAATCTTTGAGGTCAGGGATCCCAAGCTTCTCTTTCCTACTTCTGTACCTGCAGTGCTGAAAGATATCCTAAGATCCTGCTCCCACACATGTATGGGCTGTAGCCAGCTACAGTCTTTGTCTATCTTCCCATGCTCAGGATTGGAAGTGGCTGAAGATCTTGCTCCTGAGCCTCTCTGGTGAGAGATCAGAAACTGAAAGGAAAAATGGGAGTGAGAGAGAGAGGGCTTGGGGAGAACAACTGCAGCCTTGATCACAGCTTGGGGTGGGGAAGAGGGTTAGCGTCCAGCCATGTTTGTTGGGAATGGATGGTACATAAATGAATGTATGTGTGAGGATCACATTGTATATGTAGCAGAGTCAACTGTTGAGATACGCAGGTGTGCGAAGTAGGTGGTAACCACTTGGACTTGCTGAAACTTGAATTAATTTTAAGCAATACACTTGGATCTCAGTTTCATTTAATTATGACACCGGTATTTTGTAGTCTGAGACTACGTAATTCATAGTGTGTTCATGTATTATGAATCTTTTTTTTTTTTTGAGACGGAGTCTTGCTCTGTCGCCCAGGCTGGAGTGCAGTGGCCTGATCAGCTCACTGCAAACTCCGCCTCCCGGGTTAACGCCATTCTCCTGCCTCAGCCTCCCGAGTAGCTGGGACTACAGGCGCCCGCCACCACGCCCGGCTAATTTTTTATATTTTTAGTAGAGATGGGGTTTCACCATGTTAGCCAGGATGGTCTCGATCTCCTGACCTCGTGATCCGCCCGCCTCGGCCTCCCAAAGTGCTGGGATTACAGGCGTGAGCCACCGCGCCTGGCCCTCATGTATTATGAATCTGATAGGACAATGAAAAATGTATCACAGTGTTGTACCAATAAATTATAACTACTTTAAGCAAAATTTAAAGAAAAATAGACCTCCATACCTCCAATTCTGATACTCCAGTAGATCCCCATTTTTATTTCTCTATGTCCATTGCTAACCCTTGTTCATATGTATACATAATTGAATCATAACAGATAAACTGTTACGTGTTGTTTTCTTTTCATTACTATTATCTTAAGCATCCTCCCTTTCCCCCAATTCTGTATACCCTATAATTACTGTTTGTGATGACCCTTCTTTATTACCCTTGTGAGTACGCTTCTTTATTCCCTTTCCAAATTGTGAATTGTTTTAGGGTAGAAACTGTGTCCTTTTTTTTTTTTTTTTTTTTTTAAGACAGAGTCTCGCTTTTTCACCCAGGCTGGAGTTGGAGTGCAGTGGCATGATCTCGGCTCACTGCAGCCTCGACCTCCCAGGCTCAAGCAGTCATCCCACTTCAGCCTCTCCAGTAGCTGGGACTACAGGCATGCACCACCACACCTGGCTTAATTTTTGTATTTTTTGCAGAGATGAGATTTTGTCTTGTTGCCCAGGCTGGTCTTGAACTCCTGAGCTCAAGCAATCCACCCATCTTGCCTTCCAAGGTACTGGGATTGCAGGCATGAGCCACTGTGCCCAGGCAAGACTGTGTCTTAATTACATTCCCTGCCCCGATATCCATCCAGTTGGTGTTAGTTCATTTTTATTAAAATGCATTGATGGGCATTAGGACGTGTCTGTCTGTGAGCTGTTGTAAATAGTGTTGTTGTCAACAATGTCATGAATATGGTGTTTTTTCCCTTTCTTTTGAATGATTTGCTTGAAATAAATTCCCAGGAATGAGATTAACCAAATCCAAAAATATAATTATTTTATGTTTTAAAAACATGCTGCAATATTGCCTTTTTAAAAGATTGTACCAATTTACTCTGCTATTAGAAATGTATGAATACAGTACTTAATTTCAATCTTATCAACAGTAAATATTATAATTTAAAATTAAAAAAACTAATTGGTATAATTGTTTTTATTTCTATTTCTTTACT
The DNA here is from genome assembly GCF_028858775.2 of Pan troglodytes. Lineage (NCBI taxonomy): Eukaryota > Metazoa > Chordata > Mammalia > Primates > Hominidae > Pan > Pan troglodytes. The sequence continues at coordinate 46,959,971 of NC_086015.1, forward strand.
GTAATTGGTGAGATTGAATTTTTTTAGTTTACTAATTTTAATTCCACTGTGAAAAATTTCTCTGTGTCATGTGCCTTTTAATATAGTAAATTCTTAATGTTACTCCTGAGAATTTGAGATCTTTAATGCAATATATAAAAACCCATTGTTGGCCAGGTGTGGTGGCTCACGCCTGTAATCCCAGCACTTTGGAAGGCCAAGGTGGGGCGATCACCTGAGGTCAGGAGTTTGAGACCAGCCTGGCCAACATGATGAAACCCTGTCTCTACTAAAAATACACACATGCACACCACCCCCCCCCCCCCCCACACACACAAAATTAGCTGGGCCTGTAACCCCAGCTACTTGGGAGGCCAAGGCAGGAGAATCGTTTGAACCAAGAGGCGGAGGTGGCCATGAGCCAAGATTGCGCCTCTGCACTCCAGCCTGGGTGACAGAGCGAGACTCCATCTAAAAACAAAACAAAACAAAACAAAACACCCATTGTTAATCAATCTTCAGAAAAGTGATACCTACTCATTTCTACTTTATGCTATATTTAGCAAATATAACTTGATTTAAAAGCATCTAACCACCTGGAATTTTTTTTTAAATACCTAAAAGTATTCCCATAAGTAAATAAGTATTCTGAGACCCATTGGTTTATGATGGCCCTCATAATCATGTGTTTAAATTCTAACATAAAATAGGATTGATTTCCAGGCTTTCTATTTTGCTCCATTAATCACTGAATCTTTTTTTTTTCTTCACAGCAGTATGTTAAACTATTATTAGTTACTTAGAGATTCTTTTAATTTCTGGTGGGACTATTATCCATTCATTGAGTATATTTCAAGTACATTTGTTTCAGCATTCTCTGTACTTTATTAAATATTTAAAATACGTCATAATTTTAAAGTGTAAGAATACATACCATGTAACCGTCACCCAGATTTAAAAAATGTTAATCTGGTATGCACTCATTTATTTTTCCACACTCTTTTGCTTTTTTCCAACTACTTAAACATTTTTAGAGCACTTTTAGGTTCACAGCAAAATTGAGAGGAAAATACAGAGATTTTCTATATACCTGTTACTCCAACACATGCGTAGCTTCCCCAGTTATTAACATCTCTTACCTGAGGGTACACTTACTGCAATTGATGACCCTACATTGACACATCATTATCACCCAATGTCTATAGTTTACCTTAGTGTTTGCTCAGCTCTGTTGCCCCGGCTGGAGTGCAGTGGCACGATCTCGGCTCACTGCAACCTCCGCCTCCTGGGTTCAAGTGATTCTTCCGCCTCAGCCTCCCCAGGAGCTGGGAATACAGGCATGCTCCACCATGCCTGGCGAATTTTTTGTATTTTAGTAGAGATGGGGTTTCACCATGTTGCCCAGGCTGGTCTCAAACTCCTGAGCTCAGGCAATCCACCCACCTCGGCCTCCCAAAGTGCTAGGATTACAGGTGTGAGCCATCGTGTCCAGCCTTGTTATAATAATTATTATATATATATGTATAAATTTTAGTACCATATAGAATATTTTCACTACCCTAAAAAAAAATCCTCTGCCCATACACATTTCTCATGGTTATATTGAGCTCATCAAATCTTAACATTGAAAAAGTGAGAGGGAACATTGTGTAACAGCATGAATATGAAGCATTGTTGCGAAGTTCTTTTTCTCCCAATTTTACTGACTGACTTCTCCTTTACTTCATCTTTTATTGAAGCCAAGAATTGTGTTGATTACTGTGGGGATAGATCTCCACTGAGGAAAGAGCGCAAAGACCCTGCCTCACAATTATGAAGCTCAAAGAGCACTTGCCAGTTGTGAGGTCAAATTTGTGACCCCAAAAAACTAGTTTCTTCTTCCTTCCAAACAGAGGTAGATTTATAAAGTGGATTGGAGGGAGAGTTTGGGGAAAGTGATCCCTGCTACCTCTCTCCCTTCCTGGATAATTCAGGGGAAGAAGTGAGATGGGAGACCTAATCCTGTCAGGTCCTCAGCTGAGGTGACTGAACTGAGGGCCAAGTTCCCACATCTCTGGAGTTTGCTTATTATGAGCACCAGAACAAACAGGCTATGCTTCTGCAAAGATGTTGGGAAGGAATGGCAGGAGAGGCCATTTTTTCTTTTTGGTGGTGGTGGTTGTTGTTTGAGACAGAGTCTCGCTCAGTCGCAAGGCTGGAGTGCAGTGGCACGATCTCGGCTCACTGTAACCTCTGCCTCTCAGGTTCAAGTGATTCTCCTGCCTCAGCCTCCTGAACAGCTGGGATTACAGGCACCTGCCACCACGCCCAGCTAATTTTTGTATTTTTTGTAGAGATGGAGTTTCACCATGTTGGCCAGGCTGGTCTCGAACTCCTGACCTCAGGTGATCCACCCGCCTCAGCCTCCCAAAGTGCTGGGATTACAGGCGTGAACCACCGTGCCCTGCTATGAGAGACCATTCTTTGCTTGCCATGTCTTAGCCATGATTGTTTCTGCTAAGTGGAGTTTGGCATGGTGGGGGGTTACAGTGTTTCCAGTAGGCATAAGGTAGGCTATGGAAATGGGATCCTAAAGTGGTTTGGAAGACCTACAGACCTCTGTAGTGAGAGGAATCTATTAGAGCTGTTGGGGTAGTGAGAACAAGTGGCTTGCCTCAGTAGGACTGCCTATGCCAAGAAACTGCTCAGATCTAATTGGAACATGAGTCTAATAAGACATACCATGAAAGAATCTGCATTGCAGGCTATATTAGTCTGTTTTCACACTGCTGATAAAGACATACCCGAGACTGAGTAATTTATAAAGAAAAGAGGTTTAGTGGAGTCACAGTTATATATGGCTGGGGAGGCCTCACAATCATGGCAGAAGGCTAAAGGCATGTCTTACATGGCAGCAGGCAAGAGAAAATGAGGACCAAGCGAAAGGGTTTTCCCCTTATAACACCATGAGATCTTGTGAGACTTATTCACTACCATGAGAACAGTATGGGAAAAACCGCCCCTGTAATTAAATTATCTCCCACTGGGTCCCTCCCATAACACGTGGGAATTATGGGAGCTGCAATTCAAGATGAGATTTGGGTGGGGACACAGCCAAACCATATCACAGGCCATCCATGCGAAGGAGCCAGCCACCAGACCAACAACTTGAAGGAAGGGGAATCCCTGAAATACAGTTTGAGCTGGAGAGTTATTGAGATGATACATAAAACAATTTCTTGACAGCACCATGTTTACTGGATTAGACTTTAATAAAGTTTTTTTTTTTTGCTCCAGGCAGACTGAGGTCTCAGAAGTGTCTGTGCAGTTATAACAAAAACGGTAGTTTACTTTTACTGAGTTTTGTAGCACAATGAGAACTGAAACAACATTAATAGCAATGCTAGGAAGTGAGTTACGTTTTTATGAACTTCACTCCACCCCCAAAGTTGCAGCTAATAGAGATGTAATAGACCAGTTTTGTGTTTTAAAATGCCATTCAGAATGTTTCAGCTTAAGATGATGAGTTGAGCACAGACATCCAACTCTCTAACTCCCCACCCTTGTGGCCTGATATTGACCTGAAAAGAATAAAAGACTACATAAAGAGAAGAGAGTGAATCTCAACATACCACTTGTCTGAATCTGTTAGTGCTGCTATAACAGAATACCTGAGACTGGGTAATTTATAAAGAACAGAAATTTTATTTGTCATAATCATGGAGGCTGGGAAGTCCAATTAAGGCACTGGAAGTTTTGGTATCTGGTGAGGGTGTGGTCTTTGCTTCAAAGATAGAACCTTGAACACTGCATCCTCTGGAGGGGAGAAATGCTGTGTACTCAGAAAGTGGAAGGGCAAAAGGGAACCAAACTTCTTCCATCAAGCCTCTTTATAATACCATTAATCAATTCCCTCATGACCTACACACCTCCCAAAAGACGCCACCCCAACATTGTTGCTTTGGGAATTAAATTTCCAACACGTGAATTTGTGGGACACATTCAGACCATAGCACCACTTTATTGCTTCTAATTGATGACTTTCTTCAGGCTGGTGTAGATGGGTCTGACTGAAGTCTTCTTTGAGAAAGACTCAAGACCTTTTCTGAGAAAGTTTACAGTAATTAGAGTATATCCACACAAGATTTTACTAATGTCCCTGAGTTTGGAGGCACTAGATAGGGCATGCTAAGTGACTATGGAGGAATCAAATGAGAATGTCAATACTTGTTGCAAAAGCCCAGTAGCAATAGAAGCTCTGCTAAACAAAGCCTAAGAAGGATAGGTCTTTTCTCTAACATGGAGGAATAGTAAAAGGAAAGAAACTACATACAACAAGGCCTAAGGTCAGTATGTGGTGGATAGGTGGCATCAAATACAAGAGAAACCACTGTGCTTCCTCAGTGATAGTTTTTGCCAAATTCTTTTTTTTTCCTGGGAGTGGGCCAGGTTTCTTTGTATGCTTTGTAATTTTTTGTTGTTGTTGAGAACAAGACATTCTGAATATTAACTCCAGAGTGGTAACTCTGGAAATTTGATTCTTTTACTACTTAAGAATTGTTTATTTTTGCTTGTTGAGTGCTGCAGCCATCCATTTGTGACTTTTCTGAACTATTTTTTGCAAGATGTGTATTCCTTATTTGTGGTCACTGAAGTTTCTCATCCATTATCGGTGGTCAGCCAGTCACCAAAACAAGACTGCCCAACCCCCTGGCCCCCGGGCAGTCTGTCCCTTCATTGAGCACTAACCTGGTTGTTTTAAGTATCTGATCAAGTTCCAGATTTCTGAATTAGTTGATTCCAATTGCTCTTTCCAGCCCAGTGGTTGCTTTGGTGGAGAGACCAACTCCTAGAGCTTCCTATGCTGCCATTTTGTGCGGTCACTTGTCCTCAATAATGTTTTACAGTTTTATGTGTAGCATTTTAAAGACCTTTGATAGATTTATTCCTAGATACTTGACATTTTAATGCTATTATAAATTGCATTGTGATAGGCAGAATAATGCCTCCCCCTAAATATATCCATGCCCTAATCTCTAGAACCCATGAATATATTGCCTTATACATATTACACATGGCAAAAGAGACTTTGTAGATGTGGTTAAGGTTAAGAACCTCGAGATGGGGAGATTATCCTGGATTATCTGCATGGGCCCAACCTAATCACCTGAGACCTTAAAACTGGAAATCCTTTCCTGACTATAGTCAGAAGGGTATGTGACTTCGGAAGAAGATGAAAGTGATGCAATGTTACTGGCTCTAAGAATGAAAGAAGGGATCCATAAGCCGGAAAAGGCAAGAAAATAGATCCTCCACTAGAGGCTCCAGAGATCAATACAGCCCTGCTGATACCTTGATTTTAGCCTGATGATACCTGTGTCAGACTTCTAATTTATTGAACTGTAAGATGATAAATTTGTCTATACATTTAAAACATTTTTAAAGCAGTAAGTTTGTTATAATTTGTTATGGCAGTGACAGAAAATAAAGTGGATTTTTAAAAATTTAATTTGGCCAGTGTTAATGTAGAAATATAATTGGCATTTTTATATTGAGTTTATATCCATCTATCTTACTAAACTACTAATTCTCATAATTAATTTGTAGATTACTTTAGACTTATATCATTTGTAAATAATCACAGTTTTGTTTCTGTCTTTTAAATCCTCATACTTTTTATTTATTTCTCTTATTAAACTAGCTAGAACCTCTGGTACCGTGTTGAATAGCAGTGATGATAGTGGGCTTTCTTGCCTTATTCCCAATCTCAATAATTTCATTATTAAGTATGATCTTTACTGTAACTTTTTATTATTATTATTATACTTTAAGTTCTAGGATACATGTGCACAACATGCAGGTTTGATACATAGGTACACATGTGCCATGTTGGTTTGCTGCACCCATCAACTCGTCACTTACATTAGGTATTTCTGCTAATGCTCTCCCTCCCCCAGCCCTACTGTAACTTTTAATAAATATTCTTTATAAGATGAAGGGGAATCCCTCTGTTTCTAGTTTTAGCAAGGTTTTTTCCTTTCTTTTCTTTTCCTTCCTTCCTTCCTTCTCTTTTCTTTCCTTCTCTTTTCTCTCTTCTTTTCTTTCTTTTTTTTTTGAGACAGAGTCTTATTCTGTAGCCCAGGCTAGAGTACAGTGGTACAATCACAGCTCACTGCAGCTTCAGTCTCCCAGGCTTCAGTCTCCCAGGCTCAAGCAGTCCTCCTGCCCCAGTCTCCCAAAAGTTGGAACTATAGATACGTGTCACCATGCCCAGCTAATTTTTTTTTATTTTTAGTAGAGATGAAGTCTCACTATGTTTGTTGTCCAGGTTGGTCTTGAACTCCTGAGCCCAAGCGATCCTTCCTCCTTGGCCTCCCAAAGTGCTGGGATTAGAGGTGTGATCCACTGTGCCCAGCCAGTAAGGTTTTTTCCTTAATTTATAATTAGGAAAGAAAAGAAGGCTGAATTTTATCAGATGCTCTTTTGAAATCTATTGCGATGAACATAGGATTTTTATCCTTTAATCTATTAATGTAGCCAATTACATTGATTGATTTGTTATGTTAAATCTTTCATCCCTGAAATAAACTAATATTTGTAATGATATATTAGCTCCCTCTCCCCTTTTTAAAATTTGATGTTTGATTTACTATTTGTAAATATGTATACTATATAGTATTATATAGCAAACTTCCCTGTATTTACTACTTTACCTGCATCTCCAAATTTTGTTACCTTCGTAACAAATATGTATACTATATTGTATAGTATAGACTATTTTGGCATCCATGCTCACGAATGATATTGGGCTCTAAATTTTCTTTTTATACTGTCCTCATCGGGTTTTGTGCTATCAAGATTGTGATAGCCTCATACAATGAGTTGGGGAGGATATACCTTTTTCTTTCATTCTGTGGAAGACTTTATGTAACATTGGCATTGTTTTTTCCATATTAATTTTGTGGAAGCCCAATTGAATGCTTCTGGGTGTGGAGATTTCTTTGCAGGAAGATTTTAATTACAGATGCAGTCTATTTCATAGGAAGATTTCAGATTTTAAAAATTTTCTTTCTGTTGTATTTTTCTGAAAAAATTTTCATTTCCTGTTAAACTTGTAAATGTAGTGGCATAAAGTTATTCATATCATCTTATTTTATTTTTAATTATTATAGAATCTGCACTTATGTCTTTTTCATTCATGAAAAAGAGGTTATTTGTGACCTCTCATTTTTCTTGATCAATCTCACTAGAAGTTTATCCATGCTATTTGTCTTTTCAAAGGACTTTAAATTTAACTTTAATCTTCTTTATTGTATGTTTGTTTTCCCTTTTATTAATTTTTGCTCTCATTCTTTACTAACTTCTTCCTTCTATCCTTTGTTTTTGCTTTTCTTTTTCTAACTTGGGCTAGTGTTTAACTGTTTAGTTTTCCACCTTTTTATTTTTTAATATATGAGTTTAGGCTGTAAACTTCTCTGTATTTACTACTTTGTCTGCGTCTCCAAATGTTGCTATCTTCATTTTCATTCAGTTCCAAAAATTTTCTAATTTATATTATGAATATATTCTTTGATCCATTTGTTATTTAAAAGTGTATTTCTTAATTTCAAAATACATGAGGATTTTCTAGTTATTTTTTGTAACTGATTTCTAGCTTGGCTGAATACTTTTAAAATAATATACTCTTATGATTTCAGTCCTTTGAAATATGTTGAGACTGTACAATGGACACTTAATTTTAAGAAATGTTCCATACTTTAAAACAATATATATATTTTGCAATTTTTGGTAGCAGTATTCTATAAAGATCCATCAGGCCAACTTTGTTTTATATTCTTCAAATCTCTTATACCTCGACTAATATTTGTCTGTTTGTTCTATCGTTATTTTAACCTCTCCTATTGCTTCTGGATGTGTCCGTGTTTCCTTGTTTGCTTGGTAAACTTGGAGGCCATGTTTTCAAGTCTGCAGAGGGCCTAATGAGTTGGAGCTGGCATGACTGAAATGTCAGTGGATGGGTAGGCTTCATGCCACTGTCTGTGGTCCTGAAATGTGCTCAAGATCCATTTTTAATTTTTTCTCCTAACCTGGGGCAGCAGTGGTTCCTATGGATTCTTGCAGGGATTCTGAGACTGGGTAGGGGAAAGGTAACAAGTTGGGGAGAAAGGAGAGAGGAGAGAAACAGACAAGGGATCAGGAAAGCAGAGTTGCCAAAGGATTACCAGGGAGAAAAAAGAGAGGTTGTTATTTTGAAATGTTTTAAAATATTCCTGGTTGACAAAAAGGAAATTATTACTTTTGCAGAGAAAGTTTTGAGGGCTTTCCCCTATTGCTTCCCACAATACCCTCAAATGCTACCCTTGTGAAGATGGGTATTTTCTATCCCTCAAACACAACAGAAAGCTCAGCTTCTTGCTCTGTGAAGTCCAGAGGTGACCCTGCTCAGACTCCATGCACAGCATCCTGTTCTCTTTGGCTAGAATTCCTCTCCCCAACCCCTCATTTATAGTCCATCTGGAGAACTACTCATCCTAAACACTCTTTTGGCTCAGAAGCCCTGGAGGCCTTAGCTCATCAACTCAGGCAAGTTGAATTCCTCTTTCTCCTCCAGGTATCAAGAGAAGCCTGCTAACTCCTTTCTCATAGCTCTGGTTATATTATTCATGTTCATGACTGTCTGTTACCCACCTACAGATACTTGCGGGCAGAGGACTGGTGTTCTAGTCATCTTTGTCACCCTAGCCCCATACACAATTATTGGCACATAGGAGGTACTTAATATGTATTGAATTGAGTGAGTGAAATGATTTCTGAAGTCAGTGGATATATCATATATTGGACAGTTGAATCACTTTTATATTAGTTTGCTCAAAAACATTTATTAAGCTCATTCTCCATGCCAAGCATCATGTTTGGTGCTAAGATTACATCTTTGAACAAACTGTCCTCATATTGTTCAGGAAAACCCCTAAGTAGATAGGCAGCCATATATGGTAGAAGACAGGAACTGTGACAAGAAATATATTTTTATAAATCCCACATTGAGAGTTCAGCTGGCAGTAAATAGGAGTAGGGTGGGGTTTGTGCAGGTTAAAGTCTATAAAGTGCCATGGCAAGAGGTTGAATTAGAGCCTGATTATGAAGTTAGGAGGCCCAAAACACAGTGGGCACATATTCACAGATCTTGTTGAGGAACAGATGGAGGGATCAACTGTGTTCACTGCCCTTTATTTATCTTATTTCTCTCTCCACCCCTGTGAAGCCAAGACATTATACAGTAGCTAGGAAAGACTCACGGCTGAATCTGGGCATGGAACAACTTCCATATGGAATGTTGGCCACTTGGTGGTGCTATTTGCTTCTTCAAATTCTCGTTATTTAAAATATTTCTTTCTTGTACCCTTGATTCTGGGATCAGCCTGGATGTGTCAAACCCTGCCTGCCAGGCTTAGAGCTCAGTGCATTTCTTCCCTTTTATTCCTGCTGATGGGATTGCTGGCCATGACTGGTGAGAGGAATCAAGGAACCCATTACTATGAGTTCTCAGGATTCATCTTCAAATCTCAAATGATGTGGTCAGTTAAACCAAATTAAAAACAAGCTCTTGTTAAAAGCAAGTTAAAAACAAGCTTTTGACCTTGAGAAGAAATGATTGGTATTAGGAAGACTGTTGAGCTGATACTGCCCTTCATTCATTCTCTACCCTGGTGCTTGGATACAGGAGCAAAGTAAGAAAATAATCACAGCTTTATTGAGGGCTCTATGAGCAAGGCTTGGTGAGGATGGAAGAGAATGGAGCTATCAGTTGATGAGAACCTACTAGGTGTTGAGCTCCTTACATTCATTGCCTATTTAAAACTTTCTAACAACTTCATGTGTAAGCGTTGTCCCGATTTAAAAAAAAAAATAGATGTGGAAACTGAACCTGGAGAAGGTGTGTAATTTGTCCAAGGTTGCACAGGCAAAGGGGCAAAATTCAGCTTTAAACCCAGGACTGTTTCCACAGCTCCAAGTTCCCTTTATTCATGGGATTTGTAAGATGGAACCCCTGCCACTGTAGCATTTATAACTTACTTTGGAGAATAAGATTCCTGAAAGTACGTTTAATAAAAAAAAAAGATGTCCAGCTATGTACGGCGGCTCACGCCTGTAATCCCAGCACTTTGAGAGGCAAAGGCGGGAGGATAGCTTGAGGCTAAGAGTTTAAGACTAACCTGGGCAACATGGCAAGACCCTGTCTCTAAAAAACAAAATTAGCCTGGTGTGGTGGCATGCACCTGTAGTCCAAGCTACTCAGGAGGCTAAGGTGAGAGGGTCGCTTGGGCCCAGGAGTTTGAGGCTGCAGTGAGCCATGATGGCGCCACTGCACTCCAGTGCAGAGTGCAGGCTACAGAATGAGACCCCGTCACAAAAAAAGAAAAGAAAAAAGACGCCAACAACTTAATATTAATGAAAGATATCTTTGCTGACATGTAAATGGTCACAATATATTGTTAAGTGAGAAAAAGCAAGCTTGAGACTAGCAAGGTAGTCTTTAGCAGAGGCAAATATTGAGATTTATTGTACCCTCCACCCAGATCAAGGTAGCATAGAAGGCTTCCTCAAGTTTTCTTACAGTCAGTCTCCTCCCAAGGGTTAGATATCATTATGATTTATATTACTATAGGTTAGTGTTATCTATTCTACATATAAATAAAATCATTTAATATGTACTCTTTTATGTTTAGATGCTTTCACCACAATATATCTGTGAGATTTATCCATGTTGTATGCAGCAGAGGCTTTTTAAAATTGCTGAATACTCTTCCATTGACTGAATATACCACAAGTTGATGGATATTTGGTTGGTTTTAGGTTTGGGACTATTGTGAATAAAGATAGTATGAACATCCTTTTATATGCCTTTGGGATAACTTATTCAGTACTCCTTTTTGGGGAGAGATATATTATGTATATGTATATATTTACATATGTATATGTAAATATATACATATACATAATATATGTATATGTATGCTAAACATATGCCTACCCTATAATAAAACAATTCCATTCACATATATATGTATTTGTATATATGTAAATATATAGCCTGTATGAAAAAGCAAGCTTGAGACTAGCATAATTAATTTGGTCGTAATACACACTTTTTTTGGTCATAATATACACATACGTAATATACACATACATATATATGGGAATGGAACTGTTATAGGGTAGGCAATTGCATTTTTTACATATTGAAGGTTTATGACAACCCTGCATTGAGCAAGCCTATCAGCGCCATTTTTCCAACATCATGTTCTCACTTTATATCTCTGTATCACATTTTGGTAATTCTTGCAATATTTTAAAGTCCTTCATTGTTATTACATCTGTTATAGCAATCTGTGATCAATGATCTTAGTTGTTAGTATTGTAATAGTTTTGGAGCACCATGACCCTCATCCATATAAGATGGCAAACTTACTCAATAAATGTTGGGTGTGTTCTGACTGCTCCAGGAAGCAGCCATTTTCTCCATCACCCTCCCACTCCTCAGACCTTAATAATATTTAAATTAGGCCAACTAATAACTATAAAATGGCCTCTAAGTGTTCAGGTGAAAGGAAGAGTCACACATCTCTTACTTTTAATTAAAAGCTAGAAATGATTAAGCTTAGTGAAGATGGCATGTGAAAAGTCAAGACAGGCCAAAAGTTGAGCCCCTTGCCCCAAACAGCCAATTTGTGAATGGAAAGGAAAAGTTCTTGAAGGAAATTAGAAGTGCTACCCTAGTGAATTCACGAAAGTGAAATAACTTTTAGTGGTCTGGATAGAGGATTAAACGAGACACAACATTCCCTTAAGCCAAAGCCGAATCCAGAGCAAGATCCTAACTCTCTCCAGTTCTATGAAGGCTGAGAGATGAGGAAGCTGCAGAAGAACAGTTTGAAGCTAGCGGAGGTTGGTTTGTGAGGTTTAAGGAACAAAGCTGCCTTCATAACATAAAAGAGCAAGATGAAGCAGCAAGTGCTGACAGAGAAACTGCAGCAGGTTATCTAGATCTAGCTAAGATAATTGATGAAGATGTCTACACTAAACAACAGATTTTCAATGCAGATGATACAACCTTATGTTGGAAGAAGAGGACTTTCATAGCTAGAAAGGAGAAGTCAGTGTCTAGCTTCAAAGCTTCAAAGTGCAGGCTGACTCTCTTAATGAGCTGATGCAGCAGGTGACTTTAAGTTGAAACCAATGCTCATTTCCTATTCAAAAAAAATCCTAGGGCCCTTCAGAATTAAGCGAAATCTGCTCTGCTTGTGCTCTATAAATGGAACAACAGCTAGATGACAGTACATCTGTTTACTGAATATTGTTTTACTGAATATTTTAAGCCTATTTTGATATCTATTACTCAGAAAAAAAAGATTTCTTTCAAAATATTATTGCTTATTGACAATGCACCTAGTCACCCAGGAGCTCTGATGGAGATGCACAAGGAGATGAATTCATGTTGTTTTCATGCCTGCTGACAAAACATCCATTCTGCAGCCCATGGACCAAGGAGTAATTTCAACTTTCAAGTCTTATTATTTCAGACATACATTTTGTAGGACCATAGCTGCCATAGACGGTGATTCCTCTGATGAATTTGGACAAAGTAAATTGAAAACCTCCTAGAAAGGATTCACCGTTCTAGATGTCATTAAGAACATTCGTGATTCGTGGGAGGAGGTCAAAATATCAACATTAAGAAGAGTTTGGAAGAAGTTGATTCCAACCCTCATGGATGATTTTGCAGGGACTCAAGCCTTCAATGGAGGAAGTCACTGCAGATGTGGAGGAAATGGAGAAATAGAAATAGACCCTGAAGATGTGACTGAATTGCTACAATCTCATGATTGAACTTGAATAGATAAGAAGTAGCTTCTTATGGATGAGCAAAGAAAGTGGTTTCTTGAAACAGAATCTCCTCCAATTTTGAAAAAGTTCTACTGTGGGTAAAATGCTATCCAACAGCATTGCATGCTACAGAGAAACCTTTTATGAAAGGAAGAATCAATCAATGTGGCAAACTTCATAGTTGTCTTATTTTAAGAAATTGCTACAGCCATGCCAACCTCAGCAACCACCACCCTGATCAGTCAGCAGCCATCAACATTGAGGCAAGACCTTCCACCAGCAAAAGATTATGACTCGTTGGAGTCTCAGATGATCATTAGCATTTTTATCCATAAAGCATTTTACAATTAAGGTTATACATTGTTATTAGGTTGGTGCAAAAGTAATTCCGGTTTTTATCATTACTTTTAATGGTGCCAACCTATAATATTTTAGACATAATACTATTGCACATTTAATAAACTACACTATGGTGTAAACATAACTGCATTGTGCTGTTCGCTTTATTGCAGTGGTCTGGAACTGAACCTGCAGTATCTCTGAATTATGCCTGTTGTTGTAATGATTTATACTGTCCCTAGCAATGTTTGAGAGTTTTTAATTGCTCCACATTCTCCTTCTCATTAGTCATTTTAGTATCAACCATTCTGGTAGGGATATAGTGGTAACTCATTTTAGTTTTCATTTATATTTGCCTAATGACTAATGATGTTGAGTACTGTTTTTTAATGCTTATTGGCCATTTGGATATTCTATATATGACATGCCTGTTCAAATTTTTGGCACCCCTTTTTCCCCCATGGAGCTGATTGTCTTTAAAAAAAAATGATTTGAACTTTTTAACACATTCTGGATAAAATCTGTGAATACATACTGTGAATATGCCAGTCTGTAGCTTGCCTCTTCACTCTCCTAATTAATAGTGTCTTTTGATGCAGAAAAAAACTATTTATTTTAATGAAGTTTAATTTAGCAGTCTTTTCTTTCTGTTTCCTTTTCTTTTTTTTTTTTGGTACAGAGTTTCTCTGTGTCGCCCAGGCTCGATTGCAGTGGCGCCATCTGGGCTCACTACAACCTCTGCCTCCTGGGTTCAAGTGATTTTCATGCCTCAGCCTTCGGTGTAGCTGGGACTACAGGCACCCGCCACCATGCCTGGCTAATTTTTGTATTTTTAGTAGAGGCTTGTTGTGAACTCCTGACCTCAGGTGATCCGCCTCGGTTTCCCAAAGTGCTGGAATTACAGGCGTGAGCCACTGTGCTTGACCAAATTTAGCAATCTTTTCTGATTAGTACTTTTTGTGTCCTATTTAAGAAACCTTTGCCTACAGCAGGATCATAAAGCTGTTTGCCTGTGTTTTCTTCCATAAGCACTATCATTTTACTTTTTACACTTATGTCTATGATTTGCCTCAATTTAATTTTTATTTATGGTGCTAGGGGGTGGACAAAGTTCATATTTTTCCCATTGGTCTATCGTAATTTTTGAAAGATTATAATTTTCCCATTGACTATATATATGCTGGCCTATTTCTGGACTCTCTATTATCTTTTTTGGTCTCTTTATTCTGTGTCAATAGTACACTCACTTTGTTTGTTTGAGACAGGGTCCCACTCTGTCACGCAGGCTGGAGTGCAGTGGTGTGTGATCTTGGCTCACTGCACCCTCTGCCTCCCTGGCTCAAGCAATCCTCCTGCCTCAGCCCCTGGAATAGCTGGTATTACAGATCTGTGCCACCATGCTCAGCTAATTTATATGTGTTTTTTGTTGAGATGGGGTTTTGCGATGTTTTCTAGGCTGGTCTCAAACTCCTGCACTCAAGCGATCTGCCTGCCTTGGCCTCCCAAAGTGCTGGGATTACAGGTGTGGGCCACCACACTTGGCCCACACTCTCTTAATTACAGAAGCTTTATAAGTCTTGATATTATAGGTCCTCCAAATTTGCTATTCCTCAAGATTATCTTAGATATTCTAGGTCATTTTCATTTTGATGTAAAATTTTGGAATCATTTTGTTAATTTTGATGTAAACTTATTAGGATTGAATTTACAGATCAGTTTGACAGACAATTGATATCTTTTTAATACGGAGTCTTCCTATCCATACATTTGCTATATAACTTCTTTATTTAGACCTTCTTTAATTTGTCAGAAAGCTTTTTTAATTTTCAGTGTAGAGATCTTGAACATATTTCACTATTTCTGAATATTTGATGTTGTTAATATTATTGTAATGAACTTTTTACATTTTATTTTCAAATTTTTATTGCTAGTATATAGAAATACAATAGATTTTATATATTGACTTTGTATCCAGTGACCTTGATAACTTCATTTATTTTTTCTATTAGCTTATAGGTAATTTTGCATTTTTATGTAGAAAATAATATTTATATGAATAATGATATATTTATTTTTCCTTACTGACTTCTATATCTTTTATTTCTTGTTCTTACTTTTACATTGACTAAGCTCTTCAGTAAAACCTTGAGTAGAAGTGATACTGGATTCTTGTCTTAGCCCCAAACTCAAGAGAAAGAGTTCAATATTTCACCAATAAGTGTAATGCTAGCTGTAGGTTCTTTATAGAAACTCTATAGCAGATTAAGCTGGTGCCCTCTTGTTTTTAGTCTGATGAGAATTTTTTCTTTTTTATTGTGAATGAGTTTTGAATTTTATCAAAATCTATTAAAAGGGTATTTTTCTCTTTTATTCTATTAATATGGTGAATTACATTGATGATACTTTTATTCTTGGAATAAACTCTGCTTGTTAATGATTATATTACAATATATATCATGTCTACATATATGTGTGTGTATACATATTGCTGGATTTATTTGTTCATATTTTGTTTTAAGACTTTTGTGTCTATGTTCCTGAGAGATAAGGACTTATAATTTTTCCTCCTTGTAATGTTATTGTTAGGTTTTGGTATCAGGGCCTCATCAAATGAATTGGGAAGTGTTCCTACTTTTCTTTAGTCCTCTGATAAGGTTTGTATTTTTTTTTCTTAAATATTTGGGAGAATTAACCAGAGAAGCCACCTGGGACTAGAGTTTTCTTTGTGGGAAAGCTTTTAATTATGAATTCAGTATCTTTAATTATATTCAAATTTTCTATTATTCTTTTGCTACTTTTGGTAAGTTGTGTTTTTCAAAGAATTTGTTCATTTCACCTAAACATCAAATTTATTGGCATGAAGTTGTTCATAATATCTTTTTATGTTTTTAATGTCTGTTGTAATCACTCTGCCAGGTGGGATGGCACCGTCTACCCACCCATGTATCCAAAATTGGATTAGGTATCAAAAGTGATGGTGCCACACATGTACAAAGAGGATATGAGGGAATTTTTACTTAAATATTCTTTCTGGGGAGGGCAGGGCAGGCACCCAAGCCAGTCTGAAAGTAGGTTAAGAGAACAAGGTGGCTTGAAGTTTAATTGTGGTTATGGGGTGAGGGTTCCCAGTGTGCCTGCAGGGGCTTACATGGTTTGAACTTGCTGCTAGCACCAACGGAGGAAGCCCACAGGCATTCTAATAGGCTTGTCCAGGTGTGGGCAAGAGGGTAACAGGGAGGGAGAGGTGGGAATCAAAAGTGTTGGCTCTCAAACGTCAGTAGTGGAGTTAGACTATTACAGTGTCTGTAAGATCTGTAGTGGTGAGGAGATAATAAATCTTTATATTCACGGAAATAATACTTACCTAGTTGCCTGCACTTGGAACACAAGATAAATAGGTATGAAAATGAGATACTAATAACTCTTTGGGCTTGGCAAGCGAATTAGTCTTTACATGTGATATATCTTTTCTGGTTATGCTGTGACTGTTTTGCAAGTGAGAACTAGTGTTAGAATTCCAGAAAAAATACAATTATTTATACTCTTCAGTTATAAATAAGTAATAAGCTTAAATAATATGTTTTATCTGAATTCTTCTTATTGCTTGAAAAGGTGGAGAGAGAAATTTTGTATTTTCTTTGATAAGAAGCTTATAAATGGTAAATGGCTTGCCCACAGTACAGCCTTCTGAAACAGTAATTTTAGACCTAAGATTTTGAAACACAATGTCAGAAATGTATTTAAAACATTTAAATAATAATTTAATTATTTTAACATTAATTATACATGTATATAGTGGATTGGGGTGAAAAAATTTCATGCTAGCTGTGAGATAATGGTCATGTGCCTTGGGATCTGAATTTTCTCTTGTTTCTCATCAGGAAAAAAGTTTAAGAGCAACTGCATAAGGGATGCAATTTTTTTTTTTTTTTTTGATGGAGTCTTTTACGCTGTCTCTTGGGCTGGAGTGCAATGGTGCAATCTCGGCTCATTACAACTTCTGCTCCACCTCCCAGGTTCAAGTGATTCTCCTGCCTCAGCCTCCCGAGTAGCTGGGATTACAGGCGCCCGCCACCAAGCTCGGCTAATTTTTGTATTTTTAGTAGAGACAGGGTTTCACCATATTGGTCAGGCTGGTCTCGAACTCCTGACGTTGTGATCCGCCCACCTTGGCAACTCTTAATCAAACAAGGTCCCAATCTTCCAGGAACAAAAAAGTGCCCAGGAGGCAGTAAAGAATAGTGGGATTAGCAGGCCCTAATTCATCCCCCTATAATTTGCTGTCTTTTCCTTAGAGTTCTCCAGTTTGCTCCTCCTTGCCAGTGTGTCTGATCTTTGGTTGACTCAGATATAATTCCTCTCTAGCCAAGGGAAGGACAAAAATCAATTTTCCTCTTTCCCCAAGTCCATAAGTGATGGAGTCTGTATTTTTAGCCTCAGTTTATCCATCTATAAAAGGGAGAATATAATAAAACGGAAAATGTAATAGCTACTTCATGGGGCTGTTATAAATATTTAAAAAAATTAAATGTACATGAAAATACCTTGCACTATACTTGGTACATTGTGGGTGCTCAGTAAATGTGGTACATTGTGGATGCTCAGTAAATGTATCAGTTGCTAGTTGAATCCATCTGTTCTGAAAGTGGATATGACTAATATATCCAGTGGGCTTCCTTTAATCTAGGGTGACCAACTGTCCTGGTTTGCTCAGTACTGTTCCAGTTTAGCATTGAAAGTTCCACGTCCCAGGAACCCCTGCTTGGGACATGAAAAGTTCCAGTTTTTGGTGCTGGTTGGGGAAGACTGGGGGGAAAGTACATAAACCACATTGCTGTCCAAAAAATAGGGGCTGAAAGCAATACTAGTTTTAGTGTCAAATGGATAAGGTATAGATTATCTGCCTTTTGTAGTTGCTCTTGCTTATTTTTCCCTTGACCACTGATGTTGACAACCATGATTTGTGGTTCACAATAATGGAATATTCATTATAGCTTCACTCCAAGTGATGTGATTTAAGGGTCCATCTTAAGTGTGTTGTAATTGTGAGTGTTAACAGTCTGTTTTTTATTTTGACTGTGGATCAGCTGTTGAACTTTGTATTGAGATAGTGCTGGATTAATTTTTAACATTGTGAATATTATGACTATGTTTTCTAAGAGTTCAGATATTGAAAATAAGAACTATTATTATACTATTGCCAGCATGACCCAGATATCACTGCAAAGAAAAGACTAAATAACTTATTTTAATGATAGATGGAAAGACACATCCAACCAGATCAGGGAGGTGAATAACGGAAACAAAGCATACTGCACCCTATTATGAAAAGAATTTGGGATTGGGCATGGTGGAGAAGGAGATACGAAAATGCAGATGAGACTGAATCTCACAAGTCTAGGATAAGAAATTCAAATACTTCTTAATCAATCAAAAGTATCTTATCCCTTCTCTTGCCCAAAAGACATCAATGCTCAGTGGAACACAGAGGCCACAGAATTAGCTTGGGCTTACCACATGAATGAACAAACATGCATTATTTTATTGTTCCTTTGATTGCTCCATGAAACTGAGTAAGGTTTTATTTCCTGATTATAGAAGTTGCAACTAAAAAGTCCTGTGGGCAAAAGAGGGGGAAACTGCTGTGTTAGCCCCCTGGCGTGTAGAGCTGATTCTGTCAGATCTTACCAATGATCATACTTTCTACCGTACATTAAGTGATGTGTCAAATCATAGCAACAAAAAATATTGTCCCTAGCTGTTAGGTACTTTGATTTGAAAAAGGAGGTTTCAAATCATTTTCTTGATTTCTATTAAGATCTTAATAAAACTACAGAAAACACAAAAGATAATTGGTATTGTGTTCAAATACAAACTGGACTTTACTCAGCAATCTGCCTATTCAGCAGACAGTGCAAATATAAATTTTGGCAAATTCCATTCAGTCTATAAATTTCTTACCAAAAAAAGAAAAAAAATGAAAACACCTTACCTACTAAATAACCTGCATATCTTATATACAATACTGCTAAAAAGGCATATAATTTGCTTACCTGACATTGAGCCTTTTATAATGAAAATTTTTGGCCTCTTAAAAATTCCTCAGAACCTGCAGAAGCACTTAATAAGATTTTTGACTCTATAAAAGTAGAAAACACCTCTTTAGACGTGGCTGTCATTGTTGTCAGCCATAGAAAAGATATTAAAATGTTGGCCTGCCATAAAATCATATTTTCCAAGTGTGGGACAAAAGGATGTCTGTTTTAGTAGGCTTGGGCTGCCTTAACAAAATGCCATAGACTGGATGGCTTAAAAAGAGAAGACTGGAAAGCAAAAGAGAAGCGGATAAGCTATAAGCCTGCCTTTCTTCATGGTCCAGGACATGTAGCCCTCTTGTGCCCAAGGATCACCAGACACCTGCAAGTTAGCTCACTGCAACCTTGGTGTTAATCAGTACTGCACAAAGCCCTCTTCAGCATAAACATTATTCTATAAAATCTCCAGCAAGCCCTTTTTCTTTGCAGTCATCTCTTCTCATGTTGATTTGCTCATTGCTTTCTTGGAATGTATTTTTATACTTTGTCTAACAAATCTGCCTTTCTTTATTTACAACTGTCTTGGTGAATTCTTTTCCCCCTCCATGCCACGGGCCCAGCTAGTCATTGCCCACCCCTGACACAAGAGAAATTTATTTTTTCATGGTTTTGGAGACTGGAAGTCCAAAATCAAGGTGACAGCAGGGTTAGTGTCTTGGTGAGGGCTCCCCGGCGTTGCAGTCCATAACAATGTTCTTCTTCAATTTGGAAATATATTGAGGTTGAGAATGGAGAAAAGATTATAGTTAACACATTTCTATGCTGTTTCTCCAAAACTGTTTGATGCTCTTTGAAGAGTCCAACAAGGAGCCTGACAAAGGATGAACTGACTACACCTGAGTCGTTCGATGGTTATGCATAGGTTGTTTCAAAAACTTATGCAGCAAAAAATGACTTGAGTTTTAGCAGATGATTTCAGAATTTCAAAAACTGTCACCAGGAAAGGGCAGCCAAGATAAACAGGATTTTTTTCAATTTCTTTATTAAAGACTGTAACTTATTTAGAATACAACTTTAATTTCAAAAGATCAAATTACCTTTGTGCTTGTTCTTCACATGATGCATCATCAGAATGCAAAGCCAAGCAATACTGCACAAGCACACACAATGCTTCTGTTTGCTCACGTCTTATTGGTCAGAGTTAGTCCATGGCCAACCCCAACAACAGTGCAGTAAAGATATATGTTCTGCTCACAGCAGGGGGAAGGGGAGTAAAAAGGTTTGGCTGTGTCCCCACCCAAATCTCATCTTGAATTCCCACATGTTGTGGGAGGGACCCTGTGGAAGATAATTGAATCATGAAGGCAGGTCGTTCCCATGCTGTCCTCATGATAGTGAATAGTCTCACGAGATCTGATGGTTTTATCAGGGGGTTCCACTTTTGCATCCTTCTCATTTTCTCTTGCCGACATCATGTAAGAAGTGCCTTTCACCTCCCACCATAATTCTGAGGCCTTCCCAGGCATGTGGAACTGTAAGTCCAATTAAACCTCTTTTTCTTCCCAGTCTTGGGTATGTCTTTATCAGCAGCGTGAAAATGGACTAATACATTAAATTGGTACCAGTAGTGTGGGGTGCTGCTGAAAAGATACCTGAAAATGTGGAAGTGGCTTTGGACCTGGGTAACAGGAAGAGGTTGGAACAGTTTAGAGGGCTCAGAAGAAGATAGGAAAATGTGGGAAAGTTTGGAACTTCCTAGAGATTTGTTGAATGGCTTTGCCCAAAATGCTGATAGAGATATGAACAATAAGGTCCAGGCTGAGGTGGTCTCAGATGGAGATGAGGAACTTCTTGGGAACTGGAGCAAAGGTAACTTTTGTTATGTTTTAGCAAAGAGACTGGCAGCATTTTGCCCCTGCCCTAGAGATATGTGGAACTTTGAACTTGAGAGAGATGATTTAGGATATCTGGCAGAAGAAATTTCTAAGCAGCAAAGCATTCAAGAGGTGACTTGGGTGCTATTAAAGGCAGTTTCATAAGAGATGCAGAGCATAAAAGTTTGGAAAATTTGCAGCCTGATAATGGGAGAGAAAAGAAAATCCCATTTTCTGAGGGAAAGTCAAGCCAGCTGCAGAAATTTGCACAAGCAACGAGGAGCTGAATGTTAATCCCCAAGACAATGAAGAAAATGTCACCAGGGCATGTCAGAGGTCTTCACAGCAACCCCTCCCATCACAGGCCCAGAGGCTTAGGAGGAAAGAGTGGTTTCATGGGCTGGGCTCAGGGTTCCCATACTGTGTGCAGCCTAGGGACTCGGTGCACTGCATCCCAGCTGTTCCAGCCATGGCTGAAAGGGTCCAATATAGAGCTTGGGCTGTGGCATCAGTGGGTGCGAGCCCCAAGCCTTGGCAGCTTCTACGTGGTGTTGAGCCTGCAAGTGCACAGAAGTCACAAATTGGTGTTCAGGAACCTCCTCCTAGATTTCAGAGGATGTATGGAAATACCTGGATGTCCAGGCAGAAGTTTGCTGCAGGGGTGGGGCCCTCTTTGAGAATCTCTGCCAGGGCAGTGTGGAAGGGAAATGTGGGGTGTGAACCCCCACCCAGAACCCCTACTAGGGCACTGCCTAATAGAGCTGTGAGAAGAGGGCCACAATCCTCCAGATCCCAGAATGGTAGATTCACCAATAGCTTGCATTGTGAACCTGGAAAAGCTGCAGACCACCCAATGCCAGCCTGTGAAAGTGGCCAGGAGGTGGGCTATACCCTGCAAAGCCACAGGGATGGAGCTGCCCAAGGCCATGGGAGCCCACCTCTTGCATCAACATGACCTGGATGTGAGACATGGAGTCAAGGAGATAATTTTGGAACTTTAAGATTTGACTTCCTTGCTGGATTTCAGATTTACATGGGGCCTGTAGCCCCTTTGTTTTGGCCAATTTCTCCCATTTGGAATGGCTGTATTTACCCAATTCCTGTACCCCCATTGTATCTAGGAAATAACTAACTTGCTTTTGATTTTACAGGCTCATAGGCAGAAGGGACTTGTTTTGTCTCAGATGAGACATTGGACTGTGGACTTTTGAGTTAATGCTGAAATGAGTTAAGACTTTGGGGCGACTGTTGGAAAGGCATGATTGGTTTTGAAATGTAAGGACATGACATTTGGGAGGGGCCAGGGCAGAATAATATGGTTTGGCTGTGTCCCCACCCAAATCTCATCTTGAATTCCCACATGTTGTGGGAGGGACCCTATGGGACATAATTGAATCATGGGAACAGATCTTTCCCATGCTGTTTTCATGATAGTGAATAAGTCTCATGAGATCTGATGGCTTTGTAAGGCGGAGTTTCCCTGCACAAGCTCTCTCTCTCTTTGCCTGCTGCCATCCATGTAAGACGTGACTTGCTCTTCCTTGCCTTCTGCCACGATTGTGAGGCCATGTGGAATTCTAGGTCCATTAAACCTCTTTCTTTGGTAAATTGCCCAGTCTTGGGTATGTCTTTATCAACAGCATGAAAACAGACTAATATAGGGAGTAAATATTTGCTGAACAATAATGTAAGTTACCTCAGCCCCCTTCAAATGCTTCTGTGGGCCCCACCAATGACTTCCATTTGCTTCTTATTGGCTGTTCGTTTTTGCAAGGGAGGTTGTGAAATATATAATTTTTTGGCCAAGTATACTGCTGCCCCTTGAAATACAGGAGTTAAGTGAATGAAAAAAAAGAATGTAAACTGGATGCTAACATTCTCTGCTGCAAAAGAAGTTTTTTTCTCATTCGTCATTCTTGGATTCAATAAATGTTTTTGAAAGTTTACCATGAGAAAAGTCCTGACTTGGATGTTGTAACTTATATGAGCACATTACATGGTTGCAGGAATCCAGGGAGTTAGGCTGGGCTGGGATGATGGTTCTTATCTGTCAGATGAGGAACCTGAACCAGTGGAGAGGAAGTGGCTTTGCTGAGGACCCATGCTTTGTGAGTGGTAGATTCAGTTTTGAACCTCAGTCTTCTCTGTCTCACTCCTTTATTCAGAAGCATTTATCAAGTAGCTACTTGGTACCAGGAAGATGGAGACAGAAGGCCCAGAATCGTCTTATCCTCTAGGAAGTGAGAGTCACAGGAGATAATATTTGCAACAGAGAAACTTCAGGGGACATGCTGTGCTGGACCTTCAGGATGGGGAGGACTGGTGCAGGGAGGTATGTCAGGTTGGAAATAGGAATGTGTCAAGAAAAGGCTTTGAGATGGAGGAAACTGCCCTGAAGGAGGTTTATGAGTGTGTAAAAGGCTTGAAGAAGTAATCGGAGGTCAAACCTTGAAGGAGTCTGAAAGCTATGCTGCTGAGGAATTTGCACTTAATCCTGAGAGTTATGTGGAACAGGTCAGTGGCAGGCCCATGTTTACGTTTTGGCAGTAATGTGCAGGATGGATTGGAAAGAGCAAAAGTAGAGCCTGAGATGCTAGTTGAGTTTCTGAGAGTACTGTAAGTGATGACAAAAGTTTGAGCCAAAGAACTGGCCGTGAGGAGGAGAAAGATTCCAGAATCATTTAGAAAGGCCATTTGGATATGGGAGCCAAGGAAGAGGAATTGCGTCGTTCAGCAGTTCTCAGCCCTGGCTATGCTTAAAAAGTATAAAGACACTCAAGCCTTGGAAATTTTGATTCAGTAAGTCTGGAATGGAGCTAGACATGGAATCTTATTAGAGAGTGGGCCTGTTGGGCAGCTGCCTGGGGTACCAGTTTATAAGAAACCCTAAAACGTCCTTAGAGCAAGTTGGAAATCTCCTGCTAACTGGTGAAAGATAGACTCACTCCTAATGAACCTGGAGCACCCTGTCATGAAAATAATAAAATATTCCTCTCTAGCACCAACCTGTCCCAGTAGAGTGAGTTGAGTATTTCCTACTTGCAAGGTCCGCAGTCTAACCAGAGGCTCTGCCAACAACCTGGGAGCAGCCAACCACCAGTCAACAAAAATTTGGAAAGTAACAAAACATGAAGTGTTGTTTCCTAGAAGGGAGGGATTTACTGGTTATCTAAATTTAAAACCCTTTAATATAGCTTCCAAGAAGTTGCCTAGTTCAGAAAAAAAAAAAAAAAGAATTACAAGGTGGAACTGAAGAGGAATGGAGTGTGCAATCTTAAATAGAGTGGTCAGAGAAGGCTTCACTAAAGAGGTGACACTTGGGCAAAGACCTGAAGGAGATGAGGGAGCAAACCATGGGGATATCTGGGGCATTCTAGGGAGAGGGATAACAAGTGCAAAGGTCCTGAGGTGGGATCTTGCCTGTAATATGCAAGGAACAATAAGAAGGTGAGTGTGTCCTGGAGCACAGTGAGAGAGAGTGTGCAGAGATAATGTTAGAGAACCAATGAGGGCCAAAGTGTGAAAGGACTTGTAGGCCCCTGTAAGATGTGGCATGTTACACTGCAGGAGATTTGAAGCCTCTGGTAGGTTTTGAGCAGAGAAATGACAAAAATCTGATTTATGACTCTTTTCAAGTAATTCTTCTTAAAAGTAATTTTATTCATGTTATTAGGATGGACCAGGATATGCTATAACAACAAACAATTCTTTACAGCTTAGCCATGTTCTTGTGTGACATTTTATTTGGCTGGGCTAGATCCTGCAGCAGCTTTTCCCAAGTGTGTTCCATGAGTCATTGGAGCTGCTTCTTTTGAAAAACAGTTCTGCTTCCAGTAATCCTGGAAATACTGGGTACTCTCTTCCTGTCTAAGTTAGTGATTTGAGACCATCATTAAAAATATGTAAAATTGGAATAGAATAGAAAATGTCAGAGTGCATCACATGAAGTAATGTTTTATAAAACATTCTTTTAGTTACATTTATACATATATGTTTAATATATATCTTGTGTGGGGTCACAGTCAGAAAATGAGACTCAAAAGATCACAGTGTCTCCCTAAACATCTAAATAAAACCCTGAATGGTTTGTACTGTCCTCCACCCTCTTCCCTCATTTCCCAACCAGGGCTCAAACTCTCTGTCCTTTCAGTAGTCCATATGCACAGACAAGCTGCAGTTTGCAGTGCTACATCCTGCCTCCTGTTCCTGCCATATCAAGTCTTCCTCTTTGTTTCATGTTCTGGCAAATAGACTTGGATTTGCTAAACTGTTTACTGGCTATCTGGTCTCAGGAAAGTTACTTCACCTCCCTAATCCTGACTTTCCTAATTTGCAAAAGTTTTCCTTTTAGGATCGTTTGTGGTTATTAAATGAAATAATGTACAGAAAGCATCTGGAATGTTAAGGACCGAATACTTTCCCTTCATCTGTTCCTCCTGCCCATACACACATACACAATTTAAGGGGACTCTCTGGATCTTTGCTTCCCTTTAGAAGCACTGCCATCAGTGATAACCTCAGATCATTCTGGGGCAGGAGACTGCTGGGAAGATGCCTGTCTTCATCCAGCTAATGATGCTTCCTGTTAGTTTCAGTATTGGAGGCTAATTTTTCAGCCTGGCCCCCAAATTCTCTCAGAGCACCCTACTGCTGACTCTGCCTCGCCTCCATCCATTGTCTACAGGCTCTTAAGAATCCTGGGGTCCAAACATTGGGCCACTGGGGGACACAAGTCATAAAGACGTCTGGGGACTGGTCGATGGTCATCCAGCTGTTAATAGTGGGGCTAGCCCTGATTTTGGGACTACAGAACCCCTAAGCCCAGGACATTCCCCAACGAGGAACGGATAGACTCTCAGGTCTTGCTCTGACTGTGCCTTTGTTGGCAGTAGGTGACTCAGGGGACACAAAGGCACTGTCTGTGCATCCAAAGCAGAGAGGTATCAGCCACTTACTTCAGTGACTTTAACAGTGATTAGTTCTCAAGGACAAAAACTCTTCACTGTTAATTAGCTTAGTGGTCAACGGATTTTCCTTCCAAATCCTCTTGGTGACTGAACCCAAACAAGGCGAAGAAGTGACAGTAAAAAAAGACTTGTCCTTCTGACAAGCGACAGTAAAGAAAAAGACTTGTCCTGCTTGGCAGGAGAGGGTGGCAGTTTGGGCAACACTCAGCCATATTGCCGAGTTGCAGCGAACTCACCAAGCACCCTCACACCTTAGAGGCGTCCCTCACCGTCCAGCCTTGGCGCATCACCCGTCAGGCGGGCAGTCAGGGCGTAGACCTTTCCTTCCTAGCACCTGGGCCCCTACTCCAGAAGACTGCGGCTGGCCGAGCCCCCGGCAAGGGCTTTTATTGTGAAGGGAGCTTCCCCCTCCCGCGCTTTCAGGGGAATGGGGAAGCTGGGCCGGGACGCGCGGCAGGGACTTTGCAAACTCTGCAAAAGTCCCGACTAGACCGCAGAGGCTCGCGGCCGCGGGTAGGCTCCCTCAGATCCCCGTAGATCTCAGTAGATCCGGCGTGTATTCCCCACCCGCGGAGTATCCCGGTGTGCAGCGATCTCCCGAGAGTTGGCGCAGGGCCACTTGGCTGCAGGGAAGGTGTGCACCTTCAGTCCGGGAAACCCGCCCCAGCCGAGTAGCCGCGCATCCTGGGAAGCCTGGCGAGCCACGGCGCCGGGGGCGGCCAAGGGGAGGCGGGATGAGTCTGCGAGCCGGCTGAGCGCGCCGAGGAGCCGGCCGGGGCACCGCCGGGGACATGGTAGGACTCGCGGGAAGGAACGCGCGAGCGGAGGGTGGGGCGATCACCCGGACAGGTGGCTGCAGTCAACGCGCAGCGGCCCAGGGCGCGCGCAGCCTGCGCGGCCTCCCGAGGCCGGAGTTGTTCCCCGAAAGTTGCATGGGGCGGCGGCGGCTTTCATTTCTGCACCAGAGCTGGGGGCGATCGGCTTTCCTGCCGCTCTTAGTGGGGCGGACCATAATAAGGGGGCTTTTATTACTAATCTGCACACCTTGACCGAACCGTAACCCACTCGCAACTCTGCAATCTTCATGCAATCCACAAGGCAGGGAGAGGGGAGCGTTCCCTGGGGAACCCACGGCAGCCTCTGATGAGATGCTTTTGAAGTCATTTTAATACTCTCCAAAGTTCATGTGAATTTTATACTATCTTCTCTAATTTAGCTATGTATTGATATTAAAAATAATGTCCTAACGTTTATTAACATTTAATAACTAAATTAACATTGAGTTAAATTGGCTCTAGTAAGGTTCCAATCCGCCTTCCTCTACCTCCCCGACAGGAGGACTGTTGGGCAGATGTGGAAGCACTGGTGTGTCTGGGATGTCACGATGAAACCAGGATCTTGTGGACGTGGCCCTTCCATTGATCAACTTCACAGACACTAACAGGCAGAAAAGAAAAACCCATCGAGAATGTGGCCCAGGCGGCTTAGCTAAAGGACACATGCAACCCCAGGAAAAGGGCGTCCCTCAGGCCCGGCCGCTGGTTAGTTGCTCTGCTTCTCCCGCAGCAGAAAACCCCTGCAACCCCAACTGGGCTCCTGCAGTTCACTGGGCTCCCCTGGCTGCTTCCGTGCCTGCTCGCCTCTTCCCTTCCCTTCCAAGCTTACAGAGGGCAGATCGGAACCCACTGGAGATGCTTTGTGGGGAGTTTCGCTGGGCCTGGAGTTTAGAAGGCTGTCTAGAGACTGCGCTGTAGGATGGAGGGTCTCTGTGAGAACAGCTCCTTTGTGTGCAGGGGGGCCTGGCAGGTGGCTGGAACAGAGGTGGAGGGCTGGTCATAAGGAGCTGGGGGCTCAGGGAAGGGTACCTTTGAGGCTAGGGGTGTGTGTATGTTTCACCCCTCCTAACACCTATCCCGCTTCAGGTTTTTTCTCAAAGCTGCTAAGAGAAGGAAATAGTGGAATCTTAAGCTTCAAAAGGGGGAATGATTGGGGGTACAGGATGTGAAACGAAAAGTGTGGAGATATCCTATTACAAATTCCCTGTTTAGGAGCAAGAGTGTTACCAGAACTCAGGCCACAGCCATCCACTCCGAGGGGCATTAGCATGCTGGAGTCTCCTGGCTTTAAAGGCAAATGTAGCAGAGGCTCTGTGGTCTGCGGCTGAAGCAGAGTGCCTGGAGGAGAGATGGTACCTGCCTTCTGCTCAGGCTGCCTAGGGGAACATTGGTGTGTTTGCCCCACTGCCAGCGCAAGCTTCCCGTTCTGTGAGTCATTGCAGCTTCCCGGTTTCACGTCCCTGGCTCTGGGTTCTGGTATTGTGTTAGGAAGAGGACTTGTGTCAACATTTCACTGTCTCAGGGTTCACTTGCAGAGAGAGGGGCCTGATGGTCATCCTCTGGCAGTGAAATGGCCTTGGAGATCTGAAGGCTGTCCTTTGCTTCTCCATCTGAATGAAGGGTCTTGAGGTCCAGAGACCACAGGGCAGCCTGGCACTGGCTAGAAGCAGCATGGGAGGAGACAGGGGGCTAGGAATCCTTTGAGGACCTTAGTTTCCTCTTCTGTTAGATGAGAGATTGGACTAGATGTTATTCAAGGTGCCATTTAGCTCCAAAAATGGGTGATATGTGAATAATTTTGAGATTGGATCTCAATTCTAGTGTTGAGCTATGCTTAGCATGAACAACTAAAAAGGTGTGGGGAAGAAGTGGTTCTCAGCCCTGACTCAGGCTGCCCCCATCCCCCAGCCCAAATCCAGATGAGACCCAGACCAAGGGATGTTTTCAGGCTCTGCAAGTGAGCCCAGTGTGCTGCCAGGGCTGAGAACCACAGGGCAAGAAGGCTGAGAGAACGGGAGAAAGCTGGGGCTCAAAGCTGCACTTCCCAAGATATCCCTATGTCCATAGAGTGGTCATTCCTTGAGATAGTCCTAAAATAGTTTTTGGGAAATGATAGATGCTATATCATTTCCCATTTTATGATATCACATATATCACATGCTATATCTCTTTGAGGGTCCTTCCACAGAGTATTGTCTTTTAATTCATTACACTGAGATTTGAACTTGCCCAGCTTGTTTGAATATGGTATCCTTTATTCAGTATTTCCCTAATGCCATCCTATTATTGATCCAAGATACATATGATGGGAAACTCTGGGTTAGAAGTATACAAATAAAAGTCTAGAATCCTTAAATGTCCTTTTGAAAAAAAGAAAAAAGAAAAGAGCATTGAGCTGCAGTGTCTGTGGGGGCATTTTTGATTATCCTGAGAGTCAGGGGTCATTGCCATGGCTTGGTGTGTATTTTTCTAAAGCTAGGATTGGAACACTTGTCAGTTTCTTTCCTTGCAGTGGTGGTGGGAGGTTTGGTGTTTGCCAAGGACTCTGTACTTGATGAAAAATATTGATAGAATCAGATATATATGTGTTGGGTTAAAAATTAAAAAAGAAAAATATTGATAGAGGAAGTTGAAACTATTACTGCCAATTAAAAAATGTTTTCCTCCTGATTTTTGAGAAAAAATACACAACTTCTACAGGAACCACGATTATCATTTTGGCATATTTCCTATTCTCTTTGAGTATTATTTTAAAGAGCTGAGATTTCACCACACATGGAATTTTGCAGTCTGATTTGTTTTACTTCAGTTTATATCAAAGCATGTTTCCATGTCTACATCTCTAGAAAAATCTTTTATAACCATACATTTAATGCTCAGTACCGTGATTTTGATAATCATCTCCCCATTTTTGGACATTTAGGTCACTTCAGGATTGGGGCTGATTTCAGTGGCATGTGGCCAGCTTCTCATTATCCATGGAAATGAGGACCTGAGTGCCCAGCTAAGTGGAAATCAGAAAAATTCACAAGAATGAATTGCTCCGGCCTCTTTCTCTATCCAAGCTCTTACTGTAACTACCCTCCCAGGGCCCAGCGTGCTGTGGGAGGAGTTTCCTCTTGCCTGTCTTCACTCTGTGCTGTGGGCAGGTCATCAGGCAGGCAGCAGTGGGGGAAATGGAGTCCCAGGGGAGCCCACATGGGCCAGTCCTCCTTGGGAGAACCAAGAGCTAAAATCCCTGGAGGTTAAGACTCAGAGGACAAGGAGCTGAGGCTGGAAAAGGGATGTGGCCTCTTTAGGGTCACTTAGAGCCGGGCTAGGGCCCGGGTCTCCTAGTTCTTCCCCCTCCACTCCCCATGTAGGTCCTGTCACAGTCACTACAGCCCCATCATAGAATTGAGGGATGTGGTGTGGCTTGGAGTGGCAGAGGAAAGGCCTGGGGTTTGCAGTCAGAATGGGGTTTGTGCTGGGCTAGGTCACCGTGTGGCTCTGGGTAAGCGCTGCCTTGCTCTGAACCTTAGCCCCTTATCTGTAAAATGAGTCATTGTGAGGAGCAAATGGAGTCATGGAGGTGAAAATACTTGGTGTCTCAAAGGTACTGTAAGATTGGGGGCTTTACAAACGACCCACAAAAATAGGTTTGCTTTTTGTTAGGGTCTAAAATGGTAAGGAAGTCACAGGTGCCTTTCATTCAATACCAGTCAAGGGGATGCTTCTGGGACTCTTCTCTAAGTAAGGATCTAGTATAGACGAAATTTACCCTCAAGTAGTTTTCTTGCTTCTTTAAGTCTCTCTTCTCATCAGGCAGGAAAACCCAGCCTGCAGATGTTCGTCCAGTCTGTCTCCCTTGCAGAACGCTGCTGACTGGATGAGAATGTAGCTCCCCAAACAGCCGCAGGTCCTTGGAATCTACTGCTGGGGTCCCCTCATTGAGTCCCTCTGCACTGAATGAGTCACAGAAGTCATCAGGCTTAGCTAAAGAAGAGGGTAAACTGGTATTGGAACCTTGAAATGCAGCCCATGGAGCCTGTGGGAAATTTGATCCCCTCTCTCTTCTGGGGTACAGCCCTTACTTACAGCTCCTGCTGCATACCTGACCCAGGCTTTGTGCAGGGCTGGGCAGGGAGCAGAGTGTTTTAAAGAATCTACTGGCCCCAACCATACCAAACAGAGGTTGATCCAAAAAACAGGGATGTAGGGGGTGGTGGGAACAGGCCTCACAAAGAAATGAGTTCCTTAGTTGTTTCAGGGACTAGTGAGAGAAACATGCTTCAGCTTGGCCTCAAAGATGCCGACATCCTTCCAAAAGGTCTGGGAGGCCCAATGTCTGCTCCCCACCTAAGGTACTAGTAGAGACACAGAGTGCATCAGTTTTCTTTGAGGCATGGTTGCTGTGAGTCACCTGGGGCTGTCTTTGCTTGGATCATCTTGTGATGTGACTGCTAAAGTGTTTCTGCCTAGGGAGTTTAGGGCGTGATCCCTCATTTTCTGGATGTGTCTGCACAGGCCTGTGTGTGAAGGACCACTTGGCCTGAGATTGAGGATGAGAGGGAGCCATGATTGTGGGAAAACCCCAGGCCGCCCTTCTTTATGTGGATTTCACTTCCTATCTCTCTCTCTCTCTCTCTTTCTCTCTCTCTCTCACACACACACGCTGACTTTCACACATCACACATATACTCATACACACACATGTGCACGCACACACACACTCACGCATGCACACATACTCTTGGGAGTGGCCTGGGATCTGGTCCTATTCCCCAGAGTCCAGCCTGTGGCTCCAGAACTGCCAGCTGAGTGGAAGATGGAAGGTGCTTTATAATAGCATCTGGTGAATCCTGGGGTCAAGGAAGCTAAGAGTGGAAGGGAAGCAGGATGAGGGCTGATGTGAAGGGTGAGGAAATGGCAGAAGTATAACTGAAATGCAGATTCAGTCACTCACCACTTGTAGAGTCCAATTAACAAGAGCGAGGTCTAGTATAAAGAAAGTGACTTTATTCTAAAGCTTAGCTTAGGGGAAGAGGTACAGGCTCCTGTCTTTAAGGGTACCGCTTTGCTTTAGAGCAGAAAGCAGGGTCCTTTAAATGAATACTTGGCATGAATGGCATGCAGGGGAGTGAGCAAGCAGGTGGGGGTCTCCGTGACTTGCTTTGGTGCCTTATCTACCAGGGAGTTGAGCTAGCACCATCACAGGCAGAGCTAGGTTGTAAGGTCATCATTGTCTTGAGATACTCTCCAGGTGGGAGAGAGTTTTGGAGTGGGCATACTTTAGGTTGTAAATTGACTGTTATCTCTCGAGGCAAGCTCCTGGTGGAAGGTAGCTCAGGCTCTGGAGCTTCTAAGTAAGCACATAGTTAGATAAGCTTTTCATATAGGGAGTGTTTGGTGAAGGGAAGGTAGAGCTTCTAACTGCATTTCTAAAGAGCTAAGTAGGAAGCAAGGATTGAGGGAAAAGGAGGAAGACAGAAGAAAAAATAATTAAAAAA
This sequence comes from Pan troglodytes, assembly GCF_028858775.2. NCBI lineage: Eukaryota > Metazoa > Chordata > Mammalia > Primates > Hominidae > Pan > Pan troglodytes. The sequence continues at coordinate 46,992,354 of NC_086015.1, forward strand.
ATAACTTATTCTCTTTGTCTTAGAAAAATGGGGGTACTCGGTTATAGGGGCCTCACTCTGATTTCTAGGCCTTCACGAGTTCTGAAGGAACGGGTGTCTCCATGGGCAGGGACTGAGTCTTACTCCCAAGTGACTTTGGAATTCCTGAGTGGCATATCAAGAAGGCCACAAATGGAGGATTCACATTCAATGTGTAAATGTATGTTAATGCTCCCTCTGTCTCCCTGCCGTTTGTCATTCATTCATTCATCCATTCATTTATAAAATGTCTGCTTTAAGCCAGACATTGTGTAGGGCAGAAAATAGAAAAATCAAAAATACATACCCTGCTTCTGAGGAGTACACAGTTTATTGAGGCTGCCTGTGCATACGTGTGTGTGTGTGTGTGTGTGTGTGTGTGTGGGCGGAGGCAGGGGAGCAGGTGGTAGGTGGTAGGTTCAGGGGAGAGGGAAGCACAAGGAAATGCTTCAGCCCTGTGGGCCAAATATTCTGCTGAAGATATAAAGGATAGACCCAACCTGAGGAGTGAGTAGGGCAGAGGGAGGGAGCCTCCAGGACAGGGAGTATCTGAGGAGGATCTGGATTCTGTCAAGGGAAGAAAGGAGAAGCCACTGTACATCTGTTAGAATAGTTAAAAAGTGAAGCAAAACACCCTGACAACCTCAAGTATTGGTCAGGATGCCAGCAACAGAAACTCTCATACACGAAAGTGGGAAACACAGTAGAAAGCAGTTTGTTAGTTTTTTAAAAGTTAAACATACACTTACCATATATCCCAGCAATCCCATTCCTGTGTGTTTATGCAGGAGGAATGAAAACATATGTCTACAAAAAAACCTGATGCAAATGTTTATAATAGCTTTACGTATAATTGCCCCAAACTGGAAACAACCCAAATGTTGCTCAACTGTAACTGGATAAACTGTGGTATGTCCATACGGTGGACTACTCCTCAGCAATAGAAAAGAACCATAGATCCATGCAACAACGTGGAGGGATGTCAAAGGCATTATGCTGAGTGGGAGAAACCAATCCTACTGGGTTACATACTGTGGTATTCCTTTTAAATGACATTCTAGAAAAGGCAAAACTATAGGGATGGAAAACAGATCAGCGGTTGCAGGGGTTAGGGGTGGAAAGGCTGTGATTACAAAGGGGCAGCACAAAGGAGAATTCTGGAGTGATGGAACTGTTGTGTCCTGACTGTGGTGGTGGACATGCAAATCTAATACATGTGTTAAAACTCATAGAATGATACAGAAAAGTTTCAGTTTTACTGTATGTAAATTAAAATATATATATAACAAAAAGAAGAGGGAAAGGCATTCTAGCAGAAGGAATAGCACATGCAAAACCCCTGGAGGCAAAAATGAGCTGTTAAAATTTGCCTGGGAAGGAGCTGGGCTGGGACCACAGGGGAACCTCCTGGAGATGGGGCTGGGGCCAGGGCCTGGCTCTTGGATGTGGGTGCTCTCCCCACCAGCTAGGGGTTTGTGTTATTGTCCCTAGGGCAGAGGGGGCAATGGAAGGGCTTTTGAGCTTGGAGAGATGGGATTGTGTTTGCATTTTAGAGAGCGGTTTTGGAGGCTGAGAAGAAGGATTGTGATCCAGGGGGCCAGGATAGAGGTATGGATTCTGTAGCAGGCCAGAGGAGCAGGTAGGAAGATGTTTGGGCAGGAGAACCTCCAGCCCTTGGTAATCTCAGATGTGGAGGCTGAGAACAGGTCAGGAGTGACTCCAGGTTCTTGTTCAGGCATCCGGATGTATGGGTCTCTGTCGGCCTTCCTCCTTTCTCTTCATTTTCATTTAAATTTAGCTTTTGGTGTTTCTTTTCTAGTCACACTTAGAAATTGTTAGGAATAATGCTCAAAATCCTAAGGAAATTGAACACTCAAACAAAGGATTCTTAACAAAGCAATTTTACTTCTGCGCAGAGGGGTGCCTCCTTGGCCAGTTGCCATGAGAGCACACCTGAACAAAGGGGCACGAGAGCCTTTATTCCTGACGCAAGTCCTGCCCCTGTACCCTTTCCTCATTGGCCGGGGTCGGGTCATACAATCTAAACTAATCCTGGTTGGCTAAACATTTTGATTTTTTTTAGATAGGGTGGGCACATAAAAGAAAGTGGAGAGGAAGGGGAAGGGGTGTCTGTAATGAGCTAGAAAGTTAGTCCTCTTTCCAAATAAGGAAAGGAACGTCAGCTGGTACTGATAAAGCCTGGTACTGTGGCATGCCTGGGCATCTAACAAAGGCAAAAAGAAAAAAAGGAGAAAAAAGTGGGGGGAGGGGGTACTATGAATTAAAGAATAAAAGATTGATCAGATTATTTGAGGAGAAACCACATCATATCCCACAAAATGATCATATATAGAAGTAACTTAACAATGATACTAATCATTTTAATTCTATAAAATCACTTATTATGTTATATTCTTAAGAGCAATGTGAAGGTGAAATGTTGGATACTTCCCCTTTAATCCTTTGAATTGATTTTGTACATATTGCCTTGATAATCACAAGAGTAGGATAGAGAGAGGCTGGGTGTGGTGGCTCACACCTGTAATCCCAGCACTTTGGAAGGCTGAGGTGGACAGATCACCTGAGGTCAGGAGTTTGAGACCAGCCTGGCCAACATGGTGAAACCCCATCTCTACTAAAAATACAAAAATTAGCTGGGCATGGTGGTGGGTGCCTGTAGTCCCAGCTGCTTGGGAGGCTGAGGCAGGAGAGTCCTTTGAATCCAGGAGGCAGAGGCTGCAGTGAGCTGAGATTGAGCCACTGCACTCCAGCCTCGGCGACAGAGCAAGACTCTAGCTCAAAAAAAAAAAAAAAAAAAGGGGATGGGGGTAGGATAGAGAGAATTCCAACAATAATTGTGTGTACGGGTTTATTTATGTCCCCCAAGCCACCTTGCCTGTGGTCCCTGATGCTCTCCTCCAGCCGGTGTAGACACCTGGCTCCCTTCCTTCTGGCCTCCAGCCCAGCTGACCACCACTGCTGGAGAGTGGGTAGGGGCTGTGGCCGCTGCATCCTTCCTAGCCCAACTTCTCCTCCTGCCATGAGCTTGGAATTCTGCTAAGTGGCCGCAGGAAGGGGCTGTATCACATGCTGTTTACTTGTGGGCAGTTTTTGTTTGGCTTTTGAGGGTGTTTGCTTGCAATGAGCAAACAGCCTCTTCCAGAACCAGCTGGAGGATTCAAATCCTCCCATCTTGGGGCAGCAGGTTCATGGTTCTATAAGAGCCAGGTTGGGTAGGGATTTTTCCAGAAATGCCATCAGCCAAAGAACAGGTCAAAAACAGCAGAGGGGATAAGATTAGAAGAGAGAAAGGGAGAGAAAAACGATAAGAGTCAGACCCAGAGACACAGGGATGCGAGATGAAGAGAGTAAGGCACAGAGACAAACGAGACCAGCTCTGTGGAGAACCTTCACGTCTAGGCATGGTGCTGAGCCAGGCAGGTGCCCCTTTCAGCTTGTGAGCATGCCATGCAGCGGGGCTCCCAGGCTGCATGGGGCACACTCTTCTGAGCTGGGTTTTGTCAGTGTTGTTGCCCTTTGGCAGAGCAGTGCTGTTTTCTGCTGGCCTGGATGGACTGAGGGCTGACTGCCACTGCCTCTCTGTGCTTCACATGCTCCAGGGCTGTCCCTAATGTCAGCTCTGTGCTCCTGCTGTGGAGGCATTATCAGCAGGACAAACCCAATGGTTCCACTGGCCAGTCTTGCTTCTAGCCAGACAGGCTTTGCAGCAGTGTTGTGAGGTGACTTCCAATGCACTGGGCACTAGGAAATTCTCAAGATATTCTGGCAAGGATTTAAAAAGTAACTGTAGTGCTGTTAAATGCTTGGTGATATCTTTGAGATGGGAAGGGAAGACCCAAATACAGTCAAACCATAACATTAGCGGGCCGTAATTTCAAAAAGTGCAGGAGCCGCAGTCCCTTTCATTCTTATCTACAAAGGAGATGAATGAACTGCAGCCCAGGGATAATGTGATAACTCTTACTGGCCAGGTGGAAGGAAAGGGGGAAACGTCGATAGGGGGAGAGGGTTGCAGAGGGGAGCAAGGAACACATTTCCTACAGAGCCTGGGAAAAGGAGCATTAATGGATGGGGTGGGTCCTCACATTTGCTTTCTGTCTCCAGGTCTGTGCAATCTCTTCCTTCTAGGTGTCCCATTCTGTCTGTCTGGACTTCCCTTTTAGGGTTCAGAATGCCGTTGATCTTTCTTTTTGGTGAATGTAGAGTTGAGGTAGGATTCTTAGAAACTTGTTCTTTTGAATATTGTCACTGCTTCTTTTCCTGACCTAATTATAGGGGAACATTTTCCTCAATTCTCCTTTTGGGCCTGTTAGGGTTTTGCAACTCTCTTGTTTTATCTCTGTCTTTTGTAAATTGTAAGAGCAATACCTGTTTATCATGGAAAATCCTACCTGCTTTCTTTTGGGTCTCTTTGGAGGAGTCTCTGTGTGGTGCTCCCAGCGTTAGACTCACAGCATAGACAGGTGCACCTGCTGGGAGGTCTGCATGGTCAAGAGTCCCTGTGCAGGGCCAGGTGTGGTGGCTCATGCTTGTAATTCCAGCACTTTGGGAGGCTGAGGAGGGAGGATCCCTTGGTTCAGGAGTTCAAGACCAGCCTGGGCAACATAGACTTTTGTCTATGTTGGGCAACATAAACTTATGTAGAGAGAGACCCTATCTCTACAAAAGTTTAAAAAGGTGTGTGCCTATAGTCCCAGCTACTTAAGAGGCTGAGGTGGGAGGATTGCTTGGGCCCAGGAGGTCGAGGGTGCAGTGAGCTATGATCATGTCACTGCATTCCAGCCTGGGTGACAGAGTGAGACCCCGTCTCAAAAAAAAAAAAAAAAAAAAAAAAGGGTCCCTATGCATACACCCTTGGGGATAACTCCCAACCAGCTTCTCAGAGTGCTGCTCTCTGCCTGCTTCTGGGACAGCAGCGGTGGTTGTCTGTGGTGGAAGAAGGGAGGACAAAGGAAACCCACATTTACTAAGTTTTTTTTATCAGAGAGGCATCTGCCTGCCATGTGCCCGGCCTCCATTTGAGCATTGAGATGAGAATGAGCACGCTCTATACCCTAGGCCCCTCGGGAATTCCGAGTCTTGGGAGGATGGGGGGCAGCCTACTTGTCTACTTAATGACAGTCATTGACTGCATCCCAGGTGTGAAGCTCTGAGTCCCAGGTTTGATGTTCTGAGAGTCCCACGTGTGATGTTCTGAGTCCTGGCAGTGTTGTTCTGTGTTCCAGGCATGTTGTTCTGCAGGCCAGGTGTGTTGCTCTGTCAGCTAGGTGTCACTCTTTTTTATTAATGAGGAAACTAAGGCTCAGAGGAACCAAACGCTTTGCCTGAGCTCTTGTGGCTGGGAAATGGTAGGGTAAGGGGCCGGACCCAAACCTGAATGAGCTCGAGGCTTGTGCCTGGGGGAACTATGGGCATGTATGCAAATGATGGGTGCAGTTATCTCACTCTTTTCACCCCAGCCTGTTGAGAGGAGGTCTGGGGACCCCTGAAGTCCCTTGGACCTGTCTAGGTGGAAGGAGTGGGGGTGGGGGCCAGGCAAGGCCACTGGCTGAGGAAAGTTCTTTTAAGGATGTCATCTGAGGTCTTGGGAGTCTCCTGGGGGCTTCTCTTCTATAAGTCTCCTTTTCCTTCTTTCTTTTTTCTTTCTTATTTTCAGTAGAGACAAGGTCTCACTTTGTTGCCCAGGCTGGTCTCAAACTCCTGGCCTCAAGTGATTCTTCCCTTTCAGCCCCCTAAAGTGTTGGGATTACAGGCATGAGGCACTGCGCCTGGCCAATTGGTCTTTTTCTTGCTGTTATCTCTGCTATTCATACCCTCTACAGAGTCACGCAGATATACACACACACACATCTACCCACTCCATGCACTTAGATATATTATTCACACACTCACACATAAACCACATGCTTACATTGACATTCACAGTGTCACAATGAAATACACACCCACACACTGGTAATCTTGCATACACACTCACACACCCTCACACACTTGCATAGCCATAGAGCAGCTGCAGAGGTGGTGCCTGGGCTCTGAAGCAGAGGTGTTTGATGGAGTACGGGGGCTGGAGCCAGGCTCAAGCTGTGCCCAGACTATGGTGGGGGCTGCGGTCATGCTGCCTGGGTGCCTGGGCCCAGCGGAGGTGGAGGCTGCAGGCAGTTTGAGGGCTGGAGGCTGTAACGGCCAGTGAATGGGCCATTTGGATGTCTGTGCCTGTGCTGGAAGGAGAGTGAGTGGGACACACAGGGTTCTTTCTCAAGGACAGAGTGGCTCTGTTGTCTGTCCACATAGAGGCTCAGTGTGTGCCTCCTGGGGGACCTGGACCCCAGCTCAGGGACTGGCTGCTGGCAGGGTTGCTTCCTGGATAGCACGGGTGCTCATTCCCAGCCTCCCGGAAAGCCTGGCCAGTCTGCAGGCTCTGGACCTAGTTGGCTTTTACAGTTACTTACCACATTCTGGCCCCCCACCCCCACCCCTCTGCCCAAGATCCTGTTACAACTACAAAGATGCTATTGTATTCCTTTCTTTCAGAACATTCTCCCCTGAAACTCTAGTTAAAATCCCCTCATCTCCCTTTAGGCTGACTGGGCAGGGATGCCTTGTGTAGTCACTTCGCTGGGAGTTTGGAGAGGCTCCTGGCTCCTGGTTCACACTCACTTCCCTCCCTGGCGGTGGCTGAGTTTAGACTGTAATTGTCGTAATATCTTACTCGGTGTGGTTTTAAAGCATGAAGGGTTCAGAGGGTGAGTTGTAATCAGAACTGAATTCAAACCCTGCTCACCACCTTGGGCATTTCAGTGAACCTTTAACCTCTTAGCCTCAGTTTCCCTTGGCAATACCAGGGCCTCCTTGTGGGAATGTATGCTCAATGCTTTAATGAGCATAAGGCACCTTGCGTAACAGTCAGCACATAGTCAGTGCTCAGTTAATGGGGGCTGTGATTACATTCTCCTTGGACAACAGACAGGCCTGGAGGCACAGCAAGGCCTGGGCTTCTAGAACTGTCAGGAGGATCCTTCAGTGCAACAAAAGGATTAGGAGTGGGGGATACCTTAGACTCTGGCTCCCCTCAGAAGGAGTTTGGGATGTATGCCAAAGAGGGGCTGCCTTTGCCTCATCCCTGGGGATCCATCCCTATGACGGTGAACTGGAATCAGAGGAAGGGGAAAGGGACGCCTAGTTCAAGAGTTCTTGATCTGGGGTCCAAGCATGTGATAAAAACTTAAGCCGAATTAAATTTAAAAGGGTTTAACTGAGCAATGAATGATTCGCAAATCGGGCAGCTGCCAGAATCACAGCAGATTCACAAAGACTCCAGGGGTGCCTCGTGGTCAGAACAAATTTATAGACAAAAAAGGTAAAGTGACGTACAGGAATCGGAAGTAGGTACAGAAACAGTGAGATTGGTTACAGCTTGGCGTTTGCCTTATTTGAGCAGTTTGAACATTCAGCAGTCTATGAGTGGTTGAAGTATGGCCGCTGGGATTGGCGAACACTCAGCCATTGTTACTGCCGCATACTATTAAGTTAGGTTTTTAATTTTGTCTGACTATTAAGCTAGGTTACAGTTCATCCACAAGGACTCAGATATAGAAGTACGGAGTCCTTCTCAGGCCATATTTAGTTTGCTTTAACGCATGGAATTCAGGGGAGCACTAGGTTAAAGAAAGTTACATCTTTATTTTCACTCATCTCTAACTGGAATTCATTGTTTCTTCAATAATGAATGTAGGCACCAGCCACAGTAGTGTTGGCAGGACCTGTGACTTTGTCACCAAGAGAAGTCACAGATATTTTATGTAATGACAGTAGAAGCAGACACTTTGAAATATAGTTTTTATTCATCACTGCTTTGAAAGTGCATTTGTTATTAGGTATACTGATAGATATTGGTTTTTAATGTGTTAATAAAGAAGCACGTGTAGGATTATATCACACGTTTGTTTTTTAGAAGATCTGGATAATTATTTCAATGTAATTGATTATCTTGGTAACCCTGTATTTTTCATTTTATACAATAAAAAACGCATCTTGAGAAGGATCTTCAGCTTCACCAGGTGGCCAGAAGGGTCTTTGGTGTTAAAAAGATTCAGAACCCCTGCTTCTGTGTAGATATTCATCAATGTGATCTGTGTCTGGGGGAGTGACAGAAGCCCCCTTTGCCTAAAAGCATCTTTCCCCAGCCTCTACTCCACGGCCATTAAAAAATAATCTTTTAAAAAATTAAAACCTGATGTGTGCCAGGCACTGTGCTGGGTGTTGGAAGATAATTTCCCCTCGGTAATAATAACATATTGTATTTACAACATATTGTATTATGTCATTGTAGCATAACAACACAATAACAACAATGCCCAAAGCATTGGACTTTGTAGCTGTCTCATTCATTATCTCCCAGAATCCTCATCCTTTAAATGTTAAGACTATTGTATGAGACCCATTTTAGAGATCCATAAATAAAGGTTCAGTGAATCTGAGTCATGGCCAAGTCACGCAGTTCATAAATATGAAGGACTCCCAGGTGGGCCCTCCAGCCACAAATGTGATGCTTTTTCCACTCAATCAACCTGAAAATTCTCACACTTGGACTTAGCCCTTGCATTTTGATATCTAGTCTTTGGAAATTTTTTGCTAAAAATAAATATCCTTGGAAATTAGTTTGTTGCATCAAGCATGGTCCCAAGGGTCTGGGTCTCAGGGGCATCTTGTATAGATAGAGGAGAAGAAAGGGCAATACTAGAGAAGGGGCCCTGGGAGGGAACTAGGTCTGGATTTGGGGAGGCCTGGGCAGAGGACAACCCCAGGGGAGGCATGGAGGCAGGAGCCGGGCCTAGGGGGATGGGGAAGGCCAATGCTGGGGAGGAAGCACTGATAGGGAGGGCAAGCTCTGAAGCCCAATTTGACTGTCTTTGTGTATTTTGCTTGGGGAGCCTCCAAGACACATGCATGGAGGCTCAGCCTCAGTCTTCTAAGCAGCATCTCCATGAGAGGGCTGAGGGAACCTCCATTTCTGGAGGCCTCCGATGCAGTTTTCTGCTTGGGACTGGGCCGAGAGGGCATGCGGTAGACAAGCAGAACATTTTCTTTGTGCCATGGACACAGAGACCTGTTCCTCTTCTCTGAATCCAAGAGGGTCCATCAGACACTGCCAGGCACTTCTCTTGTCTTTGACTGAGAAGTCAGAGACTTGTTAATTAGGCTTTCTCCCTAATTCTTGGAAGGCAGCAGCCCTGATGCATATCATTTCCCCCGACAGCATCCACCACAGTGTAGATGTGGAGGATGTGGGCAACAGATGTTTCGATTGGTTGTTAGCCTCCTACATCTTATATTTAAATATCTCCAGAGTTGTCCAACAGAACTTTCTGAGATGATGGAAATGTTCTATCCTGTGCTGTCCAACATAGTAGCAACTACTTGCAGGTGGCAATTGAACACCTGAAATGTGACCAGTACAACCAGGAATAGAAACCTTTAAATTTTAATTAATTCAAATGTAAATAGTCACATGTGGCTAGTGGCTCTCATATTGGACATTGTAGCCCTGGACCAAGAGATATAAATTGAAGTGCAGATGGAGGCCAGGCTGCTAGCATAAGTGAAGGAAGTGGGCTGGGTGTAACGAAAACAAATCCGCCTATGTTTCGTTTTTTCAGGTTTACTTGAGCTGTAGTCAGAGAAGTGTTCATCTTCTATAAGAAAAACAATAAGGCAAATGAGATGCCAAAGGCAACTGTCCTTCTTCCTTGGTTTTGGGAGACAATAGGGAGTAGTGAGGCCTGTGGTGAACTTCAGGGAGCATGTCATTGAGAGAGAGTGTCATACTCTACGCCAACCATGTAGGGACCTGGGCCCAAAGTATAACTAGAACTTCCCCTTTTTCAAGGGAAGCCGGAAATCTGAATTTTTATTTGAAGTATCCTGGATTTTAAATATTGGTTCAAATTTATTTAAAACACTACAAGCCAAACAAAACACATCTGCAGGCCAGATTTGGCCTGTGGGTCCCGGTTTATAAACTCTCCTCTAGGTCTAATCCTGTATGAATCTCTACCACCTCCTGGAGACTGGGGTGGATGTCCGGTGAAGAGCGAGGTGGATTCTGTCCTGAAGTGTTCCTAATTGGCTCGGCCTCCCCTGTTGTCATGTGTTTGGTCAAAAGAGAGGAGACATGCACAGGGAAGGCACAGACCTGCTCCCCTCCCCTTCTTCTCTGAGGTTGCATCTTGGCCTCTGAGCAGCCAGGGAGCAGAAATCTCTGGAAGGTTGGAAAGGTATAGCCCAGAAAGAAACTTACTTTATTTTTCAGCAGCAATCCCCACCCCCTCTTGATCCCAGCCCCACTCCCAGATCTGAGAGCAAAATGTGTGGCTGTTAATACAAAGGCAGCCAGAGAAAATTTCCAACAAATGACAGGGTCTCCAAAATTCCATCTGGCCTGTGGTGTTCCCACACTGGCGCTCTTGTGAGCTGGAATAAAATGCTAATTTAGCTGTGGATGTGGAGAGGGCTCCTGGGGCTAGCAGGGCTGCAAAGCCCCAACGTATAATCAACGTGGAGACTGGACCAGGGCAACCAGCAAACAGGGGGACATAAGAGACACTCCGTTGACATTCCTGCCTATGGGGCTCTTGCTCTCAGCACAGTGCCAGGATCCCTGCCATGGAGTTGATCCCATGGGCGTTGCTAGGAAATTACCATCATGGTAATAGCAACAATCCTAATGACAGCTAACATTGACTGAACTTAACTTTGCATCAGGCTCTGTTTTGAATGCTTTATCTACAACACCTCATGTAACTCTCATAGTGTTTAGTAGAGTGATTTTATTTTTATGATTGACAGGTCACATTCTTTTCCCATCAGAATGTTACCACCATAAGAGGGCTTTTGTCTCTTTTGTTCATGATGTTTCTCTTCTGCCTGGAATAGTGCTTGGCTCAGGAAATACCTACTTAATGAACTAATGAATGGACCACCCTATGAAGGAGGTACTAGGTACTATTATGACCCCCATTGTACAGATGAGGAAATCAAGGCCCAAGGTCACACAGCAAGAACACAGCGGATTTGAGATCAATGCCCACAGTGGAGTTGGGATCAATAGCCCATGTGTTATTTGCAGCTATGCTAGGCTGGTGATGGCAGGAAGCCATGGGGACCTGGCCATCTCCCCTCTAGGCCCAGAGATGAAACTTGTCAAATAGTTTGGGAACTGGAGAAAGGTCATGGTCCTGTGGTCAGGGACTGAGGGGTGTCCCCTGTGACCATTTGGGTGTAGGATACTCAGTTCCTGGCTCAGCCTGTGTCCCGTGGGCTGTAGGTCATCTACACTGAGCCTCAGGACTTGTAGTCTCCTTGGAGAATGTGCACAAACTCTGAGAGGCCATTTGTCTTTCTGATGACAAGTAGGTCACTCTGTCCCTGGAGCAGAGAGCTGGCAGCTGCATGTGCTAAGGGCCCTGTGCAGAACTGCACATCCCACACTCCCTTCATAGGCCGAGCAGTTTCAGAGCTGAGGCTGGAACCTGGGCTGGAATCATGTCCAGGCCGAGGGGCCCTGTGATGAGCAACCCCGCCAGCCAGTGTTCCTCATTTGGGACAGGAGATGAATAATTTTTTCTTCCTGCCCACCCTCTACCCTCTGCTACCTGCACCTTGGGTGACATCTGCAACTCCCTTTCAGAGAGTCAGAGGAACATAGTTTTGTGTGTGAAGTGTCTGGGGTTGAGTTGCTGGGTCTGAGGGTGAGAAGGCCCTCAATAAGTCTTGCTGATCTCACCTCTGGCCTCTGCTCCCTGCTCTTCGGAGCTCCCTTTTGGCCTGACTTTCCATGTTTCAAGTGTGAGGTATTACATGTTCAAGCTACTACTTTCACACGCATGAGAGAGAGACAGAGAGAGAGACAGAGAGAGAGAGAGAGGGAGATCTGGGATCCTTAGAAATGGGGATAATCATATTCGGATTGGAAAACAACACATGCCCATTCTTTTTCAAAGGTGTATCTCCCAGGGGCCTCTCCTCCATGGGCTGTTCTGGCCCTCACTGGGTGCAGATTCTTCCCTCCTCAGCTGCATCTGGAATAACAGCTGCACAATGGAGGAGTTCTCCTCTTCTTCCCCCTCATAGCTTATGTTTATTGAGCATCTATTGCGGGTCTAGAATAATTGTAAGCATTTGACAGTTATCTCATTTAATTAGCATAATGGCCCTATAAGGTTGTGTCTTAGGTTGGCTTCCTCCAGAAGGAGACCTTGAGACCAGGATTCCAGTGCAAACAGTTTATCTGGAAGACATCACCAGAAGACAGCAGTATGGAGGGAGGAAGTGAGACAGGGAAGGCAGCCAGTGCAGGGTGCATGAGAGGGCAGGTTCCTGCTGGGGACTTCTGGGGCTCAGTCCTGCTGGGAACTTCTGGGAGGCTGTGAGGAACATGTCACTCCTAGGAGCTGTCCTCCCCTACAGGTAAAGAGGATGGAGTCTTTATTTGCCAATTCCTGTCTGCCATAGGTTGAGGGCTGCTCCTGGGGGTATTAGCGTCCCAGCAGGCACACTGCTGCTGACCACTTCTGAAGTCCTTTAAGTGGTCTGGGACATCGCCTCACTGTCCACTGTATGGAGGACACTGGTTGTGATGAGTTCCAACACTGCAGAAGATGCAGCCGGGAGAACTCCTAATGGAAGGGTTCTCCACCCAAGAGCTGGTTGGATGAAGGGTCAGCTTTTGTGGAATATTCTGGGGGCCTCATATCCGAGAACCAGGAGAGGCTGAAGAAGAGGTGGTGGGGGCAGGGCAAGTGATGGAGACGCACTCGGGACTGGACCACCTGGCAGAGTTCATGGCTGGTGGGTGTGTCTAGGGCAGACCTGGAGCTCAGCTACTTAGCCCAGTTTGCCCTTTGCTGTAGCTTGTTCTTAGCGGGGTAATGTTAATAATGGGAGCGACCACCTTTTGAACAGTTATTATGTCCCTGCGACTTTTATAGAATTGTATACACATTAACTCATTAAACACTCATATCAACCCTAGGAGGCGGGTGCTAAACCTTCCACCATTTTAGAAATGAGTGAAGAGCTAGGACACCCAGGACAGGTGTCTCAGCAGGAGTGTGCGGTAGGCAGGGGAGGGGGTCTCTGTCTCTGCCTCCTGCTATGACAGAAGGCCCTGTGTGGGTGGCCCTCTCCTCCTGGTGGCTCTTCCTCCCAGCTGCTTACTCCCGCTCCCTGTGACCTTAGGTGCTAACCTGGGGTTTTCTGGTGCCAGTTCACTTGATATCACTTCTCTGGTTATAGCTGGTTCTGACTTGTTCCTCCGTGGCTACTAGTGATGCCTAGATTTGGGTGGAGGGACCCTCTAATCAGTGTCAGCTTCCCTAGGATTCACAGCGTGAGAAAAGCCTCTTTGTTTCTTACTGCCACAACTACGTCATTTTATCTATTGGCTTTTGGACTTTTTTTTTTTAACCTAATATGTGTGTGCGTGTGTGTGTACACGTGTACATATCAGTGTGTATGGCTGAAATTAAAGTCTCATGAAATAACATACCCTTATGACTTATTTTTTTCCTCTCTTCTTTTTCTCTTTTCCTTTTCTTTCCCTTGTACTAATGGGCTCCAATCACAGTGTGACAATCTGATTGAACTACTCTCTCGTTTTGATGGAACTGTCCCCCTTCTTGAACTTGGTTCAGGTTGGTGGGAATGAAGCCAATTTGGAAGGCAATGCGTGCATTGTTGCATTTCCAAATCACCACTCCTCCCTGCCAATATATTCTCCACATTCTGGACGGAGCTGGTGCACACTGGTGCTTCTCCTCCACAGGCAGGCACCTTCCACATGCAGCAAACCCCAGGGTGAAGGTGCCCAGCAACCTCTGTCCTGGGTCTAGCTGTCAACCCCCAAGCCTGCCTCCCTGCTGCTTCTCCCAGGGCAGGGCTGTGGGGAGGAGAGGAGCTTGTCTACTGGGGCTTCTGTGGCTGGCTCTCTCGCAGCCCACCCTGATGTACTCAGATTCCTGAGGTGGGCATGCTGGGCCTGGCCTTCTTGGCCCCCCTTGTTGCCCAGGGACTCCTACAGTAGAAAGGCATCTTAAAGAGGTCATGCCGCCAATCTCTGCAGCAGCCAGTATAGGGGTTGTGTTCATTTCCCATTGTTGCTGTAACAAACTGACGCACATCGAGTGGCTCAAAACAACACAAATTTGTTCTCTATAGCTCTGGTCAGAAGTCCAAAACAAGTTTCACTGGACTAAACTCAAGTTGTCAGAAGGGCTGGTTTTCTTTGGAGGTTCTAGGGGAGAATCCTTTTTCTTGCCTTTTCTGGCTTCTAGCAGCTGCCTGTGTTACTAGCTTGTGCCAGGAATTCCTCTATCTTCAGAGACCATCATTCTAGTCTCCGCTTTCATCATCACTTTGCTGTCCCCTCTTCTGTATTCATTTTTCCCTCCACTTGCCTCTAATACGGACACTTATGATCACATTTAGAATCCACCCAGCTAATCTAAGACAGTCTCTTCCTCTCAAGAACCTTAACTTTATCACATATGCAAAGGTCCCAGGTCCCAGAGATTAGGGCCTGGACGTCTTTGGAGTCAGTATTCAGTTTACTACAGGGGTTGTCCAGGCTCTGTCTTGAGGACCACGTGTTCTTACCCATATCAGTTGGCCCAGTCCTGTGAGAGCGGTCAGGCTGGAGCTGCGTGCTCCTGGGGCCGAGTGAGACCAATGTGGCCTTTCCAATGCTTTCTGACTCCCATCTACCAAAACAAGAAAAATCAGTAGTTACTAGATATTTAACAAGTAACTGCTGTGTTCTACCACTTCCAGAGGTAGGGTTTTGCTCTTCAGTCAGATTCCTCTTGGAGTTTGTGGACAGACAGCCACAGAGTCTCAAAAGCAGAAGGAGATCGCATAAACATTTCCTTTGGCCCCTGGGCCAAATCAGCAAGATTCTCCAGGCTTGGCCCTTGATGCTAAAGAGAGAGATGAAGGAATCTAGGAAATCTTCTCTCAAGACAGCAGCCATGCCTACAAGACCATGCATTTCCATATAATTCTGTTTCACACATCAGAAGGCGAACATTCCCTTGGCCGACATTGCATATTATCTTTGTTACATTCCTCTGTCACATTTCCCAGTAGATGAATAAGATCAAGCTTAGATTCTCAGAAAAGCAAACAGGAAAATCACATTAATACTTTGTAAAGAATATCCTTCTCACTTTAGTTGTTGTAGAGTGCTGCTCCCAAGAAATTAACTGTACAGTCATTCAACACATGGATGAGGTGATGGACCATTTCATTGTAGTTGTATTTTGGGGCAAAGTGGGGCACGGAGGACAGTGAAGACTAATTTCTCTTGCTTGCTAGTTTTGTCTTTGAAAATCTGGCCCTGGACTCATTTCCTCAATTAAATTTTACATTTTCATGAAGACAAGAAAAATTTTGTTCTTTTGAGACCCTATAGCACCATCATGAACTGGTGGAGATGCCTGGGTGCCTGTCACAGAAAGGAAGAGGGGGTTGAGTCCACATTTTCCTAGGAGGAGAGCTCTCTCCTTGGCTTCTCTTCCCCTCCTCCACCCCTGCCCCTCCCTGTCCACCAGATACATCATTCCAGATGCCTCAGTGTTGGGAACACCCAGTGCCAGATCTTCACCTTGGCAGAACCCTGAGCAGGGCGCAGACATTGTGGGCCTAGTCCAGAAAGCCGACCCCGGGTCATGTGCTGTAAGAAGTTCCACGTCATGACACAAGGGAAGGAGCGAAACCCTTCCAGCTGCTGCTTTTCTTGGTGGAACTTGATGATATGCAGTCCGGGAAAGCGATCATTCCTTCTAACACTGGATACAGCTAAATCCAAACAGCACGTGGCCACATCTAGCCTGCAATGGACTTGGCCTGGCCAGAGCAGGGCAGGAAGCCAGAACAAAGAAAAGGAGCCAGATATTATGAAATATTGGTCTGTGCTCAGCAGGCTTATGCAGCCTCCAGCAAGTATGTGGACAAGAATGCAGAGCTTGCCTATTTGTTTGTGAACATGAAGCTGCAGACAGGGAGCTGAGGGGAAATATTGATTAATTTGATTCCCTTTCAAAAGAGGAGAGCTGTAATCCAAGATGAGGGGCTATGGCTACTTACTTCCAGGGACACTATTTTTCCAGGAGCCTCAGTGAGACATGAGAGGAGGTGAGGAAGGTAAAGGTGAAGGTGGGGATAGGTGGGCCCCTGCAGATGTAATTAGACTGCTGGCACTGGGGGCCTCTGGAGGCAGTCAAGTTTGCTTTGGAGGAAGAATTTCTGAGGGGTAGGGAGGCTTCCTGTGAGGTGGGTCCTTGCCTCACCCCTTCCCCTTCTCCTGCAGGCTCCAGGGGTCTGACCGGGCTGCCTGTCTCTCTTCAACCACCCTCTTTCCCACCCGCAGTTGTGGCTCCTCAAGGCTTGCTGGGCACCCTGCCCTTCCTACTGTCACGTATGCTCTCCCTTCCCTTTGAGATGCTTTTTATTACTAAAAGCTACACAGCATAGAAAGCTTGCTGATTGGAAATCAGCTTACTATTCTGGTGTTAATCATTACTGGTCTCCTTTTAAATATGAGTGGAGCCAGGTAGGTCCGCATTCAAACATTCTTCTTCCCAGAATCCTCCTTGTTAGATGGTCTAGTTTGTTTCTCAAGACAAACCGACAGTCGCAGAGGCTGAGTACGTGACATAATTTTCTAACTCTGCGGTTTTATTTTGTTGAGACAAAAGACTCAGCATGTGTCCTAAGGCTGGAGGAAAAACTGATGGCATATCAATTTCTTTCTTAAGGGATTTTCAAGGGTAATTCTGATCTGGACTTAATTTTTGCCTGATTTGCTGTATTCAGAATCTGATCTCCCGTAAGTTGGGACTGTACTGTACCACAATTTTTATGCTTGCTTTTGTGTTTTTATTGGTCCGAGTGATCTACTGCTGTTTATCCTTTAGTATAGCATTTCTCAAGCATTCTGTGGGCTCCTGGGGCTCCAAGGACCTCTGCCTTGGTTTAGAGCTGTGCTGTTCAATATTGCAGTCACCAGCCACATACTGAAATGTAGCTGGTCTGAATTGAGATGTGCTGTTTGTGTGAAATACACATTGGATATCAAAGATGTTACAAAAAAACTAAAATATCTCATTAATAGTTTTTATATTGATAACATGTTGAACTCATAATATTTTTTAGATATCAGGTTAAATAAAATATATTATTAAAATGAGTTTCAATTGTTTCTTTTTCTTTTTTTAAAAATGTGGCCACTAGAAACTTTGAAATTTCCTATGTGGTTCACATTGTATTTCTATTGGTTGGCTCTGAGTGAGGAAAACATTGGTTTACAGCCATCTCATTCTTCAGTTCTTTTATGCTTGAAAATCAAGCTCAACAATTCCCACCTTCCTTGTTTCCAGACCTTTTTCTCTGATTTTCATTTCTGAATGTTTGAGGATGACAGGTGTTCATTATGCCTTAATTTTCTTATTCAAATGTGCCTGGACTCCATTTGATTAATTTATTTCTGCAGTGAATCTTTAGAGCATTGATCTCAATCTTGGTGATCCTCCTGACTTACACAGGAAAATAGCTACTTTACTTGGTCCCATAATCCCTTCAGATTATGTCTAGTACATTGTGAATAAATATGCATTTTTAAAGGAGACTAGATGTGTTAAAAGTAAAACCTTAGAGGCCAGATGCAGTGGCTCACACCCATAATCCCAGCACTTTGGGAGGCCAAGGCAGGCAGATCGCCTGAGGTCAGGAGTTCAAGACCAGCCTGGCCAACATGGCAAAACTGTGTCTCTACTAAAAATACAAAAATTAGCCGGGCATGGTGGCAGGCTCCTGTCATCCCAGCTACTCGGGAGGGTGAAGTGGGAGAATTGCTTGAACCAGGGAGACGGAGGTTGCAGTGAGCCAAGATCGCACCACTGCACTCCAGCCTGGGTGACAGGGTGAGACTGTCTCAAAAAAAAAAAAAAAAGAATAGATGATAGACAGAATCAAACTCAAGTCACTCCCTGCCAGAGTCATCTGGCAGCAGAGTGGTAGCACACTGGTAGCAGAGTGAAGGCAGCCTGCTACCAGATAAAAGGTCTCAAAGTGGGGCTCAGCCACTTCAGTGGGTATACTAGACAATCCACCAGGTGCAGCAGGAAAATATCAGAACTGCTATTTACGTTTATTTTATCTAATTCTTTTATGATTTTAAATTTCTTGTCCATGTTTTATAATGAACATATTTATGTAGTATTACATGCTTCTAATTTGTAAATAGTGGAAAAAAATGGTTTGTAAATATTGGAAGGATGTGCTCAGATTTTTTACCAGTAAAGGTGTATGACCAAAAAGTTTTGGGACTACTGACCCAGAGAAGGTGATTTTGCCCCCTAGTGATAATTGAATCCCACTACTGTATCAGTGACTCTTTTGAATATATGCATTTCATTCATTTATTTATTCATTCATTCATTCGTTTAGGATCTATGAGGCTGTCGTTGTTTTGGTAACATTTACCTGCCCTCTGAGAGCCTGGATTCTGACTGTTATTTTCCTGCCTGCCTCATGGTTGGAGAACTTTGGCAGGCTTCGGTGTTTGGGAGTGGCAGAATGAGTGAGGAAGCCCTTTTTTCTTAGGCTTCCCAAGATGAGTTTTTAGTATTTAGCATGTCTTCAATGGGGAGAGATGTCTGGGTCAGGCCATGGAAAATAAAACCAGTTGACTTCAGGTGAAAGCTATTTCATTGGCCAAGGAGACGTTTAGCTGCTCAGAGCGAAGGCTAATGAATGACTTCTCACCTAGCAGTTGAGACTGCAGATGTCAGATCTTGCCAATACTTCCCCCAGGTTAACTGGGGGATGACTAGGTTAACTGATCAGCTGTTTTATTGTTTAAGACACAAAACATAAACTAGCTTATGTGTGATCGTCACACAAGAGCCTACACCCACCCACTCTCTTCTCAGTAGAAGATGACTCACTGGATAGCTCAACCACAGCTTCTTTGGAGTTCCTTTTCATCATTTATCAAAAATGAGGGTGGAAAACTGGAACAGTGCTTCCCAAACTGTTCTCAGTTTTGACCATTATTTATTCACTCCCCTCTATGGAAGATGAGGATTTTGGCCTTTCACCACGTTTCCCCACTTCCAGTACAGACACATTATTCTCATCCATCCATTCCCCCAATATAATTAGGTAATAATTTTGGTGAGATCAGTGTTTACATTATGACTACTTAAAACCTATTCACAGCTGTATTAGCTTCGTATTGGTGCTGTAACAAATTGCTAGGAACTTGTTGGTTTAAAACGACACGAATTAATTTTCTTACAGTTCTGGAGACTAGAAGTCCAAAGTGAGTCTTATTTGGCTAAAATCAAGGTGTTGGCAGGGCCAGTTCTTTCTGGAGGCTCTGGGGGAGAATCCATTTCCTTGCCACCTCTATCCTTTAGAGGCCACCTGCATTCCTTGGCTCATGGTCTCTACCTCCATCTTCAAAGCCATCAGTGCAGCATCTTCTCTCTCACTGACTCTGATTCCCTCTGTTTCAGTCATCACATGGCTGCCTTCTTGCTTCCCTCTTAAAAGGATACTTGTGATTACATCGGGCCCATCAGATGATCCAGGATAATCTCCCCATTTCAAGACCCTTAATTTAATCACACCGTCCGAATCCCTCTAACCACATAAGGTAATTTGTTCACAGGTTTGGGGATTAGGACATGGATATCTTAATGGCTGAGCGGTATCCAGTAGTACCCTTGGTTTCACTTTCCACAGTTTCAGTTACCCAAGGTTACCTGCAGTCTGAAAATATTAAATGGAAAATTCCAGAAATACACAATTTATGTTTTCATTTGTGTGTTGTACTGAGTAGTGTGATGAATCTTGTGGCATCTCGCTCTGTCCTACCTGGGACATGAGTCATCCCTTTGTCCAGTATATTCACACTGCAGATGCTCTCTGCGCATTAGTAACTTAGTAGCTGTCTCAGTTATCAGATGGCTATTGGAGTACTGCATTGCCCATGTTCAAGTAAACCTTATTTTACTTCATCATGGCCCAAAGTGCAAGAGTAGTGATCCTGCAATTGGAGTGTGACAAAGAGACGCTGAAAGTGCTTCATTTAAGTGAGAAGATGAAAGTTTCTCTACTTAAGAGAAAAAAATCGTAGGCTGGGGTTGCTAAGATCTGCAGTAAGAATGAATCCGCTATCTGTGAAATTGTCTTCTGAAGAAAGAGAAATTCATGCTAGTTTTGCTGCTGCACCTCAAACTGTGGCAAAAGTTACAGCCAAAGTGTGTGATAAGTGCTTCATTACGATGGAAAAGGCATTCAATTTGTGGGTGGAAGACATGAACTTCTAAAAATGTGTTCTGATTTATGGCAATGGGATTTGGTACTGTCCAAGGTTTCAGGCATCCGCTGGGGGGCTTGGAACGTATCTTCCAAGGATAAGGGGTGGGGACTGCTGTATTATATTATGATCACCTTTCCTTTCCTGGGCACCTTTCTGTTTCTCTCTAGTTAGTAATCATCTTTTTTGTTTCCTTAGTTTTTTTCATGTACTTATCACAAGCCAACTTCCTCTTAATAGACTCAAGCACACATCAATTTCCTTCTTTGGAAACCCCCTGCCCAGAGCCTTTTGACCTGCTCCTTCTGAGCTGGTCGCTTTCTTGGTTGGTGCACAGCCGCTGGCTTAGGATCCTCCTTTCCCAGCATCCCACGAGTCTCTTTGCCTCTCTTGTGTTGCATCTTTGTTTCCTGCATCCCATGTCTTCCTCTTTCTTGGCTTACCTCCTGGTTTTAGTGGAGTAATTTAACCAATAGCTTGTTAAAAGTGACTACAGGAGGGGTAAACCATGTTGAAATGTTATATGCCTGAAATTGCCTTCATTCTACCCTCATATTTGATTGATAGTTTGGCTTGAGTATAGAATTAAAAGAAATAATTTTCTGTCAGATTTTGAAGGCTTTGCTCAATGGTGCTCTAGCCTTGGGTATTGTAGTAAAGAAGTCCACAGCCATTCTGATTCTTGATTACTTGGTATAAAACTTGTTTTATTTTTTTCTCCCTTTCTCTCTGGAAACTTGGAGGATATTTTCCCCAGTGTTCTGAAGCTTTACAATGATGTGCCTTGGTTTGTCTTAACCTGGTTTTCTAATAACAGAGCCCGAGGCTGGAGGCTTATGTGCTGTTATTTGGGAGTACAATCTCAGGAAACACCCAAAGAGAAGCAGGGAAACAGGAGAGATGATATGGCAATGTATTATCAAGCTGGCTGCTGCTACAGGCAATTGATTGTGTGATCCTATGGACCTATCCAAGAAGCTGCATAAATTGAATTCAGGACCACTTGAATTTACCCACTGTCTTCAGTCTCCCAATGATCAAAGCTTTGCTCCACTCGACATAAGTTTCCCTATACTTCCGGGTTGTGTACCCCTCAGTATCACACACCTGATAGTCATAGGAGAGCAGGTGAGAGGCACAGCACTGCCAAGTGGTGAAGTTCAGGATAGGTGGCCCCAAGCAGCCATTGCTATTGAAGCTTTTGCTTTTAATGGCTGCAGCAACAAACTGTCTCCATGACCAGGGAAACAGGACATACTGTTGCTAGGGGGTGATCTCATCAAAATACAAGTGTGTGGGGCAATTGCAAATATCTGAATTCCATACCACTAAGGTCTCACTTTTTAGCCATTGTGTTGGATACTTGGGGGGCCCTTGCAATATTTCAATGTTCAGCATGTAAATGTTCTCTTAAAACTCCTGTTTTCAGTATAGTCCCCACTGCCCTCAACTGTCCCAGGTGTCTCCCAGCATGTAGCTTCCCTAGCTTTCTCTCTCCATAGAACAAACCTTCAGTCTTCTGCTGGGTGCAGGAGGGGCAGCTGCCTGACTTCACAGTATGGAGATCTGGGTGTCTAGCTTCTTCTTAAGTCGACTTTCAGCCAATCCTTTTGTTTTTTATCCTATCAGCGCCAGTCCTTTACCTGTTGGGGGCTCCCTTGGTGTAAATCATGTTGAGTTTTGACCTGCCTTCTAGTTTAGGATTCAGCTTTCATGAGTCTGCTCAGGCCATTGCTACTCATTCACCTGCTTTCCAGCTTCCTGAATTTTGCTTTTATGGTTGACTGCTTTCCTGTTCTCTTTATCCTTAGAGGTTTGTTCTTTAAAAATAAGAACACTTTACTGTTATTTTCATATTTCAGGAGGAAAGAAAGAGAATAGCAGGTGCTTAATCTACCATTTTTAGCTGAACAACAGCATTACTTTTCTAAATCAAATTGTCTGGCTCCAAGCCTGTCCTCACCTAGGTGACCTGATATCAGTCAGACAGCCCAGCTCAATTTACCTTTCGGAGCCTTGGTTGGCTTTTAAAGCAAAGGCCTTTTTATTCTATCCTGGGGCAGGAAGAGGATGGCTTCCAGCTCTCCGGGTTTGCTTGCTTGCTTGCTTGCTTGCTTGCTTGGAGAAGAGAGGCAGGTGGAGAAACAACTCTTATTCTTTTAGGCTTCTGTAATAGCAGGGTCAAAACTCCGGCTAATAAACTGATGGAGTTAGCTAGACCTGGGTTTGAATCTAACTCTGCCACTTAGCTATGAGGCTGTAAGAAACTGACATAAGCTGTCTATGCCTCAGTTTCCTCAGCTTCCCAATGTGAGGAATGATACCTCCCTTCCAGGGAGGTTGCAGGAAGTAGAGGAACTGTCTTATCAGGTACCTGGCACAGGGTCTGGCATGGGAGATGCTCAACAATGCTGGCTACAGTTGGTGTTCTGGAGTCTCTCGAGGGAGGACCTCCACCTCCATGGTGCCACGTGCACCCCCAGACGTGGCTGCCTGCTTCCTTCCTAGTCCTCTGAAGCTGGAGGTCACCTGGCTGGAAGGAGCTCTATGCCCACGGTTGTTAGGAAATGCCTCATGAGCATCCCCACTGCAAGGCCTCTTTATTTCCCATTCAGTGTACAGGCTTCCTATCTGATAGACTCACTGAAGGAAAAAGGAAAGATTTAATTTTTCCGTCTCAGATTTCAACTATAGCTTTGTTTTAACCTTCTCAAGTGCCAGTCTTCTAAGAGGTATTTTGTGTCTGAGCCCTGCTTTCCTGCTGCCAGGCATCTGCCCAGGAATGCTTTCGCCCTCACCAGGACTCTACAGGTGTGTACAGAGCAGCCATGCTTTGGAAGTCAACTGCACTTGGGAGCAGCAGAGCAGGGAGTCAGAGGTCACTCTTTTGGTCACTTGAGCAAGTGGTGGCTCTGAGGAGGCACGTTGGCATCAGTCCCTGAAACCTCTTCACACGCTTTCCTCTCAGTCATGGTTTGCCAGTGTTCAGAATGCTGTGACTGTAACTGTTACCAGCCCATCCACAGATGGAGAGAGTGCGGCATGGGGCAGTAACTTAAAGGAGGTGCTGGAGTTCCCAAGTACCTTGGAGATTTAATAATCATGAGATTTAATGATAATGCTAAGTAATAACTATAAAAATGTATGCAAGGCTCTGTTCTCAGCACTTTATATACATTAAAATATGTTGAATCCTCACAGCAACTCTTTGAGGGAGGAACCATTTTCATACTCATTTTTCAGATGCAGAAATTGATGTGAAGATATATGCTTATTAGGGCAAAGCTGGGGGGTTGGACCTAGAGAGTCCAGCTCCTGTGTATCCTTCAGCGCATCCTTCTAGATGTTGCCTTTCTGAAGTGAGTGTAAGTATTTGTTGAAAGATAACATAACTCATCATCTCCCATGTCTCAGCTGGTGTCAGGAACCCCAGCCAATGTAATGAAGAGACGGATCCAGGTATTTCTCAGGTCTTTAAAATCCTTCTGCTAGCACTGCTTCCCCCAGGTTATCTGGGCGCATTGAAAATGCTTCTGGATAAACCCCTGATGGCCTGAGCTAATTCTTTCCCCCATGTGCCCTGAAGTCCCCAGGGCCAGAACTGGCTCCTGTGTGCTGGGAAGGGCTTGGTCTCTGCAGGCTGGAGGCCAGAGTTGGAATCTCAGCTCTTCTACTTAGATGGTGTGTCACCTTGAGCAAATTTTGAAGTCTCTTTTTCGAGTTCCTCAGCCATAAAATGGTATGATATTTCCTTCCTACCTGTTAGAGTCATTGTGAGAATATCTGGAGGCAACATCCTTCTAGCCATAACAGTGAAAAACATGTAACAAACTCGTGGTGTCATCAGATGTTGGTGGAGACCTCAGGTGGTGGCACCCAGAACTGCTGTCCAGCATTCCATGCTTCACCAGCCCTGTCCCACAAGTTTGGAAAGATAAGTGGCCTGAATGTAGGCAAGGCTAGATTTGCCAGAATTGGCATGAGGGAAATTATTATATCATTACCTTTTCACTTGAGACAGTGAGTTGCTGGGGGGCAGGGGCCAAGCCTTCTTCGCACTGGTGTCCTTATTTCTTGGTCCAGTGCTTGGCATTAGGGGAGGTCAGAATAGAAGGATAAAATTGTAATGCAGCACAATTTGTCTGGGGAGCAACCTCACCCCTACACTGTTCCTTTGGAGGAAGCTGCCTCCTGCCCCAGGGTGCTCTGGATTCCCACACTGGTTCCCTGAGGGTCTCCAAAGTACGTGCCTAACATCATATGCCTTTCCCAGTATCCTTCACTCCCTATTGTCTACCAGTCACATGTTGGGTTCCAGGCCGTTATATATAGCAACTCAGTACCTACAATAACAGAAACCACTCTGGTGAAGGAGGGAGTCTGAAAAGGTGAACTCGTACTCAGATATTACCCAGCCAGAGCCTTCTTCCTGCTAGGCCATACTCTTCAGTAGAACTCTAATGCTTTCAAGGCTTCTCAAGAAAGCCTAGTTCTTGAGGCTTTCTCAAATCCCCGAATTTGAGAAACACCATTATAGCATTTTATATTCTCCCATGAAATACAGTAGAGTGGGCTGCAAGAGTTAAATTTTCAATTTCTATCACTGTCCTTGAAAAATAATTTTTACCTTGGCTGAGGCCTTTGCTGAAACGATTTTTTGAATTGCTTTTCGTATTTCATGAGGGTGGAGAATTCATTTGGATTATAGATTTCTGCCATCTCTAAGTTTGACATTCCTTTCTTTCTTGCTTTAAAAGCTAATATTTTCTGGGTCTTGTCTCCCTGTGTACCACTCCCTCCCCACACCCATCCCAACTGAGAACCATCATTTTCTAAGGCTTCTTTTGGTTTTCATTCCTTCCCCAGCACTAGCTATTGCCATTTGTTCTCCAAGGAAGTTTCCATCACATAATAAGATTACAATATCCCTGATGTTATGCTATGGAAGCTAAGCAGCAGAACCTGGGCAGACAGCCATGGACACATGGATGGCTCCTCCTACCATATTTGCTTGAAGTAAATGAGATTCAGATCTGAGCCTCAGAGGAATTTCAAATTACACCCTGCCATGGACCTTTAGCCTCTTACCTTCCCCAACTCCCCCCTCTCCACCCACCAACAAATCCATTAAGGTAAAATATCTATAGTGTTTTTAACTGTTCAAAATAGTTTTCTTCAAATGTGCCAAGAGGGCATTTGCTTAGGCAGATTAAGAAATGGGCCAGGCATGGTGACTCATGCCTGTAATCCCAACACTTTGGGAGGCCGAGGTGGGCAGATCACGAGGTCAGGAGATCAAGATCATCCTGGCCAACATGGTGAAACCCTGTCTCTACTAAAAATATAAAAATTAGCTGGGTGTGGTGGCGTGCGCCTGTAGTCCCAGCTACTTGAGAGGCTGAGGCAGGAGAATCACTTGAACCTGGAGGGCAGAGGTTGCAGTGAGCCGAGGTCGCACCACTGCACTCCAGCCTGGTGACAGAGTGAGACTCCATCTCAAAAAACAACAACAAAAAAATGGTTAGGAGGAGATCACAAGAGATTTTTATTGCAAATAGGAACCTTTTTCTGTATGTAAGAACCCACTGTGTGGGCTGTCATTTACAAGGCAGGGCTGGCTTCTAGGATTTAGCACACACTGAATTGCAGCAAGTCAAGGCTGTGTGAAGCCATGGGAAATGGCTGTGTGAAGTCACAGAAAGGGACAATGTGAAGTCACAGGAAGAAGCAGAGTGAAGTCACAGGAAGGAGCAGTGTGAAACAATAGGAAGGGGCTGGAAGATGTCATAAGAAGAAATTATGTGAAGTCACAGGAAGGGGCTGTGTGGAGCCAGAGAAAGGGGCTACGTGACATCACAGGAAGGAACTGTGTGAAGCCAAGGGAAGGGGCTGTGTGAAGTCACAGGAGGAGGCTGTGTGAAGCCACAGGGTCAGTATGAAGCCACAGGAAGAGGCAGTGTGACGTTAGGAAGGGGCTGTGTGAAGCCAGGAAGGGGTAGTGTGAAGCCAAGGAAGGGGCTGTGTGAAGTCATAGGAAGGGGTAGTGTGAAGCCAGATAAAAGGGCAGTGTGAAGTCACAGGAAGCGGCAGTGTGAAGCCAAAGGAAGGAGCAGTGTGAAGCCAAATAAAGGGGCTGTGTGAAGTAACAGGGACAGTGTGAGGCCAAAGGAAGGGGCAATGTGAGGCCAAAGGAAGGGACAGTGTTGAGCCATAGGCAGGGGCTGTGTGAAGCCACAGGAAGGGGAATGGGAAGTCACAGGAAGGAGCAGTGGGAAGTCACAAAAAGGGACTGCAGAAAGTCACAGGAAGGGGCAGAGGGAAGTCACAGGAAGAGGCTGTGGGAAGCCATAGAAAGGGGCTGTTTGAAGCCACTGGAAGGGGCTTCTGAGGTCACAGGAAGGGGCAGTGTGAGGTCACAGGAAGGGGCTGTGTGAAGCCACTGGAAGTAGCTGTGTGAAGCCACTGGAAGGGGCAGTGTGAAGCCACTGAATGGGACAGTGTGAAGTCACATGAAAGGGGCTGTGTGAGGCCACAGGAAGGGGCTGTGTGAAGTCACAGGAAGGTAAGTGGAAAGTCACATGAAGGGGCTGTGTGAAGTCACAGGAAGGGAAGTGGAAAGTCACATGAAGGGGCTGTGTGAAGTCACAGGGAAGGGCAGTGTGGAGCCACAGGCAGTGTGAGGCCACAGGAAGGAGCTGTGTGTAGCCACAGGAAGGGGCAGTGTGAAGTCACAGGAAGGGGCAATGGGGTCACAGGAAGGGGCTATGTGAAGTCAGAGAAAGGGGGGTTGTGTGAGGCCACAGGAAGAAGCAGTGTGAAGCCACAGGAAGGGGCTGTGTGAATCACAGGAAGAGGCAGTGTGAAGTTACAGAAGGGGCTTTGTGAAGCCACAGGAAGGGGCATGGGAAATCATGGGAACGAGCTGTGGGAAGTCACAGGGAGGGGCAGAGGGAAGTCACAGGAAGGGGCAGTGGAAAGTCACAAGAAGGGGTGTGTGAAGCCACTGAAAGGGGCAGTGTGAAGTCACAGGAAGGGGCAGTATGAGGTCACAGGAAGGGGCTGTGTGAAGTCACTGGAAGGGGCAGTGAGAAGTCACAGGGAGTGGCTGTGGGAAGTCACAGGAAGAGGCAACGTGAAGCCACAGGAATGGGCAGTGTGAAATCGCAGGTAGAGGCTCTGTGAATCCACAGGAAGGGGCAGTGAGAAGTCACAGAGGCAGTGTGAAGTCAAAGGAAGGGGCCGTGTGAAACCACAGCAAGGGGTGCTGTGAAGTCACAGGAAGGGGCAGTGTGAGGCCACAGGAATGGGCAGTAGGAAGTTACAAGAAGGTGCAGTGGGAAGTAACAGCAAGGGGCTGTGTCAAGTCACAGGAAGGGGCTGTGTGAAGCCACAGGAAGAGGCAGTGGGTAGTCACAGGAACAGGCATTGTGAAGCCACAGGGAGGGGTATTGTGAAGCCAAAGAAGTGGCAGTGTGAAGCAACAGGAAGGGGCAGTGGGAAGTCACAGAAAGGGGCAGTGTGAGGCCACCAGAATGTGCAGTGGGAAGTTACAGGAAGGTGCTGTGTGAAGTCACAGGAAGGGGCTGTGGGAAGTCACAGGACAGGGTAGTGTGATATCACAGGAAGGAACTGGGTAAAGCCACTGGATGGGGCTACGTGAAGTCACAGGAAGTGGCTGTATGAACTCACACAAAGGGGCTAGGTGAGGTCAGAGGAAGTGGCAGTGTGAGTTCACAGGCAGGGGCTTTGTGAAACCACAGGAAGGGGCAGTGGGAAGTCACAAGAAGTGGCTGTTGGAAGTCACAGGAAGAGGCAGTGTGAAGTCACAGGAAGGGTAATGTGAAGCCACAGGAAGGGGCAGTGTGAAGCCACAGAATGGGGCTTTGAAAAGCGGCAGGAAGGGGTAGTGTGAAGTCACAGGAAGAGGTGGTGTGATGCCACAGGAAGGGGCAGTAGGAAGTCACAGGAAGGGGCTGTGTGAAGCCACAGGAAGGGGGAGTGTTAAACCACAGGAAGGCACAGTGTGAAGTCACAGGAAGGGGCTGTGTGAAGTCACAGGTAGGGACAGGGGGTAGTCACAGGAAGGTGCTGTGTGAAGCCACAGGCAGGGTCAGTGAGAAGTCACGGGAAGAAGGAGTGTGAAGTCACGGGAAGGGGCTGTCTGAAGTCACAGGAAGAGGCAGTGGGATGTCAAAGGAAGGGATGGTGTGAAGTCAGAGGAAGGAGCTGTGTGAAGTCACAGGAAAGGCCAGTGTGAAGCCACAAGAAGGGGCAGTCTGAAGCCACAGAAGGGGCAGTGTGACGTCACAGGAAGAGGCAGTGTGAAGCCACAGGGAGGGTAGTGTGAAGCCAAAAGGAGGGGCATTGTGCAGCCACAGGAAGGGGCATTGGGAAGTCACAGGAAGTGGCTGTGGGAAGTTGCAGGAAGGGGCTGCAGGGAGTCACAGGAAGTGGCTTTGTGAAGTCGCAGTATGGGACAGTGGGAAGTCAGAATGAGTGGCTATGGGAAGTCACAAGAAGTGGCCATGTGAAGTCACAGGAAGAGACAGTATGAAGTCATAGGAAGGCGTGGTATGAAGTCACAGGCAGGGTTCTGTGTGAAGCCACAGGAAAGGGCACTTTGATATCACAGGAATGGGCAGTGTGAAGTCACTGGAAGCGGTGGTGTGAAGCTACAGGAAAGGCCAATGGGAAGTCATAGGAAGGGGCTGTGTGAAGCCAAAGGAAGAGGCTCTGTGAAATCACAGGAAGGGGCTGTTTTACGCCATGGGAATGGGCAGTGTGAAGCTACTGGAAGGGGCTTGTGTGGTCACAGGAAGTGGGAATTTGAGGTCACAGGAAGGGACTGTGTGAAGCCACAGGAAGGGACAGTGAGAAGTCACAGAAAGGGGCTGTGTGAAGTCACAGGAAGTGGCTGTGTGAAGCCACTAGGAGGGGCAGTATGAAGCCACAGGAAGGGGCTCTGTGACATCACAGGTAGGGGCAGTGTGAAGTCACAGGAAGGGGCTGTGGGAAGTCACAGAAAGGGGCAGGGTGGTGTGAAATAACAGGTAGGGGCAGTATGACATCACAGGAAGGGGCAGTGGGAAGTCACAGGAAGGAGCAGTGGGAATTCTCAGGAAGGGGCTGTGGGGAGCCACAGGAAGGGGCTGTGTGAAGCCACTGTAAGGGGCTTGTGAGGTCACAGAAAGGGGCAGTGTGAAGTCACAGGAAGGGGCAGTGGGAAGTCACAGGAAGGAGCAGTGGGAATTCTCAGGAAGGGGCTGTGGGAAGCCACAGGAAGGGGCTGTGTGAAGCCACTGTAAGGGGCTTGTGAGGTCACAGAAAGGGGCAGTGTGAAGTCACAGGAAGGGGCGGTGTGAAGTGATAGGAAGGGGCAGTGAGAAGTCACAGGTAGGGGCTGTGTGAAGTCACAGGATCTCTGGCTGTGTGAAGACACAGAAAGGGGCAGTGTGAAGTCACAGGAAGGGGCTGTGTGAAGACACAGAAAGGGGCAGTGTGAAGTCACAGGAAGGGGCTGTGTGAAGCCACAGGAAGGGGCAGTGTGAAGCCACAGGAAGGTACAGTGTGAAGTCACAAGAAAGGGGCTGTGTGAGGCCACAGGAAGGGGCTGTGCAAAGTCACAGGAAGGGAAGTGGGAAGTCACAGGAAGGGGGTGTGTGAAGTCACTGAAAGGGGCTGTGTGAAGCCACGGGAAGGGGCAGTGGGAAGTCACAGGTAGAGGCAGTGTGAAGCCACAGGCAGGGAGGTGCTGTGTGAGGCCACAGCAAGGGGCCATGTGTAGCCACAGAAAGGGGCAGTGTTAAGTCACAGGAAGGGGCAGGGCAGTGTGAAGTAACAGGGAGGGGCAGGGCAGTGTGAAGCCACAGGAAGAGGCTGTGTGATGCCACAGGAAGGGGCACTGTGAAGTCACAGGAAGAGGCAGTGTAAAGCCACAGGGAGGGGCAGTGTGAAGCCAAAGGAAGGGGCAGTGTAAAGCCACAGGAAGGGTCTGTGTGAAGCCACAGGATGGGGTTTGGGAAGTCACATGGAGGGCCAGTGTGAAGCCACAGGGAGGGGCTCTGTGAAGTCACAGAAAGGGGCTGTGTGAGGGCAGAAGTGGCAATGTGAGGTCACAGGAAGGGGCTGTGTGAAGCCACGGGAAGGGGCATAGGAAGTCACAGGAAGTGGCTGTGTGACGTTACAGGAAGAGGCAGTGTGAAGTCATAGGAAGGGGCAGTGTGAAGTCGCAGGTAGAGGCTGTGTGAAGCCACAAGAAGGGGAAGTGTGAGGTCACAGGAAGGGGCTGTGATGACAGGGAAACAGGCTGTGTGAAGCCACAGGTAGGGGCTGTGATGACAGGGAAACAGGCTGTGTGAAGCCACAGGTAGAGGCAGTGTGAACATGCCAGAAGTGGCCCTGTGAAGACACAGGTAGAGGCTGTGTGAAGCCACAGGAAGGAGCAGTGTGACATGACAGGAAGGGCAGTGTAAAGTCACAGGAAGGGGCAATGTGAAGCCTCAGGAAGGGGCTTTGTGAAGCCACTGGAAGGAGTTTGTGAAGCCCCAGGAAGGGGCTATGTGAAGCGTCAGGAAGGGGCTGTGTGAGGTCACAGGGAAGGGCTGTGTGAAGCCACTGGAAGGGGCTGTGAGAGTTCACAGGAAGGGGCTGTGTGAGGTCCCAGGAAGGGGCTGTTTGAAGCCACTGGAATGGGCCATGGGAAGTCACAGGAAGGGGAAGTGGGAAGCCACAGCAAGTGGCTGAGTGAAGTCATAGGAAGCGGCACTTCCCAGGGAAGTCATAGGAAGTGGCTATGTGAAGTCACAGGAAGAGTCTGTGTGAAGCCACAGGAAGGGACAGTGGGAAGTTACAGGAAGGGGCAGTGGAATGTCACAGGAAGGGGCCATAGGCAATCATAGGAAGGGGCTATGTGAAGCCACAGGAATGGGCAGTGGGAAGTCACAGGAAGATGCAGTGTAAAATCCCATGAAGGGGCTGTGTGAAGTCCCAGGAAGGGGCTGTGTGAAGTCCCAGAAAGGGGCTGTGTGATTTCACAGGAAGGGTCTGTGTGAAGCCACTGGAAGGGGCTGTGTTAGGTCACAGGACAGGGCCATGTAAAGTCACAGGAAGTGTTGTGTGAAGCCACAGGAAGGGGCATTGTGAAGTCACAGGAAGTGGCATTGTGAGGTCTCAGGAAGGGGCAGTGTGAAATCACAGAGGCAGTGTGAAGTCACAGAGGCAGTGTGAAGTCACAGGAAGGGGCAGTGTTAGGTCACAGGAAGGGTAGTGTGAAGTCACAGGGAGGGATAGTGTGAAATCACATGAATTGGCAGTGTGAGGTCACAGGAAGGGGCAGTGTGAAGTCATAGGAAGGGGCAGTGGGAAGTCACGGGAAGGGGCAGTGTGAAGTCATAGGAAGGGGCTGTGTGAAGTCACAAGAAAGGGCTGTGTGAGTTCACAGTAAGGGGTAGTGTGGGGTCACAGGGGCTGTGTCAAGCTACAGGAAGGGGCACTGTGAAGCCACAGGAAGGGGCAGTAGGAAGTCACAGGAAGGGGTAGTAGGAAATCACAGGAAGGGGCAGTGTGAAGCCACAGGAAGGGGCAATGGGAAGTCACAGGAAGGGGCAGTGTGAAGTCACAGAAAAAGGCAGTGTGAAGTCACAGGATGAGGCTGTGTGAAGTCACAAGAAGGGGCTGTGTGAAGCCACAGGAAGGGGCAGTGTGAAGCCACAGGGGGCCGTCTGAAGCCACAGGGAAGGGCAAGGAGAAGTCTCAGGGAGGGATAGTGTGAAGTCACAGGAAGAGGCTGTGGGAAGTCACAAGAAGGGACCGTGTGAAGCCACAGGAAGGGCCAGTGCGAAGCCACAGGAAGGGCCAGGGTGAAGCCACAGGAAGGTGGGAAGTCACGGGAAGAGGTAGTGTTAAGTCACAGGAAGATTCAGTGTGATGTCACAGGAAGGGCTGTGTGAAGTCACTGGAAGTGGCCGTATGAAGTCACAGGAAGGGCTGCTTGAGGTCACGGGAAGTGGCTGTATTTAGTCATATGGAAGGGCTGTGTGAAGTTACGGGAAGTTGTTGAATGAGACAGCAAAAATCGCAGCAAAATCCCAGATTTCTTCCCCATGCTTAGCACCCTCCTATACTCACATCTTTATCCCAAGACTGTGGATTCTTCCCTCATCCTTGTTTGTGAAGTGAGAAGTACATGGGCTATTGGAAAATTTAAATCTTGCCTGCCAGTAATCTGAATTTCTACCATTGTAACATTATCATATTAGCACATATGTTGTAGGATTTTGAGAGTTCCTGGCACATGGTATGTGCTCAATAAGTGGTCATTTTTTTGGGGATCTGCTATAGTCACCTCACAAGTCAGATGTTTTCAATTTCCTGGCTGATAGTCTGGATAATTCTTGACATGGGACTGGGGCACCATCTGGTTGTGGAATAAGCAGGAGGCATAGAACCTGCCTGTTTTAGCCATCAAGCCCTAGACTAATTTAAGGATAACAGATTATTAGTAAGCTGCTTCTGATGCTACCTCTCAAATATGCCCAGCTTGGAGTATATCAAATGGTGGAATTTTTCTGATTGATATTCTTCTATTTCTCAAAGAATAAAGGAGGGCAAGAGACATAACAAAGCTGTTTTCATTTTGAATGAAAAACATTTAACCTAAAAATATTTTTATTTTTCCTCAATTTGTCCTGATAGAAAAAGGTTGCAACCTGCCTTTGACCTCATTCAAGCCTCACTTGTGGATAAACTGATCAGTCCTGAACAGATAAGCCCCCTTTGAGAGAAGGCCCACCCCAAGACCCAGTGCAGTCTTTTGGAATTAGGGCTGGAGCAGGGGCTTTACGTGGCAGCTTCTTCCTGGGGTGGCATGGCAACTAGGTCAGCTAGCTCTGAAGCCAGACTGCCTGGGTTCGTGCCTTGGTGCTGCCCTTGTCAGCAGTGTGAGCCTTGGGCCTCTCTGATTCTTTATGCATTGTTTTCTTGACCTGTAAAA
The DNA here is from genome assembly GCF_028858775.2 of Pan troglodytes. Classification (NCBI taxonomy): domain Eukaryota; kingdom Metazoa; phylum Chordata; class Mammalia; order Primates; family Hominidae; genus Pan; species Pan troglodytes. The sequence goes on from NC_086015.1 coordinate 47,025,764, forward strand.
TAAGGATGATAACAGTAGTACGTATCTCATAAGAGGGGCATGAGGATTAAATTATAAGTAAGGTTTTCAAGCAGTCTCAGACATGTAGCAAATGCTGAATCAATGTTAGTTATCATTCTTTTGGTTTTCTTTCTTTTTCCTGGAATTGGCTGAGCCAGAAATTACAGGGGCAAAAGTCCGCTCTTGTCTTGAAGTTGCTGATGTGTAAGGAAAAATCAAAGCCCTCTGATGTAGCTGAGCAAGGGAGCCTGGCCTGGTGGTAGCTTTGGAGACAGGCTGCCTGTTATTCTGCCCACAGTGGAGCAAACAGCCCAGCCTCTCAGGACCCAGCATATCTGACTGGAGAGGGAGGTTGTGCCTGTTGCCTTTGCCCTAGAGGCCGGTTCAGCTCTGCCTGCCTGGGGTCTGACTTTGGGAAATCAAGGAAAGCAGGGTTGCCTGCTGAGTTCCTCCTAGGACTGGGACATGTGGTTTTAATCCAGCCCTCTGAAAAAGTCTGCTCATATATTCCCTTTCACCCCAGCCATAGTTTTGTTGTGACAAACTGCACTTTAAGAAATGGAACAGAAACTCCAAATTCCCAAATCTTTGCCAGTTTAACTCAGAGCCTAAGTAGTGATGAATCAGGCAGGGTGGCTGTTTAGAAAGGGGCAAAGGTCGGGGAACAGAAACTAAGGGGTTGTCACACCTTTAGTGATGACTCCAGAGTTAGACCCAAATTCCGTTTTTAACATACACACACACACACACCCCATCACATGGCTTCCCTCTACCCCTTCTCCCACCCAGAAAACTCTTAAAAAACACTTTACAAGTGCTTTGTGATTTTGTCTGTTTGGGTGGGGAGAAGAGCATGTGATCTGTCTTCTCTCCGTCTTCCCTGCCCAGCATGTTATCCCATTGTCCATGGCAGTTTGGTGGAGGACCAGATTTTTGTCATCCTTTTTTGATGTCTGGTAGTTGAGGAAAGATGACTTAGCCTCTGTCTTTGCCAGCTGGTCCCTGTGCAGCCAGCCAACTGCAGTCATATTTGTAGGCAGTGGAGGTGTCAGGGTGTAGAGTGTTGCAGGGCATAGAGGCAGTCTGGGGAGTGGAGATCTAGAGCCAAACTGTCAGGCAAGATCCTGATTGGATTTCCCCAAAGAAGAGCGCTCCTTTACCTACAGAAATGAGGAAAATCTCCTGCTGCCTATTACGGTACGAACTGTAAACTCTAAGTACGGTCCTTTCCTCCAAGTGTCCCTGTTTCTCAAGCTGTCTCTGTGCAAAGTCCATTTGTATTCAACGTTTTCAGAAAAGTCCTTCTTAAAAGACCTCCATTTGACAGAAGGCTCCCTCCATACCATCTTACTGGGGAAACTGGTTCAAGAGATAAATCTGTGACTGGGTTGCACCATCATCCTCATCACAGCCTAAGCCCAATTTGTAGAGACAGCACTACACTCTTATTAACTGAGGGAGGGGTGCTAGGCTTCATTGCTAACCTGCCTGCCTGTTATCTGACCGAGGGCACACATTGAGCCCAAGAGATGCCACCAAAAGGTGTGTACTAGTTGGGTTTTGCTGCAATAATGTTGCATAACAAATAGCCTCAGTCTCAATAGCTAACCAAAACATATGCCTATATTTTGGTAATAGGAGTTGGGTAGGCTGGGCCTGGTGAGCATGGCTGGGTTGGCTCCAGGCTGGAGGTTGAGTTCAGGTTTGTTCCAGATGCTTCACCTGGGGCAAGCTCTTCTCACGGTGAGGACAGATTTGCAAGGAGGCAAGCCAAACCACACAAACACATTTAAAGCCTCCAGTAGGACATGGTGTATGTTATATCCACTCATATCCTGGTAGCAAAAGCAAGTCACATGGCCAAAGCCACAGAGTAGGCAGGGAAGTAGACTGCATCTGCAGTGCAACCATGGTAAGGTGGGGAACCCAGAATTGTAAACAAATAATGCTATTAAGGACACTGCCCTTGATGGTTAGAACTTCATGGCTGAGAGCTGCACTTCCCGGTTGAGAGCTGTTTCTACCCTTGTGGAGGCAATGGCAGGGAGTTTGGTGGTGGTTCCTGTCCCCTGCCCCGCACAGTTCCCCAGCTTCTCAGTGGGCTGGGCTCCTTCAGGCAGAACTCTCCTGGCTTCCCTTCCCACAATTGCTAGGCAGCCCCAACCCCATTCTTGTCAGAATCTGTCTTCTCCTTTAACTCCCTGACATACTTCCCTTCTGGCTCCCACCCTTTCCCTCCTCACCTTTCCACATGATTTTAAAAGGCCAATAAATTCTTTCCTGTTCCATCCTGGTTATCTTGGGAGGCAGCTTCAGCAGACAGTGAGAACTTTCTTACTGCCCAGGTGGCTTCCTCCTGGCTGACGCTTGTGGTTTTACAATGAAAGAGCTTCTCTTTCTGTCACTACCTTCTGTTATGCTCCCAAATATCCCCATTTTTACTCTGACTTTACGATGAGCCAAAACCCAGGAAGAGGAGTATTTTCAGACCCCTGAAAGGTAGACTGTATCCAGAAGTGGGGACAGAAAATCCCGGATCCCACCACTCATGTAAATATACCCAACCATGTAGTGGGCCTTTTACATACTTTGACTCATTTATTTATTGTGCCAACTCCTGGAGGGAGAAGATATCTCTTTCTCCCCATTTTATAGCTGAGGAAACAGGGCAGAGAGGTTGTGTGACTTGCCTATTGTAACGCAGCTCAGAAGGGCAGAAGCAGAATTCAGAGGTGTCTTCAACAAAACCTGTGTGTCTATTTCTCTAGCTCCCCCCCCCTGTTTTCACTGCTCCTCCTCTGCAACTGTGGGTGGATGGGACTGTTAAGCCCATGGGCATCTTCTCTGAGGAATTAAGGAGGGGTATTGGTGAAGGGGTGGGAGGTAGGGGCTTGACAAGGAAGGAGAAAGAGAGTAGCTGTAGAACCACACAGTGAAGGTAACTCCATTTCTCTTTCCCTCCTGCCATGAACATTGCAGGGCAGAAAAGACAGGGTGTGTAATTTGGATGGTTAGAATTGAGGGGAGGAGGTGGGGCCGCCCCCCGGCATGTCTGCAATGGCAGGGTCAGTTTGGGTCTCACCAGCAAACTTTGTAGTAGATTCTGCATCATCCCCCTTATGTTTTCTCTAATGTACTCTTTATTATTCACCTGAATATTTCTCTTCAGATGATGTTTTTTTTCAGTCTGATCAAAGCTGCTTTTCTTTTCCCAAAGCTTTACTTGGGTGGCCCTCCCTGGGACATCTGCTCATGGCCGTTTTGAACTTTTCTCTCTGCACAACTGCACAACTGCCAACTTTCCCCAGGTTTTCTGAAGCCAAGTGAGGCTGAAAGAAGGATCAAAACAGTCTGTCTTCTTGAAACATTTTTAAAAGATAATTTATTTTTCCCTGGTGGTATCCAATACTTTGAGAATACATATTAGGAATTCAACACATTTTTCATTGTAGAAGAAAAAAAAAAAAACCAAGCCAACTTGTCCATGGCCATTTCCCCTTTTAGTGTTAGTTTAAAATGTTGGTATTCTTGCCAGCTATATGGCCGTGGGCAAACATTGGCACTCTGGACCTTTCTGTTTTCTCAGTTGTAAAATAGGAATTATATAATTCTCATTTCTCTAGGTTGTTGTGAGGATTAAAGGAGATAGTAACTTATATATGATGAAAGGGTAAGGGTAATGAGAAGGAGTGGGGCCCAACAACTTCCTCTCTTGGCATCTCCTCTATAGAAATTTTTAGATTCTTTCCAAGAGCTGCATGTATTGGATGTTCAGTGCAATATTGTTTGTTATAATAAAAAGGATGAAGGATGAGTAAAGAAATCATGGCACATTTCCATTGTGAAATATTATGCAGCAGTTAAAAAGAGTAAAGCACCTCTGTATGGATAAATACGGAAAAAGCTTCAGGGCCTCTTATGTCAATCAAAGCAAGTTGTGGCATAGTCATTTCCTTTATGCTGAAAATAATCACCACGTGTAGTAGGCTGAAAAATTATCCCCAAATGCTGTGCATGTTATCTCATTTAGAAAAAGGATCTTTGCAGATCTGATTTAGGATCTTGAGATGGGGAACTTATTGTGGATTACCCAGGTGGACCCTAAATGCCATCACAAATATGCATATAAGTAAGAGGCAGAGGGAGATTTGACACAAACAAAAGAGGAGACCATGGAGGCAGAGACTGGAGTGATGTGACTACAAGACAAGGAATGCTGACAGCCACCAAAAGCTGGAAGAAGCAAGGAACAGATTCTCCACTAGAGCCTTTGGAGGTAGCACGGCCCTGCTGACACCTTGATTTTGACCCAGTGAAACTGATGTGGAACTTCTGGCCTCCAGAACTGTGAGGGAATACATTTATGTTGTTTTAAGCCAGCAAGTCAGTGGTAATGTGTTATGGCAGCTACAGGAAACTAATACACTGTGACATATGCATATGTTATAATGCAAAGAAAAGCAACAGCCTGAGAAGATGCACACCCTAATTGCTAACTGTGGCTTCCTCTGGGGAGGAGAAGGAGATGTTCGATTTTGCCCTGATTTATTTGGTATATGGGTTTTTAACAGTGCATATCTATGCATGTAGTACCTGTGTGTTTTCTAAAATAGCAATATAGACCAAATTAAAAGCATATCTAATTGGGACAGAAATTTAGGATCTCACTTCAGAAAAATCATCAGATAAATGTATCTTAGGGGGTGACAAGGCATCATTTGTTTTATAGAAAAGAGGCTCAGACCTACTGAGCACTGTTAGTTGCAACCATATTGAATGCCTCTCAAGAGGGAGATTGGCTTATTTACCCACTGACTTTTGTCCCTTATTGCTTGAGGGCTGTCACCAGATGTGTTAATTTCCCCTGAGCTTCCTGGCACAGCAGGCAAGAAAGCAGGAGTGATCAGGTCCTTGAGGTGGGGACCAGCAGTGCACAGGAGGATTGTCTGCTGTGGGGGCAGCTGGAGTCAATCGGGGGCCACGGGGACATAACGTGGGTGTGTTCACTATATTCTCTTATTTTCTGGTTTTTTATGCTCTGGTGTCTGGTGCCTTGTGGACTTAGGGAAGGACTGCCCCTCCCAGGGTTAGCTAATTCTTAAGAAGAGAGAGTAATCAACTGGCCTGTGAGCATACCTTTCGTGTGCAAACCAACCAATTCTGAGTCTATATCACCCATCTTCTTTTATCAGGTTTCTGTCTGTCCTCTGCTCTATCACCTATAGCCCAGAGCCTGCTGAAATTATTCAATTTCAGTTAGCTTAACTTTCTTTGCTCATTCCGTACTGTGAAAACCACAGTAAAGGCTTCAGCTGCATTTGCTCTCACAATTTGCCTGCCCATCTCAGCTCCTGTGGCCCTGTGTGGCCCTGTGTGGCATGCCGTACTTCCTGTTTCTAGCTGACCGTGAATATAACAAAAACTTATTTCATGGCAATTATTTTTGTGTCTCTGTGTCTTACCAAACACTGCAGGTGCAGTGTTTGCTTGAAACAAATTCTGGGTACATTTTAAAATAATGGGGCACAAAAAGCATCTGCTGTGTTGAGTAGTGGGTGGGGGTGGCTGGCTTTCCAAACAGAAAAGAGCCTTGGAGACTGGAGGAGCCCTCTTCACCAGCAGACGTGCAGTGCCACAGGCCAGGGAACAGTGTTTCCACCTCCCTGATAACCCCTCTTATCTGACAGCTCATTTTGCAGAGAGCTTCTCACGTGCCAGGCACTTTGATAGTCTGGAGATGCAATTGTGAGCCCATGTCCTGCCTGCATGGATCAACCCATCCATTGAGAGACAGACATTAAATGATCAAATCCAGTACAGAGTGAAAAGGGGTGTGCTTGGGGAGGAACAGTGTATTATGGGAGCACACGGCGAGGACATCCAATTCATTGAGGAGTCTCAGGGGAAGGCTTCCTGGGGGAGGTGGTGTCTAAGCTGAGACCTGAGCAATGGAAACAGGAGGAGGGGTCTATTTCAGGCAGAAGGATCAACACATATAAAGGTGTGGAGACAGAGTGGGTCTGGCACTGTCCAGAATTGAAAGAAGTTTAGCATGGCTAGAGCACTTCTGGCATTTAGGTGTTCTCTAAGGAGACTTTGAAGGGTATGATCCAGTTTGTGGCAAGTGGCCTGCAGAGGAGCAGGAGTGGGAGCAAAGGGGGCTGTTGCACGTGTCCTGGTAAAGAAGAGGGTGCCTGGGCTCAGTCACAGAGGGTCTAATGAGAAATGGATTGGTTCAAGAGCTGTTTAGGAGGAAAAATTTGCAAGACTTAGATGTATGGGGCAGAGGAAAGGTGGAATGAAGGTCAGGCCCAGATTTCTGGCTTGGGTATCTGGGTGGACAGTGCTACCTTTTAGCCAGATTGGAAACAGAAGGATGGGAATCCACAGGAGAGGGGATGAGATGGTGAATAAATTATAAAGTGGAGAACTGCTAGGTGACCCTGTGGTCCCTCCCTCTCTCCTTCACTCTTAGAAGTCTAACTGGGATAGGTGGATCACCTCACTTCCTGGTCCATGTCACTCCAAAGGGCTTCAAGGGTGGTCTTTCCAGAAGAATGCGGCTAAGTGATCAGCCTGGAGGCTGCACTCGATTCACACAAAGCTGGTGAATAGATCTTGTGGAAATGTGCAGCAGGAACAAAATTCTTGGAATTCTCGGGTCTGTTTGGGTGTTGTGGCTCCTGAGCACAGAAGTTGGAAAAAGGTCGTTGCTCTGAGGGCTGATTAGTCACTGCATTCGGTAAGGGCACACTCCTTTCTTCTTAAAAAAGTACCATTGAGGACTGCTGGTGTAAACACGGCAGCATAAACTCTGCATCCTCACCTTACCCTGGAAACTAGCAGAAAGCAACAAAGAAGATGGAAGACAAAATGCAAATTCCTTTTTCAGATAAATTAGGAGGCAGTCACCAAAATACTTGGGAACAGCTTAAGAAGCAGCCAGTTTCATGCAGGTGCAGTGTTGGAGGAAGTGAGAAAGAGTGGAAGAGGGAGCCGAAGTTGGCAGATCTCAGAAAGCACCAATGAAATATACCGGAAGGTGAGTGACACACCTGAGGAGCAGAATCACCATCCCCCCCCTTGTCTGCAAAAGAGGGTGTGGAAATGGGATGGGGGCAAGTTTAGTGGCTCAGAGGATCCAGCTGGACTATTGGGATTAGAAAAGCAGAGGACACTGTGATACATAAAGAGCCATGCTAACAAGCCATATTTGCAGGATGCAGCCTGGTCATGGGGTAGATGAGAAGAAGAAAGCATCTGCCTCATGAAAACCGGTTGATTTCAAATTCCACCGGGGTTCTACAGGAACCTCTTTCAATTGACTGGTCCAACTCATACAATAAAAACAGTCCAGCATCTATGCAGAGATACTGTGAGAAAAAAGGAGACAAAGAACAGCAATGTTTCTTAACAGATGAGGGCTGGCCACCTGAAAATATTACCTGGAAACAGTGGAATTTTGAGCAATCTTACCACAATGAATTTTTAAAACTTAAAATACCCTCTGTGAATAAATACCACAAAGCAGAAATGCAAGAACTCAAGAAAAAATGGTAAGATGGAAAGATGTGAAATATGAGCTGGCAAGAAGTAGGGAAAAGTGGAAAATAACAGAAAGGGTGAATAAATATTAGGTAAAACACAATAAGTCAAATAGAGTATAAAAACAAGAACAGTGAACAAAATGAAATGAAAATAGTTAGAAAGGATTAAAGAGAAGGTAAGAAACATATAAGAAAGATAAAGGAGAGCCACCATGTACGTAATTGAAGAGCCTAAAGAAAAAAGTAAAAATAAAGTCATGGAATGGAAGAAATATTTAATATTTAGCTCAAGAAAATTCTGATGAAATAAAAAGACTTGTGTTTACCTTTTCTAATAGGGCATATTGCATGCCAAGAAAAGCTGACCTGAAGCAGTCAACACTGATAGATCTTAGGAATGTTACTGGATGTTAAAGAAAAAGAAAGAATTCTTAGGGCAGCCAGGCAGGGTAAAAAATCAGTTTAATCTTAGATTTCCCTTAACCTTACAAAACAGTGGAGCAGAACCCATAAGCTATTCAAAGAAAGAAACTGTGAGCCAAGTATTTTCTATGTAGGCAACTTTACTTCATGTATGAATGCTGTAGAAAACAGTTTGAACATGCAAGAAATCAGAGAATATTGTTCCCATGTGAACTTCAGTCAACCAAGAAATAATGGGAAACTGGGTCCAAAGGGACAAGAGTGTGCATAGAATATATTTAACTGAATAACTAAGACCTGAACAAATGTGGGTATTAGAGTGATGGAATCGAATGTATACGCTTCCTATTGTACCAATGCGTATGACACAAATATAAACAATTGGAAGGGAGATGAAGGCAAAAGGTGGGAGAAAGAATTAATATGCTGTTTATCTCATTAATAATAGCAGAGAACTAAAGAATATCATTTAAAGCTGAGAAATATATAGAAATATAAACATATTTAATTGTCCAAAGATAAACATTTAAAAAGATAATACTAGTTATGAAAATTGAATGGTAGAGGAAAGGGAGGGGAAGGCGGGGGAAGAGGAAATAATTTTAATATTGTTCTTTTTAGGGGATTAAGAGCTACAGTCTAAAGAACCAGACAATTAAGGGCATATAATAATAAAGTAATAATTAGGACCCAAATCAAAATTTCCTAAATATTATAAGAAATATACACCAAAAGACAAAGTAAAAGTAAGTGAAAAGAAAACATAGTACAAGACTTCAAATATTATAAATATTGTTGATGAAAAGGTCAAACTGTAAGATATTTGAAGAGATTTATTCTGAGCCAAATATAAGTGACCAATGGCCTGTGACACAGCCCTCAGGAGATCCTGAGAACAGGTGATCAGACTACAACTTGGTTTTATACATTTTAAGGAGACATAAGACATCAATCAATACATTTAAGATGTACATTGCTTTGGTCCAGAAAGGAAGGACAACTGGCAGCGGGGGTTCCTGGGTCATAGGTAGATTCAAAGATTCTCTGATTGGTAATTGATTGAAAGAGTTAAGTTATTGTCTAAAGACTTAGAATCAATAGAAAAGAATGTCTGGGTTAAGATAAGGGCTTGTGGAGACCAAGGCTTTATCATGCAGTTGGAGCTTCTAGGTAGCTGGCTTGAGGAAATAGACTGTAAATGTTTCTTATCAGAAATAAAGAGGCTGTTCTAACAGTCTTAAGGTCTGTGTTGATGTCAATGCTGGTCAGCTGGGCCTAAATTTCAAAAGGGAGGACGGTATAATGAGGCATGTCTGGCTTCCTCTTCCCATCATGGCCTGAACCAGTTTTTCAGGTTAACTTTGGAAGGCCCTTGGCCAAAAGGAGGGGTCCATTCGGATGGTCAGGGGGCTTAGAATTTTATTTTGAATTTACAATACAGAAAATATACCATAAAATATTACAACAGAACTAAGACTAAACATGTATGGCATATCAAGTAATGTAAATTAGCTAAACCCACCTAATGAAAGAACACAGAGCTCTCTTGGTGGAAGTGTATGTGTGTGTGGGTGGGGGTGGCAAGTGCAGAGCACACAGAGTCATCTCCTAACCCCCCACCCCATGGTAGAACATGAAGGAATCCCCAGAGCAAGTTTAAGAACCATTGTTCTGTCCCATCTCTGGTAAGCAGGTGAGAGATTCCAGTTGCAATCCAGGTTTGGGGAGCACAGGTTGTCTAGAGGACCACACAACTTACAAGGAAAATATTCTCTAGGCTTTGTCTCCCTGCCCTGTGGCCCTGGAGGCCCTGGCTGAAGTGAGGGGGACATCAGAAGCATGACTCACCTGATTTCCCCACTGTTTATTTAGCTTGCTGGTCCCCACCCCACCCCTTCTTAAGCAGGGTGTCCAAGCAGGGCTTTGTGGCCCTGGGACATATAGGCTCACCTGCTGGCTTCACAGAAGCATGAATGCATGGAGTGTCAGGTGAGGGGGGAAGATATTTTAGCACGTGGGTGCCAGAGGCCAGAGGGGATTTTCTCTACCGTCTCCTCCCCTCCAGGTATGGGGGAGGGAAGGTGAGCTTAAGTGGTCCCTCCAGCAGCAGCTTCAGGTGGATGGAAAGTATCCATTGGCCCTGAGTCACCTTGTATTGGCATGTCCCACTGAGTCTTGGGGGATCAGCTCAGAGCTGCAAGGGAGGCTTTGGTTATCATGGTCTCACTGTTCAGGCCAAGGGGAGTGATTGCGTCTTCCGGTGGTGACTGGGCAGGGGCAGAAAACCCTCATTTCAACCCTCTTCTTTGAAAGCCACCCTCAAGGGCCTACATTGACTTACTGGGCAATGGTGGTGTGTGGGTCCTCTTGTGCAGCTGTGTTCTGCTACAGGTGCTTGACATGGACAGGAGGAGGAGGTTCAGGGGAGCCCACAGCTAAGTCAGTCCACCTCCACTGTCCACCAAGAGCTAGAATCACTGGGTATTAGGGGAAGTGAGGCCTCAAAGGCTATTTCATCCAACCCAACCCCTTGTAGATGAGGGAGCTGGTCCAGAGAGTGGGATCCACACACTGGCTTCCTGCAGCTGAGGTGTTTGGCAAAAGTGGGGCCAAGAGACATCAGTGCACCACTCATGGAGGCGCTAAGAGGGAGATGCTGGCCTCATGTCCAGGAGGCAGAAGGGGTTAGGACAGGGAAAGAACCAATGTGGAGGAACTGGAGGTAGGAGGGAGCCATGGGCACTTTTTACAGCTGGGCTGTAACTGAGATTTCCCATTTCCACTTCCTTTTGATTATTTTCTGATGTTCACGGTGCTGAGAAATGTGTTCGGTTCCTGCAGAAACTGCCACTGACTTAGAAGGGACTGAAAACACAGACAAATTAGGAAATTCATGAGGGGCGGCATTCCTCCAGGCCATGCCGTTGGAAGGAAGGGGAAGGTCAGATGGGTACTGAAGGAGGAAAGACTCTTTTGAGATTTTATTTTTTTGAGATGGAGTTTTGCTGCTGTCACCCAGGCTGGAGTGCAATGGTGCAATTTTGGCTCACTGCAACCTCCACCTCCCGGGTTCAAGCGGTTCTCCTGCCAGGTTCAAGTGATTCTCCCAAGTAGCTAGGATTACACGCATGCGCCACCACGCCCAGCTACTTTTTGTATTTTTAGTAGAGACAAAGTTTCGCCATGTTGGCCAGGTTCGTCTCAAACTCCTGACCTCAAGTGATCCACCCACCTTGGCCTCCCAAAGTGCTGGGATTACAGGCATGAGCCACCGCGCCCAGCCAGGAAATGCTCTTTTAATTGTAGAGGAAAGGGAACTCAGAGATGACCTGAATTAGGCCTTTTTGGCTGCATGTAGCAGGAGTACCCACAATCCACAGCTCAAGTGTAGAGTAAGAATGGGTTTCGTGGATGCTGCGCAGTCCCGAAGAGCCCCAGGCAGTGGCTACTGCTGTTCCTGGGCCAGGCTCAGAATTGGAACTGCAGCGCAGGATGCTGGGCAAGGCCTTTCCTCCTGTTTTCATCTCTGGTTTGTCTATGCAACTGTTTCCTTCTCTCTCCCTGCAGACTGGCTCTCAACAGAGTATGGCCCACTGATGTCATCTTTGGCTGGGTGGCAATGGGCCCCTGCTCTCTATTTCATGAGCAGGACAAGTCAGCCTTGCTGATTTATCACAAGCCCATGCTCCCAGGGCTGGGGTTGGGGGTGAGAATCTGTTGGCCCAGCATGGGTCAGGATCCAGGATGGCCCCATCAGCTTAGGTCATGGGTCGGGGTCCCTGGATAGATATGGCTCGGGTGGATTGTGGGGGATAGAGGTGGTACTTTTGAGAGAAAGCAGGGGGCTACTGAGGATGGACTTCACCTACATGTCCACTGCAGATCCCGGATAATCCCCTTTTGACACCCACAGGGGAGCTTCTCAGAAGAGCAAGCACATGCGGGGAAAAAAGTGGGATCTGGTTTGTTTTGTGGGTGTTGTTTCTTTGACACCTTTAAAATTCTGTTTACCCGTGTGCCTTTTCTTTGCATTCCAGCAAATTGCCTCACACTGCATATAGTATCAAAAATCTCTAAGGAATATCTGGTGGATTTAGTAAGTAAACTTAATTGGGGGAGTTTTTTTTGTGATTTGGACTAGATTGTCCATTCATTTTGTCAGTCACGTATCTGTTGATTCCCATTATGTACCAGGGCTCTGCCTGTAGGTCTGTCACATAAAGGCTCACAGGTATAGAGACTCCCAACTGCAGGCTTGCACTGCTCCAGACACTGTGTTCCTTCCCTTTTGTGGCTCATGATGCCCTAGAGCAGTGGCTCTTAAGCTTAAGCCCACATCAGAATTACCCAGAGTACTTCTTAAAACACAGGCTGCCCAGCCCCTGTTTCTGATTCCGTAATTCTGGTGTGGGGCCCTGAGAATTTGCATTTCTGACAAGTCCCCAGGTGATACTGATACTGCTGGTCCCATGTGAACTTCAGTCAACCAAGAAATAATGGGAAACTGGGGCCAAGGGGACAGGAGTGTGCATAGAATATATTTAACTGAATAACTAAGACCTGAACGTAGTCCAAGGACTGCATGTTGAGAAATCACTGCCCCTAGGGTGTGTCCTTGCTAACATGTGCAGAGCTGTTGCTGCCACATCTGTGTGCAACCGGCAGGGATGGCGAGAGAGAAAGGCCAGGGAGGCCAACTTCCTTTTAGCATGTGGGGCTGGCAAAAGTGGTTGGCTCTCATGACATAGTCAGGGACTTGGTCACGTGGTCACACCCTGTTGCTAAGGAGGCTGGCAAAGTCATCTCTAACTGGGTGGCCATGTGCTCTGGCAAAGGGTAAGGGCATGTGTGTGGGGACATCAAGAGATCTGCCAGAATGGGCCCATGGGATCACATGGAGACAAAAAGAGAAGGTCAGCTCTTGGTGATGGGGACAGACGTGAGAAAAGCCCCTTATGGTGCATGGTGACAGTGTTGTAATGGCAGTTTATTCAAAGGGAGAATAAGACAGAAGAGCATGGGTCTGCAGGCCTCAGCAGAGGCTGCCCTAGAAGGAAAAGCAAGCCAAGCTTGGAAACAGGAGCACAGTTGGCTGGAGTTGACATTTCCTTTCTTGAAGGCAGCCAGCTGTCCCTCCACTTGGGCTGTGCTCTTCTCTTTCTCTCATGAACTGAGCACCTCATTTGCTTACCATCCCCATTGTTTTGTGGGTTGAGCTGATGTATTTCTCAGATCTCAAGCTTTTCTTTCTACCCCGTCTCCCAGGCGTCTTGGCTCCGGAGAAGGCTGCGTGGCAAGAGGCGGCCAGTGATAGCGTTCTGCCTCTTGATGATCCTATCTGCGATGGCTGTCACCCGCTTTCCCCCACAGCGTCCATCCGCCGGCCCAGACCCTGGTCCCATGGAGCCTCAGGGGGTAACTGGCGCCCCTGCAACCCATATCCGGCAGGCTTTGAGCTCCAGCCGGAGGCAGCGGGCAAGAAACATGGGCTTCTGGAGAAGCCGTGCTTTGCCCAGGAACTCCATCTTGGTCTGTGCTGAGGAGCAAGGCCATAGAGCAAGAGTGGACAGAAGCAGGGAGTCCCCAGGAGGGGACCTCAGGCATCCAGGGAGGGTGAGGAGGGACATTACTTTGTCAGGACATCCAAGACTCAGTACTCAGCATGTTGTGCTCCTGAGGGAGGATGAGTTTGGAGATCCAGGAACCAAAGACCTGGGCCACCCCCAGCATGGCGGTCCCATCCAGGAGACACAGAGTGAGATGGTCACCCTGGTCAGTCCACTCCCAGGGAGCGACATGGCAGCTTTACCGGCTTGGAGAGCTACTTCTGGGCTGACACTCTGGCCCCATACAGCAGAAGGCAGGGATCTGCTGGGAGCTGAGAACAGAGCCTTGACTGGTGGGCAACAAGCAGAGGATCCCACCTCGGCCTCAGGGGCTCATCAGTGGCCTGGCTCTGTTAAGAAGCTGCAAGGGTCAGTATGGTGTGATGCTGAGACGCTGTTGAGCAGCTCGAGGACTGGTGGGCAGGCTCCCCCATGGCTGACAGACCACGATGTGCAGATGCTCCGGCTGTTGGCGCAGGGGGAGGTGGTGGACAAAGCCAGGGTCCCCGCCCATGGGCAGGTGCTACAGGTTGGCTTCTCCGCTGAGGCTGCCCTTCAGGACCTGTCCTCTCCCAGGCTCAGCCAACTCTGTTCCCAAGGGCTCTGTGGCCTGATCAAGAGGCCTGGGGACCTGCCTGAGGTCCTGTCCTTCCACGTAGATCGTGTGCTGGGGCTGCGCCGGAGCCTACCTGCTGTGGCCCGCCGCTTCCATAGCCCCCTCCTGCCCTACCGATACACAGACGGTGGAGCAAGGCCTGTCATCTGGTGGGCGCCCGATGTGCAGCACCTGAGCGACCCAGATGAGGATCAGAACTCTCTGGCCTTGGGCTGGCTGCAGTATCAGGCCCTGCTGGCACACAGCTGCAACTGGCCAGGCCAGGCCCCATGCCTGGGCATCCACCATACCGAGTGGGCACGCCTGGCGCTCTTCGACTTCCTGTTGCAGGTAGGTGGGGTTGGGCAGCAGGGGTAGAGAGCTGCGGAGGTAGGGGGTTCTGGGTGGAGAGGCCTGAATTGCCCACCTGAGGTTAGATGGTGACTCTCCCCCAAGTCTTGGTTTTTTGACCACCAAGCACCTGTTTTTGTAATTTTCCTGCCTCTGTTTATCCAGTGGTTACTGGAGCCAGCTCATCAGCTCACAAGAGCTGATGGCTAAAATTTGCAGGAATTTTGTGACCTAGTTGTGAAACACAGGCATTATTAAAAAATTAAGTTGTAGAAATAATAAATTATATTAGAAACAAAGGTAATAACTACTCAGAATGCATTATTTCCTAATTATATTACTATCATCTGTGCTTTTGCAGCTTCGTGTCTATATAATAAATGCTAGCTAATGGTGTGCCACTGCACATCTCTTGACAACTCCACATTTGGTCATGTTGGTAGCTTGAAATCCGTCAGGGTGTGAATATCTGTTTACACCATGGAAAGCAGCAAATGCTACAAATCAGGACTCCCCTCTACTCCTGGAGAGCTTGATTGTTGAACATTTATCAGCACACCACTGTTTATAACTATACATCTTTGACTCAACAAGGATTCAAGATGGTTGTATAATTTTTAAAAGAGAGGGAGAGGTGGAGATAGCGATGGAGAGAATGGGAGAGGAAAGGAGAAAGGGAGGATGCTTGGGCACTGAAGAATGAGAAGGAACAGTGCTGGCTGAGGTCCCTGAACTGTCAGGAGTTAACCCTGGAGTTGCTGGATCGAGGGGTAGTGTGGGAATCCCAGGGAAGGGGTTGTGTTGTCAGGGTACACGGGCTGACTGGGGGACTACAGGCACCAGCTATTTACTAACTTGTCTGTTAACAACCAGTGTGGCTGTTCCGGTGCCCATGAGCTGGATCTCAGCCATAGATACACATGTGTGGAAACATGGCCAGACAGAAACAAAGACAAAAAACAGATAAAGCTCAGTGAGGGTGGATGTGTGCACCAAATGCACATGGAACCAGCCCCCATTTCTGTAGAGACCCCTGTTGAAGAAAAGGGTCGTCAATGTCAGCCCTTAGGGTTACCTGCAGAGGTGAGTGGACCAATATGTGGTGTTTCGTCCACATGGGGTTGGGTTTCTATTTTAGAACATTCTTAGATAATATGTAATACTTCAGAGATTTACCATAAAAACCCAGCTTCCCTTGAAAAATTGGATGGTTTAGTAATACTGGTCCTTCATTCCCATATAGCAGGAAGCAGCCTGAGCTGAGCATCTGCTGCCCCCTTTGGAGGTTGCCATACTCTCCTTTTGGCCACAGGCTCTACCTCTTTATTGTCCGACACTCACCTACTGTCCTCCTGGCCTCTTGAATGTTACCCCAGTCTGCCTGCAGATAAGTCTGTTTCCAGTCACGGGACTAGCTGATCTCTTGTCGTCCTCCCAGCTCCTCCAATCTATGTCCCCGTGGCTGCTTTGTGGAAGGAGGAGCTATGGACCCTGATGGTCAAGAGCGTGGGCCTTGGCATCAGACCAACCTGGGTTTGAACTCCCACCCCCAGGCCACTTCCCACTGTGTACCCCTGGGCAGATTACCTAGCCTCTCTCAGCTCTACTTTTCTCACCCCAAAATGGGGTTGTGCACCCCAACCTCATCCCCTTGAGCCTGACCATTTAGTACATGGTAGCTCCTGGCTGCTGGCACCTGCATCTGCAGGCTTGCTCTGCTTGCTGCACTGGAAGTGCTGGGGAATGAGTACCCTCCAGGTAGTGTGGCCAACCATGCAGGTTGGGAAGGAGGGGTTTCCCAGATCATAGGACTTTCAGTGCTGAAGCTGGGACAGTTGTGGGCAAACAAGGAAGGTTGGTCATGCTGCCCCCAGGAGCAGCCTGCAACTGTGACTGAGGAGAGTAGGTGTATAGATGCCCTGTATGCGTATTCTACACACCTCTCAGTTAAATTAGCAGGATTGGAGCCCAGTTATTCACAGTGGTAATTGCTGTCTCTCTTCCCCCACTCTACTTGTGTTTCTTGGAGTTAGCACACAAGTAAACTGCTCTCAGTTGAATTCTGGTCTGTCCTCTGGGGATCCCAGCCTTCGTCAGATAATAACATTGATCACGCATAGTTTCTGGATGCAAGATCATTCATGTAATGTACTTAGTACAGTGCCTGGCGGGTGGCACATACTCAGTAAGAAGCAGGTACCATCCCACTTTACAGGAATTAACTCATCCACTCTTCATGGCAACCTATGAGTGAGATACTACATTTAATCCTATTTTAAAGTTGAGAAATTGAGGCCCAGAGAAATTAGGTTACTTGCCCAAGGTGGCAGCTGGTGGGCTGAGAAGCAGCCTGGATGGTCTGACTCTAGAGCTCACTCTCTGAATCACAGTCATTCAGCTGTCCATGAACGAGGGCAGGAAAAGGGGATGCCTGTAGGGGTGTCCTGGGGCCTTGATCTCTGAGGCACAGCTCCTTGCAAAGCCCCAGTCCAGCTGATGTGCTTGCAGCTGCTCTCTGCTCCACACAGAGCCCCTCTGTTCACCTCTCAGGGTTGCAGCGTGGGACTCTTCCTCAGCTGCCAACCCCTGCTGTGGGGACAAGTCTCTGTAGCCAAAGCATACACAGGTTGGTTATATGGGCAGACATGACTCGGCTGGGCTCATGCCACCTCTTCCCTGGTTTGCTGAATGCCAGTCAAGTCAAGCACCCCCCCGTCTGGCTAATGCCACCTTCTTAGAAACCATTGGCAAGGCAGAGAGGCAGGGCTGTAGAACGTGGGTTTTCCTGCACAGGAACCTTCTGACCAGGGGCTGGGTACAAACTGCATACAGCCCACTCTTGAGTAGGTCTGCTTGCTCCTTTGGTTTTATCCTGTATAAACCCTTGTTTTTCTGTGTACATCACCACATCCCATTTATGTAGGCACAAAACACAAGCACTGCACACATACACATCTCTTATACACCCCATAAAGCATACCTATGCTTCACAAATCCCATATAACACTCTGTATTAGTTAGTGATTGCTGAAATAACACTGTGTAACAAGCCTCCAAAACTCAATGGCTTAAAACACCAGCTCTTTATTCTTGCTCCAGGATCTGTGGGTCAATTGGATTCAACTGAGGTGGAAAAAAAGGAAAAAAGTAAACAGCCATGTTATGAACTGCCTATGGGGAGAAGAGACATCTAGGAGGACCCTAGCAACCCTGAGGACCTCAGTCCTCCGACTGCAAGCGATGGTGTCAGCTGGCAACCTGAATAGCTTAAGAGAGGACCCTGAGCTAGAGTGAGATCCAGCCCTGGTCCATACCTTGATTGTAGCCTGGGGAAACCCTGAGCTGAGAACCTAGCAAAACTGTAATAGGCTCCTGACCCACAGAAACTGTGAAATCATAGATGTGTTCTTTTAAGCCACTGAGTTCATGGTAATTTATTACACAGCAATAGAAGACTAACACATGAGGCAAGGGTGGTTTCCAAGGTGCAAAAAATTAAGAGCATGCTCACTCTTGGGTGCTGACCCTGCGATTGCACAACACTAAAAGTCAGTACCTCAAACCAGGCAGCGACTCAGGGCAGACCTCCTTATGCTGCTTCAGTGGAAGAAGTGGCCAAAGAACCTAAGTCAAAATCTGGGGGATCGAAGTCCTCTGCTATGTCTTCAGACAGGTCCCTGGCTGAAAATGGAGTGATGGCCGAGGAGAAGCCAACTCCCCAGATGAACGGGACCCCAGGTGATGACAGGGCTCCCAGCCACTCTGAAAGTGCCTTGAATAATGACTCTAAAATGTGCAATACAAATCCTCATTCAAATGCACTAAGTACAGACAGCCCTTGCCACACAGAAGCTGCTCTGGAGGCAGCTGTCTTAAATAAAGAAGAGTAAACTTACTTTTTATAGAGAGTGAAGGATGCTGGAAGGGTAAGGTATTTAGGAATATCTGGAGAGAAAGAACCTGCAGTTATGTACATTTTGTCCTTTCTGTAAGAGAAAAATGAGGACTTTGGAAATTCAGATCCCTCTTTGATATCAGAGATTTAAATGATACATTTTTAATTTTAACCAGTTATAGTCAAAATGCTACAATAAAACAAAAAAGAGAAAGAAAATGAAGAGCATTTGACTCCCACTCTTAAAATGAAGTACACATAAGCTTTAAACTGGTTATGACAAAAGCCTATAGTTGTGTTTCTTGAAGTATAAAGAAAACAAATTTTGGCAGTCTTTAAGTATATATTGCTTAAAATATAATTTGTAGCATTTGGCACCATATGTATGCCATTATATTTGATTTTGCATTACTGTTTCACAATGAAGCTTTCTTTAAGACTTTGATTTTTATGATTATGAAAGAAATAAGGAACAACCACAGTTTTTCTTTCTTAAATTTCATCACTGTTGATGTGGTTCTTTTGTGTTAAAAAAAGTGCAACTATCAAAACTAAAAAATTATAGAGTAATATTGCCGTTCTGCTGATTTTAAATATACATCATACATACTTTACGAGCAAGTTAAATAGAGATAAAGTTGAAATCATAGAAGATGCAAATGACCTTTCAAAATCAACACAATGTGTTCTGAAACTTTTCGTGACTCACACCATGCATCTGTGATCAATGAACTATGTGGTTTTGAATTGGATGTAGACCTTTAATACTACTACTTGAGCTAAACTTCTGCATGGTTCGTAATTTTTGAAGTGTGTGGTTAATATTGTGCATGTTATCATCCTTTCTTCCATTCTTATCAGTATGTGCCCATTTGCAAAACAAAAATACTAATAATCAGTAATAGTCCTAGAAAAGATGTTAATTCTGTTTAGTCATTGACTGATATTGCGCTAACCTTGAAATTTTATGATTATTGACCTCTGTTGCATTTATTCTAAAGCCCCCCAAAAATTATCTAGCCATTTCTAATATCAACATTACACTGGTGTATTCACTGCTGTATGCATTATTGTTCTTTGTTGCTGTTTTATGCTTTCATATTAGCAAATATGAAATTCTGCGAAAAAAAACTCTTTGATCTTAAAAAAAAAAAATCCCCCATTCTGTAGCAGGAAACAAATTGCTTGTTCTTGAGAACTTTCCCATCAAGAATTTAGTAGAAGCAGGTATACTTCTATCATTTTGATGTTTTTGTTAATGTTTCCAAACAATGTACTTTGAAATCAGAATCACTTCTTATCATTTTTATATACTTCTGATGCTCTTCATCACATTAGTGATCAGAAATGAGGTGTAATTCCCCAACCCCTGCCCACGAGGACTAAGTAGGATCTTACTGTAAGTTGAAGGGAGTTCGGCCCTGACACATGGATTGTGCAAGAATGAACTGCTGTTGGGTTTGATTGACTGTCGATGGATTGTGGTGTGGTGTATCTGAAGGCTATTGAATGCAACTTACAATGCTTAATAAACATCTTTATTCTTTTAGTATAAAAAAAAAGAAAGTACCTCTTTTGATTTTTTTTTTTTTTGGTTTCATCTTAGTCCTGCCTCTGTTTAAAAGCGTTTTAAAACAAAAGACAAAAATACTATCCATATTCTTTGCCCCATTTTCTTCTCTTTTTTTAAACATCTATTTTTCTTGCTACCAGCACAATCTGCCACCAGGTAGTTTTTTTTTTTTTTTTTTTTTTTTTTGAGATGGAGTCTGACTCTGTCGCCCAGGCTGGAGTACAATGGCGCAATCTTGGCTCATTGCAACCTCCACCTCCCAGGTTCAAGTGATTCTCCTGCCTCAGCCTCCTGAGTAGCTGTGATTACAGGCACCCACCACCACACCTGGCTCATTTTTGTATTTTTAGTAGAGACACGGTTTTGCCATTTTGGCCAGGCTGGTCTTGAACTCCTGACCACAGGTGATCCGCCTGCTTCGGCCTCCCAAAGTGCTGGAATTACAGGCATGAGCCACTGTGCCTAGCCTAGGTAGGTTTTATTTATTTATTTTTTAAACTTGTATGTTCAGGGGTACATGTGCAGGTTTGTTATACAGGTAAATTTTGTGTCATGGGTGTCTAGTGTACAGATGATTTTGTCACCCAGGTTATAAGCATAGTACTCGATAGGTAGTTTTTCGATCCTCTCCCTCCACCTTCAAGTAGGCCCCTGTGACTGTTGTTCCCTTCTTTGTGTGGCCCCTGTGATTCCTTTCTTTGTGTCCATGTGTATTCAGTGCTTAGCTCCCACTTATAAGTGAGAACATGTGGTATTTGGTTTTCTGTTCCTGAGTTAGTTTGCTTGGGATTATGGCCTCCAGCTCCATCCATGTTCTTTGCCCTATTTTCTGTTGGGTTGTTGGTCTTTTTCTTAATGATTTTAAGAGCTTTTTACAGATTAAGGAACTTAGCCCTTTGTTTTCCATTGTAGTATATAATATTTCCCTTAGATTCAATTGTAATTAAGCTTTGTTTATAGTCTTTTTGCAGTGCAGAAAGTTTTAAAAATGTACATTGTTAAAATGACCAGGATTTTCTCTGATTTTTAGGTTCATGTGTTATATTTTAAAAGGCTATTCTCATTTCAGCGTTATTTTTTTAAATTCTCTCCTGTTTTTGATATATCTTTGATCCATCTGGAAGTTATTTTCGAGTAAGGGATAAGGTATAAAACAACTATTTTTTTTTCAGATGGCAACCCAAATGTCTCAGTGACATTTGTTGAATAATCAATCTTTCCCTCAACTTGAAAGGCTACCTTTACCATAGAGCCAATTTCCATAAGTATATAGGTCTATTTCTGGACTCTTCTGTTCCAGGAAAGGGTCTATTTATATGCCAGAGTCACACTGTTTGAATTACTGAGCTTTATATTTTATGTTAATAACTAGTAGGACTTGGTCTTTCTCACTGCTCTTTTTTAGAATTTTCTTGATATTCTTGTGTACTTTTTTGCTTGTTCCTTCCCCTTCCCAAACCCTTTTGGGATTTTCTTGAAATCAAATCAAGTTTTTGTGGATTAATATAGAGAGCATTTACATCCTGAAATACAGTCACTCTAGCCGAGAACAGGTTATGCCTCTCCATCCGTTCACGTTCCTCAGAAGCATTTTGATGTTTTCTTCAGCTGGGTCTTCACTTTCAGGTTGGGTTATTCCTTGGTATTTTACCTTCTTGTGGCCGTTGGAAATGGGATCTTTTTTATTTTATTTTATTTTTTTATTTTTTATTATTATACTTGAAGTTTTAGGGTACATTTGCACAATGTGCAGGTTAGTTACATATGTATACATGTGACATGCTGGTGTGCTGCACCCACTAACTCGTCATCTAGCATTAGGTATATCTCCCAATGCTATCCCTCCCCCCCACCCCACAACAGTCCCCAGAGTGTGATGTTCCCCTTCCTGTGTCCTTGTGTTCTCATTGTTCAATTCCCACCTATGAGTGAGAATATGCGGTGTTTGGTTTTTTGTTCTTGCGATAGTTTACTGAGAATGATGATTTCCAATTTCATCCATGTCCCTACAAAGGACATGAACTCATCATTTTTTATGGCTGCATAGTGTTCCATGGTGTATATATGCCACATTTTCTTAATCCAGTCTATCATTGTTGGACATTTGGGTTGGTTCTAAGTCTTTGCTATTGTGAATAGTGCCGCAATAAACATACATGTGCATGTGTCTTTATAGCAGCATGATTTATAGTCCTTTGGATATATACCCAGTAATGGGATGGCTGGGTCAAATGGTATTTCTAGTTCTAGATCCCTGAGGAATCGTCACACTGACTTCCACAATGGTTGAACTAGTTTACAGTCCCACCAACAGTGTAAAAGTGTTCCTATTTCTCCACAACCTCTCCAGCACCCGTTGTTTCCTGACTTTTTAATGATTGCCATTCTAACTGGTGTGAGATGATATCTCATTGTGGTTTTGATTTGCATTTCTCTGATGGCCATTGATGGTGAGCATTTTTTCATGTGTTTTTTGGCTGCATAAATGTCTTCTTTTGAGAAATGTCTAGGGATCTTTTATTTCATTACATGCTCTGGCTGGTAGCTCTTTGTCCATAAGAAGGCTATTTCTTCTGCATATTAACTTTGCCACCATCCACCTTCTGACTTCATCTTGCTTTTAACAGTTGCTCAGTTTTTCCTCTTGGGCTTCCCCTGCATACCATCATTTCATCTGTAACAAATGGGATTCTGTCTTTTCATTTCCTCTTTCTTACTCTTACCTCATTACATTTGCTGGTGTCACAGAGCAATGGTAAATATTAATGGAATGATAGACATGACATGTTTCTAACAGATTTGCGATGAACTATTCATTATTCTTGCTTTATTAAGAGTTTTTCAGGCCAGGTGCAGGGGCTCATGCCTGTAATCCCAGCACTTTCCATCCTGAAGGCCCCAGGCCCGTGACTGTTCCCAGTGTGGGGAAGCGTCTCTGTGCTGGGGGCATGGGCCACCAGGGACAGCAGGTTGCTCTTCTGGAGTCTATGAGACCCAGATCAGGCACTGCTTGAGGAAACCATCTTGGCCCCAGAGACATGACATGTTTCTTACA
Source organism: Pan troglodytes (assembly GCF_028858775.2). Lineage (NCBI taxonomy): Eukaryota > Metazoa > Chordata > Mammalia > Primates > Hominidae > Pan > Pan troglodytes. The sequence goes on from NC_086015.1 coordinate 47,048,809, forward strand.
GATTCGGGACAATTTCTAGTGTTTCACCATTAAACACCATGCTGGCTTTTGACTGAAAATAGGATGAATTATTCATTATTCCTACTTATTGAGAGTTTTCAGGTCAGGCGCAGTGGCTTATAACTGTAATCCCAGCAGTTTGAGTGGGCCAGGTGGGAGGATTGCTTGAGCCCAGGAGCTCAAGACCAGCCTGGGCAATATAGGGAAACCTTGTCCCTACAAAAAAAAAAAAAAAAATTAAAACTTAGCCAAGCAAAGTGGCATGCACCTGTAGTCCCAGCTCCTCAGGAGGCTGAGGGGGAAGGATCTCTTGGGCTCAGGAGGTGGAGGTTGCAGTGAGCTGTGATCATGCCACTGCACTCCAGCCTGGCGACAGAGCCAGACCCTGTCTCAAAAGAAAACAAAAGCAAAAAAGAGTTTCATTGTCAGGAATGGATGTGTAATTTTTTCGAATGCCTTTTGGGTATCTGTGGGAGAAGTCACCATATTTTCCCCCCTAATTATTAAAGTGGGACATTTTGTGACAGTGTTGCAATGGTGATTCTTCTTAGCTTTCTTGGCCAGAACCTACTTTGCTGTGGTGGATTCATCTTTTAATGGCTGCTGGGTTTTGCGTTGATGTTTAAAATTTAGGAGGCTCCACAGATGGTCTTTTTAGATAAGCTATAGTCCTTCTCAATCCAGCTCCTCAAAGCCCATCAGCTGGTCTATTCGCCGGCTTCCGAAGATGGTGCTGAGGCTTCTGGCCTTGGGCTTGGGGCAGATGAAGCAGTCTAGGTGTTCCCTCCCTGGAGCTTCCAGGGAAGATGCCATGTATGTGGAAAGGCAAGGAGCACAGCAAGGTGAGTCCTTAGAGGAGAGTGAGAGTCAGTGCCGAGTAACTCCCTCCTCTTTCACACTCTGACCTCCCCAAAGCCTCACCAAATTCTTCAACAGCCAGCCAGCCAGTATGGGAGCAGCCTGCCACCCTCCTTGGAGAGAGGTATTGGGGTATGGGAAGGGGAGTTGGCTCTCCTCCTGCCTCCAACTATGCTGCAACTCTCTGACCCCCAGGCAGTGAGCCTGCCTAGTCAGCAGCCACCCTTTCCACCGTGAAGGTCCCAGGCCTGTGACTGCTCCCAGTTTGGGGAAGTGTCTCTGCGCTAGGGGCATGGGCCACCAGAGACAGCAGGTGGCTCTTCTGGACTCTACCAGACCCAGATCAGGCACTGCTTGAGGAGTCTTGGCCCAAGAGCCTTCACTCCGGACCTTCCCACCCCCACAGCTGGACCTGGTATCCCTTCTTGGCAGACTGCAGTATCTTTTCCCATCCAGATGTCCTGTTTGGGAAGTCACAGAGGCAGTGACCCTACTATATCCTTCATGCTGGCAGCCAGTCATGCACTTCAATTTGTTCTTGCATCCAAAAACCTTCAACTAAGTCTCTGGTTATGATAAACATGTTCTGGGGACTGGATCACATTACTCAGCCTCTGTGACTCATTATTCAGCCTCATCTTTGAAATGGGAACAATAACAGTATCTATCTCTTGGCTGCTAGCAGGGGTCAAATGACTTGTGATATGTAAAGCACTAAGGATAATACCTGGCACAGAGTAAGGGCATTACAATGGCTTAACTAAAATTAAACAAAAACTTCAGTCCACATGATTATGTAACACTGCCAGAAAACCCAAACTCTAAAGGATTATCATTTTTTCTTGGTATCTCTTCATTTTTTCAAAAAGGGGAAAAAAATCAAATCTTGAAGGAATATGGGAATGAAAGGTAAGCTTGGTCTTGTTTGGCTGCTAGTCTGCTACTGTTTAAACCTAATTTCTCTTCTGTAGAAAAAACCAACCAGACAGTGTGGCAGAATAATCACACTGGCAAGTGTGCCAGCCAAGCCCTCACTGTGAAACATTCAAATGGGTGTAGATTCTGGGAAGCCAGCACTGCACGCATCATATGGGCCAGTATTTCTTGTAGCTTCCTCTGGAAATAAACGCTGCTGCAAGTTTAAATCTGCACAGAATGGCCTTGAGACGGGAGCAGGGAGGGTTTGGTGGGAGCAAGGGGGTTTGGCTGGCCATGCAGCAGGTGTGAAGCAAAATCCAGGGCAGTTATTGCATTTTGGGCTTGCTAGAGCTGCCCTGACATTTGCTCTCCTGGCCCAAGAGAATTCAGCTGGTGAGTTTCTGTCTCACAGATATGTCGCACTCCAAACACTAGGCTTATGTGTGGAAGAGATGCTAGACCCACATCATAACTTACTTTATGTCAGACTCTGGTTCTCAGGCCTGTAGTGCTGGGTGAGTGGGGGGTGAGGACAGTGCTTTTTAGGAGGGAACCACTGGCCTGTCCCCTCCAGGGCCAGAGACTTCTGGGAACTCTCCATAACAACCGCCTCCTGCTTTACATCCTGTGTGGTCCTCAACATGGCCCCATGGGAGTATCACCTCCCCATTTTGTTGATGAGAAAACTGAGGCACAGCAAGATTAGTAATTTCCTCAATTCGCATAGCCAGGACATAGTGGAGGCAGGATTCATCCCTAAATTCATCTGGACTTCAAACTGGGGGTCACAAACTAAACCGTGGCCCACAATGCAGCCAAATTCACTCCTCGCCTTTTTGTAGAATGGTTTAGAATGATTTTAGCACTTTTAAGTGGTTGAAAAAATTGAAAATATAATATTGTGGGACATCTAAATTTACATGAAATTCAATTTCAGTGCACATAAGGTTTTATTGGTGTTGGGATGATCACACCCAACACGAGGCCGTGGGAGCTACAAAGTCCGGCGGAGTCAAAGGAACGAGAAAAGACAAGTTAAGAGTGCATAAGGTGGGTCCAGGGGGCCAACGCTAGTATGGAGGCTGTGAAGGCCCCAAGCTCTGGGAGCCCACATTATTTATTGGTGATCAAACAAAGAAGCAGGTGGTGAGGACATTGAGGATGTGGGGGTAAACAGGTGAGGGTGTGAGGATGTGGGCGTAGAAAGGTAGCGGTGCATCAAGTGTAGCTGTGATGGTTTAGCATTTTCTTTGACACATATAGAATATGCTCTGCTGCTTGAGATAATGGAGAGCATGTTTACTAGCCTGGGAGAGCAACCAACAAATCTGTGCACATTCCAGAGGCTACAGGGGTTTTATGCCCTGGGCCCTGGATTCTATCCAAGCCATGAGGGGTTTTATGCCCTGAGCTTAGATTTGTGGTGTGGCAGGGCAGCCTTCCACCCTTTGGCACAGAGCTTGGTGTTCCAAAGGCCATGAGGGGTTTTAGACCCTGGACCCTGGACATCTTCCAAGACTCTTTTATATTATGACAGACAAGCCAGTCCTGCCTCAGCTCTTCTACCAACATATTGGAATATAGCCATGCCTATTTGTTTATGTATTATCTATAATATATAAGATATGCACTACAGTAGCAGACTTAAGTAGTTATGACAGAGACTGTATGGCCTCCAAAGCCTAAAATATTTACTCTCTGGTCCTTTATAGAGAAGTTTTCTGATCTCTGCACTAAACCACTGTGTTGGTAGCCTCTGGTGGCTCTTGCTAAGGATGGGGTGCATATGAAAGCATGGAGTAGGCTCATATATGGGTGGTGTTATGGTTTGACTGTGTCCCCACCCAAAATCTCATCTTGAATTGTAATCCCCATAATCCCTACGTGTCAAGGAAGAGACCAGGTGGAGGTAATTGAATCATGGGGGTTGGTTTCCTCAATGCTATTCTCGTGATAGTGAGTTCTCATGAGATCTGATGGTTTTATAAGTGCCTGGTAGTTCCTCCTGCATTCATTCTCCTTCCTGCCACCTTGTGAAGAAGGTTCCTTGCTTTCCCTTCATCTTCTGCCATAATTGTAGATTTCCTGAGGCCTCTTCAGCCATGCAGAACAGTGAGTCAATTAAATCTCTTTCCTTATGAATTCCTCAGTCTTGGGCAGCTGTTTATAGCAGTATGAAAATGGACTAATACAGTAAATTGGTACCACAAAGAGTGGGGTGCTGCTATAAAGGTACCTAAAAATGTGGAAGTGACTTTGGAACTGGGAAACAGGCAGATGTTGGAACAGGCAGAGTTTGGAGGGCTCAGAAGAAGACAGGGAGATGTGGGAAAGTTTGGAACTTCCTAGAAACTTGTTGAATCGCTTTGAACAAAATGTTGATAGTGATATGGACAATGAAGTCCAGGCTGAAGTGGACTCAGATGAAGATGAGAACTAGTTGGGAACTGGAATAAAGGTGATTATTGCTATGCTTTAGCAAAGAAACTGGTGGCATTTTGCCCCTGCCCTAGAGATCTGTGGAACTTTGAACTTGAGAGAGATGATTTAAGGTATCTGGCAGAAGAAATTTCTAAGCAGCAAAGCATTCAAGATGTGACCTAGATACTCTTAGAAACATTCAGTTTTATGCATTCACAGAGATGGTTTGGAATTGGAACTTATAATTAAGATGGAATCAGAGCATAAAAGTTTGGAAAATTTGCATCATGATGATGTGGTAGAAATGAAAAACCTATTTTCTGGAGGGAAATTCAAGCTGGCTGCAGAAATTTGTTTAAGTAATGAGGAGCCAAATGTCAATGCCAAGACAATGGAGAAAATGTTTCCAGGGCATGTCAGAGGTCTTCATGGCAACCATCTCATCACAGGTCCAAAGGCCTGGGAGGAGGAAATGGTTGTGTGGGCCAGGCCCAGGATCTTGCTGCTTTGTGCAGTCTTAGGACTTGGTGCCCTCCATCCCAGCTGCACCAAAAAGGGGCCAAAGTACAGCTCAAGCCATTGCTTCAGAGGGTACAAGCCCCAAACCTTCTTGGCCTCCACGTGGTGTTGCACCTGTGGCTGCACAGAAGACAAGAATTGAGCTTTGGAAACCTTCACCTGTATTTCAGAGGATGTATGGAAACACCTGGACGTCCAGGCAGAAGTCTGCTGAAGGGGTGGAACCCTCATGGAGAACCTTTGCTAGGGCAATGTGGAAGGGAAATGTGGAGTCAGAGCCCCCACACAGAGTTACCAGTGGGGCTGCCTGATGGAGCTGTGAGAAGAGGGCCATCATCCTCCAGACCCCAGAATGGTAGACACACTGACAGCTTGCACTGTGCACCTGGAAAAGCTGCAGACACTCAATGCTAGCCGGTGAGAGCAGTCAGGAGGGGGTCTCTACCCTGCAAAGCTACAGGGCCAGAGCTGCCCAAGACTGTGGGAGCCCATCTCTTGCATCAGCATGAGAATGGACTAATACAGGTGGGATGATACTAGCTTTAGTGATTTAAAATGAACTCTCTAACCCTGTCCTAGCCAACATTTTTATTAGTAGCCTGAATGAGGACATCTGGGCTGTAGGGGACCCAGCCAGTCTCTCTGTAGTCGTTCCTCACAGAGCCCTGATTTGATTCACCTTCCACCTATTCCTGGATTCAGAGGCAATGGGTTCAAGGATCAGTGCATTAACGTCTTCCACTGATTGCTGTTGGTCCACTGATTGCTATTGGCCTCTTAATTCGGCTGAAGGGAAGACCTTCTATTCCATGGTTGTTGAGGGGAGAGGTTCCTTCTCTCTCTCCCCTTCTCTCATACTCTTCTTCTCTCTTTCCTGCTGGACAGGAACAAGGAAACATATTCCCACAGCAACTACCTGCAGGCATCCTAAGACAACACTGGGATGCTGTTAACATTGTGGGTGGTAACGTGGAGGGCAGAAAGCAACCCAAGTCCTTATCATGATAATATGGAGCTGCTAAATCCACCCAACCTGCCCTTCCTCAAGACTTCCTTCTGTAGATAATCTCAATCTTCCTTATGGTTTAAGCCATTTGGAGTCAGGTTTTTCTGTTACTTGTGGCTGAAAACACTCCCATTGGTATAGTAGCTTACTGGTCTGGCTGGCACATAACCTAAAATTGGCAGGGGAAGGAAAAACAAATGAATGTGACAGCAAAACCATCCAAAAAAGATTCAATGGGTTGCAATGAAAGATTAAAGGAGGAAATGGAATAGTGTTAAATGCAAAGTCTACTGAGGGCCTGTGAGTCAGTGGTATAAAGGCAGGTTAATGAAGCCCTGGCTGAATGGACACATATGAGACAGAGACTTGCTAGTTTTAGACATGCACAATAGGTGTCAACAATATGATAAGATTGGTGGAGATGCTAATTCAGTCTTAGCATCTGGAATCAGGGAGGCGATGTTTCTGTGCTACTCCGTAACTTGATTCTCAGCTGTTGTGTCCAGTGCTAGGTACTAAAGTATGATAAGAATATTGACCAACAAGAGCCTGGACATGTGACAGCAATAGAGACCATGAGGGGTTTCTATCTAGATTTGAGTTCCCCAAAAAGGGACTCTGAGACTAGAATTTGAATAGAGCAATTTATCTGGGAGGTGGTCCTAGGAAACCTGGTGAGCAAATGGGGAAGTGAAGCAGGGAAGGAAGAAAAGCTAATGAAGGGTACAGTAAAGAGCAGGCTGCCACCATGGGCAAGTGAGGCTGAACCCAGATGAGGGCCCTTGACAGACTGTGTAGAACACTGCTGTGGGGTATCATTCCCCTGGGAGGTGAGGGGCTATGATACTTGTACACTAACTGCCATAAGTCATTGTTTGAAGCTTGTTCCTGGGGGCATTTATTTTCCAGCACATTTGCCTGCTGCGTGGGTGGGTCAAGCCTGTTATGGGCGAGAGTACCTCTACATATGGGGACTGTATGGTTGGGACCTTCTGTAGGTGAGCCCTAGGTTCATGGATGGAGAGCATCAAAAGCATCTACCATAGTTTCAGAACCCAAGTGTGTTTAACCTGGATGAAGGAAAATTCAGGGGGCGCATCACTTGGAGGGAGTTTGATTCCAAGCAACAGAGACTAACTCTGGTTAACATAAGCAAGAAAAGAATCTACATTTGGTAAGACATTAAGGGCTTCAAGGAATGGAAGAAAAAGGCCTGGGAAGCCTGAAGAGTCAGGGGAAGGATGGAGGGTATATGGTTAGGGGAGCTTGGACCCCATCCTCACTTCATGGCTGGGTGTGCAGGGTACTTGGATTGTTGATGCCACCAGACTGTATCTAGCAGGGAAGATTGATTCTCTTACAGGAAAACCAGGAACTCTAATGAGTGGTGTGCATGCCAATGTGTTTAGAGGGAAATTTCTAATGTCTGCAACTTACTTTGAAATGCATAAAAAATAAGAGATAAGATGACTTAATGGATAGATATAGAGATGTATCAATAGTTAGATATGTCATAAAGTAAGTATGATAAAATATTCATGGTAGAATTTTAGTAATGGGTATGTGGATATTCACCATAAAATTATTTCAAATTTGCTGTTTGAAATTTTTTATAATAGGGTATTAGAGGAAAGAAGAAAAATTGAATATTGGTTACCCAAAGTTCAGGAGGCCAAAGCAGTAAAGAGGGTCCTCCTCAGGAAGTCTTGCTAATTGGCTTATTGCATGAACAGGGCTGTGGTTCTTTGCCAAGCTGGACCAATCTTCTGGGCTTTGTGCATTGGCCTCTGGGCTAAACTTGTTTTTTTACTAGAATCAGTGGATATATTTAATCCATTTGGTCTACTGGCCTCAGCCTATCTAGACCTGAGATGTGCTTTCTCCATGTTTAACTGTATAAAACAGAGAAAATAATGTTTGGGGACAGTACTTGGGACTATTGAATGCTGTCTCATTTCTTAACATCTGGTTTTGTGAGATTAGTTGGTGACTAGAACTGTAGTTATTTTCTTGGTAGTTGCACTGGGATTACCATTAACATCTTGATTTATAACAATCTAGGTCAGATTACCAGCAATTTAATTTCAATAGTGTAAAAAGACTTTCTTTCTATATAAATCTCTCCCCCCCACTTTTATGCTATTCTTGTCACAAATTACATCTTTATACATTTTCTGCCCATCAGTATAGATTATAATTATTGCTTTAAGCTGTTTTTTTTAAATCAGAGGGGAAAAAAAGAAGTCCAGACCAAAAAAAAAAAATACATTTATACTGTCTTTTATGTTTATCTATGTAGTTACCTTGAACAGAGCTTTTTAGTTCTTGACATTAATTCAAGTTACTACTTAGTGTCCTTTCATTCAACCTGAAGTCCTCCTTTTAGTATTTCTTGTAGAAGAAGCCTGCTGACAATAAACTCTGTTTTTGTTGTTCTGTTAATGTCTTCATTTCTCCTTAATTTTTGAAGGATAGTTTTGCTGTATATAAAATTCTTGGTTGACAGGCTCTCTTTTTTTTTTAAATTTAATTTCAACACTTTGAATGTTATTCCTCTGCCTTTTGGCCTCCATGGTTTTTGATAAATTTGATATCAAATTACTCTTTGAAAGAATCCTTTTTATGTGATGAGTGACTTCTGTCTTGCTGCTTTTAAGATTCTCTCTCTGGCTTTTGACAGTTTTATTCTAGGTGTAGATCTCTTTCAGTTTATATTAATGGAGTTCACTGGACCTCTTGGACGTGTAGATCAATGCTTTTCATCAAATTTGGGGAGGTTTTGGACATTAATTCTTCTAATATTATTTTCACATCCTCCTCCCTTCCTTTTAAAACTCCTCTTATATATATGTTGGTACACTTGATGGTGTTACATGGGTCTCTGAGGCACTGTTTATTTTTCTTCATTTTTTTCTTCTTATTCCTCATACTTGATAATCTCAGTGGACCTATCTTCAGGTTTTCTGATTCGTTCTTCTGCCTGCTCATAACTGCTGTTCGATCCTCTCAGTGAATTTTTAAAAGTTGTTGTACTTTTCAACTCCATAATTTATATTTGGTTTCTCTTTATAATTTCTATCTCATTATTCATGTAGTCTTTATGGTGAGGTATCATTCTCATACTTTACTTCTCTAGGCCTGATTTCCTTTAGTTCTTTGAACATATGTAAAATAGCTAATTTAAATTTGTTTATCTAATGTCTGGGCTTCCTCAGGAAAAATTTTGATTGATTGACTTTTTTCATGCATATTGGCCATACTTTGTTTCTTTGACTGTCTCATATTTTTTTGTTGAAAACTGAGTATTTAAATAATATAAGGTGGCCACTCTGAAAATCAGATTCTTCTTTTCCCCAGGATTTTTGTCATTGCTGTTTGTTGTAGTTGTTTTTGTTTGTAGTGATTTTCTTTATTTGCTTGTTTTATTTTTATGAACAAATTCTATATTCGTCTGTATTCTTTATTGTATATGGCCACTGAAATTTCTGCTCAGTTAGTTCAGTGATCAGCTGATGATTGAGCAGGAGATTTTCATGAATTTCCGGAGCCAGTAAGTCTCCTAGTCTTTGCCAAAGGACTCTGTGTGTGTGTTGAGGCATCTCCAACACGTATGTATGCATTTGACAAATCTGCTTTTGCCTTCATTTGTGCTTGTATAGTCTCAAGGTCAACCAGAGGTGAGAGCTTAGGGTATTTTCAGTTTTTTCCTGAACATGTGCACAGTCCTACACATGTGCATGTGGCTTTCTAGATTTCCAGGAACATATTGGAGCTTTTCACAGCCCCTTGGACATTTCATTTCTTATCTTTTCCTTTTAAAGCTTTTTGGTTAATCTATTGTTTGTCCCAACTGTTATCCATTGTCTCAGACAGCCATGGTGTTGAAACATTTGCCAGTAAATGTTCTCAACAAATGTCTTCTACCCTTCCAGGAGAAGGCTTTTAGTACCGGGCAACCAAAAAACCATGCCTTTTAGTGGAGTTTACCAGGGAATCACCAGACACGTCAGATAATGACAATTTTCTTGCAATGAGGTCTGCTCTGCTCCCTTCATACTGAGTTTCCAGGTTCCCAGGCTGATGTCTTCCTCTCCAGTGTTGTTCCCAGGCTTTCTAATTCAGACTAGCCCTTCTGCAAAGATGGGATCAGAGTGTCCAATCTAGGTCTTCCCCACACCAGGCTCTTTTAGGAACTTAGTACATTTTGCAGCCTGAGAGTTAGATACCTACGTGATTCATTGTCCTGACTGGTAGATCCCAGAGATCCTCAAGGCCTCCCCACTGACTTTCACCACCACCTGGGAGATTTAAGAAAACGACTAAAACCCCTAGTCCCATAACCTGTGGGGTCTGGAGCCCTTCCTAGGATTTGGACAAATCCCAAGGAGTAGATGGACTCTTTCTGTTTCATGTGCTGTGAGCACTACCTTGACTTGCCCCACACCAAACCTGAACTCAAAGCTCAGCATCCACCAAACATTTCACAAGGGCGGCAGCTTCACTGAAGGACAGAGAACTTGTGGAAGGGCACATCTCAGCCCCAGCCTCCTGCTGCTCCCTGCTTCCCTTCACCTTCTCTATTCCTCTGTCCTCCTCCTTCCACAGCAAGAAACTAACTTTTCTTCTTGTCCCATGCAAAGCAAGTCCTCCCTCACCCAGACCTCCAGGGATTTCACCTTCTACCCTAGGCACTCATTGAGGTATTGCATCAAACCAAGTTTCCTTCATAAAAGGAAAATAGAATGAGTTTTCCCCGGCTTGCCCATCCTGTGTGTGATGGTGATTCCCTACTGCTCAGCTGCCCTCGCTTCATCTTTCATCCACTTCCTAGCATCTCCCAAACCTTCTCCAAACCAACTCCTCACTTCGACTATTCTCCCTTTCCTGTCTTTCTCCCCACAGCAAGCCCTCCCCTAACCATCCTCAGAGGACTCTACCACTTCTTGCTTGTATGCCTCTCCATCCTCAACCTCTTTGTCCTAGATACTTACAGCAGATACTATCCTCATGTAGGTCAGGGCTGGGGTAGACCCACGATTCTTCCTATTGCTGACTTGCAGGCTGCGCCTTTCCTTCTGAAGAAAGCATCCCGGAAGCAAGTGAGTGGGAAGTGTGATTCTAGGAATCCTCTGATCCACTCTAAAATGCTGTGGGTGTCATCTGTATGTGTCTATTCAGGGGAAGGGTGGCAAAGCTCCTCAGAATTGACTGCACACCACATTGAGGATGTCCTCCTCTTTCCCTGGCTTGATTCAGGCCTGCTGCAGGGTGAAAGAGCTGTCCAGTTGGAGCTGTTGAGATGATCATTGAAGGACTTGCACCTCTAAAGAAAGGAGGAATCCCTGATGTAGCATTTGCTGCTTAAAGAAAAAATAGAGTGATGTGGAATCTCCCTAGGTAGACAGGCAGACGGTCAGCATTCAGAGCCCCAGAGGTGCCAGGCTAGAGCTGAAGAGCAACAGTGTAGGTTAAGCTGTGGGCACTGGGTGAAAATCCACACTGGCCTGAGGCATGAGCAAATAGCTCCTGGTGCGCAGAGTGATCTGGCCAGAGGAGGAAAGCGGAAGCCCCATTTAGTAATGACCAGCACAGAGAACCACTGAGGGTCACCCCTGCTGTGGCCCCAGGGTCACGTAGGAAACAGCAGGTCAGGTGGCCTCCATGCTGTGCCTGGTGGAGGCAGGCCCCCTGCCGCACCCCACCAAAGGCTGGGTGTCTCCACAGGTCCACGACCGCTTGGATCGCTACTGCTGTGGCTTTGAGCCTGAGCCCTCAGACCCCTGTGTGGAAGAGAGGCTCCGAGAGAAATGCCGGAACCCAGCCGAGCTGCGGCTGGTCCACATCCTGGTACGTCTCCTCCACACCATCCCCTTGTCACCCCAGACCCAGGTCTTTCTGTGTCCTTCAGAAGATGCTGTTAACAAGTTTCAGAGATCAGTTGATGCTGGGGTTTCCCAGTCTTGTTCTTTTCAGCAGCAGAACCAGTTGTTTGAATATTTCCAGGAGTCCGCAATATATAAAGCTGACAAAATGGAGCTTTAAGAATGTGCCTGAGGAGGGGTGTGGGGTGGGGGCTGGAGCCTTGTTTTCACTGTCTCCACTGCCCCTAAGAGACTCCAGGGAACAACTAGGGCTCCTGGAAGTAGAGTTTGAGAATGGTGTGTCTAGTCAACATCCTCGTTGTGCCAGTAAATGAGGAATTGCAGTCTGGAGGGAAAGGAATCTCCAAGGCCATACGGTAGCAGCATTAGGGCATGAACCCAAGACTGCAGTGGCTCACAGACTGTTGCTGCTGCTGTCAAAACTAGAGTCCAGGGTGGGAAGCAATGTGCCGAGGCCATTGGAGAAGGCAGAATAGCCACTTCTTCTGCATAAGAAGCAAGGTGCTTCCCCCGGGGAAGGGCTTCTCTATCTTCTCCTGCAGTGAGGCATAGTGTCCTCATAGCCTCCCTTTGCTCTTGGAGGGTAGCTGTCAGCATGGTGTCCAGGGATGGGCTTCAGGGAGGCCGCATCACCTGAAGGCCAGGATTGCTTAGTGGTGGTGCTGGGAATTCTCCTCCCCTACCCCCAGAGCCATCTCTCCTTTTCCCTGGTCAAAGGTAAATATCCATGGGAGAGACAAAGTTTTAATAGCCATTGTTTACCCCTAGTGAGCAGGCATTTCACAGATCTTTTAGGACAGCAGTTTCCAGAGGGAAGAGTCACCTGGCTTTGAGCAAAAGGTGATCCTGACATGTGGAGTGGGGTGAGAAAGGAGAAGAGGCAGAGAGAAGGGAAGCTGGAGTCCTGGAAACAGAAGTTCATAGCTTAAGCCTAGGCCGCTGGAGAGGATTGTGGGAAATGCCCATGGACTTTTGGAGGCTATATGGGAAAGGAGTGCATGCATGGGAGTGGGGACCAGAAGAGATGGCCTCCCATTCGCAACCACACCATATTCTTTAAGGTACTAAAGAATTTTCTGGTGCTGATTTTGGTTTTGAAAAGGTTTAGGAGCTGCTAAACTCTTCTGTAGAAACAGATTATGGTCAGTGTTTTTTGAGGATAAAGGACATGTCTGTGATCTCAGTGATGCTCAGGGGGATGCCCAGGTGCACAGGCACAGGTGGCACAAAGGGGTGACTGAGTGTGTGTACACATGTGAGCAGCACATGTGCGATGCCCCTCACAGCCGGTGGCCCCGAGGAGCAGGCTACCTCGGCAACTGCTGATTCCCACCCTTGCTCCTTACCCCTTCAGCCACCAAAACAGGATCAGTCCTTTGGCCTTGCGATTTAGCAGATGGTGCTATGGCTTAGCCCCATGGGTCCGGGTTTGAAACAGCCCAGCTACTTACTAGCTGTGTGATTTTGTGCAAATTGCTTAACTTAAAGAAGGTGCCACCATTTCTGTAAAATCGGGCTAACACTAGTGCCTGCTTCCTAAGGTTACTGGGAGAATTAATTGACAGGATGTCTGGAAGCACTTAGCACAGTGCCCAGCATAGAGTAAGCACTCAGCGGTGAGGACTGTTTGTTAGGATGGACTGTGGGACTGACAGCTCAGGGCTCTCAGCCCCTTAATCTTGACCAAGTCCATAGGTGCCAGCCGTAGCTGCACCCTTACCCACCTCTGTCTCTGTCCACCCTCTTCCCTGAGGTCCGGAGCAGCGATCCATCTCACCTGGTCTACATCGATAACGCTGGCAACCTTCAGCACCCTGAGGACAAGCTGAACTTTCGGCTGCTGGAGGGCATAGATGGGTGAGGGTCAAAAGGGTTGGGTGGAAGTTCATGGGACTGAGACCTGATGGCCTTGCTGCAAACCTTGGGACCTTCAACTGTGGCCCTGAGAAGCCCACAGTCCATCAGACAGAAGTTGTTGGATCAGAACTTTAGGCGGTGGTGGGGAGCCCTGGGAAAGCTGAGAGGGGATACAGTTGGCAGGGCCTACCCCAATATCCAGAGGGCCTCGTGCCTGCAGAATACTAGCTGTATTGCTGGGGTGTGGGAAGGCTAGTCCTTCCCTTGTTCTGGGTGAGAGAGCTAGGCCAGAGAGTCTATCCCTCCCAGCTCACTCTTGGCAGGCAGCTCTGCCTTCCCAGGATTATTTCTGGCCCTGCATTTGCCAAGTGGAGCCTGGGATAGCAGAATTTATTCACCTGGCTTCTCTGTAGGATGGGACCCATCTGAAAGGTGTGTCCCCTGCCTTCACAGCAAAGCCAGGCAAAGGGTCCTCTGTTAATGAGATAGCAGGTGCAGGTCTGGGGAGTTTGCCAGGTGACTTTGCCAGAGTTCCTCAGCTATGCAAGCTCTGGCCATCTGACATCACCTGTTACTGAAATTCTCTGAGATTACTGTTGCTTTTTCTTTCTGTTACGGGGCTCTGGGGCCTTTGCTCCAGGTTTCCTGAGTCTGCCGTGAAGGTTCTCGCATCAGGGTGTCTACAGAACATGCTGCTGAAGTCGCTGCAGATGGACCCAGTGTTCTGGGAAAGCCAAGGCGGAGCCCAGGGGCTGAAGCAGGTCCTCCAGACCCTGGAGCGGCGAGGACAGGTGCTGCTGGGATACATCCAAAAGCACAACCTCACACTCTTCAGGGACGAGGACCCATAAGCCGCACACAGCCCTGAGTCAATGAGCATCCATCCTGATGGCCACATTTTCTTGGGCTCACTCATCTTGAGGACAAATGGGAAAAGCCAGAAGCCAGAGGGGCACAAGGATGTCACGGGATATTTCACCTGCCTGGGATGGTGGAGGTAGTATGGGGTTTTCAATCTCAAAGCGTCCCTTTCTGCCTTCTCGGCTCTGGCTATTTATTCCCTTACACCAACAAATACATTCGAAAATGTTCTGTGAGCTGCTCAAGAAACTGTAAAAATGTGTGATGCACGTGCATATGCAGAGTGGGAGAACTTTGTGTGTGTGTAGAGGTGTGTAGGTGTGGGTGGCATGTGTGCACGCCTGCATGCAATACCTGAGACCAACCTAATAAAGGTACAATCCTCATAGAACTGCACTTGCAGCCTGGAGTTGCTCTGGCTGAAAGTAGACTCAGGCTTAAGAAATGAAACATAATGCGTTTGTCTTTATAGACTTTAAATTTTCAATTATTACTCAGTTATGTTTTTGGTTTAAAAAATTATAAAAGTCTAAAAGTAATACATGCTCAGTAAAAACAAGTCCATAAAAAATAGAAGCATATGACAAAAAGCATAAGTCCCACAAACTCCCTAGCGGTGTGTATGTGTGTGTGTGTTATTCATGGTCACACTACATGCAAATTAAAAAATGAAAGTGTGGTCATGCTTTGTCAACTCACTATATTTTTACTTTATTAACTATATTCTGTATCAGCCGTCTGAATTGACCCAGTCTTTATTGGTGACTGCATGAAATTCCAAGGCAGGGATGTGTCATATTTTCTTTAGCTGGTCCCATAATCATGAACATTTAAGTAGCTCCAATTTTTCATCAATTACAGACATTGCCGCCATGAACATGATTGCGTGGCGTGCAAGTATTTCTGTGAGGTAGATTTCCGTAAGGGATTTCTGGGGCAAAGGGTATGGGCATTCAGTATTCTGAGAGAAACTGCCAAATTGCTCTCTGAAATGGTGGTGTCAATTTACATTTCTCCCAAGAGGGTAGGAGACTGATTATTTTTCTACACCTTCACCAACACTTGGCATTCTCAGACTTTTGGGGGTTTTTTGGCCTATTTAGGAGGAAAACCAATTTTAAAAGCTGCATTTCCTTAATCATGAATGAAGTCATCTTTCCACTTATTTGCCAGACATTTGTATTTTCTTTTCTGCATTGTCTTTTTGTTTTAAGATGTTTGCCCTTTGCTTGTTAATTTGTTGGAAATCTTTGACTCTAATAAGTGTGATCAATCTTTTCTCTGCTGACTTGGTATAAATGTTTTCTTCCAGCCTGTAATTTGTCTCTTAACTTTGTTTATAGTCTTTTGCCAAGTGTAAAATGTTAATTTCCACGTAGTCAAATTTGTTTATCCTTCCCTTTAAGTCTTTTGAGTTTCATGCCTTCTTAGAAAGGCTGTCACCACTTCAAGATTATTGAAATAATCTGTGTTTTATTCTAGTATTATACAGTATTTCTTATATATTATATAGTATTTCTTATATATTTTCATATATTTCTTATATATTCCCTCTAAATTAATATATAAAACCTATATTTTATATGGATTTAAGCTGAGAATGGTGTGAGTTAGGGATCTAACAAGTTTCATTTCCCTTCAAATGGATAATTAGTTGCTGTAACATTATTTCATAGTCCATTCTTTCTTTACTGCTGTGAAAGTATACTTTTATCAGATATTAGGTTCCCACATGCACGGAGGTCCATTTGTGAACTCTGTTCTGATATTATTTTTCAGTTCCTGCATTAGTATGACAGTGTTTTAATTAAAGTTACTTTATTCTTTTTTGCTGTCTGGTAGGCTGAGTTCCCATATTTTTATTCTACTTTAGTTTTTTCCTTTGCTATTTTTGTGCATTTGTCTTTCATGTGATAATGTCAGTCTATGAAGCATGCCACCCCCTCCTTTTATCCTCAAAATCCCATTGGTGTTTTGATTGTGATTATATAGAATTTATAATTAGTGGGAATCTGACTTATTTGAATATTGAGTGCTCTCATTCAGGTTTATCAATCCACCTATTCTTTGATAATCTCTAGCAACATTTTTTTGTTTATTGAGACAGGGTCTCACTCTGTCACCCAGGCTGGAGTACAGTGGCAAGATCTCAGCTCACTGCAGCCTCAACCTCCTGGGCTCAAGTGATCCTCTCACCTCAGCCTCCTGAGTAGCTGGGACGGCAAGTGCACACCACCGCGACCAGCTAATTTTTGTATTGTTTTGTAGAGATGGGATTTTGCCATATTGCCCAGGCTGGTCTTGAATTCTTGAGCTCAAAGCATCTGCCCATCCCAGCCTCCAAAGTGCTGGGATTACAGGCATGAGCCACCGAACCCGGCCTCTAGTAACATTTTAAAGTTTTCTTCAGCAAATAAGCTCATTTTAAAGATAGTTTGCAATTTCTACTCCTATTGAGAATGAGTTCTTTTTCTTGATTAGATTTTTCTAGATAGAATTTTAGGTGCATATCTTATAGTTTTTAAGTAGAAAATAATATTTTCAAATAATGATAATTTTACATTTATATTTCATAAGTGTGTGTGTGTTCTCCTCCATTTATTTCTATTGTCTTATTACTTAGGTTGGGAGCTTTCTGGAGGAAAATTGAGTAATAATAGCAACAATAGTAGGCATCCACATCTTATTCTGGACTTTAATGGGAACACCTCTGTGGTTTCTATTATGTTTTGTCAGGTTTAAAGAAATCATTTCTGATAAATATCTTTCATTAAGTTAAGGAAGTTTCTTTTTATTCTTAGCTTACTAAAATCATTTTTCAAAAATCAAGAATGGGGATTGAATTTTATTAAATGCTCTTTTCAGTATCTATTGAGCATATAGTTTTTCTCCTTTATTTTCTAATGCTGAGTAATCTTTACATTCTCAGAAAAAACCTATTAGGCTGAGGTGTGTTAGTATTTTGGGAACTGCAGAATTTAACTTGCCAATATTTTACTTAGAATCTTTGCATATACATTCATAAGGTTTTCCTTTTTGGGCACTCCATGGCTGTCTTACTATTAAATTTAAACATACCTCATAAAATAAATTCAGAATTTTATTTTATCTTTTTAATGCTTTGTAAGAGTTTAAATAAGAACCATTTATTCCTCAAAAGTTTTATAGCACTCTCCCATAAAACCATCTGGGCCCTGTGCCTTTTGCTAGATCTTTTACAACCTAATGTAGGAGATAGGTAGCAGGGGCCTGCAATAAACCAACATGCCTGGCATATTCAGTGGGCGTGGAAATGTAGAAGTGTCCTGGGCAAGACTCAGGCCCTTGGAAAAGGGAGTTTGGATTTAGAGATTTCAGGCATTTCTCTTAAGGTCACCAATGTTTATTTGACTTTGACTTTTTGTCTTTTCTCCTCTCTTCTTCCTGTGTTCTCAGTTCTTTCCAAGGATACCCTTATCAAGTGATGCTGTTCCTCTAGGCCTCAGCCAGTTTCTGTTTAACAGTCTCTGCTTTGCCTTCTGCCTGGTAGACCTACACTCAGCCAGAGGTGGGAGTGAGACACTTGTCATCCTAGAAATTGGCAAGAAGAAAGGAATACAAAGAAACATTTCATTGCAAAACATAATGTGGAGCTCTCACATTAGGATGAGGCTCATTCTACTTTGTGACTTAACCAGCCACTTTGAAATAAAACAGATCTAATCCTGTCTCACCACTGAGAGACTGACATGCAAGTGGACAATGCCCAAACTACATATAATAATAAAACTCTATCTACCACCTCTGTAGCAACCAGCTCAGAGAACCAACCACAATGTCTGTAGCATCTGCTCAGTAGGGTGAGGACCTAGTCAGTGACTGCCAGCTTCCTTATTTTTGTCCCTACTTCCAACTCAGGATCAATCAGAGAAAGCCAAATATGCTCCCCTAACCAATCAGTTAGGATGCCCCACCTCTAGTTTGCCCATCTCCAGTGTCTCTCATGCCAGCAGCCTCCAATCAGGGTGCACCTGGAGCCTTCCCTTTCTTTCTCACTATAAAGCTTTCCCAGTCCCTGCCTGTCTTGGAGTCCCTGCCAAATGCAAGTGATGGTGCTGACCCCCTTGCTGTAGCAAGCCTCTGTCTGTTCTCCCTTGGGTGGTCTTTGTTGATTTCCATACTGCCTGGCTGTAAGAATTAAACAAAGTTAGCTAG
The DNA here is from genome assembly GCF_028858775.2 of Pan troglodytes. Lineage (NCBI taxonomy): Eukaryota > Metazoa > Chordata > Mammalia > Primates > Hominidae > Pan > Pan troglodytes. The sequence continues at coordinate 47,067,325 of NC_086015.1, forward strand.
TAATCCAGGTGAAGGCACTGGCCCGGCACCTGGAAGGGTAGGCAAACTGAGCCACATTCTGAGAGCAGGTTTCCTTTACACTGAAATGGGGCAGAGGTGGCCGCCTAAGAAAGGAGGGGAAATCTGCCTGGCAGGGTTGCCTGGTTTTGTGTGTGGTGTGTGTGTGTGTGTGTGTGTGTGTGTGTGTGTGTGTATGTATGTAGAGTTTCTCTTTGAAAAGACCAAGCCAGACTCTTCCTGTCAGTGAGCAAGGCCCCAGCTTGCACCAAGCCCTTTTGTGTGCTGATGTGAACAGGTCTGCTCAGCATAGACAGTGGGGGCACATGGGCAGATACGGAGTGGCCCCTCTCAGCCTGCCCAGTGCATAGCAGCCACTTGTAGCACTGTGGCATAGGACCCAGCTCTCCCTCCTTAGCTTATCTGGGAAGGACACCATTTCCAGGCACTCCCGTCAACACTGACCTCTTCCTACCTGGGGCAGGGAGAAGGGCAGACTCCCTAGGATAGGTGGTTTACACGGATCAAAGCATTTAACCTCATAGCAACAACATGGGGAGGTGTGATTGTTACTATCTCCATTTTACAGATGAGGCACAGAGGGGTTAAATAACGTACCTAAGGTCACCTAGCTTGTAGGTAGAAGGGTGGGACTTCAAACCCATCAGGAACTGTGCTAGCAAGTCTCGCTTCCAAGACCACCGCTTTTCCCACCACACTCCCCAGCCCAGCCACCCTGACAGTTCCTCTTCTGCTAATCCCTTTGGATTCAGAAGGATTAGCAGGAGAAGAACTTTCTGTTAATGATGTGGCAGGGCTGGTTCTCTAGTCCAGGGAGCCGCAAACTGCAACTCCTGGCCAAGCACATTCACATGCATTTGGCTCTTGGCTTGTTAAAGTCTGCCTAATCTATTAGCTGTGTCTTTCCTGCAAACTGGAAACTTCATCCACTTTTATCCTTTTCAAGAAAGCCTCTTTGCCTCAGTGCTTGCTGTTCACCCAGCCATTCCCTCTGGAATGAGAACCATGTGCCAAGTGAAGCAAACAGCTGGGAATCAGTATGTTCCCACTAAGCGTAGAAGAGTCTGTAGGGTTGGAGCTGCCATGGGTCTGCAGTGGGTGGGGTGCCGTGAAGGTTCTGCTCCGATTCAGGCAGATGAGCCTCAGAGGCTCTGCTGAGGCAATCACAATTGCCAGCCTCCGTGTTGCCAGACAGGCCTCACCCCAGGTCCAACCTGCTCCTCCTGCATCCCCAGCTGAATGGGCTGCTCCAAGAAAAATGATGGTTTCCAAGCTGGAGGAGCTGAAGATAGTAACACAGGTTCGCAACCTTCTAGATGCAATACCAGCAATTCCCCAGAGCATGAAAATCAAAAGCTTTTTTGTATGTTTGGTGCTAAAACTCATGTCCCACTCAGTGTGAATATTTATACAACTTACTGCAGAAATAGTGATGTGTTGGGTTATTGGGTGTAACCTCAGACTCTGTTGAGGGCACTGCATAATGCACGGCATGTGAACCATATTACCTTTCTAAATCTGAGAGATTCAGAATTCTGAATCACATCTGGCCCCCAGGGTTTGAGTATGGGATTCTGGACAGACCTGTAATAACTCATGCTAAGGGCTTTACACATCTTATCTCATGAATGACTAACAACAACCCCAATTTGATTATGTTTACCCTACAGATAAGGAACAAATGGCAGAGGTAGCGGGGAGGGAAAAAAGAGAGGTGGCTTGCCTGAGGCCACACAGATGGGAGCAGCAGATTTTTACCCGTGATGCTGGACAGATGCTTCAGGGATCCTGAGATCTTTGACTTCAGAAGTTTCCAAGGTGGAGGCCCTGGGTGTGGTGCATCTTGGCGATGTGGCCACAGCAGCATCTGAAGGCTCTGTGGTCCTGAGGCCAGAGCCCTGTTCAGTGCAGCCCTTCCTAAACTTATTTTGTCAAAGAGCCCTTCCTTTGGTTTTTTTGTGGCCTTTGTGTTGCTGTTATCTTTGTTTTACAGATGAGGCACAGAGGCGTTAAGTAACGTCTGTGAGCATTCCTCAAGATGCACTTTGAGTCATCCTGACTTGGCTGAAACCCCTTTGTTCTGCAGACAAGGATCCTGAAGTCCAGAAAGGCCTGGCCAAGGATGCAGGCGATGGCTCTTCCCTGGAGGGGTGAATGCGATGCTCCTCCTCCCCTAGCCATGGCCCCCACCCTGAGTGGAATGTCAGATGTGGGTTCCCTGAGTTGGGTTGGGAGCCTGGAGATTGGAAGGAAGCCAAGCAGCTCCTTGGCCCGTTCATCCCCCATGAGGCTGGAGGGATGTGAGGAGCCAGCCCACGTGCCTCAGTGGTCTGAGGTTTAACTGACTTCTGCCATACTGTAGGCCCGTGCTGGGCAGACTATTATCAACTGAGTGGAAGTAGGAAGCATGAGTGCTTATCCTCCTCTGTCTGCACCTCCAGGCACTCTGTGTTTCAAAGGCACCAGAGAGGTTGTGGCTGATCCAGAGAGTGAGTGCTCCGATGGACGAGAGTGGCGGTCGGAAGAATGGGCAGAAGTTCCCATAGCCTGAGCCATCTGGACGGCAGGGCTCTACCCAGGCTGAAGGGGCTGCCCCTCCTGGCAGGAGCTGGTGTCTTCCTTGTGCTCTGATTCCTGCAGTGTGTGGCTCACATGCTTGGAGCCCTGAGCAACCTCCTCAGTGCAGGAGCTCTGGGCTAGCCCCGCCCCACCTCTCAGACATCATCCCGGGTCCCCTGGCCTGCTGCTGAGTCTGAGAGCCTGAGCAGACTCTGAAACCATCCATTTGTGGCTGCAGCTGCGAACCTGAGCCAGCATCAGAATCATCTGGAGATCTTGTTGAAACACAGATTGCTGGGCCCCACCCTCAGAGTTTCTGACTCAGTGGGCCTGGGGTGTGGCCTGAGAATCTGCATTTCTATCAAGTTCCAGGTACTACTGGCACTGCTGGTCCAGGGACAACATTTTTCAAGTCTTTGCTGTTAAGGAAAAGGTGGAGCCTCTCCAGAGTTTGTGAAAATGCCAGGCAATTTGGAAATTGTGATGGAATCATTCTACAGTGTATTTGAGAACTAAACAAACAGCTCATTCTAGCGAAATCTGAACTATGTAAGTCCCTCCAAAAGGAGTGTTTGGAGACTGATAGGAAGACTTAGGAGGGATAGGAGATTTAACCCAGCTTTTAATCCAAAGGAAGAAATCTCGGCAAAGAAGGCAGCCATTGGTTTTGGTTTGCTTAAGGACAAGGCAAATATCTGAGGTCCATGTGAGAAGAAACGTCGGGCCCGTAACCATTTCCTCAGGCTGCCTTGACAATCTTCCACCAATGGGGTGGTTCAAAACCATAGTTCTGGGGGTAAGTCGAAATCAAGGTGTTGGCAGGTTCATGCTGCCACCTGAGGCTCTGGAGAGAATCTGTCGCGTGCTTCTTCTAGCATGTGCTGGCTGCCTGGCATTCCTCCTTTTTTGTTTGTTTGTTTGTTTGTTTGTTTTGAGATGGAGTTTCACTCTTATTGCCCAGGCTGGAGTGCAATGGTGAGATCTCGGCTCACTGCAACCTCCGCCTCCCGGGTTCAAGTGATTCTCCTGCCTCAGCCTCCCAAGTAGCTGGGACTACAGGCATATGCCACCACACCTGGCTAATTTTGTATTTTTAGTAGAGATGGGGTTTCTCCATGTTGGTCAGGCTGGATTTGAACTCCCGACCTCAGATGATCCACCCGCCTTGGCCTCCCAAAGTGCTAGGATTACAGGCATGGGCCACCGCACCCGGTCTTGTTTTGTTTTTTGGTTTGTGGCTGCATTGCTCCAATCCCTACCTCTGTTTTCACATTGCCTTCTCCACTCCATGTGTGTCTGTGTCGAATCTCCCATTGCCTTGCTCGTACAAGGACACTTCACTTGTTATTAGATTTAGGGCCCACCCGCATAATCCAGGGTAAGAGTTTACTCTCAGGATTTTTAGATTATCACTTTCACCAAGTAAAATACTATTCAGTCTTTTACATTTAAGGTAGTATTCATAGATTCTGGGGACTAGGAAGTGAATATTTCTTTGGAGGGCCATTCTTTCAGCCTGCCACAGTGAAATACTGTAGTCTGTTCATATTGGCTTGCAAGAGCTTATGTTGTAAAGCACAGCCATTATTAAAAAATAAACCTATATGCTGGGTGTGGTAGCGCAAGCCTGTAATCTCAGCTACTCGGGAGGCTGAGGTAGGAGGATCACTTGAGCTCAGTAGTTCAAGACTGGGCAATATAGCGAGACCCCACCTCATTATTTTTTTTAAAAAGCATATCCCAATTGAAGGGTATTAAAAAAGAGGATAAAAACCTATATATCATTACCATTAAATAAATTACATTGAAACAAAAGTAATAAGTATTCAAAATATATCACTTACAATTATTTTACTACATTTTGCTATCATCTGTGATCTTGAGGTTATTTACATCTATTGTATAGCTGTATGGTGGAAACGCTGTGCAATTGTGCACTACTATGCATTTCTTTCCAACTCTGCATTCAGTGATGTCACACTGGTGGCCTGGAATCTGCCACGGTAAAAGTATTTATACCATGGAAATCGGTAAATGCCACAATTCGGGACTCTTTGCTTTGGAGAGCCGCTGGAAAGTATGGTCCCCCTGAGGAATGCCAGAGGGGGTCTCCAGATTTCAGGTCCACTTAGGGAAGAGAGCTGGGTGGGGAAGCCACACCTGTTCCTCGCAGGAATCCCAGGCAGAAAATGCTGCCCCCTATTGGTGGAGAGAAATATGGTCATTGTTTTGCAACCGGAGAGCCTCGGTGACTCCAGGGAGGCAGCTACCAGGAGTGTAGCTTATCCCAAAGGGGCTGGCGGCGGAAGCAGTTGGTGTGGGATGAAGGGATGCCCAGGCCACATGATGTTTCAAAGGGTGTGACAGGAATGATAAACCACTCTGCTTGTGAGAAGCCTGTCCCTCCGTCCCTGACTGGAACATGTCACCCTTGCATTGCCTTGTGAATGGGCAGCATTGAGCTTGTCTGAGGGAGGAGGCTCACTCTAAGACAGCCATAAGCACCACCTGGCATGTTCTAAACATTTACAGTGGTCTCACGCTATGCCAAGAGCTTTAGATACTTCCTCATCTCAAACTCTCACAACTCCACAAGGTAGGCATTATTGTTCCCATTTGACAGATAAGGAAACCAATGTTCAGAGAGGTTGGGTCTCTTGCCCAAGGTCACAGAGCAGGTAACTAGTGGAGCTGGGATTTGAACCCAGGTCTGTTTGACTCCAGAGCCCTTGGTCCCAACCACTATAGCATCCTTCCTTCCTTCTTATATTCATTCACTCATTCACTTGTTCAACAATTATTATCAAGCAAATTTCCCACAGAGAATGCAGAATTTGGAAGGAGTAAGAGGCCATGCTATGGTGGCCCCACATTCCAGATGTTTGGAGACAGGACCAGTCTTCCATATTCTGTCTGGCTGTCAGAGCATGTGTCTTGGTGTTGTGTTTGGTAAGCACATCTCCTGTAACTGAGGATCCAGAAAGCCTGGGAGAGTAGACAATGCACTGTTGGCAAAAGGGGGTCAAAGGAAGATCTCTGCCCACACAGAAATACAGGAGAGACCTCTGTGAATATCTGGAGCTATTTCCCCTTGGCCTGGGCTTGTGGGTGAGTAAACAGCCACCGCCTGGCCCTCTGAGGCACGCTGGCCAGTTCAGGTAGACTTCCTCCATCTCTCTCCTGGACTACCCATTTTCCTTTTGCCCAGGCAGGAGGTTTTGGCTCTGAAGGATGCCTTGCTATGGACATTGGTCTTTCCTCTCCTCACACATGCATCTACCCTGCCCCAATGCCTCTTCAAAGGGGAGGAGGCCCAAGGAAATTTCTTATGATCTCTCCAAGGAACTGTGGAGTTCTTCTTCCTCCGTTGCCTCTTCCTCCCAACCCTGGACCAGCAAAGGTGCTGCCTGAGGCCTCTCCTGACCTATCTTGGGTTCTGGTTAGCATTGCTCAGGGGTGCTCATTTCAGGGGTCTGGAGATATGGCATTTGGGTATAGGGGCTGAAGACTTTTAGGGTGGCTGGGAGCTCAGCCTTTGGGACCTCTGGGCAGGGCACATTGGGTGGTTTTGTCCAAGCAACCAGGGAAGAATCACTGAGTCTCCAAAGCAATGTAACCAGAAAGGAAAGTGTCTCTAGGTGGAAACTCGGGGTTTGAGACATCTCACACAGCAGCAGAGGTAGCACTCAGTTTGTGCAGGAAAATATCAGTAGGGGTCATGGGTCCAGTGGGCTTGGAAGAGGCTGGGTAGGGGAGAGTGCTGGACTGCGGGACTGCCCACCTGAAGGGAGGCCCACAGTGCCAGTCCACAGGTCGATGCAGCCTTGGTTCGCTGCCTCTGGTGCTGACTGCAGGGGCCTGGCCAGGCCATCATGATCACCAGTGGTGTGGACTGGGAGGGTGCAGGGCTGCACTTCTGCAGAGACCAATGGTGGCAGCAGGAGGCTGCCTCCCTTCTTTCCTTCCCTGCATCTGGAAGAGGACTACTTGGAGGCCTGAAACTGCCCTCCTGTCCTGAAGGGTGGAAACCCTGGCTTTAGGTCTTCCATCAGTTGTGGGCCACATGGACTGTGAGGCAGGGCCTGGTGCAGAGGTTGGTGCACCTGGACAGCCTGACTATATCGGGCTGTGGCTGATTGGAACAGCTGGAGGCTGGTCAGGGGCTGAGGAACACCTGAGGCATTCCTTATGCGTTCAAGTTCCCATATGGGCCCCCTGCCCAGACGTGGCATACCCCTGCTGCCACCCCACCTACAGCCAGAAGGATGCTTTCAGAGCTGACTCATGGTGGAGGTCAGGGGGAAGAGGAGCAGAGGCCAAGGGCTGAGGAGCTCTGGCCCAGGGAGCCGCTGGGTTACTTGTGACAGGCTTTGGCCTAGTAGCTGCCTACATATCCCAGACCTCAGCTCTCTCTTGTGCTCTTACCTTCACCTGACTCTTTGATGGTTAAGATGCAGATTTATAATAAACAGGATAGAGAAATGTAAATGCCCTTAATGTTACGTAAGTTCTTATCACTCCTGTGTGTATGTGTTTGTGTGTGTGTCTATGTATATATAGGAGTCATAAGACATTATTTATACATTCATCCCCCTATGAATATGAGGATGATGGAGATGGTCTCTATCGTGTAGGGATGTGTGTGTTACATGGATGTATTTGTCAAAACTCATGTAACTCTACACTGACGATCTGAGTATTTCACCATAAACACCAATAAATGGTTTTTTTTTTTTAAAAAGCAGCAGCAGCAAAAGAAAAAATGCTGCTACTATTCAGTGCTGTCAAGGGGTGGCCTGGGCTGCTGGGCATGGATCCAGCTCCTCCATGGAGCCTGGGGGAAGGAGGCTAATTTCCTAGTGATTGTACACAACATTCTCTAGCTAACCAAAGTCTTGTTTCCAAAGAATAGTCATCAGTGACATGGCAGAGTGTTCATGTCTTAATGTTAAAGAGGAAAAAAAAGAGGGGGGCAAAATTTCACATAAAGCAGATTCCCAATTTGTAAAAAGTTTGGACAAAGGCAGAGATACACATATTCATTGAGGCAAGGAACCATTCATTGAGCTTTCGCTTGGCTGTGACCCACATGACACAAACCCTCACTGAGCTCCCAGCCTGTGAGCAAGGCCTTGCGGAGAGGTAAGTGCTTCCTGGGAGACAGTGGCGGGGCCAGCAGAGTTAAGGCTTTTTGGGTGTGACAAACTGGGTTTTCAGGAGAGCTGGCCCTTGGGCTAAGTGGTCTTCCTTTTAAATCAAGGTGTGCCATACAGAAAGCACAGAGGTGAGTGAGTGCACTAATGTACCGTGTAAGCAGGATGATGGCTTTCCTCAATGTCCACGGTGCAACCACCATCCAAGACCACAATGTTGCCAACCCACAACCCCCTTGTGTCCATCCCAGTCTTTACCTCCCTTCCCGGTAACCACCATTCTGACTTCCATCGCCATAAGTTTGTATTCCTGTTCTAGGACTTCATACAAATGGAATCATACAGTAAGTATTTTGGGTCTGCCTTCTTTTACTCAATGTTGTCTGAGATTCACTTCATTCTTTTTAAAATTGTCGTGTCCATTGTATGAATATACCTGTTGATGGACACTTGAATTGTTTATGGTGTTTGGCCATTAAGAGTAGAACCATGGACATTTTAAGACATGTCTTTTTGCTGACATAAGCACTCATTTCTCTTGGGTATATATATCTCAAGAAGTGGAATTGCTGAGAGGTAGGACAACTAAGTGCTCAGCTTTAGTAAAAACTGCCAAATGGTTTTCCAAGTGGTTGTACCATTTCACTCCCCCAGCCCCAGCAGTGTATGAGATCTCTGGCTTTGAGCTGAGTCTTGATGTGTGGATTCTCATGGCAGTTTATGGTGGCAGCAGATGGAAGCTACAGTTAGGGAGAAAGATATTCTGGATGAAAGGAATGTCATAAAGATCCATGGCGACCATGAAAATGCACCATTCAGATCTCCTGCAGCAGAGAACAAGGGATGGCCCAGCTGCCATGCTGAATCCACCAAGGTACTGATGCTGAGGCCACACTTCCCACTGCGGCTCCCAGGTGACGACTAGCACCGGGGGGTGGGAGGGAATACTTATCTAATGGACACCTTTGGCTCAAGAACTCCCCGATCAGCCTGCTGAGAGGTTCTCAGCATTGAGCTACAGCCTGAGGCTCTACCTCCTCTCCCCAGCTTCTCTCCCTCTCCCCCTTACAGGAGTCAGACCTGCAGCAGGTCTCCCCAACAATAAAAGGCCAAAACTCCTCTTTCTTCAGGACAGATTTTATCTTGGGCTAACTTTCTAGCTCTGCTCCCATGGAAGCCAGACAAGCCAGTTAGCTGAACGTCAGGTACGGTATTAGGCCAAACTGCCCATGGGAGTTTTTGACCTCTGATTGATAAGCTACACCTGGGCTGGAAGGACAAAGAATAAGCTATACCATCTGGTAAGAAACCATGGCCTTAGGCTTCCCTAAGTGCAGAAACTCATAACTGGGCATGTCCCTTGAGGAACCCTGGGAACTCTGATTGTGGGTTGTTGAAAACACATTGTCTCCTATGAGGCATGGGCTTCTGAATCAAGGTGGCCCTCAGGACTACTGATGTAAGGACTCCTCCTGTGGAAGGGAACTGCTGACATGGCCCTGCTGGCATGCTGAGCATCTCTCTCCATCCTTCTAAGAAACTCTGATGCCAGGTATGATCTGTCCAGGTCTTGCGAGTCTTAATGTCTAGTTGAGCCCCAAAAAAACCCATGGTGGATACAGCTCTTCCTCCCCTCAGCTCTCTCCTACCTACTTCTAGGCTTTTATCCCATGTAGGTGGAACTGTGATATTAGTCCAGCTAGTCAAGATGAAATCCAACCAGCTTGCTCACTTCGCCATCCTGGGCGCTTTCCCATTGCCACGTCTCCCTAGCTAACAATCAAGATTAAAGGGCACCTGGGTTTTGACAACCAGCTCCCCTTCCTCCCATCCAATAAGAAGACTTGACCAAGATGCTTAGAATCATTTAATGAATGTTCCAAACACACCCTTCACTGGGCTACAGGTAAATTTCACTGGGATGGAAGCAGATGAACCACCCAATCAAACAGTACATGATTACTCGGTTTCCAGAAATCTGGATACCAGAAAAACTCAGTAGGAAACATCAGGATCACCTAGCCAGAGGTTCCTTGTGATTCTTTGCTTCCTCCTCTCCTCTTCCTCCTCCCTGCTAAGGAACTTCTCCAGGGGTACAAATGTTCAGGATGGGAGAAGGGGAAGTCAGGTCCCTTATCTCTAGGGCAAAGAGGAGTGCTGTGACACCACACCCCAGAGACAAGAAGATGATGTGGAGGCACAGGCCTGCTCAATAAATAGTTCCCAGAAGTCTCCACAGTGGGATTAATGGGCCCAGGGACGCTGAACTGCAGGAGCCACCTTCCCGAGGCCAGGCTGTGGCCTGCTCGCTACGTGTTGCACACCAGAACATCTGCAAAAGGTCCCAGGAGGATCTTGTTGAAGATGCAGCGGACCCACACCAGGTAGGTGGTGAAGGGCTTGATGTTCTCAGTGAAGGTGTGGTTCTGCAGAGCCAGGATGTAAGGCACGTAGGTGTTCTCCCCCTGCTCCTGCAGCCACACCTCGTACTTCACCTCCCTCACCTTCAGGTATTTAAGGTTCCATGGGATCTGCCAGGAGACAGTGAGGCGGGCCTCGGAGGCGCCATGCACTGACGCCTGGCACCGTGCCTCCCGCACCTTGCCTGGATATAGGCCGACTGTCCACTTCTGCTTCCGTGGTCCTGGCCGGCCCTTCACCACGCGCCGTATGGTTTGAATGAGGGACGGGATGTCCACCTTGGTGTCCTGGTAGATTCGGAAGAGCCACTCGGGGTTCCGGCAACAGAGATGCCGTGGGACCTCACGGCTTTGCAGGATACGGGCTTGCTCAGCCCGGTCCAGATGGGTGATGCCCCCCTGATCCCAGGGCCGCTCAGGGTGTGTGACTGTGTTCTCTGGCATCATGTTCCGCCAGGCTACATACTGGAGGTCCATGCCAGGCAGCATGGCCAGCGTCTTATAGGGAGTGTAGTGGTCGGGATTGACAGCATATGGGAAGAGCTCTACCACAGTTGCCCCACGGGGCAGGAAGAGGGTGGTGACCAGCTGGGCCCCATGCATGCTGACCAGCATGGAGGCATTGCTGACCAGCCGCACGACATCAGCAAAGGCGTGGTCCTCCAGGGACACTGTCACTGTCTTCATCTGGAACTCCTGGGCCAGTGCCAGCAGCAGCTCTGCCTCATTCAGAATGAGTCTGTTCTGGGTTCGGCTAAAGACCAGAATGTACTCCTCGCCTAGGGGGACTCCTGTGTGGCTCACGTTCAGCTTTTCTGTCATGAACCGTGCAAACTGCCGGATCTCATTGCCTGAGACGAGGATGTTGGCCTTCGGGCCCTGGGGCTGCACAAAGCCATACTGGTACCAGGTAGTGATCTTGGAGAGGCCCACAAAAGCATGGGAGAAGCACAGCAGCCGGCCCAGGGTCTTCAGCTGTGCCCGCAGGAGAGGCTGCTTGGGGCTGAGCAGCTTGTAGAGGTCGAAGTGTGCACCCTCGCCCCAGCCCTCCATGAAGAAGAGCCGTGCCTCGTGGGCCAGGCCGGGAAACTGCCGCAGGGTGTAGAAGAGTGGCAGCAGGTCGTCGTGAAAGACGTGCATGAGGTTGTCGGGGTTGAAGCGGTTGGCGATGAGGGCCACGTCTGGCACGAACACCGGCTTGGGCATGAAGCGCAGGGCAGCAGCAGGCAGCTCCACGAAGTTGAAGTACTGAGTGTTGTGGTCCTCCACGGTGGATAGGTCGAGCAGGGCTGGCTGGAAGCGCCGGGAGCCCAGGTTGGGCAGCATGACAGAGGTGTTGCCATGGAAGAAGATGAACTCCTCAGCCTCGTTGGAGTAGCAGAGCCACTTGAAGCGGCAGATGCGGTCTGTGTGCGTGCGGCCCGTGCACACCATGTGTGTGCCGCCCTCCATCAGGATCTGCAGTGCCTTCGGGTAGTCGATCCTCAGTGCTGGGGCTGGCTCTGTGGCCTGTCGGCCGAGGGCCAGCTCCTCCTCCAGTGTGGCTGCATGCTCACGCAGCCGCACATGCTTCCACAGGACCGCTGCCAGCACCGACACCAGGAGGGCGTTGAACACCGCCGAGAGGTGCATCCTAATGCCACTGTGGGGCCCTAATGAGATGACGGCCACTGGGAAGCACCACAGGCCAGGCGGGCTTCACCCATCCCTATGGGCATCCTGAGAACTGGTGAAAGCCTGCAGGAGGAAAGAAGGAAAAGAAAAAGGAATTGGCAGTCTTCCTGGCATCATTACAAGCTCCTGCTATGTGCCAGGCACTGTAGCTAGGCTCTGTGTGCCCGCTACAGCACTGGATCCTTGCAGCCATTGTGCACATTGGTGATAGGCGTAGTAGATTAGACCATTGTTTAAAATATTCTCTCCCTCCCCATCGCCTCCATGTTGGAAAGTGCATCCCCACACCCGACTTTGGGCTTAGCCATTTAACTTGCTTTGGCCAGTGAGATGTCAGCAGACAGAACATAATCAAAGGTTTGGAAAGTGTTTGGGATGGCCTTGCCCTCTTTATGACACTGCCATAAGAAGAATGTATTCAGGCTAACTTGCTGGCCCCAAGAGGAGCGAGATACGCATGAAGCAGAACTGCTCCGGCCATGCCCTGTTCTAGTTCAGCTGATCCCTCATGACTGAGTGGGCCCAGCCAAGAGCAGCAGTGCGATCAGCCAAACCCAGCCAAGATCAGCCAACACATAGACATCAGGGCTGAGCAACAGCTGATTAAACATCCCTGAAATTCTGGGGCTGTTTGTGATGAAGCACTGCTGCAGCAAAAGCTAACAAAGAGAGGCCATAGGAAAGACAGGCCATAGGAAAATCCCTTGCAGGGGCCTGACATTCCTGGACTCTGGGTAATGACTTTTCCTTAAATGAGAACAACTGGCATTGGAGATCTGTGAACACTGTTCCCAGGTTGCACACCAAGACCCCAGTATGCCGCCTTTGAGAGACACACACACGTATGGTCAGCTAAGCTTTGCTCCTGCTTAAAGCTCCTTTAGAAATCATGCCTGCTGGCTTTTAGAATCCCTTAGGAGGAGGGTAGAAACTCGTCCCCTCAGTGGTAAGATAATTGTATCTGGGTATCATCATTGAAAAATGTTTTGTGTACTGAGGCAAAAAAACCCAATAGGGTTTTAAATGCCCTCTCCCATATACACACACTGACAGAGAGGCCTGGCTAGGGGTGAGCATTTACTCCCTCTTCTTGCGATACTGTGAAGGGTATCATGCCTGCTCTGGGACCCAGGATTATTCAGACAGTTGAAGAAGCTCATCCTTTGTGACACAGGAGCAGCACGGGTAACACCTGACACCTGCAGGGCACTGCACCGGGAGGGAGTAGCGGCTCCTTTATTCCCTTGTGGCTAGGTCCTGATGCAATTCCTGCCTCCCTGCAATGAAAAGAATCCAAGTGCATCTTGCCTAGAAAGAGAAGGTGTCTTTAGCTAGGTTCCCTAAGAAGTAGAGTCAGGGGCAAGGATTTGAATCAAAACAGTTTGAGAAATTATCCCATGAAACACGTGTAGGGGAATGGGAAAGTGAGACAGAGAAGGGACCAAAGCCAACACATACAGGGTACATTAATGAGCAGTTAATGCCATGTGTAGCCTTCCTCCCATGATCATATGCTGGATATAGTATGGAAGCTGGGATACATGTCTATCAACTCCTGTTGGGCATTACTTAGTTGAAGGTCATTCCTGGAGGCATGAGATCTCTTCTGGCCTACTCTTATCCAAAGGTTGGGCCCACAGATATGAATATATTATATACTCCCCACCCCCAAATTTCAGGAAATGAAGATTACCGTGACCAAGTATCATACATTCTAGCTTTTTTTTTTTCTAGTACACCGTATTCTAAGTTCATTAACAACAACAGAAACAAAACAAAACAAAAAACCTGCCCATAATCATCTTAATTAACTTTCCGACCTACTCACCAGGTTGGCAACTTACTGTTTAAAAAATACTGGTCTACTCCAGATGTTCTCAAGCCTGGCTGATTACTGGAATCCTCAGGAGTAGTTGCTAAATAAAAATCCATATTCCCAGGCACCAGTCCTGGAGGTTCTGATTCAGTAGGTCTGGAGTATGGCTCAGGCATCTGCATTATTTGTTTCTTTTATTTCCTGCCTTCTTGTGAATTACTTGAATTCCACTTTGATTTATCAGTAGTGTTTTTGAGTATATCCCTTGATACAGATTTTCTAGTGGTTGCTCTAGGCATCATACTATAATCTGTAACTTATCACAGTCTACTGGTATTGACATTTTACGTTTCGAATAAGTGTAGAAACTTTACCTCCACCTAGGTTCCTTTATAATTGTCTTATGTGTTTCCTCTACATATAATGAGACCCACATCAGACAGTAATTTTGGCTTCAACTGTCAAGTATGATTTCCTCAAGAGGGAAAGGATCATCTATTATATTCACCCATATTTTTACTCTTTATGTTCGTCCCTCATTCCTGATGTTCCAGGTTTCCTTCCATTCCTATATCCCTTCTTTGAAGAACTTCTGTTAGTTCACTATTCTTTTAAGGTCAACTTCCTGGCAACAAATTCTCTTAGTTTTCCTTCATGTCGAAATGTCTGATTTTAGCTTCATTCCTAAAGGATATTTTCACTGTGTATAGAATTTGGGGTACAGATTTTCCTTCTTTCAGTATGTGAAAAATGATGCTGTGACACCTCCTCTGGCCTCTGTGACTGCTGATGAGGAACTGCTACCCTTCGAATTGTTTTTCCCTGGAGGGAATGCATTGTCTCCTGCTGCTCTTAAGATTTTGTTGAGTTTTCAAAAGTTTGACTCTGAGGTGCCTTGGTGTGGGTTTCTTTGGGTTTATCCTCTTTGGGGTTTGCTCAGATTCTTGAATCTGTAGGCTCATGCCTTCCCCCAAATGTGGGAAATAGCCATTATTTCCTTGAAAACTTTTTCAGCCCCACACTGCTCTCCTAGGACTCCAATTACACCAATGCTAGATTAAAAAAAAAAAAATTGTATTGGCCAGGGGCGGTGGTTCACGCCTGTAATCCCAGCACTTTGGGAGGCCGAGCCGGGTGGATCACGAGGTCAGGAGTTCGAGACCACCCTGGCTAACATGGTGAAACCCCATGTCTACTAAAAATACAAAAAATTAGCCAGGCGTGGTGGCGGGCGCCTGTAGTCCCAGCTACTCGGGAGGCTGAGGCAGGAGAATGGCGTGAACCCAGGAGGTGGAGCTTGCAGTGAGCCGAGATCGCACCACTGCACTCTAGCCTGGGTGACAGACAGAGCGAGACTCCGTCTCAAAAAAAAAAAAAAAAATTGTACTGTCCCACAGATCTCTGAAGCTCTGTTAATTTTTTTCCGGTATTTTTTCTCCCTGTTGTTCAGACTGGATGATTTCTATCATTCTGGCTTCATGTTCGCTGATTCTTTCCTGTGTCCTTTTCATTCCTGATTGAGCCCATTCAGTAATCTTAAAATTCTGCTTACTCTATTTTTCATATCTAAAATTTCCATTTAGTTTTTATAACTTCTTTTTTTTGCTAAAACTTATCCTGGACATTTCGGTCATAATGTTATGATACTCTGGATCTTACTTAAATCTTCTATTTTAGTAGCTTCTGTTAAAACTGTACTGGTAAGGGAAAGGAGAGCATTGACTCTTTACTGTTGGGCGGGGGTGGGCATCCAGGCTCCCTACTCAGCCTCCACCAATACCATCGTGGCTGGGAGGGTGAGGGATACTCAGCACAGAGTGTGTGTCAGGGTGTCAAAACCCAGGCTCTGCAGTTGGCCTCCAATGACACCCTGGGGTGTAGATGGAAGTCTAGGCCCCAAGAGGACTATGGTAGTGAAGGACGTATGTTACTACTAGGCGGTCGTGAAAGTCTAGGCTTCCCATCAAGTGGGGAGGGTGTGGGGCAGCTGGTTACCACTAGGCAAAGGTGGAAGTCTAGGCTATCTGATATGGTTTGGTTCTGTGTCCCCATCCAAATCTCATCTTGTAGCTCCCATAATTCCCACATGTTGTGGGAAGGACCTGGTGTGAGATGACTGCATCTTGGGTTGGGGGGGGTTCTTTCCTGTGCTGTTCTCATGATAGTGAATGGGTCTCACTAGATCTGATGGTTTTAAAAACAGGAGTTTCTTTGCACAAGCTCTCTCTTTGCCTGCTGCCATTCACGTAAGATGTGCCTTGTTCCTTCTTGCCCTCTCCCATGATTGTGAGGCCTCCCCAGCCATGTGGAACTGTAAGTCCAATAAACCTCTTTCTTTTGTGAATTGCCCAGTCTCGGGTATGTCTTTATCGGCATGAAAACGGACTAATACGCTATCCATCTGGCCTTTACTAAAACTGAGGGGTGGAGGAGGAGGCAATTTTCCCTGGTGTTTTACAGGAATGGGGTATTTACAGCAAAAAAAAAAAAAGTTTTGCTAAACTGTTCCTTCTTCCAGTCCTTTGACAAAAGAGACCAAGCTTCCTTGGGGCTTTGTTTTGTTCTGTGCTCACTGGCATTCCTGGATTGTGGGCTTCTCTAGCACCACGGTAGAATATATAGGAGGCAAGAAGAAAACCCAGAGAACTCACCATTACGTTGTTCTGTGAGTTCCAGGATCCCTAGCTGGTTCACTCTTTTCTCCACCTTTCAGTCTTCCAATGTTTTATATATAATGTCCAGTATTTTTAGCTATATTAGTAAAAGGGATAGGGATAAATTTGTCTACTCTATTTTGACCAGAACCTGAGGTATCCTTGGCATCCTGCTTTTTTTTAACCAAGCTCCCAGGTGATTCTGGGGTACAAACAGATTTGAGGAAAACCAAGTAGCTCTTAACCAAAGAAGCAGGCCATGAATCACATTACCACTTATCAGTTTAAAAGCTTGGAAATGTTTTCTTATTTCTTTTGTATATAAATTAGAGTAGGCTCAATGTCATCCTTATCATCACATCACCATCACTCAGTTGCTTTCTGATACATCTTGAGTCAGGAAGATGAGGATCACCATTTAGCTGGCACAAGAACCCACAACCCCACTGCCTAAGCTGTGGGCAGCAGTGAGCAGCCTACATGTTAGTTACGCCTTATTAATAGCAACAGCTAGTATGAGTTACTGTTCTGCTTTACTTCACTGCAAAATATCTTTTGGGTTTCAACAACACCTGTATGCCCATAGGAGTATGCCATGCATGTGACTCTTCCCTATCACGTACTATGGGGGAAAGACAAAGGGCCAAACGTTGCAGCCGGAACCCTGCAGAACTTCAGATCAGGTCTATCACTTTGCTGTGTGACACTGGACATGTTACTATGCCTCTCTGGCTCCTGGATGCCTGGATGATCAGATAAAGCATCACGCTGACCTGGGCTTCTCACCTGTTTAGCAATAAACTATGAAGCAGGATGCCAGCAATAAACATAAGCCCAGCTAAGCCAGGATACAAAGGAGTGGCTTCATTTTTTGTTCTCAGAAGGGAGAAAGGAAAGGTGACTCCCACTCAGGCAATCATGTCTACCCAGAACCTTAGAAGATGACCTTATTTGGAAAAAGGCTCTTTGCACAGACAATTAGATAAGAATCTTGAAATGAGATCATACTGGATGAGGATGGGTCATAAATCCAATGTGACTACCCTTAAAAGAGACAGAAAAGGACACACGGAGAAACAGAAGGCCATGTGAAGATGAAGACGAGACTGGAGTGATGTAGTTATAAGCCAAAGAACCAGCCCGGATGACCAAAACCATTAGAAGCAAAATAGAAGAAAGGAAGGATTCTCCCCTAGAGCCTTCAGAGGGAGCATGGCCCTGCTGACACCTCAATCTTAGACTTCTGGCTTCTAGAACTGGGAGAGAATAAATTTCTTTCATTTTAAGCCACTAAATGTGTGCTAATTTGTTGCAGCAGCTCTAGAAAACTAATATAGGGACCATAAGAATTCATTTGAAAAAGGGGTTCTGTGCTCTTAAGAAGGAATTCCACTGCTACAAAGGTTAACAACCACTAAGCAAGTCCTCATTTTACGCAGAGAAGCAATTTGCCCAACGTCACACAGCAAATCAGGAATAAGAATGGAAGTGTTCTAGAACACACCTGCTGCAGCACTGCCTCCCAGTGGGGATGACTAGGGAGACCAGCAGGTCACCAGCAGGCCCAGCTGTGAAGCTTCTGTGTTCAGGTTCTCATGAAGTTAGGACTCCACTTCGCCATCCACCTGCCTAGCTCCACGGCCCAGGCCAGTCTGATATGGATGAGCTGCTTGAACCCTCCTGAGGGGTGGGGAACTTCTATCTAGGACGGTCAGAACACCTCAGTCTCGGGAAGCCAACTCCATACATTAGTTTGACTTGTGGATTTGCTCTTCTGGAGACACCTTTAAAGGTATCACTGATCAATCAGTAGCTATCACATCATCTCCCAAACCAGCCTGGCTCTCAGTTTCCAATGCATTACTGGTTGCAGGTAGCTCCCAGAAGAGGATATGCACTGTCTGGATAAGTTTGAGGATAAAAAGACAGAAAGACTCGGGTTCAAACCCCAGCTCCTCGACCTACTGCATGTCCTTTCTAAACTCAGGCTCCTCATCAATGAAAATGGGGGTACAGTACCCACCTCACAGGAATGTGGAGGTCAGAAATGATGTATAGTTGAATTTTGTGAATGGTGATACTCAACCACTTTTGACTTATAAGAACCAAAATTTCATTCCATCAGGTTCAACCTAACAGGTGCAGTATATAGTGGAGCCGAAAATAAAAAGGTTTTAAGGCACCAGATAGCTAATAAAAGGCCACTGGGATATAGACAAAACATTGGCATTTTAAAACATTTTGGACATACGTGGCTGCCTTCATCTGACTCAACGCAAAAACTGATCAGTGGTGAGGCAGGCACTGTCACTTTTCATCACAGTCATTTGAAACAAAGGATTTTATAGCTAAGCAGGAGAAGATTCCTTCCAAAGAAGATGGAGACAGACCAGACAGTGAACGCTGTCACTATGTCATTGGTGGCACCTTGGGCCTGGTCAGTCGCCAACCCTCTGCTTCTTGGGCATCCAGGTCGAGTGTACTGACAGACGACATAATGGACACTGTTGCTTCCCCCAGCAGCCACTGCCCTCTTCCTTTTCCTAACAACATCCCTAGTGTGCCCAGAAAGCCACCCTCCTGCTGACACCCACGAGGCTCAGAGAAGCTCAGACCTTGCACCTCAGGTGGACTGTCAGCAGAGCCTACTTCTTGGGCCAGTTACTGGCCCGGCCGTGGCAAAGTTACCTGAGTGGGACCAATTCAGCTGAGGAATGAGGTGTCACATGCCATGTTCCTACCCACTGGACAGAAAAAGAAGGTGTTGTCCCAAGGCTGCTGGCTGCCATCTGCTGACCATGCGGAAACCAGCTTGAGGCAAAGACAGTGCCTAGGACGGCATGGCCAAAGAGATACAGACGACCCTGGTGACATCTCCAAGCCCCATCTCTGGACATCCTGCTGTGAGAAATGGTAACTCCTCATTGCTGAAGCCAGGTTGGGTTGGGATTTTGGCTTCCCACAGCCAGAACATTCCAACTGGTATGGAGGGAGAACTTGTTTGCAAAGTGTCATGCATGAGGCAAACATGCAGGGTCTGGCTGCATCTCCTGTTTCTGAGCTCTGTGCTCTAGCTTAGGGGGATTATTTGGCATCAGTTTCCCCTGGACTCTTCTATAACTTGGGTAAATGAAGCCCCCTCCCTAAGAAACCTTTTCATGAGACATGAAAACAATCAAATAGAGGATCTGCGACAATTTTCTATACAGGTGCCACCTGCCAGTAGGGAACGAGAACTAAGGCCACCAAAGTGTCACAGCACGGGCAGAAGGTGGGCTTCAGTGAGCCCTGCAGGCAGGAAGTACCAGACCCCTCCTGAGGAGCAAACAAGTCCTCTGGTGTGGCTGTTTCCTGGAGCTTTCAGAGGGACAGAGATGTGATATCTGAACAGTACAAAGGCAGGGGCTAGGAGGCAGTCCAGGGAATGTGACCCAAGGACACCACACAATCCAGTCTGGTTGGAATGGATGGTTCACAAGGAGAAGTAGAGAGAAACTTAGAAAAATCAGCTGAGGGTGTGATGCCAGATCAAGGAGTTTGAACTGTATCTTATAGGCAATAGGGAGCTATTATAGGTCTTGGAGCAGAGCAGCCTGGAGGTTCTCTGGGAGAACAGAGGTAGAAAAACCAGTTAGGGGCTCCCAAGCTCAGAGTCTCCCCATTTAATACAGGAGAGGAGAGCCTGAGTGTTAGAATGGGGGGCCTAGAAGAGAGCGCACAGAGGAAGCTGGTGGGTCACACTCTGCATGAAGTGGGCACAGGAGCATGTTCCTGATGGCAATTCGAGTCCCAAAGTCTGCAGATGATTTAAATTTAAATAAATTCTGATGAACTCAAAGCTCATCCTTTAATAAAACTTCCACTCATTCACATCTTAATGGGCCTTCTTGGTGGTGAGAGAAGAGGATAAAGTCACAGCTATGTTGAGGGCCCTGCAGAAAGGAGAATATAGTGGGGCCCTGACTTCATGTCCTTCATTCAGGTCTTCAAGGCTCTTGTGGAACACGGGCTGAGAACTTCTGGGCCAGCCACAGGTGAGAGGCCAGAGCTCTGTGGCTGCCTTCTTAGCTGGGTTTTAACATCACCTCCAGTCAGCCTTGTTCATCTCTAGGGGAGTGTCCCTGTGAGCCTAGAAACCCTGCAGCTGAGAAATCTAATTAAACTCAGTGTTTCCTCAGTCTTTTCCAACCCATACACCCATTGATAATAAAGAGAAACTCTCTCATGCCCCAAACTGACCTGTAAAGTTCAGTATCCCCTTCTCCCTCATTCATAAGACTCTCTTCTGCAAAGTCTGCTCCTCAAGACCAGTGGATTCTATCAAGCTTTACTTTCTGAAATCGGTATTTTATATCAACATCTATCTCTATATTTTACTTTTCAATGTAAAATTATATCACTGCACATGTTCTTTCAAATAGGCATGCCCCCAACTGGACATTCTCCATACAACCCCACCAACTAAGAACTACTGTGCTGAACTACATTAAAGTGCTGATATGACCATTTTTGACCAGTGTCCCATGGTCCTGCCATAAGAACCAACTATCCTTACCACCATCATGGTATGGACAGTTCTTCTCAAGAGAGGACACCTGCGTGCCCAGTAAGACATGCCCTCAGCTGGAGTTCCGACATCTGATCTCTAGGAGGAAAGAGGAGAAGCCAGGAGCTAGAAAGAAACCAGAAAGAGGGAGAGTTCATTGACATTTGAGGTTAGGAGAAGAAAAAAAAAGGATAAAATAAGAAAAGGGACAAAAGGTTTAAAAAGAGAATGGAAAGACAGCAAGGAGAGACTGTCTTACCAGGGGGTGGAAGGGAGACCACCCTGAGATCCTCAGCTCAGATCTAGACCAGGGAACTGAAGAGGAACTCACACTGGGGTGGCAGGGAGGAAGGCACCAGGGAGGAACATGAGCAGGAGGAACAGTGGGAATATTTGTGAGTGTTTACCCTAAAGGAATGACTGGACTGGCAGTTGTAAGAGGAACTATGTCAAGCACAGTTCAAACACTTTTTGTATACACAAAATATCAAGGTGCTAATTTCAGACACTGATTCTCCTCCCACAAAGTATCTAGTGATAACTGTCATAGCTAAGGAAATGGTTGGAATTATAGGCGTTCCTAGTTCAGTTCACCAAGAGGGCCTGGAAGCAATGACAGTGCAGTAGCAATCAGTATACCCAGCACCCAGATCTGTGTTTCTAAAAATCTTTCTCTACAAAAAGGAACCAGAGCTCCTTGGAGAAACGGTTTATTCCAGGGCTAGGGCAGGGAAAGTACAAGACAAGCTTGGAACATTTTGTAGTGCCAGAATGTAAAAGTATTAAAAAAAAAAATGATGGGGAGACAGTGAAAAGGCACAGGAGCCAGCATGAAAGAGCTCCCAACAGCTAAATCTTGGATAATTTTAGTACCAAAATTAAAAAGTAATAGTAATGAATTATAACCCATAGAATAAAATATCCATGAGTCAATATTGATATGAATAAATAATTAGGAGAGAAAGGACAGCTCTTCCTTAGAGAATTCCAATTAAAAAATGTAGAAGCAATCATGGAAATAGATCACCATTTGGCAAACATCACAGTAATAACTGTTGCAGGCAAGATCTGCTGATAGATGCTAAAATTAGTGGGTGAAAAAGTATGATGAGAGGATATTTGCATAGTCTCAAAGATTCTTCCCATGAGGTGCATATTAATTACAAAGGTAAAAATAGAAACTACAGTAGAGAAGCCTGGCAGACATGCCCTGAACCAAGTAATCAAAATTAACATCACCTGTAATAACCTATTGACGTAATGTACCCCTTTATATGATGCACTGAGACAAGACCTCACTTCTGTGGTTTTCTTGCCCAAAATGCGTAACTTCAATCTACATTTCTAAATGGGGATCCGTGATTCTCGCTCCAGTTCTAGCTCTGAATAAGGTCTGTAGGTTAGCTAATAGAGAAAACCTTAAACCCAATTTAAGGGATGTTCTACCAAATACCTGGCCAGTACTTGACAGGGCTAAGGTCATAAAAGACAAGGGAAGATGGAGGAGCTGCCTCAGATTGGAGGAGACTAAAGAGACACAGCAACTTAATGCAGTGTGGGATTCTGGTTTGCGTCCTGGACCAGAAAGGGAATATTAGTGGGACGATTTTGAATAAGGTCTGCAGTTTAATGTGTTGTGTGAATTTCCTGGTTTTGATCATTACATTGTGCTCTGTAAGATGTTAATAGTAGGGGAAGTGGGGAGAAATGGTTTATGTAACTTTTTTGTAAGTCTAAAATGTATTCAAAATAAAAAAGTTATTTTAAATTATCTATTTTTCAAATAAATTAGATAAGAAACATGAGTTTTTATTTTGTTTTGTTTTTTTGAGACAGGGTCTCACTGTGGCCTTGCCCAGGCTACAGTACAGTGGCATGATACCAGCTCACCGCAACCTCAAATTCCTGGGCTCAGGCGATCCTCCCATCTCAGCCTCCCAAGTAGCTAGGAGTATGGGCACGGGCCACCAGCCTGGCTAATTTTTAAATTTTTTGTAGAGAAAGGGGTCTGGCCATGTTGCCTAGGCTGGTATTGAACTCTTGTCCTCAAGCAATCCTCCTGCCTCAACCTCCCAAAGTGTTGGAATTACACGTGTGAACCACCACACCCAGCTGAGAACATGAGTCTCTATAAATATTAATGACATGTAAAATGACATGAACGTGGTTTGCTCTAAAATCCTCCAGCAAACAAAGTAGACAGACAGAACCCGACAGGGGGATACTGATCACTGTGGAAGATGGTGGAGTTCTTTATATATTTGTACTCTTTTGTGTTTACTTGACAAAATAAATAAGTTAAAAAGGAAACAGTAAAGAATTAAAGAAATCACTATTTATAAATTACAAGAGAATTCTGAAGAGTAACAAGAAATAAATCGATATTCAGGAAAAACAAAACTAGGCCCTCTCTGGAGAGATGGGAGGCAGATGCATGCCCTATGAGCTGATGCACATTTTGCCCGGATCAAAGAATAGCTTCCAACAGAAGCTAAAGCCAAAACAGACAAACCCAGGGAATATCAGCTAGAAGAGAGGAAAGACTTACCTCCAACATGAGTGGGCATCTCAGCCACCAGGCATCATCTCTCTAGTGATCATTCTGCCACCTGCCCCTCTCTTAGGCAGAATTGGCAGCAGGTGGGGATATGGGGCAGTGGCTGCAGGCAGGAGTCTAGGGTCCACATCTGGACCTGGCTGACTGTACATGCAGTGGCCAATCCCAGCAAAGCACTGAGATCAGGGCCTTAGGGCAAAGCTCATAAACCAGGAAATATGGGTGGGGGCCTTGTGAGGCAAACTAGCAACTAAGCAGAGACTAGCCTTTGAGACTGGAGGACATGGGGGCTGCTTCTAATTAGCTGCTAAGTCTTCCCAATCCCCCAGTCCCTAACCCCTCCCAACTCCATCCTCCTATCCCCACTCTCAGGCCCTGCCAGAATAGTGTTGATGGAAGGCAGGACAGACTGGCCTGCATGGACCTGCGCTGGGCATTTCAGGTTTCTGAGTTACCCTTCCAAGGGGAAAATGGGAAGAAAGTTTTGCTGGGGATGGACAGAGCAACATTCTGCTAGAAACAGCATGGTGGTTAGAGCATAGGTCCTGGAGTTCTGATTGCCTGGGGATTTCTACCAACTTTACCACTTATGAGCAGGCAGCCTACACCGCTGTCTGATGAATACCCCACTCCCATACCCCCCAGGCAGGTTAGCTTTGAGACATGTTCTACACTGGCTCCCAGGGTTCCCCAGTGGGATTAAGTCCCAGGGTTACCCACTGGTAACAAGCGTGACACACATACTTTTTGGCTGCCTTCCCTTCCCTCTCTCACTTTCTCACTCCCCATTCATGTTTACAAGTCTATTGGGACTGAATACAAATCATCTACTTGTTAAAGAATCCTTGTCTTAGGATCTCAGGATCTGCTCCTGGGAGACTTAAAAAAAAAAATAGATCTAGTCCTGAATCCAGAGGAGAACCTTAATAAACATAGATATTACTGTATTTTGTCACTATGGAGACATGGAAAGCCACCCTTGCACTTCTACCTACTGTGAATTAGGTAGCCAAAGTGTGGTAGTAGGAAGCCAACAAGCAATTGGGCAGTCAGTGGTCACTACAAAACACTGTCAGTCTATTTCCCACACTCCTGTGGCACCTGCCACTCCTCCCAACAACCTGCATAAGCCAGCCAAACTGAAGGATCATGCAAAATCTTCAGGAAGGTTTTCAAAAGACAACAGATGGAGGCAAGGAGTACATTAATCGGATCTCCAGCCCTAAAGAAGATAAAGAGGCCTTTCCCCATCACCACATCGAAATGTTCCTGGATAATAAACACACAATTCTCTAGGAGGAAAATTCACAATGTTGGAGAATAACTGGGCCAAGTTGCTTACTGGGCAACAGACCCAGTGATTTCCCCTTTCTCCAGGCCAATTTTCACTGCTGTGGGGCTATCACAGCCTGGAGAGGCTGCCAGTCTCACTGACAACAGAACAGCAGCAAGGAGGCAAGGGAAGTGAGAGAGCCCAGGTGGGCCTCCTTGGCCTTAGAGACTGAAGAGACTTGGAGCTAAGCCGCTGTCTTCCACAGGACTGCAGCCTGGTCTGACTGACGCTGTCTGCTTGGTCCTGATGTCTGACTGTTCAGGGAAGTCTGTGCACCAACTGCCTCCCCAGGGCACTAGCGACAAAGGGGTAAGAATTCTTTCAGACTGAAGGCCTCCATGCCCCACTTCATCTGTCTCCTGGCTCTGCTGAAATGTGCAGGGGCCAGGATCCCAGCATCACAAGAAATATGACTGTGCAGTGACAAGGAACTCCCTCTCAGTTTTAAGCAGCCCACCCTCCTTTGTACACTTACTCTGAGAGCACAAAAGCAGAGCTGGAATGTGCCTCTCTTGCACCTGCTGTCCGTAATCCTGTCCCCAGTGAACCCACTTCTGAGCAGTCATGCAAGCTCACCCTGTCTGCAGTCAGATCTGGCTAGCACCCCAACCTGTTGAGCTCCTGCTACGTCTCAGTGCTATGCTAGGTCCCTCACACGCATACACAGCCTTGCTAAATCCTTCCTTACCCCTGCTCAGCAGGGTGGTGCACTTTGTCTCCATTTTCCATCCAGAGAGAGGCTCAGAGGCTGAACCATGTGTCAACAGTCCAGGATTCAACACCAAGCACGTCCACCTGTGCTGCCTCTCAGAGACAAGGGCTGCCCAGATGGAGTCTTGCCATGAGGAGGTGAGAGGTGGCACTTGGAGGCATGGGCCTCCCAGGATAATACATTTTGTCTCTACTTAGTGCCTTCCTGAAAACAGAGGCTGATTCTTTAGGATGTGCGGGTGGGCATGAAGGTCCAATGGTCACTGATGCAAAGGACCCCACTGCCCTCTGGGCTTACAGAGCCTCCAATGAGATGGGATCCGTACAGGACAGATGGTCTTTGACATAAGCCATTCCACACAGAGGAATAAAAAACAGATCAGCCCTTTTCCTGCTTGGGCAAGGACATGACAGGTGCCCTAACAAAGCGTCCTCCAGCCTTGCCCCTGCTCCATGCCAGGACAGCTGCATGCTTCAGTGCTTCTCGGCTGTCTTGCCCTAAAGTGTTCCTCTATGTACTAGCCCCAACCCTATGAAGTATCATTATTCCCTATTTTTAGATGAGGAACCGGAGGTTGAGGAGGTTGAGTGACTTGCCCAAGGTTACAACAGGTGTGAAGCTTAGGTCTTAACCTAGTGTTCTTGGACTCTAAAGACTGTGTTGAAAACCACCCTCAAGATACAGAGGATCCAGTCTTCATTAAAGTGGGGCAAGGGGCAGAGAAGAGAAAGAAACACCTCAGACATTCAGAGGACTCAATCAGGGAGGAGTGAGCCCAAATAAGGGCACGCACATCCCACCCTACTTTGCAGCCCAGTCCCCTCCTGGACCCATGACAATGACCAGAGAATGCCACTGGCTGACCAGCTGAAAGTCATCAGGCTATGGGGCAGGGAGAAGGGAAGATGAGTGAATGCTGGGTGGATGTGATCACAGTGCTCAGTGGTGAAACTCTTGAAGGAGACAAAAGGGCTTCAAAGGGGACCCAACAAAGGATCAAGGGATCCTTATTTGTTTGCTTTCCTTTAGAAAAGCGGAGGTAATCAAACTAGGAAAAGCTGCCTCTTCCTATCACTCCTCTTACTCGTGCCCTAAGCGGAGTTTTGGCCCCTCCACTGTTCTGGGACCAGCAGCTGATTCCCGTGCTGTAACTCCCAACCCATCCTGCTACCAAGGATCCAATCGGCACCTAAAACTGATTCCCAGATTACCAACAACTATTAAATATGAACCCACTCTTACCTTGAAAAACACACTCAAAATCACCAGCCTCTAACACTTTATGTTCCAGGCAGTATACTGAACACTGTAGGTATATTTTCTCATTCAATCTTCAAACCAACATTAAGAGGCTAACACTATTTCTATTACTCCATTTTATAGATTGGGACACAGAGGCTGGGAGAAGCTAAGTAAATGTGTCCAAGTCCCTCAGCATGTACAGAATGGAGGCAGGATCTGAACATGGATTCTAAGCACTGTCTTATGCTAATAGCCCAGGCACCATTTGGACCTCACCTTCTTGGCATTCCAGGGCCACACAGACCAGGGTACTCCAACACCACCATGTTTATCTGCCTCTGCCTCCTCTACATTGGGTACCAAATTTAGAGACCAACTGGAGTGGGGAACAAAGGGCTTAGTGGCTCAGCCAGGACAAAGCATGATAAAACAAAAATTTTTTCAAAAGAAAGAGAAAAAAGAAATCAACAAGAGATTAAAAACATGCCTAGAAAATCCCTTCAGAAACTGAGGCAGACAGGAGGAAGCTACCAATTCACTCCCTCAAACCACTTTACTAAGCTCCCAAGAGCAGTTAAATGTTATCAGATTCCCAGACTTAGTGAATCCTCCTTTCTAGGATCCCAGCTGTTCCGAGCATCAGAGGATAATGTCAAAAATGCTGTTGCAATTGCAGACCCCAGTAACAGCTGGGCAGGTGGGGTGGGGCCACTTGCCTTGGGGAGCTCACCACGTGAGGGTGGTCATTGGTGCTGGGTGCAGGCTGTACTTCTGGGGGCCCTGGCCAGCCCCAGACACGGGCACAGAAAAGCCCATAAGGGCTTTAAGGTTTGATAAGGAGTAAAAGCTCCAGGAATTCTGGGCCCAGAGTAGGAGGTGCACACTCACATGCCTGCTAGGGCCGGAGCCAATGGAGAAAGTAAAGCTGAGGGTGGGCTGTGTGACCTGGAGACAGAACACCTAATGCCAGCTGATGAGCGAATGGCAGGAAAGCAGCCTGGTGGTACCTATCTGTATCAGTCTGCTTGGGCTCCCATAACAGAATACCAGACTGAGTGCCTTAAATGACAGAATTTTCTCACAGATCTGTCAGGGTTGGTTTCTGGTGAGGCTTCTCTTCCTGGCTTGTAGATGGCCTCTTCTCTGTGTGGTGGGGAGGGAGGAGAGGGGCAGGTGAGCAAGGGGGAAAGGGAGGGAGAAAGGAAGCCGGGAGAGGGAGGTGGGGAGAGAGAGAAACACTCTGATCTCTTTTCCTCTTCTTATAAGGACACCAGTCCTATCAGATTAGGGCCCCACCCTTATGACCTCATTTAAGCTTCATTATTAGGATGATCTATCTCTAAACACAATCACAGGGGGGTTAGATCTTCAACATATAAATGGGGGGAACATGATTCAGTCCATAGCAATACTCTTCTGATTTTCCCAGAGAAGCAAAAATCTATTTAAAATGTGAAATGTCCTCATTTGTAACTTCTGGCAATTATTCAAATTGAGTGAAGACAACGTGCACCAAGGCCTGGGGCTGCTGGCCTCATGGTTGCCAGTTAAAAACGGATGCTCATTTGCAAGCTCTGGTCTAAAGCAAATCCCCTGTCCTGCTGGCCTCACCATGGCCTGTGCCCGGGTTCCCAGTTTTG
The DNA here is from genome assembly GCF_028858775.2 of Pan troglodytes. Taxonomy (NCBI): domain Eukaryota; kingdom Metazoa; phylum Chordata; class Mammalia; order Primates; family Hominidae; genus Pan; species Pan troglodytes. The sequence continues at coordinate 47,095,649 of NC_086015.1, forward strand.
TGACTGCCAGAACCAGCAGCTCACCGGTCACTCCTCCACAAGAAGGGTTACAGAGGTGGAGGGACCAGACAGCCAGCACCTGCCAGACCCAGGCTGCAGAAGATCAGGCAGGGCCCAGGCCAGGAGGGGGTTAGCAACGGTGCAGAAGGTTTTATATTTTACTTTCACAGCAATTTGACTTTTAAGGATTGTTCACACTTCCAATTGAAAATTATAGAAATCTTATTTTGTCACTGAAAAGTGTTTTTGTCCTAAATGCAGCCTGAAGTACTAGTGCTAGATTGTGGAAGCTTTCAGTCCTGTATTGATTTGTTGTCTTACATGTTGTGAATTAGTAAGGAGTAAACATGTTTCACTAACTCAAGCTTATCCTCAGAATGATCTCTTTCCCCCTCCTTTTTTTTTGGTTATCTGAAGTAGTATATGGAACTGGTATTAATAAGATAATGCTTACATTTGCTCCTAAATTAAATATTAACCTAATGCTATTGATAAATTCAGGCATTTATAGATCAGGTTTTCTGACCAAGGTATTTATCCTTTGGCAAAATCTTGGCAGTCTGAGTGGTTCTTGCAAAACTTAACACATTTAATTATCAAGGCATATTTAACATTTAGTTAAGGGCTCACTTTCTTAGATTAAAACTTTGACATGGGTAGTATCTTCTTGCTTTAGAATAAAGAGCAAAGCAAAGTCAAAGCTGGAGACACTAATCCACCATCAATAGCTGATGACTGTGACTATATTGCCTTATCAATAGAAAAGGAACCCCTTCAAAGCAGGAAAAACTCCAACAGAATTCAAGTCTGTACTACTTCGGTGAGAAGGGTGATGTCAGTCTTTGCTGAGGATAAACCAAGGCTTGAGTGTGGGGCAGGACGTTCGGCCTTCCACCAGCTCATATGCAACCCTCTCACCAGTTTTCAGCCTCCAAATAACGCAGAAACCTTTGCTTGCCACACAGCCTGCCGTGTCATCTGGCTTTTGCTTAGCACAAATGGGTCACCTGGAAGTGACATGTGCCTGTATTGGTCCTCTCTGGCATCACTGTGTACCAGTGTGGTCATAAATGGGGATGCAAACAGGGAACAGAACGGTGGGAACCTCTGTTGTGTGGCTCACAAAGGTAATGGAGAACACGCCTACACCAGGTTTTCTAGGTGGAACTGCAAAATCAAATGAAAACAATTCTTACAGGGAATGCTCAGACCCCAGTGTGTACACAAATCCAGATGGACCCTCAGGCCCAATTTGAGAGGGTTGAACTGATCAAGAGAGCCAAAAACACCCAGTATAGGAAGCATAAAACATTCACAAAGAAACACGAGGAAGTGTGCACAACAAGAGATCATCCAGGGAAGCTGGCTGGAGGGTGGGTGAGTTTTGAGCAAGTTTTGGAGGTGTTTTGGTGGTGATGGAGGATAAGATGAGCATCTCTGTTATGTGTCTACATGTCCCAATTACTCATGACTGCTACAAATCTGTCTGCAGCAAGCATCACTGTCTAGTTCTCACAAATGTCCAGCAAACCATGAGGCCTCCAAGCCATGGGCAGTGATGGCCAGGCCCAAAGCCATGTGCAGTTCAGTGGGCACTGCATACCCAGACAGGTAAAGGTCGGGGAGCCCAGGTTGTGGGGCAGGCACAGAAGTGCCAGGGAAGGCAGGAGATAAAGCTGCCAGGAGACCTGGGTTTCAACAGTGGAGCCCTATGGGCTCAGGTGACTACTTGCAAAGCCTTCTGCAGGGTGACGCTTTATGGCAGCCAGGTCCCTGCCAGACACCCAGGGACCCTGAGATCCCACATCAGCAAGCAGAAGGAGGTGACAGAATTAGGCTGAGTTTTCCTTTGGTCTCATTACCACCATGTCACCCTCAACTCCTCCCTTTCCTAATAATAATGATATTATTATAGCTAAGATCTACTGGCCAATCACTAGGTGCCAGATTCTTCACTTTGCAATGATAATCTTTATTTTATAGATGGTAAAAATCAAAGCTCAGAAAGGTTAGAAAGCCAAGTTTACAGAGGAAGCAATGATAAGACTAACCCAGGTAGGCTGGCTACAGGGTCTGCGATCTCCTTCTTTTTATCTGGAAATAATTTTAAATTTACAAAAAAAGTTGCATGTAGAGGACAAAGAACTCTCCTACACTCTTACCCAGATTCACCAACTGCTAATTTGACATCTTTGTTTAATCATTCTCTCTATATGCAGTCAGCCCTCTATATCTGCAGGTTCTGCATATGTGACTTCAACCAACTGTGGATCAAAAATATTCAAAAAAACTTAAAAATACAAAAAAAGTATCAATTTAAAAACAATATAGTATAACAACTATTTACATAGCATTTACATTGTATTAGGTATTATAAAGAATTTAGAGATGATTTAAAGTATACAGGAGGATTGTGTAGGTTATATGCAAATAATGACACCATTTTATAACAGGCACTTGAGCATCCTTGGATTCTGGTATCTGTGGGGGGTCCCGGAACAAGTCTCCCTGAGGAGGGCAACTGTATACAAATTCTCTCTCTTTTCTGAATCATTTGTAAATAAGTTGAAGAAATCAGGCCACTTTAGCACTCAATACTTTAGCATGTATTTTCTAAGAATGAAAACATTCTCTCACACAACAAAAATTAACGAAATGAATATTGATACTATAATGACAATGATATTATTATTAACATATGGTTTCTATTTTCTGGTCCAGAATCCAGTCCAGGATGAAGCATGGTATCCAGTTATCACCGCTCTCTAGTCCCTTCCGATCTGGGGTAGCTTCTCAGTCTATCTTCAACTTATGATCTTGACAATTTTTAAGAGTCAGGGCCAGCTATTTTCTAGTATATTCCTCAATGTCTGATGTTTTCTCATGATTAGGTTCAGGTTATGCATTTTCGTGAGGAATTAGAGTCTGTACAATTAGTCATTAATACGACCCAACCCTGTGTGAGTCTTTCTGGGACACTCACCTTGGGGCAGCCAGGATAAGGAAGGACTGAGAACCCCTATACTGTGTAGGATGCTAGAAGGAGTAGGGCCACTTTACTGGAGAAAAGAAGCCCCTGCACCCATGGTGTCTTCAAATACCTGAGTTGCTGCACAAGAGTGAGGCTACTCCTGAGGAGTGGATGCAACCCCTTCTACCTGACTGGACACACATGCATGATGGTGACACGTGCAACCCAAGCCCTAGGCACAAGTGTGGACTGTGGGCACATATGATTCCCATTCTGTCCTGCCCAGCACAGCTGTGCCAGCTGCTCAGGGACCTAGAGTAAGAACTGCAAAAAGAAGTCACGGGGAGGTGGAGCTCAGCATGGTCAGTTGAAGGAAGACTTTTCTAAAGACTAGAGCTGTTTGAGCATGGAGGAATCAGCTACTTTGTAGGGTAGTGAGCCCCTGCCTGGAAGTGGTCTAGCAAAAAACAAAAGCAACCCATGTGGACTACTCCACAGCGGGGATAGGGCTGGCCATGGTGTCTTCCAAAGCAGGACTCAGTGGATCCGTGGACCTGTTGTAGCAGTATCACCTGGGATCTGAGAAATGCAGAATCCTGGGCCCCACTTCAGACCTGCAGAACCAGAATCTCTCTGAGATGAGGACCCAGGAACTTGTGTCTTAATAAAGCTTCCAGGTGATTCTTACGTGTGCACAATACTGAGGGGAACTGCTCTGAGGTTCTTCTAACATTTCACAATTTTGCAATACTCAGCAAGGCATTTCTATCTAGCCCAGGTTAAACAACTAATTCAATTGAGAATAACCCTCCCCATAAGTATCAGTAAAGGCTAAATAAATTCTGTTCCTAGCTTTTGCTAAGATGATGCATAAGCCTAAGCTCTGGGACAATGTGAGAAGCCCGCCAGACTCTAAGCTCCCTTTTGAGACAAGTCGCCCCAACCCATTCCTTCCCACACAAAGTGCACCATTTGTGGTGTGGGAGTGGCAAGAAACGAGTCCAGGTCTCTTGGCCACAGCTAAATGGACTAAGGATGGAGTCTGGGTCTAAAGCAGCCACCAGTAGAGGACATAGGGAGATGGCCATCCCTGCAGGCCAGCAGAGAGGAGGTAGGTCCCCCGAGAAAGAAGCCCCTGAACAGAGCAAATTTGGACAGCATCTCCAGTTCCTTACAATGGCTACTGTGTGACTCTCTTGGAAGCTCTGGGACCCAGCACAACTGTGGCAACTCCAGATGCCACTCCAGGATGTGCCATGATTCCTGCCACAAACCTCCACTGTCAAAGGACCCCGGGGTGTGTTTCATCACTGGGTGTGGCAATACAGCAGACCAGATCCCCAATCCCTTCCTAAGGCTTAGCTCAGGGCTGAGGAGCAACTACACAGCAAAGAAGGGGCCTTCTCTTAGTCTTTTCAGAATGGAGAAAACAGATAAATTTGTAGCATAAGATTGTACCAATGGCAGTCACCACTGGCAGAGTGAAAGATCTGATTCTGGAGTATGTACCAGTGCGGACATGGGAAGCCAGAGAAAACAAAAGGACTTGTCCAGGTTAACTAAGAAAAAAAGGATGTTGGCCTCTGGGTAGGGGATAAAGATGAATGGTCTCACCATCTTACTTTACTGAGCACCTACTATGCGAGAGGCGCTGTCTTAAGCCTTTTTCCTGACCTATTTCATTTAAGCCTCACCCTCCAATGCAGTACCAATATTATCCCCATTTTCTTTTAACATGAGAAAACCAAGTTTTAGTGGAGTTAAGTACCTTGCTTAAGGTCTTAAAGCTCAAGAAGGGGCACCAGGATTTGAACCTGCCTCTCACTAAGGTCTTGTTCTTAGTACTGTGCTCATCTGTCATCAGACTTGGAGGAACACTCAATGGCAGATAAGCAGAGTAGACTGTAGAGCAGTGAGTTTTTATTAGTCAAGGGCAGAGCAGGTGTGGTGGCCCTGGAAATGTAGAACCACAGGCCCTGGACTGTAACTTAGCAACCCAAGGCTTCTTGCTGTAATTCCTCCCCACCCAGCCAGGCAGAGGGTACCCAGCTGTGACAGGTGGCTTAGGGAGCTGTGGCCATTCTCTCACCCTAAGGAGAGTCTAAGTAACATACTAGTGTGATAATTATCCCATGTGCCCTGGTACTGTGCTGAGAGGGTTAAGCCATCAATTTAGAATTACAAAACCACTGCCCTTTAGAGCTACAAGAACCCTTAGAAATGATTTCCTCCAACTCTTTATTTCATAAAAGAGGTCTGGAGAGGCAGTGTGAGCTCTCACAGGCAGCCAGGATTAAAATGGCAGAAGGTTGGCTCTCAGTCCGGGGCTCCTTCTCCTCCCTTATCCACAGCTCAAGGGCTGCTCTCCTTCGCAAAGCAGAGATAAGGCTCAGAGAATTATGCAGCCCCAGAACATTTCCCAGGAGCTAAACGAAGGCATTTCTTCTCATACACAAGCTTCCCAGGTCCCACGAAGCCTGCACCCTCACCCAGCACTGCCCCCTCACCCAGCCCTGCTGTCCAGTGATGAGACCCTAAAGAGGCGACAGGGCTTGCCTGGGCTGCCTCTTCCTAACACCTCCTCCCCTGAACTCACTCAGGGACTGTCCCCTACAGCTTCACCACGCATCCAACACCAGCCACAGAGAGGAAACACACAGCCAAGCTGCAGGGTCCTGCCTCTGACCCACTTGGTGCGAGAAGACTCCCTGCTGCAAGACTGGAGGCTGCCCCAGGTCATAACTGGGCTTCAAGAATGCAAGAACAGCAAGGACGATGGGCAGCAGAGAAGGAGAATTACATGGCACCAGTTCTGGAGGTGGAGATGCCAGGATATGAATTCCCATCCCTGTCACTTAGCAGCTACGTGACCTTAGGCCAATTCTTAACCTCTCCAAGCCGTCACTTCCTGGCTTGAAAAACACAATTATACCTACTTCACAGGGTAGTTTTGTGAATTCAAAGAGACAGCAAAGGCAAAGCACCATGCCTGACAATTATTTTTCTAATATTATTATTAATCGTAATGGTAAAATAACTCCTGTTCACTGGCTTTCACTCTCAGCCAGGCACAGTGCTAACTGCTTTACACGCATTATCTCATTTATTCCCCACTACCTGAAGTAAATGCTATTAATTCAATTTCACATTTAAGAAGATATGCTTAGAGGCATTAAGTGAATTGCCCCGTGATACACAGCAATTAAGTGGAGGGGTTAGGATTCAAAACCAAGACGGACTCCAAAGCCCATGATGACATTTGCAGGTTCCACCTTTCACATTCATTATTTCATCCAATTTAAGAAACCCTGGGAATCACGTGATTGGTAGGTCCTGGGGGAAAGTATCCCACTGACAACCAAGCTGAGATTGGCAAGGACCCTTGGAATGGGGGATTTGGTAATCTAATTTTCTAGTTAGTACAATATTTACTAGAAGGCTTTGTTTATTGCTAAATATTTTCTAAAGCAAGGCTCAGAGCAAGAACTTGCCAACTAGCATGCTTACATGGCCACGGTGGGCCCAGCCACCAGCACCATGCCCTCCTTTCTGCTGAAGATCTCCACTCTCCTTCTCGTTCTCGCAGGGGCCCAAGGCTCAGGAAGGAACGTGCTGACCATCCCTGGGGATGAGGGGACCTATGCTCTTTCCTAGCTCTGCAGGGACTGAGATTCCTCAAAATTAATATTGAAAGGATGAGCTGGAAGATCTGCAAGATTCATGAGAGCCAGAGAGGGCAGCTAGTCCCATTAAAGATGAACCTGGACTCCAAGCACCTCTAACACTTTCTGTCGTTAGTCACCACGACTGCTGATACTTGCCACACACTTACTGTTAGACATACTGGGCTGAGGACTTGCCTGGCACTATTTCATCGTCACTGCAACCCCGTGATAAAGGCACTGTACTTTCATCTCCACTTCACAGAGAAAGAAACAGAGGCTAAGAGAGGATAAGTGACTTGCTCAAACACACACCGCTAGTAGCCGAGAACCAAGATTTGAAGGCGGGGCACATATTGTAGTAAACATTTGGTGAATGAAACCTCCTCTGTCTATGCTCTTAGCTACTAAGTCCTATCAAGCTCGCCCCATAACCCTGAAGTCATCCCTTTCCACGCGGAGCCTTGCTTCTCCCCAAGAGTACGCTCTAAGTGTTGGCTGGCAATAAAGTAGGCAGACACTGGTCGCTCTGCACCCGGTGCAAGACTCTGGCCTGAGGGTCACATACTTTAGCAGAGAGTTCCCATCAGTGAGCTGGAGACGGGTTCCTAAACACACACATGGAGTCAGGATTTCACTGGGTTCCTTCTTCAGAGGCTACTCTGGCACTGCCAAGCAGGCCGTGGCAAGCTCTTACCACCGGACACACATGGTAGGTGCCCTACTGGCCCCCAAGGCGCCCAGGGATCAGCTGCAGGCCTGCCGGGGTTCTGCCTTCAAAGGCAGTTCGGGAGGCCCAGGCCCGCTCCGCGCACCTCGCGTGGCTCCCCACCACCCCCGCCAAATGTGCACCACCCATCACCTCCCAAAGCAAAAGGGCCTGAGGACCCGACGCCAGTGCCTGCCACGAGCTGAGGGCTCGAACTGGCAAGCCCCAGGGCGTTGCCCCGGTCCCCGGCCCCCGGCCCCCGACCCTGAGGGTCCACCCCCGCCCCGCCCACCTCCCGCGCCTCCCTCAGCTCGCTTCACACGTCACCCCTCAGTTCTGCAAACTCTCCTGGCTCCCGAAGGCGTCCTAGAACCTCCCCCTCACCCGGGGCCCGGCACCGCGTCGTCCCCTCCAGGGGGCCGAGGATTCGACACCTCCACTTCAAGTCCCAGGCGGGTGTCGGAGTCCGCTCCAGCCCCGAGCGCGCGCGTCTTACCTGAAGCCTGGACTCCGCGGGACGAAGCCACCTCCGCCGACGCGTCCAGGAGGCCCCACCGCGGCGCCGCTTTCCCACCCCGCCGCCGCCCCCGGCGCCAGCTTGTGGCCCAGGAGGCCCAGAAGGCCCAGGCAGCCAGCACAGGTTTGGCCGCGCCGCCGGGTTCGCAGCGACCGCCACCTCCAAGCTCGCAGGTGTCCGCCGTGCGCCTGCCCGGCGGGCGAGCCCGGCGCGGAGCCTGTGCGCCTGCGCAGAGCCGCGAGTTCGGTTGCCCTGGCCCCGGCCAGAACCTTGGCTCGCGGAATCCTGGGAGGTGTAGTTTTGCTTCCGAGGACAGCCCGCGCCGCCACCAGCCTGCGGAATGTTGGGAGTGATAATTTGCGCCCGGAGAGGCTGAGTTTTACTTAGTGTTAGGATTACACAGTTATGGGAGTTCTGGTAATAAATTTAAATGCAAGTTTAACCAACAACCAAATGTCATTGTAAAGTCAAGGTAATTAATACGTTTACATGCTTTAAAAAATTGTAATGCTACAGAGAACTTAGAAAAGCACCAGTCCTCTGCGGCACCGTTCCATTAACCAGCTGTCACCTTATCCCACCGTCCAGTCCTGGCTGTCCAGTCTTCAAGGGCAGCTACTTATGGCTGTGGCATCTGGCATTCCCGCGGATTCTCAGAATATACATATGCCCCTATTTCTTGATTTATGAATTTTAGATCTTTTGACTTCTTTTTTAGATCTCTTGACTTTTTTTGAACTTAAGTCATCGAGAGATGCACCTACCACCACCAACTCCACCTCCATAGAGCTATAAGATTTCTACCTATCAAATTGGGAAAGCCCTGCCTTTAATTTGTGATTATTTTAAATTAGCCCAAATGTTAAGGTATTAAGTTGGTAAATTTTTGCAGGGCAATTTGTCAATACAGCCAAAAACCTTTAAAAACATGTAGTCAAAAGCCTCTAACCAAGAAATTCTAATAATTGTGGATGACTGCAAAGGCTGAATAGTGTTGTTTAGATGATAATAAACTGAAAGGCTGAAGTGGTGATATTACTTTCAGAGAGAGTAGAATCGACAGCAAGGAAAATTACCAAGAATAAAAAAGGGATAATTATATAATGATATAAGGGTCAATTCACCAAGAAGACATAATTCTAAATGTGGATACACCTAACGACGTAGGCTTAACATAAATAAATCAAATGATAGAAGTATAATTAGAAATAGACAACTCTGCAATTGTAATTGGAAACTTCAGCATCCCTCTCTCAACAACTGATAGAACACTAGACAGAAAGTCAGCAAGGATATAGAAAAGATCAACACTAATACCATCCTAATCTAATTGATATTTACATAATACTTCACCCACCAACAGAATACACATTCTTTTCAAGCAACCTTGGTATATATATTAAGATAAACTGTATCCTGGATCATAAATTTTTAAATATACAGAAGACATTAATATATATTTTACCAAAGTAGTTATACAGATGACAAATAAGGACAGATGTTCATCACTAGCCATAAAGGAAATGCAAATTAAGACTATGCTGAGATATCACCATACACCTATTTAAAACAGTTTAAAAAGGCAGGGCGTGGTGGCTCATGCCTGTAATGCCAGCACTTTGGGAGGCCATGGCTGGTGAATCACGAGGTCAGGAGTTCAAGACCAGCCTGGCCAACATGGTGAAACCTCGTCTCTACTAAAAATACAAAAATTAGCTGGATGTGTTGGTGCGCGTCTGTAAACCCAGCTACTCAGGAGGCTGAGGCAGGGGAGAATCACTTGAACCCAGGAGGCGGAGGTTGCAGTGAACCGAGATCGCGCCACTGCACTCCAGTCTGGGCTACAGAGCAAGACTCCATGTCAAAAACAAACAAACAACAACAACAACAACAACAACTACAAAACAGCTTAAAAAATAAAATACCAAATGCTGGTGAGTATGCACAGAACTGGATCTCTCATATATTACTCACAGGTGGGTATATCATGGTAGTTTCTTTTAAAAAACTAAACATATGCTTCCCATATGACTCATCAATCACACTCCTGAGCATTTATTCCAGAGAAATGGAAACTTATGTTAACACACAAACTTGTACACAATTGTTCCTACTTTCTTTATTTGTAATTGTCAAAAACTGTCAACAAACAAAATGCCCCTCGATAGGTGAATGGTTAAATAAACTGTGATTACATCTATATAAAGAATATCATTCGACAATAAAAAGGCACAATTGACACATGACACAACTTGGGCATTATGCTGGGTGAAAAAAAGTCAGTCTCAAAAGGTTACATACTCTGGTTCCCATTTGTATAACATTCTTGAAATGACAAAACTATAGAGATGGAGAAAATATTAGTGGTTGTCAGAGGTTGAAGACAGGGTGTAGGTGTGAATATATAAGGGTAACAGAAGGGAAACCTTTGTACTGATGAAATAGTTCCTTGTCTTGATTGTGGTAGTGGTTACACAAATCTACACATGTGATAAAATGACTAAAACTACACACAAACTTTCTATCAAGGTTAAATTCCTGATTTTTATATTGTATTATAATTACGTACAATGTAACCATTGGGGGAAACTGGATGAAGAGATTCCTCTCTGTACTATCTTATTATAGATTTTCACAAATCTATAATTATTTCAAGATAAAAAGTAGGAAAAAAAACAAATTTGGAAACTGCTTAATTCCTCAGTCATGCAGGATTAAGTAAAATCACAGATCATCTCAGAAATCATTGAAAGGATGCTGCAAAATAGTATTTACTTAATAGAGTGGAAGACATTTCACATTATATCATATTTAATGAAAAAAGTATAAAATATTCCATATGATCCCATTTTTAAAAAGAATATATTTGTGCACAGTAACAGCACAGAGCACAGAAGGATATCAGCAAAATTTCAATGAGCCATGACCCAGCGTGGTAAGACTATGGGTGTTTTTTTATTGTCGTCTTGCTGGTTACCTGTATGAATTTATTCTGAAGTGAACATATATTGTTATTTTAAATATAAGTTGTTTAAAAAACTTCTAAGTTTTAAAAAGCTCCTATGTTGAGTTTATGAGTCTCTGCAAGATAGCCAGTCATAGTCACTGATAGAAAGAGGCACCTAACAGTCCAAGAGAGCAGCTCCTTGCTGGAGGTGGACAGGGATTGGGTTCTGGCCAAAGCTGAATCTCCTGGATAGGATCTAACAGGATGGCCTGTAGGTCACCTAGGGCCCAGTTTGCAGACACTGATCATCTTTGAGTCCATCATGTTTTGAAAACTATTCTGGCTGTGGAGCATTGCTGGTAGGAAGCTTTAGTAGACTGGAAAAAACTAGTACATTTCTTTTTATTAAATATCCAAGGTGGGTTAGGTAGCTGGCTTTTTGAGGTCTTTCCCAGCATTTTAAATCCATATTCATGTGCGCCAAGCTGAGTTAGGCATTCCTCAAGGCCAAGCCCTCTCCCTTTGTCTGGAGTCATATTCTCTTTCTATTTCTCTGTGTGGATGCCTTCCAAACCCATATCTCTAGCCCTGAATTCCAGATCCACATCCCCAAATCCAAGTTGCTTGGGGCATACACACCTCCACCTGGCTGGCCTGCTAGGATCTTAAAATCTGCATGATGAACATGGTGGTGATGGTAAAGATTGGGATGGTTTTTAAATATGTCTGCAAATTATTTGACTATTTTTCCTTTGAAAGGGGGAGTCTAGTTCCCTTTCCCTCAAATATGGGCATAACTTAGTAACTCACTTCAATGAACAGAAAATGTCAGAAGTGATGCTATGTGACTTCTGAAACTGGGTCATAAAAGTGGTACAGCCTCTCTCTGTCTATCTCTGGTTGCCTTGGGAACAGATTCACCATGTTGTGAGGAAGCTCAGGTTACATGGATAGGACCTGCATGAGTGTATTAATGTGTTAGAGCTTCCATACCAAAATTTCAGACTGGGCAGCTTAAAAAACAGAGATTTACTTCTCACTGTTCTGGAGGTTGGAAGTCCAAGATCGAGGTGTCAGCAGGGTTGGTTTCTTCTGAGGCCTCTCTCCATGGCTTGAGGATGGCCGCCTTCTTACTGAGCCCCCACATGCCTTTTCCCTATGGATGCCCATCCTTGGTGTCTCTTGTGTGTCCCAATCTCCTCTTCTTATGAGTATACCAGTCAGATTGGATTATGGCCTAACCCAAAAATGAGCCTAATCACCTCATTTTAACCCAATTACCTCTCAAAGGCCATATCTCCAAGTACAGTCATGTTCTGACGTATCGAAGGTTTGGGCTTCCACATATGAATTCGAGGGCAGGGGGATACCATTCAGTCCCTAACTATGGGCATACCAGCCAGCAGCCCCAGCTAGGCTTTCAACTGACAACCAATATATATTGCCAGATATATGAGCGAATGAGCCCTCAGATGACTCCAGCCCTGATATGGTTTGGCTCTGTGTCCCCGCCTAAATCTCAGGGTGAATTGCAGTCCCCAATGTTGTGAGAAGGACCAGGTTGGAGGTAATTGGATCATGGGGGCAGATTTCCCCCTTGCTGTTCTCATGATAGTGAGTGAGATCTCACGAGACCTGATGGTTTAAAAGTGTGTGGCACTTCCTGCTTTGCAAGCTGTCTCTCCTGTCACCATGTGAATATGTGCTTGCTCCCCCTTCACTTTCCATTATGATTGTAAGTTTCCTGAGGCCTCCCCAGCCGTGCTTCCTGTACGGCCTGCAGAACTGTGAGTCAATTAGGCCTCTTTTCTTCATACATTACCCAGTCTCATGTAGTTCTTTATAGTGGTGCAAGAACAGACTAATACAAGCCCATAGCTTTCAAGCCACCTTAGCTGATACCCTGAACATCACAGCAAAGTTAATCTGTCCCTGTTGTGCTTTATCTAAATTTTTGACCCACAGAAACCACAATAAACAATCAATGATTTTTGTTATTTTTGAGTCACTAGGTTTTCAAATCTGATTATGTAACATTAGATAATGAATATTATCATCCCATATTAGTTATCTACTGCTGCATAAAAAATCACCCCAAAACTTAGTGGCATAAAAAAACAATGATCATTTGTTATGTCTCATCATTTGTTTGGGTCCAAAATCTGCAAGTGACCTGGCTGATTGGTTCTTATAAAGTTGCGGTCAGATGTCAGCTGAGGCTATAGTCAACTGAAGGATTGACTGAATGAGCCTGGAGGATCCGCATCCTAGATGGCTAGCTCAAAGGGGTAGAAAGTTTGCATCTCTCCATGCAGGCCTTTCTATGCAGCTGCTTGAATGTCCTCAAGACAAGACAGTTTGTTTCCTCCAGAGCAATTGATTCAAGACACCAAGGCAGCTGCTATTCCTGTTCGTGATCTCATTTGAGAAGGCTCAGAGCCTCATAAATGATCAATTCTGCAGCCTTCTGTTGATCACATCGGTCAGCACTGATTCATTCTGGGAGGGGGCCATGCCAAGATGCTGAATACCAAGAGACAAGGATCATAGTAGACCTTCTTGGAGGCTGCCTACCACAATGATAATAAGAGATACCATCTGTTTAGTGCCTATCATGTGTTTGGCTTTATGTTGAAATTATCTCATTTAATCCTCACTACAACCTTATGCAGTAGATTATTTTTGTCCCTAGTTTACAGATGAGAAAACTGAGGCTAAGTCATTCAGTGTCTTGCCTTAGGCCATGTAGCTGGCAAATGGAGGCACAGAGATGGAACCCAGCTTGGTGTGATGCCACACTAACATCTCTGACCTGCCATCTCTCCCTCCATTCTCCCCAATGCCACGCTGCACCCCTTCTGCTCCTTCTCCCTCCCCACTGCCAAGTTGTGTAAATTCCTGCAATATCTCTCTTTCCCTCCATCCTCTTCCAGTCTTGCTTCTACTGTTCTGTTACAGAGTGGCCCTATAAGTATAGGCCATGTCAAAAAATATATAAGATTTTTAAAAAGTACTTGTCTGTTAAATGCATGAAGAAATTCTAGCAACTTGTTATAACTCTACTCAGTTTAAAACCCATGCATCTATTTGGGTTTTTAAAAGTGATCTTCAGACACAGAGCAAGTGGGAAATGGGAAGCCAGATAATCCAGTGGAAGCTGTGCCCACATCAGAAAAACGAGACCAGAGTAAGGCCTAGGGGAGCTGCTGTGAGAGAAGAGGCAAAGCACAAGGGTCCTTCCCCCAGCCAAGCAACCAGGCCTTCTTTCTCCAGATATGGCACTGAAATGAAGTTTTGAAGGAATTTTAAAAGAATGCATTTGAAAATGTAATAATCATTTTTGATAACACATAATTTTTGTAAATCTTCACTATTGTATATTTTAAATTCAAAGTTATATTTGGCCAGCTCATTGATAGCATGATAGGCCATTTTGCTAGCATCTGAGCTTATCAAGTCTGTTTGCCATGGGGACCCTCCACTTTCCCTCCCACAGTGAGTATTCACCATCCTGCAAGAGTAGGAGGTGAAATCAGGGCATTGATAAGGCCCCTGCTATGCACTGATTTTTATAGATAATTAGATGCTACCTGGGAGGAGGATAATTATAAAAGACATTTATTTCCTGAAATTGAAGATTAACTCATTGCAGTGCCTTTAATCAACTTTAAGTTGTGATCGTGTGCAATTTGCATAATTCTGAATCATTCCCTTCTTTTACCTCTTCATCCTCAACATTGCCCTTCTCCTTTGCTCCTGCAGATGACTGTTATTTGAATTGTCCAGCCCATACAGGCTTACGAAAGGAGATTTTTTTTCTGAATGAGTGACAAAAGGAAGACACATCCTCTAGTGGTAAATACTCTGGGTTTCATTGAAAAGAAGTCCATGTGGTACACATCCTGGGAAATACATGACTGAGAACCCCATGAACTGGCCTCCACACGCCCTACAGGACAATCATGGGTCACTTGCTTGGATCTGTTTAGTGGCTCATTTATTCAAATAGAAACAGCTACCCCCTGAATATGGCTGCTTCTGAAATCTACAACTCAGTAATTTACTTCAGTCTTTCTTGCCCCACATCTTGGATTTCTTGGAGGATAATTCCATCGGAAATGTTATGGTCAAAAATAGTGTACATATTGGGAGGCCAAGGCAGGCAGATCACTTGGGGTCAGGAGTTTGAGACAAGCCTGGCCAAGTGAGCCTGGCCTGTCCTCACTTGAGGTCAGAAGTTAGAGACCAGAGATGGTGAAACCCCGTCTCTACTAAAAATAAAAAAAATTACCCAGGTGTGGTGCCAGGCCCCTGTAATCCCAGTTACTCAAGAGGCTGAGGCAATGAGAATTGCTTGAAAACAGGAGGTGGAGCTTGCAGTGAGCCAAGATCATGCCACTGCACTCCAGCCTGGACGACAGAGTGAGACTCCATCTCTCTCTCTCTCTCTATATATATATATATACACACACACACACACATATGGTGTACATACACTATTGGCTATTGGTGAGAAAGTCAGTGTGAATCAGTTAGGGACTACATTGAGCTGTTAGCAGTAGAGGCCTGACTGAGATAGCTTAGAACAATTAGGACTTTGTTTGCTTACTTACGAGAAACAGCTCAGAATTGTTTGAAGCCTCTACAAGGATTTTCAGGGACCCAGGCTCATTTGGCCTTTCTTATCCCTGTACTTAGTACACACCTTCCATCCTTGAGGTTATAACAAGGTTGCTATAGCTCCTGCCATCAAGACAGAGATCCACACAGAAAGTGGAGGAAGGTGCAGAAGCAAAGGGGCCTTCTTAAATGTATTACTCAAAACGTCTGCTTACATCTCATTGGCCACCCCGTTTACAAGAGAGGCCCAGATATGTAGCTTTTTGATTACTAAGGGAGAATGGATATTGGGTAGATTACTAGCACTCTGCAATGAGGTACAGCCTTTTTGGAGGACAATCAGAAGTTTAAAAATTTAAATGCATTTGCTCTTGACTCGGAAATTCCTCCACTGGGAATTTATCCTGGAGATGTGTTCTAACATATGTGCGTGCACTTACACACTACAAGCTGTTACTTGCAGCAGGAAAGGGCTCATGGAAATGCATTTGTACTAAGCGTAAAGCCCCAGTGAATGTCAGGCTTGGATCCATTGGATTATCAACTCCTTTTCCCAAGAGGGAGGTGGGAAGAGACATGGAGCAGAAGTATGGGTGCAGCCTCCCTTCTCTGAACCAAAGCACAAAAGTAGGGAGATGACACAAACACTTCCCCTGTAGCTGCAATGCCCCCAAAGTAAGCATTCAACAGGAAGTCAGAGGACAGGCAGACCATCTCCAAGATTGAAGAGGGCTGCTCAATGGTCTGTAAATAACTGTTCTCTTTTGTTCTTTTCCAGGTAGAGGAAGCAGATAAGGCAAAGCTCAGTGTGTGGCTGTTAACACTCAAGACTCTTGGAGACAATGGGAGTCTACCCTTCATCTTCGGGGGAAGAAACTGAGACCCAGAGAGGCATAGGGGCAGAGGTGACAGGAATTTTCTAGGTCAGCTTATTGGAGATTGTCTATCTTAAACTAGGTTCTCAGACACTCCAAGGCCATCACAGTTACCCAGTTAACAGCAGTCATTTTCTTTTATATTCAGAGGAGTGCTGGTAGCACTAAGTTGGCAATTCACGAGTGGGGGCTGCCCAGTCTTCCCACTGGGTCTGCGTGCTGTGGGCCTCCTGCCTGGCCGGCTATAAGGACACAGCACTAATATAGTAGCTCAAAGCAAATGGCTCTCCAGGTCCCTGGTGGGTCCATTTACCAACTGCTCCTGCTAAATGAAATCCTGAAAGGGCTCCTGGAAGGGCATTGTTGGTTTGTATGGGAACAGCCCCATCTATGGGGAGGAAAAAGCCCTGGGTTATCATCCAACCACAACTTTGTACTTTCTTCAAATTCGTGAGGCATTTGGAAAAGAAGGACTCAAAGTTCTGATATGATCAAGATGGGGAGAAATGACTATTTTTACAGCCCTGACTGTTCAAACAGCTACAGTGGAGTGGGGATTTTCATTTGAGAGTCATCCCAGTGAAGCATTGTCAATTTGTCCCATGCTGTATGTTCATGGCAGGAACACCTGTGCGAGTACAGCTGGTGCCTCCTCCATCCTCCCCTCTCCCCACGAAAACATCACAGGCCTCAGCAGGTAGGAAGAGAGCATCATCCCTGGGACATCTTTCCTCTGTACCTCACTCCCAAGCAGCACCTATCCTGGCTTCTCTCTCTCCTTCCCCAGACCCCGGATCTGGGGCTCTTTTCAACTAAGGGATACATTCCATGTATGGTGAGCCCTTTGGCATATGTTATTGTAAGAAATTTGGCAACTTGAAAGAAGAAGCAGAGCCAAGTGAAATCCCAACACAGTGGCTCTGTCAGCCTGGAATCTGGGGTCTTTCCCTTGCAGTCTTGAGACAGCACCATGGAGTTGTTCTGGGTCCACCCCAGCAATGAAAAAGAGCTTGGTGGCCTCTCTGCTCCCCCGGCCTCATCCAATCAGGCCGCAGACATTGTCCAAACACTGTATCTGTGCCAGGCACTGTGCTGAACATTGGGAATAAAATGAGGCAAGGCTGGGCAGACATGGCCAGCAAGCCAGAGTGTGTCCCTTGCAGAGCCACGATCTGGAAAGTTCCACTGAGAAAGGGAGGAGATGCATTCAGATAGATTCCAACAGAGCCCAGGAGTGATGCTCTGAACAAGGTATATGGTGAAGGAGAAGGGAAGACTGGGTGTAGAGAAGGCAGTAAAGGCAGAACAGTGGATGTTTCTTGTTTTAGCTCAGTCAGCATCTGTTCTCCTTGTGGGGACGCTCCCTGGAGTTCTCATGGAAAGCCATTCCTCCTCTATCTAGGTCCATGTGGTTTGAGTAGGCTGCTCTTGTCTCAGTGCCAGGGGTGGGACATAACCCAGTCTTGGCCATTACAGCAGTTCTACCCCTGACCACAGGATTTGGTTCAGAAGTGGATAATGAGAGTCAGTTCTAGGACTTGAGTTGTATCTCCTGAGAAAGAGAAGCCCCTTTCTTTGGGAGTCATTAAGAATGTGAGCCTGGAATATGCCAAGAGGCACCTAAGGTGAGGCTCTATTGGAGAATAAAAGAAATGCAGTAAAGAGATTGGGGGGGAAAAGGAAAGAGAGTAAGAGAATGAGAGACCCTCTGAGTCCCTGGATCCAACCAGACCTGAAGCTAAAATCCCTGAGATTTTCAGAAACATGAGCCAATCAATTCCCTTCTCTCCTTTTTTTTCCTTTTTGCTTGATCCAGTTTGAGTAAGGTTTCCATCAGTGTTAGGCATGTGGCAAAGTGATAAAGATAGGGCATTGAAAAAGTACAGAAAGACACTTTCTCTCTTTCCCATCTTTCAAGTTCTCGAGGGATAAAATGTTGCCTTTGAAGGACTCTAGGGAGCAAAGAACACAGCCAAGGGTATGACCAGGTCCACAACAATGCTAGTGATCTCTGAGAGAACCAGGAGGGAGCTCACAGCTGAGACCCAAAAGAAGGTGAGATCATCAGAAAGCCACATAGAGCAAAGGCCAGGGGAAGGCAGCTCATAGAGAACCCTCAACTCTGCAACGTCCATGTGGACAGTAAGGGATCCCCAGATTGGGACTGGGTAGCAAAGGGACTTGTCCCCTTTGCATTTTCTACTTGCTGGCTTGGTATTTATCATATGCTTTTTCCTGGTACTTTAATTTGGCTTTATGGCTAAACTGGCAGCTTACTATGAGTGGGAGCTCAGGCTTTGAAATCAGGCAGATCTAACCATGAACACCTGAGTCACTGTATGACCTTTTTAAGCCTCAAATTTTTCATTCAGAAATGGAAATGATGCTGTGCAGGCATGATGCACAGATGTCAGCTGGGGGCTCCTTGCTCCTTGAGAATCACGGAAAGGCACTTGGATCCTCCCGGCTTCTTGGCCTGGTTGGTTGCAAGGCCGCCCCATGGCTTCAGTGAACTTCCATCATGGTTGCTATTAGGCATCAGTCCAAAGAAATTTTGCTGCTTTGCTAGTTCCTGCAACAAACCCTCACTTATATAAAGCATTTGTGAGAGTCATAGAGTAATAGACTTTACCAAATAACTGACAAAGTTGGGGATGTGTCATATCCCATGCACCACATAGCAAACAACATCCAAGTTAGTTGCTCTTCGTCTGCAACTACGATGGAGGCTTCTGTTGCCGCTACCTCTACTCCATGCCATGTGTGTGCTGTCTGCTTTCCTCTCCTCTCCTCCTGCCCTTGGCTTTTTCAACACAATTGCTTCTCTTTGCCTTATGCAGGGCAGTCACTGCTGCTCTCTGAGGCCTCAGCACTAGCTGGACCCAGGCCCTTGAGGATTCATCTTCTGCCTTGTGTGTCAGAAACGATCTTAGTTGCACACAACAAAATCCACTCTGGCTGGCTTAAGCAGAAGATGGTTTATCAAGGGATGTTAGGTGACCCACAGATTCACTGAGATGAGGAAGAAACAGACTCTAGACGGGCTTTAGGAAAAGCCCTACAACCACAATGTCCGAGAACCAAACTGCCGAGGGAACAGCTGCCATCTTGGCCCCAGGATCATGCTGCCCCTCCTATGAGCAGGAAGTGACCTGTCCCTGCCAGCCATAGAGAAGCCAAACTCCTTTCTGCCATTTCCGCATGCAGGATACCACCTTGTGGAATTCCTTTCCTTCTTCCAACTTACATCTGCTTGCATCTGCTTGGTGGAACCTGGGTCTTAGGTGATCCCCAACCTGCACAAAGTCTGGAGATGGAGTTTCTCATTGGAGAGAGCACTCAGTGAATCAATTTGTACGATCTCCTATACTCATCAAATACTTCACGCTTTCAAAAGACAGTTTTTTAAATAAGAGAAATTCTATTGCCACGTTTTAAGACTTTTTTCTCCATCTTAGTATATGGTAGTGTAAATTTAAATAGAATAAGCCTGGGAAGCTATTGGCACAATGTCTATCACATAGTGATGGTTCAGTACTTATTAACTATTAATTAGTAAGGCAGTAGGGAGGTACCTTTTCAGTTGGCCCTTCAAGGTTGGAGAGGATTCCCAACCCAAGATGCTTAAGGAGAGCAGAGAAGGAAGGAGAGCAGAGAGAGAGAGAGAGAGAGAGACAGAACCCATTAAAAAAGTATTGACCTTTAGGCTGGGCACGGTGGCTCACGCCTGTAATCCCAGCACTTTGGGAGGCCAAGGCGGGTGGATCACGAGGTCAGGAGATCGAGACCATCCTGGCGAACACGGTGAAACCCCGTCTCTACTAAAAATACAAAAAAATTAGCCGGGCATGGTGGCAGGTGCCTGTAGTCGCAGCTACTCGGGAGGCTGAGGCAGGAGAATGGCGTGAACCCGGGAGGCAGAGCTTGCAGTGAGCCGAGATCACGCCACTGCACTCCAGCCTGGGCGACAGAGCGAGACTCCATCTCAAAAAAAAAAAAAAAATTATTGACCTTTAATTTTCTCCCTATGGTCCATTTCAGTTCTCCCTGAATGTCTTTTCATTCTACTAGAATGACCAGCTTCACTTAGCATTGACTCCACCTGTTGAAAGTCTGAACAAGTCAGCTCTTCACAAGACCCCAGAGTCATCTGTAGTCTCTGACTTAGTTTCCACTGTGTATCTCCATCAGCCTGCACAAATTTTTGCCTTATGGTCAAGAGGTGCAGGACTGGAGGATATGTTATATCCAGGTAAAAACTCTGAAAATAACAAGATAGATAAGGTCTCTGCCTTGAATAATGCCTCAGAAAGCTTGGAAGATAGTAATGAATGCTCAGTTATTGAGTTTCTCACTGAGACTCTGCTTTATTTTTGTTTTTCAAACAACCTAAATGATCTGCTGTATATCATACACAAATTCTATCACGAAAATATCTGCAGATTAGCCTGTGGAGGCCCATCTATGGGTGAGTTGACTTTTACCCAGATGCTATGTGAGCAGCCTTGCCACTGCTGGAATTCTTGCACCAAATCAAGAGGGAGACTTGGGTCCCTAGTTCTGCATGGGAAACACCATTCTTCAACAGTTTCCTTCACTAGGCAATATATCATTTGGGATATTTATCAGTGTTTTGGAGAATCTGCAATGTACATTTGGGCATTTGGGCTGAATTACATCCATCAAAGAGAAGGCTGTAGGCTTGCTGGCTTCGTTTCCTTTATTTAAAAAAAGAAAAGAAAAGAAAAGCAAAACAAACCAAAAAAACCCGCTTCTAGTCTGATTGAATCTACTGGTTCACAGCCAAGCTGGATGGTGGCAATCATTGGACAGACATTTTAAATGACTGTGGGGTGAAAGAGAAGAAACCTTCTGTTTGTCCTATTCTGATCATATTTCCATCACCCCTTTCCTCCTCAGTTCACCAGAGAAATTGCCAGCCCTTGGCCTGACTTTGAGGGTTGGAGACCAGGCTCTTTAATTTGCTCTGTCCCATATTTTGTTATTCTGTCAAGTATTTGATCCTGTACTGGGAAAGAGACATTTTGTAAAAAGCAAAAATAGTAATAGGACTGATTTGGCAATGTGACCTAAAGAACAAATGATCTCACTGTCACATTAAAATTTGCCAGTTAGGAAAAGGAAGGTTCCTGAAGGTGATGGAAAAGAATTATTAAAACAACTCAAACACAGCTTGTTAGAGAAGAAAAGTCATTCATTCTGTGGGCAGGGAAGGAGATCCAACACAGGCTGCTCATTTTTATTTATTTATTTATGTTTTTTATTTTTTTTTTTAAGGCGGAGTCTCGCTCTTTCACCCAGGCCGGAGTGCAGTGGTGCTATCTTGGCTCACTGCAAGCTCCGCCTCCTGGGTTCACGCCATTCTCCTGCCTCAGCCTCCCGAGTAGCTGGGACTACAGGCGCCCGCCACTGCGCCCGGCTAATTTTTTGTATTTTTAGTAGAGACGGGGTTTCACTGTGTTCGCCAGGATGGTCTCGATCTCCTGACCTCGTGATCCACCCGCCTTGGCCTCCCTAAGTGCTGGGATTACAGGCGTGAGCCACCGTGCCTGGCCGCTGCTCACTTTTCTACACCTCTCCTTTGCAGCTTTGCAAATAGAGCTGCATCCATGCTCCTTCTCCAATTCCAGGTTTGCGAAGTCCAATTAACAGCCCAGGTGCTGCATAGAAACTATCCAAATCACCCTCTATGGGGATGTCTCCTCCCTCCCCATGATTTTCATTTGTTGTGACATTCTCTTCAGTTGGTTTATTTGAGAGGTGGTATCAGGAAGCTAACCAGGGAGTGAGAAGTGAGACAAGGAAGGGAAGGAAGCCAAACACAGGGTGAACTAAAGCCATCATTGCAGGAAGTGGTAGCTCAGTCCAGAGGGAAACCCGAGGCTGTGCAGAGTGCTCCTCAGAGCCACCCTAGGGTAGTGGGGAGGCTTTACCATCCATCTTGGCAGGAGCTGTTTTCAGGAGTCTCAGCACTTCCTTCTGCCCCACACCTGTGGACTGAACATTCCAAAGAAAGCCCTCAGATGGAGAATCCCAGGTACTTTCCTTAGAAAGCCTTCAATATACAAGGGAGTAAGGAAGGCTGAGGGGATGTGGTAGGAGCAGGAGCCAACAGCATCTCCTGTACTTTGCCTCATTGATCCATTAATTTATCACTTCATATGAAGCCCTGTGCCAGATGCTGTAGCTGCAATGAAGAACAAGACAGACACTGTCCATGATCTCCTGAAGCTCAAAATCTAGCAGGAAAGACCAAAATTAATCAAATAAGCACACAAGTATATAATAAAACCAGTGACAAAGTGAAGTGAAAGAACAGAACCAAGAGCTCTAAAAGAGGATGGCAGGAAAACATGCTCCTGTTTGAGAAATCATGGAGGGCTACTTTGAAGATGTGAGCTGTCTAAATAGAGGTGGGAGCGCTCTGGAAAGCAGTTTATGCTGGAAGAATGACATGTGCAAAGGCCCTCAGCACCAGGAACCAGGGTAGTGAAGCTGGAGATGAAGAGGGAAACAGCAAGTGGGAGAATTGGAGCTGAATGAGGCTAAAGAGGTGAGCACGGAACAGAGTATGCAGTGCTGTGTAAACTGTGCTCATGGTTTTTATCTCTATTCTCGGAGCAGTGAAAGCTATTGACGGATGTTAAGCCAGGAAGTGATTACACTTTTTTCTCCCAAATTTTTTTATTGTGGTAAAATACTCATAACAAAATTTACCATCTTAGCAATTTGTCAGTGTACAGTTTGGTGGCACTAAATGCATTCGTAATGTGCAACCATCACCACCATCCATGCCCATAACCTTTTTTAACTTGTAAAACTGAAACTCTATACCCATTAGACAATAACTTGCCATTATCCTCTCCCCCAAACTCCTAGAAACCACCCTTCTACTTTCTGTCTGTATGAGTTTGCCTATTCTAAGTACCTCACATAAGGGGGATCGTACAGTGTTTGTCCTTTTGTGACTGGCTTATTTCACTTAACATAATGTCCTCAAGATTCAATATGATTAGATTTTGAGTTTTAAAAGATAGATGTAAAAAAAAAAAGATAGCTGTCAGGCAGAGAATGGATCAGAGTGGGAAATAGCAATTGATGTTAAGCACAGAGTTGCAGATCAACATGTGTGGAGCTCAGATGAAATGGGCTGAGCTGGAGACATGACCTTGAAAGCCTTTGGCACTGATATATTGTAACATTACCTTAGACTCATATTGAATGCTTTGTGTGCACACCTTGTCTTCCCATCCAGGTTGTAAGCTCTGTGGGTTCAGGGTTTTTAACTTAACCCCCTATCTTTGCCACACCTCCACTCCCTTATACCTAGTTTAGTAGAAGCAGCATAACGAGGTGGATAACATATGGAATTTGGAATAAGAGAGGCCTGGCTTCAATGCCAGACTCACCACTTACTAAGTGCATAACCTTGGGCAAGTTACTTGTTTCCTCATCTGTAACATGGCAATAATAGTAATAGAATCTATTTCATATGGTATGAGGAGATTTAACATGATAACATAAGCTTTGAACTTAGAAAGGTGCTGGCATAAAATAAGTAAGTACGTAACACAGGTTGGCTATAAACTTGAATCTATCTAAGCCTCAGTTTTCTCCTTCGTAAAATGTATACAATGATACCTTGTTATCAGTTAGCTATTGCTGCCTGACAAACTATCCCAAAATTCAGGGGTTTAAAATAACAATCATTTATGATTATAACTCACGTGTCTGTGTGTCAGCAGGGGCTGGCTCTGTTGATCCTGGCTGGGCTTGCTCATGCATATGTGGGTTGGCTGGAGAAGTTTACCTTGCATGGCTCTGCTCTGCATGTTTCTTCCCCTTGTACTGGTACCAACAAGCTAGGGGAAGCAGGCCCTTTTAATGGATGTGGCAAAACTGCAAGAGCACTGGCCCAATGGTATAAATGCTTTTTCATACCTCTGCTTGTATCATGTCAGTCAGCAATCCCATTGGCCAAAGAAAGTCACATTGCTGAGCTCTGAATCCATGATTCTTAGAAGTGAAAAGAACATGTATACAGAGACAGGTCAGGAATTGGGGCATTGATGTAATGGACTATACCTATAAAACAGAACTTTTTAAGGTAACATATGTAACATGCCAATCATGTTGTACGTTTTTAATACCTACATCTGCTTTCCTCTTCAACAAATGTTGGGTAATTGACTCTGATTTTCAGAGTAAAAATAAATTGGTTCCAAGCATTTGAAGCTATCTTTGCTTATTATAAAGCTTGGCATACTATATGATATAGCAATCAATTAACAGTTTGGGCTGGACACCCTCACACAGTGCTGCTGGTGATGTAAGTTGATATGATCTTTCTAGAAAGAAATTTGACAATATGTATCAAAAGCCTTAAAAATGTGTACTCTTTGACTCAGAAATTTCCATTATGGCAAATCTATCCAAAGGAATTTGGAGAGATATAGACAAAGGTTTATGTATAAGGATGCTAATTGAAGTAATATTTAGAGTAGCAAAAAAGAGGATAATGTTAAATTAGCTTGTTGCAGGAAGAAACCTCTTACTGAAAACAGCTAGAAAGCTCAGACTCAAGCAAATCTGTTTAGGGATTGGAAAGTTACGAAGACAGCCATAACTTGAGCATCCAAGATTCAGGATACATGGGAAATCAAATAAGGTGACTTGACATTCTGTGCTGTTTTCCCCTCAAAAGATTTGTGGAACGGGCTGGGCATGGTGGCTCATGCCTGTAATCCCAGCACTTTGGGAGGCTGAGGTGGGTGGATCACCTGAGGTCAGGAGTTTGAGACCAGCCTGGCCAAGCCAGGCTGGTCTTATAGAGATGGCAAAACCCCGTCTCTATAAAAATACAAAAAATAGCCGGGCGTGGTGGCACGTGCCTGTAGTCCCAGCTACTTGGTAGGCTGAGGCAGAAGAATCGCTTGAACCCAGGAGGCAGATGTTGTAGTGAGCCAAGATTGTGCCACTGCACTCCAGTCTGGGTGATACAGCAAGACTCTGTCTCAAAAAAACAAAAACAAACAAAAGATCTGTGGATTCGTGAGTGGTGTAGCCAGAGATGCTAAGCAACAAAAAGAAGTTTTTAAGTGATATGGAATCACAAAATCACCAATAGTGTAGGCTTAGAGAAACTGAGCAGATAGTGTCAGCTAAGAGGTTGAAGAGATTAACAGATTTTGCAGCCTCAGAGAGATGGGGGATAAAAATTGGTTTTGAAGTCCCACTAAAAAAGAGAGACTCTGGTAAATAACTCAGGCTTTCAGATGGAATCCCTAGAGACCTTACACCCTTGGAGTAAAGGTTAGCTAAAAATAAATTAGACCTCAAAAAAACTGATACTCACCCTCAATCTGCAATTGGCTTAACATGATCTGTCCTAACTCTAACTGCCTGCCATAAGCTAAAGGCTCATTTAGGGTTTCTACAATATTTTACACATGATGTTTCACATTCAACCAAAATTCCCAGGATATCAAGAGACAGCAGAAAGAAAAAATCAGACAATAAAAACAGACCTAGAGGTGATCCATATATTAGAATTATTAAACATAGTCTTTCAAATAAGTATTATTAATATGTTTAAGAAAGCAGATGACAAAATGAAAAATTTTGCCAGAGAATTGGAATGTATTTTTCAACATATTTAAAGAAAATCCAAGAATTGGAAAATATAGTAAAGAAAATTAAGAACACATTAGATAGGTTTAATAGCTGATTAAATGTATCTGAAGAGAGAATTAGTAATATGGAAGTTAAGTTAGTAGAAAATATCCAGATGACACATGAAGAGAAAAAAGAAAAAATATGGAAAAGATTTAAGAGACAAATGGGAGATAGTAAAAATAAAATCTAATAAGCATATAATTAGAACCCTGTAAAGGAAAGAGGAAATGGTACAGAAGTAATATTTGAAGAGAAAAATAGCAAAATATTTTCCCAAACTGATGAAAGACATAAAACTTGATTAAAAATATTAAGAAACACAATGAAATCCAAGCAAGGTAACTACAAAGAAAATCATACTTAGGCAAATCCTAGTAAAATTGCTGTAAAACAAAAATAAAGAAAAAAAATCTTAAAAGGTAGAAAAAAAGAGAGACACATTGCATTTTAAAAAGTCATAGTAAGGATGACAATTGACTTCTTAAAATAAATAATGGAAATCAAAATGCATCTTTAAACATTTAAACATTTTTAAAATAAAAAAATTTAATTGTTGTTAAAATTTTAAGTAGCCTAGGCAACAAAACAAGACCTCTTCTCTACAAAAAAATGTAAAAAATTAGCCAGGCATGGTAGTGCATACCTGTAGTCCTAGCTACTTGGGAGTCTGAGGAAGGAGGATCACTTGAGCCCAGGGGTTTGAGGCTGCAGAGAGCTGTGACCACACCGCTGCACTCCAGCCTGGGTGACAGAAGGAGACCCTGTCTCTAAAAAATAAAATAAAATAAAATTCAGAGTAAATTAAATGTTAATTTAAAAATTTAAATGTTTTTTAAATGCTGAAAGAAAATAACTACAAATATAGAATTCTATACCAAGCAAAAATTGCCTTCAAAAATAGAGGGATAATAAAGACATTTTCAGACAAACAATAACTGAGATAATTTACCACTATCAGATCTGTAATAAAAGCAATAGTGAAGGTGTTTTTCAGGCAGAAGGATATGATCCCAGATGGAAGTATGGAAACTCACAAAAGAATGAAGAAAAAATGTAGAGGTAAATATGTGAATAAATATAAAGGATTACTGACTGTAGAACACCATTTTAATGATAATGTCTTGTGGGGTTTAAAGTACACATGGAATTAAAATATATGACAACAATTATACAAAAAAGAGGAGTAAGTTGAGTTATATGATCTAAGAACCTTACAAAATTGAAGAAGAATGATAAGAGTACTAATTTATATTAGGCTTTCAAAAGTCAAGGACACATGTTGAAATCTCTTGAATAACCACTAAAAAGATAGAGAACTAACAAACCTTAACAGGAGAGAAAATGAAATAACAACAAAGATGATTAAATTAGAGACAGGGAAAGAGAAAAAGGGAACATAGCAGAGGTAAAGCAAATAATAATATTGTAGATTTAAACCCCTAAGATATCAGCAACCACATTCATGTATAAATGAACTAAATATTCCATTAAAAGACAAAGAAGGTCGGACTAGATCAAGGAAAATAAAATTCAATTATGTGCTGCTTACAAGAAAGCACAAGGATTGAAAACACTACAAACACTGCAAGAATTAACCAAATAGAAACTGAAGATAAAGCGTGTTAAAGTGCCAAGAAGTATATTGCTGGGAGAAACAGGTACATTTCGTCATGACAAAAACATCAATCCAGGAAAATATAATAACTATATTTTTACAGTAGCCAAAAAAGAAAGAAAGTAAGACTTCAACCCAACTGTCCAACAATAGGAGAGTAAGTATCTTATGACACATCTATATGATAGCATCTCATGAATCCACTTAAATCCATGCTTTTGAAAAACAACTATATGGAAGAATGCTTCAGATATAATTTTATATGGAAAAAATAGGACATGACTGGTCACATCAAGACATTCACATATGTAAGCTTGGGAGGGAACAAAGAAAAAAATAGAACATATTCCAACATGTTTCAATGGATGAAACATGTTTCTGTGAGTGGTAAGATTATAGGTGATTTTTATTTTATTTTTACTTTTTTATATTCTCCAAAGTGTCTACAATCAACTTATAGTGCATTTTATTTGAATCTTGGAAAACATTATTTAAAAAGAATTATGGATGTCATAATAATTAAAAGCTGGAAAAGGCCTCCTTTGCCTAATCAAAGTTTCTACTACACAAAATTCTGAAAACATGAGGAAATAATCCCTCTGTTTTCTGAAGGGTACATCAGAGACATGCTTGTAGGTGGAGATTGGACGGGACACAGGCCCCAGGGAGCCCAGCCTGCTCACACTGCAGATCGCTGGAGCTCTGTTGATAAAATGATGTCTGTGACACAGTCTTCTTTCTGCAAGGCTTATACTACTCAGGATGAGCAAGTTTGGAAATAAAAGGAGTTTTGATAAAGCTTTCGTGCTTCCCTTATTGAAGGAGTAATAGTATGCTTCTTAGGGGCAAAACAAAAGCCATGGAAGCTAAAACAACGTAATTTAAAATTACCCTTAATTTAACCATCCAGAGAGCACTGCAGTTAGCCTTTTGGTATATCACCTCCTAAAAGGTTTTCTTTGTGTGAGTACATCAACATGCCAAGAGAAGTCATACTGTGTGCCTTGTTTTGTAACCTGCCTTTTTCATTTACCCATAGATCACAAGTGTCTTGGCAAAAGGCGTCTTTAAGAAGTGACAGCAATTCTCATGGGAATCACAAATAGATTGGAATGAGGGAACTGACTCATCTGCCTTGGCCCAAACCACTTTCCTTTAAGTGCCTTAGAGATGAACGCAGATGTTGTAAAATTATCATTTTCTATTTTTAATAAGCGCTTAATTTTCTTTGTTGCTATGGTGCATGTTTTTACTTTGTTTGAAATTATTATATTTTATTCCATTGAGGAGAATCTACTTATACCAGTAACATGAGCCAATTGCTTACTCTCTCAGATCATAGAGGAATTATTTATTTTATAGAGGTTAAAGGGACTTTAGCAATGATTTAGATGACTCCTCCTATTTTATGGGTCAGAAAATTGAGGTCCAAGATAGATGATGGAACTGGACTTGGATGGTAAAGCTGGCAAATGACACATTTTAAGACCCCAGAAATGCTTTGCACATTTTCCAAATGCCTCTGCCTTGTGAGAAGATCATAACCAGAAGATTTGAAAATGTTTTAACATTGTGACAAGACAGGCACTTCTGGTGTGAACATCCAATTAAAGTCCCCCACCCCCGACATGTTCTTCCATACAGCCTCCCTGCTTTCCCACCCCTAGATTTGATCACAACACCCCACCTAAATTCTCTCTCACTTTTGGGCATTCGTGGAAAGCAACCCACTTTTATACATGAACCTCAGAGAACAGTTTCAACTGCCCTACTCACAGCTAAGCCACCTAACTCCTATCCCATGAGCTCTACTTTCAGAAATATCCCAAGCTGGGGTCTCCTTTGTTGTTGCTTTGATTAGTTTTGTGGGGGCTAATTACTCTAGCTTCCAGTCCGTCTCCCTTCATTTACAATCCTCTTTTCCTAGTTCTCAACAATGTTCAACAAATATTTATTGATTGTTTATTATATGCCAGGCTCTGGGCCTGCTTCAGAAGACACAAGGCAGTGATAAACAAGACAGACACAATCTCTGTCATGGTGGCAATTACTGCCTATTAGGGTTGGTGGACAGCCAATTTTTTGAGTAAACATTAATACAACACAGGATGTGATGGGGGCACTATCATGGGCATTAACCCAGACCTAGGGGCTCAGGGAGGGGTTCCCAAAGGAAATGATATTTAAGCTGAGAGTTGAAAAATAAATAGGAATTAGATAGACAAGGAAGTTGGGGGGATGGTGGTAAAGATTAGTATATTAGGAAGAAGGAATGGAGTATGCAGAAACCTACCAATGAGCCAGATCACATAGAGTGTTAAGAAATGGTAAAAAAAAAAAAAAAAAAAAAATTGTTATGGTTGGAGCACAGGATAAAAGTGGTGAACAATAAGGCTGGAGAAGTAGGCAGGGGTCTCTCTTGGCTCTCACATTGTCATTTGTATTAGTCATTTGTATTATAACAGAGTACCTCAAAAGTTATCAGCTTAAAACAACAAACATTCATCATCTCACAATTTCTATGGGTCAGTTATTCTGGATGCAGCTCATCTGACTAAGGGTGTCTACAAGGCTATAATCATGGTGTTTGGACCAAGGTCCACATGTGAAGGCTCGACTCAGTGAGGATTTGCTTCCATGCTCGCTCATGTGGCTGATGGGAGGCCTTGGGTCCTCCAGCTGTCGTCCAAAGACATCAGTTCCTTGCCTCGTGGGCCTTTCCATAGAGCAGCTTACAAGATGGCAGCTGGCTTTCCAGGGCAAAGGCTTTGAGAGACAGTGAGAGAGGGCTGGCAAGACAGAGTTACAGTCTTTTTGCAATCTAATTTGGGAAGTGATATCTTATAACTTTTGCTGTATTCTACATGTTAAAAGTGATTCACTAGGTCCAGGATGCACTCAGTGGTAGGAGATTACACAAGAGTGTGAATTACCAGGCCAGGGAGACCATAGGGGCCATTTCAGAGACAGGCTATTGCACTGCTCTTGTTTATAATTAATTCACATGGACAGTACAGATGCTGGGAAATGTTTGCTTGTTAAAAATTCTCATCCATTTTCCACACCCTTCCCTTGCATTGCTTTCTTCCTAATAGCAAGAGAGCCTCTAAACCTCACATTCAGATCCAATACTTGTCAGGGGTCAACCTAAAAGAATTTTGGAGGAGATGAGAATTTTTTTAAAAAAACAAAATTCCATTGTAAACTTTATCAAATTACCCCCTAGAATCTTGTATTGTCTGCACAATGGTTCCAGAGCTGTAGTATTTTGAGTTGCCCTAACACCTCATGTAGGTTTGTGACTTGGAAATGACCTCTTCACCTAAACATTTTTCTCTTTCTGTGTTTAAAAATGTTAGTATTATCAGATTCTTTCTGAAGTTCTACTTTTTGACATATGAAAACTATAAGAGCTTTTCTGCTGGGTGCAGTGGCTCATGCTTGTAATCCCAGCACTTTGGAAGGCATAGGCAGGTAGATTGCTTGAGCTCAGGAATTCAAGGCCATCCTGGACAACATGGTGAAACCCCATCTCTACAAACAAAACAAAACAAAAAAACAAAAACTCAGGCATGGTGGCACATGCCTGTAGTCTCAGCTACTCGGGAGGCTGAGGTCGGAGGATTGCTTGAGCCCAGGAGGCAGAGGTTGCAGTGAGCTGAGATCACACCACTGCATTCCAGCCTTGGTGACAGAGCCAGACCCTATCTCAGAAAAACCCCAAAAACTGTATAAGCTTCTAAAAACAATAAACAAACAAGGCTCAGGAGCTTGCAGGAATATTGAAGCCAGACATGTGGTGGGGATATGGGTGCCAGGAGAAGAAGGCTGAGCAACAGCAAAAGGCCTCAGGGTGCTGCTGTTCTGGGAAGCTGTCAGTACTCAGTGTGCCACAAAAAACTTACTTGCCCAGAAACTGTCTTGCACTTGCCCTAGAAATGATCAATTGGAGAGAATTGATTCAAACTGATTATCTTCAAAAAGACTGATATCTATAAGCTATGGATCTGAATTTCAATTCACATGGAGAAATGTAAAAGCTGGGGGCCTGGGCACTTGTGTCCCCTGGCTTGATGCTCTCTCTCCACATAGCATTAGAATGAGTTGGAACAAGGCAAGCTACTTTTGTGACCTGGATGCTTAAGAGCTTTGTGTTCTAATGGTCTGAAGTAACACCTGCATGCTAGGAATGCTGCTGCCACTGGGATGCCAGGTCATGATCTAGGTCTAGAGCATCCTCCCCCGGACAGCCTGGTCAGCACTCCCAATATCTGTGGCACTGGCAGAAGGCTAACCAGCCAACCACACCAGGACCTCATATGTAAGAAGAATTCAGAGTTTATGGGTTGTAAGTAAATGAAATCCAATTGGAATGACCATTGATAGAAATGGAATTTATTGGCTCATGAAATCCTGAAAGAGCAGGAGTGAGGCCATATGGGTGTGCTCCATCTTTTGTCTCAGCTTCTCTCTACATATTGGCTTCATTTTCTTCCCTTCACCATAGATCAGCTTCCACCATATGGGAGAAACCATAATCCTTAAGATTTATATTGGAAATGCCAGGCCAACAAAGAGGAACTTACTCTATTTCCCAATTCCTAAAAAGTCTCAAGGAAGAGATTAAGTGCCTCTCCAGGAGCAAGCGACTGCTTCAAGTAGGGAGGGTCAGGATCATATCAAAATGGCAACTGCTGGGCAATAACATGTGCACAACAGTTGCGGCTGGAGGGAGAAACCCCTGAAGAAGGCAGTAGTGATGGCATCCACCACAGGACCTCAGTAGCCCATGGGCCTCATGAACAATCACAACAAACCACCTCTTGGCCAAATCTGAGCACCTGATGCCCTCATACATGCATAGATTCCTTCATTCTTCTGCTCTAGCAGATGAACGTGCATATGTTTTCAATCATAATTTAGGTGTATTACTTTGTGTTTTGGATGTTTCTTCTTCAATATCCATTGGATTGGACACGTCAAATATGCACTAAGAATGAATAAGAATGGTTTCAGACTATGTACAATGCATAGAGTATCGCTTCTCACCCAGATTGCTTATCCCACCTATGCTCTTGGGGATAGGTGTTACAGACTAATGTTCTAACCAGTCAACTAAACCACAAACAGATCCAACCAATTAAAACCAGGGGAAGGGCTTAGAGAAGAGCCAAAGAGATGGGTGAAAAGCAAACTCTGGAAAATGAAAGACTGTGCTCACATAAGCTGAAAGGAGCAAAAATTTCAGCATCATTTAATGTCTTTAAGGAAATTTCACACTGAACAATGTAATTCAGAAACGTAATATTAGAGCTCCAGTGTCTTAGTCTATTTCGTGCAGCTATAATAGAATACCACAGACTGGGTAATTTATAAAGACCAGGAAAGGTATGGCTCACAGCTCTGGAGGTTGGGACATCCAAGATCAAGGTACTGGCATCTAGTGAGGGTTTTCTTGCTGTGCTATACCATGGCAGAAGGCCTTGAATGACAGAAGAGCAAAAAGAGAGAGAGAACGATAGCAAGAGCAGGTGAACCCTCTCCTGCAATAATGACATTAATTAATACCATGACCTAAACACCTCTTAAAAGTCCCACTCACTTGGCCGGGCATGGTGGCTCACTCCTGTAATCCCAGCACTTTGGGAGGCCGAGGCAGGCAAATCACAAGATCAGGAGTTCTAGACCAGCCTGGCCAACATGGTGAAACCCCGTCTCTACTAAAAATACAAAAATTAGCTGAGCATGGTGGTGGGTACCTGTAATCCCAGCTACTCAGGCGGCTGAGGCAGGAGAATCACTTGAACCCAGGAGGCGGAGGTTGCAGTGAGCTGAGATGGCGCCACTGCACTCCAGCCTGGCGACAGAGTGAGAGTCTGTCTCAAAAAACAAAAACAAAAAGTCCCACTCACCAATACTGCCATAGTAGCAATTAAATTTCAACACGAGTTTTGGAGGAACAGATATTCAAACCCTAATACTTAGTCGCATTCCTTTATTTGCAGATGAGGAAACTGAGGCCGGAAGGGCTTAAGTGACTGTCTAAGATGTTACATAAGTGATAAGCGGCCAAAGATGCCCCATGACTTAGAAACTACTGATATCTTTACATGGAAATATTATTGCATCTATAATCCCCGCAAGTGCATGAAGGCAGTTTTATAATTTCCATTTCCCCAATGAAAAAGTGAAAATCAGAGATGTTGAGTAACTTGCCCAAGACTTCACAGTAAATAGGTGTTAAAGCCAGGCTGCAAGAACAGGACTCTGTAGCAAAGGTACAGAGTGATACAAAATGCAGAGAAATGATGTTTAACACTGCCAGAATGCAAGGATCGGAAAAGGTTTCAGAGAAAGTGACATCTGAATGGGTCTGGAAGGAAGGTGAGAGTCCATGGGAAAAAAAGAAACAGAGCCTTCCAGGTAAGTGGAGAAGAGCAGGAACAGAGACTGAATTGTGGAAGAAAAGATAGAAAATGGATTTGGAGAATGACAGATGAGAGTGGAAATTGGGGCAGTGGTCAGCTCATCAAGGGCCTTAAAAGCCACATTAAGAGTTTTAGATTTTTTTCCGTTAAAGCAGAGCTCCTTAAACTGTAATGCGCATGAAGATCATCTGGGGATCATGTTAAAATGCAGATTCTGAATCAGCAGATCAGAGGTAGAGCCCAAGAACACATTTCCAATAAGCTCCCACATGATACCGATGCTGCTGATCTGGGACCACACTTTGAGTAGCAAAGCCTTAGACTCATGCTGTCCAATGTAGTAGTCCTCAGCCACATGTAGCTGTTTTGTCCTTGAAATGTGGCTAGTGAGATGGACGAGTTAGATTTTAAATTTTATTTCAGTTTAACTCATTTAAATTTAATATTTAGAGCATACTCAGTTTGTTATTTTAAAACCCTTAAGTACGTTTGGATTAACTTGAGTATGTGAACCAACTTTTTCAACTGTAAGATTTATGAAATCTCAGTAAAGGTCAAGTATTTCCAATGAGAGTTTATAATGAATTGAGAAGTGCCGTAAGTGTAAAGTATACACCAAAGTTCAAAAATTTTGTATGAAAAAAGAATGTAAAATTTCTCATTTTAATATTAATTACATATTGAAATGGCATTTTGGATATACTGGGTTAGACATAAATTATTAAAATTCACCTGTTTCTTTTAACCTTTTAAAATGAGGCTATTAGAAAATGTAAAATTTCATACATGGTTTGCATTTGTAGTTCGCATTCTATTTCTATTGGACGGCACTACCATAGATGAGAGGGAGATATTATTTATCGGTTTCTAATCTAAGGAGAATTCCTGGGAGTGGCTCACGGTTTCTGCATTTGGGAAGCTGCAAGCACACAGTGATTCAGCCCCATCCCCCACGCGTGGGCAGATGAAGGCATGGGGGAATAACGTGACCCTGGATTCTGGAGGAGAATATTTATTTGAAGAGGCCCTTGGCTCTATCTTCCCCTGGTCTGCATCTGTCCAAAGGTTATACCTTGCTGGGAAACGCTATTAATTCTCATTACTTTTCTGGCCAGGATCAGAAGACAAATGGATGTATCTTTAAGACATGTAGCTCAGGGACTCCAAGCCCAGCTTGTCACTGCTCACTTTCCAGTTCACCTGTAACCATGACAACTTCATTGGCAGAAGTTGCTATGGAACATAATTCAACCTGACTCCAATTTTTTAAGAAAGAAAGAATGGAAAAACACTCAGCTTTGTCTCAGAGGAATATCAGAGATGGGCTCTCTGGCGATATGCTCTTGACTACCAACCTCATTTAATTACTTTTGCTTGTGATTTTGCTAGGGAGGCATTTCTGCCAGGAGTGATTTCCTGGGAAAGCTGTGAGGGGTTTACATGGAAATGTTACTGTTATGGGATCCAATGGCTCACATGACCTTGGGCTGGCCTGGAATAGGAAGATTTTCAGCACATGCCCTCAAGTTCATTTCATTTCCACTACGTTAGTTCTAATGAGGAAACTATCAGACATTTCATTACATTTCAGAGCTGGGAGGTGCTCGGGTGGAAAATTGGGGAGGGGACTAAAGGATGGATCTGAAGCCACTGTGGGGTTAGGTCTTGGGCCTATCCAACCAAATTCAGGGAGGCAGAAAAAGCTGGGAGGATATAAGAAAAGAAGATACTGTACAACCAAAGAAATAATGGGAAAACCCTGTAATCTCGTAAGTAAATAGGAAATACCAGTACCTCGTTATTTCTTTGTTTCTAAAAAGACATGTGTGTATCTTAGATCTGTTTGCTGAAAGGGCCTAGGAGCAATGAGTGACCTTTATGCCTGAATTGTAGTCTCTAAATACCATTTCCCACTAAAAGAAATCAGAGTTCCCTGAGGAATGGCTGATTTCACACCCAGAGCAGGGAATGTACAAGATGGTCCTGGCTGTGCCACAAAAGGAGATAACTGTCAATTTTAGTGGATCATATCAAAGGCACCCAGGGGTCAACTTGAAGGGTCTCCCACTGGCTAAAAATGAAACAATTTAAGCATAAAGAATTAATGCAGTAGACTGAAATTGCCATTGACTGCATCAAAATCCATGTTTATAATGATACTTTTGAAAAATAGACATTTACTGGTCAATCTTCAATGTTACTAGGGATCCTGACAAAGAAAGGGAAAGATTCCAGCATTTGTCCTGTCCCTCCTGCATGAACTGCTTTTCAGTGTAACCAGATAGGTAATGCAAGTTCTGTGTGGACAATTCCAACTAATAAAGGCAGATGGAAGGATACAATTAGTAAATATTTTAGAGTAATTTTAGGCAGCAATCCTCAATGGATGCTGAAACCACTGGGTGAAATGTTGATGGACAACTTTATAAGAAAAAATCAGGGTGATAACACCTGGATCCACTGTTCCATCTCGGCACTACAAAAGTGGAATCACCAAGCATTATGTGCCTACTCATGTGATGCAGTGCGAAGTGTAAAGCACCAACTCTGAGGCATTCTTGGCCAAAATATTGACTAGACGCTAATTGAACATTTATATGAAGATTTTTTTATTAATTTTTTTAGGCGCGATAATGGCGTGGTGGTCATATTTTTTAATGTCTTTATCAGCTAGAAATGCATCCTGAAGTAATTTGGGGGGAAATACTATGATGTTAGGATTTGCACTAAATCGCCCCAGCGTAAAACAAATATACAAAAGTTTGGGTAGATGAAATGAGACTGACAACAGGTTGATAACTGGGATTGGGCAGATAGAGGCTTATTGTATTATTGTGTTTTTAAGAATATTTGAAAATTTTTGTAATGAAAGGAAATCTGGGCTACACAGTTCTAGAAGGGAGGAAGCAAATTATTTTTGCTCCAAAATGAATGAAAAGCAGTTGCATTTTATGTAGGATTTGAGAGCTGTCCATCGTCCTAGCATCAAAAGTCTAGCCCAACCCACAGAGAGCCATCAGCAGGTTCTCATCACAGCTCTTACTCAGAATTTAACTCTCATCATGCATGTAAGTAGCTCCTGCACATTGTATCAAGCTTTTCTTGGTTATTCCCACCTTCCCCACTTACACTCTTTTTCCATCTCTTTCTTTTCTCCTTCTATTGTCTCATCGTGTGTGTATCCATTGTAGCTCAGGCTCATTAAAAGACTGATGTCCAATATGAAAGAAAATGTGTGATGTACTGGTAATCAAACTTTTAAAAATACACCATTTTCAAGTGATTCACTTCACAATTTTCTGTTTTCTGACAATTTGATAAGTTAACATTGGATATCCAAACTTAGCCAATAATTAACATCGGCTATTAATCCCACTGAATATTAGATACATACAAGACTATCATGCATCTATGCCATGATGTGGCAATATTCAAGGAAAGTCAAAATAACTAATTAGAGCAGTGCTTATATTTCCTTTTTCAATTTTCATCTATTTAAAAAGTAATACCTCAGAAAAATCTTTAATTTCTCCAACATAAGACTATTGCTGTGTTTTAATCACCACATACACTGCAACATTCGCAGTGAACTTGCAGTTTTAGGTCTTTCTCCTTTTCCTTAAGTTTATATCACAGGTATGTTTATCGTTCTATTGGCAACTAGAGTATTTTTTTTTCTTTATTTTTTTCTTTTTTTTTGAGATGGAGTCTAGCTCTGTCGCCAGGCTGGAGTGCAGTGGTGCTATCTTGGCTCACTGCAACCTCTGCCTCCAGAGTTCAAGTGATTCTCCTGCCTCAGCCTCCCAAGTAGCTGGGATTACAGGCACGCGCCACCATGCCCAGCTAATTTTTGTGTTTTTAGTAGAGATGGGGTTTCACCATGTTGGCCAGGATGGTCTCGACCTCCTGACCTCGTGATCTGCCCACCTTGGCCTCCCAAAGTATTGGGATTATAGGCGTGAGCCACTGTGTCTGGCCTTTTTTATCATTTTTTGTTGACATACAAAATGAAGATATAATATGTGATATATAGTATGTAATTAAAATATATGATGATACATATAATACATAATATTCTAAGGCATATAATATGTAAAATATAATTTCTCCACATCCTCTCCAAAACTTATTTTCTATCCTTTTTATTACAGTCATCCAAGTAGGTATGAATTGGTATCTCATGGTTTGATTTGCATTTCCTCAATGACTAATGATGTCAAGCACCTTTTTGTGTGCTTATTGGCTATATGTATACCTTCTTTAGATAGGTATACAACCTTTGCCATTCTTAATTGGATTATTTGTCTTTTTATTATTCAGTTGTAAGAATTCTTTAAATATTCTGGATACATGACCCTTGTCAGACACATAATTTGCAAAAACTTTCATTCTGTGGGTCATTTTTTCACTTCCTCGATAGTTATTCTGTCTTTATATTTGGCTTTTGGTAGTTTGAGTATGATGTGTATAGGTGTGGATGTTTTTGAGTTTACCCTACTTGGAATTTGTTGAGTTTCTTGGATGTGTAGACAGTTTTTAACCAAATTTGGGAACTTTTCAGCTATCATTCCTTCAAACATTCTTATGCCCCTTTTTTTCCTTCTTTGTCACTGTGACTCCCATTATATGTATGTTGATACGCTTGATGGTGTGTCTGTCTTAGTCCATTTGAGCTACTATAACAAAAAAACCATAGACTGGGTGACTTGAACAACAAACATTTCTTACTCACAGTTCTGGAGTCTGGGAAGTCCAAGATCAAGCTGCCAGTAAATATGATGTCTGGTGAGGGCCTACTTCCTGGCTTATAAACAACCGTCTACTCACGATATCCTCACATGGCAGAAGGGCAGAGACAGAAAGAAGGCCCTCTCATAACTCTTCTAAGGGCAATATGACAGCTCCACCCTTATGACTTCATCTAATCCTAATTACCTCCTAAAGGCCCTACCTCCTAACACCATCACTTGGGCGTCAAAGGGTTTTAACACATAAATTTGAGGGTGACAAACATTCAGTTCATAACAGTGTCACACATGTCTCTGAGGCTCTGTTCATTTTTCCTTGTTCCTTTTTCTGTTCCTCAGACTGAATAATTTCAATGGACCTATCTCTGAGTTTGTTGCTTATTTACTTCTGATAGCTCAAATCTGCTGTTTGGAACCTCTTATAAATTTTTCAGTTCGGTGATGGTACTTTTCAAATCCAGAATTTCTATTTGGTTCGTTTTTGTAATTTCTACCTTTTTATTTATATTTTCTCTTTATTGAAACATTAGTCTCACACTTTATTTCTATAGGCCTGGTTTCCTTTAGTTCTTAGAACATTATTTATTTATTTATTTATTTATTTATTGTTTATTTATTTTTGAGACAGATCTCACTCTGTCATCCAGACTGGAGTGCAGTGGTGCAATCTCATCTCACAGCAAACCCTGCCTCCCAGGCTCAAGGGATCCTTCCGCCTCAGCCTCCCAAGTAACTAGGGCTACTGACATGTGCCACCATGCCGGCTAATTTTTAACGTTTTTTGGTAGAGAGAAGGTCTCATTATATTGCCCAGGCTTGTCTCAAACTGGTTCTTAGAACATATTTTAAATAACTGATTTAAACTATTTTCTAGTAAGTACAATGCCTGGGCTTCCTTAGGGACAGTTTCTACCAATTGCCCATTTTTCCAGTGTATTAGTCATACTTTTTGTTTCTTACAATGTTTTGTTGAAATGTGGACATTTTAGATAATACAATATGGCAACTCTGAAAATCAGATTTCCCCTCCCAGGTTTTTTTTTTTTAATTGTTGCTATTTGTCATTGTTGTTGTTTGTTTATGACTTTTTTTCAACTAATTCTGCATTAGTCTAAATCTTTGTTGTCTGTGGCCACTGGTGTCCCTGCTCTGTTACTTTGTTAGGTATGGGTTGGAAAGATATTTCCTCAAATATGTGGAACTGGTAGTCTCCCAGACTTTGCCAAGGGTGATGTACCTCTTCAACACTCAGATTGGCAGTTGACAATTCTGCCTTACCCTTCACTTTTTTCATGCAGAGCCTCAAGGTCAGACAGAGGTGAGAGCTTAGGGCTTTCACAGGTCTTCCCTTAACATGTACACAGCCCTGGCCATGTGCACAGCTTTAGAGCACAGCCTGTAGATTTCCGGGAATAGGTCAGAGCTTTTCAAATCCTCTATGTGGACATCTCTTTCCTCAATTTTCCTTTAATGTTTTTGGTTAACCTATTGTTTGCCCTACTGTTATCCATTAGGCAGCTGCATAGTTTAACAGTTGATTCCCATCTTTTCCATAAATGCCCCTAAAGAAAAGGGGATTCCACTGAATGACTTCTGAATCAGGTGAAATAAAGAGAGCTTTGCAAGTGATGTCTTCCAGGGAACAAAAATAAAAGCCAAATAATGACAATTCTCTGATACTAAACTTTGAAGGAGCTCTAACCCTGTTCTGTTCTGTTCTGTCCCCTTCAGTGGATGCCTAGCTGCTAGTGTTTTTTTTTACCATGATTGTAGGATGCTAGTTTTTAAGACTACTGCACATTAGGTATGGGAGGACTCCCCCGCTTACCCACGATTTCACTTTCCATGGTCAACCATGGTCTGAAAATAGGTGAGTACAATACAATAAGATATTTTGAGAGAAAGAAGAGATAAAGACAGAGAGCACATTCACATAATATTTGTCACAGTATATTGTTATGTGTTCTATTTTATGATTAGTTATCGTTAATCTCTTACTATGCCTAATTCATAAATTAAACTTTATCATAGGCACATATATACAGGAAAAAAACATTGTATATATAGGATTGGAGACTATCTGTGCTTCAGGCATTCACTGGGGATCTTGGAACATGTACTGGGAGGATAAGGGGGAACTAATGTGGAGCAAATTACATATCACCAAATTCACTGTTCTTACCAAGATTCAGCCGTTTTTCTTAAATTAATGCTTTCTGAGTTGCCACAAGCCTTTTGTTAATTTCCAGAGTTCAGACAAAGTTTATTCTAATATTTTTTGCCAGTTTCTCTCTCTCTTTTTTTTTTTTTTTGAGACAGAGTCTCCAGACTGAAGTGCAGTGGTGTGATCTCAACTCACTGCAAAGTCTGCCTCCTAGGTTCAAGTGATTCTCCTGCCTCAGGCTCCCAAGTAGCTGGGACTACAGGCACATGCTACCACACCCGGCAATTTTTTTGTATTTTTAGTAGAGATGGGGTTTCACTGTGTTAGCCAGCATGGTCTCGATCTCCTGACCTGTGATCCACCCGCCACGGCCTCCCAAAGTGCTGGGATTACAGACATAAGCCACTGTGCCTGGCCTTCTCATGGTTTTTATAGATGAGAGACTTTTAGATGTCCTTATTCCACCATTTTCATTGATGTCACTCCTGCAACATGTGGAAGTTAACAGTAACAAAATAGTCATTTATGTGAAAACCCTAACCAAAATGAAGTCAGAGAGGGCCATGAAGAAGAAGCTGTCAGACGTGATTTCCTGAAATGCCTGCCCTGCTTGCTCTACCTTGTAAACAGAGCAAGCAGAGCTCATCACAGGAATTTCCTCTGGCCTACAGTATTTCAGATAGTACCCTTGGACCAGGACAGTTGAACAGCAATGGCTTTCTTCCCTGATGGACTAACAGCAACTCCTGCAATGAGTGCCTGTAACCAATGAGCTTTCTTTCAAAGCAGTTTGCATGGGCTTCTCTTTGTCTTTAAAAACTTCCCTTTGTCCTGAATTTCCTTGTGTGGGCCTATGATTTTCATAGCACATATATCCTCAGTTGCAATGCTTTGCAATTTGCAATTAAAATCTTTTGTTCTAGAGATGCTGTCTGTCTCTCTAAGGCTCTTTTTCAGGTTGACAAATTATTTTTTCTAACTAAACTTGTTTGCATCTTATTATAGACTTAGGCCTGGCCTGTAGAAGAAAATTTGCTTGATTTTAAAAACATAAAAAAAGAGACCACTTTGAATTTTATAGCTGTTCTCATTGGAGGCTTACTGAATTATTGGTAACTGATATCCATAATTAATGGGCCACCTTATACTAAGGAATCAGAAGTTATATGCACCTATTCTGCAAAAGAGAGTCAAGAGATCTGTGGGAAAGCCAAGTCTTTAAAGTATCAAGTCACATAAGCTGAGAACTTTTCCATATAGAAGGCCAGCATCCATTTTATCAATTATAAACCACTGTAAAAAGTCATATCATCTTCCTAAAAATACTTCTTTTATATTAATTTTAAAACGTGGGCTGCGTGCAGTGGCTCATGCCTGTAATCCCAGCACTTTAGAAGGCCGAGGCAGGCAGAACACCTGAGGCCAGGCCAGGGCGGATTACCTGAGACCAGCCTGGCCAATATGGCAAAACCCTGTCTCTGCTAAAAATACAAAAATTGGCTGGGTGTGATGGCGCACACCTGTAATCCCAGCTACTCAGGAGGCTGAGGCAGGAGAAGCACTTGAACCTGGGAGGCGGAGGTTGAAGTGAGCCGAGATCATGCCACTGCACTCCAGCCTGGGCAACAGAGGGAGACTGTTTAAAAAAAAAAAAAAAAAAAAAAAAAAAAGCTGAGTAAGGTGGCTCACCCAGCAGGCAGATCACTTGAGGTTAGGAGTTCGAGACCACCTGGTCGACATGATGAAACCCCATCTCTACTAAACATACAAAAATTAGCCAGGTGCAGTGGCATGTGCCTATAATCCCAGCTACTTGGTGGGCTGAGGCAGGAGAATTGCTTGAACCCAGGAGGTGAGGTTGCAATGAGCCGAGATCATGCCTCTGTACTCCAACCTGGACAACAGAGCAAGACTCTCTCTCAAAAAAAAAAAAAAAAGTGATCAGGGATTTCCAGGAATATGAAGTAAATGTACTTTTCCCTATTCCTCCTGCTAAGTACATCTAAATTCCCTGGATATTATATACAAAATGAACAAAAAATGCCATGAAAGATAGAGAGAAGAATGCAAACTAACTAGGGACCTCAGGACTTAAGGAACAACAAGGGAGTGAGTTCTCTGGGCTTACTTTTTGCCTTATATATCTAAGGCTTGGAGCTGAAGAAGCTAACAACCCAGAAACACCAAAAGAGGGAAAAAGTAC
Organism: Pan troglodytes; assembly: GCF_028858775.2. Taxonomy (NCBI): domain Eukaryota; kingdom Metazoa; phylum Chordata; class Mammalia; order Primates; family Hominidae; genus Pan; species Pan troglodytes. Next base: position 47,138,804 of record NC_086015.1, read on the forward strand.
CCACAAAAGCTTCTCTCTAATCAGAGGACTGGGAAAGGGGCAGCTTAGCAAGAAATTTGGCCAATGAGAAGCACTAGTAGGAGATCAGGGGATGAGAAGAGAGAGAGGCCAGTGTTTTTATTCCCTCAGCTCCTTATTAATATGGGGAAAAAAGGCTCAGCTCTCTTCCTCAATGTTAGATATTTCTACAGGATCATCATAGTTGAGAGTTCCCTGTGAGACCAGCTGAGTTTGCAACAACATTGCAGTTCAAGTTCTCCCTCTGCCCAATTTTGCCTCCCTCAGCCTTCACAGATGTTGCTCCCATGAGACACCTCAATATACCACCAGCATACAAATTTCAGAGTTTCAGAGTCTCCTGGAATCTCAACCTGCCGCAACTGGATTTAGCCAATGAACTAGGAATAACTGCATCCTGTGTGACATTTGAGACTCTGTGAAGGACACCTTTGGTTTTATTGACATCCTCTGACATCAAGCTTTCATATTATCCAAGTGTTGGCCTTCTCAGGTATCCCAGTGACATCGAAGCACCAGTCACCACATTATGAGGCACTGTGAGATCCCATTGTACTTTCTAAGTTATTAAAGCATGTTTCCTAACTTTCTGAAAGTTGTATGAGATCCACTTACCCTGATTTACCTAGAACACCCCATGTCATGAGACTTTAATCAAGAGCATTTGATTATTAAGATCCCATTTCTCAGATGAGGAAATTAATGTCTGGGTTCACTGTGTGACCTCACTGAGCAAGCTGAATTTTTCAGCTCTGGGTGTTCCAAGAGTGCCACGAAGCCCTTGTTTTACCCCAAACGTTAGGCCCCATAAAATGACTGTCCATTGGACTGAAGATGTTATAGCATCATATTTAAAATCTCCATGGGATGATAGTGGGTGTCAGGCAAAAAATAAAAAGTGTTCTATAGTCAAATAAGTCCGTGAAACGCTGGGTTAAACAAAAACAAACAGGTTTCTTTACTGCAAAGCATCTTGGTTCTTTTAATATGCTGTATCTATCCATTTATTTAAAGTTTATTTAGCCCATAACATGTGTTAGGCCCTCTTTTGGGTACTTGGGATATGTCAGTGAACCAAACAGATACAATTCTCTCACCTTGTAGAGTCTGCATTCTAATGAAGTCGTGGGGGAGACAACAAGCATAATAAATGGATAAATGATGTCATGTCTTAGATGATGATAAAACTATGGGTAGAAGAGAATAAAATGATAAAGAGTGTCCAGGGTAGAGTAAGGTGGGATTAAAATTTTAAATATGATGGCCAAGATTAGACCTCATTGAGAAAGTGATGTTTAGTTGAAAATTTGAAGGGGCTGAGGGAATCGGCCACGTGGGAATCTGGGGAAGAGTATTTCAGGCACAGGAAGCAGTCAGTACAAAGGCCTTAGGCAGGCACAAACATGGTGTGTTTCAAAGAATAGTAAATAGTGTGACTAGAGTGCAGAAAGGGAGGGGCAGGGAAGCAAGAGAGGAGGTCAGAGAGATCAGGGGAAGGGAAAGACCACAGGCCATGGTAGGGACGTTGGCTTTCCCTCTGGGTGAAATGGGGAGCCACTGAAGGGCTTTCAAAGCAGAAGAGTCACAGTCCACCTGGAAAACGTAAGAAATCTTTAGATAAACAATGAAGACTGATGCTTTTTCTCAGATTGCAGGAGATAAGCTTAAAAAAAAAAAAAACCCCAAAACAAAACCAAAACAAAACCAAAAAACCCAGCAGTGCTTCTATACATAGAGCAAAAAAGAATTACAAAATAAAAATTTAAAAGATACTAATTGAGTGGGAACAACAACAACAAAACTATTTAGAAGTAAAACAAAAAAGATGAACAAGATTTTTAATAAACAAAATTCAAAATATTATTGAAAGACCTAGGAGGAAAAGATTGAAACAATGGGAAAATGTACTATGATCATGCATAGAAAAATATAATATTGTAAAGATGTCATTTGTCCCCTGAGAAATATAAATACAGCATAAATTTAATTAAACTCTCAAAGCATTTCTTTTTATGTTTTAATTTGAGATAAGCTGATCTTAAAATTAATATGGAAAAGTAAAGGGCTAAGGAGACTCAAGATAATTCTGAAGAAGACTAAGGAGTGGGGATCTTACCCTACCATATGTCAAAGTTCATTATAAAGCTACAGTAATAAGATGCTATAATATTTGTCTAATGACACAAAGATTAACCAAAGGGACAAAACAGAGAGCCCCAGAAATAGACTATACATACATGGAAAGGAAACGTGACAGGGATGGTATTACACATCAATAAAGGAAAGGCGGGTTATCCAATAAATAATGCTGAAGATATAGATAATGCGTGTGGGAATAAAATAGATCCTTATCTAATGCCATATCCAAAAATAATTTCTAGGTGAGCTCAAAAAAGGACTAAATGTGAAGGACAAGACTTCAAAGTTTTTAAAGAAAATGTAGGAAAATATGACACTGGGATAGGAAATTTTTAAAAAAACAAGTCACAAAAATATAAACCACACAGGAAAATAATGGCATTTTTGTTATGTTAAATGTGAAATCTCCTGTTGCTGGTGAAGTGAGTTTGAAGCCAAGAGATGAGAGTTTAATTACCAGCCCACCTGCAAAACAAACAATATCACAAATAAAGTACAAAAAATAAGGCCACTGACTGTTAGAAGATATTTGTACATTGTTATTAAGAATTACTACCCAAAATTTCAGGTAGTACTTGCACAAATAACAAAAAGATCCAAAACCCAAGCAAAAAGTAAGTGAATGATATAAAAAGGCAGTTCCAAAAAGATATTCAAATAGCCAATAAATATATGACAAGTTTTCAACTTTCTTATTAACCAGGGAAACACAAATTTAAACAAAAATGAGATACCATTCCTTGGATTGACAAATATGTAAAACAAAACAAAACAAAACAACTTGACAGTATTAATATTGACAAGGATCCTGGAGATTGGTGGTTTTTAATCATTGCTCGTCAAAATGTAAATTGCTACAACACTTTGTGAAGCAATCTTTTGATATTTAATAAAGTTAAAGGTGTTGATAGCCTGTGTCCTAGAATTCCTGCAATTCTTGTTAAAGGTGTATGCCTTGAAAAACTTACACTTGTGCATAAGGGGTCCTGCACAAGGAGGGTTTATGCTTGCAAAAAGAAAAAAAATGGAAACAGTGTAAATGTCCATATCAATGAAAGAATTGATAAATAAATAGTAAAGTATTCATACAGAGCAGCAGCTAAAATTAATGAATTAGAGCCACATGTATAAACGTAATCTTAAAACCATAATGTTAAATTAATAAAGCTAATAGAAAAATCCTATGTGCATTCTGATGCAATACCACAAATAAAAGGATTTAGAACAGGCAACACAGTAGATAGAATTTATTGTAGATAAATATATGTTTTAAAAGTATAAAAATTTCCATAAGGAAAAATATAAATCAACTTGAGGATAATGTTTCCCTTCGGAGACGGAGTGGGAAAGAAGATCAGCAAGGAAGGCACAGATGCTGTGATTCTATCTGCAAGGTTTTGTTCTTAAAACCAAAAAACAAAATGAAAATGAAGAAAAATGTGTTCTCTGCCAAAATGAAAAAATTCACTCTCTGGACTACATAGAAGAAGGGACAAAGCTGAAGGGAAAATGAGGGAGCTGGAAAATCAAGCCATGCATACTGGAGCAGAAGTGACCAGGGATGAGAGTGTAGCCAGGGAGCTCTGATGGTTTCACAAAGTTTCCCAAAGTCTGCAGATGGTGCAACAGCACGGCCAGATATTTCCTATGTCCCCAAGGAGGAGGCATGAAAATGCTAGCAAAGAGAAAATATTAGTGGCCTTGAAGATGCTTTGAAGAGTACCTCAAGGAGAAGTAATAGCAGAGGTCAGTGTGAACACCCTAACAGAAAACTAGACGGGAATGCAGAAGATTCAGAGGGTCCCAGTGTGAGGAGATAAAGACATCTATGGGTGGTGGGATAATATAAGTTCAGCAAAGTCAGCACAGGAAGGACCCATTGCCAGTTTCGCTGAGTCACAATGCCTCTATGCTTCATAACTCCCCAAGTGGATACCAGCCAGAAAGTAAAAGGAGATACTTAAAGTGCTGAATGGAGAAAAAAAATTATGAATTGAATGGAAAAAACCTGAATCGACTCATGTTAACCTTAATTAAGAAAAAACGAAGATCTAGATCATTAAGTGGTACAGAGATATGAGACAGCAATTCATTTTAATTATTATATAAGGAAAACAATCACATTTAGTCAAGAGAAAGAAGAAAACAAAAAAGAGGAAAAAGGAAATAATGAGGGAAGAGGAGGAGATTAGAGGAGAGATGGAAGGAAGAAAACATGGTGGCAGATACAGAGGATTCACCTGGACTCATTAACTTGGACTTCTCCACTGTGGGTGCTGTGGTTACTGGTACCACTAAGTGCCTGCCAACAGCAGAGGCCAATGCTTATTCTTCAGTATCCACCGTTCCCTAAGGAATTAATTAGCTCCCTTGTGGTGGGTAGAGTTCATTGGATCCCTTTCATCATAGAGGAGGCAGAGATTTGTCCTCATTAGAAGAGATATAAGTCCCGCACATGAATTTGCATTCCCTGCTCACAGTGCTTCTGCCAACTGCCCCATTTATGGACTTGTAAAATACCTTATTCACCATCATGGTATCTCTCATTCCCTCCAACAAAGGAATTTGTTTGAGAGTAAGAGAAGCACAGCAATGGGCTCATGACCATGGACTTCATTGTCTTGCCATGTACCCCATAACCCAGAAGCAGCTGCCCTGGCAGAAGAGTAGCATGACCTCCCGAAGACTCCATCATGGCACCAGCTGGGAGACCATGAACAGCTGGGGCGCTGCCCTCTGGGGTGTGATATATGCTTGAAACCAGCAACTGTTACGTATACCACATCTCCCAGAGCCACAGTAAACAGATTCAGGAGTCAAGGGGTGGCAGTGACAGTGGTCCGTCTCACTCGTGTAACTAAAAACACACATGCAGAATTTTCTATTCTACCCTTTACAAGGTTGGGCTCTGTTGGTCTAGGTTTTGTTCCCTGAGAGAAGAAGGCCTACACCAGGGCACTCAACAGTAGGCCCATTAAGTTGGAAGTTGGAACTGCCACGTGGCTATTTTGGGTTCTTGTGCCAACAAAACAAGACAGAGATGAGATGGTGTACAGTTGTTTCTCCTTGCTTCTCTCCAGTAAGTACAACTATAAACTCTGGAAATGCCTCAACTATAAACTCTGAAATGGCCAACCAAAGGAGAACTCTAAACAGTGGAAAGAGGGAAGCTGATGGGTTGGGGACCCCACCACTGAAGGAACAACATGGAAGCAGGGCAGCTTAAGTCCCTCACCCATGGATCAGGATCCCTGATAACAATAAGCAGCCAAGAACAGCACTCTCCTTCCCCACTGGGCCTAAGACTTCCTAAGCCTCCCCTTCCAAGAGACACTTGGGCAGCCAGGCATCTCAGGCAAGAGTGATCTCATTGCAACAGGTGGTCCAGCCCCAGAAGTATCTTTGTCCCCGTGGGCTGGAGACTCCCCTCCTCCTCCTGGTGACTGGGTGGCCCTGGCAAGTGTATCCCACCACAAGTGCCCCAGCCCAGAAAGCAATCTTTGCTTTTGTGAGCCAGAGACTTCCTTTCTCCCATTAGAGGCACCAGGTGGTTGAGATCTGGAAAAGCTCCTTCTGCCCGATAGGCAGCATCCAGGGATCAGTGGGAGCCCCAGTGGCACTAGACACACCCTCAGGCCAAACTGCACAGCAAAGGCTCTGAAAATTAAATTGTCATTGGAAGCAAAGCCCACAAAAGTAGACTTATGACATTTATTGTTTTTTGACTTTTTAATAATGGACATTCTGGCTAGGGTAGGGGTATCTCATTGGGGTTTTAATCTGCATTTCCTTGATGACTAGTGATGTTGAGCAGTATAATGTCTATGCATGTCATTTGCCCACTTTTTAATGGGATTATTTGTTTTTTCTTTGTGATTTGTTTCAGTTCCTTGTAGATTCTGGGTATTAGTCCTTAGTCAGATGCATAGACTGCAAATATTTCCTCCCATTCTGTAGGTTGTCTGCTTACTCTGATGATTATTTATTTTGCTGTGCTTAAGCTTTTTAGTTTAATCAGGTCCCATTTATTTATTTTTGCTCTTGTTGCATTTGCTTTTGGGGTTTTCATCATAAATTCTTTGCCTGGGCCAATGTCTAGAAGAGTTTTTCCTAGGTTTCTATCTAGAATTTTATGGTTTCAGGTTTTAAGTCTTTAATCCATCTTGAGTTAATTTTTGTATACGATAAGAGGTTGGGATCCAGTTTCATTCTTCTACATGCGGCTATCCACCTTTCTCAGCACCGTTTACTGAATAGGGTGTCCTTTCCTCACTGTATGTTCTTGTATGCTTTGTTGAAGATCAGTTGTTTGTAAGTATTTGGCTTTATTTATGGGTTCTCTATTCCATTCCATTGGTCTATGTATCTATTTTACACCAGTGCCGTGTTGTTTTGATTACCATAGCCTTGTGGTATTCTTTGAAGTCAGGTAATGTGATGCCTCCAGATTTGTTCTTTTTCATTTAGATTGCCTTAGCTATTTGGGCTCTTTTTCAGTTCCATATGAATTTTAGGATTGTTTTTACTAATTCTATGAAAAATGATATTGGTCTTTTGATAGCAATTGCACTGAATCTGTAGATTGCTTTGGGTATTACTGTTGTTTTCACAATATTAATTCTTCCATCCATAAGCATGGGATGTATTTTCATTTGTTTGTGCCATCTTTGACTTCTTTCAGCAGTGTTTTGTAGTTCTCTTTGTAGAGATCTTTGATCTCCTTGGTTAATTATTTGCCAAGGTTTTTTTTTTTTTTTTTTTTTTTTTTTGTAGCTATTGTAAAAGGAATTGAGTTTTTTGACTCTCAGTTTGATCATTGTTGGTGTATAGCAGTGCTACTAATTTGTGTACATTGATTTTGTAACCTGAGACTTTACTGAATTCATTTATCAGATCTAGGAGTCTTTCTGAAGAGTCTTTAGGGCTTTCTAGGTATATGATCATATCATTGGCAGAGATAATTTGACTTCCTCTTTTCCAATTTGGGTGTCTTTTATTTTTTTCTCCTGTCAGACTGCTCTGGCTAGGACTTCCACACTGCCAGTTTCTTACCACAGTACCTGTGACTTACTCCCCAGGGTGTTCTCTGCTTGTAGAACTGTGCTTGATGTATGAGAGGCTGGGCAGGAATTCCAGGGAGTCCATGACCAGAAGCAATCTTCAATTAATAAGGGGAAAGAGTTGGTGGATAAATACCCCAGCTTCTGGCCCCTTGATAAGATACTTCTGAGGTATGATCTGCATAGTTGCTTAGTGGGTTCCCAGTAGGACTATACCCCAGTTACAGCACCAGTACCCACAGCTAATCTGATCATCACTATATACTCTATTGGCTTTCCTCCCTTCTTGGACTCTCTTTCCCCTTCTCTTACCATGCTTTTTTGAGACCACTTTCTGCTAATGGTCTGAATATTTGTGTCCCCCAAAATTCATATGTTGAAACCTAATCATCAATGCAATAGTATTAAGAGGTAGGGCCTTTAGAAGACAATTATTAGCTCAGGAGGGCAAAATCCTGATGAATGGGATTAGTGCCCTTATATAAAAGGCCCAGGGGAGCTTCTTCACCCCTTCAGCCATGTGAGGACACATAGATATAAGGTGCCATCTACGAGGAATTGGCCTTCACCAGACACTGAATCTGCTTGTGCCTCGAGGTTGGACTTTCCAGACTGCAGAACTGTGAGCAACAAATTTCTATGTTTATAAATTACCCAATCTAAGGTATTTTATTATAGCAGCCAGGACAAACCAAGACAGCTTCCAAATAAATTATCTGTACCCAAATTCTAGTCTCAAGATCTGCTTTATAAGGAATCAAAACTGATACAGATTCTATGACACACTGTCAGCCTGGGAGAGTTGCGGGCATGACTGCTCTGCCTACCAGTCCTGAGAGATGCACAGACATCAGTGGAGATGCTCAGGCTGCAGTTGCTTTCATGACCTAATATAGATACTGTGTTGTTACCTTTCCCTTCATTGCCACTCTTGTGTCTTTATGTGGCTTGGTCATATTTTAACAGGAAAGATACATTATGAACCAATAGTAGAAATGAAGCTTAGAGATGAGATCCAAAACGCAAGACATTTTATCAAGGTCTAGGCAGGGGGAGGAAAGGAAGGGATAGGAGAATGAAGCAGAGGACAGAGACATGTCTCTACTAGGAAAAAATCCTGCTCATCTAAGAGCTCAAATAACTAGCTAGGCAAAGACGAGATCACAAAATCACTCTGGGCCACAGGATATAGTCAAATAGCATCACATAAGCAAAGCAACCGGTGAGTATTTGTTCCAATTACTATTTCTGTGTAACAAACTACTCCAAACTTAGTAGGGTAAAGCAACCACCATTTTGTTATGCTGATGAATCCTGTGGGTGTGAAATTTAGAAACTACATGTATCACTCCATTCTCACACTGCTATAAAGAACTGCCCAAGACTGGGTAATTTAGAAAGGAAAGAGGTTTAATGGTCTCACAGTTCCACATGGCTGGGGAGGTTTCAGGAAGCTTATAATCATGGTGGAAGTGGACGGGGAAGTAAGGCACCTTCTTCACAAAGTGGCAGGAGGGAGAAGTGCCGAGCGAAGGGGGTAAGAGCCCCTTATAAAACCATCATATCTTGTGAGAACTCACTCACTATCATGAAAACAGCATTGGGGAACTGCCCCATGAGTCAATGACCTTCACCTAGTCTGTCTCTTGGCACATGGGGATTACGGGGATTACAATTCAAGATGAGATTTGGGTGGGGACACAAAGCCAAACCATATCACTACACAATAGGAACAGCTTGTGTCTGCCCTTATGATATCTGGAGTCTCAGCTGGGAAGGAAGGTTTGAAAGCTGGGAGTGACCCAACAGCTGGGGTATGGAACCACTGAAGGCTCATTTACTCACATGTCTAATGGTTGATGCTGGCTGTTGACTGGATCCCCAGCTGGGACTGCCAGCTATGGCATCTACATGGGTCCTTTCCATATGGTTGCTTAGATCTCCTTATAGCATGGTAGCTGGGTTCCAGGAGTAAGCATCCCGATATAGGCAGAAGCTATATTGACTTTTATGACCCAGAAATAACCAAGTGTCATTTTCAATACCCTCAGAAGTTCACCCCAAATTGAGGGGAAGGAATATGGAATGAACACAATGTCTCAATGAGAAGAGTGTCATTGAGAGAAATCACTTTGAAAGAAGATAATGTGGGTTGAGAGACATTGCTGCACACATCTTAGGAAATGCAGTCTGCCACAATGTTCACTGAGCATCTACTATGTGTTTAGCCCTGTTTCAAGGGCTATGAGGTTCTCAAGATGGAGCCCTAGTGTCTGAATCCATGTTGGCTGGAAGGGGCTTCACACACTCCAGTTAGGGCTACTTCCTGGCTCACAGTAGCTCTACCTTCTCTGGGAACAGCCTTGAGATTGGTTGAGGATGGACAGCTTGTGCAAGCAAGGTCAAAACAGTCTTTTCTTAATTTCTCTAGCTGGTTCTGAGAAAAGTGGGGCAGCTGTTTCTAGCCATGTGTAGGAGGCCAGCCTGCACTAGGCAAGAATAAAGCTGACACTCGGAGAGAAACAGAAATGAGAGAGAGAGAGAGCCTCACAGCCTTTAGTTTCAGGCATCTCTGAGACCCATCAGCACCTTTGCCTTTCCCAGGTGTACATGAAATATCCTAGATCCTTCCCAAATAGTTTCAAAAAACAACAACAACAACAACAACAACAACAACAACAACTAAGCTTTTGAAGTTGAATGCTGTCACTTGCAACTGAAAGTGTTCTGCCACGCACAGGTATAAATAAGATGGAGCATTGTCCACAAGGGCTGGCCCCAGAGCAAGTAAGAACAATGTCAGCCATCAGATTCAAGGGTCAAGAGGGAGGTCATCATCTAATGGTGGGGTTAGATGTCAGGAGAGAAGGACACCAAGAGCTGGTCAGGAAATAGAGTTCAAGGGGACAAATGGAAGGTTTTGGAGTCACGCAGACACAAATTCAAATCCTGTCTCAGAGATTTGTTGCTGAACCTCTCAGAGCCTCAGTCTCCTTGTCTGTAAAATGGAACTAATGCCCGTCTCATGGATTATTGAGAAGACTCAATGGCTACTGTTAGGATTTTGCACAAGGGCAGTTACCTGGGAAACCATGATTCATTCATATAGAAGTGCAAGATTCTGAATTGTTATTGTTCTACTCAACTTCATTTTATCTGAACCCGATTACTCAGCTGGGACATCACTCTCATGTAGAAACTGCTGTGAGTGTCTCATCCCATACCCTCCTGGGCCACCTCTGAGTTTGCCTGCAGATGGGGAATAGAGAACCCCACATGCTGCTGGTTTTCCTCCCCAAGCATGTATATTCTTTGCTCTTCTACATGAGGTGTTTTTTCACCATTGTGGGTGTTTGCTCTATCAAGAAATGAAGGGGAGATTATCCCCTGGGCTACTCTCATCCAACAAGGAAGAGAATCAGTGGACAAATGCTGCATCTTCCCTGTCTTCCAATGGAACAGTTGTGTTCTTCATGGTTTCTCAGGGGTCTGCCACAGAATTGAGCCCCAGCTGCTCACAGTGGTTACCCACTCATGAGCATATATCTGCTGGTTTTTCTCCTTTTCCTGTCTCACTTCCCTACCTCCAAACTTGGGAGTCTTACTACTTCCTGGGCTTTACCCAAGAATAGGGGTCCAGATGCTATCTGTCCCCAGATTCTCTCAAACCTGTCTTATTGTTGTCCCAGAACTCACCAGGGATGCAGGAGGCTGGATGCAGGACTCCCCAGCTCATGGACCAAGCAGGTCTGTAGAATCTTTTCTGCTCTGTTGCTCTTTCCTGCAGCCAGGGAAATCTCTAGTTTTAGAATCAGGATGATTTGCTCTTACATTATTGTTCTTCCAAATCTATTATCTTTTTCATATTCTTGCTGAGTTCTATTGGGTCTAAAACATTAAAAGTCAGGAAAAAATATCCTTTTTCTCTAATCTACACTGCTTCCCTAAGGCAAAGAAATGTAAAAATAAGCTAAACAAAGCCTGGCTGATTAAATAAGAGTAAGGGTTGGGGAAAGGGCTGAGTATAGGAAAATATGATAAGAAAAACTCAGTCGGTATTTCAGAATATTAACCCACCTCATAGAGACAAGAAAAGTGAGGTACAAAGAGATCAAATGTCATGGTCAAGGCTCACACAGTTAATAAAAGAGCTGGGACCAGGTCCCAATGATGTGCTACATTTAGCCAAAAGTGTGGCTCTCAGAAAGTGCGTTGAAATCCACGATCCCACATAGAATTAGGGTCCCCGAAGAGTAAGGTCTTCAGTACTTGCTGCATTAAAGCAAATTCTGTCTTGCAGATCTTCAGTGTCTGCTGCATTAAATCAAATTCTGTCTTGCGGGTCTTCAGTTCCTGCTGCATTAAATCAAATTCTGTCTTGCAGAGACTAACATTGGCAGGGATCCAAAAAAAGTCTTTGCAGCACAGGACTATCCATTGTGAAGAACGGCAACCACAGTCAGCAAGGCTCTGTTCCTTTAACGTGAAGACATTTTCCTTGTGGTGCTTGGTATTGCACATTCGATCTGTGTTCCATGCACAGCTTAGGCACTGAAAAGTAACCAGCTAAATTAGAGATTTCACCAACAGGTCCAGAACCATCTCCAGCTTCAGCTTGCCTTGATTTAGCCTGCAGGGTCTGTGCTCAGTCACCGAGCCAACCTTCGAAGTTGCGGAATGGGAAATAAGGGTCATGGAGTCTGAATGCATATCGTATACTGGATTTTTCTTTGGCTTCCTAATGTATTTAGATCAGAAATGAATAATGATTCTGTGCAGCAAGGTTACCAGTCCTTTCAATCTTTTTGAGCATTATTTTTGTTCTTCACCTCTGAAGACAGCACAGAGAGGATGGGTTCAGAGGAAATAAATGTTCCCTATACTCCTGGGTGTGCTCTCATGTTCAGCCTTGTGGCCTGCCCCTCTCTCTGGGTGTCAGATGTCCGTATTCGCTGCAGCCCTGTGCAGCTGTGTGAGAACACTGGGTGACTTGCAAAAAATCCATGACGCGGAATCCATAGACAAATAGCAATGGTAAATTTATGAGCTAGGTTTCTTATGCGTCGTTATTTCAAGCCACTAGAATCGTATAATATTGCCTTCCCTGACAAGGCTCTAATACCCACTTGGCACAATCCCTCTGTTACGCCTTTTCTTGTAGGAAGAAAAAGAAGAAACAGTAGATGATGCTAACAAGCAGCATGTGAGTCACTGTGTGACCTTGGGAGCGATTCAAGGTCTGAGCATCTTCAAGTGCTGCGGGATAAGGCCAACCGTGCCATGTGGGTGATGTCATGGGGTGGGGGAGGTGTCAAGGGATGCATCCCTTCTGGCCTTGCAGTTTTCTGCTCCATAGAGGCCTGACAGGGCTGTCCCTACAATAACTCCTGGGCTCTGAGCCACTTCCCCAGATCCCAGCCTCTCCCCCGGCCTTGCCAGCTGAGACTTTTGGAACAAGTCCGGACTGGGTTTCACTGTTTTCAGATTTCCAAGGGGAGCTAGGAGTGTAGTACAGCTTCACGAGATCAGCCTCAGAAGGTCCGTGAGGGATGCGTTTGCATCTGGGGAAATTACACAAAGGAGGCCCTCTGCCGTCAGGAGAGGATTGTTCTGGTAAAGGAGCGTCTCCCACCCCAGGCAGCTCCCAGCTGACTGCTCTAATGGACAGTGGTGGTTGGGTGCACAAGCATTGTAAATGAGCTTATAAGCCAACGTTCATTTCTTTTTACTTTGAAATCTGTGAGATGGCAGCAGGTCCGTTTCCTTAATGGTATTTATTTTAGAGATAATCAAATGTATTTGAAAGGTGTGATCCCACAGCAATAAAGGTGTAGGGAGGCAGCCCTGAAAACTGAAGGAGACCATGATATCCATCAGCTCTATTGTGCACACCAGATGTACTGCCCAGGTACCCCTTCAGCAATGGAGCACTTTTCCTGCAGCTGCAAAGAGCACTATCAGCAGCTCTTTCAGGAAAGCACTTCAGCTCAAGAAAACTGCCTTATCCAATGCCACACCTGCTTCCAATTCAGTTGGGCCTCCTGGGTCAACCCAGAGGTAAAAAGGCCTTGGTCTTTTGCCCCAACTTAGGGCTCTAAATCTCTAAAGCTGAGGTCTTTATTGGGATTGCACTGCAGTTCAGTTCAACTTCTCCTGCTCAATCCTGCCTGCATCCCTTTCCTTCCACAGGTATTGATCCCAAGAACGCTCCCTAATACACCTCTTGCAAATGATTCTCTGTCTCAGAGTTTGTTGTGTTGCTCTCTGCCAGCCCCCTCAGTTTCCATTCCTCCTGTCCATCAGCACCTCGAGTTTATTTGGGAGTTGCCTGTCCCACATTGTGACAGAGTCTTGGAGGGGCTGTAAACCAGTCCACTGTCAGCCCAGGGCCAACTGCATGGCATGAGCCAATCACACTTTCTCTGGGCCTTTGCAGCTTGGCTGAGACACAAAAGACAATGAATGGGGCTTGCCCATTCCAGGGACGCACCTAGACTGGACAGCCAGGTTGTTCTTCCCTCCTGTTCCCACATCCAATTATCTTACTTCCCAGCCACACTGAGAGATATCTTATGTCCCTGCAACAATTTCCCATTTTGCTTGTCAGCCAGATTAGGTTTTTGTTGTTTTAATGGAATCAGGATCTGAACACAGACTTGGGCAGGGGCAGGAAGGGGAGAACAGCCAAAAAGAGGAGGCCTCTGAAGCCGGGCCCTGCAGTGGGAGAAGGAGCTGGCAGGGGAAAGAAGGGCTGAGGGTCCTCCAGGGAGAGGAGCAGCATGTGCAGAGGCCTGGGGCTGACAGGAAGCCAGGCATGGTTCAGAAGTGCAAGCAGAGGATGAACAAAAAGGTTTCCTGTGCTTCTAAATAGGACCCCAGGGTCTGTTTGCTGAAACACCAGAGCACGAGGTATATGCAGAGCATGGCGTCCGTGGGTTTTTCTAGGCAGTACCTTTGAGTTTCCAGAAAGAAGATGTTGTGAGCCAACAGCTGAGGACCAGCCTTGGCCCACACTCCTTAGAAGCTGTGACTGCAACTGTTCACTCTCAGGGAGGCACAGTCATTTGTGTTCTCATTCCCATAGGGTGGAGGTGATGGTGGGGAAAAGGGTGGAGAAAGCAAGGCTGAAACAGAGTGTGAGGTGCTGGGATGGGAGGGCGTAGATGTGGGAATAAATGTTCAGGCAGGCAGGATGGCTGTTAGGCAGCACGTGGTCTCCAGGGCTGAAACAGGGAAGAGGCCTGAAATACGGGCAGCCCTGTAGTTAACAAGGATGGTGGAATCTACAGGGATAGAGGACCATCAGGTATCAGAGGGCATAGGGATTGGGGGATGCCCCAGCCTACATTATCACAAGAGAAAGGAAGAGGAGTCATGGTGGCCACAGCCCTTCTTCTTCTGGAAATCCTTCCCTGCCTCAGAGATGCTCCTCACCCGAATTCCCGCAGCAGCGTCCGTTTACTGCCTGCTGCCCTGGCCTGGAGTCTTAGGAAACTACCACCACTGCAACCACAGGCGTGTTCTTCAAAGAATGAGTCAGCCATTGGCCAAGGCAGGAATCCAATGGAAGGGTGTCAGAGCTGGAAGGAACCTGAGGGATCATTTTTGTACAGCCACTCCATTTTACAAATAAAGAAACTGAGGCCCAGGAAGGGGTCTTAGGCCACATTAGTGGACTTGAGCTTCCTAATCTACAGTCACAGATGATCTCTGTGGCTCAAATTTCATCCAAACCTGGGAAATAGAGGATACCCCTAAGAGCACACTCTTGTAGTTTAGGTACAGGTGTTACAGAAACGTGTCCACAGTCAACCACTAATGTAGCTGTTTATAATTCCAAACATGCTGAATTACAGAGCCCTTAAGGAAGGATTAAAAGACAAATAAAGAGAGACTTGGTTCCTTATCTCTCAGGGCAAATCTCCAATCATTGATACTGCTAGACTCAAGATATGCAGGGAGAAGGGATGGAACAGAAGCGCCTGAATGTCTTGTTGCTGGGTTCCACATGCTTTTGGTAACCAAGCTAATGTCCAGAAGCATGAGGTCTGAAAGCCCACCTGGATCCAAGCAGCTATGGTTCTCTTCTATTCTCAGGCATGAACCCAGGCTTTCTCTTTTGAAATCCAGCTATGCAAGGAAGTCTCTGACTCTCAGGAAGTGCCTGGATTGTCTTGTACATAAAATGAAGTATTCATCTTCTATGGGATGCTGAAGGTGAAACAAGATCCTATTTCTAGCCATCCTCTTCCTTTGGAAGAGCCAAAGTGCTGGACGTGCATCAGGCCAGTAGGAATATACCTTCTTTCTGAAATGGTGATTATAAATTATAGACAGCAACAACAGCCCCAAAGTGGCAGGTGTTGACAGGAGTAAAAAGGGAGGAAATAAGAGCTCTCTGTGTTTAAATGCTGAGTTGGGAGCTTTGGGTACCACCTACCAGGTTGTAAAAATCTGTAAGAGAAACTTTGAAACCACAAATATACCTCATTGCCTCCATTAAGAACCCACTATGGTAAGGTGTGTCCTCCAGGCTGAGATACAGCAGGAATCCAGGAACTGGTCCATGAGCACGTGTGGGTAGGGTGAGGGGGCAGGGCAAGGGTGCCTGCCAAGAGTGGGCCTAGGGCAGGAGGAGGGGGTGAAGCACAGACAAAACCTGTGAAAGCCAGACTACTGAGGGAGTAGCTTCATGTCTTCATGATGACAGCTGTAAAATGCAGAGGTGTGGCAAAGCCTGCTCTCCCATCACTGAACCTTTTTCTTTCTCTTCTTGGGTCCACAGCTAGACCACACTTCCCAGCCTCCCGTGCAGCTGGATGTGGTCATGTGACTGACTTCCAGCCAATGGAACGGGAGCATGAAAGCCTTCCGTGCATGACCCTTTCTTTATTCCCCATCTGTCTGCTCAAGGTCAATGTGCATCGGGATGATCTTGGGTGACCTTGGAAGCTACATGATGAAGGTGGCAGAGCTTCTCTCAGCCTGGGTCTCTGAATGACTGGTTTGAGCTGATATCCCCATTTACTTTGTTCCCTTTCTCCAGCCAAGGGAACAAAGAACAACCTAGAAATATTTTGTACTGTTACATAAGTAAAAACATATTCCTTCACTGTGTAAAGGCACTGAAATTTGGGGTGTTACATGGTATAGCACATAGTAATGCACTAATATGAAGAGCAAGCCTCTGAATCCCTTAAAATTGCTTTGAGAACTAATAGAGAATGATCATGGTAGCATCATTAGCCATTTGTGCAACCCTCTGTAGCGAATCAGGGGCATCTTTAAACTAGTAAGGATACAAGTAGAGGAGATGTCATTATTCCTGGTTTCACAGCTGAGTATGTTGAGGCTTAAAGAGATTCAATAACTTGCACAGGCTGGCACACCTGGTAAGTCCTTTGTCAAAACTCACATTTCTAGAAAGACTGTTGAGTACTGTGTGGGAAAGGACCTTCTTAAATCTCACATAAGAGACCATGTCAACACTCCACCCATATTGCGGTCGTTCCCTTTACCATTCCCACCCCAACAGGCAGCATTTGTGTCTTTATCTGAGGGCTGCCTGCAGCCTGCTGGAGTTCACTCTGCCTGTGCTTATGGAGGGCTGGAAATGCCTGGAATTTACAGCCCTCTAGGGATGCACTTGACCAAGGATGACAATGCAGGGGTACATGCTCCAGCCTCACCCTGACCAAGATACTCTGGGGTGTGACCTGCACTGTCGCCAGGGTTCCCTGCAAGATGTAGCCAAGGGGAAGCCTTCAGGGCACTTTGCCTGACACTGCACCCTTGCATGGCCTCCTCCTAGCTGGTCACACCCACCCTCCCACTCCTCTACTGGTTTTCTTTCCTAATCAACCACTTTTCTTTTAGTGCTTGCCTTGGGGATAGAAACCTACCCTAAGATATTTAGAGTCCATCTCACTTCTTTTTCTAAGTGAGGAAGCTGATGGGCAGAGAGGAAGGGACTTGCTGGAGGTCACAGAGGAGAAGGGGGCTAGAGCCCAGGTCCCTCAGTGTCATCCACTGCTGCTCTGACAGCGGACGCCTACTACAATAAGTAAAGAAGAAGTCAGGATTCTGACTGGAGTCAAACTGACTGAATACCCAACCAGCCCTTACCTGGACTCCTGAAGCTCTGATACGTACCCATCGTACTGTAAGAACAGGCAGACGTTCAACTAACATATATTTATCGAGCATGTTTTGGTGCCAGGTAGTGTTCTGGGTGCTGGAGAATCAAGGTGAACAGATGGTTCATGTCCCTGCCTATCATTAAGGAGAGAGGGAGAGAGAGACACCATGATATGAGGGAGTGATAAATGCTAAGAAGAAAAATAAACAGGGATCAGGGGTTTGACAGTGACACGGGATGCTGTGTTATATAGGGGGTCAGGGATAGCGCTCTGAGGAGTTGACACAAGAAGATGAGATAAAATGAAAGTGAATGTTTCTCTCTAGGTTCCCCCTCTGGCAGTAGGACAGTGTGGCATCTGGTTGGCACTCAGTGGCCATCATCGGTGGGCAGCTGGCTCTGCTTGGAGGGGCTTCCTCTGGGTCCATGCCTTGTGCAGTGTTGTCACAGAGCTTGGAGGACTGGCTGGCTCTTGCTGCAAGAGGGCAAGGGACACAGGCTAGCAGCAAGGGGGCTGTGGCTTGTGACTGTGTCCACAGAGCCTGTACCCACCCCCAACCCCAGAATGGTCTTCCAGTCCCCAAAGGACAGAATCGGAGTTGTCTTCAGCCATTTCAGACACGCCATTATCTTGAAAAGAAGGAGATCTGGAGTTATGCATCAGATATTCTCCCCAAGACTTCAGATAGCATATACGTGCCAAGTTTAAGGCAGAAATCTTCCCTTCTTAAACTGTAACTATCTGAAAACCCTGTGAGAGCTCAAAACTTGAGACTGTAGGATTTGCAGTCAGGCAAATATTGGCCCTGCCCCAATGCTATGTGCTCTAGGGTTCCTCACAGGCCCTCTCTAAACTCAGACCTGAAAGATGATGCCAGTCTGAAGGAACAGATAGCCAGGGCAAAGCCCCTAGCGAAGAAACATGCTCAGGTTTTCAGGGACCATTTGTGAAGGGGGTAATTAAGGTGCTCCCTCCTAGGCCTGCTCTGATGTCATTGTGACCAGCTGTACCTCCTGCTTCCCCTGCAGCCACCCATGGCCCCACACATGGCTTGCCGCATCTGGAGGTCATGCAGCAAGCCCAGTGCTTCTTGGGAGAGACGTACCTGGCCCTACCCCAGGGGCTGTGTCACCTCCCAGGCAAGGCTCTCTCTCCCCAACCAGGACACGGTGTTCCCTACTCTGCTTTAACTCCCACTGTGACTGGTTTTGTCGGGGGAGAGAGGATGCTTTACAAAATACTTATCTTTATGCTTTGATTTTACAGCAGCAAAGAAAGTCACCTTTGGGCTCATCTTCCAAAGACAACCTTCCAAATTCTTGAGTGTATTTCATTATTGCCTTTTTTATAATAAATATTTTTCCATGGTTGAGAAATCACATTTTTTCCTCTTCCTACCAATTCATTTATTTTCTTGGCCTGCCACTTCCCATAAAAGGTGCAACATATGGTAGAGGAATTTTCCTCCACCTGGGGTTTTGGAAATAATTCAGAATGGTTCTTTGGCTTTTGCTGGCTAGAATGTGTGTTTTCTTTTATGAAATCTGCTACTTAGAATCAAGGGTCATAAAACCGAATATAATCTGGGAAGACAGATTAATTTTTGTTATAGTAAAAACTGCTTCTCACAAAGGAATGCTGAAACATGGACACATGCGCTGCTGGAACCCAAAATGTTCAAAGTAATTATGTCACGGTGCCTTTTCTTCCTTTTTTCCTTATTTGTATTTTTTCAGTCTTTTTTTTTTTTTTTTTTTTTTTGACGAAGTCTCGAACTGTTGCCCGGGCTGGAGTGCAAAAGCACGATCTCAGCTCACTGCAAACTCTGCCTTCCGGGTTCAAGCACTTCTCCTGCTTCAGCCTCCCAAGTAGCTGGGATTACAGGCACCCACCACCATGCTCATTTTTTGTATTTTTTTTTTTTTTTTTAGTAGAGATGGGGTTTCACTATGTTGGCCAGGCTGGTCTCAAACTCCTGACCACATGATCTGCCCTCCTTGGCCTCTCAAAGTGCTGGGAATACAGGCGTGAGCCACTGCCTCCGGCCCAGTCTTTCTACAAAACATGTCATACTTGTATAATAAAAATATTTTAAAAATTCACTAAAATAAGGGGGGAAAACAAATAAAAGGCAAATCCAGTTAAGTGTACTATATCTGGTATGTTACAGGATGATAATAGATGTTTCATGAAGAACTAGTCCAGTGATGAAATAAGTTGGGAAACATTGAGTTAAACAAAGCTAATTGGATTTATTCCCTGCAGGACTTCTCAGAGCCTTTAATATCCTGGTGGGCCTTATGATCTTTAAGAGGGTGCTATACCTAGTGATGTTACCAGGCTTATCTCATCTCTGAATCCCCATTCTGAGGAATATCTCTCCAGACTGATTATCTGTGGAACACTCTGGAAAACCCTGTTGCCAAGCTCTGACCATGTGCAGAATCAGGGAAATGCTCAGGTCTCATTAGGCCAAGTTCTAATATGATCTGCAGAGTTGAATGAAGCCTTGTTAGGTTGGGAAATTTGAGACCACATCAGCTATTAAATGAGAAACACTGCTGAGATCTCACTGGCAAATTAAGACATGTGGCCAGATCAATTATGGATTTTCCAATTACAAGATTTGGAAAGGTAGAAAGACATTCCTGGGCATTTGGTTAGTAGGATCACTGAGCTTTTGGTTCAGCACAGATGATAAGACTTGGATAAACAGAGGGAATTCCCTGAACCCCAAGGGAATGAAATATTGTGTTAGCTTATTTTGTGTTGTTATAAAGGAATACCTGAGACTGGGTAATTTATAAAGAAAAGAAGTTTATTTGACTCACAGTTCTGCAGACTGTACAAGAAGCATGGAGCCCACATCTGCTTGGTTTCTGATGAGGCGTCAAGAAGCTTTTAGTCATGGCAGGAGGGAAGGGAAGCCAGCATGTCACAGGGCGAGAGAGTGAGCAAGAGAGGGAGGAAGAGGTGCCAGCCTCCTTTAAACAGCCAGCTCTCCTGTGAACTAAGATTGAGAACTCATTCATTACCATGGGGAGGGCACCAAGCCATTCATCAGGGATCTGCCCCCTTGACCCCAACACCTTCCACTAGGCCCCACCTCTAACACTGCGGATTACATTTCAACATGAGATTTGGAGGGGACAAACATCCAAACCGTATTAAATATACTTGCAAATAAAACAGTCCAAAGAAGCATAAAAGGGATAATGGAGAGTGGGATCAGCGGACAGATCAGGGCTCCCTATATGCACTCAAGCCTCACCAGCACAAGTGCTGGGCCTCCAACTGCCAAATCTGCATCTCTTTGCCTGAGGGCTCCCTCTGGCCATTGGAGCCCGCAATGAGCAGCAGGCCAGAAATGCATAAGCACTGATGTGCGGCAGCTTGAAACCAGTGACTGGTGGGAACTGGCGAACAAACACCCCAGAGCATCCCACCTTGTAGGCAGGATGGCCCTGATGTGCACTGGCTACAATGGCTCCCAGAATTCCTCAAAGGCTAAATCTCCAGATGCCCATAGTGGCCCCTGGTTTGATAACACACCGTTGGTTGCCTGCCTTCCTGTCTCTGTCTTACTTTCCCTAGGAAACAAGGTAAGTTCTGCAGGAGTTTCTACTCTGGCTAGAAAGCCTGATTTCCTGGGTTTTCATGATTCTTCAAGGCGAGATTTGTACCACTGCAGTGAGTTAAGAACAGTTTCATTTTATTTCTGACAGAGGGCAGCATTTCGTTTTCTTTCACAGAGAGATGTATTCCTGGGCTTGCAAATGACTCTAGCTCAAAATAAAGAAAAACAAATTGAAATGAGGATTTTAATCACTGTGAAGGGAATGAAAGGCTGTGTCAGCGTTTCCATGGTAAGTGCCATCTTTCAGGGATTTATCATCCCAGCTGTAAAAATATGCTTTATGCTAGGATTTGGCAAGAGCAACCCTCAGTCACTTAAAACCTATATATTATTAAAGATTCTACTTTCAATCAAGTCAGAAACGTGACTCTGTATAAATGCCACAGAATGCTCCTCTGACCCTTGTGACTGCCAACTGCTGCCTGCCACATTCCCTGCCAAACCAGCTCAGCACTGAGAAGTGGCAAAGGCACAGCAGCTGGACCTCCCCAGAGGATGCTTTGCGTTCTGGAAATGGTTCCGCTGAGGAAGAGGGCCTGGTTCTTTGTGGAGGCTAAGTGCGGCCTTTTGGGGTCTCCTGCCTAGGGGTCTGTAGTTGGCTGTTCTCTGAGCACTGGCTCACTTGCTCCCTCTCCCGCATCCCAGGTCCCAGAGCTACTCAAGGGGAAGGGGATGTGTCAGCACAGCCGCACATCACCCTTGGCCCCTTGGCTTGGGATGCCGAAGCCACTGCAGACAGCATAAGTGGAAGAAACTCAGGTTGAGCTGACAGGAAGTGTTAGACTTGTGCTGATTTTACCTGGCAACCTGAACTCCCGTGGTGTGAGGGGAAGAAAGGCAGCTAGGTCAAGTTAGCAGCCAAAAGAGAAAGCAAAACAGGGCTCAGTCTGAATTTTTATGTCACATCACATAAAAGCCACCTCTGCTTGGCTTTAAATAAGACCAAATTTGCAGAAACTTTGGTATGTCCTTTATTCGAAATAGGGTTGTGGAGGTGGGGGCGGGGGGCTCTTTATGATAAGAGCAGAATGTCACTTTTTACGACCCAAGATGAATCCTTAGTGTGGTGCCAGTTGTGTTTATCAGGTCTTAGGCATTAGCAATTTAATCTTTCCCCTAACACAGCAAGTGGTGCATACTCTGATTTCCATTTTCAAAATGAACAAATCGACACCCAGAGCTTAAGGAATTCACCCTTATGAAGGTCTCATGGAGAGTCAATAAGGAGCAGGCACTTAAAGGCATATCTTTCTGACTCTAAGTCATGGGGCTCCATATATTGCACTTGGGAGCAGGCACAAATTCTTCTCCCAGGAAACAGTGCAGGAGCAGGGTTCCAGGGTTCCACCAGCCCATCTCCTCACCCATCCCCAGGTGGTGGGCATCCTGGCACAGTGCTCAGTGTGCCCCAGCCCTAGCAGATTTCCTGCTGTTGAGATAGACAATGGCTGCAGAGGGCAGGGCTAGGAGCAGTGGCTAAACTCTAAAGCGTTTTGATTGCTAACATTTTTTGAGTGGTTACTGTCTATCAGTCACAGTTGGAAGCACTGTATATCTGTTACCTCTCTTAGAACCACTCCCAGCAACTGTCTGAGGTAGGTAATAGCATTGTCCCCATTTTATAGGTGAGGAAACCGAGGAGCAGAGAGCTTAAATAACTTGCCCAAGGTCACATAGCCAGTAGAAAGTGGAGGTGGGATTCAAGCTCAGGCAGCTTGACTCCCCAGACCAAACTGAGGACTGGTGTCCTGTGTGGGTAGCAGGAGGTGAGGGTTGAGGAGGGTGCACTTCACCAACCTCTGAATATTCACGCAGGGGCTAGGTGTTCATTGGTAACCCAATCATAAGTGGCTGGGCTGGACAGGACTTCAAGCCAGCCAGTCCCGCCTCTCATCTTCCTGTTGACCGTGTTGATTCTGTAAGAGGCAAGGGCTGCCCGAGGGTATCCTCCTGTTCTCTAGGATGCGACACTCTAGGCAGAGCCAGAGTGGGATCCTGAGTCTCCTGGGCCTCCTGTTCCTGCAGGAGACAAGATCTTGTGACGGAGTCTCCTATGAGCAGGGTAAGGCAAGTTCCTCCTGTACTTTGTCCCCATGGTGACTCAGGTGAGATGGCCCCTGAAAAGCTGTGACTGGGAGAGTTACATTCAAAGTCTGGGCAGGGCTCCTGCAGGCTATCCTGCACCCCTCGGACAAGCCAGGTTGACTTCCCTCCTCCATCTCTCAGTCTGGAGAAGGAAAGAGATAACAAATAGCTGGGGGTGAGATGGACATAATTAGCGGTTCTAGAGTGCATCATAAAGCAGAAAAACCGATTCCTGTTAGGCTGGGAGTGCTGTCTGTGCTACCCCAGGAAAATGGGATCACACAAGCAATTGTACAAGGCAATAACACCCCTGATGCTGAAGCTGTAACATCTGTTACACCAAGACATTTTGGTTATGACTTCATCATGCATTTCTGAGTTGGTCTGAGACAATTTTTCATTGGCACTTAGATATATTGGTTTATAAGGCAATAGTGGAATTGAACCTTTCAAAGAGTTCAGGCTCTTCATGGGGGATGTGGTGGGGGAGAATGAGGGAGATGGGAGGAGACAGGAATAGAGAAAAGCTATAATATAAACAAAAGAAGAGCAAATAGTGGCAAATATTGGAAAAGATATTTATTCTCACTAGTAATCAAGGACATGATAATTCAAACAAAAAATGATTCTTTTGCATATCAGACCAGCAAAGACGTAAAAGAATGATCAAACCCAATTCTGGAAAGGAGTTGAGCATGTTATTGAAGGGACCACACTGTTATTACATTGCTGGGGTATAAAAATTTCAAGCATTATCTCCTTGATCCAGCATGAAAAATTTATTTAAGAGTAATCAGACAAATGCTTAAAGGACATGTGTACAAGAATGTCTACAGTGGTATTGTTAGACTAACAAAAAAGGATAAACTGCTGAATGTAAATTAATAGAGGACCAGAATGGCAGAGTGAGAACCTTCATAAATCTGTTTCTTCATAAAAGCAATGAAAACACTGGCAAAAAATTGTTAAAATTAACTTTTTCTTAACTCCAAAAATCAACCAAAAGCTTGCAACAATACAAGTTTACTTAAGAAGAACTACTGAACCTCCATAAGAGTAGCAATTTATGGCTTTACTTTGTTTTACTTTTTTAAAGACAGGGTCTCACTCTGTCACCCAGGCTGAAGGGCAGTGGTGCAATCATGGCTCACTGTAACCTCAAACTCCTAGGCTCAAGAAATCCCCCCACCTCAGCCTCCCAGGGAGCTGGGACTACAGGCCCATGCCACCACACTTGACTAATTTTTTTAATTTAATTTTTTTTTTATAGAGATGAGGTCTTGCTATATTGCCCAGGTTGGTCAGTTTATGGCTTTGTGACCTGACCTACTCCCAACAATCACTGCCTAGCTCTACTGTAACTACAAAAACTGGCAGCCTTGGAGCTACCAGCTGGGGTTTAGAACATCTAAAAAAAATCCCATCCCTAAAGCATCCACACTAAAGAGCAGGCCAAAAATTTAAAAGAAAGATTTAGGAAATGAGATGTCCATAACACATTTTGAAAAGTTTTGACAGATCCCTGGCAATCCAGAAAACCACATGCATATCCAGAACTATGTACATGCCTAGGAAAAAAAATGAAAGGGCCTCATCTCTCATCTCTGGCTTACCTCGAAGCTCTGCACAAGCAAAACAGGAAAGCCACGGCTGAGGGGTAAACTGCTTGTGTATTGGAAGCATGCCTCAACACACACACACAGTCCCTTGGGAAGGATAGAAGACTTATTGGTTCAAGGAATTTAAACTAACTTCTGACCAATAATTAACTGACAACTAAGCTACTGAGTAGAAACTTCAGTGGCCACACACTACAAGGAATACAGACTTCAGAGAAGTAATCCAGGAAGGTCACTCAGTAAACAGTAATAACAACAATAAATCCTGGGAAGAGAATAAATCTGATTTTCAGACTACCACATTATATTATCTAAAATGTCTAGTTTTCAACAAAAATTATAAGACATGAAGGAAACAGAAAAGTATAGTTAATATCCAGGGAAAAAAGCAATTGGCAGAAACTATTCATAAAGGAGGGCTTATATTGGATCACCAAATGAAGACTTTAAATCAGCTATTATAAACATGTTCAAAGAACCATGTCTTAAGGAATAAAGAAAAATATTACAATGTCCTGCCCCAAATAGGTAATTTCAATAAAGAGACAAATATTATAAAAAAGAACCAGGTGGAAATTCTGGAGTCAAAAAGTACAATAGCTGAAATGAAAAATTCACTAGAGATGCTCAACAGCAGGTTTTAGCTAGCAGAAGAATGAGTAAATTTGAAGATAAGTCCATTGAGACTATCCATTCTGATCAAGAGACAGAAAAAAGAATAAAGAGAAATGAACAGAGCTTCAAAAACCAGTAGGAGTCCATCAAGTGTACCAATATATGTATAATAGAATCCCAGAAGGAGAGAAGAAAAAAAGTGCAGAACACTATTTGAAGAAATCATGGCTAAAAACTCAAATTTGATGAAAAACTTTTAATCTACACATCCAAGAAGCCCAATAAACTCCAAGAAAGACAAATTCAAGTCAATATACACCAAGACATAACACAGTCAAAATCTTGGAAACCGGAAAAAAAAAAGGGATTCTTAATAAGATGAATAACGGACTTCTCATCAGAAATGAAGGTCAGAAGGCAGCACGATAACATATTCAAAATGCTGAAAGTAAAAAACTGTCAATTAGGAATTCTATAATCATCAACACTATTTTTCAAAAATGAAGTCAAAATTAAGATATTCCAAATTAACAAAAAGTGACAGAATTTATCACTAGCAGACCTGCCCTACAGAAAAATGAAATAATTCCTTGTCCATTTTTTTCACTATTAACCTTGATATCGTTTGGATTTATATCCCCACCCAAATCTCATGTCTAATTGCAATCCCCAGTGTTGGAGGAGGGGCCTGGTGGGAGGTGATTGGATCATGGGGGTAGACATCCCACTTGCTGTTCTTGTAATAGTGAGTGAGTTCTCCAGCAAAAGAAACCACCATCAGAGTGAACAGGCAACCTACAGAATGGGAGAAAATTTTTGCAACCTACTCATCTGACAAAGGGCTAATATCCAGAATCTACAATGAACTCAAACAAATTTACAAGAAAAAAACAAACAACCCCATCAAAAAGTGGGTGAAGGATATGAACAGACACTTCTCAAAAGAAGACATTTATGCAGCCAAAAAACATATGAAAAAATGCTCACCATCACTGGCCATCAGAGAAATGCAAATCAAAACCACAATGAGATACCATCTCACACCAGTTAGAATGGCGATCATTAAAAAGTCAGGAAACAACAGGTGCTGGAGAGGATGTGGAGAAATAGGAACACTTTTACACTGTTGGTGAGACTGTAAACTAGTTCAACCATTGTGGAAGTCGGTGTGGCAATTCCTCAGGGATCTAGAACTAGAAATACCATTTGACCCAGCCATCCCATTACTGGGTATATACCCAAAGGATTATAAATCATGCTGCTATAAAGACACATGCACACGTGTGTTTACTGCGGCACTATTCACAATAGCAAAGACTTGGAACCAACCCAAATGTCCAACAATGACAGACTGGATTAAGAAAATGTGGCACATATACACCATGGAATACTATGCAGCCATAAAAAATGGTGAGTTCATGTCCTTTGTAGGGACATGGATGAAGCTGGAAACCATCATTCTCAGCAAACTATCGCAAGAACAAAAAACCAAACACCGCATGTTCTCACTCATAGGTGGGAGTTGAACAATGAGAACACATGGACACAGGAAGGGGAACATCACACACCGGGGACTGTTGTGGGGTTGGGGGAGAGGGGAGGGATAGCATTAGGAGATATACCTAATGCTAAATGACGAGTTAATGGGTGCAGCACATCAACATGGCACATGTATACATATGTAACAAACCTGCACATTGTGCACGTGTACCCTAAAACTTAAAGTATAATAATTAAAAAAAAAATAGTGATTGAGTTCTCACGCGATCTGGTTGTTTAAAGGTGTGTAGCATCTCCCTGTTTGCTCTCTTCCTCCTGCTTGACCATGTAAGATATGCCTGCTTCCTCTTTGCCTTCTGCCATGATTGTAAGTTTCCTGAGGCCCCCCGGTAGTGCTTACCGTACAGTCTGTGGAACTGAGTCAATTAAACCTCTTTTCTTTATAAATTACCCAGTCTCAGGTATTTCTTTATAGCAGTGTGAGAATGACTAATACAAATCTTCCCAAATATGAAGAGAATTTGCAATTGACTGGGGACAGTACAGTGAGAATACATTTCCCAAGGGCTATGACTTAACTTGCTCACAGCCATCCTTCCCTGCTCTCCAATCCAGCCGTATATAGGCCTTTCTGCTTTTGACCACTTTGCCCACAGTACGTAGATGCTCTGAGAGCCCTCTGGGAACCTTTGGTAATGCTTTCCTAGAGCTTCTTGGGATATTGTACTTATACCTTGCAGAAACTTTAGAAACTACCTGGGTATGATGCCAGCTTCCCCCTTCCTAGCTGTGTGACTTTGAGCAAGTTACCTAATCTTTCTGTGCCTGTTTCCTATCTCACCAGCAGGAAGTCAAGGAATACTCAGCTCCCAGGTAGCACTCTCCTGTGCTAGCTGCACAGCCCTTCAGGGAGCAGAGGGAAAGGCCAACTGTGTCCAGATAGGGGCTAAGGGATGGGGGACTGAAGGGTCTCTTTGGTGAATGAATCCCTATTCTCCTTGAGGCATTCACCCATACCCTGCATCCTCCTTGACTTCTTCTTGTTTAGCCTCTGCAAGGCACTTCCCGATGGCCCCACCTACCTCCATCCAGCCCCCTTCCAGTTTGGTGGCCACCAGCCCCAGTGAAAGGGGAGCTAGGAAAGAGGAAGAAGGGAAGAGATCCTTAAACAGTGGTGGCTCTTACCGTGCAAAGGCCAGGTGCTGGTCAAGTTCATGCCCTGCACCTTGATTTTTTGTTTTTAATTTTTTACTGCTTACTAAAAATAAAAGAAAACAATAAAATTAAAATAAGATTCTTTAGGCCTTGTGGTTGCCCTATAACTTTTCCTGTTACTTCTCCAAATGAGCTCTCCTCTTCCCTTCCCTTCCCAGCCTACTTTGCCTCATCCACTCTGCCAGAACCTTGCCTCAATGACCTTTCATAGTGCTGGCCCTGGCTGACCATTGCACTGGGCCTGCCTTAATTCCAGAAGCTTTTCTCTCTGTCTCTTTGCCATTGAGTTGGTTTCTTTAAATATTCTCATCCTTATGCTTCCTAATACCCTGAGGTCATTGCCCCCCTGGGCCAGTGGCCTCAGAGTTTCCAGCGAGAGCTACCTCCAGCCCTTCTTATGGGCTGGGCATACAAGAAACACTCAGCTCCTGGCATCCTGGACTGGCATGTGGTGAAGGTTCAGACTGCCTCCCTGGAGTAGATTTGCTGGAGATTTCTTATTAAGAAGTTGTCAAATAGGAAAAGGAAGTTGTAAGAACAACACCCCAACTGAGGAAGATATTAAATTTCCGGAATTTGGCCCAGAATAAGGACCAGACATTTTCTCCCACAGTAGTTTATACCTGACTGATCTCAGAAAGAGGAATATATCTTGTAGCGACTCTGGAGCTAGAGGCAGGGGCTCAGGACCCTTTGTTAAAATACCCCCAAGGATGAAAAAAGATTTTTTTCTTAACATTTCTAGGGGCTTTATAAATAATAGTGAATCTTCACAGAAGGCTTCACAGAAAGGCAGGTAGGAAGGGGGCTTCTTTCTTTGGAAATAGAGATACCAAGCTGGGAAGTGATTTATCTGAGAGCATGAAATGCCAGTGGCCGTGAAAGGGAATGGCTTCCTAAGCACCTGATTGAATCCACAATTTTTTGATGCTGACAAACCACTTATTTGAAAAAACGCTGACTCACAGCATTTATCAAACACCTTTATAGGCTGGGTCCTGGTGAAGATGCTTGACACAATTTGTCCATACGGTATTCTTAAATGTTGGTTCCATTACCATCCCCGATTCACTGATGAGGAGACTGAGGTTCAGAGTGGTTCCCTAACTCAGGTTACACAACTGGCAAGTGAAGGAACTGAGATTGTAACCCAGCCATCTCCCTGCCAAAGCCACCGCCCTCCCTCTGTTCTACTACTCAGTCTAGCAAACAGTTTGTAAATATGTATCAACACCTTTAAGAATATTCCTGCTTTTTGATCCAGTAACCCTACTTCTGGCAACTTATTCTCATGAAATAATTCTAAATGTAGAATAAGTGTTTTACACTTCAACATAGCTAAGGACACAATGATGTTGGCCTCTTTTCTTCCCCAAATCTCACTGAAACGACAGAAGAAATACAAAAATAAAAATTGAGTGGTAGTGGTTGTGGACAGTCAGGAGTAGGGTCAATGTCTAGGAGATTAAGGAACTTCTGGGAAACAGGAAAGAACAGACTGATGATGAAGTGAAACAGAGGCTGTCATGCTGCAGAGCTGAATGCAAATCATTACAGAGTGAATCCTCTCTGCCCAGAATTCCAGAAGGAAGCAATAAGCGCTAGGAGAAAGGGCGAGTTAGGGGTGGTCTGCAGGATGGTTGTGCTAGTTCCCTTCCGCTGTCCATAACGGTTCCCCTGTACACACACAGGAACCCGAGGCTAGCTCCTATATAAGAAGCTACATTCACTGCCACAGCAATGGCATTCTCACGTGGAGTAAGGAAATGTCCTCCAGCCACCAACACTCTTCAGTCCATATGTTCATCTACAAACATCAACAGACAGGCAGGAATTGCCAGATATTTCAGAAAAGCCAGAGCCTGAAAGAAGCACCAAACACAAAAATAGAACTGACTCTGAGAAAGTAGAATTTATACCTAAAACATAAGAAACTTTTAAGTAACTAAAATGAATATGCCAGAGAGAGTTAAGAGAATAGCACATCCATTTAAAAGTAAATAAAGTCTCTATGAAAAAGAGACAATCAGAATCCTTGGAAATTAAAACCAGGACTGCCATTAAAAAAAAAAAAAAAAGCTCAAGAAATGAGCTGACTAGACAAATGAAAACCAAATTAGTAAACTGGAAGATCAAGCTAAAGGATTCTTCCCAAATGTATTAGGAAAGAAAATAAAGAGATGCCATCTTGTTTAAAGTTAAGTGATATGAAGTATAGAAGCAAACATTGATATATGTTTCTTATAGGATTTCCAGAGGAGAGAACCAGAGAATGAATAGAAGGAAATAAAAAGGATACAGTAGAAGAAAATGTCCTAGTGCTAAAGAAAGATGTCAGATAGAAAAGGACCCATTGAGAGCTGAGAAAGAATACAAGGCAAGCTTCTAAAATTCATTTTTTAAAGGCAATAAATCTAATAGGAAAATGGATAAAGAGCACAGAAAATTTACGTAAGAGAATATGAATATGGTTAACAAATAGGTGAAAAGAGCTCAATCTTACATATTATTAGATAAATGCAAATTATACTTTTCACCCATCAAATTGACACAAAAGAAATGTGCCCTAAAATCCAGTGTTGCCTATGATATGATAAATCAGCAATTTCATAAATGTCATTTGTTACAGCCTTCCAGTGGGCATCTTGGCAGCCGCTATAAATAAAAAATTTAAATGCAATTTAGCATTAACATTTCTAGGAGTTGGGTGCGGTGACTCATGCCTGTAATCCCAGCACTTTGGGTGGATCACTTGAGGTCAGGAATTCCAGACCAGCCTGGCCAACATGGCAAAACTCTGTCTCTACAAAAAGACAAAAAATTAGCCGAGCATTATAGTGAGTGCCTGTAGTCCCAGCTGCTTGGGATATTGAGGCAGGAGAGTTGCTTGAACCCGGGAGGTGAAGGTTGGAGTGAGCCAAGATTGCACCACTGCACTCCAGCCTGGGCGACAGAGCAAGGCTCTATATTAAAGGAAAAACAAAACAAAACAAAACAAAACATTACCAGGAATCCATTCTGCAGAAATATTCACCCATATCCACAAAGATGTGGCCAGGCACGGTGGCTCATGCCTGTAATCCCAGCACTTTGGGAGGCCAAGGCAGGTGGATCGCTTGAGCCCAAGAATTCAAGACCAACCTGGGCAACATGGCAAAACCCCAACTCTACTAAAAATACAAAAATTAGCCCAGTGTGGTGGTGCACACCTATAGTCCCAGCTACTTGGGAGGCTGAGGCATGAGAATTCCTTGAGCCCAGGAGGCAGAGGTTATAGTGAGCCAAGATCATATCACTGCACTTCAGCCTGGATAACAGAGTGAGACTCTGCCTCAAAAAAAAAAAAGAAAAAGATGTATGTACAAGGATATTCATTGGACCATTGTCTGTAACAGTGATAATTGGAAATCATGTGAGTGTTCATGAACAGAAAAATAATTAAATACATTATGAGGTGTGTATTTGTACATGCACACATTATGGACTTCTATGCAACCATCAGAAATAATGAGGTAGAATGATGTTTATATTCTAATATGAAAAGATTTTGAAGACAAAGTGAAAAAAATCAGTGTTGAAGTGTGGGTCTACTTTGATTTTTCTTGCCAGTGTTTCTTCAGTTCAGGGTAGTTTCCTTTTATTATTTCTTTGATTATTATTTTTTTCCTACTGAGAATCCTATTAGATGAATGTTCAAACTTCTAGACCTATGTCTATTAATTATCTTCTCACACCCTTTACATCTTTGTCCATTTGTGTGCCCTTTCTGGTAAAAACTTCAACCAGACTTTACAAGTTATCACTTGCTCTTCAGCAGTTTCATCTCAACTCTTAAGGTTTTTAAAAGTTTGAATAGTCAAACTTTTGTTTCTACTCCCTCTAATTGTTTCTAGTTTCATATCAGCCTACTTTTATAGGGATGTAATGTCCTCCTCATTTCCTCTGGGGATATTAACTGCACTACTTTTAAAGTGTTCTTCAGTTTGCTCTGTTAACCCTGTTTCCCTGAGAGTTGGGTCCAACTTGCCTGTTGGACCAGGGGCCTGCTTTTTGGGATGCTGCCTCTTAAATATTTTGCTCTCCTACCTCCCTTCACCCTCACTTTGAAACTGCCTTTATAAAAATTATATCACTGAGAAAATTATGGCAGTGGGGAAGATTTGATCTAGCCAGCCTTTAGTTTTTAAGCAGCTGAGCTAACTTTGGAAGACATTTAGTTTATAGTTTAAATGATAACAGCCCTTCCGCAAAACTCAATCACCTTTATAAAGCAAATGGAAGGCTACCAGGCTAGGAGGAGAAGATGAGCCTGAATTCTGCTAAGGCAAGCTATTTGGGTCACATGTGGCCCAGGAAGGCTTTGAACGTGGCCCAACATAAATTATAAACTTCCTTAAAACAGTATGAGATTTTTTTTGTGACTTTTTTTTTTTTTTTGCTCCTCAGCTATTGTTAGTGTTAGTGTATTTTATGTGTGGCCCAAGACAACTCCTCTTCTTTCAATGTGGCCCAGGGAAACCAAAAGATTGGACACCCCTGTGCTAAGGTGTAGATTGCCACCCATTATTCTGGAGGGCACAATATATGCAACTTCCCCAATTACTCCTGCAAATAATATCACTATTGTAGATTGGCCTTTTGAGATATCTTTTCAGGTTTTTTGCATATCTGATACTGATGGCTCCTGTGGCCCCACCCAGAAGCAACTTAGCACAAGAGAACAGCTTCAACTCCTCATTATTTCATCTCCAACCCAACCAAACAGCAGCAAGCACCCATTGCATAGCCACCCCAACCCCTTCCCCAAGACTACCTTTGAAAAACTCCTAACCTATGAATCTTGAGGAGATTGATTTGAGTAATAATTCCATCTCCCAGGTGGCATGACCAGCCTCACATCAATTAATCCTCTTTCTTCACTGCAATGCCATGCTCTTTATTTGTGCAGCAGGCAGGAAACTCATCAGGTGGTTACAACTTCACCAAAGAATTTAAAATGTGATGATTCTAACAATTGTCTGGGATGTGGGGAAATGGGTTCTCTGTACTATTCTATGGGAGGGTAAATTGGTACAGTCATTTTGGAGGGCAATTTGGCAATATCTATAAAATTTAAATATGCATCACCTTTAATTTAATCATCCATATTGTGGTTCTGAACTATAGAGATATGCTCATCTGCGTACACAAAGACATTTACTACAAATTTGTTTGCAAATATGAAAATTGGAAACACTCTAAATGGTCATCAGTTAGAGAATGGTCAGATCAATATTAAGAAATTCCATGGCCTAGTTGAAAACAGAGTTACTGACATGTACTGATGTAAAAAGAGCTCTAAGACATCACGTTTTTTAAAAAGCTGCAGAAAAATACATACAATGTGCTACATTAAAAAAAACACACAAAACAAAACCTGTATTTTCATAGGTACTTACACTGTGAATAAACTCATAGGAAGAAGTGGAGGTTGAAGTCCAGACTGATAATAGCTGTTATTTCTGGGCAGCCAATCAGATGTCAGGGAGATTTATTATTTTAAATGCTAATAAGAGTAGATTAATTCATAAAATTAAAAATAAAAAATATTTTAAAGATAAGCAAATGAGAGAGGGAGCTGTATTCAGGGCCTTCAGGACATGTAGCAGCAACAGGTTTTTGCTTAGAAAGCAAGTCCCCAGAGTCTGGCTTGAGCTCAGTGTTTGGGGATTTCAGATCCCTGCATCAATCAGATATCTGCTTGGGAACTGGTGGGGGTAGGGGCAGGTGCATGGTGGCCCTGCAGAGTGTACAGACACAGAGTACAGAGCTGGGGGTGGAGCAGGATGCCTAGTGTCCACGGGGTTGAGAACTGTTTCCCAAAACCCCGCTTCTACCAGGGCTCTCAGGAAGAAGAAAAACTTCTAACTAGACTTAGAGAAAGATTTTCATGTTTTTATCAGGACACTGAAAAAACATTTATCGAAATTCTCATCCTTCATAATAAGCTACAGAAAAGGGAGTCCCACAGTCAGAAGAGTTGAAAGATGCTGTATACTATGGATACTAGAGCACACATTATGGTACCAAAGGCTTGAAATCCATAGTTCAGATACCTGCCTAACTCAGCACTTATTTATTTGATAAAGGACCCCCTCTAGTAAAAGCAAAGTAACATCCTAGGAAACTACTTTAGGAAACACTGTGTTGCCTCTTCCCATTTTTTTCCACATACTAATGAACATAAATGAGACAAGGAAAGGAGGTTTGCACAGCTGCTTGAAAAGAGAAAGGAGTAGCAGGGATAAATGTTGCCTGTCTCAAATATTGATTCTTACCTCAGTCCTCCTAAAGGAGCTGTTTCCACTGTGAGTTTAGATTCAAACAACACCACTGGGGGGGCCCTGCTGACTTGGTGTGACAAGGAGTTAGGGAGCATGGCATTCTCCTCCTGCCCGGAGGTACATGGAGTAGCTTTGGTACAATGAGGACTCACAGGCTAAGGCCACTGGAGCACCTGGAAGAACACAGCCAATGCCCTGGGGGCAGTGCCGACACTCCCCAGAGGCTCTGGAAACAGCAGCTGAGGTGGGGTTCTGGCCTCAGAGCAGGAGACAAAGACACAAGAGTCCAGGACAAAGATCATTAAACTCATCTCTGGAAACGTCTCAGTGAGCTACGAGGGGGCATAGAGGTTTTCATGGCGAGAGAAGCAAGGGCAATGAAATATACATTGTTCATTAGCATGAACTCACTGTACCCTCTGAGTGGTGGAGGGTGGGCATCTGGTTGTTAGAAAAAGCTAGCTATAGGTCTTTCTGCATTCTAGGGCCCTTCTGCCTGATATCGTAGCCACTAGCCACATGTGGCTACAGAACACTAGAAAAGCGGTTCGTGCGAAGGGGGATGTGCTGTTAAGTGCAAACTACGCACCAAATTTAAAATAGCTCATGATCTGCCAGAATGAAAATATCTCATTATAATTTTCTATTGCATAAACATTGAAAAGATAACATTTTGTATGTATTGGGTTAAGTAGAATATATTAAAATTAATCTCACCTCTTCCTTTTAATGTTTTAAACATAGCTAGTGGAATATCTAGCATTACTTCTATGGCCCATGTTATGTTTCCAGTGGATAATGTGGATAGGGGTTTAGTAGGAATCAGCTAGAGAGAAAACAGCCCTTTGGTTTGAGAGAGCAAGTTAATTGCTGGGTGTGGTGGTGTACCCCTCTAATCTCAGCTACTCAGGAGGTGGAGGCAGGAAGAATGCTTGAGGCCAGGAGTTTGAGACCAGCCTGGGCAACATAATGAGACCCCATCTCTAAAATATAAACACATAACATTTTTAAAAAGAAGAAAGAGAACAAGTTATTGGACTCATAGTTGTGGGAGACTGCGAGGCAAGTGGGAGCTCAGTTGCTTCGTATAAGACAGTAGAAGAAAGAGGCAGCAGCCGAACTGCAGGAGGACAGGCAGTGTGGCGTGGGGCTGGGTCTCCATGGAGAAAGGAAATGGAGGAAGGATGGGAGGGGAGGGCCCAGCAATGGCAGTAGCAGGAGCCCAGGGAAACAGATGGCCAAGAAAGAACTCCCTGGGGCAGGGCCAACAATGAATTTTGCCAGCAGTGAGGACTGTTGATAGATGTTAACTGTGTTCCTTCTCTGTGCCTTAATACCCTCTGCTGTCCGTATGCCCCAAGGGCAGAGTGTTTCACATGTGCTATGGGTTGGAGGCACTGCATGGGGTGGGGAGAGCTCTGTCCATGCTCAGGCAAAGCCTGTGAGCCTGTGGTGTGCAAAGGAATGGCCCAAGAGCCAGAGGCAAGGAGGAGCAGGGAGGCGGTCAGGCGACTGAGAGGAGACGGTGACACCCTAACATTTCTTGGAAGTACCCAGAAGAGCACTGGCCTGCTGGCAGGGATGTACAAGGGGGCCGGAGATCTATGTTTGGCTTTTGAAGGAAAGGATTACTCCAGCAGGCTGGTGGACACTGGGACCTAGGCCATGTGATGGCCGGATGGTGTAATACCCTCTGCAGTGGTGCGCAGCAGCTGTCCTGGGAGAAGTGCGCTGGCAATGCTGGGCAGAAGGTGAGCAAGTGGAACAGGAGCAATGTTAAAATCTAACTCATGAGTAATATGGAAAGATCTCCAGGATACACTGTCAGGTAATCAAAGGCAGTGTCCCTGGAGGGTGTGCTATGCATTCTCCACGGGACCCCTGAGCTGTCCATACCTGCCTCCATTATGCTCTGTGTCCGGAGGCTGACTTGTAAAGACTGCATCCGCAGGCCTCCTTGCCAGGCCTCCTTGCCTTATGACTTCTGGTAGGGATAGGCCAATGGGGGCCCTGCAGAAGGCCCAGAGAGTGGGAAGGGAGCGAGGTGGGGGTATTTACTCCTTGGCACCCCCCCCCGACTCCCCTGCATTTGCCAGCCCTGTTCCTCATTGCCTCCTGCACACCTAGTCCACACACCCTTGTGAACAGTTAAACCTTCCTCAGTTATCCGGCTGGAGCATGCCGTTTGCTTCCTATTCAGATTCTGACAGATACACAGGGAATACCATATGCTAACTTTTGTGTGCTTAACGGTGGTGGCAGCATGAAAATACATATTTGAATCTGCATAAAGAAATACTAGAAGAATGCATAAGAAGCTAATAAAAGTAGCTTCCCATAGGGGCATGGCAGAGGGACTGGGTGAACCAGGGCAGAGGTGGGCAAGATTTCCCATCATATCTAATTTATATTATTTTGATTTTTGAACCATGTGATTGACTACTTATCAAACGAACTTAAACTGGAAATAATCTGTTCTACCCCTAAGTCTGATGATTTGGAGGTAACCAGTTTGATGCTGTCCAGACCTTTTACCAAGGAAGCTCCCAATTTTCTTTTTCTTTCTTTCCTTCTTTCTCTCTTTCTTTCTTTCTTTCTTTCTCTTTCTTTCTTTCTCTTTCTTTCTTTCTTTCTTTCTTTCTTTCTTTCTTTCTTTCTTTCTTTCTTTCTTTCTTTCTTCTTTCTCGCTCTCTCTCTTTTTTTTTCACTCTGTCGCCCAGGCTGGAGTGCAGTGGCGCAATCTTGGCTCACTGCAGCCTCTGCCCTCCAAGTTCGAGTGATTCTCCTGCCTTAGCCTCCCGAGTAGCTGGGATTACAGGTGCCTGCCACCGCACCTGGCTAATTTTTTGTATCTTTAGTAGAGACGGGGTTTCACCATCTTGGCCAGGCTAGTCTTGAAATCCTAACCTCGTGATCCACCCACCTCGGCCTCCCAAAGTGCTGGGATTACAGCTGTGACCACCACGCCCGGCCAGAAGCTCTCAATTTTAACTCAAAAAATCCACAGCACCGAGGGAAGCAGCTCCTCCAAGCTGGCTGCATGAAGCAGGGCCACAGCCGACTGTCCCATCTGCTCCCCTGCTCCTGCCCTCCTAGAGCTCTGGCCTCAGCCATGGCATCCTAGAGATGGTGTTGCAGGGTTTGTCAACTGACCAGAAGAGAGAGCAAAATTAAATTACATATGAAGGTTGACTGTGGAAAACAAGTGGAGCCAATGTTGAGTAGCAGCATCTCAGTGAGACAGATGATGGCATTGCTTATGGTAACCCTCATCTTGAGAGGGGCTGTTCAGTCTGTGAGGTGCACCACTGGAAGCTTCCAAAAGGCCCAGCAAGACCCATTTCTGTGGCTGACTTGCCATGTGAAACACCCCAGGCATGTGGCCTGCACCTGGAGATGCCACACCCATGCCACCACCACCGTCACCCCGTACACCTTTTGTAAGTGTGCCCCCTGGGGCCTGGCACCAGAGACACACAGACCATAAGCACAGAACCATACCTGGAGAGGCGCCTCCTGCAACATGAATATTCAACCTCACAGAGAATTTTGACCTTTGCTATTTCTCATTGGCTTTGTGGAATAATCAGAGGAGCCAGCGTGAGAACAAGGCTGGCATTCACAAAGCTTAGCTCTCATTTCCTCATTAATCCTCCGAGTCAGCATTACGAGGCAGGGAGAGGTCAAACACGATTATTGCCTTCATCCAGAACGGTAGGGTAATGGCCTGCCCTGTGTCATGCATGAGTCACAAGCAGAGTGGGGTCTAACCGTGATCTTTGGACCTTGGCTCCTGATTGCAATGGGAAGGTAGAGGTCACGGATGCACAGATTGGCAGAACAGTTACCTGAGCAGTGTGACTTCAAGTTCAAGGCAAAGATCTTCCTCTATGGTTCTGTCTACTGTTGCCCAAGTGGCTACCATTGGTCCTCCTTTGGTGTTAAGCATAGTTTACAGCCAGTATTTCCTAAATGGCCAGAATAGTTCATGGCCAATATTTCCCAAGTGTCTTGGACCAGGGGCTTGCTTTTGGCACTCCTGGTCCAAGATATTTGGGAAATACAGGCCGAGCGGACAGCTGGAGCTGCCTGAAGCATCGCTCCTGGGCCTTGGTAAAAACATCACCTCAATCTGTTCAAATGTTCCCCAAGCTCAGTTCATCAGTCTGGCTGAGTCCTGGGCAGACACGTAGGAAAAGTCCATTTTACTTCGGTAGGAGGGAGTCGCAGACGGCTCTGTGGCGAGATGGGGCCCACCCATCTCAGAGGCAGAAACGAGAGCAGGATGAATCCATGTCTGGGGCAGAAGCCGTGGAGGGAGACAAATGGCATGCAGGTCCTCCAAAAGCCAGCCAGGGGCCCCCTAGGCCGCACCCTGCCTCCAACTCACACTTAGCTTTTGGTGAAAGGCTTTTCCCTGTCTCTTCCAATTATTGCTCTTTTACCTTGTGCTAGGCTCTGGGATAAATCATTTTCATGTATTCTCACAATTTCCAGTGAAAATCTGACACTCAGAGAGGTGAACTGCTCATGCTTGCATAGCTGGGAAATGGTTGAGGTGGAATTTGAACTCCTGTCTGGCTGGAGTCTAAATGTTCCTGCTTCCCAGAACATTCCTATACATTTACTCACAGACCTAAACAAGTTGTGGGGAGGGAGAGGAAGAGGAATGAAGGGGACCAGCTCGGAGGCAGAGAGGAAATGGTGAGGTGGAGACACAGGAAATCCTGACTGTGTATGTATATGCTGTCAGCACGTAAACTGAGCTATTTTAAGGTCAAGGCCAGGGTGCAGCCCAACAGAATTGCGAAAGCAAAATGTGTTTGCTTCTGCAGTTGGCTTTTTAAATACATTTTTCTTTATTAATTGGAGCACTGGTGAACATCTGGGTCATCCTAAATTAGGCCTTTGACATTTGAAAAAATAATCTCAGGTAACAGAGTAAATGGTTCAGGCTCTGTGGCCAGAAGTCTCCTGGTCTCTGACATCCAAGCTGTTTCTGCTCACCTGGTCCCTCTTTTTAATAAACTTACTGGAAAGAGCTCCAGAGAAAAGGGGACAGTCCTGAGAAACTGTGGCCAAGCAAATGCAGCGAAAGACAGGTCCAGCAGAAGTTGGTGGCCACAAATCCAGCAGCCCCTGCAGACAAAGTCCTTAGATAGTTGGGCTCATGTGACTCTTCTGCATACCCCATGGGCAGCATCTGCAAGGGGATCGTGGGAGTTCTATAGCCCTGTGTGCCCTTTAGGGCATAGGATCCCCCAACCCTCCACCAAAGCTTCCCATGCAAGTCGAGCTCAAATGCCCACCAATTACAGCCACTGTCACTCCCAGCTCTGGCATGCTAGGTGACCTTGAATAAGTTACTTAACTTCTCCATCCCTCTGTTTTCTTATCTGTAAGATGAGTGTGAT
Source organism: Pan troglodytes (assembly GCF_028858775.2). Lineage (NCBI taxonomy): Eukaryota > Metazoa > Chordata > Mammalia > Primates > Hominidae > Pan > Pan troglodytes. Next base: position 47,178,568 of record NC_086015.1, read on the forward strand.
AATAACATAAGTGACCTTATGGGGTTGTGATGGGATAAAATGAGACAATACAGGCAAGGGGCTTGAACAGTTCGGGGCACACTGAGCACCATGCAAGCATGTGTGATTCTTCCTTGTTCTGGCTGTGGAGAACATGGGGGAGGGAGGATTGATTGCACACCTTCTGTGTGTCAGAGGGTTTCCACAGATGACCTCTAATGCTTCCTATAATCCCTTAAGAAAGGGGTCATCACCAAAGTTTACAGATAGGGCACCAAGTCTCGGAGGGGATCAGTAACTTTGCCTAAGGTCACAGGGTTTGGAGACACGTGTCAGGGTTTGTACTCACATAACCCTGACTTCAAAATCTATTATCTGAGTCATTCCACACCTCCTCCCTAAACCACACCTGGCCCGAATTACGTGTAACACCTGCTCAGATGGTTTGGTGATTAAACCGCAGCCTTGGGGGCAGGATCTGGGAAGCCGGACCATGCTCACTCATGACTCCCCGGGATGGGTCTTTTCTATCATTCACAATTCCCATTGGTGGCCCAGTGTGGAGTGACCAGAGATGTCACGTTAAGGGAACTGAAAAGTGAGAACAAAGCTAGAAGAGGAGATGGGATCTTGAGGGCAGGAAGGGACACATTCCAGCAGAAACATTCCTGTGTTTTTGGCCTGGCTTTTCACCTGTCTCCCAGGAAAGCTGGCCCCAGGCAGAGTGACACGTGTGAGGAGACTCCTAGGAAAGTCACTCCCTGTGACTGAGGCACCTCCCTGGGCTGGTCCTTGCACCTGTCATCTCATGCACTCTCTACGGGAACTAATGATGATGATTATGCATTTTATAGAGAGGTCACTGAAGCGCATTAAAGTGAAACAAGTTGCTCCAAGCCACACGGCGGAGGAAGATTCAACCTTGAGTCTGGGGTTCAAAGTCTCTGCATTTTCTATGACAGATCCCTTCGTGATAGCAATGGCGCTGCTCGTATAATAGATAATATGTGATAGGGCACTGGCCAAGGCTGGGCTTCTATCAGGGACAAACCCAGGGACAATAACCTATGGGTTATATTCTTTTTATTTTCATTTATTTATTTTTTAATTTTAATTTTTTTTTTTTTTTGAGGAGTCTCGCCTTGTCACCCAGCCTGGAGTGCAGTGTTACAATCTCTGCTCACTGCAACCTCTGCCTCCCAGGTTCAAGCAATTCTCCTGTCTCAGCCTCCCAAGTGGCTGGGACTACAGGCACACATCACCACACCCAGCTAACTTTTGTATTTTTAGTAGAGATGGGGTTTCACCATATTGGTCAGGCTGGTCTCGAACTCCTTACCTCAGGCGATCCACCTGCCTCTGCCTCCCACACTGCTGGGATTACAGGCTTGAGCCACTGTGCCTGGACATATTGTCTTTTTAGACTCTTGTCCCTGAGAGGGACAAGAGGAAACCAAGGGGGCTGGGCTTCTAGGAGGAAAGAGGACATGAAAGCACAGGAGACAGAGAGACAGATAAGTTAAGGAAGAGGAGAAAGGCAAGGAGAAAGAAGAAAATTGGGGAAACAAAGGGAATATATAGACTGTGGGAATGAGTGAGAGACAGCTAGAGCCTAACACAGCCTGCTTGCAAAGCGACAATCTGGGCCTCTGTACTTGATACCTGCCCTGTTCCTGCACCCAATGCTCCAGGAGCTTCGTGGTCATCCCCGGAGAGAAGGTCATCTCCTGTCCTGGGAAGGCACTGGGCTGGCTCCGGGGGCTCACTGGAACATTAACAGCCACAGACAGGCACACACACTTGACCTAAGATTCCCAGCATATTACTTCAGTCACTGGCAACTGGAGTGCAAAACCTGCTTGCAATCCCTGAAATTGTGCGAGAGAAGGAAATGCGGCGGCTCATGAGATACATATTAGGAAAAACATGGAAGAATTTCTCAGAGTCCAAGGTTACCATTTTTTTTTTTTTTTTGAGACAGAGTCTCACTCTGTCACCCAGGCTGGAGGGCAGTGGTGTGATCTCGGCTCACTGCAAGCTCTGCCTCCTGGGTTCAAGCAATTCTACTGCCTCAGCCTCCGGAGTAGCTGGGATTACAGGCGTGTGCCACCACGCCTGGCTAATTTTTGTATTTTTAGTAGAGACAGGGTTTCATATATTGGCCAGGCTGGTCTCAAACTCCTGACCTCAGGTGATCCACCTTCCTCATCCTCCCAAAGTGCTGGGATTATAGGCATAAGTCACCCCGCCTGATCGTCATTTCCCTTTTAAAGATACTGGCCAGGGAGGTCCTTTGACATCATCATCTTCATTATGGAGATCAAGGAGCCAGAAGATGAAGGAGCCAGAAGGTCACTGGGCTGGGCCTCTGGTCTCATTGAGGGTTTGAGAATGAGGGGAGAGGAGTAGCCACAGGCATGTCCTTTATGTTCTTGCCACTCATGTCTAGGCCCTGGTTTTCCTTACTTGTCAAATGGGAATAATAATGCCTTGCTTCCCTTTTTTACAGGGGGTTGTGAAAAAAATAAGTCAACGAATGTGGAACATTCGTTAACAAAGGCATTCATTAACAAAGGCATTATCATTGTCAACATGCTGACAAGTTAAACATATCCATCTTAAGGCTAAGTCAGATTCCAAAAGCAGAACTTTCTTTATTTGCAGTTTCAAAGAGCAGAAATAGCAAGACCTTTCTCCCTCTATCCTAAAGTGTTTCCAGAATGTTCTAACGAGCATGAGCCAATGATAAGCATCAGTTGTTTTTGTCTGTTCAACAGATGTTCTCCTTGTTTTCTATAACAGCAGTTCATTTGACATTAGAAAATGCTTTCAACATAGGTAGAAATGTTAGCCCAGTCCCACTCCAACCCATAAGGCCAAGCAGATCCTTTCTTCCCAGGAATTTCAATCTTGGTGGAGCCACACAAGGATAAAAATCAATTGACCCTGACACATGCCTTTCTCTGGGGCTACGTGTGTGTCCTTTCATGCATTTCTCTTTTGCTCGAGTCAGCTGAGATCTGATTAATTTCTGTTGCTTGCAGTCAGAAATCCCAACCTGAGGGTCCTACTTTGTCCTTCCCTTAAGGACTCAGAGATAGGGAAGCTCAGGAGAGAAACAGGAACTGTGGAAAAATTTCCCAGATGATGGGGAGACGGGGTCAGGGAGACGGAGCAGCCCAGTGCAGAAGTAGATCAGATTAGATCAGAACCCAGGAGAGAACCTGTAAACACTGGCTGATGTGGTGAGGACATAATACACTCAAACAGGCCATAGGGATTGGGGTCTTCCTCCTAGCCCCTACCTTGAGCCCTCCTCTCTGTGACACCAAGCTAGGCCCTATCATGCCTAGCTTTGATACGGCTCCTGTATTTCCCTCTGGCTCACATTTCTATATTTGATCTTGATTAGGGCAATGAAAGGCTCTGGGATTGGCTTGTCCAACTCCCTCATTGTCTTCAGATAGAGAAAGTGAGGACCAAAGACAATAGGAGTCTTTTGGTCCTTTGTAAGCTTGCTTTTTGTTTCTATATGAGCTTATCCCACAAACAGCTTAAGAACCCCGAAGAGCTCCTTCTAGGGAGGGCCAGGCACTGGCAGGACCTCACCACCACCACTTAGACCCAGATGGAAACCAGGAATGGTTTCTACGGTGGCCTAGCTTAAGAGTGAAGTCACAGAGGGGCCTGCAGGATTGGCAAGGTCACCAGTCATTCCCACTAGCTGTACTTTTGGCAGATCAGCTTTTTGTTGGGCATGGGTCAGGCCTTCTCAAAGTTCTCCTCAAGATGAGGCTCAGAGAGGCAACATAAATCATGAAAGGGCCAGCCGTGGGCTCTTCACACAATCCCCTACCATCTTGCTAAAAGTTGAAGGGCAGCACAGCCATACCTCATACATGGTAGCTTATTTTTGGCTGATGAAAGGCCCCAGATACTCAGGCTCCTGAGCAGAGATGTGGGACTTAGGGAGGAAGAACTCTTCATTGGCAATGATGAGCGGCAAGTGATCCCTTTATGGCCCGGAAAGGTCCTTTGGACACTCATGCAGAGCACCAAGGAGATGGAACTCAGCCACCCAACTTGCCCAATTCTGGACTCCTCTCACCTGCCTCAGCCAGGACCAGGGATGGAACAGGGAAGCGGGGAGCAAAGGCCTTCAACCCAGAATGCTCTAGGAGGGGACACTGTGCAACCCAGGCATGATGAGTCCTCTCTGTGAAATAGGGAAAGTCAGAGAACAAGACCTACAGTCAGGCATTGTCAAAAGTTTATGATCCTAATTTCCCAGGGAGCCACAGCCCCTCTCAATTTTGGGGCCTTGCAGGTTCTGCTGCTCCCAGTGGACCAATCCTCTCTCTCCTGGGGGCCTGGGCCACATCCTAGTGGGAGCTGATGTGATTGGCTCAGCTCCAATGACCTTCACATCTCATGGGTCAGGTACCAACAATGGACGAGCTTCCTTGGGTCACCCTTCACCCAGCCAGTGTCATCCCTGAGGAAGGTCAGGACAGGCTGGCAGGTGTCATAGCTGACAAGTCTGGTCACACCCCAGGAGCTGGCCAAGACTCACGTTTGGCACTCACAGTCATAGTCCAAGCAAACTGGGGAGCAGGTGACCTCGCTCATGTGGCACAGGGCTTGGTGACCCCTGCCAGGCCCCCCAGTATTTCCCCATTCGATCACCTTTGGCCATGTTAAGAGGACATTGTTAGTCCTGATATTTTTCTTGCTTGTCCTTTGTTAGGGGTAATAAAAATGCCCTAAGAAACTTCACATTAACAAAGTTGTATTCTAAGTCTTAAACAAACAAACAAAAAGGATAAACAGGTTTGTGGGCTAGAGAGCTTCAGATTTATAATAGCAATGCCATTCGTTTGCAGTAGGAATGTCAGTGATAAAGATCTTTTAAATAGCTGTGTGTTGTTTGTTATTCTAGGTAAAATTACTCAGCTGGATGATGAAAATGGTGAAAACACAGTGCAACATGAACAAGCAGACCTTGAAGTGTACAATACATCAGGGCATTTTGGGATCATCTAATAAATGGCAGTGCAGTTCCCAACTCCAAACAGAAGAACATGTGAAGCCTCAGCAACCTGATCAGGCCACGTAGGAGCCGACTGTGGTGGCACCATGCACGTAACTGGCCTCAACCGAGTGACCACCCCGTATCCTGTCCTCATTCAGGAAATGCCTCCATCTGCCTTCAGCACTAAATTGAGTTCAATTTCCTTGCCCATTGTCACTTTAACCAAGCGGGAGGAGGCACTGCTCCACCACCTTCCTGCCCCAAGATCCAGACATAGACGCTGCTCCACTCTCTGTAACTGCATGAGATAGGGCAGGTTATGGGACCTCTCTGTGCTTTGGTTTCCTCCTAGGTAAAATGGAAGTGAAGCACCACCTTATAAGGGTGTTGTGAAGTTTAGCATCAGGCATGGAGTAACTGTTCTTAATTATTTGCTGCTTTATTAATAGTATAATCATCACAGGGATTTTCTTAGCTCCTCCAGAGATGAGCTCTTCACCCTCATTGCTACCTGCATGTCTGAGATGGCCTAGGACATACTGATTCATTCATTCATTCATTGAGTTTATCAAACATTTACCAAGTGCTAACTATGTGCTATGCCCTGGGGTCATAATGATGTTATATCTGAGAGATGTTCAATGGTCTTTTTATCCATTTCTTTGGCATTCTAGTGTGGCTTCCTGATTGTCTACTTAGTGGTACTGATGCAGACTAACAGCTATCATCAATTGGGCACCTACCATAAACCAAGTAATTTATATACACATTATCCAATTAGTTCCTTACACAACCCTAAGTGCTATGTGTTGCTACCTTCACTTTCAGCCAAGAAAACTGAGGCATAGAGAGGTTAAGGAACTCATTCACATTCCTACAGTGAGATAGCCTCAGCATCAGGATTTGAACAGACATCTGTTTGAGTCCTAACCTCTCCACCATGCTCTGGGAAGCCAAGGGAAGGTGGGAACCCCCTCCCTGTTCTGGAGGGCCATCTTCCTGGTCACAGCAAGACACTCCCTTAGTTTTATCCGTGAGAAGCTGAAAACCCTTCAGCAGCTTCTATTCCCACTACTACACAAATCATCCTGTGACCAGGGGTGTAAGCAGCCAAGTTTTTTCATGGGGCTGTGTGCATTCATGTTTTCTCTGGAGGTGCTTCAAGGAAAATATTAGCCCTTGAACTAAACAACTGCTCAGAGACACAATCCCAAGAGGCACAAGCATTCCAGGAATCATGGAGAGTGAAAATAGCTCATGAGGGTCCAGGCTTCAGGCACAGACCTGGGGACAAAGCAAATACCGTTCCCATCCTTGAGCTCACAGATAGCAGTTCTGGTAGCAGGCCATCTGGGGGGATCTTATGGCAAAGGAAGTCAGAAGGGTGTTCTTTTTCTTCTTTCTTTTTTTTTTCCTCCCAGCATTATTAAGGTATAATTGACAAATGCAAATTATATATATTACAGTATACAGTGTGATGTCTTGATATATGTATACATTTGTGAAATGATTAAATCATTCTGATTAACTTAAACGTCACCTCACATATTTATCATTTTTTGTGGTAAGAACATTTAAGATCTAATCTCTTAGCTATTTTTAAGTACACAATACATTATTAGCTATAATCACCATGCTGTGCAATAGATCTCCAGAACTTGTTCATCCTGTCTAATTGAAACTTCATACCCATTACCCAACCTCTCCCCACTTCCTCTCAGTCCCTGACAACCACCATTCTACTCTTTACTTTCATAAGTTCAACTGTTTTAGATTCCACATATAAGTGAGATCATGCAGTGTATGTCTTTCTGGTTGGTTTATTTCGCTTAGCAAAATGTCCTCCAGGGTCATCCATGTTGGTGCAAATGAGATGATTTCCTTCTTTTTTTAAGGCTGCCTTGGATATTGTAAATAATGCTGCAATGAACACGAGAGTACAGATATATTTTCAACATCCTGGTTTTATTTCCTTCGGATACATACCCAGAAGTGAGATTGCTGCGTCATATGGCAGTTCTACTTTTTATTTTTTTAAATATCGTTTTCCATTATAGCAATTTACATTCCCACCGATAGTGTACAAGAATTCCCTTTTCTCTACATCCTTACCAACACTTTTATTTTATCTTTTTGATAACAGCCATCCTAACAGGTATGAGGTGATGCCTCATTGTGGTTTTAATTTGCATTTCTCTGATGATTAATAATGTTAAGCATTTTTTCCATATACTTGTTGGCCATTTATATGATTTTAAGAAATGTCTATTCAGGTCCTTTTTAATTCGGTTATTACTTTTTTTGCTATTGTTTGAATTCCTTATATATTTTGGGTATTAATCCCTTATCAGATGTATGGTTTGCAAATGTTTTCTCCCACTCCCTATGCTGTCTCTTTAATCTATTGATTGTTTGCTGTGTAGAAGTTTTTAGTGTGTTGCAATCCTTTTTGTCTACTTTTTGCTTTTGTTGCCTGTGCTTTTGGAGAATCACATCTAAAGATTCATTGCCCAGACCAATGTCAAGAAGCTTTCCCCTATTCTTCCTTCTAGTAGTTTCACAGTTTCAGGTCTTGTGTTTAAGTCTTTAATCCATTTTGAATGGATTTTTGTAGAGGGTGTGAGATATGGGTCCAATTTCATTCTTCTACATGGGGATATTCCACACGCAAAAGTTTCCCCAACACCATTCATTGAAAGGACTGTCCTTTTCTCATTATAGGTTCTTGGCACCTTTGTTGAAGATCAACTGACTATAAATGCATGAATTTGTTTCTGGTCGCTGTATTTTGTTCAACTGCTGTACAAGTCTGTTCTAATGCCACGGCCATGAACTTTTGACTACTATAGCTTTATAGCAGATTTTGAAATTGATTCGCATGATGACTTCAACTTTGTTCTTTTTGCTGAAGATTGTTTTGGCTATTCAGGGTCTTTTGTGATCGCATATTAATTTTACAATTTTTTATTTCTGTGAAAAATGTCATTGGAATTTTGATAGCGATCGCATAAATTTGTAGATTGGGTAAGTATGAACATCTTAATAATATTATTTCTTTCAATCCATGAACATGAGATATATTTCCATTTATTTGTGTTTTCTTCAATTTTTTCATCACTATTTTATAGTTTTCAGTGTATGTCTTTCACTCCTTGGTTGAATTTATTTCTAAGTTTTATATGTCTATAATATGTTTTTCGTGTGTGTGTATATATATGTCATTATAATTATAAATGGGATTGTTTTCTTGATTTCTTTTTTGGATAGTTCAATGTTAGTGTATAGAAACATTACTGATTTTTGGCCAGGACAATGGCTCATGCCTATAATCCCAGCACTTTGGGAGGCAGGCAGATCACTTGAGGTCAGGAGTTTGAGACCAGCCTAGGCAACATGGTGAAACCCCCTCTCTACTAAAAATACAAAAAATGAGCTGGGTGTGGTGGTGCACCCCTGTAATCCCAGCTACTCCGGAGGCTGAGACATGAGAATCACTTGAACCTGGGAGATGGAGGATGCAGTGAGCTGAGATCATGCCACTGCACTCCAGCCTGGGCGACAGATGGAGACTGTGTCTCAAAAAAGAAAAAAAGAAAGAAGAAAGAAAGAGAAAGAAAGAAAGAAAGGAGAAAGGAAGAAAGGAAGGAAGGAAGGAAAGGAAAGAAAGGAAAAGAAAGGATAGATTATTGATTTTGAAATGTTAATTTTGTATCCTGCAACTTTACTGAATTTATTAGTTCTAATAGTTTTTGGTGAAGTCTTCAGGGTTTTTTAATAGATGGTATCACCTGCAAACACATACAATTTTGCTTCTTCCTTTCCAATTTGGATGCCTTTTATTTCTTTTTCTTTCCTATTGCTCTGGCTAGGACTTCCAGTAAGTACTTTACTAAATAGAAGTGGTGAGAGTGGACATCCTTATCTTGTTTCCAATCTTAGAGGAAAAGCTTTCAACTTTTTCCATTGAGTATAATATTAGCTGTGGACTTGTCACATAGGGCATTTGCTATGTTGAGGTACATTTTTTCTATCTATAATTTTTGAGAGTTTTAATCATGAAAAGATGTTAAATTTTGTCAAATGCTTTTTCTGCATTTATTGAGATGCAGAAAATCTCATTATTTTAATTCTTCGTTCTGTCAATGCGGTATGTCATTTATTAATTTGCGAATGTTGACCCATCCTTACATTCCAGAGATAACTACCACTTGATTGTGGTGTATGATCCTTTAACATGCTGTTGAATTTGGTTTGCTAGTATTTTGTTGAGGATTTTTGTTTCTATGTTCAGCAGAGATATTGGCCTGTAATTTTCTTTTCCTGTAGTATCCTTGTCTGGCTTGGTATTAGAGTACCAAACCAAATCACTCAGGCACAGAGAAACAGCATGGAATTCTGGCAAAAGAACCACCATGCTTGCCTCTACCCAGCTGGCAGAGGCCTCTACTCACTGTTGAAAATGCACTTGCCTTTGTCATATACAGAAAGCCCATATATAACCATCCCTTCCCATTAGTTCTCTTCAGTCCATCAGCTAACACACAATGAGATGAAGTTCTAAGGTACCCAGCATAGTCCCAGGGTTTGTGGGAGACACAGAGGTCCACTATGGGAGCTCATAGCCTGCAAGGTAAACTAACTTATTTGTCTATTCTCTTTGTCCTTTGCACATTGGACTACATCAATGACATCTGTTACATAATTTTCAAAATGTAACCAGTGTTGAAAACCTGCCTGCCCTTTAAACCAGCAAATCCAATTCCAGGAATTTAGCTTAAGGAAATTGTAAAAAATATGAGCCAATTTATCTAAAAGAAGGTTCAGGTATTTTTTTTAATAGTATAAAAGGATTGGAAGCAAACCAGATAACCAACAAGAGACAGGTTATTAAAAGATGGGTATACCACACAATGGAATGACATTTGTCCATTAAGGCAATTTTAAAAGTATATGTATTAGAAGGAGAGTCTTGATGGTTTAGGTGAAAGGAGCAGTTATAAAATATGCTATAAGCATACTGTGTAATCCATCTGTGTGTCTGTGTGTGCCCACATGTGCGTGCACATCTCTTTGCATATTGATATCTACACATGACATAGTGGTTCGTTTCTCATGGTCTTTGTAAGAGCTGTGCCAGGTTCCCCTTGTTCACCACTGGAAGAGTGAATCACCACTTCCAAGGATGCTAAAGGAGTCTTTTGTCTTTTAGAAGTTATGTTGATGAAGGTTTGAAAGTGAGGATAGCTTATCCCCATAAGATGTTTCCATCCAAGTGGAGACAGCACCCCTGATATGGCACTTCTGGACTCTCTCCACCCTCTTCAGTCCCCCTGCCCTGGAGGGAGAGGTTATTCTGATTGTGAGTTTGGGAGGAGAAGCTGGACAGCACAGCCCAGAACTTCTTGGGTCTACTCACCCATGTTGTACATCTCATAGGGACCTGATCCTTGGTCCAACTCTGCCATGTTTGGGTGGGTGAGATGCTTAATTCAGGGGTTCAGCACTTGGAAAGACATGAAGCCAATGATGAGCCTTTCTCCAACATCTGCTTTATCTGTATAAGTGGCATTCTGGCTTTCATCTGCCTTATTACTCCTTTGTTTTATTTCTTAACGGGTTCAGAATTGGTTCAATTATTTCTTAATTGGTTCAAGTGAGAAAGTGAGAAAGGGGATGTCATTCACTGGGCCCCCTTCAAACACCTTAACATTCAGGGTCTTCTCTTGGAGGTAACACTATACTGCAAGAAAGGGAGTGGAATCAACTCATTTTGTTTCAAGGTTTGAAAGCTAAGCTGACTGATCCCTTGGGGCTTATCCATGGTGAGGGGAAGGAAACTGAGAACTGGACATCCAAAGGATTCTGACTGTGCACTGCAAGAGCAGGTGGAGTTGTGTGGGGTTGGTCGTGCATGGGACTATGAATAGTGACCTTGAGATCCTAGCTTTGGGTGCCCTTGACCATCATGCACTGGAGGAATTTGGGCAACTTGAGCAGGAGGTACAAGGAGTGAGGTCATCAAGGAATACTCCTCAGCCATATCTATCTGACCACAAAATGTTCATCTTTCATCTGTGATGTGAGGTGGTCACTAAAGGCAAGAGAAGCTTGCTGTAGTCAAATATTAAGGGTCAGAGCTCTTCCCACTTAAGAATGGAAATTGTACCATTTTTGTACAAACTCAGGGTCAGTTTCTGGGTCACCCAGGGATCTGGGGTTGCCCCAAGAAGAAGAGGTCATTCTTCCTTTTAATCTAGGACCCACTCCTTGAAACTTTTCTCTGTCTACATGCACGTCCTTAATAATCTTGTGGCTTTAAATATCAATATTTTGGTTTCAAAACTCAGATTTGTATCTCTAGCCTCAGCCTCTTCCCAAACCCCAGACTGCCTCTTGACATCCAATTTGGCTATGTATCATCTCAAACTTAAAATTTTAAGACCAACTTCTAATCTGTCTGCTCAAGCCCCACCCTCCCACAGTCTTTCCCATCTCAGAAAATGGCAGCTCCATTCCCTGGTTGCCTCAGGATAATCTTGGAGTCACCTCTGACCTTTCTTCCCTGTCTCATATTTCTACTAGGAAATCCCATCAGTTCTACCTTCAAATATATCAAGACTCCATCTCATCTCGCACCTGTAATGTCCTCCTGGTCCAAGTAATCATTATCCCTCACCTGGATTATTGCAATAGCCTCATAACGGGTCCCCCTGTTCCTACCTTTTCCTGCCTGTAGTTTATTCTTAGGGTTAAGTCATGTTACTGCTCTGCTCTAATCCTCCAATGCTTCCCTATCATGATCAGAGAAAAGTCAAATCCTTCTACCACCCCTCAAGGCCCTACACAGTCAGACTTGGTGACCTTCCTATCTCATCTCCAACTCCCTCCTACCACTGACATGCTCTCTTCCAGCCACCCTGATCTCCCTGTGCTTCCAAGGACATGCCAGGGCTTTTGCATGTGCTGTCCCTTCTGCTGGAACCCTCTTACCTCCGTCTCCAGATGGTTCAATCCTTTCTCTCCTTCAGGCCATTGCTTTCAGGCTTTTGCTGAGCACTCATCTTAAACTGAAGCCTGCTTGACACTCCCAAAGCCCTTCCCCTGCTGTGATATTTTTATTGCCCTTATCCCCAGCTGTTTTGCTATATTTCTTACTCGTTTGTTTATCGTCTGTCTCCCTCAACTAAGATAAAATGTCAGCTGGGCAAGGAAAGGACTTTTTATTCACTCTCCTTGCTGTATTCTCTGCAGCTGGAAGAGTGCCTGACGCAAAATAAGCACTCAATAAATACCTGTTGAGTGAGTGAATGAATCTAAAAAGCGGATGACTGAGATAGTTTTGATTTGACGTGGAAAAATAAAAAAGCATGACTACTATGCACAAAAACGTCATAAAGGAGTTCACACCAAATACACAGAAAAAATATGGCTGTATGAACATTAAAATGTCACAGTGGTTTTCACTGGGTGAGGAGCTACAATGGATTCTCCCTTTGTTTCTATCCATCTATTGTTTCTAATTAATATGCAATAATTATATTGTGTGTGTAATGAAGCAAAAGTAGAGAAATGGTTTTTAAACTGCTGCCTGCTATAAACCAGAGATCCCCATTCTCTGGGCCACGGACTGAGAGCAGTCCAAGGCCTGCTAGGAACCGGGCCACACAGCAGGAAGTGAGTGGTGGGCCAGTGAGCATTACTGCCTGAGCTCCGCCTCCTGTCAGATCGGCAGTGGCATTAGATGCTCATAGGAGCACGAACCCTATGGTGAACTGCACATGCGAGGGATCCAGGTTACGCACTCCTTATGAGAATCTAATGCCTGATGATCCGAGGTGGAACAGTTTCATCCCAAAACCATCCCCCACCACACCAAACCCCCAGTCCATGGAAAAATTGTCTTCCATGAGACCGGTCCCTGGTGCCAAAAGGTTGGGGACTGCTGCTGTAAACTATAAGGTTGTCAGAGGCAAGGATTGTGTGTAGGCATAGGGGCACTTTTAAATTCCCAAAACTGAAAATTTCCATAGCCTAAGATGTTCTATCTCTGGCAGGGCACTAGTCCCCTATTCACAGAGTTGTTCTTTATGTACCAACTGGAATAGCCTTGGATTGCACATGAGAAGGAAGCACCAGAGTGTGTGGACCAATGCATCAGTAAGGCTGCTGTCATCAAGAAAGGAAGACACGTGAAGACTCAGGCAATCGATGCCACCTTGCTTGGTATCCTGGCCAGCATAGCCCCCTGCATAAACAATCATCACTTTCATGGAGCTTTGCAGCTGACAGAGGATATTTACACGCATCAGTCCTTGCAACAGCTTTGTACATTGCCTTTTATTCCCTTCCTCAAGGAGGCTTATAGGGGTTACATACTTTGTCCAGGATCTCATAGCCAACTTTCTTCTGTCTGCATTCCTACTGCAACACCACCTGCTTCCAAGGTAAACACGTTTCCAAAGACAGCCAGGAAGAAACAAGGAGTTGGGTCAGCAACCTTTCCTAAAAGGAGTAGCATTTGGGGTGGTCAAATAGCTAAACCCTTGGGGTGCTTAGGGGAAACTGAGGTGGAAAATTGCTGTAAGTGTTTGCCTAGAAAAGATGATGCAATTACTCTATTATCTTAGGGGCATGGGAGTTCCTCTTAGGAAGGGAACCATCTTTTTTTGGAAAAAAGAAAAAAAAAAGACCTTAGTATTAATAAATGCTTGGGAAAGAAAATGGGGCCTTGAAGTTGAAGCTACTCTGCCATAAAGAGTGGGGTACTATTTTCGAGCTTCTAAGAGGGTCTAGAGAGAGAAGAAAGGCGAGAAGAGAAAGGAGCAGGGAGAGGCAAAGGTGGAGAGAGGCTGGAAGAATGGTGTGGAGACACTAGCAGGGGATATTTTGTGGATATAAATCCTTTTCCTCTAATCCAGTGTTTTTGCTTGAGTTAAAAGCAGAGTTACTAAGGGCAAAGAACAACAAACTTGTTCCCTCCCTGATTTCTTGCCTTTCTTGGGGAAAAGACTTAATGGACCCTTTTTCTTTTCTTTTATAGACAGTGCCACATGATTAGTCACAGAGAGCCTCTGATGTTTTTTGCACTTGGGGCAGATTTTCAGACATCAAAGAACTTGAAGAATTCAGTACACGTGTTTAAGGTAGCATTGGGGTTTATCTGTCAGTCTCCTGTGAGTTTGGTCAGCATGGGTCAGCTTCCTTGTGTGCTCCCTGTTCGTTCTCTTAGACTGGTATCTGCCAACACTAGACATAAGCTAAGATTTTCCACTGTAAGCGTTTTCCTCTTCCTAGGGCTGGGCTTGGGCATGAGGTGACACAGAGCTCTGACCATAAAAGAAGGAACACAAGGTCCAGCTTTTCATACGGGGCATCCCCAGGAAGCAAGACCAGAGGCATCCTCCTCTCACCATTCTCATTTCACTCTCTCCTTGTCGCCACCCACCAAAAGGAGCCTGCAAGAAGGGTCTGTAAGCAGCCCTACTCCAAAAGGAGCCCTGGGACCATACTGGGGGAAACTACAACATAGCCTTTACAGCATACCTAACACCATCACGGTCATTATATGGCTCCTTTATTAGCCAAGGAGGTTATCATCATGCCCATATGGAAGTGAAGATTGCAGGATCATGGAGGTTCAGAAACTTGGTCAAGAGCAACAAGTAAGAGGCAGAGTCAAGAGTTGAACCCAGGTTTTGTGGGTGGAATAGAGGGGGTCCAAGATTTGGCTTTTTTTTTTCTTTTTTTAGCATCACCTTTGCTCTCTGGATGCTCTAAGTGCTGGTTACTCTCCCTTTGTCCCTGGCTCCTGAGCTCTGCTGTTTGCTTCTTTGACCTGCTGAGCGCCCAGCTGGCTGGTTCCCTGGTGGTCTTGGGGCTGATGGCCTCTGCAGGGCTGGGGTTCTGACAGTGTGAGATGTGCAGCCACGCTCCTTAGACTCCTTTTTTTGTAGGGGGTGAGGTGGGGGTGATAGGAACTCACTGTGTTGCCCAGGCTGGAGTGCAGTGGCATGATCTCAGCTCACTGCAATCTCTGCCTCCCCGGTTCAAGCGATTCTCCCACCTCAGCCTCCTGGGTAGCTGGGAATATAGGCGCCTGCCACCACGTCATGCTAATTTTTGTATTTTTAATAGAGATGGTGTGTCACCATGATGGCCAGGCTGGTCTCCAACTCCTGACCTCAGGTGATCTGCCCGCCTCGGCCTCCCAAAGTGCTGAAATTATAAGAGTGAGCCACCGTGCCTGGCCTCCTTAGACTCCTTAGCACTGGCCCTTCCTTTGTCTCTTTAGGGTGGTTACTGCTTCCTGCCATTGCTAGTCCCTGGCCAACTCTGTTCTCAAGGTTGGTTTCCTTCACCCTACCCACCCCCTGGATAAGTCACTTTCCAAAATTATTCTTCACTCCATCACTTTGAATGTACCCTCTGCTTCTGTGGGGCCCTTGGCTGATAAACCCAGCATGACACATGGGCAAAAATGCGGCTGCCCTGGGATCCTCTGCCTCCTCTCGTGGCCCCTGGAACTGCTGAGAAATCTGAGTTCCAGAAGCAGTTTGCAGCCACCGGCCTGCCTGCCGGGCAGTAGAACCACTGTGCCACTGTCAGGGTGTCTGCCAGCTCGGAGGTGCTGCCCTTCAGTGGGGCCCGAAGGGCTTGAGACCTGTGTCCCTCCCTCCCCTCCTTCCTGTCTATTCTGAAGGTGTTGACACCACCAGCTTCCCAGAACTTTAGGGGTACATCTCACACATTCCTGGAGACAACTGCTCTTCCAGGGTCTAATTTTCCTCTCACCCTCACAGTTTTGCAACCTGAGCAAGATCTAGGAGGAGCCAAGTTGTGAGGAAGGAAGAGAGGTTTCAAGAAGTGGACTTTGTCTTTTTGGAAGTGACTTGCCCTGCAGCTGCCCTGTGGTATTTGCTCCCCAGGCATAGGCAGGCGTAGGGGCTGGTCGGTGGTCCCCATGTGCCGGTCAGCACCCCAGGAGCAAGTGTTCTGCCATCCTGTTCCTCTCTCCAAGAGGTCTGAACACTTGCTCTGCTGAGTAGAAGAGCCACTCATTCAGTCACTTGTACCCTGTCCTTTGCAGGAAGCCGGAAGTCTCTGGGTGTGTTTACACACAGGCATGCATGCTCTCAAACACACAGACACATCCTAAGCAGAGGAGCAAAAGGGTGGCCCTGAGCAGATAAGAAGTCACTTTCTCAAAGTCTCATTCCTCCTCCTGCAGGCCAGGAGCCTGAAGCATCTCAGACTGGGGGTGCCCAGAAGCTGAAGGCACCAGGGAGGCTGGCCAACCACCCTGGCCAAGGACACCAGCTTCACTTCCACAGTAATCAGTGCATCTGAGGGACAGCCTCACAGAATGCCCCAGAATGGGGGAAAATTCCCTCAAAGAAGAGAACCGACCGACCAGCCAGTTCATATCCCCCACTGTTTGCAAAGCTGCATTTCCCAGAACAAATCCACAAACTGGCATGTGAATTTGACCGTCTGTCTCTAGTGATTTTGATTCCCATCAATCAGTCCCTCAAAGCCTTATCCAATAATAATAACTTCTTAAGAAGTGTTTGAATGTCTGTCCATGCATGCATTCATTCTGCATTGAATTGCTTATGATTATAAGGCGCATGGTGTAGCCTGGGAGGCAGAGACTGAGGAGCAAAAACAGCCCAAGCTCACCAGAAGCTGACGTTCTAGGGGAGGGCACAGGGCACCACACAGGCCTCTCAAACAAGCCTGGTGCAGGGAGATGCTGAGAGGGGCCATGATCCTTGTAGTTACCTGTCTGCACATATGAACATGGAGTTTCCTGAGGAGCCTGCCCGCCCCTCCGCATGACCCTCCCCACCTCTGTTTCCCTTGACAGCCTGTCCCCACATCCCAATCTCCCCCAGTACACACACAACATTTTGTCTCTTCTCTCTCCTCTCACCCTGCTCCCACCCACCTTTCCCTATGTTATCCCATCCCTTCAAACCAACAGGAATTCTCCCCTGTTGGAGGCAAGAAGGAGACAGCCATCCCAAAAGACAAGGCACCGAACTAGAATGAAACCAGAATCATGTCAAACAATTCCCAGGGGAGAGGGAAAGGCCACCGATGATAATGAAAATGTTGCTTGCTGCCATGACAACCGCAATCATTCAGCCACAGTACCAAGGCTTTGGAGGCAACAATATCAATTGAATGTTTATTTCCCCAGCACAACAAGCATCCCAAAGGAAGTGGAAGCCAAAAAGGAGACATCTTGGGGACTCCACCTGTCACCTGCTGGACAACTGGAGTGCCTGGCAAGGATTGGCTCTTCTTTTTCCAATCTGCCATTAACTATGACATCACTTTCAACTTTGCCTGTGTCTAACTCTTCATCTGTATCAACCAGTTTGGCTAAGGGCATTGGGAGTCCACTGGGGTTTCTCCCAGGTGAGGAGGCTGGGCCACAGGCTGGGTTGAGTGGCCTCTGCCTCAAGGCAGAGGCAGAGCCACGGCCAGCATTAGGATGGCTTCAGGTCCCATGAAGGCTCCATGCAAACAAATTATTTCTGAGGATGAGAAGATGGGAGGTTGAAATCTACTTAACAAAACAGGAAGCAACCTCAATGTTAAGAAGAAAGCCTAAAACCAACAATGGGAAACAGAATAACTATCAGGGACCCTGTAGCTGAAGATTTACCAGAAGGCCAAGCTAAGCAAAGGTGGTGAGGGGGTCATTTGCATTTCTGTCGTCGGTACTTTATGAATATGAACACTAACATTCTATTATGGCTTTCCTCAAGCTGCCATGTGAGCTAAGCCAGCCGGCCTCAGAGTCTCAGGACTATGCTGTTTCTGAAGGAGGTGACTGCCATCTCCAGGGAAGCTGCCATCTCCTCCAAGGCCATCAGCAGGGGTGGGCTACACAGCACAAAAATCAGGTGATGGAGGCATCTGATAGACTGCCTGATCTTCCATTTCTTCTGCAGAGTTAGAATGACGGTGAGGCTGAAGAGTGAATCAGCACTCTCCTCCATACTATATTCCACCCCTACTCCCCCTTCCCCTGGCATTATGCAGCCTTCAAGGGTCTCTGCACTTCAATAATAATATTGCCAAGTGCCAGAAATCTCAAACTGTGTGAGATATTAGTGGAAGTATGAAAATATTGCCCGGTGTGTGTGGCTGTCGTAAGCAACTCCTTTAAGAGCGTCCATCTGCGCTAGGGCATTTTGGAGCGGGAAGGAGGTTGTTAGAAATAGATTGTGCTGCCGCTGCCCATTCTGTAAAATATGTGCATGATTCAGAGCCAGGCAGGCATTTGTGAATCCCAGTCCTCTATTGGTTAAAAGGAACTCCATGCTTGATTTGTGTATGGATCAAAGCAAAGCTACTTATCTCTACTGGATATTTCCTTCACACTTACTGGCATTGTTCAGCAGGGAAAGGTGAAACAAAGGCTGAATTTATTCACAGACAGGAGATTCAAAGTCACAACATCAAGGAAACAGATCAAAACTTCAAAAACACCTCTGATCTAAGTTCTCAAACATTTCGTATTTTCAAAAAAATCACAAAAAAGGATGAATTATCCAAAAAGAATAAATCTACTTTTATTTCCATTTAAATGCCTCAAAGCAAAAGGTCCAAGGGTTCTGACTCTTTTCTCACTGCTGTCAGGCAGACTGAGAGCCCCTCATATTCTCCCCCTGTCATTCCTCTGTTTTGGGATAAAAGTCTGCTTGCCAAGCTGGTGGAGGCTGGCACTGCATTTATCAATGTGACAGTTGCCACAGCATGGTTAGTGCTTCAGAATAAAAGAAGTTGAACATTGACGACCAAATATCTCAAAGATTTGCCACACTACCACATGGATCTAAAAACAAACAAATATTATAAAAACTGGCTTTAAAACAAATGTCATTGGAAAAGTTTGGCAGGTTCTTTAAAAGTTACACATATATACCAACCATATGGTTCAGCCATTCCATTCCTAGGTATTTACCCAAGAAAAAGAAAGCATATGCCCATACTAAAACTTTTACATGAATATATACAGCAGCTTTATTCATAATAGCCAAAAACTGGAAAAATTCAAATGTCCATCAGTAATGAATAAATAAATATGGTATAAACCAAATGAATAAACAAAGTGAGGTACATTCATACAATGAAATACTACTAGGCAATGAAAAAGGGAGAAACTACTGATATAAAAAACATGAATAAATTAGAATAATTATGCTGAGTGAAAAAAGCCAGACAAAAAAGAGTAATATTGCATGATTCCATTAATACAAAACTTAAGAAAATGCAAACTGACCTGTTATGGCTAAAAGCAGATCAGTGGTTGCCTTGGGAGGTGGGGCAAGGGAGCCAGGAGGAGAGACTGCAAAGGGGCATGAGGAAACCTTTGGAGGTGATGGATATGTTCATTCTCTTGAATTTGGTGATGACTTCATGTGTATATACATATGTCAAAAGTTGTAAGTTTTACACTTTAAATAGATGCAAATATATCAATTAACCTCAATAAAGCTGTTTTAAAAAATTAAAGAAAAAAAATGCCATGATGCAGCAACAGGGATTAGATTTCTACCCCAGCCTTAAACAACTAGAAAACTAGACAAGGCATATGGAAGCAACAATTTTCAACCTTGTTTAAGAGTCAAGGCAAGATTGTGATCCCTGAAAGAAGGGAAATAAGTAAGGTGAGCCCTACAATGACACCAGCTCATTGCCTAGAGAGAACCACAATGAAGCCCAGTGGTCTTACAGAATTGAGGAGACACGGTTCAGAGTTCTGCAGAGCCAAGGCAGCTCAAATTTGCAGGGCGGGGAACCAGAGAGGAGGGAGTTCTACATGCAGAGAGAAAACTCCAGAGATTGTCAGGTAAAAACCTCAAGTCTTTGATCTCTGATCAGTGCATGCGTGTGAGAAAATTCTTCAAGGCAGGGAAAAGAACCACCTAAAAGGTGCAGATAGAATAATTCCTGGAGTCTTTACAGGGCCAGGAATAATTGCTATTCTCACCAGCCAAAATATATTTATACACCAGCCATGTAATACATGGATAACATTTTGAGAAGGGTATTGGCTTAAGAATAGGGCTAGCTTAGCCCTAGACTGGAGGTTTCCTGGACCTATGACACTGTGCCCCAAAGAGTTAAAGAAACTAATGACTGACAGAAATGCTTGAGTTTGTAGGATGATGGATGAGAAAAGAAACAACTTGCTAAAATGCTGAAACTCTCTCTGCTTTTGTAAGATTAAAAAACTGGCTGAAATTGGCTGGGACCACTGTGGTCAACTGGAGCCTGGGCAAAACAAGGTTACTGATGTCACAGTATAAATTTCCACCACATGATTCATACTCACTTCCCCCATATTTACACATACAATCCATAAAATAACATTTTTTGAAACTACGCACGTCCAAAGACTTTCCAGACCTCCCCTTCCCTCCTACCAATCACCTACTAATCCCAAAATCTACCCCCTAAACCTTTTCTAATAAAAAACTTTGCCTTAAAGCCAGCACAGGGAGACAGATTTGAGCTTAACTTCTGTCGCCTTGTTGGTTGACTCACAGGAAAGGTTTTTCTTTTCTGAAAAAACCTGATGACATGGTGTTGGCTTCTCATACATCAGGTAGTGAGCTCTTTTGCTGGATAACACTACCATGACAAAATTTAAAAGCAAGTCCTGAAAGGATCAAACTGTTTCCAAGTAACTGTGTGCCAGAACAAAGCCCAACACTCTTCTGAGGAATAAAACAAAATCCAACACCCAACACGGTAAAATTCCCATTATCTAGCATCCAGTAGAAAATGACCAGGCATACAAAAGCGCAGGAGTATATGACTCATAACCAGGAGGAAAAATAGAAGAAGTCCCAGCAACAGCAGAGATGATGGAACTAGCAAACGTGGACATTAAAATAGCTATTATAAATCTCATAAATATATGAAAGGATACTCAAGGAAAACACAAACTCAATTCTGAGAGAAGTAGAAGATATAAAAGAAAACTCAAATGGAACTTTTGGAGGTGGAGAATATAATATCTTAAAAAAACAAAACTTGAACAAAAATCATTATCTCATTGATACTAGAACTCATTTTCAGGCTGTCAAGTGATAATTGAATCATCACTTCCTTGGAGAAGCCTCACTGGCTGGAACAAACCTAATATTCTGGGCTGTCACAGTCTTCAGCCTCCTCTTCAAAGCACTTGTCATAGTCATAGTACTTCCATTATCTGTGGAACTACACAACTCATGTCTGTTTCCCCCACTACACCACAAGGTCTAAGAGAGCAAGAGCATGTTTTTGCCTACCTCTGTACCAGTGCCCAGCCAATGCCAAATATGAAGTAAGCACTCCATAAATATATCTTGAATATATGAATGGGCTTCTACAATCAGCTTTGCAGTGTATTAATTTGGCAACTCTTGTTTAATGCATCACGCCTGACTTCTTCCTTCCTTCTTCATCAGCATAGTGATGCTGGTTGACCATGAGGTCCAGCTCTCATGTGGCCTCATAAAATGGGCTTCCTGCAGGCACTGTTGAATCCTGAATTAAGCGTGAACAGATGATTCACTAAGAGACCTGGAGCAAGTTGTTTAACCTCTCTGATCTTTGGGTTTTTCAGCTACTAAATAAGAATATTGAAACAGATTACCTCTAAGAACTCTCCCAGCTCTCATGTTCCAGGATGCTGGTTGTGGTCCAGTCTCCAAAAATGCTGCTCCTCCGGGCAGGATCCTCACTTACCTCCTGGTGGCCATACTCTTCCTGAATTGAACTTGGGCTTTCTGTGTGACCGATAGAGTATGGTGAAGAGAACGGTGAGTGGCTTCTGAAGGTAAGCCATAAAGGGCACGGCAGCTTCTGCTTTGGTCTTTTGGATTGTTTGCTCTAGGGGATGCCAGCCACTACGTCATGAGAACACTCAAGCCACCACAGGGAGAGGCTCTTGAAGAAAGTAATTAAGGTCTCCTGCTAATAGTGAACTATCTTGGAAATGGATCCTCTTGCTTCAGTCAGCCTTCAATTGGCTGTAATCTCAGCAAACATTTGACTTTAACCGCATGAGAGACCATAGCCACAACCTCCCAGCCACACCACCCCTGAATTCCTGACCCACAGACACTTTGAGAGACAATAATTGATTACTGTTCTTTTATTTATTTATTTATTTTTATTTTTTAGAGACAGTCTCACATTGTCACCCAGGCTGGAGTGCGGTGGTGCAATCTCGGCTCGCTGCAACCGCCGCCTCCCGGGTTCAAATGATTCTCGTGCCTCAACCTCCCAAGTAGCTGGGATTACAGGCACGCACCACAACACCTGGCTAATTTTTGTATTTTTGGTAAAGACGGGGTTTCACCATGTTGGCCAGGCTGCTCTCGAACTCCTGGCCTCAAGTGATCTGCTCGCCTTGGCCTCCCAAAGTGCTGAGATTATAGGCATGAGCCACCACGCCCAGCTGATTATTGTTATTTTAAACCACTGAGTTGTGGAATAATTTGTCAGGCAATAATAGATAACTAATATACCGGTACTGAAAGCTTACCCTTCCTCATTCTTTAAAAACTTCTGCCACAAAGAAAACACAAAAGTGTTGTATAAGCTAAATCCCCAAAAGAGAAATCTTTCCTAACTTGGTCACCAACTTGGATGCCTGGGATTTAACCTGAAAGTCTCAATACAAAAGCCCTCTTTGTTCATTTGGCACCCAAAGACCTGATGACACCCAATCTCCATTCTGCTCCTCCCTCTTTTCCTTCTTTTTCTCATCAGCCATGTTTCAGTCCTGTTTTAACAATTCTACTCCCATTCTGCTGCTGATTTCCTAGGTGCCCTGGGGGCATGTTTCTTGCTCTTCTGAATGAGCTTTCCAAGTTCCATAATCAGTTTGAATATATCACAAGTACCTGTGGGCACTTGGCAGGTGCTGAACAAATATTATTTCCTGCCTTGGTCTAGGTCCTTCAGAAAGCAGAAACTGAGCAAGGATTGAGGTTCTAATTTGCTTAGAAGTTGCAAGCCCAGAGCAATGGAGATGAGGGGGCAGAAAATGAGGGAAGAGAAGTCATGAGAAGTAATGCAGTGCACTACTGTGATGACCTATTTCACCCACCGTAAGCTTGGATGGGACACCAGGTTGCATGTTTACTTAGTATAAAGAGTTCTCTGAAAAGGCTGCAGGAAGGATTAATGATGCAGAGGCACCCACAAGACAGAGTAGGATGGGGGAAGTTACCTGTCCTGCGCCCATCTGTCTTCTATCTCCTAGGTCAATGTCCACTTCCTGAATAGTTACTAACCTTGCATTATCCAGTCCCTGATGACTGCCCAAGAAACCAGATCCCATGCCCCATGGTGAGGTGTTTCACCCAGTCCAAAAGTGGAGGGCATCCGGGAGTGAATGGGCACTATCCAGAAGAGGGTATGAAGCCATAGAGGGAACCTAAGAAGATATATAAGGTATGTCTCCTTATAGTTATCCTCTTGGTACTGTTTCCAAATTCTCAGATACTAATTTGCTAGCAAGCACAACTATAGAAAGACCTGGATTCTTGTTGCCTTGACTGTACCCGTTCCTCAAACTTGTAACGTGGGTGGAAGATAAAGTGAGGCTGCATATTTTTGTAAGCTGACCCTTGCAGGCTCCAAGACAGATGGACACACTCAAATCTTGGCATGTAAAATGCAAGACTCGCTCTTTCTTCAGGTGGCTGGAAGGGAGATCTTATCTGTCAGTTGAGGGGGTCTCTGAGACAGTAACATTCGCCCAGCAGTTTAAGAAAAATGTAATTTAATAGAGTAAAACCAAAGCTTTTGAGCAGTCATTGGGCTGATTTTGACGAAAATTCCCCAAAGCTCTTGTTTTTTGCTAGGAAGAGAAATGTTTCCTCCTAAGAGTTTTTCAAACCTCTACTTAAATTCAACAGTGGCAAAGTGGCTGTGCTCAACAGATGGTGGATGCAGGAGTCCCTCAGAATTCCAGTGTACAAGCCGGGCATGGTGGGTCATGCCTGTAATCCCAGCACTTTGGGAGGCTGAGGTGGTTGGATCACTTGAGGCAGGAGTTTGAGACCTGCCTGGGCAACATGGTGAAACCCTATCTCTACTAAAAAATACAAAAATTGGCCAGGTGTGGTGGCACATGCCTGTAATCCCAGCTACTTGGGAGGCTGAGGTGCAAGAATTGCTTGAACTCAGGAGGTGGAGGTTGTAGTGAGCCAAGATCATGCCACTGCACTCCAGCCTGGGCGACAGAGCAAGATTCTGTCTGGAAAAAAAAAAAAAAGAATTCCAGTGTACCAAGAGGCTCAGTCCAGCCCTCATTTACAGAGGAGGATGGGTGGGTGGGTGGATGCTTGGGTGGATGAATAGATGAGGTAGCTGCTTAGTTTTGGATATTCAAGAGGTATTGTCTGCACCCAACCCCTTAAACAGGCAAACAAGAAAAAGCATCAGTGTGGGTTTTTACTGTCTTGAATCATTCTCTCTGACATGTATTTCTTGTCCCTGACACAGCTACCCCCTCCGATCCCCCACCCTTCTGGTTTGTTATCAGCTCCATGCTGTCTCTTTGCATTAAAGTGACAAGAAGCAGCACAAATCTGACGACAGGAGGCCAGAGCTGTAATTTGCACTGACATTCACTGGCGTTATCCACTTATTGCCTGGTAAGCCAAATAGGAGATTTGTCTGATTTTGATCCCAGGAAGAGAAATGACAACCCTGCTCCACTCTTGCCATTCTAAACAAGGCACCAAGCTGGTCCTCAGGTCTGAGTTCTGGCTGGCAATGACCCCTCGCAAAATGTGGGTCTTCGCTATCATTCCTCCTTTCCTCCTCTGGCTGAAATTTCCTTTCAGGCCTGACATCTGGCAAACACTGGACTAGAGATTTTGGTTGCTGAAGAGTGAGTACTACTGTCATTTTCTCAGCTAGGGGCGGTACGGTTCACAGGTCACCATGAGGCCTCAAAAAACTATTTGAGGGAAGAGTCCTGACTTCCCCTTGGAAGTCAAACCCCAGCTGAAAAATACCTCAACAATTCTCTTTCTGCCTCCCAGACCCTGCCCAAGCTGTAAGAGAAACAAGGCTGAACAAGAGGCTCAAGAGAAGTGGCATGAAGGGAGTTAGCCTGCGAGCAGGGCTTGCTACATAATTGGCAAGGCCCAGTACAAAATAAAAAAGTAGGACCCTTGCTCAAAAAAGGGGGGGAATGTGTCGTTAAAAGCACTAAAATGTAAAGCTTTTGTCTTTCTTCTGTGATCTCTCTCTGACGTCATGACATTTTAAAAAATCTGTTATGTAATGTTGTTCTTAGTATAAATAAATTAAGTTATTTGCATGAATTCTACCATTAGTTTATATTATGCAATGCCAGTTTTAAATGCATGTATAAGAGTATGTAACTCAGATGCACCAAAATGGCACAATCTGTATTTTTTTTTTTTTTTTTGAGACGGAGTCTCACTCTGTTGCCCAGGCTGGAGTGCAGTGGTGCAATTGGCTCACTGCAACCTCCACCTCCTGGGTTCAAGCAATTCTCCTGCCTCAGCCTCCTGAGTAGCTGGGATTACAGGTGCGCGCCACCACGCCCAGCTAATTTTTGTATTTTTAGTAGAGATGGGGTTTCACCATGTTGGCCAGGATGGTCTTGATCTCTTGACTTCATGATCTCCCCACCTCGGCCTCCCAAAGTGCTGGGATTACAGATGTAAGCCACCACTCTAGGCCCACAATTTGTATCTTATAGCTCATATTTGCTTACATGTCTCCTTCCTACAAGGACAATGGAAATGCTGCATAAAACTAACTGTTCTTATTTCCTTTCCTGATACATGTACATTCTACCAACTCTCTCCACCTTTATCTTACCGGTGAGTAAGGAAAGACTGAAAGGAAAAGGAACTGTGTTTGCCCTATTTTTTCCCTTTTCTTCTGCCATCATTTTCAGTGTAAGTGGCTGGTTAATACAGGGAAGTAACATAAATAAGAACATGATAGGGCTCCATGGCTGTTCTTAGAACCCCACTGTCCTCTTTCTGCATTCAAGGCAAGTTCTGGTTGGATGGAAAGCATGGCCTCTCTGGGTTACCCGCAGCTGTCAGTTATAGGGTAACATGGTTCCCTTGTACTCATTTTGAGTTTCACTGAACTCCCTTGCATTGTGGATCCCCTGGAATTCTGTGCTTATGTGGCATCATCAAAAATGCTATACACAAATAAAGCTTGCACATCTCTGTTCATGTGCATGCTTTGTTGTCTTATTGACTTCACTTGTAAAACATAAGTTCAAAGATAAAATTATTAAGAGTTTCAAGATGATGACAGCAAAGCAGTAAGCCAAATATGGAGCCCTTCTGAGCCAGGGCCCTGTGTTCATGAATTAGGCCCCGTCTGGGTGGTAGAATATGAGAGCTAATACTTAAGTAGCGTTTACAATAACCAAGCACTAGTTTAAGTACTTTGTATGTATTATTCATTGAATCTTCCTGACAACCCAATACAGCAGGTAAGTTACTACCCCATTTTTCAGATATGAAACTTGAGGTACTGGGAGATTAAATGTCTTGCCCGGGGTCACAGAACATGCCACTGGCAGGGCCAAGACACAGACCCAAGTAGTCTGGCCCCAAAGGCCATAGCCCTAACCACTATGCTAAACTGCTTCTCAGGGGAAATCGAAGAAAGACTTGGCGGGGAGAGGGTGTCACACATTTCTCTTTCCCCTTGTGCCTGTGGTTAGGTCTACACATCAGAGTCTGGGATGCCTTTTCCTCATCATGGGGATCAATAACTTTACTTCTTTAAAGTGGTGACTTTGCTCAAGCCTAGGTCAAGGGGCTTAGAGACACCTTAAACGTCAATGATGAAGGGCCGGGAGTGGTGGCTCACACCAGTAATCCCAGCACTTTGGGAGGCTGAGGAGTTCAAGACCAGCCTGAGCAACATGGTGAAACCCCGTTTCTCCGTTTCTACAAAAAATAAAAATAAAAATAAAAAGAATTTAGCCAGGCATGGTGGTGGGTGCCTGTAGTTCCAGCTACTCAGGAGGCTGAGGTGGGAGAATTGCTTGAGCCCAGGAGGCAGAGGTTGCAGTGAGCCAAGATTGTGCCACTGCACTCCAGCCTGGGCAACAGAGTAACAGCCTGTCTCAAAAAAATAATAATAATAAAGACAATGATGAGGGGTGAATCTCATACTAGGAGGCCTTGGAGTTGGTTGGGTCCAAATTAGATGAGGGAGGGAAGGCAGGGGTCCAATGAAGCCTCTTCCTCCCATATTTCTCTGTCAGCACAACTCAAAAGCATTCCCCACCCACTGGCCTGCAGAGGCATTGCTCATCACCTTCACGGGGTCAAAAGAAAAGACTTCTTCATCCTGGACACTGGCCTGCCTACGTCAGCAGGGAGAAAGGATGATGGGGGCGGAGGGAAGTGAAGGTTCTGTATTGGCACTTGTGCAGGCAGGAGACAGAAAGGGAGGCAGGGAGGAAGGAGGGCCACGGAAGGGATTGGAGGGCTTGGAGAGGGCACAGAGGAGGAGACTACGACAGCAGATAAGCACTTGATGCAAGGCTCCCAGGAAAGGAATGGATCCACGCATTTTACATCGACCCTGAACAGTTTATTATCCATCACCAAACAATCCAGTCCTATTCAGTCACCTTTATGATGGACTCACTGGCAGTGCACACCCTCTGATTAGCCATGCAAACATAGGTAATGTTAAATAGGAGCTGTGTCTTCCTCAGCATGAAGGTTATGGGCAGACACCCCCATCTCACCTACCAGAAAGACTTCTGTGCCATGGTGGATCAAAACAACAGTTTAAAGGGGTTTTGTTGTTCCTCATAAATATCCCCCCCTACACACATACAACTGAGACAGAAGACTGAAATATCTCATCATCTAGGATTTAAAAACAAAAAATATGACATGAGTCGGTAGTGACTACTCCAGATTGGATGCCTGGACACGAGGAAAGGATGGCCATGAAGGCAGGCAATGGCTTCAGGCCGTTGTTTTTATCATTCCGATAGCGGCAATTGCAGCTTCTCCCCATGGTTGTTTTTCCTTTTCCCAGAGCACAGAAGGCTTTTTCTGCTTTTCTCCATCTTCCGTGGTACAGTGCCTTTAGGGGAGCTTTATTGATCAGCAACAGCAGGGGGCAGAGCTCCTTCTCCTCGCCCGCCTTTTTTGGGTCGTAATGCTCTACTTCTCTCTGGACAAATCATTTGGAAACCAACAGGCATGTACTTGATGCATGACGCAAATGTCATATGGTGTTGCTAATGTCACACCGTTGACAAAAGAAGAAAAGGAAAAGGATCCCAGCAGATGGATGGGTTTTACATTTCATATAACACACTGTTGATTCCTGACAGCCCAGAGCAAACAGCAGCCGCATCGTTGTGAAAAGATGCAAAGTTTTATGTCATCTCCAGCAAGAATTGCCCCAATGGCTGTTTTGGGGCCCTTAATCCTCTTCTCAGAGAATTTTCTTTATCATGGTTCTTTTTTTCTCTCAAAAATATTGCTGGTCCCAGTGCATGGGGACAAAAACATGGTTACTCCCTTGGGTCCTTTGCTACAAAGTGGGTTTTGTGGCCCAGATAAAGCTCTGGAGACATGATTGGCTAAAGAGCAGTGGAAAATAAGGCGTTCCCCAAATGTCACATTTGGCCACTTTGAGGGAAGGAGGCTCACGGCCGTAAGAGTATCCAAAACCACATAATATGGTCTCTTACCTGTCTTTTTATTGACAGACAAAGGAGATCCCAAACTGCCAGCCAACCCTGAAACAAGAGGGGAAGTTCAGTCAAAACTTAGACATTTTTCTTCCTTGGGTCATAGTTTTCTGATAATAAAATATTTTAAGTCTCCAGTAAGAATTCGTATACTATAATGATACAATTTATGTTGGAGATAGAGAACCTACTTTAGTCCTGGATCTTGGAGTTCCAGATTTCTTCTGGCTTTAACACAGAAGGGCTGAGGTGTTGAATGCAAAACAATTGGAGGTTGACCCCTGGCTGGCTGATCCCAACTCTGAGTTAATCATTGCCTGCCACCAATCAGGTAGGAAATATCACTTTACTGTATGGCCACCGAGAACCATTACTTTCAAATTGTTGTGGGTTGCCACGGAAACAAGGACATCTTAATGTTAAAAATAATTTACTCTGTAATGAAAATGGTCTATCTCTAAAGAAAAGTTAACTTGGAAACCTTTTGAGTCATCCCCAGTTGCTGTCCCCTCCCCACCCCTACCCTACTTTCTTCTGCTTGCCTAGAGGCCTTAATTTTGATGATCTATGAGGTGTCAGCCAGAAGGTCTTGTGCTCTGCCGCAAAGCACTATAAAAAGGCAGATGTATGACTGTGTCATCCACAAATACCCTAGAAAGTTAAGTGTTAAACCAGTGTTAATAATAAATGTTTTCCTCTGAAGTAGGTTATAGAAGGATCACTGGGGCCCCTTAAAATATTACAAACCAATAAAATCTCAGGGAGCTCTGGGACACCTAACCCTGCCATCACCCTTTTAGTACTGTCAGAAAAGTTATTAAATGCCATTCCATCTTGTCTTCCTAAAACCCCTGGATGGAGACAGGGAAACAGCCCCTCCAAACAACTGAACTCGGTCTCTACAAATCGGAAGTCTTGGGACCAGAAAGACCCAGGGAATGCAGAAATTACTCTTTAAAATGTTTGAGGTGGTGGATATGCTAATTACTGTGATGTGATCATTATATGGTGTGTACCTGCATTGAAATACCATTCTGTATCCCATAAATGTGTAAAATTATTGGGTGTCAACTAAAAATAAAATGAAAAAAGTTGAATTGAATTTAAACAAATGTTTAAAGTCTTCCCAGGAAACATAGTGACGGGCCATTGCCATTGACTCAGTGTCCCGCCCCCACCATTTTGCTACCAAGCTCCCTGATCTGAATAAGAGGAAGCAAAAAAACACTCTGATCCAGGTCCTGCCTGGCCTCCCATCAAAGAGCCCTCCCTCCATCTCTCAATCATCCCCATTGACTTCTGGTCCTTGCAGGGAGGTTTCTTAAGGCTCTCCCACCCCTTTGAGGGGAGCCTGTAAGAAGGGCTGCTGGCTTGTGTGCATAAGAATTTGAAGCTTACTTGACAGCAATCCATGGCTGTTCTGTCTTTGCTGAAGAAAATTCCATTTTGAAACTCTATAGAATTGTCCTGGTAGATATATAAAGTCCTGATTGTTCCTTGTCTTCTATTGCTTCTCACCCAATAGTAAGATTGGTTGTTGTTGTTTTCCATTAGAAGGTCCTTCCTCTTGCAGGAAAAAGAGTCAGCATGATTGGAAATATGAGCCATGGTCAAGAAATCCAAATGCACCCATTTTGGCCAGGTGCGGTAGCTCACACCTGTAATCCCAGCACTTAGAAAGTCCAAGGCAGGTGGAGATCACTTGAGGCCAGGAGTTCAAGACCAGCCTGGCCAACATGGTGAAACCCCATCTCTACTAAAAATACAAAAATTAGCTGGGCGTGGTGGTGGGCACCTGTAATCCCAGCAACTCGGGAGGCTGAAGCAGGAGAATCGCTTGAACCCGGGAGCGGGAAATGGAGGCTGCAGTGAGCTAAGATTGCACCACCGCACTCCGGCCTGGGCAACAAAATGAAACTTCATCTCAAACACACACACACGCACACACACACACACTCACACACACATCCAAATGCCCCCATTTCAATCAAGCTAGGTTCTGAGAAGCAGACCCTGAGAGAAGATTCTGGTGCAAGTGACTCACTAGGACGTATTCTCAAGGAAATCCTAAGTAGAGTGGGGAAAGGGGACTGAGAAGGGTAGGAAAACAAACAAAGATTATGATGCCAAGCTGAGTCCCCTGAAGGATGATGTTGGCACAATCTCTCAGAGGGCACACCCAAGTGTCCCCATCAGGGATGAGGGAGAATTTCTGTCCCTGCATCCCCCAGCCATTGGTTCAGGTCGGCATCCCATGGTGCATGCAGGCAAAGGGGTTCTGGTAGCTGCTGGCCATCCTCCAACAAAGAAAGGCAGGTGCAGCTGGGGAGGAGGCACAGGGGAGCTGATGTGCCCAGAAAGGGCGAAAGGATCTGAGGATATAGGGACATGGGGCTGACAGCATCCTGCCTCACACTCCACCCACAAGAATATAAAGGAAAGAAGGAACCCAGAGTTTTCTTCCAGGTCCATCTATTTGTTCATCACTCATCCATTGATTTAAGCAAACATATACTCAGCACTGGTCATGTTCCAGTTATTGTGCTAAATACTGAGGGTTTCTAAAAAAAAAACATGGTCAAGTGTGGGGAAGCCAGTACTAATCTTATACTTGAGAGGCTAGCACTCCAAAAAGGTGGGGTGGGGAATATGTACCCAAATGTCTATCACCCAGGTCAGGTTTGGACTTAAATATTTCTAACTTCTGTCTAGGTCTCTTCCATGAAGGGCCAAGCCTTCGATCTCAGAAAAAAAAACAAAACTCTCTGTACAATTATGTAATCCAAAGGTTCTAAGGCTATGCTGCCAAATGTTAATAAAGCACCTAGAGATCCCTGGATGAAAAGCACAACATGAGTGCAAGGTATTATTAGTAATCAAAGTGGTATTTAGTAATACCAAAATAAATAAGCTGACCCAGAAGTTTTGCTCCGCATTCAAGGGAGCGTTCTGGGTATCCTAGGCCCTTTATCTAAGAATCAAATGCTCCCACAGCTATAACACATTCCTGCCCTGGTTTGTCTGATGAACTGAGCATTTTGCTGGCATCACACTTTGGTAAGTACCCTGCTGATTCCAAGGGCAGCATTTCAGCAGCAGCCCTGGCAGGCGGGTTACTTAAGGTCACGTCCATCTATTGCCCATGACCCACATGCCAGGACCAGGAGAGAGTGAGAAGGGGCTGGAGTGAGTGGAGACTAATAGCAAAACATTCTCATTTGTAGGGTAAAACAGGTTAGGAAAAGTGCAGGTAGTCTTCCTGTTCCTCCTAGGGCCACAGACTGGTAGATAGGAGGGTGTGCCCAAGACTACGGCTGCTGGATTAAATAGGGGCCACACAGTTAAATCTAGACTGCAGATAAATAACACATACTCTTTTTTTAGTATAAGTATGTCCCAAATATATCATGGGACATACTTATAGTGAAACTTTTTTTGTTGCTTATCTGAAATTCAAATGTAACTGGGCACCGTGTATTTTTATTTGCTAGCTCTGGCAAGCCTACCCCAAGGACTTCACCACAAGGACTTTTCTCCTTTAATTCCCTGCTCAGGTCAGAAGTGGGAGGCCAGATAGCTAAAGAGGACTTCATATCAGGCTGGATAGGGAGTTCGGATCTCCCTAAGCAAGCTATTGATCTGATGTCAAATAAAATTGCTTTTTAAGGTCTTCCCCTAACTGTCCCTGGGAAGTGTGTTCATGGGGCAGGAAATGAAGGCAAAAAAATGACCAAGGAAAGAATCCCTTGGCAGAGCCTCAAATTCTAGAATTCCTTTTTCCAATGTAACTCCTTAGATTTTTAGTCTGTCATGAACTTGCCTTAAGCTTATGAAGAAGTTAAACAACACTTTGCTTTTTAAACCACAACAAGAATGGAGAATTTGTCTAAAATTAAATGCCATGTGCAGATTTTAAAGCCATGGAGATGTACAAGCAGCCCAAAACTCAAATTTGCCCCACACCTTTTTCCTAGCAGAGCACTTTCCCAGCAGCTACTGCCTTTGGGCCTTGACATAGCCTTGGGGATGGGCAACACAAATGTTATCCAACCCGTTGGCAGGTGAGGCAGGTCAGGCCAACACAAGTTGAGGGGCCCGTCCAGAGCAACAGGTGTGGGGATAGAAGCCTCACCTATGACCCTGGCTCTTCCCATCTGAACAAGTTGTTAGGAAGTGAACCTGGAGCCTGATCCTGGATTTCCGAGTCAAGATCTGGGGTATGTTATTTAAGCATTTCAGACCCTGCCTTCCACGGTATATCTGGCAGAGCCTACAAGTGTATTCTATAAATCTTAATGGAACATGTGCAATGTGCCAGGCATGTTCGAGATGCTGGGGCCACAGCTGAGGAAGGCAGACAAGGTTCCTGCCTTCGTGGGGCTCACATTCTGGAGGGGACAGGCAGGCAGATCATAAACAAGTAAACAGATTAGTAAGCATGTAGCAGATGGTGACAAGTACTGGGAAGCTAGGGACAGAAGGTACAGGTGGAAGGCGGGGCTGCTTTATGGAGGGTGAACTGAAGCTCTTTCTGGAGAGGAGATGCCTGAACAGCCAGCCTAGTGTCCCATGTGGGGTTCCAGCTTTTAGGCGGAGCAGCTGCGGTGCTCCAAGATGGGACAAGCCTGGTTTTTGAGGGACAGCAGTGAAGTTGACCAGTTGGAGAGCAGGGATGGTCAGAGCACCAGGCACCATCAGGGCATGGTAAGGAGTTCAGATTTTATTTAAAGTGTGATGATGATGCTGGTGGAAAGCAAGTCTTAGCCTAGGTTCTCAGCTTCTTCTATGAAGATCGAGGTCACAGACTGGGCAGAATGGAGAGGACACAGAGGCCCTCATGGACTACCATGAGCTGGGCCATCTCTTGAATGAGCTCTGGAAGGGGTCAGGTGAGACAACTGGCCACTGCCTTATATACCAAGTTGGGGTCCTAGAGCTTGGATTTTTCTCAGGATATAAAATTCTATCTTCCTTCAACTTTATGTGCTTCTATGGGAAGCTACTGAATACCCTGATAAGGTTTCAGACCCTGCAACAGTGATTTGTAGGCCCTGAAGGCCGTCTAACTCAGGCTTGGATGGCCCAGTCTACTTATGCCTTCCTGCCAAGAAAAGATAGCCCAGTCCTGACATGGGGATGAGCAGAGCTGGGCCCTGGCACAGTGGCCGAATATTCTATATACCTATTTTCTTGGATTTGGAAGGTCAGTCTGGCATCTTGTTCAGGGCCAGATGAAAACATTTGGACCAGTGGTTTTCAAACTGTGGTCCCAGGCCAGCAGCCACAGCACCAAGTGGGAACTTGTTAGAAATGATAAAATTAGAAACTTAGGGGTTTGAACTCAGCTCTCTGTGTCTTAACAAGCCCTCCAGGTGATTCTGATTCTCAAGAAAGTTTGAGGACCGCTGCGTTAGAAGAAAGCTGGGCAGGTGGTTAAAACAAAATCCTCCTTTTGATGAGACTTGGCTCTCAGTGCAAAGTCAAAGCAGGGCAAAAACAGAAAAACCCTTCAGGGCACCAAGATGCGTGATGCACTGTCTGCCAAATACCTGACCAACCACAGAACCTGATATCTGAGGTGTAACTTTTCCATCCAGCAAAACTCTGTGGTGAAACAGATTGATAAAGAATAAACTTTGGCTGTTTCTCCCAACTAGATGCTGAGGCCCTCGTTTACTCTTGGTGTACTCTAGATGCTACTGTGTCATTCATTCATTCTCACACTCATATCTGTTGAAGACACAGAGATAATAAAATCCTATCTCCACTCTCAAGTAGCTTGTATCAAGAGGAGGAGTGTAACTTGTGAATGAAAAAAAGTGACAACACAGGGGAATAAGCGATTGCAAGTGAACTCTGGTTTGGATTGGGGAGTCATGGGGAAGGAGAGAGGGGGTGTCAGCCATGCCTAGAGGAACAGAAACACAGGAGTGTGGCAGGGGCTGGTCTAGTTCAACCAGCTTGGTGGCTGAGTCATTTCACAACATCACCAGGTGGGAAAACTTGAGTTCACATTCCCACATCCTCCCTGAGAACAGACTTTCCTGTAGGTCCAAATACACCTGATGGTTCCCCATGGACCTCCACGAACTCTGGAGGTGCTACCACTGGCAGCCCCGGTCCCCAAAGAGCTGACCAGGGGCTTTTTTCCCAGCTCCTCTTTTGACGGGGGCTCTTACTGACTGATTGGCCAACTCCAAAGCCCAGCATCCCCTTCTCAGTCCTGTCTCACTTCTACATCAGAATTTTGTCCATCTGAAAGTACTTTCCATTGAGCAAGGCAGGACTGGGAATAAACTCCTGCCCATAAAGTCAACACTTGAACCATTCCAGTCCTTAGCATCTAGACTTAGCAATTCTATTCAAACCTGCAGCATGGCCACCTTTGATAATTCAATCATTCAAAGCTATTTATTAGCCAGGGCCTGACCCAAATGTCCCTCTGAGTCATCCTGTTACTGATGGTTAATAATTATGCTGGAATTTTTAGCCTCACTAGTAATCAACAATGCAACAAAGAGCTACTCTTTTTCACCTGTCAAATTAGCAGTGCTTTTTTTTCCGGAGAATACTCAATGCCAGCCAGGAGGCTATGAGATGGGTTCCTTCAACACTACCATTAGTAAAATAAATGGGACATCCTTTCTGGAAAGCAATTCAACAATATGTATCAAAAACTGCTTAAATATTAAAACTTATTAACTCTGCAAATTCATCTAAAAGTTTACTCTAAAGGAAATAGTCAGGGATTTAGGCAAATATTTATACTGCTACCATTTATTATGCTGAAGGGAGTATACCATGTGCCATGCACTTAATACATAAATTATCTCCCACACCAACAAAGATGTTCACAAAAGCATTGTTTTTAATAGTAAAAAATCATAAACAAGCTACATTTACAAAAATAGAGAATGCTAACACAACTTAGAATTAGTCCATAGAACATAATACTACACATTAGAAACTAGGTCTTTAAAGAATGTTAAATGCCATGGGGAAAGTGCTTTTATATACAACATAATTCTAACTTATGAAAGATATATAACAAATATACATGCATTAAAATAAAGAGAAATAAATAAAAACACTAGTAGGTAGTACAGGACTTTTTCAATGCTTTCTACATTTTCCTATTTTTCTACGATTGACATACATCCCCTTTTATGATGAAAAAGTTATAAAAATGAAAACACGCACACACAAATGTGACTTCCCCCTGGGTGTAAGGAACTCCTTTATCTCATTCTCCCTTCAGACAGCTGCCTCCTCATCCAGCCCTGGTGAATCACTCACTTTGTCTGAGTGTTTTATTTTCTCTCTGCAAAATGGGCACAATAATCCTGGCCTCTCTACCGCCTAAGACAGTTGTATGTCACAGTGACCTTCTGCTAATAAAACTCCAGGTAAACACTAATTACCGTTGCTACTAACACACTAATGCTTTCTGGGAGTGGTGAGTCACACTAGGCTCACATAAGGAAGGAATGGTCTCCGGGGACAGGATTTGACATGAAGACTCCTCTTGCCAGAAGACTTCTGCCTGTATAGATTTCCAAGAGAGACTGGAAGGTAGAGTGGTGTCTCCATCAGCTAGTACTGGGCACCAAACAACCCAAAACCTCAGTAGCATACCCCTGAGCATTTGTTACTTGCTCACACATCACAGATCAGTGGGTATTTGGCTGATCTTGGCTTGGATCAGCAGGGTTGTGCCCCAGGCTGCAGTTTGGTCCAGATCTGTTCCACATGCTTGTCATCCTCCGAGGACCAGCAAGCTAGCTGGGGCATGCTCTTCTCATGGCAATGGCAGAGGTACAAGAGGACACACACAGTCCCACAAGCACATTTCAACCCCTCTGTGCGTCACATCTGCTAATATTCCATGGCCAAGCCCAAAGTCAAGGGGTGGGGAAGTATTCTTCCAAAGTTGTGAAAGGATCAGCAAAGTTCCATGGCAAAGGGTGTGGATGCAGCAAAATATGAAGAATTGCGGCCAAGAACTCAATGTATCACAAGGAGGGTGGAGAAGGTAACATGAGCCACAAACCTGTTATCTGACCGTCCAGACCAAAGGAAAGGAGGAAAAGAGATGGAGAAGGGATGGGCTATGACCTGTTGGAGGCAGCTGGGAAATTTCTTCTGTAGGTTCATTCACTCCTGCAGCCAACAGACATGTATTGGGGTTTGGGCTTAGAGCTTGGTGGGGCTCTAAGTGATACAGGTGAGAATGAAGGCAGGACTCTATTCCCTCTAATTGTTTTCCTAAAAAACTATATTTCCAAACCTGTAGCCTACAGCCATATTTAAATGCACTTTAGTTTTCAGCCTTCTTGTCTCTTGTGTTGCTATGGTTTTAAAAGGTTGAGTGTATTTTTATAATCTCAAGACCATATCTCAAGCACTTCTTCCATATGTAAATATCTTTATGATCTGAGTTCTCTCTGAGAAGAAAAAAAGGATGTGTCCCCAGTCTGGACCACAAGGAGGCATCTGACAGTGCTGTAGACTGGGATGGTGGGTTTGCTGAGTGCCTGGGTCCACTTACCAGGACAGCCCCTAAGGAAGATGGCGGGTAGCAATCCTACAGATGTGCACATGCAGGAGTAACTGAGGAGATGCCTCTGCAAAGACAGCAGAAAAAACAAGAAAGGTTACAGAGACAGCATCAAGGGTCCAGAGCTGGGAGGCAGCTAGCCATGTGCATGCTGCAGGCTGTCGCTCTGGGTTAAGTGGGGTAAGACAAAGGCATGAGGAAGAGTTGCTTACCAGGAAGCAAGTAGAACCAGATGACAGATAAGTGGGTAGGGCAGAGCCCTACATTGCCGAGCCCCCAACAGTGTTCCTTTTACATTTTTCTGTGCCAGGGTCCAGTTTTAACAGGGATGAATGAACAGGGCCAGCCTAGGGCCGCGAAGGAGCTGAATGCAACCTGCAATCCTGAAATATGGAGGCTAACATAGACCAAGGGCCCTTTTGCCTCATAACAGCTGGAGAGTCTGTATTAAGATTATTCTTTTTAAATGGAACCGGATGACCCAGAACAACTACAGAACAGGAGTCTCTTTCTTCCTCCAAAAAGAAACAAGTATGTAAAACAACAACAAAAAAACAAAACTAGTGTGGAATTTTGCATTATACCCATCAAGAATCAAGGATTGAACCCCAGTCTAATCATGAGAAAAAGTCATCCGACACATTCCCAGACACCTGACCATCACTCCTCAAAATCATCAAGGTCATCAAAAACGAGGAAAGTTGGAGAAACTGTCACAGCCAAGAGAAGCCCAAAGACAAATTATGATTAAATGTAATGTTGAATCCTGGATAGGATCCTGGAACAGAAAAAAAGAATTAGGTAAAAATTAAGGAAATCCAAATGAACTATGGACTTTGGTTAATAATAGTTCATCAATAGTGCTTCATTAATTGTAACAAATGTGCCATACTAACATGAGATGTTTATAATAGCATAAACTAGGTAAGGAATATATTGGAACTCTCAATACTGTCTTCTTAATTTTCTATAAATCTGTTCTAAAAAATAAAGTCTATTTTAAAAAATCTAAGTCAAGGGTCAAGAGCATAGATTTGGAAGCCAGGTTGCCTAGAGTCCAATCTCAGCTCCTCCTCATCAGTTGTATAACTATGGGGACCAGTCATTCAACCGTTCTGTGCCTCCGTTTCCTCACAGTGCAATGGGAATAACCATACTAACTACCTCCGACTGTCATAGGGACTAAATGAGTTAAAACTTATGAAACTCTGGAAGAGTGCCTGGCGCCAAATAAATACATGTGTTTATTTCATATGTAAATGAAACTAAAGGTACAGGTTCACTTCAAATATTCTGTAAAACAGGAGGAAGTAAACATTAGCTGAGTTTTTTTTTCTTTCTCTCTCTCTCTTCTTTAAAAAAAAGGAGCATGCTTAGGGCTTGGTGTGGTCTCCACTGTGTTACAACTCCCCCAGCTCTGCCCTCCTCCCTTCAGCTTAGCCTGAGTTCCTCTCTTCCTGTGCTTTCTACGCTTCCTTCTTAAGGATTCCCGTTCTCTGCTAGGGTCAGAGGAGATGACCCAGCCTGGAATCCTCTTGCCAGAGATCATATTAGCACAAGTAGATCTACTGCCTTCTCCCCCAGAGCATCTTTCCAAATCTAGGATCCAGCAATAACCCCCAGATACCTCCAATCCCACCATCTTCCTCCAGATGCCTAACCCCAGGCCTCAGACCATTCATCTGCCTCTCCTGCCTGCACTGACACCTTTTCAGCTGGAAGCACCTTGGTAAGGAAGGGAACGTTACCACCCAACAGGATGCTTGGGAAATGCACATGTTCCTCATTGCTCAGGAAGAGGTTCTCCCTAAAGAACAATCCTGAAACTTGCCCAAGTGGCCGAAAGCTTGACATGGGTCATCTCCCTGTGAACATCTGGAAAAGAGCCTCCATGCAGAATCTGACTAAGGCATCTGCGGTTTCCTTCAGGCAAGACCTTGAATTCCTGGAGCATTTCCTTTTGCTACTCCTACCACACCCCCTTTCTGGGGTTGCTGGGTAAAATAAAAGCCAAACACTGCAACTTGTGTCAGCAACTGAAAACCTAAAGCTACAGGATAAAGCTGAGTCTACCAACACTATTCCTCGCTGGCCGCCCCCCTTCTTCTAAAGAAGCATATTGTCAAAAATTCTAAAACACTAGTGAAGGAGGTCATTCTTATGACCCTCATTTTATAGGTGGGGAAACCAAGTCCTTCTTGGTTTCAAGACAAAAAAGAAAAGAGATTTCAGGTGTGTTTCTTATTTGGAGAATGGGGTTGCAGTTCCTCATCCATGCTCTATCTGGGGTTATTGTGTTTGCTTTGTTTTTCTTTACTTTTCATCAGGCCAGTACTTGGCAATGACCTACATAGACCACATGCTTAATAATAATTCAAGCTTTATTAGCACCCAACCTTCAAGGGCCTCTGGGGATTTGGCAAAGAGCAATATTTATGAAATAATCTCCTTGTTGCAAACCAACATTCATGCCTCTGGGGTGGCCTTTGAAGAGAAGAAACTGCAGGCTGAGAATGTTTGACATGGCAGTCACATGTCTGGCTTCTTTTTCTTTTTCATTTTTGATATGGAAATGTCTAAGACTACAGCACATTTTCACAGGTTGATATTTAAGGTTTATATCAACTAGTATGGCTCAGGTATCAACCAATTAAAAGAATGTTGGTCAGGGTACCCAATCAAAGCCCCACTGGCATCCTCCCACCCCCAGTTGGCCAGGCATTGCCCCTTAAGTTGCAGGATTAAGGGAAGGTCCAGAGAGTTCTGAGGAAGGGTCTAGGTGGTCCTGGTGGTGGGAAGATGGCTATACCAAGTGATATGGAAATAATTCAGTATCTACCTAGCTATCAACCTCAAATTCATACATATTCTCAATTCCTACAAAGTACAGATCCACAGCACATGGCTGAACACAGACTTGTCCCTAGGTGTACATGATGGTTAACTGTGGCAGGTGTGTTTGGATTCAGGAGACTTGAAGATGTCGTTTTGCTACATCTCACCTCCCTTCTGGGCCGCTGGAACTGGAAATGAAACTACAGGTGGGTCAGGTGAGTGGATAATTGAAATGAACAGATGTAGGAAGAACAAGAGAGTAGGTGCAAGTCACAAATGACAGCCTGAAATGGTCCAAGCTGGGGAAGCCCAAGAGGGTCTATAAGCCCAAAGAATGAGTGAGGAATCAGACCTAAGAGATAGGGAAAAAAAACAGGGCAGTTGCTGGCAAGATCCTAAGACAAGAGAGTTGAGAAGACCAGAGCACAGTGAAACAAGCGGGTCTAAAGCCACTGCTTCAAAAGCCCTACCATAGCATTGCCATGGGAAGTTTGGTTATGACTGAAAGTTATAGGGCTGGAGTAGAGTAGGGCTGGAGCTCCTCAATGCCTATTCAGCTCTTAGAACCTCCTTGTGAAAAGATTTCCCCAAGTGTTTGCAGTTCACACAGCAAGTTCTTTCTAGAAAAAGTGTCCCAGATGCCAACACTGATGCTTCAGAAGGAGCTTCATCATTTGAAGGGCTGCTCCTCACTGGGAACAAGCATGCTTTGGGTGAGTGGCCTTTTCAATCACACAGTCCCAATTCTCTAGGACTTTGGCTATCTCACGGCAGAGTAACTTATAAATTTTTGCCAATGCAGTAATTTTAACAGTCATTTTCAAAGCAGGCTTCAAAGCACTGGTGGGATACAAGAATTCTCCTGATGAGTGCAAACTGCTTTCCAAACAGGTAAATCTCCTCTGCTCTTCTGAGCGAATGCCACACAGTCCTCCAACTGTTGCTTTTATGGAGAGTTCATTGCTTCTTACTAGTAACCTATTAAGAGAATCAGTAAGGATAGGTGAATTTGGAATTTGTGAACCAAAAGCAGTGTGTGACCTGAATACTTTAATTCAGGCTTCTACTCCAAATTCTGTCATCCGTGCAGCAAGTGGCAACCAACAAAATTTCTGCTGTGCATCCATACCTGTAGATGTCTGGAAGTCCCACACTTAGAAGGAAGCAAAGTTTGTTCTCTCACTCATCAGTGGCTACTGCTGTGCTATCCACATAGTTGATTGCAGATAATCTGCTCTCCCTTGCAATGTTTAGATTTCTATATTTACCACATCAGTATTAGGGTCTTCTAATTTTCTAATTAGATTGAAAGATATGCATCCATTGTGGTTCAAATAGGAATCACCAATACTCTTCATGCAAAAGCAAATGTTACATAATACCACTCCCTCCCAAAAGAGCCCTGCTCACACAGCAACATTTTGTTATTATACACAAGTCTCATAGTTTTTCCATAAGAATGTGTAAAAGGGTAGAATAGATGAACATTAAGTCTTTTGCTCCACTTAAGTGAGTGAAAGTAAAAAATATTTGAGGATTATTTTTCTTCTCAAGGAAAATTTTTTAGATGTAATTTTTTATTTTTTGAATAGCTTACATATTCTTATGATTCAAAAGTCAAAATAATATCAAAAGGAATCATTGAGAAGTTTTTCTCCACTGCTACCCTAGTCTATTAGGATCCTTGCCTCCATCCCCTGGAGGTCACCACTCTATTAGTTTCCCATATATCCTTCCAGTGTTTCTTTATGCAAATAGAGATGTATGTCACTAATGCATAAAGCTCCCCTGCCTCCACATTAGCAGGTAAAGCTGAAAAAGGTAGATAAAAGCATAAGTGACCTCAGAAGACTGAAATTGCATCTGAAGTCTATCTCCCTATGATCCTCAGCAGCACAGGTATTTTTTTTTCTACACCTGATTCTTGGGAAAATGATGGAATAAAAAGAGTCTTTTTCCATCTCCCTAGCTCTGCTTTTATACTCTTCTGCCCCCTCCCATGTCAACACCCCATAAAGATCTCTGACAAAGTTTCGCTTTTTATTCTACACTCCACCCCTACCTCCAATAAACACACCTGTCAAGGGTCCCGTCACATCAGTGCCTGTGGGGATGGGCAAATGGATTCTAATGTATACGGTATTTAAGGAGGAGGTGGCTGGCTCATTCAAATCAAGGTGTCTTCCCACTGTAAATAATCCTTCAAAATGGATCTCATGGGGAAACTTCATACTGGAGGATATCCCAAACATGCAATGTTCAACATATGTATGGAGTGCTTATGTGCCAGGTGCTATGGCCAAGTGCCAGGTGGAAGGGTGAACGGGACACAGATCCCACCCTCGCAGACCTCACAGCCTCATGAGGAGAGTTACAACACGTTGTAATAAGAGTCATGAGGAAGCACAGAAGAAGGGCCCCTAACCGGGGTGGAGAGCTTGGAGAAGGCTTTGCAGGGGATGCCTCATTAAAGCTGAGGCCAGAGAGGTCAGCAGGATTCAGCCAGTCCGTGAGTGGGGCTCTGAGGCAGATTATGCACAAAGACCTTGGGTTGAGCAAGCCGTGGCTCATTCCTTTTCTCTTACAACTTTCTCTTCGACTGGCAGAGGACCTTCTGGAGATAATTCAGGTAACCAACAGAGTGACTTTAATAAAGGGATAACAGCAGCAGGAGTTGGAGCTTCTTGGGAGTGGGTGGAGGTGTGGAATCCCTCATATCACAATACATGGATGTGGGCCTCACTCTGTGTATGGTCAGGTTGGGGGTGCTACCAGGCAAGAGTCAGAAAATTAGAGGCCTTCTCTCCTCAGGCCCCCCATATTTATTCTAGATACCATGCATGGCTTGGAAACCTCGGGAAAGCTCATGGCAATGGGAACTTCAGGGGGAAGGCCTTGAAATGTCAGTGAGTCAGGAAGTAAATCAATCAGATTCCCAATAGAAAACAGATGGCACGCTCAACATAGGATGACCTGGGGAGGGAATAGTTACAAAAGTGCAGGTGGGTAGGGGCACAACCAATAGTGCAGTTGCTAGGCACTTACCATCCTTACATCTAAAGGAGAGAGGTAAGGGACAGTAAGCAGAGCGCGACAGGAGACAGCGTCTCATTAGGCTCCTCAGTCTTGAGAGGAGCAGTGATCTGCAACAAGGTGACCTTGCAGGGAGGGAGCCAGAGGAACAATTTCATTGACTTTACTCTCATTCCTTCTGCCAGGCCTTCCAAGTAGCCAAACCCAGTCATACAAGAGGGCACAGGGCCTGCTGATGAGGCTGCAGGCACA
Organism: Pan troglodytes; assembly: GCF_028858775.2. Classification (NCBI taxonomy): domain Eukaryota; kingdom Metazoa; phylum Chordata; class Mammalia; order Primates; family Hominidae; genus Pan; species Pan troglodytes. Next base: position 47,222,011 of record NC_086015.1, read on the forward strand.
GAGCAGCACAGGGCGTGGATCTGGAGGGCACGGGAGGCAAAAATACAGAAGGCAGCCCACCAAGTCCTCACTGTAACTCAGGGTGGTGGGAGACCAGACAAGCTTTCTTTTCTTCTTTATGCTTTTCTTTATTTTTCTAATCTTCTCAATCTTCTAATCTTCTCACACATATAACTCCTAGAATTGGAGAAAATATTGTTTATAAATTAAAAAGGAAAACAAACAAACAACAACAATAACATCAACAAGGAATATGCATCAAGGAGGTACCCCAGGGCAGTACAAAAGCCTTCATTAACAAGAGTGGGAAAAGGAGGCCTCAAAAAATTTTTGTTCCACTCTGAATAACCAGCCAACCTTTTTCCACAGGACACTGACAACAACAAAGGCAAATGCAACTGGCAATCTCAACTAAGTTCTTGGGAAGAAGAATCATTGGGGCATAAGGAAAGTGGTGCCCAAGCCCCTCTTGTTTCTCTGAAGTGAATCTTGTGGGGAAGGAGGTAATCAGAGGGAAAGACACTCAGCATTCCAGGGGCATCTGTTCAAGTCCCAGCTCAGCCACTTCATCAAGGTGAAACCTCAAGCACATCACTTGCAGACTCTTGAAATCACTGTGAGGGTCCATGGTCCTGTAAACAATTAGACACTCTACAAGTCTTCCTTGTGAGTGTCAGAAGGGAGTGCACAAAAGATCAAAACCACAACAAAAGGCACTGAAAAACACCGCAACAGGCCTCCTTTGTTGCAGCCCATAGCACCTGGAAAGCCTGTAGCACCGCCACTCCTTGAAGCAAAAGAAAACAGTCTTGGGTTAAACTGAGCAAAACACACATGGAGGGCCAGAGGCAGGTGTGATCAATTTCTCTATTTCCCATTTGATGGCTTCTGTCTCTAGAGTTCTCCTTTTTTTCTGCCTTTTCCATGCCTCAGCTCCCTGAGTTCCCTGTGCCTGGGACATGGCCAGGAATCTCTCATGGGGGTCTCTTCTTACTTAGAGGATGGAGGTACACTCTCAGGTTTAGGAATTCCAGTGATTTTGAAGGTGCATTTACTTAGTGAGTTGTAGCTGGGTCTAGGGAGGCTAGAATTCCAGGGCTAGAAGTGACCTTCACACATTCAAGCATCCATTTATCCCACACATGTTTGGGCATCCACTATGTTCTAGGTATTGTGCTAAGAACAAGGGACACTGAAGGAAGTAAAAGCAGACATCAGAGAGAACATAGAGTCTGTCAGGAGACAGGCATTAACCAAATAATCATGCAATAGGGGACTAGTTGAATAAATTATAGTAGGTCTACATATTGAAGTAAGGTTAAATAGAAACTCTGTAATTTGACATTTGAATTGGAAATAGAGTATGAAATTACAATATTTCCCTCTAAAAAATATTTATTTGTAGTGCTATCCACTGAAAAAGTCTGATGATGACAAGCACCCCTAGTGTCCAGATTGTGGTCTCTAAATACCGTTTCTCAATATAAGAGGCAGAGCTCCTTGGAGAGATGACTGACTCCAAGGGTGAGTAGGAAATGTACAAGATGAGCCTGGGACATCTTGTGCCAGAAAAAAAAAAAAAAAACTATAAAAAACTATGAAGACTATGTAAAAGATACCCAGAGGTCAACCTGAAGGGTTTCCATTCCAGAAGACTGGAAATTCTTAGCAACAACAACAACAAAAAAATAGAACAGTAGATTAAAACAGCAATATAAAAATCCATGAGCTCAAAATAATACTTTAAAAAAAGAAAAGAAAGGAGAAGATCATGGTTCTCCACTAGAGGTTGCTAGGACTTCAGCTCATTACTTCAAAAATTGGTAAATAGAAAAAAACATTTATTTTAACTTTCTAGTCTGTATAACTGTATTTCTGGATAATTGAATTGTTTCTGGAGAAATTTCTTTATAGAAAAATTTCCACTATTAAATGCAGGAGGAATTATATAATTCCATTTGTGACTTTAGTGGAATAATTAATTTAGGAAACAATCATTAGTGGATGCTGAAAACCTTAGGGGAAATGTTGATGGGGAATTTCATAACAGAGCAGTGAGGCTGACACCATCTAAACCCACTGATCTATCACTATTAGTGAGATAACCATGCTTTATGTGTCTACCCAGGTGAGGCAACATGAAATATATAACACTAACTATGACACATTCTTGCCTTTGAAAAATTAATCCTGAATTTTAAAAAACCTCTAGATCTCTTACCAGTGTACAGGAAATATAGGGTACCGAAGAACAAATTAAGCAACACTGCAAAAAAGCAATCAGCCCAATCTAGATTGTGGGACATTCTACAAGATAAATGACCAAGTTTCATCAACAAATCAGTAACATGAAAAAGAAACAAAAAGGAATGAGAACTGTTTTGGTTTTTAATAAAAATTGTGTACATTTAAAGTGTGCAATGTGATGTTTTGATATATATATATAATAAAATGATTACTACAGTCAAGCTAATTAACATATCCATCACTCTACATAGTTGTGTGTGTGCGTGTAGAACACTCAATGTTCTACTCTGTTAGCAATATACAATACAGTATTATTAACTACAGCTACCCTGCTGTACATCCTACTTTCATCTCCCCATTTCCTTTGCTGCACTCCCTATCTGTGGTGTTAAAAGGTAAACTTAGGCGCATTAAAATTTTAAAGAGTTTATTTGAGCAGACAGCAATTCATTAATCAGGCAGCTCCAGACCACAGGTGGTTTGGGGACTCCCCTGCAGGGGCACAAAAGGAAGACGTTTATAGGATGAGCACGAAAGTAAGGCAAAGAAAATACTTGATTGGTTAAAGTGGAGCAGTAGCCTTATTTCAGTGGAAAATCCCTAATTAGAGATTTGTTGGCAGTTTCTGTTTGGTTAAGATTAGGTAAGACCCAAGGCCTTACCTCCTTAGCCTAATGACCTCCCAACTAACTATTTTAACTATTTTAACACTGGTAACCACCATTCTTCTTTGGTTCTATGAATTTGACTTTTTAAATTCCACAATAAAGTGAGATCATGCAATATTTTCTTGTGTGTCTGGCTTATTTCACTTAAGATAACATCCTCTGGGTTTATCCATGTTGGGACAAATGGCAGGATTTTCTTCTTTTATGGCTGAATAGTATTCCATTGTGTATATTTACCACATTTTCTTAATGCATTCATCTGTTAACAAACACTTAAGTTGATCCCATATCTTGGTTATTATGAATAATACTTTCATGAACATGGAAGTGCAGATATGTCTTCAACATGCTAAATTTATTTCCTTTGGATATATACACTGAAGTGAGATTGCTAAATCATATGGTAGTTCCATTTTTAATTTTTTGAGAAAACTCCCACTGTTTCTTCATAATGAGTGTATCAATTTTTATTCCCACTAACAGTGTCCAAGGTTCCCTTTTCTCTACATCCTCACTAGCACTTGTTATCTTTTGTCTTTTTGATAATAATCATCCTAACAGGTGTGAGACGATCTCTCACTGTGGTTTTAATTTGCATTTCCCTGATGATGTGTGATGTTGGGCACATTTCATATACCTGCTAACCACTTGTGTGTCCTTTTTGGGAAAATGTCTATTCAGGTCCTTTGCCCATTTTTTAATCAGGTTGTTTTTGTTTGCTATAGAGTTGTATGAGTCCCTTATATATTTTGGATATTAATCCCTGATGAGATATATGTTTCACAAATATTTTCTCTGAATCCCATAGGTTGTCTTTTCATTTTGTTGATTGTTTCCTTTGCTGTGCAGAAGCTTTTCAGTTTGATGTAGTCAGAATTGGGAACTATTAGAGAATAAAAGAGACTTAAACATACGACAATTGAATGAAATGAATGAGCCTTGTTTGGATTCTGACTTTAAAAAAAATCCTAAAGAGATATCTTTGAGAGAACTAATCTAATATTAAGGAATAATTGTTAACTTTGTTAGGGTGGATAATGGCATGGTGGTTACATTTCTAAAAAGTCCTTATAAATCTCAGATACGCATAAGGGATGGAATGGCAGGATGTTTGGGATTCAAAGGCAAGGAGTAATGGGAGGCAGTATTATCACTGTTGAGTGGGGTGATGAGTGTCTGAGGTTTCATTATACTCTTCTGTCTATATCATGTACATCTGAAAGTTTTCATAAAAAATTTCAAAATATCAACAAATATATGACTATAAATTGTGTGAGGTGCTGAATCAGACACCTCTGTTGTGACTTCAGCATCTGTCAGGCTTACCTATGCTTGCATCCATAGCTGGGGTGGATAGTTCCATGAAGGTTTTGATCATCCTCATTCCAGAGTGAGTCACATGTCGCTGATTTGTGGCATTGGATGCTAACTAGGGACTGCCCAGGACCTTGCCACCACCACATATGCTTCTACACAGCAAAGGACACAATCGACACAATGAAAAGGCAAGCTATGGATTCAGAGAAAATATTTGCAAACCATATATACTGTATGTTTGATAAGGGGTTAATACCCAAAATATATAAGGAACTCATGCAACTCAATAACAACAAAACACAAATAATCTGATTTTAAAATGTGCAAAAGACCTCAACAGACATTTTTCCAAAAAGGACATACAAATAGTCAGCAGGTATATGAAAAGGTGCACTGCCATGAGGAGCTCACAGTGTAGGGAAGTTAATGCCCAATGGGATAGTAAGCACAAGTGTCTTGTTTTAAAGGTGTATAAACTAAGACTCCTTCATCAACTGGTTGATGAAAGAGCTGGACTAGGGCTTCTGCCTTGATGCCTTCTGCAGAACTCAGCAGAGGGCTTTGCTCAAAGTGGGCCCCCAATGAGGATGTTTTGCATGAGTAAGTAAATGCCTGAGCAAAAGCAGAGAGACCATAAAAACACAACACAATTAACAATGGAGAGTTCTAAAAATAGGTCTAATGAATAGACATTTCTCAAAAGAAGATATACGAATAGCCAACAAACATGGAAAAAAATGCTTAACATCACTAATCATCAAGGAAATGTAAATTGAAACCACAAAGCGATACTACCTCACTCCTACAGGAATGGCTATAATTAGAAAGTCAAAAAACAATAGATATTGGCATTAATGTGGTAAAAAGGGAATACTTTTACACTGCTGGTAGAAATGTAAATTAGTACAACTTCTATGGAAAATAGTATGGGGATTCCTTAAAGAACTGAAAGTAGATCTTCCATTTGATCCAGCAATCCCACTGCTAGGTATCTACCCAAAGGAAAAGAAGTCATTATATGAGCTATTCCAAACAATTGAAAAGGAGGGACTCCTCCCTAACTCATTTGATGAGACCAGCATCATCCTGATACCAAAACCTGGCAGAGCTATAATAAAAAAAGAAAACTTCAGGCCAATATCACTGATGAACATCAATGTAAAAATCCTCAGTAAAATACTGGCAAACAAAATCCAGCAGCACATCAGAAAGCCTATCCACCATGGTCAAGTAGGCTTCATCCCTGGAATGCAAGGCTGGTTCAACATACACAAACCAATGAATGTAATTCATCACATAAACAGAACTAAAGACAAAAACCAAATGATTATCTCAATAGACACAGAAAAGGCCTTCAGTAAAATTCAACACCCCTTCATGTTAAAAACTCTCAATAAACTAGTATTGAAGGAACATACCTCAAAATAATGAGAGCCATTTATGACAAACCCACAGCCAATATCATACTGAATGGGCAAAAACCTGGAAGCATTCCCCTTGAACACCAGCAGAAGACAAGGATGCCCTCTCTCACCACTCCTATTGAACATAGTATTGGAAGTTCAGGCCAGGGCAATCAGGCAAGAGAAAGAAATAAAGGGTACTCAAATAGGAACAGAGGAAGTCAAATTGTCTTTGTTTGCAGATGACATGATCCTATATCTAGAAAACCTCATTACCTCAGCCCCAAAGCTTCTTAAGCTGATAAGCAACTTCAGCAAAGTCTCAGGATGCAAAATCAATGTGCAAAAATAACAAGCATTCCTATACACCAACAATAGACAAGCAGCCAAATCATGAATGAACTCCCATTCACAATTGCTACAAAGAGAATAAGATACCTAGGAATACAGCTAACAAGGGAAGTGAAGGACCTCTTCAAGGAGAAATAGAAACCATTGCTCAAGAAAATCAGAGAGGACACAAACAATGGAGAAACATTTCATGTTCATGGATAGAAAGAACTGATATCATGAAAATGGCCACACTGACCAAAGTAATTTATAGATTCAATGCTATTTTCTTCAAACTACTATTGACATCCATCACAAAATTAGAAAAAAATATTTTATAATTCATATGGAACCAAAAAAGAGCCCATATAGCCGAGAAAATCCTAAGCAAAAAGAACAAAGCTGGAGACATCATGCTACCTGACTTCAAACTATACTACAAGGCTACAGTAACCAAAACAGCAAGGTACTGCTACAAAAACAGACACCTAGACCAATGGAACAGAATAAAGAACTCAGAAATAAGACCACACATCTACAACCATCTGATCTTTGACAAATCTGACAAAAACAAGCAATGGGGAAAGGATTCCTTATTAATAAATGATGCTGGGAGAACTGGCTAGCCATATGCAGAAAATTGAAACTGAACCCCTTCCTTATATTTTATACAAAAATTAACTCAAGATGGATTAAAGACTTAAATGTATAACCCAAAACTATAAAAACCCTCAAAGAAAACCTAGGCGATACCATTCAAGATATAGACACAGGCAAAGATTTCATGATGAAAACATCAAAAGCAATTGCAACAAAAGCAAAAATTGACAAATGGGATCTAATTAAACTAAAGAAAGAGCTTCTGTACAACAAAATAAACTATCATCAGAGTGAATAGACAACCTACAGAACCAGAGAAAATTTTTGTAACCTATCTATCTGAGAAAGGTCTAATATCCAGAGTCTACAAGGAACTTCTATTCTAGTTCTTGCTTGTAAGCATGGGGGAAAGGATTAATGTGGAATTTGGTCTGATATGTACTATGGACGCTCAAGCAATTATAGTACTATGTAATATTCATGGTGGCTAGCAGTAATGCACGATATACATGGAATTGTCGTAGGGGGGTGGGTCGATACTTGGGTAGTACCCAAAATTGCCTCCTCATGAAAATACAGAGAGTAGTTTAAATTAGAATCTTAGCTTTGGGCGCTGATGGTAAAGTCAAGTACTTTTTCTCTGAGTTGTCCTTGGAAGGAGGTCTTCATTTCTGGCTTATAAGGCCGGTGTATTGGTTTATACTACAAGGGCAGGTTCATTTGAGTATCTTATTTTCGATTAAGGAGGCGGTTGTTATGAGGATTAGAATTGTAGTAAAGTATAATACGGAAACAAATTTACAAGAAAAAAAAACAACCCCATTAAAAAGAGGGCAAAGGACATGAACAGACACATCTCAAAAGACATTTATGTGACCAACAAACATTTGAAAAAAAGCTCAACATCACTGATCATTAGAGAAATGCAAATCAAAACCATAATGAGATACCACCTCACACCAGTCAGAAAGGTGATTATTAAAGAGTTATGAAACAACAGATACTGGCGAGGCTACAGAGAGATAGGAATGCTTTCACATTGTTGGTGGGAATGTAAATTAGTTCAACCATTGTGGAAGATGGGGTGATGATTCATCAAAGACCTAGAACCAGAAATACCATTTGACCCAGCAATCTCATTACTGGGCATATACCCAAAGGAATATAAATCAATCTATTATAAAGATACATGCATGTGCATGTTCATTACAGCACTATTCGCAATAGCAGAGATATGGAATCAACCCAAATGCCCACCAACGTGATAGACGGGATAAAGAAAATGTGGTACATATACACCATGGAATACTAGGCAGCCATGAAAAAAAATGAGATCATGTCTTTTGCAGGGACATGGATGGAACTAGAAGCCATTATCCTCAGCAAACTAATGCAGGAACAGAAAACCAAACTCATAGGTAGGAGTTAAACAATGAGAACACATGGACACAGGGAGGGGAACAACACACACTCGGGCCTGTTGGCGGGGGAGTGGGGAAAGGGAGAGCATCAGGAAAAATAGCTAATGCATGCTGGACTTAATACTTAGGTGATGGGTGGATAGGTACAGCAAATCACCATGGCACACATTTACCTATGTAACAAACCTGCACATCCTACACATGTATCCTGCAACTTAAAATAAAATTAAAATTAAAGTTATAAAAGAAGTCATTGTGTAAAAAAGACACATGCACACGCATGTGTATAGCAGCACAATTCACATTGCAAAGATATGGAACCAACGTAAGTGCACATCAACCAATGAGCAGATAAAGAAAATGTGGTATATATATATACCATGGAATACTACTGAGCTAAAAAATGAGTGAAATAATGTCTTTTGCAACAACTTGGATGGAGCTGGAGGCCATTATTCTAAGTGAAGTAACTCAGGAATGAAAAACCAAATACCATATGTTCTCACTTATAAATGGGAGCTAAGCTAAGAGGACACAAAGACATATAGAGTGATACAATGAACTTTGGAGATTCAGGGTTGGGAGAGGTTGCGGGGGAAGGGATAAAAGACTACACACTGGGTACAATGTACATTGTTCTAGTGACGGTGCATTAAAATCTCAGAATTCACCACCATAGAATCCATCCATGTAACCAAAACCCACTTGTACCCTAAGAGCTACTGACATTTAAAAAATAAATAAATAAAAATATGTCTAATTTGTTTCCTGTGACTGATTTTGAGATCCCAAAAAAGCATATGAGAAAATATGTAACTATAAAAGAAGATAGTCCTTCATCCCATAGCAATAAACTTCCACATAAGTGTTAAGATACAAATCTTACTGTCTTATAGCTCTGCCTTCAACATGATGGAACAGAAGTGCCCTGGCACATTGATGTGCATGCAGACAGGTGTATGTGCTCCATATTGTTGCAGATAAAAATAGCTCACAAGCTTGGAAAAACAATCTGCTTTAATCCTTGGATTTTGGAAAAACACTTGTAGCCAAGAGCAGAATCTCATTTTTGAAGATAATTGGCATTTCCCCCTCAACCACAAATATTTCAAATATTTAAATAAGCTTGATAGCATGCAGAGACAACTCCTCAGGCCCAAGTCCTTGTGACCATGGGAATTCGATCTTTCTCCTTTATCTCTTTCTACCCTCTCAGAGCTTTCGGGTGCTGTGATAGAATCTGTAGGATTATCAAGATTTAAAAAAAATAAGCTACTTAGCTATCAGGCAAAAAAAAAAAAAAAGTCATTATGCCTTCTTTTTTGAGGTAAAGAGCAAGATAGGAAATATTTTTTATTAAAAAACTGGCAAGAGGAAAGCTAGTTGGCTGATGAAGTTTCCAACCGTGTGGGTAACCTGTTTAGCCAGGACCAGATGGTTGAGAGAGCTGATAATGAAATACAATGTCTTCTCTATCTAGGTCAGCACTGAATCCAGCCTAGGTCACAAATAACAGACAGTTGTTTGGCCAGATGCGTGTTCAGAGGCTGATGGAAATGAAAGGATGTCCTGGAATACGGACATATCTGAATTTGGTTCTAATTTGGCTCCTTTTTTTGGCAGCCTTCGGTTCTGAGTTCTCAGATGGAGTTGTAGTGGAAGAAAAGCTTTCTGTACAGGACAGGTATATAATTGTGGTTCTGTTCCAAAAGATTATAGCATATCATTGACTTTCCAGAAATTTGAAGAAAAACATAGTGTCCACCATAAACTAGAATGTAGGGAATCCCCTCAGATACAGTAGACAAGAGTGTAAGTTATTACAACTTTTCTATAGGTTATTTGACCATATATATCAAAAACTTCTAAAAACTTGCAAAGCATGTGCCTAGTATTCTACTTCTAGGAGTTTATTCTAAGGCAATAATCAAGAATGTGCCATAAGATCTTGTTTTTAACAATCATTTAAAAACTAGAGCAGCATATTAATCTTATCGCTCAATAAGAGGGGATTTTTTTAAAAATGGTGATGCAATGGGATATCTTCAGCCATTAAGAACAATATTTCAAATGTATATTTATTAACATAGAAAGTGCCAAAATTGGTTATAAAATAGCCAGATTCGACTTTTGCTTTTTTTCTTTTTTTTCTGTAGAGATAGTCTCGCTCTGTCGCCCAGGCTGGAGTGCAGTGGCGCAATCTCGGCTCACTGCAACCTCCACCTCCCGGGTTCAAGCAATTCTCCTGTCTCAGCCTCCTGAGTAGCTGGGACTACAGGCACAGGCTGCCACGCCTGGCTAATTTCTTTTGTATTTTAATAGAGATGGGGTTTCACCTTGTTGCCCAGGCTTGTCTCGAACTCCTGAGCTCAGGCAATCCTGCCGCCTCAGCGTCTTAAAGTGCTAGGATTATAGGCATGAGCCACCGCGCCCAGCTGACTTCTCCTTTTAAAAAAAGCTTTATATACACACATGCTTATATATATAATACATATATATAGTGCTTAAAAAATAAATTAAAAGTTAGCCACGATGAACCCTGGGAAATAGAAAAACAGGCAATTTTTGTTTCCTTTTAAAAATTATCTATTTTCTAAACTTTTTATAACAAACAAGTGTTTACTTGTATGTTTTTTGTTGAAACGATATTTAAAAACAGAAATTAAGAGCTTTTCAGAAGGATTTGACTTAGCAGCCAAAAGGCAAGACGGTGGAGGTGTAGTTCAGGGAAGAAAGGAGGTCTGTGAAAGGAAGAGGTGACCAAGATTCTGTCCTCTCTCACGGGAACTGTGCTTCTAAGGAAGTCAGCCCCAAACTCCCATGGAATGACTTTGCTGTGGAATTAAGAAGCCTCTATGGTCTTTCCACAGCAACACAGAGACATCTGTGTTTTCAGAACTTCCAGGCTGCTCTCAGCCGGCTCCCTAAGGAGAAACCTTCCCCTCTGAGTGTTGGGGTGGAGTGAGCAGCTCCCAGGCAGGAACAAAATCAGGCCACCTGTCCCTTTTTAAAAATGCTCTTCTTGGCTTATTTCTCATCCTCAGTGATTTAAACATTAAATTTTCTAATCCCCCAAGAAGGTTCTTTGAAAATATGAAAAGAACCCATATAATCTGTCAAGAGAGAATAGAGCCAGTAAAAGGAGACTTCTTCTCAGCTTTGTTGGTTTCAGGTATTATCTCCTGACAACAGATGTCTCAGCACTGGGGGGCCAGGCATGGCAGGGGAGCAGGTGTGTGGGGTTGGACAGGACCCAGCTCTGTGGCTGATGCCCCTTTTCCTCTTTGGTCCTCTGAGGCCTGCAATAAACATCTCTCTCTCTCTCTCTCTCACACACACACACACACACACACACACACACACACACACCTTTTAGCACAAGCATGTTCTCAAAAGAGAGTGCAGCAGTCAAACCAAGAATGAGTAAGTCCACTCCAGAATGCTAACATCAGCTCAAAACCCAAGTAAGCCAGCAGCCCAGCCTTGGTTTTCAAGACACCCAGGTAAAAGGAGAGCTGAGATGATGTGCATAGTTTCCGTGCAACAGGCTCCTGGCCTCCTCCATGGCAGAGTGTGGAGTCAAGAAGACATATGTGTTTAGAGGTGACCATGCCTACAGCTGAGAGACCTACAATAGACCAATGCAGCTGTCCCCTGGCCAGACTCTGCTTACCACCTCTTGGTGCCACAGGGAAAGGGGCTTTGGGAACACACAGGGCTGATCCTGAAGAACTTAGAGGCCAATAGCACACTTTATGGAGCTGCTTTGGATTCAGTTACATAAATTCTTGGAATCTTAGTGCTTTGTTTGTAAAGTGGAAATGAGACCATAAACCCAGGGAAGTTGTAAGGATTAACTGAAGCGATTCAGCCAGAGCATCTAGAAGTGTCTCATGTAAAAGGTTTACAGTACTTGGACTGAAAAAGACTTTCGGAGTCCTATCTTCTGACCTAACTTTCCAGTGCCAAAGATTGCAAATCCTCTATCCCAATATTAGTTTTCCCTATCTAAACTGGGTAAACAGCTCCCTGGAATAAAGACCACGTTTTCTAGCCTCTCTTGTAGTTAGGTATGGCCATGAGACTATGTTCTGGCCACTGGGATATAAATGGGAGTGCCAATATACAGCTTCTGTTACTGGAAAGAGTGGGCCTCCTCACTCCTCCTCTTTCCCCGGGGCCGGAATATAACTTGATGGCCAAAGCTTAAATAGTCAAATAGTCACATTGACCCACGAAGTGAGAATGACAGAACAACAAGACAGAAGGACAGAAGGAGGCCGAGTTCCTGACAACTTCACCGTTGCCACATCATTCCCTACCTCTGGATTCTGTTACATGAAGAAAACATAAACTTCTGTGTTTTTAAAGCCACTGTTGTTTTGAATTTTCACCTCATTTAAACATCACTCATGCTGTATTTAAAGCTGACTTTTTTTGGTCTCACTGTCTGTGAAAACAATGACTAGCAGCTTACCATCCTGATAGCCCACTTTGATATTTGTGAAATCTCCTGCCAAATGCCTCCTCCCACTTGCAGCATCATATATTACACAGTCTCCCCTGCTCCCCATCTTGTCTGTCTCCATCTTGTTTATAGCAAGTCCTGCCCACCCTAAAGTATTTCCCTGCTGAAACAGGGATCTTCTGCTGGGCACTCACCAGAGTCACCAAATCTATTTGAACATTCAAAAAAGATTAAGTTTATAAGAGAGGAAGTAAATGCACACTTCAGGGAGTGGGGAATGGAGATGGTATTCTAAGGTCTTTAAACTGCAACATTTCAGAGATGTTTTTAAAGATCCAGAAAGATTTGTTTGTAAACTTTTGGGAATGATTTTTTTCCTTTAAATAGAAGATTAATTTTAGTCTCCCATTTCCTGTTTCTTTCTGTTTATTTTATGATGAGTGACCCTGATATGATGTTTGTTTTGTACTAATTTTATTTCCTAAAGATTTTTATCTCTGACAGTGTTTTGCACCCCCAAAAAAGTTATTTGATTGGCTATGATTTCTTTGGGGCAGTTTATTTCCTTGCTAGAAAAAATATCTCATGATTTGTTTTGGTGGTTGCTGATGGTATGTGGCTGAATGTGTAAGTGTGTGTGTCAAAAGACGTATATGTATTTTTATATATAGAGGGAGAGATATATAAAGCATTATATGTATATTTTATGTGCCAAGTGACAGTTGTCATGATATATATATAAAACATAAAATATACATATAAAACAAAATTTATCATTTTCAAGTGTAGAGATCAGTGGTATTTACACTCATATTGTTGTATAACCATTACCACCATCCACCTCCAGAACTTTTCTATCTTCCCCAACTGATACTCCATACCCATTAAAAAATAACTCTTCATTCTTCACTCCTCCAGTTCCCAGCAACCATCATTCTACTTTTTGTCTCTGTGAATTTGTGTATTCTAGGTACTTCATAAAAGTGTAATAATATGGTATTTGTCCCTTTTGGATTGGCTTATTTCACTTAGCATAATGTCCTCAAGGCTCACCCATGTTGTAGCATGTGTCAAAATTTCCTATCTTTTTAAGGCTGAATAGTATTCCATTGTATGTATATACCACATTTTATTTATCTCTTCATCCATTGACAGTCACTTGAGTTGCTTTCTACATTTTGGCTATTGTGAATAATGCTGTTATGGGTGTACAAGTATCTCTTTGAGACCCTGCTTTAAATTCTTTTAGGTATATACCTAGAAATGGAATTGCTGAATCACATGACAGCTCTACATTTAATTTTTTGATGATACCTCATATTGTTAAGGATTACTTCAGAGTTAGAGCCTGAGGGTACACTTATTCCAGTAGTGAGTAAAACAATGGTTCCAAAACCAAATTATGCAACAGAATTACTTGGGAACTCTTAAATACAAATCCTTGAATGCCCCACTCCCCACTATCCAGTGAGATTATCTGTGGAGGAGCTTGGCATTTGGAACTTCAACAAGTTTTCCATGCCACTCATCTGTGGCATGTCCTTTGGGCCCATTGAGGAGAAGAAGAAGGGTTCTAGCTGCCCTGTATGTCTCCTATACACACTGACACACAGACAAGCTTTGTGTAGACACTGGGTCACACTCTGTCAAGATCGCTATGCATTGTAGAATTTTTTTGTAAGAGAGTGAAGGAGCAAGGAAAGCCTTCTCTGTGGCTTTGTGGAGAACCACAATAATACCTCTCACCTTTGGAGATTCACAGTTGCTTAAGGGCTGGTTGTCCTTGTTAATCTCTCAGGGGTGGACAGAGATGCTTCCTCAGGGAGTTTTTTACATGCACAATTCCTGATCGATCCTGTTTGTCACTCTCCAATATCAAAGGCTTCTATCTGACAATGCCTTGGGTCAAGACTTGTCACAGGTGATTGGGCTTCCTTCTACCCAGCCTACTGGAGCTTTTACCTCTAACAGGATTTCCTGGTTCAACGGATTATGGCAAGGGTGTCAGGGTCACTTGGCACAAAGCATGACAACTCTGTGCAAGACGGAAGATCTATGTCTGCCTATATCCCCACAGCCTGAGCTTATGGGAATGCTTATAAACCTCTGTGGATTCTCCAGGACAGACACCATTCACAAGGAGTGTGCACCAGGGTATTTTCTTTAAATAAGATATTTTTTAAAGTTTTGTTTTATAGTTTGGTATTGGTATAAAGTCATTCATATGGAGCTTAGTTTGGAAATGATGAAAAATAAAATCATTCCAAACCCACTCCCAGACTCTGCCATTTTAGTGAATTTCCTTCTTGTCTTTTTCTCTGCACAGGTTTTGGTTGCTGACTTATTATATCATAAGTTTCTCCCCATGTTATTATAGACTCACAAGCACATTTCAGTGGGTACATGGATCTGCCATAATTTACTTAACTGTTTCCCTAATGTTTAACATTTTTCCATTGTTTCCAAATTTTCTGTACTGAAAATAGTACTGGAATGCACATGTTCAGGCAGAAAGCCTTTTACAAATTGTTTTCTTGGGGCAGAGTCTAAGAAGTGGAATTATTAAGTCAAGGTCATGAACATATTAAGGTCTTTGATATGTAGCCCATCTAATTTATGAAAGGATTGGTGTCCAGTTGTACCCATTAGCAATGTATAAAAGTGGACAGCATTATATGGATTTTAAATCAGCAATTTTGCCCTCAGGGAATATTTGGCAATGTTTGGAGGCATTTTCAGTTTTGCAGCTAGAGGTATACTGTTGGCATCTGGCGGGCAGATCCTGCAATGCACATTACAGTTATACACAGAAAGAATTATCCGTCCCTGAATGTCAACAGTACCAAGGTTGAGAAACTCTGCTCTAACTATTAGTTGGCTCACAATCCTCTTTAAAAAATAGAGAATCTTAGTCCAATTTCAGGGCTCAGTTGTCACTTACTTCTTCCCTCAGTGTCATATTATGTCAATGTTGAACACTGGCCTAGCACCAGCTTAATGTGTTCTTGTTCAGAATTGGCACTCTGTTCCAGAATCCAATCTCCCATTGACCAGCCCAAGGTACCACTAAAGCATCCCTTCTTCTGATACCCTGGGAGTTCTCACCAGTCAGCTGTCAGTGGCTCTCAGTCCACACCACTTGCACCCATCAGAAATGTCCTAACACAATTGCACTTCAAAAAGGAGGATCCAGGTGTCCAGATTTTGAGAAGTGTTCTGGAATCCAGTGTAAATTTGTCCACATGTCCCCCATCCCAAACCTACAGTAGCCCCTGTACAACATACTGAAGCCCTAGGATTTTGAGAACACAATTTAAAAATCACTGCTTTAATCTGTGGTAGTAACAGCTAGCTCCTCCCAATGTCTATACTCCCTTTCCTCCATGGTAACTGAATCCTCAATTTTTAGCTGATCAATAGCATCTCAGAGTATATATCTCAATTTCCAGATTCTCTGGCAGCTATCCAGTGGATTATAAGTGAAGGTGTTGAGTGTGACTCTGATGGTACCTTTTCAGAGAGGAGACATGCCCTTTTTCACTAAAAGCAGAAATGTTGGCTTCATGGCTTGAGCTAGAGTGACCATCTTAGACCAGGAAGTGGAAGCCATGTTTGGAGGATGGCAGAGCAACAAGATAGAAGGAGCTTGGGTCCTTGATGATCATGGAGTAACTGTACCAGCCCTGCATGGTTTACCACCAGGCTTCACTTATGTGAGAGGGAAATAACCCTAGGCTCAATTTAAGTCACTGTTATTTTGGTTCTGTTATGATTGAGCCTAATCCTAATTCATACATAATCCAACTCCCTCATTTGAAAGATAAAAATGGAGGCTGGAATTGACTATATCAGGCTTGGTTCATGGTACCTTTTCTATCAGCTCTCTTGAAGTTTGCTGAATAGGTTAAAAATGTGTGAATCATTTAAAGAAAATGGTGTATTTTGAGATATCTTAATACAAAGACTAGAATTTGGAGTAAAGCATAGGTTTCAGAATATATGCGGTGAAATTTGGGGCACAATCAAGAAAGAGAAAATAAAACATCAGCACTCATTTTTCAGGCTTAGATCTTCTGAATCTGGGAGTAGTTATAGCTCTAACGACACCCTTAGTGATGTAATGATCCATTTTTAGCAATTGGCATGTCTGAACGCAGAGACTGTTTATAGAGCTGCGTAATTAGTAGATACTTCATGGAAATGATTGTTGTTGGTTCAATTATTCTTTAATAGATTGGATAGATCAAGAGACTGCTCTAGAAGGAGAATCAACCTTTCTTTTCTCCTCATCAGGATAAGAGAACAATTATAATTTATTAAGATTATCTCCTCGGTTTCATTTTGCTCACAAAGGAAATATATGCGCCTTCTTAAAATATACAGATTTCTTTCCCTGAGGGTCTAGCAGGTAAAGAAAAAAGATACTTGGCATTCCATTGAGTTAGAAAAAAGCTGTCTGCACATCGCCTAAGCAACCAGTCACTCAGGACAATTCTGCCAAAACACTAGATTCTGTGAAAAATTCATCAGCCTGGTGATTTGACATCCATGGCCTTCTGCTTGCACCTCCCAATTGAGTAACTGAATTTCTCCTTTTCTACTGCCTGTGTTAGCTTTCTATAGATCCTGCTGCAGGTAAAGCTTTGATTTCATAGAGGAAGTCATCTATCTTTAAAACTCCCCACTGGGTGTCTTGACTCATCATCATCAGAAAATTCTCTGCAGAAATGAGGTTCAATTGCCTAGTGGAGCCTGGAAGGCCAGACAAAACCCAGTCCATTGGATGAGAAGAAAGAATTTGAAAGATGATCATTAATTGGCATTCTCCGTTTACTTCTTTCCAGTGCCTAGAAAATGGTTTTTCTTGGCTCTAAGACTAAATGGAGTGAACACCTGGTCCAGATTTGCTTGAGCCTTCTTCTCTAAGCTACTAATTCCCAACAGAAAATATGCTCACACCACATAGCCTTACACCAAAAGGAAGGAAAAGCTTCCATTTATCCTGTCCCTTTGATTTCATTTCAGCCTCTGGGAGGCCAAGTCAGTCCACGCAAGCCTCATCAGGTGATTCATAGCAGCAGAAAACACTTTGGCCTGAATGACTGCACCATTATCAAAGTGCAACAGAATGGTGGCAGCAGCCTTTTGAGTAGGTCTCTGTGTTTCTGAAGGATATTTGCATTGTACAAGAGAAACTCAGAGCTGCACCAAGATTCAACCTGCAGAACGTGGCCTTTCTATGCCAAGTTACTCTTCTCATCTGGGACTGGCCTACTTTCATACTGCCTCCTCTTCTCATACCCGCTAATCTAGCTAGTTCCAATTTCTCATAAGCTGCCCCGCCCTGATTCTATCTGTTGGTTTCATCCCTCACTTCAATCAGTGGTGTGTTAGAGCCAGCTCTTACCAGCTCAAGATAGTCAATTATGCATATCTCTTCCCAACAACACGTTCAATAGCATCACTTTGGTAGCATGAAATTGGGCAGGGTGAGTGTAGTTACACCAGAGAAATGAGCAAATCCTGCAAATAGGGCTTTTTCCCTCTAGAGAGCCAGTTTTTAAACATTTGCCACCAGGCCACTGGATTTACTTGTTTTCAAAAGGTAAATCTAATTAGGACTGACTTTATGTTGATAAGTGTTTAACTCTAATTTCAGCCTTAGAATAACAAAAAAGGAATACCAATTCTGAGCAAAACTGTAACATATGCCCTATGCACTCCTGCATAGTTTTCTTCAGAACTCTTTCCTCCAGATTGTTCCTCCTCCC
This sequence comes from Pan troglodytes, assembly GCF_028858775.2. NCBI lineage: Eukaryota > Metazoa > Chordata > Mammalia > Primates > Hominidae > Pan > Pan troglodytes. Next base: position 47,240,236 of record NC_086015.1, read on the forward strand.
CTCCTTCACTCTTATCTATCCCCAAGCCAGCCCTTCTCCAGCAAGACTGGGCTTCCTGGACCTTTCCTGACCAATCCTTCCTTTCAAAATTTACCTGACCAGGCCAGGCACGGTGGCTCACTCCTGTAATCCCACCACTTTGAGAGGCTGAGGTGGGAGGATTGCTTGAGCCCAGGAATTCAAGACCAGCCTGGGCAACATAGCAACACCCCATCTCAAAAATAAATAAATAAATAAAAATAAAAAATAAAAAAATTTACCTGATCGATGTTCCATTCACCTAGGCCAGGTGGATAAACATCTTCTAACTGGAATTGGCTCCATATTTTATTTCTATTAAAGGAGTATATTTTTAACATAAGGCATTCAATGTCTTAGCTTTAAGCAGTAAGATTGGGGAAATTTCAGTCATATTGGCAAAGCTAGCAAATATTTGGACAGCAGTAAAACCAATTGCTGTCTCTTAAATAGACCCTACATACTTATTTCAATAAAGAATGATAAAGGCCAGGTGTGGTGGCTCACGCCTGTAATCCCAACATTTTGGAAGACCAACGTGGGTAAACCACTTAGGCCTAGGAGTTTGAGACCAGCCTGGGCAACATGGCAAAACTGCATCCCTAAAAAAGAAAAAATTAGCTGAGCACAGTGGTGCATGCCTATAGTCCCAGCTACTCAGGAGGCTGAAGTGGGAGGATCACCTGAGCCCAGGGAGGTGGAGGCTACAGTGAGCTGTGACCACACCACTGCACTCCAGCCTGGTAACAGAGTGTCTCAAAAATCATAATAATAATAATTATTATTATACAATAATGCCACTTTGGAAAACAGCTTGACATTTCCTCAAAATGTTAAATGTACAATTACCATATGACTTAGAAATTCTATTCCTCAGTATACACTCAAGAGAACTGAAAATATACACTAAAAAAAGTATATGAATGTTCATAGCCACATTATTCATAATAGCCAGAAAGTGAAAACAACCCTAGTCAAATGTCCATCAGCTAGTAAATGAATACACAAAATGTGATTTATCCAGACAATGGAATATTATTTAGCCATAGAGGAGTGAAATACCAGTACATACAACATAGACAAATCCTGAAAACATTACACAAAGTGAAAGAAACCAGGCACAAAAGATTATATATTGTATAATTCCATTTATATGAAATGTCCAAAATAGGTAAATCCATAGAGACAAAAAGTAGATAAGTAGTTGACAGAGGTTGATGTAAGGAGGAAATGTGGAGTGACTGCTAATGGGTATAGGATTCTTTTTGTGGGTGTGTTGAAAATATTCTTAAATTGAATAGCTGTGATGGCTGCACAATTCTGTGAACATAGTAAAAACCACTGAATTACACACTTTAAAAGGGTGAATTATATCAATAAAGCTATTTTTAAAAAAATAGATGTACACTAAATATGTGTTAGATAATATCCTTTTGTCATAGTCAATATAAATAACTTTACCACATTAAAAAAAAAACTAAGAATTTCAGGTTAATTTTGATAGGATTATGGTTAGAATAAATGAGCTGTAAAAAGACATTTATTTCATCAGTGTCTTTTTGAAACATTAATTTGACACCAATTAATTGAGTACTTTACTTAATACTCCTTAAATAAAAATACATATTTTAATACCAATTGCAGGGCAACTTTGATTAGATTCTGCTTTAAACAAATTAAATATAAAAATACACTTGGAAATTTTTAGGAAAAAACATCTAATATCATACTTAATGGGGAAACCTGAAACTTTGTCACCAAGACCAGGAACATGGCAAGAATGTTCCCTCTTAGCACTTCTTTTCAACATTGTACTGGAAGTATTAGCTAATGCAATAAGATAAGAAAAGGAAATAAAAGTATACAGATTAGGAAGAAATAAAATGGTCTTTGTTTGCAGATGGCACGATTGTCTATGAATTGGCCAAAAAACTTCTGGAACTAATAATTCCTGGGAGGGGATTACCCTGTAAGCTCTCATAAGAACCCTCCATGTGCAGCCACATCAGAGAAAACTCAGGGGCACAGCATAATCTAGTGGAGGGCATTTGGCTCCTATGTTATGTGAAAGATACCCCTCACTGTCCCCATGTGCCCTCTTAGGGGACAAGGAAACTGAATTGAGAGACATTGGATCTGCCAAGGGACCTTGGTGAGAGGTAGTGTGGCCCCAGAGCAGAGGATATGGGGGCAGAAACTCAGAAGGGTCTGTAGTGCCAGCAGAAGCCATGGTGGACCAAGTCAGCCTGAGAGAGGCCAGTCTGTGAGTTACACCAGCAGCAGAAGACAGCAGGAACACCAGGAGGGCACCTAGACCCATGGTCACCACCCATGCAGCAATCCCAGCCAGCTGTTCCACAGCAGAGACTAGCAAGGAACTGATAGACCTTACATCTACCTAAGAACCCCAACTTCCCTCTAACATCATAGGGTCATGGCAAAAATAGCCATCTCCCTTATACTTACATGTCACCTTAGAGAAGCAGAGGTGGAAGTGGAGCATTGTCCTGAAAAGATCTAGAAAGACCGTTTAAATGACTGGATCTAATCAAGCACATTGGACCTAACCAAATAGAGTTACTCCTACCCCGCCAAGCCCCTCCCCCATTACAGGGTGGGCTCTGATGAGGAAGATTAGACCAATTTGGGAAAAACGAAGGAGCTACATTTTCTTTGCTCATCTGAATGTAATATGAGAAGATCTGAATCATCTATAGACAAATTGTTCTACAGAACACCCTTCTCCCAAGATGCTCATGTGGCAAGGGTCCCATGGCCAAATAAATCTGGGAACACCTGCATCCTGAATGCCCCTCCTGGAACTGCACAGCACACCCTGGCATATTAAAGGGTCTGAATGATCCATGGTGAAAAGCTTGCTGAATTTGTGTTTAACCTACCACCATGCTTGGCCCTGTAGCCTTCCTTCACATAACTCCTGTTAACGTTCTAAAGAACTCATGCTCTGGGGAATACACTTGGAAACCTTGGCTAATTGAAAAGAAAGCTATGCAAAGCTGAGTCATGGATCTAGCAGGCAGGGGAGTTACCCCCACTTACCTCCTCACAGAAGAAATGAAGCATTCCCCCAACCAGAGATTCTCCATCCCTAGGTGGCTCAGGCACACGATGCAGACACTTTCCAGCATTTCTGGCCCCTTTCCATCATTTTGGGCACATCTGTGTGATTACAATCATATTCTTCACACAAGACTTTATTCTAGCTGATTCACGGTTTTCACTTTGCTGCCAGAAATGAGTTGTTACGATGCACACACATTTTTGGTTTCCTACGCAAACCATTTACTGAAGTGGAGAAAGCGCTAGACTAAAGAATCCAGAAAAACCTGGATTTGAGGTTCTCCCTACCCATTAGTAGATTACCAGCCCCAATTTGAGGATCGACAAACCATCAAAGGCAAATGGAAGCAGAGTCTTGGGCCCTTCACTAAAGTCCTACCACAACAGGATGTGGGCTTCACACTTTCCTTGGTTATCTCTGAAGATCACTCCAGTGACCTCCTTGCCATCTCAACCATCCCTTCTCAGCCTCATTTTGTACTTGCCCCTCAGATCATAAGACCAATGCAGCCCTGAATTGTATGAAGGGTGTTTCTGACCCTTGATTCAGGACCTTCTAGGGGCGAATGTCTCCAACTCCCATCCTCTTCCCCTTAGCTACTGGCACAGAGCTTCTTCCTTCTCTCTTGCTGTGGTCTGATGGCTTGAAGAGAACCACAAAGCTGACACAGGACAGACTATAGTCTTGGACACCCTGCAGAACCTTGTTTCATTCCATAATGAGATTAATAAAAGCTGTCTGTTTTATCTGCTTTACAGAGCTGTTGTGAGGATCAAAAAAATGAAAGTCTACCCAAGTCTGAGGTTTGCTATAAAGCCCATTATAAGTGTTCCTTGTTATTATCTATTTTTATACAATTGAATGTTTAATGTTAGACAGTATCCTTAGTGACTCTTCAAACAGCCCAATGTTATTTCCTTTCTCATAAAAAATGAGGATTAATGCAATATGTTTCCACCCAGAAAAATCTTAACTAAGAGGAGGGGTAGCAATCAGTGTCCTCAAATATATCCATGAAATGGTCCTGTAAAGAGGATTCCCAGGCCCATATAAATGGATATGTGGCTCCTAGACCATGTTCCTGCTCTGGTCATTAGCTACAGATCTGGCTTTTGCTCATTTGGGAACTGCTGACATTGACTTTTCATTGGTTTTGATTTTTTCTTGGCCTTCATTACTTCCTTTCTTTCTTCCTCCCTCCCTGGCTTCCTAAACTTTTGTGATGTTCAAACTTTTGGCACAAAGGACTGCTGATGTACCTTTTGTACAACAAGCTGTCATGCTTTACTTTTATAAGAAGATACAATCAAATGTTGTTTTTTAAAGCTTCTAGGAACTTTTTGAGAACAGATTTTGTCCAGTTCTGTTCATATTTTGAACAGAAACAGTTCAGGTCTTCCTACTTCCCCACCTACTGGTGGAACACCCACTCCAGGTTCAAGTGTCAACAAAACCATCAAGGGCAAATGGAAGCTGAGGCTTGGATCCTTCACCAAAAATGTCTGTCAACAGAATGCAGGATCAGATATTGGGCACCAGTTATATTTCTTGTGGTGCCACCAAAACTCCCAACCTAAAATCATCTTGGGAGAGTGGAAGTTGGGGCCAAAACCCTGGAGAACTGCTATTAAAGCACTGCGGGTGAAAGGGATCCCTTTTAATACCCCCAAGAAACTTCCCTCTTGATTAGTTCTGGGCCAAATAAATCATAGCTGTATTGAACTTTCAACTGAATGGGATCCCTTTTAATACCCCCAAGAAACTTCCCTCTTGATTAGTTCTGGGCCAAATAAATCATAGCTGTATTGAACTTTCACCTGAATCAATTTCCTCATGCGAGCCTCTCAATCCTCAGAGAGACATCAACCAACAGAAACGATTCCAGGATGGGGCCAAGCTATTAATAGGTCTTCAGCACGTTGGCAGATGAGGAGCTCTCTAAGGTGGAATCAGAGGCTGAACTAGATCTGCAAACCTCCATAGTTCCTAATATTTGGTCACCTTCTTGTCCCTGCGTTATAATAAGATTTAGATTCAATTTGTCAAAGCCTGTCATTTAGTCCACCTTGGAATTTTCATCTGCAGAACATAGGCAATCACAAATCTTCACCTCCCTCCTTTCCAAGAGGTGAGATTTTGAAATCCTGGTCAATTCACATGTGTGGTAAGTGCTCAGGTGTAATAACAATCATCTGCCTTTAGATCCATTCTCTCACTAAAACCTCACTAAATGCCAGGAGGCTAAGGCAAGTACTACCAGAGTCCCTTTTTATAGTTGAAGCAACTGAGATTCAGAGAGTTGGAGGGGGTTTCTCCAAGGTCCTACTGTTGGTAAACAACAGAGCTACATCTCAGCCCTACATGTGTCTAAGTCTTATGCAGTTTCTTTGCATTCAGAGGGTTCTTAACCTAGAGTTGTTGGGCTGGCCTCAGGAGATTGCCTAAAAGAATATATATGTATAGCACATGCATTTTTCTACAAAGGGAGTCCAGAGCTGTCCTGGAATTTTCAGAGATGCAAGACTAAAACATTGTTAAGAACTTTCGGCCTGCTTCATCTGGCATAGAGTATGCATTCAACATTTGTATGCTGAATTGAGGATTCATTGTGAGGGAGCAACAGGAAGATGTGGGTCTCGGGGGATAACACTATTTATTCAGAAGAGACCCAGTGGAGAATGACCCCCAGGCCGCAGCAGCTGAGGTTCTGGCCGTGGTTACCTAGAGAGCACGTGCAGTGTGCTATGGGTAAATTGGTGGACGGCTAGGCAAATTTTATGATGGATATTTAGTCTGAAACCCAGGACCAATCCAATTCACTTGGAGAGGACACATCACTGTAGAAGTCTATAGAAAGAACCCTGTCGAAAGAGAGAAATTTCTTGCCCCCTTCTGTACTTGGAGTGTAATGACGAGTTTAGGGGCTCCTGAGTCTTCCCTGGATGAAGAGACCCTCTGGTGCTTTTTAAGAAGCAAAGAAACAAAACCTTCCTGGGGAGATACCCTTCACTGGCTGTCCAAGCCTCATCCCAGAGTGAGATAAAGGGGAAGGTTGAACCTCTTGGCCTTATGCAGAGAAGATAAATGAATATGAGGCTTTGGCAATAGAGCTGGAACAAATGTGTCGATCAAAGAGGATCATTGTCAAGCCAGTTTTCATCTCAGCAACTGGACTAGCATTAGAGACACTCATTTGAACACCTTAAAGAGCTCGACATGTATGATGGTGTGGCATCCCATCAGAGACGTGAAGTACAATCAGGACATTTTTATCCTAATGACAGAATATTATGTCCTCCCCTCTTGGTTAACAGGACACATGCTGCTAGAATGTGTAAAATCTGATTCACTTGGGCAGTAAGAAACAAGCATAACAACCCCAAGTCAGGCTGCTAGTTTTGGATGGTTTGGGTCTTTGTGTTTGACAGGATGTGTTTAGAGGAGAGATTTCCGTAGCCACTGAAGCACAGAGAAACCTGGTGCCCAAAGAAGAATGAGAGGAAGCAAGAGCTGTGTGTGTCTCATGGTAAACAATGAGGCCGGAAGCATCCGTCTGGAATGCAGTCAAAAACAAAAAACCCTGGCCACTCAGATGCTGGAGCACCAATGCATCTTTTTGGCAAAACTTTGACAGATGTCAGATATTAAAGAATGCATGTGTGGAAATGAGTTATATGGGGAGAAGTTAGGAACAAGAATTATTAGTAACCAAATAGTGTATGTTTGTGCATGAAAGGTGGGGAGGGCGTCAAAAAGAAGCCCAGAGTCTGTTGCTGGAAATATCCTAAGTTTAAAATTCAGCCCACAATCCATCTCAGTCCCTTTCAGTAGAGTCCTGGCACTGGACTTGGCTCCTGGCAGCTCTTTGGGGGACCCCAAGAATAATAGCATGGGAAGAAATTTATGACATGTTTCAAGATCGTTGAATGCTTCTTAATCAAGTTATAGTGAGGAGGAGAGGTTCAAGCAGCAGTACTGGCATTATTTTAATTCACCAAGTGGGAAATTATTGAAGCATATTTTATATAATTAGGGTCAAGAACGGATTTGGTGTCATTTAAGGCAAATGTCCTGAACACAAAGCCGATTCAGCTGGCATGATTTCTAGCCTTGAGAACAGCAAGTCTGGCAACAATTAATCAGGCCAGAGGAAACAGTACAGAGACCACTGTTTGGCCACCCTCTGCACAAACCAGGGCAAGGAATTATGGAACTCCAGCAGCTAGCAATAGAAAGGGCCCTCTGGAATACAGCAAAATGTTGTAGGTAATGGCTTGTGTCCGGAACATCTCAGGAAGTTTTATGAATGTTAATTTAATTGTGCAATAGGCAAGGAAAGTCAGTAGTCCTTGTTTTACAAGTGCTAAGCATGCTAAGAGCTAGGTCTCCTTAGGGCTCACCAGGTGTCCTGGAGTGAATTGTCCTGGGGGTGAATTGCTGAGAGATCAAAACGAAAAAAGAAAGAAAGAAAGCAAAAAAGAAACCAACATTATTAACAACACAGCTGATGAGCAGAAACAGGACTTGGAGCAGAACCATGATGCTTAGCACAGATGCATCCATTCAGGACCAAAAAATGTCCTGAGCCTCAAAGCTGTCAAGCTGTGTGCAAGAAAGAATGACAATGAACCCCCCCAAGCAGCCTCATGGCATTCTTGGACTATAAGCCTCTGAGGAGACTGGCTCCCAGCATGCGGAAGTCTGAGGTTCATGTGTGGTAACAGCTTGCTAGTGGATGCTATGGAGCCAGAGCCAAAAGACACACATGCCACTCACTGTTTATTGCTTTGCTTTTCCCCTTTGGCCACTCCCTGTAGATGCCTCGGGGATAAGACCAGCAGACTTGTCTCCAGGCATATTCCAAGGAGAATGTTGGGAAGCAGAGCACCAAGTTCTATTACATACAACAGAGCAGATAAACAGATGAATGGAGAAGGGAAACCTCATAGACACAGGTGACATAGTGTAAGAAGACTCACAATTTCAATGACTCAGACAAGATGGAAGTTGCTTCTCTCTCAGGTAACAACCTGGACATAAATAGTCTTGGGGAAGTATAATGGCTTTATGGTGAAGGGACCCAGACTCCTTCAATCTTGTTTCTCCTCTGTGCCTAGGGCATTGCCCTCATCTAAATGGTCCAAGATAACACATGACCATCATGGCCACATTCCAATAGGAAAGGAGAAGGAGAGGGCACTCCTGTATCTGGTATGAGAACAACCTGGAAGTTGTACACATCACTTCTACTCACATCCCATTGGTTAGGAAATAGTCATCTGATCACACCCAACTGTAGAGGAGGCTGGGAAATGTAATCTCTTTTTTTTTTTCTGGGTAGCCAAGTGCTTAGCTAAGAATTATATTTCTATGAGAGCAGGAGAGAGGCAGTCTGAAGGAGCAAAGTGTGATGGCAGCCAAGTCTTTGGCTGTCTGTTGGAAGTCTCCCACCCCACACTCCTTCATCAGTTACTCCTCCCTTTCCTCCCTCTGGTACCCAACACTCCCTTTCCTGCGCTCCACACAGCGCCTCCAGGCCTGCTCTTTGCCAGTACTCTGCTACCCAGATTCCATGATCCTGCTAGCACTCACTTCTTATCCTGCGCTTTTCACATTCTCTTTTTCCCTCAGATCAAAGAAACTTAAAAATAAGGAAGAAAATGTTGCAACTTGCATGAATATCTGGGGAACACTTTTGCCTGGTTATAACTCCTTGTATTAATTATCTTGACACTTTAAACCATCACCTCCCTAAATGCAATGGGAGCCTTCTGTTCATAGAAAGTGGCTCTAGCATTTTTCTGTACTATGTGTGCTCAAAAACATCAAAGATATAATTTCAAACACACAAGTCAAGATTCACTTTGCCCTGGGTAATGGTGATACATACATATATATATGTATGTATGACTAAATATGCAAATATATGTATATATGTGTAGATGACTAAATATGCAAATATGTACATATGAGACTAAATATGCAAATGAACAATGACCAGACCATATATGACAATAGAATTCAGACTCACATAAGAAGCCCAGAAAGCCAAATCACAGTCTCTGAAGCAATTGGCACAGGTCAGGACTTGGTCAATGACTGCCAGCTTCCCTACATTTGGGCCCTACTCTTCCAACTCAGAACCAAACAGAAAAAAACAAATATGATGCCCTAACAATCACATAGGATGCCCCCCCCCCTTGTTGTTAGCCCACCTCCAGCTTCCCCCATGCTATCAGCCTCCAATCAGGGCACACCTGAAGTCTTCCCATTTTTCTGCCATAAAGTTTTCCCACTCCTGCTTGCCTTTGAGTCCCTGCCAATGAGAAGTGATGACGCTGATTCCCTTGCTATAGCAAGTTCTGAATAAATAACCTCTTATTTTCATTTGGGTGGTCTTTGTCTATTTTCACCCTTGCAAAAAACTCACTGAGCTGAATATTTAAGATCAATGCTCTTTATACTAATTACTGTATATATCTCATCCATCAGAAATATCTTGGAACCTGCCTGGTGAGGTGATGTGCACCTGTAATCCCAGCTACTTGGGAGGCTGAGGCAAGAGGATTGCTTGAGCCCAAGAGTTTGAGACCAACCTGGGCAACATAGCAAGACCCATCTCTAAAAAAAATATTAAAATCTTTATTTTGCTCAGCTGTCTGATGAAGAAGTTAATAATAAGGACTAGTAAAGGAAAAGTAAAGTCAATGGTAAGATAAAGTAAGTACTGCCAGTTTCCATAGGCAGCGACAGAACTAACAACTTCTCATCGCCTGTTCATTTGAAATGTCAAAAGCAGACTTAGGGATGTCTCCTTCATTTTATGGAGACACTATACTCACTGTGTTGAAAAGGAAGATTAGAATAAAACATCCAGAGAAATTGTGTGTCCAGAGTTTCTGGGGCACTGTTCCATTCCCTAGCATCTGCATGGGGGGGTTAAGGGAGAGACAGCCCAGGATATAGCTGACCCTAAGTATTCAAACTTTACCAACAAACCCATATACACAGCATGTTTTTTGCTCCCTACCTCTACCCTAGTGACGCAGCTCTCTGTAGGAATCCATTTCATCTTAATATATAACTTATGCTGGCCAATGCCTCCCTGAGACCCACCATAAGGATGGCAGAACCATCTTTCATCCCCTAAACCAGCTCCCCAGGAGACCTCAGAGCACAATAAGGAATGTTCTTCAGTGCTCTCCAAATGGGCAGTAGAGCACAGCTTGCATATTAAACCCAGACAATTAGAATATAAAGAACTCCCCTACCAACAAACTGACTTTTTAAATATATATATATTTAAGAATGTAATTATGATTTAAGAATTTATTAATTATAAATTTATATATGTATATATAAGAATTTAATTATATGTAGTTCTAGAAACAAAGTGGAACTTTCCCCCATTGTTTTGGCTGAGATTCTGACATAAATTTTAATGCATTAAATATTCAAAAAAATCAAATATAAAAAGAGTGACACCTAGGATTAGGGTTGAGCATCACTAAAGTCACAGAGTCAACAATGCTATTTGTTACAATAACACAGGCCTGTTCTTCCAAATTCCAAAGCTGAATGTCAAATGTAAAGGACAAGCTCTTCAGTTTGTACTCCAGCATGAGTGGAGAAATGTGAGTAGAATCTACCAAAATAAAACATTATATATTGACGACTGACACCAAGCAAAAGATCCCTGGGGATCCTAACTCATGGTTTTCACCAGGGACATAAAAAGATAATAAATGAAGGGAAAGATAGCTAACAACAGATGGTAGGTGTGAGAGTCAACTTAGCAATGCTAATTCGTTACAAAGCAGCAGAGACAGGACGTTAAATATGAATGCCAGGAACAAACTGATTATACCCAAGTCCTGCATGCAGCATAGGCTTCTCACCTTCCAGACAGAACATTACCTGTTACATGTTACCGAGCCCTTCCATGCTTTCTTAATTAATCCCCTGAAGCTCTGGGAGGGAGTTCTAATATTTCTTTCAGTTAGAACTGTCTACAGATGTCCTTATTCTGGCACCAAATGTGGTGGTAGGAAAACCCCAACCACCACCTCTTCCCTGACGCTATCTCAGCATTCTCCCTGCCCAGGACCCACTGACAGGGATTCTCGCCACTGAGGCCCTTAGCCCTCCTTGCTGCTCATATCCATCCCTTTCTCTCCCGTTTCTCCTGCCTTCCACTGACCAGGCTTTTGAGTAGGCTCTGCTGGACCCTTGTCCTGGCCCCTGAGTGGGTAGCCTTGTGACCCAGTCTCTCTCTGCTCCTGCTGACAACCTTATAGCTGTTCCCCATTGCCTTCCAAACTAAACCACATTCTGACAACCCTGCCTGACATTCTAAGTCCTCCTCCTTCCAGCTCAGCCCTTAACCTGACTTCCCTGACAATCCTTCAGACACCCTCTTGTCTAGCCTTATTCTTTCTGGCCAATATTGCTTTTTTTCTCTTCTTTATAAAAAAATATTTTTTTGTTATGAGATATCAAAATTCCTTTTAGGATGTAGAAAGCCACAAGAGAACAACATTCCTACTCTAGTCATGTGAAAATCTAGATAATCTACAAAATCATAAATTTTCTTGGACCCATTAGAGAGCTAAGATCACAAAGAAACCCAAGTGAACTAAATTCCAAAGATGACAAACCCCTTCAAGGAGATATGAGACACAAGAATTGTTTCCCCTTTGACAGATTGTGGAAGGAAGAGGTAGCTGTGGGCCAGTACAAGACATAAACATATAAAAGTACATAGAACAGGTCTACAAAGCTTCATGAATTATTGGAGATCAAATACCTGTATAATCACCACCCAGGTCAGGAGACACCTCCCAGTATTCCTCCTCCTTCTGCCTGGTCTTTATGGTAAAGATGCCTTGCTTCTCTTTAACCCTTTTACTGCTAAATGTGAGTCTCTAATCACTACAGTGCAGTTTGTCTTCTTTAAAACTTTATAAAATGGAATCCTACAATCAATAGATCCTCTTCAGCAACTGGCATCTTTCACTCAACATTGTGTGTGTGAAGTCCCACCATGTTGCACAGAGCTATAATTTAAGCCCGTTCATCTTTGCTTCTGACTTCTCCCTCCTAAAATGTCTGTCCCCACCATCCCAGGCAATCCCAATATCCACCTACCAAATTATCACCCATCCTGGATTCAATGCAAATGCTCCTCTTCCTCCAAGGCCTCCATATAACCCCTTGGAAGCTGCAATACCTGCATGTAGCTCCTCCACTTGGAATGTCTCTTGTACTCTACCTCTTTGCCATTTTGTTGCTCTGCACGATGGTTAATTGTGTGTGTTTTAACATGTAGAGTGTGTCCTCCAAACCAAACATCTGGACTATTTTATTTATGTGGGATCCTGCAGAGTGCTTAGCACTGTTCAATGAATTCAATAAATGAATGTTTAACAATGTTCAATGAATTGCTTAGCAATGTTCAATGAATTCAATAAATGAATGTGTCTACTTACCAAACTCTGCCTGCATGACACAAAAGTATCATGGACTTCAGTAGGCCAGAGCCTGGCAGTCCCTGGAAGTTTTTCTTCTTATTAATGTTTGAATGTCTCATGTGGTCCTGTAGATGGTGGAGTGTCAGGGACTAGAAGTAAGACTGCAGCTTGATCTTGGAATTGCTTTGGGAACTAATTCCTCAATTCAAACTATTTCCATTTTATCTGCCTCTTTCTCAGAGGAGTGACATGCAGAACATCGTCTGGCTTTTTGAGCTTCCTTATTTGGATTTTGGGCAAACAGGCATTTCCTTTTTGGCTCTCTCAGATTAAACAAGTTGGTATATTATTTCAGTTTGAATGAAAACAGAGCAATGTCTCTGACATTTGCATTTTGAAAAATGGAAACTGTAGAGACGATCTTAGTGCATCTTGGGTGACCCATGGCAGGGAAAGAAGTGGTTGAGAAATCCTAGCAAACCTGCCTCTTTGCTCTGGAAAGGGACCTGAGGTTGTAGAGGGAAATGTGGGAAGCAGAGCAGCTGAACAGGACCCCAAAGCACCAGGTCCCATGACAATAACCACGAGGACTGAGGCTCTTGCCTGCACCTTAAGGGGCCCCGTTGCCTGGTAGGAACACTGCATAGGATGTGAGTCCTTGATCTCTATTATTATTTGCACTCTATGGAGTCTGGAAGTTGAAAACAAGTGTAAGCTGGGAGCAGGAGGAACAACACTTCTCCCTCAAAAAGGCAAACAAAACAAAAGAACAGTGATTACCAAACTATTAACAGTGGCTGCTACTGGCAGATGAACTTATGGTGGGGAGTAAAGGGAGGTGTTCTTCTTTCTGTATTGTTCCTTTTGGAATTTTTTGTAATTCTTTAGAAATATCAAAATATTTTATAAATGAAACACAGGGACAAAGTATAATATTGGTCTCTTTGCAAATGTGAAGACATTTACCTCCAGACTCCCCCACCCCCCCTTCAGTTTCCCATACCCCATCCCAGACAGGTATCAAATGCCTTCCTCCCACTGGCAGCTTCCCTCTGGTTGGCTATCTTCCTCCCTTTTCCTCCCCTCTTTGCAGTCCTCTGCAAGAAACCCCTGGCTTGCCAGGCCTGGGAGATAAAGCTCTTATCCTCCCCAGACTTGCTGATATGGTTTGGATGTTTGTCCCCTCCAAATCTCATGTTGAAATGTGATACCCAATGTTGGGGATGGGACCTGATAGGAGGTGCTTGGGTCATGGGGGTGGATTCCTCATGAATGACTTGGTGCCCTCCTCGAGATAATGAGTTCTCATTCTGAGTTCATGTGACATCTGGTTATTTGAAAAGAGTATGGCTCCTCTTCCCTCTCTCTTGTGTTCCCAAGCTCACCATGTGGCACACCTGCTCCCCCTTTACCATCCACCATGAGTAAAACTTTCCCAGGCATCACCAGAAGCTGAGCAGATGCTGGTGCCATGCTTTTACAGCTTACAGAACCGTGAGCCAAATAAACCTCTTTTATTTATAAATTACCCAGCCTTGGGTATTCCTTTACAGCAACACAAAAGGACTTGCACAATTGCCCACACCATATTCCATTCCTTCAGCTGGTAGCCTGCCTCAGCTGGCTTATGTTTGATCAATTAACTCATAATGAAGTATTAATGCCCAGACTAATGCCTAAATTTCCCACACCAAGAAACATTTTCTAAGAGTTACATACATGTTCCACCATTTTATCTAATAATCCCATTTCTTGAAATAAATATATTCCAAAGAAATCATCAAAAGAGTGTGTAGTGGATTCTCTTGATGCCCCACTAGCCCCTCTCTGCTGAGAGTGTTAGCTGCAAACAGTGCTCAGCTGATCCCTTCTCTGGAGGAAGTTACATGCACTTCCCAACTACCCACAATGGGCAGCCCATAGCTGATGACTGACTAAAGTTCTTCTGCCTCAAGGTAGGATCAACTTTGGTGCAATTCAAGTCCAGAGCTCCACATGTGGACAGGCCAAAGCCACCTCCAGCTGAGACCCCATCCTTCTGTAGCTCCTTCCCTGCCCCAGCCTGCTTCCCGCTCCCGTCCTTCTCTGCCCCTGCCTCAATAAATCACATGCACCTGAATCCTTCTCAGGCTCTACGTGTGGACAACCTTATCTAAGACACAGGGAAACATTAGACTCATGAAAAAGGTTTATTACAGAGTAATAGAAATAGAGAAAAACTAAGCAGACATTGATAAGAGAGATTGCCTTGAAAGGGCGGAACTGGGGTAGGAGACTGTTGCTTTTCACCATAAGCTTCCTCTCCCCTCTGACTTTAATTCCTCACCAGGTGTTTGTATTACTATGATTAAAATATTTTAAATTTAAAAATAAAAAACACCCACGCCTCTTCCAAATGAAGTGATGCTCCTGCATTTAACGGCTTTAATTTTGGAAAGTAAATCCAGAAAATTCAATAAGTTCCATTGGGCCTACAACAAAATCTATATTCCGGGAGAATTTTATCTCTATATATGTATATTATTTTCTGCTGGAACTGAAAGTAACCAAATCCCAAATCACGATAGAGTGAAAAAAAAAAATGGAGCCCCAACTATTTGTTACTAAACCACAGGACATTTCAATTATCTTAAACTACCCAGTGTTGATACCCAGGGTTGAATCTAAAACCCTAATGTGGTTTTAGATTAAATGAAGAGGAAGGAGAATTTGAGGAACAGGATAGACAGCTAAGCAGAAACTCTGAAAGGCATTGGCCCTAGCAGGACTGACCCAAAAGGACAGCAGCTCCTGCCTCTGTGGGGGTAAGGCTCTTTGGGGAGGAGGGCCGGTCCTCACTGTGGTGGAGAGGGGACATGGAGGTAGAGAGCTGAGCTTGACCAGGTGACTGAGTTGGCCTCATTGAGGTGTGAGGCAGGAGTGCCAGCTGCAAGAAGCATGGGGGAAGGATATGGCCCACAGGCATCCATG
The DNA here is from genome assembly GCF_028858775.2 of Pan troglodytes. NCBI lineage: Eukaryota > Metazoa > Chordata > Mammalia > Primates > Hominidae > Pan > Pan troglodytes. Next base: position 47,255,776 of record NC_086015.1, read on the forward strand.
CAACAGCTGCTGGTGCCCCCTCTGTGCCAGGCACTGTGAGGGGGCTGGGGACACTGGAGAGCAATGAGGAGAAGTAGACAGTAACAGTCAAGGACATTTGATTGCAGGCAGCAGAAACAGATTTTGTTTAACAGCAGCAAAACTGAGCTTATTGAAAGGATGATGAGCCACAAAAGTACAAGAAAGTTGTAGAACCAACTTGGAAACAGGCATGAAAGAAGGCAGTTCAAGGTGGAGGGGCTAAGAAGAAGGAACCACAGGAATGGTCTGAGGGCAGTTGTAGTCAGTGTTAACAGCATGAAAGGCCGGCAGCCATTTCTTCCATCTGGTATGTTCCAGAAGAAAGCATCGCAGTGGCTAATCATAGGCTACACATCTGTCCTTGGCTGTGTGGGGATGATCAAAGGAGGAGTCAGCCTCCTACATTTGTGACTGGTGGGGCTCTATTGGAGTTACTGTCCTAAAAAGACCACATACCATGGTGGATTCCCCACAAGGAAATTGAGGTGCTGAGAATGTGAATGAAAAGACTTTCTGGGGGAGCTGAGATCTAAGCTGTGATGTGAAGGATCAGTGTGAGCTGACCCAGCAGAGGGGAGCAGGCAGCCGAGGAATGATTTGGGCAGAGCACACTGCCAGTGGCTGGATGCTGGAGAGCCTGGAGCAGTTTTGGAGATGGTAAAGACTGTATTTCCCCATTTTACATGGTTCCTTATTCTTATAGGAGTGATTCAGTTGATGGTGCAACCTCAGGTAATGATGCAACTTCAGCTAATGAGGCCTGGGATTGGGGGACATCAGCGTCTCCTTGGGCTGGATGCATAGCATGAGTTGAGTATGGCAGGAGAAGGGCCTGAAGAGGTCAGCAAGGCCACTCATGAAGGGTGCTCAGCGTTAAGCAGCTCCAGGAGGAGAGAAATTGAAAGAATCCTTCCTGCAGTGGGTAGAAGATTGCAGAGCTAGAGGCAGGCTGAGAGTGAGAGGCTGTTGCTGTAATCTGTTATAGCAGAGACAAGAGCTGAAGGTGCAGGACACCAAGGGCAGTGAGCAGCAAGCAATGGCAGGCTTTGTCATAGCATAAAAGGGGTCCCCAAGAACAGTCTCTGCATGTACACAAAGTTGCAAAGCCTCTGGGTTTCCTGTTGACATTCTAGCCACAATTAGGACACCCAGGGTTAGGTCAGGTCACAGGTTCAGAATGGATCTTAAAGGTGGAAGGACTGGGTTTCAGACTCATGTCTGCCACTTTCCTGCTGGGTGGCCCTGGAGACAACACTTCATCTCTCTGGGTCATGGAGAATAGTTTCCCCATGTGGTTTGACTCCTCAGTATCTGCTCCCTCTTTGTCTAGTAAGACCTTTGATTTTTGTTTGGGGATCTGCCCTGTCTTCATTCTCCAGGAGTGGAGCTTATCCCATGGGCAACAATGATTGGTTCTGGGATGGCCACACACCCTAAGCCAGTCCAATAAGAATGAATCTTGGGAATTTCTGTGGACGCCCTGAGATTTTTACTCTTTCCTACTGAGCTCAACCCTGAAGTTAGTCATTCTGCAGCCATCTAGCCTTCAACATGGAGAGAGCCACAACATGGAGTTCAAGAATGGCAGAGCTGAGAGACCAAGAGAAAATGAGTCCTGGTGGTACTCTCAGCCCTGGAGCAATCTAGACCTGAAGTCAGAAAAATACTCCTGATTTTTTCAGTGCTTGTGACTTCCTGTACAAGTTGCTGAGATTATCCAATAAAACAATAGAAATAAACAAGCTCTACAGTGCCAAGCTCTCAAATCATTACCTTGACACCAAGGCCAGTTTGGCTGGTGATGTTTTTCAGAGGAAGTAGGTCTTCTGAAGCAACTGCCCCTGTGGGCAGTGTGTTCATTTGTTAAGGACATACTCAGACATATGCATGTTGGCCTGCTGCAGTTGGCAGTGAGGACACAGGGGCAGGCCCTGCTCACTGAAGTGGGAGCTGCGTGGGAGGGTGCACAGGCAGGTAGTGCCTAGCTCAGCTCTGGGAAAACTGGCAAGTGTGATTTGCCATCTCTGTACCAGCACACCGTGCACTACAACCACCTCTCAAAGAAGTGTTCCTCCAAAGGAAGTGCAATGAAACTTGTGATGCAGCCAGGAAGGACACGGGAGGCCCCAGGAAAGGAGTCTGATCGCAGCAGCATCCAGTGATGGAGACAGCAAGACCTCTGAAGGGGTGGGTTGCCCCTCCACACCTGTGGGTGTTTCTCGTCAGGTGCAACGAGAGACTTGGAAAAGAAAGAGACACAGAGACAAAGTATAGAGAAAGAAAAGGGGGACCCAGGGGACCGGTGTTCAGCATACGGAGGATCCCGCCAGCCTCTGAGTTCCCTTAGTATTTATTGATCATTACTGGGTGTTTCTCGGAGAGGGGGATGTGGCAGGATCATAGGATAATAGTGGAGAGAAGGTCAGCAGGTAAACACGTGAACAAAGGTCTCTGCATCATAAACAAGGTAAAGAATTAAGTGCTGTGCTTTGGATATGTATACACATAAACATCTCAATTTCTTAAAGAGCAGTATTGCTGCCCGCATGTCCCACCTCCACCCCTAAGGTGGTTTTCCCCTATCTCAGTAGATGGAATATACAATCGGGTTTTACACCGAGACATTCCATTGCCCAGGGATGAGCAGGAGACAGATGCCTTCCTCTTGTCTCAACTGCAACGAGGCGTTCCTTCCTCTTTTACTAATCCTCCTCAGCACAGACCCTTTATGGGTGTCGGGCTGGGGGATGGTCAGGTCTTTCCCTTCCCATGAGGCCATATCTCAGGCTATCATATGGGGAGAAACCTTGGACAATACCTGGCTTTCCTAGGCAGTGGTCCCTGCGGCCTTCCGCAGTGTTTTGTGTCCCTGGGTACTTGAGATTAGGGAGTGGTGATGACTCTTAACAAGCATGCTGCCTTCAAGCATTTGTTTAACAAAGTACACCTTGTACAGCCCTTAATCCATTTAACCCTGAATTGACACAGCACATGTTTCAGGGAGCACAGGATTGGGGGTAGGGTTATAGATTAACAGCATCTCAAGGCAGAAGACTTCTTCTTAGTACAGAACAAAATGGAGTCTCCTATGTCTACTTCTTTCTACACAGACACAGTAACAATCTGATCTCTCTTTCTTTTACCCACAACCTCCCCGTTTGGGGTCATAATAAAAGGTGTGGAACTTGGTGTGTGTTTAGGGTAATTGTACCAGCCCCTTCCCAAAGAAGCTCATGTTCTCCTCACAGGATCTCCATCATCATAGTGATCACAGCACTGACAATAGATGCTTCCCTTGCTGAAGTGGCGATAGAGGGTGTCACAGGGCTTTGGCCTGCACTATGCATTTCTCAGTGGCACATAGTGTGCAGGTGTTGGAGCCAGGGGGCTGGGTTTGAATACTGGCAGCTGCGTAAGCATGGAGAAGTGGCTTGACCTCCATGCTTTAGTGTCCTCTCTATAAAGTACAGTTAATAATAGAGTTGGCTTTATGAGTTGTTGTGAGAATTAAATGAATATATCTAGGGAGTTAGGACAGGGCCTGGCCTGTAGTAAGGGCTCTGAGTCTGTGGAGTAAGTATTATAAAGAAACCTGTCTTTAGCTGACTGGCAAGTCTAGGCCTTGAATCAGGGCTTCTGACTCCGGGATCCACTTCTGACTCAGCCGGGAACAGAAGGGTGATGTTCAAAAGCCCCAGGGTGGTTCATGTGGGCACATCCACACCCTCAGAACATAGAAGCCTCCAGCAGAATCCCTGTCAGGTGCTCCCTCTGAGTCAGTGGCACACTGGGCACATTGTCATTAATTATACTCAGAGCAAGGATGTGTCAATGTTCCCATACCCCACTTCTGCAGCTGCAAACAGCTGGGGAAACTGAACAGAAACCCATGGCATTTTTATCAATGTTCATATGCTATTCCTGCCTTCTTAGCCTCCCAACTGCTGACTACTTTGGTATTTAAGGACAATAGGCAACTAGGGATTCAGCTGAACATCTGACCTGACGTTCATGGTGGCAAAACTTGAATCTTCTCCCCTCACCTGGTGTGGGTGAGGTGGTTCTTGGACATGTGACTCCTAGGAGCTGGAGATCCTGGGTCTGGTGAACACACAATGTTTACATAACAAGCTCCAGGACCTACCAGAGATGAAATGAGATTCATCCTACTAGGTGGGATGCCCAGATTCGCTAGTTTATGATATTGAGGGGACTCCTGTCTCCCAAATTGGGCTGGGAGGACATCGGGACTGAGGTGAAACATTGGTCACCCGGAATATTCTCCACTCAGCTTTGCACAAAACAAAGGGGGACAATTCCTCTGTTGTGACCACAGACTCTTTGCTTGGCAGTTTCAATCATCTTCTAACTGATCGCTAGCCTTCTGTTATGCCCCTTCTGATCCATCCTCAAGTGGCCACAAGGAGAACTCTGTGAAATACAAATATGGATATGTCATTTCCTTGCATAAAATTCTCTCACAGTCCCCCTCCTGTGGTCTAGACCAGCACTGTTCCATAGGACTTCCTATGATGGTAGAAATGTCCTATATCTGCTCTGCCCAATAGCCATATTGGACAGCTGGGTGGCTGTATGGCTACTGGACAGAGCAGATATAGAACCCTTACTCACAAGTGGCTACTGAGCACTTGAAATGTGGGTGCTTGTCTGAAGAATGGGATTTTTAATTGTATTTCATTTTAGTCAATTTAAATTGTCACCTTTGGCTACCATATTGAACTGCACAGGTCTAGAGAATAAAATCCGAAGTCTCAGGCACAGCCCAGTTCTCCCTATCTGAGCAGCCTAAATTTTTTGCCAGAATTCATTCAAGTTGGGAATTCCAGCCCTAACAAATGGCTTACAACTCCTTAAACATTGTGCCTACTTCACACCTCCATGCATTTGCATCTGCTGTTCTCTCTGCCTGGAATGTTCTCATACCTTGCCTAAACTCGCAAGCTGCCTGTTTCAACAACCCACTTTCATTAAGTAATAAGTAACTCCAGTGTTACCTCTACTATCAAGGTTTACCAACCACCCCTGCCCATCTCCCCAAATCAGAATTAATCGCACCTTTGCGCATCCAGCACAGACATGCTTAGAGGCCCTTCCAGCACTTATAGCACCGATGTGTCTCCCATCTGCTCCCTCCAAGGGTAAAGGCAGGCTCCTGAAGAGACAGTCCTGTGTCTATTCCCCTTTGGGTTTCCACTGCCTAGGATTGATTTTAATCATATAAAGCAGTCATTGGATGATGGCTGAAGAAATAAAATTATCATAGCAGACATATGTCACAGTATGGGTTGTCTTGCATCCAACTTCCTGCCTTATTCTACCTCTGGGACACCCTGGGACATCTCTTTATGTGTGGCCTTGAGATTTAGGGGAAGTCAAAAAGAAGATCCTCCTCTCACTGCCCTAGTCAATTCTTCCAGGGACTGATGGAACCATGAGAGATGCAGTAATGCCAGGGCAAATATAGCATTTCTGGGCCTTAGCATTTCTGTTGCCCAGTTTGCCAGCAGCTCTAAGATTGGGTCTCCAGTCTCTTGTCAAGCATGCCCTGATGGGCTTCCAAAGATTCCCTGAGATAGTCAGCTACCTCCTGGTAGTTGGCTACCAAGTGACCTTCATCAGCAGTTATGCAGATAAAGATTCCAGGTCAACGGGGTCCTGCAGGAGGGGAGGGTATGTCATCCTGTAAGGAGATTTGATGGATGATGGGGTGAACTACTACAATGCACACAGCTGCAGTCGAAGCTAGAGCAAAAGACCCCCAGCATGCTGGGGAGGACACACCTGAAACTGGAGGGAGGTGAAACTGACGATGCCAGGGGCCTGGCCCATGCCAGCAGGGCAGAGCGCCGTCCACTCCAGCCAGGGTGGCTGGGTTAGCTGGGTGACTACATGCTGGGCCATAGTTTGGGCTGAGGGAAAGAAGGTAGGTTACCTTGGAGGTTCCAAATAATGCTGAAAGATTGTTTTGATAGGAATTGGGAGACCGGGGGTCATGGTGGGGATCTGGGGTCCTATTGGCAAGTATTTTTGGTTGGATTTCTAGTCTCTTAAATAAACATACCTTCAAATACATTGTAAACTGAGAGCTTCGTTCATCTGTTCAACAAAGTTTGTGAAAAGCCTCTTTGTACGAGGGACCATGCATGCCAGCACTCTTTCCCACCTCCAGCCTTTGCCCAAATTGTGTCGTCTTCCTGGGTTGCTCTTTTTGCCTTGTCTTAGCAGCTCCTACCCATTATTCACACTCAGCTTAAATGTCATTTCCCCACAGAAACCTTCCTTGACACCCAGATTAGATCAGCTGGACCAGATTAAGTCTCCTGGTAGCTCACTTTATAGCACTTACCATAGCTGTAGTTGTATAGTTATTCGTGGGGTCATTTGAAGAAAGCCTCTCCTCCTTGCTAGGTGGCAGGCTCCACGAAGGCAGGGATGGTGCCTGTCCTGTTAACAGATACATCCTCAGCACCTCATAGCACAGTGCCTAACACTCAAACATTTGTTGAGTGATGAACAAAGGAGAAATGGTACAGAGGGAAGGAAGGAGGGAAGGAAGGGAGGGAGGGAGGGAGGAAGGAAGGAAAGAAGAAGGAAGGAAGGAAGGAAGGAGAGACAGAGAAAAGAAGGGAAGATTTCAGGGAAGGAAGGAAGGTGAGAGAGAGAGAAAAGAAGGGAAGATTGCTGCATTCCCTCTTGGCCCTCTGTGTGCCCACAGTATGTTACTGTGTGTTACTTGTCCCCACGTATGCTCCTTACTCTTAAAAGAGGAAATAACAAGTGGCCTCTATAGGCCAAGCACTCGAAGCCCTGGGACCCTGCACCCCTGCCAAGCAGGGTACCACTGCTGTGTCTTAGCCATCCTCCTCAACTTCACACCAGGTCCTCTGTAGGGTCCTGGACAAAGACAACTCAAAATAAACTCCCCACTTTCCCAAACTACTGATACAAGGGTGGTAGGTATCCAGTGTTTTATTCTGAAGCTCAAACATCAGATAATATAAAGACAATATTTCCTTATTAGTATTTTGCACATTACACCTGGGGAGAATGAAGACTTATAAAAACTGAGCACTATGTCCACCCAATGTATACCCTGAAGAGGATCCTAGACAACACAAAGGACATAGTAGAAAAATTGGCAAAATCTGAAGAGACTTTGTAGTTTCACTAACAGTATTGTACCAATGTTAATTTCTGAGTTTTGACAAATGTTCCATAGCTATGTATGATATTGACATTTGGGGGAAATAGGTGAAGGGTATATGGGAACTCTGCATCATGTTTGCAACTTTCGTGTAAATCTAAAATTATTCCAAAATAAAAAGTTAATTTAAGAAAAAAGGCTGGGCACAGTGGCTCACGCCTGTAATCCCAGCACTTTGGGAGGCCAAGGCAGGTGGATCATGAGGTCAGGAGCTCGAGACCAGCCTGGCCAAGATGATGAAACCCCATCTCTACTAAAAATACAAAAATTAGCCAGGTGCTGTGGCAGGCGCCCGTAATCCCAGCTACTCGGGAGGCTGAGGCAGGAGAATCGCTTGAACCCAGGAGGTGGAGTTTGCAGTGAGGCAAGATCGCACCACTGTACTCTAGCCTGGGCAACAGAGTGAGACTGTATCTAAAAAAAAAAAAAAAAAAGAAAGAAAAAAGAAAAAAAGGAAGAGTTCACTTCATCTCTTCTTTAAAGCACTGCAAGATATAAATTTCTGGGTGAAGAAATGATGGGTGATTTTTACTGCCTTTATTATATTTTCTCTACTTTTTACAATAACATATATTGCTTTTCAAATTAGGAAAGTATTTTTATTAAAATAATTAAATAGCTTGGTTTAGAAAATGTTCAAGTGTGTGTGATAAGTTGTGTTTTTAATTGAAAAGACAATAGCACCATTAAGAACAAATTGTAAAAGATATAATAACCCATAATATTACTACCACAACAGAACTGGATTCTCAATTTTGCATGTAACTGTTCACATGCAAACATAATTCTAAGCTGCAGTCGTTGCTGGCTGCCATTCTAACGCTGGTGCCTGCTTGTATTTCCTTCAGATGCAATTAAAACAGACTGTACAGTGATATACAAATGATAAGTGCTCGAAATGTGCAGCCGTTCATATAGAACAAGTATGCAGAGGTTCTGAAAATGGAGCGCTCAGCCCTCTCGGCCCCTTCAAGACCTCCTGCCCTCGCCATGAGTAGAGGGAGCGTGGTCAGATAGGGGTCTGGGAAGGTCATCCCTTCCTTGCCATTGTGTCCCAGATAACACCCATGTGACACCACTCTGAGCCACAGCTGCCTACTGGGAGTAGAAGAAACTGCCTGAGAGACCTCTAGAGCTGGACATGCAAAATGGGCACTAATGGGAGCCTGTTGTTCTGATGTCATTCTAGATACGAGTTTTGGGAGAAAAAAAATGGATGGCTCCATCTCCTCTTGCAAAGTGAAGCAGAGAATTAAGTTAATTATTCAGAGTCAAACAGCCTTCTTGAGCATCAAACAGGAACCAGAAATCCTGAGGTTTTGCAATGCTGTCTGTCCCTACCTAGCCCTCCCCCATCCCATATTCTTATCTTGACCTGAATAACTTTCTCTTGAAGATGTCTCAATGGTTGTGTGAGCTAGTCCAAATCCTGTTAAATGAAAGCTTTCTTCTTTTAACAATTTGGGAAACAAAATACCATTTCCCACAAAGAAAACTGACACTTGCCTTGCCTGTCCGAAGAAACTAGCCCTGTCCCATAAATGAGGAAAGCAGCCCTTTGTCCACTGCAGAATATAAGCAGCTCTGGAGCATCCCTGCAATTTATGACTACACCTGTGTCCCAGGAGAGGGACCAGAGTGACACATTCTCTGTTTGGGGTGGTGGAGGCCTGGCTTGCCAGGGAACCCTGACCTTGGATCCAGGCCCAACCCAGGATCATTGGCTGCTCCTTGGACACCTGTGCCTGAGACCATGACCTTGCTCCTCCCGATTCCCCATGCTACTAGAACACTGGGCTCCCACCTAAAACCACCAGCAGTTGCTGATGGGCCAAGTGCCAGGTCCTTGGCCTGGCATCAAGGTGCCCACCAGGCTCTCTGCTGCTTCTTCCATCAGGCCAGTTCCTTTGACATCCCTTGGCACAACTCCCTCACTTCTACCTCCTCATGTCTGCTCCTCCTCTTCCGACATCCTTCCCGCACCCATGAATTTCTACCCATTTCAAAGCCTGACTCAAGTCAAGCTTCACAGAAGGGGACCAGCAGCATCAGCTTGCTACAAATACAGAATCCTGGGCCCCACCCCAGAACTGCAGCAGTGGAATCGTGCTTTAATTAGCCCCCTAGGTGATTCATGTGCACCCTACAGCGGGAGAGGCAGCTTTTAAAATGAAATGTTCTCAAAGTGTGGGCCTTGGGCCATCAGCAGCAGAAATCTCTTTGCTGAAAATTCAGGCTCCTGGGTCACACCCCAAACCTGCAGAAATTAAAATATCTGGGTGTGAAACCCAAGAATCTACATGTTTACCAGATACCCCAAAGTGTTTATTTTGAATTTCATATACAAATTATAAACTGCATACATAAAAACCATAAATTGCTATAATAAACCTGTTTAATAAATTACTTCAATAATAATTGTGTTGCATTGATTATAAATTATTATACATTGCTATATAGTTATTGTATGTAAAAATATGTTATTAGCTATTACATGTGATGATTTTTACTTTGTACTTGAAACACATTGGAAAACAGCAAAATGTTTTTGAGATGGCTGACTTCTCGTTCGACCACTTTAACCTGTAGCTGTCCCGTTCCCAGAACATCTTTCTGTTATTTACACACACACATACATATATTTCCAGAGAACAAAATACAATTTATTTTGCATTTGGGTTTTTAGATTACTGTTACTTTTTGTGTCATTCTGCAATTTTATTTTTCTCACTCAACAATGTGCTTGAAGAATGGCCTATGATAGAAAGCAGAGGGCTGCCTCATTTTTAGCTGCATGGTGTTTCATTGCATGGATACACATTGTTTAAGCTATTAATGGACACCTAGGTTATTGACAGTTTTTCTGCTTGCACAAGTATGTAGTGAACATGCTCAAACATACCTCCTTATGCCAAGGTGTGTGGGTTTCTTTAGAGGAGAAACCATGACATGCTGGAAGGTGGAATTGCTGGTAACGGAGGGCTGAGCATTTTGAATGTTAACAGCTCTTGCCCGCGATCCTTTGCACCTTCAGATTTAATCCCTTTGTTTGGGGGTTGATTCACACTAAGTCTGGAATTAAACGTTATGTTTTGGCATCAGAACTTCTGCTCCAAATATGTTCAAATTCACTTCCTCGCGCTACTGGTAACAGCTGACATTTACTAACCTTTCTAAGCACTGCTCATGACTTCACTCATTTAATCCTCCACCTCAACAGTCCTTTGAAATATTTGAGGGTATTTGCATTACCCTCAGAATACAGATGCCAGCCTGAGGCCTTGACCAAGTTTGGACAGCAATGAAATAACAACCCAAGATTCAAAGTCAGTGTCTGCTGCTCTCCCTTGTTTGCTATTCAGAGTTCTCGGTAAGCCAGGGACCTGATCGGACTGAGGCATCTTAAATGTTGGTTTGAACCCACATATTTATAATGGACTTATCTCAGGAAATTACCGGTAGGATTTGCACTGTGTCAATCCTGTCATATGTTTAAAAATATGTACATCAGAGCTTTATCCAAGGCTTATGGAAGGTTTAATAGAGGTTGTAGAGGCAGAGACAGAAATTTCTGAGAAGTCATCATAAGCACTATTGAAAACGAAACGAAACGCAGGCAAACATTTTCCATCCATAGGTAAGAATGTGCCCAGGCCTCAGCATTCAATTTTCACCTTGTGAAGTTTCTCTGACATGAAACAAAAGGAAGCTGACCTCATCTACCTTCTCTGAATGGAGCTTTCTCATGGTTCTCTGGAGTTACATTCAATTCAATATATATTGAATTTAAAAACAGTCCCAGCCCTCAGTGCATCAGGATGCAACTGCACTTAGTCTTTTTATTTTTTTTCCTTTGACACTTTTTACAGAGAGAAAATGTGTGACTTTTTTGATGAGCAAACAGCCAAAGGTGTTTAGGAAAGGTCTGTCATTTTTCTGGTGGCCAGACACCCCAAACTAAATTCATTAACAGCTCTTCTGTTGGGAATTTTAAAATATTCTGTGACCTATATAAATTCCTTGTTATGTCGTCTACTAATATAAGAAAAGTAACTGACATACACTGTGGCTACAGATCAAGGAAGCAGCGTGGAATCACAGGAAGGAGCTGGGAGATTGTCACCTCACCGTTGAAGACGTAGAAATCCATGTCCTATGCCCTGCTTCTACCCCTCCCATGAAATGTTCTTTGTTCTTTGTGAATAGTAACAGTTGCTTTTTGAACATTGATTCATTTTCTCTTTAGTTTGACATGTATGTGTCATTCAGTCAAGTGTTTCTGTATTTTGATAACTTCTAGAAAATATTAGAGGAACACCCGGACAGAGGAACAAGAGTTTGGCTGTGTTGTATGAACAACTAAGTATAATGAGTGCCATCAGCCACATGCTGGGCTGGTGACCCTAACCTCAAATTAATCAATTCACTTCCTTGCTTCTCAGTTTTCTTTCCCAAAATATCTAAATACATGACGCAGATTTGTGTCATTCATTCATGCCAGTATACACGACATTGGTTCATCCATATAATAAATATTCATGTAGCCCTTACTCTGAGCCTTGCATCAATGAAAGGGGCTGGAGCTGCAATGGTAAACAAAATACATGAGATTCCTGTCCTCATAGAACTTAAATTGCAGAGCTATAGAAGCATTGCAGAGGCAAAAATTCTGTACCAGTCAAAAGCAACACATGCATCTGCTTACAGAGATTTCTTTTTTCCTCTATATCTTAAATCTACAGCTCTTGCATGTCTACACTGTGTACTGGTGCTTATTCTACAACACCTTGGCAGAAAATGAGCAGCAACCTCCTTGACAGAAAGATATGGCTTAGAGTTTTCATGTCGCCAGTGTTTAGGTTGATGGGGTAGCTGGCTCTGAGCCCTGAACATAGCCAAGAGTCCCTAGGCTTTCTCCTTTTCCAACGGCCTTTCAGCTGGGGCAGGTTATTGTGAATATCGAATAAAATGATAATGATGATGATTATGGAACTGATATTTTCCTACCAGAACTAACAATGGGTGAATCTGTTGAGAGGATACTTTAAACAATATTAATGATTCGAATGATCCAGTCTTGAGTTTATAGACATTTGTAGACAGTACATTTTATGTTCATTAGACCTCAATTGGTTTAGTCTAGTGACTTTTTCCCCTAGTTTATGACCAGAATTAGCAACTCCAGAGAGCTGAATTAGGCCCTTTGGTTGATTTCATTTAGAGTAGGGTTAGATATAGCTCACTGGTGATAAGGAATTATCCTGTTTGCACTCTCAGTTAAGATTTGGGTATTTTAAGGCCCTTCCCTTGGATCTGAGCTTCCATAAATACTCCATCACCTTGAATAACTGAGAGTTTACTTTTGGGAAATATGGGGATTGTCATGAATAATCCACACCCATCCTCTTTATTGCAGATTGATATCTAGTAATTAGCATCAGGTACAGGCAATAGGCCCTTGTTGGGTGGGGCCCCAGTACAGATTAGGGATCTGACTTTAGTCATTTTCTGGATGAGTCAGGCTCCCATGTAGCATCAGGAGTGTGTAAATGTCAGAAAATAAGAGTTCAGCTCTTGCCAGCAACTTTTGTTCCTTTCCCCACTATCCACACCCCTCAATTTTCCTCCATTAAGAGAGGCAGACGTGGATTAGATGAGGAGGACAAGTCAAATGACCTCCCCCAGTCATTCCAGAGAAGGTGGCTTCTTAAAGAAAAAAGAAAAAAGGAGGGATGATGGATGCCTGTATAACTCATTGCACTTCTTATACCAAATCTTTTCACCACTTTCTGAAGACTATGGTTCCTCCCTTTCAACATTATTGACTTAAACCTTGTGGACAAAAGTTTTGTTGTTGTTGTTGTTTGTTTGTTTGTTTTAAACACCTTAACAAGTAGGATAGTCTAAATGTAAGGTCTTAACTACTAGACTCTTGAATCTTGAAAGTCATTCATTCAACTACTTGGTATATTCACTGAAAAGTGTTTATTGAGTAGCTACCTTGTGTAAGTCACTGGGGATTCAAAGGTAAAATACTTTCAGTCCCTGTCTTAGAGATGAGCTTACAAATTGGTGTAAAATTAAGAGATTATTGTAATAGCACATTGGAAGATCCCTGACAGATGACTTGTGTTGTGTTACGGGAACGGAAGGTAGAAAATAGGCCACCCAATCCAGATGGAAGAGTGGAGGGTGTGACACTGAAGCTAAGACCTGAGGGTCATGGAAGTAAGCAAGGAAGGTAGGAGATGGGCGTGTGGGTGTGTAACTTTAGAGGGCTACAAAATTGTGGTTTGTAACTTTAGGGGGCATCAGAAAAAAGATAGGTCTTTCCTGAAGGTGGGCTGGATGGAGTAGCCGAGTATGACCTCTGACCATAGCCTGGCTCGGAGTAACCAGCAAGGCTTAGAGAAAACCAAGGTTGTTTTCAGTCAGGAGTGGATTGTCAGGCACACAGTGTATGGCCATGACTTGGGGGCCAAAAGTCAAGAAACAAGTAAACCAAGTAATTTCCTGGTTTCTTTTCCTTGGTTCAGCAAATTCAAAGCTAGAGCAGAAATAAAGGAAGAGTGAATGGTTCTGAAAACACGAGTGCCAAGGATTTCGCTTTTATTATTATTATTAAAAACAATACTATGTTTTCTGTGTTACGTAACTACTTATAATCTCCCCTGCCTAAAACAATTTCAGTAATGTCTTCTAGAAGGATCCAAAACTATCATGGCAGAGAACACTGAGTTTGTTGTGAGAACTGGGGCTGGGGTGGGAGGCATTGAAAATGACACATTTGCATTGGTAGAGGAAGGATATTCCCATAAAGAAGACGACTTCTAGAATCAGCAATAAGTAGCATCTGGAATCAAAAGTAGCACTGGATTAGGAACCAGGAGTTATAGTTCTTGGGAATGGTTCTTATTCTAATGAATTGCATCATAGCTCAGGAACTTAACCCTTTAGGGTTTCAGTCTCTACAGATATAAAACATAATGAATTGGGTTCTGTTTATATATTCCCCAAATATGTATTGAGCACCTACTATGTGTTAACACCATCCTATATGTGGGGAACGCAGAGAATTATAGGAATTGATTCTTGGTCCTTGGTAGGAGATGGGAGGACAGCTCACAGCCTGGTGGAAGAGGATGAATAAGCTGTTAAAAGTCAATGGGAAGGCCAGGCCCAGTGGCTCACGCCTGTAATCCCAGCACTTTGGGAGGCCGAGGCAGGCAGATCACTTGAGGCCAGGAGTTTGAGACCAGCCTGGCCAACATGGCTCGTCTCTACTAAAAATACAAGTTAGCCAGGCATAGCGGTGCATGCTTGTAATCCCAGCTACTCTGGAGGCTGAGGCAGGAGAATCGCTTGAATCTGGGAAGCAGAGGTTGCAGTCAGCTGACCTTGAGCCACAGCACTCTACCCTGGGTGACAGAGCGAGACTCCATCTCAAACAAACAAACAAAAAACAACAACAAAACAAAAGAAAAGATGTCAATGGGAAGAGCAAAGTGCTCTTGGGAATACATGGAGCAGAGGAGAAAACCATCCTGGGGAGTCCCACGGGTGGACAAGAACACGGATGTATGCTGGGCAAAAGGACTCGTAAAATCCTACGCTTTATAGGTACATAGTATTGCTTTATATCCTAGTTTTGTGAATATAGCATTTGTTTTAGCTTTTATGAAAATAACACTATGAAGAAAGGAAATATAATTCAGGGGCTTTGACAGGATTTTTTTATTGCTTTTTCATTTCGCTGCTATTACCATCTAGAATACAGGAAGAAAAAATACTCACCAGTTAAAAAACTTTTTATACAAAATGTTCAGCTATGTATAAAAGTGGAGAAAAATCATAATAAACCCCTTTCTGTGTCACCCAATTTTGTTTCCTCCCTACTCTACCACACACAATATTTGCTGAAATATTTTAAAGCAAATTCCAGAAATCATTTCATGTCATCCGGAAATATTTAAGTAAGTATCTCTATCAGATAATAACTTTGTAAAAATATAACTACACTACCATTATTATGGGACATAATACTCAGAACTTATTAAAATTGTCCTAATTAGCTCAAATAATATTTTTATTCAAATCAGTATCCAAACAAAAGCTAAATATGGTATTAGTTTTTTATTTTATTTTATTTTATCTCTCTTTTTTTCCTTTATTTTTTTTTTTTTTGAGACCAGGCCTCACGTTGTCACCCAGGTTGGAGTGCAGTGGTATAATCTTGGCTCACTGCAGCCTCGACCTCCCAGGTTCAAGCAATCCTCCTGTCTCAGCCTCCCAAGTAACTGGGACTACACGTGCACACCCCCACACCTGGCTAATTTTTTTTATACTTTGTAGAGATGGGGTCTTGCCATGTTGCCCAGGCTGGTCTCAAACTCCTGAGCTCAAGCGATCTGCCTCTGCCTCCTAAAGTGCTGAGATTACAGGGGTGAGCCACCGCACCCAGCCTGTTCTCTCATTTTTTGAGATAGGGTCTCACTCTGTCACCCAGGCTGGAGTGCAGAGGCACAATTACGGCTCACTGCAGCCTCAACCTCCCGTGCTCAATTGATCCTCCCAGTAGCTGAGCCTACAGGCACACATCACCATGCCTGGCTAATTTTTTTTTTTTTTGACATAGTCTTGCTCTGTCGCCCAGGCCAGAATGCGATAGTCTGATCTCAGCTCACTGCAACCTCTGTCTCCCGGGTTCAAGCAATTCTCCTGCCTCAGCACCCAGAGTAGCTAGGACTAAAGGTGCACAACACCACGTTGGGTTATTTTTTTTGTATTTTTAGTAGAGACAAGGTTTCACCATATTGGCCAGGCTGGTCTCAAACTCCTGACCTCAAATGATCCACCCACCTTGGCCTCCCAAAGTGCTGAGATTACAGGTGTGAGCCACCACATCAGAACTAATTTATGTATTTTTTTTGTAGAGTCAGGGTTTTGCCATGTTGTACAGGCTGATCTTGAACTCCTGAGAACAAGCAATTTGCCTGCTTGGACTCCCAAAATGCTGGGATTACAGGCTTGAGCCACTGCACCTGTCTTCTTTTTTAATTTAAGATTGAGGGGGTACATGTGCAGGTTTGTTACATGGGTATATTGCATGATGCTGAGGTTTGGGCTTCTAATGATCCCATCTCCCAAGTAGTGAACATAGTACCCAATAGGTAGTTTTTTTCAATCCTGGCTCCCCTCCCTCCATCCCCCTTTAGGAATCCTCAGTGTTCATTGTTCCTATCTTTGTGTCCATGTGTACCCAATAAACAATGTATTTTACTGAAAAGACTCTTAAGTCTCTTTTACTTTAAAAGTCTTTCCCCTTCCACCTTCCCCCTTTTTATGCCATTCACATGAGGAGGGAGAGAAAGGAGTCATTTTTCCTGTAGAATATCTCACATGCTAAATTTATCTGATTGTTTCTTCTTGAAGTCATTTAGCTTGATCATCCATTTCTGGTAAACTGGATTCAATTCTTCTTAAAACAGTTTTTTGGCTAGAAAACTTAATAGGAGATGGTGTGTACCTTCTGATGTATCACATCCTAAGGGACATATCCGATTGTTCCATTTTTAGAGATGTAAAAATTGAGCAATGTGTTCAAGTGTTCTTAGCCTGATCCATCCATTATTAACAATTCTCTGTCATCCTTTTACCTAATGGTTATTGATGGTCATTGACTAGATTCATTATTTCATTACATGCTGTGAAGTGGTGATTTTCTAGTTCTATCATTCCTTCTGTCTTTATTAGCTGGGATGCTTCCTTAAAGAACTTATCATCTCTTTGGTTACTCTGAAATACAGTTCATACAGGAAAGGCAGGAGAATTGCTTGACCTTTCCCTTTATGTATCCATTTTCAACAAATTTTAATTCATTGTAAGTTTTTTTAATGCTCAGATTATGCCCTCCTTGGCCAGTGGAAGGCCCTTCAACTTGGCTCCTGTGCTGTTTTGATCTGATCCCAATAGTCTCTGATACCTCCCGTGCTTTCAGGAACTAAAAGCATCCACAGTTTCTTTCTGAGGCATTAATTAGACTTGGAAAACCCTTGCTGTACTCCCTACCCCCACCCTTTTGCCTATCCATGACAAGTAATGGTTTATATTAGTTGTATCCATTAGGAATGCTTTCAGCTATAAGGAAGCATAATGAACAGAGTTCTCCATTTATTCACAGAACAAAACGTCTGAAGCAGGCAGCTGTTAGCATTAGTTCAGCAGCTCTTGATGTCCAGAGCCAGTGTGGCTGTGCTTCTCCCAGCCACTCCTTCATGGCTTCAACATGGCAGCTCCTATTCCAGGCATCATGCCCACCATCAGGGCAGGAGGACAGGGGAAGGCCAGAACCAGCTGCAGCTGTCCCTTTGTATGAGAAAAACAAAAGCTTTCCACAAACCCTTTCCCTTGCCCCACAGTTGAATTCCATCTGGATCTATTGGCTAGAACCAGATTCTATAGCCACCTCTATTTACAAAAAAGCATAGGAAAATGAGCAATTAGTTTTGCTGGTCTCTACAGTCCAGGCAAGGGAGTGGGGTTTGAGAGTGAATATAGGGCTACTGTTTCTGGGAGTCCTAATAATAAAACCAGGGTAAGGCAAGTAGATTCTGGGACCAAGACCAGAATCTGGTCTTGGTCCCAGAATCTACTTGCCTTACCCTGGTTTTGTTATTGTCAATGTTACATGTGTAACACTTCCTAATTTTGAAGCAGAGTAGAAAAGTTAAAGAGAATTGTGATCTGGAAATTAGTAAAGCTTTATTTTCAAGACCACCTAAGGAAGTAAGCATCAGCTGTTTTGACCTCCAGGCCCCAGTGCTTCAGCTCAGCTCTGTTCAGTTATTGGATGCCAAGTCCAATGGCTGGGTCTGCACTGTCCAGTGTCCCATTTCCTCCTGTCTCTAAAGGGATGGATCAATCTCACCCTCATCAAAACACACACTTCATTTGAGCTACAGTGATTCCTCGTGATGGTGGAATACCTCATGGCCACAGTTTCACCAGAGGCTGTCCAGCCTTCACACTGTTTTGGTAAAGAGCAAGGCAAATGTTCAGCAGCACTCAGTACTGATGATAAAACACTAAGCTTATTCTGCACCAACTGATAAATGGCCACTGCCTGGAGCCCCCAAGTCCTTGGTTATCCCGGCTCCTCTTGGAAGTCCAGACAAGACCTCCTCTCAATCCAACAGCTAAGGGCGAAGGCCTGGCCTGGTGGGGACCCTAGGACTCTACTCTAGCCAGCACTAGGGCCATCTACTTTGTGTCCATCCATTTAGGGGTCATATGGCTCCAATTTTTAAAGTGTCTTGAATACTTTCCATGAGAAAGAAACCTTGTCACTATTCTTTCCTGTCATTTCTCTTGACCTTCCCTGTCTCAAGGACAAATGGGTAATTAATGATAACAAACTCAAGGAATGGAGGTGGATAATTTCATCACTGATAGTCTTGGTTTCTTCAAAGCTAATTCATAAATTTCTTATTAGAAAATTTGAGCTGCTCTGATACTGTTTTTTTTTCCTTTAATATTCCTACTGCAAGTAAAAAAAGTCAGTCACAGAAGAACCCACTTGTATGATCCCATGTATATGAAGTTGAAGAAGAGGCAGCACTAATCTGTGTTGTAAGAAATCAGGTAGTGGTTACCCTGGTTGGGATACTCATGAGGAGGAAGCACAGAAGGCTTCTTGGATGCTGGTTTTGCTCTTTTTTCATGATCTGAGTGTAGAGACTGATAGTCCATTAACCCAGTATCACCTTCCTCTTTTCTCCTATCAGAAAGCTGATTTCCTTGTTGGAGCTGGGGTGGCATGTGATTGAGCTGAAAACTATATTTCCCCATCTTCTTTGGAAGTAGGGCTGGTCATTTGACACTATTTTGGCCAATGAGATGAGATGCAAGTGAAAGTTCTTGATGGGACTTCCAGGAAATCTTCAGGTGGACAGGCTTTGTGGCCAGTGTCCTTCACCCTTCCCTAAGTACACTAAAGAATACATTGCCATCAGCCTTGGTCATCCCAAATGTCCATTTATGTGCTCATGTGTAAAAATCTCCCACATGTTGCCTGTTCACTCATTCAACTAATACTGAGCACTTACTACCAGTTAGGTTGTGCTGATCAGGTGTTACGGATTCAGATGTTCCAAAGCCAGTGCATTAGTTCATTCTCACACTGCTACAAGAAATACCTGAGACTGGGAAATTTATAAAGAAAACAGGTTTCATTGGCTCATGGTTCTGCAGGCTGTACAGGAAGCATGATGGCTTCTGAGGAGGCCTCAGGAAACTTTCAATCATGGTGGAAGGCCCAGGGGAAGCAGGCATGTCTTACATGGCCGGAGCAGGAGGAAGAGAGATGGGGGAGGTGCTACACACTTTTAAACTGCCAGATCTCGTGTGAACTCTGTCAGGAGAACAGGACTATGGGGATGTGCTGAACCATTAGAAACCGCCCCCGTGATCCAATCACCTCCTACCAGGCCCCACCTCCAACTTTGGGAATTACAATTCGACATGAAATTTGGGTTTGGGTAGGGACACAAATCCAAACCATATCAGCCAGGCCTATAATTGGAGATGTAGGCCTGCAGTGAAGGACAAAAGCGGTGAACTGGAGGCCCTAGACCCTGGTAAACAAGGAGCACAGGGAGAGTGCTGCTCAGCTCTAGCAGATGTTAGAAATTCAAATCTCAAGTTGCAAGATCTTCCAATTTTTCAAGAGAAGCCAGAAATCTTGATTTTATTTTTCAAAATTAACTCTGCCAGGAGGTAGGACTTCTAGCTATGGCAGAGTCAAACTGGACAAAGTTGTCATATTAGTTTTCTATTGCTGCATAACAAATTACCACAAACAGCAGCTTCAATAACACACATTCATTACCTCATTTTCTGTAGGCCCAAATTCCAGGTAGACTCTACTGGGTCCTCTGCCTAGTGCTTCACAAGACTGAAATCAAAGTGTTGGCCAGACTGGTCTCTTATCTGGATGTTCTGAGAAAGAAATTGCTTCATTCAGGTTGTTGGAAGAATTCAATTTCTTGCAGCTATAGGACTGATGTCCTGTTTCCTGGCTGTTGGCTGGGAATCACTTAGCTTCTAGAAGCTGCACTCTGGTCCTTTGTATATGGCCCTCCATCTTCAAAGCCAGCCATGGAACATTTTTAATTCTTCTCATGCTTTGAATCTCTGACTTCCCCCTTCTTCCCACTAGCAGGAGAAATTCTCTGATTCTAAGGAGCTCACATGATTATATGAGGCCCATCAGATAATCTCCCTTTTCCTATAAAATATAGGCATACCTCATTTTATTGTGTTTCACTTGATTGCACTTCACAGACAATAGGTTTCTTACAAATTGAAGGTTTGTGGCAACCCATAATAGGTTTTTCATAAGTTGAAGGTTTGTGGCAACCCTGCATCTACCAACTCTATTGGCACCATTTTTCCAATAGCACGTGCTCACCTTGTGTCTCTGTGTCACATTTTCGTAATTCTCATGATGTTTCAAACTTTGCCATTATTACTTTATCTTTTATGGTGATCTATGGTCAGTGATCTTGATGTTACTATTGTAATTGTTTGGGGGCACCACACACAGTGCCCGTAGTAGACAGCAAACTTAATAAATGTGTGTCTTCTGACTGCTCTACCAACTAACCATTCCCCCATCTCTCTCCCTTTCCTCAGGCTTCCCTATTCCCTGAGAAAGAACGATACTGAAATTAGGCCAATTAATAACCCTACAGTGGTCTCCTAAGTGTTCAAGTGAAAGGAAGAGTGGCAATCTCTCACTTTAAATCAAAAGCTAGAAATGATTAAGCTTAGTGAGGAAGGCATATCAAGCTGAGACAGGCTGAAAGCTAGGCTTCTTGCACCTAACAGTTAGCCAAGTTGTGACTGCAAAGGAAAAGTTATTGAAGGAAATTAAAAATGCTACTCCAGTGAATGCATGCACGATAAGAAACTGAAACAGCTTTATTGCTGATATGGTCAAAGTTTTAGTGGTCTGGATAGAAGATCAAACCAGCCACAATAGTCCCTTAAGTCAAAGCCTAATTCAGAGCAAGGTCCTAACTCTCTTCAATTCTATGAAGGCCGAGACAGGTGAGGAAGCTGCAGAAGGAAGTTTGAAGCTACCAGAAGTTGGTTCATGAGGTTTTTTTTTTTTTTTTAAGCCATCTCCACAACAGTACAAGTGCTGATGGAGAAGCTACAGCAAGTTAGAAGATTTGGCAAAGATTATTGATGAAGCTGGTTACTTTAACAACAGATTTGCAATGTAGAAGAGACAGTCTTTCATTGGAAGAAATTGCCATAGACATCATCCATTGTGCAACCCATGGATCAAGGAGTAATTTTTACTTTCAAGTCTTATTGTTTAAGAAGTATATTATGGAGCCTGGGCAATATAGGGAGACCCCATCAGTATGAAAAATAAAAATTAGCGGGGCATGGTGGCACATGCCTGTGGTCCCAGTTATTCAGGAGGCTGAGGCAGGAGGATCTCTTAAGTCTGGGAGGCCAAGGCTGCAGTGAGCCATGATCATGCCACTGCACTCCAGCCTGGTTGACAGAGCAAGACTCTGTCTCCCCTCAAAAAAGAAGAAGAAGAAGGAGGAGGAGGAGGAGAAGGAAGGAAGGAAGGAAGGAAGGAAAGAAAGAAAGAAAGAAAGAAAGAAAGAAAGAATATTTTGTAAGGCTATAGCTGCCATAGATAGTGATTCCTCTGGTGGAAATTGAAAACCTTCTAGAAAGGATTCACTATTTTAGATATCATTAAGAACATTCATATGGTCAAGCACAGTGGCTCATGCCTGTAATCCCAGCATTTTGGAGGCCAAGGAGGGAGGATCACATGAGCCCAGGAGTTTGAGACCAGCCTGGGCAACATGGCAAGACCCCATCTCTACAAAAGTTTTTTTTAAATTGCAAGATGTGGTGGCACGAGCCTGTGGTCCCAACTACTCGAGAGGCTAAGGCAAGAGGATCACTTGAGCCTAAGAGATCAAGGCTACAGTGAGCTTTGTTTGCACCAATGCACTCCAGCCTGGGTAACCAGAGCAAGACCCTGTACCAAAACAAAACAAAACAAAACAAGAAGAATATTCATGATTCATGGGAGGAGTTCAAAATATAGACATTAACAGGAGTTTGTGAGAAGTCGATTCCAACCCTCATGGATGACTTTGAGGGGTTAGAGACTTCAGTGGAGGAAGTCTCTTCAAATATGGTGGACACAGCCAGAGAATTAGAATCAGAAGTAGAGCCTGAAGAAGTGACTGAATTGCTCTAATATCAAGATAAAACTTGAATGGATGAGGAGTTGCTTCTTATGGATGAGCAAAGAAGTGGTTTCTTAAAATGGAACCTACCCTGATGAAGATGCTGTTAATATTGTTGAAATGACAAAAAAGGATTAGAATACAACATAAACTTAGTTAATAAAGCAGCAGCAGAGTCTGAGAGAATTGATTCCAATTTTGAAAGAAGTCCGACTGTGGGTATCACACTCTCAAACATCATCACCTGCTGCAGAGAATTCTTTCGTGAAAGCACGAGTCAACTGAAGAGACAAACTTCATTGTTGTCTTATTTTAAGAAATAGCCACAGCCACTCCAACCTTCAGCAACCACCAACCTGATCAGTAAGCAGCCATCAACATCGAGGCAAGACCCTCCACCAGCAAAAAGATTATAACTCACTGAAGGCTCAGATGATTGTTAGCAGTTTTTAGCATAAAGTGTTTTTAAATTAAGGTGTGTACATTTTTAAAGATATACACTTAATAGACTACAGTAGAGTGTAAACATAACTTCATATGCACTGGGAAACAAAAAAAGCTGTGTGACTCACTTTAATGAGGTGGTCTGGAACTGAACCTGCAATATCTGTGAGGTGTGCCAGTATTACATATCATAGGAGTGACATCTCATCATATATACAGGTTTCACCCAGACTCAGAGGGGTAGGGATTATACAAGGGCAAGGGTCATTGAGGGTCATTCTTAGAATTCTGCCTATCACAGTTTTCAAAAGTAATGATTTCTTTTTTGAAAATTTTTAAAGATTTTAATTTTTGTAGAGATGGGATTTCACTATGTTGCCCAAGCTGATCTCAACCTCCTGGCCTCAAGTAATTCTCCCACCTCAGCCTTCCAAGTTGCATGGATTACAGCGTAAGCCACAGTGCCTGGCAAAAACAATGATTTCAGAACACTAGAAATAGACCAAAATCAAATGAACAAAACAAAACCGAAAAACGAAAAAAGAGAAATATTCGTTCATGAAGAAATTCTAAAACTTCAGATATTAATAGTGGGAGTATGTATTCCATTCCCCAGTCCAACCCTCAGCTCAGTTGGTGAGGTAGTGTTTACCAGGGGATGACTGGCTATAAAAACCAGTAGTGTTGTTTTGAAAGACAGCTCATTTGATTTGGAGTGGAGGGCACAAACCCACGCTCTGTGGTATTATCTGTAAAAGTAGTAAACATGGTAGGAAACAGAGGGGGAAAATACATAGCTTGGCTAGTCTGAGCCTGCAATCCTTGGTGTAAGGAATGAACCAGCAAAAATGTAAAGGGAAGAGCATGTAAAGAAGAGATCCATTGAAGGACTAGATAGATAAGCTTTCCTCACATCCCTGGCTGACTGGGAAGGTAAGCACATGTGCCAGGGAGACCTGAAAGGGTTTAGCAGAAAGTAAAAGCTGAAGTAGGCTTGAAAACTACCTTGCTTTTCAATTCATGCACAGATTCATCAGCAAAGTGTGGAAACCTT
This sequence comes from Pan troglodytes, assembly GCF_028858775.2. Classification (NCBI taxonomy): domain Eukaryota; kingdom Metazoa; phylum Chordata; class Mammalia; order Primates; family Hominidae; genus Pan; species Pan troglodytes. Next base: position 47,279,807 of record NC_086015.1, read on the forward strand.
ATGGGTTTGGACATAATGTCTGCCCGATCATTGGCTGACCATTAAGATATGCAGATACAGAGGCAACCATGGGGGAGCTAGACTAAAAAATAAAACTAAGAACAAAACAACTGAGCAGAATCATGTGCTGCACACCATGAGGGAAGATTCTGCGGATTAAGTTCAGGCAAGCTACTAATGAAAGGGGGGGAATGCTTTCAAAGGAGAAAATCAGAATCCAGAGCTGCTACAACATATAATTTTAAATGTCCAGTTTTTAATAAAAAATACGAGACATGGAAAGAAACAGGAAAATGGGACTCAAGATGAGGGGGAAAAAGCAACTATTAGAAACTGACTGGCCAGGTACGGTTGCTCATGCCTGTAATCCAAACACTTTGGGAGGCCAAGGCAGGTGGATCACCTGAGGTCAAGACCAGCCTGGCTAACGTGGTGAAACCCCGACTCTACTAAAAATACAAAATATTAGCTGGGCGTGGTGGCAAGCGCCTGTAATCCCAGCTACTCAGGAGGCCTAGGCAGGAGAATCGCTGGAACCTGGGAGACAGAGTTGCAGTGAGCCGAGATTGTGCCATTGCACTGCAGCCTGGGCAAGAAGAGTGAAATTCTGTCTCAAAAAAAAAAAAAAAAAAAAAAGAGAAAAGAAACTGACTATACATATCATATTCATGAATTGAAAGACTCATTATTGTTAAGATGATAATTCTCCCCAGTTTGATCTATTCATATAACATAATCTTCATCAAAATTTCAAAAAGTCAACAATTTTTTTTGTGGAAATTGACAAGATGACCCTATAGTTTACATGGAAATGCAACGTGCCTAGAATAGTAAAACAATCTTGAAAAAGAACACTATAGATGGAAGACTTACTCTACTCGTTTTCAAAACTTACTATATAACAATAGTAGTCAAGACTGGATCATAATGGTGTAAGAATAGCCATATAGATCAACAAAAATGAATAGAAAATCCTTACATTAAGTTGATTGCCAACAAATTGCCAAGGCAATTTAATTGGGAAAGGATACCATTTTCAACAAATGATTCTGGGATGATTAAATATCTATAAGCAAAAATCAAATGAAAATAAAAGCCCCATAGCCTCTAAACCTCTCATCATGAATAAAAATAAATTCAAAATGGATCATAGACTTAAAGGCCAAACTTAAAACTATAAAACTTGAAAATACCAGAGAAGAAAATCTTTGTGACCTTTGCTTAAGCAAAATTCTTAGATATGACACCAAACCATGGATCATGAAAGAAAAATTGGACAAATTGGAATTCACCAAAATTCAGAACTTTATAACTTCTAAACACATCATTTTAAAAATGAAAAGACAGGCCACAGCCTGGGAGAAAATATTTGCAAATCACATTTCTAATTAAGGACTTATATCCAAAAAGCATAAAAAATTCTTACAACACAATAAGACAAACAACACAATTAAAATGGGCAAAAGATTTGAAAAGCCCTTTTATCAAAGAAGATATATGAATGACCAAAAATCACATGGAAAGCTAAGGAACATCATTAGTCATTAGGGAAATGCAAATGAAAATCATGAGATACCACTATATATGTATTAGAATGGTAATAATCTAAAAGTCTAACAATGCCAAGTGTTGGCAGGGATGTGGAAAAACTAGAACCCTCATACACTGTTGGTGGTAATGTAAAGTGGTACAGTCATTTCAGAAATAATTTGTCAGTTTCTTAAAATGTTAAGCATAGAGTTATTGCATGACCCCAAAATTCCACTCAGCAATGTACCCAAGAGAAATGAAAATATGTCCCCACTAAGAGTTTAAACAGTCATAGCAACAGTATCCATAATAGCAAAAATCTGGAAATAAATGAAATGTTTATCACTTGGATGGATAAAGAAAATCTAATATATCCATATAAAGGAATACTGTTCAGCAACAAAAAGGAATGAACTACTGATACATGCTAGATGGAAAAACATTATGCTACATGAAAGAAGTTAGACACAAAAGAGTACACATGGTATGATTCCATTTATATGACATTTCTAGAAAAACACAAATCTATAGAGACAGATAACAGATAGTATGTGTTGAGGGCTGAAAGCTGGAGTGGGATTGATTGCATGTGCACAGGAGAGACCTTTTGGGGTTGATAAAAAAATTTTTTTTTGAGATAGGGTCTCACTCTGTTGCCCAAGCTGGAGTGCAGGGGTGAGATTCCAGCTCACCGCAGCCTTGCCCTCCTGGGCTCAGGTGATCCTCCCACCTTAGCTTCCCAAGTAGCTGGGACCAAGGTGCATGCCCCCATGCCCAGCTAATGTTTTTCATTATTTTTGTGAAGACGGAGTCTCTCTCTGTTGCTCAGGTTGGTCTTGAATTCCTGGCCTCAAGTGATCCTCCCACCTCTGCCTCCCATAGTTTTGGGATTACAGGCGTGAGCCACCTCTCCCAAGCCAGATGAAAATATTTCAAAAGTGGATTGGGGCGATGGCTGCATAACTTTATAAATTTACTAAAAAACCATTGAAACGTCCACATATTATTGGTGAATTTTATGGTATGCAGATTATACTTCAATAAAACTGTTAAACAAAAGTATTAAATCTCCCAATTTAAAAATGTTCTCAACTAATTCAAATTCTTAAAGAACCTATGTGGGGAAAAACAATGCCACAAGTCTGTGGGTGAAAAGCCCTGGGACTGCCTATTTGCAACCTCAGTGCTAGGTGGCAGGAATAGAAATTTAAATAAAATACAATCCTTGTCCCCCCAGAGTTTAAGATCCAAAGGGAGAAAATGGAACAATAAAATTACAAAACTGTATGATACTATGAGTGGGATGGTATGGGGTTCCCAGAGAACTCCTGGCTCTGACTGGAGTGGGACAGTTAGGAGTAGCACAGAGGATGTGACATGGGAGCTGGATTTTGATGGGTAAGTAGGAATTCAGGAAACTGCGGGTGTAGTAAGTGGAGAAAAGGAGTAGGTGACATTTCCAGACAGAAGGAACAGAATAGGCAAAGACTGGGAATTGTGAAAAGTCAATTCTCTTTCTGAGAACTGGGAAGGCTGGAGACAGGGTACACATGCAGAAAAGAAAGTGCAGGAGAGGAAGCCAGGGACCAGATCAGGAAGGGCTTGGTAGGCTGTATTGACGTTTTTAGATACGGGATTTATCAGGATTTATTTGCTGAAAGAACAACATGGACATGCTTCTTTTGGCCTAAATTAGACTTCGCATATTTTGGCAAGATCATATTGCACACATTAAAAAATATTCATTAATATACTGCTTACTATATGCCAGCCTCTGTTCTAATACTTTATATAAACTCAATCTCATCAACTCTGGTTCTCAAACTCTAATCTGTCTCAGAATCACCTGCAAGTCTTAAAACAGAGAAATCGGAGTTTCTGATTCAGTAGGTCTGAGGTGGAACTGGAAAATCTGCATTTCAATCCAGTTCCCAGGAGAAGCTGATGCTGCTAGTCCAGGGAGCACATTTTGAGAACCACTGCTTTACATCAAACTTATAAGAAAGGTATTATTATCATCACTGTCTTTCTCATTTTACAGAAGAAACATATAGAAGGTTATGCAACTTTCCCAAAGCCATCTTGCTCTTAGCAGTAGAGATGGGGTTAAATGTCAATGTCTGTCCTATCTTCTAGTTCACTGGTTGCAAACAAGCAGAGTTAAGGACTGGCATTTCCAATTCTTGTTTGCAACTATCAGAAATATCACACACACACACACACACACACACACACACACACACACACACACAGGACCTTAACTGACATCTGAGATAAAAGAGTAGAAGATGTTAACTGATGCCCATAGGGTGGTGAAGGAGTCTTTGAGGAACTCTTTAGGTCATTCCAATTAAGTATTATTTTGATCCTACTGGGGTGAAGCCAGGATCTAGAAATGCACAAGTATAAATGTATGAAATAACTAGTTAAATATGTAAAAGGGAATGTTGTTAAATAAAATGTCACAACTCAAAATTGAACTGTGTATGAATATTCAATGTCTGTTGTTTTAAATACATTTATTTTAAAATTTGAAATAAATTACAAAAACTAACAATATCCAGAGAAGATAACCTTGTTACATATGCTGCTTTTGGGGTTCCAAAGATGAAAATGACAATTCTTTCATCAGTCTGCTCAATTTTCACATTTTGATCTAATTTGTGGCACCTCCCTGGTTTCCTTCCAATAAACAACATCTTCCTTAAACTGGTGGCATTATGTTATTTTTGAGATCTGAATCACAGAGACTGTAATACAAGCAAGCATGCTTCATCTTGTCGTTTTGTAGAACGCTGTACATCTAATTAAAGCTTCTTACAGGTCCATAAAAAGACCCAACATTAAAAAAGCAGTGTGTTGGAGAAAGCCCCAGGGCAGAGTGGAAAAGGAGTTTCTTCATTAACTATAAGCACATTTGCTTAAATTCCAACTTAAGTAATACTATTAATTTGTACTTGAATATCTTAAAATATTGCCCAAGCATAATCAGATCATGTCACCACATTTATGGTGTGGAACCAAAACTGGGTCATATTCTTGCCAGCAGCACTTCAGCTACCCAAGAAATACTGGGGATGAATAAATGATTTACCATGTGGCCAGTACTGCGTCCTTCTCTAGAAGAGTATTGCAGCCAACTTCATTTAAATCAATTTATTATTTTGCCCTTTTTCATTTGTTTTGCTCTTTTATGCCTTGTTTTCCTTAGAAAATTTATTCAAAACCTAGTTAAACAGCAGCAATATAAATACTTTATTTTTCAAGAGCTTATATATTATTGCCATTGTTCTGTAGTTACTGATATAACTCAGGGACTACAGACCCAGGGGTGGAGGCCTTCGACCACTGGAAATCCCTTGGGAGACCATTACAGTGGTATTTTCTCCCTTTAGTTGGCTACAGAGTTCCCTGAATAGTGATATCTCCCTGAGGAGAAAAGTGCATGGTCTTCCTGATTTCTAGCAACAAAAGGACAAATTCTACAAATCCAAGTTAGGAGCTCTTGCTTAATATGCTGCTACATTTACGATTTCCATGTCAAAATGAGATGACTCTTTTATGGTCTTTTCAGGTCAGAGTGATCCCAGGTGGGACCCTAAGGCGCAGAGGCCTAATCTGAGGCTTTCCCTGGTGCTCTCCCACCACCTGATGCAAGGGTATTAGGGTAACTGGGAGTCCCCTTGATCAGAAAACCCTATGTTATTACCCTAAGAATCAAACTGTTTGCACCTCCCAACAATCCACTCCTGCTTCCCAATCATCTTCAGACATGCAAAGTTGATGCATAGAAGCTAAAAGGCTTTTGACATTTGCAGGTCAACAGAGATTTGCTAAAACCATCTAGATTTCTCTACGCAGTCCAGTAAATTCAACCAAGCCTGCAGCATCTCCGCAGCTCTTCTGGCTTGTGTCCTTCCTTGCTAGGGGTCCTTTCTTGGGGAAGGGTGGACACAACGTGGGAACAGAAGGGGAAAAGCAGGTTGAAGAAATCTGGCGTCTGGTTTGTTGGTGCTCCCTTCCAGGAACCCCGAAGAGCTGGTCTCTATTGCATGCCATGCTTCCAGGGGTGGGAGTCGGGAGTCCCCTCCCACCCTCTGCGGCCATCCCTAAGCTCCCTTCCAGAGCAACCTGGCCTGGCGACCATACCACTGAACCATCCAGGGCTATGGTTAATGCCCGGCGTGTTTTGCATCTCTGACTTCACGTGCTTTGATGTGTCCCCACGACCGTTTACTTTTCTATGCTGTTGCCAGAGGCTGCCTAGCAGGGCCTGTGTCTCCCGCTGACCTTTAAGGCCAGCACTGCATTCAGATGTTGGGCTTTTCCAATTTTGCTTAAATAACAACAAAATCAACCGAATTTTTTCAAATTAGAGTCCCAGGGAGAAGAAACTACAGAGAAAAAAATCATATTATGTATATATATGTATATACATATGTGCATGTGTGTATGTATATGTATTTTTACAATTTTTTTATCCTTGTTTAAACCTGGGCGGGAACCAAAGAGTAAAGCGCGTGCGGCTCCCTGCCCCCTGCCGCCAAGACGCAGTCCTGTACAGACGCGGTCCCTTCCCTCCGATTTCCCCTGACAGCTCGCGCTACTTTTTCCAGGCCATTGTTCCGTGTCCCTGGTGCTTCCTCCTCCCCCGTCCTCCATCCTCCTTGGGCGCCTTGCCTGCTTTGTCCCGCCAGCCGCCTCAGCCCCGACTCGCCGGGGTCAGAAAGCCGCCAGGATGCCCTCCAGCAGCCCGCGCGCCGGCCGCAGGTGCGCGCCGCCCCGCCCTGCCCTTCCCGCGGCCCCGCCCCAGCGCTGACGTCACAGTGACGCGCAGCCCGCGCAGGCGCAGCTACCCGGCACCCCCTCCCCGCGGCCGGCAGCCCGCTCGGTATTATGATTAGCGCTGGGTGCGGGGTTTCGGCGGCCGGGAGGGAGTTGTCGGCGCCGCGGCCGCTGCGGACGGACGCTCGCCTGCCGGCTGAGGTAGGGGCGAGCGCGGAGCGCGGCGGGGCGCGGCGGCCGTAGGCAGGGGTGCGGGGCCGGCCTCCGCCGCCTCAGTAGCCTCCGCTGTTGCTGGGCTGGGCGCCCGGGCCGGGGCGCTCGCCGCAGGCGGAAAGTAAGTTGCGCTCTCGGCGCCGGCCGCAGCGCGCGGCCCGGGAGGACGCGGGGCCCGGGCTGCGGCGGCCCGGACCCCGCGGCGCGGCCTGGCGGCGGGGCGGCGGCGGGGCCCGGCGGGGCCCGGCGGGAGCCGTCACTGCGGCGGCGGCCGCGGTCGCCTGGAGGCCCTGCCCTTGCGGCCGCTGCGGGATTGCGGCACCTCGGAAGGCGCCCGCATCCCCGCGCCCCGCCCCGGAGCGGGCCGAGTGCGGCTCCCGCGGGGCCCCGCGCCCTGGGCGCTTGGTAGGGTGTGTGTTCTTTGAATGCGTTTTCCCCTTTCAGAAGACTGTAGAAATCCGGCCTCAGCAAAAGGGTTCCGTGGTCAAACTGCTTTACAATAGAGTGGGGATGTTGTCTGTAGAGAAAGGGCAAAGGGGTAAGGAAAGAGGAGCAGTGCCATTCCCGAGGGAGAGCTAGAATTTTTGCGGACTGGGAGACTGGGAAATCTACGTTCTTTTCCATAGTCATCGCCTGTTGATTTCTTTCTGGTCCATTTTACAGGGACCTTCCTGCCTTTTACTTGGACTTGGGTTGCAGGAAAGTGGCAGCCTTTTATCTTCGGGGTTCTTGGAGCTGTGCTGTTTGTAACTGTTGGATCGCATACAGTCCAGTAGCTTCATAGGGAGTTTCAGGCTTTGGGGAGAATTTAGCAGTGGAGTTCCTAAATCTATAGAGGTCTGAGGATATGGGACCTTTCAAACTGTCATGTTACTTTCCACCCCCTTTCCCTTTAATTATGTGCATTCTTAAAGTCTTAGGAACCGTGGTAAAGTTGACTTACTGCCTTAAACATTTTGTCAGGTTTTAAGGTGAAGCATGGCTTGCAAGTGTTGGACATCCTGTTGAATCTCCACCAAGTTCCTATCAAACATGAAATGCCTGAGTTTGGGCTCCTTGTATGGGATTGGAGCACTGTGTCCCAAACCAGTCTTTAACTTATCAGAATATATACAGCAGTGTACTTTAAAGCCCGGGTTGTCAAGGCTTATGTAATCAGTTTGTTAATTTATAATCTCGTTACATTGCTTTCCAGATTTGTAAAATAATTCCCTTAAGGAAATCTGTCCTCAACGTCTGCTTAAATATTTCTCTTGGAATTGGATTCTTGAAGAGGAATGTACTGTACAAGTGATGATTAAAGCATACTAATTAGACAAGTTTCTTTTTTTAAAGAACACCAAATACCAAATTTTTAATCTGATTATCTGTGTAATTGTCCTTGAGAGGAGAACAGGTGGACATTCCCATTTTACAGAACTAGAAATGAGAGAAATTACATGACATTTCCAAGGTCACATATTGAAGCAGTGTAGAAAGTCAGGTGCACAGTGCTAACTTTTTATAATACTCTCATCCTGAAGGCTTTTCAGGCAGGAAACTTTCAGTGCCACCTTTCAATTTTTTTTTAAATTTGTATAATCAGTTTTTAATTGTTCATTTTGTGCACAAAAATTACTCTCACCGTATTTTTTAATAATTCTGAGTATTTTTTTCTGTTTTACTGCATGCAGTAAGATCCATTAGTCTAAAACATGCTAGAACTCAGAAGTTGTACTAATTTTATTTTTCTAGACCAGAAGTATAGATTGGGTCTTTATGGTTTAGATTTAATCACATAATCCTAAAAGAAAGGCTTTTAAATGTCCTTATTAAAATTGAAGGGCTTTCATGATATTTTTACTGGTCACAGGAAATACTGTTCATCTGAACTTCACTGTGAGTACTTCCCTCATATAGAAAGTGAAACCAAATAGAAAAAATATTTATTTCTGGAGATACTGAGCAGCCATGGTTCTAAGTACTGGTATAAATAAGACATGATTTCTTCCCTGTAGCAGCTTGTCTAATCCTAAGAGCTCTTTACACTGCCCAAGAAGAAAAGGGTACAAATGAACTTTCCATAGGCCAGAATCTTAGGAATTAAAAACGTAGATGAGAAACTCTAGACTTAATGTAACTGCATCCCAGCTGTTTGCTTAAAGATAGAGTGTTTATAACTAAGATGCTTTAGTAAGAAAACTGTTATTCAGAATTTAGGTATTTCCCAGTGTGTATCTATGTGCAGGTAAACTTAGAACAACTTAGGTGGAAAAATTGAGTGGATCCTAGCAGTTCTGAAGATAAACTTAACCTTTGATCATTTATTCATGGAATGTTTGTGTGTCTCTTTTGGTGGCCCTAGGGTAGAGGGAGGGCAGCAGTAGAAAAGTGAATAAAAACCAGTTCCTGACTGTAGGTTCTTAGAAGCTACTGGGGAACACCAAGGTAAACAGTAACAGTACGAACAGATGAACTGTGGTGAGGCATAGGGAAAACCCTGCAGAAGCACAAGGATGGCGGCAGTGAACAACCTGACATGGAAATGCTTCACAGAGGAGGTGATGGTTAAACTGGTCTTGAAGAATAGGAAGAATTCCCAGGCCGAGAAAAAGGGAAAAGGCTCAGGGGGTTCAGGGAGGGTGAGAAGACAAGGTCAAGTGGTGGGTGGGAGAAGAACATAGATCCAAGTGGGTGAAAGGGAGTTGAGAAGGCTGAGACAATGCAACTGTTCTTTCCTTAAAGCATTTGAAAAGGAAGGAGGGAAATGGGGCAGTTGCTTTGGGGGATGGAGGAGAAGGTTTTTGGTGAGGTGTTTGTTTTGTTTTGTTTTAACTTTGGGAAGAGCTGGTATAAAATTCCTCAGGTTTAATGGCCTCACGAGTGAGCACTGGAACTGTGTTGTCTGCTCTGGATAATCCAGAGCTATGTCATTGATCCTCATCTGCTTTTCTGCACATCTGCTTTGGGTTGTGGCTCTGTGTCTCATGGGAAACCATTTCTTGCTGGTGGTAGGGAAGGAACCTGTCTAAAGAGGATTCCTGCTTTGCCCTCCCTGAACATTTATTTCTCTGCTGTCACTTCCAGAGCCTCCTGAGAGTCTGCTTTGGCATCCCCAGCATTTGGCCTCTGCTCAGGTAGGCTCTTCCATGGCAAATCAGGCCTCTTTCCCTTTCCTTTTGCTATTATGCCCCCTAGTCTGCTGCCATGTGGCTACTCAAAAGTTACTTCAGACTCAGAGATCATTAGTTGTTCATCTAACATGTTATAAGTTTTGGAGTATCTTCAGGCCCAAAGCAAGATTAGGTCTATCTGCACATCTAAACACATACCCTCTTGACTAATATTTGCCTGGACCGTTTAATGTAGGTTATGACAAAAATGCTCCAGGAACCTGGGTTACACAACATAACGGTGGTCAAATCGCAGCCTCACTGGGCCTCAATTTCTTAGTTGTTGACCTGCAGTTATCTCTCTTAAACCCATAATACTGTCAGCTCTTTGAAGGCAGAGACTACTTCTTTGATCTCTACATTATCAGACCCAAGTAATGCCAGGTACATAGTCTATACCAAGAAGTGTCTTGGTGAAGAAGGTAAAAAAATCTAATCTTTAATTTGTTGATTTTATCAGCTTGTTATGGAAACCACACCCTTTCTAATAAAGCTGGGTTGGATTTGAATTGTTTTTCAATCATACAATTTTAGAACTAGAAGCAAATCCTCTACTTTCTGCTAGCATGTTGTAGATGTTCCTGTCCTGAAAGTCCAGTCTGAGAGAATGGCATCACCAGCTACCACTCTCCGCTAGAGTCATTCTGGATTTCTCCCTTTGCTTAGCCTCCTGTGCATTGAGTTCTTGGATTCTACTTCCAAAATGTGTCTCCTCCACAACATCCTTATCATCACTGCCCATATACCAGCTGCCCTCATTTTTAAGTCTTTAAGTAATTTACCTGGAGACATTTTCAGTTGTCTGCTTACCTGTCTTCTAGCTCTATTCTCGCCCTTTCAGTCTGATCTTCACTTTGCTGCCAGAGTAATTTGTTAAACCATCATCTCTGATTGCCATTCTCCTGCTCAGGATTTTTCTTGAGCTCTTGTTTTTGGCTCTTTATGCTAGCCTTCATTTGTTCATTTAATAAAATATATCTGTATATTTTGAGTAGATGCTATACTTGGCAGACCCTGGGATAAAGAACTAAATAAAATGAACATGATCCTTATGTGAACTGAGCCTGTCATTTAGTTTAGTGGGGGACACAGATTATTAACCACACAGTCACACAAATAATTATATGACCTCACATTTGTGATAAGGGTCATAATGGCAAAGGACACAGTGCTGTGAGTGAGTATAGGGAGCTGTATGTGCATGGAGTTGGGGAGGGCAAGGGGATGGTCAGGAAGTCGTCCTTTAAGCTGGGCCCTAGAGCACGGGTAAGGGCTAGCCTAGACCTAAGAAGTAGAAATTGATGAATTATATGGAATACATGCCTGACCTTGTCCCCTACGCTCTGCATATATTGTTGTCTGAGTCATACTAAACTTCCTTGGGCCTCTTTCCTGAAAAGCCTCTTCCTTACCATTGCCAGTTTCAGTTCTTAGCTCAAACACACAAAATTTATTTCTCCAGAATGCTGTCTGTGGCATTCTCCAAGGCAGATTTAGGAGAAAAGAACACCTCTTTTTGCGTATCTGTTCCCGTAAGAGACTGTGAATAAGTTGAGACAGAGACCTTCCTAGTATCCAGTACAGGTGTTTAGGGGCCAGTTTGTTGGGCCAATAGAGGATGAGGTTACTGATAAGAAAATGAGATGGAGAACTATATATACAACCCCTTTCAAATACTGTAATCTCATGGGAGGGAGGCCAGTTCTAAAGTTAGGGGGATAAAATCCTTAGGTGATTTTTATTCTACTCACACCCTGCTAATATATATTATCCCATTTAACTTTCACAATAACTGTCCAAGGTGGTGATTATCTTTATTTTATCAAGACATGCCTTTTCATAGAAGTTGAGTAACTTGTTGGGCTGTAGATCCTGTGGTACTCTTTCCACTGTGCTGTCATGCCACTCTGCATATGTGCTTAATAAATGAATTCTGATCATTCCTGAAGTGTACCTCTATGGTGAAGATAATAAGAAAAGTTAACTATGTGGTACTTTGAAATGTGGAATCTTAGGACTGTTATCCTAGCTCCTCCTCTGATGATCCCTCGCCCCCAGGCAACTCTTAACTGGGTGTAGGACCTGGACAAAGTGAGTTTGTAACCTCATTGGCTTGGCCCTGCTTTTTCATTTGTAAAATGGGTATCACTCTTAAGGAATTAAATGATATAATGTAAAAAGTGCAGTACATACATAGATTCCTAGAAATTAAAATCTGTTTTCTCATTTTGAGACCTGCATTCAAACAAAACTGGAATTCTAATGGCCAACTGAGGCAGCAAAAGACATTTTAAAACTTAGAAATAAGACAAAAATCCATGGTTTTGCTTTACTCGTTTCTGTATAAACCTGCTTAGGTTACTAATAGATTTTTAGTAGTATGTATATGGGTGATAACGAGAGAGATCTGTTAAGCCACAACAAAAATGTAGTGTTTTATGGAACTTTGTAGTGAACAATGAACTTTTAAAATTTGTTTGAATTCTCTAATAAGCTTATTTCTGTGTTGCTTTCATGTTAATATGTAAAGGATTTTCCTCTTTCATTGAGGCTCTTTGATGAGAAGCTTTTCCTGTGCATTTTTTATTCTTTAATGACGCTTTGACTAAACTTAAGTATAATTCAAACACAGATATGTGGTGAATTAGTTAGTATGGCAAATTTTCCATTTGTTTTGTCCAGCACGGTTGCTTAAATGATGAGCCAGTAGGTATTCTTCAGAATCAGCTGTAGGTATTCTTCAGAATCAGCTGCCTCTCTTAAAATTTATCTGACTTCCACCCCCAAATCATCACTTCACCTAAACTGGTGTTCTTTCCTAAGCCAGCCAGCTGTAGGCACTCTTACTTTGTTTCTTGTTTACCCCACTTTCAGGAATGGTGTTCCTCTACTCCTGTTGAAGGATAAGCCCTGGTCTGTGGGGTGCCCCAGTCCTTGGTGAGTCTGCTATCTATAGTGTCCTCTATTCTTCCTCTGACATGCCTCACCTAGGCTCACTTGTGTAATTATTTCTCTTTTTATATGTGGATACTATTTTCTTTTCTTTTCTTTTTTTTAAGTACTGGGATACATGTACTGAATGTGCAGGTTTGTTACATAGATATACATGTGCCATGGTGGTTTGCTGCACTGTAGGTCCTGTTTTCCTAAATCATTTTTAAGATTTGAATGGACAGGGACTGTGTTGTGTCCTGTACAGTTAAGGCTCAAATTATTTGTTAATGAAAATGACTTAGTGTTTCTGTTATTCAGACTGAAGCAGTTGCATACCTTTCTTTTCTTTTTCTTTTTCTTCTTTTTTTTTCTTTTTTTTTTGAGACAGGCTCTTGCTTTGTCTCCCAGGATGGAGTGCAGTGGCTGATCTCGGCTCACTACAGCATGGATTCTTGAGCTCCGGTGATCAGCCTGCCTCAGCTTCCCAAAGTGCTGGGGTTACATACAGGTGTGAGCCACCACGTTGGGCTGCATACCCTCTTTCTCAGAGGAAGTAAATATTTCATTGAATATGACTTGTTTATTAACATTACATAAATAGGCATTAGATAGTATAGTACGCAGTGTATTTTCAGAAAAATTGGTGTATTTCATAGATCTCTTAATGGAAAAGTAAATGGAATGAATAATTATGTACAGAAAGTCAAAAATTGAGTGGTCTCTGCCTTTCCTGGAGTATGAAAGCAGCACATATGCACTGTCAAAATTTTTAAAAGAACAGAAAAGCATAAAGAGAAAAAATATCCTGTAATCTTACTAATTTAACATTTTAAGTTTTTAAAATATATATATTCATACAGATTATATGCTTTTTATGAAAGATTGGGACAGGCCAGGTATAGTGGCTCACGCCTTGTAACCCCAGCACTTCGGGAGGCCAAGGCAGGTGAATCACTTGAGGTCAGGAGGTCAAGACCAGCCTAGCCAATATGGCAAAACCCCATCTCTACTAAAAAAAAAAAAAATTAAAATTAGCTGGGTGTGGTGGCATGTTCCTGTAATCCCAGCTACTTGGGAGGCTGAGGCAGGAGAATTGTTTGAACCTGGGAGGTTGAGGTTGCATTGAGCCAAGATTGTGCCACTGCACTCCAGCCTGTGTGACAGTGAGGCTCTGTCTCAAGAAAAAAAAAAAGATTGGAATTACATGCTGTGAAGTTTGGTATATACAATTTTTTTTAAACTTAACATTATGTTGTGAGACTTTCCGCATGAAATGTAATAGCCTCAAAATATGGTAGCATACTGTTAACGTTGGGTATATTGTGTTTTATTTAACCATCTCCTTATTGTAGACCTTTAGATTATTTGATTTTCTTTTGCATGTATAAATATCACTGAACATTGTTGAATATAAATATTTGTCCTCACCTTTCTTTGAGACATGAATCTAGTAGTAAGTTTATTGTCAAGGATATTAATTATTTTAAGGCTTTTGAGACAGATTGAGTATCTCTTGTCTAAAATGCCTAGCATCAGAAGTGTTTTGAATTTTGTCAGATTTTGTAACATTTGCAATATACATAATGATGGGACCCCAGTCTAAACATGAAATTAATTTCTGTTTCATTTATACCTATACATATATGCTAAAGGTAATTTTATACCCCATTTTTAATAATTTTATGCATGAAACAAAGTTATTACTGCATTTCCTCTCAAAAACTAATAGAAACTGTGATTGGTCACATGAGGGTTTTTTTTTAACTTGTGGTGTCTTGTTGGCACTGAAAGTTTCAGATTTTGGAGCATTTTGGATTTCATATTTTCACCTTAGGGATGCTCAACCTGTACACATATTGCCAAATTGTTTTTCAGAAAGGTAGCTTGCTTGCAGTCCCACCAGTGTAAGAGAATTCCTGGAATGAGCCTGTCTTTGAGTCAAAGTCAGTGAAATGTTAGGTGCCAGTATTTTGGTTTATTGATTAGTTTTTTTTTTTTTTCTGTTTCACGATTCTTTTTTTGACCATTTTTTAATGATCACTTTTATCAAAATATTAGGAGGAATAAAAAGATGGTAGGGAGTTAAAGTGGGTTTTGACAGTGTTAATAAAAGCTTTAGATCAGAGATTTAGATTATTAAAATTCTCCATAACTTAATATTCTGTTTTCCTGGGCACAATAAGTAATTGTGGGTTGGCTTTATTTATTTTGGAGTAATTTCTATACACCCAGCTTTTGTTTAAGTCATTACTTATTATGTGAACACTTAATGCTGGAGTTGTCACCATACTAATTTTTAAGTCCTACTTACACGTAGGCAGAAATGACATGCTTAGCATTTTTCATCACTTTAACAAGAGGCAGAATCTGTTTAGGAATTTCGTCTGTGTTGCTGGTCCAGGTTTTGTGGCTTGGATGTTAATCTCTTCCTCTCTACAAATACTAAGTACTGTACATCAGTTAATGATTTGCCTAACTCCTGAGTACATTCAGGTTACTTGATATATGTTGGACTGCAGCTTGTTTTACTTAGAGCAAATAAAGATTACTTAAACCAGTACTTCAAGGATTCTGCATTGGCAACCAAATCATTGCCTCAAGAAACTGGAACAGGCTTCTCACCATGACATTCCTAGTCCCCTCAGCGGCCCCTAGCCCATCAAATTGATGAAAACGAAGAACATACTTTAGTAAGCAGTTACCTTGTCTTGGAAAATGCTTTCTTAGAGACTTAGAAGTACAAATTGCCGGAAAGAACATTTCTAATAATAAATGACTTTAATCTGTTAATTTGTAGATCCCATCTTGATTCCATCCAGTGATTGCAGACTGGTAACTGCATAACCACATAGTAATACAACCAATCCAGTGAAAAACTCTGAATTCTTCTACAACTTAGGGCCTATTGACCTGTTTATGGTTCTTATCTTTGGTTTATAGCTTATATTAATGACTCCTAGGAGGAGGCATGCTGTCCTTAAAAAGTGAAATATTGTTTACTTTTTTTTTGTTTTGAGACAGAGTCTCACTCTTTTGCTCAGGCTGGAGTGCAGTGGCGTGATCTCTGCTCACTGCAACCTCCACCTCCTGTGGTCAAGCGATTCTCCTGCCTCAGCCTTCTGAGTAGCTGGGACTACAGGCCCATGCCACCACGCCCAGCTAATTTTTGTATTTTTAATAGAGATGGGGTTTCAACATGTTGGCCAGGCTGGTCTCAAACTCCTGACCTCAAGTAATCTATCCGCTTCAGCCTCCCAAAATGCTGGGATTACAGGTGTGAGCCACCACGCCTGGCCAAAATATTATTTACTTTGAATAAAGAAAACAGCAGTGGTGACTGCATGATAGGGTTGTGTTTATTTTGCTTGACTTAAAGGTTATTCCTGGAAGACTTAGTTTACTGTCTTCCTTTCAGCCTATATCATTTTTAAATTTTTAGCAGTAAAATCAGGTTGGTAATATCATTGAGAGAGTGTTAGTTCCTTTACTTAAGTTGGTTTTTCTATAGATGTACAATTTGGTCTACTATTTCTCAGGAGGAAGGATTACAGTTTTCATTTCTTGGTATTTGTAAAATATACCAGATAATTTATATGTATAAGAAGCTTAAATGCAGTTTTAGTGTAGCTTTGCAAAAACTCAATTTTTAGTTGTTTGTATTAGATGGATATACTGGCATATATATATATATATATTTAAGCATTTAATATGTTTGAGAGGAATATTGGTCGTCTGATTTTGGAGGAAAACTTATATTCTAAATAAAATGTTTATTATAGATAAGCTATAGAAGTAGTACAATTTTTGTGCACAGCCCTTTTTGTTCAACTCCTCTACTTTCTCATGCCATGGATTGGTTCACAGTGGTATCCAGGCAGAGCTGCCTTTGTTGAGCATACTGTTTTGTCCCTACCTCTCTCTAAGAGGTGTGAGGAAGAGGCATTTGTTTGATGTACAGATGAGACTGCAATGGTGATGATGTTGATGAAAACCTAAAAGTGAGTTTTAACAAGAATAACAGGGTGAATTCCAAATTGATAGTAGGTTTAACAGAAGCTGGTTCTACAACTGTTTTCAGCAGCTTGCAAAACGTGTGTAGGGCCACCCACACTTCCTTCCTCTTCTCCAGCCACACCCACATGCTTCAGTTGCTTCTGCTATCTTCAGTAGGAGAACATCAGTATATTCTTGCAGCACATAACAGTACTTGTTTCTCAGACATAAGTTTTTATATTATGAGCACTCTTGGCAAGTTGGCCTATTTCATTTAGGTCCAGCCTAGTTATATGCCTGTGCTAAATAAAAAGGTTGCTCTAGAATGGCCTATCTAGTGGTTGCTGTGTAAAAACATGTTATCTTAGCTGTATAGTCATTTAAAATATTGATCTAGAAGAACTTAGTGCATGGGAAAATGTTCAGTTTATAAAATAGAGGAAAAAGTAGTTATCAAACTTCATGTCGAAAATCTTAGCTTTGTAAAGAACTGTTAAGTATAGAGGATGTACACTCGGACCTGATGAGAAGTCATCATAGATGAGCGTATAGGTGATTTTTACTTTCTTTTTTGTGCTTTTATGCATTTTCTAAACTTTCTAAAGTGAAAGTCTTGTATTAACTTTTCCAGCTTGTTTTTTGGAGAGAAGTATTGTGAAAATAGTTACAAATCTCTTTTTACCCTGACATCCCCCCAAGCCCGTAAGTATTATCCCCATTTTATTTTTTTAAATTGTGTCTGGCCATATATTATGAATAGAAAATAATTTGAAAGAATCTATACCAAAATGTAAAGAGATGTTATCATAAAGGGTGGGATAATGGATTTTTTTTTTCAAAATTCCCCCCCCTTTTTTACTAGTCTGTATGTTCTAATTGTATTTTGCTCCTGAACTAAACAGATTTTTCTTTCATAATTGTTTTTGAGATTTTCTGTAAGAATATATTTGATGTGAAAAAATGTAAAGGAGTATTAAGTCTTTTTTGAAAAGCTAAATTTGATAGAAAATTATATTAATATCATTTTAAAAGCAAATACTTACATTTTGTGAGATATTTTATTGAAAAACCCCCAGTCTTTGATGCCTAACTAGAGACATTATTTCCTATATCTTACAGCACTCATTTTCAATTTATTTTAGGAAACTGAACAGCAGTTCAGTTTCTGAACTGGTCTATCTTATGAAAGCAAAAGAGAGAGAATAGTTTGGTGAATTCATTCGCTTGAAGTAGGGTCAGCAACTGAAAGAATTTCTGCTTGGATGGTGGGAACGTCATCTGTAACAATGATGGTGGTGGTGGTAGCTGGTATTTACAGAATGCTTACTCTGTGCCAGGCACTATTCTAAACACTTTACCTATATTAAGTCGTTTGATCCTCACCATGTCCTATGAGATTTTTTTCTTATTACTAACATTTTCTAATGAAGAAACTGACCATACAGAGAGGTGAAGGTAACTTGCTGAGTTCCTTTGGCTAGTGATTGGTGAGCTGGGATTCAAATGCAGTTGTTGGTCTTTAGAACCAGTACTTATTACTGTACTACCGCACTGCTTTGCCACAGAGACTAGGGATGAAACAGGGGCTGCTGGAAAAAGAGAAGCAGGCAAGGATAGTGGAAGGAGCTACTATATCCCTCTTGGAGCTGAAGAACCAGTCAGGTAGGCATCCCAGGGTTCATCTGTCACTAGATATGGACCTGTGCCCATGGCTTTGCCAGCCCTGTGTGTGCTGCAGAACTGTTGCTCCACATTCCCTCATTCCTGGCAGGACACTTGCTTTCATATCCAGAGGTCAACCACCTTTCCTCCTCCTTTCACCTGTCCTATCTTGTTTCCTCCATTCCCTTGCACTCCTTTTCTCCCAAGTGCATTTGAACTTTACCTGGACACCTCTCACCATTAGTGTATAGTGTAAATTATCATGTTGGCATAATGTGAATGTTTAGGCCTCTCTGTTATTCATGTAATAGTTTATTTTCATGGGAAGACCTGCAAGGCTACCTCGGTCAGTATTCCCTCATTGTGCCATGAAGTTTGGATATAAATGATTTGCTCACATTCCTTTTGTTTGTGGTGATAGTTTCTTTGTTACTATCAAGTGACAGTCCTCTGATGATGAAGGTGCTTTGTGTGATCCCTAATGCTGGCATCATAAGTGATTTCCACTTGCCTTCTAGAGGACAGTGTGTTGTAAAGCTTGCCGTCCTTGGCTGCTATAGCGTGAGGGTTTCATGAGCCTTTAGGGGCTCCTAGAGACTGGGTGGTTTTGGTGCCAGGCTGAGCATGATTGGAGCTACAGACTGCTGCTTCTCAGGCAAGTTAAGCCTCATTGTACCTACTATGCAGTTTCATGGGGAGGATTCAGTGAAATGTGAGTTTGGGGCCTGTTGCAGGAGGCATTTAAAAAATGGCAATTGTACTGTTGTTCATTATTATTATTATTATTATTTTTGAGATGGAGTCTCGCTTTGTCACCCAGGTTGGAGTGCAATGGTGCCATCTCGGCTCATTGCAACCTCCGCCTCCTGGGTTCAAGCAAGTCTCCTGCCTCAGTCTCCTGAGTAGCTGGGATTACAGGCGCCCGCCTCCATGCCTGGCTAATTTTTGTATTTTTAGTAGAGACGGGGTTTCACCATATTGGTCAGGCAAGTCTTGAGCTCCTGACCTCATGATCCACCTGTCTCGGCCTCCCAAAGTGCTGGGATTACAGGCGTGAGCCACTGCACCCGGCCTTGTTCATTATTATTTCTTCATTCCAGTGGAATAATTTTTCTGACCTGTCTACCTGGAACAATCTCTGTTCACTCTGAAATCCCTGTTCATTAAATTTCGCTTAAAGGAGTTGTAATTCACAGAAGGCAGAAGGATAATAGGAGGAGACTGGGTTACTAAAGACAAATTTTACTATTTTTATACATGTGTCTAGATCCAGCCTTAGAGTATATACTTTGACTTTAAGCAAAATTCAAACAAATAGAACTAAACCTGTATCTTTTTCTTTATTTTCTTTTAGGAAAAAGAAGCAACTAACAAAACACTGTGATAATAAGGATTATTCAGTATGCAGTTTGCAGGGTATGTCTTGGAGACAGTACAAATTCACCTTTACTTTATATAAGCCACATCTTAACATTGGGCATTGATGTTCAGAATGACTTTTGGGAGCTGCAAGATCCTCAGAGATCAAAAAAAATGATTTAGTTACTTTGTACTCTAACTCAAAATGTACTTAATAGTAGGATTAGACAGTAGACTAGTGTTTAAAAAGATGTTCACGAACAAGGATATTTTTCGTCTAAACTTTCAATTAATCATTGTGTCCTGTTCTTAGCTATACAATTTAATTGTGGTTTCATAGACTATGGAAAAGGGGTGCTCATATAAAAAGTAAATTATTTGGTAGTAAGAGTGATTGTTTCACTATAGGGTACTCATTGTGAAGATACCAATTAGATTATTTCTATTTAATCTATAGCTTGCTATAGATTAAAAATCATTTCACCATGCCCTCTTGCTGGCAAAGGTTTGGGAAGAGAAACATTAAGGTTTAATAGTACTTATCTCTAGGTGTCTGAGGCTCTGAAAAAAAAGCTTTTTCATTTATTTTTGTAATAAAACTTTTATTTTCAAAAATCAGATTCATTTATAAAATCTGATTTATATGTCACTTTCCAGGCACACATCTAAACCAAAATGATAGATGAAAAGAACAAAGTTATATAACTTGGGGGCAGCCTGAAGGAATGTGTTTTGAAAGCTAAAGTGGCATTTGCAAGCTTATGCAATAGCAACAGACTTGGGTGGAATTTTAAGCATAATTATTGCCCTTGTAATTAATTGAAGTTAAATATTTAAAGATAGTTTCCTGCCCCCCCCCAGAGTTTTTATATTTGAAAATTAAATATACCCAAATTAAAATTTCTTTTGGGGAACTGCTGTCCAAATAAAGCAAGATCTTTCAATTTGGATTTTCCTGTTAATCCTGTCATTAAAGTTATTAGTTCAGATGACAGGGATAATATACATATGGAAGAAATTTGCTTCCCCCCACACACACCTAGGCATTGTATCAGTTTCTTATTTAAAAATCTTAATAGTTTAAAAATCTTAATAGCAGGATTAATAGTTTTGGTTCTGAAATCAGTTTGCAGACACAGCGTAGCATAGTGTTTTAAAGCACGGACTTTGGTGTCAGACAGCCGTGGGTTTCAGTCCCAGCTCTTTTACACACTGGCCATTTGGCCTAGGCCAAGTTACTGTGCCTCAGAAGGGGGTTAATAATTCCTGTCTTTGAGGGGAATTGTGAGGATTGAATGAGGATAATGTGAAGTATTTGGTATGTGACTGGTGTGTAATACTCATTCAGTAAATGGTAGTGCTATTTATTATTACAATAATTACTAAAATGCAAAAAATATATTAGTAAACATATTAACATTGACTTTTTGAACTTATAATTTAACATACATAAATTTTTTGAGGGGGTTCTAGGTATGCAATTCAGATCATTTCTGAAGTGGTATAAATATAAAAGTGACTTTATGCTTCTTTTATAGTTGGTATTTTAACTCTAAAAATAATATTATCCTAAATGGGGCATTGATTAGAGTGGCCAAATGTTTATAAACAATGTGGGCTTTGAAATGTATTAATTAGGTGTGAATCCTAGCTTTTGTAGTTAATGTCACTTGTACCTAGAGCAGCCTATTGCCTTAGCTATAAAAATGAGACCAGTGCTGACTGGCCAGGCACGGTGGCTCCAGCCTGTAATCCTTGTACTTTGGGAGGCCAAGGCAAGAGGATTGCATGAGGCCAGGAGTTCAAGACCAGCCTGAGCAACATAGCAAGACCCTGTCTCTAATAAAAATAAATAGCAGTTTTTAAAAATTAAAAAAAAACTTACCTATTATATGTCAAATTTCGTTTTTTGGGATATTTTTATCTAAGTGGACTCAATAATTAATGCTCTTAATATGTAACTGAAAATGTGAAACTATATATTGAGAGCAGTAGAAAAAGCTTTGTCAAAGGGATAGATACTGACTAATGGGAGAGAGCTAGCCTTAGGAGGTTGCTATATTCCTTGTTGGATTTTGTTACTCAGTTCTATTAAATGTTGGTCAGAACAAAAGTGAGGGTTCAGCCTGTGAGATATAAAGTTGCATCTTGTTTAATTTTATACACGTTTGTTTTTCTGAGTCAGTGTCATTTATAAATAGGAACCTATTTCTATTCATTTATTGTAAAAGTTGAAATTTTTAAGTACAGTACGAAATGTGGTTCTTAAAAACCAAATGATTTTTAAGACTTAAATCATCTGTAAGAATGCATGCCTGTTTACTCTTGGAATATAATCACGTTATGCTGGGTTGTGATTGACAGTTGGAAAACAATCATTAAAAATCAGCATAACTGCTGAGTACCAGTAAATTAACAAATATTTACTAAGTACCTACTACCATATACCTAGAACTCCCTCAAAACATTTATATAAATTCAATTATAAGTTTAAAAAGTCAATGTTAATATGTTTACTGATATGTTAAGCACCTACTATGTGCCAGGTGCTTATCCTAAACAGTAGTGACGCAAGAGCAAACAATTACCTCCTAAACATTTTGGGAAAAGTTGCATTTCAAAATTTAATAAGACAGTTTTGATTATATGCTATTTGTAAGCACTGTTCTAGGTGTTGGGGGAAAGTAGAAGAAAAAAAAAATAGAACCTTAGAATAGAAAATCCCTGAGAAACTGCTACTGTCAGGATAGAGGAGATGGTGTACCCAAATACCTGTAGAATAAGACCACATAGAATAGAGGTGTCCCAAGGTGCTCTGGGGATATTGAGGAGAGAAGGTAATTCCAGCTGGGAGAGTCAGAGAAACCTTCACAGAATGGATTTTTTTTTTTTTTTTTTGCACTTAAAGGAAGTGGTGTTGGTCTTGGGGAAACTGAAAAGTTGTTGGGTTTCTGTGCAAATGTTTATTCTTTGTGTTTTCCCTTGTCAACTGTTGCGTTATTTTTTAAGACACTAAAATTCCTTTTAGAAAATGTTTGTTTTTTAAACATGCTTATCAAACTTGCCAGTTTTCTTATTACTGACATCACCAAAAAATTGCTTCCAATGAACTAATTTTCTTTTCAGTTTGCAAAAATTTGATATGGTATTTAAATTCAGCCTTTGTAATATAAAGTCTAAATATAAAAATAGGTTTTATTAATGACCCTGACTCATTTTATATCTCAATTTATTTTCTTCAAGTTTCTCTTAAAATGAAAAAAACAAAAAATGAAGTGATTTTAAAGTTTGTGAAGAAAAGTCGCAGAAACTTAATTTTGTTTCTCTTCTTATTTTGTAGATATCCATGACGACATTGAAAATGAATTTTTTGTATTCACCAGATATTCTTATATGAGAAGATCTATTTTAAACAGTCTAAATATTTTTTCTTCTGTTGGACCAGCATGGCAGGATTTAAGCGAGGGTATGATGGAAAGATTGCTGGATTATATGATCTGGATAAAACCTTGGGTCGAGGCCATTTTGCCGTGGTTAAACTTGCCAGGCATGTCTTTACGGGTGAAAAGGTGGCAGTAAAAGTTATTGACAAGACAAAACTGGACACTCTAGCTACTGGTCATCTTTTCCAGGAAGTGAGATGCATGAAACTAGTGCAGCATCCTAACATCGTCCGCCTTTATGAAGTTATTGACACCCAGACCAAACTATATCTTATTCTAGAACTTGGGGATGGAGGAGATATGTTTGATTATATAATGAAACATGAGGAGGGTCTTAATGAAGACTTGGCCAAGAAGTATTTTGCTCAGATAGTTCATGCTATATCTTATTGCCATAAACTCCATGTGGTTCACAGAGACTTAAAACCAGAGAATGTAGTCTTCTTTGAAAAACAAGGTCTTGTAAAGTTGACAGACTTTGGGTTCAGCAACAAATTTCAACCAGGGAAGAAGCTCACTACAAGCTGTGGATCTCTTGCATATTCCGCTCCAGAAATTCTGCTTGGTGATGAGTATGATGCACCTGCAGTAGGTAGGTAACCTCGGTCCAGTATTTGGCCATTTGAATTCTGCCAGCTAGAGTTGGTCAGATCGGTTGTTTATCTAAAAATGATTTCTAGAGAATTTCTGTTAAATTGGCCTTAACTAGCAAATTGGGTTTCATAAATGCCATATGTGCCTAAAGCTGGCATTTCGTTTATTTCAACCTTTAGATGGCAAATGTCTAAAGTATATTTGTGAGTACAAAGGAAAATGAGTAAGTTATCATTTAAAGTAATCTCTTTTCTGTTCATTGTCATTTTTTTCTTAAGGTCTGAATGCTTTTCCTCAGATTTTTCTTTTAGTGGCTCTCTTTAGCCATCTCCTCTCTGTGCATATCGTCTAACAATCATTGGAGACCCATATTGGAAAGGTACTGTGAATATTACAGTGATAAAGAATTTGGGTATTAGAATCATTTATTAACTGTGAACTTGAACAAGTGCTTGACCTCTCTGCTTCATTTTTTATCCATAATATAATATTGAATCAGGTACAGGTGTAGCACTCCCGTATTATCTTGTTTACTTTTCACAGTGACCCGTGGGGTTGTTATTGTCTATCTCATTGTTCAGAATAGGAAACTGACATACAGAGGCTTTCTGTATGGTGGATTCTGGAATCGTGGTACCTTTGGCATTCCTAACTACCTTCTTTCCCTCTCCAAACACTTTGTGCTCTTTCACTTGTCAAGATTTATCTATCTGTGGTGAAAGTATTTACTGCCTTTCAGTTTGTGTCAACTTTGTCTCCTTGGGATTGTATTTGTTTTGAAGATCATGTAGGAATTTGTTCTTAATTTTTTTAAAGGATTTGTTGATCCGAAGGTGCAGTCAGCTTTTTAATTTGTTAATCTTGGAAAAAATACATGCACATGATGTCAGATTCATATGTATGAGTATTCTGCTTGCATTTGTGGTAATTTGAAATGCAGGTTAAAGGATTAATGACAAAGGTGCACTTAACATTGAAGAGTGTTGATGTTATATTGAATACTCTGTACACCAAGACACTGGTTTTCATGTTATGACTATCATGTTCTGGAAAAGAAAGGGTTAATGAGCAGTTTCTGCCTACTACAGATAACTAGACTTCACTGAAGTCTTTCATTAGAATATCTGAGCGGAGATTTTTGATTAATGGAGCCATTCTAATCAGACAGTGAAGCCAGGAATTTCCAGGAGAGGAAACACAAATGTCTACCCAAGAAAAAATCTTCAACCTCATTAGTGCAGATTTAATAAGAGTATCTTATTAAAAATAAAGTACTCTTTAAATCTATTAAAAATAAGATACTCTTTCATACTTTTCACATTGGGAAAAACTGAAGTCAGACAAAACTAAGTGTTGGTAAGACCATAGAATATCAGGAACTCTTATTTAGAAGACAACTTGGCAATATCTGGTAAAGGTAAAGATGTACACATCTGATAACCTAGCAGTTCTCTCCTATGTATGCACCTCAGAGTAGCTCTCACTTATGCATACAAGAGATTTTCAAAGAACGTTTTTAACAGCATTGTCGAATGTACAGCAGGGGAATAATTCGTTCAGTATTCATATTCTGTATACGGTGAAAATTAAACATTTTGCCAACATGATTGGATCTCACAAGCATACTTTTTAAGAGAAACAAAGCAAATTGATGAAGAGTACATATAACATTTATATACAATTTTTTTTTTTTTTTTTTTTTTGAGACAGAGTCTCGTTCTGTCACCCAGGCTGGAGTGCAGTGGTGCCGTCTCGGCTCTCTGCAAGCTCCGCCTCCCGGGTTCACACCATTCACCTGCCTCAGCCTCCCGAGTAGCTGGGACTACCGGCCCCCTGCCACCACGCCCAGCTAATTTTTTTTTTATTTTTAGTAGAGACGGGGTTTCACCGTGTTAGCCAGGATGGTCTTATCTCCTGACCTCGTGATCCACCTGCCTCAGCCTCCCAAAGTGCTGGGATTACAGGCATGAGCCACCGCACCCAGCCAACATTTATATAAAATTTTAAAACATACAAAGCGGTGTTATATATTGTTTAGGAGTACATGCACATGTAGTACATGTAGTAAACTCTGAAGAATGCATGAGAGCAAGATAGGTTACTTCTGAGGGGCAGGCATATCTGTAGGCTTTCAGCTGTATTGGTGATGTTTATTTTTGAAGTTGGGTGGTGGGTACACAGGAGTTCATTGTAATGTTCCTTTTTCTTCCCCCCTTATGTCTTAAATATTGCATAATAAAACTTTTAAAAAGCTATTAAAAAAGGAAAAGAAAACCACTTGGGAAGATGTTCACCAGTCTGATAAATGATTACCGTGTGTTGGTGAAGTAGGCTTGGGTGGAGTTCATAGGTAACTTTTTCATTTTCATTATTTATAGTTATTTCAATTTATATTGTGTGATGTGTGATTGAAATAAATATAGAATTGCTATTTTTTAAAAAAGGACAGGTGTCTTTCTGTTAATCTACTATTAGTTTATCATGCCAAAATTAGTCAGTGATTTTTCACAAATGTTTAGTAAAATGAGCATACACAAATATTAAAATCTGTCATTATATTGTGAGATGTTACTAAATAAAAAAACTTTGGTTCTTTTTTTTGAATAAGTGTTTTATAGTATACTGGTCCTCAGCATTGAGACTTAGCTGAGGAATTGTCTATTTTATTATTATTTTCAAAAGATCAGATTTGATTTTATCAACTATACTTTTTGTTTTAGATGTCATTTTTTTTCTTTCATCTTTATTCTTTCTAGGATCTTTGAGGTTTCCTATTTTTTAATAGCATCATGTATCAGAAGCTTATTTCTGTGTGTCTTGATTTCTAACAAATGGTTTATTAATGCTATTTAGAAGACAATTTGGCAATATCTGATGTGTACATCTTTAACTTTAATGCTATATGATGCCCTCTCCCACAATCCCTGATGACATTCTAGGGGTTTCACTCTGCAGTTGTCCTTGCTAAAATTTGTCTTTGGTTTCTTACTTAACTGGAAAGTTATTTAGAAAGGTGTTCCTTTTTAAAAATTCCAAATGGATAGATTTATTTTTCTCTTTAGTTGTCTGGTTTTTAACTTCTAATTTTAGTACATTGAAGTTAATTTATGCCCAATTGATTTCTGCTTCGGATACTATTTTTAGATTTTCTTTGTGGCTTGATACATGGTAATTCATACCATGGTGACTGTTCTTTATGTGATTAAAATATTTGTATACTTGGAGTTTTTATACATACTTAAGATTATGCATTATGCACCTTGTTCCTTTGTACCCTTACATGTTTTTATTCTGACGTGTCATTTTCTGAGAGAATAATGGTAGTCTTCTATTCTCATCTGTGAATTTTGTAATTTAACCATTTTTTGCTTTATACATGGTATTGTCAAGCTATAATTGACAATAAAGATATTAAAAGTTTCTAATATATTTTACATGATGAGTTATACCTTTTATCAATACGAAAGTATACTCCTTGATACATATTGCCTTAAATTCTGTTTTGTCATTGCTTTAGATTTATCCCTTTTAAACAAAGGCATACTTCATTTTATTGTGCATAACTTTATTGCACATCTCAGATCTTGCGGTTTTTTTGTTTATTTACAAATTGAAGGTTGCCGCAACCCTTCATCAAGCAAGTTTCTTGGCACCATTTTTGCAACAGCATATGCTCACATCATGCCTCTCTGTCACATTTTGGTAATTCTCAAAATATTTTAAACTTTGTCATTATTTATTTTTTATGGTGATCTGTGATCAGTGATCTTTAATGTTACTATTGTAGTTGTTTTGGGGTGCCAGACACAGCACCCAGATAAGACAGCAAACTTAACCAATAAATGTTGTATGTGTTCTGACTGTTTTACCTACCAGCCATTCCCCCATCTCTCTCTCTCTCTGTCTCTCTCTCTCTTCTTGGGCTTCCCTATTCTCTGAGATACAACAATATTGAAATTAGGCCAGTTAATTACAGTGGCCTCTAAGTGTTCAAGTGAAAGGAAGAGTGGTACATCTCTCACTTTAAGTCAAATGCTGGAAATGATTAAGCTTAGCAAGCAAGACATAGTGAGGCAAGATAGACTGAAAGCTAGGCTTCTTGCACCTAATAGCCAAGTTATGAATGCAAAAGAAAAGTTCTTGAAGGAAATTAAAAGTGCCACTCCAGTGAACACACGAATGGTAAGAAAGTGAAACAGCCTTATTGTTGATATGAAGAAAGTTTTAGTGGTGTGGGTAAAAGATCTAACTAGCCACAATATTCCCTTAAGCCAAAGCCTAATCCAGAGCAAGGCCCTAACTCTCTTCAGTTCTCTGAGGGCTAAGAGAGGGGAGGAAGCTGCAGAGGAAAAGTTTGAAACTAGCAGAGTTTGATTCATGAGGTTTAAGGAAAGAAGCCATCTCCATAACATAAAAGTACAAGATGAAACAGCAAGTGCTAATGGAGAAGCTGCAGCAAGTTAGCCAGAAGATCTAGCTACGATAATTGATGAAGCTGGCTCCACTGAACAACAGATTTTTGATGTAACTAAAACAGCCTTCTATTGGAAGAAGATCCCATGTTAGCTAGAGAGGAGAAGTCAATGCCTGGTTTCAAAGCCTCAAAAGGCAGGCTGACACTCTTGTTATGGGTAAATGCAGCTGGCCACTTAAAGTTGAAGCCATGCTCATTGACCATTCAGAAAATCCTAGGGCCATTAAGAATTAAGCCAAATATACTCTACCTGTGCTCTATAAATGGAACAACAAAGCCTGAATGACAACACATCTGTTTACAGCATAGTTTACTGAATTTCTTAAGCCCACCATTTGAGACCTACTACTAAGAAAAAAAGATTCCTTTTAAAATACTGCCACTCATTGACAATGCTCCTGGTCACCCAAGAGCTCTGATGGAGATGTACAAGGAAATTGATGTTGTTTTCATGCAGATAACACAGCATCCATTCTGCAGCCCGTGGATCAAGGAGTAATTTTGACTTCCAAGTCGTTACTATTTAAGAAATGCATCTTGTAAGGCTATGGCTGCCATTGGTAGTAATTCCTCCGATCCATCTGGGCAAAGTAAGTTGAAAACCTGGAAAGGATGCACCATTAAGTACATTTGTGACTCATGGGAGGAGGTCAGAATATCAGCATTAAGAGGAGTTTGGAAGAAGTTGATTCCAGCCCTCATGGATGACTTCGAGGGGTTCACAGTTTGTGGAGGAAATAACTGCATATGTGGTGGAAATAGGAAGAGAAATAGAAAGGGAGCCTGAAGATATGATTGAATTGCTGCAGTCTCTTGATAAAACTTGAATGGATGAGGAGTGGCTTCTTGTGGATGAGCAAAGAAAGTGTTTTGTTGTTGTTGTTGTTGTTGTTTTATCTTAATTTTTTTAAATCCATGAATGCAGGTGAAGAAAGTGGTTTCTTGAGATGGATTCTATTAGTGAAGATGTGAATATTGTTGAAATGACAACAAAGGATTTAGACTATTATGTAAACTTACATAGTAAGTTTGATAAAGCAGTGGCAAGGTTTGAGAGAATTGACTTCAGTTTTGAAAGAGGTTCTACAGTTCTACTCTAGGTAAAATATGTCAAACAGTGTTGCATGCTAGAGATAAATCTTTCATGAAAGGAAGAATCAAATGATGCAGCAAACTTCATTCTTGTCTTATTTTAAGAAATAGCCACAGCCATGCCAACCTTCAGCAACCACCACCCTGATTAGTAAGCAGCCATCAACATCAAGGCAGGAACTTCCACCAGCAAAAAGATTATGCCTTGACTCATTGAAGGCTCATTTTTTAGAAATAAGGTTTTTTTTTTTTTTTTTTTTTATTCTTTGAGATAGGGACTCTCTCTGTAGCCCAGGCTGGAGTGTAGTGGCATGATCATAGTTCGTTGCAGACTTGAACTCCTGGGCTCAAGCAATCCTCGCACTTCAGCCTCCTGAGTAATTGGGACTACAGGCGTGCACCACCACATCCAGCTAATTTTAAAAGTTTTGTAAAGATAGAGTCTTACTATGTTGCCTGGGCTGGTCTTGATAAAGTTTTTTTTGTTGTTTGTTTGTTTTTTTAATTTTTTGCCCGTGACACAGCCCTGGGAGATTCTGAGAAAATGTGCCCCTCGTAAAGTATTTTTAAATTAAGGTATGTACATTATCTTTTATAGACATAATGCTGTTGCACATTTAATAGACTATGGTATAGTATAAACATAACTTTTTGTGCACTGGGAAACAAAAAAATTTGTGTGTCTCGCTGTATTGCAACATTCGCTTTATTTCAGTGGTCTGGAACCGAACCCACAGTATCGCTGAGGTATGCCTGTGTATAGCTGTATTTCGTGTCTAATCTATGAATCAGTCTTTGAATAGGTGGATTTAATTTATTTATATTTATTATTACTGGAGTGTTTGGACTTGTCCTATCTTATTTTGTGGTTTTCATTTGCCTTATTATTTATTACCTTTTCCCATATTTTGTTAAATTATTCAAGCTTTCTTTGCTCTTTCCCCAGTAGTGGTTTGCATGACGTGTAATCTGTTTCTCTCTGTGTTCGCGTCCACCTTTAATGTCTAGAGTCAGACAGTATCTACATTATTTCTCCTACCCTACAAATAAGAATCCGTTTGTTTTTACTTCTTTTTTGGTTAATAACATTCTTATTTGCTTGTGTTTGTCTGTAATAAATACTTACTTTTTACTTAATTTTATGAATTTCTTGGCCTCCCTGTCCCTTTCTTGGATTATTTTTATTGTGCTTTGTTTTGTTTGAAACCCTTTCAGAGAGGATTTGCGAAAAATTCAAGTCCTTATGTGTCTAAAATGTCTTCACATTTTAATGATAATTTGGCTGGATATAGAAATATATATTCAAAATCATTTTTCTCCCAACTTTGAAGATATGTTTTTCACAGATACTTGTCTGTCATCTTTTTGCTTTTAAAGTTGTCGGTGAGAAGTCTGATGCAAGACTAATTTTCTTTGTAGAACTACATTTCATTGATTCGGTGGAGCATATTTTGTTTTTTTTAACAGTTCCGAAAGTGCTTCATTAAGCAGGTTTTCTTGGGTGCTGCTGCTTCTGTTTGATGAACTTGGTTCCTCTCTCTCATTGTACTCATTTTTCCTACGTTCTTGGGGATGTTGTTTGTTCATCTCTGTTTTTGAGATTTCCAGATACCTTGTCTGTGAATATGGTGTCTGAGTACTCCAGTGATATGGGAGAGGAGCAGGGTCATACAGCTAACTGGGAAGCCCTGGTATCTGGTCTTACTATTTGTTAGGTTGTTAATATACCTCTTGGACACCATCCCTCTCTCTGTGTTCCTAATGTCCACAATAGAGAGGAACATCCTCAACTTGATGAAGACAATCTACAGAAAACCTGGAACACATGTCTGCGTGGACATGCTTGGGGCTAGTGTAGAATTATAAGGTAGGAAATTAGTCCTCAGTTAATCCTTCTAATGGTTGTCTGGGTGCAGTTCTTTCCTGTTTGCAGTGTGCCTCATCTAGAAAAGAGCACCACAGAAGCTCCCCCAGCTGGGTTTTGGGGCTCTGGCTTCCTCTTTCAGTCTGATCCTACCTGCCTTCTACTGTTTCTGTCGTATCTAGGGATTTGGGAAGAGGGAGGGTAGCTAGATCATGCTCATGCACTATTGATTCAGTCAGCTCTCTGGGCTTTCAAGAATGTGTATTAAGTTGATTTCACAGAGTCAGAAAGGATAGGGGGAGAAAGGATCTGTGTGAAAAATCCTGGAATCTCTCATTGCAGTCTGTGGAATTCCTGTGGTAGAGTGCAGTGCAGTGGTGTACACCTGGAGAGCTCATTGCTGCTTGTCACATCAGTTTATTCAGTGGAAGAAGAGACAAGGCAATGAACCTGTGCCTGCTGGGCTAAGACAGGAGTAATGTCTTTGCTCTGAGTGACCAGGCTCTGCTGAAACCGATGGATGTCTGGCTGCTTGTCCTGTGGGGTGGCCTGCTTGTAGTGAGGTTCCAAGTGAATTTCTTGATAAGTAAAGGTTTTGTCAGAGCAGCATTAGGAAAGAACTTACTCTTTAAAAAATGATACTTTAAAATTTTCTTCATTTTAGAAACTCTAAAATGGGAAAATTGTTTCTTAAATAATAGATTCACAACTTTTCAATAGTTGTAAAACTCTGACATTATTTATGACCTTTTTCTACTTTCCTAAAAATTCTTATTTTCAAGTTAAAATGAGTTAAATTTGGTATTGGGAACTTCGTCATCTCACCTAAGGTTTGGAGTCTTCTAGGATGTTACAGATCTGGATTTAAAAACCCTTATTTTAGGCATTTCCTAGTATACAGACTATTTCAAAGATGAAATATTCATTCTCTGCATTAATTCTTACTACCAATTATGCAGTAATCAATGAAAGCTGAATTACTTGAAACATGGCTCCGTATGGATACAGTGCAAATGTTTGGATTTAGATTAAGTCTTGAATATAAACAAAAAGCCTATATACACTCTCTACAACATTTCTCATTGGCAGTTCAGCATTTAATGGAAATTGTTTAGAATCATGGGGTGTGTCCTCACACATATTGGTGTGTAAAAAACTAGACATCTTTTCTTTATAAATCTGTATTTTGTCCTACATTAAAATATTACTCTTTGCCTGCTCTAAGTAAACAAGGAATAGAGAGGAACATCAACTTTATAAAGAGAATCTACAAAAACCCTACAGATAACATCCTACTTAATGGTGAAAGACTGAATGCTTTCATCCTAAGTTGAGAAACAAGGCAAGGATGTACACATATCACTTTTACTCAACATAGTACTGAAAGTTATATAAAGATAGGAAAAGAAGAAGTAAAACTGTTTCTGCTTTCAGATGATATGAATGTGTACATAGACAATCTCATGGAATCTACAGAAAAATTCCTAGAATATCAAATGAATTCTGCAATATCACAGAATATTAGATCAACACCAAATCAATTGCTTTTCTGTACTGATAATGAACATGTAGAGACTGAAATTTAAAGTCATGCCAAAGAAAGTGAAATACCTAGATACACATCTAACAGAACACATCTAACAAAAAAATAATATTAATGATAGAAATCAAAGAAGGCCTAAATAAATGGAGAGACATGTGTTCATGAATTGGAATAAACATACTACAGATGCCAGTCTTCCCCAAATGGATCTAGATGTTTAACATAATTCCTATCAAAACTCTGCAGGGGTTTTATAGACATAGACAACATTATTCTAAAATGTATCTGGAAAGGCAAAGAACCTAGAATAACTAAAACAATTATGAAAAGAATAACGAGAGAAATCACTACCACAGACACTCTGAAAAATAGTTTGACAGTTTCTTATAAAAGTAAATATGCTCTTATAAAACTAAATATGCAATTGCACTCCTGGGTGTTTGTCCCAGAGAAATGAATACCTGTATTCACAAAAATCTGTACATGGATGTTCATAGCAGTTTTATTTATAATAGCCATAAACTGGAAACAGCCCAGGTGTTATCCTTCAACATGTTAATTGTTATACTGTGGTGTATTCATACCATGGAATACTATGCAGCAATAAAAAGGAATAAACTATTGATACAACAACTTGGATGGATTTCAAGGGGCAACAACAATCATCTCAGGTTACATGCTATATAATTCCATTTATAAAATTCTCTTGATATAACAAAACTATAAAAATGGAGAACAGATTGGTGGCTGCCAGGAATTAGAGATCGTGGTGGGTGGTGTGCCTGTAAAAGATAGCATGAAGGAGCCTTGTGGTGATGGAGCACTTCTGTGTCTGGTGGTTATACAAATCTCCACATGTGATAAAAATTTCATAGAAACTACATACACAGATAAATACATGTGAAATGATGAAATCTGAATAAGCTCTGTGGAGTGTACCAATATCAGTTTCCTAGTTTTGATATTTTACTGTATTTAAGCACGATGTTACTATTGGGGGAAACTGGGTGAAGAATACATGAAACTTACCTGTCCATTTGTTTTGTTGGCCACTCTTGTGAATCTATAATTATTTCAAAATGAAAAGTTTGAATATAGATACATATTATTCATTAACTGGAAGGCAAGTATCCCAGTGTGGGTGTTTCTGGCTTATTGTGTAGTGTGGTTTTAGTTTTTAGCAGTAATGCCTGATGATGGTCTGGGAAAGAAGGTTGATGTGACAGAAACACACTATATTTTGCAGTGTTCAAATGCATTCTAACAAATGTCAGTCTTACGCTGGTATTTTTTATTTTTAAAAAATAAATATAAAACCAGATAATCAGCAGAAAAATTTCTCTACTGAGGGAGAGCATTTACCCCTCACCATGTTAAAAGTATGTACTTGTATTTTAGAGCACTGATTCTTAACTTTTTCTGATTCATAATGCCTTAAAATCCTCCATAATGAGGAAGGATATAGACATATCTTAGAATTGTGTTCTTAAGCATCTTTATTTATTTGGCTTAACTTACTACGTGTAAAGAACATTTTAAAATCCAGTATGCATTTAAAAATTGCTATCCCTGGTCTATCTGAAATGAATTGCCTTGTCTTGTGAAAAGGTAAATTAATAAAATATAAATTGAGACATTCTTTATAGCTATTAACTTACTGTTTCTTACCATTTGTATAATATGCCAGTTTTTGGAAATCTTGACATATTCAAGCCAAGAGTTGTACTTAAGACTGTCATTTCTTTCTGTCTACCCTAGTCTGTGATAAAATAGCTCCTCAGTAGACTCTTTCCTATAAAAGAGTCTTTTAGAGAATTTTGGAAATGGGTGTCCACCAAAAGAATTGCGATTATAGCATTAAGTATAGTGTTAAAATGTTTAAATATTTTTTAAAGGATCACTCCTGCTTGTAAGATAGTACAGCCTAAGTAAGCCGTAAAACCTTTTGATAGAACTTTGAACTATTTCAGAAGGACATAAATGAAGTCAGGCCTCGTAGTGTGTGCCTATAGCCCCAGCTACTCAAAAGGCTGAGGCGGGAAGATTGCTTGAGCCCAGGAGTTCAAGTCCAGCCTGGGCAACATAGACTCCATCTCTTAAAAAAAAATTTTAAAAAAAGGTCATAAATGAATCAAAGTTTCTCTTTGGTTTATAAATAATCTGCAATTATAGCTGGGTATGGTGGCACACACCTATAGTCCCAGCTACTCAGGAGGCTGAGACAGGAGGAAGACCACTTGAGCCCAGGAGTTCTAGGCTGTAGTGTATTATGCCGGTCGGTTGCCTGCACTAAGTTGGACAGTAATATGGTGACCTCTTGGGAGCCAGGGTTACCACTAGGCTGCCTAAGGAGAGATGAGCTGGCCTAGTTCGGAAATGGAACAAGTTAAAACTCCTGTGTTGATCAATAGTGGGATAGTGCCTGGAAATAGCCACTGTGCTACAAGCCTGGGCAAGGTAGTGAGGCCCCATCTCTTAAAAAAAAATCTGCAATTATAAGTTGTACAGAAATCAATAACACCTTTTATTTCAGATTCCAGAGATGCTATTAATGTATTTATTTTTACAGTCCTTCCCAAGTGGCACCAAATTTGAATGTGTAGTTTCATTTCCCATTTTAAGTCATTGTTTATTAGAAACAAATGTTTTAGTAACGTTTCAGTTTTTCAGAGGACCTTCTCTTCCCAGAGGCAGAATTTGTTTAACTTTTATATTACTTCCTCTTGTACTATTTACCATTAGGATATACAGGCCCTGATGAGTTCTATATTAGAAGACGTTAGGCTTTTGTCACAGGGACTACTCCTGACTATCGAGTTTGGGATTATCTGCTTTAAAGGGATGATTTGTGCCTCTTCTATGGTTAGGGAAAGAAGTTTGATCTACTTTAAAGTAGCACCTCAGTAAGTTTTATTAAAAATAATACCTGCCTGGTTAAGTGTGCCCAGCACAAACTGCGTTGCAGCCTGGGGCCCAGGCATAGTCACCAGTGTAATATTAAATTGTCAAGAAACGAACAACGTATCCATAGAAATGTAGCACACACCTGTCACCCAGCTGCCAAATGAAATGTCACATACTCTGAAAGATACTTTATACATCTATAATGTTATCACTTGTCATATAAAACGAGAAGGAAAGAATGAAAATCTTTTCCTAAGCTTCCTGAAATTTCACATGCCTATAAGAAACAAATATTTCTGAAACCACAATTAAAAATTGATCTGGCATAAACCCTCTGTAAATAAAAAGTATTTAGAATTAGTAAAGATTCTTGAGCATGAAATGTTTATGGGAGGTATTCTATAGGTACCATATAGGTGGGTTTTTCAGTCATTTAAAAGTATTTGAGCAGACTGAAAAATATGATAGAAATCATTTATATGTTTTTTATTTTCCCCACTGATTTTTAGCTGTGGTACTTATTATTCTCACTGTGTTATAAGGCTCAGATCAAACAAAATATGTTGATACAAATGTATAATTTATTCTAGTTTAGTGGTAGGGTAGGATTTAAACTGGTGGCTCTCAGTGGTCACCATCCATCAGTTTCACCTGGGGGAGATTTTTAAAAAATACCTATGTTGCCTGGGCCCCACCCCCAGAGATTGTGATTCAGATTGACTTGGCTTAGGGTCATATTCAGAAGCTTCCATGCAATTATAATATGCATCCAGCCTTGCCTACTGCTGATTTTAACCTATAGAATCAAATATTTTTAGACATTAGTGGAAAAAGATATTTTCAACATTTTAAATTCTGATGTTCTTTAAAAATTGTTTTTAACTTCTTTAAAGAGTAAACAGGAATATTTCTTTTTTGATGTTGATAATTGGAGCTTAATTTTTTTTTTCCTCCCTGCCTCCCATTTTTAACCACTCTCTGCTCATTTAGGGATAAGTGAAAACCACGTTTTAGACCCCTTGGAAATTTTTTCTGATGTGTGTCCTCAGAACCAGTGTCTGGAACTTCAAGCTAGACCCCCCTCCCCACCCCCTTGGAAACTCCTCTGCATTGATTGCTTGTCCTTTCCTCTTCCCTGAGGAGCCCAGAGACCTTCCTGCCTGCTTCCTTTCCACTGCTGTTCCCTGGAGCTTCTGATTAGTGCCCCTGGTCCTGTGCAGGTCAGATCACCACACCGCCTCATTCCAACTCATTTTCTTGGGTTCATAGTACCTTTGCAGTTTTCTAAGGGCTCTTAGTGCTTTTAACTAGAAAGGGGTTTTTCGTTTGTTTGTTTGTTTTAAAAGGGTCCTTAGTGCCTCTTACTCCCTTCCTCTAAAATCCTGTGTAAAATGACAAAAGTGTGCACAATTGATCATTGTAAGTTCTAGTACATGAACAAAAACCAAAAGTTAGTATTTATATAAATTTCAAAGCAGAACTCATACGCTGAATCTGGGTAGTTTGTCTGAACTTCCTAATGGGGCTGACTGGCATAAGTGTGTGTATTTTAGAAAGACAACAAGAGAAAGGAGGGATTTTAGGGGCAGGTTTTCTTTCCTTTGTTTCTTCTGCCAGAGTTCTCTGATGTGGAAAGTTCCAGATGAGAGGAGGATCTGGGGCTTTGGGCAAGAGTATGTCGGGAATTGCAGTGGGGAGCAGCTGTAAGGAGAGAATTCCTTGGGTCAGCAGACTGAGGTAGCAGTTTCAGGTAACCCTTACTCATAAGGAAAACAATGTTTACCCTTTCTTTGTACAATTCAAGTTGGATCATATTATTCCTCTGCTGAAAACTATTTAGAGACCTTCCATTTCAGTCTGAATCAAAACCACCATCCTCACCGTGGCCAACACAGCCCAAAAGATTGGCATCTCCATTTCTTCCCAGACTTTCCTCTCACTACCTTCCTAGTTGCTCCTTCGGCTCCAGCCACGCTGCCTCCTTGCTGTTAGGCACACTCCAAGCCCGGTCCTACCTCAGGGCCATCCATCTCCCTCCTCTGCCTAGCCACTCTTGCCCCTGATTTTCTTGCCCACATGTCACCCCTCAGTGAGGCCTCAGCTTCTTCTCCAGAGGTGTAGGGCCCCAGCACTGCCTGTTATCTTTCCCCACTTGACTTGCATCTCTGGGCTCTGTTACCTCCATTTGTGAAATGGGGTTCATAGTTCCTGCCTTTAGGATTATTGAGGGGATTAGATGAATGAATACATGTAAAGTACTTAGCATAACGCCAGACACAAAATTAGCCCTCAGTCCATCAGATGTCACTGTCTCAGTGCTGCTGCTTTGGGAAACGTCATGGGATGCTTTATGTTTCTATGGTGTTGCTGCTGTGGTCCCAGAGGGACACTTAACATTAGATCCTGGCCTTATTTTCCTTTCCTGCCTCTTTCTCAATGTGGGAGGAAGAGTATCCGAGGTACCCTTGTCCCCTTTGGAAATTTGTCCTCGGGAATTTCTGAAATGTTGGCTGCCGTGGGAAAATGGGGAGGAAGGGCAGGCCTGGGACCTTTGCTCCTGTGGTTTTCTCACATGTTTTTAGTTGTATTTAA
The DNA here is from genome assembly GCF_028858775.2 of Pan troglodytes. NCBI lineage: Eukaryota > Metazoa > Chordata > Mammalia > Primates > Hominidae > Pan > Pan troglodytes. Next base: position 47,317,941 of record NC_086015.1, read on the forward strand.
CTTTCAGAATGTTATGTTATTTGTATTTAGGGAATAGGTTAACTTCTAAAGTAGGGATTTTTCTTTCTTTTTTAAAATGTTAGATAAAAAAAGAAATGAAAGTCTTGGTGTTTATTTGATAGCAGGTTAGTTTCTTAGAACTTCAGAAGGGCTTTTCAAACCACTCAAAACAGTAGCTATTTTAGTACAAAAATACATATGGAAGCTGAATCAACTTACATTCACCTTAGGTCATAACATGGGAAACCTTTAGGGAGTTGAAAATATTAAATTTTCTTTTCTTTTTTTTTAAACTTTTTGAGGTAAGAAATGTATGCCTGTTGAAGAAGAAAGATAAGTTTGCAAGACAAAAAAATCAGCATTAGAGCAAACTTTCTAACACAAATTTGGAATTGTGTTATTCGCATTGCATGTTGCCGAACAGACTGAACTGTTAAAAGTTGTTTTAGCGTTTTAGAATGTACTAAAGAATCGAGTCCGGCGTGGTGGCTCACGCCTTTAATCGCAGCACTTTGGGAGGCCGAGGCAGGTGAATCACATGAAGCCAGGAGAGTTCGAGACCAGCCTGGCCAAGCAGATGAAACCCCATCTCTACTAAAAATACAAGAATTAGCCAGGCGTGGTAGCGCATGCATGTACCCCCAGCTACTCAGGAGGCTGAGGCAGGAGAATGACTTGAACCTGGGAGGTGGAGGTTGCAGTGAGCTGAGATCGTGCCACTGCACTCCAGCCTGGGCGACAAAGTGAGACTTTGTCTCAAAAAAAAAAAAAAAGAATCAGTTTGTTTGTTTATATGCAGGCTGCTATGCTTGATCACTCTCTTGTGCTCACTGAGATGGGCCAGGTGGGACTAGTTAGTGACCGGTCTCAGTTCCTGGAGAGTCCCTGTCCCAGCATGTTAGGAGGTTGCATGTGTGGTCATCAGGTTGATCTATTAGCCTTATATAGGGTTGTAATAAGAAAGTATTTCTACTGTAGTGTAAACAGTGCCTAATTTAATATTTTTAAAATTTTAATTTAGAATTCTTTTAAACTCTGAAACCTAAGAAAAAACATTACAAGTTCTCAGCCTTTGTAATACTGTGTCTGGTAAGTCGGAAAACAAGACCTTTTAGAGTGAGACGCTCTTCGTAGATATATCTAAATCTCGGCACCTGGGATGCAGCCAGGCACAGAGTAGGCATACTATTTTGCTGGGTAAAAATAAAAGAGGGGCTGTGGATGGCTAAAAAAGGAGGATGATGAAGTTAGGAGAACGCATGCCCTGATTGCTCTTTCTCTTTGGAATTGGATGGGGCGATGCCAAGCCTGCCTCACTCCAGATGGCTCACTTGTCCCCCTTGCTCAATAGTAAGGTCCTTGAGAGAGGGGACCATGTGTTTGTTTATATTTTGTCAGTGTCCTGTCACCTGGCAAACGTAACAAGCTCATAATATTTATTTAAATTAATGTTAACAGAGATGAACCAAGGAAATGAAGATTACATTAATTGTGGTCACCCTCTGTGGCTCTTCCCAATCTCTTTGCTCATGTCGTAATTCCTTTTCCTTGCCTTGTATCTGTTATATTTAATGAGTCCTAGACTCTTAGAGGACCCAGTGAAAGCTGTGATTCCTGTTTTCAGAGAGATACAAACATGCATTTTGGGTTAGTTTCAGAGGTGTTTATTGAACACTATGAAGCCCTTTTTTGGATCTGATCTTGCAAGCTTATGAGGTTGAGTAACAAGTGGACCTGCAACTATTTGGATGAACACAAACAGTTTTGAAATAAGCTTTGGAACATAAAATACACATGTAAAATAGTGTTATTTTTGTGCCTTTGAATACGTGACTCATTCATTGCTGTTTTATATACTAGATCTCCCATTTTCCCTATTGTGTTTTAAATTTCATGGATATGACTTGAGTAGGAGATTGTAATGGAAAATTGGAGGTAAGGTTATAAATGGGTCTGTTTCCAAAGGAAACATCAAGTCATTGGGTACAGTATTCTTTTTATTTCCTAAAGTCAGACAGACTTGTAGATGTTTGGTATATTTTATATGGTTTTCTTAAAAACCCATTTTATGTAACAGAGTTCGTATGCATCAACTCTCCACTGACATTTGGAGGCCCTTGTTAGGGTTTAAGAGAAACAACATGGATTGGGAGCTCCAGTAGGTGGAAGGAAGCCCCTGAGATGGTGTGACTGATTCATCACCACGTTCCAGGTTGTGATTCTCAGCTTTGTATTCAGTAGTGATTAGTTTCTAGAGGACTGAAACTGGCTTAACAAAGTGTTTTGTATATATACTAATGAATACACTAGAACACCAATCAGTTGATTTACAATGAGACGTATTAAATGTTAGTCAACGCCAAGCTTGTATTGTATCAGAGTAGCTGGGGTTTTTTTTTTTTCCCAAAATTTACCTATTTTCAGAGTTTTAATAAGATATTCTACCAAAAAAGCCTGTTTATTAGTGCATAATGTAAGTTGATTAGGTTTAATCATTTTTAGGAACATTTGTGATCCATTGAAACTCCTGAGGTCACACTTTTAAGATTCTTATATGAATTTTTGCTTTAGATCTAGAAAGGGCTCTTCATGACTTTGAATTTTAGCTCATGTATTCCTGTTACTCCCAAAACTTTACAAACATGATTTTTTCAAGGTTTTTTTTTTTTTTTTAAGTTATTATAGCAGAACCTTCATTTGGCTGAAACCCATTATGTTCCATCTGGAGGCAGAAGATTCTCTTGGTTTTAGATTAGTTCTAGTTTTGTACTCAGTTATCAGTTTGTGAGGTGAGGTACCTTGCCCTGTATCCCATTCAAGGCTGTATTATCAGTGTCAGTAAACAACTTCATAAGAATTTCTTGGGTTTACCATCTAGCTTCAGTATCAAAATGAATTTATTAATTAGTAGAGGCAAGAATAGAGAGAGAACTTGAGTGTCCCCTGACTTTGTAACCTTTGACTCTTCCAGCTGTTGTCAGGAGGACAAAGGGGGCAGCTTTTCATATGGTAAGGAGTCTTTCCAAAATTGTTTTTATGTTACTTTATGTAAGATAAACAATCTTCAGAATCCTTAGCTATCCATGAATCTTACCAATTAGAGGACTGCCTATTGATCACTTACCAGTTTTTGAGTTGTCCTAAACCCAGGAGAGCACCAGGAGGCATGCAAATAAAGACTCCTGGTAGATGAAATGGACTGTCCTAAGTCCATGTGCAAAGCTCATGTATTTTGCTCGTAGCTGTCATTCAGGGTCTCACTCAGACCCTTATTTAGTTAATTTTACGTATAATTCTAGCAAGTTCAGTAAATTCGTATTTCCAGCTGTCAGCTGATAGGTAACAGGGACCTCGTAAAGTCAAATGCCCTGACTGATAGCAGCAAGATGAGAAAGAATCATGAAATCATCATCAAAAACTTAAAAAACACGGTGTGCGCCTCTCCTTGCCACCTGAAGTCCGAGTGTTTAGCAGTGCTTATGGGCACCTCTGGAGGTAAGGCAAGGCGCCTACTTACCATGGAAGCAGCTCTAAAAGGGGAATCTTTGATGGAAGATAAGATGGAGGCATCTTTTAAAGCCAGGTGGTTGTTACTTTCTGTGTGACTTAATGAGCAGGTGAATTTTGGCAAGTCCCAGGACACAAAGTGCAGTGGTGCTGTCTCACCTAGGTCCCTTCATTGCCAACTTTTTAGGTTTCATTATGATTATATCTCAGCACCTAGCACAGTGCCTGGCAAATAGTGCTGCCGCACATTTGTTGAATATACATATCAGTGTCTGCTTTGTGGCTTTTTGGCATAGAGACTGATGCCCCCAGGGGCACTGCTGTATCTTAGCATGGTTCTTCAGCTGGTCATTCTGAGTGATGCAGAAAAAAGAACAGGGTCTAATCATTTTAAATTCCTCTATTATTAGACAACATAAGAGGAAGAATTAATTAATTGACTGGAAAAATTCAACATTTGGAGAAGAAATGATTGATTTCTATATATGTCTATTTCAAAATAAATTCCAGGTGAATTAAGGATTTGTATATGAATAATTAAGAAAAAAGTGAATATTCATATGATCTTGACCTTTCTAAGAAAAAGTCATAAGAAAAAGGGTAGTAGCTTTGATTACAGTTCATGGATGTAGTACACATATTATTCGAAACAAAATTATAATGCAAACAAGTTGGGGCAATATTTGTAATATAGGAAATGGTTACTATTCTTAATGTAGAAAGAGTTCTTACAAATCAATGACAAACTCCCCTATAGACAAATGAAAAGAAAATTTATTAAAGAAGTTATGTAACTAGCCAGTAAAAGAAGAAAAAGTTTAACCTTGCAAATAATTAGAGTATTCAGGACTTAGTAGAAAAGCTACAATGATAAAGACTGTATTGGTAGGCCGGGCGCGGTGGCTCACGCCTGTAATCCCAGCACTTTGGGAGGCCTAGGCGGGCAGATCATGAGGTCAGGAGATCGAGACCATCCTGGCTAACATGGTGAAACCCCGTCTCTACTAAAAATACAGAAAATAAGCTGGGAGTGGTGGTGGGTGCCTGTAGTCCCAGCTACTCAGGAGGCTGAGGCAGGAGAATGGCGTGAACCCGGGAGGCGGAGCTTACAGTGAGCCGAGACCGTGCCACTGCACTACAGCCTGCGCGACAGAGTAAGACTCCGTCTCAAAAAAAAAAAAAAAAAAAAACTGTATTGGCAAAGGGTAGACTGATAGATCAGTGAAATAGAATAGAAAGTCCATAAATAAACCTACACATATGTGGCCAGTTGATTTTCAACAAAGGTGCTAAAGCAATTCAATGGAGAAATGGCCGTTTTTTCAGCAATGCTGTGGCAACAGTTGGATATCCATATGCAATAAAATGAACCTTGATCAGTACCTCACGCCATGTGTAAAAACTCGATCTGTGTCATAGACATACATGTAAAATGAAAAACTATAAAACTTCTAGAATAAAACATAGGGGATCTTTGCAACCTTAGGTTAGGCAAAGATATTTTGTACAGTACCAAGAGCATGATCCAAAAAAGAAAAATATTGAATAATTCACCAGAAAAGACATAATATGGCATATAAGCACATGCAGATGGTCCACACCATTAGTCATTAGGGAAATGCAAGTTAAAACCACACCTATTAGAATAGCTAAAATTTTTAAAACTGACAATACCAAGAGCTGGCAAGGGTGTGAATGGAGCAATTGAAACGCTCATACATTTCTGGTGGGAATGTAAAATCGTATAACCAGTTAGAAAAATCATTTGGCAGTTTCTTAGAAAGATAAACATACACTTACCCAGCAATGGCCCAGCAAACTCACTCCTAGGTATTTACCCAAGAGAAATGAGAATTTATGTTTATACAAAAGCCTGTACACACTTTTTTTGTGATTTTATTCATAACTGTCCCAAACTGAAATAAATGGTGGAACATCTACACAATGGAATACTACTCAGCCATGAAAAATGGTGACCTATTGATGTGTACAACAACATGAGTGAATCTCAATGCATTATTGAGAAAAACCAGACTGCAAAACAGTCTGCATTATTGAGAAAAACAGAGACTACATACTCTGTGACTCCATTTCTAGGCAAAACTTGCAAGGACACACAATAGCTGTGGTTGTCAGGGGCTGGGCTTGGGGAAGGGATGACTACACAGAGGCACAAAGGAAATTTTGGGGTAACACAGCTGCTCTGTATCTTGATTGTGGTAGTTGTTATGTGACTGCATTTGTCAGAACTTGGAGAAATGCACCCTAAAAATAGTGAATTTTGTTGTATATAAATTATACCTTAAAGAAATTAGGGAAAAAATAATCAGGCCAGTATACATTGAAACAGATCTTTATAATTTTACCTAATAGGCTAATAGTAAGGATTATCTATGGTGTTGGTGAGGATAGGGCCCTCCCACAGGCTGCTAATAAATCTTACTGGCGTTAGGCCGGGCGCGGTGGCTCACGCCTGTAATCCGAGCACTTTGGGAGGCCAAGGCGGGTGGATCACAAGGTCAGGAGTTCAAGATCAGCCTGGCCAACATGGTGAAACCCCGTCTCTACTAAAAACTACAAAAATTAGCCAGGCCTGGTGGCACATGCCTGTGGTTCCGGCTACTCCGGAGGCTGAGGCAGAAGAATCGCTTGAACCTGGGATGTGGAGGTTGCAGTAAGCTGCGATCGTGTCACTGCACTCCAGCCTGGGTGATAGGGTGAGACTCTGTCTCAAAAAAAAAAAAAAAAAGAATAAATCTTACTGGCATTAAATATGCACTACTTTCATAATCTGAAAGAAGTAAGTGTTAATTTGAAAAACAGGAGATGTGTGGTTATATTTGAGAGAACTTTTCTAAACTTTTAATACGAAGGAAAATCTGAAAGTTATAATCCTACATGGAACCAACCAGGTTGTGTATTTATTGTAATTCCTAGAAAGACATACTGATTTTTTTTAATACAGGAAAATAGGTTGCATACATTTTAAAACCACATGTCTAATTTAGGTGTTATGCATGGAGAACTAACCAAAACATTTCAAGAGCTAATATTTTGAATTTTGAAATTTGTTATATTAAATTTGCTATTTAAAGTTCATTTCTCTTTACTCTCAAATGAGGAAGTTAGTTTCCTGGCAAGCTTAAACATTTTAGAGAAACCTGCATAATGTATCTTCTGTTAAAGAACATACCTTGCTTGACTTTTATCCCCAGTGCCCAGAAAGCTTTGTTTCATTAAACTTTTTTTGCTTTTTGAAAGAGAACCCATTTTCTTAGCCTGCCATTTGCAGCAGGTGATTTTTATCAACTGGTGTTTTAATAGCTTGTATATTCATCTTATGTTAGCACACCTCAGCCTCACACAAAAGACTGTGTTTTTTGGTTTTGTTTTTTTTGTTTTTGAGACGGAGTCTTGCTCTTTCACCCAGGCTGGACTGCAGTGGCGCTGTCTTGGCTCACTGCAAGCTCTGCCTCCCGGGTTCACACCATTCTCCTGCCTCAGCCTCCTGAGTAGCTGGGATTATAGGTGCCCGCCACCGCGCCCGGCTAATTTTTTGTATTTTTAGTAGAGACAGGATTTCACTGTGTTAGCCAAGATGGTCTCGATCTCCTGACCTCGTGATCCACCCGCCTCGGCCTCCCAAAGTGCTGGGATTACAGGTGTGAGCCACCGCGCCCGGCCCAAAAGACTGTGTTTTTAACATCAACTTAAGAAAACATCAAAATACTCCACTAGCTATCAAACTAAAACGTTTAGTTGGTGGACACTCCAAATTTATAAAATGCTGATTCATATAGGTCTCTAATCTAGTTGCATTTGACTAACTAGACAAATAGAATTGGACATTTTTAGATGTGGTGCTAAATTTAAATGTTTCTTCTTTCTAGTTCGAAGTTAAGCATATAAGCCTAAAAATTGCATTGCATTTGTCATAATCTTGTGGGAAATTTGAAATGTGAAATCACTGCTTGAAACTAAATTTAAAAAGCCACTCTGTATCCCTGGTGAAGCAGTTCTCCAATGGGTCCCCCCTTGGATGAGTATCCATATTGAAACTCAGCTAAGCAGCCATCAGAGGATTTGAACCAGGTCTCTCTGAAGCTTTAGGCCAGGCATGCTATTTTCATTAGGCCACACTGAAAGAAATCGCCCAAGTATGATGTTTTCGCCATCTTATCTTTCCGTTTTCATTTGTAAAGTACTCTTCCTGAGTGGTACCAACAGCAGGTTTGTAAAATGATTTTATGAAGGAATGCCGAGTTGGAAGGGTGTCTGCTGCTTGTCTGGTTTGGATTTGTGTGAATGTGTGCAGTCCCACAATATGTGATTGATAACCCTTTGACTTCTTGAACTTTTTCTGTTTTAACTTGAAAAAACAAGTTTGCACAGGGCCTTAAAAAGGTGACTGAAATAAACTGCAGCTTATCTTCCCTGATTTATCCCACCACAGTCTGCTCTGAGCACTTCTTAGTCTCCTTTTCTTCTTAGCTTTGTGTATGTGTGTGTGTGTGTGTAGGATTGGGAATAACCACCACCTTCCTCTGTACCCTAAAACTCTGCTTCAGCTGTCTTTTGAGGGGGCCCCACAATATTTGCAGAACTCTTTTTAAAAATTTCAGGTTTTCATTCAGCAAACTTGTGTTGAGCAGGCCCTGGCTGAGTGTAGACTAGGGCCTGCTCAACAGAAGGCCCTATTCTGTGCTCAAGGAGCTCCAAGTATTGGAGGGAAATAGAATATCTGTAATCACAGCCCATTGTAATGATGCTGAAATTGTTAGGTAGCCCAGGTTTCTAAGTTGGAGGGCAGTGTGGGAAGACCTTGGGGAAGATGAGGATCATTGGAGGATTTGAAGCACATCATAGAATTGGCAGTGCCTTCTTGATCTGGAAGTCAGAGGACCCTCAGAGTAGGGAGTCTGGGATGTCTCCTAAGTTTAGACTGTACCCACCAGGGTAGATGGGGAGAAATAAACTTGGGGGAAAAAAATGATAAGCTTAGTTTTAGCAGCATTGATTTTTGAAGTCCCCAAGGGACATTTAGATGAATTAAGATCTGGGAAAGGAGTGTTTTAAAGTAGGTATCAGATGATGGCATTCATTCTTTCTAGGGGAAAAGAAAACATTTCCCTGTTAAATAATAAAACCTTGCTTCTAACTAGAGTATCGATAAAACCAGGAATACTAGACATATCAGAAAATAGATCTAAAAAACTTGTCCAAGTTCTTCATTCCTCTTCTGCTTCTTTCGTATGCTGTTAGTTCAAATGATCTGACAGTTTTCTACTTTTGGAATGCTTTCTAGTCATGTTCCTTAAAACTAACCACTGATCTTGTTTTACAAGAAAGAATCTTTAGTAACCAAAGCTCTACATGATTTTGAATGCAGACAAGTAGTTCTTCTGTGTAAATAGGAATTCAGATGGATAAACATGGGCAATTAGGTTTCTCAGTGTCGTACAAAAAGCAAAGGTCTTAGGTTTTATTATAGAACTCCTGGGACCTACACACTTCTGAAACAGTACTTGCTATTCTAAGAAAGCATTGCCTTCTACATTAGTGTTAGGTCATATGTCAGTGGCTTGTGACCGTAGTTGGAACTGAAAAGTGATTGCATAAATCCTGGCAGCTGTGAAGTGGTCTTGTAAAAGGTGCCCCTATTTTATCTGCTGTGGTTTTAGAACATTCTAGTTCTATTGCTTCTTTCATTATTTATGGCTGTACTGATAAAAGAAAGCTGATAAAAGGAAAAAAATAGAGGTTTCTACCTAAAACCCTTCTTCTGGACTTCCCATTTTTATTATTTTCTAATCCTCCTCTTTTGTTGTATAGATAATTCAGTTTAGAAATGACTTTTTAGGAAACCTCTCAGTAGTCCTGAAGTCCCCTCCCCACCCTGTTGGCATTTGCTTTTCCTCAGATGAATGATTAGCATGTTCTTTTATTCTGTTTTGTTTTCATTTTGATCTTAAACTCTACCCCAACCCTAGAAATAGCATAATTCAGTTATATTATATAGACCTGCTGAGTGTTAGCCAGATGAGACTTCAGTGCTCATTTCTGTGACCTTATTTCCAGCTAGCTTGAAGGCAGCCAGTAAGGGGAACTTGTAACTCCCACCCTTAATATTATGAAAAACTTCATTATCTCTTTACTCCTTCCCATAGTTCCATGAGTTGGGTTTTTTTTTTTTTAAACCAAGCCAATTACATTTATTAAATATTTCCTTTTTTTCATTTTTATTAACCAAGTGCCTATAGCTGGGTCTGAAATAAAAACATACACTTCAGATAGTCGTATCTATATGATATTTGATTCAGATGGTTGATGTTTGTTAACCCGTGGATCTTTAATATGAAGAGACAGTTCCATTAACATTTTTTGGAAATGATTATAATAAGGTCCCCTGTACATTTCGCTCCATTACACCCCCATCCCCCATTTACGGTTTCAGTGATCCCTTGCAGTCTTAGGATCTCAAGCTGAGGCTGTGGTCTATACCTTAGGAGTTTGTAGTTTTGTTAACACGGTTTTTTTTTTTTTTCTTATGGAAAAAGATAATTTAAAATATTCTCTAAAATGAATGGTTTTTCTTTTTTCTTAAGAGATGGGGTCTGGCTATGTTTCCCAGGCTAGAGCACAATGGCTATTCACAGAAGTGGTTTAGCACACTGTGGCCTCAAATTCCTGGGTTCAAGTGATCCTCCCACCTTAGGCTTCCTGCTAGCTGGGACTGTAGGCATGCACCACTGTGCCTGGCTTAAAATGAATGTTATATTAAGACAGGTACCACTTCCCACCCCCATTTGTGGAGGAATATGGTGGATAATTTTTGTTGATGCCATTCTTAGTCCTATAATACCAGATGTCTAGTTCTGGGGACCCAAGCTCCTGAATCATCACCTTTTTTTAAAAAAACCTGAATTACTAAGAATAAGAAGCTTTCCCTGTTTCTTCTCTCTCCCATCTCAAACTGTGTTGGCTTTGTGCCTGCTTGAACTTACCTACTGTCTGTTTCCCACATCTGTTTCACTAATTTCCACTGGAGCATCCTTAGTGGCTTGGGAGGCTTGTAAGGGCAAGGGCATCTCTTACTCATCTCTGTCTGCTATGCCAAGAACAGTGCCTGCCACAGATGAAGCAGGGCAGGGCAGCAGCAGCCACCTTTGAATGTTTTCTCTGTGCTGAATACTTAGCATGGATTCTGTTTTAATTCATTTAATGTCCACAGCAGCTTTACAAGAAAGTAGATTACTATTAGTACTTCCATTTTAAAGATTGGGAACACATTTTAAAATAATTTGGTTAAAGTCATAGCGCTCTGTTGAGTGGCCTGTTTTTATCTCTTTCCTTTGGCCCTTGGGATGAAAAAGTAAAATTATTCAAAGACAAAAGTAAAGTAAGAAGAGAAATAAAAAGTCTGGAAAATGAGGTGGATGGATCATGAGGTCAGGGGATTGAGACCATCCTGGCTAACACAGTGAAACCTCGTCTCAACTAAAAATAGAAAAAATTAGCCGGGTGTGGTGGCGGGTGCCTGTAGTACTAGCTACTCGGGAGGCTAAGGCAGGAGAATGGCATGAACCTGGGAGGCAGAGCTTACAGTGAGCCGAGATCGCACCACTGCCCTCCAGCCTGGGCGACAGAGTGAGACTCCGTCTCAAAAAAAAAAAAGTCTGGGAAATAAATATATGGAATAAATGGCCCCTTGAATAATCACATTGTCTCAGTGGGAGAGTCATTTGCTCTCTCTGAAACTTAGTTACCCTGCTGTTCTTTTCTAGTTTAAATGCTTCAAATTATGTCATTTAGCTTAGCCAACTACTTGACATAGAATTGTATTTCTAATTTTTTCAATCTTTTAGCATTTCTATATTTAGAAATTATTTGAGCCCTAACTGAAAACCGTGGGACTGTATATTTATGTTGCTTTTCTTCTTTTTTATTATTCTAATCATGTATCACATCATAACAAGCAGAGTGTGTTAGGGTGATTGGACAAATCATCCTGAAGAGAAAATTTCCAAATAATTGGACTTCTTGTTGTTTGTGAGGCTAATCTTTAACAGAAAAAGAAAGTTTTCTTCGGTCAAATAAGAATGTTGGGTAATTGTTAGTTGATATTTATATTATTCATTATATTTTTAAAACATTATTTTGAATAATTGCACTATCAGATATCCAGTTTGGCATGGACAAGAGGTAAAAAACCAAACTAGTTTATGTACAGTTATAGTATGAGATAGTAGTGGAAATAATGTAATTAAACTCATTTTATAAAAGTTGATGTTTTGTAGGACTTATATGGAAAGATATGAATTTATTGTATTTCAAATACATATGTATTAGTGGTTAGGTATGATTATAAGTAGTCGCATTAAACATTGTCAATATTTGAACAATAGAAAAAAAGTTTTTAACTACCTGGATTTTTATTGTTTATGTATTTTCATTGTCAGCCATTTAAAATCACCCCTTTTTTTTTTGCTGTGGAGGGATAGCCAAGTATATATTATTTTTTAAAACTTGGTAGGTTTCCCTCGTTGGATAATGGACATAGTTGGAAAGGTGGGATTTACTTTACAGTGAATTTCTAAAACATAACTTTTTGTAAATGAAGTGCACATTGCAATAAAGGGAGAATAATTGTAATTGCCACTTGTTCACAGTGGTGGCTTGGGAGTTGGGACAAGTGACCCAAAATAGCAGATTTGAGTGGTACAAAGAGGAGGATTTAAGTTAAACATAAACTATATAAATTTCCTTTAAAAAATCTTAATAAGGTACTACTAGGACTGGGGTTATAAATTCGTTTCACTGGCTATTTAAAGAATAGATGTGACTAGTCGCCATTATTAAGATATGTTTGATTTTTGAATGGGGATGGCTCTCTGGATTCCAAAGTCAAGGCAAAGAAATGACAGTGAATGGAGTGGACTCCTGAGTCAGCTTGCTGTCCTAGGGCAGATAATGCATGCGTTCAAAAAGCAATGTCAGACCTCTTAGGGACACTGCAGAGCCAAGGGTTTGGACTGAATGATCCATAGGTCCCTTTCATCTTCAATTACGTAAATGTTTAATTTCAGTCTGCTTTTTTCATCTGATTCATTAGTTTCCATCAGAGTATCCTTAGTAAAATTTATTGTACGTATTAAAAAATCACATTGTATGTAACTTTTGGGTTTCTGCCTTTGTTGCCAATCTTTGTTTAGTTTGAACCAAGGAAAAGATATTTTATTAAGTTTTAATTATCTTGGGAAATAACATGGAACCTACGTTATTTTGGGTGTTTTAAGTTTAAATGGAAACAGCAGTTGAATGTTAACAGATGTGATGACAAAGGCCATGTGGTCTGCCCTTCCATTCTCTTTTAAGCCTTTTGTGGTCTAGAATACTTCTTGAATTCGTTTCTTATTATGTGAATGTTTATATTATCATGCCTGTTCTTTAGTTTCTGGAATGAATGAATGATTTGTGATGCCTTTCCTAAGTCCTTTTCATCTTAAAAATTTTTTTTCATCTGAACAAAAGATCATTTTCCCATATGATTGATGGGTTTGCTTTTTATTTAATGATGAAAGAGGTAAGGAGTTGTTTGTTACTGTCAGAGTTCGTCTAATGCTAGAGTTGAGAGGTCCTTAGATGTCAGCTAGTCCAGCCTTACCATTGGTGCAGAAATGCCTTATGCAAAATTTTAGACAGATGTTTGCCCTGCCTTTGCTGGAATACTTTTAGTGATGGATAACTCACTGCCTTTTCTGGTATTGTAACGGCTCCATTGAGTAGTTCCCCATTTTTTAGCTGAAATGTGTTTCTTAAGTAACCAAGTTTCATCCTCTGGAGTAATATATAACTAGTCTTTTTCCTGATTGACTATATTGATGGCCACGTTTCTTTCCTCCTTGAGCTTTAATTTTCTTGCGTATAAAATGACATGAGTTACATCACCTGGTTACCTCACTAGCATTGAGGTAAAGAACAACTTGACATAATTGTGACCTTAGGCAAAATTCTTTTCCGGTCTCAGAGTATTAATATATTAGTTTTATTTCTGGTATATATTCTAATGGGAAAAACAGCAGTGTGTTGTCTGTTGGCTTGGGCACCTGGATACTTTTCAGTTGATGTTATTGCTCTGTTACCAAAGGCATTAATTTATCTCTTCATCGAACATTTATTGACCATTCACTGTGTACTAGCAATTACTGTAAAAACATTGAAGAAGATAGACACCTTCCCTGCCCTGTTGGGGCTTCTTTTCCTTCATGGATGTTTGTACTTTGAGATATAAATGCTTTTGACTGCTCAAGATAAAATAATATTGTTAGCCCACTTTTAATGTTTTTGGTTTTCTAATTAGTCCAATATTTTAAAGTATGTCTTTGATTTATAGATATTTGGAGTCTGGGAGTGATCCTTTTCATGTTGGTGTGTGGGCAGCCGCCCTTTCAAGAAGCCAATGACAGTGAAACACTGACAATGATCATGGATTGCAAATATACAGTACCATCCCATGTGTCTAAAGAGTGTAAAGAGTAAGTAAAACAAAGTATGTGGAAACCTTAAGGACTCAGATTAAAACCAGAAGTTTTAATTCCATTAATATGTCAAGAAAATTTGAGAGGACTTCAAACATCCAAGCATCTGGGTTGATTTTAATTTTTGAATTTAATATTTCTGCTGTTGTTTCAGAGTGTTCGGTCGGCGGGGGTGGGAGTGCTTAGCCCCTGAATATGATCTGAAATTTAATATTAGAGTACAAAATGTATTCATCTATTTCTTATTCAAGAAATCTATTACATGCCTCTTCAACCTTCAGGAGTGGTGGTTATTTCACTTGAACTGAAGAAATACCATGGGAACTACCTTTCTCTGCATGAGCAAAAAGCAAGATCACCTGGAATTGTTTTAAGTTCCAGAGAAGAGTTAGGGCATTTTCTTTCCTGAATAGACCATCAACACACTATTTTAGGGTTTACATAGTATGTCTCATAATTTTCTTCACACACCTTCCGCTAATTGACTAAAGAGCTGTTTAGGTTTATGTGACTATGGGAAGCCAGCATAAAAAGTATACTCAATTATTTGGAATTTAAAGTAGTACATAGTACTATGATATGTGTAGTGAGAAATACAGTAATGGAATAGAACTGTTGGAAGTTCAGTATTGACATTTTAAGTGACATTTTTTAATGAGCTCAGCTGAGATTATAGCCACTACTTACAGGACTTTGCTGTAGAAACAGAGTTTTGAGTTTCTCCTATCAGCTGGTAAGAAGGAAATCTGATTGCCCAAGGACTTTTTTTCTCTAAATGAAGCCCCATCTCAGGTGGATGTTTAAGAACTTAGGTATTCAAGGCCGAGGCAGGCAGATCACAAGGTCAGGAGATCGAGACCATCCTGACTAACATGGTGAAACCCCATCTCTACTAAAAATACAGAAAATTAGCTGGGCGCCTGTAGTTCCAGCTACTCAGGAGGCTGAGGCAGGAGAATGGCGTGAACCCTGGAGGTGGAGCTTGCAGTGAGCCGAGATCGCGCCACTGCACTCCAGCCTGGGCGACAGAGCGAGACCTTGTCTCAAAAAAAAAAAAAAAGAACTTAGGTATTGAAACTCTGGATTCAAATATTGACTTCTCCATTTACTAATGATGTCAGAGTGGTAGAAACTACCATATAGGGTTATTGTGAAAATTAAATGAATTAATATGTGTAAAGCTCTTAGCTCGGTCCTTAGCACATAGGAAACTATGAATATTGATGATGATTATTTTTATGACCTTACTGTTAACTATTCTCTACCCCAAGAAACAGGGCAGTTGTCTGGGGGCATACGTTGTCTGCATGTTGGATGTTTGTGATGCATGTTGTAATTCAAGGAGTATTTCCACAGCTTCTACTGAAAAAGCTTATTTTTATATTGATATATATATCATTCAAATAAGTATACAATGTATATGTAGTAAAATGAGGGCCTGTGTACCCATTATCTAGCTTAAGAAATAGAACAGTTCCTAGTATCTTAGTAGCTGTCTGTGTCTCCCTCCTAGAAGGATTATTTTTAATAATTATTGAGGCTGGGCGCAGTGGCTCACACCTGTAATCCCAGCACTTAAGGAGGCCGAGACAGGCAGATCACAAGATCAGGAGTTCGAGACCAGCCTGATCAACATGGTGAAACCCTGTCTCTACTAAAAATACAAAAATTAGCCGGGCATGGTGGCTGGCGCCTGTAATCCCAGCTACTCAGGAGGCTGAGGCAGGAGAATCACTTGAACCCAGGAGGTGGAGGTTGCAGTGAGCTGAGATCATGCCACTGCACTCCAGCCTGGGCGACAGAGTGAGACTCTGTCTCAAAAAAATAATAATAATTATTGGGGCCAGGCATGGTGGCTCGTTCCTGTAATCTCAGCACTTTGGGAGGCCAAGATGGAAGGATCATTTGTGCCCAGGAGTTCAAGACCAGCCTGGGCAACATAGGGAGGCCCTGTCTCTACTAAACAAACAAGCAAAAAGAAAAATTAGCCAGTTACGGTGGCTCACGCCTGTGGTCTCAGCTACTGGAGAGGCTGAGGTGGGAGGATGGCATGGGCCTAGAGGGTCGAGGATACGGTGAGCTGCGATTGCACCACTGCACTCCAGTCTGGGTGACAGAGTAAGACCCTGTCTCAAAAAAAAAAAAAAATATTGGGACTATTTAGGTTTTTAAAATTTTTTCCTATTTCAGTTTTGCTAAGCTGTGTTTTTTAAGGGACATGTCTGCTTTATCTAATTTTTCAAATGTATTAACCTCAAGTATTTATATTATCTTTTTTTTTTTTTGAGATGGAGTCTAGTGGTGTTCCCAGGCTGGAGTGCAGTGGCACAGTCTCGGCTCACTTCAGCCTCCACCTCCTGGGTTCAAGCGATTCTCCTGCTTCAGCCTCCCCGTTAGCTGGGACTAGAGGTGTGTGCCACCGTGCCCAGCTAATGTTTGTATTTTTAGTAAAGGCAAGGTTTTAACATGTTGGCCGGGATGGTCTCAATCTCTTAACCTTGTGATCCGCCTGCCTTGGCCTCCCAAAGTGCTGGGATTACAGGCATGAGCCACCACGCCCAGCCTATAATATCTTTTAGTTATATTTTTTAAGTCTATAAGAAGTGTGGATATATTGTCCTTTTTAATTTCAATAGTGATAATTTGTGCCTTATCTTTTTTTTGTCTTGATCAGTTTTGCCAGAAGTTTGTTATTTTATTAGTCTTTTTCTAAGAACTACCTTTTGCTTTTATTAACAATTATAATTTTTGTTTTATGTTTTATTAATTTTCTTTTCTCTTGTCTGTAGTATTTCGTGCCACTCACTTCCATGGGCTAATTCTGTTCTTTTTCTTTCTGTGGTTGGATACTTAGCTCACAAATTTCCCTTTTCTGTTGTAATAATTTAAGGCTATAAATTGCCTTCTGATACCATTTTAGCTGCATCCCACTAGTTTTGATTTATAGTCCTTTTGTTATTCAGTTCTAATAAGTATTTTCTAGTTTGTGTTGATTTATTTCATGTGTGAGTTGTTTACAGGGGTGTTTTACATTTCCAAATGTATGGCATTTTTCTAATTAGCTTTTTATTGATTTCTAACTTAATTGTGTTGTGGTCCAATAATAATAGCCTCTATGGTACCAGTGTTGTTTTTGTTTTTTTGTTTTTTCAAATTGCTGAGACTTGCTTATGGCCTAGCATAAGGTCTTTTTGTTCTGGAAAATAGTGTATATTTTCCAATTTTGGAATTCTGCATAAATCCTTAAGATCAAGCTTTTTTATTATGCTGTTCAAAATTATTTGCATCCTGTATGAGTTTTTCTTTCTCCTACTGGATCTATCAGTTACTGAGGTATTCTTCCACTGTGATGGTGGATTTGTTTTTTTTCTTGGAGCTCTGTCAGTTTTTGCTTTGAGTGTTTTGAGGTAATGTTATTAGGTGCAAACAAGTTGAAAAGTGTCGTATCTTCCCATTCTATCAATTTGTATCAATGAGGTAATGGCCCTCTTTAGTACTGCTTTTTTGCCTTAAAGTCAGTCTGTGTTGTCTAATTTCAGCCACACCAGTCTTCTGTTGGCTACCATTTGTGTGCTGTATAGTTTTTCTTTCTTTTCTTAAACTTCCCATTGTCCTGGTTTTAAATACATCTTTTTTTTAACAGACTGGAGCCGAGTTTTTCTTTAATCCCATCTGATCATTTTTGTGTTTTAAATGGAGAGTTTATTCCATTTACATTTATTGTAGTCACTGATAGATGTAGATCTATTTATGCCATCTTTTTATATGTTTTATGTTTGTCCTACTTCAGTTTTTTTTTTCTTTTTACCCCATTCTTTGGAGTTGATGGAGGATTCCTTTCCTTTCCCTTCCCCTTCATTCTTTCTCTTTTTCTTTCTTCCCTCCCTCCCTTTCCTTCCTCCCTCCCTCCCCCTCCCTCTGCCCTCTGTTTCCTCCCCTCTCTCCTTCCCTCCCTTCTTCCCTTTCCTCCCCTCCTTACCCTCCCTCCACCCTCTCTCCCTTGCTCTCTCCCTCCCTTGCTCTCTCCCTCTGTCCGCCTTCCCTCCCTCTCTTTCTTTTCTTAGACAGGGTCTTGCTTTGTTGCCCAGGCTGGAATACAGTGGTAAAATCATACATAGCTCACTGCAGCCTTCAACTCCTGGGCTCAAGTGATTGTCCTGCCTCAGTCTCCTGAGTAGCTAGGACTACAGGTGTGTGCCACCATGCCTGGCTAATATTTAAACTTTTTGTAGAGACCGGGTCTCACTATGTTGCCCAGACTGTTCTTGAACTCATGGTCTCAAGAGATCCTCCAGCCTCTGCCTCCCGAAGTGCTGGGATTATAGACATGAGCTACCACACCCTGCCAAGGTTTTTCTTTTTCCCCTCATTTGACTTTCCCCCTGAATTAGCTAGGAAGTTATAGTCTGTTATTTTAGTGATTTTTCTACCTGTTTTAACACAGATACACATTTTTGTTTGTTTGTTTTGGTTTTGGTTTTGGTTTTTTTTGAGACAGAGTCTCGCTCTGTTGCCCAGGCCGGAGTGCAGTGGTGTGATCTCGGCTTGCTGCAAGCTCTGCCTCCCAGGTTCAAGTGATTCTCCTGCCTCAAGCCTCCCGAGTAGCTGAGACTACAGGCGCCCGCCATCACGCTCGGCTAATTTTTTGTATTTTTAGTAGAGACGGGGTTTCACCGTGTTAGCCAGGATGGTCTCGATCTCTTGACCTCGTGATCCACCTGCCTGGGCCTCCCAAAGTGCTGGGATTACAGGCATGAGCCACCGCGCCTGGCCAAATATACATGTTTTTATACCTTTTTTTCTATTATTTTTTGAGGTGGAGTCTCGATCTGTCGCCCAGGCTCGAGTGCAGTGACGCTATCTTGGCTCACCGCAGCCTCCACCTCCCAAGTTCAAGTGATTCTCATGCCTCTGCCTCTGGAGTAGCTGGGATTACAGGCACACGCCACCACATCTGGCTAATTTTTTGTATTTTTAGTAGTGATGGGGTTTCGCATTTTGCCCAGGCTGGTCTTGAACTCCTTAGCTCAGGCAGTCCACCCGCCTCAGCCTCCCAAAGTGCTAGGATTACAGGCATGAACCACTGTGCCCAGGGGCCTCATGTTTTTATACTTAGTTTAACAAAATTTATAGCTTATTCTTATTTTTTGGAGGGTGTGGGGGGAATGGTCTCACCCTGTCACCCAGGCTGGAATGCCTCAGTGCAATCATGGCTCACTACAGCCTTGACCTCTCAGCCTCCCAAGTAGCTGGGACCACAGGTGCAAGCCACCACACCTGGCTAATTTTATTTAAATTTTTTTGTAGAGATGGTGTATTAGTCCATTTCATACTGCTACAAAGAACTGCTGGGTAATTTATAGAGGAAAGAGATTTAATTGACTTGCAGTTCAGCATGGCTGGAGAGGCCTCAGGAAACACAGTCATGGCAGAAAGTGAAGGGGAAGCAAGGCACCTTCTTCACAAGGCAGCAGGAAGGAAAAGGAACTCAGGAGAAGCTACTGAACACTTATAGAACCATCACTATCACAAGAACAGCATGGGGAAACTGCCCCCATGATTCATTTACCTCCACCTGGTGTCTCCCTTGACACATGGGGATTATGGGGATTATAATTCAAAATTAGATTTGGGTGGGGACACAAAGCCTAATCATATCAGACAACGTCTGATATGTTGCCCAGGCTGGTCTGAGACTCCTGGGCTCAAGCAGTCCCTCCGCCTCAGCCTTCCAAAGTGCTGCGATGACGGGTGTGAGCCACTGCGTCTGGCCTCTTTATTCTCTTCTTGAACAACACAAAATCTTTAGAATATTTTAACTACCATCCAATATTTTAATAACTTTTCAAATGCCACAAAGTAGATATGATTATCATTCTACACAGTTAAAAATTTCATATTTACCCAGATGCTTGACAGAAACTGTTTACCCTTCCAAGTGGAATCACACTATCCTGTCAAAATAAAATTGTTTAGAATTTGTTTGGATGAGCATATGTTGGTGATAAGCATTCTCAGTTTTTATTTGGAATGTCTTCATGTTATGTATGCTCCTAAAAGATGGTTTCATTGAGTATAGAATTCTAGATTGATAGTTATTTTCTCTCAGCTCATGGAAGATATTATTCCACTGTTTTCTGGCATCCATTGTTGCTGTTGAGAAGTCAGCTGTCCATCTTATCATCTTCTTGTCTCCACGTAGGTGTCCTGTCTTCACTTAGGCTGCTTTAAGATTTTCTATTTATTGTGCTTAGGATGTGTTAGGCTTAGTGGTTCAAGATTTGTGCTCTTTGATGAATTTTGGAAAATTCTCAGCCATTATCTTTTCAAATACAGTTTCTTCCTCATTTTCTCATTTCCCTCACTCTGTCCTCTTCTTTTTATAAAATTGTTTTGTATTTCCTATTGCAGTCTATTGATAGTTATTTCCTTAATTTTATCTTACATTAATTCTGTGTCTTTTTAAATTTTGTTTATTGATTTTGTTTTTAGTTACAGTGATTATTTTTCATTTTTAGAAGCCCTATTTAGTTTTTTCTCAACTGCTTAGTAATTTTATGTATAGTAGCTTTATTTATAGTATAAAGTATCATCTTTAGTTCCCTGGCTATAATTTTCAAGATTCTCTTTCATGTCTTAAACATATTTAACACAGTTACATTTTACATCTGAAAATTTCAGTATCTGAAGTATTCGCATTCTGATTTTGCTTGTGTTTCCTAGGTCTTGCTGTTGGTACCTTGTTTCTTTTTTGTTTTTGACTGATATTCTTTGTAATATTATTTGGAGAATTATTTGAGGCTGGTTTTAAGTTACATTCCTACAGGAAGGGTTGGTGTATTTACTTCTCTACTAGTTGCCTAGGAGTGCTTCCAGCTGAAAGCACTATAAATTAACTTCTGTGTACCACACAGATATCATTAGTTTGGAACACAGACTTGTGTGAGGACCAGCTTGTAGTTGGAAGTTCTAAGTTGTTTCTCATTTTTCATTTATCCTCACACTGAAGCTGGAGTCCTAGCTCTTTGCAAGGGCTCTAGTTGTACTGTCTACCTTCAGTAGGCCTTACACATTATATTCTGTTATATGCACCCAACATAGCTTGTAAAGCTGAAGCAGAAACAGGCCAAAGGCCAGCTTTGTCATTCATTTCATAAGGGTTCTGCTTTTACTTCATTTTTAGTTGCTGAGTGTTACTTATTTATTCTGCTAAAATGGTGCCTTTAAATAAAATAGTTTCCTAAAAATACGTTACATGGGCCGGGTGCGGTGGCTCATGCCTGTAATCCCAGCACTTTGGGAGGCCGAGGTGGGCGGATCACTAGGTCAGGAGATCGAGACCATCCTGGCCAACATAGTGAAACCCCGTCTCTACCAAAAATACAAAACTTAGCTGGGTGTGGTGGCACGTGCCTGTAGTCCCAGCTACTCAGGAGGCTGAGGCAGGAAAATTGCTTGAACCCAGGAGTTAGAGGTTGCAGTGGGCCAAGGTTGCACCACTGCACTCCAGCTTGGCAATGGAGTGGGACTCCATTTCCAAAAAAAAAAAAAAAAAAAAAAAAAAAAAAAAAAATATATATATATATATATATATATATATATATATATGTTACATGGTATTTTAGTTGTTTTCATCAGAAGCATCATTCATTTTTTTCTGAAACAGAAGTGGGCTTGTATACTTTATTCTGTATGTCATTGCTGATCCTTGAATTTAATTCTGGTATGTCACTAAGCCAGCAGTTAATTCAAGAACAGATGGTGATACCTATAGTTAATTCTAGATGATAGGGAGCTCTTATTTGTGCATTTGGCTTATCAGTGTACCTGGAGGTTGTGATTTTTTATTTTATGACTGCAGTGGCACTAAATTTTTATTATTCCCATCTGCCCCACTGCCACCACTAGTGCACCTAATTTAATTGATGGTATAGGAAATCATTTTTGTTAATAAAATGATCCATCATTACTGATCCTTGCAAGCAGTTTGCTTTAACAATGGACTTACCTTCCTTTCCAGCCTAATCACACGGATGCTACAGAGAGATCCCAAGAGAAGGGCTTCTTTAGAAGAGATTGAAAATCATCCTTGGCTTCAGGGAGTGGACCCTTCACCAGCTACAAAGTATAACATTCCCCTTGTGTCATACAAAAATCTCTCGGAAGAGGAGCACAACAGCATCATTCAGCGCATGGTGCTTGGGGACATAGCGGATCGAGACGCCATTGTAGAGTACGTCAATGCCCGTCAGTACAGAGGGCCACAGGTTTAGGATTCTTGGAATGGGCTCTCTCTACTTAACACAGCCTTTGGACACCTGTGTAATAGATAAGAGTTCCCAGTTGGCAAGAGTTGTGTCATTTATCTCTAAAGTTCTTGGCCCAGGGCCTGACACAGGTTTTTTTTTTGGTGTTTTGGTTTTTATGCTAGTGAACAAGTAAGCCATTGCTGGGTGGTTTCAGTGAGTGCTGTGGCCTTTTCCCCTTTCTATAGGGGTGGAATGAAACAGCTTGTTTTGTATCCCAGTATGTACCTTATCTGTGGCACTATTCTCATTCCTCTGTCTCCTTCCGGTCCCCACAGTGATAGGGAGGACAGTACCACCTGCCTAGAGTCCTCTAAATCAGGAGTTGGTAAATGCTGCTGGCCACACATTTTTATAAGTGAAGTTTTATTGGGCCACAGCCATGCCCATTCATTTAAGTATTGTCAGTGGTTGCACTGTGCTATAATGGCAGAGTGGTTGTGGGAGAGACCACTTGGCCTACAAAGCCTGAAATATTTATTATCTGGCCCTTGAGAGCCCCTGCTGCAGCCACCTGGAGCCTGCGAGTTATACAAGTTGTTAATTACATCCTTTAAAACCAAAGCCAGTTGTTTTTTTGTTTTTGTTTTTTTTTTTTTTTGAGATGGAGTCTCGCTCTGTCGCCCAGGCTGGAGTGCAGTGGCACAATCTTGGCTCACTGCAAGCTCCGCCTCCCGGGTTCACGCCATTCTCCTGCCTCAGCCTCCCAAGTAGCTGGGACTACAGGTGCCTGCAACCACGCCCGGCTAATTTTTTCTATTTTTTAGTAGAGACGGAGTTTCACTGTGTTAGCCAGGATGGTCTCGATCTCCTGACCTCGTGATCCGCCCGCCATGGCCTCCCAAAGTGCTGGGATTACAGGCGTGAGCCACTGTGCCCAGCCCCAAAGCCAGATTTTAATAAACAGTTTGGAATCAAAGATAATACAGAGGAAAGAGGCATTTGCTTTTTTCTGATAATGATTAATTTCTATAAGAGGTCCTGACTGTAAAAACAAGGAATATTTCCACAAATTAAAGGTCAGAAGTTATTTAATGTGTTGAATGAAACAGTTGGGTATGTTCGAAAGAGAGTATGCTCTAGGAGGCAAAAAAGGGGCTCCCATCAGGAGGGCCCTTTCAGGATTTGATCCAGTTCCCTGACTTCGGGGAAGAGAAGCCTGTTGGCTGGACCTGCAGACTCCTGCTGTGTGTCTTCGTGCCACACACATGCCCACTGGGAGGCTCTGATCCCTGAGAAGGGCAGTGTCTGTATAAAGGACACTTTAGAGTGTTTTACATTACTGGAAAGAAAGGTTTATAAAAATAAACCCAGGTTCTTAATTTTGGTTTAAGCACAATTTTCTATAAGTTTCCAAATGTATTATGGTTCTTTACAGTATTGACTCACAGCTGCTTAAATGATCTAAACATGTGGTGGAGACGGGACACTTGCTGTTTCTGCTAAAGACACTGACTTTTGGAATGTGTAGAAAATGATTTTTCACTTTTGAGTGGGTAAAAGGCTGTTTGTATCTCTCTGAATTGGCCTTACGTTCTTAGCTTAAATAAATACATATATACATGTAGTAATGTCATCTAGAACTACTTAATATAAATTCAATTATAAATCCAAAAGGTAGTGCAATTTAAATGGTTCAGGTGACTCCGTTTGCCAGTTTGTTGGTTTCCCGATAGCTGGGTGAGCGTCTTGCTGTCCTCTCAGCTAGCCTCACTCCGTGCTTGCTGCTCACATCATGAGAAGCTGCTTGTTCTGAGGGTGACTCCTCAGTTCCAACACACACCTTTCTCTCACAATACATTTCCAAACCCAAGCCAACTCCTGTATTTAGTACTTTGCTGAAGAAACTAATAAGTCATTCTACCCTTGAATTTCACCTTGGACACTTCCTTTGGAATCTCATGCCTCAGCCTGCCCTGCCCCCATTAGTTGTGACCCCAGTGTACATTTTGAAAGATGGTGTCTCTTGCTTCTTTCCTAAGTGTTCATTGTGTGAGTATTTTCAGTAACTACAGAAAGTTTCTGAAAACGTAGTTACGTATTTCCTGGCCTTGTGGAATCCGCCAAAGCCAAAGCACGCTCCTAGTATGTATGTCCTGTGACAGGTCAGCTACAAGAGAGTGGGCAGGGCTGTGGGCCTTGGTGGGCCTTGTGTCCCAGCACCGTGTCTAGCCAGACTAGGTACTCGGTGAACATTACTTTTTAAATGGATCAATGACTACATTGATTTTATTCAAAGCAATTGATGGTGACATGCTTTCAATTTCTTTAATAATTCTGTAGTGCCTAAATTGCCAGTAAATGCAGAGGGAGTATGAAAATAAAAACATTTGCTAAGTTTTCTGACTGATATTAGTACTTCAGTGCACATTCATGTAACACAGACTTCGTCTTCATGTACTTCTAGTGGAAGCAAGTAAGCCACCTGAACAAATACAAACACTGTACACACAAATTCAAATTTTGAATAATGCGTGCACTCATTATCTTATGTGTCTAAAACTGACGTCTAACTCAGCTGCTGTTGGCATTTTGGATTTTTCTCTCATTTACAAAAAATCTTCATAAAAATATGAACATTTTTATGCAGTTGTTCTTAGAACTTTGAGTGACCTAAATAACTACTAGTTTGGTTTTTTTCTGGTTTGCATTTTTTGCATAATTTTAAAGATTCCAGCCATTGAATTTAACTTGCTTGTACTTTTAAAAATCAATTCTGCTTCTTGTAAAAAACCTCCTGATATGGCTGACGTTTGCTCTCACCTTGTTTTCCTCAGAGCCCTGGAAACCAACAGGTATAACCATATCACAGCCACATACTTCCTGCTGGCTGAAAGGATCCTGAGAGAAAAGCAAGAGAAAGAAATACAGACCAGATCTGCAAGCCCGAGCAATATCAAGGCCCAGTTTAGGTGAGAAAAAAATCTTCACTGATTTTAGTAAGTTTAACATTTTGAAATAGTGAACTTTTTTTTTTTTTTAATGCTTCCTAACTCTTTGGGGCAAGAGAGTACAAACAGTGATGACGGCCTCATTGGAGAGGCCACACACGGGCTCTTCAGGTGTACATGAGGGTCTGGGTTCCCTCGTCACCAGGGATGCCGTCCCCTCCTGGGCTCAGTGGGGACCGGGGCTGTGTCTGTTGGCATGGTCAGGAAAACATGTTTGGAGAAGCAGCCTCAAGCCAGAGTGTCTTGCTATTTTCATTAAATTCTTCCAAATCCAACATGTATTAATCTGTTATTTTCTTTAGTTTTTCATTCTAGGAACAAGGCTGAATTTTCCCTCAGTTATTTGAAGTAATTTTTAAAATTAAATAGAGTATTGCTATGCCACAGTGTTCTCTCAGGATTTCCGGGATTGGATAGTCACATTAGCTAGTTGATTTCTTAGCTGCTTGACCTTGGGAGGTTGCTTAACCTCTCTATGACTTAGCTACCCGATCTGTAAAACAAAAGTAACAATGCTGTTTACCTCATGGGGTTGTGGAGAGGAATGATGAATTAATATATGTAAAGCACTTAGAACCAGGGCTTTGTGTGTTTGCCATCACTGCTGGGAATATTTTACCACCATTGTCTTCAATAAAGTCATGAACGTGCTGCTCCCCAAGCCTTTTCTAACCCCCTCTCTCCTCCTCGTCCTCTCCCCCAGCCTTCTCACTTTGCTTTTCTGCCAGAGTAACTTTACACTTAAAATCAAAGCATGGAAAGGGCTTACTTTTTTCATTATCATCATGAAATTTATTTCGAGTTTATGCACTCAGATAAAGTAACCCATGGAACTGTAGTTCGAAAACAGAAGAGTGCTGCTGATTCTGAGTAAATCTGTGTGTACCTCCAAGTATTTATGAATATATGTGTGTGAATATTATTGTGAATAATAATATTATGATTGTAAAAGATTAAGAAAGCCATTTCGATTTTAAGTTACTTGCAGTTGGCTCGCCATGTGAACTTTGTTGCTTGGGTGGAGTGGCAGAGTAGGGGGAGGAAAACATTCCCAGCTTGCCAAACAGTAAAGATTTAGAAGTCTAGTTTAACTAGAACATGAATTTAGTAACTTTATTCATATCTTGGATGCATTCCTCTGTAATAAAAACTAGGCACACTGTCTAGTGTCTGCTTAGAAGAGGACTGAACCCAGGGAGTGAGGAGATTCTTGGGGATGAGATAAACCAGAGACTGATGCTCAGAGGTTACGGTCAACCTAGTCCTGACCTAAGCTCCCTGGCAAGAAAGAGTAACCCCAAGGCAGATCATCACTACTCGCCAGGTGCACCGAGACTGGAGCTACCACCAGGCTTCTGGAAGAGAATATTTAGATTTGAACTCTCTTCTATTCAGTGAAACATACCAGAACTCAGTCTAAAGCTGATTGTATATGTGAGACCAACATTAGCTATAAAGAAATAGTAGGCCAGGCACAGTGGTTCAACCCTTTGGGAGGCCAAGGTGGGAAGATTCTTTGAGCCCAGGAGTTCATGACTAGCCTGGGCAACATAGACCCTGTCTCTATAAAAATTAAAAATAAAAAAAATTTAAAAATACCAGAGCTTTCTGAACTGTTTTCCTTTTGCTGTCATGGAGACTCTGAAGTGGAGAAGCTATGAGCACCTTTTTTTCTATGGCACAGGGCCCACTGGCAGTGGCAGTGTCTCCTGACGTGCCTTCTCTTTGTTGTCACTGTAACGTTATTGACAAGACCCTGGACCTCCCTTGGTTCCATTGCTGGGTATGCCTTGTGGTCAGAATGACCTAGGAGATAGAAACCTGGACTGAGTCAGGAGACTGTATTTAAAATGGCAACTAGCTGGGCAGGGATGGAGGAAGAAGGGTCAGACCAGTGAGAGCCACAGCCACAGAGAACAGATACATGCTCTGTGGCCAGTGGGTAGTCTGGAAGAATTTGTGACAGGCCGGTTGAGATGGGTGGTTAACAGGAGACTGATATCCAGTCTCCTAGCCGGGCTGGGTGTCTTCACAAGCAGTTTGGTAGGCAGAAAGAAACAGGGATTTGGCCTGCAGGTTCTGGAGTCCAGGGGCAGGGTCCTAGACCTGGAATTGAGGGAGAACACAGGGACTCCACTAGAGAATGAAGTCCCAGATGCCATCTCAAGAATGTAGGTATAAGATGTGGCTTAGCTGAAAGGAGTGGTGTTGGTACAGATAGGATCCTGCAGCAGTGAGGCGGTGTGGTATTGGGAGTTGTCAAATCAAGTAGCTGAAGGTTTCTTAAATTCTAGAACAGATTCTGTTTCAGATATAGTAGCACTAACTTTGTTAAAAATATGAATAATTGTAGGGCTGCCCCAGTACATTCGTATGGAAGAACATGAGGTCTGAGAGAAGGGCCTAGGCATTTAGAATTATTTCTAATTGAGAACTCTTATGACTGACTGTGTCCGGGGCCTGTCTGCAGACTCCGGAGACTCTTCCTCCAGCCTGCCCTGTAGAGCCGAGGACAGCACTGTTGGAACTCTCTAGGGAGGAGCCAGATAGCAGGGTAGGCATCTCATAGACTGCACCCAGATAGTTCTGGAATGGAAAACCAAGAAGTTAACCCATAAGCAGGACGTGGCCACACAGTGTTAGTCATTGTTCGGTTATGACCACTTCAGAGAATACTGCTTCTTAGCCTCAAATTTAAATTTTTTTTTAACGACA
The DNA here is from genome assembly GCF_028858775.2 of Pan troglodytes. NCBI lineage: Eukaryota > Metazoa > Chordata > Mammalia > Primates > Hominidae > Pan > Pan troglodytes. Next base: position 47,345,958 of record NC_086015.1, read on the forward strand.
GGTTTATTTCATTAAAGGGGAACCTGTGCAAAACAAAAGAAAACTTGCACATAGCAAGTCTAGTAGATATTCCACATACAGTGGCCACTGGTAAAATTTTGTTCCTGCTTTATTATTATAACTATATGACTATCCCCCCCTGGGGAGAGAGGATAGTTGACAGTTCAGAGACGTTTATTCAGAATAGCAGCTAGAGAGCCTCATTTAAAAAATTCATCTTCTTTGGGTACCAAGCAGTATTCTTGTTACTTTGGCAACTCCAGCTCCAGGTTGGGAGATAAAATGAAAGTTTAAATAATGGTGAATTTTGTTATTCACTACTCTTGTATGGGCATTTAAAAATATACTTATTTAAGGCTGGCACGGTGGTGTGCGCCTATAGTCCCAGCTATTCGAGAGGCTGAAGTGGGAGGGTTGCTTGATATCCCAGGGGGTCAAGGCTGTAGTGAGCTGCATTCATGCCCTTGCACTCCAGCCTGAATAACAAAGAGTGAGACCCTGTCTCAAAAGCCAGATATTTATATTTAACTTAGTGAGTTTTTTTAATTGGAGAGGAGATTTTTATATGTTTTTGTATGATGTATACGTGTTAATAACTTTTTTAAAATTCAGATCCATTAAACTGTTTCCATTTCATTTTATAAACACCAAGTTCTTACCCCATGGTAAAATCAGGAGCCCTGGAAATTTCAGGTGAATTTTATTTGTAGTAATATACCTTTATGTGATCTAAGAACCAAAGAAACAAGACGTGGTGTTTAGGTTTTGCTTTGCCAATAACCTCCATGGGCTTCTAAAAAATGTTTAGTATAAAGCTTTTGTATAGAAAAGATGGAGTAGCTCTTTGCCCTATTTTCTTTTCTGACACCTGTGATGAAGTTTTCACTTGGCCAATAAGCCACAAACTGAACCATGTTTCAAAACCACATTTGCCCTTCTGGTGGCCTTGCTGATGTTTACAGGATGTTGAATGGGTTTGCAAGGCTGCTGCTTTTTTCTTTAAGTCTGTAGATTTTGTCCCAGTAAGTTCAATGTGATGTACTTTACTATCATCTGCATAATGATTATATGGCTTTTTTCCCCCCAATCTATCTGTTACATAGGCAGTCATGGCCAACCAAAATTGATGTACCCCAGGACCTTGAGGATGACCTCACGGCCACTCCTTTGTCCCACACGACTGTCCCTCAGTCTCCTGCTCGGGCTGCTGACAGTGTCCTCAATGGCCACAGGAGCAAAGGCCTGTGTGACTCAGCTAAGAAAGATGACCTCCCTGAGTTGGCTGGACCAGCACTCTCTACGGTGCCACCCGCAAGCTTAAAACCCACAGCCAGTGGGCGGAAGTGTCTGTTCAGGGTGGAAGAAGATGAAGAGGAAGATGAGGAGGACAAGAAACCCATGTCTCTCTCAACACAAGTGGTTTTGCGCCGGAAGCCATCTGTAACCAACCGCCTGACATCCAGGAAGAGTGCGCCCGTCCTCAACCAGATCTTTGAGGAAGGGGAGTCTGATGATGAGTTTGACATGGATGAGAATCTGCCTCCCAAGTTGAGCAGGTTAAAGATGAATATAGCTTCTCCAGGTACAGTTCACAAACGCTACCACCGGAGGAAAAGTCAGGGCCGGGGCTCCAGCTGCAGTAGTTCGGAGACCAGTGATGATGATTCTGAAAGCCGGCGGCGGCTCGATAAAGATAGCGGGTTCACCTACTCCTGGCACCGACGGGATAGCAGCGAGGGGCCCCCTGGCAGTGAGGGGGATGGCGGGGGCCAGAGCAAGCCGAGCAATGCCAGTGGAGGGGTGGACAAGGCCAGCCCCAGTGAGAACAATGCTGGTGGGGGCAGCCCCTCCAGCGGCTCGGGTGGCAACCCCACCAATACATCGGGTACCACACGCCGCTGTGCCGGCCCCAGCAACTCCATGCAGCTGGCCTCTCGCAGTGCTGGGGAGCTCGTTGAGAGCCTCAAACTCATGAGCCTCTGCCTCGGCTCCCAGCTTCATGGGAGCACCAAGTACATTATTGATCCACAGAATGGCTTGTCATTTTCCAGTGTGAAAGTCCAAGAGAAATCTACATGGAAAATGTGCATTAGCTCCACAGGGAATGCAGGGCAGGCCCCTGCAGTGGGCGGCATAAAGTTTTTCTCTGACCACATGGCAGATACCACCACTGAATTGGAACGGATAAAGAGCAAGAACCTGAAAAATAACGTGCTGCAGCTACCTCTGTGCGAAAAGACCATCTCTGTGAACATCCAGCGGAACCCTAAGGAGGGGCTGCTGTGCGCATCCAGCCCAGCCAGCTGTTGCCATGTCATCTGACTGTGGCCCCATCTGGCCGCTAGCACGCTTCCTGCTCAGAGCAGTGAAGACCGGCTCACTTCACTGTTCCATTTGGTTTTACTATTTTAAAGTGGGCGTTAGGAGCAATTATTTATTACCTTTCCATTTGTTCGCCTGATGATGTGACAATGCATGGTCTTTGTGCATGCTGCTAGACACTTTTCTTTCCCAGCCGAAAAGCCTATTATGTAATTTTTACATTCATAATTTTAATGTGGATGATCAGGATTAAATCAAGATGTATATCTGGAACCTCTTATAAATGGAGCACTTAGAAATTTGATGTTCTGCACTTAACCTAGAGAGAGAAAAAATGCTTTTCTTTGTGAAAAATCTGAATTCCTGTCCTGACCTTCTGTGATGTGGAAACTCTAGGCTCTGAGACACACTCTCTGGTGTCTGAGACAGAACCAAAGCAATAACGTTGTGATGCCCACAGGCCTGGAGCCAGCTAGCGACCTTGTGCCGCCCAGCTGTCCATGGCCTGTGCAGAGCAGAGGACAGTGAGTGTCTGCACTGAGAACCTTAAACCACAGTTGAACATACCCACACCTGTTTGTCTTAAGCTATAGTGTAAAAACAAAGTTTGGGCTCTGAAAATTTAACTGAAAAAGATTTCCTTGTTTTTGTAATAGGTGAGATAAAGTACTTAGATTTATAAGGCAGCTTCCCCTGTAGTGATAAATTACAAGCAGACAATCTTATTTTGTAATGTGATGAAGTGATGATGTCTTAACTCTACTTAGAGAGTGTATGTCTGTCTAACAGAACAAAAAGATGCTCTGTGTAAATTCCTTCCTGTAGGGCACACTGCAGGATTTCCATGTAGATAGAAGAACTATAGGGCCTAGTACAGAAGGTGCACACAAATGTTGGCAAAGTCAAAACCCCATGAATTAAAACCTACTGGAATTTGGTTTTTAGGAGTTTGGTAATTAGATTATCTCTTTTGTTATTTTCATTCAGTTATATCCTTTGGCTCAGCTAGCTTTGAAATTGGCTGATGAAAAAATATACATAAAAGGGTAAAATTCACACATACAGCAAACAAAAATGCACAAAGCCTGCTTCGTAACTTTTTTTTCTGGAATTGTTTTTCACTTTGCCTTTTTCTGCCAAAACAATAATCAAAGAACTCTTGCTTTAACCTATTCCTGTACAAAGACTGTTTTTGACCAGATAATCATCTGTTGTGGCATTCTATCTTGTAGGACACTGTATATTGCAAATTGCTGATTATGGAAGGGGCCAGTTGCTGTTTTTTCATGCAGTGCCCTGGGAGTCTTAAAAGCAGTGCTTAGCAACATTGGTGATAGCATGTGTCTGGGACCCAGGGCCCTTCCCCACTCTTCAGCCCCGAGTCATGTCTCTGAGGTGACGGACTGAGACGCATCTGGTCCTGTAATTCAGAGAGTGGGCACATCACCAAAGAACTGCATTGCTGTGGTCACTGTTTCTTCAAGTACACACTGACTCTGCTACTTTAGGATAAATATATTTTACTCAGAACTCTGAATTTCACAGTATACTTACTAAACTAAGTAAAAATGATACTTAAAATACTTATTTTACTTTCTAGACCTAGGCTAGATGTTTTAAGCTACAGCTCTAGTTCATTGTGATATTTATAATTTGAAAGCTATGAGAATAGATGTGTGGGTGAAGCCATAGAACATATTTGCTTGAAATTCTTGAGCAGGGATCTTATAAAGGGCCAGAAATAAGATGTGTGGTTCACATAGATAGTGAGCGTAACATCTGTATTAAACATAGGAGAGAAGTTTATAAAGGGCATTGGCAATAAACTCTTTGTTGCAGCTGTTTTCCAAGCAGTGTAAATACTTTTTCCTGTGATTATGTATAGCCTTGGAATGGCACCTTTTAACTAACCCATATGTGTTTGGTTTCAATGGTTTTTTATATTCAGATGTATATATGGTGCTCACTTTAGGATCAGCAGTGTTGACCATTTATGCTGCATAGCTGTATTATAGCCTTATTAGTTGTGTGGTTGACCCTTGGGGTATACAAATGTCAGTCTGAGTGGTGTCTTACTCCTTTGTTTATAAGTGAATGATTGTGCATGTTTTGTATGTCATAGTATGTCGTCACATAAAAGGGAGGGAGCGAAAAACCATTACATTAAGATAATATTGGACCAAACTACTTACTTGCTCTAAACAGTTACTTGTACCCCTTAACCTGTCTTCAAAAGTTGCATATAGTTACAGTAGTGTATAAATTAAATATTGTGGAAAAACAGTTAGTCTTGTATTTTTCTGTATGTGTGTATATATATAATTATGTACTTCTGGCAATTCTATCTGTATTTAAAGATGTGACAATCTTGACACCAATTTTAAGAATAGCTGTGAGACGGAATTAAAGATAATCCCTACCAAGTGAAAATTGATGTGTGTTAAGAGGGTACAGAATTATCAACTGATTTGGTCAGTTGCTTCCAATGCTGGTTGATTTCCCTCATTGTGTAAACATTGACAGGTATGTGACAAATGGGAAAAAAAATCCAAATAATAAAGTGACATATTGGTGTTCAGCAATATAAACCGTGTCCTGTGTTGTATTGCTTCTCATGAGTGCAGCTTTGTGTGATCCCACCTCAGTTAAACCCAGCCTTCTCCATGCCCTGTGCCTGCACCACCAGATTTGGCTGAAAAAGTACAGTCATTATTATGTTTAAACTCATGGCTACAAATCAGAGGTGGGGCCAGGGTGCCCATTAAGTATACTTACTTTATTTCTCTATTTCATCTCCTTTCCTCACTCTGCTGGTCACCATGCTGCCTAATTGAATAAAGGGAAGCAATGAGAACTGCCACAAGTTCCCACCTCTGCCTTCCTCCCTTCCTTCGTACACATTCACATGCTCTGCCCTTCCTCCTGTTACTGTGATTCCAAGGTCAGCTACTCTTACTCAGTTCTCACAACCATTACCATAATTGACTTTTACAACCACCCCCGCCAAAGAAATCTTGTGCCCTTTGGCATACTTTACCTTGTCCGCAACTCCCTTTACTCCAGCCTCATGCAACCACTTCCTGTGATCAATTTTCAATCCCATGTTAGAATTTGATGAATTGCTCACTTTCTTCCTTATGAACTTCCCATCTTTCAGTATCTCACTTCTGCCTTGCTGCTCTTCAGGTCCACTGGTCCTTCCTCATTCTTCCAACCTCTAAATTTGGAATGTCCCAATGTTCAATTCTGGACCCCTGCTCTATCTGCAGTGACTCCTGATCTCAGTTAGTCTAGTATCTATATGCTGATAGAAGCCCAAAATATATTTAGCCCACATACCCTGGGAACACTGGATTTCAACTATCTATTTGACTTTTCTACTTGGATGTGTCTGTGTGTCTACAGCATCTCAATTTTTACAAGTTCAAAACCCCTAATCTTTCCCCTCAAATCCTTTTACTAGCGCACGCATCTTAATAAATATCAACTCCTAGCCTTCAATAGTTTCATTCAAGCTGAAAATCTTGGTGTCATCCACTTTTTCATCCCAACATTCAGTTTATGAGCAAATCTTAACTTGCCTTTCACAGTTGACTCCTTCTCATTGCCACCACCACTACCACTCTAGTCCGTGACACTCAACTGTAAATGCCTCTTAAAGGGTTTCCCTGCATTTGCCCTTGTCTTTCTCATTTATTTTCCACTTAGCAGTATGAGAGATCATTTTAAAGGCCAAATCATACCATGTTTTGAAACGTGTTTAGTTTCCAAATATTTGGGGTTTTCCCACATAGGTTTCTATAATTTTTAGTTTAACTCTGTTTTTATCAGTGCATGCTTTCTATAGTTTAAATCTTTTGAAATTACTGAAACTTGTTTTATGGCCCAACATACGACCTATCTTGGTGAATGTTTCCTGAGTGCTTGGAAAGTGCTATTGGTGGAGTGTCCTATACATGTCAGTTCGTTCAAGTTGGTTGATAATGTTCAAGTTTTCTATATTCTTACTGATTTTCTGTCTCAATTATTGAGAGAGGAGTGTTGAAATCTCCAACTATAGTTGTGGATTTGTCTATTTCTCCTTTTAGTTCTAGCAGTGTTATTTTAGAAAATTTGAAGCTCTGTTGTTTGGTACATAAGCATTTAAGATTGTTAACGTCATATCAATGAATTGATCCCTGTCCTCATGAAATGTTCCTTCTTTATGCCTGGTAAATTATTTGTTCTGAAATCTACTTTGTGTGATAGTGATATAGTCACTCCAGCTTTCTTTTGACTTGTGAGAATATATCTTTTTCCATTCTTTACTGTTAACCTATTGTGTCTTTATGTTTAAAGTTTGTTTTTTGCAGATATCATATAGTTCGAGCTTGCTTTCTTATCCCATCAGCAAATGTCTGTCTTTGATTGAGGGTTTAGATGTATTACATTTAGTGTAATTGTCAATATGGTTGAGTTTAAACCTACCTAGTTTTCTATTTGTCTCGTCTGTTCTTTTTCCCTCTTTTGCTACCTTGTTTTGGTTTAACTGAGCACCTTTTGTTACTCCATTTTATCTCCGCTATTGGCTTATTGGCTGTAACTCTTGTTTTTCAGGGGGTGCTATAAGATTTGCAATACATGTATTTTATTATATCACAGTCTATCTTAATATATCACTTCATGTAGAATGTAAAAACCTTACAACTGTATGCCTCTATTTTCCTCTTCCTGTTCTTTATACTACTGTTGTCATACATTTTATTTTTGTATATTTATAAATATTGTTTTAACTAGTTTTTAAGGGATTAAACATGGGGGGGGAGTATTTTAGCTACATATTTGTCATTTGCAGCACTCTTCATTTCTTTGTGTAGATCCACAGTTTGGTTTTCCTTCTGCCTGTAGAACATTCTTTAACATTTCATATAATGCAGATCTGCTGGCATTACATTCTGTCAGCTTTTGCTTTGAAAAATTACTTTTCCTTTATGAAAGATATTATCATTGGGTATAAAAATTCTTGATTGATTTTTATTGCAATGCTGGACACTGAATTTTGCATTGTTGAATGCTGGAATTTTTTGTATTCGTGTGAGAAGTATTGGATTTCATTTTGGACTGAAGTTATTTAAAATCATTGGATCCTTCATGTCTCACTTTTAAACTGTTAGGGCAGATCCTGAGCAGTCTTCAGTCTAGGGCTAATTTGGCCCACTACTGAGGCAATACCTCTCTAGGGACTCTGTTGAGGCTTTTCTACTCTGGCTGGTAGGAACATGAACTATTACCAGCCTTGGGTAAGTTCTGAGCATTGTTCAGCCTGCTGCTTTCCAGTGGTTCTTTCTCCAGCCTCAGGTAGTTTTCTCATAAGTACTGATCAGTACTCAACCAAAGACCACAGATTTTCTTTTGGAGCTTGCTCACTATCTGTGCAGCTCCCTCCTCTCTGCCCTGCACATTGATCTTGAACTTCAAACTACCTGCTCAACTCAACCAGACTATTTGGGCTTTCCCTCTCTGTGTTCTGGCAACTGCCTTTGGGCAGTGATCTGGGGCATTCAACTCAGGGCTCACCTCATTTGCCTCCCTTCTCTCGGGGTGACAGCCCTATGCTGTCTGTTGCTCAATGTCTGGAAACTATTGCTCCATATATTTTGTTTGGTTTCCTAGTTGTTTAAGGCAAGAGGGTCAATCAAATTCCTCTAATTCTATCCTGGCCAGAAACAGCAATCTAAATAGTGGGTCACTCCCCTGCTCAAAATCCTTCCATGGTTTTCCATCTCAGATTTAAGTTTAATCCTTGTGTGGTGGCCCACAAGGCCCTAGTGTGTCCTCTGCCCCAGTTATCACATCTGCTCCTCTCAACTTGCTCATTCAGCTCTGGCTGCAATAACCTCCTTGCTAGTCCTTGAACAGGCCAAACACAGGAGATGTCACACTTCGGGTGGTTATCAATCCATGGCCCTTCTGCCCCCTACAGCTGCTCAGCAGGGATGAGGTTTCTCAGACTTCTGGGATCTGGGGAGAGACAGATGAGAAGGGGAAATAGGATGTAGCCCTTTTTGAGCTATTAGGGCCTAAGGACATTGTGACTACCAGGGAGAGAGTCGTATTTTTCAGGACGTCTGAATCCAGGACTAAGCACTTGCTGGACACCTTACTCTGAGCAAGGTGTTACAGATTGGCAAGTCAGAAGAGAAAAAAATGAATCGTGGTTCTTGCCAGTTCATAATGCCCTTGGAGAAGAAAATGGTGATTTAAATTAGCACAAGTTGATGGATCAGAGGTGGTGATGTGTCTGCACAGCACCGCTATCAGGGTCAGGGAATTCGAAGAAGGGCGAAGCAGGGAGGAAGAATGCAGAGAGTGGAGAACTGAAGAGTGTGAGCAGGGCTCTAATCATCTGGAGGTCCCTGTGTGAGCCACAGGAGGTAGCAGTGGACTTTGCTGAGACAGCATTCATTTTGCTTCTTGATTCCTTTATCCTTTTACAAGGACTCCAAGGTTTCTGGATTAGAAGATGAAAAGAGTGGGGGGTAGGGTGGGGCCACTGGTAGAAACAGTCACTAAGGGGAACACCAGCATGAAGGTGGAAACAAGACTGAGTCAATGTCCTGCTGGCAGAGCTGGCTTCATGTGTGTATGTGACCTTTATACTCATTTGGGGGGCACCACACTTAGAAGAGTCCCACACTAAGTTTGATGCTCTGCTGTTGTTTTAAAATTCATTGCCACATGGCACATACTCTAAAATTGATCACACAGTTGGATATAAAACAATCGTCAGCAAATGCAAAAGAAGTGAAAACATACCAATGACTCTCTTGGACCATGGTGCAATAAAATTAGAAATCAAGACTAAGAAAATTGTTCAAAACCATATGATTATACATGGAAATTAAATAACCTGCTCCTGAATGACTTTTGGATAAATAATGAAATTTAGGCAGAAATTAAGAAAGCTACCAGAAGACAAGAAATAACCAAAATCAGAGCTGAACTGAAGGAGATTGAGACACGAAAAACCATTCAAAAGATCGAATCCAGGCATTGTTTCTTTGGAAACATTAATAAAATAGACTGCTAGCTAGACTAATAAAGAGCAAAAGAGAGACAATCCAAATACACATAATTAGAAACAACAAAGAGGATATTACCACTGACCCCGCTGAAATGCAGATAACCATCAGAGAATATTATGAACACCTCTATGCACACAAACTAGAAAATCTAGAAGAAATGGATAAATTTCTGAATACATACACCCTCCCGAGACTGAACCAGGAAAAAACAATCCCTGAACAGACCAATAATGAGCTCTGAAATTGAATCAGTAATAAATAGCCTACCACCCCCAAAAAGCTCAGGACCAGACAGATTCACAGCCAAATTCTAGCAGATGTACAAAGATGAGCTGGCACCATTCTTACTAAAACTATTCTTAAAAATTGAGGAGGAAGGACTCCTTCCTAGCTCATTCTTTGAGGCCAGCATCATCCTGATACCAAAACCTAGCAGAGACTCAAGAAAACTTCAGGCCAATATCCTTGATGAACATTGATGCAAAAATCCTCAACAAAATGCTGGCAAGCCAAATCCAGCAGCACATCAAAAAGCTTATCCACCATGATCAAGTAGGCTTCATCCCCAGAATTCAAGGTTGGTTCAACATATGCAACTCAATAAATGTGACTCATCACATAAGCAGAAATAAAGACAGAGACCACATGATTATCTCAATAGATGCAGAAAAGGCTTTCAACAAAATTCAACATGCTTTCATGTTCAACTCTCTCAATAAACTAGGTATTGAAGGAACATACCTCAAAATAATAAGAGTCATCTGGCCGGGCATGGTGGCTCATGCCTGTAATCCCAGAACTTCGGGAGGCCACGGTTGGCGGATCATGAGGTCAGGAGTTCAAGACCAGCCTGGCCAACATGGTGAAACCCCGTCTCTACTAAAAATACAAAAATTAGCTGGGTTTGGTGGCACGTGCCTGTAGTCCCAGCTACCCGGGAGGCTGAGGCAGAAGAATTGCTTGAACCTGGGAGGCAGAGGCTGCAGTGAGTGGAGATCGTGCCACTGCACTCCAGCCTGGGTGACAGAGGGAGACTCCGTCTCAAAAAAAAAAAAAAAAAAGTGTTTGGGCAAAAGAGGCATGGTGTGTGAACCTCTTCTCAAAGGCAGACTTCAGAGGCTTAAAAGCCAGAGAATGCAGAATTGTTATTTTGATGGAACCCCACAGAAAGGGATGGGCAGGGCAGGCTGTTGTTTGCATTTCATTTGCAGGGGGCAATGAGGCTCAGAAAAGAGTCTTGGCCAGGGATGCACTGTTTACCTGATCCTGGAGCCCACTCCTCAGGCTGCCCAGCTGGGTGGGGAGAGGTGTGAGAAGATGGCTCTATGTCAACTTTGCCTTTGACCTTCTGGTAACAGAGGGCTGAGGAAAGCAATATTAAGGCAATTGACTATAGGAGTCCACTTTATACCACACTCAAGCTGTTGCATAACAGCATAACACATGTATATGCATCTTGTTACCTTTCTAACACCTGAACAAGTCAAAATTCCGTGATACATCTGGTCCTAAGAGATTGTAGGCATGTAGATGAAACTAGGTGAAGCCACTTCTTACACCTCATGATGAGGAACCATTCAGATTCAGGGGCTAAGACCTGGGCTCACAACATTTCCCAAAGAATTCCAGCTCTAGGTAGCTTCCCTGGTCTGGATGGCCATTCCCTGGGACCAGCTGTCTGAGAGGAAATTGGAACTAGGCAAGAAGTGCCTCTCAGTCCCTAAGATGCCTTCTGTCCATTAGGAATCAATGTCATCAACGTGTTTGTGCAAGAATTGCAGCAAAATCCTGCATCAGTGGACGTATTTTAGGTGGAGGCCTGCCACGTCACTGGATTCAGATTATTACTGCAAATCCGAGCCTGCATTCTTCCTTCTGCTGTGGTGCAAATGCCAGCAGCTACAGAGCCATTTATAGCTGGAGAGCAGCTCCTGCAGCAAACGGCTTACAAGGGCACCATGACCAGGCAGGCCACCCCAGTATGGTGGCAGAAGGGCGGGCAAGTCCCAGAAAACAGTCGTTTGTGCCACACTATTGCCCTCCCTGTCTTTATTGACCCCACTTGCTAGGACAAACTCTGGGTGCCAGTTTGTGGCCTTGTGTTCTGGGAAGGGGAGGTAGAGGTGACGGTTAGTTGCTCTTCAGTCTCCCTTAGGATGGAGACACCTTTGGTTTCTGTTTTCTGAGCTGGACAGTTATGTAAAGGGAGGTACATATCCACGTATCCACGTCTACCCTACTGTTGCCCTTCTGGTTAATTTTTCAGAAATATACAGTGATTTTCCTTGTATTGAGCACACATTAATTTGATGATTTGGCCAGAAGCTCTTCACACCTCAGCTGGTTGCCCAGGCCTGGGCCTTGGGAGACTTGGGGGTGCGTTTTCCTTTCTCCCACAGAGGGTCAGCTGGCCTGGATTTATTGAAGCTCTGCTTCCACTTCTTGCAGTGACTGCATCTATCCACCCCCTGGGCCGTGGGACTCTCCGGTGAAAACAGGAGGTAATAATGGGTGGGTGGGAATAATACAAGGGAAGAAGCCTCATAATCCATGTGCTCTGTGCCACTGTTTTCCCCTTTCACTGAAGAAATTCACCAGCACTATAAGATCTACCGAGGAGGCCACCTTTCTTGAGCCAAATGCAATCAGCGTGATCTGTGCCACAAACTTAGGGGACAAACTTCATCAGACTTCTCTTGTCTATCATGTGAGGCCCCCACATACCAATCAGCAGGAAGCCAAGGGTCTCCTCCCTCCTGAGTGGAGATTGCTGCCAACTCTGAATTGCCCAAGAATCTCCAAGGCTTACAGAGGATGGTGGGAGATGTCAGTCATCTAACGCCAGGTGGGGAGGAAACTGGTCTCTTGGGTCCCATACCTTGTTGCTCCTTTCTGCCCTGGATCCTGTTCAGGCCCAGGATGCTTGTGGCTCTAGATCCCTGGCAGCCCCATAGAAGCACCCCAGACCTGCCCCCATGGTGGCAAGTTGGCAGGGAAGGAGGCTGGCTCTGCAGGGGCCTTTAGCATCAGCTGCTCTTGGGCAGAAACCAGCAAGGCTCTTTAACCTGCTGTGGTTCTCGGATTTCAGCGTGCAACAGCATCCAATGCAAGCATTGTTAAAGATACAGATTCCTGGGCCAAACCATCACCATGTGGCTTCTCAGGCCTGGGTGGTGGCACTGGGCATCTGCATGGAACAAGGTCTAGGCGATGCTCTCCCAGGGTCTGTGGCCACACTCAGAGGAACGTGAGGCCCTGTTGCTGAGCCTGGCTCCAGCCACAAGGCCTTGATTTCAGGCTCCCTGCCCACCCTGGTGCAGGCCTTGACTGGGGCCCTGGGCTAGCGAACAAGACCTCCTAACTTTGACTCCTGGAGAGTTGGGAAGCGGCTCCCCACACCCTTCCACGGTGCCTACCTGACTGGTTCCCTTCCCAGGACCAGGAAAAGCATCTTCCTTCTCCTCAAGTGGCTGTGGCCCATCTTGTGGTCGGAACAGAAGGGTGTTCCCAAGCCTGAGGACACAGCTCCCCTGGCTGTGTCCTGTTGGGCTTCTAGAGGTGCTGGAGGCTCCAGGTTCTGTCAGGTCCCTTGGATGGGGTGTAGAGGGCATGCAGGGAGGCCTGGAGCCTGGCAACCCTGTAGACTCAGCTACTGGCAAGAAGTTCACCAAGGCCCACACTGTCTGGCTGTTTATCAAGGCACTGGCCAGGCACTGTCCTTGCAGGGTCATGTGGTTCTTAAAACTTAGTAAGGACCAGTCTGGACCCTTCGGTCCTCAGTGTGTGGCCTTCGGCCTTCCTTCTTCCTGTTGCTACTTTCGTGCTGGAAGAAGGGCAGGAGCCACAGGGTTTGAGGCTGGGAACACGGGTCTCAGGTGCCGGGCAGAGCCTGTGTGGAAGCGGGGCTTGGCACAGATGGCAAAGGACAGATGTGGGTGGACATGGGCTGTGGAGAAATCACTTGAACCCTGCAAGCCTCAGGGTTCCTTTATTAAATGGGGACAACGTGAGGCAACAGTGACCCAGAGGGCTCTTGGCCATCCAGCTTTGCTGCAGGGCTGGTTGGCCATGAGCATTCACTTCTTATTTGCTACTGAAGCTGCGAAAATAAAGATTTGTTCTCAAGTCTGAGCTTTTGAGCTGCTGATGAGGAGTTTGGCAGTGTGGCCACCATGAGGGGGAAGGGTCCACCGCCTGACTCCCCTGCCCGGAGGCTGCAGCCCTGGGATGCTCTGGGATTTCTGTTGGCCTCTGTGTGGGGCTTTAGTGCACTGGAGAGTGAGAGGAGCCGCCTGTGTGGAGTGGGACAGCCCTCCCCCATGGGGAGGGCACCTAGGAAATGTCACCAGCACAGGGCTCAACACGGTCTGCGCTGGTTGTGTGAAAGAGAAGAGTTGGGCTGTGAAGTGAATTGGGCCTGCGGCCAAACCCCCACTGGGGTCAAGTCCCAGTGACAATCTGTGGGACTTGGAGACAGCCTGTATCTCATGGCTTGAGGGAGGCAGGTTAGGGATGCATGCGACAGTCACGACCTCCCTGGCCACTTTTGAGGTGAGGCAGGAGCGCTCGGGCAGGGCTGTCTGCGCAGATACCGCAGGAGCCGCGGGGCACCTAGAGCCCGTCTGAGCAACTTGCAGGGGCGGGGGGCTCCCTGGGAACCCTTCTCCGAGGCCGCAGGCTGAACGGGCTTGCGCGTGAGAACGGGGCCTGGGCTTAACTCACTGGGGCCTCCCCAGGGTGGCCGAGGTTCTTTTCCCACGCCCTGCCCGACAGCTGCTCTCCAGCTGTCCTCCTTGGAAGCTGTCCGGTGCCGGGAGAGCTCTGGGCCTGGGGTCCAAATACCTGGGTTCAGTCTCCTGTGGTTCCCCGGCGTGGGCCTCCCTCCTCTAAGCCATGAGGAGTTTGGACCCGGGTTCTGAAGCCTTTCCTACCTGCCCCTGTCCGTCCCTCAGGGGCCGCTGCAGTCTCAGCCTCCTGACTCTTGGCTGCTCTGCCTCTGGGCACTTTTCTTGGCCGGGCGCGGGGCTGGTACCTCTGGTGTCCACATCTGCTCACGCGAGCAGGTGCCTCCCAGCTCTTGGAAGCCATGGAGGAAGGTGGGCTGGAACCGTCGGGCGGGGGGCGGGGGGAGTTCACCCTCTGGAGTCCTCAGGGGTGTCGGGGGAACTGGGTGGTCAAAGTGGGGAGGTTCTCTTGGGTAGGGTCACCAGGGGCCCCTAAGGCAGCACCGCCAGGGAGGGTGGGCCCGCAAGAGGCTCGTGGGGGGCATGGTGGGGTTGGATCTGAGGCTGAGGTGAGGCCAGCAACAAGAGAACAGTGGGCGAGCCAGTGGCCAGAAGGGCTGGGGGATGAAGTGAGGTGCAGGGAAGGGGGCCCCCCAGGGTTCCAGGCGGGGACCGTGACCGCAGGGAATGGCTGTGTGAGGCCAGGGTGTGGGTGGGACGGCATCGGCCTAGATGTCTTCCTCAGTCCAACTTAGATACGAGGGAGCTATAGAATGTGGAGCAGCAGACACGCTGTTCCTCTACCCCTACTCTTCCAACTATGCCATTGAGTCCTGAGCACCTGCAGCGTGCCAGATGGCACCCACGACAGGCCGGGGGATACAGAAGAGGAACTCGCCACAGCTCCAGCCAGCTAGAGCCTAGCAAACCGCGGCAACCTCCCCGTCCTGCCAATATCCCTTTTGACACAACCCAATTGGTTCCACATCCACCCTCCCCCGTGGCCTTGTGCCTGAGGTCTGGCCCCATTGGAGGGTCCCGTTCTCCCCTGTGCAGTGACTGGCTAAGGCTTAGTTAAGTGGTGTAGTTGTGCCCAATCAGACGCTGAGGAAGGGCAGATGGGCGGCTTCTGGGAAGGGCACAGTCACAGTGCTGGGAGGAGGCTACCTGGCTCCGCGGCACTGCAGGTGGCACGTGATTTGGTGGCTTCACGTTCCGGGAATCCAGGACCCACTGGTTCACAACCAATTGCATTCATGCGACTGACTCCCAAAGCCGGGCTCTGGGGGATAGGGGGACACTAAGAGCTGGTGCCAAGAGCGCCATTTCAACCCTCTCCTTTCCCAGCAAACAGGCGCCCAGGCTGAAATGGAGTAAAGATCCTGGGTCTCAAGACTCAGGCCTATATTGGTGGCTGCCATTCACTGACATTTCCAAACATGAGCCTGTTCTAGAAACTGTCCGTCAAACACTGAACAACCGCCGAATAACAAGGCCCTGGAGTGGCTCATCCCATGTAAGGGCAGGGACAAAGCTCACTGACACGTGTCCACTCTGTAAAACAGAATGGGCTCACGGGACCAACACAAACACCCATGAAGGGGCAGACAGGGAGAGTCGGGACCTCCAAAGACAAGTGGTGCTTGAATTGGCTTGAGGAGGCTGTCCCATCTCTGAGGTGGAGGAGGGATCAAGATGCCCGACACCTGAGGTGAGGGAAACAGGCCTCTGCCAACCAGGAAGCATGGCGGCCCCACCCCGCTCTTCACCTTCTCACCTTCTCCGGGTGGGCCAGGGCATCTGCTGCTGTCCGAGTGGAGGTGCCCACGGGTCTGTAGTGTCTTGGCTACAGCAGGATGGCCAGCGCTGGTGGGAAGGGCTGTATACGTGGGCAGCACTGGCCTACATGGCATTCTTGTGCCTGTGAATGCAGGGCAGTCCATGGACACAGCTAGGGAGGTGGGCAGCACCACTGGGCAAGGAGGGCCCTTTTCTCTGCAAGCCCAAGCCCAGGCCAGGGCACCAGGAGTGGCTGCTGGCCCTTGGCTTGGCACCATGGGTACACCCTGCATGTGAAAGCAGCCCTAGTGTCCCTGTAGGTGGGCACCACCAGCAGCAGTTCTCAAAAATGGCCCAGCCTTCAGCTACAAGCTTTGGTGCCTGGCCTCCAGCCAAGCCCCTCACCCTGGGCTCCTGATCTCACCGCTCCACCTTCAGTGACCTCACCAATTGCTTCAGAAAAAGGAAGCCCATTGCGGTACCTATGTAGGCAGAAGGAGTCAGAGAGGTTGCCTTTAATAGCTCAGTTACTATTGTTTATGTTGATAAAGGGTCTGTTAACGTATTGCAAAAGAGAACCAGGAAAGAGGTCCAGTGTGGGAAGCACTGCCTTACTGTACCCCGCTCACTCTCAACTGAGGCTCCTGTGATGAGCACAGTGGGCACACACCCCATCCCCAACCTGTCCATGGGTCCCTGGGCCATGGTGGGGTTGGGAGTGACACTGCTATGAGGGGAACATGGAGAGCTGGTGGCTCACTCATGGTGAGAGGCTCAAGGGCGGCAGTGGCTCTGCAGCAAAGTTGGCAGCTGGAGCAGCGTGTGGGGCCCGGGAAGGAACTGGGAAGGAGCAGACAGGGTGGGGCTGGGGGAACTGCCAAGGATCCCGAGCCAAGCCACTGTGAAACTGAAAAGGGTGCTTGCCACATGGGAGCCACTTCATTTGGCTAAGCATTGGGTCTGGGTTCAGGAGCCACGATGCTGCCCCGGGTACCCCCCCTGCCACTGTGGCAGGTGTGGCACAGACACAGGCCTCTGCCAACAGGGCAGCTGGGCACGCTGGGCACTCAGGTTGCCTTCTCCTTCCCGCTTTCCGTTGGTTCCTCCTTCAGGTTCTCGGTCACGAGCTTCATTTGCTGTTAAGAGAAAACAGGACACCAGGTGAGCCACAGAAGCCTAAGTAGTGGCCGAGGCCTCTGCTCTCTGTGGAAGCCTGGCCAGTGGCTTTGACCCCAGGGAAGTGGTGACTCTGATGCTGCCTGCAGCTTCCTGCAAGTCCCTGGGTCTGACTCTGAGGAGATGGGAGACAGTTGGTGTGGTGGAAATGCAATGTCGCACTGTGTGAGCCCAGACCAGCAGGGATTTTAAGGACACTGAAATGAGAAGCAGCTGGCGTCTCCTCCTCCCTGGATGGCCAGGATGAGGGGAATAGGCGGACAGGGCCTGAGAGAGGACGGGGCACAGGCTTGGGACCAAGTGCTTGCTTTGCCCCTGTGCTTTGAGCGACCCTGGCAGTTTGACCTCGCTGAGCCGGAGTTTCCAAATCTGCAGTGAGAGCAATAGTGCCTATTTTGCAGGGTGGCTGCAAGTATTGTTGTCCATGAAGTCCCTGGCACAGAACAGATGCCCCAAATCATCAGATGTTTCTCACCAGCCTTTTGTCCCTAGTACAGCCACAGGACTTACACTCACCCCTCCGCCCCCATCCTCACTGGGAACAACCCATGAAGTCTCTGTGAGGGTGACGTCAAGATAGAGGTGCCCTCCTCGAGGGCAGGATGGGAGACTTCCAGGGAGGTGTCAGAAGGGAGAGCCTGTTCCCACAAGTCAGGCAGCGGCGTAGGGGACAGTTCTGCTGCTCCTACCTTCCCCTACCCCAGCCCTGAAGCTCCCAGTCACTTCGGTTTTATGGCTAGAAAACACCACTACAGCTCTGCCCTATTCGTTGAATAAATGAATAACTATAATACTGTGGAAGTTGGCTTCAAACAGATTTTTGGTAACAGTGATTCACCTATGGAAAAACAAAACTCTGAGCGCAAACATGGCTGGTACCCCCAGTACCTGGCTACTCATCTTGAGAGCCCCAAGTGCCACACAGGGCTGGAAGCAATACCATGCTCCCTGTGGCTTTCAGTGGGAGAAGCCCTTTTCACAGACTGTCAATCAAAAGTCCTTGTCTGCTGCTTTAATTTACCCTCCTAAGGATCCTTTAGATCTGCAGTACCTCAGGAAGGTGCTCTCAACTCCTGACCATTCTCATGTTTTCTGAGCCTGGCCTGTCTCCCACAGGGCGGCTCATGATGGCTCCTGGAAGCTGAGCCCTCTGCATTTGGCTTGGGGAGGGGACTGGCTGGCCCTTTCTTATCCAGGTCTAAGCAGGGCTTAGGAGATGGCTTTTGATGAGAAAGGGGGGCTATGGAGAGTCAAGGTGACCAGTTTACCTGTGGTGGGGGTAAGAGGGTTCTTTCTGCAGGGGCCACAGCATTTCAGTAGGCCTGGAGTAGGGGGTAGACACACAAGTTAACACTGGCCCAGGGACATGCCCTGTCCAAATGACCCACCGCTGCAAGATTTCTATAACCTTCATCCTGCCAGGGGGATAGAGATGGTTTAATAGTTCACAAACCTAGAAAGGCTGAACTGCTAGGCACTGTAAAAGTCTCCCCAGAGTTTTTTGCATCTGCTACCTCTTCCATTACTAACATTTCAGGTCTTCCCACAAGCCCATGCTGTTAACTACAGATATTAAATATCACCATAAATAAAAACTGTAATATTTCAGCCCAGGTTCACTGCAGACTCTTCTAGCTGTTATCATTTAATACTTGTAAGACTTTTAAAATGTCTTTTTTTTTTTTTTTTCAAGAGCCAGGGTCTCACTTTGTTGCCCAGGCTGGAGTGCAGAGGCGTGATCACACTGCAACCTCGAACTCCTGGGCTCAAGGGATCCTCCTGCCTCAATTTCCCAAGTAGCTGGGACTACGGGCATGAGCCACTGTGTGCGGTAAATTTAACTAAACTAAAACAATAATGAAGACAGAACATTCCCCAGCTTGTCACGGAATCTTGCAGCCACATTTCCCTGGCATTCCACATGGGGAAGAAAATCAAAATGGGAGCATCTGAGGCTCCTTTCAAGGCATGGTGGCTGGAAGCCCCATGAGGTCAGGCACAGAAGCATCCAGCAGCTCTCTGGGAGGGGCCCCCTGCTCCACAGTAGCCAGGGTGGATGGGCCTTCTCCTCCAAATGACCAAACCCAATGTGACTTTTGTCTCACTTCCTGGGGCTGCTTCTGGGGTGCCCCCCACTTGTCCTTATAACTGATGTGCCCATGAGGGGCTTCTTCAGGGCCACAGCCCCTTCTCTCAGGCCCAGGGTTGGGGGCTTCACCCAAGTTCAGGGAAGGAACTCGGAACCCACTTGGCTGGGTTCCTCCCACCTGCAGTGCCTGCCTTGCTCAGGGCAGCACCTAAGAGCCTGAGGATGTCCATGAGGTCACAAGGTCATCTGCACTGAACTGCACTACTGGTGGCAAAGGTAGAAAGAATGGCCAGGGACCCTACAGTCCTCCCTTGCCTCAGGCCAGGCAGGAGCCATTTGCACATTTCTGCTCTTTCCTTCACCTGTCCTGGAGCAAGGCTTCTTTTAAAGCCATGAATGACCAAGCCTCACTGGAGTGTTCTGTGATCCCCAAGTTGGGCCACGGCCATGGGATGTCTCAAGGCCAGCTTGGCAGCCAGGGGAACAGGAGGGGACAGGAAGGCTGTGCTCCCAGGGCCTCCACAGGGCAGTGGCAGACCAGGTGGTTTCCTTCCAAGGGCACTCTCCCTCCCAGGGCCATGGTATGGAGGGGGGCTCAGCTCGACTCCCTGGGTTGCCTGTGCCCACAATCCCTAGCTGGAAGACCCTAAGCCAATGGCAGAACCAGAAATTAAAACCTGCAGCTAAAGTCCAAAGAAAAACCCAAGCGATTTGGAGGAAATGAGCTGCAACAACCCGCTTTCCTGAGACAAGTTGTCATGAAATCAGTGGCTGACATTCACACCTTTTCTGTGTAAATGGGGCAGGCCTCTACCTCCCTTGGCTGCAAATGGAGTCAGAGCCACAGATACTCATTACCGGCTGGCTGGCCCTAAGATGGCTTCTCTTAGGTAAACCAATTGCTATCTACCACTCATGAGTCTGCAACCCTCAGTATGGGGGTCATGCGACGTACAACAGGAATATCCCATTTGTTTTCCAGGAGGGCTGTCCTCCTGGTGAAGAGGAGGCTGAGCCCTAACCACAGCCCTGGCCCGAGAGCACTTCCCACACCCTCCCCGATGGGGAAGTGGTGAGCACTGGCAGAAGTGATGTCAGGATCACAGAATTTATGATTAGGAAGGAACCTTGAAGAACAGTCAGTCTCATGGCCACTTAAGAATCCTGAGACCTGGTTAAATGCAGGCCCTGCAGTGGACCCCAGACTCTCTGAATTTTTAACGAGCCTTCGAGTTTTTCCACTGGCCACCCCAGGCTTGCAAGTCTCTGATTTGTTGTCTGTCACCTTTCACAAATA
Source organism: Pan troglodytes (assembly GCF_028858775.2). Taxonomy (NCBI): domain Eukaryota; kingdom Metazoa; phylum Chordata; class Mammalia; order Primates; family Hominidae; genus Pan; species Pan troglodytes. The sequence continues at coordinate 47,366,409 of NC_086015.1, forward strand.
AGCGAGCTGGGGCCAGGAGGGGTGAAACAGATTTCTCCCAGGCCATACTGCAGGCTCTGGCTGAGTGGGCTGGGACGGTGCCTAGGCACCAGGCTGCCTCTGGCAGCTCAGTTCTTTGGCTTCTTCTCCTTAACAAACCTGGCTGGAGGGTGGGTGGGGTGGGAGGGAGCAACAATATCCCCTTAAAAAAAACCTGGCTTCTTTGGGGATCCTTAAATTAAAATCTTCATAAAAATATAAGCAAGATAATAGAGCTGACGACTTCTCCAAAAAAGTATCAAAATGGAGACAGAATGGAATTTTCCTCTAACTTGTGACTCATTAAAACACCCATGCTCCAAATTATTCTTTAAAAAGCACTAATTTTTTGCATCATTATTAGTAATGATTATAATAGGAACCTAATCATTAAGTGTGTTGGCCAAATGCACAGCTTGACCTGGGGAAGACTGTGTGACCGGATCCCCTTGTCTCTGTGGAGAAGTACAGAAATACTTTCTGAGAATTGCAATGCTTCCCACAGACCTGGAATGGCCATGGTGGACTCCATAGACTTGTGATAACCACGGTGGACACCATGGACCTCAAATGGCCCCTTCTCCCTCCCAGCCTTGTAGCAGAGACTCCTTCTGGCTGAGCCCACAATAAACTTTAGGATCCTTCTATTCATAGCATTCAGGGAATCACTACCATTTGATTACATCTCCTGCTCAATTTGAAATCTACTAGCAACTACTCCATTACCCCTTCTCACTCCTGCCCCCCCTCCCAAACCAAGACCTACAGAAGGAATCTGTCTGGGGAGCCCTTGGCTGAAGGATAGAAAATCCCATGCGTCATCAGTTACTGTTCACTAGTGGCCTCACCGTCCATGTCCTCTGAGTGCAGGGTGCAGTGGCTGGGATACAGCCAGGCTGCTGGCCACATAGGGTGTCTAGGAATGGAGTTCTCAGGCCACTTCAGCCCAGCAGCAGCACCTGGTTCCCCCGAGCCACCCCAGCCTTGGGTGTGCAGGCCTGAGATGGAGCATCATGATCACCCATTCCTACTCCCCCACCCAAAGTCTGATTTAATGCACCTAAGTGTGGCCTGGGCACAGGGACTTTTCAAAGCTCCCCAACTGATTCTAACATGCAGCTGAGGTAGAGAGCCACTGCCTGAAACGAAGCCACCCTCCAAGTCTCCCTGAGAAGGGGAATGGCGGGGAAGAAGGGAGGATCAACTTCAAGCCTCCTCCACTCAAGCTGTGCACACACCCCTTATTCACACCTTGCAACCACAAGCAAGGGCTTCTCTACAGGTGTCACTGACATGGCCCTGGGGACTCACAAGGCTAGGCAGCTTATTGAGGACATGCAGCTAGAGTCAGGGCAAAAATCAAGCAACAGCCTGACAATTCAGACAAAAAAGGAGAGTGGGGCTTCTGAAGCACCTATTTTCACAGACTTTTTATTTGTTTTCTCTATTGAAAAGTTTACCTCAGTGTTCTGAAAATATCATAATATAATGATTAAAAAGTCCAAGCCTGTCTGGGCTTGGTGGTGCCATAAGGCTCTAAACAGCCACGACAGCAGTGAGTAGAGGGGCAGGAAGGCGCTTGCAGCAGCCTGTCAGGCGGTCCTGGAGGGAGTTACATCCACCTCTCCCTCTGATTGTTGCTTCATTTTAACACTTGACAAAATGTAAAAATGTAAGACTTGCAGGCAACCACAAGTGCCAGTGCTCCAGCTCCCACCTCCCACCCCAGCCAGCCTTTCTCCCAGTCATCCCCATCTCAGGAAGCAGTGCCACCACCAGCCAGCATCTCAGACCACGGAACTTCGGCCATCTCTGCGGATGCCTGCTCCCCCGGCCCAGCCCCTCTACCTGTCACACATGCGCTGCTCCTGCCTCCCTCCTCAAGGCTGTGCCCCTGCCTGCACTGAGACGGCACCCCAGACCATCCCACTCTTGTCTCAAGGCAGCCCAAGCAGGGTTTTAAACGGGGGGCTGTAGTATGCCACTCCAAGGTCCCTACCACGCTGGGGACTACAGTTCACCCCTTCTTGTCTCTCATCCTTGTCCCCTGCTGCCCCGCAATCCAACCTTGGTTCTGCTCCAGCCACCAGCTCCCTCCACCCAGGCTTGCCTGCCCTGCCTGAGCTTTGCTGGCAACTCCTTTCTGCCACTCAGTCCTCAGCCTGTCTCCTCCTCATCCCTCTATTTCCTCCTCCCCCATCACCATCCCATCCCTCTATTTCAATTGCTGCACTCCTCGCATTACCATCTGGTTTATTCATTGTTTGCAGATTTTTTTTCTGTCTTAAATGTTCTATCCTACCTGGTATGTGGTCTCCAGAGAGCAGGGCCATGACTAGACCCCAGGACCTATGACAGTGCCTGGCACTGAGTTGGTGCTCCATGAATACTGTGGAAGAGGGACCAGCTTGCAGCCTGCAGTAGTAGCCAGAGAAATTCTAATTTAGCCAGTAACCTCAGTGTAATTCCGATGAACTTGTGAAGCCTCTTTTTTTCATGCGTATGAAAGAGAAAAGCCTCCTTTCTCATGTAACACATATTCAAGTTCTTGAAGTCAGCATCACTCTCTGGCCCACAAATTGGCCAATCCCATGTATGGGATCACAGAAAACACACCAGTAGGATGGGCTTTATGTCAGAAGCACCGGGTTTCAGGGTTCCCAGCAGCTACCTGCCCTGGTAACAATGCAGATTTGGGTCCCAGCCTAAGGTTTTGACTCAGAAGCTGGGTGAGGGGTGGGTGGCAGAAATCATGGCTAGCAAGCTCAAGCTGGGTGAGGGTCAGGGGTGGAGTGACGGGGGAGTGTGACAGAAATCATGATTAGCAAGCTCAGATGTGGCTCTGGTGAAGCGGAAGGTGGTCTGCAGTTACAGCTGTGTGGGAGGAGCACGGTGCCAAATTATCAGCTTGGTCCCAGCTAGAAACAAAGACTCCGCCAAGAAAATCAAATCCCCATTCCAGAAAGGCTCCCGCTCACACAACAGGAGACATGTGAGGGAGTCTATGACACAGGCCATTAACTGCATGAGCTAACCATGGGGTGGGTGGATGTCAGTTCAAAAAGGGGAAACAAAGGTGTAATGTCTGTTTCTCAAATGATCTTTTGAGCCCTGCTTTCTCTGCACATCTGGGTTTCAGAGCAAAATTTCCCAAAACAGAAGTTAAAGGACTTTGAAAGGAGATATTTTGAGACTGCAAATTACTTCCCATGGAGAGTGAGGTGCCTATAGAAGCCAGAGGCTGGCTTTCCAGCCATCCCCAGGCACACACTCATTCTGACGCTTCTGGAACAGGAAGCTAGTCATGTCTGATTAACTACAGCCACCTCCCAAATCTGGGAGTTGGAATCCTCACATACCAACCAACGCTACAGGCCATGAGGTTCCACAGGTGGCCAGAAAGAGCTGGATGCTAACACAAAATGACCAAGCAAAACTGACCCACCTCCCTGGGTCTGGGAAATGTCGTCAGAGGCAGCAAGCCCTCATCAGGGCTGCTCATCGCCTCTGTCCTTTCATGTTCTATCAGTGGACACTGATATTTTCTCCAAGTTATGCATACCCCAAATATACACGAAATCACCTAGTAACTAAACCAAGAGATCCTTCTGCAGAACCCCCAGGCTTCAGCATGGAGTGGACGCACCCATCTAGATGGTTCCTCCAGGCTGTGGGGCTCAGGTCCATGGGTCTGGGCATCAGTCCTATGCTTCCTAGGGTTCCCTGTGCTAGGTTCATGCCAATCTTGGCTACTTAACTCCCCATTTCCTGCATTTCTAATTGCTCTTGTACAGCAAAACCTCTTTTTAACCTCCTTTGTTGATATAACTTTTAATGTCTGTTATATTACCTGTGTGTAATTTAAATTCATAGTGACCAACACTTACATCACATTGCACGCCAGGCACTGTTCTAAACGCTATGCACATTTGATTTACTCCTCATAACCACCCTATGAGAGACATACCATTATGATTTTAAAGAAAAAACAGAGGCACATAAAGGTTGAGAAACTTGCACCAGGTTATAGCAGGTTTGAGCCCAGGCCGTCTGGCTCCAGAGCTGGCTCCTAACCTACAGGCTGCCCTGCCCCTACCCTGATGTTGGATCTAGACGTTTCATTTTTGTACTATAATAATATCACCCAACTATCCACTGGGGTCACCTGTGCTTTGAGATTCAGATTCAGCTGGATCACACTTCTAATCCATGAGATCTTGCGAGTATCTCTGAATTATTGGTGTGGATCCAATTTTGTCTTGTCACACCTGGCTCAGATTTTCTGCTTCTGCTAAATCTCTGAAACCATGGCAGCCTGGCTCCAGATACACCAGGTTAACCCTATCTTGATCTGTATGCACACATTTTAGCAAGATATTAAAGAGTGCTTAAAACTTTAAGAACTGGCCGGGCGCGGTGGCTCACGCCTGTAATCCCAGCACTTTGGGAGGCCGAGGTGGGCACATGACTTGAAGTCAGGAGTTCAAGACCAGTCTAGCCAACATAGTGAAACTCCGTCTCTACTAAAAATACAAAAATTAGCTGGGCGTGGTGGCAGGCACCTGTAATCCCAGCTACTCAGGAGGCTGAGGCAGGAGAACCACATGAACCCGGGAGGCGGAGGGTGCAGTGAGCCGAGATTGCGCCACTACACTCCAGCCTGGGTGACAGAGTGAAACTCTGTCTCAAAAAAAAAAAAAACAACAAAAAACTTTAAGAATCATTTTTTTGGGTGGGCGCAGTGGCTCATGCTGGTAATCCCAGCACTTTGGGAGGCCAAGGCAGGTGGATCACCTGAGGTCAGGAGTTTGAGACCAGCCTGGCCAACATGGTGAAACCCTGTCTCTACTAAAAATACAAAAAAAAATAGCCAGGCGTGGTGGCGGGCGCCTGTAATCCCAGCTACTCGGGAGGCTAGTGTAGGAGAATCGCTTGAACCCGAGAGGTGGAGGTGGCAGTGAGCCGAGAATGCACCATTGCACTCCAGCTTGGGTGACAAGAGGGAAACTCTGTCTCAGAAAAAAAGAATCAGGTTTTAAAAAATATCCAGAAGTCCTTGATGATTTTTTTTTTTTTAAAGAAAGGCTTCCAAAGGGAACAAGAATAAGAAAATGTGGAAACCATAGTGAGACAGTTGGCAAAATCACAAACGCTCGAGCAGCTGAAACTCAGATGCAGAGACACTTCCTTTAAACACAAATGATTTAGACCAGGTCTCCTACTCTCCTAGCTAAAAGAGGCAGGTGAATCCTTGAAGTCACAACTTCCTCAGAATCCTCAGGCAGGACTCCCTGGACTCCAGAGCCAGAGAGAGCAACAGGACAGTTTATTCCCCCCTTGTCCATGGCAAGCCACAGGAGCCTGGGGGAGAAGGGTGTCTTCCTAGAACAGAAGCTCCTTGAGGGATGAATTTAATGCCATATAATATTTTTTGTTTGTTTATTTTTGTTTGTTTTTACAACTTTGTCATATTCAATATTTTTAATAAGTAAAAAATAGGCATGTGCTTTAAATATTATCCAACTTATTACCAACTGCACCCCATTAAAAGGTGTGACCTGGAGGAAAGAGAATGGAAGGAGCCCCTTGGTGGTTCATTGCTGTGTGTGCCCCAGATGTGTTCTGATGGCCTCTTGTCACCAACTGGCTGGTGATGGAGAGCTGCTGAAGAGCACCTCCAACAAAGAGCATGGCAAGAACCAGAAACCTCGATCTGCAAGGGACTGCAGTTTACTAAACACATAAAAGGGAGTAGAAACATTAATAAATTATTCAGGAACAAGAAAGGTTAAAATAAGCCATATCTCCTCCACTGGATGAAGAGAAAAAGCTAGTAACAGATGTTGCTTAAAAGGCTGAATTGAATGGACGGTTTTTTGAAACATCCTGATATGAGCATGGAGAACAGTGGGCTGGGGGTGTCCTGGGGACATCAACCAAGGGGACTAGAGCAGTGGCCTGAGGCTGAGACAGGGGCAGTATTTTGACACTTGTAAAGTAGAGGTATAATTATAAATCAAAAGAATCAAAGTCCCTAACATCAAAAGCAAACTATGACTAATCTTAAAGAAGTAATATAATTATATACGAAAGCTACAATTACTTCTGGAATGACCATCAACTATGTGTGTTATGGCAACATAGGTAAGAGGGCAACAAAGTGAGGAAGACATGGGAATGATGTTCCCAGATGGGAGGACCAAAAAGACAATGAAGGTGACACCAATTCTGAGAAAGGGGGAAATTTTCATATTTTTGCAAATAATAATGTAAAAATAACATGTAATCAGTTTGCCTCCAAATCACAGGGCAAAGAATGAAGTTTCTTTTTAAAATGACTTTGGCATGGCTCCTTTCTAGTTTCACTGTAACTAGATCTACAGGTGTGATGTTATTTTGCAAACAGAAATGCGAAGAGGAGATCTTCCACCCAGGTTCTGCTGTAATATGGCAGTGAGCTGTTTCAGATGCCAGCGAGGTCTACAATCTTCTTGTGTATTATCCTCAGCCCCATGATACTGACACATTCAGTGATGTTACTAGGACATTGTCCCAATTGTTCAGGTCATCTAGATGACCAAGAGCATCTGGTCTGGAGGAGACATTTCCTGGACAAGACTTACATAGCATGACTTCTTTTTTAAAACAATATTTAAATTACTTTTTTTTTGAGACAGGGTTTCACTCTGTCACCTAGGCTGGAGTGGAGTGCAGTGGCACAATCACAGCTCACTGCAGCCTGGACCTTCCAGGATCAGGTGATCCTCCCACCTCAGCCTTCTGAGTAGCTGGGAGGCTGGAGTGTGCCACTACGCCCAGCTAATTTTTTGTATATTTTGCAGAGATGGGGTTTCACCATGTTGCCCAGGCTTGTCTTGAACTCCTGGTTCAAGTGATCTGCCTGCCTCGGCCTCCCAAAGCACTGGGATTACAGGTGTGAGCCCCCGCACAGGGCCCACAGCATCACTTCTTCAGGAAGGCTCTCCCTCCTCCTTGCCTGGGAGGAAGGGTGCCAAGTCCTTCAGGAATAACTACTTTCCGGTCTAGAAGCCCTTGGAGCCAAGGAGGGCGGCAGCATTGTTCTTTCACAAGCCAGAGAACCCCCTATGTTGTCATACAGGTCACCTGGGGCCCTTGGGAGATAAGACCCAGAGAGGTCTGTGACCATCCAAGGCCAAGATGACCATCTAGCCAGCCCTCATCTTTGATCTGAGGTTCCATGTTGATAGCTAGAGAGCCAGGGCTCAGGTTCAGGCCAGAAGAGGAGGCGTGGCCAGGCCAGTGGACACCAAGCACAAGTGGCTGTTCCAAAGAAACCCCGCAGGCTCCTTCAGTGAAAGCCATGGCTAGGTGACATTTACAGATCCAGGAATTGAAGCCTTGACAGTTTGATTAGATCAAGGAATGACACAAAAGTTTAAAAGCCCAAAGAATAGGAATAAACACTCTAGAAATCAAAGAGTCTCTAAAAGGACCCTGAACTGGGGTGGCACAGTGGTGGCCATCTGAGAAAGATGCCTTGGTGATCAGAGGTAATCCAGTGTCCAGCCTCCCACTGGAGTCCCGACTCATGGAGTATGAGGGGACACAATTTCACTGTCGCATGAGAAAGAAACTCAGTTTAGAAAGTTAAAGGATGAAGTAAGAGCCTACTAAATGAAATGCAGGAGACAGTCCACTGCCCACATCAGTTTCAACACAACTTAGTAAATATTACTCTTAACTATAAAGGGAGAACAACCTTTAATCTAAGAAAACACTGCCAGTGGCCACAAGGAAAGTGAAAGTGGGATGAGTAGGAGCAGCTGCCAAAGGGTGAGCTCCTTCTCTGCCCAGAAAAGCTCTGCACCCACTTTCTGCACACCTAGGAAGGTAAAGGAGGCACCCAGGCATCAAAGGACCCCTGGTGGCGGCAGAGGGGATTGGTTCCATTCTTCAGAAACACTAAGGCCATCACCAAGGTGAAAACAGATCCTTATGAAATGCAGCCACAACTGCAGACCGCAGAGAAAGTATAAATGTTTCCCATCACCTTTACAATCTTTCCCAGGGCAGTTTTCCCCACATCTGAACACTGTATGGCCCTTTGATAAATGCAAATATCTATATCTTCTATAACGTCATTTAAAATTTCAATATTACTATTATGAGTAAAACAAAATTGATAATTACAACATTATGATTTTTAAAACTCTATATCCCCTCACTGTACAAGAGATTACCATGTACCCTTCCCCCCAGAGCAGGGCCCTGTTCCTGGCCAGTTGAGAAGGGCTACCCCTGGGTGATGATGGCTGTGAGTCGTCAGAATTGCAGGCACTAGGCACCCCTTCTATAGAGCCTGGGTAAAGCTGGAGCCAGGGATGGTTGACTTGACTATGCTTGATTTTTGTGTAGGAACAACACAGTAAGTGTTAGGCAGGGATTCTAGCCTTTATTCACTTGACATCATTTTCCCTCAGAAAAGTTAATTTTTACTCATTCCCACCTAGAAACCTCAACAAGCAGGATTAATTACTGCTTCTCCCCAACACCTTTCATTTCACTTTAATTTTCCATTACCTATATCCCTTCCTGAGTGGCAGTCCCTGTAACCAATACTGATCACTAAATACAGGTTGATGAAAACATCATTGAACATTCCTCACTGCTATGCTATAGGATCCTGAGCACACACGGCAGCCAGTCAATATTTTCACAAATCTAGAACTCAAGTGACACAATGCTGTCCCAGTTGGTGACAAAAGGCCATCAAAACACATCTTGGGACACATACAGCACTGAACTACCAACGGACTGTCTTTCTTTTTCCTCCAGGTTACATATTTTAATCGGGTACTGTTAGTAATAAATTGGATAATATTTAAAGCATATGTCTTTTTTTATTAAAAATATTGAATGTGCTTTTGCAATTGGAGAACTTAGAAGAAGTGAGGAGTGAGCCCTGAACCTGAAAATGGCAAATAGAAGGAAGGACTAACTTGCAGCTTCCACTCAGGCAAACAGAGCAGTGTGTGGAGGCCCACATCGTGAACTTTTGCTCCAAGAACTACTGCAGGAACATACCAGGAAAGCCAAGAGAATCCAGACCCTTTAAAGGAGATGGACTGCCTCCAGGCTCTGTGGGACAGCCAGGAACTGTGAGTCTGCTTGCTTTCTCGGCTGGGAGGCATATAGCCTAGAGAAAGTTCTCAGCCCTGGAAATAAACTCAGCGCTGTTGTGGGGGCACGGTGGGAGGGAGACTGGCCTTTTGGGCTGTGGGCTGCATAGGAGCTGGGTGAGGGCTGTGGCTGCCAGCTTTCCCCAACTTCCCTGATGACCTGTGTGATACAGCAGAGGCAAGGTTGTTTAACACCCCCAAAAGATCACACTAGCTCACCAGCAATGGATCCAAACCAAGATCAAATCTCTGAATTGCCAGAAAAAGAATTCAGAAGGTTGACTATTAAGCCAATCAAGGAGGCACCAGAGAAAGGCGAAGTCCAACTTAAATAAATAAATAAAAAAATGATGCAGGATATGAATGGAAAAATCTCCAGTGAAATAGATAGCATAAATAAAAAACCATCACAACTTCTGGAAATTAAGGATGCACTTACAGAACTGCAAAATGCACTGGAAGTCTCAGCAACAGAATCGAACCAACAGAAGACAGAATTTCAGAGCTCAAAGACAAGGCTTTCAAATTAACCCCATCTGACAAAGAAAAAGAATTTAAAAAAATTAACAAAGCCTCCGAGAAGTTTGGGATTATGTTAAACAACCAAACCTAAGAATAATTGGTGTTCTCAAGGAAGAAGAGAAATCTAAAAGTTTGGAAAACATATTTGAGGGAATAATTGAGGAAAACTTCTCCAGCATTGCTAGAAATCTAACATTCAAATACAAGAAGCTCAAAGAACACCTGGGAAATACAACACAAAAAGATTATCACTTAGGGACATAGTCATCAGGCTATCTAAGGTCAAGATGAAGGAAAGAATCTTAAGAGCTGGGAGGCAAATACATCAGGTAACCTACAAAGGAATCTATCAGATTAACAGCAGATTTCTCATCAGAAACCCTACAAGCTAGAAGGGATTGGGGTCCTATCTTTAGCCTCCTTAAACAAAACAATTGGCCAAGAATTTTGTGTCTACCGAAACTAAGCTTCATAAATGAAGGAAAGATACAGTCTTTTTCAGACAAACAAATGCTGAGAGAATTCGCCACTACCAAGCCAGCACTATAAAAACTGCTAAAAGGAGCTCTAAATCTTGAAACAAATCCTCAAAATACACCAAAATAGAACCTCCTTAAAGTATAAATCTCACAGGACCTATAAAACACCACCACAATGAAAAAAACAAGGCATTCAGGCAACAAATAGCATGTTGAATAGAATAGTACCTCACATCTCAATACTAACTGTATTAATCCGTTCTCACGCTGCTATGAAGAAGTGCCCAAGACTGGATAATTTACAAAGAAAAGAGGTTTAATTAACTCACATTTATGCATGGCTGGGGAGGCCTCAGGAAACATACAATCATGGCGGAAGGGGAAGCAAATACGTCCTTCTTCACATGGTGGCAGGAGAGAGAAGCGCCGAGCAAAGGGGTACAAGCCCCTTATAAAACCATCAGATCTCATGAGAACTCACCCGCCACCATGAGAAGAACAGCATGAGGGTAACCGCCCCCATGATTAAAACAGCTCCCACTGGGCCCTCCCATGACACATGGGGATTATGGAAACTACAATTCAAGATGAGATCTGGGCCAGGACATGGTCAACCCATGTCACTAATGTTGAATGTAAATGGCCTAAATGCTTCACTTAAAAGATACAGAATGGCAGAAGGGAAAAGAATTCACCAACCAAGTATCTGCTGCTGCCTTCAGGAGACTCACCTGACACATAAGAACTCACATAAACTTAAGGTAAAGGGGTGGAAAAATATATTCCATGAAAATGGACACCAAAAGCAAGCAGGAGTAGCTAGTCTTATATCAGACAAAACAAACTTTAAAACAACAACAGTTAAAAAGGACAAACAGGGACATGATATAATGATAAAAGAAATAGTCCAACCAGAAAATATCACAATCTTAAATATATATGCACCTAACACTAGAGCTCCCAAATTTATAAAACAATTACTCCTAGACCTAAGAAATGAAATAGACAGCAACACAATAATAGTGGGGGACTTCAATACTCCACTGACAGCACTAGACAGGTCATTAAGACAGAAAGTCAACAAAGAAACAACAGACTTAAACTATACCCTAGAACAAATGGACTTAACAGATATTTACAGAACATTCTACTCACAACTGCAGAATATACATTCTACTCATAAGCACATGGAACATTCTCCAAGATAGACCATACAACGGGCCACAAAACAAGTCTCAACAAATATAAGAAAATCGAAATTATGGCAAGTACTCTCTCAGACCACAGTGGAATAAAACTGGAAATCAACTCCAAAAGAAACCCTTGAAACCCTGCAAATACATGGAAATTAAATAGCCTGCTCCCGAATGATCATTGGGGTCAACAATGAAATCAAGATGGAAATTAAAAAATTGTTTGAACTGAATAATAGTGACACGACCTATCAAAACCTCTGGGATACAGCAAAGGCAGTGCGGATATAGCAAAGGTGGTGCTAAGAAGAACGTTCATGGCATTAAATGCCTACGTCACAAAGTCTGAAAGAGCACAAATAGACAATCTAAGGTCACATCTCAAGGAGCTAGACAAACAAGAACAAACCAAACCCAAACCCAACAGAAGAAAAGAAATAACCAAGATCAGAGCAGAACTAAATGAAACAAACAAACAAAAACAATACAAAAGATAAATGAAACGAAAAGCTGGTTCTTTGAAAAGATAGACTAATGGATTAAGAAGAGAGAAGATCCAAATAAGCTTAATTAGAAACGAAACGGGAGATATTACAACCAATACCAAAGAAATACAAAAGATCATTCAGGCTACTATGAACACCTTTATGTGCATAAACTAGGAAACCTAGAGGAGACAGGTAAATTCCTGGAAATATACAACCCTCCTAGTTTAAATGAGGGAGAAATAGAAACTCTGAACAGACCAATAACAAGCAGTGAGATTGAAATGGTAATTAAAATGTTACCAACAAAAAAAAGAATCCAGGACTAGATGGATTCACAGCTGAATTCTATCAGACATTCAAAGAACTGGTAACAATCCTATTGACATTATTCCAAAAGATAGAGAAGGAGGGAATCCTCCCTAAATCATTCTATGAAGCCAGTATCATCCTAAGACCAAAACCAGGAAAGGACATAAAAAAAGAAAACTACAGACCAATATCCCTGATGAACATAGATGCAAAAATCCTCAACAAAATAGTAGCTAACGGAATACAACAGCATATCAAAAAGATAATCCATGGCCGGGCGCGGTGGCTCATGTCTGTAATCCCAGCACTTTGGGAGGCCAAGGCGGGCAGATCACAAGGTCAGGAGATCCAGACCATCCTGGCTAACATGGTGAAACACTGTCTCTACTAAAAATACAAAAAAATTAGCTGGGCGTGGTGGCAGGTGCCTGTAGTCCCAGCTACTTAGGAGGCTGACACAGGAGAATGGCGTGAACATGGGAGGCAGAGCTTGCAGTGAGCCGAGACTGTGCCACTGCACTCCAGCCTGGGCGACAGAGCGAGACTCTGTCTCAAAAAAAAAAAAAAAAAAAAAAAAGGATACTCCACCATGATCAAGTGGGTTCCATACCAGGGATGCAGGGATGGTTTAACATCTGCAAGTCAATAAATGTGATATACCACATAAACCAAATAAAAAACAAAAATCCCTGGTTTCATACCTGGGATGCAGGGATGATTTAACATTCACAAGTCAATAAATGTGATACACCACATAAACAGAATTAAAAACAAAAATCACATGATCATCTCAGTAGATGCAGAAAAAACATTTGACAAAATCCAGCGTCACTTTATTATTAAAACCCTCAGCAAAATCAGCATAGAAGGGACATACCCTAAGGTAATAAAAGCCATCCATGACAAACCACAGCCAACATTTTACTGAAAAGGGAAAAGTTGAAGGCATTCCCCCTGGAACAAGACAAGGATGCCCACTTTCACTATTTCTATTCAGCATAGTACTGGAAGTCCTAGCCAGAGCAATCAGACAAGAGAAAGAAAGAAAGGGCATCCAAATCGGTAAAGAGGAAATCAAACTGCTGCTGTTTGCTGATGACACAATCATATACCTAAAAAACCCTAAAAACTCATCCAAAAAGTTCCTAGAACTGGTACATGAATTCGGCAAAGTTTCCAGATACAAAATTAATGTACACAAATCAGTAGCCCTGCTATATACCAACAGCGACCAAGCTGAGAATCAAATCAAGAACTCAACTTCTTTTAAAATAGCTTCAAAAAAAAAAAAAAAAAAAAGAAAAGTAAAATACTTAGGAATATACCTAACCAAGGAGGTGAAAGACCTCTACAAGGAAAACTACAAAACACTGCTGAAAGAAATCACAGATGACACAAACAAATGGAAACACATCCCATGCTCATGGATAGGTAGAATCAATATTGTGAAAATGACCATACCACCAAAAGCAATCTACAAATTCAATGCAATTTCCATCAAAATAGTACCATCATTCTTCACAGAACTACAAAAAACAATCCTAAAATTCATATGGAATGAAAAAAGAGCCTGCATAGCCAAAGCAAGACTAAGCAAAAAGAACAAATCTTGAGGCATACATTACCCGACTTCAAACTATAAGGCCATCATCACCAAAACAGCATGGTACTGGCATAAAAACAAGCATATAGACCAATCAAATAGAACACAGAATCCAGAAATAAAGCCAAATACTTACAGTCAACTGATTTTCGACAAAGCAAACAAAAACAAAGTGGGGAAGGACACCTTATTCAACAAATGGTGGTCGGATAATTGGATAGCCACATGTAGAAGAATGAGACTGGATCTTCATCTCTCACTTTATACAAAAATCAACTCAAGATTAATCAAAGACTTAAATCTAAGACCTGAAACCATAAAGATTCTAGAAGATAACATCAGAAAAACCCTTCTAGACACTAGCTTAGGCAAAGACTTCATGACCAAGAACCCAAAAGCAAATGCAACAAAAATAAAGATAAATAGATGGGACTTAATTAAACTAAAAAGCTTCTGCACAGCAAAAGAAACAATCAGCAGAGTTAACAGACAACCCACAGAGTGGGAGAAAATCTTCATAATCTATATATACAACCAACAAAGGACTAATATCCAGAATCTACAAAGAACTCAAATCAGCAAGAAAAAAAACAATCCCATCAAAAAGTAGGCTAAGGACATGAACAGACAATTCTCAAAATAAGATATACAAATGGACAACAAGCATATGAAAAAATGCTCAACATCATTAATGATCAGGGAAATGCAAACCAAAACCACAATGCAATATCTCCTACAAGAATGGCCATAATCAAAAAATAAAAAGTAATAAATGTTGGCATGAATACAGTGAAAAGGGAATACTTTTACACTGTTGGTGGGAATGTAAACTAGTACAACCACTATAGAAAACAGTGTGGAGATTCCTTAAATAACTAAAAATAGATCCACCCCAATCCAGCAATCCCACTACTAGGTATCTCCCCAGAGGAAAAGAAATTATTATACGAAAAAGATACTTGTAAATGCATGTTTATAGCAGCACAATTTGCAACTGCATAAATATGGAACCAGCCCAAATGCCCATCAACCAACGAGTGGATAAAGAAAATGTGGTGTATACCATGGAATACTACTCAGCCATAAAAAGAAACGAAATAATGGCATCCGCAGCGACCTGGATGGAACTGGAGACCACTGGAGACATTAAGTAAGGTAACTCAGGAATGGAAAACCAAACATCGTATGTCCTCACTCATAACTGGGAGCTAAACTATGAGGAGGCAAAGGTATAAGAATGACTTTGGGGACATGGGGGAAAGGATGGGGGGGAAGGATGGGAGGGGAGTGAGGGATAAAAGACTACACATTGGGTACAGTGTACAGTGCTCAGGTGATGGGTGCACTAAAATCTCAGTAATTACCACTAAAGAACTTATTTATGTAACCAAACACCACCTGTTCCCCCAAAACATATTGAAATAAAAAAAAATTAAATGTGACAAAGTTCTAAAACAAACAATACAACCAACCAAACAAAAATATTATACAACATTAAATTCATCCCCCAAGGAGCTTTTGTTCTAGGAAGACACCCTTCTCCCCCAGGCTCCTGTGGCTTGCCATGGACAAGGGGGGAATAAACTGTCCTGTTGCTCTCTCTGACTCTGGAGTCCAGGGAGTCCTGCCTGAGGATTCTGAGGAAGTTGTGATTTCAAGGATTCACCTGCCTCTTTTTAGCTAGGAGAGTAGGAGACCTGGTTTAAATCATTTTTGTTTGAAGGAAGTGCCTCTGCTTCTGGCTGATGGCCACTCCTCTCTTCCTGAAAGCAATCTGAGATAAAATACTTTAAAAAGAAGGAAGGAAAGAAGAAAGGAGGGAGAGGAGCAAGGAAGCAAAAGAGAAAGCAAGAAGGAAGGAAGAAGGAAGGGAAATAAAGAGGAAGAAAGGAGGAAAGGGGAAGGGAAAGGAAAGGGAAGGAAGGAAAGACATCTTGATAACTGAGGGAGTCTTGGCTTTGCATATGGAGCCAGCAACACCTGATCTGAGAAACTTAAATGTCCCCTCAAAATAGAGAAAAAGGGGACCTCACTGTGTGCTGGGTCTCTGCAGGTGGGCTCATTCTCATGCAAAGGTTTCTCTTCCTTGGTAGGAATTCAGGCTGCTCCATGGTGTCTGAGAAAACGGGCTTTTTGAAAGTTGTGTGTAGGTGTGTACAAGTAAGTGTGTGTGTGTGTGTGTGTGTGTGTCTCCAAATCAGCTATCTCTGGGAAGGAGGCAGGGAGAATGAGCAGGGGTCATGCCTGGGCTGCCCTGACAGCTCCTCAGTCCCAGCAACCCACATGCATCCCTGGACTCTACAGGTGGTCCTGCTGAGGGAAAGGGGGTTCAACCTGGAGAAAGCCACCTATGAGTAAGGGTGGGGCTTTCCTAGGGGCAGGACTGAAGCCTGGAATCTCCACTGGGAGGACAGAGGGCCAATCTCGAAATGGGAAAGAGAATTAGGAACTTGAGAGTGCCCTGATGTGGTTGTTTTCTTCACTGGACTCTAGGAACCGTCATACAGTCATATGTCCCTTAACGACGGGACACGTTCTGAGAACTGTATTGTCAGGCAATTTTGTTGCACTGTCAACATCACAGAGTGCACTTATATGGACCTAGGTGACACAGCATACTACACTCCTAGGCTGCATGGTGTAGCCCACTGCTGCTAGGCTGCGAATCTGCCCAGCACGTTACTGTACAGAACACTATAGGTGACTATAACCCCATGGGAAGTATCTGTGTATCTAAACATAGAAAAGTACAGTAATCATCATTGGGACCACCATCATATATGTGGTCCGTCATTGACCAAAACGTCGTCACACAGTGCGTGACTGCACTTGGTGTCCAGCTTTAAAGTCTCCCTTCTAGCTGTAATTGCCCCTTATCACTCCCATGTCTCCAGCCTCATCTTGGGGTGCTGGGCGGCAGGGAGAGCTTGAGGAGGGCAGGAGGGAGAGCACTGTCAGGTGGAGGTGATGGCTGAGATTTCTAGATCATGGTTTGTGGCAGAGGCCCTACACGCAGCTGGGAGCAGTCTATAGCTGGGGCTAAGTGAGGAGTAGACATGAGATTCCCCTTTCCATTTTTCCCCAGATATTCTAAAGAAAGGTCTGTGAAGAGAGACAGCAGCTTCTGGGGCTACGTGAGGCATCACTGAATACCATAAACACTGTGGTTCTCAGTGGAAGCCATTTCAGGATCAACAGAGGTGTCAACGGCTCACTTCCAAGTGGCTGGTACTAGGCACTGCCCCTTCTGTGGGGGAGCTCCCCTGCTGAGGGAGTTCACAGGTGGCAGGACAGCCCCTTTCCTCTGATGGTTTGGTGCACCTGCCCTAGCAGAAGTCCCCGAGTGGCTAAGTCCTGTGGTCCACCCTGTGCTGGGCTTGTACCCCCAGGGAGAGGCTTCCTGTGGAGATCTGAGACTTGGTTTACATATACTAAGGGGACATGTCTGTGTTTTTCCAATTTCTTTATTTTTTTCCTGACAATCCTAAATTGGATATTCACCTTTCTTAGAGGAATAGGTTATAATGGCACACACAAAGAAATACATGCAGGAAGGCTTTATCTGTGAAAAGTAAATTACTTTTTCACAAACATGTGCACTCTAGGTTTTTGAGAGCAAAGAAATGAAAGACCCTGGTGTGATCAGAACACAGGGCCTGGATGCAGAAATTGGGGCATTTGTGACTAACAACCCCTGTGTACAGCCTTGTCAAACCACACCAGGTTCCTCCTGAGTGTGCAAGTGCTTCAGGAGAGAGCTGGCCTGTGGTGTGTGTGTCGGCATTGGTGGGCTGAGATAGGGTTTTGAGAACTGTAGTGATTATAGAGTTTCACTGGACTCAACCATGAACTCAGTCCCTGTTGGCAGCCAGCATTATGCACACACCCCAGCTGGCTATGAAGAGCGGCGCTCCCAGGGTGACAGGCTGTGGCCCTGGGAGATGGCATGTGTGAATGCATGGCCTTATCCCTGTGTTCCTGACCACATTCCAAAGGCTCTTTTGTTTTCTTACCAAGATAATGGAAATATAACTGCAGCTAGTTTCTTACTCTCTATGCAATATCATAGGCTCACACTTTGATCACCTAATGGATATTAAAAAGTTCTGATTTTTCCTAGGCTCTGAGAAAACTAAGAAAAACTTTAAGTACATGGGTGAACTTGGAAGATGTTTTTGGTTCTTTAGGTAAGACCAATATTACCAAACTTAGATATGTTACTGAAAAAAACTAATGTTTATGAATTCACAAAGAGAATAAAGGCTAGAACCTAAAATGTTATGGTTCATTCTACACAGCACATTCAGAAGAGTATGCAAAATACTAAGAGAAGTAGTAAAACACATTTCACAAAATCACTATGGAAAGAAGCTAGTTCCAAATACTATCTTCATGCCAATTCCCCACTTCTACTCACTGCTTCTAAGTCTAAAGTTGCAGCTGTACTATATACTGAGAGCAGCAATGGCTTCTTTCTCTGTTCCCATCACACAAACCTTTTCAGAAACTGGAAAGTTCTATAAAGATGGCATCTAGCCCATGTTACTGGTACTCTTTGGAAGGGAGATCACAGTCACAGATTAGATTAAACTGTTAGCTAGCATGATCCTGCTTAAACCATACGGCTGCAGACAAATGAACAAAAGTTGTGAAATCTAGAGTGTTAGAACTCTTCCTCCTTGCTTTGCTTTTCAGAAACATGAGCTGATCCACCCAACAGGTGTTGAAGTAAATATGCCTTCAAATATTTAGTCCTTCATCTAACATTACTAGTGCTTTCTTATATGAAGCCAAGAACAGCAGAGAGCACAAGAGATAAGCTGTTTGCTAACAGGAAATCCCTTGGTAAAAGTTATAAAATATAGATGATTTTATCCTGCTACCCTGAAAGACCTCCAAGTCATTTTGTTAAAAGGACGTGAAATAAATGTTTTAGGAGCTCATGGTCAGCTTTCAGTGGGTGATTCTGTGTTACCTAACAAAGCCCACAGCTGATTCACAGTTAACTTGGATGGATCTAGGAGAAGAAAGCAAACCAATATTTCCGTAAGTCATTTCAGAGAAGTCAAACAAACAAGCTTGCACCAAATAAATAACCATGCAACTGTATTGAGTTGTGTTTATTTTATTGCCCTTTGAACCAAGCATTCCAGATAAGTATGTAGCAAAGCACATGGATAAATGCTCTTACTTATGTAAACCTGATTAAAAGGGCATGAAAACCAATGGAAAGGAAGATTAAGACATCCACAATGACTTAACAAAATAAGCTCAAGGATAAAAACTACCATTCTTATTTTCAAAAAGGAACTGGTATCAGTATCAAGACTTCCTCAGTGCCCTCGGAAAAGCCAGTCACTCCTATGCGTGTTCCGGGCTGGGAGGAAGTGATGGCTGACCACAGAGGAAAGCACGTACTAGACGGAAATGGAACAAAACAAAACAAAACAAAACAGCGGGTTGAGTCAGAGCCTAAAGGCCTTGACTCAATGAGAGGACAACTCTTTCCAAACAAAACCTTCATCAGGTACAAATGTGCATCACCAACAGTCATACGCAAGAAAGGAACTCTGCCAACAGTTTTTAAAGTCCTGGCCTCCAGGGAAAGTTCTTCATTCTTAGGGAAGCAGGGTCTCACACGAACCCCACCTATGGTATTTAAAATGTGCTGAGGAATGTGCAGTCCCTGGGAGAGTGTGGGAGACACCCAAACTTCCAGCCACCAAACTGACACACCTGGACTGGACGTTGAGCCCACCACCTCTGGGTCTCCTCTCCCACTTCTCTACAGCTCCCTCCCCTCCTCCTTCCCCACTGCCCTTCTGGCTGGGAACCTTAGTGCAGAGCCACTGCACAGGCTGTGCAGGCAGCTCTGGGAAAATCACAGATGCCTCTCTTGGCTCTCACTCCCAACCTCTGTGCCCAGCACACTGAACAGTAGCAGGTTTTTTGTTTCAGGGTCCTCCCATTTGAGAGTTCTGTGGCTTTGCACAAACACATGCATTCCTATCACTATTTGAAGGCACAGTTCATGTGCCACATCTTCTATGAAGCCTCCTTAGCCCGCCACAGGTGCTCCATTCTGTGGTCCCACTGGGCTGCACCCCATAAGCAGAGGACCCAGTGTGGGAGCTGACATGGCCCTGTTTGTTGGTCTCCCCATATCTGAGATGTGGCACAAAATTGGGGGTGAGCCAGAAGACTTATGGGGAGGACTTATGCACAGTAACCACAAACAGATCTTTGAGGGGTCTCTTCTGCCCTTGGCTTCAAAATTAGACTCAAAAGTGCAACTAGCAATTTCAGATGCTCTATGAAGACAACTTTATGAGTAGAATGAGTGTATTCTCACGCAGTGTGTTCCTAACCTTGCTGATCAGTAATCAGAACGGATCTAAGGATAAAAATAAGTTTCTCAGGTCCCACTTGCAATTCTCATTTAGTAGGTCTGGGGAGGAGTATAAGAATTTCTTTTTCAAAATTTTAACTTTGACATTATCTTACAGAAAAAATTATAAGCATAGTAAAAAGGAGTCCTGAATACCCTCACTCAGATTTCCCAATGGCTGACATTCACCCCATTTGCTTGATCACTCTCTCTGCAGCATGTTTTCTGAACTATCTGAGGGTAAGCTGCAGACATTATGCCCTTTTACAACCACTCATGTCAGCGTATATTTCTAAAACAAGGACTACAGGAGAATGTTCCCTAAATGATTTTGAAAGGTGAAGTGATAATCAGTTTCCTAGTTTATCAAACTTCTCAAACTGTATCAAAATGATAAAATTCAGAAAATATCAAAAACAGACGGGAAGTTCTAAAGTATTACTGCAGAACAATAAAGCTGCAACTGACTATTCTGAGGAAAAAAACATATAAGGATGAATGCATGAATTCTTTTGTTCATGAAACAAAAATTATTTCCATGAGTTGGAACAGAACACTACCATATAAGAAGTATTCAACTTTGCTGAATTTAGGGTTTATAGTAGGCAGCCTCTAAATGGCCCCAAGGATCCCTGTGCCTCCTGGGATTCACTCCTTTGTGGAATCCCCTACTCTTGGGTGTGGATTGCACCTAGTGACTCATTTCTAACCAACAGAATACAGTAAAAGTGACAGGCTCTCTTCTGAGTTTACAGAGGCTATGGTTTCCATCTTGGGTGCACCTTCGCTCATTTGCTAGCTGTGATGGAAGCCATGTTGTGGGTGGCCCTGAGGAGAGGTCCCGTAGTGGTGAGGAACTGGTATCTTCAGCCAGCAGCCAGGGGAGTGAGCCTGGAAATGGATCCTCCCTAAGGTGAGCCTTGAGATGCCTGCAGCCTCAGCCATCATCTTGACTGTGGCCTTGAGAGAGATCCTGAGTCAGAGGCACTGAAGTAAGCCATGTGTAGATTCAAAGAAACTGTGAGAGAGCAAATGTTTGTCATAAGCTGTGAAGTCTGGGGGTAATTTGTTACCTAGCAATAGATAATATGGGATGGGTGATATCTACCTAGATCTAAGATACTCTAGTATCACAAAAACTCATTTTAAGTAAAACTACACCTGATTTCATGGAGCTTCTGGTCAGTGGAGTAATAAAGGATCACAGGGTCCTCACCAGAGAGGCAGGAGGTGGGCCCTCTCCCTCCTGTCTCCTGATTATTTAACTTCTCTCTCTCAACTGAATCTTTCTCACTGACTTAAAAAAAATTTTTTATTGTTAAAATACAAGTGCATAGTTTTTAAAAAGTCAAATCAAGCAGTATAAAAATACTGTGAAAAAAACATTTACCCACACTTTTATTCCCCAGTTCCCCATCTTAGCAGCAATTTTCTTGATCATTCTTTCAGTGTGTGTGGTTTAAAAAAATAAATATCAGTGTAGGATACCTCCGGAACATCTATCCTCTTGTTTTTAATACAAAGAATGGCAATAATATATCCTGTTCTGCATCTTGCAAAATCAGCCTGATAAATCATGGAGATGATCCCATATCAGGAACTGTAGAAAGCTCTTTTTATTTAGAATGGCTGCAATAATTCCATTGTATGGACAAGAGAATTCATTTAACCAGTCCTCTGAACCAGGCTATTTAGGTTGTTTTTAAACCATTGCTGCTCACACACGTGTGTTTATCCCCTTATATATATGTGAGTAAATCTAAGGGACAAATTCCTAGAATTCGGCTATTGCCCACTGGCTATTAAACATACACACTAGTTTCTCTTATTAAACCTACAAACAAAGCCCTCTTCTCCACTCCTCATCCCTGCTCACTCTTCAGTCGACATTCTATTTCTCTCCTCTCTTTTCCAGCCAAATGCATTTAAGTTGTCTATCCTGGTTGCTTTTTCAACTCTAGCTCCCCAAACCACTCCACATTGGCTCCTGGCCCTGTTCATCCACTAAAATAGCTCCCTCTAGGGTCACCCGTGACCGCCATATTGTTAAATCCAAGGGGGCATTTCCTGGTCCTCATTTTGCTTAGTGCAACTGAGGAACTGAATTTTTAATCTGATTTAATTTGAACTAATTTAAATCCAAATAGGCACAGATGGCCAGAGGCTACTGTGGACAGTGAGGCTCTATGTGCTCTCCCTGAGAGAGACCATGCACACCCATGGCCTCAGCCACATCTACATGCAGATCATGCACATGTCTTTATTCCAGCCCAGACTTTCGTCTGAATTCTACACTCACATAACCAATGCCTACCTCATATTTCCCATGGATGTTAATAAATTAACAACACTAAATTCAAGATCATCTTCCGAAGCAAGGCTATCCTCCCATCAAGTGAAGTGCATAGCCATTCACCCCAGAGCATGGCTCTGGAGCCTCGGAAAACCAAGATTGGTTTTGATTGACTTGATCTCCTAATCATTTCTCAAATTTGTCTACTTCTCTACATTTTGACCACCTTCACATAAATCCATCACAGAAACTCCTGGAACCATCTTCTTACTGGTTTACTTATACCCTCTCTGGCCACATCCCCAATCTGTCTTTTTTGATGTAACCTAAACATAAATCTAAAGATGATACAAGTACGCTCAAGCCCCTTCGGTGGCTTCCTGGGCTTTTGGGATAAAGGCAACAGCCCTGTGTGCAAGGCTCCTTCCTGCAAATCCCTGGCCAACTCTCCATAGCCCTCCTCTCTTTCTCTCCAGCCACACTGGTCTCCATGTCTCCTGCATTTACCATGGGCACATATTTTCATTTCTTTTTTATTCTTTTCCCAGTTTTCAACATTGCCTTTTGTAACTCTGGGATGTTACAAAAGGTGATGTTGGGAAGCAAGCAAGCAAAACCCTCCTGTTACCTACACCATGAAGGTTCCCCTTTCCAATCTCCTCCTCCAATGCTCAGAGATTTTGGTCTCTCTCTCTACCCCTAACCCCCCCATTTCCAGATCTTGGCCTTTTCCAGAGCAAGACAATGGCACCTCAAGACCCCCTCTACCTGCTGCCCAGCCCCTAATTTTTCTGCCCTATACATAAGCCTAGGAACTGAGCTAGGAGAGAATGAACACCCCTGGGGGTGGGAAAAGGCTGTGAACACTCACAGGGTATCATAACTTTTTTTTTCTGTCACTTCATTTGCATGAGAATTGGGGGAAGTTTAGGGTGGCTGGTAGGCCTGATAAGTGTTGGTAGATATGCTTTCACATCTTGGAAATCCGTGCTAATGAGACAACATCCTTCCCGTTTGGCCTCCCTGGAAGAGGGGCCTTAGACGTTGTCCCCCTCTGGTCCCTACCCCCAGGCATCACCACCTCTCATGGTCAGCAGCACATTTCCTGTGACCTGCCTATGATCTCTTCTTCTTGTACTAAGGCCTGGCAGGCAGCCCCCCCTTGAAAAGTCCAGCTCTATCCTCTATGGGAAAACCTTCCTGTCATAAATATACCACCAGTAGCTCTGCATTTTTCTTTTTCCCTTGTGTCAAATTCTCCCACCCTCACCTCTTGACCCTAAGCCTCTTCAGGATATTTATTTTCCTGGCTCCCTTCCTGAATTTTTTCCATCCTGCACAGGAATGTTTAATCTCCTCTAAAGAGTTAGAGCCTAGATCTTCTCTTCCAGTAAGAAGATGTAGAATTTATAGGAAACAGTTAAAACAACAACAACAACGCCCTTACACTTGCATTTAGTTTTCCCATTTTACAGAATCATTTCCCATGGTAGTGAAGAAACCTAAGCAGCCTATCTTGGCACAACTGAAAAACACAACAGTGGTTAAGAGAAGGCCACCTTGAGCTGCCCCGGGTGGAGGGGTGGGGGTGCACTTTGAAGCCCTGATCTCTAATTCTCACAGTGTTCCCATTTACAGATGTAGTAACTGACATGGGCAAGGTCCTACCACTAATAAGCTTAGGTCTTAGGGTAAAAATCTAGGAGTGCTGCTTGGCTCCAAACCACTTTTCTTCCCAATTGCCTAAATTTCCATATCTTGTGATATTCAAGAGAAGTCCACTCTTATGTGGCTTTTCGTAAAAAGTTTTCTTATTTTAGGAAACTATGATTTTGCTGGACTCTTTTGCTGCTTGGCTTTTTCTCCTAGTGAAGAAAGGGTACAAGGTAAGGGGGACTGAGGTGAGAGGGAAGAGGGTGGGTAACTGAATTCTCTAATACAGTTCATCTCCAGCCCAGAGAGGGTAATAATCAATGTTATTATCAGGTAATTATCAGGGTAATTATCAGTTTTTTAACAATCAGAGGACCCTAGGAAAGTTTTCTAGCAGATTCTCCTGCTTTTCTTTTAGCTTTCTCATTATATAGATGACAAGATTTGGAAGGGCAGAAGTTTTAAATTTTGATGAAGTGTCATTTATCGATTTGTGGATCATATGTTTATGGATCATACTTTAGGAATTGTAGCTGAGAAATCTTTGCCTAATGTAAAGTCTCAAATATTTTAATGTAAGATCTCAAATATTTTATCTTTTTTTCTGGAAGATTTAGAATTTTAGATTTTACATCTACGTCTATAATCCATTTTGGTATGATGTGTGGGTCCATGTTCATTTTTTTGCACATGAATATCCAATTGTTCCAGAACCGTTTATTGAAAAGACTATTCTCTACTGCATGGTCTTTGCACTTTTGTCAAAAATCAGTAGTACATACATGTGTGAGGTTATCACCGAACTCTATTCTGCTCCGTTAATCTACACTATTCCCCCCTGTATAATAAGCTTTGAAATCAAGTAGTCTTCCAATTTTGTTCTTCTTTTTAAAAGCTTTGGCTATTCTAGGTCCTTTGCATTTCCATATGAATTTTAGAAGCAGGTTCATCAACTTCTACAAAAAAAAAAAGCCTACTTAGATTCTTATTGGGATTATACTGAATCTATAGAACAGGGGTTGGCAAAATATTATTAAAAGGCTGGACGTAAATATTTGAGGCTTTTGGGCCATATAGTCTCTGTCACAATGACTCAACTTTCCCACTGGGGTGCAAAAGCAGCCACAGACAACCTGCAAATGACGACTTCTAGTTTCTGCAGATCCATCAGATTTTCTGTGCAGATGATCATGTCATTTGTGAGTAGACAGTTTTTTACTTCTTCCTTTCTATTCTGAATGCCTTTTATTAATTTTTTTTTTTTTTGCTTGATTGCACTGGCCAGAACATTCGGCATAATGTTGAAAAGAAGTGGTAGGAATAGACACCCTTTTATTGTTCCTTATACCAAGGCGAAAGCATTCAGTCTTTCATCACTAAGTATGACACCAGTTTTAGACTTTTCATAGATGCCCTTCATCAGGTTGAGGAAATTCCCAATTGCTGGATGATGTCCCATAGTTCACTAAAGCTCTTTTCATTTTTACAATTATTTTTTCTTTCTTCGCTTCACGTTTGTTAAGGTTTTTTTTTTTTGAGATGGAGTCTCGCTCTGTCACCCAGGCTGGAGTGCAGTGGCGCAATCTTGGCTCACTGCAACCTCCGCCTCCCAAGTTCATGCCATTCTCCTGCCTCAGCCTCCCAAGTAGCTGGGACTACAGGCGCCTGCCACCACGCCCGGCTAATTTTTTGTATTTTTAGTAGAGACGGGGTTTCACCATGTTAGCCAGATGGTCTCGATCTCCTGACCTCGTGATCCACCCGCCTCAGCCTCCCAAAGTGCTGGGATTACAGGTATAAGCCACCGCACCCGGCCCATGTTTGATAAGTTTTATTGTTTTTTCTTTTTTTTCCCCCAGAGACAGGGCCTTGCTCTGTCGTCCAAGCTGGAATACAGGAGTGCAATCATAGCTCACTGTAGCTCACATAGCTCAGGAGCTCAAACTCCTGAGCTCCTCCTGCCTTCACCTCCTGAATAGCTAGGCCTAAAGTGTGCATCAGCATGCCAGGTCATTTTATTGCTGTGTCTTTAAGTTTACTGATTTTTTTCTTCTGCAATGTCTAATCTGCTGCTAATCCCATCCAGTGTATTTTTTTGTCTCAGGCATTGTAGTTTTTTTTTTTTTGAGATGGAGTTTCGCTCTTGTTGCCCATGCTGGAGTGCAAAGGCGTGATCTTGGCTCACTGCAACCTCTGCCTCCCTGGTTCAAGAGATTCTCCTGCCTCAGCCTCCCAAGTAGCTGGGATTACAAGCATGTGCCACCATACCCAGCTGATTTTGTATTTTTAGTAGAGACAGGGTTTCACCATGTTGGTCAGGCTGGTCTTGAACTCTTGACCTCAGGTGATCCACCTGCCTCAGCCTCCCAAAATGCTGAGATTACAGGTGTGAGCCACCCTGCCCAGCCCTGTAGTTTTTATCTTTAGAAGTCAGGTGTGCATCTTTTAAAAGTATTTGCATGTCTCCGTATAGTTTTTAAACATATGGAATAGAGTTTTCATAACTGTATTAACGCCCTTGCTTGCTAATTCTGACAAGTATTTCAGCTTTGGGTCAGTTCTAATTGATCATGATTCTCCTCATCATGGGGCGAGGGGCGTATATTTATATTCCTGGGCTTTGTTCTAGGATACAGTTAAGTTAGAAGCAGTTCAATCCTCTTGGGTCTTGTTTTTATCATTTGTTAGGTGGGTTTAGAGCAGATCTCAGTCCACAACTTATTATTCCCTACTAACAGGGCAATACCTTTCTGAG
Organism: Pan troglodytes; assembly: GCF_028858775.2. Taxonomy (NCBI): domain Eukaryota; kingdom Metazoa; phylum Chordata; class Mammalia; order Primates; family Hominidae; genus Pan; species Pan troglodytes. The sequence goes on from NC_086015.1 coordinate 47,393,271, forward strand.
TGTTTTACTCAACACCTCGTGTATTCCGATTTTCCTAATCAGGCTAGTAGGAATAACACTGTTCCCTCTGAGCCTCAGAGAGCTTCCTCAAATGCACATGCTCTGCTGAATAGTAAATGGAGCCCTCAGCAGATCTCGGGTTATCTCTCCATGCAGCTCTGCTGTCTCTGGTACTCTGTCCTGTGAACTCTGGCTGCTGTGGCCTCCCCAGACTCTGCCTCTCAGTGGGGCAAACTGGGGCGAATGTAGAACTCAAATAGTCTCTCTTCTATCTCTATCTCTCAGAGATCACTGTCCTTCACTGCCTGATGTCCACTGTTGGAAAAACATTGATTCACGTATTTTGTCTGTTTTGGGGGGTTCTTTCTGGCATGAAGGGGTTTGGTCCCTGTTACTCCAAAACTTGACAGGAAGCAGGAGTTCCTTCATTTACTTTTGATCTTCAAAACTGTACGATATTTAAATCCAGGTTTTACAGATTGAGAAACTGGGATTCATGGACATATATTACCTTGGTCAAAGCCATATGGGAAATAAAAAGAAGAGGACTCTGGACTCCACAGTTGTCTCCCATATAATAAGGTATGGAGAGGGTTGTTTAGAACAAATAACAACAAATATTGATATGGCAACTTAACAACAAGGACTCTTAAGACTTGGCTAGTGGCTTTAACTTTTAAAAACTGTTTTCATGTCCATTTTATCTATTGTGGGATTTTGTACATGACATAGATTAATGTAGATTAATTTGAAGTTTTAGATTAATGTAAAGATTAATGTAAAGTTTTGATAAATTAGTAGGTAACAAAAAGTCTGTCATTAAAACTTTTTAAATAGTTAAAGTAATATATCGCTTTGTAAAAATTCAAATAATACAGGCATTATAGAGAATAAAGAGTGAATTTCCCTTTCACAGTCTAACCTTGGTCTCCTTCCTCATAGGTAACTTCTGTGAAGAGTTTGATATTTATTCTTTAGATACTTATTTTATTCATTCACCAGGCAAATATTGACTTGGCACACATGGGCCAGTAACTGTTGCAGTCTGCAAAGACAGAGACGGTCCCTGTTTTGGGGGAGCTTGCCTGCTTGTTACAATACTAATTTGATCTTCAATACAGTTGAGTGTGGGCATTGGAATCAAGCCACATGGGCTAAATTCTAGTTCCGCCTCTTTGAAATTGCATGTCCCTGAGAATTTCCTAATCTCTGTGCCTCAGTTACCTCATCTGTAAAATGGGGATAATAGTATCTATCTCATAGAGTTTTTTGAGAAAGGGTCTCACTCTGCCACCCAGGCTGGAGTGAAGTGGCTCGATCTTGGCTCACTGCAACCTCTGCCTCCTGGGCTGGTGTGATCCTCCCACCTCAGTCTCCCAAGTAGCTGAACTACAGGCATGCGACACCATGCCCAGCTAATTTTTGTATTTTTAGTAGAGATGGGGTTTTGCCATGTTGCCCAGGCTGGTCTCGAACTTCTGGGCTCAAGTGATCCACTCACCTCGAACTTCAAAAGTGCTGGGATTATAGGCGTAAGCCACCATGCCTGGACAGATAGTTCTTAAAAGGATGAAACTGATTTACATGCGAAACACTTAGAACAGTGTCTGAAGAGTTGCAAATACTCACTAAATGTTAGCTGTTACTATTATTATACAGCCTTGCCCATTCTATTATGAGTCATTTCTAACGAATCTATTTTGACAATCATGCTTTTAGTTGCCAATAACGCCTTTTTGTTCTCTGATCACTTCTTTTTCCTGTCAGCCTTTCATAATTTATGAATGCAATACTTTTTCAAATCTTTGTAAAGGTTTTTATTAGAATGTTCTCAGTTTACTTTGCTGTTTCCTTGTGGGTCAGTTTTTCATTATGGTGTCTGTCTGTCTCTATTGGGGCTCTTCAAATATCTCATGATCCTTGGTGGTTTCTTCACATTTTAGAAAGAAGGACTACATGGTTTCTGGTGGTCTACTTGCATTTGGGAAAGAAGGACCAGGTGATGAAAATGAGTAGCTTCCAGAGGTTTGCTCTGTCTTTGTCCCATCTCTCTTCTCCTTGCCCTCCCATCTGAATGGGGGCGCTCTGTGTACGTAGACTGCATATAACAGTCAATGTTTGTATTTAGGGCATATGAGCAAGTGGCAGGCAAATTATCTGCAGGCCTCATGATGACCCACATCAGAAGAGCCCCCAGGGCACAGATGTAGCATCTTTCATCCCTGGGTACCATAGCCTTTCCTTGCATCCCCTTCTTATGGGTCATGGAAGTCCAGAATAACTTGGAGATCCCTCATAGTTCCAAAGCTCCTTCCCTAAGGTCCCACCCCAATTTTCCTCATTTTGGGGAAGTTAATGAACTGCCCAGGTGCTGGCCTGCTCCTGTTTCATTCCTGGCTGGAATGTCCTCCAATACAGGGAGTGCTCTCATCTCCCAACAGCTGGCTGTATCTAAAGAGGGTTGCAGCTTCTCTGCTCTAGTTCTCTGTCAACCCTTTCCTATTCTGCTTTCTATGTTACAAAAATTTCTCAAAATTATTTTTTGGTTGGCTGATGGCACTCTTTTATTTTCCAACATTTTAAATAGATGTATGCTTTTCTTTCATATTTCCTTTTGTTTAAATATGGTTTTTGAAGAGGCAGAGGCAAGTGGGGTATGCTCAAGTTAGGAAGTCCTACTAGATGGTAATAAGTGTTAGGGATGTCTGACCCCCCTTTCCCATATAGTGTCCACTAGGTCAACTCCCAGAGATAGAATGCAGAACTAGACAAATCAGCAGGCCATCCAGCAATACTGGATGAAAGCCAGCTGGCTACATAGAGAAAGTCGACTGGCTGGGAAGCTTGGGAAGGTCCTCTGGCTTTCTGGGTCTCATTCCCCAACTGTGAAATACTGTGTCTTCAGAAGATCTTTTCTGATTGGGCATGGTGGCTTATACCTATATTCCCAACACTTTGGGAAGCTGAGCAGGAGAATTGCTTGAGCCCAGGAATTCGAAACCAGCCTGGGCAACATGGCAAAACTCTGTCTCTAAAAAACAAAAACAAAAACAAAATAGCCAGGCATGGTGGCGCACACCTGTATTTCCAACTACTTGGGAAGCTGAGGTGGGAGGATCACTTGGGCCCGGGAGTCTAAGGCTGCAGTGAGCCCTGATGGTGCCATTGAACTCCAGCCTGGGAGAGTGAGACCCTGTCTCAAAATAATAAACAAATAAATAAAATGACCTCTTCTGACTGTGGAATAGCATGGTTGTGTGTAAGGCTGGGGCACAGGCACAGTGAGATGAGGATGAGGGACTGAGGGATGCTATAAGCCACAGGTCAAGTAGGAACGTACTTTGTCAAGACGCAAGCCTATAGTCTGATGTGTCAAGAACTTTTTTTCCCTTCCCTTAATCCTCTTTCATGATGGACTTTAGTCTGCCTTTATCTGTTTCCTGGGAGAAAAGTATACATGTGTATGTATTTCCAGTATCTAGTCAGTACTTGGTAGTAGTACATTTTTAAAAGCTATATTGAGAGACTTTGCTTTTTCCTTTAAAGCATTAATACTCTTGGCCCCCAGCCTTTTGTTTTGTTTGATTTTTATTTCCTGTATCTTTTTTCCTAAGTAAGACAGAATGGCCACAGCATTTATGAAGGACGTGCTAGGGTGATGTACCAGAAACCAGCAGCAAACCCACACTTTCTGTCATGTGAACACTCATGATCCAAAGGAGAACACAGTTCATTTTAAAAAACAAAATAAACAACTCAAAAATTCCCTTGCAGGCTGAAGTTCTGTTATTAAATCACTCTATGTAAAGATACATTAAATTTTTTAAAAGGCGGGGGGGGAAACGCCATAAAAATATGCTACAAAGACACTTCAAGAATCGATTCTTTGTTAATGGGCTTCTACTTATGCTTAGATTCTCTTATTAATTTTGATCTAGCTGCTTACACACAGTTTTAATTCATTCAGTCATTTCACAGACCAGTGGTTTCATGGTTCAATTTGTTTCAGGCAAAATGAGCTATTATGAAATATCCCAAAGTATTTTAAAGTTGGAAAAATTAATGAATTAAAATTGGGACAATTCTACATGATTGCTTCTTTTGTTATAATTATAGAATGGAGCACTTTCCATATTTAAATATGTTCTGTGATAGGATAATAGGTGTAATAAATAAGATAAATATAAATATCTTCCTATATCTGCTCACTTTCCCCTGGCATTCTTTGGAGCATCCAAAAGCCATCACATTTTTAGATCCATGTTTAACTGATGTTTACTCTGTGGTCAATTAAATGTCGGGCTCAGGCACATGCTATCTTCCTTCCTCTGTAGTCACTCAAGGGAGTGGGTGTCACCCTCTGCATTTTCCTGATGATGTGGTACAGCTCTGAGGGTCCCATGCCCAGGTTATAAGGCGGTGCTTTAGGCACAGTCCGGCTTGGGCACAGAGTCTGTAACATCCCCAGTGGGCTCTTCCTTCAATCCAGAGGCTGACAAACCTCGGCGACAACAGCTGGCCTCTGGCATGCCTGCTCACTCACTAGTTTTCCTCAAACCAAATGCACAAACAAAAAATGTAATTATCATAAATCCACAAAGTATTACTCTTCCCATTAAAAATCAGAAACAATTTCATGAAGACTTGAAGTTGGAAAGAATGACACCCTCAGCCCCTGCGCATGAGCTCCTTTAAGAAGTGGACATGGCTAACAGAGCTCGCTCCACATCACAGCCCCTCTGGGTCTCATCTTCTGCCCTCACCCTCAGACAGGACCACCTGCCTAGATGTGGTATTTATCATTCCCATGTTTCTTTCCCCTACATGTATTATGCCTAAATGATACATAATATTACTTTGCATATTTTAAAACATTATGTTCATTGTAGAGTTGCCTGCCCAGGGCTCCAGGGTGATCTGGCCACAGACACGCTGGAGTGCTGATTCCCATGTCCTTGTGGGTTACTTCCCCAGCAGCCCTTACCCCTGTGTGCTGTAGAAATTCTATCACCTGGCTACAGGCTGAAGGAATCCTGGTCTTTTCCCAGGTCATCCCTTCTTCTGTGCCCTTGGTCCTGAGAGGTACCACACTGGCTCTTTTCAAAACGGCACCCTGCCCCACCAGCGACCCTTAGCCAGCCCAAGGTGAGCGCTCAGGATATGTGACTATATTTACATGCTTTCCTTTCAAGCTGATTTTTAAAAACATGCCTTAGTGTCCCTATTAAAAACAACTGAACAGTAGACCACTGAAGTGGGCAGTAAATGCCCTAAAACAAATAAACAGATTACCAAGACCGTACCATGGTCTGTTAAGGATTTCAGCTCTGCTTCAGGCAAAATATAGGAACATTTTATCAGGAAGCATCATGCTGTGGCTGGTATTTATTTCGTCTTAAGGCAAAATGATGTTTGCTACCCCATCCCAGAAGCAAACACACTTTGCTCTGCCCTCCCACAGCAGGGCCTCTGAGCCTCAAATGCATCCTTCTCAGTGCTCAAGTCAGCTGTTAGATTATTTTTTCTTCCATTTGCTGTTCCAACCCTGAACACTGGACCTCACAAATAATGAGTGCTCAATGCAGGGAGAATCCTACACAGGATACAGCCACAGTTCCCAAACTATGCCCAGAGGCACCCCCGGGAACTGCAGCAAACTCACAGAGGTGCCACAGATATTTTAAATATTTGAGAAAAACACAGCAAAACTTGACATCTGTCAGAGAGAAACAGAACCCATAATTAGCCTTTCTCCTTCCTCCACACTGGAAGCTTTTGGTCTAATACCTAGTGAAGTGAAACTTACTGAGGGAAAATGGTTTGGACAGGAGGAACAAGAGAAAGATCATCTGGGCACATGAGGAGCTGGGGGGCTGGGCTGGGCCCATGTGGGTCCAACAGCAAGAGCTCAGGGCAGCAGGAGAGGGGCCGGCTACTCCAAGTCTATGGGAAAGAGAAAGGCAAATGTGGCCTATCACCAAATAGGGCTGGAAGCTGGGGAAAGCTGTGGAGCTGATGAATAGGACAACCCTGTGCCCCAGAAGACGGGAAGAAGCATTTTCCTGTACTTCACACCCTGACCTTATTCCAAATTCAAGACAAATGGAATAGTAATATTTTAGATTAGCCACACTTTATTTTAAATAGGCTTGATCAGCTTACCTATAAGCTTAACTATAAATATCACCCGATTCCTACTGGAACATGTAATTTTCATTCCAAATAAATGACTTATAACAGAATCTTTCAACTTAATAAACATTCAGAGTACCTGTGGTGGACACACCCTAGGGTAAGTCCTAGGCCCTGCTCCCCCTACTACACAATGATTCCCATATCCTGGTAACCATACCTTGTATAACACCCTCCCCTCCTGGAGTATAAGCAGGGGCTGGGACTTGCTTCTTTCTCATCAACAGCATGTAGAAAGAGGATGGTCACTCCCACAGTAGGTTATGTTATATGACAAGGGTGAAGAGATGTTTTCAGATGTAATTAAGGTCCCTATTCAGCTGACTTTAAGTTAACCAAAAAGGAGATTATCCATAGTGGGCCAGACTTAGTAAGTGAGCAGCCATTTAAAAGAGGGCCTCAGCTGTCCCTGAGGCCAGAGACTCTGAGCAGAGAGACTCTTTATAGGTGGCTTTGTATAAGTAAGTGTCATACTGCGAGAGGACCTATGGAGAGGGATACATGGCAAGAAACTGCAGGTGGCCTCCAGGAGCTAAGGGAAGCCTCTGGATAATAACCAGCAAGAAAATGCCGAACACAGCCTTAAGGCCACAAGGAGATGAATTCCACTAACATCCTCAGAGAGCTTAAGGCAGAACTTTCTGCAGTTGAGCCTCTGATAAGACCAAAGCCCCAGCTGACATCTTAGATTGCAGCCTACTAAGACCCTGAGCAGGGGACCCAGTTAAGCTGTGTTGGAACTCTGGATCCACAGAAACTGCGAAATAACAAATGTGGACTGTTTTAACCCATCATATTTGTGGTAATTTGTTACAGAGCAACAGAAATCTAATACAGTGGCCAAGTATGATGGCTCATCCCTGTAATCCCAGCATTTTACAAGGCTGAGGTGGGAGAATAGCTTGAGCCCAGGAGTTTGAGACCAGTCTAGGCAACATAAAGAGACTCCATGTCTACAAAAAATAAAAAAAAATTAGCTGGGCATGGTGGTGTGCACCTGTGGTCTCAGGTACTCAGGAGGCTGAGATGGAAGATCATTTGAGCCCAGGAAGTTGAGGCTGCAATGAGCCACTGCATTCCATTCCATCCTGGGTAGAGCAAGAACCTGTCTCAAAAAAAAAAAAAAAAAAAAAAAAAACCCACCAAAAAACAGAAAGGAAAAGAAAAAAAAAGCAAAACTAATATAGTGTCAAGCTAGAAACTCTTTATGCTACATTCTTGATGTATACATGAAACATGATGAATACATGAAATAGTTGAGCAGAAATTAGTTACAAAACTTTTTACAGTTTGAAGTAAACACAAATTTAGAAAATGTTTAAGATCTGCACCGTAATTTTCATTGGCAAGTTGATCTAACATGTCCTTTTAATCTTAAACAAATCCAAATTCCTGTGTGTTGCCTAGCTTTTCTGGCAAATTATTCCTAGTTCTGCAGGATTTTGGGGACTTTTAAGAAATGCTACCCTTTGATAAACTGTAAACACCTGAGTCCCAAGCAATCCCATCTGGAGGAATTCTGGGGCAAGAGGGTGTTACATCTTAATTAGAGGAAGGACCCATGGATTCCTAAAGCAGTCCACAGGGAGGAGGGCAGAAGTGATGTGAGAATGGCCACTTGGGCCAGAAGTCCCACTGACCATCCATGAACTCACTGTGTTGTGACTCTGAAGACTCAAAGCTTTCTGTTAATTTATGAGAAACTGGCAAATTATTCAACTGTAGTTTTTTCCTTTTCTTCTTTCTTGAGACAGGGTCTCACTCCATCACCCAGGCTGGAGTGCAGTGGTGTGATCTCAGCTCACTGCAGCCATGCTTTCCCAGGCTCAAGCGATCCTCCCACCTCAGCTGAGACTACAGGAGTGCACTATCACGCCCGGTTAATTTTTGTATTTTTTGTAGAGACGAGGTCTCACCATGTTGCCCAGGCTACTCTTGAACTCCTGGGCTCAAGTGATCTACCCACCTCAGTCTCCCAAAGTGCTGGGATTACAGGCGTGAGCCACTGCACCCAGCCTATAGTTTTTTTCAAATAGCTAAAATTTCAACCTAAAATATATACTTATCATCACCTAATTATTGACAAATGAATCTCGTATTGCTAGATCTTTGTCTGCTCCTTTGCCAAAAGTAATTACCTACTTCTTTGAACCTGAAAAGAAAAACAATTTTCCTTTAATTTACTCCAAGTTGCATAGTAGTTAAGGTGAAATAATTATTTTAACCATTCTTGAAAGTATACTGTGAAAAGGAAGGGGAAAAAAAGGAAAGAAATCATCACCCCAGAGCTGGGCCCTATCAGTATGATAGCAGGCTAACCACAGACCGCTACTGTGATGGACATAGACATGTCCACAATTCACAGTTCTAGAATGGAAGCTCCCAGGGCAGTGGGAAGAATCCCATCTGCATGGCAACCACTCCGTGCCATCTTCCAGCACCTCGGGAACAGGCCTCCAGGATGACGCCAGCCTCCACTCCTGTGGGGCTGTATCTTGAGCAGACTGTACATCATCCATGCTGAGTCAGAGCCTTCACAGCAGTCAAGGGAAATATCAAAAGCACAGGACGTGCAACTGTTCTCACTCACCACATTCAGCTCATTTACAAAACATCGAGCTATAAATATCATGACGACATTTTTTAGAGGCGCATTTTCAAGTGTTGTGAGCCAATACTGAAATAGGGGCAAAAAATAAGCCATCATCACCTATTTACTGATTCTAATTTTGAAACAACAGTCACATTCTTATTCTGCTAAAGTATGAGCACATGGAGAACTGCCTTCTGTACGCATATGACTGACAGAAACACCAGTTATGAATGGCTTACATGACGAATCACATGCCACCGATTCATGACAAAGCATGCAGAACTCACTATAAAGCAAACTGCTGCTTTCTACCCTAGTTACCCACAGAGCTGGACTGTTTCCTTTTAGAAAGTTAAAATTAGTTCACAACTCCATAGCAAAAAAGATGCCATGAACACTAAGTTCCATTTACGACATTCTAAATTCCCTCTCCATCTTTGGAAACGGGCATTTTTACACAACAGTGCCAGTTGATCATATGACTGTCAACTGAACACCTGAGAAAGTCACTGGGTTATTCCACCTGCAGTGTGCACGCTGAGTCTCGCAACAGAGATTTTTTTTTTTTTTTTTTTTTGAGAGGGAATCTTGCTCTGTCACCCAGGCTGCAGTGCAGTGGCACGATCTTGGCTCACTGCAACCTCTGCCTCCCAGGTTCATGCGATTCTCCTGCCTCAGCCTCCCAAGTAGCTGGGACTACAGGCATGTGCCACCACACCCGGCTAATTTTTGTATTTTTAGTAGAGATAGAGTTTCACCATGTTTGCCAGGCTGGTCTCGAACTCCTGACCTCAAGTAATCCACCCACCTCGGCCTCCTAAAGTGCTGGGATTACATGCGTGAGCCACCATGCACAGCTGCAATGGAGATACTTTAGAGATCACCTGGTCCACCTTGTCCATTTAATGATGAGAATACCAAATCAAAAGTTACCAGACTTGCCCAAGCTTGCATGGCTTTTCTGTGCCAGCGCGCAGACTGGAATTCAGACCACAGATTCATGAACTCTTTGAATGCTAGTTAAACTCCCTTGACTTAAAGAGACTGCCAAATTGATCGCAGGTGCACTAACCCCAAATATGTTTCTCTCCCTAACCTGCACTTCTCTGGCTCCCAGGGACAGGCAAGGCCTATCCCTTAGAATCTTTCCCTAGGATAACAGGGCTGCCTCAAGCAGCAGTGCATGTACCACCTTCTTTGGAAGTATAGATGCAAATATGGGATCACCAGGTCAAGGAGAATGATGTCACTTTTTAGTGCACACCCACCACAAGCTCGGTAACTAAGAGAACACAGAGAAGAAACGCTCTGGTTGTGGCCCAGAGATTACAATGGAGCATGACAAATGCCAACAAAGGACAGCCTCACCATGGTGGTGATCCATGAGGTGAGTCTTTAAAAGGAGGAGAAATTGTCCAGGAGGAAAAGTGGACAACAGGGAACCAGCAGGGTGAAGAGAATGTGCAAAGGCAAAAGAACACAGGGTGTTCTAGGAACAGGGTACAGTCCAGTGGCCAGAGCCCACGTGGGGCTTTGCAGGGGGATGAGGCTGCAAGCACAGCCACATGGAGGGGCTGGGGTTACTCTTGAGTCATGCAGAGCTGCTAAAAAATTTTGAGCAGGACCATAACATTGAGTCATATTTGTATTTGGGATAGCAAGCTGTGGCAGCAAAAGGAAAACTGGAGTGGAGAGAGGAGAGAATGGAGGTAGGGAGATCAGTCAGAGGGTTGTGGTAGGAGTCCAGGGAGGAAAGGATGAGAGTGCATCAACATACTCCTAAGAAAGCCTCATTCAAAAAATACTGGTAGTCTAGATATCATGTGCAGTCTTAAGTTAGGTATCTGAATTCTTAACCCTGACAAAGAAAATCTAAAACTACAACTTGTTACCATAATTAGCAGTTCTTGGTCATAGAGAGTTCTCAAATGATGTAAAAGAAGAATTTCAAATCTTTTAAAAGCAGATTAAAATATTAATTAATCTTAGAGATTTAAGTTTCATTATTCGTCCTTAAGATAATTTCTGAAATTTTTAAAGTACCAAATGAAAATAAGGACATAAGGGAAACCAGCAGCATATATTGTGATTTTGAAAATGGGTTTTTCAACTTACAGCTCGCTCTTATATTTCACTTCCCGACCTGCTCCTTTCATACTGCCTTACATTTTACTTACTGCCCAAAGTACACAAAAGGTGCATAAAGATTGTCTGATGACTGAAGAAGCCAAACCTGCGATCTGAAACCTGGGAGGCCTCAGTGTTCTCTGACTTCATCGAAGAGACTGCAGTGGATGCCCTGCACTGAGCTCCGGATAGGATCACTCTCCTGCCAGCTTTTTACTTTTACTTTCTGGCTGGTGATTCGAGGATAGAACACTACAGTGTAAAAGTGTTTACCTTGGCCAGGCACAGTGGCTCACGTTTGTAATCCCAGCATTTTGGGAGACTGAGGCGGGTGGAACACTTGAGGTCAGGAATTCGAGATCAGCCTGGCCAACATGGTGAAACCCCGTCTCTACTAAAAATACACAAGATTAGCCTGGGTGTGGTGGCATGCACCTGTAGTCCCAGCTACTTGGGAGGCTGAGGTGGGAGAATACCTTGAACCCAGGAGAAAGAGGTTGCAGTGGGTCAAGATCATGCCACTGCACTCCAGCCTGGGCAAAAGAAACCCTGTCTCAAAAAAAAAAGTGCTGTACCTCTAGGTATTTTCTGACTAGTCATGACATCTGTGCAACACCAATATTTTCCTGCTTTCAGGGTACCTTAACCATGAACAGTACCTAAAGTTAATTTAAACACACACATTATCACTACCACTACTACCTCCACTGCCTAATCAAAAATCCAGCATTCATGGAGCAGAAATGAAAATGAAGGAATCTATGAAGCTGTGCCGTTAGGAAATAAAAGGAAGTGTCTGGGCACATGGGCTCATGCCTGTAATTCCAGCACTTTGGGAGGCCGAGGCGGGTGGATCACTTGAGTCCAGGTGTTCAAGATCAGCCTGGGCAACACGGCAAAACCCAGTCTCTAGAAAATATAGAAAAATTAGTCGGGCATGGCATGCATCTTTGGTCCCAGCTACTTGTGGGGTGAGGTGCTAGGATCGCTTGAGCCTGGGAAGCGGAGGTTGCAGTGAGCCAAGACTGCCCCACTGTACTCCAGCCTGGGTGACAGAACGACCCTGTTTCAATAAAAATAAGAAAAGAAAAAGAAACAAGAAACAAAAGGAAGCACTATTCTTACTCCTCTGTAGCCAAGTCTATGTCTTTCAGAACCTTGTTTATCCAGATATAAAATACAGTTCATGTTACTTACAGTTAATTACTGCAAAGAACTGGAATGAATTTTTACCAGTTACTTTTAATAATAACAACAAAAGAACAACTATAACCAATGATAAGCATATGCATATTCCATGACTAAACTGCAATCAACCCATCTGGGGTTAATGTTGTGTTAACAAAATATAGTGTAAAGAAAAGGACCATCAAAGCTAAGGGTCTACGCAAGCGTTTTAAGGGGATTTAACTTTTTCTGACTTTTTATATTACATTTGAATATTGTTCTTTCTTTTTTCAGCAGTATTATTCCTGAAGACCCAAACTTTAAGAAAATTGTAAGGAGGATGTAAGTGATTTGAGTCCTTCATTTGTGTTAAATGAGAAGTTGGGACTGTTTCTTCCCACTGAAATGGGATATCATGCCAATCGCTTTGGAAAATGAACGATAAAACGTATTACATTTTGTGAGATTACCTTTTTCTTCCCTTATGAAATCTTCCGTATTTAACATAAGATGACAGAAAGGTAAAACAAGAGAACAAGGATTTTGTACAAGTTTTGTTTAACTGTATTTTACTAAGAAGTTGTTGCAAAGATTTTCTCTATGTGATTTTATTTATTTTATTTATTTTTTAGAGACAGAGTCTCTCTGTCTCACCCAGGCTGGAGTACAGTGGTACAATTATAGCTCACGGCATCCTTGAATTCCCGGGCTTAAGAGATCCTCTTGCTTCAGCCTCCTCCCAAGTAGCTGGGACTATAGGTACGCCCTACCACACCTGGCTTCTATGTGATTTTAAATGTCCTATTACTGTCATTTAAAGAGTTTGTTTTAAAATATGATATTGGTCTTACTGGCCCTGTATCTGATTCTGCAAGGCAATACTATTTGAATTTAATTATCTAGATTGCAATGGAACCTTTTATGACTACAAAATTATGAGTTTTCTGTGTTTATATTTTCTTAAACAATAAGACATTCCAAGTCTGCAGCATAATAAACTATTTTGATGTGCTCTTAAAAACCATGAGAACACACGGATATACCTTTTCAACCAGGGTGCAATTTATGTAACTAGCAAGAAGTTAACATTACCAAGTCCATTCCAACTTACTCAGCCTCAGGGTATGTAACTGAACACTCAGAAAATCCATGCTAGCTCAAGGCATTTAGTTGCATGAGAAAATATACTTTGAATACAGTGCAGTATTTATGAATAAGATTTTCTGTGAATGTTTTCAGATGGAGAATATGATTCTAAGTGGTCTGAAGTATAACTTTTCTCTGATAATTCCTGAATAAACGACTGCAGTTCTGGTAACATGGCAAGCAGAAGATAGCACCTCCCTCACGGGCTTACCTATAAGAAAAGTTCCATAATAGCAGAATGATAAGGTCCTTCAGCAAATCCCTGGTATGTGTACACTTTTTTTGTGCATTGAAAACCAAATTATTACCTCCATAATTATGTCTACAGCCTTAGGCATTATGTGTTTTGATTTGCTAGTATACATAAATGTAGTGACACTGTGAGGAACTGGTCATGGAAAATGGGACATGCACAAATACAGTATGATTAAAGAAGTTAATCAAGAATTTATTGGAAGCTACACTAAGAATCAGAGCAAGGCACAACCCACTCTGATATCATACTTGATATCATCTTTATGGTCCATAATTTTCCTGTAAGAGAAACTTGCCTCCCCATTTTCTTTACAGCCCTTCAAAAGCAGATCATCTGATTTTGACAACTATTTTGCAGCTGAGGGCTAATTACTCTTTGAGAGACATAACGTAAATGGGTACTCAATAGAAGCAGATGAAGTGAGATTTAATCCTTCAGAAGCCCAAGAGAATATTAGGAGAGTGGAGCTCAATTCTGAATAGACACTATATTTTTCTTTGGTTCTTTGTCCTTTAATCAAATCAATGGAAATGAAGCTGAAGTGCCTCTCAGAGCAGGGCTGGCAGGAGTCCTTCCACAGGGCTCCATGGTGCTGCTTCTCTCTCTGGAATGATGCCATTGTCATGGTGCTTACAACAATGGAAAATTCATACTTTAGCTACAAAAAAGCAGATGGTTTCAAGTCCAATGTAGGGCCATCTAAAAATGCCTCAGTCTGTATTTTGGGGCTCAGGAACAACTGCATTTTGGAGCTACTGTTTTGCAGAGAAATTAGTTTCAGGCGGAATAGCTGTGTGCTAACCAACCATTTCTTTCTGAGACTGTCACTGGTTAGGATGTAATTAACTCACAAAGACTTAGTTTTTTTCCTCTCTCTACAGTTAAGCTGTTTGATTTGAGCTCCCTGTGCCTGTGGATAGGATAGGGCCTAAGTATCACAAAGGAGAAGTTAAAAAAAACATATATATATATATAATATATATTTACATATTTTATATATTTGTAAATATATTATATATATATATATTATTTTAAACTGACAAGTCCAAATAATAAGGGTATCTGGATAGTTATAAATGGACATTTGATGGCTCAAATAAGATTCCTGAAGCTAGGAATAGAAAACAGCCAGGTCTTCAACCAAAAGTGAAAATCAAACCCCCTCTGCCTTCTCCTACAATGATGCTAGCTTGGTACCCCTTAACCACCCCCTGACCAAGCACACAGGGCTTGACAGGCGTGTGTGGGGCAGTGGGACAAAGTGTTGATATCAGAGGCAGATCAGGAATGCCGATGCAGTCGGTTTTAGGAGAATGAGGAAAAGGAGGGGACTAGAGATAACTGCCAAGACCTGTGGCTGTTGACCATCCCAGGTGCCCACTCTGAGGGTGGCTGAACACACCGTTGCCTGCACTGCACCGGGCCAGCTGCTCTGGCACATTCTCACACTTCCTCTATCAACCCTGCAAAGCTGTTCCCATTCCAGAGTGCGCCCTGGCACTTCCGAAGCAACTGCTCATCTCCATAGGTAGGGCTGCCTAAATCTTTGACATAACTTCTCGTTCACAGTCATTCTTTTTTGATCAAATGAAAGAAACAAACTCTGTATTCCCTGTCTTGTTTGAACAATGGAAAGCATGTGTGCTATGATCTCAAAAAAAAATCTTCTCTATGGTAGAGCAATATAAGAGCCTGTATTTGGAGATAAAACAATCTCGATGTGGCTGGGCACCGTGGCTCACGCCTGTAATCCCAGCACTTTGGGAGGCCGAGGCAGGAGGATCACTTGAGGTCAGGAGTTGGAGACCAGCCTGGCCGACATGGTGAAACCCCGCCTGTACTAAAACCACAAAAATTAGCCAGGCATGGTGGCACACGCCTGTAGTCCCAGCTACTCAGGAGGACAAGGCAGGAGAATCACATGAACCCAGGAGGTGGAGGTTGCAGTGAGCCAAGGTTGCCCCACTTGCACTCCAGCCTGGGCAACAAAGCAAGATTCCATTTCAAAAAAAATCACAAAGTAGAAAAAACAATCTCTATGTGGCAGGAAACAGTTCTGCTTCTCAAAGCTCTGTCATCCTCTACTCTCTCTTCCTGTTTCTTCTCATCCTACTTTTTACTTCTCTCTGCCTGTGTCTATGGAAGAGGCCACAGGAGAGAATGGAGAGAAGTTCTCTCTTCCCCAGGCTGCATTTACTTTTTGATTCTAGTTCAATTTAAGAGCGACTCCTTGTTTGCCATTGATATAGTTTGGTTATTTGTCCCTACTCAAATCTTATATTGAATTGTAATCCTGGTGGGGGGTGTCTGGATCATGGGGGTAGATTTCTCATGAATGGTTTAGCACCATCCCTAATGGCTCGGTGCTGTCCTCCTGACAGTTCATTCTCACAAGATCTGGTTGTTTCAAAGTGTGTAGCACCTCCCCCTCCCTCTCAGTCCTGCTTCTGCCATATAAGATGCCTGTTCCTGCTTCACCTTCACCCAAGAGTAAAAGGTCCTTCAGGCCTCCCCAGAAGCCAACACCATGCTTCCTGTGTAGCCTGCAGAACCATGAGCCAATTAAACCTCTTTTCTTTATAAATTAACCAGTCTCAGGTATTTCCTTACAGCAATCCAAGAACAGCCTAACCCAGCCATCTAGTATGTCAACATTTAAAAGTGAGTTAGTTTATGATCATCAACAGGGGCAGACCCTTTTCTTCAGAGAACAGTGACAAATTGACTGCAGGGCTGAATCCGTAACAGGATCTGGATTAGATCTATTTTCACCTTGCCTGCCGTTACCAGGAAAGTAGCCTGCATGTCTCACAGGCCCCACCACAGTCAGCTGCACTAGAAGGGCTCTCTCAGGTCCATCTCCCCCTGCCTCCCCACAAGAGAAGGCAGCCTTCATGAGAGAAGTCATCCTCCACACACAGCTTCCCAGGCAGGAATTCTGGCTAACAGCACAGACCACAAGGACCGAGACCTTTCCAAGGAAGGGTTTGAGACAAGAGCTTTGAAGATTGGAAGATAGAACCACCAGAATAAAGAAAGGATGCATGAGCATCAGCAAAGATAAACAGAAGAAAAGGCAGGATATTTTGCTAAAAGGAAATGAAGAAAACAAATAGTAACACAAGCACACACACAAAAAGAAGGGCGTTTAGATAACATCAGTTCAAACAATGGCTACTCTGTGCAGTTAGTCCTTTTCCCTTTCAGAAAAACAGAAAAAAAAGAAGACGAAAATGGGGAGAGAGCAGCAAAGAGAAAAGGAATAGTGACTGATACACAGACAAGATACTATACTTGCAGCTCAATTCTATATGTTTAATATTATTAATATTATTAGAAACTCTATGTTCTGATTTATTTCAAATCAACTGCTCAGTGTATTCTGGCACGAAAAGAGTAGATTTATCTTTCAAGCTTGAGCCCCAAAAGAGATATCCAACAGGAGCCTCATAATTTTTGAAGGAAGGCTACTGCTCGGTGACCTGATACCACTCTTCATTTCCAGAAATTCATTTAAAATCCAAATTAGTTTTGGCTAATTAGCCTTTCAAAACGACCTGTTTTTGGTTAAAATACAGTGGGATAGTAAATATTTTTAAGGACTCACAGGTTTGGGAGGGATCTGAGACTGCTTCTTGCCAGAAAGCACGTAATTTTCCAAAGAAAGTGGTTTCTTCTTTTCTGGAAGATCTCTAAGAATGGAGTATTAAAACCATCCATCTCTAAGCATGGAAATATTTTATATCCTGATGGTCCACAATTTCTTTGTTACACTCAATTAAGAATTTTGTGTTACTTATACCCATGTGCTCTGTTCATTCTGCATCTTCCTAATTGATATGGTGGAAAAGCCACAGACTTAGAGTCAATGACCTGGGCCTAACTACTTCCTCACCCTGTATGGTTGTTCCTGTCATTGTGCCTTTTTTTTTTTTTTTTTTGAGACAGGGTCTTACTCTGTCACCCAGGCTGCAGTGCAGTGGCATGATCTCGGCTCACTGCAACCTCCACCTCCTGGGTTCAAGAGATTCTCGTGCCTGAGCCTCCTGAGTAGCTGGGATTACAGGCATGCACCACCACACACGGCTCATTATTTTCTATTTTTAGTGGAAATGGGGTTTCACCATGCTGGCCAGGCTGGTCTTGAACTCCTGACCTCAAGTGATCGCCCGCCTTGGCCTCCTCAAGTGCTGGGATTACAGGTGTAAGCCACCGTGCCCGGCTGTGCCCATTTTACAGAGGAAGAAACTGAGGCCGAGAGGTTTGGTAACTTGCCCAAGGTTACTTAGTAATGGTGAAAGCTGGTTTTTAAAGACATGTATACCTGATTCCAACAGCCATTTTATCAACACCAAGACACGCAAAACACCCACCCTGCTCCTGGTGGATTTTGATTATGTCCTCAGCAAACCAAAATGCTTCACTCAAAAGCCAATGTTTTAGTACAGACTGTGAATAAAAATGACAGTTCTTATTTTTTCTTTCTTTCTTTCTTTTTTTTTTTTTTTTTGAGATGTAGTCTTGCTCTGTCGCCCAGGCTGGAGTGCAGTGAGAGGCATGATCTAGGCTCACTGCAACCTCCACCTCCTGGGTTCAAGCAATTCTCCTGCCTCAGCCTCCCAAGTAGCTGGGATTACAGGTGCACACCACCACGTCTGGCTAATTTTTGAATTTTTAGTAGAGACAGAGTTTCACCATGTTGGCCAGGCTGCTCACGAACTCCTGACCTCAAGTGATCCACCCGCCTCCCAAAGTGCTGGGATTACAGGCATGAGCCACCGTGCCTAGCCAAAAAATGACAATTCTTTAGCGAGTTTCCCTGATTATAATTGTTAAATCACACATCATTCTCACAGAAGTGATCTGTGGACAGCTATCCTGGATAAAGTTTAAATAACCTAGACCGATGCTGTTAAAGATGGCTTTCCACAACTGACATTTTAAAAAGTGAACTCAGTCCAAGAAGTTAAAAAAAAAAAAAGTCTACCTGGATTTATTCTATCTCTAATCAAAACAATATTTCTCACATATGAAAGTAGAGGGGTTGGAGCTGTATCTTCCAGACATTTGGCAGTTCATTTTCTCTTGTGCCTGTGACTAAAACCAGACTTGCAAATTTAAAATATGCCTATCTTTTTTCAGAAATATTCAAACAAAAAGTGTCTACAAATCTACGCATACACTGCTTAGAGCAACTTGGATGAAGAACTGGGGAGAATCCTGAGATCCATTTATTTTCCTAATAACAAATAATACAAGATTCTTTCCAAACTGGTTTGGGAGAGAGATCAAACGTTTAGTTATACCTCTTGATAACAGTTAGTTGGCAGATAGTAACTGCCTTGTAGATTCTACCTAAAAGAATAGCCATCAAAAATAAAAATACAAAACTCAAAAATTTATGGGGGAAAATTCACTTGTTCTCAACCATATTTTTATTAATAGGAAAATACAACATTAAACAGAATTCTGAAAGGAAAAGGAGGAGAAGATGTATTTGTCAACTGAAATTCATAGTCCAGTGGCATTTTAGCAGGTCTGGTATTCTGCTTTTTGCTCTCCCACTACTTACTTGTGAGGCCTTGTTCACATAATTTTAACTCACTTGTAAATGGAATTACCAAGGACATCTGGTTAAACACCCAGAAAACATGACATAGTCAGAACCCAATACCAAATCTGATTTCACGGTTACCCTGAAAATCCACAGGATCCCCCATCCATTCCCAGCCTCTTAATCCAACCAAGTTTAGAGATTATTGTCAATCATCAACCATTCTGGGGAGGCAAGTCCATTTGATCAATGCAATGGATCAAAAGACGAGTTATTTCAAACATCCACTCTGTGTACCTAACAATCGCCTCATTAACTTATTTATGCCAACAAAAACCCTTCTGGTGTCATTTCCAATTTCAATGGGATTTTAAAAGGAAGGTAAACTCTAATTTAGAACCCATGCGCCCAACGCCGTGCTAGGCACCTTCACATAGCGATACAGGAGTTAAGAAGAAATTACTTAGGCAGATAGGGTACAGAAGTCCTCAGTAAGGTTTTCCTTTTAATGAAAAGCAGCTCCAAATCATTTTCTAACAAAGAGCAGCCTGTAAAGTCCAGCTGCAGACACAGACAGGCAAGCTGGGAGCTTGCACGCGTGAATGCCAGAAGGAAAGAACTACCTGGGACTAGGCATATTCAAAATGGTGGCTCCATCTTCCGTTCTCTGCCAACCACATGTGTAGTAAGAAGGAGACAAGATGGCGCTGGCCAAGGGGAAAGTTTATTTGCATAATAACATTAGGGTGGGGCGACCAGCCTTCCCCACGGCTATGTAAACGTCACACCTGACTGAACCAATCTGTGAGCCCTACTTAAATCAGACACTGCCTCCTCAAGCCGGACTACAAAGTCCGGCGCATCCACTACCGTTTGCTCTTTTCCTCTCGGAAGTCCCCTCTCTTACTAGAGAGAGAGCTGTTTTCCTTTCTTTTTTTCTCTTTATTCTGCCCATTAAACCTCCACTCCTAAACTCCTCGCGTGTGTTCGTGTCCTAAATTTTCTTGGTGCAAGACGACGAACCCCAGGTATTTACCCCACACAATGTAGCTGCTTCAATAGTGCTTTTATTTAAAGTCAAACATAAACTGCTATATTGCGACCTGACAGGTCTATTCTTATAGGCTGTGCGAGGATTAATAAAGATAGTGGACTGCTAGTGCTCTATCAATGGCAAAATTAAATAAATGTTAAATATTATATTTCAGGTCACATGGAGGTTCAATTCCATACATGTCTCACCAAGGCTCCCTCCCTCAGCTCTAAGCTTATAGTCTATGGTCTAAAGAGCCTCAAGGATGGTTCGATAACAGCAATGATATCAAAGTCCAAAGAATTGTCTTGGATGTTAAACTGGAGGTACTAAGGTGGTAAAGAATTGTAAGGAAGGCCGGGCGCAGTGGCTCACGCCTGTAATCCCAGCACTTTGGGAGGCTGAGGCGGGTGGATCACAAGGTCAGGAGTTAAAGACCGGCCTGAGCAACATGGTGAAACTCCATCTCTACTAAAAATAAAAAAATTAGATGGGGGTGGTGGCGGGTGCCTGTAATCCCAGCTACTCAGGAGGCTGAGGCAGGGGAATCGTCCGAAACTGGGAGGCAGAAGTTGCAGTGAGCCAAGACAGCGCCATTGCACTCCAGCCTGGGCGACAGGGCGAGACTGTCTCAAAACAAAAACCAAACCAAAACAAACAAACAAAGAATTGGAAGGAAAACTTAGCCAAAGGGCTAGATCTTTATTGGTTGTTACTTATGCAGGGAGAGGTAGCTAAGAGAACATGGGACTTTAGGGCCAGAGACCTGGGTGTACAGCATGGGCTTTTTCAAAGTGCTGAAGGTCTGATTTTAGACAAATCACATATCCTTCTTAGTGACCAATTTCCTTTTCTTTTTCCATTTTATTATACAAAAGTAGAGAGAATAATGAACCCCAACTTACTCATCACCGGGCTTCAACAATGATTAACTCATAGCCAAACAGTTCATCTGTCACCCAGCCTCCATTCCTGGATTGTTGATGCATTGGTTATCTATTACTGCGTAACAAATTATCCCAAAACTTAGTGGCTTAGAACAAGCATTTATTATCTCACACTTCCTGTGCGTCAGGAATTTGGAAGCAGCTGGGTGGCTCTGGCTCAGAGTCTCTCACAAAGCTATAGTCAGGATGTAGGCAGGAACTGCAGTCATTCAAAGGCTTAGAGCTAAGGCTAAAGAAGGGAATGGCAATAGGTCCCTAAGCCAAAACTGGCCTACAGCCTGTTCAGTAAACAAAGTTTACTGGAACACAGCCACGCTCTTTCATTTACGTATGTCTAAGACTGCTTTTGCATTACAGCAGCAGAACTATTAGCTGTGATAGAGACTGGATGGCCCACGTGCCTAAAGTATTTATTATCTGGCCCTTTACAGAAAAAGTTTGCCAACTCCTAGCCCAGAGAATCTGTTTCCAAGATCACTTGCTCCCATGGTTGTTGGCAATAAGCCATGTTCCTAGTCCTGTAGGCTTCTACACTGGCTGGCTGAGTGTCCTCACAACATGGCAGCTAGCTTCGCAAGAGGAAGAGTGATTCAAGAGGGAGAAGGCAGAAGACATCATGTTGTTTAATGACCTGGCCTCAGAAGAAACATAACGTCATTTCTACAGTATTCTACTGATAACACAGAAAAATCAAGATACAAAGTGGGAGAGGACTCCACAAGGGCATAAATACTAGGCAGCAGGGATCACTGTAGAACATCGTAGAAGCTGACAACAACAGCTGGAGATCCATTCCTTAATCTGTAAAGTCAGGATTCCTAACAAGATCATTTCTATAGAATTTTTCAACTCTAACATTGGACAATTATATGATGCAGAGAACTTCTGATATATTTTTGTGTTTCAATCATAGATGTATTCAATTAGTATTTGTTGCATTTTTTTTTTTTTTTGAGATGGAGTCTTGCTCTGTTGCCCAGGCTGGAGTGTGATCTTGGCTCAATGCAACCTCTGCC
Source organism: Pan troglodytes (assembly GCF_028858775.2). NCBI lineage: Eukaryota > Metazoa > Chordata > Mammalia > Primates > Hominidae > Pan > Pan troglodytes. Next base: position 47,415,302 of record NC_086015.1, read on the forward strand.
TCCCGGGTTCAAGCAATTCTCCTGCCTCAGCCTCCTCAGTAGCTGGGACTACAGCTGTGCACCACCATGGCTGGCTAATTCTTTGTATTTTTGTAGAGATGGGGTTTCACCATGTTGGCCAGGCTGGTCTTGAACTCCTGACCTCAAACAATCCACCCACCTCGGCCTCCCAAAGTGCTGGGATGACAGGCGTGAGCTACTGCACCCAGCTGTTGCTGAATTTTAATATCTGTATTTTCATTTTGAGTTACATATGGGTTCACTATATTACTATTTATGTTCTCATAAGCATTATTTCTTTATGAAGTGATTATTTTCCTTTAGGTAGTATTTAAAAGAGTTCTTAAATCCAAACATTTCTTGTTTTCTACATTCTATTCTTAAGAGAAAGAAACAAATGAGCAAACATGTTGTTCTTAGGGCTTTACTTTAAAAGTCTAAATTTCCTAGCCTATCAATCACTAATATATTTCAGCCCAGTTTCTCTATGTTTATTACATAATATAATATTCAGTCATATTCTTGAGATCCTATAGCATTGGAAATCAAGTAAAAAATATGCTGGGCACAGTGTCTCATGCCAGTAATCCCAACACTTTGAGAGGCTGAGGAGGGTGGATTGCTTGAGCCCAGGAGTTTGAGACCAGCCTGGGCAACATGGTGAAACCCTGTCTCTACAAAAAATACAAAAATTAGCCCTTCATGGTGGCGCACACCTGTAGTCCCAGATACTCGGGAGGCTGAGGTGTGAGGATAGCTTGAGCCCAGGAGGTGCAGGTTGCAGGTTGCAGTGAGCTGTGAACATGCTACTGTACTCCAGCCTGGGCAACAGAGCCAGACCCTGTCTCAAAAAAGAAAAAGAAAAACAAAAACAAAAAGCAAAAGCAACGGAAAAAGACAAAGAAAAAGAAAAGGAAAAAGAAAGGAAAGGAAAGGAATACTGTTTGTTACAGTAAACAAAAAATTTCCTATTTTAGCAGTTTACTAGTAATTAAAAACAAAGTTGTTTTTTTAAGTGTGGTTTCCTACACTTTTGGTGTAGGAAAGTATATTAAATATTTAATAATGGTTTCCTGAATCTAATACCCAACTATAACACACAGAGGATAATTTCAAAGTCAAAGGATTAGCACTTAATAGTTGAAAAAAGGCACAAAGGGATGGGGCTTTGACCTTAATGATGTTCACTTAATTAATGACTATTTCATTCAACGATTATAAATCTACATTTCTGGAGTAATCCTGCTTCCAAAAAGCTTCTTGTCTGGTAGTCATAGACCAGTATCTTTAAATTCGATGATGCCAACAGTATAATCTTTTAAAAAGAATTGGCCAGGGGCCAAGCACGGTGGCTCACACCTGTAATCCCAGCAGTTTGGGAGGCCAAAATGGATGCATCACTTGAGGTCAAGAGTTTGAGACCAGCGTGGCCAACATGGCGAAACCCTGTCTCTACTAAAAATACAAAAATTAGCTGGGCATGGAGGCACACACCTGTAGTCCCAGCTACTCGGGAGGCTGAGGTGGGAGAATTGCTTGAACCCAGGAGGTGGAAGTTGCAGGGAACCCAGATTGCGCCACCACACTCCAGGGTAGATGACAGAGCAAGACTGTCTCAAGAAAAGAACTGGCCAGGGCTGGGAGCGGTGGCTCACACTTGTAATCCCAGCACTTTGGAAGGCCAATGTGGGTGAATTGCTTGAGCTCAGAAGATCTAGACCAGCCTGGGGAACATGGTGAAACTTTGTTTCTACAAAAAATAAAAATAATAATTAGCTGGGCATGGTGGTGCACACCTATAGTCCTAGCTACTCGGGGGACTGAGGCAGGAAGATCATTTGAGCCTGGGAGGTCGAGGCTGCAGTGAGCATGCATTCCACTGCATTCCAGCCTGGGTGACAAAGTGACATCCTGTCTCAAAAAATAAAGAAAAGAAAAGAACTGGGCATGGTGGCTCATACCTGTAATCCCAGCACTTTAGGAGGCCCAGGTGGGCAGATCACTTGAGCCCAGGAGTTCGAAACCAGCCTGGGCAACATGGCAAGACCCTGTCTCTACTATAAATATACAGAAAAATACAAAATATTAGCCAGGTGTGGTGGCTAACACTGGTAGTTCCAGCTACTTGGTAGGCTGAGGAAGCAGGATTGTTTGAGCCTGGAAGGTCAAGGCTGTAGTGAGCTGTGATCGTGCCACTGCACTCCAGCCTGAGTGACAAGAGTAAGACCATGTCTCCAAAAAAAAAAGTTTTTTATTGTGATAAAATACGTGTAACATAAAATCTCTACCTCCCTCTTCATAACTTTTTCATCTAACAGTATAATCTTTTAATTTCCTAAAATATTTAATAAAAAGTAAATAAATGGATACATAAGCCAATCCTAGGCATTTACCTGCAAAAGAAGAGCTGCTCTCCCATATGTTGACCATCATGGCAATGCAATTATTAATCTAATACAGAATATGAGATTGGAACTCTAACTTTAAAAAAGAATACATCTTTTTTGTTGTTGTTGCTATTGTTGTTTTTTGAGATGGAGTCTCGCTCTGTCGCCCAGGCTGGAGTGCAGTGGTGAGATCTCAGCTCATTGCAACCTCTGCCTCACGGGTTCAAGCGACTCTCCTGCCTCAGACTCCTGAGTAGCTGGGATTACAGGTGCGTGCCACCATGTCTGGCTAATTTTTGTATTTTCAGTAGAGACGGGGTTTCACCATGTTGGTCAGGCTGGTCTCAAACTCCTGACCTTGTGGTCCGCCTGCCTCAGCCTCCCAAAGTGCTGGGATTACAGGTGTTAGCCACCGCGCCCACCCTTTTTTGTTGTTTTTAAATATAGTTTTAAGCATTCTGAAATCTCTAGAATTTATTATGAGGCAAGTTTTTTCTTTACCAATGCAAATACATTTGAATGACATCTGTGAAAATGGTCCCAAGCACACAGCCATCACTTCTACAGCATAGTGGCCCCAAGGCCTTTCTCTGTGGAATGGACCTGTGCCTCCAGGCCCCCTCTTACCACATTGCTTCCAATCTATCAATGGGGTGACTTGAAAAATGGTAAATTTTATTCCATTTCACAGCCTATTCAGTAGTTTTCATAAGAAAAAATAAATATGCCTATGATTTGGCCATGTTTCTCACATCTACAGGGAATATTAAGATATATAAATTTTACAGTTTGCTTAGAAAACCAATGAGATAAGTAGTCACTTACATACATTGTTTACTGAGGAAGACAACGATCAGAAGAGCTGTAGTTTTATTTTACTGTCTGGATGCCTCTGTGCACTTTAAAGAAATTTTTCTCTAGTGAAAACATAAAATACAGGAGGAAAAAGTCTACCCATCAGTGATAAAAGGAGGATTGCTCCAGAGCCTGAATTAGTTTTCTAGCTAACAAGTACAAGTGCAAAGTACAAACTATTTTAGAATTCTTTCTTGCGTGATTTGGGGTTATTTTACAATCTTGGGGAGCTACTCTTGTTACTGATGTCAATCACAGTCAGATTTTTTTTGGAAAAAAAAAAAAGGATTTGAGCTTTATCAAGGCAAGGTTTGTGGTCCTTCTAAAGTGTCCACATACAATTCTTCAGAATGCATTCTCTTCCCCAGTGATCCCAGAAAGGCACATGACCTGTTTCCATTTCTGCCAGAGTATCTATTTTAAGACTCTTCTTTTTTTGTCCAAGGACATCATTTGTCCTTATTTATTTAATATATTGGCTTGTGAATTACATGTGAGTCAACAAACTCAGTTTGATTAAGTGGATATTTATTCAGAGTCTATTGGGCACCAGGCCCTATGCTGGGTGAGGGGACTCAGCAGTGAGTGAGTCATCACCTGGCCCTCGGGGACCTCACAGCTCACAAGGGAGACTGAAACAGAACAAACTATAGTGGGGCAAATGAACAGAAATGGGCACCAGGCTCCTGTTACACAATGGGAAGAAGGCTTTCTCCAGGAGGTGGGGTCTGTGAAGCTGACTGCAGAGGGCAGGTATACTGGTGGTCAGAGTTACAAAGTAGGAGTGCTTGGGAATCTTGCTAGACCCAAAAGGTGCAAAGGAGCCAGTATTTATTTGTGCATTAATCATCTTTAAAGGAGGTTATCATTTTATCAATTGGAGAGAAATTTACTGTGCAAAAAATTACCTGCAAATGGCTAACAGACCCTACCGTGGAGAGCTGTTCTGAAGAGACACTGGCACATGCAAAAGGTTTAGAACAGTGCCTGGCTCATGTTCTCACACACTACATGTCAGCTGTTACTACCTCATTGTTTTTACAGCCCAGCTGTGTTAGGTCATGAAAATAGGTGGGATTGCCACAAAGGTAGAATTCTGACTCTGCAGGCAAATCTGATGTTACGGTACCATTTTATCCTAGAATTCCTTGCTGGGTTCCCCAGCAAATGCATGAGGTGGTCCTCCTCCTCCCTCATCATCCTCATTCCCCCAACACACTGCTCCATAATGGGTCTTACTCACATTGCCTCATTCCAGCCTCATTCTGACTTTGCCCCATTTGAGTGTTGGGGGGACTCTAATACAGGAAGGTCAAGTCACTTCTCTGCAGCTACACAGGGCTGAAACCTCCTTTGCAAAAATCATTAACAGTGAGAAAGTTATGACACTGAAAGGGATCTGATCTAACCAACTCCATCTTGCTTCCAACCTCTAAGCTAGCTGCCCTTGCTCATTCCTAGGCAAAGGCCGAACTAACTTTGGAAGAAACTTAGTTTATAGTTTAACTTTGAAACAAAGATGATTAACAGTCCTTTCCTGAAACAAACTCCTTTCTTGCCTGGGAGCCAGACCACCTTTATAAAACTAACAAATTAGCCACAAGACTTGCAACTTCCCCAGTTACTCCTGCAGATAACATGTAGAATCTAAGATCGGTCTTTTAAGATGTCTTTTCCAGTTTTTGCATTTCTGAGGACTGATGGCTCCACCAGATTCACCAACCAGTCCTGTGGCCCTCACCCAGGAACTGACTCAGCTGAAGAAGACAGCTTTGACTCACTGTGATTTCACCTCTGATCCAATTAGTCGGTACTCCCCATTCCCTGGCCCCCTACCCACCAAACTATCCTTGAAAAACTCTAGTCTGAATTTTTGGGGAGACTGATTTGAGTAATAATAAAACTGCTCTCATGTTCAACCTGCTCTGCATGAATTAAACTAGTTCTCTAGTGCAATTCTCCTGTCTTGATAAATTGGCTCTATCTGGGCAGCGGGCGAAATGAACCCTTTGGGTGGTGACAGGGCTGGAAGACAAACCTTCCAGTGAAAGAAGAAAGGGAGAGGCAGGCTCAGACAGGCCACCCAAATGATAGATATACCATAAACTTTGGTACTTTTTACTGGGCCTAGACCTGACTTGGGGCCCCAGGAAGTAGACCACCCCTTCCTAAGGACTGTGGCTATTGGCTTTGTTAGAGGCTAATTCTGTATTTGGATTTAACATTTCATTCTGAACTAGATGTTGGCAGATTAATATGTGATTACCTATTCAACAGTCAAATACTTTAGCACCTTAATTCTAGGCTGTAAAATTTTACAGTTTCCATTAAAAATGCTTATGTATTTACTGTAACTTTTTTTTTTTTTTTTTTTTTTAAATAGAGATGAGGTCTTGCCATGTTGCCCAGGCTGGTCTCAAGCTATCTGTCTGCCTTGGTCTCCTAAAGTGCTAGGATTACAGACATGAGCCACTGTGCCCAGCCTCTATTTACCTTAACTTGAGAGCACAAATGGAGCGGGGGGAAGAAGTTCAGAAGTTCTTATGAAATGTTGAAAAAAACCTATTAAATTAGGTTAACATTTAACCTAATTTAACACTGAATACTTAAATATAAACCAAAAATAAAATCCTAAGCTGCTCAACTAACAGAACGGACCCCCTCCCCTGGGCCAAAGGGACCTCAGAGAAACCTGGAAAGCTGAATTCTCAGCCATGACAGGGAGGCTGGCAGGCCTCATTATACATTCTCCCTTTTGGAGTTTAGGTACAAATGACCACCACCAGCATTAACATTAAAATAGAGATCATTAGACTGTCAAAACAGACCCTTTGTGGCAGTAAGATAACAAATTGCAACCTGGCTGCAGTACAGCATCACATGACAGATAGCAGACCCCAAAGGAAATCAAATATTTTACCCCACAATATATTTCTTTGACGTATTTTGAAATGGTTCCACAATACTATCTCTTGTGGGGGAAATCTGCGTCTGTAGAGAATATCCATTAATACAGCCAGTCCTTTCCTGGATCTAGGAGAGATGAACCAAGAGTCTGATACCTCTTAAGGTCTGAAGAAACATTTACCATGTATCCCCTCTGAAGGGTGCTACCATCTACCCAACAAGAACCTTGGCTTCCACAAACCCCTTTATCTTAACTCAGGCATTTCCTTCTACTGCCTCCAGGTCTTTAGACAAAGCTTGACTCTTTCAACCAATTGCCAATTTGAATCCACCTATGACCTGTAAGCCCATCCCTCCCCCGCCTCCACACCTTTCACATCGCATCAATGTATACCTCACATGTATTTATGTCTTTCTCTGTAACTTCTGTCTCGCTAAAATGCATAATGAAGCCAAACTGTAACCTGACTGCCTTGGGCACTTTCTCAGGACCTCGAGACTGTTCTCTGGGACTATGGTCACTCATATTGGCTTAGAATAAACCTCTTTAAATATCTTACAGAGTTTGGTTTTTCCATTAACATAACTTAATTTAAATACACTTAACTCTAAAAAACAAAGACATTATTTGATAAGGCCTGGCCCAGTTGGCCTGTCTAGTTAAGGGTCCTACACCTAATTTGAGGCCCCTGAGAGCTATAATTAGTAGTGTCTCCTTAAAGTCCTTCTCTTGTTCATTTAACTGATTCCTGAGGCTGTTTTCTTTCTCAAAGGCTCTAGGCAGCCAGCCCTGCTCCCTGGCTTCTGTGTGTGTTCTGGGCTCCCAGGAGGGCTGACTGCCCAGAAGCAGGTTAAGTGGATGTTGTCCTTGTGCTCCAGGCCACGGAGTTATCAAATGGTTCCTGCATTAGAATCCTTTCTATTTTTAATTGGATCTTAAAATGACTGAGAGATGAATAAATCAATTTGAAGAGAAATAAAAGGGCATCACTAGGATGATATTTACTGTCTACAATTCTTTGTAAAGGTTTCAGCCAAACAAAGCCTAATCATTTGAAAATGCCCTATGCAAAGTAAACTATTTTATTTTCCTCAGTTTGCCTCCCACCTTCAAGTATGTCTAATTTGCCTATATATTTAGAAACACACACAGCTTCCTATTTGATACCAAAAAAGATCTGTTTTCAGTACATTTCCTTCCCACATTCATTTCAGCAATCCACCACCACTCCTCCTGTCACAAGCTGAGAAGAATCGCTGAATCCACAGAGCACGTCTCCAAATGGGATCCAAGGACCCTGCATTAGAATCACTTGATGTGCTGGTTTAAAAAGGAGATTTCTTGGGCCTTCCTATAGACTGGGGAATCCAGTCTTTCATTTTATGAAAAAAAAATATATAAAAATAAAAAACTGAGGTGCGAAGAGGCCACCTGACTTGTCCACAGGTGGCACAAGGTGGCCTCAAACTTGCTTGTTCTTGGCACTCACCTGGCCATGCTTGGGAATCTATTTTTGCTGGGGGGTGGGGATTGATAAAAGTGGGGTGGAGACACAGGAGCATTTTTAAAAAAATGTAAGTCCCTGGGCGCCACCTTCGATTTAGGGAAGAAGAATCTTCAGGGCATAGGGTCTAAGTACATGTGTTTTTCACAAGGGTTTACATGTAAAATGCACAACCCTATTTAAGGACTGTCAAATTTCTCAATCATATTTTGCCCATAAAATGAGACTTGAGTTGAAAAGTAGCAATTAAGGTATAAATTAAACATAATAACTATCCATAAGTAATAATTTCTACTGATAAGCTTACTATCAATGTCTGGTCACTTAATAGTGAGACTTCACCCAAATATGTTTTCAATAACTCAATTTCTGATCTGGTCCCACAAACTGACCAGGTTACCTGACAGAAGCTCTCTCTGCTTTTGTTACGTGGGAGGAGCCCAGTGAGTTGAGGCTACTCATAGTTACAAAGCAGATAGTTAAATGTCAGATTAAAGAAAAATGAGAAACCTATTCTCCATCCTAGAAATGGCACTAGTTCAGCAAGTAAACTGAAGTCATGGCCAGTTAATTTTTTGAGTTTCTGAAAAGGAGGTAACCTTTTGTACCTTATAGGACCTCCTGGGCAGTGAGACTAAACAGGAATTGTGATGAAAATGTTTGTCTCTCCTGGTTGGTGGCATAAACTTGGGTGGCCCATGTAGCAGTGTCAACCATGCAGCAAAGCCTTGAGTCAGCAAAAGAGAGTGAGAGGCGGTTGTTACATACGATATCTTTGGTCCAACTTTTACCCTGAACCTTTTTTTTTTTGAGACAGAGTCTCACTCTGTCACTCAGCCTGGAGTGCAGAGGCGTGATCTTGGCTCACTGCAACCTCCACCTTCGAGATTCAAGCGATTCTCGTGCCTCAGCCTCCCGAGTAGCTGGGATTACAGGTGTGTGCCACCATACCCAGCTAATTTTTGTATTTTTAGTAGAGACAGGGTTTCACCATGTTGGCTGGGCTGGTCTCGAACTCCTGACCTCAACTGATCCACCCACCTTGGTCTCCCAAAGTGCTCGGATTACAGGCGTGAGCCACCACACCCAGCCAACCCTGAACCTTTAATTCTCAGATTGATAATTAAAAGAAAAAAATTTAGTGGAGACAGGGAGGGAGAATACTTCTTCTGGGTTTGCAAGGCCCTAAGAGAGCCTGACAACACTCATCATTGCTGTCTGCCCACTTGATGGATCAGAGACATTAGAGCTGCACATGTACAAATTTAAAAATCACCTTCAGGGCAAGCTATGAACGTTCTATTAGAAAGCATTCAATAAGTATACTGAATGGAACCTGTTAGACATCTGTCCCTTCAGAATCACCTTTTCTTACAAGGTGGTTTTAACGAGAGAATCAGATCTATGTCCTCAGGGGAAAAAAATCTCAAAGAGACATAACATCTTTTAGATTTTTCTTCTTCTTTTTAAGTAATACAGGTTGAGCATCCCTAATCTGAAAATCTGAAATACCCCAAAATCCTGAAACTTTGTGAATGCCAAAAAAAAAAAAAAAAAAAAAAAAAGTCATTGAAGCATTTCAGATTTCAGATTTTCCCATTAGGAAGGCTCAGCAGTAAATACAATGCAACTATTCAAAAATCTGAAAAAAAAAATCCAAAATCTAAAACACTTCTGGTCCTAAGCACTTTGGATAAGGGATACTCAACTTGTATGAGAGAGGATTTTGGTCAGTGTTTCATTTCTCAAAGAAGATGAGCATAAATAAATTTGGAATTAGAGCTTTGTCTCACTGTCAGGTAAAGTGTACCTGAAGATATGGGAATCTAAGAGCTAAGATGACTTGAGAGGTCATTTAGCCATATCCATAGTAAACACATATCCATGACACCCTCAATGGCAAATATAACAGTCCTGCATTTGGAGTTTTAGGTAAATGTATTTAGTAACATGAGACATACTAATAATATGTTGAATTTGGTGGTGGTGAGGGAGGTTCATAGGGAATGAGGTATAATTTCATTCTCTCAGAAGAATCCTTTCCTTTTTAGACAAACAAGTAGTAACATGAAATCCTGAGTGATTTTTTCAAAAGATCTTTTTTAAAAAAGCAAATTCATGGAATTTTATGGTATATACAGACCATAAAATTTACTGTATAGATATACCACGAAATCCTGAGTAACATGAAGCATGATTCTTCCTTGACCTGGAGTTAAGATATGTATGCACCAGCCAGGAAGTTGCCTGCCCCCATCTACAAAATGTCACCAGAAATGCAATCAATGGAGAAATCTGATTAACTAAAACTCTTCCAGAGACAAGGCTGTACATTCAGCTTTTTTTCTTACATACCTCATAAAGTTTTTAGATGCTTTATGCCCTCTCACGCATTTTTAAACTGACACCTAAAATCTTTTAGTCATAAATTCAATAGCTGCAAAAATGTAGGCAGTGTGTATGTGCATGCATAAGCATAGACAGATCTTTTTTAAAAAAGCAGGTTACTGGAATTTTATTGTATAGATATACAATAATTTACTTAACCATTCTCCTATTGAGGAATTTAGTTATCTCCAGATTTTTGCTAATAAAAATGTTTCAATGACTAAATTTTGGTACTCTTTTCAGACACAACCATTACCCTAGTAAGGTTTGTTTGGTGTTGGAGAGTAATTGAAATTAAATTCAACTGCAATTCGAGGAAGACTGAACCAATTTACACTTCTGTCAGTTATATATAAAAGAATGTCCATTTCCCAAATCCAGTGAGGACAGGCTATCATGACATAATCCAATAGAACATGCGAAATGTGGTATTTCACTGGTGTTTAAATTTATATTTCTTTAATTTTGAATGAGGTTGAGCATCTCTTCATATGCTTTCCTTTCATTACTGGACTGTCATTTTTTATAGACTTGTGGAAATTATTTTTTGAATTAAAGATATTGACTTTGTTATATACGAAAATATTTTTCCAGTTTGTCCAATTTATCTTTTGAGTTTGCTTATTTTTTGTCATACAGAAGTTTTCATTTTTCATGTATTTTACTTTATCTTTTTTTTTTTTTTTTAATGATTTTTGGGTTTTGTGTCTTGATTAGGAAGGCATTTCTCACTAAAAGATACACCCAGACTTTTAATAGACTTCTTACGGTTTACATTTTTTACATTTAAATCTGTCAACCTTGAATTTGGTGGTGGTGGGGAGGTTCATAAGGAATGAGTTAAAATACAGTATAATAATTTTCCCAAACAGCTGTTTGCCATCAAACTGTGTAACAAATAATCCTTCTTTTTTCCATTGACATAAAATATCACTTTTACCATAAATGAAATCCCCAGTTTTATTTGGGCCCATTTATGGACTCAATGCTCTCTATTCCACTGATTTTTCCATTTCTTCCCTAATTTAAAATGTATTTAATTTTAATAATTGTACTATTCAGAATACATTTTAATATCTGACAGAGTGAGAGTCCCCATTTTTCTTCTTTATCAGAAATTTCCTTGCTATTCTCAGATGTTTATTTTGATATATTTGAATTGGTATTGGATATTTACAAGATTGAATCTTTTGATCCCAGTAAAGTTTTAAAAAAATTGTTCTATAAGTTATCTATATTGTTTCCATAAATCACCACCTAAGTTTTTACATTTTGGTTTCTTCTGTAAATGTGAATTTTTCATCAAAAATATTTTCTAACTGATTATTTCTTGTGAAAAGAAACACGATTTTAGATAAACTTTGTAACTTGCTTCCTTACCAAATTTTTTTATTTTTAATAATTTATTTTTAGCTATATAATCCTCTAATTTTCTTTTCTTTTTTTTTTTTTTTGAGACAAGGTCTCACTCTGTTACCCAGGCGGGAGTGCAGTGGCATGATCATGGCTCATTACAGCCTTGACCTTCTAGGCTCAAGCAATTCTCCCAGCTCAGCCTCCCAAGTAGCTGTTACTACAGGCGTGCACCACCATGCCTGGCTAATTTTTGTATTTTTTGTAGAGACGGGGTTTCACCACGTTGCCCAGGTTGGTCTTAAACTCCTGGGCTCAAGGGATCTACCCACCTCAGCCTCCCAAAGTGCTGGGATTACAGGTGTGAGCCACTGCACCCAGCCTAATCCTCTGATTTTCAAGTAATGATAATCTTGCCTCTTCTACTTGAACTTATCTCTTCCTCTTATACAACTGCTTTGGTTAGTACCTCTAGAAGAATGCTAGCTGTCAGTGGTGATGATGGATTTTCTGCCATTGCTGGGAATGCTCTGGAGTTTCATTATTGGGCACGATGCTGGGTTCCGGTTTACCATATAGACACACTGGCTAGCCCACATGCCAAAAGTGAACTTGTCCAACCTCTAGGAATGCAGGTAACTTAGTCTTGTCACCTACTGTGTGGCAAACATGAGCACAGCTATGGCTAGTGGGCCTGGGTTCATCCTCTTTTCCACATTCTTATCACAAGTCCTCTTCTGGAGTCACCCTGCCTCATCAGGGCAAGTATTGGTTTGATGTGGGGTTCTCCTGTCCGGCGCACTACCCTTGGAGCCCTCAGGCTTTGATCAAAGGGTCATCTTAGGTGGGTCCTCTTCACGTTCTTTTTTTCTCCCCACTCCCCAAACGTAAGAAGAAATATTTCTATGCAAAGTGGTTTGGAGGCCAAAGAAGGAGTGTGTGTCCAGGAGGTTCTGCCCAGAGCTTGTCCCCTCAGATGGCAATGCCTTACTGATTCTCTCATTTCTTAAATTCCTATGCAGCACTAAAGATAACAAGTGAGAGATACTCCAGGTGTCTAGGGATCTTCTGTCTACTCCCACTCTCCTACAAGCAGAAAATCACCAAAATGGTTAACTCCAGCATGGCTTTTGTTTTTTTTTTGTAGTCTCTGGTAGAATGTGGAAGTCACTGAGGCGCAGTTTCTCCTTTCAGGGCAATTTTGCTGCTTCTACACACCTGAGCTCATTCTGTCTCGCTCTCTGAAAGCTATTATTCAGGATTTTATTCATTCACTTCTCCTCACTTAATGTTTCAGTAGATGGCAAAACTGGAAGCTGTGGGGAGCTGCCCCAGGTTGATTCTTAGATGTCTGTCTTGTTCTTTTGCTGAATGCTAGCTCTATTCTTTATTTAACATTGCCTGAATATTTTTGTTTCTTTAGTTTAGTTCTTTAAACCTATTTGTTGCTCATATTGTTAGGATTTTGGTTTTGTTATGTCATCCTAAACTGGAGTCCTCTGTATTCATTTAAACTGGTAACTTCAAGGCTGAAAAAAATGCTGAGACTGATTCTTCTGAATTATTTTTCCTGTCATTTGCTAAAGCAATACATACATTTTCAGGACAGCTGCTCTTACCTGCTGCTTGAGTGCCTCCAAAGACTCAAATTCCAGTCTGGCTAGTTTCATCTGGATATGCCGTGGCTTATCAGGTATGGCAAATGCAAGTATAAACTTTAAAGCCAGGAGTGCGTGCTGAAAACAAGAAAGAGTACATGTTGATGTGATACATCAGATCATATATGCAAGGAAATAAATTGATATCTAAGCAATCTAGGATTATTTATATTAATCTTGGGTAATTTCTAAGTATTGGCCTGTGAAGTATCAAAGACCAAGCAGGCCCATGAGTTGTACTGAGTGAGTCCACCCTGTTGTGGTCCATTCAGTAATTACTGACTTTGCTTAATTCTTTTTTTTGAGACTGAGTTTCATTCTGTTGCCCAGGCTAGAGGAGTGCAGTGGCACGATCTTGGCTCACTGTAACCTCTGCCTCCCAGTTTCAAGTGATTCTCCTGCCTCAGCCTCCCGAGCGCACCATCACACCTAACTAATTTTTTTTGTATTTTTTAGTAGAGACGGGGGTTTCACCATGTTGGTCAGACTGGTCTCAAACTCCTGACCTCAGGTGATCCACCCACCTTGGCCTCCCAAAGTGCCGGGATTGCAGGTGTTGAGCCACCACACCCAGCCAACTTTATTCTTTTTAAAACCAGGTATTCCTGTAAACTGATACCGTAAGGGTACCCTCAATGTTTTATAGAAAAATGGCTTATTCTGAAGTCTTCCACAAACTCTTTTCTAGAAACGCATCTTAGTATACAATATTTGTAGTCACTCCACTCTCTGCCCAATGTCCCTGTGCTGCACTTCAGTTTGAGTTACATGAAACGTACATGTATCTTAAAAATAAGGTGTCATGAATCCTCTAATCCCAGTAGCATTTGGTGCATTTTCTTTTATGATGTGATAATAAATAAAGATTAATTCAATGATTGTAACTTTATGCTGCTGACTCCATATATGGTAAGTACACAGACATTATAATATGGAAAACTTAAAACCTGGCTATTATTTTTCCTTCTCACACAAGCATCATAAAGAAGTCCTCTATAACATAATGATATGAGATGTATAATTAAGCCAATGGTATTGCTTCCCTTGGTAATCCCGCTGTTCAGATGTATAGGCTCAACCTACTGATACTTCTCCTAATCCAGATCATCTTGTGATCCAGAATCAACACCCACAGAAATCTAAGTGATCAAAGGATAAAGCTGCCTCTGTGGTGACAGCATGAGTTACTAAATATTAAAAGTTGTGAATTTTAAAAGAAATAATTAAAAGGCATTAAGAAAATCAATGAGAGAGATGGAACAGCCTTTAAGAAATGTTGCATTGAATTATTGACAGAAAAAGGACAGTTGAAAAAAATTAAATGAATTTCTTACTGTGATATTTCCAAAAGGAGAAATGAGGGATAAATAACAAGCAGATATCTCCTGGGAGAAGCATGAAATAGTGAAGGAAATCAGCATGATGCCAGAACAAGCAATAATTTAATCAGAAGACTTGAAAACCAGCAGAACCCCAGGACAGGCCAAGCAGTGGCTGGTATTAACAAGAGACAAAGAATAGACCAGGGACAAACAGCCTTCATGTAAATGTGAATGCCATGACCAAAGATGACACTGGAAGATACTGATTAAGGGTCTAGAGTAGGAAAACAAGTAGATAATACAGCATGGACCAGATGATACCCTATGTTGAAATTCTGAACTAACTGAATTAATAAAAACCTGGATATAATCTCCAAAGAATACATGAATAATTCAGAAAAGGCTATGCTGTACTGTTATTTCATTCCATTAGAATACTGAGATAAAATTTTATACAAGACAATCTCTTCAGTGGAAATATCAGACAAGAAGTACACAAATTAGTAGATAAAAATAAATCTTCCATGTATTTCAGAGTCTGTGTGGGCTTAAGTTGCCGGAGCCCTACATGACATGACAAAGTCATGGCCCCTTTCCATCTCTCCTAATAAATCTGTACCCATTTCCTCTTCCTCAGAGCCTTGGCAGGAATGAAAAAAACAAAATATCCTGCTGAGGAAGGACATGCTTCCCTTGGATGTAAGGCATCTGGAAGGTGTAAACTCTCGTTTGGGAACCAGGACTGGCTAACAGGTAACAGAACAAGTAGGTAACAGAACAAGGCTGCCCAGATTTTGCTGCTGTGGTTTCCATGCGAACTGTTCACAAAATTCTCATGAATTGAAAAAAGTTGGTATTGATTAGACAATATTAATCAAAACAGGATGCCATTTTAAACATTTGCATAGCAACATGCTTTTATGAGTAATTCTCTAAAGTTTATTTTCCAAAAAATATAGCATCTTCACAATGGTTTTCTTTAGATGGTGGCACTATAGGCAGTCTATCTTTACTCTTTAATGGACATGAATTACTTTTATATGGGGGAAAAACTTATATCAAAAAGAACACAGGGATTCCTATAAATGAATTACATATGCCCTGCCACGCTCCTAAACTCACCTTGTCCTGATTGCTCATTTGCCCAGTAAACAGACAAAGCCAGACAATCTGCAGTTCAGAGAATATGGCTTTTTAAACTGAAGTCCAAGAATATAAGAAGCTGGGCAAAGTGGGCTGGGTGCAGTGGCTCACGCCTGTAATCCCAGCACTTTGAGAGGCTGAGGTGGGTGGATCACTTGAGGTCAGGAGTTCAAGACCAGCCTGGACAACTTGGGGAAACCCCATCTCCACTAGAAATACAAAAATTAGCCAGGCATGGTGGCAGGCATCTGTAATCCCAGCTACTTGGGAGGTTGAGGCAGGGGAATTGCTTGCACTTGGAAGGCGGAGGTTTCAGTGAGCTGAGATCGTGCCACTGCACTCCAGCCTGGGTGACAGAGCGAGACTCCATCTCAGAAAAAAAAAAAAAAAAAAAAAAAAAAAGCTGGGCAAAGTGATCACGTTGTATTCATTCATTCTGCAAATATGTGGAAAGTACTTATGCAGGGCCAGAGTGCTCAGATGGAAGCCTTCATCAACTACTTCCTAACCTTCTCTAATCTGTCATACTGATTTTCTCCCCACTTTGCCAAACTACCAGAAATTTCACCAATTATAGGTTTATTTGCTTTAATACACATTTTCTATTAAAAGTGAAAGCATCAGTGGGAAGGTTAAGGAGCATCAACCATTCACAGATATTGGTTAATTACTTTAATTAGCTGTTGCTAGCAAGTTATTTCTTGCTATCCTCCACCCCTACCCCTACCCCTAGGCAAATAACAATGAATACTTGTGAGTGAGGTGGGAAGACAACACAGCAGAGATAGAATCAGCTTCAACAGCAGGGGACCTGCTTCAAGGAAGAGGTGTAAAGAGAAGCAGAAAGGGGCCAATATTGTCTCTATGGTCAGGAAAGGATATATTAGACCTTCCCCACCTCTACCCCAACTTTCTTAGGGTTTCTCTTACCCAGGATCCAGAATTCAAGTTAAGCATCATTAAGGAAGCTTTTGTGTTGTAGCCTGGAAGCCTAAATAACATTTATAGCCTCGTGTTTCAAAAGGTCAATTTTTTGGATATTATTTATATTTTCCATACAGCCACTCTGTTTCAAGGCTGGGAACTGCTTTATGCTAACTAATCTGAGAAAGAAAAAAAACCACAAAAAGCATTTTCATCATTTTTTCTTGTTTAAATAAAAGAAAATAAGATAAAATAGGAATCTATTCATATTTGAAGAAAAACACTCAAAATGAACAGTGGGGTGGAAGGAGCCTGTCTATGAAAAAAGAAGACATTTTATGCACCAGAATTGTGATTCTTCATCAACAATCTTCTTTTACAGTAAAACGCACAAAATTATATCCTAAACAAAGTAAAGGAGAAGAACAGTGAAGGTGGGGGGAGGAGAGGGTGAGGAGATGGGCAGAATTTTAAAACTAGCAAATACAAAGAAGTTGGCTCCCCACAACAATATGCCTTAAAAAGTGATTATAGGGTGTCTGAGTTGGGAAAGGGAAAAAAAGTAACAGGACCAGAGAAAATTAGCTCTCAGAAGCTAAATGTTTTCCAGTGCCAGCGGTAAAGTACTGCCCGCTCTGCTATTAGCACATTGCTCACCTTTGGTCACTGCAGGGTTGTCAAACCCTAGGACTCTCATGCCAGCTGCAAGGAGAGCCAGCAGAACCATTTTATTTTGCAAAAACTAGAAAACTTGTGATATGATCCATAGTAGTAGCTGTGTTTTGTAGTAATATGTCCCCAACCCTGTCTCTAATGAAACAGAAAATGCAAATTAGAGTTGAATTCTTAGAATTCTGAAAAGCAGATCTGATTCCTACAATGGTATGTATGCAGAGTTACCTGTCTCCATTCAGATCGCAGCCAGGACTGAACAAAAGGAGTGCCCTGAAAAAGGTATCCTCTGCTGATTACTAGACAAATTACATGCCAAATGCAAATTAATAAAAATGATTAATGGAGCAGAGATGGAAAAAAATGTTATGGAATTAGGCTCTTAAGAAAACAACCTCAGGGATTTTCATTTTAAGATGGCAGACCAAGCATGTACATCTACTTCTTCTACCTCCCAAAGGTCCCCTGAAATGACAGAAAGATGTATTCTAAAAGAAACAACACTGGAAAATAAGAGAAGTTGCCAGAACTTCTGAGGATAGTACCAAGGTAAAGGCAGGTACTCTCAAAGGAGCCTCAAAGAAGGCCCAATGTCAGATTTGACCCCACAAAGGAAAGGACTGAGCCAGGGAGTCTGCACCAAAGTGAATAAAGAACAGCCATCAGAGAAGCTGGGGTCATAGGGACCTTTCTCATGCCACCTTGAGAGGGAAAGAGAAAGTAGAATGTATACATCCAACTTTCTGTCTTTTCAGAGGACCGCCTGAGGGACTAGTTTCTGCCTTTTCTAAATTAGAGGGCATGTGAACTTAAAGGATATACTTTAAATGCCTAGGGAGTGCTGAGAATAATTAAGAGCTTGTCAGCTTGTAGCAGCACCAGAGAACTTGCAGTACAGCAGACAGATACCAGAGGCAGCAAGAAATTACAATCTCCTAAAAAAGAAGCTGGCAAGCCTTTTTAATCGGGAAATTAGATGCATAATCCCAGAGAAGACACACTACCAGAAAAGATTTGAGAGACTCTCTGATTCTCTAACTGGGCTGATTGGTGAAGGCCTTCCTTGTATAAAGCTAGTCTGTAATGACAGAGAGATGGCTGTTTTTCAGATGCCCAAATGCCAGCAAAAAACAAAAGGGCATCTGAAAAAAAAAAAAACAAAAAAAACCCAAAAACAACAACAACAAAAAAAAAAAAACAAGGAAAAATGGCCCAAGCAAAGAAACACAATAATTCTTCAGAAGCTGACCCAAAAGAAATGAAGATCTGTGAATTGCCTGACAGAGAATTCAAATAACTGTCTTTAAAAAGCTCAGTGAGCTATAAGAGGTCACAGACAACTAAATAAAATGAGGAAAACAATGCATGAACAGAAAGAGAATATATCAGCAATCAAATAGAAACTGTAAAAAAGAACCCAACAGAAATTCTGGAGCTGAAGAATAACTGAATTAACAAGTCACACCTAGGTATGATGGCTCACACTTGTAATCTCAGCACTTTGGGAGGCCAAGGTGGAGGATCATTTGAGACCAGGATTTGAGACTGGCCCAAGTAACATAGCAAGACCTTATCTCTACAAAAATAAAAATAAAAAATAAAAAACTTAGCTGGGTGTGGTGCCGCATGCCTGATGTCCCAGCTACTTGGGAGACTGAGGCTGTAGGATTGCTTGAAACCAGGAATTTGAGGCTGGAGTGAGCTATTATCACACTACCACACTCCAGCCTGCTGACATGGCAGGGCCTTGTCTGTATTAAAAAAAAAAAAAATTCAGCCAGGCACGGTGGCTCATGCCTGTAATCCCATTATTTTGGGAGGCTGAGGCAGGTGGATCACCTGAGGTCAGGAGTTCAAGACAAGGCTGACCAACATGGTGAAACCCTGTCTCTGCTAAAAATACAAAAAATTTAGCTGGGCGTGGTGGCAGCCACCTGTAATCCCAGCTACTTGGGAAGCTGATGCACGAGAATTGCTTGAATCCAGGAGGCAGAGGTTGCAGTGAGCCGAGATGGTGCCACTGCACTCCAGCCTGGGCAACAAGAGTGAAACTCTGTCTTAAAAAAAAAAAATTCACTAATGAGGTTCAACAGCAAATTTGAACAAGCAGAAAAAAAAGAATCAGTGAACTCAAAGATAGGTCATTGGAAATTATTGAGTCACAGGAGCAAAAACAACAAAAGAAGAAAAGTGAAGAAAGCTTAATGAAACAGCATCAATTGGACCAATTATGTATTATAAGAGTTCCAGAGGAGAAGAGACAGAAAGAAATGGGAACAGAACTTAATTTGAGGAAATAATAGCTGGAAACTTACCAAATCTGAGGAAATGTAAATCCAAATTCAAGAAGCTGAAAGGTGACTAAGATGAGCCCAAAGAGGCCTACACCAAGACACATTATAATCAAACTGTCAAAATCAAAGACAAAGAGAGTATCTTGAAAGCAGCAAGAGAAAAGTAATTTATCATGTACAAGGGAATTCCCACATTATCAGCAGATTTCTCAGCAGGAAGATTGGGGGCCAGAAGAGAACAAGATGATATATTCAAAGTACTGAAAGAAAAAACTCCCAACCAAGAATTCTATACCTGGAAAAATCATCCTTCAAAAATGTAGGAGAGAAATAAAGACCTTTCAGATAAGCAAAACCTGAGGGATTTCATCACTACTACAACTGCCTTACACATAATGCTACAGGCATTCCTTCAAGCAGAAGCTCAAGGACACTAGATAGCAACACAACAGCATAAGAAAAAATAAACTCTCTGGTAAAGGTAAATATATAGACAAATAAAAAATCCTTTAATAATGCAATGGTGGTATATAAATCACTTTTAATTCTAGTATACACTTTAAAGATAAAAACATAAAACTAACTACAAAAGAATACTAATGGATCAAAAAATGTAATTTGTGGCTGGGTACTATGCCTATAATTCCAGCACTTTGAGAGGCCCAGGTGGGTGAATCACTGAGCCCCAGGAGTTTGAGACCAGCCTGGGCAACATGGTAAAACCCTGTCTCACAAAAAAACACAGAATTTAGCCAGGCATGGTGGCCCATGCCTATAGTTCAAGCTACTCGGGAGGCTGGGGTGGGAGGATCACCTGAGCCCAGGGAAGTTGTGGTTGCAGTGAGCTGTGATTGTGCCGCTCCATTCCAGCCTGAGTGACAGAGTGAGACCCTGTCTCAAAAAAGAAATAGTTATTTGTGACATTGATAATAAAAGTGGTGAGGGGAAAATGTAAACAAGAAGATTTTTTTGCATGCTACTGAAGTTTTTAACAGTTTAAACTATAAGATATTTTATGTAATCCCCATGATAACTACAAAGAAAATACCTGTAAAAAAAACACAAAAAAGAAAATGAGAAAGGAATCAAAGCAAGTTCCTACAAAAAAAATCAACAAAATACAAAGGAAGGCAGCAAGACAGAAAAAGTGCAGCAAAATAATTACAAGACATACTGAAAGCAATGAACAAAATGGCAATTGTAAGTCTGCTCTATCAGTAATTACTTTAAGTGTAAATGGGTTAAACTCCCTGATCAAAAGACATAGAGTGGCTGAATGGATTTTAAAAAAAACCAACAAGAAGAAGATCCAATTACCTGCAGATGTAAAGACATACATACAATGAAAGTGAAAGAATGAGGAAAAATGCTCATTTTCATTTACCATGAAAATGGCAACAAAAAGAGAGCCAGAATGACCATACTTACATCAGACAAAATAGACTTTAATTAACAAACTGTTATAAGAGACAAATGAGGATATTATGTAAAAACGAAAGGGCCAAATTATATAGAAAGATATAACAATTATAATTGTATATGCATCTAACATCAGAGTAACCAAATATATGAAACAAATATTGATGGAATTGAAGGGAGAAATGAACACTAATACCGTAATAGTAGGAGATTTCAATACTGCACTTCAATAATGGATAAAACAATCAGACATAAGATCAATAAGGAAACAGAGGACTTAACATCACAGACCAATTTAATTTAATAGATATATACAGAACACTCTACCCAGCAATAACAGAATAAACATGCTTCTCAAGTACATATAAAAGATTCTCCAGTACAGATCATACCTAAGGCCACAAAACAAGCCTTAACAAATTCAAGAAGACTGAAATCATACCAAGTATAATTTCTGACCAAAATGGAATGGAACTAGAAATCAAAAGCAAAAGGAAAGTGGAAAATTCACAAATTGTGGAAATTAACACTCTTGAACAACCAATGAGTCAAAAAAGACATCACAAAGGAAATTAGAAAATATCTTGAAGCAAATGAAAACAAAACCACAACATACCAAAACTTATGGGACATAGCAACGACAGTACTAAGAGAGAAGTTTATAGTGGTAAATGCTTACATTATAAAAAAAAGAAAGATCTCAAGTCAATAACTTGACTTTAACCTCAATAAACTACAAAAAGAACAAACTAAAGTTAGCAGAAGAAAGGAAATAATAAAGATGAGAACAAAAATAAATAAAACAGACTAGAAAAACAACAGCAAAAAAAAAAAAAAATCAACAAAAGTAAGAGTTGGTCTTTCGAAAAGATCAACAAAATTAACAAATCCTTAGCTAGACTAATGAAGAAAAGACTCATATACCAAAAATCAGAAATGTAAGAAGAAACATTACAATCGATGCCACAGAAATAAAATAGACTACTAAGAACAATTATACACCAATAAACTGGATAAACTAGAAATAAATGAATTCCTAGAAACATGCAACCTACCAAAACTGAATCATGAAGAAAAAAAATCTGAACAGAACTATACTAGTAAGGAGATTGAATCAGTAATAAAAAACCTACCAACAAAGAAAAGCCCAGGACCAGAGAGCTTCATGGGTGAATTCCACCAAACATTTAAAGAAGAATTACCACCAATACACCTCGAATTCTTCCAAAATACTGACAAGAAGGGAATACTTCCAGACTCATCTTATGAGGTCAATATCACTGTGATACCAAAACCAAAGACATAATTTAAAAAAGAAAACTATAGTCCAATATCCCTAATCAATATTGATGCAAATTCCTTAACAAAATACTAGCAAACCAAATTCAACAACACATTAAAAAAATTACGCAGCATGACCAAGTGGGATTTATTCTTGAACTACAAGGATGGAACAACATATGTAAACCAATCAACATAATACACCACACTAACAGAATGAAAGACAAACCACATTATTTCAATTGATGCAAAAAAAGTATACGACAAAATTCAATACCCTTTCATGATAAAAACACTCAACAAACTAGGAGTAAAAAGAAATTACCTTAACATACTAAAGGTTATATATGAAAAAGCCTAGAGCTAACGTCATACCAAATGATGGAAAACTGAAAGCTTTCCCTCTAAGATCAGGAACATGGCGAGGAATGCTTAGTCTTGCCACTTCCTGTCAACAAAGTACTGGAAGTCCAGTACTTTCTTAATTGCCAGAGCAATTAAGAAAATAAATAAATAAAAATAAATAAAAGGTATCCAAATTGGAAAGTAGTAAAATTATATCTGTTTGTGGATTACATTATTTTAAATGTAGACAACGCTAATTCTACACACATACACACACACACACACCCATTAGAACTAATAAATGAACTCAGCAGAATTGTAGAATACAAAATCAACACACAAAAATCAGTTACATTTCTATATACTAACAATGAACAATTTGAAAAGGAAATTGAGAACTCAATCATTTTTACAATAGCATCAAAAAGAATAAAAATACTAAAATACTTAGGGATAAATGTGACCAAGGAGATGAAAAGCGTGTACACTGAAACCACAAAACATTGCCACAAGAAATTGAATAAGACACAAATAAATGAAAAGACATTCTGTGTTCATGTGCTGTATTAGAACACTTAATATTGTTAAAATGTGTATATCACCCAAAGTGATCTATAGATTCAATGCAATTTCTAACACAAAAGATTCTTAATCTCCAACAGGGTCAGCAAACTTCTTAAAAGGCCACGGAATAAATATTTTAGCCACATAGTCTCTGTCACAATTACTCAACTCTGCCATTCCTTGCAACATGAAAAGCAGAATATATAAACAAATGGGTGCAGCTGGGTGCCAATACAACTTTAATAATAGGCGGCAGGAGGATTTGGTCCTTTGGCTGGGGTTTGCCATCCTTTGGTATAGATTGTATAGAAAGACTGAAAACTCTAATCAGTTAATTAACTCATATGAATTTGTTAAAAGATGAGAAAGCATCACAAAATGTGTGCCTCAATAACATAATGACTAGGACTCTTCTCTGGAGTTTAAAAGGAATTCTCTGGCAGTGTCTTCAGGCCCTATGCCCTGGTGGTCACCCTGAGAAGACGTCTTCAGGGCAGGGCTGTGTCTATGACCCAGCTCACCTTGCTCCACTCCAACCAAGCTCCATTCCTGGTGTGCTGAGGATCCACACAGGGAATGACAGGGAACCACTAATATCACAAAAGGCCTAGGCCTCTGGGCTGCCTGCATGGGTGACTTCCCAAGATCAGTCGAGTAAACAAAGAGTTGGTCTTAAAAGATGTACAGCAAACCCTTGAAGCTTTGCTGAAAAAACAACTCACAAAAAGCAGATTAACAGGAGAAAAGATGTGATATGGATTCAGTTAATGAGAACTCAGGGAAGTGACCAGCAGTTAATTGTTTTCTTCTTTGGTAGGTCTGGACTTTAGGCAGACAAGGGAACTTTAGAGAATCTGATGCTTTGGGAGAGACAGTATGGGGGAGGTCAGAGAGACCTTGAGGCTCCCTTTTCAGTTCAGCATGTCAAAGTGCAGTATTTGGGGGTATTGGTTTCTGAGTCTCAATAAATATTAATAGCTGGAATCTAAAAGAAGTACACAGGGAAAAAAGGGAATATGTTAGAAGAGTCAAAACAATGAGAGAGGGAGAACTGCTCAGTATGAAAGCATGAAGAGTATTTTACTTCCTTCCTTCCTTTTTTTTTTTTTTTTTTTTTTGACAGAGTTTCACTCTTGTTGCCCAGGCTGGAGTGCAATGGCACAGTCTCGGCTCACTGCAACCTCCACCACCCAGGTTCCAACGATTCTCCTGCCTCAGCCTCCTGAGTAGCTGGGATTACAGGCATGCACCACCATGTCCGGCTAATTTTTTTGTATTTTTAGTAGAGACGGGTTTCACCATGTTGGCCAGGCGGGTCTCGAACTCCTGACCTCAAGTGATCCACCTGCCTCGGCCTCCCAAAGTGCTGGGATTACAGGCATGAGTCACTGCACCCGGCTCCTTCTCTATTTCATCATTTAATAGAAAAGGTGATTGGGGGAAATATCAATTAGACCAAATGAATACAAGAAAATAATCTAAAGGGTTACAGACAAATTAAATCATGTGTCTCATTGGCTCTTCTCTCTTAAAATATAATCTCCATTGTAGGGACCTGCTAATCAAGAGGCTTGTTGTAGTTGAGGGACACTGAATGATGGGGTTGTCATTTGTCCCTAGGGTGAGAAAACTGGCTTTCAAGGCTTTGGCATGCCCTGTGTCACCAAAGAACACATCTTATACAGCTTAAAGCAATTTACATGTGTTAAAGTTTGTTTTCCTCTCATTCAGAGCCACATTTCATGCACAAAGCAGTTTCTAGAGCAGATCTGATGATGGTGAAAGGAAATAAAATCTGTAAGAGGGTTATGTGTGATTTGGAGCTTGCTTTGTTTTTTCAACAATTATTTTGATCACTTGACAAGTAAAAAAACCAAGGAACATATAAAAACTGTGTGCCCAGAAATATTCTCTAACTAAGGCCTACAAAGCAAAGTGATATCTTAAGATTATGATTTCATTCTACTATATACTTACTTCATTTACTTTAATTGTATCAAGTGAGAATTTAAGTCACAATAGAGAAATACACACTTGTAAACCTTAAACTGTTAGCTATAAGGCAGATGTGGTACCGCAGGGGCCACAGGAAAGTGGGTGGCTCTACAACAGTGCAAGGAGAACACACAATCGACCTCTTGTGGTCACCTGACACAGTCATGGCGAGGATGGCAGGGTGCAGGACACTCCAGGTGGCCTAAATATATGTCAGAGTTAGAATAAAAAGCAAGGCTCAACTATGTTAACTGCAAGAAATCCATCTTAAATAGAGGGATTCAGGTTAAAAGTTAAGAGATGCTGGGAGGCCAAGGCGGGCGGATCACTACGTCAGGAGATCGAGACCATCCTGGCTAACACGGTGAAACCCCGTCTCTACTAAAAATGCAAAAAATTAGCCAGGCGTGGTGACAGGTGCCTATAGTCCCAGCTACTCCGTGGGCTGAGGCAGGAAAATGGCATGAACCCGGGAGGAGGAGCTTGCAGTGAGCTGAGATTGCACCACTGCACTCCAGCCTGGGCTACAGAGTGAGACTTTGCCTCAAAAAAAAAAAAAAAAAAAAAAAAAAAAAAGTTAAGAGATGCACACAGATCTTGGTTTCTAATGCCATTGTCCAAAACAAAGGAACCAGAGCTCCTTGGAAAAATGGCTGAGTCTAGGACCGCGGCAGGAAATATACAAGATGAGTCTTATCAGATAAAAACTAAGGAAATCTGAATAAAGCATGAACTTTAGTTAATAATATTAATAGTTGTTCACTAATTATAACAAGTGTACCATACCAGTGTTAGATGTTAAAAGTAGAGGAAACTAGCTATGGAGTATATGGGAACTATCAGTTCTAGCTTGTTAACTTTTCTGTAATCTAAAACTATCTTAAAATTAAAAACTTTATTTTAAAAAGACTTTTACTTTATCATATATATTTATCCCAAAATCACAGGTAAAACAATGAATAATTAAACTAGGATTCCAAACAAACCATCTAAAAACAACTCAGCAAAATCTGCTAAATCAGTTCTCAGGTTATGGGTAAATATCCTGAAAATGACCTACATCTCCCAAATCTATGACCATGTTTCCTTACATTAGAAATATCATTGCCTACAACACAGGCAATGCATTTTTTTTTTTTTTGTATTTTTTGTTTTTGAGACGGGGTCTCACTCTGTCACCCAGGCTGTGTAGTGGCACTATCTCAGCTCACTACAACCTCTGCTTGCCGAGCTCAAGTGATCTTCCCACCTCAGCCTCCAGAGTAGCTGGGACTACAGGTGTGCACCACCATACCCAGCTAATATTTGTATTTTTTGTAGAGACGGGGTTTTGCCATGTTGCCCAGGCTGGTCTTGAACTCCTGAGCTCAAGCAATCTTCCCACAGCCTCCCAAAGAGCTGGGATTACAGAACACCAAACCCAGCCTTTGTTCTGTCAGGAGCTGTCCAAACACTGATGAGAGTAAAGACAAGAAGCCTGGCGGAGAGAGAAACGTATAGATAACACTGTGTGTAGAATTCTTAGAGTGGGTGATCACTTTGTGACCTCCACTGTCATCAGCTTCGGGGCCCAGGGTTCATGTCCCACATTTTATTGTGCCTTAGGGCCTAACAGAGCATGTGGATTCAGGAAGGAATGCTTCCCATCTTCTACTTCTCAGATTGCATTTAAATTTACTCCTTGTTGAACTTATCAGCAATAACTCAAGCTTCTCAGGTTTTGCTTTAATGTAACCTTTGATATCTTTGTCAGAGCAAGGGAAGTGGGGAAAATGTACAGAGGCAGTGGATATACAAGAAAGGGGATGAAAGAAGTAAAGCCAACTGGCAAGTCTTTGCTCTGAGAGAGAGCAACTTCATACAATTGAACAGAGAGTTTGTAACAAAAAAGAGTTATAACTTTTTATAACTGCATATTTTTTTCAAAGATAACATTTTCTGTTCTCCGCTGATATATTTTCTTGAAGAAAATACTGGTTTATGGTTTATTACTTGTTATGTTCTTAAGATATGCTTGAGGCACACTACTGTCAGAAAAGTAAGGAGAAATTTGAACTACTTCTTTGAGAAAGTCAGGTTTTCACTAGGGAGACCCTCTCAGTTACAAAGTGACAATAACAATCAATTTTAACAACTCAGAACTTGCCATACCGAAAACACTCAAGGGAAGATAAATATTCATAGGTAGATAAAAATAATTTTTAAGGTTTAACAACAGCAAAAGCGATTTATCCTAGCTATTCTGAATTTATTATTAAAAAATGTATATACCTATATCTTTTTGAACTATAGTTTGAAGGTAATACAGTCACATGGTTAGGAAAAAAGGTATATAGTGATACCCCTACCCCTGCCCTCATCTTCCCAATGCCCCACTGTGCCTCCTGCCCACATGTACAATCAGAATATATTAATATTTTCTCCATTTTTATATAAAAGGAGCATACAGAAATATTGTTCAGCATTTTCCTTTTTTGTATTTCCTAATATTAGAGATCTTTCCATATTAGTACCTAGACAGCACCCATACTTTATCGACCAGTGATGGACATTTACACTATTTCCAATATTTTTGTTATTAGTAAGGGTGCTGCAATAAATTTCCTCCAACATTTGTCATTTTGTGCACAGGCAAGTATATTTGTGGAATACATTCCCAAAGACAGAACTGCTGGGTCAAAGGATATACACAGTTGTAATATAAGTAGATTCTGTCAAATTGTTCCGTACATGGTATTAAGCACGCATGTACAATCAACAGCTGAATATGAGACTGCCTGGTCCTCCACAGCCTTGTCGACCCAAGGTGATATCCCTCTGGTGGATTTCTGCCAATCTGATAAGGTGACAATAGGTGTTTCAGTTTAGTTTCCACTTGCCTATCTTACTCTGAATGATGTTGAGCACCTATTCACACACTTAACCGCCATTTGCATTTTGCTTTTTTTGTAAACTTTCTGTTCATAATGAAAAGCATTTGAGAAGGTTGAGGGATTGGAGAAAAGGGAAGAAAGAAGAAGAAAGACACTGATTCCAGTTCTGTACAAGTACAAATAACTCATTTTTTGGCTTAAATTGGATCTATATATTAGAACATGTTAAATTCTAATGAAGTTCTACTATTTTTTATTGAGGTTTTATTTTTAAAGCAGTTTTAGTTTTGTAGAAAAACTACACAGAAAGTAGAGAGTTGCTGTATACCTGTCATTCTCCCAGTTTCCCCTATTATTAAGGTCTAACATTTGTATTGTTCATCTGCTACAATTGATGAACCAATACTGATACTTTATTATCAACCAAGGCCCATAGTTTACATTAGGGTTCACTATACAGGTTTTCACAAATGCATTGTTATGGCTTGAATTTTTGTGTCCCCACAAATTCACATTTTGAAGTGCTAACCTCCAACACGATGGTTTTAGGAAGTAGGGTGCTAGGGAGGTAATTAGGTTTAGACAAGGTCATAAGGATGGAGCGACAATGATGGGATAGTGCCCAGATAAGAAATGGAAGACAGACCTAGAGCTTCCTCTGTCTACCACATGAGGATTCAAGAAGGCCTAAGAATCAAATCTGCCAGCATCTTAATCTTGGACTTCTCAACTTCCGGAAGTATGAAAAATAAATGCCATTTAGGCCACTTGGTCTGGTATTCTGTTATAGCAGCCTGAGCTGAGACATACATTATGTCATGTATCCACCATTACAGTATCATACATGATAGTTTTATTGCCCTAAAAACCCCTGTGGTTCACTTATTCATTCCACACTTCCTCCCTTGCATCTCTTCCCTCCCCCTCAACTCCCAGCTGCCACTGATCTTTTTACTGTCTCTATAGTTTTGTCTTTTCTAAAGTGTTATATATTTGGAATCATACAGTATATAGCCTTTTCAGACTGACTTCTTCCACTTAGGAACAGGCATTTAAGGTCCCTCCATGTCTTTTCATGGCTTGATAGCTCATTTCTTCTTAACAGTGATTATTATTCCCTCATATAGATGTACAACATAATTTTATCCAATCATCTACCGAAGGACATCTTGGTTGCTCCCAAGTTTGGACAATCATGAATAAAGCTGCTATAAACATCCATCTGCAGGTTTGTGTATGGACATAAGTTTTCAACCCATTTGGGTAAATACCAAGGAGCATGGCTGCTAAATCATATGGTAAAAGTATGCTTAGTTTTCTAAGAAACTGCCAAACTGTCCTCCAAAGTGGCTGTACCATTTTGCATTTGCACAGCAATGACTGAGCTATTGGATTGTTTGTTTATGGATTGTTTTCTTTCTTTCTTTTTTTTTTTGGAGACAGAGTCTTGTTCTGTCACCCAGGCTGGAGCGCAGTGGTGCGATCTCGGCTCATTGCAACTTCTGCCTCCCGGGTTCAAGTGATTCTCCTGCCTCAGCCTCCTTAGTAGCTGAGATTACAGGTACCCGCCACCATGCCATGCCTGCCTAAGTTTTGTATTTTTAATAGAGACTGGGTTTCACCGTGTTAGCCAGGATGGTCTCTATCTCCTGACCTCAAGTGATCCACCCACCTTGGCCTCCCAAAATGTTGGGATTACAGGCGTGAGCCACCATGCCTGGCTGGGTTGTTTTCTCATTGTTGAGTTTCAAGAGTTTTTTTGTATATTTTGGATAAAAATCCTTTATCATTTACGTATTCTGCAAATATTTTCTCCCAGTTTTTGGCTTTTTTCATTCTCTTTTGCAGAGAATAACTTTTTAATTTTGAAGAAGTTTAACTTATAAATTATTTCTTTCAAGCTTTTGGAACTGAATTTAAAAAGTAATTAATTACCAAACCCTAGAACACCCAGATTTTCTCTTATCTTCTAGAAGTTTTATAGTTTTGTGTTTTACATTTAGGTTTCTGATCCATTTGGGATTAATTTTTGTTAAAGGTATAAGGTCCCTATCTAGATTCTTTTTTTTTTTTTTTTTTTTGTATGTGATGTCCAGTTGTTACAGCACCCTTTGTTGAAAGGACTATCCTTTCTCCATTGAATTGCCTTTGCCAATAGTAGATCTATTTTGGGGCTGTTTTGTTCCATTTATTTATTTGTCTATTCTTTCACCAATACCACAATGTCTTCATTACTGTAGCTTTACAGCAAGTTGCGAAGTTGGTTAGTGCCAGTCCTCTTTGTTTTTCTTCAGCATTGTGTTGGCTCTTTTGGGTCTTTTGCCACTCCACATAAACAATAGAATCAGTCTGTCAATATACATAAAATAACTTGCTTGGATTTTGATGGAGATTGTGTTCAATGTACACATCAAGTTGAGAAGAACTGACATCTTAATAGATAATCCTCCCATCCATAAACATGGGATATCTCTCCATTTATTTATATTTTCTTTGATTTCTTTCAGTAGAATTTAGCAGTTTTTCTCATCTATATTTGTACATTTCTTTTTAGATTTACACCTAAGTACTGCATTTTTTTGGAGCTAATGTAAATGGTATTATGTTTTTAATTTCAAATTCCAAATGTTCACTGCAGGTATATGGGTAAGCAGTTGACTTTTATTCTACTAGTTTCTGCCATTGTTTTTAGAATAAAGTGGAAAAATATTTGAATTTTTTTTCTGGAATAAAGTAGAAAAAATATGAATATAATTTACAGCATGAAAAATCTGAGCCC
This sequence comes from Pan troglodytes, assembly GCF_028858775.2. Lineage (NCBI taxonomy): Eukaryota > Metazoa > Chordata > Mammalia > Primates > Hominidae > Pan > Pan troglodytes. Next base: position 47,445,966 of record NC_086015.1, read on the forward strand.
TGACGGCTGTGAAAAATTATATATCAGCCAGGCACAGTGGCTCATGTCTGTAATCTCAGCACTTTGGGAGGGCGAGGTGGGCAGAAGACCTGAGGTCAGGAGTTCGAGACCAGCCTGGGCAACATAGTGAGACCCTATCTCTACTAAAAATACAAAAATTAGCCAGGCGTGGTGGCAGACACCTGTAATCCCAGCTACTCGGGATGCTGAGGCAAGAGAATTGCTTGAACCCAGGAGGCGGAGGTTGCAGTGAGCTGAGATGGTGCCATTGCACTCCAGCCTGGACAACAAGAGTGAAATTCCATCTCAAAAAAAGAAAAATTACATATCTAGCTTTTCACCTATGCCAGAATTATATGTCTCAGATAATTCCCTGGTTATGATAAGGAAATCATATGTCAATAACTGTCATTTGCCACACACTTTTATAAATCAAGTGACAAACCTGAAATAAGATTCCTGAATATGATATTCAAGTCCACGTGAACTAAAGCCATAAGAAAGGTACCCTGCACTCTGGAAAATATTGATGAGAACATTTATGTCATCTTTTTGTAATGTAACAGATTACAGTTCAAAAAGTACTTCCTTCAAACTTAGGCAGAGTCCTGAAAAACTGCATTTTGGTCATAAGTTCCTTAAGCTTCTAATCCATTCACAGATGAATTTCTATAAATGGATTAGGTATCTGCCAAGTCCAGGCATTTTTTTCTGTTGCTTAGGCTTTATAATACAGCACTGATATCTTACATAGTCATAAAGTTAATCCCAATCTGATTAGAAGAAACTCCCTATTTTCAAAGTATATCACAGCACATATCTGAAGTTTATAATGTCGAGATTACTTTGAATCATGGTCCCTAAGCACTTCCTTGCAGGAACAGTTGCTTAAGGAGTTGGACCTTGAGAGAGGCAACACTCAGAGTATAAGGGAACTTCAGAGAATGCTGGGACATGCTGCCGAGATGTCCCATCAGAACTGAAGGAATTATTCTCCCAGCTGCTGCAACGGCTACTAGAAGACACACCTGAGCTGAAGAGAGCCACCTTGACCACACTCGCCTCTGTCTCCTGAGGCTGCTGTACCCACCGACTAGTCTATCGGGATGGAAAATAATAACCTGGTCATTCCAGCTTCAGAGCTCCCTATGAAATCAGCTGAGGCTTTGTTGCCCAACTTCTCCCTCTGTTCAATCGGCTTCCTTTCCCATCCCTTTCAAGTGTTGATTCTCAAGAGCTTTCTCTAATGAAAGTCCTGCACACTAGTCTCCATCTCAGAGTTTGCTTGCTGGGAAACCTGACCTGTGACAGTAATCAATTTTAAAATGAGGATTTTAAATCACCTTTTTTATGGCTTTGTCTAGGTGGTGGTGGTTAGGGATGAAGGGTGGGGATTAGGGGGTGGGTAGGAGGATTTGCAAAAGAAATACAAGACGATTTTTTTGCACACAAGGTGCAATTTAGCTGAGGAGTCCAAATATGCTTAGATAAGACTATAAAGTAATGTAAATGAAGTTTAAAGAACACCCAATAACTTACACATTCAAATAACTGTGGTTCACTTAGCATTGAGTTTGAGAGGCTCTATGCTTACTCTAGGGAAATGGAATTGCAAAGTCACAAAAGATTTTTGGAACTCTTAGATATCTATCTAGTCACAGTGAGTAAGTGAAAATGGCTTTCTGTTGTTGGTTTTCTACTCCCAACTGTATGAGGCAGTTTGGCTACCGATAAACTCCCAAGATTTGGTATTAAATTATTTTTGGCTATTCTAAAGTCAAATCTACCCTCAAAGGCTAAAGATTAGTTACTAATAAAATAGGCCATAGAACAATTCTAACTTATTTATTTATTTAATCTTCTTGGATACCAATGTAGATCAATTCTAAAAGAATTAGAACACTCTCTAGGCTTGTAAATGTATTCTTGTTTTTAAAAAAACCAACAACAGCTTTATTGATTCACATACCATAGAATTCTCCCAATGAAAGTATATAATTCAATACCTTTTAGTATACTCAGAGTTTGTGCAACTATCACCACAATACATTTTAGGACATTTTCCTTGCACCCTCCAAAAAGCCTATGCCCCTTAATGGTCATTTTCCAATCCCTTATCTCCCGTAGGCAACCACCAGTCTACTTTCTGTATTAAAGTAGTTATTCTGGAAATTCCACATAAATGGAATCATACAGTATGTGGTCCTTTGTGATGGGCTTCCTTCACTTAGCACAGTGTTTTCAAGTTTCATCCATGTTGTGGCATGTATTACTAGTTCATTTCTTTTTATTGCCTAATAATATTCTATTGTATAAATAAGCCACATTTCATTTATCCATTCATCAGTTGGTGGACATTTGGGTTGTTTCCATTTGAGGCTATCACGAATAATGCTGCTATGAATATTAATGTGCAAGTTTTTGTGCAGACATATGTTTTTATTTCACTTGGGTATATACCTAGGAGTGGAACTGCTGGATCGCATAGTAACTCTATGGTTAACATTTAATGGAACTGCTAAACCATTTTCCACAGTGGCCGTACCATTTCACATTCCCACCAGCAGTGTACAAGGGTTTCAATTGCTCTACATCCTCACCAAATCTTGTTGTTATTATTTGCCTTTTTGTTTATATCTATGCTAATGAGTATAAAGTATTATCTTATAGTGGATTTGATCTGTAGTTCCCTGATGGCTAATGATGTAAATATCTTTCCATGTGCTTGCTGGCCACTTAAAAAATCTTCTTTGTAGAAATGTCTATTCGGATCCTTTGCCCATTTTTTAATTGGGTTAATTGTGAGTTTTAATAGTTCTTTAATTATTCTAGATACAAATTCCTTCTCAGATATGTGATTTGCAAATATCTGCAACCTTTCTGTGGTGTCCTTCGAAGCACGAAAGGTTTCAGTTTTGATGAAGCCCAGTTTATCTTCTTTTTCCCTTTTTTTTTTTTTTTTTTTTGAGACGGAGTCTCGCTCTGTCTCCCAGGCTGGAGTGCAGTGGCGTGATCTTGGCTCACTTGCAAGCTCCACCACCCAGGTTCACGCCATTGTTCTGCCTCAGCCTCCCAAGTAGCTGGGACTACAGGCACCCGCCACCGTGCCCGGCTAATTTTTCGTATTTTTAGTACAGACGGGGTTTCACTGTGTTAGCCAGGATGGTCTCGATCTCCTGACCTCATGATCTGCCCGCCTCGGCCTCCCAAAGTGCTGGGATTACAGGCGTAAGCCACCGCACCTGGCCTATCTTCTTTTTCTTTTATTGCTTGTGCTTTTGGTGTCATATCTAAGAACCACTGTTTAATTCAAAATCACAAAGATTTACATCCTTGTTTCTTCTTAAGAGTTTTCTAGTCTTGGCTTATACTTAGGTCTTTGATCTATTTTGAGTTATTTTTTGCATATAGTGTGGGGTAGGGATCCAATTTCATTCGTTTGCATATGGCTATCCAGTTGTCCCAGCACCATATGCTGAAAAGATTATTCTTTCCTCATTCAATTATCTTGACACCCTTGTTGAACACTATATGTAAGAGTTTATTTCTGGCCTCTCAATTCTATTACATTGGTCTATAAGTCTGTCCTTATGCCGGTATTACATATTGTATCCTTCTTAAGGTGTCTGCTTATATGCATTCATTCATCAAATGCTCAGTAGGCAACTACCACATACCAGACACTCTCTAGGTGCTGTAGATTGGAACTAAAGCACAGCTGGAGCTTACCTTTTTAGAGAAGACATATAATTAAACTATTCATAAGTAACATACATAGTTTATGAAACAAAGAAGAGGAAGTTTTGGTAGTAGGACTAAAATGTAGACAGGATAGCCAGGGGAAGATGACTCTCAATAAAGACCTGAAGGAAGGAAGCTGGGCAGGCTTTCTTCTGGGGGAAAAGCATGTTGGGTCAGGGGAAAGGCAAATGTAAAGGCCCTGAGGCAGTAGCCTGGCTGTTCAAGGAACACAGAGGAAGGCCTGTGTGTCTGGAATGGATTGCAAGAACGTTGAGAGGAGTTGATGATAAAGGGCAGAGAGATAATCATGGGCCTGATTCTATAGGGTTTCAAAAGTCATAGTGAGGACATTGACTTTTATTTTAAATCAGATGGGAACCTGCTGGAGGTTTCTGGATGGAGAAGTGATGTGTAAGGTTATTAACAAAACCACTGTGTTGGGCTGCTGTGTTGAGACCAGACAAAAGCAGAAGGGTGGCCCAAGAACAGAGCCCAAGACTGTCTGGCCATCAGAGAGAGTGGGCAAGAAGCACACACAACAAAACACACACAAAAAAAGGGAGAGAGGAAGAGAGAAACGTAGGGGAGGAGACATGGAGGGAGGGAAGGAGGAAGAGATACTAAAGAAGAGTGGTCAGAAAGGCAGGAGGAAAAGCAAGTGATGTAGGGACCTGAAAATCAAATGAAAACAGTGTTTCCAGGAGAGAGGAGTCAGGTAAGGTGAGGCCTGAGAAAGGACCATGGCATTAGCAAGGTGCTGATCACCAGAGACCTTCAGAAGTGGTGTCTTGGTGGACTAATGGTTCAAAATAATATGAAAGAAGAGGAATTGGAGACAGTAACCATGAACAATTTACACAAGTTTTGTTTAAAGACAAATGAGGCAGTAATCAGAGGGAAATATAAGGCCAGGGTAGAAGAAATAACAGCATGTTTATGCACCGATGAGGATGATCCTATAGAAAGGGAAAAAGACAATGCAAGCGAGAGTGAGGGAGTCTCCTGGAGCCTGTGCTGGAGACATGTGAGAGAATGGGATCCAGCCCCTGAGTGTGGAGGTGTCCCTCATGGGGCGCAGATGTGGGCCATCTGCAGTGACAGGAGAAAAAGTCAAATACATGGGCACAAATGCATGCAAGTGGTGTAGCTGGCGGGAGTTTTCATGTAGTGCACCCATTTTCTCAGTGAGGTAGGAAGCAAGGTCATGAGCCAAGAGCAAGGGAGGGAAGGAGGCACTGGAGGACTGAGGGAGGAGAAGGCATGAAACAGTCATGTGGAAGGGCAGGAGAGAGATGACCATGGAAATACACATGCATGCCAAGCAGCATTGAGGGCTATTTGAGGTCAGTGATTAGGAATCTAAAGTGAGGCAGGCCATGAGTCAGAGGTATGACTGTGGAGGTGGGAGGCTGAGATCAGAAGGAAGACAGGTCAGTGGAGGAGAGGTCAAGGATGTCAGCAGCCATGGATGTGGAAGGAGTGACAGGTACGTGTATTAGAGAGGTTCTGCAGAGAGAGGGGGTGAGTCAGGCCCTTAAGTCCTTGAGGAATGGGGGGAAATGACCTCGGGTAAGCCAGGCTAGGTACTGTAAATCAACTAGTTAGCAGGATAGGAGGGCCGTCTTCCATCTCACAGATCCTTTCTGGGGCCAGCTAATTTAATTGTTCTGATTGGTTGATTATTTCTCCTTTCACCACCCTAAGAACCCCTCTCAAAACTTCACTGGGCTGGGCTGCATGTGTGATCTTTTCCTCAGGGTTTCTGAATAAACTACACTTAAAATTTTTCCAAACACCATCAGTCAAACAAACATTGGTTACAAACCTTTTTTTCCAACAGATTCTGACACAAAGATGAATATATAAAGATACATAAAAATAAATTATAATATCCTGTGGTACATGACGCAGTATTTACTTGTTAGAGTAACATATTCCAGCACTGCTATTTTACAGCAAGTTCAATAAACAACAGGAGCAAAGACTTGCGTTAACTCTAATTTACGATGGGATAAAGAAAAGCAAAAAGAGTAACATTAAAAAACATTTAAGCACCTACTAGGTGATGAAATAATTTCTTTAAATAGAAATTGACATGCTACATTTGCCTACTCCTCAAAGAACTTGGGCTGGCTCCCGCCCTGGGAACCTGGGCTCAGCAGGTGAGCAGGTACGGCGGTCACCAACACCTGCACAGTCATTAGGAGGAAAGGAAAAGGACGCTACAAAAATAGAATCTTCAGACACTGCAGTTTATAATTAATGATACTCTCAGCTGCATTTTTGAGTGTCACCTTTTATACAAAATGTATATATTTTAAAGCTCCAGAAGTCCTATATTATACTGATGGCACTGAGTTTTGCCTTAAAGGTGCTAAAAATCTGCTAAACCTGGGCATTTTCTTCACCTGTGCTCTGAGGTAAGCTCTTGCACACATCCACAAAGAAGCAAACACAACGTTGTGCATCCTTATGTAGCTCTGGCTTTAGAAGCAAAGAGTTGTCCATCGGTAGGAAAATGGATAAGAAAACTTTGTTGTATTCAGAAGATGGATATCTATGTAGCAGTCAGAAGCAATGAACCAAATTCATACATAGCCACGTAGACAGATATCATAAACACTGAGTGAAAAAGAATTAAGAGATTCAGAGCCCAAAGCCATGCTTATTAATTACAACACACACAAACACCATAATTTAAATAAGTGAAAGGTGGAAGGGAAGGACATATATCAAATATACCATTGGTGCCTACAAAAGGGAGGGTCACAGATGCAGGAATTAATACAATTACAAAGGTGTCTGCGACATGAAGCAAAGAGTAGGATCATTTTAATTTTGTGTAATTGAGGTGGTAGTGGTCATGGGAAAAGTGGATAGCAGTGTTCTTATGAGTGAAACACAGTAAGTACGGATTTTTCATACTTACAACTTTCTTGTATTTGTTACTTGTAAATCTTGCTCCAGAGCCATCTATAATGTACCATGACAATGCACCCAACAGTACATTACCATTCTATAAACTTAACATGTTTTGGCACAATCATTTCAATTTATGAATGGTATATAACAGAAACTAGAATAAAAATTGCCAAAAACTAAATTAGCTAATACTAAATCTAATGAAGAATAAAGCTTTGATTATGCTTTGAAATAAAGTCAGGGAGGAAACCAGATAAAAAAGACTCCTTTGGTATTGAACTTGACACTGTGGTTAATAACTTGGCACACAAAATGCCTCTTAGCAGATTGCTAAATACACATATCAAAGTTAACCCTGACAGTTAATAACCTGCTGCAGAAACATGCTTGTATTAGTCCATTTTCACACTGCTATGAAGAACTTCCCTGAGACTGGGTAATTTACAAAGGAAAGAGGTTTAACTGACTCACAGTTCTGCATGGCTGGGGAGGCCTCAGGAAACTTACAATCGTGGCGGAAGGTGAAGAGGAAGCAAGCACCTTTTTCAGAAGGCAGCAGGAGAGAGAAGGGAGCAAGAGAGGAACTATGAAACACATAAAAACCACCAGATCTCATGAGAACTCACTCACTATCATGAGAACAGTATGGGGGAAACCGCCCCCATGATTCAATCACCTCCCTCCCTCGACATGTGGGGATCATGGGTCCCTCCCTCAATATGTGGGAATTACAATTCAAGATGAGATTTGGGTGGGAACACAGAGCCAAACCTGCTTTACTTTAGAATACATGTATGTTTCCTATAGACTCCTAATTCATTACAAGCTTTTTGCTTGCCATCTCTAAACTACAAATTACTTTCTAAAATAAAATCAACTGCAAGGAGGAGATCAGTACCAGGTGGAAATCAAATTAACTAATGTGTTCTGAGGAGCTGCCACTTGAAATGCTCAGTGCAACATGGAGAGTTCTGCAGTGGTGTACCTGGGGCTTGAGGAGCTTGTAGTCTGATCAACCAAGATGCAAGGCCCCCCCCAATCCCCCACCCCCTACCCTGTTCCTATTCCTATAGGAGTTTGTGTGGGATCTTGGAATAATCACTTAAGTTTCTTTGTCTCCCTTTCATTGAGTGACACTGAGCTCCAGGCAACAAAGACAGTAGACAACCACATATTGGAAAAGGAGTCAGAACTCTCATTTTGTTCCTAGCTTGTTAACCTATAAAAGGGGAGATGACAATATATCCCCACTGTGCTATATATAATCTTTGTCATTTGTAAAAAATATTAAAACCCTGAAGGCTTGTTATAAATGCTGACCCCGGAGTCCTAGTCAAGAGACCCCTTGCAATGGAGACCACTGTGCAATAAGATCCTTATAGCACCCCACAGATGAATCTCCTTAAAGACAGACACACTTTATAAAAATCTGTTCTAAGAAGAAGTTTCACAAAGAATCCAGGATACCTGTTTTTTCCTTCTTGGAAGGATGTTTCTAGCAATAAGACCACGTTGCCCTGCAAAGTTTTAAAATTTAAGCTGAAATAATTTGATTTGCTCCATCAAATTCCTCCACATCCTCCTTTTACTTACCATAACAATAAAACATTCTGAAAATATTTCTACATAGGAAATATTTCTACAGGAATTCTCTTATGCATTACAAATTCCTATTAACATCAAATGAAGACGCCATAGACAAGAAATGCAGAGAGCTTTCAATCTCCCATTAGGCTTAAACCAACTTCTTTTTTCTCTTTTTTACTTTAAGTTCTGGGATACATGTGCTGAACGTGCAGGTTTGTTATATAGGTATACATGTGCCATGGTGGTTTGCTGCACCTATCAACTCGTGATCTAGGTTTTAAGCTCTGCATACATTAGGGATTTGTCCTAACGCTCTCCCTCCGCTTTCCCCCTACCCCTGGACAGGCCCGGGTGTGTGATATTCCCCTCCCTGTGTCCATGTGTTCTCATTGTTCAGCTCCCACTTATGAGTGAGAATATGTGGTGTTTGGTTTTCTGTTCCTGTGTTAGTTTGCTGAGGATGATGATTAAACCTATTTCTTATACACCACAAGCTTCCAAATCAATGTCTCTACAACAGTAAAACAAAGTCTCTGAGCCCCTTGAGTTATGTGTAACCAGGTGGAACATAAATATATGAGAAGAGAAAGGCAGCACTGTTTAATGCCATTAGGTGGGCTCTAAGAGCAATAGCTAGCTGCATGTGTCACTATCATAGGGTGGCACTTCTCAATTTTTTTTTCCTGACTCACTTTCTGTCCAACCACCACCACCCCACCTCCTGCCACTAAGTTGTTTTTATCTTTTGTTCTCTTCTTTCGGTAGCCACAACTTGCTCCAGGATTCGGTGTTGTTGAAGGAAAAGGACCAGTCAGTGCTCAGATCCCATTTCTACCTGATGCACTTCCCTAGTAAATGGAGGATAACCAAATTGAGCATCATCCAATTCAGTAAGTAACAAACAAGGTGGTATTATCAGAGAGAGGGCCACAGATAGTCTTCTGTGAAGAGGCTAAGGGTGAGGGAGGGCTTGCTGGCAATGAAACAAGGTTTCAGAGGTCTCACAGAAATATCTGCCAGTAGAAGAATGACTTGTGGAGAGGAAGGTCCAAGTGCAGAGTGAGGAGAACATGGCTAAGAGGCATGATGGAGCTGCCAGTTTCTCAGTGGGACCCTCCTGAGGAAGGTGCTTCCCACTGGCCCAGAGCTAGTGAGTGCTTCCTGCCAGTGCCTGTCTGGAGCTTCTGCTCAGGCCTCCAACCATTCAAGGGGGAAAGTGCTTTTGGGGCCTCAGATGGTAGGAGTTAGTGAGGGCTCGCCCATGGAAGGAGGGACTGAGCTCCAGGCTGGTGGGTTAGTTTTAACACTTCCACCATCATGGTTGGCCCTGACAGCTGAGCTACTCCTCAGTGGCCCATCCCAGCTGCCCCTGCCCTCCTTCAGGTACACACTCCTGTGAGTGAGGTGAGCCTTGTCTACAGCTCATGATTATTAGGAATTCTAAGTACAAATTTAATTTAACCTGTTTAATTTATTTTATAGCTCTGCAGCTGAGGGATCAAAGTGCATTATCCATCCCCAATTGTCCATCAGCTTGGAAAAAAAGATGAAAACCATTGAGAATTCTCACATCCACAGTTGGCTGGAGGGCAAAGAAAGTAATCTAATGTCTCCATGAAAATCTAGAATATACTCATGCTTCCCTGCAGCAACTTCTACCTTTTGTGGAAAAATTCTTACAACATACCAAGAGCATGAACATTAAGCAGAGACACCCACCACAGCATTGTTGTAATACACAAATGCGGAATGCAGAGCCAGCCAGTGTAGGCATGCACAATTACACAATTAGACCACAACTTAACCATGATACAGAAAGCATTTATATAGGGCTTATTTATGCTATAAGTTATTCTAAGGGCTTTGTATATAATGATTCATTTAGTACTTACAACAATCCTATGACATAGGTACTACTGTTATCTCTATTTTAAAAAACAGGCACAGAGAAGTTAAACAAGTTACTCAGGGTCACAAACCAGTAAATGGCAGCATGGGATTAGGAATCAGGAAAATTATAAACTACTATATAAAGAAGTTAAAAAGAATGCTATGCATTGGTTTAGATGGGAGGTTGAAGATTTCCATTTATCTCTCATATCCATTTGGAGAGATCATCAAAAGAACAGCAAAGAAACAAAAAGGCATCCATAATAATGAGGGAAATGGGAAGAAGGCCATCAGCACATAGGAAAAGTCTGTAAATTTCTGGAAATCAGAAAATAAATCAAAGAGTATAGCATGATAAAACTGCGTGTAGAAAATTACAGCCTAGAACCCAGATGGAGGCAGGCTTTGGCTATGGAAAAAGCCAACCAGTACAGCAAAGCCTTGGAAAGGCTTTGTACCTGGACAATGCCCTCATAATGGTAGGAAGAGTGATATGGAAGTTCATCTCTCCCTATAATCCTATGTGCAAATGGCTGCAGCTAAGTAACTCTCAGATGCATACATACATGTGCCACACATGCACACACAAAATAGATCTTTACTAAACAAATTAAGTGAACTTTCTTGGGGTGGGAGGTAGGAGGACTAAGGGAGCTCAAAACACCTTCCACATTCTGGCATTGGGGGATGGGCAGTGTATTCTGCACCCTCCCCCTCTCCCCTTTGTCTTCTATCATAAAGCAAAGTCTTTGCCTCTTGGAAAACCTCACCCATATCATGAAGGCCTGAGCCAGCCATGCTACTGGCTAATTCTCAATATGAACAGATAGCCAAGACTCACCAGACACTTGAGAAAAGTCTTCATGAAGAAAATCAGACAGACACACAGCTATGCACATATACGCCATGGCAAAAAAGAAGAAAATGAATCCAGATGAAACAGATAATTCTGAGAACAGGAGAGAGGGTTTTTTTTTAAAAAAGGACAGCAGCCTCAGGGAGAACTAAGAAAATCTTGTATTCATACAACAAGAGCAGACACTCACAGAAAAGGAACAATTGAAAGCCAGAAAGAGTTCTTGGAAATTACCATATGATTGTCAAAATGAAAACTTCAATAGAAAAGCTGAGGAATCTAATCTAAGAATCTTTCATATAATAGAACTAAGAAGGGGCTAGAAAAAAAAAAACAGGAAAAAATGAAGAAAATATTAAAAGTGTAAAAATCAGTAAAATAGAAATCAATCAATAGAAGAAAATCAATAAGAACAAACGTTTTTTAAAAAGATCAGTAAACTAAACCTCTAGCTAAACTAATTAAGAATAAAAGAAGAAAGACATAAATTACCAATATCAGGAATAAAAAAGGAGATATCATTAAATGTTCTATAGAAATTAAAACCATAACAAGAAAATAATGTGAACAACTTTATACCTGTAAGTTAAAAAACTTAGATGACATAAACAAATAAGGAACAAAATTACCAAAACTGACATAGGAAGAAACAGAACATCTGAATAGCTCCCTCTATCTATTAAAGATATTGAATTCATAACAGAAAATCTTCTCAGGCCCAGACAGTTTTATTGGGAAAGTATATAAAACATTTAAGGAATAAATATTATCAATTGATATGGTTTGGCTGTGTCCCCACCCGAATCTCATCTTGAATTCCCATGTGTTCTGGGAGGGACCCAGTGGGAGGTAACTGAATCATTGGAGCAAGTCATTCCTGTGGTGTTCTCATGTTAGTGAATAAGTCTCATAAGATATGATGGTTTAAAAAAGAGGAGTTCCCTGCACAAGCTCTCTCCCTTTGCCTGCTGCCATTCATGTAAGACGTGACTTGCTCTTCCTTGCCTTCTGCCATGATCATGAGGCTTCCTCAGCCATGTGGAACTGTAAGTCCAATTAAGCCTCCTTCTTTTATAAATTGCTCAATCTCAGGTATGTCTTTATCAACAGCATGAAAACAGACTAATACAGTAAACTGGTACCAGCAGAATGGGGCGCTGCTGAAAAGATACCCAAAAATGTGGAAGCAATTTTGGAACTGGGTAACAGGCAGAGGTTCGAACAGTTAGGAGGGCTTAGAAGATGATAGGAAAATGTGGGAAAGTTTGGAACTTCCTAGAGACTTGTTGAATGGCTTTGACAAAAATGCTGATAGTGATATGAACAATAAGGTCTAGGCTGAGGTGGACTCAGATGGAGATGAGAAACTTGTTGGGAAGTGGAGCAAACGTGACTCTTGTTAGGCTTTAGCAAAGAGACTGGTGGCATTTTGCCCCTGCCCTAGAAATTCATGTAACTTTGAGCTTGAGAGAGTTGATTTAGGGTATTTGGTGGAAGAAATTTCTAAGCAGCAAAGCATTCAACAGGTGACTTGGGTGCTGTTGAAAGCATTCAGTATTTTGTTTGCTTTTTGAGAGAGAGGTTTGCTCTTGTCACCCAGGCTGGAGTGCAATGGTACGATCTTGGATCACTGCAACCTCCGCCTCCCGGGTTCAAGTGATTCTCCTGCCCCAGCCTCCCAAGTTGCTGGGATTACAGGCACCCACCACCACACCTGGCTAATTTTTTGTATTTTTAGTAGAGATGGGGTTTTGCCATGTTGGTCAGGCTGGTCTCGAACTCCTGACCTCAGGTGATCCACCCACCTCGGCCTCCCAAAGTGGTGGGATTACAGGTGTTAAACCACCATACCAGGCCTAGCACTCATTTTTATAAGGGAAGCAGAGCATAAAAGTTTGGAAAATTTGCAGCCTGACAATGTGATAGAAAAGAAAATCCCATTTTCTGAGGAGAAATTCAAGCCAGCTACAGAAATTTGCATAAGTAACGAGGAGCTGAATGTTAATCCCCAAGACAATGGTGAAAATGTCTCCAGAGCATGTCAGATGGGAGGCAGCCCCTCCCATCACAGGCCAGGAGGCCTAGGAGGAAAAAGCGGTTTTGTGGGCCAGGCCCAGGGTACCCATGCTGAGTGCAGCCTAGGGACTTGGTGCCCTGTGTCCCAGTCACTCCAGCCGTGGCTGAAAGGGGCCAATGTAGAGCTCGGGCCATGGCTTCAGAGGGTGCAAGCCCCAAGCCTTGGCAGCTTCCACGTGGTGTTGAGGCTGTGAGCACACAGAAGTAAAAAACTGAGGTTTGGGAGCCTCTGCCTAGATTTCAGAAGATCTATGGAAATGCCTCGATGTCCAGGCAGAAGTTTGCTGCAGGGGCGGGGCTCTCATGGAGAACCTTTGCTAGGACACTGAGGAAGGGAAATGAGGGGTCAGAGCCCCCACACAGAGTCTCTACTGGAGCACTGTCTAATGGAGCTGTGAAAAGAGGGCCACTGTCCCCCAGACCTGAGAATGGCAGATCCACTGACAGCTTTCACTGTGCACCTGGAAAAGCTGCAGACACTCAACACCAGCCCCTGAAAGCAGCCAGGAGGGAGGCTGTACCCTGCAAAGCCACAGGAGCAGAGCTGCTCTTGCATCATCGTTACCTGGATGTGAGACATGGAGTCAAAGGAGATTTTGCTATGAAGAGAAAATAGCTTGTGGATTGAAAGCATTTATAATTAAAGCTTAAAACATGACCTAGATGCTTACATTATACAACCCCAGGTGCCACAAAAGTGTACTTATGCTCAATGCTAAGTACCTACCTCTTGCATTACCTGTATGTGAGACATGGAGTCAAAGGAGATCATTTTGGAGCTTTAAGATTTTACTGCCCTGCTGGATTTTGGACTTGCATGGGGCCTGTAGCCCCTTTGTTTTGGCAAATTTCTCCCATTTGGAATGGCTGTATTTACCCAATGCCTGTACCCCCACTGTATCTAGGAAGTAACTGACCTGCTTTTGATTTTACAGACTCAGGTGGAAGGGACTTGCCTTGTCTTGGATGAGTGGACTGTGGACTTCTGAGTTAATGCTGAAATGAGCTAAGACTTTAGGGGACTGTTGGGAAAGCATGATTGGTTTTGAAATGAGAGGATGTACGATTTGGGAGCGGTCAGGGACAGAATGATATGGTTTGGCTGTGTCCTTACCCAAATGTCATCTTGAATTCCCATGTGTTGTGGGAGGGACCCGGTGGGAGGTAACTGAATCATGGGGGCAAGTCTTTCCCATGCTGTTCTCGTGATAGTGAGTAAGTCTCATGAGGAGTTCCACTGCACAAGCTCTCTCTCTTTGCCTACTACCATCTATGTAAGACATGACTTGCTCTTCTTCGCCTTCCGCCATGATCATGAGGCTTCCTCAGCCATATTGAACTGTAAGTCCAATTAAACATCTTTCTTTTGTAAATTGCCCAATGTATGTTTTTATCAGCAACCTGAAAAAGGAATAATACATCAATCCTACACAGCCTCTCTCCGAAAAAAAAAAGGAGGGGACATTCATGAGGACAGTATTATTCTGATACCAAAACCTGACAAAAACATTTCAAGAAAAGAACACCACAGACCAATATCTCTCATTGGTATAGATGTAAAATTCTTTAGCAAAATATTAGAACATCAAATCCAGCAATCTCTAATAAAATATGGCCAAGTGGGATATATTTCAGAAATGCAAGGTTGGGCTAGGCTTGGTGGCTCACATCTGTAATCCTAGCACTTCAGGAGGCCAAGGTGGGAGGATCACTTGAACTCAGGAGTTTGAGACCAACCTGGTCAACACAGCAAGACCCTGCAGCTACAAAAAATTAAAAAATTAGCCAGGCATGTTGGCACATGCCTATAGTCCCAGCAACTTGGGAGGCTGAGGTAGACAATCACTTGAGTCCAAGAGGTTGAGGTTGCAGTGATCCATAACTGCCCCACTGCACTTCAGCCTAGGTGACAGACAGAGACCCCATATAAAAAAAAAATGCAAGATTGGTTTTACATTAGAAAGTTATTTAATATAATTCAACACATTAACAGAATAAAGGAGAAAAATGATCCATCATATCAATATATACAGAAAATTTTTGACAAACTTCAGTAGTCATTCAGGATAACAAGTCTCAGTAAAATGGAAATAGAGGCAAATTTCCTCAATCTTAAAAAGATACTGAGAAAGAGAGTCACTAACATCATACTTAATGGTAAAAACTTAATTGCTTTTTCCTTAAAATCAGGAACAAAACAAGAATGATAACTTTTACTAGTTCTATTGAACATTCTGCTGGAGGTCATAACCAGTGCAATCAGGCAAGAAAAGTAAACAAAGAACCTATAGATTATAAATGAAGAAGATAATTTGTTTTTATTTGCAGATGATGTGGTCATGTACAGAGTAAATCCTAAGTTTTACCCTATATAAATAAAACTATTACTAATAAGCAAATTTTTCAAAGTTTCAGGATAAAAGGTCAACATAAAAAGCAATTTTCTTCCTGTCAGCTGTCATGCATCACTTAACAATGGATATATATTCTGGGAAATGTGTCATTAGATGATTTTGTCATAGTGTAAACATCATAGACAGTATTTACACAAACCTAGACAGTCTACCACACCTAGGCCACATGGTATAGCCCATTGCTCCTAGGCTACAAAAATGTACAGCATGTTACTATACTAAATACTGTCCCCAGCTGTAACACAATGGTAAATATTTGTGTATCTAAATATATATAAACATAGAAAAGGTACAGTAAAAATGTGGTATTGTGAAACCCTGTCTCTACTAAAAATACAAAAATTAGCCAGGTATGGTGGCAGGCACCTGTAATCTCAGCTGCTTGGAGGCTGAGGCAAGAGAATCAATTTAACCTGGTAGGCAGAGGTTACAGTGAGCTGAGATCACACCACTGCACTCCAGCCTGGACAACAGGGCGAGACTTCATCTCAAAAATAAATAAATAAATAATCTTATGAGACCACTGTCATATATATGGTTCATTACTGATTGTAATGTTGTTATGCAGCACATGACTGTATCAGCAATTAAAATTGGAAATGGATATTTAGGGATGAATACAATATGTACAAATTCTGTCAAATAAATCTATAAAATATTGTTGTGAAAAATTAAAGAGGACCTAAATAAATGGAAAGATATACAAAGTTCATGAATTAGAACATTCAATATTGTTAAAATGTCAGTTTATCTTCTCCAAATCAATCTAATGAAATGCAATCTCAAAAAGTTTTGTAGGAATCAGCAAATTGATTTTAAAATTCCTCTGGGAATGCAGAGAATCCAGAACGGCAAAACAACTTGAAAAAAGAACAAAGTTACAGGACTAACACTATCTGATATGAAGAGTTAAAACAACAGTAATTGGGCTGGGCATGGTAGCTCATGCCTGAAATCCCAGCACCCTTGGGAGGCTGAGGAGGGTGGATCATGAGGTCAGGAGATCGAGACCATCCCGGCCAACATGGTGAAACCCTGTCTCTACTAAAATACAAAAAATTAGCCAGGCGTGGTGGTGCGTGCCGGTAGTTCCAGCTACTCGGGAGGCTGAGGCAGGGGAATCGCTTGAACCCGGGAGGCAGAGGTGACAGTGAGCCGAGATTACTGCACTGCACTCCAGCCTGGTGACAGAGCAAGACTCCATCTCAAAACAACAACAACAACAACAAAAAAAAAACAGTAATTAACACATAAGAATATAGATATATAAATGGAATATAATAGAGTCCTGAAATTGAGACACACATATATGGCAAGATGAATGTAGACAAGGTGCGAAAGTAATCAATGAGAAAAAAGGGTCTTTTAAACAAACGACTAGAGTAACAACTGGATATTCATATAGGAAAACAATGAACCTTAACCTCTCTCTCATACTATAAACAAAAATTAACTTGAAATGGATCATAGGTATAAATGTAAAAGTTAAAACTGTAAAACTCATAGAAGAAAATCTTCAGGACCTTAGGGTAACCAAAGATTTTTCTGACAAGACATAAAAAAGCAATAATCACAAACGCACAATGAGAAACTGTACTTTACCAAAAATTAAAAATTTGTCTTCAACACATTATGTTAAGTAAATGAAAAAGCACATCATACACTGGGGAAAATATCTGCAATATATGTATTATATTTGACAATTAACTTGTGTATTGAATATGTAAAGAACACATGAAACTCAATAATGAAAAGATGGTGCAACAAAAATGAGCATAAAACTTTAACAGAATGTTCACAAATAGTATGCTAATAAACACATGAAGAGATGTTCAACATCATTAGTTGCCAGGGAAATGCAAACTAAAATCACAATGAAATATCAATGCATCTATCAGAATGGCTAAAAAAACTAAAAACTGACAATGGCAAATATTTGCAAGGATTTAGAACAACTGGAACTCTCAATCATTGCTGGTTGAAGTTTATGTAAAATGTTAAAACCACTCTATAAAACAGTTAGAAAATTTCTTATAAAGTTAAATATATACTTATAATAAGACTCAGTCATTCCACTAAAGTATTTACCCAAGAGAAATAAAGACATATGCACATGAGAAATGGGTACAAGAATGTTCACTGCTGCCTCATTCATAACGGTAAAAATATGGAAACAACCCAAATGTTCATTAATGGGTGAATGGATAAGAAATCTATGGTATATTCATACAATGGAATAAATATTTAGCAATATAAAGCAACAAGCTACATGCAATGACATGGATGAATCTCAAAAGCATTATGCTAAATAAAAAGCCAGATATAAAGAATACTTACTATGTTATTCCATCTATATGAATTTCTGTAACAGGCCATTGTCATCTGTAGTGACAAGAAAGCACTTCAGTGACAGCCTGTGCTGGGGAGTAGAAGGGACTGATTGCAGAGGGGAGGAGGAAACTTTCCAGAGTGATAGAAATGTTCTAAATCTTCTTGTGGTGGTGATTTTGGATGTATACAATTGTTAAGACCTATCAAGCTGAACATTTAAAATGGGTCCTCTTTATTGTATGTAAATTATACTTCAAGAAAGCTGATGAAGAATAGTGCATAAGGTATAATGCAGTGATCCTTCCTTAACTCTTCTAATTTTAACTGCAACAGTAATAAATACAATGTCAGACAGAGAGATTCACAAACCAGATTGTAAAGACAATTAAAAGAAAATACAAACGAATTTGGAGTTTTCCAGTCAATTTATAGCTATGAAACTACATGGAAACACACTGACACTTTATTTAGCTTTCATCACAGTGATGGAGTTCTTAGCATTGAGCATAAGTACTCTTTTGTGGTGCCTGGGGTTGTATAATGTGAGTATCTAGGTCATATTTTAAGCTTTAATTATAAATCCTTTCAATCCACAAGCTATTTTCCTTTCATAGCAAAATTACTTTCCTGCTTTGGCCATAATGTCTAATAATTTTTAGCAGTGATTTCTTATGTGTTTAAAAAATTGCTGTGGGCACAATGCTGGTAGGTGGGTAATACTTAAGGATTTCACAAAGTGGTCTACTCTACAAGTTGGTTTCATAATTTCCACAACTATTTCAGTCACCATGGCATCCCCAGTGTGCAGCACAGTATTGACACATGGGCCCTTGGGAAATGCTGAAAGGATTATCTCTGACCCAAAACACTTTCCTGTAACAGAAAGAGCCCTGGAAGAATGGAAGCTTCCAGTGAAGGAGTCAAAGAGTGACAGAGCAAAGGCTGCACCAGTGGAAGAACTGTCACCATGTGCCTGGTATGTGTGCACATGGCTTTCTAGGACTGTACAAAAAAACAGTGAATTTTCGGGATTTCTGGAGCTCACATAAACTTTAAATGTAAATCAAGCTTTACAAAGTCCCCACAGCACCCAATGTTTCACCTGTTTTCATGAATGCATCCAGGCTTCAAACTAAACAATCTCAGCAGGTCAGACTGTGGTGGTGGTAACTCAAATCTCTTCCCTAAACATCTCAGTGGGTTTTCTTTCCTTTTCTTTTTTTTTTTTTTTGAGACAGAGTCTCGCTCTGTTGCCCAGGCTGGAGTGCAATCTCGGCTCACTGCAACCTCCGCCTCCTGGGTTCAAGTGATTCTCCTGCCTCAGCCTCCCGAGTAGCTGGGGCTACAGCTGCATGCCACCAAGGCTGGCTAAGTTTTTGTACTTTTAGTAGAGACAGGGTTTCACTGTGTTAGCCAGGATGGTCTCAATCTCCTGACCTCGTGATCCGCCCACCTCAGCCTCCCAAAGTACTGGGATTACAGGTGTGAGCCACCACGCCTGGCTGGATTTTCAATCCTACATCAATTAGCTGCTTTTTTTTTTTTTTTTTGAGATGGAGTCTTGTCCGTCACCCAGGCTACAGTGCAATGGCACGATCTCGGCTCACTGCAACCTCCACCTCCCAGGTTCAAGCGATTCTCCTGCCTCAGCCTCCAGACTAGCTGGAATTACAGGTGCACACAACCATGCCTGGCTAATTTTTTTTTTGTATCTTTAGTAGACATGGGGTTTCACCATGTTGGCCAGGCTGGTCTCGAACTCCTGACCTCGTGATCCACCCACCTTGGCCTCCCAAACTGCTGGGATTACAGGTGTGAGCCACCGTGCCCGGCCTAATCAGCTGCTTTTAGTGATTTACCCCGCGGACAATTCCTTCAGGTTTATATTGATTTCATCTCCTACTGATTCATCAAATTAACAGGACTTGAAGGCACATGACCTGTCAAGAATCTTTCACTATTCTCTTTTATAATATTCCAGGTCCTGTTCAGTTGTTTCATTAATTGCACTGTTAGGAGTGAAAATTCTGAAGGCTTCTGGAAGTGCCAAGAACCAGTGCTTTTACCTTTATAAATGAAGCTACCCTAAATAAGAGATGCATGGTGGTCATTGCACAGGTATCACAGTCAAATGTTTCTTCTCCAGAACACCCCCACTAAGGAAGTCCATGGCCTTCAGTCTCCCATTATCCTTAAACATACTTCTATACTCAGTGTTTAATCTTCTTCTAATGACTAGAGTCTTTAAAAGTTTTTGTAGAGGTTCACATATGTCTGTATATATATTAATTCCACACACCCACAAACATATATTTTAAATATAATCCAGCTCTTTCTTAGATAGACAGGAAGCTCCACGAGGCAAGGAATTTGATCATCTGCTTTTGTGATGGCTAGTGCTGTCAGGAAACATTCTTGGACATACTGTGGGTAAATAGTCAATGTAAAGCTTAACAAATGCAGATGTTGCTGAACTTCAGAGAAGTGTCAACAATTGGAGTTGTATTTTAAAAACTACATTCTACTTTATAACAGTTTTATTCATAATTGCCCAAATTGGAAGCAATTAGAATGTCTTTCAGTAAATAAATTGATAAACAAACTGTTGCATAGTTATATAATGACATATTACTCAGTGGTAAGAAGAAATGACCTATCAAACCATGAAAAGACATAGAGAAATCTTAAATGGATACTGCTAAGTAAAAGGAGCAGGTCTGAAAAGGCTACCTACTGAATGATTCCAACATTCTGGAAAAAGCAAAACTATAGAGACAGTGAAAAGATCAGAGGAACCTGTTTGGGCTATGGGGAGTATGGGAGATATATGGTAATTCTTTTGTTTTTGTTTTTTCTTTTTGAGACGGAGTCTCGTTCTGTCGCCCAGGCTGGAGTGCAGTGGCGCGCTCTTGGCTCACTGCAAGCTCCGCCTCCGGGGTTCATGCTATTCTCCTGCCTCAGCCTCCCGAGTAGCTGGGACTACAGGCGCGCCTGGCTAATTTTTTGTATTTTTAGTAGAGACAGGGTTTCACCGTGGTCTCGATCTCCTGACCTCATGATCTGCCTGCCTCGGCCTGGTAATTATTTTATTTATTTATTTATTTATTTATTTATTTATTTATTTATTTATTTTGAGGCAGAGTTTCACTTTGTCATCCAGGCTGGAGTGCAGTAATGCAATCTTGGCATATTGTAGCCTCAACCTCCTGGGCTCAAGCAATCCTCTCACCTCAGCTTCCTGAGTAGCTGAGAGTACAGCCGCATGTCACCACACACACAGCTAATTTTGTGATTTTTATAGAGAGTGGTTTTTACCATGTTGCTAGGCTAATCTCAAGCTCCTGAACTCAAATGATCCACCTGCCTCTGATTCCCAAAGTGCTGGGATTACAGGTGTGCACCATCGCTCTTGGCCAATATATGGTAATTCTACGTTCTGCATAATTTTTCTATAAAACTAAGACTGCTCTAAAAAAATTAAGTTTATAAATTTATAAATTACATTGTAAATCAAGACTGTTTAATGTTACATCATTAAACAGATATAGTCTGGTTGTAGAATAATTTTCCATTAAAGTATTTTTAGAAGGATGCTATAATGATTTCTTCTCTTACATAACACTGCTGTGGTGACCCAGAAAATATTTAGAAAACACTTTCCCCCAGTTGGAAACCTATTTATAAAAACATCAAACACTCAACCCCAGTTTTAACTAACAGAAAAAGTATATCCAGTTAAAACAGAAACATTAGGAAAAAAATCAAGTATAAATAAAAGATTTATTTTTTCCTTACTTGCTTGCCATAAAATGTCTCTTATTTAGGAAGAGACAAAGTTTTAAAATTCAATGCTTAGGAAATGGAATATTCCTTGCAAGTCTAGATTTTCTATTCTTGATCCAAAACCTCATCATGTCCCTCTGCCGCAGAGGAGGAGTGTTCAGGGCGTCTGGGTGAACATCAAGGGTGTTAAATTCCAGATGTAACCAGTTTTCTTGAAGACATTCCTACAAATGATACGCTCCCATAGGTACTCCCATATTATGATGAAATCCCAAGCTTCTAGACACAATTTCCAATATAATACAGTGACAGAGGAGCAAGTATTTAAAAAAGAAAGAAAAAGAAAACAAAGCAAGCTGGACATGCTACTCAAGAGGCTGAGGCAGGAGGATCACTTGAGCCCAGGAGTTTGAGGCTGCAGTAAGCCATGATAGTGCCACTGCACTCCAGCCTGAGTGACACAGTGAGACCCCATCTCTAAAAAAAATTTCTTTTTAAGAAAAGTGAAACAAAACATCATAGGAAACAATCAAATCCACACTGTGGAACAATCTACAGGAAAGCTGACCTTGCCTCTTCAAAAATCAATGTCATGGCTACTTTATCAGTGATGATCACAAATAAATGGATGAAAAAAAGGTCAAATGTTTATGGCAGCTCTATTCAAAATCACAAAGGCTGGAAAAAAATCAAAATATTCCTCTTCTACAGAATGGAAAAACAAGCTGTGGTATATCCACACGATAGTACACTACTCTGCAACAAAAAAGGAACAAACTATTGATAAATGCAATAACATGGATGAATCTCAAATGCATTATGCCAAGTGAAAAACAAACAGACTTAAGAGCCTATGTACTATATGATTCCATTTATATGATACTCTGAGAAAGGCAAAACTTGTAGGGAGAGAGAACAGATTAGTGGTTAAGGGTAGGGAGAGAGTTTGACAATGGAGGGAAATTTGGAAAGGAGGATGAAACTGTTCTATTTCTTAATTTTGATTATTATTACATGAATTAATACAAAAACACACAGGTCTTTACACCAAAAAGTATGATTTTTCCTGTATGTAAATTTTTTTAAAAACCCTTAAAATTTTTAAAATGAAAAAAAGTCACTGATATGGTGGGTAGGGGGAAAGGGTGATAGGACTGTTCAAGTTTAAAAGACACCAAAAAAGAGGGTCTGAAGTTATCACAGTGAGTTATCTCAGTTGATTGTTCATGGTCAGTTACAGATCGAATTCCTTGTTCCACTCTTTCCCCACCCTTCTCACTACTGCACTTGACTAGCCAAAAAAAAGACAGAGAGAGAGACCAAAGAGGCATAACAACCAAATGCAATGAATTTTGACTGGCTCTTCCTATTTGACGTAGGAGGAAAAATTGCTATAAAAAAAATTTTGGAAGACAATTGGGGAAATGTAAATATAGACCAGATTTTAGAGGAAATTATGAAATTCTTGTTAATTTTCATAATGTGATAATGGCAATGGGATTAAATAGGAGACTATCCTTATTCTTAGGAGATGTATGCTGAAATATTTAGGTAAATTGCCTTGATGTCTGCACCTTACTTTCAAGAAGTTCATTTTTTAAAAAGTTGTGTTTTTATCTGTATGGTCTGTATGTGCATGTATATACATAAAAATAAAGCAAATACAAGCAAAATGATAAATATGAATGACAATTACAGAATTTGGGTTAAAGGCATACAACTATTCACTGAACTTTTTTAGCATTTCTGTATATTTGAAAATTTCAAAGTAATAAGTGGAGAGAAATCATTCACAAAACTAATCTTGGCAAATCAGTGTGTTGTGAAATCCTCTCTGGAAGATTTTTGGTCCAAAATGTCTTTTTTTTTTTTATAGCTGTTTTCCTACTAGACAGAATCTAGTCAAAATTCATGCACAGCATTTGATTATGTCTCTCTGGTCTCTTTTAAACGTGATCAGTGCCCAGTATTGGATCTCTCATGACGAGACACTGTCCACTTTGCTGGCCTGATTCCATGCCCAGCGCTGTCTACGCTCTCCTCCTGGATGTCATAAGCCACGTTCTTCCTCACTGCTAGGCTCCTGCCACGTCACTCTACTTGCTCCTCTTGCCTACCATGATAAAGCTGGTCTGGAATGCTCTGAGCCCCACAGGCACAGTCAGAGAGAGCATGACCACCCCTGTGCTCTCAGTGCCACACGCGCCTCTCCCACATGCCACTGTCATTATTTGTTATCTGTTGACTTTTCTCATGTGCCAATTTACCAGAATGGTAGGAAAGAAATCCCATTCGCTCTTCTACCACTTTATGCCCAATACTGTTCCTAGACATGCTGAAGAAAATAGTTGATTTAACTGAAGGTTTCTCAACCTCAGCGTTTCTCAACCTCAGCACTGCTGACATTTTGGACTGGAAAATTCTTTGTTGTGGGGAGCTGCCCTGGACGTCATAGGATGTTCAGCAGCACTTCAATATTGAATAAATGAATGAATGATCCTGAGGTATTCTTAAACAAATGGCAATTATTGGGTGGGGTTGTGGGGAAGGCTATACAAAGAAAATTACAACCTCTGAAGATGGAGAGTTCTGGAGTCAGTGACAGAGGCCTGGTGATGACAGTGAGAGTGCAGCCCAAGTGACAACACAGCTGGGCTGAGGAGGGTTCAGAGCAAACACACACAGTCATTCATTCCTCCCAGCCAGCATGTGTATAGTTTTGGAATGGTTCAAAGAGCATTTTTATATTGTGGGCAACTGAGAAAAAGTGGTATAACAGAGGACTTTTTGGTTTTGGTATAAAGCAATTTCAAGCAAAGGCAAAATGATGATTATTTGATTTCCACCTAGGATATAAAGTGCTATATAAGACTGATTACACGTGGTCATACCACTTGCTGCAAGTTTCAGTACTTCCCCGCCCCCCCAACCCCAATTTCTTCCTTTTTCACATTAGAAGATTGTCAGCTCACAAGAGAAAACTGATGGGCTCAGAGGACTTTATCAGGATTGATTATCAAAACTAATATGTTGTTTTTCCAAGTCGATAAAACATTGCAGAGCTCAAAGCAGGAGGAGCAACATTTCCCCAGAAAATGAGAGTTTTTCTTGCTGGCAGCTAAGCTTCTTGGTGGACAATAAACTAAAACAATCTCTCCTTGATTACATTTTTGACTTGTAAATGTTTTAAACTGGCTTAGCCAAAGCTCTCATTAAGAGACATATTCATTAACTTTGGTTGTCCACAATAAATTTGTATTTTAAAACAGCTCTTTGATGTTTAATTCAGAAAAATTAAAACAAACACTGTTTAAAAAGAATGAATGTATAAATAAGTCAAATATCAACTATAATAAATCATCATTTAAAAATATGACCTTTAGTGGTATTTTAGAATGAATACATGTATTTGATTTTTATGTTTAAAGAAATTTGCATTTATGGTCATTACAGATTCAAGTTGCCACATAAAGAAATGCTGTTATCATGCAACAAAACAGATGGTCCCCAAAATCTTTCTAAGAAATCTATCTATCTAATCTAGTCAAGAGGGGAGTTTGAAGCTCAGTTTTCTCTCTGATTTTATTATCACTAATTATTTTGTAGAATTTTTTTTGTCCTTTGGTTTTTAACTAGACATGATTATTTAAATATATAATCACTATAGTAGGAGAAAAGAAAGAAACACAGAAAAGCCAAAATAAATAAATTACCCAAATCTTAATAGCCAGAGAAAACTACTGGTGTTAACATTGGATTATATCTGCCCAGGCCATTTATACAAAAGCAAACATCTATATACATGCCTTTATAAGCTTTTCACTTAGCACTATGTCACGGCTGTCTTTCCAAGGATAAATACTTACATACAGTTTTATGTTTATAGTGGCAAGATATACCATTATAAGGATGGGTCAACATTTATTCAATTATCTAATGTTGGACATATAGCTCCTTCTCGGTCTTGAACCTTACACACAATATTAGCCTGAAGAACCTGTGAATTTTTTTTCTTAGAGTTTCTCTCTTTGGTGTCATTCTTATAGTCAAGGTCTCCCCACCCAAAGATCAGATAAATATTCACCTATAATTCTTTCCAGTCCTTTTATGGTTTTAATTTGTTATATTCATATATTTAACTTGACTGAATTTCATTTCAGTGTGTACTTTAAAAAAGGGGAGGCTTTATCCACTCTCCCCAAATGGCTTGCCATTTGTCCCAGCAACATTTAATACCTAATCAATCATTTTTCTACTGGCAAAAAATGCCTATCACAAATTTGTGGGGGGGGTTCTTTGTTTTTGTTTTGTTTTGTTTTTGAGATGAAGTCTTGCTGTGTTGCCTAGGCTGGAGTGCAATGGCGCAATCTTGGCTCACTGCAACCTCTGCCTCCTGGGTTCAGGACAGTCTCCTGCATCAGCCTCCGGAGCAGCTGGGATTACAGGCGTGTGCTACCACACCTGGCAAAGTTTTTTTTATTTTTTAGTAGAGATGGGGTTTCACCATGTTGGCCAGGCTGGTCTCGAACTCCTGACCTCGAGTGATCTGCCCACTTCAGCCTCCCAAAGTGCTGGGATTACAGGTGTGAACCACCACACCTGGCCTACAAATTTGTATGTATCTATATTTTTGACAGTTCATGGACTTTATGATCTGTTCTATTTATCTGTCTATTTATTCTGGTGCCAATATCATAATTTTTCAGTTATTGTGGCTTTATTTTCTTCAAAAATGTCCATGGCCATTATCTCATATTTATTCTATGTGATTTACTTCAGAATCATATATTTTGATACACTGTTTGCTCATTATTGTCATTTTATAATGTTAACTAGTTTTACAGTATTTTTTTCTGGGTTTTACAGTATTTTTTTCTGTTAGCTTATCTACTTTCCCCCTAAAATTATCATGTATTTAATTATGTCTAAATAAAAACCAAAGGGGAACAGAAGAAAATTCCAAAAAATAATTGTTGGTAGACCTGAAGGTTGCCCCCAAGTTTTCAGTTTATTTTGGTGATATCCATGTACCCATTCTGTGAATGTTACTGAATCCTAAGGTAGAAAGAGTCTCTACCTCTTCTAGGCCTGCTTTTGATCTCCAATTAGCGGGGTCTGTAGTGGTCTACTAGCATTTGTTAAATTCATTTCTCATGTCATCCCACCAATTGTCTCAGGAAGGGAAGACATTGGCTGGTTCTTAGTGTCTTCCTGAAGTTGGTCTGTCCTTCACGTTATATCAGATAAAAACTTCTCAACACCTGTAGAATGCAATGGACACCACTTCCCTGCCAGCTCCCTGTTTTCTCCTTTTCCTTTTCTTGGTTTATGGAGTTTTCTCCTTACTTTCCTTTTTCTTTGTAGTTTTTATCGGTTTTTTCCCTTACTTCACCATCTTCCCAAGAAATCTTGAGTTAGATCACTTTGTGGAACTTAGTATGAGCAAGCTATACCACTAATAAACATTAAAATAATGAGATAGCCTAAGATTAACTGCTCAAAGAAAATGAAGACTATCCCTGAATTCATGCATGACCATAGCATGTATTTTGAAAGAAGAAAGAAAACATAGCAAACCTTGCCAATCAATAAGCAATTTGCTGATCAATAAGTAATTTCCCTGTACTATTCAATGCAGGCAGATCTCCACAGTGGGCAGATACAAGAGTTTTTTTTTCTTTTAACATGGGTAAAATTTCTTTTATTTGAGAAAGTAATGTGTATACATAGTTTTAAAAAATAAAGACAAAGAATATACAGAAAAGATCTTCCATCCATTCCTGCTCTGCACCCCTCTACCATCTTACAGTATTCTCCCTAGAGACAAGCCCTGTTATTTATCTACTGGTTTACAAATAGAGAAATCTTTCATTATCCCTCAAATTAAAACTGATCAGCATATTGAGATGATATGATGTTGAGAATATACAGTATTATTGTAACTGTTAAGAAAAGCTAGAATAATATCAAAGGTATTGTAGTGGATAAAACTTAGGCAGATGCACAAAAACGATGTACCACCTCTCCCTTTTTATTAATGAATATGAAAATAATTAATAAATTACTTACTCAAACATTTACTGAGCATCTACCATATGCTAGGGACTGTCCTAAGTGGTATGGACAGAAAATGAAGCAAGACGTACTCCATCTATTACCTTCCATTTCATTTTATTAAGATAATTGTTAATAACAGCTGACAGTTATATTTTAAGTGCTAAATCAAAATGTCATTGCATAAAAGTCATTTGCAAATCAAACGGAACAATCTGAGCACAGATCTAAAACTCGTAATGCTTCCTTGGATCCTGGACCATAATACTGTACTTGTGGTAAGCTCAGAGCAGGAGGGAATAGCCTGATGACAAATTACCCCTCATCTTAAATGTTCTAACATCCCCTATACTGTCAGTCGACCTTGGGTGTGTTCACACACAATAGCACACAGGAAGACGCGAAGGTGACGTGGCCTTCCTGTTTGGGCAAGGCATAATCTTAACATAGAAGGTGCCTGTTGCTCATTATGGGCAGAAAAAAGAGCCAGTATCACTTACAATTGGACAGACCTCTTTGACTTTGGCAGGGGCCCGCCAACCTGCACACCAGAGGCACACATAGGGAGTGAGGGAGGAATGTTGAGAAGTGATTTCCCAATGGCCCATCTCTAAGGAAGTAGTCTCTGTTTTTTCAGTTCACACTTTACCACAATGCTTACCTTGTGCCAGGCCCTATTCTAAGTGCTTTTCATATATTTACTCATTTAATGCTCACAACAGCCCTATGAGGCAGAAACTACATTTATTCCCATTTGACAGATAAGGAAACTGAGGATCAGAGAGGTTACGTATCCTGGCCAAGGTCACAAAGTTAGTGAGCTGTCTATACAAGCCACATGGAGTGAGGTTCTGGAGACGGAAGTTGGGGTTAGTCAGAACAGATGCCTTAAAATGTCCTTGTCAAAGTTGCCTCTTCTATGCAAAATGATAATTCTGAAATCAGCAACCTAAAAAACAGCAGCCATCTATTATGACCTCACCACTGTGCTATGTGTTTTATAAATGAAAAGCCCAAAAAAGCCTAACAAACCCTTTAAAGTAGGGACTTTAACCACCCATTTTATAGATTAAGAAATTAAGGTCTGGAAAGTAACTTCCCCTAGCTAGTGAGATCTGAAGCCAGGATCTTAGCTGTCTGACTCCAGGACCCATGCTTTTTTCATTTCACTGTAGTGACTATGTGTGAGTGAGAAATTCCAACATCATCACAATCAGAAAAATAGTGGCTCTGTCTACTCTGATGGTTTATGCTTGTGCTAACACAGGCTGTCCTCCTAGTGGGGAGAAGTCTTTGGCACAAGTAATTAATTTACATTAATGCTTAGCTCTCACTCCTATGTAGTATTCATATTTGACACAGTACAATTTTTCTCATTTTCAAACACAGATTATTCACACCATACATATGTAGCAGATAATTCAATAATAAATTGACTGTGATCAAACATTTGGCAAAAGCTTGAGAAGTCAAATAGTTTTTAAAAAGTCTGATATATCCTTAGACTTCCAAATTGTCTCCATTTTAAGGTTAGAGCATCTAAAAGCAAACCCAAGTACCTGTTTTATAATATTATAGCCCCCTACAGAAATGCCTCCACAAGTTAGGGCACTTTAGAAACTATAGTGAACCATCTGAATGGTTTTCTAAAACTATCCTTGAGGACATAGATTGTTGTGTTAATCAAGGTTCCCTGATCCTTTTGTTTAATAACAGAAAAGAGGCACTACCTTTTCCTTTTCACTTGTGCTAACATGAAAATATAAGAGCAAGCATTAAGGCCTAATTGTATAAAAGCTGTATCATGTCTCATGTGGTAAAAACACACAGTCCCTGTTATCCCAGATGTTCTCTGAAAGTTTCTATACCTAATTATCCTATTTACATTTTAAACATTGTTGTTGCTTTCTTTTTCAAGTAGGTGAAGTTAGAAATAAAAAATAAATATTAAACTTTGATATATTTATTAATTCAGAAGTTGGTCAATCTAAAGTTCAATAATCTATGAAAAATTATCAAATTCACAGGACTCAACAATAAAAAAGAACCAGAGAAGTAAGGACCTCTAATGAAATGTGATTGGTACATCTGCCCTGAAGAGAGCTTTTTGAAAGGAAGGAAAGGAGGGAGGGAAAAAGGAAAGTTGAAGGCTGCAGATATTTCTAAGTGGATAGACTAAGTAGGAGAAAAGTTAATTACCAAATGGTTAAAGTCAAAGTGTAATACTGGGACCTGGAGACCTGGGAGACTTCTGGATTAAACAGATGAACTTACGTCTGCTCTCCCCTCCTTCTGAATCACCATAAAATGATAGCCCACAGTGCCTGGGCCTTGGAGAACCCCAAGAGATAGAGCCTAGGACCTCACAAGGGCTGCAGAAGGGCAGAAGACACTCCTTGTCCCCTCTCTATCCTTCAAAGTCCCATCCCCTCTCTCATCCAGTGGAAGACACAAGACTTCCTATCAAGTGAGACTGAACTACAGGCAGCACCAGGGGCAGTAACACAATAATGAAAACGCCTTTCCACTAAAAGAGGAATTAGGAGGAAACAGAGACAAAGCAGAGATCAGAAGAAAAGTACAGAGGGATAATACTGCATTCATGAAATAAAGTACAGAATGCTATTTTCTAAAAGGAGGTGGGAACATTCAGAGAATAAAGAAGAGCTCTTGGATACTAAACTTATGATTGCTGACATTCAATAGAAGAATTGGGAAATACAGTTGAGAAAATCTCAAAATAGACAGAAGAACCCAAACAAACAAGGAGACACAAAAATAGGGGGAAAACATACAACAAATGGTAAGTCCAGAAAATGCAACAGAGGGCCAGAAATAAAGATAGAACATGGAGAAAAGATAATTCTCAAAGAAATAATTCAAGGATTTCACAGAACTGAAGAACAGGTGTCTGCAAGTGTTAAGTCCCTCTGATCGAGGAGACCACAAAGGCATATCATTGTGAAATGTCAGACACCAGGGATAAAGAGAAGACTGTGAAAGCTTCCAGAGAGAATGAACAGACCCCGTGTAAAGGATCAGGGGTCAGGCTGGCATTAGGCTCTCAACAGCAATGTTAGAGGCAATGGGTAACATCTTCCAAATTTGGAGGGCAGATGGGCATAAAGATGTCTGCAGATATGCAAGATTCCAAACTATCTCTCATGAACCTGCCAAGATAAAGGAGGGGGTTACAAGAAAGGGGTGGGAAACGAGAAGCCAAGTGAATTCCCAAGAAGCTGGGAAGTGAGGACAGAAACCCTGCAGCCAGTCTGGAGGTGAACTGCCCAAATGGGAAGGGAACACCACAGTTCCAGGAATACCCTCTCCAAGGAAAACAACACAACACACTGAGAGGCTGTCTGGTGTGTTTAAGCACACTATGTTTAGGCAAGAATCAATGATAGGTACACAGAAACTAAACAAAGAAAAAACAAGGCCGTTTTCAACTCAACTATGCTTAAGGAAACATAATCATGGCACACTACGTACTTATCTACAAATACAATGTGCATAATAATACAACCACTACATTGTATTATTGTATAATAATACAATTACTAATTGTATAATAATACAATATACTAATTGTATAACAATACAATCACTGATTTAACCAAAAGTTGTGATGTGAAATTACACTGGCAAGATGGAACATAAAGACATTCATATTTTATAGTAGAGAGTCAATAAAACTGAAAGACATAGTATTTAGAAATACAGAGGTAAACAGCAGAAAAAGGGCTAAAAATTTGAGTCATATACTCTAGGAAATTGGGAAAGGGCAGAGACCCATTCTTTTGTTATTACTCTTAAAGGAATATTTGACCTTTAAAATTATTTATATGTATTACTTTTATAAAAACAAAATATGATTAGATAAAAAAGCTGAATTTGCTTGGTCAACTGTAAGTGAAAAAAATGAGTAAAATGTAGTTTTTAAATTATGCCAGGTACTAAGACTGATACTCAATTTGTGCCTATAAACCAAAAATAAAATTCTAAGCTCCCCATCTGACTGAGGGTCCTTCACTCAGCCAAGGGCATTCCAAAGCTAACCTGAAAAACTAGTTCAGGCCATGATGGGACATGGGGGGTTGAACATGCCTCATTATACCCTCCTCCTTTTGGAATTCAGGCCCAGCTGACCAGCATTAACATCAAAACAGAGACCTTAAGACTGACAGAAATGATAGGAAACATTTACAATCTATTATTTCTGAAGCCCACTATCTGGAGGCTTCATCTGCATGATAAAACCCTGGTCTCAACAATCACTTAATCTTAACCCAGACAGTCCCTTCTATTGATTTTCATGTTTTTAGATAATAACTCTTTCAACCAATTGCCAGTCAGAAAATCTTTTAATCCACCTATGACCTGGAAGCCAGAGGCTTTCCAAATCACACTAAAATGACAGTCCACAGTGCCCGAACCTCAGAGAACCTTTCGGACTAAACCAGTGTACATCTTGTATGTATTGATTGATGTCTTTTTTCTTTTTTTTTTTTTTTTTTTTTGAGACAGAGTCTTGCTCTTGTCACCCAGGCTGGAGTGCAGTGGTGTGATCTCAGCTCACTGCAACCTTCGCCTCCTGGGTTTAAGTAATTCTCCTGCCTCAGCCTCCCGAGTAGCTGGGACTACAGGTGCGTGCCACCACCCCCAGCTAATTTTTTGTGTTTTCAGTAGAGACAGGGTTTCGCCGTGTTAGCCAGGATGGTCTTGATCTCCTGACCTCGTGATCCGCCTGCCTTGGCCTCCCAAAGTGCTGGGATTACAGGTGTGAGCCACCGCCCCCAGATAATTGATGTCTTATGTCTCCCTATAATGTATAAAACCAAGCTGTAGCCCAACTACCTTGGGCACATGTTCTCAGGATCTCCTGGGGCTGTGTCATGAGCCATTGGTCACTCATATTTGGCTCAGAATAAGTCTCTTCAAATATTTCACAGAGTTTGACTCTTTTCATTGACATGCCTTTAGAGAACCATGGGATCTCAGGATTGGAAGTGCCTGAACAATCATCTAATATGCCACCTGCTCCCCAGTGTGACACCTGCTATGTGAACTGCTCCCAACACAGTTATGCCCCCCAAAACACCATACCCAGGTAAACACACTAACCTTCCAATAGTCAAAGATGGCCAGGCATGACCCTGAAGCCTCTTCTCTGCTGAGTTCCTACTTCTACTTCTCTCTAGCTTCTGAGGGGCTCTCTCTGAGTCCCAGACTGTGTGACCAAAAAGGCCTTGGCCAATAGCTCCTAATCTCACATCCCTCCAATCTGGGAGAGCAGCCAGACCAAAACAGACTACTCTTTGAGGCAATTTCAAACCTTGCAAGGATGGGTTGCAGGGTGGAGCCTAGGCTGGGTGCTCATGTGCTCACCACTGGGCAGGGTACAGGGCAGGGATGGCGACACAGTCCCCACCAGGAGCAAAGCCGTACCCTTGCAGTCAGCTGAGGGAGGAGGGCCAGTCTCCAGGAGAAACTCATAATGGGTAGGCAATCCATGAAAAAGGCCATGGATCATAAAGAAAGAGAATGTTTATTAAATTTGTCTCTTAAAAGATTCAATTTTTGGTCATGTTTGAGAATTAATGATATCTTCTCTAACTAATGATTTTATGCTATAAGCTTCCTGTGCTCTGGGACATGGATGGATGGTCAGCATCAAATGCCACAAGGCAGGAATTCAACAAGATGATCATTCGTTTTTAAGAAAATGTCTTTGTTTATTTCCTGTGGAAATAATGACTTCCTGCGTAACTCTAGCAAGAGTAAAAAAGATCTGCTTCCAGCCCTTAAACCTTTTACTCATAAGTTTAGTAATGGGACATTTTTATAGAGTTTTGGTGACCTTACAATTTTTGTCTTCAGGTGGTGTGTTTTTTGTTCTTTCCATTTGCATTGTAAAATGGTATCTCATCAGAGGAGCCAAGCTGCTAGAAATAGACTCAAAAGTAACAGTTCATGTCGATGCCTCTGGGGTAACACGTAACACTTGGTCTGGTTCCTAACCATGCAATACACACAAAAGACTAAAATCAATTGCCTCAGCACCTCACATTGCTCAAAAGATTCGTAAGTCAACACTACCCACATGATTGATAAATGTTAACAGAAAAACAAAACTCTGTAAAATATCTCAAGAGGTTTATCCTGAGCCAATATGAGTGACCATGGCCCAGTGTTCAGTTTCAAGATGTCCTGAAACGGTGTGCTTGAGGTGGTTGGGTTAGTTTGGTTTTATACATTTTAGGGAGACAGAAGTTACAGGCAAAAACGTAAATCAATACATGGAAGGTGTACATTGGTTCATCCTAAAGAGGTAGGATACCTTGAAACAGGGGCTTACAGGTCATAGGTGGATTCCAACATTTTCTGATTAGCAATTGGTTGAAAGAATTAAGCTTTGTTTAAAGACAAAAGAAATGCCTGAGTTAAGTTAAGGGGGGCTGTGGACACCAAGGCTCTTTACTATTATTATTTGATACAGGGTCTCATTCTATTGCCCAGGCTGGAGTGCAGTGGAGAATCACAACTCACTGCAGCCTCAACCTCCCAGACTCAATGATCCTCCCACCTCAGCCTCTCGAGTAGCTAGGGCTGCAGGCACACACCACTATGCCTGGGTTTTTTGTTTGTTTGTAGAGATGGGGTTTCACCATGTTGCCCAGGCTGGTCTCAATCTCCTGGGCTCAAGCGATCTGCCCACCTCAGCCTCCCAAAGTGCTGGGATTACAGGTGTGAGCTACAGCCCACTCAGCCTCCTAAAGTGCTGGGATTACGGGTGTGAGCTACAGGCCCAGCCAGACCAAGGTTCTTGTTATGCAGATGAAGCCTCCAGGTAGCAGCTTTCAGAGAACATAGATGGTAAATGTCTCTTTTCAGATCTTAAAGGTGACAAACTCATTTAATCTCCTCTAGATCCCAGAAAGACCTAGAAAGGGAAGGCCTGGCCACATTAATGGAGATATCTCTACAGATGCAAACTCCCCCCACAAGAGACAGTTTTGCAGGGTAATTTCAAAATATGTCAAAGAAATATATTTTTGGGGTAAAATATTTTTATTTCCTTCAGGGTCTGCTGTCATGTGATGCTACACCAGAATCAGGTTGGAATTTGCTATCTTATGTGCCACTCTTTGTGGCAACAAAGTCTATTTTATCAGTCTAATAATCTCTATTTCAATGTTAGTGCTAGTCAGTTGTGCCTAAACTCCAAAAGGGAGGGGGTATAACGAGGTATGTCTAACCTCTCTTCCCATCATGGCCAAGAACACAGTTTTTCAGGTTTCTCTGAGGTCTTCTTGGCCAAGAGAGGGTCCATTCAGTTGGTGGGGGGACTTAGGATTTTATTTTTGGTTTACATCATGGAGGCGGGGCTGTGTTCTCCGCCAACAGGCATGACCAATTGTCTAAGCATTTACAGTTTATGTCTTTTTGTTTTTCACCGGGGCGTTCCTGAGTTTATTTGGGGCCCACCCAGGCAAGGGCCCTGCACCTAGAAGAAGGTGTTGGGCCTCTTGGTGGTGAGGCGTGGCTTGTGCTGACGGCGCAGGACCCGGTGGGGCAGCAGGAACTTGATCTTGGAGTCGTGGAACTGCTTGACAGCTGGCCGGCGGCACTTGCTGGCTGCGATCACCTCCACCTTCATCTGGTGGAGTGATCTGGATGGAGTGGGCCCTGGCGCGGTAACACTGGGTGACAGCGCCTGCGGTGGTCAGGTACCGGTATTGCCGGTACATGTTGTAGGTGCAGCTCCGGGAGTCATAGTGAGAGGCAGGACTAGCTGCTGTTTGCCGCCCTTTGCCACCGTCGCAGACCCGCTGCTGACTTCCATACCTCCGGATCCGACAGGGTGTCCGCTGTGCTCCCCATCCAGGGAGGCGCCCATTGCCGCTCCTGATCGGGCTAAAGACTTGCCATTGTTCCTGCACGGGTTTGTCCTAATCCAGCTCAACACTAGTCACTGGGTTCCAAGGTTCTCTTCCGTGACCCACGACTTCTAATAGAGCTATAACACTCACCGCATGGCCCAAGATTGCATTCCTTGGAATCCGTGAGGCCAAGAACCCCAGGTCAGAGAAGACAAGGCTTGCCACCATCTTGGGAGCTCTGGGAGCAAGGATCCCCAGTAACATTAGCGCAGCCAGCTGTCGAAGTTCTTCACCCGCAGTGGGGGCTTCTCAAACACCTGCCCACAGTAGACAATCTCCCCTGAAGCCTTCTTTGTCTTTAACTGAGATACGAAGTACCAGAAGTGGGACCTGTCGACAAATGATTAGGCGCAAAGATTTGCATGTGGTAGCGGGGCAGTGTGTGGCATTCCGGGGTGGGCAGGCAGCGACCCACCACCTTGTACTCTCGTAGTGTGCCCGAGACCTTCATGGCGTCCTCTCCGCGCTCGCCGCCACCCGCAAAAGGTACAGTTTACGTCTTTACAGTTAATTGCACTTGAAGAAAATAAAAATATTTTACCCCAAAGTATATTTCCTTGACACATTTTGAAATGGCTGCCACAGGGCCAGCAGACAGAAGGGGCCTTGCAAAGCTGTCTCTTGTCGGGCAAATTTGCATCTGTAGAGAATCTCCATTAATGCAGCCAGGCCTTCCCTTTCTAGGCCTTTCACAGATCTGGGAGAGATTGAGTCTGACACCTTTACAAGTCTGAAAAGACACGTTTACTATCTATTCTCTCTGAGGGCCTCTAGCTATGAGGCTTCATGTACATAACAAGGCCACTTTTGCTAGTCAAGCCTCCTTTATTCTCTCCCCTATAACCTGTCTTGCCATTAAAATCTGTTTTTGGTTCCATATGAACTTTAAAGTAGTTTTTTCCAATTCTGTGAAGAAAGGCATTGGTAGCTTGATGGGGATGGCATTGAATCTGTAAATTACTTTGGGCAGTATGGCCATTTTCACGATATTGATTCTTCCTACCCATGAGCATGGAATGTTCTTCCATTTGTTTGTATTCTCTTTTATTTCCTTGAGCAGTGGTTTGTAGTTCTCCTTGAAGAGGTCCTTCACATCCCTTGTAAGTTGGATTCCTAGGTATTTTATTCTCTTTGAAGCAATTGTGAATGGGAGTTCACTCATGATTTGGCTCCCTGTTTGTCTGTTGTTGGTGTATAAGAATGCTTGTGATTTTTGTACATTGATTTTGTATCCTGAGACTTTGCTGAAGTTGCTTATCAGCTTAAGGAGATTTTGGGCTGAGACAATGGGGTTTTCTAGATATACAATCATGTCGTCTGCAAACAGGGACAATGTGACTTCCTCTTTTACTAATTGAATACCCTTTATTTCCTTCTCCTGCCTGATTGCCCTGGCCAGAACTTCCAACACTATGTTGAATAGGAGTGGTGAGAGAGGGCATCCCTGTCTTGTGCCAGTTTTCAAAGGGAATGCTTCCAGTTTTTGCCCATTCAGTATGATATTGGCTGTGGGTTTGTCATAGATAGCTCTTATTATTTTGAAATACGTCCCATCAATACCTAATTTATTGAGAGTTTTTAGCATGAAGGGTTGTTGAATTTTGTCAGAGGCTTTTCCTGCATCTATTGAGATAATCATGTGGTTTTTGTCTCTGGCTCTGTTTATATGCTGGATTACATTTATTGATTTGCATATATTGAACCAGCCTTGCATCCCAGGGATGAAGCCCACTTGATCATGGTGGATAAGCTTTTTGATGTGCTGCTGGATTCGTTTTGCCAGTATTTTATTGAGGATTTTTGCATCAATGTTCATCAAGGATATTGGTCTAAAATTCTCTTTTTTTGTTGTGTCTCTGCCTGGCTTTGGTATCAGAATGATGCTGGCCTCATAAAATGAGTTAGGGAGGATTCCCTCTTTTTCTATTGATTGGAATAGTTTCAGAAGGAATGGTACCAGTTCCTCCTTGTACTTCTGGTAGAATTCAGCTGTGAATCCATCTGGTCCTGGACTCTTTTTGGTTGGTAAGCTATTGATTATTGCCACAATTTCAGCTCCTGTTATTGGTCTATTCAGAGATTCAACTTCTTCTTGGTTTAGTCTTGGGAGAGTGTATGTGTCGAGGAATTTATCCATTTCTTCTAGATTTTCTAGTTTATTTGCGTAGAGGTGTTTGTAGTATTCTCTGATGGTAGTTTGTATCTCTGTGGGATCGGTGGTGATATCCCCTTTATCATTTTTTATTGCGTCTATTAGATTCTTCTCTCTTTTTTTCTTTATTAGTCTTGCTAGTGGTCTATCAATTTTGTTGATCCTTTCAAAAAACCAGCTCCTGGATTCATTAATTTTTTGAAGGGTTTTTTGTGTCTCTATTTCCTTCAGTTCAAAAGTTCATATGGAACCAAAAAAGAGCCCGCATCGCCAAGTCAATCCTAAGCCAAAAGAACAAAGCTGGAAGCATCACACTACCTGACTTCAAACAATACTACAAGGCTACAGTCACCAAAACAGCATGGTACTGGTACCAAAACAGAGATATAGACCAATGGAACAGAACAGAGCCCTCAGAAATAACGCCGCGTATCTACAACTATCTGATCTTTGACAAACCTGAGAAAAACAAGCAATGGGGAAAGGATTCCCTATTTAATAAATGGTGCTGGGAAAACTGGCTAGCCATATGTAGAAAGCTGAAACTGGATCCCTTCCTTACACCTTATACAAAAATCAATTCAAGATGGATTAAAGACTTAAACATTAGACCTAAAACCATAAAAACCCTAGAAGAAAACCTAGGCATTACCATTCAGGACATAGGCATGGGCAAGGACTTCACGTCTAAAACACCAAAAGCAATGACAACAAAAGACAAAATTGACAAATGGGATCTAATTAAACTAAAGAGCTTCTGCACAGCAAAAGAAACTACCATCAGAGTGAACAGGCAACCCACAAAATGGGAGAAAATTTTCGCAATCTACTCATCTGACAAAGGGCTAATATCCAGAATCTACAATGAACTCAAACAAATTTACAAGAAAAAAACAAACAACCCCATCAAAAAGTGGGCAAAGGACATGAACAGACACTTCTCAAAAGAAGACATTTATGCAGCCAAAAGACACATGAAAAAATGCTCATCATCACTGGCCATCAGAGAAATGCAAATCAAAACCACAATGAGATACCATCTCACACCAGTTAGAATGGCAATCATTAAAAAGTCAGGAAACAACAGGTGCTGGAGAGGATGTGGAGAAATAGGAACACTTTTACACTGTTGGTGGGACTGTCAACTAGTTCAACCATTGTGGAAGTCGGTGTGGCAATTCCTCAGGGATCTAGAACTGGAAATACCATTTGACCCAGCCATCCCATTACTGGGTATATACCCAAAGGACTATAAATCATGCTCCTATAAAGTCACATGCACACATATGTTTATTGCGGCATTATTCACAATAGCAAAGACTTGGAACCAACCCAAATGTCCATCAATGATAGACTGGATTAAGAAAATGTGGCACATATACACCATGGAATACTATGCAGCCATAAAAAATGATGAGTTCATGTCCTTTGTAGGGACATGGATGAAATTGGAAAACATCATTCTCAGTAAACTATCACAAGAACAAAAAAACCAAACACCGCATATTCTCACTCATAGGTGGGAATTGAACAATGAGATCACCTGGACACAGGAAGGGGAATATCACACTCTGGGGACTGTTGTGGGGTGGGGGGAGGGGGGAGGGATAGCACTGGGAGATATACCTAATGCTAGATGAGGAGTTAGTGGGTGCAGTGCACCAGCATGGCACATGTATACATATGTAACTAACCTGCACAATGTGCACATGTACCCTAAAACTTAAAGTATAATAGTATAATAAAAAATAAAAATAAAATAAAATAATCTGTTTTTGGCCACTCTCTGAGCCTGCATTATTTTTATAACCTTAAGGTGGTATATAAGCTTCTGTACCTTACTGAGGGGTTGGATCTTCATTCTGAAAGTTCCCATGTACACGTTAAATAAATCCACCTTTTCTCCTATTAATCTGCCTTTTGCAAGTTGATTTTTCAGTGAAGCTTTAGAGGGCCAAGGGGAAAACTCTCCCTAGGCCCTTAGGGTGACCAGTGAAGGAAGACACAAGGGGCACAAGAGGATGCAGCAAGTTTTCACAATAAGACTAGGAGATTACACAGTTAGACAGAATGAATTCGTCAATAATTTCATTTCAGGTGCTCAGAACATATAGTTCAATTAACTGGTATTGAAAGTGCATGGCAGAAAAAAAAAATATTTCTCTTTTCTTTTCTTTGAGCTAGAAGACTAGTTTGCTACAAAACAGTCTCTTTGCCTGGTGAAAAAAACAAGGGGTAAAATTTAAAACCTGTTTTTAATCTCATGACCATTAGAGGCCCTGATTTAAGCAAAAAAAAAACTATCTTACAAAAATCAACAACTATCTAAACATTTACAAATAAAAATCTCCTTTCACTGAAGAAGTATTCTGTTATAACGAATCACTGGAAAAGAATAAGCCTGTAACAGTACCCTTTGCATCAAAATAATGCCTTAAGGGTTCAGAAGTCCTTGAATATTATTTCTTCTGATCCTCACAGCAATTACATCAGGCCGTTCTCAACGTGATACATGGATGATGGAAAAACAGCCTGAAGTCAGAGAAGGCTTACGTAAAGTCACTCAGCTTATAGGAGACAGGGCTACAGCCAGGCTTTGACATTTAGCCCTGGCCTCCCTCTTTCTGATAAATCCAGTTTCCTTCCCCTTCTCAGATCTCCAACTACGCCACAACAAAAGTCTTGCATGGTGTGTGTGTTCCTCTCCTCTCTAAATATTCCCTACTGTTGCAATAAGTTTCCAGCCTAAAAATGTGAAATTTAAAAACTTTTTATCTAAACACAAGTGAAATAAAAAGCAAAACAATGAGATAACCAAAAACCTGGCAACTTGGAAGAGGGGGAAGAAAAGTATTTTAGAGGACTCCTTTTAAAACAAGGTCATATTTTAAGATCATAATAGTGAAGATTAAAAACTCAGTAATACTCCACAGCCTTATTAATATAGGGCAGTAGGCATCATCACAGAACAGATACTTGCTATGTACTCAAACTGGTCTAGACCATAGAAAAAGATGGAAGGCTCCTCCTAATTCATTCTAAAAAGCCGGAACACACTTAATACCAAAGTATGACAAAGAAAAACAGAAACCAATTTCACTTACAAATATTGATGCAAAGATTCTAAATAAAGTACTGGCAAATAGAACCCAGAAGTGAATTTGTTACAGTAGGTAGTTAGTCAGGCATGAGGAGGGCAGAAGGGTGCTCCCAGCACCACCCCCACACACACACCTGGAATGTCAGGTGACCATCAGGTGATGGTCAGGCGGTTGCTGACTCTCTTTCTAAAATAATAATTGGCCACAGCCGGTGCCAGGGAAAGGCAGTCTCCTAATAGATAGAGAACACCTGAAACTCGTGAGCAGCAGCTTCCCGATAAGATCTCAGGAGTTGGACAAGTGGGCTCAGGCATGCATATTAAGAGGCAGAATGGCAGGGGGGCGGGGTTTAAATGGCATATGACCTTCCAGGGACATTTGACTGGTAAGGACCTCAAGTGAGCATGCGTACAACTCCAGTAAACACACTGTGCATGCTCATCTCCCAAGCACTAGTAGGCTACTGTGCATGTGGACATCTCACCTCAAGCGAAGAATCAGAAGGAATCCAAGACCCTGGAAGTATGCCAACATACAAAACCCTAAGTCAGGCCAGACACAGTGGCCTCATGCCTGTAATCCCAGCACTTTGGGAGGCTGAGGCAGGCAGATGACTTGAGGTCAGGAGTTCGAGACCAGCCTGGCCAACATGGCGAAAACCCATCTCTACTAAAAATGCAAAAATTAGCCAGGCGTAGTGGCAGGCACCTGTAATCCCAGCTACTAAGGAGGCTGCGGCACGAGAATCGCTTGAACCAGGGAGGCGGGGGCTGCAGTGAGCCAAGATTGCGCCATTGCACTCCAGCCTGGGGGATAGAGTGAAACTCCATCTCCAAGAAAAAACAACAAACAACCCCTAAGTCAAAGGTCAAACTGCAAACTTCATCTCACAAGTCACCTGCTTGGACCTCTTCCACCAAGTGTACTGTACTTCCTTTCATTCCTGCTCTAAAGCTTTTTAGTAAACTTTAACTCCTGCTCTAAAACTTGCCTCGGTCTCTCCTTCGGCCTTACCCCTTGGTCAAATCCTTCTGAAGAGGCAAGAACTGAAGTTGCTGCAAACCCATATGGATTCACCACCAGTAACAAATTAACAGAAAAATATACAGAATATGATATAATATAATAATATAACATGGTTTATTTCAGGAATGCAGAGATAGCTTAAAATTAGCAACACTATCAACATAATTTATTACGTTTTTAAGTGAAAAGATAACCATAAATTAAAACATAA
This sequence comes from Pan troglodytes, assembly GCF_028858775.2. NCBI lineage: Eukaryota > Metazoa > Chordata > Mammalia > Primates > Hominidae > Pan > Pan troglodytes. The sequence goes on from NC_086015.1 coordinate 47,488,053, forward strand.
AGGTTGGAAGACGGCCAAATAGGAACAGCTCCGGTCTACAGCTCCCAGAGAGATCAAAGCAGAAGATGAGTGATTTCTGCATTTCCAACTGAGGTCACCAACCTCAAAGACCAAAGGTAGATAAAACCACAAAGATGGGGAGAAACCGAGCAGAAAGGCTGAAAATTCCAAAAACCAGAACACCTCAGAAAAAACCAGAGGCCTCAGAAATAACACCACACATCTACCACCATCTGATCTTTGACAAACCTGACACACACAAGCAGTGGAGAAAAGATTCCCTGTTTAATAAATGGTGTTGGGAAAACTGGCTAGCCATATGAAGAAAACTGAAACTGGACCCCTTCCTTACACCTTATACAAAAATCAACTCAAGATGGATCAAAGACTTAAACATAAGACCTAGGACCATAAAAATCCTAGAAGAAAACCTGGCCAATACCATTCAGGACATAGGCATGGGCAAAGACTTCATGTGTATAACACCAAAAGCAGTGGCAACAAAAGCCAAAATTGACAAATGGGATCTAATTAAACTAAAGAGCTTCTGCACAGCAAAAGAAACTATCATCAGAGTCAACACGCAACCTACAGAATGGGAGAATATTTTTGCAATCTTTCCATCTGACAAAGGGCTAATATCCAGAATCTACAAAGAACTTAAACAAATTTACAAGAAAAAGGCAAACAACCCCATCAAAAAATGGGCAAAGGATATGAACAGACACTTCTCAAAAAAAGACATTTATGCAGTGAACAGACATATGAAAAAATGCTAATCATCACTGGTCATTAGAGAAATGCAAATCAAAACCACAATGAGATACTATCTCATGCCAGTTAGAATGGTGATCATTAAAAAGTCATGAAACAACAGATGCTGGACAGCCTGTGGAAAAATAAGTACACTTTTACACTGTCGGTGGGAGTGTAAATTAGTTCAACCATTGTGGAAGACAGTGTGGCAATTCCTCAAGGATCTAGAACTAGAAATACCATTTGACCCAGCCATCCCATTACTGGGCATATGCCCAAAGGATTACAAATCATTCTACTATAAAGACACATGCACATGTATGTTTATTACGGCACTATTCACAATAGCAAAGACTTGGAACCAACCCAAATGTCCATCAATGATAGACTGGATGAAGAAAATGTGGCACATATACACCATGGAATACTATGCAGCCATAAAAAAGGATGAGTTCATGTCCTTTGCAGGGAAAGGAAACCATCATTCTCAGTAAACTATCACAAGATCAGAAAACCAAACACCGTGTGTTCTCACTCATAAGTGGGAGTTGAACAATGAGAACACATGGACACAGGGAGGGGGACATCACACACCAGAGCCTGTGGGGCATGGGGTGCTAGGGGAGGGAAACCATTAGGAGAAACACCTAATGTAGGTGACGGGTTGATGGCACCATGGCACATTTATACCTACGTAACAAAAGTGCACGTTCTGCACATGTAACCCAGAACTTAAAGTATAATTTAAAAAAAAATTGATGCTTCAAACAGTTGATAATGCCTGTTCTTCAGGACATCAGACAATTTATTTAATATGCCATTTATTTATTGAAATTATTTAAAATAATGGCAACTAAACAGGCTACCACATTTCCACAAAAAAGGACCATTAGCTCTTGAATGAGGTAAGAAACACAATAAAAAATAATTTAAGGTTAAAAAAACATAAAGGTTAAAAAAGCACTTGCTATATATACAATAGTTATTCCCAATTAAGATAAACAAACAGAAAATGATCTAAAATAGAAGTAGAAAAATATACTTAAATAAAAATCATTTATTACAAACCCACAGCAAACAACTTAAGACACAAGTCTCATTCTGTCACCCAGGCTGGAGTGCAGTAGCATGATCACAGCTCACTGTAATCTCCAACTCCTGGATTCAAGTGATCCTCCTGCCTCAATCTCCTGAGTAGCTAGTACTACAGGCACATACCACCACACTAGACTAATTTTCCATTTTTTCACAGAGATGGGGTCTTGCTTTGTTGTCTAGCCTAGTCTTAAACTCCTGGCTTTAAGCAATCCTCCCACTTCTACCTCCCAAAGTGCTGGCATTACAGGCATAAGCCACCACACCCAGCCTGCAAACAATTTATTACATGGTGAAATAATAAGGCTATCACTATTCAAGTAAAGACTAAGACAGAGATGTTTTCAATATTGTTTTTGAGGCCCTAGCTAATGCAATAAGAGCAAACATAAAATAATTAGTATAAGTGGCCAGACGTGGTGGCTCACGCCTGTAATCTCAGCACTTTGGGAGGCTGAGGCAGGCGGATCACCTGAAGTCAGGGGTTCGGGACCAGCCTGGCCAACATGGTGAAACCCCGTCTGTACTACAAATACAACATTGGCTGGGCATGGTGGCAGACGCCTGTAATCCCAGCTACTCAGGCGGCTGAGGCAGGAGAATTGCTTGAACCCAGGAGGCGGAGGTTGCAGTGAGCTGAGATTGCGCCATTGCACTCTAGCCTGGGCAACAAGAGCGAAACTCCATCTCAAAAAATAAAAAATAGAATGAATAAATAAATAAATAGTATGAGTATTAGCAGAAAAAAGAAAACATTATCCTCATTTGCAGCTATGAGTATGAACCCAAGAAAAACTAACAACCAATTATAACTAATAAGAGCGCTTAGTAGTTATGGGACATATTTTTCAAAAGCTCTTCTTTATAGCAGTAAGAACTAGTTAAAAATGAAGATTGATTAGAAAAATACTATTTACAAGAGAAATAAATGCAATGAATTACCAACGAAAAACAAGGAAAGTACAGAGCTTATATGAAAGAACTACAAAATTTTATTGAAGGATATGTAATAAGCCATTGACAAACAGAGACAGTGAATACGTTTTTAGGAGGACAAACTCATCACAGAAGTGTTATTCCTTCCAAAATTCATATACAAATGTAACACAATTTCAATCAGGGCCTAATGAATTTTGTTGAAGCTGAACTAAGTAATTTTAAAGTTTATATAAAAAAAATAAAAGAATTATCAACAAATTTCTAGAGAAAAATTGTAGTAGGAAAATTTTTAGGAAAAATTTTGCCCTATCAAATACTAAAACTTACTATAACAACTATAATCAAAACAATATGGATTGGCTCAAAAACAGACAAAAAGGTCAGTGAAATAGAAGAGAATCTCAAAATAACGTGATAAAAGTGGGACTTTAGGTTACTGGAAAAGACGGTTTAATAAATGATATAAATGACTATTTCTTTGGAAAATATGAAGTTGGACTCCTACTTCAAAACAAAAATAATTTAAAAAAAACAAAAATAATTTCAAAATTAATTCAACATCTAAATGTAAATAAGACACATAGCAAACAAAATTCAAAACTCCACCAAGAAATTTTGAGGATTATTTGGAAGTCTTAAGCAAGACAAGAAACCAGGAGAAACAAAGCAAAATATACACTTGGGTTATATAAAAAATGGAAAAAAGTATGTATGTGATATATGCCAGACACAAAATTAAAATACTAAACAACAGATAGAAGAAAATATTTGTAACATGTGACCAAAGAGTTAATATACTTAAAATACAAAATTGCTGCAAATTCACAAGAAGAAGATAAACCACACTCAAAAGAAAAATGAGCTTAAGTCATGTGTAGGCAGCTTCACACATGAGGCATGGCAAGTGGCCATTGAACATAATAAGAAAGTATTCTTTCTCAATGCTGGTCAGGAAATTGAACCTAATGCCACCTCAGACAACATTTTGCCTATCCAATTTGTGAAAAAAAATTTTTTTTTTTTGAGATGGAGTCTCACTCTGTCCCCCAGGCTGGAGAGCAGTGGCGCGATCTCGGCTCACTGCAACCTCTGCTCCTGGGTTCACGCCATTCTCCTGCCTCAGCCTCCCGAGTAGCTGGGACTACAGGTGCCCGCCACCACACCTAGCTAATTTTTTTTGTATTTTTAGTAGAGATGGGGTTTCACCATGTTAGCCAGGATGGTCTCGATCTCCTGACCTCATGATCTGCCCACCTCGGCCTCCCAAAGTGCTGGGATTACAGGCATGAGCCACCACGTCTGGCCAGGAAAAATATTTTTAAGAGCAAGTAGACAGTAAGGTATATGAAAATGGAGCTCTCATAAATAAGTTACCAGGACACTTTTGGAAAATGATCTCACTGTACCTATTAAAAGTAGTGCCTACTCTTTGATCCAGCAATCCTGCTTTTAGGAATATATACTCTATTGAAAAAGGGTATGTGTATAGAAAAGTTACACTGGTGGTAACTCAAAATATCGGAAAACAATCAGAATGCCTACTGACAGGAGAAAAGCTGGACCTTGTGGAATATTCTGTAGCCATTACAAAGAGCAAGGTATATATTTATTTACCTGTATATATTGACATATGCAACCCCATTGTAGCCATGACAAACATGGTACCCTAGTGGTCTATTCCTAAGGAGTGTCAAATTTCAGAAGCACAGATCAGAAACCAAAACCTAATTTAAGAACAATTCTATTCTTTTTTTTGAGGCGGGTTCTTGCTCTGTCACCCAGGCTTGAGCACAGTGGCACGATCTTGGCTCTCTGCAACCTCCATCTTCCAAGCTCAAGCAATCCTCCTACCTCAGCCTCCCGACTACTTGGCACTACAAGGGCACACCACAATACCCTCCCTGCTAATTTACATATATATTTTTTTGGGGGGTGAGGGAGCAGGGGCAGAGACAAGGTTTCGTCATGTTGCCCAAGCTGGTTATTCTATTCTTTATTCACATTTTTTGCATGGTACTTACCATGTCTCCCCCTTTCTTCCCACCAGTTTTCTCCACACTTCACCACTCTGAAGCTTATCCTTTGTCCCCCACCCCTGAACCACAGCACCCAACTAAACCAAGTCCAAACCAAAATTCAAATCCTCCTCTGATTTTTGTTCTCTTCTCCCTTTCTCCTTCCTGTTCCTCAAGATGTACAGTGATGTAAGCTCCTTCCTGTTCCTGATGATGCACAGTGATTTAGGCCATGTCCTCAGCCAGCTATGGAATTTCCTATATTCATATATTGCATCCTTAAAGACAAAGAACAACCCTACTTGGCAGTATGGGGATAGGGGATGGGACTGGGTTAGCAATTGCAGAATTTTCTTTGGTAGATGGGATGAAGAGTATATATGTGAGCACTTTTTCTTATTCTGTCACATTTCAAAAGATTTTTGTGATTTTGAATTAAGTGCAGACAATAAACCTACTGGAGGGTAAATGTGTAATTCCTACTTCCTTACTCCACAGGAGGCACATGCAAACTTACCTAGCATACAAAAGTCAGCGTGTGCACAGAAGGAAATCTCTATAATCTTTATCTGGTTGTAATAAGCGAGTAATGCTTTTGTAATTAAAGAGAAAAGATAGAAAACTTTAATAGTTTACAAAACAAAGAAAAGTATCCCCTAGTCACATAACCCTGTCTCCTTACATGTTTCTTTTGCCTCCTCTTTCTTTGGGAGAACTGTCTTCAGAGTTTCAACCTTTGGCAAGCAGCACACACTTTCTGCTCTGTTTTTCCTGATTGCAGAAAACTCCAGTCCCAGAAAAGTAGAGAAAGGAACTCCCTTTCAGGCTTGTGTTCCCTCAGCAGGGTGGATCTAAGGCTAGTTAATGAATCCACCCTACTGAATCTTTGGGAAGCTGTTCCTAAGACAGACATCCTGAGGAGCCTAAGTCCCTGGAGTGAGGGAAGGGAGGGGCCCCTACCACCTCCCAGATGCCCTCTGCCCTCCTACAGAACCTTCCTATGCCTGTGGTTTGCATGGGGGAGGGAAGCAGCATAGAGGGGGATTTGTATATTTCTGTGATATATATTTACATATTTCTATGAAATAAAGATTTTTATTCTGTATTTCTATTAATTCACCTCAAATACAATATTTTTGATACTGTTTTTGCTGTGATATATGAAAGGAAAAGCCAGTACAAATTGAGCTACTCTAAAAGACCTGAGAGTGGAACTCATGCATGTATCTTAATGGTGATGCTTAATTGTAATTTTGTTGCATCATCTCTGTACTTCTTATATGGAATGACTCATATACTGTGTCCCTATCAGAATAAATTCTCAGCTGTGAATCAAGCATTAATCTGGTAATTATTTTAAAAGGATGTAAGTAGCATCAAATTTTCTGTTCATGTATTTCTTTAACAAGTATGAATCACTGAAGCCTTGTTCTGCACTGCAAAGTGTGTATGTGCAGCAGGATAAGACTTGATGCTTGGTTTGGCCACTGACTGGCTGTTGGCAGGTACAGCAAGGAGACAGTGGGAGTTTTCCTGCCCACTTCTTGGGAAGCCACTGGCTGTTCTGACCTTGGATATTTCTAATGCCTCCCCAGAATATGGGTGGTACTCAGCGGGCAAGCCAACTGCCCTCCACCCCTGCAAAATCCAGCTGATTGAGGGAAGAACTGTGTAGTAGGGCAGATGTGACCTAACCTGGGAGGACAATCCCTGATGGCAGTGTTACCTACCAATTGTGTCAATAGGAGAGACTTGCCCCCAGCATGTCCTAGAAAGTAACAGAAACTCTGATGGGATGGCATATGGAGGGAAGAGTGGGGAATAAACACCACCTCCCGTGGCTTTCAAAGCCTGCCTAAAAGATCCCAAGTCCAAAGCTTAGCACTGAGGAAACCCAGCCATTCCCTTCCCTCTACTTTGTAGTCTGGACTATGCAGCTTACTATAGCTGAGATTTACTGATGCTGTCCTTTGTTTTTCAAAAAATATAATCCTCCCTCTTATTCTTGCGCATCCCTAGGGAGAAGCAAAAAGCAGTCAAAATATGAATGGGACTGTCCTTTTCAGCAGGTAGGGTAAGAGGGGAATAAAAATCAGAAAAATAAGATATAACATTTCTTGTACTCAGTGCTATAAAATAATTTAATCCTTGCTATATGCATATAAGGTAAACACACATATATGATCGTTCATTGTCAAATGGTTCTGCAATGCGACAGTCTTGAGGCTGTGGTGCATGGGCACCGGGGGTAAGTCCCCAGACCCGACTACCTGAGGTGGTGGTGAGTACTGAGGAAGAAGCTAAAAATCACACCAAAACCAGGGGATTACATTGAGCCTTCTCCACCACAGTTTCAGGGCTCATGTAGAGAAACCACTAGAGAGAGGGGCAGTTTGTCCCTGTTTGTCCTTGTTTTTCACGTGTCTTCAAATTTCTAACAATGGCACAGGCAAATGCAGAGTGAAAATAAACTTGGCAAGTATTTATCAAATGATACTTGTGATAGGGTACAGAGACCCTATCACAAAGAGTTTACAATCTTTTACAGTTGAGGAACCCAGTCATGAAACAAATATAAAACATTTCCACAGCCATGTACAGTCAAGTGTATAGTTCAAATGATATACCTCCATAGAAGTACACTGAATGCTCTAGATGGGGAAGTGTTTACTAGGGAGGGCTTGGCAGAGGAAGTCTGTCTTAGATTGAGCATCAAAGGAAGTATAGGAAGTAGGCTGACAGGAGGAGCATTGAGCAGGGGAAGAGGGCATTTGCAAGGCACAGAAGCCAGGATCAGCAGCAGTACAAAAACTGGGTGCTAGAGAGGAAGGTCAGAAATGCAGGCAAACCACACTTCCCACTATTATTCTTTCAACAATCTAGGACACCAAAAACTGTAAGACACCGTAAGACACACCATTCTCCCATATACCACCAAGACAAAAAAATACTGCCAATTAAATAATTAAAGAAAGTGTTCTTATTACCTAGAATTCTAATTTGAAGGGCTCTTTTTAAAACTTCTTTAGATAGATTTTTTTTTTTAATAATCACTCCTGTGCTACCTACAAAATATAAGCAAAATATAGGCTTGTTAATGTACTACTAGATTTTTTTTTTTTTTTTTTTTGAGACAGAGTCTCACTCACTCTATCGCCCATGCTGGAGTGCAGTGGCGTGACCTCGGCTCACTGCAACCTCCGCCTCCTGGGTTCAAGCGATTCTCCTGTCTCAGCCTCCTGAGTAGCTGGGACTACAGGTGCATGCCACCACACCTAGCTGTTTTTTTGTTTTTTGTTTTTGGTATTTTTAGTAGAGACAGGGTTTCGTCATGTTGGCCGGGCTGCTCTTGAACTCCTGACCACAGGTGATCCACCTGCCCGGCCTCCCAAAGTGCTGGGATTAGAGGCGTGAGCCACCGCGCCCAGCGCCATGTACTACTAGATTTTTTAAACATTCAGAGTCCAAGACTTCTAAATCAAGTTTTATCTCAGAGTTGACAATGCACAAATTTTCCAATACAAAATCCTCTTATGTGGCCTCAGCAGTGTGGGTGATGCAGCAGTCCTTAAAACAGTGCTTCACCACTCTATCCAGGATTTCCTTCCAAGCAGCTGGCATCCATTTGCAAGCTTCCATGCTGGTGCTTTTTCTGATCTTATCAAAAGGGGTCAATGAAAGGTTTATAGCCCCACCCAGAATTCATTTTCTATACTGACTGAAACCATGAGGAGTTGCTGTTGCCAAATCACACTACCAGAAATGGCCCAGTGTTGACATTCAAATTTGTCCACATGTTGACGATGGCAGCTACCTGATAGCCACTGTAAAATACATTCAATTTCAGAGGTACTAAAATGTGGGAGAAGTTAACCTTAGGCTCAGTGAAATGTGGTGGTATGATCTCTTAAGCTTCTGTCCTAAGCTATAACTCTGCAGGTATTAATAGTAAAACCAGTCTTGAATGTAATTGACTGAAATCACGATTTGCCTTTTCAACCCTGAGTGACACTGTAGTGCACAAACACAACCATTACAGAAATTATCCTAATAAATATCTTACTTTATCAGTGTATATACTCTGAATTGGGTTGGCATAATCTTAGAAGGTTTAGAAAGACTCCATAAGCTTTGACATCTACATGACTTCCTATAGCTCAACCTAGAATGGTGGTCAACAACAACAACAACAAAAACGGAAGGCAGACCATCTTATAACACAGGTATGTAAGAGGGCTGGGGAGGGCGCTGTATGTACAGTTGAATCAACTCAAATCTCTCAGTGAAGAAATTAGTTGTATTCTGAAACAGAAGATGCCATCGTCCATTAGTATAGCTATGAAGAAATACCTGAGGCTGGGTAATCTATAAAGAAAAGAGGTTTATTTGTCTCATGATTTTTCAGGCTGTACAAGAAGCATGGCACCAGCATCTCCATCTGGTGGGAGCCTCAGGCTGCTTCCACTCATGATGGAAGGTGAAGGGGAGCCAGCTATGCAGTCACATGGCAAGAGAGGAAGCAAAGGGAGGGGAGGTACCAGGCTCTTTAACAACCAGCTCCAGCAGGAACTAACAGAGTGGGAAATCATTCGTTAGCACAAGGATGGCACCAAGCCATTCATGAGGGATCTGCCCGCATGACCCAAACACTGCCTATTAGGCACCACAACATTACAGATCATATTTCAACATGAGGTTTGGAGGGACAAACATCCAAACTATAGCAGGAAGTGTAAAATCTTATAAATTCCCAATACTTTAAAAAGACAATAAAACACAAAATGAAAAATCTAGAGAATCTGAAGCAGTGAAGGGGGTCTGAGAAATCATGAGGTCAAAGCTTCTTAGTAGAGAGGCAGAGGAAAGCAAAGGGAAGAGAGGTTGAAAGAGGCCAAAACACATTACCTGGATGCAATGAAGACTAAGATTGTTACCCTGACAAGAAAGACAGCTCATTATTCACCTTCTACTTTGCCACACAGCCCAGCATAATAATGTCCACACATGACTGATATTCTGCTGAATGGAACTAAATCTGTCCAGGGATTGGTGGAAAGAAATGTGGTGGAAGATGACAGTGAGTATTATGGAGAAGGGGAGGAGGATAGCCACAGACCCCAGCCAAGGAGCTATCAAAATGATCTGTCTCCAATTACTTCACCCACATCCTATTCTAAGCCACAGAGTACAAGAACACCAGTATCAACGATGGTCTCCGTTTGGTGATTTTCCACTTTTCTCCTTACCTCACACCCATAGGATGGCTACTATAAACAAACAAAACCAGAAAATAACAAGTGTTGGTGAGAATACGGAGAAATTGGAATCCTTGTGCATTGCTGGTGGAAATGTAAAATGGTACAACCACTATGCAAAACAGTATGGAAATTCCTCAAATAATTAAAAATAGAATTACCATATGATCCAGTAATTCCACTTCTGGGTATATATCCAAAAGAACTGAAACCAGCATCTTGAAGAGATACATGTATACCTGTGTTTATAAAACATTATTCACAATAGCTGCTATAGTTTGTATATTTGTTCCCCCAAACCTCATGTTGAAATCTGATCCCTGATATTGGAGATGGTGCCTAGTGGACAGTGTTTGGGTCATGGGGGCAGATTCCTCATGAAAGGTTTGGTGCCATCCTTGCTGTAATGAGTGAGTTCTCGCTCTTTTAGTTCCTGCCAGAGCTGGTTGTTAGAAAGAGCCTGGCACCTCCCCGCTTCTCCTGCTTCCTCTCTCACCATGTGATCTCTACACACCAGCTCCCCTTCACCTTGCACCACAAGTGGAAACAGCCAGAGGCCCTCACCAGATGGAGATGCTTGTGTCACACTTCTTGTACAGCCTGCAGAACCATGAGCCAAATAAACCTCTTTTAAAAACAAGTTACCCAGCCTCAGGTATTCCTTTTATAACAACACAAATGAAGTAAGGCAACAGCTAAAAAGTGGATGCATCACAAGTGTTCACCAACAGATGAATGGATAAGCAAAATGCAGTATGTACGTGCAATGGAATATTATTCAGCCTTAAAAACTAAGGGAATTCTGACATGCTACAGCATGGATAAACCCTGAGGACATTATGGGAAATAGGCCAGTCACAAAAAGGCAAGTACTATATGACTCCACTTATATCAGATACCTAGTATAGTCAAAATCATAAAGACAGAAAGTAGAAGGGCTGTTTCCAGGAGCTAGGTGGAGGGGATAATAGGGAGTTATTGTTTAATGGGTATAGAGTTTCTGTTTTACAAGATGAAAAGAATTATAGAGGTGGATGATTACTGTGGTTACACATTATAAATGTATTTAATACCACTGAATTGTACACTTAAAATGGTCAAGACAGTAAATTTTGTATTATGTATATTTTACCACAATAAAAAAACTGGGAAAAAAGAAAAAATGCAAACTAAGGGAGAACACTACAGTTATGGATGTAGTGATCCAGTCATTGGTTAGAGAGATCCTTTTCTATAGGCAATAAAATCAAGCTGTTAAACATTACAGGTTTCAGAAATCAGAACAATATGGGCTCCCTCTAGTGGTTTAAAACACCTTTAAATACTCTCAGATACTGAAAGGAAGATTCTAATTTATTTTGATTTCTTGGTGAGGGGTGGGGAGAGAGATCACCTAATTGTTTTCTTCTTGGGAAACCCAAGTCTCACAAGTAGATCACTACTAATATTCATCCCAGTAGATGAGGAGAGGGGAGTAGGCCCATAGATCAAATGTGATGGCTCCAAAGCCACAAGGCAAGTTTATCTACTCCCTTCAGGATCCATCAGAAGCTTAAGCAGCCATGAATGAAGAGAAGGGGGCAGAGCTAAGCCATATGACAAGGAAGACAGCTCACTCCCCCTTTGACTAATATCGTTCTCTTTGTCCTATCACCATAACATAAAAAACGAATTTACTTATGTGGCTATGAAAACATCTCTGAAGAAACCAAATAAAATAGTTTCAAACAGGTTTCAGGCCAAGCCCAGCCTAAGTTTACAGGCTGCCTTGGCTGCTCTGACCGTTAAGATTTGTTTGAATTTCTCAGTGCTATCATACAAAGAGAGGTCTCATCACTTCACAGTCATTTATCCTATTAAAAACTGCATTCTAATCAGGTGATTTTTATGATTTGAAGGCTGAGAGAGGATTTTTTTTTCACAGTATAGCAAATCTGAGTAAGGCTGCCATTTGCACTGAAGCTTTCAGTCTTGTTATATAACACCTTGTTATATAAAGTGTTGGGGATCGGCTGGGTGCGGTGGCTCACGCCTATAATCCCAGCATTTTGGGAGGCTGAGGCCAAGGCAGTGGATCACCTGAGGCCAGGAGTTCAAGACGAGCCTAGCCAACATGGTGAAACCCTGTCTCTACTAAAAATGCAAAAATTAGCCGGCACGGTGGCGGACACCTGTAATCCCAGCTACTCGGGATGCTGAGGCAGGAGAATCACTTGAACCCAGGAAGCGGAGGTTGCAGTGAGCTGAGATTGCACCACTGCACTCCAGCCCAGGCGACGAGTAAAACTCCGCCTCAAAAAATAAGTAGATAGATAGGTAGATAGATAGATAGGTAGGTAGGTAGATAGATAGATAGATAGATAGGTAGATAGATAGATAGATAGATAGATAGATAGATAGATAAAAATAAAGCGTTGGGGATCTAAAGTGTGATCTACAGGTGAAAAAAAACCAGTGCAAATAAATCAAAGGAAAAGGAAAAGCATGAAATATCTCTGCTAAGAAATGTAAATAACAATTATGAAACAGATGGGCAATGTAATTGGTACCTAGCTGATTGCAACTGTAGCTATCTATGATGGCATAGTTTTCTGCCATTGCTAAGAGAGTTACTGTTCATAAAAAAAACAGATTAGTTTATGTAGTTTAGAGGAAAAAGCCTTTTCAACAAAATATCAGAGAAATGACAGAAATAATAATTATTTTTTTTTTTTGAGACAGAGTCTCACTCTGTCACCCAGGCTGAGGTACAGTGGCATGATCTCGGCTCACTGCAACCTCTGCCTCCTGGGTTCAAGGGATTCTCCTGCCTCAGCCTCCTTAGTAGCTGGATTACACGCACATGCCACCATGCTTGGCTAATTTTTGTATTTTTAGTAGAGACAGGGTTTCAACATGTTAGCCAGGCTGGTCTTGAACTCCTGACCTCGTGATCCTCCCACCTCTGCCTCCCAAACTGTTGGGATTACAGGTGTGAGCCACTGTGCCCAGCAGAAAGAAAATTATTCTTGAATCCGTTTCTAAAAAATGTATCAACCAGTCCAAAGTTTCTTTCAAAGAAGATGGTAAAAATCTGAACAAAGTTCTTTTGAATTCTGTTAAGTGCCATGAGAGTTGCTCTGATTTGCTTTAGTAAAATTTAAGTAGAATGCATGAAAACAAAAGCAGCTTCTGGTATAGCATGAGACAGTGTTAGCATAAATAAAATGCCATCGAGTTTTTAAATACTATCTAAGTTCTATACTAAATAGCATGCCACTTACACTTGAAAATAAATGTAATTAAGTACAATGTTTATGGTAATTTCTATAAAATGTTGGGCATCAGATCCCCAGTTAGAATCAACATTTTCTGTCACATCACTTTTTCTATGAGAAAATAAGATTCAAATTAAAATTGTTTTAATTGTCAGAACATTTTTCTGCTGAGCATGAGGACTGCCTATAGGCTGGATTCCCCCAACACTATTTCACTAGTAAATTGACTAAGCAGCATGTGTTTTTCATGAGATGTCATCATCTACATGGGTTTACTCAGGTACCAGTGAAACCCACAATTATACCACATCAAAGCCCTTTATGTGAGGCATGCTTCAAAACCTCAGTTGGCTTCCTTACTCATCAGGAATGATATAACACATTTTCTTCACGTGCTCTTTCCAGTAAGTCATCTTTCAGATCACAGAACCAAAACACTGTCATTTTGTGATAGATATTCCAGAGGAGGAGGTGACATACACATTCACGAAGTCAAGAAATGAAAAACTGTCAGCCAGTGGGTTTGAATTTGTTATTATTCTGCAGTTTTCACATCATTTATTTATGTTCAACTAAATAATATGGTCCCTAAGGGCAAAGATTATACTTTATTCTCCCTATAGGGCCAGGATATTATGAGTATGTATAATAGGGCTAAAAGATACTTGTGGAAGAAATTATTTTTATGTTTCAATCTGTGGCAGAGAGACATGTGCCTTGTTTCTCAGAACAGCTAAAAATGATAAAGGATTTAAGATGTAAATTATTAAAGAAACAAACAAAAAATATTTCCCCCAAATTCCAATGATGAATAAAATATGTTTAAGATATAGTGTTCCTGCAAAGCTATAATTTGGAAATAAGTACACTTTAATGCATTTTACTCTATGTGTGTTAATCCTCACCTTTAAAATAAAGACATAATGCTCTTACAGTATTATCTAGGACTTATTTGACACAAATCATTCATAACGTCATCCTTGTCTCAGAAATGACAATTCCATTTGTGAAGTTGCTCAGGCCAAACCTGAGGGTCATCTGTGATGCCTCTCTTTTGTTACCCCTCACCTCCAACGTATTATCAAATCCTTTATTTTGCATTGAAAATCTATGCACAACCCAACCACTTTGGCTACCTCCACATTTCCTGCCCTGGTCCAAGACACCGTCTCTGTCCTAAGCCATTGCCATGACTTCCTACCTGGTCTCTCTGCCTTTGCTCATATCCTGTGCATTTTACAGTCAACAGAGTATCCAGAGGCCCCATTAATACATAAGTCAGACTCTGACTATCCATTCCTCTACTCAGAGCCCTCCGGCAGCTCCCATGCCACCCAGAGTTAAGCCAAATGACCTAAAAATCCCTGTGTGATCCTCTTCATCATATTTATGGACTCAAACTCCCATCACTCCTTGTGATCCAGCCACATGAGTTTCTTTGCTGTTCCTTCATAGCCCAGGCCCACCCCTGGGCCTTTAGGGTGCTGTGCCTTCTGCCTGCACTGCTCTTCCTCCACTAGGTATCTGCATGGCTTTCCCATCACTCACTCCAGGTCTTAACCCAGAAATCATTCTCCCTAGGACATTTTCTCAGACCAACTTCCTTAAAACTATACCACCACCCCCACCATGGTACTTCCTATCTCCCTTCCTCACCTTATTTTTCTCCTGAGTGGTTATTACTGATTAACATACTATACATTTCATCTCATGATCATCTATCTTCCCCCCTAAAATACACTCCACGAGTACAGAGGTTTTCCTTCCTTTTGTTCACTGCTGTATCCTCACTGCGAAGAAAAGTGTCTGGCATCAAGTAGGTGCTAATATATCTTTATTGAATTAACTGAATGAGTTCTAATTCCTACTTATTGGAAGATTCTAGAAGTCCTGTCAGTTTCATAAGAAAAAGGTGCTTTTTGTTAGCAGGTTTGGTATCATTATCTTTTTATCTACCCAAGAGTTGATAAGTACATTTCTCTCTGTATCCATACAGCAAGGAAAGTCACTGGGTACCTTCTTTCACTAGAGTCAGATACCACAAACAGAGGGATGTGAGAAATTTTCTGGACTGCCCTTCGTAGGAGACAGGGTGGGTTGTATTCTTCCCCTTCCCCTTCTTTACAGGAGGGAATAAGAAGTGTTCAGCGAGGCTCAGGGACCTACCACAGGTCTGGGCCATGTGGGAAGCTGGGGCACAATCCTCACCCAGGGCTGCTTCTTCAACTGCACACAACATGCAGCTGGGTCAAGTGTGCAAGGCATCCCTCCCACAACCCCTGGTGCTGCTGGTCCCTGGAAGTTCAGAAGCAGACCAGTCAGCACTGCCTGGATGCCCTCATAGCTAGGACTGACCCCTTTACAAGGGACACACAAAAAAAAGGAAACACAGCAAACCTCTGATGGTGGATGGACTGCAGGAGAGTCACTGGTAGGCCCAGTGACCAGGGACACTCAGGAAAGGCATATCTAAATCCTGATGGATGAGGGTAGCCTTTTCTTCTCATAACTGGAGAAAATAAATATACAAGCTCAGGGATTTTCTCTGTGGGTTCTAGGGGGCCGTTCTGTCACTATTAACTGTGATAAAAATGAAATGCCATCTGCACACGGGTCTGGTTTTGAAGAAAAAGGGGAAGATTGTATAGTTAGCATGTAACTGTTGAAGAGCATAAACAATTGCCAACAAATACTTGCAAAAAATGTCATCAAACAAAAAGGAAATGTTCTAGGTGTTTGTAAAAGGCAAGAGAAAAATGTGATGTTCCTTATTAAAGAACATTAAGAACACTGAAATAAAGTATAATTTTAATACTTTACAATATTTTTCACAATCAAGAAAAAGTTTATGTTGCTGAAGAGAGAGTAAAAGTCAAGGGGAAGAAGGTAGAGAATAAAAAAGAATAAAAATAATTAAAACAGAAAAATGCTCTAATTCTATTGAAGGTACTTCTCCCTATTTTTCAAAAAAGACCAAACATTAAAAAGTCATGAAGAGACCTCATCAAAATTAAAAACTTTTCAAAGCTTATGTGAAGCTACAGACTGGGAAAAAATAGCTGCAAACCACATATCCAACAAAGGAGTACTACCTAGGATACAGAAATATTTTTTAAAACTCAACAACTAAAAAAATCATTAGAAAATGGGCAAAAACTTCAGCCATTGTGGAAGACAGTGTGGTGATTCCTCAAGGATCTAGAACCAGAAATACCATTTGACCCAGCAATCCCATTACTGGGCATATACCCAAAGGATTATAAATCATGCTGCCATAAAGACACATACACACGTATGTTTACTGCAGCACTATTTACAATAGCGAAGACTTGGAACCAACCCAAATGTCCATCAATGATAGACTGGATTAAGAAAATGTGGCACATATACACCATGGAATACTATGCAGCCATAAAAAATGATGAGTTCACGTCCTTTGTGGGGACATGGATGAAGCTGGGAACCATCATTCTGAGCAAACTATCGCAAGGACAAAAAACCAAACACCGCATGTTCTCACTCATACATGGGAATTGAACAATGAGAACACCTGGACACAGGAAGGGGAACATCACACACCGGGGCCTGTTGTGGGGTAGGGGGAGGGGGGAGGGATAGCATTAGGAGATATACCTAATGTAAATGACGAGTTAATGGGTGTAGCACACCAACATGGCACATGTATACATATGTAACAAACCTGCACGTTGTACACATGTACCCTAGAACTTAAAGTATAATAAAAAAAAGAAAAGAAAAAAAAGAAATCTACAAAGAAAAAAAGAAGAAAGAAAATGTGGCACATATACACCATGGAATACTATGCAGCCATAGAAAAGGATGAATTCATGTCCTTTGTAGGGACACGGATGAAGCTGGAAACCATCATTCTGATCAAACTATTGCAAGGACAGAAAACCAAACACTGCATGTTCTCAGTCATACATGGGAATTGAACAATGAGAACACTTGGACACAGGGTGGGGAACATCACACAATGGGGCCTGTTGTGGGGTGGGGGGAGGGGAGAGGGATAGCATTAGGAGATATACCTAATGTAAATAATGAGTTAACGGGTGCAGCACACCAACATGGCACATGTACACGTATGTAACAAACCTGCACGTTGTGCACATGTACCCTAGAACTTAAATTTAAAAAAAAAAGAAAGAAAATGGGCAAAAACATAGACATTTCACTGAAGAGGATTCAGCAATGGCAAATAAGCACTTGAAAAGTTGTTCAGCATCATTAGCCATCAGGAAAATACAAATTAAAACTACAATGCAATATGACTACATACCCATCAGAATGGCTAAAATAAAAATTAGTGATAGCACCAAATTCTGGCGAGGATGTGGAGAAACTAGATCACTCACACATTGCTGGTGGGAATATAAAATGGTAAAACCACTCTGGAAAACAGTTTGGCAGTTTCTTATAAAACTCAACATGCAATTACCATTCAACCCAGCAATGTTACCTTTGAACATTAATCCCAGAGAAAGAAAAACTTATGTTAATACAAAAACCAGTACTAAAATGTTCATAGCAACTTTATTTGTAATAGCCAAAAACAGGAATCAGACCAGATGTCCTTCAGTGGGTGAATGTTTAAACAAATTGTGGTATATATATACCATAGATAATAATCAGCAATAAAAAGGAATAAGCTACTGGTATACACATATATTGAATGAATCTCCAGGGAACTGTGCTGAAGGAAAAAGTCAACCCCAAAAGGTTATACACTGTATGATTTCATTCATATAACATTTTTGAGAGACAAAATTTTGGAGACAGAGAACAGATTTTGGTGGTCATCAGGGGTAAGGAATTGGGGTGGGTGAGGGGTCCCATGGTAATGGAGCAGTCCTGTATTTTGATGGTGGTGGTAGATACATGAACCTATACATGTGACAAAACTGTATAGAACTAAACACAAGGCCAGGCACAGTGGCTCAAGCCTGTAATCCCAGCACTGTCGGAGGCCAAGGCGGATCACCTGAGGTCAGGAGTTTGAGACCAGCCTGGCCAACATGGTGAAACCCCGTCTCTACTAAAAATACAAAAAGTTAGCCAGGTGTGGTGATGCATGCCTGTAATCCTGCCTACTGGGGAGGCTGAGGGAGGAGAATTGCTTGAACCCAGGAGGCAGAAGTTGCAGTGAGCCGAGATTGTGCCATTGCACTCCAGCCTAGGAGATAATAGTGAAACTCTGTCTCAAAAAAAAAAAAAAAAAGAACTAAACACAAATACACATACACAAGTACAGGTAAAACTGGGGAAATCTGAATTAGATCAGTGGATTGTATCATTGTAAATATACTTGTTGTGACACAGCTCTACAGTTCTACAAAATATCACCATCCAGGAAACTAGGTAACAGGTACACAAAATCTCTGTGTATTATTTCTTACAACTGCATATGAATCTCCAATTATCTCAATAAACATTTAAATTTTAAAAAAATCATGGAGACATTATGGCCCCTTCTCCCACATCCCTGAGACCTAACTGAATATACCACTGTGTACAAAGAAGTGAGTGAGCTTGGCAGCCAAAAAATGCGTTTGGTTCAACTGATGCTTAATTAAACCCATCAAATTTACATAGACACTCTCTAACAGTCCTCTTACTGAGTCAGCCAGGGTTTACATTCTGTATGCTATTCATATCTCCAGCTACAGTTGAAAAAACGATATTTTAAAATAGTAGGACACAATCATATTTAGTTTTAGTATAATCATACTGTTCTCAAGGTGTCAAAAATTACCCGTTTATCCCAATTCACAGTTTAATTAAAATTGTTAAAAAGCAAGATAGTATAGTTTGATTAATGTGTCCAATTAGTGAATTTTTATAAGCAACATTCAAAATTTCATGCTCTTTATGATTTCATTTTTAAAGACGATCGTTTTAAGTCAATTAATGCAAAAAGAGATAATGCCAATAAAATAATGGACTGCAACATGCACAAAATAAAAAGTATTATTATATTTCCAACCTAATTTATTTATACATTATGGTTGTTTTAGCTTTTTTATTGCTGCTCTAGTAACACAAATTAGATTTTTTTTAAAATTCACAAAATATAGTCCATATATCAATGTATTTATTGACTTGACAATATCTGCAAAATCTCAGAAAAACGTTTTAGCAATGTCCTAGCTCTAGGCTGACATTTCCAATTCTATTTAGTCCTAGAGTGGAGTCTGCATAAACTGTTCCATATTAAATTAACGTCTAACATCCCATCCCTATCTCTGACTGAAAATAATCTTTTATAAAATAAACTTAAGCATCTTTCTTCACGTGTAAATCATGACTGTGGATAAACAGAGTCAAGCAGAGCCCATTCGTTTGTTTTTCTGCTTATGTCTGTTAGTCATTGCCCTTCATTCCTTGTAGCTCCCACCTTAGTACCCCACTTTTAGTTTTAGGATACACAGCCTGAACTGGCCCTGCTACCTAAGAGGATGAGAGAGAGTCATGTCTGTAGTCTGGCAAGAACATGACCTGTAAGCTTCTCTCAAGAGAGAAAATGCTTGCTTGAATTCAGAAACCACTCACAAAGCATACAGGGGCTCTCTATTGTGAGATGAAATCATGCCTGTGGGGTAAGAGTGTAGATTTTTACCTACACTAAAACAAGAGCACTGGCTCCAGGCAGCCCTCAGGGCACTGCCTTGCTCCAGGGTGTTTTCCTGAGCAATGCACACACAGGACAATGAGGTCCATGGTACAAGGGCCAAATTCTAAAGCAGCAGAGTCTTGTCATCTAAACCCAGGCAATCAGGCAATCACAAGCTCCCCACTGTGCTTTTGGACAGCCCAGGCTGTAAGCTGGGGTGGGAGTGTGGAGAAGGGTGGGAGCCCCGGATGTGGGGACTTTTACCAGGACAAGTACCAGATGCAGCCCATGATCTCTCACTATGTCAATGCATGATTCTATCATATTTAGCTCCTGTCACCCAACTAGCAAGTGTCTTCTGGGAAGGTGCCCACTCTCTCACCATTTTGTATTTTCCAGCACTGAGAACAACTCTAGGCACAGAAGAAAAGCAAGGTAACATGAGAGAGCAATATCTCAGGGACCAGTCAGACATGAGAGAGAATCCCAACTCTGCCTTTGTCACTTAATAAACACTCATATAATTAATGCACACTGTGCACTATTCTGTGCATTATTTTAAAATAATGACTTACGCTTCATAACAATGTTATGACGTGGTACTATTATTAGGCATTATTTTGCAAAATTAAGACCTGAGGCACAGAGAGACTCAGTAATTTGCCCAAAGTGTGAGTGGACCACAACGCTAGCAGTAGAGGTCATGAGGAGTTGTCAGATTCTGGATATATTACGTTTTGCAGTGGTGTGAACAAGAATCTTGGACTAGAGGTTGCAGAGAGATGAGTCAAGGATGACTCCAAAGTTTCTGGCCTTAGCAACTATAAAGATGAAGTCACTAATTATAGAAATTGAAAAAAATGTTATTTTCATTCTTCTTACATCCTTATTAGAAATATCCTAACAGACCACTTCTACCAAGATGAAGTAACCCTTCCACCCGAAACAACAACCAAAAAACAAGACAAACTTTATAAAATAACACTTTCAAGACACTGGACATCAGGCAGTGAAGAACTGTGGTTCCTGATGGAAAAGAAGCAGGGTGAGCCTACAGCTGCTACTTACTGCCTAGACAAAGTCTCCAGGCCACAGTGCAGGGAGAAAACGTCAGGATGAGCACAGCAGACTTTCTGAGTCATGATGAGAATCCAGGGACAACATGGCACCAGCTGTTTGCAGGAAAACAAAAGAAGACAGAGCTGCAGAGCAACAGATAGCTCAGGAGGTCTGCAGGTGATCTCCCTCAAGTTTTCAGTAGAGGTCTTACCAGCACACGTATGTGAGGAAACTATCTGAGGTCCGGGAAAGCAACATCAGACCAGGTTGGAAGAAACAGAGCTCTGTTCACATAGGACTGAGAACAGTGTCTGTTACCACCAGCCAGACCAGAAAATCTAACTCAGGGTCACCAGAGAGAGTGTTTGGAAGAGTCTTGACTCAGTACTGGGAAATGATTACGAAGGAGGAGAAAAATGGAAGTAAACTATTGTATGGTTCTTATACTATGTTGTATGTGAAGTGGTATAATATCTTGAGGGTAAACTTTGTAAAATAAAGATGTATACTATAAACCCTAAAGTAACCACTAAAACAACAAAACAAAAAGTTGTTGCCAATCATCAAAAAAGGAAAAATATGGAATTTCACTCACACACAAACACACACTTCTATGAATTTTTTTTTTCTTTTGAGACGGAGTCTCGCTCTCTCGCCCAGGCTGGAGTGCAGTGGCATGATCTCCGCTCACTGCAAGCTCCACCTCCAAGGGTTCACGCCATTCTCCTGCCTCAGCCTCCTGAGTAGCTAGGACTACAGGCGCCTGCCACCACGCCCAGCTAATTTTTTGTATTTTTAGCAGAGACAGGGTTTCACCATGTTAGCTAGGATGGTCTTGATCTCCTGACCTCGTGATCCGCCTGCCTTGGCCTCCCAAAGTGCTGGGATTACAGGCATTGAGCCACCGTGCCCAGCCACACACTTCTATGATTTAAAAGAAGGAAGAAAAGGGAACAAATGACAGATCAGGCAAATAAATAATAAAAATACCTACGTATTATTTGCTATTTTTAAATATTTAATATTAATATTAAATATTATTTTGTTTGCTATTATTTATAACATAGATGTTTGCTGTTTTTCTATTTTTGCTTGTTATTTTTATTTTGTTTGCTATATTAGAAATAGCATATTATAATTTATATAATTTATTACATTATAAATAATAGCAAACAAAATTAAAATTGCAAGCAAAAATAGAAAAAATAGCAAACACATAAATAGCAATATGATACACTTAAATCTAATCATATCAATAATCAGATTAAATATAAATGCCATAACGCCCCAATTAAAAAGGTTGAGCTTGTCAGATTGGATAAAAATACAAGACCTAATGATATGTTGCCAAAAGAAAACACACTTGAAATATATAGACACAAATAGGTTCAAAGTAAATGAACCTATGGATGTAAAAAGTCATACTGTGCTAACACAAATCAACAAAAAGCTGACTTAGTATATTAGATAAAGTAGATTTCAAAGCAAAGAATATTACATCTGGGATAAAGAGATTATATCATAAAAAGGTCAATCCATGAAGATGATGAAACAATTATATACCAAATGACAGAGCTTCAAAAAAAAGAAGCAAAAAGTGATAGAACTGCAGGGAGAAACAGACAAAGCCACAATTATAATGGAAAATTTCAATACTGTTCTCAAAAATTAATAGAAAAAGTAGATAAAAAAAGCAGTAAGGATACAGAAAGCCTGAATAAAACTATCAGCCAACTTGACCTAATTGTCATTTATGGAACATTCTACCCAACAATACCAGAATACCCATTATTTTCAGATG
Organism: Pan troglodytes; assembly: GCF_028858775.2. Lineage (NCBI taxonomy): Eukaryota > Metazoa > Chordata > Mammalia > Primates > Hominidae > Pan > Pan troglodytes. The sequence continues at coordinate 47,510,864 of NC_086015.1, forward strand.
CACATGGAACATTTGCCAAGATAGCCCATATTATGAGACATTAAATAAGTCTCAATAAATTTAAAAGTACTCAAATCAGACAAAATGTTTTCTCTGACTACAATGTAATTAAATTAGAAATCAGTAGCAAAAAGATCTTTGGAAAATCCCAATATCTGGAAACTAACATACTTCTAAATAACACATGGGTCAAAGAAGAAATCAAAAGAAGAATGAAAAAGTATTTTGCACTGAGTAAAAATGAAAACACTTGCCAGAATATGTGGGATGCACTAAAACACTATGTAGCAGGAAATTTTATCTCAATTCCATCTTCAGGAACTAGAAAAACAAAAGCAAATAAAAGAAACAATAAAGAACAGAGCAGAAAGCAAAGAAATAGAAAATAGTAAAACAATACAGAAAATCAATAAAGTCCAAAGTTTCACTGATTTTTCAGAAGATCTATAAATGTGATGGTTAATTTTACATGTCAACTTGACTGAGCCATGGGTGCCAGGATAATTGATTAAACATTATTTCTGGCTGTGTCTATGAGGGTGTTTCTGGATGAAATTAGTATTTGAATCCATAGACTGAATAAAGCAAAAACCTCCCTCAATGTGGGTGAGCCTCATCCAATCCACTGAAGGCCTGAATAGAATAAAAGGCTGGGTAAGAAAGAATTCTCTCTACCTGTCTTCTCCTGCCTTTGGGTAGCCCAGCACTCACATCATGGGCTCTCCCGGTTCTTGGGTCTCCAGACTAGGACTGGAATGACACCGTTGTCTCTCCTGGGTATCCAGCTTGTCAAGTGTGGATCTTGAGTTGGGGCTTGGCCTCCATAACTGCATGAACCAATTCCCTATAATAAATCTCATTTTATATAATCTATTGGTTCTATTTTTCTGGAGAACCTAGAGAAATACAATAAACTTCTAGCCAGATTGATGAGTAAGAAGAAAAGATACAAATTACCAATATCAAGAATAGGAAAGGTGACATCACTGGTGATAGAGAAAATAAAAGCACAGCTGATGAGTTGTAGCTGAAGCTATAATCTAGCCCTAGAATCAATGGACACAATCGAGATAACTTCTTTGCTTCATATTGCTAAGAACTTGCCCCTTTTCTAAAACCATAAGCTGTAAATACCCCAGCCTGGGGCAAGGTTTCCTTCTGACTACTGAATATCCCCTGACTATCTTCCCTCAGGAAGTACAATGAAGAGTAATCTTAAGGAATCTACTCCTGCCTTCTGAGCAGAATCAAGGGCACATGCAAAACTGCCTCTTCTGCTCTCCTGGTTCTCAAAACGATGTAGAGAGGCATTATCATTCTCTTCGTGATCTGAGATATTTCACATATAGATCACGACCTTACATTAGCAACACCCCAATTGAGCACCAACCATGTGCTCAGTACTGTGACCTGGGACTGGGGTAATGCCAACTCTGAATACAGCATGGATCCTGCTCTCAAAGAACTGATCAACTAGGGGAGAGTGAATACACAGTAAAGGAATGGATGACACTTCAACATGTTATGGGAGCATATTAATTAATCATTAACGCTAAACAGAGAGACCAGGGAAAACTGAGGGAAAGGTGATGCCTGAACTAGACTTTGAAGAACAAGGGATCCTCTGAAGAGCAGAAATTGGATGGGAGAAAATTCCAGGCCAAAGAAAACTCCAGGCAAAGACACAAAAGCAGGAAAATGTAAAACACAGCTATGCCTATAATACAGTATGCATGTTGAAAGCGTAGGGCGAAGGGAGACTAGGGACGAAAGACAGATAAGAGGAGATTACAGAGGACCTTGAATCCCTTGTTAAGGAGGCTGGACTTTATTTTGTAAGAAAAGGAAACCAGCAAAGGCTTTTTCAGCTTGCAAGGGATATAGTCAGAACCGTGCTTCACACATATTAGACTGGAGAGAAAGAAACTGAAGTCAAGGATAGTGGTGAGGTGCTTACTGAAATACTCCAAATAAGACATGACAGCAGTGGCCTGGTGCAAGGCTGATAGCACCTTAGAATGGTGGGGATTGAAGGAGTAGGCATTCTGGAGGCAGAATAAGCAGGTGGGAGAGAAAAGAGATCTCCAAAGGAAAAGAGCACAACTGAAAATGTTCCACAGTTTCAACGTGAGTAACATGAAAATAATGTTCCTATTTGTTGAGATTATAAAACAGAGTAGGAAGGAAGCACAGGGGTAGGGCTCCAGGGAGGTGACATGCCTTCTTCTGAATGGCTGAGATAGTGGTATTTATGGAATGGCCATGGGGACATGTCTTCAGGAAGCCAGAAGGCCAGGGCCAGCAGGGAGAGGCATAGATTTATGAGTCGGCTGCACAGGCAGGAGAGCTATGCTATAAGAACAGCTACCATGCTGTAATTACATCAAGCTTAAGCCCAGGCCTCTGTAGGAATTAACTAATCAGTACATTTTTTTCAGTATCCAATCAAGTTTTTATAATCTAATCTCCTGTAAACATTCAATGTTTTACACAAAACAATTTTATTGAATGTCAAGATTATATGAATTTGATAAATATTCAAACATTTGTAACCTAAAGCAAATTTTTTCTAGTTTTTATATTAGTAATATCCAGTTGTGTTTAGCTTAATTATACCTAGAGTGCTGCTTGAACTATCTGAGGTGAAGGACCAATTTTTAAATTCCCAGTCCATTATGGTCCTACTGTCCTATGGACTGAATGCCCCCTTGCCCTCAACAAATTCATGTTAAAGCTGTAACCCCCAATGTGGCTGTATTTGGAGACAGGGCCTACAAGAAGGTAATTAAAGTTGAAAGGGGTCATAAGGGTGGGGCCATGATATGATAGGACTATCATCCTTACATGAAGAGATACCAGCGAGCTCACATACTCATTCTCTTTGAGTACACACAAAGAATTGGTCATGTTAGGATATAGCAAGATGGTGGCCATCTAAAAGCTAGGAAAAAAGGTCTCAGAATGGAACCTACCTTGTTGGCACCTTGCTTGGATTTTTCTTCTTTAAGCTACCCAGTCTGTGTTATTGTGCAAACTAATGCATACTACGTGTGACCAAAATGAGCTTGCATCTCATGCAGATCATCATACAAATTGAGCACTACCCTAATTGGTTTACCTTGGTTAACAGGATAAGCCCACTGATTGTGTGCTTAAATACTGCAGCAGTATCAAACTGCCTTAGGAGTTTGTAAACACCTTCCATTTCTGTGCTTATCTGATTGTGGGCTGGTAAAAAATACTTTGTGGACTAACACCAGTCTGCAGATCACACTTTGTCCAGCACCAGTTTACAGTCTTTCTGTGATTGTTTTGTGAAAAAATGCAACATTTAGCTTAAGCACATAACTCAAAGGCAGGAATTTTAAACACACGTATGCTGCAGAGTGAGGGGAATAATACAGAAGCTCAGTCCTATCCTATCTGGGCAAGTGTTGCGGGAAGTCAGGGACCCTGAACGGAGGGACCTGCTGAAGCTGTGACAGAAGAACATAAATTGTGAAGATTTCATGGACATTTATTAGTTACCCAAATTAATACTTTTATAATTTCTTACACCTGTCTTTACTACAATCTCTGAACATAAATTGTGGAGATTTCATGGACATTTATCACTCCCCCAATCAATACTCTTATAATTTCCTATGCCTGTCTTTACTTTAATCTCTTAATCCCATCATCTTCATAAATTGAGGATGTATGTCGCCTCAGGATCCTGTGATGATTGCGTTATCTGCACAAATTGTTTGTAGAGCATGTGTGTTTGAACAATATGAAATCTGGGCATCCAAAAGGAACAGGATGGCTGCGATTTTCAGGGAACAAGGGAGATAACCATTGGGCCTGACTGCCTGAGGGGCTGGACAGAACAGTCATATTTCTCTTCTTACAAAAGCAAATAGGAGAAATATCGCTGAATTCTTTCTCTCAGCAAGGAACAGCCCTGAGAAAGAGAATGCATTCCTAGGGGGAGGTCTCTAAAATGGCTGCTCTAGGAATGTCTGTCTTATATGTAGATAAGGGATGAAATAAGCCCCGGTCTCCTGTAGTGCCCCCAGGCCTATTAGGATTAGGAAATTCCTGCCTAGTAAATTTTAGTCAGACCGGTTGTCTGCTCTCAAACCCTGTCTCCTGATAAGATGCTATCAATGATAATGCGTGTCCAGTGGGACATGAAACTTCATCAGCAATTCTAATTTCGCCCTGGTCCTGTGATCTCGCTCTGCCCCCATTTGCCTTGTGATATTTTATTGCCCTTGAAGCATGTGATCTCTCTGACCCACACCCTATTCGTACACCCCTCCCCTTTTGAAATCCATAATAAAAACTTGCTGGTTTTGCGGCTCAGGGGGCATCATGGAACCTGCTGACATGTGATGTCTCCCCCGGACACCCAGCTTTAAAATTTCTCTCTTTTGTACTCTTTTCCTTTATTTCTCAGACCAGCCAACACTTAGGGAAAATAGAAAAGAACCTACGTTGAAATATCAGGGGCTGGTTCCCCCAGTAGGCAAGATCCCTCAAGACATTGCAGAAAGCAGTTTCTTAAAAATTAACAGCATTGTGCCTTATTTATAACATCCCCTGTATTCTGTTTCCCTTTAGCTCTTCCATCAGTCTCTGTAATCATATCCACAGAGCACATTACATACAATTAGATTACAAACTCACAGCTGGAGCACACTACTTCTTTTTCAATTGAGAATATATATCAATTCACAAAACAGATGCCCTCAAGATACTCTAACTAAGATGGACAAGCAAATTTATTCTTGTGATCCTGCCACTGAGGGGAGAATCCTCTGGTTGCAATGGGGCACCGTCCAACTTTCTGATGTCCATTCCAGAGGATCTTTGATGGAATCTAATTCATACATTTGGTTTCATTTGGAGCCATTACTTGTTTGCTTGTTTGTCCTCCTATAAGGTAGTGTTCACTCATTTTCAAAAGCTTCATCCAACTAGCCTCTACATCAAGTATGAGAACCATGCTTATCCCTTCACTCATATGAGGGCAGACCAGAGATCAGGAGAGATCATCATGGTCTCGGGCCAGGATCATGCTGATACACAGGTAGGTTACAAGATCACGGGGCATATTTTTTGCAAGCAAGATTGCTGTGAAGTTAACTTTGTTGGCTGAACTTTACGTTTTTCTTATGTCCAAGGAAAAGAAGTGTTATTTGTCTTGTTTCTTTTCAGTTCTTGTAACTGTAGGGCTTAATGAGGAAGAGCTAATACAGGACAGAATTTCAGAATGTAGAGGTCCACAGGAATAACCAATGGCAACCTCCTTGTAGCAGAGATGGCTATCTATTCACCTAAATCATCTCCTCTTTATTCTGGGCACAGAGCTGGACCACATTTCCCAGCTTCCCAGTGACCATATGGTCTCCTGATACCCACATGGCTGACTTCCACAACCAGTGAAATGTGAGTTGGAGTTATATGTGCCCCTTCCTGGCCTGGTCCATACAACTTTCCTTCTTGCCATCTTCCATATCCTCCTCCCCAGCTCTTACTTTTAGGTCATTAATCCAGTTTTAGTTGATTTTTGTATATAGTGTATGTTAGTCTATTCAGGCTGCTATAAACAAAATGCCATATACTGGATAGCTTATAAACAACAGAAATTTATTTCTCACAGTACCAGAGGCTGGGAAGTCCAAGATTAAGGTGCTGGCAAATTTGGTGTCTGATAATTACCACAACACTGGTGATTAGGTTTCAACAGATGAATTTTAGGGGGATAGAAACAGACCACAGCATGGAGTCCAAACTTCATCCTTTTACATGTGGATATCCAGCTGTTTGCACCATTTGTTGAAAAGACTATTCTTTCCCCCAGTGAACTGTCGTGGAACTCTTGTTGAAAATCAATTGACCATAAAATGTGAAGGTTGATTTCTGGACTCTCAATTTGAGTACACTGATCTACATGTACATTCTTTTTATTTATTTATTATTTTACTACATGGACATTCTTATGCTACTATGATTACTGTAGTTTTAAAATTTGGAAATGTGAGTGCTTGTACTATTTTCTTTATTTCAAGATTGTTTTAGCTATTCTGGGTTCCTTGCATTTCCATATGAATTATAGGATCAACTTGTAATTTTTGAAAATAAGTCAGCTAGGATTTAAAATAGGGATTGTGTTGGATCTATAGATCAATTGGAGAAGTACTACCATGTTAATATTTAGTCTTCCATTTTTTTCTTTTTGATGCTACAATAAATGGAATTGTGTTAATTTCATATTTAGTCTGCTTATTGCTAATGTATAGAAATACAATTCATTTTTGTATATTGTTCTTGTCTCTTGTAACCTGAACTCATTTATTCGTCTGAATTGTTTTTAATGGATTCCTTAGGATTTTCTATTTACAAGAGCACATCACCTGCAAAGAGAAATAGTTTTACTTCTTCCTTTCCAATCGACATGCATTTTATTTTCTTATCTACTTCCCTTGGCTAGAACTTCCTGGACAATGCTAAATAAAACTGGTAAGTGGTAAGGGGAGGTACCCTTTTCTTGTTCCCAATCTTAGAGAAAAAGAAAACATTCAGCCTTTTACCATTAAGTATGATGTTAACTGCAGGTTTTGCACACACATCATTTATCAGATTGAAGACAAGGCATAAATTTTAAAATGCTGCTGTCAAGCCTTTAATGGTATTTACAGGGAAGCCTTATGTTTGAGAGCTGAGTCTGGCCATAAAATGATAAATAGTAGAGAACCCCAATCTCTTACTTCTAGGAAAAATGATAATCACAGAAATGGAACTTTACTTAACTGATCAAGATGCTCTTGAGACAAATGATATAGTTGAGATGCTCCAGACATATGAAAAGATGCTCAACATCAGTAATCACTGGGGAAATGCAAATCAAAACCACAATGAGGTACTACTTCACATCCACTAGGTTAGCTATAATTTAGAAAATGGAAAATGAAGTGTTGACGAGAATATGGAGAAACTGAAACCCTCGTACGTTGCTGATGGGAAAGCAAAATGGCACAGCTGCTACGGAAAACAGTTTGGAAGTTTCTCAAAAAATTAAACACAGAATTATCATATGACCCAGTGATTCTACTCCTGGGTATATACTCACAAGAATTGAAAGCAGGGACTCAGATATTTGTATGCCAATGTTCACTGCAGTATTATTTACATTTGTACTAAAATAGCCAAAAGGTGGAAATAACCCAAGAGTCCATCAACAGAAGAATGAATTCAGTATATGCATACAATGACATATTATTTAGCCATAAAAAGGAATGAGGTTCTGATACATACTATAACATGGGTAAGACTTAAAAACATAATGCTAAGTGAAATAAGCCAGACACAAAGGGACAAATAAATGTATTATTTTCTTTACATGAAATGTCTAGAACAGGCAACATCACAGAGACAGAAAGTAAAGCAGAAGTTGCCAGGGACTAGGGGAAGGGGGAAATGGAGAGTCATTGCCTGCTGCATACAGAATTTCTGTTTGGGGTAATGAAAAAGTTTTGGAAATTGATAGTGGTGATGACTGCATAATGCTGTGACTATAATTAATGTGACTAAATTACACACTCAATATAATTAAAATGGCAAATTATGTTATTATATTTTACCATGATAAAAAAATACATTAAAAAAAAGCTGTACAGCTATTTCTGCATCTACACTTTCACCATTCTTTATGATCATAGCAATATTCTGGTGTTCTTTTCTAGGAAAACCCTGTGACTTTCATCATGTCATTGCATATATAGCACAAGATCCTCCTAAGTCTTGTGACTATTCATTTACCTACAAACCAAGAGCTTCATACAACTTTATGCATTAGGGATCTGTCATTTCACTGCAGTTTAATATAGACAACTGTGTTCTGCTCTCTGTCTTTGAAAGTATTGATGCTGGAAATGTAACTGAATCAAGCAGGGTTTTTACTTGCAAGCCACAAATACCAATTCTGGTGTATTTGGGCAAAGAAGAGGTTGGTTAAAAGGTTATCAGGTAGTTCACGTACCCTCTAAAAGGTCTAAAGAACCAGGCTGAGCAGTCATACAGTGAGGAGCAATGTCCAAAGTCATATCTAGAGCTGGTTCAGCAATGATGCCAGGCTGCACACAGGCACAACACCATTGGCATAGCACTGCCACAGCTACTGTCAGCTGAGTGGATTCTGCATGGTACCTGCCTCTTGGGGTCCAAAAGCTTCCAGTTCAAAGTTTAGGGTAAAAAATTATTACTGGCTCAATATAGATCATGTGCCCATGTCCATACCCCAGAAGCAAGGGAGGCTGGAAAGGGAGTACCTGCATTATCAGCTTCTATAGTGGGAGGGGGCATCTGCCATGAGGTCAGAGATTCTCTGGACACAGGAAAGAGGTTTATGTGTTCAGTGATAAAACAGGATGACTCATGTACATTACACCAGTCTTTCAGGCAAACCAATATTCAAACCTGTCAATTTAAGCTAAGTATGCCTGAAAAGGGGGTTCTCAGCAGAGGAAACAGCACAGCCTACAATACCAAGTAAGCAAGAGCTTATTCCATTGGAGGAGTCACATGAGCTGAGTATTATTAAAGTGGAGAGAGGAGAGCAGCGGAAAGAGCTGCATGATTTCATGAAGGGCCTCGAAAGCTACACTAAAATCTGGGCTTTAATCCTGAAAATGGTAGAGAGGCAGTAAAGGCTTTTAAGGAGGGAGTAAGATCAGATTTCTGTTTCAGAATAATCATTTTAGCAGCAGAATGGATTAGAGAGCACCAAGACTGGGGAGCCTGGATGCCAGTTAAGAACATGCTATGCTGTAGCAACTCAGAAAAGGAATAATGAGGGCTTACCCTAAGGCTACACACAAGGCACTGAGTGGAGAATAAATGGGTTAGATGAAACAACCACCTGGACAGTAGCTGTTTGAGTGTGAGGAGTGAGGATGACTAACCCCAAGTTCTGGTTATGACTAGATGGATGGTGGTAGATGAACTCAGCTTTGGACTGCTCAATTTGAGATCACTGGGAGACATTCAAGTGAAAGCAACCAAGGTAAATACATACACAATACACATGTAGATGTCCAATGGGCACTGTTAGGCGTAAAGGTAAAGCAAGTCATGGAGTAGACAAGCTCACCCAGGGGCTACAGAGGAAGTCATGGGGTAGATGAGCTCATCCAGGGACTACAGTGGAAGCTGTGGAGTAGATGAGCTCACCCAGAGACTAGAGTGTAAGCCATGGAGTAGATGAGCTCATCCAGGGGCTACAGTGGAGGTGGAAGTCATGGGGTAAACAAGCTCACCCAGGGGCTACAGTGGAAGCCATGGGGTAGATGAGCTCACCTAGGGGCTACACCTGGAGTAGATGAGCACAGGGGCTACAGTGGAAGCCATGGAGATGAGCAGATGAGTTTAACCAATGATTGAATGAAGAAGAAGAGGATTGGGAAGGAACCTTAAGAAAGAATAGCCCAGGAAGAAGCTCAGGAACAGGCTTAAGGAGGAATAGCCAAAGAGGTAGGAAGAAAACCAGGAAACGAATCCCTCATAGAAGGAATGACTTTCTAGAATAACTGAGTCATTTGCTTCAAACAAGCATTGTGCACAGATCATGTTTATTCTTCCTCCCATGCTTTTGTTCCAGTAGTTCTCACACAGATAATGATGAAATTTCAAGTTTCTATAAAGGTGGTGTAAACATGTTTCTAATTAAGAGTATTTTTTCTACCCAGTTTTAAAGACCCAGGTTCTTGGTGGGGGGAAATATTCAAAGAAAATTTTAGGCAACAGTTTTGTCAAGTTTCCAACTCAATTCCTTTTAACTCCCCCTACCCTACCTTTCCCATGTAGATCCTGAGAGCTGTCTATAAGTGGTAATTGCAGCATGCCTGCAACAGTTCCTGCATTTACAGTCCACCCCACAGCAGTCATCTGGCCTGGCCCTAGAGACCAGGAAGGTTTCCTCAAGATGCTTCCTTCCCTCCCCAAGTACCCTGTGCAATGATTATGTGTTGCACAGTTGGGGCAGGTGAGAAAGGGGGAAGGAAAGGGAACATGGATTTACTGATGCAGATGATTCACTGAACTGCGTTTCTAGTCCACCCAACTGCCCACTGGGCTCCTCTTGCCTGTTTCACAGGTACCTTAGACTCAGCGGGACAATGAACACATCTGGGCTCTTCTGCCAAAACACAGATCTCTTCCAGCATCCTTTATCTCAATAACTGGCCCTCCTCCAGTACCCAAGCCAGAAACCTACAGTCACTCGTGATATTTCCTCTCCCCTAACACACAGTGTATCCAACACAGCACCAAGAACTCTGAATACTGCTTCCAGTACATGCCTCTCCAGAAGAGTCACTGCCTGTCCTGTTCCAATCTACCAGGATCCTTCCCTAGAACCACTGCAGTTGCCACCTAACTCACTGACTCTTCCAACCCCTCTTAAACATTCTCCGTGCTGGGCATGAGTGAGAACCATCCTCCAAGTTGAGGAAGACAAGGGTTGTTTTGGTTTTACAAACTGCAAATGTGTTGAGGTCATCACCACAGCCATACTCTTACCCCCCCTGACCAATGACTGCCCAGGGCTCTTAAGTGAGAAAAAGGTATCCTCAATGTGGCCTGTGCAGCCAGGTCATCTGGCCTCTGTGTCCTCTCTAGCCTCACCTCACATTCTTTCCTGCGTCTTCATAGCTCTGGGACTCCATGGTCCCTGGGCAGGCTATCCTCTCTGCCCAAAGCATTCCCTCCACAGTCCCTCATCCCCATCTCTCACTTCAGGCTCCATTTTACTGGATACTTCTCCTTAAAAACACCTTTCAGACTCCGGACAAGGTCATATTCCCCTACTCTAAACTCAATCCTTTTACATCTATCTGCATGACTATCTGGTGCTTTGTGTTCATGCTAGATAAAGCTCCAGTGCCAACAACCATTCCTGCTTCTGCTCAGCCTTAGCACAAGGTGTGAGCACCCAAGTATCTGCTAAGTGAGCACCCCCATGAGGCACAGTCAACCCCATGGTCAGAGGCCAATGAACTTCCCTTCTCATCACCACAAAGTACTTTCACCATAATTAGTGGGAAGAAGTAATGTAAATGGGATAGAGTTATTAGGCAGGGAAAGATGTTTTGTCTCTCTTCTTTCCTCTTTCTAAGTTCCTAAAATAAGCTTGCAAGTGGTGGCGAAGGGAGCTGATGCATTTTCAAAGAGCGGTGGCCCAGTTTTCAAATTTGTTCCTCTCCATTGTGAGTTTTCCTCCTTCTGTTTTCAATATCAAAATGCTTCAATTTATGAGAAATCTAATGACAGTTGGTCACTTCAAACCTCAGATTTTCTGGAAATCATTCCTTCTAAATCCAAGGGTCTGCTGCCACTGTAGTGTACCAACATCATCGCTCCACTTTGGATTTATTTAGTTGTTTTGCAACAGAGTCATTATTCTATCTTCAAATGACAACATTTAATATATTCTAGCATATTCACATAATATACTTAGAAAGTATTAAGTAAAAAAGTCATTAAATGCAGTACACTTAGAGAAATAAAAGCACTTGAATGATGAAAATGATGAAACCTTAAAAAGGCTGCCAACTTACTTCTTTAGTCAGGGACATGACTAACATATGGACTGTAAAATTACCTTTCCCATTTTAGATTCACTTTCAGAATTAGCAACATGTTAATTGTCCTGTGCAGCCACCAAATCTTTAAATATCTTTATATTTTATTAATCTCTCTAATCAACCATCATTTTGACAAGTTCTTCACTGGATTTAGATATGCAACATGTATGATTATTTTTGTAACACTAGAAACAGGGCCTCTGTGGAGTCTTGTGGCTCTCTGCCAGCCACGGAGAAGCGTCAGCATGCATGCCCACACGGCAACACAGAGGATTAACTGACCAGGGAAACAACTGCTAAAAGAGCACCAGAGTTGGGAAACAATTTCAACATCCTGAGACGATTGAAAATATATCAAGAGAATGTATAGTATAACATATACAGAATTTAAAGAGGCAAAACTAAATGGCAACTGATGTCAGGAAAGTGGTTATTTTGGGTTGGTGGTGACTAGGAAGAGCATGAAGGGGCTTCTGGTAAAACGTCCTATGTCTTATGAATATGTTCACTTCTTGACACTTCATTCAGCCTAACATTCATAACCAGTATCTGTATCTATGCTACACCTTAACAAGCAATTCCTTAAAATATTTTGAATATTTACTTAAGATAGCCTATAAATAGTATAGAATATAGCATCTATATTCTTATTTTAGCCCTACTTTAATCAGTAACAGCAGAGGTCCCTTAAGTTCTCTTAGGGTCTAAAATAATCTCTAGTCTACTGGTTGACTGCAACAATAATGAAAAACAGTATATATTTATAAAATACACACATACGTGTGTGTATACATATATATACACACACACATATGGTACATACAACGGTACATATATATATGGTACATACAATGGATGTAATACACACACACACACACACACACACACACACACACACACACACAGCATGCTTCTATTTAGTGGCTTGGGGCAAAGTTACACAAGATTTAAATCATAGATTTATGGACTCATCTGTGTAAACTGATTTCTGGGAAAGATTTTCACATTGTGTCCAATGGCTGTTTGTATATTTATACTAATTCTATTTCAAAATGCCCCTTATCCAATTAAACTATTACAACACATCCAGCATGCTCCTTACAGATGACATATTAGAGGTTTACCATTATGTTAACAAGAATAGATTTTGTAATGAACTAGGTATAAATCAAAATAAGTATGATAATTCAAATAATATAAAATAAAATATGCTGTACACTAAACAGAAGATGAAGTACTCTTTAGTTCATATATAAATATATTTAAATTGCCTGAACACACCAAAATGAATTCAATTTTTTCTAGATGTAATAACATTATTACAGAGTTCTGGGTTCTCATAGGACAATGGAGCTGTCTAAATCCAAATCTCTCCATATATACTCAAAACCAAAAACAAACAGATCAATAGGAAGAGAAGACAAACTAACCATTCCTCATACCTACAACATTAACTAGGAGATAAGCAATGGCATGAACTTCGTGTTACATGATAATAGGGAAATAAACATCCAAATCCAGCAAGACTAGCTCCAAAGCCCACACCTAAGTGGCAAGTCAAGTCAGACACTATGAAAGAGAGGGAAATAGAGATCTAGCGATATTGGAACACAGATAAAATCACCCCCAGAAAAAGAAATTTTCACTAAGAAAAGGTCTGTGAACTGCTAGATCAGAGAGTTTCTAGAGAATCAAAAGGATAGTGCTTGAAAATGCACAGAATCAGATGTGGTAGTTTTAGGAAGGCACCATTTTGAGGGCAGGATGGGGAGGAAAGATTTACGGAAGGCTCAGGTATCTCCTGGAGGCTGATGATTATCGGAAAGAAGAAAGCAAAAGGTAGAAATTAACAGTCCTAAAGACACAAGAACAATACTCACACCTCTCACTACCAAGAAGATACTCGTTAAAAGAAACAACATTTTACTATACCAGCAGAAAAGAGTGCTCTCAAACTAAAAAAACTCAGTAAGCTACCCAAAAACTCCTTATCCTTTCCAACAAGAACTACTATTGCTAGTCTAGGAAAATTTCAAAATGAAAAAAAAGAAAAAAAAAAGCAGATAACATCTGTACAAGGTTACTATGAAAATAAAACAGACATTGAGAATCAAAGTATTTCCATTTTTGATTTTGTTCCTCAACAACATGAAAGCAAACAAAAACCAAACAAAACATAACCAGATGAAAGTTATAACTCAATAATCAAACCTGAATTAAATAACCTTAAATAAGCATTTAAGAACATGGAAAAAAAACTTCAGATAAGAAGTACAAAAACTCAGATCAAAAATATCTAACAAATGAACAAAACGGAAGATATGAAATGAAAGTGGCTAAATTCAGTAAAGAAAAGGAAGAAGAGAACAAAATCATCTTAGAAATAGTGATAAATTACAAAGTGGCAAGGGGGAAACTACCCAAATGAAAATATAATAAGGGACACTGAAGAAAAGCTTGAAAAACTAAGAGGACAAAAATAAAAGAAAAATATGTGTCAAAATGAAAAAAATGACAAGGAAGACAGGCAAAGAAGATCCAACATACAGCTGGAGACTCAGAAGAAAAAAACAGCAGAACACAATATTAAAAACTGCAACTTACCAGCCTGGGCAACATGGCAAAACCCCATCTCTACAAAAAATACAAAAATCAGCTGAGCATGGTGGTGTGTGCCTGTTAGTCCCAGCTACTCAGGAGGCTGAGATGGGAGGACTGCTTGAGCCCTGAAGGTGGAGGTTGCAGTGAGCTGGACTGCATCACTGTACTCCAGCCTGGGCAACAGAGTGAGATCCTGTCTCAAGAAAACCCACATAAACAAACAAAAAAACCCTGTAATTTAAGAAAATGTTCCAGAAACAAAAGAAAGCCTGAAACCACATTTGAAAGGGCCCATGTGTATCTGATCTGAACCAATCAACTCTAAGACATATGCCTATAAAATAATTACACTAATATTAAACACTTGGTCCTCCAAACAAAATGACCAAGTCACTTGCTAAAGGAAGGAAAGCAGATTCACATCAGAGTTTGACAGCAACAATGCAAGACAACAGTGGAGGGGCATTTTCAAGAAATTTCAAGAACTTTGAACCTTTTGAACCAAAGTATTTTAAAATCCAGCCAAGCTGTCCTTCAAGTATACATGTTATAGAACCTAATATGGAACTTATGTTCAAGAACTTGAGAACTCTTCTTGAGAAATCTTTTGCCACTCAAAGTGGGGTTCATGGCCCACAGCATCTATATCATTTGGGATTTTTTTAGGAGTGGGAATCTAGGCCCTGCCCAAGAGGTCCAGGTGATGAGTATGCTCATTATTGTTTGAGAACTGCTATACTGAAGAACACGTTTCATAGAACAAAGGGGAAAAGGAAAACTTTGGCAAGATGACTGATGGCAAGCAACAAAAAGATTTAAACCTATCTAGAACTAAAAAACATATATGTAAATGGTAAACATTCTGACAAAGTAGAAATAGTACAACCGAAATAATGAGAGCAGAAGAGAAAAGGGAGAAAGCAGAATACATAAATTGTCAAGTAGATAATACATAATAAAGGATATTATTTTAAACTGACAAACCAAACAGTAGAAATCTAAGTAAAAACAAAGGAAATTAGGATATTATACAATATAAAACTATAGAGGTATAAAACTAACTTTCCTAAATACTTGCTCCCTACCAAGGAAAGAAACATGGTAAATATAACATAATACTGGAGTATATATAACATAAAATAATATGACAAAGTTGAGACCAAACATATTCTGCATCTCAATTAATGCAAATGAGCTTAAGACACTAATCAAAAGAAAAATACCTGACACTTTCTTGCAAAACTAAACCCAATTCTATGCTGTATACAAGAGACACACTTAGAGTGATTCAGAAAGGCGAAAACTGAAGATATACTAAGGAAAAATAGAAATTAAGAAGATAGGGGATGCAATCCTATTATCAGACAAAGTGGAATTAAGGTCCAAAAGCATTAAAGAAATATTTTTATAACCTCAAAGATCACAATTAAAAATGAAAATGTAGCAGTTATAAATTCCTATGCACCAAATAACACAGTAACTACATTTATAAATCACAAACTACAACAGATGCTTTCTAACAGGAATACGCTATTGAATAGACTTTAACAACACTCTTAAACCAAAACAAGTGAACAAAAAGTAAGCAGTAATTTAAAAGATCTACACGTTATGTTTAATAGGATAGAGGTTATATAGGTTATATATTTCTTATATAAAACATATAGCCTATATATTATATATATTTTATATATGGTATATATAAACTATAAAGGTTTTCTATATATGCATACACAGGTATATAATAGGTATGTAGTAGTCTCCTTATCCGCAGTTTCACTTTCCACAGTTTCAGATACCCGTGGTCAACTGCAGTCCAAAAATATCATAGTATTTTGAGAGACAGAGAAAGAAAGAGACCCCACATTCACATAACTTTTATTAAAGCAGTATTTTGAGAGAGAGACCCCATGTTCACATAACTTTTATTAAAGTATATTATAATGATTGTTCTACTATTGTTGTTAATATCTTACTGTCTCTAATTTATCAATTAAACTTTATCATAGGTATGTATATATAAGAAAAAACAGTGTATACAGGGTTCAGTACTATCTATTGCTTCAGGCATCCACTGGGAGTCTTGGAACCATCCTTTGCAGATAAGCTGGGACTAATGTGTGTGTGTGTGTATGTGTGTGTTTACAAATAAAACATTACACTGATAAGAGAGGATATACCTTCTCCTTGGGCACACACAGAATATTCAAAAACCTAATCCTATGTTAGGTCATAGAAAAAGTGTTGATATCAAAAGGCATGTTATGTATGTAAAAGGCCAAACTTGGGTATTCTTTTAACTAAAACCTGTGTAATATGACTAATAAACTCTAGGCAAAAAGACAAAAAATAAGTCTGTGGTCACTAGCAGAAGTATTCTAACTTTGAAGTATGTCTACATGCTGTAGAGCTAATATTTCAACTATTTTGAAGACAAAACAAAATGACAGATCTTCAAGAACCAACCTACATTTTTAAGCAAATTATTTTACTTTGGAGAAATGTTTTTAACAATCTTTAAATTACACGTTCTGGCTTAATCTTTATCTAAAGAATTCACCAAGATCTATGTCACCTTAATAGTGGCTTATAAATTATTCCAGCTTTTTCAAATTATTTTGTGAGAATAAAGGTAAAATAAGGGATTCTCATGACTCAGATAAAGTTCTCTATCTTCTAATGTCTATGGAAGAGTCTTTTCTTGCATCAACATTTTAAAATATGAAATGAAAAGCTACTATGCTGCATTTTAGGTTTCTTATTGGTATAAAAAATAAATATATAGGTCTCTAAAATAAAAATGTGTGATCTCACGATTTGTCATTTACATGGTAATTAAAGCATAATCATGAGGCCAGGCGCAGTGGCTCACACCTGTAATCCCAGCACTTTGGGAGGCCGAGGTGGGCAGATCACTTCAGGTCAGGAGTTCGAGACCAGCCTGGCTAACATGGTGAAACCCCATCTCTACTAAAATATACAAAAATTAGCCAGGCGTGGTAGTGAGCACCTGCAGTCCCAGCTACTCAGGAGGCTGAGGCAGGAGGATCACCTGAGCCCAGGGGGCGGAGGTTGCAGTGAGCCAAGATTGGGCCATCGGCCACTGCACTCCAACCTGGTGACAGAACAAGACCCTGTCTCAAAAAAAAAAAAAAAAAAAACCCATAGTCATGAAAGAGCCAAGAGCATTGTCACAAGCTCAGTGATGCTTCACCCAACAAACTTAAACCCTCTTCACTCAGTCACCCCGTCCACATTGCCAAGCAGCATCCTGCTGATTCATCTGCCAGCCCTATGTATGACATCAACTGTACCTTGCCAACAAGGAGAAGAGCTGAATCACAAGCAGCTAGGATGAAAGTCTCAAATATTCCCCTAAAGCTCTTAGTAATGCAAAAGGATAAAGGTCCCATAGTCAAAAGGACAGAGGACTCAGACTGTCTAAATAAAGAGGCAATAGTCACTGATGCTTTGATAATTGCAAATGCTATGCCTTCGCTTAAACTTCTCACGTTTAATGGCTTAAAATTCTTTCCAAGGATTAGGGGAGAAAAAGCCATCAT
This sequence comes from Pan troglodytes, assembly GCF_028858775.2. NCBI lineage: Eukaryota > Metazoa > Chordata > Mammalia > Primates > Hominidae > Pan > Pan troglodytes. The sequence continues at coordinate 47,528,655 of NC_086015.1, forward strand.
CGCTGCCTTGCCATCCTTGCTCAGTTTAGAACTAATTTTATACTAAATATGAAAACACAGGTAGGTGTATACATGCAGGGAGGAGTAGAGAGAAAGAAATAATCTGACTAGGTCATTGGAAATCCCAATTTTCATAAAGGAGGCTATACAACTGTTCATCCAGTATAATACTGATTCCTTAATGACTTCCACAGATGTATCTTTATTTGCAGAGATATATAAAATTCTCAAAACAAAATGATTTTAAATTGTTTTTATATCATATAATAAAATTGACTGGTGTATTGTTTTATGAATTTTAATGCATGTATAGTTTCATATAACCACCACCACAATCAGGTACAGAACAGTTTCATCACCCACCAAAAATCTCTCAAGCTATATCTTTATAGTTAGATGAAGCAAAATTAATTTTAATTCATATTATTTTAATGCTTTTTCCCATAAAAGAGTAATGCAAAACAACAACAGCAATCTCCCCAAAACATCTAGGAATCCCCAACCCAGAGATTCAAATACAAAGTGATATGGTAAGGTTTCAGTCTAAGTGAGGAGGGGAATTCATGTAAAGCACATGCCCTGTTCTAAAGGCAAGATTCTTTACTTGGTCATCCCTGTTCTGCATGGCACAAACGTTCTCTATACTCTCTGTCTTTGTGTCCTCTATGGCAAAGCCAGGACCTAAATCCAGGAGAAGCTCAATAATACCTCCCCTTGCTTCCAGGCATGATAGAGCCCAAGACTTCATCAAAATAGTCAGTAAAGACTCAAACAAGAAATGAGCTGTTAGCAGAAAAAAAATGGTAGCACATTTCAGATGATGGAAGTGAGAAGCATGTTGTCAAGTGAAACCAAGAAAGCTGACGGATATGTAAGGGTTGGAGAGAAAAGCTGATTTAGCAAAAGCAGGAATGAGAAAGGAGCCAAAAACAGGAAGGTTAAGGCAATTTCATTCAAAGAACCATATCACTGAGGCTAAGCCATGCCCCTGCCTCCAAGTATCTCTCCTTGAAATAAATTATTTGAAGTAGAATTTGTAGGCCAAAAAGTATACTTATATCACATGTAAGTTTTATGCAGCTTATTAAAAAAACACTCGAAAGCTCCCTAATCCAATGCATTTTTGTTGAGTTATTCTACTAACAGATTCTTATTCCATAGTTCCACAATTATCTATTTAAACAAGCTTTGGCCTTAGTAACAGTAAAGAAATTCATTCTTATTTTAAAAACTTTAATAAATGCACAAATAGACAGCTCCTTAGCTTTGACCCCAGTCCAGTACCAGTACTATCCTTGGCAAAAAGCAGGACAAAAATATTTGTTATTCATAAGCAGTTCTTGCTTTTGCTAAATGATGGTGAAACTGATCCAAATCTGAAATAATAAGCACACCAATCACTGTACTTCAACTTGTCATTTATTCATGATGGAAGAATTTCTCTTATTCTGAAAAGGTCAAACTGCTTTGTAAAATACCATTCAAGTCATAAATTCCAAAGTTCAATAGCATCAGAGGTCATCTTACACATGGATTCCTTTACATTGAAAATTTTGTTAATTGCCAATAGCATTCTTATTTGTACTAAACAACTAAGTGTAAAACAAATTAACTAAATTCTGCTTATGAATTAATGCTTATTTACATACACTTGTATACTTGTTTATCTGCACATTAAATATGCCTGGAAGCAAACATAAGAAACCAATCACACTGGCTGCCTCCACAGAAGGGAATTTGTTGACTGGGAGACAGGAGAGGGTTCTTATCACTGTGTTTTTGAGCCTTTTGAGTTTTGAATCACGTAAATGCATTACTACCCAGAGAATAAGTACATAAAATTTAAATAAAGAAGATAATTATTTATGTAAGAGAATACCTTTCTAGTTTGCACATGCTGTCAGCTAATAACAAAAATGAAACTATCAAAAGACATGAGGCAGGCCACCACTGTCCACATGGGAGGTATATATGGGAAATAATTATTTCTCTAAAAATTTGATTAAATGTTACATTTTAGAAGACAAAGAGCTGAGTAGAAATGCTTGAGAATGGTTCTTTCTCCCAATGATTGAAATGGCCATCTGAATGCCTTCTGTTTTCAGAACTCTGTTCACGTGTATGTGAGCATGTGTGTGTGCATGTGAACGTGCACGCATAAGAGAGAGCGCGCAAGAGAGAACGGGAGACAGAAAGAGAGAGAAAGAGAGAGAGAAGGGGGTTGGGGGGAGGGAGGGAGGAGCAGCCATGTCTCTGTAGAACATAATTCCCTGACTCAGACAACACTCCTGACAACACCAATACACAGAGCCAAAGGGTGAAAGCCACCTCTCTGCAGAAAAGTCCTGCACCCCGACCCACTGTCCCAGTGTCCACCTGGAAACAGACAGTAAGGCAGTGGAGCATGACAGCTTGAGAGTCAGGATGGGAGCAACACAGCAGGCACCGCTCCTGCTCAGTAGCATGAATGTTATCCAAACCCAACAACTGTCTTAAGGAGGAGAGAACCATATATGTAATTACAGTGCTGCAAACCAGTACAGGTCAAAGCACTACTTGTTAGCAGCCCATGAACAGAGATGACTTGTACCAGAATGTAAATCAACTGTGTCACTAAGCACACTCAGAGCTCTGCTAACTTTTTTTTCCTATATGTAGTTTTTTTGTTTTTTTTTTTTGAGACAGAGTCTTATTCTGTCACCCAGGCTGGAGTGCAGTGGCACAATCTCAGCTCACTGTAACCTTCACCTCCCAGGTTCAAGCGATTCTCGTGCCTCAGCCTCTAGAGTAGCTGGCATTACAGGAGTGCACCACCACACCCGGCTAATTTTTGTATTTTTAGTAGAGATACGTTTTTGCCATGTTGGCCAGGCTGGTCTCAAACAAGTAATCTGCCTGCCTCGGCCTCCCAAAGCTCTGGGATTACAGAAGTAAACCACCATACCTAGACATTCTTTTTTTTTTGAAGGGGGGAAGAGGTCTCGCTCTGTCACCAGGCTGGAGTACAATGGTGCCATCGTGGCTCACTGAAACCTCTGCCTCCAGGGTTCAAGCGATTCTCCTGCCTCAGCCTCCTGAGTAGCTGGGACTACAGGCACGTGCCATATCCAGCTAATTTTTGTATTTTTAGTAGAGAAGGGATTTCAACATGTTGGCCAGAATGGTCTCGATCTCTCGACCTCGTGATCCACCTGCTTTGGCCTCCCAAAGTGCTGGGATTACAGACATGAGCCACAGCGCCTGGCCTCCTAGACATTCTTAAGGAAGGAAGCAGGATGTTGATTTATATTTTAGTATGAGCTCCTTATTTTACTGTGAACTACTAACAGTTCTCAGACCAGCACAGTGTGGGCCACAGTTAGAGTAGCACTGTGAGTATAAATGACAGTAAATTTTAGTAACACAGTGACAAAGACAACCAGGAGAAAAATTCTGAAAATCCAAATTCCATTAATCTCAGCTACTGTGTAAACTAGTAATTATGATATCAGTTGATAAAGGCTTTAAAGATTAAGTCTCTTTAAGTCTTCCCAAAGACTTTAAAGATTATAAAACTCTCCTGAAGAGGAATGAATAAGCAGGACTTGGCACCCTAATTTTGAAAGTCTGTTGTCCCTCATTTTAAAGCATAAAAACTATAAGATAAGTACTGACAAATGTTTGTTATCCAATTGACAAATTAACTTTCACTTGGACCATAATCACATACTTTTTAGTCTTTTGTATTTTAAAAACGCTTCTTCGGCTTAAACTCTTAAAAAGTTTCTTGGCTTAGGATACTTTGTAGATTATTTAAACATTCCTGATAAAAGTAAAACACAAAAGTAAATGTAACATTCCAAGTTGTTTAAAATGCTTCTTTCAATTTGAAATTATTTCTTTAAAAAGTACCAAATACAAACTTTATATTTATTAATGATTCCACTGATATCAACTGTGATCCCTCACTCATTAGAGCACTAGAATTCTCAATCACTCCCAGTGTGCCACTTCCTATTGCCCTTCTGCAAATCCTGATGATTCTAGAAGCACATGAATACCCTGTGCCCTCAAAACGGTTAGCAGCAGTAGCATATTACTTTCTACATAGTCATTTGCATTTATGGACATGACCTACATTTTGAAAGAGTGTTAAAACATAAAACAATAGATCATTTTTGTTCTTAAGTTTGATAAGTGAATTCTCAAATGTATGAGAATGATGCCTCACCTCATTAATTTCCTCTCATCAGCAAAACAATACTCAAGATGAGCAGCTCCTTTAATGGTAAAATGGAGTTCTGGGGCTCAAAGAAAGAAAAGCTTAAAAGCCCTCTTCTTTTGTTCCTTTCAGCAATATGCCTAAAAATTCAATTATAAAATCTTATTTGGTGTTTGAAAGGAGCCATTTACTATATAAAATCAAATTTTAGATTAACTGGTTTTAGGTTGTCTTGTTCTTAATTTTGAAAAAGAAAAAAAATCTACTTTTTTCATCTTGTAAACATGTCCTAAGCCACAAAAGATTTTCTAAAGCATTTTTTCAACAAGTTTTTATACATTTTAAAATTTACCTTTTAACTTAAATAGAAAATCACTCATCTTGGTGTATAGCACTTTCAGTTTTAATAAATGCACCCAGCTGTGAAACCATCACCATAATCAAGATACAGAACAATTTCATCACTCAAAAAAAAAAAAAAAAATGCCCTCACCTTTCACCTTACTCTGAGTCCTTGGCAACCATCCTCGGTTAAGTTTTAATGTCCAAACGTAGACTAGAAGTATATTACAGCAATCTCCGGGACAAATTTAATAGCAAAGAGAAGACAATGCCAAGAGCTCAACCTGTCATCTTGCTCATATGTCCTTCCTACACACTCAGTGGGTAAGAGGCTTATAGGCTGTGGAAGAATATCATTGGTCTATCAGAGAGCTCCTCTTTCCTTGGGTTTCCTTTTCCAGCATAAAAGAATATCAACAAACTGTATTCTTTCTACTCATATCCCACCTCCTTTTTGCTGTGAAATATTCCCTCAACCTGAGTTCCTTGTGCACCAGTGACCACATCACAGGCTTAATTATTAGCACAGATGGTGCCAATTAGTTCTGTGTGAAGTGCTGAAATGGAAAGGATAATAGAAGCATTACAAGCTTCCTAAAAATGGTCACAGCTGGGGCCCAATGATGACAGCTTGGGGGCAACCATATCTTTACATTCTGCAGCTCACCTTCCACCTCCTGCTCCATCCACCAGAGCAGAACCATGATCTCAGGCTCAGAGCAGGCATACTTTATAAACCACACACACACACACACACACACACACACACACGCAACTAATATACGTCAGATAGGAAGAAATTTTCTTAGAAAGTAACCAATATTCAAAAACCTTTCTTTTCTGTTCATTGTTCTTAACATCCTTAAAAATAGTCGATTTCAATAACATAACATAATGGGACTGGGAACACATTTTATTAGTTAGGAGGAAATTATAGTAGTAGTATTAACATCTTACATCTGTAAGCACCCTGGAGTCCACAAACCACCGTCACATAGTTTCTAATTTAATCCAGTCTTAGCCACATGGCACCTTGGAGGACTACAAAAGAAACTAAAGACCCTCTGAAACTTTTAAGCTACAGACTAAAAAGGGTGGAGGGACAGAAGTAACAAGACATAAGAACAAATACAACATATCAAAATAACTAGAAACATTAAGATCTGGTCAAATTTATACCATTTCACCAAACCCAAAATACATAAATGTCTATGATACTAAAAAATGATAGTTAGGCCTGGCCCTATTTTTGATATAAAATTTCAGTATAAAAAAACAGCTAAGTGTTCCTAAAAGTGAAATTTGACGTAGCATACTAACACAGCATTTTGAGTTTGGGGTATTGTTAATGTGGGAAACCATTCCTAAAGAAATGGGTTATTGAACAGGGTCTACACATTGACAAATATGAATTTAAGAACAGCATTTTAACTGAGGAAAAAAAATAAGAAAAGAGGTATCAAAAACGGTACTGAAATGATCTTGCTTGTGAGTCCAGCTCTTCCAAAAGAAGGGTGAATTTATTTTCTTTGTATCTCCAGCACTGACTAGAAATTCAGAAAAAATTTTTAAAACGGAAATAAAACAAGTTATGTGAAAATACAGAAGGATACCTTAAAGAACAGGTTTTTTTTTTAACAACAATTACTATGGCAGCTTTGTAATTCTGGCAGAAGAAAAAAACTGTAACAATTGCAGGCATAAAGAACTGGGATCTAACCAACAGGACTGAAGAAACGGAAAAAATGAGGTGGATTTGAGAACAATCAAGAGGAGAAGCTGAGGCAGACTCCAGCTGGTCTTTTGGACTTGAGGGTGGTTGGACCAGAGACAGGAAGAGGCTAGATGCAGAGGGGGATGCAGGATGGAGAACGGCCTGCTGTCTACACACACAGGGGCAGGTGCTTCATAGACAAGAACTGTTTCAGCTTCCTCAACCCAACGAAGAGGCTGCTCCTGGTAAGGAGAGGATTGGAAGTTCAATCTCACAATAAGAAGATACAGTAAATTCAATCCGCAATCTATTCATTTTTAGAGATCACTGGAATGGCCAAGTAGAATTTATGTTAGTGAATGAAAATGAATACTGCAGTCATGACTTTGAAAGTGTTTTTTAAAATACCATTTTGGAATAAAATGTAAATGGGCTATAAAGTTTTCATCATGACCTTAGAGCCCTCCATCAGTTTCCCCATCCATTACCTCTTATCCCCCAATTCATACTCTCCACTCTCCCTAAGAAAACCTACAGTCTCTTATTTCACCCCTCCTGCTCCCTCCTGGTACTGGAGCTGCCCCCACATTCCACTTTTTCAACGGGTCCCCTGCCACACAGAGCCACCTCAAATGTATTCCCATTAGATTTGAGACTGCTCAACACACAACTCAATATTGCAAAGAACAGGGGTTTCTTATGTGTTGCAAGTCTATTTTCAACTTTCTAAAGCAACACTTGCTTTCCAACCTAGAAAAAAAAATAAAACCAAACATGCTTTTTTATCTCCCCATTAAAATAGATAGGAAGTCAGAGAAAGAGGGTCAGTTTGACTCTGGATCGGTTCTGGCATCTGAAAGGAAAGTTAACTGTCATGCAAGAATGAGGTTAGCAAGCAGGTCCCAGAGGAGGGTGACGCACCTAGCAGGTCTGTTGTTGAGAGCGGGAAGCACAGGCTGGGGTGCAGTAGGAGACAGCAGAGGGAGCAGGTAATTGACAGAAGGTCTTGAAAGCATGAAATGAGAAGAGACAAGAGCAACAGTCCTCAAAGATGAATAACCCAAATCAGTTTTTTGTTTGTGGATATCTGAAGTATTTACATTTGAATATGGATACATATGATGTTCTGTGATTTCACTTTAAACAAAATAATGATGCCAGACTTTGAAATTATGGCTTAAGAGTACAGAGAAGCTGTTGAATTTTCTAATGCTTACCTCCTTTCAGACAATTGTTTTCTGAAAACAACTCTATTCTGAGTGTAAAACGATCTCTTACAGAGGGGTGAGACTTGCCTTCTCCTAAACTTTCTTAGGCAAGAAACAGGTTAGGTTACCCACTGTAAGACCTTAAAAAATTGCAATGTAATCTGCAAAAACTGGATGTTAACTAAGTCATATTTAAACAGATTATACATTAACCATCAATTCCAAGGGCATTGGGTTTTTCAACAAAACAAGTATTTCCCATTACTTGACAAACTTAAAATCCTAATTTAGCACTCCCAAGGAACAGAAGCCCATTTAGATGACACAATTGGGGCCAATAATTCCTTCGTTAATCAAAACAGCTAAAATGCAGAATCATACAAAATGCATATATTCATTTTGTTTTAGCAAACATTTAAATGTACACTAATTTGCAAATCTTTTGCTGTAGAGCTAGGGCCCTTCCTCTGAGTAGGATCCAGTGATGGACTGTCTCACTCTCTGCTGCGCCTAAATAACACCTATAAGACAATGTCTAAGATGCCCAGGTTTGTTTTCTTTAAAGGAGAGTGAAAACTTAAAGACACTTGTGAAGCAATGTAAAAACAGAATCTGGCTGTCCATATTCTGATGATTTTTCCCTAATCTTTTATAATTGTCTCATCTTTATTCAATCTGACAGCAATTTGTCTTTATGAAGTCTTTCCAAAGGTTTTCATAGAAATGATGGCTCTATTTTAGCACACACTTTTCATCATTCTCCATTCCATTTCATTAAATTATGCCAATTACAGTAACAAGAATACCACACATAAACAGATTTGGGAACAAAATGCCTCTTGGTGAGCCATAAACTCAGTGAGTGGACATCTTCCCCATCATCCTCACACCAATGCCCACTCAGCAGGCCAACAGAGCCTGCACTAGTCAGGGCACTGTTAGGAGGGAATGGAGAGAGCTGGGTTAACAGGGGAAGGAGGTGAAGAAAGAGGCCTCCTATTGCACTGAAATGTATCTCTTGCATAATTCTGTCTGTGAGCATTCCTGAAGCCAGGGATGTATCTTAGTAATGCCTAGCATATTTTAGCACATAATAAATATGTATTCAATGCAAGCATTTGATTTGACTAATTATTCCCACAACATTAGGAGAACACAGAGCAATGTTTTATCCAGATAACAGCTAAAGAGCCCATGGAAAGACTAGTAAATTCCAAGATTATCACAGGAATAAAGGAAACAAGAGGAGGAAGAAAAAAAACCCAGTCCCATAATTCTATTCAAAAGCACCCTAATCCAAAAATAAAAAACCAACCCAACTCATGCTCAACAATGGGAAATGGTGACCAGATTAGTAACTTAGTTTGTTGTGGGCTCCTTTGTAGGCTAAGTTTTAAACTGAATTCTCAGAACTTAATCAAACCTTTCAATTAGGTGAAGAGACTTCTATGACAACAGATTGTTTTTCAGAAACAATGACAATAATAGCTAACAAAACTAAACACTTAATCTTGCCAGGCACTGTACTAAACATACTGCATGCATTTATTCATTTAATCCTCCTAAGTTTGTAGAAGTAGGTACTCATTCGAAGACACAGAGCTAGTCAGTGGTGTAGCCAGGATTTGAACCCAGAACCTATGTTCTCAACCACTATACCATACTGCCCAATATAGTTTGCCTTTTCTTATAAATGATATAATTTTAATATTTTACTTAAGGGTTTTCTTAGTATACTTCTCAAAGGTACATTATCAAAGTCCTTATAATTATAAATTAATTCTTAAGTAATTGGCACTAACTATATGTACACTGAATAAAAAAACTATATATGACTCATTCATTCATTAATAAACGTTTAACAAGCAGTTACTTAATCACTTGAAAACAAAGAGTTAAAGTAACTCTACTGAGTTACTTTATGAAGCTTCTCAGTTACTGAGGCTTCATCATATGCTGTCCTTGCTCATCTCTCAGGAAGCTCGATCTGGTAATGGAGCCACGTGATTGTCATACAGTTTCAGTAAATGATAACAGTGACTTTCACAAAGGGTCCTAGGTTATCCAAGGATGGAATGGAAGCCAGGGGAAGTGAAGGGGAAGGAGACTAACAAACATCTGGCATTCGACTAACGCATTTCTTCTGTAAGCCATGGACACCCATGTGAGGGCCACAGCGGAAGAGAAATATGATCAGAGTTTCATTTAGGAATAACCACTCCAGCAATAGAGAGCATGGGCCAAAGGAGGAAAAGCAGCAAAGCCAGAAGGCTTTCCTTCTGTAAAAAAGATCTGCTGTAAAAGTTTAGGTGAGAGCTCCTGAACTGTATGCTTTAAATGAGGGAATTGTATGGTGTGTGAATTATGCTCACCACAGCTGTTTTAAAAAGTATGTCTAGATGAGAAATGGTAAGAACATGAACTCAGTGACAAGGGAGAGAGCCGAAACAAATATTCAGAAGTCAGAATCAGCAAGTCTTGATGAGGGATGAATGAGAGAGAGGGAGGGCTAGGCTGAGGCGTGGAAGTAAGATCAGCAGAGAGAAGAAAACAGCCATGCCACAGATAGAAGGTACGTAAGAGAGGGAGATAAACATGTAAGCAGCAAACTGTAACACAGACGGAACCAATGCAATGCTATGATGGAGAGCCTGGCCCATGACAACAAATCTAGAGCTGACAGAGTCATATGAACTAATTGCTGAAAGAGGAACTCATTAACAACAGTGGTGCTATAAACTGTTATCAATTTTCCACTTCCTCCTCTGCATCAAACATGGTGCCTGACACTTCTTGTGTACACTACCAATGTCTCCATTTTATATCCAAGGAAACTGAGACTCAAAGATTAAAAGGAAATGCTGGGATTCTAATTCAGTTACCACCAGACTTTGACACCCCAAGCTACCTCTATGCTGTGACACTGCCTGCTTAACCAAATAATTATGAAAATGATAATAAAGATAACAAAAGTTTCATTCTGATACTAAGCTGGTTAGAACTGCAGCTCACATCCCCTGTGCCTTGACCAAGTACTCAGCCCTGTGTTTGGCATTTCACATATACAACCTCATCTATGCCTCGCCTTGTGAGAGTGGTAACAAGACCTGCAAATTAGTAAGCACCTGCTCAATACCAGACACATAATCAGAGTTATACATGTGTTATTTCTACTCTTTAGAACACTCGTGCAAGGGAGGCTGCACTGGCCTCACTCTGAAGTCAAGGGAATGGGCTCACAAGACAAGGTGATATCCTAAGAGGCAGTATAGGGATAGAATCCACATTTGTATAGTTTCAAATATCTATAAATCTCTCTCTCTTCTCTCCCTCTGTTTCTCTCTCTCCTTCCCTCCCTCTCTCTTAGTTGAGAGAGAGGAAGAACACATGTGTGACAAAATGTTCAAAATCAGTGAATCCTGATAAAGAATATATAGGAATTATCTGCATAATGCTTGCAACTTTCAAATCTGAAACTAGGAAAATAAAGCCTGTGAGTCAGGGCACAAAAGAACCTGGAAAGGCTCAGTTCATTCTCAGAGGATACTTCTGGTATTACAGATAAGACTCAATTCTGCTTCTTTTCTTTTCTTTTTTATTTTTTTGAGACGGAGTCTCGCTCTGTCGCCCAGGCTGGAGTGCAGTGGCCGGATCTCAGCTCACTGCAAGCTCCGCCTCCCGAATTCACAACATTCTCCTGCTTCAGCCTCCCAGTATCTGGGACTACAGGCGCCCGCCACAGCGCCCGCTAATTTTTTTGTATTTTTAGTAGAGACGGGGTTTCACCGTGTTAGCCAGGATGGTCTTGATCTCCTGACCTGTGATCTGCCCGCTTCGGCCTCCCAAAGTGCTAGGATTACAGGCGTGAGCTACTGTGCCCGGCCTCAATTCTGCTTCTAAGCAGCTGCTGGCAGATGGAGAGGGGGTGCCATATGAAAACTTATTTTTTAAAAGAAACTGCAATTAAATGATATTTTTTAAACCACAAATTAAACATGCATGGTACAGGCAGGCTTGGTGGTCACCAGGCCCTAAACATTAGAAATGCAGTGTAACTTCTGGGATGAGTAGTTAACTCGTCTTCACCTTAGAAAAAGAACCAGTTTTAGTAGGTAAATTGTCAGTAATTCAACATGTCTGATAGGTACATCTTGCCAAGTTTAGAATTAAAACTGTCAATTAATTTAGAATTAAAACTGTCATTACTAAAATGAAGTATTATCTAAAATTTAATATTTGGAAGATATCAGGCCATTTCTATTTTTTAGAAATTGGAGACATACATAATTCTGCAGGTAAAGTAGTAATCTTTTGCTAAAAATTACATCAAAAAAGCAAACTAAGTTTGCCTCAAAAGGAAGGATGATAATTACTTAAGGGAAATTATTTGAATATTGATTTAATCTTGAGAGCTGAACTTTATGACACCGCCAGTATTTATTTTTAACCCACAAAAAATGGCATTTTCACATGTTTTCACCTATTACATTGGTAGGCTATTCTCTGGTTCAGTCTACAAAAATTTCTTTATTTTGCAAATGAAAGTAGTGTTCAAGTGTCATCAATTTTTAAAGGCAACACTAGATGGCAGTAAATACACAAAAGTTGTGACAAATGACACAGTTCTCATAATACAGCAGTGATCATTTTTGCCTTTACTCAGTTTCATCTGTACTAAATCAAGCTTTAAAAAAAATGAAGAATCAGGGCTGGGTGTGGTGGTTCACACCTGTAATCCCAGCACTTTGGGAGGCCGAGGCAGGCAGATCACTTGAGGTCAGGAGTTCGAGATCAGCCTGGCCAAAATGGTGAAACCCCGTCTCTACTAAAAATACAAATATTAGCCAAGCGTGGTGGTGTGCACCTGTAATCCCAGCTACTCAGGAGGCTGAGCCATGAGAATTGCTTGAACCCAGGAGGCAGAGGATGCAGTGAGCCAAGATTGTGCCACTGCACTCCAGCCTGGGTGACAGAGCAAGACTCTGTCTGAAATAAAAAAAAAAAAAAAAAAAAAAGAATCAGAAACCTGCGTAAAAAATAAAGTGACCTGGCTTTGGAAATGTGATCCAGAAAAGCAATAGAAATTATCAATTCATCCAATTTTAAATTTTGAGAACATTAACACTCAACATCAACTTTATAAAATTGTTACATTTTCTAAGTCGTGTTTGTTCTGTTAACAAATTCTAATCATGTAAATGTATCTAGATATTTATTTGGTTAATTAATTTGGAGAAAAAAGCATCTTAAATTGCTTTTTCCATCAAGACGTTAAAAATTTATGAGAATTTTTATATATTTATAGATTATGGCATTTTTTGAGTTAGTAAAATTTCTGCTCTTATAGGGGCCATGAATAAACATATGAAAGTATAGCATGCTGTTAATTTAATATGCTACTAGCAAAACTTTTTTAAATCAATAAGAACATTATGTAGACTCCAGTAAAAAATTCTATTTTAACGTTAATTTTAAGATTTAATTTCCTTATTTGAAAAGATTTTCAGAAAAAAGAGAAAAATTTTATAAACAGAAACATGTTAATTGACCCAATGATGGTTTTTTTATTTTTTATTTTTATTTTTTTTAGACAGAGTCTCTCTCTGTCGCCCAGGCTGGAGCGCAGTGGCGCAATCTCGGCTTACCATAACCTCTGCCTCAAGCGATTCCCCTGCCTCAGTCTCCCGAGTAGCTGGGATTATAGGCACGCACCATCATGCCCGGCTAATTTTTGTATTTTTAGTGCAGACGGGGTTTCATCATGTTGACCAGGCTGGTCTCGAACTCCTGACCTCAGGTCATCTGCCCACCTTGGCCTCCTAAAGTGCTGAGATTACAGGCATGAGCCACCGTGCCCGACCCCACTGATAGTTTTGATGAACATTCTGTAACATTCTTTTTTTCCAGCTTTATAGAGGTATAACTGACAAATAAAAATTGAAATATATTTAAGTTATACAACATATTTTGAAATATGTATATCCTATGAAATGATTAGCAAAATTAATCTAATTATCATATCTATCACCTCACATAGTTACCTTGTAAAATTCAGAATTAGAATTTTAACATGATTTTACAAACTGGTAGCAAACCAAAAATTTGTATTTTCTATTCTATTTGTAAATGTTACACTTTTTGGATTCATTACAAGACCAGATGGCATTCAGCTGAGGTCTCAGCAACACTAGAATAGCATTGGTAAATTTCTAATTTTTTGGCTATTTTAAACAGCTTGAGCTTGGTTTTGTCCTGACACACAAAATTTTCTATTGAGAAACCAAAGCTAGGGCCCTCTCAAATGTACGAAAGTCAATAAGGTATAAACAAAACAAATATTCAAATACACACTGTGGCAGAAAGAGAGGACCCATCTGTGCCAATATAATCCAACTTCTGATCGATAGTTAACATTTAAAAATATCATAAAATAAATAGCCATAGCTTACTGCAAGCACATTGACATAAATACACACTGAAACAGCCAAAACAATCTTGAAAAAGAAGAACAAAGTTAGTAGTCTCACACCTCCTGATTTCAAAACATACTACAAAGCTATGGAAATCAAGAGTATGGTACTGGCATAAAAACAGAAACACTGACCAATGGAATAAAGAGCCCAGAAATAAACTCTGGGTACACAGTCAAATGATTTTGCAAACTTTGCATATACAGTCAAATGATTTTCAACGAGGGTGCCAAGACCACGCATTAGGGAAAAGACAATCTTTTCAACAAATGGTGCTGGGAAAACTGGACATCCACATGCAAAAGAAATACAAGTTATAAAAACAACCAAATGAAAATTATAGAACTGAAAAATGCAGTAATAGAAATTTAAAAAAAAAAACACCTCAGTATATGGGCTCAATAGTAGTGTGGACATATAGAAGATGTTGAAACAGTGAACTTGAAAATACATCAACAGAATTCACCTAATGTGAATAACAGAAAACAGGCTGACAAAAATTGAACAGGGCCTTAGGGACCTGTGGGAAAATACAAAAGACCCAAGATTCATATGAAAATCCCAGAAGAGAGAGAGTGGGGCTGAAAGAGTACTTGAAGAAATAATGGCTATAAAGTTCCTTAATTTGGTTAAAGACACAAACCCACAGATCTAAGAAGCTGAGCATGCCCCAAATGGAATAAACCCCCAAAAAGCTACACTAAGGCCCATTATGATTAAACTTTCAAAAATTAAAGATACAGGGAAAAAAATCTTAAAAGCAGCCAGAGAAAAAAGGATCCATTAACTACAGGCGAACACCAATTGGAATGATGTATTTCTCTTCTGAGACCATTGAGACTAGAAGGAAATACCAAAATGTTTTTCATATGCTGAAAGAAAAAGACTATCATCCATGAATTCTATGTCCAGCAAAACTATACTTAAGAATGAAAGAGAAAAAAAGTTTTCAGATGAAGAAAAAATTAAGAGAATTTGTTGCTAGCAGACTGACCCTTTAAAAATTGGCTAACAAAAGTTATTACAACAGAAAGGAAAATGCATTTGTTTCTCAGGGTTGCCAGAACAAAGTTATCACAAACTATTATAGATGGCTTAAAACAGCAGGACTGTATTGTCTCATAGTCTGGAGGCTAGAAGTCCAAAATCAAGATGTTGGCAGGGCTATGATCCCCCCTGAAACCTGCAGGGAGCCTTCTTTGATGCTTCCTGGCTTCTTCCTAGCCTTCCTTGATGCTTCTTACTTTGCCAGTTTAGACAATGACAATTAAAACAGCTGTTTTTATACAATGTGAAGAGACAATAAATAAATAAATAAATAAGAGGAGGCATAATGGTTAGAACCTAGAGGGTAACAGCCAAGTATCCCTAGAATGTGCAGATTAAGTGAATCCGTGAGGATTAGACTAGCAAAACCATCCTGTTTAACACGAGACTAGCCACCTGCAGAACAGTATTTATAGGCCAGTAAGTCTCCCGAATTAAGTAAGAAGAACCAGGCCCTCAATATGTGATTAAGGTATCACTAAATACAAAAGAAAGCAGTAGGCTAATCAATGGTAATATATTGAGCCAGCCAGGAATCTAGAGAAAGTGAGGGCAAAAATCAAGATGTAGACTGTAATGAGCTCATCCAGCATTGCTCAGAAGCTAGCGATGGACACCAAGAGCTGGCTCATGAGAGAGCTCTGCTCTGTGTGGAGGTAGGGATGGTTTTCAGGTTTTCTGCGTATTTCAGGATATTACACCACTCCTGCTCTTGTTCTAAATTTACCAAGAAATCTTCTAATAACCAATCCACCTTCACTTTAACACCCACTGTTAAGGTATTGGTAAAGTATCTTTTTATTGTAAATTAACCACCTGGCTTTCTGGTCAATCCCTTGTAAGTTTCATGAGTTTTAAGTTTCAGTCAGTCCCAAAAGCCTTTAATTAACTCTGAGTATACTGGCAAAGACAAATTTTTAGATCTGTGAAGTGAAGTGCCATATTCTAAATCAAGAAGGCACACTACAAGCCTAGCCAGCTGGTCTCTCCCTGTCAAAGGTAACTCTGTCTTGTTTTCTCACTTCCACAGGTCATAAATCAGCCTTGCAAATAGCTCTCCAAAATTCTATTCAACTTACAAAATTCAAGATAGACCTACTTGTATCTGTCAGGGCCATTTTCTTTTCCCTCCCACTCACTGCTGTCTAAAATCATTCTCCAAAATGCATATTCCACATATAGCATCTATCATGAACACAGATTCCTACCAAATACAATAAGAGCCAAAAAGAGCAAAGCAGAATATATTTCTTTAGCCAACACTGGAAATGTGCAAGTTCATGATTTCCTTTCCTCTGGTCAGCCCTGAGTCCTAAGGCCTTAAGTATATGAAACACCATTCAGGATCCTCCTAAGTTCTGCTTTTATAGAGTTCCATAACTGTTCTGTTTTTAAAATATCTAAAAATGAAAGGTGGTTACAATATTCTTGACAACTATAATTACAAGCAACAAAAAAAATTCCTACAAATTATTCCATTTACATTTGGTTAGTGCTTAATTTCCAAGATGTTACAGGGATCCATATTCTGAAACATGATAAAAGAAAAACGTAAAAAGAGCACAGACAGCCTACTTGGGCTTTGCATGTGAAATTATCTATCGTCCTACAAATTACATTTTGAAGTTTGAGAGTGTTTCACAATGAATTTCACACCTGTAGCAAATGAGACTTAAGTCATTATCAAAAAGTGTTTTTAGGATTTGCTTAAGAAAGTAGAACTGTCTTTTCTCTAAAATAGACTAAAAATATATATTAAATGTATGGAATTTGATTTTGAATAGGATTTTTTTTTTTAAGGGACAGTGTCTCGCTCTGTTGCCCAGGCTGGAGTGCAATGGTGCCATCATAGCTCACTGTAACCTTGAACTCTAGGGCTCAGTCAATCCTCCTGCCTCAGCCTCCCAAATAGCTAGGACTACAAGAATGAACCAACACATCAGGTACCAAATTACATCAGGTAATTTTTAAATTTTTTGTGGAGACAGGGTCTTATGTTACCCAGGTCTTGAACTCCTGGCCTTATGTCATCCTTCTGCCTTGGCTTGGGTGCTGGGATTACAGACGTGAGCCATGGCACCTGATCCTCAAATAGGATTTACCTACTTAGCACTGGGCAGGCCAGCACAATAGTGGAAAAGTCACTTCCTGTTTGCATTGTGGTGACAGTTTTTCATACTTGGGCAATAACCATGAATACACAGCCTGAATCCTCATGTCTTCTATTACTTGAACCGTTTTTGCTTTCTTACCAGTAAATCCATATTGCTCAATTGTCAGTCATGGACAGCCCGAGCGAGACAGCACTGCTTTGGAATAGAGAAACGTAATATGGATACTGCTTAAAATAAGTTTAAATCTTTACTTACCTCCACTGCTACTACAATCAAAATGAGGTCTGCTTTTGATTCTGGAAAGACTGCATTCACTTGTGGTGACATTCCAATCAGCGCACAGTTAGTGACCACAGATATAACACTCATCGTTTCAAAAGCCAACTAAAAGAAAAAAGAATGGAAATTAAAAATTGCAATGACTGTTTCCATATTTCCTCATCCTTTTTCACGTTATCTAAAAATCAAAGAAAATGTCTTACCCTAGTTCTAAACATTCCAAGTACATTTTAAATTTTTTTCTCTGTCATGGTATGATTTTTTTAGCTGAAAAAAAAGCCATACTGTTAGGCAGTATTTTAGATACTTTTGGCATGAATATCCCAAAGCAGTATGTTCTATCTTCCTAATTGGAGGCAGCCCTGGACCTGAATTGGGAATACTGTTAAAGTTACTCTACTCACATCTAAGGGGAATCTAAAGTAGGGCTGCCAGGGAAAAATGTTTCACATTAAAAAACAGGTAAGATTTCAAACAGAACTTATGTTGTGAAACCATCCTTCTACTTTGACATCACACACCACATCTGACTCAGCTATAACCAGCTTTATAATCAAGGCACCAGTGATAAATGGTGATCCTTTCCTAGCATCATTTAGCAAATCAAATGTAGAACTTTAGAAAAATATAGATGCTAGGCCCCACTGAGACCTACTAGACAAACTGGTCCAGCATTCCCTGAAGGAGACTTTGGTGCATACTGCCAAGGATGGATGGAGAAATGTTGTGACCATTGCTCTTTTTTTCTTTAATATAAAGTATATGGTGATCACTACTTAATAATTTACCCATTAATTCCAAGAAACACAAGTACTATTAGAAACATTAATTTTAAAAGAAGCAAAACAAAAGATGACTGAATCCAAACTTAATATGAATACATTTTGTCCCATGGAGAACTTCTGCCATCTTACAATTTAGAAATCTTTGTGTAGTCTGATTATTTTTCCACAGTTTTCTTCATAAGAAGTCTAAGACTGTCTTTACTTTAGTTTAAAATTTCTATTTATTTACTTTTGATTATATTCTCATGGCTTAAAAATAAAAAATTCTAAGTACATAGTGAAGAGTGTCTTTTTCCCTTGTCCCCTTTTCTTCCACTTCGCAGCTCCCATTCTCCCTAGAAGACAACCACTATTTGCAATTTCTTATGTATTCTTCCAGACAGTTTGTATGCAAAATAAGCATATTGAATATATACACTCTTTCCTACTCCCTTTTCAGCATACTACATACTGTCAGGCCCCTTGCTTTAGTAATTTAAAGTGTCTTGAGGGACTTTCTGTGTCAATACTAAAAGAGCTCCCTCATTCTTTGCCACACTGCTTCTGCATTTTATTACATGGACGTATCAGAATTTATGTAACCATTTTCTTATTGGTGGGCATTTAGTTGCTATTACAAACAGTGCTACAACTGGTGATCTTATAAGTACATCATTTAACAAATGTGGAATTAGGCTAAATTCTGGAAAGTGAAATGGCTGAGTCAAAGGGGACATGCATTTGTAATTTTGATAGATAAATACGAAGCTGCACTCCATGGGTTGACCAGCTCATGCTTCCACCAGCAGCATATGACAGGGCCTGGCTTCCTGAACTTGCAATATGTTTGTAACTAAACTTTCAGGTTTTTTTTAAAATCACCTATATTGAGTTATAATTTACATACAATAAACTGCATGCATTTAAGGTATATACTTCATTACCTTTTGATAGGTGTATTTACCTGTGAAACCACCACCACCACAAACAAGACACAGGACATTTCCATTTCCCCCAAAAGATTCCTCATGACCTTGCAATTCAGCCCTCTCTTTACACCTGGGTCCAAACAAAATATGATCTGCTTTTTGTCAATATAGATTTGTTTGCATATTCCAAAATCACATATACATTTAAGATTGCTATGTCTTCCTGGTAATTTGACACTTTTATCATCATAGAATGGTCCTCTCTGGCAATTTTTGCACAGATGTCTATTTTATCTGATACTAATATAGTCATTCCTTCTTTCTTTTGATTAATATTTCCATATATATCTTTTTCTATTCTTTTACTTTAAACCTACCTAAATCATATTTGACTTGAGATTCTTAGAGACAGCATATACTTCAGTCATGTGTTTTAATCCACTCTCCCAATCTCTGTCTTTAATTGTTGTTTGACCATTTACAGGTAATGTAGTTATTGATATGTTAGGATGTACGGCTGGTCATTTCCTTGTCTTCTGTTTGTTCCCTGTTTTTCATTTCTCTGCTTTCTTTTTCCTGTCTTACTGTGGTTTACTTGAACATTTTTCAGAATTCCATTTTGGTTTATCTATAATGTTCCTGAGTATATCTTTTGTGTAATGTTTTTAGTGGTTGCTCTAGGTATTATATATCCGTAACTTATCACATTCTACTTGTGTCATCATTTATCAGTTTGAGTGAAGCACAGAAACCTTACCTCCCTCTACCATCTGCTATTTATAATATACTTGTCTTGATATAGGGAAAAGAATCAGACAGTGTATCTTGTCTACATAGGTTGGGTGTAGTGGCTCATGCCTGTAATCCTAGCACTTTGGAAGGCCAAGGTGGTAGGATCATTTGAGGCCAACCTGGTCAACATAGTGGGAGCCCATGCCTACAAAAAATAAAAAAATAAAAAAAATTTTTTTCTACATATTTAGAATCATTGGACAGTATTATAAGTTTTGCTTCAACCATCAAACATAACATAGAAAACTCAATAAGAGAAGAAAAGTCCATTTTGTTTACTAATATTTTTGGTTACCATGTTTTTTCTTCTACAGGTTCCCAGATTTCTTCTTTCATAATTCCTTAGTTAAGAGAACTTCCTATAGCTATTCTCTTAGGATAGGTGTACTGGCAACAAATTCTCTTAGTTCGCCTGCATCTGAAAGTGTCTTGCTTTTTCCTTCATTTCTGAAAAATATTATCTCTGGATATATATATATATATGTATGTATGTATGTAAATGTGTGTATTTTATATATATACACACACTATTTTCTTTTTGAGATGGAGCTTTGCTCTTGTCACCCAGGCTGGAGTGGAATGGCGCAATCTCAGCACACTGCAACCCCTGCCTCCCAGGTTCAAGCAATTCTCCTGCCTCAGCCTCTCAAGTAGCTGGGATTACGGGCACCCACAACCACACCCAGCTAATTTTTGTATTTTTGGTAGAGATGGGGTTTCACCATGTTGGTCAGGCTAGTCTCAAACTTCTGACCTCAGGTGATCCACCTGCCTCAGCCTCCCAAAGTGCTGGGATTACAGGCATGAGCCGCTGCACCCAGCCAGGATTCTATATTGACAATACTTTAAGGACCTGAAAAATATTTTGCCACTTTCTTCTGGCCTCCATAGCTTCCAATAAGAAATTGCCTGTCATTCTAATTGTTTTCCCCCTATAGGTAAGATGTTATTTCTCTTCTGATGCTCTTGAAATGCTGTCTTTAGCTTTCAAGTGTTTACGATGTGTGTTGGCAAGGATTTCTTTGGTTTATCTTGTTTGGGGTTCACAATGCTTCTTGAATCTGCAGTTTTGGGTCTCTTGCCACATTTAAAAAGTTCTTAGCCGTTATTTATTCAAGTACTTTTTGGGCCCCTCCCTCTTTCTTCTCTCCTTCTGTAACTCCAGTGACATGAATGTTAGCTCTTTTTTATACCCACACAGGTCCCTGAGGTTATGTTTGTGCTTACAGAATATTTTCTCTCTGTTGTTCAGACTGGATAATTTCTCTTTTTTTTTTTTTTTTTTTTTGAGATGGAGTCTCACACTGTTGCTCGGGCTGGAGTGCAGTGGCGCAATCCAGCTCACTTCAACCTCTGCCTCCCAGGTTCAAGTGATTCTCCTGCCTCAGCCTCCCAAGTAGCTGGGATTATAAGTGCCCACCACCACGCCCAGCTAATTTTTTGTATTTTTAGTAGAGATGGGGTTTCACCATGTTGGCCAGGCTGGTCTCGAACTCCTGACCTCGTGATCTGCCTGCCTTGGCCTCCCAAAGTGCTGGGATTACAGGCGTGAGCCACAGCACCCAGCTGATAATTTCTTTTATTCTATTTTCCAGTTTCTGATTCTTTCCTCTATCCCTTCCATTCTGCTGTTGCACTCATTCAGTGAGCTTTTTATTTCAATTATGGTATTTGTCACTTCTAAAATATCAATGTGATTCTCTTTTATATCTTCCATCTCTTTGCTGAGACATCCTAATTCTGTTTTTTCATTTGTTTCAGATATGGTCATAATTACTCATTGAAACTTTTATATAAGGCTGTTTTAAAATCTCTGTCCAATATTTCTAACCTGTGTCATCTTGGTAGTGGCATCTGCTGACTGTCTTTTCTCATTAAGCTTGATTTCTTCCTGGTTCTTTCTATGATGAGTGATTTTTCTTTTTTTTTTTTTCTTTTTTTGAGATGGAGTGTTGCTCTGTCACCCAGGCTGGAGTGTAATGATATGGTCTCAGCTCACTGCAATCTCTGCCTCTCGGCTTCAAGTGATTCTTCTGCCTCAGCCTCCTGAGTAGCTGGGATTACAGGCGCCCAGCAGCATGCCTGGCTAATTTTTGTATTTTTAGTAGAGATGGGGTTTCACCATGTTGGCCAGGCTGGTCTCGAACTCCTGACCTCAGGTAATCCACCTGCCTCAACCTCCCAAAGTGCTGGGATTACAGGTGTGAGCCACCATACCCGGTCTGATCAGTGATTTTTTAAATAGAAACCTGGACATGTTAGGAGAGATAAGATTCTATATCTCATTTAAATCTTCTGTTTTAGTTGATTTCTCTGACACCATTCCAGCAAGGGAAGAGGGGATAACGCCTTATTACTACCAGGTAGAGGTAGAAGTCCAGGTTCCCCATGTAGAAACCACTGGCATCCAGCGGGGATTCCTCATTATTGCTGGGCAAGGATGGGTGCTCTGGCTTCCCACTAGACCTCTACTGATTCTTCCTTCAGGGAGAGAAGGACAGGTGCCTCATATATGTTCCCATGTGGCCTCCACTGTGCAGGGTTGTGGTGAAACTCCTTATATTCCACTAGGCTTCCTCTGAGACCACCCCAGGACTAGAAAACTAGACTAGCAAAAACTAAAAAAGGAGTCTCATTACTGCCAGATAGGAGCAGAAGTCTAGGCTCCCCATGTGGCTTCCACTGACACTGTAGCAGAGAGGGTCTCATTAATACTGGCTGAGATGAAGTCTTAGCTGGCTACTTTCCCAGAAGATTGTCAGAGTTTCACATCTAAAAGGGGTCTTAGAAATTATATTTATCTCCCCTAACCCCCAATTTTAAAAACAAGAAAAGTGAAGCTAGACAAAGTTAATGGTTATCCAAGGCCACACAGCTAGTTTGTAGCAAAACAAACAAATTCAGTTTTCCTAAATCTCTCTGTAGGGCTTACTTTTTAATTTTTTTTCCCTGTCATAACACCTTGTATTTTTATTTTTTAAAGGAATAATTTTTTTCTCAAACAATTACCTGCCACACACCAATATTGGCTGAAGGTTCTGAGAATGGACGTTTGAAGACCCTGCACATTTTTAAGGCATCTGAATTTACTTCAGTGAAGTTATTTAACACAGCAAAGGCAGCTGCTAATGGGTAAACACAGGAGAAAAGGCTCACATAACCAAACTGCAGGAATAACTCCAAGTAATCATCAAAGGTGCCCTGAAAATATAAACAAGCATGCATTGTTTTAATATCATACAATAGGAATATCCTTTTGCAATACTAATCAAAGCTGTGGCCTCTAACTATTCAAAAAAACCTCAAAGAGTTTCCCCACCATACACCAGTGTTTCTCCAACTTCTGACACCCTCAGGCTTCATGATCATCCCACACACATGCAATAATAATTTCAGTTTAAGAAAAGTATTCATCACAATATTTTAAAGCAATCATAAGCATTAATATTTTTAAATTAATAAACATTATTATTGCATCTCTGAATCAGTCTTTCACTAAGATATGCATATTAGGCTCAGTATTAGTGTAAGTCAGAGTCCACTTCCAGTCAGTTTTTCTTATTTTATATTTTACTAAATAGAAAATCTCAAACACAACAATAGGGTATTGGGAATGGCAAAAGGTGCTTCTTCCAGATGTTCTGGATATCTGAATCAAGTATGAACCACCGATTCTGAGTCTCACTGGCTATTTTCGAGGTTCACCAGAAAGTACCACTAAACACATAAACCTCAGAACTGGCAGGTTAAATGCTCAGCTTGGGATTCAAGGGCGAGCAGTTTCTAAATAACTTGGTTGGTTGCATTTGGCTCTAGATGGTATGTTCTCATGTTGCGTTGCAGCATCTAATTATGGTTCTTAAATATACCCAGTGACATTGCATCAATCTCTTTCTCTGAAGGATGAAGAAATCAAGAGTTGGGAAAAGAGTAAAAATCTTAGCAATCAAGCCATTTTTACCACATTCAGTCTTAAGAAATCCTGATACCCTATGCTCAGCATTCAAAATTGCACTGTTTCAGGCTGTAAAGATCAAGCCTATGCAGAGATGTGCAGGCAGTTTTTCTCAGGTGTGCTATTGGGAAGCCTCTGAAAATCATGCAAAGGCCTTCTTGGAGTTATAAGTGTATAGCACCAGGGGAGCCCTTTCCAAACACAGCAGCGTGCTCCACACTCTGTGTTTCCCCACACTCTGTGTTTCCATCTCTCGGGGTGATTCTGAGTGATGATAGCTACACGTTAACATTGTATCAGCACCTTTTACACTTCTGAGTGCTTTTGAGCCAAGAAATTTAGCAAACCAAGGACATAATCCAACAGCAAGAAGGAAAAAAAATGAAAATTCAACAAAGAAAACACATACACACACTAAGAATATATTAACCAAGACACAATCTACCCTATTCTCTCTTTTTGTTCGACCATGCTATCAACACTCAGCTGAGAAGTTTTAAACTGATAAAATGTTATTTACTAAAAACACGGAACAAACATAACACACAATGGTGAGAAGATAAAAAAATCAGAAATAAGATAAAGATTCCTGTGATAATTACTTCTATTCAAATTGTATTGAACATACCAGTAAGCCTAGTAGATAATAAAAAGGGTAAAAACTGAAGGAAGAAAGAAAATGGTCATTATTTATAGCTCAAATTACTGTCTATGTAGAAAATCCAACAAAATCTATAGAAAATGTTTTGGAAATAACAGGAGAGTTCAGCAAAATTGTGGGTAAAAGATATAAAAATTAACAGCATTCCCATATGCCAGCAACAAACAATTAGAAATTGTATTTTTAAAGAGATACTATTTATAAAAAGGAAAAGGAAAGTTTCAAAAGTATTGACCCACAGATAATTTATTCATTATAAAATGAAGGAAAAAAAAAAACACTGTGCAATCTGCCTTTTACCAAGCCAACCGAATGATCAAACAAGGTGACCCCACAAAATGGGCAACCAGACGTCAACACATCCTGATGGGGTACAATGGTGGTATACTTCCAAAATCATTTCATTCAAATCTTATGAGAAATAAGATCAAACAATAGATTTACAAAAGCCAATTCCTTGAAAAACGGCAAGGAGGTTGTTCTAGAGCTGTAGTTTTCAAGCTTTTTTGGTCTTAAGGAGACTTAAACTCTTAAAAATTATTGAGGACATTAAAGACATTTTGTTTGGCCAGGCGCAGTGGCTCACGCCTGTAATTCCAGCACTTTGGGAGGCCGAGGCGGGTGGATCACGAGGTCAGGAGATTGAGACCATCCTGGCTAACATGGTGAAAACCTGTCTCTACCAAAAATACAAAAAATTAGCCGGGCATGGTGGCAGGCACCTGTAGTCCCAGCTATTTGGGAGGCTGAGGCAGGAGAATGGTATAAACCTGGGAGGCGGAGCTTGCAGTGAGCCAAGATCGCACCACTGCACTCCAGCCTGGGCAACAGAGCGAGACTCTGTCTCAAAAAAAAAAAAAAAAAAAAAAAAAAGACGTTTTGTTTATGTGAGTTTATCTAGTTGATGCTTTGATGCTTACCATATTATTAATTAAAACTGAGAAATTAGGTCAGGCATGGTGGCTCATCCCAACACTCTGGGAGGCCAAGGTGGGAGAACTGCTTAAATCCAGGAGTTCAAGACCAGCCTGGGCAACACAGTGAGAGCCCATCTCTACAAAAAATACAAAAATAAGCCAGGCATGATGGTACATGCCTGTAGTCCCAGCTACTCAGGAGGCTGAGGTAGAAGGATCGCTTGAGCCTGGGAGGTTGAGGTTGCAGTGAGCCACTATTGCCACCACTGCCCTCCAACCTGTGTGACAAAGTGAGACCCTGTCTCACCAGAAAAAAAAAAAAAAAGCTGAGAAATTTTAAAGATCTTCCATTAATACATTTAAATAATAACATATTAACATAAACGTCTTTTGAAAAATAATTACATTTCAAAAAATGTTAATGCAGACTGGCACTTTTTACATTTCTGGCAAACCTCTGTAATGTATCATTTAGTAGAAGGCAGTTCATTTACTGTGCAGCAATATGATGTTCTACTTGGAATAGTCGTTATGAAAATTCAGCCTCACCCAGCTATGCAGTTGGATATGAGTGGGCAGTTCACAGGAAAAGGACAGCAGAGGACAGTGAAGATCTAGGAAGCAACACAGCTTAGTCCTGGGCTGGTGGAACAGCAATCAGAAGACCCAGGGGATTACCATGGGTGGGAATATTACAGAGAATTTCTTTTTATATATTGACTCTATCCTGCATTTTCTAAGTTTTCTACAGTGAGTGAGAAAGTATTACTTTTATAGTAATGTTTTTAAAGTTTCGGCCAAATTGCTTTTTCCCAAAGCTTGGCAACATTATTTTAGACTCACATATAACAGTCAGGATGAGCTTACAGAAAATACAGTTCTAAATTCATTGATTTCAATTAGGAGAAAAATGAACCCAGAAGAAAGGATACATGCATAGGAAACAATCATCTAGAATAAATGTGATCCAAAAGTATCCCCGCCTCCAAATACATGGAGAGAACTGAAATGGCAAATATCCAACATCACTCCAGTGGAGACAGTGAAAACGAAACCTGTAAGAGATCAGGAGTGGGAAATGGCCAGATCACGCAGAACCCTGCAGGTCCAAAAAGGAGTGGCACTGTAAACCCTAGAGTTCAGTCACAGACTCAGAGCCTGAGAGAGAAATCAATATATTATTTCCTTTACTTCACATCAGAGAGCCTGTGGTGTATAACAGAAAGATTCTGAATTGGGAAGGCAAGGTCTTGAACCTTCTTTCTGATTTAGTCACCAAATAATTAATGACATAGAGCTTCATTTGCTTATTTTTGACATGGGAATAGCCATGCCTCCCTCACCGTCCTTCATAAAGGTTTTGTCAGATACCTTGAAATGTCAAAAGAGGTAAGATCTGAGATTTTGGCAGTGTCACATCACTGGCATACAGTTCTTAGATAAATTAGAATTGCTCAGATGAGGACTGTACTGAAAACCATTCACTGAGCCAGGGGCAAAGCAGGAGAAACCCGTCTTCAGAAGATTATGAATCGTGTTTTGGGTACTTCAGGAGATAATGTTGTTTGCCCAAACAATTTCAGAGAAAAAGAACAGCTGAAAGCAGATTCTAATTGGTTATAGAAAGAGAAGTAGGAAACTAAAGACAACAATATGGAGAATTATTGCAGAAAACTGTGAGGGGAAGGAAAGACAGGACAAAAACAGCAGAAGATGTGAAGAGTTTGCTTAGTTCAAAATAGGCAAGTTGCTGACTTGGTGGAGCAGTTAGGAGGAGAAGAAGTAGATACAAGAGTACCAGGTGATGGCTGGTGACAGAAGGCCTCCAAAGATGAGGGGGGATGGAATGAGAGTACAGGGGACGGACTGCTGGTGCAGTTTCTATAAGACAGTGAAAAAAGGAAAAGAAATGTGGCCAAGAATACCACCCCCAAGCATAGGCAAGGAAAGGATCCTGACATAATGGGAACTTTTATCCCATAGTAAAATGACATAATTTAACTTTTATCCCATAGTAAGCTAGCACTCAACCAATCCAGAAAGGACAGCTCCACACTTCTGCCCACATGCTCCTTCTCTTTAATTCTTCCTCTGTGAGACAGAGTAGGTGTGTGTCTTTTCTCTATGCTTCATATATAAATATAAACAATGTTACTGTTCAAAGTTTACTATGTGTTTATACTTTGAATCATCTCCCTCAAACACAGCAATGACAGAAGGGGCTAGGATCTGTATCCTATGGGGAGGAGAACCAAGAGCACCCTCCAGTTACCCTGGAGTGTAACTGGAGCCAGGCTTGCTGAGCAAAACCAGGGGTTGGGACAATGCTCCCTGCCCTTCAAAGGAGGCTTTAAAAAAGCTACAACTGCTGCCTGGTAACTACAGCTATGTCAACAGCATGCCACCTACTGGCTCTGTGACCAGATCTATAAAATCCTCATCACCACCACAAGATGGGAGCTCTGGGCTACAAACACCTGGTTCTGGATGAGGGGCTTGGAGGCTCAGTGGGGGCAACTGCAAAAAATAAGGCAGAAGTGAGCAGAGAGAAAAAGACAAAGTCCTACTCAACATGAACATACAAATTCCTAAGCACATGAGAAAAATTATGAAAGTCAGTCAAGACACTCAAAAATCAGGAGATAAACTCATTCAAGACGAAAAACAAGACTATGAAAGTTTCACAATAATGGGCTCTCAGTAAATGACCCACTGAAGGATCTATTTCACCAGAAAGAATACTGTAGCAACAAGGAAGGTGCAGGATGTTAAGAAACAATGGCCTAAAAAAAATGTGAAATATAGAAACAGTGAATGTAGTCAGAGCTCAATAAAAGTTGCCTGAACACATAGATTTTATGAGCTAGACCTTTCAAATATTAAAAGTGTAAATCTCTAATGATCTGCTTGTGGTTCCTAAAAATAATTCAGAAAGTCTCTGTCTTAAAGGAACTGTTTTATATTTATACAATAGCACTAATGTAAACTAAAATTCAATCTTCAGATTGGCATTCCATTGTTCATCAATGAGTCTCTAATCTTTTGTTTGTGCAGCCATCATTTTCCATGAGTTTGAAGTGTCAAGAGCGAGCAATGCTGCTGCCTCTTCAGGGACCATCTCTCCCGTTCTGTCATCTCTGGGGCAACTATTCTACCCTGCTCTCCGCAAAGCAAAGCAGTCATGTAATTCTCCAAATCCGCCCTTTGGTGTCATTAGGCGTAACTTTAGATTTCAGACAGCAGTGCTTCAATGCAAAGTTCTATCCTTTTTACTTTAAAGTGGTTCATGATGAGGAAACTGACTGGAAAGCACTTCTAGAATAGTCACATCTGAGATCATGAATGTATAACATTTGTTGAACTCGGTGCATGGCTATTATTCACTCTCAGTAAATGTTTAATTCAGCAATATTCCAACTTACCAAATAAGTTCCCATTTCTTTTTCCAGGATGACTTGTTCATATAATGTAGCATCAATGTCTGCCTTTAAAGCCTGCACCTTCCTCTTCACCCGCACACCATGCTTCCTTTGGAGCCAATAAGGAAGAAAAGATTCCATAATTTGGTTGAGGATCTGGGAGGTAATTAGAAGAGTGGCCAAGCTCTAAAGAGAAGCACACAAATCACATTTTGGGAATACAGCTTAATAAAACTATAGCATTTGTATAAATTATATATAAATTAAACTATAGTATTTATAGCATAAATACAATTATGCAACAAATAATATGGAATCTTCAATAAATAGCATACTATTGTGTTATAAAAACTAGTATTAGAAAAGCTAGGTGTTAGAATGGTGTTTCTAATTTATGGTTTTTCACATGAAAGACCAAGATTAAAAGATAAATAAGATTATAATACAAATAATGTTATAATAAGAAACAAACTGGTCAATTAAACAGTCCCAACACAAGGAAATAATAAATGTTTGAGAGGATGGATATGTTAACTACCCTGATCTGATTGCGATACATTTTATGTATTAAAACATCACCAAGTACTTCATGAATATGTACAATTATTTGTCAATTCTACAACTTTAAAAAAAGAATCATTACAAAAATGAATTAACTTGCAATTGTGTTCTTCGACATTTCATCCTGACTGCAACATATAAATCTAAATGATGTTGCCAACTCTGGAAAAAAAAAGTTTGGCTAAATTCTTTTTTAAAGAATTTAAATTATACCACTAATACATACCCTCACTACAAAAATAAAACAGAAAAAAAATTAACCCACATATTTACAGTCAACTGATTTTCTATAAAGGCACTAAGAATGTATATTGAGGTAGGGTGCAGTGGCTCATGCCTGTAATCCCAGTACTTTGAGAGGCCAAGGCGGGCAGATCACCTGAGATGGAAAGTTTGAGGCTGGGCGCAGTGGCTCACACCTGTAATCCCAGCACTTTGGGAGGCCGAGGCGGGCAGATCACGAGGTCAGGAGATCGAGACCATCCTGGCTAACACGGTGAAATCCTGTCTCTACTAAAAATACAAAAAATTAGCCGGGCATGGTGGCACGTGCCTGTAGTCCCAGCTACTCAGGAAGCTGAGGCAGGAGAATGGCGTGAACCCGGGAGGCGGAGCTTGCAGTAAGCCAAGATCGCGCCACTGCACTCCAGCCTGGGCGGCAGAATGAGGCTCCGTCTCAAACAAAAAAAAAAAAAAAAAAAAAAGAAGTTTGAGACCAGCCTGGCCAACATGGTGAAACCCCATCTCTACTAAAAATACAAAAATTAGCCAGGCGTGGTGGCACACATCTGTAATCCCAGCTACTTGGGAGGCTGAGGTACAAGAAACGCTTGAACCTAGGAGGTAGAGGCTGCAGTGAGCCAAGGTTGTGCCACTGCACTCCAGCCTGGGCAACAGAGTGAGACTCCATCTAAAAAAAAAAAAAAGAAGAAGAATGTATATTGGAGAAAAAACACCCTCTTCAATAAATGGTGCTGGGAAAACCAGGTATCTATATGCAGAAGAATGAAACTAGACCCCTCTCTATCACCACAAACAAAAGTCAACTCAAAATGGATTAAAGATCTAAACATAAGACCCGAAACTATAAAACTACTAGAAGAAAACATAGGGGAAATACTACAGGACATTGGTCTAAGCAAAGGTCCCACCATTTTATGGCTAGGACCTAAAAAGCACAGGCAACAAAACCAAAAATAGACAACTGTGACTATATTAAAGAAAAAAGTTTCTGCACAGCAAAGGAAACAACACAGTGAAGAGACAATCTGTTGAATGGGAGAAAAGATCTGCAGACTATTCATCTGACAAGGAACTAATACCTAGAATACCAGAATATACAAGGAACTCGAACAATAGCAAAAATACAAATAATCCCATTAAAGTAGGCAAAAGACATGAATAGACATTTCTCTAAAGAAGACATTTACATAGCCACAGGTATATGAAAAAATACTCAACACCACTCATCATCAGGGAAATGCAAATCAAAGCCACAATGAGATATCATCCTACTCCAAATAGAATTGCTATTATTAAAAAGACCCAAAAAATCCAGATGCTGACAAGAACGTGCAACAAAGGGAACTCTTATACACTGTTGTTGGTAGAAATGGAAATTAATACAGACATTATATAAAAGAGTATGGCGAGAGGTTTTTTTTTTTTTTTTTTGAGACATCTAAAAAAAAAAACTGAAAATAGAACAACCATAGAATCCAGCATTCTGACTACTGGGTATTTATCCAAAGGAAAAGAAATGAGCATATCAAACGGACACCTGCACCCCCATGTTTACTGCAGCACTATTTGTAACAATAAAGAAACAGAATCAACCTCAGTGTCTATCAACAGATGAATAGATAAGGAAAATGTGGTATATATACACAATGGAATACTAGTTGGCCATAAAAGACTCAAATTCTGTCAATTGCAGCAACACGGATGGAACTGGAGGTCATTATGTTAAGTGAAATAAGCCGGGCACAGAAAGACAAATATCACAGGCTCCCACTCACACTTGGGAGCTAAAAAAGTTGATCTCATAGAGATAGAGTGGGGCGACGGTTACCAGAGGCTGGGTGGGTGTGTGCTGGGGAGAGGAGGATAAAGAGAAGCTGATCGAGAGGTACAAACATACAATTAGAGAGAAGAAATAAGTTCTAACATATGAGAGCAGAGAAGGGTGATTATGGTTAACAATAATGTATTGTATGCTCCCAACATATAGAAATGATAAATACTCGAGATGATAGATACTCTAAATACCTTGATTGATCATTACACATTTTTTTTTTTTGAGACACGGTCTCACTTTGCAGTGCAGTGGCGTGATCACAGTTCACTGCAGCCTGGAGCTCCCAGGCTCAGATGATCCTCCCACCTCAGTCTCCCAGGTAGCTGAGACTACAGGCATGTGCTACCACACCCAGCTAACTTTTTGTATATTTGGTAGAGACAGGATTTTGCCACATTGCCCAGGTTGGTCTTGAACTCCTGGGCTCAAGCAATCTGCCTGCCTCAGCCTCCTAAAGTGCTGGGATTACAGGTATGAGCCATTATGCCCGGCCTTCATTACACATTTTATGAATGTAACAAAACAGCATATGTACCCCATAAAAATGTACAACTATGTATGTATTATTAAAAAAAAATAGAAAAAAAGAGCCACCCATAATTACACAACCATGACAAAACCACTGCTACTTCTTGGGATATTTCTTTCCAATCATATATAAAAATAAAACTATAATTACCCTATATGGATACACTTTGTTTACTGCTTTTCTCACTTAATATGTTTGAGCATTTTCCCGTATCATTAAAAATTCTTTTTTACTTGGCCTGTACACTGCTGTTGAATTAAGTATTACTCCCAATTTTGGCTATTATAATGCTGGTGCTTGGATATCTATGTACATGAATCTTTCTCCTCTCTGAAGATTTACTAGGGATGAGTTAAGTTTCTTGGCAAAGCTATCAAGAGAGCTGGTTTCCAGAGATGTATCAATCTCCACTTTTCTCAGATAGATATGAATGTTTCCATCACACCCCACCTTTGCTGGTATTACAACTGTTTTTTTAAGCGGTCCTCCTCCATTCCCCTATCTTCTGCTAAGTAAAGGAGACTCTCTAAAGCAGAAGAAATGAGAAATCACATCCAACTAATACACTATTACATGGGACCACTGTGACATGTACATCCAACTCATCAATTCCAAATGTACTACTTTAAACTTTCTCTATTTTGAAAAATAATTTTTAACAAGTGGAGTCTAGCCTTTGAGACTGCTCACCAACAATCTCAGAATATTAAAACTGGGAAAAAACAGCCATTTACTTATAACTGGTTCAAATATAAAAAGGAGAATTTAGAAATCAATAATTTGTTCTTAATTTATTATTCATTGGTATTATGTGATCCAGAAATGACAACACACCAAAATAAATGTCAGACACTTTAGAAAAGATACAGCACTGCATAGGATCCACTGGTCTCTAAAGTTTAACAACTTATTAATTTAAAAATTAAATTTGCGAGACCTAAGGTTACACCAATCATCCCCATCCAAGGCACACAAAACAGTTCAGTTAATGAATACTACATTTTTGCTGTTAGAGTTGCTTACAAGCTTTGAGGTGAACTATATAATTGATTTTACTGCCCTATACTTAATTTTTCAGGTTGGTTAGGTTCAACTCATTTCAGTTGAGCATAATACACAATGCAATTCCTAATAATTTTTTATTTAGAATTTGGCTTAAAAACATACAAAATTTAAAACATTTTATTTGTAAAAATAATTTGAAGGCAATTACAGCATCTAAAGATAGAAAACCACCTCTATGACCTAAAAAATTGGTATTTTTCTGTTATTTTTACTTACCTGACGCAAAAGCTTCATATCTTTCAGGACAAAGGCAATATAGAAGAGTGAGGCAAAGCAATTGAGAAAGTTGAACTGCCAAAAAAAAAAAAAAAAAAAAAGATAAGTGTTAAACACTGCTTCAGAGTACTTCATTACAACTGTAATGTAGCATTTAAAAATGTACTGGGAGCAGGGAGGAGCCAAGATGGCCAAATAGGAACAGCTCCAGTCTACAGCTCCCAGCCTGAGCGACGCAAAAGACGGGTGATTTCCGCATTTCCATCTGAAGTACCGGGTTCATCTCACTAGGGAGTGCCAGACAGTGGGCGCAGGTCAGTGGGTGCGCGCACCGTGTGCGAGCCGAAGCAGGGCGAGGCATTGCCTCACTTGGGAAGCGCAAGGGGTCAGGGAGTTCCCTTTCTGAGTCAAAGAAAGCGGTGACGGACGGCACCTGGAAAATCGGGCAACTCCCACCCGAATACTGCGCTTTTCCGACGGGCTTAAAAAATGGCGCACCACGAGATTATATCCTGCACCTGGCTCGGAGGGTCCTACGCCCACGGAGTCTCGCTGATTGCTAGCACAGCTGTCTGAGATCAAACCGCAAGGCGGCAGCGAGGCTGGGGGAGGGGCGCCCGCCATTGCCCAGGCTTGATTAGGTAAACAAAGCAGCTGGGAAGCTCGAACTGGGTGGAGCCCACCACAGCTGAAGGTGGTCTGCCTGCCTCTGTAGACTCCACCTCTGGGGGCAGGGCACAGACAAACAAAAAGACAGCAGTAACCTCTGCAGACTTAAATATCCCTGTCTGACAGCTTGGAAGAGAGCAGTGGTTCTCCCAGCACGCAGCTGGAGATATGAGAATGGGCAGACTGCCTCCTCAAGTGGGTCCCTGACCCCTGACCCCTGAGCAGCCTAACTGGGAGGCACCCCCCAGCAGGGGCACACTGACACCTCACACGGCAGGGTATTCCAACAGACCTGCAGCTGAGGGTCCTGTCTGTTAGAAGGAAAACTAACAAACAGAAAGGACATCCACACCAAAAACCCATCTGTACATCACCATCATCAAAGACCAAAAGTAGATAAAACCACAAAGATGGGGAAAAACCTGAACAGAAAAACTGGAAACTCTAAAAAGCAGAGCGCCTCTCCTCCTCCAAAGGAACGCAGTTCCTCACCAGCAACGGAACAAAGCTGGATGGAGAATTACTTTGATGAGCTGAGAGAAGAAGGCTTCAGACGATCAAATTACTCTGAGCTACGGGAGGACATTCAAACCAAAGGCAAAGAAGTTGAAAACTTTGAAAAAAATTCAGAAGAATGTATAACTAGAATAACCAATACAGAGAAGTGCTTAAAGGAGCTGATGGAGCTGAAAACCAAGGCTCGAGAACTACGTGAAGAATGCAGAAGCCTCAGGAGCTGATGTGATCAACTGGAAGAAAGGGTATCAGCAATGGAAGATGAAATGAATGAAATGAAGCGAGAAGGGAAGTTTAGAGAAAAAAGAATAAAAAGAAATGAGCAAAGCCTCCAAGAAATATGGGACTATGTGAAAAGACCAAATCTACGTCTGATTGGTGTACCTAAAAGTGATGGGGAGAATGGAACCAAGTTGGAAAACACTCTGCAGGATATTATCCAGGAGAACTTCCCCAATCTAGCAAGGCAGGCCAACGTTCAGATTCAGGAAATACAGAGAACGCCACAGAGATACTCCTCGAGAAGAGCAACTCCAAGACACATAATTGTCAGATTCACCAAAGTTGATATGAAGGAAAAAATGTTAAGGGCAGCCAGAGAGAAAGGTTGGGTTACCCTCAAAGGGAAGCCCATCAGACTAACAGCGGATCTCTCGGCAGAAACCCTACAAGCCAGAAGAGAGTGGGGGCCAATATTCAACATTCTTAAAGAAAAGAATTTTCAACCCAGAATTTCATATCCAGCCAAACTAAGCTTCATAAGTGAAGGAGAAATAAAATACTTTATAGACAAGCAAATGCTGAGAGATTTTGTCACCACCAGGCCTGCCTTACAAGAGCTCCTGAAGGAAGCACTAAACATGGAAAGGAACAACCGGTACCAGCCACTGCAAAATCATGCCAAAATGTAAAGACCATCGAGACTAGGAAGAAACTGCATCAACTAACGAGCAAACTAACCAGCTAACATCATAATGACAGGATCAAATTCACACATAACAATATTAACTTTAAATGTAAATGGACTAAATGCTCCAATTAAAAGACACAGACTGGCAAATTGGATAAAGAGTCAAGACCCATCAGTGTGCTGTATTCAGGAAACCCATCTCACGTGCAGAGACACCCATAGACTCAAAATAAAAGGATGGAGGAAGATCTACCAAGCCAATGGAAAAC
The DNA here is from genome assembly GCF_028858775.2 of Pan troglodytes. NCBI lineage: Eukaryota > Metazoa > Chordata > Mammalia > Primates > Hominidae > Pan > Pan troglodytes. The sequence continues at coordinate 47,564,279 of NC_086015.1, forward strand.
AAAAAAAGGCAGGGGTTGCAATCCTAGTCTCTGATAAAACAGACTTTAAACCAACAAAGATCAAAAGAGACAAAGAAGGCCATTACATAATGGTAAAGGGATCAATTCAACAAGAACAGCTAACTATCCTAAATATATATGCACCCAATACAGGAGCACCAAGATTCATAAAGCAAATCCTTAGAGACCTACAAAGAGACTTAGACTCCCACACATTAATAATGGGAGACTTTAACAACCCACTGTCAACATTAGACAGATCAACGAGACAGAAAGTCAACAAGGATACCCAGGAATTGAACTCAGCTCTGCACCAAGTGGACCTAATAGACATCTACAGAACTCTCCACCCCATATCAACAGAATATACATTTTTATCAGCACCACACCACACCTATTCCAAAATTGACCACATAGTTGGAAGTAAAGCACTCCTCAGCAAATGTAAAAGAACAGAAATTATAACAAACTATCTCTCAGACCACAGTGCAATCAAACTAGAACTCAGGATTAAGAAACTCACTCAAAACCGCTCAACTACATGGAAACTGAACAACCTGCTCCTGAATGACTACTGGGTACATAACGAAATGAAGGCAGAAATAAAGATGTTCTTTGAAACCAATGAGAACAAAAACACAACATACCAGAATCTCTGGGACGCATTCAAAGCAGTGTGTAGAGGGAAATTTATAGCACTAAATGCCCACAAGAGAAAGCAGGAAAGATCCAAAATTGACACCCTAACATCACAATTAAAAGAACTAGAAAAGCAAGAGCAAACACATTCAAAAGCTAGCAGAAGGCAAGAAATAACTAAAATCAGAGCAGAACTGAAAGAGACAGAGACACAAAAAACCCTTCAAAAAATTAATGAATCCAGGAGCTGGTTTTTTGAAAGGATCAACAAAATTGATAGACCGCTAGCAAGACTAATAAAGAAAAAAAGAGAGAAGAATCAAATAGATGCAATAAAAAATGATAAAGGGGATATCACCACCGATCCCACAGAAATACAAACTACCATCAGAGAATACTACAAACACCTCTACGCAAATAAACTAGAAAATCTAGAAGAAATGGATAAATTCCTCGACACATACACTCTCCCAAGACTAAACCAAGAAGAAGCTGAATCTCTGAATAGACCAATAACAGGAGCTGAAATTGTGGCAATAATCAATAGCTTACCAACCAAAAAGAGTCCAGGATCAGATGGATTCACAGCCGAATTCTACCAGAGGTACAAGGAGGAACTGGTACCATTCCTTCTGAAACTATTCCAATCAATAGAAAAAGAGGGAATCCTCCCTAACTCATTTTATGAGGCCAGCATCATTCTGATACCAAAGTCGGGCAGAGACACAACCAAAAAAAGAGAATTTTAGACCAATGTCCTTGATGAACATTGATGCAAAAATCCTCAATAAAATACTGGCAAAACGAATCCAGTAGCACATCAAAAAGCTTATCCACCATGATCAAGTGGGCTTCATCCCTGGGATGCAAGGATGGTTCAATACACGCAAATCAATAAATGTAATCCAGCATATAAACAGAGCCAAAGACAAAAACCACATGATTATCTCAATAGATGCAGAAAAAGCCTCTGACAAAATTCAACAACCCTTCATGCTAAAAACTCTCAATAAATTAGGTATTGATGGGATGTATTTCAAAATAATAAGAGTTATCTATGACAAACCCACAGCCAATATCATACTGAATGCGCAAAAACTGGAAGCATTCCCTTTGAAAACTGGCACAAGACAGGGATGACCTCTCTCACCACTCCTATTCAACATAGTGTTGGAAGTTCTGGCCAGGGCAATTAGGCAGGAGAAGGAAATAAAGGGTATTCAATTAGGAAAAGAGGAAGTCAAATTGTCCCTGTTTGCAGATGACATGATTGTATATCTAGAAAACCCCATTGTCTCAGCCCAGAATCTCCTTAAGCTGATAAGCAACTTCAGCAAAGTCTCAGGATACAAAATCAATGTACAAAAATCACAAGCATTCTTATACACCAACAACAGACAAACAGAGAGCCAAATCATGAGTGAATTCCCATTCACAATTGCTTCAAAGAGAAGAAAATACCTAGGAATCCAACTTACAAGGGATGTGAAGGACCTCTTCAAGGAGAATTACAAACCACTGCTCAAGGAAATAAAAGAGGATACAAACAAATGGAAGAACATTCCATGCTCATGGGTAGGAAGAATCAATATCGTGAAAATGGCCATACTGCCCAAGGTAATTTACAGATTCAATGCCATCCCCATCAAGCTACCAATGACTTTCTTCACAGAATTGGAAAAATCTACTTTAAAGTTCATATGGAACCAAAAAAGAGCCCGCATCGCCAAGGCAATCCTAAGCCAAAAGAACAAAGCTGGAGGCATCACACTACCTGACTTCAAACTATACTACAAGGCTACAGTCACCAAAACAGCATGGTACTGGTACCAAAACAGAGATATAGATCAATGGAACAGAACAGAGCCCTCAGAAATAACGCCGCATATCTACAACTATCTGATCTTTGACAAACCTGAGAAAAACAAGCAATGGGGAAAGGATTCCCTATTTAATAAATGGTGCTGGGAAAACTGGCTAGCCATATGTAGAAAGCTGAAACTGGATCCCTTCCTTACACCTTATACAAAAATCAATTCAAGATGGATTAAAGACTTAAACGTTAGACCTAAAACCATAAAAACCCTAGAAGAAAACCTAGGCATTACCATTCAGGACATAGGCATGGGCAAGGACTTTATGTCTAAAACACCAAAAGCAATGGCAACAAAAGACAAAATTGACAAACAGGATCTAATTAAACTAAAGAGCTTCTGCACAGCAAAAGAAACTACCATCAGAGTGAACAGGCAACCCACAAAATGGGAGAAAATTTTCGCAACCTACTTATCTGACAAAGGGCTAATATCCAGAATCTACAATGAACTCAAACAAATTTACAAGAAAAAAACAAACAACCCCATCAAAAAGTGGGCGAAGGACATGAACAGATACTTCTCAAAAGAAGACATTTATGCAGCCAAAAAACACATGAAAAAATGCTCATCATCACTGGCCATCAGAGAAATGCAAATCAAAACCAAAATGAGATACCATCTCACACCAGTTAGAATGGCAATCATTAAAAAGTCAGGAAACAACAGGTGCTGGAGAGGATGTGGAGAAATAGGAACACTTTTACACTGTTGGTGGGACTGTAAACTAGTTCAACCATTGTGGAAGTCAGTGTGGCGATTCCTCAGGGATCTAGAACTGGAAATACCATTTGACCCAGCCATCCCATTACTGGGTATATACCCAAAGGATTATAAATCATGCTGCTATAAAGACACATGCACACGTATGTTTATTGCGGCATTATTCACAATAGCAAAGACTTGGAACCAACCCAAATGTCCAACAATGATAGACTGGATTAAGAAAATGTGGCACATATACACCATGGAATACTATGCAGCCATAAAAAATGATGAGTTCATGTCCTTTGTAGGGACATGGATGAAATTGGAAATCATCATTCCCAGTAAACTATCGCAAGAACAAAAATCCAAACACCGCATATTCTCACTCATAGGTGGGAATTGAACAATGAGATCACATGGACACAGGAAGGGGAATATCACACTCTGGGGACTGTTGTGGGGTGGGGGCAGGGGGGAGGGATAGCATTGGGAGATATACCTAATGCTAGATGACGAGTTAGTGGGTGCAGCGCACCAGCATGGCACATGTATACATATGTAACTAACCTGCACAATGTGCACATGTACCCTAAAACTTAAAGTATAAAAAAAAAAAAGAAGTATTTTCCTACATTAAAAAAAAAAAAAAAAAGAAAAATGTAATGGGAGACTTCCAGTCTAAATGAAATGGCAAAGACTTGTTTCTCCCCATGTCTCCTTATTAAATAAACAAACTCTGGAAATAACAAACAAGGCAACCAAAGGAGAACTCTGAAAGGTGCTTAAAGGAAGACGAGATGGTTTAGGACCCCAGAGCTGAAGGAACAGCACAGCACGTGCACACCTTAAGTTCCCCCACCCAACAGAAGGAGGAGACCAAGGCCTGACATTTCCCAACCCCAACCTACCACCCAGATAGCCCAAGTAGGCTCATTCCTCCCACATTTGAATAGGAATCCTGTCAGTGCCAGGGGAGCCCTGCTAAATTGGCAAGGGGAAATCAATCAGGACCCCCCCACCAACAATAAGTTTCCTGGGGAAGTGCTCTTCTTCCTTGCTGGGCCTGGGACTCCCCTGCTCCACAGAGAGATCCCAGGATGGCCAGGCAGCACTGGCAAGAAGGACCCTATCACAGCAAGCCCATGCCTGGAAACCTCATCAAAAGTAAGTGGGGCAGATGGGTGGCACTGGCAAGGGGGCCCCTGCCACAAGGGCCTGATATAAGAGGCCTCTTCATGCCTATGTACCTGAGATTCTCTCTATCGCAGAGAGACAGCAGGTAACTGGGAGGCTATAACAACCAGTCTGGCCTGGGAAGCATCTTTGTCACCATAAGCATGAACTCCCCTGCCCTGACAGATACACAGAAGCAGGCTGGGTGAAGGGGATTACCAATCAAGGGGATCCTGCCACAAAAAGTGCCATCTCTTCCAGGAGTTCCCTGCTCAAGAACCTATAGCTTACTCCCTGCACCAGTGGGTTTCCTTTCTGCGTCCCAGCCCCCATGCTGACTACTTCCAACCCAGTAGCATCACTTAGACAAAGGCTGCTATGTGTACAGGTGTGAGTGCTTAACTACTGCGGAGATGGGGAGTCATTCTAGAAAGTGGCACATATACACCATGGAATACTATGCAGCCATAAAAAATGATGAGTTCATGTCCTTTGTAGGGACATGGATGAAATTGGAAACCATCATTCTCAGTCAACTATCGCAAGAACAAAAAACCAAACCCCGCATATTCTCACTCATAGGTGGGAATTGAACAATGAGATCACATGGACACAGGAAGGGGAATATCACACTCTGGGGACTGTGGTGGGGAGGGGGGAGGGGGGAGCGATAGCATTGGGAGATATACCTAATGCTAGATGACGAGTTAGTGGGTGCAGCGCACCAGCATGGCACATGTATACATATGTAACTAACCTGCACAATGTGCACATGTACCCTCAAACTTAAAGTATAATTAAAAAAAATAAAATAAAAATTAATAATAATAGTAATAATAATTAAAAAAAAAAAAAAAGAAAGTGAGCAGTAAGATCAACACGACCGCAGGACAGGGTGCTGAGTTAGAGCAGAAGTTGAAAAGCAAAAGTCTGGGAAGGCTAAGAAACACCATCCCCTTAAGATTAAAAAGGAAGAGAGAGGCCTAAGAAGCACCGTGGAGGAAGAAGACTTTAACCAATGGCTTTTTTTTTTTTACAAGGCAGTTACCTAACTGTATCTGGCATCATCAGAGAATAATAAAGTCTCATAAATAACTGAATTCTTTAAGACAAACAGAATGTTTTTACCTCTGAGGGAAAAAGCTCCTCCTGTTATAACCTTTTCGAATGAACTTTTTAATGTATCCCATATTCCTCTACTTTCTTACACAGAGAGCACAGAACAGAACTTCCTAGCTGATTTAGCACCAACATTTTAAGTATCAGCCATTTCACGGTGTGAAGGAGGCCTTCGAAGCCTTTTGGATATGTAGGGCTACTTTTTCCTTTCCTATTGCCCAATTGTTGAATTCTTATCTCTTATGACAGCTTTTCATTTCCTTACCTGTTCTTTCTCTGTAGGTTTGCCTACTTCCAGAAATCTAAACACCCTCATGATGGTGATTTCTGATTTTTTAAGGACCGAAAAACCAGATAGATAAACTTCTTAGAATGATTTCTACAGCTAGAACAGAGATTCTAAAAGAGGGCCTGCATCCTTCTCTTGGGAGTGAAGTACACGGACTGTGTTAAGTCAATTCCAGTTGAAAGTTCAGATGATTCTTCAGGTAACTTTCTTGATTCTCACTTATGTTACAGATGACTGAGGTAAACCCCCGATAAATGAGGTGTTTTCAAGCTGGTACTTCTTTATTATTTATAATAATGGTAGAAAGAGGCACGACATGTCAGCTTTTAACAAACAGCAAGCAGGTTACATACTGCTTTCTCTCTGTCTCTTTCCTCCCACCTGTCAAAACATGCTGGGAACCTTTTGAACTTTGGAAATTTAACAAAAAAAATTTTTTTTAATGTAATATTCCATCACTAAACAGGTTGTGGTGACAGGAAGGATTGCTGAATAGCAAAACATTCAAAGAAATCACCAAAAGGAAAAGAATAGAAACATATCTAAAAAGTGGGTTAGTTTCATTGTTATTGTTGTTGTTTTTGTTTTTTGAGACAGGGTCTCGCTCTGTCACCCAGGCTGGAGTGCAGTGGTGCAATCTCGGCTCGCTGCAACCCCCGCCTCCTGGGTTCAAGCGATTCTTCTGCCTCAGTCACCCCAGTAGCTGGGATTACAGGTGCCACCATACCCGGTGAATTTTTTGTGTATTTTATGGTAGAGACAGGTTTTCACTGTGCTAGCCAGGCTGGTCTCAAACTCCCGGCCTTAAGTGATCCACCTGCCTCAAGCTTCCCAAAGTGCTGGGATTACAGGCGTGTGCTACCGTGTCTGGCCCGTTAGTTTCCTTTCTTTCTTTCTTTTTTTTTTTTGAGACAGAGTCTCGCTCTGTCACCCAAGCTGGAGTGCAATGGTACCATCTTGGCTCACTGCAACCTCCACCTCCTGAGTTCAAGAGATTCTCCTGCCTCAGCTTCCCGAGTAGCTGGGATTACAGGCCTGCGTCATCATAGCCAGCTAATTTTTCTATTTTTAGTAGAGACAGGGTTTCACCATGTTGGCCAGGCTGGTCTCGAACTCTTGATCCACCAGCATAGGCCTCCCAAAGTGCTGAGATTACAGGTATGAACCACCACACCTGGCCTAGTTTTTAAATAACTGGAAATTGGCTATAATACTAACTCCTATATTTTGAAGTCTTACATCACATGCACATTTGTAATAAGGCTACTGAACACAGAGGTACACATATTTATTAATCAATCCTTGCCTATTTGTACAAAATATATTGATATCTTAGATTAGAAGCAACTCTTCATATTTGTATTCCTATATATTATGTAGTATATATCAGTTTCATAAAATGGATTTGTACATAAACGCTGTACTTACCACTAAAACTTTCAGAATTAGATGGTTCTGATAGGCAGATTCCAATCTGTGATTCTCTAAAACATTAAAACACACAGGTAACTTCTCAGTAAGAAAACAATACGAAAGCACTGTTATGAGGTAAAGTGAGTTGCACTGAGGGCGGAGATGTCCAACATCAGAGCCTCAGTCAGTAAATGTACTAGGCTGTCAATCACAGCTATGCCTTACCACCAAGAGCATCAAACAGGGACACATTTTTCAGGGTACTGCAATAGCACTGTAGTCTGAAATTATTTTTTAAATTACTGCTACAAAGAAATTTGGGAAGTGCTGGCAAACAATCCTACAGACAGCCACCCAAAGACCCTGTGTAAGAAGTAATAGTGAAAACTAATAGTAACCTCTAGAGAAGAGGGCAATAAATAAAGTTTTCTGTAAATAAAGTTCTGTAAGTAAAGTTTCATGTGGCTTACAAGGGTTAACTTGAAAGGAAACTCAAATTTCTATCTTCACCTAGAAAAGGTAATACTGCATAGATCCCAAAACAGCAAGATAAAATGACAAAAAGGAAGATTCTGAAGAGAAGTGTCATCTTACACATAGAGTGTTGGACTGACCTATATTTGAACACCAACTCAGCTACTCAGCCACTGCCTAACCTTGGGTAAGTTACTTAACCTCCTGATACTCAGCCTTATTCCCTCAAAACAAGGCTGACCATCTTCCTCCCAGGGTCACTCTTAGGATCAGAAATAATATAAAACTTTAGCCTAGTATTAGCACAAGGAAAGTACTTGATAAATGACAGCTGATATTGTTATACAACTAATAAAAATAATTTAAATCATCTTTTTTTTTTTGTGAGACGGAGTCTTGCTCTGTTGCCCAGACTAGAGTGCAGTGGCACGATCTCAGCTCACTGCAACCTCTGCCTCCTGGATTCAAGTGATTCTCCTGCCTCAGCCTCCTGAGTAGTTGGGACTACAGGCGTGTGCCACCACGCCCAGCTAAATTTTTTTATTTTTAGTAGAGACGGGGTTTCACCATATTGGCCAGGCTGGTCTTGAACTCCTGAACTTGTGATCTGCCCACCTCAGCCTCCCAAAGTGCTGGGATTCCAGGCGTGAGCCACTGCGTCTGGCCCCTAAAACATATTTATGTCCCATAAAGTTAGGCTTTGACTTCTTCCTAGGGAATAATATAGCGAATTTGTTCATTGGTTTGAATGAATAAATAAAGAGTCAATGGCCTATCAAGACCATTTTCAACTTATAACCAAGTTCCTTTTTTACCACAGATACATCCATAAACACCTGCCTTCAATGAGCTCAACAGCAGTCCTCAGTGCCTCACACCAACTAGACACTCCATTTTAGGAAACTGGTCATAGTTGATTCAGCTGAGTATCATGAAGACATTTTTTTTTTCTTTCTTCTGTGGCTCTAGCCAGTGAAACAATTTCAATCTATTTTACCCTCGGCATGAAACACAATGTTATGTATTAGGAGCACAAGCTTTGGAAAGACAGGTCTGAATTAGTCTAGCTCCACTATTTGCTGTCTGAACCTCATTAAGCATCAGTTATCTTTATCCATAAAAGGGTGAAATAACTTCTACTTCACGGTACCCTTGAGAAGGTGATGGTGAGATACTGTGAATAAAGTGCTTAGCAGGGCACCTAGAACATAGTAATTAACACATAATAAATGAGAGTTACGATAACCATGGCATGGAGATCATCAGTGTTCACAAAGCTGATAAATTTTTCCTTATGTCTCTATAATGAGCCAAGAGCAACATCTATTTTCTCTGCAAGGTAGCAGCTATGTGAATCCCATGATCTAGGCAACATTTCTTACAGGCAAGTAAGACGTGAATATAAAGCCTCAAGTCTTACCCCATGAAGTTAAAAACTCGGCAGCATATCGATAGAGACGATTCATGATCTCAATCACAATGGCATAGATGATGCTGGGCACATACAACAGGACACTGGTCCACTCAGACCCGCTGTTCTCATGTAGACCCAAGGCCCAAACCTCCATGTCGAAGTAAATCATCATGACATACAGTGAGAAATAGAGGCAGAGGCACACGAATGGCAGGGAGACCAGGTAAATGCGCAACTGTCTCTTGTAGCTGGGGTACAGAGGCTCCTCCTTCCCAGTGATGGAATTGATACCCAAGACACCATGAAATCCCGGCCGGGGCTCCTCAAACTTTCTCTTCATGAGCAGTGTCCCCCACCTGTAGGTCATGTTGGCACAGCCACGCTTCCACACTTCCAGAATCACCGTGGACCAGATGAGGTTGAACGAGGCAAAGATCACGTACTTGTCATAGTCTTCCCACACAAACAAGTAGTAAGGTAACCCAATGACAGCCATGGGGATTAATGCAAAAGTGAAATACTCCAAAAATCCAAAGTACAGAGCAATTGTTTCCCCAAAGTAGCCACGAATACTGTCTATAGTGGAAAGAAAGAAAGAACATAAGTATAGACTACCAAACACTTAAAAAAATCATTTCAAGTACGCTTATTCATTTTTTAGTTAAGTGGGGATCATTCAACCCTCACTTCCCAAACAGCGTGTGGTGGTAAATCCACCCTCCATGCAGTATAAAGACCCTGCTTGTCTGCATGGCAGGTCCAACATTTCCCCCAGGTTAGGGGCCAGGCCTTAGCTGGGGGGGCTGCTCCACCAGGTGCCTGGACTCTGTTTCCCCTCACCTGATGGATATCTTCTTCCCAAAGGAAAACTCATCTTGTAGCTTACCCAAAATCTCCAAGGTCCTAATTTAAGTTCAGCCATGTCCACTGAACATTAATTTGGGGGTTTAATTTATGCTCCCCACTTTTCTCCCACTTAGTGTTATAAATGTTCTTTTTGACGAAGACTCCCCATCCACAAAATTCTGCTCTTCCCTACCCAGAGACATAAACTTTCATCAATGTGTTATGGCAGATTTTTCAATACACTAAAGAAAAATTATTCAAAAGCACAAAACAGGATTCTACACATGAACTTCCAGAACAGCCATGGAACACATTTATCAACACTTTCATATATGCACTGGGCAGAAGAAGGTCCAAGCAACATGACTGCTAATGTTCTGTGAACTCAACACAAGCTAACTGACTCTAGAGGGGTCACCAACACTGCATCCTTTGCCAGCCTCATCCACATGGGGAGTGCTTGGATCATAAGAGCATCTTGTACCAGGACCAGGGTGGGAAGCAGGGGGTGAGAGGAAGTGTGACAGTTGGCGTTATTATTTCTTAGTTAATAATACACAGTTAACATATTTTTCTTAAGATAATTTGAGCAGTCTATAAAAATGAGTTAGAATGAACTGAGATAGGCTATTTTCTCCTATCCTTAATTCTTCCCCCTAACCCAAGGGCAAATGAAAACAGTAGGTATGATTTCACCTCAAATTTAAATCAGGTTAAAGAACATCCGATCATTTCTTTTTAAAAGATGCTCATGACACTTGGCTCCACAGCAGATGACCTTCCCCTTTCAATCTCAAGGAGCCTCAAGATCCACCTATGTCCCAGATGCTATCACCAGTCTCAGTCCCCAGCGACCCCAAATCCACTACCACCCCATGCCTAGCCTTCACCATCGACTCACTTTCTCCCCTTACTTTCTAAGAAGTAGCTAACAGAGGCCGGGAGCAGTGGCTCACACCTATAATCCCAGCACTTTGGGAGGCCAAGGCGGGCGAATCACCTGAGGTCAGGAGTTCAAGACCAGCCTGGCCAACATGGGGAAACCCTGTCTCTACCAAAAATACAAAAATTAGCCGGGCATGGTGGTGTGTACCTGTAGTCCCAGCTACTCAGGAGGCTGAGGCAGGAAAATCACTTGAACCTGGGAAGTGGAGATTGCAGTGAACTGAGATCACGCCACTGCACTCCGGCATGGGCCACAGAGCAAGACTCCATCTCAAAAAAAAAAAAAAAAAAAAAATTCCTGCCACTTAAATGCCAAAACAAAGTTAAACAGTTGTTAAGTGTAATATAAAATGACTATTGTATGACCTGGAATTAACAATAACAAAACTTTTCCTTTCAGAGAATATAAACAAAATTCAAAATGTAATTTAGGGTTTGATCTTAAAACAATTTTTGTTTGGTAAAACATTATATAATAGTTGTTTTCAGAAATAGAAAACAGAAAGAAAATTATTTTAGGATACCATTAAACAAAACCAAAAGGAAAATGTCCTTTAAAGAAAAAAAAATGATAGTAATGCAAAGGTGAAATCTACCAGCTTAAAAAACATAACCAGACTAAAATATTTGAACATCCATATTGACAAAATTTTAAATAATGTCCAGCACATACCAAATAAATTAATAATTATTCTTATAATTATATTCAAAGAAAATTGACAGATCCAGTAATGCATGCCAAGGTAATTACAAATCACCTCAAAAGATGTTTGGCCTGCTAGTTGCCCTAAGTGTGGCATAGCTTGTTTCATTCTAAATAACTGGCTCCTCAAAAATAGAAATTTTCAAATACAAAATAGTCATTTATAGTCAAACTAAATTCTTATTAAAACTTGTCTGAGGCTGGGCACGGTGGCTCACACCTGTAATTCCAGCACTTTGGGAGGCCAAGGTGGGTGGATCATCTAAGGTCAGGAGTTCGAAACTAGCCTGGCCAACATGGTGAAACCCCATCTCTACCAAAAATACAAAAAATTAGCCAGGCATGGTGGCACATGCCTGTAATCCCAGCTACATGGGAGGCTGAGGCAGGAGAATTGCTTCAACCTGGGAGGTGGAGGTTGCAGTGAGGTGAGATTGTACCATTGCACTCTAGCCTGGGCAACAAGAGTGAAACTCCATCTCAAAACAAAAACTAAAACAAAAACAAAAAAACTTGTTTGGTTCCAACTCTGACACACATTCAGGAAGGCCACTCTGAACTGTCTGTGTTGTTGGTGAAGGGTAGTAAAAGCCTGTGATTCCACTGATCTATGGTAGTATTAGAACATCAAAAAATGCCAGGCACAGTAGCTCACACCAAAAATCCCAACACTTTGGGAGCCCAAGGCACAAGGATCGCTTGAGCATGAGTTCAAGATCAGCCTGAGCAACACGGCAAAACCCCGTCTTTACAAAAAATTAGCTGGGGATGGTGGTGCACGCCTGTGATCTCAGCTACTCAGAAAGCTGAGATGGGAGGATTGATTAAGTCTGGAAGGTCAAGGCTGCAGTGAGCTGTGATCATCCCACTGCACTCCAGCCTGTGACATAGTGAGACCCTATCTCAAAAAAAAAAAAAAAAAGTTTAAAAAAAGAAAAAAGGGGTCATCTAACCCATCTTATTCCCTCCATCAAAATGTTTTCCCACATGTAGCTGGTGATCCCTGCCCAGTAGAGCATTAAATATCTGCCCGAGGGAGCTGATTCCACTGCTAGATCGTAACTTTTCATCAGAGGCCTTCCTCTTCTTTAAGAGAACAAGTACTGACACATACCTATGGGCTGATACTTCAAAGCAAACCGAGTGTACCAGGTGTCCTCAAGCTTCTTCAGGGCTTCACTGTCATGCAGTGGAAACACTTGAATCACGATGCCAGACGTGAGCAATCTTCTCACTGCACAGGGAAAATGTGCCAAACTGCATGAAATGGACTGGAGATTGTGCATGATACGCTTCAGCAAATACTATAAGGACACTCCACAGAGGAGTACAACGCAAAGGTCAATGTCATACTGCCTACTCCAAACCTGTATATTCTTTCATTTTTCAGAATGTAAATATCTTTACTATTCTCTTTGACTATGAAGCAAAAAAGTAAATATAAAATTTTAAACCATATAGAAGTGTAAAAATTAAGACTATGAGAGGCCCGTTAGTCTCTCTTTCCCCTTGAAAATAACCACTGTAAAAAGCAATATAGTGTATAACCAGACATAAAAATATATCCATATATATTTTAAGAACAAAAATAAAATCATTTTATACACACTATGTTGTTTCATAATCTTTTCTCATGTAGTAGTATACAGTGAATATTTTTTGATGCCAGTAAAAATAGAATATGAAATGTCCTTTTAACAATACCATAATATTCCCTTGTATGAAATGCTGTAATTCAACTAATCTTCTATTTAAAAATATGTTTCCTTTTGCTATTGTAAATAATGCTAAAATTTGTACAAATACCTTCCCCTACCTGTCTACTATTTCCTTAGTAAATATACTTAGAGGGGGAACTGCTAGGTCCAAGGGCATAGTATTTTAATATTTGATACATATTATAAAATTGTCTCCAGAAAAAATTTACCAATCTGTCCTTCCACTACAGTGAAGGTAAGAAAATGTTCAGTTCTTTTCATTCTTGTTGATACAGAGTATTTTCAATCCTTTTCATCTCTTCTAATCTGATAACAAAAGCTTACACTCACAAATAGCAAATAACAAAATCAAATTAAGACTTCCTACTTTTAGCAGTCATTTGACTAGTATGGTTTGAACACTCATGCATATATCTGGAAGAGACAAATGAATTTAACCAAAGACAGTATCCCCCAGCAATATTAAATGAAAATTTGGAATTCTCTCATCCACAGTAATTACTTAGAATGACTCAGTGGGTGGAGAAGAGTGTCTTCAGATCTTTAAGAGGAAGTGTGTTCTGTAGATATGGAGAACTCAAATGCAGTGCCTTGTGCCATATTTGGGGAGATGGAATATTTCCCACATGAGTTCCTAATACAGTCTCTTACTAAGAATATGGTTGCTTATAAAATGAAATTTGGCCAGGCACAGTGACTCACACCCATAATTCCAGCACTTTAGGAGGCTGAGGCGGAGTATTGCTTGAGGTCAGGAGTTCAAAACCAGCCCAGGTACCATCACAAGACCTCCATCTCTACAAAAAAATTAAAAATTAGCTGAGCGTGGTGGTGTGTGCCTGTAGTCCTAGCTACTCAGGAGGCTGAGGTGGGAGGATGGCTGGAGTCCAGGAGTTCAAGGCTACAGTGAGCTATGATAATGTCACTGCAGTCCGGCCTGGGCAACAGAGCAAGACCTCATCTCGAAAAAAAAAAAAAGAAAAAAAAAAAAGATAAAATTTGCATTAAGAAAGGATGCTTTGCTGTTTTCATCCATTGATAAGTTTTGAGCTCTTTAAGGTTTATCAGCTCAAGTCTTCAGAGAGCTACCTCTCTTATCTCTTATCTACCTGTTACCAGAGACAGATGATAAAAATATCAGGCATAAAACCCCTTATTGAGGACTGGCAAATAAATGTCTGCAGTGTGGAATAGAAACACAAAGTTTTTGGCTGGGCACGGTGGCTCACACCTGTAATCTCAGCACTTTGGGAGGCCAAGGCAGGTGGATCACAAGGTCAGGAGATCGAGACCATCCTGCCGAACACCGAACACCGTGAAACCCCATCTGTACTAAAAATACAAAAATATTAGCCGGGCGTGGTGGCGGGCGCCTGTAGTCCCAGCTACTCAGGAAGCTGAGACAGGAGAATGGCATGAACCCAGGAGGCAGAGCTTGCAGTGAGATCACGCCATTGCACTCCAGCCTGGGTGACAGAGCGAGACTCCGTCTCAAAAAAAAAAAGAAACACAAAGTTTTCAGTGTAGAAACACTACATAGAGACAATGTATTCTTAGGACAGGTCCCCATCATAAAATCTTCAGAGTAACTTAAAAGTAAACCCAACTTCTTAGACATGAAAAAGAAAAAGATAATCAAGAGATATCTGGTACTAACAATAGGAAAATTCTGAAAAAAAAGATTCTTCATATATGTTTCTTCCCACAATTATATTTTCATAAGTTACACGAGGAGAAAAGTTTTTAAAAGCTAGGTTTGTGATAAAATTCTCCTTCATGATTGTAAAAAAGTATATACTCAAAGTATCAGTAACTAGGGTAAAAAGACATGGTTGAAGTTACTCAGCCTCTGGTACTGTCGAATCCATTTTTTAATATTTTAATTCTAACATGGTTCAGTGGATTTTTCTTCAGCTTAGAAGAGTTAAAGTTGATCACACATGACTGTTCTGATTCTTATTCCTTATTTGGGGATGTACAGGCTACAGCTGATTCCTTCTTCCTATCACTACTCTTGTAAATTACTACATCAAGTTTTTTAACGGAACTGACTTACAGCATATAAATTATTTTACTATTTCTAAGTTCTCTTTACAAAGATGACTCCATTCTACTGTAGAAGACTTTCCAGGCAGGCATAAAAACCAGTTTCTAAAAATAGGACTGTGAACTGAAGACTCGGAGAGAATATAAAGCTGCAGGTCCTAAATTACTGATCTTCTCTTCATCAGTGCCAAAGTCATGGTTCTGTTTTCAGCTTCTAAAAATAGAAGTTTGCTTTTTGGTTTTTTTTTTTTTTTTAATCCTTCAAACTTCTCATGTCAGTTAAGAATGTAATTACTAGGAAGGAGGCTTACCTTCAAAGGAAACCATGATGCCATGTGGGCCTATTTAAAGAAAGCAAAAACTTAAGCCAGATTCCTTCCTTCAAGAGTGCTGAATGATCTCTTGTCAAGTACTGGGGATATGACTGTAATAGCCATTGAACCGTGAGCCAAACAAATCAAAATCTAGTTTAAGAGAGACTATCAGTAATGTAGTTTACAGTAGGACCCTCCAAATTAACTAATGCAATAACAATACTAACACAGTACTACTTCTGTCTTTGGTTTATGTGATGTGTTTACTTCAAAAGTAAAAGCAAAATCCCTCTCATAACGCCTTACAGCATTTCTGTGGGACAGAGAGGAGCAGGTCATGCTACCTCCAATCCAGCAGGGGGTGATAAGCACAGATGCCCGCAGGAAGTGGTGGCCAGCAGCCTTTGCACGATGAAGACAGTCCCTGTCCCCACAGCTGCTGCTGCACCTAGTACTCTAACTCTAGCACTCAAGTGTGAACAGATCACTTTTGTCTTAATAAAGAAAACAGTATCTTTCTTAAAGAAAACGCTATCATAAGGTTCTAAAAGAATATCTATATAATATTAAAGACATAATATATGTGCCAGGTGGTCCCATCAATCAAAACATGATAATCATCCAATAGACATTTTGAGACACAGCTTTGATCTAAATCAAGTAATATCCCTTAGGATATGGTTAAAATGTTAAGAAACCTTGGATCCCTTAAAAACTCCTCTTTCTAAAACTCTTTCATTAGGTTATTTGCATGATGATTGACTGTTAAGCACTAGGAGAAGGCAGAGTCTGAGGGCATGAAAAGATCTTAGACCACATGAAAACAGGAAATGAATGGCTGTCAAGATGAATGCTTGAGGACTAAGACACATGTAGCCAATTACTAATTCTCCATGTTGCTTGTCATGTGGTGGAATGAGGGGGAACCCCAATATGCATGTAAGGAACATGGCTGTGCTTTGGTTGAGGATAGCCCAAGGTAAACATCCAGAGTGACTCAGCAAGTTTAGAGCACAGGCATATAACTCCACTTGTTATCATAGCCATGTAGCCATAATGTGGCTTTAATAGATGGACATTGGGGAGCCAGGACACAGCTCGGCTCACTCATACCCAGAGAGAGAGTTAGGCTGCTGACCCTGAAGGGAGAGCCGACCACGCAGCTGTGTATGGGAGCCACCGGACTAAGCAGCTGAGACAGGGCGAACAGTGTGAGAGAGCTAGTGTAAGTAAGCTGCTGATGAGAGAGCTGCTGAATAAAACTACTTTTCACCTGCCTACGGACCCCCTTCAGCTATCGGCTCATCCACCCACTCCCTTCGGACCTCAGCATGAGCTGGAACCTGACCCCAAGCATAACATTTGGCATAGTCATGGACCTACAATGCACATCTCACAGCGCCATCTAACTGCCTCGAAATCATGTTTACATGACAAAACTTGGTATCTACTTAATGAAAGCGTTCTATCAAAACACAACATTACAGCAAGCAGCAAGCAACTTTACACGCGTGTGTAAAATGAAAATCAAATTAAACGTAAGATCTGGGGAGTGTTTCTCATGAAAGCCCTGGCCACCTTTCAGTCTTGAGGGGTATCACATTGGGCAGACTAAAGCCTCTCCTCTCAATTAGCCTCAAAGAGACTGCCCAGGGGAGCAGCTGCCTTCAAGTAAGATGAAAATAGCTTTTCCTCTTATTTCTATGGTTTAACTTAATGAAAATCTAGTATTTAAGTTACTCTAAGTTTTATTAGTTCTAAAATTTGCACTCTGAAAATAGGTCATAGTTTTAATTATGCATATACCACTTTTCTTCCACCAAGTATTATAAAATTAAAATGATGCAAAAAACACAGCAGTTTAAGGATCACACTCTCAAAGGCATAAAAGAACAGAATAATGCAGCATTTAAAATCCCAGGGTTGACAACTTAATTCTTATCTCAAATAGTATAAAAATCTTTCCAATGACCATGATCAAAATGATTTTATTGTATTCATATTTAGTACCAAAACGGAAGGAAAGGGAAGGGAGAAGAGAGGAAGAAAGGAAAAAAACAATCTTTGTTTACAAAAGCCTCATCCTGCCAGCAAGAAAGTTATTTCTATTATTGCTTCAGGATACCAGACTGGCTACCTACACAGTTAGAGAAATCCATTTACATATTTCCTTGAAGGTTTTCATTCATCTTAAAATTTCTCTCTTTGAAGCAACTGGAAGCATTTGAAAAACTGCTGCTCCATTATCCCATCTGATCAAAGAGCACACACACTCTTTTCTCAGTCCCAACCACATCCAAGAGAACGTACCTGTGCAGAAACTCACAGGTGGAAGCCGTGATTTCCACACTATCAATATGGATGAAAAGGGAGAAACAGAATGCTTACGTTAGCAATCAGGACTGTGCCCCAGTCTGCTTTGTATTTTATTGGATGCAGTACCCAGCTGTGTCTGAAAACATGCCTTCCCACTAGGAGATTAAGAAAGATTCAAAAATTTTGGGACAGTATCAAACAACTGCTTAACTACAGAATGTGGAAATCCTGGTTACAAATAGTGGCAGAAAGATACCTCTGCCCTGTTCTTGTTCATGATGCCAAATTAAAAACAAAAGGAAACAAGAAACATAAAAAGAAATCCCTAACTTTGATGCAAGTATGAAAAAACAAACTAAAATTCCAAATCACAAACTATAAAAAGAGGCCTGGAAAATCAGCCCTGGGTAAACTAAGAGCACCCATGCTTCTGCAAACCTGGGCCAAGCACACAAAGGGCAAGGCTCTCCTGGAACTGGGGATGGTAAACCACAGTCCCCTTGCTCAGAATGCAGGCAATGAGGGTGCATGACAGACACCTGGAGTACGTCTGCTCCCTGCCTGGCACCGTAGCCAGATAAGAGGCCAGGTTGGAGGAAGAAGAGCAAGTCTGCCATGTTGGAAGAGTGACCTGCTGGGACCAAAGGATGGAAGGTAACTAGCTGTGGAGCTGTGGGTCTTGGTGGGCCAAAGACAGGCCTAAATGCCAAACACAAAATCCCTGCAAGAACAGGGCTCCATGGAGGTTCTTTTCAGGGACTAAAATGGCTCAAGGAGAACGCACTGCCAGGTAAAATCTGAGCTTCTCACTACCACAGTTCCCTGCTGGAAGCCCCTAGGACCCTTCTCTCTCCCACACACACTTTCTTCTAAAAATGGCCAGTCCAGGAAAAATAAGGGTTCATTAAAACATAAGTAATAAAAAATAAGTAATAATCACAAAGAAAACTGGCATCGAGCTATGCAAAAATACTGCCTGGAAAAAAGGGGAAAACCAAAAACACTACAAGAAAAAATATATAAACAAAAGTCAAAGAACAAACAGCAGAAAATTATAGCATCCAGCAACAAAAAACCATGAAATTCTTCATGAAATTTAAGAAATTCATGCAAACATTCCATCTTTGAAATTAAAACTCAAAGAGGACTTCTGAGAGCTGAAGGAGAGAGCTCAGAGAAGCAATGCAAGAGAAAAATAAACCTGTTACAGATTCAAAGTCATGATAAAAGCAACAAAAAAAGGAAAGACTGAAAATACAATCGGGAAACTGGCAGACAAGCCTAAGAAAAGTATGTAAGAACAAAGACTTGAAAATACTACAAAGAATATGTAAGAGCCCACATATATAAAATTGGCACCCCTCAAGATGAGAACAGAGCAAACACAACCAAATAACTCTTCAAAGATAACTGAAGAAATTTTTCCTAAAATCATGGTAATCCTTACCCTGTATACTGAAAGAACATTATGTCCAACCAAAAAAAAAATTGATAAAAAATAACGTCAAGACATATGCAGATAACTGGAAATGCAGACAAATAAGAACAAGAGTGCCTACATTCAAACTTCCTGATACCTCCTAAAAGCCATACAGATCAACAAGGAGAGCAAGTAAAAGTACCTATAACATATGCCTACAGCACAACCCAGAGACAGGGGAGACTGCAACATGTAAGCCAGGCAATAAAGAACCAAGACCTGGAAGAGATCTGGGCCACAGTCTAGAATGGTGCAGGAAGTCCCAGCAGGAGCTGCACAGAGAAACGGGGAGGCCAGGGGAGTCCATATGGTGTAGGAACCCAGATAACACCAATGAGGACTCATCACCCTCCTTCAGGAGAAGGCCCCACACCAAGTGGGAACTTCCAAGAACAAGTCTGAGACCTGACGGGTCATAGCTCTGACAGCAGCAAGGGCTGAAGGGAAGGGTTGGAAAGTACACAGAACAAGAGGCAAGCTGACCGTAAAGCACTGCTTCTGGGAAATGCAAAGGGAAGTGTCTAGAAAAGTAATAGACTTTGGGGGTAGCAGCTTATGGGGAAGGAAAGGAAGTTAAAACGTGATTAAGAGTCCTACTGAATCAAGATCCAACATCCCATAAGATCTCCTGCTAATGGGTGACACAGTAATATCCTCAATATTTAAACGTTAATGAGAAAAATTTTTTTAATCAAGAAAAAAAAAAGCAAGCACAAATAAGACAAGGGAAAAATACCATTAAAACAGGAGTTTAAAAGATGCTGAGAGAAATTTGTACAAATCAACTCACATAAATTTGAAAACCTATGTGATTAAATGGAAACTTTTCTAGGAAAATATGATTTACCCAAACTGACCCCAGTAGTGATAGAAAGTCTAAACAAACCAATTTCCATAGAAGACTTAGAGAAAACTGTTCGAAAACCTAATCCACAA
This sequence comes from Pan troglodytes, assembly GCF_028858775.2. Classification (NCBI taxonomy): domain Eukaryota; kingdom Metazoa; phylum Chordata; class Mammalia; order Primates; family Hominidae; genus Pan; species Pan troglodytes. The sequence continues at coordinate 47,584,686 of NC_086015.1, forward strand.
ACAAACATCAGAGCCAGATGGTTTCATATAGAAATTCTAACATACTTTTAAAACAGATTAGATTTTGACTACACATAGTAATAGAACAAAAAACAGAAAATCTTAAACTTCATCCAGAATTTGCATTGTTAATATTAAAATTAGCATGCCTTACAAGCTATTTTATGTAAATTGTAAAACAAAGCAAATTAGTAATTACGGTAATGTTATTAAGAATCAATATTTTCAATATGAGTAAAAAGATACAAATATAAACCAAAGAAATTAAGTAATAGCCTATACTGTTAAATTTGAATTGACTATATCAATATAAATTCATGATTTTCAAACATATATATCCTAGCCTTTTCCATTGAAATGGGAAAAAAGATGGCATAGCCTATATAAACAATATTTTAAGCACACAAAAAACAATTTCAACATAAAATATAACATCAACTACGATAACCTAGCACAAAATATGTCATTTATTTAAGTTTACTTAGTAAATATTTTACTTAGTATAAATTTACTTAGTAAAAAAAAAAAAAATCCTCAGATTAGAGTGCAAAGCAAAATCCGACTATATCCTGATATAAGAGATCCACGTAAAATGATACTGAAAGGGGCTGAAAGTAAAAGGCTGGGCAAAAACATTCTAACAGATGCAAACTAAAATAAGGCAAGAACCACAAGACAAGGCTGAATTCAGCAACAACAAAACATTAAGCAAGATGAGGAATAATATTTCATAATGATAAAAGGTGCAATAGACAATAAAAATCTATCCAAGATCTTTATGCAGCCAAAACATAGCTACAAAATTCATAAAACAAAGGTAAAAGAAAATACGAAGAACAAATTGGCAGGAACATAATGAAATTCTCATGGTTGTTATAGAGATCTAGAGCTATGATGGATCAAGAAAACAAAGTACAAGGGACACAAGAACTACATGACAAAATTAACAATGTATATGTAATATAAATTAACTGTCAAATACTACAAAAAAGAAATCTAAGTACTCATGTCATATGAATACTGATGCAAAAATAATGAAATATTAAATGGAAGTCAGCAGGAAAATAGATAATATAAGCAAGTATGGTTCACCATGGGAATAAATGAATGAGTTAATATTAGGAATTCTATTAACATCGGTTGCCATATTTATAATGTCAGGGGTAAAAAAAAAAATAGTCTTCACAGATGTCATTAATATAATGACATCTTAATAAAGATGTCATTATACACAAAAACTTCTTAATAAAGTAGAAGAAATGAATGTTTTCTAAACACAATAAAAATTACCTAGTCAAATGCCAACATCATGCTGAATGCTCAATATAACATGCATTCCTTTATGAACTGAAGCAATCGGCTGGGCGCAGTGGCTCACACCTGTAATCCCAGCACTTTGGGAGGCTGAGGCGGGTGGATCATCTGAGGTCAGGAGTTCAAGACCACCCTAGGCAACATGGTGAAACCTAAGACAGTAGAATTGCTTGAACCTAGGAGGCGGAGGTTGCAGTGAGCCAAGATCATGTCACTGCACTCCAGCCTGGGCAACAGAGCAAGACTCTGTCTCAAATAAATAAATAAATACATAAATTAATTGAAGCAATCACTATAGAGAGCAATTTGGCAGTATCTACTCTAAAAGATGCATATACCTTTGATCTAACAATTTCACTTCTGGGAATTTTCCTACTTTATTTTTAATGAAAACATTGAAGGAAAACAATTAGATGTTCATCAATATGAAGACATCTATATGATGGAATACTACATGGCCTAGAAAAGGAATGAGTTAGGCTTAATTTGGTATTCTACAATAATGATCAAAATATATTGTTAAATAAAAAAGCAAGGTCCAAAATGGTATGCACAATATACTCCCCATTTGTCTGAACATGTCTTCTCTTGAACAGAATTTCTCTAAGGGTATATAATAGGGAGGGAACAAAGGGATTTGGAACATGGGACAGGAAAGAGACAACTTATCATTGTCTAAATTTTTGTACTATTTGAATTTTCATCATATACATGTATTATTTTTTAAATTGACAGAAACTAATGGAAAATAAACACAAAAATTGTAAGATGCTTGGGAGAAGTATTTTCCTGCCATATGTTATACAAATTGAAAAGAATCATTTAGATGTCCACAGTACAGATGATAAACCCTGTTTTCATTGGAACTCTGAATACAGTTCACAGTAGGCTAGAATAAATACTACATCTTACTTAAAAATAAAGTAAAAATAATAATTTATCCTAAGAAAATACTCTAAAATGCAAGAAGGTCGAGAAAGATTAGAATTTGAAAAAGCTCTGTCAAAAGTAAGGCACAATTCTGAACACAAAAGAGTAAGTTAGGAAGGAAGTTAGAGAGTTAGGAAGCTAGAGAGGCAAATAAAAGAAAATCTCAGAAGGCCTTCTATTCCCCATCATGTCTAAGGAAATCAGGAAGACCAGAGAAGATACAGCATCACATAAGAAGAATTCTTGCCTAAAATTTTTCCAGTTTTCAGGAAAAACAGAGGATAGGGGAACAATGAGAAAACGATCTAAGAGACAAATGGCACGGTCTCTTCAGCAAGTTGATGCCATGAGGGAAAAAATGGAAAAGAGAAACTATTCTATATTAAAAGAGACAGACATAACCAAACAACATGGGTTAACCTAGACTGGATCTCAGTTTGAGCAAACAAGCTCTAAAATATATTTGGTGACAACTGGGAAAATGCGAATATGAACTGGTTCTTGGGCATCTGTCTGCCTGTGACAGATAGGACTAGCTGGATTTCCTAGGCCGACTAAGAATTCCTAAGCCTAGCTATGAAGGTGACCACACCCACCTTTAAACATGGGGCTTGTAACTCAGCTCACACCCAACCCATCAGTTAGTAAAGAGGGCTCACTAAAATACCAATTAGGCTAAAAGCAGGAGGTAAAGAAATAGTCAAATCATCTGTCACCTCAGAGCACAGGGGGAGGGACAATGATCAGGATATAAACCCAGGCATTTGAGCAGGGAGTGGCAACCCCCTTTGGGTCCCCTGCCATCATATGGTAGCTCTGTTTTCACTCTATTAAATCTTGCAACTGCACATTCTTCTGGTCCGTGTTTGCTCCAGCTCAAGCTGAGCTTTTGCTCACCATCCACCACTGCTGTTCGCCGCAGTTGCAGACCCACCATTGACTTCCATCCCTCCAGATCAGGCAGGGTGTCCGCTGCGCTTCTGATCCAGTGACGCACCCATTGCCACTCCCGACTGGGCTAGAAGCTCGCCATTGTTCCTGTGCAGCTAAGTGCCCAGGTTCATCCTAACGGAGCTGAACACTAGTTGCTGGGTTCCACGGTTCTCTTCCATGACTCACGGCTTATAATAGAGCTATAACACTCACTGCATGGCCCAAGGATCCATTCCTTGGAATCCGTGAGGCTCCCCAGGTCAGAGAACAAAAGACTTGCCCCCATCTTGGGAGCAGCCTGCCCCCATCCTGGGAGCTCTAAGAACAAAGATCCACCAGTAGCACCTGGATGAAGACTGGAAGGTGGTATTACACTATTAAAAGTAAACCATGAGAGGTTCCAAGATGGCCGAATAGGAAAAGCTCCAGTCTACAGCTCCCAGCATGAGCGGCACAGAAGAGAGGTGACTTCTGCATTTCCAACTGAGGTACCAGGTTCATCTCACTGGGGCTCATTGGACGGTGGGTGCAGGACAGTGGGTGCAGCGCACGGACTGTGAGCCGAAGCAGGGTGAGGAATCACCTCACCCAGGAAGCACAAGGGGTCGGGGAATTCCCTTTCCTAGCCAAGGGAAGCCGTGACAGATGGCACCTGGAAAATTGGGTCACTCCGACCCTAACACTGCACTTTTCCAATAGTCTTAGCAAACGGCACACCAGGAGATTATATCCTGCGCCTGGCTCAGAGGGTCCCACGCCCACGGAGCCTTGCTCACTGCTAGCACAGCAGTCTGAGATCGAACTGCAAGGCAGCAGCAAGGCCGGGGGAGGGGTGCCCACCATTGGTGAAGCTTGAGTAGGTAAACAAAGCAGCCTGGAAGCTCGAACTGGGTGGAGCCAACCACAGCTCAAGGAGGCCTGCCAGCTTCTGTAGACTCCACCTCTTGGGGCAGGGCATAGCTGAACAAAAGGCAGCAGAAACTTCTGCAGACTTAAACGTCCCTGTCTGACAGCTTTGAAGAGAGTAGTGGTTCTCCCAGCACGCAGCTGGAGATCTGAGAACGGACAGACTGCCTCCTCAAGTGGGTCCCTGACCACCAAGTAGCCTAACTGGGAGGCAACTCCCAGTCAGGGCCAACTGACACCTCGTATGGCTGGGTGCCCCTCTGAGACAAAGCTTCCAGAGGAACGATCAGCCTGCAACATTTGCCATTCTGCAATATTTGCAGTTCTGAAGCCTCCGCTGGTGGTACCCAGGCAAACAGGGTCTGGAGTGGACCTCCAGCAAACTCCAACAGACCTGCAGCTGAAGGTCCTCACTGTTAGAAGGAAAACTAACAAACAGAAAGGACATTCACACCAAAACCCCATCTGTACATCACCATGATCAAAGACCAAAGGTAGATAAAACCATAAAGATGGAGAGAAACCAGAGCAGAAAAGCTGAAAATTCTAAAAATCAGAGCACCTCTTCTCCTCCAAAGAAATGCAGTTCCTCGCCAGCAACGGAACAAAGCTGGACAGACAATGACTTTGAGTTGAGAGAAGAAGGCTTCAGAAGATCGGTAATAACGAACTTCTCCGAGCTAAAGGAGGATGTTGGAACCCATCGCAAACAAGCTAAAAACTTTCAAAAAAGATAGGACGAATGTCTAACTAGAATAAATAGCATAGAGAAGAGAAGACCTTAAATGACCTGATGGAGCTGAAAACCATGGCACAAGAATTACGTGATGCATGCACAAGCTTCAGTAGCTGATTCGATCAACTAGAAGAAAGGGTATCAGTGATTGAAGATCAAATGAATGAAATGAAGCAAGAAGAGAAGTTTAGAGAAAAAAGAGTAAAAAGAAAAGAACAAATCCTCCAAAACATATGGGACTATGTGCAAAGACCAAATCTACATCTGACTGCTGTACCTGAAAGTGACGGAGAGAATGGAAACAAGTTGGAAACACTCTTCAGGATATTATCCAGGAGAACTTCCCCAACCTAGCAAGGCAGGCCAACATTCAAATACAGGAAATACAGAGAACGCCACAAAGATACTCCTCAAGAAGAGCAACTCCAAGACGCATAATTGTTAGATTCACCAAAGTTGAAATGAAGGAAAAAATGTTAAGGGCAGACAGAGAGAAAGGACGGGTTACCCACAAAGGGAAGTCCATCAGACTAACAGCAGATCTCTCAGCAGAAACTCTACAAGCCAGAAGAGAGTGGGGGCCAATATTCAACATTCTTAAAGGAAAGAATTTTCAACCCAGAATTTCATATCCAGACAAACTAAGCTTCATAAGTGAAGGACAAATAAAATCCTTTACAGACGAGCAAATGCTGAAAGATTTTGTCACCACCAGGCCTGCCCTAAAGGGCTCCTGAAGGAAGCACTAAACATGGATTGGAACAACCGGTACCAGCCACTGCAAAAAACATGCCAAACTGTAAAGACCATCGAGGCTAGGAAGAAACTGCATCAACTAACGAGCAAAATAACCAGCTAACATCATAATGACAGGATCAAATTCACACATAACAATATTAACCTTAAATGTAAATGGACTAAATGCTCCAATTAAAAGACACAGACTGGCAAATTGGATAAAGAGTCGAGACCCATCAGTGTGCTGTATTCAGGAGACCCATCTCACATGCAGAGACACACATAGGCTCAAAATAAAGGGATGGAGGAGGATCTACCAAGCAAATGGAAAACAAAAACAAGCAGGGGTTGCAATCCTAGTCTCTGATAAAACAGACTTTAAACCAACAAAGATCAGAAGAGACGAAGAAGGCCATTACATAATGGTAAAGGGATCAATTCAACAAGAACAGCTAACTATCCTAAATATATATGCACCCAATACAGGAGCACCCAGATTCATAAAGCAAATCCTTAGAGACCAACAAAGAGACTTAGACTCCCACACAATAATAATGGGAGACTTTAATACCCCACTGTCAACATTAGACAGATCCATGAGACAGAAAGTTAACAAGGATATCCAGCAATTGAACTCAGCTCTCCACCAAGCGGACCTAATAGACATCTACAGAACTCTCCACCCCAAATCAACAGAATATACATTCTTCTCAGCACCACATCGCACTTATTCCAAAATTGACCACATAGTTGGAAGTAAAGTACTCCTCAGCAAATGTAAAAGAACAGAAATTATAAAAAACTGTCTCTCAGACCACAGTGCAATCAAACTAGAACTCAGATTAAGAAACTCACTCAGAACTGCTCAGCTACATAGAAACTGAACAACCTGCTCCTGAATGACTACTGGGTACATAATGAAATGAAGGCAGAAACAAAGGTGTTCTCTGAAACCAATGAGAATAAAGACACAACATACCAGAATCTCTGGGACACATTTAAAGCAGTGTGTAGAAGGAAATTTATAGCACTAAATGCCCACAAGAGAAAGCAGGAAAAGATCTAAAATTGACACCCTAACATCACAATTAAAAGAACTAGAGAAGCAAGAGCAAACACATGCAAAAGCTAGCAAAAGGCAAGAAATAACTAAGATCAGAGCAGAACTGAAGGAGATAGAGACACAAAAAACCCTTCAAAAAATCAATGAATCCAGGAGCTGGTTTTTTGAAAAGATCAACAAAATTGATAGACCGCTAGCAAGACTAATAAAGAAGAAAAGAGAGAAGAATCAAATAGACACAATAAAAAATGATAAAGGGGATATCACCACCGATCCCACAGAAATACAAATTACCATCAGAGAATACTATGAACAACTCTACGCAAATAAACTAGAAAATCTAGAAGAAATGGATAAATTCCTGGACACATACACCCTCCCAAGACTAAACCAGGAAGAAGGTGAATCCCTGAATAGACCAATAACAGACTCTGAAATTGAGGCAACAATTAAGAGACCACCAACCAAAAAAAGTCCAGGACCAGACAGATTCACAGCCGAATTCTACCAGAGGTACAAAGAGGAGCTGGTACCATTCCTTCTGAAACTATTCCAATCAATAGAAAAAGAGGGAATCCTCCCTAACTCATTTTATGAGGCCAGCATCATCCTGATATCAAAGCCTGGCAGAGACACAACAAAAAAAGAGAATTTTAGACCAATATCCCTGATGAACATAAATGCAAAAATCCTCAACAAAATAATGGCAAACTGAATCCAGCAGCACATCAAAAAGCTTATCCACCATGATCAAGTGGGCTTCATCCCTGGGATGCAAGGATGGTTCAACATGCCAATCAATAAACATAATCCATCATATAAACAGAACCAAAGACAAAAACCACATGATTATCTCAGTAGATGCAGAAAAGGCCTTCGAGAAAATTCAACAGCGCTTCATGCTAAAAACTCTCAATAAATTAGGTACTGATGGGATGTATCTCAAAATAATAAGAGCTATTTATGACAAACCCACAGCCAATATCATACTGAATGGGCAAAAACTGGAAGTATTCCCTTTGAAAACTGGCCCAAGAGAGGAATGCCCTCTCTCACTGCTCCCATTCAACATAGTGTTGGAAGTTCTGGCCAGGGCAATCAGGCAGGAGAAAGAAATAAAGGGTATTCAATTAGGAAAAGAGGAAGTCAAATTGTCCCTGTTTGTAGATAACATGACTGTATATTTAGAAAACCCCATCGTCTCAGCCAAAAATCTCCTTAAGCTGATAAGCAACTTCAGCAAAGTCTCAGGATACAATATCAATGTGCAAAAATCACAAGCATTCCTATACAGCAATAACAGAGAAACAGAGAGCCAAATCATGAGTGAACTCCCATTCACAGTTGCTTCAAAGAAAATAAAATACCTAGGAATACAACTTACAAGGGATGTGAAGGACCTCTTCAAGGAGAATTACAAACCACTGCTCAATGAAATAAAAGGGGACACAAACAAATAGAAGAACATTCCATGCTCATGGATAGGAAGAATCAATATCGTGAAAATAGCCATACTGCCCAAGGTAATTTATAGATTCAATGCCATCCCCATCAAGCTACCAATGACTTTCTTCACAGAATTGGAAAAAAATACTTTAAAGTTCATATGGAACCAAAAAAGAACCCGCATTGCCAAGACAATCCTAAGCCAAAAGAACAAAGCTGGAGGCATCACGCTACCTGACTTCAAACTATACTACAAAGCTACAGTAACCAAAACAGCATGGTACTGGTACCAAAACAGAGATATAGACCAATGGAACAGAACACAGCCCTCAGAAATAATGCCACACACCTACAACCATCTGATCTTTGACAAACCTGACAAAAACAAGAAATAGGGAAAGGATTCCCTATTTAATAAATGGTGCTGGGAAAACTGGCTAGCCATATATAGAAAGCTGAAACTGTACCCCTTCCTTACACCTTATACAAAAATTAATTCAAGATGGATTAAAGACTTAAATGTCAGACCGAAAACCATTAAAACCAAAAACCCTAGAAGAAAACCTAGGCAATACCATTCAGGACATAGGCATGGGCAAGGACTTCCTGTCTAAAACACCAAAAGCAATGGCAACAAAAGACAAAATTGACAAATGGGATCTAATTAAACTAAAGAGCTTCTGCACAGCAAAAGAAATTACCATCAGAGTGAACAGGCAACCCACAGAATGGGAGAAAATTTTTGCAATCTATCCATCTGACAAAGGGCTAATATCCAGAATCTACAAAGAACTTAAACAAATTTACAAGAAAAAATCAAACAACCCCATCAAAAAGTGGGCAAAGGATATGAACAGACATTTCCCAAAAGAAGACATTTATGCAGCCAACAGACACATGAAAAAATGCTCATCATCACTGGCCATCAGAGAAATGCAAATCAAAACCACAATGAGATACCATCTCACACCAGTTAGAATGGTGATCATTAAAAAGTCAGGAAACAACAGGTGCTGGAGAGGATGTGGAGAAATAGGAACACTTTTACACTGTTGGTGGGACTGTAAACTAGTTCAACCATTGTGGAAGACAGTGTGGTGATTCCTCAAGGATCTAGAACTGGAAATACCATTTGACCCCACCATCCCATTACTAGGTATATACCCGAAGGATTATAAATCATGCTGCTATAAAGACACATGCACACATATGTTTATTGTGGCACTATTCACAATAGCAAAGACTTGGAACCATCCCAAATGTCTATCAATGATAGACTGGATTAAGAAAATGTGGCACATATACACCATGGAATACTATGCAGCCATAAAAAATGATGAGTTCATGTCCTTTGTAGGGACATGGATGAAGCTGGAAACCATCATTCTCAGCAAACTATCACAAGGACAGAAAACCAAACACCGCATGTTCTCACTCATAGATGGGAGGTGAACAATGAGAACACATGGACACAGGAAGAGGAACATCACACACCGGGGCCTGTTGTGGGGTGGGGGCATGGGGGAGGGATAGCATTAGGAGATATACCTAATGTAAATGATGAGTTAATGGGTGCAGCACACCAACGTGGCACATGTATAGATATGTAACAAACCGGCACATTGTGCACATGTACCCTAGAACTTAAAGTATAATAATAATAAATAAATAATTTTTTAAAAGTAAACATGTGGTCCCAGCTACTGGGGAGGCTAAGGCGGGAGATTATTTGAGCCCAGGAGGTGGAGGCCGCAGTGAGCCATGTTCACACCACTGCACTCCATTCTGAGTGACAGAGCAAGATTGTCTCAAAAAAACAAACAAACAAAACAACAACAACAACAAAAAACAGACTAGGGGACACAGAAGCTTACATGTTTAAAGTGTCTTTTAGGCAGCAAAAATGTTCTGAAGCTTTGCCACTATCTGGGTTTGAAGCAAACTTGGAATTATGCATTGTAGTAAACTTTCATTCTGCAAACTAGTATCTTCATTAAAATGAAATCACACAAAACCAAAAAGTTGCAAAATTCTAATTTGCATACCCAGTGAGATCAGAGGAAATGGAAAGAGTGCTCCAGGAAAACACCATGTCTTCCCTTTTATATTCCTCCACAGATTTTCATGTACAATGTTAGGGCATAAAGTAAACTTTGCTCATTTTAATTGAGTAATATGTATATGTATACACACTGGATTTTAAGCTAACTGTATGGTATGAGACCTTGATAAATAAGTAGTCAACAATATAAAACAAACATATTGATTTAAAGATGCAATATACTGAGGTTCCAAAGGGAAAAGATATGTTCATAAAAATACAAGTTATTGTAAGTTTGTGTAAGTTCTTCTGTAAGAGGGAAAAAAGGCATCTATAATTTGCTATTTATGTCTATTAAGAAAAAGACTGGTTGACATAATGACTTACACAATGATTTTCCTGGATACAACTTTGCCTGAGGGTAGCCAGGGATCATTTTTTCACCCTTAGCTCTAAGATTTTCAAGTTCATGTTTGATAATGAATTGACATTCTGCCATTGTCAGGAAATCATCATTGTTATCTAAAATAAAACAGAAATTACCAGATTTTAGTAATAATCAAAATAAAAATATTCCAATTACCTGAGATTACAGAAATAATGGTATAAACAATAAGCAATTAACATAAGAAGTAATCAAAGTATGAAGCTGGTAAATTAAATAGAACATAAAGCTCCTTAGATATTTTATAAGAATAAAAAAATTCTGTTATGCCTTCACGTAATACAATTCTACAATAATCATTTTAATACTTATATTAGGAACATTCAAAAAGCACATAATTGATCTCATTTAGTACCAATGAGCAGAAAGCAGTATGTTCTTTTATTCTAATAATGCATTAAACTTATTAACGTATTATTATGTTAAACCAGGGATGGAATTGAAGAAGTTTGCCTATATGGCAAATTATCCTCCTTCAAACTCTCAAGCCCATTCCATTCCCTTCTGCAGTCAAACATCCCTTCTACTAATGAGAGAGAAGAAAGTCTTTTAAGAAAATGTTGTTGCTATTTGACAGGTGAAACCTCTTAAATAAGGTAAATTTCCTCTTGAACATTTATTCACTCAGGTATAAAAATCTAGAGTAAGTGAATCCAAAGAAGTCTAATCACATCTTCTAACTCTGAAAGCCCTGGCAGGGATCAGTTTGATTCTGAAGCCAAGCTCCCATCCTGTTATCATATCCACCCTGGCTTTCCCAGTTCTTTCCTGAAAATATTCTCTACTAGAACCTGCTTTGGGGCCAGTATAGAACCAATGACCCTATCACATTCAGCAGGAGCCAGAAAATTCAGGAAATGAGGTTTCTAAGGTACTGAACTACTACTGTATTTCTTATTATTATAAAATTTTTCTAATAAATATTCACATGTGATTATTTGTAGAAAATAATCTCTACTTATGAGATGCAACTTTTTATAGTTAATTTCTTTTTACATGATTGTTTTCTTGTAGAGTTAGAAAATATAATACTTGGCCAGGTGCGGTGGCTCACGCCTGTAATCTCAGCACTTTGGGAGGCCGAGGCAGGCAGATGACGAGGTCAGGAGATCGAAATCATCCTAGCTAACACGGTGAAACCCCGTCTGTATTAAAAATACAAAAAAAATTAGCCAGGTGTGGTGGCGGGCGCCTGTAGTCCCAGCTCCTTGGGAGGCTGAGGCAGGAGAATGGCGTGAACCCGAGAGGCGGAGCTTGCAGTGAGCCGAGATAGCACCACTGCACTCCAGCCTGGGCGACAGAGCGAGACTCCGTCTCAAAAAAAAAAAAAAGAAAAAAAAAAAAATACTTTTTTTGGTGTATTTTGTTAACTGAGAATTGATTGGTGACAATCATTCTGCTTTCAAAAAAAAGGATTTTTCTGTATCAAGCTACTGAATACTCAAATTATAAGAATTAGAATAGAATAATATAAGTAAGTTACATGTGTTCCTCTAATTTGTGTTCATCCAGGGGAGGCAAAGGATGGCAACAGGCCAAATCCAGCCTGCCACATGGTTTTGTAAATACAGTTTTATTGAACACAGCCTCGCCCATTCATTTACTTATGGTCTATGGCTGCTTTTTTGCTTCACAATGGCAGTGTTGAGTAATTGCAGCAGAGACCACACGGACTGCAAAACCTAAAATATTTACTATTTGACCCTTTACTGAAAAAAGTTTGCTGACCCCTGATCATAAACTTCTTTTTGATAAATGGATTCTAACAGAGACAAAGAACTTAGGGCTTACCATCAAAACCTTTGAAGTTCTGTCTGGTTCTGTATGTGAAGGCTCTCATGGTGTTATCATTGCACTCTTTTACCAATCCCACTGCTTCTGCCCCCAGTAACATTCTAATCTTGGAGGCACCAACAAGATATAAGTTCTGATTTTCTAGTGTTTCTTGTTCATATTTATTTAACAATGGTCTAAACAACAACTGGGCACCTTCAAAAACAAAAGATAAGCACAATCTTAGACAAACATAAAAGTTTCAAAAATAAAAACTTTCTAAATAAATATAATGTTTCTAGTCTGGTAGAAGGAAAAGAAATTATATTAGCAATTTAAATCCATCTTCCAAGTAAATAACATAAGTACATTAGGGATGGCAGTTCTTTATAGTTTTTCAATAAATGGAAAAACTGAAAAATGTACCACTAAGTAGCCTGCCACTTATTCAAATGAGAAGTAGATGAGACGAGAATTCAATATTTCTGAGCTCTAGGTATAAAAGTGCAACAAATAAAAATATAGAACAAAGATTGCAGTTTAATATAAATAGACGAAAATTTAAGAAAATTAATTTGGAACAAAATGTTTCAGTAAAAAGAAAAACCAAAAATGTAATACAATTACACTGGACTATAACAGATTTTGTGAATGTTAAATACTAAATAATAAAAAGCAATATAACTTTTCAGTGATTTTTCCCATAAATTTCTATGTTCTATTTGGTTTAACAATTTTCTGAAATAAGTTACCAAACATAAAGAGATATCATGATTTGATAACGTACATATAATTATTACTTAAAAGATTATAAAGAAAAAAGATTATTTCTACCTACATCAATTTTTGTTTGTTTGTTTTTGAGACAGGGTCTCACTCTATTGCCCAGGTTGGAGTACGGTGGCACGATCTTGGCTCACTGCAACCTCCACCTGCCAGGTTCAGGAGATCCTCCCACCTTTGCCTCTCGAGTAGCTGGGACTACAGGTGTGTGCCACTACACCAAGCTATTTTTTGTAGAGGCAGGGTTTCACCATGTTGCCCAGGCTGGTCTTGAACTCCTGAGCTCAAAAGATTCACCCGCTTTGGCCTCCCAAGTGCTGGGATTACAGGCATGAGCCACAGCGCCCAGCCTCAAACTTTTAAAGGTACACTTATTTCTTTACTATTTACCCTCTAGAGATGGTTGACAGGAATTACGAAAATATTAATCAGATGATAACAGGATCATGAGCAGAATTTATATTTCTTTTATCAAATGGATTAATATATTAAGACACTATCATCTAGGTAATTTATAGTAAAGCTATTAAAGACTTTAGTAAAAGGTATATTCAATTTACAGAAAATACCAATGGCTCTTAAATATAAGATCCTTAACCTCACTCATATTAAGACAAATGTAAAAACTATACCAATATGCTGTTTCTCACTTCTCACACTGCAAAGATGGAAAGTTTGGTAATAGGTTGGTGAGCATGGTAGCCGTGAAGGTACCCCACTCCACCAGCTCTCCCTTCAAGACAATCTGCTTTGAAGAACAGGGTTGACTGCCAGGCTCCTGGTGCCACACCTTAAGATCCTTCCCCCAGCTGCTTCCAGCCATCAGCTGGGCACGGAGGGGACACCTGAAACAAGGCCATTCCTGCACAACGTTAAGTTTCCTTTAAAGGGCAACTTTAAGCCTGGCTGTTAGTTTCTCCGAACTGGGCTGTGGTCTGAGGCTCTTCCTACTCAATTCTCCTTCCTTTCCTCTCTCCTTTCCCAAGTGTCAAATTGACAAAGTCTGAAGGCTCTCTAGACCCACTCTTGCCCCCTCCTCCTTCTTTCCACAAATATTTCTCTCAATAAACTTTTTGTTCATCAAATCCCATCTCTTGTTTGGAAGACCCAAATAGGCACAGTGAGTGTGTGGGGAAAGGCATCCCAGCCATTTTTAGTGGAATAGAAACTGGCATAACCTTTTTTTATTAATTAATTAATTTATTTATTTTGAGACAGTGTCTCGCTCTGTCGCCCAGGCTAGAGTGCAATGGTGCAATATTGGCTCACTGCAACCTCCACCTCTGGGCTCAAGTGATTCTCCCGCTTCCGTCTCCCAAATAACTGAGATTACAGGCACACACAACCACATCCAGCTAATTTTTATATTTTTAGTAGAGATGGGGTTTCACTGTGTTAGCCAGGCTGGTCTCGAACCCCTGACCTCAAGTGATCCGCCCGCCTTGGCCTCCCAAAGTGCTGGGATTACAGGCATAAGCCACTATGCCTGGCCTGGTATAACCTTTATGAAGAACTATTTGTCAACATTTTGTTTTGAAAAAGAGCATTTTTCTCAGATGTTTGGTGATCTTTCATTACATGTTCATGTTTACGAAAGAGGCTCTGTGAGGCTAAATGGAACTTCTGAGGGCTTATATGGAGCTCATCAAGGATGGCCTTTAATGTAAGGTCTTCCTCCCCTCCATTAACCTTTCCCTTTCAAATTGTTCAGATGACTCCTTTGTTATTTGTTTTCATGTCATCAAATAACATGCTTATAGAGCTATTTCTTGATTTTTCAGTTTTAAGCATTGAAGATGAGGATTTTTAGCTCCCTTTCTTTCTTCACCATTTCCATTCATCATTCCCATCACCTATTCTCACAGTATGGTTAAGTCATCCTTTGGTTTCAAGTCAGTAGGTGATTATGACTACATATGTTATTTAGAGCTAAGCCTTACAGTATGCTATGATTTTCCTTTGTCACACTTTCCATTTTCCCAAAAGTTGCTGTCTTGTTTTATCATTTGCATAGTTTATTATGTACCTATCTATAATACAAACCCCCAAGTTCTCTGCCAACTGTCTCTCTCCTTGATCCACTGACATAAAAGATAACCTATCAACATCATCTTCTTGGAGAACTCTTTCTTCACTCTGCCCTCACACCTCACTTTTCTTTGTTCTCTTTCTAGAACTCCTTTTATTCAGATGTGTACCTCATGAACTAGTCCTTTAATTTTCTTATTATTTGTTCTCATATTTTCCAGTTCTTTACCTTTTTGCTCTTCTTTCTTGGAGGCTTGTCTCAACATTATCTTCTAATAATTTTACTGAGTTTTTACATTTTAACTTCATATTTTCACTTTTTAAGAGCTGCTTTTTTCCTAAAGGATTTTTATAATATCCTATTCTTGATTTATAGATGTTATACCTTTTCGTAACTCTGAGTGCTGAGATGTTTATTATCTTTTGGTTTTCTTCTTCTGAATAGTCTGTTGCTTTTATCTGTTTAGTTTTAGATTTCTCTTTCATGTTAGGAATTGTTCTCAGATGTTTGGTGATCTTTTATTACATGTTCACGTTTAAGAAAGGGGCTGTATGAGTCTAAACAGAAGTTCTGAGGGCTTAGATGGAGCTCATCAAGGATGGCCTTTAATGTAAGGCAGTCTTGTCAAATAATTTTCCGTTAGCAACCCCCTGATTTCTGCACCTTTCGTTATTTTGTCTTAAGCTGGTCAGGTTCTCCAAAGAAAGATTGTCCAATCTGCTTCCTACAAGGTGTGAATCTTGCTGTTAATATTTTGGAAACTGAATTAGGTATGTGAGTGGTGGAGTAGGGGAAAGGGGAATGGTATTCAGTATCTTATTTTCAGTACAGAATCTGTGCCTTCAACTGTGCATAGATTTCTATGCCAAAAACCATGCATCTGACCATCTCCAGAGAATAAACCTCAAGTCTTCTGCTGGGGTTGTAGAATATGGAAGAGATTCAAGGATCTATTTATTTTTATTTTAATTGGCATATAATAATTGTATATATTCATGGAGTACATACTAGTGCTTCAATACCTATAATGTAGTGTGCTCAGATCAGGGTAGTTAGCATACCCATCATCTCAAACATTTATCATTTCTTTGTGTTGGGAACATTCAATATCCTCCTTCTAGCTATTTGAAACTCTGTATCATTTCTTATATGGATCTCAAACACTTATCTTTTCTTCTTGGTCCTACTTTTATCCCCACCTCCATAGATCCAGTGTCCCTAATTCCTGAGTCATTGTGGGTATTGTGCAGAGTAAACCAAATTGCATCTCAACTTCCTTCCCTGTCAGCTTAACTTTTGGCTTTCTCAAATCTGACAAGTCAATAACTATTCAGCCGCCTGCTTCCTAGCTTCCAATTTTTGCTGCTCTTGTATCTTCTTTTTTTTTTTTTTGGTCCATGTGACTTCGGTCTTTTATATATTTTTTAACCATTTTATTATTATTGTCAATTTAACAGGAGGTTGGAAGATAATCAAAGTAAACATGAGTATAAATCTACTCCCTTCACCTGGAAGATGCAGAACACTTTTTTGGAAAGATTTTTTATGATCGCCCAAAAAGTGTGGAAAGATGCCCATCCCTTCCCTGTGTGTCCCTGAAGGCACACAATCAGCAAAAAGATGGCTGGGAATACACTGGAATCTTTCACACTGAAACACTACATAGTTCCTAAATCACAAAAATTTTAAAGAACAGACTTAAGTTCAGTGAAATGCTCACATTTCAGCAAGCAAATACTCCTGCTTTTAAGTTTCCTTCTGGTTCAACTGTTTGAAAAAAATTTTAATTCCACTTTGATTCCAATTTTATTCTTAAGAAATAACTTCAGTTTATAGTAACAGTTTTTTTTTAAAGAGTCTAAGTCTAGTCCGGTGTTCAGAGACTTTGTGCAGACTAAGGTGTTGTTTTGTATAGTTTACAAAATACTTGCTCATGTAAAACACTAAAACACCCGCTGCTTTCTCACCCAGACTGGGAACCCGTGTCACCTGTCAAGAGAAAGCTAAACCTTGGCATCTTAAGTCATTCCTTGCCACTGAAGAAAGTACTGCCATAGTGTCATCTAACCCTTTCCTTTACTTTTACAGTAAGTATACACGATTCATTTGTTCATGCCATGCACTGCTTTGTGACAGCTCTTCCATGTACTTTTCTTTATTTTGAATTTCTTTCTACTCTGATGGTAACATCTTTGCAGGAAGAGACCATATTTATCTCTCCCTTAGCACCATAACTGGCACATAAAGAGCATACAATAGATATTTGTCCATTCATTTGACAAATATTTTTTAAGCACCTACTATGCACCAAACAGTGTGGCAGGCATACTATTTAGAGCTGTGAAGAAAACCACTCATGCTGCTTTCAGTTTAATGGGAACTTAAAGCCTCCTGTTGATTTAGGACCGCCTTTCAAGTCCCGGATAGATAATAAAAGGCAAAAAATTTAACATTAGTAAATAAAATATATCAATGAAAATTATAAAACACATTTGCAAATACATTTTTAGTGACTGAGCATACAGTGTGGGAGGCTGAGCATACAGTGTGGGAGGCCAGACTAAGTCTGAGCAGTGACTATTTTACTCACCTCCATCTTTTTTTTTAGCTATAATTCTGTTTTTCAGCCATTCTTTGGTTTCTTCTTTGACATCCTGAGCAAGTTCTATGACCACCAAAGGTGTAAAAGAACTCTCAGAAGTATCCAAAGCTGATAAGGTCACTTTCATCTTTGACAAATCTGCGGAAAATTAAAATAAAGAGTGAAAATGGGTTGTTATTATGGCAAAGAGAAATATGCTATAGACGTCATTTTCTCCCAATTATACCTAATTCTGGCTTCCAAGATAAAAGCAAATTTCTCGTGATTCAGATGGGTTATATGACAGACTCAACCAATGGTTCAAAGTACATGTGTGAGCCAAGCTTTGGAAAGAACGCCATCCTTTTCTATAAGCAGCTCAGAATGCAGCAGAATAGACATTTGTGTAAATGAAGGATAATGATGTAAAATGTGCTCTCACACAAGCGGAATAAGAAAGTATTTTCAAAGAATGTGACATCTGAACAGGATTCAGAGGAATGAGTAGCAGTTTGCCAGATACACAATGAGAGGTATCCTAAGTAGACAAAATTATATTTCCCTAGAAAATAATGATGAAAAAACAGCCAAGAGGCTTAGAGAAATACAAATGTTTAGGTATGGTGGGAAGATTAACTTTGTGTAGGAGGAAAGAAGGGTGGGAATGAGCTGGTATCCAACTAGGGTCCCAGATTACAAAGGAAATGGGCTTTGTCTAACATACAATGGGAGTCACCAATTCATTATGAGCAGAGAACTGATGTAGTCGGTAGGGAGCTATTACAGATCACAAAGAGTCAGCCTAGAGTGTGGGAGGCCAGTTAGGGGACCATTAAAGTAGTCTAGAAAAAGCTGATACTGGTCTGAACAATGACGAAGAGGAAAGGATAGCTCGGGGTTAAATCTATAGAAGCAGACAACTGGACTGAATATAACTACTAAAAAAAAAAAGACAGAAAAAGAAAAATGTTAGTGGGTAATGGGTAGTCAAGGTGTAATTATACGGAACTCTCTACAGTACCCATCTCAGCTAGGCAGAACCACTACTATACATTTCCTCCAAAACTACACATCCTCAAAGTGACACATTAACTATGAACACAAGCCAAGACTTCCACTTCCAGGACAGCAGATTAAAGGGTTCAAACTCTTCTGCTGAAGACAACTAGACAATATACACCCTCACATACATATATATGTGCATATATATGTGACGTCAGAAGTGGAAAATTCCACACGTAAGTACTTAGCACAAAGTTGATCTCACGCACAAAATTATTTAAAATATTATATAAAATTACTTTTAGGCTATGTGTACAAAGTGCATTTGAAACATAAATTTCATGTTTAGCCTTGGGTCCCATTCCCAAGAGATCTCATTAAATAAATGCAAATATTCCAAAATGTGAAAAAATCCAAAATCTGAAACACTATTGGTCCCAGCATTTTGGATAAAGAATATGTGACCTGTATTTTTAAAAATTTGTGAATAACAAAAAGCCAACTAAGCTGGGCATGGTGGCTTACACCTGTAATCCCAGCTATTTTGGAGACTGAGCCTGGAGGATCACTTGAGCCCAGGAGTTCAAGACCAGCCTGGGCAACATAGCAAGACCCTGTCTAAAAAAAAAAACAAAAAACAAAAAAACAAAAACCAAGGCAGTGGGAAATAATGGAGTCCAGAAAGCTAAGCACTTGCAACCAGTTTCTCTGGGGCCTCTGCTGAGAGGGTGAGACACTAAGCAGGGCTTCTGTTGGCCATGGGAGGCTAGGGGACAAAACGTGTAATTAGTAGAGAACCCACCAAGGAAGACAGTCAGATAAAATCCCCACTTTGAACTGGGATCTGAAAAGGCTACATTCTAAACATAATAGTGAAGGAGAATTAGATCACCCCGATAGGAACTAAATTCTAGGTTTGCATCATCTTAATCAGGAGAAAAGTTACTACGTATGAAAATGAAAAATAGTAACAAGCAATAGAAACAAACACATAATAGATCCAAATAATGTAAGTGAAAGGACTTTAAAATAATGATCATATATTCAAAGAACTAAAAGACAAGACTGATAATTTTGGCAAAGAACTGAAAATTATTTTTAATGGAAATTCTAGAATTTAAAAATATGAGTCAAAATTAAGAACCCAAGGAAGGCTTTATAGAAAATCAGACAAAGCTAAAGATAAAAACCAATGAATGATAATACAGGCACAAAGAAAATATCTACAATTGAGCCCTGAGGACAAAAAACGAAGAAAACACGTAAAAAGAGTAAAAGACAAGGAACTACAAGGAACTAAAAGGGGGAGGTATTAGAGTACAAACAATATCTGAAGAGACTGACCAAGAATTTCCCAAAGCTGACAAAATATACCAAGGCACAGATTTAAGAATCTCTATATACCTCCATCAAGATAAATAAAAAGAAAAAGCACAGTAAAACATCAGAAAAGACAAGAGAGAGAAAATTCTTAAAGCAGAAAAATAAAGACAAAGTACCTTGAAGGGCAATAATTAGACTGAAAGAGTATCTTCAGTGTCCCAAGAGAATATTATGGCTACTCCAAAATTATGTACTTGGTCAAAATATGCCTCAAGAATAAAAGACAAATAAAGCCATTTTCAAACATACAAAAATTGACCCTGAGACAGGGTCTCACTCTTTTGCCCAGGCTGGAGTACAGTAGCATGTGCCACCATTCCCAGCTAATTTTTGTATTTTTTGTAGAGACAGGGTTTTGCCATGTTGCCCAGGCTCATCTCGAACTCTTGGTGATCCTTTAGCCTTGGCCTCCCCAAATTGCTGGGACTTCAGCTTCAGGTATAAGCCACTGCACATGGCCTTTGTTTTGTTTTGTTTTGTTTTTAGACAGGGTCTTGCTCTGTCACCCAGGCTAGTCTGGAGTACAGCGGTGTGATCGTGGCTCACTGCAGCCTCAAACTCTGGGGCCCAAGCAATCCTCCCACTTCAACCTTCCAAGTAGCTGGGACCACAGGTGCATGCCATGACACCCAGCTAATTTTTTCATTTTTGTAGAGATGGGGTCTCCCTGTGTTGTCCAGGCTGGTCTCAAACTACTGAGCTCAAGCAGTTCTCCCTCCTCAGCTTCCCAAAGTGCTGGGATTGCAGGTGTGAGCCATGTGCCTGGCCAAGAGTGTTAAGACAGAAGGAAATGATTGCAAACGATCTGGCATCTGGAACATAGCAATCTTATATTTAGTGAACAGACAGCTTTTGTAATATAGGAACTCCCCTACCGCCTTTTAAATTTAATTTCCTCTTTACTAAATTTCTCTTTTGTTGAATTTTTCACTACATATAAGACACTGTATTGGTACCTAAATACACAATTCTATGTAATCTTCCTAAAGTCCTATAATTTATACTTTAAAAACCAAGAGGAAAATTGAATGAAGAAGTTACTTTGTTAAGCTCATAGTAAGCAAGAAGTTCGTTTCCCATGATACACAGCTTAAAACTAGAGAAAATAGAGTCATTAGAGATATCCAAATTCTGTATGTTTTTTCCTACTAAATGAAATCTTCATTTTGAATTATCTACCATACAACTCTGTTGAAGATGAGCTAAACAGTTCAAGATAAAATGACAAAGTGAAACCATATTACAGAATCTTCTGACCTAAAGCAAAATTAAATGTATAAAACAAGTAAAACAGTGCCCAAATATTAATAACAAAAAATAGCAGCCAAAAAGTAAACCTCAAGCCAAAATCATGACCAAGTGAAGACAACACCAACAATGAACTGATAACAAAGGATCCTTCTAACAATTTGGAGAATTCCAACCATTTACGGTCATACATCACTTAATGACAAAGACAGTTCTGAGAAATGGGCAGTTTCACTGTTGTGGAAACATCATAGAGTGTACTCATACAAACCTAGATGGCATAACCTATTACATACCTAGGCTATACAGTATAGGTATGTATAGGTTTGTAGCCTTATTACTCCAAGGCTACAAACCTATACAGCATGTTACTGCACTGAATCCTGTAGGCAATTGTAACACAATAATATGTATTTGTATATCTAAACATAGAAAAAGTACAGTGAAAATACAGTATAAAAGATTTAAAAATGAATACACCTGTATAGGGTATTTACCATGAATGGAGCTTGCAGGACTGGAAGTTGCTCTGGGTGAGTCAGTGAGTGAGTGGTTAGTGAATGTGAAGGCCTAAGACATTATTGTATACTACTGTAGACTTTATAAAACACTGTACATTTAGGCTATACTAAATATATTTTAAAAAGTTTTCTTCACTTTATAAACTTTTTGATTTTTTTGACTTCTGTAATAACACTTACAGTAAGATACAAACACATTGTACAGCTGTACAAAAATATTTTATTTATATATTTATTCTAGAAGCCATTTTCTATTTAAATTTTTTAAATTTTTTAAACTTTTTTTTAAAAACTAAGACACAAATACATTAACCTAGATCTACACAGGGTCAGGATCATCAATATCACTGTCTTCCACCTCCACGTCTTGTCTCACAGAAAGGTCTTCAGAGGCAGTAACACACATGGAGCTGTCATCTCCTATAACAATGCCTTCTTCTGGAATACCTCCTGACGGACCTGCCTGAGGCTGTTTTATGGTTAACTTTTTTTTCAATATAAGGAGGAGTACACTCTAAAATAATGATTAAGAGTATAGTATAGTAAATACATAAACCAGTAAAAGTGGGTTCATTACCATTGTCAGGTATTATGTACTATACATAATTATATGTGCTACTTTTATGCAACTGGCAGCGCAGTAGGTTTGTTTACACCGGCATCACCACAAACACATGAATACTGTGTTACACTACGATGTCAGCAGGTGACACGAATTTCTCAGCTCTGTTATAATTTTATGGAACCATCATATATGCAGTCTGTTGTTGACCAAAATGTCATTATCCAATACATGACTGTACATGCATGTGTCTGCAAATTAATCTTTATCACACTGTCAGGCACAGAAAAACAGCTAGATATTTTAGTAGATTGCTGAATTAGACTTCAATGAACTCTAGAAGTATACCAATTTTATTTTATGAATACTAAATATCAGTAATCCTCAATAATTTATTTAATGGGCAATTAATAAGTAGTCCTTTCCAATCTGTAAAAATGAAAGCCTATGAAATTGTATCCTATTGACTGAAATGAACCCCAAAAGAAACTGCATTTTTAGGATAACTTCAGGAGAATATCAAGAGAATCTTCAAGACCTTGTCTAAGGTTTCTTATCTAGTTCTCTACCCAATCCTTTTTCCTTGGTTCCTGTGGCAGAGATTTGAGCTATCCTCTGAAATCCACTCTCCCTTTCTTTGTCTAAGTACATGGCTAGGCTACATTTTCCACACAGTTGGAGTTAGGTGAGCATGAGACTAAATTCTAGACAATAGTATGTGAGCAGAAGTACTCACAACTCCAGATCAAGGCTTTTAAGGGAGTGCTTCTATCTCTCCTCAATGTTTTATTTCCCTTTCCATGGGCCACTGAGATACTGGGGAGATACAAGACAGGGAAGTATGGCTTCCTAAATCAGAAGGGAGTTGAGCCACCTACCAATCCAGAATACCTGCCTTGAACAGTTACATGAGTGAGAAATCTATTATGTTTGAGCCTATTACATATGTCAGGATTTAAACAATACAGCAGTCTAGCTTACTCTGATTAATAGTATACAATCCCTCTGTCTTGTTTTGTTCTAGTGATTTGGACTTTGGTTAATTATGTCTAACTATTAGAATTGGTTAAGAGCTTGATCTCTGGAGACAGACAGACATAAATTCAAATTCAATTCATGACCTCTCAGTTATGTGACCTTATGCAATTTATTTATCCTCTTCTGTAAAGTGGGATTAATAAAAGTACATGCCACACTGAATGGTGTGAAAGGAAATGAGAGACATGTACAGCACAGTGCTTGCCACATAGCAAGCATGCAACAAATGGTAACCTTTTTATTACTGGCTACTAGTATAAATAGAATATTAAAACTCTGGAATTAAACTCTCTTCAGAGAAATTCTAGTCAACTCTGATCAAGTTTCCAGCTCTAACCAGCAAGAACAAATATGATAAGGCTGACAGTAAAATAAGTAGCCATAGGGTAGAGGTAGTCTACCTAGTGTGTCAAAGATATTCTTATTGGAATAGCCCAAACTTGCTGTTAAAAAATATTAATAACACTTTCAGATGCACAAAAAACAAAACACTTCCATTTAAATTCAAAGTTATCATAGACTCTTTCCTTGGTTTCCAGAATGCTTTCTTACCTTGATTCTCTCCCTACCTCTAGAATCTCCTTTTCCTTCTGGCTTCCCCACCACTATCTGCAAAAATATGCCCAAATCATTCCTCCTTTAAGTGCAGTGGAATAAAGAAAATTAAATATTTTATATATATATATATATATATATATATGCCCAAGAAACAATCTCAAGACTTTTGCCTTCTTTCTGTATTATTTCTCCCTCTAAACCCTCTTTCTTTCTCTTAAATTCAAACTCTAACCTGTGTTGCTGTCTTTGCAATCTGTCTCTAGTTTTGTCTTCTAAGCTGAGCTCCCTCAGGAGTTTCCAACACTGTTATCTCACTAAAACTTGTCTCAATAAAACCAAAACTAAACATACACTTCTCCCCAGCCTCAGCTTCCTTCCCAGTTTCCCTGCCTTTCTCAGGGATACCACCTTCAGCTCTGTTACCAAGCTTGCAAAATAGTGGAGCCAAGCTGGAGACATACAAATGGAGTCAGTCACTTAAGGCTTAAAGGCCTTGCTCTAAAGTGTTTTTCAGGTGACCCTATCTAACCCAGTGATTCTCAACCAGGGCAATTTTCAGACTTTGGACTTACTTATTCTAACTGTGCACTTCATACAAGCTTTAATGACTCCAAAGTATAAAGGTAAATCAAACTCAAGGGAACAATCACAAAGGAGTGGCCAACACTGCATAACATCTTTCTTTTCTTCAGTAGAAATCATAATCTTGCAGCAATCTGATTAAACAGATTCAGGATATCTGGCTTGAACCATTCAACTTTTTTTTTCCTCTAACAGAGCTTAGGTTTTGTCAGGGGCAAAAAAGGCCTTCTAAGTGAATGTTGGATTAAAATTATACTCCCGGCTGGGCACGGTGGCTCACGCCTATAATCCCAACACTTTGGGAGGCAGAGGTGGGTAGATCACCTGAGGTCAGGAGTTCGAGACCAGCCTGGCCAACATGGTGGAACCTTGTCTCTACTAAAAATACAAAAATTAGCCAGGCGTGGTGGCACACGCCTGTAATCCCAGCTACTCGGGAGGCTGAAGCAAGAGAATTGCTTGAACCTGGGAGGTGGAGGTTGCAGTGAGCCAAGGTCACACCACTGCACTCCAGCCTGGGTGACAGACAAAGCAAGACTCTGTCTCAAAAAAAAAAAAAAAAAATCAAGTTATACTCCAAATGTATCAGGAATGCTATTGAAAGATACCAGCCAAATCAATATTCAACATGCTAGGTTCAATGAAGGAAATCAGATCAAGACAAAATCTAGTGGTCACCTCCAAATAGCTAATAATGCAGTCAGAACACTTAATGCATAAAAATTTTGGACCAGGCAATGGGGGACACATGTTCTACAAAAGGAACAATGTGTAAAATCAGTGAAGCAAGAATAAAGACAGCATGGGAAAAGAACAATAAGAAGACTGGCCTGACCAGAGCAGAGGGGCTACATTTTATTAGATGCAGCCATTTAAGGATAACAAATGCTATAGTTTACATCTGATCCAATGGCCAGTACGTTCTTGTAGGTTTCTGAGCAGAGGATTTTGTGTCAGAGTAATACAAATCTCAGTAAGTAAATCTATTGGGCGAGAATATGGGTACACTTTGTGGTATTCTTTTAACTCTCCTGACTGAAATTTTTCATAATAAAATGCTGGTGGGGGCGAATATTAACCTACTAGTAGAATACAGAGGCTGAGTTCATCACCTTCAAAATGGAAATATCAAATACAATAAACACTTATCATGTGCTTACTATGAGCCAGGCCATGAGAGTCAAAAGGTACAAAGGTAAATAAAGTCTACACCTTGCTTTTGAGGAGCCCTTAGTCTAGTAGCAGAAGCAAGCATGCATCAAATTATTCTAACACATGGGCTAAGTACAGTAGCAGGAACCCAAAAAGTAGGTGTAGCCTCAGGAGAGGGCACTGTCTGGGAAGGGATGATGGGAGCCAAACAGCGTTCAACTTAGACTAGATACACAGAAAACCCCAAGGTTTCCAATCTTGGATATGGGAAGAATAACTATGCGTGAAAAAATAGCAAAGTTGGAAAGAATGTCTAGTTTAAGGGAACAATAAAGTGTTCCGCAGAGTATCTGGGGACACGCATCAAAGGTCAACGTTTTTGAACATTTATGCATTGTTCAATGTGAGTAATAAAAGGACAACCTTATTCATAATAACCAGATCATAAAACAATTTTGCTGAGACACTAAAAGCAGGTTTCCATTCTAAACATGTATATGAGCACTATCTACAAACTCATATATTATTTGCTCACTGATTATTCTCATTTGAGATACTTTATGCCTTTCATTATGCAAGGCACAACCTTAACAATATTTGCAATATGACAGACAAATTTCACTATCCCTGATATACAAAGAGTCCTTACAAATCAACAACAGAAAATAAAAAAAACATAAAAATACAACTCATAAAAGAAATATGCCAAGACACATTTGAAAAGATGTCCAGAGTCACCAATTTTAAAAATGCAAAGTAACAATAAGATACTTTTCCCTTTTCAAATCAGCTGAAGCTAAAAAATGGAAAGAACCCAGTTTGGGGATAGGTGTAGAAAATCTACCATTTTCACGCATTGCTGACAGATGTCATAATTTGATATCACATTTCCAGAAAGCAGAGAGGCAGCAAGAAAAATAATATTAAACGTTCATACTCTTCAACATAACAATGCTATTTCTAAGAATTTATCCCAAATTCTTAGAAGAAAACTAAACTATATATATATATATATATAGGTTCATTACAGTTTTTTATGGAAATTATCTCAAAAAGATAATTA
Organism: Pan troglodytes; assembly: GCF_028858775.2. Taxonomy (NCBI): domain Eukaryota; kingdom Metazoa; phylum Chordata; class Mammalia; order Primates; family Hominidae; genus Pan; species Pan troglodytes. The sequence goes on from NC_086015.1 coordinate 47,611,513, forward strand.
AGCCAAATATGCATGTAAAAGTTCATTACAGATTTTTATTTATGCATTTATGGCAAAAAACAACTTAATATTTCAATGTCCATCAACAAGAAATTGGCTAAAGTCTGGTACAAGAATACAATAGAACCATTAATACTGAGATACAGACCCAACTATATTTATTAACATGGAGAGATTTCCTAACACATTGTAAGGTAAAAAATGTAAAGTATGATCATATAAATATATATAATAAATACACAGTAATATCAAAATAACACCAGCTATCATTTGCTAATGATTTACCACATGCAAATGTACACTGTAGCCCAGTGTACATTTTTATGTGAATTAATCCTCACCCCTTGAAGAAGAAACTTTAATGCTACCATTTTACCAAAGAGAAAACTTAGGTGAAAGAGATTAAATAGACTGTCTAATATCTTGCAGTAGCAAACAGGGGAGCTGGGACTCACAACCAGACAGCCTGACACCAAAGTCCACATCCTGAAGCATGTGTATATGCACACATCAAGCTATTGTGTGTGTGTGTGTGTCTGTTTACGTGAATAAAAGCTGCATCAATGGCTACTCAGATATATTTCTCCAAGTTGTTCTTCCTAGGTAGTAGCATTTGGGATAATTTTTATTTTATTATTTACTTTTTTAAATTTGATTTTTAATGAGTGGGTATTTTTTATAATCAGAAAAAAAGTGGCTCTATATTTGTAAAATAGTATAGAAGCCTCACATTTTCAACAGCAAATGTAAAATACACACTTCAGTTAAATCCAAATTTCATATATATATGTGTATATATTTTTTGTTTTTTGTTTTTTTTTTCTTGAGACGGAGTCTCATTCTGCTGCCCAGGCTAGAGTGCAGTGGCGCAATCTCGGCTCACTGCAACCTCCGCCTCCTGGGTTCAAGCGATTCTCCTGCCTCAGCCTCCCGAGTAGCTGGGACTACAGGGGCATGCCACCACGCCCAGCTAAGTTTTTGTATTTTTAGTAGAGACAGGGTTTCATCGTGTTAGCCAGGATGGTCTCGATCTCCTGACCTTGTGATCCACCCGCCTCGGCCTCCAAAAGTGCTGGGATTACAGGTGTGAGCCACCGCGCCCAGCTACCAAATGACATTTTTTCACTATATGATACAAGATATTTTGCTTTTCTTCACCAGATTAAAAGCATGCCAACCTTATATAAAAGCTACCTAGATTTAAAATGTGGTTTGTTCTGAGGAAAGGTCACATACTCAACAGTATGTGAAATAAAAGGATCCGTACATAAGCATATCATCTTCCATCCCGCACCTATCCAGGAGACTGCAAAGCTTCAGAGAGCTGGACAATGATAGACTCTTTAAGAGGGGAAGGAATCTTAGAGATCAGTTAAGCCCTCGCTATCATGTTACTCAGAAAGCCCTCGCTATCATGTTACTCAGACCCAAAGTCACACCACCGGTGTGGCAGAAGCAGAACTGGAATCCAATGCTCTTTGAACAACACCATGCCATCAGAAGACAACCTTTTTTCTTTCTGTGAACTTACCAGCCAATAAAGTCAAAGCCCATATTATGCCCTCATCATCAAAAAATAACACTAGCCTTGCTACAATCATGCAGGTGCATGCTGCAGCTCAATAATAACCTCAAGACCAACACAAGTGCTGGCATTGCCTGGATTCTGCTTTAAGCAATGAGAATCATGTAGGTAGAGGGAAGACAGGCTGCTGGGCTTTTTTAGTGGAAGCTGGTAAGCCTAGCCCCTTTAAGGCTCCAGGACATAAGATGCTCTTGGAGCTTTGAACACTGCAGTGACACAGTCCACAGTAAGAACCAGCTCTGCTCCTCTTGTGCCCATTTTCAGTCACTCTACACTTGTGCCAGCCGTTATGCCACAGTGCACACACAGGCCAGCTTACTTAAGCTGTCTCTTCTTTCTGTCCCTGCAGTTCCATCCAGGGGTGCTCTCTGCTCAGGAAATGTCTGTCCCCATATGGTAATCCCACCTGGGTATGTCCACTCCTCAGGGAATTGCCTGTATAGTAAAACCTCTGGGGATCCCCTCTCTTTGGGTTATTCCTGCCCCTCTCTGTGTTTTTTCATGCAGCAGGGTTATGGATGTGACAGACTTTCATCTTGCAGTTCCCTGGCCAGGCTTGCTCCAGTCTCTCTTCTCTAATTAGCTGGCTCAATGACGTAAATATCAAGTGTAAGGTGTAAAGCGGTGGAAACAAGAAGCCTCATGGCAGCCTTGGCCTAAACTGAGTTCTGCAATCTACTTTTACCAGAGGGTCTTAATGGGAACTTGCTCTACCATTACCAAGCATACGAGATGAAAAAATGGAAACAAAATACCAGACAGGGACATGAAGGCTTTAAGTCTTCCTGCAGGTGTAGCACAAACCTTATGGTTCCAGTTGGGGCCAATCTAAAAGCAAACAATGATTTGACCATACAGACTTCCTGGGCACCAGAGGGTAGAATGATTTCTGTATTGCAGCCAATATACTCCTTTGATCGGGACTCTCAGCCAGGACAGCAGCCAGGCTGATTATAAGGCACAGAGCAGCCAGGTTCCACACAGACCCTGGGGCGTGGGATCATGAGACAGCGATCCCAAATTGTGTTCTTTATCATGTGTCGAATTGCACACAGGGTCAAAGAGAGACCTACAAATAAGTTAAATTCATGTGGCTTTTACATTAACAACTGGATCACTGGCCCACAAGAGGTAAAGTCTGACCATTGTGGTCAAGATGTAGAGAAACACACTGTGAGTTCACCATGGAGAGGTCAGGGGAGTGTGTGGAGAGTGGGGAGTTATTTTAACAAGGATCAGGAAAAGAATAATGGATTCTTTATTCTGGGGATTATTCTTTTCCTGAATTTGGGTAAAGAAAAAAAAAAGTCAATGGAATTATCACAAACTCAAAGGTTAAGAAGGAAATGCATAACACTGTCTTCAGGAATCACCTTATTCCAGATTCAAAGAGAAACAGGAACGAAAAGTATTCTCAGTTATGAAGCAGATTAGGAAACACTTCAGTAAGAGAAAAATGAAGGACCGCACTGCTCAAGCTGGAAGATGAGAGGAATCTCCATAGGACAAAAGTTGCAATTTTAATGGCCAGGCTAAAAGAGGGCCAGGCCAGGCCAACTCCAGAGCACCCGAGATGCAGAGACACTACTTACCTACAGGCAGGCAGTTAATGGTGAGAGCAACTGTGGGAGCCTCCCTCCTTGTACCTAGGGCAGCTGCCTTGGGGAGTTACACAGATGTAGACAGACGTGAGAATGGAGAATCAGCCCCGCATACACCCATCCTTACTATAACAGTTTCTCAGTAACACAGATAACTTAGGGAAGCTGGTGAGGACCACTCCCTGAGGGAACTCCATGCCCTCAAGATTCCACAGGAAGGTACAGGAGAGGTGAGACACAGGATACTGAAGACAGTCCTGCCACAACAGCCCAGGCCAGATTAGATGCTGCACTAACCTCTGCACACAATCACTCAACTGAGTCTAGCCATGGAAGCACCAGTGAGGAAAACAAGAATATTTCCTCCTCTCACTCATGCCTCCATCTACTCTCATTACCCCAGATACTGCCAAGAGTTTGCTTGTTTTGGCTAGAATAATGTCAGAAATATACTGTGGCATCTCAGTAGAAATGCTCTAGAGGCTGTGAGGTGGCCCTGGGCTGAAGAAGTTCCCAAGAACAGACCTTTAAAACTGGGACAAGTTGATCACACTTGGTAAAGGGTAAAGGCCATTACTCTTTCCTCCAAAAGACCCAGGGACTGGAGTCAGCATCTGGCACTCTGTTTTTGAAAGATTCCCACTGCCAATTCATAGACTAATAAAAGAGATAATAAGCATGGATTACTCAGATCATGCTTTCTAGTCTGTAACTCCCAGAAGATTTAGAAATGGCATATAAAAGTAATTAAAAGGCACCTTATTAGTTACACGTCTTTTTTTTTTTTCTTTGAGGCAGAGTCTCGCTCTGTCGCCCAGGCTGGAGTGCAGTGGCGCAATCTCTGCTCACTGCAAGCTCCGCCTCCCGGGTTCACGCCATTCTCCTGCCTCAGCCTCCCGAGTAGCTGGGACTACAGGCATCCGCCACCATGCTCGGCTAATTTTTTTTTGTATTTTTAGTGGAGACGGGGTTTCACCGTGTTAGCCAAGATGGTCTCGATCTCCTGACCTCGTGATCCGCCTGCCTCAGCCTCCCAAAGTGCTGGGATTACAGGCATGAGCCACCGTGCCCAGCTATGGTTATACATCTTAATCAAACAGTAGTCTATTCATATAGAAAAGGAAGATAAATATCCCCTTCTAAGGGATAGGTTTTGGATATGAATTCAGGGGAGATGTGTGCTTTCTAGCAGGCCTGCTTCACTTTACAGGTCTGCACCAGGTCATCCTGTTTAGGAGGCTGCTCAGGTTAAAAGAGGCTAAGGACATATGACGACTAAATACAGTGTAGGATCTCAGACTGGATCCTAAATATTAGTGGGACAATTAGTGAAATTTGAATAAGGTCTGTAGATTACACTAATAGAATTGTATCAATGTCAATTTCCTGGTTTCAACAATTGCACCATCGTCATCTAAGATGTTCACATCTGGGGAAGCTAGGTGAAGGGCATAAGGAAATTTGTACTATTTTTGCAACTTCTTGTAAATCTAAAATTATTTCAAAACAAGAAACTTTTTAAAAAGAGCCTCTTCCAGGGGCTGGGCACAGTAGCTGAGGCCTGTAATCCCAGCACTTTGGGAGTCCATGGCGGGTGGATCTATTGAGCTCAGGAGTTCAAGACCAGCCTGGGCAACATGACGAAACCCTGTCTCTACAATAAATACAAAAAAAAAGAAAAAAAAAAATTAGCTGGATACGGTGAAGCTCTCGCCTGTAGTCCCAGCTACCCAGGAGGCTGAGATGGGAGGATCACCTGACCCCAGAGGTCAAGGCTGCAGTGAGCTGTGACTGCACCACTGCACGCACTGCAGTTTGGGCAACAGAGTGAGACCTTGTCCAAAAAAAAAAAAAAAAAAATCCTCTTCCACCCAAAATTCCGTAATTTCCTAACACATACACACAAAAACTCATACACATTAAAAATAAGTTTTTGATTCACACATGACATGAGATTTATTGTGAGCTTTTAACCATTAAAACAAAGGTTTACTGCTTATAAAAACAGAAGGCTAGAGACAATTTAACTGACAGATGAGAAATAGGCTTAGTACAGCTCTCATGCAAGCCATGACAAATATATCCATTTGAGGAACACTGATTTTTCACCTCCAAGCACAGTACTAGGCACATAACTAAAACTCTAATATTTAAAAAAAGAATGAATCCACATGATGAATGATTATACAAGCATTTTCAAAGATGTTTAAGAAGAATTTGATCCACAAAAATGCTAAGTGAGAAAATGTAAGGTGGAAAGAAAAAGCAAAAGTATGAAGTAATATAACAATATTACCCCAATTAGGTAACAATACTACCCTAATTTTGTGTACATTCATATACACAAAAATACAAAAATTAGGAAGAAATGCATCAAAATGTTATTACATGTGGCAAAACTACAGATTTTAATTTTCATCCTTATAATTTTCTCTGTCTTCCAAGTTGTCTACAATGAAAAAAGTTGGCCAGCACAGTGGCTCACGTCTGTAATCCCAGCACTTTGGGAGGCCGAGGTGGGAGGATTACCTGAGGTCAGGAGTTCAAGACCAGCCTGGCCAACATGGTGGAACCCCATCTCTACTAAAAACACAAAAATTAGCCGGGCGTGGTGGCAGGCGCCTATAATCCCAGCTACTCGGGAGAATCGCTTGAACCCGAGAGGCGGAGGTTGCAGTGAGCAGACATTGTGCCACTGCACTCCAGCCTGGGCGACAGAGCGAGACTCCGTCTCAAAAAACAAAACAAAACAAAAAAAAAACAAAAAGAAAAAAGTTTCAGTGGGTTTAAGTGCATTTACACACTTCAATTTATCAAGACTTTTCTATGCCCTTCCATTATTTTAGATCTTTCAAATTTCATTCATCTGCAACTCTACGATTCTTTCAGCAACAGCTGTTCAGAACAGATGATTTACTTTCCATAGCGAATTTTAAACTGTTTATCATGCAGAATGGGCCCTTAGAAAACATCTAGTCCTCTAGATTTGTATGACTTTAAATTAAAAGTAGACACTACAAAGTGGATTTAACCGCTTTAAACCCCACAGGATTAGATTTAAACTCCGCAGGATTTAAGGCAATATGATACAACTGTGTCTTGAGTCTGAATAAACCTCAGCTGCACTTTTTAAGTCTGGGATCTCCATACACCGTCCTGCTGGAATCTAAGGTTTTACAGAAGGCAGCGCACACCAATGCTGGTGCTGTGAAGGCACCCACAAAATCAGACGCTGCCTATAGGGGAGAACCCCATTCCATCCACGTTTCTCAGGTGTCCCAGGCACTAGCCAGACAGGTATCTATTATTTAAACTGTACAGTATGTCCCAGTCAAAAGCCTGGAAACCCAGTCACCTCAATGTGAGCATTATCCTGCAAGCTCGCTCCGGCCAAACCTGCTTGGAGACAGCCTAGTCCGCCCTGATTCCCGGACTGCCCGGGAAGCAAGAACCCCGGGACCCGCGAGCTGACCCTTCGAAAAACCACCCTTCACTCCGCTCCGCCGACCACCCCACTCACTGCCTCCTTCCCCAAAGCGCTGAGGCCCCCAACATCCTCCATCCTGACTTCACCAGCCCCAAATTTCCGCCTCACCGCCTTTCTCTCAGGACTCAAACCCTCGCCCCAGACCCATAATCCCCTCCACAAACCTCTCCCCCCCCCCCTGCGACCGCCGCTCCCCGCAACACCTTCACTCGTCCCTGTCCCCACAGCCCCCGCGCCCATCCTGGTCCCACTTCCCATCCCCAGGGGTGCTGGCACCGGGAGGCGGCCCGGGAACGCAGGGCGGCGACCAGGCGGAGCTCCTAGAGCCTGCAGCGGCCGGGGCTCTGTGGCTGCAAGGGGCCGGGCTCTGCTGCGGACAGCTGGGGGGTCCGAGGTGCCCTCCCCGACTCACCAGCCGCCGCAGCGCTCCACGTCTTCGGAGGCGGGTCCGAGAGCCGGCGAGAACCGGAGGCCGGGCGAAAGAGTGCTCGGTGCGGGGGGCGGGCCAGGCCAGTGGGGCGGGCGCCGCCGAGCGCTGGGCGTGACGGACGCGGCGGGGCCTAGATGCGGTCACACGCAGGGGGGGCGGGGCCGCGGCGGGAGAGGCGGGGCCTCACTGGGCGGTAGCTCCGGGAGGGGCGGAACTGCGGTGGGAGGGGCGGAACTGCGGTGGGAGGGGCGGGGCCTCACTGGGTGATCCTAGTGGACGAGAACCTAGACTGGAACCGGTCCGAAGAAGAAAAGGCAGCCCTCATTGGGCTGTCGCCTGGAACAGGAGCCCAGGCCGGGAGAAAGAGAGGGGCGTGCCTAACGTACTGTACCACCCATCGAAATCCGGACGGCAGCGGGAGAGGCGCGGCCGAGAAGGCAGAGGCCTGGTTGGGCTGTCACTCCGAGCCGGGGCGGCATGTGGCTGGGCTCTCCAACCGCGAGCGGTCTGGGCAGGGGAAAGGAATACGCCCCTTCACATTTCCCTCTTCCATCTCTTAAAGACCAGAACCTAATTTTCTGGTCACTTTCAGGTATAAGAACAAGTCTCATTTTAACTGTAGCTCACTTTCAAGTTGTGAAAAACGCAGATCCTTTTATAATTAAAACCTAACATCCAACCACAGCCAAATCCCAAAACCCTTGCTCCTCCTAGAAATCGCCAGACACCTTTCCACCTCCAGGCTCAGGGTCTTTGCCCCAGCCATTCCCTCTGCCCAGAAAGCTCTTCCCTCGGTTGGCTGCTTGGCTCACTTCCTCACCTCCCTCAGTATTTGCTGGGCTCTCACTTTCTCCCTGAGGCCCTTTCTGACCATCCTACTTAATACCTGTTCTCATCTGCTCCTCACCCCACCATTTCCTTACCTGCTCTCCTATTTCTTCTGTCCACCACACTTTTTGACTTTTTGTTGTTGTTGTTTTGAGATAGAGCCTCGCAATGTCACCCAGGCTGGAGTGCAGTGGCGCAGTCTCGGCTCACTGCAACCTCCGCCTCCCGGGTTCAAGCGATTCTCCTGCCTCAGCCTCCTGAGTAGCTGGGATTACAGGCGCGCACCACCATGCCCAGCTAATTTTTGTATTTTTTGTAGAGACAGGGTTTCACTATGTTGGCCAGGCTGGTCTAGAACTCCTGACCTCAGGTGATCCGCCTGCCTCGGTTTCCCAAAGTGCTGGGATTACAGGCGTGAGCCACCGCGCCCTGCCGGCTTTAAGTGTTTTTAGTTACCCAGGGTCTACCACAGTCTGAAAATAGGTGAGGCCAGAACAATAAGATATTTGGAGAGAGAAAGAGAGACCATATTCACCTTTTATTACAGTCTATTTTTATAATTGTTCTATTTTATTATTATTCATTGTTGTTAATCCCTTACTGTACCTAATTTAAAAATGAAACTTTATCATAGTATGTATGTATGTGTAGGAAAAAACATAGTATACATAGAGTTTTATACTATCCTCAGTTTCAAGCATCCACTGTGGATCTTGGAATGTATCTCCCACAGATAATGGAGGATTACCAGCCCCAATGTTTAGAACAGTGTTAGGTCCATAGCAGACAAGCAATAATTCTGAAATGAAAAATTAAAAAAATGAATGAACACTTTCTGCCTCCATACATCCAGCTTTGGCCAGATCAATGCCTCAACAAACTGCAGTGGGGAGAAGGCTGGTCTGTTCTTTACTCCCCACCCTGCTCTGGGTCTTCCAGGTTCCAGGCAGGAGGCAGGGAAACTAAAAGAAAGGAGCAGAAGACTCGTTACTTGGTAGGAGCAGTTTGTCATTCTTTCTAGTCCTCTGATGCTATCATGGCAGCTCACAACATTATTAACCAGTTTTTGTGCAGCTATCTTTTTGTAGGTCCTGTGTGGTTATGTTCAGAAGTTCTCTCTTTCTTCTGAAAATCAGGACAAATTATTTACGAACTTCAATAAGTTTAGACATGAATTACTCCTTAGACTTTTGTTTTTAAATTGTACTCTTCCTATCTTCTCATCCTAGAACTCACGGCCATCCTCCATATAATTTCATTTTCTTATATTTATGTGGCTGGAGGAATTAGGAAGAAAAATGAATGGAAATATAAAAGTCATTTTCTCTTGTATAATCTTATTTCATCTCCACAATTAACAAATTAAAACTTTCTGTTAAGTATAGCAAATTGTTGGACAGCATAAATGGCAAACCTGAGTTAATGACATAGATCCCTATATAGTAGTCCCCCTTAGCCACATTTCAATACCCCCACTGGATGCCTGAAACCACAGATAGTACTGAACCCTGTATATATTATGTTTTTTTGACCTGATAGCCTAGATGGCTGCTAAGTGACCAAAAGGTATGTAGCACTGATATAGTTTGGATCTGTGTCCTCACTTAAATCTCATGCTGAATTGTAATCTCCAGTATTGGGGGTGGGGCCTGGTGCAAGGTGATTGGATCATGGGGGTAGATTTCTCATGAATGGTTTAGCACCATCCTCTTGGTGCTGTCCTCGAAATAGTGAGAGACTTTTCACAAGATCTGGCTGTTTAAAAGTGTGTGGCATCTTGCTCTCTCTCTGTTGCTCCTGCTCTCGCCATGTGATATGCCTGCTCCCCCTTTGCTGTCTGCCATGATTTTAAGTTTCCTGAGGCCTTCCCAGAAGCCAAGCAGATGCCAGCATCATGCTTCCTGTACAGCCTGAAAAACCAGAGCCAATTAAACCTCTCTGCTTTATAAATTACCCAGTCTCAGTTATTTCTTTATAGCAATATGAGAATGGACTAATACAAGGACCTACAGTATGGACACACCGGACAAAGAGATGATTCACATCGCAGGAGGGATGGAGTAGGACAGGCGGAGATTTCATCACGATACTCAGAATGGCACACAATTTAAAACTTATGCAATGTTTATTTCTGGAATTTTCCATGTAATGTTTTCTGACCTCAGTTGACTGAAGGTAATTGAAACCATGGAAAGAGAAACTGTGGCTAAGGAGAACTACTGTATCAATTACCTATGACTGCATGTCAAACAATTACACAGAATTAGGGATTCCTTTCTCCACTTGTCTCTTTTTGGGTATTTCCTCCATGTTCTCTCTGGCTTCCAAGAGTCCCTTTTCCCAACTCCTCTGTCCAGAAGGACAGGTTTTCTCTCAGGTGACTGTGTCACCATACCACTGCAGGGCAGCTCCCAGACTGGGAATGGCTTCAGGGAAAGGGAGGGAGAGAAAAAAGGAATAAGCAGTTTCCACCACTTTCTCTAGCTTGCAGCAGCCTTTTTTCCTGGTCCTGTGGCTACATGGTCCGGCTTCTCTCGGACATTTTGCTGATAGTGTCTGGTTGACAATTCCCAATTCATCTGTCCTCAGATCAAAGCCAAGAGGTAGAGGAGAAAAAAATAAAAACAAGACTCTCACTACTACTCTATCTGTCTTTCTTCAGGCTTTGAGTTCCCTGCCATCATGATCCACCTGCTATTATTTACTTTTCAGAGTCCTTGGGTAGTTGTTCTTTATATTTTATCTAGAGGTTTCAGTAGTGATCGATCAGTAGCAGACATGGGCAGCAGTGGACTTACTCTATTTTGGTCAGAAATGGAACTCATCAATCTAATAGATGAAAAAACATTTTAAGTCGTATTTTTCTTATGAAGAGTGAGTTCGAGAGCATCTTCTCAGGTTAAAGAGACATTTGTCTTTCATTTTCTGTGAATTATCTATTTATTTGTATTGTCTAATTTTCTACTATGTATAGAAACTCTTTATATAATAGAATAGTCCTTTTTCTTAGATATGAATGTCAAAACTTTTCCTCAGTTTGTCACGTCCTTTGATTTATCTTATGCTACTTTGTTTTTGTTTTTGTTTATTGGCCATGAAAACTATTTCTAACTGGTCAATTTTACCAGGCTTTTCTTTTACTACGTACTACTTCTGGGTTGCATCGTACTTAGAAAGACCTCCACCTCTCTCTCTCTTCAATTACTTTTTTTTTTTTTTTAACGGGTCTAGCTCTGTTCCCCAGGCTAGAGTGCAGTGGCATGATCTAGGCTCACTGCAACTTCCGCCTCACGGGTTCAAATGCTTCTCCTGCCTCAGCCTCCCAAGAAGCTGGGACTACAGGCGTAAGCCACCACACCCAACTAATTTTTGTATCTTTATTAGAGACAGGGTTTCACCATGTTGGTCAGGCTGGTCTCGAACTCTTGACCTCAAGTGACCCACCCACCTCGGACTCTCAAAGGGCTGGGATTACAGGCATGAGCCACCATGCCTGGCCCAATTACTTTTTAAATTCTTCCATGGTTTCTTGTTTACATCTCATGATGTTATGTTCTTCACTTTTTTTTTTTTTGAGACTGAGTCTCGCTGTATCGCCCAGGCTGGAGTACAGTGGTGTACTCCTGGCTCACTGCAACCTCTGCCTCCCAGGTTCAAGCAATTCTCATGCATGCCTCAGCCTCCCGAGTAGCTGGGATTACAGGCATGTGCCACCACACCCGGCTAATCTTTGTATTTTTTTAGTAGAGACTGTGTTTCACCATGTTGGCCAGGCTGGTTTTGAACTCCGGACCTCAAGTGATCTGCCCACCTTGGCCTCCCAAAGTGCTGGGATTACAGGCATGAGCCACCGTGCCCAGCCATGTTCTTTACTTTTAAAATTTGACCAATCAGGAATTTATTTTGATTTGAGGTAAATGGAGTGGATCCAACTTTATATCTTGATAGCTACACATTTTTCCAACCCCATTTCATTAATAATCCATATTTCCCCTACTGATTTTAAATGCCACCATTATCATATACTAAATTTCCTTCCCTATTTATGAACTTTCTATTCTGTCTTATTAATCTGTTGGTTTATCTCTGTACCAGAATCATAAGATTTTAATTTTTGAATCTTCATAATACTTCATTCTCTCTCTTTAAACTCTACAATACAATCAGAAAAGTCAACCCACCCACCCACCCAGCAGTTCCTGTATTTCTCATTCCCTTCATAACCACCTACAATAGCAGCCACTGAAGACTCACTGTCAGTAAATTGTTCATCCAAGGTGACCATGTACTTTCACTGTTCATCCAAGGTGATAATTTACATAATTTTTCTTCTGTATGCTTAGATTCATAGCATCCCATTTTCCACTAAGTGACAAGGCCACCATCCACCATTGTCTTCAAACCCAGCCAGTACCAGATTCCCAGTTTCAGGGTCTGATTTCTGCAACCACTTCCAATACCAAACTTGTCAGTCAAATTTCAGTACAGAAAACAGAAATCACTGTGTGTATTTTACACAGGAAGATATTTAATAAAGAGAACTAAGTTCTTACCAAATCGGTGGAAGGCCTGGAGAAACAGCTCTGGGCTGGACATCTTGGAGTGAACAACTCTACTGGGCCAGTCTACCAAGGAAGCTGCTGGGTCTGAGGCCACTGGAGCCAGGCTAGGCCTGGCACCAAGGCCATGGCCTGAATGTGGACACCTTAATCTGTGATCTAGGGATTTCTGAGTTTGATCAAGAAGCTGCCACAGTCACTACTGCTTCTTAACACCCAGGAAGCTGAAGAATAAGGACTGAAACTTGTGACAAAGAAGCCACAACCTTCCTATTCAGGGGAGGTGTCCAAAGCCACAGGAGGATGGTTTCCTAACCTCCACCTGCCTGATACCAAGATAGTGCATCTAACTGGAGAGCCTGATGTTGTTTTTAGGACTCCGACCTCTAATACCTCTTTACATAAATCTTGCTCGTTTCTTATAGAGTTTATTTCTAGGCAATTTATCTTTCTAATTGCTAAAGAAACTGTTGTTTCTTCCATTATATCTTCTGATTAGTTGCTGCATATATATATATATATATCATTAATTTCAGTATATTAATATTATACTCAGAATAAAATCTCATAGTTTATAGTGGTCGGGTTTTTTGTTTGTTTGTTTGTTTGTTTATGTGACAGAGTGTTGCTCTGTCACCAGGCTGGAGTGCAGTGGCGCTATCTAGGCTTACCACAATCTCCATCTCCCAGATACAGGCGATTCTCCTGCCTCAGCCTCCTGAGTAGCTGGGACTACAGGTGTGCATAGTAGTTGGTTCTTTTAGGATTTCCAAGTTTACAGTCATATAATATAAAGATAATAAGTATTTTTCCTCCTTTCTTGTCTTGTTTCTGGTATTAAGAATATGTTTTTGGTGTTTACTCAGCAAGGAGGTGTTGTGGGAAGTCAGGGACCCCAAACGGAGGGACCGACTGAAGCCATGGCAGAAGAACATGGATTGTGAAGATTTCATGGACATTTATTAGTTCCCCAAATTAATACTTTTATAATTTCTTATGCCTGTCTTTACTGCAATCTCTAAACATAAATTGTGAAGATTTCATGGACACTTATCACTTCCCCAATCAATACCCTTGTGATTTCCTATGCCTGTCTTTACTTTAATCTCTTAATCCTGTCAGCCGAGGAGGATGTATGTCGCCTCAGGACCCTGTGATAATTGCCTTAACTGCACAAATTGTAGAGCATATGTGTTTAAACAATATGAAATCTGGGCACCTTGAAAAAAGAACAGGATAACAGCAATGTTTAGGAAACAAGAGAGATAACCTTCAACTCTGACTGCTGGTGAGCCAGGCAGAACAGAGCCATATTTCTCTTCTTTCAAAAGCAAATTGAAGAAATATCCCTGAATTCTTTTTCTCAGCAAGGAACATCCCTGGGAAAGACAGAATATGCACTTAGGGGTAGGTCTATAGATGGCCCCCCGGGTGTGGCCGTCTTCTATGGTCAAGGCTGTAGGGGTGAAATAGACCCCAGTCTCCCATAGTGTTCCCAGGCTCATTTGGAAGAGGAAATTCCCACCTAATAAATTTTGGTCAGACCGGTTGCTCTCAAAACCCTGTCTCCTGATAAGATGTTATCAATGACAATGGTGCCCAAAACTTCATTAGCAATTTTAATTTTGCCCCAGTCCTGTGGTCCTGTGATTTCGCCCTGCCTCCATTTGCCTTGTGATATTCTATTACCTTGTGAAGTACGTGATCTCTGTGACCCACACCTATTCACACACTCCCTCCCCTTTTGAAAGTCCCTAATAAAAACTTGCTGGTTTTGCGGCTTGTGGGGCATCACGGAACCTACCAACATGTGATGTCTCCCCCGGACGCCCAGCTTTAAAATTTCTCTCTTTTGCACTCTGTCCCTTTATTTCTCAAACCAGCCAATGCTTAGGGAAAATAGAAAAGAACCTACGTGACTATCGGGGCAGGTTCCCCGATAAGGAGGAGATTGACTTTGGATTTGAGATAAACATATTTTATCATTAAGTAAGAATTGATCAATTCTTATTTTGTTGAAATTCTTTACCTATTAGGATGAATGCTGGATTTTATTATATGCCTTTTCATCATCTATGAAGATAGTCATGTGATTTGTTTTTCTTAGTAATTGTGAGTTTCGTTAATAGGTTTCCTTATTTAGCCTTTATTCTAAGAGAAATGAGGAGTCACTGGGGAATTCTGAGCAGATGAGAGACATTATTCAGACTTAAATCTTAACAGAATCACTCAGGCTTCTGTGTTGAGATACACAGCAGAGACACAAGGATGGAAGCTGGCTGTTGCAATCTTTGAGACAAGAGATGGATTGATTGTACCAGGGTGGTAGCAGTGGAACTGATGAGAAGTAGTTGGATTTTAGACATATTTTGAAGGTAGAAGTTTCAGGAATTGATGACATATGAGATGTAAAGTATGAGAGAAAGAGGAGTCAACTGATAACTGAGGTAGGGAAAACTATAGGAAAATCAGATTTGGGAGAAATTCAGGAGCCCTGTGATGGATATTCTTGGGTTTGAGATGCCTTTTGGAAATCTGAGTCAGTAAATAGGCCTCTGGCATTCAGGAGAGATGCCGAAGCTAGAGATAAGAATTTGCAAGTTATCAACAGAAAATGATATTTGATGCTATGAGACTGGATGAACTCACCAGAGTTGTGAGTGCAGTTACAGAAGGGAAGAGGACCAAGGACTGAGCCTCAATCATTAACTCCAATAGTAAGAAGTTGAGAGAAGAGAAAATAGCAAAGGAACTTGGGAAAGACTGGTCAATGCGATGCGAGGTAAACCCAGAGAATGGGGAAGGGCAGTGTCTCAGAAGCAAACAAACAATCTGAATTAAAGAGGAGTTGTGCCATATGTTGCTGGTAGGTCAAGTAAGATAAGAACTGAAAAAATAAAATGACAGCACTAGGATGAACATATTTGTCCTATCAATTATTATAAATCTAAAATCTAAATACTAAATCTAAATACTAAAACTAAAATCTAAATACTAAAATCATTTGTGAATAAAGATATTGAAACTGGATGAATTAAAACTCAGCTCTGTACTCTATATGAGAGACACACCTAAAACAAATTGATTCAAAAAGTTTTAAAATAAAAGATGGGCAAAGACACACCAGACAAATATAAACACCAATAAAGCCAAGATTCTGATAAAGTTAAATTCAGAGGAAAAAAAAAGCCTATTAAACAAAACAGAGAAGGGGAGTTTAGAATGTTAAGGTGCAGACTTCACAATGACATAACCTCCTATGAGTATATATGCCCCAAGTAACATTGCTGCCCCTCAAATGCACCCAGGTGCCCCTGCTTTGGAGCCTTGGCAGTGGTTGTTACCTCTGCCTGGACTACTGTCCCCCAGAGCACAAGTAACTCATTCATTTCCCTAAGACCTTGCTCAAAACGTTATTTTCTCAATGAATCCTATTGTGACCTCCATATTTAAAATTGTAACTTATTCTGTCTCATTCTTTTAAACTCTATTTTGCACATTGTTTTTGTTCCTGCTCTTCACATCTCTTGCTGAGTGTTCTTTAGTGTCTGTTCTTTCATGGACTGCTTCCAGTTTTTCCTTTATTTCTTTGATGCCTTTTTTTCCCCCTTTCACTTCTTTTTGAAGTGCTACCAGCTCACATTTGATCGGTTGTCTCACTTTCCCTCACGTGAGCTACCTGCAAGAGGTATATGTTAGTAGAGCCCAGTTTCCTGGCTGGAAGGAGTTTGACTGATGGTTCAAGATTGAGTGAGTGAATTGTTTTAGTCTTTACTTCTCCCAAGCCAAAAACTAGGCAGCTGGAAGGCTGCTGTCAGTGCGGTCTTCTCTCCATGTTTACTGGCAGACTGCTTCCTGCAAATAAATGAATTGTCTGCATCTTCATTCAGCTCTGTCCTCCACATGTTGCTCTTCTGGTTAGGATCTGGCTTTGTGACCTTCTCCCACAAGCCCTTTTAATTTGTAGTTTGCACCAGCCTCATTTGAGATCTGCAACCCCTTCTGCCAGCTTTCCTACTAACCCTCACTGCCTTGATACCACTCCCACGTTTTGTGTGGTTTTGAGTTTGAGATATCTCCTTGTTTTGCAAAGGTGAGGTTTTCATTTCTGTTCCTCAGTTGGCCTTATTACTGCTGAGTGGTTTCTAAGAGAAAGGAGGAATGCTTATAGTATCCACCCTTCTCAAACCAGAGTTGCCAACTGATTTTCTATAAATTAGGGTTTTACTATTAGCAAAAGCCAAGTTAGGTGTTCCAGCTATTAAAAGGTCTTCAGACTTGGCATAAACATAGTGCTTTTTTTTTCTTTCTAAGATTTGTTTAAAAATATTCTCATTGTATGAGAGGGACCCACTAGATAACCTCTGGGTCCCCTTCAGCTTGGAAATTCCATGATTCTACATAACACACCCAACTTACCTCAATGAATGTAGAGAACCCATTATTTTCTATGGCAAAAGAAAGTGCTTATAAAAAAAAAAAAAAAGAAAGAAAAGAAAAAAAAAGAAAGTTACAGGCTGGGTACAGTGGCTCATACCTGTAATCCCAGCACTTTGGGAGGCCAAGGCGGGTGGATCACCTGAGGTCAGGAGTTGAAGACCAGACTGGCCAACATGGTGAAACCCCGTCTCTACTAAAAATATAGAGCGTGGTGGTGGGCGCCTATAATCCCAGCTACTTGGGAGGCTGAGGCAGGAGAATTGCTTGAACCCAGGAGACAGAGGTTGCAGTGAGCCGACACGATGCCACTGCAGTGCATCCTCAGTGACAGAGTGAGACTCTGTCTCAACAACAACAAAAAAAAAGAAAGTTACAAAAATTGTAATTATCTCCTTCAGAATATGATACAGAGTTCAGTGCTTAAGAAAATTGTTTTGAATTAAATTGACGGTGCTGGTTATTTTCTGTTTGTCCACATCTACCCTCTACCCTTCTCCACCCTCCTCTGTGCCCTAGGAGGCTGGCCTCTATGGATGTGTCAGTAGGCTTCCTTGTCCTCTGGTTCCTGATTGGGTTCAGTTAATGGGAGCACTGGCAGGAGACTAGAGAGAGGTAAGAGAGTGAGGTCAGAGTATTTGTTCCTTGGCTATCTGTGTGCTGAGTCATGGCAAGTTGGCCATGTCCCTCAGTGGAAGGCCATAGCTCCAGTCAGGCAGCCCTTTCCATGTAGTGGAGTAACTGCTTCCACTCCTTGCCCTTCAGGCCTAGAACGGTAATGACTCAATTATTACTAGCTTCAGGGTGCACCACCATCCCTCATGGTTTCCCTAAACTTTGCTCACACATTTGTGAATAGTCTCTTTTTAAAACTCCACTCAAATTACCAAATTGGAGTATGCCATCTGTTTCCTGCCAGGACTGTGACTGATGCATTGGACATGTTTTGCTGCCCTAAATATATTCCAGCATCTCCATGCAGCACTACACAGTTTCTATAATAGACTTGACTGCCATCCTAAACTCTTCCCAACATGACTCAGATTTTAATGGAGGTAATTCACGATTTGATTTTTCATGTTTGGACAGCCTTCATAAGGCAGATATGACATAATGAAAATAGTTCAGATGTGAACATTTAGCTTCTAGTAGGCAATGAATAAAAAGTCTATACAAAGAGCAGTGGTGGTAAATAGAATTAATATTCTGATTATAAAAAATTCTATTTAAATATAACAGCAACCTTTAGATCAAATCAATTATAGTCAGGTATTTCGCATCACGTTTAAAATGCCTCAACATATCAAGTAGAAATAAAATGAAGAGAAAAAGAACTTTACATTTTTGCTGACGACATTTTTGATGTTTTCTATTTTGAAATAAAAAACGTAAATTTATTTTCATGTATTAAAAGACCTATCTCGTCCCCCTGGAAAGAAATATTAGGTTGGTGCAAAAGTTATTGCAGTTTTTGCCATTGAGAGTAATGGTAAAAACCACAATAACTTTTGCACCAATATAATACATAAACTGTTTCCATCCTCCCTGTAGTGTTGAATACAAGTTAGAGTAGATGAAATACCACATACATATTTTGAATATCTTGGGGAAAATGTTGCACTTGAATCTTTGTTTCAGGGTCTGCTTCCGGGGAAACCCACACTAGGACAACTCTGTTTTTTGTTTATGTTTTTTCGTTTTGTTTTTTTTTACTTGTTTGTTAAGGATTCATCATATAAGGATTCACCATATAAGAATTCACCATATAAAAATGCTAACATCTGACACACTGGACCACTCAAAGAGAAGATACCAGAGCTGGGCCGGGCATGGTGGCTACGCCTGTAATCCCAGCACTTTGGGAGGCCTAGGCGGGCGGATCATGAGGTCAGGCGATCGAGACCATCCTGGCCAACAAGGTGAAACCCCGTCTTTACTAAAATACAAAAAAATTAGCTGGGCATGGTGGGTGCGTGTCTGTAGTCCCAGCTACTTGGGAGGCTAAGGCAGGAGAATTGCTTGAACCCAGGAGGCAGAGGTTGCAGTGAGCCAAGATCTCACCACTGCACTCCAGTCTGGTAAAAGAGCGAGACTCCGTCTCAGAAAAAAAAAAAAAAAAAAAGATCAGAGCTTACCAGATTATACGAACTAAAGAAACCAAAACTATAATGTCAGATTAAGTCAAAGACCTTTAAAACATTACCATTGTCTATTTCATCACATAGATAAAGGACTATATTTACTTTATAAAAGTCACAATTCATCTTCAGCCATGAACTTGTGTTTACTAGAGAATACTTGAATAGCAGTCAGTGTAACATCTATAGGTTATATGGCCAGATGGAGGGATTTTTATTTAAGTCTAGGATACAGAACGAGGACTTGAAGTGTTGTTCATGGTGACCCAGAGTTCAGACGACTAGCATTTGACATCACAGAGGGTTCTGGTACTCAAATTTAGCTCTGAATGTTTTGCAGTCTGTGCTTGAAGAGATGGATTCCGGCAATGAGTGTCCTAAATGATGTGTAGGCTGTTACATGTGGGCTCAGTATCCTTGTTCTTTTGCATTAGGACCAAAGAAGATCATGCTGCTGCACATATTCCCAAGAAAGACATAACTGGCAGTAACATTGCATTTGAGGCCCTTTTGCATCAATGACCCCTCCCTCCCTCCTTTCCTCATCATCCTTCTGCCCCAGCTCCATGGACTTCTCCTTGTGTCCTTAGTCCACACCATGCTTTCCTGCCTCTATACATCTGCTCATGTCTTCCTTCTTCCTGGAATGCCTGACTATTCCACTTCCCACCTGCTGCCTAATTCACACATGCCACAGGACCACATCTCCTTTCATCAGACCAGCTCACATACCACATCTGCCATCAATCCTCTCACGAGACCCTCTAGCTTCAAGTAGTTTATCCCTCCTCTGATTGCCTGTGCTAATCATTCTTTATCTTATATTTATGTGTGTAGATGCCTTACTCCCCAACACAGGTGTGAGCTCAGTGAGGGCAAGGATCATGATATACCTATCCTTAAGTCTTCCAGGATGGTCACCAGATGGGAATAAATGAAGAAATGCAAGAATTCCGAAAGGCACTGGATGAAACTTAAGTGCTTCTTGTTTTAGATTTTGCACCTGCCTTAATATTAATTGCTTCTAGAGGGTGGAGATATGTGTAGGACAAGAATTTCAGGTAGGGGGAAGACATGAGTATACATACACATACCACCACCCCAACAATCTATATCATATGTAACATTTATATATAAGTAGTATATATATCCAGGACATTTAAAATAAGCTTGTTTACTCTGGGGAGAAAGACTGGGTGGTGGGGAGACAGGGAAAGACACCTACTTTTCACTGCCTACACTCTTAATAGTCTTTTATTTTTATACTAAGTGCTTGTATTATACCTATCTTATTTTTTTAATTATTAAAAGACATGTAAAAAGGAAATCTAGCAATCGCTCTCTTACTAAGTTGTGTAACTCTGAAGTTCAGTTACCTGTGTAGGCTGTAGAGTACATTTCTGCTGGGAAAACTCATGAGTTGTGCTGGTGGCAAGGCTACTCCTAATTGTTGGGAGATAATTCTGCATGGGTCTTTTGTGTGTCTGCCCATCTTCTGAGTAAAGGCACTGACATCCTTTGTTTCAAATTATTAAATATCTTTTGGAAGATGTTTGTGTAGCAAACAGTCTTGAAGATAGTGGCAGATTTTTTTTTTTTTTTTTTTTTTTTTTTGCTGTCCATGATAAGAAAGATAATGTTTCCCTCAGGTTGAGCAGGTTTGCTAACAGTCCCTTGAAAAGACCAGGGTTAAAAGTCTGAGTTTTTTTTTTTTTTAGCTACGATGCAAATTTATTGATTGTGTAGAATCCACCCGGGCTCTTCCACATTGTTCCCATGGGACTTGAGGAGTAAGGAGAACTGACACAAATATGAAGCCCATGCTGACTGCTACACAACGAGTAATAATGTCCTTTGTCTCTGACCCAGGAGTCTTGTGTCTTCTGTCAACAACCACGAAACTGTGACAGGCTAACTTATTATTAGCTCATACATGTGGTAAAATTTCAACCCCTTTGTAGTTCTTGACACTCATGATGCAGACTCTGATAGGTAAAATATCTATATTCATCAAAATCTAAATTTAGAATGAACAGTTCTCCTCAGGTGAGTAATTTCATAGAGGAATTCTATTACTTCAATGGCTTTATTCTAGGAATGTATTACATACACAGAAGACACAGAAAAGACCCATTAGCCATTTAGCCTCTTCCCTGCTAAGACAAGAAACTGAAATGGCACTGTGAGCCAAATAGTGTCATTGATTATTTGGCAGAAAGGAAGGCAGCCAGTGAAGGGTATGTTGTCAAGAAGGCTGCTGCTGTGGTTGACTCCAGCAACCAGCATAGGAGACACCTGCACATCAATGTCAGTGAGGGAGCTGGTTGAGGACTGCTGGCCAAGGGAGGTTAATTTTTCTGGCACTTCTGGTGGCCATTTCTATGAGTAGCAAGGACTCCTGCCACCAGAATAGCCCTCAGGTAAGGAGATGCACATACTGGCAGTTGACAGCAGGTTAGGTGGAGAGTCCAGGGAGGATAAGAGGGGGCCTCTGGCAGCATCTGCTACAAAGGTCATTTCAGGGCCGAGAGAGTCTTTTGGCTCATATTTCACATTCACAAGTTTTAAGTTGAAACACCATCTCTGAGGGTACAGAAGTAGTTACAGAGCTATACAGAGAGGATTGAAAGAAGACATCCTTCAAAACAACTTTAAACTTGTGTCTCATTAACAGACCACAGTAGTAATAATTATACACAATGAATTTAATATTTCTCACAAATCCTTTATCTTGTAATTCGTACAATATATTGTCATATATTTTTGTGTTTAATAGACGTACTTTGTTAAATGTGGATGTTGAAAGTATTTAGCATTTAAATTTGTTATAACCCTGAATTGATATTTCTTTATTTTTTAAATATATTGGGAGTCTCAAAAACTGAAAAACACCTGGTCTCTGTCACCACTAAAAAGGCCCCATTTAGCTTGGTGCAGTGGCTCAGGCCTATAATCCCAGCACTTTGGGAGGCCAAGGCGGGTGGATCCTTGAGCCCTGGAATTCAAAACCAGCCTGGGCAAAATGATGAGACTCTGTCTCCACAAATAAATAAATAAAAGTTAGCCAGGCAGGTGTGGTGGTGCATGCCTGCAGTCCCCGCTAGCAGGAAGGCTGTGGTGGGAGGATCAATTGAGCCTGGGAGGTGGAAGCTGAAGTGAGCTGTGTTTGCACCACTGCACTCCAGCCTGGGTGACAGAGTGAGACCCTGTCTCAAAAAAACAAACAAAAAGCCAGGCGCGGTGGCTCACACCTGTAATTCCAGCACTTTGGGAGGCCAAGGTGGGCAGATCACCTGAGGTCAGGAGTTCAAGACCAGCCTGGCCAACATGGTGAAACCCAGTCTCTACTAAAAATACAAAAATTAGCTGGGCTTGGGGGCGCATGCCTGTAATCCCAGCTACTCGGGAGGTTGAGGCAAGAGGATCACTTGAACCTGGGAAGCGGAGGCTGCAAATGAGCCGAGATGGCGCCACTGCACTCCAGCCTGGGCAACAGAGCGAGACTCCATCTCAAAACAAACAAACAAACAAACAAACGCCCCAATTAAAAACAATAGCATCACGGAGAATTAGGACCAAAATTTAGAAGAAAAATAAAACAGCCCAAGAGACAGCGTCAGGGCATTTTTTTTTTCACCTACTAGATAAAGAAGCAGTAGGGCAGTGCACATCGTACCTGTGCAGAGCTGTTTCTTCTTGAGCTTCACAGCACTTTGTGTACAGAAATGAAGAATGATGCCCAGAAACTCCACTTTGTAGAACTAAGCAGATTGAGCCAGTTGATCCATGAACCTCTCTCAAATCTTGCTTTTTATCTTTTGTCTTAAAGAAAACAATTTATGAGGCAAAAAGTAACCATTGTTGGAGGATAAATTAGAAAGTTGTCATTTTCCCTTTTAGAACTAGTGGGATTTACTACCTGTTCTGAATACAGTAAAAGAATATAATGGGCAGCAATGAATGAGTAATCATAAAAATATCCAAAGCAGAATTCCATCAAGTTTTAAAAATTGTTTCCTTCATAAAGCATAAAGGAAACATGCATATTTATCTTCAAATACAAGCAGATTAAATGGAGATACGTCATTTAATTGAACTATAAGTTAAAAATTCTTAATGAGATCATCTTGTGAAAACCTAAACTCTACATTATTCCTCGTGAAAATCTGCCTTCTCCAGACAGAAATGTATAAATGGTCATTGACTAACCAGGCTATAAACTGCTCATTTATAAGGATAACCTTCGAACTTGCATTACAATTAAAGAGATGAATAATTTTCACAAGTAAGAAATATATATTTTTGTTGAAATTATGCAATTTATATTAATCCTCTTGATCACAATTTACAAAAAGTTAAGAAGAGAAGCTTTTTTGAGATGTTTTTATGGTGTTAATAAAAGTAATACAAATTGGAAATTTTGTATTATAATTACCCCTATTAAAGCATGTGTCATTTTACTGGGATTTTTAGTCTTCAGAATCAAGCAATAAATGCATATAATGTTGGCTATTCAGTCTGCTCAATGGGATATAGATGGGATATTGTGACAAATCTTTTTTCTACCTATTTGTGAAAAATGAAATGTTTAGTAAGTATTTTTTAAAGGGTAAAAATACTTTAACTCACAAGTAGCCAGAGAGCAGCTAGAGGTTTGTGTAACGGTGGTCAAGGGCCTGATTCCCAGCACTCACTGGGTAGGAAGTTACACACCTGCTGTACAGCGAGACAAGTCGTTGCCACAGGAGTTTGCAGTTGCACCACAGCACCATCAAGTGAAGGGGTGAGAAAGGTGACTCTCAACAATTATTAATACTTAAGGTAGGTACCACTCCTGTTGAACATATTGCTCCCAGATATAGCAGCCTAAAAACCACAGAGTCATTATATCACTCAGTTTCTGACAGGAATGTGGGAGTGGCTTAGCTGAGTGGTTCTGGCTCAGAATTGATCCTGAGGTTGTGGTCAAGATGTCACCTGCAGTCATCTGAAGGCTTGACTCAGGCTGGAGGGTCTGCCTCTAAGGTGGCTCCCTCACATGACTGCAGGCAGTTTCAGTTCCTCACCAGATAGATCTCTCCACCAGGCTGCTCACCCGTCCTCAGGACACGGCATGGGCTTCCTGCAGAGGAAGGGCTCAGAGAGAGAGAGCGAGCAAGCAGGAAGCTGTAATACCTGGGAATCACCTACTCTCCAAAGTCACACACCATCATTTCTGTGTTGTTCCAGTTGTTAGAAGCACATCACTAGGTCCAGCCCACATTCCAGGGGAGAGGAATTAGCCTTCATCTTTTGAAAGGGGCGTCAAAGAATTTCATATTTTAAGTCATCGCAGTGCGGCCAGCCCAGAGATCAGATGACTCAGCCAGTTTGCCCTCACTAGATCTAGAGGGCTCCCGTCCACACCCTTGCTAGGTGTTTACAGTGCATTTCTAGCACTAATGTTTAAGACATAGATCCAAATGCCACACAACTAAAATAAGTTGAAGAATCAATTTGTGATGAAAATACAGACAATTCTGGCTGGGTGCAGTGGCTCACGCCTGTAATCCCAGCACTTTGGGAGGCCGAGGCGGGCGGATCACGAGGTCAGGAGATTGAGACCATCCTGGCCAACATAGTGAAACTCCGTCTCTACTAAAATACAAAAATTAGCTGGGCGTGGTGGTGCATGCCTGTAATCCCAGCTCTGTAATCCCAGCTACTCAGGAGGCTGAGGCAGGAGAATCCCTTGAACCAGGGAGTCGGAGGTTGCAGTGAGCTGAGATCGCACCACAGCACTCCAGCCTGGCGACAGAGTAAGACTCCATCTCAAAAAAAAAAAAAAAGAAAAAGAAAATGTAGACAATTCTGCCTTTTTAGAAAGTAGGATCTGGCACAATAGTATACTTTCAGATATGAGCCTGTTTGGATGGCACCCCAGTTCATTCAGAGAATGTCTCCAGCATTATTTTGTCTTAGCACAACCAGCTGAACTCACTGGAGTGTCGCTAGCCTAAGCAACCTAGTCCTGAGAGTCGGGGTTGCAGAAGATGTATGTTAGGGTGAAAGTGGGGTGGTAAAGGAAGAGGACACAGAGCAGGTCTGAAAACAGTGTTCTGGACAATCATTCCAAAATGAACCACTCTACAAAGCTTTACTTGAAGGATTGATATTTAAACACATCAGTCATTAGATGTCTTTATATTTAATGGGTTTCAATTTCACAAGACCTCTCATTGCTGGTTGTGTGCTTTGAGGGAACAGGGAAGAAAAGGTTAAAAAATATACCCCCAGCTTATAATGTGGAAAGAGTTTACTTGAAGCTGCACCACTCAACCAACTCCATTCTGTTGTTTCTAAACCAACAAAAAGCATGGTGAAGAGAAGGCATCTGGTGGATATTGGCTGAATTTTTTTAAAAACAACTGGCTAGCGGGGCAAAGCATCAACCCTGGCCAGTGGAGAACTTGCCATCTTTGCCTGGCACTACTTCATTCCACTCCTCCCTGACCCCAGTCAGCAGGTACTCCTTCCTCCCAGGCCTTTGCACAGGAATCATGCAAACTGGAACCCATCCCATGCACTAAAAAGATTCTGGAAGGTTCACTTCTAATGTTCCTATTTTCTCACCATGTAGCAAAAAAGCAGAAGAGCACACACTCCCAAATAAAATGGTGAATTCTTTTACTAGCAGTATTCTACTGAACAGAACTCTTTTAAAATGCATTTTTCCATTGCCACATTACAGTGATAATTAATATTCATAATAATGACCTTGAAGGTCTCTCAGAGTCTGAGGAGCCTAATGAATAATTAAGAGAATGAAATGGTTTTCAATAGGATTTCATGCTTAGTGCTTTTTGTATTCTAATACTTTTGATAGATTGTCATGGTTGATTGTCTAATTCCCCAGTCATGCGAGTAAACAGAGAATTTAATGTGTTTCAAGGGGACTTCCATGGTAAGTTATTTGCAAGCATATTAAACCAAAATCTGAAGTGCATTAAAAATCCTCAGCCAACGCTAGCATAGACGCAGGCTGCCACATGAATTGCAGCTATAGGGAGCTATGGCTAGCTGGAACCACTCAGAATCCATCCTTTTCCTTCTAGATAGAAAAAGAAAATAATTATTGGAACTAAGGATAATTATACATAAAATTATATACCAAAATATTGTTCTTATAGTTGAGGATTCATTTGTTGCTCTTATTCATTGTCATATGTTTAAAGAATTTGACGCAAGATTGATATCAAAAAATTATCTGGATTGGGGGTTCCTTTCCTATTCCTGGTGCCACTTCATGCTGTAATAAACTCTCACTCTTGTTTCTTTCTTGTTACCCCTGTTATGGTAGACATATCACTCTACTTGGAGAAAATTCCAAATCACTGTTTACAGTAGAAGAAAAATCCAATACCTATATTTGGCAGTTGAAAGACCAAGATCCCAAAAGGTGATATGACTTATACAAAGCTACATAGCAAGTTAGTTATAGAGCCCAGTGAGAACCTGTGTTTCCCAACTCCCAAGCAAAGGCCTTTGTGCAACATCCATTGCCACACCAAAGCCAATAACTGCTAAAGAAAGTTCTCCACCCATTGCAGCCACGGAAACTGAAAAAACTACTGAGAAATGTTATTTCAACAAATGCATTTGACTTATAAGGTTGAAGTACCATATATTCTATTGAAAATCTCTGAATTGAAAGGATTTAAGTCACTTTAAGCAGAAAATTAGAGCACACATGGCACTGTCTATTTTTAGGATCTCTGAGTCTCAGGCACAGGCATTTTAGTAATTTAGATCTTTACATGAGTGCTCCTCCAAGTTTTGTTTCATCTTCAGAATGGAGGCCATGTTATCAAGCGAGTGTGGGCAGCTTGAGCTCATTCTACAGGAGGTTATGCCAGGTGCAGGAAAAGGGATTGCTTGGTGTAATAATTAGATCCTTACCACCTACCCACCCACCCACATACAGACATACACAGATACACACACACAGCTGAGCCATTTGAAAATAAACTGTAGACTCATGCCATTTCATTGCTAAATATTTCAACATGCATTTCCTAATAAGGACATTCTCCTTACTGGTGAGAAATGATATTTCGATGCCAAGATCAAGGGGCAAGGTATGTTAATTGACACAAGGGTATCATTGCTTCAAAGCCCTTTCAGTGAACAGATCCAGGAAAGACAAATACACTTTTAAAAGGTTATTTAATGTGAATTTCTCAATGCAAATTTAACCTTACAGTGTTTTATTTTAAGTTCTTTGACTTAATAGTTGTTTTTGCCTCTCTTTTCTGTTACACTGAAAGTTTTGGTTTGTAATAATATAGTGTTTCTTTCCTCCTAATTCAGAATTGTACACTTGTTTTCTCCTAGTTCAGAATTATAATACTATATGAATAATAAATTACTGACTGAAATTTAAGATTTCCTTCTATTCATTTATCCTTAGATCAAATCCATTATGAATGTATAATTAAAGTACTGAAATAATTCTGTTCTTTGTATAGCTGTGGTTGCCACATTTGAAATAAAGTTAAGCTCATTGGTCCCAATTGTTTTCCATTTTAGGATTTTACTTTTGTCTTTTTTATTTGAATTTTTTAAATATATAAAACATTTATGTGGTCCCAAAGTTAAAAAATATACGAAAAGGTAACCAAACCCACAGAAGTTTCACTCCTAACCCTCTCCCTTCACTTCATTCCCCCCACCTCCTATAGGTAGTTATTTTTATTGCTTCTTTTTGCAAATATAGGCGAATACCTAAATATATTCTTATTCCTCCTTTTCCCCCCTTATACACAAAATATAGCATACTATACTAACTTTTTAAATCTAAAAATATATTCTGGAGATTGTTTCAATTCACAGACATTTTTTTTTTCTGTGTTTTATGATGCCTGGTCGCCAATTCATGTATGTACTGCAGTTTATTTACAGCCTCTCTTGTTGGTGGATGTTTAGATTATTTCTAATCTTTTGCTACTGCAAACAATGTTGTGTTACATAACCTTGTGCAAATGTTATTGATTATTTGTAGAGATGTATTTTCTTTTCTTTTTTCTTTTTTTCTTTTTGAGACGGAGTCTTGCTCTGTTGCCCAGGCTGGAGTGCAGTGGCGCAATCTCGGCTCACTGCAAGCTCCGCCTCCCGGGTTCATGCCATTCTCCTAACTCAGCCTCCCGAGTAGCTGGGACTACAGGCACCCGCCACGACGCCCGGCTAATTTTTTGTATTTTTAGGAGAGACGGGGTTTCACCGTGTTAGCCAGGGTGGTCTCGATCTCCTGACGTCATGATCCACCCGCCTCGGCCTCCCAAAGTGCTGGGATTACAGGGTTGAGCCACCGCGCCCTGCCTGAGATGTATTTTCAAGGTAGCTTCCTAGAAACGAGATTGCTGGGTGAAAGGTTAGCACATATGTAATTTTGCTCAATTTTGCGAAATCCCCATCCATAGGGTTTGTTCCATTTTGCATTTCCACTCTCAGTAGAGTATGTTATAAAATGTTTGGATCCAGAAGAATTCTAACTTGCATTTCTCTTATTGTAAGGGAAATTGGGCGTCATTTCATATGTGTAGGGAGTGACTTGCATTTCTTTTCGCTCTGTTCTCACATTTCTCTCTTTTCATGACTTTTGCCCATATTTTTATGCAATTTTGGAGCTTATCCATTGTTAAAAGCTTTTCATGTACTTGTCCTCATCTTTTTTTTTTTTTTTTTCAGATGGAGTCTCGCTCTGTCGCCTAGGCTGGAGTGCAGTGGCGCAATCTCGGCTCACTGCAAGCTCTGCCTCCTGGATTCACACCATTCTCCTGCCTCAGCCTCCTGAGTAGCTGGGACTACAGGCACCCGCCACCACGCCCAGCTAATTTTTTTGTATTTTTAGTAGAGACGGGGTTTCACTGTGTTAGCCAGGATGGTCTCAATCTCCTGACCTCATGATCCGCCCACCTTGATCTCCCAAAGTGCTGGGAGTACATGCGTGAGCCACCGCTGAGATAACTTGCAATTGGTCTCTCCTGGTCTGTCATTTGTTTTTTGACCTTGCTTCTTGTATTTTGTTTGTTTTAGGTAGTAAAGTGCACCAATCTTTCCCTGATTTTTGTTTTGTTTTGTTTTGTTTTTTTTTGCTGAATGTTGAAAAGGCTTTCCGTGTCCCCAGGTTATAAAGTAATTCACCTGTGCCAAACCTCCTTGATTGCACATTGTATATTTGGATCTCTGGTCCATTTGGGATTTATTTTAGTGTGAGGTTTAGATTCACTCCATCCTTTTTCAGGTGGCTTTCTATTTGTCCCAACACTATGTATTTAAAAGCCTAGTTTTTCCTCAGGAAATAACTTGATTTAGTTTTAGACTTTAACTTGCTGTAATGCAGCACACAGAGACAAAGAAGCAAACATGGGGGTGGGAGGGTGAGAAATGAGATCAAGGAGTAGACTTGGTTACTCTGCCATAGAGTAGAACTGCTCCCTCCCTCCCTGGAACAGAGAGGAACAATGCACGCACGGTGTGTCTGTGCTGTCCTCCACTGGCCTCTCCAGATCCAAGCTCTGGCCTACCTGGCCTGCTCTCCTCCACAAGGCTCACCTCTGTGGATGACATCACTCAGTAGCCTTGCCCCTGGCTTTTGATTGGGTTTACTCTGATGGGGGACTGTCACACTGCCAGGAGATCTGAGCACAAGATAAGAGAAACTGGATTCCCTTTGGCAGGTGCTGCAGTGTGCTCTCCATAACCACCTCTTCAATGGGTCAGCCACCCTTCTGGTTGCAGCTCTTGCTGACTTCTGATAGGCCCTTCCTCCCACTTGCCCTTCAGGCCTGGGCGGTAACACCTTCCCATTGGTGCTGGCACCCTGGGTGTTTCACTGCCCTCAGTTGCTTCCTCAACCTGTCTGCACCTCTGTAAAGAGGCCCTCTTGAACCCTTTTCAGGTATGCCTTCTTGTTCATTGAGTGTGCAGCCTGTGTCCTGCCAGAACCTGGCTGATACCAACGACATCACAAATACATACCAATCCATCTGTCAAAAAGGTAGGCAATATGGCTGTACTCCACCAATCCTAAATTTAAAAATTTACAAAGCCAATAAACAGTCAAGGAGGCCACATCTCATTTAGAGATCTACAGTGATTCAACTTGATTATTCATTATTTATCTTGATTATCCTCCTTATTCACTATGCAAGGCTCTGGTCTAATTTGTGGTTGGCTTCAGAAAGCAAACCCATCTCAAAGATTTAAGGTTGAAATCCCAGCACTTTGGGAGGCTGAGGTGGGCGGAGCACAAGGTCAAGAGATTGAGACCATCCTGGCCAACATGGTGAAACCCCATCTCTACTAAAAATACAAAAATTAGCTAGGCATGGTAGTACGTGCCTGTAATCCCAGCTACTCAGGAGACTGAGGCAGGAGACTCTCTTGAACCCAGGAGGCAGAGGTTGTAGTGAGCTGAGATCGTGCCACTGCACTCCAGCCTGGCGACAGAGTGAGACTCCGTCTCAAAAAAAAAAAAAAAAAAAAAAAAAAAAAAAAAAAATTTAAGGTTGAACTCCTCCTAGGGATATTAAAGAGAATATTCTCTGCCTCTGAAGACAATTCCACTAAAAACATTTCTAAAATATTTCAAGCTAGTATTCTTTCTGAAGTGATTGCTTTGAAGTTGGACATGTGCATGTGCAGGCTGTGCTATGTTTGCTTAAAATAAAATAAAAAATAACCCTGCTCCCATTACTCCCAGTCAAGCCCCTAGAGCTGTTTCCTGGGCACATTTATTTACTCTGATAGCTCTGCACTTAGCTTTTCAAAGGCTCTAGCAAAGTTATTTAAGTATCTCTGCCTGGTGTTTTTTATTTTTATTTTTTTGAGATGGGGTCTGTCACCCAGGTTGGAGTGCAGTGACACGATCTGGGCTCACTGCAACCTCCACCTCCCAGGCTCAAGCGATCCTCCCACCTCAGCCTCCCGAGTAACTGGGACTGCAGGCACGCACCACCACACCTGGCTAATTTTTTGTATTTTTGGTAAAAAGGGGTTTTGCCATGTTGCCCAGGCTGGTCTCAAACTCCTAAACTCAGGCAATCCACCCGCCTCAGTCTCCCAAAGTGTTGGGATTACAGGCATGAGCCACTGCGCCTGGCCTCTACCTGTTTTAAGTAGCTTAGTTGACTAGTGGAAAACGTCTGTGGGAAGTTTCTTATTTTTCTGCAGAGTCATGTTCAAAGTTATAGATTAGCTTGTTTTAGTATGTAAATTTTAGTTGTTTTACTCTGATACAATGTGAAAACAAAAGATTCAAGGAGTTCTAATTCCCATGCTTCTAAGAGGGGACTCTTTCCACTTCCCTATTTTGAGCAGGGATGATGAGGAGGAGGGAGAGTAGACCAAGGGCACACTTCTGCCCGCTACCTGTCCTGATCCTTGTATATGCTCATTGTAACAGCATGTGTGGCTGAGATTGTGAATTGGTCTTTGAGTTAGAGAACTAAGATAACAAATTTATGGTGGAAGGAGCCTTAGAAGACAGAGCCATGGTTATGGTCATGCTGAGTCAGTAGTCTCTACTTTTTGTTTGTTTGTTTTTGAGACGGAGTCTTGCTCTGATGCCCAGGCTGGAGTGCAGTGGTGCAATCCTGACTCACTGCAACTTCCACCTCAGCCTCCTGAGTGGCTGGGATTACAGGTGCCTGCCACCACACCACGCCCAGTTAATTTTTGTATTTTAGTAGAGACAAGGTTTCACCATGTTGGCCAAGCTGGTCTCGAACTCCTGACCTCAGGAGATCTGCCTGCCTCAGCCTCCCAAAATGCTGGGATTACAGGTGTGAGCCACAACACCTGGCCTCTTCTTTCTTTACATAGACTCATATGACTGTTTACTTCTAGTTCGGTTCTAAAATGAGAAATTTGTGCTGGTCACACAAACTGTCCCTTTCAAGTATTATGGAGTCATCCCTGAAGGTGGGGGTACAACATCTGGAAGGTAAAGACTGGCTTGTTGTGAAAAGCGGGAAAGAAAAGCACCCTCCCTTCCCAAAGAAGAAAATTCTCTTCGACCTTCCAACTGTTAAGGTCTGGAAGTCTGCCATTGGAGTATGATTCCTTTGATTTATGGGTCCAGTCCAGAAGACTGGATGTATTAGTATGGATTCTTCAAAGAACCAGAACCAAAAAGATATGTCTATATATGTGTGTGTGTGTGTGTGTGTGTGTGTGTGTGTGTGTGTGTGTGTATTCTATACCCATAGATAAATAGATAGATAAGAGATTTATTATGGGAATTGATTCACATGATTATGGAGGGTGAGAAATCTCATGATCTGCTGTCTGCAAGTTGGAGAATTAGGAAAGCCAGTGGTGTGTGTTGGGGAGTTGGGGGAGCGCTGGTATAAGCCCCAGAGTCTGAAGGCTTGAGAACCTGGGGCTTAGATGTCCGAGGGCAGAAGATGGCTGTCTCAGCTCCAGAAGAGAGAGTGAATTCACCCTCCTCCCACAGTTTTATTCTCTCTAGGCCCTCAACGGCTTGGGTGATGCCCACACACCTTGGTGAGAGCAAATTCCTCTCTACTCAGACTACTGATTCAAATGTTAATCTCTTCTGGAAACATCCTCTCAGGCACACCCAGAAATAATGTTTAACCAGCTTTCTGGATATCCTTTAACCCAGTGAAGTTAAGACATAAAATTAACCATCATATTAGACTACTCTGTATTCGAAGTATTCAAATCCTTTTACTGTCTAATTCTAATTACTTTTCAGCCATATCCCCATGGGCTCTGGAAGGAGACAGATTGCAGAGTTTAGGATTCTGATGCAATCACTTACCAGTAGTGTGACATAGATAGACTAAACCTTTCTGGGTTTCAGTTACTTCATTTGTAAAGGGGTAACAATAGCTCAGAATTCATAGGTTTATGTAGGGATTAAACAAGTTTAAATACATGAACAGTGATTAGCATAGCTGTGGCCTCAACTACTACTATTACCATTAAAGGCCCTCATCTCTCTACTTTGGCTGTCGTGCCCAACTCATTGTTACATTCTTTCTTCACCTCTCTCAAGGGAACCAACCTCCATCTAGGTTACTTGTTACAGCCAGGCTGAAGCCCAGGAGACCTTCCCTTACCTATCCAAGTTTCCAGAATCTCACCCTCCTCTGGGCTCCTCACGTATAAAGTTTTATACTTTATTCACATAAATACAAAATACAAATGCATTCATTAACTTTTCAACCTGAATTTCTAACCTTGAGGCAGGTCAGACTAGCTTAAATCCAGGGAAGACAAACATTTGGAGGTGGAAAATTTCATCTTCTGCCAATGGGCAGGGAGAAAGTGGCCCTGTTACAGGAAAGAGGTCTGGATCCAAACCCCAAGAGAGGGTTCTTGGATCTTGCCAAGAAAGAGTTCAGGGCGAGTCCATAGAGTAAAGTGAAAGCAAGTCTATTAAGAAAGTAGAGGAATAAAAGAATGGCTACTCTATAGACAGAGCAGCCCCAAGGGCTGCTGCTTGCCCATTTTTATGGTTATTCATTGATTATATGCTAAACAAGGAGATTATTCATGCCTCCCCTTTTTAGACCATACAGGGTAATTTCTTGACATTGCCATGGCACTTGTAAACTGTCATGGTGCTGGTGGGAGTGTAGCGGTGAGGGTGATCGGAGGTCACTCTCGTGGCCTTCTTGGTTTTGGTGGGTTTTAGCCCGCTTTTTTTTTTTTTTTTTTTTAAGATGGAGTCTGGCTCTGTCGCCCAGGCTGGAGTGCAGTGGCGTGATCTTGGCTCACTGCAAGCTCCGCTTCCCGGGTTCACGCCATTCTTCTGCCTCAGCCTCCCGAGTAGCTGGAACTATAGGCGCCCACCACCACGTCCGGCTAATTTTTTTGTATTTTTAGTAGAGATGGGGTTTCACCTTGTTAGCCAGGATAGTCTCCATCTCCTGACCTCGTGATCCGCCCATCTTGGCCTCCCAAAGTGCTGGGATTACAGGCGTGAGCCACCGCGCCCAGCCTTAGCTGGCTTCTTTACTGCAACCTGTTTTATCAGCAAGGTCTTTATGACCTCTATCTTGTGCTGACCTCCTATCTCATCCTGTGATTTAGAATCCCTTAACTGTCTGGGAATGCAACCCAGTAGGTCTCAGCCTTATTTTACCCAGCCCCTATTCAAGATGAAGTTGCTCTGGTTCAAACACCTGTGACAGCCCCACTGAGTCAGGAACCATGTAGGTTCATGTCTTGGCTCCAGAGATATTGTATAAATAACTGCTTTACATTTGACTTTACTCTTCCATAAAATGGGGTTATGTTTTGTTTACCTCACAGATTATTTACTGTGATAATTAAATAAGAATCCTTTTATATTAACATAAGTACAAAATGTAGCCTTAAAAACATTAAATAACATATACTGATTATAGCTGCTTTTGTTTCCACTCATGAGATTCCATGTAAGAGCAGGAACCATAACTGTCTAGGGTTAAGGGAAACACTAAGCTGAAACTTGAGTGTCCTGTCACACTTGCTGAATGAATAGTGTGAATTCATTGGTTATTTATATGGGGGAGAATTATCTAACCCTCCCTTGGCCACCTAACACAGAACAGCTCTAGGTGGCAGTAAGCAGGGAGGTGTGAGAGTTAGAGATCACAGCATACTCAAGATTTGAGCAAAGTGAAAATAGATAGGCATTAGAAAAAGTAACTAATGCCCTCAAATCATATAGCTAATAGGAGACAGAGTTGGGATCCAAACTCAGGCTAAGCCGAGGTCCCATAACCTCAGCTACTGTGCTAATTAGTGAAACGGATGAGTTCCCTGACCCCCCTTGCAGGACGTGCGACAGGGGTGTGGCTTGTCTGTTCAGTCACCACTGCTGCTCAAATCCCTTATGGGATGGGGAGCATGCAGACAAACAGGTGCAGGAGCCAGGTACTGGGCTCTGGCCCCACAGCAGTGTCCAGGGGTCGGAGGCTGTGACTCCCTGAGCCCAAGTGGGTGTGTGCTACAGTGCACTCTTTTAGCCTTGCTGTCCCATGTACGGCGTAAGTGTTAACAAGTTCAGTGGACCCTCTGCCTTTTTGCAAGCGTCTTTTTGCAGAGGGCCAGTGTGACAGCTTTCTGTATCCCAAGCTCTTGTCCAGTGTCCCAGAAGAATCAGGTGACACACGGACTTGAAAGATGGTGAATGTGGGGGTTTTATTGAGTGGTGGAGGTGGCTCTCCATGGGATGGATGGGGAGCTATAAAGGGGATAGAATGGGAAGATGATCTTCCCCTGGAGTTTGGCCATCCAGCGGCCAATTCTTCGACTGTCCCCGGCTGAACTCCTCCCAGTGTTCCTTCTCTTGGTAGGTAAAAGCATTTATGGGTGTAAGATAAGAAAAATAAGAGGTAATTGAAAGGAAACTTCTCTGAAAACCGAGAAAAACCATTAAGTTACTGAGCAAAATCATCAAGGATATCAAGTCTGGTGTCCTTTTTGGGTAGTTAGAAAAAGAAAACACAGGAAATAAAACTAAGAAATAACATGCAGTAACCTGATTTTTTTAAATCATAAAGAGTCACAGAAAAAGATGCAATCAGCAATTATTTTGCATAAGTTAGAAAAAACAACTTCAATAAAAAGCAAGACTATTACCAAAGGATTTCTGGGTCAGGATTAGAGCAGAGCTTAGGGAAAAGCACACATACAAGAATTAAAGTACTGAATCATTTTTTTCCAGTTTTTAGGCTGTTTTGAACATTTCCCCATAGCCCTAAATAATTATCTTAAGCCAGCTGCTGTGTTCTGTTTGTGTTCATTCAACTTTTAAAATTTCCTGTCTGATAAATTGTGTGTTGTACTAACATTAATGTAATAAATGAACAATTTGCTAACTCTGAAAGAAGTCAAAGGCTTCAAACACACTTGTGGAAGTTATATTTATATTAACAGATACCTATGTTAATTTCCTTTCATAAGGAGCACAATAGAATCCTCCTTGAGGAAGCACCTTTTGATAAAATTAATAATAATATGCTCATCACATCATTTATTTCTTGCCCGCTCATGTGCCAGCAAGTACATGTTCCTTTCAATTAATCTGTTACTTATACAAAAGCTGTTTTCCAAAAACTGTTTCTTTTGGGGGAGGGCAGTAAAATTAGGTGAAATAATGGATGAGAAATTTGAACAAAGTTTAGGATAAAAACACTATTCATAACACCTTTCAAAAAATGTCATTCAGTTCTATTCAACCCAAGTCTACAAATAATTAATAAATATCTACTGTGTGTCCTACACTGTCCTCACTTTTACAAAGCTTTTAATAGTGTACAGAAGAAAAACCTATACAAAATGATTAGAAGAACAAGATAAAAGGATATATAATCTTACGCCATAAAGACACACCATAAAACTACAGAATTCCTCCTCTGAGAACAGCTGCTGTGTTTAATTGTGCAGTACAAGTGTAGGCTACACAGTATTGAAAGGGATGCTGTTCCCGTGGTACATGTGGAAGAGTTTTTGGAAGATAGAAGTAAAGTGTCTTAAAAAAAGAGGGAGTATTTTTTTCTAGCTAGCACAGAGATGCCATGGGGGTTAGTGGCAGTCCTGGCAAAATCATTTGAATGTGGAAAAGATGATGAATTCCTTAAGAGCAGAATTTTTCTCTTATTTAGCCTTGTCCAAACAGGTTTCTTGAAGTCTTAACTCATTGGATTTTAAATGTGAAAAACATTTAAGATTTTTCCAATCATGCCTTCAACCATTCTATGTTGAATCTTCCTTGCCTGGCCCTTAATAACATCAGGGGCAGGTTCTATTTTGTACCAGTGCTTTTTAGTGATTAATACTTAGTTCAATCAAGTTCAAAACTTAAATTTAATATCCGATTCAAATAAGTTATTTCCTCCTACAATACAGTCTAGGGTTGGTTGTAGCAAGACCATTTCCCCATCTTCTTCTGGTTCTACTCCTCTGGGGTTGGGGGCCGGGAGTAATAAGGAAGATAGCATTTCTTACAAAGCAGAGTTCCTTTTTAAAGAAGATCTAAATTAACAGAAATATGTTCCATGTTCTTGGGTCAGAGGATTTAATATTGTCAAGATGGCAATATCCCCAAATAGATCAACAGATTCAATGCAATCTGTCAGAATCTTGGCCGCCTTTTTTTTTTTTTCAGAAATTGATAAGCTGATCCTAACATTCATATGGAAATGCAGGGGGTCCATAATAGCCAACTATTTTGAAAAAGAAGAACAAAGGTAGGGGGCTTACATACCCTGATTTCCAAACTTACTACAAACATATAGTAATCAAAACAGTGTGGCACTTGCTGGCATAAGGATAGATATATATTAATACATCAATGGGATAGAATTGAGAATCCAGAAATAAATCCTTACATTAATGGTCAACTGATTTTCAACAAGAGTGACAAGATAATTTGATGAGAGAAAGAACAGTCTTTTCAACAAACAGTGCTCAGACAACTGAATGTTCACAAGCAAAAGAATAAAGTTGGACCACTGCTTAATGCCATACATGAAAATTAGCACAAAATAAATCATAGATTTAAATATAATCATTTTAGGGTGATAAAAATATTCTAAAATTAGATAATGCTGATGGTTGTATAACTCCATAAATCAAACTAAACCATTGGATAGTACACCTTAAGTGGGTGGATTTTAAGGTTTATAAGTTATAGCTCAATAAAATTTAAAAGGACTTAAATGAGTTACTAGAAGAAAGTATAGTTGAATATTTACATAACTTAGAATCAAATAAGGCCTTTCAAAGCATGTTATCAAGGCAAAATATAAAACATAATTTATATACTTGATTATAAATTATTTTTATAATTTCTATATTAAAAATACTGTTAATAAAATTTTACAATAAATACCATAGTGTTAATAACATCATTAATATAGAGAGAGTATTTAAAATCAGTAAGAAAATTATCAACGCCAGGCCGGGTGCGGTGGCTCATACCTGTAATCCCAGCACCTTGGGAGGCTGAGGTGGGCGGATCATGAGGTCAGAAGATTGAGACCATCCTGGCCAACATGGTGAAACCCCGTCTCTACTAAAAATACAAAAAAAAAATTAGCTGAGCATGGTGGCACATGCCTGTAGTCCCAGCTACTTTGGAGGCTGAGGCAGGAGAATCACTTGAACCCGGGAGGTACAAGTTGCAGTGAGCCAAGATCACACCACTGCACTCCAGCCTGGTGACAGAGCAAGACTCCGTCTCAAAAAGAAAAAAAAAGAAAATTATCAACACCCTAATATAGAAATAGGTAAAGGACGTGAACAGACAATTCATAATATAAGAAACAGAACTGGCCAAGAAACACATATAAAAGTATTCAGATTAATGGATAGTTAAAGAAATGCCAATTGAAGCACCATGAAACACCTCTTTCCAACCACTATATTGGTAAAGATTTGAAAGAAGTAAAATACACATGGCTGAATAGGTGGGAAAATAGGATTCTTATATGCTTCTGGTGTGAGTACAACTTGGAACAACTATGCTGAAGGCAATTTGGGAATATAAATCAAATGCTTAAAAATATGTAAATACTTTGAATAATCATCTTACTAGAATTATATCCCAACAAATAATATGAGAGATATTCAAAAGAATGTGTACAAGGTTATATATTCTTATGAATTCTTGTGAAAAGTTAGAAACAACCTAAGTCTCTAATAATAGGTGATTAGATAAATAAATCATCAATAAATAGAATACCGTCTAGCTATTAAAATTGTTGGGAAGGATACTAGAGTGCCTACCCAGCATCTGTTCTCTCTTTCTGCATACCTAGAACCCCATGAAGTCCCCAGACTCAGAAGAATCTGAGCCCCTCTATCCCTTCAGACAGAAGTTGCTTGAATGAATAAGTGGTTAATGGTTAAGCCTAACACTTAATACATGTCAGTGAGATGCAAAGAGCAGTTTGCTGGGGTTTTTTTTTTTGCAACTTCTGGAAGCATCACCTCCTTTTTCTGGCCTTTGTCACACCTGGATATGAGGCCCAGACTTGCATCTCCAATGTGTCTGAAGATGAAACTGACACCAGGGAAGGGCAGAGAAGACAGAATTACAGGAAAATGGAGCCAGAGCCACCAGCTCTGAAGATACTCTTCTTTGGACTTCAAACTATAAACCTGTTCATTTCATTATCACCTGAGCTGGATTGAGAGGGACATTCTGGAATTTGCCAACACAGGTTACATGGAGGGTTACTCTGTCCCTGCATGCTTCACAAAAAGAAGAAAGGGAAAAAATCCCAATAGGATGGAAATAGGAAATGGCTTTAATTTTTCTTCCTATGTCTTTGAAATACTCTGTTGGGTCTCCTTTTCCCACCCCTAGATAACATCTCAGACAGACACTATAGTTTTTTGATGGGGATAGAATTCAGGGGGTATATAATCTTTAATGGGAAAAATAATCAATTCTTTATTTTCACTGACCTCTAACTGAGAGTTAACATTACCTACATCAGAAAATGTTGCAGT
This sequence comes from Pan troglodytes, assembly GCF_028858775.2. Taxonomy (NCBI): domain Eukaryota; kingdom Metazoa; phylum Chordata; class Mammalia; order Primates; family Hominidae; genus Pan; species Pan troglodytes. The sequence continues at coordinate 47,651,098 of NC_086015.1, forward strand.
GGAGGTCCCCTGGATTAAGGTCTCCAACAAACTACAAATGCTTCTCATTAAAGAGCAAGCATTAGATGCTTGCCATAATGAAATGCTATTGATAGCCAAAATGTGATGAGAGAACTAGTAACACAACCAAACCCAGTTTGGTGAAAAGCTCTTTGCCCCTTTCCTTCTACTCCTCTCTTCTACCACTCTGACTTCTCCAGCCAGAAGATGGACAAGAGAAGAGAAGTGGTCATCTTCATTGCATCCCCACTGCTAGGCTGGTCAGAGCAGGCAGTGATCAGTCAGAATGGATGACTGCCATAAACAACCAGTGCACTGGACTGGTGAAAAAATTGGCCCTACCTCTGACTTTACTCCATGGGCTACAGTCCTTGGATTTTGTACCTTATGTTTATATGTTCACACATATCAGTTTTCTCTAAGCAAAAGCATTTAAAAAGTTACAACTTGAAGTACCAGGGATGAAGGATGCTACCTTGGTCACTGACTTTATCTTTCTTAGAAGCAAAATATAGGTGTTAGATTAATTCCATAAAGCACAGGGATCACAGACTCTGTAATACTCTCTTTAAATCAGAAAAGCTTCTAACAATCATTTTCCTTTTACACGTATACACAGTAAAACTAGAGGGAAATTTCTTTTAATGTCACATGATTCCAAGAAAAGCAAGGGCCTTTCACTCTTTACAGGTAATAGCCAAAGTGTGTCCGGAATTGGTGGGTTCTTGGTCTCACTGACTTCAAGAATGAAGCCGTGGACCCTCGCGGTGAGTGTTACAGCTCTTAAGGTGGCGTGTCTGGAGTTTGTTCCTTCTGATGTTCGGATGTGTTTGGAGTTTCTTCCTTCTGGTGGGTTCATGGTCTCGCTGGCTCAGGAGTGAAACTGCAGACCTTGGCGGTGAGTGTTACAGCTCATAAAAGCAGCGTGGACCCAAAGAGTGAGCACTAGCAAGATTTATTGCAAAGAGCGAAAGAACAAAGCTTCCACAGGGTGGGAGGGGACCCAAGCGGGTTGCCACTGCTGGCTGGGGCAGCCTGCTTTTATTCTCTTATGTGGCCCCACCCACGTCCTGCTGATTGGTAGAGCAGAGTGGTCTGTTTTGACAGGGTGCTGATTGGTGCGTTTACAATCCCTGAGCTAGACATAAAGGTTCTCCACCTCCCCATCAGATCAGTTAGATACAGAGTATGGACACAAAGGTTCTCCAAGGCCCCACCAGAGCAGCTAGATACAGAGTGTCGATTGGTGCATTCACAAACCCTGAGCTAGACACAGGGTGCTGATTGGTGTGTTTACAAACCTTGAGCTAGATACAGAGTGCCGATTGGTGTATTTACAATCCCTGAGCTAGACATAAAGGTTCTCCACCTCCCCACCAGAGCAGCTAGATACAGTGTCCATTGGTGCATTCACAAACCCTGAGCTAGACACAGGGTGCTGATTGGTGTGTTTACAAACCTTGAGCTAGATACAGAGTGCCAACTGGTGTATTTACAATCCCTGAGCTAGACATAAAGGTTCTTCACCTCCCCACCAGAGCAGCTAGATACAGAGTGTCAATTGGTGCATTCACAAACCCTGAGCTAGACACGGGGTGCTGATTGGTGTTTACAAACCTTGAGCTAGATACAGAGTGCTGATTGGTGTATTTACAATCCCTGAGCTAGACATAAAGGTTCTCCACGTCCCCACCAGACTCAGGAGCCCAGCTGGCTTCACCCAGTGGATCCCGCACAGGGGCTGCAGGTGGAGCTGCCTGCCAGTCCTGCGCCGTGCGCTCGCACTCCTCAGCCCTTGGGTGGTCGATGGGACTGGGCGCCATGGAGCAGGGGGTGGTACTCGTCGGGGAGGCTCGGGCCGCACAGGAGCCCATGGAGGGGGTGGGAGGCTCAGGCATGGCGGGCTGCAGGTAGCGAGCCCTGCCCTGCGGGAAGGCAGCTAAGGCCTAGTGAGAAATCGAGCACAGAGCCGGTGGGCTAGCACTGCTGGGGTACCCAGTACACCCTCCGCAGCCGCTGGCCCGGATGCTAAGTCCCTCATTGCCTGGGGCGGCAGGGCTGGCCGGCTGCTCTGAGTGTGGGGCCCGCCAAGCCCACGCCCACCCGGAACTCCAGCTGGCCCGCAAGTGCCGCACACAGCCCGGGTTCCCGCTCGCGCCTCTCCCTCCACACCTCCCTGCAAGCTAAGGGAGTGGGCTCCGGCCTTGGCCAGCCCAGAAAGGGGCTCCCACAGTGCAGCGGTGGGCTGAAGGGCTCAAGTGCTGCCAAAGTGGGAGCCCAGGCAGAGGAGGCGCTGAGAGCGAGCAAGGACTGTGAGGACTGCCAGCACGCTGTCACCTCTCAAAAGCATTTAAATTTTTACCAGTGTTTTCTTGTGAACAAAAACTTTAGAAGGGAATAAACTCTTCATCCAAAAATAAATGAATGTTTCAATTCTAACAATGATTAGATGCAACTCACATGAAGAAATGTGACAATAATCATTAGGGGATCCTTTTCCTGTCTTCTCCAAGGAGCTCTAAGAAGCTTGAAACTTCTATTTTTGTTTATTTGTTTTTGTAAGGACAGGGATCTCCAGGAATAAAGTCTGGGAGTAGCAATGCTCCCAACAACCTACTAGTCTGAAGAAGGCAGGGGCAATAATGACATCAATTGTACATTCCCCAAATTCTATGTATAAAGCAGAGGCTTCAATTTCCATTGGCCCATGTTGATCCCAAATGGAGGTCATGTTGTAGGAGTATGCAGTGACTATCACCGGGCTGGAGCTTCTTTGCATCTACTTCCCTTTCCTATAGGCCCCTCAGTTCCATTTATTAGTTTTACCTTTAAATCGTTGGATAGCATCTTATGGGACAGTCACTGAAGTTCTCTGCCTAGCTAAAGGGAAGGCATTTGACCCAAGTTAAAGCAATTATTTGCTCCCTTCTTGGAATATGAATCTTGAACTGAGGAATAAAGAGACAGAAAACTAGTTTAATCAATCTGACTGGCGGCATCTGCCCATATACTTCTTGCTATGAGATGTCTTTCTAGGCCCCAGGATAGCCTTTGTTCTGGCCCTGTTATCCAGCCTCTTAGCCATTCTGTCACCCCTGATATCCTTCAGGTATATTTTTTCTTGTTTAAGATGGCCAGAGGAACTTACTACAGATTATGCCAAAGAACCAAACTGAAACAGAAACCTTCAGTGCCTCCCAAATTCCATCTTTGAAAGCAGCTATGTTTTTATTTATTGTGTGGAAAAACTTAAAGATCTCAAAAAGTTATATAGCCCTTAATTCTTTATTTTAAGATGTGTATTCCGTCTGGATGGCTTAATATTTTTTTCCTAGGGTTATAAATAAATATTTTAAAACATTAAACTTGAGTTTTCTTCTTTGTCTTTTCCCAGCTAGTCCTCCCTTCACTCAGGTAAAACCCACTGCAGGAGCACACATCTGCTGCCATTTAAACAGTCTTTGAAAATAATATGAAATAATTACAACAGTACAAGTTATATTGGAAATATCAGCTTAAAATTGCTTCTTTAGAGAAATTAAACAATCAAAATTTATGTATCTTAAAGAAGTATTTTTAAGGGCCATTGAAATGGATAGGTCATCGAGAAAGGCCATAATCTAATATAAAAAAAAATTCAAACAGATCTTTGTCACAGAGCAAATCATCGAAGAATAAGCATTAGCATGGTTCAGTACATTGTAGTATCTGTGGATAATGGGATATTCTACAGCAATGAATGTGACCATCCACAAGGAACTGCAATCATAAGGATGAATATGGTGTGAAAGAAGCCAGACACTAAAGTTTATATTATTATTATTATTATTTTTTTTTTTTTTTGAGATGGAGTCTCGCACTGTAGCCCGGGCTGGAGTGCAGTGGTGCGATCTCAGCTCACTGCAACCTCTGCCTCCTGGGTTCAAGCGATTCTCCTGCCTCAGCCTCCTGAGTAGCTGGGATTACAGTCACCTGCCAACAGCCCAGCTAATTTTTTGTATTTTTAGTAGAGACGGGATTTCACCATGTTGGCCAGGCTTGTCTTGAACTTCAGACTTCATGATTCGCCCACCTTGGCCCCCCAAAGTGCTGGGACCACAGGCATTAGCCACCACACCCAGCCAGTTTACGTTCTTTATGAATCTTTATGTAAGGCTCAAGACGAGGCCAAACTAAACTATGGTATTAGAAGTTAAGAGAGTAGTTAACTTTAGAGAGGTGCAGTAGTGATTGAGTGGGGTTCTATAAAGGTCTTTGGGGTGCTGGAATAGTCTATTTCTTGACCTGGGTGGTAGTTGTGTTATATTTTATTATAAAGCATTAAGTTGAATATTTATATTTTGTGCACTTTTCTGTATATGTATTTTAATGGAAAAAAGTTAAGTATGAGGGGAAAAGGCAGTATCTTCTTTTCTTGGTTTTAAAGAAAAATCCTGGTCATTTCCAAGATGGCTGAATAGGTACAGCTCTGGTCTACAGCTCCCAGCGAGATGGGATGCAAAAGACAGGTGATTTCTGCATTTCCAACTGAGGTACCTGGTTCATCTCATTGGGACTGGTTGGACAGTGGGTGCAGCCCATGGAGGGTGAGCCAAAGCAGGGTGGGGCGTCACCTCACCCGAGAAGTGCAAGGGGTCGGGGCATTTCCCTTTCCTAGCTAAGGGAAGCTGTGAGTGACTGTACCTGGAGGAATGATACACTTCTTCCCAAATACTGTGCTTTTCCCATGGTCTCTGCAACCAGCAGACCAGGAGATCCCCTCCCGTGCCTGGCTCGGTGGGTCCCATGCCCACGGAGCCTTGCTTGCTGCTAACACAGCAGTCTGAGATCAACCTGGGACACAGGAGCTTGGTGGGGGGAGGGGCACCCGCCATTGCTGAGGCTTCAGTAGGTGGTTCTATGCTCACATTGTAAACAAAGTGGTAGGGAAGCTCGAACTGGGCGGGGCCCACTGCAGCTCAGCAAGGCCTACTGCCTCTCTAGATTCCACCTATGGGGGCAGGGCATATCTGAACAAAAGGCAGCAAACAGCTTCTCCAGACTTAAACGCCCCTGCCTGACAGCTCTGAAGAGAGCAGTGGTTCTCCCATCATGGTGTTCGAGCTCCAATAATGGACTAAACTGCCTCCTCAAGTGGGTCCCTGACCCCCATGTAGCCTGACTGGAAGATGCCTCCCAGTAGGGGCCGACAAACACCTCATAAAACCAGATGCCCCTCTGGGACAAAGCTTTAAGAGGAAGGATCAGGCAGCAATATTTGCTGTTCTGCAGCCTCTGCTGGTGATACCCAGGCAAACAGGGTCTGGAGTGGACATCCAGCAGATGTCCACAGGACTCCAACAGATGTCCGCAGGACTCCAACAGACCTGCGGCTGAGGGGCCTGTCTGTTAGTAGGAAAACTAACAAACAGAAAGGAATAGCATCGACATCAACAAAAAGGACATCCACACCAAAACCCCATCTGTAGCTCACCAACATCAAAGATCAAAGGTAGATAAAACCACAAAGATGGGGAGAAACCAGAGCAGAAAGGCTGAAAATTCCCAAAACCAGAATGACTCTTCTGTTCCAAAGGAACACAACTCCTCGCCAGCAAGAGAACAAAACTGGATGGAGAATGAGTTTGATGAGTTGACAGAAGTAGGCTTCAGAAGGTTGGTAATAACAAACTTCTCCAAGCTAAAGGAGCATGTTCTAAAACATCACATGCAAGTTAAAAACCTTGAAAAAAGGTTAGATCAAGCTAACCAGAAAAATAAGTGAAGAGAAGAGCTTAAATGACCTGATGGAGCTGAAAACCACAGTACTAGAACTTCGTGAAGCATACACAAGCTTCAATAGCCTATTCGATCAAGCAGAAGAAAGGATATCAGTGATTGAAGATCAAACTAATGAAATAAAGCAAGAAGACAAGATTAGAGAAAAAAGAGTGAAAAGAAACGAACAAAGCTTCCAAGACATATGGGACTATGTGAAAAGACCAAATCTATGTTTGATTGGTGTACCTGAAAGTGATAGGGAGAACGGAACCAAGTTAGAAAACACTCTGGCTGGGCGCAGTGGCTCACGCCTGTAATCCCAGCACTTTGGGAGGCCAAAGCGGGCGGATCACGTGAGGTCAGGAGTTTGAGACCTGCCTGACCAACATGGAGAAACCCTGTCTCTACTAAAACTACAAAATTAGCCGGGCGTGGTGGTGCATGCCTGTAATCCTAGCTACTCAGGACGCCAAGGCAGGAGAATCACTTGAACCCAGGAGACGGAGGTTGCGTTGAGCCGAGATCATGTCATTGCACTCTAGCCTGGGCAACAAGGGTGAAACTCCATCTCAAAAACAATAAAAAGAAAACACTCTTCAGGATATTATCCAGGAGAACTTCCCCAACCTAGCAAGGCAGACCAATGTTCAAATTCAGGATATACGGAGACCACTACAAAGATGCTCCTCGAGAAGAGCAACCCCAAGAAACATAATTGTCAGATTCACCAAGGTTGAAATGAAGGAAAAAAATGTTAAGAACAGTCAGAGAGAAAGATTGGGTTACCCACAAAGGGAAGCCCATCAGACTAACAGCAGATCTCTCTGCAGAAACCCTACAAGCCAGAAGAGAGTGGGGGCCAATATTCAACATTCTTAAAGAAAAGAATTTTCAACCCAGGATTTCATATCCAGCCCAATTAAGCTTCATAAGTGAAGGAGAAATAAAATCCTTTACAGACGAGCAAATGCTGAAAGATTTTGTCACCACCAGGCCTGCCTTACAAGAGCTCCTGAAGGAAGCACTAAACATGGAAAGGAACAACCAGTACCAGCCACTGCAAAAACATGCCAAATTGTAAAGATCATTGATGCTATGAAGAAACTGCATCAATTAATGGGCAAAATAACCAGCTAGCATCATAATGACAGGATCAAATTCACACATAACAATATTAACCTTAAATGTAAATGGCCTAAATGCCCCAATTAAAAGATACAGACTGGCAAATTGGATAAAGAGTCAAGACCCATAGGTGTGCTGTATTTAGGAGATCCATTTCACATGCAAAGACACACATAGGCTCAAAACAAAGGGAGGGAGGACGATCTACCAAGCAAATGGAAAGCAAAAAAAAGCAGGGGTTGCAATTCTGGTCTCTGATAAAATAGACTTTAAACCAACAAAGATCAAAAGAGACAAAGAAGGCCATTACATAAAGGCAAAGGAATCAATTTATCAAGAAGAGCTAACTATCCTAAATATATATGCACCCAATACAGTTGCACACAGATTCATAAAACAAGTTCTTAGAGACCTACAAAGAGACTTAGATTCCCACACAATAATAATGGGAGACTGTAACACCCCACTGTCAATATTAGACAGATCAACGAGACAGAAAACTAACAAGGATATCCAGGACTTCAACTCAGATCTGCACCAAGCGGACCTAATAGACATCTACAAAACTCTCCATCCCAAAACAACAGAATATACATTCTTCTCAGCACTACATCGCACTTATTCTAAAAGTGACCACATAATTGGAAGTAAAACACTCCTTAGCAAATGTAAAAGAACAGAAATCACAACAAAGTGTCTCTCAGACCACAGTTCAATCAAATTAGAACTCAGGATTAAGAATCTCACTCAAAACTGTACAACTACATGGAAACTGAACAACCTGCTCCTGAATGACTATTGGGTACATAACAAAATGAAGGCAGAAATAAAAATGTTCTTTGAAACCAATGAGAACAAAGACACAACGTACCAGAATCTCTTGGACACATTTAAAGCAGCAGTGTGTAGAGGGAAATTGATACCACTAAATGCCCACAAAAGAAAGCAAGAGAGATCTAAAATCAACACCCTAACATCACAATTAAAACTACTAGAGAAGAAAGAGCAAACAAATTCAACAGCTAGCAGAAGACAAGAAATAACTAAGATCAGAGCAGAACTGAAGGAGATAGAGACACAAAAAAATAAATGAATCCAAGAGCTGATTTTTTGAAAAGATCAACAAAATAGACCGCTACCAAGACTAGTGAAGAAAAGAGAGAAGAATCAAATAGATGCAATAAAAAATGATAAAGGGGATATCACCACCAATCCCACAGAGATACAAACTACCACCAGAGAATACTATAGACACCTCCGCGCAAATAAACTAGAAAAACTAGAAGAAATGGATAAATTTCTCAACACATACACCCTCCCAAGACTAAACCAGGAAGGAGTTGAAGCTCTGAACAGACCAATAACAGGTTCTGAAATTGAGGCAATAATTAACAGCCTACCAACCAAAAAAAGTCCAAGACCAGACAGATTCACAGCTGAATTCTACCAGAGGTACAAAGAGGAGCTGGTACCATTCCTTCTGAAACTATTCCAATCAATAGAAAAAGATGGAATCCTCCCTAACTCATTTTATGAGGCCAGCATCATCCTGATATGAAAGCCTGGCAGAGACACAACAAAAAAAGAGAATTTTAGGCCAATATCCCTGATGAACATTGATGCAAAAATCCTCAATAAAATGCTGGCAAACCGAATCCAGTAGCACATCAAAAAGCTTATCCACCATGATCAAGTGGGCTTCATCCCTGGGATGCAAGACTGGTTCAACATACGCAAATCAATAAACGTAATCCATCACATAAACAGCACCAACAACAAAAACCACGATTATCTTAATAGATGCAGAAAAGGCCTTCAACAAAATTCAAGAGCCTTTCATGCTAAAAACTCTCAATAAACTAGGTATCAATGGAACATATCTCAACATAATAAGAGCTAATTATGACAAACCCACAGCCAATATCATACTGAATGGGCAAAAAATGGAAGCATTCCCTTTGAAAACTGGCACAAGACAGGGATGCCCTCTCTCACCACTCCTATTCAACACAGTATTGGAAGTTCTGGCCAGGGCAATCAGGCAAGAGAAATCAATAAAGGTTTTCAAATAGGAAGAGCGGAATTCAAATTGTCTCTGTTTGCAGATGACATAACGGTATGCTCAGAAAAACCCCATCATCTCAGCCCAAAATCTCCTTAAGCTGATAAGCAACTTCAGCAGTACCAGGATACAAAATCAATGCGCAAAAATCACAAGCATTCCTATACACCAGTAACAGACAGAGAGCCAAATCATGAGTGAACTCCCATTCACAATTGCTACTAAGAGAATAAAATACCTAAGAATACAACTTACAAGAGATGTGAAGGACCTCTTCAAGAAGAACTACAAACCACTGCTCAAGGAAATAAGAGAGGACACAAACAAATGGAAAAACATTCCATGCTCATGGATAGGAAGAATCAATATCATGAAAACGGCCTTACTGCCCAAAGTAATTTATAGATTCAATGCTATCCCCATCAAGCTACCACTGACTTTCTTCAAAGAATTGGAAAAACTACTTTAAATTTCATATGGAACCAAAAAAGAGCTCACATAGCCAAGACAATCCTGGGCAAGAAGAACAATGCTGGAGGCATTACACTACCTTACTTCAAACTATAGTACAAGGCTACAGTAACCAAAACAGCATGGTATTGGTACCAAAACAGATATATAGACCAGTAGAACAGAACGGAGTCCTCAGAAATAACACCACACATCTACCACCATCTGATCTTTGACAAACCTGACACACACAAGCAATAGGGAAAAGATTCCCTATTTAATAAGTGGTGTTGGGAAAACTGGCTAGCCATATGCAGAAAACTGAAACTGGACCCCTTCCTTACACCTTATATAAAAATCAACTCAAGATGGATCAAAGACTAAAACATAAGACCTAGGGCCATAAAAATCCTAGAAGAAAACCTGGGTAATACCATTCAGGACACAGGCATGGGCAAAGACTTCACATCTAAAACACCAAAAGCAATGGCAACAAAGGCCAAAATTGACAAATGGGATCTAATTAAACTAAATAGCTTCTGCACAGCAACAGAAACTATCATCAGAGTGAACAGGCAACCTACAGAATGGGAGAAAATTTTTGCAATCTATCCATCTGACAAAGGGCTAATATCCAGAATCTACAAAGAACTTAAATTTACAAGAAAAAAGCAAACAAACCCATCAAAAAATGGGCAAAGGATATGAACAGACCCTTCTCAAAAGAAGACATTTATGCAGACAACAGACATATGAAAAAATGCTAATCATCAATGGTCATTAGAGAAGTGCAAATCAAAACCACAATGAGATACTATCTCACCCCAGTTAGAATGGCGATCATTAAAAAGTCAGGAAACAACAGATGCTGGAGAGGTTGTGGAAAAATAGGAATGCTTTTACACTGTTGGTGGGAGTGTAAATTAGTTCAACCATTGTGGAAGACAGTGTGGCAATTCCTCACGGATCTAGAACTAGAAATATCATGTGAACCAGCAATCCCATTACTGGGTATATACCCAAAGGATTACAAATCATTCTACGATAAAGACACATGCATATGTATGTTTACTGTGGCACTATTAACAATAGCAAAGACTTGGAACCAACCCAAATGTCTATCAATGATAGACTGGATTAAGAAAATGTGGCACATATACACCATGGAATACTATGCAGGCATAAAAAAGGATGAGTTCATGTCTTTGCAGGGACATGGATGAAGCTGGAAACCATCGTTCTCAGCAAACTATCACAAGATCAGAAAACCAGACATCACATGTTCTTACTCGTAAGGGGGAGTTGAACAATGAGAACACATGGACACAGGGAGGGGAACATCACACACCAGGGCCTGTGGGGGGTGGGCGGTTAAGGGAGGGATAACATTAGGAGAAATACCTAATGTAGGTGACAGGTTGATGGGTGCAGCAAACCACCATGGCACGCGTATACCTATGTAACAAAACTGCACGTTCTGCACATGTAACTGAGAACTTAACATATATAATTAAAAAAAAAGAGAAAAATCTTGGTCATCTAGCATTGGTGATCTTAAGGCACTTATTATGGAGAACTCAACAAGTTTGCCTTCTTTACTGTTCTCTTGCCTTCCTTTTCATTTACCTTCCTCTCTGTCAACACCTTTCTAAAAACATATTGCTCCTGCTCAAGAACACAATATGAGTAATTCGCAAAATCTTCAGGATTCACTGGTTGGTCATAGCTCTGACTTTGAGATCCAATTAGCTAGTTTAAATGTAATTATATTATTCAACTAGTTATTTGTGAGTGAAGTTGAATAATGCTGTCATTGTATGCAACACCAGGAACTGATGGTTGTATGAAATGTTCAATTTAACATTTCCCAACTTGGGGGTGTTTAATTATACAATTATAAAGAGGTTTCAGCATGTGCTTTTATGTTAGGTATTTATTTGTTTTTGTTTTCAATACACTTTTATTTTAATAACTCCAAAGGAGCTACAGAACATGCAGATGACAAAAAATATATTAACGTAATTTTAAGTCATTTACATGTTAAGGAACATTTAAATTTAAAATAATACTATATTTCTGTCATATCTTCAAGGATTTTAATTCAAACCCTGATTTGTATGCTATTCAACGTACAAACACTGGTTTTGAAATAAAACCTATATTTCAAGCTTTAAAGAATAATTCAAAAGAAGTACTTAATGTCCCTTTGTTTTCTTTCTCTTAAGAGAATAAAAAGTCTCTCACTTGAATAAAGGCTAAATTACAGTGATGATTCAAACAACTGGAAAAGAAGAGATTAAGAATTACAGTTACATGGAGTATGAAGTATCTCATTCTGGATTGGGGGAATTGAATTTTTAACTAAACCTCGTAATTAGTTTTCTGTAAGTTGTTAAAATAGCTAAAAATTAATGTAAGAGGCCTAATTTTTTCTTGTTTGGGGATTTAGCCAGTATTCTATATATTTTCTTTAGAGTGATAATTGCTTTCTTGTCATTTGTTTTCAAGAAATAAAGATGATTATAATTACACTGACAAGATACTCAAGATGGGAAAGACTATATCTATATATCTATCAATCAATCATAGATATCTATCAATATTCTCAGTCCATTCTGTCTCAGACTATTCCTGCTTCTATAGTAAAATAGATGGGTAATTTATAAATAATAGAAATTTATTTCTCACAGTTCTGGGGGCTGGGAAGTCTAAGATCAGGGTGCCAGCAGATTTGCCATCTGTTAAGGGCTTGCTCCCTTCTTCTAAGAGAGCTCTTGGGTGGCTCTTCTTGCTGCATCCTCACATGGAGGAAAGCCTGAATGCTGTGTCTTCACATGGCAGAATGGCAAATCATCACATTGTACACCTTAAATATATACAGTTTTTAATTTTAGTAGGGTATATGATTTGATTAATGTTAGCATGGTATATCTTTCTCCATCCATTTATTTTTAATCTACATGTGTAATTATATTTAAAGTGAATTTACTGAAGGGAACATATAGTTGGATCTTGTTTTTTGACCCTTTCTTGTTTTTTAATCCTCATGCATTAAAATACAATGCATGTTTTTTTTTTTTTTGTCTTTTCTTGAGACAGAGTCTCGCTCTGTCGCCCAGGCTGGAGTGCACTGGGGCAATCTTGGCTCACTGCAAACTTTGCCTCCTGAGTTCAAGCAATTCTCCTGCCTCAGCCTCCTGAGTAGCTGGAATTACAGGCGTGTGCCACCATGCCCAGCTAATTTTTGTATTTTTAGTAGAGATGGGGTTTCACCATATTGGTCAGGCTAGTCTCAAACTCCTGACCTCATGATACGCTCATGTCAGCCTCCCAAAGTGCTGGGATTACACACGTGGGCCACTGCACCCAGCCCAATCCATGTAATTTAATTTGTGTAGTTACACTATTGTTTTTTAAAATTTTTTGATTTGTATTTCAATAGCTTTGGGGGTACAGGTGGTTTTTTCTTACATAGGTAAGTTCTTTAGTGGTGATTTCTGAGATTTTAGGGCACTCGCCACCTGAGCAGTATACACTGTACCCAATATGTAGTCTTTTATCCCTCATCCCACTCCTGACCTTCCCTGCACCCTAAGTTCCCAAAGCCCATTGTATTATTCTTATGCCTTTGCATCCTCATAGCTTAGCTCTCACTTATAAATGAGAACATATGATATTTGGTTTTCTACTGCTGAGTTACTTCACTTAAAATTATGGCCTCCAGCTCTATCCAAGTTGCTGCAAAAGACATTATTTTGTTCCTTTTTATTCCTGACTGGTATCCCATGGTGTATATATACACCGCATTTTCTTTATCCGCTCATGGGTTGATGGGCACTTAGGTTGGTTCTACATCTTTACAATTGCCAATCATGGAGAAACATGTGTGTGTAAGTATCTTTTTATATAATGACTTATTTTCCTTTGGGTAGATACCCAGTAGTGGGATTGCTAGATCAAAAGGTAGTTCTTTTAGTTCTTTAAGGAATCTCCATGCTGTTTTTCATAGTTGTACTAATTTACATTCCCACCAGTCGGGTAAAACTGTTCCCTTTTCACCACATCCACACCAACGTCTATTGTTTTTTGACTTTTTTATTATGCCCATTCTTGCAGGAGTAAGGTGGTATCTCGTTGTGGTTTTAATTTGCATTTCCCTGATGATGAGTGATGTTGAGCATTTTTTAATATGTTTGTTGGCTGTTTGTATATCTTCTTTTGAGAATTGTCTATTCATGTCCTTAGCCCACATTTTTATGGGATTGTTTTTTTTTTTTCTTGCTGATTTGAGTTTCTTGTAGATTCTGGATATTAGTTCTTCGTTAGATGCAAATTTTGTGAATGTTTTCTCTCACTCTGTGGGCTGTTTGTTCTGCTGATTATTTCTTTTGCTGTGCAGAAGCATTTTAGTCTAATTAGGTTCCATTTTTTAATTTTTGTTTTTGTTGCATTTGCTTTGGGGGTCTTAGCCATGAATTCTTTGCCTAAGCCAATGTCTAGAAGAGTTTTTTCTGATGTTATCTTCTAGAACTCTTACTGTTTTAGGTCTTAGATTTAAGTCTTTGATCCATCTTGAGTTGATTTTTGTATACGGTAATAGATGGGGATCTAGTTTCATTCTTCTGCATGTGGCTTGCCAATTTTCTCAGTACCGTTTATTGAATAAGGCATCCTTTCCCCAATTTGTGTTTTTGTATGCTTTGTTGAAGATCAGTTGGCTGTAAGTATTTGTCCTTATTTCTGGGTTCTCTATAGATCATTGATGTTTAACATCATTATTGATATACCTAGATTAATATCTAGTATAGTTGGTACTGTTTTCTATTTGTTGTTCTTTTCTTTGTTCCTGTTTTTATATTCCATACTTTTTTTTTGCTATTTTAATTGAGCATTAATTACATTTACATAATTGCATTTTATCTTCTAAGCATATCAATTGTACTTCTTTAAAAACATTATTTTAGTTGTTGCCCAAGAGTTTGTAATGTACATTTATAACTAATCCAAGTGTTCTATAGTCCTATGATTAGGTCTTGGTCTTTTGATGAGTCTATGCCCCTGGACTGCAACCTTCACCAGTGCTTCTCAGTCTTTTTTCCTCCCTTGGGTGGGACTGGAAGGCTGAAGCAAGCTGGAGTTGTGTATTTCCCTTCCCCCAGGTCAATTAGTCTCTGGAAAAACCCCAGGAGATTAGGCTCTGATAAAATAGTTTCTCCTGAGGAAAGGCCTTATTAAAAGGAACAGAATCCTCCAACGTATTGCAAAATGGTTCCTTTTCCCTGCTGATGGAGACATGAGGGAATATGTCACCAATATTCTCTGTGAGAATCTGGTAGCATTCCTGGAGGTAAAACTCATGAAAATGTGAGGGCCCCCCATGAATGGGTCTACCTGGAGTTTTAAACTCAGAATTGTTCACATTGAGTCTCCAGCAATTTGTCAATTACAGTTCAGGTTTTCCTACTCTGATTCCTGCAGAGGTTTCTGCTACTAGGTTTCTGGTCTGGTTAAGTTGTGATTTTCTGTATTTGCTGCCTATTTTTTCAGTTATGGGGGCAGCAGTTTGCCCTGTGAATTCACTTCTCTGATGGAGCTAAAAAGAGTTGATTTTTCAGATTATTCAGCTTTTTATTTGATGTTTGGATGGAGTGGCAACTTCTAAGATCTTTATATTTTGGACCGGAAACCAGAAGTCTTTTTAGTTTTTATTTATTTATTTATTTATTTATTTATTTAGAAATGGAGTTTTTGCTCATCGCCCAGGCCGGAGTGCAGTGGCACTATCTCGGCTCACTTCCACCTCCACCTCCTGAGTTCAAGCAGTTCTCCTGTCTCAGCTCCCAAGTAGCTGGGACTACAGGTGCCCGCCACCACGCCTGGCTAATTTTTGTATTTTTAGTAGAGACGGGGTTTCACCATGTTGGCCAGGATGGTCTCGATCTCCTGACCTCATGATCCACCCGCCTAGGCCTCCCAAAGTGCTGGGATTACAGGCATGAGCCACCGTGCCCAGCTTTTTAGTTTATTTTTAAATAAAATTCTATGGTCTAAATCTAGAGATTGGCCAGGCATGGTGGCTCACACCTGTAATCCCGGCACTTTGGGAGGCTAAGGTAGGAAGATTGCTTGAGCTCAGGAGTTCGTGACAAGCCTGGGCAACATAGTGAGATCCCATCTCTACAAATAAATACATAAGTAAATAAATTAGCCAGTCATGGTGGCACACGCCTGTAGTCCCAGACGCTCAGGAGGCTGAGGTGGGAGGATTGCTTGCGCCTGGGAGGATGAGGCTGGGTGACAGAGCAAGACCCTTTCTTAAATAAATAAATAAATAAATAAATAAATAAATAAAATAATAAATAAATCTGGAGATCATTTCTAATTTCATAATAGGTTGGGAGATTTATGCTTAAGAGTCTTAATTTTTTAAAAATCAGAATTTGGTGGTATTTTTACATAATGTTTATATGACTAGGATGAAGTTGATTTCCAAGTTTCCAATTAGGGTGAAAAGTAGTCCTTATAATCCGATATTCATGACAAGTGCAACAGGACAAAAAGAGTGGATTCAACGTTCTTATATCCAAATGGTCCTAGTGTATAACTAATTTACAAATTTATTTGATAGCTGAGGGGTCAGTTCTAATTTACTAGTCATAGCATTACTTAGATGGGCTGGTTGACAATGGAACTGGATGGTGACATTTGCATTTTGGCACTAAAGTAGATCTATGGCTGGTAGCACAGTGGTTACTGTTCCATACTAGAGCCAACAAAATTAGTCTTGTCAGTTTCATAGACAGCCACACTGCTAACTCTTTCAACTGCCCTACAACAGATGCAAACCCATTATCACTGCTAGAAACGCAACTCCTGGAGTGTGCCTAAGCAAAGCAAGTGTGCGGTGAGACAGCATTTATCAACCCACCACCAACTCATGGGATAGTCACTGCCATCATGCTAGAGCATATGATATACTCAAGCAAAGAAACAGAGAAAAGACCCCTTATGTCCTGCTACTATCTCTCTGTATAATTGTTGGTAAGTAATAGAACCTCTCTATTCTCTGATTTCCCATTTATATGATGGAAATAATATTAACTATTAAGAATGATGTAAAGATCAATAGACTTAATTAGGTAGAATTTTGAATTCCTTGCAGGTGTTATTTAAACCTGGACTACAACTTGGTCAACAAAAAAAGTTTATTTGGTCCCCACAGTGTGTGGATTATAACATAGTTCTGAGTACTTTTAGGAATTATAAAGGAATTAGAGGCCACATCTCTATTCTCATGGAATTATTATACTCCATGTAAGACAGGACTAATCCCAGTCAAAGCTGATAAGCACACCGACAAAAATATTACCAACTGCCACCGCTGGTAAGGACTCTGTTGATCCTCCAATGGTGCATGCCCGGGGTTAGGTGTAGTGAACTGGAAGCTCTAGGAGACTCAAGGAAGAAAACATAGGCTTAAAGGATGGGTTCCCTACTGAAGGTTCAATTATTTTGGAAAACCATTTAGCACAAACTCATGCTACTGTATAATTTTTGTTTTAAAGGTCTGACACTGAAAAAATTTTTACAATAAAAATGAAACAGTTTAGTATAACTACAGGTGTTATCATGATAACTATAATTTGTGTCTACATAAACCTTTCCACCAAGAAAAGAATGCACACGTATATACAAATGATGGTTTAAATGCCTAGTTTTAGGAGACTAAGAAGTTAACAATACAAAAGTAACAGCAATATGTATACTGCATATGCTACTGAACCTGACAGAAAGATATTCAATAGCCCATTTCCCCCACCTGCAGCATAAGAAATTACATTAAATAAGAGACTTCACTAAGGAGAGAGTAGCTAAGCAACACCTTCAAATCTCAAAGGAGAGTTTTTCAAAAGCCCTAAATTTAGCTATTACATACATTCATCAGCACAGCTAAAAAGTCTTTATAAACTAATTTGCAGCATCCAATAAAATAAAAATTCAGAGGAGGGTTTATTGTGCAGCTGAAATTCTTGAAGCTCAAATATATCTGTTATGCTGCTGCAAGTCATCTTCCTGTTGCATGACTGCTGGGAATGTCTAATCCATTACTTTCCACAAAAGAGTACCTTTTTGTCTCTTCAAAGTTTGCTTGATTACCTGGATGGCGCTTATGCATGTGTGTTCATTATGATTTGTGACAATCATTATGATTTGTGCTGCATACTTCAACTAACAAGAAAACAGTCCTGGTGTGGTGGTTCACGCCTGTAATCCCAGCACTTTGGGAGGCCAAGGTGGGAGGATCACTTGAGCCCAGGAGTTCTAGACCAGCCTGGGCAACATAGTGAGACTCCGTCTCAACAAAAAATTAAAAGAAATAAGTCAATTAACCGGGCCTGGTGCATGCCTGCTCTCCCAGCTAGTTGGGACACTGAGGTGGGAGGATCGCTTGAGCCTGGGAGGTCGAGGCTGCAGTGAGATGTAATTGCACCACTGCACTCCAGACTGGGTGACAGAGCGAAACCCTGTCTTAAAAATTAAAAAACAAACAAACAAAAAAAACCCACCTTATTTCAGATGCACTTTCATAAATCATTATCATACTTGCTTAGTCTAATAAACAGGTCTCTATCTTTCAAATGCTTAAAACGTGTATCCCCATCTGTGCACCTTCATCAAGTTATTACACCTTTGTCATCCATTTCTTTGTGTATTTTTAGTTTACTTCTGTTATTCACTTTTCCCTGTGAAACCTTAAGTTTTTTACCTGCCGACTCCTTTGTAACTTTCCTACATTGATTTAAAGTAGACTGTGGTATATTTATAAATCAGCTTTCAAGAAAAACAAAAAAGCCCTGATTTGAAGTGATTGACAATTTCTGTGGTATAAATACTCTCAATTTCAAAGTTCCAAGGTTTAATATCCAGCTCAAGAAATTCCTGAATATTTGACAATCAGCTCTCATGAACAGAGAAAAGTCTGCTCTAGCCATGTAGGTAAACAGTAAGATTACTAGTTTTGCACTGACTTAGAAGAGTATTTTCACTAACTGCTCATTCACTTACACCATCATAAAGTTTTTCCAGCTGTGTGCATAGACAATCATGACATATTTCAGTGTGGAATCAATGACGGGTGAAAATTCTTCCCTCTATGCATCCCTGCAGAGCTAAGGCTAAATAAGCCAATTTGCTGAATTACTTAGAACCAAGTATTTATTGCTTCACAAACAGATTAGTTCCCACTTGTCAGAAAATGTAATAGAGCCAAGATGCCAATTGGTGTTTGTTTTCTGCCACAAGTGCAGACTAAACAGAATGGATATTCAGTAAGCTGTATTCAACTGAAGGATGCATTTTCAAAACGGGATGGGGGAGAATAAACAGGCAACATTAATGTCAGAGGAAATTATGGGTATGAACTTTTTTTCTGCTTCTGTATAAACCTGACCCTGCTACAAATGTTCAGTGGCATAAATAATGACAATAGATGGATTTTGCTCTTGGAAACTCTAATACAGAAAGGCAACTGACATTTTTCAACTTCAACATTTTGGAGGGCAATGCTTTTCCTGATTTATGGGGATGCCTATTATTTTGCCATGGATTTACCAGGAAAAAACAACCAGAAGAAAAATAAAAGTTTGAAGATCTGAAATAGAGTAGAAAAATATCTTTTTTAAAAAAACACTGATTCTACTGAAAATAAAAATTCATGGCTCTTCTATTGTATTAAATGAAATAGAAGGCAGAGGAAAAGAACACTATTAAAATTCTCTCCCCAAATCATCGCGACTTTAAATTTCCTGGGGCTGGGGAACATGACTGGAAATTGAATGGCAGTTCCTCTGGCCTCTTTCTTTACTCTTTCTTCTCTGCCCCTACCCCCAATGACACTAGAACTTGAAATTGTACAATCAGATAAAAGCCTGTTCTATGGCTTCCTTCTCAGTTTAATAAGTCAGAAAAGTCACATACTTCCAGAAAAGTATGTGAAGGACATCAGAATGGGAGCTGGTATAAGCTTGGGGATTATTTCAAGGGTCACGACTAATTTTTGATCACATGTTAATGGGAAGATTTAGCCCTGTTGTACTTCATGTGTGGGATATTCACCCACATGTCTACCTTCATGTGTGGGATATTCACCCATGAATTTTTAATCATGGAATTTCCCTCTGTCACCTAGGCTGGAGAGCAGTGGCATAATCATAGCTCACTGTAATGGTGAACTTCTGGGCTCAAGTGATCTTCCCTCCTTATCCTCCAGAGTAGCTGGGACTATAGGCATGCATCACCATACACAGCTAATTGTTTACTTATTTTTATTTTTTCATAGAGATGAGGTCTCACTATGTTGTCCAGGCTGGTCTGAAACTCCTAGCCTCAAGTATTCTTCCTGCCTCTGCCTCACAAGTAGCTGAGATTACAGGCACACATCACCATGCCTGGCCACGGGAGTGTAGACTTTTTGATGAAAGTTTTCCTGAGGTGACTGCCTCCTATAATCATAGTATAAAAACCAACAAGTTATGACCTCATCATTCTCAACACTTAAGACATATTTCATGCTTAGCCTTAAATAGAAATGAAAACAAATGTCACAGTTTGGGTTCTCTAAGAAGCAGTCCCTGAGACAAAGTTTAATGTTCAGGAGTGCTCTTGCAATCAACACTTGTGGGAAGGAAGGGAGAAAGAGGGACTGGGTAGAGAGGAAGTTGAACTGTGATATAGGTTTGACAGACTCAGCCACAGGGAGTTCTGGAGCAGAAATGGCTCAAAAGGATCATCCCAGTTTGAGTCAGAGTGGCTGGTCTTTTATGTCCCTGCCTCTATCCATCCATCCATCATTAGATGTGAGCCTTTCCTAGAAGGGCATGACCTTGGTGAGACGGCTTTCCATAGTGATGTGTTCCTGGAAGGGATTAAAAGCTGAAAGCTGTTCCATCAAAATACCCACTGCAGCTGGGGCAATAAATCCTTCCTTGAAGGGAAATTTGAACACCACATCTCTGTGTCAACAGCAATGAGTCTCCTTAACCTGAAAAATATCGATCATGTTTTACACATCTCACATACTAAATAAGAGCATAAGAGTCTACCTACAATACATTCAAAATGATTTAAGAACTATTGTTTTTCCAATATATGGTGTTGGAACAATTGGATATCCATAAGCAAAAACAAAAAGAAAACCTCGACCTAAACATCTCACTTCCATAAAAATTAACTCAAAATAGATCATGGATTTAAACATCATGTGTAAAATCATAAAACTTTTAGAAAAAAACATAGGAGAAACACAGGATCCTCAAGACCTCAAGCTAGGCAAAGAGTTCTCAGACTTGATAGCAAAAGCATAATCCATTTTTAGAAATCAATAAATAGGATTTTATCAAATTAAAAACTTTTACTGTGCAAAAGTATGTGCCATATGAAGAGGATGAAAAGATAAGCTACAGATGTCAGGAAGTATTTGCAAACTACATACCTGACAAAGGACTGGTATCTACAGAATATAAAGAATTCTCAAAACTCAACAGTTAGAAAATGAGCAAAATATATGAATTGATACCTCATTTTGAAAATGATATACAGAGGGCAAAAAATCACATGAAAAGATGTTCAACATCACCAGCCATCAGGGAAATGCAAATTAAAGTCACAATGGGACATTGTGACTTTAATCACTACACACCCATCAGAATGGCTAAAATAAAAAAGCCATCAGAATGGCTAAAATAAAAAACAGAGACAACACCAAAGGCTGGCAAGGAAGTGGAGAAACTAGGTTGATCACACTTTGCTGGTAGGAATATATGGTACAGCTACTCTGGAAAATAGTTTGGTGACTTTTAAAAAACAAAACATGCAACTATCATATGACCCAGCAATTGTACTCTTTGACATTTATCCCAGAGAAATTAAAACTTGGAATCACACAAAAACCTGTACATAAATGTTTTTGGCAGCTTTATTTGCAATAGCTGAAAACTGGAAACAACTCAGATGTCCTGCATCAGATAATTGATTAAACAAACTATGGGTATATTAAACCGTGTAATACTACTCTGCAAGAAAAAGGAATTAACTATGTATATGTGCAACAATTTTAATCTCCAAATAATTATGCTGGGAGAAAAGTCAATTGCAAGAGGTTAAATATAGGCCAAGTATGGTGGCTCAGGCCTGTAATCCCAATGCTTTGGGAGGCGAGGTGAGAGGATCACTTGAGCCTGGGAGTTTGAGACCAGCCTGGACAACAAAGTGAGACCCTGTATGTACAAAAAAAAGAAAAAAAAATAGCTAGGCATGGTGGTAAGCATGTGGTCCCAGGTACACAGAGGTTGAGCCAGGAGGATTGTTTAAGCATAGATGATCAAGGCCGTACTGAGCCAGGTTTGCACCTGCACTCCAGCCTGGGAGACAGAGTGAGACCCTGTCTCAAAAAAAAAATGTTTTTAAGTCATATTCTATTCTATAATGATTCTATTTAGGTAACTTTCTTGGAATGACAAAATTATAGGAATAGATTAGTTGTTGGGTTGTATGTGCAGGAGGGAAGTGGGTGTGGCTGTAAAAGGGCAACAAGAGGGATCTTGTCGTGATGGAAATGTTCCACATATGTATTGTTTCAGTGTCAATGTCCTGGTTGGGACATTGTAATATCATTTTGCAAAATGTTACCACAAGGGGAAGTTGGTAAAGGGTACATGGGAGCTCTCTGTATTATTCTTACAACTGCATGTGAATCTGCAATTCTCTCAATATAAATAGTCTAAAAAAAGACTTTGTGAAAAAAATCTTGAATTAAATTAACCAGATAATTTTTTTTTTTTTACTTCCCGCTTTCTAAGTACATGGCCTTGATTCTAGTACAGTCAAGGCACACATCAGCCTGAGAAAGGGGGATGATTTCTATAAAAGGAATGCAAAACAAAATTAACAAACTACAGTACAACAGCTAATATTCAATTTCTGTCATTGAAACTATGATTTACGTTCTATCAAAAAGATACAGGCACTACCACGTTCATCACAGCACTATTCACAATAGCAAAGACACGGAATGAACCCAGGTGCCCATCAACGGTGGACTGGACAAAGAAAATGCGGTACACATACACCATGGAATACTATGCAGCCCCAAAAAGAATGAAATCACGTCCCTTGCAGCAGCATGGATGCAGGTGGAAGCCATCTTCCTAAGGGAATGAATCAACACAGAAACAGAAAACCAAATACTGCATGTTCCCACTCATAAGTGGGAGCTCACACCTGTAATCCCAGCACTTTGGGAGGCTGAGGTGGGCAGATCTCCTGAGGTCAGGAGTTCGAGACCAGCCTGGCCAACATGGTGAAACCCAGTCTCTTCTAAAAGTACAAAAAACAAATTAGCGAGGTGAACCACATAATTTAGTAGATGAAATAGTGGCATTACACATTGGTGGGATAAGGAGTTATCAATGCATGGTGTGAAGGTGATTTGATGATCTATTGCTACCTAACAAACTACCTCAAAATATAGTGGCTTAAAACCATCACCATTTTATTTTCTCACAATTCTGTGGGTCAGGAATTCAAGCTAATCTGGGCAGACATTAATCCACACAATACTGGTTGGGGCCATTCACTCACCTGCATTCAGGTGGTGGGCGGGCTGGGAATTCAAAGCCTTCACTCATAAGTCTGGTGCCTTGGTGCTCTGCACATGGTTTCTCTCTCCACATGGCTAGCAAGGCTTCCTTACAGCATGGTGGTCTCAGGGTAGTCAGACTTTTGCCATAGTATTTGACTTAGGAGAGGGAATAGATGAATTGGTGAACTCTGGAGAAAAAGATTCTTAAGTTTCAGCATTGGAAATGACACAGCATCACTTCTGCCACATGCTTTTGGTCAAAACAAGTCACAAGTTCAGACTCAAGGGAAGGAAAAACACTAATCAACATGAGGGGCCCTGAGGGGCCAATTAATTAACTACAGATGTGCCTTGACCTACCATGGGGTTATTTCCTGATAAACCCACTGTAAGTTGAAAATACTGTTAAATTCCAAGTGCATTTAATACACCTAACCTACCTAACATCATAGCTTAGCCTACCTTAAATGTCCTGAGCACTCTTACATTAGCCTACTGTTATGCAAAACCATCTAATACAAGGTCTATTTTATAATAAAGTCTTAAATATTTCATGCCATCTATTGAATAATGCAGTAAAAGTAAAAAACAGAAAGGCTGTATGGGCATTCGAACGGTTTCTACTGAATGTGTATTGCTTTCACATCATTGCAATAAAGGAAGAGACCACCCCTCATATTGTCTTATCCCCACTTTCTGCCTCCAAAGAAAGAAGTAAAAACTAAAAGGCAGGAATGAAATCCACAGGCAGACAGCCCAGCGCCACACCCTGGGCCTGGTAGTTAAAGATCGACCCCTGACCTAACTGGTTATGTTATCTATAGATTCCAGATATTGTATGGGAAAGCACTGTGAAAACCCATCCTGTCCTGTTCCATTCTGATTACCGGTGCATGCAGCCCGCAGTCACATACCCCCTGCTTGCTCAATCGATCAGGACCCTCTCACATGGACCCCTTTAGAGTTGTGAGCCTTTAAAAGGGACAGAATTGCTCACTTGGGGAGCTCGGCTCTTGAGACAGGAATCTTCCAATGCCCCTGGCCGAATAAACCCCTTCCTTCTTTAACTCCATGTCTGAGGAGTTTTGTCTCTGGCTCATACTCCTACAGTAAAGTCATAAAATTGTAATTTGAGCCATTATAAGTTGGGGACTGTATTTGTAAAATACTTCTCTTTATGGGAAATTTTTTAAAAATTACACATTCAATTAAAAAAGGAGATATTAAGCTATTCAGATTTTCTATTTCATCTTGCCAGTTTTAGTAAGTTATGCTTTCTAAAGATTTTTTTGATACTGTGGGAGGGTGGAGCCAAGATGGCTGAATAGGAACAGCTGCAGTCTACAGCTCCCAGCATGAGTGACGCAGAAGACGGGTGATTTCTGCATTTCCAACTGAGGTACCAGGTTGATCTCACTGGGGAGTGTCAGACAGTGGGTGCAGGACAGTGGGTGCAGTGCACCAAGTGTGAGCCGAAGCAGGGCGAGGCATCGCCTCACCTGGGAAGCGCAAGGGGTCAGGAAATTCCCTTTCCTAGTCAAAGAAAGGGGTGACAGATGGCACCTGAAAAATCGGGTCACTCCCACCATAATACTGCGCTTTTCCAATGGTCTTAGCAAACGGCACACCAGGAGATTATATCCCGCGCCTGGCTCGGAGGGTCCTACGCCCACGGATCCTCGCTGATTGCTAGCACGGCAGTCTGAGATCAAACTGCAAGGCAGCAGCAAGGCTGGGGGAGGGGCGCCTGCCATTGCCAAGGCTTGAGTAGGTAAACAAAGCAGCTGGGAAGCTCGAACTGGGTGGAGCCCACCACAGCTCAAGGAGGCCTGCCAGCCTCTGTAGACTCCACCTCTGGGGGCAGGGCATAGCCAAACAAAAGGCAGCAGAAAACTCTGCAGACTTAAATGTCCCTGTCTGACAGCTTTGAAGAGAGTAGTGGTTCTCCCAGCACACAGCTGGAGATCTGAGAACGGACAGACTGCCTCCTCAAGTGGGTCCCTGACCCTCGAGTAGCCTAACTGGGAGGCACCCCCCAGTAGGGGCAGACTGTCACTTCACACGGCCGGGTACTCCTCTGAGACAAAACTTCCAGAGGAATGATCAGGCAGCAACATTTACTGTTCACCAGTATCCGCTGTTCTGCAGCCTCCACTGGTGATACCCAGGCAAACAGGGTCTGGAGTGGACCTCCAGCAAACTCCAACGGACCTGCAGCTGAGGGTCCTGTTAGAAGGAAAACTAACAAACAGAAAGGACGTCCACACCAAAACCCCATCTGTACGTCACCATCATCAAAGACCAAAGGTAGATAAAACCACAAAGATGGGGAAAAAACAGAGAAGAAAAACTGGAAACTCTAAAAATCTGAGCACCTCTCCACCTCCAAAGGAACACAGCTCCTCACCAGCAACGGAACAAAGCTGGACAGAGAATGACTTTGACGAGTTGAGAGAAGAAGACTTCAGATGATCAAACTACTCCGAGCTAAAGGAGGAAGTTCGAACCCATGGCAAAGAAGTTAAAAACCTTGAAAAAAAATTAGACGAATGGCTAACTAGAATAACCAATGCAGAGAAGTCCTTAAAGGACCTGAGGGAGCTGAAAACCACGGCACGAGAACTATGTGACGAATGCACAAGCCTCAGTAGCCAATTTGATCAACTGGAAGAAAGGGTATCAGTGATTGAAGATCAAATGAATGAAATGAAGCAAGAAGAGAAGTTTAGAGAAAAAAGAATAAAAAGAAACAAAGCCTCCAAGAAATATGGGACTATGTGAAAAGACCAAATCTACGTCTGATTGCTGTACCTGAAAGTGACGGGGAGAATGGAACCAAGTTGGAAAACACTCTGCAGGATATTATCCAGGAGAACTTCCCCAGTCTAGCAAGGCAGGCCAATATTCAAATTCAGGAAATACAGAGACCACCACAAAGATACTCCTCGAGAAGAGCAACTACAAGACACATATTTGTCACATTCACCAAAGTCGAAATGAAGGAAAAAATGTTAACGGCAGCCAGAGAGAAAGGTCGGGTTACCCACAAAGGGAAGTCCATCAGATTAACAGCTGATCTCTTGGCAGAAACTCTACAAGCCAGAAGAGAGTGGGGGCCAATATTCAACATTCTTAAAGAATTTTCAACCCAATATTTCATATCCAGCCAAACTAAGCTTCATAAGTGAAGGACAAATAAAATCCTTTACAGACAAGCAAATGCTGAGAGATTTTGTCACCACCAGGCCTGCCCTAAAAGAGCTCCTGAAGGAAGCACTAAACATGGAAAGGAACAACTGGTACCAGCCACTGCAAAAACATGCCAAATTGTAAAGACCATCGAGGCTAGGAGGAAACTGCATCAACTAACGAGCAAAATAAAGAGCTAACATCATAATGACAGGATCAAATTCACACATAACAATATCAACCTTAAATGTAAATGCGCTAAATGCTCCAATTAAAAGACACAGACTGGCAAACTGGATAAAGACTCAAGACCCATCAGCGTATTGTATTCGGGAAACCCATCTCACATGCAGAGACACACATAGGCTCAAAATAAAGGGATGGAGGAAGATCTACCAAGCAAATGGAAAACAAAAAAAGGCCAGGGCTGCAATCCTAGTCTCTGATAAAACAGACTTTAAACCAACAAAGATCAGAAGAGACAAAGAAGGCCATTACATAATGGTAAAGGGATCAATTCAACAAGAAGAGCTAACTATCCTAAATATATATGCACCCAATACAGGAGCACCCAGATTCATAAAGCAAGTCCTCAGAGACCTACAAAGAGACTTAGACTCCCACACAATAATAATGGGAGACTTTAACACCCCACCGTCAACATTAGACAGATCAATGAGACAGAAAGTTAACAAGGATATCCGGGAATTGAACTCAGCTCTGCACCAAGCGAACCTAATAGACATCTACAGAACTCTCCACCCCAAATCAACAGAATATACATTCTTTTCAGCACCATACCACACCTATTCCAAAATTGACCACATAGTTGGAAGTAAAGCACTCCTCAGCAAATGTAAAAGAACAGAAATTATAACAAACTGTCTCTCAGACCACAGTGCAATCAAACTAGAACTCAGGATTAAGAAACTCACTCAAAACCGCTCAACTACGTGGAAACTGAACAACCTGCTCCTGAATGACTACTGGGTACATAACGAAATGAAGGCAGAAATAAAGATGTTCTTTGAAACCAATGAGAACAAAGACACTACATACAAGAACTTCTGGGACACATTCAAAGCAGTGTGTAGAGGGAAATTTATAGCACTAAATGCCCACAAGAGAAAGCAGGAAAGATCTAAAATTGACACCCTAACATCACAATTAAAAGAACTAGAGAAGCAAGAGCAAACACATTCAAAAACTAGCAGAAGGCAAGAAATAACTACGACCAGAGCCGAACTGAAGGAAATAGAGACACAAAAAACCCTTCAAAAAATCAATGAATCCAGGAGCTAGTTTTTTGAAAAGATCAACAAAATTGATAGACCGCTAGCAAAACTAATAAAGAAGAAAAGAGAGAAGAATCAAATAGATGCAACAAAAAATGATAAAGGGGATATCACCACTGATCCCACAGAAATACAAACAACCATCAGAGAATAATATAAACACCTGTATGCAAATAAACTAGAAAATCTAGAAGAAATGGATAAATTCCTCGACACATACACCCTCCCAAGACTAAACCAGGAAGAAGTTGAATCTCTGAATAGACCAATAACAGGCTCCGAAGTTGAGGCAACAATTAATAGCTTACCAACCAAAAAAAGTCCAGGACCAGATGGATTCACAGCCGAATTCTACCAGAGGTACAAGGAGGAGCTGGTACCATTCCTTCTGAAACTATTCCAATCAATAGAAAAAGAGGGAATCCTCCCTAACTCATTTTATGAGGCCAGCATCATCCTGATACCAAAGCCTGGCAGAGACACAACCAAAAAAGGGAAATTTAGACCAATATCCCTGATGAACATTGATCAAAAAATCCTCAATAAAATACTGGCAAACCGAATCCAGCAGCACATCAAAAAGCTTATCCACCATGATCAAGTGGGCTTCATCCCTGGGATGGAAGGCTAGTTCAACATACGCAAATCAACAAACATAATCCAGCATATAAACAGAACCAACGACCAAAAACACATGATTATCTCAATAGATGCAGAAAAGGCCTTTGACAAAATTCAACAACACTTCATGCTAAAAACTCTCAACAAATTAGGTATTGATGGGACATATCTCAAAATAATAAGAGCTATCTATGACAAATCCACAGCCAATATCATACTGAATGGGCAAAAACTGGAAGCATTCCCTTTGAAAACTGGCACAAGACAGGGATGCCCTCTCTCACCACTCCTATTCAACATAGTGTTGGAAGTTCTGGCCAGGGCAATCAGGCAGCAGAAGGAAATAAAGGGTATTCAATTAGGAAAAGAGGAAGTCAAATTGTCCCTGTTTGCAGATGACATGATTGTATATTTAGAAAACCCCATCATCTCAGCCCAAAATCTCCTTAAGCTGATAAGCAACTTCAGCAAGGTCTCAAGATATAAAATCAATGTGCAAAAATCACAAGCAATCTTATACACCAATAACAGACAAACTGAGAGCCAAATCATGAGTGAATTCCCATTCACAATTGCTTCAAAGAGAATAAAATACCTAGGTCCAACTTACAAGGGACGTGAAGGACCTCTTCAAGGAGGACTACAAACCACTGCTCAATGAAACAAAAGAGGATACAAACAAATGGAAGAACATTCCATGCTCATGGCTAGGAAGAATCAATATCATGAAAATGGCCATACTGCCCAAGGTAATTTATAGATTCAATGCCATCCCCATCAAGCTACCAATGACTTTCTTCACAGAATTGGAAAAAAATACTTTAAAGTTCATATGGAACCAAAAAAGAGCCTGCATTGCCAAGTCAATCCTGAGACAAAAGAACAAAGCTGGAGGCATCATGCTACCTGACCTCAAACCATACTACAAGGCTACAGTAACCAAAACAGCATGGTACTGGTACCAAAACAGAGATATAGACCAATGGAACAGAACAGAGCCCTCAGAAATAATACCACACATCTACAACCATCTGATCTTTGACAAACCTGACAAAAAAAAGAAATGGGGAAAGGATTCCCTATTTAATAAATGGTGCTGGGAAAACTGGCTAGCCATATGCAGAAAGCTGAAACTGGATCCCTTCCTTACACCTTATACAAAAATTAATTCAAGATGGATTAAAGACTTAAATGTTAGACCTAAAACCATAAAAACCCTAGAAGAAAACCTAGGCAATAGCATTCAGGACATAGTCATGGACAAGGACTTCACGTCTAAAACACCAAAAGCAACAGCAACAAAAGCCAAAATTGACAAATGGGATCTAGTTAAACTAAAGAGCTTCCACACAGCAAAAAAAACTACCATCAGAGTGAACAGGCAACCCACAGAATGGGAGAAAATTTTTGCAATCTACTCATCTGACAAAGGGCTAATATCCAGAATCTACAATGAACTCCAACAAATTTACAAGAAAAAAACAAACAACCCCATCAAAAAGTGGGTGAAGGATATAGACAGACAATTCTCAAAAGAAGACATTTATGCAGCCAAAAGACACATGAAAAAATGCTCATCATCACTGGTCATCAGAGAAATGCGAATCAAAACTAAAATGAAATACCATCTCACACCAGTTAGAATGGCAATCATTAAAAAGTCAGGAAACAACAGGTGCTAGAGAGGATGTGGAGAAATAGGAACACTTTTACACTGTTGGTGGGACTGTAAACTAGTTCAACCATTGTGGAAGTCAGTGTGGTGATTCCTCAGGGATCTAGAAGTAGAAATACCATTTGACCCAGCCATCCCATTACTAGGTATATACCCATAGGATTATAAAACATGCTGCTGTAAAGACACATGCACACGTATGTTTATTGTGGCACTATTCACAATAGCAAAGACTTGGAACCAACCCAAATGTTCAACAATGATAGACTGGATTAAGAAAATGTGGCACATATACACCATGGAATACTATGCAGCCATAAAAAATGATGAGTTCATGTCCTTTGTAGGGGACATGGATGAAGCTGGAAACCATCATTCTCAGCAAACTATTGCAAGGACCAAAAACCAAACACCACATGTTCTCACTCATAGGTGGGAATTTAACAATGAGAACACATGGACGCAGGAAGGGGAACATCACACACCGGGGCCTGTTGTGGGGCCGGGGCATGGGGAGGGATAGCATTAGGAGATATATCTAATGTTAAACGAAGAGTTAATGGGTGCAGCACACCAACATGGCACATGTATACATATGTAACAAACCTGCACGTTGTGCACATGTACCCTAAAACTTAAAGTATAATTAAAAAAAGAGAAAAAAATATTGTTTATTTTATCTAAGTCATCAAATTTATTGGCATAAAGCCATTTGTAGTATTCGCCTTACTATCTTTTGAATATGTTGGTAAGATCTCTAGTGACATCTTCTTTTCCATTTCTGATATTGTTCATTTTTATTCTTTTTCTTCTTATCAGGTATCCAGGCATTTATCAATTTTATTAATCCCAAGGAACCAACTTTTGTATATTTCATGGATTTTGCTTTTTCCACATATCAATATGCTCTGGAGTACTTCCATATTAGTATGTATACATCTACCTCATTTTACTTAATTGCTGCCATAGTATTCCATATTATGGAGGTACTAGACTTTATTTAATCATAAGCATTCTTATTAATGTCTTTCTTTTTTTTGCCATTAGACTACTGAAGCAAACATCCTTTTATGTGTCTCTATGTGCACATGAGAAAGGTCAGACCCCCAGAAGTTAAATTCCTGGGCCACAGAGTATCTTAATTTTACATTTTAAAACAGATCTCCCAAACTGCTTTCCAAATGGCTGTGCCAATTTGCACTTCCACCAAATGGGTAGGGACATTCCCCACTGATTCATGGCCTTGCCAATATTTAGCAGCATCAGCCTTTTTTATTGATGAGTGAATTGATCACTGATGAGTCTGAGCATCTTGCAGCTGTTTATGGCTTGAGGGTTTTCTCCTCTGAAAAGGCTTTTTTCATCACTTTCTATTTTTTAAAATATATTGAAGATATTAAAGCCTTGGTTTCTTAACATGTTCAAAATAGATTTTCTAATCTGTTCCATCTTTTGCAGTTTTATTGTGCCTTTTTTCACACGATGTCTTAGATTTTGATGTGGCTAAATTAATCACTCTTTTCCTTTATGACCTGGCATTTGTGTCCCACTGAAGAAGGTCTTTTATTCTGGTTCTGAGAGTTCAATTAACGCTCATCAGTTAATCAGAATCTCTTGTCTCTGGAGGGCAGCTCTACCACTGAGTTCCAGGATCCAGCCCCCAGGGCACCATGCTCCTCTTCCTCATTCCTCCATTCAACTACGCGGAGCTCTCAACCTCTCATGCCTTACTCCAGACTTTCATATCTGTCAATCCTCTCCCGTCCCTACCCCACCCCATACACACCTTAAAAACAACTTGGAACCACAGAATACTAGAAGGGACCTCAAGAATTGTTTAGTCTAAAACTTTTATTCTTTTTTTTTGGAGACAGGGTCTCACTCTGTCATCCAGCCTGGGGTACAGTGACATGATCACAGCTTACTGCAGCTTTGCCCTCCCTGGGCTCAAAGGATCCTCCCACCTCAGCCTCCCAAGTAGCTGGGGCCAAAGGCACATGCCATTACACCCAGCTAATTTTTCACTTTTGGTAGAGATGGGGTCTTGCCACGTTGCCCAAGCTGGTCTTGAACTCCTGGGCTCAAGCGATCCACCCATCTTGGCCTCCCAAACTGCTAGAATGACAGGCGTGAGTCACCACACCCAGCCCAAACTCTCATTTTTATAGATGAGTATTAAGAGATGTAGACCTTGCTGTCCAGTATGGTAGCTACTAGCCACGTATGGCTTCTAAATTTTAACTTAATTAAAATTCAAAATTCAGTCACACTAGCCAAATTTCAGATCCTTCACAACCACATGTAGCTAATGGCTACTGTATCAGAGAGTGTGGGTCTAGAACATTTCCATCATTACAGAATGTTCTAGCAGACAGGGTTGCTCTAGAGCTCATTACTTAAAGGGTAGTCTGCTGACTGGCAGTAGGAACACAGGCATAACTAGGAGCTAGTTAGAAATAGAGATCTCAGGTTCTACCTCAGACCTACAGAGTCAGAATCTACAATTCAACATGATCCACAGAAGTCTGCATGCAAATTAGAGTCCAAGAAGCCCTAAAGTCATGTGATTTTTTTTTTTTTTTTTGAGAAGTCACTACAGCTGATTGATGTTCAGGCCCTTCCCTTGACCCAGCTACCACTTTCCCTTATCATCCTGTGTCCTTCTTATTATCTCCCTGCCACATTTGCTTTCTCAATATGTTTTATTACAGCATTTCTTTATAAACATTTACAGGCTGGGCATGGTGGCTTATGCCCATAATCCCAACACTCTGGGAGGCCAGGAGTTTGAGACTGGCCTGGGAAACACAGTGAGACCTGTCTCTACCAAAACCAAAAAATATTTACAAAGCAGCCAGGCCATTGAAGCCCTCATAAAACATCCCCTTCTCTATGCCCTCACTCTCATTCTGGTTTGTAAGTGCTTGCTTGGCAGGCTTGTGATAAAGGCCCAGGCCCCTGTGATGGTTGTGGTATTGCTCAGCACTTTGCCTGGGGAACTACTGTTGGAGGGCTGGAAATTAAAGCCAACCTTAAACCCAGTGGGGCACCAGTCATCAACCAAGTGTATGGCACACTTGGTCTTGGTGGGACAATGGCAGCATTCAGTCTTTAGGCTACAACCCTGGGGCAGAACATGCAGAGCAAGCTCTGTACTTGCTTTGGTCAGTGTCATATCTGGCCATCTGACTGGAGAGTACAAAGTAGGTACTGGCGATCTCCAAATGTAAGCACTGCTCAACCAGGTAATTGGTTAGTAGGTCACAAAAAGGAAGTTAATTTGGAGGTAGGGGACCAAGCTGGCCTTAAACTCTGAGAGGTCTGCTTTCAGGGTACCATCAAAGTTCAGGGAGGTAGTGATGGAGGAAGTCTGGTCCAAGCAGTGGTTAAAGTATGTGGGGCCCTTGGGGTATAGGATGCAATGACATGTGTTGGTCCATTGTCTCCCAAGAAGACACAGTCCAAGGGTTCCAGGGTGGCATGGTGGTCAGGATAGAGTTGTAGGGTTCCACCATTGCTGGCAACACCCAGGGGATAGGTGGATGGCCAATTCTAGCTTGGATTTCTTGCCATTGTTGAAGATGACTCCATCAGCAGCAAGGTGAAGCCTAGAACAGAGCTACTCCCAGAGTTGAGGAAGATCATGAAGTCCTATAGTCCTATGCACTGCTTGTCAGTTTCTGCATAAACTCTAGTATTAGATCAATGGTCTCTTTCTCTCTTTTTTTCCTTTTTTTCTTTTTTCGTGACTGTGCAGCAGGCACAGGCATCTTTGAGAGCAGACTCCAGGTCCATAAAGACCAAAGCGCTACAGGAGTTGCTGCAAAATCCTAAGGTTTCATTACTGGACTCAGTACCACTGGGCTTGCACTGTGTTCCAGGCAGTAGGGTCTTCAACAGACACTCTGAGAGGTGGGATTGTAGGGGATCAGTTTCTGCAGACACACTACAAGTGTCTGGCAACACTATTGTGGAGGCTAAAGTAACTCCATCTCGGATGCTAATCCACAATGTTGATTTCTGAGTAACCCCAGTTTTGGGAAGGCCTCCAAGTTTTCTACTTTATCTATTGTTCCTTGTATAAGAGCATGTGACAGGCTGTTCTTACACTGTTATAAAGAAATACAGCTGGGCGCGGTGGCTCATGCCTGTGATCCCAGCACTTTGGGAGGCAGTGGAGGGAGGATCATTTGAGGTCACGAGTTCAAGACCAGCCTGGCCAACATGGTAAAACCCCATCTCTACTAAAAATACAAAAAATTAGCTGGGCGTGGTGGCAGGTGCCTGGAATCCCAGCTACTCAGGAGGCTGAGGCAGGAGAATTGCTTGAACCTGGGAGGTGCAGGTCATAGAGAGCCAAGATCACACCACTGCACTCCAGCCAGGGCAACAGAGTGAAACTCCGTCTTAGGAAAAAAAAAAAAAAAAAGAATTACCTGGGACTGGGTAATTTATAAAGAAAAGTTAATTGGCTCATGGTTCTGCAGGCTATACAGGTGCTGGTATCAGCTTGGCTTCTGGAAAGGCCACAGGGAGCATTTACTCACGGCAGAGGGCAAAGCGGGAGCAGGCATCTTACATGACTAGAGCAGGAGCAAGAGAGTGAGGGGTAGGTGCCATACACTTTTAAACAACCAGATCTCACAAGAACTTAGTATTGCAAGGACAGCATTAAGGGGACAGTGCCAAATCATTCATGAGAAATTCACCCCCAGAATCTAATCACCACCCATCAAACCCCACCTCTAACACTGGAGATCACAATTCAACATGAGATTTAGAGAGGACAACACCCAAATTGTATCAGAGCACATACTTACCTACCTGCCCTTAGGTCAAAACAACCTTAGTCTGGGAGGGTAACAGCACAGAGATTTACCTGTCTTGCTGCTGTCCAAGACCATGCTTCTGTCCGTAAGTTCCCTAATAAATCACCTTTTGCTGACAAGCTGGATTTGTCTGCTTCATTCTTTAGTTTCTCAGCTCCTTCTGTATTTGGAGGTCACTTTGAATATACGGCCCTTTCATGAAACAACCAGGAATTCCTGTAAAAATGTTTTTTATATGTTCTGGTCTTCCCTAAAATATTTTATGAATTAGATCAAACACAATAAAAAATGTATTAGTTATTACTATGCCTAAGAGATTATAAGTGGCTTTCCCCCCTCTAAATTACAGAAGACACCATTCCTATCCTAGAGGACTTTCTCGTGTAGTTGGAAAGATATTCGATAATATTTATTTAAAAGCTGTAACAATTACACAAGGCTGAGAACCTGAGAGCTAGACGGGTGACAAAGACAGGTTTACAGTGGGGCTCAGAGGAGAGAAAAAGAGGGAGGAGAGTCAGGGAAGGAGAACAATGAACTGAGTCTAAAATAAAGGTTAATATATTCGCGTAGGATCTATCAAAACAGGAGCAGTATTTCAACCCATTGTTTTCAAGCACCTAGAACGAAGTGAGCCCATAGTAGACACACACCAAACATAAATGGATGAGTAGTAGTGGGTGGCAGAATTCCAAAAGCAGGTTGCACCTGATTGCTAAAAGGCTTGAAAACAGGTCAAGAAATACTGCTATTTAGGTTAGTCATTTCCCCTCAATAACTCGAAGTACCTAAACATAGACTTTTTTTTTTTTTTTGAGACGGAGTTTCGTTCTTGTTGCCCAGGCTGGAGTGCAGTGGTGCGATCTCGGCTCACCGCAACCTCCGCCTCCCGAGTTCAAGCGATTCTCCTACCTCAGGCTCCCGAGTAGCTGGAATTACAGGTATGCGCCACCGCGCCCGGCTAATTTTGTATTTTTAATAGAGACGGGGTTTCTTCAGCTCAGGCTGGTCTCCAACTCCCGACCTCAGATAATTCGCCCGCCTTGGCCGCCCAAAGTGCTGGGATTACAGGCCTGAGCCACCGCACCCGGCCAACACCGACTTTTTTCACCCTCCCAGGTATCTAGAGAGTCGAGTGGGAGGGAAATTGCTGGCTCTGGCCACTACAGTAACATCAGCACCTAGAGCAGTGCTCAACTGACTGAAGGCTCCTGTGAGTCGCCCTCTCCCCCTGGCCCCCCAACCCGCGGGGAAGGGCTGGCGGGACGCCACACAGCACCTCGATTACGCCATTTCATTTGCCACTGCACCATCTATCGGACACTAGCTAGGCTCTTCCAGGACCGGACGCACCTCCGTCCCCAAGGTGCCACCTGACAGCCAACACCGACAGGGTGATGCATGAATACAGTCATTATTCAAATTAGCTAACACCTAACTCAGTCGGGTGAGTCTCGCCAGTCCGTCTGGGCTGACTGTCCCGCCCCGCGCTTACACCCGGGAGCGTCGGGCGGGAGAACTAGTGCATACCGGCTGGGGATGGCGGACGCAAGGCCGTAGGCAAGGCCGCGCACGCGCAAACGCGGGCGCGCCGCCGGGCCGTGCTAGTGCGCGGAAGACGCATGCGCTGGCGGCCTGCGCCGCCTTAAGTGCCGCGCCAGGCCGGGGCGGCCCAGTCGGCCTGTCAGCCGGCTTCGAGGAAAGTCTCGGCTCTTGCGCGGCGGCGGCTATGGCGGCGGAGGAGGAGGAGGTGGACTCTGCCGACACCGGAGAGAGGTAAGCGCAGCCGGCAGGGGGGCTTCGTGTGTCTCCGGCGCGCACCCTCCGCGCGGGCCGGGTTAGGGCCCAGCGGGCAGCACCAAGGAGTCGCCGCCCGCCTGGCGACGACGGGCGGCTTCCTTGACCCTCCCCGGCATGAGTCCGCGCGGCGCCCAGAGGCGTCCCGGCGCCGCTCTGCCTGGGAGAGGCTCCCCTCAGCGTCGGGGCCCCGAGGTGTCTGAGCCGGATTCCGGCCGCGCCGGGAGGCCGCCTTGACCCCGCGCGGAGGGTCCGCCCTGTTGTTGTATAAGCCACGCCGCAGGCCGGCGACGGAGCTGGCCGCGGCGGCCGCACCGGCTCGGGCTCTGCCAAGGGACCCGGCCTGCCCCAATGCGGCCGGCGGGCGGTGCCCGGTCGACCCTGCACCTGACTGCGAGGCGTGGGAAATGACCGGGTCTGTCAGCCTCCCAGCGCGGCTTCCGTCTACAGGTACTACCTGTGCTCTGTCCAGCCTCAGCCGCTGGACGATCCTTCCCGTAGCCGTAGGAAGGGGCGGCGCTTCCTTGGAGGGGATATTAGAGGCCCGAATTCGCCCGGGAAGCGGCGGGAGGGCGGGGGTGCCGGGAAGGAGGGAGGGGAGAAGGAGTGAGGGAAGTGGGTGTATGGCTGTGGGTTTCAGATACTTCATAGAAAGAAAGTTAGCCCTTAAGATAGAGATACACGTTCAAATGTCATAATTCATCTTTCGGATGAAGGTCTTTGGCTTGCAAGCTCCACTGTCCCTTATTTGTTTGCGCTTCTGGGATTATTCTGGCTTTACTGGCGAAGTGTGTGTTGCATGTGCCTTAGAAGAACACACATAATGTATAGGAAACTGTGGAAGTTGGAGGGCAGATGTCTAATGTGAAACTTTTTTATATACAGGTATAGTGAGTTTATTCTTTTCTACACCTAAATGACTTCTTGCACTTGTTAGTAGAAGAATAGTAGTTAATGAGTGGAATAATTAAATTGTTATGGAGGTTATTGCCTTGTTTCTCAAGGCCTGTCGTTTATATTGGAAAGTAAACTTCCCCCATATATATTTAATTTTTTGACGTCGGTTCTACTTCAGACGTCTGGAGAAATTTGCCTAGGAAACATAACCTAAATGATAGAATATGGAGTACCATGAAGACAGGGATATTTGGAAAGATGTCATGGGGAAAAATTGTGAAATATTAGAAAGGAAGTTATTCTCTTGAGTTTTGTTTATTTGTTGAGGTTTGTTGATGAACTTCCTCGTTGCACTGAGGTGAAATGTTGAATGTCATGTGGACGCAAGTAGGAACGTAATTGGTAGGTTGTGTTCTCATCTGGTTTGTCACAACATTTTTGACTCGACACTACTTTCAGGTGGACTGTTTGGTTTTGATGTAGTGGGGCCTTGGAGTCCAGGACACAATCGTGACAGGGTTTTATGGCTTGGAGTGATGGTTGGAGGTCATTGGAGGTAGATGATTAAAAAATCCTTAGCAGCTGATCAGCCATAGTTTCTAGACAGAAGTGGGCTTCGCTGGTATTCTTGGCAATATGCTTTAGCAGTGTCCAGTGACTATCCCCAGAAGTGATCCTGTTAAATCCAAGGTTGCCCCTGTGTGCTGGGTATTATTGTTCCCATTTTGCAGTTGAAACTGCCACTGGAAAGGCTGCTACAGCCTGCCAGCAAGTAGCAGGGCTGGATTGGAACCCTTTGTGGAACCCTTTGAGGTGTCTGGATTTAATCTAAGGTGCTTACCCTGTATCTCTGCTGCCTGTCACTGGAATTGGGACTCATGTGGG
Source organism: Pan troglodytes (assembly GCF_028858775.2). NCBI lineage: Eukaryota > Metazoa > Chordata > Mammalia > Primates > Hominidae > Pan > Pan troglodytes. Next base: position 47,689,322 of record NC_086015.1, read on the forward strand.
ATGTTTGGCTCTTGTTTGAATACAGTTCCCTACCCTTAAGACATTTGAGGTTTAGATAGGGAGAAAACATTAACAAAGGAAAGTTATAAAATGGTCATCTGATGGCTTTTTGGAGAATATGATTCTTGTCCTTTGCTTTGTGGCACTTAGTGAAGACAGGCATACTGGGATCCATTTTGCTTTCAACATCCAACCCCTTTCAGTTGCAATACAGTTGAGAAAGCTAAATGTAATGAGAGTAGAGTAGACTTCTGTGAATTGCTTTAAGTTGTCCTAGAGAATGATTTAGTGTCAATTGAGTTGAGAGAAAGCTGTCACAGAATTGCTCAGTTGCAGGGTAGACCATAAAAGAGGTGATTTGCAGTTGTGTGCTGGAGTTGATTTGTACCAGCAAGCCATTGCTAAATTTTCAGGAATTTTGCCAACCGTTGGCAGCTTGAAATTGGCCATGGTGGGAGTATTTACACCACGGAAATCATCAAATGCTATAAATAAGGTATAAATAAGGGATTTTTCTCTCCCCTCCCTGCTTCAGTTTGTTTGCCAGCTCCCCACTGGGTTTACATTAGACTGTGAATGTAGGTCTTTGCCTTGGAGATAGGAGAGTGGATTTCTCTATCTAATCTTTTTAAAAACTGGCAAGATATGTGCCTTTCTCTCTGCTGCCTTCTCTCCTTCCCAAACCTTTGCCACCTGATATCTTAAAAATCACAAAACTTTTCACTGCCACATCCCAATGGCCTTCTAGTTTTTTTCAGTACTTCTTCTTGGGTCCTTTTTGGTGTTTGTTACTGTAATGATAGCTACTACTTTTTGAAACTCTTACTAGACATTCTAGGTCTTAATGACATTTTGCCTTTTATCTTACCTTACCTGACCAACAATAACTTTTATTAGTTTCTCCTCTTTTTTTTTTTTTGCATTCTCTAAATGTAGTCATTTTCCAAGATTCTGTCATCATCCTTGTTTTTATTTTTCATCTTGTTTACTCAAACGTGAACTGTCTTGTCTGTGGAGATGACTCAGATCTCATTTTCTTTCTGGAGCCCTCTTCTGTACTCTGGTGATGTTTCTAATTGTCAGATGTTTGTGCCTGATTCCTCAAATTTAACATGTCCAGACCATGATCTTATTTTTACCTTCCTGCTGCTAAACTAAACGATATGAAAAGCTTAGTTCTGGCCGGGCGCCGTGGTTCACGCCTGTAATCCTAGCACTTTGGGAGGCCGAGGCGGGCGGATCATGAGGTCAGGAGATCGAGACCATCCTGGCTAACACCGTGAAACCCCGTCTGTATTAAAAATACAAAAAAAATTAGCCGGGCATGGTGGCGGCGCCTGTAGTCCCAGCTACTCGGGAGGCCGAGGCAGGAGAATGGCGTGAACCCAGGAGGCGGAGCTTGCAGTGAGCCGAGATCGTGCCACTGCACTCCAGCCTGGGCGACAGAGCAAGACTCCGTCTCAAAAAAAAAAAAAAAAAAAGCTCAGTTCTTCCTCTTGAAACATTATATTGGCTTAATCATTGCCTTGACTAATTGTTAGATTATTAGTTTAATCTCATGGTTCTGTAATTCCCACTCCTGATTGTGAGTTACTAAAAAAATCATATGGAGAGGTGATTTTATTAAAACTGATTATTCAGTTGAGACCTAGGATTTTTAGTTTTATTCTCTTTATTATCTAGTGAATGAGCTTATTTTAGAACTGATGCAAAGAAATGTCACTGACTTGTTAAGTAGAGTACACCTGTGGCTTCTTCAAGTGTGTTTGATAATGAGGTCATATAAGTGACTCTAAAATGGTTTGTTTACTGTGTGAAGGAAGGTAGGAAACAATGGGGAGATACGTGTTACCAGCACATGGCTTGTCTAAAACACTTATACTACCAATCTGAGTCTTTAAAAGTTACAGGTTGGGGGGGGAGGGGCAGTTAAAACAGTATTAATTAATGTGTTAACATATATTAGAGGGCCTGGATTGTCATTGATCTAATAGTGATAATTTGAATCACTTAAGTATCATTTATCCAAAATAAAATGGCATGTTAGTCACTTAAATTGTAGCTGTATGAGACCATATTCTTTTTTTTTTTTTTTTTTCCAGAGATAGGTTCTTGCTCTGTCGCCCAGGCTGGAGTGCAGTGGCACAATCATGGCTCACTGCAGCCTCAACCTCCTGGGCTCAAGCAATCCTGCCACCTCAGCAACTTGCCCCCCAGCCCCTGTATTCCCCCCCCCCCCCGGGTTGCTGGGACTATAGGCATGTGCCAGGCGGCTGGGACTACAGGCATGTGCCAGGCAGCTGGTCTTGACCTCCTAACTGAGCTCAAGCAGTCCTCCCACCTCAGCCTCCCAAAGTACTCTTTTTTCTTTTCTTTTTCTCTTTCCCAAGAATAGGATTTAAAAAGTCAATTCCCAAGAAAGGTCTTTATTTACCCAAGTGTTATAATTTCCAATTTGGAAGTTTTTAGTCATTGGTTGAGGAAGTATCTCAGATAAATATAAATGTAAATATAAATAAATGTATATATTCATACCTGTAATTCATTTGGATATTTATAATAAAAATCAAAGCCTCGTGGTTTCTTTAAATGAGATAGAATACTGTGCTTAGGTTAGTTTATCAAGAGCAATAAGTTTATATGATTTTTCTCTCTCAACTAGAATAGGAATGGAGGCCATTTTAAACAAAATTTTAATATAATGAAATCCTCTTTACTTATAACCTAATTAGAAATATTAAGTGGCCAAGAGTGTATGGAAACTGGCCAGATTTCTGCATATTTTCTTCAGAATACTTTGAAACCTTTTTCACTGTTTCATAATGTTTATAGATTGTGCAATTCAGGTTTAGTAATACTGTAGATAGACAGATGTGTTAAAGAACAAAACAGAGATTACCAGGAAACTTAAGTGTTGATAGTATGGAGTATAAGTACGACATAATATTTTTTTAGAAAGATTACGTAAAAAGTTAATGGAAAAAGTGGTGTCTATCTCTCACTCAGGATACTTAAAGTCAGATTCTTAGGTAAAATATACTCTATTAATATGTTAAGCACATCTTACTTGGCTTTCCTTAGAATTGTCACCTCTGATGTGATCTTTTATAACTTTTCTTACTCAAAAGTCTGCTCACTAAAAAGATTCTTAGTTTGCACTACAATGGTTATAAAACAATCCTTTCTTTTTTTGTTTTTGTTTCTGTGATTAGATGCTTTAGGGCTTATATCCTTTGCTTGCTAATAAGGTAAGTGCCCAACTGATGGGGCTGTGTAGAAAACTTTTTGGCTTGCATTGGTAAGCTTTCCCCATGTCATAGATGCTTACTATTAGAAAGCTATAGTTCCTGTGGTGAATGACTTCTCTTTGTGTTACAGTTGACACTTTGGTCACTGTTGAATTTAGGCCTCAGTGATGGATGATAGTGTTTATTGCTTGTCTCCTTAAATAAAATAGAGAAGTTAGGTTTTGCTTTTCTATTTATTTTCCAAAGCTATGAGGAAGAGGCATTGAATCTAGTTTACTGTTTTATAGGTGGGCTGTGTAAATTTAATTTTTGCCTTGAATTTTGTGACCTCAGAAGAATGGCAGAATATCTGACAAGCTTCAGTCCTGTGTCCTTAGTTCCAGTCTTCTATATACTAAACCTAGGAATGCTGAGCAACACTGAATGGCATAGGATACCACTGGGGAGGGGGCAAAGGGTCTCTTTGAAGGTGAGATTAATTTATCCCGAAGACAGGAGGTAGAGTTGGATGGGTAAGTTTTAAAGGGTTGAAGCAATAGAGGTTGCAAGGTAAGGTATGAGACCTTTGAACAAACAGGAATCAACTAAAGGGTGGAAAAGATAAGGCCCTTGCTTTTTACTCATTGGAAATGTTCCTTTATATACATAAGCCTATTATGTATATAACACTTAATCCTGTAGAGTGTCTCAAAGAAGCAGAGGATAGTTTCTGTAAAACATTTAATCATCTGGTTAAAGTGAAACTGGACAGAAGCATTATCAGGGCTTAGGGGAAGAGTGCTATCTTTACAATTCCGTTAAGAGTAAAAATATCTTGCTATGTTTTGTTAAATATATATTTTTCTGTTAGAAAAAAACCCACTTTAAAAAATCACCTGTTTTGATGAAAATGCTTCTGTGAAAACCTGAAGAGAGTTGGTGCCTCTTCTTATGGTTGAAGATCCCTACTTTTTAATGTAAGCTTACAAACATGAAAACATGTTTTGCCCCTTCTCTGAGTTGAGCTGGTCACTAGAAGGCAAATCCATGGACAGACAGTCCCATTGTTTGAAAGCTGGTTTTGTGGTAAGTGGTAAGTTGGTGGAGGTAGGCATGATTCTTCCATTACAGGCTGGTATGTAACTTTTTAAACACTGGTGCTTTGTACATAGTAGGTATTCAGTGTCTGAATTATTTTTTGAGTGTCGTTTTTTAAAAAAGTATCCTTTTTTAATGCAAATAATGCATTTGTGTTTTCTTTGCCCCAGTTTGTCTGTGACATCAACTGGAGCAATAGTAGCTTATACTTCATTTCACTGTAATTTCTTTTAATTGACCTCTGATTCTCTCTGGCAAATAATTGTGATATGGTTCGAGGGATGTTTGTTTAAGACAGTGGATGAGATTGAGTTGTAAGTAATTTCTTGTTGGTACTAGTTCATATTTTTATGGTTAAATATAGACCTAATGGCTGGTCAAGGACAAAAGAGCTTCACCTTTAACCTCTAAAAATCATGAGTTCTTTTATTTTAATGGCCTGTGTATTAGTCCATTCTCATGCTGCTATAAAGAACTACCTGAGACTGGGTAATTTATAAGAGCTGTGCAAAGCCATAGAGACATGTAATCATATGAAATTTTGAGAGATATGAGGTACTGGAAAAAGTACAATGTATAAAAAGAAAAGAAAAGATGGGATGGAGGTAGGCTGTGGATGGATTGCAAAGTACCTTCTGTGCAGGTCCAGGAAAATATAGACTTTATCCTGTAGGTAATGGGCAACCCTTCAGACATTTTAAGGAAGGTAGTCATTTGAGAAAAAAGCACTTTGGAGTGGCTCAGAATCAAACTTACTTACTTACTAGCTGTATACCCTTGGACTTGGTGCTTAACATTTCTGAACTTCAGTTTTTACATCTATGAAATGGGGATAATTTGGACTGAGAATCCCCTGGATTGTGAGTGACTTAATCACTCAGCAAACATTATTGATTGAGTATCTGTTATACGTAATATCCAGATAAATTCTACAGGGAAGGGAAATATAGTAGGATGAACCTACAAAGGTAAGAAAAGCCAGATGTTGGTTCACAACCCTTCCAAAACTTAGCACATTTTCCTCTCACACCTATTCTTACTCTTGTGTTGTCTGTCATTATAGTGGTACCCTAAGAGAGACGCCTGGGAATCCTTATTATAACGTCTTTATCTCCAACCAGTTATCAAATCCAACCTGTTTTCCTTTTAAATATTCTTTGACTACATCTTCTTGTCTCTATCCCTGTTGCCAAAGCCTTGGATTGGGCCCTTACCTCTCATCTGGACTCTGCAGTAGTTCACTTTTCCTCTTCTAATTCATTTCTTTTTCATCAGAAAGTTCTCATTTTAAATAATACCAGCCATGCACCGAGCCCTTGCTAACTGTCAAATGACTACTGAAGCTCTGCATTATGTCAGGTTATTACAGTAAGCTTTTGGTTTGTGACTGCCAGGCCAGGAGTTGAGGCTTACCCTCTCTTTTGTTGGCTACAAGCAAAGTATGTCAGCTGCAGCCTCCCCATGCCTTTCCTCACTAGTTGCCTCAGATCTGCTTCCTTGTTCTTTGTTGTGCTGTCTTCTGATGGATGCTTTGGTCATTCTGTTCATCTACTGTTTGCTGAAACCCAAAGCTTTTTTGTACTTCTATTAACAGTTAACCAGTTCACCCTAAGGAGACTGTACGCAGACCAGCCTCCCACATTTGTGTTAGGGGTATGTTACTACTCATATGAGATTTGAAGCCTTCTTTTTCCCCAAAAAATGGTCGATCTCAGATTTTAATAAGGTGCCCCTTTTCTCAACCCCCATAGAGGTACCTTTTATATTCACTGTGAAACTGTCATTCAAATGAATCTACTCCTGGTCTTTAACTTTTTTTGCACTTCTACCCCAATAAGAGGCTGTCTTGCAGTGGGGAGGAATGCATTTTTTGTGTTTTCTTGTTCTTCCCATTTTATCCTCTTTTTGTTTATTTGGAATCTGACTATCCATGAATAAGATGGACTTTGAGATCTGCCTGTAAGTACACAGGCTGAAGTTGAATATCTGTATCCCAGTACTTACCACCATGCTTTGTGCATGTTAGGTCACTTTTGTCACACATAGCTTTACCATCACACAGGTAGTAAATTTCCTGTGCTGCCTTTCTTCTGTGCATGTGACAATTGGTAGTTGAGAAGAGCATGAACTCACCTATTTGTTATTTTGTTTTTGGTGCTCTAGGTCAGGATGGCTAACTGGTTGGCTCCCCACATGGTGCCCTACGTCTACATCACACCTTAAAGAAGCTGAAGAGAAGATGTTAAAATGTAAGGCTTTCTTCTTGTAAGTTAAATGAGCTGTGTACTAAGATAGGTCCAATATATCTCATTGCCCTGAAACTGGAGGTAAGATTCTGTGGTGTGTTCATTGTTGGCAAAATAACTTTTTTCCTTTTCCTTGTCATTAGAAAGTACAGAAATGAATGTCGGGGGCTGGCAGGTAGGAGTTCTAAAACTTTTTGGTCTTGGGCCCCTGTTATACTCTTAAATTAGTAAGGACCCCAAGGAGATTTGTTTATGGGCTTATTATCAATATTTATCATTTCTAATACAATTAGAAATTAAAATTGAATAATCAAAAATGTTAATTTATTAATTTCTTTAAAAATAATAGTAAACCCATTACAGATTAAAATAAATAAAATTTGTACCAAAAAAAGAGAAAAAATACTTTCCAAACATTGTTTACATGTTTACAAATCTCTTTAATGTCTAGCTTGACATAAGGTTGCTGCTTCTGCTTTCAGTCTGATGGGTAATCACATATGTGACTTCTGGAAGACTACTTTATACCTATTAGAGAATGAGAGTGAAAAATAGAAAGTCTTAGTATTATGATGAAAATAGTTTTGACTTCCTGGATCTCCTCAAAGAGTCTCAGGGACACCCCCCTGACTCTGCTTGAGACTATGCTTTGAGAACAGATTCTAGGTGTTTCAGAGCAAGCAGCCTTGTATAGTGGAAGTACTAGACTGGACCCAGGTAACTTGGTCTAGGCCCAGATCTGCCACTAGGTGGTTACAAGATCTTGGACAAGTCACTTTGCTCAGCTTCTCATTTCTTATAAAATGAAGGGGTAGGATTCTTATAAAATGAATGGGTCCATAGAATTCCTTCTAGTTCTAGCATTCTAGGATTCTATATTTATAGTGGTGTGGAAGCCCCTTTTTTTTCCTTCTTATGAGCACTAAAATTTACCCAAACTTGTACCATCAGGGCATTCCAAGGTATCTGTGGGTGTAGTTCTAAGTAGTGGTACTTATTGTGCAATTTTGTTCTGCTAATTCTACTTAAAGGAGTGGATTAGGTAGTACCATTCATATTCATGTGTTATTTTTGTATGTAGGTGCAGGTGTTTGTACATGCCTGTTTTTCATTCTCTTTACCACTAATGAATTTGTTTGTGCATTTGAATGATTCAGGAGTAAGTGGCCATAACTGGATATATCCTTAGGAAGGGATAATTAACCATCTTTCATGAAATTTTTTTTTTTTTTTTTGAGATGGAGCCTTGCTCTGTTACCCAAGCTGGAGTGCAGTGGCACAATCTCAGCTCACTGCAACCTCTGCCTCCTGGGTTCAAGCAATTCTCCTGCCTCAGCCTCCCAAGTAGCTGGGATTACAGGCACCTGCCACCATACCCAGCTAATTTTTGTATTTTTAGTAGAGATGGGGTTTCGCCATGTTGACCAGGCTAGTCTTGAACTCCTGACCTCAGGTGATCCACCTGCCTCGGCCTCCCAAAGTGCTGTGATTACAGGCATGAGCTACCACGCCCAGTTATTACATGGATTTTTAACATGATAATGAACTTCTATTCCATATACTTGGGTAAACTTGCTCTCTACAAAACTAAGAAAGATGTCATTGTGATTTACCAAAATAAAAAAATTCTTATCAGGAGGTAAAAAAGGGGTGCTAGATTCTCAATTCATGCATTTAACAGACATAATGATTCCCTTCCTTTTGGTTCTAGGGATGCAAATAGGAATGTGAATTGGTCTCTGCTTTAGTGTCAGACATGAAAGTAAGCTACGGTGGAGTGAGTTCTCTAATAGTTATACAGATGGTTTTTATGGGAATACACAGACGTGTGTGTTCAAAATGCTGAAGTGGTTTGGCTTGGCACTTAAGCCAAAGCAGCCACTTTTCTAAACTAGTGGTATTTCCCCCAACTTGAGGGCTTGTGCTCTATTAATATTCTGAATGAATGTTAGGTTTCTTCTTTGCTGCCACTATGTGGATACAAAACATGATATTATTTCTTTGGTTAAAAGGCAGAAACTCCTGTTTCTTCAGTGTCTTGTTTACTGTATATGAATATGCATAAATAATTAAGGGGTATATCAAAAATGCAGCTGTTCAGTTGATAGTTAAATATAAATGATTTCAAATTTAATTTCATTTTTAGGCAATTTTTGGGAGTGTTTAAAGTATTTAGTCCCACAACATTAAAGGTAAAAAAGAGTTTTGGTCTATAAAATTGTGACTATTTGCTTTTTCTAGGAGATTACTAGAGTTGGACCCAAGTTACCTGGTGTGTCATGCTGAGGAGTTCCTACAATACTTTCTCAACCTTTTTTTGAAATGACTTAAGGTTTCACTTACATGTTTAACATAGATACCAGTAATCCTTCCCTAAATTCATGACTACTTTTTAAGGAAAAATGATGCCTTTAAGCCTGACTTCAACTCAAAGTTAACCAAAGAATACCACCTTGAAATTGTAGAACACCTGACAGTATTCTACAAATTCTCTGCAAAGCTAGAGACCTTAAAATAATGGGTTCGGTAACCACTAAGTTCCTTTTCACTTCTAGGAGTATAATACCCTCATTTGACAGATGTGGAAAGAAGTTAGAAGGTAATATGACTTGCCAAAGACCTTGACCACAGGTTACTTGAGGTTTGTCTGAGGTAGGTCTTCCCCCTTAGGTGTAAAACATGGTCATTTAGGATTATTTACTTCAATAAAATGTGTACTTTTTAAAAATAGCTGACAATAAAAGCTAAAATCATGAGATTGGATACTAGATGATTTGTAATTTTTGGTTGCTCTGAGAATACTTCCCTTCTCAGAAGTAATAAAATGAAACAGAATTTCTCTTTTATGTTTTCATTAGGTGTGCCTTGCACATACAAAAAAGAACCTGTTCGTATATCTAATGGAAATAAAATATGGACACTGAAGTTCTCTCATAATATTTCAAATAAGACTCCACTTGTCCTTCTCCATGGTTTTGGAGGAGGTCTTGGGCTCTGGGCACTGAATTTTGGAGATCTTTGCACCAACAGACCTGTCTATGCTTTTGACCTATTGGGTTTTGGACGAAGTAGTAGACCCAGGTTTGACAGTGATGCAGAAGAAGTGGAGAATCAGTTTGTGGAATCCGTTGAAGAGTGGAGATGTGCCCTAGGATTGGACAAAATGATCTTGCTTGGGCACAACCTAGGTGGATTCTTGGCTGCTGCTTACTCGCTGAAGTACCCATCAAGGTAAGTGGTGGTGACAGAAGAGAGGGATTATAACTGTGCTTCCAAGTACCAGACTCTAGTTCCCATCTTTGGTGGTTGTTAGTGTCTGAGCCACAAGGCAGACATTCTCTTAAAGGACCCTATAGACCACACCACAACTGATAACCAATATAGTAGCTGAAATAATCATGTCAGATCTTCCTATTACACGTACTACATGTTAATAGGCTTGGGAAAGGGGTTTCTATTTGTTAAGCTTAGAATTGTAGAAACTTTAATGTATAATTTTAAGCCACAAGTAAAAATTATTTATTATTATTATCATTAAACCTATGAATCCAGCAGGCTTTGTCTAATGTTTTCTAAGTTATAGTAAGCTGTACGGGGAAACCAGAAGGTTAGAAGATGTAGGTACTAGTGCTAGCTCTATGACTTAGAGCAAATCACTTAACCTCTAACCTTTAGTTTTCTTTTACCTAAACTATAGAAAATACAACTTCATAGCATATATCCCAGGGTTTTTTATTATAACATACCCTAACCTTTCTCATTATAAAACATTGAATTAATGAACATTTGCTTCAAAGTCTTTCTAGCATCATCTCCTTTCTTTAACTTTTTTTTTTTTTTTAAGAGATAGAAGCTCGCTCTGTCACCCAGGCTGGAGTGCAGTGACATGATCTCGGCTCACTGCAGCCTCCGCCTCCCAGGCCCAAGCAATTCTTCTGCCTCAGCCTTTGAATAGCTGTGACTATAGGTGCATGCCACCACACTCAGCTAATTTTTGTAGTTTTAGTAGAGATGGGGTTTCGCCATGTTCGCCAGGCTGGTCTCAAACTCCTGACCTCAAGTGATCCACCCCCCTCGGCCTCCCAAAGTGCTGGGATGACAGACCTGAGCCACTGCACCCAGCCCCTTTACCTTATTTTTAAATGCTATTTACTGTTATTCATGTTACTACTCTGAGAGAGGGTCACATTTAAGTGCTAAGAAAACAGGAGAAAAACTCATCTTTGTTTTGATCATCTTTTGGAAAGAAACAACAAAAAATGAATACAGCATTTTTGTGTTGCCAGTGTATTTTTCCATTGGACTGATTTTTAAATCCAAAATTGCAACTGATTTTGACTTTGAGGTCCGTGAGTGAGACATGGGATGATGGTCATTTCAGAGTGCCTGTATGTACCTATAAGATCTCCCCATTGCATAACTCTGGGTGTGTGTTCAACACAGAATTTGATGTGTGAAGCAGCAGCCCTGTGTACCTGAGGTTCTCTTCCTCTGGAACAGCCACTTTTTCTCTATAGACTCTTTATCTAAACTTTAGCATTTACACCTGATTTTTCTGATCTCATGGTCCTATATGTGCTAGACAATAATAGTCCTGTCAACTGGCGGACCTGTTCTTTAAAAAGAAACGCAAATTTTCTTCTCCTGGTTGGCATTTTGGGGTTACTTTCTTTATTTTATTTTATTTTATTTTATTTTTTTGAGCCGGAGTCTCACTCGGTCGCCCAGGCTGGAGTGCAGTGGCGCGGCATCTCGGCTCACTGCAACCTCCGTCTCCCAGGTTCAAGCAATTCTCCTGCCTCAGCCTCCCGAGTAGTTGGGATTACAGGAGCCCGCCACCACACTGGCTAATTTTTGTATTTTTAGTAGAGACAGGGTTTCACCATGTTGGCCAGGCTGGTCTCAAACTCCTGACCTCAGGAGATCCGCCTGCCTTGGCCTCCCAAAGTGTTGGGATTACAGGCATGAGCCACCGCACCCGCTGGTGTTACTTTCTTTTATTGTGTCCTACTCTTAGTGACAAACACCTATTTGCATTTATGGTGAAAGGAGAAGGAAGTAGATGCTTTTCTGGTACAAGTCAACAGGGCTATTTGTGGGAGTTGAACTTCCTTTGTTTTTTATCAGGTGTGTATTATGTCTGTGTCTGTCTTGTGGTATTTATTCTCTGAAGATGTGACATGGAACTCTGCAGGCTAGACCTTGGTCATTAAACCCTAAGTCTTAGAATCCTGACCCTTCATAGCTCTCTACTGATAAGGTCAGTTGGCAAGAGTTTCATTTGCAATTGTGAACTGCTCTAAAGAAATAGGGGGGCTTCAGGGATTCAGAAGGGAATCAACACTTTAAAAACATTATAAAAGAGAATAGCAAAAGGTATCTAAAAACGAAGCTAGTGATTCCTGCATTGGACTAATAATATTTTAGAAAATGGTTTTTGAATGTTTGTGTCTAATGCTAGAAATAAAACTAGAGTACTGTCTCAGGACCAAGAATCATAAGTAGTAGCAGTAGATGGATATGAGAATGCTTGAAATAATTAGCCTGTCTAAATTTGGCTGGTTGCCAACAAAATTTTGAACTGTACAGAGTGTATTGAATATTCAAGCTTATATTCTTGACTGCATAAAACTTAAATTATTAAATACAGGTTAATTTCAAAATAATGATGTTTTCTGGATTTTCAGATATCTCAAATCATGATTATGTCCAGTCAGTCAGAACACCATGGTTGGCACATAGTGGCTGCCTAGTAAATATTTCTTGAATAGGTGATTTTGAAAAAGAGAATTATAAGCTAAGTTCACCTTTTAGCTAACAATTTTATGTTCTTTTCTCTGTTCTTCTCTTTGCATTTTGCATGGAAGTATCAAGAGATAAGAGCTGGTCATGTCATATCTTTCTAATTTATTTTTGGGAGAAAAATTAGTTTCAGATATGCAAGCATAAGCAGGCAAAGATTTCAGTTTTATGCCTTTTGCCCAGTTAGTCTACATCTTAAGTTAGTATAGCATAAAAACAAGTTACCGTGGAAATAAAGAGATCATTCTGTGTGTATGTGTGAGAGAAAGGTATTAGTGCGAATGTTTCTTCTAACATTTACACACACACACGTATATACATAACATACATGAATATTTTACAGAATTAAATTGACCAGCCATTTAAACCAACAACTTTAGTTAGTTTAGAAGTGTGTTAAATCTACTAAATAAAAGTAAAATTTTATAGTTTACTTTTTCCCTGTTCTAATAGACCAGATAATACCCCACTGTAGCATATAATATAGGAAGACTGGAATTAACAATCTCACGGGCTTCCCCTTCTCCCTAGCTTTTTTCCTTCATTGCTTTTCAGGATGGCTTCCCTGGAAGCACTTCTCTTTAAATGGAGAGGACAGGGAAAAATGAGTATCTCTTGTCTTTTCTGCAAGGTGCATCGTCTCCTTTGGTGCCCTTTGGTCTTGCTGTCCACGTTTATTTATATTACTAATAATGTTGCTTATATTTGTTAACTTTTTATTAAAAAGAATTTTTTTCTGCTTGGTCCTGGTTGGGCAAATTTGTACAAATTTACATAGATGATCTGATAGTTAATATAGTTCGATAGACTCACAGATCCAAACATTAAACAGGATTAAACAGGACTGAGTACTGTTAAGTGTTCACCATTATAGCAAACCTCATATTAAGTTATGTTTAGTGTTTGGTGTGTCTTGAAGTTGGCATTCCCACTAAGCAGATGGGGTGGTTGTCAGGGTTGCCTTCTGTGTGATGTGGAATGTTTCACCTGAGCTGGAGAAGCTTCTTTGCAGCACACACACGTTTTCTCTGGTGCAATAGAGCAGTCCGCTTGGTATCAACAAACAGGTACTGAACTACATACTTGTGCTCATCCAGCTTGCTTTTGATCCAGTAGCATTTTTATTATGCTGTCATGATATTCAAATGAATCTTTGAGTTTCAGAAAGACTTTTGGTGGGCATGGGGGGAGCGGTAAGAGGAGGGAAAAAGTGGTCTGGAGATCAAATGAAATTCAGATCTTTTCTTACACTCACTGTGCCTCTTTTGTCTCTCTCTCTTTTTTCGATAATGGACTTTGAGAATGTTACCTTTTTTTTTTTTTCTTAGAGATGGGGTCTTACTCTGTTGCACAGTCTGGAGTGCAGTGGCGCAATCATGGCTCACTGCAGCCTTGACCTCTTACACTCAACAAACCTCCCGTGTAGCTAGTACTACAGGTGTGCCACCATGCCTGGGTAATTTTTAAAATTTTATGTAGAGATGGGGGTTTCACTATGTTGCCCAGGCCAATGTCAAACTCCTGGCCTCGAATGATCCTCCTGCCTCCAAAACTGCCGGGATTACAGGCATGAGACACTGTGCTCAGCTGATAATGTTATTTTATTCTTTGCTTCCTCAGGTGTTGCAAATATAATCTTTATTTTTTTCTTTTAAGTAAAATGACAGCTCCTTACTTTCCGTTTTATGCATGGAGGGAAAAAACACAAAAACAACGTTGTTTTATTTGTTGGGACTTAGTGTTCCAAGCCATAACTACTTCAGTCCTTGTCTTTTATGGGCAGCTCCATTCTTCCATTCGTTACTTTTATAGGACAGTTTGAAGAGAAGAATGAAAAGGCCTAGTTTAATGCACTTGTTTAAGAAGGATTCTTACTCTAAAGAACAAATAAAAGCTGATCAATTTTTGCCAACTTTTGGATTACAGGCGTGAGCCACTGCACCTGGCCTGGTTTTTTCTTTTAATTTTCCTTTCCTTCTGGCCCCTGCTGCTCAGTACCCCATTAAAAAAACTATCTGTATTTTAAAGATATTTGTTATAAACTACGGAAAAGGAGATTATAGAAACTTTAACTTAGAAAGTGTTTAGCAAAGAGATCTATTCCGAGTTAGATTAGAATAAGTTTTCACTAGTCTTTATTTCTCTAGTGAAAGGTTTTTAAATAATTTTATCTTGAATACTTTTCTTTTGCCTGGCTCTGTCTTCTGATTGTACAGAACTGAGCTGAGCAATTTTTGTTGGCCCTCTGCTGTTCTAGGAAAAGCTGTTCTACTTGATTCGAAGTTGGAGATATTTAGTTTGTTGTTCTCTGGGCATTCCCTTTTCTCTCACCAATGGCTTGGAGCCAATGGGAAATACCTGGGGCCAACTTCATTTTGCAAATGCCTCCTTTGTGCATTGACTAGAGTTCTTTCTGATTATTTTCCTTAGATTCACTTACACATTTTGATTCTAGGTCTAATTGTTCTCCTTTCTTTTTTTTTTCCCCGAGACAGTGTCTTGCTCTGTTGCCCTGGCTGCAGTGCAGTGGCACGATCTCGGCTCACTGCAACCTCCGCCTCCTGGGTTCAAGTGATTCTCGTGCCTCAGCTTCCCGAGTAGCTGGGATTACAGGTGTGCACCACCATGTCTGGCTATTTTTTTGTATTTTTTGTAGAGACAGGGTTTCGCCGTGTTGGCCAGGTTAATCTTGAACCTCTTGCCTCAAGTGATCCGCCTGCCTCGGCCTCCCAAGGTGTTGGGATTACAGGCATGAGCTACCACGCCTGACCTGATTATTGTTCTTGTTGCATTATTTCTGACTGGTGGCTGTCTTTAAATCTCATGAAGGTCAGGCTTATCTACCCTTGTTAGCATTTAGAGCAAGTGAAATCAGGTCCTAGTGTGTTGGTACAGGTGTTGTCCACTGCTTTGCCCTTAAGGATGTGCTCTGCTCACCATCTTCAAACTCAAGGCCAATTCTAATGACTAACATTAAGAAGAATGCCTTTGTATATTTCAAAACTGATGAGCTGTTCTGTTGTTCCTGCTCTGCTGGTTCTTTGTTTTTCTTGTGGTTTAAACCAGTCTCTGGTTCTTGACAAGGATGTCTAATAGGATGACTCACATGTGCTATCTGGTTGGACCCATTCTTTACCCTAGATGTGAACTAACAATCCCAGCAGGGAACCCTCTCTGGAATATTAAAGAGTAGGGTTTAGCTAATTATAATAATTTAGATGTACATTAAAACCCAGTAACTCCTATCAAGTGAGGAGATAATATTTTTACTAAAAGCAGAGGTTAGAAGATAGCCTGGGACCTTGGTCTGGTGCAACATTGCAGTCACCTGTGATCAAACTCTTCTGAAGAATAAATACCTGTTTTTCCATGTTCCTGGGAATAAATTCTACTCTTGTAGTCTTCCTATTCTTGCTACTGTAACTAGCTTACATTTACTGAATACTTACCATTCTATAGCCACCAACCTGAGTGCTTTGCATGGTCTATCTTATTTAAAATTCTTAAAACCAAAAATAAGGAACAATTATTTTCTGGGGTCTTTACATGTAGTAGAAGCAGATGATATATAACTACAGTTAACTATAGTTTAGATGTTGTAGAGTTTTAAAAAATTATGTTCAAACTTTTTTTACTATAGCCCTTCTATATTGTTTGGAATAGAAAAATACAATTGTATCACCCCACAAAACTTGTTTCAGACACCCATGCACATATACATTAATACAATTTTGTGGCCGGTATTCAATGCTTATGATGTATTTTTCTGTTCCAAACAGTATAATTTTATTTAAAAAAAGACTAGACTGGTTCTTGACCATCTAAATGGATTTTGTTACCGAATAATAAGATTAATAAATAGCGGTGATGTTCTGATGTCATCTGGGGGACCAGAAAAATCCAGCTGGATATGCTTATGCTATGATTATACTTTATAAAATTTGTATATCCTTAATAGACTAGGACCAAAAGAAAATGTGGAAAAGCATATTAATCCAAATGTTTACCAAGCATCTGCCATGTGCTAAGCCTAATGCTAGGTTATGAAGACATAGAATTGAGCAATTGTAGGGACAGTAGAATTGAGCAATTGTAGGGACAGTAGAATTGAGCAATTGTAGGCACGGTTCACTCCTTTTCAAAAAGAAACAAAAAGATCATCTGCCTTAGTATATATACTTTGCATAATTTGTTAAACTGGCATTTTCACCTAGGGATGAAATTTTGAAGATCATATTTAAAAGGCAAGCCAGAACTAAGGCAAAAACAGTCACTTACCTACAGACAGACGAGACTTCTGTCAAGTTTTCCTTTGTCCTACCTGTTTTTGGGTTAGCAGGTCAGAAAGAGCTTAGAGCAGACTGAGCAAGATCCATTAACAAATTTGTGACAAAAATTTAACAATTGTTTAGGGTAGGGTATGTTTTAATAAAGAGTTCATTTTTCTCTTTGGGAGGTAAGTCAGTAGTGAGTAATAGTGGCTGTTTCTTAACATGAATCTTTGCTGCTTTCAACTAGGTGGCTGTCTCATTAGTTCTACTCATACCCCTGTTAGGCCTCTTCCTTCCCCTACCCCAGATCTTATTGTGGGCTATAATTAAAGGAATTTAGGGCCGGGCACAGTGGCTCAGGCCCATAATCCCAGCACTGTGGGAGGCCAAGGTGGGCAGATCACGAGGTCAGGAGTTCGAGACCAGCCTGAGCAACATGGTAAAACCCCATCTCTACTAAAAATACAAAAATTAGCCAGGCGTGGTAGTGTGTGCCTGTAATCCCAGCTACTCAGGAGACTGAGGCAGGAGAATCACTTGAACCTGGGAGGCAGAGGTTGAAGTGAGCTGAGATTGTGTCACTGCACTCCAGCCTGGGCGACAGAGTGAGACTCCATCTCAAAACAAATAAAAATAAAAAAGAATTTAGGAGGTGGTCATAATATAAGAGATAGTCTTTGCCATTAAAAAACAAAGCAAAACACTCATTTCTAACCTCTTTCTGATACACTATTAGAAAATATTCTCATATGAAATTTTTAGGCTGTGAAGGCATACTTCATAATTAAATGAAACTCATTTATCACATATCTTCATACATCTCTATGGTTATATTCTACATATGTTAATGCTATGAAATTTGGAGTATAATATTAGGACTGGCCTTGAGAGTTGATAAAGGTTAAGTTTTACCTTTACTAATATGTCTATCTTATGTTGATTAGCCTATTTTTAGAAAATAAAGCCTTCTGCCCAATTCCTTATCGGCATCTGCTGGTATGCTGGAGTAGAGAAATGTGGGTTTCGGCCCTAGTTCTGTGTTAACTAATGTTATGTACTGGAGCAGGTCATGTAGTACATCTCAGCTTCCTTCTTATCTAAGATGATTGCACTCAATATTCTCCAAGGTACCATAGAGCTCTGTGCACTAAAGCTTTCTGTCTGGAAAGAAAACAGTCACGGTATGGACCTGTTACTAACTTATTCTTATGCATGCTGACAACAATAATAGAATAGATTTTATATGAGGAATAATACCATCTGTGCCCATGTTTTAGTTTCTTTACCTTTCTGTTTCAGTTATAACTTAGGAAAGGGACTTTAGAGTCATTGTCAGTTATCCTTGGGAGATTTTTGGCTGGCATTTCTTGGCTGGCTTGGTTACAGTTGAACATTGTATTGTATCAGAAGGATCTTTGTACTTTGTTTGGAATCTTTATGATGTTTAAAGCATGATGCAGCTATGTGGAAGTACTGCTGATAGTTCTGGTTTTCCTTCATTGGGAAGAAGTTTCATAAGATGGAAAAATTAAAATGATTAACAATATGAAATAATTGTATATGAAGTTCTACTGAAGATTTTCTATCTCTTGGTCAATGAAAAAGAAAATTGGGAAAGAATTGAAAACAGAATCTAATGTCAGTATAGCGTGATATCATGGATAAGGTAGATAGACTTGTTCCTTTTCAACAATTCTAGAATCCTGAACTAGGGAGTGTTTTCAGTCCACATTACGTTATCCTCATGTTTATTAAAAGTTAATTTAAAGTACTTTTGAACCCGCTTTAAGTCCTTAACTTCACTTACATTTTTAGGATGGTTGATTCATAGGAGATAACTGTTGTTGGTATCTGAGGCTATTTTATAAGAATGTGATATTGATCTTTAGCCATTTTTGCAGTGTCAGCCTAGACATACATGGAACCATTGGATTTTTCTGAGTGGCCAGTGATCTACATCATCTGCCAGAGTGTAACTTAAATAACAAATGCCCTTTTTTCTTTTTCTCAAGAAACACACAGTTCTGTACTCTATCTTTTATTATCCACATTTAGATATATTAAAAATAAAGCCCTCTTTCTACCATATACCTCTTAGATCCTACTGAATCTCAAAAGTTTACACAGAATAAGAGCATGATACGATCTATTTAGCACTAGTCTTTAACGTGAAGGTTTTTGAAGGTGGTTCATTCTACCTTTATTTTATAAATCATATTAGCTCTTTATAGTCTTAGGGTGATTTTACCAAATGAACTTAAATATATTCTTTCCCCCAACAGGGTTAATCATCTCATTTTAGTGGAGCCTTGGGGTTTCCCTGAACGACCAGACCTTGCTGATCAAGACAGACCAATTCCAGTTTGGATCAGAGCCTTGGGAGCAGCATTGACTCCCTTTAACCCTTTAGCTGGCCTAAGGATTGCAGGACCCTTTGGTGAGTGCTTATGTTCTAGGAAAGCAAAATGTTTGTAAATTATCAGAAGAGCAGAATTCACTATTGTTAGTCAAAATCTTAAAAACAAACAAGAAAACCCTGAATCATTACTTTTTCTCCTCTTCCTCTAATAAGTACCATGTCTTGCACAAAGACGAATGCAACTAGGTTCTTCTCCTCAAAGGAGAGTCTTTATATTGTAAACATTGTAAATAATTAGCAAAGAAGAAAAGGAGGGAATGCTGAGGATAAGGTTAGTCAGTCCTCAACACTCTAAAAAAAGCCAGGCAAGCAGAGTGTTTTGGGGAGTATATAAGGACCTCTGCTAGTCCAGGGCCTGGGAGAAGTGTAGCATGTTGCCCTGTTGGCGAGCACTGGAGAGCGTTTGGCCAATTGATGATACCATTTGGTATCATAAAACCTGATTTGATTGACCCTGGGGATAACAGGTACCACCACACTCACAGATTCTTCCCTTATCCATGTCAGAGTGTTGGAAAGATAAAGTTATTTTTTCCACAACATTTTGGGGACTCCTGATATATATTTCTGGTCATATTTTGAGGCACCAGTGTTTAGTCCCTGATTGACTTTTATTTGACTCTCAGCAGTTCTGTCTCAGCCCCATAGCCATGGGAATTTCCTTCCCTCATTGTCACAGATAATGATGTTCTGAACTTCTGCCTTTCCCCCGTACAACTTGTATGAATTTGGAGTACTTTTAGTTGTAAGTAACTGAATACCCAAGAGGCTTAAACTAGAAGGACTTTTATTATTTCCTTAATAAGCAATCTGGAGATAGGTTTTAGCACTTGTTCTGGTTGCTTGCTCATTGATGTTAGGGTTTGGGTCTGTGTCTGTGATTTTCTTGACTTTTTTCCTCACGGTGGTTTGATGCCTGCCATAGCATTAAGCATCATCTCACAAATCAGCGCCCTGAGCAAAAAGAAAGAAAAGCACGAAAAATGGTCCTTCTCTCCATAATGCTTTGTCAGGGAAGAAAGTCCTCTCTGGAAGGCTCCAGCTGACCTCTGCTTATGACTCGGCCCACTCCTAGTCCTTCCACCAGCAAAGAAGAAATTTCTGTGATGCACCAATCATGATTTGTTTCCAGGGCCTGCTTTCCTGGGCACGTTGCTGCCTAATTGATACTATAGAAAAGATGCGTTCTAACCAGGTGCTGTGGCTCACACCTGTAATCCCAGCACTTTGGGAGGCTGAGGTAGGCAGATCACTTGAGGCCAGGCTTTGAGACAAGCCCAGCCAACATGACAAAACCCCATCTCTACTAAAAATACAAAAAAATTAGCCAGGCATAGTGGCACACACCTGTAATCCCAGCTACTCAGGAGGGGAGGCTGAGACATGAGAATTACTCAAACCTGGGAGGTGGAGGTTGTGGCGAGCCAAGATCGCACCACTGTTCTCCAGCCTGGGCAACAGTGCAAGACCCTGTCTCAAAAAAAAAAAAAAAAAAAAAAAGGAAAAGAAAAGAAAAAAGAAAAGATGGGTTCTGTTAGTGAGAAAAGAGAAGAGGCATGGGGGTGTGGAGGAGGTTGTGGGATTAACTGTCATGCAGGTGACTGTAAATGCTGTTCCCTTCTGCCCAACCCTGACCCCTCCTGCCCTAGTGCCTTCTGTTTGGATTGGGAGAGCAGTGGGACTGCAGGACTTAGAGGAGGATATGGGGGTTGAATTGGTGACCACACTTTATTGCTTCAGTGCTCACAGATGGCACATTTTGCCCACCTGCAGTCTTTCAGCCCTCCCCAGTAGAGCCACTCCTTAGTATGCCTGGTCCTTCTCTGGTAAACTACTTAAGAGCTTCATTTAGTCTTTATAGTCCTGAAATATAAATAGATTTTACTAGAACACAGGTACAAAAATAACAATTATGGGAAAAGTAAAGTATGAAGAGAAATTAGGAGACAGTGATGGGCAAGGGAGGACACCTAGGAGAGGCTCTTTAATGCCATGCCCTCAGCCTGCCATTATTGCTTGCACTTGGGGGTGGGGAGGTGATGTAGAATCAATTGCATGACAGAATTTCTTGGTGGAGCTGTATAATTCATCAGAGATGGGAAGAGAGGGCCAGTAGAGAAGTAAAGCCTTGCTGGAGTCATGGGGTAGTGGTAGCAGAAAGGGAGACCAGTCAGTCTCTGGGGCCTCAGAATAGAAAAGTGTGACTAGAAGAAAGCTTCTGCTCTTCATCCTCTTTCCCTTGTGGGCCTTGCCCTGGGCTTTTTCTTTTCTTTCTTTCTTTCTTTCTTTGTTTCTTTTTTTTCTTTTTTTTTTTTTGAGACGGAGTCTCGCTCTGTCGCCCAGGTTAGAGTGCAGTGGTGCGATCTTGGCTCACTACAACCTCCACCTCCCAGGTTCAAGTGATTCTCCTGCCTCAGCCTCCTGAGTTGCTGGGATTACAGGTGCACGCCACCACGCCCGGCTAATTTTTGTATTTTTAGTAGAGACAGGGTTTCACCGTGTTGGTCAGGCTGGTCTCGAACTCCTGACCTTGTGATCCGCCCACCTCGGTCTCCCAAAGTGCTGGGATTACAGGCTTGAGCCATCGCGCCTGGGTGTCCTCGGCTTTTTCTAGAGTGGGGCTGTGGGCGCCACCAGGGATAACCTTAGCAGAGAGTCTCGCTAGTGTCCCAAGAAGAAGCTGAATTTATTTTCACACAGAAGTAATTATGTATACCAGTTTACTTCATTTAGAAGTTAATGTGTTATAATTATGGAAGAAATAAAAGTTAATACATTAAGTTTTACGTACGAGCTACTCGCCACGTTTAAAGAATTTATTTACCTACAAAAGTGCCTTCTAACTTACATGTTTTTGAGGCCCTAAAGTACATCTACAAGTCAAAATACAATACTCTTTACTTCTTATATTAATATTTCCTTGGGGAACTTTAGGAGGACAGCTATCAGAATGTGTGCTTTTTCCCACCTACAATATATATTTGAATACATATATATATGTGTGCATATAACACTCATTACACACACAAGCACTAAAACTTTCTATATTATTTAGTTGATAAGTTAACTATAATTTAAAACATGCATTTTTTAAATTTCCTGTTAAATAGGTTTAAGTCTAGTGCAGCGTTTAAGGCCTGATTTCAAACGAAAGTATTCTTCAATGTTCGAAGACGATACTGTGACAGAATACATCTACCACTGTAATGTGCAGACTCCAAGGTGAGGGTTAGGATTCTCAATTCACTCTGTGTGTGTGTGTGTGTGTGTGTGTGTGTGTGTGTGTGTGTGTGTTTTAGACTATTTTTTTTAAAAACTATTTATTTATTTATTTATTCATTCATTCATTCAATACGGGGTTTCGCTCTTGTCACCCAGGCTGGAGGGCAATGGTGCGATCTCGGCTCACCACAACCTCCGCGTCCTGGGTTCAAGCAATTCTCCTGCTTCAGCCTCCTGAGTAGCTGGGATTACAGGCATGTGCCACCACGCCCGGCTAATTATTTTGTATTTTTAGTAGAGACGGGGTTTCTCCATGTTGGTCAGGCTGGTCTTGAACTTCTGACCCCAGGTCATCTGCCTGCCTCTGCCTCCCAAAATGTTGGGATTACAGGTGTGAGCCACCGTGCCCGGCCTTTGTTTAAAATATATCAGTGGTCCAGAAGATTTGTATCAGTAGTTAAATGACTGAATTTAAAAGGACAAGTGTCTAATACATTTTATTTTACTCATCTATTCTTAGAGTACCCACTGTATAAAACATTGTGCTGAGTTCTGATGGGGGATTAAGAAGTAACATGTTCGCTCTTCCCTCAAAGTTCTCATGAATATGTTGAGAAAGTCTTGGTCTTGGGCATCTCCAAGAGATGGTTTGAGTTGAGAGTTGAAGAATTTCACATAAAGAAGTATTTCCCAAACTGAGTATGAATGTTTCAAAAAAAGAAAAAAGGGTGCTGGATTAAACAAAAGTAAATGATTGTCTATACTATGAATCCTCTTAGAACCTTTACTATACCGAAGGGTATTGAATCTCCCAAGTGAGTGGGAGATGCTATGTGTATTTTTCAAGTTCATTTGATGATTGTACTCCTGAACAACTCTAAAGATCTGTAGGTCAGCATTAGAAATGCAGCTGCAGAGGGTGAGGAGTAAGTGAGGGATTCTGCATGTATTTTGACAGTGATTAGAAGGAGAGAGAGAGAATGGGGCATAGTAGCAGAGGGAGCAAGAGGGCCAAATGTATGTTTTAAAAATATGACTTATGGATGTTGGGTGAAAAGTACCAGTGGAGAAAACAGAGCCTGAAGATAGTGAGGGGCTAGGAGGAGGCCGAATGATAAGGCCCTAGAGTTTCTAGGAAGAGCATCAAGAATAGAGTGCAAAGATGAGAGCTGCAGTTCTCATGCTATGTTGTGTACTGGAATTATTGGGGGTGCTTGTTGAAATGTGACTCCTGAGGTTTGTTTCTAAGACTAATATTAGCATTTCTGGGCTGCATCTCTAACAAATACTCTGGTGATTCTGTATAGATGAACTATGGAGCACACTTTAAGACAGAGAAGTGGTATCTCATCCTTTCTAAGACTGAGGTTTGGATGAAAGGCTAAGAGGCGAGATGCAGAGACAGCCTCCCTCTCTTTTATTTCCTCCCTCACTTTTGGCAGAAAATATGTACACCTACTTTATTAAAAAGATTGAGGCCATGGTAGCTATTTATAGGTAGCTGTAGCCTCAGTCTTTTTAATAAAGTAGGTTGGAGGTTCTCTGCCAAGAGTGAGGGAGGCTAGAGGTTCAAGGTCTTCAAGAGATTGAGGTTTTGTGAATTGCTAGGCAGTCAGGTTTGGTGGATTAGGTCTACACACTTCCAACAGTTTTTTTTAGGGGTCTGCCCCCGGAACATCATTCATTTTCCTGCATGGCGTAAGTTTTACTCTTCACATACTCTTATTTCATGATTACATGTGTTCGTGTAGTCCTAGTTTGTTACTTTGATTGTAGTGAGACTTGAATTCTTCATAAAAGGCAAGTTAGAATGATGTCTAGTTTTGTAAGAATAGCAGAAGGGACCAGGCGTGGTGACTCACGCCTGTAATCCCAGCACTTTGGGAGGCCAAGGCGGGCGGATCACAAGGTCAGGAGTTTGAGACCAGCCTGACCAACATGGTGAAACCCCGTCTCTACTGAAAATACAAAAATTAGCTGGGCGTGGTGGTGCGTGCCTGTAATCCCAGCTACTCAGGAGGCTGAGGCAGGAGAATTGCTTGAACCCGGGAGGCAGAGGCTGCAGTGAGCTGAGACTGTGCGTGCAGCTGCACTCCAGCCTAGGCAACAGAGCTAGACTCCATCTCAAAAAAAACAAAACAAAAAAAAAAATGAATAGCAGAAGTGACAGCAAGATAGACCTATCCTGAGAGCTTGCAAGAATATATTGTCTGAGTTTCTTCTTAACTTGGTAATGGTTTTAGCATTGCAGGTGAAACGCTGGTGCCATGAACCTGGGGATAAGCTACCTTCTACATCAGTTTAAATAAGGACGAAAAAACATATTTTTAACTATCTCCACAATAAATAATTTAATGATAGAAAATTAGGGTTGTACATTTTGGTTTACAAGAAAACTTTTTTAAAAATCAGCTGGAGTATACAACAGCCTTGCTTATCTAACAGTGATCTGTGAGATTTGTTCCTTACACTGTCTCGTAAATTATTTTCTATTTAAGCTGAGGTTTTTCTTAGGTGCTGGAAAAGCTAAATATGAATGTGTTTTGATAGAAGTGACAGTGCAATGCATACTCATTCCCAAAAATCATACATCGTGATTTTCTCCTTGCCGTTAAAGTGGTGAGACAGCTTTCAAGAATATGACTATTCCTTATGGATGGGCAAAAAGGCCAATGCTCCAGCGAATTGGTAAAATGCACCCTGACATTCCAGTTTCAGTGATCTTTGGCGCCCGATCCTGCATAGATGGCAATTCTGGCACCAGCATCCAGTCCTTACGACCACATTCATATGTGAAGACAATAGTAAGTGTGTGGCTTGATTTGGGTTTTTAGGTATAGGTGAGGTCCGTTTTATTATCTCCCTTAAAAGAGGTTTTAGGTCATCCTCGTGTTGCAGGTCATCTGAGCCATACCTGCAGCCTCAGTCGGGGACATGATACCACCTGTCATGGGTGCAGGGTTTGGCCTGCACACATCTTCATGTCCAAACCGTGAACTACCTTTCTGAGTGACTTTTCCTGTCCCTAGAGCCACAGCATTAGGAGAGATGGACAGAGGGATTGGTCCAGTAGCACTTCAAGTAATTCCCACCTCAGAAGGCAGCACACTCTCACTTTTTTCAGTTTCTCTGTTGGCACTTTTATTAGTGGTCAATTTAGTGTTTTTTGCATATTAAAATTTTATTGAGATTCAGTAGATTTTTCTATTCTCAGATCCTTTTAATGGATATACTTAATAGTTACTATAGATTATTGTTATTTTTTAATCACGTGTTTTATTTAAATACAGTGGCTCTCACTTTTATTACTAAGTGTCTTTGCTTATATATCATTCTGTTTTATTAAATGCTTTTACTCACTAACTGTCTGAATGCTTTTCCTTATCCAGGCTATTCTTGGGGCAGGACATTATGTATATGCAGATCAACCAGAAGAATTCAACCAGAAAGTAAAGGAGATCTGCGACACTGTGGACTGAACACACTGAAGCTCTGATGGGAAAACCTGGTGACTGATATAGTTGTTCAGCAATAATTCATAGTCTGTGATGAAGAGTAGTGAATACAACACACAACCAGGCAGCCTTCTTGACTATACTTTGCACATGTTTTCTTTAGGAATTCACTCACACATTTAAACCAGTTAGTGCCTTCTAGAAGAATGGCTTTCCTTTCTCCTATACAAAATTGAAATATACAAGTCTCTAAATTTAATACCTTTAAATAAAAGGTTATTTGTCCCTCTGATGTACTGAAAAACTGTAATTTTTCAGCTGAAAATTTTTTAATCTAACTTTGCTAGTTATTTTTATATTGCAATCTATATTACCAATTTAGGAAGTGATTTCTGAGTCTCTTACACTGTAAAGGTGCACTTTATTTTCTTTGTCTTCCCCATCATGTATTTATTGTGTCTTGATAACTGATATTAATCTAAATTCAATGTGTTTTTATGTAAAAATTTGTCAGTTGTTTAGAATATTTCACTTTGTTTTTGAAACGGAGTGACAAGGCAGATTTTTGGTTAGAGGATGGGAGTTGATCACTATTATTACTTTTTCTAGTTTACCTGTTTTTTATATTTAAGGCTGCTAAGCCATGTTCAGCATTTTAAATGTGATCTATCCTGACATACACAGTGTATAACAACGTAACTCCTTGGAACCTCCTATGTGTGGTATAATTCTACTCTTCCAAGGAACATGACTTCAATACTTTCAGTGATTCAGGTACTGAAAAGCCTTACCTAAAAGGCTGTTCTTTGTTTCCCCCTTTCATACTATTCTTTTCCATGACCCAGGATGCAGCAAATGAAACAGATTTCTTCTCTTAAGGGGATATTAAGACTGTTACTTCCTAGTAAGCCAAGTAATACCATATTTTTATTAACATCTAACTTTTGTAGATGGGTGCTAAAATTGCATACATTTTAACCACTAAAATAGAAAAACAAGTGGTGCTATTATGTCTCATGGCACCAGAAATGAGCTAGCACTTGGGTTTGTTGTTGTTGTTGTTTATTAAGAGTATTGTGTTAATTAAATCATTACATACTTGAAGTTATATTACAAAAATTCTAGAAGGTTGATTGAACTATTTTTTTAGGAACTACCATCAAGTGTAGCATTTTCTTGCAGTTTTAAAATGAGGAAAACTTCTTTGAAACTGTGAAATGCTCCATGTGGTAACTGGCTGCTGAGAAAACCCTTCACCAAAAAAATAAATAAAAATTGAATAGGATTGTCATCAAGAAGGCATCTTTCGCTAACGTTGCTTGTCTAGGAGAAAGGTAGCTATGTAAATAAAAACAGTGAACTAGAGCAAATAGTGGTTTAATGGTTTTGTTATTGCATTTTTAAAATGGTTAATTAGGGAATTCGTAGTTGTTAGGAAATGTAAGGTTGTGTCACTGTTGATTAACTGCCAGAAAGACTGAATGTTCTATTTTCAACATTTCTCCCCTATAAAAGAATAGACAAATTCTACTGAAGCATGATATAAGCATCTTCCCAATGAACAATTTGTCTCACTTGTCAGATTAACTAGGTTAGTGCAGGAAGCAACATGAGCGCCAAGATGTGTTGTCTGATTTCTCTACCTTAAGAACAATAATAGTCTTTTTAGTTAGTATTTTGGATGGCCAGGTTTCAAACCTGTATGTGGTACAAATAATTTGGGTAATATTTTTGTATTTTTGTTTTACACACTCTCTAATCTCAATTATCCTTTGCTGGGAGAATGACAGGTTTCACTTATACAGGAAGGTTTTTGCACAGGAAATTTGGTCCCAGCCCTTGGAAGGAAGAAGTTCCTTGGTTTACTTAATGAATGGAGTTTCTGGCCACAGATGTGCCAAGTGATTCAAGAAAGATATACCCCAATATCAAGTGATAATTTATTTTCCTACAGACTGAATTTGCTTTATTTGAAAGATGTTGTAACTCTTTTTAAAGTTAGATTTTACCCTGAGGTATAGTATATGTAATTTTGTGAAGACTGAGCTAGAAGAGAAGTTCACAATCCTCACATTTAAAAAAATATAGTGGGTGCTAAATGTTTTCTTAAAAATCTAGTACAGCATTTGATCTTTGTTATGCACAGCATACTTTTATTTTACAGAATAAATTTTCCTGTGATAGTCACAACAAGACAGCTGTATACTTTCTTGAGTCTTTTGTATGGACCAGTCTCTGTATAATAGTTAACTACAGGACTGTGGATCCAGCAAATGTTCAGTAAATGCTGCTGTTGTTCTTAGGGAAGGCTACTCTGGGTGTTGTGGCCGCCATACATGGCTTTACCTGTGTCCATGCATTCCCTTAAGATGACTTCTGTTTTCTTCTTTTTTCTTCTGATTTTCCAAAAAAAAAAAGCCTTGCCTAAGGTTGGTTTTAGAATATGATTTGCAGAACACTTTTGAAATGTCTTCATTCATATATGTAATATATATTTATACTTAAAGGGCCATACGCGATTTCAATAAAACAAGAAGTACTGGAAAGAATAAACAAAAATAGCCAGAAGATGCCTAGAAAAGAACAATGTGGAAGGAGGGATAACCCTATTAAATATTATAACATAATGTTTACAATATGAGAAAGTCTGGGAATTTAGTACATGATAAAGCATCTCATTCAGAGAAAAAGGCTTTAAAAATGGTGTTGAGAGAAGTGTGGTTAACCATTTGGAAAAAAAAATAAAATTGAATCGATTTCTCACAGGATACACAGGATAAAATCTGAATAGAACAAAGACCCAATTTTTAAAATGAAACCCTCTTTCTAACTAGAAGAAAACATAGATGAATTATTGTATAATCTGACAGTGAGAAAAACTTTCCTAGGACTGAAAATTCAGAAGCAATAAAAAGAGAAGTCTAGAAAAATTTTCAGCCAGATGGAATGGCTCATGGCTGTAATCCCAGCATTTTGGGAGGCTGAGGCAGAAGGACTGCTTGAGACCAGGAATTCAAAACCAACCTGGGCAACCTAGTAGGACTGGCTCTACCAAAAAAATAAAAAATAAAAAAAATTAAGTACCTGGGCTGGGTTCCACCTACTTGGGAGGCTGAGGTAGGAGGACTGTGAGCCCAGGAGTTTGAGGATGCAGTAAGCCACTGCACTCCAGCCTGGGTGACAGAGAAGAAAAAAGATTTTTTTGGATAGCTGAAAATATTTGCAGCATTTATCACAGAGGGCTAATTGTAGCCCTATATATGAAGAATTTTAAACTTTGAGAAGAACCCGAAGAATAGGCAAAAGAATGTGAACAGACAGTTAACAGAAAATAGAATGCAAATGGTCTTTAAACATATGAGGATATGCAGAAAAAGACAAATGCAAAATAAAATAAAATAATGGAAATACCTTTCTTACCTGTGAGATTGGGGAAAATCCAAGTTAGGCAATGCACTCTGTTGAGACAATAGGGAAACAGGCACTCCAAAAAGTACAAATCCCTGTGGATGATATTTGTTAACTAGCAAAGTTAAATGAGTATATCCTTCAACCTGGCAGACCCAGTTCTAAGAATCCATATGAGATGCACTTGCAAGAATATGAAATAGTATATGCACAAAGATCTTGATTACAGCACTGTTTCTAATAGCTACAGACTGGAAGCCAGCCAAATCTCCATTGATAGGGAATTGATGGAAGGAACTAGGGTATATCTATACAATGGGATACTACACAGCTGTAGAAAGGACTGCGAACTATTTTTGTAGTTCTGGTCTGGAGAAATCTCCAGAATATAGGAAATGAAAAATGTAAAGCACAGAAGAGAATGTATGGTGTGCTGTCTGTTGTATAACGAAGAGACAAATGGAAAAAATATGTATTTGCTTTTTTTGTAAAGCAATAGAAGAATTAGTTATACCAATAACTAATAAAATGATCTCCTTGTTAGTGGTGGTAGGGAGCTAGACAAGGATGGCAACTATTTCTGTATCTTACATACCTTTTATTTTGAGGCCCTGTCAATGTTTTATATAATAAACATTTTTTGAAAAGGCAACTCTTAAAACTAAAACAAACTTAACAGTCTGTCAAGTTGGTGATATAACCCCACAGAAGACTTACTTCAAGTGACTTGAAAACTTAGTATTTTGTCTGTACTTTGCTAATGGAATATATCCTACAGACCAAACAACCACAAATAAATCTTAAACTGCATTCAGTAGTTTTATTTTTAGCAATGATATTGGTAGTGTCATTTGGGTATTTATGTATGTTAAAACAAATATTTACTTGTGTCATTGGAATCAAGAGCCAAGATTTTCAGCAGAGGAGAAAAGAGACACAAGAATATAATAAAGAATCGTATGATTTATTTTTATTTCTGAAAAATACATATTGCATAGCTTTGTTCACTGAAAAGGCCTAGAAATAATCACAGCTCAATAGTAAGGCCAGCCCTCGTACCCAGACTGTCCCACTAAATGGGGGCAGGCAAAGGACAAGATGAGTCTGGAATATTTTGTGTCAGAAAGCAAGGCAGCAAACAGAGTAAGGTCATGTCAAAAGGACCCAGGAGCTAACTTGAAGGGGTTTCCATTGGCCAAAGATGGGTTAAATGTGAGCATCAGAAAGAATAATGGGTTGAAACATGAAATATATAAAACGGCCATGAGATCATAATGCTATTTTAAAAACTCATTGGTCACTTTTGGAGGTTACTAGGGTACCAATTCAATATTTTGAAAATTGTTCATGGGAAAAATGAATCATTTATCCCAACTTCTTTGTGTATCAAGTTACCCTGATAAGGGAAAGTTCTTCATGCAAGAATCATAGGTAAATATGAGAGGAATAAGATTAGGAAATCGCCATTCTGCCACCTCTAATGAAGGAACAGATCCAGCTGCTAAAAGCATGAAATGAAAAGTTGATGAGAAGCATTTATTTGGTGGCTTAGGTTCATAACATCTGAACCTGATGTTCAATCTTAGTATTACTGAAAAAGGAACAATGAGACATGCTTCTGTTGTGTTGCAATAGCAACAACCCAACACACCATGTTGAATTATGATGAATTACTGCCTAAGACAAATGAAATGGAGCCTGAATCTAATCAAGCCTCTACATCTAATAAGTAAAAACACACAGGAGATTGAAAAGCACGTTAATATGCTAAATCTAGAATGTGGGAAATTCCATAGGACAGAAATTCCAGTTTCTTCAACAAATTGAAGCTGCAAAATAAAAGTGTTAATAGGACTTTAAGACTTAGAGAAACTTAAAGGACCTTGTTTGGATCTTTATTTGAACAAAACAAAAAGACATTTTTGAAGCAATTAGAAAAGAGTTTATAATGGACTGGGTATCAGATGATATTAAGGAGTTATTTTATTGAGTGAAATAATAGTATAGTGACTTTTTTAAAAGCCCTTACCTTTAGGAGTACATAGTGTAGTATTCATGGTTGAGATTTTAACTAGGATTTACCTGGAATTACTCCAGGAGAAAAAGTCAGTTGTCAGAAAATAGATAAAATGAGCAGAGTGTTATGTTGAAGCTGGGTGACAGACACACAGGGGCTTATGTACGGTCTATGCTATTTCTTCTACTTGTATGCATGTTTAGAATTTCCATAGTAGAACTTTAAAGAATAAAAAATAGGAAAAGAGATTGGATAATGCCAGTATGGATAACTCTTTCTAGGCATAAAGAAAGCAGAAAGTGGGTAATAGCTGGAGGGAACCGTTGTGAATAACGCAGCAGAAAGCAGGAAAACATGATGCAGGAGAGCACAGTTGAGGTGATGTATCAGCAAGGCTAAGGGCAAATAGGAACTCTCATATACTGTCGGTGGGCTGTAATAGGTACAACCCCTTTGACAAGTCATTTCACAATACTGTATATGGCAAAATTGTTAAGTGCTTCACACCACTGACAGCAATTTTGTTTCCAGGTTTCTATCCCACAGATACTCCAGCTTCAATATGCAAAGACATCTACAAGATGTTCATTGCAATATGGTAATATTAGAAGTCACAAATCAAACACATAACTGATTAAATTATGCTACATTCATATGCTGGAGTACTATGCAGCCTTAAAGACTGAGGTAGATCTCTATATAAGTGGCAATATGGAAAATTTCCAAAATATCCTTAATGGAAAACAAAACTACCAAAATGCAGAATATTTCTTGTATATATTCACACACATATGTAAATATATACATGCATACAGAATAGTGTGTCTACAAAGTTACATAAAGATACACTTAACACACACACACCCATATATATGTATAGACATTTTGAGGAGGATAAATATATACATGGGTTTGTCAACAGTGGTTGGCTTTGGAGAAGGACAATTCTTCCTTTTGGATATGCTTTTGTAAATGTTGGATCCTTATATATTCATTATATTTTAATGAAAACTGTAAAATATAGAAAAATCTTGGTTAGTATGAAATAGGTAAGAAAATAACTAAAAGGTCTTACTGTGCTGTTGTCTGTGTGTGGATGTGCAGATCCAGATTAGGGGAAGTAGGACAGGTGTTGAATGTATGGCAGGTTGTGAGTCTCCGTAATTTAAGTATTGGAAATAGAGCTATAAAGCTGTAACTGGTCTGTCTCTTCTCCCTAACTAAGAAACACAGCCCCAATACAAAACTGCCCTTTTTATTTTTCCTTTTGCTTAAACTTGTTGAAAGGGGCAACTGAATTAGAATATCTACTTCTCTATATCTCTCTGTATATTAAGCTCTGCCTGTCTCTTGCCATCTCATATGCACCATTATATCTCTCCTGCTGTTTTCTCTAAAATAATTCCTTAATTTTTAAAAATGTTATATTAAGTTAGAACTAGTTAGCGTTTATTTGCCTGTTTGCTGTCTGTAGCCTGGCTTAATTAGATTAGCTCCAAGATTTAAAAATTTAAAACATTCTTACCAAGTAGTTTTCTAAGTGACATGGACAAGGAATGTTATTCTACCATGTATTTTAATCCTTAAAAAATGTTCTGTATGTTCACTTAAAGATTAAAAGGTTTCCATAAGGTGCCCATTGTTTGAAAATTTAGAATAACCCCATCCTACTTTTTAAAAAATTAAAATATTGTATTCATCTGCAAGAGGGGTCACTTGGCTAACAGATGTGAAGGCTGAGAGTTCTTAAGCTGGTTTGCCACATTGTATGATTCTGGACAGTGTCTCCAGGACAGGTCTGAAAACCTGAACAACTGGCCTGTCTCCTCCTTCAAAGAAATAGAAATATTAGTCACAATGACCAGGGTGGGAGACAAGTGCATTGTTTATCAGGTTCATTAAGGGCTGTTTCCTAGTTTTTTTTTGGTTTTTTGTTTTTTGGGGTTTTTTTTTGAGACAGAGTCTCCCTCTGTCGCCCAGGCTGGAGTGCAGTGGATCTCGGCTCACTGCAAGCTCCGCCTCCTGGGTTCATGCCATTCTCCTGCCTCAGCCTCCCAAGTAGCTGGGACTATAGGCGCCCACCACCATGCTCGGCTAATTTTTGTATTTTTAGTAGAGACGGGGTTTCACCGTGTTAGCCAGGATGGTCTCAATCTCCTGACCTCGTGATCCGGCCACCTTGGCCTCCCAAAGTGCTGGGATTACAGGTGTGAGCCACCGCACCAGACCTGTTTCCTAGTTTTTAACCTGCGAATGTTTTTATAATTGGAAGTCACAGCAATGGAAATGATGAAATATTGAGACCAAGATACCAGACACGAATGACTGGTATTTCACCTTCCTATGCCAACCAGCTTACCATATTTCTGTTGGGACTTAGGAATGTCCCAACCAATCTTTAACATATATCTGTTCAAGACTTGAAAATGCTGTTTTCCATGGGGTAGGAGGGGCACCAGGGTCAGGGGATATGGAGAGAAAAAGATGGCAGAGGAGGGAAGCCAGGCATTGAGGACAACACCATGAAAGGGCTGGACTCTCGTGCTGGCCTGCAGGAGACTGCTGAGGGACAGCTGTCCTGTCTGTATGGCGTCTTCCTTATCAAAGTTTCAGTGATGATCTGAAGGAGGGAGCATCTTTGTGATGCAGAATGACTTCTTAGCTTCACTTGGCCAGCACCAAAGATGCCAGCAACTGACAGCCAAAATCAGAACACCACATCCTCAAGTGCAGTCTGTTTCGGCAAACATCTGAGCATGAGATGTGGATTGTGCCAACTCACAGAGCATTGAGGCTCAAACTCTAGTGTGCCTGAGTCATCAAGGCTGCTTGTTGCAAATGCAGACTTGAGGCATTACCCCCAAGAGATTCTAATTCTGCAGATGTGTGGGTGGGGCCTGGGAATCTACATTTTAACAAGCACTCCTGTCCTCAGTGTCTGACACGGGAGTGTTCAATTGTTTCATTTCGTGGTTTATCGGGCAGTTCATTTGGTTGGAGTTTAACTACATATGCTGTCTTTTGGTGGCACTTGAACTCTCAGTTTAATTATTAATACTTTATCCTTAGCTGCAGAAATTTGGGGAGAGATTATATCCAGATTTTGGGGCGCCCTCTCTGGCTCTCCTTTCTAGGACTCCTCCCTCATTTTGCAGTGGTTGTGGCTGCCCTGAACTCTGCATTCTGGTTCTTGAAGCCAGAAGGGCTGTTGGTTTTCTACCACAGCTCTCCCCACCTTGGAACCCTGAGTTGCCTTCCCTCAGACTGAAAGCTGTAAAAATGCTGGTCTCTATTTCAAATGTTAACTCCCTTCCTGAGTCTCTTTGCTTGTGTTCATTCTCTAGTGTCTTCAGGTGGTGGTTTCTTGATATTGGCCACTTTATAGTTATCAGCAGGTGGGTTAGTCCCCATTGGACCTTATTCTACTGTACTGGAAGCAGAACTCCTGGATCACAGACTTTGAGAATAAGTCTTTTCCAGTGTCCCTCAAGACTTGGCTAGGTGGAAGTTTACCATGCTGAAAGAATGCTTACATTTTGTTTCTGTACTTTACCATCAGCCTTCTGTGGCCACATCTAGCAATCTATAGATATTTCACTTTACTCTAGAAATGTAAATGAGAATTAGCCAATGCAGGAAAAAATGGTGTTGTATTTGTACTACTGTTTTTTGTTTGTTTGTTTGTTTGTTTGTTTTGAGGCAGAGTTTCGCTCTTGTTGCCAAGGCTGGAGTGCAATATGCAATCTCAGCTCACTGCAACCTCTGGCTCCTGGGTTCAAGCAGTTCTCCTGCTTCCGCCTCCCTAGTAGCTGGGGCTATAGGCATGCGCCACCATGCCTGGCTAATTTTTGTATTTTTAGTAGAAACAGGGTTTTGCCATGTTGATCAGGCTGGTCTTGAACTCCTGACCTCAGGTAATCAGCCCGCCTCGGCCTCCCAAAGTGCTAGTAGTACAGGCGTGAGCCACCGCACCTGGCCGTATTTATACTACTTTTAAAGAATGAGGCCCCAAATGTAGCTGGAATGAAAATGTTTGCAATCAGCATCTTGTCTGGAAACCACCATTTCTGTCTCATCTATGAGACAGCTTCCTTGTAAGCCCTTCTCTCTTTGACTTTCGCTGACCTCACAGGCCTTGCTCTGCCCACCAGTGGCTCCAGAGCTTGCAACATTTTGTTGGCCCATTGTTCCTGAGGACTCGGTCCTCTCTGGGATTGAATTCACATTTATGGTTGGAGCCATGCTGATTCATTGTAATCTAATAGCCCTAGTGCTGTGCTGAAAATTTTTACTATGCCAACAAAAGCAACATGGCAAAATTCTTGAAAAATGCCAAATTCTCTTAAATTGGGAAAATTAGTGTTCTAACAAATTCAGATAGTAAAGTACCCTAATATTCTGCATCACTTAAAACGCCAGGACACCAACTACGGGATAAGATTGATGAACAAGTCAGCAACAATCTTGAGTAATGAGTGTTTTTAAACTTCTGCATTGCTGATGAAAACTATTCATGGTTCTCTAAAGCTAACCCATAAATAACTCTTTAAGAGGTGATGTTCCTGATATGCTTCCTCCACACCTCCACTCTCCAAAAAATGATAAAGGAGGAATTTGGAAATAATGAGATGACACCAATCAGGGGCTTATTTACTACCCAGAGACTGATGAAGTGGGACCTGGAATTCTGAGCATTACTGTTATGTGACTGTTAATTACCGCTGTGATGTCTGCCTCATTGTTCATTAATCTTTGACCGTGGGGACAGGAGCCAACCATTAAGTAAATCAGGTATCACACACATACCTATTAAACAACCTCCACTAACAGAGATAGATCTGAGAACTAAGAAAGAAAGAACAAGGCCTGAGCGCCTAGAGTGGACACCAGTGAGCCTTACACGTAAAGCCTGCGTGCTTCCTGGTTGCCAGAAAGACTCAGAGGCCCTCCCTCAGCATTTAAGCAGTGGGCATTCTCACTGCACTTCCAAATTGCTCTTTTTAATCTGCTGAGTGGATTAGAATCCCATGTAAAAGTAAGGATGTCCTGGTTTCTAACATGTTTGCTGGGAGAGAGACTTAGCAAGGAGTAACAAAGAATAAGCTGGTGTATTTTCAAATATGAGCTTTTAAAGTTTTTGTGGTGACTCTAACCATAACAGCCTGAGACAGAGGTCCCAGGAGATCCCTCCTTGTGGAAAAGCAGTAGTTCTCCTCCCCAGAAAGGACTGGGGTCAAAGGATGCACAACAGTAGCGACTTTGTGGTGAGGTTGGCAGAGAATATACGATGGGGAGCTTGATGTGTGAGAAGTGGAAAGAAGGTCATCTTGGATGATTGGAGGACAACATCCCGCAAACGACAACAGGGAAAGCACAGTACTTTTACAAAAGGCTCCGCAAATATCTCATCCTTACCATCTGTTCCTTGTGCCTTATAAGATTTTTGGATTTCATCCTAAGAGTAACACGCATTTATGGGGAGACTGAGGGATAGGACTGGGTAAATTTGAGATATATCTCCAAAAACCATCTTCATTTTACCAAAGAGAAAAATGAAGCCCAGAGAGGTTAAGTGACTTGCCCAGGATCATACAGCTAATGAGTAGTCAGGAAAATATTCTCTTTAGAGTTCTTTGTATTTCTTTCTTCATAGTGTTGCCGAATATAAATAATAGTGTAGGGTTGGCCTGCCATGTGTTGGAGTGGGCAGGATCTTTGGTGTGACAAAGGTAGATAATTTGTCTAGCCAAGTTTTGAGATTTCACAAAGCTACCAGTGCCTTAGCCAGGCAGAAGGTATATTCAGAATGATTACAAGTTGCTCTATGATAGAAGGTGCTCAAATAAATGTTAGTATAGGCCAGCACTGTATTCTATGCTACAGGGATTCCAGAAATGAAAATTAGTAAGGTGTAGACTCCTTTCTACTGGGTCATAAGCTATTTAGGAGTCTGTTTCTGTCTATGGTTCCTTTGTGTGCTCTTGTTAACTATACTGCAAAGTAAACATATTGTATTGTTGCAGAGGGGGAGAGATTGCATCTGGCCTGGGAGATCAGGAAAGCTGAAGCAGGAGGTGGCATTTGAAATGAAATACTTAGAAGCTGGTGATTAAATTCTGTTCATCTTTTATAAGAAATGACATTTATGGAACACTTATTGCATGCTTTGAGCTTTGCAACAATCTTTCATTTAATCCTTCTAACAACTCAGTGGGAAAGGTACACTTATTTCACAGAGGAGGAACCGAAGGCTCAGTTAACTTACTGGAGCAATGCCATTGGTGCCACACCTGGATGGCCTTGCTGGGCCAGCTTCTCTTGGTGTTGGCTGCCAACTAGTTCACACCAGCCTTCTCCTGAGGAATGCTCTTGGCTGATGAGAGCACTCATACCTGGAGAAGTAATCTGGAAGGGAAAGTCAAGGAAACCTTGCTGACTAAGTAGAAAATATGAAAAACACTGGTGAGAGACTTTGGACTTCCTGGATCTGTCTTCCATCTAATAGATATTCCAGAAAGAGAGACTTTAGGGTTTTCTTTTTTGTTTTAATGGAGAATAGAAAATAATCCCCCCTTTTTTTTTTTTTTTTTTTTTTTGAGACGGGATCTTCCCCTGTCTCTGAGGCTGGAATACGGTGGTGCGATCAAAGCTCACTGCAGCCTTGAACTCCTAGGCTCATCATGCAATCTTCCCTCAGCCTCCTGAGTAGCTAGGACCATAGGCACATGTCACCACATCTGGCTAATTTTTCTTACTTTTTGGAGAAATGAAGTCTTGCTATTTTACCCAGGCTGGTCTTGAACTCTTGGGCTCAATGATTCTCCTGTCTCAGCCTCCCAAAATGTTGAGATTGCAGGCATGAGCCACTGTGCCTGGCCTAATCCATTTGTTTGTTTTTTTGTTTGTTTGTTTGTTTGTTCTTTGAGACGGAGTCTCAATCTGTTGCCCAGGCTGGAGTGCAGTGGAGCAATCTTGGGTCACTGCAACCTCTGCCTCCTGGGTTCAAGCAATTCTCCTGCCTTAGCCTCCTGAGTAGCTGCGACTACAGGTGCATGCCAACACGCCTGGCTAATTTTTTGTATTTTTAATAGAGACAGGGTTTCACCATGTTAGCCACAGTGGTCTTGATCTCCTGACCTCGTGATCCGCCTGCCTCGGCCTCCCAAAGTGCTGGGATTACAGGCGTGAGCCACTGCGCCCGGCCCTAATCCATTTTTTTAAAGTGAATTTCCTTGTGGCCCCAGGTGGTGAGCAACAATAGTGGGAGAAAGTTCACACACAGATATCACCTAGTATAATTTCAACCTCCTAAGAATTCCAATGATCATTCGCTAAAGCTAAGGTGAAAATTCTACATATTGCCAGAGGAGACATAGAAAGTTTCAACAGACTGGCACTCAATGGTTTATCTTCCAAATGGGAACTATCTACAAAGTGCTAAATTTTTATGAAGGAAGATGATTTTGAATTTAGAATTCTATATTCTGTTTACTATCTTTAAGAGTGAGAACAAAATAACAGTGTTCTTGAACATGCAAACACTCAGACAACACTGCATACATAATTTTGGGGGCCCAATGCATAATAAAAGCGTGGGGCTGCTTGTTGAAAGATTTAAGAGTTTGGGCCGGGTGCGGTGGCTCACACCTGTAATCTCAGCAGTTTGGGAGGCCAAGGCAGGCGGATCACCTGAGGTCGGGAGTTCACAACCAGCCTGACCAACATGGAGAAACCCCGTCTCTACTAAAAATACAAAAATTAGCCGGGTGTGGTGGCGCATGCCTGTAATCCCAACTACTCAGGAGGCTGAGGCAGGAGAATCGCTTGAACCCGGGAGACGGGAGGTTGTGGTGAGCTGAGATCGTGCCATTGCACTCCAGTCTGGGTAAGAAGAGTGAAACTCCGTCTCAATAAATAAATTAATTAATTAAAATTAAAAATTAAGAATTTCAGGATGGCAACTGCAGAGCATTAAAATAAGTGTGGGACCCCTCTGAATGCAGCGCCCTGTGCAGTTGCACAGCTCATGTGCCCAGGAAGCTGAGAAAACTCAACACCCATGAAGTCTTCTGGAAAAAAGAAAGCATTTAATTCAAAAAAGTGGTGAGTGCAAGACAAAACAAAAAATGATCCCAGTAAAACATAAAAAAATTATTCTTTAATATTCTGTATGAAGCTTAATGATTTTTAGAATACCATTAAGAATAGAGGGGAGTGCTTGGCACGGTGGCTCATGCTTGTAATTCCAGCACTGTGGAAGGCCGAGGTGGGTGGATAACTTGAGATCAAGAGTTCAAGACCAGCCTGGCCAACATGATGAAACCTTGTCTCTACTAAAAATACAAAAATTAGCCGGCAGGGTGGCACGTGCCTGTAATTCCAGCTACTTGGGAGGCTGAGGCAGGAGAATCGCTTGAACCTGGGAGTTGGAGGTTGCAGTGAACCGAGATTGCACCACTGCACTCCAGCCTGAGTGAGGAAGCAAAATCTGTCTCAAAAACAAAACAAAACAAACAGAATAGAGGGGAGATGTGTACTTAAAAATCATACACATTAAAATTTGATAATTTCAACAACAGGAAAGAGATGGTCAAGAAGTAAGAGAAAAGTAAAATGCAAGCTTAAAGTCTTGTTAGACTTGGGCAGGGGATGTTTACTGATTAATTAGAACTAATTGTATTTTTAAAAATCAATTTTAAATATGTAAAGGTAAGCACAATATTTAAAGGTAACTGCAAAATTAGTGACTTACCCAACACACATTTATAATCTCATGGTTTCTGCGGATGAAGAATTCAGACATGGCTGAGCTAGGTCCTCTGCTTCAAGATCTTTGCATGGCCACAGTCAAGATGGTAGCCAGGGCTGGGGTCTCAAGGCTGGAGTCAAGGTGATGGCCAGGGCTGGGCTTCCTCTTTGAGTGAGGAAGGACATGCTTTCCAAGCTCATGTGGTTGTTGGTGGGATTTGGTTCCCTCCAGCTGATGGATTGAGGGCCTTAGTTGGTAGCTGTCCATCTGCTGAAGGCCACCTTCAGTTTGTTTCCACGTGAACCTCAACATGGCCACTTCCTTCATCAAAGCATGTAAACCAAGAAGGCAGTGGAGAGTCTAACAAGACAGCAGTTACAACCTTGTGCAGTGTAATCATGGAAGTGACATCCTGCGGTCTTTGCTGGATTCTGATGGTTAGAAGGAAGTCACAGGTTTCATCCACACTCAGGAGCAGAGGAACTCTCAAGGGTGTGAGCACCAGGAGACTGGGATCCCTGGGGGCTGTCTTAGAGCTTACTCACTACCACACTCATTCATAATAAGGCCTGTCAGACAAGGGAGACTTGGTCATACACCTGAGTTATATAAATCCTCATCCAGTCTCCCTATGGTTAACAAGGTGTCTTGCTCATAAGCGTCAGTACCTGGTGTCAGGTGCTCTCATATAATCAATCACTATTTGTTGAATGAACATATGAATTGCTACAAATAAAAGCAGTTTTGAAAAAACAGTTTGGCACCATTAACAGGTTGTTTTTAATTTGCATTGTAAAATGGGTTTGGCAGTTTTGCATATTAAAAGGTCAAAATGTTATGCCATGAAAGATAAAACAAGAGCTTAAACATTCCAGAACAAAATTTTCCACAGGATGCCCTTGTGTTTGCCTTTCACATCTGGATTGTTGTCATAGTCCTGCCATTCGCAGTAATTTACATTTGAGTCACATTTCTCTCTTGAGGAGTAAATATAGTACAGTACTTCCCTTTAAATGTCCTTTACTCAAGGAGAAAAACGTATTTGGGGTACATATTTTCACAACCATCCTGGCATAAATTTTAAAATCTGTGTGCAAATGGGTGGTGATTGCATCATGTTAGGTCGCTCAGAGAATGTCTTTAAGATGACATGATTGAGAATTGATTCATTAACACTGTTACTATTTTTTCAGAGCTCATTCCGCAAAACCATGTCTGAGAGCCAGGAAGTCTGGATTCTTGTCCCAGTGCCCCAACCAATGAGCTGAGTGGCCTTGGCAAGTCACCCAGTCTGCACCAGTTTTCTTGTCTGTGGAATGCTGGGCTTGGATGAATAGTAATTCAGGGATCTCTCCCTCTGCAGTGTGCTTTCTGGTGACCATGAACGGATGCTGTCAGTAGATGCCTTGGTGCTCTTTATGGGGCTGGTGCAACTACCCCCAACTGTCAGGAAGATGTCCCCTAGTGGCTTATATCTGTCTCCTCTGCAGAATTGCCCTTGGCCAAACAGGTGCTTCCTCACCTGGGAGATCACACCCCTGCAGCCGATGATTGACTGACACGTGGGTGCAGAAAGCCTGCCCTCTTGCCTCCAGGTGGGACCCAGTCTGTGGTGCAATTCGTGTTCCTGGGCACCTGTGGGACTGGCTGAAGTTAAACTTCAGATTAAACTACATCCTTAATTAGCTCTTTCCCTCACTCCAGCCTATTTCTCTCTCCTCGCGTTTCTTGAGAGCCCCCAAAACCCAATATATAAGAATTCTTTTCTTAGGCTCTGCTACTAGAGACCCTGATCCAAGAAAGTCACCTTAAAAGGAAGGGCTTATGGGTATGGGATTTCTTGAATTTTCCGGAGGGTGTAAGGTCATCATGAAAATAGGGGATGGTGAGGTGTAAAAACAGAGAGGAAGCCTTAAACCAGGGATGTCCAACCTTTTGGCTTCCCTGGGTCACGCTGGAAGAAGCATTATTATCTTGGGCTACACATAAAGTACACTTAACACTAACGATATCTGATGAGCTAAAAGAAAAATGCAAAAAAATCTAATAATGCTTTAAGAAGGCTTAAAAATTTGTTTTGGGCTGTATTCAAAGTCATACTGGGCTGAATGTGGCCTGCAGCCATGGATTGGAGAAGCTTGCCTTAAACTGAAACACTGGATATATTTGAATAAATATGCAGTCTTTAGTTTCTAGAAAATTTAGTTTGCATTTGATGTGATGCTGAAACCTCTAAGTAGAAACACCTGCTCATGTCCGGCCCAGAGTGAGTACTCACTGAATAATTATTGAACCAAATCATGCTGAATTTCTAAAATGGGGCCTAGAATTCCTGAAGATGTTTGATTGTAGGAGAGAAGAATTTGGGGGCACAAAGGAGAGAAAGTATTAGGTTGGTGCAAAAGTAAATGCGGTTTTGGCCATTACTTTTAATGGCCAAAACCACAATTGTTTATATACTATAAAGAGAAGTCTGGGCTGAGGGCTCACTCTGTCCCAACTCCTCTAGGAAGTATGATGGAGATCGGGACCAGGGGAAGGCAATGATCTGAGGTCAATCTTAGCAGGTATGTCTAGACCGCAGGTGCCAGCATTCTGGTAGGTTTGGAAACCCCTCTTCTCTACTCCCAGCCACCTCCCACCATGCTGGTAAACTTGATGGAGGAGGCAGCTCCCTGCTCTCAGCAGCTCTCCTGGGTCCAGCTCCCTGCCTTTCTCAGTGTCTGGGGAATGAGAACAAGTGCTCTCATTGTCCCATAGGGACAAGGCCAGGGCTTCGCTAACCTGGTACCTGGTGTGCTGGGATTTATGGTTCAAAAT
This sequence comes from Pan troglodytes, assembly GCF_028858775.2. Lineage (NCBI taxonomy): Eukaryota > Metazoa > Chordata > Mammalia > Primates > Hominidae > Pan > Pan troglodytes. Next base: position 47,732,056 of record NC_086015.1, read on the forward strand.
GAAACACTCTGCATTCCCCTCACCCACACTGCTTCATCCATACCCAGCCTTCTCAGTGGTTCTCCTCCCACCTGACTTTTGGACTTGTAGTTATTTTGTGTCTCCTTATCCCCTCACTAATGAGTGGCCAGAGAAAGCTCAGAGGGGTTAGTTCTGGATTTTTCAGAACAAGGAATGGGAGTCATGGCAAGGAATTGAGATGCTGGGCCAAAGAACAGAAGTCTCCACCCCTATGCCAGCCCTGGGTGCTCTGTGGACTTGAGGTCAGCTGTGGCCTGCCCTGAGCTGGAGGCCTCTCCTGTTAGTTTTACATGAGGGGCCCCATGGGCAGAGAGGCTCATCACCCGAGTAAAGGTGACACAGGCTGCGGGAGGCAGGGCCTGCAGTGGAGAATGTGGCCTCCCAGGCCTGGTCACGCCTTCAGAAGTGTGAGGGTTTTCTAGGGTGAGAGTTGATGTTCCTAACTTTAGCCTTCAGCTCTCGGGGAGGCCCTTATGACCACACACATCTGTCAAAAATACCCTGTCCACCTCCCAAGCCTATCAGGGATCCCTGGCCTCATCCTCACAATGGGATGGGGAGGAGGCTTGATGGTAAGTTGGGAGATGGGAAAGGAGAGAGGAAGAAGATAAAGGAAATGAAGACGACAATCACTGAGTGGGTGATGGCTGCATGCCACCTGCATTCTCGTGACCCCTCTCCTCTGACCTGCTCAACAACCCCGGGAGTCAGAAATCACCTCCCAGACCTCAGTTTCTCCACACATTAAGATGTACTGAATAACCACCTGAGGGTCTCATAGGCCATTTCACTGATCTTCGCAACACCCCATGAGGCGTGCTGTTATCATCCCCATGAGGAGACAGAGCCTGGAAAGGTTGATTTGCAAAGAGATGAAAGCCTGCCACAAATCTAGGTATGTCTGACCTCCTTGGTGATTTTGGAGCTTTGGGGATGGTACAGGTTGGGGCTTTGGACAACTAGACAAAAGAATAAAGATGCTGGATCCCTTCCATTTAGAGCTGGGGTTGGCCCACATTTTCTGTAAAAGGCCAGATAGTAAGTATTTTAGGCTTTGCAGGCCATATGGACCCTGATGGAACTACTCAACTCTGCTGTTTCAGTGTAAAAGCAGCCAGATGTAAATGAATGGGTGTGACTTTATGCCAATAAAACTTTATTTACAAAACCATGTGGCCAGCCTGTGAGTCAGAATTTGCTGACCTATGGTATAGACACATGACGTAAATGGGTCAGAAGGGTTTTGGGCAAGACAAATGAGAAGGATTAAGGTCATCAGAGCACTGCATCATTTATCTCAGTCTGTATAAATGGTGTCACCCTGGAATGATGCAGTACACAGACTGCAAAACCATACGTTGTAGTCTTGAGAGTGAGATAAAAAGAAAACAAGCCTCACAACCTAGACTGTCCTCTCTGGGAATGGTTAAGTGCTAGGACTCTGGTTTTTAGTGGGGTGACAGATTGAGAAATAGCTTCAGAAAAGAAAGTGGGAGGGCCACTTGCCTGCCCAAAGGTATCATGCTCCAGGATAATCAGCTTCTTAGTGGTTATCAGAAGAATGAAGGGTCATGTGATATCCTATTCCCAGAGGGTGAGGAAGGCAGACCACCTAATGACCTGGCCCCATGGAATTTGGCCTCCCTGCTTCGTGGCACTTATTCAGCAGTGCTCCACTGTGGAAGCAGGGTGTGGCTGGGTCTGGCATTAAGTAGTGACAGCCCTCTGGGGCAGAACCACACATCTAAGAATGGACTAAGCCAGTCACAAGTCTCACTTCCTTGGAACTCCATTCCAGGGTTCCCAGAGCAGTTGGGAACACTGTTCTGTAATCAAACTGAGTTCACCTTTGGGCACCAGCTGCTCCCACAGACCAAGGGCAGGACAAAGTACAGAAAATAGATTGAAGCAAAGTACAGAAAAGAGATTGAAGCAGGTGCTGCTTTCTGTGAATTTGATCCAGACTGGGAAAAAAAAAAAAAAAAGATGGAAAACTCATTTCTCTGACAAGCTCCATCTGTTGGCAAAAACCATCATCAGAAGTTCTGCTCTGGACAGGGGAGCTTGCCCAGCAAATACTGGGACAGGAGTGCCATGCTCCGAAGTTGGGCGCTAAATGAGGCAAGGCTGGAGAAATGGACTTGGAGCGAGAAGGGATATGCCAGTGAGAGCCTAAGGGAGGTATCAGCGGGATATGTAAAAAGCCACTGCTTTGGAAGGGTCTGGCCTGCTCAGCTGGGTCATGTGCATCACCTATCAAAATACCCAGGCCCAGGTCCAATGAATACAGCAGCATCTCCACCTGCTGCTTTTAAAATTCTTGATTGATCTTGGCTGTGGAGCTGGGGACCCATTATACCACAATAGCATTCACACTGCTCACCCAGAAACTTAAGCACACTTCTCATCTCTTGTTGTGACTCCAGCCTCTGAATTGGGCTATAGTATTCTTAGGAGCTGAATGAGTTGCTCAAGAAAGTTTATGAATTGAGTCCCACCAGGGAAGAGTAACCAAAGATAATTTTCTTAAAAAAATCTCCCAGTGGGCAGAGGTTGCAGTGAGCAGAGATCGCGCCATTGCACTCCAGCCTGGTGACAGAGCAAGACTCCATCTCAAAAAAAAAAAAAAAAAAAAAAAAATCTCTAGAAAAAGAAGCCCTTTTGCAGGTTCTGAGACCTGTTCAGGTAGCCTGCTCTCTGGAGATGGAGGAACGCAGTGGATTGCAGGTTTCTAAAACTGGTAACAGAATGACATTTGAGGCCTTGTTAAAACTTCTGAGGCCTGGTCTTCTAAATTAGACTCTCTTGGACTGAAGGCCAGGAATCTGTATTTGACAAGTTTCCTGGGTTACCTGGATATGCAGCCTGGTTTGGGAACCCTGGCCTGGGGACCTCCCAAGATTTTTGTTGGCCCTAGGGCAGAGCTGATGTAACTACTGCCCCAAATTGTGCCCAGGTTTCTGTTTGTTGTGTTTTGTTTTGTTTGCTTGGCTGTGCTAAAGCCCAGAGAGGGAGACAGGGAGCTAAGGATTAGGACATGGCTTCTGCCTTCACAGATCCCCAGCGTAATGTTTAAATCATGGTACCAGCTATGATTTAGGGCAGCCATTGTGCCCTCCATAGCGACATACAGATTGTTAGAGAAACCAGCCCTTGAATGGCAAAGCAGGAGAGTGACTAAGAGTTGTACTAGTGACTTTTTTTTACTTTTATTTTTTTTCTGAGACAGAGTCTCGCTCTGTCACCCAGGCTGGAGTACAGTGGCACTATCTCAGCTCACTGCAACCTCCGCCTCCCGGGTTCAAGCAATTCTCCTGCCTCAGCCTCCTGAGTAGCTAGGATTACAAGCGTGTACCACCACGCCCGGTAATTTTTGTATTTTTAGTAGAGATGGGGTTTCACCATATTGGCCAGGCTGGTCTCAAACTCCTGATCTCATGATCTGCCTGCCTTGGCCTCCCAAAGTGCTGGGATTATAGGCATGAGCTGCTGCGCCCGGCCTGTACTAGTGACTTTTTTAAAAAAATTGATGCTGGTGAAAATTCAACAGAGCTGCACTTGCCACTCTCAAACTCAATTGGTATAATGGATCATTTGTTTATTTCTGTATGTGTTTCAAACTCTATCAGCAAAGCCACAAAGTATACAGAGAAAGAGATAGAAAAGAAAATTAAGCTTCAAATGGAAGAATAAGGAAATATGCTGAAATATGAAGTGAATATGGTGCTTAAGTAAGAAGTGTGCAAGGATAGAATAATTGTAACTCATATTCTAGTGGTCAATACTGGGATCATATGAAATACGTAAGTAGACATACAAACTAGAAATACATTTTAGTTTAAAATGAAAAATGTGGGCTGGGCGCGGTGGCTCACGCCTGTAATCCCAGCACTTTGGGAGGCTGAGGCGGGTGGATCACGAAGTCAGGAGGTCGAGACCATCCTGGCTAACATGGTGAAACCCCGTCTCTACTAAAAATACAAAAAATTAGCCAGGCGTGGTGGTGGGCACCTGTAGTCCCAGCTACTTGGGAGGCCGAGACAGGAGAATGGCGTGAACCCAGGAGGCAGAGCTTGCAGTGAGCCGAGATTGCACCACTGTACTCCAGCCTGGGTGACAGAGCGAGACTCTCTCTTAAAAAAAATTAATAATAATAATAATAAATAAATAAATAAGTAAATAAAATAAAATGAAAAATGTGGTAATGGAAAGAGACGATTAGATCTACAACAAAGGAGTCAAGTCACTCAGGTGGAGCATTTTAAAAAAACCAAGTTATAGGATTATTCAATGTTTGGTAGAAGTACCCAGTGAGACCATCTGGGCCTGCAAGATTTCTTTTTGGGGAGCTTTTAAATTACAAATTCAAATTCTTTAATGGTTAAATAGTCCTATAACCATTAAATAAATTTAATTCAAATTTGAAAACCTCCTGAAAAATAAATCTCTTCTGTTTTCAACTCTGACCTGTAAAGAACTTGAAAATTGTTACTCCTGTCCTCAAAGAAGATAAAAGCCCCTTCCCCCCCACCAAAAACTAAAAATCAATGACATTTTTTGGACCCATTGAATAACTGAGGTCACAGGGCTAACTGCCACTTCAAAATCTGGAGAGGTAGGCAAATCCACAGATCTTAGCTGAGATCTGTTTCCCTGGAGCAGAAGCTGCTGGAGGCACTCTGGTAGGAATGCTTACATGGTGATTTAAAGGAATTGCTGGAGGCTGAGTGTGGGCAAGCATGAGAGTGGGAAATTTTGGGGGCAGCAGTTTTAGATGGGGGGGCCATAGTTCTGTGGGTTTTATCTTTAGGGACCCCATCATCTCATGATGAAGAATCAAGAAATATCCCATCCATCCTGGCTCTGGCAAGGGGAAGGAAAAGTAACCATTGTGGAATACACCCAGTGTGTTCTCCATAGCAAAGGAGAGTACTCCAGGAAAAACTTCACCAGAGCCTTAGGCTCATCTGGAGGTTGGGGCCTTTCCCAACTCTGCACACACTGGCCTTCCCAACTCCTCTAAGGGCCTAAGGGCAGGGTGGGTTGGGGTGGTGGAAGCAGGTGTTCCCTCCCCAATACCTTATCACCATACTAGCAGTTTCCAGTATAATAATAGTAATAATAATAGTGGGTTATAGCTGAAAGGGCCACAAGACAGACTCTATCTAGAGTGGTCCTTAGGAAAGCCAAAAGACAACAGGGGGGTCAAAACAAGGACATTGGAGAAGCAAAGCCTCTGGTCCCTCTGGCTTATCTGTGAAGTCCTGTTCCAAGAGTAAGAACACTGGCTCCCATCACCCATCATCAATCCACTTAACCATTCAGTTCCAATATAGATGTAAAGCAGTATCAGCATTGTTAACCTGCATGGTCTGGAGTGAAAGGATCAAGGTTGGTCAGATTCCTGTGCTCAAGAATTTGAACTGAGAAATGGAAAGAATGACACAGTTGATGGAAGCTGAAGGTGAAAGAAGCCAAGGGGTAGGATGGGGGCCATGATGGGTCAGATGGGCCACTCAAGTTACAAGTAAAGAAGAGTCCTTGTGTAGACTAGAGATGTGATTGGAGAGGGAAAGTGTGAGCCAGTCATGCTCAGAGGCCAGGGCAGACTCAGGGAGAGACTGAGTCCTTTTGATGGCAGATTGCTGGTGTGAAGGGGCAGGTTCTTGCTGCTGAGGTGCCCCAAGCTGCTGTGACTGGAGCAGGACTGAGTGACCTCGAGAACTTGGCTGGATTCTGGTGTTCCCTGCACCCTCGCAAGGTGCTTGTTACTATGATGGCTACTGTGCATGCTTATAACACACTCCCCTACACCCCCCCGCCCCCACACACACACCACACACCCTCGAGGAAACTCAACCCAAACTCTGAGCCTGTAAACCAGCCAGAAAAGTTCTGATGGAATAGGTGACACACGCAATTTTGGAAAGATTGATTTTGAGATGTCTCTTTACACAGGACATCAGGAGGCAGTTGGTCAGGAACTAAGGAGAGAGGCGTGGGCTGGATATCAACACCTGGGCATCATTAGGAAGAGGGTGGCAGTGACACACAGCAGGAGGGAAGACCACAGCATAGGGAGCAGCATGGATTGACGGGAGCCGAGGCCCAGGCTGCAGCTCCAGGGAGCCTCTGTTCTTGGTGGCCAGCTTTGGAAATGGAAGAGCAGTGGAGATGGAAGCATTTTATTCAGCGAGGTAGGATAGGTGGAGAACTGGGAGAAACCACAGAAAGAGAGAATTTCAAGAGCAGGGGCATCCACTGTTGTCAAATAGCAACACTAGCACACAACAAAATATAATCCATGATAAAGATAGCAATAAATTGGCCGGGCACAGTGGCTCATGCCTGCAGCCCCAACACTTTGGGAGGCCAAGGTGCGTAGATCACCTGAGGTCAGGAGTTCGAGACTAGCCTGGCCAACATGGTGAAATCCCATCTCTACTAAAAATACAAAATTAGCTGGGCATGGTGGCGCATGCCTGTAATCCCAGCTACTCAGGGGACTGAGGTGGGAGAATCACTTGAACGCAGGAGGCGGAGGTTGCAGTGTGCCATTGCATTCCAGCCTGGGCAACAAGAGCGAAACTCCATCTCAAAAAAAAAATAAATAAATAAATAAATGGCAATAAATCACTGTGGAAATTAAACTATTGTTCAACGAATGGTGTTAGGACACTGATTAGCTACTTGAGGAAAAAAGCCAATTGAGAGTTTCCACTTTGGGCTGTATACCAAAGTACATTTCAAGTGAATCAGAAAATTAAATGGTCACCTGTTTCATCTTGCCTGTTTTTGGTTTTTTATATTTTTATGTTTACTTTTTACTTTTTATTTATTTTTTTAGAGACAGCCTTGCTCTGTCACACTGGGTGGAGTGCAGTGGTGTGATCATAGCTCACCACAGCCTCTAACTCCTGGGTTCAAGCAATCTTCCTGCCTCAGCTTCCCAAGTAGCTGGGACTACAGGCATGCACCACCAAGCCTGGCTCATTTTTTAACTTTTTGTAGGGACAGGATCTCGCTATGTTCCCTAGGCTGGCCTCAATCTCCTGGGCTTCTCCTGCCTTGGTCTCCAAAAGTGCTGGGGATTACAGGTGTGAGCCACGTCACCAGTTCTTTGTATTTCAAATTGAAGTTTTGGGTTATGTTTTTACGTGGACTGTTGTTGTTTGGTTTATTTCAACTGAAAGGAAAAGATCAATAGATAAAGCTACCTAAACTACTGTCCGTGCACCAAAAGCATCATATGCAAAATTAAGAGGCAAAAGGTAAACTGGAGCAAAATGCTTTTCATGTATATAATAGACAAAGGGCTATGTGCTTAGTAAATAAAGGACTCATATCCACAAGACAGGAGTAACACTGAGAATCCAGAGATAATGTGGGCAAAGAATACAAATAGGCAAAAATAGACATGAAAATGCTCAAGACAGTTGAGGGAAAATGTTCAAGTTCATGAGCGATCAGAGAAAAGCAAATTAAACCAATGAACTAGATTTTCTAAATTCTTGCCAAACTGACTGGAGCACAGACACTCTCTGGTGGCCACGTGACACTGTTACATCCTTTCTAGAAGGCAATTTGGCAGCTGATATCAAGAAACTTAAAAACTTGTATGCCCTTTCACTCAGTAACACAGGGCAGTTTCAATTCTAGGAAACTTCCCTAAGAAAATAAACATCATTGGGGTCAAAGATTCACATGCCAAGATGTTTGTCTCAGCAGTATAGTAATAGGGAAAGAATAGAACATGCTAAATGTCGACGAGTAGAGACAATTTATGGTACACGTTAAAATGAGTGTTAAAGATTCATTAAAATTATGCATAGAAAGAGTTTTTAGTGGTATGATAAAGTGCTTGTGATGCAATATTAAGGGGAAAAAGAATACGCATTTCCATAAGTCACATATTTTCACCTCTGCTTTAAGAAAAAGATCAAAAAGAAATATACAAATTATTAAGAGTTTATGTCTAGGTGGTAGCTGGTAGGGTGATTGGAAAATATAGATAAATATTTTTACAACTAGAATTTCAACGACATTCATTTCTATATTGTTGACTTCTAAAAATCTTTTCTGAGCTTAAAAACCTTTTTTTCTATAAAAGTAAATCAACTCAATGAAAGTTAATTAACTTGAACAATGTGTTGAAATAATTAAACTGATAAGAAAACTCATTGAATTTTTAAAAAGCACTAAGTCTGCTGTGATTATATAAATTCTATGTACAGAGAAAATTATTTTAGTGATGAGAGGAAAAGGAGACAGGAATGGACAATTAACCTATGTAGAAATGTGTGTGTGTGTGTGTGTGTGTGAGAGAGAGAGAGAGACAGAGAAAGAGAGAGAATTAGTGTGATTCATTTATGAATACATATCAGAAAACAATACTTTCTCCATTTTTCTATTCTTTTAAAAATATTTTAAACACAGAAAAATTTAGAGAATTGTGGAATTATATAACCCATTCCTAGAGTTAATAAATGTTAGCATTCTGTCATATTCAGTTTAATTTTTAGGAAATAAACATTACAGAAACATTTGAATTCCCTGCTTCACCCCCACGCCTCCCCCCACAACCAGTTGGTTCTCTCCTCCCCCGCCTCCTGCCATATCACACCTCCTTTGTTGGTTCACTGCGTTTGAACTTATGAGAGAAAAAGCTGTCAGAGCTCCTTGCATTTGTGCATGCAGCACAGCAGGGCCTTCAGAGCTGCCCTCCCGACACGGCTTGTCCAAGCAGACTCAGCCTGGCCGGGTAGGTCCCTCATTCGCTAAGGCTAGCGAGATCCCCTGACTATGGCCCTCCAAAGGCACCTCCACTCACCCAGGGGTCCTGGGAACTCTCCCTGCTCCGCCCCATAGGCTGGGTAGCCTGGAAGAGTCTTGCCACTGGGCAGTCTCTTCTTTGGTACCAGAGGTCTTGGCTGTGAGCCATAGTCCCTTCTGGCTTGAGATTAGTATGGTAGGTGGCATCTCCTGGACCCTTCCACCCCTGCAGCCTGTTATTCTAATCTTCCCCCCACCCTTTTTTTTTTTTTTTTTTTTTTTTTGTCTTTCACAGCCAACTCTGAGAAGTGGTTTTCCACATTTCTTCCTTTGGGAATTGAAAGCGTTGGGGAAGCACAGGCATGAGGAACAGTGAAGAGCAGGAGCTCTTACAGTCTGTCTGCTGGGGGGTTTAATTCACTATCTCCTGTCAGGCTCATTTGTCCATGCATCAAATACTTAATGAGCCTCCACTCTACGGGAAGCACTGCTGTGGGCTTGGATGATACCATGTTGAGCAGACACAGACTCAGTTCCTGTCTGTATTAGTTTTCCTTTGCTTCTGTAACAAATTACTACAAACTTGAGGCTTACAAAAACACAAATTTGTTGTCTTATAGTTCTAGAGGCCAGACGTCTAAAATCAAGGTGCCAGCAAGGCTGGTTCCTTCTGGAGGCTTCAGAGAATGATTTGTTTCTTGGCCCCTTCCAGCTTCTGGAGGCTGCCTGCATCCCTTGGCTTGTGGCCCCTTCCTTCATTTTCAATGTGCCTCACTCCAACCTCTGGTTCTGTCATGTCTCTTTTTTCTAATGTCTGACTCTCTTGTGTGCCACCTATAAGGCCCCTTATGATTACAGTGGGCCCACTGAGATAATCCAGGAATATTTCCACATCTTAAGATCCTTCACTTAATCCCACCCGCAAAGTCCCTTTTGCGTGGAAGGTAACATATTCACTAGTTCTGGGGATTTGGACCTGGACACTTTTGGGGGTGCATTATTCTGCCTATGACACCATCCCCACAGCAGTTTTCACTTATGTGATTAGTTGTTAAACAAGTCACTGCAAATGCAAGGAAGAGAGGCAGCAGCTTGGCAGGGAGCTCAGAGGCTGCCCCCAGGAAATGATTTGCTCAGGACCTGGAGACTGAGGAAGATGTGACAGACAGAGAGGGAAGAGAGGGGTAATACACACAGTGGGCACAGCAGGCGGCAGGATAGGGAAGGCAGGTGGCAGGACAGGACGAGGTGAGGACAGGAACTCTCTGACATTTGTGGGTTGGTAGGAAAGACAGGAGGAAAGAGGAGCCTGAAATGAGGCAATGGAAAGGCAGAGGCCAGAGAGCCCAGATTAGGTAATTTGGTTCAGGATTCTTTTCTTAATGTCAATTGGAGAGTGTAATCAGGGATCACAGACTGGCTTGTTTTTTGAAAGTTTCCTCTGGCTGCATTGTGTTAAGAAGACCCTGGTGAAGGGATTCTGACCGTGGCCAAAATGACAATGTAACTTCCCCCCAAAGATGTCCAGGCCTGAATCTCTGGAGCCTGTGCCTGTTATGTTACATGGCAAGGGGGAATTCAGATAGCAGAAGGAGTTAAGGTTTCTAACCAGCTGACCTTAAATGGGATAGTACCCTGGATAATCTAGGTGGGCCAGTGTAATCACAAGGGGCCTTAAATGTGGAAGAGAAAGGCAGGAGAGTCAATGTCACATTGATGTGATGTGAGAAAGACCTGACAGGTTACTGCTGGCTTTGAAGATGGAGGGGCCCATAAGCCAAGGAGTATAGGCAGTCTCTAGAACAGCGGTCCCCATCCTTTTTGGCACCAGGGATCAGTTTTGGGGAAGACAATTTTTCCATGGATGGTGTGGGGAGGGGAATGGTTTTGGAATGATTCAAGAATATCATATTTATTGTACACTTTATTTCTATAATTATTACATTATAATATATAATGAAGTAATTATACAAGTCACCATAATGTAGAATCAATGGGAACCCTGAGCTTGTTTTCCTTCAACTAGATGGTCAGCTAGATGGTCCCATCTGGGGGTGATGGGAGTGACAGATCATCAGGCATTAGATTCTTATAAGGAGTACCCAACCTAGATCCCTTACATGCATTCACAGTTCACAGTAGGGTTCATGCTCCTATGAGAATCTAATGCCCCACTAATCTGAAAGGAAGTGGAGCTCAGGCAGTAATGCAAGTGATGGGAAGTGGCTGTAAACACAGTTGAAGCTTCTCTTGGTTGCCTGCTGCTCACCTCCTGCTGTGCAGCCTGGTCCTAATAGGCCACGGACCAGTACCTGTCTGTGGTCCCGGGATTGGGGACCCCTGCTCTAGAAGCTGGAAAAGGTAAGGAAACAGATTCTCTCCTTGAGCCTCCAGAAAGGAACACAGCCCTGTGGATGCTTTGATTTTAGTCCCATGAGATCCGTTGTGGACTTCTTAACTCCAGCACTATAAGATGATGGATTCATGTTGCTGTGTTCATTTGTTACAGCAGCAGTAAGAAACTTATCCAGCTTGGAAGTTCAGGGGGCTATTGGGGATTTAAATGGAGCAAGGAGCAGAGGTAGGGAGACTTGGTCAATTGCTCTTTTAGAGATCTTGCCCCTGGGATGTGGGGAGCTGGACAGATGCTTTGAAAAAGGGGGCTCTGACCGGGCGCCTGTAATCCCAGCACTTTGGGAGGCCAAGGCGGGCAGATCACGAGGTCAGGAGTTTGAGACAAGCCTGGCTAACATAGCGAAACCCCGTCTCTATTAAAAATACAAAAAAAATTAGCCAGGCACGGTGGCGGGCGCCTGTAGTCCCAGCTACTCGGGAGGCTGAGGAAGGAGAATGGCATGAACCCGGGAGATGGAGCTTGCAGTGAGCTGAGATTATGCCACTGCAGTCCGGCCTGGGTGAAAGAGCGAGACTCCGTCTCAAAAAAAAAAAAGAAAAAAGAAAAAGGGGGCTCTGCCAAACAGCCCTAGGTGAGGGAGGAGCTGGGCCCTGGGGAGCTGAGAGAAATGAGGGTAAAGAATGTGCGTTTGTAGAGAATAAAGAATAAGAAGGTCTTGGCCACCTCATGGACGGTGGGGACGAGAGGCAGGAGAGGAGGAGAAAGGCACGCACCGTATCCAGGGCCCGCTATGTCCTCAGTTCATAGAGTCTTTATGTCTCATTTCACAGACAAGGAAATAGAGGCTTAGAAGCAGAAATCAAGTGACAAGCTCAGGCCACAGGGCTGAACAACAATGATGTGAATATTCAAGCTCCTGTTGGTTTGGAGAGGCAGATACGGTCCTGCCAAGAGCATCAGCTCCACAGGTAGTGTCAAAACATTATGGGTTTGTGTGGTGGACACAGAGCTGCACTGCCTAGCTCCCCTTCAGGAAGGCATAGTGGCCAGCTGCGGGCGTGCAGTCAGCTGCTGGTTGTAAGCTCTTTCCTGTGTACCTTGCCCAAGGTTACACCCCCAGGGAGTCTGTATCCAACCCCTTAGGAGCCAGGGTGTGAGAGTCTGGCCACTTGGACCAAATGTGGATACTGCCAGGCGAGCCTGCTCCAGGCCCTTGGCTGACCATGGCTGTGTGGGGCCTGGGTCACAGATTGGCGTCTTCCTCAGCTCATCCTGCTCCGCCAGGATTGACCCCTATTAAACTCAGCCTCTGCTTCAAGGAACCTAACCTGCAAGAGTAGCAGAGCAAGTCTTTGGATAGATAAGACAGTCTTTGGAGAGAAGGAGGCCTCAGTGGAGGGCTGAGGGGGCTATGCTTTGCATTCTAGGTAATGTTTTCTCCAAGCTGCTTTTATTTTTGGTACAGAAAAATGAGACAGGGTCCTCCCCATGTTTAAAGCTTCTTTTGGTTTTCATTTTCTCTGCTTTGGAGTTGAGATGTGGGTGATTGCATGTGTCTGGCTGAGTGAGAAGCAGTGCTCCTGAGCCTGATGGCCAGGAATTCCTGGGAACTTGGTGTCCTCCTCCTCTGGCTGAGCCACGCCCAGGTTCACCTTCAAATCTGGCTGGCTGTGCATCTCACCTCCCTCACTCTCCAGCCCCCAACTGCCTGCATGTCATACTGAAAGCAGCAGAGGGCTGGCAGAGGATACCACGTGGCTGCCTGATTCATTTCCAAGAGGGAAACCGACATTATCCATTCAAAGGGCAGAGGGAGCCATTGTTTACAGGAGCCTTTCCTCCCCACCCTTTCCTCCTCCATCCTGGCTTCACCTTCTGGGAAAAGTGGGGATGCTCCACCTGCACAGCAGCTTGTGGTAGGGTGGAGGGGGCTTGGGAGCCACAGTGGACCCCCCACAAGCCCTCTACCAAGGACCACGTGACAACAGGGATATGCACATTAACCCAAATTATTTGTCTACTTCAATCCCTGAACACTTTGTGTATCAGAAATTCTCTTAAAGATAAAGTGAGGTCTTTTTATTAACAGAGGTGAGAATGCAGGAGAGAAGAGGGATGGGGAACCAGTCAGAGAAAGGAGCGCAGGCCTTCTCTACTCAGCCCAACCTGCAGGCTCCTCAGTGATCCCGGTTATACCGCCTGTATATGCGTATGCAGTCTTGTGCTAGGAAGTGGCTGAAGCCTCTGTTCTGTAGTCTCTGCTGATTTCTGTGTTGTAAACATTTCCCCCACAGCTGATATCAGGCTATCCAGGAGACGTCACTGAGCACAGAGTAAGGAGGAGCTGGGCAGTAGCCCCCATCAGGGAGGATTCCACCATCAAGACACAATAGATACCAGACCCTTAAGAGCATAGAAGACAGTAAGACGCAGTAAAATAATTAAGAAGTGATGAGTTTGGGTATTTATTACCTTTGTTTTTAATATAATTTATTTAATTGTAAGTTTATGAAATTTAATTTTACAATGGCTGTGTTTAATCACTGGTTCACAACATTTCTGATCATTTAATAAGTGACTTTCACGGGCCAGTGATGAGCCTACGGCACTGCACTCCAGCCACTCAGCAACTCCAAGTCCCCTCATATCTATCATCCTAAATGCCACAAGGGGTGAGTCTGTGGGCTCAGCTACAGTGTGGCTTCCCTTACCTCCACCCTCTGCTCCCAGCCTACCTTCTCTCTCGCAGTGTCTCCGAGGGAACTGCAGATGAAATTTACTTCCTGGAGGGGTGAGCATAATGTAGTGGAAAGGGTTTTTCAAGTCTGCCATTCACTTAGAATGACGTTGGGTGAGTTATTTAACTAGTCTGAGCCTTGGTCTCTCAATCTCTAAAATGGGGTAATAGGAGTTACTTCATAGGGTTACTATGCTTTTGATAGGGATTGTTAACTATATCCCAATATCTATGCCTCCCCCACCCCCCCACCCCCCACCATTTACAGAGCAGTAGAATTTTTAGCTGAACAAATACTGTGTGGATTGAAGACTGTGCTTCCCAGCCTCTATGGCAGCTAGAGAAATAAGTTCTTTTTTTTTTTTTTGAGATGGGGTCTCATTCTTTCACCCAGGCTGGAGTGCAATCGTATGATCTTGGCTCAATGTACCTTCCACCTCCTGGGCTCAAGAGACTCCCCCACCTCAGCCTCCCAAGTAGCTGGGACCACAGGCATGCACCACCATGCCTGGCTAATTAGATAAATAAATAAATTCTGCTTATTGGGATAAAAGTGGAAGTGATGTGTGCAATACCCAGGCCATACCCTTGAAAGGTAAGAACATGCTTCCCTTTCCATTGTTCTCTCTTTCTGCTGGCTGGAATGCTGATGTGATGCTAGGAGTAGAAGCTGGTATCTGGGCCGGGCACGGTGGTTCATGCCTGTAATCCCAGCACTTTGGGAGGCCAGGGCAGGAGGATCACTTGAGGTCATGAGTTTGGGACCAGCCTGGCCAACATGGTGAAACCTTGTCTCTACTAAAAATACAAAAATTAGCCAGGCATGGTGGTGAGCACTGCTAGTCCCGGCTACTCAGGAGGCTGAGGCAGGAGAATTGCTCGAATCCAGGAGGCGGAGGCTGCAATAAGCCGAGATCGTGCCACTGCACTCCAGCCTGGGTGACAGAGGGAGACTCCATCTCAAAAACAACAACAACAACAACAACAAAAGAGAAGTTGCCATCTGGACCATGAGGGAGAAGCCTCATGCTGAGTGGCAGAGGAACCAGGTACTAGGAGCCTTGGTCCGATAATCATGCGGTTACCTTACCAGCCCTGGTCTACCTACTCAGCTTTTTATAAGTGACAGAAATGGTATTAAGCCTTCATAATTTTGAGTTTTTTTTTCATTTTTGTATTGTAGTGAAATATGCATAACACAGAATTTACCATTTTAAGCAATTTTTAAGCATGCAATTCAGTAGAACTAAGTACATTTACAATGTTGTGTGACCATCATCATGATCTGTTTCCAGAATAGGTTTTTCCCATCTCAAACAGAAACTCTGTATCCATTAAATAACAACTCCATATTTTCCCCTCTTCCAGCCCCAGATAATCCCTATCTTACTTTCTGTCTCTATGAATTTGACTATTCTAGGTACATACAAGTGGAATCATACAATTTTTGTCTTTTGTGACTGGCTTCTTTCATTTAGCATGATGCCTTCATGGTTCACCCATGTTGTAGCATGTGTCAGAATCACTTCCCTTTTTAAGGCTGAATAATATTCCATTGTATGAATGTATCACATTTGCTTATCCATTCATTGGTCAATGGACACTTGGGTTGTTTCCACATTTTTGGCTACTGTGAATAATGCTGCTATGAGCATTGGTGTACAAGTGATTTTGAGTCTTTTTGTTAAAGCAGTGGAAACAATATACTAACTAACACTGGTCTTAAATAATGCACACAGTGTTGTCGCAGTGCCTGGCATATATTTCCTCTCTTTGCTCTTTTTTTCTTTTTTTTCTGGAGAGTAAATCAAGGGATGTGGTAAAGAAAAGTTTGGGATGAAACCAGTGGCTGGCTCAGACCAGCTCACAAAAGCCAATGGTTACATTTTCAGTAAATTTGAGAGCTGGGTGTTAAACTCATGTTGACTTGAAATTGGCCATGGTGGGGGTATTTACACTATGGTAATTGGCAAACAATATAAATCGGGGTTTTTTTTGGTTTCTGAGAGAGCTGGTTGTTAAACATTATGAGCACCTCCCTGGAGAAAAACCCTCTTTTGCTGGAGGCCCACAAGACTTTGTTATAATTCCATCTTAGGTGGAGGAGGCTGTGAAAATTTTGTTAATTATGTTGTTTATGGGTGAGCATTGTTGTATGTGAGGTTTATGAAGTAGACATTTATTTGTGCTGTATGTATATATCCTTTCTGAAAATTGCCTAAGGTCATGGCAGAGAGGAGACTAGCTAGACATGTTTGCTGTGTGTTGAGGGCTAGGAGAGTGCTTCATGTTGAGATGGCTGCTGATAAGTGGAGCCTCCATCAGCCTGGGGACCCCTGAATGATAAGAATTCACAGAAGCCCCAGCTGCCCTGTGGTGGACGGGTAGCACGAACAAGAAATGCGCCTTTGTTATTTTAAGCCAGTGAGGTGTTGAAGTTGTTTGTTCTGCATCATAATCTAGTTTATCCTGACAGATACATCCCCCAAGTGGAGATGTCTGGTAGGTAGCTGCATATATAAAAAGAGTATACTAGACTCCATGTAAACGGCATTTAAATCCATGGGATTAGTTGAGCTCTATAAATGGAAAAGAAAAGCGGTCCAAAGACAGAGCTCCGGGGGTTCATCTATGTGTAAATGTTAGAGGGATGAGGAGGAACCAGAGAAAGAGTGAGAAGGGGTAATTGGCTAGTGGGAGGGGGAAGGCCAAGAATGTGGGGTGCTGGAAGCCAAGTGAAGAAAGGATCAGACAGGAGGAAGGAGAAATTTACAGAATGGTTGGGAGTGTAAGTTAAGGCCTGAGAGTCATCTTGGCACCAGCAAAGGGGAGGTTTCTGGGGACTTGCAAGGGGCCAGGGTACAGGCTGACTGCCATTAACTTACTGATACTCTCAACCATTCAGTACATTTACAAAAGATTGGAAGGAGGAGAGCTAGAGAGAGGGCACATAAGCCTTCCTAGGACTCTGATGCAAAGGAATGACAGAGGAGGCAACACCTGGAGAAGGACGTTGGGGCAACAGAGGGCTTGGGGAGAATTGCTGGAGCTGTTGAGCGAGAGGGAATACGGGACCTAGGGCAAAGGAGTTTCCCATAGCTGGCAAGGTCCATCTCCAGTAACAGGAGTGAGGGGAGAACTGAGACACAGAGCTCAGAGGATGGGGGAAAGCAGGTGGGCGCCTGTGCAATGCCTCCTCCATGTAATGGGAAGCTCGTCACCAGAGTGAGGCTGTGAGGCTCTGAGGGAAGAGAGAGGCAGCAAAGGCAGAAAGCCCCTGGACAGGGCGGGGCCTGTGATAGGCAGGCCTCTGGGGGGCTGCTGCCCCTGCTCCCACTCCCCATGTGGGCAGCTGTCCAGCTGCTTTCTGCCCCACCAGCCTCAGGGAAAGAAGATCTCAGAAGGCAGAAAGGCAAGGGTAAAGGGTAAGGCTGGCCTGGAAATCCTTCCCTGCTGGCTATCTGCCGCCAGGTAGAAGTAGGCCGCCAGGTAGAAGTAGCCCACCTGTCCACCAGCCAGTCAGTGAGCAGACCTCCATCTTCTTTATTAAACACCTTCTAAGCTCCTGACACTGAGTGGTTGCTGGGTATATTAAAGTACTGTCTTTCCTACTAGACTCACTGCTGTGTCATGTGACTGGAGCTCAGTTGGCAATGAGACTCTGAAGGGGGAGCAAGTCTTTCTGCCTAAGAGGTGAAGGCAGAACTTTGTAGGAGTTGGCATTAACAAGTCAGCAGTTTTTGTTTTTTTTTCTTTTTTTTGAGACAGAGTCTTGCTTTGTCACCCAGGCTGGAGTGCAGTGGTGCGATCACGGCTCACTGCAATCTCTGCCTCCCAGGTTCAAGTGATTCTTGTGCCTCAGCCTCCTGAGTAGCTGAGATTACAGATGTGTGCCACCATACTTGGCTAATTTTTTGTATTTTTAGTAGAGATGGGGTTTCACCATGTTGGACAGGCTGGTCTTGAACTCCTGGCCTCAAGCAATCCATGCACCTCAGCCTCCCAAAGTTCTGGGTTACAGGCGTGAGCCACCGTGCCCTGCACAAATCAGCAGTTTTTCGTTTTGTTTTGTTTTTCTCGGAAGAAGACCAGAAGGGCATTCCTGCAGAGAGAATAGCATCGGCCAAGGCACCCAGGTGTGAAGGGTTCAGCCTGCTGGCCTTACCTGCTGTAGAAGAGGCTCCCAGTGTGAATAAGTCTTTGTAGCTGTCAGGAGAAGTTTTCTATGGAGAAGAATATTATTCAGGAAGCCTAAGGGGGCTTGATGGACAAGGACACAGGGAAATGTCCCAGGGTGAGAGGGAGACCAGAAAATGGACCCTTTGGTTATGGTAGGCCCATGTTCACTGAACTGAATTGTTCAAAATCCAACTCTAATGTCTGTGATGGGGACCCTGCAGGGGCACCCTCCTTTAAGTCAGCAGTCAGAAGCTGAGCTTAGTCACTAAATTGGCAGTGTCACCTCTGGAAGGGACAGCTGTAGTATTTAAGTCACATGTGAGCCATCACATTCCTGAGTTATTCAATCACAAGAAAATTGATATCTCAAATCTGCAGAGGAGAGGAAATGAGCTAATATTTCTTGGGGGCTCTTTGAAATAGCAGATAACATACTAAGTACTTTGGCATTTTCTCCCTTAAGCCAACACCTTCGCTTCTTGTACATGTTGTATCTATTAAGAAATAGGGGCTCAAAGATGTGCTGCACAACTGACACAGAGCCAAGGTGGCCAACTAACAAACCTGTGCTCATTCCCAAATGGCATGAACCCAAACATCTGTGGAGGCCAAGCGAACATCAGCTCAGGTGTGATGATAAAGGGCAACTGAGCCTCCCCTTAATTAGAGGGAGTGACAGGGGGACTGTGTGCCTCATGGGAGTATAAGCCCAATCTTTCTGTACCTTTTAGCTTTTCCAAAGAAGCCAGAAATCTGGATTTTGAATGAAGTTTCCCATGTCTGAAGTATCATTACTTAAAACACTGTGCTGCCCAAACAAGACACATTGATGGGTTAGCCCCCAGCTGTGAGTTGCCATATTCCAAGTGTCCTAGTTGGGAATGCATTTAGCTGTGTGTGACACATTCCTGCTAGGGTAGTGCAAGCACAAAGGAATTTGTCTTCTCCCATAACGAGAGGTCTCAGGAGGTAGTACAGGGCTGACGTGAGCTCTGCAATGCTGCTGTCATTGTCCCAGCTGTGTTCATCTTTCTGCTCCATTCTCTTGAGTGGGAACAGCAAACAAAATACAGTTAGCCATCTGTGTCCATGGGCTCTGCATCTACAAATTCAACCAGGATGAAAAATATTTGGAAAAAAATAATGCAAATAAAAAACCGATGGAGTGTAACAACTCTTCAAATAGTATTTACATTGTATTAGGTACTACTATAAGTAATTTAGAGATGATTTAAAGTACAGGGGAGGATGTATATAAGGTATCTGCAAATACTACTCTGTTTTCTATCAGGGGCTTGAGGAGAAATCTGCAGATTTTAGTTTTCAAGGAGGTTCTGGAACCAATCTCCTGCAGATATCGAGAGAGGACTGTACTCAGCGTGTGTAAGCAAGACAAGATCAGGGATCTGTCTGGTTGAAGTTTGCTTGCATTGCTCTTGGTGCAGACCTCCACCAGTGAAGTAAATCTGTAGAGGTACCTGCTGTGGGAGGAAGCCATTGTCCCCTCTGAGGGGTGCTTTCTTCTGAGTTGGCATGAGCAAAGAGGAACTTAGAACCTGGCTTTAGCTCTGCAAGTGAAAATTTCCTCCAAGTAAAATAAGAAATAGTCTACATTCTTCTCTTACTGAAGCCAATCTAGAATGTCCTCTTCCCTCCCCTGATCTCTAGCTCATCTCACCCAGGTGCAACTTTCACATTCTTTCCATAAAAATTCTCTGGATTGATAAAAAATCAATCTACCTGAGCTGGATGAGAGATGAAACCATCCCTTGATATAAAGATGGTTTGAAGTAGAAGGAAAACCTCCCTGTGCAGGGGTGAGGCTGGGTTGGAAGAGAGTTGGAGGCTAGGGAAGTGTTGAGTGAAGGTCCTTCCTGGGACTCATGGACTTCAGCATTTCCAGGGAGACAAGGTGAGTGGAGTTTCAGGCATACCCAGGAGTGTGTTCTTTTCTACCTGCAATATTCATGAACAAGAACACTATTTTATTTTTCCTGTTCTAGGGAAAATTCTCCCAAATGGTGAGATAGGGAGAAAAGCCCTCCTCCTCCCTCTGGCCTCCACCCAGGCTCAGGTTTTTTGTTTCAGCTGCAAGGGCTGTGGCTGGTATCTTTTCCCCTTCTCTCGGTGAGTGGGAGGAGCTGCAGAATATGTTAATTCACACACATCAAAGATACACAAAGACCCAAATGACTGCAGAAAAGAGAACAACAGGATGCACAGAGCCTTAGCCTAATCAGTTAACTTACATTCTTTGCATAGAGGTTTGGAAGAAAAAATAATTACCAGGCTAAGGAAAGCCTTCCTAGCTTCCAAAATTCCAATGACTTTCTCCACCAGGATTATGCTGGGATGTGGCAGAGGGCACACCAGAGTCTGTAGGGCTTCCACGCAGGATATTCAAGTCTCAGGTGGTCGGCAGGCACAGCTTTCACAGCCAGGCCTTGCTTGGGACTCGGCCCCCGAGCATTGGTGAGAATTCTATTTAGGTCTTCCGTCTTTGCACATTTATTATTACTGGTTCTGGTGGGGTGGTTCTCTTTGAGGCAGTTTACACCGTGAACCTGAGTTGAACTCAGGCTCTGGCACTTACAACCAAGTGACCTCGCAGGTCTGTTTCCCCAGAAGCAGACCACTAGATAAACCTTTGCACGAAAGTGTTTCATTGCAGAATACTCCTAGGAAAATACAATAGGGGGACAGGAGAGTGGGACCAGGAAGGGAAGGAGGCCAGGCAGGGTGCAAAGGGGCAGCATCGAACACAGTCCCATAGAAGGAGGAGGAAAGGCTCCCACTTGGCTCAATTCTGGTGGAGCTCTGGGGTCAGTGGAGACCACACCTGAGTGTGCCTGTCAAAGGCAAGGGAGCTAGAAACATTTATAGCCCTGCACCCAACAGTCTAAGGTTCAGGGCTTCCCTGGCACACCTAAATTCCCAAGGACCCCAGACTCTTGTGGGTAGGCAAAGTAGACCCTGGTAGTCAGAGGCAGCTGTTCTCAAAAGTGACAGAAGCCAGGCACATGGGAGTTGTTGTTCACAACACTTGGGCAGTGGCTGAATCTGCTACAAGTGACCTCAAGCAGTTGACTTAAGGTCATGTAAGACCCGTGTGAAAAATGGGGATTATAATGTACCCTCTTCACAGGATTGATGTAAGATCAAATAAGATGATACATAAATGTAAAGCACCCTGACAATTACTGCTCAGACATGGTGAACTCTCACTAAATAATACTATGATTATGCCGAACAATGGCACAAATTTAACTTCTGGATCTGTAGCCTATTAAGTCAACCCACCTTTCTCCTGTCCCCATGAAAGGCATGGCTACTCCATCCTGAAGGACCCTTGCCTTGTCATCCTTGTTGGGGCTGAAATCCTGGTAGCCATCATCAATCTACCTGAGCTGGATGGGAAGTGAAACCATTTACCTGCTCTGAAGTGGAAGGAAACCCTCCCTGTGCAGGTGGCCCGGTTCCTGCTCCCTGAGCCCTTCAGCATGGCTGTTCCTACCTGCCAGTGTGGCTCCTTCAAAGGGTTCCATGCTGAGAGGCTGGCTGCTCATTTTGAAGATGTGGATACCACTCAGATATTTTTGGAACTTGACTTTAAAGCCTGTCTAGTTCATGGAACGGCAACGTCAATCACTTTTTACTGAGCATGTACTACGTGCCACACATTCTACCAAAGGCTTGCTAGGCAATAGTTACTTAATGTTCACAGTACCCTGGGAGGTAGGTGCCACTATCTCCATTTAAAGATTTCCCCTCAGGGATACTGAAATTGGAGGTCTTAAGAAGCTTCCTTAAAGTCACACACTCAGGAAGAGGCATCTTGTCTACCTCCTTAGCCCACGTTTGGAGTCATGTGCAATTAATCCACTCACTCCTTAAAATAAACCTATGCATTCCCATTTGTGCGTATTGAATTTTGTAATTATTTCTAATCTGCCTCTAAGATTTAATAGAGGTTAAGCTTTCTGTGTGAGCTCACTCTTTCTTTCCTTCTTCTTCTCCTTCTTCCTCTTCCTCTTCCTCCTCTTCTTCTTCTTTTGTTGCTTTAATAAAAGTGTTTAAAATAGCAGTTACCAGAGCTGCTGTTTTCTCTGCCTCTTTCGCCACCAGCCCACTGCCCTCATCACTGATGTTTATCTCATGAGACCTAGGCCCCAGTTCTCTGCATTTAGAGGAGACAGCCCACAGTCCTGCAGATCTGAGATCTTGCAGCCTTTTTGCAATGACTCTCAGTTCTTACATCTTACATGAGAGTCATAATCCTAGGTCAAAGGTCAGTTCTTAATAACTTACAGTGAGAGTCATAATCCTAGGTCAAAGGTGTTTGGACTCCTTCCTCTCTTAGAGCTCTTCTGCAAATGATTTTTATTTGTGCTCAGCCAAATGTGCCTGTCCTGAAGGAGACAGGTACAGGGAAAAGAACAATGACTGCTTCTGCCTTGCTTGGCCCCCTGGAAGTGCAAAAAAGCTTAAGGTGTCACCAGCTCTGCAGTCCACACCAGCCTCTTCCTTGCCAGTTAATGGCATCTGTTCACCAACCAGCAGCAACCAGCTCATACCTCAGCCATTCTCCTTTCTTTTCTGCATTCTGAACACCAAGTGCAGAGACTCTGCACTTTTTCCATCTTCTGCAGATGATATTTTCACAATGTACCAAAGTTCATTGTGGGCAGAGACTGTGTCTTAGTAAACACTATAAGAAACAGTGTATAAAGCACCAAGACAAAATTAAAAAAAAAAAAAGAAAAAAGAAGAACTAAGATATGGGCCCTACCTATCTGGAAGCCAGGTTTGCTGACCAAAGAACTCCCCCTGTGCCAGAGAGACAAGTCAACAGTGATGCTTGTGGAATTCTCTGGTCCCACCATGTTCCTGATTATCCACAAGAATCCTCCCCTTCAGTAGCAGCTGTGGAAGGGGGCCCATGCTGCCATGTAACATTGGATGAAGTTTGCTCTGGATTAAGGGGCTGTTCTGGAGATTTATCAACCTCACCCCCTTCCAAATGGAAAGTGTTTTTGAACTTGCCTTGCTTGAATTGCATTATTGTATTTAGGATGTGTTAGTGAGGACTGTTGTTACAATCAGGTTGCAAAATTATGAGGAGGAAACACAAGGCTTGACTGTTACAGAACCAGGGAGAAACAGATTCCACTGGAGATTGTGGACTCTGAGAAAAATGGTTAACAAGGTCATCTCTGGGTGTAGTCACACAGCTGTGACTGTGGGTGTCTCTCACGGGTAAGTGCATGTTTGCACTTTTAGATCTTGATAAATGCAGGATCCTTTAAAAATGTGCTATGAGAAGAAGGATGTGTGAGCCTGGCAGGCACAGAAGTGGAATGAGTGCACAGGTTTCCTGGCCTGGTCTGCCTCGGCCACTTCCAAAGAAGTTGCCTTGCCCACGGAACAAAAATAGATCAATCAGCCTTTACCTTCAACAATTGAAACCAAGGATGCAGATGTTGTCGCAGGTGACTGGTGTGAAGCCAGGAGCCTTGTTACAGAGGCCTGGGTGAGGTGAGCCAGCAGGGTAGGAGGGCCAGGGGAGGAGAGAGGAGAGGAGAGTGCTATTTGGCTTTCTGAGGGCCTTTTTTTCCTGTAGTGGTGGAGCTGCCTCTCTTCCTGCTGTTTTTCCTGGGCAGCTCCTTCCTTCCCATAAACTCCCCTTCCTGACCAGTAAGAGGGCTTCTGATTCTTGTAACCCCTGACTAGGGCAAATGCCGGCCAGCTTGACCTTCCAGGCTTTCTCCACCCTCTCCACCAAAGGCATGTCCATAAATGCTTCAAATTCCTGAGTGCAGGGACTGTGGTGCTTCACCCTCATCCTCGCCTCGCAGACTGTCCTGGGTCTGGCTCATAGCAGGAGTCCCATGGCTGGTGAACAAACCGTAACTCTCTGGAGCCACATCATTCTTCCTGTAAATCAGCTGCCACCTGACCAAGGCCCAGAATAGTCCAGGCCCATGTCATCCCGAGCACTCTTGTGTGGAAAACAATGAGCCACAGAGGTGCAGAGGCAGTTCACCCACTGCTGAGTGTGCTGAATTCTGGCCTCCGTTGAATGTGTGCTGATGACACATGCCATCTTTTAAAGCTTGTAGAGCCCCCTATTGTCCACAGATACAAACACAAAGCATTCTGATCACCCTGCAAAGCAAAATGAACCTAGGAGCGGGTGTCATAACTGGATCCTAGAACCAGAACTCCCCAGTGGGTGTGAGGACCAGTAGCCTCAGAATCTCCTGGGGGATTGGTAGAAATGCACATTCTTGGGCTTCCCCTGAGACCTGCTGGATCAGAATATGCATTTCAACAAGATCTGCTCCCACTTCATCCCCATTATTTACTTGCATGTTAAAGTCTGAGAGGTGCTCATTCAGAAACACATTCAGCTTCATAAACAATATTTCTAAAGTTCTAGATACTTTTCATGTTAAGAAGAAAGAGTAGCACCCCCATGCTCATGCCCATGACAGAAGGGGGTGCCATGTGGTCGTTCAGAGTGTGAGCCTGGCTTCAGAGCCCACTGCATGACCTGGGTGGCCTCCTAACTTCCCTTAGATTCAGTTTCCTTATCTGTAAAATGAAAATAAAAGCAGGAACTACCCCAGAAAACTGCTGTGGGGATTAAATGAGAATATACATATTTAAATAGCTTAGGACTAGGTCCTTACTACATGTGCGCTACTATTATTTTGCATCATCAAAATAGTTGCCATTTAGTAGGTGTTTGCTGTGTGTTAAATACTGTGCTAAGCACTTCATACCACACATGGAGGTATTGTCTTCCTACTGAAGAGGAAACAGAAGGTCAGAGTGGGTCAGGATCTTGGACTGAGATCTTGGCTCTCGAAGGCTAGCCGTGCTCTTACCCCCTAAGTCATGTCGCCTGTTGAGGTCTATGGTATAGCTACAAAGGGGCCAACCAAAGAGGGAACCCATTTCTGTATGTTACGTTAAGACACAATGTGACACAAAGTAACTCACAAATTGCCTGTGTATATCCTTTGCCAGTTTTTATTTTCCTCTTTGCTTTGTATTATTCCATCCATGTGAAACACCATCAACAATGCCAGGCCCTTTGTAAGTATTCAATAAATATTAGCCATTATTTGGAGGAGTTCTCTATATATTCTTTATACCAATCCGTTTTCAGTTACATCCATTTCAAATATCTTCTCCCAGTATGTGGCTTATCATTTTTTACATAGTGTTTATTGCACAAAGGCTTTAAATTCTAATATTGCCAGATTTATCCTTTTTTTTTTTTAAGGTTTGTGTTTTGCATGTCTTAATTAAGAAATTTTTACTCCATGGTCATAAAGATACTTTTCTATGTTATCATCTAATGTTTTAAAATGTTACTTTTCTCATTTAAGTCTGTTTTTAAAAGCTTGATGCTTACTCCCCTCCCCACCCCACCCCCGCCGCCACCCTTTCAAATGTGTTTGGAATATGTCCTTACATATGTATATAATCTTGTAAAATACATACATCTGCCTTGTGTCTGTTTTTAATTTACATAATGGAATTTTGCTACAAATCTCATTCCGTTTCCTACTTTTCCTACGCCACATGTTGCTCTATAGATTCTGTGTTTGCTTCTAAGTGCATTGTCACAGTTTACTTATCCATTTCCCTACTGAAAGATACCAGACTGCCTCCAACTCCCCAACAGAAAAACAGTGCAATATACCACCTGGTACTTTGTGAGAACTTCCATGGGACTGATGTGCTCAGGGTGGATTTGTTAGGTGTTGAAGCCAGTCAATGGATTCTGAATTTTGTTAAATGTTGTCAGAAAGATCTCCAGAGAGGTGGTTCCACCTTATATCTCCTAGCAGTATAGGTCCTCACTTACCCACATTTCTAACTTTTGCCCTTCCTGTGGATAGAAGAGCACATCTCATTTGAATTTCAGTTCCTCAGATCACTGCTGATCTGGAGCTTTTCCTCCCATACTTGTTGGCCATTTGGTCACTTCTCCTGTGCATTGCCTGATGACCACTCTCTATTTCCTGTTGAATTTTTGTCATTGTTGATTTGTAGTAGACACATACTTGACAGTCTAGATAGTCATCCTTGGATTTTTGATGCTGCTGATACCTCCTCACTGTTTCATATTAGCTAAGAATTTCTTTCTGTGTCCTTCACTAAACAAACATGCCATACACACACACACACACACACAGTCAAAAGTGTTAGCCGAGCACATACTATGTGCTGACACTACTAGGTACTTGTCTTAGTTTGGGTCCTTGTGAAGCTAATCTTGAGGCAAAGATATTGGTGTAAGTGGTTTATGTGGGCAGTGAAAGTAACACCTTAGGGAAGTGGGGAAGTGACCTACGGAAGGGAGGTGAGCCAATAAATGGTGTGTTATGAAACAAGTTACCACTGTAGGTGACAACCTTAATTCTGCTGTAGAATTCTGGGAGCCAGTGTAGAACTTGCCACTTAGAGTCAAGTGTTTACATCCCAGCTCTGTCAGTCATTACTTTGGGGGACTGGGAGGGTGTTAAATACCCAGCACTTCAGGCTTACTGCTGAGGCAGCAAACTGGGCTCTAGCAGCAAAGAAAGGTCTCAGGCAAAGCAATGTGGGTGCCTGCAGTCCCCAACCACCCCACCAGGCAGGCTCTGAGATGATGAGGGCGAGGGGACATGGGCAGGGCACCAAGAAGGCTAGCGCTCGGGCTTTATGTGCATTATCTTGAACCCAGAAGTCAAACAAAAAATAAAACACAAAACAAAAAACCAAAGCTCTAATAGCTTATGAGGTATGATTATGCCCATTTTTCAGGTGTGAAATTGAGGGTTGGAGAGGTGAGGTAAATTGCATGAAGTTAGTGGCAGAGCAGTGATTCAAACAGAGAATGTGCATCAGAGCTGCCTGGGAGAGTTTATAGAAGGCAGGGTCTTGGTCTGGGATGAGCTCAGACTACATTTGAGCTCGGTCTACATTTTAATCACGTGTTTGATATAGGTATCTATGTTAGTTATCTATTTCTGTGTGACAAAGTACATCATTACTTGGCAGCTTAGAACAAAAAATGATTATCTCACACAGTTTCTGAGGGTCAGGAATCCAGCGTGGCTTCCCTGGGTGGTTCTGGCTCAAGGTCTCTCACAGCATTGGAATCAAGTTATTGGTCAATCCATTTTCAAGTATGTTCCTCCCTGCTGTTGGTGACGGAACCATTCACTATCTCGACTGTAGTGGCAGATATATGAACCTCCATAGGTGATAAAAACGTAGAACTCAGCCAGGCGTGGTGGCTCAAGTCTGTAATCCCAGCACTTTGGAGGGTTAGACAGGGAGGATTGCTTGAATCCAGGAGTTTGAGACTAGCCTGGGCAACATGGTGAAACCCCATCTCTCCAAAAAAAAAAAAAAAATCCCCCCAAAATTTGCCAGATGTGGTCTCGGCTACAAGGGAGGCTGAGGTGGGAGGATCACTTGAGAATAGGAGGTCGAGGCTGCAGTGAGCCTTGATTGCACCACTGCACTCCAGCCTGGGTGACAGAGCAAGACCCTGTTTCAGAAAAATAAATTAATTAATTAATAAATAAATTAATTAAACAACACACACAGACACAAAGAGAGAGAGAGAGAGAATGCCCAGGACATGTGCAACTGGGGAAATCTGAACAAGGGCCATGGTTTGTGTCAATGCCAGTCTCTTGGTTGTGATATTTTACTACAGTTTTGCAAGATCTTAACATTGAGTGAACCCAGGTAAAGAGTACACCAGGTCTCTCTGTATTACATCTTACAATTGCATGTGGATCTATAATTATCTCAAAATAAAAAGTTCAAATTAGAAGAAAAGATTTAGGCAAGAATGTTCAGAGCAGCTTCGTTCATAATCACCTTGTTAAAACCACCCCCAAGCCCATAAAACTGAAGAATGAATAAATAAATTGAGGTATATTTGCACAATGGAACCATTTACAAAAATGAACATGAATGAAGCACAACTATATGCACCATGAATAAATCTCACAAACATAATGTTGAGTGAAAGAAGCCAGACACAAAAGAGTATGCACAGTCTATTTATATAAATACAAAACCAGGCAGAAGTAGTCTATGCTCTTGGAAATCAATGGAATCATTACCACTGGGGTAGTACTAACCAGAAGCGGGCATGAGAAAGAGCTTCTGGGGCCCTGGTGATGTTCCCTTTCTTCATCTGGGTGCTGGTTACATAGGTGTGTCATGTTTGGGAAATTTACCAAGTGCGCGATTATATATGCACTTCTCTGTACGGGTGCTCAATAAAAGTTTAAAAAAGTTTAAGATGTAACATATTAATACCCAGTTTTGAGTGCTATGTGCCAGGCCTTTTCCCAGGCATTTTACATGGAATGTGTCATTTACATTTTTGACCAAGTTTCTAGTATTTATTCCCATTTACAGATGAGAAAACTGTGGTTAAGAGAAGTTGTATTCTAGGGCCACCTGGCTGCCCTATGAGGGACCCATATGTCACCAATGCTCTCAATCACCTTGGGGTTCATAGATAAGGCCAAGTCATTAGTAACTTCAATGAAAATGGACCTCTTCACTCAGCAACAAATGATTGTCCTGGTAACACCAATCATGGCTCTTTGCCCAAGTAAGGGGGAACCCCTGCAAAGAACACTTGTGAAACTCGAGCACTTTATCTTTTTCTGAAAGCCAGGGCAGGCCTATGGTAGGGGATGAACTGTTAATTGCTAAACACTGTAATTAAGTGGGGAGGCCTCAATTTAAGCCATCAGAATTGTAGTTGACCATGAAAGTGTGAAAAGAACCATGATTAATGAACTTGCTAATAGTCTTTTCCTGTTAATGACATTCTTTTATGTTTTAGTAGGAGCACATGTGGTGATTGCAAATCAGTGAGTACGCAAACCAATGTAACTTTTCCCTTAGCTGAGTTTGGTTTCTGTCCTGGAGTCCCATTCTGCCTGGTGGTGAAAAACTGAATTTTAGTCAATTCAAGGCTTTTTCTCTTCCCCCCTGTCCCTAGGCTAAAATGCCAGGGGAGAGGGTATGTAGCATGGTGGTTAGGGGGCATCTGGTTCCTGATTGTCATCTGTCCACCCTGGTATCAACTGGGATGACATCCTCTTAGTGTGACAATGCATGCTGGCTTTTTGCCACACTAACATCTGCTGTGACATCCTGTCCCTCCATAGCCTCTGGTCTTCCTTGCATCCACTGCTGCATTCCTCTTGTCTTGGCCACCAGTTCCCCTTGTCGCTTCTTTCAGTGCCTTCTCAGGGGGAATGAGGGCTACTTGGCCATACTGACTGTACTGGATACAGTTGGTGGCCCAAACCCCTTCTTCCGGCCTGTGCACTTTTGCCCCAGCAGCTTGAATATTGAAAGCTATGCGGTCACACCTGCTTGCCTCAAGAATTGTCCTTGGCCAATGGGTGGCGCTGCATCTGGAAGGGGGCATTTAGGTCTTTCCCTTAGGGCAGCATAAAGCCAATGATGGACTGATGAGAACCTACAAAAGGCCAGACCCCTTGCCTTCAGGTGGGAGCCATTCAATGGTGCAATTCGTGCTCCTGAGCTCCACGTGGGATCAGGCTGCAGCCAGATTCCAGCTGGGACCGCATCCTGGCCTGGCTCCTTGTGCTGACCTTCCTTGCTTCCCTCACTTTTGGGGTAGTTCTCCTAAAGCACCTCCTGGATAAATGACTTCCACAAGCGTCTCCATCTTAATCTTCACTTTAGGGAGCTTAGGCACTGTCCCACCCCATGGGGCAGGGGATGCAGGGAACTCTAGGCTGTGAGTCCTCACTGCATAGATGCACCCTGAGCCAGGCCAGCATGTATGTGTGTGGGGGGAGGGGTACAGGGGTGGGAGGGAGGTTGTTCTCTGAGAAGTTTGCTGCCTTCCAACCTTCTCTTGGAGGTGAGGCACAGATTCCTTCAACACTTGAATCCCCACAGCTCTCAAAGGGTTTCTATCAGTCAGAGTGCCTTCCCTGCAAGTGAGAAAATGTAACATGAGCCAGCTTAAATCATTTCTGAACCACTCAGCTGTAACCCAGGGATTGAGTAAGAGTCAGGGCTAACCTAGTCTATATCTGAGCTCTGCCTCCCCCCTCGACAGTTCTTTTTGCTTTACTCTCTTCCAGGTATTGGCATCGTCTTCTGTCCAAGCAGATGTGCGGCCCAGAGTGCCAAAGTCATTGCATCTTACAGCTCATGTTCAAGAGAAGACAGACAGAACTGATTCTGGAAGCTCTTCTGGCAGAGTAAAGAAAACTTCCCAAAAAGCTGCTGACAAATTTTGCCTTCAATCTCTGGGGCCTAAATTTGGCCACGTGCCCATTTCTGACCCAATCTGGCCCAGACCTGGAGCTGGTGTGGGATCTGCTTCCCTTCCCAATACATGGGATCTTTGTGAAAGGGAAAGGGAACAATAGCATCCTCCTGGAAATGAAAGAGGAGGTGAGCACCATGCAGGGTGCACAGTCAACAATGCCCATGCCTGACTTTGTTGTCCAGTGGACTAGGGTGGGGAGCAGGGCACAGGAGGCCTTCCCAGGGAATCCTTCTCAGGGTCAATATTGGCAATTTCATGCTGCTCAACCAAATGCTGCCAAGATGCTCTTCAGAATGGCTAGACACATTTCCACTCTAACTGATAGCTTCAGGATCCCTATTTTTTCTCATATTCACCAGCACTTGGTATTACTTACTGTTTTAGGGTCTCCAGAGAGACAGAGCTAATAGGATATACATACAGATATAGGAAAGAGGATTTATTAGGGGAACTGGCTCATGTGATCACGGAGGCTGAGAAGTCCCATGTTGGACCATCTGTAAGCTGGAGAACCAGGGAAGCCAGTAGTGTTGCTCAGTCCAAGTCTAAAGGCCTCAAGACCAAGGTGTGATTCTCAGTCCAAAGCCAAAGGCCCAAGAACGTGAGGGGCCGCTGGTATAAATCCTGGAGTCCTAAGGCTAAAGGCCCGAGAACCTGAGGGACCACCAGTGTAAGTCCTGGAGTCCCAAGGCCAGAGAGTCTGGAATTATGATATCTAAGGGCAGAAGGAGCAGAGAATCCCCAGCTCTAGGAGAGAAAGGAGAAATCCTATACCCTCTTTTTTTGTTCTATTTCAGCCCCCAGCAGATTGGATGGTGCTGACCACATGAGGGCAGATCTTCCTCACTCAGTCCATTGACTCACACACCAGTCTCCTCCATAGGCACCCTCCCATACACAACCAGAAGTCATCTTTACAAGTAATGCTTTACTAGTTCTCTAAGTATTCCTCACACTTACTTTTCCAATGTTTAAAGACCTGATAGGCATTAAAAGAATCTCAATATTGCTTCAATTTGCAGTCTTCTAAATTCTGGCAAGATTAGTCATTTCATCAGGTATTAGTTAGCCAGCTCATTTCCTGTCCAGCAAATTGGCTATTCATAGCCTTTGCCAATTTTTCTAGTGAGTTTCCTACCCATTTCCCTTGTAGTCTAGATCAGGAGTTGACACAGGTTTTTTTTTTTTTTTTTTTTTTGGTTGGTTTTGTTTTTTGTAAAGGGCTAGATGTTAAATATTCTAAGCTATGAAGGTCATATTGTCTCTGCTGATGTAGCACAAAAGCAGCTATAGACATAAATGTATAAATGAATGGGCATGGATGTATTCCAATAAAACTTTATTTATTTATTTTTAGTTACAAACACAGGTGACCAATTGGATTTGGCCCTGTGGGCTGTAGTTTGCCAGCTCTTATTATAGATATTATCTTTTGGCTTTAGACAACGCAAAATCTGCTCCAAGTCTTCACCTATCTGTTTTCTTTGTCTAAAGCATTCTTTTAAAAAAATTCTTAATTTTGATATAGTCAGATTTGCCCAGTTTTCATCCGAGGGTTATGTTTTTGAATTACGTTAAGACACCCTTCTCATCCCAACAACACAAAGATATTCCCCTCCTTCCTTCCTATTAACTCTTTATTTCTGTTGGCTTTCACATAGCGAGGTCTTGGATCTGTTAGGTGTTTGCATTTGTATGTGATGGAAGATGTGGCTTTATTCTTCTCCCTGTAGTGAACTATTCTCCTCACACCAGCAGCCAAACCATCCTTTCTCCACAGATTTGTAGCAGATGAAACCTTTAATTTGAAAAAAGAAAGGATATGTGGTTAGGCTTACCTATGCGACCAAATGCTGTTCTATAGTGCTTGCCTGCTCACCAAGTCCCAGCTCTTTTCTGGTCCCCCAACATGTCCAGGGCTTTGTGGTCTCAGAAACATCAGCAGGCTCTTCCCTGGTGCATGGCGGGCCCTTCCTCATCCTTCAGGTCTCACTCCAAGTATCAACTCCTTGCAGATGTCTTACCTGAACAACCTCTCATTTACTCTGTTACTTAACCCAATTGGAAATTATCATTTGCATTTGTTTACTTGTTTATTATCCACCTTTCCCTATTAGATTGTGAGTTTCATCAGGCAGACCTGGGGCTGAGGGCAGAGACTGGAACTGCGTTATTGGTCGGTCACTGCCTCCCTCGTGCCTGGCATACGGCAGACTTGAATTAAAGATTCCTGGAAAAACAGAACAAATGAGCAAGTTTAATTGATTTTTCAGAGGCAATGGGTCATTAGATCGCCCTGGCATTGTCTAATAAATTCTCCTACCCTCTTTGACAACGTACAGAATTAGAATTAAGGTTTGTCCTTCAACCCCACCCCACTCAACACCTTTATCATTTGATAAAACATCTCAGTAGCTTGAGTGTATTTATCACACCTGCATTTATTCACAGTTCGATCTGAGAGCCCTTGTTAACTCCCTTAAAATATCTGATTGAATTTCATGTGGAAGCGAATGCCACAGATTAAATATATGTTGTGTTAAGAAGCTTCCCGTTTTATCACAGCCTGTGCACTGCCAGAAAAGCATTCTGCATGTTAATTAAGATAGCTGGGGGATTTTTTAAAGACTTCTTTTTCTCCCTTTAACTTTATAATGCATTCAGGGGAAGGGAACTAAGGCAACTATTTGCAAAGCTGTAAAAATCAGTGTCGAGTCAGATGGGTTGTGGGATCCCAGGGAGCTTCAGTGACGGGCCAGGGCACTGTCTGTGCATGTCAGCAGCAGGCTGAGTCTAGGAGCCGGCTGTGAAGGAGCTTGGAGAGGCTGAAGGGAGGAAGTTCTGACTTCTGACTTTAGTAGGAACAGTGCCCTTCTGGCTAAGGCTGGAATTTTGCCCAGGGAACAGTTAAATAAGAGGTGGGGTGGGAAGTGATCAAATCCAAGAATCAAAGTGGACAAGATGAATTTGGATATGGAGAATGGAGAAATCTGACCTTCCTCCCAATTAGAATGTCAGTGTAGCCAGGACTGTGTGGCAAGACCAAGAGGGGGCTGCAGATGCCTGCTTTAGCTGCTGCTAAGATGCCAGCACATTGGCCCTGCTAATGGGCCCAAATTCAGAAGTGACATGAATAAAACATGGATTCTGAAGTTCTTCAGACCTGGATTAAAATCCTGGCTTAGACACTTGTCACTTACTAGGTCTCATTTTCCTCACCTGTGAGATGTGCATAGGGACACTGCTAGGTTCAGAGACCCTGGGTATAGCTGGCACATGGCAGGCTGTTAGCATATGGCACTTACTGCTGTTACATAAGAACCTGTGTCCACCTCCTGCTGTCAGGCACTTTGCACCACCCAGCTGTTTGGTCACCTTTTCACCTCCCTTCACCTCTGTTCTAGTCTTGGCTCACCCTTCAAATACAACTGGCCCCTTACGTCGGGTGACCTAGAGAGTAGTCCCTGCCACTTGCACAATCCCAATAAGCTCTAGTTAGGAAAATACCCTCATCCAAGTAGTTCCAGAATAACACTGCTGTTTGTTTGGGACTCCCTGACCCATAGCTTAGGAATCATGCATGCGCTGGGGTGACACTAAGAGCAACAAGATGTCCATCGGGAACCACTGCAGTTCCTCCGCCTCCCTTGGCACCGTGCCCTGGGACTGAGTTTGATTGCAGCGCCTTTCCCAGCTGTGACCAGCAGGGGGCGGCTCCTCTCTCTCGTGTCCCTTTCCAGTATCCTGGTAGGGTTCGTTCCCTCCCCAGCCCACTCAGGCCTCCTCCCGGGCTCCGCCTCTCGGGCTCCCTGAGACGCGGCCCCGGCTCCTTCCGCCTTCCTTGGAGGAGGCTTGCAGACCTGCAGGGCGGGGCCTGACTGAGAGCGGGGCGGGATCTCCTTCCGGGCTGGGGAACAGATGCCCTGGCGTCCTTGGCACTGGGTTGGCTGGTCCCTCTCCGTCCTGGCTCCATTCCAAGCACGGCAGGCCCCGGGAGGGGCCCAGGCTGCTCCTTTTTCCAGCCAGGACAGAAAAGCATCAAGGAACTCTCGGTCATGAGACACGCCCGTCAGAGAGGAGGCACATTCCAGGAATGACATATGCCCTGAAATGTCATATGCTCTGAGGAGGTGACACCCCCCAATGGGTGACACAGCCCACAAAGGGGACATGGCCCACAAAGAGGTGACATGGCCCACAGGGGTCACATGCTCCACAGAGGTGACATACTCCACAGAGGTGACCTGGCCCACAAAGGTGACATGGCCCACGGAGGTGACACAAGCCACAGAGGTGACAGACCACAGAGGTGACACAGGCCACAGAAGTGACACACTCCACAGAGGTGACCTGGCCCACAGAGGTGACATGCTCCACAGAGGTGGTATACTTCACAAAGGTGATATGGCCCTCAGAGGTGACACACTCCACAGAGATGATCCGGTGCACAGAGGTGACATACTTCACAGAGGCAACCCGGCCCACACAACAACTGTGTCTCAACCATACTAGACACCTCAGGTATCAGAACCTTTCCATGGCACAGCAGGCCATGGAGCAGGCGCTGCAGTGTTCGCCCTACAAACCCGGCGACTCAGTTCCAAGACCCTGCAGTCCAGAGAGCAGCCCAGAGGCAACGGGCCGAGGCCAGCCCAGCCGTTTTGCCTAAAGGTGGCTGCCAACCCTGGGGCCCTCAGCCTGGGCCTCCTGTGTCTCTGACCTCCTGCCTATAGAAGTCTGTTGCTCTTGCAAGGCCAGTAGGTAGACAGAGACAAGCATCAGTGAGAGGAAGAGTCATTTATGATTTATGAATAATGAACTAATTTAATCCTGGGTTTCTCTTGTGCCTCCCATTTAGTAATTTGTCCCATTTCTTAATGGCTCGAGTTCTTTATCAGGCTGTGACAGAGGCGAGTGGTGAGTCATCACACTGGGGATCAGGAGGGTGACCTAGATATTGGCACTGGGAAAGCAGTCCTGAGAGACGAGCATCAGCTCCACCCTCCACGCCCTCTCCACTGTGGGCAGCTCTGCGTTGGCACAGCTCCTATCTCTGCATCAAAGTGGTAGGAAGGGGTGGCCGTTCAGTGGAGGTGGGTGTGGCTGGGGCTTGTCTGAAGCTGTGGTTCCACAGCAAGCCCCTTGCTTGTGCTTAGATTGGACATCAGGGGAGAAGATGGAGAAGATTGGGGTCTAGCCCCACTACACAGCTGCATTGAGAGGGAGACAAGACTTTGGTGTCAGGCCACTTGGGCTAAAATCCTGGCTGCCACCTCTGTCTTTGTGACCCTGGGTGCATTGCTTTACCGCTCAGAGCCAAGAAAAGATGCTTCCAACAGTGAAGGCTCTCACCTCTATCCTCACCCTGCTGTCTGGTTTCTTGAGCCTGTTATTTCTTTTTCTTTTTATTACACACAAGTATATTGAGGCTTTGGAAGGTTAAACACCTTAATGAAGAGAGCAGGAGAGTGGTCTGTGTACAGAGGAGGGGAGAGTGGAACCTGAGAAGGCCTGGAATCAGGACCCCAGGGTGGACCCTTGAGGGCCAGCTTTGCCTTGCCTCCTCCGTGTCATCTTGCATGGCATCTGGCCCCAAAGTGCCCTCACACAGGAGCAGGCAGGGGGGCAGCAGGGGGCTGGTCAGACAGCAGCAGCCACTGAGAGCACAAGGAAGGACTAAAGCTAGCAGGTAGGTGGGGAGAAGAAGTGTGGGCAGCTGTAGGAGGCATCCGTCATGTATTTGCATAGTTAGCCCACCCTGTTGGCGTTTATCCTGTGAAGCAATGGTTATTGTGCCCACTTTACAGGCAGATACACTTGGGACAGAGGAGTCAAATAATTGCCTAAGCAGCACAGCTGGTGCGGGGTGGAATCTGCCTTCTTCCAGCCTCTTCTCTAAATGCCATCCCACTGCCTCTTGCCAGTCTCAGTTCTGATAGGTGTGGGCGTGTGAGGCCACCTGCTCTGTGATGATGGGTGTCCTCTTCCTCTTCTAGTGCTTGGTGGTCTACAGATCGTTGCCAAGTACATCAGCCCCTCTGATTCTCACAGTATTCCCGGGAGATGAGTATGAACAAGGATTATGAAAGAGTGAGAGTGACAGAGAGAGAAAGAGACAGAGACAGAGAGATAGATTAATATTAAAGTATAATATACAAACAGGTGTGCATATTATAAGTGCACAGGTCTCTGGATATTCATAAAGACTATTATTTAACTTCATTTTACTAAAAGAAAACTTAGAGAGGTTTAATGATGTGATATTCTGAAGTCTGTTTATGTGTCAAGCAATGGAGGCAGTATTCCAGATTACATCTCTTAATGTCCATGATTTGAAATGGATTTTTTAAATATTTAAAGTTTTGATTTTGATTTCTTTTGAGAGCAATATAATTTAATGGAAAATGGCAATGCCTTTATCTTATTAAGTTCATTACCACAAGTGGTTATATGAGAGGGAAATCAGGTGCTTTAAGCCATCCTCTCTTCTGTATTAAAACTTTATTTGGGGAATGAGAGTTCTACTGAAGTGTCTTAAGTAAAATTTGATTAAACTTAAGTAAAATTTGTTTAAAACTTGCAAGATGAACTTCATGGTTAAAGTCTAAAGTTTGCAGATTCAGAAAGACTTGAGGAAGGAACAGTGTACTTGAATCTTTTTTTTTGTAACATTTAATTAGTAGTGCATTGTTTACATCAACACTTTGTGGAATATTTTGGAGACTCAACAAAGCCTTCTTAAGGGTAGCCTGATCCTCGGCTTCCAAGTCTGTTTTTTAGCAGTGAAATGGCTTTCTTGTTCCCACATTTCAAAAAGAGGAAAACATTTCTGTCAGTTAAGCGAAGGGAGAGAGGAAGGTCTCCCAATTGTGGTCGTGGTCAGGGGCGGAGACCTCTCCCCTTAGGATGCTCTACTTTTCTCCCTAGGGGGAGGTGACTGGGAGGGGACTTTTCTTCCAAGGTTTGGGAAACCTGGTAGATTCCTGCCTCTCTGGATGCTTTAATGGGGTCCCTGTGTGAAAGCAGGGGCTGGGGGTGTGTTACAAAGTCCCTTCCAATTCCATGAGAGCAGAATTTAGGGCAATTAGAAATTATCCCACCTGAGTCATCTTTCCCCTTCAAAGTGGTGTCTGAGGACTTTCTCAGTTGACTCTGGAACAGGAGCAGAAAAACCCAATCAATTAGCCAATATCCAGTGACTGAGATGGACTGTCTCTGTCTGGGAATCGCTGGGGAAGCAGAGCCTGGAAAGGAGATTCATCTGGCAGGGGAGGGAAGATGAACGCTAAGGACTGGGAGAGCTGGACCAGTCAAGCTGAATTGGGCCTGACCCCCCAGTCCCACTCATAGTTAGACTCCAGACTCCAGACTCCAGACCCCAGGCAGTCACTTGAGAGGTCCAGCAGCTATGGCATGACAGGCAGTGGCCAGAGGAATTGCTCTCTGCCCCAGCCAGGCGGGAGCTTGCTCTGCCAGCAAAACCTGCAAGTCATCCTGCTGTAGCTGCCGGCCTGCAGAGACCAGCCCTGGTGGCAAGGAGGAGGTGTGAGGAGGAGGGGAGCCTCTGGCAGCTTTTTGTTTCAGGCTAGAACTTTCTAGCAAGGCTTCAGAGCTGTCTGACCCACCTGCTGACTTATTCTCCCCTGCATTCCACTCCCCAAAGGCCACATCCGTCACACGCTGGCTTCCCCAGCCCAG
The DNA here is from genome assembly GCF_028858775.2 of Pan troglodytes. Classification (NCBI taxonomy): domain Eukaryota; kingdom Metazoa; phylum Chordata; class Mammalia; order Primates; family Hominidae; genus Pan; species Pan troglodytes. The sequence goes on from NC_086015.1 coordinate 47,770,168, forward strand.
GCATTCTCTCCTCGTGACATTGAGACTGTGGAATTGTCCCTCCCTCCCTGGATCCCTGAGAACCCAGGAAGCCCACTTTCCCTCAATCACAGGCACATGGAGAGAATGAATTTCGTTTGGTTCATGTAAAGTTGGCTGGGCGATTTTGTTATTTTACTGGAACTAGTTGCCCACCTTTAAAAACTGGGAACTTTCATATATAAGCCCAGACTTCCTGCTTCTCTTGAAAGCCACTCTGGTGACACCGGGCCTGAGTCCCCATGTCATCATGGAGGGGGTGTGCCATCTCTAGTGGCAACAGTTCTCACCTCTTCCATTTCTTGTGCCCCATTTATATGCCTCGCCCTCTTGGCCACAGAGTTAGTGCAAGCTCATCCTGGCACCTACAGAGGTGGAGAGCAGAGTGGGCGGTGTTCTGCCCCTGGACCACCTCCCCAGGGGACTGTGGGACTTCGTCTGCCTCCATAGCATCTGAGCCTGATCACCATCATGGCCCTTCCCATTTGTATTGAAATGATCCACTTTTTCCATGAGGATTATGGCCATTTATGGGCATTGGTTTAAATCTCCTTCCTCTCGCCTGGGGTCAGTTCATCTAATCACTTTTGGAGATGAATTTGGGGAAGTGATTCTCCACCTCCAAGACCCAAGGAAGGCTAAGTGAATCCAATGATTTTATTTCATTTTGAAGATGAAGAAACTGAGTCTCAGAGTGGTGTGTGGCATAGCTGACCTCTGCTAAGGAAGATCCTCCAGTGTGTGGCCTCCCTCTGGGTCACTGTCTACCCCAGGGTGGGCAACAGCATCCTTCAGGCAGGGGCTCTGGTGGGGGAGCCATAGTGGGAGAGTCCCTGGGTTGCCAGTTCCTATAGAAAGGCCCATCACTGGCTGGGCGCGGTAGCTCACGCCTGTAATCCCAGCACTTTGGGAGGCCGAGGAGGGCGGATCACGAAGTCAGGAGATCGAGACAATCCTGGCTAACACGGTGAAACCCCGTCTCTACTAAAAATACAAAAAATTAGCCGGGCGAGGTGGCGGGCACCTCTAGTCCCAGCTACTCGGGAGGCTGAGGCAGGAGAATGGCGTGAACGCCGGGGGCGGAGCCTGCAGTGAGCCGAGATCACGCCACTGCACTCCAGCCTGGGAGACAGCGAGACTCCATCTCAAAAAAAGAAAAAAAAAAGAAAGGCACATCACCCCTAGAGTGTTCTTCTCAGAGGGCCCACGTGGAGGATGCTGCCTGGCAGCCTGAGGGCAACAATCCAGCAGGTGAGCCCATGCCCTGCTCTGCCATCCATGCTGTCCCCTGAAAGGGGGCTCTGTGGAAGAGCCAGGTCCGCTGCAATCACCATCATTTCCAGTTGAGTGCCGTAACTAGGAGCTGTTCCCTCTGCAGGCAGGGGAATGCCAAGTGGGCCAGGAAAGCACAGTCAGTGGAGGAGGTGAAGAACTGTTTGAAAAAACTTCTTTCTCCAGCTTCCTCTTCAGCATATTCAGAAAGCTGCCTTCAGTGCCCTGTGGCTAGAAGGCAGGCTTTATAGCTCTGGGTACGTGTTGGGGTCCTCTTGGCTGGCATAGGTTTATAGCAAGAATTACTGGCCTTTGGAAGGGGTCAGAGAAGGGCTCCTGAGGACTTTAGTCTTGAAGCATGAGTTTGCAAGCCCAGGGGCTGGTGTGTGTCAGGGTGGTGGGGGGTATGTTTTGGTTAGGGGGATAGGTCTTGTCCTCAGGAAGACGAGGCTTGAGCTGTCTCCAAGTGAGCTCCACATGTGCTCTGTGTAGGGTAGAATTCCTGCCTCAGTAGCAGTGGTTGACCAGCTGTCCCAATAACAGGACATTCCATGTATTGGGAAAATTTAAAGGGGTTTTTAGCTCTGCCTCATTATTTTCAAACTGTGGAGCATCAAAAAGCCCAGAACCTCACTGTAAAGTGGGGATAATAACTCTTGCCCTCCCTGTCCTTCCATTTCATTGTGACTTCAAGTGAGAGGGTATTCATGGTGTGAAGATGTTTTGCAAGTTGTCAAGAGCCTTGCCGGGGAATAAGGTACAAGCTGAAAGCCCAACCCCTCCATCTCCATCCTCTGAAGCTTAGCTGGCCTGGTGGGGAGGTGGCCTTCTCTTGGAACTATCTGTCCAGCCCTATTTTCATGTACTCAACAGTGGGAATGTCAGACTTAGAGCTCTCATTAGAGGCAACAGGAAGCCGCCCATCTTCCCAGAGTATTGCATGCGCTGGAAGACTTGGGGGAAATCATGGTTTTTATATTAAAATAAACACTCGTATATGATTATGTGCAATGCAAATGTTCATGAATTTTAATGTTAAAGCAGGAGCAAAGAAATGTGCTTGTGGAGGGATGAGAGATGGAGGCTGCTTCCTGAGAGGACTCAGGGGGCTTCAACATTGTCTTCTGCCATTAAAGGTGTATTAGTGAAACATGTGAGAAACACTCTCATGGTGAGGAGGCACTGTGCTGGCCTCTGCAGGAGGAGAAGCAATGTTGAGGAGAGGGGACTGGCCCTGAGGGAACTCCACAAAGGGCAGCTTCCTTACCAGGCTATATGGGAGCACAGATAAAGGTACCAGAGGAAAGAGAGCTCATGACTGGCTGGAGGGATGGAGGTGATCGAAGGAGACTTCCTGGAGGAGGAGTAGAGATTTCAGGAGCTCACGCACATATACTCAGAAGTGCAAGTCATGCTTCGTGACTGGCAGGAGAATCAGACCCGGGCCCAGGGTATGGAGAGAGGGGATGTGGAAGATGTGGCTGGGACCCCTGATGGGGAATTAGGATGAATACATCAGGTCTTTGGAGTCCTGGAAATCATTTGAGAAGTGAAGTGATTTGGTCAAAGGGTTGCTTTAGGGTGATTAATTTCATGTTGGTGACAATTTCTAGGTTTTGTTTTTTTTTGCATGTATAGTTGTTCAGATAAGATAGTCTTTCAACGTGTTTCTCCTACCAGAAAAGACAAGATCCCCCTGAAAGAAATATTCTTGGGGCCAGGCACAGTGGCTCATGCTTGTAATCCCAGCACTTTGGGAGGCCAAGGTGGGTGGATCATGAGGTCAGGAGATCGAGACCAGCCTGGCCAACATGGTGAAACACCATCTGTATTAAAAATACAAAAATTAGCTGGGTGTGGTGGTGCGTGCCTGTAATCCCAACTACGTGGGAGGCTGAGGCAGGAGAATCACTTGTACCCGGGAGGAAGAGGTTGCAGTGAGCCAAGATTATGCCACTGCACTCCAGCCTGGGCGACAGAGCAAGACTCCATTTCAAAAATAAATAAATAAATAAATAAATATTCTCTTAGCTCAAACTGTAGCCAGTATTTCACAACAATCAGGCTACTCAGATGAGGAGCTGTGGCCCAGAGGGGTCATGGGCCTTGCCTTGTGTAGCCCTGTGAATTAGAGCAGGTATTGAATAACAAGATTCACAGATCACTGGGGCAGATAGGTTCTGGCACGTTCTCCAGAGAGGTGGGCACCATGTACATCACAAAGTATTACCATAAGACATCATGTTTCTCTTCATGCATGAACTCACCACAGTATCCCTCAGCCCACAGATTCCAAAAGCTGAACAGACAGGAAAGGCAATAACCCCTGTCATTACTGCTTTTGGAGTGATTTGACCTCTCAGATCCTCTAGATCAGCAAGACTTCACATTAGATTTCAGGTCTTGCTGAAGAATTCTATCTGCCCCACACCTGAGCACTTGTCTGGTCTTTCCACTCAGAACAGAGTTCAAGGTAGAATCTACAGCCAGCAGGATCCCCAGCAGAGAAGAGCAAGGGCTTCCTAATTAGAGCGATTGTTAAAGACTCCCAGGGGGATACTCCCAGATAAGTTAACAAATTAACAGCAAGGACAGCCTGGAGGTGGTGGGGGCCGAGAGACGTGATTTGAGTTTCTCCCCATTGCTTTTGCAGCCCAAGATTAGACCAGATGGAAGTGCTTGATGTTTTGACCAGCCTTCTTAAACTTCAACAAATATGCAAATCACACGGTGATCTTGATAAAATGCAGATGCAGATTCAGTGGGATGGGATGTGGTCAGGGATTCTATCTTTTGCACAAGCTCCCTGGTAATGCCAGTGCTCCACAAACCAATTTGTGCAGTACAGGTTGGACAACACCATCCCGTGTGTGTTTTCCTAAACGGAAGATGCTACCCTCTGGAGTGGCCTAACCTGAATACCACTGCTTCCAGCCACTCCCTTTTAGACCTCTCCAGTAAAAATTATCTCCAGCCATCCTACAGACATTTATTAGGCACTTACTATATGCTGTACTCAATGCCAGCTCTAGAGATTCAGAAATGACAGAAACAGCTTCTATCTTGTGGGATTTTACAACGGAGTGTATATGGTGAGGGTGGGCAGGTGATGAGTTGGGCAAACAGGCAATCGAGCAGAGAGTGACCAAGGTGGTAATGGGGCACCACAGGGGCCCAGAGGAGGTCACTTCTCAGCCTGAGATTGAGATCAGGAGGTGGGAAAATCAGGAGGCCCTATCAGGAGTGAGTGGCTCAGGCTTGGAGGGAGAGAATGCATTAGTTAGATGGGTAGGATGTAGTGGTGGGAGGAGGGAGGCAGAAAAGCAAGGAAAATAAGATGTTTTCAGGCCTCAAGAAATAAAGAAGCTCCAAGGGTCAGGGAATTACAAGCCACTCAGCTAGAGCCTGTGGTGCTTGGGAGATATGGTGAGCAGGTGGCCCCATGATCCCCTCCTCTTGGTGCTCATACCTTTGAATAATCCCCTCCCCTTGAGTGTGGGCAGGACCTATGACTCACTTCTTTTTTATTTTACTTTTTCTGAGACAGAGTCTCACTCTTGTCACCCAGGCTGGCGTGCAATGGTGCATATTGATTGACTGCAACCTCTGCCTTCCAGGTTCAAGGGATTCTCCTGCCTCAGCCTCCTGAGTAGCTAGGATTGCAGGTGCACACCACCATGCTTGGCTAATTTTTGTATTTTTAGTAGAGACAGGGTTTCACCATGTTGGTCAGACTGGTCTCGAACTCCTGACCTCAAGTGATCTGCCTGCCTCAGCCTTCCAAAGTGCTGGGATTACAGGTGTGAGCCACCATACCCGGCTGACTCATTCTAACTAATGGAAAATGGCAAAGGCACTCAGATGTCACTCTTGTAATCATGTTAGCAAGACTGCCTTACTAGCTGGGTTGCTTTAGAGAGGCTTTGAAGAAGTAAGGGGCTGTGTTGGAAGGCCCATGTCATAGGTAGTTGGGGACCAGCTCAAACCAACAGCCAGAAAGAACCTGGGGCCCTCGTTCCTGCAATTCCAATGAAATAAATTCTGACAACAACCTGGGTGAACTTGGAAGCAGATTCTTTCACAGTTGAGCCTTCAGATGAGAACCTAACTTGGATGACACCTTGACTGAAGCCTTGTGAGATCCTAAACAGAGGACCCATCTAAGCTGTGACCAGATTCCTGATCTACAGATCATGTGAGATAATACGTTTTCTTGTTTTAAGCTATAAATTTTCTGTTAATTTGTTATGCAGGATTGAAAATGAATATAGGAGGTGATATTGGAAGTTGCAGAAGGGCTATGCCACAAAGGGCTGAAGTGAAGTCTTTGGGTTTTACTAGATTTGGCAGGGGAAGGCATTGGAGATTGTGTTATTGGGAGGTAGCATTATCAGATTAATACAGGTGGAGAATGGATTGGAGAGGGGATAGTGGGATTGAGAGGGAGGTGGAAGACTAGCCAGAAGCCTGTGGATGCATCCAGGTTGGAAATGATGCTGTCTTGATGATGTGGTTTGGATATTTGTCCCCTCCAAACCTCACATCAAAATTTTATCCCCAGTGTTTGAGGCAGGGCCTAATAGGAGATGTTTGGGTCATGGGAGCAGATCCCTTATGAATGGCTTGTTGCCCTTTTCATGGTAATGAGTGGATTCCCACTCTATTAGTTCACATGACAGTTAGTTGTTTTAAAGAACCTGGTGCTTCCTTCCTCTCCCCTTCTCTGTCCTCTTCTCTTGCCATGTGACATGCTGGCTCCCTTTCTCCTTCTGCCATGAGTGAAAGATACTGGCTTCATGCTTCTTGTACAGCCTGCAGAACTGTTAGACAAATAAACCTCTTTTCTTTATAAATTACCCAATCACAGGTTGTTCCTTTAGTAACACAAATGGAATAAGACATCAGCCAATAGTAGGGTGGAGGCAAGATCAAACACAAGATACAGGAGGTGAGATTGACAGGGCTTGAGACTACCTTGGCATGTGATCTGGGATACCCAACCAGCCTTTTCTTGGCATAGCTGACTTTTCTCCTGCTATGTGGATAGAAGGGTCCCAGGGCCTTCAGGCTGGTTCTCCAGCCCTGTCTTTTGTCAGCAGGTCCCTGTTGGGTAGAACTGGAACTTACAAAGGGAGGGGCCTGGGATTGGGCATGTGCTGCCTCCTGGCTGGCCCACAGCTCCCTGATAGGGCAAGCCACAGGAAAGTAATAATCTTTGGAGGATGCAACATAAAACTTCCTGTCCCGAATCTCTCCTTCAATGGTCTGCCATGGCTGACCAGCTTAACCATATATCCTGTTTCCTAGCAGCTAGATATGACCATGTGACTAAGGTCTAGTCAATAGGAAATGAAGGGAATTGATTTGCACACACTTTGGGTCATCCCATTTGATGGGAAAGGGAGTGTCTTCTTTCCTCTCTTACCCTTCCTGCTGGCTATACAGGGGAGCCATGTTTGATCATGAGGACAAGGGGAATACCTAGGAATGGCAGAGCAGCAAGACAGAAGGAGCCCAGGCTTTAGTGACTTTGCAGAGCAGAGCCCTCATACAGCTGGGACTTTTATATGAGCAAGATATATACCTCTAGTTCATTGAAGCACCTATCATTTTTGTATCTCTGTTATATACATCCTCACCTATATCCTGGCCAAAACAAAGGTAATGTAATAAGTCATGTCGAAGATGAATATCTCAGTGTGAGCTGTATCTTTTCTCATTCACTTAACAATTATTTTTTCCTGACTTCCTTAGGCCAGGCAATGAGTCAGTTGTGGGAGATAGAATTTAGAACAGACACAGTCCTTCAGGAATAAGGACTATAATATTGGAGTAGAAAGGATATATGACAATCAGGGATGATCGTATATGTGCTTAAGAAAAATCTGGGCAGCTGGGCGCAGTGGCTTACACCTGTAATCCCAGCACTTTGGGAGGCCAAGGTGGGTGGATCACGAGGTCAGTAAATCGAGACCATCCTGGCTAACACGGTGAAACCCCATCTCTACTAAAAATACAAAAAATTAGCTGGGCGTGGTGGCAGGTGCCTGTAGTCCCAGCTACTCAGGATGCTGAGGCAGGAGAGTGGCGTGAGCCCAGGATGCGGAGGTTGCAGTGAGCCAAGATCGCACCACTGTACTCCAGCCTGGGCGACAGAGCGAGACTCTGTCTCAAATAAAAAAAAAAAAAAAAAAAGAAAAATCTGACTCACAATGGACATGCAGTATGAATGAGAGAAAATCCTTCATTCTTTAAGTCATTGAGATTTGTTATTGCAGCATCATTTAGTCTACCCTGACTAAAACAAAGGCCTTTACATGATGTAGATACTAATACGAAGGACTTTACATTCATCTTTTGCATGATTTTCTGTATTTATGCAAATACAGATTTTTTTTTTTTTGTATTTTGTATTTGCATAAATACAGAAATTCATGCACAAGGTGATGGCCAGGATCAAGGAAGCCAAAAAAAAAAAAAAAAAAAAGCTGGAATGAAGTGAAGAGATAATTTAGAAGATGGAATCACCAGGACTTGGGAATGGATCATGTGGCTATAAGGAAGAGAGAGAAGTTGATGGCATTTAGATAGTTTTCTGGGTAGGTGATACCACTCATGGATACAGGTGCCATGGGCACATGCCAAAGTCAGAGACTCAGGGTGATTAAATGTTGATACAGCAGGGAGGGGGAGTGTTAGAGAGAGATTGGCCTAGAAACCACTAGAAACTGGTAACCTGGGGTAGGGGGCAGGTAAGGATTTAGCATTGAGAGCTTTGCTAGAGGGGCTGAAATCTTGAGGACACACCTGCTCCAGGCTTCATACTCTATATTGCATTATTGACCCTGCTGCCAGAGTGACAATGAAAAATCTCAGATCTGGCCACACTAGTCTGCTCAAAGCCTTTCAGTGGCTCCCCATGGCTCTCAGGACATGTTCAAACTCCCTGACACAGTTTACAAGGTTCTGTGGACCTGCCTACCTCTCCAGAATTTCCCATGCTTCTTTGCTGGCATAATCTTTAACTTATTCTCTAAGACATAGCACCTCCCCAAATCTTTCCTCTGCCCAGCCCCCTCCATCAGGGTAGATACCCCTCTAGGGAGTCCCACAGCCTCCCATCCACTGTGTGAGGATCTGTTTACTTGCCCATTGTCCCCCAACAGACTGTGTGTGGCTTTTGCATTGTGAAACTTGAGGCTTGGCTTGGTGCCTGCTCCAGCATTGAAGCAATGAGTGAGTGAAGAAATGAATCTTGAGTGAAGGGCTGCATGAAGCTGGAGACACCTAAAACTGAGGGGAAGGAGACTGTTCACCAAACAATTTTGCTGAGAGCCTGCCTGGAATGTACCAGGATTCTGATGAGATAGAGAGCAAGAAACATCTCCCTGGTGAGGCTCTCCCTACCCTGCTCCAAGCCTTGTGTCCTTGTCTCCCTGCCCTCCAAGACCCTCCTGTTCTCAGTCACTGTTGAGGTTTCTGTAAACTTACTTACAGGAGGGTGGGGAGTTGCAGGGTGGCCAAGACATCACTCCCAGGAGTGCAAAGCTGCCAAGACCCTGGATGAGGACCCAAGGCCCGGGTTCCCCTCTCTCTTCTTCTGCTAAGTCCTTGGGCTTCACAGAACCTCCATGGGCTTTATGATGGAACAGTCTGGGGTTGGACTTGGTTTTTCTGCTCTTGGAGGCAAAGCAGTGACCCTGCCTGGGGACACCTGGACAGTGGCCTCATTCCCTGGAAGGCTGGCTCCTCTGAGGTAGGGTTATGGTTCCTGACTGGGCCTGGGAGGGTGTGACAGCCCTTGCCAAACTCTTGGGGACAATGCTGACTTAGGGCCAGTGACAGGAGGGGGATGTTTCAGTGCAAGGAAGGAGTGCCTGGGCACCCCCAGGGATAAGGAAAGAGTCACCTCCTCACAGTCTGGTGGCAATAGCCTAGCGGGGGAACCATGTGACAGGAACCACATCTGGGGCTGTCTGGGCGTATGGGAGGAGCTCTCATGGCACTCAGTCTGAGGGGCCAGGAAGGAAGATCATTGGGGTTGAAGGGGAGAGGAGTGAAGCATGGACCCTCAGCCTGGAGGCACACAGCAGTCTCTGTCCAGGCCCAGTGTCCATCTGTGACCAGAACCCACCATTACCCACAGGCTGGTGAGGTCAGAGAGGCTCCAACTACAGTAAATGGGGGAAGATGAAAATGGGCAGGAGAGAAGAAGGAAGGCACCTGCAGAGGAAAGGGAGCGGCTCCCTTCTTTCTCCTGGGCCCATCTTAGCTATAGGAGCCTACTTTGTCAAGACTCATCATCGGCTGGATAAGAGAAAAGAGCTGAGTCAAGGAGTGGGAGGGGAGGAGATGAGGGGCACAGAGGAACCACATGCCGCACCATCTGGCCCCCATACCTCTCTTTTCTCTCCCTAGCTTGTGCCATCTCCACTGGGGCCCCTTTGTAGTGAGATCCCCACAGAAGTGCCTTTTCTGCTTTGGGCTCCTAATGCAGCATCTCTCATCCCCTTTCATCCCCACTCAGGGTTGCAGCTAGAAACTGGTGGCTGGGAGCTGGGGCCTTCCTGAGCTGGGCAGAGCATAAGAGCGACAGGGATGTGCCCTGGCACTTTCTACAGCCACCCTTACTCCTGACTCTTGTTACACTTTCCCAGGCTGTCTGCAAGAGTATTCATGACAATTCATCAATAATCATAAGTCAAGCTCTATGCATATCTGTTAATTAACTCATAAATATCTGCTAAGTGCCTGCTGTATTCCCAGCACCCCACAAATGCTTGGATAGACTGATGCACAAAGCAGAGGCAGAGCCTGCTCTCAAGGAGGGAGCTGAGTATGAGATGTGGAAATAGATGCTTAGCAGATATTCACACAAGTAAATACACAGTGACAAATTGAGATAAAATGCCACAAAGGAAAACTAGAGGGTGCTTCAAGAGAGGATGCCAGATGGTCAGTTTCAGCTTGGAGGGATGAGTGACATGGCAGAGATCTCGGAGGATGGGAAATTTGTGCTGAGACCTAGAGGAAGAGGAGGAGCTGACCAAGGGAAGATGGAGGCTGTTAGGGGACAGGGTGCATTGGGTGTGGAGGCCCCAAGATGAAGGAAGCTTGGGGTGGTGTGAGGAACCCCAACAGGCAGGTGTGGCTGGAGGTGGGACCAATTGGATCAGTGAGATGGCAGGTGGGGAAGGAGGCTTGAGAGTATTCAAGTCTGGCTCCACACCCACAGTCTTTACTCCGGCCAGGTTCACACCCAGTGGGCACAGCTGCAAGCTGGCACCAGGTGCACTGGGTGAGAGGTCCCTGTGCCTGTTCTACTGTCCTCCAGAGCAGAACACAGCTAGCCTGACTCCACCTTGAGTGCTGTGTTCTTCTCTGAGGGAACTGGGAAGCAGGGAGCTCTGAGTGCCGGGAACTGCAGGCCATTGTTACATACACACTGTTTTGTGGTTCTATTATCATACCCAGTGATGGTGCCTTGGGAAGGCCAAGGAAGGAGCATGCTAATGAGACTGGGCTTGCTGGTGTGGATTTAGCCCCACCCAGGTTGTCCACCACACCACCTGTACTGAGAGGGAATAAATAAAGAATAACCGTGGAGCTTTCTGGGCCAGCCCGTGCTGAGCTGGGCGAGGCCGTGCACTGACATACCTCCCAGTGCTCCCCTGACCCTGTCCAGGGTGAAGATGATGCTGGAATACAGAAACAGATGAATATAGCATTTGCTTTCCTTGAGATTTTCTGTATCCCCAGCATTCTGCCAAGTGCTTGTGGTGGATTATTACCATCATGGTCCCCAGCAAAGCACACCCACTGTTATCCAGGCCCATGCGCAATCCCTGCCCACATGGGCTGTAGACTTGGTCACGTTACTTGCTTTGACTAACGGGTCATCAGCCAGTGTGATGCAAGCAAAGGCTTGGTAGGCTCTTGTGCATTGAGGCTTTCCCTCCTGGAGCCCAGCAGCTGTGTAAAGGATTCTGAACAAGGCACCTCTGCCAACAGCTTGTCAGACGCCAGACCTGTAAGTCAGGACATTTTGGACCACCCAGGCCCAGTCGAACCTCAGGTGAATAAAGCTTCATGAGCTTCACAGGCAAGACCAACAGAAGAGCCACCCAGCTGAGACCAGCCCAAACTACAGAACTGGAGTAAAAGATGATTGTTTTAAGCAACCAAATTTTCAGGTGGTTTGTTAAACAACAGCAGTTAATTGATGCAGTGCCTAAGAAATATTCATGTTCCCATTTAGTGGGCACAGCAGTCCTGGGAGGAAAGCATTTTTCTGCCTGTTAAGTGGATCCTGATACTGAGGAAATAACTAACCAAGGTCATGGGATGAGTTAGTGGCAACCCAGTCGGGTCTGTCTCTACAGCTTCCACACTGGATCTTTCCATCACTCCGAAGATGAGGTGGCAGAGTCAGTCACTAATTTTCAGCAAATGTGGGGGAAGCAGGTCTGCCTTTATCTTGCATTGCTTGTGTAAACCCCAATGTCAGCTGAGGCTGCGCAGCTTCACTCCCATCCTGGGGACCACCCTTGAAGCCTGGTTCAAGATTTTGAGAAATTCTTGTACTCTGTGCTCCCTGCTCTGTCTCAGTGACTCTTTTGTTACCTTCACCCTTATTTTTATCCATCACAAAGCACAACTCCTTCTTGATTCTATTCCCAAAGCAACCACAAGCACAAGGCGGTTGCTTATAACAGAACCTTTACTAACGATTTGTGGACTGGGAAGAGCCTTGTTAAACACTGCTCTCAATAGCTCCACGTCAGCATCAGGCATCCTGTCTCTAACCAGCGATTTCTCACGGCTGCTTCATCCCACTTCACACTATGAGTGTGTCATCTCCCTTCCAGTCCCACTCTCCGCTCCTCCTCCTGCCCGCACTGAAGTCCTGTCTCTCTCTGTCACTCCCTCCTTATTCCCAAACACAGCTCCAAGCCAATTGACACCAGACCACCCAAGGGCTTTGTGTTAAACCAGAGGCTTCCCTTCCGAGAAGATAGTTGTGGTTTTAAGTAGCAAAATATCTCCCCAACCCATCATACACATTTATGTGCTCAAAGCTCAGAGAAGGCACTTCAGAGGACAAATGTCTCCTTATACTTCATGACTGAAGCCCAGAGCCCAGAGTGACAGGATGACTTGCTATAGTTTTCCAACTGTTGTCAAAGCTAGGGCAGAAAGTCAGAGTCCTCTCCACTGAGCAGACAGAAACATGTGAAAGTGCCCAGGTGTGTGGGGCACCATGGGAGTAACCTGGGGCTCTCTGCCACCCTGCTGGGCATGGGCCCCCAAGGTGAACTGCACAAACATGCTGACCTGTGCTGTTCTCCTCCCCAGCCCCACTCCAGCCCTGTGGTCCCCACGGTAATGCACATGTGCCCAGCCCATAAATATCTTATTTTGTGTTCCTGCCAGCCCCTACTAATAGGGCTAATGCTTCCTGAGGAGCAGCCCAAAGCTGCATTAGTCACAGATGTTTGATTGATTTAAAACAAAGAGCCTGACCACCAACCTCTCTCTATAGTTTCTCTTCCTGCCACTTTGCTTGCAGGGTTATCTCTGAAATGCAATTAAGGGGCTTAAAAGTACATTTTCAGGAAGATGTAGAATTGATGAGGGGAGCTGGCCCCTGTGGGTGCCTCCAGATTACTCCAGTCCAGGGAAGGGAGCTGGACCTGCCTGGAGCTGAGTCCACACCACCGAAGTTTGGAGTCTCCAAGGCAAAATCTGCCCCAAGGGGCCCTGAGAGGGTTGGTAGAAGGAGCTGCCTTCAGTGGAGCTGCTGCCACTTCCTCGGTCCTGTGCTTTTGAAGGTCCAGCACCCTTGGCCTGGGTGAGCCCTCTGGGAGGGAGCTGGGGCTGCAGGCTTGGAGACTGACTGGACCAAGCCTGGTGAGTTTGGGGTTCCTGCTCCCTAAAAGGGTAGAGGGGCCAAGCGCTGTGACACTGGTGGGTACCATCTCGGACTAGAGTCCTTTTCCCCAGAAGTCCCAGTGGTGTCATCCTATAGCAACTGCTCTCCTTGAACATGCTGCTGGGGCCAATGCCATATTTCCCAGGCTCCCATGACTTAAGCTTCCCTCAGCTATGCAGGGTCAGCTCTGAGGGTCCGTCCAAACCAGCAGAGTGAGCTGTGCCTGTGGGAGTGAGAGGATGAGACAACCACAGGGCCAGCTCAGATGTTTTCTGCAAATATTTTGTAAACCTCTGCTGAGTACCAGGTACGTGCAAGGCAGTGTGGAGGTGAAAACATGGAGTAGTGATGTCATAATTGAGTAGGAGCCACAGGCAGCCCCAAACCACAGTGCACGGGAGCAGGGGAGATGCGCTGGGGGTAGAGATGGGGCGGTGGCTCCAGCAGGGGCCAAGAACTGCTGGCCCATTAGAGCTGCTGCAACTCACAGGGAACACCATGGGAAGGAGAAAAAGATATTTAGCAGAATTTCTTTCAAAGAGAGATTTGCACAGCTGGGAGGAATAGTCTGAGATAGTGTGGGTTGGAGAATACTCAAGGGCCAGTGCAGGTAACAACAGAGGACCGCTGAAGGGCGCCTGCTTTGCCAAGTGCTGTGTTGAGTTGGGAGCTGGTGCTGACACACTGGGGCCACCAGTATAGGCTGTCGGCAACCTGCATCCTCAGCCCCTTCCACATCACCCCCCAGTGTTGAACAAACAGTTTGAAAAGGTCAGGTTTTAAGGGACCCCACATTTTTAGCCTGTGTAGGCTGTAATCTTATCCAAATTCCATTCTGGCTGCACAGAGATGGGAACAAGATCACCTTCTGCTGAGGTCCCAGGGAGAGGTTCATTGTGAACATATCGCTGCAGCTGGGTCTGGAAGAATGGGTCAGGGGTTGAGAGATGGAAGTGGAAAGTCTTTCTGATAAAGACATAAAGGAAAAAGTGAAAATTTGTGGAGCGGGTATGGGTAACACTCGATATTTGGTTTGCTGAAGCATGATGGGTGAGTGAGTTAGAAGAGTAGGTGGGAGACAAATGGTGAGGGATTTCAATGTCTTGCTGAGAAGTTTCGGGATCTACTTGGTAGGCAGTGGTGCACCATAGAGGATTCTAGGGCCATGGGAGAGACAGTCAGAAATAGGCTTCTGAAAGATTACCCTGGTTGGAAATGGGGAGAGAATGTAGATATTTTCAGCAGCAGAAGTCAGCAGCTCCTATGGGCTACTGAGGGGAAAACTGATCTTAATTTCTATAGAAAATGTATCAGTGGCACAAGACCCCCCGGCCACCAGGCCTGGTGCTCACCTGCTTCAAACACATCTTTCACCCCTTTATGCCTTTATCCCTCTGGGATCTTCCAGATGATGACTGCCTTCCCAGCCAACCAGCCCTGCTTCTTTGAGGAGTGCATGCTATTCAGCCACCCCTCTCTGCTGTCATCTGCTGAACTTCCAGGCCCTTCCTTCATTCATCCATGACTGGCAACCTGGGTTCCACTCCCTGTCCTGCCCGAAGTTCTATCTTTCTCCTGGGAGATGTCTGTATTCTCATGGATGATCATCCAACTCCCAGGCCTGTCAGCATCTCCACCTTGCCAGTAATGATCTCCTTGGTTCCTTCCAGCCACCTCCTAGCCACACCCTGGAACTCATCCTCACTAAAGCCTCATAATTCTGAAGACATTAAACCTAACCCTCCTCTGAATTTTTTTTTTTTTTTTTTGAGATGGAGTCTCACTTTGTCACCCAGGCTGGAGTGCAGTGGCACGATCCCGGCTCCCTGCAACCTCTGCCTCCCGGGTTCAAGTGATTCTCCTTCCTTGGCCTCCGAGTGGCTAGGATTATAGGTGCATGCCACCATGCCCGGCTAATTTTTGTATTTTTAGTAGAGATGGGGTTTCACCATGTTGGCCAGGCTGGTCTCGAACTCCTGACCTCAAGTGATCCACCAACCTCGGCCTCCCAAAGTGCTGGGATTACAGGCATGAGCCACCACAACCGGCCCCTCCTCTGTATCTTACTCCAGGGCTCAGTGAGCTGGGGCCTACAGGCTGACTGTTTTGTGAGTAAAGTTTTATTGGCACACAGTCTGCCCATGCAGGTACTGTCTACAGCTGCTCTCTTGCTGCAACTGCAGAGCCTAGTAGTTGTGACAGAGACAGTGTGACCCCAAAGCCTAAAACATTCACTGCCTGGCCCTCTGCAGAAAGAGTCTCCAGCCCCTGTCTTACTCCATCAGCTCTCTCCTTTCTTTCTCTCCTCCTTATCCAACACAGGCTCATGATTTCAACACCTCTTTCTGGCATTACCGCCCATGTGGCCCCTCTTGGGGAGCCCACCTGCTCACTTTCTCTTCCCCTGCCTGAGAGCAGCTGGGGGCTGCTGGAGAAATGTACACAACAGGGCAGGTTGATTCCATCACAAACTCTTGATTACCAGCCTCAACAGGACCCTCAACATTCCTAGAAACCCTCCTATTTTCTTGGGGCATCTCACTCTCACACAAATTATTTCAACCTTCTCTAGGAACTTCACATTTCTGACCTACCTCTCCCTGCTTCTTTTCCAGCAGGTGACCTGGCCGACCCCATTACAGACATGTGAAGACATCAGCGAGGACTCACCTCTCTTCCTCTTTTTTTTTCAGACAGAGTCTTGCTCTTGTCGCCCAGGCTAGAGTGCAGAGGTGCAATCTCAGCTCACTGCAACCTCTGCCTCCCAGGTTCAAGCAATTCTCCTGTCTCAACCTCCCAATTAGCTGGGATTACAGATGCATGCCACCACGCCCTGCTAATTTTTATAGTTTTGGTAGAGACAGGGTTTTACCATGTTGGCCAGGCTGGTCTCAAACTCCTGACCTCATGGTCTGCCTGCCTCGGCCTCCCAAAGTGCTGGGATTACAGGCATGAGCCACCGTGCCTGGCCTCACCGCTCTTCTTGATAGCAAACCCAGAAGCTTGCCTGTACTCACCCCTCTGCTCTCTCGCTCTCCACGTGAAAAAACTGAAGAGTTCCTCTGCCTCCAGTTGGCAACCCAATGCCTCCTGCCTCCCTAGGACATTTACCCCATCCTAGCTTAGGTGCCCCTAAAGAAGGCCCTGAGATGTGGACTTGGGTAATCCCTGGAAGTTTAGGGAGAAAGTAGAGGAAGTGAAGCAGGGAAGGGAGAGAAAGAGTAGCCAGTAAAGAGTAGTTGATACATGACCTAAAACTAGGGGCAAGTGGGGCTCAGCGCCCTTTGGGGACCCTCTGGGAGACTGCAGGGAGCACAGCTTTGAAACATCCTGCTTGAGGACAGGGAGGCTGAGGCACTGACCCACCTAATTCCACTCCACACGCTTGAGGGTTGCTTGGGGACATCAACCCCTGCATTTCCAGGCTGCACATTACAGGCAAGCAAGCTCCCCAGGGGCCAGAGGAGGCATTGGGAGAGGCATGAAGACAGACGGATACACCCTGGTGTTTGCCAGAAACTGGCTGCTGCTGCAGGGCTCTCATGAGGGCTGTGGGCGCCCACCTCTCTGTGCATGCCCCTGGAGCCTTTCCCTCATTTGTAAACACTGCCACTGTTCTTCTATTTAAATACGGTTCTCTCCCGCCACACTCTTCTTCCCCACTCTTCCCTCTGTCTCCTCCCTTCACAATCGAACTAATTAGAAATGAGAGCTGTGCTCACTGACCCCATTTTCTCTCTCCTGCTGGTACTTCAGCCCACTTTGGCCTGGCTTCTCCCCTTCATTTAGACATAGGTGCTCTCCTGAGTTTCACGTTGCCCAGTCCAAGGTCCAAGGGACATTTCTCAACTCTCAGTGCGCATGGTACTTCAGTACCATGCAGCGCTTTGACCATCTCCACCTTCCAGACACACTCCCTTGGAGCCCACACCATCACCTACTTCTAGGCTTGCCTTTGGTGTTGTCTTTTCTGACAGCGTGGGGTCTTTTGGGTGGGCACATAGGCCTGCAAAGGAGACCATGTCCTTCTAGGCTTCCTCTCCTTCTAGCACCCATCCAGGACCGCAGCTCGAAGTTCCACCACAAAAAAAAGGGATGACTCACACACTGTTTTGTGAGGCTTAGATCTTTCCAACTACCTATTTGACATTTTCTCTTGGAAATCTCAAAGGCATTTCAGAGGTCAAACTGGACACGTGATTCCCCCAGCCCCCACCCAAACTATAGCAGGACCTTTCCCCATCTTAGTGAACTGCAATTTATCCATCCGGTTGCAAATGTCAGAGACATCCTTGATGTTTTCTTCTGCCTCCTCCAAATGCTGGTGTTGTCCAGTCCATCCCTTGGATTGGATGACTTTACCTTCTAAATGTTTCTTGTGTTGGCTCTGACTCTTCATCACAGGCACATGAGTCCCAGCTGCTCTTCCCTTGCCCAGCTGCTCTTCTCCTTTGCCCTGGGTGCTTGCTACCATCTCTGGACTGGTGAGCTTGTGTCCTGTCTGACTCCCTTCTGGTCCTCTTTGCCATGGTCCTCACATTGCAATCAGGGGGATCTTTTCACAATGGGAAATGAATTATGTCCACCTCTGCTTACAGCCCAGCTTGTCTTCCCACTGTTCCCCTCAACACAAACTTTGAGACCCTGCAGAGCCTGGCCACCATCTGTCATGTCCCACACATTCACCCCTTCCCTCTGAATGCAGTGGTCTGCATTCAGCACCCACCACCAGACCTTTGTCCATGCTGGGTCCTCTGTCTGGAATGTTCCTTCTTCTTGTCCCTTGTTAGTTCTTACTTCACTTTCTGATCAGAACTCAGTCATCACTTCCCGAGGTCGCATTCCCTGAGGTGGACTCCTACGGCATCACAGAGATGATTTTATATTCAATTCATGCTTATCCCTGCAGTGGACTGTGAGCAAGGGGCATGTCCGATTTGGGTCCCTGTTGGACCCTCAGTGTCTAGCACAGTATTTGGCCACTGTGGGCACTAAATCAATATCCACTGAATGAGTGACTCCATAAGACACTGATCTAATCCAGTGGCATTTGGGATAGGGTCAGTTTATTGAGCAGAAAATCAATGGTTCCTAATGACAGGATTGGGGCAGATGTCAGAATCTCCTTGACAGGATTTTCAAAATAGCCCTTGCCAATTGCTTCATCTCTATCCCCAAGATTCCTTCTTGAGGGAACAGGGTGAATTTTTTATTCCTTTCCCTCATGGGGGAAAGAAACTATGTGAACTTTAAAGCCATTTGATTGGCAGTAGAGTCCTTGGAAGACCGAGGCTTTGGCATCACACTGTCCTGGGTTTGAGCCCTAGCTTTGCCTTTTATCAGGCCTCTTTGAGCCTTAGTTTTCCACTGTGTGAATTAGGGATCAGAGCACCTATCCCTTAGGGTTGCTATGAGGAAAATCCTGGGCATCTGATGCTGCCTGATGAACTTTGTGTGGGGTTGCTCCTCTCCTGGACTCAAAGTTAGCAGTTAGAAAGTCACTTCTTTCAACGTCCTTTTTCCAGATTTTCATTCTCTTCATTATTCCTTGAACAAGGATGTTCAAGACCTGGAAAGCTTTATTTCGACTTCCCCCTCTTGTCCTTCCTGGGTCTTACTGTGGTCTGTCTGCCATTCTGCAGGGCCTCCAGAGAAGAAGGTTGAAAAGATGAGGTTGTTCTATCGTCAGAGGTTTTTGCTAACCATACAATTGAGTTTAGTGGAGTGATTCATGGACATGCATTTACAGCTGAAGTTGTAGATCTGTTTTTAGAAATTATTAGCAGGCATTAAACAAAAACAGGCTTAATTAATAATTCACCAGAAAAAAAGATATGGTGCAATGTCCCGCAATAGTAATCTTTAGTGCTGGAATAAGTATTCCATTTATTTGAGTTGTTTTTTTACTTCCTTTCACCATAACAAAGACCCAAATCCTCTGTAAAATGAAAGAGAGGCAGGTCTTACAGAACGTATTTATCAGCTCAGGAAGGTCTGATTCTGCCTCTAGAGTCCCCAGAAATGCAGAACAAATTCTTGGTGCCAATATTCAGAAATAAAGTGGAACCATTAGAGGCAAAAATAGGGCATGGGGTCAGTGTTTCTGATAAAATATAAGCCTCTGCTGTTTAAGCCTCTGCTTTGCTTTAGCTTCAAGGCCTCATAAACTCACAGATGTATCAGTTCCTGTTGGCACCCCACCCACACTCCTAAGGCCCACTCTGAAGGTCCCTGTAGGCAGCACCTCCTTTCTGGCTCTTCCTGCCTGAAGGCTTTCTCGAGCTTCAGAGCAGCCTTGGCACAAAAGTACCAGGAATGTAATGCTCCCTCCCAGTGGCAGCTCTCCACCACCAAGGGGAGGGACTGAGTAGGTGAACCTCACAGCTTCCCTGTTCTTCTACAGGACAGCACTGAGCAGGGTTCTGCACTCACTCAAAAATCTCCACACGGCCTGGAAACAACTTGCTCATTAAGGAACCCTTTTTGGGCTTTCCTCTCTTCTTTCCCTTGCTTTCCCACAAATAAGCTGCTTGCACCCAAGTTCTTATCTCAAGTTTTGCTGGGATGATGGGGAAGTGAGATCGGGAAAGGAGGAAAGCTAACAAAAGTGTGCTAAGGGGCAATTTATATCCAAAGCATGGAAGGCTCCATCCTGCTGGGGACCGTGTGCCATACTGAAGGAAACCTGCCACAGAATTCTCCCCATGCAGGAGCAGGAGGCTGGAGCCTTTATCTACCAACTCCAGTCCCTAACTGATTGAGGCATGACCCCAGGGCATTATGTCTCCCTCCTCCACAACCCCATTGATCTGACCAAGCTCCTTGTGCCAGAAAAAGTCCTGGAGCAGAGGAGAGAGACACAATGCCAGAGGTGGGAAGGTATCAGAATGTGGGAAACAATCTCAAGCAGCTGCTGAGAATTCAGGTGTCTACCCGAATATAGGGAGTGCTTCAGGTGCCCTCCCCTGGTTTAATCAGTGTGGCTATAGAGGTGGGGGCAGGGCATGGGAAGCAGAGTGGAGATGCAATGTAGAATGTGGCCACCTGTGTGTGAGGAACTGTATCCTCTGCAGGGACAGGTGTGGTATAGCTGAACCTGGATCACCAGCCCCAATATAAACTGAAACGTCCAGGACCTGGAACATGAGGCTGAAGTGCAGCAACCAGGGTGAATGCACAGACTGAACACAGAAGATGAGATGGCTTTCAGGGGCCCATGCCTCCCTACACATTTGGAAAGCGGGCAGTCTTTCTCTGGTGACCTCCCCTCTTTCTCAGAAGTCCTCTTGGGCTGTAGCAGCCCCTCCCCAGCCTCTAGTGCCCTCCGCATGGCCCCTGGTTGTCTGGAGTCTTGATTCGCAGAGCAGTGTCCCGTTCCACAGCTGATCTCTCTTTCCGAATAGATGTTTCCCAGCTCTCAAAATTCACTCCCCTTCCCCAGACCTGTCATCCAGAGAAAGGTCACTGGCTGCAGAAGGTGAGCTAGGTCATGAATTCATACTGAATTATGCAAAGCTGGTGACCTCAAAGCTCTCTTGGGAGATATTTGTAGTTTAAAAGGGAAACCTGTGAACCCAAAGGAGACAGGAAAGCTTGCAAACAAGTGTTACAGTTAAACACATAAACACAAACAAATAAAAAAAAACAAAAAGTCCTTTAAAAAGTTGGCTATGGTATGCTTCCCTGCAGCATACCATAGCAAGGAAGACAAGCTCTGAAACAAGGCTCCTGGGGACCAAAGCTTAGTGGCACCCCCTCCCCACAAACCACACATAATACTTAATATTAGCGTGAACCCCAGCAAATTACTTAACTTCTCTATGCCTCAGTTTTCTCATTGCAGGATGAGATAATAAGACACCTCATAGGATTGAGGTGAGGATTAAATAAATTAATCAGCCAAAGGCCTTACAGTTGCACCTGGGACACAGGCAAAGCTCAATAAGTGTCAGCCATTATTACTTCATTACTTTCTGGTTTTTCAAGAGACCAGAAAGAGTGGATCTTCTCTCTGACTTGAGGCTGGATCATAACAGACTTGATGATAAAACAACCCAACAGGCAACATTTCAGGGGAAATCTGTTCCAACCTTGAGGGCTTCTGGGCAGTGAGAATGACTCAAACCTGAGCAATGCTTCTGGGCCTCTGATTTCACGGTGTCTCTGAGTTGCAACAGCAAGCAGGCCTTGGAGATGCCACCTTCACAGACATGGTGGGGAGGGGACCAGCTTCTTCCTGTTTCCCTGTCATGTAGGCAGCTGAAGAGGGACTCAGAGGCCCTCAGTCCAACCCACCCCTCAGATGATGTTCTCAAAGTCTATCCAATGTTCAGATCTGAGATTCAGCAAGAAATTGCCAAATAAAGCTGACCAGAGGGACTCAGGTGTGGCGGGATGCCCAGTGTCTAACCTCATTGGTGTGCACATGTAGATACCTCTCTGTACACATATGATGATGGATAACAGTCTTTGGAAAGTAATCTTGTTGTTCCTTGCTTTTCTCCTCTCCACTCTGCTCCCTGTGCAGCATCCCTGCCCCCATTAACTATCAAGTCATTGGTTTCAGAAGGTCCCCAAGAGGGCGACTGCAGGGCCATGGTGATGGCACATTAATTGTACATTCCAGCCCATTAATCAGCAATTATACTTGAAGTTTCCAAGTATTTCAAAGATGAATTACAATGTAATATACAGTTTTCTTTTTGAGGGGCCTGAGGAAAGGAGAACCCAGTCTCCTGCTCAAAGACAGAAAAGATAATTACCTTGGGATTTTAAGATTTCTGCTTTGTACTTAACTGCTTAGTACTTGCCATGAGTTTATGACTTGGGTTGCAACATGCTCCCTTCTGTACAATGATCAACCGGCCCCAAGTGTGATAATGGGCTGCCCCAGGGTTTCCAGGTTGTCCCAGGGACAGAGCCACCTTCTTGTTCTGAAGGATAGAGCAAAGGGAACTCTACGTGGGTCTCAAGTTCCTGTTTGAGAACAGGAGGAGGAAATTAGTGGCCCTATATGTTCAAATTGTTCCTTATAAAGAATAAAGGTGAAGTCACGGACTTGCAATCCTGTAGTCTCAATAGATTAGTAATTACAAAGTTTTATTCAGATGCTGATGTGTGTGCATCTTCCAGGACAGAGAGGTAAGGGATTATGATAATCCCACCCCAGACTGACCAGGTCTGGTCTCAGAAAGGTGAGAGACAGCTGGAGCAAAGAGAAGTGTCCACAGACAGAAAATGGTTAGTGGTTAAAAGTCTGTTTCGGACTCGAGAGGACATGGCTCATTCTAGGTCAGGTTCCCAGGAACCAGACTCTGAGATGGAGACTGGCACACAACGAATTTATTGGGAGTTAATTAGGATCAACCTCTGTTGAGGGACAAGGGAGAAAAGCAGCAGTCGGTGGAGGAGAAGTCAGGCTGTGTGTGATGCAGCTGCCATGGAGACCTCAGCTGGTCCTACAGCTGAGCCCTGGAGTTGTCTCAGTTGAAGCAAGATGCCCCAAGAATAGGGTATGACATTGGGTGAGGCCTCTTCCTTTGGCCAAGGGCAGTTCCTGGAGAGGGACTCAGCTGTGAGTCAGCAGCTGTGGCAATATCAGCACAGTAATGTGCCCCAGTACGGAAGGGAGATCTGAACAATGCATTATAGCATCCCATAACACATTACAGGTGTTAGGGGCTGAATCGTATCTCCTCCCCACTGCTCCCTGCCAGAAAACAAAACAAAACAAAACAAAACAAAACAAAACAAAACAAAACAAAACAAAACACCCTTATAGGTTAAAGCCCTAACCCACAATGTGACTATATTCAGAGATGAGGCTTTTAGGGAGATAATTAAGGTTAAATGAGATAAAAGTGGATACCTAATCTGATAGAATTAGGATCCTTATAAGAAGAGGAAAAGATGGCAGAGAGTTCTTTCTTTGAGTGAGCCCCAAGGAAAGGCCATGTGAGGACACTAAAAGGGTGGCTGTCTGCAAACCAGGAAGAGAGGTCTCATCAGAAACCAACCCTGACGCCTTGATCTTAGACCTCTAGAACAGTGAGAAAATAAATGTTTAAGCCACCTAGTCTGTAGTATTTTGTTGTGGCAGCCCAAGCAGACTAATACAACAGGTGGATTAATATTCACCGACACCCCAAAGCCCTCCCCATAGCGGGATTACATTCCCACCCTTTTGAAGTCAAGCATGACCATATAATTTGACTTTGTTGATGCAACATGAACAGAAGGGATATGTGTAGACCATGGTTACAAGGCAACATTATTAATTGGAACATTTCATACCTTGACTAGAGGTGAATGCCATGAAGATTCATCTCTTATTTCAGTAAGACAGTTCAAGCCAATTCCAGTCCTGCTGAAGTTAACCTTCACAGCACAATGACCTTGAAG
This sequence comes from Pan troglodytes, assembly GCF_028858775.2. NCBI lineage: Eukaryota > Metazoa > Chordata > Mammalia > Primates > Hominidae > Pan > Pan troglodytes. Next base: position 47,793,791 of record NC_086015.1, read on the forward strand.
TTTATAAAGAAGGGTATATATCCAAGAATAATCTAAAAATAAAAACAATAAGGTTGTACTTGACTTGCGTAACAGTAAAATATGCTACAAAACTCCTGTTGTCAAAAGAGTATGGTGATAGCAGAATAAAGAAGCTAGAAATATATCCCAGCATATACTGGAATTTAATATACAGAACAGGTATTATTTAGATTGGATAAGAAAATGATGCTTTCTCTGATAAATTAGAATGATACAACTGGCTATCCATCAGAAAGGAAATAAAGTTGGACCCTACATTACACCCCATGCAAAAATAAATTTCAGATGTTTTGAAGACTGAAACATAAAACACAAAATAATAAAACTTCCATTCCCAGCCAAGATGAAGTAGATTAATTTCTCCTAAGTCCTCCTTCTTTCAACTAAAAAGCCCTGGACATAACACAACAAATGAGCATAGGAAGACTCTGAAAGGTAGGAAAAACTCAGGCTGCCTAATAATCTCTGTGCTTTGATTCCCTTCTGGTGAGCTTCTGGGTGGAAGTGGAGGTGGTGCTCCAATTCTCCTGCAGGCAGCTGATCTATTCCCCACTTAGAGAAAGTTAGTTGGTAACTCCAATTCCGCTCTGGGACTGAGAGAGGAGCTGATTTTCCATCCTTCACCCAGTAGAGGTAGGCAGTGCTCTAATGCCCCTGCCTGGGCAATGTCAAAAGGGTCCCGTGGTAAGATGATCCGCTGTCCTCATCCAGCAATGCTTGACTTAAAGAGGTGGTACCAGGCAAGGCTTGTTCCCACTATCTTTTATCCTTTCCCCCTGGTGTCAGCAGCCCAAGAGAAAACTGAACCTCCACACCCATCTGGCCTCATGAAGTGGAGTGAGTGGTGGGAGATAGGACTCTGTTCCCCCCATCTCCTCTCCTGGTGCCTGTCAGGCCCAGTGGGGTACCGAACTTACACAGCTACTTAATGGCAATGAGGTGGTATCAGTGGGTACCCCACTTTCACTAAGAAGCTCTAGTGGGGCCAAGGGGCAAGCTGAACCTCTACCTCACCTTTCTGCAATGAGCGAGGATCAGTGCTCTACTTTTGCTGAGGTAATGTCAGTGCAGCCCAAAGAAGGGCTCTGTATGCTACACCTCAATATGTGGACTGCCTGCTAAAAACAGAATTAAATAGGGTCCAGAGTCTCAGAATATCCCAAAGGCCCAGAATACAATAGAAAAATCACTCATAACACCAAGAATCAGGAAAATCTCAACTTGAATGAAAAAAAAATCAACAGACACCAATACTGAGATGAATTAGATGCTGGGATTATCTGGTAAGAATTTTAAAGCAGCCATCATGAAAATACATCAAGTTTTAACAAATTCTCATAAGACAACTTTAAAAATAGGCATTCTCAGTGAAGGAATAGACATTACAAAAAAAGAACCAAAAAGGAATTATAGAACTGAAAAATACAACAAATAAAATTAAAAATAAAATTATAAAAATTCTAGAGGAAATTTTAGGTGAACATATGTTTAACTTTGAAAAGTCTGTTTTAACTAGACAGAAAGCCCAGAAACTTAAAGCTGTTTTGTTAGATTTGTATGGTACCCACAGATAATGTTATAGTTAATGGTGAAATACTGAAAGCATTCTCCCTAAGATCAGGAATTAGACAAGGATGTCTGCTGTCACCACCTCTATTTAACATTATACTGGAGGTGCTAGCTAGGACAATTTGGTAAGGAAAAAATTAAAAGAAATACAGATTAAAAGAAAGAGGTTAAAACTATATATTTTTGCAGAGGATATGATCTTATATATAGAAAATCCTAAAGAGTAAAAAAGTTAGAACAAATAAATGAGTTTTAAAAGGTTGCAAGATACAAGACCAATATACAAAAATCAACTAAATTTCTATACACCAGCAATGAACAATCTGAGAATGGCATTGGGCAAAAAATAATAATAATAATAAAATAAATAAATAAAAAATAAAAAAATCCAATATACACAAGAATTAAAAATAATAAATACAGATGATCCTCCACTTACAATGGGGTTACATCCTGCTAAACCCATTACAAGTTGAAAATATCATAAGTCAAAAATGTGTGGCTGACTGGGAGGTGCCCAGCATTGTGAGAGAAGTACAGTTTCTAGTAAATGCATATTGCTTTCACACCATCGTAAAGTCAAAAAATTTGTGAGTTGAACCATCATAAGCTGAGGACCGTCTGTACTTAGGAATAAATTTAACAAAAAAGTGCAAGCCTTGAATTCTAAAAACTGCAAACGATTGTTGAAAGAAATTAAAGAAAACCTAAATAAATAGAAAGACTTCCCATGTTCATGGATCAGAAGACATATAATGTATTGTTAAGATAATAATACTGCCTGAATTGATGTACAGATTAAATATAATCCTTATCAAAATTCAGGTTGCGCTATGTGCAGAAATTGACAAGCTTATTTTAAAATTCACATGGAAATACAAGGGACCGAAAATAGCTAAAACAATCTTGAAAAAGAACAAAGTTTCTAATTTCAAAACATACTACAGTGTTATAGTAATTAAGACAGTGTAGTACTGTCATAAGAGAGACATATAGATCCATGGAATTGAATTGAGATCCAAGAAATAAAAGTTCTTACATTATGGTCAATTGATTTTCCACACTACTGGCCTTAATCCTCTCCCTTTTCCCCTCATCCCACTACCCTGTTGAGTAAGGAACTGAACCTCCACTCCTAACTGGAATCAGTGAAGCAGAAATGCAAGACAATTACATGGGAAAAGAATAGTCTTTTCAACAAATGTTGCTGGGACAACTGGATATCCATATGCAAAAGAATGAATTTGGACCCCTATCTCAACTCACATAGAAAACTTAACTCAAAATGGATCCTATACCTATATATAAGAGGCAAAACTATAAAACTCTTAGGACAAAACATAAATTAAAACTTCATGACCTTGGATTCAGCAGTGGTTACTTAGATACGACACTAAAAGCACAAGCAACAAAAGAAAAAATAAACGAATTGGCCTACATCAAAACAAAAATGCTTGTGCTTCAAAGGACACCATCAAGACAATTAAAACACAACCCACAGAATGGGAATTTTTTTTTTGCAGATTATATACCTGATAAGCGACCTGTATCCAGATTATATAAAGAACTCTTGCAACTCAACAATAAAAAGACAAATAAGCCAATTTTTAAATGGACAAAGGATCTCTGAATAGACATTTCTCCAAAGAAGACATATAAATGGCCAATAAGCACATGAAAAGATACTCAACATCATTAGTCATTAGGGAAATGCTGATAAAAATCACAATAAGATACCACTTCATACCTGTTAGGATGGGTATAATTAAAAAGGCAGATCATAACAAGTATTGGTGAGGATTTGGAGAAATTGAAACCCTCATACATTAGGAACGTGAAATGGTGCAGCTGCTTTGGAAAAGAGTCTGTCAGTTTCTCAAACGTCAAACACGGAGTTACCCTAGGGCCTAACAATCTCACTCCTAGGTATAAGCCCTAGATAAATAAAAACATAATCACAGAAGATGTACATGAATGTTCATGGCAGTGTTATTCATACTAGCCAAAAAGTAGAAGCAACTGAAGTTGTGCATGAATATTCTTAGCAGAATTACTTGTAACAGCCCAAAAGTGGAAACAAGCCAAGAATGTTTTTTAATTTTTTTTTGTTATATTTTAAGTTCTAGGGTACATGTGCACAACGTGCAGGTTTGTTGCATATGTATACATGTGCCATGTAGGTGTGCTGCACCCATTAACTCTTCATTTACATTAGGTATATCTCCTAATGCTATCCCTACCCTCTCCCCTCAACCCATGACAGGCCCTGGTGTGTGATGTTCCCCATCCTGTGTCCAAGTGTTCTCATTGTTCAACTCCCACCTATGAGTGAGAACATGCGGTGTTTGGTTTTCTGTCCTTGTGATAGTTTGCTCAGAATGATGGTTTCCAGCTTCATCCATGTCCCTACAAAGGATATGAACTCATCATTTTTTATGGCTGCATAGTATTCCATGGTGTATATGTGCCACATTTTCTTAATCCAGTCTATCATTGATGGACATTTGGGTTGGTTCCAAGTCTTTGCTATTGTGAATAGTGCCACAATGAACATACGTGTGCATGTATCTTTATAGCAGCATGATTTATAATCCTTTGGGTACATACCCAGTAATGGGATGGCTGGGTCAAATGGTATTTCTAGTTATAGATCCTTGAGGAATCGCCACACTGTCTTCCACAATGGTTGAACTAGTTGACAGTCCCACCAACAGTGTAAAAGTGTTCCTATTTCTCCACATCCTCTCTAGCACCTGTTGTTTCCTGACTTTTTAATGATCACCATTCTAACTGGTGTGAGATGGCATCTCATTGTGGTTTTGATTTGCATTTCTCTGATGGCCAGTGATGATGAGCATTTTTTCATGTGTCTGTTGGCTGCATAAATGTCTTTTGAGAAGCATCTGTTCATATCCTTCACCCACTTTTTGATGGGGTTATTTGATTTTTTTCTTGTAAATTTGTTTAAGCTCTTTGTAGATTCTGGATATTAGCCCTTTGTCATATGGGTAGATTGCAAAAATTTTCTCCCATGCTGTAGGTTGCCTGTTCACTCTGATGGTAGTTTCTTTTGCTGTGCAGAAGCTCTTTAGTTTAATTAGATCCCATTTCTCAATTTCAGCTTTTGTTGTCATTGCTTTTTGTGTTTTAGACATGAAGTCCTTGTCCATGCCTATGTCCTGAATGGTATTGCCTAGGTTTTCTTCTAGGGTTTTTATGGTTTTAGGTCTAACATTTAAGTCTTTAATCCATCTTGAGTTAATTTTTGTATAAGGTGTAAGGAAGGGATCCAGTTTCAGCTTTCTACATATGGCTAGTCAGTTTTCCCAGCACCATTTATTAAATAGGAAATCCTTTCTCCATTTCTTGTTTTTGTAAGGTTTGTCAAAGATCAGATGGTTGTAGATGTGTGGTATTATTTCTGAGGGCTCTGTTCTGTTCCATTGATCTACATCTCTGTTTTGGTACCAGCACCATGCTGTTTTGGTTACTGTAGCCTTGTAGTATAGTTTGAAGTCAGGGAGCGTGATGCCTCCAGCTTTGTTCTTTTGGCTTAGGATTGTCTTGGCAATGAGAGCTCTTTTGTGGTTCCATATGAACTTTAAAGCAGTTTTTTCCAATTCTGTGAAGAAAGTCATTGGTAGCTTGATGGGGATGGCATTGAATCTATAAACAACCTTGGGCAGCATGGCCATTTTCACGATATTGATTCTTCCTACCCATGAGCATGGAATGTTCTTCCATTTGTTTGTGTCCTCTTTTATTTCATTGAGCAGTGGTTTGTAGTTCTCCTTGAAGAGGTCCTTCACATCCCTTGTAAGCTGGATTCCTGGTATTTTATTCTCTTTGAAGCAGTTGTGAATGGGAGTTCACTCATGTTTTGACTCTCTGTCTGTTATTGGTGTATAGGAATGCCTGTGATTTTTGCACATTGATTTTGTATCCTGAGACTTTGCTGAAGTTGCCTATCAGCTTAAGGAGATTTTGGGCTGAGACGATGGGGTTTTCTAAATATACAATCATGTCATCTGCAAACAGGGACAATTTGACTTCCTCTTTTCCTAATTGAATACCCTTTATTTCTGTCTCCTGCCTGATTGCCCTGGCCAGAACTTCCAACACTATGTTGAATAGGAGTGGTGAGAGAGGGCATCCCTGTCTTTGGCCAGTTTTCAAAGGGAATGCTTCTGGTTTTTGTCTATTCAGTATGATATTGGCTTTGGGTTTGTCATAAATAGCTATTATTTTGAGATATGTCCCATCAATACCCCGTTCATTGAGAGTTTTTAGCTTGAAGGGCTGTTGAATTTTGTCAAAGGCCTTTTCTGCATCTATTGAGATAATCATGTGTTTTTTGTCTTTGGTTCTGTTTATATGCTGGATTACATTTATTGATTTCCGTACAGTGAACCAGCCTTGCATCCCAGGGATGAAGCCAATTTGATCATGGTGGATACGTTTTTTGATGTGCCGCTGGATTTGGTTTGCCAGTGTTTTATTGAGGATTTTCGCATCGATGTTCATCAGGGATATTGGTCTAAAATTCTCTTTTTTTGTTGTGTCTCTGCCAGGCTTTGGTATCAGGATGATGCTGGCCTCATAAAATGAGTTAGGGAGGATTCCCTCTTTTTCTATTGATTGGAATAGTTTCAGAAGGAATGGTACCAGCTCCTCTTTGTACCTCTGGTAGAATTCTGCTGTGAATCTGTCTGGTCCTGGACTTTTTTTGGTTGGTAGGCTATTAATTATTGCCTCAATTTCCGAGGCTGTTATTGGTCTATTCAGGGATTCAGCTTCTTCCTGGTTTAGTGTTGGGAGGGTGCCTGTGTCCAGGAATTTATCAATTTCTTCTAGATTTTCTAGTTTATTTGCATATAGGTGTTTATAGTATTCTCTGATGGTAGTTTGTATTTCTGTGGGATCGGTGGTGATATCCCTTTTATCATTTTTTATTGTGTCTATTTGATTCTTCTCTCTTTTCTTCTTTATTAGTCTTGCTAGTGGTATATCAATTTTGTTGATCTTTTCAAAAAGCAGCTCCTGGATTCATTGATTTTTTGAAGGATTTTTTGTGTCTCTATCTCCTTCAGTTCTGCTCTGATCTTAGTTATTTCTTGCCTTCTGCTAGCTTTTGAATGTGTTTGCTCTTGCTTCTCTAGTTCTTTTAATTGTGATGTTAGGGTGTCAGCTTTAGATCTCTCTTGCTTTCTCTTTTGGGCATTTAGTGCTATAAATTTTCCTCTACACACTGCTTTAAATGTGTCCCAGAGATTCTGGTATGTGTATCTTTGTTCTGATTGGTTTCAAAGAACATCTTTATTTCTGCCTTCATTTCATTATGTACCCAGTAGTCATTCAGGGGCATGTTGTTCAGTTTCCATGTAGTTGAGCAGTGTTCAGTGAGTTTCTTAATCCTGAGTTCTAGTTTGAATGCTCTGTGGTCTGAGAGACAGTTTGTTATAATTTCTGTTCTTTTACACTTGCTGAGGAGTGCTTTACTTCCAACTATGTGGTCAATTTTGGAATAAGTGGTATGTGGTGCTGAGAAGAATTTATGTTCTGTTGATTTGGGGTGAAGAGTTCTGTAGATGTCCATTAGGTCTGCTTGGTACAGAGCTGAGTTCAATTCCTGGATATCCTTGTTAACTTTCTGTCTCATTGATCAATCTAATATTGACAGTGGGGTGTTAAAGTCTCCCATTATTATTGTGTGGGAGTCCAAGTCTCTTTGTAGGTCTCTAAGGACTTGCTTTATGAATCTCAGTGCTCCTATATTGGGTGCATATATATTTAGGATAGTTAGCTCTTCTTGTTGAATTGATCCCTTTACCATTATGAAATGGCCTTCTTTGTTTCTTTTGATCTTTGTTGGTTTAAAGTCTGTTTTATCAGAGACTAGGATTGCAACCCCTGCTTGTTTTTGTTTTCCATTTGCTGGGTAGATCTTCCTCCATCCCTTTATTTTGAGCCTATGTGTGTCTCTGCATGTGAGATGGGTCTCCTCAATACAGCACACTGATGGGTCTTGACTCTCTATCCAATTTGCCAGTCTGTGTCTTATAATTGGGGCATTTAGCCCATTTACATTTAAGGTTGATATTGTTATGTGTGAATTTGATCCTGTCATTATGATGTTAGCTGGTTATTTTGCTCATTACTTGATGCAGTTTCTTCCTAGCATTGATGGTCTTTACAATTTGGCGTGTTTTTGCAGTGGCTGCTACCAGTTGTTCTTTTCCATGTTTAATGCTTCCTTTAGGAGTTCTCATAAGGCAGGTCTGGTGGTGACAAAATCTCTCAGCATTTGCTTGTCTGAAAATGATTTTTTTTCTCCTTCATTTATGAAGCTTAGTTTGACTGGATATGAAATTCTGGGTTGAAAATTCTTTTCTTTAAGAATGTTGAATATTGGCCCCCACTCTCTTCTGGCTTGTAGAGTTTCTGCCGAGAGATCTGCTGTTGGTCTGATGGGCTTCCCTTTGTGGGTAACCTGACCTTTCTCTCTGGCTCCCCTTAACATTTTTTCCTTCATTTCAACTTTGGTGAATCTGACAATTATGTGTCTTGGAGTTGCTCTTCTCGAGGAGTATCTTTGTGGCATTCTCTGTATTTCCTGAATTTGAATGTTGGCCTGCCTCTCTAGGTTGGGGAAGTTCTCCTGTATAATATCCAAGTTTTCCAACTTGGTTATATTCTTCCTGTCACTTTCAGGTACAGCAATCAGATGTAGATTTGGTCTTTTCACATAGTCCCATATGTTTTGGAGGATTTGTTCTTTTCTTTTTACTCTTTTTTCTCTAAACTTCTCTTCTTCCTTCATTTTATTCATTTGATCTTCAATCACTGATACCCTTTCTTCCACTTGATTGAGTCGGCTACTGAAGCTTGTGCATGCATCACATAGTTCTTGTGCCATGGTTTTCAGCTCCATCAGGTCATTTAAGGTCTTCTCTATGCTGTTTATTCTAGTTAGCCATTCATCTAATCTTTTTTCAAGGTTTTTAGCTTCTTTGCAATGGGTTCGAACATCCTTCTTTAGCTTGGAGAAGTTTGTTAGTGCCGATTGTCTGAAGCCTTCTTCTCTCAACTTGTCAAAGTCATTCTCTGTCCAGCTTTGTTCCTCTGCTGGCGAGGAGCTGCATTTCTTTGGAGGAGAAGAGGCACTCTGATTTTTAGAATTTTCAGCTCACATTTCAATACTAACATTGACAACATTAACATTGACAGTACTAACATTAACAACGCATGGAACTTACTCCAAGATAGACCATATGATAGGCCATAAAATGAGCCTCATTAAATTTAAGAAAATTGAAATTATATCAAGCACTCTTTCAGACCACAGTTGAATAAAACTGGAAATCAACTCCAAAAGGGATCTTCAAAACCATGCAAATACATGGAAATTATATAACCTGCTCCTGAATGAGCACTGGGTGAAAAACGAAATCAAGATGGAAACTGAAAAATTCTTAGAACTGAACCACAATAATGACCCAACCTATCAAGACCTCTGGGATACAGCAAAGGCAGTGCTAAGAGGAAAGTTCATAGCCCTAAATGTCTACATCAAAAAGACTGAAAAAGTACAAACTGACATCTAAGGTCACACCTCAAGGAAGTAAACAAACAAGAACAAACCAAACCCAAACCCAAACCCAGCAGAAGAAAGGAAATAACCAAGATCAGAGCAGAACTAAATGAGATTGAAACAAAAAAATACAAAAGATAAATAAAACAGAAAGCTAGTTCTTTGAAAAGATAAATAAAATTGATAGTCCATTGGCAAGATTAACCAAGAAAAGAAGAGAGAAAATCCAAATAACTTCACTAAGAAATGAAACGTAAGATATTACAACTGACACCACTAAAATACAAAAGATCATTCAAGGCTACTGTGAACACCTTTACACACGTAAACTATAAAGCCTAGAGGAGATGGATAAATTCTTGGAAAAACACAATCCTCCTAGCTTAAATCAGGAAGAACTGGATATCCTGAACAGACCAATAACAAACAACCAGATTGAAGTGGTAATTAAAAAATTACCAACAAAAAAAGTCCAGGACCAGATGGATTCACAGCAGAATTCTACCAGACATTCAAAGAAGAATTGGTACCAATCCTTTTGACAGTATTCCACAAGATAGAGAGAGAAGGAACCCTCCCTAATTCATTCTATGAAGCCAGCATCACCCTACTACCAAAACCAGAGAGGACGTAACCAAAAAAGAAAACTACAGACAGCTATCCTTGAACATAGATGCTAAAATCCTTAACAAAATACTTGCTAACCAAATCAAACAACATGTTAAAAAGATAATCCACCATGATCAAGTGGGTTTCATACCAGGGATACAGGGATGGTTTAACATATGCAAGTAAATAAACATGATACACCACATAAGCAGAATTAAAAACAAAAATCACATGATCACTTCAATAGATGCAGAAAAAGCATTCGACAAAATCCAGCATCCCTTTATGATTAATACTCTCAGCAAAATCGGCATATAAGGGACATACCTTAATGTAATAAAAGCCATCTATGACAAACCCACAGCTAACATCATACTGAATGGGGAAAGGTTGAAAGCATTCCCTCTGAGAGCTGGAACAAGACAAGGATGCCCACTCTCACCACTCCTCTTCGACATAGTACTGGAAGTCCTAGCCAGAGCAATCAGAAAAGAGACAAAAATAAAGGGCATCCAAATCGGTAAAGAGGAAGTCAAACTGTTACTGTTCACTGACGATATGATTGTTTACCTTGAAAACCCTACAGACTCCCCAAGAAAGCTCCTATATCTGATAAAATAATTCAGCAAAGTTTCCATATACAAGATTAATGTACACAAATCAGTAGCTCTTCTATACACCAACAACAACCAAGCAGAGAACCAAATCAAGAATTCAACCCCTTTTACAAGAGCTGGGAAAAAAAACCACACACACACAAAAGGAATATACCTAACCAAGGAGTCGAAAGACCTCTACAAGGAAAGCTGCAAAACACTGCTGAAAGAAATCATAGACGACACAAACAAATGGAAACATACCCTATGCTCATGGATAGGTAGAATCAATATTGTGAAAACGCCCATACTGCCAAAAGCAGTCTACAAATTAAATGCAATCCCCATCAAAATACCACCAACATTCTTCACAGAATTAAAAAAAAACAATTCTGAAATTCATATGGAACCAAAAAAGAGCCCACATACCCAAAGTAAGACTAAGCAAAAAGAACAAATTTGGAAGCATCACACTACCTGATTTCAAACTATACTATGAGGCCATAGTGGTACTGGTACAAAAATAGGCATATATACCAGTAGAACAGAATAGAGAACCCAGAAATAAACCCGAATACTTACAGCCAACTGATCTTCGACAAAGCAAACAAAACCATAAAGTAGGGAAAGGACACCCTTTTCAACAAATTGTGTTGGGATAATTGGCTAGCCACATGTAGGAGAATTAAACTGGATCCTCATCTCTCACCTTGTACAAAAATCAACTCAAGATGGATTAAGGACTTAAACCTAAGACCTGAAACTATAAAAATTCTAAAAGATAACATTGGAAAAACCCTTCTAGACATTGGCTTAGGCAAGGATTTCATGACCATGAACCCAAAAGCAAATGCAATAAAAACAAAAATAAATAGCTGGGACCTAATTAAACTAAAGAGGTTTTGCACAGCAAAAGAGTAAACAGACAACCCACAGAGTGGGAGAAAATCCTCACAATCTATACATCTGACAAAGGACTAATAACCAGAATCTACAATGAACTCAAACAAATCAGTAAGAAAAAAATAAACAATCCCATCAAAAAGTGGGCTAAGGGCATGAATAGTCAATTCTCAAAAGAAGATACACAAATGGCCAACAAACGTGAAAAAAATGCTCAACATCACTAATGATCAGGGAAATGCAAATCAAAACCACAATGCAATACCACCTCACTCCTGCAAGAATGACCATAATCAAAAAAATCAAAAAACAGTAGATGCTGGCATATATGTGGTGAACAGGGAACACTTTGACACTGCTGGTGGGAATGTAAACTAGTACAGCCACTATGGAAAACAGTGTGGAGATTCCGTAAAGAACTAAAAGTAGAACTACCATTTGATCCAGCAATCCCACTACTGGGTATCTACCCAGAGGAAAAGAAGTCATTATTCAAAAAAGATACTTACATATGCATGTTTATAGCAGCACAATTCACAATTGCAAAATCGTGGAACCACCCCAAATGCCCATCAATCGACGAGTGGATAAAGAACCTGTGATATATATATATATGATGAATATATATATATGATGAATATATGTATATGATGGAATATATATATGATGGAATATATATTATATATATATGATGGAATATATATTATATATATGATGGAATATATATATATATGATGGAATATATACATATATATGATGGAATACTATGCAGCCATAAAAAGGAATGAATTAACAGCATTTGCAGTGACCTGGATGAGATTGGAGACTATTATTCTAAGTGAAGTAACTCAGGAATGGAAATCCAAACATCATATGTTCTCACTGATATGAGGACACAAAGGCGTAAGAATGATGCAGTGGACTTTGGGGACTTGAGAGGAAGAGCAGGGGTGGGCAAGGGACAGAAGACTACAAATATGGTGCAGTGTATACTGCTCAGGTGATGGGTGCACCAAAATCTCACAAATCACCACTAAAGAACTTACTTATGTAACCAAATACTACCTGTACCCCAATAACTTATGGAAAAATTAAAATTAAAATTAAAATTAAAAAATAAAACCACAAAAAATTAAAAAAAAAGAATTGTGACAGTTGTTTTGAAAAGCAATTTTGGAAATATTTATTAAAATTTAAAATGTACATACTATTTGATGCACATTATCTTTCTGAGGACTCTATCCCATAAAAATACAAGCAGCAGTTTGTATAAAGACATTTATATATTTCAAAATTTACATACAACAGCTGGGCGCAGTGACTCACACCTGTAATCCCAGCACTTTGGGAGGCCGAGGTGGGTGGACCACTTGAGGTCAGGAGTTCAAAACCAGTTTGGCTACCACGGTGGGTGAAATCCCGTCTCTACTAAAAGTACAAAAATTAGTCAGCCTTGGTGGTGGGTGCATGTAATCCCAGCTACTCAGGAGGCTGACGCAGGAGAATTGCTTGAACCCAGGAGGCAGAGGTTGCGGTGAGCCAAGATCGCGCCACTGCACTCCAGCCTGGGCAACAGAGCAAGACTCCATCTCAAAAAAAAAAAAAAATTTACATACAACAAAAAAGGGGAAATTAATCAATGCCCAATAATAGGGAAGTGGTATTTCCTAGTTTTGTATTATTTGAATAATACAGCTGTATTATAGAATAATGCACAATCTTACAACGAATGGCATATATTTATTTGAGAAATTTCCATGGTGTGTTGTTAGGTAATAAAGCAAAATGTAAAAATGTTACATGTGGAAACATTTTTGTAAAACCAATTATGATGCCCAAGTCCTCTTCTTGTAGGGCCACTGTTTTACAAGATGAATATAAAGACGTGGAGTTTGTGGGTCATCCTTTCTGGTCTTTACAATGACTGATGATGCCAGACTGCCTCTCCTGACTCTCGGGGATGCTGCACACCTTCAGTTGGGTGGATTGGCTCCCCTGGTTACTTTTACTACAAGATGGTAATTTGTATCCTTGGCCCATTTGGCCGCAAGGTTGCTTGCCTGTGGTTTTTAACTCATGTTGTTTTGGGGGACAGAACCTCATATCAGGCAGAGAGAGGTCTTGAAAGGGTATTGGTCCATTGCCCCAATCATATAGCCATCAGTCCTTCATGCCAGAGGCTCTGCTGTTGTTGGAGCTGATGCTGTCTAGGTGCCTCCTCATGACATTAAGGGCCCTCTGCAGCCCAGCCTTGGCTCACTTTTCCAGCTTTCTCGCATCTCTTCTTTCCACCTCCATGCTTCAGCTAATGGAACCAGGCCATTGGCCCAGTGTTTGGCACCCATGCTTTTACTCAAGAAGCTGTTTCCTCCACCTGGAATGCCTGCCCATCCCTTCCCATTCCTACCTGTCCAAATATGACCTAATTGATGACAGGACTCACTTCCTGCCTTTTATGACAGCACATGGCTTCTTGCCCCTGCCAGACTGACAGGCATTTGGGGAGAAATAAACACAAACCTGTATCCTCTTCTCAAGTTTTTCACAGGGGGCTTTGCTCAGAGTGGGAATTTGAAAAGTATTTGGCATGTCTCCCCTGTTGTCTGGGACAGGGGTGGTCAGGAGCCCCTCAGCTCTAGGACCAGAGGAGGGAGGTGAATAATCCCATCATCCAGTAGTGAGGAGGTGGCGGAATTTAGCAGTGAGAGCTGCTCAATGGACAGCTCTTACCTTAGGCTGAGAACTGCTGCAAGACAGCAGTGAGGGGACAGGATAGAAGGGCATGGGAAGACAGGCAGGCTGAACTTGGGGGTCTGAGCTTGTGGGCTGGACTAGGCATGCTGGATTTCATCCTGGAATGAGATTTAGTCTAGCTTATCCCCTAGAGTGCTGAGAGCTTGGGCCCCTGGTAAAGCCACTGCTCACCTCCAGCTTTAGGCTTAGGATTAGTCAAGATGATTAAATGAGTAGCCAAGTGTTTTTGTAAGGAACACATGCTTTTCAACAGAAGAGAATATAAAGATCAACTGTTGTAGACTTTCCTCTCTTCAGTGCATGGCTAGCAGGTCTCCTTCTCCTGGAAGTCACTGCAGAAGGCCTTTGTCCTCTGCTTGAGGCTGTGGTGGGACTTTTGCTTTTACTGAGCATGGTATCAAGTGCCCACAGTTTGTTTATCCCTTACCACAATCCAATGAAGTCAGGGATTACCCCAGTTCTCAGATGAGAAAATTGAGTCTCACTCAACATTGGACTATGTGTAATCTTCAGACTCAGAGGACCAGAGGAATCTGTAGAGGAGTGAGAGGTCGCATGTTCATGCTGTTCATCCTAGAAACTGTAGGAATGATCAAAGTTCCTTTCATTGGCCTCTTTTCTACCAGCAACCTTACAGAAATTGTGTTGACTCTCATTACCATCTGCCATTATGCATTTGATTAAAAAACACAACAACACTTCACAACACAATCCCTTAGGGTTCTGGGAATTTACAAAAGCATGAATTAATTTAATTTTGCTGAAGTAACGACATTGTTAAAATAGATCAAATGTCCATATAAGATAATGGGTACTTTTGCATGAACTCGACCATCAGCTTCCTAATTATCTGGTTGGATATACAACAATGTATTTGTCTCAATCCCTGTGATTGGACACTTAGGTTCCACTATTTATTTTATTATTTTAAACACCTCAATAGTGAACATCTTTGTGCATATGACCTTTTGAAGTATTTCAGAAAATTTCCTTAGAAGAAATTCCCAGAGGTGGATTTAATGGGTCAAAGCATCTTGGTTGATATTGCAAAACTGCTTTTCAAAAAGGTTTCATGATGTCTGTGGCCACCAGATGTGACTTCCAGGCAATTTTCTGGGAGAAACCCTCCATAATCAGTCAAGCATATCTGCCAAGGGGGATCTTACTGCTGCAGTGAAGTGGGGCATGGAAAAGGGTGTTCTGGAAGGACTCCCTTTCCTTCCTACGGTGGCAGGAATGGGCCCTGTTGCCTTGAACTGCTTGTATGATGCCTGGAAAAGCCTGATTAGGATGGCCATCCCTGGTGAGATGCTTCAAGGGGATTCAGGTGGAGAGGAGGCATTTGGAATAGGTGACCTCTGAGGCTCCTTCCAACTTTGGAATCCTGATTTGAGGATCAAACAAGATTTATAATAGCCTGGTCAAAAGAATGTGACTGCCCAACTTTTAAAAGTAGGTTATGTAAATAAATTATCAAAATCATGGTTCCATTATAAGCCCTGCAATAACTCAGGATTTCTTTCCCAAGTGTTCTGGGGCCACCGCAGTGGACGTTAATATATTTCTCCAAGGTTCAGTCCCATTCTGCTTCTCCCTCCATGTTAATGATCTGTAGCCTTCTTCGTTGGCAGGATGTGGAGCCCTGGCATTGGCAGGGCAACCCCTTTCAATGTCACTCAGTCCACACACTCCAGCAGCTGGCATGGGAGCTGGTAGACAGTCTACACACTAAGATGGAATAAATGGGGCAATCCCTTCTTAAGAAGAGTGCATCCCAGCTGCCTCAGTCAGGAAGGAAGCCTTTCTCTCTTCCTCAATCCTTCACTCTTCCCACTATCAGGACATGGCCCCTCTATTTATGATCTTGGAGTCATCTCCTTTGTACTTCCTCCTTCAGAATCTATCCGTCACCAAGCCGCGTCTGCTCTACCTCAAACTAAACACCAGTCCAACCATGCTTTCCTTCTCCACCTTGGGCAAAGCCACTATCACTTCTTGCCTGGAGGGCCAGAGCCACCCTCTAATTTGTCTCCCCACCTCTTCTCTATCTCCTCACCAACCCAATATGCACTCCGAGGCCTGAGAGGGCTTTTTGAAAGGCAAATCAACTCATGGCACTCCCCTGCCAAACCCCACCATAAAGAATCCTAATTTCAAACTAACGTTGGAACTGGAAGATAAATCAACTCTATTCAAAATCATGACTCATTTTGCCTTGACAGCACTCATTCTGGACTAATAAGATTTCTTCTTACTCCCCCCTCCCTGCCACTCTCCCTTTCTTCCTGGCTTCTCTGTCTTTTCTTCCCTTCTCTCCTTTCCTCTCTTCTTTTTCTTCCTTTCCCTCTCATTCATCCACCACATTCATTCCTTCTTTCATTCACTCATTCAATCATTCTGTTTTGTTTTCAACCCTGAATGTCATCCTTCATTTCCTGTCCTGAGATCTGGACTAGAACAAGACAGGAAATGTAAGGAAGACCCTAAATTTATTCTTCACAATGGATTTGACTCTCCCAATAGCTGCAGTGAATAGGTTCCTTGCCATCCTGTTCAGACCCTCTGCCTTATTGGGGAGTCAGCCCTGTTTCATAGTCAGGGCCCACCTGGAGAATTGAGATCCTGGAACCAGACAACAAGACCCCAGCCTCTTAAGGCAGCCCTTGGCAGTTGCATCAAAGTGGAGGATCAGACCGATTAAATCGATCAAGTGTGAAGTGCCGTTACTTGCTCTGAGGCTCCATTTAGCACCACAGTACTGGGTTTCAGCAAAGAGAAAATCTGGAATCGATACTGCTATCATTTCACAAAATTACAGTATTGTGTACTGAAAATGAGCCATAAATCAACTTCAGGCTTCACTTGCCAAAGCAAACAGCTTTCCTGTGAGAATGACAACACCTTGGAATCAGAGGGTCCAGGCCTTCCCCATGGTTATTTTCCCACCTGGGAATGCAGATGATCTGGAGAGAGGATTCCCCATTGCACCACAAGGAGCAGGGTTCATCAGTAGGCTTGGATGCCTTGGAAGAGCAGCCTGACTGAAATGCAACAAACCTCCTGAATCTCCCAAGCCCAGCCAAGCAGAAACTGTTGCAGACGAAATTGGGAGAGTCTGGCCTCTGAGGTCACCCCAGCCCATTCACATGCCCTAATTTCCTTCTTTCAAGTTTGGCCTTTCTTGGCAAGCTGAAACTTTCTCACCTGTAGATTTCAGCCCCAGCAGTTGGCTGGGAGATTGGTAGAGGGAATACTTTGTTGTCTGGGAGGCTCCCAGCTATGGAACTCCTGACCCTGCACCACACAGAGTTGCCTGAAAGCCTTCCTCTCTTCTCTTTTGCTTCCTGTCTGACATGTGTTTACAAAAGGCCAGTGTTCTGGGCACTTCTCTCCTGGCTACACTTGGCACACCACCTTTCCTTCATGGAAATTGTGGGCATGAGGGTCAGAGGTTATCAGACACACCAGTCCAAGTACCTTGAAATGAACCAGGCTGCCCTGCCTAGGGATGTCCTGACCCAATATCCACTGTATGTGTCTTGGGCCACCTTTTTGCTGCCCCACAAAATTGTAATTGCTGAAGGGCACGGACGATGCCCTCTACATTTTATTCTCTTTCCTAGTCCGTAGTGCAAAATGCCAAAATACGTAACTACTAAGATTGAGAACTAAATATATTCCATCATTTTCTGATTGCCACAATAAAATGGGAAAATAAATCCAGGTTATATAATTCTGATTATCTGGGTTTTTATCTGCAGCTAAATTCTCAATGGAATTTATTTTGAAGGGTACTTACATAAGGGACATTGGAAAGTATAAAGAAAAAAATCTTCAACATGGTTTTTATGAAAGATTAAGATATACTATTGATAAGCTATACCACTTACCCTAGATGAGCTTATTTCTTCATCAATAAGTAGGAACAGTAATAAAAACAAACTTACTGACAGGGTTGGGGTATCATAGTATTTTGTGAACATAGAGGAGTATCATGTTAAGATGGCAGAGTGCCATGTGGACACCATAATCATCTCTATGTGGACTTGCTCAGAATCACACGTATAGCGAGCTCCAGCTGGGACGAAGCTCCTTCAGGTTGCTTCCCAAGGTCCTCATGTTCTTTTCCACCACCTTGTGCAGTCTACAGGGATCACTCCTGGCCTGCCTCCTGTTGGGGCTTGTCTGCCTTGTGGAGGTCTACCCGAATTTTTCAGGCACCTCCTACAGACTTCTCTTTTACTTTAACCATGGGGCACATGGGCTTCTGTTTGAAGAAAGATAATTATGGGCTCATCATTGGGGAGGACTTTTCCAAGACGAATCTCACAGTGATCATGAGAGAGAATTTTCAAGACCTGAAGAAAGGCATGAATACCCAGGATCAGAAGTCACACTGACTTAGATGCAGGATTAAAAAAAAAAAAAATTCTGCCTGAATACGTTAGAGCGAAACTGCAGAATAAACAATAAAGCAAAAAGCTATCCGAGAGACAAGACAACCTTCCAAAACAACAAGAATTAGATCTACATCTAGTTTCATTTTTACAGTTGGATTTCCTACCATGAACAATCGGATTGCTAGAAGACACAGTCAACATACACATACAGTCAAGACTGAATATTAGGAAGCCTTCTTCTTACATCTGTTAAGAAATCCCCAGTGGAGTGCATAAAGGGGCAATTTCTTGCTTCTCTGTCATTGCCAAAGGTGTTGTCCTTTGCTGGTGGATATTTTAAGGCAGGCCTGTGAATGCTTCTTAAGTGATCCTCGGAGAGCTTCTCTCAATTGGTGAAAAAGTAAAATGTCCGCTGTTGGTGAAGATGTGGGAAAATGAGCTGTCTCACTGGTGGTGGGAGTGTAATATGAACAGCCTTTTGGAGGCATTTTGGCTCCTAACCTCTGCACCCAAAGTTCTACTTCCTGGTACCCACCCTACACACACACTCATGAGCACAAAGCTGTCTGCACGGTACAAGGAAAGTCACTGCAACTTTCTTTGTAATTGCAACGGATTGTAATAGCAAAATATCTATTTTCTAGTAATGGCAAAAAATGACTATTAGCTAATAGGGAACTCAAACTCATCAGATAATGTTATAAAACCTCAATACAACAGGATGCTCTGCAGCTGCTAACATAAATGAAGTAGATCTATAGATGCTAACATGGAAAGACATCCATAATATACTGTTCTGTGAAAAAAAGGGAGTTGAAGATCAGGATATGCAGAGTGACCCTATTTCAAAAGTGTATATGCATATGCATATGCATATGTATATGTGGGGGGTGTGTGTGTGTCTACTTAGAAATTCAAGAAGCCAATAAAACACACCAAACTATGGTTACCTCAAGGTCATAAGTCTCGGATGTAGGACCTGCTTTCAATTTTTACTTTATATACTTCTGCACTACTTGCTTTATTTAGTAATTTTAAAAAGCCAATAAAGGGACAACTAGCAAACCTCAACCAGCAAACTTCTCCCTGTGTGTTTGTTCTACTTATTAACATCTTTGGTCTTCAGGTGTCTCATCTACATTTGGGCCAAACAAGAATGGTCATATTCAAATGTTTCTTAGTCTCTTTTTTCCAATAGAAATTTTTATTCCTGATTAAATGTTATGTGAAACCCCAACGTATAAGACAGATAAAAGTAGGACTGCTGTATCAGTCAATGGCTAGTCTAGAAAATAGGAACCACTCCAGGAATTTCAAACAAAGGGAGTTTAACACAAGCAACAAGGGCAAGTGTCAACCCAGAGATTAACCTAACAGGAAGCTGGTGCCATCAGTGGGTCACCCAGGGGAAGCCAGAACCACAGTGAGCTGGAGCCACAAAGTAGATGCAGCCTCCCCTGGAGATGCCACTGAGGCAGAGAGGAGGTGAAAATGAGAAGTGGTGATGCAAGACAGAGCAGGGCCAGGGTGGGGAAGGCTGTGAGAGCAAACAGGCATGTGGCCAATGCAGATGCTCTCCTGGCTGTGTCCTCTCATCCCATGCAGCATGTCTTGGAGCACAATTTCACAGCACTGGAAGATATGCATGATACCTATCGTTCCACGGCTTACTTGCCCCTTTTGAGAATGGAACAGCATCACAATGATGCTTAGTGGTGCTTGTCCTTGTTCCAAACCAAATCTAAAGGCCATTGGAAAGTAGAAAAACTGTTTCTAAAAAGTATATGCTTCTTTCACTTTTACTTATGTGCCCCTCTGTCTTTTCTCTTTCCATTCCAGTTAGTACATCCTTCTTACCTTGAGTGCTCAGAGCTCCTCCTTCCAGTGCCCCGCCAACACGAGACCACCCAAGCAGCAGCCTTACATGCTGAAAGTATCTCTTTCTTCAACCTCCTCCACTCCACAATGCATTAAAATTCCATTTTCTAAGCAAGAGGTCTCCTCTGGCAATATGGAGCAGAGAGAGCCTGGCGTGGGCATTGAGACCCCTGAGACCCCTAAACGAGCTGGTTCTGCCACTCTGCACCTGTGTGCTGCAGCTGACCTGGGACCTGTCCTTCAATGCTGGCATGACTCTGTCCCACCTGTATGTCTGTCCATACTCTTGCCAGTGCATTGTCATCTCCACTCTTGGGCCTTGGCTCACAGAGTCCCTGGTAAGGGGATATTTGAGGAGATATGACCCAGTGGCTCTGAGGACCCATGATTAAGTCAGCTTCTCTGTGTGTCATGCTCTGACTTCATGCACCAACAAACTCACTCTTATGAGTCAACCTCCACCTTGTGCTTCCAGGAACTGAGGAGGTAGAAACAATTACTGAGCCCTGGTGTTGTCCCCTTGGGGCCAGTTTTTACTTGTCACTCTGTCTTGTGCCTTGTGCTGTGACTTTTCTCTTCTTCCCTCCTCCAAGACTGCAGAATGTCCTCAAATGGCTCTCAAGTCCCGAAAATGGAAAGATGCATATCTGGAACACCAGGTTAGTGCTGCTTAACGACATTAATGCTACACAAGAGTTTCTGTGCATTTCCACTCTGAAAGTTGGCCACACTGAGCCACTCAAAGTCCCCTGAACACAGACAAAATCTCTTTGTCTATGACTTTGTGAGTCTGGTTCCTTCCACTCCCTATCCTTCCTTCCAGCCTCCACTTATATCTACCAGCCCATAAATCCACCACTGTATAGTCAGAATCATATTTGTTGAAGGGATAGATGAATAATACCACAACTACTGGCCCTGCCCCTCTCCTTCCCTTTTATACAAGCTGAAACATACTTTTTAACTTTTAAGTTCAGGGGTACAAGTGCAGGTTTGTTATATAGGTAAACTTGTGCCATGGGGATTTGTTGTACAGATGATTTCATCACCCAGGTATTAAGCCTAGTACTCATTAGTTATTTTTCCTTATCCTCTCCCTACTCCCACCCTGAATCCTCTGTTAGGTTAGACCCCAGTGTCTGTTGTTCTTCTCTATGTATTCATGTGTTCTCATCATTTGGCACCCACCTATAAGTGAGATACATGAGGTATTTGGTTTTCTGTCACTGCGTTAGTTTGCTAAGGACAATGGACTCCAGCTCCATCCATGTTTCTGCAAATGACATGATCTTGTTCTTTTTTTATGACTGTGTAGTATTCCATGGTGTACAGGTACCATATTTTCTTTATCCAATCTGCCATTGATGGGCATTTAGGTTGATTCTATGTTTTTGCTATTCTGAATAGTGCTGCAATGAACATACGTGTGCATGTGTCTTTATGGTAGAATGATTTATATTCCTTTGGGTATATACCCAGTAATGGGTTACAGGGTTGAATGGTCACTCTATTTTTAGTTCTTTGAGGAATTGCCACACTGCTTTCCACAATGGTTGAACTAATTTACACTCCCACCAATGGTGAATAAGCATTCCCTTTTCTCTGCAACCTTGCCAAAATTTTTAATTTTTTTTTGACTTTTTATAATAGCTATTCTGACTGGTGTGAGATGGTATCTCATTGTGGTTTTGGTTTGCATTTCTCTAATGATCCATGATGTTGAGCTTTTTTGCATATGCTTGTTGGCTGTATGTATGTCTTCTTTTGAAAAGTGTCTGTTCATGTCCTTTGGCCACTTTTTAATGGGGTTGCTTTTTTCCTGTAAATTTAAGTTCCTTATAGATGCTGGATATTAAAACTTTGTCAGAGGCATAGTTTGGAAAAATTCTCTCCCATTCTGTAGGTTGTCTGTTTACTCTGCTGATAGTTTCTTTTGCTGTGAAGAAGCTCTTTAGTTTAATTAGATCCCATTTGTCAATTTTTGCTTTTGTTGCAATTGCTTTTGGCGTCTTTGTCATGAAATCTTTGCCCATTCCTAGGTCCAGAATGGTATTGCCTAGGTTGTCTTCCAGGGTTTCTATAGTTTTGGGTTTTACATTTAAGTCTTTAATCTGTGTTCAGTTGATTTTTGTATATGGTGTAAGGAATGGGTCTAGTTTTAATCTTCTGCATGTGGCTAGCCAGTTATCTTAGCACCATTTATTGAATAGGGAGTCCTTTCCTCATTGATTGTTTTTGTCAGCTTTGCCAGAGATCAGATGGTTGTAGGTGTGAGGCCTTACTTGTGGGCTCTCTATTCTGTTCCATTAGTCTATGTGTCTGTTTTTGTACCAGTACTATGCAGTTTTGGTATAGCCCTTTAGCATAGTTTGAAGTTGGGTAGCATGATGTCTCCAGCTTTGTTACTTTTGCTTAGGGTTGCCTTGGCTATTTGGGCTCTTTTTTGGTTCTATATGAATTTTAAGATAGCTTATTCTAGTTCTGTGAAGAATGTCATTGGTAGTTTGATAGGAATAGCAATTGAATCTATAAATTGCTTTAGACAGTAAGGCCATTTTAATGATATTGCTTCTTCCTATCCATGAGCATGGAATGTTTTTTCCATTTGTTGGTGTCATCTCTGATTCCTGTGAGCAGTGTTTTGTAATTCTTTCTCATTGTAGATAGCGTTTGTCTCCCTGGTTAGCTATATTCTTAGGTATTTTATTCTTTTTGTGGCAATTGTGAATGGAATTGCCTTCCTCTAGGCTTGACTGTTGGTGTATGGGAATGCTAGCAATTTTTTTTATGTTGATTTTGTATCCTGAGACTTGCTGAGCTTGTTTATCAAAAGCTGAAACTTCCTTAAGGCAAGTGACAAGGGTAAAAGTTTAGGGAACATCAAAGCTTTGGATCCAACTTTCTGTGGCCTCTTTGTCATCTCTGCCTGGGTTGGAAAATGAGGTCTGAAGAAGAGTTGGAATTGAACGCTTATCTTGTCCAGGCTCTAGGAAATCTCCAACATTTTTTAGTCTTGTCTTATTTCAGTTACTGCCATTTCATTTGCTGCCTGTCTAGACAATCAGTTCTTTCCACCAGGGGATCCTTTAGATTACAAGAACTGGAGCTCATACCTACAGGGATTTAAAGATACAGATATTGGACAGGCCACATAAAAAGAGAAAACGGAGTGTTCAGCCCTGTGGAAATTTGTAGGTGTCATTTACCCAGGATCTCTCTCATTTCTCCCCTTCTTGCCAAAGATAGTGCCCCCTATTCTGGTTTTCTACCCCACAGATTCCCCTGGTCTTGACCCACTCCCCATTGCTGATCCATGATGTGGCCCATGTAGGAAGCCCCAGGGATGCTTGGTGGCCTGTGTTTCTTTCCTTCCTTTGGTTTCCCAGGCCATCTGGGAATGTGCCGGCAGAGCAGCAACACAAAGGTCATGGAATTAGATATCTTCCAAGCACCCCCACCCCTGAGTGTAGCTGTAGGAAAGCCATGGGAAGCGGGCC
Organism: Pan troglodytes; assembly: GCF_028858775.2. NCBI lineage: Eukaryota > Metazoa > Chordata > Mammalia > Primates > Hominidae > Pan > Pan troglodytes. The sequence continues at coordinate 47,817,609 of NC_086015.1, forward strand.
TATCTTCTGGCTTGGGCTGTGCTTTTTGACACTAGTCGGTTAGAGAAATCTTAGGCCATTTGAAGACTAAAATACTAACTATTATTTCAAAGACTGACAGTTACTGTCTTATTCTTCCCCACTCCTGCTCTCACAGACCCTTCATTCCCTGAGATGGATGGAGAGAGGAGGCAGTCATGCCAACCTCCAAGAATCTTTCAAGAGTTGTCCACTAGAGATCGGGACGCTGATGGGGAGGATTGTTTATTCCACCGGTGGCTTGTTCCTCAGGTCCCCCTGCAAGGATGGCTTGTCGCCTTGGCATGCCGGGCTGCTCCACATACACCCATGTTTGGGCATCCTCCTCACCTTCTAAGTCTGGCCATGTGCAGCCCAGGGGATTCGCAGGTGCGGTCAGATGGAGACAAGGTGCTTTCCTTCTTGATGCTCATGACAGTATTGACAAATATTCCCTTCTAGTCCCTCCTGGTTCTTGGTTCTGAGGCCAGGGACAAGACACTAAATTTCCCAGAGACTCATTTTTCCTATCCTTACAAGGGGTGTCCCAGGAGCACCCATCTTAAAGGGCATCTGTGAGGACCAAAAAAGACATTTATAGGAAAATATAAACCATAGATCAGTGAAGCTCAAAGTATGGTCTGTGGCCCCTAGGGGTTCCTGAAATCTTTTGAAGGGTCTGAGAGATTTTTGTTTGTTTGTTTTGAGACAGGGTCTCTCTCTGTCGCCCAGGCTGGAGTGCAGTGGCACAATTACAGCTCACTGCAGCCTTGATCTTCTGGGCTCAAGCGATCCTCCCACCTCACCCTCACAAGAAACTGTGAGGCACATGCCACCATACCAGGCTAGTTTTTGTTTGTTTGTTTGTTTTAAAGATGGGGTCTCCTTATATTGCCCAGGCTGGTCTCAAGCTTCTGGGTTCAAGCTCCCACCTCAGCTTCCCAAAGTGCCGATTAAAGGTGTGAGCCACTGTGCCTGGCCAAAAGCAATTATTGTAATAACCATAAGACTTCATTTACCTTTTTTCACTGAGTTGATGTTTGCACTGATGGTACACAAGTAAGAGTAGGTGACGCTCCTGGTGCCTTAACATGAAGTGAGGCAGTGGTACCAAACTGTGCACGTGGTCGTTGTATTCTTCCCCTCCTTGAACTTGCAGGAAAAGGATGCCAGTGGAAATTTAGGATATCTTTGATGAACCAGTAAAAATTATTGATTTTATTGAAACACAATTCCTGAGTATGTGTCTTTTAAGTACTCTATGTGATGAAATGGGAAGTACACATAAAGCACTTATGCTGCATACTGAAATGCAATGCTCATCCTGAGGAAAAGCAATTGTGTGATTATTTTAGTTGTGAGATGAACCAGCCACTTTTTTCACAGAACACAATATTTAATTAAATTAACCAATTACAGAGTTAGGTATTTGGCAGACATTTTCTCTCTAATTCAGCAAGTATGTCATTTTAAGGAAAATAACTGATGGTATTTGTTACCACTGATAACATTTAAGCTTTCAAGCAAAAATTAGAACTTTGGAAAATTTGTATTTGCCTTTCTGAGCTTGACAGTGTCCCGATGCTTAAATACTTTTCTCAAAAGACTGGCAATGATATTAACATATGTGGTTTTTTTGATACTGCATATCCATCAATGCATACCAATGAAATGTTTCAACATTTGGAAAATCTGCATAACCAATTTAACCAATATTTTCCAAATAACCAATGCATGATGCTACAAAATTAACCCTGGATAAAAGAGCCATTTAAGATGGAAGATTTTAATATAACAGTATATGATTTTAATGTTAGATTAATTCAATTTTTATGTAACAGAATATTTAAAATTTATTGATATAATTTTAGATTCCACATCGATTTGTTATAAATGAACAAACTATAATGTGTTGAGTTTTAGTATAATACCGAAGAATAGCTACTGTTTTGTGAAAAGGCTATTTTAATACTTCTGTCTTTTCCAACTACATTTCTACTTCAAATCAGACATTAAAGAGCTTTGCAAAAATGTAAAATAATATCACTCTTCTCATTATATTCTTTTGTTTTAAGAAATATAGTCTTTTATTTATTTTTTTTAATAAGGCGGGGGTCTCATCATTTTGCCCAGGCTGGTCTTGAACTCCTGGGCTCAAGCAATCCTCCCACCTTGGCTTCCAAAAGTGCCGGGATTACAGGTATAAGCAACTGTGCCCAGCCCCCAAATATAATATTTTTATAAAAATACTATTTTACATTAACATGGAATGGTTTTATTGTTGTTATTTTAAAATAAACCAGGAAAATAAATATATTTTTAAAATTTCTTAGCTTCAATTTCTAACATGGTAAATATCCATGGATATAGCTGATATTAAAAATGCTCTTTGAAGACCTTAAGAAATGTTAAATGTAATGTTTCTGACACTGAAAGTTTGAGAACCACTGCCATGGGACACAGTATAAATTTCAGATTATTTTTAAAAAATCACTGTTTCTTCTCCAGTTCCCCAAATAGGTTTCTAATGGGAGACAGCCTACAGCTCCTACTCTCACTCTCAGAGACACTGTCTCAGAGCCCCAGCTTTCCTTCACTAGAGCAAGGCTGAGAAGAACTTCTCTCAGATTTGAGGGTTCAAAAAATCCACCAAACCTTTCTTACAAAAGTATATGGTCTTAAAGACATATTTCTTATATGTGCCAAAAAATATAGTCATGAAGATGCATTCCTTAGATTTATTTAAAAATTTTTCTTAGCAGATCATGAGATCTGCTCTGGTCCACCCACAAGCATAGGAGTCATTCCATTTTGTAGCACGTGAGTTTCCAAGCCACCATCATGGGCTCAGGGCTTGTCTTCAAAAAGAATATGAATTGAGTGTGGCTGTTCCTCCCTATATCTTCATTATGACTATGCTGGATAAGTTGCTGGGCCTGCCCTTCCTCCACTCCACTTTTCTGGGAGCCTCTCCCCACCTCTTTTCCTATGTGCATGGTTACTTATGGGAGCAATTTTTAACACATGACCCTGCACTTTGCCACAGTTGATTGGCCAGAGCATGTCTGTGAATTTTGGCTATAGGATCCAGAGAGCTAAATTAGTTTCATTCCACTTTTAGCTAAAACTACAGCACATAAAGCTTTAGAGCCTTTATTCTCCATGTTTTTTGTCACATTGACTGAGAAGTAAGGGAAGCCAGTCTGCACCAAAAGATGGGAATGAAGAAGACATGCAGAAAAGCCAGCATGAGAGAAGAAAGAGTAGTGTTCTGCATCCCAGCCCTGGGTTGCAATTTTTCCTAAGGCCCACCCATATCTCTACCTTTCCCATGGTTTGGCTACTCTATGCTTCCAGGCTTCTGTGCATCTTCCAGTGCCCACTCCACCACTCTCCTAACCCACTTTCTGTTGTTTGTTTGTTTGCTTAAGCAAGTCTGAGTTTCTCACCAGTATTAGAGACTTCTCTCTTAGTAGGCTCAGCATCACACATCATCAGAAAGTAAAGTAATTTCCCATCCCAAGTGGGTGACAGGTGACTTTGCATTTGATAGTGATAGTGAATCAATTATCCTGGGCTCAAGTAGAACATATTAGTGTATGAGTGTGTGTGAATGTGTGTATGTGTGTGTGCACAGGTGTGCTTAGGCTGATGCTACCTGACTCCACATGATAAAGCCCTTGGTGGCAGGAAAATGTAACCATCCTAGAACTTTCAAAGGAATCACATTGTTCCCTGTTGCTTATGAAATTCAGACTAATGAGTGGATAGATGAAGACTGGTTTTCCAGATAGCTTCTATCATCTTTTTATGCTTTCACACAAATACTATTTTCAGAGCCTTTACTGAGTAATGCAAGACTATTCAATGGCCATACAACTGGGTAGTTCAGAGTTCTTAACCTGAAGTATAATAATAGAATTCAGAGAGTCTGTGAACATGCATGGGGAAAAATGACCTCCTTATCTTCACTAATCTCTAACAGAAAATTAGCATTTTCCTCAATATTTCATGTAGGTAGAAAACCGCAGCTGTATTAGCAAGACCCACTTATAGAAATTACAGATACTTCCATATTAATTAAAGTGTTACTGATATCTTCAAAAGTTATTTGTTCATCATATTTTAAATTTTTGCTAGCTATTAAACCCACCACCAGATTCTATTATTTCACACACACGTTCCTCTATCAAAAATGTCAATATTTTGGTAACTATTTCTACTTAATTGGTATATTTTGTTTTATGCAGTTAAAAACATTATTCTGATAATGTATGATATAATTCATCCAGGGGTTCTTTTTCAAAAAAACAATTTCAACTTTTATTTTAGATTCAGGGGGCACATGTACGGGTTTGTTACATTAGTATATTGCATGATGCTGAAGTTTGGGGTACCCGGTACCCAGGTAGTGAGCACAGTACTCAATAGGTAGTTTCTCAGCCCTTTCCCTTTTCCCCGCTTTTGAAGTACCCAGTGTCTATTGTTGCCATCTTTATATCCATGGGTACCCAACGTTTAGCTCCCACTTATAAGTGAGAACATGCAGTCATGCAGTCTTTGGTTTTCTGTTCCTGCTTTAATTTGTTTAGGCTAATGATATCCAGCTACATCCATGTTGCAAAGGACGTGATTTCATTCTTTTTTATGGCTGCATAGTATTCTATGCTGTATATGTACTACATTTTGTTTATCCAGTCCACTGTTGATGGGCACCTATATTGATTCCATGTCTTTGCTATTGTGAATAGTGCTGCAGTGAACATACATGTGCATGTGTCTTTTTGGTAGAACAATTTAGCTTCCTCTTCCTATAGAGGTTCTGTGACACCAAAACAAACAAACAAAAAAACAAAAAAATACAGCTAAGAACTCCCGGTTTATTTACCTTCTTGGAAGAAGAATTAATACACAAGAAGCAGAAATCTGGTAAAAAAAAAAATACTACAAATATGACTTTACTGCTCCATAGGACAAGTTTTAATAATAATATTCTTCTAGTTATCTATTGCTGGATAATAAGACAGTCTGAGGTATAGTGCCTTAAAACAACAAAAATTATTTGCTTCAATTTAGGCAGGCCTCGGGTGTCAATGGCTTCTCTCCGCTCCTTGTGGTAGCAACTCAGGGAGCTTGACTGTAGCTGAGGGACCCACTTCCAGATGACTCTCTCGCCTGGCTGGTGGGTTGGTGCTGGTGACTGACTGAGATCTCAGGGAAACTGTCAGCTGGGAGCTTCCTGCCTCCCTAGCTGGCCCCCTCCACTGATCACTGGGCTCCTAACTGCATGCTGTCTGTATTCCAAAGAGTATTTGAGGTATTGGATGTCACCTGTCTCTTAAGACTTGAGCCTGGAAATTAGGGCAGTGTCCCTCCCACAATATTTTCTTGTTTAAGCAGTCAAGGGGCATAAGGGAGAGTTATTTTTACTATTCTCTTTACTTTTTAGTATAATTGAAATTTTCCATTAAAAAAATTATAACATCAATCTCATTTTGGTAACATCTCTAGGGTGACTGGTAGGGATGTAAATACATTCTAGAAGAGCATGTGAGTAAGCCAGTCGTCAAAAAGTTTTCCCAAATACCCACTAACAATGAGCTCAAAATTCAAAATTACAAAATTCATAAGGAATCAAGATATCAAGATTGAGTTAGTTGAAAAAACAAATAGCAGAACTGAATCTCCCAATTACTTTTAGATGATGGAATAATTAGACATAGAACATAAAGTATTTTAAAAATATTTTTAAAATTAAAGATGGAATAGAAAACATGAGAGAGGAATACTATGCTGTGAAAAATTCCTCTCATATTTGAGAAATGAAACAAAGAGAATTTCTAGAAATTCAAGATATGACCATTGAAATTAATTTCTCAGTAGATAAGGTAAATCAGAGATTAAACACAGCTAAAGAGAGAACTGATAAATTGGAAGACAGATGAGGCAAGAACACAGTACTGAGAGACAGATAGAAAATATGAAATAAGTTAAGAGACACAAAACAGTCTAATATACAGTTAAGAGACACAAAAAAGTCTAATATACACCTTATGAGAAAGTCTAATATATACCTACTTTTAATTCCAGAGAAAGGAAAGCTACCAGAGCAAACACTCAAAGAGATAAAACAGGGAATTTTCCAAAGTTGGTGAAAGAAATAGACCCTAAGATTTAAGAAGTGCAATTAAATTACATAGGAAACTCTTAAAAAGTAGTCAATTCCAAAGATAAAACAAAAAATTTAAAATCAAGCAAAGGGAAAGAATGGATTACCTACAAAGAATTACTATTAGATTGATCATAGATTCTGCACTAACAGCAATAAGAACAAAAGATAATGAAATACTATCTTCAAAGTATTGAGAAAAAAATTATTAACATGGTGTTTTAAACTACCTTAACCTATGACAAAACACAAGGGTGGAATAAAAACATTTATAAACTAACAAAAACAGAGGAATTTATTTTCTAGAGAACTGAACTTAAGAAACATCTAAAGGATGTCATTTTTGTAAGGAAATTGAATAGAATGGAGAACTAAGCTACAATGCAGAATGGTGCTTAATGAGCTGGAAAACCCAGGACTTCCAGGTGTGGTTGTACAGGGGTGCCACATCTGGGGGTGCCAGTTGCTCCATACACAGTGTAGCTTCTATGTTTATTATGTATTCTGTTACTGTGTGGTATATGTATAGTACTGAATGAATGTTACTTTCCACATATGGAAATAAAGTGTTTTGAAAGAGAAACACCTTTTCCCAATTTGCACAAAAATGCTATATGGGTTAGCAGCAGCTCAGCAGAAACATGTGGGTAAAGCTAAACAAATATTGACTTTATAGTACAACAGCAATAGAGGTAATAATTTTTAGTACAAAAGAGAGACAAGGAGGAAAATGCTGGATAAAAATAACTTTTAAGAAGGGACAGGTTGTTAGATTAAAAACGTTCTAAGGTCCTTCTGTTGTTCTGGAGTAGAGAGATTTGTAAAGGTTGTCTGTTTAAAAAATAGGAAACATTTTTATATGAAGCATTTTAGAATAGGGCAGAAGCTCTAGTGTGCAGATTGCACATGCACTGTTAGGGCAGACACCTGCACCTGCTTACTTACCACTTAAAGGACACAGGATGAAGCATAGAAGTCTGCATCCAACTCCTGAGAAGGCAGGGAGACACAGATGAGCTCTCCACCTGGAGCTGCATCTGCCAGGGCTCCCCACCCTCCCCCAAGGCCTCCCTGTCGCTGCTTTGAATCAGGCCCACTGAGCTTCTTTAGCTCCTGGAACAGAGTCTCCTCCACTGGCTCTGGGGGCAGCTGTCCAGGGGCTCTCGCAACCTCAGGACCCAACTGGCTGCCCAGAGGGCCAAGGGGTCAGTAACTGCAGCCCATCCCTAGTGAAATGCAGCATGCCATTTAGGAGGCTCTGCGTGAACCAGAGCTACTCACAAAAAATGAAATGTTCTAAAAAACCAGACTGTTTAGCACCAAAGTTACAGAAGTTTGCATACATATGTAATTTATTTGACATTTAAAAATATGGAAAACATTGCTATATATTGCTTATGGATATATCTACCTGTAGAAAAATATAAGGACATACATGGAATTGATTAACAAAATTTAGGATAGTGATTATTGCTAAAAATATGGGAGGAAAAGTGATTGAGAAGACGTAAACACAGACCTTCAATTGTATTTGCAACATTTTACCACTTATATGGAGTGATGGGTGCATGTATAGTCATTAGATTATTCTCTATGCTTTTTTGTCTACTTGAAACATTTCGTAATAAATTAAGGTGGATATGAGTCTTCAGATTGGAAAAGCTCATCACATACCAAGCCATGTAGATAATAATATATTGACAACTGCACACACACATCATAATGGAATGGAGGATCATCAAAGATAGAAAAACCTAAGCACTATAAGAGGGTAATTGAGAAAGAGAGAAGCAAAACCAAATAATATTAGGCTTAAAAGGGATAAAACTTTAGATGTAGAATTTTAAAAATATTTTGAGAATGAATAAATGTATTTATTCTAATAATTTTGTAAATTATCAGCAATTAAAAAGTATTAATAGACTCAGGAATTAAAATATTTAATAAACCAATGAAAAAATTGAAATGGATAGCCTAAGATTCCTTGAAGGTTTAGAAAATGCATATGATACCTTTGGAAGTGGGGAGGTTTTGAGATTATAAACAACATTGATTCAAAGAGTATAACATATATTTTACTAGCAGTATAATCCTGGCATGAAAAATAGTCAAAGATAATACAAGGAAATAAAATTATATACCAAATTCACTTATAAACTCCAATGTAAAAATCCTAAGCAAAATATTAGTAAAGCCAATCCTCTAGATATTGCAGTATCATGAGGCTCACCCTTCATTTACTGCCTCCCCGGTCTTACTCATCTTGTTTGATAGCAGCTCCATCTTGCCACATTTTTTCAGGCCAAAGACCTTGGAACCATCCCTGACTCGTCTTTTTCTCTCATGCCCAATATCCTCTTCTTTTATTTTCCAGAAGAGATTCTGTTGAGTTGGTGTTAATTCTTCTTTAAATGTTTGGTAAAATTCTCCACTGAAACCACTGGAGACAATGGGCATGATGACTATTTTGGGAGAGCATTTAAATTATGAATTCAAGGCCAGGTACAATGGCTTATGTCTGTTATCCCACCACTTTGGGATGCCAAGGCAGGAGGATCACTTCAGCCCAGGAGTTTGAGACCAGCCTGGGCAACCTGATGAAGCCCCGTCTCTACAAAAAAATACAAAAAAATTAGCCGAGCATGGTGGCACATACCTGTAGTCCCAGCCACTAGGGAGGCTGAGGCGGGAGACTTGTTTGAGCCTTGGAGGTCAAGGCTGCAGTGAGTTGTGAGAATGCCATTGCACTCCAATCTGGGTGACAGAGTGAGACCCTGTCTCAAAAAAAAATTATGAATTCAAAATTCTAATGGTTTCATACAGGTTATTGTGGTTTTCAAGAAAGTCCATTTCTTCCAAGTTGTCAAATGTATTAGCATAAGTCTATTTATAATATTTGTATTACAAATACAAATATTACAATGTAATATTTGTAATATTCCCTTATTGCATTCGTCTGTTTTCACACTGCTATAAAAGACTGCTTGAGACTGGATAATTTATAAAGAAAAGCAGTTTAATTGACTCATAGTTTCAAATGGCTGGGGAGGCCTCAGGAAACTTACAATCGTGGTGGAAGGTGAAGGGGAAGCAAAACATGTCTTACATGGTGAAAGGAGGGAGTGAGGAAATGCCACACACTTTTAAACCATCAGATTTCATGAGAACTCACTCACTATCATGAGAACAGCATGGGGGGAAACCATCCCTATGATCCAATCACCTCCCACCAGGTTCCTCCCTCAAAGCATGTGAATTACAATTTGAGATGAGATTTGGGTGGGCACACAGAGCCAAACCATATCACTTATTTTTCATTTCTTTAGGATCTATAGTGATAGCTCTTGTTATTTTCCCTGGTGTTAGTAATCCGTGTCTTCTTTTTATTTTGCCAATCTTGCTAGATATTTTTTCAAAGAACCACCTATTAGTTTTATTGATTTTTCTCTATTGTTTTATCTCTTAGATACAGCACATATATAACTTGTTTTTTTAAAAAAACTCATTGGAGATCTTTTATCTTTTGATAAGTAAATATATCTTATTACATTTTCTTTATATGATAGAAGAGTTTGGACATATCACTGTGTGTCATGCTCTCTGTTTTTATCATTCACTAAATGGTCTATAGTCTCTTCATTTTGCTCATGTTCATGTGTGTTTTCCTTCTAATAATTTGGGAAGTTTGGATTTAATCTATTTTAAAAATTTTTTTTCTAATGACGCTATGAAAACTACCTTGTAGTTTTATATGATAAGTTTATTTTTAAGAGATCCCTTCTAGGTAGGGTTTACTTATTTCCCAATATGACATATGAGTAATTGTCACACTTATACTTTTCTGTACCTTCCTTATGGTGGAGTCCATCCACCACTAGGGTTGCATTAATTATGTTACTATTTTTGGTTGTCTTACTTGTTTATTTTGCATAATTTAAATATCACACAGACACCTTTATTAGTCAGCTTGTTACATATAATGTGTTGATGGACTGTGCTCTGTGAAATTTGAAGAAATTGAGGTGCTTACACTATTGTGCACCACTGAATCTTAATTAACCTCCACCGCTCAATTTTCACCAGTAATATTATTTCATGGTATCATGGTTTCTAATATTTATATTCTGTTCTGTAATGATCATTTCCCTAGTTTAGCCTTAGTTCTATATGTAGATGGGTTCAATGCTTACAAGCCGTCCTTTTACCCTGGCTTTTTCATTTGTCTCTTAAAAGGCTGATTTATTAAACAAGGCATTATTCCCTAATTCTTGTATGTTTGATCATGATTTTGTGTGACATTTACTCTTGAGTGACATCTTTGCTGGAATAAATTCATGATTATATTTTCTTTCCTCGATGACTTCGTGAACATTTGTCCACTCTCTTCTAATATTGAATATTGTGTGGACAAGTGTAAGGCAAAGCTGATTCTCCTTCTACCTGCTGACTCCATGAATATATATGTGTACATACACACATAAATATCTCCTATAATATTTTATGCATGTGTATGGGTGTGTGTTCTATAAACTAATAAGACCTTTCTTTACCTTTTAAGGCTAGTAAATTTGTTAGAATATGTATTAGGGCTGATCACACTTTACCATTTTCCCTTCAGATACAATCAAAAAAGTGAAATTAAATCAGCAAAATGAAATAGAATAGAGTTGTGAAAAGACTAAAAATAAATGAAAGATATAGAAGACAAAGAAGCACCAACACACGCATAATTAATGTGCTTTTATTTTTTATTTTTATTTATTTATTTATTTATTTTGAGATGGAGTCTTGCTCTGTCACCTACGCTGGAGTGCAGTGGCACCATCTTGGCTTACTGCAACCTCCGCCTCCTGGGTTCAAGTGATTCTCCTGCCTCAGCCTCCCAAGTAGCTGGAATTACAGGCGCACTCCACCATGCCAGGCTAATTTTTGTGTTTTTAGAAGAGACAGGGTTTCACCATGTTGATCAGGCTGGTCTCGAACTCCCAACCTCGTGATCCGCCCACCTCGGCCTCCCAAAGTGTTGGGATTAGAGGCGTGAGCCACTGCCCCCAGCCAGTAATGTGCTTTTAAAAAGAGACTAGAAAAATATAACAAAATATTCAAAGTTATAATAGGAGAAAACTTTACTGCATTGAAGGAACATTTGAACGTGGAGATTAAAAACCTTTGCTACACTCACTTATCCCTGTGTTTCACAATAGTCCATTTTTTTTGTTTCTAATTTTATTTTGTAACACTTTTGTTTTTTCTGAGATGTGCTAGATGACTTTTCATCTTTTAATGTTGCCAAATCACTCCTTCTTTTTATGCTTATTTTTCTTTGAGCTTTTTAAAAATTATAGCTTTATATATGTTTATTTTGCTTTACATAGAGAAGTATTGATTAATCATTTTCTAATGCTTTATTGCATGTTTTCAGGCATGAATTATCTATCTGCTTTTTTGTTTGTCATTTTTGTTTCATTATTTTATTCTTGTGGCACCTTTAAATGGGTCCTGTGCTATTTCTTTTTATATTATTACTCTTCTTTTAATGAAGGCTAGCTACTTAATGAAGTCTCAACAAGCCCCCATTGCCCACAGCAATGACCAGTTCAGGAATACATCTTTGTACTAGTTTCCCTTCCTACCTATTTCCTCCTTCCGTGTTCCTTATGCCTGTCCCCTGGACTGACTTCCCAAATGAAGCCACCTGAATGCAAAATTTTGTCTTAGGCTTTCATTTATCCATCGGCCCATTGTTGTAGGCGTTGCGCAGTGTGTGGAGAAGGGATCAGAGAAATAAGCTGGGTCAGAAGCCATCTTGAATTTGGAGGGATGGTCTCTAAATACTTCCTCACCAACACTCTGCCCAGAGGGAATAGATTTGCTTCAAGTTAGCCAGAAGTCCTCCTGTCTCAGGTTGAAGGTCCATACATTTCTTGCAATGATCGACAGTTCTTATCTTTGCTTGATTGGTATCATCAAATTCAGGGCTGCTTTTTACTTTTCATCCCCTACCCTATCCCACTAACAGCCTGCTTTTTGCAGAAGTAGTGTGTGTGAGTTAACACCTCATGGAGCAATATCAGACTAACGGAAATAGAAGCTGATGGATAAATGCTATCCTCTTCCATTCCTCAGGCACACCAATTCCAAAGCACATTCTATATGGCTCCTGAGAAAGTCTGAGCAGGCCCCAGTTACCCACAACAATGACCAATTCAGGAATATGTCTTTGTACAAGTTCCCCTTCCTATCCATTTCTTCCTCCCCTGTTTCCTATGCCTGTCCCTTGGGTAACTTCCCAAATTAAGCCACCTGAATATAAACTTTTCTCTTAGGTTTCTTTTTTTCTTTTTCTTTTTTTTTTCCAGATAGCAGCTCTTCTTTAAGAGTGTGGTTTGACGTTTTGGCTGGTTTTTGTTTTCTTTCATCAAAAATGTCGTTTTCTTTTCTGTCTTCATTTTCCCTGTTGTTTGTATTTGGTTTAAGAGGAGAAGCAGACATGCTGATGCCTCCATGTTTTAATTATTATTGTTTTAAAAATCTTGGCCAGCTTGTACCTCTCTGAATTCTCTATCTGTAAGGAAGTAAATCAAGTCCTGTGCTTTCTAGATTGCCATGCCTTAAACCAGCCTGCAATGTTTTCTTCCTCTTCTGTGGTGTCTTTATGAAGTCCCTGAGCATACAAAGGCAACATTCCTAAGCAATTCAAGTCATTGCTAAATCACTACATTTAGGAGTCACGTATTCCTTTCTCTGTATCTGTCTTTCTCATACACAAATGAAAATAGAATGCACATTAGCACACTAACGGCACATGGAAACGCAGTAACCCATTTTCGTTTGCAGCCTCCCCTTGAGTATCATCCAAGATCAAAGACATAGCTGTCTTGAAGGTGTTTTGTTTTTTGTTTTTCGTTTTGTTTTGTTTCTTAATTAAATCAGGCTTTGACCTTTCAAAACATTTGAATTATTTTCACCTAGGTATTTGCATTGGGAGGCATAAATGGCTTTTCTATAGTCCAGAGCAGACTTGGCCCTAGTCATGCTCTGACCTGTCTCTGGGAAGCATATTTTCTGGCCAGCTGCACCTTACTCTGGTACCTACTCTCAACATAGCATTTGTGAACCAACTCCCAGCCTAGGTTTCAGCCCCTCTAAGGGTAGAAAACAAAGACTGGGACTCTTGTGAACATCCGCTACCATGGGATGAAGGGAAAAGTCTTTGCCTCAGTGAGTAGGAAATGGCTTAGTTTGGGAATTCTTAGGCGAGAAGTGATCACGAGCTCTTCAGCTACCCAGTTTGGAAACCAGTGAATCCATATGTCTGGGGTATACTGAGATCCCATGATATAGAGATGACTGTCTGAGTCTTTTGTTTTATGCTTTAATAAGTGGGGAAGACTAAGGAGGCCTGTCGTCATGGGCAGTGGTTGCTCTTGTCACACAGTGCACAGAAAACTATTAGAAGAGATGATTCTCCACCTACATCTCATCAGCTTTGTGCCTATCCTTGCCTCTTCTGCACCTCATGGAAAGCAGGGTGGATAAGAAGCTACAGCTGGGACCTTTTCTGCAGCCCTGTCGGCCCCTTCCTGCATGTAGATTGAGGCCTGTGTCAATACTTAGTTTTTGCCCTGTGTGGGAATATATTCCTTAGGTCTCCAGCACACCTGAGATTCTCTACAAGGGTCAGGGATATGTATTTGGGTGTCACTGCCTCTATGGAGGTGAAATCCACACTCAACATCCTTGGGGCTGGTGGGCATGGTGATTAGGGGTGGGAGTCTGGGTTGGACTACCTGGGTTATAATCTTGGCTCCACCACTTGCTTCCTGTGCAATGTGTAAATTACTTCCTCTTATGTCTGTTTCCTTTTCAGTAAGGTGAAAATAACATTAATAATGCCACCTCATAGGATTGTTGTAAATTAAATGAGATAATCTGTGCATAAAGCACAATGACTGGCATGTAGTAAGTGTTCCATAAATTTTAGTTGTTTTTATTATTGTTATCAATCATCATGATTACCTGAGTGCAGAGTAATTGTGTGTGTGTGTGAAAGAAAGAGAGAGACAGAGAGAATGAGAGAAACTGATTATTTGCAACTCAACACGGGGGCTAAGGCAGCATTTCAAGGCACCTTGTTGAGGCAGGATAGAGGCCAACGGAGGCTTTTGTAGAGAAATGAGGCTTGAGATGTTAGGAAATGTTGGAGAAGCAGAGAGCTGCACACTCAGACCCATATGTTGCCAAAAACTTCAACATTGCCCACCTGTTTGTATGATTTATAAGGAAAATGAAGTCTTTGTTTTCACTGCTATCTCCCCTACCTGCTCTACACACCTTCCTTTGCAGTCTGAGAGCTGTGTGTGTGCATGCATGTGTGTGCACACCCTTGAGGAGTGGGACTGGAAGCAGTGAATGGATGGTTGTGAACAACCCTAGCAAATCTCCAACAGAGACTCTCCCCAAGGCTGGTGGACAGAGAACAAAAGGACAACAATAATGGGGGGTGGGGTGGAGCCAAGTTGTACTTGGACTTTGGTTTTGTGACCAATTATAAACTGGAAACATCATAGACTTCATTCATTCCATCTCCCCAGCAGGAGCAGATTGAGGTTATTGGTCTCAGCGTGTTGCAGATGTCTCCTCAGCATCTCAAATGGCAATAGGCTCAAATTACCTGTGTAATTTTCTTTTCTTTTCTTTTCTTTCTTTCTTTTTCTTTCTTTCTTTCCTTTCTTTTTCTTTCTCTTTCTTTCTTTCTTTCTTCCTTCCTTCCTTCCTTCCTTCCTTCTTTCTTCTTTCTTTCTTTCTTTCTTTTTCTTTCTCTTTTCTCTTCTTTTTTTTCTTTCTTTTTGACAGGGTATTGCTCTGTTGTGATCATGACTTACTGAAGCCTTGACCTCCCAGGCCCAAGCAATCCTCCCACCTCAGCCTCCTGAGTAGCTGAGATTACAGGTGTGTACCCCTACACCTGGCTAATTTGGTTAATTTTTTTGTAGAGATAAGGGTCTCACTATGTTGTCCAGGCTGGTCTTGAACTCCTGGGCTCAAGCAATCCTCTGGTCTCAGCTTCCCAAAGTGCTGGGATTACAGGCATGAGTCACCATGTTTGGCCTCACTTTCAAGCAGGAACCTTTTCCTGAGGAAAGTAGTGAAAAGGTGGAGAAAGGGATTGTGCCATTGTGGAGGAAGTTGGGCTGGTATTGAGTCTGAAGTATCCAATATTGGTCTCCACCTTGATCATCTTCACTTCCCTTGTCCAGGGCACTTGTCCCTGCCACTGTCCTCTGTGTAAGATGCTGCCTTGCTGGGTTTTGGGGGACAAACTTCTACCCTCACTGTGACTGCTGGGTGTTAGGTGTCCTCAGTAGATTGCCACAGAGGTGTGGCTGCCCCCCCGTGACTAACATCCAACACTGAGGCCCATGGACTTCTCCTTGGATTATTGTCCACCTCCCACATTTTTTCTTAATCAATTCCCACTCACTTATTGGGTCCCAGCCAAATAACCTTTCTAGTTAAAGCCTCCCTGCCCCCAGACTAGTGAAGGCCTCTTTGGTATACACTCTCCTATCACTCTGCATTCTCTTTCATGGCATTTATCACAATAGTAATTACTCAATTATTTGTGTCATGCATAGTCTGATTACTCCATAAGGCCATAAAGTGTCATGAAGGTAGGGACTCTGTTGACCCCTGAGGTGTCCTGAAGACTTAAACACAGTGCCTGGTTCATAACACCTGCTCAATGAATACATGTTCACTAAATAGCTGAAAGAACCCTTTTGGGATTATCCCCCAAAGCAGGGTTTTGATATCAGATATGAGGGTCTCACTATGTTGCCCAGGTTGGTCTTGAACTCCTGGGCTCAAGCAATCCTCCTGTCTCGTCCAGGAGTTGCGGTTTTAGGAACACATGTGCACTGCTTTCATATGCCTGTAAGACAAGCCTGGAGGGTTGGTTTTAACTACTTAAATCACCAATTGGTATTAATTCAATCTAATTAAATATCAGACTGATAGACCATATCAGCAATATACCCATCAACCAGCTCACCCATTATGCTTTAAAATTCTGCCAAAAACTTCCTAGGAATGATGGTTAAATGAAGTCACAATGATGCAAAATGGAACCATGAAAACACACGTTTTTTTATTAGCCACAACAGGGAGCATACAGATGAAAAATACTCCTGAGGCTGGAATTTAGTGTCTTCCAGACTTTGTCAGCCATCCTGCAAATGCCAGAAACACAGAAAAAGATGTATGTACTGTAGCCTCCCAGTTGGTGTTTCTGTCTTCATTCTCTTCCTCAATCGTACTCATAGTCTTTCATCATTAATTCCCTGGTTGTATTAATTTCCTACTGCTGCTGTAACAACTTACCACAAAACTGATGGCTCAAAACAACAGAAATTTATTCTCTCATAGCTCTAAAACCCAAAAAGTTCAAAATCAGTTTCACTGGGCCAAAATTAAGATATCAGAAAGGCCATGCTCCTTCCAGAGGCTCTAGGAGAGAATTTGTTTTCTTGCCTTTTCCAGTTTCTAGATGCTGCTCACATTGTTTGACTCATGGTGCCTCTCTATTTTCAAAGCCAGCAATGGTCAGTCAAATCTTTCTCATGCCACATCACTATGACATTGGCTCTTCTGCCTCCCTCTTCCACATTTAAAGGAAACTTGTGATTACATTGGGACTAGCCAGATAACCAAAGATAATTTCCTTATTTTAAGGTAAATTAATTGGCAATCTTAATTCCATTTGCAACTCCAATTCCCCTTTGCCATATAACATAACATATTCATAGGTTTCAGGGATCAGCACATGGACATCTTTGGGTGACTATTATTTTGCCTACCACACCAACTTAAGTCTCACTTATTCTGAAAATAAAAAATAAAATTACTAAACTTAAAATTTAAAAAAAAATCCATGGATGTGTTAAATGAAATATTAAACACAGTTGAAGCTAGAGTAAGTTAATTTGAAAACATATTTGAAGAAATCATATCTGTAAATTCTGGATAAAGAAGTAAAAAATTATATACATCACATGAGGGCCAAGAAAAAGTTGTAATGAATACCTAATAGGGGTTCCAGAAGGAGATAATAGAGTGAACTGGAGAGAGGTAATGTTCCTTGAGAGAATAGTTGAGACTAACCCTCAAATTCAGGAAATCCAATGAATCCCAAGCATAAATCAGAAGAATTCATCATCTAGACACATCAAAGTGTAGATAATCTGCTTTCTCTCTTTTAAGATATTTTTCTTTCTTTTTCTTTTTTTGATGTTCTACAAAATTAAGGAACAACAATTAGACTGACAACTAACTTCTCAGCAGCAACAATGGAAGCCAGAAGAAAGTGGAAAGCTCTGTGTATTCAGAAAGAAAATAACTGTCAACCTAGAACTTTATGCTCAGAAAAAAACTGCCTTTCAATAATGAGAGATAAGTAGCCATTTATATATAAGAGAATATATTCTATCTCTCATTGAAAGAAGTTTGGAGAGATATTCTTAAGGAAGATGAGAATTGATTCCAGAAGGTAGGTCTGAGGTACAAGACAGAATGATGAGTAAATAAATTGATAAATGTGTAGGTAAATATAAGTAATCATTGGTGTATGCAATAATAATAATATCTAATTTATTGAGTTAAAAAACAAAACAGGATAGAATTAAAATATTGGACAGTAGCAGAATTGATGTGGTAAGAAGAGGTCATCTATGGATGATAGTTAAATCATTTTTAAATTGCTTGAAAGATGAGGCAGCTCAAACCTGAAATTTCAGGTTCTCAGCTGCACCTGCTACTGCCTCTAGGTGGCATGGAAACCCAACTCCTCCATTTCCCAGGTTGCCCTCACTCCTCTCCTTGTCTCCTCAGCAACAGATGCTACTGACTTAGTTTCATGACCTCATGCCTTGATAGTTTCTCCTCTGAGTCTGCTCAAAATACCATTCCCAAGGACAGAAAGCTGTTGGTTCTCTTTGCTTGGTAACTGTGAGGATAGAATTCTTATACCCTAGGGGAAACTGTGGATGTCAAACTTCAAGGCAGGTCAGGAATGAACTTTGCATGGCCAGAAAGAGTATACCAAGGAGGTTCCAGAGAATAGGCCGCTTCCTTTCCTATGTTTGTATAACCAATAGCACCTGGTTTGTGAAGTAGCCAGTGAGCTCATACACACTTCCAAACACTCACTGGCTTGATTACTGGGCCCTATCCCTGCTCCTCTTCCCACAAAAGAGGCCTCTCCTGGACTCAAAAGACCATTTTCCTGGCCATGGTGCTGCTGTCACCACATTCTCCTTCTCATGATCTGCTCCCTCTGTGCACATCCACTGTCCTGACTGCTGCTGGAAGGAGTCTCTTGGCTGCTACCCAATGTGAGACTCCTTGAGGGATCGATGGTCATTCTTCAAGCCACAGTTGCCTTTGCCCAACATTCCCATTGTCACACTCCCCAGGGGGACACATTTTACTTCCAGGTGGGCTCTCTGTTCTTGGGGGGAGTAAAGGAGCTTTGCCCCTCCAAGCAGGCCAGACATCTGTCTCTGTGGTAAGCTAGCATGGCCATCATTTTCTTTCTTTCTATTTTTCCTTTTCTCTGTGGGCCTCAATGTCAGTAGGTGGGGTTGGATCTGCTCCTTGGAGCCAGCCGTTACAGATTTGATGAGGAGGAGGCAGGAGGTTTCTTTAAGCCCAGTGGCTGAACTCAATTTTACCAGGGAGCCCTGTGCTGATGAAGCCAGTAGCAGATTCTGGCCCTTATTAAAGTGATGTTACTTCCCATTTGTGTGTTGGATCCAGCATCCTAGAGGGAGAGGAGCAGAAGATGACAGCATGGGGAGTAAATGCTACCGAACCTGTTCAGAATTCAGGCTTTGAAGTCAGAAATCCTGGCCCCTTCCCTGTGAGGTGTACAGCTATGAGCAAGATACTTAACTTTTCTACGTGTCAGTTTCTCCTGATTTTGAAAGCAAACATTAGTGTTGTTGTAAGGGTTAAATGAGTTAGAGTATGTAAAATGCTCAGTACTTTGTATGATTCATTATTAGGATTCCCAAAATCAGATTTTGTAACGTTTTAGCCAGTATTTACAGCAATCAGTCTTCTACGAATCAATCCACATGGGTTTACCTTTTCCTCCAACTATGACTGAGAAAATTTAAGTTCTGAATCCAGAGACACTGATGACAAGTAAAATAAGAGTTCAGAAAGTAATGGGGTGAGAGTTTTACTAGACCCAGATACACTAGCAGACTTTCAAGGAGTAGGAAGAAGAAGAGGGGGCATTCCAGGCAGCAGAAACATTGTGTGAAAGGTGTGGAGGCAGGAAGGGCTGCTCGGAGCCATGAACAGACCTCTCTGGCTCAGGAGAAGGGCTAGGGGAGAGACAGGATTGAATGGCAAGCATGGGGCTGGCTTATGCAGAGGTCTGAAAACCAGGCAGCAGAGTGCAAGCCCTCTGCAAGGGCTACACAACAAGCAATAGCAGGTTCCTTAGTGAGGAAAAGATGAAGAGTAGATGCTGCTGGTGCCTTGTCCATATCTCCTTGTCCTACTGGACTTCAAAGTTCTCTGGTTGCAGGAGTGTGCTGGCCCACAGATGTTCCAGAGAACTAATACCCACACGTGATTCTCAACTAGCGAGGGATGGGGTTTGGTGATAAATACCCCAGCTTCCTCACCCCATTGGAGGGACCATTTTGAGGTATGTCTCAGAGTCTCTCTGGAGTCCCCAACAGAATGGGGCCCTCATTGCCTACAGTTGTTACCTACTCTTTACCACTCGTTTGATTGGCTTCTCTTCCTTCCCCATCTCACTTCCCCACTTCTTTACTCACTTCCTGGAATCATCTATCAAATGAACAGCTTGCGCCCAAATGCTTGTCTTGAGTCTGCTTTGGGGGAACCCAAATTAAGACAATGAATGTGCATTTGGAAACAATTTGCCTGATGGTGTTTATAGGAGGGGCTGGAAGACCTGCTTGTATAGAATGGTTTGGATTTGTCCCAACAGATGGTCTCCTGTTGACTGTCCTCTTTGTATCAAGAAAACCATGAAAAGTAAACTCCAAGTATTTATTTTATGAGGAAGTACAATAAGACAACAACAGAGTGGGTTCCAGTTCCAAACCAAGAAATATGTGTGAGGTGTTGCTGGGAAGGCCCCAGAATGTCTCTCTCTCTCTGCCTCCCTTTCCTGTTCAGAGAAAATTAGTCCATCTGTCATTTATGCCATGCCATGAGCCCTGCACTGGGACTCAGGGTATAAATCCTTGTCTCTAAGGGTTCATGATCCCACAGTCTAGACTGATGACAGCAACTTACTCATGACAAAAGCTCTGCCAGGCCAGAAGTCATTGTAGACTCTGGAGGCCTTTGGCATTCTGAGGTGAAAAGTCAGTGGCACAGGCTTCTCAGGGCATCCTACTGTGGAGGGAGAAAAATGCAAATACAACAGAATTTACTTCATTTCTCTTTGGTGGGATAGGCCTCCTGCCCCACTCCATCAGAGGCTCTTTCTGGTACCCAGAGAGCCCCTTGCCAAAGTGTTGGGGATGAGAGATGGCCCACAACATGCTGGCTAGATGGGTTCCTGAGTAGCCCAGCCAGAAGGTAGCAAGAAGGAGGGAGCCAGTGGAAATTTTCAGGAGGAGCAGAGGGAGTGGGGAAAGGGAAAGACAAGGCTTCCAAAAAAATTTGTACTTTGTATATCAAACTCCTCTTCTTGTATCCAGGAGGTGTGAATCTCTCCTTGGCAGTCTCAGATGAGCGCCTGGTTTCACCTGTGAGAATGAGAATCTGTGGTGCACACACGACACCTGCACTTATCACATGGGTTCCAGTTAGGAGGAAAGGTGGGCACTTCTTATGTCACTGCAAATGGGGGCTGCTTCTTCTTAAGTCTTCTAGCCCCCTCTTCTCATTTCTCAGTCTGTCCCAGGCCAGGGCAAGTGCTCTCCTTGTGTGGCCAGAGCACATTGCATGTCCTTCCATTCCAGCTTTTTGTCACTCTATAACTGCCTGTCCATGCTCCCCACTCATCCAAGTCCCTTTGAAAGCAGAAACTGCACCAGTCAGCTATTGCTGCAATAATGCTACATAACAAATCACCCCCCTGAAATTCAGTGCTTAAAACAATCTTTTTTTTTTTTTGGTCTCAGTTTTGCAGGACAGCTAGGCTTGGCTTCAAACTGTAGTTCGAATCCAGGTCTGCTCCACATGTCTCCCATCCTCCTCAGACCAGTGGCTACCTGGAGCATGGTCTTCTCATAGTGAATGGCAGGAGCTAAAGAGGAGCCCACCCATGCAGGCACTTCTGAAGCCTCTGGTCACATCACATCCACTCACATCCTGTTGACCAAGCAGGTCTCATGGCCATGCCCCAAGTCAGGGAGTCAATGAAGTACCTTATACCCAAGATAGAGGGGAGGGGAGTGAGGATGAGCTGAACAAAATCCAACCCCTCACAGGGGCCATGGAGTGTGTATTTTGGAAGCCCCAGTATTTCACATGAGACCTGCCACATGATAGGTATTTAGTAAATAATGAATGAATGAAGACAAGCAAGAGTTGTGTTCTTTTTGCTACAGGTAATAAGGATATGGTAGCTCACAGAATCCTGTCACAGAGAGATGGTATTAAATGAAAATAAGAGCTTAGTCTAAAGAGTGGATTCCCACTCTTCCCATAGTGACTATGGCTTTGCCAAGCTATTTGAGCTTCAATGGGAATAATACTCGCTTTATCCGGTTATTGTGAAAATTAAATGAGAACTCTATGTAAAACACTTAGCTCCATGTCTGGAATTTCATAAGCACTTGTAAATATTAGCTATTATTATTATTGCTGCTACTATCTTGTGTTCTGCCAGTCAAGGGAAAAAATAAACTAAGATATTGTCAATTAAATGGAGTTGCTCCTGGTCTGGGCATTAACAGTTCCAACCTAACTCAGGTTTGACAAGAGTCTTAACTGGCTCTTTAACAATCTAGACCTAGGAATTGTGGGAGGGGAAGAAGAATATGCATAATAATGGATGATGTGCAAGGGCCTAGATTCTCTCTCTCCCATTTGTGGGTATGGAGGGGTGGGCAGCCAGGGAACAGTTTGCCTAAGGACATCATGGGCACACCCTCTGCCCCAACGCCTGTTGCTAACCTGCAAGGGGCAACAGCATGAGTCTCTTGGGGCAGCTTGGTTAGAGACTATCCATGTCTGGAGTAGATGTGAAGATAGGGTGATGGTCCTCGTCGTGCACCAGGTGCAAGTGGGCAGGATGACATTTCTGAGCCCCTGGCTGGGCTCCACCCATGTTTTCAAGTGGTGGGGACACCCTGTGCCTGTGGCAAATCCTGCTGGACAGGTGTCATCCAGAAGAAGGTAAGGAACAAAGACCAGGGATGAGCTCCCTTCCTAGTATGGTAGAGTCAGGTGGATCCTGGCCGGCAGCTAGGCAGGGCAGACTGGGCTGCTGCTGTATCCATAGAAGACCATGCTCCTCAAGCAGGTTGGTGTGGCATGTGTGGATAGAGGGTAAAGCCAGCTGAACTGGGGTGGAGGTGATGAGCAGGTGGCTTCCTTCTGCCACACCCCCAGGGATGCGGGGTAATGCAGGCAATGAACATGATTCTGCCTCTGCCCCTTATGAGCTATATGACAAGGGGCAATTTTTTTTCCTTTCCCTGGGTCCAGTGCCCTCATCAGTTAGCAGGGGAGCTTGGGCCCCATACTTTTACTTAGCAACTATTACCTGAATACCCGTGATGAGCCAGTTGCTGTTGTAAGACCCTGGAGATACACCTGTGAAGAGAACAAAGGTTATCAATAAATATTAGATTTGACTCAATATAACAGAAACCCCAAGGAACAGTGCCTTAAACAAGGTAGCGATTTATTTATTTTTGTCACATACAGCAAGTCCGGAGACCTGCAGATAAGAGCTGGTATGGTGACTCCACAGCTACCAGGGACCCAGGCATATTTTATTTCTCTAGTATGATATTCTTTTTTAAAAAATATAATTTCAACTTTTATTTTAGATTCTGGGGGTATATGTGCAGGTTTGTTATATGGGTATATGGTATGATGCTAAAGTTTGGGGTACAATTGAACCTGTCACCAAGGAGGTGAGCATAGTACCCAATAGTTAGTTTTTGAATCCTTGGCCCCATTTTCCCTCCCCCGTCTAGTATTCCCCAGTGTCTATTGTTGCCCTCTTTATGTCCATGAGTACCCAATGTTTAGCTCCCTTATAAATGAAAACATGTGGTATTTGGTTTTTCATTCCTGCATTAATTCACTTAGGATAATGGCCTCCAGCCGCATCCATGCTGCTGCAAAGGACATGATTTCATTATTTTTTGTGGCTACATAGCGTTCTATGTTGTATATGCACCATATTTTCTTTATCTAATCCACCCTTGATGGGCACTTAGTTGATTCCATGTCTTTGCCATTGTGAATAGTGCTGTGATGAATGTATAAGTGCATGTGCCTTTTTGGTAGAACGATTTATTTTCTTTTGGAGATATACCCTGTAATGGGATTGCTGATTCAAATGGTAGTTCTGAGTTCTTTGAAACATCTCCAAACTGCTTTCTACCGTGGCTGAACTGATTTACATTTCTACCAACAGTATATAAGCATTCTCATTTCTCCACAGCCTCACCAACATCTGCTGTTTTTTGACTTTCAAATAATAGCCATTCTGACTGGTGTGGGGTAATGTCTCATCATGGTTTTGATTTGCATTTCTCTGATGATCAGTGATGTTGGCATTTTTTCATATGTTTGTTGGCCACTTCTGTCTTCTTTCAATAAGTTCATGTCCTTTGCCCACTTTTTAATGGAGTTATTTGTTATTTGCTTGTTGAATTATTTAAGTTCCTTATAGATTCTGAATATTAGACCTTTGTCAGATGCATAGCTTGTGAATGTTTTCTCCCTTTCTGTAGGTTGTCTGTTTACTCTGTTGATAGTTTATTCTGCTATGCAGAAGCTATTTAGTTTAATTAGGTCCCATCTGTCAATTATTGTTTTTGTTGCAATTGCATTTGAGGACTTACTCATAAATTCTTTCCCAAGGCCAATTTCCAGAATGGTGCTTTTTAGGTTTTCTTCTAGGATTTTTATAGTTTGAGGTTTTACACTTAAATCTTTAATCCATTTTGAGTTAAATTTTGTTATTTTCAATTCTTACTTTTATTTTTTATAGTTCAGCTGGTTTCACATCAATTGAGTTAAATTTTATATATGGTGAATGGTAGGGCTCCAGTTTCATTCTTCTGCATATGGCCAGTGAGTTATCCCAGCACCATTAATTGAATAGAGAGTCTTTTCTCCATTGCTTATTTTTGTCAGCTTTGTCAAAGATCAGATAGCTGTAGGTGTGTGGCTTTATTTCTGGGTTCTCTATTCTGTCCATTGGTATATGTGTCTGTTTTTGTACCAGTACCATCAGCATGATGACAGGATCAAGTTCACACATAACAATACTAACCTTAAATGTAAATGGGCTAAATTCCTAAATTAAAAGACACAGACTGGCAAATTGGATAAGCAGACAAGACCCATCTGTGTGCTGTATTCAGGAGACCCATCTTATGTGGAAAGCAAAAAAAAAAAAAAAAAAAAAAAAGCAGAGGTTCCAATCCTAGTCTCTGACAAAACAGACTTTAAACCAACAAAGACCAAAAAAGGGAAAGAAGGGTATTACATAATGGTAAAGGGAAGAATTCAAAAGAAGAGCTAACTATTGTAAACATATATACACCCAATACAGGAGCTCCCAAATTCATAAAACAAGTTCTTAGAGACCTACAAAGACACTTAGACTCCCACACAATAGTAGAGGGAGACTTTAACACCCCACTATCAGTATTAGACAGATCGACAAGACAGAAAATTAACAAGGATATTCAGGACTTGAACTCAGCTCTAGATCAAGCATACTTAGTAGACATATACAGAACTGTCTACCCCAAATCAACAGAATATACATTCTTCTCAGTGCCACATAGCACTTATTCTAAAGTCAACCACATAATTGGAAGTAAAACACTCCTCAGCAAATGCAAAAGAACTGAAACCGTAACAGTCTCTCAGACAACAGTGCAATCAAATAAAAACTCAGGATTAAGAAACTCACTCAAAACCACACAATTTCATGGAAATTGAACAACCTGCTCCTGAATGACTACTGGGTAAATAATAAAATTAAGATGGAAATCAAGAAGTTCTTTGAAACCAATAAGAACAAAGAGAATGTCCCAGAATCTCCAGGACACAGCTAAGGTGGTGTTAAGAGGGAAATTTATAGCACTAATTTCTCACATCAGAAAGCTAGAAAGATCTCATATTGACACCCTAACATCACAATTAAAAGAGCTAGAGAGGCAAGAGCAAACTAGTCCAAAAGCTAGCAGAAGACAATAACTAAGATCAAAGAAGAATTGAAGGAGATAGAGACATGAAAAACCTTCCAAAAAATCAATGAATCTAGCTGCTTTTTTGAAAAAATTAACAAAATAGATACACTGCTAGCTAGACTAATGAAGAAAAGAGAGAAGAATCAAATCAAACAGACACAATAAAAAAGGGATATCAGCATGGACCTCACAGAAATACAAACTACCATCAGAGAATACTATAAGCACCTCTATGCAAATACACTAGAAAATTTAGAAGAAATGGATAAATTCCTGGACACATACACCCTACCAAGACTAAACCAGGAAGAAGTTGAATCCCTGAATAGATCAATAACAAGCTCTAAAATTGAGACAGTAATTAGTAGCCTACCAAACAAAAAAAGCCCAGGACCAGAGAGATTCACAGCTGAATTCTACCAGAAATACAAAGAGGAGCTGGTACCATTCCTTCTGAAACTATTCCAAACAACTGAAAAGGAGGGACTCCTCCCGAACTCATTTTATGAAGCCAGCATCATCCTGATACTAAAACCAGGAAGAAATACAAGAAGAAAAGAACACTTCAGGCCAATATCCCTGATGAACATTGATGTGAAAATCCTTAATAAAACACTGGCAAACTGAATCCAGCAGCACATCAAAAAACTTGTCCATCACAATTAAGCTGGCTTCATCCCTGAGATGCAAGGCTGGTTCAACATATGCAAATCAATAAATATAACCCATCACATAAACAGAATCAAAGACAAAAACCACACGATTATCTCAATAGATGCAGAGAGGGCCTTTGATAAAATTCAACATCCGCTCGTGTTAAAAACTCTCAATAAACTAGGTATTGATGGAACATATCTCAAAATAATAAGAGCTATTTATGACAAACCCACAGCCAATATCATATTGAATGGGCAAAAGCTAGAAGAATTCCCTTTGAAAACCAGTATAAGACAAGGATGCCCTCTCTCACCACTCCTATTCAATGCAGTATTGGAAGTTCTGGCCAGGGCAATCAGGTAAGAGAAAGAAATAAAGAGTATTCAAATAGGAAGCGAGGAAGTCAAGTTGTCTCTGTTTGCAGATGACATGATTTTATATTTAGAAAACCCCATCATGTCAGCCCCAAAACTTCTTGAACTGATAAGTAACTTCAGCAAAGTCTCAGGATACAAAATCAACAGGCAAAAATCACAAGCATTCCTTTACACCAACAATAGGCAAGCAGAGAGCCAAATCATGAATGAATTCCCATTCACAATCACTTTAAAGAGAATAAAATACCTAGGAATCCTGCTAACAAGGGATGTGAAGGACCTCTTCAAGGAGAACTACAAACCACTGCTCAAGGAAATAAGAGAGGACACAACCAAATGGAAAAACATTCCAACCTCATGGATAGGAAGGATTAATATCATGAAAATGGCCATACTGCCCAAAGTAATTTATAGATTCAATGTTATTCCCATCAAACTCCAATTAACATTCTTCACAGAATTAGAAAATACTGTTTTAAATTTCATATGGAATCAAAGAAGACCTTGTATAGCTAGCACAATCCTAAGCAAAAAGAACAAAGCTGGTGGCATGACACTACCTGACTTGAAACTATACTGCAAGGCTACAGTAATCAAAACAGCATGGTACTGGTACCAAAACAGTCATATAGACCAATGGAGCAGAACAGAGGCCTCAGAAATAACACCACACATCTACAGCCATCTGATCTTTGACAAACCCAACAAAAACAAGCAATGGGGAAAGGCTCTCCTATTCAGTAAATTGTGTTGAGAAAACTGGCTAGCCATATGCAAAAAAACTGAAACTAGACCTCTTCTTTACATCTTATACAAAAATTAACTCAAGATAGATTAAAGACTTACATGTAAAACCCAAAACCATAAAACCTCTAGAAGAAAACCTAGGCAATACCATTCAGGACATAGACATGGGCAAAGACTTCATGACAAAAATGCCAAAAGCAACGGCAACAAAAGCCAAAATTGACAAATGGGATCTAATTAAACTAAAACGCTTCTGCACAGCAAAAGAAACTCATCAGAGTGAAGAGGCAACTTACAGAATGGGAGAAAAATTTTGCAATCTGCCCATCTGACAAAGGTCTAATACCCAGAATTTATAAGGAACTTAAACATATTTACAAGAAAAAAAACTAACAACTCCATCAAAAAGTGGGCAAAGAATATGAACAGACACTTCTCAAAAGAAGACATTTACATGGCCAACAAACATGAAAAGAAGCTCAACATCATCGATCATCAGAGAAATGCAAATCAAAACCACAATGCGATACCATCTCACACCAGTCAGAATGGTGATTATTAAAAAGTCAGGAAACAATAGATACTGATGAGGTTGTGAAGAAATAGAAACGCTTTTACACCGTTGGTGGAAATGTAAATTAGTTTTGTGGAAGAGAGTATGGCGATTCCTCAAGGATCCAGAACGAGAAATACCATTTGACCCAGCAATCCCATTACTGAGTATATACCCAAAAGGATATAAATCATTCTGCTATAAAGACACATGCACATGTATATTTATTGCAGCACTATTTACAATAGCAAAGACATGGAACCAACCCAATGCCCATCAATGATAGACTGGATAAAGAAAATGTGGTACATATACACCATGGAATACTATGTAGTCATAAAAAGGAATGAGATCATGTCTTTGCAGGGACATGGATGAAGCTGGAAGCCATCATCCTCAGCAAACTAACACAGAAACAAAAAACCAAACACCACATGTTCTCACTCATAAGTGGGAGTTGAACATTGTGAACACATGGACACAGTGAAGGGAACAACATACACAAGGGCCTTTTGTGGGGTTGGGTGTAAGGAGAGGGACTTAGAGGATGGGTTTATAGGCGCAGCAAACCACCATGGCACATGTATACTTATGTAAGAAACCTGCACGTTCTACACCTGTATCCGTATTTTTTTTAGAAGAAATAAAGGAAAAAAAAAGAAAGATGGCTGCAGTCATCCTAGCCATCATTCCGTTATGACATTTAGATGGAGAAGAAAGACAGTCTCTTCCTGTGTGACTGCTGATCTTGCTTCAAGTTCACTGGTCCTTTCTTCTGCTATCTCAAATCTGTTATTGAGCCTTTCTAGTGAAATTTTCATTTCTAATTTATCTTGTCATTTTTTTTTCTTTGACCAGTGGGCAATTTAGAATTGTGTTGTTTAATTTCCACATACTTGGGGATTTCCCAGATATCTTTCTGTTGTTAATTTTCAGTTTAATTCAAACTGGTCAGAAAAAATTATCTGTATTAAGTAAATCCTTGCATATTCATTGAGAATTTTAATAGTCCAAAATATGGCTTATCTTGGAGAATGTTCTATGCACAGTTGAAAGGCATATTCTACTGTTGTAGGATGGCAGGATCTACCAATGTAAATTAAGTCATGTTGTTTGGTAATATGTTTCAAGTCTTCCCTGGCCTCATGGATTCTGAGAAAAAGAGTGTTTCCCAACATAATTGTGGGACTCTGAAGCAAAGTCTCCCAACATAATTGTGAATTTGTCTATTTCTCTTCTCATTTCTGTCTTTTCTTGATTTACATATTTTGAAACTCTGTTATTAGATGGATATATATGTAGGATTTTCATGATTTCTTGATGATTCATCATGATTTCTTGATTTGAACCTTTTATAATTTCAAATTTTCCCAGTTTATCTCTGGTATTACTTTAATTGCTAGTATTGAATCCTACTGTGTCTGATATTAACATGGTTATCTAGCTTTCTTATCATTATTAGGGTTTGTATGATATCACATTTCCATCCTTTAACTTTTAACCCATTGGTATATGTGTTTTTAAATTCTTATAGATAGCACATAGATAAGCTTTGCTTTTTAAATTCTGGTCTAACAATTTCTACCTTTTAACTGGAGCGCTTAGCCAATTTACATTCAATGTAATTATCCATATAGTTAGATTTAAGCTACCATCCTGCTGTTGGTTTTCTATTTGTCCCATCTGTTCTTCCTTCTATTTTTTTCTCTTTTTCTGACTTCTTATGGACTGAGTATTTTTTTGATGTTCTATTATACTGTCACTATTGGCTTATTAGTTATACCTATTGGTTTTTGTGTTTTTAAAAACTTTGAGTTCACAAAATATACTTTTAATTTATTCCAGTGTATATTGAAATCCTATTAAATCACTCTGTGCATAGTATGGAAGAACCTTACCACAGCATACCTCCATTTTCCCCATATATCTTTTGTGATATAATTGTCACACATCTTGTTTACACCTTTGCTATAAACCACACAATATATTATTAGCGTTTTACTCTATACAGTCAGTAAAAATGAGAAAAAAAACTACTCATATTTATCCATGTATTTACTATTTCTAACATTCTTTATTCCTTTGGGTAGAGGGATGATATGAGTTTCCTTCTCATATCATTTATTTCTGCCTTAAGAGCTACCCCAACATACTTTTGTAATGCAAGTTTGCTGGTGACAAATTAACTTCTTTGTTCTCTAAGGAAAAATGCTTAATTTTGCTTTCATTTTTGAAAGATTGGGGCATGGGGTATAGAAGTCAAGGTTGATGGAGTTTTTTTCCTTTTCAGTATTTTAACCATATTACTCTGTTTTCTTTTGGTTTGCATAGCTTCGAAATAGAAGTCTGTGAAGTTCATAGCTTTGTTCCTCTTGACATAATGTATTTTTCTACTCTGGTTGTTTTAAGATTTTCTTTCAATCATGGGTTTTTAAAAACTTGATTGTAATGTGTCTTGGTGTGGTTTTATTTGTGTTTATCCTGCTTGGCATTCATTCAATTTCTTGGATCTATGGGTTTACAATTTTCATTAAATATGGAAAATTTTGGCTGTATCTTCAATTTTCTTCTGTCTATGCAATCTCCTTCTGGGATTACTGTATACATATGTCAGATTGCTTGATATTGTCCCATAAGTTGCAATTTTATTCTTTATTTATTTATTTTGGCTCTTTCTCCTTCTGTGCTTCATTTTGAATATTTTATATCACTGTGTCTTCAAGGTCAGTAAACATTTTTTCTTCGGTATAATCTGCCACTAATCTCTTCCAGTGAATTTTTTATTTCAGATATTTTATTGTTTATCTCTAGAAGTTTTATTTGTTTTTTTTGTATCTTTCATTTCAATCCTTATTGTGTTTCTGCCTTCTTTTGAATCCTTGAAAATCCTATTAAAGATCTTGTCTGCTAATCCCGCAATCTCTATCTCCTCATGCCTGTTTCCACTGTCTGAATTTTCTCCTGGTTTTGGGCTACATCGCTATGTTTCTTCATATATTTAATACGTTTTGACTGGATGATATATATTGTGAATTTTTCATTGAGTGCTGGATTTTCTTGTGTACCTTTAAGGGGTGTTGAACTTTTTATGGCATGCAGTTATTGGCAGATCAGCTTGATCCTTCTGAGGTTTGTTTTTAATCTTTTAAACTTTCTTAGGGTGGGTCATGAATAGCTTGAATTCTAAGTTTGTTTAGCCCATTGCTAAGATGTGATTCACCTGAGGTCTCCACTGAAGGCCTGAGAGTCTGAGAGCTCTTTTACTCTAGCTAGTCAGAATTTGGTCGTCTGTCAGCCACGTGTGAGCTCTGCAAACTGTTCAGCTTACAGCTCCCTGGTTGCTCTTTTCTCAGCTCTGTGGATCTTCACTCTATGCTTATATGAGTTAGTGTTCAGTAACAGAATCAGGGGATCTTGTGCAATTTTCTGGAGCTATTTCTTTAAGCAGCTTCTTCCTCTCCAGTACTCTGCCTTGCAAATTCTAGCCCCTTCAGCATTTCTGAACTGCAATTTCATTTCTTCAACTCCGAAAGAGCTATGCTCTACTTGAGATCACCTTTCCCGCAGAAAGTGCCTCCAGACAGAAAGTCAGGGTGGTAACAAGCTCATTTTGTTCTATCTTTTTCGGTGTTGCCCAGTGTCTGAAAACTCTTGCCTTATATATTTGGTTTTTTTTTTAGTTAACAGTGAGAAGATAAGTCTAGTCCCAGTTACTCCATCATGGCTAGAAATAAAATCACCTAATAATCTTTTAATATCCATATCACTTAGCATAATTCTACTTATACAGTTCAAATATTTTTGAATAAAATATTAAACATTTCTTTGCCGAATTATTACTCATAAAATATTCATGCATTTGTGTTTTCACGACATTGTACTAAGCACCATGGAAGTCTGCATTTTATGGAACAATCTCTTCCTAAAAATTTCATCTGATTAAAATGTAAGAGAGATTAAAATGTATTCACAAGTAGCATAAAATAAGATTAACTGTGCATACAAGTGTGGTTTTAGATGCACTTAAAACAAGTCACACTTTCA
Organism: Pan troglodytes; assembly: GCF_028858775.2. NCBI lineage: Eukaryota > Metazoa > Chordata > Mammalia > Primates > Hominidae > Pan > Pan troglodytes. The sequence goes on from NC_086015.1 coordinate 47,849,595, forward strand.
CAGCCATTTAAATCAGCCTGATGGGGTCTCATAGGAGGTGAGGGTAGGGAATAGAAGCCAGCCATGTCACTGGCAGACGCGAAATGGAGTCAAGAATTGTTACTCATTTCCATAGATGGTCACTTAGCGGATCTGGAAAACAAAAACAAAAACTGCTCCAGAAGAATCAATCTACTGTATTAAGTATTTCTTCACAGATTCTGTGAGGGAATATCTTTGTCTGTTCTGAGGGAACTACTGTAAATACAGCATCACACCATTCAAAAGGAAATTTGCTTACATATTCTTGGAACATTTGGAAGGTTTTTCCTTTTTGCTTTGTAAGAGTAAACAGACACTATGTGAATTTTTAAAAAAACTTTTCAAAACCTAGCTGGGTGTGGTGGCACATGCCTGCGGTCCCAGATACTCAGGAGGGTGAGGTGGAGAACTGCTTGAGTCCAGGAGTTTGAGGATGCAGTGAGCTATGATCGTGCCACTGCACCCCAGTCTGGGGGACAGAGTGAGACCCTGTCTCTAAAAGACAAAAGAAAACCTTTTCAAAAACTCTTTTCTATTGAAGGCAATCAGGTGTAAATTTTTCTTTCTCTGAAACTCTAAACAACTCCTTAATGTCTCCTGGGCCTAACCATATCTCCACCCTCAATTCTCCTCACTCTCCCTTTCACCCCTCACTTGCCTCAGGGCTTTTGCACATGTTTGGGAAGCTCTTCCTCTCCCATCTTCCCCTCCCTTTCTTACTTGGATAGCTCTTTGTAATTTTTTATGTTTCAGCTTAACTGCCTCAAAGAGGCCTCCCAGGATCACCCAATTTAATAATACTGTTCCTTTCATTCTCCCCCCAAAGACTATTCTTTTCCTTCAGATAATGAATGCTGGTTCTTCCTGGCCTGTTTGCCCTCAGATCTATGGCCTCACCCTTTCCCTGGCCAGCTCTATATCTCTGAGGAGTGACCCCTGTGATCAGACTTGCTTTCCCAGACTACCTTGCTTTCTGACATCTGCAGTGGCTAAACCTTTGGGAAGTACTGATGGACATAAAAAAGGCAGGAGGAAGAGAGAAGGTGAAGTTTTTCTTCCTTCTCTTGTAGTTTTGATTTTACCTGCCCAAAGGCTGAAGATCCCCTTGTGTCTTCCACTCACACCAGGCACCCCCTTTTCCATGGTCTCAGTCTCCCTTGGGCAGCTCCTGTCTTGGTTCCGGTTCTCCTCAGATGGTACCGGGACCTGCACTCTGATAACATCACCTCTTCTCTTTGTCCCTTTGTTGAAGGACTTCCTGCCGTGAACCTCTGGGTTCCTCCACTATCCCAGACTTTCTTGGCACTTTCATTACCCAGATAAGTAACAAATTCCCTGCATTCAATTCCCTCTGCTCTACATATTCAGTTTCTCCCTTTCTGGTTGAATCCTGACTGATACAGTATCAAATTGTAGATCATCGGCTAGTGTTACTTTCAATCTAATGTCTGAATACCCGCCCCTGCCCACACACACATTCCATGAGAACAAGAACAATATCTATTTTCTTCACTACAGAATCTCTAACACCCAGCACAGTGCTTGGCTTTGGGTTGTTGCCCAATTAATATTTATAGAATAAATGCTTGAAAGGGAAGGTGGAAGGGATGAAATCAAATTTACCATCGGTTCCAGGTGACCTGAGTATGCTCCTCCCGCTGCTTCTGTCCTGTGGATGGGGAGAGTGGATCATAGAAAGCAGTCCTTCATGGTTATGCAAAGAAGTTTTCCTGTGAGGAGACCAGAATGCTCAGCTTTGCTGCTATTATTATTTTCTCTTTTCTTTTTCTTTTTTTCAAATTCAACTTTAGTGGAAAGAAAACTTTCTCATTTCCCATTTCAGCTCACTGAATTATTCATCAAAAACGTTCTGCTGGTATTTCCTCCTCTGTCAGAGTTCTGCCGTTCCAGAAACACTGCCCTGGAGTTGCAATCAGAGCAATTAGCAGCCCATTATGGGATGCGCCTGTCCATGCCCTCAGGTTCCCGACCTGGGGCTGTGCTGATGGAGAGCCAGCACTACCATGGAGTCTGATGCGTGTAGGCTGGCCTGAGCTCCTAGCCCCATTAATTGATGGGGAGCCCAGCAGGATCTTCATCTTCCTTTGCCAGGATCAGCTAATCAAGTAACCATCACGCTAACAGCTCAGGACTTTAGCTAACACCACCCTCTTATCTGACAAGCTGATTCCATTGGACCTCAGTTTCCTTAGCTCTAGAAATGGAAGGACAGCCCTTGACTGCCTGCCTCACAGCACCATTGTGGCTGTATGGGCCCACCTTGACTCTCAGCTCTGTCCACTGCTGGGGTTCCAAAAAGCTAGGCAAATTGGTAAAATGTGCCTCTAGAAGTCGATTTACCTCTAAGGATGATTTCTCTCTAGAGGGTGTTTCAGTTTTGTTACAAGCTTGTCCCTGTTACACAACTTCCATCCCTAGAAGGGAGGACAGATTTCTGCATTCCTCCTGGTGTCACTCATCTGCATCTGTCCTCAAACCCACCCTCAAGGACCCATTTCTGTGTCCTACTTGTAGCACTGAAAGATGAAAGAGCTCCACAGCAGCTCTTTGGGTAAAATAAGAGAGAGCATCCTCCCTACTATCATAGGTCTCTCTGGCTTTGTCGCCCTGGGGCTCTCGGGTGCCACCTCAGCATCTGGAGTGCTGGTATTAAGCTATATCTCTGGGCTGTAACTCAGCCCTTCTTCTCTGGGTTCTGCCATGCTGGGCAGGACTCTGCAAACCAGGGCTCTCCTTTGCCAGTGGCTCCCTGACAGGCTCTGCCATTAGGGGGTGCTAGAGAAAATGGAAGCTGGAGGAGGAAGCAGGGACCGGCTCCACCCTGCCTGCTTTTTGCTTCTGTGAGCAGCACCCAGCAAGGCTTCTTCTCCCTGGCAGCAGCAGCTCCTTCCAAAAGCAGCTGGTGAATCCACATTGCAGTTTTTCCACTTTCCATTTTGCAGAATGAGATGTATCACCCACTCCCTGGCCAGAGACATCGCACAAGCTGCCCAGCATCCCCTCCTCAGAGCTCTGGGTCTCATGAGCTGGGAAACGTGAACACCAGCTGACTGCCTCTCCAACCTCACCCCCAGTTATCTTCCAGGTCCCTCCTCAAAACTTCCAAATCTTTCAACAATTCTAACCTCTTCCTTTGGTGTCTCCAGCCCCAGAGATGGTGGCTGCTGCCTACAGCTGCTGCCTTTGTTCTAACTTCAAGTACTCTTTTAAATCTTTTCAATTCCACAGCTAACAATTCTTTGCATTAAATTGTCTCTGCTCAAATAACTAGAAGTTTCTGACTCCTGCCAGGTTCCTAACTGATTGAGAAGTAAGAGCTTGGAGCAGAGGCAGGGATGGAAGACAGCAGGAAGTGATGGCGGCTGGCAGAACCTGGGGGCACAGAGGATGCAGGACTGAGTGCGAGAAGAGGAGCGTACTGTAGACCTACGGGTTTCGATGGCCAGCTGGGCTGTGTGTGAGCCACAACTGAGACGCCTTCCAGGGACTGCCAGAAGCACCTGCAGGGATGGTGAATCAGGCTCTTGAAAGCACAGCACGAATTTGGGAGCTCTGAGCTCAGAGGGCTGGGGATACTTGGCTAAAGAGGCTTAGTAGCCAGGAAGCCCTTCACACTGCAGCCTGTGTCTGAGCAAGTGAGGGGGCAACTGAATGAGTGTGCCCATCACTCCAGATGGTAAATGGAGAGAGGAAGGGATGCTTTCTCTAAGGGGGTCCTGGCTGGACTCGTCTCCCCCGCAACCCTCAACACAGACACTCTCCTGCCTGCCTCCTATCCTAGGGTTTGGCAGGACAGACAGTCCAGGCGATCCCCTGTGACCAACCCCAAGCCCATGCTTCCTTCAAGGTCAAGTTTAGATGCTGCTGCGTCCATGGGACTTCTAGGATAACCCTCTCCCCACAACCATCTCTCCTCGCACCACATTGATAGTAGTGACTGCCAGTACCACTCACTGGGCCAGAGGAACAGTTCCCAGAGGGATAGACACTTTTCCTACCCTCAGTGGGGTGTCAGTGGGAAAGAAAGATAAAAAACTCAGCAGTGACTATCTATCTATCTATCATTTATCTATCTAAACTAATGGTACCTAGTAGGTGTTTGATAGGTAATTATTAAGTAAATAATGGATGAATGAATAGATGGATAGTAATGAATGGATGGATGAATAGATGAATGGATGGATGAATGGATGGATAGATGGATGGATGGATGGATGGATGGATGGATAGACAGACACGCATCTCCCCTAAGATGGAGAGGCAGGTAGTCTGGGGCAGGGCCATCTGTCACTGAGTCTTCCTCGAGTTCTTGATACCAGCATACTGTCTGACATGTCTATCCTTGGATGAGTTCGTGACTGGAGTAGGATAATGAGCAAAGGTGTAGAGGAAGGAAAAGCTAGAACATATAAATGATCTGGGGCCAATGAACTCTCCCACCCCCTGCTGCCTGCTCCTGGTATCTGAAACTCACCCTGCAGATATTTCCTTTGGTTCAACACTGCACACTTGGCCAGTCCTCTTCTGGCCCAGCTTCACCAGGAGCTGTAACATCCAAGCGGGTCCTGGACCAAGCAGCTGGTCCAAAGCTTTCTTTCCTAATGGGAGGAAGCTTGAACCACAGAAGTCCTGGGGCTGTGAGGCAGGCCCAGAGGAAGAAGTAAGGTGGAAGAGGAAGAGAGTCCACTGGGACAGATCTCCCTAATCTCACAATATCACTTTGTATAAAAACCACTCTGTAGCAACAAAAGCAAAAAAAGCTGTACAGTACTGGTGGCTTTGCTTTGAAGCTCCACTCAGACAGGGGCCATGAGTCAGGAGGAGCAGACAGAGGAGGAGCAGACAGAGCCTACAGAACTTTTAATAGGGCAGGCATGCTCTTGTGATCCATACCTGTGGAGAGGAGGAGAAGGAAGCAGGGCTAGGTAGAGGGAGGAGGTTTCCGGGGCTGGGGGGTTTCTGAAGCTGGGTGGGCTTGCATAATGTTCTAACTTGGGGGGTCTGCAGGACTTGTGTGTCCCGGTGTTGATTAGTCATTGGATGCCACTGTTCCTGAGGAGCGGTGTGGCCTTGGATGAGGCTGTGTTCTTCACCTGAGGTGTCACCAGGAGGGCTAGTGTCTCAGGGCAGCTCCAGGCAGCACTCCCAGCAGGACAGCTTGGGGAATAAGCCTTCATCTCTACAGGGATTCTGGGGGCACCTTGAAGAAATGTTCATTGTTGTATCCTGGAGGATGCAGACCATACTCCTTCCTCTTCTTATCCAGGCTCAGTCATCCTCCTCTGGCCTCTCTGCTCCTCTCCTCCCCCACTCGCCCCCCTGCTGCCTCCGCAGCCCCAAGCCCTATAGCCCCGCATTGCATTTTCGGCTGGCTGCTGCTGTCAGAGTCTCCGGGAAGATAATCTATCCGGAAAAGTGCGTGCGAATTACTAAATCAATAAACACTGCTAACCTCTTGATTCACTGCTTCTCTGCAGAGAACCCCTCAGCCCTGCAGCATTTCGCTTTAATAGGAGGAAAGCGAATGTGCTTAGTGGGCACAACCCACAGGCTGAGAAGGGAGGGGCAGCCACACGCGCCTAGGCGCCCACGATTAGAAAGCACCCCTCCTCCACCTCTGTCTTTAAGTTTCAGTCTCACAGAGGTAAGCAGCAAGAAAGCACGGGTCTTGCTGTGTGCTTGGACTCACCTTCTAACCCTCAGCCCTATGCAGACGTCACCTTAAAAGACCCACCCCAGATTCCATCCGTGTAACATCTTGCCCTCACCAAGTCAGGGCAAAGGGTATAAACTCTGATTTGCTTAAGGTAGGAAGTATTGTCTGCTCATCCAAAGCAATTTTAAAGAAGAAGAAAACTTTACAACATGCAAATTCAAATCGTAAAAGCTGTTTTAATGATTAATAATAGCCACAGCTAAAACCTGCACAGTGCTTATTGCTTATTCCATGCAGAACATCATTTTAAGCTCTCTGCATAGATTAACTCACTTAATACAACCACTCTGAAGTGGTTATTATTATTACTGTTATCCCCATTTTACAAATGACATTTTGTTCTCTGTTTTAGAGACCCCAGAGAGGTTAAACAACCAGCTCAAGATCACACAGCTAGAACATGTAAGAGTCAGAATTTGAACCCAGGGCCCATGCTCGAATAGGTCAGTTCCATTCAACACACATTTGTGGCAGAATAACTCAGAGGTATTAATTTTTTCCTCCCTCCTCCCTTAAAGAAGGTAACAGAGTACTTTATATTTCCTTTCCTGAGAGATTTCCAGGGCAGAAAGGAGTAACTGCTCCAAGATAACCATTTCTTCTGCTTTTTGTGCAAGGCTGCACTATTCTGGAGATATGAAACCCATGCTTCCTTACTGCCTACCTTGGCGAATGCTAAAACTCGGAAACAAAAGCTGGAGGTGGGGGTGTCCTTAAGTGTGGAGATTGCAGTGAGTTCTGCCCTGCAGCCAGCACTTGGTCTCTTTACCAGGGGGCTGCCCTTGGAGCCCCGTGTTGCCAGTGCATACCAATAGCTAGAAGTGTCCCCTGAGCAACATTTGATTGAGGACTGATGAAAGAGTCCCTTGTCTCTGATGGGGACATGCTAAGGTGTGGCCTCCACACCAGCCCTCCATGCCCTCACACCCTCACCTGACCTGCTTTTCCACGCGCCTCCTGGATTTTCCAGGGTACACTTGCTAATAAGGCATATTCACACAAATCCTCATCTCTCGGTCTCTCTTGGAGAACCCTGCATAAGACACCACACTCAGGGCTAATGGGCCAGAGAAGAAACAGCATCATCAGGGTCCAGTGGGAGCTGCAGCTTGGTGGAGAGGAAGTCACTGTCCAGGCGGCAGCCCAGGGCAGGGAGGGAGAAGGGAGGAAGTACTCCAGCCACTCTTCTGTGCACTGATTGGCTGGGCCCTCAGCTCAGAACTGGCATTAGTTCACTTCTGCCACATTCTACTGGCCCAAGAAAGTCACAGGCCTGTCCAGATTCAATGGGTAGGAACATAGACTCCAGGGAGTGGTGCCAACTTAGGGCCATTTTTATAGTCTGCCACACTATCCATGCCAGTGTACCCCTTGGAAGAGTTTTCTGCTCTCCAGTTTCAAAACTGCTGGGTTACCTAGCATGAGTGAACCAAGGGCACCCAGCTACTAAGTGGAATCTCGGGAAATGGAGCCCGGGCAGTCAGATTCCATAGCCAGGGTTCTGAACCCATCACTCGCTGCTGTCTTCCTGCATGAGCACAAGGCCTAGGGCATGTAGGGTACAGTCAGTGTACGGTGGTTTTAAATTAGCCACCACAGATATGGAAGAAACATCTTATTTATTCTATAAGAAATAAATGAAACTGGACTCTGAGCTCTTACGGAGTTGAAGGAGAATTCTATTCCCTTCTCCCCGAAGGCATGCCATGGTCCTGGTGTCTGGTGAGAACACAGCATCCTTTGAGGAGCCTTCTATCATCAGCTCACTCTGTGATGCCTAGCAAACAAGCCTGCTGAGGCCACTGGAAACTGACCTGGTGGTGGGGCCTCAGGACCTTATAGACTGGACCTTGGGGGCTATAATGGCACCCCACAGTCCTTCCCCTCTGAGGCTGTGCAGTTTCCTTGCGGCAATGCTGGAGACCTGAGAAGTCCCCCATCCTTATGTGTCCACCATCCTCTGCTCCCTTTGCAGACTGTGGGCTTTCTCTCTTCCTTTGCAAAAGTTTTTCAAAATAGGAAATAAAAATCAATGGAATTTGCACATCTAGTTTTAGATACTCTCAACTGTCATGGTGTATTGGTTGTAATATTCTTCCTGATGTGGAGGCATTCATTAGGATATCATGGGGGAGGGCAGATATTAATATCGGGAGGGACAAAAGCATATGCCCCTCAATACCATGCTAGTGGCCTTTCATTTCCTTTCCCAATGACCTGGAGGAAGGGGAGGGGGGTAAGAAGAAACAAGTCACCCGACTTGTAGGTCCGTCTTGCTTCCTGCTGTTCACTGGAGAATTGTCTGGCAGATACATGCCCTTTGTTTCCAAGCTGACTCTCTTTTAGAAACTACCTCAAGCTTCCACCAATCACGAGGGTGTTAACCCTTCTAAAATCTTCCATTCCTACCCAGAAATTAAGCCAAATACCACAAAGTCAGGGAGTGTCTCCATAAGTTCTTTCACTGTGCCATCATTAATGGGCTGGACCAAGTAGATGGAAGTGTTCGGGAAGAGCTGCAGTGGAATTGCTTCATGGTGTCCAGTGGACTGAGGAGAAGAAAAGGTCACCAGGCTATCTCAGTCTGACCTCAGCATCCCCCTTCCCTAGTGTTCTGAAAACAACGCAGCCTCTAGCAGAGGTCTGCACCTTGACCCAATGGCTGGCCAACCAGGCTCAGTCTCCATTGCTTCCTGGGCCCTGTGACAAAGAAGTGATGGCAGCCCCACTGGCTCACCCTTCAGTAACCTCTGGGAACACAGTAAGAGGAAGGGGAATAAACTGAGAAGCTCAGATGGCCATGAACATGCCTTGCATTTTTCCAGGGAACCCATTTCTCCATGGTCCTCGATGCCACCAACTGCTGGCTCATTAAAGGGAGGCATCATCTCTTTCTGGAGTAGGTCATTCTCAACTTGCCCCCAGACCCATTCCTTGCTCTTCATGGCCCTGTTCTTTGTCCTAGAGGCTGACTCCAGGCTCTCTTGCTGGACTTCTAGCTGGGTTTGACCCATGGGAGATGCGGGCAGGAGACTGGGGTAGTGAGGAGCGGTGAGGATGGTCATTCCCCCTGCCTGCCTCCTGCCTGCTCTGCTCCACTGCAGCCCCTCCTCTCATCAGGCTCAGATCACCGTCTTTCCTCCCCTTTGTCCTTTCAGCCCTAGGGGTGGCAACAGTTTCCTGATGGTGCTGGTCTCTGGATGCTTCAACATCCCCATCTGTCCCCTTAACCCTGCCCACCCCTCTGGAAGTATCCTCTTCATTAAATCCTTTATTTGAACCATCCAGGGTGAATTCTGCTCCCTGTCCAGCCTGACTGGTACAATATGAGGTGCCTCCCTCCTCTGAAGAGGAAGCAGGCAACGTCTGTGAGGGCCTGGGCTGTTGGCAACAGGTGCACAAGGAGCGAGAGGGTCCACTTCTCTCCACAAGACCCACCATTACACTGGGCCTCTCCTGAGCTCCGGTAGAGCCACCGCTTTTTCCTCAGCTGCAGTGACCCAGGGCTTAATCTGGGCTTAATACAAAGGGCTGCAGGCTGGGCATGGTAGCTCACACCTGTAATCCCAGCACTTTGGCAGGCCGAGGAGAAGGGAGGATCACTTGAGTCCAGGAGTTCAAGATCAGCCTAGGCAATCTTGGATAAAGGTGTCTTGGGGTCAAGAGTTCTGCTTCTCTGTCCTGCTGGTTGTGTGGCTTGGGGCCAGTTCCACCACCCCCATGAGGCTCTGTTTTCTTCCAAGGCTCTCCCAAGGATGCAGCAGGCAGGAGATATGACCTAGTGGGCTCGAAGGAGACAGGTCCAGGTGCCAAAGAGGAGGACTGCAGGCCTACAGAGGGGTGGGGACAAACTGATGGGCAGACCTGGAGGCCGGCAACTTATTCACAGCAGCCAGCCAGCACAATGCAGCACCTGGTGGGTGCTGGGCATGTTGGCAGCGGTGAAGGGTCCTGAGGGCTCATAGTTCAGTCACAGGGAGCAGTGCCCTACCCCACCTCCCAAACAAGTAAGAGTCATGGTGCCTGATCCATGTGCTCAGTGCCCAGTGCAGATGCAAAATGGTTGGGTGTCTCAGCGGAAGTGCCACAAAGGGGTTATATTCAAGATGGGTTTTTCACTGGGATGAGAAGTTGGTGAGGACATTTCAGGCAGAGGGAACTGCGTTTGCAAAGCCCGACTGGGATGAAGCAACACAGTAGAGTAGACGAAGGCAGGCCATTCAGAGCGTCTGAAATGTTGGCGCCAGACAGTCTGGTGGGGGTTGGGGTAGAGAGGAGAAGCAATGTGGCCATTGCAGGGTCTCTCAGGTCAGGTTCCCCAGAAGTGAGCCTGAGACAGGGATTCTTGTGCAGGTGCCTGGTTGAGGGAGCGCTCACTGGAGAAGGCAGCGAGGGAGGAGGCTGGGGCGGGGGAAGGAACAGAACTAAGATGTTCTCTTGGGCAGGGTCTATCTGCAGTCCCATTCCCACTGCAGGAGCTCTGGAGCAGGCATTAATCTGGGCTTAAGACAAAGGGGTGCAGGCTGGGCATGGTAGCTCACACCTATAATCCCAGCACTTTGGGAGGCTGAGGAGGAGGGAGGATCACTTGTGTGTGGTGGGGGTCGGGGTTGGGGCCTGTGGCTGCAGGGACTGGGGTGAGCAAGACTCCTGGGTTAGATGGTTCCTGTATCCATACAGCTGTGGCAGCAGCCACACTCACTGCAGCTAGGGTGCAGGGGCCTGCAAACAAAGGGGATCTGGGCTAAACTTGGGAAGCCTTCACCATCTGCCTTCACATCCAGGCTCCTCCTGTGGACCTCTTGCTCTGGATCCCTCAGGAGACAACTAAGCTGGCCTGATCTGCCAGTCAGCAGGGGGCTCAGCTCCTGAGGCCCGTCAGCATTCCAGATGAACAGAGACTCTCTTCCCAGATTGGGGCAGTTGGAAGTGGTGAGCGCGGCCACACAGCGAGAGAAGTCAGGGGAGGTGTCTGACCTCCTGAGAGCAGTGAGGTCTGATGGAGGCTGGAAGAACATGCCCATCAGAGGCATTTCTGGGTGACTTGGGGCCACTGCCCACCCTGGTGGGATGGAGGACTGCCTGGCCTCATGCTGCTCCATTCCATAATGGCTGGAACGGCACATGGGGGCCTCAGAGGGCATTACCCTGCACCTCTGTCATGTGGCCTCTGGCTCAAGGTTACCTTGTAATTGCAGATGCTTGGGCCTGAAGTCAGCATACTCCACCTGCAAAAGAATCAGCAAGATCTTCCCATTCTGCTTCCTGCCACGTCCACTCCCTGAGTCCCCATATCAGCCTCTCTCACCAGATTCTGCCAGAGCATCAGGCTGATCAGGGAGATGATGCAGCCTAGAGGAAAGAGCTGGGATTTTGGAGTTGGAAGGGATGGGACTCCAATGCTGATTGTGCCCTTGGACATGGTGCTTTCCTCATTTACAGACTGAGTCTAAAGGACAGAGTGACCCTTTGTTGAGTGTCTGTCATGACCCAAGCCCTTTACATGAATCCTCATGGAATCCCCATGCACTACATTACAGGTGAGGAGACTTGGCCCAGAGAGGGCATGGCATGAAATAGGAGCCTGGTTTCATGTCTCTCCCTCGCAATGCCCCCTGGGCACCTTAGATCACTCTCTTTCTACAAAACCTGCAACTATGGCTACATAAAATTAGCACCCACGGATGTCGGCTCCTACCTGTCTGTCTAGCATGATCTCTTGACATCCCTGCCCTCACTTTCTATTCTCTGGACCCAGAGGTGGTCTCTCCGACCTCCAGTCTTTTGCTTCCCCTTGGAATGCCCCAATCCCTGTTTAACTAACTCCCACTTGACATTTAACTTCAGTTCTACTGAACATTCACCACCCAGCCCATCCCAGCCTGTGGCTCTGGGGAGGTCCCTCAGTGTCCTGGGCTCATCTCTGCCACCTCCACAGTACACTGGCCAGTCACAGTCCACTTGTCCAGCGTTCCTGAAGCTTCTTGAAGCCGTGGCTGCCCTTCATCCCTCTCTAAGTGCCATCCTTGGAACCCATACAGGGCCTGCCACCAGGGAGTGACCAACACACAGCAAGTCCCCACAAGCAACCCTGAAATGGAGAGAATGCTCCATTCTGGGATGGCCAGATCTATGGGCCACACCACTGACCCAGACTCCACCTGACTCCAAGTCCCTCCTTGCTCTCTGAATATCTTAGGTTAAATTTTGAAAACACCAACTCCTTTAAGTATACCTTCCCAAAGTTTTCGTTGTTGACATCTGAGCTTTGCAAAAGTGCTTTTTAAATAGTTGTGGTGTTTTTCTTTCTTCCTCTTCTTTTTTTTTTTTTTTGCTGCTGCTGTTATTATTTTAGACAATTTTTGCCCCAGTCAGTGCACCTAGAGAGCTTTTGACAAGACTCTGCAAGAATAAAATTGTTTTGCAAAGAAAAAGGCGGGAGAGGAGGAGGAGGAAGAAGAAAGAGAGGGAAGAGAGAAGGGAGAGAAGGAGGGAGAGAGGGAAGAGTCATGAGCTGCTACATCTTTAAGGCTCTCAGAAATTGTCCAGTCCAGTTTTCTTATTTGGCGAATGAGGAAACTGAGGCCCCCAAACAGGAAAAAAAACAGCCAGTCTTTCTTGCCATCAGCTAATGACAGAGCCAGTGCCCAATCCAGCCATGATGCACAGGGCACTGCAGCAGCTGACAGATGCGCAGAGTGAGTTGATAGAGTGAGCTGGAGTCACTCGGCCCTCGAGTCCTCCTTTCCCTCTGAAGCTTGCTGCTGGGGAGGATGGGAGGTGAGGTCACCATGTTCCCCCATAACCAGGTCAGGGTCTGCAGTCCCCCCATCTGCATGCAGCAGGAAGCTGACTCCTCTCCCTCTGTCCAGCCTTCCAGCACATGTACCCCATCACCAAGAAGGGCCCGCCCTGTGGCACAAAGCCGGAGTATACCTGCTGTCGGAGGAAATAAATAAGTAAGGTTAAGAACAAAGACCTCTCAAGTTTCAGCCAAGGTGTGGGCTATAATGGGGGCTGTCTTGTGCCAGGAGGTAATGGCTGTAAATCAGACCGCACTGGATGGAAATTCTGCTGTGTTTTGTAGTCCATTTGGTCTTATTGCTTGTTCAGCTTCTTAATGCATTAATGATAAAACATCAGAGTGAATATGTATTCCAAAAAAATTGCAATTAATCAATACTGCACTTATTCCATTTGGCTGCGACTAAGTGGTAAACAGGACTTAGGCCGGCTCCGTGAGCACAGGCTCTTCTCTGTCTCAAGGCCTTTCCCGGCAGAGTGAGGATGTGAGGGGGTGTCAACTCCTAAGAAGGAAGCAGCTGGCCCAGAGGTCCTGTGGCCAGGTATCCAGGTACATGCTCATGCCTTCTAGAGAGAACCAGCATTGTGGGCTTGTGCTACGAAAGACCAGGCAGTACCTCGTCCACACCCCTGCTTACTGTCTCTGGTCTTAGGTTAATGCTTGCAATTTTCCCTCTCATCTGTGAAAATATGACATTAGCCCCACACCTTAGTGGGGCTGAGGACAGGAAGCAATTGATCAAAATGGGTGCCATTGTAAGAATGCAGCAGGTTAACAAGTGTTCCATGCTCATGTAGATGCTGGTCATGCATTAGTTATTATCATTTCCATTCACTCTCACCTCTTAGCCTCTTGGGATCCCAAACGCATTGTCTTCAGCAAGTGCTGCCTGCCTGATTTCAAGAAAAGCCCAGAGCAAGGCTTCAAGTCTGAGTCTTAGACCACAATTTTGCAGATAAGGAAACTGAAGCCCACAGAGGTCAAGACCCAAAGTCACACAGCTGGCTAGAGGCAGAGCTTAGTCTTCCCATCCTGGAACTCTGACTTCTGACCATGCCTGACTTAAGTGATCTGGAATGGCAAAGAGTGAGGTCCCCATGCATAGGATATTCTGCAAATATTTGTTCAAGGTGGATTTAAGGGTGAGGCTGAGCTCTGTGGTGGGAATGAAGAAGATCATTAACAGCACTGGCATTCACCTCTTACTCAGGTAAACCAAAACCCTCACTTAGGGGGACCTACACCCTGGGAGGCCGTTTAGAGAACCTCTGGTGTTTCCCGAGCATTTCTTCAGCAAATTCTTACTGAGTGACCACCTGAGTCAGCCACTAGGCAGTAGAGCATGTCCCTGGGGAACACAGCTTTCCTCCCCACAGGCAATGTAGCAGAAGATGCATTTCAAACACATGCTGCTTGGCATCTTTGCTTCCTAAAAATTCTGGTAAATTTAATTTGCTCCATTTTATTCCATCTCAAGCACCTCTTATTGCCTGGCTCCCGTGATCTGCCTCTTTTCTGGCCTTAACCCCTGGATGACAACTCCCCATCACATAAACAAGGGCATATTATACAACAGCACATTCACTGGTCCAACTTTTCTCAGCTCAGGGGTGTTCTGGAAAATACAGTGAGGTCAGCAGCCCAGGGGCATGCCGGTGAAAGGGGGAGACACTGGATAGGTGCTCAATAAAGCCTTCTTGCTTAATGTCCTTCGAATGGCTAAAGACTGGACTCATGTCCCCTTTGAGCCAGGCCCTCTCCATTCCTTCTTCTTTATGTGACGTGCTGTATTAGCTTAGTTCTGTCTTCAGCACTATTCCCAATGGGTCTCTCTCCAACCAAGAGGCTTTCATCTCCATTCCCACTGCTGTCCACAATGGGCGGGCGGGCGGGCGGGCAGGGGCAGTGGGGGTGTCACAGAATCAAATTCCCTAGTGCCACCAGCTGCGGGGAAGCGAGGGTGGGGGGGTGACTGGTCAGACTGGTGGGTGTTTCATACCAAGCCCTGCTGTGCCCACTGAGTTGGCCACAGCCCCATGTGTTTGCCATGGCCCAGCTCCTCATCTGGCTGACGAGATGAACTCTTCCCATCGGCCTGATAAGAAGACTCAGGGCTCAGTGTCTGGGTGCTGGCCTCAGGCCTCAGCAGCATTTTCTTTTCCCAGATGTGGCCATTTTCCTACCAGGGTGAGCCACACAGCTCAGTAGCAGGGCTAAGTCTCACCGTGCTGTGGAGCCCAGCTCACAGAGCCAAATCCATTTGGAGGGGCTGTCAGAGCTGCTGTTTGTCTTCTCAAGGCTGTGCAGCATCCTGCATTAGAGTCTCGGCAGCCTTCCAGGGGAGTTTTGCTTTTAACTGTATTATAGTGGTTGGGCAACTTGGGAAATCTGAATTCCATTGACACATTTACAATCCTCTTGCCTCTCAGATCATGAAGAAACTCCATCTCATAGACACAAAGTCTTTCAGAGCTCTGGGCCTCTTAAAGGATAAAAACATTGTCTTATTGGATGGGAAAGTAGAGAATTTCTGGGCAAAATGGCACCCAACAGTGAAGATTTGGGTTCCTTTTCCTCTTGGCTTTTCACTGAGAGAGCAACTCTCCAGAGTAGACAGTCTCTTGCAACTGCTCTTTGTTTACTTCAGTCACCACCATCAGAGTGATTTTGTCCACAGAGCCCATGAGCTTTTTAAGGGCTACAAAAATGTCCCAAGGGCTAGGGAAAAACATGTTGGCAAAACAATGCTAAAATAAAACTTTATTTGAAATTAATATATTGATAATTAAACAGCAACAAAATTTAACATTTTGTTAGCTAGTCAACTGCAATTCAACTCATGTCCTATTTTCACATGTAAATTCTGTTTGCATAAAGGGTGGGCATGTTGTATATCATGTGAGATGAATCCCTGAAAAGTCAGGAGGCTGTATTAGTCAATGTCCATTGAGGAAAACAGAATGGTCCAGGCCAAGTAGTTGAGATGAGGGGATTTAATATGGGAAGGGCAAAGGGTCAGAAGAGTTAGCTGCAAAGGAAACAGGAGAAGGAGAGGCAACCGAGAGTTTAGCTACAACTGGAAGCCACCATCACCCCTTGGGCTGGAAGGGTCAAAGGAGGAGGGGATACTCCCAAACTTGGGTTCTAGGGGCCACTAGATAGGACTTGGAAGGAGAGGATACAGTGGGAGGCCTGTTGACAGAAGGAGCTGGACCCATGGAGAACACTCAGCCATTGCCAGAAACACTACCTGGAGCAGGGATAGTGGGGAGAAGTACCCTGGCTCCTCCCTGTCTCTCCTCTCCCAATCTCTCCCCAGAGCCTTTCGATAGCCACACCTATCTGCAAGCCAGTGAGCAAGAACTCCAGGACACTCATTCGCAGGGCTCACCCCTCTACGATGCAGAGAAGAATGGGAAACAGGACACGGCAGGGATATGAGAGCAAACCAGCAAGTGGCCCTACCCGTAGCTTAGGAGGGACATTGACAAGCAGAAGTGTGCTTGTAAGAGAGTGACAAAGGTTGTGAGGGACTCAGGTGCCAATCTTATGAAGAAGAGGTGGGAATCATGAATTGTTGGCTGAGCACAGACTTTCAAAGTTCAACCTAGGGAAGACTTCCTTTCAGAGTGTCCAGAGAAGAAGAGGGCTGCCTTAGGAGGCAGGGAGGGATGAAGGCTAGGAAGGGGAGCCGGGTCAGATGATTTCAGAGACCCATTCATTCCCTGAGATTGTGATCCTGCACTCCACCACCATGATGCTGAGAGCCGGTCCATGTGGCACTGGCTAGACTAGAATGCTAATACATATATTGATGAGAGGTTTGCTGCAAAAATGACCCATAACAAACAGCCCTGATAGCTCAGTAGCTTACAGCAACCACTGATTTTGTACCCACCATGTGCTGGTTGGCTGTGCTTTGGCTGGTCTTGGCTGGACTCAGCCAAGTTTAGATGAGAGGGGCTCACTCAGGGCATCAGGTTGGGACCAAGACTGTCCCACAGGTAGAGTGAGCTGTCCCAGCTTTCTGCTGGGGCTCAAGCTGGCTTCAGGAATGTGCTTTTCTTGTGGCAGAGAGTGGAAATGCCAAGAGGACTGGCAGGAACGTGCTATCTGCCTAGGGCCTCAGCTCAGAATGACACACTCTAACTTCCATCCTCTTTCCATTGGCCAAAGCAAGCCATATGGCCAAAGCCAAAGTTAAGGGTAGAGGGTCTGCCCACGGGAAAGTCATATCAAGGGATAGGAAGGTAGCAACGATTTCAGACAAGTAATACAATCTACCATGGATAAAAAGAATATTTTAATAGTAATGGGGCAATATAGCAGAGTGGTTAAAGGGTTTGAGCAAACTGGCAAGGGTTTGAGCTCCACCTCTGCTACTTCTGGACAAAATGGCCTCGGGCAAACTCTCTGGGCCTCCTTTTCCTCATCCAGAAAATGGGAAGCCTAGTATGCAGACCTTCCAGTATGGCTGTGAGGGAGCGCTGGGCTGACAGATATGAAATGCTGAGCTGGGTGTCTGGCATCTAAGAAGAGCCTAATAGATGCTGGCTGGTACGTTGTTAGGAAGAATCTATTGAAAATTGTGCCTTCTGGAGACAAGGCATGCAGCAAAGGTGAGGGGAGAAACATTTCAGGGAAATAATTAGAAAATCTCTGCATGGTAGGCTTATGAAAAAAGGAAATACCTCAGTAACTGAGTCATCCCCTGAGCTCTGGGAACAGAAAGCCTGCAGGCTGGCACTGTTCTCCACTGCAGAGTTGACAGCTTGTTGGAGGAGGAGTGGCACAAGGTGGGGAGGGGGGCAGATTTCCTCTCTTGACGACTTGCTCTGGTTCACCCACAGCCCCATGCACATAAAGGTCCAGTTTCTGGAAGCAGCCTTAGAAATTCTGTGGAATTTCTGGGTCCCAGGAACTGCCACTTTGCAATTTGAGAATTTAAATATATGTAGATGCTTAGTCTTTTCTTTTACAGAAAGATACAAATTCCTCCAAAAATACATCGTCCTCAATCATTTTTTATTCTTGTGCCTACCCAAATCAAGCCCTAAGCTGTTGAAAGAGAGAAAGTAAATAATAGGGAAAGAGACAAGCAAAAACCAAATTGAAGTTTCAAAAACCAGGTGAAAATCCCACCAGTTATGAGATGGCCTTGATTGGGGGCCAGGAGGGCAGGCGTGGGTTTCCCGGGTCTCTATGTGACACAGTGGTTAGAACATGTCTTTTGGAGTCAAATTGCCTCAGTTCAAACCCCATCTCTGCTGGCCCCCAGATATGAAACTGGGTAAACAAGCCCTTATGAATCAGAATCCTCATCAGTTAAAATCAGACGATGTTAGCTTCTTTCTCACAGGTAATTGCAAAGTTTGCAGGAGATACTAGTGGCTCTTGAAGCACTTGCTATGTGGTGGCCACATGCATTGCTTTTCTTTGTGAAGGATCAACACAGTTGATAAGCACTCTATTAGCCAAGGTCAAGAATTTTATTTCCACATGGCAAACAGAGTGTTTGCTTTGAGAAGAGATCAGGAGGGATGAGGAGGCATGCTGAACAAAATACAACTGCTGGCCAAATTCAGCCCGTGGAACCAGTCTGCTGGTTCTCAGCTTTGGAGGCTCAGCAATTAGATTTGTTAATATAACTGTCTTAGTTTGAGTTCCCCAAAGCCAACCCTGAGATGAGGATTCATCTGGAAGCAATTCATTTGAAAAAGACTTATTAGCAATTGTTCCCTGGAAAAACGGGTAGGCAAGTGGGAAAGTAGGACCAAGAAGCAGGAGTGTGACATCCTGCCTGGAGGGTAACTTTGGCTGTTTCCCCCAGGTGAGCTCTGGAGATAGGGCAGGTGACACCTCAGAGTGTCTGGGGGTGGGGGAAGCTGGGGATTGATCAGTCATTAGTCACAGGTAGCCCCAGGAAGAGGCACATCCCAGGCATTTCCAGCTCTCCACGCACACAGGCAAAGTGGGTTTCAGCAGCCTGAGAGCTGTCCTCAGATGCTGGCTGTTAAGGAGAAAGCACAAGAGGTGTCTATGGGCACAAAAATGGTGAAGGGGATCCAACGAGCTTGGGCAGAGCAAAGCAGCAACTGGTACAACACCCAAAGGTGATAGGTGCCGGGACTGACTTGCAGGAAGCAAACTCCCAACAGATGGCCACGTTTCCAGGGAGAGACAGAACTAGCCAGCACTTCTGGTTCTCATGTCCAAGGATCCTCAGCCCATGTTCTCCAGGGAAGAAAACCTCTGTTATAAACGGGGATTACAGGGTAATGAGGCACTCACCGCCAGAAGCTTGGTTGGATTTCATAATGGCTGAGTCCTGGAGCTTCAGCGGTGATAAGAGAAGGACAGGACTGTTTGTGGGTCAGGACTCCATGTTGCCCTGCCAGAGCTGGAAGCAACAGCATCACGGGCAGCCTTGTGGTGCAATAAGAGACATGCTGCCCTTGGAAGTCAGGTGGAGCCACGTTCCAACCCCGTCTCTTTCATGTTTGAGCTGCGTAACCTTGGGCCTCTCTAAGCCTCATCATCTAAGATCTGCCTGGAATGCCTGCCACCCCAGCCCTTGTAGGGTCGATTCAGAATCAGTGTCTTATACCTCCTCCTTAAAGAGCCACGGGATTCCTGCTCTATGTGAGGGAGCTGTTGCTCAGAAAAGAGTACATGACAATTATCATTGCCTGTGTCTTCCCCTTGGCTAGCCTCCCTGTATTTCGTTGCTCCTCTTTCCCTTTCTTTTTGAGAAAAGGGAGTTTGTCTCAAACTCCCTGAAGCCTGCCCCCTGTTTCTCCCCACCTGGGCTGCTGCCCCCTCTTTTTGTCCTTCCCTCTCATGTAGTCACCACCCTCTGTCTTCATTCCCCCAAGCACTGCTAACAGGATGCTGTTGTGTGTCATGGAATCTGATTGAGGCTGGGGAGTAATGAAGGGGGGTATGACAGAGCCCAGAACAGGAAGCAGCTTTCTCTGCAGTCCTGGAGATGACTGTACTGGAAGGCTGCCGGGCTCTCCCCACCCCTGGGGAGCATCTACTCATCCTTCTTATCCCCAGGCCTCCTCTCCCTCAATGCTGATGGACCCCTCTTGCATGACGGCCCTCTCTCAAGCACACGCTCCCCAAACCTCTCCCAATGCTGGCTGACCAAGGACAGGTCTCAGTGCCTGTGGCCCCATCAGGTGGCCAGCACGGCTCTTCATGGTCTTTACCCCCTTTCCCTCTGGTCTAGACACAGGAACCTCATTTTTCTCTACCATAAATAAACAAGAGGAAAGAAAAACAGAAGGCTTCCCCATTTTTTTTTTTTTTTTTTTTTTTTACAAAAATGCAGCCAAGCCTAAGAGGCTAACAGGGACTTTGTATTTTTCCAAGACGTCTGGATCAAACGGCAGCTTGGTTTTCACAAGACCATCCCTTCCAGACACTTATTGTTGCTCCCAACCCCACAAGCCTCTCGTTCCCTCTTCTCTTGTTCCCCCTGCGTTCCCCGCCCCCAACACACACTGCCTCTAGCTCTTGAATTCCTCCAATCACAGCAAGTCTGGGCTGCAGCCCTCCTGCCTCTTTAAGGTGACTTGGCATTTCTCTGTGTGGATCCATTTTTGCATGCTTTATGGTTTAACTGGCAGAGGGATGTCTTATTTCCTGATCTCCGAGCTGTCTCAGACAGTCTCTGCCGACACCCCATGGCACACCATGGGTGCCCTCAGACCTTGTCCACAGCAATCAGCACCTACGCCCTCTCCCACTGCCTGGCTGCTTTCAGATGTCACCCTTAGGTTTTACCCCATCCCATCACCTGCAAGGCTCTGGAATTCTTTGAAATATTTTAAAACATTTTTATTACAATGAGAATGCATGTTTATTACAGAAGAAAAATTGAAAATGTGGGTAAGCAAATACAAATGTCAGTCTTAATCTACCGTGTAGAAATAGTATCTTTTAAGATTTTGATAAACATTCTCCCAGATTTTATTTTCTATGAGTATGCATGCATATCAGTCAAGACTCTCTTGGTTACAGGTGACAGAAAAAACTCAGATGCCTCAGTACAGGCTGAATTGCACCTTCCCACCTCCCCTCTAATTCATATGTTGAAGTCCTAACTCCCAGTGCCTCAGAATGTGACTATATCTGGAGATGGGGGTCAGTAAAGAGGTAACTAAACTAAAATGAGGTCATCAGGGCGGGCCCTAATCCAGTGTGACTGGTGTCCTTATAAGAAGAGACTAGGACATAGATTTAGACAGAGCGAAGATTATGCGAAGAAAGAAGGAAAAGGCGGCTGTCTCCAAGACAAAGAGAGAGGCCTCACGGGACACCAACCCTGCTGACACCTTGAGCTTGGACTTCCAGCCTCCAGAACTGTGAGACAGTAAATTTTTGTTGTTTGAGCCCCCCAGTCTGTGGTACTTTGTCATGGCAGACCTAGCATGCTAATATACCCCTCAAACTAGCCACAGCCCAAAGGGGAATTTGTTTGATGGATCATACACTGCAGGAACAACTGAGGTGCAGCTGGGCCACGTGAAACAACTGGAATCAGGGATTTGAAAGCCACTAGGAGCTCACCTCTATCTTCCATCTCTGCTTCTCTGACTTTGTCCTCCCAGAACCAGCTTCCTGTACATGGCAGGGAATGGCTCCCCCATTTGCAACTTACAGCTTCATCACCTAGGAGGGACTGGCCTTTTGTCCCACTGCTAGTTTACAAAATCCTAAAGAAGGATTTTGATTGGCTGGCCTACGTCATTGCCCAGCCCAAGACCAATAATAGACACAGCAGCTAATTTGTTCAGCAACTACTCTGTGCAAAGCACTCCATTCATTCTACTAAATAATTTGCTAAACATGTGGGGTTATTATCATTATGATTACCCCTTTACAGATGAGGAAGCTGAGTCATGAAGTAGTCAGGGAACTTGTCCCAGGGCACACAGGGTGTGAGCAATGTCCCTGAGTCCAATGTGGGGTGGCCAATGAGTGCAGCTAGCAGGTCCTGTTTTTTGTTTTTTGTTTGTTTGTTTGTTGTTTTTTTTGTTTATTTTATTTTATTTTTTTTGAGACAGGGTCTCCTTCTGTCTCATCCAGGCTGGAGAGCAGTGGTGCAATCATGGTTCAACCTCCCAGGCTCAAGTGATCCTCCCACCTCAGTGTCCTGAGTAGCTGGGACTATAGGCGCATGCCACCACACCTGCTAATTTTTTGTATTTTTAGTAGAGATGGAGTTCACCACATTGCCCAGACTGGTCTTGAACTTCTGGGCTCAAGGGATCCTCCCACCTTGGCCTGCCCAGCCTAGCAAGTCCTTTCTAAACCAATGAGTCAGTGCCAGTCTCCCATAGTCCCTGTAAATCTTGCCACACCCTTCAAGTATCATCCACTATGCAGCCACCTTGCTGGACAAAGGGTGCCCTCTGAGATCCTGAGAAAAGGCCACAATGACTTCTGGCTGGCAACTCCATCATGCCTTTTATTCAAAGGCTGCAGTGGCTAATACAAAGAGAGGCCAGCAGGGTAGTAAACAATCCCTAAATTGAGAGCCTGGGAACTCAGAGAGCCTGACCAGCATCTTGCCCTAAGCAGTCCTGCCCTGTGCTCCAACCTAATGGGATCTCTGAATTCTCCTTGGGCTTTCCAGGCAGGAGAGGAACTTGGCAGGCAGTCTGTAGCGTGAGTGATTCTTTTGTTTTCTACCTCTGCTTTCTCCTCTCCTTCTTTCTCCTATAACTTGTGGACTGAGACACATGCTTGAAGGCAGGTGTCCACTTTCATCCAGCCCAAGAGGCAGGCACTCCCAGGGCCCCTCAGCCCACCCTACCAGGGATGGCACTTCCTCTTAGGCCACCCAGGCTTTCTCCTTGGGCTGGCTGGAGCAGGGATCATGGCCAGAACCTTGGGAAACTGCGCAGCGACCCAGCATCTCAGGGATTCACTGGGCCTTTTCATGGAGATCACTCCACCCAGGATGCTACCTGTGTGAAGACTTGCTATATTCATATTTTTTTTACAACACTTAGTTTTAGAAGAAGAAACAAGGCCCAATGAAGTTTAAGAGCTATTCAAGGTTGTACAGAATGGTAGGGCCATCTTTCCAGCATGTCCATGCTGCTTTCTGGTCCTGCTAGTTGAACTCTATCCCCATGGACACCATTCAGATCACGTTGCTTGAGGAGCCAGGTGGGGACTGTGTTGGGGCAAGAGAGGCATCATCTGGAGTGAAAAATGGAAGGGGACACCAAGAAACTCAGTAGTCAAGATAAATAACATTTTCATGCAATAGTTTTAAAAAAACATATTGGCCAACTGTGGCCCACGGGCGGGCTGTCTGTTTCTATAAATGCAGTTTTATCAGGGCACTGTGGGCTCATCCAACCTGTAGCACTTTGCTGCTATAACAATAGAGCCTGCCAAAGACAGAGTGAGCTTCCCTGAGGCATCTCTTACTTTGGTGCTGAATTAGTCAGGGTTCTCCAGAGAAACAGAACCAACAGGATGTGTGTATATATATATATATATAGAGAGAGATTTATTTTAAGGAATTGGCTCGTGTGATAGTGGAGGATTGGCAAGTCCGAAATCTGCAGGGTAGGCCAGCAGGCTGGAGACCCAGGGAAGAGTTGCAGTTCAAGTCCAAAGGTGGTCTGCTGGCAGAATTCCCCTTCTGATGGGAGGCTAGTCTTTTTCTATTAAGGTCTTCAACTGATTGGATGAGGCCCACTCACATTATGGAGGGTAACCTGCTTCATTCAAAGTCTACTGATTTAAATGTTAATCTCTTCTAAAAAAAATACCTTCACAGAACATATCGAATAACAAATACAGTTTAACAAAATATCTGGGTACTGTGGTCTTACCAAATAGGCACCTTCTATTATTATTGAATTTTGGATTGCCATCTTATTTTCTATATGCATACATTATTTTTCTTTACAGCAAGAGCAGAAAGCCTTGCATTTGGAAAGAAGAGACTGTATTTTACATGTCTTCCCATGCGCTTGCATTTTCTAGCGTATTACTTAGCACAAAACAGACACTAAATGTTTGTTGTTTGATGGGAAACTATTAATTTGGCTACTTTTTTTGGCTTCTGATTAATTTATTTATTCGATCAGAAACCTGTGAGGAAACTTTGGTTACTTTTCAAAATCCAAGTACAAAATAGTTGAGGTACGAATATCAGAAAAACTGTCCTTTCAAGAATATCTTCTCTTGTTCTTCCAATTGTGCCTTAAAAATCAGCCTCCAGCACTTGACCTTTGAGAGAGCTCTGTGTGAGAGGAATCAAAGCCCTGTCAGTCTTTCTCTGTGGAATGCGGGAACTATTCCTTTTGCAATTTCTTCCCTCTAAAACTTAATCCTAATAATAATGAAAGTGATTTATCAGATTAAGACACAAATTAATCCTGTCAGAACAACTTGATGTTATCATGTTTAATTTCAAATTTAATTATTTTGGTATTTAATTACAAAACAGTTAATTACTTTATTGTAATTATGTATCATTTTAAAGTAGAAAGAGGCCAAAAAATCCCTGATAATGGGCTACCCTGAGGCATAGCCATTTTTCGTTTATCTCCGACATGTATCAGCCCTGTTTCTTGATTTTCCTGTAGCTTAAGCTTCTCTTCGATGTGTTCTTTAATTTCTCACTTCCTATTTGTTTTTGGTCTCTTCTTTACTCTCCTAGAACCAATATCCAAAGCACATTTTCACTGCTTACACTGATTTCTACTACTAGGCTTGAAAGGTTTGAAAATATCACCTTAAACAGCATCACTCTACCTGCTTCCACCTTCTGAGAGCAAGGAGCTTGTGTGTGGTACTTTAAGTCGGGAGTTGCAAACTTCAGTGTTTTGAGTGTCATCCTGTCAGTAGGCATCCCATGCTAGCATGGGCCAGGACAGCAGTCAGCACAGGTGCCGGCCACAGCTTTGCACCACAGCCACTGGGTTTGCTAACTTTACCCCTTTGGGAATGAAGGTCCTAGGGAAGGTGCCAGTCTAGCTGATGGATGGGTTCTCCCAGGGCTCAGGGAGCTGGCTGTTTACTCACAGGCATGGGACTATTTTGACATCTCCACCACTGGTAGAACTTTACCAGAGCACACTGGTTCAGCCCCATCCCTGCCCACAGGGACCAGGCAGGTTAGGAAAATGGGTGAAGCAGGTGAGTGTTCCGTGGGGGGGTGGGGATGACAGGGAAAGGAGAATGTGCCCCACACCAAAAAAGTATCCTGGTGATGATCACAGCAGGAAGTTTTTCCAAGACAAAGCAAAAATCCAGATTTTTGAAATGAGAAAATTTCAGATTTTAAAATGTTTGAAGCCAACTCAAGTTTTTGTTCAAACACCTGTGGCTCAACTGGAATATAGCCAGGGCTGGAGCTGGCCCTTGGGAGTCCCCTCCCTCAACTTTAAGCCAATGACTCTCCCTTCACCACTGGGGCTCTGTCCTCCCACCTTCTGTTTAAAAGTGAGGATGGGCTCTGGCTTCTGCTTAAGATGTAGAAAGCTGGGGAAACATCACTTCCACCCTTACGATGAGAAAAAACTGACCATTGTGCAAATTCACAACTTTTCTTGAACCTATAGGAGAGCTGAGGCCACAGGGTAAACAACTCAAAATCTAAAGAAAGACAAGTACCTGTAAGGAAAGAGGGGACATCAGCACTTGCTTACCTAGAACAGATGTCACCAGATGCCATACTAGTCAGTGAGAAGAGTTCACCTAAAATTTTTAATGACTTGCTAAAGGCTAAGTGAGGTTAGTGTGAAAATATGGAGCCCCTGGGTGCCACAGACACAGGTGCTGTGTTGAAACTCTAACCCCGGCCGGGCACGGTGGCTCACACCTGTAATCCCAGCACTTTGGGAGTCTGAGACGGGCGGATCACGAGGTCATGAGATCGAGACCATCCTGGCTAACACGGTGAAACCCCGTCTCTACTAAAAACACACACAAAAAAAAATTAGCCGGGCATGGTGTGGGCACCTGTAGTCCCAGCTACTGAGGAGGCTGAGGCAGGAGAATGGCGTGACCTGGGAGGCGGAGCTTGCAGTGAGCAGAGATTGTGCCACTGCACTCCAGCCTGGGTGACAGAGCGAGACTCCATCTCAAAAAAAAAAAAGAAATTCTAACCCCTAAGGTGATGGTATTTGGAGGTGGGGCTTTGGGGAGGTGCTTAGGTCATGAGGGCAGAGCCTCCATAAATGTGACTAGTGCCCTTATTAAATGAACCCCAGAGAGAGCTGGCTTCCCCTTCTGCCACATAAGAACCCAGTGAGAAGGCAGCCATCTCTGAGGAAAGCCAGCCTTCACCAGACAATGAATCTGCCAGCACCTTGATCTTGGACTTACCAGCCTTCAGAACTGTGAGAAATAAATTTCTGTTGTTTATAAGTCACGCAGTTTATGGTATTTTGTTATAGCAACCCAAAGAGACTGAGACATGAGGGAATTTGTACATACTAGCAGGCTTTTCTTCCCTGATCTCACCAAGCACTCATAAGAAAGATTTGGAGCAGAGCAAGAGTCCTGAGAAAGCGTCTTTCGTGGTGCAGCCCTTGGGCAAGGGAACAGCAGCAGCTGCTGCAGGAACAGTAAGAGGTCCTTCCTCCCTGTGGAATGATGATAAGTTGCTAAGAGAAGGGCAGCGGACTCCGCTGCCTTTAGAGCACCCATTGCAGCTGGAGGAAAAGAACAGAAAAATATCTCCACCCCTGAGAAAGAGGCAGAAATACATCCTGGGCTCAAACTAGTAAAAGTCTCCTACAGCTGGGGGCAGTGCAGAGTCATTTAGAAGGCCTCATTCTTGAGACACCGGCATGGTGCCTGCCTGACAGGTTGAATCAGAACAAAGAACGCTCCTTCTCCCTCCCACACACTGTGACTGGGTCAACAAGTGTCAGGTAACAAGGGACACCATCTATTGCTAGGACAGGGGCAGGAGCATTGCTAGGAGAGACAGCCTCTCAGAGGTGCAGGTGCAATAATACCTGAAGCTAAGATTGAAGCAGACACTGAGAAAAACCCTCTGGAAACAATTCGCATGTCCTACAACTGGGGAATAGATTAAGAAACTGTGGTGCATTGTACAACGGAATACAAAACCACAAGATAACGGACTGAACTACTAATACACTCAATGACACAGATGAATCGTACATGTGTTGTGTTAATTCCTACATACTGTAGGATTCCACATACATGACATTTGTGCAATGGCAGAACTATAAGGACAGAAAACAGATCACTGGTTGCCAGAAGCTGGGAGTGGGGCAAAGATTAAACACCAAAGGAGAACAGAGAAATTCTGGGGTGAAAGAATTGTTCTTTATCTTGACTGTGATAATGGTTCCAAGACTATGCTTTTCTGAAGACTTGCAGAACCATACACTAAAAAGGGAGAATTTTACTCTGGGTAAATTATACCCTAACAAAATAATCAGAAAAAAATGAGGGTCATTAAATTATCAGGTCAACCATCAGTCCATATCTCTTGACCATTTTTTATTTTAAGTTGGTTTAGTTGTCCTAAGAGAAGTAAAAATCAATAGCAAAGGATGAGCACATGAATCGGTCAGGCTCCTTTTAACTGTAAACGACAGTAACTCAGCTCTATCTACCTTAGGACCAAGAGTAATTTGATGAGAGGACTGTCTGTATCTCTCACAGACTGGCAGCCTAGGCACCTGGAACAGCGGGAAGCAGGAATCCACTTCTGGTCCTGTGTACATCACTCTCATTGCACACTGGCTTCTTCTAAATAGAGGTGAACATGGCTCTCAGCAGCCCCCCTGCCTCACATTTCACAGCTTCACCAACAAGGAGGAACTATGTCTTGTACTCTAATTCCAGTTCAAAAGATCCCAGGGAACACTCTGATTGGCCCAACTGAAGCCAATCAACAGTGGCCAAGAGGAAGTGATCCTGTGATTAACTTCCATAACACATAGTTGGAGATCTAAATAGACAAAATATTAATTGTCTATTGCAGCTTAGCATAATTTTAATGCAAGAAATATTTTTTTTTCTTCTCCAAAAGATGCTGAAGTTCTCCTTCCGGCTTTAGGTCATTTTAGTTTTGTTTAACAAGCAACTATTGTGAATCTGCTCTGGGGTGAGAAGTGGAGGAACCAAGAAGAGTAGGACAAAGTCCTTCCTTTCAAAAACCCACATCACAGTCAAATAGGGGAGACAGCTACATAAGTAGCTCATTGCAAAGTCCTGTGATAAGTGCTATGAAAGCATAGCTGGAGAGAAACCACATAACCAAGTCTGGGTCACAGACAAGGTTTCCTGTAAGAACTGATTTTGGACAGTCTTGAAAGTTGAGTTAGAAGGGGAAGGGCCTTCCAAACAGAAGTGTAAAATCCAAATGATTACAGGGGCATGGTTCTCACAATTAATCAATTGACTGTAAACCCCTCCATGGGAGAGGTCAGGTCTTTATGATAAAGATACAAATACTTTACTTTTTTTTTTTTTTTAAGCATTTTATCATTTTCAGAACACTTATCTAACAGAAACAGTACCACAAATAGGGAAATAAGAACAAAACAAACTTCTGAGAAAAAGATGAGTAGATTTTCTTCAACAGTGCTCAGCCCACACACGCCCCACTGCAGTCCCAGGAATAGGACTGGCCTGCAGGTAGGTTAATTGCTCCAAGATTGGGGCTTTGCAGGTGGGTGTGGTGGAATCTGAAAATGGCCAGGAACTTCCAAGTTGCTAAGCAATGCCTCATGGGGCCTAGACTGGGCAGTGAAGGTCGATGCAGACCTGTGAGAAAAGCGAGCATCAAGGAATTTGAGTTCTAATGAGTTTAAAGAACCAAACATGGGAATAAGGCCACAAGGAGTTGGAGGGAAAGAGGGTGAAGTCTGAGATGGAAAGATTTCTGAGATTGTGTAGTTCTGGCAGGTGGCATGCTCCATAGGATGTGGCCGTGCCAGGTTTGCTGAAGAGGTCGTGGGGAAGATAGTTATTGGAGTTGAAGAGGTCAAGGACCTTTGAGACAAGATGTTGGATGTCATTGAAGTCATCAAGGTTTATGGATAAGCCTAGAGTGGAGAGCAAAGCCAAGAGGCAGGTGCCAAAGCTTTCAGGGAAGAAAGGAAATGACCAGGAGGCTATGAAAGATGGCCACTGGGAGGGGAGAAGGAAGTAGAGATGGATGACAAGAGCTTCAAGAAGAAGGCCTTTGCATGGGCATGGAAGAGCCAGGTCCATGAGCAACTGCAGAGTCGGTGGGAGACGGCCATCGCTCCACTGGCAAGATGCTCCTAAGCAAGACAGAAGAGCTGGAGATAAATGAGCAGCCCACACTCAGGAAGTAAGTGACACAGCATCGGCCAGCATCGAAGGTGCCAGCATAGCAAATATTTGCCGAACGCCAGATTCTGCCTGAATGTAAAGATCAGCTCAGTGTTCACCAAAGTGTAGCACTGCATCACTTTTCATGAGTGAGATGGTCATTTTCTCAGTTTAAGACTAACAATCTAAGACTAACATCTTATTCTACTGTGTATTAGAAAAAATATATGCCACTTTGGGAGGCTGAGGCGGGTGGATCACCTGAGGTCAGGCGTTCGAGACCAGCCTGGCTGGCTAACATGGTGAAACCCCGTCTCTACTAAAAATACAAAAATTAGCCAGGCATGGTGGCAGGTGCCTGTAATCCCAGCTACTCGGGAGGCTGAGGCAGGAGAATCACTTGAACCTAGGAGGTGGTGGTTGCAGTGAGCCAAGATCACACCATTGCACTCCAGCCTGGGCAACAGAGCGAGACTCCATCTCAAAAAAAAAAAAATATATATATATATATTTATATTTATATTTATATATCTATATTGAAGATATATATATATATATCTTCATGTTTACCTGGAGAATTCATAGATATTATCGCTTAGAATGAGGCTAAGGTTTAAAATAGGGCCAATTTAAAGAAAAATATCAACTAAATAATAAGAGATGGTACACAGGTAAGGAGGAAAGTGTGAAGGTGGTATGCAAATACCCAAAATGTGAGAAACACTGGCTTATCCCATTTACTTTTCACAACAACTTGGTGAGTTAGATATAGCTGTCATTCCCATCTGTGTATCAGGGCTTCAAGGCTTGGGGCGTGGAGTAACCTTCTTAACTACCAGGAAGCAGTGCAGCTAAGGAAGCTGCAGCTCTGCCTTAGAACCCCGAGTCTAATCACCACGATACGCTGCAGCTCCAATTCACATGAAGGAAGGAAGTCCCAGGTCTCTGTGCTGCTCAGGCCTCCACCAGTCTTGGTCTTGGGTATTCTGAAGACACACAGTCACCCACGGTATTTTTTACTGAAGTATTTTAGATGCTGGTTCAGCCCAATTTCTTCTAGAATATTTAAAACAAGAACAAAACATCCCCACAGCATCTGACCCTTCATGTGCAACCTCACGCTCTTTCCACAGTCTCCCCCATGCCCAGCCTCTGCCATGATGGGCTCTGGGAAACACAGCCCCTGTGGAAAGCTCTGGCTGCTTTCCCAGCTCCCAGACTCACATGATGAGCCATGCCGCCAGACACGGGGTCTGGCTTCCCAGAAGATAGGATAGGCGATGCGGCCCAGAAACACAGGAGAGTTGACTCCCTCACCCCTGACCAGTGGGGGACAAGAGGTAGGAGAGAACCAGGGATAAATCCCCACTCCATTCCTCCATGATGGGCTGTTTCGAGGCATGGCATTTCTGTAAATCTGTTCAGAGACATCCCCCATGGCAGAATGACCAGCTGGGCCTCTTGCTGAAGCAGGGCCGGCTCAGCAAGACAGCGCCTTGCATTCCCCCCACCCTTTCCCTGTGTTCCTTCCTTCACTCTCACTCTTGCTGCCCTAGGATCGTACCTTCCCCTTACATGGCACCTCACGCTCTCTATTCAAGGGAGGCTGGGCTACGTGAAACCAAGCAGGGATTTCCATCCTACCCCCGCCAAGCCCCCAATCTCATCCATAGCAATTTTAAAAGCCAACTTCAAAAGTGCAGTGGGCTACTCTCTCACTTCACAGGACTTCCAGAGGAGTAAAGTGACCTGCAGGCAGGGGCTGGGAGGTGAAGCCTGCTTGAGTAGAGGGTGCCATAGCAGCCACTGTGCCTCTGTAGGCCCCTCAGCATTCGGGTGGGGCATCCAGCGAGGCAGACCACATCATCAAATGTGCAGAGACGGCAGGTGGACACGAGTGAATAGGGTGAGAACAGCAGCCATGAGGCTGTGCAGTCTCACCCCCGCTGGGTGCTGGCTCTCCCTGCCCCTGCTTGATGGGCTGTGGGCTGGCAGCAAGTCCCTGGGATATTCCCCTTAGGTGGAGGAGGGGAAGCACCTTGTGGAGAGAGACCTTTGAACTGGACAGTGATCGAATTCCTGGATTAGACTAACATTTTTATTGGATTAGACTGGGCTTTGCCGGAGTGGACTGAATTTAGTGTTCCTGCTGCCAAGTGGGAATGAGAGCTCATTAAAGAAAGTACATGCAATTATTATTATTTTTTAAGTGCAGTTGAATTCTCCCAGGCCCCACTTTAATTTGGCCAGGAGCCCTGTCCTTGAGTGTGAACCCTGAAGAGAGCCAACCAGACTCTGGCACTTGGACAAATAGGGTTTGTTTTCTGTGGCTGGAATCACAAGGCCTCGGGTGAACCAGGATGTAGTCCAGCGGTCTAGCACAGAACCTGTCTACACAAGAGGCCTACCTGTGCACCCCCGACCACAGAGATAATGGAAATAAAACATCAGCACTTCAAGTACACTTTTAAGATTCGATTTACTGTTTGTATTCATTGTGAACATAGCTCCAGTATCATTTTGCTGGGTTTTGTATGAGCTGGGCGTATGTGTGTGTGTAATGGTTAAGAGCTCAGGCTCTCTGATCAGATAGACCTGATTTGAGAACCAGCTCTGTCACCAGTAATGTAAGCTTCAGCACGTTCTCAACCTTTCTGAGGCTCAGCTTGTCATCTGAAAAGTGAGCTAATCCATACCAACCTCATTGGACCATCGTGAGAAGCCAGACCCAGCTTCACTCACCATCTCCACCATTCCCGCCATGCCCACAGCCCACTTCCTGCTGGCTACTCTCTGCTTCCACCCTGCCCCAACCTGGATCCAGTCTCTGCCCAGATCTGTACTCCTGGGGAGGTGGACACTGTGGACTTCACTGGGCTCGTAGCCCACTGGTCTCCGGTTGGGTTTGGCCCATGGCAGGTGCTGGCAGGGCTGAGGCAGCCGGAGGAGGGAGATGGGAGAATCTCTCCCTGCCCCCCCTCGCTCTGGTGCCGACTGTGCCCCTGGCTGTGCCCCTTTTGTGGCTCTGGCTGTCAGTGGACTCTGATTCCCTCCTTTGACTCTTCAGGCCTAAGGTGGCCCAGCATCACTCTGAGGTTACTCTCTGGGGACCTCAGCATTCTTTAGGGCCCCCATTTGCCCTGTCCCGGAGATCTGCAAATGATCCCTTCATACGTATCGCCATGGGGACCATCAGGGAGAATTATTTCTCCTACCTAACCTGGGGTGATGCGCTCCTGGATTAGTATTTAACTGGTAACTTTCTTAAACAAACTCTCATTTTAAGAATCTAAACTATTTGTTTGACAGGAATTTCATCTCTCCATGTAATTATGGACTTATCCTGGTTTTGATCTTTCCTAATACACATTAAAATAAACAAATACCTTTTAAAGTAAAAGTGTTCACCACATTCCACCTAAAATCATCACTGGTACCCCCATGGCCAGTGACACCCCAGGAAAGGACTGAGTCACTGTATGTGAAGCTCTCAGCTCAGGGACACACGCTTTTTTGTCTGAGTACTGTCCTTAAAATAAGGACCCAAGTTGTCACATGGCGGCAATCCAGACATATGGCAAACCCACACCACGGAGAAACGCGTTTCTTCTTAAACTACCTATACTTTTCACAGAAAACACAACATATTCTCCTGTTGATAATAAAAGATGAGTGCCTCCTACTTCACCAGCACCCTCTTCTCCCCACTGCAGAAAGGTCAAGAAATGATCTACAATGGCCCAAAGCCCCGCCCCGTGCAAACATCAAGTCTTTCTGAAGTCCATCTTCAAATTACAAGCATTTTAAAAATAAACTTGGTGGATTCTTGCTGAGATTTTCAGACCAAGAGGCTGAATAGCTAAGACAGAACATACCACTCTTTGTTAAAAAAGAATATACCCGGAAAGCTGGGTTCAAATTCTTAACTAGGTTGAGCTGTGTTCTCCTTCCTCCTGCCCCAGCCCCACCCACCCCACACGCACGCACACTCCCTCTCACACCCACATCCTCACACCCCACACACACTCATACCCACACACAGCCCCTGCCTGCCCCCCAGTCACAGGGGCAGGGTGGCAGGTCCATTTCTGTGCCCTCTA
Organism: Pan troglodytes; assembly: GCF_028858775.2. Classification (NCBI taxonomy): domain Eukaryota; kingdom Metazoa; phylum Chordata; class Mammalia; order Primates; family Hominidae; genus Pan; species Pan troglodytes. The sequence goes on from NC_086015.1 coordinate 47,882,581, forward strand.
GCACCAGGGAACTTGCTGCTTTCTGCACAAATTGCCTCTGGAACAAAGCAAGCTGGCCTGTGAGAGGATTTTGCCACATCTGCTAGAGCAGTGTTGCTTAGGATCAAGCAAGACTGATGACAAAACTTATTTTTAAAAATTCTTCTTGCTATTTAAGTCACAGCAGACGATGAGCTGCACTGAGCTGTGCAGAGGGGTGCCCCATCGGGTGGGGAGCAACTTTGGCTTGATTCTAGGAAAGGGGGAGGGAAAATGACTTTAAGAAAAGAAACACACTTTGGTCATCCAGAATTTTTTTTTTTTTTTTTTTTTTTCAGTTTGAGGCAAGCCTGTCTTCTGTACAAATACCAAATACCAGAACCTGCTAATTCCTGATGGAGTGAAGACAGCTATGTGGGTATGATAATGCCAGGAAAACCTGGGCAACTCCTGCAACTCTGAGGTCAGCTAGGCCTCTCTGGCCCTACCAGATCCAGCTAAGAGGACTGCAGACCCATAAGGCCACAGTGAAGTTCAAGTTCCATACCCTCCACAGATTTCTGCAAATTCCCAGCCCTTAGCCTCCTCCTAGTCCCCTCTGCCCTGGGAATCCAGAGTGGTGTCCCCTTTACCCACTCAGCTGCCCAGATGTAAACTATCAACCCTTTCACTAATTTGCACAGAAAAATCCACTCTACCCAGGCACAGCTCTTCCCTGACATAGCATTCTCAATTTACCTCCCACAGAAAGGGCAGAAGGCAAAGGGGTGTTTTGCAAAAAAGGCCTCTGCCATTTATTTCAGTTGGGAACATTTAATCCATTCCAGTACTCCAAAAGACAGTCCAATTTTTCACATAAATAAAATCCTTATAAGAAAAATCTCTAGTTATATATGAGGTGAAAAGTACAGATTTCTTATTTTAAACACCAGTCAGTTATTTCAGTAACCGAAGCAGCACCAAAAACATTCTGAATCAAAGTTTCTCATGCACTGTGAGTTTCTCCAGCAAAGTCCAGCATTCAGGCACCTTCTCTTTAAAGGCAAAACACAGCAAAGGAACAAAAACAAAAAAACAACCACCACCAAAGATGCTATTATGGGGCCTCTCCTGAGTGTAGAAGTGAAAGACGAAGTTCCGTGAATCACAATGGCCAACTTTTGTAACTTGCCTGTCAGGGTTTGCTGAGAAAAACCAAGAGGGCAAGATATAGGAATGGGAAGAACAGCTTCCCCACAATGGCTGGCACTTACCTGGGCCAGGCATGGTGCTCAGCCTTGTTTTAAAATTTAATTCTATTTCTATCAAACTTAATACATACACGTTTTAAAAAGTCAAATACTACTATAAGGCTAGTAAAAAAATGTAGTGTTCCCCTCCCCATACCTTCCCCACCCCAAGTCCCAACTCATCAAATACTTTTCATATTTACCTCCACTTTTCTGAGTAAAAGACATACTATTGAATCCTGACTTTTCCATTTTAGACATAATCTCCTGCCTTCCTGCTACGGTTGCTGAGGGTTTTAGAAAGGATACCTTTACCTCATCTACTTTCCCTTCTACATCCTCCCCATGTAATCATGTCACAGGTTTTGTTAAATCATTATTCAATGAACATGTTATTCTCATTAAGTAAACATTGTTCAAGCTGCTCCAGAAAAGTGTTGCATTTTCTTTTGCATATGACTTTTTGTTTTCCCTGGAATTAATTATTGACTTTGCTTCCACTTGCATAATTTATGTAGCCATCACTAATTCTCCCTACAAAGTCTACAGAAGAGATGTAAAATTCCCCTGGGTATACTGAAACATATCCATCCCATCTGTACCTTGGAGATGTCCTTCCAGAAGCTGTCCTTCCTCCTGTTCCAATCTGAGCTGGTGACCTGTCATCCTTGTCACCCAGTGGTCATCCAGGGGCTTCACTTACCAAACCCTGAATTCCCTTTGCCTCTCTTCTGTGTTGAATCACTTTTCTGGATCCTATAGCATCCTCTTTCTTTGTTAATTCCTTTATTTTGGGATATCTGTACTAGCTTCCAGAGATCACCCTTGGTTGCTTAGCTGGATATAGAGTTCTAGGCTGGAAATGTTTTCCTCAGCATTTTGAAAGTCTTGTTCCTTTATTTTCTATATTCTGATGTGCAAAGATGATTAATGCCACTCTGAAATTTCTCAAAAGAAGACATGCAAATGGCAAACAGGTATATGAAAAGGTGTTCAATATCATTGATCATTGGAGAAATGCAAATCAAAACTACAATGAGATATTATCTCATACCAGCTAAAATAGCTTTTATCCAAAAGTTAGGCAATAATAAATGCTAGCGAGGATGTGGAGAAAAGGAAGCCCTCATACATTGTTGGCAAGAATGTAAATTAGTACAACCACTACGGAGAAGAGCTTGGAGGTTCCTCAAAAAACTAAAAATAGAGTTACCATATGATCCAGCAATCTCACTCCTAGGTATATACCCAAAAGAAAGGAGATCAGTATATCAAAGAGATATCTGTCTCATGTTTATTGCAGTACTATTCACAATAGTCAATATTTGGAAGCAAACCAAGTGTCTATCAACAGATGAATGGATAAAGAAAATGTGGTACATATACACAGTGGAGTGCCATTCAGCCATAAAAAAAAAAAAAAAAGAGCGAGATCCTGTCATTTACAACAACATGGATGAAACTGGAGGTCATTATGTTAAGTGAAATAAACCAGGCACAGAAAGACAAACGTCTCATGTTCTTACTTATTTGTGGGAGCTAAAAATTAAAATAATTGAACTCGTGGAGACAGAGAGTAGAAGGATGGTTACCAGAGACTGGGAAAGGTATGGGAGGGAGAGTGGGGATGGTTAAGGGGTATAAAAAATAGTTGGAAAGAATGAATAAGACCTAGTATTTGACAGCACACCAGGGTGACTATAGTCAAACATAATTTAATTGTACATTTTAAAATAACTAAGAGTATGAGTGGATTATTTGTAACACAAAGGAAAAATGCTTGAGGTGATGGATCCCCCATTCTCCATGATGTGATTATTATGCATTGCATGCCTGTATCAAAATATCTCATGTGACCCATAAATATATACACCTACCATGTACCCACAAAAATAAAAATAAAATAAAAAATAAAGATACAGGAAAAGAAGAAAACATTCATTATGCTGAGCACTTTTTGGGCCTGTTCAGTCTGGTAAATCATATCCTTTTGTTCTGAAATATTTCAGAATATTGTTCTCTTCGATAATTTTCTCTCTTCCATTTTCTTTATTTTCTCTGGAGTATTGGGCCTCTAATATGAATCTAATGTTTTTTACCACACTTTTTGAGACTTTACCCACTTTAGCCCCATCCTTTTTATTGCATTTTATTTCTGTTTTTGTGTTCTTCTCATTTTCAACACCTCTACCGTCCCCCAAATAGTCTTGTCTTATGGATGCAGGGCCTTCACTCCCTTCAAGGGTGGAGCAACATGATCTCTGTTTACTCTAATTTCCTTTTCTCCTCTTGTTTTGATATTTGCTTTCCGTGGTGAAGATTTTCCTTGTAATAATTGCCTTTTCATTTATATTAGGAAGGTGGCATCCAAGGTTGGCTGGAAGCTCATTAAGTAGAATGAGCTTGCCAATAGGGTCTTTGCTGAGGATGATCAGGCAGGGGACCTGCTGCTGTTCCTTTGGAAGATTCCGCCAAAATTCAGTATTTCTGCTCTTTCCTCTGGTTTCTGGCCTGGGAATGTAATGCATTCTGGGAGCCTACTGGGGAAATAGGACTGAAGTGGGGGCAAAGCTGCAAAATTTCGTTTAACCTTGTTTCTGTCCAGGGCCTCACCCCCACCCCAGCTGTGCCTGGCAACTCTGGGTTGGAAGCCAGCCTGGATCAGTTTCTTCGGAGGGTAAAACTTCAGGCTTCTGCTGGGGCAAGGAAGGCCTTGAGCTCAGGTTGTGTTGGGCAGGGATTTAACGACTCTTCACACAGACATATCAAACCTTCTTCCTTCAGCTCCTCCAATTACCCCAACTTTCAGAGGTTCCTGGTCCTTCAATTCTTGAGTGTTTCTAAGTGTCTGCAGCATGAATGGACTTGTTTCTTGTTGCCATTCCCATCTGCAGGCTTCCGACAGCGGAGAAAGTTGAGTGTTAATTAGGTTTTATTCCTTCTCTTAGTCCTCATGGTGCATATATTCTTATTACTTGAATACAAGTCCTGGTAAGTAGGTTCCCTGCATTCTGTTGGACCTGTTCTCACAACCCTAGGATGTAGGTACTATTATTAATCCCAAGTAGAGAGGAGGAAATGGAGTTTGAAAGTGGTAGGTAATCTATGTTAGGGCACACTGCCGTGGTTTGAACCCAGGGAGCTTGACCACCCTTTCCCTGACCACCATGTTAGGCAGTCTCATGGGGTTGCAAAACCAGAAGATGGGGGTCAAGGTGCTAGAGAAGAATGATCCTGGAAGCTCCTCTGATTGTCTGCTATTGGCTTAAATCCTCTATTGAGTCTCATGGTGAAAATTTGTTACACAGAAGTTTTTGAGAACGCAGAGCACTACTATTGTAGGCGAGCTTTGATTCCCAAGCAGCACAGACTTTGTGGCCAGGCCAGGCACCTCACAAGGTGTCTGAGCTTAGACATGACCTGAAGAAGAAAGCGTTCTGAAATCAGGGGTTTTCAAATATACCACATATTAGAATCACCTGGGGAGCCTTTCACAATCCAGATGTTTGGGAGCCCTGCCTCCCCAAATCAATTAAATTAGAATCCTTAGGAATGGGACTTTGGAATCTATATTTTGTAAAGCTTCCCAAGTGATTCCAATGTGCAGCCAAGTTTAGAACCGGGGCTGTAGACCAGCAGTTTGCAAACTGTAACACGCACCTGAATTATCTGAGAATCTTGTTGCAATGCAGATTCTGATTCACTAGGTACTACGGTCTGAATGTTAATGTCCTCCCAAAAGTCACATATTGGAACTTAGTCTCCAATGTGATGGTATTGAGAGGTGGGGCCTTCAGGAGGTGATTTGGTCAAGAGGATAGGGCCTCATGAATGGGATTAGTGCCCTTATAAAAGAGGCTTGAGGGAGCCCTTTGCCTCTTCCACCACGTGAGGACACAGCAAGAAGGTACCGTCCATGAGGAATGGGCCCTCACTGAACGAGACACTGAATTTGCCAGCACCTTGATCTTGGACTTTCCGGCCTCCAGGACCGTCAGCAATAAGTTTCTGTTGTTTATAAATTACCTAGTGTAAGGTATTTTGTTATAACAGCCTGAACAGACTAAGTCACTAGGTCTATCCAGCTCCCAGGTGATGCTGCAGGTCCAGGACCACACTGCAGATAAAACGGGCAGGAAGTTATTTCCTCGGAGGCAGCATCTAAGGTTGGCATTGAGGTGTGAATTTCAAGTTAATGGTTAACTTTTTTTTTTCATAATTACTATGAAAATTCATGTATTGCAAAAAGGGATATAAATTCTATAACAGAGTTCATCTAAAAAATGTAAGGAGAATATTCATTAGCAAAGGCTTTATGCTTTTAAAAAGTAGATGTTACTGAAGATTTCATAAGAGAGGTGATGCTGGTTTCCACCTCACATTAAGTTTATAACCTAAACAACCAGCTGAGAGCCCCAGGCATCCCCAGCCTCAGGACATCCAGGGGCCACTGCACCTCTCTGTGGCTTTATGTCCACTCAGCTCTTCCAGCCACTTTTTCCTGCTGAGTCCCCTTCAAGAGCAACACAAAATCCCTCCCCTTGAATAAAAAAAGAATAACCTACTCTCTCCCTTAGAAGCACCACCTTGATGTTCCAAACACAGATCAATGCCTGTTCTCAAACAAAAGCAGTACTGTTTCTTAAAGGAACTGTGATAAGTTAAATATTCCTACTTCATTAGACCATGAGAAGAAATCTAGGTTTACAAAAATAATTACGTTTTTGTGTGTTTCTATATGATGGCTAAAGAATTCTAGATGGACCCCAAGGGGTCCAAACATTCAGGGAATTTCTAGGGCTATAAAATAACCTGTATTTATTTATCTCACTTTTCTCCCATCCCCGCCTGGCTTCTCATATTCTCTTTGCTTTTCTCCACCAGCAGACACGGGTATCACATATCAGAGAGAAAGAATAGTTCCAGAGGAAATCTGTATTGTCCTTATTTCATAAATTGGGTTTAATAATTCATCTAAAAGAGAATTTTTAGCAACACGGTTTGCATAGAAAAAGAGAACATGCCTTCCCTAAATAGACATCTGTTACTCTTGCTGCAACGCTGAGTGGGGAGAAAAAAGGCCAGTCGGGTCCAAGTGCATCTTTCAGATTCACTAAGGACATCATGGTCTCCAGTCCCTTAGGCAAAAGTGATTTTAGAGCACGCTGTGCAAGGAAAGGAATTTAAACCACACCCGAAAAGTCTCCTCTTTGTCACTGCAGAAATTTACCTAGAGGTCATTGTGACAAACATGCCTATTCCTAAAACATCTGCAGATTATATGTCCGTTCATTTCCTGGTCATAAAATGCCACCTGCCTAGACCCCCCACTGTTGCCTCAAATATCAAACCAATGTTGTCTTGTGGGGCAGACGGTGGCAGGTTTGGGGTCTGCAGGTCTCCACATGCACACACAAAGCTGTTTAGAACGTCAAGAAAATCAGTCATTCACACAGCTGCGCTGCTCATGCGTGACAGGCTGACTTTAAATATTTGTCACTCCAACTAGCTGACATAGGGGGAGGGGAAGCTGGTAGAATGAAAGGGGAAGAAAATTAACAGAAACCCTAATTGCCCAGGTTTGCTGCCTTGAATATTTCTGCAGTAGCTCTGCGGCAAGCAGCACCATCAACGTTTTCAGACCTGACAATGGGAAAGTTGCCACGGAGTCAAAGACCCAGCCAAAGAGGCAATTAATACCTCTTTTTTTATTTTAGAGACATCATCTATCTCTCTGCCTTGAAAAAAAAAAATGGCTTGAGAATTCTTTCCTAGTTCCTTTTTCCAAAGTGCCCTTATTTTACCACGTCCTTTGCTGAGTCTTGTGCAGTCCTGGGAGCATCTGAATAAACTGAATTTCCCAAATGTTTCAAGTATCTGCAATCATATAAAGTCTTTCTCTTGAAACTTGGCACAGTCTAATGAAATAACTGAGGTATTTTTTTTCCTTGAAGGCTGTATTTTGTTTATTAAGAAAGATTGCCTGGAGCAATAACACCCAGAATTGAGAAAGAAAACGGGCACACTTATTCTACTTGGAGGTGAGTGGACTGAGCCCACCCTTCTAGATAATAGTTTGACCCCTTTAAAAGTGTGATGATCTTTGACCTGGCAATCCCATTTGTCCCAAGGAAATAGTGTGTATAAAAAATTGCTGCATTCTGGTGTCCATCATTTATAATAGCAAAAGTTGGGGAGCAACTGAAATGTCAAAAAATAAGGCTAGTGACAAGTTAAGTCATGGCAAATTTGTATAATGAAATACGGTGTAGTCATTACAAACATTTGTAGTAGAATATTTGATATGGGGAAATGTTCGTGATGCATTATTAAATATAAAAATTATAAAACACCATGTACATGATGATACTGTTTTAAATTTCTTTTAATCAATTTTGTGATAGCATATGCTTAGAAAAAAATCACTAGATTTTCAACAACGTATAGTATTATGGGGTGGAGAGCTGAGATTATGGGGAACTTTTAGTTTCTTCTTTGTCCTTTCCTGTATTTTCCTACTATAATGCATCACTTAAAGTCAGGGAAAAAAAAATCAGAAGTGTTATCAAAGCTTACGTTTTGTCACATTTAAAAGATGCTACGAATCAGTTTAACATGCCGGTGCCCTTTATTTGATAAAGTACCATGTGTGAGATCCCACTTTGCCACGCCAAAGTCAATGACTCTGATGTTTTCCGTGCCGCTGTGTCACACGGTGGGCTACCTCTGGGTTTTCGATGAACTGAACTGTTATTTTAGAGGGAGGGAGGCGAAAAGGATTCATTATTCAATGCGTTTCAAACCGGAGTCCAGGGGGGCGGGGGGGCGGGCCTCCGTTTAAAAAATAACGCGTAATGGGGTTAAGATGCAGATTCTGGAGCCAGACTGTCTGAGTTCAAAGGCTCCTAATAGCTGGGCGCCTTAACCTCTCTGTGCCTCACTTCCTCGTCCGGAAATTGAAGCTAATAAGAGCACCGACTTCCCCCGGCGGCGGTTGAAGGCTACCTGTGTGGATCTGGGCACAGCGAAGAGCGGAGCCTTAACAGGGTGAGCACGCCGGTTGCGCGCTCTCCAGAGCAGCCCAGCATCTCCCGCCAGCCTCGCTGCCCGCTCCGCCCCGGCGCAGGGGCCCCAAGCCCACAGGCAACGCCAGCGCGCTCCCAACCGCTGGAGACAGAAACAATGTGCGCGCGCACACGGCCCACGTGCACGCGCGCGCGCCCACGCGCCATACAGGCGCGCACGTGCACACGCGCGCCTGCACAGCTCTGCGGCTCTGCTCCGGCCCCTCAGGCCCATCTTAAAGTGTTTCGTGCTCTAACTTACCAAACACGTGGCAGCCGGCAGAACGAAAAGGAAAATAAATGAACTGCGACGAAATAAAGCAGGCCTTTCCGCAGTCGGCCACGTCCAACAGCCACTTGGTTCCTAGCGCTTTCTCGTTACCCGGCTTGGGCAAAGCCAGGGAAGAAGGGGATAGGATATAGGGATGGGTTAACAAAGCGGGAGCAACAGACCAAAGTAACCTCCTTGTATTGCCCCCCACCCCTCACCCCCTGGGGACACCGGCCTGGCTCCCGTGGGACCAGCATCGCCATCCCTGTCCCCTGTACGAGACTCTCCGCTGGGCCGAGGGCCGGGCTTGTGTTTGGGAAGGTGGGTGCCAGGGCCCGTGCTCAGCGACCTTCCAGAGCAACTGCATCAAATGATGCTGGCTTTCTTCCCAGCCAGTCCCCAGCCACACCCACAGGGGACAGCAGTGGCAGCCCGGGACTATTTCCTGCCTACCCCTGGACAGGAAAGCCACCCGCAGGCGCCTTCACCTTGGTCCACGTCTCACTCGGATGATTCAACAAGGCTCTTTGGGAATTCGCCATTGAGAACACACATAAGAAACCAATAATCATTTTTGGTTTTTATGATGGAAACAGGCACAAAAATCACAATTTTATATAGGTTCAAGACTGCTTCCTCTCAGCAACCCAGAGCTCTTTAAAGTAAAAATAAAAATAATCTTTCAGGTTTTTTTCTTGTGTATCTTATGGAATGCATATTAAAGTCCTGAATGCTAAAACTCCATTGAAATTTTATTTGGTTGGTGCAAAAGTAATTGCAGTTTTTGCCTTTTTTTAAAAAATTAAATTACTTCTGCACCAACCTAAGTAGTCTTCATTATCAAGTGAATTTCACCAATTGAACAGACTTTGAAAGAAATAGACACAAAAGGAAAAATCAGCAAACACGAATATTAAAAGTCTACTATTTAGTAGCTACTGATCCTGTTTGAAATCAATTCCTCTCTTTTTCTTCATACTGTCTCCTGGCCTCCCATATACTAGAGTTTTATAGATAAGGTGGTCGCCCTCTGGAGCTGATTTGACCCCACTCCTCTTTTGGCAAAATTTTTATTTGCATTTCCCTTGTGCTCCCAACAGGTCTGTATATTAACAACATGCCTCGTTTTTGGCACAACAGCCTCATTAATTATGTCAGCAAAGAGCTGGCACTAGGGCTCCTCAGTGCCTGGTAATTCCCATTTCCTCACTGCTGGCTTTGCTGCCTCTGAACCACCAACCATCAGCAGCCCTCATTTTCCCTCTGCCTTCCCAGCCCCCTTCCTCACCTCCATTCTCCACGCCCCCCTTCCTTGCCCACTTCCCAATACTGCAAAGAACAGAACATGAGGTCCCAGAAGAATGACCCAGCAGAACTCTACTGGTTTTATTAATATGATTATTACTTGGCCTGAAAGTGGTAGATTTCCTGGATCCATATCCCAAGTCCTTCTGGCCCTCTTTGATAAGCTTTTAATGTTGATGATGATAACAATGGTTATCATTTATTGAGTCTTTACTATGCACCAGCCCCTGTGCTTAAAAAAAAAAGATTACCTCGTGTAATCCCTAAAACAGCTCTAGAGACAGCTAGCATCATTAATACCATTTGACAGATTAGAAAACTGAGGCTCAGCGACTTAAGGTCACAGGACCAGAACTGGAAGGGCTAAGGTTGGACTTAAATGTGTCTACTGTCACCACTGCACGTCAGGACATTAGGTGGTCTCTTCTCTCACAACATGAAGCAATGCTAGCAAAAAGTGGCTAGGCGCTCAAGAGTTGTGAAACTTGGAAGTTACTCTAAAATGTTAAATGGCAGATAGTGCAGTGGCCTTACAAAAATATCAGAAAAGCCATCTTTAAGAGTGTCAATTTGTCAAAACAAATTATTGTCAAAACAAGCACAACAAGGAAAAACTGATTATGTTTTGTTTTGCTTTGTTTTCAGTTTCTCAAGCTTGCAGTAAAATGCTGAGATTCTGGCCAGTAATTTCCCCTTCAGACCTAACCTGCCTTGCCCAATGACTAGGTAAGTAGGACACAAGCAGTTGTATTCTCATATATTACACCTAATTTTACACCATTGGCCAGACTACCACTTTCCCTTCCCAACTGCATTTGGTATGTGGGTCGACATCCCAGGGAAAGACTTTTAAAGAACTCAAGGCTCACTTCCCACCCCCGAAGACCTGCAGTGGCTGCCATATGGAAACAACTCCGTGGTCATTAGGAGTCCCTTGACTAATATGAGTTCTCAGCCGTTTTTCAAAACATTTTAAAGTGTTGATTTTATACCAGGCACTAGACCCAGGCACTGTGGATAAATAAGTGTGGTCTGTATTCTAATTTCACTTAAAAATTAATGTTTTAAAATACATTTGAACAGCTGACTCATGGGACAGAGAGAAACCAGGGATGCAGGACAATTCATATCACGTTTAAGAAAGCTAATAGCAGAAAGGATCCAAATGCATTCTGAAAAAAGAAGAGACATTAAGGACCGGATTTTTTCATTGTTTACCAAAGATGAAGAGATCTTCTCAGGAATGCATAGGACAGGTTTCTTGTCCATGCCACAGGGCAAGGCAAATGGTTTATCATAGCAGCTAAATTACATTATTTTCAAAAGTTACCAAAAGAGTACATGCTTGATATGAAAAATTCAAGCCCTATAGAAACATTAAAAGGTAGTAGCCCTTTTACAGTATTAAAAGCAATAGCCCTTTCACAGTCTCCCCAGCTACAATTTCACTCTAGGGATAACTACTGTGAACAGTTTAGTGTTGAATCAAAGGAGTCTAGGCTTCTTTCCTGAATACGACAGAAAAAAAATATCCTAAGGAACATGACCCAGAGGAAAACTGAGTTCACAGAACTTATGGAGTCTCCGCTACTGGGTTTCAAGATCCTTACTAGTGGGGTAGCTTATTCATGCCTGATCCTTGACTTCAGTTATCTGCATCGTAAAAAAAAAAAAAGCCTAAGATGGATAACATTTGCATGTGATTATCCAGGACTCAATGACAGTCAACAGGCAAACTACCATTCCATCCTCTGGGTAAGGCATTCCAGGTTCTGGTTAGAGGCCAAATGTGCTCATCTGGCTGCTGCCACAGTCAAGCCTTAGCCAACGTTATTGTCTTTATGTTAAATTAACTCATCACATTAGTGATGTACAGAATCTTGGGTAATGGAACAGGTACAATTTAAGGCAAGAGGAAGAAGGTCAGGCTGATGAATCAATATCTTGGGTGAGGCACTGGAATAGGGGCTTTGGGAAGCTGGGGCTCTGGGCAGCTGGCGTTCTGGAGAGGGTCTAAAAAGGAAAAAATGGGAACATGGCTCAAGAGATGGGCTAGGTTTAGACCATAACTTCACTCACTTTTCACTTTTCCTTGGAGCACATCAGTATAATATGAAGTTAGATTTGGGTTAGTTTCCATCAGTTTACATCAGCACAGATTTAACAAAGGACTCCACACATTCTGCTCCAGAAAGTTGACCTTGAAGGCTAGAGGGAGGAGGAATAGCCACAGCTGCCACCAGGCTCCCTGATAGCCATTCTGCCGTGCATGGTCCATCATAGAAGGAGACTACATGCCCCAGCCTCCCTTGTTCAGTGTGGCCACCTAACCCTATTCTGCTGCAAGGTAATTCGTGCAAGGGATGTGTGCAGTGTCCCTGGAGTGTCCTTTATTTTAGGCTGGCTTCCCCAGAAAGAGATACTAACACAAAAACTTGAGTACAAGTTGTTTGTCTGGGAGGTGATTCCAGGAAGTATTAGTAGGAGAGTGGGGGAAATGTGTTAGTGTGAGGCTTCTGAGAAGTAGTTGCCAAGGTGGGATTACACATGAAAGGATTTTATTAGGGTAACTATCAACGTGAGGGAGAATGGGGAGGGAGCCACATGAGGCTCAGAGATCTCTCATACCTCCAGCCAAGTCTGACCCTGAGTGAAAGAGGTGGGGAAAGAATGTCTTAGACTGCCAGGCTGTCTATGGAAGGGTCAGCAAAGCCATCATGGAACCCTGGAGCCAAAGCCAGTGTTAGAGGAGCCCCACATCTCCTAGGAACAACCTGCATTTGAGTGTCCCTGCTGTGCTCAGTCACTGACAGGGAGCAGCCCTTGGGAAGCATGTCCTTCGGCTTCCTAGTGCAGCAATTGCCAGGCCCTTGGTTACCAATACTCCCTCTAATTGGAGGCAGGACTGCTAGGCACATTCTCATGGGCACTATAGGAAATGAGGTAGGAGAGGGAAGCAGGCATCAGAGTGCACTGGTGAGCAGGTGACCACTGCGGGCAGCCGAGGTGCAGTCCTGGTTACCTCTAGGAGACTAGCATCTTCCCCACTTGAAGGGCACAGAAGGTGAGAAATAAACTCCCAATCTCTGGAAACCACTGATTTATTGGCCTTCCCTATTGCCGCTACAGTCTTAATTAGCACAGGGGTTCAATACCAAGCGTGAATGTGTTAGAGATACCTTTATTTATTTATTTATTTATTTAAGACAGAGTTTCACTCCTTGTTGCCCAGGCTAGAGTGCAGTGGCACAATCTTGGCTTACTGCAACCTCTGTCTCCCGGGTTCAAATGATTCTCCTGCATCAGCCTCCTGAGTAGCTGGGATTGCAGGCGAGCGCCACCACGCCCTGCTAATTTTTGTGTTTTTAGTAGAAACGGGGTTTCACCATGTTGGCCAGGCTGGTCTTGAACTCCTGACCTCAGGTGATCCACCTGCCTTGGCCTCCCAAAGTGCTGGGATTACAGGGTTGAGCCACCATGCCCGGCCTAGAGATACCTTTTAAACTTCATTTTGGTAAGGCATTTCCACTTGCTCTTCCCAGGAACCTTTTTGCCAAAGCTGCTAACAAACTGAATGTATAACTGATCTGAATTATGTTTCTCCACACTCCTCTCCCACCTCCTGCTTCCTTACCTGATACAGAATCAGAAATGTGTGTTAGCCCCCAAAGTGAGGAACACAGAGCAAGGGATTCTGTGTAAAACCATGCAGAAGAATCCATCCCCTCTCCTCTCCCCCTTCCCATAAGGACATACCACCAAGTCTCTGATTATAACCATTTCTCTTCTTTACAACTCTATATAAAAACTTATGCCCCTCCCCTCAAAAAAAAAAAAAAAGGACTAGATGGAAATACACCAAAGCAATACCTGGCTTTAATAAGGTGGTTGAATTACAAATATTTTTCTTTTATTTCTTTTAATGATTTTCCATAATGAAATGCGATTTTTACCTTTTAAAATTAAATGTTTACATTAAACTATTTTTTATTACTTTATGCTTAAAATTTTTCATAATAAAAATTATGTTTTAAAATTTCAGAGCAATTTTACCTCTTATCCTTCTGTATTATTTCAGCTCAGACTGCTTTAACGAAGTGCCGTAGATCAGACAGCTTTTAAACCACAGAAATTCCTTTCTTTTTTTTTTTTTTTTTTTTTGAGGTCATTTCTCTGCCAAGTAAAGTCCAGACTAGGTATTCCTACTGGGTGGGCAGCTTCCCTCCACATGGTGACTGGGGATGCATGCTCCTGCTCCTTCCATCTTGAACTCTGAAAGTGGCACAAACATTTCCACTCATATTCTGTTGGCTGTAGTTGTCACATGGACATGGTGAACTGCAAGGGAACCTGGGGGAATGTGGTCCTGTAGTATTCCCAGGGAAAAGAGGATAGTTTTGATGAGCAGCTAGTTAGTTTCTGCTACAGAAAGTGACATAATTAGAGGAATGTAAACTCAGACCAGATTTCATTTGCCAGCATACCCTTAGGAGAGACCCTTCCATCATCACCCCTTAGATTCAATGAACTGCTCAGCCAGGAAAAAACAAGGTTTGCCATCTGCCCCAAGATCACAAGTGAACTAACAATCACCAAGGATTTAGAGAAGATGATATGTTTGTGTTTTGGCATCAGGAAGAATGAGGGGGTGAAGGGAAGGCCAGAGAGCAGAGGATATTAATGTAGCAAAGGTGGGAAGGTGTTATAGACTGAAGGTTTGTGCCTTCCTTAAATTCATGTGTTGAAATCCTAACACCCAACATGATGGTATTAGGAGGTGGGGCCTTTGTTACGTGATTAGGTCTTGAGGATGAGGCCTTCATAAATGAGATTAGTGCCCTTATAAAAGAAACTTCAGAGAACTCCCTCACCCCTGTTGCCATATGAGGTTACAGCTAGAAGATGGCCACCTGGGGACCAGGAAGCAGGCCCTCACCAGACACCAAGTCTGCTGGCACCTTGATCTTGGACTTCCCAGCTTCCAGAGCTGTGAGAAATACATTTCTGGGCTGGGCGCAGTGGCTCAAACGCCTGTAATCCCAGCACTTTGGGAGGCCAAGGTGGGTGGATCACCAGGTCAGGAGATTGAGACCATCCTGGCTATATAGTGAAACCCTGTCTCTACTAAAAACACAAAAAATTAGCCAAGCGTCATGGCGGGTGCCTGTAATCCCAGCTACTCAGGAGGCTGACACAGGAGAATGGTGTGAACCTGGGAGGCAGAGCTTGCAGCGAGCCAAGATTGTGCCACTGCACTCCAGCCTGGGCAACAGAGTTCACTTGTGATCTTGGGGCAGATGGCAAACCTTGTTTTTTCCCGGCTGAGCAATTCATTGAATCTAAGGGGTGATGATGGAAGGGTCTCTCCTAAGGGTATGCTAGCAAATGAAATCTGGTCTGAGTTTACATTCCTCTAATTATGTCACTTTCTGTAGCAGAAACTAACTAGCTGCTCATCAAAACTATCCTCTTTTCCCTGGGAATACCACAGGACCACATTCCCCCAGGTTCCCTTGCAGTTCACCGTGTCCATGTGACAACTACAGCCAACAGAATATGAGTGGAAGTGTTTGTGCCACTTTCAGAGTTCAAGATGGAAGGAGCAGGAGCATGGATCCCCAGTCACCATGTGGAGGGAAGCTGCCCACCCAGTAGGAATACCTAGTCTGGACTTTACTTGGCAGAGAAATGACCTTCAATTGTATTAAGCCACAAAAATGCTGGGGCTTGTTTGTTACAGCAGTGAGCCTACACTAACCAATAATACACTGTTAATCTTTCATGTCTGCTAGACGTGCTTAGTAATGGTGCTCTGAATTCATGTAATTAGAAGTAAATTTGACTGCAGAGATCAAGGAAGCTCCCCTTTTTGGAGGACTTGCAACCTGAGCAATTTTGTAATCATACTACAATAGGGAGGTATTGCCCTTGACGTTTCCCATGAAATCTCATAGGATTTTCCAGATAACTGTATCTTTCCTCAATGGAAGCAGTTTTAGACAGGGAGCCTAGATTCTCTGCCCCTAATTATCAGCAGAATGATGCATGAATCACCCAACCCCTACAAGCCTCAGAAATTATACAATCATTTTAGAGATGGACAATACCAACGGTTGTAACAACTAACTGTGGCTGAGTTACAGGTAGGGTTAATCCATTAATAGACTAACTCATTTAATCTGCACAGGCACCAGTGATGTGGGTGATATTATCATTATTTTGAAAATAAGAGAAACTGAGGCACAGAGAGATTAAAACATTGCCCAAGGCCACAGCTAGTAAATATCATAATGAAATGTAATGGGCAATGTAACTCTAGGGTCAGAAAGTAAATTCTCTGGATTCTAAAATGCTGAGATTTGCACCAGGATGATTTTTTTCTGTGATCGTGATGTGCTTGGTGCTGGTTTTGTGATATATCTGAACTTGGCCATTTTCTCATGCCATCACTGTGTTCCCATCCTGCTCTTGACATCCAGCCTTCTCCCATTGATGGCTCTTGCTCTGGAAATATACAGCCTTGCAAGGGAAAAGATGATCTCCCTCTTCCTTGATCTACTTAATCTGATTAGACACAAATTGTAATATGCCTTGATTCAGAGAACTTCCTTTTGCCAAATGAAGTCCCCTGAGATCTCTCACACACAAAACTTGATTTATGAACAGAAGACTCTTTCAGTCCTCTGTGATTTTCTTTATTGAAACCATGCAATCCCAACTCTCAAGCAAAAGACAGCCAGTGGTGAAATCTTGGTTTCCTATGAATTCAGGAAATTCAGAGAACATCAAAGGTCATAGGTTTCAAATACAGAGTAAATCACTTTGACTTTACTCACCGGAATAACAATTAGAAAATGACAACCGGATGAGCCCTGGGCTTTAATAGGACACCTGGCTTAGAATTGAAATACTAATCAAATTATTTGTTATGACTATTTTCAGTAATTTAGCATTTCACTTATAAAATGTCTCATCCACTCTGAATTTCTCCAATTGTAGTACATGGTGCATCATCCTGGACCATGATGAGGATAAAAATATCTACCACTTATTAAGCACTCACTATGTTCCCAACACTGTGCCAAACAAAGAAACTCTAATTACCTTTTCATCCCCATTCTGTAGATAAGGAAACTGATGTTTAGAGAGGTTAAGTTACCTATCCAAGGTGTGGTAGGCAAAATAATGGCTCCCCAAAGATGTCCATGTCCTAATCCCCAGAACCTGTGAATGTTACCCTGCAAAGCAAAAGGGGCATGGCAAATGTGATTAAGTTAAGAATCTTGAGATGGGAAGATTATCTGGATTATCTAGTAGAACCAATGTCATCACAAAGGTCTTTTTAAGAGAAGGAAGAAGGCAGGAGAGGCCTAGAAGATGTGACAATTGTCAGAGTGATACAGTGCCACAAGTCAGGGAATACGGGCAGCTTTTCTGAAACTGGAAAAGGAAAGGAAATGGATTCTACCCTAGAGCCTCCAGAAGGAACACAGCCCTGTCAAACTACTTTAGATTATGACTTCTGAAACTGTAAGATGTTAAATTTGTGTTTTTAAGGCTACGAAATTTGTCATAATTTGTTACAGAAGCCATAGGAAACTGCTCCAAAAGGTCCCATGGATGTTGAGTGGTAAAGGCAGGATGTCAACTCTGCTCCCTGTGATGCAAATACCATACTCTTTATTTCTAGATTAAGTGGCCTTGGAGTTTAAATATTTGACTTAAAAACTATGATTTATATATCATAGCAAACATATTATGAAGCAAAATATAAAACCTGAAATATGTTAAAAAGATATGAGATGTCAAAAAAATGAGATGTAAAAAAAAAAACAAAAAAACAAAAACAAAGGGACGGAATAGAGGGCAGAGAACCAGGCTCTTCTCTACATGGTAAATTGGTATAATGATGAGGTATAATGATGAAGGTGGTACCACCAAAGCCATGGGGAAAGGATGGATTGCTTAGTTGATGGTAGTGGGAAATTGGATCACTATGTGTAAGAAAGTAAAACTGGAGCCCTGCCTTACACCCTCTGCAGGGAAACTCAGGGTTGATTAAAGTCCTAATTGTGAAAGGGAATACAATAGAAGAAAATATATGAGAATACCTTTGCAACCAGGAGATGGGCAGAAAAAGATAAAATCAAAAAGTTTAGTGGATTCAACTACATTAAGTGAAAGGTTTTCTGTTCAATAGGCAGACATGATAAACAGGTGTCAGCCTGGGGAAAAATAGTTGGAATTATTTAAAAAGATAAGCCATTTTTATACTTTACAAAGAACTCTTGCAAATTAACAAGAAAAAGACAGAAATCCCAAATAGAAACTAGGCAAAAGATATGTATAGTCAATTCACAAATGAGATTCTCAAACTCACTAATAACCAGATAAATACAATAAAAACAATGGACATAACATAGCTCACCCATAAGAAGAGAGGAAAAATCAAAAGATAATGAGTAATAAGGGTTGATAAGGTTGTGGGGAGATAGGTTTGCACACTACTGGTGAGAGGGGAATCTGGGACAGTCATTCAGGAAACCTATCTGGTATGTGCCCTGGGACCAATGACCCCCACCTCCTGGATAAACATCCTAAAGACCTCCTCACTCAGGTCTGTAAGGGGCATGTATAAAGGTGTTCACCTGTGTGTCATTTGGGTGGTAGAGCATTAGAGGCTGTCCAGGGGCCCATCCCTGGGGCAGTGAATCAGTGTGGATGGACCCACAACATGCTCTGCAGCAGTCAGCGCTACACTGGCTGCACAGTGATGTGGATACATCTTAAACAGGATGTTGAGTGAAAAAAGAAAGAAACTGAGCAAGGTCCCTTACCCAATGCCATATGCACAAGTTAAAACACAAAATGGCACTACATAGTCCACAAGGAAACATACATTTAAGGATTTTTATTGGACCCATTGCAGTGGGTGTCTGTGGGAAAGGAATAAAAGGGATCAGGAATAAAAAGGAAAATAAATAAAGTGAACCAGAGTGATGACTCCTACAGAGCAATAATGCTAATATGATACATAACCTAAGCTCTTTCTGTGCCTGAAATAATCGTTTAAAAAAGGGAGGACCCGTTTTTGCAAGAAGCCACACCAAACTACAGGAGCAGGTTCCTAAGGGTAGCTACTTTTCATTGTCGTGTTGGGTAGAAAATATGAAATGTGAATGTCATTTGATTCTCTAAAACACTTTGAGAGTCAGGAAGAATAAAACAGGGTGACTTGTGCCTGGAAAAGACCTCTTAAAGTAAATCCGCTTAAAATGAGGACCAAAATGTCATTTCAAGTAGTAAAAAAAAAAAAAAAAAAAAAAAAAGAATGGAGTATTCTTAAACTTGAAAAGTGAAACTAAAAACAAGATAGGTTTTATCTCATATTTTACAAAATTTAATTTTCAGTGTAACTCTGGTCTGCTGTATTTCTAGTGCTCAGAGCCAAAAATTGTGCAATAAATATTTGTTAAGTGAATGAATGAACAATGATGGCCAGTTCTTAGAACCAAGAATGAATCAAGGGTTACTTTTGTCCCCATAACTTCCTATCCCATTTTTTTCAACTTTTAACTGGTTTAACTCCAGTTAATGCCAACACCCTCAGGTTAGTGACAAAAGGAGAAGGTGAGGTTAGCAGAGCCTGGGGACTGGTGTCACCTGGGAATGCTGAAACCACAGCAAGTCTGACCAATAGGACCTGAAGCTACGGAGGAGATGCATGGGCTGCTGAAGGCTCAGCTGAAGAATTTTAGTTTTTGCTAACTTTGCATGTAACTTTTGCAATTCTCCAACTTCACAATTATTATCTTTATGAAATCCTGCCTCTTTGCAGATATTGTGATTTCTCTTTACAAGAGGCACAGACAAGGGCATTTCAATGGGACCCAATTTTGTACATGATCATTCAGAGGTGACTATTTCATTATGTTTACTTCTGCTCACGATGGTCACCCTAATTCTCTGAGGACTCTAAGAATACTCAGATTGCAAAAATGCTCTTGACTACCTCCGCTTTGCAGATAAGAAAACTGAGGCTTACAGAAGTTACATGGCTTGCCCAAAGTCCCATTGCTTGAAAGTGCCAAACTACAGAAAGCACAATGGAAGGAAGATCAGGAGAGACGGGCCATATCCAAAGCCCTGCAAAGGGTATGAAGGGATGGGTAAAGCTGGCAAGCAAGTGCTTTCTGTGTGCTCACTCTATTATTAATAAGTTTGTGATAATATAATAGTAGTGATGGCAAGTAAAATGTAGCTTCTTAGTCACATGCTGAGCCATCCTTTCTCTTGGGCCCTTTATCCTATAGGTAGCAAAGAAACCTAACCATGTCAATAGGTGATATTTCAGTCCCTCTGAGTCTAAGCAGCCTCCTTTGAGTTTCCACTGCTCCTCCCTTCTCCGCTCCAAGACGGCTACTGGATGCATGAGGAGTTTACTGTGTGCAGGTGGCAGAGGGGGAGGGAGAGGGGGACCTGCCTCTGTAGACCTGGCATCCCCTGTCCACCTGGCCACTGCCTGCCCTGCTGGCATCAGCCAAGGCTGTGGCTGCTGAGGCTTGGGATCTACACTCTCTTGGTTTATTCCAAGGGCCTGGTGATTCTCCTGCTGCTTTGCCAGGGCTGCAGCCCGGGGCTCAGTTCCCAGCCCCAGTGTCCAGACTTCTAGCCCCCATGGCGGTGATCCCTTCTAGCCAAACCTCAGCCCTCTAGGGCATGTAACACCACAAGGGCTCTGAGAATCTAGGAGTTCTCTGAAAAGACCACATGGCACTATTGCCTTCCTCAGTGGTATGTTCCACATGGGTGCCGGGTAAGAAACATTCTCCTAGATTCCTGCTGGAGCCAATATTCAACCAGAAAACAGAAACTCCTTGGCGATCTAAAACAGAGGGGTTCTAGTACTGGTCAGTGGTGACACAGATGATGGAAGAGCCAAGAGGCTGAGCAGGGTGGGGTAAGACGCCCAGGATTAACAGTGGCTGCCACAACCCTCAGGCTAGAGTGACAAAAGGAGAAAGGTTAGCAGAGCCTGGGGACTGGTGTCACCTGGGAATGCTGAAACCACAGCAGACCTGACCAATAGGACCTGAAACCATGGAGGAGATGCATTGGCTGCTGAAGGCCCAGCTGAAGCAGAGAGGCAAAGGGAAATACCCCGGCCTGTCCCTTCCTCTGGCAGCCAGCCTTCCCTCAGGGCCTCCCATGAGCAGAACCTAGCTGACACGGGAGACTGGGAAACACTGCTGGCAGCAGATGCCCAGATCCAGAGCTGGGCAAGGCAGGGGAGGGATGGGTCTGAGGGCAATGGGCCTAGGGCAAGCACAGCCCCCAGAGGGAAACAAAAGCCCTCCTCTTGTTCTGCCTGCATAACGCACCATCTTCCCACCAAGGCTTTTGCCTAGAGAAAAGAGAACAGGACCTCTGTACTTCCCCATCTGCTCCCCGCTCTGCCTCCTGCTTCCTGTAATCCACAGGGAGCTTCCCACTCCTCTGTGTCATACTCTGTGCCTAATACAACCTTAGGGGACTTATCTCCCAAGTTGTACTCTTGAGTGGCCTAAAAGGAGTTAAAAGGTATTTTTTCTCCCTAATGCCCAGGTTTTCAGACAATTGTCTTAATATGAACAAGCTGGTTTTGAGTCTCAAGTTGATCAATGACATCTTTTTCTCCTTCCTTGGGGTAATAAACCTCTTGGTTCACTTCAGCCTTAGCAGTGGAAGGCTCCAAAGGACATGATAAAGGAGGAAGTGAAAGTACATCAGCTAATAGCCCCAGAAATAGTAAACCCCTTACACTCCCACTTATGAAACGGTTCCTGTGTGACAGCAACTGTGCCAGGAGCCAGGATTGCTGTCACTCAAC
Organism: Pan troglodytes; assembly: GCF_028858775.2. Taxonomy (NCBI): domain Eukaryota; kingdom Metazoa; phylum Chordata; class Mammalia; order Primates; family Hominidae; genus Pan; species Pan troglodytes. The sequence goes on from NC_086015.1 coordinate 47,904,298, forward strand.
CAACTGTATCATGGGGTTTCTAGCTTTGGTTCCATTTTATAGATGTGGTGCTATTGAGGCTCAGAAGGATGAATTGCCCATCCAGAATCTTAAGAAATAGAATGAGATTTGAATCCAGATCAATTTTGAATCTTCATTTCCAGCTGCTGCTTCTTCTCCCTCTTTCCCTGGTTTCCCAGTTCTTAATTCTAGTTCACAATCTCATTCCTACCCTCTTCCCTCTACCATTCCCTCTTTAGGCTTTTGGAAACTTTGATTCAAGAAATAGAGCGGTTGGTAATAATCTCTGATGATCAGTCCCAGCTTGGCATTTTCATTTGTAAGTATAAACATTATTATTACAAAGTCTTTATTAAGCATCAGTCTGCACGTGTGTCTTCACCTGGGTCCTCCCCACCCCAAAAGCAGACCCTGAGAGGGGGACTTGGGTGCAGGTGGGTTTACCTGGGAGGTGATTCCAGGGAGCCATAGTGAGGAAGAGTGAGAAGGGAGGGAGGGAAAGCCACTGGAAAATTGCCATATTGAGTTCATCACTAACAGCAGCTTGGGATAGACCTCTTGGGAGCATAGAGGATGCTCCCAAGGCCAGAAGCTTCTCCCATAGCCGGAAGCATTCATCCACCAGCTCCCACCCCCCATGGATTGAAACTCTCCTACACCTCCAGGCTGAGCATCTATGGTGGGTGCCGTAGATAACCCCAGACTCCCCAGCAGAGATGAAGGCTTATTTCCACAGCTGCCCTTCCAGGGGTGCTGCCTGAGAATGCCCCGAGACGCCAGCCCTCCCGGAGATGCCTCTAGTGATAAACACTGCCTCATCCAAGGCCATGCTTCCTTCCAGGGGGAAGCCCACACGCTGCTCAACACTGGCAATATAGAAGCCTGGCCTGTCGCTCTAAGTTGGGCAACTGCAGGGCCTTCCCAGCTCCAGAGCTCCTAAGGGGTCAGCTCAGGCCTTTATGGGACTGCATCACAGCTCAATTTCTTCCTCTGCCCACACCTGCCTCCATAACCGCCTTCCTCAGGGTTGACACCCAGAGCACTTCCTAATAAGCACCCTGCATGCTACTCTGCTTCCCAGAGAACCACACCAGCCACAGGTGTGGGGGCCACATACCTACCCTTGAGCTAGGGGAAGCCCTGGAGAAGGAAGCAGAGAACATGTGGCTGGCAGAGAGAGGCCAGGAGCACCAAGTGGCGTGAGGACTCAAGGCTCACCCAGGACTGTCCACCATGCCTGTGTCTGCACTCAGGGCTGGGAGGGTGTAGGGCAGTGGCCAAGAGGCAAATGATACAGCTTGAATCAGAGCTGATTCCAAAACCACTAAACAAATCTAGATCTAACCCTATTGAAGCTAAATAGTAATAATTATACACTGTCATTATTTTTTAGCACCTCAATGTGCCCAGGTGAAATGATGTTAATGGGAAGGAAAAGGGGAAAATTATGATTTCAAGAACAGTCATGATGAGAACAGACATATGCCAGCGAACAAAATCCTGTGCCTTTTGTGAGCCTGACAGCTGCCTTCAGTCCTGCTGGTCTGACCCCTGTAGTGACATCAGGAAGAGTCCAGAAAGCATCAGCATTCCACTCCCACTTTCCCAGTGCAGCCAGGAAAAGGCCTAGTCACCAAGGAGGGCCTGCTTCCAGTTCTGTTTTTCCCAAGTCACTCACTGACAGGAGCTGAGGCCCATAATCAGAGGAAGCAAAAATGCTTCTCCCCTTATTGCCAAGGGAATCCTGCCAGGGGATGCAGAGTGGCTCCAGGAGGAAAATTATGCTGAGCTGAGGCTTAGCCATGGAGGAAGGCCCAATGGCATCATCTATGAACGTGTACGGGGTCACCTAGGCTTTTACATGTGTACGATGCTCGGTGTTTTGTTGTTGGGGGATTTTATAATTACCCAAATTACCTTGCTTCAACCTATTTAGCAATTCATTTAAAGGAACTCTCCTAATACGTGAAAGACCAGAAAAGACAGCAGATTAGAAATTCCAATGGCCGGGTATGGTGGCTCACACCTGTAATCCCAGCACATTGGGAGGCCAAGGAGGGAGAATCACTTGAGGTCTGGAGTTCAAGACCAGCCTGGCCAACATGGTGAAACCCTGTCTCTACTAAAAATACAAAAACATTAACTGGGGGTGTTGGTGCATGCCTGTAGGCCCAGCTACTTGGGAGGCGGAGGTGGGAGAATTTCTTGAACCTGGAAAGCAGAGGCTGTAGTGAGCTGAGATGGCACCACTGCACTCCAGCCTTCCAGCCTGGGTGACAGAGCAAGACTCCATCTCAAAAAAAAAAAAAAAAAAAAGAAAGAAAGAAAAGAAAGACAGAGAAAAGAAAAATCTAATAGGGGACACAGGAATTTTCTTTTATTTGCCTAAGAACAAAAGACAAGGTAACATTATAATAATCAAAATAATCACAGAAAAGGTAGTGGAAAAATGGACTGGACCAAGATGATATTGAAGGACCTTCCCAATAACTGAACTGCATTCAAGGTACTTAGTCTCTTGAATGTGAGCCAGTGGCCCCTCCATGGTAAATATAAAGTTTGGGGGTCTGTGAATCCACAGATGCTCCAGATTACATATGGGGAAAGAGAGAGTCGCTTAGTAAGGCAACAAAGGTGAATAATTGTACAAAATATCTAGTGGCATCTTCAGTCATGGTCGTTTGGCATGGAGGCAAGCGGAGTGGGATTTTCAATCTCTTTCCTCTCTTCTAAATGGAAATTAAGCTAACAGTATTCAAGGGAAGAAATGTTCACAGACTCTGAGGACCTAACGTGGCAAAAGTTAGACTCAGAATTTCCCACAGCCAAGTTTGTGGTAGTGGAAGCTTCTGGTAAAGTAGGCCTTGGGTTTTACAAAGTCAGGTACCCCTTACTAGAGGAAAGCAACATTGGGAATTATCCAGATCATCCAGAAGACAAAGGCAAAACTATGTGGTTGTCACATCACTGCTGATGACCTTTAATGAATTCTCCAATTTACCTACCTGGGAGAGGCTTTGCATGGATTAGTCAAGCCACACAATCACTACCTAACCCTCCTTGATGGAAGGAACTGAGCCTCCCTTTAAATGAGTGTGAATTTCTGAAGGGCAAGGCCTGGGTCACTTGCCTTCAGCACACGGCCCATGCTCAGAGTCTGTTAGCTGAAAGGAAAAAGGGAAGTGGAGGCTGCCAGGAATACTCAACCTCCCCCACTCTTCCTCTTGCCACCTTACTTTCATCTTGCTCCCTACTCACAGATGACTCTGGGGCCTTGTTCCTCAAAACCATATTACCTACCATTGGGATTTGGTTTGTGTCACAATTTTTCAGATAATCATATCCAAGAGACCTCCAAAGTAAAAGGTTAGTGGCAAACAAAGATGTGGAATAAATTGCACCCATATTCCAACAGAAGAAATCCAAATCCTAAGCAATTTGAATACAAATTCAGGAGGCGAAGCGGGGGACTGTGGAGCAGAGGGGTATCCATAATGCTGGTTTTGTAAAATTTAATAAAATGTATAATTGACCTTCATTAGATTTATTCACATTATAAAAAGAAAGCATTTGCTAATGAGAAAAAGCTTTATTCCCCAAATTTCAGATCACGAATTCATTTTCCCTCTTCCTTGCTGGTTTGGCACATTTTTAAATGGCTTGGTTAAAACAATTATTAATCCTAAATTAAATATCCATGACGATTAATCTCCTAAGAGCCAAGAAAAGTTGCTCCTGCTTTCTACCTCATTTTCTCCCTGACCAAAGAGGTATTTTCTCTCGCCAATGCTGCTTGTGAGCTGTATTAAAGCAGAAGAAATATACTCTAGATTAAAGGGACAAAAATAAATAAAAATAAAATGGAGACAGTGAAAACATTTGTTAACTGGGCCACAGGCATTTTTAGGTTTCCTCCTGTGGACTTCCCATTAAGGATTATATTTAAATATGAAAAAAACAAGTTTTATGATTAGCTGTGTAACTCATCTGTAAAATATGAAAAATAATTGTAGCTCATAAATTGTTTTGAGATTTAAATTAGTTAACCTATGTAAAGTGTATATGATAGTGCGGAGCTCCAAAGCCTGGTTCCCCATCAGCTGTTATCATTAATTCTCCCCACTAAGTTCTCATGAGGCACTTAAGCTACTATTTTGGCACTCCTTCAAATAACATTTTTAAAAAATATCTATTCAACATTCAGTTTGTAGAGGCTGTGATAAACTAATTTTCTATTAATAAACACATATTTTTCTATGTTTAAAATTAAAGTAACTATTCACATTGGTTATATGCAATTTTCTGGACCAGAAAAATTGGGCAGCATTAGGCTTGATTTAAATATTTAGATAATAAACCATTCCTGCCACTATACATTTTTCTGTTTCAAAATTTCAGCAACAATAGCTGCTAAACTCACCCAGAGCAGCTGGCTAGACTTGTAGTCGGTGGTCCTGCCGCTAACATTCCACCTCTCACAAGTAAATGACAAAAATGCACAACAGAGTGCAGCCAGTCTTGGCAGTATATTTCTTCTCAAGCTCCTGCCTTCCTTGGCAGGAATGAGGCCAACTAGTTTTTGTCAATTGTAACAAACCTCAATAGAGTTGAGGGAGGGAGGGTACTTTATTTCGGCTTGAGAACAATCTTCCTCCCCAACTCCCCAACTCCCGCCCCAAAGTAAGCCCAATTTACATTTTACCAGTCACACCAGATGTCATGTTTGGAAACCTGGGTTAAGGGGCAGCACGTTTTCTGAGATATGTTTAAGTTTTCCTTCCTCTCTGGACATCTAAGCAGTTGCCCTGGTGGCCCACTCTTTAACTTAGCTTTCTGTGACCCCCAAACCAACTCCAACCTGATTAACACTCTTTTCAAATTCTCCATTTGATTGAGCCTTATTCTTTTTGCAGAACCTTCATGTTATTTCACACAGGGCCAAAGCCACCAGTAGAAAGCAAAGAGAGGAAGGCAGAGGCTGATAGGGTCAGAACGCAAGAGCGCAGGATTTCTGGATGCAGATTTCACTCTGAGCTGGAAATGATTTGCCCTTTGGGTTCCAGTAAAATCTGTGCCATTTATCCGCCAACCTCTCAGAGGTTGCAAACTAGAGCATCTCCCTGCGGGTAGTCACCTTGACCGTGAAATGGGCAATTTCTATCCTTGTCTTATTTCGTCCTCATAGCCGCTTTGTTTCAGTTGCACCCTCCACTGAAAGAAACCCAGGTAGAGTGATTTAACCAAAATAAGGGTTTTCTTTTCCTCATGTGATGAAAAATTCTAGACATGTAGCAGCCCAGGGCTGGTACAGCTGCTTAGGAATCATCAGGAACCCAAGACTGTAAACTACCATCCCTGAGCAGGTGGTTCCCAACCTCCTTGTTGAAAGATGAATGCCTTCCCCCAAAACAGCATTTGTGTTCCAGGCGAGAAGAAAGAGAAGGGCAGAGAGTAAAAGGCCTGCGCCAGTTGGGTCTGTCTCTATTTATAAGAAGCCACACCAGCAAGCTTGTGGTCATATCCCATTGGCAGGGGCTGATCATGCGATCACCGCTGGCAACAAAGGAGGCTGGGGAGTGGAGCATCTTAACTGGAACCACTGCCTTTCCAAACAAGGTCGGGGTCTTGTGGGTAAGAAAGAAGGAAGAATGGATGTAGAGGGGGAGCAGTGTCTACCATGGTACTATTATTCCTCTTTTACTGATGAGGAAACAGATTTGAAAGAGTTTCAAGACTTCTTCCAGGCACGCAGCTGGTCAGTGGCAGAGCCAGACTTCCCATTCAGGAGCTCTGTCCATACACAGTGTAGTATGGGGTGATGCAGTGAATAGGAGAAAAAAAATAACCTTTGTGTTTCTCCTTCACCATGATATAGACACAGCCTAAAAGCGAATGAGAGGAAAGACTGACCTTGTATGGCCCTGAGTAACCTCTTACAGTTATTTGCCAGTGAAGTGGGATATATTTCTGCTTTCAGCTGTTTTACCAATGGAAAAAATTTCAAGTGACTTACTCCAGCTATTAGTCAGTGGTGGCCCCAGAAGCAGCACCAGACTTTTGATGAGTTGAAGAGAGACAGGCACTTCTTGGAGACATGACCCTGCTCCATGAAAGATACTGATACTTTTTAGCTCTGTGTTCCCACCCAAATCTCATGCCAAATTGTAATTCCCAATGTTCGGGGAGGGACCTGGTGGGAGGTGATTGGCTCATGGGGGTAGATTTCCTCCTTGCTATTCTCATGATAGTGAGTGAGTTCTCACATATCTGGTTGTTTAAAAGTGTGTATCTCTTCCCCCTTCACTCTCTCTGTCTCTTGCCACCATGTGAAGATGTGCTTGCTTCCCCTTCGCCCCTCAGCCATGACTGCAAGTTTCCTGAGGCATTCCCAGCCTTGCCTCCTGTACAGCCTGCAGAACTGTGCATCAATTAAACCACTTTTCTTCCATAAATTACCCAGTCTCAGGTAGTTCTTTCTAGCAGTGTGAGAACGGACTAATACAGATACCCTAGAAAAACCAAAGAAGAAGAAAGCCTCTGGAGTCAATAAATATCTCCATTATTTTTCTTAAATGAGATTGACACAAGAATTGAAAATTACTTCCAGGGGCAGCTGGACTTAGGTCTATGACCTTCAAAGAGGTAGGAGGTGCCCTGGCAGAATAGGCTAGAGAGCTATTTGGTTCCTTCTTCAGCAGCTCTAGGATGCCACAAATATCTGTCTGCTTTCACAGCCACATGAGCTGCACAGTGACTAAATCAGCCCCAGCACAAACCTCAGCCCTGAATTTTCTTCCTTTTTTTTTCTTTTTGAGAAAGGGTCTCACTCCATCGCCCAGGCTGGAGTACAATGGTGCAATCACGGCTCACTGCAACCTCAAACTCCTGGGTTCAAGTGATCGTCTAGCCTTAGCATCCCAAATACCTGGGACTTCAGGCATGCAACACCACACCCAGCAATTTTTTTTTAAATAGTAGATTCAGAGTCTCACTATATTTCCCAAGCTGATCTCAAACTCCTGGCCTCAAGTGATCCTCCTGCCTTGGCCTCCCAAAGTGCTGTAATTACAGGCCTGAGCCACCACACCCAGCCAGCCCTGAATTTCTAATTTGGTTCTGTCTTCTGATCCAGATTTACTCTCCTTCTTGGCCATCTAGGCTCACCAGTTCATTGCAAAGTCTCCCGTTCGTCTTGTACTGTATATATGGGTAGCCCAGTTCTGGTCAGCAGAGTCACACATTCCAAACACAGCTCTACAGAGGTTATCAGCTCATAAAAGTAGATCCATGGCCAAAACTACTGCACTACTCTGATGTAGCTACTCCCATTACATAGCTCTTGTCCATGAGTGTCCCAGCTACCTTCAAGCCCGTGCCTAGGTGAGGCCCTCTGCTAAACCTGACTGTTCTTCTTACCACAGTCTCCACCAGATGAATCCCTTCTCATCCTTCAGTCTCCACTTAGCTATCTCTGGCTGTCTAGAAGGGGGTTGGGATCCCCTCCAAAGGACTCTCATAGTGCCCAGTTCTGTCCAAAGTCAGAGCCAGCCACACTGTGATTAGTGGATTTCTAGTATAATCATGTCATTTTTCATCCAAACTAGAACCCTTGAGAAAGAAATGTGCTATTTTTCATCCAAACTGGAACACATGGACAATGAGCATAAGCAAAAACATGTGCTCAACCCCACTGTTATCAGAGATGTTAAAATATGAAGAAGAAAGGATGTATCTTAGAATCAGTAAAATATGGCATTTAACTTTTCAATATTCTGTTTGGACAAGTGAAACTATGCTTTTACATGGCCTTTGCAAGTATTCTGTTGTTATTGTTTGTTTATTTTGTTTTTTCTTAAATGACAGGACCTAGAATCAGTGAGATTTGGAGAAGCAACCACTTTGGTGCACTGCCTTGTAGGAGTAGAAATTGGTTCAGTGCATCTGGATGATATTGGACACTGTGCATCAAAAGCCTTAAAGTCATTCACGTCCTTTGACTCACTTTGACTCAACAATTCTCTCTGGACTATTCCACAATCCTATGGAAATAATAAAAGTCCTGCAAAAATAATTGTTCATGTTCATCATAGCATTAGTAGAAAACCAGGAAGTACTTTAAATATTCAACCTATAAAGCCGATTACATTACTCTCTCTTTTTTTTTTTTTTTTCCAGACAGAGTCTTGCTCCGTTGCCCAGGCTGGAGTGCAGTGGTACGATCTTGGCTCAATGCAACCTCTCAAGTTTAAGTGATTCTCAAGCCTCAGCCTCCTGCTAGCTGGGACTACAGGCATGCACCAGCATGCCTGGCTAATTTTTGTATTTTTAGTAGAGATGGGGTTTTGCCATGTTGGCCAGGCTGCTCTTGAACTCCTGACCTCAACTGATCCTCCAGCCTCAGCCTCCCAAAGTGCTGACATTACAAGCATAAGCCACTGTGCTCAGCCCAGTGCAACTCTTTTGATACAAGGAACTATTCAAAAATTATGTCATGAAAGTTGGTTTAATGGCATGTTGTCAAGTAGGAAAAGATTTTAAAAATAATTTATACATAATTCACTTTGATTTTTAAACTGTAAAAGTAAAACTATAGATTTTTTTCTCTATATGTCAGAAAAGACTAGAGGGATATATACACCAAAATGTTTATAATAATTTTTTCCTTTATGCTTTTCAACATTTCCCAGTGGTAAACATAAATAACTTAAAATGACAAAACAACTCTAATATGTACTTTTAAGTTAAAAAAAAACATTTTGGATGGTGTTTCTGTGTTTCTATAATTCATCTGACTCTCAGAAAAGAGAGGTATTTTTGAAACAATCCCTTATAGGCTGGGCACTGATTTGGGGTAACAAAGCCTATAGTGTCTTGTCTTGCCAAATATTCTGTTTCTGTCATACAAAGAGCCAATGTTTTATATAAGATCATATTTTTATAGTTTTCTAAAGAAATTTTTAAGAGAAAGAATATGTTTTCATTTTGTCTTTTTTTAATGGAGCTGTACAAAATTGGCTTCAGAGCCACCTTTCATAAACATGTAGTGTTATGGGCTGAATATTTGTGTGTACCCAAACTTCCTGTGTTGAAATCCTAACCCCAAAGTTGATGGTATTAGGAGACAGGGCCTTTGGGAGGTAATTAGTCATAAGGGTGGAGCCCTCCTGAATGGGATTAGTGCCCTTATGAAAAAGACCCAGAAGAGCTCTCACACTTCTTTCCACCATGTGAAGATACAAGAAGTCGCAGTCTGCAACCCAGAAGAAGGCCTTCACCAGAACTGGCCATGCTGGCATCCTGATCTCAGATTCCAGCCTCCAGGACTGTGAGAAATAAATTCCTGTTGTTTATAAACCACTCAGCTTTAGTATTCTATTATAGCAGCCCAATTGACTAAGGCACACAGAAAACTTGTATGTGTCTTCCAGCAGAAAAGCTGAGTCCCTCCAGGCCTTAGGGCCTAAGATTCCAACTGCCCTGAAGGATGATGCTGTCATATCATGGTTAGCTGCAGCAATGAGAGGAGCTTTTCCAGTGCAGACCCCAATGCCTTAGCATCAAGCTTCCTGGACATCAGAGGATCTGTGCTAAGCAACAGATCAAAATTTAGGATGGGTGTTTCCCTGTGCAGGTTATTTCTGTTGTCTTTCACCCCCACCCTTCTATATGCTGTTCTGTAAGTTCAGGGCTGGAAGACCGTAAACTATATTCCCAGAATCCCTGCTGGCAGGCTGTCTGCTAGGCTCGGCCAATGGAGACATTGGCTGAAGATCAATGGGAGGAGAAGAGAAGCCATCTGCTTCTGGCTCCCATATTGTGACAGTAGCTGGTGGTGCTATGGTGGCAGTAGGATTCCAGATTCAGCAGTGGAGTCAAGGCAGCCCTTTTCCACAGTTCCAGGCTTGGTCTAAGAATAATCTTCTGCGTCAGCATCTTCCCAGCACAGCAGCAGGTGTGGGCTCATGGGCAGAGCCCATACTGATCTTTGGGTAGCACTCCTTCTCCTTATTGCTCTTCCAGCCCTTCCAGGGCCGTTGTATTCAATTTTCTGTACTAAATTCTCTCTGTTTAATATACCTAGATGGTTTTCTATTTTCCTGATTGGACCATGAGTGATATACCGTTAATAGCTTGGATGACCAAATTCAAGGTATTTATATTTTAACATTCTGGAAATTGATACTTTACCTCCAATACCCTTCCAAGAAATTGGAAACCCCAGTTGGAGAATCTTCAACCTCCTCCGTGTTTCAAATGCTCGTTGCCTTTGGGATGGGAGCAAAGTAATGCCATGGCAACTGCTGGGTGCATAAGGGCCTGGGGGCCATAAAGGGTCTGAGTGGTTGTGTCCAGGTTATAGCCATCCATAGTGAGGATTCCCCCTCCCCATACCCGAGACCCAGAAAAAGGACTGGACAGAAGAAACACCATTGATAACCAATAGAAATATGCCTGAGCAATAGCTGGCAGCTGCCACTGGAACTTTCTTTGTATTGGGCTTGGGAGAATGGCATATGCTGGAGGAGGGGGAGAGGAAGGGCTTACAGAGAAAAACATAGAAGCTGAGAGGGTTTGAGTAGTTCGGGGGAACAGCTACATGGAATACTCTGAAAGCCTGGTCCCCCTAACAAGGAAAGTTAGCTAAACAAATCCTCTGTGTATGTATGATTTGGGGTCTCAGAGTGGAATTCTTTCTAAAGGCATTGTTTAAAATACCATCAAAGGCCATTTTGTATCTAGGATACAGAAAACTAGCAAAGTAGTATTTAAAAGGGATAAATACCCATTTCTCACACACACACACACACACACACACACACACACACACACACACACACTCCACTGGCTTCTGCTGGACTCTATCCTCCCTTCTCTCAGATTAACAGAAGAAACCCCAAGCTGGAGAGACCGGCCCATTCCCTTCGTTTTTCCTCCTGCCCAGAAGACAGTGTGGGGCTCCCCCAGTATGTGGGGCAGAAAAGAGGAGACTGGGAAAAGAGTTATGATCCAATATTGGGATAACTGAGGGCCAGTTTCAGGTCCCAGTCACTTCTATAACCCAGCAGAATAGCATGTAGTCAGCACCCAATAAATGTTTATTGAATCAAATTTGGTCTGTGCTTCTGTGCATCTTCTCTGCAAGTCTACCAACTGGAAAGCACTTTGCAATTTTGTTTCTGAGCCAATATACACACCATCATTTCTTTTAGCAACCTTCTGGGACTTGGATTAGCTTTGAAAAATCCACTAGCATTAGGAAGTCCTATGAAAGGGTGTGAGGATAAAGAAAGACAGTGATCGATATATTTTTGCTGACTGATGTGCAGCTCGAATGTTGATGAACAGTACCAAGTGGGCAGGTCTCATCAGACATACAACGGCAACGAAGTGGCTCACTTCTTGGGCGAGACTAACTTGAAATTGCTCTAGAAGAAAGAGGGTAGGAGATGAGCTTCCCCTTCCGAGAAGTAAATTGGCAGGGCTGACTAATTAAAGTTAAAAGCAAATGTCTGAGTCACACTTCCTGGCTTTCTGGCTCCCTCCTTTTGGTCTCCCACTTATTTCTGAAACATGTGCTACTCCACTGGAAAACACTGCGGATAACACATTTGACACTAATGTAGACACTAATGATTTTAAGTTTCTCCAACCAAATCTGAGGATTTGTCTGTGATACAAATAAATATGTGCTTTGGGCTGTGATTTTGGATTTCCACACATTTGTTTTCTCCTTTTTTCTCTAAAGCACAAAGGTTTTCATAAATGCAGGGTGTGTGTATTGGGAGAGAGGACAATGTGGGAACTTACTGAGCCCTGAGTTATTAACATCCTGTGGGAATATGAATGTCACTGTCACTTTCCTCACAGGTAAATGGAATGGAAACTTTCAATTCTTGGTCTCACAGCACACATTTCAGAAGGAGCCTCCTTATGGTTTTGTAATTGATTTTCAAATTGTTTTTTAAGTAAAATAATGCTCCAAGTCTGGCAGTAAAAATCGTCGGTTTTTTCCCTCCACATTCCCAACCCCCATGTCCACTCCCCAGAGACAAACACTTAATTCAGTGTTTATCCTGAGTACTCACCCTGTTATTTCTAACTAACATGCTTATGCTTCAATTTCTTGGTTTATAAGTGTTAGAAATGATCTATTGACTTTCTATTAGGTTACATGAGAATTTAGCCCTCTTACTGATCACTGCCCCCCTCCGCCCCACCACCACCTTGCCATTTTACCTGTTCTTCTAATATGCTATTTCAGAAATTAAATAAGTAGCCAGTGGTTATATTATTTATGACTATGTAAATATCAATCACTGCTGAGGCAGGGAGGTACTTTCATCTTTTCATTGCTTGTACAAGTTTTTATTTTTCCTGGAGTTAATCATTGCCTTGGTCTTTTCCATTTACTTCATTTTTTATGTACTTATTTTTTTTCTCTATATCGTTCAGTGGATCTGTAAAGCCTATGAACAACATTTTCTAAATGGCCAAGCATGTCAGATGCTCTATCAATTCTGTTGACTTCCTAGCAACCTCTCTTCTATAGCTCTACATCCTTCTCCTTTATTCTGGACTGGGTATGGACTACATTCCTGACTTCCCACTATGATTCTTTTGACTATTTCTCTGGCTTGTTGGATCTGTTATCTTCCTCCTCTTCTTTTTTCCCCCTGTTTTCTCTCCTCTTTTGCTTAAGGACATCCTCCAGTAGCTTCCCAATAATCACTTGCTTGAGAAGCAAATTTTTTCAGCTTGTACCCATCTAAAAATATTTGCTTTCAAATTTGATTGATAGGTTAGAAATATTAGTTCCTTGATTCAAAATTATTTCTCCTCATTCTTTAAAATGCATTGTTCCATTGTCATAGGCTCCCATTGTGCTCTTGAGAAGTTTAATGGCATTATGCATCCCAATCCTTCATGTGGAACCATTTTTTGTCCCTCCCTGGAGGCTTTTAGAATCTTTTTTAAAATCCCTGATGTGCCTTGATGTGGATCTTTTTCCCATTTCCTGAATTGGATGATTATTGTGCCTAAAGTCTGGAAATTTTTAATGTAATATTTCTTTAATAGTTCCTTTCCTGCTCTTGTCTCTCATTTCCCTTTATGGAATTCTGGATTGATTATCTCATTTTCTTATCTCATCTGCCCTTTCATCCCTATTTTTGACTTTTTGTTCTATTCTCTAGGAGAGTTCTTATACTTTATCTTCTAATTCTGCTATGTAATTTTTGAAATTTTTAGTTATATTTTTAATTTTCAAGGCTGCTTTTCTATTTTCTGTTGCTCCTTTTCAGTGACATTCTGTCCTTGTGTTTTTTGGCTGAAATACATCTTCTTTTCTCTCTGAGGCGATTAAATTAATGCATATGCACATTTGTGCGGTGGGGGGCTGGGTCTAGGGGTATGTCTCTCCACTCTGAGTATGCGGAGAGCTTTCGAACTAGTCAGCCTCAGCAGGGGTGATCAGACTGCATGCAAGCCTAGTCTCCAGCCCAGTGCCAGGATCAGAAGACTTTCTTCTGAGGTTATGCAGTTTCTTCAGAGGAACCATCCCGTTTCCTAGCTTTCTGCCTGGAGTAGAGGTGTCCAGATCCCCATACTTAGGAACAAAATAAGGAAACAGCAGAGGGCCCTGCTCAGGGCGCAGACTTTCTTGTCACCTGTCTGCTGTACACTCTACACCTCTGAATCAGAAATGTCTGAAGGGAAAGAAATCTCTCATTTCCTGTGGATGGTGGGTGGGACCTAGGGTTCATCCACTGTCTATGTAAATAAAGCTAATGTTTTACCCTTTGTTTTCCCTACAACTTCTGCAGTTTTGGTGTTTTAAGGCCCTAGACTTTTCCAGAATTCTTTAGGGTGAGCTGTTGCATTCTTTCTGGACACTTGAGCTGAGACTATCCCTATGTGCAAAGTCAGAGATCACACCCGCAAATGCTATTTAAAAAGATTTTTAGAAATCTCTCATCTGTGTCTTTTTGCTTCTTGTCCTTGATGTTAGAATGAGTCAAATTTTATTATTTTGCTGTCATTTTAGGAGAGTTTCAAGAGGGAGCAAAGATAAAGATTTATTTAACTATTTGCAAAACATATCCGATAAAGGTCTAGTATCCAGAATATGTAAAAACTCTTACAGCAGCAGTAAAAAGACAACCCAATTAAGAAGTTGGCAAAGGATTTGAATAGGTATTTATTCAGAGAAGATATACAAATGGTCTATAAATACATAAGAAGATGCACTATTATCATTAGTCACCAGGGAAATGCAAATCAAAGCCACAATGGGATACTACTTCACACCCATTAGGATGGAAATAAGTATATGTATATACATACACACACACACACACACACACACACACATATATATATTTGAATAACAAGTGTTAACAAGGATGTAGAAAAATTGGAGCCCTCATATATCACTGCTGGAAATGTAAAATGGTGCAGCATTTCCCCCAGCAGAAAAAAAGAATCTAGGCTATTAACCACCCATCCATCTACCCAGTCATGCCTTCACTTTTCAAAAGGTGTTTATTGAGCACCTACTATTTGCCTTACTACTACAAGGGATTCAGTTAGAAACAAAAACAGACCCAGTCCCTGTCCTCATATAGTTTTCAGCTAAGATGGGGAGATGAACACTAATCAAATAGGTGCAGAAATATAGAATTATAGCCATGATAAGTGCTGCAAAGGAAAAGCTCTGGGCTTCTACAGGAAAGTGTAATAGCAGGGCTCGACTGGGCTTTGTGGGAACTGGGAAGGCTTCCCTGAGAAAATGACCTTTGAACTAAATTGTAAAATGCAAGTAGGACCTCATAGAGGTAATGAGAGAGTGGGAGGTAGAGGAGAACATTCTAGACAGGAACAAAGACCTCAAGAAAAGAGTGCACGTATCAGCCTGAGCAACATGGCAAAACCCTGTCTCTACAAAAAACACAAAAAACTAGCTGGGCGTGGTGGCACAGGCTTTTAGTCCCAGCTACCCGGGAGGCTAAAGTGGGAGGATTGTCTGAGTTTGAGAAGTTGAGGCTGCAGTGAGCTGTGATTGTGCCAGTGCACTCCAGCCTGGGCGACAGAAGGAGATCCTATCTTAAAAAAAAAGAAAAAAGAAAGAGAGAGAGAGAAAGAAAAGAGTGCATGTGGCGTGTTTGAGGAACTCACAGCAGACATGGTAGCTGGCACAGCTCAGGAAAGAGTGAGCTGAGGCTGAACCAGTGACCCAGGGACAGAAGGGTCCTTGAGGCCACAGCCGCGAGTTTGGTCTTTTTCTGGAAGGTAATAACAGATCATGGAATTGTTTTAAGCAAAGGAGAGAGAGGATCCAATTTTTTGTTTAGAAAACTACTTGGGCTTCTGAAAGATTGTAGGGAGAAAGCATCAATGAGAAGCAACTGTTAGAGTGGCCCACGTGAGCAAAGCTAGGGCTGGGCAGAAGCCTGGGTGGAGTTGCAGAGAAGTGATATTTAGGACGTAAGTGTTAATAGGTTTTGGCAGTGGCTCCGACGTGAGCGGGGAGGGCGAGGGAGGTGTCCAGAGTAAGTGTTGGTGCCATTTGGGCAATCTGTGGAGGGAGGTTTGTGGAGGAGGGTGGGGAGAGCATGCCAACAGTTGGCATTTGCTTCCTGTGCAGCTGTCACATGTCTTAACAAGGGCCAGGTAATGCTGGTTTAAACAAGAAATTAAAAGACAGGCAGAGACCTCAACCAAAATCTACTCTCCACAAATGAAGTCAGTAAACAGGCTGACAGCTCACCGCGTGCCAGGCTCCATGCTGGAGGCTGAGAGGGAGTTAAGGAGTGGGGCTGGACACTCCAGCTGAACCAACAAGAGGAAACCAGAATAAGAACAGGAGAGCAGACCGCCATGAGCTGCCATAAATCAGCACAGGAGACTCCCCAGCGAGGAGTAGGAAGTACCAGCCTCCTGGGTTTCTGACTGGCTGTGGAAATGAGAATATCTCAGCAGGTGTGCACCTTCCTGCCTCATCCAGAGTCCTGTGGGCACACTGCCATCACTGCCCCTCGGCTGTACAAAGCAGCCAAGGCCAGTCTTTCTCTTATCCCCACACCCCACAGGCAGCCGGCCCCTCCCCCTCCTGCGGGCCTCTCTCCCTTCCTCCCTTCCCCTTTCATTCTCTCTTTCCTCATCATCAGCCATCTAGAAGCAGAGGTCTTCATTCCTGTGTCCAAGGGGGCGGGAGGACTCAGCAAATGTGAAACTCAAAGCACATCTGAAGAGCAACTATTCCAGCGGCTGTTTACAGAGGAGAAGAGCCCCAGGGTGGGTAAAGAAGCCCTCCCTCAGCATGCCCAGACAACCCAACCCCCCACATCCACCCCGGGGCCTTCGCTCTAAGGTCACCAAAGACCTCATTACCACCTCACAGTTCCCACTGGCTTCCTGACTGTCCTAACTCCCTGTCTACTCCTCTGTTACATGAAAGACAAACCCTCAGGCCAATACCCAACTTCTGCTGGCCTTGGCCTCTTCTCTCTTCCCTCATGCACTTTCCTTGGGCAATGTGCTACAGAGAACAGAGCTCAACCCTTCTAGTCCAGTGACCCTCTCCTCAGGCATAGTCTCCATTCCTTACCTGAGCTCATTGGGTTGGACTGAGGATTAAATAAGATAGCATGTGTTAAAGCACATGGCAAGTACTCAAAAAAGTGATGACAATTTTAACATCTCTTAAACTAAACTAGTTATCTTTTCTCCACCTCCAGATATAAATGGAACTAACAAACTTCAGTGATTTCAGACTTCGTTTCCCTTGGAAATAACTCCCAAAGTTATGCCTCTATCTGTTCCGAATGCTTTCAGACTATGTAATAGAAAACCCAATTTACAGGGGATTTATTAGATACTGAGCTGTTTTTACTCACAGCACTTCTGACACCAAATGTGTGGGTTTTTCCCTATACCAAACAATTCTCCAGCTCTCTGGGCATCAGCTGGCTGTTCCTACAATTCAACTCTGACTCTACCCAGAGTTAACATCCAACTCTGCAGATTTAAGTGCTCAGTCCCACAAGGCTACTCTCATTTCAGATACCATTCACAAGTATTGGGTCCTCAGGGTACCCACACTCTCTCCAACGTGGCTACAAGCTGAGGATTAGCGAACCACTCCCTCAGGTTTGATAATTTGTTAGAATGACTCACAAAATTCAGGCAAACACCTTGTTTACCATTACTGGTTTATTATGAAGGCTACAACCCAAGAACAGCCAAATGGAAGCGATGCATGGGCAAAATGTGGGAGGAACACAGAGCTTCCATGCTCTTTCTGGGAGTGCCACCCTCCTAGCACCCCAATGTGTTCACCAACCTGGAAGCTTCCCAAACCCCACTGTTTGGGTTTTTTTAATGGAAGTTTCATTACATAGGCATGATTGATTAAATCATTGACCATTAGTGATTAACTCAATCTCCAGCCCTCCCTGGAGGTGGCAGTTGGGGGATGGAGGGAGCAGAAAGTCCCAACCCTCTAATGATGTCTTGGTCTTTCTGGTGACCAGCTTCATCCTGAAGTTATCTAAGAGCCCCCAGCCACCAGTTCTCTCATTAGCATACTAAAGACTTATCACTCCAGAGAGTCCAGTGGTTTCAGGAGCTATGTGCCAGGAAGCAGGGCAAAGACAAAATATATGTTATTTAGGATGCCACAAATACAATTAATTTTTTCCCAGTATAACAAGATCTGAGAGAAGTGATTGTAATAATCAGTTCAGTTACTTAACAAGGTCATAGTTCAATTACTTAACAAGAGCCCAGATTGTGTCCTTCTCTTCTGCTATTCTTAGCAGGTTGGCCTTTCTCCCTTGGTTGGAAAATGGTTCCCCTCATGGGCACAGTATGGCTGCCACAGCTCCAAGCCTCATATCTGTATCCAAAGAAAGGTAAACAAAGGAAAGGATAGTGCAAATGGCATCTGTCCTTTCAGTAGGAAAATCAATATCCTCCCCCAATACCTTCCTATGTCTCTATAATACACAGAAAGGGTCAGGCGATCATACCTATAAGTAAGCAATAGATCATTCAATCAATTGATAGGTAGATGTACACATATCATGTATATAAAATATATATGTATTTATCTTTACATGAATATATATGTATATACACACAGTCAAGGTCAGATGAGTTGACACTTCCACTTCATTTTTTAAGAAAAAAGAAAATTTTATTTTAAGAAAAAAGAAACAAATACTTTTATTTTTAAGAAAAAAAGAAATAATATTTTTTCATTTTGCTGAGAGCCTGTCTGTTCCAAGATTTTATGAGCACTACCTTGAATCCTGACAAACTACCAATATAAACTTTATTGTCTCATTTCAGAGCTAGGGACTAAACCCACCATTGGTTGGTTGTCCTGGTAGAGCAGGGCTGGGCCGTACATCTTGCTGATTTCAAAGGCAGAGGAATGCAGACCGAGGACAAGGATTCCCCAGAGCAGAATATGTAACCCTGGGAAAGCCCCTGAAACTCCACCGAGAACTCACGCCACCCAGGGGTAGGAAAATGCAAATTGTAGGGCTGCTGATGGGGACCCAGAGCAAGAATCTTCCTTCCCAGTGTTTCTGGGTTGGCCTCTCTAAGGCTTCTCCAGAGTCAGCCAAAACTCTTGGAGTATTTTAAGTTCTCCATCATAGAGTATGTCTCATCTCAGGCACATCGGAAGCCTTTTTCTCTGGCAGGAGCTAACTGCTCCCCTGCCAACCAGAACCATTAAGCTAAGACCTGAGTCCACTCTAAGTACCACATAACCCATGTACTGAGAGAGAGGCTCTAAGCTTGACATCAGAGTGCCGGGTGGGATGCCGAGTTGGATACTGGACTGGGGAAAATAAATGTTGCTGTAAAGGATGATATTGAGGCAATTAGCAAAATCTCAGTATGGGTTCTATGTGAAATAAGAGAGTTGGAGAAATGTTAAATTTCTCAAATTTTATCCTTGAATTGTGGTTAAGAGAATATCCTTTTTCCTAGGAGATACACATAAAGTATTAGAGACTTGGGATCTTGGTCTCTACAATTTACTCTCAAATGTTCAGCAAAAATAAAAATAGGAATAAGTGTGAATAATAATGATAAATATGAAAAAATTAATAAGTATGCATAGTAAAAATATATCAATATGAAACATAAAAATAAGAATAATAATGTTCATATTTTATATGGCTCAACCTTATATTACTGACAGACAGAAAGAGCATGCATGCATGCGTGCACGCATGCACTCACCCCCCGCCACACACACACACACACACACAGCAAAATGTAAGCAATAGGTGGCTCCATGTGAAAGATATGTTGGAGTCCAGTGAAATATTCTTGCAACTTTTCAGTAGGTCTAAGTTTTTTTTCTAAATACAGCAAAAGAGTTAATTTATTTTAAAAGGCCGTAGGTAGAATGTACATGCTGTTTTGATGTAGTAGGCATGCTGAAATATGCAGTACAAATAGGATAAAGTGGTAGCAACGCTTTTCAAGCTCTGCAATGGTGTTGCCTCCCCTTCTCCACAAAGCATATCTCCAAACAGATGCTTGGATCCTGCCCAGATAATTTCAAAATCACTCACAAACTTCCTAAAACCTGCAAGTCTCAGTAGTATTGCTAATGGGCTCATCTGCTAGAAGCTACATTTCTAGGTTCTTGACATTTAACTTATGACTTTGCCTCTTTCTCGGTTTGCTTTGAAAGACTCTAAATGGTTTTCCAAATTTGGCAGAGCCCAATCGGCCTTTCAAGGCAAATTCTAACATAAAGTTCCATGGGCACTTTGCATCTGCAGGTTCCATTATGTTTGCCCAAACTTCATTCCTAAGGGTTGCTCCACCTACTACTACCGTTAATATTAAATGGATTGGCAAAGGACCTCGGAGTAAGTGCTTCTAGAAATTGGCACATCAGGTAGATCTTCCCTTAGGTCCTCCTCAAGAGTGCATCCTCCTGAGCCTGCTGAACCCATGACACCCAGAAGGGGTTCACTTCTGAAAGACATATTGGAGTCCAGTGAAATATTCTTGCAACTTTTCAGTAGTTCTGAGTCTTTTTTCTAAATACAGCAAAAGAGTTAATTTTTGAAAGGCCCTAAGGTGGAGTGTGCATGCTGTTTTGATGCAGTAGGTAAACTGAAATATGCAGTACAAATAAGATAAAGTGGTAGCAATAATTTTAGAGCTCTAAGACCCATCATCCCACTTGAAACGGAAGCCACGGTTCCCAGGAGCTGTGGCCACCTCTCTGCATGGAACGGCCCAAGGCAGGTGCGGTCACCAGAACCCAAAAAGAAAGAGTCATTTAGAACAAGCTGCTTTGAGAGAAGTCGTGACCTTCTGGAAGGGTCAAAGCCAGCCAGGGGCACCCTCACTGAGAGATGGCCAGGGAATAAAAACCCCGACCTCACACACCTCCCACTCTCTCATCTCCAGCAAAGTCTCTCTCTTCTGCCCAACCCGACTAGAAGCCGGAGGGTCTAGAACTCATGGGGGCAATGATACACTGGCCAGCCCCAATAGCAGAGTATGTGGGCAAGGCTGGAGTGTGAGTCTGGAAGAGCAACTGGAACATATTGGGCATATTCCATTTCCTTATCTGCAAAACATAAATAAAAAAAATAATACCTACCTCACAGGGTTGTTAGGATTAAATGAGACAAACTTAAGTGGGCTGGCCTATTTCAGTGACTGTTGTTTTTATTATATTCCAGGAAGGAAACGTTTAGGGGAGGGCTCTGCCAGGAGGGATCTCGGTGCCTTTGCTTGGCTTCTCCAATAAGGAGAGAGTGAAGAGCCCACTCACGTTGCCAGTTGGAAGACTCCTAGTTCTTCATTTCAAAACTTTCTACAAAGCTACAGTAATCAAGACAGTGTAGTATTGGCAGAAGGACAGACACAGCTCAGTGAAATAGAATTAAGAGTTGAGAAATAAACACTTACATTTTGGTCAATTGATTTTAGACAAAGATGTCAAGATAATTCAAAGGGGAAAAGAATAGTCTTTCAACAAATGGTGCTGGGACAACTTGACGTCCGCATGTAAGTCATGAATTTGGGCTCTTATGTCACAGACAAAAGTTAATCCCAAATGAATCTAAGAGCTAAAATTTTAAACTCTAAGCAGAAAACTTGAGTGTAAATCTTCATGACCTTGGATTAGGCAAAGATTTATTAGATATAACACCAAAACACAAATTAACTCGAGAAAAAACAGACTAATTTGACTCTATCAAAATTAAAAGCTTTTGTGCTTCAAAGAACACCATCAAGAACCTGAGAAGACAACTCCAGAATGAGAGGATATTTTCACAAATTATATATCAAATAGGAGACTTGTATCCAGAATTTACAAAGAATTATTATAACTCAACAATCAAATGACAAATAATCCACTTTAAAAGTGGGCAAAAGA
Source organism: Pan troglodytes (assembly GCF_028858775.2). Lineage (NCBI taxonomy): Eukaryota > Metazoa > Chordata > Mammalia > Primates > Hominidae > Pan > Pan troglodytes. Next base: position 47,925,725 of record NC_086015.1, read on the forward strand.
TTTGAACAGACATTTCTCCAAAGAAGGTATACACATAGCCAATTTTAAAAGCACATGAAAATATGCTCAACGTCTTTCAGTTATCAAGGAAATGCAAATCAAAACCACAATGAGATACCACTTCATGTCTTATAGGATGGCTATAACAAACAAGATGGACTATGTCAAGTGTTGGCAATGATGCAGAGAAGTTGGAACCCTTGTACACTACTGGAGGGGATGTAAAATGGTGCAACCTCTGTGGAAAACAGTTTGACAATTCCTCACAAAGTTTAATAAAGAGTTGACCCATCAATTCCACTCCTGGATATATACCCAAGAGAACTGAAAATATATGTTCACACAAAGACTTGTACACAAATGTTCATGGCATCATTATTCATAATAGCCAAAAAGTATAAACAACCCAAATGTCCATCAACTGACAAGTTAATAAACAAAATGTGGTCTGTTCATACAGTGGAATATTATTTGGCCATAAAAAGGAACAAAGTATTAACACATGGTACAACATGGATGAACCCTGAAAACATTATGCTAAGTCAAAGAGGTCAGATACAAAAGGCCACATATTGTATTATTTCCTTCATATGAAATGTCAAGAAAAGGGAAATTTATAGAAATGGAAAGTAGACTAATGGTTGCCACAGGATGGAGGAGGAGCAAATGGGGAGTGACTACTAATGGGTACAGGGTTTCTTTTTGGGGGTGATGAAGATGTTCTACAATTCGCCAACATTTTGGTGAATTTTATGATATGTAAATTATATCTCAATGAAAATATATTTCAAAAATTCAATGGACAAGTTGATCTAGGGGAAGAAATAATTAATAGATAGAAAGATAAAGCTGACATAATCAGCCAGAAATTGCACAGAGTGATAGAGGTGAAAAATATGAAAGAAAATTAAGAGATATGAACAAAAGAGTGAGAAGAACCAATATATTTTCCAGAAGGAGAATGTAAGAGAGACTAGGGAAGAATTATATTCAAAGAGATAAGAAATTAGAGGGCCAGGCGCGGTGGCTCACCCCTGTAATCCCAGCACTTTGGGAGGCCGAGGCGGGCGGATCACAAAGTCAGGAGATCGAGACCATCCTGGCTAACATGGTGAAACCCCGTCTCTACTAAAAATACAAAAAAATTAGGGCATGGCAGCGGGCGCCTGTAGTCCCAGCTACCCGGGAGGCTGAGGCAGGAGAATGGCGTGAACCTGGGAAGCGGAGCTTGCAGTGAGCCGAGATCACACCACTGCACTCCAGCCTAGGCGACAGAGCAAGACTCCGTCTCAAAAAAAAGAAAAAGAAATTAGAGAACATGAGTTCTTAGATTGAAGAACTTTAAATCTCAAATAGATTAAATAAAAACAAATGCACATCTTGTTACAATGTGATGAAACAGAGTACATTAAATACAAATAGAGTATCTTAAAAGCTACCAGAGTTAAAAGGAAGATTATATCAATGTGATGGCTATTCTTTTGGAAGTAGGCTTCTTAGGAGCAACTACAGATGCCCAAAGACACAGAAATACTTTCCAAATGCTGACGGAAAATAACTCTCCAACTACAATTCTATTCCAGCTAAACTATTACTCAAGTGCCAGCAAAACCACAGATGCATGCTGACAGGACAATGAAAGCATATACTTTCAGCAGGAAAAAAAAATGAATCTGAAATAGTGGAATAGAAGAACAATTGAGGAGCAAAGAAATTGACTAAATGTTGGTAAATGTAGACAAGTGTTTCTAAACTTGACCTGTTTATGATCCCTTTGGTGTAATGGGCTGCTCCACTCAACTCACACTTGCAGTAAAAATTTGGGTGTCATTTTCATTGTTTTTATTTGTGGCCCATATCTGTTATGAGACCTAAATTTTTGCAAAGGACATTAGTTTCTTTCTTCCTCATTTCTGGGCAGAGCATCTCCTCAGCAGACCCTACATCCCATGGAGATGGAAATTGTGACACCTTACTCACCTCTGCATCCTCTATCCCAGGACCTGGAACTTGGTACCTGCTCCACACATTTTTGTTGAATGAACAAATGAACTCGATCAATATGTGAAACCCTGAGTTTATCTGTTTGTTTTTTAGATCAACTGTTGTCTTCTTCACGTTTCTTGTTCTGCCATTGAATGCACACTCTCTTCACTTTAGATGGGCTCTGACATCTCACACCAGGCTGCCCTTCTGGGGGAATGCCTTTCTCACTTTGCCCAAGCACTGACTCCCCAAGCCTGGTTGCCCCTCTCTGTAGGCATCATCCCAACCCAGGTCTCCCCACCTGCCTGGGGTTTGATGCTTCTCTTTGGACTGTCATGACCTCCCCTGGAATGAATGTCTACCTTGCTCTGCCTCAGCTAATGGTTTAGGACTGAACTGTTTAGGAAGGGAAGGAAAAAATAGGAAAAGAAGGGAATAAATGGGGAAAGTAAAAGAAGAAGAGGACAGGCTGGGTTTTCTTTTTCTAGTCAATCTTGTTTCCTTCACCAAACCTTTTTCTTTTTTGCTTGAATCACAGTGTATTGTATTCATGCAGTTCCCTCTATTTGGAATCGCCCCTGCCTTTGCTTTTTGAAATTCTACTCATTCTTCAACACAGAGGACAAGTGTCTCTCTGTGGAGCCTTCTCTGATATCTCTCTCTCTCTGTCTCACACACACACACACTCACATATACATTCATGCACATACATGCACTCATATACACATGCACCCAAACAAAACCATTCACTAGTTCTCCTGGGTTCCTACATCACTATGGACAAGTTTGTCTTACAACGCTTAAGAAATTGCATTATGGGGCTGGGCATGGTGGCTCACGCCTGTAATCCCAGCACTTTGAGGGGCCGAGGCGGGCGGATCACGAGGTCAGGAGATCGAGACCATCCTGGCTATCACGGTGAAACCCCGTCTCTACTAAAAAATACAAAAAATTAGCCAGGCGTGGTGGCGGGCGCCTGTAGTCCCAACTACTCGGGGGGCTGAGGCAGGAGAATGGCGTGAACCTGGGAGGCAGAGCTTGCAGTGAGCCGAGATAGAGCCACTGCACTCCAGCCTGGGCAACAGCGCGAGACTCTGTCTCAAAAAAAAAAAAAAAAGTTGCGATATGGTTGATTATTTATAGTCTGCTGGCCCTCATTAGACTGTGAGTTTTTAAAGGATGGAGTCTTCCTTTGCTAACACCTAGCACAAAGAGAGCATATAGTGAACACTCAAAAAATGTGTGCCAAATAAACTACCCAGTTGATTTGGCATTTATGGTCAATCTTAGTGTTGGAGAGTTGATGGGTTTTCTGTACTCCTTGGGGGTAGTATTCTGTGTCTTACAATTTAAACTTATCTTAGTGGTTTATTTCTGGACTTGTTCTATAGGACGGTGGGGGGCTGATTTAGCCCCATCTCATGGCAACTACTGACACCACCAGAAACTCACCCACAGCATTCTCAATGTGAACTCCTGCACTCAGCAGCAAGCTAATTACTGTGCTCATCACTTAAAACAAAACAAAACAACAACAAAAAAAAACCACTGCATTTTCGGCCTCTGTTAGCTTATAAATAAATTAACATGACAAGATTTTCAATTCAGAAAACAATGCCAAAATATAAAGAAAAGAGGTTTTGAAAAAACAACTCAAGTGTAATTAAAGAGGAAGAATCCAATACATCCTACGGGAATCTTTCTAACCCTGAATTCCCATGGTAGGAAAGACCCCCCAGTATTCAACACTGGAGCTAATTTAAACCTCTATCCTGTAATTTTAAATTCAGAAACTTGGGTTGCCCTGGCATTCATCATTTACCAGGCACAGTGAACTTGGTGTCTACCAACATGTGTATTTAGTTTCACAGTTAAATGTACACAACAGAAGCAACCCCCCACCCCTTGCATTCCCATTTCTCTCTCCTTTCTTTTCCTTTGCCTCTCCCTTTCTCAGACTGCGCTGAGCTGGGTGGATCTGGCTCTGTCCCAAGTTCCACTGAACATCTGGAACAATTTTTCTATTGTTCTTGATCTGAGTTTGAAAAACCACAAATAACTTTGCTAAGCACCATTTCTCCTTCATTTTTAATACCTAGATTTTAGGCCAGGCATAGTGGCTCATGTCTGTAATCCCAGCACTTTGGGAAGCCGAGGCTATTGGATCACTTGAGGTCAGGAGTTTGAGACCGGCCTGGCCAACATGGTGAAATCCCATCTCTACTAAAAATACAAAAATTACCCAGGCATGGTAGCACATGCCTGTAATCCCAGCTACTCGGGAGGCTGCGGCCCAAGAATGGCTTGAACCCGGAAGGGGGAGGCTGCAGTGAGCCGAGATTGTGCCACTGCACTCCAGCCTGGGTGACAGAGCAGGACTCTGTCTCAAAAAAAACAAAACAAAACAAAAAAACCACCTACTTAGATTTCAGATGTATTTATTTCTCATGCTTCTGACTCGTCTATACCTTGCTCATCAAAGTTGGTTTTCTTTTTCTTTTTCAATTTTTTAATGAGCCATTTGCTACCTGAAATTACGAGGCAATCTTTGCAGTCATTGTCAGCATCTTCCAATCTTTTTTTGTTCCAGGAAGGCAGATCATGGACAGAATAAAGGACTAGGCATCAGGAACCAACAGCACCCCCACCTCCCCAAAATGCACACCCAAGAAAAGTTGATTGTCAGTTCAAAATTCAGAAGCCACCTGGTCACTAAACCTTCGGCTTAGCAGAGTGGCCCTCCTGGACATGAAGCAGAGGACTATTAATATTTTGTAGCAATGTATGCAGAGAAACTAGCGGATTAAAGAAAAGGACTTTTGTAAATGAAATGAAAGCAGACATCACAAACATTCTCACAGAATCACTTTTTAAAAAAATGTTTTTTGTTGTGCAAAATATTCATAAAACAAAACTTCCATTTTAAACATTTTCGAGTGTACAACTCAGTGGCATTAAAAGCATTCACATTGCTGTGCAGCCATCACCACCATCCATCTCTCCAGAACTTTTTCATCGTTCCAAACTGGAACTCTATACCCATTAAAAAATAACTCCCTATTACCTCCTCCTGACCCACGGTAACCACCATTCTACTTTCTCTCTCTGTGAATTTGACTATTTAAGTACTTCATATGAGTGGAATCATACCATATTTGTCTTTTTGTGTCTGGCTTATTTCACTTAGCAAAATACTTTCAAGATTCATCCATGTTTTAGATCAGAACTTTATTCCTTTTTAAGGCTGAATAATATTCCACTGTATATAGGTATCACTTTATTATTATTATTATTATTATTATTATTATTATTATACTTTAAGTTCTGGGGTACATGTGTAGAACGTGCAGATTTGTTACATAGATATACACATGCCGTGGTAGTTTGCTGCACCCATCAACCAGTCATCTACATTAGATATTTCTCCTAATGCTGTCCCTCTCCTAGCCCCCGACCCTGCAACAGGCCCCAGTGTATGACGTTCCCCTCCCTGTGTCCATGTGTTCTCACTGTTCAGCTCCCACTTATGAGTGAGAACATGAGGTGTTTGGTTTTCTGTTCCCGTGTTAGTTTGCTGAGAATGATGCTTTCCAGGTTCATCTATGTCCCTGCAAAGGACATGAACTCATCCTTTTTACAGCTACATAGTATTCCATGGTGTATATGTGCCACATTTTCTTTATCCAGTCTACCATTGATGGACATTTGGGTTGGTTCCAAGTCTTTGCTATTGTGAATAGTGCTGCAATAAATATATGTGTGCATGTGTCTTTACAGTAGAATGATTTATAATCCTTTGGGTATATACCCAGTAATGGGATTGCTGGGTCAAATGGTATTTCTAGTTCTAGATCCTTGAGGAATTGCCACACTGTCTTCCACAATGGTTGAACTAATTTACACCCCCACCAACAGTGTAAAAGCCTTCCTATTTCTCCATATCCTCTCCAGCATCTGTTGTTTCCTGACTTTTTAATAATCGCCATTCTAACTGGTGTGAGATGGTATCTCATTGTGGTTTTGATTTGCATTTCTCTAATGACCAGTGATTATGAGCTTTTTTTCATATGTTTGTTGGCTGCATAAATGTCTTCTTTTGAGAAGCGTCTGTTCATATCCTTCACCCACTTTTTGATGGGGTTGTTTGTTTTTTTCTTGTAAATTTGTTTAAGTTCTTTGTAGATTCTGGATATTAGTCCTTGGTCAGATGGATAGATTGCAAAAAATTTACTCCCATTCTGTAGGTTGCCTGTTCACACTGATGATAGTTTCTTTTGCTGTGCAGAAGCTCTTTAGTTTAATTAGATCCCATATGTCAATTTTGGCTTTTGTTGCAAGTGCTTTTGGTGTTTTAGCCATGAAGTCTTTGCCCAAGCCTATGTCCTGAATAGTACTGCCTAAGTTTTCTTCTAGGGTTGTTACGGTTTTAGGTCTTACATTTAACTCTTTAATCCATCTTGAGTTAATTTTTGTATAAGGTGTAAGGAAAGGGTCCAGTTTCAGTTTTCTGCATATGGCTAGCCAGTTTTCCCAACACCATTTATGAAATAGGGAATCCTTTCCCCATTTCTTGTTTTTGTCAAGTTTGTCAAAGATCAGATGCTTGTAGATGTGTGGCGTTATTTCTGAGGCCTCTGTTCTGTTCCATTGGTCTTATATCTGTTTTGGTACCAGTACCATGCTATTTTGGTTACTGTAGCCTTGTCGTATAGTTTGAAGTCAGGTAGTGTGATGCCTCCAGCTTTGTTCTTTTTGCTTAGGATTGTCTTGGCTATATAGGCTCTTTCTTGGTTCCATATGAAATTTATAGTTTTTTCTAATTCTGTGAAGAAAGTCAGTGGTAGCTTGATGGGGATGGCATTGAATCTATAAATTACTTTGAGCATTATGGCCATTTTCACAATATTGATTCTTCCTATCCATGAGCATGGAGTGTTTTTCCATTTGTTTGTGTCCTCTCTTATTTCCTTGGGCAGTGGTTTGTAGTTCTCCTTGAGGAGGTCCTTGACATCCCTTGTAAGTTGCATTCGTAGGTATTTTATTCTCTTTGTAGCAATTGTGAGTGGGAGTTCACTCATGATTTGGCTCTCTGTATGTCTATTACTGGTGTATAGGAAGGCTTGTGAATTTTGCACATTGATTTTGTATCCTGAGACTTTGCTGAAGTTGCTTATCAGCTTGTGGAGATTTGGGGCTGAGACAATGGGATTTTCTAAATATACAATCATGTCATCTGCAAACAGAGACAATTTGACTTCCTCTCTTCCTATTTGAATACGCTTTATTTCTTTCTCTTACCTGATTGCCCTGGCTAGAACTTCCAATACTATGTTGAATAGGAGTGGTGAGAGAGGGCATCCTTGTCTTGTGCCAGTTTTCAAAGGGAATGCTTCCAGCTTTTGGCCATTCAGTATGATATTGACTTTGGGTTTGTCATAAATAGCTCTTATTATTTTGAGATATGTTCCATCAATATCTAGTTTATTGAGAGTTTTTAGCATGAAGCGGTGTTGAATTTTGTCAAAGGTCTTTTCTGCATCTATTGAGATAATCATGTGGTTTTTGTCATTGGTTCTGTTTATGTGATGGATTAAATTTATTGATTTGCATATGTTGAACCAGCCCTGCATCCCAGGGATGAAGCCGACTTAATCGTGGTGGATAAGCTTTTTGATGTGCTGCTGGATTTGGTTTGCCAGTATTTTATTGAAGATTTTTGCATCGATGTTCATCAGGGATATTGGCCTGAAATTTTATTTTTTTCTTGTGTCTCTGCCAGGTTTTGGTATCAGGATGATGCTGGCCTCATAAAATGAGTTAGGGAGGAGTCCCTCTTTTTCTATTGTTTTGAATAGTTTCAGAAGGAAAGGTACCAGCTCCTCTTTGTACCTCTGGTAGAATTTGGCTGTGAATTAGTCTGGTCCTGGGCTTTTTTTGGTTGTTAGGGTATAAATTACTGCCTCAATTTCAGAACTTGTTACTGTTCTATTCAGGGATTCTTCTTCCTGGTTTAGTCTTGGTGGGCAGGACGGGCGGTGTATATGTTCAGGAATTTATCCATTTATTCTAGATTTTCTAGTTTATTTGCATAAAGCTGTTTATAGTATTATTTGATGGTAGTTTGTACTTTTTTCGGATCAGTGGTGATATCCCTTTTATCATTTTTTATTGTGTCTATTTGTTTCTGCTCTCTTTTCTTCTTTATTAGTCTGGCTAGCGGTCTACCTATTTTGTTAATCTTTTCAAAAAATCAGCTCCTGGATTCCTTGATTTTTTAAAGGGCTTTTCATGTCTCTATCTCCTTCAGTTCTGCTCTGATCTTAGTTATTTCTTGTCTTCTGCTAGCTTTTGAATTTGCTTGCTCTCGCTTCTCTAGCTCTTTTAATTGTGATGTTAGGGTGTCAATTTCAGATCTTTCCCACTTTCTCCTGTGGGCATTTAGTACTATAAATTTCCCTCTAAACACTGCTTTAGCTGTGTCCCAGAGATTCTGGTATGTTGTGTCTTTATTCTCATTGGTTTCAAAGAACTTATTTATTTATGCCGTGATTTCATTATTTACCCAGTAGTCATTCAGGAGCAGGTTGTTCAGTTTCCATGTAGTTGTGCTGTTTTGAGTGAGTTTCTTAATCCTGAGTTCTAATTTGATTGCACTGTGGTCTGAGAGATTGTTTTTATTATTTCCATTCTTTTCCATTTGCTGAGGAGTGTTTTACTTCCAATTACATGGGCAATTTTAGAATAAGTGCGACGTGGTGCTGAGAAGAATGTATATTCCGTTGATCTGGGGTGGAGAGTTCTGTAGATGTCTATTAGGTCTGCTTGGTCCAGAGCTGAGTTCAAGTCCTGGATATCCTTGTTAATTTTCTGTCTTGTTCATCTAACATTGACAGTGGGGTGTTAAAGTCTCCCACTATTATTGTGTGGGAGTCTAAGTCTCCTTGTAGGTCTCTAAGAACTTGCTTTATGAATCTGGGTGCTCCTGTATTGGGTGCATATATATTTAGGATGGTTAGTTCTTCTTGTTGCATTGATCCCTTTACCATTATGTAATGTCCTTCTTTGTCTTTTTTGATTTTTGTTGATTTAAAGTCTGTTTTATCAGAAACTAAGATTGCAATCCCTGCTTTTTTATTTTTTCTTTCCATTTGCAAGGTAAATATTCCTCCATCCCTTTATTTTGAGTCTATGTGTGTCTTTGCACATGAGATGGGTATCCTGAATACAGCACACCAATGGGTCTTGATGCTTTATCCAATTTGCCGGTCTGTGTCTTTTAATTGGGGCATTTAGCCCGTTTACATTTAAGGTTAATATTATTATGTGTGAATTTGGTCCTGTTATTATGATGCTAGCTGGTTATTTTGCCTATTAGTTGATGCAGTTTCTTCATAATGTCGATGGTCTTCACAATTTGGTATGTTTTTGCAGTGGCTGGTACTGGTTGTTCCTTTCCATGTTTAGTGCTTCCTTCAGGAGCTCCTGTAAGGCAAGCCTGGTTGTGACAAAATCTCTCAGCATTTGCTTGTCTATAAAGGATTTTATTTCTCCTTTGCTTATGAAGCTTAGTTTGGCTGGATATGAAATTCTGGGTTGAAAATTCTTTTCTTTAAGAAAGTTGAATATTGGCCCCCACCCTCTTCTGGCTTATAGGGTTTCTGCAGACAGATCCACTGTTAGTCTGATGGGCTTCCCTTTGTGGGTAACTCAACCTTTTTCTCTGGCTGCCCTTAACATTTTTCTGTCATTTCAACCTTGGTGAATATGACAATTATGTTTCTTGGGGCTGCTCTTCTCGAGGAGTATCTTTGTGGTGTTCTCTGTATTTCCTGAATTTGAATGTTGGCCTGTCTTGCTAGGTTGGGGAATTTCTCCTGGATAATACCCTGAAGAGTGTTTTCCAACTTGGTTCCATTCTCCCTGCCACTTTCAGGTACAACAGTCAAACATAGGTTGGTCTTTTCACATAGTCCTATATTTCTTGGAGGCTTTGTTCATTTATTTTCATTCTTTTTTCTCTAATCTTGTCTTCATGCTTTATTTCATTAAGTTGATCTTCAATCTCTGGTATTCTTTCTTCTGCTTGATCAATTTGGCTATTAATACTTGTATATGGTTCACAAAGTTCTCATGCTGTCTTTTTCAGCTCCATCAGGTCATTTATGTTCTTCTCTAAACTGGTCATTCTAGTTTGCAATTTCTCTAACCTTTTTTCAAGGTTTTTAGCTTCCTTGCATTGGGTTAGAACATGCCCCTTTAGCTCGGAGGAGTTTGTTATTAACACACCTTCTGTAGCCTACTTCTGTCAATTCATCAAACTCATTCTCTGTCCAGTTTTGTTCCTTTGCTGGTGAGAAGTTGTGATCCTTTGGAGGAAAAGAAGCATTCTTGTTTGTGGAATTTTCAGACTTTTTGCACTGGTTTTTCCTCATCTTCGTGGATTTACCTACCTTTGGTCTTTGACGTTGGTGTCCTTTGGATGGGGTTTTTGTGTGGATATCCTTTTTGTTGATGTTGATGCTATTCCTTTCAGTTTGTTAGTTTTCCTTCTAACAGTCAGGACTCTCTGCTGCAGGTCTGCTGGAGTTCGCTGGAGGTCCACTCCAGACCCTGTTTGCCTGGGTATCACCAGTGGAGGCTGCAGAACAGCAAAAATTGCTGCCTATTCCTTCCTCTGAATGCTTCATCCCAGAGGGGCACCCACCAGATGCCAGCCGGAGCTCTCCTGCATGAGGTGTCTGTCGACCCCTGCTGGGAGGTATCTCTCAGTCAGGAGGCACGGGGGTCAGAGACCCACTTGAGGAGGCAGTTTGTCCCTTAGCAGAGCTCGAGCGTTGTGCTGGGAGATCCACTGTTCTCTTCAGAGCTGGCAGGTGGGAAATTTTTTTTTTTTTATACTTTCAGTTTTAGGGTACATGTGCACAATGTGCAGGTTAGTTACATATGTATACATGTGCCATGCTGGTGTGCTGCACCCATTAACTCTTCATTTAGCATTAGGTATATCTCCTGATGCTATCCCTCCCCCCTCCCCCCAACCCACAACAGTCCCCAGAGTGTGATGTTCCCCTTCCTGTGTCCATGTGTTCTCATTGTTCAATTCCCAGCTATGAGTGAGAACATGCAGTGTTTGGTTTTTTGTCCTTGCGATAGTTTACTGAGAATGATGATTTCCAGTTTCATCCATGTCCCTACAAAGGACATGAAGTCATCATTTTTTTTTTTTTTTTTTTTTTTTTGAGACGGAGTCTCGCTCTGTCGCCCAGGCTGGAGTGCAGTGGCGCTATCTCGGCTCACTGCAAGCTCCGCCTCCCAGGTTCACGCCATTCTCCTGCCTCAGCCTCCAGAGTAGCTGGGACTACAGGCGCCCGCCACCGTGCCCGGCTAATTTTTTGTATTTTTAGTAGAGATGGGGTTTCACCGTGTTAGCCAGGATGGTGTCTCGATCTCCTGACCTCATCATCCGCCCGCCTCAGCCTCCCAAAGTGCTCGGATTACAGGCGTGAGCCACCGCGCCCGGCCGAACTCATTATTTTTTATGGCTGCATAGTATTCCATGGTGTATATGTGCCACATTTTCTTAATCCAGTCTATCATTGATGGACATTTGGGTTGGTTCCAAGTCTTTGCTATTGTGAATAGTGCCACAATAAACATACATGTGCATGTATCTTTATAGCAGCATGATTTATAATCCTTTGGGTACATACCCAGTAATGGGATGGCTGGATCAAATGGTATTTCTAGTTCTAGATCCTTGAGGAATTGCCACACTGTCTTCCACAATGGTTGAACTAGTTGACAGTCCCACCAACAGTGTAAAAGTGTTCCTATTTCTCCACATCCTCTCCAGCACCTGTTGTTTCCTGACTTTTTAATGATCACCATTCTAACTGGTGTGAGATGGCATCTCATTGTGGTTTTGATTTGCATTTCTGTGATGGCCAGTGATGATGAGCATTTTTTCATGTGTCTGTTGGCTGCATAAATGTCTTTTGAGAAGCGTCTGTTCATATCCTTCACCCACTTTTTGATGGAGTTGTTTGATTTTTTTCTTGTAAATTTGTTTAAGCTCTTTGTAGATTCTGGATATTAGCCCTTTGTCAGATGGGTAGATTGCAAAAATTTTCTCCCATGCTGTAGGTTGCCTGTTCACTCTGATGGTAGTTTCTTTTGCTGTGCAGAAGCTCTTTAGTTTAATTAGATCCCATTTCTCAATTTTGGCTTTTGTTGTCATTGCTTTTTGTGTTTTAGACATGAAGTCCTTGCCCATGCCTATGTCCTGAATGGTAATGCCTCGGTTTTCTTCCAGGGTTTTTATGGTTTTAGGTCTAACGTTTAAGTCTTTAATCCATCTTGAATTAATTTTTGTATAAGGTGTAAGGAAGGGATCCAGTTTCAGCTTTCTACATATGGCTAGCCAGTTTTCCCAGCACCATTTATTAAATAGGGAATCCTTTCCCCATTGCTTGTTTTTCTCAGGTTTGTCAAAGATTAGATAGTTGTAGATATGTGGCGTTATTTCTGAGGGCTCTGTTCTGTTCCATTGATCTATATCTCTGCTTTGGTACCAGTACCATGCTGTTTTGGTTACTGTAGTCTTGTAGTATAGTTTGAAGTCAGGTAGCATGATGCCTCCTGCTTTGTTCTTTTGGCTTAGGATTGACTTGGTGATGCGGGCTCTTTTTTGGTTCCATATGAACTTTGAAGTAGTTTTTTCCAATTCTGTGAAGAAAGTCATTGGTAGCTTGATGGGGATGGCATTGAATCTATAAATTACCTTGGGCAGTATGGCCATTTTCACGATATTGATTCTACCTACCCATGAGCATGGAATGTTCTTCCATTTGTTTCTATCCTCTTTTATTTCCTTGAGCAATGGTTTGTAGTTCTCCTTGAAGAGGTCCTTCACATCCCTTGTAAGCTGGATTCCTACGTATTTTATTCTCTTTGAAGCAGTTGTGAATGGGAGTTCACTCATGATTTGGCTCTCTGTTTGTCTGTTATTGGTGTATAAGAATGCTTGTGATTTTTGTACATTGATTTTGTATCCTGAGACTTTGCTGAAGTTGCTTATCAGCTTAAGGAGATTTTGGGCTGAGACAATGGGGTTTTCTAGATATACAATCATGTCATCTGCAAACGGACAATTTGACTTCCTCTTTTCCTAATTGAATACCCCTTATTTCCTTCTCCTGTCTAATTGCCCTGGCCAGAACTTCCAACACTATGTTGAATAGGAGTGGTGAGAGAGGGCATCCCTGTCTTGTGCCAGTTTTCAAAGGGAATGCTTCCAGTTTTTGCCCATTCAGTATGATATTGGCTGTGGGTTTGTCATAGATAGCTCTTATTATTTTGAGATACGTCCCATCAATACCTAATTTATTGAGAGTTTTTAGCATGAAGTGTTGTTGAATTTTGTCAAAGGACTTTTCTGCATCTATTGAGATAATCATGTGGTTTTTGTCTTTGGTTCTGCTTATATGCTGGATTACATTTATTGATTTGCGTATATTGAACCAGCCTTGCATCCCAGGGATGAAGCCCACTTGATCATGGTGGACAAGCTTTTTGATGTGCTGCTGGATTTGGTTTGCCAGTATTTTATTGAGGATTTTTGCATCAATGTTCATCAAGGATATTGGTCTAAAATTCTCTTTTTTTGTTGTGTCTCTGCCCGGCTTTGGTATCAGGATGATGCTGGCCTCATAAAATGAGTTAGGGAGGATTCCCTCCTTTTCTATTGATTGGAATAGTTTCAGAAGGAATGGTACCAGTTCCTCCTTGTACCTCTGGTAGAATTCGGCTGTGAATCCATCTGGTCCTGGACTCTTTTTGGTTGGTAAGCTATTGATTATTGCCACAATTTCAGAGCCTGTTATTGGTCTATTCAGAGATTCAACTTCTTCCTGGCTTAGTCTTGGGAGGGTGTATGTGTCGAGGAATTTATCCATTTCTTCTAGATTTTCTAGTTTATTTGTGTAGAGGTGTTTGTAGTATTCTCTGATGGTAGTTTGTATTTCTGTGGGATCGGTGGTGATATCCCCTTTATCATTTTTTATTGCATCTATCTGATTCTTCTCTCTTTTTTTCTTTATTTGTCTTGCTAGCGGTCTATCAATTTTGTTGATCCTTTCGAAAAACCAACTCCTGGATTCATTAATTTTTTGAAGCGTTTTTTTGGTCTCTATTTCCTTCAGTTCTGCTCTGATTTTAGTTATTTTTTGCCTTCTGCTAGCTTTTGAATGTGTTTGCTCTTGCTTTTCTAGTTCTTTTAATTGTGATGTTAGGGTGTCCATTTTGGATCTTTCCTGCTTTCTCTTGTGGGCATTTCGTGCTATAAATTTCCCTCTACACACTGCTTTGAATGCATCCCAGAGATTCTGGTATGTTGTGTCTTTGTTCTCGTTGGTTTCAAAGAACATCTTTATTTCTGCCTTCATTTCGTTATGTACCCAGTAGTTATTCAGGAGCAGGTTGTTCAGTTTCCATGTAGTTGAGTGGTTTTGAGTGAATTTCTTAATCCTGAGTTCTAGTTTGATTGCACTGTGGTCTGAGAGACAGTTTGTTATAATTTCTGTTCTTTTACATTTGCTGAGGAGTGCTTTACTTCCAACTATGTGGTCAATTTTGGAATAGGTGTGGTGTGGTGGTGAAAAAAATGTATATTCTGTTGATTTGGGGTGGAGAGTTCTGTAGATGTCTATTAGGTTCACTTGGTGCAGAGCTGAGTTCAATTCCTGGGTATCCTTGTTAACTTTCTGTCTCATTGATCTGTCTAATGTTGACAGTGGGGTGTTAAAGTCTCCCATTATTATTGTGTGGGAGTCTAAGTCTCTTTGTAGGTCACTCAGGACTTGCTTTATGAATCTGGGTGCTCCTGTATTGGGTGCATATATATTTAGGAGAGTTAGCTCTTCTTGTTGAATTGATCCCTTTACCATTATGTAATGGCCTTCTTTGTCTCTTCTGATCTTTGTTGGTTTAAAGTCTGTTTTATCAGAGACTAGGATTGCAGCCCCGGCCTTTTTTTGTTTTCCATTTGCTTGGTAGATCTTCCTCCATCCCTTTATTTTGAGCCTATGTGTGTCTCTGCATGTGAGATGGGTTTCCCGAATACAATACACTGATGGGTCTTGAGTCTTTATCCAGTTTGCCAGTCTGTGTCTTTTAATTGGAGCATTTAGCCCATTTACATTTAAGGTTAATATTGTTATGTGTGAATTTGATCCTGTCATTATGATGTTAGCTGGTTATTTTGCTCGTTAGTTGGTGCAGCTTCTTCCTAGTCTCGATGGTCTTTACATTTTGGCATGATTTTGCAGCGGCTGGTACTGGTTTTTCCTTTCCATGTTTAGTGCTTCCTTCAGGAGGTCTTTTAGGGCAGGCCTGGTGGTGACAAAATCTCTCAGCATTTGCTTGTCTGTAGAGTATTTTATTTCTTCAATTATGAAGCTTAGTTTGGCTGGATATGAAATTCTGGGTTGAAAATTCTTTTCTTTAAGAATGTTAAATATTGGCCCCCACTCTCTTCTGGCTTGTAGAGTTTCTGCCGAGAGATCCGCTGTTAGTCTGATGGGCTTCCCTTTGTGGGTAACCTGACCTTTCTCTCTGGCTGCCCTTAACGTTTTTTCCTTCATTTCAACTTTGGTGAATCTGACAATTATGTGTCTTGGAGTTGCTCTTCTCAAGGAGTATCTTTGTGGCATTCTCTGTATTTCCTGAATCTGAATGTTGGCCTGCCTTGCTAGATTGGGGAAGTTCTCCTGGATAATATCCTGCAGAGTGTTTTCCAACTTGGTTCCATTCTCCCCGTCACTTTCAGGTACACCAATCAGATGCAGATTTGATCTTATAGTCCCATATTTCTTGGAGGCTTTGTTCATTTCTTTTTATTCTTTTTTCTCTAAACTTCCCTTCTTGCTTCATTTCATTCATTTCATCTTCCATCACTGATACCCTTTCTTCCAGTCGATCGCATCGGCTCCTGAGGCTTCTGCATTCTTCATGTAGTTCTTGAGCCTTGGCTTTCAGCTCCATCAGCTCCTTTAAGCACTTCTCTGTATTGGTTATTCTAGTTATATATTCGTCTAAACTTTTTTCAAAGTTTTCAACTTCTTTGCCTTTTGTTTGAATTTCCTCCTGTGGCTTGGAGTAGTTTGATCGACTGAAGCCTTCTTCTCCTCTCAACTTGTCAAAGTCATTCTCCGTCCAGCTTTGTTCCATTGCTGGTGAGGAACTGCATTCCTTTGAAGGAGGAGAGGTGCTCTGCTTTTTAGAGTTACCAGTTTTTCTGCTCTGTTTTTTCCTCATCTTTGTGGTTTTATCTACTTTTGGTCTTTGATGATGGTGATGTACAGATGGGTTTTCAGTGTGGATGTCCTTTCTGTTTGTTAGTTTTCCTTTTAACAGACAGGACCCTCAGCTGCAGGTCTGTTGGAGTTTACTAAAGGTCCACTCTAGACCCTGTTTGCCTGGGTATCAGCAGCAGTGTCTGCAGAACTGCGGATTTTCGTGAACCACGAATGCTGCTGTCTGATCTTTCCTCTGGAAGTTTTGTCTCAGAGGAGTACCCGGCCGTGTGAGGTGTCAGTCTGCCCCTACTGGGGGGTGCCTCCCAGTTAGGCTGCTCGGGGGTCAGGGGTCAGGGACCCACTTGAGGAAGCAGTCTGCCCGTTCTCAGATCTCCAGCTGCGTGCTGGGAGAACCACTGCTCTCTTCAAAGCTCAGATGGAAATGCAGAAATCACCTGTCTTCTGCGTCGCTCATGCTGGGAGCTGTAGACTGGAGCTGTTCCTATTTGGCCATCTTGGCTCCTCCCCTACAAGGGAATGTTTAAGTCTGCTGAGGCTGCACCCACAGCTGCCCCTTCCGCCAGGTGCTCTGTCCCAGGGAGATGGGAGTTTTATCTATAAGCTCCTGACTGGGGCTGCTGCCCTTCTTTCAGAGATGCCCTGCCCAAAGAGGAGCAATCTAGACAGGCAGTCTGGCTACCGCGGCTTTGCGGAGCTGAACATCCCGGTGGCTTTGTTTACACTGTGAGGGGAAAACTGCCTACACAAGCCACAGTAATGACAGGCACCCCTCCCCCTGCCAAGCTCAAGCATCCCAGGTCGACTTCAGACTGCTGTGCTGTCAGTGAGAATTTCAAGCGAGTGGATCTTAGCTTGCTGGGCTGTGTGGAGGTGGGTCTGCTGAGCTAGACCACTTGGCTCCCTGGCTTCAGCCCCTTTTCCAGGGGAGTGAATGGTTCTATCTCACTGGTGTTCCAGGTGCCACTGGGGTATGAAAAAAAAAAACTGCAGCTAGCTCGGTATCTGCCCAAACGGCTGCCCAGTTTTGTGCTTGAAACCCAGGGTCCTGGTGGTGTAGGCACCTGAGGGAATCTCCTGGTCTGCGGGTTGCCAAGACCATGGGAAAAGTGTAATATCTGGGCCAGAGTGTACTGTTCCTCATGGCACAGTCCCTCACGGCTTCCATTGGCTAGGGGAGGGAATTCCCTGACCCCTAGTGCTTCCCAGGTGAGGTGACACCCCACCCTGATTCTGCTTGCCCTCCATGGGCTGCACCCACTGTCTAACCAGTCTCAGTGAGATGAGCCGGGTACCTCATTTGGAAATGGAGAAATTTCCCACCTTCCGGGTTGATGTCTCTGGGAGCTGTGGACTGGAGCTGTTCCTATTCGGCCACCTTGCCAGCCACCTCTATGTATCACATTTTGTTAATCATTCATCTGTGGACATTTGATTTGTTTCTACCTTTTGAATATTATCAATAATGCTGCTATGAAAATTAGTGTACAAATATCTGATCAAGTCCTTGCTTTCAATTATTTGGGGTATATATACCTGGGAGTGGAATTGTTGGGTCATATGATAATTCTATGCTTAACTTTTTGAGGAACCACAAAAGTGGTTTCCACTTTTTGAGGAACCACAAAATTGATGGTGTAATCATGAAGGAGTTGGTTCCTGGAGTCTGTGTCTGAGAGGTCTTGGAGGTGAAGTTGTGAGAAGGTATCAGGGGTGGTGAGAGAGAGACCCAAATGGCTGGACACAGGATGACCTTGTAAAGTGCAGCCTTTATGTGGCTTTATTTACAATTTACAATTTAATATTTATACTTTTCCTCCTTTCTGATTTCCACAAAATGCAGCTGTACCTTTTTACATTCCCACCAGCCATGCTGACTGATGTTCTTTTTAATAGTCTAGATTATTAACACCATTGTAACACACCCAACAGGAATCTAAGAGGATGATCTATTTGAACAGGAGAAGAGACCAGGGCCAGGTAGCTACTGCATATCCTTTGTATGCAGAACATCCATCAATCATTAAAGAAACAGCCCTAGAAGTGAATTTAGGATTTGATGTTTCAGAAAACTTTAGAAAAACTAAGGAACTCATTATATTCTCAGCAAGTATGAATTCATGGGGATCCAGAACCCTCTTTCTAATGTAGTCTCTTGTTAGACCGTCACTCATGGCCAAACACACAGATGTTCCAGCCAAACTATATTGCATTTTTAATACATTTATATATTCAGTAATCATGTCCCAGCTAAAGTCCCCAGTTAGTGCACTCTGCTCCCGGTGAACTAAGTCACCTGGTGGTTTTTTGCATTGAGTTAGGAAGCATCTCATTATTCAAACTGCAAGTAGCCCTTGGCCTCACTTAGAGGCTTAACTCCAAGTTTCCACATTACTCTTCACTGTGGAAGGGGCAATATTAAGGCTGTGTCCTCCAGGAGTCTGGGCAAGGCCCACATGATCTCTGATCTCTGACAGGGACCCTCCTCTGTGAGACCAGTTGACAAGTGGGAGGAGCTTAATGAACTTCCTGGTAAAGCTTCACTTGGGTTTGCTAGGCAACCTCCACACAAAGGCTGTGCTTTATAAGGTCGTCCTGTGTCCAGCCCTTTAGGTCTCTCCCGCAACACCACTGATACCTTCTCACACCTTCACCTCCAAGATCCCCTAGACACAGACCCCAGGAACTAACCTCTTTCTGATTAGGGACAGAAAGTGTCTAAGAACTGTCCTGTGACACAGACAGCCCCGGGAGGGATCCCACACAGCCAAACAGTATATGAATCTGGAATAAGCTCCAGCCACCACACATGGTGTCAGGTGTCCCTTATTTGTATACCCTTTGGCTGTGCTGGTCACCCTTACAGGGCCTGCCAAAAAAATGATCGACGCCCCTCCTCAAGAATGCTCTAGTTTTGAATCATTTTTATTGTGGGAGAGGTGGGCAGGTTGTATAACTGCAGACAGATGAGCCTTCCAAGAGTGGCCCATTTCGAAGGCATTGGGTAGAGGGCCAAGAAAACAAAGAGGCAATTTCCTATAGCCACATCAGAGAAATGTTGGGCAGGTTGCATCTAAACAGTTGCAAAGAGCTTGGGAAACACCAGGCCACAGGCAAACCACAGCCATGAACAATTATACCCCCACAGTCTCAGTGTGAGGAGGGTTCCCACCGTCTCAGGACAGAGCTCCTAGCTCAGCATGCGGTCTCCAAGCCAGGTCAGAATGTTGGGAAAGGGAGGGTGACTGGAAGCTAGATAGAACCCTGGGGAAGGGGCACTGTCTAGTCAGGAACAGAAGAGCATTGCAAGTACCAGGAGGCACTGGCAACCAGACAACAGGCAGAAATGCCCAAGAGATGCTGCAGGGCACATGTGGTATATTGGAAAGGGCATTGTTTGGGGGTTGGCCAAACATGGTTTCAAATTCCAGCTCCGCTACTGCCTTATTTTGAGATTCCCCCAGACACAGACTGTGAAACAAGGAGTTGGAGGCTGACTTGGTAGAAGACCCCAAGAAACATCAGTCAGGAGTGGAAAGTGAGGGGAGGCATAAGTTAGAGTGAATTATGAAGCAGTTATCACTCCAGGAAGTGAGGCTCAGAGATGTTCCCACTCCCAGCCAGAGGCAAGAACTGGGATATGTGTCCTCCAACACCCTTCCATCATCGGTTGAGGACATTCACTTTCTGGCACTTCAACTTGTCCTGTGTCCCTTGGAAAGGCAGGGGAACCCTGAGGCAGAAAGTTCGGGGGATTTCCCTTAGCATTTTTCAGTGTGGAAAGGTGAATGTTGAGGGGATACCCACGGGCCCTGACAGAGTCTGCCGTACCCACTTACTAGCCCTGTGACCTTGGGCAGCCCAATATCACGCCTGTAAGCCCTGCTCTCCTGATGGGTGAAGTACAGATAAAAACCCACATTCTTCTGAGGAAAGTGGGTCCTGTTCAATGGAGGGTCCCCGGTTCTGCCAACAACCTATGGGCTTGGTTTGGCTCCTTGGGTCTAAAGGCAGCAGCTCTGTAGGGTGAAGGAGAATTGAGAGCTTCTGGAGCAATCCAGAGGGATGGGGTGTAGAAACAGAGACAATGGGAAGAGAAGAGAGGGAAGGGGAGGTCACAGAGACCGCAAGGACATGTGATTCCCAGAACCCAGAGGTCTGCAAAACTTGAGATGTTGGTGGGAGTGGCTCTCTTTGGACACCTGTGAAAGGGCTGTGTTCTGAGACCAGGCTGATTCAAGTACAAATAAGAACAGTATGTCTGGATGGATGAGCCAAGAACACAGAAACCTAAAGGTCCCTAGGAATTAGTGGAGATTCTGGGGAGGTCTTTGGACCTCTCTAGGCTGCAGAGTTCGTGGAAGTCCAATTGCCCCAAAAGCAGCCTCTGAGATGAGAACTTGGGTGTACATGTGTTTTTTTGTGGAGGGGAATCCAGGGAAGGGAGTGTGTTAGTGAGTGGGTCTCCACGGTGGGCAACTAGGGCTCCACCCTTCAAGGGATCCTCTGAGGAACTGTGCAGAATGCACCTCAGAACTGTCCCACAGGGACAGAAGGTCAGATGTCTAACTGCAGAGCCCCCGGTTGACAGCTGTCCCTGGAGGTACAAACACGCAGGCTGAGCAAACTCCTGTGGTGCAAGATGAAGCCTCCTGTGAAGAGAAAGAGGATGCAGGCACTGGAGGAGGCAGCTGTCAGCATGTAGGGAGTGCCCCCGGGCAGCGTGGGACACCAAGATGGGCCTGGGGAACCGCAGCATCTGCTCCACCCACCTAGAGCACTAGGACAAGATTGTCTCAGCAGCACATGGGGCACAAAAATAATGACTCCTCCAAACAGCAAAGGTGCTTGGGGGCTGGTGGCTTTTGTGACAGTGGAGCTGCAGCCCCAGGTGAAGCCCAAGGAGTTCAAATATTTTAGAAGGCAGGCTGGCTGGGACTGCATGGAAGCTCATCTGTGCATGGGAAGGTGCTGTAGCTACCATTCCCCAGCCACCACCCCCTACCCCCCACCAAAGAGGGGCAGGGGAGGCCAGCAAGGATTTCTAGTCCTTTCCTCCAGTTATTTCAAAAGAAAACAAACAGCCGGCTGCAGTGGCTCATGCCTGTAATCCCAGTGTTTTGGGAGGCCGAGGCGGGTGGATCACGAGGTCAAGAGATCCAGACCATCCTGGCCAACATGGTGAAACCCCATCTCTACTAAATATACAAAAAATTAGCCAGGCATGGTAGCGGGCGCCTGTAGTCCCAGCTACTCGGGAGGCTGAGGCAGGAGAATGGCGTGAACCCGGGTGGCGGAGCTTGCAGTGAGCCGAGATCGCGCTACTTGCACTCCAGCCTGGGCGACAGAGCGAGACTCCACCTCAAAAAAAAAAAAAAAAGAGAGAGAAAACAAACATTGAATTCAGGGGAAAGTATTAGAACTGTGAAGGACTATATCCTTTAGGATTAAGTTAGTCGGTTAGTAACAAGAGACTCAAAGCCTCGTGGCTCAGACAAGATAAAAGATTATTCCACTCTCTCTCTAGTAAAAGGCTGGAGCTTCTAGTTGGGGGCTAAGGAACAAAGTCTTCAGGGACCCAGGCTCCTTCTGGCTCCCTGCAGTGCCACCAGGTGTGGTCTTCCCCTCGCGGTCCAAGCTGATGACTCTCACACCCCATCCCAGCCATAAGACCAAGGAAGGGATCAAGAGAAAGGAAGGAAGGGCAAAGCGCAGCACCCACTGTTTTACAGGACGATTCCCAGAAGTCACCATGCTGTAATTCCAGTTACACCCCGTTAGCCTGATCTGAATGCATGGCCACACCCATCTTCAGAAGTGGTTGAGAAGTGTAGTCTGTTTCCTGTGTGACTGTGTGCCCAGTTAGAAATTCTGTTACTGAGGGAGAAGGGGAAAGTGGATATCAGGTTCTATCAGCCACCTCTGCAGCAGCAACCTTGCTAATCACCTTACAGGTCAGGATGCTGAGCCAAAGGCCATCAAGTTTATATTGGGAACATAGATTATACCCTACATACAGCATGTTCTAAGCAATACAATACAATTCAGCCCACTCCAGTGTGTCCCACCCCACACAATGGGCTAACCCTTGCAGCAGACACTATGCCCCACCCCATATCCCCTCAGCCACCTGAGTTAATCTGCAGCTGTGGGAGACAGTTCCTGCATGACAGCTGCCACCTTCTCTACCTGAAACTTTCTCCAGTGCCATGAGAGCTTGCTGTGTCACAAGCAGGCACAACTGAAGTTTGGAGGCATTGATATTCCTGGAGCAACCCTCAAATGGGGATGCTGAGAGTCGATGGGTGTATGTTCCAGCCACCCCAGCCTGCACTGGGACAATTCTAAGTGTGTTCAGCATGGTTTCTCAGACAGGCCCCAGCAGAACTGAGCCCCAGTTCTCCAGTTACCACATCCATTCTTGTATTTTCTCCTTCCCTGTCCCACTCACCCTACTCCCTTACCCCTCCCAATAAACTCCCTGAACACAGGTGCTTATTTCAGGGTCTGCCTTGAGAAAAAACCCAAACAAAGATACCTTTGGATGCCTTCCCTGTAATCATCCACATAGTTAGTGGCTAAATTAGAATTGGAACTTAGATCCCTAGACTTTTAGAACAGATGTTCTTTCCATAGTCCTGGAACAAGAATACGGGGGAATTTTTAAGAACCAGTACCTTGTCAACAAATTACAGTCCTGAAATTTTTGCTCTGGTTTCTGAATCAAATCATTGGCCCACAAAGAATGAATGGAGCAGATTAAAACGCAATAAAGATTCAGTCCACGTATTAAAGATAATAGCCAGGACTGGTTTTGTTAATGAATGGAGCCTGCGCCTCCTCCTGCCCCAGCAATTCTGGGAATGGTTGTTTGATTTGGTTTATTGGTTTCTTTCTTTATGAGAATGCTGTGCACATTGGTAGGAGCTGCTACTCTCAGAGGGCAAAAGCTCCACCCATAAACACAAAAGACTATGCTCTCTGACAAAAGGCCAGCGCAGTGAGAAACCCTTTGGGGAACTGTCAAAGTCATCTATAACCTAAAGATCATCTGTTGACCCTGTGGCATAGGAGGGGACCCCACAGCCCTCCACAGTAAAACCCTGCCATCCATTTCCTGTCAAATACGTGTGCAAGTAAACTGAGGCAAATGACTGAGAGGTTGCCAGGAATCCAGGGATGGGATTACTGCCTGGGAAAGGAGCAAAAGGGGGTAACACTCAGGCTGGGCCAGATGGAAAGCCTGGTAGAGTATGGCCTTGAGATCTGGCCCTGCCCCATCCCAAGCCACTGCCCCTGAGCCCCTGTAGCCCTGGCTCTAGGTTGCTGCCTGTGAGCACAGGCTCACACACTGTCCCCATTCAGAATTGGTGTCTCCAGCATTAATAATAATAGTAATAGTTTTATTATAAGCACAGTAATAACAACAGTATCAACTGTTTCTGCTCTTTTTGGCTCAGTGTGTACATAACAACAGCTTTCCAGTTAATATTCCCTTTAAGCCTGATAACAATCCTTATTTTACAGATGTAAAAACTGAGCGTCAGCAAGGCCAAGTGACTTGGTCAAAGCCATGTAGCTAATCGAACCAGCCCATCTGCACCCCAGGCCATGTTTCTGACACCATGCCACGCAGTCTCCTGGTTGGCTTTATGTGGCCATCAGCTATTATAGTGTCCAGGCCCCAACACAATCTTCATTTTGACTCTTGCCAGTGAAGACCTGGTTACCCGATACCCTGCCCACCGCCTCACCACCACTCCTCTCCAGCAATGTAAGATACTCTGAGAGATGGTTCAGAACGGTCTCGCCTATAACGAGACTGAGCTGTACAGGTGAAACAAGGCAAGGCCCTTCATTCCTTGGAATGCAGAGGTTCTGAAGATGTGGCATACCTGGGCTGAGGCAGGGGGGTGAGATGGGAACTGGGGTCCTCTCATTCTTTGCCTCTTCCAGGAAAGCCTGCTTGCTGCTCCAAAAGTACATTGGGCAAAACAGTGGGAAACCAGGTCCAGGATTGCAAAGTGGCTTTGAAGGGCCCAAGACCCTTCAAGCAAGCAGCCGTCCACACTCATCAAATGGGCAGGAAGGGCTTCTACACTGGGTGGTTCCAGCTGTCCTTTTTCGGGGGCACACTGAGCAATACTTTAACCCTGCATTAAGATTTCTCAGAACACCCAAAGGAAGCCTCCTTGGTGAAATTAGGGCTGATGAATGAGAAGAAAGAAATAATAAAAATGGGGGAGGAAAGATTCTAAAATGATCTGGGATTCATTTCTTGGAGACAGCAGACTCCTTAAATTTTTATACATGGCAATGTGGTGATTAAGTGCTGCTGCCACCAGTAGCTTACAGGAATGAGCAGAGAGATGGAGCTGGGGACAGCGGGTGGCGCACTGGGTGTGAGTGATGGAGGCCGTACCTGGTAAGCGGCCTTGCACCACAATGGGACCGACTTCCACTGGTCTGAACTCCAAGGACATCTCCGTGCTCCTTTGTGCTCTGTCCTGCATTCCAAATCATGGGTCATAAATCTTCTGGCTCCTGCCTATTTTCTATTTAAAGTGTGTGTGGCGGTGGGAGGGTGGATAGCATACTGCATCTTGGCTGTTTCTTAATAAAATGGGCAGGTTGGTGAATGTTCATGCATATGAAGGACCAGAGGAGTGACTGGAGCCAGGGTTTTCCTAATGCTATTAAAAGACCAGTGAACAGAGGGCTGTCTGCCGGCAGTGTCCAGAAAACGGACACAGTAGCTAATGAGCCTGTGATGGATAGGGGCTGACTCTCTGGCAGCTGAGTGCAGTCCCAGAGGGGCCAGTGGCCGGAAGACGTGACTTTCCTGCAAAAGCAACAGGTATGAGCTTCCCAGACCACAATGCAGAACATGCAGAAGTAAAGGTTTCTTGGTTTCTTTGTAGCAGAACTAAGCGTGGCCCTACACAGGGATGACATTCAGATTTTATGTACCAGTAACAAGAGGCCAAGCTCCAATGCATAAGCACTTTGCAAGTCCTGCTTGTGGAACATTTGCTGATGACTCATTGGTCAGTGTCATGTGGTCAAGCCCATATTCCAGGGGTGGAGAAATAAATGCCACTTCTTTATTGACGAGAAGTGGTAAAGTCACATTGCAAAGGGGCACAGTACAGGGTAGAATTATTTTTAGCCATATTTGCAAACAATCTACCACATAGCAGGTCTTGCCTCCAAGATTTTGAAGTATTCTCAGATTATTTTTGTCTCACTACAGTTCATCACTCACTTTGGTTCAGATTTATGTTTTGAAAGTCACTCTAAGGGAAATTAATGGCAGCAATGTTACAAGGGAGGGGAGTGAGGACTTACGAAAACTCTGTGGTAAGGCACCTGCACTACCTGTGAACCGGTATAGTGTTATCTGAATGTGGACTTTGATTAGTTGTAAGTACATATTGTAAACTCTGGGGCAAACAATAAGAACTTTAAAAAAATAAGTATAATTGATATGCTAAGAGATAAAATAGAATCACATAAAATGCTCAGTTAACATCAGAGAAGGCAGAAAAAGAGGGGAAGATTTTTTTAAAGCACCAAAGAACAAGAACAACACATAGAAAACAGTTACAAATGCAATAGTTATTAATCCAGCTATGTCAATAACCACTTTAAATAGAAGTGGTGTAAATATAACAATTAAAGGGCAGGCTGACAAAGTGGATTAAAAAAAAACAAGACACAACTATATGGTGTTTATAAGAAATCCACTATAAGTGTTTCGGAAGATCACTCTAGAGTCTTCACTCCTGTGCTCAACAACCTCTGATATCTTCCATAACCCCACAGGTCCAAGCTTGCTAGCATGACACTTAGTGTGTCTCACAACCTGGCCTTCACCTGCCTTCTCAGCTCCACTCACCTACACCCCAGAACCCTAACTAATCGCCACACGTGTCTTCACGCCTCCATGCATTTTCATCTTCTCTTTCCACCTGGAAAGTATCCATGGACTCATGACATGTAAGAATTTAATTGACAAAAAATGTCTTGCTGAAAGAGAGAAAAAGAGCAAATTTTAGGCACTGTCAGTGATACTAAGCTGAATGGGATTCTAGTATCAAAAGTGTACTTTCTGTCATATGTAAGTTTTCACCTTTTGTGCCAGCTTTGGACCCTCCCTCTTCCAGTTATGCATCATTCTGTTGTGCCACACACCCTTCAAGCCCAGCAGACACATGCCTCCCTCCCCCTGAAGACTTTCTGTATGCCCAGGCTGAGTTTCTTCTTCTCTCCTCTGTGTTCTTATGACAATTTGTGTCTCCAGCTGTTCTAGCACTGCCCCATCCGATGGTAATCATCTTTTTCAAGTAGACTGAGAGATCTCTGGAAAGAGAAAGGATATATTTTCAGCTCGGAATTCTCTTGATTTCCCTTCCCCTCTCCGTGTTCAGTAGCTGGAACCTAGTAGGGGATCATGGCAGGATGGAGGGTTGGATGGAGGGATCTTATTTAGATGACCCAAAAGCAGACCCAACATAAGGACTTGGGTGCAGGCAGTTTCTCTAAGAGGTGATTTCAGGAAGCAGAAATGAGTGGGGAAAGTAAGAGAAGGAAGGGAGAAAAGTGAATAAAGACTATATTAATAAATGGGTTGTCATGGAGAAAACAGAGGGGCTCAGGCCCACTGGGGACTCCCTGAGGATGGACCATATGGAATGGTCTCAGAGAGGTCTCCGAGCAGAATAAGGAGCTGGGACATTTCTGTACCTCTTCCCATCTCTCATTGGTTGGTGTAACTGCCCTACTATCATTCACTTCAGGTCTCTCCTGCTTGCAGCCAAGACCCTTCCTGTGGCATGGAAGCCCTCAGGCAGGGAATCAACAGCATCTGCTGCAGATGTAAGTGTGCCAGAAGAGTGGGCCATCGGTAATACTGAACTGTAGAGTTAAAAGATTTTCCCAAGCTCTTTCCAACCCAGACATATTGCTTTCATTGCAGATGGTCAGCACTTATTTACTTACTTGTGATCTGAAGTTCCATACTCTGCCTATGTCATAGTTAGTGTAGACATCAAGTCAACAGAATGAGGTATACAACACAGAATCACGTCCTCAAGCACCATCATACAGATGCAAAAGAGCTCAAACATGGGTGTCCAGGAAGGAAGTGCCATTTTGTTGCAACAAAGCTGTATGGTTTTGCTGATTTTCCTCTTAGATTCAATGGTCTTTCCAGCTGTGTGGAAGATATATAAGAGGGAGAGAAAGAGCAATTTGGGGTGGCGGGGGAAGAGTGGAGAAAGAGCTGTCTGAGAGCTGATAATAGAATTGCTGGGTTGAGGCATTTTCTATTGTTTTGTTTTTCTTTTGCATTTTAGGATACAAGAGAATGGGGACTGAAGTGTTACTTGGAATGGATTCTTTTAGCTCAGAAAGAAATTCAGAGTCACTTTGACTTAATATTTTTCTTGTTAGTAACTGGAAATCTCTACTCATCTTGGGGCCCCTGGACAAGGAAAATTTGCCTATTGTGGGTTCAAAGGCACCTATCCCAGAGAACACCACCAGTTTGCTAAGTCACAAACACTTTTCAGGTCACTGGAACATAATATTAAGATACTGGACAGGACTTCAGCAGAGCACATCTGAACCACATATGACTTCCTTCAGAAGAGAGTTGTTCTCACCTAAACAGCACTTGGAAGAAAGCAGAGCCTGAGATGGGGATTCTCAGTTGGGGGTGCCCTCAGAGAAGAATGAAAGAGCAGGGGAAGGAGCTAAACAAGGGGCCCTCAGAGAAGAATGAAGGAGCAGGGGAAGGAGCTAAACAAGGGTGTGGTCTCAACTGGAGACCAGTCTCAGCCTGTTCCCAAGGGAGCTCTGAAGCATCAGTTGTACCCCAGAGTTGTCCCACCCTGAGCAAAGGAGTTGACTTCTGTAATTCTGTGCCAGTCACTGGTCAGGTTTGTGGATGTTACGGTGACTTGTAACCCAGGGCGGGGAGGTGGCTCCTGTTCCCTAGGCTGAGGCCAGGGCTGGGGAACAGCAGCTATGAGCTGTAAAGGAATCTGAGCAGGGTACCAACAGTGTCCACTACTGAAGGAAATACCAAAGTTCAGGCTGTCTTCATCCACGTTAATAGCTGACGTCAATATACACGTTTAAAAGCAATGTGAATTAAGATTTCTTGGGTGATTCTTTAACATGACCAATCCCCAGCTTGTTGTGAAAGAGGGGCTCCTTAACTGGCTTATCTCAATTTCCTGTGAGTAAATATAAGCTCCTCAGATATTTGCCATCCATTAGATTCTGATATTTTAATTATTTTAATCAATAACTAAACTATTTGGCTCTGGTGAGCTTTGCCATGTTGAACTGTGTATGTTTCTGAGCTAGTGCTTTTGTGTGCCTGGGTCTCAACTCAACTGAGAGCCAAACCCAAAAAACGATGTTAGTTTGCCAAATTCAAATGGAACCAAATCCATATTCTTTCAACTGGAATGTGAATCAAAAGCCTAAACCAGAAGCAAATGTATACACTTTCTGAAACTACTGAAACAAAGAAAAGCCTGAATGTCAAAATACTCTCAAAACTGAAAGTGATGTTTTTGGTGCAATTTCATTTGGTTTGAGTCACTTGTGGACATTTGTCCCTGATCAGCAGCTGAATCAGTTCTGTCACCATGTTCTCATCTCAGTTCTATTCATTCTGCATTCACTCAAAAATCTCATCATTTACCTTTTCAATGTGCCCCTTAAAGGTGAAGGAGGGAGAGTGGGGAGGGGCTAGTTTTAGAATTGGTAGAACATATAGGGAGGAAAAGACTTGATGAGAAGAAATTACTCTTGTTTAGCTGGAAACTTGCCTGGTTGCTTTTCCTGCATATTAAAGAACAAAATTAACTCCTCGGCTTATGATTCCCTTTCCTGCCTCTCTTATCATCATCCTTTGTTCCTGTAAGAAAATCACGCTGAAGTACATTTTGGCATTGCCCTAGACACGTTAAATTTCAGGCATCGTTCTAGAAGACTGCGGCGGAACAGAGCACAGTTATCTTCTGCAACTTGGGTTGACAGTAGTTTCAGGGCCCCACTGATCATTTCCAGGCAGGTGAGATGGGAACTGAAACTGGCTTCATTTTCCTGAGAACACCCAGGCTGCCCGGAGGCTGCAACTGGCAATGAGTGTCTCCCTGGGCTACAAAGGGACATGGGGCCTGCTGTTCATTTTGGGGTCTGGCAGGATCACATTGATTATTTTCTAATGCCATTTAAAGATGAGCTTCCCCCTCTTTTTTTTGAAATATTTGCTTACATACATTTTCTCACTTTTCTTTCCGTCTTCCCACCCTTCCCACGTACACACACAGAAATAGCTCACTTCTCCAGAGTGGGAGGCTGGGGCTCCAAGCTCTCCCCATGTAGGGCTGCGGAAGCCTGTGGTCTCTGGCAAGCAGCCGGGCTGGGAGAGGGGGTTTTGGCCTCAAACCAAGGACGTAATTATCGACATGCTTAGTATCCAGAGACTCTTCTCCTGCGAGGGCTCTGCTAATAACATAATCCGCCACACAGGTCTTTTGCTGAATTCATTTTGCAGAGAGAGAGAGAGAGCTAGAGAGAGATAATAGGGTCCAAAGATAGCCCTTCTCAGATAATCTTTGAGAAAGTTGCTGAAAATGTAAGCCCTTGGACCCAGTGTAAAGTTTGTAAGGAGCAAGTTGATTTCTGAATCCAGACTTAAGGACCTGCACTCACAGCATCCATTTATGTCACAAAAAATCTCACCTTGCCAAAACAGATAAAACATTTAACTCTAAAATTAAGCAAACTCAGTTAATTCTAAAGCCCTGGCCAGAGACTTATGCTCAGAGATGAAGGATGTGCTAAATGGCATCTGAAGTCCAATAACTCCATGGGAGACATTTGGGGTTGGCAAGTGTGTTTATGACATTACTGTGAGCATCACCAGAGCAAGTGCACACGTTCACAAAATCCAGGTAAAAAGTTCACAAAGTCCATGATAAAGTGAATGACATGGGTGAGGGGTGCAGGGCATGGTGAATGCAGAACGGTGCCAGGTAAAGGAAGCGCCTGCTGTGCCATGCAGGTAAGTTTAGCTACAGGTAGAAACAAGCTGGGGTTGCCAAAAGCTGGCACTTTTTCCCCAGAAAAACCCCAAATCCAAAATTTTACATGAAATCTCTGATTTTTAAACACTGCGTCCAAATACTTTTTGAGTGTCGTATAGGCCAAATAATGTACCAGTTGTGAGCTAGATCTGACCCAAAGCCTTTTGGCAATTTCCATAGGTGAATGAAAGCTTCCTAGAGAAATTTCTGCTGTTTATGAACTTTGCAGACCTTCGTAGTTATTGTCCACATCACTCCAGGGAGAGCTGGGGAATGCATTTACATTGTCTGCCATTAGAATTCTCCAACAATACTGCTGGATTCAAAGAAACTGAGGGAAGCAAGACCTGCAGTGGGAGGCTGTTTCTCCAGCAGCCCAGCATGATACAGAAGCCTGCTTCGGCTGAGCTAAGGATACTGCAAGCTGACTCGCTCAGGCAATTGCTCCACCTCATGGGAGGGGCTCAGGGGACAGGCCTCCACCCACACCCACCCACCACAGACAGCTGCTCAGGGAGCCCCAACTGTGTAAACCTTTGCCAGTGGATTCTGAGGAGAACCCTGATATCAAGCAGATTAACACCGGGCTACTTTGGTTAAAGCACAAGTGGAGGATCCAGGACAGCCCCAGAGAGCCCCTCCCTCTGCCCTGTAGACACGTTCCCTGAGCCTCAGAACCTCACCCAACAGGCAGAGAGCTGAGCAAACTTGGCCCAGCTGCCCAATCCTTTTGAAAACCCACAGTCTTCCCCTGAGGTCTCTATGAATTCCTGAAGCCCACTTTCTCAGTACCCCTCAGGGCTGCCTCTGTTTTGCTCCACCCCTACTCATCGCTGTGTGTTTTAGTAAACTCCACTGAAGACAGGAGGGTGGTCACATAGCACAGAACACACCTTCCTCTGCCTTCCAGATGTCCTCCTTATTCCTCTGCTGTCAGGAGCAAAGCTAATCTATTCCCAGGTGGCACATAGCAGCACAGAAGCCATCTGCTGCTTGCATCCACCCTGGGGGCCTCACCTGCTCACCACAGCTACTTTTCCAAGGACTACACTCGGGGTCAACTTATGGGCCTGGTCCAGTTGCTCAGGACCTCTTGCTTTGAAGACCCCTGCACTTGGTTAATGCTCTGCTGTCAGTATCTGGAAATTCGTAACAACTTTTGAATAAGGGACTCCTTATTTTCTTTACATTGGGCCCTGCCAATTATGTAGTCAATCCTGGCTGTACTTCCTTAAACCACACAGTGCCCTAAGAGGAATTTTAGTGCATAATAAATATCTACATCTCTCCGGACCTAAATTTCTTCACCTATAAAGTGGCAATATCAATTTCAAAAGATAGCTGTGAGGTTTAGCTATGACCACAAGTGGAAGAGTGTTGGCAAGAGGCCAGGTAGACAGCAGGAGCTTGTAATCTCTAGTTCCTTGTAGCACAGGGGCAGGGGAGAAAGGAGCCATGAAGGGGAAGGACATGTGCGTGCACAGGCCACATGCAGGTGGCCTACTCTACAGTGGGAAGGGCTCTGAGCTACAGAACCCTTGATGAGATTCCCTATTAATAATAACACCATTTATTGAAAACATATCATGTGCCAGGCACTTTTCATTCCCTATAGTTCATCCTTAGAGCATCCTGAAAAACTGCAACATGCTATGTCCTCATTTTATAGGTGGGAAACTGAGTCATGGGGGGTTTCTTACTTGGCCAGAGAGCTGGTGGCAGAAGAGGAATCCAGACTCTCTTCGGCCTGGCTGCAAACCCCCTGCTCTTTCTGCTCTGCCGTGCATCGGGAATGAAAGTCTTCTCTCTGAGCCGGAGAAACCATGCCGCTGACCCTGTCATGAATAAGCCCAGAGCCTTGGCCCAGGAGGTTCACAGCAAATATTTGACAAATTAATAACAGGAAGCATCAAAGGGAGAGAAGTGAGGTGACCACACAATTTAACATCTAAATCGAGACGCTTCTGAGATTGGACATGATCAGGCAACAGGGACTACACCGGGTACACGAGGGCATCTGCTCACCCTAAAGACAACTGCGTGAACTGACATTCTCGTTGCTCTCAGTATTTATTTCTATACTGCTTAAGCTCCTAAAAAGACATTCAATATGCCATTTTTGTTCAAATTTTTTTTAGGTTCTTCTCTGCGCTTGTCTCTTTTCTGGTCAATTCCTGTGTTCTGCACATACTGCAGAAGATTTTCTGCCCACTGGGTAGGCTCTGTGTCTATGTTGGCCTTCATTCAGGCCATTCATGCAGCTCCCCATGACAAACACGAGAGCCCATACTGGGCTCTGTGGCTTGGCGTTGGAATGTGTCAGTGTCGGACGGTGCCCCTTGTGTCCCTAAGCTGCATACAAGCTGGTGTGTTGCTCTAGTGTAAAGCACACAGTTGGTCCTCCATAGAAGCCAAATAATCCACTTGTCTGGTATTCACCACTGCCCAGGAAAAGAAATGAGTGAAAGGGGCACCTGGTGAGGTCCATTGCAGGGAGGCAGGAAGGCACAGAACTCATCAGCTGCCCTAGGCCAGAGACGGGGATTCTCAGAGAAGTCCCAGTTTCTTTTCTGTTTCTCTCCCACAAATTTTATTTTAAAAAATTTCAAATATAGAGAAAAGTTGCAATACTAGGACAATGAACACCCATATGCTCTTCATTCAGAATCACTAATTTTTAACATTTAGAACATTTGGTCCCTTTTATTCACTCTCTCTCTCCATGTATATATGAACTGTGTGTGTGTGTGTGTGTGTGTGTGTGTGTGTGTGTGTGTGTGTGTGTGTAGGCAGAGTTAAGAAGAGTATGGGAGGTCTATTGGGAGGTAACACCTTTGATATCAATACAAGACAGAAGCAGCAGGATTGAGCAGGGAGAGCCTCAGCTTGTCGTGCAAGGGTGCCAGAGTTTTGGCCAATGCAGAGAGGAGTTCCAGAGTGGATTGCCCATTGAAGAGATCTGTGTTGGGCAAAATGGTCTGGCCCTGCTACCCTCACCATGCCCAGTCATCAGCTGGGAGTGGCCTGGAAAGCCCATGGCTTTAACTGAGGCAGAGACTTAAGGCATTCATAGCTGGGAGTCATTGCCCACCATGCTCCTTCCAGCTGACCGGCAAGTCCTTTCCTGAAGAGACACCCAATCTCTATAATCTCTTGGTTGCCACAAAAGTTACCTTTTCCCTTTTTCCCTTTGTAATTAAAAGCTTCCAGTTTCTTAAGGTACTTGATTGGGGGAGAGCTGCAGTCTTCTCATTGCCACAACTGTCACCTGAAGATGTAACAAGAAAAAGGATGCCTTTCTCTTCTTCTGCCTTCTGAGGATGGAAGGAAAGGTAAGGGGGCTCTGCGGGTTATAGTGGCCCCATTACAGGCTTGGGGGACACATGGGCTGCTTTTCTCCCTTTGTGTTGATTCTCACAGAACTAAACACAACTATACCAGAATCTTGGCGACATCTGCAGCTTTCCCTCTTTGCATGTAGCCCCAAATGTCCCTGATGCATGCAGCAGATGTGACCAGTGCCCATCCATGCACCATGGGGCTCACCTGGACATGCCAGGTCCCTACTCACTGAAGAGTCACAGCTCTGGCTGGGCACATCCTTTTGGTCATGGCAGCATGCTCCATGCATGTGCACAGAAAGCTGGAAGTGCTGGAGAGTTAATGGCCCCAGAAGCAGCCTTCCACTAAACACAGATGGGGAGGTGGTGGATACATGTCCAGCTTCCTTGTCAGCTCGGGTGGGAAAGCTCTGAGGTTTCTTCTGCACAGATTCCCATAGGTCCCAGTCAGACTGAGCCCCAGTAGCGCTCAGTGGTGACCTGCTCATAAAAGCCTCCTGCAGCCAGGCACGGTGGCTCATACTTGTAATCCCAGCACTTGGGAGGCTGAGGTGGGAGGATGGCTTGAGCCCAGAGTTTGACACCAGCCTGGGCAACA
This sequence comes from Pan troglodytes, assembly GCF_028858775.2. Lineage (NCBI taxonomy): Eukaryota > Metazoa > Chordata > Mammalia > Primates > Hominidae > Pan > Pan troglodytes. The sequence goes on from NC_086015.1 coordinate 47,960,070, forward strand.
TGGGGGACCCCACCTCTACAAAAAATAAAATATTAAAAAATACGCTGGGTGTGGTGGTGCCCCCTGGTAGTCCCAGCTTCTTGGGAAGCTGAGGTGGGAGGGCACTTGAGTTCAGGAGTTCAAGGATGCAGTGCGCTATGATCGCACCACCGCACTCCAGCCAACCCAGAGAGGAGTTGGGTTCTTTGAATTCCTTCTCTTCCCTGAATAACTTCTCCAACCGCTAGAGTAGCTTCCTAGGGTCTCCTCCCAAATTAGCCACTTGCACTTGAATTCTTTTCTCAGAATCAGCCTCTGGGAGAATGCAACTTAAAACAACATGTACACGTTGGCCTTTTTGCTGCCCTGCAAAAGTGAATTGTTGCATTATATGTTAAGCACAAGCTAAAAGCTAGTATGTGAGGCTAGCAGGCCATGTGGCTCCTCATCTCTCCAAGGCCTTCTCACCACTATTTAATGGTTTGAAGGAGACACTTCACATTTATAAGTTTTACTCTATTACATCCTATGGGAGCTTTGCCACAGTGGGATATGCAAATTTAGGGAATCTCAAAGGTTTGGGGTCATCTCTTTCTGGAATATCATCTCTTTCATGATTGCCACCATCATTTTCCTCCATGCCATTCATTCAAAAAATCATTTAGTGACCACCTACTAATACCAGGCACTGCCTTGAGAACTGCAAACATAATAGTTAGCAAGATCCAAGTGTTGCCCTCAAGGAGTTCCTCAGTCTAGGTCTACTTGCAGCCTGCTTGTAAACAATATCAATATTTACTTACTTTTTTTTCTTTTGAAGATGGGGGATCAGTGATTAGGATTTTAGATTGAGGCTGCAAGAGAAGAAGACACTGCCTGGCTTGATTGGCACACTGCTTTATACAATCAGATTGGCAAAACTTGCTTCAGCCCCATGGGTCCAGACAATGTCCACAGCAGACGTGGAAAATCTGAGAGCCTGATCTTCATGCCAGGCTTATTTCAGGAGAGACAAGATCATGCGGGGGTGACAGAGCTCTCTTTTTTTTTTTTTTTTTTTTTTTTGGTGTTGTTGTTGTTGTTGTTGCTGAGACTGAGTTTCACTCTTTTTGCCCAGGCTGGAGGGCAATGGCACAATCTCGGCTCACCGCAACGTCCGTCTCCTGGGTTCAAGTGATTCTCCTTCCTCAGCTTCCCGAGTAGCTGGGATTATAGTCATGTGCCATCACGCCCAGCTAATTTTGTATTTTTAGTAGAGATGGGGTTTCTCCATGTTGGTCAGGCTGGTCTCGAACTCCTGGCCTCAGGTGATCCACCTGCCTTGGTCTGGACCAACACAGCTCTTTAGACAGTGCCAAGGCCAGTGGATGACCACAGGGATGTTGTTAGGTATACCCAGTTCTGTTTAATGTAGGTCTGAAAGGTTCAGCAGCTGGAGACACAGTTATTTAGGGGAGAGTGTCTTTGTCTTGGCTGGGTTCCCCTTCTATGTGGGCTCAGGGTTCTGCCAGAGAGAAAGGGGTCCCCAGGCCCTTGGCCACCCCCATCCCCATCAATTTCATGTCATACATCTGCCTAACAGGGATGTGGTATAGTTTGCACACATAGTCTCTCCAAATCTGTCTCTAAATGACTGTGCTTTGGGGAGCACACATGCAGGAAATTGATCTGTGAGCAGCAGAACCGCACAGTCACTGAGAGCATAGGCTCTGGAGTTGGGCAGATGCTGACTGGAATCCTTGTTACTTACCAATGGGGTGACCTTAGACAAGTTACTTAGCATCTCTGGGTCTTGCTTCCTTCAGCTCTAAAAGAGTAATAACTATCACTGTTGCCATCATCATACTATGTCATGGAGGAGGAGTAGATGGATTAAACATCACAAAGGTAGAACCAATAGAATTTGCTGGCATGTTGCACGTAGAGTGAAAGAGAAAAGGAGGACAAAAGGATGATAACAAAGATGAGCTGAGCTATTTCTACTGATGTGCCAGGCATTGTTACAAGCACTTTTGCATGCATTACCTCATTTAATCTTCACATCATCACTAGGAGGTAAATACTCAGATTATTCCTATGGCAGGCTCCATCAGAGCCCAACCATGTCCCTGCAGCCCATCGGAAGGCCACCTGCAGACAGTCCTCCAACATGTAGACCAATGCCTGAGGATTTCTGGTCCCAGGCCAGGCCCATGCACAAGACAGGTCAGAGTGACCCTAAACTAAGAAAGGCAAGGAGTCTGTAGAATATAACTGATATTCATCCTACTCATGGGCCAGTCATAGTAATAAATCCTGGGGTAATTATCCCCATCCTCTCTCACAGAGTCCCCAGTGGAATTTACCACTGTTGACAATCAGGATCTATTTTGAGCTGTTTCCCTGTTTTACTCTCCCTACCCTCTCTTCCTGAGATCAGCTCCCAAATAAAATACTTTTGCCCAAATCTTTGTCTCCAGGTTTGTTATAGGGGGAACCCAAACTATGACCTCCCCATTTTTAAGATGCGGGCACAGAGGCACTGAAGAACCTCAAGACTGCACAGCTATGATTGTAGTCCAGGTAGTTTGGCTGTAGAGCCTGAGTTCTTAATGTCTAGTACAGAGGTTCTCAAACTTCACTGCAGGCATGTTAAAACCCAGATGGCTGGACCCCACCCCCAGAGTTCCTATAATAATTCAGCAGGGTGAGACGGGGCACTAGAATTTGCATTTCTACTGGTTTCCAGTAATGCTGCTGCTGGTCCAAGCACCACACTTTGAGAACCACTATTCTAGTGCTGTTGAAGATGTTTGTTAGAATGGATCCATCTCATCAGAAGGATAGTGCCTGTTCCCATTCAGGTCTCATATCCCAGGGGAACTGGGCCTTGGTGTGGCTACTATACTTTGTAGTATGCTCACATATACTATCTACGCACTCCAACCTGTATTTTCTGAGTACCCACTGTTTCCGGCATTGTGCAAGATGCTGTAGGGACACATAAACGCATGAGACCAAATGTCTGCCTTGGAAAATGTGGGTTCCGTCTAGGGTGGAGCTTTCAAGTTCAGGCCCAAACTGTGACACCAGGCAGATGATTTTAAAAAGAGTAGAGTGTTTGATGCTTGAATTAGTCTCAGAATGGAGAGGCCAAGACCGAAAAACTCACTAAATCAATCATCAGAGGAAGTGGGAAGTCAAGCCTTGACAAGGCGACCACAGGGCAGAGGTGAGCTGAGGATGTGTCTTTTGATTATGTGATCCCTATTTTATCTGCAGTTAATTAATACAGCTCTTGGGGCTGCATCGGAATGAGACTGCCATCAGAAAGCCTGAACCTACTGCAGTTTTGATTCCTGACATTGGAACTTGTTACTCTACAGTCTTTATTGTGCTGGCAAAAGGAGATTAATTCACAGGATGAAAAGAAACCATATTAATGAAAGGGACGATATAAATTTGTATTCAGCAAGGCAAATCAGCAGTGCTCTGCAACTACAGGAGCAGGAGGCAAAGAATGGCATGTTAAATTACTCCTGTCTTGGGCTGTCAATTTAAAACACCTTTTGTGCATTCTTTTCTTTGACCGAATACATGTGCATTTCACACACAGTGTGAAGGCAATACATGCTAACCTGCAGCACCAGCCCCTCCCCCAATATAAAGAGTTCAGTAGCAAAGGCTTGTAAGTTTAACTAGAGAAATCGCTTTTATTGGAAGCATTTTTCATGTATAAATGTAAGGTAGCTATTAATGTATGTGTTGTGCGTGTGTGTGTTTATGTGCACGACTTAGTTGCAATTAAAAAAATAAAGACTGCAGTGGTTTGAATCATAATGATTTGCAACTAAAAATCCATTAGCCCTGTCTATGGATGATGCTAAATATACCAAATGTCAGGATGTGGCAGGCTGGAAGGGCAGCCTTAAAATAGTCTCTTTGAAAATAGCCCCTCCGGGTGGCTTTTCTCCACAGATCTATCTCCTTGACACACATTCCTGGGGAGGTAAATCTAAGAAGCAGGGTGCAGGGCAGATTCCATGGAGGGAGGAACAAACCTGATTGTTTCACAGTGTAAATAAAATGTCAGGGGTGCCAGGCCAGGGGTCCCCACACCCCATTTGGGGTTGCTCTCCAACCTCTCAGGCTTTGGATGCTGGTCTGGCCAACGCTGACACCCTCAATCCCTGGAACTATTTGAAATGGTTAGAGGTGGGGGCAGGACTTCTAGTTCCCATAGACACAGTTTTCTGGGGGGTCTAGCTCTTGCTGCCACTTTGCTGCCTGTGCAGCAGACCCTGAGTGCCAGGGTAATCACTCCACCTAGGAGCAACCCATATCCAAAGAGCTGTTGCATGAATACCCCGGCTCCCTCGCCCTCGGGCAGGACAGATCTAAGGTATGTATTTCACACTTATTCTTAGCATTGCTCAATGGGATTAAGTTCCAGGTACTCACAGAAGTAACCTGCTTTATTCCACATTCTTTACTGACTGCCTTCTCTTCCCTGTCTCACTTCACTACTCCACACCTGGTGTTTCCTGGGATCATCTCCCAAATAAACTATTTGTTCTCAATTCCTTATCTCAGGGTTGGCTTCCGAGGGAACCCAGTAAGACAAATGTATTACTTCCATTATGCTTATGCAGAGTCCTTATTTTTCCAGAATACAGATAAAAACCATAAGGGAGAGTGCCAGATATTTGCGTTTCTGATATGCTAGAATTATGTATCATGACCTCAAGGTAGAAGCTGGGAACTAAATCGATGGAGAGAAAAAAGATTGAGTGGATGCGGGAGAACAACAATGCAGGCCTCTAAATAGCACTTCTATGTTTTCTTTAGGTTACAAAGGGTCAGCTTGGAACTTCTGCATCTCAGGAACTCTAGTATGTCAAACTAGACCACCAGGAAGTTTTTTTGTTTTTATTTTTGTTTTGAGACAGAGTCTCACTCTTTTGTCCAGACTGGAGTGCAGTGGTATGATCTTGGCTCACTGCAACCTCCCCCTCCTGGGTTCGAGCGATTTCCTGCCTCAGCCTCCCGAGTAGCTGAGATTACAGGTGCCCGCCACCATGCCTGGCTAATTTTTGTATTTTTAGCAGAGACAGGGTTTCACCTTGTTGACCAGGCTGGTCTCGAACTCCTGACCTCAAGTGATCTGCCTGCCATGGCCTTCCAAAGTGCTGGGATTGCAGGCGTGAGCCATGGAGCCCAGCCTTCATGAAGTATTTTATATGATCTTTTGTGCAGAGTTGAGGAGAATGAAGACTGTGGGACTATGGATCAAGATGAAGATGCAGGCTTGGGAAGAACAGAGGCTGCCCAGCTCAGCCTCCCTGTAGTGCAGAGCCCTTGTGTCAGGGCCTGGGCTTTACCTCCTTGTTTAAATTCTGCCTCAAAACATGAGCCTATATGACTAGCAACCCTTTGCCACCCCGAACACATTCCTACTCTTCCTATTCAAAGTGCGATCTGTGATTCGGCAGATCTGAGAGGGTGGCATCAGTGTCACCTGGGAGCTTGTCAGAAATGCAGATTCTTAGCACAGTCTGCAGACCTACTACTCAGGATTTGCATCTCAATCGGTCCCCAGGTGCTTCACCTGCACACCTGGCGTTTAAAGTGGTTGCCTCTGAAAAGAGGATTAAAGTGGGGACTCAATAATTGAAGGACTGGGCTATTGCTTTTAATCAGGTGGGCATATGGCTTTGATAAAAATGTAAACACCACTATAGAGAAAGGAATAGATACTTTAGAATATGGTTGAAAGCTATAAAGTATAAAGATAGAACTAAAAATTTAAAAAGATATGATTTGTGTAAAGGCAGGGTGAGGGCATCATTCATGTAGAGGAGCCAAAATATATAAGTCAAGAAATAGAGGTATAAGCATGTTATTTAGAAAAATGTAGAAAACCGCCAGAAAAAAAATAGAAGCAGAATCATTTTAAAGCTATTGGCTCCAGGGAGCAGCTCTAGTGGAGAGGTGGTGGGCAGGAAAGAAAGCTTTTATTTTTTATTTTAGGCTTCCTGTACTGTTTGAATTTTTATTGGCATGTACATGCATTAATTCCCTTGTTATTTATAAAATTAAGTTTTAAAAAAGAAAGAAGAGAACTAGATTAAAGCCAAACAAGGTTACAAGGGCAAGAAAGGTTTTTGTTTTTGTTTTTAAGAATATAAGAGTTTGGACATATTTATAGGCAGAGGATAGTAAAAAAGGGTAGAAAAATGTTAAAGATAGAAGAAAAGAAATGGCAAATAGACATTGATTCTTTACTTGCATCTGTGCCTCTGCCTGACCTTGACTGGAACCTACATTTTCGGAATCCTAGAACATCACTACATAATTTCTCTGTTAAAATATATTATTATATTTTTAAATTACAAAAGCTACTCCCGTTCTGCTCCCCTCCTCTGAGGTAAGCTAGGTTATCAGCTGAGTGTGTTCTATTTCTCTATGAGTTAGCTAATGCCACAGAACAAAGCTTCACTGGCACACAGCAAGGGGTATTGATTGCTTACATGTCTAGTGTGGTCTGTACTCATTTTGACCGGGTTTGCCCACAAATCTGAGGGTCACATGACTAATCTAGGGTGACAATCTAGGGTAGACTTAGCTGGGACAGCTGGGGAGACTGGACTCTCCTCCATCTCTCTCCCCCTCCAGCAGGCTAGGCTGGCATGTTCTCAGAGTAACAGCAAAGGCACAACAGCAAGCAAACCCCATTGCATCAGTGTCTTTCAAGCCTCTACTTGCATCAGCCTCACCAAATCGAATCTCTCATCCTATTGATTCAAAGCAAATTGCTTAGCTAAGCCCAGAGTCCGAAGGAGAGGGCAAAAGAAAGGTACATAGCAGAGATGAATACAGGAAGGAGTGAAGAATTGGGGCCATCACTGCAATCAGTGACACTTCTAGATCAGGGGTTGGCAAGTTACGGATCACAGGCAGAATCTGGCCCATCGCCTGATTTTGAAAATCAAGTTTTATTGGAACGCAGCCATGTTCATTCATTTATTTGTTGCCTGTGGGTGCTTTTACACTATAATGTCAGAGTTAAGTAGTTGCAACAGAAATGATATGGCCTGCAGGGCCTTAGAAGTTTACTATCTTGTCCTTTACAGAAAAATGCGCTTTTTGTTCTAGATCTTTTCCCAAGCCTTTATATACATGTATATTTATACATATATCTTGCTAACTGTTGGCTTTTTAAATTTTTACATAAAGAATAATATGTCTTACATTTTATTCTATAATTTCATTTTCTACTTTAAAATATACCTTGGAGATCTTTCTGTCTCAGTACAAATGGATCTAACTCATTCTTTTTTGTAACTTGATCCCAAGTACAAGCCCATGAAGGGGGGGGACCAAAACAGACCGAAATGAGACAACAACCCATTCATCATAAAAAGATGAATGGGCAGCTTCACACACACACACACGCGCACACACACACAAACACACACACAGATGAAATTTTAGACAGGCAAATTTCACGTGGTCATTTCTGTTTCTTTTTAAATACAGGTTTGTGGGGTGGTATTTTTTTTTTTTCCAGCTATAAAAAAGGCCCAAAAGTGCATGTGTGAGGGGGGAAAGGCAGAAATTAAGCAATAAAGTAGTTTTCCCTGGAAGGACATGAGTGGGAGAAAACAGGAGGCAGTGCTGGGAGAATGTACTTTGCTCACCACTAGGCTTCTTGTTATTCTTATTATTGGTCCACAAAAGTTATATTCACATTCTAGCTTTGATGCATCTTTCCTGGGATTATACAGGCTGAAAGACCTCTGTGAACTGTAGGGTAGACCAGGGGCTCAGCCCAGCACAGCACAACCCAGCCCTCGGGGCTCTGTGCTCTTCTAGGGGTGGATGGTTCTAGTAAGGAATGGATGCCCAGCAGCCCCTGGGTCCCTCAGCACCAGTGTACCGTCCCTCCCCTCTCTGGGATTGTGTAAGAAAACGGCCCCTATTTTTAGGACAGGAAGAGTAGAGGGAGGGCCTGCAGCAAGATTCCATGACTGGCTCCCCTTGTCTGGGAAGGAGAATTAAGCTGAGTGACAACAGGCTGCTTCTTGCTACTCCTCCCCACAACTCACCACTCTCCCAAACTCAGGTCCTCTAAGGGGATGTGTCCCTGACCTTTGGTCCCCAAATCCACATTGTGCTTTGAGATCAAGAGGAAACAGAATGCACCCGTGCCACTCAAGACTCCCAAGAGATTCTCTGCCTCACCCAGTCCCTAAATCACCCAATATAAGATATTCCACTTGCCTCCACCTAGGCTGGGGCCAGAAGGGAAAAGGGATGGGCCAGGCAGGGCCTCCTCACCCACAGTCTTTTCCTCTACCTCTGATTTGGGGCAAATATCCCCAAATCAATTAACAAGCAGTTGACAAAAACACCCATGATGACTGATAGTTGAACAGGCCAACACCTTCAAGTCCTGCCCCTCACATGTGGGTACAAGTGTGCAAAGGGACAAGAGGCCAATGGTGGGGCCTGGTTGGGCTCAGGGTGAAGATGGATGGGGACTCCCAGGGGGTGGCAAGAAATCAAGTGAGGCCAGGGTTGTCACAGCCACCCATGAGCAGAGAGCAGGAACTGGATATAGTACCATCTTTCCCTCCCCATCCTAGAGGCTGTGCTTCCAGTTTTGCAGCCCTGGGACCTTCTTTCTTGCTTCAAGGGAGCTTTATGTAAGTGAGGGGGAGGTCTAGGGGAAGATCCCCCAGAGTGAGACACCCACAGTGTGGGTGACACAGGGTCCTTCTGGCACCCTATTCTGCAGCCCCAGACACAGAGATGGGGAAAAATATGCCTGGAGTGACAGAGCTTTCCCCCAGCCCTTAGCCCCAGCAGGCTGCAGACCCAGCAGCAGCCCCCACCAACTCCACACCAGTCTCTTACCTTCCACCCTGCACACTGCAAAGGGCAGATTGGTGGGCTTCCTCCACTCAGAGATGGGGGAAGGAGGAACTTCATTCCAAAGAAAACCTAAGGAACTTCTCTCCCCCAGGAGCCCTCCCCTCTCACTGTGGGTTCTGAGGAAACTCTCAGGGGAAGAGTTTAAAACATATGATTTAAAAATATCATTTCAAGTTGTTTGTTGCTGGTGCACAAAAACATAACTCATTTTGGTATATTAACTTTGTATCCTGTAGCCTTACTAAATTCACTTCTTAGTTCAATAGCTACTTTATAGATTCCATAAATTTTCTACCTAAAAATCATGTTATGTGTAAATATAAACATTTTTACTTCTTTCTTTGCAATATTTACACTTTTATTTATTTATTTTTTTTTTTGCTTTATGGCAATGGCTAGCATCACCAGTACAAGACTGAATAGAAGTGATGAAGGTAGGCAGCCTTGCCTTATTCCCAATCTTAGAAGGAAAAGGTTCAAAATGTTATCATTAAGCAGGATGTTAGCTATTAGTTGTTAATAGATTCATCTTACCAGATTGAGAAATATCTTTATATTCCTAGGTTGCTGTGAGTTGTTATTATTAATAGATGTTGGCTGGGCGTGGTGGCTCATGCCTGTAATCCCAGCACTTTGGGAGGCCAAGGCAGGCAGATCACCAGGTCAGGAGATTGAGACCATCCTGGCTAACCTGGTGAAACCCTGTCTCTACTAAAAATACAAAAAATTAGCCAGGCGTGGTGGTGGGCACCTGTAGTCCCAGTTGCTCTGGAGGCTGAGGCAAAAGAATGGCATGAACCCGGGAGGCGGAGCTCGCAGTGAGCCGAGATTGTGCCACTGCACTCCAGCCTGAGCGACAGAGCGAGACTCCATCTCAAAAAGAAAAATAGAAGTTAACTATTTTCAAATGCTTTATCTGTATCTACTCAGATGATTATATGGGCTTTCTCATTTATTTCCTTAATGTGGTAAATTATATTGATTGATATTTTTAAAATGTTAAACCAACCTTGCATTCCTCAGATAAACAATACGTGGTCATGATATATTATTATTTTAATACAATGTTGGACCTAATTTGCTAATATTTTATTTAGGATATTTCTATCTATATTTATGAGGGATATTGATCTATAATTTTTTGTAATGTCTATGTCAGATTTTGGTATTAGGGTTGTAATAGCCTCATAAAATAAGTTGGACGGTATCACCTCCTTCCTTATTTTGTGAAAGAGTTTGTATAAAATTGGTATTATTTCTTACATGTTTAATAGAATTTACCAACAAAACCAGCTGAGCACACAATTTTATGTGTCAGAGTTTTTTTATGATAAATTTAATTTCTCCATAGTTACAGGACTATTCAGATTGTCTGTTTCATTTCGTGTTTATTTTGGTAACTTGTATTTGTCAAATAATTTGAAGGAATTTATCTGTTTCATTTATCAAATATGTTGGCATAAAATTATTTATAATATTCTTTTGTTATACTTTCAATGTCTATAGGATCTGTAGCAATAGCCTTTCTTTCATTCCTGATATTGGAAATTTGTGTTTCTCTCTTTCTCTTTCATAGTTATAGATCTCTCTAGCTGGTTGATCTTTGTAAATAATAAACTTTTGGCCTAGTTAATTTATGCTATTCTTTGTCAATTTCTACTTCATTGATTTCTGCTCTTTTAAATTTTAAAACGTACTACTTAATAGATTTCAGGAAGAAAAAGCTACCAGTATTCACTACCAACAATATGTACAAGAGTACACAATTCTACCTTACCCTCTTCAATTGATGATATTTATCAACATGTAACACTTAAAAATGATTGAATGGTTTAAGACTGATATCTTATGGTTTTAATTTTCATTTTTCTAATTTCTGTTGAGATTAAGCATTATGTCACATGTTTACTGGCCATGTCTTTTCTGTAGACTATCTATTCACATTATTTTTCATTTTTAGTTGGGCTGTGTTGAGGGGGGCTGGAGTGTTAATTAGATATTCTCAATATCAATTATTTGTTATATATGTTGCAAGTTGTTTCAGGTCAATAGCATGTGATTTAGTTTTCTTTCTCACCTCCCTTTATCATGCTGTAGTTTTTTAAGGTAGATTTTTAAAAATATTTTGTATTTTGTGTCTTGCTTAAATTACTCTTGCATAATTAACTCTTAAAGCTATAAACATTCTAATTCATAGCTCCTTACTTGTCTAACAATTGCTCCTTAATTACCTAGAATATTTTGTTTATGAACAAAACTTTATTTCTCTCCAAATGGATAGCAAATTATCTTAACCATGTTTACTAAGTAGTCCATACCTTTGTCACTGAATTAAACGTATCATCTTTTTCTTATACAAAATTCTAATTCATACGAATTTGTATCTGAAACTCCCTTTTCTGATTTGATTACTTTGTTTATTCCTGGGCTAATACCACACTTTTAATTACAAAAGCTTTACAGTATGTTTTGGCATTTGGGATGCTTCATTGTTTTTCTTCTTCAAAGATATGTCCTGACTCTTCTTACTTATTTTCCATTCCAGATTAATTTTCAAATCGTTTGTCAATTTCCAAGGCAAATCCTGTTGGGGTTTTGTTTGAATTTATATGAAGCTTATAGACTAATTCATTGAAAATAAACATCTCTATTACACTAGATCTTCCTATCCAATAACATAGTATGTCACTTTATTAATTCACATCTTTTAAATATTTCAGTGAAGTTTTATAAACTACATATAGATTTTATACAACTTTTGTTGGATTTATTTCAAATAATTTTATTGTTTATGTTGTTATTGTAACTGAGATTTTTCAAACTTTCACTCTTTATTATTGCTGGTGTAAAGGAATGCTACTGATATTTTTGCTGTTATTCTATGTGGCAAATTTGCTGGACGCTCTTATCAACTTGAATAAATTTGAAAGCAGACAGTGTAAGCAAAATAACTGAAAAAATAACTTCCAATACCCATAAATATAACCTTAACAGAAAGTAGTTTCTTGAGATGGAATCTACTCCTGCTGAAGATGCTGTGAATATTGTTGAAATGACAACAAAGGATTTAGAATATTACATAAAATTAGCTGATAAAGCAGCAGCAGGGTTTGAGAGGACTGACTCCAAGTTTGAAAGAAATTCTACAGTATCACATGCTACAGAGAAATCTTTTGTGAGAGGAAGAGTGAATTGATGTGGCAAACTTCACTGTTGTCTTATTTTAAGAAATTGCCACAGCCACCTCACCCTTCAGCAACCACCATGATCAGTCAGCAGCCATCAACACTGAGGCAAGACCTTCCACCAGCAAAAAGATGATGACTCACTGAAGGCTCAGATGGCTGTTAGCATTTTTTTTTGTTTAGCAATAAAGTGTTTTTAAATTAAGGTATGCACATTGTCTTTTAGACATAATACTATTGCACACTTAATAATCTACATATAATGTAAACATAACTTTCATATGCAGTGGGAAACCAAAAAATTTGTGTGACCCATTTTATTGCAATATTTGCTTTATTGCAGTGGTCTGGAACAAACCCACAATATCTCCAATGTATGCCTGTATTAGTTTTTCTCTGCTGTGTAACAAATTATCACAAACTTAGTGGTTTAAAACCACACAAATGTAACATCATCTCACAATTTCTGTGGGTTAGGAGTCCAAGCATTGTTCTGCTGGTTCCTTTGCTCAAGGTATACAATCAAGATGCAGGCCAGGGCTGCAGTCCCTCTGGAGCTTGGTGTCCTCTTCCAGTATCATTCAGCTCGTTGGCAGAACTCAGTTCCTTGCAGCAGCAGAACTCATAGTGGCTTCTGTCTTTGAGGTCAGAAGGAAAGCGTCTGCTTCAGCTTGAGTCAAGGAGACCTCTGCCTCTGACCTCTAGACCTAGATATGATTAGTTCAAGTTCACCCAAGAGAATCCCCTTTTTGATAAACTCAGAGTCAACTGATTAGGGACCTTAATTACATCTTTGCTATACAGTGGAACCTATAGGATTGTGGGAGTTTTATTCCATCATGTTTATAAGTCCTACTCACACTCAAGGGGAGAGAATTATAGGGTGTATTATACCAGGGGGTGGAAATAATATTTGTTGTCCCTATTTTGTCTCCTCATGTCCTCATTCTGGCTCCCTCTCCTGCCCCTTCCAAAGTTTCTCTGCCAAAGGTCACTTGAACTCCTAATAACCACACATTAGCATTCCTTCAACCAGGAGGGAAATACAGCTTTTGTCCCTATTCCTTCAAGGGTAAGTTTGTTTTTTGTTTGTTTTTATTTTGAATTTCACTCTTTTTCTGCTCCCCCCACACCCCCCCTTTCTTTTAGACAGAGTCTCATTTTGTCACCCAGACTGGAGTACAGTGGTGTGATCTCAGCTCACTACAACCTCCACCTCCCTGGTTCAAACGATTCTTGTCTCAGACTCCCAAGTAGCTGGGATTACAGGTGTGCATCACCTCACCCAGCTAATTTTTGTATTTTTAGTAGAGAACGGGTTTCACCATGTTGACCAGGCTGGTCTCAAACTCCTGGGCTCAAGTGATCTGCCTGCCTCAGCCTCCTAAGGTGCTGGGATTACAGTCGTGAGCTACAGTGCGCCCGGCCTGCCCCACCTTTTTCTGTAAGTTTTGGATTGTTAATCTTATTCTAACTCTTTATTATCACCTTTCCCAAGTCATTTTGTTTTAGGTATATCTATTATAAACAATACATATCTAGTTTTGATTTTTTTAAGCCAATTAATTTTGAAATGGGTGACTTTCAGGTGAATTTAAGCCATTCACAATTGTTTTGATTACTGATACGTTTGGAGTTCATCTTGTTTTCTCTTTACCATACATTTTTATTCTTTCTGTTTTCCTATTCTTTTATTGACTTGATTGCATTTTCTTTGATCCATCTTTTCTCCTGTAATAATCTGGAAGAAAAAAAACCCTGTTTTTCTAGTGAGCGTTCTTAAATCATAATACACAATTAAATTTGTATTTGTCTACTAATTGTTAGAAAGATTCACTGTCTATATCCTCACTCTAAGAAGACAATAATGTTGCCATGGTTTCACTTTCTGACTCTCATTCTCATCCTCTGGTTTACCTCCTCTATTGATACCACCCAGGAGACTAGCACTAGCTAATTTATTTTATTTTATTTTATTTTTGAGATGGAGTCTTGCTGTGTCACCCAGGCTGGAGAGCAGTGGCACGATCCTGGCTGACTGCAATCTCTGCCTTCTGGGTTCAAGTTACTCTCCTGCCTCAGCCTCCCGAGTAGCTGGGATTACAGGCACCCACCACGACGCCCGGCATTTTTAGTAGAGACGGGTTTTCATCATGTTGGCCAGGCTGGTCTCCAACTCCTGACATCAGAAAATCCATCTGCCTCAGCCTCCCAAAGTGTTGGGATTACAGGTGTGAGTCACCGTGCCCAGCCGCCCCAGATAATTATTAGTGTCTTTCTCTCCCTGGCTTTTTTTTTCAACCAGTTGTTATTTACACCCAGCAATAAATTTTACTAGGGAATTTTAGTCACCACTGCTTTTTGGATCCTATTTCTTTTTCTTTGATTTTTTTTTTCTTCATGTAAGAAAACAGCTTTCAGGACTTTTTTTCACAGAGCACCTGAGGCTGGTAAACTGCATCTCCAAAAATGTCATCATTTCAATCACACACTTACTTGAGAGTTTGGCAATCTATGTTTAGAACCTTCCAAACCACACCACCTCACCCTGCGGACTAAAATTCTGTGAGTTTAATTGATGTTACTCTTCACAGTGTGTTTCCTGAAAAGTGCTCCCATTCTCACATCAGTGTTGATCCCTTCAAAGGCTCTCAGAAAACACTTTTCATTTGAGTAGGAAATGGATTTTGAACATATGCAAAGAATGCTGACATCCTCCCACCCTTACTACCGCTACTTCCACCTGCACATCTTCAGGGCTGAAAAGGAAAAGGAGGAGCCATTTTTCAGTCTAAATGGGCTCCCATTTTTACAGCCACATAACTCTACGTGCTTAAGGCCAAGTTTTCACATCAAGCAAATTAGGGGTAATTTTTTGCTTTATAAAAGTTATTCTTTGTTGTGCAAAAGGATTCAATGCAATTTTCTTTTTAATAAGCAAGTTCTCTAGTACATTTCAAATACGATTCCATTTCCAACAATTCATCTGACTTTTTTTAAAAAAAAGGAATACATCATTGTATAAAACCTGTAAAACAGGTATGCCTAAAATTTCCTCTTTATAGGTTTTTATGTCTTTGAAGCTCAAGGATGAAATCCTATAAATTCTTACAAGATATTAAAGGACCTGCTTATGGTTTCTGGACAGGGAATCTCCCACTGAGTTGTTCAGATGAAAGAAAGCAAAATAGAGGAAAATCAGAAGCTACGCTGAGACTTTATAATCTATATTCATTCTCTATTTTTGATAATGTCATTTTTGGGGACAGATATTGTCGTCATTACAGTTTTGCAAAACAATAGCTATAACAGATAATTTAACTTGAACTTCTCGAGCCATCTTCCTTCCTGAAGGTTTTCAGGTGAGAAATCCTTTTGTGCCCACTTAACAACCCAGGAAATCAAGGTCTCAAAGACTGAGGAGCCGCCCAGGGTGACAGATTTATCTAAGTGACCACTGTGGAACACATAGCCAAGGGCCTGACATCTATTTGGTGCTCAATAAATAATTGTTAACCAAAGAAGCTGAGTCTTTTTTCCAGCCAGTTCTGTAGACTTTTCACTTTGTTATGCTGCCTCCCAGCTCATCAGGAAGTACTCATTAGCACAAACTACTAGTGAGGGACTAACTGCATGGCAGTTCGGAAGGTTGGCCTCCTGTTGATGTTATTTGTGCATAAAAATGCAACCCACACACACAACTTCTCAATGTGCTCAGGCTGGTCAGTTAAGTTAAATGTCTTTCCCGGGAGTGGTATGGGGGTGACTTTTCACATATGACCAGACAGTGCTGGCTTCATGACAGCATGCAACCTGTTTTGTTGTGCTCAGAGGGGCTTTGTGCTTGGTTTGATGCTCTGCTTTCTCTGCTTTAAAATTCTTAATACGTTTTAAACAAAGGGCTCTGCCTTTTGGTTTTGCCCTGGACCCCATACATGATGTAGCCAACCCTGTGGACAGAGACCGATCTTGGAAAAAAGAAGTTAAGCCATTTTATATGAGTGATACTTACGTGGGTAAGATTTTCAAATGTCATATGAAGAAAACTTTTATTGCAAAATACGGAATATTCTCTGTAGTAAGAGAAGAGGGTGAATATTTGTCACAGGGCAACAC
Source organism: Pan troglodytes (assembly GCF_028858775.2). Taxonomy (NCBI): domain Eukaryota; kingdom Metazoa; phylum Chordata; class Mammalia; order Primates; family Hominidae; genus Pan; species Pan troglodytes. Next base: position 47,976,266 of record NC_086015.1, read on the forward strand.
TCCAGAACCTTTTATTGTCCCACTTTGAATGTGAAAGATCCTTTGGAATTCTCTAGTCCACCTGCTCTGATTACGGACAGCAGACCTCCCGAAGTGGCCCAAGAAGTCCATGCCCATGCAACTGGCTAGGGGTGAATCCCAGGGCTCCTGTGTTCTCATGCTGCCCATATTGCATCACGGTCTCAGTATCAGAAAGCAGTAGGTCAAAGAATACAGTTTCTGTCCTTTTGATGGGGTAGGCATAGAGATTTTAAAAAATGATTTTAATAATTGTACTTTATCTTTGCAATAGTACAGCAATATTAGTGAAAGCTAAAACTATCCAAACAGCCAAAGAAATTTGGAGAAAAAAAAAGAAGTCAGTTTTCACTTGGCCCACATATTTGTGTTTGAGAAGGCAAGTCAATGAGACTGGCAAGGCCCACACAACCTTGCTAAGGGCAGATCCCAGGGCTCCTGGGTCTTAATGCTGCCCATATTGTATCATGGTCTCAGTAACAGAAAGCAGTAGGTCAAAGCATATATCAGAATTTCATTGCTTTTTAAGACTGAATAATATTCAATTTATGTACATACTACATTTTGTTTATGCACTTTTCTGTTGATGGACATTTGAGTTGTGAATAATGCTGCTATGAACACCCATGTACAGGTATGTGATTGTTTGAGTCCTTGCTTTCAATTCTTTTGAATATATGCTTAAAGGTGGAATTGCTGCTATTCACTGAGGGCAATATTGTCTTCAGTGACCACAAGTGGCCAGATGAAGAGACGACACTTCCTGAGCAAAGCGTTGATATTCCTTGGCTATTTTTGTTCCTATCATCATATGGTGGCAAAAAAATATATACCTTCTAATTGATGCAGCAGGAAACCTGGGTGAAATAGATTCAAGTTGCCCAAAGTAAACAAAACAAAATTGGGATCGGGTAGGGATGAGGAAGGAACTCTTGACAGTGAGCCATCATAAGCTGCATGGAAACAAACACTTTAGTCATACAGGATAAATACTTCTAAAAAATCAAACCATAAGCTTTTTTTTGCATAAATTTTATTGTGATAAAATGTACATAACTTTTTTTTTTTTTTTTTTTTTTACCATTTTAACCATTGTTAAGTTTACAGTTCAGTGGCATCACAACATTCACAGTGTTGTACAGCTATCACCACTAACCGTTTCTGGAACTATTTTTTATCATCCCAAACTGAAACTCTGTACACATTAAAAAATAACCTCCATACCCTCCTCTCTCCAGTTAGTGGGCATTTGTCTATTCTAGGTATTTTATATATGTGGAATCATACAATATTTGTCCTTTTGTGTCTGGCTTAATTCACTTAGCATAATGTTTTTAAGGTTCATCCACGTTGTAGCATATGTTAGAATTTCATTGCTTTTAAAAAACTGAATAATGTTCAATTTATATACATACTACATTTTGTTTATCCATTCTTCTGTTGATGGACATTTGAGTTGTGAATAATCCTGCTATGAACACAGAAATACAAGTATCTAATTGTTTGAGTCCTTGCTTTCAATTATTTTGAGCATATGCCTAGACGTGGAATTGCTGCATCATCTGGTAGTTCTCTGTTTAATTTTTTTGAGGAACCACCACAGAGTATTGTTTTCCACGGCAGCTGCACCATTTTACATTTCCACCAGCGATGCACAAGGGTTCCAGTTTCTCTACATCCTTGCCACCTCTTAGTATTTTTCTGTTTTTGGTTGTTATTGTTTTTTTTGATAATAGCCATTTTAATGGGTGTGAAGTAGTATCTCATGGTGATTTTGATTTGTATTTCCCTAATGACTAGTGCTGTTGAGCACCTTTTTGTTTGTTTATTGGCCACGTGTATAACTTCTTTAGTAAAATGTCTATCCAAGTCCTTTGCCTATTTTTTAATTGTACATTTATGGAGTACGAAGTGTTGTTATGATATAGGTATACAATATGGAATGATTAAATCAAGCAAATTAACATGTCTATCACCTTAAATACTTAATTTTTTGTGGTGTGAACATTTGAAATTTACTGTTAGCAACTTTGAAATATACATCATTATTAACTATAGTCACCATGTTATGCAATGGATCTCAAACAACTTATTCCCCCTGTCTAACTGAAACTTTGTAACCCTTTGACCAACATCTCCCAATTCCCCTCACCCTTCACCCTCTGGTAACCTCCATTCTACTCTCTGCTTCTATGAGTCTGATTAATTTAGATTCCACATATAAGTGAGAAAATGTGGTTTTGTCCTTCTGTGCCTGGCTTACTTCACTTAGCATAATGCCTTTCAGGTTCATCCATGTTGTCATAAAAGACAGAATTTTCTTTTCTTTAAAGGGTGAATATTATTCCATTGTGAATATACATCACATTTTCTTTATCCGTTCATCGATTGATAGATACTTAGATTTATTCCATATCTTAGCTATTGTGAATATTGTGGCTGAAATGAACATGAGAGTGCAGATATCTCTTTGACATACTAATTTCAAATCTTTTGGATACATACCCAGAAGTGGGACTGCTGAATCATATGGTAATTCTATTTTTAGATTTTCAAGAAAACTCCATACAGTTTTTCATAACAGCTGTACTAATTTACATTCCCACCAACAGTGTACAAGGGTACCTTTTCTCCACCTTCTCAACACTTATCTTCAGTTTTTTTTATAATAACTGTTCTGACAGGTTTGCGATGATATCTCGTTGTGGTTTTAATTTGCATTTTCCTAATGACTGGTGATATTAAACATTTTTTCATATATATGATGACCATTTGTATATCTTCTTTTGAGAAATGTCTATTCAGATCCTTTGCCTATTTTTAAAATCAAGTTATTTGTTTTCTTGCTGTTGAGTTCCTGATTTATTTTGAATATTAACCTCTTAATAGACATATGGCTTGCAAATATTTTCTCCCAATCCATAGGTGTCTCCTCATACTGTTGTTTCTGTTGCTATGCAGAAGCTTTTTGGTTTGATGTAATCCTATTTGTTTATTTTTGCTTGTGTTGCCTGTTCTATGTCAAACCTAAAAAATCATTGCCCAGACTAATGTTGTGTAGCTTTCCCACTATGTACTCTTGTAGTAATTTTATAGTTTCAGGTCTTAAGTTTTTAATCAATTTTGAGTTAACTTGTGTCTATGGTATGAGATAGGAGTCCTGCTTTATTCTTTTGCATGTGGATATACAGTTTCCTCAACACCATTATTGAAGAGACGTCCTTGTCCCATTGTGTATTCTTGGCACCTTTGTTGAAAACCAATTGACCATATTGACTATAGTCACTCTGTTGTGCTATCACATAGTAGTCTTATTGGTTCTTTCTATTTGTTTGTACCCATTAACCATACCCACCTCCCCTCCAGTGCCCCCACTACCGTTACCAGCCTCTGGTAACCATCCTTCTACTCTCTATGTCCATGAGTTCAACTGTTTTGATTTTTAGATCCCACAAACAAGTAAGAACATGTGATGTTTGTCTTTCTCTGCCTGGTTTATTTCACTTAATATAATGATCTCTAGTTCCATCCATGCTGTTGCAAATGACTGGATCTCACTCTTTTTATGGCTGAATAGTACTCCATTGTTTATATGTACCACATTTTCTTTATCCATTCATCTGTTGATGAACACTTAGGTTGCTTCCAAACCTTAGCTGTTGTAAACAGTGCTGCAACAAACATAGGAGGGTAGATATCTCTTAGATATACTGATTTCCTTTGTTTTGGGTATATACTCAGCAGTGGGGTTCTGTGATCATATGGTAGCTCTACCATACATGCATGAGTTCATTTCTGACTTTCTATTTTATTCCATTGGTCAGTGTGTCTACTTTTATGCCAGTATCTTTTTATTTTAATTACTATAGCTTTGTAATACAGTTTGAAACCAGGAAGTACGATGCCTCCGGTTTCATTCTTTTTGTTCAAGATTGTTTTGGCTATTCGGGGATTTTTTTTGTATGGTTCTATATTAATTTTAGGATTTTTTTCCTATTCTTGTGAAAAAATGACATTGGAATTTTGATACAGATTGCCTTGAATCTGTAGATTGCTTTGGGTAGTATGGACATTTTAACAATATTAATTCTCCCAATCCATGAACATGGAATTTATTTCCATTTATTTGTGTCTTATTCCATTTATTTCATCAGAGTTTAATAGTTTTCAGTGTATAGATCTTTCACCTTCTTGGTTAGAATTCTTCCTAAGTAATTTTTGCAGCTATTATAAATGAAGTATTTTCTTAATTTCTTTTTCAGATAATTCATTGTTAATATATAGAAGCACTACTGATTTTGTGTATTGATTTTGTATCCTGTGACTATTCATTTATTAGTTCTAACAGTTGTTTAGTTGAGTCTTTAGAGGTTTCTATATATGAGATAATGTTGTCAGTAAACAGAGACAGTTTGACTTCATCCTTTCCTATTTGGATGCCTTTTATTTCTTTTTTTTTCCTTTTTTTTAATTTTTATTTTTATTTTAAGTTCCAGGATACATGTGCAGGATGTCCAGGTTTGTTACAATTGTAAATATGTGCCATAGTGGTTTGTTGCACCTATCAACCCATCACCTAGGTATTAAGCCCAGCATACATTAGCTGTTTTTCCTGATGCTCTCACACTTCCCACTCCACCCTCTGACAGGCCCCAGTGTGTGTTGTTCCCCTCCCTGTGTCAATGTGTTCTCATTGTTCAACTCCCACTTACAAGTGAGAACATGCTGTGTTTGGTTTTCTGTTCCTGTGTTAGTTTGCTGAGGATAATGACTTCCAGTTCCATCCATGTCCCTGCAAAGGACATGATGTCATTCCTTTTTATGGCTGCATAGTATTCCATGGTGTATCTGTACCACATTTTCTTTATCCAGTCTATCACTGATGGGCATTTGGGTTAATTCCATGTCTTTGCTATTGTGAATAGTACTGCAATGAACATACACATGCATGTATCTTTGTAATAGAATGATTTATATTCCTGTGGGTATATACCCAGTAATGAGATTGCTGGGTCAAAGAGTACTTCTGGTTCTAGATCTTTGAGGAATTGCCACACCATCTTCCACAATGGTTGAACTAATTTACATTCTCACCAACAGTGTAAAAGTGTTCCTTTTTCTCCACAACCTTGCCAGCATCTGTTGTTTCTTGACTTTTTAATAATTACCATTCTGACTGGCACTAGAGGGTATCCCATTGTGGTTTTCATTTGCATTTTTCTAAAGATCAGTGATGTTGAGATTTTTTTCATATGTTTGTTGGCTGCATGAATGTCTTCTTTTGAGAAGCGTCTATTCGTGTCCTTTGCCCATTTTTTGATGGAGTTTTTTTTTCTTATACATTTAAGTTCCTTGTAGATTCTGGATATTAGACCTTTGTCAGATGGATAGATTGCAAAAATTTTCCCCCACTCTGTAGGTTGCCTGTCTGCTCTGATGATAGTTTCTTTTGCTGTGCAGAAGCTCTTTAGTTTAATGAGATCCCATTTGTCAACTTTGGTTTTGCTGCAATTGCTTTTGGCAATTTTGTCATGAAATCTTTGCCTGTGCCTACGTCCTGAATGGTACTGCCTAGATTTTCTTCTAGGGTTTTTATAGTCTTGGGTTTTACATTTAAGTCTTTGATCCATCTTGAGTTATTTTTCATATAATGTGTAAGAAAGGGGTCCAGTCTCAATTTTCTGCATATTGAATACCTTTTCTTTCTCTTGCCTAATTGCTCTGCCTAGGACTTCCAGTACTATTTTGAATAGAAGTGCTGAGAGTGGGTGCTACAGTTTGGATATGGTTTGTCCCTGCCAAAACTCATGTTGAAATCTGGTCCCCAGTATTGCAGTATTGGGAGGTAGGGCCTAGTGGGAGGTGTTTGAGTCATGAGAATGAATCCCTCATGAATTGATTAATGCCCTCCTGTAGGGGTAAATGAATTCTCACTCTCTTGGGGATTGGCTAGTTTTCCATGACAGGAAGTTGTTAAAAAAGAGTCTGGATCTTGGTTTTTCTCTCTTGCTTTCTTCCTCGCCACGTGATATCTTTGCACGTCTGCTTGCCTTCCACTTTCTGTCATGAGTGGAAGCAGCATATGGCCCTCATCAGAAGCTGAGCAGATGCTGGCACAATGCTTCTTGTACTTCCCAGCCTGCAGAACCATGAGCTAAATAAACCTGTTTTCTTCATAAATTACCCAGCCTCAGGTATTTTGTTATAGCAATACAAAACAGACTAACCCAGTGGGAATGCTTGTGTTGTTCCTGATCTTAAAGGAAAAGCTCAACTTTTTATCATTGAGTATAATGTTAGCTGTAGGCTTGTCATATATGGACTTTATTGTGTTAAGGCACATTCCTTTTATAATCTGTTGGGTTTTTATCATAAAAGGATGTTGAAATTTTTAAGTTGTTTTTCTATATCTAATAAGATGATCACATGATTATTGTCCTTCATTCTGTTAATGTGATGTATTGCCTTTATTGATTTCCATATGTCAAATCATCCTTGCATCCCAGGGAAATCTTCCACTTGATCATGGTGAATGATCCTTTCATTGAGCTGTTGAATTCAGTTTGTTTGTTTGTTTTGTTCTGGATTTTTGTTGTTGTTGTTGTTTTTGAGTTGGAGTCTCTGTCTCCAGGCTGGAGTCTCTGTCTCCAGGCTGGAGTGCAGTGGCGTGATCTCAGCTCACTGCAACCTCCGACTCCCTCATTCAAGTGATTCTCCTGCCTCAGCCTCCTGAGTAGCTGGGATTACAGGCACGTGCCACCACCCCCAGCTATATTTTGTATTTTTAGTAGAGATGGGGTTTTGCCATGTTGGCCAGGATGGTCTCGATCTCCTGACCTTGTGATCCTCCCACTTCAGCCTCCCAAAGTGCTGGGATTATAGGCGTGAGCCACTGTGCCTGGCCGCTAGTATTTTTTTAATGATGTTTGTATCTATGTTCATCAGGGATAGTGGCCTATAATTTTCTTTTCTTGCAATGCCTTTGTCCTGCTTTGCAATTAGAATCATGCTGACCTCATAAAATGAGTTTGGAGAGTTTGGAAGTACTCCCTATCCTTCAATCTTTTGGGAAGAGTTTGAGAAGGATTGGCATTAGTTCTTCTTTAAATATTTGTTAGAATTCATCTGTAAAGCCATCAGGTCCAGGGCCTTTCTTTGATGGAAGATGTTTTATTAATGATTAAATCTCCCTACTTGTATTGGTCTGTTCAGATTTTAAATTTCTTCATAATTCAGTCTTGGTATCAGTTATAATGTCTCCTCTTTCCTTTCTGATTTTGGGTCTTCTCTCTCTTTCTTTAAGTTGGTCAAATAAAGGGTTTGTTGACTTTTTAAAAATCTTTTCAAAAAATCAGTTCTCAGTTTTGTTGATTTTTTTCTGTTGTTTTTCTAGACTATTTTATTTATTTCTGCTCTGATCTTTATTATTTACTTACTTCAGCTAACTTTGGGCATAGTTTTTTATTTTTTCTGTAGTTCCTTAAGGTGTAATATTAGGTCATTTATTTTAGATCTTTCCTCTTTTCTGATATAGGTGTGTATTGCTATGAATTTCCCTCTTGGGATTGATTTGCTGCAACCCTTAAGTTTAGGTATATTGTGTTTTCATTTTTGTTTGTCTCAAGATTTTTTTGATTTCCCCTTTGATTTCTTTTATCACCTATTGGTTGCTGAAGAGCATGTGTTTATGTGAAAATTCACATATTTGTGAATTTTCCAAGATCTCTCCTATTATTGATTTCTAGTTTAATACCAATGTGATCAGAAAAGATATCTGATATGATTTCAATACTTTCAAATTTTCTCTGACTTGTTTTGTGGGTTAATATATGATCTATCCTGAAGAATGTTCCATGCCTGCTTGTGAAGAATGTGTATTCTGTTGCTGTTGGATTGAATGTTCTATATATGTCTGCTAGATACATTGGGTTTTAAATGTAGTTCAAGTCCAATGTTTTCTTATAATTTTCTGTCTGTATTATCTGCTCATTATTGAAAGTGGGGTATTAAAGTTCTCTATTATTATTGCATTACAATCTATCTCTCCCTTCAGATCCTTTAAGATTTGCTGTATGTCTTCAGATGTTGGATGCATATACACACAATTGTTATATCGTCTTGATGAATTGACCCTTTTAGCATTATATAATGCCATTTTTGTCTCTTTTTGAAGTTTTTGACTTAACATCTATTTTGAATAATAAAAGTATAGCTACTCCTGCTGTCTTTTCATCTGCATTTGTGTGGAACATCATTTTCCATCCCTTCACTTTCAGTCTGTGGGTGTCCTTAAAAGTGCAGGGAGTCTCTCGTAGGCAGCATATAGTTGAGTCTTATTTGTTTATTCATTAAGTCATGAATTCAGTCTTTTGATGGGAGACTTTAATCCTTTTGCATTCAAAGTAATTATTCATAGGTAAGGATGTACCACTACCATTTTGCAATTTTTTTTCTGGTTGCTTTGTAGATACTTTCATTCTTCCTTTCTTGCAGTGGTTTGATTGCTTCTGTGGTGGTATGCTTTGAATCCTTTTTATGTTTTGTGCATGTACTACAGATTTTTACTTTGGTTTCCATGGAGCTTTTAAAAAAAAAAAATCTTTAACAGGCAATTTTTCAAGCTGATAGCAATTTAATGTTGATTTCAACAACTCTACACTTTAATTCACCCACCCATTTTGTGTTTTTCTGTTTGTTTTTTACTTTTATTTTAGGTTCAGGGGTACATGCATAGGTTTGTTATATAGGTAAACATGTATCATGGGGGTTTGATATACAGATTATTTCATCACCCAGTTACTAAACCAGTATCCAATAGTTATTTTTTCTGCTCCTTTCCCTCCTCTCACCTTCCACCCTTTTCCACTAGTAAGCCCCAGCATCTGTTGTTTCCCTCTTTGTGTCCATGTGTTCTCATCATTTAGCTCCCACTTATAATTGAGAACACGCAGTATTTGGTTTTCTATTCCTCATTTTATGTTTCTGATGTCAAAATTTACATCATTTTATAATTTGTGTCCCTTAAACATTTATTTTAGCTATAGTTGTTTTTAATGGTTTTGTCTTAAAAGACAAAACCTTCATACTGAAAATAAAATTGCTCTATACACCATCATTGCAATATTAGAGTATTCTGAATATGGCTGAATATTACAGTATTCTGAATATGACTCTGTACTACTTATGTCATTGAGTTTTGTGGTTTCATATGCTTTATATTATTAATTAGCAGCCTTTCCTATCAGATTAAAAAACTCCCTTCAGCAATTCCTATAAGACAGGTCTGCTGATGATAAACTCTCATAGCCTTTGTTTGTCTGGGGAAGTTTTTATTTCTCCCTCATTTTTGAAGGACAGATTTGCTAGGCACAGTATTATTGGTTGACAGGTTGTTCTGTTTTCCCTTCAACACTTTGTATGTATCATCCCACTCTCTCCTACCCTGCAAGATTTCTGCTGAGAAGCCCATTGTATTGTTACTCACTTGTATGTAACAAGTTTTTAAAAATCTTTTGCTTCTCTTAGAATTTTTTCTTTGTCTTTGATTTTTGACAGTTTGTTTATTATGTGTCTTGATGAATTTTTCTTTAGCTGAATTTGATTGGTGACCTCTGCACTTCTGGTACCTGGAGGCTGTCATGTTTCCCCAGATTTGGGAAGTTTTCAGGCATTATTTCTTTAAATATGCTTTCTGGCCCTTTTCCTCTCTCATTTCATTCTTTATTCCTATTATGTAAATGTTATTTCTCTGGATGGTGTCTCAGAATTTCCATAGGCTTTCTTTATTCCCTTTCATTTTTTTCCTTTTTCTCCTTTGATGTATAATTTCAAATGTTCTCTCTCCAAGCTCACCAATTCTTTCTTCTGCTTGATTGAGTCTGCTGCTGAAACTCTCTACTTATTTCTTTGGTTCAGTCACTGTATTCTTCATCCCTAGGATTTCTATTTGTTTAATGTTTCTATTTCTTTGTCAAAGTTCTCAATTTGTTCACATATTGCTGTCAAATTTTCATGTAATTTCCTATCTATATATTCTTACAGTTTGCTGAACTTCCTTAAAAATGATTATTCTGAATTCTTTGCCAGTCATTTCATAGATCTTCATTAGTTCAGGGTCCATTATTGGAACTTTATTAATTTCTTTTGACAGTGGCATGATTCTCTGATTCTTTGTAATTCTGTGTCCTTGCACTGGTGTATGTGCGTTTGAGGAAACAGCCACCTCTTTTGGCCTTTATAGGTATTCTCTGGCAAGCATAGACTTTTGTTATTTAGTCTAGCCTGGAATTCTGGAAGGGCTAGCTGATAACAACCCAGGCAGGCAAAATTTATTGCCAAGTTCTCTAGTTGGCTGGGCTACTACGTTTGCTCTGAGGTGGAGTGGAGCTGGCTCTGCTGCCCAGCAAGGCCACTGCCTTGGCCCTGCAAGCAGGCAGAGTTGCTTGCTGAGCTCTGTGATGACTTCTGATTGGGCACAGTCACAGGGTGTATTTCCTGGCTGGGTGGTGCCACTGTTGGAGTTCCGTAGTTAGACAAGGGTATAGGCTGAGCTCAAAGATTAGGTGAAGTCACAGCTCCAGATAGATGGGTCCAGAGGCTATGCTCCATAGAAATGGATAGTGGCAGGTGTCTCCCCGCCTGGGAAGTACCTTGGGGTGAGGTTGAGCAGAGCTGCTGTTTGTACTAGCAGGTTAAACAGGACTAGCCCTTTTGCTCTGCAGAAATCCAGGGTGCGTGGCATCTTTCTGCTTGGGCCAGGCTTTGGGGTGTCTGCCTATTTTAAATTATATTGTTTTTGTTGCCGTTGTTATTGTTGAATTTTAAGAGCTATTTTTATAGTCTGACTATTAATTCCTTATCTCATATATGATTGACAAATGTATTCTCCTATTCTTTGGATTGTCTTTTTATTCTCTCAATAGCATCCTATGATGCACAAAAGTTTTTAATTTCAATACAGTCCAATTCTTTTGTTACCTATACTTTCAGTATTATAGTCAAGAAATCATTGCCAAATCCAACATCACGGAACCATAAACTTTTTATTGAACAAAATGAATTTTGGAATTTCATCAATTACCAGCAAAAAAAAAACCTTAAAATATTCATGAATGTCCAAATTCTACATTATAGTTAGACTGAAGTTGAAGGAATGGGAAAAGACATACCATTCAAATATTAATTTTAAAAAGCAGAAGTGCTTTTTAAAGTACTTTTTAAACCTAATGCTAGATAAAATAGACTTCAGAGCAAAAAAAATTTATTAGAGACAAGGATGGACATTATAAATGGTAAAAAGATCAACCTACTAAAAAGATGTAACAATCTGAAATGTGTAAGCACCAAACCACAGAGCCTCCAAATATACAAAGGAAAACGTGTAGAACTGAAAGGAGAAATAGACAAATCTACAATTATAGTCGGAAATTTCAATACTCCCCTGTTAGCAACTAATAGAACTACTACACAGAAAATTGTTCAGGACATAGACAAACTCAACAAAATCATTAACCAACAGGAGCTAATTGACATAGGTTGGACACTTCACCCAACAACAGCAGAATATACATTTTTCTCAAGAGCCCATGGAACACAGACCATATCTTGGGTCATTAAAAAAAAACTCAGCAAACTTAACTGAAGCATACAGAGTGTATTCTCTCGCCATAATAGAATAAAACTAGAAATCAGCAGAAGAAAGATAAGAGAAAAATCTCCAAACATTTGGAATGTAAACAACACACTTCTAAATAAATCAAGGGTCCAAGAGAAAGCCTCAGAAAAAATTTTAAATATAATAAAACTGAATGAAAGTTAAAACACATGTCAAAATTTGTGAGACACAGTTAAAGCAGTGCCAAGAGGGAAATTTATAGCACTAGATGCTTACATTAGAAAAGAAGAAAAGTCTCAAACCAGTAATGTAAATTCCTATTTCAAGAAGCTAGAAATGTACAGCAAAATAAATGCAAAGCAACAAGAGGAAGAAAAAAAATAAAGAGAGCAAAAATCAATTAAATTGAAAATAAGAATATAATAGAGAAAAATCAATGAAACCAAAAGCTGGTTCTTCAACAAAATCAATAAAATGGATAAATCCCTAGCAAGACTGACAAAAGTAAGGCCAGGTGTGGTGGCTCGTGCCTATAATCTCAGCACTTTGGGAGGCAGAGGCAGGAGGATCACTTGAGCCCAGGAGTTGAAGACAGTCTGGGCAAAATAGGGAGACCCTGTCTCTATGAAAATTAGCAAGGCATGGTGGTGCATTCCTGTAGTCCCAGCTACTTGGGAGGCTGAAGTGAGCCCAGGAAGTCAAGGCTGCAATGTGCTAAGATTATGCCACTGCATTCCAGCCTGGGCAACAGAGGGAGACCCTGTCTCAAAAAACAAAAAACAAAAACAACAACAACAACAAAAAAAAACTGATGAAAATAAGGCACAAATAACCAGTATCAGGAATGAAACTGGTGTATCACCACAGGTCCTGCAGTCGTTATAAGGGAAATCTACAGCTTCATGTTCAACTCATTAGAATAAATACAAAAGCTTAGAAAATTGAACCAATTTCTTGAAAACCATAAATTACAAAAACTCAACCAAGATGTAGCAGATAATCTGAACAATCCAATAACTATTACAGAAATTAAATTTGTAATTTATAACCTCATTTAAAAATGTCCAAGGTCAAATGATTTTATTAAAGGATTCTACCAAACATTTAAATAATCGATAGCAATTTTACACAATCTCTTCCACAATATACAAGAGGAGGGAACACTTCCCAGTTCATTTTATAAGGCCCTGATACTGAAACCAAACAGAGTAAAAAAGAAACTAGTAAAGTTCATGTCAATTTCTCTTATGAACTTCAATGCAAAAATCCTTAACAAAATTGAATCCAAGTATGTATAAGAATTCTACATCATAACCAAGTGGGATTTATTCCAGGTGGGCAAGGCTGGCTCAACATTTGAAAATCAATCAGTGATATCAATTCACCATATCATACGATCATGTCATTTCATGCAGAAAAAGCATATGACAAAATCTTACACACATTTATTATAAAAACTCAAAGCAAGTTAGGAATAGATGAAATTACCTCAATTAGATTTTTTTAAAAATCTATAAAAACCCTGCAGCTAATATATTTAAAGGTGAAAGACTGATTGCTTTTCCCCTAAGATCAGGAATAAGGCAAATATATCTGCTCTCACCACTCATCCAACATGGTATTGAAAGTTCTAGCCACTTTGAAATAAGACAAGAAAAAAATAATGAAAGACATACAGATTGGAAAGGAAGAAATAAAACTGTCACTATTTGCAGATAACATGATTGTTTACTCAGAAAATTCCTAGAAGTGAGAAGCAAATTCAGCATGGTTGAAGTATACAAGATCAACACGAAAACAGACCCACACAAATATGCCTGCTGGAATTTTAAAAAATAAATCTGCAAAAGCAATTCAATGGAGGAAAAAGAACCTTTCCAACAAATGATGCTATAACAATTGGGTATCCACAGGCAAAAACTGTACCTCAACCTAAACTTCACATCTCAGAAACAAATTAACTGAAAATGGATCACAGATACAATGTAAAATGTAAAACTAAACTCACTTTTAAAATTAAAGAAAATCTTCCAGATTTAGGGCTGGGCGAAAGTTCTTACACTTGACACCAAAAGCAAGATCCATAAAATGAAAGATTGGTAAATTGAGTCTCCTCAAAATTGGAAAGTTTTCCTCTGCAAAAGCCCATGTGAAGAGAATGAAAAGACAAGCTAGAGACTGGAACAAAATATTTGCAAACCATGTATCTCACAAAGGACTTTTCCTAGAATATATAAAGAACTCTTCAAAATGCCACAGTAAAAAATAAAAACAAACCTCTAATTAGAATATGGGCAAAACATGGGAACAGACATTCCACGAGAAAAGAAATAAAGAAAAAGAAAAGGGTATACAGATGGCAAATCAGCACATAAAAAGATGCTCACTATCATTACCTTAGCCACCAGAAAAATGCAATTTAAAACCACAGTGAGATATTACTTACCTATCCGAATGACTAAAATAAAAAAACAGTGACACCACCAAATGCTGCCAAGTGTGAAGAAAAAAATTGATCACACCTACATTGCTGCTGGGATTGTAAAATGGCACAGGCAATCTGGAAAAGAGTATGGCAGTTCTTACAAAACTAAACGTGTGCTTACCACATAACCCAGCAATTGCCCTCTTGGGCGTTTATCCCAGAGAAAACTTATGTTCCCACAAAAACCTGTACATGAATGTTCACAGCAGCTTTATTTGCAACGGCCAAAATCTGGAAACAACCCTGCAATAAGTCCTTCAATGAGAGAATGGTTAAATAATCTACTGTCGTGGTACCTCCATCCCATGAATACTACCCACTAATAAAAAAGAATCATCTATTGATAATACATAATAATTGGATACATTTCAGGGGAATTATGCTGAGTCAATAAAGACAATCCGAAAATACTACATTATTGTATAATTTCATCTGTACAACATTCTTGAAACGACAAAATTGGAAAAAATTGAAAGTAGATTAGTAGTAGTCAGGGATCGCCACTCACCCTCCAGGTAGGTGTGGTTATAAAAGGCAAAAAGAGGGATCCTGTGATAAGTTCGGTTCTGCATCTTGACTGTGGTGGTAGTTGAATTTACACATGTGATAAAATTGTATAGAATTATTTACACACACACAGAGGTTGAAGGAGAGAGAAATGAGTACAAGTAAAACGGGAAATCTCAGTAAGATGGGTGGGGTTATACCAATGCTAGTATCCTGGTTGTGATATTGCACCATAGTTTTGGGAATTTTTACCACTGGGGGAAACTGGGTAAAGGGTGGGTGCACAGGATCTCTCTGTATTATTATTATTTTTTACAACTGCACGTGAATCTATGATTATCTCGAAACATTTAAATATATATTTTTTAATGTGTGAATACTACTGGGCTATATATTTTTTAAAAATAAAGTACAATCGTCTTAAGAACGCAAAGGCCAAGGGGCAGAAGGCTATTTCTTAAATTTTAAGAAACCACCTAGTTCACAGGTGCCACCTCCTCACTTTGCTGTCAGCGACGTGATGTGCTCTGCAGTGCTGGAATTGAGAGTTCAAGAGAGAGACACCGGTCCTGGCCTCTCAGTGTTCAGGTGTGTGTATAGGTGGGCGTTGGTGTGAGAACGAGCGAGAGAAAGCGGGAGCAAGAGCGAGAGCTATGCCTCCCTTAGTGTCAGGGAGGGTGGCCGGCTGATGAAGGTGCTGTGCAGAAAGCCGGGGAAGGGCTTAAAGAGGGTGCTGGCGCCTCGGGAACGCCCTCCCGCTGCACCCTACAGGAGGTCGTGGGCGGTGGCTTAACAGCCCCAGTGCAGAGCTTGAACCCCACCGTCCAGAAGGAAAGGTGAGTGGGGGACCCGGGCGGGAGGTTGAGGCCTGCCAGCAGCGGCCCTCAGGCGTGCTGGGCAGCACGGCTAGCAGAGGCGGCGCCTGGTCTTGGATGCTGCAGCGGAGACGCCAAGGAGACTGAATGCAGGGAGCGAGGCGTAGCGGCCGCGGAGGGTGGGGCCGCCCGGAAATCCAGGCGGCGCCAGCCTTGTAGCATCTGCAGGCCGGGGGCGCGCACACGAGGGGCACGTGGGTGTGGAGGAACCGGCGCGGCGGGGCCTCCTTCCTGCAGCGCCGCGGCGGTCGAGTGCCCGTGCTGGAGGAACGGCGAGTGGGGTGCCTGCCCCGCGCAGGCGGTACCCGCCGCCCCAGCTCCGCACACAGCAGGCACCGCCAGGGACCGGGACCGTGGCCCAGCGCCTGGAGGCGCTCTCCACGCGCATCTTTCCCGATGCCGGGGCGGGAAGCCGAGTGGCTTTGTCCGGAGATGCCAGGGGATGTGGGCAGGGGACGAAGAGGCTTCCCAACTGGCCAAACCCTGGCTTGAGGAAAGACTGAGGTGGTCATTGACCCGTGGGAGCGCCCTGGGGCTTCGAGGGAACGGCAGCCGAGCCCGGGAGACTGGTGTTGGGCACCCGCGGGGGCCGGCGGGTTCCACGTGGGTGGACCCCGAGCTGAGGGCAGGGTAGGGTCGCGGATCGCTGACCTATGGGCTCCCTTACTCCCGCACAAGGACACCTGCACATGGACCCGGGCTTCCACCCGCTTCTGGCTGGGTTGGCGCCGGGAGCGCGCAGGGGAGGGACGGCGGCGGAGTGCGGGGTTTGGCGGGTGAGGTGGGTGAGGTGTGGCCGCCGGGGAGGGGGCGAAGGCACTAGAAGGCTGCGGTCGCGCTGTCGCTGCTGTTCCCACCGTCGGCGCGGGGCGCGGAGGGGGCGGAGAGGTGCCTGCCAGTCGCACTGCGGTCTAGGGGTAAAAGGAAAAGGGTCCATGTAAAGGAGAAAGGGCAGGCAGAGACTCTTGCTGGTGCCAGCAGGCGCGGAAGGATGTGGCCGCGGGGACTTGGAGTTTAGAGGGCAACGCTGGGTGTCATAATGCCGGAGATGACCCCGGGCGCAGCGGCGATTCCAGTTGGGTAGAGCTACAGAGAACGTGGCCCGAGAAGGGGAGCTTCCTTAAATTAGATATATCCTGTGTTGTCCTAAACCTAGCATTTACCCTCTCCCACCCCGCTCCCACAACCTCCAGGGTCCTAGCGGAGTCATTTAAGCGCTCAGTACTACCAGCTTCATTTTAGGTAAAAATCAAGACTAATTCTGCACTTTATTAACCTCCTCGTACCCAAGTCACCACGGGGCAGCTTTTCACAGCCCTAAGGCGTGGTCACTTCAAGCCCACAGCGAGTTGCTTGTGTCCTCGGCTTCTGCTCCGCAAATCTCGGACGATGCCACCGGAGGACGCTGAAGGCAAAGGCTGGTGGGGCCAGGCGCCGGCGAGACTGCCGCGCTAGCACAGCTTCCGCGGGAGCCGAGTGCTGACGGGCCTCGCGACCCCCTCCCGAGGGCAAACGGCTCGGCCCTCCGGGGACACTTGGTCAGTGTCACTCTCTGCCTACCGGGTGTCGCGCATTTTCTCAACAGAACGTGACCCTGTAGACGGATGAACTCCGAATCGGCAAAACTCGCCTGCCCTTGTCTAGTCTCTCTGCCCCACCACACCTCTGCCCTTCACTGCGGACTGCGCCGTGTGCGCTCCGGGACCGCCCCTGCACCTTCGCCCACAGCTCCCCATTCCCAAGGCAGCCGGAGGAAGACCTTTCCGAGTTACCTGTCTCACGTCAGCAGCCACACCGAGGCGGTCCCCCTCGCACCACTCCCCAAGTGCAGAGCCCCTGAAAGTCCGAGGCTCCTGTGCCACGCACCCTCCCCCCTGCGGGGCGACCCCGCGTGTGCGTGTGTGTGTCACGCGTTTAATCGCACAGAGTAATTCCCAAACGTGCAAGACAAAGCATTTCAAGCAAAGATGGTCCAGAGTTCAAATTGGAAAGCACATCTCGAGGCGCTGAATCTGTTCTCGCCGTCTGCCTCGGTCTCTGGGGCGTCGCATCCAGGAGAAGGGTTTTAACTCCCTGCCAGATCCGCTCGGAATTAGCTCTTCTGGCGGTGCAGCAACAAGTGGCCCCGCCGCCTCCCTTGTGCACTCGGAGGGACTACACCCTCCTCCTCCTCTCCCAGCCCCTAGTCCTAACGGGAGTAGGTAATGGCGGGGAAAGGGGGAGGTGACGAGAGCGGGGAGAAGGAAGTACATATTTTTTAATTGTGAAATTGTCTGTCTGCGTGCTGTGCCCTGGGATTCTCTTGTCTCAATCAACTTCAATTTTAACGTGGCCGTAACGTTAAGATTAAGACCTAGAAATGAAAACGTACCCACCTTTCTTATTACAAAGGTCGTTTGTTGTTGTTGTTGTTTTAAAACACCAAGTATCCCCCCCCACCCACGGACTTATACTTTGTTTATGAGATTTCTCCAACCTTGGTGGTTTGGAGAAATGAGGTGGGGGAGGGGAGGACCAAGGGCAGCAAGACGTCCACTACGAAAATAAGATACTTACTAATTTAATAGGGCCGTTCCTTTTTACATAAGATGCTCCCCCACCCCCCACCAATTTACAATAGGTAAACTTTGAGCTTCCTCAAAGTTTCGCTATCTAGCGTTTATGCCCGAAGCTTTACGAATAAACTCCCTTTCCAGGTAAACCTGCCCAACCCTTGTCCTATGCCCAGCGAAGCCCAGGTACGATGGGTCAAGGACCCCTGGCTTCCACATTGTCTGAGTCACGTTCCAGTTGGAAAGGCCATCTTGGGCGAGGGACGTGTTGCCCGACTGGTCTAAATAAGGAAAGAAAGTGGAGTACCAAAGAATCAAGGGCCTCTGTTCCTCCCCATCCCGCCACCACCACCACCGGTCCCCGGGCTCTGCTGAGCGCTGCGGCGGTCTTGGCTGAAAACTGCGTCCCCGCCCAAATCGAGCGCAAAACTCCCTTGGACAGAAGTTTGAAAGAATCCAGTGTAGAAACAGACTTCTCCGTCCAATTTGGTTTTAATCAGTAATCATATAAGTATACCCACATAACCACCTAAGTGGAGAGCAGACGCCCAGATTCACGGTCCCCACGTGTTGCTGGAGTTGGCGCAGACGCGTGTGCGGGCATAGCGGCGGACGTGACACCGCATTTTCTCCGAATTCCTGCCATCTAGGGTGGTGCCGCCCCGAGAGGGGGCCGTGGGGAGGTGGGGTAATAGGCTGCGCAATCCACTTGCTCTGGGGGAGCTTAGGGTTCAGAGCAGAGCGCAACTCCGGGGGGCTATCGCACAGCCCCATTCTCCCACACCAGAAAAGCAATGCTCCTTATGGATGATTAATAGCCGGGCTTCTCCTGACCATGCGGCGCGTCCCTGCCGGCACCACTTAATTGTTTTAATTTGACCTTTATTAGCAACGTGCTCCCAGAGGCTGCGAGTTGGATTCGCACCACGATAACCGCCCTCTCCCCTTCCACCCAGCCGGCTTCCTGGGAAGGATCGGGGACTGCAGCTCCCGCGACGCCTCCTCCTCCTGCGCAGGGAGCAGGCCTGAGTTCCTCCACGTAATGACCTGGGAGACCTCAGGCATCCCGGGGCCTGGTCGGAGGGTCTTCGGGCCCTGGAGCTGGGCGGTGTCTGCAGTGCACCGCCGTGAGTTTCTCCCGGGTACAATGTGCTGGTGTGCAGAGAGGAGGAAAGGAAAAAAAAAAAACCCAACACCACTCTTAAGTGGCACTGGCATCTATGAAGTGGCGGTGGTCTACACTGAGCGTGCCCTTGCCTGGAGGTGTAGGGGGCGGTTACTGCAGCCGAGGGGAGGGTACTGCGGCCAAGGGCAGGGCGAGAGGACAGTCAAGGCCGGCTGGCCGCGTGGGAGCCTTTCCTCTCCGGGTTCAGCGGCCGGAATCACCAGCACTGCGGCTAAAGGGGCTGGTAGGCTCTCCTGCACCCCGCGTGCTCCTCCGCCTTCTCTGTGTCCCCCGGCTTTTCCAGGAGGAAGATGGGGTGCCCATCGCGAATGGGGCGCGCCGGGCCGCCTGGCCGGGCGGTCACGTGTCCCCCCTCCCCCGCCACTGCGGCGGGAGTTCCAATCAGAGCGCGCCAGGGGGCTCCTCCCGGGCAGGAACCACCCGGCTCGGCGGCGGAGGGTGGGCCGCCGTCACCTGACCGCCCGCCCCCGCCCCCCGCGAGTAAGGGGCGGTGGTAGCGTCTGCTCGGTTACAAATGGCCCCTCCCGCCCGGCTCGCCCGCTCGCTCGGGCTCGGCGCGGACCCGCCTGGGCGTGCTCCTCCCGCCGGCTCCAGGCGTCCCACCGCCCTGCCCGGCGCCAGCCCGCGGTCCCAGCCACTCCTGAGGGCGCGCCGGGCACCCAGCGCGTAGGCTCGCCCACGGAGGTCGCCACGGAAGTCTGGACCGCCGAGGCGTGTGGCTCGTCTACCGGCAGGTGAGCGTGCACCGCGGGCGTGGGATGCTGTGGGGACAGTGCGGGGGACGTGTGGGGTCTTCGGATGCGAACGCGAAACCGTGCGATGCCCAGGTCAAGTTTGCAGAGAGAGTCTGCGGTGTCTGTCTCCTTGGCCTCCTCTTGATGCTCCTGCGGATTGGGGGCTCGGACCAAAGCTTCGATTTGGGGGAAGGGCTTCAGGACATTCTTGCCTTGAGATACTTGACAAAGGTTGAAAAGACACATCAGGTGGGAGCTTGTAGCTGCTGCTGATGGGGTGAGACAGGTGCAGTCGAGTGTGCATGCATATGTGTGTGGCTCCTGGGTAAGGGTCAGCTCGAGATGGGGAGAAGCCTCTGCGACGGGTCATTCTGTCCCCAAGAGGCACTTAGATTCCGGAGAGTGAAATTGAGCCGCTCTGAGGTGGTCACTAGATGTTATAGCAGCAAACCAGTGACCCCCAGTATTTCTGATATGACCCTGTAGTAGCAGGAGTGCAGATGGTTCAGTACAGAGTGTGTGAGGTTTTAAGGCACCCAGAAAAGATTCCTTTTACCTTATAACTTCTTGACAGAAATTAGTATTAAAAGTGCTGAATCATGCAAAAAGATTAGGAAAATAATTTACTTAATGTTTTGATAAAGTTTTCCAAAGCTAATAATATCTGCATTTTTGGATCAATGCTTTAAATTTAAGATGTAGGCACTAGGTATTTAAAATCATATTTTAAGACTGTGCCCTTGGCTTTATGACTATCGGTTGCTTTTCTTTCTTTATGATTAGTTGTATCCATTCATTACTTCTTACCACTTTCACTACCCTCAAAACAAACAAAACCCCGGAAAAAAACCCAAGACATGGGATTTTTATTTTTATTTTATTTATTTATTTATTTTTGATGTGTTCATGATTGTAAAGGGAGTGGAGGTATCAGTCCTGGGAAATAAAAAAATCCTCCTCTGATGAATGCAGTGATGGCCAATTTGATCAATTTGATTTGTCATATGCCACTGAAGGGAATGTCAAGCTGATAACATGCAGACTGGAGAGAAAATGAAACAGGAGTTGCCCATTGAGGAAGACATAAGCCCTTATCCGATTGCACTCAGTGAAGGAGCTGGAGGGTAGTCCTTCCACATTGGAACCTGAGTCCTTGGTGGAGGTGCAGTTTTTGATGCAAGTTCTGAGGTCAGACACCATGTAACATAAAGATGAATTTTAAAAAAAATCAGAGTCAGGATTAGTAAAATGGGTGTGTCCAGCGACAGCCTTTGCCCATTTACTCTTGGCTGCACTGTCTGAAATGCTCAGTGGCCTGCTGACTCATAAGGGAACAAGCATGGCTTAGCAAGATTGGATTTTACTTGTAGACTCTAAAGAACTGTACTTGTTAAAAAAAAAGATTTTTGAAAAAGCATCATCGGAGACATCCATAATAGAGAAGCTAGTCTCTCTTTCTCACATCTCTTCTTCCAGGAGGTTTCTCCTTGATTCCTTGACTTGTCACCTTTATTTCAATACCTGTCATCCATGCTTGTGCAAAACACATTTGATTTGACACAAAGGTTTTAATCTGAATCTTAACATAAGAAACGGTGGGACTCTTAGCAACATGATTATTTCAAAGGTATTTTTGAAGGATACTGAAAAACTGGAATATGAACGATTAATTGAGTTTTCTTTACAGCACAGACTCCCTTAACATTGCATGCAAGACCAGGGAGCCCCACCCTGTTTCTGAGCATCTGCATGAAAGACCAGGAAAGGAATTCGACAATTGCAGTGGTGCAGGGAGAGGCAGCTTCTAGGCTTGGGCATTACCTTTATTTAAATAATTACTAACAATTTTGGAGGGTAGGCTTTAATCCATAGGCAGGTCTTAAAAAGCACAGTGTTATTTCTTTTCACCTGTCAGCTTGTTAAAATGTCCATTTAACTTTGAGAGGTTGATTTTGTTAGAAAAGGGATACAGATCGAGAGCTTCCAAATTTTAAGATCCTAGGGCTAAAAGCCATAATTGATTGGAAGGACATATATTAAAGCATACAGTGAAGCCAAAAAGAGTTATTTTTGCTTTGATATTCTTAATAAAATTTTTTTAATAAAACTAAGTTTTTTAGAAAGAGGGGGGCTCCTTTTTAGGCAGTGAATGGAATAAATCAGCTTGTGCGATAGACCAGCACCTGGCATCTCAGTTTGAACAGAGATGCATAATTGGAGCAAGAAACAGATGAATGAGCTTACCTTTTACTGCTTGGTCCTTCAAACAGAACCCAGTCATTTCACATCAGATTAGAGGAAGGCCATTTCTACAACAAGACAAGGAGATTTCAAATCTTGTTTCAAATCTATGGGAAAGAAAATGTTTTGAGCTGCTCTGAAGAAAGAGGCATTATAAATTTACAGTTCATTATTATAGTTAGGTTTATCCGCATCGTCTACTGCAGATAGCGGGTCTGACCAAGAAGAAAAGAGATACAAAGACTTTTTTTCTTTCCTTTTTTTAAGACAAAATTTTCAAAAGGATCCCTACTTGGTTACCTTCCATTTTTTAAGGTAAATATATCATTTACGGAAGAGAAAATGATACGTTTTCCCTTGATGGCTAGAGTGAATTAATGCATTTTCAGACC
Source organism: Pan troglodytes (assembly GCF_028858775.2). NCBI lineage: Eukaryota > Metazoa > Chordata > Mammalia > Primates > Hominidae > Pan > Pan troglodytes. The sequence goes on from NC_086015.1 coordinate 47,998,870, forward strand.
TGAATGTCGTGACCAGTTAGCAGTATCTCAACAGTTCTTCCAGTCTAACGTGATACTCTAGGTGAAAATTGCAGGTTCTGTTCTGAACTCATAATCTTAAGCTGCTGAAACTACCTTCTGCTTTTTTCCTGTGTTTTTTTTTTCTTATATTATCTTTCCCCTCTTTTAAATCCACAAACTATACCTACAAATCCTAGCACCTAGAAGGCTTTGAGAGTCACCAGGAACACACAATCAGGTAAATTGTCTGTGATTGCGGGTCATTCTAAAATCAAAATAGATTTCACCGGCGGCTTCAAGAATCAAATTGGTCGGACGTCTCTGGTGCTTTGCTCAGATGCCGGCGCCCTAGCAGCCTGCTTTCAAAGAGGGTCTTTTCCTAAGATATGCAGTGATTATTTTATGGAAATTAGCTCTACCCACTTGCACAGTTAATTGCAGTATGAGAAGGTTCCAGAACAGTACCTCCTTGAGTTCGACAGTAAATATGCACACATCATTGTATGACGAGCATTCCAGAACACCCACCTCCCAGCGAAGTAAATTTGCTGGCTGAATAAACACCTGGGCTGCTTTAGCCCACAAATGGCAACAAGTCTCATGTTTTACCACAAATGTACACTAAGCCTTTTTAGGACACTGCAGAGCCTTGTAGCATGGAAAGGGGCATGTGATGTCTGATTTCTTGTAGAGTTGGCCTCCAAGAATCTCTCTTTTTCCACTTGAGGAGTCAGGTTATGAGTGTTTTTTTTTTGAAGAATTTGAAGAAAACTGTTTGCTCATCCACTTATTACAGGGAATTGTAGTTAGTAATATCTTTGGCGTTAAGTATTTAAAAATTAATGATATTTTTGGGTGTGTGAGGGTTGGATTGAGGCAATAGAGAGTATCCTTTAGAAAAACCATTTGGAAATTGCTGCTCCTTTAAAATTATGTGACATTAAACACTTGTACATGCATCTCTGCAAAATTCAAGAAATGTGCTTTGGTGTGCGCATTGTGCCACATACACATGCATCCTACACAAACTGGAATTGCTATTTAGGACTGTTAAACTCTTCATTTTGAGGAGACTTAACTTGGGTAGTGGGGAGGGTTTTTATTTGTTTCTTTCCTGGTAGAAGTGGGCTCTGAATCTGTTGTGCTTAGGATCTTACTTAGTAGGTAGGACCATCAAGAAAAGACAGTGAATGAATAGTTCTTAAAAGTAGATAAAGTACATTTTTTTTTTTTTTTTTTTTTTTTTTTGCAGTGTGTCATCGTTTAGGTTGCTAATTTAAAAGTATTTCAGCTCTGGATTTTAGAACTAAAAATATCATGAGAAATAGTTTTCGTTCAGATGTAGCTCAAGATGCATCTCTCCCTTGTTCAAATTACTATGTATCCTCCTTGCTTCTCATGGAATTTGGAAACTATCCCAACTGCTAATGATCTAAACATTTTGGTCTTACAGGTGTTCTTTTGATCACAATGGATAGTGACTCTTCTCTTCTGCCTGAGAGTGGTTCAAAATGTAAGTTCAGTAAACTAAATAATTAAATATTAATAATTCTGAACATCTGTGCAGAGCAGTTCTTCCTATTTTTCATTCCTTCTGCCTAAGGACTCTAGCTTCATAAATAAGAATCTAGAAGGAAGTGCTATACCCTTGAGTAGGGGGTGGGGGGAGCCTAACCTAGATGAACGTTTATTCACTACCCAGCAGCGTAACTTTATATGACTGCAATCACAGCCATTGATTCCTGCGCACCCCCACTGCCCCCATGTTATTTTCATGGTAATAGAATACGAACCTTTGGTGCTTGGGTAATGCTGAATTGACACTTCCCCAGATGTCATACGTTTCTGTGTGGCCCTGCCTGTTCTAATCTTCTCTTGGTTCAAGCAGATGGCTTCTGATATGTAGAAACATCCAGGCCCAGAAACAGAGGTTTTTGTTTTGTTTTGTTTTGTTTTGTTTTTGGGGTGGCCCGATGAAATCCTATGGCTACTGTCAAGCTACCTTTCTTACCGAATGTACATTAATCAAAATGCTATAACCCAGCTGATGACGTTTAGGCTGTTAGGATCTGGTACACGTAAATTATAAAATGGAAAGTGTTAAAGTGTACGGGAAGCCATTGCTGTTTCACACAGAGTTTGAATGGTGAGGGATTTTACAGATTTCCCAGGGCTGGATCCACCTTTTCCATTTGAAGGATATCAAGTACTTCCAAGTATGGCTGTTTAAAGAGTGAACTCTCAGTCTCTGAAAGGAACCTAGTGCTGATTTGGACCCCTCCCTACTTCCTTAGAAATCTCAACATGTGATTTAAGATATTTTTGAGAACTTCTTAGGCATTCGATGCATTTCATCAGTGGTCAGGCTATAGAAAGCTGATTTTTATTAGGAAAACTATCTCTTCTACCTTCTCTTATCCCTTGTTTTTTTGCCTTCCTGTCTGTGCTCCCTTTCCCAAAACATAGATTTTCATGTAATTCAGTTCACTAAATATCACTTCCATTTTTGCTTCTCTGCAGAGTTTATTGCTAGAGCTGCTGATAGACTTTTGGCGCAGATAGTATATTGATCACTTGAAATCTCATTTGAGCTTGACTGAATATACATAATGGGGTGTCAATCGGGGAAAAATCTCATAATAAATGGCAGGTGACTTATATTCATGAGAAAAAAAAAGTCTTGGGCCGCACACAAAATACCATGTTTACTGTAGCATGACAGACTGATTTTGCTCGTCTCCATCATATTCATCTGGTGGGTGTTTAATAGCAAAGGCAAGGTTAGAATACCAAGATCCTGGAAACTTTCTTTGTTTATGTGGGAAGCATTTTTGTACACTCTATACAGTATAAGCATCTTCTAGAACTACAGCCAGCAAGAAAGATCTTTTCTACCTGAGAAATTCAGAAATTGCAAACAAATCTGTTTAAGTTGGTGTGTATTTAAAATCAGCTACTGATTTATGCAGTCCATATTTTTTAAATTTTTACCATGTGTGTATCAGTGCATACACTCACTGTATGCAAATATCATTTTCAGTGTGTATATGGGAGAGCACAGTATATTTAGAGAAAAGTCTGCTTTACATAAATTATTTTTAAGAACAACTGAGCAGAGGAGTAGCCATGCGTTAGGAAAGCCAAATCTTTTTTTCTTTTTTTAAGTTTCCCATTGAATGATAAGGAATTTCTCTTTTAAAGTTTTATATGTAATTCTTTAAAATCAATTTTCCTGATAGAGCAGTCATTATGATGGTAGATATGTCTGGGAAAGTGACATTTTGGGTTACTTTATACAGCTGACTTGATAGCTGACTTCGTTGTGGCTGATTGTTTGGAAACATGGGGGTATCTATCATATTAGCTGTAACCCTGCTTCATGCCAGGACAGTGTGGGGTACATCATGTTTTTCCCAGTCTGCTAGGTGGGGTGCAACTCAACTTCCATCAGGAATTCTTCATCTCCTGTAAATGAATGAAATCAACTGGCTCTTTGCTAACAGGGTTCTAATTTTCTTTTTTTTTATAGTCAAAAAAATTAATAATAATGGTACCCTGGACAAACATCTCCTTCAGTCCTTGTACAATATCTCAAGATTTTAAAAAGTGTTTTATGTCAGAGTTTTCACTTTTTTAGCCTCAGGTCAAATATGATAGCCAGAGGGATCTGCTTACCACAGATGCAAAATAGGACAAGTGACATTATTAAGATATAAAAGACATGACATCAAGCCCTGATCATACATACTGTTTTTCCATAGCAAGATTTTTTGCCGTTTTCATCTATTTTACTGAAATGCTTCCAATTTGCTTTTTAAGGTTTTTGATTAGCAGTCAGAGAGAATGTAAATATGCTGAGAAATGGGATTATCTGAGAACTAACCAGTTGCAGAGGTTTAACAATATATAATTACACGAGTGCTATGTATTTTAGTAATATCTTCTAGAAGTAAAATCTTATATCCATATATTTCCTTATATATGTACCAATAGTTCTGTACCAATTAGAAACTATTTGTAGTATGTGGCTTTTTGCACGAAGAGGCAATCAAATTTGACAGCTTAAGCTTGGGAAATTATGCTTTTGAGATTTAAGCAGAAGCTAGGTGATACAAGAACTTTAAACTCAGGAATTAGCTGTTTGAATATGCTTCATTAATTTTAACTTACAGAGAAATGTATGTCTGCAAATGTTAAAACTGGGACTTATTGGATGTCACCAATAAATGGGAAAAATTAAATCCCGGGGGAAAAAAAATTGGAAAGAAAAAAATTTCCAGAGAAATTTGAATCTGAAAACTGCATTTATAGGCCTTGCTGTTGTCTTAAATTTTGAATAGTTTTACTAATTTATTTTGATTAACTGAAAGGAGAAAGAGTAATATGAACTAAGAAGTTACATGAACTATTTTCTGTTGAAAAGATATTAACATCTTTTGGAAATACCATATCCAGCTTGGTAATATAAATACTCAGTTTTAATAGATTGCCTTCTCACCAGTCCTTAACATCTTACAGTGAGAATTTTTTTTTTTTTTTTCCTGGAGACAGAGTCTTGTTCTGTCGCCCCGGCTGGAGTTCAGTGGTGTGATCTTGGCTCACTGCAACCTCCGCCTCTTGGGTTCAAGCAATTCTCGTGCCTCAGCCTCCTGAGTAGCTGGGACTACAGGCATGTGCCACCAGGCCAGCTAATTTTTGTATTTTTAGTAGAGATGGGGTTTTGCCATGTTGATCAGGCTGGGCTCAAACTTCTGGCCTTGAACTCCTGGCCTCAGGCGATCCATTCGCCTTGGCTGGGATTACAGGCATGAGCCACTATGCCCAGCCCTTACAGTGAGAATATTTAAGGACAAATAGAACAAGTTAAAGAACATATCTTTTATATATATCTTATCAGTAGAATTAAAAACAACATCCATATACTTGCCAGGTTCTTGGTAAGACTTTTAAATCACTTAAAAAATATTAAGCATAAATTTGGAAAATAGAGTTGAATTTATAGCTATTTCACAGAAATGGACATTACACTAAATAATTCCTAGGGTTTGATTTTTATATATGCCAAAGCAAGACTAGGAAATGACTGGAACTCCTGTATTTTTGGGTTTTTTGCAACCGCTGTCATTTTCAGAAACCAAAGAGTCAGAGCTCTCTTCCATTAGATACGGCGTATTTAAAGTTATGTTCATTTAATACAAGCACAGCAGTGGAACTACTTTTTCTTCCTACAGTGATTTAAATAAGAACTAGGCGATGCCATGGATTAAGGATAATAGGCTTTTAAAAAATTGTGTTGTTTTTCACTTTAATGAAAAACATCTGGGTAAAGAAAAATTGCAATGAACTAATTCAGTTATTAGCAAAGTAGTAATTTGGTATATATTACTTTTAATAGTTCAGCTTTATATTTAATATAAAGTTTATATTCAGGTTTAATTGCTTGCTAAGACAAAATCAACAAGATGATTTGCTTATGCCCTGTTATATTAAGTTAGTTTCACTAAGGGAAATATTATAACTCAGAAAAAACCTTTAGTGCACCTCCATGTGCCTTTTAAGAATATATATCCTCTAAAAGAGGAGAATAACTTAGGGGTCATGGCCAGCCAGGTAACTTATTAGGTTATGTTTATTGATTATATTAATATACATATTACACATATACATATATAAGTATAACATACTTATCCCAAGTATATTGTAATGTTATATTTAACTGTACTTAATGTATATGCCATTTCAAATGAGCCTAAACCATTCTTGTTTCACTAGAAAAGCAATACTTAGATGTGATCTCATGCCCTATGACATTAAAGAAGACAGGCTTGACTATTTCCCCTGCTTAGTTTTTGTTTGATATACTTGCTGCGGCAAAAGTTATTTTCTTAATGATAGGCAGATCTGCCATGATTGTGTAGGAATTTGGTGGAAAAGTAATGGGTGGTAGTTTTTTGTTGGTTTTGGTTTTGGGGTGTGCATGTGAGTACATTTGAAGGAGTGAAATTCTAATTTTTAAAAATCAGAAAATCCAGTGGAAACAGTTGATCCTATTTTCCAGTTCAATTTCTTTCTCCACCTTGCTGTGGTCTTGGCCCCCTTCAGATTGTGCTTTGGTCACACTGACATGTGACAACTGGACATGCAAACCCAGTGTCTAACGGACCTGATTTTGTTTCATCCAAGCAGAGGGGGTGCCCATTCTATGAATTCTGTCCCCGAGGATTTGAATAGCCAGTGTTATTTTCCATTAAGGTAGCTACACTCTCTTCATACTTACCGTTTTGTTGGTATGCTCTTGTTATACCACTGCAGACACTTGTGCTTTTTCACAAGTTCTTCAAAACCATTTCTCTCTTATTAAAAACAAAAGATTGCAGAATTCAAAATAAAGCTTAAAAATATGACACCTACTACAGAGCCACATTGTCAGACTCTCTCACTCTAATATAACCCCTGGAAATAACTTTTGGGAGCATGAAATTTAAGCTCAGCAGAAGCTCTAGCTATATCTTGAAAGCTCTAGCCTTCATTAAACCCCTTAGGAGATGTTCCTTAGCCCAGTATTTATAGAGCTGGGATGTTGGGCTGCTGTTTCTTTTTCTTTGGAGATATTAGTAAATGCAGGAAAATCTGTTATATTTAAGCAGCTCCTTTCTTTCTTTCTTTCTTTCTTTCTTTCTTTTTCTTTCTTCTTTTTCTTTCTGTCTTTCTGTCTTTCTGTCTTTTTCTTTTCTTCTTCCTCTTCCTCCTCTTTCTTCCTCCTCCTCCTCCTTCTTCACTTCTTTTCTTTTCTTTTTTTTGGTAATAGCCAAGGGATGCCACTAATGGTGGCCACAATTACTAAATATTCTTAATTTTTCTAGATCTAAACATGAGGCTGACAAGGTTCCTTATAGAGCCTGTATCTGGAACAGCATTGTCCAATGGAGTTTTTTGCACAATGGAATTTTCTTCACCTTCTGCAGTGAAGAAAACATTCTATATCTCTGCTCTCCAGTGAGTGCCACTAGCCACTTTTAGCTGCTGAGCACTTGAAATGTGGCCAGTGTGACTGAGAAACTGAATTTCTTTATCTTATTTAATTTTAATTAAAATTTAAACTTAAACAGTCACACATATCCAGTGGCTCTACTGTGTTGGATAGAGTAGCCTTAGAAAATCATGAAAATGAGTCACTTTGCTGTGAAGTCGTCTTTGTGGACAGTGTAAGCCATGGCAGCACATACTCCAGAAATTGGAGACTGGTCAGTGCTGACCATGGTGTGCTTTCAACCTGGTGGACACTGCACAGCTGCCCTGCAAATCATGGTGGTTCTTGTTGGATTTTTGCATTTACTTTTTTTTTTTTTTTTGAGATGGAGTCTTGCCCTGTCACCCAGGCTGGAGTGCAATGGCACGATCTTGGCTTGCTGCAACCTCTGTCTCCTGGGTTCAAGCGATTCTCTTGTCTCAGCCTCCTGAGTAGCTGGGACTACAGGTGCACGCCACCACACCCAGCTAATTTTTGTATTTTTAGTAGAGACGGGATTTCACCATGTTGGCCAGAATGGTCTCGATCTCTTGACCTCGTGATCCGCCCGCCTCGGCCTCCCAAAGTGCCAGCATTACAGCCATGAGCCACCACGCCCAGCCACATTTTTAAATAGAACTGAATCCTCCTAGTCTGGACACAGTGCGTTGCTGCTCTCAGACTCAGTCCCCAGTTGGACAGTCTCAGTTGTCCCAGAGCCTCTCCAGGTCTTGACTAGTTTGTCTGGCTTTGAGGGCACATCCAAAGTGCTTATAGAGTTCTGGCTTTGGGAGAAGGGGTTTAGGGACAGAAGTCTGGATTCGCCCTTCCAGAGAAGTACCCACTACTGTTTTATCTTCTCTTTGTCACCACGTACCTTGGTGTCGCACACAGTAAAACTTTGCCATCTGACTTGCATTTCGACCCCTGTGTTTGAAAGAAATTTACCTTGAGTGTGTTTAAAAAGCAAGTACTACTAACCTCAGTTGAGCAAGACCAGTTAAGGAGTTGTGACAATTCATTTACTCACAGACATAGATCTCTCACTCAAACTAGGTAAATCTTTCCTCATAAATTATAGTGAGTCTTCCAACTTCAAATTGACCAGGAAGCTTTCAGAGCCCGTTGAGGAATACAAGAGTCCCCAGGTGAGTGGATTTACTCATGGGGGAGTGTTTCTTCTGCTTGCACCATTGTAGGACCTTAAAAATGGGTGTGTGGGGAGAAGACAGTGAAGGATGCCTTGCAGCTGTGACCATTCCCTTTGTCCTGCCCAGGGTGACCCCATGCTGCGTGACACACACAGGAGCCTGAGACCTGTGTGGGGAGAGACAGACACTGAACTAGGGGACTGAGGGGGGTAAGGCAGGTCACTGTCCTCTAGAGGCCCACAGCCTACGCCCCACCCTTTTCCCCCTAGAACCAGGATCCTCCAAACTAGTCATGCCTCAGAATCACCCAGGAGATACTTTAGGAAAAAAAAAAAAGTATTATTAAACAAATTCCTGTCCCTACCTCCATTTGTAGAATTAAAACATTAACATTTCTCTTAGTCCTCTGAAATCTGTCTTTATGGTTATGATGATCTTTGGGCTTTTCCAACATGCTGATGTCAGGGTACCACCCCAGACTGACTCAGTCTCAGGGAAGGACCTAAACACTGACAGATGTGAAGTCCCTTAGGTATCATTTTTGTTTGATTTTTTTTCTTTTTTGTTTTTTGAGACAGGGTCTCGCCCTGTCACCTGGGCTGCAATATAGTTGTGCGATCACAGATCACTGCAGCCTTGACCTCCCAGGCTCAGGCGACCCTCCCTCACCCTCCCAAGTAGCTGGGAATACAGGCATATGTCAACACGCCTGGCTGATTTTTTAATATTTTGTAGAAATGGGGACCCACTATGTTGCCCAGGCTTGTCTCGAACTTCTGGGCTCAAGTGATCCTCCCTCCTTGGCCTTCCAAAGTGTTGGGATTACAGGTAGGAGCCACCATGCCCCGCCCCCCAGGTACTTCTGATGCAGCCTGCATCTGGCTATATCAATAGAGGGGTTTTAGGGTATGCAATGAGCGTTAGGCTGGGATGTCCACTGCCCCACCCTCCTCACTTGTACGCATTTGCTGTGTAACCGCTATGCATCAGGCCCTCCTGGGCATGGTGCTGTGTTTCAGTCCCTAGCTGGTCCCATGCTTCTTCCTTGCCTCCTTTGCAGCCTCACCACTTCTGCTCTGCCCCCTGGGCAAATGACCCTGAGGCCTGTGTCCAGCAGTGACCCCTCCAGATCCAGCTCTGCAGTTCCCACTGGGCATTTCCGTCAGCATGGGTGAACCTGAGTCAGTCACCCTGCCATGCTTCTCCCTGCGAGTTGGGGTACAAATCTCAGTGTTCATCTGCTATTCTTCCTCCCACAGTCCAGTTTGGTCCTGAGTCCTGCCACCTCCACCCCCGTGGTCCCCTGCAATGCCTGGCTTCTCTGGTCACTCTGATGCTGGCCTCATTCAGGCCTGCACCGTCTCGTACATGGGCTGTTTCACAATGCTCTCAGTTGGCTTCTGCCTCCTCAGATTGTGTCTTTGTCCAGTCATCCTTCCCCAGCTGCTGAAGCATAGGTTGGCTCACAGAACGTGTGCCACTGAAAACGTGGGAGGGCTTCTTGGCGAAGACAGGACAGTGCACATCTCCCCCATCTGCCCACACCTGCCTTCCCAGCCGCCACGTCCTCCTGCCACACTGGGCCTGCTCGCTGTGCCCTCCTAGCTCTGTATCCTGGGCCTCACCGCGTGGTCTGGCTGCCCATCTGCCTTCCTCCTCTGGTTTGCTGATCTGTCTCTCCCTTCAGTTCTGGTTTATAGGTCACCCTACAAGCTTCCTCTAATGGCTTTGGCCAAACCTCTCATTCCCCAGGTGTCCCCACCTTCTGCACCTCTAGTCTTTGGCCCTCTTTTCTCATCTTTCCTGGCTCATGTGCGGGTACTCACAGGGGCAGCTCCCACTCCAATTCCCCTGCAGGCGGGAATCACAGTCTGCCCCTCCCATGTGCAGGCCTTTGCACAAGCTCTCTGGGCACCACATGCTCTCACAGAGGCCGCCTGTGGCATGTTTTTTGGGTGCTCCTGACGAGATGCCCTGGACAGTGCCAGAGGCCTTTGGATTTTCTGAGTGTGAGTGGGTGGAGCCTTCCTCTCGGGCCCCCAGCCTACTGCTGCTGCTCCTCTCACTGGCCCTGCCCAATACCCACACACGTGCAAATGCACACATGCATCGTCCTCCCCGGTGAGCTCTGTCTTTCCTGCTGTCACCTCTTCCCTCCCTCACCCACACCTGCATTCTCAGAGCAGCCTCCCAGTGCTTTGGTGATACTTTTGGAAAACAATTTCTTCCTGCACCTCCTTCTTCTATGGGGGAATGATAACTTTGAGACACAGCTGGTAAGTATCTGTACTGGAGGGGGAAAGGATGCTAGTAACTAAACCCCATCGTCTCCCCATCTCCGCCGTCTCCAGCGCAGCCAACCTGCCTGGACGCCTCATGAAGCGCAATCCAGCTAGTCTAGCGTCTCCAGTTTCAGCCGTCCTGGCTGTACCCTGTGAGCCCCCTTCTTGGGCTGCTGCTTTGAGGGTGGCCTCTAACAGCTAAACCACACCCTGAAAGCCATCCCCCCCTTCCCGGGAGATCCCTCAGGGAATATGGGAGGACCAGGCCCCTGCTGTAGACAAGTATGGGGAGACAGAGGCCATGGCCTTTGCTCTCCTGTTTCCTTGGGGAGAAAGGGTGGGCGCCAGTTGGCAGAGGAGCCTTTGAGGAAGTTGACCCAGAGTGCTGAGGGCCAGGATGGAGCAGCTTCCAAAGCTCGATCTTGGTGACGGAGGAGGAGGAAGGCATTAGAGGCTGAGAGACCCCTATGTGGATGTGTGCAGAGGTCTGAGGGAGGGTGCGAAGGCAGGGCTTATTCAAGGAACTGCAAGAATGTCAAGCATTTTAGTGTGGGGTAGAAATGGAGAGAAGGCAGGCAGAGACCAGAGTGCCAGTGCTTGGGCCTGCCTTGCCCTGCACAGACTCTTCAACTCTATCCTCAGCGCTGCAGTCCCCAGCTGGGCTGCCTTCATCTGCCATCCTCATTCTGCCTCTGTCTGGGAACTTTCTTTGCTTGGTGCCCCTACACACACACTCCAGGCTGGCTGGGCCGGGGCATGGCTCCTCCATGGCTTTCATTGGCAGCTTGTGTTGCAGGTCCTGAAGTTTGGTGTGGGGACTGCTGAGGCTCATCCCTGCGGGGCTGGCACACTGACAGGCTTTCCCATCATCCGTCAGCCTCGAGTGAGAAGGGAGAACTAATCCCATAGGGAAACAACAGCAAAGCCCCAATGGACTGTGACCATGAGGATGAGCAGTAGTTTGTCGAACTTGTCCCTCAGCCAAGAGACCCTTTGGCAGCTTTGGGAGGAAGAGCATGGCCGGTCTCCCTTCCCCAGGGGCTGCTGCAGCCCCTTGCAGTGCCAGGAGCACACCGGGCCCTGGACTGAACAAACCGCCTTCCCAGGCCCTGTTTCTTGGCAGCCCCGTGGGCCCCAAAGCCTGACAGGAGGTGGGTGACTCTGGGTGGCCCCCCTGTGAGCACCTCCTCACAAACATGGCCGGCACCTCCCGGAAGAACATCTCTTCTCCGCTTTGCTCTCAGTTTCTGGGCTGACAATTAGGCTACTGAAAAAGGACAATTCACAACAGGCCCACACAGAGAAGGCCTTTCATGTGCAAGAATGGCCCCGTCGTCCACATTAGCACCATTATGTCTTTATTTATAGGAGGTACTGTACTTGAGAATGGTCAGGCAGCATTGCTTTAAGAAGGGTGTTTGGTCATTCGATTTGAAGCACACTGAGAGGATTCATTGTCCCCAGGCCGCACAGAGCCCGGCCCAGCAGCCTGGGGTTTGGTCCAAGTGTGCTGAGTGGGTGGTGGAGCTGACAGGGCCTGCAGGGTTGCTCTGGCTGGCAGAGCCTCCGTGGTTGAGTCCGTGGGTGGCAGGGTAGGGGGGAGGCGAGGAAGCTGTCTCATGGTTGTAGGCCTGTGACAGGCCCAGCCCAGCCTGAGATCCCTTTGCAGAATGACACAGCAGTCCATGCGGGCAGTGGGGAGCCATTCTCACCGACTCACGCAAATCCAAGAGAAGCCTGGGTTCATTAATGATTTCAGGTTTTACAGTATTGGAAATGGCAGCCTCACATGGGAAGGACCCTGGGTTTTTGTAACCCTGGCTGTTGGCATGAATGCTCCATCAACCCGGGAGGACTTCCCACAAACACTCTCTGAACTTCTCACACAGACACCTTGACCTGAAGAAATTGTCTTCAGAGAGACCTGGTTTGGTTTTGGAGAGAGCGCAACCTGCAGCAGGAGCCTTCATTCATGTGGTCCCATCTGTCCCTCAACCCCACCCTGCCCCACCACCTCAGGTCACTTCTTCCAGCCTCCTTGGTCTGCAGTCCCTGCTGTGTTCCAAGGCACCAGAAGGCATACAGAGGATGGTCAGAGTCTGGGGTCCCCTTCAGTTGAGGATCACACCCTGCAGCTGGCTCAGGCTCTAGGGATATCGTTTGGATTGGGAATGCCCGGATGTGGGCTCTCCATTCCTCCTACTGGCTGATGGAGCACTCAAGCCCACATTCAGGGTTACAGAAAACCATCGTCCTTCCCATGTGGGGCTCTTGTTTCTAATACTGTAATCTTAAATCATTAATGAACCCAAGCTTTTCTTGGAATGTGTGAAGTCGATGAGAACGGCTTCCCACTGCCCAGATGGGCTGCTGTGTCATTCTGCAAAGGGTTCTCAGTCTAGGATGGGGCTGTCACAGACCTGGTCTCTAAGCATCATGATCTAGGACATAAAGAGGATTGCTGGCCTCTCCACCCCTACTATTTGTTGTTACTGCTGCTATTAACTATCACTTTGTTGCATTTCCCGAGATTAGCACTTGACTTGGATGTTTTCATTTTATCTTCATAACCACCTATGCATTAGGTACTGTTACCACCATTTTGTAGATTAAGAAACTGGCTCAGAGAGGGCAAGCCAATGGCTCAAGGTCACACATCTAGAAAGAGGTAGAGCCAGGCCATGTTGCCTCGGAGACCCAGACTCCAAGCTGCCTCAGCCCAGGCTTCTGGGTCCTTCTCACTGCCTCTTTCAGGTGTTTCTGAGTCATGAGCCATGGAAGAAGAAAAAGAAGGAACAAATCACAGGCTCGGGTATGCTCCAGGGGCCTCATTTTCTAGCTGCCTCCTCCCAGTTGGGCCTCCAGGCTTCCGTAATTCTGTAATATGGCTCCCTAGGGCCCACTTTCCTTTGCCTCCCTACATATCAGTAAGTCATTTCCTCAACTTTTTTTTTCCTTAGGGTTTTTATCCCTATTAGAAGAAAAAGTTTCCTTCACAATGATTTATGTCTGCCTCTGCAGGTCATTTTTAAAAGTGTTTCAGAGACTTTCAGAATTATTTTTGTTTGAATATTAGACTCCTGTCTCTGCAAAATGTATAACCATATGCTGTCAACCCTGGATATTGGCTTTGGTAGAGTAGCCACCCTGAATTTTTTAACCTAGATGTTAATCAAGCATTCTGTCTCAAGACAACACAAACCTTAACTGGAGAAATGCTGAGAGAATAGGGAACAGGTTTAGGCTCAGGGATACACAATATCTGTCATCCCAGTTACCTCCATAAACCCACGTTAGTAAGAAGTGAAGCCGAGGCAGATGGGCACAGGCTTCAGGGGAGGAAGAGAAGGGAGGCAGGACAAGTGGCTGAAACCTTCAACACAGGGCTGAGCCCTCAGGCCTGTTTATGAGTGGTGGAGCGCAGGCTTGGATGCAGATGGCCTGGGTTCACATCCTGGCTGTGCCACTTGCTCACTGCTGTGTACCTTTGAGCAAGTAAGTTGACCTCTCTGTGCATCAGTTTTTGAATCTGTAAAGTAACAGTACCGTCTTACAGGCTAGTTTTGAGGACTGAATGAGTGGATGTATACAGTACACAGAGAAAAGTGCCTGGCACATGTTAGGTACTCAGTGTTGCTGGAGACAAGAGACTGATTTCAGAACAAACGGCTGGGGCTGTTTTTCATCCAGTAGTAATCCCTCTGTTTTATATAGGCAGAGAGGGTTGACAGGTCTGGTGAGGTGCCCACCTAAGATCAGAAAAGGTCCTTTCCAGCCACATCACAGGATTCAGGGAGATTATGTGATTTATTGTTTATTTAATTTATTTATGCCACGCTGAGTTCCACGCAGGGTCTGAGCTGTCTTCCGTCTGCTTTCTCTCCATGTTCTGTTGCTTCTTGGTGAATGAGATTAGGGCAGGAATTGGCCCCAGTTCTGGAAGCTGGACTGGTCCTATCAGAGCAATCCCATTCTTTGTGTGTTTGCCTGTACTTGATGCATTGCTGTTGCCTTTGATTCCCTCTGCCTGGCAGGGGTGACAGGTGGGGGGAGGGATTTGTCCACCTGCCATTGTGTATATCTGTGTCTTTTTGAAAGGCACCTGCTAACATGACTCTTTTTTTCTTTTAAGAAAGCCTCTCTTGTGCTGAAAAACTAAGGCCTTATCCAGTGGCAAAGTCCTCTACAGGCCAGCCCAGTAGTGACAGCCGAGTCAGGTTATTACAGGCATTTCTGCCACATCTAAATTCCACAAAGAAGACATCAGATGGTGGCCTGAGGGTGCGTGTCATTATATACAACAAGGGATGTGGTTTAAGGACCTCATCCACCCCTCCCTGCCCCAGCTGCTCCCTTGTGGGACATTCTTATCCTCATGGTGGCCAGGATGTGGGTACATTTCAGGGGACTGAAAATCTCTTCTGTAGTTGCCAGGCACCAGGAACCCCAGGCAGCCAGTGTGTAAGCCCAACCCTGCTGTCATCCCTGGCTCCTTCATCTCCCTCCCGCCCCCATCCACTCTTTCTCCAGAGTCACCATCCAAGCACAAGATGATCCCATGCTGGTTATTCAGTGCTCCAGACTCCTGAGGGAGAATACCCTGAAATCGGTAGACATCATGTTGGATTGGGACAGTAACTTGCTGGGTCACCTCCTTCCTGTCACTTTGCCTCTTCTGCAAAATAGAACTGCCATGCACCATCCTCACTGTAGTGCCACAAATGTCAAGTTTATGTAAATGCAAACTGCATTCAGGTCTATTCTGTTTTCCTTTCAAACACAGATACTTTAATGGCTTAAACCACTCTGACCCTGTAACTCTACAGGGTAGCGTTAGTTTTTTATAATTATCATCTTGTGACTGCTCATGAGAGACTCACAAAGCACTTGCGGTCCACCTGGACTGCCTCCATAACATGAGGATCACACACAGTCGATAACGATTAGTGCCAAGGCCAAGAAAATGAGCATCCAATGACATCTGGACCAGGAGGAAAGCACAGGGCACTGGGCTGGAAGATGAACTGTCCCAACTGGCCCACTCCACCTGAGGGATGCCCTCTAGTTGACAGTCCCAGGCCTCCCCCCAGATAGTTGATTGCTCTTGCTCTCCATCCCAAAATCCCTGCCCAAGTTCATCATTAAGTGAATGGACCAACTCCTCTGCAGGGTGGAGTGATTCTGTCTTAGTCTCTTTGTTTTAAGATTATGGACCAATGCTCCAGGAGCTTTATATCTTGTACTGTTGGGTGAAAAATAAAGAGGGGAACTCTAGCTCAGGGGCCATTAGCCAGTACCAAGAAGGAAAATGGAGCTTGTCCTGCAGTCAGGTGAACAAGACAGTGATTTTGGTCTGAGTAGAACCACATGCAGTTGAGACAAAAAAGCTCAAAATGTTTAAACAGCTGTAAATCCTATGAGCAGTGAAAATGTCCCCAACATCCTAGGAGGTTTGTTTTTGTTGTTGTTTAAACTGTAATCACTACAATAAACATTTTTCTATAGAGGATGAAAAATCTAAATTTGAACACTGTTGTCTGTATTCTATGTAATGGCTATGAGAATGGTGAGATTTTTGTTTTCTCTTAGGAATGGGAAATTCATCTATATTCCCCTTAAATTTTAAAAAATATATTAAAGAGGAAATTGTTTGTGTTCTCCCGAAGAATAGTAACCTAGTAGAAATTATTTTTCCTATTAAAAATTATTAACATGAGATGTGGTAAAGTGTTTTCTTTTTTTCCTCCCACCAAGAAGAACTTTTCCATATTTAAAATGGCATCTCAAGACAGTTGGGGAGTGATTTTTATACTAGAAATAAGGGATGACTGCATAGTCCTACCTGGTTCAATTTATACCCTCTTCAAAATTCTGTTATTTCTTCTGCTAATACTTTGTTCTGTGGAATGCTTGCTGTGCTCCTATAGTGCCTAATAGGAAGCTTGATATACACTTTTAGCAAACCCATATTAGTTACTTTCTAAATGAATTTGAGCCCCTTCCCTTGAATGTAGACACTTCAATATGGATGCAAATGTTTCATGATAGAAATTTGATGATTATATTACAAATTCCAGTCGTACTTGAAGCAGTTTGGTTGGATGTTGAACACAGGAATAAAATTCCACAGCTTCCCAAGGTCTAAGTTAGAACATTAGTTGCCCCCAAAAGAGGGATTTATTTTTAAAGGGAAAATTCGTTTTTAAAAATCAGCAAGCTAATCAACCGCGGCAGATTTTGAATCCCAGTCCTGACCGGGAAGCAGGAAAAAGAATTCTCAAATGTACTATTAAGAGGTGGCTGTATATGTGGAGAATACAAATTGATTTTAACATTAGAATAAACACAGCATAATTTGAAATGCCAACCGAAAATACATATATTGTCTCCCCGAACCTATTGTGTATTTCTTGGGTGAACCTTGTCATTGCGCCTTTCGAAGGCAGTGGTCGCGTGTGTGCCTCACCCACACATTCACGACAAATCCTCGCTGGCTGCCATGTTCGTTTGTGAGAAATAAAGGAATCTGAAGGTGATTCGTCCCATCGTGGGCCTGATAAATTAAAAATTTGCATATGTCTGACAGTAGTTTTGCAGTTCTAGGAAAGCAAATAAGAAAGTGGAAAGCATTTAAATTAAGTGTTGCCTCTAACAAAGCTTTTAGAAATGGACAAATATAAATGATATTGATTTATTTCAATTGATTTTTTAAAAATGTTTTATTCTGTGGAGTTTCGGAAGTGACCCAAAGCTTTGGGGGAGCTTGTGAGCGGCCAGAGTGCTGGTGGCTTTCTGTTTTTATAAAAGCTCTAGCAAATTAGAACGTAAATGCTTCCTGAACATTCTCTGTTTTCAGGAGACCCGCATGAGAAAACAGCACCCGTAAGTGGGAACAATGAAGCAATCTGCTTTGTCTGCTTATAGGGACTTTAAATGGACGCTCCAGCTATAAAATACCAACAATCTCAGCAGGCCTCCTCTCCTCATTTCACAAAATTAATTTTTAGGACAGTGTCTTCTAGGGACTCAATCTTTGTGTGTTCTCTGCACCACAGATCTGCTCTTCTTGCCTAATTTTCTTAAGCTGACCGATACTTTCCTGGAAACGATTGAGGAAAATGGTGTGGTCCTGGGTATTCATGACACTGCCCACAAGGGCTCACTGGCCTGTAGGCTCCATGCCAGCCACCAGCCCATCATTTCTCAGTGAAAAGAACCTTTCAGCTCGGTTACCTCCTGGAGAGAGCTGATTTTCCAGCAGTCAGGCTTGATCTGGGTAAATAATTAGAGAGCTGGAGAGCGAAGACATCACCCTGGTGCTGTCTGTGATTCTGCTAATGTAGCCAGACCCTGTGATTCCGTTGCTGCTGCAATCTTAAGGCAGCCTTTCTCTAAAGCGCGGAGGGAGGGCGGGAGAGAGAGAGAGAAACAGCAACAAAGCCAGTTGCTTGCATTTGTCTTGAAAGAACTAATGACATTTTTCATTCTTTTGGTAAAACCAAGAAAACAGCTGCAGCTCTTTATCTGCATATAAGAAGGTGAATTGCAATATGCCTCCCTCTCCCACCACCCTCACCTACCAAGACATGCATGCCCCAATGCAATTACTTTGGCCTATTGATTTATTTTTAAAACTGTATTGCCTCTAGTTTACTGGAATTTGCAGAGCTCTGGATTGTACAGGCAGATCACATTTCTCATAAAGCAGACCCTGAAGTGGTTAATAGCTTGTTCTTGAACTTTTGCAGCTGCTCATTAAAAGCCAATTAAAAAGAAAAAGCATACTGGCTGTTGTAAAGTATATGTGTCTCTCTATAAATATCCATTATTCTAAAACTTTATCACATTTTATCCCATCCTTCTTGCATGGTGCCCATGGACAAAGAAGAGCAAGAGTAAAGTATTGGACAAACTATTTTGAGGTTCTAGTGAAATTCCCAATTTTTCTCTCATTTGTGTTTTCAGCTGTAACACCAATAGATAATATGCCATTAATTCTTACTGATTGAGAATCATGATAAGAAGTCCCATGTGATTTATTGAAAAATAGCAATTGTACAAATGGCGTTTCATTACTTTTGAAAAGCATATATAATTTTGAATGAATAAGAAGAAATAGGAAAAGGTAATTAATTAAAATAATTAAGATTCACATCAGGCATGTTTAGCATGATTATATATTAACTACAAATTTCCCTTAACAAATAATTGCTGGACCTAGAACTGGAAGACATATTGAAGAAACAAAGGCCATTAGCTTGGGGGGCCTTCCCAGACAAGTGCGGAAGACCCTGATTATCAGGAAAGCTGGAAGTCAACTCTTCCCCCACCTAGGCTGGCCTACACAGATTTATTCATCACAGACTCGAAATCAGTGAGTTCTTAATATAGAGTTGAATGAATACACACTTTTCCAGCAAATATTAGTTGAATCTTCCATAGATGTGTGATGTGGGATGCTTCAGTCACCAACATATCAGGACTTGCTGGACGTCAGTGTAGGACAAACCTAGATGGTCTCGGCCCATCTAGGGTTAAATGACCCTTGAGCCAAGGAGTACGGCACAGTCACACTTTGTATTTCTCCCGCTAAGAGTGTATTCAGACTATATGTCTAAACTCTTTTTTTCTTTTAATTTTTTTACCCATTTCATAAAACAGTTTGTCTTCAAACTAAAAGCAGTGATAGTTGATTGATGTTAAACATGAGACCTCTGAATGGACTGAAGGGAGTCCTTTCCTCCCTCTCTCCTTCCATCCTTCCTTCCCCCCTTCCTCCTTTCTCCCTCCTTCCCTCCCTATACCCAAGGGGCTTTTAAAGGCTGTTCTGTGGCTAGGCTGAGGAAGATCTTTGGAGACTAGCCGCCAGGAGGGTGCATGCGTCAAGAAATATCATGGGGTGTTGGGTATTGGGGGGCCCAGGAGACTGCCAGGCACATTCTGGTCTGGCACAGGAGGATTGGGAATTTTTTTTTTTTTTTTGGAGAATCATGGGGCATGACTGTCCCCCTATCATGGGACAGTGTCAGGACTGTGGTATTTTAGGTGTCATAAAAGGAACCTTTGGAGGACAAAAACATGTAGGAACCCTTTCTCGTAATGCCACTTGCAGGTTACAGCTTTCAAAGCAAAGCCAGACTCCGGCCCTGCCCGGGGTAGGAAGTCTTTGTCTGCCTGCGCGCCCGAGCGCTCCCGGCTTGGGATTGATTTTTGGCCCCCGCTGCAGCAAGTTGGGGGCTGGTGAGGAGTGTAGCGGTGACTGGGGGCGGAGTGCGGACTCGCATCCGCTGTACCAGGAGCCCACTGCCACCTCGGGATTTTTTTTTTTTTTAACTTGGAATTTCCATATGACAAAAAAGAAAGAGGTTTCTCCTCAATCTAACGGAGCCATTAACATCTATTAATAGCGCCGACAGGGTAAGTAACGGAGTCGCGCTCCTCGGGGTGGTCACCGGGCTGCGTGGTCCTCGGCTGGCCTCCTGTATCCGCTGCCCCTGTGCGCTCCGGGCCGGATGCGCACGGGCGGCGCGGGGACCAAGCCTGGCTGCCGGCCGCCTACTCCTCCCCTTCCCTAAGGTAAGGGGTCGTTTTCACACTCACCAGAGCTCCTGCGGGCTGAGCTCGCCCCCTCCCCCGACTTCTTTGCGGGGCATTTTCTCTTGCTGGTGTATTACGTGTCATTTCTCACGGGGCATTGCCGGCCGCTTTCCTGCAACTGTCCTTTCGGATTTGGTGATCTGGTCCGGCACAGAGGCTCTCCTAGGAGGTGGTGCCCATGCATATTCATTCTGTGTAGTAACCGACTGGCCGTCTTGCCATTGCAGGCTGATTTATTGATTTATGTAGCAAGTGTGTTTTATTTTAGTAATTAGGGAACCCTGAATTCACGGGAACCGTCTGCACTTCGCAGGCATGTTCATTGCTGGGCATGAAAGACAAAGGTTGTCGTGCACCCCGCTTCATTTTCTAGCTAGTGACCATTGACTTTGTTGTTTTGTGGAAGGCTAATTAGGAATGGAATATTTTTTTTTCCCAGAGGAATCGCTGAAATAAATATTAGTGTTTATAAAGCACATAGCTTTTTTTTTTTTTTTAAATAACATTTGACAGGTAACTACTACTGAGGTGTATTGTAAAGACTGGACAGTGTGGTGTGTTGTTTCAGTTTAGGGATGATTATGGGATTGATGTTATGTCTGTGGGACAGTCACTGGTATGCTCCCATCAAGGTACATGAAAATAAATGCTGCCTTTTCATTACAAAGGATACCACAGTGAACAGGGAGACATCCCTTCAACTGTATTTTCTATATCCTTATTTTATTCTTCAACTTTGGTTTTCTTCTTCCGTATCCCTCTATCCATCCATACACAACCCCATCATTAAAAAAAAAAATCATCTCCACAGACTCTGTTATTTTTCAGGAACTCTATTATGCCTATAAACTTGACCTGGATTGTGTTACTAATTTGGTAGGTTATTTTGTCATACAGGAAATCACAGCCTATGGGTCGATATGTGCATATGAACCCCTCAGCTAAATTATCTAAATTGTTTTTAAAAGATATTTTTAGGCCAGTGAACACTTAGCAAAAATATCTTTACAGATCTCGATAAACCTATTTTTAGTGTCAGTACTTTAAAAGCTTGCTCAACCCAACCGGTTCTAATCGATGTAAAATGTGCTTCTAACAAAAGATATTTATATTGTTGTTGATTAAATTATTCTAAATTTCCTTTATGGAAATACCTGATCTAACAACAATAGAAATTTTACTGTGTAAAATATTACTGTGATTTTTAACTCTAGAAAATGTATGCATTTATTATATTTTTGGAGGAAGGAGCCATGTAAGAATGGATAACTAAAGTACAGTAACATTTGTTCTGGGTTCATGTTTTCTGTAAACTTGCATATTCTACTTGATATACTTCTATCACTTTTAACAAATCCACTTAATTTTTCATATACTGTGAATTTATATTATATATTAAATAGATGAATATAATATGCATATATACACATATGATTTAATCTATGGATAGAAATGACAGCCGTTAGGATGAGAATAATGAAGCATCTGCCTCTATGAGAAAGAGCGCAAGAGAGAAACCACCCCAGATCGATAACTTGTAAGTAACCAGCATGAAAAAGGGCCAAAAAGCTTTTCTTTTCTTCCAGTTCTTAAATAAGCTTTTCCTGGTGGTATCATATTCATGTTGGAGTGATTAAGTAAAAACAAGAACACAGAACATTTACTAGGCAATATGTTGTTTTTATTTTGTATATTTACTATAAAAATTTTTGAAATGCCTTTATCGTCTGCTGAAAAGTAATCATAGAATTGACATTATTGCAGATGGTGTGAGAATAGATTTTTAAGATTAATGATAGTAGATATGAGTTGGAATGTAATTGTTAAGCTTAAGGAAAAAAATCTAGCATGTAGATACGGAGTGTGTTTGGTGTCTTTGTGCCTGTTTTATAGAAGGCACGTTACCTTTGTCTTCGAACCACAGCACTGATGTATCACACGTGGAAGGAATGTGTAACGACTTAACACAGCAATAATACATTTAGCCTAGTAAGCAGTACATAGATCTTTCTGAGGTCTTGAGCATAGTAGAAACTTACCACAGAGAATATAAGGAATGAAAGAATTAAAGTGATGCTGGGCTGACTGCATCCTGAGCAAAGAGATATTATGCCTTGAAATGTGAATTTTTGAGTGAGCAGACAGTACGCACTCCCCTGCCCCACCTTTAGCAGCACTGTGTCTACGTGGCCTTTTGTTTACTGTAGGTAAGAGTTGGCACTAAATCCCTGGGGATGATTATGGTGTATATATACAGTCTTTTACTGATGGTCTGAATTCTTTCGTGGTCCTACGAAATACATACATGCAAACACATTCATTAAATAGTAACCCAGGAGAGCATGTGTTCTTGAAGTCCATTTTAAATTCGTTTAAAAGACTATAATGGAATTTTGAAAACACCACTACAAACCATTACCCTTCAGATCACTAGCTGAGACTTTTTTAACCTAGAAAGTGACCTTTTCTCTACCAGAAACTCTTGACCATTAAAAAGCATTTTTGTTTGTTTGTTTGTTTAGGCTTCTGTTCTGAGGAAAAATAGCAAAGTGGACTATCTCTCAGTATCAGAAACATTTGAGACAAACCTCCTATTTGAGGTTTGGCTTTGAGGTCAAACTATTGGTTCAAGGATTTGCTAACAAAAATACTTTCCTCATTTTGATGAATAATTAAAAGGGAACTCTTTAATAGAAAAGCCTATACCCAAGCAATGGTATTGTTTCATGGTCTGTTGTGGTTGAATCAAGAAGCAGGAGAAAGTCCCTTCTACTTTGTAGATGCTGGTGATCATCCCTTGTTTATCAAGGGTGAGGTTGGGAATGAAATTACTGGGGAGTGTTAGAAATTATATGTGTAGGTATTTACTGATACACAAATCTATGCATTGTATTTTTAAATGTGGCCAAAAGTAAGATGGAATTCTTCTAGTGGCTGTCTGTGGGCCTGGAGCATTCTCGTTACCCCACTAGGATGTCTTGAATTTCCCTGAGAAATTAGATGGAATGAAAAGACCTGTCCACGCTGGTAGAGTGGACCTCCATTTGTAGCCAGTATTTGACGTCTAGCCATCTTTTAGTCAAAACTGTCTCTGGCCTCACTTTAAACATTATTATTTTGGGATCAGGATGATTCTCTTCCCCAAAAGAACTATGTCTTCTGTGTACTTGAAAAGGGCCTGATTTTGGTAGTGTTTCGCAAAACTCTGTTCCGGAGAGACCATAAAATACCTTAGTGGTTTCTTCTTTATGTAATTTACATATTTTAAGCACTTTATTTCAGGTCAGTGGCCTATTTTGCTACTCTAGATGATTGACCAATGTTAACAAACCCGACATATCTTGGAAAGAATAAATTAAGAACGGCTCCAGGAAGCCCCAAAGGCCCTCAGTAACTAGTTTCTAATAGATTCAAGGAAAAATCCTCTTACCCTTTCTTCAAATTCTATCCCAAATACAGTGCTCTACTGGTTGATAATCAATAATGACTCATGAGGGACTTGACTTGCAATGAGGTTTCATTGTCTCTCCCCTACACAGGATTTCTCCCTGACAGTCTCCAGGCGACCGAGGAGTAAAACAAATGCTTTTCCTCTGTGCTTCAAGGATTACAACATGAAAATCAAAGTGTACAATAGCATCAAGGTATTATTTAATTATTAGACAGCTTATGGTTTTTGAAATTAAGTGGTAATAGTAGCATCGTGGAATATCTAAATATGCATGGCAAACACTGGATGCTAGATGTGGTTACACAGCCCAAAGTTAAACTTTTGTGATATATTCTTATGCATATATTATAGCATAACCTTCACACCATTACAGAACTGTCATATGCACCTAAGTAAAATGTGGATGGGTAGGAAAATAAGAATGTGTGCCAATCTGGTCTGAGTGCTAAATTAGGCTTGGAAATTGACCAGTCTGCCTTTTACTTAACTCCAAAATCATTAAGACAGGGACCTGACGGGGAAGCTAGTTATATGGAACAGATACACTAGTTGCACACTGTAGTCACCTCTTTTGCAGATCCCCTTCTCCTGTCCTGAAGAATTTCCCTTCTTCCAAGCAAGCTAGAGGTAGTAGGAGAAACAAGAGCAAGGGAGGCAAGCAGTGTTGCTGAGGTCCTTCCTCCACTGTATCGCGTCTGAGCATGTAACCTGGTGTTGCCAGGGGCGTAGAAGGGGATTTCGCTGTGTGTTGGCACAGCATGAGTAACCCAGCAGCCAGGAAAGTGGTGGAAGGGAAGCAGTAACTGAGAAATCATTTCCTGTGGGCTGTGGGAGTTAAAGGGCCATGTAAGACCCCTCCTGTTATGCCTCCACCACCAGCTACCTGGAGGGTTGGATTTCTCTTCCTAGTTCAGCAGACGTGCTCCCTGGCTTCTTCCTGGAAGATACCATTATGGTTGCAGGCCCAACATTCTTAAGATGTTGCTCTTGGTCACAATGACAGACCAGTAGAACTGGAATCAGGTTGAGCTGTATGAAATTGCCAGTGAGTTCGGCCATTTCTGACCTATAAAAATGAGAGTTATTCATCTCCCTATTTCTTATCTTGCTCTATTTCTTTGCACAGCAACCAGATCATGTAATTCCCCTGCCTAAAAATTCCCCCTGGCTTCTCAGGGCACTCAGAATAAAATCCAGGCTCTTTACCTTGGCTTCCTCGGAGGTCCTCCAGGAGCTGGCCCCTGCCTGCCCTTCTTCTCCATCTCCCTGCTCTCCTTCAGGACACTGTTCCTCCCAGGCTGGTTTCCTAGTTATTCCTAGAACTCACCAGCTGTTTTGTGCCTCGAGATCTTTGCATTTGCCCTTTGCACTCCACAGCTGGCTCATTCTCACAATTTAAGCCTCAATTCAAACTTGATCTGCTCAGAGAGGTTGTTCCTGGTCCTTATATCTAAAGGAAGCCTTCCACGTAACCCCATTAGCCCATTTTATTTTCTTCCAAGTACCTTATTCCTATCTAAGATACTCTGTTTTTGTTTTTGTAAAGACGAAGTCTCGCCATGTTGCTCAGGCTGGCCTGTCTCGAACTCCTGGCCTCAAGCAATCCTCCCTCCTCACCTTCCCCAGTAGCTGGGATTACGGATGCAAGCCACTGTGCCCAGTTGAAATTCCCTTTTTTATTGGCTTACTTCTTAATGGTTGTTCCCTTTGTGACAGTGGAGGAAGGAGCCAGCACGTTGCCTGTCTTGTTCTCTGCTGTGTCCCCGCCGACCTGGAGCACAGCAGGTGTTTAGTAAGCATTTGTTGAGTGAACATATTGGACACCTTTGTGCACCACTGCAGCCTCTCAGCTTGTAGCCATTGCAGAACCTAGTTATAAGCAGCTTCCGGCAGCTTCTGGCAGCTTCCCTCAGGCACAACCAGGGGTGCCCTCCCAGGAGGAATTCCTGCCTCTCACTTCCTGCCCTGTGCTAGCCATCACCCTGGAGTAGGACCCTCTCCAGTGAGGGCTGGCAGAGATCTACTTTCCCCATTTATCCTCTACTGATAGTTCTGAAACCCATTTGTTTAGGTTCCCCAGATTGTCCTTGTAAGATCCAGTCCAGTCACCCATAGTGGCAGCGAACCCAGTGATGCCTCCTGTACTTCCGTGACCTCCTCCCCCATCCCATTCTCCTGTCCCCAGTCCTGCTAAACTGCCTGCCTGCCAGCCACTGTTGTAGGCAGTGCTCTTCGGGGAACCCAGACTAAGTTGGATGAGCACCATTGCAGAGGCAAAGAAGGTACAATAGGTTTCATGATCTTTTTCTTAAAATATCTCATTCAATAAATTGCTATACTATCCAGTCTATCTGGTAACAACTAAAAGTTAATAAGAACTTACAGTTTTAAGTCAAAACATTTAATCCTCATGGCAACCCCATGAGGTATCGTTCCCATTGAATAGATGAGGAAACCGAGGCACAGTGACATTGAGTAACTGGCTCAAGGTCCCACAGCAGTCAGGGGCAGAGCTAAGTGCAGGCAAGCTAAGTGCAAGCAAGCTAAGTGCAGGCGAGCCATGACCACCGACTCTCTTAACCTCCTTATGTGACCACACTCTCCTGGCTCTTGTTACCCACAGCCTCAGTCCCTCCTTCTGATCCCTCTGTCTCTGCTGTTTTTCTTTGCCTGAATCCTTAAGTCTCTCAAAGTGGCATGCATACCCAAAACACTGGGAGACCGTGATCTAGCGCTAATAATTCATTTTTCCCCATTGACTACAAGAGTTAATTTGTGACAGGACAAGCAGGAGCCCACACAAAGCTGACCCCAGCATTCAAACCAGCTGTGTGGTCCCTCTTTCACCCTAAGGATTCCAGTTCTGTGGTTCAGCGCAGTAGTGAGGGCTTTGGTGATGGGGTATCTGCACTGCCCTGTCCAGCCTTGGGAGCTGGGTCAAGCCCCTTCACCGTTCCTTCAGCCCCATTTCCTCTTCCCTCTTCACAGTACCCACCTCGCAGCATTCTAGGGATTGAACATGACAAGGTTTGTGAAGTGCTGAAGACACCCAGCTGCTGGCAAGCACTCAGTACACGGTGGCTGAGATTGTTCTTTTTGTAGTAGTTATGGGGTGAAGACAGGACTTGAGGTGGGCTGCATCCAAGGGAGGGGCCCGTCTTCTCTATTGTACCTTTGAAAACACTATCTGGTTTCTCCCTGCCTCTAAGCCAGAGAAGATGGAAGTGCTAGATGGCAAGGAGACACCATTATTTTTCCTTTCCTCCCCTCCCTAAACTCCCTGCTACTCTGTCTAGATCTGCCATGGGTTCTGCCTTTTGTTCTAGGCATCTGGAACCCTAGGCATGAGCCCATGTCTTCTCACAGCCTATGTCATGTCTGTGGGACAGGTGGTCTTGCAGGGGGAAGCATAGGTGCAGTCTGTCTGTGAGGTCCTGGTGTCTGCTTGGGCAGCCCCCATGGGACTAGCCCCTGTGAGGAGGCTGGTTGAGGTCTGTGCATCATCCCACACTGTTGGAGGCAGAGTCTCCAGAGGCACTTCCAGAGCAGATGCCAGGCTATCAGGCCAAAGGCAGAGGGAAGCTGGGGCCTGACTGGTACTCTCCAGGCCATCTGATTCCTCTGTAGGGACCCTGTTACCCACTGTGGGTAGGCTTCCCAGCCAGAGTCAGGCTCACCTCCCCCATCTGTGAAGGGGTGAAATCAGCACAAACTGGTGACAAATGCACTTAAATGTTTCCTTCCCAGTCCACGCACATGCAGGTAGATGCGTTTTCTGCACACTTTCTGATTAGAGGTGATGTAGTGTACTACATGTACATACTACATACATACTACATAGTATACTATACTACATGTAGCATTGTAGTTTTTGATTGGTTTTTATATTGAGGGTGTTGCCCACCCAGGGACATGGGAACTAGAGGGTGTGCCTTAGCTTTGAGCAGAACTGAAGTGGCTTCTTCTGCCACTTGGCCCCCTGAGTAGGAGGTGAGCCACCTGGAGGCCAGTGGTTATGATAGATTGGCACACATCAGACTTCCTTTCAGCGTTCATTCATGAGGACTGCCAATCTCCTTCAATGCATGGGACTCTTCACTTGACAGATATTCACTGTCCAGACACAGGGCCCTGATGCATCAGAGAAGGAACATTTCAGGGTAGCTTTAAATGATATCCTATTGATGCTGTTTATAAAACCAAGGAATAACACATCAGGCAAAATTGACTGATATTGAAAATAAAATATCTTTTCTTGCCAGTCCCTTCCTATGGAAAAGGTAGAACCTTTGAATAGGCAATGTATAGATTGTTTTGGTATCTCTTATTACTTTGGATTTCTAATGTAAAACCAAGTCATACTTTGAGAAACTAATTTTCCAACTTTGTGCTCAACTCTAACGGAAGGTAGCAGGGTCATTATTGAACAAAAGTGACCAGAACAACCATTTTTCTTCTTCTATGTCTTCTATTATCATGCGCAGAAAAGAGCACTTTAAAATAACATTGTTTTTCCGTTTGAGTCTCTTTAAATCCTATTGATTCAAATAGCCCATTACCCATTATTGTAGAGGACTCTGTTGACTACCTTCTCAGGGTGTTTTCTTTAATATCATCTTTAAATCTTGCTTATGATTTTGTTGTTCTCTTACTCATCAGCGTTTCAAGTCAGGTGTCCCCAAAGCAAGACTTTTATCTTTCTCCTTCTGTGGCGGCATGTCCATCATTGTACAGGGCTGTATGTGTTTCTGCTGACAGCTAGAGGACAAAGCCAGCAACATCTTTTGAGTAAAAATCTGCATGTAGTCTAAAGATCTTTTGTAGATCGGCCTTTATAGTTCCTTTTCTAGGCTTCATAGTTCCAGTTTATTTGTAACTCCATCTTCGTCTTACTTGAGGAAATGTCACTGTGTTTTCAAGCCCACAGGAGAACTAGGTCAAGGGTTTTAGATCTTTTGCTTTGTTTGTTTTTTCTTTTAATCATATTTTCTTGTTTCTAAAAACTTAAAAGTGAAAAGGAGAAGCAAGAATATGGAAAAGTAAAACCGTTAATTGGTCATCAGATTAGAAGTGCAAAATTACCAATAACATAACATATCTGTGTAAATATACAGAACTGGGACTGCCATACATAATTTATTCAAATGCTTTCTTCATTATTCCCTGTTCACTTTCAAAAGATGGAAGTGAATTGGCCTTGTACACTGTTGAGAGTCACTTTGCATATGAAATGGTTGACTTTCTCACCCCTTTTCCATTTGATTCTTTGTCCATGTACAGTAACATTCTAAAATCTATCAGTTTCTCTTGGTCATCATTTAAAAATTCATATTGATATCAGTATAATGTGAATGAAATGCTTTACAAATTTGCATTACGATGGGAAGACACAAAGTAGGCTGGCTTAGGTTACCCTATGCGGACTCCATGAGTACCTCTGCTGGCTTGATTCCCAGGGCTCTGGTTTAAATCTGGACCAAGAAGAGTTACCAGATGAGGAGTTTATGGTCAATCAAGAAACACTTCACTGGGAGATGATGGATAAATGGAGAGACAGTGGAGGAGAGTGTCATATGGAGCTCCCAGTGCTGTGATCACCCAGAGATCCAGGAGTTCCTAAATGGAGGTGAGGTACATTGGAGACCACCTGGGAATGAATTTTTAAAAATTTTGAGACAGGGTCCCACTCTCTTGCCCAGACTGCAGTGCAGCGGTGCAATCATGGCTCACTGCAGCCTCAACCTCCCCAAGCTCAGGCGATCCTCCCACCTCAGCCTCCCAAGTAGCTGAGACTACGAGACAGGGCTTTGCCCCAGGCTGGTCTTGAACTCCTGGGCTCAAGTGACACCTGCTTCAGCCTCCCAAAATGCTGGGATTATAGGCATGAGCCACTGTGTCCAGCCAGGGCTGATTATTATACATTCAGATCCCCAGGCCACCCCTTCACAAACCTGAGGTTCTCATTCAGTAGGTCTGAAGGTGGGTTTGATGTTCTGTATTCTAACGACTCTGGTGACTGACGAGCAGCCTGATTTGGTTTCTTAGCTTCGGTTTCCACATCCCTAAAAAGAGGGTAATAACATCTATTTCACAGAGTTGTTGGCAGGAACTGAAAGAATGTGTGGGAAAGGGCCCTGGGAACCGTGAAATGAGACAGACTAGGACGTGCTGAATTAGTGGGTTTAATTCTCAGCCGCCTCCTAAAGGAGTCTCTACTCTCCACCCCAGACTGAGGCCCAGGCCCTGCCCATGGGTCTCAAGATGCTGAAAAATACTTTGTTCCCAGTAGGATCCCGTTTTCAATCTTCCTCTTCCCACAACAAAATGCGAGGAAAGGCCTCCTAACTCCCTAACTCTGTTCTCGTTCTTAGATCTCAGCACAAAAGGCGCTTCTTCAAGGGAACCTTCTTTGTGTTGTTGTTTAAAGCAGTCCAGTAAGAAAGACAAAGTTCCCTATGGCCAAGAGATTGTCTGTTCTCTCTTGTATCCCCCAAACCCTAGCTGTGCCTGGCACATAAAAATATGTGCATGATCAATATAGGGAGGAGGGAGGAAGGAAGAAATCAAGGAATCAGGTACTCTAAATAGGACTCAGCTTTGTGCCTTATTTTGTAACTTGTCAATCAACCCAAAATAAGGAGCCAGGGAAGTTCATCCACGTATTCCCACAGCCACCATCTCCCTGAAGCTTTAGCCGTTCTACTGTTGAACTCATTATCTTTTCCCTAGGTCCACTCCTGTGTCCCCATCTCTGTTAACAGCACGGCCAGCCATCAGGCTGTCCAAGTCACAGATCTTGGCATCATCCTTGAGTTTTCCCTCTCCCCTACTGCCTGAGGCCCGTCTAGTCTTCTTCTATCACTTCTCTGGTTCCATGCATACACTGTGCAAGTTTGGGTTCAGAACTGCATGGTGATGGGGCCATTTACACCCGGTAATTCAGACAATCACTCTCAGGCCATTCCCACAGGCCTTGCCTGTTCAGCCTTTGTCATCCCATTCCAGGTCTCAGCTTCCCACGGGGTCTCCCTGCCTGCAGCCACAGATGTGATGATCTCTACCTTGCATTCTTCTAACACAGCTCTCAAAGATGGGGTGAAGGTGGAAACCTGGTCCTTGAGAGCTGTAGGTGACCCAGGGACAGGGGCTGTGTAGTTTAATGAGGAGTTTTTAATAGTGTCATTTTATGTTTAGAAATGGGAAAAGAACACAGGCAAGCTGGTGGGCTTGTGCAGCATAAACCAAAGGACACTACCCCAACTCCCCTAGTGCATGCACACGTGTGCGTGTGTGTGTGTGTATGTGTGTATGTGTGTTTGTGGTGGGGGTGCATTTCAGAATCTCTCGGGGGAGGGAGTGTGACTTTTTGGGTTACTTTTTTAGTAAGGGAGCATGGATTTAAAATGGCCAAACAGTACTGCATTATTGGCCCTCAGTTGCTCCAGCAAGGGCTTGCCTTTTCTAGGGGAAAGGAAAAGGCATGCTGCACAGCCCACCTCAGCTGCACCCTACATGCAGTGCATTGCCATTGAGCATGCATCTCAGATCTGAAAGCTGAGTCTCCAGTGGGCAGTGAGAAAGAACTGGTGCACCCCCATGTTCCTGGCATGGTTGCCCAGCTCTACAGCTGGCATTCCTAGCCCAGTCCAGGTGGTCACCCCCACTCAGCCTGCCTTTGCTGCAGAACCTCCCTCCACTCACGTGACCATTCAGCCACTCCAGAGTACTCACCTCTTTTAAAGAGGGTCTTAAGCTGGATTTTGCCAGGGGTGGGAGGCAGGCTGCCAAGGCACGAAATCTGCTGGCCTTCCCCAGTCCACACCTCTGGCCAAGATTCCCAGATCCCCATCAGTATTGTGACTTCTTCCTCTCCAATATCACCAAGACCTGTAATTCTTTATCATAGGATGTTGTAGGTCTCATGGTACAGGTGATTTCTGTTATTCATGCCTGTCTTCCTCACTCAAATCTGATCTCCTTAAGGACAGGAATCTTGGCAAATCCAGCTTTGTGTCTTTAGCACCCAGCACAGTGAGTGGTACACTAAATAAAGACTAGGTGGATTGGTGGGTGGGTGGGTGGATGGATGGATGGATGGTTGGGAAAGGAAGGAAGGAAGGAAAGAAGCATTCCTGGTAATTCATAAGATGAATAATGACAGCATTTGCAGCTTTCATGAAAGACAGGGGCCAGGGATACTTCTCTCCTGAAAAGCTCCTTTTGAATATAAATGTAACCGCCACAGCCCAGATTGTAAATTGTGAAAAGATCAAAAGCTTTGAAGCCCACCTTTTTTTGTTGTTGTTGTTGTTGTTGTTTTTTGTTTTTGAGACAGTCTTGCTCTGTCGCCCAGGCTGGAGTGCAGTGGTGCAATCTCAGCTTACTGCAACCTCTGCCTCCCAGGTTCAAGCCATTCTCGTGCCTCAGCTTCCCAAGTAGCTGGGATTACAGGTATGTACCACCATGCCCAGCTAATTTTTGTTTTGTTTTGTTTTGTTTTTGAGATAGAGTCTCACTCTGTCTCCCAGGCTAGAGTGCAGTGGTGCAATCTCGGCTCGCTGCAACCTCTGCCTCCCAGGTTCAAGCCATTCTCGTGCCTCAGCTTCCCGAGTAGCTGGGATTACAGGTATGTACCACCATGCCCAGCTAATTTTTGTTTTGTTTTGTTTTGTGTTTGAGATAGAGTCTCACTCTGTCTCCCAGGCTAGAGTGCAGTGGTGCAATCTCGGCTCGCTGCAACCTCTGCCTCCCAGGTTCAAACCATTCTCGTGCCTCAGCTTCCCGAGTAGCTGGGATTACAGGTATGTACCATCATGCCCGGCTAATTTTTGTTTTGTTTTGTTTTTGAGATAGAGTCTCACTCTGTCTCCCAGGCTGGAGTGCAGTGGCACGATCTCAGCTTACTGTAGCCTCTGCCTCCCGGGTTCAAGCGATTCTCCCACCTCAGCCTCTCGAGTAGCTGGGATTATAGACGCCCACCATTATGCCCGGCTAATTTTTGTGTTTTTAGTAAAGGCCGGGTTTCACCATGTTGGCCAGGCTGGCCTCGAATGAAGACCTGCACAGTTACTGTCTGTGGGAAATCAGCTCACGTAACTGGACCTTTTCATCAGTGCGCCTTTCCTGTCCTGTCCCTGGAATTGCGAGGTGTCCCCCATGTCTGGTTGTCCTTGCTTTCCCACACTTTTCTTGAGATCGCTGCCCTTTTTCTAGGGGAGTATGAAGTAGGCTCCCCAAGCCCATGGCGGCTCCTGGGTGGGGTCGGATCTCAGCCTGACCTGATGTCTGAGCAAGGGTGAGGCCAGCACAATGGACAGACACAATGTGGCTGTGGGCTGTAGGGTGCACCTTGTTTGGTGGGTATAGGAAGCTTTTAGGGTACTGGCTTTCAGCCACTCTGCCTCAATAATTAAATAGTCCCTCCTCCCCCAGTGTCTCATGGTGAGGTTTCAGGGATAAGAGGGAGTTCGCTTTTTGGCCTTCTTTAATATTATCCCTTTAAGGAACATTAGACATTATGGTAGAAAAACCAAAAATCAAAGATGACATTCTAGTTCAGATCTTTTTTAAAAGAGGGAAGGTATGACTATAAAATCCCACACAGTAAATGTACTCATAGCTACAGGGACTTAATATTCTTTTTATTTGAAGGTAAACTTCAATTTCTCATTATTTAAATTCGGAAATCTTAGGCTGTCGCCAACATTTCAGACAATTTACTGTTTTACAAAATAATGATAATAAGACAACAGTAAGGTGATCCTGAATGATTCTCTAACTGTATGTTACATTAAAAAAAATTGTTTAGAGGCTGGGCGTGGTGGCTCACACCTGTAATCCCAGCACTTTGGGAGGCTAAAACAGGCTGAGCCCAGGAGTTTGAGACATGCCTGAGCAACATGGAGAAACCCCATCTCTATGAAAAATACAAAAAGACTAGCTGGGCGTAGTAGTGCACACCTGTAGTTCCAGCTACTCAGGAGGTTGAAGTGGGAGGATTGCTTGAGCCCAGGAGGTCAAGCCATGATTACGCCACTGCACTCCAACCTGAGTGACAGAGCAAGACGCTGCCTCAAATAATAATAACAATAGTAATAATAGTTTAGAAACAAGGTTTTTTTTTTTCATGGAGAAACTTCTCTTGTAAAATTCTAAAATGATTCTGAAGGCTTTTCTCTCTTTCCCTCTTGTCTTTCATTTTCCAATCAGATTGCAGAGGCCATTCCTTTTAGGCTTTTAGTCAGCAGTTTTGATATTCTTCAAATCCAGTATCCAGCTTTTGTGTCTTGGGGTTGGAGTCAAAGGCTCTGTTGTGATGTTTTTCTGTTCCACAGCAACCACCATGCCCTTTGGAGAGTGCAGTGCCTTAGCGAATGCCTCATTTCTATAACATCACCACTTTTTACAAGACCTATGCGGCACACATTCATTTTTTACTATGTGTTTTTCTGTAATTCTAAAAGGAATATATGTTCATTTTAGACAATTTGGAAAATACAGAAAATTGTGAAGGAAAGAGAAGCACCAACCATAGTCATACCCCTTAGGGATATGACTGATAATCCCTTCACCTAATTCCCCTAGTCTTGGTCTGTACAGATATGAGCCATAAATTCGAGGTCAGCCCTACATACAGATTTATATCCTGTTTTCTTCCCACTTTTCCTTTTATTTTGAGCATGTTCTCACATTAAGCATCCTCTCTGAACACAAAATGTTAATAGATAAATAATATTCTACCATGTGGAGCTACCTGATACCTGAATTTATTTAATTGTTCACCTACTGCTGAATGTTTAAGTTGTTTCTGTTTATCACAAGAATGAATAGTGGTTGTTCATTGTTAGTAAATCTTCATGCATGTCTCTAGCTATGTGCATCTGCTCCTGTAACTTTTTAAATTGAGGTCTATTGTGCGAGCAATAAAACACAGAGACCGTTAGTGTACCTACTTACATATGGACACACCTATGTGATATGCCACATCAAAGGCTCCTTTTACATTTCCCTATACATTAATTTTGCATTCGTTTATGGGTATTCAAATACAAGCAGCTGCTGGGGACTTTTTATGTATGATCTCATTTTATGCTTGTGGGCACCCTCTGATGGAGATATAGCTGTCCCACCTTTCCAGCTGAGAACTTTAAGACTCTCAGCACCTGAACAGGTTGCCCAAGGTCATGTAGCAAGTCAGGGTGAAGTCAGAATTGGACTCGAGTTTTGCCTGCACCCAGAATTTTAATTCTGCATATTTTCTCTTAGATAATTAAAAATAAAAGCTGCCAATATCCTTTGATAGGACAGGAAACCATTGGATTTCATTTCGTTTGTTTTTTCCTTTACGACTACACTTGGGGATCAGTAACCGGCCACATACCTTCTCCTATTTGTAGCTTATGTTTAAAATCGGCAGAGAATTGGCATTGCTGCTTTCTGGTTTTGGTCATGCATTTTGCTCAGGGCTGGAAGGCACCGTTGGCTGTCATCGAGTTACAAGCCCTCACCTACCCACTCACACCCCTCCCACAGACTCAGGCTTTCCCCAGTTCTGTTACCAGAGAGGAACACTTCTGAGCACAGAAGCTGATGACAGCCACTTAGCAAGTTGTCTTGGGCTCTGTTGCCAAAGCACAGGGAGAGACAACCTCAGTTAAGGTGCACAATTTAGATGGGAGGCATGGGAGAAACTTCTGGTCCATTTTTCCAGCTTGCCCGATTTACAAAGATGACACTGAGCCCAGTTGTCTGCCTGGGGAGACAGGCCATTAAGAGCAGGCCTGAGACTGAAACCCAAGGATGTCTGCCTCCCAGCATCTCATCGGGTCAGTGGACACACATTTAGGGTAGAGGGTCCGGGCCTGTCAGATGTCACCGCTGCCTCTTGAGGACACAACCTGATTAAAGGCAGTCAGGTTGAATGGCATCCCAAGTGCATTCCCACTGATGGGAAATTTAACAAGATGGAAAAAATTGTCTTACCCAGAACTCCTCAGTGTATGTGGTTAGGAGGACTTCTAGGGCAAGGCATTTGGGGTAGGATGCAGTGAGGGCTCGCCAGCCCCTCAAGGAGCAGGCTGGATTAGGTAATCCATGAACTGGCATCCAAGGTGTGTGAGGCCAATTAACCCCAGGGCTCTGGTTCACTACATGGGTTGTGCAAGTTTGGGGCCAGCGTTGCATGGCGATAGGGCCGTCTGCACCCAGTAATTCAGACAGAGCAGCAGGGTTTGAGGCCTGGTTTAAGTATGAGCAAGTTGCCCTCCTTCTAAACCAGCCCCCCTCATTCCAGCTCAGAGCCTGTGTGTGCCCAGGAGGATGTGTTTTCTTCGGGTCCTTTCGTCCTCTCTGGGAAGTAGAGCCAGGTGTTAGGAGGGTGGTCACCGAACCACCTGTGCCTCTCAGCTAGTTCCTGTCTTCTCGGTGGGGCTGATGGGAATGATGATAATACCACCTTGGGGAAGTGGAGAGAATTAAATGTGTTAGTGGCTACAGAGCATGTACAGTGGTGCCCAACCCAGTAAATGGTAACTATTGGCTTTTATTTTCTTCTCAACTGTTTCTGACCCTTAATTCTTTTACATTCCATTTTTTCCTTGTTTCTTTCTCTGATGCCTTTCACACTATTAGACTTCTCTGCCAGTGTTTCTGATAGAAGACTTAAACCGTGATGCTCTGTGAAATTTGTATTATTTTACTTAGAGTTAAGCTTCCTCCCATTTTTTCATGTTTTTCCATAATATTTTGCATTTTTCTGTTGTAGGACTTAAAGCCTTGGTTTAAGAGTTGCAGTCTCTCACTAGACAATGCTCCTGCAAGGCAGGAACTGCTGGATCCCCAGTGCTTAGCCAAGATTCTGGCCTAGAGCAAGTGCTAGCAAATGCTTATTGAGTCAATAATTTTCCTTACAAATAACCCTTAGAAAGACAAGGTCACTGATTGCTGGTGGATGTCCTCAGGTCATCCACGGAGACACTTCTTTGCAGCATTATGTTATCACTGTCAGTGGCCACCCCTTCCTTCTTTCCCCTGGACTGGCTTACTTCTGAAGTCCTTTTCTTTTCTTTCTTTCTTTTTTTTCTGAGACTGGGTCTCATTCTGTCACCCAGGCAGGAGTGACGTGGTGCAAACATGGCTCACTGCAGCCTCGACCTCCCCGGCACATTTTATCCTCCCAGCTCAGCCTCCTGAGTAGCCAGGTCTGTAGGCACATGTCGCCGTGCCCTGCTAATTTTTATACTTTTGGTAGAGATGAAGTTTCACCATGTTGCCCAGGCTGGTCTCGAACTCTTGACTTCAAGCAATCCACCTGCCTTGGCCTCCCAAAGTGTTGGGATTATAGGCGTGAGCCACTGTGCCTGGCCTGAAGTCCTTTTCTTAGCATAAGTGACTTTCCTCTGCTGCAGATGAAAAAAATAATGTTTTTCTTCCATCTCTTCTATTCCTTTGCTCTAAAGGCAAAGAGAGAAGAAGATGCCAAGAGCAAAACCTGCACTAAAGACGTCTGTTTTCTCTTTCTAGCCTGGGACTTGGAGGTAGTAAGAAACCAGCCTGTGTTTTTTCCCCTTCTGGTTTGTAGCATCTCTGAGAAGTGGACAGAAAGTCAGCATTCCTTATTTGTTGAACTGGCTGCTAGAATAAAGGATATGGGGCACCATGGGGTCAGTGGAACTTGCCTACCTCAGCACCTTAGAGCTCATGCCGGCTCATCTTCTCTTGCCCTTCTGGTGTGAGTCAGTCATCTGGGAAATTCTGATTTCATAGCTGGGCTACTGGTAGAATTGACTGCTGTCACAGATTAAAGAAGAAGGTGTTTAGTCATCTCAATAAATGTATGAAGAGCTTTTGATAGAAATTTGACACCTACTCCCAATTCTTAAAAAGGTTATTTCCAATGTGATGAGAGGGCCTAATAAAGGGCATCTACCAAAAACATACAGTGTACATCCTGAATGGTGAAACACGCAGAAATATGGCAAAGGTGCCCAACTTCACCACTTCTTTCTAGCATTGTGTACTGGGAGTCCCAGCCACTACGACACAACAGGGAAAAGAAATAAGGGGCATAAAGATTAGAAAGGGAAGAAATTTCATGTTTTTCAAACCATGTGGTAGTCTACTTAGAAAACCCAATATAATCTAAATGATTAGAACTATTCTGTTAATTTAAAAAGTTTGATGGATACCAGTTTGATAGCACTAAGTATTTGCAGCTTCTTAGTAGAAAATGAAATGTAAAAGATTTTATTCTAAATACTAAGAAACTCAAAAATAAATCTAATAACAAGTAAGATGTGTATAGAGATAACTTTAAAATTTTTTGAAAGCCAAGAGAGAATGACTAAATAAATGGCAATATAAATGAATCCTGTAAAAATGGCAAGTTTCCCCAGATTAATATGTTAATTCAGTAAAATTTCAACAAAAGCGTCAAAAAAGTTTTTCACAGGATTTAACAAGGAATCCTAAGGTTCTTGTAGAAGACTAAAGGGCCAAGAAAAACCAAGACAAAGAATAAAGAAGATAGTCTTGCCCAATGAAATAGGTTTTTCTTTTTTTCATAAGGATATTTTTTAATATGGTATTTTTCAGAGATCAACATGTCATATTTGGTTTCTCTAGTCTGACCTTCTGGCCTAGGGTCACATCTGAGTTATATTTCAGAGGTGGCATTGTCAATCAGTGGGAAAAGGGAGCCAAGTCAGTTTACTGTGCTAGAAAGACTGATTTTTTATATAGGGAAACATGAAAGTAGATAGCTTTCTCATATCTCACAACAAAAATAAATTCCAGATGGATCTAAGACCTAAATGTGAAAGACAAAGTTTTAAAATGTTTACAAAAAAACAGGCAAATTTTTTATGACCTCAGGGAGGGAAAGATTTCTTACACGAGACACATACAAAAAGCACAAAGATAAACGGAAAAAATTAATAATTTTCATAACATAAAAGTTAAAACTTATGAATGACAGTAGAAACCATTTTTAAGAGGTGGAAATACAAGACCTTCATTGGGAGAAGATATTTTCAACATGTAACAAAAAACTAATTCAGGCTACCCAAAGACCTCCCAGGATTCAATAAGAAAATCACTAACAAACAGTCCAGGTGCAGTGGCTCACGCCTGTAATCCCAGCACTCCGGGAGGCCGAGGCGGGCGGATCACCTGAGGTCAGGAGTTCAACACCAGCCTGGTCAACATGGTGAAACCCCGTCTATATTAAAAAATACAAAAAATTAGCTGGGCGTGGTGGCAGGTGCCTGCAATCCCAGCTACTCAGGAGGCTGAGACAGGAGAATTTATTGAACTTGAGAGGCGGAGGTTGCAGTGAGCCGAGATCGTGCCATTGCACTCCAGCCTGGGCAACAGGAGTGAAACTCCATCTCAAAAAAAAAAAGAAAGAAAAGAAAATCACTAACAAACCAGTAGAGAGATGGCCAAAGTACAGACAAAAGCTCTTTGCAGAAAAGGAAAACTGAATAATCCATAAACATGAAAAGATGCTCAATTAGTAATCAGGAAAATACACATTAAAGCCTCCAAAAGCAACCATTTCACAGCCAACAGATTAGTTAACATGTTGACATCTGACAAAACTGAGAGGAAGCACTGAAGTAGAACCTCATACCTGGATGGCAGGCTTTTAAATTCAGACGGAGCTGCAGCGTCTAGCAAATCTGAAGACTACCCACTACCCAGCAACTCCATTTTGGTTTTCTACTCTGGAGAAACTCCTCTATTTGCACAAGAAGATGCACCAAGATGTCAATCACAGCACCTGTGACAGGAAAAAAAAAAATGGAAAACAACCTGAATATCCATCTGTAGGAGATTAAGACATACTTTATGGCACCTCTAATCAATGCAATTCAGAGTGTCTGTTAAAATGATAGGGATCAATATGGGTAAACCCCAAAATTGTAGTGGTGACTGCAATGATGCCATTTATAAAAGAAACTTTTGTAGGTATATGGGGTTTAGCTATATGCAATACATATGTGTAGGTAAAATATGTAGGTAAAAAGGTGGATATTGGCCAATTCTTATCGTTCAACCTAATACATATGTAATATAAATACTAAAAAGGAAGGGAAGGTTACCTTCCAACTTCACAATAGCGATTGCTTTTGGAGAGGGAGGGAGAGGAATGAAGTCAGTTAAAACCTGCAAAGGGAGTTTCAAATGTGTCTGTAAAGTTTGATTTAGCACAGAAAACTGGAGCATGTGGCAAAACGTGAACATTTGTGGAAGCTGAGTTGTGGGTACTTGGGTATTTTTTACTTTATTCCATGTACCTTTCTCTGTATTTAAAATATTCATAAGTCACAAAGAAAACAAAAGG
This sequence comes from Pan troglodytes, assembly GCF_028858775.2. Taxonomy (NCBI): domain Eukaryota; kingdom Metazoa; phylum Chordata; class Mammalia; order Primates; family Hominidae; genus Pan; species Pan troglodytes. The sequence continues at coordinate 48,038,705 of NC_086015.1, forward strand.
GATTCATTGGCACGGAAGGTCAGTGACAAGAGTGCATGCAGATGTGGTTTCATGTAAGTTCTTGTTCTCCTTTTGTGCTTCATTCTCAGACAAAAGGCAAGGTAGGTGCAGTCACTGCTGGCCTGGCCACTGAATGCAATAACAGCCAAAGGAGGAGGGGGACTTCTGGTGTCTCCTGGAAGAATGAGGGACCATCTTTCCCAGAAGCCCCTAGAAAACTTCTGCTGTAGTCCCACTGGTCCAGGGTAGGTTATATGTCCAATCCTAAACCTAACCATGGGGCCAGGAGAATGCCAGCAGTGATGGCTGAGGCCTGTATTCCCAAGCCAATCATGCATAAGGGGATAGGCTCACTCTTAGATGTGATAGGTCCTTGGGAGAAGCTGTAGGTGAAGATCGGGTGAGTTGTGTAGGGGGCAGGGATGGATACGTAAGAAAGCTAGCTTTCTGTTAGAGGAGAGGGGAAATGGATGCTGAGTAGGAAACCAACCCAACAGTGTCTACCAAAGGAAAGACTGTCAGAGGTGAGATCCAAGTGTAAGGGACTGTGTGTTTTAAGTGGAAACCTATGTCATCAGATTGCTTTTTAAATAATTGAATGAATTTACATTTCCACCAGTGATGTTGAGCCATACCCAGCCTGACCCACCAGCAGTGGGATTTCTCACCTATCAGATTGGTAAAAATTAAAAAGAGTGACAGCGATAGCATATCGTTGCTGTGACTTGTGTTTCCCTGACAACCCCTAAGGTTGGGCATCCTTCCTTGTGTTTGTTGGCCATTTGAATGTGCTCTTCTGTGGACTATCAATTCATGAATCTTGCCAAAACAAGAATTCTTGTCAAGCTTTTAGACTGCATAGGATTTGAATATGTTTTAAAGGCATTCTCTGAGCTGGGAGGTGAAAAGTGATTATCCATATCTGGAAGCAGCTTGGTGTGTTGGTAATAAGAATTATTCAACAACCAAGATACCCAAGATTCTTATCCTCGGTACTCTGCCCTGGTCACTTGTCACATTAGGGAACCGAGGCCCAAAGAAGGAAGGCATTTTACATATGCCTATATGTAAAATGAAAGGGCTGCACCGTTATTTGTAAGGGGCTTTCCAGCTGTGGTACTTCGTGCTACTGCTTTGGACAGGATTGCAGAACTCTGTCTGCCCTTGACTCTGGAAGTTCAAGTCTTCCCCTCCTACCTTGTAGTGATCCCTCACTGAATAAGGTGATCTCTGTGACTGGAGCCCACCATTCTGGGCAAACTGGAGTCCTTGACTCAATCTGTAGTGCTCAACTGGGTTTTTGTTCCATCTTGGATTTCTTAGTCAGGAAAAAAAAGCTTTTGTCCATTTCAGCCTCCTCTCCTTGCTCCAAGTTGTTCCATGTAGGGTACAGGTGGGAGATTCTGGTTCTGGAGGTAGAAGATAACTTTATTTATATTTTCAAAGTAGCCATATAAAAGCAAAGCCTGACTTTAGGGCCAGTGTTTGATGTCAAAGCAGCAAGGCAACAAACTTTCATTAAGTTACCTCCAATGTTTACTTGCGAATTTTGGAAGAAGCCTGCCAGTGTTTGAGGATTGTGAAAATCCACTTGGCATCATCTTCATTGACATCTGGACGGGCAAAACGCAGGTTATGAAAGTCAGCTGGCTGGCACATGCAGGGTGAGTGTTTGGGGCTGGATATGATGAGGGGATTTCGCTGGGTTAGGAAGCTAACTCTGGTGCTTCTGAGTACCTAGAAGCGGCCAGTAGAGAGCAGAGCACCAGCTGTCCTCTTCTCCCCACGTGGCTATGTGTCCAGGGCACATTAAATGATGGGCCAGTCCTACCAAGGGTAACTCCTACCTTCTTGCCTCCCACAGCCGCTAGACACAGCCCTGCTTTTGGTATAGGGACTTCATGGAGTTGAGCCCTTTCTGCAGCATGGAGAAAACCTTCCTCAGAGTTCCTACCTGTTACCTTCCTACAGACTAGAACATGCAGAGAATTCCAGTAATTTCCAACCCATAAACCTCACCACCCTGTAGCCAACATGCAAACCTCCCTTCTTAGTGTCACCGAAGCATGCCACTCAGAATGGCAGATGGCAGGTCATTCCAACCAATAGGCGTGGGTTTCTGGGCCAGAAACTCTGAGGAATATGCTGCCTTTTCCTTAATGGCTATAAGGACAGGGGAAACCAGAGAAGTCGTTTTTGTGGTATTTCATGAGCATGCTGTTATTTTCCTGGTTTTAACATAATAGGACTTGTTGCTTTATGTTTTCATATATTCTTCTTGAGAAATCAAAGTCATTCTTTGTATATAGTGGTTTCCATTGAAACATTATCCAGCCCACATTTCTAGACATCTGTAGTCAGTTTCTCAAGGTAGTGTTCAGTTATGATACCCATAAAAAGTGAGACCCCTTTAACTTGGTTCTCTCCAAAGCTTAAACTCATATTGTTCACTATAACAGATGTCCACAGAGTGTGCACCATGTCCAGATAGCTGTGCTCAGCACTGGATTAATTCTGATCAATTAAAAGGTGATTCTGCCCCATTATTAATGATTTAGAATTTGATATCTTCATATAGAAGAACAAAGATTATATTTTAACCTATCTTAGCAGATACATTATTTTTGGGTATTTTCTTTTTTCACATTGGTAATCTTTTTTTTTCTTTTCAAATCCAGTCATGCTTTAAAAAAGTAAGGAAGGAGGCCAGGCGCAGTGGCTCACGCCTGTAATCCCAACACTTTGGGAGGCCAAGGTGGGCGGATCACCTGTTAGGTCAGGAGATTGAGACCATCCTGGCTAACACGGTGAAGCCCCGTCTCTACTGAAACCCCGTCTCTACTAAAAATACAAAAAATTAGCTGGGCGTGGTGGTGGGTACCTGTAGTCCCAGCTGCTCTGGAGGCTGAGGCAGGAGAATGGTGTGAACCCAGGAGGCGGAGCTTGCAGTGACCTGAGATCTGGCCACTGCACTCCAGCCTGGGCGACACAGCGAGACTCCATCTCAAAAAAAAAAAAAAAAAAAAAAAAAAAAAAAGTAAGGAAGGAGACTCTGTGTCCTACTTAAAATCTAGTTTCCTCACTGCCTGCAGGGTAGAATGAAAATGCCTTAGCTTGCGTGGTGCTTCCCAGGCAGGCAACCTTTTCCTTTGGGCCTAAGCACTTTGGACTTGTCACCCTTCCCAGTCACACTGTGCTTCTGTGCACCCCACGAGCTGATTGCTGTGCTGGGAATGGCCCTCCAGCCCCAGCTGCACAGGCTGACCAGTTCCCTCACCCATCACTACCTGGCCCCAAGGGCCAGGCCCCCACCGAAACCTTTCTGCACCCATATTAAGCATTCCTCCACAACCTCCTGCAACGTGTTCAGACCCTCATGAGAGCACCCTAGGTTGAGGTTCTCTGCTCACCTTCTTTTTTTCTCACTGGTCTGTGAGCTCTTTGAAGTTAGAAGGCATCATTACTTTCATCTGTCTTTCCAGCATCTAGTAAAAATAAATAAATAAATAAAGCCTCTAAAACAAACCACTAGAACATACAGGCTTACGTCTATACCTCAATAATGAACTTCAGGCTATCAAGTGATCATTCATTTGCTCATTCATTCTTCAGCAGAGGGACTGTGTTCTTGCTTTCTGCTAGCACTGGATGTTAGATGAGGTGCTGGGAACCCCAGACACTCTTAGAGCTTCTACTTGGCAAAGATGGAATTGAAGGTTAACAGACATTTTATGAGACTTGGTTTTGGAGTCACATTAGTTTAGGGTTGATTATTTTTTAAACTTCTAATCTCCCCAGAATTGAACTTAATGAGCTATCCCCTGTCACTCAGAACTTGTTTGGAGGAACTAGAAAACCATGCAGATTCTCAGCATTTTTTATTCACGATTTTAAAGGCAAATCTGGATGTGGCATTACACCGAGGTGTTTTTAGCTTTCCTGAATGTCCTAATTGACATCAGATTTTTATGAAAACATTCCAAAACCTATGATTATTACTCTGACCACTGTTTATATTTGAGTGCTGAGCAGAAAAAGAAGAATCACCAAAGCTTTTCTATTTAGTCATCTTCTAGACAAACCATATGAAAAAATAGGGAAGTGCTTCATTCGCAGAGGTTCCTTGGCCCTCAGCCAACTGTGAAGTCCCCAGTCACAGCCACCCTGAGCCTCTCTGTGGGAAGGGACTTTCAGCCCAGGAAAGAATGAGTTCCTGCTGGTGACCTGCCAGGTGCAGATGGTTGAGTCCACTGTACACATCTGGTTGGGGGTTTCCAAGGTGCTGGCTGGTGGAGCCCTTACGCATGCGAGGGGTGAATGGTGGAGATTTCTGGATCCCTGCCCAGGAAGCCTCCCAGGTAGCAAATTAACATCAGTCATATTATGCTGGCCACTTTTTTCTCTCTGGTGTTTAAACTCTAGATCTCCAAAGTCAGGCACACACAAGATAACCCAGTGTGGTACAGGAAAAATACAGACCATTGGACTAGAACAGTTCCATTCTCATACATTTGATAATGGACTTAACATGTAAGTATACATGCACCCACTTTATGAATAAATATGCATAAGTCTGTGTTATGATTAGTCTCTTTTACCATTGAGGTCATGTGCTCAAACAAGTTTAGAGACTCCTTTGTTAGCCAGTCACCATTAATATAGAACAGAAAAGATTAATTTTTGGTGGAATGGATGAAAATATTAAGAGGTTTCAAACTAAGTATCAATTTTATAATCAATTTTAGAGACTCCTTTGTTAGCCAGTCACCATTAATATAGAACAGAGAAGATTAATTTTTGGTGGAATGGATGAAAATGTTAAGAGGCTTCAAACTAAGTATCAATTTTACAATCAAGTATGATAATCTTCCTTGCAGCATTGCATGGTATGTTGGTGTGAACTTGGTAGCCCTTGGGTTATTTCCTGCAGAAGTCTAAGGGTGTGAGATGTAACATTTTCCGTATATTGTTAGCCTCTGTATGTGCATAATAGAATGAAGAACTTTCTGAAGGGGGTACAACACAGCTAGTGTTATCATTCTATATCCAAAAATGGCAGAGGGAGAAAGTCAAAGGGACCACAATTAATATTTTGCTGTTTCAGTATTCTTTCTGTAAGTATTTGCATACATTTTTGGTTTACTAAATTATGATTATATTGAACAGTGTTTTATAATCCAGTTTTTTTCACTGTGTATTTTTCCTTGTCAAAGGGTGAGAATAAGACAATAGATTCATGATTGTGAAGGTCATTTTCGGTGGTTCGACCTCTTAGTTCTGAGACTCAGCCCCTGGAAAGTCTGCCCTTGTTGCTTGCACTTGCTTTGTAAATCCAAAAACCCAACTGCTTTGCAGGCAGAACTACAGCCTCCACATGCACCATGATTCAGGTAGACCAGGAGTGCCTTCTCTTTTCTGTATAAAAACACCTGAGAAAACCATATTGAGAAGAGAAGGCTTTGAAAGATGCATAGACTTGACCTGAACCTGGAAGTCCTCCCAGCCAGGCGGGACCTTAGGATCCCCAGGCTGAGCTGTAACCAGCTGTGCCAAGCAATGACCTACTTCTTCCAGTTCCAAGTTCTCCATCAAAAGAATTCTGACTGCTTCAGAGAAAATTCTTGTCCCTCTACCCCCACCACAGACATAGGCACTAGGTAATATTGACATGTGAAATAAACTTCCATGGGTATCCTTTGATTCCAACAAAACTAAGAACAAACATCTTGGATATGAAAATAAAGCATGAAGGTACTTAGTAACTGCCACCAGTATTAATAGGACACGATTAATGGGAACCACAAGGGCCATGGCATAGACAAAGTAGGCTGCCCACCATGAGCAGTTCCCTGGCAGTCACCGAAATTCACCCCCTTTCCCACTCCAGCAGGCTCGTCGGAATGCAAGGGATGTGATTATATGGGTAGACTTGGCAATGATATTTTTAGAAGCCAATCTTATTCTTAAAATTTTAACACATTATTAACTCTTATTAGTTTCAAGTTACTGTGTGATACAGCACTGTGCCTAAAAAATCTGGCTGTGAATGATATCTTCTGATTACTGGTGTCCACTGCTGATTCTCTGTAACCAGTGAAACCTGCTCCATCTCCATAGGGGAGGGCTTAGGACCTGGAGAAACCTTGCTAGATTTCTGCAACCTAGCTGGGGTCCAAAAGTATTGTTAGCATCCACATTTTTTATATACCGTTCAGTTAACAGCATGGACATGTTTGTGGAAAGCTTCAGATGCCCATTGCTCTGTTAAGCATCAGGTTCCCCAGATCAAAGGGGTAGGAGGGTCTTATGCAGTCTTCAGAATGGTCTCTGGGTTCCACCTTTATTAACCAAGGGAGGCTTGTGGCGGGGGTCGAGGAGGTGAGCCAGCCACCACACAAGCAGTTTTAGACCCTGTGTGACTTCCTTAGTTATCTGTGGAATGCAGTTTGGCAGGAAGGTTCTGGCTTGCAAATAATTCAAGTTTTATCAGTCATCTCTAGTGGCCAGTCCCTCCATTTTAATCACTTTAGAGCAACCCAAGAGGTCTTTGGTGAATGGTCATTTCAGTTCTTTGTAAATACTTCTGAATTGGAACATTTCTGTATGAACAGCCCAGATAAACAAAGGGCCCAGTGTATTGGGTTTTGTTGGTATTTTTACCAAGTTTGTTGAGCCAGCCTTCTTCATACAAGTCCATTCTTGGAATTCTAAACATGACTAATGGCAGACTTCTGAATGCTACCTATAAGAACAAAGCTTTTGTAATCGACTTTCTTTAGCAGTGACCCTAGGCTTGTGGTCCAAAAGCTGTTGATGAGGAAATTGCTTTCTGGGTTTGGCCTGGGGGATTTTCCTTGTCACAGTAGGGTGTGCAGAAGTGAGTTGCTGCCTGAGATCAGTGTTAGGAGGTTTGAGGTTGCATCTGATTGATTAGTAATGTCTTCCATGGGCATAGGTGGGAGTGATGACCTGCTCTCAATCTGTCACCCCACAGGCAACCTACCAATATAAGGTCTTACCCCACCAACACTTGAAGCCAGCCACTGGGGACTTCACAGCACCTTGGTGAGGGGTCCTGTTAGTGAGGGACTTTACTGAGATTACCAAAAATGAACCTCTGACCTCTGAGCAATGTCTGGCCAAAGCATTTCTTCTTTCCCAAATGGAAGATGCCTTTTCTACCTTGGAGTCTGTTTGCCTGGGTTTTCAAGGTCATTTCAGTAGTGCAAAAACTCTGCAGTTCTGTGAAATGTCTTCCAGATCCAAGCACTGAGTTGATTGGTGTTCTGTAGGCAGAACTGTCGGGTTTGATCAGGGCTTCCCCCACAAACCTTTCTCCATCAAAGATAAGAACTTTAATACAGATTAAACCCCACAGCAGCAAATTCCAGGAGACTCTCTAGGTTCATCACTTGTATTAGAACATGATGGCATCAAAGTATTGACCGGGGCTTAGAGATGTTAAACAGAGATCTTCTGGTAATAGTTTTTATAAGAGGATTTGATTTGGGGATAAAATTGATGATTTTGGCCAACTTGTGTCTTTGCTCTAACTTCTTTAAAACTAAATAAGTAGATATTTTTATTTTATTTCCTTGTAATGAATATTTTTACATATCATTATATAAAGTCCCTTTTGGCTCTTGTCAGATTTTTCCTGCTTTTAAAGGAATTTTATCTATAATTTCATTCAATGTTATTTTTCAGTCTTCACACTTTAAGGATGACTTAACTCTTACAGGTTGGAATGCTTAATCCAATTTCAAATATCAACTTTAGTCCACTCAGAAATCAACGTGTCATTCAACCACTGAGATTCACATGTGAAAATGCAAGAGCTAACGGTGGAAGGGCGTCTGTCTACATGTGTGCTCTGTGGACCACGCTAAGTGGAGATTACCGGAGTGTAGAGAAGAGAGCATTTGGTGGGGACATTGGCACCCTCTGGGCATTTTTACATTTCTGTGACATCCGCACTGCCGCATGTCACAGAGGGGCAGTCAGTCAGCGCGAGGTGCTGCAGAACAGGCCATCCTGAGCAGAAAGCCAAAGTGGGCCCATTTGTTTCTTGGGACTTTCAAAGGGCACAGCCCCCACCTTTAGAAGTAAGTCGTTTGACTTGCTGGAACAATGGTGTGCAAAGAACCTCGCTGTTCAATCGGTGCAGTGCGATGCCAGGGGCTCAGCTGACTTAAGCACTGTTGAGCTGCAGCCCTGACACCACTGTCTGTCTTCTGTCCCTCTCTGCCGGCCTCTCCCCAAGCTGAGCGCAGTGTCCTGCACCTGGTGAGGCCTCAATACATTTTTGTTGAATTGAAATAGGTCCTTCATTGCTGGTCCTTATATCCCTACCCCGGGGTGGGACCATCACAAAGGGCCTTCCATGGTGCCATTGACGGCTCTGAATCAGTCATTAACACATCCTCAGACATCTCCAGTATTGATGTGGCTGCTCACTCCACCCCTCGCCAGTCAGCACATCTGCACTGTCACTGGTACAAAGGACAGAGCCAAGGAGGCCCTGGTGGGAGCCTGATATAATTCCCCAACAAACCCTTCACTGTCTGCACAATGCTGCTGATGCAACAAGCTCCACGCATCTGCGGCTGTGGAAATGTGTTTCGTCTTGAGCTTTAGGTCAGTGTTAATACATTTTTATTAATAAGCCGCTGCAGGGTGTGGGATATGAAATCAGCTTTAGAACTGCATGGTATCTTATGGAGTTGCCTGGCTGATTCCCACCTTCATTTTACAGAGAAGCAAATGGAGGCGTGATCCAAAATGAAATTTGATTTTTTTAAAGGGGTGAAGACTGTGTCTTTTCTGAATTTCAAAGAAACCAAGTAAATGCAAACTGGACCCCAATGATAACACATTTAAAATCAATTGTTGAGCTCTTCTTTGCTCCAGGTAATAAGAGGAGGAGGGGGAAGATTCAGATTTGTGGGGGATGCCAGCCCATGTCAAGGGTCAGAGAAGCTGCGTGTCAGGTCTCAGCACAGATCGAAGAAGAGGCCAGGAGAGGAGGAGGGGCAGGAGCTGGAGAGAGGCCCATCAAGGAAAATGGCACAGCCTCCCCTTCCCCAGGACTTAGCTCTGAGTTTCACTGATGGGAACCCTTGGGGTTAATTTATCAGTGGGTTCCTAATCCCTCCCTACCCCAAGACAGCAAAGGAAATGGTGACCACAGGACACCCACAGAGGGAGAAACTGGAGACCTCTATTTATCCAAATGAGTTTAGTCTGCAATTAAATGTTTTCAGGCCAAAACTTCTGCCTTGTGGTTCAGGGTAACTGGGGCCCCGTGGGAGCTCCCTGTTTAAGATGGGCTTCAAGCAGCCACCATTCCTCCACTATCCCTTGGACCTGCATCACACATCCAGAGCAGTATCTGCCCAGCAAGGAGCCAATTCTCTATGGCCAGGTGCTCTAGAGACAGACAAGAAGTGTAGAGAGCAACTGCCTTGCAGCCCCACCAACCTGGTGAAAAACTATGAACACATTTCCTCTTTTACCATCTACTCCATCCCACTTTAATCAGTTCCCCAGCCACAAAGCCCTCCACCATGCTGGGGGACATTTAGGCGTTTTGCAGACCCATCCTGCCTAGGTCCCATGCCAGTTCTCTGCCCTCACCCCTACCTGCCTGAGGGGCCCTGCTGGTCCCTGGCTCATCCCCCTGCAAGGCCAAGACCACCAGCCTCCCTGGCACTGGTGCTGCTGCCACTGTGTGGCCTGGCGGGAGGGGAGAGGCTGTGCGTTCTTTGACTCAGACCACACTCCTCTAGCACAGCCAAGATCAGCCTGGCACATTTAAACCCAGATCAGCAGTGCAGCTGTTAAAAACAAGGGACTAGTAACAGATAAATGGAGAAGGAGACACCAGATATAGATCCTGCCCCTCCACAGGCACCACCCACTGAGCACCTCTGCCCACTGCTGCCCTCCCAACAGGTGGAGGATACCTATCTTCCTTTCCTCCCCAACTGGAGGAATGACCAGCCTCTGAGACACTAGCTTTCCCCAGCCCAGAAGCCTGCCCTTGAAGTGCTCACTTTCTGCACCAGCTCTGGCAGTATGAAGGTATATGCCCTCCAAGAAATACCCCACTCCTGATACGAGGGCTGGCCTTGTCTTCATTCCCTTACTAGCACAGCACCACTGGCATACAGCACGTTGCTATGTGAAGGACCTTTTGGCACAAGAACTCTGCCATCAATCTCACTGACTGTCGCTTTCCAATCTCCCCCTTCTAAGGTTGACTTAGCTCTTGGGTGGCCAGTGTATTCCCCAAGTCTGGGTCATTTGACAGAATAGCGTACGCGTGCATGCAGTATCCAGAGTCCAGGCCTCCTGGAAGGAACTTCAGCCAGTGCAGGGCTTGGTTTGCTACCCTTCCCAGGGTCCTCAGGGTTTCCACTCTTAACCGTATGGCCAGTTGCCTCAACGAGGAAATACACCTGTCCATGCACACAGCTGAATCCCTGCACTAGAGCCAGCAATGGTGGTCTACAGCATAGCCCCAGCCACGTTCCTGTAAAGGAAACAAATGCAACTCACAGCCCAGATAAGATCTTAAATTAATAAAAAGGCACCTGCTGTCATACGCTAGTTTTTTTAATCACATAGATTAAAATATTCCAAATTCCAGCAGCCTTTTCTTTAAGGGTGTTGACCTGATTCTAGAACCTGACCCCAGGCTCTTCTTCATCCTGGCCGCACTAGAGGTGAACTTTCTTCTGCCTGATGAGAAATGCTCTCAGAGAGGCCATGCCCCTTATTACACAGTGAATAGGAGGCAAAGTCAGGATTGAATGCAGGACACTGATTTTCTTCCACAGTTGGGCAGATGTTTTTCAAAATAAGGAAATTATTTGCCCCAAAGATCCTTCCACTGACATCCAACCTTGGAGCCATTTGGAAGCCGAGAGGTGACCTGATGAAGTGTCTGAAAAGAGAAGCTCGAAGTCCAGCCAAGCTTGGTTTGAAGCCTGACTCCAGGTTTTACCAGTTGTGGGACTACTGGCAAGTTTTTTAACTTTTCTAGCCCATTTTCTGCTTTGTGCCTTATCTGTACAAGTGAGACAGTAATACCTCCTCTTGGGGATCATGGCAATTAGAGATAGTAAAGATAAGGCGCCCGGCAGTGCATGGCACGTGGTAGGTGCTCTCGATGGTAGCCACCTTTCCCACCCCTGCGTTTTAATATTTGGATCTGGACTTAGACGAATATTTTGATTCAATGTAATGCTTTTGTGTGAGTGAAAGTACAAGTTAATAAGTCAAGGCTAAGGGAATCTAAGCCAAAATTGAGTGTCCAGACACAAGACTCACCTTCATATAGAAGCTGACCTGTTCTAACTCTCCTGACTGAGGGATTCAGGTCCTTGCACCACCACTACCCTCACCTGCAGAACAACCCCAGAACCCTGTTTGTTTATTTTTTTACCTCCTTGGAATAAGCTCACATTTGCTCCATGACACTCACCAGCAAGAAATTCATTGTGTTTTTCTAAATTAAACACATGAGCATTTGTTTCTTATTAAATAATATAATAAAGAGGACCTTCGATGACAGGGCTCACAAAACATCATGACTGGGCCAAGTAAAAAAAATTAAAAATAGATGTGACTTCATGCCTCTGCTGACATGTCATCTTGAGAGGATGACATCCATCTTGATGAGACCGTACAAGTCCTGGAGGGCAGACCAGAACCTCTGAGAAGGGCCCTCATGGTCACTGCAGGGTTGCGTACCATCTCAAGGCGATAATCCAGTGATGTACACAGCATCTCTGGCTGCCATGCTGTCCTTCCCTGCCTGGTCAGGCCCCAGGACCTGCCCTCTAGCTCCTGTGGCAACAGCCTATAGAGTTCAGTCTCCAGCTCCCCAGAGCTTCTCCAGGAGTGCCAGGGAGCAGAGCCCAAGCCTCCTCCAATTACAGATCCCTTCTCCCAGGCTCCACTTTGCCTGTTCAAGCCTTTGAGATGCCGCCTCCCTTACCTAGCTAGCTCTTTCCCTGTTGGATTGGAAAACATAACCAATAGAAACCTCTTAACCGGTCTCTGGATGCCAAAGTCCCTGGTCTTCTTGCTTCCCAGCTCGCCCCCAGGAGAGGGGAGCAAGAAACCCCTCTCATGCTTTAATAATCTTCCTGCTGGCCAAGATGAGGCAGCCGAGTTAATACTTTAATTCAGGCATCCTGCCACATGGGTTTGCCACATCTGCCCTGTGAGAGTGTAAGTCTCCAGAGGGCAGGGACAAGGTCTTATTTTCTTTTCTTCCTATCAGCTCATCACATTTTTATCGGGTTTCACACGCCTCTTTGACCGGTAGCCCCGGTGTCTTCATATGCCTATGCACAGAAACCTTCACGTTGTGTCCCTATAAGAATCACCCCCATTTTCCCAGCGAAGCTTCACATCCCTGGGAGAAAGGTAGACAGTAGGCAGCAGAGAGCAGATTTAGACATGACAGTGGCCCAGGGTCCAGCTTGGAGCCATCTGACCCCAACCCTAGAGTAAGTGAAGGGGACCCTCAATGCTGAGGATCAAAGCTGGGGTGCTGAGAGTTTTAAGGGCAAATCCAAGATTTTGTAGATTGAAGCTGTTGAGGAGCCCAGGAAAACGATCCAGTGTTTCCCATGGTCATGTCTCCAGCTCCCTGCTGTCACGTCCCATAAATGTGGGAGACGGTGAGCATGGGGGTGAGATCCCACACGGACGGGGGCCTGGACACCAGGCAAGAACAAAGAGCATTGGCAAGGAAAAGCAATTTGATTACCGGACAGTTCTGTTTAAACAGGATGGGGTAGGATATCAAGCGGGGGAAAAATCAGCGCCCGGAAGGAAGAAGGGATTTAAAAATAAAAGAAGTGACATTAAATCCAGAGAAGTAACCCTGCCTTCCTTTTTCAGTAAAGTGTTGCTTTTAAAAATCTGGATCTAACACAGAGAAGGCGAATGGATCCTTCTCTACATAGCACTTAGGGCAGCTACTGCGGATTGATTGAGCTTGGCATCTGAGATGAAATTTGAGGCCTAATCAACGCTCAGCAAGAGTCTTATAACTGATTATTAATGTCTGCCAAGGGCACGAAAAGGAGGAGGATTTAATCAAGTACTATGCATTTGCCATCTTTCCTAACCAGTATTTTTCAAATTCTCCCATCAGTTCCCAGTTACCCCAAAATATTTTCATTAAAAAAAAAAAAAAAGGAAAGCATAGCTGGCTCTACTAAAGCTGCAGTTAATTAACCTGGCCATTCATTTAATCATTTATTCATTGATTCAAAAAGTTATTGCAGATTTGAGCACTGTGGCTCATGTCTATAAACCCAGTACTTTGGGAGGCCCTGGCAGAAGGCTCACTTGAGCCCAGGACATCAAGACCAGCCTGGGCAACAGAGTGAGACCCCATCTCTACAAAAAATAATTTAAAAAAATAGCCAGGCATGGTGGTGCACACCTGTATTCTCAGGTACTCGGAAGGCTAAGGCAGGAGGAACACTTGAGCTCAGGAGGTCAAGGCTGCAGTGAGCCATGATTATGCCACTGCCCTTCAGCCTGGGCGACAGAGTGAGACCCTGTCTCAAAAAAATAGTTATTGCATGTTGCCTATACAAAAAATGCCAGGTGACTGTGTTGGAGAATGCTGAAAAGAAAATACTTGCTGCTTCAAACACCTTACCGTCTAAATCAAGAGATAGAATATGAAATATAATTGATTACAACACAAGAAACCACTAATTATAATACAAGACAATCTAAAATAAGCATGAGGTTAAGTTTGTCAGTGCTGTAGATATTTTTCAGTACCTGATGGGTACTTTTAAAGTGTTGTTTGCTTTTGTTCTTTGTTTTGTAAAGTTTTGAAAGCATATAGTCCTTTTCCCTCAAATGGCACAAAAGGTAATATTTTTGATAAAGGAAGAAGGCAAGAAAAGTTTCTGACAGGTCAAGAAAATTAAGTAAATATATAGGCCTTTGACAAAGGCTGCAAATAGAACCACAGAGTGTATCATTTCTTTCTTTGAATGATACTTTATTGTCATTTTTGACATATGGATGGTTTTTCTGAAATTGAGTTGTTTTGAGACAGTATTCTGTGAACCATAACCTGTGGATAGACTCTCTACATTCTTTTGGCTAATCATCTCATTTTTTTAAACAAGTGGTCAAGTGGTATTTACCCAATTGCAGTATCCTAAGATAGAATACCCTCTGGTTGTTTAAGAATTAATGAGATGAGCTAAACATTCCGTTGAAAAGCATGTGTTTAAGAAAACCAAGTTACTTTATGAAGTAAATTGTGGTCTTTTATCACTTTTCCTCTCTTCGGTCTCTGGAAAAGAAGCCAAGCAGATTGATTCAGCCAAGAGTCCAGCCAGGGCTGGGAATAGCCTTTTTGGAATATATCTTGCATTTCCCCGCTTTGTACGTGCAATCTGTAGTGTGAGGTAAAAGTTTGGTGGTTTTATTTTGCATAGACCCCCTACAGTCGTGGCGGTGGGGTTCCTGTGAGATGGTTGCACACCTCAGAGTGCTCTGTGGAGACTCTGTGGATAAATAGCAGGGAATGGGGGTTTCTAGGGCTCAGGACCCTGGGCTTCCACTCCCAGCCCTTATTGTGAGCCTCAGGGTCCCTGCCAGACCCTTCATGGAGCTATGGCTTGAAAATGGAGGCATCAGGACCGACTTGCAGGTAGCGAGGGGGAGGGTTTGTGGCTGAGGAGAGAACAGGCGGTGAGCATGCCTGATAGCCTCTTTCTTGCTGGGAAGCCGGGAATATTAATAGCATCATCACATTAATCTAAAAATAAGGTCTGTAAAGTCCTGACACTCCCTGAAGACAGGCCCTGCTTCCTTAATCCTCCCAGATCTTTCCAGGTCAGAGCAGCACACTACCCTTCCCCCTGGAGGCAAGAGGACCAGTTTCCCCAGGCTGCCGGCGCGGGCCTCCCATCTGTGGCTGGGAGAGGCCAGGCTTCTGAGTTGGGTTCTCAGCTTCCTTTGCTTTTAAAATGGCCTCCTGTGCTCCTGTTTCCTGTGTGGGCCCACAGGCATCCTTATTTTGAGCTCTCTTTTGGTCTGTATTCTTAAGCCCCACAGCACTTGGTGATGCCATGTTGTTTTAACTGCCAGACTTTGGCCTCTTGTCTGTCACTTGACCCTCACCTCAGCGCTGGGGTGTGCAGGGCACAGGGGAGAAGCCACCTGCCTGCCGCCTAGGAGGCCCAAATGGAGACATGGCTTGACTGAGGTCCTTCTGTTTCCTGTGTATTTTCTGCCCTAACCCCACCCGTCCCCCACAACCCATCATGCCATAAGTCCCAGCCACCCACCCTCAACCTGTCCCTGGTGGACACTCCTTTTGCTGCCTTGCTTTCGGGAGCCCAAGTCTTGTGAATTCTACCTTTAAAAGTCTCTCAGTGCTGACCAGTCCTTTTCACCCCCATCGCCCTCACCCTCCTCTCTCCACCCCCAGAGTCAACCTTCCACACTAGGGCCAGTCACTTCCCCCACAGAAGGCATTTTATGCCAGCCACCTCCAAAGGGGATCAGGCCGGCCACTCCACAGCTTCCAGTGTCCACCCCATCGGGTGCTGACAGTCCTCAGATATGCCCCACACGGGCCCATCGTGGGCCAGCACTGGCCATCCTGGACACCTGAAGACCCTCCCCATCCCTCTCCTATTCCCTCCCCTCTCCCCACCGAGTCGTTCTATAAGGCCCAGATACCTCCTTCACTGCTGGGCTCTCCTTAATTTCTTCTGCTTGAAAGAATTCCTCCTCTGTATTCCCTGATGTTCGGTACCTCTCTTGTGTCCATCACCATACCCTGAAGTTTCGTATACTTGCCTTCCTCCCTCTCGAGGTCATCAGCCTCTTAAGGGGAGCAGTCATTCCTTGTTCTTCCCCAAGTGTTTGTGGAATGGAGTTGAATGTGTTCTGTCGGGTGGGCTTCCCACCTCTGTGCCAGGAAGGTGAATGGCTTCAGGCTTCTTAGGTCAGGGTGACTTCATGGGGTATTTTTAAATGACTTGAAAATTTGGGAAGAGACCTTACATGGTCAATTATTAAAGGAGAGGTAGGAAATCGAGTTGCTTTTTCATCACATTTTGCTTTGCCATTTCTGAAGAGTTCTGTTGTGGTGTCCCTGGAAGGGCCCTGGGTCAGGCACACCCCCAATGCCAGGGGCTTCATGAAGGCTGGCCAGCATCCCCAGTGTCCCAACTCAGCCCAACCTGTCTGTTGTCCCATCCTAAGTTCTGTATGCTCCTCCTTGCTTCTGTCCCACTGCCAGCATGCCCTCTCCAGGGGCATTGTGGGTCCAGTTCTAAGGCATGGCTGTCCTTCTGGGGAGGAGGTCCTCATTCATTTAAAGGGAGTGAAATGGGAGCTCAGAAGTCAGAGGAAGCTATTCGTTCCCAGGGAAGTATTTTAAGGCAGGCAGGTGTGTTGTTTTTGTTGTTTTTAAGTGAGACAAATGTGCTTTTCAAAAGACTCCGTGTGTGTGCTTACACCCCTGAGTCTGCTTGAACATCTAACACCTACCAGCTCCCTGACAAGAACATTTGTGGCAGATAAAAGGCATTAAAAAGTCCTAAGAGTGAAGCAGGATGAGTCACAGAGAGAGTGAGCCTGCCAGAGCCTTTGAGAGCAGCGGGTTGCAAAGCTTGAGTCTCGGTTCCTGGTTTGCTCCGCCTTGTGCCAAGCTCATGGGTGGGTGTGATCCCCTCCCTTGCTCGGGCCCCTACACCTACACACCTCCCACCACCTGCAGAGCTCTCCGGCCCACGGCACGCCCTGCTGGGCTCACCTGGTGCCTGAGGGTTTTGCTTGCCAGCTGGGGCTGTGGGAACCAGCCGTGGGCTGCTTTTGCCCTACACGAGGAGACGATGAGACTGAGCTGAGAGTCACTGTTTGTCACCCTGAGGCATTCATCACAGCACAAGAAAGCAGCAGGGCGGTGTCCCCTTCTCCCCCAACACCGCCCCCCCCCCCACCCCCGGCTGGAGAGATGAGAAAAGTGCTTCAAAACGGCTGAGAAATTTTGCAACAGAGGCTCACGGGGAAGAGTGGGCTCAAAGCACCAGTGGCAGGCAGCACCTATTCTCATCTACACGCAGTCCCTCCAGTCCCTAGCACCAGGCAATCACCTCACCCAGCTGCACCCTCCTTGACTTTCAGTATTGGGTGCCTCTTTACACCCAAAAGGAGGGAGGAGGACATGCCCAGTCCTTTGTGCAGCTGGGTATCGTTGTGGCAGAAGTTGGGAATTTTTGCAGAGCCTGCTGCTTTTTGAGGTCTTTCTGTAGTTCTCAGAGCAGATTTAAGAAATGTGGGTTCACCAGTGAGATTGGAAGGAGAAGGGGAATGCCATCATTTGTGGGGGAGGTGAATGCCTAGAGATTTGGTGGGAGATGTATTTGGAGAGTAATGAGAATGAGTGACTTGATGGGGGTTGGCACAGTTGGGGAGTCTTGGAACCTGCTGACCCAAGGTGCCTGAGAGGGCTACTGACCACACCTGTTGTCTGTGTGTATCCACTCCTCATTAGAGCCCATTGCCAGTTTTTCCAGGGGTTTTAATTCAAGGGAAGTTCTGAACCACAGGCTTGTCTTTCCCTCAAGTCTAGTGGGTACCCATGGCTCACAGCTGTACAGACACACCTGTGGCCATCGAGAGGACAGAAACTTCACAGACCTTCAGTTACGTGTGCCCCATTCTTACTGAAGCAAAAGCTGTTGAGGCGATGGGCCCAGCCGAGGCCTTGATCTGGAAGTGCTTTGGGGTGTACCCCACATGTGTTAAGGGGGCATACTGCCTGGTGTACCTGGCAGCTGTGTTCCCCATGCTATTTTGTATTCTGAGGTCAGGCTCCTCTGAAGAACCACTAACTGCCTTTGGATGGGTTTTAGGACCTTTAGTCGTGGGTCAGACTGTTGAGCCTCCATGGTTGTGAGAATTCCAGGGCTCTAGGCTGGGTCCTGTGTGCATCAGGCTGTGGTTCTGAAATTTAATCAAACATGGTAAGCAGCTCCGTTTACCCTTTTGAGACACAATGCTGACTATTGCAAAGAAATGTACAAATCAAAATATGTTTGCATTTTATTTATGCAGAAGCAGGAGATGGCAAATTTTAAACCCTATTTTCAATCAAACCTGGAAAAAAAATGTTAAGATTTGAGTAACTAGTTGGAACCTTGCTGCCTCTCTTTTCACTTCAATATAGGTCTGTTTCTTCCTGATTACTGGACTCAATAAGAGAACGAAATGTTATGTAGTCAGCAAATAGAGTTCATGTTACCTATTAGACCGTAATAGCTCCACCGGACATGCAGAAATGGAACTTGATTTATTACAAAACTTGAAAGAAAGAATCAAAAAGGGAGGAAAAGAAAGAAAAGCAAAGAAACTAGCCACAGATCTGCCTCATCAAACAGCCAATCAGTGTGCCCAGCAGCATAAAAACAGCACATCCTGCAGCCAGCTGGCAACAGAGGGGGAAGCAGCCTCCTCTACCTGGTTGTTCATTTGACAGGAGCCTCGGGAACTGCATTCATTATTTGGGTCTCAAACAAGGGGTGTCGTTTGTAGAAAGGGTTTTATTTTTTAACCGCTTTTTCAGGTATGGTGTTCTTAACACCATACTGTGGTTTACCCAGGAAGTTAATTGCTTTATTCTTTTACATTGACCTTGAGAGGATTTTATATCTGAGAAAAGTGACATTTTGGTTTTCTAATTTAGAAGCACAAAGGAAGTTGAGAGAGAGAGTGTATGAGCCTGATTCACACTTTGGGGAAAACTGCTCTGGTTAAATTATACACTCTTGGAACTGGGAGCAAAGATAACATTATTAGACTTAGGCGTTAAATATGATTAATGGGACAACAGGGATAACGTCGATGCCCCTTCGTGTGGACAGCCGGCTTGCGTTTCATCCCTGAAAACTTGTGTGGTTGAAGGGCTTGAGTACACACCAGAGAAGGTGTGCTCACTTACAATTCTGACTTCTCCGGCAGTCACAAGCAGTAATAGTAACCCTTTGCCTACAGTTTCATAGCACGCTGTTTTAGCAAAGGAGGACCCTTCCCCCAAGAAACACACTAGTAGAAATGCCAGCCCTTGGGGGAGGAGGGTCACTGTGAGATGAATTCACAATGTATACGTATCCCAAAACATTATGTTGTGCATCATCAATATGTACAGTTTTTACTTATCAACAAAAAATAACTAATGAGGAAAAAATCATGCTGGCAGCTTTTAAAAGGATAGCCAGTTTGGCTTGGTGTGTTAAGCTGACAGGTTGCTTCCTGTTGGATCCCACTCACCCCTGGGCTGAGGCAGGGGCTGGTAGCTCATGATGCCAGCACAGGCTTCCAGGACACATTTTGACAATGCTTTTGAGTAGTCTTACATCTCAGTGGGAAGACCCGGAGTTCTTACTCAGCTGACAGAGAAAGCCACATGTAAAACTCAATCATTTTGGAATAATGATGGAAGGACAAGAGTAATCTATGGCTGTCACCTTCTACTCCTCTGGGGAATATGTGATGTCTTCGTCTCCTCAAAGAAGAATAAAAGATGGGGGCAGGACTTCCCCAGGGGTTAGTGTGGTGGCAGGTGCCACCCCATACACTTTCTATATTATTAAGGAGCTTCTGCAGCAATCCGAAAGGCAAAACTAAGTTGAAAGTAATTTATCTTCTTATCCATATCAAGATCAGGGTAATATTTGTGTGTTTTTTTATATACTTGAAGTAAAAATTAGAATAGTCAATTAACCCTATTGGGAATTTTAATACTTTCATTTAAAAAATACTTTCTTCACTCTTTTCTTTGAAAAGCACCACAAATTACTGCTTACTTTTGGATTCTTTCCTAGATTTTAATGTACCTTCTAGGCATTAAAACAGGAATATATCTGATATCCATCTGACATTTAGAAATTACATTTACTGGTGTAACTTTCATTCTTCATTATTACTGTTATTGCTCTAATTGCCAGCACCCATTGTTCATTCATTGTGGTGTGAAAAACAAAATTGATGAAAGTTTATTTTTCTCTCCATATCCAGACCTGCCCTCTCTATCTGCCAGTTCTATCAGCAAAACACTTTGGGTAGGTCTTGTTTGTTTTAATCCCTTCAAACTGCTGGTTCCTGCCCAGTAACTCCCGAGCTGGCTTTCAGGTGCTTCTCTGCCAAAATATGCTGACTGCATCCCTGAAAATTGATCGTGTGTTAAGAACTGCTGAGAGGCTCAGCCACGTCTGGGGCCAAGTCATCATAGCCAGGTCCACGGCAAGGGAGAGCCCTCCCGATAGGCAGCGCTGCCCTGGATGCAGGAGGTCTGAGACAGGGAATATGCGCATGGGAGGTGGTAAGAGAATTAGAAGGTGCAGAGATGGGGGATATGAGGAGACGGGTAGCAGTGGGGACAGAGTGAGAACAGAAGCAGGGAGATGTGTGGAAACTGGTGGAAAAAAAGAAGCAACAAACCAGAAAAATGGCTGATAGGATGTTGATAATATCGCAGGAATGTTTTTAAAGGCCTATTTTCCAAAAATGAATATGGGGGAAACTGAGAAATGAGGATACCAGATAAGTTCCACCTGCAGAGGCCTGGAAAGGTTGGCAGATCCATGTGGGGCAGTCACAGGTGCTGAGAAAGAGGGGCGGTTTTGCAAGGTGTGGGAAGCTGAGTGGGATGCAACTCCTGGAATTGGGGGTGACAGCCCAGAGAGTGCTGGCTGAATGAATATTCGGCTGAATCTGCTTTTTTAGCTGACCTGTTGGAATGCCTAAAGCCCAACTGCGAAGCACTCGCTCTGCACATTATCTTGAGTCCCCTTTGTGATAGTAGTGCCCTCTGCCTCTGGCTCCCCAGGCACTCACTTTCCTCTAGGGAGACAGGCAGGGAGTAGGTGGGTACAGGACAGCTGTGGTATGGGAATAGGGTACCTCGGGGCTGCAGGAGCACTAAGGGAGAGGCATCACCAGCCTTCCAGGTTAGGCAGTGCTGTTCAAGCCAACACTGGAGGAGGGGGAGAGGGAGCTGCAGCACGAGCTCTTAGTTGTATAAAATTGAAAGTGGGTAGGCTGAGGAGGGGTGGAATCACAGAACCTAAGAGAATTCAAAGGAGGGTAGCAGCCTATCTTTCCCAAGTGGCATAGTCTGTTTTTTTTTAATCCAACTATTTTTTAAATTGTACTGGGCATATGGTACCTTCCAAGACCAAGAGACAGCCAGATGGAGTTGAGAGGGATCATGAAACCTGTTTTGTTCTAGCAGCTCTAGGGCTGCAAATATTGTTCAGCCTCCACTCCCTAAGGCTACGGGAGCTCATAGTGGTGTGAATTCCCAAGGGTTCGTGCGGGCACCACTGTGTCCCCTCAGGCAAACCACTGGTCTCTCCATGCAGTTGCATCCTTTAACACCCAAATAGAAATTATCCATTCCTTGGTCATAGTAGAATGAAATGAAAGCACTATGGAAAGGGGAAGGCTGTCCACCATTGAGGGAATTCCTGGAAATGGCACACTCTTGGTTCATGGCTCAGAGATGAGCTCCAATGAGCATTCACCATTACTGTCACTACGGTCCCACATCAGCAATGACCCAGGAGTGCAAAGTGCCTGCACCGCAGGCACTGTCTCTCCCCAACCTTATGATGCAGGTCAGTCAATAAGTTCCCTGCAGTCAGATCTGGGGCTGGGGGATGGGGGGATGCATTGTCATGGCTGCCAACGAAGAGGAACGAGAGAAAGAGGAGTAGAAGGATTCGTAGAAAGATGGATGGAGGGATGGATAAGTGTAGGGGAGGCAATCTTAGTTTCCTCATCTTAGTTTCTGCAATTGGATCCCTGTAAATTAAACTGGCAAATGACAGTTTCACAACTTATTCAAAAAATAAAGACATTTATTAACATATGTATTGTTGGTGTACACATGGGTGCACCCAGTGATGAGTAACCAGAGGGATGGTCAGAACTTGGGTTTATAAAACATCTTAGGCTAAAGGAAAAGGGGCTTATGGATTCTGGGCTGGGAACACTAGACTAAAGAGGAAAGGTAAGAATAAGCCTTTAATTACTTGAATGCCCAGCAGCAGTGGTAAGGACCCTATACATGAGCATATAAAGTAACTCCTCTCCCTTACCAGGAAGAGGAAGACATCTTTTACAAATGGAAACTTTCCTTGTGAGTGTAAATTTACTTTACAGAAGAAAACCTTGTGCCCTGTTTTTGGAGCTTTGCCTGCGTCGGCTGTTTCTCAATGGCCTTTAGCTCAAAAGCATCCATGTGCCAAAGAAACATATTTTGGGGTGGCATATTCTGCTGCCCTTCAGATGGAAGGAAGGATGATCTTGTATCCATAGTCCAACTTCTAGTTGAGCTTTTGCTCTTCCTCCTCCCCGTAGCAATATAGAGAATCAGTGTAAGATTTGGCTTCTTTTTAAAAAAAAAATTCAACAACAATTTGCCAAGTCCCTGTTGTATCTCTGGTACACACTCCTCCCCTCAAGGAGTTCATGACTAAAAAGGAAAAGTAAGAATAACCCTTCAATTACTTGAATGCCCAGCCACAGTGGTAAGGACCCTATATAAGGGCATATAAAGTAAACTAGAAGTCCCAAGGAAGGTGTCATGACTGCCAGCTGGGAGCTGACCTTGCAGGATGAGGAGGAACTGAGGATACAGATAGCCCTGCATGGAGATGCCTGCCCATCCCTGTGGGAAACTGCAAATGGTTCCTTTTGGTTTGTGTATAGTTTACTTCGAAGTGGGGGTGGGGTGTGGAGCTGGCAGAAATAAACTGGAAAATGTAGGTCAGGACCTTATTATGAACATCCCTAAATACCAGTCCAAGAAACATGGACTTTTTTATGTTGAATGTGGAGTAATTGTATACATACTTTGGAACACTGTGCTGCAATTAGCATATGTACCAACATGAATCGACTTCTGAGACCTGTGGTTTAATGAAAAATGTGAGTTGCAAAAAATATGCCCAGTATAATATCATCAGCGAAAAAATACTCTACAAAACAGTTCTATGTGTTTGCGTGTTTTCTGTGGGTCTGAAAGGACCTACACCAGACTGCTAACAGCAGTTACCTTTGGGGCGAAAAGAAAGAACTAGGGTTTGGGAGTGAGGAGTATTGAAGGGGGATGTCAGCATTTTTGGAAATCTTTTAGTTTTATTTTAACAAGGAAATGTTATCTTGCCATTAAACTGTAATTTTAAAATTCAAAAGATAATGGAGTCATTGGCTTAATTCCTGTTCTAAAATTTTCAATTAGAGCTTGCACATTCTGAGAATTGGGAAGATAGTCTCAAACCAAACAAAATCCAGGGATTAAAAAAAAAGTCCCCACCTCCCCGACTCAGAGCCTGCAGAGAGAAGGAACTCTTTGGACTGCTTTTCTCCCAGGCCTGAATGGCCTTATTTGTTTCGTTCATTGATAATCAATTTCAGGTGATGAGGGATGCTCTTGACCCACGTTGACCTTGCAGCAGCATTCTGCATTCCTGCCCATGACTGGATTCCACCCTGTGGCGGTGGCTGGCTCCGGGCAGCGGTGGTGAGTATGTTTTTCTCTTTCCTGGCACCAGGATCATTTTCTTGGAGAGTCTCTGTGGACGTTGGCAAATAGTTTTGGCCTTCTTCCAAGAGATTGGGTTTATACCAGTCTAAATGAGGCAGGCATTTAATCAGTCACCCAGGGAACAGG
Organism: Pan troglodytes; assembly: GCF_028858775.2. Classification (NCBI taxonomy): domain Eukaryota; kingdom Metazoa; phylum Chordata; class Mammalia; order Primates; family Hominidae; genus Pan; species Pan troglodytes. The sequence goes on from NC_086015.1 coordinate 48,062,451, forward strand.
CTTGAGGCCCTCTGGTGTCTTCTTTATAATTAATTTTTAACATTTGTTTTCAGTATAAAATTTGGGCCTTTATCCTCTTTGAAATAAAAACATAGCATGCATATTAGACTGTATTGGCACTAAACTTCACACACCATTCTTTTATTCCCTTCCAACTATTAACTCCTATTAAGCAAGACAGAGGGATAATAAGATCCCCCTGCACTCCCCCGCCTTGCTGGCTTGTGTGATGCTTCATCCTCTGTAATTGCCTTCGGTGGCCAGGCTCTTTCCTATCATTAGTGTGCATCAGAGGCTCCTTGTCAGGGCCCCGGCCACCTCCCAAGCTGCCATGCACCCCTTTTGCCATGCAGCCCTTTAATGCTATGGCCTTTCCCCAGCCCAACCACTGGGAGGCCCTGGTCGACTAAAGTTCTTGTTAACAAGACACAGGGGGTATTTCTGGATTTTTAACCCTGGAACTTACACTGGAACTGCTGCAGATGATTTCCTGTTTGTTCATTTGATTGACCTGCTCTTACGTCCTGAGAGCCCAGGCCTGGGTCAAGGGAACCCAAAACATCACAGTGGTTCTCGAACCTAGATCTATATAAACAACACTGAGAATGCTGACTAGAAGCGCATATTCTGAGGCTTCTCCTCAGACCTACTGAGTTGGAATCTTTAGGACAAATGGAAAATTAACTGGCAACTTTTTGTTAAGCTGTGTAATTATTTGCAAGTCACTAAGTAAAGTGATCATTTTTCACTTTCTTTCAGAGAAGTTTCAGCACAAACTTATCTTTAACCTTCAATACCCTGGACTTTTTCTTAGGGCTGCTATGTACCCTTTGTGCAAATTAGAAACAGGAACCCTTCTTTCTGGACAGCAGCAGGCCACACAGAAGGCAAGACTAGGCCTGTGGGGCTCAGGATGGATTTCAGCCCCATTTACCTCCTTGGCCAGGAGTCTTTGTGCAGTTAACAACCTACACGGTTGCACATGGCAACCCTGCTTACTCTGTGCTCTGATGAACAAAATAGCTACCCTTGAGTACCTACATGTGTAAGCACAGGGTCAGCTTTTTCTTACGTAGTTATTATCTGTAACACCAACAGCAACTCTTAAGGATTTATGTTGAGAAAACTGAGGCTCAGAAAATTTGAAAATTTCCCTAAGATAACACAGTCAGAAAGAAGCAGAAGATTAAGACCCACACCAGGCTCTGATGTGGCAAGCAGTTGGCTGGATAGGAAATTATTTACAGTCAGTGCCTTACTTCTTCAGCAAGACCATGGATAATTCCTTGTCCTCCTTCCCTCTGAGAAAACCATTAACTCCGGAGCCTACGAAAAGGTCCCTCAGGCCAAGAGTTAGCTGCCTGTCTTTGCTGCTGAGTGAGCAGAAGCCTCAGGCCTCCTGATGATGAATGAGTAAGTGTTTAGGAGGCACCAGGAGACCTGGGTGAAGGGCATGTGACATGGTAAAGCCTTAATGATTGTGTGTTTATTATTAGCAAAAGTTTCACTTTTTCCAGCCAGCCACGATGATTAAAAGTCCAGTTTCTCTTTTCATTTTGTGTAAGAATGTGAGCAAAGGGCTGAAAGTCAGAGAAGGATCATGAAATTGGAGTCAGTAAGGACTCCTTACTAAAGTTGTCCTGTCGTCTGGATTATCAGCTGTTTTCTGGAGTAAGGAGCTGCCCTGAGCAGAGCGCCAAATTGGCTGCCGATGAGGTTCGTGCTAGTTGCCACTTCTTCTCGGCACCTGTACCATCAGCCATGGCTGCGTTAGGAACCCGCTGGAACTCAGTGGCTTCCACAGCACTCAAGTGTTATCCCAGGGCTGCAGGGCAGCTAGGGCTCAGCTGGCCCAGGGTTGGGTGGGTCAGCTGAGTGGGTCTGCTTCTCATGGCTCTCATTCCCCATGGACTGGCAGGGTAGCAAGACAATCTCTGCTCATAACAGCAGCAGAAGAGCATGAAGGCAAGTGAAAGCACTTGAGGTCCCTTAAGACCTAGGCCCCAGACTGGTACACCATCCATCTGCCAAACTCTATTGGCCAAAGCAAGTTCCATGGCCAACCTAACGATGGAGCACAGAAGTAGGGTCCTCTCCCCTCTTTAGCAGGAGGAAGTGCAAAGGCACGTGGCAGAAGACAGAGATGAGAGTAAGAATTAGGGCCAGCAGTTCCCCCAGCACAGTCCCTCAACCTCCAGAGGCTCGTTTGGTGGAAGCTTCCCCTCCTTGCAGGCAGCTGGAGAGCCTGGGGCCCCGTCCTCTGTACGCTGTCCTTATCAGTATTTTTCACAGGGCACAGAATTCAACCACCGGGTTGCTCACATTTTCAGAGAAAATCTGTCCCACATCAAATGTTTCTCATTCAATTCTCAAAAGCTCTTCTATGCTTTTTCCAAAAATGCCTCTCTCACACTCTGAGATCACAACCTAAGTTTTGCTCCCTTTCTTCATTTCTAATAAAATCTGAACTATGCAGATTGCCTTTCTCATAACCATGGTAGCTCGTTGTTGGCCCTTCCTTGAGTGGCGTTGGTCTTTCTCAGAGACAGAGGGCGGGGGTCCCTAGCTGCCCTTGTGAGCGCATCATTAACTCTGGGAAGGGGCCACTGGCTTCACCATGATGTTTCTTTACCCCCCTCACTGAGAGAGCAGCGTCGTCTCCCAGACTGTACCTTCCCAGGCCAAATGGCAGTTTTTTGAGGGGTCATCTAATCTGTCAGTTCCTAAAACTAGGTGGACATTAAAATCAGCTGGGACGTTGAATACAAATTCAGATGCCTGGGCCTGGACAACAGCAGGATGGGGCTGGAGGGTAAGCTCAGTTGGGAGCTACTATCACTTTGCCTGCTGACCCATCTCCACTTGGAGTGACAGACTACTCCAGAAGCTAAGCCTCTTACTATCTGTTACCCAAATCAGTAAGACATGGTGGCATTACCAGTGTTATGCAAATGTCTTTTTTTTTTTTTTTTTTTTTTGAGACAGGGTCCGATTCTGTCACCCAGGCTGGAGTGCAGTGGCTCAATCTCAGCTCACTGCAACCTCTGCCTCCCAGGTTCAAGCGATTCTTCTGCCTCAGCCTCTCGGGTGGCTGGGATTACAGGCACTCACCACCATGCCTGTCTAATTTTTATATTTTTTGTAGAGACAGGGATTTACCATGTTGGCCAGGCTGGTGTCAAACTCCTGACCTCAAGTGATCCACCCACCTCAGTCTCCCAAAGTGCTGGGATTACAGGCATGAGCCACCACTCCTGGCCCGAATGTCTTCTTATTAAAGCAGGAGGTTCACATTCCTGCAGAATCTGCAGCCTTATTGTTGTGTGACCACAGGTAATGGGAGACAGCTTGCATCCTCTGGCCCTAAGAGTCCTCTTTGATTCTTTCAAGAGGGCCAGTTGAATAAATAAGTTCAGCATAGACAGATCAGTCACTCTGAACTTTACGTTACCTGCTTTAGGGTTTAGGTTCTTCAGATCACCCACTAGGGTTCGAAACTGAGCAATCTCTCCAAGTGACGTCCTACCTAAGGCAGACTGTGAGGGGAGGGTGAGTCCCTCACCTCCATCGTCTGTGTGGCTATTTAAATAATTCTTTTGAAAGGGCACTGTGACCAGCAATTACAGACCCAGCTTTTAGACTCAACTCACTTCTTACTCTGACCTTCCTTCCTCAAGTCGTTTTCCCCCTCTGGACCTCGGTGTCTTCATCTGGAAAATGAGATGATTAAATTAGGTTATCTAGAATCTTGCCACTCAAAATGTAATCAATGGGGCTTGTTAAAACCACAGAATTTGAGGCTACACCCTAGACCTGCTGAATCAGAATCTGCAGATGATTCATGTGCACATTAAATTTTGAGAAGCACTATTCTATAAGGTACCTTCCAGGAGCTTCAAATTCTGTGCCTTTGAAACCGTGGTTACCCTCCTGTACCTTTCCTGTCATTCTCCTCATGTTCCTTTTGTGAAAGCCTGTCTTAAAAGCCATCTGGTCCCTGGGCCTTCCATCATCAGCATTGCTGCTGATTCATTGTGCCGCCTTCTAGGTAAAGAGGCCTCATATTCTTTCATGCCAAGGATGAGGGGCCAGGAAATCCAGAGCAACTTAAAAGCCCTGAAAAGTCAGGAAGAAAACGGTAGTTAAAATTCTGAGCAAGCCTCATGCAAGTCTGGGTCACTAGACACGTCAAGATCACAAAATAGATTGAATGTTCCAAGAGTAGGGAGGAGCAGAAAGCAAGTTAGAGAACCAAAACCAACAGCAAGGAAAATATTATAGAAGCATGCAGGAAACCTATTTCCCATTACTGCTTGTCAAAAACATAGGCTGATATACACCCACGAAAAAAAGATTATAAATTTCCCTTGTTCTTTTCCTTCACTGTTTTGAAGAGGAGTTTCCTATGGAGTTGGAGCTGTGTTGATTGGCAATTTATTTGTGAATTGTTTCATGAAACCAAGGCTTCTCTTAGCAGTTTTCTGTTGTTCACTACAATTAACCATGGTTTAGTGGAAACTTCCTTTTCTCCAAGCCAACCTCCCCACCCCACCCCACCCCACCGCACCTCCTTCAAAGGATATCACCACTTAAATAACAGGCTCCTAAAGCTAATGGAAGATATACTTTTCCTGTGCTCTCCCAGAGCCTTCTGGTTTTTTTCCTGCCTCTTTGTGATAGCACATCAGCAACTATTTATTCTCATATTATTCTCAGGGAACATGGACAGTTGATGCATAAAACAAAAGAGTTATTCTTCACTCACATCTCAAGGCTTAGTCTGGGAACCAAGGGCACTGCAGAACTCTGAGACATTGGATTAGGGGCAAACTGACATAGTCATGACAGAAAATAAGCAAAATGTCTACTCTGTCTGTGAACCATTGTAATAAGCAGTTTATTGAACAGGTCCTGAGTGGGCCAAGCTCTTTGTAAGGAGAATTAAATGAGATAGTCTGCAGTCACTTTTCTGCAGGTAAAGAGACAGGTGAAGTAATTGCTCAAGGTCCCAGACCCAGCAAGTAGGGGTGAGGGTCCAAACCTAGGCCTCCTGGCTCCAAAGCTCATGCTCTGAGCCCCTGTCTCTTCCATTCTGGCTGTGAAATACCCCTTCCCCATCAGCCTGTTTTCCTGCATATGTTTTTGTTTTCAAACTGGCAATTATTTCTACTTAGTGTTCAAGACCCAGGTAGCAGTCTCCTCTTCTGGGAAGCCTTCCCTGACTCCCAGTTACCCTCATTCTACTCCTGGCAGGGCCAGCAGCAGCTCCTTTTTTTAATGTAATGAGCACTCCTCTCATAGTGTCTTAAAGTGAATTCTCCAGTGGTCTTTCTTTCTCATTATTAGACTCTGAGAACCTCAAGTCAGAGTCAGCCCTGACTAGCCATCTGTGTCCGTCCAAGTACGCAGCACAGTGCCTGGCTGGAATGTCCATGTCTTTTCTTCCGTAAGATGAAGAATGTGCAGGTTCTTTGTGTTAAAACAATCCAAATAAATGATACAGAAAAGATTAGCATGGCCCCGTCACAAGGATGAAACGCAAATTCGTGAAGCATTCCATATTAAAAAATAAGAATAAAGAAAAACCATCCAAATAGAAGGCATGTGTGCGCATGCATATGTGAATGGATATTTCTCTACACATGTGCTATGTTCTATTGCAACCTTGCACTTTAACATGTATAACTTATAAAAGGAGGTGGGGCTAACGCTATTTTAGTGACTCATGGAAGCAAGATGGCAGGTGCTTGCCCTCTGTGGCAGGGAAAACCTCTGTCAAAACGCAGAGCCCTCTGACACCCTGATTAACATTTCACAAGATGTCCGGGGTTTGTTTCTCTCCATCAAAACCTTGACTTTAGCCATTATTCATGCAAAACTGCTCTGAACAGGGGTCAGCAGAGCATGGCATGTTCAAAAAGGTGAACAGACGTTCATTTTTCCTTGTGGCTTGCCTGTGACAGATAGCTCTGTTCTGAGGCTCAGAAAGGGAGAGAACGGACTCAGAGTTCAGTGACCATGTGAAATGCACAGATCACCCCCCAGGTTGGGCTTCTGGGCAGTGTGTATAGCATAGGGGTTAAGAATGTAAGAGCCTGGCTTGCACTGGATAGCCAAGTGTCTTTGAGTGATTGAAGCCAGTGAGGTGAGTTGTTGCCTCATTCTGTGATGTGAGAGTAATAGTACCTTCCTCAAGGGCTGCTGATAGTATTAAGGAAGTCAGTAGATGTGAGGCATTTGGACAGCAGCTGACACACTGTTAGTGCTGTGGTTGTTGGGTTCTTGCTGGTCTGCCTGTTACTAGACTGGAGGCTCCCAGAAGGCAGGTCCCTCCCCATCATCAGTTTTTTTTTTTGTTTTTGTTTTACTATAGACTCCAGCGTAATACATCAGGCCTTGGCCTTGGTGGGCAGGTTGGAACAAATTGTGAGCTGATGGAGAAGTAGAGGCACAGGTTGGCTGTGTGGAATTTAGTAAGCTCCATTTTGTAATCAGTGATTGTTTCTTAAAACAAAACTGTCCACAGGCCCTATAACCATGGCAGGTCCCAGCTAAGATTCTCAGCTGAACCAGTGAAAAGCAGTCATCCTCCAAACACCTGAATCAAGATGGGGGATAACATGATCCATGACCTTTTAACTACATGAAATCTACTTCTAGTAAAAATAGTGGATGCAGATGGATGTTAAGGACATCTGCTCTTTTAAAAGTCCCACTGTCTCTCTCTTGCTGTTATGTTATTGCTAGAGCTGTGGCTATGTCATTGCATCTTCTGCAGTTTTCAGGAAAGGGTTAGTGTGACAGAACGGGCCTTGCAGAAGGGAGAAAGCAAGGCAGGCGGGAGAAGGCTGGGCTCTGTTGACACAGAGTTAAACTCGGGCCTCTGCACTCATCCTGTGAGCAGATCTTGTCCCTGTGGTCACAGGTACCGTACAGCTGGGCCTGGCCAACTCGGTGTTTGGCCTGGACCAATACCTCCCCTTGGTTTGCTTCTCCCCTTGGCTGCCTAAACATGGGTAAGACAGTGATGTGCCCTTGCACTGGCACAAAGGGGACAACAGAGTCCTTAGAAGGAGGGTAGGGTGAGCGTCCCTGCAGGAGTGGGATTCCCTTTGGATCTGACCGCCCATCAGGTCTCTGCCAGAGGTGACAGCCTTGGAATGGTTGTGGCCTCACCCAGCACATGGAGACACCACTTGGTACATTTGGGAAGTGAAGCCAGCCATGAGCCAGAAGGGCAACTTGGTTTGTCTCAGCAGGAACCCACAGCTGCCGTCACGAGCTGGGAGCCCTGAGAAAGGGTCCTCCTTGCTCATTTGCAGAACTTCCCGACTGATTTGGGTCAAGATCCCCCTGCTGAGATGGCTGCCCTGCAGCTTGCTGTTGGGTGGGACAGGGAATTGTTACCACTTCGGGTGAACAACGAGATTCTCAAACCAGAGAGTCCGTATCTTGTGTCCCCTCCATCTCCGCCTCAGTGCATGCATGAGCTTGGTGCTGCCCTCAGTACCTTGGGTGGAGAGGAGGGTGTGAAGAGAGGGATAAGATATTTGGATGGTTGATTAGTGTCTTAGTTTGGATTCCCCCAGCAGTGTAAGTTGCGTGTCTGGAAGGTAAGCCCAGGCAGCACTGGTTAGGGGAGTGGGGAGTGAGACAGGGAAGGAAGGAGGCCAGGACAGCAGAATTCACTGGAGAGTAGTCACTGCAGCCCCCGAGGGGCGAGGGAGCTGGGTGGGGCATTCACGCACCAGCTCCCATGGTCACTGGGTCTAGGCTACTCCTGGACTGTTAATGTACAGGCACTTCCAGCCTGCCGCCCTGCAGGCCAAAGCAGCCTCAGGCCAAGAGTCCAAGTGTGCACAAAGCCCTTGGTGGACCCAGCAGGTGCCAAGAGGACGTGGGCTGGGCAGCCCCTGCTACAGTTGGCTGGGGGAAGGGGTGTTTGCTTTTGTCTTTAAAGCAGATTAAGATTTAATCCATTGTACAAGAGGGAAAACTAAAAGTGGGAAGCTGCCCAAGTGTCCACAGACAGATGAATGGATCAACAAAATGTGGCCTATTTGTACAATGGAATATTATTCACAAGGAAGGAAATTCTGACACATGCTACATGGATGAACCTTGAAGACCTTATGTTAAATGAAATAGGCCAGTCTCTAAAGGACAAATATATAATTCCACTCATATGAGGCTCCTAGAGTAGTCAAATCCAGAGGCAGAAAGTAGAACAGTGGTTACTAAGAGCTGTGGGGAGGGGAGTGGGAAGCTATTGTTTACGGGGTACAGTTTGGGAAGATGAAAATGTTACGGAGTTGGATGGTGGTGATGGCTATACAACAATGTGAATGCACTCAGTGCCACGGAACTGTACATGCAGAAATGGTTACAGTAGTGATTCTTATGTAATATGTATATGTGTGTGTATATATGTGTGTATGTGTGTGTATGTGTGTGTGTGTGTATATGTATATATGTGTGTGTGTGTATATATATATATATATATATATATAACACTTACCACAATAAAAGTAAAGAGAAGAGAAAAAGGGAAACGAAGGCCCATCATCCGAGTAATTTCTCCAGAGCTACCCAGTGGTTCCCTGGAGAGGCCATGAAGAGCCTGTGTAGAGGTGTCTGCTGTCCCTGTAGGTGCTAGGACTCCTCACCTGGCTTTGTCACCTCCTGGCCAGCCGAGGACTCCACAGCAGGGACAGAGCAGGTGTTTCTGGGTATTATAGCTCAGATTAATTTGAGTCAAGAATGAGACTTCCTGGTGTGTCAGAGAATAGGCCCCTTTGAATGACTCACCTGGCTCTGAATTCCATCGCTAGTTTTTGTCATGAGGAAAGTGAAGCTGGCTCCTTGAGGACCCACTCTGCATAGGAATGATGCTCTGCACCAGAGGCAGAGGGATTAGATCAAAATCTCTGCCCCTTCGTTAATGTCTTACAGGCAGATGGGCATGTGGACAGATAAGTGACATTTAGGCAGAAACCCGAAAGACAGGTTACTGAGGCTGCCAGGTAGAGGGGGACTGAGGGAGAGCTGGGGAAGGGTGAGCCATCCTTATGGGAGGGATGAAAGGTTAGAGTGGTAGAGAATGACATGATCAACTTTTCTTTTTAAAAAATCCCTTGTGCTGCGATGGGGAGAGTGGATTAGACTGAGGGAGGGTAAGGAGAGGCAGCCAGTTGGGAAGTGACTACAACCTTCCAGGTAAGATGTTGACAGGGTGGCTTGCACCTGAGCACAGAAGTGATGTCGCTGGTCTCACATGAAGGTCTCCCAGGAGGGTCAGGATATAGAAACACTTCAGCATCTTTGGAGAAAAACATCTATAAATCATAATCTACATTTAAGTAGAATTTGCAATGTATTTAATCAGTTGTAATGAGGCCCGATTTATATAGAAAACTGAACAGAAATTGGAAACCTCATTTTGGGTGGTTTGGAGGCCAACAGAGGTGGGATTGCCTCTTACTGCACCTTTTCTGGTGCACAGGGCATTGAGAGACTCCGGGAGGGGCTTTGCCATCTTTTATTCATTTATGCCCCTGCTGTAAAACAGAGGTCATACTCTATCTTTGTATGCTTTCTGTTTGTATCTCATTCTGCTAGATGCTGAGAGATAAAGAGATATATGAAATAAGGAATTCTGTCTCCAGAGATCTTCAATCCAGCTGGGGTGTCAGACAAGGGCTGGTTAAATGGGTGTCTTTTGTAGCTGTTCAAGGCAGCCAAAAGTAGGGCATGATTAATTGTTTAATGATAAATGAGACAGAAAATACAGGACTGTAGGAAATGAATGGGACAAAAAATACAGGACTGTAGGAAGCCTCAGGGAGAGCCCCCCTAGGGTTTTCCAAGCCAGATCTGGACTCTAGAAGGATGCCTAAGATTGGGACAGATCAGAGAGGTTGGGTGGGCTCCAGTGACTCACTGGAGCTGCAGAGGAAGATTCATTCCTACAGGTGTGAGGAGGCTGCAGGCTGCCCTACAGCTGGAAAGGGACATCTCCACCGCATGCCAGGGCCAGGGGCTTGAGCAAACTGGGAAGCCAAGCAGTTTTGAGCTGGTGGATGATATGTTCAAATAGTGTTTTTAAGACAATTTATTGGCCACAGTAGGTAGAATGACTAGAATGAGAGACTGCAGTGGAGAAGCCATCAAGGAGGCTGTTAAGAGAATATCACAAGAGAATCAAGAGATGGGGTGTGGATGGGGAGGGCATGGAGGGGCAGATGTGCCCCACATTGTAAACCAGCCAGGTGAGCTGCAGGCTGCTCATCAGGTTTCAGTGCCTGCACTGGGTTGGACCAGCGGGTCTAAGGACTTGACCCCAGCTGCACAATTCTGAGGCTCTCTGACAAGGAGTGGGGGGTGAGTTGATGGCAGGTAGAAATTGGTGTCAGGGTGAAGGAGGGGATAAGGGGTGATGGCCCTGGAAGGGGGTCAGGGGAGCAACTTGAGTTATTTTAGGCATTCTGATGTGATGTGTTGGGGGGCATGCAAGGGGAACTGTCCATCAGATCCAACAGGAAGAGGATGAAGGGGAAAGAAATGGCCATTGGATGTATCTTTTAGAAGCCCATTGGGGCCTTCAAGAGTGTGAGGTGTGTAGGGTAGCAGAGTTGTGTGTCCGTGGTCAGGGGCCCAGGAAGAGAGATGGCACACTTACCTGGGTAATTTGAGGAGAGTTTAATAAAGGGATCGTGTACAGGGGTGTAAGCATGGCAGCCAGCCTGCAGGGACCAGAGGAGGGAGCTATAACCAGAACCTGAGAGAGGCCTGTGTAGAGAGGGGCCCTGCAGAGTGAGCCTAGGGTCCCAGTGTCCTGACCCCGCTCCCCTCTTGCCAGGAGTTAAGAGGGCCATTGATGAAGTCCCTCCCTACCACGTGTCAGCCTCCTGGAGCTCAGGGCCTGGTGACAAAGGGAGGAGAGGGGATTGGGGAGGGGCAAGCAGAAGACACCGCAACCAAGCTGCAGGGTGAGGGAGACAGGGATGATGTAGCCCAGACACTGCGGCAGGTTAATGGAGATGGTGGAAGCAGAAAGGGGTGGGTCCTGGGCAGCCCAGCAGGTGATGGTTGGAGGCTAGGAGCACAGCTGTGGTGCCTGTAATGGGAGGTGGGGGGAGGGGAGTCGGGGGTGACTGGAGAGCAGCCAAGATGGGAAAGGGGTAAGTTTAAGTCACAGGATATGTCACTGGTCAGTCCTCCTTCCAGCAGAAAAAAAAAGAAAAAGAAAAAGAAAAAGAAAAACTCATAATTGAAGAGAAAAGAAGAAATATACTTGAGATACCCATGAAGACCAAGTTATAATGATGAAGAGTACACAGTGAGCTCCCAGGAATTGATGAGCCTTTCTGTCCTATGATTTGCTTTTTTGAAATCAACAGGAATGAGAATTTGCAAACTCTCCCTCCCCTTAGTTTATTTTCTCTGAAAGTCTGCCCCAACTGGTGCATGAGAATAATTTCCTTAAACAAGTAGCCTGGTGGGAATCCATTCTTCAGAATCTGCATGTTAGCAAGGTTTGCCCTGGAGCAGGGCCCCTCAAGCTTTCGTGTGCACTCGTGGGGATCTTGTTCAGTGTCTGTGCCAATTCAGCAGGTCTGGGGAGCCCAAGATCTGCATTTCTAACCAGCTCTCCAGTGAAGAGCTGTCGGCCTCTGGAGCCACTGTGAGTAGTGAGGTCCTAGGAGACTTTTTCTAATGATTAGAATAAAACAAACAAGAGCCTAGATGGTTGCAGGTATAAGAACCAGATGGTAAACATCTACATGAAAAAAACACACCGCGTAGCAATGAGCTTGCTTCTATCCTGCCGCATCGCCCTCTGCTGCCCTTCTGAATAAATAAAGCCCTGCTTCTCCAGGAGATGTTCTCTGCTGGTACACACTGGGTGTCACTTAAAAGCAGGTGCTGCTGGAGGCAAAACCTTTCATGCACATTGTAAATTACCTGAAAAGAGCAGCGGCATCATAAATAGCTTGGCCTTGTTCTTTGCTGATTTCCTTCCTCTTGAAATAGTGCTCTAGTTCACACTACATGGTTTTTTACCACCACCCCTCTCTCCCTGCCCCTCACACACTAGAAATGGTTTCCTCCAACTTATTGGAGTGATTTAAGTTCATAGATGGAGGCAGACATTTCATGAACTCCCATAAATGCCTCCTTAACACCGCTAAGTGCAAGGCTGGTGTCCCCGTCCTTCTGTCTGTTGCCAGTAAATTTTTTAAAAGGCAGGTCCCTAGCGTCCATTGCGCTCATTAACTGAAGAGGCCTGTTACAGTTTTACTGGATTTGAAGAGTACAGGGCGTTTGAGGATAGGGATTTCTCAGACCCTCCTCACTCTGGGCCCTCCCTAAGTAGAAGCCGATGGGAGGGCAACCGGCAAGTATCTGGTTTCTCAACTCCCAAGGGTCAGAAACTGGGACCTGCCTTTCACTCACTACCTATTATTATTTAGTTCTAATCTTGGGGTGACAAGTTGAGAGCTAGAGGTGTAGTTATTTTCATGAGGTAGTTTATATTGCACACTAAGGTCTATGAGGTGGATAAACCTAACTGCCTCCCTCCAGCCCCAGCTCACCCCCACCCCCTTCCACTGCCTGTTCTTAAACTTCCTTTCTAAAATGCAGATTGAAGCATTTGTTAGCCCACGTGGTCTAGAAATACCTGGGTTCAGCCATCATTTTCTTCTCTTTCCTGATTGAATTCTTCATACCCTCTCAAACCCACCAAGCAAAACAAGTTCACCTGTAATCTCTGGCTCATGCTAGATTGTGGAGACTTAATTTACTCCAAGTGGAATCACCCCTTCACTTTAGAGAGCCCAGGGGGAAGCATGCTGCAGTGTCCTAATAAGAGCAAGCACCAGTGAGCAGTTACTGTGTGCTAGAGGCTATACCAAGCCCTCTATGTGCCGTAGCTCATTGCCATGTCAGATGCCTCTGTGAGATGGGGGTACAGTCACTTCCCCATTTCACAGAGAAAAAGACTGGGACATGCATGGATCCATACATCTGACTCTGGGTAGTCAGTTGGGTCTAGTGGCATTAGGCCTGCCCAGCTCCAGAACCCAAACTGCTAACTCTGCTCTCCAGCGCTAGAGCCTGCTTGAGCTGTTTGCATCCTAGCCAGATATACTCGTTGAAAGCCTCAATCCTATGGGGGTTTGGAAGTTCAGGTGACCCAGATTTGAACCGCTCCTTAATTAAAACACGTTGGTCTAACATGGTCCCAATGTGGAACTAGGTATTTAGTACCCTCCTCTGAGTGTTTCACAAACATCTGTATCCAGGGCTTTTGTTAAGGCACACCCTTTTAACGTAAAGTCCCATTCCTGCCTCAGGTCCCTGTGCACCTTTCAGGGACCCTGAGGAATCTGTGTTTAGGCGCTCAGCTGGTGCCCAGCCACAGCACTGTTCCCGGGAGTCTCGGCAGCAGTCGCTTGTCTCAGGAGGGTCTGGATCTGGTGCATTCGTTTCTGTCTGATTGAGTTAGGCACCTCATATATAAAACTGCCAGACCCTGCCTGGGGTGTCTCTGAAAGCTGGGGTATTTCATTGGGTTGAGCAAATTTACAGTTCAACCAAAGTCTGTTGTGCACCTTCTAAGAGCAAGCCACAGACAGGGTGAAGTGGAAAGGCCAGATGGATATATAAAGCACAAGCCCTGTGTCTAGGGCCTTAAGGACACTGGCAGTGACAACGTATGTCCCTAAAGCACAGCATGGTGGCTTTATAATGTGCCATGGAAAGCTGAGGAAGGAAAGAGAGATTGCTGATTGCTGGCCAGCAGGGAACTGGAGAGGCCTCTTGGAGGGTGGCATTTGAGATGAGATTGGATTGAGGCAGTAGAACTCAGGCAAATCTTTGAGGAAGTGAGGCACGGCAGGTGGAGGCAGGGAAGCGCCCCCTTACGATTTTGAAGAGTGTCTGTCGGCGTCTGAGGGCCTGAAGCAGTGTTGCCATGTGTGCTTGGGAAGAACCAGGTCTAGATCCTCTACTTTTAGCCTACATCTAGAGTCTTCCCCCACCCAGAGCTTTGGAGACATTCTCATTTAATTCTCACCCCCATCCCTCAGGGGTATAGACTTTATCATGTCCATGTCATAGGTGAAGAAACTGAGGCCTGGAGAGGCTACAGGACTCACTCAAGGCCACACAGCTAAAAAGTGGTAAAGTGAGGGGTGAAGCTCCAGCAGGCCTCTCAAGTGGCCACGTTCTTTACCCAAGATTTTTGCCTCATTGTAGTTAACCCTTCTCATGGAGAACCAAGACTAATCTGCAAAACCACAAGGCTTGAAAAGCACTGGGAGCTGCCCCTTCACCATGAATGAATTCAGGTGTCTTCAGGCCAGATCAGCCTCTGAACCTACACCTACATGGTGTAGAAGATGGAGATGCCTCCAGAACCTTCTACACAGGCCCCTACTTGGTGGCATGAGCCTCCAGGGTGGAACAACCACATCACAGGGGCGAGTGAGTGCTGAGAACCTTCTGCCTCTGGCCAGCCAGCAGCTCACCAGCCAGCCACATGCATGCATGTGTGCAGAGCCCCACCAGAGAGTGTCATGCCAGGGAGCTCCTGTCTCTTCTGAGCACCCTGAGGCAAAGGGAAATAAGGCATAGCAAATTAAAACAATTGAAGGCACATCACTTGTGCCTCTTTAAGGTAAGCCATAAATACATAATTCTCAAACCTGCTATTCTGATTCCAGGTAATATGTTTTAACCATGGTCTGTGGGCTCTGGAAAGCAGCTGTGAGGAGCAGAGCAATAAATTGGATTGTAAAAGCACAGGATAGAAAAATGATTGCAGCATTTTTACAATTACCTGGTTTTCCTCAGTCCATAGAGGAAAGAATGCTTTCTCTTTGTACTTCTGCGATAAAAGATGTATCCAGGTTAAGTCCGTGTCACTATTGTGTCATCATAATCTAGCATGTATTGATTGTTCGCCGCTCACCAAGACACACGGCCTCCCAATTAACCCTCGTACCCACCCGACCAGGCAGGCTCTTCCATCATGTTTTTGCTTTTCATGCAAGTCAGCTGAGACAGGGGGGCCAAGCAGGGTTCAGAGCCACAGGGCTGGTAACTGTGGCAGCCAGGACCCCAACCCAAGGCATCAGACTCCAGAGCATGCTCCTCCCAAAGGAAAAGTTTTACTTTTCGTTACGTTACTGTGAGGAGAAGGAAAATAGGTCAATTTTCATTCTTCAAATCACATTTTCAATGGGGATTCAGTCTCTGGGCCCTCGGAAACTCGAGCACATGGTCCCTCTAACTGGAGCAGCCAGGTCCCCTCTTTGTACTGGGGGCTGGCAGGACCAATGCTTTGTGTGCAAGCATGCTGCTGCTTTCATTATCTTCCTGCACATTATTAAGAATCCTGCACATTATAAAAGTGAACTTAGATCCGTTGTACCAAGTACAAGCCACTTTCTATTTTTTGCTCTTCTACTTAAATTTTCAAAGATTCTAAAATAGCAGTTGCCATTTTTTACCACCTTCTCTTCTGAAATATTTAATTCTTCCTTGGGCGGTTTAACATTGTGTTGCTCAAGGATTAACTTCCATTTTTTGAAGAGAGTCTATTAGTCAAGGCAGGCAGAAAATGGATTTCACCAAGTGGCAGAGACGAAGGCCAGCAGTGCAAGCGGAGAGAGACAGGGAAGCCTTGCTTTTGCGTTTATAAAGCCACTTGCCCGTCAGCAAACCTGGGACCAGCTGCCTTTATTAAACGCATACTGATTTTTAAAAAGCAAAGTTTCCCTGCAAAGACTAATTTTAAGGGGATTAATGCTCAATGAATAATGCATTGGGGAAGAACTAGTACAGTAATATGTAATTGGGAGAGGAAGAATCAAAGGTGGTGAAGTACACAAGTCACCTTCCAGATGCAAAGCAAGTTGGAGAGGGATGGTGGGTCTAAGGCCAATTGGAACATGTGGGCAGCTCCCAACTCACCAGCTGGAATGGGAACAGCCAGGATCATGGGCTGCTGCTGTTTCTCTAATTGTCTGTTTCTTTTTTTTTTCTTTTTTCCTTCAGAGACAGGGTCTTGCTCTGTTGCCCAGCCTGGAGTGCAGTGGTGCCATCATAGCTCACTACAGCCTCAAACTCCTGGGCTGAAGCGATTCTCCCACTTCAGCTTCCTGAGTAGCTAGGACTACAGGTGTACACCACTATGCTCAGCTAATACTTTTTTTTTTTTTGTAGAGATGGGGTCTCTGTATGTGGCCCAGACTGGACTCAAACTCCTCATCTCAAGCAGTCCTCCTGCTTCAGCCTCCCAAAGTGCTGGGATTACAGGCGTGTTTCTTAATAACTGCCAGAGAAGAGAGGAGGGAGGAAATCATGAGAAAGATGAAAGCCTTGGTGATTTTAGCCTTTTTATGTGAAGGTCCTAATCCAAGCCTTTTTTCTCCCTGTTAGATGATGAAGTCAGATGATGCTGATCATAGGTAATTCTGTAAGATCTCTTGTTTGGGTCAGTTTCTGGCCTCCATTTTCGTCTCCCCATGGGCTAGGCCCAAAAAGGTTGAAGTTTATTCCTCTCCAGAGACAGCTTTTTCCAACAGCTTCTTGTGGATAGCCACAATGGGTTACTGCTGTCCTCCACGTGTCTTTGCCTTCTTTCCTGCTCTGTTCAGCCAACAGGACTTCATGTAATCTGTGGGGTATGCAGTTTTTTGCTTCTTTGACCCAAAGTATCAGAATTCATTCACAGTGGTAGTGGAAGAAAGGGACAGTTACAGCCAGGCGCGGTGGCTCATGCCTTCAATCCCAGCACTTTGGGAGGCTGAGGTGGGTGGATCACGAGGTCAGGAGATCGAGACCATCCTGGCTAACACGGTGAAACCCCGTCTCTACTAAAAATACAAAAAATTAGCCAGGTGTGGTGGTGGGTGCCTGTAGTCTCAGCTACTCAGGAGGCTGAGGCAGGAGAATGGCATGAACCCAGGAGGTGGAGCTTGCAGTGAGCTGAGATCGCACCACTGCACTCCAGCCTGGGTGACACAGTGAGACTCCGTCTCAAAAAAAAGAAAGGGACACTTTCTTCCCTTAATCCTAACTCAAAAGAAAAATTTCCAAGCCATGATGTTAGTTATGAGGTCAATGTGGGAAAATGTAATTCTTGGCCAATGAACTGCAAGTCTGATTCCTAAATCCAGATTGGGTAGTGATGAATTGTTAACTCTTGCCAACTTTTGTTTTTTTTTTTTCTTGAAAAATAAATGGGGCTCCTAAAAATTTAAAAGAAATTATTAGGATCCCATCTTTAGCACATTTCTGCCTTGCTACTGGCTCCTTGGGAGACACAGAGGACACTGCCAGTTTTCTACTTTGCTTCAGGATCCCTTTCTAACACAGAGGTACAGGAGCCCCCTGGATCTGGGGAGCTGTGAGTGCGCAGGGCTTCCTGAGATGCTTCACAACAGGTTTCACCTGTAAAGGTGGGCACCCACCCCTCCTGGGAAGGCAGGCCCTCTGGCTCCCACATTCTCAACGCTCTTTCATCCCCAGGTTTGCAGTAATTACAAGGCCAGGCACAGGGTGGAGGAGGTGTGTGGAGAATGCCTCCCAACCTATAGTGCCTAGGGCTAAGGGGGCTCACACCTTGCTGCACATTAGAATTACCTGGGGCAGGGAGGGCCTTTTAGAAACCCTCTTCCAGACTCACCCTAGACTAAATAAATCAAATCTCTGGGGCAAGGGATGCAGGCGTCAATACTTGGTCGAACAGCCCACATGAATCCATTGTGCAGCCACGTTGGAGAACCACTGATCTCAACAGACCTCCCGAGGCAGCATTGGGAAGAGATTGATTCAGAATGATACCTGCCTGCATCCTAGTCCCCTTGTATTTAGCAGGCTCTACAGGTCACTGTTTTCCATACTTTTCCCATTGCTTTTTACTTTGTTTTTGACACATTTATTTTGCAGCTTCAGTTTCCCTCTACAGTCAGTCAGACACAAGCTTTAATAGTCATGGTTCTCACCAAGAAGGCAGTTTAAAGCTTTAAGCAGTATATGAGCTTATACTCTTTGTCTGACTTAGTAAATCTGCTGTCTTTTAAGCAATGGTAATGAAGACTTCACGATTCCATTGTAGTTGTTTTGTTGTATTTAACCAGATTTTCTTTCTAAAAGCAAGGATGTGTTTTGGCTTTAAAAGATTATTATAATTCTTTTAAAATTAAGGATGCCATTGACTTTGGGGCCAGAAAATTCCTTTATTCTAGAATTCTACCACCAGTGATTACAGTAGGTCTTTTAAAAAATTCTACTGATTTTTAAAAAAATTTACATTTAAGGACAACAGGTATAAAGTTGAAGTACTATGTGAAGCAGGAAGAACAAAATGAAACAGCCGTCATGGCAATCAGCCACTCCTTCTTTTTTTATAAGACTGTAATAAATAATGTGTTTATGTCCCCACCAATATGCTTTCTAGAACACATAAGTATGGTATAATGGGAGGCAGAAATCTCTGCTTCAGATTCTGACTCATCCACTATCTAAACGTGAAATGTTAGGTATAATACTATTTCATTTATTAAGACTATTTCTATTCTGCCTACCTCACAGGGCTATTATGTGGTTCCAAAGAGATATAGGTGAAGGCACCTCAAAAAGCCTAACACACTGTGTGATATGATGTAAATCTTAAAATGTTAATTAAGGTTGCACTGTCTGCTGTGGCCTTTTTGTACATGGATGGGTACAAGTCTGCCCTAAAATAGGCACCATGAAGACATGATTTAGCAGAAGAACAGAGGTTAAAAGGGAAATTAATAATATAACCAATAACTTTTCAGTGCTGTTTCCCTAATGGCAAAGGGAATTTACATTATGACTTGCAGAGGGTAATTAATTGGTTGAAACACCCCAACATTCATGACAATGCTTTAAAAATGCCTTGCACCATACAGCATAGCAGAAAGGCCAGGGGAGTTGGGAAGAGCGAGGGATTCTCAAATAGGTAGATATTTACATAATATATTCAGTTTGAATTTTTCAAGTTATTTTAAAGTTAACTGAAATTGTTTAATTGTAATATGTTTTATATGTAACATATTTTCTCCACCCTGAGGTTAACATTCAATGTTTTGTCAGAGACACCTTGGAAAGCAGAGAAGTGCTGCAGCTGGAAAGTATAGTGGTGCATCAAGGCCTGGTCACTGTTGTAACTCACTCACTATTGTGTGTTTATGCCACAAGACTTACCACTGTTTAGGATAGTAGAATGAAGACATGGGGTAGTGCCTTATATTTACTTTTTTAAGGATAAACATGTATCATACTTTTAAAAAATCATCAAGGTAGAAGGCCTTCTTTTGGAATGATGAGGTATAAGTGAGTGAGGTACATGTTCATACTCAACAACGTATGTTGAGTATATTTATACTCACCATAACGCCCTTGAGAGCCATTCAGGTTGTTGTGTGTATCGGTACTTTGTTCCGTCTTTGTGAAGTAGTATTCCATAGTAGGGATGTATCACAGATTGTTTAATCATTTACCTATTGAGGGATATTTTAGTTGTTTCCAGTTAAGGACTATTTCAAGTAAAGCTGCTATGAACTATTATATACAAGTTTTCATGTGAACATAAATCATACTTTTTCAGGAACAAATGCCCAGAATACAATTGCTGGGTCACATAGCAAGTGTGTGTTTAGTTTCTGAAGAAATTGCCAAAGTCTTTTCCAGAGTGGCTGTACCATTTTACACTCCCACAGGCAATATATGAGAGAGGTGGTTTCTCCCCGTCCTCTCCAGCATTTTGTGCTGTCACTGTTTTTTGTTATCTATACTAAGAAGTGTGTAGTGATATCTCATTGTGGTCTTAATTTGCATTTCCCTAATGGACAGTTCTGTTGAATAGTTTTTCATGTGCTTATTTGCTACCTATATATCCTTTGCAGTGGAATGTCTGTTCATGTCTTTTGCCCATTTTCTAATTGAATTATTTGTTATTTTGAGTTATTTGTATATTCTAGATAATAATCCTTTGTAGAATATGTGATTTCTGAATATTTTCTCCCAGACTATATATTGTCTATTCATCCTCTTAATAGTCTTTTGCAGAGCAAAAGGTTTTAATTTTGTTAGAGTCGAATTATCAATTTTTTTCTTTTATAGTGTCATGTTATACCTAAGGATTCTTTGCCCAGCCCCATAATCTGAAGATTTTCTCATGCTTTTTTTCTAAGTTTTATAGTTTTATATTTAAGTCCATCACCCATTTTGAGTTAATTTTTATGTAAGAGATGAGATTTAAGTTGAGGTTCATTTTGTGTCTATGAATGTTCAATTGCTCCAATGCCATTGTCAAAATGCTACCCTTCCTCTAATGAGTTTCTTTTGCACCTTTGTCAGAAATCAATTGGGAAATAATTTGTGTCTTTCCCTCAACCAATACCACACAGTCCTGAGTACTATAGCTATATCATAAGTCTTGAAATCAGGCAGATTGATTCATCTCACTTGATTCTTTTTCAAAATTGAGCTATCTAGTTCTTTCGCTTTTACATATACATTTTAAAATAATCTTGGCTGTATCTATAAAATACAGGGATTTTGTTAAGAATAGCATTAAGGCGGGGCACGGTGGCTCACACCTGTAATCCCAGCACTTTGGGAGGCCGAGGTGGGTGGATCACCTGAGATCGGGAGTTTGAGACCAGCCTGAGCAACATGGAGAAACCCCATCTCTACTAAAAATGCAAAATTAGCCCAGTGTGGTGGTGCATGCCTGTAATCCCAGCTACTCAGGAGGCTGAGGCAGGAGAATCATTTGAACCTAGGAAGCGGAGGTTGTGGTGAGCCAAGATCGCACCGTTGCACTCCAGCCTGAGCAACAAGAGTGAAACTCCATCTCAAAAAAAAAAAAAAAAAAAAAGAATTGCATTAAATCTGTATCATTTTGGGCAGAATCGACATCTTTACTATGTTGAGTTTTCAAATCCATGAACACAATATGCCTCTCAGTTTATTTAGATTTTGTATTTCTTTCATTAGCATTTTGTGGTTTTCAGCATCCAAGTTCTATGCAAGTTTTGTTAGATTTACATGTGTAAGACGAATAAAACAATTTTTCCCCCTACTCACACACCACTCCACATAATACTCCTGACACCAGCTGTGTAGAGGTAGTTCCCCACATTCGGTGCAGTTTTTCAGAGGACACCAGCTGGGCGTCCTATAATTCAATTCAATTGTGACAGTTATCTACCTGGAGATAACATCAGAACCCACAGTTGAAGGGCTTAGTCCTGCAAGATTCCCCCACCTTCAGATGCCAATCACAAGTAGTAAGTTGTTGTCTATACTTCTGATTGACCAGCTCTAAATCTGGGCTCCCACACCCTCTTATTGGCTCTATTAATTTGCTAGAGTGGCTCATAGAACTCAGGGAAACACTTGACTTACACTTACTGGCTTATTAATAAAGGATACAGATGGACAGCCAGATGAAGGGGTACTTAGGGCGAGGTCTGGAAAGGTCCTAAGCACAGAAACTTCTATTCCATGGAGTTGGGGTGCCCTACCCTCCTGGCACACAGATGTGTTTGCCAACCTGGAACACCTCTGAATGCCATAGTTCAGAGATTTTTATGGATGCTTCATCACATAGGCATGATGAATTCTTAACTCTCCAGCACCTCTCTGCTCTATGGAGACTGGTGGGGGTGGCTAAATGCTCCCAGCTTAAATTAGACGGGCATGGTGGCACGTGCCTGTAATTCCAGCTACTAGGGGGGCTGAGGCAGGAGGATCGCTTGAACCTGGGAGTCAGAGGTTGCAGTGAGCTGAGATCGTGCCACTGCACTCCAGCCTGGGGGACAAAGCAAGACTCTGTCTTAAACAAACAAACAAACAAACAAACAAACAAAACCTCCAAGCTTATCATTAAGGCTTGGTTGTGTTTATGGTTCTGGTGACCAGTCTCCATCTAGGAGCCCACCAAGAGTCACCTTATTAGAATAAAAGATGTGTCTGTTATCAGGAACTTCCAAGAGATTTAGAAGCTCTGTGTTAGGAACCTGGGTCAAAGAACAAATTTTAGAACAGAAGATTCCCCTAGTACCCCATCTGTAAGGATAGTAGGATCTCTGTCTTAGGAACTAGGACAGAGACCAAATATTAGAACAAAAGATCCTCCTAGCACCCCTATTGCTCGGGAAATTACAAGGGTTTTTAGGAGGTCTGTACCAGGAACTGGGAGAGCAGAGACATACATATATATATATATTCATTGCTAGCATATAGAAATACAATTGATTTTTACATGTTTACTATGTTTATCTTGTATTCTGTAGCCTCTCTGAACTTCCTCATGAATTCTAGGAGTTTTCTGGGTTTTCTTGTTTTCCTTTTGGATTCCTTGGGACTTTCTGCATAATTTCATGTTCTCTAGATATACGGACAGCTTTATTTCTTCCCTTTTGTTCTTCATGCTTTTTATTTCTTTCTCTTGCTTTATTACACTGGCTAGAACTTCCAGTACTATGTTGAATAAAAAAGGTGAAAGCAGACATCCTTGCCTTGTCTCATTTTATGGGGTAAGCATTCAGTTTTTCACCATGAAGTATATTAATTGTAGAATATTTGGTAGGTGCTTTTTATCAAGTTGAAGAAGTTCTATATTTATATTTTTCTTAGAGTTTTTATCATGAACAGGTATTGAATTTTGTCAAATACTTTTTCTGCATAAATTGATATTTATTGATGGAGTTTTGAATACTGAACCAGCTTGCTTCCCTGGAATAAACCCCATTTGGCCATGGTGTGTAATTCACTTCCTAATACTGCTGAATTTTATTTGCTAATGTTTTGTTAAGGAGTTTTGTATCTATTTTTATGAGGCATATTTTGGTCTACAGTTTTCTTTTGTGTACTATCCCTGTCTGGTTTTGATATGAGAGTAATATTGTCTTCATAAGTTGAGAACTGTTTCTTCCTCTTCTATTTACTGGAAGGCAATGTGTTGAACTGGGGTTCATTCTTCTTTGGAGGAATTCTCCTAGGAAAACATCTGGACCAGGGGATTTTCATTTCAGGAGATTTTTAAATTACAAATTCAGGCCGGGCACAGTGGCTCACACCTGTAATCCCAGCACTTTGGGAGGCCGAGGCGGGCGGATCACGAGGTCAGGAGATCGAGACCATCCTGGCTAACACAGTGAAACCCTGTCTCTACTAAAAATACAAAAAAAAAAAAAAAAAAAATTAGCCGGATGTGGTGATGGGCGCCTGTAGTCCCAGCTACTCGGGAGGCTGAGGCAGGAGAATGGCGTGAACCCAGGAGGCAGGGCTTGCAGTAAGCGGAGATTGCACCACTGCACTCCAGCCTGGGCGACAGAGCGAGACTCCATCTCAAAAAAATAAAAATAAAAAATAAATTACAGATTCAATTTCCCTAATAGTTAAAGGGCTGTTCCGATTATTTCATATTGGGTGAGTTTGGTGTTTTTTGAGGAGTTGGTTCATTTTATCTAAGTTTATCAAATTTATGTGTGTAGAGCTTTTCATAGTAATTACTATCCTTTTGATGTCTATACAGTCCATAAAATCTTCTGTGCTTTAATTCTTGATATTGATAATTTCTGTTTTCTTTCATTTTTGTTTTATCACTATCTAGAAATTTGTCAATTTTCTTGATTCTTTTCTAAGAACCAGATTTCTGTTTCATTCATTTTCTGTACTTTTCTATTTTCAATTTCACTGGTTTCTGCTTGTTACTATTTCCTTTCTTTGCTTGCTTTGGGTTTATTTTGCTCTTTTTCTAGGTTCTTGAGGTAGGAGTTTAGATTATTATTATTTGGAACTCTTCTTCTTTTCTAATATAAGCATTTATGATGCCCCTTTCCTAGTTCTTTGGCTACTGAGATAATTTTGAGTTTGGGGGGACCTTTAACCATTTTGTCTGTGCCCTGTGGCATTTCCAGGTTGATGGCTTCTTCACCTCCAGGTCTGGAATAGATGAGGCAAAAAGAAAAGCCAGTAAAATCATCACTGTCATTCTTTGGGGTCCAAGGTCCCCCGCTAGACTTCTTCCTTTTCTCTTTTCATATCTATATCTCTATGATGTGAAAATACAGATATAGATACAGCTATATGTAGGCATCTTACTAAACAATTTAATAATTCTAATCACTTTCAAGTGGATGAACTTGGATTTTGGAGGATAATAATCACAAACTTTGAAAAGTACTATGTTTTCTCTTTCTTTCCAATATTTGTACCTCACTTCGTTTTCTGGTCACTGCCTTTCCCAAGACCACTGGTGTAATGTGGAAGTAATCGCAATGATGGCCATTTATCCCTCTCTTACTTCTTGCATTTCAGTGTTAAATAGAATTGCTTTATAGGTTTCTGTAGGAATTGATGTTTTGAGTCATCAAATGTCGGTACTGAATTTATCAAGATGATTGTGTGGTTTTTCTATTAATTAGTTGAATCATAGTAATGGATTCTTCTAATGTTGAGTCATCCTTGCATTCCTAGTATCAATTCTTCTAGATCGTGTTGTGTTACTCTTTAAAGACACTACTGATTTTGAATTAGGAAATTATATTAGGATTTTTGCTTATGTATGCATTAATAAGATTGTGCTTAGACCCTCTCCTGCACACCAAACCAATAGCCTCTTTCAGAGGGGTCATATGTTCTTCCTATGGTTACTCTATTAAATTAATATCAAATTTCCTTTTAAATATTAAATTTCTTCCTATTAAATGCCTTGCCTGGCTTTTGCAGGCATTTTGAGTTGTTGAACTCTGGTCTGTACTTTGCTATTTTAGTGCCATACTATCCACTTTTGGTATCTAGGTTATGCTAGCTTTGTAGTAGAATAAATTGAGACGTTCTATATATTTTGTATGTTCTATGCAGTCTAGCACAGGAATTAATATGTACTTTACACTTTAAAGGTTGTTAAAAGTAAAAAAAAAAAAATGTAGTGAGTAGTAAAACCATCTGGGCCTGGGACCTGGCTGGTGGGGGGGTGGGATCTTTGACTATCTTTTCAACTTTTTTCGTATAGTTTCTGATCTTTTCAGGTTTTCTGTCTCTTTTTTAATCATTTTAGTAGTTCATATACGTCTAGAAAATTTTTATTCCCACATTTATTCTTCCAAATTTCTTTTAAATATACTGGTATTTGCATATGTACTCTCTAATAATTCGAAATCAAATTCATGTCTGTAGTTATATCCTCTGTATTATTCCTAAGTTTGTTTTGTTTACTCTTTTTCATACTGGTCTTTTATTGATCTTAACATCTTTTGGGTTTTAATCATCAAACCGACTTTTTTGTTTTCTATTTCATCATCCTACTTTTTCTTTATTGAATCCCTTTCTTCTACTTTTTTTAAAGAACCTTATTATTGTTTAGCACATTTTCAATCTTTCTTATTTTGCATTTTAAACTTTGACTCTGTCTTTGATGCGTCCTGTAAATTTTGAGCTGAGTGCTCTGATTATTACTCATCGCTATATGGTCTCTAATTTCAGCTTTGATTTTCTTTTATAAATTACTCTTGGGTTAGAGCTCCAAGAGATCTGTAGTATTTCTCTTTTGAGGGTTTTATTAAGATTTTATTTCTGGCTGAATACTGAGTCAGATTTTTTAAGTGTTTAATAGAAATTTAAACATGTATTTTATGTTTGTTGAAAACTGAGTTTACATATGAAAATTATCTAGCTCAATGATTGTGTATTCAAATCATCTATACCCTTACCTATTTTTTTGTCTGCTTGGTCTCTCAATTTCTGAGAAAGATGTGCTAAAGTTCCTCACCATGATTACGGGTTAACAGTTTCTGCTTGCATTTCTAACACTTGTGACACAGTTCCATGCTGTGTTGTTCAGTGGGGAAAGGTTTGTGGCTACTATTATCTTCTAGATTGCATCTTTAATCCATATAAAATATTCTCTTGCTTTTGGCCTTGAATTCTATTTTTGTCTGACATTGATACTGTGGTTTTTGCTTTCTTTTTGACAACATTTAGTTGGTTTATCTCCAGTCATTCTATATCATTTTAAGTCTTTTGAAAATAACAAACAGCTTGGTTCTGTACATTTCCCATCTGAAAGTCTGTTAACAGGAGACTCTAAACAAACAGTATTTATTATAGATATTGGTATATTTGGACTTATCCCTGTCATTCATTTTCATTTTCTACTTAACACACTTCTTGTTTCTCTACCTGCCTCCTTTTTCTTTATTGCTATATTCATAATGTTTTCTTTTTCATCCTTCTGTGCTTTGGAAGTTCTACATCCTATTCTTCTTATTTTTTTCATTTTTTGTTTTATTTATTTATTTATTGAGACAGGGTCTTGCTGCATTACCCAGGCTGGAGTGCAGTGGTGCAATTATGGCTCACTGCAGCCTCAACCTCCCAAGTAGCTAGGACTACAGGTGCACACCACCATCCTTTTTTTTTTTTTTTTTTTAGAGACAGGGTCTCACTGTGTTGCCCAGACTGGTCTTGAACTCCTGGGCTCAAAGTGATCCTCCTGCCTCAGCCTCCCAAAGTGCTGGGATTACAAGATTGAACCACTGCACCCGGCTGACTCTTTAGTTATTTAAAGCAGAGTATTTAATCCTTATCATTGATGGGAAACTATAATTTTAATCAAAACTTGTAATCTACCCTCCCCCACCAACACAAAATCTTTAGCACATTTTTACATGTTTTTAACTTCCAAGGATTTCTCGCCTCCTGATTGTTCTTTTTTCACAATAACCTATTGTTGTTTTACCAGTGCACTGTATCTTTGAAGAGAGAGAGAGAGTGTGTGTGTGTGTAGTGTATAAGTTCTGTTATCTGCATTGGAGTCTAGTTCTATTTATCCTCAACTGTCTCTATTGTGCAAATGATTTCCTCAAATATCTGATGATTCTTGCTTGTCCATTCATATTTTAAATACGGAAATGTGTGAACTGATTGTCATGTGTTTCCTCAGCAGTCATGAGCCTTGGTTTCCACTGCAGATCTCACCTCTGGAGGTAAGGGATGACTAACAGCCACATGTCAGTAGCAGGTTTCCCTTTGGGGTGCCCGGGAAGTGAGCAGCCCGCTGCTGGGACCCTCATGGGGCGTCATAGGGAAGCTTCATCCTGTGGAGCAGTTTCCCAGAGCTCACTTCTGAACAGAGTTGTGTTTCTCTTTTCCTTGCCTTATCCTTGACGCTGTCTACTGAGGTACCTTGTGCCCTCTGACTGATGTTCTAGACTCAGTATCCCGGAGAACAGTCCCTCCACATTCTAGACCAATTCCCAGCCTTAAGGGCTACACTCATGGGTCAAGCTGGGTCAAGCTTGGTCACACACACTGCCTCCGGCCTTCCACACAGCTGGGGAAGGGGCAGGAAGGATTGGTCCCTGTGTGCAGACTATCTTTTAACTTAGTCTGCCCTTCCTCCACATTTGGAGTTTTTTCAGCCTACCATTGTGAAGACTCTCTTACCTCTGCTGAGTCTACCACTGGGCCTGTGCAGGGTAGCAGTTCACTGCTGTAACTTTCCCATCAACCTGCCCCACCTGCTTTCTGTCTTCTAGAAGTTCATCAATGTACCTGGGGTGCTAATAGGGCCCACCTTTCAATGCTATTAAGAATTTATTTTCTTTCTTGGTGAAGGGAAGAAAACATTTATGCTTGGTCTGCCATCTTGAACCAAAAGTCTAGAAGGGGGTTTAGGATGTTACAAACATAGCTTTTTGAGTGAAAAAACAAATCACTAAAATATTTTTTCTATAAATAACTCTAAAAGAGACATCTCTTTTCCTTTAAATGTTAGTCACATAAATAAAATATAGGAATGTAGTAGTGTTTGTCTAAGACTAGAATGAAGTAGTGAGCACTACTGTCCCTACAGAGGCTGAGTGTTGGGGCTGAGCCTGTATTGGCAGCATTGGTCATATACACTGTCTGCCTCTATTAAAATGTAACTACTATTAGCAAATGAAATTAAATACTTCAGTTGCCTAGTAACTAATCCAATCTGAGAAAGAAGCAAAAATAGAATACATAAATTTAGAAATTTTAGGCCACGTGCCAAGCAAAATATTCTTGCTATATCCTTTTGATCATCTGCGATTTGAATGGAAGAAAGAGTATTTTGGTGTCAAGGCAACATTTGTGTTGACATTTCTTGGAAAAAGTGAATATTGCTTGATAACTGAACATATATGAGAAATCATCTGGCTTCCCAGGGACCTCTGGCCACACTATCCCTCAAAATCACCAAATGGAGGAAGCTCTGACTGGTAGCAATTTATTTTTCTGTCTTAATTAAAAAGCCAAAGGACATTATGTGATTTCAGCCACATTGTACTGTTAGAAGAAAAGTATAAACCATCTGCTTTACTCATTTTCATGAAAATAAAAATATCAAGCAGCTTTTCAACAAGACACAAAAAGATTAAACAATTTAATGTTTTGTGTACGTGAAGTAATTACTGGGGGGCCATATATTACAGTTCAAAGAAATACCATGATATTGACATTAAATGTGATGCCAGTTACTTCAAATATTACTTTTTTCTGTCTCCATTAAAAAAATGAAAAAAAGTATTTACAGATGACATATTACAAAATAGTTAAGTAAAAAAGAAAATGAAAAAATTATTCCCCTCCAAATAAAAAGAATGTAAAACTTAAAGAAGACTTATAAGACTAGTACAAAGAATTTCATATACTCTGGACCCAGATTGATTACTTTATAACTTCTCTCCCTGTCTCCCTTTCTCTCTCTCTCTCTCACACACACACACACACACACAAATGTATGCGTGTACATATATACACATTCTCCCCTAAACCATTTGGGAATTAGTTTTGTCTTTAAATATTTCATTATGTATTTCCTGAGAACATAACCAAGCACAATTATACAATTCAGGAAATTTAACATTGGTATAATATTGTATCGGTTCAATTGTATTAGTATTGTATTGATACAGTATCACTATCCATATTCACATTTTGCCACTTGTCCCAATAATGTCCTTTACAGACATTTCTTTTTCCCTTGATCCAGGATTCAGTCCAGTAGCATGCATTGCATTTGGTTATGTTTCTTTGATCTTCAGTAATGTGAAACAGTCCCTCAGCCTTTCTTGTCTTTCATGACATTGACGTTTTTGAAGAAAACCAAGAATGTCTCTTATTTTGGGTTTTTGTGATATTTCTTCATGATTAGATAGAAGACACATTTTCAGTCATTAATTGCAATCTTCTTTTGAATAATCTAAGTCCTTAAGAGGACCATCAGGTAGAAGGTGGTTAGCAAACATCAGAGCCTGTCAGTCCAAAGCGTAGCTGGGTCAGGTGTGGCTCTTGACTGGGGGTGGCTGGCAACTATGCCAGCCCAGGCCCATGTGCTGAGGGCTATGGCCCCGGCTCTCTGGTGTATCACCACTTGGCACACAGTAGGCACTTCCTAACGAAGTATGCAGGGACTCATTCCAAAATAGGAAAGCAATCATTTCAGCATGAAACCTATTTTTTCCACTCTCTTTTAGAAATATAAAAGCTCATAAAAGAAGAGGCCACAAACATTAGCAAAAATATTTGGGCTATCTAAATGTTCTTCTATTACTAATACTTAGCAAGTTAAGTATATATGTGTGTATATATATATATATATACACACATATATATGTGTATATATATATACACACACACATAAATACTTTAAGTTCTAGGGTATATGTGCACAACGTGCAGGTTTGATACATAGGTATACGTGTGCCATGTTGGTTTGCTGCACCCATCAACTTATCATTTACATTAGGTATTTCTCCTAATGCTATCCCTTCCCCAGCCCCCCAACCCCTACAGGCCCCGGTGTGTGATGTTCCCCGCCTTGTGTCCAAGTGATCTCATTGTTCACCTCCCACCTATGAGTGAGAATATGCAGTGTTTGGTTTTCTGTCCTTGTGATAGTTTGCTGAGAATGATGGTTTCCAGCTTCATCTATGTCCCTGCAAAGGACATGAACTCATCTTTTTTATGGCTGCATAGTATTCCATGGTGTATATGTGCCACATTTTCTTAATCCAGTCTACCATTGATGGACATTTGGGTTGGTTCCAAGTCTTTGCTATTGTGAAAAGGTTTTAAACTGATACCAACTTGAACTGTTTAAAGAAAGGTTGGCTGATAATTTGAAGGGTGAGAATTATGAGTAAACATCACTAGCAATGGAAATAAGTTAGTAAAATAGGCTAAAAAGGGAAGTTCACATTCAGGCCAGTGGGCTAAATGTATATAACCTGCCCATCTTAAAGTCAGGTTTTGCCCCGACATCCACGTTTTCAATGATGGATTAGGTTAGGGAAGGTTTTTGTGGGAACTGTGTGTGTATGTAAGAGCTTATGTTTACATGTGGTTGGATTTGGAAGAGGAAATATTCAAAGACCTGTTTCTTGTTCTCAGGATGTAAGAGTTTCATGTCTAAGTGCCCCAGGGCCACAGGTTTTTCACTGGCATGGCCTATTATCACCCACATCCACAGGCATGTGGACATTATAAATTCTGGACAGTGTCAAACAGTTCTTCTTGGCCTCTGTATGCAACCTCTTTAGTGTCCAACTTCATCCTTTCTGCAGCTCTTCTCTTCCTCCATTCTCATCTTTCTGCAGTTTTTGCCAATCTCAAAAATGCAGGCTGGAAACATTATAGCAATTGCCCGAGGGCTGTGATGTCAAGTTCTTTGGACTTCTCACCATAATGCTTTGTGCATCCTTCTGATTTGCAACTCTTATTTTATTATGGCTTGAACCTAAGTCATTGTTCTGAGCTTAAGTTCTCACCTGCTCTCTTCAGCTTCCATAGTACCTTCTCAGCTGCTTCCCTTCTCCTCTGCTTTGTGCAAAGACCAAGGGAAGAGTGGGCAGCTCTTTGGAACAAAGATGTTGCTTCTCAGTCTTTTATTTATTCAAAAAGCATTTATTGAGCATCTACTATGTGCCAGGCACTGTTCTTGGCATTAGAGGTAGAGGTGAACAGGTCAGATGAGCTCCCCACCCTCACAGAGTTTACATTCCAGTGGGAATCATGTGGTAGACTAAGATGTAAATACAGGAAGTTCATAGTTTCCGATGGAGATAAGCATTATGATGAGAATCAAATGGGTTAACATGAAAGATAGCAGGAAATGGTTAGGGCACTGACCCTGGCTTCCCAGTCTGTCCTCTCAGAGAGGATGCCCTCTCTAACTATGGGTTTTGCTCTGGTACTCCTCTGCACAAGCTGCTCATCTGTTCCCTCTTTTCCCTTAGGCTGGATCCAGGGTAAGTATGGGGGGAGATGCCAGCAAGAGCCCAGGAGCTCCTTAGGAAATGCTAACTTACTTGGAGTTTCTTGGAGACAAGACAGGGTGTGTATCTCTCACAGGCATAACCTGGGGGTCAAGGAACTGAATGATCCCATTCGATAATCTGAGAACTTACTTCCTAAAGAAAAAGACTTTTAGTTCGTTCAAGGGGAAGCTAATAGAGCATGATTTGTTTAACCTAATTTTTGTGTGGGAAAAAAATCAGAACTATGGTACAACAAATTTAGATTAGATAACGTCTTGCTTATACTTTCTAGACATGATGTGACTATACTGTACTGTAGTTAACTCAGTGATTTCTGTAACTCTTAGTAATTACCGTTTCAATTACATCTGCCCCTAAAATCGGGCCATATGCAAGTCTCTCATATATTATTTATCTTTCAAAACGAAAAGGTAACAGACTGAAATTATGACTTTAAACAGTGTAGGCATTATTTTTCCCACATCTTTTCAAAAGGTCACATCTTTGGGCTAAGGTTTGAATTTTGGAATGCATCTAGCTGGCTTGGGTTGGGCATGAGAGGAAGGAACAGCTGTATCTGTTCAGGGGTTAATTGGTAACAATTCTCTAAGCCATTGAAATGAATTCTTTTCCTCAGGCTGATGCCAGAGATCGTTGTATTATGAATTTAGCTGTGAGCAATTTTACATTGTATAGTACATAAAACAGCATACACATTGTCCAATAAAAGACATGTGCTCTCACCAAAACTTAACCTAAGGCATTCATTTGGGGAGTAAGAGAGCAAGGTAGTTCTCATGCCTCTGGTAGGACAGAACCACTGCATCCAGCCAGGCCAAACTCACTTACATGTGGTGCTTCTCCATAGTCTGAAAAGGGCTTCCTTAGTCCTGCCATAGCACAAAGCTCAGATTCTCTTTGACCTTCACCCTGTCCTGCAATCCATGGGCTATGTGGGCAGCCCCGGGCCAGGGAAGCACTGGTTGGAGGGCTTTGATGCCCCCACCTTGCTTTGAGAGGGACACAGGGCACTGCTCTCCTTTCCTCTGCTATCTCCTGATTCCAAAACTCCTGAAAATGGCAGATGCCCAATGGTAGAGCTGAAATGAACACCTTTTTTGCATTTTCAGCTGAGGTGGCCCATGAGGGACAACAGAGGCCTCCCTGGAGAGACTGTGGCCCACATAACCCTCACCAAGGTCAACAAAGCAAGGCCAGAAGGTCAAACTTCCTGCCTTCAGGGATTTGTAGCCCTTTAACCTCTGGAGAGAGAAAGTTCAAAAAGGAGGTCCCTTGAATGGCCCAGTTCACAGATTTTATCACAGTACAACACAACACATGGACCAAGATTTCTCTACCCTTCCCACACCTAAGCAGCACCAGTCTGCAACATCATAAGGTTCCTAAGCAAAGAAAGCATAAAACTGGCAAAACCTGAGGGTCCCTGTGATTCCCTGGTGACCTTAATAGCCCTCCCACCTCTACCCCATGGGTTTGCCACCATTTTTCCTTCTTCTGAATCCTAAACACAGCCAGCTATGACCTAGAAAGTGTGGACCACTCACATGGTGCCTTTCCCCAAGAGCAGCCTCCTAATCCAGAGAGACAGACCCAAACAAGGAAGAGAAGAGAAACAATCTTCCATCTGCAAGAGCCTTTTTTTTTTAGCACAATGTGAAAGTAACCTAAAAGATAAAAGTAAAAACTTGAGATTCCAAAGAAAATGAACTGTAGTGGTAAGCATGATACATACACGATTGCACTCCATGACTGTCAAAATTCAGCAGGGAGATCATTGTCCCTTGGTAATTATGCGCATCCATTAGCATGGCATCCATTCTTTGTCAGAAGCGTTTGGTGACAGTCTCTCCAGAGAAGCACACAGCTCGCGTGGCCTGCAGTTAGATGGCCAGGACGCACCTCCCCCAGGGAAATGCTGCTGCTAACACCATATTAAAGACAAAGTTTGTTGGGTTTTGTTTTTTTAATCTCAGATGCCAGTGCAGGGCACAAGATGTTTATTATAATTTTATAGACACCTCTAACAAAAGCTTCACTCAGGAAGGAAAATTAAATGTTAAGGTTTCAGGGATGGTGGGGGTGGGGTGGTAAGCTGCAGAAGGTTGGAAAAGAGAGGGGAAGTGGGGCAAGCCATAAACATAGCTTCATTCCCAAGCTGGCAATTCTTACACTTAATATGTTTTGTCAGGCAAGTCTTCAATACAGATTAAAATGAAATGCCAAGTAATTTCCACCTCTTGGCCGCTCGTGTCTGTGAACAATGGAGAGTGTTTTGATGAATGTCAGTTAATGGCACTTACGCTCTTGCAGATTTCATCCTCGCAGCAAGGTCTAAGAAATGGGGGGTTAGGGGGCTATCTGTGTGTGTGGAGGGGAGGGATGGGGAAGACTGGTCCATAATCCCCTTCTTACTAATTTGATTCATACTGATGGAAATTGAAAGTGAACCAAAAACAAAATCAAGATGCCCAGAGAAGATGACTCTTTGTTGTTAATTAGGCTCAAAGCAGAAAACATGATTTCTAAGAGCTGGGTCCACTAGGTGAAGGATTTCTTCGCGTTTAGATTTTGCCAGGCAGCTTCTACTCCAGTGGAAGGGGCTGGCTGCATTGCTGGGGTCTAAGTCTTTGGTTCAACTGGGAAGTTTGCAGCAAGTCTCTCAATAGTCACACTTTCCAGTCAGTTCCATCCTGATACAAACCCGAGGCTGCAAAACCCACAGGCTGAGCCTTGTTATCTCATTTCCCCGCACATCACTGCCTTTGCAATTTTGCATTCTGAACTCCCAGTGTGGGGTAATTTTGAAGAGTAGGATAAAAACTGAAGCGCCAGCAGAATTCTATCACCCAGGGATTTAAATCCTCACCTTCCTCACAACTGGCATGTGCAATGTACTTATTTCTCTTATCCTGTTCTTAAGCTTGATTGGGAGGATTTGGTTTTCGCTTATTCTCTTACTGCCTGGAATAGGAGCTTTAACTGGAAATTGCTGACTAATTTTATGGTTGTGTAGGTAACAGGGAACACTTCTGTCTGGTAATCATTGTGAACAACATCTCTCTGTATTCAAAGTCTAGTGAGTTACATTGGTATTCCCTTCACAGTCGCAGTGACCAGCCCATTGACTCAGCTTTGGTGCTTACGTGTTTCTTGTTGGTTTGCTTTATGGAATCACTGCTTACCAAATTTTGTAGTGTCAAACCCAGCCTTTTTAGATGTTGAATCAAAGAAATTCTTGGGAGGTGTGGAAAAATTATCTTCCAGAAATGGAAGTCCCAAGAGCAAGGAGAATAAAACTAAGGTGTCTTGGGCTCCTCTGTTCTCCTATGTAGCCCATGCTCATTCCCTTTCCCCGACCTCATCTGCAGAAAAACCCTCTGAAGGGGTTGCTGTCCCTAGCTCACCCAAAGGAAACTGAGCTCACTAGCTTGCTCAAGAACCTGCATGGCTAGGGAGGCCAGAGCAAGGCAGACTGATGGGTCTGTCTGATCCAAAGTCCAGCTCTCTCACTGAAGCCTTATCTTTCGGAAAGCTTCCAACAGTAACTCAGGAATTGAGCTTACTTGCTTAAAAAAAAAAAAAAAAAAAAAAAGAGAGAGAAAAAAAAGTTGATAAAACAACCTTCTGGTTATACTTGTACACTGATGCTGAATCCTGTTTTAAATGTTTTAACCTTGCACATTCCCGTCAGTGATTCGTCTCAAAGCAAAAAACATGATTTCCGAGAACTGAGTCCACTTGGCAGAGGATCACTTTGCATTAAAGGAATCATACATTTTCTCATGTACGTTTCAGAGGCCGTGTGAGTTTTCACCTTCCTGGATAACCAGGAATGTCCATTTTGCTGCCAGTTCCAAGCTTTTCAAAACTAAAGTTTTAAAGAGGTGCTTCTAAAACATGAATAAAATGGAATGGCATGAATCAGTCTCCCGTCTTCATCGGGGACATTTGGAAAAGCAGTGAAGAGTAGGCAACCTGCCTGCCTGTGAGGAAAGGAAGGGCCACACTCCCTGAAGACGCCTGGGGACAGGAGGACTATGGCTCAAGCACAAGCCAAATGCTCGTGACTGACCCAGAAGCCCATGACCATTCCCCGCCATCATGATCCAGAGGCACACTGTTGTCTCGGCATCTGGGGAATGAACACCAGCCTCCCGGGCTTGTCATCACTGTCACTGGGAGAATGGTGGAGGCAGGGGAAGCACATGAGTGAGGCCGAGTCTCCATTTCCTCACCCATTAAGTGGGGGCAATGATGCCCACCTTTCAGGGTTGCTGCAAGGCTTGGGGAGGGGGTTTGTGGAGCACCAGGCATGGTCAGGCTTGGTGAAAGATGGCTACTGCAACAGAGGGGTTGCAGAAGATTCCAGCTAAGCCAGCTATCTCTAGCCCTCCTCAGCCAACCTGAACTCAGTTACTGCTGCTTTTTCATAGTCTGATAACAATTCAAGTCTTCTTGCATTTGGAGGGAGTATATAGGTGGGAGTTTAAGGTGCCAGGGAGGTGAATATTGAGTCTTCAGCCCCCTCCTGGAAAGACTAATTCAGAAAAGCAGCTTTGTCAGGCCAGAAAGCTGCAGGGTATCTCCTCAGGTTCTTTCCTCTGGGACCTTCTCAGGATCAGAGGGATTCTTCAATTTCTAAATCAAAGTAAAATCTCTGGCAAAACACCAAATAGAGCAGTGTGTCTCTGTCAGCAAGTTTTGCTTCCTGAAGAACCGTTTTTGCAGGCAGAAACACCAGCGGTCACTAGAGGAGCAGGAGGGTTGCAGCCCAGGAGCCCTGCCTCAGCCTAGACCCTCCACCAAGTGGAAGGCAGGGGACTGTCTGCTTCCTAGGGCAGGAGGGGCATCCCTACAAAAGGATTGCAAAATTTTGCTAATTTATGTTGGTGAAAACCTGAAGAATGTGCATAGAAATGGATTATAAGGATGTTGGACCAAAGATGGAGTTGAGAGATCCTGAATTTTATATGTCAGCTGAGCAGCTGGAAGTGGCTCCAAGAGATAGAAAAAAGTTTGGTTGGTTAGCTGAAAGTGAGACTCAATGGTTCTACATTCCATGCGGTTTCCAAAACTTCCTTGGCATCATGTAAGAGGATAGAATCAAAGGCTTAGAAGGCTGGGATGTGGGAATCAAATTATCATGTGAGCCCTGCACACCCACATTCACACTCTGTCCCTGGAGCAGGCTCAGAGGATACTCCCTTCAGTAAGGCCTTGAGCAGCCTGTCAGTGACTTTTCACATCCCCATTGGCCTGGGAGATCACTGCGGTGGCTGAGCTCCATAAGCTGGACACATTGGTGGGGGTGCTGTCATTGAGATGGGCTCTCCGATTTCAGTGGAGGTGGTAAGATCACTTTGTATCAGAGACCAGAGATAGGCACTTAACTGCCAGGGACAAAGTGGCACAGTTACCTAATGAGCATCAAAATGTTTTTCAATATTGCCATTCAGCTCTTCTACCAACATGAGTTGTGTGAGGTTTCCTCTCTCCATTATTTTTCTTTGCTTTTACTACAACTACCTAAACACCATATACGCTATCTTGGCTATGAATTAACTGATACCTCTATTTTGATCCTTTTAAATTTTTCTTCCACATCCTGGAGAAAACCTCTTCCAAGGACACAGTGGGTGCCACAAATACATTATCCTTTGGCATAATGGACCCTAAGGCCAGGGGCGTAATTTAGAATGAATGTGCCAAGCGTGTGCCACTCCTTCAGGACAGCTGGCGATGGGAACTCCCCATTTTGGTATCTGGGCTTATTTCTGTGGTATTAGAGGCACCTCTTGGTGAGCTGCCAATTACTGTAACTGTTGATTGAGCCCAAGGATTATCTTTTATTCCCTCTACCAGCCAAGGAGAATGTCATCCCATTTTACAGATGGAGAAACTGTCATCTAATCATTAGGTGTGTGTTGCTGAGCTTTCTCCTTCTCTCCCATGTACCCAGAATGTCCCTGCAAGAGCCCCTTTCAGACCTCCTAGAGTGCAGTGTGCTCATCTTAACGCCCCTGCCAACTTAGTTTGAATCAATGTTGTGGAGGAGCTGACTTGCTCATCTTCACTTTGCTGGTCTGGACCCATCATAGGAGTCAAGAAAATAAAAAGCATTAGTTTCAAAGGAAAGCTAAAGATGTTTGCTAAATATGTATGGCCCCTACCAACCTGTAGTTTCATAAAGGTTAATTGGCTGCTTTAAGCTCCACTACCTCAGTTTCCCCCATCTGCAAGATGGGGACAAAACCTTGACCTATTCTCCATCTTTTCACATCCCATTTTATTGCCTCTCAAGGACAAGGAGAACTGAAGTGCAACCATATCGTCAGCTGAGAAGATGGGCTTTGCTAAAGATTTTCTCATTTCACCCGTCTCTTCAGCTTCACTTGAAAGTCCCCCTTCTCCTGCCCCCAGGTCTGTAGCTATTGCCTTAGCCCTCAGGAGTAGGGAACAAAGGAAGGACATCAGCTAAGTTGTGGGCTTGATGCTTGTCTAAAGAGTATCCCATCCTTTTTTTTTTTTCTTTCTAGTGATGTAGAATGGGAGGGAGAGGGGAGTAGGGAAGGATGGTGTCACAAACACACAGTCTGAGAGCACCGAGCCCTAAAACAGAAAACTCTTCATCCTCTCACCACCTATGCTTCAAAGATTCATAAAAGCATGTCACTAGAAGCATCGCGTGAAGTGAACTAAGAGGCACTTGAGGGTGCATGATAATGTTAGCTGTGCCTTGTCACTTTGTTAAAGAATGTGCAAGTGCAGGGAGAATCCAGCAGTGAGTGCCCAGGCAGGCAGAACTCTTCACCCACCACACCCTCCCCCCCCATCCTCGACCACCCACCCCCACCCACAGTTTTTTAGCCCAGGGCTAAGACGGCAGGTCCATTATATACTGGACCATCTTTCATGGTCCCTATGAAGTTCAACTGAGTCCCAAGTTTGCTTTTTCTGAGTCTGAAAAGGTTTGCCTTGAAGTTAAGGTGACAAGAGAGTGACCAATTCCTGAAAATTTCTTGCAGAATGAAGGATGAGGTTGGACTTCTCAGTTTCTGTCCAGAACAAGGATGGAGAGGCTCAGCAGCACCAACAGGTCAGTAGGTAGGTTTTTTCTGTGCCATATGATTGGGTTCTGAGTTGCTGTAGCCATGGCCTTGGGCCAGGCACATGATGGTCTGCTTTTGAGGCTCAAGGGTATTGTTATTTCCATCTTAGCAATAAGAAAACAAGCCCAGAGTGAGCACTGGACAGTGTTACAAGGCTGTAGAACATAGCAAAGTCAGGGGAGTGGTCAGCTCTGGGGCATGGAGACATGACTCATGTCCCTGCCCCTCTCCACCCTCTCCCTGGGATTCACTTCCCATGGGGAAGGGGTCTTTGCTCTTGTCTGTGCTTCAGACACTGTCTCAGAATATGGTCTTTCAGTGTCAACATTAAAATTTAATACCTAGGGTTATGGAAGTGTTTTACTTTGAGCAAAGTCTCAGGGATATTTGTCTAAGCATTCCTCATTCAGTTATGTCAGTAAATAATTGCACAAATAATTTTTTAAAAAGTGTTACCAAGAAAGCTGCATGGACCTCTTGAATTCTGTCCCCTGCCTTGGTCTCTCCCACTTTCGTGTTCTTCCTGTTTGTGCATCTGAATAAGCCCCTTCCCCAGGCATGTGAGCACATCCATTTGCAGGAAAGCTGCCCCCTAACCCCAGGACTGGAGGCTTTTTTGAGGTGTGGTACAAAGAGCCAGAGTTCCAGAATTCACCAGCTCCAGCTCACCTGTGTCTCCCTCAGGGGCGAACAGAGGTGGATCCTTGAGCTGTTCCAATAATGACATTCTGGAAGATTCATGTCAACCTCTGTGCCTCAGCCTAGAGTCTGGGGAGAGGACCCCCCCCCCCCCATGAGGCGACTGCTCACAGCCCTTAGAAGTTGGTTAAGAACTATAGGGTGATTTGGATTTGTAAGTTGTCCTTCAATTTTGCTAGTGATTTCTCTAAATAATGGCCAGGAGATCTGACAGGTCTGGAGGTGAGACTGAAGTGAGTCATTGCCGGTGTCAGCATGTGTGTGCCAGTGTCTCCCAGCTCAGGCTGCAGAGTGTAAGAGAGGGTGACTCATTTGTTCTCAGAAGCCTGTTCTTGGTTACCTTTCCCTGAGTATTTTGTGGTGGTGTTGAGGTAACTCATTTTGTTCAGAAGCAGAACTTCCCCTTACTGCTACTCTAGGAAATCATGTTTCATTAAAGGGTTTTCTTCCTCCAAACTCTATTAGCTGCTGCATTTTTTAAGAGAGAGTTTCTTGGGAGAACTACTGGAGAGAAGAGAATATAAACATATTGTTTTAGTCCTGTTCTTGCTTTGCTATAAAGAACTACATGAGACTGGGTAATTTATAAAGAAAAGAGAATTAAATGGCTCATGGTCCCACAGTCTGTATAGGAAGCGTGGCTGGGGAGGCCTCAGGAAACTTACAATCATGGCAGAAGGGGAAGCAGCCTAGGAAATTTCACAGGGCTGCAAGGCCAGGAATTGTGGGGAGGAAGCAGGACTTTCAAAAAGAAAAATTAGGTCTCTGCTGCTAACCAGAAATGCCCAGCCATGCCTTTGAGATCTCAATGCCAGTCAAGTTTTCCAACAAATATACTTTCCAAATATATATTTTGTCTGACAAGAAAGCATTTTGAGTTCCGGCAACAGAAATGCAAGAGCTGAGGCAAAAGAGGTGGGCATGCAAGAGGAAGTGAGAACGGCTTACCTGCTCCTGTGGGCAGAGCCCAAGGGCCCCCTCCAGGGCCCCCTCTGTCTGGGCTGGCAGTCTCAGGCTTGCCAGGATGGTTTGTCCCCAGGGTCCTGGGCAGGCAGCAGGGTAAGCGAGGTCAGTAACCCCATGAGTACTGACCACAAGGTCAGGGCATTTGAGAGAAAATGGAGACAGGATTGTCTCGTTCACTTATTAGTAGGCATTTGTCATATACCAGGTAAGGAAATAATCCTCCCATTGTCAATATATCTTAATCCTCGTGTTGTCTATATGTCTTTCAAGGCTTGCAGGGGAGGGAAATGCTTTGTCAGAAGAAATCCCTTTTCGGAGATAAATGCAGATGCACCTCCTTTTACATAATGGGCATGACACTTAAAATGAAGTGTGTCTCACACATGATATTCGGGGCAGCAAGGAAACTTGCCTTTTCACACAGTCCTCCTAGAGCTTTTGAGGACGTCACTCGTTAGGTGGGTTTTGTGTAAATTGAGTTTCCGTAAAGGTTTTTCTGCAATTTGCTTGGTTTCCAAAATAGCAACAAATACTATTCAGTAAAGGCAAGGAGGTGACAATCCTTAGTGCCTCAAGTCCTAGCCATCTCTGATGATCAATACTCATGGGATCTTCACTTCCTTGTTATTACTGCCTTCCCAACTGCCCTCTACCAGCCTGGTAACTGAGATGACCACAATTTTTTAAAAAAGAAAAAAATCCAACCACCTTAAAGCATTCAAAATGCAAATAAGAATTAGAAAAGCAGAGTTCTGAGAACAAGGTCAAAAGAAGGTCTCTTTCAGTTGTATGCAAGTGTCACAGTTAAATCCTTGTGAATAGAAGAATCCAGGCACTTCCATCCCTCAGACAGGTTGAGAGAG
Source organism: Pan troglodytes (assembly GCF_028858775.2). NCBI lineage: Eukaryota > Metazoa > Chordata > Mammalia > Primates > Hominidae > Pan > Pan troglodytes. Next base: position 48,103,449 of record NC_086015.1, read on the forward strand.
TATGGAGCATAACTCTACAACCACCCAAAAGATAGGATTTAGACAACTTCAATTTGGCCAAAAAAAAAAAAAAAAAAAAAAACGCAACTAACTAAGGCATGAAATTTACACTGTGGAAAAGAAGAAATCATAAATTCCCTCCCTGATGCTAAGTAGCGTTCAGGCAAAAGCAAATTTTCTGACAGCGAATCAACCATTAAAAAAAGCTGCTTGCAGCGCAGGGCACAGAGCAGACTTCTCAAACACTGGTGCTTATTATTCTGCTTCCAGCCTTTATTTCTCCTACCCCTCCCCTCTGAAAGCCACGCTCAAATACAGCAATCCATCCACAGAAGAGCTACGCCTTTCCAAGATTAATTACAAGCAGGGGCCACGTGTCTGGGCTGGATGTGTGATTGATCCTGCAGGAGGAAATGCAATGGGAAGCTAATGAGAAGCTAATGCTGCCTTTTATCCAGTAAGCAAAGTTCAAAGATGTTTACATTCTGCTAGTTAAGTAAGACCTAAGATGAATGGACTGTCTTCTCAGCATGAATTCTCGCCAAGGCTACAAGTGTATGTGTCTCAGAGGACCTCACCTGGGCCACAGAGGCCAGAGGGTCAGAACTCCTAATTTTGCAAATAGCTTGATTCCATCATGTTTTAATTAGCAAACTGATTGTATTCAAGAGATTGATGAATGAAAAGTAGATTAAGATCAGTGCAGCAGAATTGGGATATATAGGGTTAGAATTGGGATGTATAGACCAGTGGGAGGTATGGAGACTAGATAGGGGTCCTTGCAGCTAATTCTATAATTGGCAGGCAAGAGAGTACTCTTAGCACACCTGATGAAATGTGCTAAGATGCTGGAATTTCCTAATTTTTACAGAAAAGTAGTCTTGTTTTTTGCTATATCCTCTCCCCGGGAGAAAAATTAAAAACTGAGTATGGGATTCATCAAAACAATAAAAGGAGGAGAAAAATATTGCATGTGGCATAGCTATACCTTGGAAAAAATAAATGACAAAGAGAGTTGGTAATTCAGGAGGTCCACCCTCGACTCTGATGCCTAGCAGCTGAAATGGCATCACACCAAAGATGTGTTGTGTAGCCCTGTAGCCTGGAAAGCTCCTGGTCTCTATGGCCACTTGCTAGCTATGACTTTGGGTAAGCTAATTGTCATTTCAAAGTTTCCATTTCCTTAAGTGAGAAATTGGTAAAACAGTACTATTTCAATTAAAGAAGATAATGGTCCGGGTGCTGTGGCTCACGCCTGTAATCCCAGCACTTTGGGAGGCCAAGGTGGGTGGATCACGAGGTCAGGAGATCGAGACCATCCTGGCTAACATGGTGAAACCCCATCTCTACTAAAAATACAAAACATTAGCTGGATGTGGTGGTGGGCGCCTGTAGTCCCAGCTACTCTGGAGGCTGAGGCAGGAGAATGGCGTGAACCCAGGAGGTGGAGCTTGCAGTGAACCGAGATCGCGCCACTGCACTCCAGCCTGGGCGACAGAGCAAGACTCCATCTCAAAAAAAAAAAAAAGAAGATAATGAATGTGAAGCATCCAGGCTGGTAACAGGAACATAGTACATGCTCAACTCATGATAAGGCTATTTGTTAGACGTTCCAGTAGCACCTGGGAAAAGCAGGAGGGAAAGGGCAGTGTTCAGTGGCTGGGTTGGCAAGGGAAGCATACTGCTCTTTTGTGTAGCAAAATACTTTTCACACAGAGGGCAAAAATCCTGTCCTGACACCTCTGACACCAAATAGGTTTAATGTCCTCCCCTCACAGTTACCATGATGATGTCTAGGCACTCACATCAGGATGCATATTCAGCTCTGTCCAAACATGGGACTTTCAAATCTATACATGCACACCATCATCTAAAAACCACTCATAAGTCTTAGCAAGAATTAGACTAGACTAACACAAAAAGGACTGTATGGAGCTGAAGGCTATTTGGAGCAAGAAATCAGCCAGGGTGAACTGTGGTTTAACAGCAGTGAGCACCGCCTCATCTCTAGAGTCTGTGTTGGAAACCAGGCCCCATGCTGGCAGCTTTCCCTCCCCAGTCCCACATAACTCTCACAACATCTACATGAAGGCTGTGGGGAGATGAGGAAGCAGATGGATGGAGAATTGGAGAGGGAAGCCCAGGTGCTTTGCAGGGGCTCCATAACCATAATGGCCATTATTTATGGGGCACTTACGGTGTTCCCAGCAGCATGCCATGCACCTCACGTGTACTTTTTTATTTAATCCTCACAATAACCCTGCTGTGTAAAACCAAGTCTCACCATTGCTAATGTGGGGATTGTAAGAGTCTCACAGGTCAAGTAACTTGCCCAAAGTCATACAGCAGCAGGCCTAGGACTCAGGCCCTGGGGAACCTAATCACAGTCCCAGCGCTTATACCCCCAGAATGCTTCCTCACATCCACCAAAGGCTACCAAGGTAACATAGAGACCAGCAGGAGGCATGAAGACTAGATAGGCATCCTCGCAGCCAGATTTCTGTAATTCGCAGGCAAGAGAGTACAGTTAATATCTGAAGACCCTAAAAGATATGCCCATGTGGAATTTTACCATGCGCTCTGCCTATGTACTATGCAAATGGCAGTGAGTTTTGACAAATTTCCCAGTCTATGCTAATATCAGCTTACATTTACCCACTGCCTGCTATATGTGTACCAGCACTGTTCTGAGTGATTGACATGTATTAATGCAGAATCCTTACAGCAATCCTGTGTGGCCGGTGCTATGGTTATGCCTATTTTACAGATAAGCAAAATGAGGCCAGAGAGGTAAAGCAACATGCTTAGTGTCACAGAGGTAGAAGTGGTCCAGCTGGGATTTGAACCTGAGCAAATGTGGCTACAAGGCCCACCCAGGCTCTTACCTGCATGGGGACACGAACTAGAAGAGCAGCACACTGTGGGGCCTGGAGATTCGGCTCCTCCATGTGTCAGGTGAATACCTGACACAGGCGACTGCAGGAAGGGATGTGCCTCATCTAACAATTCATGTGAATGATTCCACCAAGCCTTAAAGAGGACAGCACCAAAGACAAGTGACAGGTATGCTTTCCATTCAACCATCCTCAAGCCCTTCATGTCCTTTATGGTAACTGTGAGGGTAGAACATTAAACCTATTTGGTGTCAGGACAGGACAGGATTTTCCAGCCATGGAAAAGAGATGTTTCGCTGATCTTCCTGTTTTAACCCTTTTCACTTAGCGTATTCAGCTGACATTGGGTGGGGCTGCCAGAAACAGTTTGGAGGCATGCTGAGTGCCGTGACATCCTTGTCTGAAAGACATGGCCACCGGCTGGCATCCAACACTGTGGTTGACTTTCAAACCATTTAATTGAAATCATTTTTTTAAAAGGAGGGGTAGGTGCCAGAGTAGGAGAAAGATCTTGGCAAAAACCTTATACGCACTTTTTCCGCCATTGGCTTGACCAGACAGGGCCACAAAGCCGATACAACAGGATTAGCAAAATTGCATTGTTGGACATAGGCACAGCGTGACAGGTGCTACAGCAAAGGCATTTGGCAGGATTAACCTGCCAAGGATAAAGATGTAGCAGACAAGGGGCTGAATTAATGGACTGGCATGACCGAAGCAGGGAAATCTATTTGCATGCAATATTAACTGTGCTAATAAACTCCAGGCTGAGCTCGGCAGGCCAGGCAGCCTCTTTGAACCAGGGGTTTTATTTTTCACCTAGAAGGCTTCTGCCAAGATAGGCTAAAACAAACAAGCTTTACAGGTTGCCTTTTGGTTTTTTTGCCATCATCTTAAAGTAGACATGCTGTCTTAAATGCCTACAATAACATGTATGCTTTACTGACCATGTAGAATGATCCTAATACCTCAGAATTTGGAAGCCAAAAGGTCCTCCATTTAGAGGGTGATTGTCTACGAAAAAGCAGTGAAGAAATATAGATACGGCACACTCTGGAAAACACCTACTTGGGATAGGTTGTTTTATCTGAGTTTTATATTCTGATTTCCTGAAAGTCGGCGGGGGGGGATCTGGAGTGAGCAGGCAAGATGCCCAAGATGCAGAATCTCAGGAAGCACCCATGGTCTAGCTCAGACGAGAGCAGGATCAGCACGGAGGGTGCCTCTCTCCTCTCGCCCTGGCCCCATCCTGGCAACAGCATAACATCCACCCATTCAAAACCATGAGTGGACTTGAATACACTCACACTGACACTAACTGCACTGCTGAGTGTTGGGCAGTGGTCCAGGAAGCGTTGTAAGAGACTGAGGAAGGGAGCCAGTAAAGGTTATCCATCAGGTTACTGCTGCTGGCACATGCGGACCTCTGTGAGCTGGTGTAGAACACATCTCAGGGTTATCCCACCCAGGGGGCCAGAGAGCCGGGTGTTTATCCACTAACCCCCGTCCGTCACTGGTTGATGCTCCTTGGGAATGTTAACTCCTTGGCACTCAGCCAGCCCACATGCAGCCTGAAGACCCCTGCTCTGGCAGGGGTCTGGACTGGGAGTTTGGGTGGCCATGGAGATGAAGAAATGCACTTAATATGGCAAAATATTGGAACTTTCTGGACATTCTGATGATTCACAGGGGACACAAAGAACAGATTTTTACTATCATAGTGCCCTTACACCCCCTGCTTTGCAGGAACTCCTCAAGGAATGGAAGCACATCCAGGCTGAAGGCCCCTGTGTTCCAGGTGCTGTGTGAGTGCTGACCTGCCAGGCGACTCCACGATGGCTTCTGTCCTCAGGTTCACCATCAACTAAGACAGACTGAAGATGTAAGTAGTAATGGAAGGACACAAAAGGTACAAGAGTCAGAGGCCAGGCCAAGAGTGCAAGCTTAGCAATGGGCAAGGAAGGCCTCCTTGATGGCTAGCTCCAGAACTGGGACTGCAGAAAGAGGAATTTTCTCGATAGAAAGGGGTGTGGGCCTTCCAGTCAGGTTCAGATCCACAGAAGCATGCACATGTGGTATGCTGGGGCACCACTGCACCACCGGGGAGGGTCATGCTGGAAAAGAGGCTGCAGGATCTGGGACTCACTCTATCCTGGGGCAATGGGGAGTTTAGGAGAGGGTGAGTCAGATCAGCGTGAAGTTAGCCTAGAGTCAGGAAGATGAGTTAAGAGGTCTGACAGTCTATTGAAGTAAAATTATTCATTACAGAATAGCACCATGTATGTTTCTAAAATACCTGGTGCCATATTTATTCTCCTGAGGGATTCATCTGAGCACTTAGAAAAGAATAACTGGGCCATTGAGTCTTGGTTGAAATCATTCATTCATCCAACCAGTATTCATCAAGCATCTCCCACATGGCCAACGCTGGGAACCCAGTGTTGAAGTTGGAGGAGACTTCACTCACATGCCATGAGAAGTGCAAGGAAGAGGACCAGATACCTGTAGAGCATGTTACAGAGGAGTCAGGTCTGGTCTGAGGTTGGAGGTCCAGGAAGTGACTGGAGTTGAAGCTTGAAGGAGTTGGTATTCAACATGCAGAACTGGGAAAAAGGCATTCCAGGCAGAGGAAGCAGCTTGTGTGAGGGCACTGGGGTGAGAGGGAGCATGGTTCATTTGAGAAGTTAAGAAAGCACAGAGAGGAGGAGAATAGGGAGGGTTAGGGGAAGAGGGGGTAGGGCCTGTGCCAGGCCTGGCCCTGCCCTTTAAGGTGCCAAGTCCTTGCAAGCATTGGAAGTTAAAACATGATGGCCATTTATTGATGATTTATTGATCTCTCTGTATCCCCTTGGGCACTAGTGGATTCTCGACAGAACCACAAAGTGGAGTTGGCTGCAGATGAGTCTGTTCGTGGCCCCAGTTTCTCACCTATTCCGGAGTCACCTTTTGCCCCTCAGACACAGAGATGGGATAGCGCCAGGATGTGGGTTTGTGTTGTCTAATTTCTTGGAGTTTGTACAGGTTTTACCTGGTACCAGCGTGACCTTCCCATGTACCCTCTTGGTCAGCAACTTTTTACAAGGAGTTAATCCCACTTTCTGGAACTTGCTCATTCTCAAAGTGAGTGGTTATTGGTCCTCAAGACAGTCTGCAGAAATTTCAGCCCCATGGGAAAGAAAAAATTCCAGGTCTCTACCTGATGCTTGGAAAGCCAGCCATGTTAACTTAGTCAACACCAATGCTCATCAAATACACACATTTATCTAGTGTTCCCAACCTAGATTCCCAGCCTGGGATTCTGTGGGCCAGAGGCCCCAGTGTAGAGATTATAGCCTAATGTCCCAGCAGAGAATCACTGATTGCAGATAGGAAAAATCCAGACATTTCTGAACTCCAAGACCACGGTGATTTATGTGGCCTGGTGATAAGCTATGATTGATAAATTACTCAAAGTTTCTGCTTCCCCCAACTCTGGCAAGAACTTTGGCAGAACTTCTATGCCATATCCAGTACTAGGAAGTTGCCAAGTTTATGTCCTTAAAATAAAGTGGGTTCCAAGATAGATGGCAGAAAGTGGGAAATGTGATTTTTCTTGATTGGGTAACTAAGAACCACACAGCATGCGGGAGCCATTTTGGGCCAAAGAGCTGTTCATTTAAAGTGTTTATTGACACCTGGAAATAGGGTTTAAACTTCAAATGCTATTTTCACATCAAGTTTATGCTATATAATTTCATAATGGTGATAAAATCCAGGCAGCTACCAAAAGGAGAGCTCCCAAGTGATCTTACTACTGGGTTTCCGTAGTACAGACATTCAGGATCCTGGACCAGCTGAAGCCAGGGGAGGAAGCACCCTGGCGGGTCACTGGCTGATGGAAAGGCAGGCGCCGTGATGGTTAAGTGTGTCCATGTTGGCTACCTGATTTCTTTTCAGCCAGTCTCAGCTTTGGTTGGTTGGTTTGACTGCCTCAAATCCTCGGTGGTCACCCTTATTTTTTATCTGGAATGTGTTCCCCACTCTGTAGAGGACTGAGCAGGGAGATTGCTGTGCATCCTTGAAGGGTTCCATTTTGACCCTGATCATCCTCAGTAGACATGGAAGCTACTCCAAGCGTGGCCTTGGAGGTTTGGGGACCCTGGACAGCATACAAATGGAGGGGTGAGGGACAGCCGAGGGAAAGAAATTACTCAGAATATGCAGTAAGAACCATGTCTGGTTTCTGGTTTCTGTGTTTGGCAACACAGTAATGGGATTCCTTGCATTTCTCCCAGAAAAGCATTGGTGGGGAAAAAACTTTGTTCTGGGAGGTATGGTGATCATCAAATACTGTGAAGGCCCACACTGGACATACTTAAGCTGTGGAGGGCTGTGTTTCCCTTTGAGCATTTATTGAAGGCAGATCCTCTTCCCAGAGAAATACCAACGCACAGGTAAGTTTGTGTTCAGGACCCAGGACTCCTTGGAGCCATGGATACCCACCCATGACCCCTATGGGATGGAGAAGTTCACAAAAGGCACAACGAAAAAAAGTCTTTCAGGTGGGGCTGGGGAAGGCAGTGAAATGTTAGCATATGCTTGCTTCCCGGTTCTCACTTCTGGCTGTTCTCTGTCCTCTCTCCACCTCCAGCAGCAGCAGCACAAAGGCATCTCTACGCCCATCGGCCTGCCCCAGAGACCTCCCTGGCATGGTGTGGTGGGGCAGCTGGTGTTGTGAATCAGGCCGTTGCCAATCAGAGAACGGCTACTTCACAACACCAGGGCCACACCACACTACAGGCAGCATTCCAGCTCCAGAACCCGCAAGGGCGCCCTCTGGCGAGGCAGCTACACCCGCCGCAGAGGACCCTCGGCTCCAGAACCCAGGCACGCGGCTTTCCAGTTCTGGGCTGGCTGCTGCAGCTCCCCTGCAGACACTGGCCTCCTGAGGCTGCTGTTTATCCCCCAACACAAATGCTCCACTTTTAAAGAAAAAGACACTCCTGGTAACATTAGCTTCCTACAGAGAAAATGGTGCTACCAGGTTTCCCACTGTGAAAATGAAGTTTATGGGCCATCAGGAGGGTTAAGTGCCACTCAACTGAACATTTCCTCCTAGGTGCCAAAACACACAATGGTTGCGGAGCTTGGACCTTTGTTTTGATACTTGGTGATGGTAGCTTTGAATAGGGCAAAGTAGAGGGAAGGGAGGACCTAGTAATAGGACGGTGGCCTCCTGGAGAGAGGAAGGCTCTTTGTAGCCGCACATACAGGTAATGCATCCACTTCCTAGATGGTCCCAGGGTCCCTGGAAAGCAAACACCTTTCTTGGCCAGGGAGAGTTCCACAGCTCTCCATCAGTGCATGTCCCAGTGACCTGAGGGCTGGACGAGAACCAAGCATGGGATTGTTCCTAGGGCACTGATCTGCCAGACACTCCATCAAAGGTAATACTTGCATCACCTGTGCTGACAGATGGGCTTCCTTTCCCCAGGTCCTTACAGCCATGGACCCAGCAGAGCTGGAAAACTAATGGAGTTCTCTAGAGTTGGAGTAGTATTTTGTGCCTAACGTAAATCTTATATGTGACATCACCATTTTTCAGAGCCCAAGCAAGAGTTTTCAAGATAGAGTGGCTGGGTTGGCTGGTGTCCTTTCCATAACGCTAATAAAAAGGAGGATATTCCTCTGTCTAGCTTTCTACAGGACAAAGATCCAGAGCCACTCTGATTAACTCAGGCCCAGTCTATAGTCTGTTTGTATAGGGTTCTTGCTGCTCTGAAAACCAGAGAGATGGATAAAAACAAGCACCATGCAAACCTTGCATAGCACCCAGGTTACATAGAGCCTGAGTTAACCAGAGCCACCTGCATCTGTATCACCTTAGAATTCTGGAGGGTGAGTCTACTTCTGTAAAGTTCTATCCCTCACTCCATCCCTATATCGTTAAGGGCATCTCTGAAATTTGTGCTAAATTATGTTTAGGGACAAATATCTTCAAAGCAAAATAGTCCCAGTTTTCAGAAAGGGCTTCTTGCCATCTCCTAAGAATTCATCCAGTTACCAACTCCCCTACGACCAATGGAGTCCAAGCTAGAGCCACTCATGGTGTGGTCCATGGGCGGCAGCTTCAGCATGTTGGAAAAGCAGGATCCCAGGGACCACCATGCACCTGCTCCATCAGAATCTCCGGTGGCCAACTCGGGGAACATAGCCAGACCTAATCTCTATAAAGAGTGTTTTTAAAAATTAGACAGGGGTGTGGTGGCACACACCTGTAGTCTCATCAGCTCCTCAGGCAGCTGAGGTGGGAGGACCTTTTGAGCCCAGGAGTTTGAGGCTGCAGTGAGCAGAGATTGTGCCACTATACTCCACCTTGGGTAACAGCAAGACCCTGTTTTAAAAAAAAAAAAAAATCTCCAGTGGGGACAGCAAGCTGGGCAGGAACTATGTTACAGGCACTCTAGGGGATGCTTCAAAACAACTTCCACCCCTTTTGGGTCTCCCCACAACCTCTCCAGCTTCCATTTCAGCCTTATCTCTTCCACGTTATAACCAGAATGATCTTTTCAAAATGCACTCCTAAATCACGCAAATGCCTCCCATTCCTGGCCTTATAACTGCTTAAAGGGTTGTCCTCACGCTAACTTCAGTGGGACCCATGAATGACATCCACTCCCTTCCCTACCCTCCTCCCTTTTTATAAGATCCCTCTGGCCCCTGCCCCAGGGCCTTCGTTCAGCTCCACCCTATCTAGAAGGCTCCCAGCTGCCTCCAAATTCCCATCATTGATGCCTGACCGTCCTCCAAGTTTCAGACAGAGCTAACTCCCACTACCCAGAAGGCCAGGTCAGGTAACAGCTCTCCCGTGCACTCAGCAAGCTGAATTCCATCCCTTCAGAGCATTCATCTCATTTTGTCATTACTCGTTCATTAGTGGGAATCTTTGCTGAATCTGTGTCTTTCCCACTGGTCATAAGCTCCTTGAGGGCAGGAATATTCAGCTTCATTCACTGCTGTACCCTCCAGCCTAGTTCAGTGTCTGGCACTGAGTAGACACTGAATAAATCTGTTCAATGAATGGATGAGCACAGCCCAAGCCCAGCAGCCTTCAAGGTCAGACACTCTTGCTATTTGTTGAAGCCGTGGGTCTTTGTTTCCTTTCAGTGGTATCATCATTAATAGCAGCAGGCAATTACAGAATAGAAACTGTGCCAGGCACTGCCCTGAGCCCTCCATGTACATTTAGCCATGTACTCAGTACCTCCATTTCCTCCTCATAAGCAGGCAGGTCATGTAACCACCCTATCAGGTAAGTACCAAGACCACACCATCCATATTGTTGGTGATTGGTGTCACTGCTGTTTAAACCCAAGCACTCTGGCCTCAGAGTCCATGTGCTGAGCCACTGCTCCCTGCTGCTGAGGAGCCAGCATGAAGGGGACAAAGCTGATGATGGAAGTCCAGGGCCGCTCCCAGGGACTGAGCAAAGCCTTCTCCATTCTCAGAGGCTTCCACTCTGGTTTCTTAAACCAGGTAGACCAGGCAGTGTTCTCTCCCTTTGTGCATTTGTAGATTCTAACCTTGTTTAAAGCACTTCATAATGGAACCTGATTAAAAACCTAATAAAATATAAAATGGGGTCAAGTCCAGAGAGAGAATGAGAGAACCATTTAAGATCCAGAGGATGCTCTACTTAATTTTGGTATTGAGCTGCTGAATTCATTTGAAGTTTGTACAGTGACCTTCAGAGGTTGAGACTGCAAAGGCAAATTGTGCTCCCCACCCACCTTACCCCACCCCTGCCCAGAACTCTTTCCTCAAGGCTAGCCTAGGGGAGCACAACCTTGGGCTGCTTCCCCTGCATGCTTAGATCCAGCCAGAGCCCCCCTGCTGGGCCACAGACCTCCATCCCCATAGCGGCTTCTTTTCCAAAGTGCATTCACCTCATTGAGAAGAGTCTCTCCCCTCCTGAACATTCCAGACATTCCACTCAGGCTGACTTAATGCCACCTGGCCAGAAAAAAACAGTGTCCATTCCCCCTTTTCTAAAACCTTGATTTTGTGATCATTTGAACCTTTGAGTTTAGAATCACTGTATTATAACTTCCTTGGGATCCTACCTTTGCAGCTAGCCACATTCCAAATTATAAGACTCTCTCTGGAAGCCCGTTGTAGACAACCAAAAGCCCTGATGATGTAGGGAGCTTGCCAGACACACACTTTCATACTCACCACCTTGTCTTAAGCTGGTTACCATCTGCTGGCCCCAGTCAGCTCTTCTGGGAAAAGCTGCATTTGGAAAAGGAGTTCCCCGAATGTATTTAATATCAAATGGAGCAATGGTTCTCAAAGTGTGCTCCCTGGAGCAGCAGCAGCACCAGCATCTCCTGGGAACGCTTTAGACATGCACATCCTCCAGCCCCACCCACCCCTGCTGAGTTAGAAGCTCTGCGGTGAGGCCAGTGCACTCAAGTTTGAGAACTACCAAAATAGAGTAAAAGATGGGGGAGAAAACCCCTTGAGTATCAAATTTAGAAGGCCACAATAGTGAAGCGTCTGTGCCTACCGTTTGCAGAATGTGGAAGGTTTAGGGTGTTTACTACTGTATGTTGAATAATGATTCTCTTAAAACTTTTGTGAATTGTAAAAGTAAATCCCTAGGAATGCTGGGCAGTGATAACCTGACTCTCCCATTTTCACCTGCATACACATGCCCAGAACATCCTTTTCTCCTTCACAACAGGGAAGTTGGAAGGTAAAAGTTATTTTCTACCAATATAAAGTCTTAGATTTTTATTTACTAAATTCTTAACACAGTACATGGCACAGTTACCTTTTAAAGGCTTTCCATTTCTTTAATCTGAGCCCACAGCAACCCCATTTTAAGGAGAGGAACTAGAGCCAGAGAGATTTAGGAGCCAGCCTGTACCTCAGGAATGAGAGACATTACTTGCTGGAGCAGAGATTTGAGCTCGGCAATGCTCCCAGACCCACACTTGCCCTTGCTTTTGATTTTCTACCTCCCTAATGAACAAGTGGGGATCATGAAAGTCAGCTGTGCCCAGCTTACTTAGAGCACCTGTTTCTGTCTGAGCAATGAAAAGCCATTTGATTGGCAGTCAACTTGGAGAAACCTTGACCCTAAAAGATAATGCCATAAAGACCAAACACACTGGGCGGTCATATCATTTCAACTTGACAAAATTTGTCGTACTCTTTTCTCGAGGTGGACTTCTTTTTTTGCTAGTGGCAGGGGTAGATTTCCTTGTTTTGCTGGTAATTATCACCATTTACCTTAGACTTCATAGGTGGTTTTTTATGTATTCCTCATGAAAGCCATAGCCAAAGACCTTTTCAACCCCAAGCATCTGTCTCTTGGTAGGTACTGGCTTCAGGCAAGTGGCTTCTCTCATTAAGAAAATACAGTAATTTGAGTGTCATTGCTACAAGGGAAGTGTTCCTATGTACTCCATCACACCAACTGCAGTGAGACTATCAGGAAAGCTTTGGGTACCCTCCCCAGGAAAACTGCACATCACTCTGCTGAAATTTCAGGAAAAGTTTACGGGTCTCAAGGACAGAGATGAAGTCAAAAAATTTCACCTTCATGTTAATTTTTTATGGATTTTTTAAGGGTGGGGGGAGGCAAAAAGATTTATTTCACCATTCCCTTTGTCTTCTTAAAACTCAGAAGAAACCTCACAGACCAATGAGAGAGTTTGAAATCGCTATTTTAAGAGGCATAGCATAAAAGAATTTTGATAGAAAAGTAGAGCAAAATAAGCAGTAAAACCTCATCCCTAACATTCTCCAGCTGCCTGACATCCTGGTTCAGTTCCAGAGACTTGGACCACTGCTCCCTAGTTCCAGGGGGTGGCACAGGAGCCAAAAACGAGACCTGAGGCTGAGGCCCAACAGAAGGTGAAACTTGGGAGCAGCCTCAGCTTCGGGAATCCTCACTTCCTGGCACAGCAGGTTTGGGTGCCGCAGAGCCCAGGGCTAGACACCTGCCAGCAGTCCATCAGTCACAGTCTCAGATGAGTGGCATCAAGGTGGAGCCCACTGAGGTGAAGGAAGGAGCTGTGAGGGACACCTGCATCCTGCTGCAGAAATGTCTGCCCCCCGCCTTGTCCCACCGCAGCTCCATCTCACAGTTGGAGAAGCGGAAGCAAAGCAACCTGTCCTGGACCATGCAGCCTGGTCCTCTGTTTCCAGAGCCAGAGGTCTTTGTGCTCTGAAACAAAGACAGTGACCCCATTAACCCACTGGCACTTACTGTGTGCCAGGCACTCAGCCTGTGTTGTCTCGTTGCAGCACAGAGCAGCCCTGGGAATGGAAGCAGTGTCATCATTCCCATTTTTCAGGTGAGGCACAGGCTCAGAAAGGTCAAGAAACTTGCTCACGGTCTCACAGCTGGTGAGTAGGTTGTCAGACTCCAAAGATGTGTGCTGCTAACCCTGCCCAAAGGGACTTCATCCTCCTCCCTCCTTCCCAGGCAGTTCTCCCAACCACCCACCAACAGGCAACGTAGGTGTGATTGCCTTCAAAGTTTTCTACTTGCCTTCAAGCTTGAAGCACTGGAGACTGAGGGAAGAGAGCACTGGAAGTGGAGGAAGAAAAAAGAGCTGTTCCCTCCAAGGTTGTTCCCTTGGGCCTGACTCTACTGGAAGAAGCAGGGTGTATATGTGTGTGTGTGTGTGTAATTGACTTTGTGACCATGAAACTGAGTTAATACTCTTCTGTCTTTGCCTGTTTCTTCTTGTACATCACCTAGAGGAATACCCATTAATGTTTAGAGGCAGAGAACAATGGAAAATAGCACTGTTCAAGGACCAAAAATTTAAAAAGACTGCTGACATACAGCGTAGAATGTGAAAGTCCCTGATAATCTTATCCCTAGGGATAACCACTTGCCATTTTTTTACAATTTGAATTTTTTATGATTATAAAAGTCATACACATTTAAAAATACTTCAAAATAAATACAAAATAAAAATAAATGCTTCATTGCTTAGGTTACCTTGGTACATGCAAGGTCTGAGACCACATCCATCAATGCAGTTTGCTGCATGGATTACCAGATCTCTCCAACATTGACCTCAATTTTTTACTCTGAGAGCAAACAGAATGGGCAAGGGCTGACCTGAAATCCTTTTGAAACACAAGCTGGATCCTAGGGCTTTGACCTCCACTGCTCACTGCCACATGGGATCCGTCTCTGTGCCCCACTCTGCCCCAGCCCCACTGGCCTTCCTGCTGCTGCTCACACAGGCCTACTCCTAAGGCCTTTGCATACTCTGTTCCCTGCAGAGGCCTCTGTCTATGAACAAATGTGGGACCCATCTCTGCCAAGGCTGGGAAGCAAACAGCCCCCACTTTGCCTTGTCAGCCTGTGTTTGCACCATTCCTGTGGTGGCCTCTCCCAGCTGCTTTCACGTGGGATTTGAGCTCTGGGAAGCTGGAAGTCTGTGGAATCCACTTCCCTCATTTTGCATATATGGATGATAAAGCCCACAGGCAAGGGCTCTGACAAAAGGAAAGATTCCTTCCATTTGGCATTGTGATGCAGAGGCTGTCACAGACAAGCCTGGGAATTTGGGATACATCTTGCTGAGCCTAGAGACAGAAAAGAGCTTCTAGGCTGCCTTCCCTGAGCCCCGGGCCAGGCCCATCCAGGACACACTAGCATGGCACCCTGTTCTTTAAAACACTGCACACCAACAACTATGCAAAGGATTAACTGACTTCTCAATATTCTTGTTTTCTACCGAGTGATAAGCTTCAGAAGGACAAGGTATGAGTCCGTTTTGCTCTTTTGCCTTCCCCAGCACATGGCACAATGCCCAGCACATAGTGTTTTGAGAGACAGCTGACTGGCTGTCTCATACAAGGTCCTGCTCTGTTGGGCACAAGGGCTGCTTAACACATTCCTATGCTACAAAAGACAGTGCTTCTCTCCAGGAGCCACCAAATAAATTCAGATACTAATGCCAAAAAGAAGGCAGCATCAGCTTGGGAAAAGAGTGCCTTTAAGGCACTGTTTCTCTCTATGAAGGCAGTGTGGAATGATAGGGATGATCTAGGACCTAGAGGAGAGACCTTAAGTCTTACTTGCAGCCAAAAGCCTTCAAACCTGAGGTAGCCAGAACTGTTACATCAGAATTCTCACCCATGACAAGAAGCCTGGAGGGAGTCCAGGGTTGATGCATTGACTTAAGGTGTCATCAAAAGCTTAGACTTTACCCTTCTGCTGCACCACACTTATTGCCTTGTTGTCACAAGAGGACTACTGCTGTTCAAGTCATCACTTCCACATTCCAGAAGGAAGAAAGGAGAGGTAGAGGGCCAGAAGTATCCCCTCCTTTTATCAGGAGCCATTAACTTTCCCAGAAACTTCCATGTCCACCCAGCAGACCTCCACTTACATCTCACTAGGCAGAACTCCTATCACTTGGCCACCCCAGCAGTCAGGGAAGCTGGAAAGGTGAGCATTCAGCTATAGAGAGTGGAAGCACAAGCAGCAAGGGAAGAACAGGTCAGTAATTGCTGTAGAGTTTCCTGCCCAGCAGCATCTGCCAAAACTAGGTAAATTATTTTTTAACATAATAGTATTTTTGTGGATTTTCTTACAAAAGCAATGCATATATATTGTTACTTTGAAAAATAAAGATTTTAAATCTTCAACAAGCCCATTACTCAGGAGTGATGACTGTTATTCTTGGTTTATTAGCTTTCTAGATCTTTGTATTTTTTTTAACGTGGGTGGAACCACAATATGGGTTGCTCTGAAATTAGCCTTTACACTTGGCATTGTGAAAAATCTTTCCAAATCATTAAATGTTCTCTGCAGAATTACATTTTATGTATTTGTGTTTTATTGAATAAGGCACATAATTTGTTTATTCAGTCTCTTAGTGTTCAGCATGTTTATAACAGTAAAATGTGAGAAACCAAAACTAGTGATTCTCCTTGTAGCTCAATCTTTGACCCAGATGTTCCCCTTCTAGGAATGTCTTGGAGTATCTGTGGTTGTGTACATCTTTAGAGCTTTTGAAACTTCCCACCAAATCGCCTTTTTAGATGAACTGTTCCAATGTACGATCCCAAGAAATAAAATTTTCACCAACACCTAAAAAAAAGACTGGGGCACAGGAATGGTAACCTAGCCCAGCCCTCTTGTTTCCAAGATGAGAGAACAAAGGGAAGCACTTGCACAGGACATACGGCATGGCCAGCCTTGGAACCCAGGTGGCAAGATGGAAGGCCAGGCCCCTCCGGGGTTCTCAAGGAGAGACGGACAAGGTCAGAAGACTTCAGGGGCATGATGCCTTGTAGACCATGGGTGTGGGCAGTCCCTGGTCTGGCAGTCCCTGGGTGGACAGATTTGCTCATGACTCAGCATCGTATTTCAACCCAAGTTGTGTGACCCTAAGCTTCTCACTTAACTGTTTCTGGGATCAGTAAAAAGAGGAAATAGGGCCCAGAACCAGGTCCTGTTGTCAGCCATCATGTCTGTTAGGGACTGAATTGTGTCCTCCTAAATTTATGTGTTGAAGCTCTAACCTCCAATGTGATTGTATTTGGAGATGGGACCTTTAAGGAGACAATAGAGGTTAAATTAGGTCATAAGGGCGGGACCCTAATCCAATAAGACTGGTATTCTCCTAAGAGGAAGAGACTCCAAAAAGGTGAGTTACCAGAGGAAAGATCATGTGAGGACTCAGCGAGGAGATGGCCTTCTACAACCCAAAGAGAGAGGCCTCAGGAGAAACCAAACAGTCCAAGCTACGTTGATCTTGGGCTTCTAGACTCCAGAACTGTGAGAAATACCTTCCTGTTGTTTTAGCCAACCAGTCTGTGGTATTATGGCAATGGCAGAACACTCATACAGTGCCCCAACAGGTGTAGCAATCACTGCTACTTCTCCTGAATCCCAAGCCACAAGTGTCAGATACCCTAAAACTGGAGTCAGATTCTTTCCATAATCCTTGAATATGCATGTGGCAGATGCTATGGGTGCCCCACGCAGGGCTGTGATGGACATTTCCCTGCATGCTGACTGCATCCACGCCACCCCTCTCCAGCTATATATACTTGAAGCTCTTGCTGGTGCCCTGGGAGCCGCTCAGCCTACATACAGGCCATAGGTGCTAAGTGCCTGGGAGCCAACGCCCGTGAAGCTGTATTCCACCAGTGAGGAATGGAAGTCAGAATTGTCCCAACATTCTGCATAGCTCCCCAGATGGTCTCCAGCAGGATGGAACCCCAGTTGCCCATCTGGACTGGTTCATTGATGCCCTTTATTGGCTCATATTCCTCTCCTCTCTTACACCTCCCTCCCCTGCAAACTCATTCCAGGACCGCTTCGTGGAATGTCCTCTCAGGTAAACTACTTGCCACAGCATTTGCCTTTGAGGGAACCCAAACTAAAGCTTGTGAAAAAGCTGTGGGAGGAGTTGTTGTTGTTGTTTTAATAGATTATATTTTTAGAGCAAAACTGAGTGGAAGGTACAGATTTCCTATGAACTGCCTCCCCCATACCTACATAGCCTCCTCTGTTATCAGTGTCCCCCACTAGAGTGGTACAGTGGTTATAATTGATGAGCCCACCTTAGCACATCATTATCACATAAAAGTCCATAGTTCACATTAGGGTTCACTCTTGATGTTGTATATTCTATAGGTTTTGACAAACTTAATGACATGTGTCTTCCACTATAGTATCATACAGAATAGTTTCACTGCCCTATTCTCTGTGCTCCACCTATTTATCTCTCCCTTTCCTCTAACCCCTGGCAACCACTGATCTTTTTACCTTTGATGTTGTATATTCTACAGGTTTTGACAAACATATAATGACATGTGTCTTCCACTATAGTATCATACAGAATTGTTTCACTGCCCTAAATATTGTCTGTGCTCCACCTATTCATCTCTCCCTTTCTCCTAACCCCTGGCAACCATTCATCTTTTTACTTAATTTTGCCTTTTCCAGAATGCCACATAGTTGGAATTATACAGTATGCAGTCTTTTCAGATTGGCTTATTTAACTTAGTAATATGCATTTAAGGTCTTTCCATGTTTTCTGTGGGTTGAGAGCTCTAAATGACCTTAGGTTTCACAGTGACTTTTTAGATATGACACCAGAGTCATGATCCTGGAAAGAAAGAATTGGTAAGCTGGGCCAGGCATGGTGGCTAACGCCTATAATCCCAGCACTCTGGGAGGCCGAGGCAGGTGGATCACCTGAGGTCAGGAGTTTGAGACCAGCCTGACCAATATAGTGAAACCCCATCTCTACTAAAAATACAAAAACTAGCTGGGCATGGTGGCGTGCATCTGTAGTCCCAGCTACTGGGGAGGCTGAGACAGGAGAATTGCTTGAACCCGGGAGGCAAAGGTTGCAGTGAGCTGAGATTGTGCTACTGCCCTCCAGCCTGGGTAACAGAGCGAGACTTTGTCTCAATAAATAAATAAATAAGGAATTGGTAAGCTAGACTTTACTAAAATTAAAATTTTCTCCTCTGTGAAAGACACTGTGAAGAAAATGAAATGACAAGCCACAGACTGGGAGGAAATATTGCAAAAGACATATCTGATAAAGGACTGTCATGCGAAATATATGAAGAACTCCTGAAACTCAACAATGATAAACAACCCGATTTAAAAATGAGCCAAAGACCTGAACAGATACCTCACCAAAGAATATATACAGGTGGCAAATAAGCATAGGGAAAGATGCCCCACATCATATGTCAGGGAAATGTACATTAAAACAACAGTGAAGTACCGCTACACCCCTATTAGAATAATCCAAGTCCAGAACGCTGACAACATGAAATGGTGAGGATTGGAGCAACAGGAACTCTCATTCACTGCTGGTAGGAATGCAAAATGAGACAGTCACTTTGGAAGATGTTTTGGCAGTTTCCTATAAAACTAAACACATTCTTTCCATATGACCCAGCAATAACACTTCTTGTTTTTTTACCCAAGGGAGTTGAAAACATATGTCCACACAAAAACCTGCAGATTGATGTTTATATTATAGCAGCTTTATTCTTAATGGCTAAAACTTGGAAGCAACCAAGGTGTCCTTCAGTAGGTGAACAGATAAATAAGCCATGGTAATCCAGATGATGGAATATTATTCAGAACTAAAAAGAAAGCTCTGTTTTTAACCCAAGACAGACCCAGGTGCATATACACACACACCACCCAAATAGAACATTTGCTCAGGGGGCAATGAGCAGCCCTGAAGCTGCAGAGCCCAAGTCCTTATTATGGGGATGATGGCAGTTGAAGCAATGGCCTCTGCCACAGGACATCAAAGCAGGAGCCTTCAAGTTAGACATAGCTGTGTCCCAATCCCAGCACTCACACTCACTAGCAGGAAAATCTTAGGGGATAACTAGCTACGTCTGCATTTCATCAACTGGGGGAGTGGAAATAACACCAACTTCACAGGATAAGTGAGAGGCCTGAGAACAAGATAAAACAGTGTCAAGATAAAACTGTGTGCTCAGTGGAAGGCAGCCATGGAGCTGTGCAGCTCAGATCTCCCTACCAGGAAGGAATTCCTGTTCAGCCACAAGGAACACAGTGAGCTGGCAGCCTCCTGCTGCAGAGCCTTCAAGTATGCCTCAGCTTTTGAGCAGAGGCCGTACTCTTTCCGGGCAGTCGCCAGCTAAAGACAGAGCACAGCAGAGTACTAGGGCCTGGCCATTTCTATCCAACATACGGCTTCTCTAAGGGGAAACCTGTGTGCAGGAGCTCTGTGTTGAACTGGCTGAGACCATTGGGTCATACTGCAGGCTGAGGTTCTCCTGCCCAATCCTGCCTCCTCTCCTTTTTCTCTCACAGGCATCCCACTCCTCCTGCCCCCATGCAAACCTCTCTCACTCCTGCTTCTCTCTCACCTGGGTTCACTGAAAGAGGATGCTAACACATCTTTCCCTTCCTCCCTTGTTTCTATACCTACTGCACAAAATAGCAGCAACAGAGACAGGTTTTCATTGGGTTTCATTTGACAATCTCTAGATATTTAATCCTGGTGGGATCCTCCAAGGGAATCAGGATCATTCAGGGCTCTTCCATGCAACCAAGAGAGAGACCCCAGTTCACTGGATAAGAAAAGGCATAAGAATTCACTGGAATACTATGGGATACTCGGAGAACTTAAGGAAAGCTAAAGAACCAGGGTAAGAACCAGATGGCTCACAATCTCTGAGAATTAGTAAGCTCTCTTTTTTCAGACCACCACTGTTGACAGCAATAAGCTCCTGTCAAATTTTTGTCCTTGTAACATCCCACTCAGGGCTCAGATTCCAAGGAGAAGGTGTCTAATTGAACCAGGAGGTGGTGGGGTGCTCTGAGAAGCAACTATTCTTCCATTGATGGACAGACCCACTGACCTTGTGTCCAAAGCAAGATCAGGGCACCTGCCATCAGAAGGTGGATGGATCTGCCAGGTGGCTAACTCTACCCACATAATCCAACAGAATCTAATGGGAGAAGAAAAAGTGTCCCCCCTTCTCCAATTCCTGCCAAGAGCTCAAATGTATCTCCAATTCATTTCCACCTAACCACCATCTATTCCTACCCTAAGAGTTTAATTTGAGTTTCTTGGGTTCAGTATCATTGTGCCTAATCTTAAATTTTTCATCCTCGCAAGTATCAGGAGTCAAGGATATGTTCAAACACTCTCAAAAATACTTATTTGGGATATAACAAGCTGCTTTTCTTTCCTCCAAAAGAAAATAAGCCCTCCCTGACCCAACCCTTCCCACACTTGCCACCAGCACCATGATGGAGGACAATCAGCCTTGAGAGTACCAGTTTCATCATCAGGCCCTCAAAGGTCTCAGGATTTATTGAAATCTTTAAAGGCCATTTCATGTTCCTTTAACTTTCCAAGTTAAGCTCCTCATCCCAACACAAAAGCACTTCTGATAGCTGGGGAAATTCACTGACATCCAAGAGGTCCACAGCAGGAGATGTGGCACCCTGCCCATATCCTCTAGGCAGGTATTCACCTTTAAACCTTACAGGCTGCTGCCTGCCCACTCTCTGCCTCAGAACTTTTGTAGGGCTTTATTTTTGTTTTGACTGCTCAAAGGTCATACTGGAACTGCAGAGAGTAAATCACCCCTAGGGAGAAGCCCTCATCCAGTGACAAATGGGGACTAAATAAATGCACCAACTCCCTTGTCCTTGGGGGAATACTGTGTGCTATATGGTCTTCCAAGTTCCTCGGTGGGACTAAGCTCCACTTGCCCACAGCAGTCACTTTTGAAAATGCACCTGTACTGGCCGCCTTCCTTTCCTGTCTCACTTCTCCTCTCTACTGCTGCTTCCTTGGATCCCCTCCCAAACAAATTACTTGCACATAAATCCTTGTCTCAGTCTGTTCCCCTAGAAGTAGACTCCGAGACAAAGCCCATCTTTAACCAGTTAAAGTTTCTGTCTAGAAAGACTTAGAGCACAGCAGCTTCCCTCTGCTGCTGGCAGAAGTCAGGGAAGGAAGCACCAGGCAGGGGCCTCTGGCCAGCTGAGGGGACACCTACCTGTGCAAGCCACCCACCTTCTCCCCTAAGCTACTCAAGAGCCCAGACCTTGTGTCAGAGCGGCGGGTTCTGCCCTCTAGGCCTGGGGGGTGCTAGGAGGATGCTGCTAGGAATGGAAGGGATGCAGATGCCAACAGCCTTTCACTGCCTATAGGCACATTTCACACTGACAGGCTACCGGGGGTGTAACACTATTTTTATTTAAAACACCGGTTGCCATAGTAACATCCACATGACCCAATACTTATTCTAAGTCACACAGAAAATACCCTTGGGAAGGGAATGAGAGAAGCACTGTGTGAGTGCAGTGCAGCCCTGGGAATCAAATAGCAAGCAGGCAGCGCCTGGAAAAGAAAATGCCACCACAGCCCACCTGTCTGAGCTCCTCCTCCAAACACCTGCCCAAGTCTTCCTGTGGTTTGTTTCACTTTGCAATTGATGAAAATGTTCAGAGGCCTATGGAGAGTGCTGCGATCTGCCCAGGCCTTGTGGGCTGCAGCTCTTCTCTGGAGGTCAGAAATTTCCTCCAGAGTGACCTCAGCCACAGGTCAAGATGGGTGCTAAGAACCACCTTCAGCCCTAGGCACAGGGTGGTGAAGTGTGCAGGAGGACAGGCTTCCAGCTGCAGCCAGCTTTCCACAGCAGCTAAGGAGGCAGGGAGTTTACATCCCCACCATCCTGAAATAGGAAGGCCTGGTCTGCACCATGCCACCTGGAGGGTACCCCCAGAGGAGAAAAGGAAAAATCAAAAAGGAATTAGCTTTTAAGGACCAGAAGGAAAGCTCATTCTATAGCAGCCCCCACCCTCTGCATGCCCTCCCTGACCTGGGCCATCAGGATTTCAGTTTTTGTGCACCGATAGCAGTTTCTTTACTTCCTCATTAGCAAAAGCCCTAGGCAGACAATGTTAACATCTGAGGCCCTCAGAGACACTGAGGACCCCTGAGTGTCCCTGTGAGGCCTACAGAGCTTTGGACAGAGGCTATGATGGTTCAGCTCAGGTTGGGGCCTACCAGCCTGGCTGCCAGGGGAGCTCAGCATGCCTTGCCTATGCCATGCCAGGCAAGTTACTTCCCATTTCTGAGCCAGAGTTTTCATCTATGCCCCAGGCACAACAGTACCCATTTCACAGGTTTATCATAAGGATTAGATGATGATTGTAAAGTACCTGACACATAGAGCAACCACTGATTAGTAATTGTTGATATGATTCTTGGGGAGGGGTAGGTATAGATCATCCTTGAGAAGCACCAAGTGGACAAATCACACAGAGCTTCTTCCTTTCCCTGATGGTTTGGTAACAATAATTACAATATAACCATGGCAAGTATCTACTGGACACTTGGTGTATGCAAGTACCTGACTCATTTAATATTGACAGTGATTCTGTAAAGATCTGTGTTCATACACTGTGAGAAACTCTAGTTTCCCTATCACAGAGGGTAGATAACCTACCCAAGCAGCTGGTATGCTGTGGAGCTGGGACTTGAACCTGGATCTGGCTCCTGAATATGTGCTTTTAGACATCATGCTATGAAAGTGATCACCTGGGACTGCCTTACCCAAGAAGATGGTGGCAAAAGAGCAGGTAGAGATGTTTGTGGAAGCAGGGCGGCGCCGGCCCTGGCTTTGTGGGTAATGACGGGGCTGAAGAGAGTTCAGGGCTGGCTGCTTGTATATTAGTCTCAGATCTGTGCCTGCCATCGTTATCGTCTCTCCGCCACCCCCCACCCCCAAGCCTGATTTGGCAGCCATAAGGACTCTTCCAGATTATCAATATCTATCATTCAGTGGCCAGACCTAGAAGAGGGCAGAATGGGCCCAGAGGGACAATTGAGAAGGTGCTGCTGTATTTTGAGTCATTGAAACATTTGTCCTGGGCCACAAGTGTGGGGTCCTCCAGAGTGAGGACCCTCATGAGCACCAGGCTCTGTGGGGCAGATAGGGGCTCTTGTGGGACAGCTCCTGCCTATGGTTGCTGCCACCAGCAGTGTCACAGAGGCAAGAGGAGGTTCCAGGGCTACAGCAGGGCCCTGTCAAAGCTGCAGTCTGCTATTCCTTACACTGGTGGCCATTGGCATTGCTTTGAAGATGGAGGCAGTCTCAATGGGCCCTGGACCCCATTAACACTTCCTCTTAGAGAATGTTCTAACAGAGAAAAACATCAAGTAGGGTCTTAGTCTGACAGATCTGGGCAAGATGATCTGTTTGACATTGGAAATTCTTTAACCTCCAGAAGTCTCTATTTTCTCATCTTTCAAGTGGAAGTAATGCTCACCTGTAGCAGACACTGTCGGGCCTCACCCACAGCAGGTTGCTAGGGGACAGTTTCAGAAAGACCACGACTTCCTGCCTGAGGCTGTCCTCTGGCTACGGAAGTGAGCTCAACTGCAGGTGGTGGGGGTAGGAGGCAAAAGTGCCACAGAACTAATGCTCCAAAAGCAGCTCTCAGCCAATCAGGGCTGGGAAGTAGTGGGTGGACACCCTGGGTGACCACTGAATACCCCGCACACTAATGCGCCTGTATCAGCTTCCCTCCCATCCCTCGATCACCTCCCCACACCATTAACAGGCTTCCTGGGAGCACATCCCCAATAAGCTACCCAAGTCTTCAGCTCGGGGTCTTCTTTGGAGAGAAGCCAACTTAAGATACCACCTCATATGGCTTGGGGAGAACTGAACGAGGATGCATGTCCAGCTCTCCACACAGTGAACACTTTAATAAAGTTGGCTATCTCTTGCTATATAGAATACTTAGGGATAGAGTAGAGTTTAGCTGTGGGTTTACTTTGCACATTTATGAGCTCATTAGTTATTCTAAATTCCCTGACCTAGAAGGCCTCTAATTTGGGCTTAAATTTGGCTGTAGATACTCCTCCAACAAATTCTTTATCCTCACATGGATCACTGAGAAATATTCTATCTTCTAGGTCAGTTTTTCTAATAAAATTTCCCTATAACCTAAAACAGAAGTCACATGGAACACATAAGACCTTAGGCAAAATTATGCAGTCAACACCCCTTTCCACTCACCCTTCAGACTCAAACTACCTTCCTGCTGTCCAAAGAGAGACCCTCCCCTATGCAGGAGAGACCCTGCACTCCCTAAATCTAACTTAGCTTAACTATTGAAAATAAAAGTATACTGTGTACAAATCTGTACTCAGGTGTGAATGACTTCCATTGTGGTAGGGAGCTCTAATTGAGGAGTGGAGTGAGCGTTTACCTAGGTCAGGGATAGCTGGAAGCAGGTTGTTCCTTCCCCTTTACACTTCTACAAGCCTTAAAATTTCTTTTGAATGTCCTGCTTCAGCTGAAGCTCATACATGCTTTTTGAATTCGACTCCATAAGTACTCATATTTTAGAAAAAAATAGAATTAGGGTCATAAGCCTGCCAACATGTTGAATACGAGTCACATTCCCTGACCTCTCATATGAAACGCCTTGATTGTGTTCAAGCTGTTGGGTTTTTCATCCTCTAATTCCACAGGGCTGCTTTGTGTGTTTTTAGAAAAGAAAAAAGAAATCAGACACATGCAACAGAATATTTGAATCAGAAAGTTAAAGAGAGGTTTGCCTTCTCCACTCATGGCTTCCTGTCCTGTCTAGAGCAGAGATCCTCAAACTTTAGTATAGATGAGAGTCATGGGGAAAGGAGATTTTTAAAATGCAGTCCTCAGACTCACTCCAGGAGGCTGATGTTTTTGGTCAGGGGTAGGCTTTGAGATTTTTTTTTCCAAGCTGGGATGCTGGTTATTGCAATGAAAGTTATCTCTGGATTTTCACTTTGTTCCTTTAAATCAGTATTTCTCACAAAGAGGTGTCCCTAGAACACTCCTATGCCCACCTCTGCTGTGGTTCCACTAAGCTCCCAGAGATATTCAAGCAGATCAGAGAGTGCTGCTTTTTGCCTGTCAAAAGCGAACAGCTTGAAAATCGAATGCTTCACAAAGAATCATGTACCTCAAGGATTACAAGCCTACAAATGAACCAGTTTGTTCATTTCTATTCTATTGCATGAATACAATCTTCTTTCTTATCCTCTCGATTCCTACAGACCATCGCCTGTTGCAGATGATGGTAACTCGCTTCTTCTCTTTCTTTTGTCTCCAAGAGTTGCGTGGATGATTTCATGAGTCAGTCCACATGATTACAGTATTTCCCATTGCTCATCTGTAAATGCTGATTGACCAGCCCATCTGAGCTTTCTGCATTATGCATCCTTGAGCTTAGTTTCAGGTATTCCTCCTGGAATGGCTTTCTCTTAGCAGTAGTTTCTCACAGTGGAGCTTGTTTCTGAGGCATGGTACAATGCTGTGGAGGCAAGGCAAGGAAAGGCTGTTGCAATGATTTTCACAGCATCCAGACGAGGAGTTGCCTTCACAAAGGGAAACCATTCAGGATCCATGGTTTCTCAAGGGATCTCCAAGCATCTCTGAATTTGGGGATTTCATCAGTTACCCACAGAATCAAAATGATTATAGAATCAATATATTTAAGAAAGTTATTTATTGCCACAATTGCTGTCATCTGTGACTCACAGGCTACGAAGTGAACTTCAACCATTAGTTGTTGTCCAGGTCCTCCAAATTTTTCACAGTATTCCTATCAAGGTTTTATGACACCAGCTGTATCCCGCCATTTTTGCAACATAGGCAGAAACGTCAAGCTGTGGGTAATTGACGTGCATGTCACTGATTCCCGCAGCAGCTTTGAATGCATTAAATCTATTTTCAGCAGCCCTTACATGGGAGTTGTTTTGTGAATCTCTGTAAAGGCCAATAAGAATATGTAGCATTGCACGATATAATCCAAGCCTGTGTGCTATATTATCTAGCACTGTTGGAATCTTGCATGTGTTCATTCCATATCCTGTTGGTAACCAAGTTAAAGGACTCTCATCAGTTTGGGTTAGATGGTCATCAACAGGAAAATGTTGCTGTAATGATGGTGTGATACTGCAAGTAACGGTTGTGCACATTGCTGTATTCACAGCAGCATGCACAACCATGTGTATTGATTCATTTGATATCAATGTAGTATGGACACACCACACCACACATTATCACTGTATAGTATTAACAAGGCCAGAATATGGCCCTCTGCTGTTGGGGGTGTGGTAAGTGCGACTTGCCCTGGGATGAGTGGGAGGTTTTCCCCAAGGGGTACAGAGACCGGCACATATTCCATGTCTTGAGGGAACCTGTCTTTGTTTCCTTTGGCAGGTTCCTGCATGAATATGATTTTAAAATCCATGATTATTTATAGACATTCCAGAACTATGAGCTAGCTATAATGTACACCCCCTAAAGAGAAACTTCATTATATAAAATAGTAACAGAAGAAACAGGCTGCCCCTGGAAGTATTTGGCATGGACATGGCAGGTATGCATTCTGCAGAAAGGAGCCCTTGGGGGTTTCCTGCCATCAGAAGGAGAACATTTCCACCTCCATCCAATATTCTTGCTTAATTCTGCTCCAAAATCTTCCATCTCTACACTCCCCAGGCTTCTTCTTTGGCACACACTCATCTCCATTTGGATGAAGATTCAGAAAAATAAATATCGGCATCAAAATTGCTAATCAAATTTTTCAAAAACTGATCACCTTTCAGCATGATCCAGCCCAGCAGCACCACCTAGAGAAGCTGATTTGTCAGCTCCCAATGGGTACCAAGCGAAAGTTTTCTCCTTCACAATGAATCAAGGGAGTGATTTTAGGGGATAGGAGCCTCCTGGTCTGGACACATGTTTTAGGTTAGCATTACAGACTAAACTGATAGGAAGGGAAGGGCCTGGAGTCAAACAGCCCTGGGATCCCAGTTAAAGAGAAAGATCCAATATATTCCCATCCTCATCAACCAATGCTATCATACATACAGAGGGAGCCATAGCCCCAAACATAGACATGGAGGATAGCCCTCATTAAACCTGCCTCCTCCCAAAGAAGGATTAGGTTTACTCACTTCCAAGAAGCGATCATTCTTATAATTAGAAGATTTGAGCACATGGCGTGTTACATCACTTACTTTTCTATCATATCTCAATCAGTTCTCATCAGGTGGCATTCACAACTACCATATCAGTATATTTCCTATCAGCTTCCTTCCTCCATCTCTTGATTTCCCAAGCCCCACAGTTTTTTCTCTTCCTCCCTCCCCAAGGTCCTGGCTCTGTTTGAAGAGGCAGCATGATGTTGCTGGAGGAAGTTCTTGTTCTGTGTATTCCAAACACTTTCCCATGGGATTACTCAACTGTTCTCAGAGCAGAGCTCCAGCAGGTTATATCTTAATTTGAGTTCTCTCGGAAGCAGACCCCAAGACAAAGATTTGGGTGCAAAAAGTTTTCTGTGGGAAGTGGCCAGGAAACATGGTTAGAGTGGGAAAGTGGGATGTGGAAGGGTTCAAGCTAGTTACCCATGGGGGCCGCTGGAACTTAATGCCCCCCATAGGGATACTCTGGGAGCTGGTGTAGAATAAACATCTCAAAGAACTGGGATATTCATTAGTTGAGGGCTACTCCTAGAGGCTGTTAATTCCCCAGAACTTCCTGCCATCAACAAAAATGTCTTCTGTTGCCAGAATAAACTTCAGGCAACAGAATGCATGTGCAGGTAGCTGGGAAGGTGTGAGCAGGGCACCAGCAGCAGGAACTACAAATTCTGAGGCTAAGAAAATTCTCTGGCTCTTTATTATCTCATCAAAGACCACTTCCTATCAGTAGTGAAACTAAGGGAAGATGGAAGGGAAGAAGGGGAGGAAATCCACTCTCTTACATTTCTCTAATGTAGCAATCATTAAGATAAAGCAAGAAGTTCATTTCTAGAGGAAGACAACTTGTATGAAAGCATTGTAATATAATTTCACATGTGGTTATGATGTACAATAATTTTTACAATATAAATGTAGGAAGAAGTGTTCAAGGAAGTCTATTTGCCATACATAGAAGACAGAACAGTGATCCCCAAGCTGGTTAGCCTTAGGGAATAGACTCTTGGGACAGGTGCCAGATCTTGAGAAGTTTGATGATTATCCAGGAGTAGCATGGATTTTAAAAGGTTGGGATGTGCTGTCAGCAAAATGAGGCCAAGAGGCTGAATACCATGTGACCAGAGACCCTGTTGAGTAGATGAGAACCACCTTGTGATTCAAAAAGATGAGGCACTTTAAAATAGAGTGTGTTGGATAACCCAGCCTCCCTTAGGAAAACAAGCCTGGCACCATCCAAGTTTCACCTTGGTGGGGTACAGTTTCCCTGTACCGTGGAGTGTCATCCCCATCTTAGAGTTCTCTCACTCTGAGGACTGCCTGAGAACCCGAATGCTCAGTTTCTCAGTCATGTCATCCTGATCTGCCCACAAAATCCGATTCTGGGATGAAGGCTTGTGTGAGGGTAGGTAAAGTGATCCCCCCAAGCAGAAGTGAGGTAGTGGGAAATGGAGGAAATGACAATAAAGGATGCATTGATGAGAAGATCACTGCTATGGGCAACTGGGCTCTATCCCGCTGGGTACCTTCTGAGGCACCATATGGAATCTGTATCAGATGGAAAGCTGCACACTCATCCACAGGTCCATCCTCCAGAGGCATGAATGGCCTTGCACTTCTAGGCCGAGTGTGTATACAAGTCCACTGGGCCTCACCAGCTTTGGAAAAAGCTTCATAGCAGAAAAGCACAGGGAAGCTATGGACCCACTCATGGCAGTCATGATGGTGTTCCATCCAGAGCTCCTTCAACAGGATCTGCTGCAGGGAGTCTCCTCTTGCTGCACCCTCAGATATGCCTCAGCACTCACCCTAAGACCACTCTTTCCCTGGCTGCTCCCAGCCAACAACTGACTGCAATGGGGTTCTGGAACAAAACCATTCCTTCCCAGTGCAACACTCCCCTAAAGAGCAATCTTTACTCAGAGACTCAACCTTGGCTTGGCTAAGACTGTCTTAGAACTACTCAAGAGGTCTGAAGCTCTCCTCTTCTTTCACGACTATCAGACCTGCACCACAGTCTGAAGCCCTGCTGACTCCTGCTTCCTCCCCTTTACCCTTCACAGGTGTTCCCCCAATAAACTTCTTGCGCCTCTAATCCTGTTTTTAAATTTTTTGTATTATACTTTAAGTTCTAGGGTACATGTGCGCAATGTGCAGGTTTGTTTCATATGTATACATGTGCCATGTTGGTGTGCTGCACCCATTAACTCATCATTTACATTAGGTATATCTCCTAATGCTATCCCTCCCCCTCCCCCCACCCCACAACAGGCCCTGGTGTGTGATGTTCCCCTTCTTGTGTCCAAGTGTTCTCATTGTTCAATTCCCACCTATGAGTGAGAACATGCGGTGCTTGGTTTTTTGTCCTTGCGATAGTTTGCTGAGAATGATGGTTTCCAGCTTCATCCATGTCCCTACGAAGGACATGAACTCATCCTTTTTAACTCTAATCCTGTTTTATCCTCTTCTTCTGGGAGGACCTCAATTGACACAAAGCTTGTGGGACACCATCACCTGGGTTGGAACTGTCCACTACTGCGGTGCTGACATGAGAAGTAGCAAAGAACACGTGATGTAGGGATAAAATATATCTGAGTTCTCCCTTTATGGTTGGGTAACCATTAGATGGTGCAGCATATTCCCTTGGTTCTCTTTAGCCTGGGAAAATAGCTGATATTTTCAAAGGATTTCTTCAAATGCCAAAGGGAAAATATGAGGAGGTTGCCACAAGACAACACAAAGAGTGGTTTCCATGGGTGCTGCTCCTGGAAACACAGATGCTGCTGAAATCTGCAGTCACCCTCAGTCATTCACAGCTCCAGAACAAGGAGCAGAGTGGCTTCCACTCCTCCTCCTTTCCAGCCTCCTGCAAGTTCCTTGTATTGGCAAAGCCTGATAGAAACCCAACTGGCAAGATTCACTAGAAGAGCAGTTCCACACTTTAGTGCACACTGCAAGGGAGAGCACTAGTCTTTAATGCACACTGCAAGGGAGAGCACTAGAGAATCGAAGAATGGAAATGAAGGTGAGGACCAACAGGCAATTCCCAGGATGGAGAACAACGTACCCTTTAGTGTCATCAGATGGCACTGTCTCATGTGGGGTCAGGTTCTTTGCCCCACAAAGGTAGTAGTATGGAGAGGGGACAGCACTGAGCTTGGGTCTTGCCAACCAGGCTTAAGTCCAACTTCTGCCAGGAAACAGCTATATGGCCTTGGGCAAGTAATGTCACCTCTCTGAGCCTCAGCAGCCTCATTTGTAATGCATAGGTGAAACTAGACTACAGATTTTCAAACAGTGCTCCAAGGAACTCTCTAGGGTACCACAGCCCCTTCAGGGGTTACTCAGCAGGTTGGGGGAGTATGCCAAGTCCAGCTAACTTAGACTCACCTTTCTGATTCCCATTTTAGGGTTTTTCAGGGTTTTCTTTAAAGCTTAAAATAAAAGTTTCAAAACTTAGGCCCAGGTGATCTTTAAGGTCCTTTCTATCCTTATCTTTCAAAAGTCTATGAGACTAGAATAAAAATCTGGCTCCTGCCAATTATGTGTGACTGGAGAAAGCCACCTAACATCTCTCATTTGTATTATCTCTAAAATGATGAGCTTATTAAACACCTGTGATACATCAGGTGATTTGCACACATCCATATTCCACATCCATCCCCCATTCAAGGGATATACCATCAGTATCCTCATTTTACAGCGGAGGAAGCTGAGGCTCAGAGAGGCTAAGCAACACATCACATGACTCAGCCAGCAAATGGCTCAATATCTGTACCCTTCAGGCGTCAATATCTGTATTTTTTCAACTTTGCTGCCTTCCCAGTTTAGAGTGGTATGAGGAATAAATGAGACTATGAATGCAAAAATATTTTTAAAAAATACAAATTATTATGTAAGCATACAAATTGTTATTCTGTTTTAGAGTCAGAATTACTTTTACCCCAATGGACCTAACTTTCTACCAAGACCTCCATAGTTCAATATCATGATAAAATGTCTCTGGTTTAATAATCCACTTTCAACAGCATTTACAGTTCTTGCTCATCACTTGTTCTGGACCCAGTCCGTGCACCATTGCTAACCCAATAGGCTCTGCCTCCCACTTCCACCAAGGGCGTTGGCCACTTTCCTTGCTTCTTGGCCCGAGCAGCCCTAGCCATGGTTCACACTTTCTACACTTGTAAAGGATGGTTCCCTGCCTTTGCTGCCATCATGACAGACTGGGGAGAAGCCCCCATGCTGGGGCTGACTGACAAGGAGAGACTGACTGCTGTGCCTGTGCACTGGCTGCTCTGAGTGTGCAAAGCTCCAACTTCCCCATCAGCTTCCCTGGAGCGTGAGAGAGTGAATGTCCCATTGGGAAGTCTTTGGAAGGAGCCACCAGATCAATGAAAGCCACCCTTTCTCCCCCACAACAGGCTGTTCCAAGATGCAATAATTGCCGATGACCAATCTGATGCACTTAAAATTTAAATATTCTAGTATATTCACCAGCCTTGTCATAGAGCTACATTTGTATATCCTTTATATTAATTTGTTACTCTTTCAGGATCATTATGAACTCATAGCAAAACAGATTCAAGTTGTTATAGTTAACTTTTTACTATTATTCTCATTTTGATTCTCAAATTGTCACAACATGGCCAGTGGGAGGCCCTTTAAATTGACCTCTTTGTCCTTTCAGTGCTACCACAGACATTTTTTCAAGTATTCTTGCTTTAAAAAAAGATGTTTCAGGCTCATATGGACTTTTCCTTAACAAAAAAACAAAAATGATATGAGCTGCTCTCCAAGGGGCCAGGTTCCTTTTAGTGGAGACTAGTGCTGGAAACCACACCAGAGGTGCATATCAGATTATTCCACATAAATACTGGCAGAGGATGGAGTGACACTGCTGCTGGGTCACTTTAAGGTTGGAAACACATTTATATTCAGCATCATGAGTTTTGTGTTACTATTTCTAACTTAACTCTAACATGACTAAATTATTTTAGCCTTTACCATCTAACTTCATTTTCCTACAATATCCCTACCTACATTAATACCTCATCCACTCAACACTTTGTTTTGTCTTTTTTTTTTTAAGATGGAGTCTCACTCTGTTGCCCAGGCTGGAGTGCAATGGCATGATCTCAGCTCACTGCAACCTCTACCTCCCCAGTTCAAGCGATTCTCCTGCCTCAGCCTCCCAAGTAGCTGGGATTACAGGTGTGTGCCACCATGTCCAGCTAATTTTTGTATTTTTTAGTAGAGACAGGATTTCTCTATGTTGGCCAGGTTGGTCTCAAACTCCTGGGCTCAAGTGATCCACCTGCCTCAGCCTCCCAAAGTGCTGGGATTACAGGTGTGAGCCACAGCACTGGCTGTTTTGTCCCATTTATAATTCTTCTATAGTCCTATAGTCATTTTGACTGAAAAAGATAAACTAACAGAAAACGGGCAGAAGACATAAACAGGCAGTTCAAAAAGAGGAAATAGAGAGGGTCAATAAAAATTTTAAAGTTCAGGCCGGGCGTAGTGGGTCACACCTGTAATCCCAGCACTTTTGGAGGCCGAGGTAGGTGGATCATGAGGTCAGGAGATCGAGACCATCTGGCTAACACAGTGAAACCCTGTCTCTACTAAAAATACAAAAAAATAGCTGGGCATGGTGGGGAGTGCCTGTAGTCCCAGCTACTCAGGAGGCTGAGGCAGGAGAATGGCGTGAACCCAGGAGGTGGAGCTTGCAGTGAGTTGAGATTGCGCTACTGCACTCTAGCCTGGGCAACAGAGGGAAACTCTGTCTCAAAAAAATTTAAAGTTCAAATTTATTATTAATGAAATATATATGAACTAAAACAATATTTTGAAGGGTAATAATGTTATCAGACATACAAAGAAAGAATAATATCCAAAGTAGGATATTATTTGGCACCTCTGATTTCTTCTGTGTTTCTGCTTCATTCTCTTCTATGGATTGATATCCTCTATTTTCTCATAGTTTCTGCTCCCATAT
The DNA here is from genome assembly GCF_028858775.2 of Pan troglodytes. Classification (NCBI taxonomy): domain Eukaryota; kingdom Metazoa; phylum Chordata; class Mammalia; order Primates; family Hominidae; genus Pan; species Pan troglodytes. The sequence continues at coordinate 48,136,877 of NC_086015.1, forward strand.
ATCTTAGGGTTTCAAACAGCCCATCCTGAACTATTTGGCCCATTTAGACATTTGTGCTTCAGTTTCCACTACCATCTGTCTCATTTTTATCTGATTTTCTTAATTCAGAGTTCCCAGGCAGATCTAATTAGTAACATTCATATGTACATGCCAGGATCAGGCTAGCTTATGGGTTGGCTGGATCTACCTACCTCAAATCCAATCAGGTTTAGCTGTGTTATCATGTGGCACAAAACATGGCTTCCTACAATCAGGCCTCATAATACCTGGCTTGTCCATATACTGTGAGAGATCAATTATGTTTTTGCTTATGTTGTTTCCCAGTTTTTTACTCTTACAATGACCATACTATGTGCATGATTCTAACAATAACATAAGGAGAAAAAGAAATTCAATCAAGAAATAGGATCATTGAGAGATGTCCCATTTACAGTTTAATATATATTCAGCAATAGAACAGTCACTTGTTTAGCTAAGCCACCTCAAAAGTATGCCCCCTCCTCCTCCTAAGTCTTAACAAGATAATTGTTACTGAGAGCCATTCACATTATACAAGTATCACACAGTGGCTAAGGACAAGTTTACTCTGCATCTAGATGGCCTGGGTTTGAACTGGCTTCTCCATTTATAAGTCTTGTGGCCTGCAGTAAGTTATTTTATCTTCTTTGCATCTGTTTGTTCTTCTGGAAAATGTTGTTTCAGTGAGTTTAGGCAGCTATACAGTTTAAAGAACAGTCCTCTACACAAGACTACTTACTTAGAGATGGAGTCTCATTCTATCACCCAGGCTGGAGTGCAGTGGCATAATCATAGCTCACTGCAGCCTTGAACTCCTGTCTCAGCCTCCTCAGTGGATAGGACTACAGGTGTGTACCACCATGCCCTGCTAATTTTTTTTCCGAGAGACACAACCTTGCTATGTTGTCCAGTCTGGTCTCAAACTCCAGGGCTCAAGCGAGATTCCTGCTTCAGCCTCTTAAAGCACTGGGATTACCGGAATGGGCCACCTTGCCTGGCCTACTCTCACTTCTGACACCACTTGCAATTCAGGGAATTCCCAAAACCACTCTCAGTTTTGATAATTGGCTGGAAAGACTCAAGAACTTACTGAAAGCTATTATATTCATGGTTAATTACAGGAAAATGATACAAGTTAAAATTAGCCACAGGAAGAGATGCACAGGGCAGAGTCTGGGAGGGGTCCAAATGCGGAGCTTCAAGTTGTCCTCCTCCCCTGGAGTCGTGGATGGCATTACCACCTCTCAGCCATGATGTATGACTATATGCATAGAGTACTGTCAAGCAGAGATGGTCATGTGAGCCTTTGATGTCCAGTGTTGTTATTGGGGCTTGATCACATATTGCCCAGGTGGCTGACCTTTAGTCCCCATACCCATTCAGAGGTTGGGCTAAAACCTTTAGTCATCCGTTCCTCCAGAAATCAGAAGTATACTGCATGGCCCAAAGTCCCCATTATAAATCCCATTGTTAGACTGTCCAATAGTTAAACCCCCAGGCAAATAAGGACATTTCTATCCAGCAGGACACTCTAGGGCCCTCCTAGCAGCTTAGGGCAAAAGCCAGACCTCTCTTAGGGTAAGGTTAATTCTTCATTACACAGGGAATAATAGTTCCTATTTCATGGGTCATTGTAAGGATTAAATGAGAAAATACGTCTATCATCCCACATCTGCAATTCCAAAATCCCAAATGCTCTGAAAACCAGAAGTTTTCTCATAAATCATTTAGTGGAAAAAGCTTACATGAGATTGTTTATATCTTTTTATCTCAGTTATACATTTTCCAAAAGAAATTACTGTCTGTGATTTTGGGGATGGTACCACAAATCCCCCCCACTCCCCACAGGATCATAACTTGCAGTCACCATCTATCACATCTTGCCTACCTAAAACCTGAAAATTCATCTAGCCCTGAGGAATTTAGATAAGGGATCCTTGAGCCTGTAGATGTAGGTGTTAATAACAGTCCCTAGAAAAGTCACTGCTTCATAAATGCAAACTGGTATTATTTTCTACTAAGATAAACACAAATTTAGGGAAAGAAGAAAATGCCCCCCAAAGTGATCAAGGCCAATAATTTACTATCCCTTTGTCAAAATTTTACCTCAACTTAAATTTTGACAAGAAAATTTCAGGAGAATATATACTATAAATGGAAGCCAAAAAATCTTGTAGAAAATGTATTGTGTTAGATATCATAAATATTACATATTATATATTTTGACAAAAGTAAAAATTAAATATCATCACAGGCTCAAGCCCAGTTCAGAGGCTCCTCAGAGATTGCTGAGGATGTGAGGAGCAGGGAGCATACCATGAGACTTTGGGGGTTTAGCCACAGGCTTCTAGCCTATTGTGTATAATGATAAACTCTTACTGTGTATTTAGTTCTGAACTTCTGAAACTTGTCACCTGAGGAATTTTTTCAAACTTCCTACTAATTTTTAGACAAATTGATTTATTGCTTAATGAACCCACCAATTGTTCACATATTACTTTTTTCCTCTCTAAAAAATTTTCAGTGTGTCCTTTTATTTATGTCAAAATAGTAGAGTTATACTTGAAATTAGACCCTCAGAGAAGTCAATCAGGTTTTAAAATGTCAAAGAAGAAAGGAAAATGCCCAAGAGCCCCCCCCCCACATCACAAGCAGGGAGGAAAACAGAACTATTCCAGGAGTGAACTTTTTCACACCCATCATTGCAACAACTTTAGTCTTTCCTAGAACCAGTTGGGACATGGATGGATATACACAGAAACCATCTCATCACAGGACCTCAGTCTCTGCTTCCCAATCCCCAAACCCAAAAAGCTCTGAAAATTGAAAAATTGAAAGATTTATTTGTAAGTGAGTTACAAACCTTGCCCTCGACTGATGGGAGTCTATTTTTAGTCATTATGAGACTCAGCATGAATATTTATAAGTTTGACGGCAGAAATATTAATGTACTTGATGATAGGGTGCTCCCCCAGACTCCAGTGGGGGTGTTAATAATATATATATGTTGAATTCTGAATTCTGCAATACATCAAGGTTTTGGATGAAAGATTACAGACTTACATGGTACAAGATCCCAAGGGTAGGTGTTGCCTTCATTTTAAAGACAATAAGATAGATTTAGAAATGTTAAGTAACTTGCTCGAAGCCATACAATAAGCAGCAAAATATTCTACACTTTGAAAGGACAAATACGTCAATTGCGACTTCCAACGGCCCAGCCTTCATGCGGCTTAGTCAGGGAGCTGATTTTACCTTAAGGTGGGGCTGGTACTTCTTAATAGACTGAAAATTACAAAAAGAGGTTTTGCCACTGGCAAAGTTATGCTGTTAAGATTTCAAACCAGCTCCCAGAGAGGCCTTCCCATCTCCACTTTTAAGGAAACTGTGCCCTCTGACTTTAAGGAGATACATTTCTTTTCATCCCTTAAAAGCAGAGGAATTTGATAAAGAAGTTGCCTGGCAAAGGAAAAAAAAAAAAAACTCACTAGACCGAAATCAAAACAAATCATTTTTTGCATATTAATCAGGTGCCTGATTGAAACTGTGCTAGCTGCTTCAAGAGAGGAATATTAAAAGTAAGGCGCTGCTAATTTAAGCACAACTAATTTTAAAAGACGTACCTAGAAACAGCCACATGGGAAAATCACTTAAGCTACATCAACCATCCGCTTCGCTTGATGGGATATGCCTTGGTTGGGAGCGCCAGTGTCATGATATTTACTTCGTCCCTGTAGGTAGACAGGGAAATCTGTCACTCCTGTAATCTGCAGGGCTCTGGTTTTAATGGATCCATCCCAATTTATTCCTGCCTCCCATGTGAGCAAGAGGAACCCAGAGGGAAGACCCTGACCTGCGGTCAAAATGACTGTCCAAGGAGCTGCCACAAAGCTTGAGCCCCACCATCCCCATGGAGCTGGCAGGCCACCCCTTCTTCCAAGAAGACAGTCCCATAGAAACTGCTGCTGGGCTCATTGGTAAACCTCACCTGTAGCAGACACTATTAAGACTGTTCCCAGATCTCCTCAGATCTCTTTTATGGGTACTGTGCACCCCTCCCGAAGTTTGTGCCCACAACTCTCTTGGGAGGATTGTGCAGGGGCTGCTGGCACAGGCTTGCCTGCAGGCATTGGGAGTGTGTCCCCGGAGGCTACCTTTAGCCAGTGCCCAATTGGTAAAAGAATATGGAAGCTCAGCTCCTTTCCTTCTAGTCTAAGTATCATTTGTGCTCCAGAGCTCCTCTGTAGAATGAGAGCAAGGCTGTGACTCTGCCTGAAATCACCCCTTTCTGAGCATCTTCCCCTTCTTTGAACTGCTTCTCCTACTCCTTTACTGATGTCTTATCCTTTAAATAAAATTACTGCTTCTGGTTACCCCACCTGAGAGCATTGTACCCAAGGCTCTGAGATCTCAGTATAGAAGGTAGGTGCTATACTTTGAGGCGAACAATAAATTTCAGTTAACTTCTCTACATTTCTGGAAGGGATCTATTTACTTAAAGATCAGCTATTCCACTGGCACATACATCATTTACCACCTGAACCTGCAAGGGGACAAGGCCAAAGAGAATAAGCTAGAACCAGAGTGGAGAACAGGACCCAGTCAGGTGCTCCTCTTTCCTCTCTCCAGAGCTGTGGATAACAGACAAGCATACCTGTGGCAGAAGCTATGGGCTACCCCAAAGTCTGTTCTCCCTTCCAGGAAGCCCCCAGTTATAAACTGGATACATGTCTACCCAGCCAGCCTCCATTCCAGCTAGATGTGGCCACACAGCTAAGTTCTCGCCACTGGGGTGTGAACGGAAGTGCTGTGCACAGCTTCCAAAGCATGCCTCCCTTTCTCCATTGCCCTGTGCAGATAGCTGGAAAGCCATCATTGCCCATGTGGATGAAGGTCACATCTGAAGAATGGAGGAAAAACAATAAAGAAGGATCTGGGTCCTCAACATCATGGAGTTGCCTAGACTGTTTTATAAAGAGAAAGAATTGTCTGTCAATGTCAGCCAAGTTAGTCTGAGTCCTTGTTAGGGCAGCCAAACCTATATTCTAATTAATACAATTATTTAGAGCAGGGGTCCCCAACTCCCAGGCCAAGGACCACCAGTCCGTGGCCTGTTGGGAACCAAGCTGCACAGCAGGAGGTGAAAGGCAGGCAAGTGACCAAAGCCTCATCTGTATTGAAAACCGCTCCCCATTGCTCCCATTACTGCCTGAGCTCCGCCCCTTGTCAGATCAGAGGCCGCATTAGATCCTCATAGAAGTGCAAAACCTATTATTAACTGCACATGCAAGGGATCTAGGTTGTATGCTCCTTATGATAATCTAATGCCTAATGATCTGTCATTGTCTCCCATCACCTGGTCTAGTTGGGACCATCTAGTTACAGGAAAACAAGCTCAGGGCTCCCACTGATTCTACATTATGGTGAGTTGTATAATTATTTATATATTACAATGTAATAATAATAGAAATAAAGCACACAATAAATGTAATGCACTTGAATCATCCTGAAACCAGCCCCCTCCGTGCTTCTGCCAGGTCTGTGAAAAAATTGTCTTCCACAAAAGGTTGGCGACCACTGCCTTAGAATGCAGTGGATTATGAATTTTCTTTTTTTTTTTTTCTTTTTTTTGAGATAGAGTCTCGCTCTGTTGCCCAGGATGGAGTGCAGTGGCGTGATCTCGGCTCACTGCAAGCTCCGCCTCCCGGGTTCATGCCATTCTCCTGCCTCAGCCTCCCGAGTAGCTGGGACTATAGGCGCCTGCCACCATGCCCAGCTAACTTATTTTTTTTTGTATTTTTAGTAGAGATGGGGTTTCACCGTGTTAACCAGGATGGTCTCGATCTCCTGACCTCGTGATCCACCTGCCTCAGCCTCCCAAAGTGCTGGGATTATAGGCATGAGCCACCGCGCCGAGCTGGGATTATGAATATTCTAATTGAGTCATCGATAAAGAGAAAGGAGGCTGTCTTAGGTTGTATTTCCCATAAAAGCTCCTGAGGTGATCATCCATGTCAAAGTGATTTATGATTAGAAAATGTTCCCAGGAAAACCTAGGGATAGATAAGGGAAGTAAGAAGAGGAGGCAGCCAAGCAAGAATTCAGTACCAGAGAAGGTCCATGGAGGGTGACTGTGGTTCAGTCTCTCAGGGAGTTCTGGGGATGGCATCAGCAGGACCTAACTGTGTTGCAATCACAGGCAAGGGAGCTGGAGCATTTATAGCCCTGACACCTGCCAGTCCTCAGTCAAGCAATACTCCTATAAAAACATAAATATCTGAGTACTTCTGCATATCCATGCATACAAGCAGAGCAGGGTCCAGCAGTCTGAGCAGCCCTCCAGCAAAGAGGCACAGGTGCTGGCTGTTGGGAGTGAAAGCCCACTGGGAACCTACATGTACAAAAATGGTAAATGGATGGAGTGCTGACAGTATCTGCTAACAGAGGCCGTTTAAATTTTTGCCTGGAGGTCTCAAGTGATTACTCGTGGCATGCATTCCTGCAGCCCTTTCCATAAGAAACAACCTTGCCTGTCACCTTCACCTGGTCATTTCTATTGGCTATATCTAATGTTTTCAAATGTCTAAATGCATTCTTTGGGCAACCATAATAAAACACAAGGTTATGTTTCAGAGGTCTCTGCAAGTCCTGAAAGAAAGAAAAACAAGTCTTATAGGAGTTCATGATAAGGTCCTTTACTCCACACTCACGACTCAAAAATTCCAGCAGGAGAAATCATCTACCTTATTCCTGAATACGGAATGACACTGTTACCAAATTTATTCCATACCTACTTAGAAACAAGCACAGGCACTTTGTCATTCTTTCTAAGTAGAAAAAGGCTCTTGACAATATGACCTAAGGTGAACACATGCAATTCAAAACAAACTGGGCTGAAGATTGATTGCTACACACACATACTCTTCTTAAAAAGCGTACATAACATTTGCACATATAAAATTGGCAAGAAAAAAAAAGCAATCAACCACAAATCCCAGTGACAGTGAGTTAGGATATTGGAGCCTAGATACTCTTAGGTGCTGCTGATGGGAATGTAAATTACTACAATCCTTCTGAAAGTCAATATGGGAATATGTTTCAAAAGACTTAATATATGCATATACTTTGACCTCCCCCAACAAAGTCCATGCTCAGGAAATTTGGGGGATGTAAAGTTCAATTAATTTTAATACATATATTCCTGTAACCACAAACACAATAAGGATACACCAAAAAACTCTTATACTATTTTATACTCATCCTCTCCCCACCCCCATAATCCCTGGCAACCACTGATTTGTTCTTCAATCTCTATAGTTTTGTCTTCTTGAGAATATCATATCAGTGAAATCACGGAGTTTGCAAACTGCTTTCACGCAGCATAATGTGTATGAAGTTTATCTAAGTTATTGCATTTATCAATAATTTGTTTCTTTTTATTGCTGAATGGTATAATATAGACATACTACAGTTGGTTTATCCATTTACTAATTGAATGACCTTTGGGAGAATGACCTTTGGGAGTGTTTCCGATTTGGGGCAATTATGAACAGATCTACTATAAGCATTCACATACACGTTATGTGTGAACATAAGTATTCATTTCTCTGGGATAGACACCCAGAAGTGGGATTGCTGACTCATATAGTAAGTATATGTTCAACTTTATAAGAAACTATTATTTTTTTAATTTTTAAAAAGGTTTATTTCTAGTGAAACATACAATAATTTTTAAAGGTTCAAACAATACAGATAAGGCTAAAGACAAATTCCAGTCCCATAGATAACTATTATCAGTCTGGGATGCATATTTTCAAAAATATAGAAATATGGTTTGTGAACTTGTTTTTATGTTTTAAGTTGTTTTTAAGTATATGATATATACTTTTCCGCATCTTTTTTTATTCAACAATGTCTGGATTTTTTTTTTTATACTTTAAGTTCTGGGGTACATGTGCAGAACATGCAGGTTTGTTACATAGGTATACACGAGCCATGGTGGTTTGCTGCATCCATCAACCCGTAATCGACATTAGGTATTTCTCCTAATGCTATCCCTCCCCACCCCCCACCGCCCCAACAGAACCCAGTGTGTGATGTTCCCCTCCCTGTGTCCATGTGTTCTCATTGATCCACTCCCACTTATGAGTGAGAACTTACAGTGTTTGGTTTTCTGTTCTTGTATTAGTTTGCTGAGAATGATGGTTTCTAGCATCATCCATGTCCCTGCAAAGGACATGAACTCATCCTTTTTTATGGCTGCATAGTATTCTATGGTGCATATGTGCCACATTTTCTTTATCCAGTCTATAATTGATGGGCATTTTGGTTGGTTCCAAGTCTTTGCTGTTGTGAACAGTGCCACAATAAACATACATGTGCATGTGTCTTTATAGTAGATTTATAATCCTTTGGGTATAGACCCAGTAATGGGATTGCTGGGTCAAATGGTATTTCTAGTTCTAGTTCTGTTCCATTGGTCTATATATCTCTTTTGGTACCAGTACTATGCTGTTTTGGTTACTGTAGCCTTGTAGTATAGTTTGAAGTCAGGTAGCATGATACCTCCAGCTTTGTTCTTTTTGCTTAGGATTGTCTTGGCTATATAGGCTCTTTCTTGGTTCCATATGAAATTTATAGTTTTTTCTAATTCTGTGAAGAAAGTCAATGGTAGCTTGATGGGGATAGCATTGAATCTATAAATTACTTTGGGTAGTATGGCCATTTTCACAATATTGATTCTTCCTATTCATGAGCATGGAATGTTTTTCCATTTGTTTGTGTCCTCATTTCCTTGAGCAGTGGTTTGTAGTTCTCCTTGAAGAGGTCCTTCACATCCCTTGTAAGTTGGATTCCTAGGTATTTTATTCTCTTTGTAGCAATTGTGAATGAGAGTTCACTCATGATTTGGCTATTATTGGTGTATAGGAATGCTTGTGATTTTTGCACATTGATTTTGTATCCTGAGACTTTGCTGAAGTTGCTTATCAGCTTAAGGATATCTGGGGCTGAGACAATGGGGTTTTCTAAATATACAATCATGTCATCTGCAAACAGGGACAATTTGACTTCCTCTTTTCCTAATTGAATACCCTTTCTTTCTTTCTCTTGCCTGATTGCCCTGGCCAGAACTTCCAATACTATGTTGAACAGGAGTGGTGAGAGAGGGCATCCTTGTCTTGTGCTGGTTTTCAAAGGGAATGCTTCCAGTTTTTGCCCATTCAGTATGATATTGGCTGTGGGTTTGTCATAAATAGCTCTTATTATTTTGAGATACATTCCATCAATGCCTAGTTTATTGAGAGCTTTTAGCAAGAAGCAGTGTTGAATTTTGTCGAATGCCTTTTCTGCATCTATTGAGATAATCATGTGGTTTTTGTCACTGGTTCTGTTTATGTGATGGATTACGTTTATTGATTTGCATATGTTGAACCAGCCTTGCATCTCAAGGATGAAGCTGACTTGATCGTGGTGGATAAGCTTTTTGATGTGCTGCTGGATTTGGTTTGCCAGTATTTTATTGAGGATCTTCACATCAATGTTCATCAGGAATATTGGCCTGAATTTTCTTTTGTTGTGTCTCTGCCAGGTTTTGGTATCAGGATGATTCTAGCCTCATAAAATGAGTTAGGGAGGTGTCTTCCTTTTTCTATTTTTGGAATAGTCTCAGAAGGATGGTACCAGCTCCACTTCATACCTCTGGTAGAATTCAGCTGCAAATCCATCTGGTCCTGGACGTTTTTTGGTTGGTAGGCTATTAATTGCTGCCTCAATTTCAGAACTTGTTATTGGTCTCTTCAGGGATTCGACTTCTTGGTTTACTCTTGGGAGGGTGTATGTATCCAGGAATTTATCCGTATCTTCTAGATTTTCTAGTTTATTTGCGTAGAGGTGTTTATAGTATTCTCCGATGGTAGTTTGTATTTCTATGGGATCTGTGGTGATATCCCCTTTATCATTTTTTTTATTGCATCTGATTCTTCTCTCTTTTCTTTTTTATTAGTCTGGCTAGTGATCTATTTTATTGGTCTTTTCAAAAAACCATCTCCTGGATTGATTTTTTGAAGAGTTTTTCGTGTCTCTATCTCTTTCAGTTCTGCTCTTAGTTATTTCTTGTCTTCTACTAGCTTTTGAATTTGTTTGCTCTTGCTTCTCTAGTTCTTTTAATTGTGATGTTAGGCTGTCGATTTTAGATCTCTCCTGCTTTCTCTTGTGGGCATTTAGTGCTATAAATTTCCCTCTACACACGGCTTTAAGCTGTGTCCCAGAGATTCTGGTACGTTGTGTCTTTGTTCTCACTGGTTTCAAAGAACATCTTTATTTTTACCTTTATTTCGTTGTTTACCCAGTAGTCATTCAGGAGCAGGTTGTTTCGTTTCCATGTAGCTGTGTGGTTTTGAGTGAGTTTCTTAATCCTGAGTTCTAACTTGATTGCACTGTGGTCTGAGAGACTGTTATGATTTCCATTCTTTTGCATTTTGAGGAGTGTTTTACTTCCAACTATGTGGTCAATTTTAAAATAAGTGCAATGTGGTGCTGAGAACAATGTATATTCTGTTGATTTGGGGTGAAGGATTCTGTAGATGTCTATTAGGTCTGCTTGGTCCAGAGCTGAGTTCAAGTCCTGGATATCCTTGTTAATTTTCTATCTTGTTGATCTAACATTAACAGTGGGGTGTTGAAGTCTCCCATTATTATTGTGTGGAAGTCTAAGTCTCTTTGTAGGTCCTAAGAACTTGCTTTATGAATCTGGGTGCTCCTGTATTGGGTGCATATATATTTAGGATAGTTAGCTCTTCTTGTTGCATTGATCCCTTTACCATTATGTAATGCTCTTCTTTGTCTCTTTTGATCTTTGTTGGTTGAAAGTCTGTTTTATCGAAGACTAGGATTGCAACCCCTGCTTTTTTTTTTTTTTTTTTTTTTTGCTTTCCATTTGCTTGGTAAACAGCCAAACTATTTTTCAAGATTTACATTCCAAACAGCAATGTACAAAAGATTCAGTTGCTCCACATCCTCTCCAGCACTTGATATCATATTGTTCATTATTGCCATTCTAAAAGGTATGCAGTGATATCTCATCATGTTTTTAATTTGCATTTCTCTAATCGTTAATGATATTGGACTTTTCTCATGTGCTTATTTGCCATATATATCGTCATTGATAAAATGTTCATGTATTTTGCCCACTTTTTTAACTAGGTTGTTTGTTTTCTTATTGTTAGAGCTTGAGAGTTCTTTATGTATTTTGGATACAAGTCCTTTGTCAGATAAGTGATTTGTAAATATTTTCTGCCAGTCTATAGCTTGTTTTTTTATTATCTTAACAGTGTTATTTGCAGGTCTTGAACTCCTGGGCTCAAGCAGTCCTCCTGCCTTGGCCTTCTCCAGTGATGGGAGATTATAGGCATGAGCCACCACACCACCCAGCCCTGGATCAAGAGTTTTAAATTTTAGTAAAGTCCAACTTATCAGTATTTTCTTTTGTGGATTGTGCTTCTGGTGTTAAGTCTAAGAACTCTTCACCTAACTTCAAGTCATGAAGCTTTTTCCTGTTTTCTCCTACACGTTTTATCGTTTAATGTTTTATATTTAGGTCTATAATTATTTTCATTAACTTTTGTATAACGTGAGGTTTAAGTGTAGATTTATTTTTTGGCCTATGGTTGTTCAATTGTGCCAACACCATTGGCTGAAAAGACCATTCTTTCTCATCGAATTGCTTTGAGACTTTATGAAAAATCGATTGAGCATATTTGTGTGGATTCATTTCTGTACTCCCTAAGCTATGTTCAATTGATGTGTCTATCTCTTTACCAATACCATACTCTCTTGGTTACTGTTGAGTCTTGAGATAAATTAGTATAATTCCTCCAACTAAATTCTTCTTTTACCAAATTGTTTTAGCTATTCCAGTTCATTTACTTTCCATAAAATCAGTTTTGTCTATATCTACCAAAAGCTCAGCTGAGATTGCAATTGGTATTGCATTAAACCTACAGATAAATTTGAGCAAAATCGACATCTTCACTATGTTGAGCCTTCCAATCCATGAACACAGTATATTTCTCCATTTATTAGGTCATCTTTGATTTCTTTCATCAATGTTTTATAGTTTTCAAAACACAGACCCTGTACATATTTTGTCAGATTTATGTGTATTTTGGGAGAAGCTATTGAAAATTATTTTTTAAAATGTTGCTTTCCAACTGTACATTGCTAGTGTATAGAAATATGAAATTTTTTTTTGGCATGTTGCCCTTGTATCCTGCAAACTTGCCTAACTTATGTATTAGTTCTAGGAATTTTGGAGATTTCCTGGGACTTTACATACAGAAAATCATGTTGTCAATGAAAGGAAATTATTATTATTATTATTATTATTATTATTAACTGTGTAGTTTTTGTTTTGTTGGAGGGGGTGTTTATTTTTTTCCTGATTGTACTAAGACTTCCAATATAGTGCTGAACAGCAGTGGATAAATTGACATCTTGCTTTGTTTCCAATATTTGGGGGAAATCATTAAATCTTTTGCCAATATGATGTTAGCTGTATTTTTTTTGTAGGTGCTGTGTATCAGATTGAGGAGATTCCCTTCAATTTAATTTGTTGAGAGTGTTTATCAGTAATGGATGCTGGAATTTGACAAAAGCTTTTCCTACATCTATTGATATGATCATATGGGGTTTTTTTAGATTGTTAATATGGTGAGCTACATGGATCAATTTCCAAATATTAAATCAGCTTGCATTCCTAGGCTAAATACCATTTGGTCACAGGGTGCTAACCTTTACACATATTGCTTTTCTATCATTGCTAATATTTTATTGGGTATTTTTTCATCTATACTCATGAACAATGTTGGTATGTATGACTGACCGTTGACCAATGGCGGGGAGGGTGGTGGGGATTAGGTGCACTGACCCCTGTGCAGTCAAGATTCACATTTAACTTTTTACTCCCCACAACCTTAAATACTAACTACCAATAGCCTACAGTTGACTAGAAATCTTAACCACATAGTCAATTAACACATACTTTATATGTTATACATATTATATACTATATTATTAAAGATAGAGAAAATAAAATGTTATTAAGAAAATCATAAGAAAAGCATACTATTAAGTGGAAGTAGATAATAGTCTTCATCCTTATCATCTTCACATTGAGGAAGAAGAGGAGAGGTGGGTCCTACTGTCTCAGAGGTGTCAGAGGCAGAAGAAAATCTGTGTATAATGGACCTGCACAGTTCAAACCCATGTCAGGGTAATGCTGGATTCATAAAATGGGCTGGGAAATATTCCTTTCCTTATTTTCTGCAAGACAGTGTTCAGAACTGGCATTTGGTGGAATTTATCCATGAAACCATCTGGGCCTGGAGATTTCTTTTTTGGAAGGATTTTAACAACAAATTCAATTTATTTTAAAAATATAGGATTATTCAGCTTTCCCATTTTAACTAAGAGGCTTGATAATTTGTGGATTTTGAGAAATTAGTCCATTTCATCTGAATTCTCCAATTTATGTGTAGTTTGTAGTATCCCCTTATTTGCCTTTTAATGTTTGTGGAATCTGTAGTGATATCTCCTCTTTTGTTCATTTCTAATGCTGGTGATTTATGTCTTCTCTCTTTGCCTTGTCAGTCCTTATAGCATTTTATTAATTTTATTCATCTTTTCAAAATACAATCCATTGGTTTCATTGATTTGTTTTTGTGTTCAATTTTATTAATTTCTGATCTGCCAGCCCTTTTGTTATTATCTCACAGGTTCCCAAGGCTCTGATCACTTTTTTCTTTTTTAGCTTACATACATTCTGTTTATCTATCTTAAAGTTCACTGACTTTCCTTCATCTATCATTGAGTCCATCCACCGAGTTTATTTTGGTTGTGGTAATTTTTAGTTCTAAAATTTATATTAAGTCTTCTTTATGTTCTCTATTTCTTAACTGAGACTTTTAGTATTTGTTTCAAAAGTGTTCACAATTGCTTATTTGATCAATTATAGCTGCTTTGAAGTCTGACAGATAATTCTGTCATCTGTGTTCTTGCTGTGATTGTACTTTCCCATGCACATTAAAATATTTGCGATTCTTCATATCCTGAATAATTTTGGATTGTATCCTGGACATTTTAAGTATTATAAGACTTTGGGTCTTGTTTAAATACTACAGGTATGTTGATATTTTTTGTTTTCACAGGCAATGGGCCTGGTTGGGTTCAGGCTGAAACTTCCAATATGAGGACTATGTTTCCAATACCAGTTCAGTTGTCAAACTTTGGCAATGCTCTTCAGATCTGTCATATTTGTGTACCACTCAGTGTGGAACCCAGGGGATAAGCTATCCATACTTTAGTTCTTCAGATCTTGAGTATGCTAACTATGATCAGATGCACACATCGTGTCTCAGGAGTAAGACTTTAAGTTCATAAACAACTATTTATCACAGCCCTATTCATAAACAGAATCACTTTTTGAGCTTCTCCTTCTCTGCAGTTGATACTTTATTTTCTTGGGTCTCCCCCTTTTAGGTCAGAAACACGAGGCTATACTTATCCTACTCTGCCTCACACTTCCATAATTAGGTTTACAGTTGGGCTAAGTAGTGGGAAGACAGATTTTAAAAAGCAACAAAGGTTAGTTCTACCCTGTTGGTATAAAAGATCTACCACTGCCTCTATACTATAGGATTTCCTAGGAGTTGGGCTTGGAGAGAATACAGAGAAGAGAAGATTAAATTCAGGAGGATTTCTGCTCTGTGTGTGTTAGAAGTTCCCTTTCCAATTCTTCAAGCCAGAAGGATTCTCCTGGAGCCCTTCTGTGCCTTGGTGCTCACTTTTGAGTTTCTGGCTGAATTGCGTTTAACTGGGAGATACTGGAGGGGGAAAAATGGTAAATTCACTGGTAGTTTGATGGTACTTTGATTTCTGTTGTTTTTCCCCAATCTGCCTGCTGCTGTGTATCTTTCAAAGTCTTCAAATAGCTATGCCACATATTCTGCCCAGGTTTTAAAGTCATATTCAGTGGGATCAATGGAAAAAGTGCTTTCTTCATTTTACTCAGAAACTAAAAGCCAGATTTAAGAATTTATCCCAGGGCAATAATCAAAGATGTTGGCTGGGAATGCACATTCAAGGGTTTTTATCACAGCATTAAGGTAGCTATAGAACCTGTGTTACTGTTTGCAAGCAACAAAATCTGGTTGTTTTAACTTAAGTCTGGCTGATATAAGTTTTTAAAGGGATATTGAGTACCTTGAAGAATGCCAAGGAGAGTGAGAATCTAGCGTAAAAGATTATTTGGCCTGGAACAGTGCCCAAATTCATGCAACAGATACGACTTAGTGACTACCTTATAGCACCACTGTCCAGCTTTGGACATTATAAATTGTGCTCTGATCACAACTTATCATACTGTTGCCATTTCTGCCTCCAGAAAATTGGTCTTTCTGCCTGTGGCATTCAAGAATCACCACCAAGGACCAACTGTCTACCAAGGACAATTCTGTTCTATTTCCACTTGTTTGCATCTCTGACACATTTATAGTATCTCTTCTCTATAACACTTCCACAAGTCCACTGAAGACTTTGTGTTTTTGAATTTCTTCTTACTAACACAGATATTAACTCTAAGCACTAAATTATGTAGCAAAGGGTACAAAGGCAGTAGAATTTTAGAGGAGCAGAATACTATGGAGAACATGAGCTGTAGAAGAGAAGGCTTTTGAAGAGTCAGGGCAGAGCTGGTGCGTGAATTGTCATCTCAGGAGAAGGGTTGTATTACTCAGCTATTGCTGCACAACTGAGGTGTAACAAACCACCCCTGAACAATAGTTCTCATTCATGGATTTGGAGCCAACTGAGGCAGACTTGCTTCTGATTTTAATTTTGCCCTCTCCACAGCGTCTATGAGTTCCTGTGGCTTATATTCTCTTATCTCTCGCAGCTTTCAACTAGCAGCATTAAATTGTCCTAAATTTGCATTGCATCAACCTGGCTTTACCAATTCCCACAAGAAACTACTCATGTCAAGTATTCTGTGACTTAGCTACATCTCACCAAGGATTTGTGAGACCATGTCAAAGGGTCACATCTTGGAACAGGTGGCCTTTAGGCCATCTTGCTGGCTATTTTCTCATTCTCTCTCCCTCTTCCATTGACCTCTACTTTCCTCTTCTCCTAAACTCAAATCAACCTGAGATTCCTTCTCTTTTTTTCACAGACAGTCCTGTTCTCACCAAGGCCATTTGGGGTTTCATCTGCGTCCTAATGGCTTAACAAAGTACTTCTTTCAAATACACCCAGTGCTCTCCCCAAGAGAATATTTGGTAAATAATATACTGTCTCAAAGAAAGTTATGTTTCTTTATTCTTATCCCTCCAGTCAGTTATCCATATCCAAGTCATTCAAGAATAACTAGACATGTGACAAGCAAATGGTCTGTGGAAGACTTAACCTACTTAAAAGGGGGAGAAGTGAGATGTGGCTACCTGTGTATTATCCCTTGAAGAATCTTATAAAAGTACAGCCCCAGTAGCCAGGATGCTCTGAGGAGAACCCCATTGGGGAGAACAATGGCTAAAAATAGTACTTGACCTTGGGTATCTAAAGGAAAAATGATGAAAAATGTTGACCAAAGAGTTTAAAGTGTCTTTGAAGAAAAAAGAAAAATAAAAGCACACCCACTTTCTAAAACTGCACGGAAGTCACCTCCTGCACTTTCTGGAAGGGAAAAGGCATTCAGCCAAGGTGTGGGCTTTCAGGTATGACCTTCAAAACAGGCAAGGGGCAGACACTCTATATACCAAGCGCATGGTGGAGGCGAAAGGGTGGCAAAGGAGAATGTTAGATGCCCAAAAACATTGGAGAGATCACAAAAGTAAATGGCCAGATCAGGAAGCAGAGCTATCATCATGGGCTCAAAACCAGCCAGGGCTGCTTTCACTGTCAGCAAAAGGACAGGTGTCAGATAGGCTGTAGCTTCTGGGATGGCTGGCATTAATGAGAACTGAATGTTTCCAAGAAGGAATGTGGGGTGAAGAATTCAATTCTAACATCTTACTACAGACAGGTTCATAATGCCAGCAATCTAGCTACCTTACAATAGAGGTTCTCCTCCCGTGAGAAGAAATGGAAGGCCCTTAGGGGGGCTCCTTATTCTCATGGCCTCCACATGCTGGCTGGTTCTCATCTTTCCCTTGTGTTCCTCCCCTTTCTCTTAAATAGTTAAGGACTAACCACATACTAGGAACCATAAAGGCTCAGAAATGAATGAGACTGTTGCTATCCAGGCGGTTCATGACCCAGTAAAGGAAGCAGGCTAATAAAACATGTATCAATGGAAACCCATAATTGTCCCCTTAGAAATGAGGAGAATAACTGGTTCACACTTAGTGGAGGCTTCATGTAAGAAGGGGCTTTGAACAAAGCCTTGAAGAATATGCTGCATTTATACAGTAGAGCCATCCTGGGAAGAAGGGCCTTCAGTGGGTAAAGGCAAGAGTATCTGTCCTGTGCTGGACATCAATGCTTTCCATGGGGTATCTAAGTTTGTTTCAACAATTTATTGAATGATACTAGATGCTAGACTCTAGGGACTCAACTCTGAACAGAAGGGTCACTTTCCTCCTGGAAGTTGGAGTCTAACGGTGTGGTAGAAAGAATGATGGCTTCTCAATATGTCCATGTCCTAATCCACAGAACCTATGACTGTGTTCTGTTACATGGCAAAGGGGAATTAGGCTTGTTTTTCAGCTAACCTTAAAATAGGGAGGTTATCCTAGACCAATATAATCACAAGAGCCCCTAAATGTGAAAAAGGGAGGTAGAGTCCTCTTGACACAATATGAGAAGACTTGATAGGCCATTGCTGACTTTGAAAATGGAAGGTGGCCATGAGCCAAGGATGGGTACAGCCTCTAGAAGATGGAAAAGGCAAAAAAAGATTTCTCCACTAGAATCTTGAGAAAGGAACACAACCGTGCTGACATCTTAATTTTAGCTTAGTGACACCCATTTCAGATTTCCGACCTCTACAACTATAAGATAATAAATCTATGTTGTTTTAAGCCACTAAGTTTGTGGGAACTGAATGTTGCTGCTACTGTTGTGACCTGTTGAGGAGAGGCAGAGGGAACTATAGAAGAGGTGTTGCAGTAGAAGATAGGAGACCAGAGTGCTCATCCACCTCTATGCATAATTCATGGATTTACTCATTCATTCAGCTGAAACCATGGGCTGGGAAGAATGTCAGATGCTGGAGTAAAATAGAACAAGACATGGACATTTCTGGCTCTTGAGCCGCTTACAATCTAGTTGGAAAGCAGACAGGAAGTCAATAAAAAGAAATAACCCAAAAAGTTATAAGCACAACAAATAAAATTATTGTGGTTCCATGAGGAATAGAATGGTCAGGGAAGGGATCTCTGAGATGACATTTAAAGTGAAATCTTTAAAAAGGGGCTAGAGAAAGAAGGGCACTGGAAAGAGCTTATTGGCATGGTCCAGGATTTAACAAATGAATTGTGTCACAGGAGAATGGTAAGGGGAAGGCATAAGGGAAGGGAGAGATCACAAAGGTCTTGTAAGCCACAGTGAGAAATTACTTGAGAGCAATGGAAAAACAATGAAGCACTATAAATAGAAGAGTGACATGATCCTATCTATAGTTCATATTATTTTTTAACTTTTTATTTTGAAATACAGTCCCAGAAAGTTAAAAAATGGGAAGTCCTGTGTACCCTTTACCCAGTTTCCCCTAATGGAAACATCTGGCATATCTATAGTACAATATCACAACCAGGAAATTGACACTGGTACAGTCTGCAGGACTTATTCAGATTTCACTAGGTACAATTTCACTAGGTACAAATGTACTTATTTGCTTGTATGTATATGATGTGTATATACTTCTATTCAATTTTATCACATTAAATTCATGTAACCACTGCCACAATCAAGATACAGAACTGTTGCATCACCAAAGGGCTCTTCTGTACTACCCCTTTATAGCCACATGCATCCCTTTCCCACCTGACTCTTGGCAACCTATAACCTATTTTCCATTATTATGATGTTATTATTTTAAGACTGTTATATAAATGGAACCATTTAGAATACAACTTTTTGAGACTGGTTTCTTCCACTCAGCATAATGCCCCTGAGATCCATCCAAGTTGTTGAAGGCATCAAAAGTATATTTCTTTTTATTGCTGAATAGTATTCCATGATAAAAATGTACTTCAATTTTATTAATCATTCACCTATTGGAGGACACTTGGGTCATTCCTAGTTTTTGGCTATCACAAATAAAGTTGCGATGAACACTCATGTACAAGTTTTTATGTGAACTTAAGTTTTCTTCTGGGATAAATGCCTAAGGGTGTAACTGCTGGGCCATAAGGTGATTGCAGTTTCTGAGTCCTCTATTCTTTCCATTGATCTGTGTGTCTATCCCTCTGCAATATAGACCACACTGTCTTGTTGACTGTAGCTATGAAAGAAGTCTTGAAGTCAGGTAGACTAATCCCTCCCACTTTATTCTTCTTTGTCATAATTGTTTTAGCTATTCTAGCTTTTGTTTTTCCTTATAAATTTTTAGAATAAACTTGCATATGACTACAAAAAAGAAAGAACATCTCTCCTGATTAAGGATACATCTATTGAGTACCTCTCTTGCCAAGCTCTTTGACCATTACAATAAATCCCCTCAAATCAATGCAGTCTTCATCAGTCCTAAAGCAAGACACTTTGCTGATCAGAAAGAACCAGTCCAGTTCTCTCAGTACTCTGCAGATCCAGCTATGCCTGACTCCAAATCACTGCTCAGAGGCTGGCAGAAGATTTCCAACTCCAGAAGCCTGTGTAGTTCCCCATCAGCTGCTGCAGTCTGCCCTGGATCACCCCTTTAGAAGCAAGTGAGGCTCCTGGAAACTGCAGCATAATCCTTGTGAGCCAGAGAACTATAGTGCTGGGATTTGCAATGGTCCCCACTGGAAGGGACCCAAGTCCTCAGATGACTGGGACCTTGCTGTCAAACCCTACCTGGGGCTGTTAGGCCCACAACTCTGAGGATGGTCTTACCAAGTTGCCCTTGCCCCTCCCAATGTTTCACACATTTGTACCTCTGAGCACAACACCCATATTGAGTGTATCAGTCAAGATGGGCTAGGTTTTTCTGTGATATCAAACAGTCTTTTCAACATCTCAGTAGCTTAAAAATAAAAGCTTGTTTCTTGCTTATGCTGTATATACACTGTGGGTCAGCAGAGGGTTCTAACTTAGCATAGTCATTCAGGGGCCTGGGATGATTCAAGCTCCATCTCAAGAGAGATGTTTCCATATCAAAGCAGGAAAGAGAAATGGAGGCAAATCATACCCCAGCTCTAAGGCATCACCTAGAAGAAGTTCCTTCTGCCCACACTTTCTTGGTCAAATGGTTGTTATATCAGTATGAATTAACCATTAACCTTTTCTGAAAGTTGACCTTTCTGATTAAACATCTTACCCTGAGCTCTCCCAAAGCAGAGCTTGAGACAGTCTCACATTCAATGAGCCTGTGATCCTAGGAAGCAGGAGTGAGGGAGAGGGAAATGAAACTGGAAACAAGGAAAAGCCAATATTATTGAGTGGAACACTACTATTTGCAACTGAAGTTCAATTCCACAGCACCTCTGAGGAATTGTAAAGTGCATCTCAGTTCACCCCCAAGGAGACAAAATGGCAGGAATTCATCTATAACTCCCATCCCCATTGACTAACATGACCATGTGGGCATTAACGCTTTCACTTCCTGGTTGTGCATGCATGAATTCCAAGTATATTCCCACAGTTGCCCCACATCTCGGCATCAGAGAAGCCCTAAGCAAAGAAACAAGAGATACACTGCATGGGACCATGACAAGGCAGTGTTAGGTTGCCCTGGTGCAAAGCTATTGAAGCCTGCCCATGACTGGTTACTGCAACAGTGGTAAAATAAGAGGCGGGACCTAGTGGGTTTGAAGTGTTCACAAGAACAGCCCCTGCAGTCAGATCATGTCATTCTTCTGCTTAAAACCTTTCAATAGTTTCTCATTTACTCAGCACAAAGGATAATGGCTTTACAACGGCCCTTATAAGGCCTACATGATCTGACATCTTTACTGCTTTGGTCTCATATCTTACTACTCTCCTCATTTTCTTTGCTCTAGCCTCGCTGACATCCTCATAGTCACCAAGCACTCTCAGACCCCAGTTCCTTTGCACTGGCTGTTCCCTCTACCTAGAAGGCTTTCCCCCAGATAGCTACATGGCTCACTCCCTCTCCTTCTCACTCTAATTTAGATTAGATCCAATCCATCTCTCCTGGAACTCTCAATCTCCTCATCCTGCCCTAATTTTGTTTTCTTTTTTTCCATACTTCCTATCATCTTTTAATGTAAAAAAATGTGATGAATAGGTAAATCTATTAACATTTATTATCTCTAGATAGAATGGTCAACTCTTCCTTGGAGATTCCCAAAAGCTTAGACATGTGGCAGCACATGGTGCTCCCATGTTTCTTGAATAAATGAATTTATTTGAAATTTTAAAAATAATGCAAATCACCTCCAAATTTTAAGCATCTGGTAGGCTGTCAATGACATTTGTCATTAACACAGAAAAACTTCAGTATTGGTTTATGAAAAAGAAAATTGTCCTGAATTATGCAAAGCTTAAATTATGCAAGATTGTCATAAATTATATCCTTCATGTAAATATAAAATTTTAGTCATGTAATAAACGTGCAATCATTAAGACAAAGTTTTAAAAACATATTTAATGGTATATGGAAAATGAACTTATGTTACAGTCTTGAGTTCAAATCATAGGATATAAAACTATATAGTATGATGAGTACATTTTTGAAAGGGGAAAAATTAATTAGAAACACACAAAGCTAACATATAACCAAAATAGTTTTTGTTTTGGTTTTGGTTTTTTGAGACAGAGTCTTGCTCTGTCTCCCAGGCTGGAATGTAGTGGCACGATCTTGGCTCACTGCAAGCTCCACCTCCCAGGTTCACGCCATTCTCCTGCCTCAGCCTGCTGAGTAGCTGGGACTACAGGCACCTGCCACCACACCCGGCTAATTTTTTGTATCTTTAGTAGAGACGGGGTTTCACCGTGTTAGCCAGGATGGTCTCGATCTCCTAACTTTGTGATCCGCCCACCATGGCCTCCCAAAGTGCTGGGACTACAGGCATGAGCCACCGCGCCCGGCCAATAGTTGTCTTAATGCTAGGGTTACAAGTAATTGTTTTTGCATCCTTTGCTTCTTTCCCATTAGTGTGTAAAGTTTGTGCAATCAGAAAACATGAGCCACCAATACATGGAGAGTAATTGGAACAGTGTTTTCTAACTGAAGGCACTTTTAGGAGTATCAGAGACAACACCACAAAACTACCTGAAAGGTTCCAAGGCCCTCCTGGCAATTAGCTGTGCAATAAGAGAGGAACAGGCTGCCATAGGAATGCACAGATTTGGTCTGGGAGAATTTCTCAGCTGAATTGAACCCTATGCATTTTAAAGTTTTAAGGTTGTCCCCAAAGCCCTTGTGAAATGCCAGGGATTCACCCTCATTCCCTTCCCCAGCTCCTGGGAAGAAAACCTAAAGAAAACTACGAGTAACATAAAACCAACCCAACTGGCCTCAACTACGAAAAATTTATCTCACATAAAAGAAATCCAAAACAATTAGGGCAGCTCCTGGATAGGCTCAGAGATGACAGGTCATGGTCTGCTTTTTCAATCACCTCCAACTCATTCAATCCAACTCTAATACTCTCACTGCAGTTGCTATGTTCATTCAGGCATCACATGCAAATGGCCAGAGGCAGAAGGGGATCTGCCTCTTTTTTGCAATTTAAAAAATGAAGATGCCTGTCAAGAAAGACCCCAGCTGCCTATTCCTCACACTCGCTATATTATATCATCTACCCTTGTCTAAGCCAATTACAGGACTACCAAGGGAATAGGAGTTTCCTCATTACAGCAATCAAACCCACCCCTTGGGACAAGGTGGGTCAGCCTCCACTGAAACTCAGGATGTACGAGCACTATAAGGTTTTGGGTACACAGGAAGAATGGGAGGTGACAGGAATGGATGTTAGTCTAGCTGCACCAGCATGTGGTATAGGTACTGGGTTTTCCCCACTGGCCAACATGCTTCCTGAATCCCAACTGAGGAAGCAACACGCAGATTCTTCTTGGATCAGCCTTGCCTCAAACACAAGAGGCCTTCCCAGAAATCCATATCAATTCCTTCAAAACATACTTTGAAACAAGATTTACAATATGGAAGACTTGTATCTGTTTTCCATAATGTCTTATTAACCCTCCTTTCCTACTTTGGACAGTTCTTTTTAGTTAACTGAGCTAAGCTGTAGATTGTCAAGTTTGTTATTTGCTCAAAGTTAAACCACAGCAACATCTCCCAGGAAATCAAAACCTACATCTTCGCCTTAATGAGCGGAAGTGCTCATAGTCAGGAATCGACTATGGTGAGGCAGCACAGGTATGGAATGAAAAAAATCATGCGAGGGGTGTGTGTGTGTGTAAGACCTGGGTTCAAATCCTGTCTTCGTTAATTATTGAGTGATTTTAGGCAATATATTTAACTGCTCAGAAACTATTTTCTCATCATAAAATGGAAATAGTACCACTCACCCCAGGGGTTACGGTTCTGATTAAATGACGACCAATCTTTTTTCTCTCTCCATTTCCTTAGAGAAGGCTCCACTGTGGATAATCAGACCATGTAAGT
The DNA here is from genome assembly GCF_028858775.2 of Pan troglodytes. NCBI lineage: Eukaryota > Metazoa > Chordata > Mammalia > Primates > Hominidae > Pan > Pan troglodytes. The sequence continues at coordinate 48,160,680 of NC_086015.1, forward strand.
GTCAGCCAATACACGGACTGATCTTTTCCTTTGTAGTTTTCAATATTGGGCTTAAATTCTCTTTGGAATGAACCAGAATAACACAAATCAAGTTGATTGGCTTTCAGTAATTACACAGTAGAGTGTGTGGCTTCATTGTACATGTGGCTGGGGTCAGAAGACAATCTGTAATTCAGACAAGCAATGAAGTACTTGCTTGACATATTGGTTATCCTCTGTACAAGAAGTGATGACTTTCTTCAGTATATCTAGAAGCATTTATGAAATGCAAAATGGCATGAGCAGTGACATTGAAAACTGTCAAGACTGAACATTGTTGGCCAGGAGCGGTGGCTCACGCCTGTAATCCCAGCACTTTGGGAGGCCGAGGCCAGGAGATCAAGGTCAGGAGATTGAGACCATCCTGGCTAACACGGTGAAACCCCGTCTCTACTAAAAATACAAAAACAAAATTAGCCGGGCTTGGTGGCAGGCACCTGTAGTCCCAGCTACTCAGGAGGCTGAGGCGGAAGAACGGCGTGAACCCAGGAGGTGGAGCTTGCAGTGAGCCAAGATCGCACCACTGCACTCCAGCCTGGGCAACAGAATGAGACTCTGTCACAAAAAAAAAAAAAAAAAAAAAAAGACTGAACATTGTCAATATAGTAGATAATTTATGTTATTGTACTTAAATCACTGCCTACTAAAGTGTGCTGCAAACAAAATTATCTAAAATGTGTAGGAAGAGAATGTTTCCATCAACATTCCGAGGATATTAGTTTCCAGCCAACTTGTCTATCTATATTGAAGTCTCAAATAGGAGTTTCTGAAAGTCTGTATTTTAGAATCTTTCCTTCAACACCCCCTCCTCCAAAATAAAAAGCATTTTGTTTTCAGGAGCTTTTCAAATAGGTTTGTGTGCTTACTTTTTAATTTTTTTTTTTTTTTACAGTTCTCATTTGATATCAACTATCCCAGCCTGCCTGCGGGGGTCTAATGATTTCATCATGAGTAGTAGTGAGGGTTTCATCCGCTCTCCATCCACACAAACCTTGAGTTGTCTCACAGAAAGCAGGCAGAATTCCCTAAGTTCACCTCCTTTGCCTTACGTGGCAGCAGCTGTCTGAGAGCCAATCATCCTGCTGCTCCATTGGCTTCACCACGTGGGTCTTGGTGCAGTTACAGCTGAAGACAAACCAGGTTGATTCCATAGGAAGGAACACATAGAACAGCTCTGAAATGACCCACGGCTGAGAATTTGAGGATGAATGAATGATGGCTCCCAACTTCTTAGAATAACAAACACTTTTCTTTTTTTCAAAAGGCAGTTTCAAGATACCCTTAAGCTCTACAATTCACCTATTGAAATGCTGGTGCCACACTCCAATCATTTAATACGTTATGACTGCAGAGAATTTTTACCCTCCCGACGGGTAAATGTGAATATCCTTTCTCATGCTTGCAGAAGGGGACCAAATGCTCTCCTTCCTGGCAGGGCACACAGAGATGGGCATGAAAGCTTTTGGGCTTCTAGCTCATGAACCCTGAGGCACATGCTGCTCACATCACTCTCCCCAATTTATTTCCATTTCCTGCGTCGATTTCTTTTCACTCATCACATAGCTATCTATCTTTGACAATGAGTACATGATCTTTCATTATGTTTAATGGCCACTGAAATGGCAAAACTGAAGGCAGTCAGAAAGGATTAGAACTGATGAGAAACCCTTAAATGGCAGAAAAGCTGCCCAAATTCAAGGGCAGAGCCTCTCCATGGTCATGTTAGTCTTATGTCCAGTCTTGCCACATGTCTGTCTCTGTGTTCACAAGGAGGAATGGACAGCTGCGAGTACCCAGTGTTCCAACATCTGCTTTAGAGACCACAGTCTAAAAGAAGAGGTTGAAGCTCCAATAGCTAATAATAGTAGTTATCATTTATGGAGTGTGCTCTATATACTAAATACTGTGCATAAGTTTTGCATTTATTGTATCATTGCTTTCTCCAGCAGTCTTGTGAGATATTGTTCTATTTCAGAGGTGGGAAAGCAGTAGGGTAGAGAGTTTGGGCCAACATTCAAGAGTCAGGCCATGGGCTGGGCGCAGTGGCTCATGCCTGTAATCCCAGCACTTTGGGAGGCTGAGGTGGGTGGATCACGAGGTCAGGAGATCGAGACCATCCTGGCTAACACGGTGAAACCGCGTCTCTATTAAAAAATACAAAAAAATTAGCCAGGCGTGGTGGCGGGCGCCTGTAGTCCCAGCAACTTGGGAGGCTGAGGCAGGAGAATGGCATGAACCCGGGAGGTGGAGCTTGCAGTGTGCAGAGATGGCGCCACTGCACTCCAGCCTGGGCGACTGATCAAGACTCTGTCTCAAAAAAAAAAAAAAAAGAAAAGAAAAGAAAAAAAAAGAAGAGTCGGGCCATGGACTTCTATCACAGTTTCATATAGGGCAGTGGAAGAATGCCTTGTTAGAAGCTCTCCACTCAATAAACAGGCTATGGCAGGTCTGTCAGGGCCCCACCCAGACTCCAGAGGCAGCTTTCCTAGCACATGGGCCAGACTTCTAATCACCAGCACCTGAAAATATTTGCCTGAGGGCTTTCTGTGACTGCCAGAGCCCCCTCTGTCCACATGTCCTGCAGGCTGGAAGTGCTAGGAAACCAATGCCCACCAGGAGCAGGTCTTCAAATAAGGCGGCCTGCTGGCACAATTCCCTCTTGCTTGGGAAGTCTTTTCTGTTAATGCTTTCAGTGGATCAGAGGAGGCCTACTCACATGTTGGAGGATAATCTGCTTTACTCAAAGTCCACCAACTTAAATGTTAATCTCATCCAAAAAAACACCTTCCCAGAAACATCTAGAATGTTTGACCAAACATCTGGGTACCATGACCCAGCTTAATGGACACAGCATTCTGCACTGTCCCCAGGCCCCCCAGCAGGAGATTAAGCTCTGGGTATCCACAGCTGTCACTGGCTTGATCACACCTCCTGCGCTGACTTTCTCCCCTCCTCTGTTTGGTTTTCCCAGCTCCCTGCCTGTTGCCTCCTGGGCTCACCTCCCAGATAAACTACTTGAACTTGAAGCCTTGTCTCGGAGTCTGATTTGGGGAGGAGCCTGAACTGAAACAATACTCTTTACGTTTGACCCATGGGGTTGCCCGATGAGGATGAGGATGGGCCAGATGTGAATCCTGCCTCAAGGATATGACCAAACCATCACAACCTGGGTGGCAATGTGTTAGGGTTAAGAACCAGCCCTGATAAGTGAACAGCTTTGTCACAAGATCAGCAAAGGCTTCCCCAAGGAGGTGGGATGGAGGTGGATTTTGAAGGATAAAAGATGTTCCCTGATGTAGGGGGTAGAAGAGAGGCATGGAAAGTGAAGGAGAGCATTCAACCAAACAGTGCACACAGCGACCCAGAAACACAAAAGAACTTGGTGCGGAAACGCCTAAGGGTAAGAATTCTCCCAGCTCTGTGGAGGGGACCAGGTTAGATGTGAAGGCCAGCTAGGATGCTCTCATCTCACTCAGAGAGAAACAAGGGCCTGACCTAAAGAGGGAAAGGCAAGAGAGGAAAGCCACACAAGGTTGCAGTGAATAAATGCTTTTGGAAAAACCTATAGCTGCAGTAGAAATAAAACTGTGTAGTTTTTTCAATGCTTTAGACCCAGGCTGGGAAGCCTTGATGTGCACACTTCATGGGTACACCCATGACGAACTGTCATGTGTGAGAGAGAAGGGGCCTGACTTGGAGGGACCACACCCTTGGTATATCCCAGCTCCACCCTTGGGAAGGGCAGAGCTGGAGGTTTGCCTCCCTTGGTCCAGGTTAGGTGGGGAAATGTCTCCCCTGGGAAATAACCCAGATAGAGCCTGGATGTTAGAGAAACCCAAATCCAAAGTTAGGGGCATCACCAGCCCTGTTCTCTCCAGAAGCCATCTCTAGCTGGAGACATGGCCTACTACTGGACTGACCCCTCATAGAAAGCATGCAGTGAGTGCTGGTCCCTCAGAGTGGAGAGCTGGAGATACTAACATGTTTTGTTCTCAGCAAGTGAGGCAAACTTCACCACACTCAGCATTTTGTTATGTTTGCCAGGTGCCCCCTAGGAAAGGTCCAAGACAGCAGGCACCTGTCCATCTCATTCACTGATGTACAGAGCCCTGCAATGATACCTGGCACCATGGAAGTACTTGCCTTTGATGAACAAATGAATCCCTAGAGCAGCAACCTTTAGCCCTGTGATGACAGTCCACACATCATGGAGGTACTTTTCTCCCACCCTTTACTTGAAGTTGTTTTCTAAACACTTTACTTCCTCTTCTGCAATGAGGTGGCCAGGGAGAGAGGACAGAGCAGTCCAATGCCCGCTCTAAAGTACTGTAGTTGGGTACCTGGTTTGTAATAGCCAGCTCCACTATGGAGACTTCCAGCCTAGCACAGGCAAAAGAAATATGTTGAGTGGATATTTTATCACTTTGGATACTGAGGAAACAACATCCATTACACAATAGAGGAAGAGTAGGCACTTCTGCACTCCTTGTTTTAGAGATGGGAAGACACACACCACCAGGAATAAACCAACTAATTGACTGCCTTCCCTCTAGCTGTGAATACTTTAAATAGACTTCTGTGGCACAGTGTCTGGTCTAGAATGCATTCTCAATGAGCCTGGGTTGGATGCAGCACAATAGATGGCCATTGAGCACAAAGGACTTATGTGCATGAAAGTGCATGATCTGAGATAACAGGTGGGCACAAGGTGAGCATGCTCACAAAAGAAAATGGAATCCCAAAGGGCCACGTGCCTGTACTGCACAGCGCTGCTACACAGGCTGGGGTGATAGTGCTGTGAGGGACTGACTTGGCAATGTCTCAGCATTATGATTGGGATGTGTGTGGAACTAAGTGTATCTTATCTATATCAATATTTTAGGATGGGTTTATTAGCAACTGAAGTGGTTTTTGTTTGGGGGTATTAGTGCTTAAAATGGGATAGGTCAGGAGGACTCTAAGAGGACCTTCCACTCTTGCATGAAGATGGCATTAAAAATCAGAAAGCCAACAGTCCATGTCACCAGCACCGTGCTCAATAGATAGACATCTCTCCTCTGGGGGTTCCCTGTTTTAAAATTGATAGTGCCACCTCCCAACCTTAATATGTCCCATTTGCTTGGGAGGGTTCCTTTCATACAAGTACTGATAGACTTGTCAGGGGAAAGCAAGAAAGACTTCTTCCCACTCCAGACAGGCTGGGAGACATCTGTTAGCACAGTCAGGACACTTGGTCAAATTTGGTCTGAGACTTAGGAAGCAGTGAGGCTGCCAACAGTGACACTGTCATACACATACACCTAAGCATGACTGACACTTGGCTCACTGCCCTTAAACACCTCCTTTTCTCCCCCCTCATAACTGCATTGCTTTGCTAGTCATGGTGCCATTCAGTTTGCCAGCATGTTCTCTCCTCTTTCCTCCTCCTACTGTCTGCCTCCATCTCTATTAGCTAACACCACACCCTCCAAAAAGGAATCTGATTGGCTCTGCTGATCCTTTCAACCCAGGTCACTCAGGTCTTTGACTAGTATATAGTTGGATTACACTTGGGTCAGTTTACTCAAGGTCCAGACAGCTATGGCCAGAGAGGTAAGGTCAAATGGAACAGAACACGGCACATGCCCAACTGCCCCTCGGCACGTTACTGGCAAGAGCCTTCCCCTTAACAGGAAGGAGAGGCAAACAAACCCCAAAACCCAACAGGGATGCAAATCTCTATAAATAGCAGACTCCCTAGAGAAAGAATAGATTAGCCGGGGTTCATTTTCATGATCAGGTTATAAACTATTGGCTAGAAATAATGAAAATTAATCTATTAACTTGTTGCCATCAAAAAAAGTGTTTTCATGTTTTCTATTTTTGAAGGGATGCCAACTTGATGTGAAAAATACTTGGAGCTGATACAGCCTTCAGCACTCAAGGGTGACTAAGTCACCTTTGCAAAAAATCACAGAAATTAAATCAGAGGTAGAGCCAGGACGGAGCCTTTGGACACCTGAATCTGCATTTTCAAGTATAAATCAAAATAGGCTAAATCTTGGTCGAGTAATCAAGTCAGAGAAATCTTTGTCAGCTTTGTTTCTCCACCAAAGCCCTTGTTTTTAAACATTTTGCAAGTAACTGAGAATGCCTATGTCTCAAGGAATGTGAAACAAAAGAAAAGAAGTATGCAGCAACATTTTGAAAGATAAAGAGAATTCATGCCACATCACCAGCATTGAACGTATAATTAAAATGGTAGCCTGGCGTTCTCTCTGCTCAGGTCGTCCCCACACACCCTGTGCATTGGAGATCCATTCTAATTAAACACCTCCCTGGGTTTCTCAGTCAGTGAACACTTCAAGAGACTACAGCCATCTAGCGCTCTTGCAAGGTCAGAGATGGGTCCATCACACTCACTGTTGCATCATTAGTGCACAGCACTTCCTCGTGCCCCATCAATGTTTAATGAATGAATTAGCAAAATGCCCTATGTCAGGCTCTGTGAAAGATGCATGGGAATGAACCTCACCCAACAGTAAGAGCAACTCAGAGATACTAATCCTTCTGTCACTATTGTGGTCCTGTCCATTTCTGTCTGTAGTTCTACCATTTAACTATCACCTCCATGGCTCTCATCCTACCCTCCCCAAGCAACTACCAATCTACTTTTTGTCTCTATAGATTTACCTATTCTGAACATTTCGCGTAAGTGGAATCACAGAATATGTGGTCTTTTTGTGACTAGATACTTTCACTTGGCATAACGTTTAAGGTTCATCCATGCTGTAGCATGCAGCAGTACTTAATTTCTTTAAAGTACTTTATTATATGACTAAATATTCCAGTATATATATATTTTATCCACTCATCTATCAATGGACATTTCAATTGTTTCCATCTTTTGGCTATTATGAACAACGCTGCTATGAATGTCCGTGTACAACTTTTTGTGTGGGCATGTGTTTTCATTTCTCTTGGGTAGATACCTAGGAGTGGAATTGCTGGATCAAATGGTAACTATGTTTAACATTCTATTTTTGTTGTTTTTCTTTTCTAAGCTTTTTGTTTCTTATACTAGTTCTACCACCCACACACACCTCTTTCCTGCCTGTTGAATTAGGTCTTTCCTTTCCTGTTGAATTAGATCTCCTTAGTTCCAGTTTCTTCTACAAATTAGAAAGTTCTACGTTGATTCTTTCAGTGATTTACCCTTAAGCTTTTAACCTTTAAATATTTAACCCACATATACATTCCTAATGGGGAAGATAATACATATATCTTCCCCCCAAAACAAGAATCATACCTGCTTTTATACCTTGCTAGTCCTACCACCTGCTGCTCTACCTCCATATTGAAATCAGCTAGAATTCAAATTCCAGATCATTCTTTTAAAACATTTCTTCAATTAATACTTACCTAGTCTACTCTAGAGTTTACCCATCATTGCAGCTCTCCACTTCCTCCTGAATTGTTTCCTAAATTACAGTCTCTAGTAGTCTTTTTTTAGTTAAGAGTCTGTAGGCGGTATGCTTTCAATCCACCCATTTGGAAAAGGATCTGCATTTAAACCACTTATTTGAAAGTCCCTCCTTTGACTAAAATCATGCGATATCTCCTGATTTTACTCAGAAGAAAAGTCAAACTTCGATGATGCCCCCACTACCTCGCTGGCTCCCATTCTTCTCCAGCCACATCTGCTGCTGCTCACAACTCATTGGCTTTGCTCCACCCTCCCACCCACCCCACTCTTCCTCCAACATGGGCGGGTGGCACCTTTTCACCTCACCTTACACCTTTGTTCTACCTCTTCTCTCTCCAGGATACTGTGTTCTTCCCCTAGACAATCACTTGGCTACTTCCTCACCTAATTCTTTGTTCAATGTCACTTTGAGGTCTTCCCTGACCTCACTGCTCCCCTCCATTCTAACACTCCCAGCTCCCTTACATTACTCGTGTTCTTTTTTCCGTAGTACTTATCATTCTTCAGTGTACTATGTCGTTCAATGATGGTTTGTTCTCTGATGAGTTCCCATCCTTCCCCTGACCTGTGTCACAGGGAACATCTTTCAGTCTGCCTTGCCCTCTGGCTTCTGGGAGCTTCAGCAAATGGGAGACACTTGAAGATTGAAGGGCGGGAGACAGGGAAAGGCTGAAGGCTGGGGTGCTTGCTCTCCTCTACTTCTTGTGGCACTTCCAATAGCTTCTATGTCCCCTCCCTGGCTCCATCTCCCTTCACGTATCCCCTTCCTCTGTGGTCCAGTGCCTTCCAGACTGAGCCTCGCGCCCACTCCAATGGCCTTAACTTCTTGGCTCTGGTAAACCTTCCTCTTCCTTTTGTGCTTCTGGCCCCTAGAGATAGCAGCAGTTTCCAGTTGTTGCTCACTTGGCTCTCCAGCTCCTTCAACATTTGTATTAATCCCATGTTTATAACACCTTCTTTCTGAAGATTCCAGGATGGTTTTTATTTTCTTGGCCAGACCCTGATATGCAACTGCGTCTGGAACTGGTGGATTCTCGGTCTTGCTGACTTCAAGAATGAAGCCGCGTACCCTCGCGGTGAGTGTTACAGTTCTTAAAGATGGTGTGTCCAGAGTTTCTTCCTTCAGATGTTCAGATGCGTCCAGAGTTTCTTCCTTCTGGTGGGTTCGTGGGCTCCTTGGCCTCAGGAGTGAAGCTGCAGACCTTCGCGGTGAGTGTTACAATTCATAAAGGTGGCGCATCCAGAGATGCTCGTCCCTCCCAGTGGGTTCGTGGTCTCGCTGACTTCAGTAGTGAAGCTGCAGACCTTCATGGTCAGTGTTACAATTCATAAAGGTGGCGCGTCCAGAGTTGTTCGTCCCTCCCAGTTGGTTAGTGGTCTCGCTGGCTTCAGGAGTGAAGCTGCAGACCTTCGCAGTAAGCGTTACAGCTCATAAGGGCGGGGTGGACCCAAACAGTGAGCAGCAGCAAGATTTATTGCAAAGAGCCAAAGAACAAAGCTTCCACAGCGTGGAAGGGGCACCCGAGCATATTGCCAATCCTGGCTTGGGTGGCCTGCTTTTCTTCCTTTACCTGGCCCCACCCACATCCAGCTGATTGGTCCATTTACAAACCTTTAGCTGGACACAGAGTGCTGATTAGTGTGTTTACAATCCTTTAGCTAGACAGAAAAGTTCTCCAAGTCCCTACCCCATTAGCTAGATACAAAGCACTGATTGGTGCATTTATAAACCTTTAGCTAGACACAGAGTGCTGATTGGTGCATTTACGATCCTTTAGCTAGACAGAAATGTTCTCCAAGTCCCCACACGTCCCAGAAGCCCATCCGGCTTCACCATTCACTGGCACTCGCCTCCAGACTTTGTGGCACCTAGCCTAGGCACTCCGGCAGCCCAGAGGGAGCTCGTCCCAGACAACCAAGAGGAAAAGAGGGGAAGCGAGAAAGAGATGGAGACCTGCCATCGTGGCCAATGACCCCGTGAAGAAGGAACGGCGGTCCACGCATGGGACCCAGCCTTCAATCAAGCCCAGCAGGCCTCGGCTCCCACCGGCGCCTCTGCCTCTACACCTTCCCACTAGCAGAGGGAGCAGAGGGAGCCAGCCCCAGAGAGGGGCCCCCACAGCACAGCGGCAGGCTGAAGGGCTCCTCGAGCACGGCCACAGTGGACGCAGAGGCCGAGAAGGTGCCCAGAGCGAGCGAGGGCTGCTAGCACTCTGTCACCTCTCACAACTACATAATTTATTTATTACATTTATGATTTATCTGCCCAGGTAGAAAATAAGTGGATGAAGGCAGGAATATTTGTTTCTTTTGTTTACTGATACATGGCAAGTGCCTAGAATGGTTACACAGCACATAGTAGGTACTGAATAAATATTTGTTGGATAAATAAGTTTCTGTGCTAGATGCTGAGATGTGGCCCCCAGATTGCCCTCAAGACTGAAGAACTTATTCCCCTAGCATCTAGGAGTGCTGCTGGCAAATGTATCTTCCCCAGAAATTGCCCTCAGCTAGAAAATTGCCTGTAGCACCCAATGACTGGCCCATATGGGAGTATAAAGATCCAGTCCTTCACTGCAGTGTGGGACAACTCCAAAGCGCCATCCCACCTCAGAGTTCCCCTTGTGGTCCACTGAAGCCTTTTCTAGGGTTGCATTGCAGCCCAACTTGTATCTTTGCCTAATTCTGCTTCCTTCCCTTCCCCAACGTGTACTGATCCCTAATAAAACTATCATCTGCTAATCTTCATCTCAGTGTCTGCTTTCTAGTGACATCAACCTGCAACAGTTTTATTGGGGATAAGTTTCTGGGTCTTCACCACTTTGAAGCAATAGCTGTATTGTCTTGTTTCTAATGATACTCAACAGAATATTTAGATCTGATTCTAGCCCTTTTATAGGTATGGCGAACATTTGATTGCCTCCTCCTTTTCCTTGCTAATAAGACCAGAGTATTGTCCCAGCTCTGGTGGCCAGTGTTCCATAAATTTCTCTCACCCTGGGGTGAACTGTGGATACCTTTCAGCCATTGCTTCCCATCCTTTTTCATAACAAGGCCCCACACATAATATACTTTCTATATGGCACCTTTTAAATGCTTCCATTATTCCATTCATGCTCCTATAGACTAGGAGGCTCCGTGCACCCCAAGTCCCACCCAGGCTAGGACCAAGAGGATCAAACTCTCAGAACTGCATACAATTTCAGCACTGGCCCACCCACTGAGACTCTCTGGTCTATGCAGTCACTCAGTCATGATAATTCCGTTACCCTTGTCGCAATTGCTTCCGGTGTGGAAGACAGAGTTGCCTTTTCTAGCCCTTGGTATTGCTGTTTAGATAAATGATGCTTGCAGCTATACCATCTTGTGTCCATGAGGGAATACCTAGGAACAAAAAGCAAGTACTCAATGGAAGGCAAAGCCAAAAATAGAAATAGTTGGGATAAATCTTGGCAGGGAGCCACTGAATTAACACTGGGACCTTTCTAACCTCAGGACTTTCGTGCAAAGAATTTTTCTCATTCTCTATCTTCTTTTAATTGGGTTTTCTATTGTTTGGATGAAAAGTATTCTCTGCTTAGTTCTAGATTTTTGGATAGGATGTAAACAGAAGTCACTGACTAGGGTTTCAGGCAATTCAATAATTTGACATGTGAGGTGTGTGTGTGTGTGTGTATGTATATGTATGTATGTATGTGTGTGTGTATATATATATTCTGTTTTATATATACTGTTTTATACATATATTCTGTTTTATATATATATATTCTGTCGTATATATACATATATATATAACAGAAGAACTCAGAGAATCTCTGAGTTCTCTTTATTTGTCAATCCCTAAGCCAATAGAAATTATTTGGTTACCTGAACCAATGCCAGCAACCTCCACCCTCTGGACCTATTACAAAAGCAAACACACCCTCAAGTCTTTAAGCCACTACAGGCACGGCTCTGTCACCAGCAGTCAAGCACAATCTCTAACTGATTTGATATCCTTTGCATATTTGTCTAGCAGGTTGTCTATTTCTTGTCAAATTTTACGAGCTCTTTATATATTGTAGAGATTTACCCTTATCTGCACTGCAAATATTTTCTCAAGCTGTCTCTTGTCTATGAACTTTTATAGTATTTTGCCATGCAAATGTTTTATTTTTCATATAATCAGTTTTTTTCTTTTATTGCTTTTGAGATTCTCTTCTTAGTGGTGCTATTGAAGAGGTACCTATGAATTCTTTGATACTCCTTCCATCAGGTGGGGCTTAATTCCCCTCCCCTGGCATGTGGGCTGGACGTAGTGATTTGTTTCTAATGAATATAACATGGCAAAAGTGGCGAGATGTCACTTCTAAGGTTAGGTGACAAAAACACTAAAGCTTTCATCTTAGGTGCATGCTCGCTTGTGTTCTCTATCTCTCACTGTGGGGGAAGCAAGCTGCCATAATGGGAGCAGCCTTATGGAGAGGTCCACATGGTGAGAAGTTGAGGCCTCCTGCCAACAGCCAGCGAGGAACTGAAAGCTGCCAGGAACCCCAAGGGCGAGCTTGAAAGTGGATCCTCCAGCCCCAGTTGAGTGTTCTGATGACTACAGGCCTGACCCACAGCTTGGCTGCGACCTCATGAGAGACTCTGAACCAGAGCCCCCAAGCTAAGCCACTCCCAGATTTCTGATCCTTAAAAACTTTGAGATAATAAACACTTGGTGTTTTAAGCTGCTAAAATTCTGGACTAATTTGTTACGCAGCAATAGATAAGTAACAACACAGTTACAAACCATTCCAGCATCCCAGATTGCACCTGTACTCTCCTACATTTGCTTGTAAGATTTTTTAATTTAAAAAAACTACATTTTAAGACTTGAATCTATTTGATTTTTTATACAGAGTAAGATAAGTCTACATGCATTTTCCAGCGTAACATTTATTATATAATCTCTTACAAACCTATTAATTATTTTGACATATTAAATTTTTACATAAAGAAGGATTTCTTTCTGAATTCCCTTCTGTTCCACTGTATGTTTGTCAATCCCTAAGCCAATAAAAATTTGATTACAGTGACCATTGGATGGGGCTAAAGGCTCACTCAATGGGGAGAGCTTAGTTGCATGCAGGACCACAGAGGGAGATGGAGCCCTAGAGGAGATACAGATGTTGCTAGCGGTGCTACAGGAAACAGAGCACAGGAGGAACATTTGGCCTTCCTTTCCCTTCCTCTTATCCTCCAATTTTTGGCCAATGTCTCCCATTGCTGAATTTCTCAGAGAGAATAAAGAAAAGAATAGGAAGAGTAGAAGACTGCAGTGCTATTCCAAGAAACTTTCAACTCAGTCAATGGGGAGTCCTCAAGCAAAAGCTCCCAGTTAGAAAAGCCCACTAGGTTGGGAGGCCGAGGCAGGAGGATCCCGAGGTCAGGAGTTCAAGACTAGCCTGGTCAACATGGTGAAACTCCTTCTCTACTAAAAATACAAGAAATTAGCTGGACATGGTGGCGGGCGCTGGTAATCCCAGCTACTCAGGAGGCTGAGGCAGGAGAATCCCTTGAACCCGGGAGGTGGAGGTTGCAGTGAGCTGAGATTGCACCACTGCACTCCAGCCCGAGTGACAGTGCATCTAAAAAAAAAAAAAAAAAGGAAAAAAGAAAAAAGAAAGAAAAAAAAAAGCCCACTAGGATCCTGTCATGTTTGGTCTTTGGCTGGGAGCATGCTTTCTTTCCAAATGCAGAGGCACGTCCAGAGAAGTAGTAGCTAGAGTTGTCAGTCAGCTACACTCCCCTCAGCAGGAGATCTGAGCAAAGTGTTTCCACAGTCTTTGGTTTTAAAGTCCAGTATATGTTTAAATCAATGAAATAGAACCATAAGTAGTCTAACTGCAAAGCATAGTATGTATGATCTGACTATATAAATACTTGGTGTCATGCCATCATTTTTTAAGATACCGTGTTACAGGAAAAATGCATATCATACTCCATTTTTGTTAATTGTTACAGAATAACTACCTTTATGGGGGGATTAAGATATATTTGATATGTTCAAATTGTCATTGAATGGCTATCATGTTCCAGACAATATTCTTAGGCACTATGGGGACACAGTAGTGAAACAAGAGAGATTGCCATTGCCCACATGAAGCTCACATTATAGGGGGGGAACATGATAAGCCACAAAACAGAAGGGGGTAATGAGAAAAAGAATCCCAATATCTAGAGTGGAAGATAACCAAGGGGAAGGAGCCCGGGGAAGACACAGTCATTCAGGCTGGCCCTAGAAAGGTAACAACTGAGCTGGGACTTGAATGAAATCATTTTTGCTCTCTCAAAATGTTTCATGATGTTTCATGACTCATGTTCAGTGCTTCAAGTACTTTTGGATGATCTTTGTTAGTAAAGAATAGAAGTCCATATTAGATGTTTAGAATTATTGTGTGTTGAGATAAAATCAACTGACTTCTTTTTATAAGATTCTGGGGTATTTTTACCCACAAGCACTTCTGACACCAAATGTGTGGGCTTTTTCCTTACACTAAATTACCCAACTATCCAGACACTAACTGGGTGTCCTACCATTCAGTTTAATTCTAACACTGCCTGTAGTTAACAGACTCCACAGGTTTAAGGGCCCAGTCCCATAAAACTGCCCTCACTTCAGGTGCCAGTTGCAAGTATTGAGTCCCCAGGTGACCCACCCTTCTGTTCAACTTAGCTACAAATCAAAATTTTCCACAAACCCTCCCCACTCTTTGTTCTATAAATTTGCTAGAACAGCTCATAGAACCCAGGAAAGCACTTTATTTACTATCACTGGTTTACTCTAAAGGACATTACAAAGGATACAGATGAACAGCCAGATGAAGAGGTATACAGAACAAGGTCAGATGGGTCCCGAGTACAGGAGCTCTGTCTCCATGGAGCTGGGGTGCACCATTCTCCCAGCACATAGATACATTCACCAACCTGGAAACTCTCTCAAACCTGTCATTAAGGAGTTTTTAATGGAGTGCCATAGGAATAATTGATTAAGTCATTGGCCCTGGAGGGCTGGGGGTGGTGCTGAAAGTTCCAGCCCTCTGATCACACAGTTGTTCTTTCCGCAACCAGCTCCATCTTAAAGCTATCCGTGAACCCTTTAGCCATGTGTCATCTCATTAGCATAGTAAAGTTACTCCTATCACTCTGGGAATTCCCAGGGTTTTTAGGAGCTGTGTGCCAGGAACCAGGGAGAAAGATCAAATATATTACTTGTTTTTAAACTTTTAAGTTCAAGGTACATGTGCAGGTTTGTTACATAGGTAAACATGTGTCATGGGGGTTTGTTGTACAGATTATTTCATTACCCAGGTATTAAGCCTAGTACCCATTAGTTATTTCTTCTGATCTTCTCCCTCCTTCCACCCTCCACCTTCCCAAGGGCCCAGCTGTGTGTTGTTTTCCTCTATGTAATACCAAATATATATTTATCACAACCTTCATGATTTTTTTTAAATGACAGGCAAGATTTGAGTGAAAGTTTTAGGCTGCTTTTTGCAAGTATTTCTCTATGAATACCATATTACAGATGTGCATAGTATTTATTCCCAATAAATAGAAAGCCAAATTGGAGTAATTTTCACCATATTTCCTTTTTAGCACTGGTTGCTTAAGCAGAGAGACATGTTGATCTGCTATATAAAGATCTTGATCAGATAAGTGCAACTTACAGTTCTAGGCAGAGCATCTTGAAGCAAATTTGAGGAATTATCATTTTTCTTTTTAAACATATATTTCAAAATCAATTTCCTCATACTTTCTACTTTCCATTAACTGTTCCTTGTGGCTATGAATACTACGACTAAGAATAAAACAATATAAAATACATAATAAAGTCACTGCAATATCTATTCTACTAGCCCCTGTAGACTTGGGTTCAGATAGACAATCTCATAAGACACAACGGGCCTCAACTAGCACCAAGTGTGTTTAGCTTTAATAAAGGATAGAGAGCATGAAATATCCTGGCATGCACAGCAATGGCAGAGCATAGGTCCTGTGACTCCTGGGCACAGCTGCTGGTGTCCCAGCCATTCTGAACTCGGAACATGTGTGGTCATAAGAGACAAGACTGAGTGACTGCAGCTGACCCCAGCTCAGGGAAGCCATGGGCTCTGAGCTCTTTCGGCTTTATGCCAGCTGGCCTTATAGCCCCTCAGGCATATGACTAGTCTTGATTCTTTAGGGCAGCTGCATCTCAATATCAATTATTCATTATTCAATAACAAATTTTGACAACATGCACGTCTAGACTAGACACCTGTACATAATCCTCAGATGGATTTTATGTTATCAGTAGCATATCATCCCAACAATTCTTTGAGTTAATGCTGCAAGAAGATCCTCAGCTATCCCTGAGGCTCAAGGAAATACTACAGAAGCAGCTGCTAACCTCCTTCCAGCTCACTTCCTGATCCCCATTAAAACATGCTGATACATGTTTGAGGTATTTTCTTATTCTTAATATAGTAATTTCCACCATATTTGTTGTACAACAAAATAAATATGCTAAAATACAGACAACCACTAAGATCTACATCCTCCAATGAAGAGTTGGGATTATTTCTGCAAAGCATGTTAACAACACTCTGCCCCATTCACAAATGTTCTGATATATAATACGGTACCAATTGTTCCACTCTTCCCTTCTATATTCTCCCCCCTCCCCACCCATTGTTTGCACATTTTTAATAGATATCGATAGAAGCATTCAACTCCATGGTGTCTTTTGGCAAGTTTTGATGGGAATTACATCAATTGGAGGTTTTAAGACTACTTCCCGAAACATCTTTTCATCCTGTTCATCCTGGAGATCATCTGCTACATTGGCTTGATTTTCATTTAGCTCTATACATGAAGCTAGAAATCTTTTATTATACTCTATAATGATTACAGAGATTAAAGTAATGCTTACTACATCATACATCAGTTAATATAATGGTGTCATTTCCCCAACCTTCCAAGCAAAAACATCCTTTGTCTCAAATATCACTTATTTTTCTTGAGGTGGTCATTAAAGGCCACTGCTCAGTAAACTTTGAGTTCCACTGGTCCCAGGCCATGATCGTACCCTTGCAACCAAGAAACAAGTTCTCACAAACCCAAGCTTCCAGGTTTCACTATACAGCACCACCCATCTGCCATCCCAAAGTTCCAGGGGAGCCAGTGGGATGGGGTGACCATATCACATAGATATTCACCCTCGTGGACACCCTTCTGATTCCTGAATGCTTGATTGTGTGGTTTTTCATCCACATCCACATCTGGTATAGTCAAAAAGCAAAGTGAATTCTGAGACACTGTGTAAGCAGTAAGATGCAACTTTTTTTATATCTTTACCTAGATGCCACCCTGAATTACAACATTACAATGTATCAGCTGCCAGGTACATGCAAGTTCAAAGCTAAGGGCTACAAAAGAACCAATATCACAAACATAACCAAAACAAACAAAAGCTACCCAAATAATGATCCAGCCGGCTATCATTCAGGTTGACCAAAGGGGTATTGATTGGTATATTTTCTCTAATTAACCTAGTAGAATTCTAAACTATTCCTTGGGCCAGTCATGACCCTATAGTTCTACCTACTTGGGAGGCTGGGGTGGGAGGACTGCTTGAGCCCAGGAGTTTGAGTCTGCAGTGAACTAACTGCGCCACTGCACTCCAGCCTGAGTAACAGAGTGAAACCCTGTCAATCGATCAAGCAAGTAATTAGCATACCTTGTATTCTAGCTTCAGTCCAAATTTTCTCAAGGGAAAGCAAATCCAGGGGCTTCTCCCAGAATCTGCCATGGTTTGGCACCACAAACACCTAACTGTATTATTCTCTTGTTCCAGGATGCAATTTTTTTTTTTTTTTTTTTGACACAGAGTCTCACTCTGTCACCCAGGCTATATACAGTGCAGCGGCACGATCCCGGCTCACTGAAACCTCTGCCTCCTGAGTTCAAGCGATTCTCCTGCCTGCCTCAACCTCCCAACTAGCTAGAATTACAGGCACCTGTCACCATGCCGGGCTAATTTTTGTATTTTTAGTAGAGATGGGGTTTCACCATGCAGGCCAGGCTGGTCTCAAACTCCTGACCTCAAGTGATCCACCCACCCCAAAGTGCTAGGATTACAGACATGAGCCACCGCACCCAGCTCAAGAAGCAGTCTTGAGAAGATAGTGACATCCTTTCCTGGCATCACCGTCTATTTGTGTGCTCTATCGCCATCTGTCACGATTTCCCCTTTTGCCCATTCATTGTCTGTCTCAAATCAGATAATGAATTTAGATCCATGGATTCAGCTACACTGCCCACCCCAGAGCAGACAGCAGGGTTAGGCTGGCCATGTCTTTGTCTATTCACAGGAAAGAGAAGGCAGGGGGTCAGACAAGCCAAGGATTATGGAACTATACATGTAGGCAGCTGGGCAGCATTTAGAGGCAGTCTTAGTTTAGACACACGAGGTAAAGTCACCAGTTCGCACTTGTCTTTGTTAAAAAGCATGATAAAATTCTAAGAAACAAATAGCACCCTGAGCAGTAATGTTTCCTGTCTGCATAATCTTTGCCCAAATTATTTCCCCAAATTGAACTGATAGGAACAAGTGAAGTAACCATCTTCAGCTGGTCATATGTGCTACTGGAGTTCTCCAGTCTTCCCTGCCTGCTTCTTCTGAAAAGGAGGTCATCATAATATCAATGTGAAAAACAACTTTTGATAGTAACCAAATCCAAATTGCTTCTCACCAGGTTGTGAGCATACATTGGAGAATTCAGAAATGCATACTGCATTTCTTCCTGTAAGAAAATGAATTGTGCCTGGCTTCCTTTTGAAATTCATACAGAAAAGCAAGCATTCGTCAAATCTGTCACATTTTCAATCTGTTGCACTTCCTAAATAGTTTTCACTGTGTCTAGTTTGGTGAAAAGCCATGATTGCCAACATTTCTCCCCAGGAGCCACCCACTTTACTCATAGGCCAAATAGGACTGCTATGAGCATTGAGAGATAATCACTCCTGCTTCTTCCATTGATTAGAGCTGAAATTTTTAGTGCAGTATGGTTTAATAGTCAGTTGAAAGTGGGTATAGTGGGGAAGGGGATGGGGGAAGCTATAGTACTTGAGAAGTGATTTGCCAGGTCTGTTCAAAAGCAATGTGTTCAGTAAGCAGCCAGGCATATTTGACCTCCTCTGAGTTAGGGTTTCCTCCCAAGAACACTGGCATGGTGAATGTCAATAATTGTAAAGGGTCTGAGATTTTACCCTACTTGCAAGTTAAATAATTAGCCTGCCACCATTTCATGGTCAAAGTACTCCTAGATCAAAGTATTTAATTACTCGTGGAACAACAAGAAACATAAGCTTCATGTTTGCACGAGTTCCCCTTGCATTAGGTGGATGCTGCACTGCAAGTATCAAAGTCCCGAGGGGGGAAAGAAGTTAGCATACTTAAGAACAGAAAGAATACAAGTATGACTACAGCCTAGTCATCAAGTGGAGAAGTAGAATGATGAGATTAGCAAGATAAGCGGGAGCTAGATCTGCAGGACCTGTGGATCATGATAAGAAGTCGTGAATTTTATTCTAGAAGATGGAGAGCCATGAAACTCTGCAAAGTGGGAAATGCCATCATCTGATTTAGGCCTAAGGGAGATCATTGTGGTAGCAATATGAAGAAAAGATATAAGAAGGTCAAGAGTGAAAACTTTAGTCCAAATGAGAGTTGAGGGTGGCTTAGAGTAGGAGATGACAGAAGATACAAAGATGTAGATAGATTCAGGACAATGTGGAACTTGAACCAACAAGTCCTGTGCAGGGATTGATGGGGAAAGATTCTGCTGTGGGAGTTAAGGAAGAATTGAGGGTGATGTCTAGATTTCTGGTATGAAAAAAAAACAAACATACAAGAAGCAGATAGGAGATGAGGTATAGGCAGCCAGAGGAGCATCATAATAACTCCTTTTGAAGAAAATATTTTTGAATTGTCTATATATTTTGGCATATTAGAATTTGGAGTATATTTAAAGCTACGGGACTAGGCAAGATGACCCAGTCAATGAGCAGAGAGAAAAGATCAGAAAAATATCATGGATATGTGGGCAAAAATTTGGCAATAAGAGTAGACATCATGGTGTTTATTGTAAGAGAACAGTAGCCTAAAATCTATTAATAGGAGGCCGATTAAACAATGCTACGCCACCAATTTAGATTGTGTTCCATGTTGTATTTACTCACATAGAAAGTGACTCATAATATTAAAAGGGTTACTAGGGTACATAGTTTGATCCCATTTTTCATTCAAGCAGCTCTGTACATGTGCATAAAAATTAGCTTAAAAGAGACATACATTAAAATATACACCAAAATATTAACTGTAGTTCTGAATGGTTACAGATTTTTCTGTTTCTGCATTTTCTAAATCTTCAATGAACATGTAGCATTCATATAACAAGAGAAAAGCCAAGAAAAAATAATCCAGGGCCTCACAGCTCATCATTGGGACTAAATCCTGCCTCTAGAGACTTGCAGGCAGGTATTAAGCTAAACCTCAATTCATCAGGACTGTCCAACTCTGTCTTACTTCTTAAGCATCATTTGTGTAGCCTGTAGTTCTGAACCTTGGCTACATATTAGAATCAGCTAAGGAACTTATATTTCTATGCCAGGGACCTACCCCTAAAGATTCTGACTTAAGTGAGCTGGAAAGTGGCCCAGGCATAACGTTTGTGTGCCCTTGATAATTCTGATGGGCAGGAAGTGTTGGGAACTACTAGTAAGCCCTAGCTTGGTCTCCAAAGCACTGTTCTGAAGTTTTAGAAAGGAAAAGCAGCTAGAGAAGGAATAATTGTGGAAGAAAGCAGACCTGGAAATAATGGATGAGAGAGAAATTAATCAAGACATAAAATTCCAAGAGGAAAGGTTGAGAACTCCTCCCACCTCAAAATAGCTTTTATTTCACACCAGGCACTAGTTAGCTGCAAAAATCTGATCCCTGCACAGAAGTTGATAATAAGAGGCCGTTCACAAAGCTGCTGGAGCAGGTGTTTCCTCCCGAAAGGGGGCGGGCCAGAACTGTAAATCTCATTTTGGAAGTTTCGAGCCCTGGGGATACTATTCTGTGGCGCTGCCACTCTAGCTGCCATCTGGACTGAATCTCAGCTCCCGTTTCTGGGGCAGCCCTCGATCCAACTGGCAGCCCCACCGTTTGCATTCTTGCACAGTGTGTGAATGGAGTGGGAGAGCCTTTGGCTAGGCAGCCCTGGGGTCTCCTTCCCTCAAAAGATTCGCCAGTGATCCTTGCCCTGCTGGCTTCCTCTTTAATTGGCACACGCTGTTGGGGAGCAATTGAGATTAAATGGCCACTTGCTGGGTGGCTCTGAGAAACGGGCTGCACTTCTAGGCATGTGTGGCCCTGTTTGGAGCATTTGTTGTATCCTAGGATTGAATGAAGCAACTGCTGCTGCTGAAGCTCACTCGCAGGGTGTTCCTGCAAGCCACGTGAAAGCAGGCTCTTCATTTTGGTTTGCAAAACAGCCTCCAAAGCCAAATCTGCTCATACTGG
This sequence comes from Pan troglodytes, assembly GCF_028858775.2. Classification (NCBI taxonomy): domain Eukaryota; kingdom Metazoa; phylum Chordata; class Mammalia; order Primates; family Hominidae; genus Pan; species Pan troglodytes. Next base: position 48,181,760 of record NC_086015.1, read on the forward strand.
AGCCATTCTAGACACAGGGATGTCATGAGGAGAAACTAGGAGGTACAGAAAGAACTGGGCAGAAGGAAATTTAGGGCTATGAGTCAAGAAAATGGGTTATACAATTGCCGGGTTGCCCTGAACAGCCACAGAGAGATAGGGAAAGACTCCACTCCACGGAGAGAACTCCCAGAGGTCTTGCAATTCCCTAATGATCCTGGGCAGCTTCTGGGGCAAAGGTCATCCCTGGAGAATCCAGAAATTCTGTATTCTGGATGCCAAGGCCTAAACCTGGACTTGCTGACTATGACTTCAGGCATGCTGCTCAGCTTACTGAGTCTTCAGATCACAGGTTCTGCATAAGGGTGACTGGGAAGCATGGGAAATCAAAGGTGGGCTTACATCTTCTCCTGTGAGTGTTCTCAAAAGTGAGCTTCAGGAGTCCCATTCAGCCCCATAGTGCAGAATGGATTGGGAGACCTCATTTTGATGGAGCCCATGGAAATGCCAATCTCTTGGCAAACCAGAACCCGACCATTTCCTTTCACCTGCGCAGTCACACCCTAGCCTCCTGTGAACTCCCTGGTCTCATCTCCTACTACTTTCTCTCTTGTTTACTTTGCCCCCTCCTACACCCTTGCCCCAGGGCTTTTGTACTTGCTTCCCTAAATCAGATAAATATTGGAGAGTAAATTGAACTTCTAGCAGAAAATTTCTAGATGAAATTAGCTGACAGGGCCAATTGCTTTTTAATGCCCTTTCTAGTTTTTATTACGTAGATGACATGGTTTTCACTTCCTTCTCTTTGTATCCAGTTTAGCCCAATGTAAGGCAATCATTAGATTGAAAGGGGCAGCATCCAGGACAATCAGCCTGTAAGAGGCAAGGTGACTACACAAGAAACTAGAGCAAGGGGCTCAGACTCAGGTCTAGCAGGTAGAAGAGCAAAGCAGGCAGGTGCAGACAGTGCCAAGCTGGAGACAGTGGGACCCAACTAAGGAAGGTGGCTGCTGCAGCACCAGCCAACTATTGTTCCATGGGAATGTGGGTCTGTTGTTCCTAGATATGACTTTTCAGTGCAAACCAGAAGCCCAAGTTTATGTGAAATGCCCGTTGTTAAATGCTGACAATGAATTCAAATTAAAAACAAGAAGTTTCATGGGTCAAACTATATCTTCAGGACAGATTCAGCAAATAGGCTGTCAATTTGTGATCTCTGAATTGACGCTGAGCAGGTTAAAGAGAATAAACAATGAGGGAAAGGGAGTTCTATAAAATGCTGGATGAGGAATGATGATCTCTGGAGCTTGAGGTCAGGGAATAAAGGTGTCAGAAAGGAGACAAGTCTCAAGATCAAGAGAGGGACTGAAGCACATGACTCAGAGGTGCAGGCAGGTGTGTATATGCCTGACAAACCTGGGGCCAGCACAGCAAAGGCGTGATGGTGAGACTCCAGGCAATGTGCAGTCCAGCCACCTGAAGGACAGAAAGCACACTGGCATGGCAGGATATTTCATCTTCTTTTCTTCCTGTGTTTTGGCCTTTCAAGAACGTAGGCAGTCCTGTGTTCATTGCTTCAAGACAGAAGTCACAGTAACCTAGGACTCTACAGGGCTTGTTTCTAAAGTTTAAATCCCCTGGGGTCAGGGTAGAATTCTCAAGAAAGACATTTTGGTCAGAAAATGAAGGAAATAGCCTAAAAAGAGTTTTTCTGGGATGTGGAAGTAAAAACAAGCAAAGATGGCTGGGGGTCCCATGGTGGAGGCAACCTGTTTCCCGTTTCCCAGGAAAAACCACCTGAGAAGCAGCCAGACCTCAGAAAGGAAAGGGCTGTGGAACATCCAGGCAGATGAGATACTACATGGCTGTGCTGATAAATTCCCAGCTACAGCCTGAAAGCAGAAGAAAGCCCCCAGGACACTAGATATCACAGTAGGAAAATGGGTTAACAAATGCTCATAGCCAGGGAGAGCCCTCCCAATACCTTGGCTCCCCCAAGAAAAAGGGAAGTTACAGTTTCCTAAAGCCCAGTGGCAGGAAGGCTCAAAATGAAAGCTGTTTCATTTTTATACACCTGGGTTTGTAGACTGAGATTCACACTGGCTACTTTAGAGAGGCACCAAAGATGAAGACAGGTCAACAGCAGTGTCTGAATTTGATTCTAAGCTCTTCTTCCAATGACCACTGTGGATGGCAGTCTCTACGATGGTCCCCAACAATCCCCACCTCCTGGTATTCACACCCTTGCAAAATCCCCTCCCACACTGTACCAGGATTGGTCTGTGTCTGACAGCATATGGCAGAAGGGACTAGGTTATAAAAAGACTGGCTTCTGTCCCTCACTCTTTTTCTTGAATCAATTCCTCTGGGAGAAGAAAGCTTCCATGTAGTCAACAGCTCTGGATAGGCTCCAGTGGTAAAGAACTGAAGCCTCCAGACAACAACAAGTGAGGAGTTGAGGCCTGCAGTCCAACCGCCTGCAAGTAACTGAGGCCTAGCTAATGCCGAGGTGAGTGAACTCGGAAGCAGACTCCATTCTCACTTCAGGCTTTAGATGAGTACAGCGCCAGGTGACAGTGTGGCTGCAGGCTCATGAAAAGCTCTGAGCCAGAGCCCAATGGCTAAGCCACTCCCAGATTCCTGACCCACAAAAGCTCTGTGAGATAATAAATGTTTGATGTTTTAAGCTGCTATGGGGTAATTTATAACATAGCAATAGAAAATGAATTCACCCCCACATCAACATATGAAGGCGATACTGAACCTAGTAAATTAAGAATTAGATGACTGGTCAGGAGCAAAGTACAGAAGCTTTGCCCTTTTTCTGTTAAATGATGCCACCAACCCTTTGCCTGAGGAACTGATTCAGGAGACAGGAGTCAAGTGAATTGTCAGAGGTGCTGAGCCACACTCCGTACTAGGCACTCCTAGGCATTACAGAACAAACTTTGCACAGAAATCATATGTCAGAAGAGGGAGTTCTGCCATCACAGCTTACAGCAGCTGAGAAGCTAAGAGTTCCCAGGTAATCTGGCAGCTTCAAGCCAAAGCCCTACCCACAGGCTGGGCAGCACAGGAATTTGAGTTGGGTGATGTAAGGTAAAAGCTAATCTTCAAAACTAGCAAACCTTTGCAAGCCACTTCTTTCCTCACTCTTTTTCCCCCCACAGAAGGGGAACATTTGCTGTTTTTTTAGAGCCTAGAGCCTTAGCATCTGCCCCCTTGTCATTTAAGAATTGAGTATCATGGTGCTGATTTTCAAAGTAGCTGTTAATCACTTAGCTCCACATTCACTATGAGGACAAGCCAGAAATCATTATAAACTGGAGTGTTGGGTTAACCCAAAGTGCTTCGTCTCTACCTACCTACCATTGTTATCTGTGGTCTACAAAAGCTATGGGTGTAACCCAGAGACCCTAGAGACCAGGAGAAAAGCTAGGGTGGGAAAGCCTGGAATCCAGCCCTCTTTAGAGAGATCTCTATGGTCTTGCTTTCAGTACCTAAAGTCTTTGCCCATGCAGACACATATGTCTTGGGAGCCATCCCATGGGAAGAGGCTTCCAGAATGACCCCAGTGGCTTCCCTAAAGCATAGGTGGTAGGTAGCCCCACCACTACTATATATTTCCATTAGAAAAGTTTATAATCCTAAACAAATTCACTTTGGATCCTGAGACCTAAAAAGACTTCTCTACAATAGCACAGGGCTTTATCTTAAGAATTCACAGCATCTTCACCCTGATGATTCATTTTAACCTGTGGCAAGGCATCCATTTACCAAAGACTGAGTTTGCTTTTTTTTGTTGTTTTGTTTTTTTGAGATGGAGTCTCGCTTTATTGCCAGGCGGGAGTGCAGTGGCGCGATCTCGGCTCACTGCAACCTGCTTCTCCTGGGTTCAAGTGAGTCTACTGCCTCAGCCTCCTGAGTAGGTGGGACTACAGGTGCATGCCAGCATGCCCAGCTAATTTTTGTATTTTTAGTAGAGACGGGGTTTCACCATAATGATCAGGATGGTCTCAATCTCTTGACCTCATGATCTGCCCAACTCAGCCTCCCAAAGTGCTGGGATTACAGGCGTGAGCCACCACGCAAGGCCCTGAGTTTGCTTTTAAATTATCTTATCTGGAAGTTGGAAATGTAGGAAGTACTGAATGTGAGCTTGTGGTATCAGGGAAAGGGGAGCTTATGATGAGTTCCCTCTGTCAAGGGTTACCTAAAGTTCCATGTGAATGACAAGTAGCCCTTATCTCTTGGTGTTTGGGTGGGCTGAGCTGGGCTGATGGACAAGGTCTTTCCATAATTTCAGTCTCTTTGCACCTGCTGACTTACAGGGGCTTTTGCCTCCTAACTGTAAGAAAGGGAAGATGTTTGGACAGGCAAGAAGGAGTGAAGAGAAAGTAGACCAAAATGGAGCTTGGGTCAGTGTGGAGAAAGCTTTTCTCCCGGCCCCTTGTATCAGGTTTGAGCACCTGTGGATAGGGGCATAAAAACCAACAAGAGTGGCTCATGAGAAGCTTGAGGACACTCTGGACATAAAGAGCTGCTTCAGGGCCCAGGAAACAGAGTGGGACACAGCTGTTGGAGAAGGCCATTCTCAGCAGAACAAAGTACAGCTCAGGCCCCTCAAGGAAGGGAAATTCCCAAAACCATTTGCATCCTTAACTCTATCTGCTTCCCATGGAATCCAATCTGAGACTTGTACACATTGGTCTTTTCAGATTCTTGATCCACTCAGAATTAGAATCATTGCAAAAGATCTGAAAAAAGTTTCTATCTCATCCTTGAAGACAAATAGAAAGGTTTCATATCACTGGAGTAAGCCTAGGATCATAAGGTTTGGGAAGTTTGATTCTCCATTTCCTTCGACCATTTTGTGTGGTATTTGTATTCTGTTTCGTTAAGGTTACCATGGGGATGAGGGAGGTGGCACTAGGTTAGCATGAGGCTTGGCCATGCTGTCAGAGGTCATGGACCATCCTAAGTCTTACTTGGTGATAATATCTCAGGGGGCCTCTTCCCTCCACAGCTAACCACACATCTGAAAAGATGCTTTCAAGGGCCTCTGATATTCTTTCCAGGGCCTCTCAACACTTGAAGATGCTCATTTCCCCAGAGTGGTGGTTTCTACATTTATTCTAAAGACAAAGTTACAAGAACACTATATGTATAAAACAGGTAAAAGTTGCACATTTGATTACATAAGGGGACACGGCGCTCAGAGTCCCATTGAACCAAGTTAGAAACCATGTGGTAACGCTAAATGGTATTTTTGAAAGTGGCCAAATAAGTCCCCTTTGGATTGCTGTCCATGCTGATGTCCATTTTGGTGGAATGATAGGCAATTGCAGGGGGCTCTTCAGCTCTGCTCCGGGAAGTGGTGCCTCTGGGCCCAGCTGAAGCACCTTAGGAAACTGCCAGCAGGGACCCACAGATCTAGTCTGGTGCTCATGATGGCAGGAATGGTTGGTTTGGTGGCTACAAAATTCAGGGTCTGCCACAGAGTTTGTACATGTTGCCCCTTTTATGCCTTTCAGGAGCCTAGTTCTGTGCCTCTCAGGAGCCTAGTTCTGTGCCTCTCAGGAGACTAGGGCTGGGGAGTGTATATCACAGATTTAGCTAGAGTGACATGCTGTTCTCCTGCGTTCTCTTGTTCCTCGTATAGGGAGCTCCCTCAAGGACATCCCAGGAAAGATGTGGCTGAACCAAGGTACAACAGAGGGTCCCTCCCTGTGTTTGCTACCTTGATAGCAGCAAAGCACCCGACTTCACCTATGACATTTACATGGGCAAAGGCATGAATGATACATTTATTCTGATAACCTGAAGCACTTCTTTATATGTTTCAGCTCTGTATAGTTATCAGAACTATTTGCTTTATTTCCAAATAGGTTTGAAGACATCTCCCCATCCTCTCCTGGGCAATGCCCTTTAGCAAAATTGCCAGCATATGAAGTAGTAGCAAAAAGAAGCCCAGGGGAAATGCTGATTACACTTACATAATAGTACCTGAAAGTATTATCATTGACAAAGTGTGAAAATAAATTATGAATAAAAAAGTTTGAGGTTTGTTTCTTTTCTTATAAACTTAAGTTGCATTAATTTTGTTATTCACTCTTACTTATCCTGTAGTGCTGACTCTAACAGTCATTAAATACTTTATTAGCATCTAAAAATTTTTCTGTAAGTCTAAAAGAAACCTTACCCAGTTAATCATTTTTTTCTGAAGTCCATTAAGTGAAGGTGAGCTATTGTAATAATTTTTTCTATAAGAATAAGGATAGTAATTCAAATAGCATTAATGGGTCTGAAGAGATTTAAGATGGTAGCTATTAAAGTGTAATATCCCTGTCACAGATGCATTGAATATGCAAAAGTTATAAGGTAGGCTAGGTGTGGTGGTTCAGATCTGTAACCCCAACACTTTGGGAGGCTGGGCAGATTGCTTGAGCCCAGGAGCTTGACACCAGCCTAGTAAGCATGGCAAAACCCCATCTGCACAAAGAATACAAAACCTAGCCGGGTGTGGTGGCGCACGCCTGTAGTCCCCACTACTTGGAAGACTGAGAATGAGGGTCACTTGAGCCCGGGAGGTGGAGGCTGCAGTGAGCCGAGATCATGCCACCACACTCCAGTCTAGGTAACAGAGCAAGACCCTGTTAAAAAAAAAAAAAAAAGAGAGAGAGAGAGAGAAAGAAAAAAAAAGTATGCAGTAGTCTCCATACCGCTGAACTGTCATTGACAAATCATGGTAATAACTCAGAATGGGCAGCCTAATCCAGTGCTAAAGTCAGAAACTGCCCATCATGGTCACCCTTTATTTCAACCAAGCACACTTTTTCCTTCCCATCATTCTTTTGCCTGAAAAGAGGTCTTCAAGTAGCCATACACGTCAAAACACCTTGCATCTGACTTTAGGTTTGATATGAGTGTTAGGAAACACCCATGTTTATATCTGTTCCAGAATTTGTTGGTATTCTCCATGTTTATAACCTTGTTGTCACAGAGATTAAAATTTAATTGGGGGAAATAAACACTCTCCTGTCAGACTTTAAAGAACACAGACATACTCTATATAAGAGCCCAAACATGATGTAAAAGAATAATACAGGAAGCATGGACAGGCCAGTTGATGTGGCAGTTGTCAGGGAGGAAACAGTGGGTGTTAGTATTTGGTCACAAGTAATCACCCCTCTCCTCTCCTTGAGAATTACTCCGTCACACTCTCCAGCCATGTAGCTCTGATCTGCCTGCCAATCATAGCAATCATTCACATACACAAATAATACACACAGCTACTGAAGATTTGAGTGCCAAGATAAAGCACTTGGTGTGTATTTAATAGGCAGGAAGGAACCCGTTTAAAATATATATATATATATGTATATATATATATATATATATATATCATCATTATATGCATCCTGTAGATTCTTAAAATACTGACATAGTAAGGATAGTGTTTTAAAAAGATTTGGGTATCAGAATAATTCATGCTTTTCACTGGGTGGGCTTAAAAGCAGATTTGACCACCCCACCAACAAATGACCTGTGGGAAAATATCAAAAGATCTAACACAGGTATAATTGGAGTCCCAGAAAGAGGTAAGATGGAGACAGATCACAAAATATTCAAATAATAGTCTAAATTTTCCAAACTTGATGAGAAATGTGAATTTCCACATTGAAGAAGTTTAGTCAGTCCTAAGCAGGATAAATACAAATAAACCACACCTTAGCAAACCACACTCAGGTGCTAAAAATCCAAGTTAAAGACAAATCTTGAAAGTGGCTAGACAAAGAAATCTTATATGTAGAACAAAATTAGGAATTGTTGTTGGCTTGTCATCAGAAACAGTGGAGGCAAAAAGTCAAGTGTAATGACATCTTTAAAGTGTTGGGGTTGGAGGTAGCAGGGAAACCCAGTCAACCCAGAATTCTATATACAGCCAAAACATCTTTCAAGAATGAAGGCAAAATAAAGACATTTTCAGATAAACAAAACCTAAGAAAATTGCCAGTAGACCTATTCTACAAGAAATGCTAAAAATTCTTCACACTGAAGGAAAAATCATATGCAAACTTGGATTTTCAAGAATGAAGAGAACTGAAAATAGAAAATATATGGGCAAACATAAAGTACATTTTTCTTAATTTAAAAATATGATTTTTAAAGCAACAATTATTACACTGAATTGTGGGGCTTATATGTGGATAATATCATATATACACACAGCTATTGTATAAAGTATGAGGTAGGTATGGAAGTAGATGGCTACAAAGTACAGTTTAGGTGAGATGGTATAATATAAACTCAAAGTAAACTGAAAAGGATATTGTAATCCCTAGAACAACCACTAAAAGAAAAAGCCAGCTAAATTAAAATGGACAGTTTTTGGGGTTTTTTTTGTTTGTTTTTTTTTTTTTTGGAGGCAGAGTCTCGCTCTGTCGCCCAAACTGGAGTGCAGTGGCACCATCTCGGCTCACTGCAACCTCCGCCTCCTGGGTTCAAGTGATTCTCCTGCCTCAGCCTCCCAAGTTGCCCAGCTAATTTGTGTGTGTGTGTGTGTGTGTGTGTTAATGATCTCGGCTCACTGCAACCTCTGCCTCCTGGGTTCAAGCAATTCTCCTGCCTCAGCCTCCTGAGTAGCTAAAATTGCATATGCCCGCCACCATGCCCAGCTAATTTTTTGTATTTCTAGTAGAGATGGAGTTTCACTATGTTGGCCAGGCTGGTCTTGAACTCCTGACCTCAGATGATCCACCCACTTTGGCCTCCCAAAGTGCTGGAATTACAGGTGTGAGACACCGCACCCAGCCTAAAATGGAGTTTTAAAGAATAAACACAAAAGATAGGAAAGGAAAATCAGAGGAACAAAACGTAAATAAAAAACAGAATACAAATGGCAAAATGGTAGGCCTAAACCTAACCATATGAATAATTACATTAAAGTAAATGGACTAAATGCTCCAGTTAAAGGCAGAGATTGTCAGACTGGTTAAGAAAAGCAAAACATATCTACATGCTATCTACAAGAGACAATGTTTTACGTATAAAGATATAGATAGGTTTAAAGTAAATCTATAGAAGAACATATACCATGCAAATAGGAAGCCTAAGAAAACTAGAGTGACTACATTAAGATTGGATAAAGGTACTCCAAAAAGATCTGCCATCAATAAAGAAGGACATTTTAGAATTATAGAAGGGTCAGTTCCTCAGGAAGACAAAGCAATGATAGATACGTATAAGCCAAATAACAGAACTTACAAGTACAAGAAGCAAACATGGATAGAAGTATAAGAAAGAAAAACAAATACATAATCATAGTTGGATATTTTTTTAATGCTCCTCGCTCAGTTATTGATAGAAAACCAGATTTAAAACTTAAACAGGACTGAGATTTGAAAAATACTTTTGGCCAAGTTGACTTAAATGCCATTTATGGAACACTTCATCAACAAACTTCAGAACATACATGATACATTCATCAAGATAGATCATGTTCTGGGCTATAAATCGAGTCTCAATAAACCCGTAAGTTTGAAATCATACAGCGTATGGTCTCTGTCCACAATGCAATCAAAGATCAATAAGAGCTCTAGAAAAAAAAAATCTGGAAATTAAACCATACACCTCTAACAAGACAAAAGGGAAATCAAAGGAAATTAGAAAATATTTAGAACTGATCTATAACTAAAATAAAACACTAAAATGCATAGAATGCAGCTAAACCAGGGCTTAAATGCTCAGAGGAAAATTACAGCCATAAGTGTTTATTTTAGAAAAGAATGTATTAAATCAGGGATCTGAGGTTCCATGTATTAGCTCCAAAAAGAAGTAAAGTAAACCCAAAGCAAGTAGAATATATATAAGAATTGATAAGATAGAGAAAAAAGAAAATTAAGGTCAAAAATTTGTTCTAATAAAAGATCAGCAAAACTGATCAACCCCTGGCTATACTAATCAAGAAAATAAATACAAATTACCAATATCAGGAGTAAAAAATATTAAGAGAATAAGTGAATATTATGAACTGAACAACAGTAAATGAAACAATTTAGATAAGATGGACAAGTTCCATGAATTACACAACTTATTAAAGAAATAAGAAGTCTAGAAATAAGAATGCTTACACCTATTAAAGAAATTATTGACTGTTTTTAAAATCCTTCCCACAAACAAGACTCCAATCCCAGATGGTTTTACTAATATATTCAAGAAAAAATTTACAGCAGTCTTATATAAACTTTCAGAAAATAGTTCAAGGCCAGCACTTCCCTAATACCAACACCAGACAGAGATGATACAAGAATGCTACGGAAAAATATTGTTCATGAACATACATACAAAAATTCTTAGAAAAATATTAATAACACAATACATTGTGAACAAGTGGGGCTTGTGCATAGAATGTAAATTTGGTTTAAGGTTTGAAAAAAATAAATATAATTTCCTTATTAACAATATGGCAGGGGGAGGGAAATCACAGGATTCTTTCAATAGATGCAGAAAAAAAACCTTTGACAAAATTCAACACCTATTCATGATAAAACTCTCAGCATACTAGGAATAGAGAAACTCCTCGATCTGATGAAAGGTATCAACAGAACACCTATAGGTAATATCATATTTAATGATGAAATGCCGAAGGCTTTTCCCTTACAGTCAATAGCAAAGCAAGGATATCTACTGTCACAACTTCTATTAACAGGGTATACTAGAAATTGCCACCGCAACATGATTGTTTATAGAGAAAATTTTAAATAATCTATCAGTCAATTACCATAACTAATAAATGTAGTAAGGTCACAGGATACATGGTAAACATTTAAAAACCAATTATAGGCCGGGCACAGTGGCTCACGACTGTAATCCCAGCACTTTGGGAGGCCGAGGCGGGTGGATCACGAGGTCAGGAGATCGAGACCACAGTGAAACCCCATCTCTACTAAAAATACAAAAAATTAGCCGGGCACGGTGGCGGGCGCCTGTAGTCCCAGTTACTCGGGAGGCTGAGGCAGGAGAATGGCACGAACCTGGGAGGCGGAGCTTGCAGTGAGCCGAGATCACGCCACTGCACTCCAGCCTGGGCGACAGAGTGAAAAACTCCATCTCAAAAATAAAGATGAAAATAATAAAATAATAAAATAAAAAATAAAAGAACACCAATTATAGTTCTATATGCTAGTTGAAAAATAGAAATTTTAAAAGCCATACAACTAACAATAGCTTTCCAGCCTCCCCAGCAATGGGCATGGACCACAGCTCTGATCAATGGAATGTGAATAGAAGTGATTTGTACCCCTCTCAGCATGGCTCAGAAAATCCTCTCAGATGCAATCCTCAATTTCTGCTTCCTGATCATTATAGGAAACCTTGGTTTGAAGATGGCACAGCCACGAGATAGAAGTGCTCTGGGGACCCAGGCGCACCTATCAGGAGTGACTGGGTTGTTTGTTTTAAAAAGAAACAGGGTCGGCCGGGCACGGTGGCTCACGCTGTAATCCCAGCACTTTGGGAGGCCGAGGAAGGAGGATCATCTGAGGTCGGGAGTTAGAGACCAGCCTGACCAACATAGAGAAACCCCGTCTCTACTAAAAGTGCAGGATTGGCCAGGCATGGTGGCGCATGCTTGAGGTCCCAGCTACTCGGGAGGCTGAGGCAGGAGAATCACTTGAACCCAGGAGGCAGAGGTTGCAGTGAGCCGAGATCATGCCATTGCACTCCAGCCTGGGCAACAAGACCAAAACTCCGTCTCAAAAAGAAAGAAAAAGAAAGAAAAGAAAGAAAAAGAAAAGAAAGAAAAAAACAGAGTCTCGCTCTGTTGCCCAGGCTGAAGTGACACAATCACGGCTCACTGCAGCCTCAACTTCCTGGGCTCTAGTGATACTCCTGCCTCAGCCTCCCAAGTAGCTGGGACTACCAGTGTGCACCACCATGCCCAGCTTTTTTTTTTTTTCAATTTTTTTGTAGAGATAGGATTTCATTATGTTGCCCAGACTGGTCTCCAACTCTGGGGTCAAGCAATCCCCTCTGCCTCAGCCTCCCAAAGCACTGGGATTACATGTATGAGCTATTGCATCCAGCCAGAAATGACTGATACTCCTATTAGTAAACTCATCCTGTTTGATCCATTAGCTAACATTACCTTAATTGACACAATGACCATCACTAGTGGATCAGATAAGGGAAATTCGGATGAATACTAGAACACCATCCTGCAGTTAAATGCCATGAATAGGATGCATTCATAGTTGTACACACATCTTAAGCACTGAGTGGAAAGAAAGAATGAGATCAATAAGGTGAAACTTGGAATTGATTGAAGGGCCATAACAGAAAATAACGTAGAACTATTTATGTAAATTGGAATACATTCCACTGTACATTGAAGAAATCATACATATCCAAAGACATATTATTAAATGCATTAGAATAGCTGGGGTGGAATGGGAAGGAATTTTAGGGACAAGAGGGGAACATGTAGCCCAAATGATACTTAATCCAGCAACTGAAAGGAGACAACAGGTTGAAAGATGAGGAGTCTGAAAGTAGGTGCTGTAAGTGTGACTAGCATAGAGAGACAATGGCAAAGATTCTAGACATTGTTTAATGGGAAGTCCAACGGCAGTTTGCTTCACAGAAATAGCAAATAAAAGTGTATTTAAGGAAAGCACTTTGATACTTATTTTAGCACTAGCAAAATTGGATGGCATATATTTTCTGATAGATGCAAAAATATCATAAGTCATAATAGTGTTTATGTATTTCAAAGGAAAGATTGTTAGAAACAGCAATCTGATAATGCAGGTGCTCTTAATGGGAGCCTCAAAACAGAACATACAAATTAGTAAGAATCGAGACTATTTTCCATATAACTAAGAAATCTTTGCTATGGATCTGTTAAAGAAATTGCAAAGATCCCTGAACATACATCATATGCAAGGATTCATACCTGGCCCTTAATTCTCTTATGAAACAGCTTAGGACTGTAGGACATTTTCATCAAGCACATTTGAGAAGGAAGAGGATCCCACTGCTTAATAATTCCAAGTTTTAGATTCCTATGTAAGAGAAGAGGCACAGTTCCAGTTTAGCCATTTAGTAAGTGAATTATATATGATTTTAGATGAAGGTCTTTAGACAAGAGACTCGTCTCAGTGTCTAACTGCTGGAAAGGGTGCAATAAAAATACATTTACAGCCCTACAGAATAGCAGCAGTCATTAAAGTTGTACTACTGATTAAAGAAAAACTCCTAATTGAATAAGATTACTTACTTTGGTCTCATTGTAGTACTAAAATATGGCTTCAAAAAGGCCAGCTCCTAGTGATACAAAATATATCTTTTGACTGCCTACATTTGGCAAAGAGGTATACATTTGAGAGGGTGTCTGAAAGTATTGATAACATCAGAGAATACCCAAGCAGGATTTCATTTACCAGGACAAAGTAGATGATGGGGGAAATGTAAAGGATCATAATGTTCTTGAGTCATTAATGACCTCAGCAGCAAAATGTTTCAACACATGTTTGTGGACTTTGCACTACTGTATGTCTCAAGATTTCAAGGCATTAGAATCAGGACCATAAGGAGAACTCTGTAAAGACTTTAAGATGAAAGGCCTTATCACTGCAGAACTGTTACGACATGCTGAGAATGCAGTCATCATGCCAGTTGCAGACGCTCTGCAGATGGAAATGCAGAATTACTCCAGGAGACAGAGGCAGGTAGGATGCATTATTTAAGAGATGCACTATTTAGCCAAATATGAAACATTCAGTTTAAAGTGTTCTGGGGAAAGGTGGGGATGCGTGGGAGAGATAGATTAGGAGAGTTTCCTACCTCATTCCTACAACTCTTCTTTCAAACTCAGGCAAAAAAAAATTTTAACACCCCAGAACAAAACAGGTGCATTCCTTGGAGGTTAGCATCCTGGTAGGAAATAGCCTTTGACACACCGCCATCTAGTGACAGCAGAGGAGAACTCAAAGCTCTTTCCCCGCCCCCGCTTCAAACTCACTGGAGAGGAAGAAGGAGTAGCTTATGCAGCCTGGAACTTCTTTTGCATTCTACACCCTCTCTGAAGAGCAGAACGCCCACCGGACTTTAATAATGGCAGTGCATTCTGCTTTCATTTGATTGAATTCTGATACCTTTCATCATCGTGGATGAGGATAATACCATCTATCCCTAAGTTTATTGTGAAGATAAAAGTGACTCACACTGGCAGCACTAACCACCATGCCTGGTGTAGAGCAAGCACTCAGATCTACACCAACCAGTGTTAGAACCAATGACATTCCTACATTTAAAAACTCACTCGCCACTCCTTAGAGTTAAGCCAGTCCATCTAGGCCTGTCAGGCTGCCCGACCTCAGTGACCCACAAAGGTAGGTGGCCAAAAGCAGTGGCAGGGGCAGTGGCATTTCTACTGGACAAGGGCAAATAGTCTGTTAAGTAGAAGACTTCCATTCTTTCCTTTATTTTTAGGACTATTATTCTTTCCATGACCTCCCATCAGAATTGCTTTTTTAACAATTTTTTTGGTTTCACATAACACCTTTGGGAATCTAGTAAAACATATGAGCTCCCTAGAAAAGTACGCATGAGCTGGGTGCAGTGGCTCACGCCAGTAATCCCAGCACTTTGGGAGGCCGAGGGGGGCAGATCGCTTGAGCCCAGTAGTTCAAGACCAGCCTAGGCAATGTGGTGAAACCCTGTCTCTACAAAAAAAATACAAAAATTAGACAGGCCTGGTGATGCGTGCCTGTAGTCTTGGGAAGATGGGTGGATCACATGAGCCCAAGAGGTTGAGGCTGCAGTGAGTCATAATCACACCACTGCATTCCAGCCTGGGCAATAGAGTGAGACCCCGTCTCAAACAAGTGTGCTCATGAAATCTTACATTTGATCTTGGGTGCTCATTAACCCCTAAAGATTATTCCTATGAACAAAAGATTAATACTGCCTCATATTGACACTGCAGGTCATCTGGAAACAGGGGCATAGGGATTTTCCCTCCAGCTCCTTTTTCAGCCCCTTCCTTCCAGCACTGGGGAAAGTGACATGTGAACACATGTCATATACATGTCAACATGCCTCCTCATATACATGTTTTCATCTTTGCCCTAGGGGAGATGGGCTTGCCACTACTTTCGTTCAAAGTAGTTCAGCATGTCAAGAACAGACACAAAGAAAAGCATTTCAGGCCACAAAGAGCAATTTCCAAAGATCAGAGAAGGGAAATCCAAATACAGGCCTCCCACCTCCCCCGCCACCAGCCCACCTGCTGCCCATACCCTCGTGCCTGCCGCACCCCTTCCCCCCTTACCCCCCACCCCCCCATCCCACACCCACCACCATATGAAAGTCCCGGATTCCTAGTAAGGAAAACCAGTGTCCTTGAATTTTAATAAAGTGAGTTCACATCTCACTTCCAAACTGGCCAGCTTGGTCAAAACCATTTGTTCATCTTGCTGCATGCACAGCTGATCACAATTTGCAGAGAAGAGGGCATTGCTCATTGAGGAAAGGCTGATAGAAGCCTTTCAGGTAGTTCAAGCTTGACTGTCTCCCTTCTCCAAATGGAGAAGCCCTCCAAATCAGGGCTGCCCCTGGGCAGATATAGCTACAAGCAGAAGATGACAGGCATGTAAAATACATTGACAACAGAAGACTACAGACATTTGACAGGCAACTCAGGATTTTAAACAACCACTACCACCACCACAACACAGTTGCCCAGGGTGGCCAGCAGATTTGATTACCCTTATCTTCATAAAAAGTCACACTTTCTACTAAAGAAGTGCCTAAGTTAGGGGGTGACCTAAGCTATTGCTCACTGGAAACCACAAGGCTTTCCTTACTCCATCACCAGTCAATCTTGAACCATGGAAGCTGTTTGTTGGATTGCAGTATTCCTTCGGCAGTCTTGGACATTGTACATGGCTCACTGTGATTTTAAGGATGTCATTTAACATAGCTTTTTTATATAGTTCAATAACTTCAAAGAGACATTATCTGTTCTGGATGAGGGATATGCATAGTCAAGCATGCATACTTCCAAGGTCAAGTATATCACATACCCAGGTAGACAGTGGATGAAGCAGGAAGAAGAAAGCTGGCTTTAATAGAAGTATGTTGATTTTCCTTTTTCCCCCAAGAGGGGCTTAAATTTTATTTTATAATTTTGGTCGCAATTTCTCTAAATTGAGTTCAAGCCAAACAGTGCCTCTGTGGATGACCATGTGACCCTAAGCCTGGTCACCTGTAATTAGCTATAGTCTCCACCTTTCCCTTTGGTCTCCTAGACAAAGCCGTCTTTCATATCTTTTTTCCTGCTTGCTTTATACTTTTCTGTTTCCTTCATTTGATCTTCCACCTCACCGATTTATTCTGCTTTGTCTACTACTGTTTATCCTATATATACATATATATTCTTCATTTGTATTCTTCTCATACTCGGTCTTTTGATTTCTTGTTTCATGCTGCCAACACCATTCCTCATTTCAAATTTCTTGATCATCCCTGTAAGTCCTTGTTGCATCTGGTCCAATCCTTGTTTCAGAGGGTCTACTGTTCAGTTTGCGGCACTCTTCAAGTGTCTAGTTACTGAGCCTGTGAGCTATTCCTTGGGGCTCTGAGCTCCTCTGCCTGGTAATAGGACCTGAGAATGGCTGCAATCAGGCTCCCCTCTGTCTCAGTCCTGGTGAGCCTAAGGGGTGGGCAGGAGTTGAACTACAGGCTCCAGAGAACTGCCTTCCATCTCTCCACCAGGAAATTCCTATCTTTCAACTCTAGGATGCAGCCTTGGGATGAACTACCATAATGCCCTTATCCCTGGGGCTTAGGGGTGGAAGGGTAGACCCAGAACTGCCTGTGGGTAACTGGGCAGCCCCCTCCTTATTTCCTCAACTCCTCACAGCAGTAGGGCTTTTTTTTCCTATTTTGCTGCTACCTTGATGTTACCTGGCCCTCACTGGGAGCTGGGTTTTTATTCTCCATTCCAACATGGAAGGAGCAGGCAGTGACTGTCTTAGGGCAATATGGTGGAGAGGCATGAACAGAACCAAAGAGCTTTATTCTCATAACCTCCCTCAGACACCCTACACTTGCAGCTGGGGTTGCCTCTCACCAGAGGCTTCAATTGTTTACGTTCCCAGTTGACACTCCTCCTTCTTTCTTGTCTACAGTTGATTTTTCATGAGAGGCCAATAGCTCACATTGTTCATCTGGACTTGACAGGAATCACCTAGCTTATTCATAAGCCAAGCAGTATTCCCACATTTGCTACTACTTAACTCCTATAGACTTTGCTCCAGGTGAATAAACATATCTGTTGAATGAAAGGCCTCCTCAAGAATTTAGAAGAAACAGTTCTGTTGTTTCCTAGATTAAAAGTCATTTTCACTGTCTTTAGAATAATGAGACCCTTGCTATGTCACTGTGGCCCTGGGGTTGTTTTCCTAGGATTGCAGAATTGAGGAACCAAGAAAGACGACCAGATACAAGGATGCTTATTCTAATCCATTTCTTAGTCTCGTCATATAGTGGAAGGCAAGGGCCATGGTGGTCAACAGTATACAGAAAATATCCACACATGTTTTATTTGTTGAAGAGGTGATTCATATTTGTAAGAGCATTGAAAAGATCCAAAACCCCCAAAGATGAAACAATCTGATGGTATGAAATGAAATAAAATTTCAGTCATTGACAGATGCCTAAATACTTTTTGTTTTTTTTTTTTGGAGACGGAGTTTCACTCGTCACCCGGGCTGGAGTGCAGTGGCATGAACTTGGCTCACTGCAACCTCCGCCTCCCAGGTTCAAGCAATTCTCTTGGTCAACCTCCCGAGTAGCTGGGATTACAGGTGCCCATCACCACGCCAGGCTAATTTTTGTATTTTTAGTAGAGACGGAGTTTCACCATGTTGGCCAGGCTGGTCTCAAACTCCTGACCTCAGGTGACCCACCCACCTCGGCCTCCCAAAATGCTGGGATTACAGGCGTTAGCCACCATGCCCAGCCTACCTTTTAAGTTCTCAAAATGTAGTCTCATGTTCTATAAATTCCGATAATATCTAAGGGAGTCATAGGCAAACTGCTGATAAAGTGACTAGATTGCTGGCTAGCCATGAAATATAGCAGCCTGCCCACTGGATGGGAGAAAGGAACATGACTTTGTATTCTCTGGCACTGGCTGCCAGATCTCACTGAGGGCATCCTCCAGGACACAGTAACTGCTGGTATGTGAGCACTTCCACTCAGCAAGTGTCTTTATCCTGGAGGTTTCCTGTGGAACCAAAGAAGTGGTGTGGGTGCTACTGGCAGAAGAGAGGAATAAGGGGGAAAGAGAACAAAGGAAGAGGTGAATATGCAACCTACTTCTGGGGTATGCTTGGTTACAAATCCATCTTTCATCAGGCTTTCAGCATCTTAGGGGTGAGATGGTCTTGATTTCATAGCTCCAGGCTTTCCCACAAAATATGTGTTCAGTAAATGAGCTAACCAGTGCATAATGAATTGAGCTAACCCGTGTATCAGTAACTTACCAGTTCTCTACTCCACAGATGGGCAATTCCAGTTTTGCCAAGCCTCAAAGTTCACTCAACTTAGTCTTGACCTAAATGGAATATACAGGCCCTGCAACTCTATTTCAAGATTGACATAACCACAGCTAAGAATTTTAAGTCCACCCTTTGGTGGACAGATCTCCAATAAACTCAACCTTAAAACCAGAGACCCTAACATTGTACCTTTTAAGTAGGAGATGAAGGTAAAAATTGGCTACTATTTTATGTGCTGTAGTAGTAATCCAACATCTTCCCATAATTAGTTTTAGAAATATAGTGACTATGTATATACAAAAATAGATATATAACATTACTTAGGAAAACATTGTTCTAGAGGAATGCAGTGAAAAGAATTTGAGTCTGAATGATTCAAATCTCTACGACCCTTAACTGAGAACACATTTCAGACAGGGTTATAACAATTAAATAAACTGTATCTAACATATTACTGGCACAGAATAGGCAGTAAGCAAAGAGTTCCCCTCCATAACCTGCCTCTGATAGTCTTACTCTAGCTACTCAGAATGGCCTTTTGAATAGCTACAGCCATCTAGAAAAAGATACCAAGGAGTCTATCCAATAAAAAAGGAAGTGTGGGAACCCCTGTCATTACTAGTTCCATATTACAGAAAATTGGATGGAGAAAAACTGTACAGCTCACACATAATGCTTCACTGTCTTCAGGAATGCATAATTCATAAGGTTATAATTAAGAGATGGAGGGAGAGTGAATTTCCCCATGGAGGTGCCACTCAATGCTCTAACTTTGAGTGTGCCAACTGGCTCTTGGGGACCAATGCCAATAACATGGTCAGATGCTTTCTGCCAAAAGCAACAATTTAATCAACATGGAAGGACAGACCAACCTGGGTACTTCCACCAACACAGTCTCTGGGATTGCAAAAGAGTCTTGTAGGGTTTTCTGAACCTGTTCCAGGTGGAGACAAGAGAGATAGATGGAGCCACAGCTGGAGAATGGCCAGAAGGAAATGACTACTTCCGAAAATGGAAAGACTGGAAAAATAAACTGGTGACTTGGGCCCCTGCTAGCTCTATCTGTGCACAAAGCAACTGATTGTTCAAGAACACAAGAGCACCCACACTAAGTATTGGAAATACCAAAAAGGATCACTGTTCCCAGGGTCCAGGCTAGCAACCACCTGAAGGAAGATGTGAGGTAGACACACTGACCCATTTGGTGAACTCACCACAGCTGTCTCTGCCATAGGAAAGTGGATTAGATGGGACAAGCAATATGATTAATATCAGTCCAGTCTCCCATACAGCCCTACCATTAACTGGTTATGGAAAATTTCAATATCTCAGTTTTAACCATATAGTCTATAAGGGGAAAGTGTTACTCTTACCATTTTGTGGGGGTAAGAGTGTGGGGGGTAAGTACTCTTACCATTTGAAGAGTGGAAGGATAGACCAAATTACTAAGCTCCTTTCATTTCAATTTCTCTCCAGCATTTCAGCCACCCGGCTGGTGAAGACCTTCAAATGCCAAAGAATCCACATCTTATTTCTAACCAACAGTTTTCAAGTACCTACTTCCCACAAGGCATTGAGTTAATTCAGTGCAAGTCACAAGAACACATGACCTGTTCTTTACCATCAGTGTTTGGCCATCTGATGGAAGAGTCACAGTGAGGAAATTAACTATAGCTCAGAAACTGAAAAATAATTCTCTTTATCAAAAGCCAAACTCAGCATTAAAGACTTTTGATCCACATCCCAAGCAGACATGGGAAAATCAAGTTCTCTGGCTGTTCATGCTCACCCGCTCTTCCCTAGGTTGGGTGCACCCTCATAAGCCAACCCATCACTGAGGAGGAAGCACTAGGACATTTGCAGGTCAAAATCAATGAGGTTCCCTCCCTGGACATTTTCCTCAGGGCAGCATTGAGTTATCATGGAAGGGAATAAGAAACAACCAGTGAGGTCTTGACGTGTAGACAGAACTGCTAGGTAGACTTGCATTATGCACAGTGCCGTTTTGTTCTTGGTGCTTTGGCAGGCTACATTGATGACTTAAGCTGGGTAACCAATGAGGGAAGTATTCCAGGCTAATAAGAAGTAGCTTGTAAAAAGGGCTAACAAACCAGAACAGGCACCTGAGGCAGCATTATCCTTTGTTCAGCACTGCTCGCACTTGACGAACTCAGACCTGGCTTGTGCCGGGTAAATTACAGCCACAAAAAAGAACTGAGACAACACCTGAACTGAGTTAAAAACAAACCCAGGAACTTGTTATCAACTAAAATAAGATCTATCTGGCCTCTTCATAGCTACAGCCAACATTTAAATGACTGGGTAGTGTTGCCATAATGATTCAATTATTACCATTTTAGACTGGCCTGTCCTTTGAAGGGGCAACAAGGCAGTTCCTGGGAGCCCCACATGGTCCTGCACTTTATTCCTTTTTTTCTGATCATCACAGTTCAAATTTCCAAATCTAACCAAAGCCTGAAGGTTCCATGAAATATGCCAATAGCCCAGCCTCCTTTCTATTGCCCTTATCTTGGGCAGGCTACATGGGTTAAATTGCCCCAGGCCTTACACCCTTCTAGGAGTAGCCCCATTTTTAGATGCAAGAGTCTCTCTACTTAGGAATTTAAAACAAAACTAAAGTTCGACCTATCAGTAACTTTAGAAAAACTTGAAGCTAAAATTGAAAAGAATTGCTTGAAACCAAAATGGAATTCACTGAGATTCTAAAGACTCTCCACTTTAGAATTACAGGCCCCTAAAGTGTGTTCCTCAGACACCCCACCAAAACAACAACAGCTGACTCAATCCTGTTCTCACTGCTCCTAGCTGCACAGAAAGCCATGGCTCTTCAGAGCAAAGGTTGGATAGATGAAGCAGTAGCTTGGAGACCTTACCTTCCAGAGAGCGGAGTAAGTGTACAGAGGACTTTACCTCTATCAATACAGGCAGACACGAAGCTGACCTTTGTTCTCCTCCTCTCCTGGAGACTTGGCTCTTCCTATAGACCCGTTTGCTCACCAGGGGCTCAAATTCCAGAGGTCAGAAAGCTCTCATCACAGCTACCCAAGAAGCAGGTTTCACAAAGGACTCTAGACACAGACTGACTCCCACTCTGTCTGCGAGGGCAGAGGTTGCTGGCCTAGAGCTTTTATGGCCTGTGCCTGGGCCTCCTGCTCAGGTGAAAACTGTGATTCCACTCAGCTGCCTTATATGAGTGAGGCTTCAATCAACACTTCTTATGCCTACAAAGAGTATGCTAGGTAGGTTCTTCAAAAAACTTGGGGTGGCTATGTTTTTCTGGAAATACAGGGTCATTCCCCAGAGTCTGATGTGTCATTGGGAGAAGTTACTGCCCAAACAGCATTTGGAAGCATGGGTGTCAGACCAGGGCCACAACTACGCCCAATGTCATGCTCAGGGTTAGGTTCCAGCCCATGCTGAGGTCCGAAGGGAGTGGGTAGTAGATGGGCAGATAGCTGAAAGAACACTCAGGGGGCCATAGGCAGGTGAATATGGTTTTATTCAGCAGCTCTCTCATCAGCAGCTCTCTCACACTAGCTCTTTACACTGTTTGCCTTTATCTCGACTGTCTGCTCCGGCTCCGTGGCTCCTCTCAGCAGCTGGCTCCCACGCACAGCTGCACAGCCAGCCTGCAAGGCCAGCTCTAGGGTTAGCAACTTAACTCCTTCCATTTGGGCACAAGACAAGCCGTATCCTGGCTCCCCTGTGTCCATCTCCCAGACTTTCATTCTCCCTTACAGTGGTCAGTAGCTTTACTCTCTGGGCACCAGCACCTGCACAAGAGCCATGTTGAGCCATGCCCAGGAACCACGTTGAGCCCAGCCCAAAAGCCATGTTGAGCTCTTGGGCTGATGCTGATGTACAGCATCAGCAGGGCAGTTATACCTTTTCCAAACAATAGTGACTCCAAGTCAACTATGAACTTACACAACAGGTTATATAACAAGTGGAGTATGCACTTACACCCTAAACTCACTGAGTCACTCTGGCCTGGATGTCTGCCTTGGCCTATTCCTTGACCAAAGTACATCCGTATAACTTACAATGGGTTAAGTAGGTGGCTGTCATTATACATGGGTCACCCCTGGGAGCTTAGTAAGGTGCAAGTTCCTGGGCCCCATCCCAAGAGATTCTGGGTCAGTGGTCTGTGAATCTACATTTGTATCAAGCACACAGCTGATAACAACGTAAATGCTCCATGACCTACACACCGGATGGAGCATCATGCAAATCCTTAGCCAGTAGCCCAAGTCCTGTGTATCTTAGGTGGGTCTTGCATTTCCAAGGGTATTTCTTCCATGACTCAATAAAACAGGCTGTCTGCTATATGATTTATGTGGGATACCACTGTACATTCAAATGAACTTCAAGCCTGTGTCTGTGCTATAAACAGTGGTCATTCCAGAACCTCTCCCTAGGACAGGGATTAGGGGTGCTGGAAGAAGAGACAGCTTGGGAGGAGGGGTGATGCTGTTTGTTGGGCAAAGGACCCTGACTTTATCATTGAAATGCAAGTAGCCACAAAGATGGATGAATTATACACTAGTTATGTGTCAATGCATTCACCTTGCCCACTTTTTTCTAGGCCCACTGAGGACAAGAACTGTGTGTTATTCACCTGAGTGTCCCCAGCAAGGACTCCACACAAAAGGTGCTCAATAACTAGTTACTAAAATCAATTGCTGCAACTGCACATCCCCTAAACATTGCCCTAACACTCATAGACACATGCAGTGTCTTGCTTATTAAAGGCAAACCACAAGTATTTATAGAATTCATTTGATACTGGGTTCTCCTGAGTCAGGGCTACCATACAAGGTTGCACAGAATGTGCATTGCAAAGAGATACCACATTGAAAAGGCTGTCTTCCACATTGCAGCCATCAAAGGCTTAAGTATAAAAGTGAAAACCACAAAGCTCTTAGATGAAAACAGAGATGTAAATCTTTATGATCTAGGATTAAGCAATGATTTCTTAGATATGCCACTGAAAGCACACGAAACAAAAGAAAAAATAAAATCGGGCTTACTCAATATTTAAAAACTTTTGTGCTTCAAAGGACACCATCAGAAAATGAAAAGACAACTCACAGAATGAAAGAAAATTTGTGAAAATCATATATCTGATAAGAGACATATCTAGAATATGTTTTTTAAAAAATCTTCTAGACCTCAATACTAAGAAGACAAATAACCCAATTTTTTAAATGGGCAAACTGTCTGACTAGATATTTCTCCGAAGAAGATATGCAAATGTTCAATACACACAGGAAGATGACTAACACAATTAGCCACTGGAGAAATGGAATTAAAACCACAATGAGATTCCACTTCATACCCACTAGTATTGCTAGAGTCAAAAAGACAGGTAAGTATTGGTGAGTATATGGAAAAATTGGGACCCTCATACACTGCAGTACTGCTGCTCTGTAAAACAATCTGGCAACTCCCCAACAGGTTAAATATAGAGTTACATATAACCCATCAATCTCACTCCTAGGTATATATTCAAGAGAAATGAAAACATATGTCCACACAAAAACTTGTACACGAATGTTCATAGCAGCATTATTCATCATAGTTATAAAGTGGACACAACTCAAATGTCCATCAACTGGTGAATGAACAAACAAAATGTAGTATATTCCAGAAACAGATTATTTGTCAATAAAAAAGAATAGATGATTATTACATGTTACAACATGGATGAATCTTGAAAACATGGTAAGTGAAAGAAGCCAGACACCAAGACCACATACTGTGTGATTCCATTAATATGAAATGTTCAGAATAGGCAAATCCATTGAGAGAGAAGTAGACTGGTAGTTGCCTAGAGCTGGGTGGTTGGAGGAAATGGGAAGTGATTGCTAATGAGTATGGGGTTTCTTTGGGGCATGATGAAATGTTCTAAGATTGATTATTGTGATGGTTGCACAACTTTGAATACATTAACAACCATTGAATTATACATTTCAAATGGGTTAATTGTATGGTATATAAATCATATCTCAATGAAGCTATTATTTGAAAAAAAAAACCATCGCAATAAAACTGACAAGAGAAGATCCAAGGGAACGAAGTTTTTCTATATTTTGAAATCTTTTTTGGCAGATTAGATTATAATTAAATCTATTCAATAAGGAATTCTTCCAAGTGCATTTCATACAAGCAAGGCCACTGTGTATTGTCGGGCAGGTACACTCAACAATATACTCAGCAGTACATAGCAGCCCTGCCCAAGGAGAACTCCAGCTCAGATCATGTGCTTTCCAGCCTGGGAAAATCACGCTGAGCTGTACCCTTGACCCTTCTTTGGGTCAACAATCAAACAATACTGCAAGGGTGCAGCTCAGCTCTATTAATAGAATAGAATTTTTATTCTTTATTTCTACTAATTCTTCCCCCACTTCAAATGGCTCAAGTCACCTAAATTCTCTAAACAATTTTTTGACATGCATGGCACACAAAAGAAGGCCAGAGCCAGGAGCAGAATGGGTGGCCATGGATCTGAAACCCCAACTTATCTCCCTGTTGGGTTTGAAGCATTTCTATTTACTTCCTGAGTCTATACTGACCATCTGGGGACTCCATCTGTTCCCTCCCAGGTCCCGCAACCCTGGATTGTGATTCTTGCTAATAATTGATCGCCATGATTCCATTTCAACAGTATGATATTAAGTTTTATCTCAAGTGCTGGAGTACTCTTAATTATCTCCTAATGACCTAAAATAGAAAATACCTTAAATGCTAAAAGAATTGAAACCTGACTTACTGAACAGTTTGGTACACTATTATCTTGAGAATAAAATGAGACTAATACATGTGAAAAAACCTTGAATGTTTATAGAGAACACATAGTTTGATGGTGTTCCATGAAAGGGCTATATATGCAAAGCAACCCCCAAATGCTGGAGGAGCAGAGAAACCAAAGACGGGGGCAGGCAAATCCAGTTTGTTGGTATAGGGTGTCTAACTGGGGAACTTACAGACAAAAGCATGGTCTTCAGTGGCCACGAGACAGGTAGATCTCCACACCATTATTCCCCAGAACCAGGGCTTATATACCAAAGGGAAAGGGGTATGTGCTCTATAGAGACAATGAAAGGCAACCCTCCAGAACAGGCCAGAATGCTATGTGTGTCATAGCTTATGATTTGTGCAATAACATCAACATTTCTTTGACCTAAAAGCAGGAGTACATGTTCTTACACTAGGGACACTAAGTAGAAATTAGGACACATTCATAGGACTAGGGCTAATCAGAAGTTAACATGGAGGATTCACATCCAAGATGGAGTCGCTTTTGTCTCTACAGATGGCTAAAAGTAATTAGGAAATCGTTAGTAAGTACTTTAAGCTGTGTGTTGTTAGGCTAATTACTTCACCTGTCTGCACCTCAGTTCATCCATTTGTAAAGTAAGAATAATGGAAGTGCCTTTTTTATGAAGTTGGCATGAGGATTAAAAGAATTAATATCCGTTAAGAGCTTTAGAACACTAGCTCATATTTAGCTGTTATAGTGTTTGCTACTATTACTATTATGATTTTATAGCACATCCTAGATTTTACTTTGAACAAATTTTAGAGGGATTCACTCCAGTGTGTTGGCCACCAGCTTATGGGTCTCCTCTTACCCTGATGAAAGTCATACTCTAATTTTTCTAAATAAATAATAATTGAACAGCATAATATAGTGGTTAAGAACCTGATTCTGGAGCTAGTCATCTAGATTTTAAACTTGGTTCAGTTATTACCCTATGATGTCTCTGAGCCTCAGTTTCACCATCTGTTAAGTGGGGATGATAGTAGTAGTGACCTTAGAGAGTTGTTGTGAAAATTAAGTGAGTTATTACATATAAAGTCTTAGAGCTTGGTACATGGTACGCACTGCATAAGCACTTGCTAATATTATTAAGTTAGATTCAAAATATGAAAGTTATTGCTGGTTTTATGATCAGAATTCCTTATTCCTCTGGATTGGTGCAGAAGGGAAAAAAAAGAGCTCAAATGGAAGGTGATAATCAACGACAAGCTAGACAC
Source organism: Pan troglodytes (assembly GCF_028858775.2). Classification (NCBI taxonomy): domain Eukaryota; kingdom Metazoa; phylum Chordata; class Mammalia; order Primates; family Hominidae; genus Pan; species Pan troglodytes. The sequence continues at coordinate 48,208,369 of NC_086015.1, forward strand.
ACCCTCTTATGCCAAGGTAGACTTCATCACTGGAGAAGAATCCTTAGGATACTTCCTAAGTTCAAAGCCCAGTATCCATTTCACGTTAAATATTTAAACAAGTTAAGTACAAAGGAAAACAACTAACAGGTATTATTCAAAGTGGTTATATCTTTATGCAAATTCAGATTTCAGAAACACATAAATGATCCATGCACTCAAAGGACAAGAACATAATTTGTGCCCTTCCCAGTATGGCAATAAACTTGCTAGGAATGTATAGGGAATACTATAGTTGATGACAGAGCAATTAATCACACTTTTAGAACAGCTCACGGGTTACTGTTTTTCCCATTAGTGCTTCCCAATAACCTATTCATACCGTGGTTAAGATGAGCATCACTAAGATGCAGTCCATAAGGACCAGAGCTGTGAGCTCAAGTCCTGCTGGGCTATTCCTGACCTACAAGGCCACTGGGGAGACAGCAGAAAAGTAAGCTTGACAGCAAGATTATTTTTAAAAACATCATGGCATTATGCTGTCAGGTCCTGGGAACAATGATTTCTATCTGTAAAAATTGAATGACAACAGTCCATATGAAAGCCCACCCTATTGTAGGACTCCCAGTCCTACTGCAGTATAATCACGAATCCCTATATATTTCTCTGTAAATATTGATTAGTTTGGGTATATTGAAAGTTGAAGGATCAGAGAGAATTTGATAGACTATACACCCTTAAGGGGTTACTTCTGAAGTTCTTACTGATTCAGATAGAAATTATTAAACCATCTAAAAAATTCAGTGCATGGAAAAACCACATGGTGAATGCTAATATCAGGCAATGATTTTTAAAATCATGCATAGAAACATAAAAAAATTAATCTTGATATGCTATTGTGTGTCTGTAGCATGCATATGAGAATTTGGACCTCTGAATTAAAATATAGAAGAAGATGTCACCAATCTACTTAAGGGTCTCTTTATTAGCTACAAAATGGTTATCTCTTAGAAGGGGGATCTCTTTCCTCAAGACCTTGCTTCTTGTAGAACTGGGGCTCTTATTAAAACCAAATGTGGAAAGGAAAACACTGACAGATTGAACATGTAAGAATCCAAATCTTTTGTTTAATGAAAGATATGACAGAATTAAAAGACAATGGGAGAAAATATTAGTCATGTATATAATCAGGAAGATAATATTCATAATATAGAGTGCCTACAATCCATAGAAAAAGGATAACCCTGCCGCAAAATTCGCAAAGGATGTAAACACAAATGCACAGAAAAAAACACAAATAATAAATACACAGAAGTATACTGGACTTCAAAAATACTCAATGAAGTACAAGTTAGATCTAGAATATGCTATTTTTGCCTATCAGAAGATAAAAAAATAAAAATATTAACAATAACACTAAGAACATAGAATTTTAATTTCCATCCCCATTAAAACAAAGGAAATTTGAAAATCTTTTCATGAGCTTATATATTCATTTATTCAACCAATATTTATCAAGTGCTACTAGAGACAAATCAAAGTGCCAGACAATATAGTGGATACCAAAATGAATAAAAAGTCACCTAAAATATAGTCTAGAGTGAGACAGAGATCAACATACCAGCAACCAACTGAATACAAAGCAGAGTGAAGTAGGTTTATGAAAGAGATTTGGGAAATCAGAGAAGGATCCCAGCAGGAAACAGTCTCAAGAAGGTGTAGCATTTGAGCAGAACATGTAAGACTGAGCTGAAATAATATAGGCAGAAAAGGGAAGAAGAACATTCAGCCAGAGACCCCCCAAAAAAATTACCAAAAAAAGTGAAATCACAGAAATAAAAAAATTTACATTTCATTACCTGAAATGATAAAACTACTAGAAGAAAAGATAGGGGAAAGATTTCATGGCATTGGTCTGGGTAAAAATTTTATGGATAGAACCCCAAAAGCATATGCAACAGAAGCAAAAATAGACAAATGGGATTATATCAAACTAAAAAGCTTCTGCACAGCAAAGGGAAAAATCAACAGAGTGAAAAGACAACCTACAGGATGGGAGAAAATAATTGCAAACTTTGCATCTGACAAAAGGTTAACATCCAGAACACATAAAGCACTCAAACAACTCAGTAGCAATAATAATAATAATAATAATTTTTAAATGGGCAAAAGACCTGAGTAGATATTTCTCAAAAGAAGACATACAAATAGCCAATAGGCATATGAAAAATTGTTCAACATCACTAATCATCAGGGAAATGCAAATCAAAATCACAGTATCACTTCACCCCAATTAAAATGGCTATTATCAACAAGACAAAAACTAACAAATGCTGTCACAGATGTCAAGAAAGGGGAACTCATACATGGTTGGTGGGGATGTAAATTAGTACAGCTATTATGAGAAACAGTATGGGGGTCCTCAAAACATTAAAAATAAAACCACCATATGATCCAGCAATCCAACTCTTGGATACATATCCAAATGAAATGAAATTAGTATGTCAAAGAGATATCTGGGCCAGGCATGGAAGCTCACACCTGTAATTCCAATGCTTCAGGAGGCTAAGGCAGTGGGACCGCTTGAGCCCATGAGTTTGAGACCAGCCTGGGCAACATAGTGAGACCCTGTCTCTACAAAAAAAAGTAGCCAGGTATGGTGGCTAATCCTAGCTCCTCCAGAGGCTGAGGCGGAAGAATCATTTGATCCCAGGAGGTCAAGACTGCAGTGAGCTATAATCATGCCATTGCACTCCAGCCTGGGTGCCAGAGCAAGACTTTGTCTCTATTTAAGAGAGAGAGAGAGAGATCTGTACTCTCATGTTTATTGTAGCATTATTCACAGTAGCCAAGATACAGAATCAAGCTAAGCATCCATCAACAGATGACTAAATAAAGAAAATGTGGGGCCAGTTGCAGTGGATCACACCTATAATCCCAACACTTCAGGAGGCCAAGGCAGGAGGATGGCTTGAGGCAAGGCATTTGAGACCAGCCTGGGCAACATAGCAAGGCTCCATCTCTACAAAAAGTAAAACAAAACAAAACAAAACAAAAAAACACATAGCTCACATGGTGGCACTCGCCTGTAGTCCCAGCTACTTGGGAGGCTGAGGCAGAAGGATCACTTAAGCCAAGGAAGTTGAGGATGAAGTGAACCATGATCATGCCACTGCACTCCTACTTGGGCAACAGAGTGAGATGCTGTCTTAAGAAAGAAAGAAAATGCAGTATATATACACAATGGAATAGTGTTCAGTCATAAAAAGAATAAAATCCTAGAATCTACAAGATCCCAACCAATTATCTTCATGTTTGTGCTTCCAAAACTTTTTGTAAACACTGATATAAATAGTCTACACCCTAAGAGTAAGAATGAACCAGCCACCACATGGATATGCAGCCTGGCTTCAAATCATCTGAATTAAATGAACAAATTTCCAGAAATTTACCTACTGAAGAATAAATAGAAAACTTGAATAGTACTATGACCATTAAATAAATTGACTCAGTGGTTAAAAAAAAATCTTCCTTCCCCACACACAAAAATTCCAGGCTCAAATAGCTTCACCAAGTTTTACCAAAAATTTGTGGAAGAAAAAATCTAAAGATTCCACCAAAAAACTAATTGAACTGATAAACAAATTCAGTAAAGTTACAGGATACAAAACCAAAAAACAAAAATCAGCAGCATTTCTATATGTCAATAGCAAACCACCTGAAAAATAAATCAAGAAAGTAATCCCATTTGCAATTGCTACAAATAAGGTAAAATACCTAGGAATAAACTTAACCAAAGAAAGATCTCTACAATGAAAGCTATAAAACATTGATGCAAGAAATTGAAGAGGACACCAAGAAATTGAAGAGGATATTCCATGTTCATGGATTGGAAGAATCAATAGTGTGAAAATGTCCATACTACACAAGGGAATCTACAGATTTAATGCAATCCCTGTCACAATACCAATGGCATTCTTCACAGAAATAGAAAAAAAATCCTAAAATTTACATGGAACCACAGAAGACACAGACTAGCTCAAAGCTATCTTGAGCAAAAAGAAAAAAAACTGGTTAAAATATTGTTAGCAAAAATATTGTTACCTGAAGCCAGGTAACAATATTACCGGACTTCAAATTATACTACAGAGCTACAGTAACCAAAACAGCATGGTACTGGCATAAAAACAGACATATTGATTAATGGAGCAGAATGAAGAACCCAGAAACAAACCCATACATCTACAGTGAACTTATTTTCAACAAAGGGACCAAGAACATGTATTAGGGAAAGGATAGACTCTTCAATAAATGTTACTGGGAAGACTGGATATCCATAAAAGAATGAAACTACAACACTATCTCTCGCCATATGCAAAAATCAAATCAAAATGGATTAACGACTTAAATCTAAGACCTCAAACTATGAAACTGCTACAAGAAAACATTGAAGAAACTCTCTAGGACATTGCTCTTGGCAAAGATTTCTTGAGTAATACCCCACAAGCACAGGCAACCAAAGCAAAAATGGGTAAATGAGATCATATCAAGTTAAAAAGCTTCTGCACAGCAAAAGAAACAATCAACAAAGTGAAGAGACAACCTACAGAATGAGAGAAAATATTTGCAAACTATCCATCTGACAAGGGATTAATAACCAGAATATATAAAGAGCTCAAACTATCCAGTAAGAAAAAATCTAATAATTTGATTTTAAAATGGGCAAAAGATCTAAATAGACATTTCTCAAAAGAAAGCATACAAATAGCAAACAGACTTATGAAAAGGTGCTCAATATCACTGATCATCAGAGAAACGCAAATAAAAACTACGATGAGATATCATCCCACCCCAGTTAAAATAGCTTTTATCCAAAAGACTGGCAATAGCAAATGCTGGTGAGGATGTGGAGAAAAGGGAACCATCATACACTGTTGGTGAGAATGTAAATTAGTAAAACCACTATGGAGAACAGTTTGGAGGTTCCTCAAAAAACTAAAAATGGAACTACTATATAATCTAGAAATCCCACTGCTAGGTTTATACCCAAAAGAAAGCAAATCAGTATACCAAAAAGATATCTGCACTCCCATGTTTATTGCAGCATCACAATAGCCAAGGTTTAAAAGCAACCTAAGTGTTCATCAACAGATGAATGGATTTTCTAAAATGTGGTACACACACACAATGTAGTACTATTCCACCAAAAAAGAATGAGATCCTATTCATTTGCAACAACATGGATGGACCTGGACTTCATTATGTTAAGTGCAATAAGCCAGGCACAGAAAGACAAACTTCACATGTTCTCACTTGTTGGTAGGAGCTAAAATTTAAAGCAATTGAACTCATGGAGATAGACAGTAGAATGATGATTACCAGAGGCTGTGAAGAATAGTGAGGGGTGGAGGAAAAGCGGGAGTGGTTAATGGGTACAAAAATAAGATCTAGTATTTGATAGCACGGCAGGGTGACTATATTCAAAATAATTTATCATAATTTCAAAAGAACTGAAACAATATAATTGGATTATTTGTAATAGGAAGGATAAATGATTGAGGTGATAGATACCCCATTTACCCTGATGTTATTATTATGCATTGTATACCTATATCAAAGTGACTCATGTAGCCCACAAATATATACACCTTCTATGTACCCATGAAATTTTTTTAATCTTATGGAAGAAATCATTATAATCTAGCCTTAATTATTCCAGTGCATAGAAAAAAGAAGAAAGTGACTAACTCACTTCGTAAGGCAAGCATAAACTTGACAGCAAAACTTGGCAGGGCCTGGGCCGGGCACAGTGGCTCATGCCTGTAATCCCAGCACTTTGGGAGGCCGAGGCAGGCGGATCACGAGGTCAGGAGATCGAGACCATCCTGGCTAACACCGTGAAACCCCGTCTATATTAAAAATACAAAAAAATTAGCCAGGTGCGGTGGCGGGCGCCCGTAGTCCCAGCTGCTCAGGAGGCTGAGGCAGGATAATGGCGTCAACCCAGGAGGCGGAGCTTGCAGTGAGCCGAGATCGCGCCACTGCACTCCAGCCTGGGCGACAGAGCGAGACTCTTTTTCAAAAAAACAAAAAACAAAAAAACAAAAAAAAAACAAAAAAACTTGGCAAGGCCTATATAAGAAAGGAAGAGGAAAATTGCAAGTCATTTGTGAAACACAGATACAAAAATCTCAAATAAACTACAAGTAAAACAAATTAAAGAATATATGAAAATGACACTACCTCATGCCCAAGTTGGGTTTATCCCAGGAATGTAAGTGTATTTCAATATTTGAAAATCAATTAATTTAACTGATCACATTAATAGATTAAAGAAGAAAAATGTAATCATTTCAATAGATGTAAAGAAGCATTTGATAAATGATCTTATAAAATGTATGAAAATGTAAATACCGTAAAGATATAAGACAGACTTAAAGCAGAAGCATGTGTTGGGAGGACTTGTTTTATCAGATATCAATTATTTATACAAAGCTGTCATACGTTTAGTATTGATACAAGGACTAGACAAATAAACTAATGGAAAGAATTAAGATCTCAGAAACAGGGTCTCAAAAATGAGGACACTTTATAATGAAAGTGTATCACAGAGTACTGGGAAAAGGATGAGTTTTGAAATAAATGCTGCTAAAAACAACCGAATGCCCATATGGAAAAACTAATGCTGAAACCTCTATATTATAAACCCAAATGTGAAAGGCAAACCTAAGTTTTCAGAAGATAATGTAGAATATTGTCCTGACCTTGGGGAAGGAAAATATCTATCAAACAATACAAAGTACAGTGACTTTTAAGGAAAGGCTTAGTAAATTTACTACATTAAATTTGACAACTTTGTTTATCAAAAAACACCATAAAGAGAATGAAAAGGTAAGCCATCAAACTCAACCTCAGAATATATCAAGTCCTACAAACCAATAAGGTAAAAATGGCTAAAAGACTTAAACAAGCACATGCAGAAGAAGATATTCAAATAGCAAATAAATAGAAAAAACTGCCCGACTCATGAATAGAAAAGAGTGCCTAACTTCATTAATAATCAGGGAAATATAAACTAAAACCTTAATGAGATGCTATTGTAAACCCATCAGATTGGCAAAACATGGGAAGTCTTACAATCGTAAATGTTTTCAGCAGCTGAAAACATCTGCTGAACATGTGTTATCATGGAAACTCATATTCTTCAGGTGGGAGTTTAAATTGGCATAACCACTTTGTTCAGTTTACAACCACTGAAAGTTTGGCTTTATCTGATAATCCGGAAGATGTATAAACCTGATGACCCAGAAATTCCACTCCTAGATCCTAAAGAAATTTGTAGATATGTGCACCATCATACACATAAAAGAATGTTCATAGGAACATTATTTATAATAACCTAAAACTATATGCAAATGCTAATCAACAATAAAAATTAATAACTTGGGATACATTATAATGAAATATTATGCAGCAGTGAAAATGACCAAGCTTGAGCAGGAAAATAGATAATAATAGCAAACTAAAAAAGAGATAGATTTTTTAAATATGTGTCTGGATTTGAATTTTTTTAACTTTTATTTTAAGTTCAAGTGTACCTGTCCAAGTTTGTTATATAGGAAAACTTGTGTCATGGAGGTTTGTTGTACAGATTAATCACCCAGGTACTAAGCTTAGTACCCATTGGTTAGTTTTCCTGATCCTCTCCCTCCTCCCCACCTACACCCTCAAGTAGGCCCCAGTGTGTGTTGTTCCGCTCCATGTGTCCATATGTTTTCGTCATTTAGCTCCCACTTATAAGTGAGAACATGCAGTATTTAGTTGTCTGTTCCCGCATTAGTTTACTAAAGATAGCGGCTTCCAGCTCCATCCATGTTCTTGCAAAGGAAATGATCTTGGTTTTTTATGGCTGTATAGCATTCCATGATGTATATGTACCACATTTTCTTTATCCAGCCTACCACTAACAGATATTTAAGTTGATTTCATGTCTTTGCTATTGTGAATAGTACTACAATGAACATACATGTGCATGTGTGTCTTTATGATAGAATGATTTATATTTCTCTGAGTATATACCCAGTCATGGGATTGCTGGTAAAATGGTAGTTCTGCTTTTAGCTCTTTGAGAAATCATTGCACTGTCTTCCACAATGGTTGAAGTAATTTACACTCCCACCAACAGTGCATAGCATTCCTTTTATTCCGCAACCTTGCCAGCTTTTGTTATTTTTTGACTTTTATTGATAGCCATTCAGACTGGTGTGAGATGGTATCTCCTTGTGGTTTTGATCTGCATTTCTGTAATAATCAGCTATGTTGAGCTCTTTTTCATATGCTTGTTGGCCATATGTATATCTTCTTTTGAAAAGCGTCGGTTCATGTCCTTTGCCCGCTTTTTAATGGGGTCATTTTTTTCTTGTAAATTTGTTTAAGTTCCTTATAGATGCTGGATATTAGATCTTTGTCAGATGCAGTTTGCAGATATTTTCTCCCATTCTGTAGCTTGTCTTTTCACTCTGTTGATAGTTTCTTTTGCTGTGCAGAAGCTCAAAAACAGAAAGATTTTTTAAAAATTCCTACAGTATGATCCATTTAAATAAAGCTCAAAAGAGCCAAAACTTTACTAGGTCATTTAGGGTTAGATGTATAAGTAGTAAAACTACAAAGAAGAACAAGAAATGGTTATCACAAGAGGCAGGAAGGGATGGAAGTTGGGAAGCATCTCATAATCAGGCAGTGTTCCATTTCTTGGCATGTGGTCGTGACCACACAGAAGTTGGCTTTAAATATCAAGTATGAAAATATTTGCTTTATCTATGAATTCTATATTTTACAATTAAAAACTTTTTTTTTTTTTGAGACAGAGTCTCACTCTGTTGCCGAGGCTGCAATGCAAGGGTGCGATCTCAGCTCACTGCAACCTCCACCTCCCAGGCTCAAGCAATTCTCGCGTCTCAGCCTCCTGAATAGCTTGGATTACAGGCGTCTGCCACCACCTCAGCTAATTTTTGTACTTGTAGTAAAGACAGACTTTCGCCATATTGGCCAGATTGGTCTCGAACTCCTGGCCTCAAGTGATCCACTTGGTTTGGCCTCCTAAAGGTGCTGGGATCACAGGTGTGAGCCACCATGCCCAGCCTACAGTTAAAAACTATTAAAAATTTTTTAATACAAATTTGGTTCTCCTTTGTATTCTAAACTAGTTGATGAGATTTACTTTTAGGTGTTTACATGAAATTGTTTATTACAAGTGGAAATCAGTCCTTCTACCTTTATGAGAATGTCAATATTAAGCAATGGAACACAATTCAATTTTGTGGGTAATTAACACTGAGGTCAGGAGGAGGGGAAAACAAGACATGGGCTCAGAATTCAGCTGACACCAGATTGCTAACAGGTGCCATGCTGCTACCTACCCAGGTGATCTGATTCAGCTAACAAGCAGGAAGGTGATATAAGAGGAAGGCTGAGCCCAAGAGTCTGGAGGTGTAGGTAGGTGGGACTGTCAAGAAGCTAAGTTCTTTGAACAGGTTCGTGTAGTGTGGTCAGGCCCGGGGAGAGGGGCCGGAAAGCTTGAGTCCAGAAATTAGGAGACTTCTCAGTGCCTGCACGGGACAGGGGCTGCAGCCTTACAAAGAGTGTGGTGCATTAGGTGAAACCTAGTGGCTCTAAAGAGATCCTAGCTATACTGCAAGGCTCTTTGTGTGCTAAGGGGTTGGGTACAGAGCCCCTACTCCCGTCATTCTTAGTCACTTCAATCAGTGCTCACAACGTCCAGCTGTTTTCTTGGTTGGGATATTATGATATAAATAATACTTCTTTCTTTTAATGGACTTTGCTCTTTGTAGTCTGAGACTTCTCTTATTCCTCCAAGAGTGGTCAGTGACCCAGATGATGTCTATTAAAAACCCTAGAAAATGGTCAAAAGTATATGAGCAAAAATAAATCAATCTCGATTTTGATCTGGGGATTGGCAATCTATTGGGCTTAAGAATTTGCCATCTCTTTACCAAGTTATCTTGAATGGAGAGCTAACACTAGTGTGAGGACTTACCTTTCAGACTTCTCTAGTGCTCTATGCACCACAGGGAATCATTTCTCTAGGCCACCTTCTGCTCTATCTCCCACTGACAGTGTGTTCTTGCTCTGAAAGTACTGATTGTTCCTTTTGACTTAAAGATCTTCACCTTCTCTCAAAAGGGTACCTGGACAGTGATGGGTGTAGACAAGGTCCCATTTTTACCCTTCTGTGCTTACTGCCTTTTTTTTTTTTTTTTTTTTTTTGAGACGGAGTCTCACTCTGTCTCCCAGGCTGGAGTGCAGTGGCGTAATCTCGGCTCACTGCAAGCTCCGCCTCCCGGGTTCACGTCATTCTCCTGGCTCAGTCCCCCGAGTAGCTGGGACTACAGGCGCCTGCCACCACGCCCGGCTAATTTTTTGTATTTTTTAGTATAGACGGGGGTTTCACCGTGTTAGCCAGGATGATCTCGATCTCCTGACCTCCTAATCCGCCCGCCTCGGCCTCCCAAAGTGCTGGGATTACAGGCGTGAGCCACCGCGCCCGGCCGCTTACTGCCTTTATACGATGGTCTCACCTCATTAGAGGGGGACATTCTCAAAAGCGATGGAGTCGGAGGAAGTCATGGAGATTTTAGATCCTCATCAGATCGTTGGAAGTAAGATTTGCCAAGCTTATAAATATAACAGCCAATATTTTTTAACTATATTTTTTCCTAAAATGTTTTCCTTCACAAAATCTTCCCTTCACAAAACAGCCACAGGTCTGAACTCTTCTTTCATTTTTCTGGGCGGGAAAAAGGCAATTCTTAGTGAGAAGTCTGTCTTAATTCAGGGATTTCCAGGGAGAAAGAAGTAAAGGGCTACCTGAAATGTTGTACTCTTTAGCTATGCTGAATCAGAGGCTAAGAAATCTAGCTGTTCGGGACCTGTAGGGGCGGGGTGAGGAGGTGAGGCAGAACGGCAGGTGGAGACAGTGAACCAAGGAGTGATTCCCCTCCTCAAGCAGCCAGTTGCTCCATGAGTGAACTCTAGTCTAGCCCAGCAGTCCAAAGGGCAAAACTGGCAAAAAGAGACCACTTCTAAGGTTTTCTAAGGAGAGGAAGGAAAAATGTAAGCAACTGAGCACCTCAAAGTTATTCCCATTTTGATCCTAACTTGTCATTCTTTGGGAGGTGCTTATGAAGAGTGAGAGGACTACAAGGCAGATGACCGTGGAAAGGACAGACAGCAGGTATAGGCTGGAAAGCTGGGATGTAAAAGTTGATGTTGACGTGTAGGAACATGTACTTAACGCTGATGTATTCAGGTCACAAAGCTTCCTAGCTGCCCATGCATCTCTGCCCTCCACCAAATTTTTACCATTCTCTTATTGGCAAGATAAAGAGGGCAATAAAAGTAACTTTAGGGTAACCTCTTGGGAATTACAGGAGATAGGAAGAAAAGTACACAGTTTATAACAACTTTGCAGTTACTTCCCTACTGAGTCTGCTTCCCACGTGAAGTGGCCCAGAAGCAAAACTGGTCAGGGAGAAGGTACAGCTGGTGAGCTCAGGGACAGCATCTGATGTAGCTCATGAACGGAGCATGAAGAGCAGTAAGACCAGGTGCTCCTCTGCTGGTTTCTCATTAAATTCATCTCTCTGGCAGTAATTAGTGTTTCCCCAAACTTAGAAAGCTCCTTGTCTCACTACTTGAAGCTAGAGGCTTGGACATGTTATGCTGATTTGGTCAGGGCTTTAGGGGCAGCTGTATCAGGTGGCAGACAGTCACTGAGGGATGTGACTGGTTGCAGTGGCCGTGGGAGAAACCGGGTTACACAGTTTAGCAGGGGTCTCCTGTCTATGTGGGTAAGCTATGAAAAGGGGGGCAGCTGCTAAATGATTTAGGGTTGATTTGTGTTTTCCTATAGTCATGACTCAGCTGACTTCAAGCTGAATCATAGGGCGGTGGGTGGCAGTGACTGGGGTCCAAGCCGATCTCAGGAAAAAAACCACAGACCCACAAAGTGTGAATTATCTTATCCCAATGCAGTAGTTAAAAAACTCTCCCTGGATGCTGCTCAGAGAGGTAAACAAATGCTTATGGAACATATTTTATGCCAAGCATCACAAAGAATCGTGACTTATTTAATTTCACAAAGCACACAGAAAGTGATTTGTCACTCGGATCTTAGACCACAGTTCTCAAACATGAACTTGGTTCAGAATTCCCTAGAGGGCTTGTTAAAACAGACTATAAGGCCCCGCACCAATTTCTGATTCAGGAGGTCTAGGGTGGGGCCCAAGAATTTGCCTTTCTAATAAGTTGTCTTGGGAAATTGATGTTGTAGGTCAGGGATGTTTCTAGATGTTTCTCCCTGGCAGAAATACCATGCATAGGAAGGGGCAGTAGTTTAGGAAATGCTTTAGGTAGGGCTGCAAGCAAATAGAGGTTTCTTACCAATTTTTAGGGCCTGTGAAGACCATTACATTGCCTGAATCCACTCCTTCACAATAGGTAGATGACTTTAGGTTTAACAAAGATATAGTTCTCTAGAGGTAAACCAATTGTGTTGTAACCTCATTGTGAATGCATCGGATGAAAGTTGAGATTGTGTCTGCTTTAAGTTAGAAGTTCTTTATTAACCTCCAACTAGATTTGCTGAGCTTTTAGATAAACAACTTTTTGGGAAAGCCAGAGCAGGTACTTAAGACATTGTAGCTAGTCTTTAAAAATAAGAGCCCCTAAGCTGGTGTTTGCTTTGTCTAATTAGTGTGTTAATGATATAATTGAAGTACGTAGGTCAGCACCATGGAGCTGAATATATCTTAGGTAAATAGAGAAGTCGTGCATGATTAATCTCATTTCCTTAACCTGATTACCTGCTTTCCTACCACTTACACCTGCATAGCCAAGTATATTGTGGGGCAATTGCTGCTTTGCAACTCTACAGGTTGAGTTAGCAGTTAATGACCACAATTGTACAACTTACAATACACCAGTAATATCCTGACAGCTTCAACTTATGGGATGTACTACTATATTTATCAAAACATTTGAGTTGCATTTTCATGATTCTAAGTATAGCTTGTTTGTTTCTTCCCTTTATCTAAAGTGACTTTGAGAATGTTGGAAGTTCTGGCAGAAGTTATGATAAGTAACATAATCAGAACTAAAGTTTTAATTGACAATATGGAATTCCAACTTTGGAACTCCCTGTGGGTAATGTGAGTTTTAGTGATTTTTTTTAAAGGTGGCTTTTAAAATATGTTTCTATATTGATGAAGTTTTTAACAAAGTCATGTATTTTTTTCCAGAAAGATACAGATACTAACTTTGAAAAGAAAGTTTTGAAAATAAAACTTTGTGTACTTTCAGCAAGAATTGCCCTTCTTTTGTAATCCTTCAAATGCCAGAAACTTTTTGTATATCTGTTATTTCTATGCCCATAAATCTGGAAACAGACATTCTTTATGCTAAAAGATCATCTAGTGAGATTGCTAGAATTAATTGCATAACCCAAAACATCAGTTAAAAGGAGGGAAGAGTGTACATGTTCACATATGAAGATATATAATATGTGACCTTGATCAAGTATACTTCTCTTTTGTTTAAAATCTGCTCCTTTAAATATGTAAAGATGTGCTGCAAGTGTCAGTTTTGCCTAAGCATCCCTGTATAAACTCCTGCTTGTGAGGAATTGAGAGTATAAGGGAGGAAATATAACATGTAATTGCTATTCACTCTGGCAATACAGATATAGCACACAATTTAAAAAGACAAAGAGAATAGACAGAGTGTGGACAAGGTAGCTGTCTTCAGTAACTTCTGTGGTCGTCACTGGTTTTGCAGCTCTGGGAGTGTAGTGTGTGTATGATGGAGGAGAGCAAATGTGTAATTATGGGATAGTCTAATCTATTATCCCCTGTATCCTTGAGAACAAAGATCTTCTATGTGGAAGGATAGAAATAACAGAGATAAGGTGAAAGAAGTAAAAATCCTGTGGTCATGAATATGAAATAGAAGTGTCTGCATGAACTCACATTATTTTCATTTAGCTTCCTAGCACTGTCTGCTGAAGAGACGTAGAAACAATGAGCATCCTGTGAACAATGAGCACCCTGGCACCCAGACTATGGTCTTGAAACACCATTTCCTATTAAAAGGAACTAGGGCTCCTTGGAGAAATGAATTATTCCAGGGCCAGAATAGGAAATGACCAAGATGAGCCTGTAACATCTTTTCATATCAGAAAACAGGGATGCTATCAAAGACTAATAGGGTAGTGTTTCTTCATGAGGCTCCCACAACCAGAGATGAGAGAATTTGCACAGCCATAAAAAGATAAGGGTGGTAGACAGATACTCAAATACATAGGTCATAAGTAAATGCATCACGAAATGTTACTAAAAGAAAAAAATCACTTCTGGATCAGGACAGAGAACAAACTCTTTCAAAAAAGTAAATTGAACAAATATATGACAGAATAATAGATTTAGAATCTCCCCACTTTGCACTCCCTAATGAATTCATGAATGTAGGTGTTGAACATCAGGGGCTAGTAATATCACAGAAGGAGAGAGGAACAGACATTAAGTGCCTCCCAGTGCAAAAACACATTGCCATCTACAAAGTTACCTTGGGGAAAAAAAAAACCTGAATAGGATCAAAGCTCAGAAAATTCAGAAGATATTAGAAAATGATAGCTTACATTATAGGGATTCAATCATCAAAATCCAGTCTATGGGAAACTTTACAGGGCAAATGACTTGATGTCTTCAAATTGCAAAAAGAAAGAGAGGAGAGAACCTGTAAATTAAGAGACTTCTAAGATATTTATCTTTAAAAAAGCAAAACCAGACTATTGCACATAACGATGCTCATTTGTAGCTAGAACTACAAAGAAAAGTGAGGAAATGATGATTGTCAACATCTGGATAGTCTTTTTAGGGAGGAGAGAAAGGCTGTGATTGGCACAGAGGCACTACCTCCGAAGTGGTCAGCAAAGGTCTATTTTTCAGCCTGGGTAGTGATTGCAAGGGATTTGTTTTATACCAACCTATTAAGCTACATTTTATGTGGTTTTTTGTGCCTGTTTTACAACAAGAAAGGAAAAAATGAAATGTCACAAGAGATATTTGCAATGTACCTAATCAACAAAGGGTCCATAACCTTTGTAAGAGAAAAGATCTCCTATAAAATAATAAGAAAGACAGCCAACATAATAGAAAAATGAGCAGAAGACTTGAAGAAGCACTTCACAGAAAGAGGAAATCCAAATAGCCAATAAACAAGACAAGAGCTGAAGGGAAATGCAAATGAAAACCACAATTAGATACTGCTACTTGCCCAGCAGAATCAAATGTAAGTGTTGGCAAGGATCTACAGGAACTCTGAAATTGCTGGTAGGGATGCAAATTGGTACAACTTGGGAAAACAGTTTGGAATTTTCTGATAAATTTGACGACACATATCCAGTGGTGGGCTGCCAAATGTTTTAACAACCAGCTCTCCAGAGGGAAAGCCTTGTAGTGTTTTCTTATTTCCATTGTGTAAATACTCCCACTATGACTGATTTCAAGCTACCAAAGTGACATTACCGAATGCAGAATTGAGAAAAGATGCACAATAGTACACCATTATATAGTGTTTCCACCATATAGATAAAATAAACAGAAGGAATCTCAAAAATATAGATAATAATATAAATGTTGTAAAATAACTAGAAAGTGATGAGTCTTCAATATGTGTCACCTTTATTTTTAACATAATTTTTAATTATAAGTATATATAATTCAACTATTAATAGCTGTGTTAACAATTTGCTCATAAAATTTCAGAAAATTTAACAAGTGGCTCTTGGGGGACAGCCTGAGGAAGCTCCAGCACACATACTACCATGGCCACACCCAGTGATCCAGAAATTCCATGCCACCCTACAGAAATGTCTTCATATTGCACATACAGAAACATTATATTGTCTACAATCAGCCAAAACATGAAACAATCCTATTATCCAATAGTAAATAAATACATTCCTTTGGTATGTTCATACAGTGAAATTTATTATACAGTAATAAAAGCAAGCTGGAGCTATGTATAGCAATATAGGTGAACCTTTAAAACAATGTTGAGTAAAAAAAGTTCAACACAAAATAGTACACCAATACAACTCAGTTTATATAAAGTTTGAAAACAATACTGTACTATAGTGTTGAAAGACATACAAGTACATGTAGCTGGTAAAACTGTAAAGCAAGGCAAGAAAGGCCATGAAAGACACAGCACTACCTTTGAAGAGGCAGGATTGTGGTCAGGGCACATGGCGTTTCTGGGGTGCTGACATACTGCTCCTTGAGCTGCTCGTGTCTACAAAGACCTTTGCTTAAGCCAAACGCGTGTTCTGCATATTTTTCTGTGGGTGTGTATTTCACAACTTTTCAAAAGTTAGTCAATAGAAAATTTCTCTAAGCATAACCCTCAGGTTCAGCAAAGTTAGTTTCTGAAAGGCACCCTAGAGAAATAGAGAAAGACCAACAGAGCAAGAATCCAAAAACAGGCCACAGAACCAGTAGCCATGAGCAAGGCTTGGAATCTCTACAATTTTCCTCTGTAAAACTGGGGCTATCACCACCCACTGGCCCACTTCATGGCATTACCAGAAGGATAAATAAAATATACTGATGCTTTAATCCCCAGGAAGCACTAGAGAAATACACTCATGGGAGGCACTGTAGTGCAGTGAGGAACTTCGCAGGCCAAGGAGTTGGGCAAATGCGTGTAAATGTCCACCCTGCTCCAATTTGCTGAAGGAGGACACTCCTCTGAGTCTCAGTGTCCCTAACTGAGTGTCCTGGCAACAAGCCCATCCTCATAGAGCTGGTAGGAGGCCTAAATGCCATGTCTCTTATAGAACACACTCAAATATGAATAGTAGGGTTTTTTTGTTTTAACAAATGCATAACCTGACCAAAACTAAACTTTATTTTTGTCTTCCTCTAGCCCTGTAAATTTTCTGTAGTAAGGAATAATCTCCTGATCCTAGATGAAGACTTGGGCAAGCTAAAGAATCTTCTAGTCACTCACAGATAATTCCTCCATGGCTTTTAGCCATAAACAATCTCAATTACATAATTTTTCGTTTGTTTTTGAGACAGGGTCTTCCTCTGTTTCCCAGGCTGGAGTGGCAGAGGTGTGATCTTGGCTCACTGCAGCCTCTACCTCCCAGGCTCAAGTGATCCTCCCGCCTCACCCTCCCGAGTAGCTGGGACTACAGGCGTGCACCACCACGCTCGGCTAAATTTTTGTATTTTTTGTAGAGATAGGGTCTCACCATGTTGCCCAGGCTGGTCTCGAACTCCTGGGCTCAGGCTCCCACCTCAGCCTCCCAAAGTGCTGGGATTACAGGTGTAAGCCACTGCTCCCAGCCAACAATGAATAATTTTAGTATAAGTATGTTCCAAATATTGTAGGAGATATATCTGTACTAAAAAATTATTTTTTGATAATCTAAAATTCAAATTTAACTAGGTGTTCTGCATTTTTATTTGCCAAATCTAGAAAGCATAAGTGGAGGAACTGAGAGACTGAGTCATACCTCTGACAGCCTCTCCAGGCTATGGGGTTAAATGTGAAGTTGAGAGCTGATCAAGAGAGGGAAGCAGCAGCAAAAAATTCCTCACTTAGTATCGTAAGCCTAACAGGCTGAACCCTAGAAATGCAAGTGAACTATAAGTAAATCGCCCCTTGCATAAACTCCAAGACTCATTTGGGGGTCAGGAAAATCTTGTGTTAATGCTGGATACAGGTGGTCCCACATTGCTAGTGCTGCTGGGTGCCTGAAGCTAACAATTGAAAAATCTTCTCTGGAGGAAGATAATATAATCCTACATATTTCTATAAATCTATAAAGAATTTTTTCAAGTATGTTCATAAACAATCAATATAGTCAAATATAAGCAGGTACACAAGAAGCTAAGAAAT
Organism: Pan troglodytes; assembly: GCF_028858775.2. Classification (NCBI taxonomy): domain Eukaryota; kingdom Metazoa; phylum Chordata; class Mammalia; order Primates; family Hominidae; genus Pan; species Pan troglodytes. The sequence goes on from NC_086015.1 coordinate 48,226,333, forward strand.
GTGACCAAGACCCAGCACAGATGAAAGAAACAAGTACAGAGACAGACCCACAACTGCTACAGATAGTAGAATTACCAGATGAATGTACAAACACCTATGCTCATGCAGATTAAAGCCAAACAAATTTCAGTCAGGTTCCTGAAACAAAAAGTGACATTTTAAAGTCTGCAAAGAAGGTTGGGCACAGTGGCTCACGCCTGTAATCCCAGCACTTTGTGGGGCTGAGGTGGAAAAACTGCTTGAGGCTAGGAGTTTAAAACCAGCCTGGGCAACATAGTGAGACCTCGCCTCTATGAAAAATTTTTAAAAATTAGCCAGGCATGGTAGTGCAGTTACTGTAGCCCCAGTTACCCAGGAGGCTAAGGTGGGAAGATCACTTGAGCCTGGGAGTTGGAGGGTACAGTGAGCCATGATCACACCGCTGCACTCCAGCCTGGGCAAAAGAGTAAGAGACCCTGTCTCAAAAAATGATAATAAAATCTGCAAAGAAGCAAATAACCAGCTACATACCCTAGAACTGAAAAGGTTAGTGTGTGTATATGTGTGTATGTGCGTGTGTGCTATTGATTCAGGTGAAGGAGCATTGTTTTACTTTGATAGGTTTGGATCAATATAGTAAAAGAAGCTTAGTTGACTACCCATTAAATTATCTTGTGAATAGATGAATTAAATATCAGAGGCAGAGCACTCAGCTTTCATCCTAGGGAGTTGCAAGAAATCATTGCTGTTATCATAATAACCAAAAAATTTTTAAATATTTTTAAAGGCAAAGGAGAAGAAATCTAGAGGAAATACCAGAGAAGGGAACAAGCCCTTGCTACATTCAAGATGCTCAGTGAACCCCAAGCAGACAAATATAAAGAAAATTACACATAGTTAAACTACTGTACATCCAAAATAATGGGAAAATCTCAAACTGTCAGAAAAAAAGACACATTACATTCAGGGGAACAGCAATAAGAATAACAGTGACTTTTCAACAACAACGACAAAAAAATGGAAGCCAGAGACAATGGAACTATTTCTTTAAAGTGCCTAAAGGGGAAAGAAATAAAATAAAAGCTAGCCTGTAATTCTATCCCCAATGAAAGCATATTCTATAAAACAAAGTGGAATAAAGACATTCTTCAACAAATAAAACAACAAGAATTTCTCCCCCCATGTACTCTCACTGCAAGAAATCTTAAGAAATATAAATGGGCAAATATAAATGACTGTTTAAAATGTTATAAAAGATTGCTAACTATTTACAGCAACAATAACAACAATGCATTCTAAGGGGTTATAATATGTATAAGTAAAATATGACAATGTCATAAAGAGCAAGAGATGGTAAGCGGAATTACATTGTTAAAGGTTCTTATATGATTCAGGAAATGGTAAAGTACCAATTTAAGGCAGATGTAATGAGTTAAGGATACATATAATTTCTAGTTACTAAAAACAACAGGTTACTGTTTAACCCCTCCACCACTGCCGGCAAAAAGGATATAAAATAATAAAATATATCTAAATTCCTAAAAAAATTTTTTTAAGTCAGGAAAGGGAGACAAAAGAACAGATGGGAAAAACAGAAAGCAAACAGCAAGACAGTAGATTTAATCCAACCGTATCAGTAATTACTTTAAATATTAATGGCTAAGGCCGGGCACAGTGGCTCACACCTGTAATCCCAGCCCTTTGGGAGGCTGAGGTGGGCGGATCATTTGAGGTCAGGAGTTCGAGACCAGCCTGGCCAACATGGTGAAACCCTGTCTCTACTAAAAATACAAAAATTAGCTGGACATGGTGGCACATGCCTGTAATCCCAGCTACTCCGGAGGCTGAGACAGGAGAATTGCTTCAACTCGGAAGGCAGAGGTTGCAGTGAGCTGAGACTGGGCAACTACACTCCAGCCTGGATGACAGAGCAAGACTCCATCTAAAAATAAATAAATAAATAAAGCCTAAAGCCTAAATCCTCAAGAGATTAAATCAAGAGAATGTCAAACTAGGTAAAAAAAAATAGCAACACCCAACTATATGTTATTACATGAGGCCTACAGACAGGTTAAAGGGAAATGACAGAAACAAATATAACAAAAGATAAACTATATACCAACACTAACCATAAGAATGCCAGGGGCTATTTTTAAGAATCTAAGTAGATGGCTCACGCCTGTAATCCCAGTACTTTGGGAGGCCAAGGCGGGCAGATCACGAGGTCAGGAGTTCGAGACCAGCCTGGCCAACATGGTGAAACCCCATCTTTACTAAAAAATACAAAAATTAGTTGGACATGGTGGCACACGCCTGTAATCCCAGCTACTAGGGAGGCTGAGGCAGGAGAATCGTTTGAACCTGGGACGCAGAGGTTGCAGTGAGCCGAGATTGCGCCATTGCACTCCAGCCTGGGTGACAGGGCGAGACTGCACCTCAAAAAAAAAAAAAAAAGAATCTAAGTAGTATCGAGGCAGAGAGTATTGCCAGAAATAGAGGGATGTTTCATAAAGATAAAATGGCAAATTCTTAGGAAGATATAGGAATCCTAAACAATTAATAATAAAAATGGATAAAACTGAAAATTGAACTATCAGGAACACAGAACACAATCATTAAGTATGAATTCAAACTTAATCATATTTTAATTTTATTTCTAACTTTTTAATTAGTCGTCCCTGCAATGAGAAAAATAGTAAAAATGTTGTATATCTTCCCTGCTCCTTCCATTCCCTTGGTTATCAAAAATCTTTATTTACATAGCACTATTCCACATAGTATTTGCTTGGGTCATGGAACAGAGGGCTACAATTTCTATGAAAACTTTGTAAATCAATATCTGAAAAAAAAAACACACAAAATATATTGGGGGAAAAATAAATTCAGACAAGTTGAGCAACAATAGAAACTGCTTTGTTTTGAGGAGAGTTTATATCCAAACAAAATATTGTACATGTTTCATATATATATGTTAATTGTACATCTATAGAAAATCTGGAGAAGTGGACACCCAACCTAAGAGTGGTTACCTCTGGGAAAAGCTATTGGAGGAAAGACTTTCACTTTTTAATTTAATTTATGTGCCTCTGTACAGTTTGAATTGCCTCATGAACATGTAACCCTTTTCAACCTAATGCTGGCTTAGCCATTTCCTGGATAAACCAAAGCCACATTATATCAATAGGTGCCAGGCAGTATGTGAGAAAAAGTGCTGGATCAGCCTGCAAGCCCTCTTTTCAACTCTATGTGGAATGGAACCTCGTGAAGTTATTTGTCATCTGTTTTCTTTACTGAACTATGTTGCATTAAGGGTTAGGTTGGGCACAGGATGTAGAACATAATAGCTGCTTCATAAGTATATGTTGACTGAAAGCACAAATTTCTGACATCACTGGGTGTTCCAGGTTTTAAGCGTTGAGAAATAGGAAGCTCCCCCTCCCACCAAGTCAGCATCCATTGACTTACGCCTTGTGTTTCATGCAAAAAGTCCATACCAGAGACTGTGAATTAGATAAGAGAAAAGGACCAGGGAATGTTGTTGGGGGCTGGGGTCGGGGGTGCAGGTATGCATTCTACAGTGTGTCAAGATATGAATGCTGGCATATCATGTAAAATCTTAGAAACTAATGCATACAAGACAGTGTTTTCTCTCAGCCCTTTGCTGAATCTCTTGGCATGGACATGGATCAGAGTGCTGAATATAAATAGAACTTCACTAGTAAACTGGAGATACACAGTACAATTATTAAAGGAGGATTTCCTAAAGCTAACGCTTCATTTAGTGCTTTCTTCATGCCAAGCATTATTACATTGACATTTAATCTTCAGGACAATTGGATGAGTTAAGTATTACTATTACTGAGGAGGAAACTAGGGCATAAAGATTATATACCTAGCCCAAGGTCACAGGGCTGGTAAATGCTGGAGCCAGAATTTGAACCCAGGCTGTTTGGCACCAGAGCCCACGGTCTACACTGCTTCCATGTGTGCCAAGTCTAAGACAACCATTACTGTTGAAGGCATATATCCTGAGGGGTGACAAATGAGGCCTAGGACTATAAGTTGCCTGATAGTGTCAGTGCTTTTGACCAGGCTGTGGGGGTAAGGGGTGGCTACATGGGCAGTGGCTATTGAAAGATAGATCTTAGAGAAACAGAAGAAAGCAATCTAGCTCTTTGGTGCCACCAAATATGTGATGTTCTTCTGTCAATACAGTTCTCCTTCAAAGGAAAGTAAGTATTGAAGACAATGCCAGGGCTGGGAATTCTTTCCTTTTTATACCCTTTTTAAGATGCACATTTGCTCTTGTTTTCAGTCTTGATGTTCTTCAATATAGATATATACAAACTCTTCCCAATACTCCTCTGAATATCCATGGAGACATCATGACATTTATTTTTAAGGACTGACCAGTGGCAAGGCATCATGCTAGGTGCTGAGAGAAGAGAGATCAATATGACACTCTTGAAAGACAAATACCACACGATCTCATTTATATGTGGAATCTTTTTTTTTTTTTAAGTCAAACTCACAGAAGCAAAGATTAGAATGGTGGGCTAGGGGGTTGGTGATGGAGAGATGCTGGTCAAAGAGTGCCAAGTTTTAGTTAAGAGGAGCAAGTTTTTTAGATCTTTTGCACTGCATTGTGACTATAGTTAGTAATAATGTATATTTCAAAATTGCTAAGATAGATTTCATACCACAAAAAGAAATATATCAGGCGATGGATATGTTCATTAGCTTGATTTAACTTAATCATTCTGCAATGTATACATATGTCAAAACATCACATTGTACCCCATAAGTACGTACAATTATTATTTATCAATTTTTAAGAGATTGAAATAAGACTATCTTGGCTCTCAAAGAGAAATTTTTCTTCCTAAGGATCCCTTGAATCTGTAACCTCATTTGTCAGTGTTTCACTCTGTCACAGTCCTCATCCTTCCCACGTGGACTGTGGAGAGGGTTCCCCAAGGAAGTTGGTTTCCTCCTACAATGCTGCACATTCCTTCCAGATCAGCTTCCTGAGTCATGACCCTGACAGTCCTGCTATTCCACAACCCCTCCAAAAAAATTACAGGCCCCACGCAGCCAACAAATGTTTACTTGGCACCTGTGTGCCAGGCACTGTTTTCATTAATAGAGATATAGCAGGGCATGAAAAAAGGCCCTGTTCTAGCTAAGGGTTGGGGAAGACTAAAAATGAGCAAGTACACTATATGGCACTGTCGTGAGGAAAATCAAACGGGAAAAGTGCACGGGAGGGAACTTCCATTGTAGAGTGGTAGCAATATTGAATTTTACTTGTGCCCTGTGACCCTGGAAAAGGGAAGGATAAGATATCTCCCTGCCCTTATGTTCCAAGAAACAGCTTACTGCAAAGAACCACCTTTCCCCATGTAACTGAGATAAGACTCACAGATACTCACCTTAATTATCTATGACGAGGCCAGACACCGATCTTACTCTGCTTCATAAATCATTAGCTGAACTACTTGTCCCCACTGACCAATTGGAACAAAATGCATGTTTCACACTTTGGTTCAGCTTCTCTCCTTCCTCCAGGTCCCTGAACTTTGGCTCAATATACAGCCCCTCCTGAGAAGAGGCTGGCCTCAGGGTCAAACATTCTGTGATCTCCTGTTGGAACACACCACTCTTTGGAACACGCCACTCTTTGGAACACCCCACTACCCCATACCTCATCTTTTCTAGCTTTATTTACTCCTCCACAAACAAACAAAATAATACACTGAAATGATGGCCCTAATCCAACTTGAATTTTTTTTTTTTTTTTTTGAGATGGAGTCTCGCCCTGTCGCCCAGGCTGGAGTGCAGTGGCGCCATCTCGGCTCACTGCAACCTCCATCTCCCAGATTCAAGCTATTCTCCTGCCTCAGCCTTCCTAGTAGCTGGGACTACAGGCGTGCACCACCATGCCCAGCTAATTTTTGTATTTTTAATAGAGGTGGGGTTTCACCATGTTGGCCAGGCTGGTCTCAAACTCCTGACCTCAAGTGATCCACCTGCCTCAGCCTCCCAAAGTGCTGGGATTATAGGAGTGAGCCACCACACTCGGCCTAATTTTCATATTTTTAGTAGTGATGGGGTTTCACCGTGTTGGCCAAGCTGGTCTGGAACTTTTGACCTCAAGTGATTTACCCGTCTTAGCCTCCCAAAGTACTGGGATTACAAGCCTGAGCCGCCATACCCGGCCCCAACTTGAAAATTTGAGAGGGATAAATATTACAAGATCCTTTCCAGAGATGCCAGAGTATGGGCACATCCACCTTAGGCATTCTTAGGTGTGGGGCGGGTGCAGAAGCAGTAGAATAAGCTTGCTTCCATCTCTCTTTCAGACCAGAGGTTCTTGCCTCCTGGAGAATGGTCAGTTTGGAAGCACAGGCGGCTAGGCAGCAATCAAGAGGAAACGCTTAGGAAATGATTAATTCACCGCGTTTTTAAATTACTTAGCTGCTCTTGCCTCTCAGGAGCAAAACGGAGAGGTTAGACTAGATTATTTCAAGGTCCTGTTCTGCTCACAGATTCCTATTGTGTTCCATTTTGGACTTATTACATTGAGTAATTGAGTTCTTCCGACTCAATGACACAATCAGAGAGGCTCTTAAGATTAAAGAGCCTGGAGTTCCTGCAGCCTGAGGAAAGAGGGTGAGTCATCGTTGGCGGCTCTGATCTGGGGCCCTCTAGTGGATACAAAGTTAATTGAGATTCCGAAGTCTGGACTTCAAGACGTAAAATTACTTGAGACAAGTGGCAGGTTTTGAAACCTTTCATTTTTCTCCAAGGTAAAATAGGATCATTAATTTTTTTTAACATTTGAGAGATACCGATATGTTATTGTCTGCTGAACATTGGATTGGATAATATTCCTAGGCAGATGATTTACAATCAGAAATTGAATAAGAAGCCAAACTTGGAGAAAATGTGGGGAATGTTTAGCAGAAAAGATAAGTGACCATGTTTTGGGAGAACACAAAATTTATTCTTGCATTATTTAAACGCCAATTTCAAGACAGTGAAAGAACATCATCTGCCACTGTGACTGAACAAGTCTTTGTTTTCATACTGTTTCTTCCAGCTTCCTTTAGCTACAGAGGGGGCTCTCTTACCAGGAAAAAAGAAATTAAGTATTTTAAACTGTAGGAATCTAAAATGCCCCTCAGTGGCATAAACATTATTTTAAGCTAAAACCATCTGAACAAACAGCAGCCATGAGGGCAGGAGGCGGGTGGACCTTATCTAAACTTCTTTTGCTGAGTTAAGCAGGACCTCCCAGAAAATACCAGCCACCATAATTCCCTCTCTGAATGATTTACAGCCGGAAAAAAAGACTATTATCACTGGAATTAGTAATTGCTTAAACTTCATCTGAACCAAACTTTCCACTCGTTCTTCCATAGAAGCCCTTTCTCCCCCTCCTTTCTCCTTATTCAGTGGATATATAAACTATCTTTGGCTGATTGAGTAGCCGTTTCATCTAAAGGATCCAGAGTGACTACACAAATTTTGTCTTTTCTCCTATTAATATGTCTACTGTCAGTTAATTTGCAGACCCCCAAACACTGGACCCAAATCGAAGGAGGAAAAAATATTTCCTTCCATAGGGGAGAAGATAATTATTTTCATAATCATCACTAGGTACATGACTGAGGCACCTATAATAAAAACATACTAACAAGAGAAAAGCTCACAAACTTAAGTTTTACATGATACAGGAGCCTTCAGAAATGAAGACTCAAAGAAATGGTGAAACTTGTGTATTTTTATGCTTAAAGAGTGGACAGTTGTACAGAAGTATAATTGGACAAAGGGGGTGTGATCTAATGGTAATAAACTGGGGAGGGCTTAGCAACACTTGTTTGTTCACGTTCTTCTCTGTGTCCCTGTGTCTTCAGAGATAAGGATATTGCTTTCTTCCAGGAATAGGAAGGGCACCTCTGGAATGAGGGTCTATGGCCTACTTCAGGAAAAAGTCAGCTGGATTTTATGGCCTGTTTCAGGGCAAAAGGGCAGGGGAGGGTGAAAGTGACCTTGCTTCTGCTGTTTTCTCAAATGCCAAGGTGCCATATTTTGGGGTAGCATGTTCTGAACCTCATCACTCCCAACAAAACAGGCATGTACTTCAGAGAATGGGATAGAAGAACTGAGAAATCAAATGAGGTTTGTGGTGCCCAGATATTAATAACAGCAGAAAGCAACTACCACTTCTAGGCTGGAGCGGCAAAGGGACCTCAAGGCACATAGCCGAAGCTGCCCCCACAGAGAGCCCCTCCAGCAAGAAATGGAGCCCCAGGGGAGATGTACCAGTGGTCTGCTAGGCAGTTCAAGGCAGAAAGCAATGTGGGAAAACTCTCCCTTCTTTATTCTGCCAGGGTTCTCTATTGGTCGAGTCTCACCCAAAGCCAGCTGACCCAGGAATGTGGAAAATGCAGATTCAGGAGCTGGCCCCTGCAAGTCATAGCAGGGCAGAAAAAGGGTATGGAATTGCTCTAACTGCAAACTGGCCAAGGACTGGCATAATAAAGGATAGAAGTTATGATGTTAGAGTTGACAAATATTAGCAATAGAGAGGACTGTTAGTCTTATAGATGTTTGTATAAATAGAACATGAATCTACAAGGTCAGCTTTATGGGGACATGGCCTGTGTAGCTGCACAGGGTTCCATACTTGGTTTAATGTTCTGCTGTCACTGTCTTGAAAGTTTTTAATCTTTTTTTCTTTTTTGAGACAGGGTCTCACTGTGTTGCCCAGGCTTGTCTTGAACACCTAGGCTCAAGCGATCCTCCTGCTTCAGCCTCCCAAAGTGCTGGGATTGCAGGTGTGAGCCACCACGCCTGGCTGAAAGCTCACAAACTTCCTTAAGTTTTACATGACACAGAAGCCTTTAGAAATGAAGACCCAAAGAAATGGGGAAACTTTTTAATTTTTGAACAAAGGGCTGTGTGAGTTTTCATTTTGTACTGGGGCCCATAAATTATGTAGCTAGTCCAGAGGATCAATAATCTACAACTTAGAGTTGTGGAATGCAGAGAATGTAGCTCTGCTGTCCTCTTTTCTGGATAGAACTAGGACATTGGAGAAGTGGTAACCCTGAAGTTGACTTCAAGGGCTGGGCAATATTGTCAGCCAGGATGCAGGGACAAGAGCACGTGGGTAGAAAAGGAAAAGGGAAAGGACTAGAAGAGAAGGGACTCTTAGGCACCCATAGAAGGTCATCTCTGTGTGGACTGAGATGCAACCCAATAGCTATGAGTAAATATTCTGCTCCATGTTCTGGTTTCCCAAGTATGTGAGGTCTCCCACTAGGAAAACAGTCTTTTTTGATAAATGATAATGCCTTCCCTCTCCAGATATTGCCATGCATAATAAATAAAATTATGATAATCATTTCACAGAAGAGAACAGAAGATCCAATAGAAACTTTTTATAAAGACATCTAACCTCAAGTTTTCCATTTGAAAGCAGTTTGGTATGAGGATTTTAAAAGCTGTAATAAAGACTAAAATTTTACTATGCAGAACCCTAAGTATACAGTCCTTCCTCAATGTCCACAGAGGGTTGATTCCAGGACCTCTCTCAATACTAAAATCTGTGATTCAGTTCCTTACATAAAATGTCATAGTATTTACATATAACCTACACACATCCTTCTGTATACTTTAAATCATCTCTACATTACTTACAATACCTCATACAATGTAAATAATTGTTACATTGTTTTTTAATTTTGTATTTTTATTCTTTTTTTTTTCCAAATATTTTTGTTATACAGTTGGTTGAATCTGCAGATGCAGAACCCACAGATAGGGAGGGACGACTGCACTTGATTTTGGAATTTCCTATGCTACTAAGTTCTTCTCATTCCTGTTCTACAAATTGTTCGACAGTTATGGGTCATAAAAGTTTCAAATTCCTGGGCCTATAACCAACTTTAACACCATCTGTCCTTAAAGTGGGCCGAAGGCAGTGGGTGCCTGCCAGTGGGCTCCAGGTTCAGACCAGAGGCCGGACTCTTGAATTTTTATCTTTATTTTACTAACTTCCTAGTAGCAATGTTTATTTTGAAGGTAGTAAATGTCAGAATTCTATAGAGTCTACCTTTTAATATATATTGAGGCCAGGTCTGGTGGCTCACACCTATAATCCCTGCACTTTGGAAGGCTGAGGTGGGAGAATCACTGTAGGCCAGGAGTTCAAGGCCTGCTTGGGCAACATAGGGAGACTCTATCTCTATTAAAAAAAAAAAATGAGCTGGGTGTGGTGATGCACACCTGTAGTCCCAGCTACTCCTGAGGCTACGGTGGGAGCATCACTTGGGCCCAGGAGGTCAAGGCTGCAGTGAGCTGTGTTCACACCACTGCACTCCTGCCTGGGTGACAGAGTGAGACTCTGACTCAGAGAGAGAGTGTGTGTGTGTGTGTGTGTGTGTGTGTGTGTGTGTGTTGAAGTTTTTACTTAACAAATCTATTTAATGTTTATAATCAACTAGGCATTATTCTAACTGCTTTACAAATATTGGCACGTTTAATTCTCATGAGAACTCTGAGGACACACTATTTCATTTTACAGATGAGGAAACTGATATATAAAGTGAGGCATAAAGTGAATGTGGAATGAGCCTGAAGTGCTTATGATAACTTTTTATAAATTCTGCTAGTCTTAAACTGATTTTCCTTTTACTAAGGGTACTTACAAAGAGAAAGAAACAAGGATAATTTCTGTATCTTTTACACCTCTTTTACTTAAATTCTATTTTATAAAAGCTCCTCAGAATACTTGACCTGAGCTGCTCATCCAAACTGCCATATTAGTCACACTCTATGCATCATACCTACCATTCTTTAATGCATTGTATTCAAATTCACCAGGTCCTTCTTTAAACACACAGAAAGCAAAGATTAATGGAAGGTATCTGCACTTGGTTGGAAGGAAGCTACTAAGGGAGACACACAAGTAAATAGTTGAACTGTGTGTTCGCAGACAGGAAGGAACACTTTACCCCTCAAAGTGCAAGAAGAGTTGCAGGAAGGCTTCCTTGATGGGTGATCCTTGCATGAATCTTGAAGGGGAAATATGTAGTTCACCAGGCAGACAAGCAAAGGAAGACTTTCCAGGACTGTCAGGTACAGAAGCACAAGCATAACAAAAGTATATGAAATCTGGGGAACTTCAGGTAGTAGTCCAACGTGGCTTATGGGCAGGCTATGTGTGGTGATAAGAGATAATTTTCAAAAAAGAGAAAATAATGGCTGTCATGGATGAACATGTATTAAAGATTATATTCTCCCATCAGGCAGATTTTATAAACATTGGTTCAAAGGATAAGTCCAAACAACAAACATTCTAGACCAGGAATGAAATGAATGTGGAAATGGAGGCAAAACTAGCTTCTTCCACAGTGAAAATGGGAAGTCAATTAAACTTCTATTGGACAGAATTTGGATTTCTATAGACTGTTATTTTGTGTTGCTATCGCTTATCTATAATTTACAGAGTTGTAAAATAACTCCCATAGAATCAGAATCAGATAATTCAGAAGGGTGACTTCTATGTAGTTTTCCATCAAAGCACAACTTTTACCCTACAGTGGCAGTAAGAGAAAACTAGTTAATTTTTCAGAGGCCACATCAGATAGGGTCGCAGATACCACACCAGAGTTTGGATTTCTGTTAGTTTTAGTCTTTGAGCAAAAGAAGTTCATGAAGGGTCAAACTGAGAAGTGCTAGGATCTCCTGTCATCAGAGAGGCATGGCCTGGCAAGGAGGTGGACGTTTGACTGGAATAGCTCAAGGATGGATTCAGAGGCTTGATGCAGTAGGTCAGTCAAGAAAGTCTGAGGGCCAGAGCCACGGTAATGGCAAACGGGAGAGTTGCTGACAAACAAAATACAGTCAAGTAGATCTAGTGAAAGTGGATGTGAGGGATGAAGTAGAAAGAAGGTTGTCTCTGATGATTTCTAGGTTTCTGGCTTAAACAATTAGGCGCATGGTGGCGCATCCACCTATGTGAAAGGAGCAAGCTTGTGAGGAGCGATGAGCTGGTTTGCCCATCTGAGTGTGAGGTGCCTGTGGAATATGGAATATCCGGGTGAATATATCAGGAAGACAGTTAGACAGGGGCTTCTAGGAGACATGGTGTGGAGTTACAAGCCACTGACAGTGGCCTTTGCAAGCAGCCAAGGCGCGAAGAGCAGCAGCTGGGAGAATGAGCCCTGAACGGTTCCAGGAAGCTCAGCCTAGTGGAAGGGCCAACGGAGGCCTGTTATGTGATGAGCCCCACTACAGTCCCTCGCAATGCAATCGGGCGCGGCCACTGCCTCCCTCGGAGCTCCGCGAGAGGCCCTCCAAAAAGACGCTGGCACGGAACTCGCGGCTCTCCTGCCCGTTGGATCCCGAAGCACCAGTCGGGACCCCAGACACGAGGCCCCACTTCCGCTTACGCGCCCCACTTCCGCTTCCGGCCCCGGGCTGTGGTGACTGGCGGTGTGGGGTGGGTCAGAGGGCAGTAGGTACCTCCAGGCGGGAGCAGCGTTTGCACCGCGGTGGGTTCCTGCGAGCTGGTGCAGAGGGGCCCCGGCGGGCCGGCCCCGGGGCACATGCGACGACCTCCACCCCTGGGCCCCACGACGGCCTCAGGGCCTGAAGGCAATGTGCGAAACCTGCAGAAGCGGCAGGCGCCAGGGACAGGCGCGGCGGGAGGCTGTGGCCCTGAGGCCGGGGGGCGCCGGGAAAATAAGCAAAAGAGGAGAATGGTGGCCCGGGCCACCCCTGGGAGAGGCGAGGTGGAAAGTGATAAGTCGGTTGCAGCATCAGGGGCTGGAAAGGCCGCAAGGCGTCGGGTGGAGGGGCGCAGGGGCCAGGTGAGCCAGTCAGTCTCGTCAGACCCGCGAGGCCTAGAAGCAGCAAAGGAGGCTGAACTCCCCTTGCAAACGGAAAGACACAGTAAGAAAGCATCCACGATCACTTACCTTTAGCCCTTGTACCTCAGCGTGCTCCATCTTTGTTTTACCACTAGTCTTTAACTTGAACCTGCATGGTTATTTCTGATGCACATAGTTGACCAGGAGATGGGAAAAATGGATTTCCTTAAAAGGGGTGTTCCCTGTTAGGAGTCCTTGGTCAGAATTATGATAGGAGGAATTCCTACTTGTGGTCCATTTTGGCTAGTATAAGATGACAATGTTATAAGGGTTATTCAGTTGCTTTAGAATTTATACAGGTTTATATGTAATTCCTTAACAGAAATTAAGGCTTTCATTTAAAAACAAATGTGTATTTACATACAGCTGTTCAGGGAAATAAAAATGATAGCCTCACAATTTTTAATTTCAATGATAATTGCATTTTCCTCCTCAATATAAAATCTTTTCTGATATATTTTGTTGTTTTGATCAGCCAAGGAAAAAAGAAAAGTTACTGAAGCCTCAAGTGATGATCCACAGCCAGGGCTTGACTTGGTAAGAAAGGAATCATTAACCAGTTCGGAATCTTTCCAAACAGTGGAATGCTTGCAGTCTTTGGGTAAGGAAAGTATAATAGAAGGTATTAAAAGAAGAATTCGAAATAAAAAACTTAAAAGCTTAGAAAACCCACCTCTCAAAATAACCGAAAATGAGGCTACACAAAATATTAAGGTTGAATTCCAAGATGAACTGTACAAGAATACTCCAAAATATTCTTGTAACATCTTGTCACCTGAAGTAGAAAATAATTCCGTTTTAAAATTATGTGATTGCAATTGTTTCCCCCATTCCAAGGGTTGTAATGATGAAAACAACCTGCCATATAAACCTGATGGTGGATGTATGCATGTAGCAGAAAATTTCTCAAAGAAAGAAAACCTTAGGAGTCTTGCAGAGAAGAGTGACACAAATAGTATTCCTCAGCTCTTACAAACAGAAGAAAATGTAATGGGAGTAAATAAGTTACTACCAGAAGAGAGTGATTTATACCAAAGTAAAACCAATGGCTTGCTTTCCTGCCTTCAACATGAAAAAAATAAATATTCAATAGAGGAGAGCAGTGTTGGGCGAAAACCCAGGAAAAGGATGAAGTTGTCTGAAAAAGCAGATGAAACAGTTACTGAGATGAACTTCTCTAGTGAGTATAACAAGTCTGAGTTGATGTTGCAAGAAAATCAAATGATTGCTGATGGTAAAGAAGCAGAGACTAAAAGTCCTTTAAATGTTTTGAGAAAAGTAAGCCATAATACAGTCTCTTTGATGGATCATTTATTAAGTGTCCCAGAAACAGTAGAAAAAGAAACAAGTTCTGAACATCATGTAAATGCTGTGTTTCAGAAAACCATTGAACCACTTTTGAAAGAAGAAACAGAGAATGCTTCAGAGCCGTTAGGATATGAAAGCATGGCATCGAAAGAGGATTTTAAATCGATGAAAAGCTTCATAGGGAAATCACCTAATGAGTACCATATTGAAAGGAGATCTTCACGAGAAGACTTAAGAAGTGCATCTGAAGAATTGAAGTTAAGCTGTCAGAGAACAATACCTATGACTGGTAAAAGAACGTGGCCCTATTATTCATGTGCTAGAATATCTGCCTGGTGTTGGAAAAAGGCTTCCTTGCCAGAATCAAGTTACTTTCTTCCTGGGTCTCAGGAAAGTTGTAGGCAAGTTGATGTCCCTAAACACCAAACAAACCAGACCCACTTAACTGACTCCAAATTATTATTACAAAGTTCCTTAACAGAAACAAACACTGAATCTTCAAGTAAAGAAAAATTAGATTCTAATTCTAATTGTTTGTCTTCAGTTTCTGCAGTAGAACCTACTTTAATGGTTATAAAGGAACCTATAATCAAGGATGATAAAAAGATAAAATCAGAGGAACTGAGCAGAAGTGGGTCAGAGGTAATTTCTAACACTACTGAAGATACTCAATTAACCAGTGAGACTCAAAGCTTAACGGGAAATAAAAAAAAAGCTAGAGGAAATTTAACGAAACTTAATTTGACAGCGACTTCCAAAGATGGTCAGGAAGCAAATAACTCTGCAGGCAAAACTATTCATCGAAAAGCATGCATTGCTCAACAAACATTTATAGTTCCAGACTTGGTTAAAATATTGAACACAGGACGGCTGACTAATTTTAAAATTCCTTTACTTAAGAATAAATCAGAAAAAAGAAAAGAAGTAAATGCCAAGTCATCAGAGAGAGAAGCTTACAGTCCTCTAGAACTTCTGGACAATTTATCTGGAGCAGACGTAAGACAGAACAGGAGTAAAGAAAATGTCTCCATGACGATGTTAGGACCTCAAACTTTGAGCATACGAAATAGTGTAACTCCAGTGCAAGCTAGTTCTGACTCATTCTACAATAAGAAATCCTATAGTATTTCTCCAAGCTTTACAAAGCAAGGTAACAATAGCAAACCATCTAATCACGTCTCTGAACCAGGCAATATTGTTTCTAATAAAGAAGTTGCTTCTCTCACAGTTGAAAACAATGCTTTTTCTTGTGATCCTGGGTATGTAGAGAAAAGTCCTTCCTTCTGCTGTAATGAACAAGAAACATTCCGACCAGTGTCCAGTGAAGTTAGGGGTAGAAAAATAACTAAGAATTTTTCAGAGGTAGGGTTTCCAGATATTCTTAAAGCATATGAAGATGACGTCCTCTTAATTGATGTAATTCAAGATGACCCAGACCTCTTTGGAGTCTCCAATGAAGGGGAGCTCTCATTTACTTCTGAGGTCCCAAAGATAAGCCAGGAGCCCAATGTTGCTGGAGAGCACCAATCAACAGACTCCAAGTACATGGAAACTCCAGTAAAAAAAGAACCAAGTGATGACTTAAGGTATGCATGTTCAAGTATGCCTTTTAGTGCAGATTGTTGGGGGTTAGAAAAGCAGTCTCTTAAGTTTCACTAATGTATTCGGTGATATTGAAGCTCCATTATTTTTTAAGCCAGTTATTTATTAAATGTTATATACCATTATTACTGCTGATACCTGGAAATGTCATTATGCTAAAACTTAGAGTCAAAATAATGAATTATATGTATCTTGGAAGATAGAAAAGATTAGCTGTTCAGAATTTATGGTTCATAGAGTGGCTTTTTTTTTTTTTTTTTTTTACGGAGTCTCGCTCTGTCACCCAGGCTGGAGTGCAGTGGCGCAATCTCGGCTCACTGCAAGCTCTGCCTCCCAGGTTCACGCCATTCTCCTGCCTCAGCCTCCCAAGTAGCTGGGACTACAGGCACCCACCACCACGCCTGGCTAATTTTTTTTTTGTATTTTTAGTAGACACGGGGTTTCACTGTGTTAGCCAGGATGGTCTTGATCTCCTGACCTCATGATCCACCCGCCTCAGCCTCCCAAAGTGCTGGGATTACAGGCGTGAGCCACTGCACCCAGCCCATAGAGTGGCTTTTTAAGCGATGGAGATTGCTTCTTTCAAAAGTTAAGTTTATTTTCAAATGTTCTTTAATTATTATAAATACGCAGATAAACTTTTACTTCAGCCAGGTTACTTATTAAGATCAGTGCTATCTATTTTAATCCATTTTCTGTAGCCTCCTTGTTCGATAAAAAGTTCATTTTTCAGGGGACAGAGACGCCTTGGAAATTTTTATTTGAAGTAATTAGGGCTTGAAAGTAGAGTCAAAAGTTAAACTAATTTTCAGAGATAAACAGCATAAAATTTATTCGTGGTTTTACTTTTAAGGCAATGGTTTTAAATGATGATTTTTTCCCTCAAATAGGACTAGTTTGCCCGATGCAACTTTAAATGGGGCCAAGTAGTAACCTTCATGCTCAGGAACTTAATCTATTCTGTTTGGCCCCAAATTGATTTAATATTATGTCATATTTTACTTAATTTTATAATTCCTGAAGCCGTTATTTATATAATACCTGAATATCATAATATTTTGTGAATAGACTCAAAGAAAAATGAAAACACTTTTCATTAAGATTCAGTGGTACATGACTTAAGTTTCTCTGCCATTTATTTGCAGTTACCTTTGTGGTATCATACTCTTCTTGATGGTCTTATTGTTATAAGAACTTGAAACTTATCACCAAATATAATGCTGTCTATGTGCCAAATGG
The DNA here is from genome assembly GCF_028858775.2 of Pan troglodytes. Classification (NCBI taxonomy): domain Eukaryota; kingdom Metazoa; phylum Chordata; class Mammalia; order Primates; family Hominidae; genus Pan; species Pan troglodytes. The sequence continues at coordinate 48,243,405 of NC_086015.1, forward strand.
AGAACCAAGAGTTTTATTGATTTTTTTAACCATGTAATGAGGTAGCCTGGTAATCTGCCTGTTTTGAAGATGGAAAAAAATGAAGACAAATTTGTCACTTGCCCAAGATCACACTCCTAGTAACAGAATCTGGATTTGAACCTAGCCCTGTCTTACTCTAAACCTAGTGATTGTCTTTGTAGTCTGACCTTGGTTTTTGAATCTTCTTGTTACTACCTAACAACTATGTGACCTTTTAGGCAAATTATTTCATCTTTCTGTAAAAAGGGAAAGTACTTGCCTCAGGGTTGTGAGGATTAAATTAAATAATGAATAGAAAAGGTTTGGGCATTTTTAACTGTTATACCATACTTCCTTGGAGGAATACAAAGGAAAATCAGAGTAAATTCTGCATTCAAGAGCAAACTTCTCTGTTGAGTGACAAGATGTTGACAGTGAGCTAAGCCAAATTTAGAAAGAGATAAATGTTGTGAATTAAAGTGTAGGACCTTTGTTCTTTATTCTTTTTTTAAAGAATAATGGCTGATTTTAAAACATGATACATGTTCATTAAAGTAAAAAGCGGTGTTGGGGGGGAAATTCCACCACCCAAATAACAAATTAATTGCTATTTGTATGCATCATTTCAGACATTTATCTATACATATAAGTGGATATAATAATTAGAAAAATTGGATCATGCCATTTTTTAGTAAAAATGCTAAAGAAAATTTCATTTACACTTAACCAGAAGAGGCAGAGAAATCAAAGTGGAATGAAATGGATTGCTGAATTAATGTATTTCTTTACCACAAGAAATTAGTTTCTTGAAGTTCTCTCTCAAGTTAATAAGGAAACTTGTCTAAAAGTTTGAGTTTTAGCTTCACTTATAAAAATTGTTTTCCAACTTTAGACAGCAGTGTTTGCTTTCTTAATATGAAAGACGAACATATTTCTACACACTTTTTCTCCTAATATTGCCTACCCCACATTTTTGTTTAAAGTTTATTTTATATTACTAAGCCTTGTGCCATGTACATTCCTTCAATAACCTGAACTCCAATGTTTCTCATTATTAGTACTCTATTTAAATTGGTTCAGTCCCTACCACCAGTCCTATTTACTTTCCTCTAATCTTGACTATTTTTGTTATTTTTTTGAGAGGGAGTCTTGCTCTGTCGCCCAGGCTGGAGTGCAGTGGCGGATCTCGGCTCACTGCAACCTATGCCTCCCAGGTTCAAGCAATTCTCCTGCCCTGGCCTTCTGAGTAGCAGGGATTACAGGCACATGCCACCACTCCTGGCTAATTTTTTTTTGTACTTTTAGTAGACGGGGTTTCACCATGTTGGCCAGGCTGGTCTCCAACTCCTGACGTCAAGTGATCTGCCTGCCTTGGCCTCCCAAAGTGCTGGGATTACAGGCATGAGCCACCGTGCCTGGCCTAATCTTGACTATTTTGATTCATCGCTTAGTTGGCTAGATTTCAGAGCAAAGAAATTTTTAAAGAGTTCACGATTACTGTGTTCCCTAAAATCTTGGGTGCATGAGAATTATTTGTCTAAGAGCAGGTTGTCTGTGTGTAAAATTCTTAGTTTACATATTTCCCCCTCACAATTATATAGACATTGCTCTCCTGCTTTCTGACATTATGTGTTGTAGTAAAAAACTTTGAGGCCAAACTAATACTCCCACTGCTCCACTTTAAGCTGCCTTTATTTTTTCTTCTTGTTTTCCACCTTGGGAATGGTAATTATATATCACTTTTTCCTGAGACAATGTTAGCCATTTTGGTGTGCAGTATCAAGTGTTTATTTCAGATAGCTTTTTTGTTACTATCTTTGAACTTCATTTTTCTTCACTTCAAAAGCACCAGTTGTACTTTTATTGGCTCTTCTTTGCCTTTTATCTACTTCTAAAGTTTCTGTTTTTAAACAAACTTAAACATTTTCTTAGTATTATTTTAATATTTTTATATTTGTTCTGCACTGGAAATACTAGTTTTGTAGTCATCCACAGTGCTAGGATAAACCTTAACAGGGAAAAATGAAGACCTGATAATCAGAGAATCTATCAGTAGTTGCACAGAAACTTGTTAATGGTTCTAGAACTAAATGAAGCTTAAAATATAATTTGAAATTTCAGCTATGTCCCTTTTACCAGTCAGTTACTAGTTCTTATGCTCCATTTTCTCCCTTCTAAGACACTGAGAGGCTGAAGCCTGCTGGAATGAGTTTTTATTTTACAGGAATAAAAGTAGAAGATGAAAGGGTGAGGCCCATATATTGTCAGAAACTCTGGACTGCCCCTTTTGGTAAAACAAGTAGACAAACTTGAGCTGACTTAATCACTGGGGAAAGTATTCTCAGACCAGATTGGGGAGAATTTGGAAGGTGTCTAAGTCATGATAGAATGCTTATTTGTTTTTAGTCTCCACAGTGGGGAAAGTCCATATTAAAATCTAAAACATTAGAAGCATACTAGAGCTCATTCACTAAAACTTGAACTGATGTGCTTGGAAATGTGTAATGGCTGAAACTGGTAAAACGTTTGAAATAGCCTGTATCATTGGAAATGATCTGAGGATGTCCATAATAGTCAGTGCTGGACAGTTAATCTGTACTAGAACATAGGATTATTATATGCTAAAATATCAGTTGAATGATACCATACAGTGGATTGTTGAGATTTTAAGAGTCTGCCAAAAATTCAGGGGAATTACTATATAGTTGGGGGGAAGGGGGAGGAGTGGGGGACTAATGTGTTTTAAACAAAAGTATATAAACTGAAGTACTAAGAGTAGTAGGAGTTTAGAAAAGAGAAGAATGAAAGAAATCTTGGAAAAGCAAAAATTTGTATTGATCCTTGAAGTTTGGATTTTAGATTAACAAAGAAGAAGGAAAGAAGTTTGGTCGGGAAGGAGAAATAATGAGGAATATGTGGGCAGAAAGGTAAAAGTACATATAAACATGATTGTGTACAGAAGGTTAAAGGTTTTCATGACTCCATCAGGCAGAGGTAGAATCCCTTATGCATTCCCATAGCACCTTATGCTACCTCAGTAGTGGCACTGATTTCTTGGTGGAATAATTTAATCTCTCACTTGCTAAACTGTTGGATTTCTTAAGGGTAAGAAATATTTACCTTCATTTGCAAGTCCAGTCCCTCATATATTGAGATGGGAAAGAGAATTAAGGTTTTAATTCCTGTTTGAGAATATCGCAGGCCATTTCTGAAGCACTTGAATTAGATTACATGTAAATGGAGACAGTGAATCCTTTCTTTCTTAAGCAAGTAGACATTGAACAATAGTGGGAAATAAGATTTTATAAGTAGGGTGATGCTAGATTAAGGAGGTTGGAAAGTTAGGCACAAAAATTTGAATTCAGTATGGAATTGATGTTGGTGATCAGTGGGGATCAGTTATTTACCACCTTCACAACTTGGTCTCAAATCCACAGGCAGCCATTGTAGATTCTGGAGCCAGTAAATAATAACTTCTGAGGGATAAATATCTGATATCAATCCACAGAAAATAAAAGCCTACCACTTTTGCCCAGGCATTTGAGTCTCATTAGACCCATGCATAGACTGGATCTATGCTGGGCAAATTATATCCTGTCTCAAGTAACTTACTTTCTCAGAGTCTGACTTAATCCCAGTTTGTTCCCCAAGAGAGGACTTCTAGAGTAGAGTAGTCTTATTACCAATTTTACCATGAAATGACAAAAAAAAAAAAACAGGTTTCCACCAAAAATAAAGATCATTTTTTCTCTCCCTTATATATTGAGATTCATTGTCTTTTAAGAAACTTACTTTTCTTTATTGTCCCATTCCGCTGAGAATCTAATGTGCTCTAACTTTACTGCAAATTTTTATTAAATTTGTATAAAAATTATTAAATTTTTATTAAATTTTAATCATAAGAACTGATATTTAATGTCTACCCTGTGCTAGATACATTACTTATTTTATTTAGTGAAAAAATTCTGAGGTTGAAACTCTATTTTTATACTTAAATCAAAATGATTAACTTTCTAAAGGACCCAGCTTGCAAGTATCAGAGCTGACATCTGAACTCAAGGCAACCTGCTCCAAAGTCTGTCCCTGCTCTGCAAAACAGCACACTGGAAGAGCGGCATTTTGGTTCTTCCTATATATTTAATTCAATTACTCTGCAAACTACCGCAGAACATTATTTCACTTTAGGTCCCTTTCTTCTCATCTCTGCTTCCTCTTTAAAGTAGCAAGTGGGGACTATGAAGAAACATTATTCTGATTTTTTTTCTTTTCTCTTTCAGGCCACGTAAACTAGTCTTTGTCTTTGCTAGAATAAACAGTATTGTACGTGATTGAACATTTGTAATATCAGGAGACCTAACAGTATAGTGTGGCATCAGGCTAGGGAACCCCTGCCTTGATGAATTGGATACCATAATATTTCTCTGCCTAGGGCCACTACTACTTGCATAATAATTGCCCCAGTAAATTTGTAGCAGTCCTATCCAGAAACAGAATATGGGTATTTGTAAATAAATGAATACTGACCACAATTAGCATCTCAAAAGGAGGCAGTGACAGTCTGAATTTTTTTCTCTTTTTTTTTTTTCTTTGAGAGAGAAAGGGTCTTGCTTTGTTGCCCAGGCTGGAGTGCAGTGATGCCATCATGGCTCACTGCAGCCTCTACCTACCAGGCTCAAACGATGCTCACACCTCAGCCTTCCAAGTAGCAGGGGCTACAGGTGCATGCCACCACACCTGGCTAATGTTTTTCTCTTTTTGTAGAGACTGAATCTCACTGTGTTGCCCAACCTGGTCTTGAATTCCTGGACTCAAGCAATCCTCCCACATCAGCCTCCCAAATTGTGGGGATTATAGGTGTGAGCCACTATGCTAAGCCCTAAACTTTTTCCTTGGGCAATAGTTTTCAAACATTTTCTGATAGTAATTATTCTAAAGCAATCATCTTCCAGCTATTTTGCCAATTACCCACAATAAAGATCTGTTTTATATTACAATCTGGTACATATTTATAAAGATAGGAAATTATAGGTTTACGAAAACAATTATTTTCCTTACTACAACAGATATAGTCTCATATTTCATATTCAATTTCATTTAAAAATTTCTTGGTTGGGACCCACTAAATAGATTTCATTATCCACATGAAAAGTGCTCTGGTAGAGAATAAGCTTGAGGTAATCTGTATGGCTCTTCAGATTTGGCTTAAACCTGTCTTACTCTCTCCTCTCCTTTTTACTCAGATCTTCTCTTTGCTTATCTGTGTTTCTGTAGCCTCATCCAAATCTCTTTTATCTCCTTTCGTTGTTCTTCCCTTCATTTTTCCCTTTTCTATTTCACCAATTCAGAACTGTGACTACACTCCACCAATGCAAAACTGTAAAATATTTGTATAAGTTACAATTTTTCTCACTTTATGATTTTTTTTCACCCAGGTGAATTTAACTTTTTGTCTCTCAAATTCCAAACAAAAATAAACTGTTTCTTACAAGAGTTTGCATGTGTAATTTTACCTTCCTTGTAAGTTACTATTTTCATAGTAAAAAGTTTCCCATACCTATATAAATTATACTAGCAGTATTATAAATACTATCTTAATACTTGGAAATTAAGCTAATATACTTGTTGTACCTATTTATGAATGGAACTTTCGGGATAATTAGAGGCCACAGAAGCATCCCTCAGTTCTCTATTGAGTCACTTAGTTCTGTTCATGTTATTACCTCAATATCTCTCATGGCTGTTCCTTCCTCTAAATTCTATGTTCTTATTTTTCTCCTAAATTGTTGTAATGAGCTCCTGGTTAATCTTCCTAAACTCTCTTAATATATCTTTTGTCATAGTGATATTCGAAATAGAAATTGATCTGCCAGTAACCGTTGAGAGTGTTTCACTGGCTTTCATCCACGTGGGGGTAGTCTAAATTGCTTGGCATGGCTTTTTAAGGCTCTTTAGTGGATCTGTATCCATTTCCTGTTTGGCAACTATGGTATTGGAGGGAGGAAAGTGGGGTGAAAGGCTAATAATGAAAGATAAACATAGCAAGCAGCTCACTGTTTCTACAATGCACCATGTACTTTAGGCCTTTTGCATATGTTTATCTGAAAGTCCCTTTCTTTGCATTCAGTTATCCTTCAATCACATCTGAGATATTATTCCAGGGATTTGTTCCAGTAGTTCTCTTGGCACATATCTCAGTATATTATGTCTGCTTGTATGTGAGCCCCACCTTGTACTGTAATTGCTAGAAAGGAGGGAGGCATCTTCATTTGGGTCTCCTTAGCTTGGAATATGTTAGGTGCTGCATGTGTGGAGAACAACTAGACATATATAAGCCTTGTCCTCACAGTGCTTTTAGGGAGGCAAATAAGCATGTACCATAAAATGATAGGAGAAGTGCAAGATGTTAAACGCCTCCTGGTGAAAGTGGCATTTAAAATGATCACTAAAGGATAAGTAGGAATTAGCTAATTGTTGAGGAAAATTGAGACACCAAAATAAAGTCTCATGGCTTGGTGTCCAAATGGCAAGAAACGAAGCTACAGAATGTGCAAAAGCTGTCATGAAGGGCTGTGAGAGTAAAATGACCATAGAATTTACCTTCTGGATTGCAAAGCTTTTGAAAAGGACATGAGGAGCTGTTAATAATATGCCAGGACAACAGGCGTAAGCAGACCTTCCTAGGCAAACTAGAATTTATGGTGAGTGTGAAGTTTATGCTAAGCATATAGGAATTCATGGAAAGACTTTTAAATAAGAGAGATAATTTGATCACATTTACTTTAAAAAATCATTATAGCTCTGGTGTGGAGGATAAACTGGCAGGGAGCTATTGTAATAAGCCGAAAGAACGTGGTGACTTTACACAGAAGTGGGAGTGAATTTGAGGGAGGTTTAAGAAGTGAATATTGGTTCATCAGATGGGGGTGAGGCAGAGGGAGGTGTTAAGGTTGATACCTGGTTTCTCTCTTAGAGAAGAACATTACCATCCATCTCCCATGCAAAAAAGCTGTATTGGGGAGGTGAAATTTAGACATTTTGAGTTGAAGAGGCCTTTGAGATACTGAGATGGAAATATTCTAGTAGATAGCTAGATATGAATCTAGAAAGGTCCAGGTTAGAGAAAGATGTGCATTTGTGTATGTTTTCTGTTTGTATTATTTCCCCATCCTTTAAACTATACTTCTCATTGTTTCTTGGGTTTATGTTGGGAAAAAATACTTAGTTTTCTAAACTTCAAAGAACGGTAAATACAAAATGTTTTGTTTAGTTTTCATCTTTCTTGGCTAGGAAGTAATTCTGAACCAGGAGCAGTCGCAGTGCTGAAGGATATGCTTATCCACTTGTTAAATGAACAAATGGTGGGATTATGAGTGTTTATTTTATTCTGTGTACTTTGATATGTTTTAAATTTTTGTCTAAGTGATTAAAAATGGAATAGTGTTTGGCCATTTGTATTTGAGTGGCTCCTATAAATGTAGTTTTCATCTGTTGGGCCTATGCTGTTGGCTTTAAGGACATCTTATCTCATTTAATCCTCACAATACCTTGTGGTTAGGTGGTATTCTCATTTTACAGATATGGTTAAACTTAAAGAAGTTAAGTAGTTTTGCCACAGTTTACACAGCAAGTAGCAGAACAGTGTTTGAACCCAGACTGGTCTAACTCTGTTCTACATATTCTTAATCTTTAGACTGTAAGTTGTCTTTAGGGACTACCAAAAAAAATTGAGCTGCTTTCAAGCTGTCTTCCTTTGACATTGACCGTATGACATACATATACATGCTTAACAGTAGAAGTTGGCCAGGCACAGTGACTCACGCCTGTAATCCCGGCACTTTGGGAGTCCAAGGCCAATGGATCACCTGAGGTCAGGAGTTTGAGACCAGCCTGACCAACATGGCAAAACCCCGTCTCTACTAAAAATACAAAATTAGCTGGGCGTCGTGGTGCATGCCTGTAATCCCAGCTACTCAGGAGGCTGAGGCAGTAGAATCACTTGAATTCATGAGGCAGAGGTTGCAGTGAGCCAAGATCGCGCCATTGCACTCCAGCCTGGGCAACAAGAGCGAAACTCTGTCTCAAAAAAAAAGAGTAGAAGTTAAACACTATCTCGTATTGGTGTAATACTTTTTTGAATTTTACATGCTTTGTATATCTTGTCAAGCTCTCAGTAACAAAGTTTGAGTGGCAGCACCCCCTAACAGTTGAGGCATATGTGATTAAAGAGCCAAACAAAAAATCCACTCACGTGCACTGGGTTCTGTGTCTCATTATAGTAAGTACTCTGCCCTGGAGGACTTGAGCTGATGTTCACCAGCAGCTAAAGTGACTATTATTAATGTTTAGAGAAGCGGATAGTTCTGCTTAGAATCTATTATAATGTTTAAGCTCTGTTTGCTTTATAATAGAGAACTTCCTGTACTGGACTGTGGATGGATAAAGCCAGACATCTGTGCTTCCAACTCAGCAGGTAAAAGTTGACATTTTCAGAATATGCAATATTGAAGCATCTCTTTATATCTCCATTCAGGCCTAGTCAAGATGAATTCATTAGAACAAGAAGCTTTTCATTTTAGGGTCTGTTGACCGTATGTTTTATAGTTTGTCAATTTTCCTGTTTTAATTGACTGGTTGGAAGATCAGATTGAGATATTTTCTGTTTGATTATTTAATAAATAACTTTGTTAGGCTTTATCTACAAAAGATAGGTAATTGACCTCAGCAGTTTTTGTCATCTTATTTTGAAAATGAAATATGTATTTAAGCTTTATCACATTTTAAATCTCAGTTGCTTAAAAAAATTTTATAGTTGGCTAGGGGCGGTGGCTCATGCCTGTAATCCCAGCACTTTGGGAGTCCGCGGCGGGTGGATCACGAGGTCAGGAGATCGAGACCATCCTGGCCAACATGGTGAAACCCCATCTCTACTAAAAGTACAAAAAATTAGCCAGGCATGGTGGCAGGCACCTGTAGTCCCAGCTACTTGGGAGGCTGAGGCAGGAGAATGGTGTGAACCCGGGAGGCGGAGCTTGCAGTGAGCCAAGATCACGCCACTGCACTCCAGCCTGGGCAACAGTGCGAGACTCCGTCTCAAAAAAAAAAAAAAAAAAAAATATATATATATATATATATATATATATATATATGGTTAACAGCTAGTCAAAAGTTTAAATACCTGAATCTTTATTTCACAGGGCATAACTTAGTATGAAAGTTAATTTTACTTTGACTTTCAAGTTTTATAAGTATATTTAAAATACATTTTATTTTATAAGTATATTTAAAAGTATATTTTATAAGTATATTTAAAACAAGTGCATTTAAAATTTAAAATTCTTGAGATGATCAAGAAAAATTCTTAAATATCTGTTTCTTTTTATATAATATAATGGAGTTATTTTGATAGAGAGGAATTATTGTATAATTCGCTGAAAACTCTGCTTCATATTTGTCACATTAGACCTTAAAAGAGCCTCTGAATTCTGAGTCATTTTTTAGAACAGCCTTTGAATAACTCAGTTATTTTGTCTTTAAAGTTTCTATAGTTGAATATTATTTCTTTTCAGAAAGTGAAATAAAACATGATCCCAAAGATGTAAACACTTCCTTAGGAGAAGTTGCTAATGAGACCTCTGAAAATGAAACACTGGGAGACTTCAGTGAACAAATAAAAAGTTCAGACTTGGATGAAAAGGTACTAGGGGATCTTTTGTGTTTTTTTATTTCTTGGTCTTAAATAGTGGTAATGCATAAATCCATCTTAACAGTGCTATCGGGTGGCAAGTGTAACTCCCTTTATTGAATAAAAGAATCATGTCACTCTAGCCATGGGATGTATCCCTTGATACTTGGTGTAAGCATAGTATAAAAAAGATCTTCCTTGCCTGGGAAAATGGGATGTACTGTTTAATTACATACTGTAGTTAGCTTTTTAGTATCTGAAGTTTGTCACAAACCTATGAAAGTCTTTCTAAATAAAATATTACATATTTTTCTGCCTCAGAAAACACTAAGTACTGAAAATCGTTTGATCTTCCTTAATTTTCAGGTAGCATAGTACCTGAGGGCCATGCTTCCTAGTATGGGATGATTTCTTTGTTTTGTTTGAGGGAAGGGGGATTATATATTTATCCTTCTAATACCATGGTAGGCTTCAAAGTACTAACCCTTTACAAAATTAGTCAGTAATACAAATATTAGTCAGTAATATTTGCTCTTAAGATATCTGGCCCCCAAATTTGGGAATTAACAAACTTGTTTTCATCTCTCTCTTACCTTACATTTTAGGAACATTAGAGGCTAAGTAGATTGACTTACGGGACATATGCCTGGCCTTCTTTTCTGCTTTTATATATGGCTGGCTGTGAATTTTTAGAAATGCTTCCTTATTGATCTTTTACTTCCACTATATGTGTATGTATGTACAAGTATGTATGTATGTACAAGTACATACATGTATAGTGGGAAATAAAAGATCAATATGCCGGGTGCAGTGACTCAGGCCTGTTATCTCAGGACTTTGGGAGGCTGAGGTGGGAGGACTACTTGAGGCCAGGAATTTGAGACCAGCTTGAGCAACATAGTGAGACCTTGTCTCTACAAAAAAAAATTTTTTTTTAATTAGCAAGGCGTGCTGGCATCCACCTGTAGTCCCAGCTACCTGGCGGGGTGGAGGTGGGAGGATAACTTGAGCCTGGGAGGTCAAGTCTGCAGTGAGCCATGTTCGGGCCACTGCACTCCAGCCTGGGCAACAAAGCAAGACCTGTCTCAAAAAAGAAAACGTAGGGTGTGTGTGTGTGTGTGTGTGTGTGTGTGTGTATGTGTGTATCTATTTTATATATTTATATATATATAAAATGTGTGTATCTATTTTATATATATATGTATATAGTGTGTGTGTGTGTGTGTGTGTGTGTGTGTGTGAATGAATGATTCTTTTCCAGAGGCCTTTTCTTTTCTCCTGTGTATCACTTGTCAATTTTTAGGTTTACCATGGTAGTAATTACTTGATGATTCTACTGTTGGACTCCTGATAAAGTACTAGTGTACTTTTTTTAACTTCTTATTTTGAAATAGGATTCACAGGAAGTTACAAAGGTAGTACAGAGAAGACCCATGTTGCCTTTACCTAGTTTTCCCCTATAATTACATCTTAAAGTATAAGAAGCAGGAATTTGATATTGATAAAATAAGTTTGTGTAGTTCAGTGTATTTTATCAAATATGCAGATTTTTGTGACCACCACTGCAGTCAAAGAGCTATTCCATCACCACAAAGATATCCCTTATGCTACCTCTTAACAGTCATACCTGTCTCCCTCCCCCAATAATTTCTATAGTTTTGGCATTTTAAAATGAAGATTCATAAGAGGTTGGCTAGAGGATTATTAATTGATAATTCTAAAAAAAAAACAGCTTTAGTTTTACTGATTTTTTTTCCTATGTTGCTTTTTTGTTTTCAGTTTCACTGATTTCTGCTTTGGTTATTTCCTCCTTCTACTTAGTTTGGATTAATTTGTTGTTCTTTTTGTAGCTTCCTAAAGTTGCAGCCGAGGTCATTGATTTGAAACCATTATTATTTTCTAATAGAGGCATTTAGTGCTATAAATGTATCCATAAATACTGTTTCAGCAGCATCCCACTTTTAGTTGAGATAAATTGTGGATTCACATGCAGTTATAAGAAATAATACATAGATATCTATGTACCCTTTACCTAGTTTCTCCCAATTGTAATATATTGCAAAACCATAGTACAATATCACAACCAGAATATTGGCATTAATACGATCAAGATATTACAGAACATTTCCGTCACCACGTGGATCCCTCATGTTGCCCTTTGATAGTGCACACCTACTTTCTTCTCTCTTTCCTCCATCGCCCATTCCTTAACCCTGGACAACCACATATCTGTTCTGCATTTCTATAATTCGGTCATTTCAAGAGTATTATATAAATGGAATCATACAGTATGTAACCTCTTCAGATTGGTTTCTTTTTTTTTTTCCACCTGGATAATCCTGTGGATATTCAACCAAGTCATTGCATATATCGGTAGTTCATTCATTTTTACTGTTTGGTAATACTCCATGGTATGAGTGTACCGTAGTTTGTTTAGCTATTTGCTCATTGATGGATATCTAGATTGTTTCCAGTTTGGGACTCTTACAGGATAAAGCTGCTATCTATAAACGTTCATGTACAGGTTTTTGTGTACCTATGTGTTTTAATTTCTCTGGGATAAATGGGCTGTAACTGCTGAGCTATATAGTAGTCGCATGTTAGGTTTTGACTTGGGTGAACTCATCCTCCAGATTACTCCCCTGCGGTTGGAGTCAGTTGAAATGTTTGTTCAGTTCTTTGAGTCTTAGCTGGGCTCTTTGGAATCCACGTTACATACATATAGTTCAGAGATCAGCTAGAGATTTGGGCCAAGTTATAAGTAGATTTGGGGGCTTTATCTGTTAGGCTTTCTCCCAGATTCCTAGCCTCACTTTCCAGTTTCTGATTTTACCCCAAACTCTGTTCTTCTGGTTCTTTGTTAGTAGGGCAAATTGTTGTCCTCCCCAAGTGGTTCCAACTAGGGCCTGCCCTTGGGTATACAGCCATAAAAGCAAGACATTTACCCAGTGGCATTCCATCTTTTTGAGTGTAGACTTCCCTCTAGGTTCTGCCTGCTTTTCATATCTCTCCAGGCTTTTCAGGTAGTTTAAAAATGTTTTATCCAGGGTTTATGGTTGTTATCTGCAGAAGAGTTACCCCAATAGGAGATTCTCTGCCATTTCTCAAAGTACACCCATTGTGAATTCTTTTGAATTTCATCAGATGGTAGCGTACTGTTCTTTACCTTGCTTAAGATGTTTTTCCTTTCAATGTATGTAATGATGTCTTGTTTTTATAGTTGTATAATTACCTACTATATGAATATAATCTAACAAGTCCCACTATTGATGGACACTTGGTTTGTTTCCATTTTTTTGCTATTTAAATATTGCTGCATTATGCATCCTTGAGCATAAGGCATTTTGCATATGTGCAAGCATTTTTGGATTAATTCCTAGAAGTGGAGTTGTCAAATTGTCCTTCATAGAGATTGCTTTGATTTATACTTTCAACAATATTGTGTAAGAATGCCATTTTCTCCCCACACACTAATTCATTATTAATTTTTTGTCCATCTGCTTATTTTTATAAATGACTTTATTTTAGTTTTAATATGCATTTCTCTTATGAGTCTAGTTAAACATCTTTAGAAGCCATTTATATTGTTTTCTATGAACTTGCTGTTTATGTCCTGATATGGTTTGGCCGTGGTCCCACCCAAAATCTCACCTTGAATCCACATAATCCCCACAATCCCTGCATGTCAAGGGAGAGACCAGGTAGAGGTAATTGAATCATTGGGGCAGTTCCCCCATATTGTTTTATGATAGTGAGTTCTCATGAAATCTGATGGTTTTATTAGCGTTTGGTAGTTCCTCCTGCATTCATTCTCCTTCCTGCCACCTTGTGAAGAAGGTGCCTTGCTTCCCCTTCACCTTGTGTAAGTTTCCTGAGGCCTCCCCAGCCGTGCTGAACTGCGAGTCAATTAAACCTCTTTCCTTTATAAATTACCCAGTCTTGGGCAGTTCTTTATAGTAGCATGAAAACGGACTAATACATGCCCATTTGCCCATTTTCTTCTGGATTTGATCTTTTTTACTTGTAGGAACTTTTCATGAAATAAACATATCTATTCTTGTCATATGTGGCTATACCTTTTCCTGGATTTCATTTGTTTTGACTTCGTTTAGGAGCTTTTCATCTTGTAAAAGCCTTTTATTTTTATTTAATCAAATATGTCAGTTTTCTTTTATAATAGGAGTTACAAGTCACATTTAGAGAAACCCTTCCCCATCTCAACATTTAAAATTTTCTCCCATATTTTCTTTTAGGGTTTTTTGGTGTTACTTATTATGTTTAAATTTTTTATCAAACTAAAATTTATCTTAGGGGAAGGAATATAGAAACAATGTAACTTTTCCTTATTTTAGCAGATGGCATTTTGTACTCTTTATTCTCTTAACATATGAAAATATTTAAAATATTTATAGTCAAACCATTGATATCTTACTTCATGGTTTCTGCCTTTGGTGTCACGCTTAGGCTTTCCCAACCCTCCAAATTATATACTCATTTATATATTTGATTTGTTTTGCTATTTTATTTTCTTTTGCTACTTTTAGAATTTATTTTTAATTTAATGAAATCTTTAATGAACCTAAAAGGTATTTTGGCATATGGTGAGTTAGGAGCACACTTATTTTCCATCCAATTAACTAGCCAGTTGTTCTACCATTTATTGAATCATTTCCTCCTAAATTTCAAGTGCCGTATTTAATATTTTCAACGTTTTATGTGTAGATCTGTTTCTTTTCTTTTGTTTCATTGATTGCTAGTCCTTCCACCAATAGCATACTGTCAATTTTTTGAAAAATAGTAAGTAAAATATTAAATGGTAAAATATTTTTTGGTGGTTCTCTCTCTTGTATTTTTTTAAAGAGTGCTTTAAACTCACATTGTAGTTTTTTTAATGTATAAATTAATTTGGGGAGAATTAGCATCTTTAACTCTAGTATTCTCATCCAGGAACATGGTAGGTCCTCGGTTTGTTATGTTTTATGTTTCTCAGTTGATTTTTGTAGTTTTCTAAGAGTTCTAGGTTGTCTTCCAAGGCTTTTATAGTTATGGGTTTTACATTTAAGTTTTTAACCATCTCAAATTGATTTTTGCATATGGGAAGAGAAGGATCCAGTTTCAGTCTTCTGCATATGGCTAGCCAGTTACCCAGCACCATTTATTGAATAGAGGTCCTTTCCCCATTGCTTGTTTTTGTCAACTTTGTTGAAGATCAGATGGTTGTAGGTGTGCAGCCTTATTCCTGGGCTGTCTATTCTGTTCTATTGGTCCGTGTATCTGTTTTTGTACAAGTATCATGCAGTTTTGGTTACTATAGCCCTGTAGCGTAGTTTGAAGTCAGTAACATGATGCCTCCAGCTTTGTTCTTTTTGCTTAGGATTGCCTTGTCTATTCGCACTCTTTTTGAGTTTCATATGAATTTTAAAATAGTTTTTTCTAGTTCTGTGAACAATGTCATTGGTAGTTTAATAGGAATAACATTGAATCCATAAATTACTCTGGGCAGTATGGCCATTTTAATGATATTGCTCTCTCCTATCCATGATCATGGAATGTTTTTCCATTAGTTGATGTCGTCTGTGCTTTCTTTAAGCAGTGTTTTGTAATTCTCATTATAGAGATCTTTCACTTCCCTGGTTAGCTGTATTCCTAGGTATTTTATTCTTTTAGTGGATGCCTGTTTTTTCAAAAGTTTAATATTTGAACATGTATAACCTTCTTATGACTGAAAAATCATGATTTCAAAACAGCTACTTGTGAAATGTAAGTATAGTTATATTTAAAACACATTTAAATATTTCTTATGAAATATAAATTTTATGTTCATAAATACCACTTTAAAATAACTCAAAGCTCAAGCTTTTTTCTGAATAAAAAGAAACTCAACTTTAGTTTTACCTAATAATTTGAAATAGCAACTTGGGTAATTAAAGGGGATATCAAAACCTGGACAAATATTTTGACTTATATTAATTTTTCTCTTAAGCAGCAGTGGAAATTTTAAAGTCAGTATTCAGTATTTTAAATTATGTAGAGTAGAATTGTTTTTAGGGATTGGCCATAAACTAGTTATTTAATTAACATCTAATACATTATAATAAATCCAGTAAGCCTCATAGCTTAGTATGTAATACAGAGACCTTCACTTGTACTTATTTAACCATAATCTCTTCACAGCATAGATTTACAGACAAAGTGATTACCAAAGAAGAAAAAGAAAATATTTATGAAGTTTGCAAAAGGTCTGTAACATAATTCTTAATTACATAACTTAAAATAGTCACTCATCTAATTTATATCTTGAGTATGTTTTTTATTCTCTGCTGTTTATATGCTTGGGCTATATGCCATAAGCCATATATAGGTATAATTTAATTAATGTGTCAGATGTACTCAGGTATAAGGGGTATTGTAAATTACCTTAAAGCTGTCACTAAGTTTTTTGAGCCATTAAAATATTTTTTGAGGAAAGATAAGGAGTAGTGATAAAAAGAAAAAATGATGTATGTTTGACTTTTATGAAGATATGAGTGGCTGAAATCAGATTCACATTGCAGTTTGCAAGGATCTTACATAGTTGCAGCGATTCATACTAAGAGTTATAGCACACCCACTGGAACATATAAAACCACCACATTTGGAATTGGAGGACACCTTAAAGACCATCTGATCCATCCTCCACCACCCTCATTTTGCATGTGAGGCAAGGCTCACCCAGGACAGGTGATGGATACATTTGAGGCTTTTAATGTTAAGGCAGTAATTTTCAAAGTGTGATCCTTGGAGAAGCATCATCATGTAGGAACTTGTCAGAAATTGAAATTATTGAGTCCCAGCTCAGATCTCTGAATCAAACTTTGGGGATGGGCCTATCAATCTGTTTTTAACAAGACCACCAGCTGATTTTGATGCATGCTCAAGTTTGAGAACTGTGTTAAGGGAAAGACTGGGCAAGAATTAAATTGGCATAGAAGGTTTAGTTTGGTTCATGACCATTTGGAGATACTAAAGAAAAAGGAAGATACTAAAGAAAAAGCAATAAGATTAACTTTTTTTTCTGTTGAAATCATTTTGCTTACAAACTAACATAGTGTAATTGCAGACTGCAAAGGTTTATCAACTTGACTCTAGCATAGCGATCACCAGTTGACATTGATCGGTTAAGTCATTACATCACCATGGGCTTCAGTCATCTGATCAAAAATAAAAACTAGATAATCTCTTCCATCTATAAAAATTCATAATTTCTATTTCTTTGTTTATGTTGCCGCTTTTGTTTTATTTGTGGAGGACATACTGATAATACATAGTAAGTGACATCCCAAGTTGGGGAGAGAAGTGAATATCTTTATTTTGTGTGAAAATCTTAAATTCTACCAATGATACTAAATTTCAACTCTTATAAATATGGGTCCCTCTTCTTCCTATTTTTACTCTCCTCTGGCGCAGAAAACACAAGCTGAAAAAACTTATTAGAATTATTTTTAAGGTAAAGATTATAGTATCTGAATGTTGGTGTAAACCTCTCTCCTAAAAAGTAAATGCATTTGTATTTACTAATCAGCTCTGAAGTACTTCTCTCTCTCCCCTTACTTGAATTATTTTTCTAGATAAGTAGTGTCCTAATTAAATTTTTGTAAAATTGGTTATGTAGGATCTCACATATTAGAATACAATTAAAGCTGTTTAAATCAGCCACCCTGGAACAATAACATTTTTAATACCTTTTCCCCAGAGAAAGCACTCAAATCACTTTATAGGCTTATTGTGTATACTTTTCCTGAAGACTAATTTATAATTCATTTAATTGCGTTATCAGTAGAATAATTTAATGACCTTTTCTGATTAGAACACTAACCTAACTCCTCCTCAGACCTTTTGTTTAGCATAGTCAAAAATATTTTGCTCTAATCTTAACCACACCACCCCATTCCTTCCTCTACTCCAACCACTTAAGAAGTGCTGGTTTTCTAGTTAAGAAGGCAGGAACAACCTATTGGAGATGCTGAAGAATTGTAATATATACAGGTATACCTTGGAGGTATTGCAGGTTTGAGTTCAGACTACTGCTGTAAAGCAAATAAAATGAGTCATATGAATTTTTTTGTTTCCTAGTGCGTATAAAAGTTATGCTTACACTGTACTTTAGTCTATTAAGTGTGCAATAGCATTATGTCTTTAAAAAATGTACACACCTTCATTTAAAAATACTTTATTGCCAAAAAGTTTTTACATCATCTGAGCCTTCAGTGAGTCATATTTGCCTGGATGTTGATGGCTGCTTACTGAATAGGGTGGTTGAAGATTGGGGTGAAGGTTGAAGGTTGAGGTGGCTGTGGCAATTTCTTAAAATAAGACAACAATGAAGTTTGCTGCATCAGTTGACACTTCTTTTCACAAAAGATTTCTCTGTAGCATGTGATGCTGTTTGATAGCATTTTACCAACAGTAGAACTTCTTTCAAAATCAGACTCAATCCTCTCAAACTCTACCTCTGCTTTATCAACTAGATTGTGTGATATTCTGAATACTTTGTCACTTAAACAATGTTAATGGCTTCTTCATCAGGAGTAGATTTCATCTCAAGAAACCACTTTCTTTGCTCATCCATAAGAAGCAACTCTTAATCCATTCAAGTTTTATCATGAGATTGCAGCAATTCAGTTACAACTTTAGGCTCCACTTCTACTTCTAGTTTTCTTGCTATGTCCTCCACATTTGCGGTGACTTCCACAACTAAAGTGTTTAACCCCTGAAAGTCATCTATGAGGGTTGGAATCAACTTCCTCCAGACTGCTAACGTTGATATGTTGACCTTCTCTTATAAATCACAAATGTTTTTAATGGCACCTAGAATGGTGAATTCTTTCTAGGTTTTCAATTTACTTTGTCAAGATCCATCAGAGAAATCACTATCCATGGCAGATAGAGCCTAATTAAATGTATTTCGTAAATAATAAGTCTTGAAAGTCAAAATTACTTCTTGATTCATAGATTGCAGAATAGATGTTGTGTTAGCAGGCATAAAAACAACATTCAGACTGGGCATGGTGGCTCACACCTGTAATCCCAGCACTTCGGGAGGCCAAGGTGGGTGGATCACGAGGTCAGGAGTTCACCAGCATGGCCAAGATGGTGAAACCCCGCCTCTACTAAAAATGCCAAAATTAGCCAGGCGTGGTGGCAGGCGCTTGTAATCCTAGCTACTCAGGAAGCTGAGGCAGAGAATTGCTTGAACCCAGGAGGGGGAGGTTGTAGTGAGCTGAGATCGCACCACTGCACTCCAGCCTGGGTGACAGAGCAAGACTCCATCTCAAAAAACAAACACAGAAAAAAACCAAAATATTCTTCTCCTTGAGCATGTCCAGCAGAGTTCTTGGGTGATAAGATACATTGTCAATGAGCAGTGGTATTTTGAAAGGAATCTTTTTGAGCAATAGCTCTCAACAGTGGGCTTAGAATATTCAGTAAACCATGCTTTAAACAGATGTGCTGTCTTGCAGGCTTTGATGTTTCATTTATAGGGCACAGAAAGAATAGATTTAGCATAATTCTTAAGGGCCCTAGGATTTTTGGAATGGTTAAAGTTGCCAGCTACATTATCCCTTAACAAGAGAGAGCCAGTCTATTCGTTGAATCTTTGTAGCCAGGCATTAACTTTTCTCTAGCTATGAAAGTCCTAGATGGTATCTTCTTCCGGTATAAGGCAGTTTTGTCTACATTGAAAATCAGTTTGTTGTAGCTTCCTTCATCAGTTATCTTAGCTAGATCTTCTGGATAACTTGCTGCAACTTTTCCATTAGCAAGTTGACCTTGCACTTCCTGTTTGACCTTGCACTTCTATGTTACAGAGATGATTTGTTTCGTGAAACCTCATGAACCAATTTTGCTAGCTTCATACTTCTGTAGCTTTCTTATCACTCTCAGCCCTCACAGAATTGAAGAGAGTTAAGGCCTTGCTCTGTATTAGGCTTTGGCTTAAGGGAATGTTGTGACTGGTTTGATCTTCCATCTAGATCACTCAAACTTTCTCCATTTCCGCAGTAAGACTGTTTCACTTTCTTTTCATTCGTATGTTCACTGGAGTAACACTTTTAATTTCCTTGAAGAACTTTTCCTTTGCATTGACAGCTTGGTTAACTATTTGGTACAAGAGGCCTACCTTTTGGCCTATCTTATCCGTCAACATGCCTTCCTCACTAAGCTTAATCATTTCTAGCTTTTGATTTAAAGTGATAGATGTGATACTCCTCCTTTCACTTGACTGCTTAGAGGACATAGTAGGGTCATAAACTGGTCTAATTTCAATATTGTTTTGTCTCAGGAAATAGGGAAGCCTAAGGAGAGGGAGAGAGATGGGGGAACAGCCAGTTGGTGGAGCAGTCAGAACACACACATCATTCATTGATTAAGTGTACCCTCTTATAGGGGCTTAGTTTTCATGGTGCCCTGAAACAATATCAGTAGTAACACTGATCACTGATCATAGAGCACCATAACAGATAAAATAATAATGAAAAAATTTGAAATATTGTGAGAATTACCAAAATGTGACACAGAGACGTAAGTGAGTACGTGCTGTTAGAAAAATGGCACCAATTAGACTTGCTCGACTCAGGGTTGCCACAGTCCTTCAATTTGTAAAAAAATAAAAATAAAAAAAATTTTAAAAAAGAAATATCTGATATCTGCAAAGCATTACTTTAATGTTTAAAAATACATTTAAATTCTGATGTTAATTTTTCCTTTCACACAGCAAAGATTCTAGAAATGCAGACATTATGGTTGGCGAATGTCAATTTGCAGTACCAGTCCCGAAACCTCTGTGTTTATTAGTACCTCCTTTGAATCTAAGTGGTCGTCAAGAAGACACAATACTGAATACCTGGATGAATGGTACTATTTGTTTTCTTAATGAAATCCTGTTGGCTTTTGGTAATATAGAAACTAGGAGATTTTTCTACCAAAAACAAAAAACGATTAAAAAAGAAAAATGGAATCATGTAGAATATGTTAAAATTAGAAGGTTTGTGCACCTTTACTTAGTAATTTTTTTTTTTTTTGAGACAGAGTCTCACACTGTCTCCTAGGCTGGAGTGCAGTGGCACAATCTCAGTGCACTGCAACCTGCACCTTCCCAGGTTCAAGCGATTCTCCTGCCTCAGTCTCCTGAGTAGCTGGGATTACAGGCACCTGCCACCATGCCCGGCTAATTTTTTGTATTTTTAGTAGAGACGGGGTTTAACGGTGTTGGCCAGGCTGGTCTTGAACTCCTGACCTCGTAATCTGTCCACCTCAGCCTCCCAAAGTGCTGAAATTACAGGTGTAAGCTACCGCGCCCAGCCTACTTAGTACTTTTGATGGAACAACGTGTGAAATATCTGTATTTATGTGATAGTGGTAGTACGAGTAAATTACAGGTTATATCTAAAATATATTTTGATGGAGTGTGTATATGTATTTTAGAACTTGTGTCAGTTTTTTGATAATTAACAATATTTTGAACAAAATAGACTACATTAAAGGATGAATTTAGAATCTGTAAAATCACATTGTATAGCACACACCTAACTTTTCTATACCTACCCAGTACTGACTTCATGCTGCCTCGTGTTGTATACTATAACAGCAAGCCCATGATGGTCATGTGTTTTATCTTAAAAGTCTTACAGTTTTCATAATGCAAATTACTGTGAAGTTATGCAGCAAAAACTTCAGCTTGTTTCAGATTATAGCTGGATGCTGCCAAAGTAAAAAATAAATGATTTAAAATTAAAAATACTTTTATTTTTATTTGTTATTTTTATCTTTAGAAAAGAACATTTTTAAATGCCCTAGTTCTCTTTTTAAAAGACCAACATTAAGGGATATGATGCCTGGTGTATTAGTTTGCTTGGGCTGCCATAATAAAATGCCACAGATTAAAGGGCTCAAACAACAGAAATTTATTTTGCACAGTGCTAGAAGTTCAAGGCTAAGGTTCTAGAAGGGTTCATTTTCTGATGAGGGCTCTCTTTCTGGCTTGCAGATGGCTACCTTCTTGCTAAGTCCTCACATAACTTTTCCTTGGTGTGTGCAAGGAAAGAGTGTAAGCTCTGTGGTGCCTATTCTTTTTTTTTTTTTTTTTTTTTTTAGACAGAGTCTCACTCTGTAGCCCAGGCTGGAGTGCAGTGATGTGATCTTGGCTCACTACAACCTCCCCCTCCCAGGTTCAAGTGATTCTCCTGCCTCAGCCTCTCGAGTAGCTGGGATTACAGGCACGCACCACCATGCCTGGCTAATTTTTGTATTTTTAGTAGAGACGAGGTTTCACCATGTTGGCCAGGCTGGTCTCAATGGTCTCAAACTCCTGACCTCAGGCAATCTGCCCACGTGGGCCTCCCAAAGTGCTGAGATTACAGGTGTGAGCCACCGCACCAGGCTGGTGCCTATTCATATAAGGACATTAATTCCATTGATTCAGGACCCCACCTCTTTGACCTCATTTAACCTGATTAACTTCTATAAACACCCTATCTCCAAATATAGTCATATTGAGGGTTAGGGCTTCAACATGTTAATTTTGTGGGGACACAGTTCAGTCCATCGCACCTGGATTTGTCACTAGTTTTCTTCCCTTAGAAATGTTTATTGTGTATAATATTTGTCTATTTAACTTAGAGACATATCATTTGAATACAGTGCCCAATGCTGCTATGTGAGGTTTTTAAGAAAGTTGTCTGCAGCTTATAGTGAGTTTAAAATTTTAAATTCAGGTCTGGAAATACTTGAGGGTACCTAAGATGTATATCATACTATATTTCACAGGAACACACATGGCAGCACAGTCTGTGAACTGAACATGAATATTTCAAAGTGAAACTTTAAAGCAGATAGTAGTGATCATCTATTTCATTGTTATGAAGAAAATAAGTTGTAACATATTGGTGTGTAATGCCACTCTAAATCATTTCTAGATTTCAGATTTCTGGGAAAACATTCTGTCCTAAAGCTGCAGAATCCTGAAACTTGTGAAATATTCAAGAGGGAAAAAAATGTGGGGGTAAGTCTACTTTAAAAAATAATAATAATCTGTCTCTTTCTCTTCCCCCTCCTTCTCCTCCCTCCTCTTCCTCACTTTCCTCCACTCCCTCTTTTATCCTCCCCTTAAAAAAATAATTTTATAAACCCATACTTTGGACCTTTTGATTGTATTTCCCTATCATCTTTTTTTTTTTTTTTTTTTTTTTTTTTTGAGACGGAGTCTTGCTCTTGTCGTCCAGGCTAGAATACAATGGCATGATCTCGGCTCACTGCCCCTTAAAAAAAAAAAAAATTTCATAAAACCAATACTTTGGACCTTTTGGTTGTATTTCCCTATCCTTTTTCTTTTTTCTTTTTTTTTTTTTTTTTGAGACGGAGTCTTGCTCTTGTCATCTAGGCTGGAGTACAATGGCATGATCTTGGCTCACTGCAACCTCTGCCTCCTGGGTTCGAGCCTCAGCCTCAAGATTCTCCTGCCTCAGCCTCCTGAGTAACTGGGATTACAGGCGCCCACGACCACACCCGGCTAAGTTTTGTATTTTTAGTAGAGATGGGGTTTCACCATGTTGGCCAGGCTGGTCTCGAACTCCTGACCTCGTGATCCTCCTTCCTTGGGCTCCCAAAGGATTACAGGCGTGAGCCACTGTGCCCAGCCTATCATCATTTTTTAAGCAGTTCCAGATATTATATGGATTTTGAATGGAGGTTTGTGGTAAGAGGTAGAAAATAAGTAGTGAGTTAGAGGATATTCACAAATAGTGTAAGAGGTTGAAAACAGCAGAGGGAGAACATCCAAAACAGAAAAAACAGGCTGAATAGTTTTCTGTGATGAAAGAGAAAGCTGCTGATATAAAGCAGTTTATGGGGAAAGTTTGTTGTAAAAAGCTTTAACTCTGTCATTTGCCTTGTTCTATTAATCAGAAAAACTAAGGAGAATTTTGGTTCTAATAAATGCATCTGAAATATAGTGCACATTATAATAGAATTAACTTTTTGTAAAAGCAGAGACAGGTACATGAAAGGGAAGAGGAATGTGTACATTTGTTTAAATATGTAAAGTATGTGGGGGCAGGGAGTCCATGGGATATTTCTGTTCCTTAGTTTTTCTGTGAACCTGTACCTGCTCCAGAAAAAACAGTCTTAAAAAATGAGACATAAAAGAGAATAACCTTTTTTTTTTTTTTTTTGATGAGATTTTTTTTTTAATCACAAAATATCTCATAATGCTTTAAGAAAGTTTACAAATTTGTGTTGGGCCACTTTCAAAGCCATCCTGGGTCACATGTGCCCCACGGGTCATGGGTTACACAAGCTTGGTATAGAAGATTAAGCTGAAAAGGTGTACTGAAATAAATGTATATTCTTGAAGTTAATGCTTTGTCTAAACTCTTAAGCTAATGGGTTTATCTCTCTTTATCTCTTTCTTTTTTTATTTTTTTTATTTTTTTTTATTTTTTATTTTTTATTATACTTTAAGTTTTAGGGTACATGTGCACATTGTGCAGGTTAGTTACATATGTATAACCTTGATGGAATATTTTACACAAAGATAAATTTTTTAAAATCTAGACAAATCACTCTGAAATGATTTTTTAATTATTTTTGAAAATATAAATTGTTTGAAGTTTTATTTTTTCTTATTAAATTAGCAAACAAGTTATCTTGATACTCTTTGGAATATATGTTATTTGTGTTGCTTCAAATGCTGTCTTGCTTAACTATAGTAAGTGCTTTACAGTTAATACAGAAAGTGAATCTTTCTAATTTTCTAGGTGTTCCAGAAGTCCCTAGGGTTGATGATACCCTATAAATATTGCAAATTTCATTTTAATACATTACGTGGCTGTGAGCGACCACTGTGCAAGTTTGCTCATGTGCCTGAACAAGGGGATGAAAAGGTAAAACATATAAAGTCTTTAAAGTAGAGATTGTTTTAATAACTATCTCAGTCATGCATTTTAATTTAGATTTTCATTGACTCCTAATAGCATAGATGTGAGTTTTGCCTGCTTTTGTTCTTTATATAAATGGAATCATATGTGTATTCTTTAGTCTGTCTTCTTTTGCTCGATATTTTTGAGCAAACACCTATTGTAGATGTTTCTCATTGTCCTATAATAGTTAATATTCCATTTTATGAGTGTATCAAAATGGAATATTGGGTGGAGCAGATTTGGATATTACAATTGTGATGCTGTCAGTGTTCCCCATGTCTTTTGGTGAACATATGTATACGTTCTGATAGGTTATACTTAAAACTGGAACTGCTGTGTCATAGGGTCTGCATATATTCAGCCCTAGTAGATAACAGCCAAATAGGTTTCCAGAGGGGTTTTACCAAATTACACTCTTACCAGCAATGTCTGAGAATCCTGGTTATTTCACATCCTTACCAGCTCTTGATATTATTAGCCTTTTGCATATAGCCATTCTGGTGGGTGGGTAGTGATACCTTCCCTGATGATTGATGAAGTTGAGCACTTTTCAGTGTTTATTGGGCATTAATGGGATATGCTCTATTTGGAAATATACAGATATTTTCCCTATATTCTATGGGATTCTTTTTCTTCTCAGTCTACAATAATTAATCATATAATCTGTATACAAGTTCTTGGTTGCATGTGTGTATGTATATCTATATATATAAAATCATTTATTACTTTAGAAGTTGCCTTTTCACCTTTTGTATTTTGTTTTAATTTTTATTTTTAAATTACAAATTGAAAACTATAGTTTATTTATGGGGTACAGTGTGATGTTTTGATTTATGAATATGATATGGAATAATTAAATCAAGCTAATTAACATATCTGTCACCTAAGATACTTTTTTTGTGGCAAGAATATTTGAAATTTACTCATAGCAATTATGAAATGTGCATTATTATTTGCCATAGTCACCACTCCATACAATAGATATCAAAGAAAAAAAAACTTTTTCTTCCTGTTTAATTGAGGTTTTGTACTATTTGACCATCATCTCCCCATTCCCCTAACCACCCTCCACCCCTGTCCTCTGGTAACTACTGTTCTACTCTCTGCTTCTTTGAGTTTTAGATTCCATATGTAAATGAGAACATATATGGCATTTGTCTTTCTGTACTTGGCTTATTTCAGTTAGCATGTTCTCCAGTCTATCTGTGTTATGGTGACAAAACTTCTTTCTTTTTATAAGGCTGAATAGTATTTCATTGTATATATATACCACATTTGCTTAATCCATTCATCCATTGATGGACACTTAGGTTGATTCCATACCTTGGCTATTGTGAATAGTGCTGCAATGAACATAGACGTGCAGACATCTCTTCAACATACTGATTTCAAATCTTTTGGGTAAATACACAGAAGTGAGATTGCTGGATCATATGGTAATTCTATTTTTAGTTTTTTGAGGAATGACCATACAGTTTTCTATAATGGCTATACTAATTTACATTGCCACCAACAGTATACAAAGATTCCCTTTTCTGCACATCTTCACCAGCACTTGTTATTGTTTGTCTTTTTGATAATAGCCATTCTGACAGATGTCAGGTAATATCTCACTGAGGTTTATAATTTGCATTTCTCTGATTCATGATGTTGAGCCTTTTTTCGTACATTTGCCATTTATATGTCTTCTTTTGAGGAATGTTTGTTCAGCTCTCTTGCCCTTTTTTTTGAGGCAGAGTCTTGCTCTGTTGCCCAGGCTGGAGTACAGTGGCACGATCTTGGCTCACTGCAGCCTCCACCTCCTGGTTCAAGCGATTATTCTGCCTCCACCTCCTTAGTAGCTGGGACTACAGGCCTGTGCCACCAAGCCCGGCTAATTTTTGTATTTTTAGTAGAGACACAGTTTCACCATGTTGGCCAGGATGGTCCCCATCTCCTGACCTCATAATCTGCCTGCCTCGGCCTCCCAAAGTGCTGGGATGACAGGCATGAGCCACTGCACGCAGCCTCCCTTGCCCATTTTTAAATTGGATTACTTGTATTCTTTCTATAAAGTTATTTGAATTCTTTATATATTTTAGATACTAACCCCTTATCAAATGTATGGCTTGCAAATATTTCTCCCAACCTATAGGTTGTCAAAACTCAATCTTAACCAAACCAACAACTATCCTCTAATGAGGGACTTACCACCAGATTGTGCCCAGATAAGGCAAACACCTAGCTATAGCCATTCAAGTAATTTCTCTACTTTGTTTCCACATTCAGTCTATAAGAAATCCCACTGTTCACACTGTTGAAACAGAGCTCTCTGAACCTCTCTAGTTTGGGGTGCTTCCTCATTCATGAATCTTTTAATGCTCAAATAAACTCTATTAAATTTATTTTTTCTGAAGTTTTTCTTTTAACAGAAGTCAAAACAAAGTTAGCAGGGACACACTGAAGCCTTTCTGTGATAAGGCTTAAAAGGTTAGTTACATGGTGGTAAAAGGCTATATTCTAGAAGACCTCTGCTAAAATAAGAACTCTCTAATATAGCAAGAGCCAGAGTTTCTTACATCTTCTTTTTGTTTTCAATCTCTTTTCCTCTTTACACTATATTCTCTACTCCACATTCAGAATTATCTTCCTAAAATATGGAATTAATCTAGTCAATAATAAAAAAGTCTCCCTTCTGTATACAAAATAAATTCAAATTATTTAGTTTGGCATTCATCAACTTACAATCACTTGTCAGTGTATTTGTCAAATTTCACTTCCCACTGATGTACCACCCCCCATGCTCCAATCACACCATCCTCTTCATCCTTTAAAACCCAGCTCAAAGCCACAATAATATGTGGCAAGAAAAGACTATGCACTAAGACCACTAAGATAAGTAAGATAGGTCCCAGCTATCAAGAATCCCATTTGGCAGAGAGACACACAAGCAAACAAATCAATATTATTTAATATAAAGGATGTGTTGTAAAATATGAGCAGAATATAGATAGGCAAATTATTAATTCAAACAAGTAAGATCAGAAGAAGCTTCATAGAAAAAATAAAAATATATTCATGAGTGACTTACCATATATGTCAGATTCTGTTTCAAGTGCTTTACGTATATTAACTGATTTAATCCCCATTTTCTTTGATGATGAAAATGAGAGGCCCAGCGCGGTGGCTCATGCCTGTAATCCCTGCACTTTGGGAGGCCCAGGCGGGTAGATCACCTGAGGTCAGGAGTTCAAGATCAGCCTGGCCAACATTGTGAAACCCTGTCTTTTTTTTTTTTTTTTGGCAAGGCACAGTGGCTCAGGCCTGTAATCCCAGCACTTTGGGAGGGTGAGGCAGGCAGATCATTTGAGGTCAGGAGTTCAAGACCAGCTTGACCTACAAAGTGAAACCCCATCTCTACTAAATTACAAAAATTAGCTGGGCATGGTGGTGGGCGCCCAGCTACTTGGGAGGCTGAGGTAGGAGTATCACTTGAACCCAGGAGGTGGAGGTTGCAGTGAGGCGAGACTGAGCCACTGCACTCCAGCCTGGGTGACAGAGCGAGACTCCCTCTCAAAAAAAAAAAAAAAAAAGAAAAGAAAAGAAAATGAGAGCCAAAAAGAGTTTAAGTAAAAGAAACATAATAATAATAACTACCATTTATTGAATATTTACAACATGCCAGGCACAATGCTAAGCACTGAAAAGGCACAAAATGGAAGTAAAGCCTTAAATTTTTTTTTTTTTTTTGAGATGGATTTCTTGTTGCCCAGGCTAGAGAGCAATGGCACAATCTCAGCTCACTGTAACCTCCGCCTCCCGGGTTCAAGCGATTCTCCTGCCTCAGCCTCCCAAGTAGCTGGGATTACAGGCATGCGCCAACACGCCCAGCTAATTTTGTATTTTTAGTAGAGACAGGGTTTCTTCATGTTGGTCAGGCTGGTCTTGAACTCCCGACCTCAGGTGATCTGCCTGCCTCAGCCTCCCAAAGTGCTGGGATTACAGAGCCACCGCACCCGGCCACCTTTAATTCTTTTAAGTGAGAGATGACAGTTCTTATTTTGTACCTCCACTGGTAGGTTTTTTTTTAATTGCTCTTGATTCATAATATTTTACATATTTATGGGGTATATGTGATATTTTGTTACATCTATGTGTGTGATATTTTGTACATGATGTGGCGAAATATCCCATACCCCATAAATACATAAAATTTATTATTATACATCCACACAGTTTACATGCATAGATGTAACAAAATACCACATATACCCCATAAATATGTAAAATATGGTGAATCAAGATCATAATGATCAATCAAGTCAGGGTATTTGGTGTATCCATCACCTTGAGTGTTTAACATTTCTATGAGATGGGAACATCTCAAATTCTTCTAGCTACTTTGAAATACACAATACATTGTTGCTAACTATAGTCATCCTACACTGCTATCAAACATTAGAACTTATACCTTCCAACTGTATGTTTATACTATTTGACCAACCACTCTTTTTCCCCCTCCTACCTACACATTCTTCCCAGCCTCTGTATCTATCATTCTACTATCTACCTCAATGAAATCAACTTCTTTAGCTCCCACGTAAGAGTGAGAATATGGTATATGTGTCTTTGTGCCTCCTTGTTACCACTTAACATTACTGACCTCCAGTTCATCCATATTGCTGCAGACTACATGATTTCATTCTTTTTTATGACCAAATAATATTCTATTGTGTATATATACCACATTTTCTTTATTCATTGATCTATTGATGGACTCTTGGGTTGATTCCATATCTTTGCTATTGTGAATAGTGCTGGAATAAACATGTGAGTACAGGTATCCCTTTAATTTACTAATTTTTTTTTCTTTGGATAAATACCCAGTAGTGGGATTGCTAAATCATATGGTAGTTTTACTTTTAGTTTTTTAAGAAATCTCCATACTGTTTTCCACAGAGGCTACGCTAATTTACATTCCCACCAACAGTGTATAAAAGTTCTTTTTTCTCTGCATCCTCACCAACATTTGTTATTTTCTGTCTTCTTAGTGATAGGCACTCTAACTGGGGTAAGATGATACCTTACTGTGGTTTAGATTTGCATTTCCCTGATACATAGTAATGTTGAGCATTCTTTCATATACCTGTTAGCCATTTGTATGTCTTCTCTTGAGAAATGTCTGTTCATGTCCTTTGCCCACTTTTTAATGAGATTATTTGCTTTTTTTGCTGTTGAATTGTTTGAGTTCCTTGTATATTCTGGATATTAGTCCTTTGTCACATGAATAGTTTGCAAATATTTTCTTTCATTCAACAGGTTCTCTTCACTGTGTTTGCTGTGCAGAAGCTTTTTGGTTTAATATAGTCCCATTTGTCTTATTTTTTGTTTTGTTGCCTGTGCTTTTGCAGCTTTTGCCATAAAATCTTTGCCTAGACCAATGTCCTATAGTATCTCCCCTATGTTTTCTCCTATGGTTTTAGGTGTTAAGTTTTAATCCATCTTGAGTTGATTTTGTCTATGGTGAGAGATAGGGGTACAGTTTCATTCTTCTGAATATGGATATCTTAATTTTCCCAGCACCACTTATTGAAGAGGGTCCTTTCCTTAATGTATGTTCTTGGCGCCTTTGTCAAAAATCATTTGGCTGTAAATAGGTAAATTTACTTCTGGATTCTCTGTTCTATTCCATTGGTCTATAGGTCTGTTTTTATATCAATACCATGCTTTTTTGTTTACTGTATCCTTATAATGTATTTTGAAGTGAGGTAGTTTAATGCCTCCAGCTTTGTTCTTTTTTTTTTTTTTTTTTTTTTCAGAATTGCTTGGCCTATTCTGGCTCTTTTTTGGTTCCATGTGAATTTTAGGGTTGTTTTTCTATGTCTGTGAAAAATGACATTGGTATTTTAATAGAGATTACATTGAATCTGTAGATTGCTTTGGGCAGCTTTTTTGTTTTTTTGTTTTTTTTTTAGACGGAGTCTCGCTCTGTCGCCAGGCTGGAGTACAGTGGCGAGATCTCGGCTCACTGCACCCTCCGCCTCCTAGGTTCAAGCGATTCTCCTGCCTCAGCCTCCTGAGTAGCTGGGACTACAGCCACATGCCACCACGCCCAGCTAATTTTTTTGTATTTTTAGTAGAGACGGGATTTCACCATGTTGGCCAGGATGGTCTCGCTCTCCTGACTTCGTGATCTGCCTGCCTAAGCCTCCCAAAGTGCTGGGATTACAGGCATGAGCCACCACACCTGGCCCAGTATGGTCATTTTAATGACATTAATCCTTCTAATTTATAAGCCTGGGATGTCTTTCCATTTGTTTGTGTCCTCTTCAGTCTCTTTCATCAGTGCCTTGTGGTTTTCCTTGTGTTTTACCTCATTGGGTAAATTTATTCCTAAGTATTTTTTTGTAACTTTTATAAATGGGAATACCTTCTTGATTTCTCTCTCAGCTAGTTCATTATTGGTGTATAGAAACACTATTAATTTTTGTGTTTTGATTTTGTATCCTGCAACTTTACTGATTTATTCATCACATCTAAGAGTTTTCTGGTGTATTCTTTGGTTATTTTTAAATATAAAATCATATAATTAGCAAAGAGTGACAATTTGACTTCTCCAACCTGGATGCCTTTTATTTCTTTCTCTTGCCTGCTTGCTCTGGCCAGGACTTCTGGTACTATGTTGAATAGGAGTGGTGAAAGTAGGCATCCTTGTCTTGGTCATTCAGTATGATGTTAGCTGCAGGTTTGCCTTATATGGCTGATAGAGTTTGGATATTTGTCCCTGCCCATATCTCACATTGAATTGTAATCTGCAATCCTAAAGGTGGGGCCTGGTGGAAGGTGTTTGGGTGATGGGGGTGGATCCTTCATGGCATGGTGCTTTTTTCACTATAGTGAGTGAGTTCTCATGAGATCTGGTCATATAAAAGTGTATGGCACCTTCCGCTCCACTCTCTCTTGCTCTCTTGTTCCTGCTTTCACCATGTGATGTGCCTGCTCCACCTTCACCTTCTGCGATGATTGTAAACTTCCTCAGGCCTCCCTAGAAGCTGAGCAGATGCCAGCACCATGCTTCCTGTAAAGCCTGCAGAACCATGGGCCAATTAAACATCTTTTCTTTATAAATTACCCAGTCTCAGATATTTCTTTATAGCAGTGCAAGAATGACCTAATAATACAATGGCCTTTACTATATTGAGGTGTATTCCTCCTGTGCCTAGTTTATTGAGATTTTTATCATGAAGGGATATTGAATTTTATTAAATGCTTTGTCTGCATTTATTGAGATGATCATATGGTTTTTGTCCTTCATTCTGTTAATGTGATATATCATGTTTATTTATTTGTGTGTGTTGTGCCAAACTTACATTCCTAGAATAAATCCCACTTGATCATGATGTATTTTTTTTATGTGCTGCTAGATTCAGTTTGCTAATATTTTGTTGAGAATTTTTGAGTCTGAGTTTATCAGGGGTATTGACCTATAGTTTTTACTGTTGTTGTAGCCTTGTCTGGTTTTGTTATCAGGGTAATGCTGGCATCACAGAATGAGTTAGGGACAATTCTTTTCTCTTCCATTTTTTGGAATAGTTTGAGGAAAATTGGTATTAGTTCTTCTTCAAAAGTTTGGAATTCAGCAATGAAGTCATCTGGTCCTGATGCAATCTCATTACTTGTTTTTGGTCTGTTCAAGTTTTCTGTTTCTTCCTAATTCAATCTCAGTAGGCTGTATGTGTCCAGGAATTTATTCCATTTCCTCTAGATTTTCTACTTTTTCATGTATAGTTAGTTGTTCATAATCATCTCTGATGATCTTTTTATATTTTCATAGTATCCGTTGTAAAGTCTGCTTTTTCATTTCAGATTTTATTTGGGTCTTTTCTTTTTCTTGGTTAGTTTAGCTAGCAGTTTATCAATTTTGTTTATCATTTTGAGAAACCAACTTTTCATTGTGTTGATCCTCCTTTTTTTTTGTCTCTATTTTTTTCAGCCGCACTCTGATCTTATTTCTTTCCTTCTACTAGTTTTGGGTTTGGTTTGTTCTTGCTTTCCTAGTTTCTTGAGATGCATTGTTAGAGTGATTATTTGAAATCTTTCTACTTTTTTAACATAGGTATTTAATGCTATAAACTTCCCTTTTAGAATAGTTGTTGCTATATCGCATATATTTTGGTATTTTGTTTTCTCATTTGCTTCAAGAAATTTTTGCATTTTCTTCTTAATTTCTTTCTTGACCCGATGGTCATTCAGGAGCAGGTTGTTTAGTTTCCATGTATTTGCATAGTTTCCAGAGTTCCTCATGTTATTGATTTCTAGTTCTATTTTATTGTATCTGAGAAGATACTTGATATGATTTTGATTTTTTTAATTGCTGGTTCGTTTTGTATTCTAACATATGGTCTAAAAAATGTTCCATGTGCTGATGAGAAGAATGTGTGTTCTGTAGCTGTTGGATGAAATGTTCTGTAAATGTCTGTTAGGTCCTTTGATTTAATGTGCAGTTTAAATCTAATGTTTGTTTGTTAATTTTCTGTCTAGATGTTCTGTCTAATGCTGAGTGTAGGGTGTTTAAATCTCCAACTATTATTGTATTGGAGTCTGTCCCTCTCTTTAGATGTAATAATATATGCTTTATGTGTCTTGGTGCTGCATTGATAGATGCATGTGTTTTAAGTTGTTATATCCTGTTGCTGAATTGATCCATTTGTCTTTAAATAATGACTTTATCTTTTTTGTTATTTTTTTACTTAAAGTCTGTTTTATCTGATAAGTATAGCTGCTCCTGCTTGCTTTTGGCTTTTGTTTGCATGGAATATCTTTTTCCATCCCTTTACTTTCAATCTATATGTGTCTTTACAGGTGAGATGAGTTTCTGGTAAGTAGCATATCATTGGATCATGTTTGTTTAATCCATTTAGCCAATCTATATCTTTTAAGTGGAAAGTTTAACTCCTTTACATTCAAGGTTATTATTGATGTGTGAGGGCTTATTCCTGTCATCTTATTAATTGGTAACTGGTTGTTTTGTATATCCTTTGTTCCTTTCTTTCTCTCTCATTGCCTATCTGTAGTGCTAACATTTGATTCTTTTCTCTTTCTTGTTTGTATGCTCTGCTTTATCAGTAGTGTTTATATTTACATCATGGTAGATATCATTCTTTTCACTTCTAGGTGCAGGATTCCCTTAAGCATTTCTTGTAGGGCTGGTGTAGTGGTGATGAACTCCCTCAGCTTTTGCTTGTCTGGGAAAGACTTTATTTCTCTTTATTTATGAAGGCAAACTTTGCTGAGTATAATATCCATATTTTCTTTTAGCACACTTTAGATACTTCATCCTATTCTCTCCTGGTCTGTAAGGTTTCTGCTGAGAAATCCACTGTTAGTCTGATGGAGATTTCTTTATAAGTGACTAGATGCTTTTTTTTTTTTTCCTTTCCTTTCCTTTCCTTTTCTTTCCTTTCCTTTCTTTTTTTTCCCTTTCCTTTCCTTTTCTTTCTTTTCTTTTCTTTTTCTTCTTTTATTTTTTTGAGACCAGGTCTTTCTCTGTTGCCCAGGCTGGAGTGCGGTGGTGTGATCTCAGCTCGCTGCAGCTTCTGCCTCCTGGGCTCACGTGATCCTCCCACCTCAGCCTCCCAAGTAGCTGGGACTACAGGCATGTCACCATGTCCAGTTAATTTTTCTATTTTTAGTAGAGTTGAGATTTCACCATGTTGCCCAGGCTGGTCTCGAACTCCTAGACTCAAGCAATCCACCCGCCTTGGTGGGTGCTGAGATTACAGGCATGAGCTGCTGTACCCAGCCTGTTCTTCTTTTTCAAAAGTTATTTTAGCAGCCCACAGCAGTGATGGTTGCAAATAGTAGAATTTGTCCTTCTGGCATGTGAAAATGTGTAGCCATCTTTCTGGTTCTGGTGGGGGCGCTGAGTCACTGCCATTGGCTCCCACCTTAGCCCTGGCAGCAGCAGCTGCAGGCCAGGAATGTCAGTGGGGCTCCAGGGATTTTCCATTGGGCCCCAGGGCAGGGTTACAATCTGTGGGGGCTGGGCTCCCAAAATGGCACCAGGGTGTTGTTAATTAGCAGCTTTTTTAGCAGCTACTTAGGACTGAGGAGTTTGTGGGACTGAGCATGAGCTCTTCCTCTCTGGAGCAGTGCTTTTCCAGGCAACCCCCTACGTTAGTCTCAGGACCCACAAGGGCCAAGGGACTCTGTCATGGCTAGGATTATAGGAGTCTGCAGCCGGAGTGTGGACCACTGGGGGTCTCTCATTTACGCTTTCCCTGTATTAGGGAGCCTCTCTAACTCCACTAGTAGGTTTTAACCCTGATGAGATTCTTTCTCTGTATAAGACAAGCAAACTAAGCAAATGCATTTTCTTCTACTTTCTAGCAAAATCCCACTGAACTGCATCATCCGTTTGGCTCACCATGCCATCACTTCTCCACTGAAGTGGCTGGTCCAAGGCCAGGTCTTCAGGCATTTAATACCCACTGCAATGCTATGGTAGTCAGAAACCCCTTTTCACCCTCTTAAAAGTATCTTTTGAGAAATAGAATTTCTTCATTTTTATAGTCCAATATTTCATTTTCTTTTGTAATATTGACTTTTTGCATCCTGTTGAAGATCTTTGCCAAGATCATGAAGATGTTCTATGTTTTTCCTTTAAAAGTTTGTTTTACCTTTTGCAGAATCAAATCAGCTAGAATTGATTTTTGTTTATGATATAAGAAGAGAATCAAGATACAATTTTTTCCCATGTGGATCTTCAGGTGACACATTACCATTTATCAAAAAGACCATCTTTTCCCCACTACACTACAGTGATACCATGTTATAAATCAGCTGACTGTATATGAGTGGGTCTGTTTCTGGGATCTCTGTTCTAATACATTGGTCAATGTGTTTATCCTTGCACCAGCAAATGGTTATTTAAAAAATAACATAAGATTTTTGTAATGAATTCAATATGTACTTCAAATCTGTGAGTTAACCAAACATCAGCTTCTTTATTCCAATCCTTTGAGATCATTTAAAAATTTCAATATAAGCAAAAAGATAGGATTGAAATGTGTATAGTTCTTACAGAATATTTTAAAAAGGTAATTTTACATTTTTCGTGACTTTTGCAGGTTTGCATGGATGTGTTTAAGAAATATATAAATATCAATGAACTGTGTTTGCTACAGCGTGCAGGTATGAAACAATTAAATAATTAGTATGAAGCTATTAATGTGTTGTTTGAAAATAGTTTAAAAGTAAATTCAATAATTTGTAAGTTTGAAAACTGAATGCCTTACCCAAGAGTAGCTCTGTTGGCCTAAGAAAGGATTGAAAATAAATGAGATATTTTGGTTAATAAAAAAATGATAATCTACCTAACACTGTCATTCCCTTACACATTAATGTTTTCATGACTTACAAATTTTATTTATAAGTGTAAGATGGAGAAAATGGTATTGTTAATTAGTCTTTAACTCTATCTAAAGGGATTTTTCAGAAGCTGACTCTTTCCTACTTCTTCATCCTTCTTCTCTTTTTACATTTACCTCTTGTAGCCAGTGTACCATCCAGTAAGTTCTGTGCAGTTCCCTATACATGCCAGGCTGTGTTCAAACTTCAAGGCTACTATTACCACTTCTCTCTGTCAGAGATGCCTCTGGTTCCATCCCATTTCCTCATGGCAAAGGAAAGGCTATTCGGCCTTCAGGGCTAGGTCATAGGAAATAGGATTACCTCCTCTATTAGGCCCTTATCTGATTCCACAACCCCATCCCATTCTTTGCCACCTTCTCCCCATACTAATAGTGAGCTGCAAGAGGACAGACACCATGCTTAATTTATTTATATTTGTCACCCTGACACAACCACCAAAGCCACATAGTAGATGTGGTAATAGAGCACTTTCACTTCATATATTTCTGCTTGAGATCTCATTCTGCTAAAAAAAAGTCTCTGACAGGTTTATTGTTTTGTTTTGCTGGTAATATCATTCTCCCCAAGGATTAAAGGAAACACCTAATGGAATTGCTAGTCTGAACTTAATATAACTATAACAAAGCAGTAGTAGTTAAGGTGAAGTAATAGATACCTATATGGGAGTATACTTGTGACCTGCGGGATTTTGATAGCCAAGGAGGAGGAACTATATAGGTTAGATATGGATGAACTTTTAAATTCCAGAAATAATTCCATAACATGAGATGTGGAAGGAAAGAGGATGTCATGAAAAAGATGCAAAACTCCCAAAAATATAAGTCTGACTGTATAAAGATCCAATATGGCCACAGGAAAAATACTTCTGAATTTTGCTTTAAAACAATGAATGCAGAACAAAAATAAGCACCTGTAGCATAAATGTAGCACCTGTAGAATAAATATAGAAAGTTGTCAAGAACCTGTGGAAATTTTTTGGTGTAAAAATAAAAACTTAGATCAGTGGGAAATAATAGATAGCTCAGAATAGACCTGATACATATGAGGGGTTTAGTGTTTAGAAAGACCATAGGATTTGAGACAAGAGGAATCACTTTAAGAATGATAAGATAACTAGATAGCAACTTAAAGAGGCTCTAAATACCACTGGTATAAATAAGTTATGGATTTAGCTACTCAGGCTCTACAGAGAGGCCTCAGGAACCATTTTGGTGCACAAGAGGAGGAAGCTGAGTCAGTGGACTCCCCCACCCCCTGTTTAACCATAGTTTCTTGTTTATCTATTTTATATTTGAATTTCCACATAAAATTCTTTTGAGAAGTTTTTAAATTTTAAGTTTTTATTTAGAAATTTTAAATTTACAAAAATCTCTGAAAATGGAAATAATACAAACAAGAGGCATATCCTTTATCATTTTCATTTGTTCTCTCTCTCCTTCCTTCCATATATGTGTGTGTACACACACGTGTGGACATATGTGCATGGCCATACACGCACACACATTTTTCCCTGAACCACTTGAAGTTAAGTTGCACGCATCATGGCCCTTTACCACCAAACAGTTTAATGCATATTTCCGAAAAACAGGCTATGCTTTTATATAACCATGGTACATTTATCCACATTAGTAAATTTAACATGAGTACAGTAGTTTTGTCTAATTTATTATTTATATTCAAATTTTGTCACTTGACCCAATTATGGCCTTTTATAGCATTTTTCCCTCTAGTTTAGGATCCAGTCCAGGATCAGGTGTGCATTTAGTTGTCATGATTCTTTAGCCTCCTTTAATCTAGAACATTTCCACCGTCTGTCTCGGACATTTTGGGAGTATGTATGTGATAAAATATACATAAAATTTACCATTTTAAACATTTTTAAGTGTACGACTCACTGGCATATTAAGTACATTCAATGTTGTGTAACCATCACCATTATCCATTCCCAGAACTTTCTCATTCCAAACAGAAATGCCGTACGCATTAAACAATAACTCCTCATTACCCTCATTCTCAGCCCTTGATAACCTCTAATCTACTTTCTGGCTCTATGAATTTGTCTATTCTAGGTATTTCATATAAGTAAAATTATACAATATTTGTCCTTTTGTGTCTGGATTATTTCACTTAGCATAATGTCCTCAAGGTTTATCCATATTGTAACATGTATCAGAATTTCCTTCCTTTTAAAGGCTGAATAATATCCTGTTGTATGTACATACCACATTTTGTTTATATATTCATCTGTTGATGGACGCTTGGGTTGTTTTCTCCTTTTGGGTATTAGAGTAATGTTGCCATGAACTTTGACATACAAGTATCTACTTGAGTCCTTGCTTTCAGTTCTTTCGGGTATATACCTAAGAGTAAAACTATAGGTCCTGTTTTATCTGTTTTATATTTGAATTTCCACATAAAATTTCCCTTTCCAGAAGTTTTATGGCCAAAAACATTTTAAAACAACTGCTATTTAGCATATACCAGAATGAATCAATGAAGTATAGCAATTAGCAATTCAGTAGAAAAAAGTCTTTTCTTTTAAATCAGATTTTTAGAAAGATGACAATTTCTGTGGTTTAAAGTAATCAAAGGGAGTATAAAAGATATAAATATGATCACATAAATTTGAACTAAAAAGCTATTATCTTCAATATTTTAGATTTACCACTGGTAATATACAAAAATATTCCAATATATAAGAATAATGAGTCCAATCAGCTATTTAGAAAGACATGAATATTGTTTCTTCTTGTGAAAATTAGAAACATTTCAAGAGGAAAATCCAGTGGTTAATGATTCACTAGAATTATGCATTCCTAACCAAAGAAAGGAGTAAAAATACCTGATTCTGGTGAGTAATTGGTAAAGTAGCGTTATGAATTGACAAGCCTTTTTAAAAAGCAATGTAGGCTGGGTGCAGTGGCTCACACCTGTAATCTCAGCACTCTGGGAGCCTGAGGTGGGTGGATTGCTTGAGCCCAGGAGTTTAGACCAGCCTGGGCAAAATGGCGAAACCCCATCTCTATAAAAATAAATTTAAAAAATTAGCCAGGCATGGTGGAGCACACCTATAGTCCCAACTGCTTGGGAGGCTGAGGTGGGAAGATCGCTCAAGCCCAGGAGGCAGAGGTTGCAGTGAGCCAAGATCACAACACTGCACTCCAGCCCTGGGTGACAGAGCAAGACCGTGTCTCAAAAATAAATAAATAAAATAAAAGACAATACAGTAGTTTGTGTCAAAATGTATTAAAATGTTCAGACAGTTTCCACCCAACAGTTTAACAAGAAGGTATCATTATTTGTTTTTGATTTTTTGAGACGGAGTCTTCCCCTGTCGCCCAGGCTGGAGTGCAGTGGCACAATCTTGGCTCACTGCAACCTCCGCCTCCTGGGTTCAAGCAATTCTCCTGCCTCAGTCTCCCTGAGTAGCTGTGACTACAGGCCTGTGCCACCATGCCTGGCTAATTTTTGTATTTTTAGCAGAGACAAGGTCTCGCCATGTTGGCCAGGCTGGTCTCAAACTCTTGACCTCAGGTGATCTGCCCACCTCAGCCTCCCAAAGTGCTGGAATTACAGGCGCGAGCCACCACGCCTGGCCGAGAGGATCATTATTTTCAATGCAGATAATATATTAACAGTTTAAAAATAACTTAATGAGGCCAGGTGCGGTGGCTCATGCCTATAATTCCAGCACTTTGGGAGGCCAAGGCGGGCAGATCACCTGAGGTCAGAAGTTCAAGACCAGCCTGGCCCACATGGTGAAACGCCGTCTCTACTAAAAATGCAAAAAAAAACCTAACCAGGTTTGGTGGTGCATGCTTGTAATCCCAGCTACTCGGGAGACTGAGGCAAGAGAGTCGTTTGAACCTGGAAGGCAGAGGTTGCAGTGAGCTGAGATCATGCCACTGCACTCCAGCCTGGGTGACAGAGCGATACTCTGTCTCAAAAAAATAAATAACTTAATGACAAAAAGGAGGAAGGTTGCATGTCAATTAGTGGACTATTTACACACTGGCTAACATAGATTAACTGCACCTTTTTGAATGTCTGCAATTTCAGTTTTATTAATAAGCTATAATAACACTGAGTTTACCGTTTTATCAGTTGATCAGCTTCTGTATAGGCGACTATATAAATACTGCCAAAAGTATAGCAGCAAGAATTTATCTGTATGTGTCCAGGGAAAATAATTGTAGTATATAAAAAAGCTTTACAAGAAATTTGAATATTGTTATACCATATTATTAAAGTTTTAAAAATTATTAAAACTTTAACATTAATTTTTCATTTGTGCCACTGAACTTTGTCAGTAACTACTGGCTTTCCTAAACAATACCAGGTAATCCAGCTAGTAATAAATATTTCTAATAGAAGTAATTAACACAAAATAAAACCAAAAGTATTTTTACTAAGGCAGTTAAGGTATACAGATTTTAACCTGGGAAATTTTGGAATGAAGAAAAAAATGATCAATGAAAGAATCCCAATGTAAATAATTTTAGTAAAATTAATGGGGAAAAATTGGAAACATCATGTTACATAGAAAATTAAGGATTTGGATGGGCATGAAGGAAGTACTTTCTCAAAGAAAACTAATCAGCATTGTTGTAATTTTTAGTAGAATGTTCCACAATCACAAACTGAAATAAAAAATATCCCCATCCATGACAAGGCAGGGAGAAGTTAAAAATAATGTCAACATGTTGGTGGGTTTAAAGCAACAAGCATGGGTATGTGTCAAAACAGTCTGCATCCATCACCAAACTATGTAACCTTGCATATGTACCAAGGCTACTGCCTCAAGACTGCCTGGGAGCTTGACTCTGTAGGAGTTCATATTGACGCTGTGATGTATGGGAATGGCAGTTTGGACCTATTCGTTGCAGGTAGCACATGGGTTACTTCATGCTGAACATGCTTGGTTGACTTCAAATATTATTGCCATTTTGACTTTTGCTTTAATTTTCATCTACTATTTCTAATACTAGAACTGCACCTTTCAAGAATTTACATTGAATTCATATTATTTTATCTTTATATATAGAAAAATTATCAAATTTAAGAAATACAGATATCTGAAGCAGCAAATGACTTTAGTATATATATTTTCATTTTCAGTAAACATATTTATGGAGTACTACAGAAAGTTTCCCCCAGGTGTATACTTTGATTTACAAGTGCTAAATGACCTTCTAAATTCTTTACTCAAACATTGTTTGTTGAAAGAAGTATTTCAGATAGTGAACCTCAGCATAATGGTTAAAATGCTGGTAAGTAGCCTGAAAATATATGTTATTTTAATATTTTATGTTAATTTCTCTGTCATATTCATTGTTTGAACTTAGCAGTTGAATTTCTGTATTTGTTGAATACTTCCTAGAAACCACTTGTGTTTTTCAACATAAATGAATTTGAGAAATTTAAGGTGTACTAAAAGAAGATCTGAAAATGAGTGTAATTTTTTTGTTTTATCCAGCCTTCTCTGAAAATATTACTAAACATATTTGAGTATGTGGCAACTATGAAATTAAGGAATGCTGTACCTGCTTTAATTGATATCTTTTGCAAGGTATGGTTTTATTTTCTCTTTTATTCTCTCATGGCGAGTAACCAAGAAAATAATTGTTTCCACGGGGGGTACCCTTGAGCTGCCTTTTATTCACATTCTGGATGCCAAAGAATTCTATTTCCAGAAGTATTCTTTTTCTCTTGAAATAGGGTTTATAAAGAGAGAATCCAGTGGCTGATAAGCCTTCCTCTTAAATAGTTTCAGACACTCAGATTATTGCTTTTTGATGTATGAATTGTCTTCGTCTCTACTCCGTAAGGATGATTAAATAAAATTTTCTTTCTCTAAAAGACTTGAGATCATTTACAACAGAAATAAACAAACCAAAAAAGACTTACAAAAATATAAAATTCAACTTTTGTTAAATACTTCCTAGTATTTGATACTACTCAATCGTCTACTTCAGAATAGGCCTGATAGGAAAACTGCCAGTTTTCTTTCAGAAGCAACATTGGAAGAACTCAAGCAGAAGAACAGATATGTGAGTGAATACCTCAGATTTCACATTACAAAACTTGACAATTGCTTGCCTAGAGATGTTTGGAATCAAAAGTTACTGATTGCCAGGCGTGGTGGCTCACGCCTGTAATCCTAACACTTTGGGAGGCTGAGGCAGGCAGATCACAGGGTCAGGAGTTCAAGACCAGCCTGACCAACATGGTGAAACCCCATCTCTACTAAAAACACACAAAAAATTAGCCGGGCATGGTGGCGCACTCCTGTAATCCCAGCTACTCAGGAGGCTGAATCAGGAGAATTGCTTGAACCTGGGAGGCGGAGGTTGCAGCGAGCCAAGATTGTGCCATAACCTAGGCAACAGGGCAAAACTCCATCTCAAAAAATAAAAAGTTACTGATAACCCGTAGAGGTTGTAGAAAATCTCAGTAAGGATTCCATAAATTGTCTGATACTGAATAACTTGGCTTTCTGCAAAATGTACCCCGCAGTGACTGTCTAAATAAAATTACCCTTAGTGGAGAATATCTAACAAAGACAATGATTTTCATTTTTGCATGGCTAATATGGAGCCATCATTTCTGGAAGTTGTTTAAAACCAGTGCCAATTTCCCTGTTAAGACTATTTCAGGGTTCAGTAATAACACCATAATATCATCATGGAGAAAGATGCTTTTCCTCCTCTTTATTCTAGCAGTGTACCATACTCCATGTATTTAACAAAAATGTCACTGAGAAAAGATAATTAACATTTTTGTCCTGCCTTAGATTGTTACCTAGTCTGTTACAATTTATATTTACCCTGGTCTTTGAGCAGTGTTAAAGGGCAGAGTTTTTAAGGTATGTCAGTTACCAGATAACTGATTTGTTCTCTTGCAGGTTTGTTTATAGTTGGCCTTGTTCATTTAGTCAAAAGTTGTTGCAAGGTCAGTGAATACAGTTAGACCACCAGTGACCCTTTCAAATGTTGTAGAGCGTAACAGTAAAAAAATCATGATGTCCAGTCCTTTACTTCATGATGTTTGGAAAACTATTTGTTAAGGTAGTGGATTGGTAGGTTTAGGAGAGGAGCTGTTTTCCTCTTTTAAAATAAAATTGAGCATGCTTTGAATCTAGAGGAGCTAATAGAGCTTAAGGATTAGAGCCTAATCTTTGGAACAGGCTTTAAATAGTCATTTTTACAGGATTTTTTTTTACCAAAACTATTTTTAGTTAAAGTTGTTGAATAACGTGTCTTAGGGTAGCATTTCTAGGACCCATTCAAAAGGGGCCGAGTACCACTAAATTTGAGACAATTTTCCTTGGAGTTCAAAGGTGGGGAAAATCTCTCAGCAGCTTGTTACTATTGTCCTTCACTAAAAGAAATTCTATCTCAAAATATATAATTGTGAGTTCTAACAGCCAAATTACAGCATCTCACATTATACCTTGAAACAGGTAGCTTCTCCACTTACCCCTGGTATTGTTTTGTTATCCTACCCCAAATTCTTATTTCCTAGTACTCCCTTCAGATCTATACTGGAGACAAAGCATACATTCTCCCAAACATTCAAAATATATTTTGATATTTAAGTAATTTCTTAAAAGGGGAATTTTTCTGAAAACCAGAATAGAACCAAATAAAATTCTCAGCAAAAATATTGCTCAGAGAATTTCAAACACCACTCAGTTGAGTCATTCTTAACTCTCTAAATCCTTGTCCAGGGTAGCTAGTCATAATACCTTTGAGGTATTATGGAGGTATTGGAGGACCTAGTCATTATACCTTTGAACCAAGGTCAAGAGGATCATTTGAGCTGGGGCAACTAATAAGACTGCCAGCTCACAACCTTGTATCTTCCCACGTTTCCAGGATAATGTCATGTAGAAGAGCTGTCAGAAAAGGCCTGCCTCTCATTCATCTATTCTCACACTAGAAG
This sequence comes from Pan troglodytes, assembly GCF_028858775.2. NCBI lineage: Eukaryota > Metazoa > Chordata > Mammalia > Primates > Hominidae > Pan > Pan troglodytes. The sequence goes on from NC_086015.1 coordinate 48,287,397, forward strand.
TGTCCAGATATTCCCTTGTTGGTTCTCTTCATTAGCGTTGAGGCTCATGAAGAAGACAGGAAATGAGTCATATGTGAATGACGGATAAAGCCTTTGAATTTTTTTAATTACGTGCTATGTTACATGTGGGCAGTTGGTTCACCTGAGTGATTAATTTATCAAGGAATCACTGATTCTTCTCTGGCCATGGCCCTATGTGAGGCACAGGAACAATACTTCTCAGGAAGTTTATAATCAGGGATGAGGTATGAATACCAGTCCTAGACTAGAAGATAGACTGAGTACTAAATAAGAGGTATATATGATAAAGTGGTTGAGATAACTTAGAGAGCAGGAAGAAAATCCAAAAACTTAATATTTTCATTTTTGCTTTAAATTCTTAGGATATCTTTTTGTGGTTCTGTGCCTCAATTTTTTTAAATGAGTTTTATTCCACTCGTCTCCATGTTTCACTTCTTCCATCAGTGTCTTAGTTGTTTCACACACATTGGCTCCTCAATTCTGTCACATTTTTGTAAGAATAACCACTCTTTCTTTTCTCTTCTACAGCTTGTTGAAGCCGGGATGGTGCTTGACCCAGAGCACTTTAACTATATTGTTAAGCTTTTATACCAAGTACAAGCTTCCAAACAAGAAATAACTGCAGTTCTGGAAATGAAATCAAGGTGAGAAAAATCATTATTATTTAAGCCAAAATATATGTGTCTTGGTGGGGACTTATAAAAGCTGAAGGCAAAGCTCTAATAACTGTTTGTATGCCCAAACATTTAGATAGTGGCCTGTCATAAACCCTTCTCCTGTCTCTTGGCTGTGCCCTACTTTAGTCAAGCTGCCTGTGGCCAGCCTCACCTTATTTTTCTTAGTACTTCATTTCCTCTCAATGTCCTGCTCATCAAGTGTAAAAAGAGTGTCTTTTATCTTCTGTTTCACCACTTAATTACACCTAATGTACTCTCTTATATGTGTACAAATTACCTTAATTCTTTTTTCTATTTGACTCAATAAAATACTTTAGTGCCCCTCCCTTATTTACTTTCTCTATTCAGCTTGTGGGCCTCCAAAGACCTTTAAAAAAAAAAAAAAAAAGCCAGGCGCTGTGGCTCACGCCTGTAATCCCAGCACTTTGCAAGGCCGAGGCAGGCGGATCACAAGGTCAGGAGTTCAAGACCATCCTGACCAACATGGTGAAACCCCATCTCTACTAAAAATACAAAAATTAGCTGAGCATGGTAGCGCGTGCCTGTAATCCCAGTTACTCAGGAGACTGAGGCAGGAGAATCACTTGAATCTGGGAGGCGGAGGTTGCAGTGAGCCGAGATCGCACCACTACCTGGGCGACAGAGCGAGACTCCATCTCAAAAATAAATGAATAAATAAATAAAAACTGAAAAAAAAAACTCTCACAATTATACAAGTAGTACCATAATATACTTACACCAAGAAAAAGGAAAGCCATGACTTAAAAAAAAAAAAAAAATCAAAGTATAACATACATAGAAAAAAAGATATAAATTATGTGTTTAAATGAATCATAACTTTTTAAATGTAATTAGATTTGATAAAGAGCAAATCAACTACTGAAATCCTTCAGAATGCCCAGAAATCTCCAATATGAAGCTTCCATCGCTATTTTTATCTCATTTCTCATTATCCTCTAATGCAGAGGTTCCCAAACTTTCTTGGTTCTGTGTCCCTAGGCCAAAAGAAAGATGTTAACTGTCCCATTTATTAACTAGTTAGGTCCAAACAAGTTAATAGTAGTAATTTGTTCAGTGTCTGGCAGATGTCAGCCTTAACATAGGCTTATTTAACAAGCTTAAACTAACCTATGGTGTCCTGGGGAGTTTGCCATTGTGCCCTAGATGCCTCGGTGCAGTTAAAAGAATTGCAGCTCTAAATAGTACTTCTTCCCTTCAATCACTAACATTGAAATTAATTTGAGTTTTCCAGGTTCTATGATTTTTTAATTTAATTACTGATAATTAACAATATTCATGTTTTCCATGAAAATTGTAACACTGTTTAGGCTAAATAGATTTTGGGGACTACCTAGGAAACAAATTTTTGTAAGGAAAGTATAATTCATCCAGCATATAGTTCTGGAGTCTAATTTGTTTTTAAGTAGGGTGCATTGATGTTGTCTTCCAATCATTGAGTTCATTCTTCCCCAGAGCGATATGTGAAAAACTTTCCCCATTTTGGGCAGTGGCAGCTATGGCAGAGAGCTCACATGACTAACAGATGTTAATCTCGCACCAGATTCAGTAGCAGTTAGCACAGGGAAAGTGTATGCATCAAGGCTCAAGAGAATAGCAGTATCTGGTGCCCTGAATAGCTACTGAACTTCACCCTTCATGCAATGATTGACAGCAGACCCTGTTAGTATATAGGAAGACCCCAGAACAATCCAGCTTTTCACTTTTTTTATTGATGTGTAATAGTTGTATATGTTTACAGAGTACATGAGTTTTAACGATACATGTATACGATGTATAATGATCAAATCAGGGTAACTGGGATATTCATCACCTCAAACATTTATCATTTCTTTGTATTAGGGACATTCCAGAGCTTCTCTTCTGGTTATTTGAAATATGCTATACATTTCTGTTAACTGTAGTTGCCCTATTGTGCTTTCAAACACAAGCAACACAATCATGAATATTCTTAGTCTATTTTACAGTATATAACTTTGAAAACTGTATCTTTATACCCTCTGCCCCTTTCTGTGCTCCCACTTCAAACCATTACAGTTATGTGCCCCATAATGATGTTTTGGTTAATGATGGACCACATATACCATGGTGATCCCATAAAATTATAATGGAGCTGAAAAATTCCTATCTCCTAGTGACATCTTAGCTGTTATAATGTCAGAGCACAATGCACTACTCATATGTTTGTGGTGATACTAGTGTAAACAAACTTACTGCGCTGCCAGTCATATAAAAGTATAGCACATACAACTATGTACAGTACATAACATTTGATAATGATAATAAATTAGTGTTACTGGTCTATGTATTTACTGTACTTTATTATTATTTTAGAGTGTACTCCTACTTATATTTTTAAAGTTAAGTGTAAAACAGATTCAGGCAGGTCCTCCAGAAGGTATTCCAGAAGTAGGCATTATTGTCATAGGAGATGACAGCTCCATACATGTGATTGACCCATAGACCTTCCAGGGAGACAAGATGTGGAGGTGGAAGACAGTGATATTGATCATCCTTGTTCTCTGTAGGCCTAGGCTAATGCATGTATTTGTGTCTTAGTTTTTAACAAAACAGTTTACAAAGTAAAAAGATAAAAATTTTCAAAACTAGAAAAAAGTTTATAGAATAAGGATATAGAGAACATGCTTTTGTACAGATATACAGTGTGTTTCTGTTTTAAGCTGGGTGTTGTTACAAAAGAGTCAAAAAGTTTGTAAAGTTACAGTAAGTTAAAATTAATATTGAAGAAAGAGAAACTTTTTTCTAAATTAAGTGTAGCCTAAGTATATAGTATTTGTAAAGTCTACAGTTTGTGTTACAGTTGCCTACAGTATTCAGTACAATAACATGCTTTGCAGGTTGGTAGCCTAGGAACAATAGGCTATATCATATAGCCTAGGTGAATAGTAGGCTGTACCATCTAGGTTTGTGTAAGTACACCCTTATGATGATTACACAAAGATAAAATCACATAAAGACACATTTCTGAGAACATATCCCCAGCCGGGTACAGTGGCTCATGCCTGTAATCCCAGCACTTTGGGAGGCTGAGGCAGGTGGATCACCTGAGGTTGGGAGTTTGAGACTAGCCTGGCCAACATGTGAAACCTCATCTCTACAAAAAATAGAAAAATCAGCCAGGTGTAGTGGTGCACGCCTGTAATCCCAGCTACTCAGGAGGCTGAGGTGGGAGAATTGCTTGAATCTGGAAAGCAGAGGTGGCAGTGAGCCAAGATCGTGCCACTGCACTCCATCCTGGACAACAGAGCAAGACTCTGTCTCAAAAAAAAAAAGACATATAGCCATCAAACGACGCATGACTGTATATAGTATTCTTTAAGAGGTACTAACGTTGGTGACCTATTTGATGATGGAGAGAGTTTTGAGAGAGTAGGATAATAACTGGATAGTTAAGGAGTTTAGATCATAACTGAGCATGTGAACCCAGCTCCAAGGCAAAAGAAAAAAAAGTAGTATGTTATTTTATACTTGAATTTTCTTGACTCTTTGAAATAATCACCCTATTCTGCACTAGGCAATTATTTTTTTTTCTTTGAGACAGTATCTCCCTCTGTCTCCCAAGCTGGAGTGCAGTGGTGCAATCATGGCTCATGGCTCACTGCAGCCTCAACCTCTTGGGCTCAAGAAATTCTCCTACCTTAGCCTCCCAACTCTCTGGGACTACAGGCACGTGCCATTGTGCCCTAGCTATATTTTTTTGTATTTTTTTCAGAGGTAGGATTTCAACATGTTGCCCAGTCTGGTCTCGAACTCCTGGGCTCAAGTGATCTGCCTGCTTCAGCATCTCAAAATAGTCAAATGAATTTTAATGCACATTTATATTTTGATTTTGATTATATTTTTAATTAGCTAGTTTACAGTTCATTTGAAAGACTTTCACAGAAGATAAGGCTGCTAGAAAGAATTTTAACATTTATATTCAGGACATTAGTGACAATTTATATGTTCCTATAACTTAGGAAATTTCTTAACATTCAGTGATTATTTTAAAACTTTCACATTTAAAGTGGGTATTGAAATGTTGGATCTTAAGTCTGCAACTTTATTAGTTACTTTTTGTTTATCTCCTGTTTACTTTTTTCTATATTCCTGTGGGGATTACTTGAACGTTTTTTAGAATTCCATTCTGATTAACTGTAGTTTTTGAGTATCTCTCTTTGTATATATATATTTTTTAGTTGTTGCTCTAGTGCACTTACTTTTTGACTCAGCAATCCCAATTCTACAAATGTACCCTGAAAACACACCTCTATCAATACAAACATATGCACACCCAAGGTTATTCATTGCAGCATTGTTTATACTTGCAAAATATTGGGAACAATCTAAATACCAATACAGTAGATGAATAATATAGTATATTCACACAATGAAGTACTTTGCAGCCATTAAAAAATGAAGAATTTCTCTATGAATTTATTTAGAGTGATATCCATATACTGTTTGTGTAAATGTTATAAATACACTAATTAAAGGATTGCAGTTGGCAGAATATATATAAAAGTATAACTATATGCCCCTGACAAGAAATTAACTTTCATTGTAAGGATATAGGTAGTTGAAACAATATGCCATGCAAACATTAGTTTTAAAAGGAGCATGAGTGATTATATGAATAACGAATTAAATAGACTTTAGAGCAAGGAAAACTACAGGTACAAAGAGGGACACTACATAATAAGATGATCAATATGCCAAGAAGACATAGCAGTTATAAAGTATATGCACCAAAAAACAGCTTCAGAATACATGAAACAAAATTATTGAATTGAAAGGAGAAATGGACAATTCTATAATTATAGTTGGGGACTTCAATATCCCTCTCTCAATAATTGATAGAAATACTGGGAAATCAGCAAAGATATAGAACTAAACACCTCCATCAATCAACAGGGTTTAATAGACATTTATAGAACACTGTACCCCAAAACAGCAGAATACATATTCTTTTCAAGCATCTATGGAATATTCACCAAGGTAGACCATATCCTGGATCATAAACCTCAAAAAATTTAAAACAATTAAAACTATACAGAGTACATTATTTGACTGTAATGGAATCAAACTGGAAATCAACAATGGAGGTATAATAGGAAAATCTCCAAACACTTGGAAATTAAACAACACATTTCTCTATAATCCACGTGTGAAGAGAAAGTTTCAAAACGAAGTGAACTGTTAGAACTGAATAAAAATGAAAATATGTCACAACTTGGGGATGCAGTTAAAGCAATCCTGAGAGGAAAATCCATTACACAATATTCTAAGCTCCCACCTCACAAAACAAGGAAAAATAAGAGCAAAATAAACTCAAAGTAAGCATAAGAAAGGCAATAAAGCTAAGAATATGAATCAATGAAGCTGAAAACAAAAAGTAAATCAATGAAACAAAAAGCTGTTTGTTTGAAAAGATCAATAAAATTAACAAGCCTCTAGCAAGACTAAAAAAAAAAAAGCAGACATGAAGACATGAATTATCGATACCAGGAATGAGACCAGGGTTATCAGTACAGTTACTGCAGCCATTAAAGTGATCATAAGGGATTGCCTTGAACAACTTGACATAAACTCAGCAACATAGATGAAATGGAGCAAGTCCTTAAAAACCACAAAAAAAACAAAGTTGATGCAATATGAACTAGATCATCTAAATAGTGTTACAACTATGGAAGAAATTTAATCCATCATTTAAAAGCTTCCAAAAAAGACATTTCAAGGGCCAGATAGTTTCATTGGACGATTCTACCAGTCATTCAAAGAAGAATCAGCATGGATTTACACGATCTCTTGCAGAAAACATGAGGGAACATTTACCAGCATATTTTGATACCAGTGTTACCCAGACTCCAAAACCAGACACACAGAATACCAAAAAAAAAAAAAGAAAAGAAAAGAAAAGAAAAGCAAATTACGGCCGGGCATGGTGGCTCACACCTGTAATCCCAGCACTTTGAGAGGCCGAGGTGGATGGATCACCTGAGGTCAGGAGTTTAAGACCAACCTGACTAACATGGTGAAACCCCGTCTCTACTAAAAATACAAAATTAGCTGAGCATGGTGGCACATGCCTGTAATCCCAGCTACTTGATAGGCTAAGGCAGGAGAATCACTTGAACCCAGGAGGCGGAGGTTACAGTGAGCCGAGATTGAACCATTGCACTCCAGCCTGGACAACAAGAGTGAAAGTCTGTCTCAAAAAAAAAAAAAAGAAAAAAGAAAAGAAAATTACAAATTAGTATTATCTCTCCTGAGCTTTGATGCAGAAATTCTCAATAAAATACTACCATATTGAATCCAGGAATTTGTAAAAAGAATTATACACCATTATCAAACAGGGTTTATTTCAAGAATGCAAAGATGGTTCAATATTTGAAAATCAATGTAATTCATCATATCTACAACATAAGAAGAAAAACCACATGATTATTCAATTAATACAGAAAAGCATTTGACAAAATTCAATATCCATGCATTATTTTTAAAAGTCAGCAAATTATGAATAAAGGAAGAAATTCTTTAACTTCACAAACAGTATCTGTAAGAAACCTACAGCAAATATTATATTTAGATGAAAGACTGGATGCTTCTTCCTAAGATTGGGAACATGGCAAGGATGTTCACTGATACCACTCTTATTCAACATACTATGATAAATCTTAGCCAGTGTAAGGCAAGAAATGGAAATAGCTAGCATACAGATTGGAAGTGAAGAAATAAAACTGTCCGTATTTGCAGATGACATTTTCTGCATATATGCCAAGGAATGTACCAAAATTTAAAAAAAAAAAACACTCTCCTAGAACTAAGGAGTGCAGCAAGGTTGCAGCATAAAAATCAACCATATTTCTATATACTGAAAACGAACTGGGGAAACCAGCATTTAAAACAATATAATTTACAATGGCTAAAAACAAAAATTAGTAAAAATCTGACTGAACACATGCTAAACTTGTATGTTGGAAGTTACAAAATGCTGATAAAAGAAATTGAAAGATTAAATAAATAGAGATACTACATTCATGGATTGGGAGACTTAATAAAGGTGTCAATTCTTCAAAATTTCATCCATTGGTTTAACTCAATTCCTATCAGAATCCCTCTGGCAAGATTTTTTTGTAGGTATAAAAATGTATATTCTAAAATTTATGTGCAAAGGTAAAAGGACTAGAATAGCTAAGACAACTTTTTAAAAAGAATAGGCTAAGTGCAGTGGCTCACACCTGTAATCACAATACTTTGGGAGGGCGAGGCAGGCAGATTACTTAAGCCCAGGAGTTCGAGGCCAGCCTGGGCAACGTGGTGAAACCCCATCTTTACAAAAAATTAGCTGGGCATGATGTCACGCACCTGTAGTCCCAGCTAACTGGGACTTGTAGCTGTGGGAGGATCACTTGAGCCCCAGAGGTAGAGGCTGCAATGAGCCGTGATTGCACCACTGCACTCCAGCCTGGGTGACAGATAGAGACCCTGTCTCAAAAAAGAAAAAAAGAATAGGGTAAAGTAAAAGGATTCACTCTACTTAATGTTAAGACTTACTAACAGTAATCAAGTAATTAAGAAAGTATGTTATTGGATGGAGGGAGAGAGACATAGGTCAAAGGAACAGAGGGAATCCAGAAATAAACCACTACTAATATGTTCAATTGATTTTATAAGGTACAAAAGCAATTTTATGGAAGAAAGCTAGTTTTTAAACAAATGATGCTGGAGCAATTGAACAGCCATAGTAAAAAACAAAAACTTTGACCCAAACCCGACACCTTATACAAAAATTAATTCAAAATGAATCATGAATTTAAACAAAAAACTTTTAGGAAAAAATAGGGGAAAATTTTGAAACCTATATATATATGTTTATATATATTATATAATATATTTGTATATATTATATATTTTATGTATATATTTTATATATATATATATATATTTTTTTTTTTTTTCCCCTGAGACGGAGTCTTGCTCTGTCACACAGGCTGGAGTGCAGTGGCACAATCTCAGCTCACTGCAACCTCCGCCTCCTGGGTTCAAGTGATTCTCCTGCCTCAGCCTCCCAAGTAGCTGGGATTACAGATGCGTGCCACCATGCCTGGCTGATTTTTGTATTTTTAGTAGAGACTGGGTTTCACCATGTTGGCCAGGCTGATCTCAAACTGCTGACCTCGTGATTCACCCACCTCGGCCTCCCAAAGTGCTGAGATTACAGGCATGAGCCACCGTGCCCAGCTGAGAATATATTTTGAAAGTCTCAAAATTCAATAGTAAACAAACAAATGATACTGTTAGAAAATGGGAGCTGGACATGAACAGACACTTCTCAAAAGAAGACATTTATGCAGCCAAAAAACACATGAAAAAATGCTCACCATCACTGGCTTTCAGATAAATGCAAATCAAAACCACAATGAGATACCATCTCACACCAGTTAGAATGGCAATCATTAAAAAGTCAGGAAACAACAGGTGCTGGAGAGGATGTGGAGAAATAGGAACACTTTTACACTGTTGGTGGGACAGTAAACTAGTTCAACCATTGTGGAAGTCAGTGTGGCAATTCCTCAGGGATCTAGAACTAGAAATACCATTTGACCCAGCCATCCCATTACTGGGTATATACCAAAAGGACTACAAATCATGCTGCTATAAAGACACACGCACACGTATGTTTATTGCGGCACTATTCACAATAGCAAAGACTTGGAACCAACCCAAATGTCCAACAATGATAGACTGGATTAAGAAAATGTGGCACATATACACCATGGAATACTATGCAGCCATAAAAAATGATGAGTTCATGTCCTTTGTAGGGACATGGATGCAATTGGAAATCATCATTCTCAGTAAACTATCGCAGGAACAAAAAACCAAACACTGCATATTCTCACTCATAGGTGGGAATTGAACAATGAGAACACATGGACACAGGAAGAGGAACATCACACTCTGGGGACTGTTGTGGGGTGGGGGGAGGGGGGAGCGATAGCTTTAGGAGATATACCTAATGCTAAATGATGAGTTAATGGGTGCAGCACACCAGCATGGCACATGTATACATATGTAACTAACCTGCACATTGTGCACATGTACCCTAAAACTTAAAGTATAATAATAATAAAATAAATAAATAAATAAATAAATAATAAAAAAAAAGAAAATGAGAGCTGGGTGCCATGGCTTACATCTGTAATCCCAGCACTTTGGGAGGCCGAGGTGGGCAGATCACTTGAGGTCAGGAGTTTGAGACCAGCCTGGCCAACATGGTAAAACCCCATCTCTACTAAAAATAACAAAAATTACCCAGGCATGGTGGTACATGCCTGTAGTCCCAGCTACTCAGGAGGCTGAGGCTCCAAGAGAATCACTTGAACCCAGGTTGTAGTGAACTGAGATCGTGCCACTGCACTCCAGCTTGGGCGACAGAGTGAGACGTCTTAAAAAAAAAGAAAGAAAAGAAAATGGGCTAAAGACATAAACATGTTTCACCAATGAGGATATGCAGATGGCAACTAAGCACATGAAAATAAGTTCAACATTGTTAGCCATAAGAGAAATGTAAAATAAAACTATATGAGATATCACCACACACCTATCAGAATAACAGAATTTTTAAAAAAATATTGTTAACACCAAATGCTGGGGAGAGTGTGGATAAACTGGATCATATGCTGTTAGTGAGAATATAAAATGGTACAGCCACTCTGAAAAGCAGTTTGACAGTTTCTCTACAAACTAAACATGCACATCCCAAAGGCAGCTGTTGAACTCCTGGGCATTTATCCTAGAGAAATGAAAACTTTTGGTCACATAAAAACTTACACGTAAATGTTCTTAGCAGCTTTAATTGTAATAACCAGAAACTGGAAAAAAAAAAAAAACTCAGATACCCTTCAATAGGTGAATGAGTAGTTATAGTTAAACTGTGGTACCTACCATGGCATACTATTCAGGAAAAAGAGGGAGAAACTATGAAATGTGCAACAAATTGGATTGATCTCAAGGGAATTATGTTGAATTTTAAAAGCTAATCTCAAAAGGCTACGTGCTACACAGTGCATACATTTCATTTATGTAATATCCCCGAGATAACAAAACTAAGAAATGGAGAACTGATTAGTGGTTGCCAGGGGACAGGGACAGTGGAGAGGGGATGAGTATAAAAGGGTATCATGAGAAAGTTCCTTTGTAGAAATGGAACAGTTGCAGTTACATACACACACACAAATACATGTAAAAATTGATAAAAACTGAATAAGGCCTGTAGTTAACAATATTGTACCAGTGTCAGTTTCCTGGTGGTATATAAGATGTCACTATTGGAAAAAGCTGGGTGAAGAGTGCGCAGTGTACTATTTTTGGAAATTCCTGTGAGCTTATTTAAAAGTCAAAAAATTGTGAAGATAAGTATATAACTTATAACTTTTAAAGATAAGTATATATAACTTTTGTTAGGTATTGCCAAATTTTCCTCCAGAATACTTGTACCCATTTGTGTTCCCATCAGAAATATGAGACTGCCTATTTCAGCCTAGCTTTCTAACATAATGTGTTAGAATGTTTTTCAGTGTTTGCTAATCTATTAGATGACAAATGGTGTTTTAGTTTGCATTTCTCTCATGAATGAATTTGAGCATTTTCTGTTCATATATTTGAGGGCTATTTTTACATGTTTTATGTGAACTCTTCACTCTTTTTTCCCCTTTTTCTATTAGGTTTTGGTTCTTTGGTTCTTAAACTTTTAGAGTTCTTGATATATTACAGGTATTAGGCCTTTGTAGTATATATTAGTATATATTGCAATTTTTCTTCCAGTTTGTCAGTTGTCTTTTGACCTTCTGGTGTTTTTTACCATGCAAAAAGTTCTATTTTTATGCAACCTTATATTTCAATCTTTTTTCTCAGTTTTGAGTCAAGGTTATGTTTTATTGCATGTGGTTTTGAGTCATCATTTCTCTACATGAAGGTTTTAGGCAAACTGGCACGTTTTCTTTTACTATTTGTATGACTTCATTTTTACAGTTAGGTTTTTAATCTACGTGGAGTTTTTTCTCTTAGGTATGTTATGTGAAATGGATTCAGTTTTATCTTTTCCAAATGATTATCCAACTTTTCCAACAACATGTATTAAAATATCCATCTTGGCTGGGCATGGTGGCTCACACCTGTAATCCCAGCACTTTGGGAGGCCGAGGTGGGCAGATCACGAGGTCAGGAGATAGAGACCATTCTGGCTAACATGGTGAAGCCCCGTCTCTACTAAAAATACAAAAAACTAGCCGGGTGTGGTGGCGGGCGCCTGTAGTCCCAGCTTCTCGGGAGGCTGAGGTAGGAGAATGGCGTGAACCCAGAAGGCGGAGCTTGCAGTGAGCCGAGATAGCACCACTGCACTCCAGCCTGGGTGACAGAGCAAGACTCCATCTCAGAAAATAATAATGGTAAAATAAAATGTCCATCTTTACCTCCAGTGATTTGAGATGCCACCTTCATCATATACTAAATTTCATATACAATGGGGTCTGTTTCTTGACTTTGTATTTTATTCCACTGGACTGTTTGCCTATTCCTGCACTGGAACCACACTATAGTAACTATAGAAGCTTTAATAGTATGTTTTAATATTTGGTAGGGATAATTCTTTTTCATAGTTTTTCAGTGTTTTCCTGGATCTTCTTGGATGTACGCTTCTCCATATATTTAGTATCAACTTCCTAACTCCATGTAGTAGTAATGTGTCTTTCCGGAGTGTTTTATAATTTTCTTTGTATAAGTACTTAATATTTTGGGTGCTATTGTGAATGAGGTTTTCTGTATTATTATGTGGTTTTTTTGTATTTATAAAAGCTATTGTTTTTTGTTTGTGTGTTGATGGATTGAGACAGGATCTTGCTCTGTTTCCCGGGCTGGGGTGCAGTAGTGCAATTACAGCTCACTGCAGCCTGGACCTCCTGGGCTCAGGTGATCCTCCCACCTCAGTCTCCCACGTAGCTGGTACTACAGGTGCATGCCACCACACCCAGCTAATTTTTGCAGAGGTAGGATTCACCATATTAACCAGGCTGGTCTCAAACTCCTGAGCTCAATGGATCTGCCCACCTCGGCCTTCCAGAGTGCTGAAATTTCTGGTGTGAGCCACCTCACACAGGCTGTCTATCTAGTTTAAATATCAGTTATACTTGCTTCATAAAAGGAGTTAGAAAATTGTTTTTTTTTCTTAATCCCAAATGTGACAGTATGTTCTTCCTTCTTAATGCTCTAGATGAATTACCAAAATTGGTGAACTCATAGTTAGGTATTACATAATACTAGTTCAATGACACCTTCTTATTCCAGCTGCCTTTTTTAAAATTTTCTTCTAATTGCCAAAGGGTGTTTCTTTCATTTTTGTCTTTTTTTCTTTTCCAAAAACTATGCATTTCAAAAATTGCCTTCTTTAAATCACGGACTTTTAAGATCCTTCCTTGTGGTTCTGATCTACCCAGATGCTTACTTGCTTTTTTTTTTTTTTTTTTTTTTTAGCATTTTCAAACTTAATGTGGACTTAGTCTTTGTAGCAGTATTTTTAAATCAATGTTAGCTCTTTCTGCTAGTTTCCCTCTTCAATTCTCCCCATCAGGTTTTGTGTGTTTACTTGCTCTGTTTTTGTTTTGGTCTTTGATTGCCACAAATCCTGTGGAGCAGCAAGGGTAGGGTAGGAGCAGTAGAGATCATGTGCCAGGATTTGGTATTTTTTTTCTCCTTTTAGTCACAGTTATTTTTGAAGTTTTGACATCGTCTGTCTACAAGTTAGGCTGAAGGTATGATTTCATGTGGAATTTGCTTTTTCCTTCTTATTGATTTGGGGAGGAAATAGTATAAAGTAGGTGTCTATATAGCTGCCTTTTTTTCAGCTCTGAAGAATGTTTATAGCATATTATATACATTCATTTTTTCTTCTGGTTTCTTATAAACCATAGGACAGATTAATTAGAAGCAGCAGTGACTTTTAAGGGGTGAATATAGTATAATTAACTCTTTTCTTTTGTTAAAGGTTACAGATGAGACAATTTAAAAAGAACTGGAAGTGTGATTTAGATTCAGCCTTGAATAAATTAGAGGTATGACATTTATTATTTTAAATACATTGCTGGGATCTCTGAAAATCAATAGCAACAAAAAAGGTTTGAATAATAACCCCATTTTATGAAAAGTTTTAGAAATGTGGCTGTTATACAGAGAAAATGCTCAAGGAAAGGAAGTTTTGTTTTTCTTACAAGTTAATATTTTGAAAGGCAAACATTTTAATTTCTAGAGTTGTGGACTGTACTAAAAATAATTCTAAAAATTGTTCAGTTTCAAAATTATATTAAAGTAAAATAATAATTTGAAGCTTAGTCTTTAAGTTTTGAGACTGGGCAGACTCGCTCAGTGCATAAGAAAGATGAGGTACTTGTCATGGATGGCTACAGTACATGAAATGGTGGGAGAAAGCCCAGGTCACACTGAACTCTCCAACCATTTAGAGTATAAGAAATGAGGACCTTCAGGATGATTTTTACTTTTAAATTTAATATCATTTTTGTATTCATGTAGTAATTGTTGCTCTGGTTTTAATTAGTACTTTTATATTCTTAAGACAACTTTTTTTCTTGATGTGAACAACTTCTTTAGTTTATAACAGAAATTGTAGAAAGATAATAAGTTGACTGAAATTTACTTTGTGGCCACTTTTGTAGAACGTAGTGTCCAAAACGATATGTGGGCCCAAATTATAAATGGCCAGATAACATTAAAATGTACTTTCTAAAAGTAGTAAAATAATGCATTGCCATGGAGACAGTTCAAATTATGCTGCTCATCATGTTTTCCGTAAAATCCATCTCCACTGTCAGGTTCAGTTTTGGGGGGTGAATACAGTTAAATACTTTAAGACCTGGATAATTAAAACAAATGTGCATTGTTATTTGGAATTTATAGAGGCTTTACTATAGCCAGAAAAGCAAAGTTACAATAGTGTGTTGTTGATGTGATACTTGTTGGTAAGCTTATAAGATGTGCAGATTTTGTCTTATTAATTTATGTATATCTAATGCCTAAACATGCTTTGCCCTAAAGACATGTTTGCATAAATGACATAGTTTTCATTCTTTTTCTTTTTTGTTTTGTTTTTAATAATTTTGATAGCATTGTAAAGAAAAAAGTGACTGGACCAAATTGGGAAAATTATACATTAACGTAAAAATGGGCTGTGAAAAATTTGCAGATTTCCAGACATTTTGTGCTTGCATTGCTGAAACACTCACAAAAAACTATGAAGATGAAAGACCAGATATTCCCTTTTGTGAATTTGCTGAAACAGGTAAAATGTAACTATTGGCCTGAATATTGTGTATGAGGATGGTGCAGTTTTCTTTTTTGTTTTTTAGAGACAGGGTCTTCCTTTGTTACCCAGGCTGGAGTACAGGGGTGCAGTCATGGCTCACCGCAGCCTCGAACTCCTGGGCTCAAGCACTTCTCCTGCCTCAGCCTCCCAAGTAGCTGGGACTACAGGCACATATCACTACACCCAGCTAATTTTTTTATTTTTTGTAGACACAGAATCTTGCTTCATTGCCCAGGCTAGTCTCGAACTCTTGTGCTCAAGGGATCCTCCCACCTCAGCCTCTCAAAGCACTGGTATTACAGACATAAGTCACAGCTCGGCCAGTGGCAGTGTTCTTAACAAGAATGTAAAACTAAAAAAAAAAATTAAAAAAAAAAAGAATGTAAAACCCTTGAATATTTTCCATGTTGTGGATAAATTAATGCAGGCTTTAGATACTCTTCCTTCTCTTTCTGAATTTTTCCATCTATTTATTGTTAGATTATGGTAAAAGGTCAAGAATTGGTGTTTTAGTATCAAACGTTTCACATTCTTATTTTTTTTTTCACTCAGATTGGTAAAACTATTGCTAAGAAATTATAGTGGAGCACCTGAATTTTTGAATTATTTAAGTTGTTACTCTCTTTACTATTACAAGTCAACAGAGTTTATATAGTTTTGAATTTGTTTTGTTTTTGACCTGAGCTCTTTACTACTGTAGCCTTTATCAGGGGTTGGCAAACTTTCTATAAAAAGCCGGATAGTAAATATTTTAGGCTTCGAACACACCACATGTGATCTCTATCACATAGTTTTATTTTCTTTTTAAACGATGCTTTGAAAACAGGAAAACCATTGTTGGCTCCTAGGCTATACAAAAACGGGGCACAGTTTGCCAACACCTGGTCTTTATGGTAGTATCAATAATTCTGTATTAGTTTGCCTCTTCCATCATTTTAAGTGACTATTTTATTTTCTTTTGTATGCCTATTTGTGTTTCAGTTAGCAAAGATCCACAAAACAGTAAAGTAGATAAAGGTGTACTGGGAAGAATTGGAATCAGTGCTATGTACTTCTATCACAAGCTGTTGCAGTGGTCCAAGGTACTTCATTAAGTTTTTGTCTTGGCTTGGTATAGAGACTACTAGTTTTAAAATTATGAACAGAATATAAGTTAACCCTGCAAATTAGGAGTTTGCTAATAATCATTACAATTGATAAAGTGGGACCCAGACTAGTGAGTGATTTATTAGATGGTATATTAAGCAAATGGCTACTATTCAAAATCTCAAACTGGATGCAGTGGCATGTACCTATAGTCCCAGCTACTCAGGAAGCTGAGTTCGAGGCCAGCCTGGGCAATGTGGACAGATTCCCATCTTTAAAAAATAATTTTTATTACAAAAATAAATAAAATCTCAGTATAGAGAACACTTAACCCATTTATGCCAGAGATTGCAAATGTTTTTTGTGAAAAATCAGACCTTGGTGATGACCTTGAGCAGTAGGATATAAATAACTCCCATAAGTTTAGTGTTCCAATAATGTAACACTAGGTATAAATGGGTTAAGAACCCATGCTAAATGTCATATTTATTTGAAGTAACTTTCAATTCATATTATTTTGCCAACACCTGAGTATCAGTTGTATTGTAATTTTAGAAGAGTCCAAGACACATTTCTTTGTTTGTGGGGTTTTTTTGTTTGTTTGTTTTTGTGATGGAGTTTCGCTCTTGTTGCCCAGGCTGGAGTGCAATACTGCAATCTTGGCTCACCACAGCCTCCGCCTCCCAGGTTCAAGCAATTCTCCTGCCTCAGCCTCCCAAGTAGCTGGGATTACAGGCATGTATCACCATGCCTGGCTAATTTTGTATTTTTAGTAGAGACAGGGTTTCTCCATGTTGGTCAGGCTGGTCTCGAACTCCCAGTCTCAGTTGATCCACCCGCCTCAGCCTCCCAAAGTGCTGGGATTACAGGTGTGAGCCACCACACCCAGCCAAGACACATTTCTTAAGATGAACTCAGAATACTCACAATTAACAGAACTTCTTAAAAATCACCTCTTAGAATACCTTGGAACACTATATACCATATATCTTGAGGCTTAGCTTACCATAGAGATGGTTTAGTGACTCAAGACCATGTTGTATTACCATTCTTCACATATTCCTGAGGTGGCAGGTGGAGTTATAGACTCAAAAAAGTTCAAGTAGAGGACAGGAAATCCAAAATAGGGAGGAAGTGCTGAGGGATGGAGTTATATAGAGAGTGGAGTAGAGAGTGTGGTCACTATTGAATTAACTATTAAAGTTTATCTTTTGTTACTTGCTGCTTTTATAAAGAGGTTATTTCACAATTGAATATATATGTTCAATAACATTTAAGTACATGGTCACCTGTATACCTACAAAATTCATGAATTAAAAAGAAAAAAATTTTTAACCTAGAATGGTTGTATAGTAGGTCTCCAGGCTCAAAAGTCTTCAGGAGGCTTAGCTCTTATTGTGTGGTAGGCCTGGAGTAGGCAAGGTGTACCTTGTGTTTGCTCTCACAATCGAGCTTAAGGTTGGTCATAGCATTAATTTCTTGACTATTTAGTGCTTGGGAATTTGAGGACTATCTAACAAGAAGATCCTTTATAAAAATTCAGACTGGGCCGGGAGCAGTGGCTCACACCTGTAATCCCAGCAGTTTGGGAGGCTGAGGCGGGGGCATCACTTGAGGTCCGGAGTTCAAGACCAGCCTAGACAACATGGTGAAACCCCATCTCTACTAAAAAATACAAAAATTAGCAGGGGGTGATGGCGCTAATCGGGAGGCTGAGGCAGGAGAATTGCTTGAACCCGGGAGGCGGAGGTTGCAGTGAGCCGAGATTGCACCACTGCCCTCCAGCCTGGGTGACAGAACAAGACTCCATCTCTTAATGCCATCCCTCCCCCCTCCCCCAACCCCATGACAGGCCCCAGTGTGTGATGTTCCCCACCCTGTGTCCAAGTGTTCTCATTGTTCAATTCCCACCTATGAGTGGGAACATGCGGTGTTTGGTTTTCTATCCTTGCGATAGTTTGCTCAGAATGATGGTTTCCAGCTTCATCTATGTCCCTACAAAGGATATGAACTCATCCTTTTTTATGGCTGCATAGTATTCCATGGTGTATATGTGCCACATTTTTTTAATCCAGTCTATCACTGATGGACATTTGGGTTGATTCCAAGTCTTTGCTATCGTGAATAGTGCCGCAATAAACATACATATGCATGTGTCTTTATAGACTGCATCTCAAATTTAATAAAAGAGAAACTCAGACTGATTTTGCTGAAATTTTAGAGTATATTTTAATTTTATTTGGTTATTATTTGAGACATTGGTAGATTGGTGAATTTTATCTATTTTAATTAAAAATTTTAACTACTTTAGAAAATTATTTTATTACTTAGTATGAATTTTTTAATGAAACCTATTCCTTTTTGAATGTAAAAATAAAATCATTGACAGTAAACTAAACATATCCCTTTAAAAATGCACTCTTTTATACAGTCATCTTGAAGGTAGCTTGACATCATAATAAGCATCTAATTCAAATATTATAGAATATAAAACAAGGGTCTGTACACTAAGGCCCATGGTCCAGAACTCACCCAAAGCCTGTTTTTGTACAGCCCTCAAGCTAAGAATTTTTCACATTTTTAAAGAGTTATAAATTTAAAAAACAACAATCAAAAAGAATGTACAACAGACTAAATGTGGCCTGCAAAGCCTAAGCTACTTACTATCTGGCCATTTACAGGAAAAGCTTGCTGGCTCATGGTATAAAATAATGATATATGTCCAATTTCTGATGTCCAAACCAAAGGTAATTTTCATGTAGAATACATGAAATAATTAGTCTACTGAATTAAGAATTTTAGCTAACAAGTTTATCCTTTTTTTCACTATCATTCTTTGTCTAAATTTTTTGGAAGGTAGGGCAGGGGTTTCACCACACTCCCCAGGCTGATCTCAAACTTCTGGGTTCTAGTGATCATCCCATCTCAGCTTCCTCCTGAGTATGTTTAAATTTGATAACAAATTGTTTTCATTTTTACTGTCTCTCCCTCCTGGATCCCAGATGGACCAACAGAAGAGGAGCAAAAACATATAATCAGTAGTTTTCTATGCTAAATCATGGAAGCCTTTCATCACATGAAATCTTAAGGAGAAGTACAGTGTATAAAACAAATAAAAAGAAGGCTTCTGATAAAGGAGGTCTGGTGGTATTGGTGGGAAGAGGTGGTTAATATGAGGCAGAGCCTTGCTTGTTCCTCTTTCCCTTTCATCTGTATGGCTGAACAGGAAGGGGCTTAAGGAAAGAGTCTTGGAGCAGCTTAACAGCCAGCAGTCTAGGATGATGATTCAAACTGGATACTTGGCTTGTGAATAATTATCAATGGCTTTGTGTGTTTGTAAATGATTGATACCCAATTAGTGTTCTTTATTTTTATTCTAGGGAAGGAAGGTCTTAGAGAAACTATATGAATTAAAAATACACTTTACAAGTTTAAAAGGACTTATAGGGCCTGAGAAGTTAGCATCAAGATGTCAAATTGTGAATGTTGCAGCAGAAATTTTTCTAAAAAGTGGAAGCCTAGATGGTGCCATTTGGGTAATGAGGGGTAAGTCCTGATATATGCAAGCATAAAATAATTCGTTATACTTGTCATGCATTTTTGTCTATGTAATTACCTTAAGTTGATATTGAACTGTGGTTAATAGTTTGGTCTAAACCCTAGTGAACATGTGGGTAGGAAAGGTTGTCATGTAAACTGAAAGGGGAAAGTTAATTTAGCCTTAAAGAAGAAATTATATAAGCCTTTGTTCATTTAAAAACTAGTTCTTGTTGGGCCGGGTGTGGTGACTCATGCCTGTAATCCCAGCACTTTGGGAGGCCAAGGCAGCGGATCACCTGAGGTCAGGAGTTTGAGACCAGCCTGACCAACATGACGAAACCCTGTCTCTACTAAAAGTACAAAAATTAGCCAGGCATGGTGGTGGGCGCCTGTAATCCCAACTACTCAGGAGGCTGAGGCAGGAGAATCGCTTGAACCCGGGAGGCGGAGGTTGCAGTGAGCCGAGATCGCGCAATTGCAGTCCAGCCTGGGCAACAGAACGAGACTCCATCTCAGAAAAAAAAAAGCAAAACCTAGTTCTTGCTATGGCCTAGGCTCCATATTAATGCTTTCCCTGAATTATCCCAAATAATCTTCATAGAACCCTGAATTTGGAACTATTAAAATCCCCATTTTATTGATAAGAAAATGCTGTCAGAGATATTAACCAACTTGCCCAAAATGACATAACAAGTAAGGAATGGAGGCCAAATTCAAATCCAGACAATCCAGCTTCAGAGCCCAGGCTTCAGCCGCTGTGTAAAATGGAAATCCTGATTGCAGTGTGCGTAAACTCTATCTTCATATGTATGGGCAAACATGACTTCAAACCAAGATGAGTAGAGCTTACTTTCCTTGATAAGGCAATTCTTCTAAGCAGAAATTACAGTGAAATTAAGCCAGCAGGAACAAATAAGGTTAGTTTGGTATGAGAAAAATTAAAAAGAGCACAATAGTGTTACGATACTAATGAAGCTAATGATAGCGCTGGCTATTTGGACCATCAGGCAGATTTTATTTGATAAAGTGGGATAAGAATGAAAAAACCTCAAGGATCTCAAGAGTTTAGGTGGGAAGATGGAATCAATAAATAAAGCAAATTGAGAACTATAAAACACACTAACACACAAACACTAGCACATATATATATATTCATATACATGTGATTCATATATGGGAAATATATGTATATAAAATATCTTGTATATGTTCAGTGCTGAGGGTTTAATACAGAGGTTGTGAGTAGGCTTCATTCAAAAGCTCGTTTGTAAAGGTATTCTTCAACTTAAACATAGTCAGTGAGGTTTCCTAAGTGGGAAGAGTACCAAAATACAAAAATGGAAATTAATGAAATATAAGCCAGAGCTCACAAGCTCTGTGAAGAAAGAAGCGATGTGTCAAGAAATGGGAAGGTGAAAATAGTTTATAAAAATGAACTTGGGTCACCTTACGATAGGAACCTCCTGTCTGAAAGTTTGTGGCAAAACCAGTCTTTCTCAAACTAGAAACTGGGAGAGTTTGTGGGAGAGATGTGGAGTGATCTTTGGAGATTTTGTTTTAAATTTCAATGTTTCCATTTTAGACTAACTTTAAACTTCTATCAATTATAAGCAGTATTCTTTTTTTTGCAGTGACAGTTTCAACTAAAAGTAATTTTCATAAGTAAAATTTTATCTCTACAAAAGAAGAGGCCACAGAAGTATGCTCAGTTGTTCCTAGAATTTTTTAATTCTTAAAAGGGCTCTATAGTGAACAGGCCATTCCCAAGAAAGGAAATACAAATGGCTCAATCTCACTGATAATAAGTGAGATTAATACTCACTTGTAATAAGAGAAATATACATTACAATTACAAACACCATTTTGAACCCATTAGACTATCAAAGATCAAAGTTTGGTGATATGCTTTTTGTGAGGGTATAGAGAAATAGACATTCACAGAGGTTGTCTTTAGGAGCTTTTTGGCAAAATAAATGTCAAAAGTTTAAAACACATTTTTTTTTCATTTACTAATTCCATTTCTAAGAATTTGTATTGCACACACATTTATACCTGTATACAAAGGTATGCATATTAAATTATCTGGAATCTTTTGTTACACCAACAATGGTAACAAAGAATTCCAGGTAGCTTAAATGCTCATTAAGGGAATACCAGTTGAACAGTGTTATAGCCATATGATAAAGCAGAATGAGGCAGATCTGTAAGTGTTCATTTGGAATGATCTTCAAGACCTATTGCAAAGCCAAAAAAAAAAAAAAAAAACAGGAATGTACAGAGCAGTTGCTACCATCCGAATAAGAATAATAATACAATGGACAAATACATATTTGTTTATATACCCTTAAAATACGTGTAGAAGAATGCACAAGAAACTAGTAATAGTGGCTGACTCTGCCTCTGGGAGGATAAATTGAGTGCTTGGAGGACAGAGTAGCAGATTAACTTTTTACATATATTTTCCTTTTTAAAAATATGCTTTTATTACCTACTGAATTTGCAAAAGATGGAGTTACATACATTACTCAAGTTTGAGAAATGCGGAATATCTCACACATTTTTTTGTTTGGTGAGTGGCAGATTTGATGGCGAGAACAAATCTATTGTTTTGGCATTTCACTTTGACATTTCAAACTCTTTCTCATACTAGTGCTTTTTATCCTGCAAATGAGCAACAGATTGCTACCATGCCATCTCCCAATACCAACATAAAAAAGTCTTGAAATATAAAATGGTTTTAAGACTATCATTTTATAATCCTTGTCCAGAGGCTGAAAAATAAGTATCTTAGTTCTCTATAATCAAATTTTGTAAAAAAGTTATGCCATTTATTGAGAAACTGCCTTTGAATTTTGAAATAACTTATTGCCTTTGTATAAGTAATACATATTAATAAATATGAAAAGCTGGATAAGCAAAACTAATGTTAAAAATCCCATATCATTTGGTCACCCAGAAATTGCTATTATCCACTTTAATGTTGTTATACCAACACTTTTGTACTCTGCATTTTTTTCAGGCAGTAGCCTTTCAGTGAAAAATTTTTCTACAGCATCACTTACTAGGCTGCATGGTTTTCTATCTTATAAATAGACAGATGGATAGATCTGTCTTTTGATCCATGAATCCACTTTTACTGAACTAGCTTGTTTTTCAGATTTCAGTTGTAAACGATAATTCCTGCTAAACGTCACCGCTAAATCTTACTTTTCCTTAGGATAAATTCTGATGGAATTGCTGTGTTAAAGGGTAAAGGCATTTTAAAGCTTTTTGGCAAATATCAACAAATTTTTCCTATTCAGATTTGCAGATGTTATTTCAGGTTTATTAGAAAGCTCCCCCGGGCCAGGTGCGGTGGCTCATGCCTGTAATCCCAGCACTTTGGGAGGCCGAGGCGGGCGGATCACGAGGTCAGGAGATCGAGACCATCCTGGCTAACACGGTGAAACCCCATCTCTACTAAAAATATTAAAAAAAAAAAATTAGCCGGGCATGGTGGCGGACACCTGTAGTCCCAGCTACTCTGGAGGCTGAGACAGGAGAATGGCATGAACCCGGGAGGCGGAGCTTGCAGTGAGCCAAGATCACGCCACTGCACTCCAGCCTGGGGCGACAAAGCGAGACTGTCTCAAAAAAAAAAAAAAAAAAGCCCCCCACTTTATTAGAAAATCTTAGAGAGTTATTTCCTTTAGATATAGCTTCTATACAAACATGTCCTTTTAGGGATCACAGGTGCAGACGTTAGTTAACAATTCCAGATGTTAGTGCCTGATACTATGTTTTTTGGTTATCAGATAGGCAGACTGGTACATTCCAGGTTATGCAAACCCTAATCTAGCTGTTCAGTACATTCCATTCCAGGTCTTTTCTCTGTGAGGAGACTATAAAAGTCCTCTACACCTTCAGTTAGATTGTGGTAATTACAGTCTACTTAACAGTGTATGAAGATGCAGCTTATGAAATACCCTTGCCAACAATTAGTATTATTATTTTTCTTATCTCTCTGCTAGTTTGATAGGGCAAAAGTTATTCACAGCTTTACTTTGCATTTTTATATTATTTATTTTTTTTGAGACGGAGTCTCACTCTGTCGCCCACGCCCGGCTAATATTTTGTATTTTTAGTAGAGATAGGGTTTCACCGTGTTAGCAAGGATGGTCTCAATCTCCTGACCTCGTGATCTGCCCACCTCGGCCTCCCAAAGTGCTGGGATTACAGGCCTGAGCCACTGCACCCGGCCAACTTTGCATTTAATTATTAAAGAAATTTTTTCCCCATCTGGACCTTACTTTTTTGTGAATTGCCTGTTTATGTTTTGGTCTGTTTTCTGAATTTAGCATTTCTCTTCATTATTGGTTTCATAATAATGTGAGTATTCACTATCTACCAAGCATTGTGCTAAGTGTATTATTTGTGTCATCTCATCTAATCAATACTAACCCCATAACGTAGGTAATAGTATCCCAATATGAGGACTCTGAGGTTCAGAGAAGATCACACAACAAATAAGTGTAAAGCAGGAATTCCAATCCAGGTCTATCTGACTGCAAAGTCTGTATTTTTAACTACTACACCAGTACTATTGTTTTCCTAGTTTTTCCTCTAAATAGACTTCATAAAATTGCAACTAGATCAGAAGCACAAACTACACAAACAGATCCAAACCTAAGATAGTCAACCTCCTGAGCAAAATGGTGGTATTGAGCTTGTTTTTGGTAAATCTAAGACAGGGGTTCTCAACCTTGATTATCAGAATTCTCTAGAGGGCTTGTTAAAACACATATTGCTGGACCCACCCCCAGATTTTCTAATTCATTAAGTCTGGGGTGGGTCCTAAAAATTTGCATGTCTGTCAGGTTTTTAGATGTTGTTGATTCTGCCGATCTGGGGACCTCACTTTGAAGACCACTGCCCTACATCACTCTCACATAGTGACGTTTTCTCATACCTTACCTGTGTTCCTAAACCATACCCCCTCAAGTCGCTCCCCCACTGCGTTCTTTAACCACTGTTATAAATACTACCATTTTTATTTCTTTGAAAGTTAATTATATTTAGAGTATTTCACCTGTGGTGGTACCTGGCACAGAGTAAATATTTAGTAAATATTAGTTGAGGTGGATGGATGGATGGATGGATGGATGGATGGATGGATTTTCTTCATTTATGTATCTTTATACCTTCCAAAGAGGAAATGGTTGCAGGTTTTGAAAGAACGTGTGTGTGTGTGTGTGTGTGTGTGTGTGTGTGTGTGTGTGTGTGTTTATACTATGAAATTTAGCATAAAGTTTAGCTCACACATGTGGACCAGTGCCTGTGACTACAGTACGAATATAAGCATATAAACAATGTTAATATTTAAGAAAAATCATTTCAGAAAAAACGTGTTGTCTTCATTCTCTTTCTCTTTTTTTTTTCTGAGATGGAATCTTGCTCTGTTGCCCAGGCTGGAGTGCAATGGCATGATCTCAGCTCACTGTAACCTTTGCCTCCCAGGTTCAAGCAATTCTTCTGCCTCAGCCTCCCAAGTAGCTGGGATTACAGGTGTGCACCACCACGTCTGGCTTTTTTTTTTTTTTTTTTTTTTTTAGTAGGACAGGGTTTCTCCATGTTGGTCAGGCTGGTCTCAAACTGCTGACCTCAGGTGATCTGCCCACCTTGGCCTCCCAAAGTGCTGGGATTACAGGCGTGAGCCACCACGCCCGGCATCTTCATTTTCAATCAGTGGCTGGATCTTCCCAGCACAAAGCTGTGTTAGCCCAGGCCATCTTTAGTCTTTGATTGAATACCACAGTTCCATTTATATCTACTCATCAAGACCTACTACTTAGGTCATTAACACCTCTTTCTCAAATAATTTTCACCGAATGTGAACCCTGGTTATTTGCAGTCATGAGATTTTTAATTATTTCTAAAATACTTCTTTGTACTTTTCTGTTTTGCTTGAGTTTTTTATAGTAAACATTTATATTTTAAAAATAAACATTTAAGGCCAGGCACAGTGACTCATGCCTGTAATCCCAGCACTTTGGGAGGCCGAGGCAGTTGGATCATTTGAGCTCAGGAGTTTGAGACCAGCCTGGGCAACGTAGGGAGACTCTGTCTCTATGAAATTAAAAAAAAAAAATTTTAATTAGCCAGGCATGGTAGCACACACCTGTAGTCTCAACTACTCAGGAGGCTGAGGTGGGAGGATTGCTTGAGCCCCAGAGGTCGAGTCTGCATTGAGCAGTGATCATGCCACTTCACTCCAGCCTGGGCAACACAGTGAGACCCTGTCTCAAAAAAAATAAATAAAGTAAACTTTTTTTAAAGTAAATCAAGCAACTTAGCCTCATCCAAATATTTGTGAAATCACAGATTTACTGTGATTTTTGTATTTAATGTGATCTTTATAATTTTTTAAAATACAATTATTAAAATTCTGATGTAACACCTAAAATTTTCAGGTACCATCAGTGATGTGTATATCACACTTAGGAAATATCACACTGTATAATAATGTCCTTTTTATATTGCAGTAGTTTTACATATTAAAGATACTAGTCCTTGATCTGTTGGGTATTTACAAATATTTTTCCTAGCTTTTCATTTTTCTTTAACTTTATGATGTTTTTTGCATTTTTTGTTTTCTTTTGCCTACTGACATTTTTTCTACTTAATATAAGCTGCTGCTTTTTAAATATTTAATAATTTTTGTTTTGTATCATGCTTTTAGGAAGTCCTTAGTCATCTCAAAGTTACGTATTCATCCATATGTTCTTCAATTCTTTCATTTGTTGTTAGTTTTAAATTTTGGTATTAGATGGGAAGTTAATTTTATTTATTTCCCCAAAATGTTTTCCCATTTCATCCTTTACTCACTTACTTGAAATGCCATTTTTATCATATATTAGAATCTTGAATCTGTTGGGTCTGTTTCTGCACCTTTCTCCCAAGCATCTCTGTGTTTCTATACTAGCACGATGCTCTTTTTATTTAATATAATCTTAGAATATGTGATATTTGTCTATCCTCTCTCCACTTGTCTCCATTTGTCTCACTCTCACTCCTCTTCTAAATTATTCTTTGCTATTCTTGTTTATTCTTTGAATGAATTTCAGAATTACTAAATCAGGTTTTAATACAGTTCTGTAGGAAATTTGATTGGGATTATATCAAATGTATACCTTGGCCGGGCTTGGTGGCTCACGCCTGTAATCCCAGCACTTTGGGAGGCCGAGGCCGGTGGATCACTTGAGGTCAGGAGTTCGAGACCAGCCTGGCCAATGTGGTGAAACCCCGTCGCTAAGAAAAATACAAAAATTAGCCTAGCATTGTGGCAGGCTCTGGTAATCCCAGCTACTCGGGAGGCTGAGGCACAAGAATCACTTAAACCCGGGAAGCAGAGGTTGCAGTGAGCCAAGATCGCGGCACTGCACTTCAGCCTGGGCAAGAGAGCACGACTCGGTCTCAAAAAAATAAATAAAAATAAATGTATACCTTAGGGGAAAAATAGGTATCTTTAGATACTCCCCCATTTTAGTATTCACTGTAGGAAAAGATAATTATTTGTTTGATAGTCTCACTGACTAGCTTGGAAATTCATTTAATAGTTTTATGTTCCCAGTGTGTATATTCAAAATCTTGTGTGAGTAATGACTGAATGTGCATATGTCAGAAGGTAAGTGGATAAAGACAGGCTATTATGGAAAATATGCTCTCCCTTTGATTCTGAGATTTTAGACAAATAGAAAATATTTCCCAAATATGAAATAGAGAAAAACATGAAGATGAATGCTATAACAACTTTTACTGCTATAAAACTAGTATTAAGCCCACTAGTAAACTGTTTCTTATTCTTGGGAATTTAATTCTCATGAGTTCTCATAAAATATTCATAAAAGTATTTATGTTGGTAGAATTGTGAACTAGCTAGATTAAATTTAAAGCTATTAATTTCTAAGTGACTTCTCATTTATCAGTTTCAGTCGACTTTTTTATTTTTTTTTTTTTTTTGAGACGGAGTCTCGCTCTGTCGCCCAGGCTGGAGTGCAGTGGCGCGATCTCGGCTCACTGCAAGCTCCGCCTCCCGGGTTCACGCCATTCTCCTGCCTCAGCCTCCCGAGTAGCTGGGACTACAGGCGCCCGCTACCACGCCCGGCTAATTTTTTGTATTTTTAGTAGAGACGGGGTTTCACCGTGTTAGCCAGGATGGTCTCGATCTCCTGACCTCGTGATCCGCCCGCCTCGGTCTCCCAAAGTGCTGGGATTACAGGCGTGAGCCACCGCGCCCGGCCCAGTCGACTTTGATACATAGAATAATTAGCTTACTGAGATTTTTTTTCTTCTTAAAAGCAGAGGTTTGATTGTGTTTGGTCCACAGTCAGTATTCCACATTATTTCATGGTGCAGGGCCCCTGGGTGGGAATCCCTGGGTGACAGGGCCTGTGGCCAGGGGTGATGAAGCAGTATGGCTGGTCAGGCCAGGAAGGGGAGAAGGGCTGGGGGCTCCTTAAAACCTACTGAGGAGCGGGCATGGTGGCTCACGCCTGTAATCCCAGCACTTTGGGAGGCCGAAGTGGGTGGATTGATCACCTGAGGTCAGGAGTTCGAGACCATCCTGGCCAACGTGGTGAAACCCTGTCTCTACTAAAAATACAAAAATTAGCTGGGCGTGGTGGCAGGCACGTGTAGTCCCAGCTACTAAGGAGGCTGAGGCAGGAGAATCACTTGAACCCGGGAGGCGGAGGTTGCAGTGAACCAGGACTGTGCCACTGCACTCCAGCCCGGGTGACAGACTGAGACTCCATCTCAAAAAAACAAAACAAAACCCTACTGAGGGCCACGGTGGGGGGTGGGGGAGTGGGGCGGGGGAGGGTTTGCATAGAGAGGGGGTCAGGCTTAGTCCCAACAACTCAGAATTCGACTTGCCTTGTACGGGCCTCAGTTTCACCACCAGGCCCCAGGGCAGGTCTGAGGATCTGAGGTCTGTTATTCTGAGGGTCCTAGGGAAATCCAGCCATTCAGAAGCCTGAGATATTTCAGCATCGTGGCCAGGCCCCCTCTCCCAGGGGACTCATTTCCCAGCACCATCTCCATTATCCCTGCCCCATTCCTTGGAAAAAAAATATATATATGTATTTTATATATATAATATGTATATTTTATTTATATATAATATATATTTTATATAATTATATTAAATGTATACCTTTATATATAAAAATATATATATATAGTTTTCTTTTGTTAATGCTTCCTGAAGCCTTTGCGGGCACAGAAACCACAAACTGATCGGCTGACAAAAGTAGGAAGAGGAGAGGCAACCGGAAACCTTTGGGGAGCGGTTCCCCTCCATGCCCAGGTCTGTTCTCCCCAGCACAGCTCGGCCCACAACCTGGATGTGCCAGCAGGGACCATTACCCTACACGTATTGGGATATAGCTTGACCCCTTCCCCCAAGGCCAGGTGGCTCAATCCTGCAAAGGAACCAAGGCAAGGCGGGGAAGAACCCTGCTGTCTGATCCCATGCTGCCCCTCACAGACCGTTGGTTGATTGGCAACACTGAACAGGTTTTTAAAAAAGATGGCAACACAGAAAAACCCAAAAACCCAGACAGGGAGATGATGTGGGGAGAGAGCATGCTAGGTCAGATTTTTTTATATACGTAAACAGTTTGATAAAAATTTTAAATGAATCTCCTAAAATACCATATATACTTTCCAAAAAATGTGACCATTACCCTACCTTAAATATAAAGAATAAGTATTAAATAAAGAAAAATGATGCAATTTTTATGAGAAGAGGTTTATATAATCTACTTTTTGTACATGGGATATATCTAACAGATAAAAAACAATTGAACTTATTCAATCAAAGTAAAATTCACTTTATAAGGAATGGTGAACTCACAGTTTTACTTTTAATGGGAATTATGTTTAACAGATGATCATACAGTCTTTGAAGATATTAAATTCATTTACATTTCTCTATATTAAAATGTCAGCAAATGTAGAAGCAAATTAATGAAAGTATCTGTCTAAATGAGTTAATATTCTTAAAGCACTTAGAACATTCCTAACACATAGTATAACTCTGTTAGGTCAATCAGTCAATCACATGGGCTCTAGTAATTGAAAAGCTCCTTTTTAAAGCTTTATACTGGATACTAAAAGCTTTCTTTTGTCATGATATATTTGAATTATCAACTTTTTCTTCAATACTTTTTATATTCACTGTGCTAGGAAGGCCACAAAATAAAAGGATTACTTCTACATTTAGTTCAGTTGAAAAAGAGCACCAAAATATGATTTGAATGTTACATGTAGTAATGTTTCACTATGTGTATAATGATTGAGTAAATTAGGTAAATGATAAAATATTGACATTTCTAACATTTTAGTACCTCAGTGTTCTGTACTACAGTCTCCCATTGTTTTTCTCAATGTGAAAATCAGAGCAGAAATTAAGGAACTTCAGCATTATAGGTAATATTCTCTTTTTTTAAAGAGGGTCTGAGGTCTGTTGGTTTGAGGGTCGTAGGTGGGTGTGATGGGTACATAGGAGTTAATTTTATTGTTATGCTTTTATAACATATATTATTCTTCTGTATACAACAACGATTTCATAATAGAAATTGTTTTTAAAATAGACAGAAATTGTTAAGAAAAGCTATTCGCTGGCCGGGCGCGGTGGCTCATGCCTGTAATCCCAGCACTTTGGGAGGCCAAGGTGGGCCAATCACGAGGTCAAGAGATCAAGACCGTCCTGGCTGACACAGCAAAACTCCGTCTCTACTTAACATACAAAAAATTTAGCCAGGTGTGGTGGCACGTGCCTGTAGTCCCAGCTACTCTGGAGGCTGAGGCAGGAGAATCGCTTGAACCCGGGAGGCGGAGGTTGCAGTGAGCCAAGATTGCGCCACTGCACTGCACTCCAGCCTGGGTGACAGAGTGAGACTCCATCTCAAAAAAAGAAAAGAAAAGAAAAGCTATTCCCCAGTAATACCAAAAACTAATTAAATTATTTATTGTGAAATTGTTAAACTTGTCCACATAAATAATATTTTATGTTAAAGCAAATATTTATGATAATCTGAACTTTTTTATATAAAAATAAACATTTAAAATTAGTAATTGACTAGTACACTTAGATGAAGAATTAATTAAAAATAAATATAACAAAGTGGCCATTTGTTTGCATCTTCTTCAGATGATGATCATCACTATATAAGTTATTTCTAATAAATTTGAGCCATGGTTATCTTCTCTGAGTACATATATTTAAGTTTTGCCTGTTTCTTCAAAAGATATATTGAAACATTAGTTGTGATTATACTGTTAAGTGTCATTTTCATGGTATAAACTATTCATATTTTTTTCTTTTTGGAAGAGTCAGAGTGGATAATCAATACGCCTCTGTGGCCTTGTGATAGACTGGATGTGCTTAATCGACATAATTTACTCTGTACAATTGCACATGAAATCTTAGCCAAGAGCCTTTATAGACAGACATTTGAAGTTTTGCAGAATCTACCAGGTTTTCAAAATTCCCAAGGTATGTTTTTTAAAAGTCTATCTTAATTATCTCTTGCCCATCTGGTGTTTAACTGTTAATAAGAAATAGTTATCCACCTGTTTTGATTGAGTTTTATATTCCAGCATATTTTTTAATGAAGTAGTTTTCTGTAAAATATGTTCTCTGCAAATTGAATATACTTTCCTGATGGTTTAAAAAAATCTGAGATGCTTATCTTTGGGTTGTTTGTCAGCAGTTCCTAAGACAAGCATTTTTATCATTCCCTTTTCCCTACTTCTGTCAAGTCATCAGCAAACAATATGTTTAAATGCCCTGAGCAAGCTTTTTCTCTTATCACTGAATAAATATAGAACTTAGTTTACATTACCTAGGAACACAGGTAAACTTGAAAGAAATGGAGGAAGTGAAACAGATGCCAAGTTCAAACACCAATGTGGGAAATGGTAGTCAGTACTCTTGAATGTTGGGTGTCCATGAGCAAAAGCTTTGGGTCAAGAATGAGCTATGTGATAGGTTCAGAGGATGACGAAAACGTTAACCTGAGGGCCTCCCGTCAGTACTTTCATCGTACTATCTATAAATTTTCATTTTTCCACTTAATTCCACTGTGCTCCTGTATTGTAATGAGCATTCTTATCTGTTTCTCCTTATACAAAGTGAGCTCAATCAAGATGGTACTATTTTCTTTACCTTGGTATTCCTGGCCCAATGGCTGCTATCTAGCAATCTCTTAATATACAATTAGTTGGTAATGAAACAAAGTAGTAATAGGGAGATTGGACAGATAGTTGTGCCAGATTTTGGAAGACCCTAAATGTCAGGCTAAAGGAATTTTCTTCTCTGTGTATAAAAAGGGATCACTAGAGTTTTGGGTCTAGGGAGTGATATAATGAAATTGGTGTTTCAGGAAAGTTCCTCTGGCAGTAGTGTTTAGGAAAAGACTAAAAGTAGAGAGATTAATTTCCTGATAAGGCCTGGATAACTAAAAGATTCTAAAGCAGTAAAGAACTACAGTCTAGCTCACAGACCCAACTGACTGAATATAGGGAATAAAAGCGAAGTCTCTAACATGACTTCTCTTTCTTCTAAGAATAACTGAAGGAATAGAAAACCCATTAAAGGATTGTTTTAAATTTGGCAGTAAATATTTATTAGGGGATGATTTGTTTTTAGTCAAGGGATATATAAGGCTAAGGTCTGAACTGTAGATATAATACAAACAGAATTGAGAAATTATTCAAGACACTACAGATACACAGTTACATGTGGGAATCAAATACAGAGGTCTTAATGCATCCTCTGAAATTTTTGTCAAGCTTCTTTTTATCTTCTCTATTGCAAAGGAAGTTAATGGTTTTTCTTTTGTCAAATGCTTTTTCGTTTCTGACTTAGAGAATATGTAAGATAGTTTGGGCGCGGTGGCTCATGCCTGTAATCCCAGCACTTTGGGAGGCTGAGGCAGGCAGTTCACTTGAGCCCAGGAATTTGAGATCAGACGATATGGGCGTGTTCAGGGTGGTATGGCCATAGATGAGCCCAGGAATTCGAAACTAGTCTGGGCAACATGGTGAAACCCTGCCTCTGCAAAAAAACATAAAAATTAGCCAGGCCTGGTGGACCTGTAGTCCAAGCTACTTAGGAGGCTGAGGCGAGAGGATGACTTGAGCCCAGGAGGTGAAGGTTGCAGTGAGCCAAGATCATGCCACTGCACTCCAGCCTGGCTGACAGAGTGAGACCCTGTCTCAAAAAAGGAGAAGAAAAATAAAGAGAATATATAAAATGATTGCATTTTAGTGACTGTGAGTCCTATAATGGGTAAGAAAGGGTGAAGGGGAGGAGAAAGAAAAAGGAGTATGAGATGGAGGTTTGAGACACTTTAAGATAAATGAATTTTATTATATCATTTTTTTTATTCCAGAAACTGTGGAAGTCTCACAATATAGCCTTCTTTTTAATAAGCTTCTAGGTTCCTGTATAGAAAGCAGTAGTCTTGGTATGTCATCCTCTGTGGCAGAATTCATGATTTCAAAGAGCATCCCTATTGATTTTTCCTTTCTCAGAAGATTAATTACTTCTTTAGGAAGGAGTCGTTTATGGCTCAAAGCCAGAGCCCACTACAAAAGTAAGTTACATTTAAAATGTTTTAATATATTGGTTTATAATTGTATTCTCTAACCCAGAATTTATAATATATAAGATTAGATATTTATATGTATTAAAAGAGCAGTAATACATATTCAAATGTAGTGGTCTCAACAGATCTGTGCTCTCTTTTGAAACCTATTGTTTCTCTTCTGTTTCCAGTTGCTTTCCTTATTTCCAATGTTTGCAATTTCCAATCTTTATTTCTTGCACAGTAGCCTGTCCGCTAGAGGGCGAGCAAAGGGAACAAATGACAGGATAGAACCAGTTTGGCATATCTTATAAATAATACAAGCGTAAAACAAGTGGGTAGAATGAAGTTTAAAGAAGATCTGTTTTTATTTATCTCTGCTATATCCCTAATTGTTATAACTAAAAATATTCAATAGCAGGTCATATCAGAAGCATAAAGGCTGTCATAACAATGCAACATAGTATATGTTTTTCGCATGGCTTTTAGTAATAGAACTTTGTTAATCTACTTACAGCTGTTGTTCTCTAACAAATAAGCCTGGAAAACTAGTGCTTTCTCTAGTCCAAGCCACCTCGCAGGTATTTTAATTAGAAAGTAATTCCATGTACGTTCTAGATCTAGAAAAGAATTGTTTTTTCTGCCTTCATGCAGTAATTTGTCTTCAACTACCATTTCTACCACTATCATGTATATAACAAATATTTGAGTGCCTACTCTGTGTCACCCTGTACCAAATGTGTCAAATATCCTAGCCACTACTACCTGAGCTGGAAGTGTTTTTCAGGTGGCCAGCTGTGATCAGTGTAGCAGGTGGTAACTTTTTTTCCCCAAAAAAATGGGAAAGAAAATACTAGGGTACATTACAGGTAGTAAGTTTAATTATTTGATAAAATTTTCATTTCAGTTGCATGTATGCACATATGTATACTGGGTCATTATGCAAAATGTGTTTCTTGTAGGTTATAATCAAAAGAAGTTTTGAAAGCTGAGTTTTCTTAAAAAGGGTGATCAGAAATTTAGAGGAAAGATAGAATTGTTTGTTCATAACACCTAATTTCAATTGTGTGGTTATGTTTCAACTCTTTATACTATTTACCTTCAGACTTCTAGAAGCCATACACACACATATATATGTGTGTGTGATTTTAGTTTCTAGAATTGAAGTTAATGGGAATAATTTCATATAACTGTGCAACTGGGGGGAGATGCCATCAAAAGGTGTTTATATGCCACAGGAACAAATATAAGCTCAGACATTTAAATGAGATTTTTATAAATATTTCTATTTTTTAGTTGGAAATAAAATTTTATATTAAAGCATCTAGACTTAATCATTTACTTTAAAAATTTTTAACAACTTTATAGAAGTATAATTCAAATGCCATACAAGTTACCCATTTAAAGTATACAAGTCAGTGGTTTTACTATATCTACAGAGTTGTGTAACCATCACCATAATCAACTTTAGAATATTTTATTCATACCAGAAAGAAACCTCATATCCATTAGCAGTCACTCCTCATTCCTCCAAATCTATTCAGCCCTAGTAAGAATTACTTTTAAAGATTTTTTTTAGCAGTGTGTTAAAGCAATTAATGCCTGTGTACAATACAGTACCTTTGTTATTGGAACTTTTCCTTTTATCTAATCACGTATTCCTTATTTCATATGCAGTGTAACTTCTGAGACTTATGCAGGTGAGGTTACGGGGTAAAGAGTATTTTTGTTTTTTAAGGAATGTACTTGAATTATAAAACCATGAATAAAAATGAGTAATTTACAGCCAAATGAGTAATTTATAGCCACTGATCAGTCTTCAAAACATCTCATTTTCTAACAACGTTGACATTAAAATTATATTGGAACTCCTTTTGGATTTATTTTCAGACATAGCTTAACCCTTGCAAGAAGAGCCTTTCAATGGTATATAATCGTGTCTAGTAGTACTTTATTTGGGACTTAAGGCTGACTTTCTTCAAGGCACTGTTAAGACTTGGTGCCAGTGCCTTTGTTTTGACTTTTTTTAAACTTTTTTTGTTTTAATATTTTTATGGCTTTATTGAGATAATTTCACATATCATGAAATTAATTCACTTAAAGTATATAATACATTCATTTTTGGTATAGTCACAGAGTCATGCAGCCATCACCACCATTTAAGTTTAGAACATCTTCAACACCTCCAGAAAAAGAAACCTTGTACACATTAGCATTTATTCTCCATTCCCTGGTTGTCTCCTCTTCCACCCTAGTCCTCGGCAACAACTAATTTATTCTCTGTCTCCATGAATTTGCCCATTCTAGACAGATCACATAAATGGAATAATTCAATACATGTGTTTTAGTGACTGGCTTTTTTTTTTTTTTCTTGGAGACGGAGTCTCCCTCTGTCACCTAGGCTGGAGTACAGTGGCGCAATCTCAGCTCACTGCAACCTCCGCCTCCCAGGTTCAAGTGATTCTCCTGCCTCAGCCTCCTGAGTAGCTGGGATTACAGGTGCATATCACCATGCCCAGCTAATTTTGTATTTTTAGTAGAGATGGGGTTTCACCATGTTAGCCAGGCTGGTCTTGAACTCCCAGCCTCAGGTCATCCATCACCTCGGCCTCCCAAAATGCTGCGATTACATGCGTGAGCCACTGCAGCCAGCCATGACTGGCTTCTTATACTTAGCCTAGTGTTTTCAAATTTCAGTGTTGTAGCATGTATCAATACTTTGTTCCTTTTTATTGCTAAACAATATTCTATAAAATGGAATTTGTTTATTCATTGGTTGATGGACATTTGAGTTGTTTTCACTTTTTGGCTATTGTGAATAGTGCTACTTTGAATATTCACATAAGTTTTTATGTGTATATATGCATTCATTTCTCTTGGGAGAATTGCTGACTCATACAGTAAATCTATATTTAGCTTTTTGCCAAACTGCCAAACTGTTTCCTGAAGAAGCTGCATCATTTTATATTTATATTTCCACCAGCCGTGTACGGGATTTCCTGTTTCTTTATATCTTCACCAACACTTGTTTACTGTGTTTTTTATTTTAGCTTTCCTCCTAGTGGGTGTTAAGTAATGTATCATTACAGTTTTGGTTTTCATATCCCTAATAACTAATGATGTTGAGGACCTTTTCATACAGTTATTGGTCATTCATATATTTTCTTTTGAGAATGCCTATTAAATCTTTTGCCCTTTTTTTTGATT
Organism: Pan troglodytes; assembly: GCF_028858775.2. Taxonomy (NCBI): domain Eukaryota; kingdom Metazoa; phylum Chordata; class Mammalia; order Primates; family Hominidae; genus Pan; species Pan troglodytes. Next base: position 48,323,957 of record NC_086015.1, read on the forward strand.
GGGTTTTTTTGGTTGTAAGAGTATTCATACATACATACACATGTACATATGCATTTATATACACTCTGGATACAAATCCCTTGTCAGATATATGAATTACAAATATTTTGTCCATCCTGTGAGTTTTCTGTTACTTTCTTGATGGCTTTCCCTTGCTTTCATGCCAGACTAATCAGGAGGAGGTTGTCCAGGGACAGCAGAGTTTCCTTTCTCACGCTCCTGATTTGTTCTCCTTTGTCCTAAAAATACTGCTTTTCTCTCAGAACTGAGAAGTCAAGAGAGAGATGTTATTAGTGTATCTTTCCATTACTTTCTCCCCAAAATCAAATGTGAGTATTTTTCTTCTCACGTTTCATTTTGAGTGAAAAAAAAAATCGTATTAGTAGATTTCTAGTTAATTTTTTATTTTCTGCTTTTTAATTCTGGTAAGAAAAGTTAAATAAGAATGCATGTAAATTATACCTACCAAAAACTAGTAAAGTTAATGACTTAACAGTTTGTTGCTCCTGGCAGTGACCTAGGGAGGTGGGAATACCTAGTGGTTAGGAATCCAAAATCTGGAGCCAGAAAGTGGGCACCCCATGCAAGCTTAGAGAGCCTGAGTGCTTACCAAAAGCCCCTCGTCTATAACATGGGAGTAATTGTACCTAATTTCAAAGGTAGCATTTTGTCAAGTTAAAATGAGGTAAAACCCATGTGTTTGTTAGCACATGTACATGGCACATAGCAGGTCTTCAAAGATTAGCCATTACCCATATTAGAAAGATTTCTTGAAGGAACTCATCCTAACAAAACAAAACATTCTAAGCAAAATTTACATACATATTTAAATTGGTTTCAGTAAAATATAATAATATAAAATCGCCTATATATAGTTTGGATGTTCTAGAAGTTTTATAGGTATTTCCCTATATATCTCTCCTAATAAGCACCTAAACAATTTAAAAGTTAAATCTCTTCTCTTGAAAAGTGAAGTTTTAAAAACATGAATTGGTGAATGTAGCTACAACACACAGATCACCTACAGGATGGAAATGTATTTTATGCCTAGTACTTAGCACAATGCCAGACATTTAGTAGCAACAGTAAATATTGCATAAACTATAATGGTACTATAAATAACTGTGCTCAAAAATAGTTATTCTGAAATTGTCTTGTGTTTACTGTGGCTTGAAATAAATGTCATTTGCCATGATAAGGCCCAAAAGTCATTTTTCAGAGTGTTTTTTTTTTAATGTTTCTCACTTTTTTTGTTTGTTTTTGTTTTTGTTGAGATGGAGTCTCACACTGTCGCCTAGGCTGGAGTACAGTGGCACAATCTCGGCTCACTGCAGCCTCTGCCTCCCAGGTTCAAGTGATTCTCCTGACTCAGCCTCCCGAGTTGCTGGGACGACAGGCGCCCGCCACCACACCCAACTAATTTTTGTATTTTAGTAGGGATGGGGTTTCACCATGTTGGCCAGGCTGGTCTCAAACTACTGACCTCAAGAGATCCACCCGCCTCAGCCTCCCAAAGTGCTGGGATTACAGGCGTGAGTCACCACACCCAGCCCTTCTCACTTTTTATTTAATGTTTCAAAAGCACTTTACAAAGAATAATGCCAAATATACTAGGATAAGCTATCATGTAATTTGTTAATCTACTTCTAATGTGAAGACTTACTCTGTGTAAGTAATTATCACCTGTAGGTATTTCAGAAATCTAGGTTTTTACCTATTGGGTTTTAGTAAAGTTTGACCTATTATTTGATTTTTCAGGTGCTCTTTCCTTGGGTTGCTACCCACCATTGGAAGGAAATTTATACCGAAAACTTCTTCTAATTCCATCTTATTTATCTGAGATTGAAATGCTCTTAGCTATTGAAATCTTCATGGTATCTAATGCTAGTAGTATTCAGAGTCCTGGAACTTCTACACAGATACTGCAGATAGTTTTGAAAAGGTTGGTTGACATAACTTTAACTGCATTCTGAATGTAGATCATGACTCCCCACACCCACCCTAAGATGTAAATGTTTTATGTGTTTTTATACATACATATATATTTATGTATATATTTATATATGTACTTTATGTGTGTGTATTGCAAACTCTGATATCATTTAAACTAAGAAAGGATTAGACCTGTTTGAGGCTTAAAACCAAACAAGTTAGTAGCATTCGGCAAACACTTTAGCAACTTCAGAGATATAGTTAGATGTTCAAAGAGATGGATCCTCTTTAGGTACCAGCCTTTCTTGTGTTTAGAGATCAGTACCTATAAAAATCTTTATCTCTAGTCAACTCAAAAGATCAAAGGACTAGGGTCTAAAAGGGACATACGTGATCATTTATTAGGTTCAGCCAAGAATACCATTGAAAATAAAGCCATCAGCCTAGTTTCTATATTTTATAATGCTATATATGCATAAATATTATAAAGTAGGTACTGTACCAGAGTGACACCCTTTCACGTAATTTTGTTTAGAATCCTAGAATTTAGGCATACAGTAGATGGTGTGCCTAAATCGTGGTATGCCATACGATTTCTTGTCAGCTTTATCCAGGAAACTTGCAATATAAGGATCTCCTAGGAATCCTGTTTTAGAGCTTCTTGACAAGAATTTTGCTTCAGTTTACTGGTGTGACAAACCAGATCCTCTGGTTGAATATTACATTAGTTATCTGTTGCTATAGAATAAATTATCCCTGGACCTAATGGCTTAAAACAGCAAATAGTATCTTAATATCTGTGGGTCAGAAATTTCAGAGAGGTTTAGCTGGATGGTCCTGGCTCGGGAATTTTCATGTGACTCAGAGTTTTTCCACATAGTTGGAGTCAAGATGTTGTCAGAAACTTTAGTCACCTACGTGATAGCTTGCTGGAGCTAGAGGATCCTTTTCCTAGATGGCTCAATCAAATACCTGTTGGGTGGAAGCCTCATTTCACCACATGGGCCTCTCCATAGGTTGGTTAAGTGTCTTCATGACATGACTGACAGCTAATTTCTCCCAGAATGAGTGATCCAAGAAAGAAAAAGCAAGGAGGAAGCTGCAGGGTCTTTTGTGACCTATATCAAGCAAGAACTGTGAAGAGTCTGAGATTTTACCCTATTGCAAGCTACAAGCTAACCTGCCACAGTTTCATAGATGGTAGCATAAGACACAAGACTCCTGTGTCGGAGACAGAGGACTTTATTATTTGTGGTACACCAAACAGCATGATTATCTATGTATTTGCATCATTTCCTCTTGCTCCTAAGTCCCATAGATGGGCCTACATGGATACCTACATATGCCATGAGTTCTGTAACAGGAGAGGAGTACCCAGCTTAGGAAACCCAAATATTTTATGAGTAACAAGCATGCCTGCCCTTTGCTTTGCAGGGAGGTACTGTCTCCATCATCTAAGACTGTGAGCAAACCTGCCCTTTGCTCCAGAAGAAGAAACTATCTTTATCTTTCAAGGTTGTTCACTATATAATCCTTGTAATTTAGAACAAAGGGTAGGCAGTGACTCTTGGAAAACTTCACAAACTCAAGAGACCCATGGAGAGTTGTCATCCAACAGCCTACTATCCAAAGTTACATACTGTCACTTCTGTTCTCCTTTTTTGTAGATGAGTCTTTTGATCCAGTCCACACTTAAGGGGAGGAGAATTAGGAAGTAAATTATTTTAGTTCCACCTTCAAAAAAACCCACTAAAATTCACCTTTTTTCTTATAGTTCTTTTTTTCAGAGGGCTTCCTTATTTACCACTGTGCACTATGGTGGATAAGGCATCTAGGCTCCCCATCATCCTAATGAGGTCATGGTTTTCTCATAGCTTTCTATTCCCCACACACATGCAACTTCTTTATTTACTTATTGAATTTGGAAGGTATTTGTAACCATAGTGCATAACTAGTGACATACCTAAATCTTTGATTTTGTCCAAACCAATATATTTTCTCTATTGTCATTATCTTGCTAAGCCCTGCCTTGTTACATTTACCTCTCTCTATGAGACAGAATTTTATTCATCTTTAGACTTTTTAAGACTGCACATAGTTGGCATCTGCACCACCTACCAGATTCCCGGGCACCTCTTTCAAAGCTAGAATGTACTAGAAGGTACCTGACCAGTCTTTCCTCTCTCTGACCACTGGTTCCTGTTTCAAGTGCAAGTTCTCACTCCTGTCACTCTAGACCACACTGTGATGTTAATGCAGATAGGCTCCTACTCAGAACTTGCTGCTGGGCCTGGTAGATACCAAGAGCAGGAAGCAGTGAACACAAAGAAAAAGGTGATAGTTAATGTAACAGCCACACCTCTATTTTAAATAGTTCCCATTCCCTACCCCAGAGGAAAAAACTGACATAAGGTGTGAATTTTATGCAGGTCAATGCAGTCACAATTGATTGCAGATGGCGCTGGTAGAAAAATTATTAGAAAAATTAATTCTGGCACTTAAGGAAGCACCTTAAATCAGTATTGAAGAAAATAACCAGAAATATAATAAAGCCCCTATAGCTATACAACTTGTTACCAAATATTAGCTACATATTAAGTATTTGCTTATAAGTAAAAATAGTCAATATCAAAGTAAAACTTAACATGTGAATGTTAATTCTAAACTGGATTACATTTAGTATTTTATGCATTCTCATGAATAATTGTAGTTATTCACTTTCAAAATACAAAGATTTAGGTAATTAGCTGTGTTCTAAATCAGTATTTTTCAAACTGGGTTGCAGACTATTTGTGTGGTGAAATCAATTTAGGGTGTTACAACCAGTATTATTTTTAAAATCAGGGTTTTTGTCATCAGGGTATAAGTCTTGTTTTGTCAAATTTATTTTTTATGTATGAAGGTATATACTGGGCCATAATATGTCTTTTTTTTGGACAGAGTCTTGCTCTATCACTCAGGCTAGAGTGCAGTGGTGCAATCATAGCTCACTGCAGCCTCAACTTCCTGGGCTCAAGGCCTCCTCCCACCTCAGCCTCCTGAGCAGCTGGGACTACAGGCGCACATCACCATACCCAGCTAGTTTTTAAATTTTTTGTAGAGATGAAGGTCTCACTGTGTTGCTCAGGCTGATCTTGAACTCCTGGCCTCAAGCGATCCCCCCAACCTGAGCCTCCAAAGCGCTGGGGTTATACCACTATGCCTGGCCAAAATGCCTTTCTTACTGTGGGTCATGATCAAAAAAGTTTGAAAGCCACTTTTAGAAGAACATGGTGAGAAGACTATCATAGCTTAGTACCAGTAAATGTAAATGACTATCTTTTGATGAAACTATATAGCTTTTTTAAGAGTTTCTGACTTTATGAGGTGTTCATTTTATAGGTGTGAAGACAACCAGTCTCGGAGCAATGATGATTATCAAGCTGCAGTAGAAAGGTTAATTATGGCTGCTCGTATATCAGATCCAAAGCTTTTCGTTAAACACATGACTGTCAATGTTAATAAGGAACAGGTTTATAGTTTGGAACATTGTTCTGCCCTGAAATGGTTAAAAGAGAATATGAAGTGGGCTGGAAAGGTTTGGCTTTTCAGTAACCATTAGCTAATAAAGTCTGCTCTTTTTTTTTTTTTTTAGTTCAAGTAATCATTGTTGAAAATAAAAGGCAATAAAAATAGACAGTTTTCACTATATTCAGCTCTTTGACTTTATTGACTTACAGCAAGTTAATAGTTTTAAAGCACTAAATTTTTATTGATATGTAATTTTCATTGATTTTATTCACACAGAAAAGTGACTTTTCAGATTACTTTTTGACTTTAAAAGAAACTAAGCATGGTAAATCCCACTTTATTCTGAAATCCAAAACTGAATACTGTGCAGCATTTAGTAAGAGGGAGACATAATAGGGAAAATATGCAAGCAGGTAACTGGAGTTTTCAGGAAAACATTTAGGGGTATGAAATAGGTTTAGTGTGTACTCAGTCCAGTCTCTAAAGCTGTACTACATCTGTAATCGAGAATAATAAAACAATATTGAAAATGAACACAAAAATTCAGAATACTTTCTGAATTATACCAAAAAGTTTAAATTACCCTCTGAATAGTTTTCCTTTAGTGTATCTTAGAATACTAGATGAGTTTTGAAAATCTATGTGCATTACACTAGATAAGACACAAATATACCCAAAACTTAATTATCTAAACAAGGATTCTTCCTTCCAAACCAATTTAGGAAGTTAAAACTCTTCTGAAGTCATATTCAGAATCTGTATCACATTCTCCAAGGTGGTAATCCTCATCTTTGATACTTTAAACCATAATTTAAAATTATTTAGATTTTAAAAAGTGTGAATAAGGTGAGTAATAAGTTGCAATTAAGGGGACTGAAAGTATTTTTTTTTTTTCCTGAGAAAGGGTCGTACTCTGTGCCCAGGCTGGAGTGCTGTGGCATGATCAGGGCTCACTGCAGCCTCAACCTCCCAGGCTCAAGCAGTCCTCCCATCTCAGCCTCCCATGTAGCTGAGACTACAGGTATGCACCACCATGCCCAGATAATTTTTGTTTTTTGGTGTTTTTTTTTGTGGGTTTTTTTTTTTTTTTTTTGAGATGGGGTTTTGCTATGTTTCCCAGGCTGGTCTCAAACTTCTGGACTCAAGCTGTCTGCCCACCTTGGCCTCCCAAAGTGCTGGGATTACAGGCATGGGCCACCGTGCCCAGCTGGACCAAAAGTATTTCTTAAGGGAGTTCACAAAATATGGTAAATAGCAGCATCATTGGAATAAGTCTGTAACATCACAAGACTAGGAAGGTTAAATCCTAGCTCTTGCCAAAATGCCTGATTACTATCGATGAAATGTAGAACGAATACTATCACAAATGGGATATGGGGAAGTGAGGCAGGTGACGTCAAGAAGGATACCCAGTTCTTTAGTATGAAGGAACTGGGTGACTATAACCTGCCATTACTTCAGTGGAGCACCTAGGAAATGAATTAGGTTTGGAGATCATTTTGAGGCACCTTTGAAAACAAGGGGAGAATAGAAAGTGGGCATTTGTAAATTAGTCATTTCTACAAATGATAACTGAAACCCTAAGAAAGGAATTAGAGAAATATGTGACCACTGAGATGCTGGTGGCAAAGAAGTATTAGGATGAAGATGCAGGAGGGAAAGGATGATAAATTAAGGTTTTAGGAAAAATGGGATTGGATGGAATGGTTTACAAGTGTCTGGACTGGTTTCTAATGACAAGAGCCTTATTGCTGGAACAAACAGAGGCATTTTTGCCTGTCAACAGTGCCAAAAGATGGGAAAGGAGTGTTAATCATTGCTGAGTGAGGCATCAAAGCCCCGACAACAAAAAGTGTTGGCTCTCGGGTAGTAAGAAGAATTTGCTGACAACAGTATAGGTTTGAAAAGGAAGTTTCATTAGATAGATAGGAGGATGCAGAAGGATGCAGCAGGGCGCTTCAGCAAGAGAGGACTGAGCTTGCCACAGGGGATTTTTCCTTAGGAGTATTTATAGAGCTTAAAGCAGGAGCTTAAGGGTAATTTGGACCGTATTAGCCATGTAGGTAATGATAAATGATTATATTTGTAGACATTTTGGTGCCTTGATGTTAGCAAGGGTTGCACAATGAGTTTTGATATGCATGTATTTGGAGATGTATAGAAATTCTAGTTACTTACAAATTTGGGGGAAAGAAGCCTGGTACCAGATGCCAGGTTTTTATAATGGGGAAGTCTAATCACTTCTAAATTCCTCAGGTAAGGAGTTTTGCCTGCAGATGGTCTGCTTGATGGCCACCAGGTGATCTTTGCTCTCCTCATTTTCCCCCTGACAGATATCTTGGTCAAATATTTGACCCTTTCGAATCCCCCATGCTCCTCTGTACCTTCTGCCTATTACGGTTTCAAGAAAGGGGAAACGGCACAGTGAAGAGGGGTGTCAGGTCTGTCTGGCTACTTCTTGCTGAAAGGGAGCATTGAGGGGATAAGTCACATTTTTCCCTTTCTTGCTCTGTATCATGAAGGGTTATGAAAAACTTATTGGGGACAGGAGACACCGTATTCCATCAAGAGGCCCCATATATGTGGAAGTTGCTGTTGCAGGCTGGTATTGGGATTACATAATCATCTGTAGGTGGAATCATTGTAATCTGGAAGATAGAAACTTAATGAGAGCATTAAAGAGGCAGGGACCAAATATTAGAAGAAGAATAATGAGGAATAAAGGTCCAAGGAATGGGAGAAGCCAGGTGATTTTTGGGAGCCAATTAGTAAGGATTTTGGCCCACTTTGGGTTACTTTGAGAAGGTGTGTGTAGCCATTTGGTTTGTTTGAAAATTTCTTGGACATCAGCTTCCACTTCTCCAGATACATTAATGTAGGTGCAACACATTTTGTTAATGACAGCACAGACTCCTCCTTATTCAGCTAGGAGGTAATCTAGAGCCCTTCTGTTATCAACAACCATTCCTGCTAGTGAGGCTAAAGACTTTTCTAGTGCTGATAGACTTGTGCTAGTTTTTGCTATTTTGAGGGAGGCAGCATGTTCACATAGTGTGATTTCATGATAAGTACAACCTCCCCAAGGGGTGAGAGTTGTGATGATTCCCACAACTCCAACAATAAGTCCTAGGGCCCTTTTTCATCTAGAATGGGATTCTAGATTGGAAGTTATGTTTAAGACAGTGATTTGGGCAGGAGCTATTGTACCCAGGGTACAATCATCATAACGAAGAGAATTATCAAGGTGGGATAGGGCCAAAGCTTGAAAAGGATTTAAATAATTAATAGCAGTGCCACAAAACCATAAGAGTTCAGGAGGGGCAGGTAATACATTTTTGAGGCTTCTTGCACTAAGGGCCACCGCTGCTAAGGCTCTTAAGCCATCCCTGGCCTACTAGGTCTAAAGTTTTTTTTAAATATGCTATAGGGGCCAGGCACAGTGGCTCACACCTGTAATGCCAGCACTTTGGGAGGCTGAGGCAGGCAGATCACGAGGTCAGGAGTTTGAGACCAGCCTGGCCAACATGGTGAAACCCTGACTCTACTAAAAATACAAAAATTAGCTGGGCGTGGTGGTGCACACCTATAATCCCAGCTACTTGGGAGGCTGAGGCAGGAGAATCACTTGAGCTTGGGAAGCAGAGGTTGCAGTGATCCAAGGTCATGCCATTGCACTCCAGCCTGAACAATAGAGTGAGACTCCATCTCAAAGAAAAAAAAAATGCTATAGGGCACTTAGAGGGCCCCTCAATCTTGGGCTAAGACTCCCAAAGCTATTCCCTTTTGTTCATGTACATAGAAAAAGGCTTAGTCAGATCTGGTAGGGCTGAGGTCAGGGCTGAGATTAAAGCCTATTTTAAAGTGTTTAGAGCATGCTTCATATCATTAGTCCAGTATAGAGACTGTTCCTGAGTTCCCTTGAGGGCTTCATATAAAGGTTTTGCTATTAACTCAAAGGAAGGAATCCATATTCTGCAAAACCCAGCCTTACCCAAAAATGACTGAAGCTGTTGTTTAGTTACCACAATTGTCACGTTTAAGATCTGTACAAGCACTACAAAGGCTTTTTCACTGGGAATTAAAATAAGACCCCAAAATTGAACCCTTTGTGTGGATATTTGTGCTTTACAAGGAGATACTTTGTACCCACAATTAGCAAGTTTGTTGAATACTAATACTGTATTTTGGTCTGGAACAGCCTTGTTAGGACTACAGATTAGTAAGTCATCCACATACTGAAGTAGATTGCTATCTGGGAGAAGCTGCAGGGGCTCTTTTGGTGAAGTGTTAATACAGCTAGAAGGTGGGGCCTTAGCTGTAAATTAGCTTGTAATTTTGTAAATCACAACCTAATGGAACAGGGCTAAAAAGGAGTAAAGGAATAGCCTTTCATTTTACAAGGGAATGGCTGTGTAAAACAGCCTCATTGGGGTTTTCCATCAATATCCATGAGGAAAATGGAGGACTGGCACATTGGGCCATAGTAAATGTTTATAAAGCTGAATAACTGTCCCTTGTATCTATAAGTAACATTATCTGTTGTTCAGCCACAATCAGATTTGCCCTGGGATCATCCACAGAGATGGAAAAGACAGGGCCGTGGATGGCTTCAAGGCCCCATCTAGAGGATGGATGACTGACATTTCAGAGGCTTGATCATAATCCAGGAATAGAATTAGAGGTGTTTGCCCTTGCTCTCGCCCTCACCCTCACCCTCGTTCTGCAGGATCCCCTTGTCAGGTAGGTTGGTGAGACTGTGGCTGTCATAGCCTAGAAGGAAGAGATGGCCCCCCCTTCATGAGGGAGGGACACTCATTCTTCCAATTTGCAGTGAGGACAGGGTCCCAGGGATGGCTTGCAACCTGGAGGTTTGGGACATTCTCAACTTCAGTGTCCTTAAAGGCTGCTTTTAATAAAGTACAAAAGGGAGTTTGTGGGCCTTGCTCTAATTTTTGGAGTTTTTGTCTGATGTCTGGGGAAGCCTGACTTATAAAATGTACGGCCAGAAGGGATTGGCCCTCAGGGCTTTCAGGATCTAAATCTGTATATTTATGCATGGCCTCCATTAGTCTAGCTTGGAAAAGGGAAGGGTCCTTGGTCCTGAGTGATCTCTCATAATTTAGAAAAATTAACAGGTTTTATTTCATTCCTTCCAACAAACATGTTATCATATAATCTTCTCTTCCCCTGTCTCTGTTTGGGCTGGCATTGGCAGCGTGGTATTGCCAATTGGGTTCTGTGTTGGGGACAGCTTCTGCCCCGGCTCTATTATTAGGATTGCCAACATGAGCTTCGTCTGCCCAAACTCGAGCTAAAGACCGTGATTTTTTCTTCGTGGGAACAGCAAATAGTTAATACCACAAATGTGTCTTGCCAGGTTAAATCAAAGGCAATAAAGCCCGAAATTCTTGAATGAACTTAGAGGGATCCTGGCTAAATGAACCCAACTTGGATTGAATTTGCCAAAGTTCAGACAATGGAAAAGGGACATGAACTCAAATTGTTCCCAAATCTCCGTTTGCCACCTTGTGGAGAGGCATAACACTTGGGGGATTTTCTGAGGACTTTGTACTAGTGGCATATGCAACTCCTGTGCAAGTATGTGAGGGTGATAAAGTATCTGGATGGTAGGGGACGGGTTGATTGGGACATGGAGCAGATGGCAAGGGGTGCACAATGAGTTTTGACATGCGTGCATTACGGAGATGCATAGAAATTCTAGTTACTTTTAAATTTGGAGGGAAGAAGTCTGGTACCAGATGCTGGCTTTAGGTAACAGGGAAGTCTAGTTACCTCTAAATTCTTCAGGTAAGGAGTTTCTGCCTAAGGATGGTCTGCTTCATGGCCACCAGGTGATCTTTGCTTTCAATTCTATTGGCTTGATTTCATCTGTGGCAGTTTCTGGGGGGAATCAAAGTTATAGGAACAAAATAAAACTAACAGTAAAACTTTCATGCTGACTGGGGAATGCTTAACGTTTAAAAATAGGTGCTGAAGGGGCCAAAGCAAACAACACAAGCCGGAAAAGAAATGTTTAAAAGTTAGCTATATTTATACAAGGAAAACCAAAAGAAATACTTAAATGAGACTTTTAAAATTCGAGGCTCTCCACTGAGACTTGTTCCCTGGCGCCAGCTCTGGGAGTTCCGCAGAGCCTCGCCCCCTGCCAGGGCGCCCGGGGCGAAGGACCGCACGGCGCATGCGCGCGTCCTCCAGCAGCCCCTTTCCCCTTCTTCCCCAAGATCCAGCGCGTGCTCGGTTGCCCTTCTCCGTTCCTTGCAGGCCCTTGGGTCAGGACCCACCACCTGCCGGACCATCATTTTCCGAGTCCCTCCGGCCTAGTCGGAGTGCTCGCTCGCGCCTCCTAAAGCTTTCAGCCGAGCGCGCCGAGACCCCTCAGGGCGGCCGGTAAGAAGGCGGAGGGGCGGGGGCTCAAAGCGCGCGGGGAAGGTGCAGCAGTCACCAGGGTGCTGACGTCAGCTAGAGGCAGGGCACCGCGGAAGGTTGAATCCACGCCCTGGCTGTGCGCAGGCGCCGTAGGGGGAAGGCCTGGCACGCTCCAGCCAACCAGGGCGTCACCTGCAGCTCGTCCCCCTGCCCGGGCTTGCCTCGAGCGCCCTGCCGCCGCCGGAGCGGGGAGGGTGTTGGGGGCAGGTGGAGCCGGGAGGGCCCAGCTGAGAATTCAGGGTTGGGGGCTCAGAGGGCACTGCGGCTAGGAGCCCGTCAAAGCCTGTCGCCCACTGGGGCGAGGGCAGGTGGGAGAGCCTGGCCGTGCGTCGCGCGCTGGTTGGCCGGCTGACGCCCCAGTGCGCATGCGCGTCCGAACAGCCCTGCGGGCGGAGCGACTGTCCTCCCTTCTGGTGTACTGGGTGGGAGGTGGAACTAGTCGGACAAAGCCCTCGCGTCGGACCCTTGCCAGAACTGTAAGGAGCAAGAGGGGAGGGGCTCCGGTGGTGCATTCATGCTCCTCTAGGGGGGAAGCGGGGTCGGAGGGGAGTGCTCAGAGCCACCTTAGCGCAAAGTGCTAACTTTTGAATTGAGGCAGTGCCAGGGGACGCAGTATCCGCATCGCATCTACATTTTAACTCGCTGTGAAATGAGAACGCAAAGACGATTTAGGTTTTATTGTTTCCGACTTATATTTTTCCGAGGTCTTTGATTTACGGGAAATCGTTACGTACTAAATCTCGTATAGCAAGAGATTTAGAAAAGGAAGCTACAGAATCTAGGCTAATTTATCTAATAGCATTTCCTGCTTTTGCTCTTTTTCTTTGCCTTTTTCCCCCTACTCTAAGAAGTTCATATTCAACTGAAAAGCCATGAAAATTACCGCTTTTGTCCCTCCTTGATATAACAAACTGCTTTCAGAAACCGTACAAGATAGTCACTAAGGGAAGTCACAGTTCAAATGAGAGTGGCATGATATTAATTTTGTTAAAATAAATTACTTTCAAATAAAAGTTGTGCCAAATGGTCAAAGCTCAATCCTGAGAGCTCTATTTGGCACACACTCGGTGTTAGTTGAAAGTAAGCAAAACAAAACCGTTTTTCGTGTACTCTTCCATAATTTGGATTTTTCACTGATTTACGTATCTTTCCACCAAATTTGGTTTGAAACTGCACAGATTTAATGCCTCACTTAGAACAGATTTTAGGTAAAATTAGAAATTTTCACTTTATGAAACAGAAACTAATATCACTATTAAGTAGATTAAAGTAGTCATTTACAATGGTTTGTAAATAAATTTTATCCTTCCCGGTCCTCTGCCCCCTTCCAGGAAAGGCACCATTTCCTTAGAGAAGACCTTCCTGAGCTCTCCCCGCCCCATTCCAAGTGTAGCGTCTGGGAGTTTCTCATATTCTGTGCATGTTTGTATTATTGCATTTACTGCGTTGTTTTATACTTATCTGCTTGTGTCTGTTTTTACACTCCCCCCTCCCTCTAAAAGTCTTTTGAGTGTTAGAATTGTCTTAATATTTTTCTAGTCCCAATGCTTTACGCAGGACCTGGCCCGTAAGTGGTGATGAATGGGTGAGTTAAAGACTCAGTATGCCTCCCGAGTGTGATAAGACAGTGCAACCTCTTCAGTTATTTTATAGCATTTTCCAAGTGGAAGTATAGTGGGCTAAGTGCAGTATGGACAGGAACCACCTATGTAAGAATTTATCTGAAGACGAGAAGCCTGCGGTTGATGTGGATGTCCCAGACTTTTGGAGCTAGTGTCTGAATGAGAGCACCCAACTCTACTCTGAAGCAATGTGTCTTCAGTCAGCTGATAGTAATTTGATTTTCTGTGTAGCTAGTCCTGAAAGAGGAAGAACATTAGATCTGAATCTTCTAGTTGTCTTAGCAGTTATAATCTCAAAGTAAATTTACAGATTGACATTCTAGTTATCAGGCCTTCTAATTTAGCTTCCCCAAGGCCCACGTATTTCTGTCTTGAAGTGATAAAATTGGGTTCTGTTCTTACAAGGTTGAAGACTAACCCAAGATCTGGGCGTTGTGAAGAGGCAGGCAGCCATGCCTGCCAACCTGCTGGACATTGTCTCTACTTAGAATTTTGGTTTTTTTAATCTGAAAAGTACATAAACCATACAGGAAACAAAGAACTAATTCAAGCAAAAACTTGAAATCCTCCTTTGATTTTTAGCATAAATTGGGTAGCTAAAGATCCAAGTTTGTATTAAATAATTATTTTTAAAGAATTAAAGCTTAAACATTAACAGATGCCCCAGAATCCTCTTTGGTGATAGAATCAGGATTCCCTAATACAGTGGTTCTCAAACCTGAGTGTGCATCAGAATCCCTGACAGTGTGTTAAAACAGATTCCTCCATCCCACCCAGATTCTGATTCTGCAGGACTCGGATGGGACCTGATAATTTGCATTTCTCACGGATGCTGTTGCTGCTTTGAAAACCACTGCCCTAAGAGTTCTTTCTTTCTCTCCTTCCTACCCTGTCCCTTTCTTCTTTTCCAAAACTGGATCCTCATCTGTCACTTAGTCGTCAGAGCCCATTTTTGAAGAGCTTATAGGAAATACTCAAAAGACTCATAGTACTCGGTTTTTCATTCTTATTCTTAAACAGAACGAGAAAATATATTTTTAATTTTTTCCAATGATTTGTATAGGAAGTGATCATCTTAGAGCAATAATTTTGTTGAATGGATAGCAGAATTATTAACTGAATATATTTTTATATATATAGGCATTTTCCTCTAGAAATATGAATTGGCTGCCATTGTGGGAGAGAGGAGAATTGTTGGAAAAAGGAAAAGTCACATTCCCTCTCATTTCTCCCCTATTGCTCTCTCATTGTTTCTCCATGACCCAGAACACTGTCTTTAAAAAGTCAGTATTAATTCATAAAAAGACAATTCCCACAGCACAATATAACTTTATTATATTCACTTTAGGTTTTTATTTTGAAGAGAGAAATGCTACTTCCATCAAAACTTGTGTTTTTATTGGTTAGCAAGTGCCACCTTTGTCTTCAAATGGTAAAAGTAAACAACTAGCTATTTTTTAATTCTGATGAATTAAAAGTATTTTTCTAGAGAAAAATTTGTGAAATTATTCATTTGTACTTTTTGAATTGTATGTAGCCTTGGCAAAATTGCCTACTACCTTGTGTTTAAGACCTTCAGACATTGACTCCTTATTGTGATAATTCTGAGTTTTTCAACAAAATTTTTCAAAATTTGTTTTTGAATAAAATGTTGTATTGAACTGCATGTTTGAGCAATATGTTAGCTGACATTAGATGGAAAAAAATTATGCCTTTTTTAATACACTCTGACATAATAATAGTTGCAACTGTAATGAATTTTTTATTTACTAAATGTGGCTAAATCCCTTATGCATATTTTACTTAAGCTTCACAAAAGTTCTATGAAAAAGATAGCCCCTACTTTCATAAGTGATGTACCCCTGAAAACACGTACACAAAGTCACATGTGGGATTCCACATCCAGAGTGCTTAAACATCATTATTAGGTTCTAAATTAGATTTCACCTTTTAGAAAAGTCTTATTGAATATTTCTAGCATTTTGTCTGTGTCTTTCCACCATTTTATCTTAAATGTGCTGTCCAGATAACTTCAGTGAGCATCAGATACAGACCAAATATCAATATAGATAACGTTTTCTCATTTGTATTTCATTTCGTATTCTTTATTACTAGTATTAGAATTGTAATTTTTCTTTTTTATAAAATAAAGACAAAATTCAATAAAATATTCACTAATTTCATTGACTAAAGTGTACTCCTGTCTAGCAGATTAGCATTGTGTTAGCTCAAAGTATTCTCTCAGTTAATGAAAACTTAAGATTCAGAATTAAAAGGCAGTTTGGAGTGGGGACAGAATGTTTATATATATCCACATGTTTCTGCTGTAATGCCATACTTGCATTCCTGGAAATCCTGACATGCTGCCAAACAATAAGCAAAAGTAACAGTTTGTGGAGAAAAAGCACACACCACTCAAAACTGAACAAAATTTTATAAGAGCCCTAACAAAAACCCTAACCCTAATAAACATGGTAGTACAATTAAATCTAGTTTAGACCAGTTTCATCAAGATTAACATTCTAATCTAGGAGTAGCTTTATTTATCAATCAAATTTTTTTTTTAAAGACTTGGAAATCTCTAGCTTTTTCGTTTATCCTAGCACATTGCCAGATGGTTTGATGAAGTGGAAAATGTAGCCAGACTTGAACCCACTAAACATCTGCTTCTTAAACCAAAAGAAAGAAATACCAGGAGATTTTTTTTCCTTAAGGTCTTTACATATCACTAAAGCCTTTTTTTTTTTTTTTTAATTGTAGAAAGCCTACCTCTGATCACTTCAAATCAGTAATATGTTGGGGGTAAAGTGCATATATAATGTCTTTCCCCTATTGACCAATTGCATATAAGCTGATTCACATTAAATAAACATTTTAAGGCTGGACACAGTGGCTCAGGCTTGTAATCTCAGCACTTTGGGAGGCCGAGGAAGGAGGATCAGCTGAGGTCAGGAGTTCGAGACCAGCCTGGCCAACATGGAGAAACCCCATCTCTACTAAAAATACAAAAATTCGCTGGGCGTGGTGGCAGGCAACTGTAATCCCAGCTACTCGGGAAGCTGAGGCACGAGAATCGCTTGAACCTGGGAGGCAGAGGTCGCAGTGAGCCGAGATCATGCCACTGCACTATAGCGCAGGTGACAGAGCGAGACTCTGTCTCAAAAAAAAAAAAAGAAGAAATGTTTTGGTGTTACAACAGACTTTTCTTAACCATCTGTGTTATTTAAGAGATGAGGAAACAGACTCCAGAAGGTAACGTAACTTGCCCTTGCTCACACAGTCACTGAAGAGGTCAAGATTTGAATACAGATCTCAAGCCCCCTAGCCTCCATTTCCTAACCATTATGCAAACTACCTACTTTGACAGTCACATTCACTGGAAGTGTTTAGATCAGCACAATCCAATAAAAATAGAATGTAAGCCTTGGATATAATTTAAAATTTTCTAAAAACTAGATGTTTTACTTTTTAAAAAGTAAAAGTGAAATTAATTTTAATAAATTATAATTTCAACACATAACCAATATGAAAAATTATTACTGAGATACTTTCCATTCTTTGTACTGAATCTTTTAAATCCAGTGGGTATGTTAAGCTTAACACATCTCTATTTAGACTAACCACATTTCAAGTGCACAGTAGCTACATGTGGCTAGTGGCTGCCTACTGTTTTAGACAGCAGAGGCCTAGATTGTAATTCTATTACTCTACTGAAATGTAAACCTTTTTAGGAAATAGCTTGCTCACAAAATAAGCAGATAGAAAACACCTAATTCTCGACCTGTCATTTTTTTTAGTGCTCTCTTTCTAAATCTGGAAACCGTGATTTAATGTTTAGATTTGTATTTGGTAACATTTTATTTTTGTTGAGAAAATCTATTGTCACATTTCTAAGCGCTAATGTCCTTTATTAGTCATTTCTCAGTAGTAGTTTAGTTATACTCTATGATTACAAAGGGATTAGTGGATGAATGTATTTTTCTGGATAACTAAAGACCTTGAACTTTACACAAATTTTATTTTGCTTTGATTATTTTTGATGGAAATGCTTTTTTTTTTTTTTGAGAGAGAGAGAGAGTCTCACTCCATCACCCCGGTTGGAGTGCAGTGGTGCAATCTCAGCTCACTGCAAACTCCACCTCCCAGGCTCAAGGCCTCAGCCTCCCAAGTAGCTGGAATTACAGGCGTGTGTCACCACACTCAGCTAATTTTTGTATTTTTAGCAGAAATGGGGTTTTGCCATGTTGGCCAGGCTGGTCTTGAACTCCTGCCCATTTTCACCTCCCAAAGTGCTATGATTACAGGGATGAGCCACCATACCGAGCCTCAGAAATGCTTCTGAAATGCTTCTAAAATGTGCTACATAATTCCATCTTACACACAACATACTTTATCCTCCATGATTAAAAGTCATTAAGGATACTATCTTAGTCTTCAGCTGCTGTGTCAAACTATCATAAACCAGATAGCTTAAAAACAACAGAAATATATTTCTTGCGGTTCTGGAGTCTGGGAAATTCAACATCAAGATGTCTGCAGATTTGTTGTCTTGCTATAACTTCACATGGTAGGGGGCAAGATAGCCCTCTGGGGCTTTTTTCTTTTTCCTTTTTTGTAATTTTCCTTTTTTCTGATAGTTTTGATCAGAGGACAGGCCTTTTTTTTTTTTTTTTTTTTTTTTTTTTTTTTTTGAGACGGAGTCTCGCTCAGTCGCCCAGGCTGGAGTGCAGTGGCGCGATCTCGGCTCACTGCAAGCTCCGCCTCCCGGGTTCACGCCATTCTCCTGCCTCAGCCTCCCGAGTAGCTGGGACTACAGGCGCCCGCTACCACGCCCGGCTAATTTTTTGTATTTTTAGTAGAGACGGGGTTTCACCGTGTTAGCCAGGATGGTCTCGATCTCCTGACCTTGTGATCCGCCCGCCTCGGCCTCCCAAAGTGCTGGGATTACAGGCGTGAGCCACCGCGCCCGGCCAGGACAGGACTTTTTATAAGGGCACTAATGACCTTATTACTGTCACACGCGTCCATGTGAAGAGACCACCAAACAGGCTTAGAGAGAGCAATAAAGCTTTTTATTCACCTGGGTGCAGGCGGGCTGAGTCCAAAAAGAGAGCAGAGGGAGTTAGGGGTGGGGTAGTTTTATAGGATTTGGGTAGGTAGTGGGGAAAATTACAGTCAAAGGGGGTTGTTCTCTTGCGGGCAGGGGCGGGGGTCACAAGGTGCTCAGTCGGGGAGCTTCTGAGCCAGGAGAAGGAATTTCACAAGGTATTGTCATCAGTTAAAGCAGGAACCGGCCATTTTCACTTCTTTTGTGATTCTTCAGTTACTTCAGGCCATCTAGATGTATACGTTCAGGCTTGGGCTCAGAGGCCTGACATTCCTGTCTTCTTACATTAATAAGAAAAATAAAGTAGTGGTAAAGTGTTGGGGCCATGAAAATTTTTGGGGGTGGTATGGAAAGATAATGGGCGATGTTTCTCAGGGCTGCTTCGAGCAGGATTGGGGCGGCGTGGGAACCTAGAGTGGGAGAGATTAAGCTGAAGGAAGATTCTGTGGTAAGAGGTGATATTGTGGGGTTGTTAGAAGGAGCATTTGTTGTACAGAATGATTGGTGATGGCCTGGATACGGTTTTGTATGAATTGAGAAACTAAACAGAAGACGCAAGGTCCAAATAAGAGAAGGAGAAAAACAGGTATTAAAGGACTTAAGAATTGGGAGGACCCAGGACATCCAACTAGAGAGTGCCCAAGGGGGTTCAGCATAATTACTTGCTTGGTTGGCAAGTTTTTGGGCTCTATCTTTGAGGTTTTTTATGTTGTCATATACCAGGCCAGATTGATTTAGGTAAAAACAACACTCTTCGTTTAATATACAGAGTCCCCTTTTTTTTTAGCAGTGACTAATGAGTCCTCCACGATTTTGGAGGAAAGAGAAATACAAAGCCAGCAATTGTTTGTTAAAGAAGGATTAGAAACAGCTAGGAGAGAGTGAGTGAGATTGATAGTGTGGTGGAGATAGCTGGGGAGAGGTAGAGGGTGGCATAAGAACGGGAACAAGAATAAGAGTGAGTATAAAAGTAAAGAATAGGACTTCATCAAGGTGAAAGTATTGGAGTGTACCCTGCCAGCAAGATCATCTGTCCACTTTAAGAGAGACTTAAGGGTGGTGGTTTGAGGTAAAACCAGAAGGTATCAGTTACGATGGTTTGAAGGAAAAGTGTAAACCGGCAGTGGAAACAAGGGCAGGGCATTTATGAGTAGTTGAGAATGGTGAATAGGAGTATGACTAGACAGAAGATAGTAGGGATGACAAGTTTTTGGGGTACAGTCCAAGTTAGGCTGGTGTCTGGAATGAGACTGGGGCCTAATAAAAAGGAGCATCCATAGGAGCTCAAATGGGCTGTACCCTGTGGCGTCCCGAGGACAGGCCCGAATTCTGAGAAGGGCAAGTGGTAAAAGTATTGTCCAGTCCTTTTTAAGTTGGAGGCTGAGCTTGGCGAGGTGTGTTTTTAAAAGATCATTAGTCCGTTTTACCTTTTCCGAAGATTGAGGACGGTAAGGGGAAGGTTCTACTGAATACCAAGAGCCTGAGAAACTGCTTGGGTGATTTGACTAGTAAAGGCTGGTCCGTTATCGGACTGTATAGAGGTGGGAAGGCCAAACCAAGGAATTGTGTCTGACAGAAGGGAAGAAATGACCGCGGTGGACTTCTCAGACCCTGTGGGAAAGGCATCTACCCATCCAGTGAAAGTGTCTACCCAGACCAAGAGGTATTTTAGTTTCCTGACTCAGGGCATGTGAGTAAGTCAGTTTGCCAGTCCTGGGCAGGGGCAAATCCCCGAGCTTGATGTGTAGGGAAGGGAGGGGGCCTGAACAATCCCTGAGGAGTAGTAGAATAGCAGACGGAACACTGAGAAATGATTTCCTTGAGGGTAGATGTCCATGGTGGAAAGGAAATGAGAGATTCTAAGAGGCACGCTAGCGGCTTGTAATCTACATGGAAGTTATGAGAATTGTAGAGAGTGAGTTGAGCATAGTTTGTGATTTTGAGGGCCTCTAAAAGTATTAGAGCAGCAGCAGCTGCCGCGTGCAGACATGAGGGCTAGGCTAAAACAGTAAGGTCAAGTTGTTTGGACAGAAAGGCTACAGGGCGCAGTCCTGGCTCTTGTGTAAGAATTCTGACCACACAGCCCTGTACTTCGGCTGTGTGTAATGAAAAGGATTGGGATGAGTTAGGGAGAGCTAGTATGGGAGCAGCTTTTAGGGCTGTTTCTTAAGGAATGGAAAGGGGAGCAGGGAAAGGATTTAGGATTTATGGTGTCAGCTAGGTTTCCTTTTGTGAGTTTATATAATGGTTTAGTCAGGATGGTAAAACTAGGTATCCAAAGGCGGAAGTACCTAACCATGCCTAGGAAGAAAAGGAGTTGTTGTTTTGTAGAAGGGGTTGGGGTTTTGGAGATTAGCCAGACACGATCAGCAGGGAGAGCACGTGTGTTTTTATGAAGAATTATGCCCAGATAGGTAACGGATGAGGAAGAAATTTGGGCTTTGGAGGATGACACGAGATATCCTTTTGATAACAGATGTTGGAGGAGCAGGAGGATGTCCTCTTGGGAAGATTTATAGGAGGGGCTATATAGTAGAAGGTCATCAAAATACTTAATAAGGTGCGAAGTAGATGGACAGAAAGAGAGTAAATTATGAGAAAGGGCTTGACCGAAGTAATGGGGGCTGTCCCTGAAGGCTTGCGGCAGTACAGCCCAGGTAAGTTGCTGAGACTGATGGATGTCAGGGTCAGTCCAGGTAAAAGCAAAGAGGGGCTGGGAGGAGGAGTGCAGGGGAATAGTGGAAAAAGCATGTTTTGAGATCCAGAACAGAATAATGGGTGGTGGAGGGACGTATTGAGGATAGGAGAGTATATGGGTTTGGCACCACAGGGTGGATAGGCAAAACAATTTGGCTGATAAGGCACAGATCCTGAACTAACCTGTAAGACTTGTCCAGTTTTTGGACAGGTAAAATGGAATTGTAAGGAGAGTTTATAGGCTTTAAAAGGCCATGCTGTAACAGGCAAGTGATAACAGGCTTTAATCCTTTTAAAGTATGCTGTGGGATGGGATATTGGCCTTAAGCAGGGTAAGAGTGATTAGTTTTTAATGGGATGGTAAGGGGGTGCATGATTGGTCACCAAGAAGGGAGTACAGGTGTCCTTTGCTTGTGGATTAAGGTGGGGAGACACAAGGGGAGTATGTGAAGGAGGCTTTGAACTGGGGAAAAGAGCGGCAATGAGGTGTGGCTGTAGCCTAGGAATAGTCAGGAAAGCAGATAATTTAGTTAAAATGCCTCAACCTAATAAGGGAACTGGGCAGGTGGGGATAACTAAAAAGTAGTGCATAAAAGAATATTGTCCAAGTTGGCACCAGAGTTGGGGAGTTTTAAGAGGTTTAGAAGCCTGGCCGTCAATACCCACAACAGTTATGGAGGCAAGGGAAACAGGCCCTTGAAAAGAAGGTAATGTGGAGTGGGTAGCCTCTGTATTAAGAAGGGGACGGACTTACCCTCCACTGTAAGAGTTATCCAAAGTGTCTGTGATGGTCCAGGAGGCTTCCAAGGCCATCAGGCAGCATCAGTCTTCAGCCGCTAAGCTGAGAAGATCTGGGAAGGAGTCAGTCAGAGGGCCTTGGGCCAGAGTTCCAGGGGCTCTGGGAACGGCTCCCAGGCAGGTTGGACAGTCCGATTTCCAGTGGGGTCCCACACAGATGGGACACAGCCTAGGAGAAATCCTGGGCTCCAGGCATTCCTTGGCCCAGTGGCCAGATTTCCAGCACTTGAAGCAAGATCCTGGGGGAGGAGGTCCTGAAGGAATGCCTGGCCACTGTGGCTTAGGTGTTTTGAAGTTCTTGTGTGCTGGAGATGTGGCTGGGGTTTCTCTCACAGCAGAGGCAAGTAATTGCAACTCTTCTCTATTATTGTACACCTTGAAGGCAAGGTTAATTAAGTCCTGTTGTGGGGTTTGAGGGCCGGAATTTAATTTTTGGAGCTTTTTCTAATGTCGGGAACAGATTGGGTAATAAAATGCATATTGAGAATAAGATGGCCTTCTGGCCCCTCTGGGTCTAGGGCAGTAAAGCATCTAAAGGTTGCTGCTAAACGAGCCATGAACTGGGCTGGGTTTTTATATTTGATGAAAAAGCCTAAGTGCTAACTGATTTGGGAAAGGTCTGATAGAGAAAAAAGGAGCATTAACCTTGACTATGCCTTTAGCTCCAGCCACCTCTTTAAGAGGAAATTGTTGGGCAGGTAGGGGAGGGCTAGTCGCGGAACGAAACTGTAAGCTGGACCAGGGATGAGGAGGAGAGGTGATAGAAGGATTATAGGGTTGGGGAGCGGAGGCTAAGGAAGAATTGGGACCTGGCTTGGCCTGGCAAGGAGCAGCCTGGGGAGGAGGGGAGAGGTCAGATGGGTCCACAGAAAAGGAGGATTTAAAGAACTCAGAGTTTGGGGTGGAGACTGAAGGAACAGACAAGAGAGAAAGAAGAAAGATTTGGGATGAGTCACATTGGAAGCAGAGATTAGGAAGGGACCGACGTGTAAAAGAATGCCTGGACATCAGGCATCTCAGACCATTTGCCCATTTTACTACAAGAATTATCTAGATCTTGTAGGATGGATAAATTGAAAGTGCCGTTTTCTGGCTACTTGGAACTATTGTCAAGCGGTATTGCAGAAGAAAATAAGGCGTTTAGGTTTTAGGTTAGGTGTGAGTTGAAGAGGTTTTAAGTTCTTGAGAACACAGGCTAAGGGAGAAGAAGGAGGAATGGAGGGTAGAAGGTTGCCCATAGTGAAGGAGGCAAGCCTAGAGAAAAGAGAGGGTAGAGACATGGAGAGACGGGGATACTTACCCCCCAGGGGAGGTTATGCTTGCCACCAAGGTGAAGGATCAAGGCAGGTGTCCCCGTGGTGATAACACACCTCTGAAATGTGGGTGAATAATCAGGCAGGCGTCCCCACAGTGATTAAACACCAAGGGAAGACTGTCTTCCCGGGTCTGTGACTGGTGCTGGAGTTTTGGGTTCACGGATAAAACACGTCTCCTCTGTCCCTACCAGAAAGGGAAAGGAACTGAAATTAAGGGAAGGGAGAGATTGAAGGGTGGCACCAAAATTGAAAGGAGAAAGAAGTTGAGGGATAGTGAGAGAGGTTGGAGAAGAGAGTAAAAAGAGGCCGCTTACCCGATTTAAAATTGGTGAGATGTTCCTTGGGCTGGTTGGTCTGAGGACCCGAGGTCGTAGGTGGATCTTTCTTGCGGAGCAAAGAGCAGGAGGACAGGGGATTGATCTCCCAAGGGAGATCCCCCGATCCGAGTCATAGCACCAAATGTCATGTTCATCTGTGTGAAGAGACCACCAAACAGGCTTTGTGTGGGCAATAAAGCTTTTTAATCACCTGGGTGCAAGCAAGCTGAGTCCGAAAAGAGAGTCAGCAAAGGGAGTTAGGGGTGGGGCAGTTTTATAGGATTTGGGTAGGTAGTGAAACATTACAGTCAAACGGGGTTGTTCTCTTGAGGGCAGGGGCGAGGGTCACAAGGTGCTCAGTGGGGGAGCTTCTGAGCCAGGAGAAGAAGTTTCACGAGGTAATGTCATCAGTTAAGGCAAGAACCACTCATTTTCACTTCTTTTGTGATTCTTCAGTTACTTCAGGCCATCTGGATGTGTATGTGCAGGCTTGGGCTCAGAGGCCTGACAATTACCTCCCAAAGGCCCCACTTCCTTCTTTTTCATTTTCTTTCTTTTTTTTTTTTTTTTTTTTGAGACAGGGGTCTTGCTCTGTCTCCCAGGCTGGAGTACAGCAGCACGATTGCAGCTCACTGTAGTCTGCACTTCCCAGAGTCAAGCCATCCTTACCTTAGCTTTCTGAGTAGCTGAGGCAACAGACAAACAACACTACCCAGCTACTTTTTTGTTTTTTAGAGACAGAGTCTCACTACGTTGCCCAGAGGCTGGTCTTGAACTCCTGGCCTGAAGCAATACTCCTGCTGCAGCCTCCCGAATTCCTGGGATTACAAGTGGGAACCATTATAGGCAGATGATTTTTTTAAGAACATATTTCACGTTTGTTGTAAATAATATAGAAAATAAGAAGCAAAATGAAAACATTTAATATCCTACCACCTAGAGATAGCTGTTGTTACAGATTGCATATTTTTCTAGTCTTTTTTTCTTTGCAAGCTTGGGGTCTGGTACTTGTGCTGTCTTAACTAAATCTAGGTTATTTTGTTCATCTTATGATGAAGTTTGGGTGAGAATTTAGTCCCTCACAGGTAACATTGAACCTTCAAATAGTCCAAATTTTTTTTGTATTTTTTATTGTTGTTGTTGTTTTTGAGATGGAGTCTCACTCTCTTGCCCAGGCAGTGCAATGGTGCGATCTCGGCTCACTGCAACATCTGCCTCCCAGGTTCAAGTGATTCTGCCTGTAGCTGGGACTACAGACATGCACCACCATGGCCGGCTAATTTTTGTGCTTTGGGCAGAGACAGGGTTTCTCCATGTTGGCCAGGCTGGTCTCGAACTCCTGACCTCAGTTGATCCACCTGCCTCGGCCTCCCAAAGTGCTGGGGACCCAAGGTCATAGGTGGATCTTTCTTACGGAGCAAAGAGCAGGAGGACATGCATGAGGCATGAGCCTCTGCATCTAGCCCCAAATGTTTTTTTTTTTTTTCCTCATTGTATCTCCGTTTGATCTCAGAAATCTTTGAAGTGGTAGAAGTATTTTCTGTATCTTTGTATTTGTCTCAAAATATCAATGTGCATGGTTTTAAAAAATCGCCTTTTAAAATTTGTTTTATTTTATTTTATTTTGTTTTATTTATTTATTTATTTTTGAGACAGAGTCTCACTCTGTTGCCCAGGCTGGAGTGCAGTGGCGTGATCTCGGCTCACTCCAACCTCTGCCTCCCGGGTTCAAGTGATTCTGCTGCCTCAGCCTCCCAAGTAGCTGGGATTACAGGGTCCCGCTACCACACCTGGCTAATTTTTGTATTTTTTGTAGAGATGGGGTTTTGCCATGTTGGCCAGGCTGGTCTCGAACTCCTGACCTCAGGTGATCCTCCCACCTCAGCCTCCCAAAGTGCTGGGATTACAGGCGTGAGCCACCGTGCCCAACCCACCTTTTTAATATTTAAATGGATACCTATAAATGCATTCTGTCTCCTAGAAACTCTTGCCACATCAGTCAACCTGGAAATAAATTGAAGTATCCATTTTTGTTTAAGAATGTACTTTTAAAAAAGATAATTCCTGATTTTTCATTTAAAATTTTCTATCATTCTATTAATAACAGTTATGCTTCATTAGATTTCTTCACATATATTGACCACTAATATATATGTTATGTATATATTATATGTTAGTTATATATGTATTATATATAAAGTCATATATATGTGTGTGTGTATATATATATATTATATATATAAAACATTTTGGTACTTAAGATGTGACAGAATAGGACTTTAGCCATGTGGTGATTGTTTTGAGAGAACGTGCTACTCAGCAGCTCTCCACAAGAATGGAATAATGGAAAACAGAAAAAGCTCAGAGCTCAATTACATGGGGGAGAAAAGAATTTTTTATCTGATGGTTATTATGCAAATAATAGGGCCTTGCAAGACTTTAATAAGGTACTGCTCATAGGATTTTAAAAATCATTTGGTCAGTTGATATGGAGACCGAATATTGATATATTCGAATATCTTGCTAAAGAGCTACATTATTGGAAAAGTTCATGTGATTCAAATCCTTTCCCCCACTTTTATCTCCATAGCTTGTTTTAAAAATAGACTTTAATTTTCAGAGCAATTTTAGGTTCACAGCAAAATTTAGCAGAAAGTAAAGAGAGTTTCATATACTCACATCCCTACTCACGCATAACCTCCCTCACTATCAGCATCCACACCAAAATGGTATATTTATTACAGTCAATCTACATTGACACATCCTTATCACCCAAAGTCCATGCTCTACCTTAGGGTTCACTTGGTGTTGTCCATTCTAAGGATTTTGACAAACGTTGACAAATGTTGCTTCCACCATTGTAGTATCATTCATACAGAATAGTTTCACTGCCCTAAAAATCCTCTGAGCTCTGCCTGTTCATCCCTCCCTATCAATTAACCACAGATCTTTTTATACTGTCTTCAGACTTTTTGCCTTTCCCAGACTGCTTGGAATTCATATGCTTGGAATCATACAGTATACAGCCTTTTCAGATTGACTTCTTTTTTTTTTTTTTTTTTTTTTTTTTGAGACAGTTTTTGCTCGTATTGCCCATACTGGAGTGCAAAGACGTGATCTCGGCTCACTGCAACCCTCTGATTCCTGGGTTCAAGCAATTCTCCTGCCTCAGCCTCACAAGTAGCTGGGATTACAGGCGCCCACCACACCTGGCTAATTTTTGTATTTTTTAGTAGAGACAGGGTTTCACCGTGTTGGTCAGGCTGGTCTCTAACTCCTGACCTCAGGTGATCCGCCTGCCTCAGCCTCCCAAAGTGCTGGGATTACAGGCATGAGCCACCGCGCCTGGCCAACTTCTTTAACTTAGTAGTATCCAGTTAAGTTTCCTCCCTGACTTTTTTTTAGCCTGAATAATATTCAATTGTCTGAATATACCACAGTTTATCCATTTACTTACTGAAGGACATCGTGGTTGCTTCCAAGTTTTAGCAGTTATAAATAAAGCCTCTATAAACACCTGTGCGCTAGTTGTTGTGTGGACATAGTTTTCAGTTTGTTTTGTAAATTACCAAGGACTACTATTGCTGTATAGTATGGTAAGAGTATGTTTAGTTTTGTAAGAAATTGCCATACTGTCTTCCAAAGTGGCTGCACCTGTTTGCATTCTCCCTTCCCACTAGCAGTGAATGAGAGTTGCTGTTGCCACACATCCTTATCAGCAGGTGTTGTCAATGTTTTGGATTTTGGCCATTCTAATAGATTTGCAGTGGCATCTCACTTATTTTAATTTGCAATTGTCTGACAACACATGATGTTGAACTGCATTTCATATGCTTATTTGCCATCTGTATGTCTTCTTGGTGAGGTGTCTGTTAAGGTTTTTTGCCCATTTTTGATTGGGTTGCTTGTTTTCTCATTGTTAAGCTTTAGGAGTTCTTTGTATATTTTGGATAATAGTTTGTTATCAGATGTGTCTTTTGCAAATGTTTTCTCCAGGTGTGTGGCTTTTCTTCTCATTCTCTTGACTTTGTCTTTCACAGAGCAGAATTTTTCAGTTTTACTGAAGTCCAGCTTACCAGTTAAGCTGGATAGTGCCTTTGTTGTTATAACTAAATAGTCATTTCTATCCCCAAGGTCATCTAGATTTTCTCTTTTGTTATCTTCTAGGAGTTTTATAGCATTTTATATTTAGGTCTGTGACCCATTTTGAGTTAATTTTTGTGAAAAATGTAAGGTCTGTGTCCAGGTTAATTTTTTCGCATGTGGATGTACGATTGTTTTAGTGTCATTTGTTGAACAAGCTGTCTTTGCTCCACTGGATTGCCTTTGTTCCTTTGCCAAAGATTAGTTGACTTTATTTGTATGAATCTATTTCTGGGCTCTCTATTCTGTTTCATGGATCTATTCATTCTTTCACCAACACCGCGCTGTCTTGACTACTGTAGCTTTAGAGTAAGTCTTGAAATAAAGTAGTATCACTTTTCCACCTTTGTTCTCCTTCCTTATTGAGTTGGCTACTCTCTGGGTCTTTTGTCTCTCTTTATAAACTTTAGAATCCATTTGTCAGTATCCACAAACTAACTTGCTGGGATTTTGATTGGAATTTCATTGAATCTATAGATCAAGTTGGGAAGAATGACATCTTGACAATATTGAGTCTTGCTATCCATGAACATGGAGTATCTCTCCATTTATTTAGTCTTCCTGTTTCCTTCATCTGAGTTTGTAGTTTTCCTTATCTAGATCTTATACATATTTTATCAGATTAATAACTAAGTATTTCATATTTTGGGGTGATAATATAAATCGCAATGTGTTTTACATTTAAAATTCTACTTGTTCATTTGTGATATCTGCTTAACTTTTAAGCAATTAATGGATGCCTGGAAGTTGACGTACATATATATTCAGAAATGTTTTGCCACCTGAGACCTATGAGGAGGTAAGCATCATGGTCCAATCTGTAATTAGTATTGTGGCGGGGGGAGGTCTGTTATGCATTTGGTTTATTTCAGTTTGTTATTATTTTTCCAATTCTGAAGTTATATTATGGTGGAAAGCTGGAACAAAAAGAAACAAAATTTATATGAGAAGACAGGTCCTCCAAGAGTACATTCAGAGTAGAAGGTGAAAAGAATACTGTCCTTCAGAAGAGTTAGGTGTGAAAAGCTTAAAAGGAAAAACAGATCAAGTTTCCTCTTAACACAATTCACTTTATGGTATTATGTTTCAAGCATCTAGGGCACACAGTTTCTTTTCTTTAGAGTTTAAAAGAGGGAGAGACTAATGAGAATACAAAAGGGAAGGTTCTGGGGGAATAGATACAATGCCTCCTGGCGCATGGCAGGTGTGCAGTAATTGTTCAATTTGGATAGGTAAAAATGCAGGTCAGGGAGGATGCATTAGGGCTTAGAAAGTATGTAGGACAGAAAGGGGAGAATGAGGAAGATTCTTGGGAGCTGGAACTGAGGGTTTGTATAAGGAGTGATTGGAGATCAAGTTGGAAAGATAGATGGGGAAACCATGAAAGAGGGTTTCAAATACCAGACTAAGGAGTGGATGTATTCTGCAGGAATTAGGGCACCACCAAAGCTGTTTGAGTAAGGAATACAGTGATGGTGGAATTTTAAGAAAGTTAATCTGTTGGTGATACCCAATATGGTTGGAGAAAAGGACAGCAGAGTAGACTAATTATGTACAGTCCAGTTTTGTAGTGATGATAATTGATAGCAGAGAAAGTGGAAAGAAGGAGTGATTTCATTGAACATTGTAAAGTGAGAAGACTTTACTAACTGATAGTGAATGGGGGTAGTGAACTAATTTGGGTTTTGTGCTTTGCAACATTGAGAAAGGTGGTACCACAATAACAAAAATAAGGAAGATAATCCTGGATTGAGTTGCTAACTGCTCCCTGGCCTTCTGTAACCAGGCTGAATTTAGAAAGATAATAATGACTCATACTCCTTTTTTAGATATGTAAAATTTGAGCAGCTGGCAGGAGAGCTAAGTGTATGTCAGACGTTGGGAAATGAGAACGGAAGCTCAGAGGGATAAGTGGAGTTGCCACTGTGGTTTACTTAGACTAGCTCATATTTAATCCTGGCCGATTCTTTCCTTTACTTTAAACTCCTGTTCTAATCTTTGATGTACAAATCCATATATTGACTTTATAAAAGGTTCAAATATATAGGAGAAACAAAAGATAATCTGCAAATAGGTTGGTGGTCTCCAGATTGTTTAAAAATCACCAGAAATGATTCCACAATCTCTACCATTTTAAAAACATAAAACTTTTCTAAAGACTTGGCACACCTAATGTATGAGAACAAAAGCATGTGCAATGTTTAGAGACTTCATTATAAAAAGCTTAGGTTGGGCCAGGCACAGTGGCTCACGCCTGTAATCCCAGCACTTTGGGAGGCCGAGGCGGGCAGATCCTTTGAGGTCAGGAGTTCAAGACCAGCTGGGCCAACATGGCGAAACACCGTCTCTACTAAAAATGCAAAAATTAACTGGGCACGGTGGCGTGCACCTGTAATCCCAGCTACTTGCAAGGCTGAGGCAGGAGAATTGCTTGAACCCAGGGTACAGAGGTTGAGCCAAGATCATGCCACTGCACTCCAGCCTGGGCAACAGAGTGAGACTCTGTCTCAAAAAAAAAAGCTTAGGATGGAAAAGGTAAATTATAACATTTAAAAATAGGTGTCGTGGAAGTGCTTTCAAAAAACCGCAAATAATTTCATTTGGATTTAAACACCGTACTTTTAAAAAACACTCCCAGGTGGGTTACAAAACTTAAGAATGAGAATATCACGGCCGGGTATGGTGGCTCATGCCTGCAATCCCAGTACTTTGGGAGGCTGAGGCGGGTGGATTACCTGAGGTCAGGAGTTTGAGACCAGCCTGACCAACATGGTGAGACCCTGTCTCTACTAAAAATACAAAAAAAAAAAAAAAAAAAAACAGTCAGCGGTAGTGGCACACGCCTGTAGTCCCAGCTACTCGGGAGGCTGAGGCAGGAGAGTCACTTGAACCTGAGAGGCAGAAGATTGCATGCAGTGAGCCAAGATCATGCCACTGCACTCCAGCCTGGGCAACAGAGCAAGACTCCGTCTCAAAAAAAAAGAATGAGAATATCAAGTTATCCAACTAGTATAATTTTAGCATGCTAATAATGAGGGAATGAACTAAAAGACATCTGTATCTCTTTTTAAGTATAATAATTATCAAAATGTTTGCTACTATAAAGAAAAAATTGAGCCAGGCATGGTGGCTCATGACTGTAATCCCATTGCTTTGAGAGGGTAAGGCAGGAGTATTACTTGAGGCCAGCAGTTTGAGATCAGCAAAAGAATTAGTTGGGTGTGGTGGCACGTGCCTGTAGTTCCAGCTACTTGGGAGGGTAAGGTGGGAGGATCACTTGACCCCCGGAGATCACACCGCTGCACTCCAGCCTGGGCAACAAAGCAAGACTCTGTCTGAAAGAAAAAAAGAGAGAAAGAGATAGATATAGACAGATATATATAGAAAGAGAGAGAATTACACTATTGGATATTAAGATTTTTTGATCTGAATAAGAAACTTATAAAGAAAATTGTTATCATTTGCAGTGAAGTCAGCTGAATTTCAAAGTGGAGTATTGAGGGGAAATTATTATATTATTTAATATTTCTCATTTTGCACCAGAAAAATTTATAACCACTGTTTTAGAAACCATGTGGTACTCACTGCTTGTAAAACTAATAGATTTCAGAAAACCACAAAGTATCTATCTTGTTTCTGCTGTGCATAGTATGTTTAGTTTTATTGTCACTTTATACATTGAGGATTTGTGTGTGTGTGAGTGCCTCAATGAATAACCAGTCCACATCTTTTTAAAAGGTTATGTCTAGAGAAGATATTTCCACACTGGTTTCCCTTTTCAAGAGCTTTATCGGGAGCTGAAGCAGTCAATGCCTTGAGGCCTTTCTATTTTGCAGTACATCCAGATTTCTTTGGACAGCACCCCGTAGAAAGGGTAAACATTTATTTATTTTTAAACCATTAGTGTACATTTCTGCTTATTTACCTTTGATACAATATAATACATAGAGTTCTATAAATGTGGATTATTCTGTTGTGATATAATCAATGCTTTGAACTAATTTGAAATGTAGATACTGAAAATTGAAAATAGAGCTTTTTTTATGAAAGCTGTCATTGTTTTGTGCAGGCAATAAAGCTGTCATTTAAACTCTTTAGAGTACTAGTAATCATGTTTTTGGTACCAATTTTTGAAGTACAGTTGAGGGTTTGAAAGAAAACTTGAGACCTCTATTATCATGATCAATCTCTCTCTCTTTTTTTTTTTTTAAGGATGATACATGGAAGAGTTTTCAATGCCCTAGTGATTTTTCCTTATGATGCATGCTGCTGGACCACCCCCCTACAACATCAGTTAATGTGTGCTCCAGGAATACAAACTGATATGAAAAATGACTTATGGTAGATGTAGTTAAGACAGTCAATATATTTTAACATTAGAAAATACAGTCAGTCCTTCATATCCATGGGTTTTACATCCATGGATTCAACCAACCTCAGACTGAAAATATTAGGGGAAAAAAATACATCTGTACTACACATGAACAAACTTCTCTTTCTTGTCATTATTCCCTGAACAATACAGGATAACAACTACTTACATAGCACTTACATTATATTAGATATTATAAGTAATCTAGAAATGACTTAAAGTATATGGGAGGATACACATAGGTTATTTGCAAATACTACACTATTTTATATGAGAGACTTGAGCATCCGCAGATTTCGGTATCCACAGGAGGTCCTGGAACCAATCCCCTGTGGATACCAAGGGAGTGCTATGTATTACAAAGCCACATGCTTTAGAATTACTTCAGTGATTCCTTCTATTTTCATTAACACTGATATCTAGTTTAATATGAAAAGGAACTTGAAATCTTGAAAATTAGAACATTGTTATTTTTTTCTACTTGCAATGGAAAATCTATTTTGCTTTTTTGCTTCTAGGAAAATATTCTGATTATGATATGTGATACATATGTTGGCTACTCAAAGTCAGAACTTTTCAAAGTAATCAGTATATTGAATCAACAGAAAAATATTCATTACCTCGGGGATGCATTAATAAAGTTTTTAAATTCAAAATGTATAGAAAAATCAAGCTTAGTAATACTTTAATATTATTCTACCAATGTATTTTTTTTAATTAAGACTTCTGTATGCAGCAGGGCATGGTGGCACACCTGTAGTCCCAGCTACTAGGGAGGCTGAGGCAGGAGGATTACTTGAGCCCAGGAATTCAAGCCTGGGCAACATAGTGAGTCCTCATCTCCTAAATTTAAAAAACAAACAACAAAAACTTCTACGTGTGGTAAAGGGTTAACTCAGCAAGCTTGGGTTGCTTAAACCTTGCACATTCCAAAGAAAGGTCTGACCCCAGTGCTGACCTTTGACTGGCTACTGGGAAATGAGCTCTGAGCCCCTGGATAGGAATGTTTCTGTTTGCCTGAGGCCTTTGACCATGCCAGATAGTTTATGCTAACAATGTGATTTATAGTGAATACCTGTTTTCCTGTGTCTAAGACCCTGGGCTGCACTGTATTAATTTGACCTTGGGTATTTGGGGAACTGAGACTGAGTAGCTGAAGTGAGTCACATAAGCACTAAATGCTTACCTGACTGACCCCCAGTAAAACTGTGGACATCCAGACTTGGATGAGCTTCCTTGGTTGGCAACACTTTTACGTATTGTCACACACCATTGCTGGGGGGATTAAGCACGGTCTGTAAAACTCCACTGTGAAATGACAACTGGAAACTTGCACGTGGTCTCTCCTGATTCTGCTCTATTCACCTTTTCCCTTTGCTGATTTTAATCTCCATTCTTTTGTTGTAATAAACCATAATGGTGAATAAAACAGCTTGTCTGAGTTCTGTGAATCCTTC
Source organism: Pan troglodytes (assembly GCF_028858775.2). Taxonomy (NCBI): domain Eukaryota; kingdom Metazoa; phylum Chordata; class Mammalia; order Primates; family Hominidae; genus Pan; species Pan troglodytes. The sequence continues at coordinate 48,357,675 of NC_086015.1, forward strand.
TAGTAAATCGTTGAACCTGAGAGTGGTCTTGGGGACCCCTGACACAATGTGCCTAGAGTTTAATGGTTCTGATAAGTTTACATTTTCATGTTATCTTTAAACTTGTATTTATTGACTCCTCCTTTGTGTCAAGCCCTTGCCCTAGCTGCTGCCTCTGTTTAGAGCATCCTTTTCCCAGATATCCCAGATATGGCTTGTCCTTTACTTTCTCACCTTTCAGTGAGGCTCTCCCAGACTACACTATTACTTGTGTTTGTTTTGTTTTGTTTTGTTTTTAAAACTACCCTATTTTAAATTGCCATCTCTGCTTTCCTTCCTAGCATTCCGTCCCCTCTTTACCCTGCAGTACTTGTTTTTTTTTCCTTTCCATGTACCCTATTTCCTTATTTGTGAGGTTTGTTGTTTATTTTTCTCCCCTCACTAAAATGCAAGCTCCATGAAGACTGTTCACTCTTCTTGTCACTCTTCTTGCCACCACATGTTCAGTTCAGTCTTCTTCCTACTATTAGAGAACACCCTTGCCCCTTTTCTTAGGAAGACTGGCTTAAAGTCCCATCTATTCATAGCATCGAACTCAAAGTCCAGGGTTTCACAGTGATGCACAGGATTTTTGGGTTTTTTAAAAAATCCTCTTTAATTTAATTTAAAAATTTGCAAAACATTGTGGGTTTAAAAAAAAAATCAAAACTACATACAAAGTTTAATGAGAAGTCTCATTCCTATATTCCTGTTTCGTTTACCCAATTCCTATTCACTTCCTATATATAATCTTTTTTTTTTTTAATTTTTTTGGAGACAGAGTCTTGCTCTGTCACCCAGGCGGGGAGTGTGGTGGCACCATCAAGGGGCTCACTGCAGCCTCGAACTCCTGGGCTTAAGTGATCCTCCTACCTCAGCCTCCTGAGTAGCTGGGACCACAAGCATGTACCACCGTGCCCAACTAATTTTTGTATTTTTTGTAGAGTCGAGGTTTCACCATGTTGCCTGGGCTGTTCTCGAACTCCTGAGTTCAGGCAATCTGCCTACCTCAGCCTCCCAAAAAGTGCTGGGATTATAGACATGAGCCACCATGTCCAGCCTTCTTGTGTTGCTTTTCAGCAAAAACAGAAATATTTATCAAAAAATAATGATGAAGATTTAGTCTTACACTGGCAATAATTATCCCACACTTGCCTACAGGACTCATATGGCTAAGAACATCATATTAGAATAAATTAAACAAACAGTCATTTATTACTTTGGGATATTTAGTCATTGGCATTTTCTACATTTAGGTTATAAAGGAATTCAACCATGTTTTCTTCTATTACTTATATGGTTACATCTTTTTACATCTTACCCATATGGAGTTCATTCTGTTACATGTTGTGAGATGTAGATCCAATTTTATCTTTTACCAAAGAGCTATGAAATCCCAACATTTTTAAATACTAAATTATTTAATACTCTCAATGTGTTTAAAAGGTTAGATAGATATCATTTCTGATATTTCCTTGTTCTATTTTGTATGTAAATGCCCTTAATGTTTTTTTCCAGGAAATCAATGAAAATTCTCTTAAAAGGTTAAGTGTCTACCTAGAAAACCTCCAGAAACCAGGCTTCAAGTCTTTGAAACCTACTCAGCTTACATTTTATGTAAGAGAAACAGAGCAGAGTTCCTCCGATGGCCAGGAACCTTTTAGTACTTCCGGTACGTTTTTTATTTCTGGTGTGTCCCTTGCAAGCTTAATGTTAAATGTGTTCATTAATTTTGACATTGCCAGAATACCTTTGGATCAAAACTTTGGTGATAGAAAAATAATAGCATTTAATTGATTGTTTTCCTAGAATTAGATTCTATTCCTACCTGCATATGTTCGAACAAGTGATTTTTTGCGTGTTTAAACGTTTTTGTTTCTAAAACTAAAGTGTTCCTATTTGTTCCCTTACCAGTTCAGTGTTATTTTAAGTGTTAAACATGTCCAAACAATATGTATTTCTAAAAACTACAGCTTGCATTCTCTTATTTAGTCCTCTGAATACTCTGAGGCTGGTAGTACTTACCCAATTGTAACTTAGTGATGTTCAGTGCCTTTCCCAAGACCAGAGAGAAAGAATATGAGTCTTGAACCCAGGTCTTTTAACTCCAACCTTATGCTGCTTCTAAAATCCAATTGATCTTAGCAGACAGCCACCTTTTCACTACCTTTTGTCACTGCTTATCCATATTTAAAATTAAGGACAAATATTTAGGGTAAAGATCACTAAAGGCCTATCATTTCTCTAATTATACATGCTTTTAATGATCCTTGAAGAAATAACTATATTTTTAGAATGAACTTAAGACAATTTAAGGATTCACTGAGTGCTTTCTGTGAGTTAAGGCTAAAACAGGATACACTGTAATTTTTTTTTTAAACAAACTGTTATAAAACTCAGAATTTGATAGGTCTTTGAGATCTAAAATCTGTTTCTAGCTCTGCCAGTGACCTAGCTGTGTGACCTTTAACTTTTGGGTGTTCATTTATTAAAATGAAAGAGTTGGAGAACTGTGTAGAGGCCACTCACATGGAAGATCCCTAATTTACACCTCACCCTCCCACGGCTCTCAGGACTTCAAATGGAAGGAGGAAGAGCTTGATCTGAAGAATGCTGAAGTATGTTGAAGACAACTCCTCACCCAGTCTCTCCAGGGACTAGTATTTGATAGTATATGATCTCTTACCTTTTATTTTCTCATAATTGAATATGGGAGATCAGGAGTCACAAATTCCTTTTCTTGGCAGTTTCTCCATCTACCTCTGACTTAGAGTTTTATTAAAAATAGCCCTATTCTTCAATATTTAAAGATAGAAAGTCAATTCATAGCCCTTTTGTGAAGGAACAGGTATACTGAAGAATGCTGTAAATAATGAATAATAAGCATGTTGATCACTCTAAGTGACACAATTCTGTTTGAAAGTTTAAATACATGAATGTGCTGTTCCTAGGCATGAGAGTCTCATAAGCAACTGAGATAGATTGTTACTAGTGTAAAACCAAATATTCATAAATATTTTTAATAGATATATGCTCCTGTTAGTCAGGGTCAAGATTAGGCTAGGAAGTAAATAACATCTTACATATATGTAGTGGTCTACTTAGGTTTCATTATTTCTCCAGGAAGACAGATGGAATTTTTAGAGGCAGATTATATCCTTTATAGTTGTTAAAATAAAAATATTATCATCAATCTGTTTTTATTTGTATGTGGTTGAAAGAGTCGAGCTCGTTCCTACAGCTACCACTAGTGCTTCTGCTACCACTCTCAGCTGGATTTGTCTTCAATATTGAATATACATGGAGTTAAAGAGTAAACTGAATTTAAAAGCTTAGTGGAAAACTTAGGAAGTTTCACACAGCAAATTAGGGACAGAGCTGGTACTAGAACTAATGTCTCCTTATTCCTAGTCCAGTGTTTTGATTTGTATACCACATTATCTATTAATTCTTCTTTTAAAATATTGTAATTAATCATTTTTCCTTTTGCCTTTATAACAAAGATTGGCCCTCTGACAAAGATTTAAAACATTTTTACTTCTGTAACATTTTTACCTGATTATAAAATTAAAATCAAGTAGATTTTTAAAAAATTTTTATTTCTAGAACACTAGAAATCATTAATCAGCTTTGAATAATTAAGATGGTGATAAGGTAAAATGTTTATTAGTGATTTTCATTACTGAAATGTTATGAGCCTTTAGCATTATTAATACATTGAAATCCTTAAAGGCTGAAATTATTTCTTCAGCTCCGTATCTTTTTGGTGGTTCATGAGGAAGTAAATGTTGTTATTAGAATAAATTTTAAAATAAGTTAAAGATTTGCTAAGAGCTTTCTGTGAATCAATGCTAAGACAAATAGCTGTAGCCAGCTCTGGCTGAGTAAAAACAGAATCCTTTACTTTCAGTTAATGGTTAACTTTGAATGATTTCTTAAACAAAAATAGCTTATAGCTGGGCATGGTGACACAAGCCTGTACTCCCAGCCACTCAGAAGACTGAGGTGGGAGAATCACTTGAGCCCAGGAGTTTGAGGCTAGCCTGGACAACTGGACAACACAGCAAGACTGTCTTTTTTTTTTTTTTTTTTCAGACGGAGTCTCACTCTGTCGCCAGGCTGGAGTGCAGTGGTGCAATCTTGGCTCACTGCAACCTCTGCCTCCCAGGTTCAAGCGATTCTTCTGCCTCAGCCTCCTGAGTAGCTGGGACTACAGGCAAGCGCCACAATGCCCAGCTAATTTTTGTATTTTTAGTAGAGACGGGGTTTCACCATGTTGGCCATGATGGTCTTGATCTCTTAACCCCGTGATCCGCCCACCTCAGCCTCCCAAAGTGCTGGTGTTACAGGCATGAGCCACCGCACCTGGCCGAGACTGTCATTTAAAAAAAAAAAAAAAAATGTAAAAGGTTACAGAAAAAATTAAACTAGAAATGGGAGAAAAGATATAGCATATATGACAAAAAGATGATGCTAATACATAAAGAGTTTTTACAAATTAAAAATAAACCAGAGTAGTTCCATTCCAAAAATGGAGAAAGACAATAAATAGACAGTTCAAGAAATAACACATATAAATGTCAGTTAAGTATATAAAAATCTTTAGGCCATGTGTGGTGGCTCACGCCTGTAATCCCAACACTCTTGAGAGGCCAAGGCAGGCAAATTGCTTGAGTCCAGGAGTTCCAGACCAGCCTGGGCAACATAGCAAAACCCCGTCTCTACTAAAAATACAAAAAATTAACCAGGCGTGGTGGCATGTGCCTGTAGTCCCAGCTACTCGAGAGCCTAAGGTAGGAGAATCACCTGAGCCCAGGGGGCAGAGGTTGCAGTGAGGCAAGATGGCAGGCACCACTGCACTCCAGCATGGGTGACAGAGTGAGACCCTGTCTCAAAAAAAAAAAAAAAAAAAAAAAAAAAAAAAAAAATCTTTAGCCTCAGTATTCGAACGCAAACTGAAATAATTAGGTAGTATTTTTTGCCCATTAATTTTTTTCTTTTTTTGCTGGTAATACCCATAAATGGTAAAAATACATTTTCCCACATTATTGATGGGTATATAAATTAGTGCAAACTACAAACTCTGCAGCTTGGAATTCTCTCCCCAAAGCCACAAAATTCTTCTTGGAATGTATCCTGAGGAACCAGTAAAGGATATTTGCAGTGTGGTACAAGCAGTCCTCACTATATAGCAGCTCTTATGTTGGATTAAATAATGAGCTGATAAATTGAGATAGAAACAGATTTACTCCTTGACTTTGCACTTCTGAGGATGAGCTATTTTTTCTTAACCTCCAGTGCAGCAATTTGGGTTTTCCTTTCCTCCTTTACTGACTAGAATAATTCCCTTGCCAGTAGTTCTAAGTTTACCCAAATTATTGAACTAAAAAAAAGTATTTCTTAGTTGGCATGTTCTGGATCTCATAAGTTGGTGTGGCAAGTAGAATGTGTATCTCTGACAATGATTTAAATTGTGGTGTCTGTCATCAGTTGCAAATGCTTTTTTTTTTTTTTTTTTTGAGGCAGAGTCTTGCTCTGCTGCCAGGCTTAAGTGCAGTGGCACAATCTCGGCTCACTGCAATCTCTGCCTCCTGGGTTCAAGTGATTCTCCTGCCTCAGCCTCCCGAGTAGCTGGGATTACAGGAGTGCACCACCACACCCGCTAATTTTTGTATTTTTAGTAGAGACGGAGTTTCACCTTGTTGGCCAGGCTGGTCTCGAACTCCTGGCCTCAAGTGATCCACCTGCCTCAGCCTTCCAAAGTGGTGGGATTACAGGCATGAACCACTGCCCCGGCCTCATACGTGATACACACATACAAGCACATAGACGGAAAAGGTCAAAGAACAGTGCTGCCCAAGAGAACTTTCTGTGATGAGGGAAATGTTCCATATCTGCATCATCTAATATGGTGGGCCCTAGCCCCGCATGCTTATTGAGCACTTGAAATGTGGCCAATGTGGCCAAAGAACTTAATTTTAAATTTTTATTTCATTTCAATCAATTTAATTTTTAATTGCCACATGTGCTAGTAGCTACCATCTTGGGTAGAGCAGGTCTGGAAGAATATGTACCTGTTAATAGTGATTACCTCAAGTAAAGATGGTAAAGTTGTATGCCTGCTAACAGGAGAATTTTGCTTTTAATTTTCAAAACTAATTAAGAATAGTTTTTTAAAAAAGCGAAGAGTCAGCATGTTGTAGTGGAGAAAATATTTGGCTTGGTGTCAACTCAGATTTAAGCCCTGGCTTCATTCTTAATCTATGTTCCTTCACATTTGACAAGAGAAATGATAATGGCATAGTTGGTGGTAGTGTTGATTGAAAAGATATGTAAATTAAGCTGGAACCATGCCTAACACCCAGAAAAGAAAAAAAGCAAACCAGTGGATTTTTTATTGATGACTTAACAATTTAGATTACTTACCTTAGCCCAATGATTACCCAACATCAAAATCAATAACTTTTTTTTTTTTTTTTTGAGACAGAGTCTTGCTCTGTCACCCAGGCTAGAGTGCAGTGGTACAATCTCGGCTCACTGCAACCTCCGCCTCCCAGGTTCAAGCAATTCTCCTGCCTCAGCCTCCCGAGTACTTGGGATTACAGGCGCCCACCACTGCGCCTGGCTAATTTTTTTTTTTTTTTTTTTTTTGGGACAGAGTCTCGCTCTGTCACCCAGGTTGGAGTGCAGTGGCACGATCTCGGCTCACTGCAAGCTCCGCCTCCCAGGTTCCCGCCATTCTCCTGCCTCAGCCTCCAGCTGGGACTACAGGCGCCCGCCACCACGCCCGGCTAATTTTTTTTTTTGTATTTTTAGTAGAGACGGGGTTTCACTGTTTTAGCCAGGATGGTCTCGATCTCCTGACCTTGTGATCCGCCCGCCTCGGCCTCCCAAAGTGCTGGGATTACAGGCATGAGCCACCGCGCCCGGCCTAATTTTTGTATTTTTAGTAGAGACGGGGTTTCACCGTCTTGGTCAGGCTGGTCTCAAACTCCTGAGTTCATAATCCACCCACCTTGGCCTCCCAAAGTGCTGGGATTACAAGAGTAACTTTTAAACAACTAGAGAATTTTAAATCACTCCTGAAAATATTGGGTTACTACCTAGTGGAGTGAGCAAGTATGAGGACCATCTCCTTCAATCATAGAGAAAATTCAAGATGGGGTTCTGTGACCACTGAGACTAGATTATATGGCCCCTCTTACCTGAACTGCTGTCACAGTGTACACTAGAAACTATCTTTGGTGGACACCTGCTTATAGGAGAGCTTTTCTCTCTCTTAAGAGACCAGATTTATCGACAGAATTGAGAATATTCTAAATCCCCTTGTTGGGCTGGGATGGGTTTGGTCACTGGAGCCAAACTAGAAAATGGAGCTGATGATTGAAGTAATTCACTGGAGCCAAACTAGAAAATGGAGCTGATGATTGAAGTAATTCATGAAGGTAAAAATAGTGTGGTGTAGTTTTAGAGAAGGGAAGTCATTTTCCATTTACAGGTGATTTGCTAATAGGACGAATTTAAATCAGTAATAGAGTGTTTTAAAAGATTTTGATTTTATATATGTTGAAATAAAGCAAATAATCATCTGTATTAATTGTTTGGGGGAATTATATTCTCTAGGATTTCGAGCAGTCAAATTTACTTTGCACACCAGAGATCTGCTAAGCACAGTGTTATATATTCTCAACTCCTGCAGTTTATCTGTTGAACATATCCAAAGCTTGAATACTAATGTGCATACCCAGCCTCTCAAAGAAGCTAAAAGGATGCCTGACAGGCCCATCAAATGGGACAAGTCTTATTACTCCTTTACTGGATTCAAGGACCCTGATGAAGACCTTGAACAAGTCTCGAGAGTGGAAACAACTCTCACGTATGTAAAAGTTTTTATCTAACTAAACTGTATTTGTAGTTTGTGTTTATGACACTGATTTATTGGGATGGCAAAAACATTTTTTTATAAATAAACAGTGTAGTTCACATTTAAAATTAAAACCTAATTTTCCAGGAAAAGTAATACTATCAGTCTAGTTAATCCAGTAATCATGAAAAATATATTTCATGTTTCTTACTTAAAGCTGCCAAAATACTTCCAACTGTATTTAAAGTTGTGGTCTTTTGATACCAAACACATGCAGGAGATTGTTTTGTTTAACTTTTAAAAATTCTATTCAAGTTACCCCCGGTACATGGAGAAAGGCTATACCTAAGACTATACAAATATTTTTTACTCTTCTTCATGTGTTAGGCATTTCTAACGGATAGTTCAGTAGTGATGTACTTTAGTGTAATAATCCATACATAAGAAAAATACATGGTGACAAAATTATTAAATATCATCTAGAATAGCTGCTTTAAAGAGTTACTTTTTAAATTATAAAAATCGTATATAAAATGTTTTCTATTATTTGGCATGCCTTATTTGTAAAGTCACCTTAATGTTTTTTAAGTCATTTTTGGATTTCATAAAGAACCATCACATTCTCTTCTTATGATTGTATCTAAAAAGTCCAGTGGCTTATCAGAGGATTCTCTCATTATGGCATAGTAAATGATCCTTCATTATCCACTGGCATAATATCTGCTTTGTGGATTATCTATACTAAGGGATTCCTCCTTGCTACCTAGCTAGATTCTAAATAAGGCTGAAAAGGTAGGAAGGTAGCAGAGTCTAGTACAGAAAAGTATAGAAGTATGTGTCTGAAGACATGTATGTATGTACCTACGTGTGATAGTCTATGATATTTGTCTATATGCATAACTGATGGATAAATCACTTCCCTAAATATGATGACTTTAATTGTTCAGATTCTCTTCTGAGATGGAAATGTGGGTTTGGGAATAACAATTTAACGATGGACCAGAAGTAATGACACAGTAAGAAGTCAGGTAAAAAATGAAGAGCCTGGCACTGTGGCTTATGCCGATAATCCCAGCATTTGGGGAGGCCTAGGTGGGAGGATTTCCTGAGGTCAGGAGTTCAAAACCAGCCTTAGCAACATAGTGAGACCCATCTCTACAAAAAATACAAAAATTTAGCCAGGCATGGTGGTACACATTTGTAGTTCTAGCTACTTGGAAGGCTAAGGCAGGAAGATCCCTTGAGCACAGGAGTTTGAGGCTGCGGTGAACTATGATCGTGCCACTGCACTCCAGCCTGGGTGACAAAGTGAGACCCTGTCTCCAAAAAATAATAAATAAATAAAAAGTAGAGTCATGGTGGCATAGAGGTTGCTGAATTGAAAATTTTGGTATAGAAAAACAGAAGAGATAATTTAAGGTTAATTGCACACAGAGGCTACAGTGGGAATTGAAGTAGATTTCTCTGAGCACAAACTGGAAGAGAAGTTCTCAGCCTTGCCTTCAGGTTTTATGTGGGACACGGCACATACAACTTCTGCTTACACCCGCGGGAGAATATTGTTGTACTTATCTTGCGCTGTGTCTAGATGAACAAAAAGTTGGGGATTACTGGCCTAAAGAGTATAGAAAACAGTGAGATTGAATACATCAAGCCAAAACAGCAAAAGTAACAGTTTTTGGACTTCACTCAAGTTAAAAGGGCCTAAGAATAATGTATTAAAGGATTTCAGAGAAGCAATTGGTCTGTGGTTCAGTTGAGTATTTCGTAGAACACAGTTTTTATTTGGAGCTGGATGTGCAGCCATCATGAAAAGAGTGCCCCCAAGGACCTAGAACTGGACTTAGACACCCGGCAAAGTAGTGAAAATACATTGAAACTATAGAAAGCCAACTCAACAAGATAAGTGTATTCAACTGGGTTCCTTATCTAAGCTCAGTATTTATAATTTTTTTATTTGTATGTCATTTATCCAATAAAATTCCTTAGTCTTTAGTAAAAGGAGACTTTCTTATATTACATTAGACTATATGAGTTCTTAAGAGTAGGGAATATGTTTTGATAATCTCTGTGTCTACTAATCTACTTCATAGATTCATAGAATCCATCCAGTATTTTCATTGAACTGAACTAAAGAATTGTTGAATAACTAAATGTGATGTGCTAGAGGCTCAGTTTGAAGAACTCGGGCTTTAATATGTGAATGCAAAGTAACATACATAGCGTAGCAATAGAAGTCACTTAGCAATGAATGTAGAGGGCCATTTTTTCTTAAAGTGCTTCTGTTAATTTCATTAATGTTAACTTAAAAAATCTGCTATTTTTAGTGAAAGATACATTGTCTTAAGGAAAATTTCTATGCATAGATAAGTTATGTTGCTGTGAATTCTTGATTTCCTCAAAAGTCAGCTTTATTTTAAATTCAAGCTTTTATTTTGACAGTTATGAGGACAAGCTCAAAAAACAAGTCCCTCTGACTTGTTGTCTACCCTTTAAGAGGATAGCAACATAAAAAATGCCTTGGGAGGCCGAGGCAGGCGGATCACAAGGTCAGGAGATCAAGACCATCCTGGCTAACACGGTGAAACCCCGTCTCTACTAAAAATACAAAAAATTAGCATGGTGGTGGGCACCTGTAGTCCCAGCTACTCAAGAAGCTGAGGCAGGAGAATCGTTTGAACCAGGGAGGTGGAGATTGCAGTGAGCCAACATCACGCCACTGCACTCCAGCCTGGGCAACAGAGTTTGACTCTGTCTCAAAAAAAGAAAAAGCCACTGTTTTAGAAATTGAAGTCAGTGGAAATTTAGCTTTCTAAATCACTGATTATTATTATCCATCTTGTCAACAGCTATTTTATCTTTACAGAAATTAAAGTAAACCCATTATTAAGCAGTTAGAGCCTTTCTTTTTTTAGCTTCATAAAGTGAAATTAATAGTGGCATAGCATTACAGTAGATAGGTTTTTTGTTTTTTTTTTTTTTTTTAGTTTTTTTATGCTTATATTGAAGGGCCTTAGATTGTATTTCTTTTTTAATTTCTTTCTTTCTTTCTTTCTTTTTTTTTTTTTTTTGAGACAGGGTCTTACTCTGTCAGGCTGGAGTGCAGTGGCATGATCATAGCTCACTGCAGCCTCAAACTCCTGCGCTCAAGTGATCCTCCCGCCTCAGCCTTTGGAGTAGCTGGGACTACAGGCATGTGCCACCATACCTGGCTAATTTTTTTTTTTTTTTTAAAGATGGAGTCTCACTCTGTTGCCCAGGCTGGAGTGCAATGGCCCTATCTCGGCTCACTGCAACCTCCGGCTCACTGCAACCTCTGCCTCCCGGATTAAGCATTCTCCTGCCTCAGCCTCCCGAGTTGCTGGAATTACAGGCACACACCGTCACACCCCTGGCTAATTTTTGTATTTTTAGTAGAGACAGGGTTTCACCATGTTGGCTAGACTGGTCTCGAACTCTTGACCTCAGGTGATCCACCAACCTCGACCTCCCAAAATGCTGGGATTACAGGCATGAGCCACCGTGCCTGGCCCATACCCGGTTAATTTTTTAATTTTTAGTAGAGACAAGGTCTCACTATGTTGTGCAGGCTAGTCTCAAACTCCTGAGCTCAAGCGATCCCCCTGCCTCAGCTTCCCAGATTGCTGGGATTACAGACATGAGCCACCATGCCCGGCTAGATTATATTTCTTAAGCATTGACATCCTATTGATTTACCTGAACCAGATCATCACAACTCATGGAGTTTGAGTTTAGCTTAAGAATGTGTAATTTTAGAGCAAAAATTCCAGGTTGGGTAGGAGAGAGAGGACAGCACTACACTGAACCAAGACAAGACAAGGAATACTGCTCATTGGGCTGTTAGAGTGAAATGCAGGGTAGGCTAAATCCCTTTACCAGCATGTCTTACCGTGCTGATGTAGCATTATAATACCTGTACTCATCTGAAAGGTTTCATATCTCTTATCTCCCTAACATAACCTGGTTTCCCAATTCTAGCATGTTCACATAGGTCCAGAGCCCCTTGACCTTTCCCCAAGCATGAGCATTGCCCAGTTTGAAGGAACCTCTGCTGAGGGTTTGTTCAATGTTTTAATATATGGTAGTTTTTCCTAGTAAGGGTTCCAGGAGCTTAAAGCTGGAATGGTATCTCTATCAATTTCTCATTTCAATTACAGTTGACCCTTGAAGAATGTGTGTTTGAACTGTGCAGATCCACTCTTACACGGATTTTTTTTCAACCAAAAGCAGATTGAAAATACCATATTCGCTCCCCAAAAACTATTGAAATAGTAATAGAGAGAGAGAGAGAGAGAAAGAGAGAAGGAAGGAAGGAAGGAAGGAAGGAAGGAAGGAAGGAAGGAAGGAAGGAAGGAAGATACAGTATTAGCAAGATGTGAAACCTATGTATAGGGAAGGCCGACTGTTGGTATATGCATGTTTGGCGGGGCCAACTGCAGGACCTGAGTATGCACAGATTTTGGTACCCGTGGGTGGGCTTGGAACTAATGCCTCACGTATAGCAAGAGAAAACTGTACTGATTTTTTTATATCTGTAATTATTTTACAAATAATTGTAAAACTGTTGAACCATTTCAGAGCTTTCAAATCATGTGAATCAAGTGACTGCCTAGTAGGGAGATTCATAGTGCCTATAAGTCTACTAAAACCTATTAGCCATCATGGTCATTTTGGCCGTATGCAGTTTAAATTTTTATTCATGTATTGTTTAATTCATCTTCATTACATGTATAGATTATAGAGAGGAATCATAAGGAACACATGCTGAATTATATAGTTCAGAAGTAGCATAAAAATGGTAATTCTGCCCATTTATATCAATCTGATCTCTTGATTTACAAATTCATTGGATCAAAATTTTCTTTTTTTTTTTTTTTCTTTTTTTAAGACAGAGTCTTGCTCAGTCGCCCAGGCTGGAGTGCAGTGGCGCTATCTTGGCTCACTGCAAGCTCCGCCTCCCGGGTTCACACCATTCTCCTGCCTCAGCCTCCCGAGTAGCTGAGACTACAGGCGCCTGCCACCACACCCAGCTAATTTTTTTGTATTTTTAGTAGAGATGGGGTTTCGCCGTGTTAGCCAGGATGGTCTTGATCTCCTGACCTCATGATCCACCCGTCTTGGCCTCCCAAAGCACTGGGATTACAGGTGTGAGCCACTGCACCCGGCCCAAAATTTTCAATTAAATCTTGAAAGCAAGTTAAGATGGTTTTAATGTTTCTGAGCACTATGTTAAACGAGAAAATATAATTACAGTGTTATTTAGTATAGACTTTAACTTTCAAAATAATTTTATCTGTTTTTGGTTTTGCTGAGAAGTGCAGGGTAAAATTGTGTCCTGGCATTTTTAAATTAAAATAAGAAATCATAAAAATAAATCAGTTGAGTTTTTTTATTTTTATTTTTTAATATTTTTTGAGACAGGGTCTTGTTTGCTTGCCTAGACTGGAGGAGTTTTTTAAAAACACAAAATGGGAGATTTATCAGATCATAAAAACTCTATTTAACCCACTTTTATATTATATCCATTAATTACATTTTAATGTATATTTTAGGGCATGGTTTGTAATTTTGAATTTCTCAGATTGTGTTTTATCTTACTTCAACACTCCTTTGTTATATACCTATAAAAATGATAAAATGAAAGCTTTAGGCCAGGTGTGGTGGGTCACGCCTATAATCTCAGCACTTTGGGAAGCTGAGGTGGGCAGATCACTTGATGTCAAGATGGTGGCCAACATGGTGAAACCCCATCTCCATTAAAAAAAAAATTAGCCAGGCGTGATGATGCATGCCTGTAGTCCCAGCTACTTGGGTGACTGAGGCAGGAGAACTGCTTGAACCCGGGAGGCAGAGATTGCAGTGAACCAAGATCGTGCCACTGCACTCTAGCCTGGGTGACAGAGTGAGACTCTGTCTGAAAAAAAGAGAAAAGAAAAGAAAATTTTAATACCTAAGTAGTTTTTGAAAATTATATAAAATTATAAAAGGAATGTTCCAGTCTAAAAAAAATTAGGAAATGCTGTTCCGTGTTGTCAATTTTTGTATTTCTATATTTTGGGTATATTCTTTGATTATCAAATTATGTTAAAACAAAAATGTACTTTAATTATATAGCTTGTATTTGAGAGGAGCTAACCAGATCCATTTTATATAAGCAAAACAATTCCATATGAAATGTCTATCCCACTGAACAAACATGTCATTGAACTAGAAAAAGACCATTGAAATACTATTCTTACAGCTACTAAGATAACAGTGAATGTCAGAGTTCCTTTTTTTCTATTTGACCTTAGCTCAAATATATTTACATTTCACTTTCAGTGTCTAAACTTTGAATCAATTTTTGTGTTCATGAAATACCATATTGGACACCTACAACATTGGAACTATTCTATAAAATGTTTGGGATTTGATAGTCATGATTTAACTCATATCGTGCGTTTATTTACTCTTCCCTTTGTTTATAGGCTAAGTCACTGTTTTTAAAATTACAAGTGATAATGCACAATTTAGTGACTCAGGACTAGCAAAGTTGTTTTGCTTTGCTTTCTTTTTTTTAATTTTAACTATATATTGTGAATGCATTTCTAGTAGTAAGTTTAAGTATTATTTCTCAAAATACTTCGTTTAGTTACATACACATAAATACAGGTGTGTGTGTATATGCTGGTTCACTATGTGAAATATTTCTTAACATGTGTTGTCATCAGAGAAGTATAAAAAGCTTTTGGTGCCAGGTGCAGTGGCTTCTAACTATAATCCCAGCACTTTGGGAGGCCAAGGCGGGAGGATTGCTTGAGGCCAGGAGTTTAAGACCAACTTGGGCAATCTAGTAAGACCTTGTCTGTAGAAAAATAAAAATTAAAAAATTAGCCAGGTGTGATGGCATGTGCCTGTACTCCCAGCTACTCAGGAGGCTGAGGCAGGAGGATCACCTGAGCCCAGGAGGTCTAGGCTGCAGTGATCCATGATCACACCACTGTACCCAAGCCTGGGTGACAGAGTGAGACCCTGTCTCTCCAAAAAAAATATAAAAATAAAAAAACTATTGCTTTATGAACTTCAGGCAGTGAAAATAAAATAAAGGCTGTTATTGGTCTAAACTCCTTTGTTTTATACAGTTTGAAGCCTAGGAATGTAAAATTTATGCAATTTTAACTTTATTGTAATTTGGATCATGGCTTTCTTTTTTCATCTCTTAAATCCGTGGAAAACTGAGCTTCGCTTGAGTTACTATTTTTATTTCAAAAGCATCATGACCCTAGGAACTGAACCAAATGATTTCACAGTCCAGCATTAGTCCTTGTACATGGTATTCTGGCATTCATTTTTATATACCTTTTAATGTTCTTTTGGCTTCATTTTATTATCAGTTTTTTTCTTTTTATTTGGATCTTATAACAATACATGTAATATATGTATTACATATTGCTGCAATTATAATGAAATCATTTTTAATCAAGCTGTTTTAGTCCATTTTGCATTGCTATAATATAAAGGAATACTAGAGGCTGGGTAATTTATAAAGAAAAGAGGTTTGTTTGGCTCATGGTTCTGCAGGCTGTACAAGAAGTGTGGCATCAGCATCTGCTTCTGGTAGGGACTTCAGAAAGCTTCCCCTCGTGGTAGAAGGGAAAGAAGAACAAGCATCATGTGGCAAGAAAGGAGGAAAAAAAGAGAGGAGGAGGCGCCAGGCTATTTTTAGCAATCAGATCTTATGGAAACTAATAGTGAGAAGTCACTCATTATCATGAGGATGACATGAAGCCATTAATGAGAGTTCTGCCTCCATGACCCAAAACCTCCCACCAGGCCCTGCCTCCAACATTGGGGATTAAATTTCAACGTGAGATTTGGAGGGGACAAATATCTAAACTGTAGCACAGGCCAAGGTCAAATAGACAACCACAACCAGTTACCACTTCATACCCTATGATGGCTATATTCTAAAAGAGAATAACAAGTGTTGGTGAGCAGGTAGGGAAATTGGAACTCTCCTCCATATAAAATGGTGCAGCTGCTGTAGAACACAGTTTGGCAATACTACAAAATATTAAACAGAGTTATGTGACCCAAGAATTCCACTCCTAGGTATACACTCAAGAGAAATGAAAACAGACATTCACACAAAAATATGCTTATAGCAACATTATTTATAATAGCCAAAAGTGGAAATAACCTAATGTCTACCAACTGATAAATGGATTTTTAAAAAGTGGCATATCCATATAATGGAATATTATTTAACCAGAAAAAGGAATGAAGTACTGATACTTACTACGACATGGATGAACCTTGAAAACATGCTAAGTCAAAGAAGCTGATTGCAGTCAACCACATACTGTGTGATTCCATTTTATGTAAAATACCTACAATAGGCAAATCTAGAGAAACAGAAAGTAGATTAGTGGTTGGTAGGGCTGGAGAGCAGGACTATTAATGGGTATGTGATTTCTTATTCAAGTGATGAAAGTATACTAAAATTGACTGTGGTGGTGGTTGTACACTTCTGTGAACATACTAAAAATGGATGAATGGGTGAGTTATATGGTATATGAATTGTATTCCAACAAAGCCATTTTTAAAAAGAACTATCACTACTCTTCCTAAAAAATATATTTATTAAAAGTATTATTAGTTTATGTTTTTGGACAATGTATAAAGATAATTTTGTGGTAACAACTGAAAGAGTTGGGGAGAGCTAGTAAAGGAGCAGAGTTTTTGTTATTGAAGTTAAGCTAGTATAAATTCAAATTAGGGTGTTATAACTTTAGGATGTTAAATGTAATCCCCCCAGTAACCATAAGAAAATACCTAAAGAATATACACAAAAGGAAACGAGAAAGGAATTTAAATGTTTTGCCACAAAAAAAATAAAATCAATTAAACACAAAAGAAGATAGTAATGCAAGAAATAAGGGACAAAAAAGCGGTAAGACACATGGAAAATAAATAGCAACATGACAGAATTAAGTTGTATCTTATAAGTAATTACTTTAAATGTAAATGGATTAAACTTTCCAAAAGACAAATACTGGCAGAGTGAATTTAAAAAACATGATTTGGCTGGGCGAGGTGGCTCACGCCTGTAATCCCAGCACTTTGGGAGACTAAGGCAGGTGGATCACGAGGTCAGGAGATTGAGACCATCCTGGCTAACATGGTGAAACCCCATCTCTACTAAAAAATACAAAAAAATTAGCTGGGCATGGTGGCGGGCACCTGTAGCCCCAGCTACTCGGGAGGCTGAGGCAGGAGAATCGCTTGAACCTGGGAGGCGGAGTTTGCAGTGAGCCGTGATCGTGCCACTGCACTCCAGCCTGGGCAACAGAGTGAGACTCCGTCTCAAAAATAAATAAATAAATTAATAATAAAAAACATGATTCAACTATATGCTATCTACAGAAGAGTCACTTTAGATCCGGAGTTGAAAGTGAAAGGGTGGAAAAAGATAGTATTCCATGCAATAGTAACCAAAAGAGAGTTATACTAATATGAGACAAAATAGACATTAAATTTAAAAAGATTACAAGAGAAAAGAAGATTATTATATATTAATAAAAGGCTCCACAACAACAAGAGATAGCAGCTATAAATATTTATCTACCTAATACCTGATCATCAAAATATATGAAGCAAAAGTGGACTGAATTGAAGAGAGAAATAGAAAGTTCTACAATAATGGCTGGACACTTCAATACTCCACTCTCAATAGTGTATAGAAGAACCAAACAAGAAATAAGTAAGGAAACAGAGGACTTGCATAGCACAATTAAGGAGCTGGATCTAACAGACATATACAAGACACTGTACCTAACAACAACAGCATACACATTCTTCTCGAGTCCACATGGAACGTTTTCTAGGATGGACCATATTTTCGGCCACAAATTAAGTCTCAATAGATTTCAAAAGATAAATATACAGAGTATCTTCTCTGACCAAAATGGGATGAAGTTAGAAATCAACAACAGAAGTAAAACTGGAAATTTCACAAAATTGTGGAAATTAAAGCACTCTTAACCAGCAGATCAAAGAAGATACCATGTACCAAATAAATATACTTACTATGTACCCATGAAAATTAAAAATAAAAAGAAATCCTAAGGGAAAATAGAAAATACCATTCTGGACATAGGGGCTGGCAAAGATTTCATGATGAAGATGCCAAAAGCAATTCCAACAAAAGCAAAAATTGACAAATGTTACATAATTAAACTAGAGCTTTTGCACAGCAAAAGAAACGATATATCAACAGAGTAAACAGACAACCTACAGAATGGGAGAAAGTACTTTCAAACTATACATCTGACAAAGGTCTAATATCCAGAATCTATCAGGAACTTAAGACTTACAAACTGCTGGGTGCGGTGGCTCACACCTGTAATCCCAGCACTTTGGGAGGCTGAGGTGGGTGGATCATCTGAGGTCCAGAGTTTGAGACCAGCCTGGCCAACATGGTGAAACCCCATCTCTACTAAAAATACAAAAATTAGTTGGGCATGGTGGCACATGCCTGTAATCCCAGCTCTCGGGAGGCTGAGGCACAAGAATCACTTGAACCAAGGAGGTGGAGGTTGCAATGAGCTGAGATCGTGCCACTGCACTCCAGCCTGGGCGACAGAGTGAGACTCTGTCCCCAACCCTACCCCCCCAAAAAAAAAATTTTACAAGCAAAAAACAGCCCCATTAAAAAGCAGGCAAAGACATGAACAGACACTTTTCAAAAGAAGATGTACATGCAGCCAACAGGCGTATGAAAAAATGCTCAATATTACTAATCATAAGAAAAATGCAGCTGGGCGTGGTGGCTCACGCCTGTAATCCCAGTGCTTTGGGAGGCTAAGGCAGGCGAATCAAAGGCTGTTCAAGAACAGCCTGGCCAACATGGTGAAACCCCATGCTCCTAAAAATACAAAAAATTAGCCAGGCATGGTGGCAGGTGCCTGTAATCTCAGCTATTCGGGAGGCTGAGGCAGGAGAATTGCTTGAACCTGGGATGTAGAGGTTGCAGTGAGCCGAGATCACTCCACAGCAACAGAGCGAGACTCTGTCTCAAAAAAAAAAAAAAAAAATGCAAATTAAAACCACAGTGAGATACCATCTCATACCAGTTAGAATGGCTAGCATTAAAAAGCCAGGCCAGGCACAGTTGCTCACACCTGTAATCCCAGCACTTTGGGAGGCCAAAGTGGGGAGATTGCTTGAACTCAGGAGTTTAAGACCACCCTGGGCAACATGACAAGACCCCTTCTCTACCAAAAATACAAAAAAATAGCCAGGCTTCATGCCATGTGCCTATAGTTCCAGCTGTTGGGGAGGCTGAGGCAGGAGGATCACTTGAGCCTGGGCCTCGGTGGGGAGGGTGGGGTGGGGTGCATGCAGAGATTGCAGTGAGCCAAGATTGTGCCGTTGCACTCCAGCCTGGGTGACAGAGCAAGGCCCTGTCTCAAAAAAAAAAATTAATTAATAAATAAATAACAGATGCTGTGGTCAGGTTGTGGAGAAAAGGGAATGCTTATTTAGTGTTGGTAAGAGTGTGTATTAGTTAAACCATTGTGGAAAGTAGTGTGGCAATTCCTCAAAGAACTTAAAACAACTAACATTCAACCCAGTAATCTCACTATGGGGTTTATACCCAAAGGAATATAAATCATTCTACTGTAAACACACATGCTGACATATCTTCATTGCAGCACTGTTCACAATAGCAAAAACATGGAATCAACCTCAATGCCCATCAATGGACTGGGACTGGTTAAGGGAAATGTGGTACATATACCTAATGGAATACTATGTGGCCGTAAAAAAGAATGAGATCATGTCCTTTGCAGGAACATGGATGGAGCTGGAGGCCATTATCCTTAGCAAACTAATGCGGGAACAGAAAACCAAATACCACATGTTCTCACTTATAAGTGGGAACAAAATAATGAGAACCAATGGGCACAACACAGAGAACAACAGACACTGGGGATAACTAGAGCGGGGAGGGAGAGAGAGGGGAAGGGTGTTTCTAACTATCAGGTGCTACACTCAATACCTGGGTGACAGGATCAATCATACCCCAAACCCCAGCACGTTACATTACACCCATTTAACAAACCTGCACATGTACTCCCAAATCTAAAATAAAAGTTAAAATTATATCTAGGGAGGAGAGTGGGAGGAGGGAGAGGATCAGGAACAATAACTATCAGGTACTGTGCTTAGTACCTGGGTGAAGAAATGGTCTGTACACAAGACCTCCGTGACATGAGTTTGCCTTTGTTAACCTGCACATGAGCCCCAGACCTAAAATTTAAAAAAAAATTAAGAATTTTAACTCAAAATAGATCATAGACTTAAATGTAAAATGTAAAGTAGTAAGACTTTTAGGAGAAAAAGGAGGGGAAAATTTTCAGGGGGATATGAAGAGAGGTTGATTAATGGGTCCAGATATACAGTTTGATAGAAAAAAATAAGATCTGTCTGATAGATCAGTAAGGTGACTATAGTTTACAATCATCAATCGTGTATTTCAGAATAGCTAGAAGAGAATAATTGGAATGTTTCTACAATAAAAGAAATATTTAAGGTGATGGATATACCAATTACACTGATTTGATTTTTACAAATTATATGAATATTACATTACTGAATGTACCCTGAAAAATTTAAAAAAAATGTATGATTAACAATTTTGAGCAAAAAAAAATATAGATGAATGAAAACAAAAACACAATGTACCAAAATTTATGGGACCCAGCAAATTCAGTGAAGCAATGCTAAGGGGGAAATTTATAGCTATAAACACATTTAAAAACCAAGAAAGATCTCAAATCAACAATCTAACTGTACACCTTATGGGATTAGAGAAAAAAGAATAAACTAAACCCAAAACTAGTAGAAGGAGGGAAATAATAAAGATTAGAGCAGATAACCAAAATAGATATTAGATAAACAAAATGGAGAATAGAAAAATGATAGAGAAAATCAACAAAACCAAAACTTGGTTCTTTGAAAAGATCAACAAAATTGACCTTTAGCTAGATGGACTAAGAAAGGAGACTCAAATTACTAAAATCAGAAATGAAAGCAGGAACATTACTACCAATTCCACAGAAATAAAGATTATAAGAGAGTACCACGGGCAATTGTACACCAACAAGTTGGATAACCTAAATAAAATGGACATATTTCTAGAAACACAAAATCTACCAAGACTAAAGCACAAAGAAATAGAAAATGAGACTGAGTCAGTAATTTTAAATTTCCCAACAAAGAAAAGCCCTGAACTGGATGGCTTCACTGGCAAATTCTACCAAACATTTAACAGCGATACTTCTCAAACTTTTCAAAAAGAAACTGAAGAAGGAACACTCCCTAACTCATTCTGTGAGAGCATTACCCTGATACCAAAGGCAGACAAAGACACTACAAGAAAAGAAAACCACAAATCAGTGTGCTTTATGAACATTAATACAAAAAGCTTCAAAAAATCCTAGAAAAATTAATTTAGCAGCATATTAAAAGGATTCAATACCATGACCAAGTGGGATATATTCCTAGAGTACAAGGATGGTTCCACATACAAAATCAATCAGTGTGATACACACTAACAGAATGAAGGAGAAACCCCACGTGATCATTTAAATCATCTAGAATGATCGTGATGCATGATCTAGAATGATCAAATGCAAAAAGTATTTGACAAAATTCAACATACTTTCATACTAAAAACACTCTAGAAATAAAGGAAACTACATCAACATAATAAAAGCTATATATGAAAACCCACAGCAAACATCATTCTCAGTAGTAAAAGACTGAAGTTTTTCATGTAACATAAGGAAGTAGGCAAGGATGCCTACTTTCACCACTTCTATTCATCATACTACTGGAAGTCTTAGCCAGAGCAATTAGGCAAGAAAAAGAAATTAAAGTCATCTACTTGGAAAGGAAGAGGTAAAATTATCTGTTCACAGATGATAATGGTCTTATACATAGAAAACTCTGAAGATTCCACTGAAGAATCTATTAGACCTAATTAGCAAATTCAGCAAGTTAGCAGGATACAAACTCTATACACAAAAATTAATTGCATTTCTGTATACTAGCAGTGAATCCAAAAAGGGAATTACAAAAACAATTCCATTTACAATAGCATCAGAAAAGATAAAATGCTTAGGAATTGGCTGAAGAGAAGAAAGACTTGTAGTACAATGAAAACTATAAAAACATTTCTGAAAGAAATTAGAGAAGATATAAATAAATGGAAAGGCATTCTATGATCAAGGATCAGAAGATAATATTACTAAGATGTCAATACCCAAAGCAAGTACAGATTTAATGCAATCCCTATCAAAAGCCTGATGACATTTTTTGCACAAATAGAAAAACCCATCCTAAAATTAGAATTTCAGGGGACCTCAAATAGCCAAAACAATCCTGAAAAAGAAGAGCAAAGCTGGAGAACTCACATTTCCTCATTTCAAAACTTACTGCAAAGCTATAGTAAACAAAGCATTGTGATACTGGCATAAAAACAGACATATAGGCCAGGTGTAGTGGCTCACTTCTGTAATCCCAGCACTTTGGGAGGCTGAAGCAGAAGGATTAGTTGAGTCCAACCAGCCCAGGCACCATAGTGAGACCCCAATCTCTATAAAAAGAGAAATACACAAACATATAGACTAATGGAATAGAATAGAGAATACAGCAGTAAATACTTGCATATATGGTCAACTGATTTTCAACAAGAATGCCAAGACCACTGAATGGGGAAAAGATAATCTTTTCAACAAATGGTACTGGGAAAACTGGCCACATGCAAAGGAATGAAGTTGAACACTGACTTATACTAAAATTAACTCAAAATGGATCTTTGACTGAAATGTAAGACCTAAACTATAAAACTCTTAGAAGAAAACATAGGGCAGAAGATTCATGACATTGGATTTGCCAGTGATTTCTTGGATATAACACCTAAAACACAGGCAACAAAGGAAAAATAGACAAATTGGATTTCATGAACATTTTTAAAGTTTGTGCACTAAAAGACACTATCAACAGAGTAAAATGGCAACCCACAAAATGAGAGAAAATGTTTGCAACTCATATATATGATAAAGGAATTGATATCCAGAATAAATAGAGAACTCCTAAAACTCAACCAGCAAACAACCCATTTCAAAAATGGGCAAAGGACTTGAATAGACATTTCTCCAAAGAAGGTATATAAATGGCCAATAAGCACATGAAAAGATACTCAACATCATTAATCACTAGAGAAATGCAAATTAAAACTAATGGGTGTGAGGTACCTAATCACACCCACTAGAATGGCTACTATCCAAAAAACAAAATAACAAGAGTTGATGAGGGTTTGGAGAAACTGGAACCCTTATGCACTGTTGGTGGAAATGTGAAATAGTGCAGCTGCTATGGAAAATGATATGGTGATTCCTCAAAAACTTAAATATAGATTTACCGTAAAATTGAGAGCAGTGTCTCAAATAGATATTTGTATACCCATGTTCATAGCAGCATTCACAATAGCCAAAAGGTGGAAGCAACCCAAGTGTCCATCAGTGGATGAATGGATAAGCAAAATTTGATATACTCATACAGTGGAATGTTAGCCTTAAAAAGGAAGGAATTCTGACACAGGCTACAACACATGAACCTTGAGGACATCATGCTACATGAAATAAACCAGTCACAAAAAGACAGATGGTGGATGATTCTACTTATGTGAAGTACAAGGAGTAGTCAAATTCATAGAGACAGAAAATAGAACAGCGGTTGCCAGGGGCTGGAGGGAGGGGAAGGGGGCATTAGTGTTTAATGTGTACAGAGTTTGAGTTGGGCAAGATGAAAAGAGTTCTGAAAATTGATGGTGGTGATAGTTGCACAACAATGTTAATGTACTTAATACCACTGAACTGTACACTTAAAAATGGTTAAGGGGCTGGGTGCAGTGGCTTATGCCTGTAATCCCAGCACTTTGGGAGGCTGAGGCAGGAGGATCACTTGAGCTTAAGAGTTCAAGATCAGCATGGGCAACATGGCAAGACCCTGTCTCTACAAAAAAAAAAAAAAAAAATTTAAATTAGCCAAGCTAATTAGCCAGGCATAATCACACCACTGCACTCTGACCTGGGTAACAGAGTAAGACCCTGTCTTTAAAAAAAGAAAAAAAAATAAGGTTAGGAAAAATATGTTAGTGATTACTAATTAGTATTTACTTGTTTATAGGTAATTTCATTTCTTATAAAATCAGCATTTTTAAAAAACTTCTTGCTTAGTAGAGGTTAAATAGTCTGGCTTACTTGGTATTTTACTATAGAATAAATATGAGATTTCTCTATTTCTTTTATCTCAATAGTAATTAATTGGACTTCTCACCCTTGAAACAAAGGCTCTGAATTTTTAAATCTCTGTGATTATAAAATTAAGCTAAGAATTAAAATGATTTATGTGGCAAATTCAGGCAGTAATGATCCTTTTAAAATCCAATAAAGTATTCTCATTTAGAGAGTAATTTAGAACTTTATTTCTGACCTAGAGTCTGGTTAGACAAGGTAACCGTGTGTTTCCACATTGATCAGGAAGGTATTCTTTTCTCTTTGCCTTATGGTTTAATTTATAGTCAAATTTCATGCTGTCTAATGATCTCACTGTGATGACATTCAGATTAAGTACACATTAGATAATAAAAGACTCATCTTTCCCTCATGGGGGTAATAGGATAATGGGGGACTTAAGACATGTAGAGATAAATTATTATACAAACAGGCTGTGATTGGTCCCAAAAAGAATACTGAACAAGTATTACAGCCAATCACAGGACATACATTAGGGAGCTCAGAAAGATTTTCAAGTAAATCTAGCTCTTGGCTTACTTCCAGTTTTCATAGTTTTTGCTTGATGTGGGAACAGATCATTCGAAGTTGTTTAATGGGAATCTTCATTGCCACATTCATTTTTCTCTAGACTGTTGGAATAACTTCCTAAGGATCTTTCTACCACCAGTTTCTCTTCCCTGCAACTTGGGTTCTACATTCCTTCTATATTCCCAACTTTACCAAAGGCTTTGGTCACGTCATTCCCCTTAATAGCTCATGCATTGTTTAGAGGAGATCCCAGTTGGTAGCCTGCAAATACAGGCATTTATTAAATTTCATGGAGCTTGATAAATGAGAAAATACTAATAGGGACATTTTTAGGAATTTTTGAAAGATAGAAAGCAGATGAGCTCAGAACTGTGGAGAAACAAGTCAGCCAGAATGCCTGCTATCACCTCTGCAATGTATTTGTCCTGGAGAGCCCAGCCAATGTATAATAAGAAACAGAAATGGGATATGCAAATATTGGAAAGGCAGAGATACACTTGGATTACTTATGATTGTCACTAAGAAAATCAAAGGGAATTTTATTAGTCAAGAGTTTTTGATTGCCAGCAAAAGAAACCAGGCCTAATGTAAGTAGAAAATAAATTACAAGGATATGAAGTCTCTTGTCATGTTTACAGAAGATTGGAGGACATGGTTGAGAAAATGTCCTGATGGGTATGAGCTGAGAAGAGAGACTCTCACTTTACTGCTTTTGTACAGAGTGTTTTACCCTAAAAAATAGATCCATATACTTATTTAAATTGTCTTAAAGAAAAATACAGGGACTGCTGATCCTGAAAAAGTCAATGAGCATAAAAAATAATTCTGAAAGGCCGGGCATGGTGGCTCATGCCTGTAATCCCAGCACTTTGGGAGGCCGAGGTGGGCAGATCACAAGGTCAGGAGATCAAGACCGTCCTGGCTAACGTGGTGAAACACCGTCTCTACTAAAAATACAAAAAAAATTAGCCAGGAGTGGTGGCGCACGCCTGTAGTCCCAGCTACTTGGGAGGCTGAGGCAGGAGAATTGTTTGAACCCAGGAGGCGGAGGTTGCAGTGAGCCAAGATTGTGCCACTGCACTCCAGCCTGGGCAACAAAGTGAGACTCCTTCTCAAAAACAAAAAAAATCTGAAAATTTGTCTCTTATTACCTTCACCTGACCTGTTAGTTGCATTGATTTGATCAAAATTCAGAAACACACGATGGTGTCTCTTGTACATAAGCACCAAAACTAAAAAGAAAATGCTTTTGTTGACTTTATTTTCAGTTTTGTTTTTCACATATTCAAGAATAAAGACATTCTCTACAATTATTTTTTTTCTCTAGAGAAATGCTTACAAACAGTAGCCAGCAACTTATACTTTCTTTTTTTTTAACCTGTTTTTTAATTTTAATTTTGACATAATTTCAGACCCACAGAAAATTTGCAGGAATAGGGCCAGGCAGAGTGGCTCGCACCTATAATCCCAGCTACTCAAGAGGCTGAGACAGGAGAATCACTTGAGCCCAGGAGGCGAAGGTTGCAGTGAGCTGAGATTGCACCACTGCACCTCAGCCTGGGCAACAGAGCCAGAAGCTCCAAAAAAAAAAAAAAAAAAAAAAAAAAAAAAAAAAACACTTTAAAATTAGCCACACCTATAGTTCTTTCTACTCCTGAGGCCGAGTGGGAGGATTGCTTGAGCCCAGGAGTTCAAAGTTACAGTGAGCTATTGATGGCAGCAGCAGCCCATCTGGAGCAGCCACTGCTAAGACACCAGCTGCAGCAGGAGAGACATGTCCAGGGCTGCATGCTTTATAGAGCTGGTGTGGGCTGGGAACAGGCAGGAGCCCCACCTCCTACTGAATTGGTAGGGTGGGAGCCCCATGCTCCCTGGTGCAGCTGCAGCTGCCCAGCCACCCACTCTGGACTCGGACATCTCTGGGCTCTCAGGGGCCTGGGAACCCCCACCCCTGTCAGCTCAGAAGCACCTGCTCCCACTCCCTGGCCTCTCTCCACTCCCAGTGCCCGCTCAAGTGCAGAGCAAATTTGTGGCAGAGCCTGGGCACTGTCACGACCTGGCCAGCGTGGCGCTGACACACCAGCCCCCTGCTGTCTCTGTCCCTCCGGACTTTGGGCGCTGACGAGCATGGGAGGGAGGCATGGTGAGGGTGGCTGAGGGCAGCTTGGCCCAGGCCTGCAGGAGCCCCTCAGCACAAACAGCCTGGGTACCATGGACGGCATGTTGATGGCAGGAGGTAGATAGGTTCCCGGGCAGAAAGGGCCAGGTCCCTGATGGAACCCCACCTTCAAGCCAGGAACAGCCTGAAGCGTGGGGACTGGGCTGCCGGTTCCAGGTGAAGTCCATGGCCCAGAGTGAAGACTTCACTGATAACCGTTCAGCCAATTGGATGGTGCTTTTTCCAGGCCCACCAGGAAAATCCTCCTTTCTGAGCACATAAAAACCCCAAACTCAGCCAGACTCATGCTGACATTGGGACTACCAGCTGCGGGAAGGAGTTACCCACTTCAGGTCTCCTCAATGTTGACACAGCCTGCCTGTGAAAAGGAGCTATCCACTGTGTGTCTCCTCTCTGCTGAAGGCTGGACACTCGTGGGGACAACCTGCTGGCAGAAAGGAGCTACTCCAGGTCTCCTGAGAGCTGTTCTATCACTCAGTGAAGCTCCTCTCCGACTTGCTCACCCTCCAGTTGTCCACATACTTCATTCTTCCTGGACATGGGACAAGAACTTGTGAACACCTAATGGTGGGACTTAAAGAGCTGTAACACAAACAGGGCTGAAACACACCCCCTGCTCGCCACATTACGAGTGACAAGGAGAGAAAAGCTGCAGCCCTTTGGGGAGCCCAGACCTAGGACTCCTTGGGGAGCCTAGGTCTGGGCTCCCCAAACCAGGGCTGTGACACCCTCTTTGGGACCCCACGGTTCCTGGTGTTTCCAAGCTTCCAGGAACCACCACGTTCCTCAGTTCCCACAGTGGTACACCTGGTCAGCTGCAGCCTTGCATGGAGCCAGTGCCTGTGCTGGTGCATGGGTTTGCCCGCTCTCCACTGCAGTCAGCACGCCTGGCTGTGCACAGTGGCTGGACCCTGCGCTCACTCACACACCCCTTGCCACTCTGTGCCTGGCTGGCCCTTGGCAGATGTGGGATCTGGGCCGGTAGTGTGAGCTGAGTGCAGCCTGCCAGGCCAAGTGGGCAGAATGAGCCCAGTGGGCCCGAGCCAAACTCAGGCAAAGACACTACCAACCACAGAGGTTTCCAGCTGGAAAAGCAACACCCCAAGGATCCTGTGACACTATGATTGTGCTGTTGCACTCCAGCCTGGGCAACAGAGAAAGTCCCTGTCTCTAAAATAAAAAAAGTTATAGACTAAAATAAAAAAAGAAAGAAAATTTGCAGAAATAATATAAAGAAGTCCCATGTAACCTCCACCCAGATTCCTCAAATGTTAACTTTGTACCACATTTGCTTTATCATTCTCTCTATATATATATATTTAAATATTGAAATTATATATGTATATTTATACACATTTTTTCCCTGAACCATTTGAGTAAGTTGCAGCCACAATGTCCCTTTACCCCTAAATACCTAGGTTGTACTTTTTTAAAATATAGAAACATTATATAAGAAAATACTAAAAATTAAAAAGTTAACACTTATGACAATACTATTAGCTAACCCAGAGATATTATTCAAATGTCACTCATTTTCTGATCGCTGCCCTTTATTAGGAAAAGAAAATCCCAAATCATGAGCCACATTTGGTTGTCAAATCTCTTTAGTCTTCTTTAATCTGGAACAGTTCCTCAGTGTTTTCTTGTCTTTCATTACCTTGATGAATACAAGCCAGTTATTTTGTAGAATGTCTTTCCATTTGTTTATCTGATGTTTGCTCATAATTGCAGTCAGAGTTTTTTGCAGGCCTACCCCAGAAGTGACGTTGTGTTGTTTTCAGTGTATTATATAGGAGGCATGTGATGTTTATGTAACCCATTACTAATGATACTAATTTCTTCCAGGAAGTTATGATTTTTTGTCCTTTAATTAGCTTCTGTTAAGGAGATATTTAGGGCTATATAAATATCCTTTTACTCATTAGATTTTTACTTCCTCACTTGCTCTAATATTCATTGATGATTCTTGCTTGAATCACATTTTACTCTGCTGGTTGCCACATGTTGATTTCCTCATTTCATCATCTCTTCATATGGGGACTATGTGAAGTGCCCATGTCCCCATCTTTCCTTGAGTACTCCCTTACTTTCTGGTTCACCAAGTTGTTCCAGGTTCATCTGGACTGTTCCTGCTCCAAAGTTTGATTCAGCAGTTTTGCCAGGAAGCTCTGGCTCTTTCTAGTAGGGACTGGTTTGTAGACACCCAACATCTCAGTGCTACATGCGCTCAGTTACTACTAATCCTCTCAGTGGCCAGAGCCAGGAAACATGTATCTTTATATCTGTATATATTAAAAGCCCGGCCGGTGGCTTACGCCTGTAATCCCGGCACTTTGGGAGGCCGAGGGGGGTGGATCACGAGGTCAGGAGTTCGAGACCAGCCTGGCCAATATGGTGAAGCCCCATCTCTACTAATAATACAAAAATTAGCCAGGCGTGGTGGTGCCCACCTGTAGTCCCAGCTACTCAGGAGGCTGAGGCAGAAGAATCACTCAAACCCGGGAGGCGGAGGTTGCAGCGAGCCGAGATCGTGCCACTGCACTCCAGCCTGGGTGACACAGTGAGACTCCATCTCAAAAAATAACAATAATAAAATAAAACAGAAACCATGTTGAGAGTCTTTGTTTTTACTTCAGTTTTCAGAAACAAAACACAAATATTGTTAAGCTAGACCAGTTGATTTTTATACATTAAATGTAAGAATTCCAAAAATCAATTCACAAATCTATAAGATCATATTTGAATCTATGTTGCAAAACATTTGGGCCCCAAACCAAACATGATGTGTCATTTGATAATTCATATGTCAATAAATCATGCTTTCTCTTACATAATTTAAAGTAAGTTGAACAACATGTATTACTTAATAAGTGTGGAAAAGTTGGAAAATTGTAATGCCATATCCAATAGTAGTGATGTAAATTAAGATATTTTTGCCTGCTTAATCACACACCATGCAGAAGTGACAAAATGTTTATGAGTATTCTTAAAGAGGGTATAGGAAGGATTATTAATTGCTATGCAAAGTCATTGAATTAAAAAAAAAAACATCGAACACTTTCACCTAGAGGATAAGCTTCCAGTTCCCTTTCTCAGCGTGTAAGACCCTTCATAGTCTGACCCCACTTCACCCCCAGTCCCTCTCCAGTCTCTTATGCCCTTCTCTCCCTCTAAGCATCCTGTCATCTGTGCATATTGGTACATCTCATAGGTCTTTATGCACTAATATGATTGACATGCCATTCTGTCTCACCTACCTGGAAAGATCTGATACATCTTTCAGGTTCCAGATCATATACTACCTGTTCTACAGAATCTTCCAGGAAGAATTACTTCTTCTTTTCTCGTAATAGTTCTTATATTATATTCTAATTGCTTATCTCTATATTCCTTATTAAATGTGTCTTCCTTTAAAACAGGGACTTTATCTTCCTTGTAATCCCAACACAACACAATGTCAGGCATTCAATATAAGTGTTTAATAGATGCATAATGATTTGTCAGTTTCAATATTCTAAACCTGATAATTTTTAAATGCTTTAGATCACAACATCTAAAACATTTAAAGTGAATATTAAGGAACCTAGCACTCGCTTCAGCAGTACATATACTAAAAATGGAATGAGGCCAGGTACAGTGGCTCACGCCTTTAATGCCAGCACTTTGGGATGCCAACGCGGGAGGATCATTTGAGCCCAGGAGTTCAAGACCAGTTTGGGCCACATAGCAAGACCTCATCTCTACAAATAATAACTTTAAAAAATTAGGTGGGCATGGTAGTACATGCTTGTAGTCCCAGCTACTAGAGAGGCTAAGTCTGGAGGATCACTTGAGCCCAGGAGGTCGAGGCTGCAGTGAGCCATGATCACACCAACCTATTCCAGCCTGGGCAACATAGGTAGACCCCATCTCAAAAAAATTGGAACAATACAGAGAAGATTAGCATAGCCAATTAAAAAAAAAATTTTTTAAGAAAAAATGGCCAGGCATGGTGGCTCATGCCTATAATCCTAGCATTTTGGCAGGTCGAGGCAGGAGGATCACTTGAGCCCAGAAGTTTGGAGCCAGCCTGGGCACCAAAGTGAGACCTAGTCTCTACAAAAAAATAAGAAGAAGAAAGGGAACCTCTCGTTTTCCTGGAGTTTTCTCTTGCATAGTAATGCCTGGGGCCCACCCCCAACCACTTTGCTTTGGAATCTGAAATGTTCCCCTCAGCCCAGAGTCACTTTACCATTCTGTCCCCTCCCCGTCACCACCCACTCCTGCAGCAGCTCTTCAGCCTCCCAGGACTCCATCCAGGTCACTCATTTCTCTGGACTTCCCTTGGGTAGCCAGTGACCCTGAGCACTAACAAGCACCCTTATGTCATGATTATAGCACCAAGTGAGAGTTTCTACAGAGGCAGTGCTGCTCTCTAGAAGGCCACACAGGCTTTCAGCTCTTTTCTGAAAGCTATCCCTTCTAATCCTTAAAGACTTTTTTTTTTTTTGTAATTTTTAGATGGAGTCTCGCTCTGTCACCCAAACTCTGGAGTGCAGTGGCATGATCTCAGCTCACTGCAACCTCCGCCTCCCGGGTTCAAGCGATTCTTCTGCCTCAGTCTCCTAAGTAGCTGGGATTACAGGTGCGCGCGAACACGCCTGGCTAATTTTTTTGTATTTTTTAGTAGAGATGGGGTTTCACCACGTTGGTCAGGCTGGTCTCGAACTCCTGACCTCATGATCCACCCACCTCAGCCTCCCAAAGTGCTGGGATCACAGGCTTGAGCCACCACACCCGGCCAAAGCATTTTTGATATTTAGTTCTTCTTGTAAGACTATTGAGGTAAACATTCTAAGAAATACAGGTTTAGAGAACATCTTTCTGCTGAGCTTATTATAGAGTTGATATAGTTGAGATGAAACTGAAACTGGACATTTGGTTGGGTGGAAAGGAATGGAGGTGTCACTGAGCACCAGGGTAGTGAAGAGGCCCTCCTGGAAGGAGGGTGTGGCAAAATGACTAGATTGGTAAGGTCTGACCAGTCGGAGGGACTAGGTTACAGGGATGAGGGAATAAGCATTGGGAGCTCAGGGTAGTAATATCCAAGACCAAAATAAAGGGAGAAACTGGAATCCACCCAGCCAGAATCCACAAAGTAATCTTTTCCTATTCCTTCATCAGGACCCATTGCCTCTTAATTGTCACTAGTCCCATCAGATATGTCTGTTGAGTTTGACTTTTACACCTTTTTAGCTCTATTATAATATTTGCTCACTTGCTCCATAATTAGTATTAGTTCTACCCTCCCATATGTGTATGACTGACATCAGTGAAGATCCAGTATAGCTTACCGAAGGTTGTAATAAACACACTTTGAAGTATTTTTAATTTTAAAAAATATTCTATCTCTAGGAATCTAGTGACAGGTTTGATATAATTAAATTTTAATTTTTTAATATGCAGAGGAAGTTGTCATAACTAGAATATGATTTGACAGGTGTTGGCAGTTCTCCAAGCAACTTATTTTAAAAGTAGGTATCTCTGAAAAAGAATAGGTAGAAGTAAAGGTTTGATTGAAAACTCAGTTTAACACTGGGGCTGCTTTAAGGTAATGTATGTGTCCTTTTTTTCTGAGTACAATTTTTTTTTAACTTTTAGGTTCGGGGTACATGTGTAGGTTTGTTATATAAATAAACTCTCATCATAGGGGTTTGTTGTACAGTTTATTTTGTTACCTAGGTACTAAGCCTAGTACCCAATAGTTGTTTTTACTGATCCTCTCCCTCCATCCTCTGCCTTCAAGTGGGTCCCAGTGTCTGTTGCTCCCCTCTTTGTGTCCATGTGGTCTCATCATTTAGCTCCCGTTTATAAGTGAGAACATGCAGTATGTGGTTTTCTGTTCCTGTGTTAGTTTGCTAAGGATAATAGCCTCCAGCTTCATCCATGTTCCCATGAAATACATGAACTCATTCTTTTTTATGGCTGCATAGTATTCTATGGTATATATGTACCACATTTTCTTTACCCAATCTGTCATTGATTGGCATTTAGGTTGATTCCAAGTCTTTGCTATTGTGAATACGCAAGTGCATGCATGTGTCTTTTAATAGTAAAAATATGTATATTATAGTTAGTATTGTAAAGTATGTATCTCTCTCTCTCTTTCTAGATCCTGGTTAGATAACAATGGGAAAAGTGCTGTTAAAAAGCTAAAGAACAGTTTGCCACTTAGAAAAGAACTAGATCGTTTAAAAGATGAACTGTCTCATCAATTGCAACTCTCAGATATCAGGTAAGAAAGAAGAGAGAACCTAATTTAGAAATTGAAATGAATATTAATTACCAACTGATAAGCTTTTCAGCAGCTAAATATTTGCATCTTTAATTGCTCTGATAACTGAGTACTCTTCAATTATCTTTATGAACATCATGAAATGTTCATCTGTGTAAGAAAACTCTTATTAATTTCTTATTTTAAATACTGAAATAAGGCTGTGCACAGTGGCTCTTGCCTGTAATCCCAGCACTTTGGGAGGCCAAGGTGGGAGGATCGCTTGAGCCCAGGAGTTCAAGACTAGCCTGGGCAACATATAGAGACCCCATCTCTACAAAAACTTAAAAAAAAAATAGCTAGGCACTATGGCCTGCACCTGTAGTCTCAGCTACTTGGAAGGGTGAGGCAAGAGGATCACTTAAGCCCAGGAGCTTGAGGCTGCAGTGAGCTATAATTGCATCACTGCACTGCAGCCTGGGTGATAGAGCAAGACTTCATCTCAATTTATATATACGTTACTTCTTTCTTCTATATATAGATAAAGAAGTAAGGTTTGTTTAAGTACTGACTGACATTTTTGGCGTAATAAACTTTTTTACATAATAAGTTTGTAAGAAAAATACCCTCTTCCATATACACATAATATATAAAAAATAATTATGCCCCCATCTTGTAAGATATTTAAGGCCAGACACAGTGACTCATACCTGTAATTCTACCACTTTGGGAGGCCAAGGCAGGAGGATCACTTGAGGCCAGGAGTTTGAGACCAGCCTGGGCAACATAGCGAGACCTCATCTCTAAATAATAATAATAATAAGTGTTTTAAAAGATTAGTATTTGAGTTTAAAAAGAGGAGGGGAGAGAGAAAATGGATGTTGTATTCTTGGTTTTATATTATATAGCAGGACTTTTTAAGTAAGTTTTCATAAACTTGGAAATTGCAGTTATATAAAGATCCATGCTGAAATTTATTGTGGAATAGATTTAACAGTTCTTAAAACTGTAAGGAAGGGAAAAGGAGGAGTCAGGTCATTCAGTCACTGGACTTCCCATCACTAGAACTCAGAAAAATCGTCATCCAGTCTTCATGTTTAAACATCTTTGTTACTATTTGCTATAGCCTGTTTTGTTGTTTTCAATTCTCATTATTAGGACTTTTTTTTCTTATATTAAAACAAATGACTTGGGTACCATAAAAACACCTTTTTTTCCTGTGTTTACAGAGTACAGATAGTATTTACATGTTCTGTTCTTGTATAATCAAATCATCATAAGATAATTCAGAATTTCAAAGCATTCTTTTAGACTTCCATGTGTGGAATGTTTGAATGTATGCATATATCCATTATTGTATCATCACACTAATCATTTTCAGATTAAACTTTATTATAGGGGTTTCTTCCCATTCCATAGTCTATTAGCATAAACTTTTCTAACTAAAAATAGTAAGATCATTTTTAAAAGTTTATAAGATAAACAAATTAAGGTGCATGCAAATAACTTTTTCTAATAGAAATTTTAAAAGATCTGTCAAAGCAGACTGGGGTTAGGAAAATGAAAGGATTTCTTAAACAAAAAAAGAAATAAACATTATTTTACAGTATCATGGAGAAATTTCTCAGCTTTAATTTATATTATGGTAAATGTCAATAGATATAACCCGGCCGGGTATGGTGGCTCACACCTGTAATCCCAGCACTTTGGGAGGCCAAGGCGGGCAGATCACGAGGTCAGGAGTTTGAGACCAGCCTGACCAACATGGTGAAACCCCGTCTCTACTAAAAATACAAAAATTAGCCAGGCCTGGTGGCACGTGCCTGTAATCCCAGCTACTCAGGAGGCTGAGGCAGGAGAATTGCTTGAACTCAGGAGACAGAGGTTGCAGTGAGCCGAGATCACGCCACTGCACTCCGGCCTGGGCAACAGAGCGAGACTGTCTCAAAAAAAAAAAAAAAAAAAAAATATATATATATATATATATGTATATATGTATATATCCCACATAAACTCTAGTTTTCAATTTTTAAGAGTATAAAAGGGTCCCTGAGACCATAACATTTGAGGACCATGGGCATGAGGGCTTCTTTACTTGCTAAAAAATTAGCCAAAACTCCAGCAAACAGAAACATTAACTAATGACATTGTTTTTCATTCTAAACAGCCTATATAAAACACCATTTTTAACAAAAACAGCATTTACTACCTTTGTCACTTAAATTTTTTAATTTCAAATAATCAAAAATTAATATTCTTTGAAATTATATTTTACTTTTTAAATTGTAGTTTAAAGAAAAAAACAATTTTTTAAACAAGTTTTCATTTTATCAGAAATGACATTCATCAGAATTAGTATTAGGATAAAAGAAGAACCTACGTTTCTTGAGCGCCTGTTTTGAATGCCTGACTCTTCACACACATTACCTCATTTGATGTCTACTATCTGTGTAGCAGGAAACATCCTCACTTTGCAAGCATGAAAGTGAAAACCTTAGGAAGGCTAAAAGCAGCTTGTTCAAGGTCACAGAGCTAGTAAACCACAGAATTAGAATTCCAAGGTGGGTTTTCTGACAGCACTCGAGACCGGTGCTCTTCAGTTACACAGCAGGGCCTCTGACATCGTGTCAGTGTCAGGTTCCATGTGTCACTGAGGTTTAATATTAATTTATAAAATGAGCAGATTACATGATTTCATCAAAATCACTTTCTCTAGAATGAGATAAAAAGAACCTGAGGTCAGGTACGGTGGCTCATGCCTGTAATCCCAACACTCTGGGAGGCCAAGGCGGGTGGATCACTTGAGCCCAGGTGTTGAAGACCAGCCTGAGCAACATGGTGAAACCCTGTCTCTACAAAAAAATTTATTTAAGTAGCCGGCCATGGTGGCACATGCCTTTAGTCCCAGCTACTCGTGAGGCTGAGGTAGGAGGATCTCTTGAGCAGAGGAGGTCAAGGCTGCAGTGAGCCGTGATTACACCACTGCACTCTCGCCTGGGCGACAGAGTGAGACTCTGTCTCAAAAACAAAAAAGAGAACCTGATAAACCTAACTGGAATTCCTAGTTGGAACTTGAATCTAAAACAAAACCATTGTCATTGTAACAATGTGAAAAAGAAAAACACTTTTTTCAAAGTTTTCCCATTTCATCATCTTATTTTTAAATAGAAACATCTTATATTTGCTTATTTTAAATCTTTGGATACCTGAACATAGTAGTAATATTTCTGCCCTCTGGTAAACAATTCATTTTCCATTTGGTTGCTTTTTTAAAAATTAGCTAGCTTAGAAACATATGATCAATCAAAACATGTTTTGTGTCTGCTTCAAAAAGAGACTCATCGGCTTTCCAAGGACTCCAGTAGTTGTGGTGGGTGCTCGCTCCGTCTTCAGGGTGCCACTTGTTAACATGCGTGTGTGCTCTGTTGGCCTAGGTGGCAGAGGAGCTGGGGCATCGCCCACCGCTGTAGCCAGCTGCATAGTTTAAGCCGCTTAGCACAGCAGAATTTGGAAACACTTAAAAA
Source organism: Pan troglodytes (assembly GCF_028858775.2). NCBI lineage: Eukaryota > Metazoa > Chordata > Mammalia > Primates > Hominidae > Pan > Pan troglodytes. The sequence continues at coordinate 48,394,411 of NC_086015.1, forward strand.
AGCAAAAGGTAAACATTTTCCATTTTCTTTTAAAAAATCACTTAGCTGCTATGTACGTCTATAAATTTTAATGGAAAAACCAAATAACTTTATCACAGCTGAACTTTTAAATCTGTTCTTTGAATAAAGCAGTGGCATAAAATTAGCCTTTAAGCTTCTACTGAATTTAATCCTGGGTTTATACACTATTTGCACAATGCTGAAAGAATGAAGCACCTCGACCATGACCAAAGGTTTTGTGTTTTGTCATCAGGGTGTACAATCATATTTACAGACCGTTCTGGCATGAGTGCAGTGGGCCATGTGATGCTAGGAACAATGGATGTCCATCACCACTGGACAAAAGTAAGAAAGAGCCTTAAAATTAAAAACTCCTTGTCATTCATAAACTTTCATTTCCAACAATGCTGTAATGTTAAGGGACTAAAAAAAGGTTTGTTGTGTTTTTGTTTTTGTTTTTTAATGTTTTTAATCACAGTATCAGCTGTTTTCAGATCAGATGCTTAAATACCATGTACTTAAAATACTTAAGAGGAAAGACTGATTTTTAAGGCAGTTTTTATCTGGTAATATTGCATTCTTTTCTGAAGCACAGCCTGAAAGCCTATATTCTGTTTTGTTTTACTTGTTCTTAACAGATTTATTGAGGTATAACTGACATTTAATAAACTGCACATGTTTCTTGTGTGTTATTTGGTAAGTTTTGACATATTATGTATGCCCATGAAGCCATTATCACAGTCAAGATAGCAAACGTATCCAACAACTGGGCATATATGTGAGCATATGGCCCTTTGTAAACACTCCCTCCCATCCCACCACCCCCTCTCCAAGCAACCACTGGTCTGCTTTCTGTTACTATAGATTAGTTTTGGAGTTTTTCATAAGTGGAATCATAGGGCTTGCAAACTTTTGTGTCTGGTTTCTTTCACTGTCTCATTTTGAGATTCATCCATATGGTTGCATGTATTGGGAGTTTATTCCTTTTTATTACTATGTACTATTTCATGGTATAAATATACCACAGTTTGTTTATTCATTCACCTGTTGATGAACATAGGGTCATATCACTTTGTGACTATTACAAATAAAGCTGCTATGAACATTTGTGCACAAATATATGGACATATATTTCCTTTCTCTTGGGTAAATACCTAGAATAGAATGGCTGGATCATATGGTAGAGCATTTTAACTTTTTAAAAAACTGCCAACACTTAACTATGGTCATCTTTTTAATTTTAGTCAGTCTAATAGCTCTGTAGTACAATCTCATTCAATGTTTAATTTGCATTTCTCTAATAATAAATAATGGTGAGCATCTTTTCATGTGCTTATTTGTCATCCACATATCTTCTTTAGTGAAGCGTCTGTTCAAATCAAATATTTATTTGGTAGAAATATTTGCAAACTGTATATCTGACAAAGACATTGTATCTAGAATATATTTTAAAACTCTCAAATTTCAGCAGGAAGAGAAAAAACCAATCCAACTAAAAAAGGGCAATCTAAAACTCTCAAAATTCAGCAGAAAAAAAAAAACAACTAAAAAGGGCTACTAAAAAAACCAATCCAACCAAAAACGGTGACATGAAATGACATGTTGCCAAAGAGAATGTACAGATGACATGTAAGCACATAAAAACATGTTTATTGGCCGGGCACTGTGGCTCACACCTGTAATCCCAGTACTTTTGGAGGCCAAGGCAGGTGGATCACAAGGTCAGGAGTTTGAGACCAGCCTGGCAAACACAGTGAAACGCCGTCTCTACTAAAAATTAAAAAAAAATAAAAAGCCGGGCATGGTGGCAGGCGCCTATAGTCCCAGCTATTTGGGAGGCTGAGGCAGGAGAATCATTTGAACCCGGGAGGCGGAAGTTGCAGTGAGCCGAGATTGCGCCACTGCATTCCAGCCTGGGCAACACAGCGAGACTGTGTCTCAAATAGATACAAAGATTAGATAGATAGATAGATAGATAGATAGATAGATAGATAGATAGATAGATAAAAACCATAGTGCATTATCACTACACACCAGGACGGCTAAAATGAAAAATAGTTACATGCTGATAAGAATGCAGAAAAAATAGGTCATTCATGCATTGCTGATGGGAATGTAAAGTGGTACAGGCATTCTGGAAAAAGATTATAGTGGTTTCTTACGAAACTAAACATGACCCAGCAGTCACCCTTGGGTATTTACAGCAGAGAAATGAAAAATTATGTTCACACAAACACCTGTACATGAATGTTTATAATAGCCAAAAACTAGGAAAAAATGAATTTTCTTCAGTGTGTGAATAGCTAAACAAACTGGTACATCCATACCATAGGATTCTACTCAGCAATGAAAAGGAATGAGCTATTGATACATGCAGCAACTGGATGGATCTTAAGGGCATTGTGCTGAGTGAAAAAGTCAGTCTCAAAAGGTTACAAACTGTATGATTCTATTTACATAACACCCTTGAAATAATAAAATGATAGAAAGGAAGGAAAGATTAGTGGTTGCCAGGAAGTAGAGAGAGGGGAGCAGAGGTGTCAGTGCTATAAACGGGATCCCTGTGATGGAACTCTTGTGTGTTTTGACTGTGGCAGTGTCACACGGCTCTGTACACATATAATAAAATGAATACACGTGTGAAAAATACACAAATGCATGCAAGTAAAACTGATGAACTCTGAGTAAGATTAATGAATTGTATCAATGTCAATTTCCTGGTTGTGATATTATGGCAATAATTGTATAAGATGTACTATTAAGTGAAAGGTATATGAATCTACAATTATCTCAAAATAAAAAGCTTTTAAAATGTAGTTACCATATATACATGAGTAACCCATGGAAAAATTGAAAAATAGGGAGTAAAATTATTTTCCACAAGATGTTAAAAGTAGATTATAAATAATTTGTAGAATTTTTACATAGCTATTGCTTTTATTATAGCAGAGTTTTTAATGCCTTCCAACTCTTCTAAAAGGCCCTGGCTTTTAATAGAAAATCTTAAGTCCTTAGTGGTCCTTCCCTGACCCAGCCCCTACATCCCCCTTCAGCCCTTCTCTTTCCACTCAATCGCAGCAGGTCACATGCCAGCCATACCAAACTCCTTATTGTTTCCAAACATGCTGTTCCTTTTCATGGTTCCATATTTGCACATGCTCTTTTTCCTTCCCCCAAAACATCCCTTACATTCATGTGCCATTTCTAAATCTTACTTAATGTTTAAGATTGATTAAATTAGACTCCCTTAGAAACCTTTGCCTGAACCTCCTCTGTATCCACTCAGCCTGATTTGGCATTTAGCATGCTAAATTCGGATTTTTGTTTCCTTGTACCCCAACTGTGAGTCCCAGCCAAACAGGGACAAACTCTTATAATCTGTACACTTGAAGTGTCCAGCTCAGTGCTTACGTATATGGTAGGTGCACAATCATATTTATTGCACTTAATTGTATTTAGTTGCTTTAAAGTAAATTTTGAAGGAATAGACTGAGTTGAAATACATACACTTTATTTCTAAAACTTTTCTTTATGCCATTTAATAATTCTAAACTAATTTAAGATTCTTACCTAAATATTTAAATATTAGTGCTTAGGATTAGGACTTACTTTTATTTGGAACATATTTTTTTTTGGAACCTCACAAATTCCCATCTAAAAATCCCAAAGATTTACAGTGGCTTGTTTTGAATATTAATATTTCCAGCATTACATTAAGTTTTTTTATCTCTTACTTGAACTTTCCTTCAATGAAAATCATTTTCTTGTTAAAAATGTCTTAATGCCATTTATTGGAATTCTAAAATTAAATTATTATAGTAACATAAAACTAATTATTTCTTTCCCTTTGTTAACACTGTAGCTTTTTGAAAGATTGCCAAGTTATTTTGACCTTCGGAGGAGGCTGATGATTTTAGAAGACCAAATAAGCTATCTTTTAGGTGGCATACAAGTTGTTTATATTGAAGAATTACAGCCAGTATTGACACTTGAAGAATATTACTCTCTTCTTGATGTGTTTTATAATAGACTGTTGAAAAGTAGGATACTATTTCACCCTCGAAGTTTGCGTGGTTTACAAATGATCCTTAACAGGTAAATATCTAAGATAGAAGGATTACTTTTATTCCTTCGTCTAGGTGGGTTGTGTGTGTAAATGCATTAAATTGTTTTGTATTTCAATGGGTAGTTCTTAGGAATTAAAGAAAAAAATGCCACTACTTGTATTAGCAACCCTCTTCTACACACTAGAAAAGCCAGCATGGAAGGATTGAAGGATTTAATGTCTAGAACATTCTTTGAATATATTGCTGAGCAGATTTACTGGGCAAAGTCAATCCAATGGAAAACATTATAAGATTAAACTAATAGTAAATCAGTAGCCAACATTTGTGGTGTATACACTGTTTGCCGAGCACTGTGCTGGGTACTTATATGCATTCTGTCTTTAGCTCTCACAACCTCACTGTGCAGCAGGTCACCCCTGGCATGTGACAGATAAGGAAGGTCAGAGGGCTTGCAAGTAGGTCGTGATCTTCTGAAGAAGTGTGTCTTTGGGGGCAGCAAAGCTTTAAGTCAATGTTGCTGTACTTTTGAGGTGGCTTTTCTTGATGATTTTTTTTTATTTTCCTGAAGACTAATAAAATATTTTCTCTGGTGGGGGAGAGGAGAGGGTCAGTGGTTTTTCCTTTAATGTATATTTTATTGCAGTGACAGATATGCTCCAAGCTTGCATGAACTCGGGCATTTTAATATTCCAACACTCTGTGATCCAGCAAATCTCCAGTGGTTTATTCTCACCAAAGCTCAGCAGGCAAGAGAGAACATGAAAAGAAAGGAAGAGTAAGTACTGCCAGTCTTCTGTAAAGTCAGATCATTCAGTCTAACTGAAAACTTCAGATATTTGGAACTCATAAATATGGGACCTGGAAACAGTATGAAGCTTAGGAAATTGACTAATTATTAGATATTCCATATTTATTTCTTCCCTACCTAAATTATATTACCACCACGGACCTCAGTTTGAGAAGTACAGCTTCTTAATATAAAAGTCAATTCAGAAACAGAATGAAAAATAAGAATATCAGCAAGGAATTTTCCAGATGGAAAAGACTGACAACAAGGAAAAATATTGGTTATTTCTTGATTAACAGGAATCTTTATTGTTTTAAAATTTTCAAACTGTTGATATAAAAAGAACTTTATCTGTATCTTGATTAAGTTGAGAAGAAAACTTAAAGTACAAAAATCATCTTAGGCCCGGCACGGTGGCTCATGCCTGTAATCCCAGCACTTGGGGAGGCCGAGGCAGGCAGATCACTTGTGAGGTCAGGAGTTTGAGACCAGCTTGGCCAACATGGTGAAACCCCATCTTTACTAAAAATACAAAAGTTATCCAGGTGTTATGGCGGTCACCTCTAGTCCCAGCTACTCAGGAGACTGAGGCAGGAAAATGGGTTGAACCCAGGAGACAGAGGTTGCAGTGAGCCGAGATCATGCCACTGCACTCCAGCCTGGATGAAAGAGTGAGAAAAAGAAAAAAAATAAACCTTTTAACTATTGATATAAATAAAACTTTATCTGCATTTTAATTAACTTGAGAAGAAACCTTAAAGCAAAAAATCATTTTAGGCCATGCACAGTGGCTCAAGCCTGTAATCCCAGCACTTTAGGAGGCCAAGGCAAGGAGATCACTTGAGCCCAGGAGTTCAAGACCAGTCTAGGCAACATGGTGAAACCCTGGGCAATATGGTGGGGAAAAAAAAAAAAAATTAGCCAGGCATGGTGGCACATGCCTGTATCCCAGCTACTCAGGAGGCTGAGGTGGGAGGATTGATTGAGCCTGGGTGGTCAAGGCTGCAGTGAGCTGTGATCACACCTCTGTACTCCAGCCTGGGTGACATAATGAAATCCTTTCTCAAAAAAATATATGTATCATTTTAGTTCCTAAGCAGTATTGTTTTTATGTTGTTTGTATCTTTGAAGGAGTCCTATTATAGCCAACAGTTTCGTGTTTGTAGGTGGTAAGATATTGCTTGATAATGTTTTATGTATCACTTGTGAAGAAATGAAGTCATTTACTTAGCCAGCATTTACTGTGACTGTTATGTGCCCAAAGCTGAGATCAATGCCATTGATAGAAAGACTCAGACATGATCTCTGCCTCCTGGAATTGTTTCTAGTAGGAGATGTGAGTGCTGTAAATTTGCCAGTGGTAGCTGGAGCACAGTCAAGTGGGAAGAGCCAAAGCTGACACCCTGGTAGCATAGGGGACAAGGGAAGGCAACAGCAGGGAACAGGATGGAAGCTGGAGAGAATGCCATTCCACATGTCCCTGGAGGGAAGTTTCAAGGAGAAGAGAAGAGGACAGGGTGATGGAACCTGGTTGTTTAGCAGGGTGCCAGTGGAAGCAGTTCTCCCGCCTTACCGTTCATTTGAGGCTCAGTTTCCACAAAGTACTCATTTAAAAAGCCAGGAATCTTAAATATAGAGAGAGGCTAGATATGGTGGCTCACACCTTTAATCTCAGCACTTTGGGAGGCCGAGGTGGGCGGATCACTTGAGGTCAGGAGTTTGAGACCAGCCTGGCCAACATGGTGAAACCCCATCTCTACTAAAAATATAAAAATTAGCTGGGCATGGTGGCATGCACCTGTAATCCCAGCTACTCAGGAGGCTGAGACAGGAGAATCACTTGAACCTGGGAGGTGGAGCTTGCAGTGAGCCGAGATCATGCCATTGCACTCCAGCCTGGGCAACAGAGCGAGACTCCGTCTCAGAAAAATAAATAAATAGAGAGAAGGGATGGCAACTAATGATGGAAGCCATTCTTTTAGCAAGAGACAGTGAGATCATTTTATATATAAAGTAAATGAAGGAGCAGCATCTCTTTTGTTTTCCTGTTTTCCTTATGGAATTGATGACAACTCGGTAGGCCAGATCCTATCACACCCTACCTCTTGATTGGTTGTTAAGTATTTGTTCATGCTATTTCTTTTCTAAATTTTACGTCTGCTTTAACCCTCAAGAGCAATTCTAGCCAACTGTTCATCATTAGGACTGATTATTTTGTTTGCTATAACCTATCGGCTGCTTTTTCTCTTTTTCTCTATGGCCATTATATAGCTTTGGAGTAATGCTTATTAGATTGTGAGAAAGGAAAGTAAAAATAAAAAAATTCAAATAGGTCAATTTGTGAATGTTCCGTCCTACCAGTTGCTCAGGTGAATAAAAACCCATGAATCATCTTGATTCCTCTCCCCTGTCTCACTCCCTACCCCAGTCCACCTTCAGAGCAGACATGGAAAGAAACTCACCTCTTCTCCTTTCCTTTCCTGCTGCACCTGGTCTGAGCCTCCATCATTTTGTGATGGCCTCTTGTCTGGTCTTCAGGCTTCCACACTCAGCATCTCCCCAACCCACAGTGGACTCTCGTCAGAGCAGCAGTGGGAACCTAGTCAGAGCTGTCACTCCTCTGCCCAGTGCCCACAGACCCTCTGCCCACTCCCTTGCTTCTCTCAGCTCAGCTCCTGGGACTCTCCTCTCACTCGTTCTGCTCCAGCCTTTTTATAGTCCTCGGGCACTCTTGACATGTTATCCACTCCTGGGCCTGTGTGCTTTCCCCCAGCCTGAGGCACTCCTTCCTCAGAAATCTCAGCTTCCTCAGGCCCTGCTCACATTCCACCTTCTCTGGCCACACAACTCGAAGCATGGAGTCCCCACCCTCTGCTGCACTCCCCTCTCCACCTCAGCTGGCCTGCCTTTCTCCATCCACCTCAGCAAATTTGCTGTTTCCTTATTAATGTATTGTCTCTCTCTCCTTCCCAACAGAAGGTAAGCCCACTGAGGGAAGACTTCAGTCTATTTTGTTCCCTCCGGTGCCAACTGGGATGGGTGCCTGGCACACAGGGAGCCTTCAGGAAATACCGATTGACCTTTCACCTGCTTCCTTAGCCTTTTTCTGGCTCTGGGCCCCAGAGTCCTCATCCCTATACTTAGCCCCCAAGAAGAGAAAGCACTTGCTGTTGGTCCCAACCTTCCTTCCTGCTCAGTCATCATCCTCATGCCCCTGACTCTGGGCCCAGGAGCCTCTCCTTGCCTTTGCTGTCTTTCCTTCCTTTGCTCTGCTGTCCCTGCCCTAGTAAGACACCTTCATTATATTCGCAGAGCAGTGATGAAGACTAACTTCTTTCCTTCAGTGAAGCATGTTCCTAGAGAGTGGTTTTCAGATACTTTTTCACTTATAAGGTGGATTCTTAAGTGGAAACATAGTTTATTTTTATTAGGTTGGTGCAAAAGTAATTGCAGTTTTTGCCATTTTTTTTTTTTATGGCAAAAAACTGCAATTACTTTTGCACCAACCTAATAAAAAAGATTAAAGCTCTCAGCTGTTCTAGTTCAAAAGAAAAGGAGCCAGAGGCCACCCATGCTCACAGGGTCCTCACAGTAGCAGCTCTGCTGGACTCTCAGCTTGCTGAATAGTTAGAAAAAGGGAAAAAGCCCACACTATTCTAAGCTAGTATGTACAACCCACATGACCATCCCAAAACTGTGTGACTTGTAGCTCCTGTCTCTTGGCATTGCCTGGCTGGCATATAGACAGTATTTGCTGCCTGCGGAACCCCCAGTCCTTTGGAGGCTGGTGATAACCTAGTTCACAGTTCTTCTGTAGGGTGGTAATAACCCAGAGTAACCTGCACCTGAGAATCAACCAGCTCTCCCTAGCAGGGGCATTCCTCACTTTATGTTTTTATAGTAACCCACTCAGATGTTTCCTTTTACTCTATATCATATATTTCAAATTTTAAAATCACTTAGATAAGTTGGAAACAATCAAAATGTACAGTAATAGAAGAGTGTTTAAGTAGTTCTGATACTTGCATGTAGTAGAAACAGTGACTAAAGGGTGGGCATGGTGGCTCACAGTTATAATCCCAGCACTTTGGGAGGCTAAGGCAGGAGGATCACTTGAGCCCTGGAGTTCAAGACCAGTCTGGGCTACATGGTGAGACCTCGTCTCTACAAAAAATTTAAAAATTAGCTGGGTGTGGTGGTTTGCACCTGTAGTCTCAGCTACTTGGGAAGCTGAGGCAGGAGGTTTGCCTAAGCCTGGATGGTCAAGGCTGCAGTGAACCATGGTCACGACAGTGATACTCCAGCCTGGGCAACAGCAAGACCCTATCTCAAGGCCAGGCACAGTGGCTGACACCTGTAATCCCAGCACTTTGGGAGGCTGAGGCAGGCGGATCACCTAAGGTCAGTAGTTGAAGACCAGCCTGGCCAACATGGCAAAACCCTGCCTCTACTATAGAAAAAATAGCCGGGCGTGGTGGTACATGCATGCAATCCCAGCTACTTGGGAGGCTGAGGCAGGAGAATCGCTTGAACCTGGGAGGCAGAGGTTACAGTGAGCCAAGATCACGCCACTGCACTCCAGCCTGGGCGACAGAGCAAGACTCCATCTCAAAAAAAAAAAAAAAAAAAATTAATCTCATGCTGACTGCAGAGGCACCCAAGGATGAGGAAAGGCTGGTACACGTTATTTTCCTGTTGAGGGGACAACCCTGGGCAACCTTAACAAGGGCTGCCTTCTCAATGCTTCTCTAAGATTGTACCTCAGAAGAACTGATGGGTTCTCCTGATATAAAGCTTGTGACCCATGGGTCTGGGAAACCTGGAGATGAGACTGTAGGCTTCTCCTAAAAGGAATGAAAATGAGAGTCTTGCCCAGATTTTAAAGATATATTGTTGGAGAACTATGCAGCAACATGGTCACACTACAAGGCTTTTCACTTCCAAGCATGGTTGTTAATATCTTTTCTTGACAAGTGAAAAATCCCTTTACAGAAAAAGTTACTCATCCCCTGCTATTGATAGAAGTTTAAGGGTTCTTTCTGTCTAATCCTGGAGAGATTAGAAGCAGGCCCAGCTGTGAAACATTTGCAGAACCATCAGCCCTGACTGCTGTCTGTCTGCTTGAATCTCTAAGCAGCACTGTGTAGGGGAATAATCTTACAGAAAAAGCAAACAGCACTTAAGAAAGTGATCAGTATTATAGGCCATGATAACTAACTGCTATGACCATTTCTGTTTTTTACTGTCTAGTTTATGGAAATTTTATAGTACCTACTTTTCTATGCAGTGTTTAAGGGTGATTAAATGTAAGATATTTGGACATTTTAAACCAATGAAGTATTTTAAATAGACTGGTTCAGGGACACGACCATGGCAGTTTTGCTTTATTCACGTTGTTAAATGGGCTTGCTGAGTAACTCATGTGTTGGTCTAGATGTAGCACATTGAATCCACTTATCAAAATACTGTATCCCTAAGCACTTGCCACCTGTGGGAGAAAGTATTTGAGACACTGAGTTCTGCCTAGAGTTGTATACTTTGTAGACCTGAACTGAAGCCCCTGATGGAATAAGAGAGTTGTAACCTCAGGCAGAGGGGAGGGAACAGACAGGGGGCTGGTGAGGTAGGAGAGTAAGAGTGAAGAGAACCTGTCCTCCTCAGGATCCTGGTTTTCTGTGAGCCTGCTTTTATCTGGGAAATCTTTAGACAGCATTACTTCCCAAGGGTTAAACTTTAGGTGGGTCCTAAAACTAGGGGTTTTATATTCTTCATTTTCTCCTTCCTTCAGTCACTAACAGCTGCTAGGTAAGGCAATATAAGAGCTTTTTTAATTTTATGTTATTTTTAGCCCTTTACTGCTAAAAACATTAACAAATACTTTTAGAGATCCATGTGACAGTAACTCAAAAGATTTAACAATGATGGCTATTGGTGTGTCTTCCAAACGTATAATTTGGCCTTTGTGGGTGGCATTTTCAGTGTTATGAGTGCACAGTTAGGGCCCCAATATGTAAGAATATATTTATATTGTGTGTTCTTTTGTTTGGTTATGACAATATTTGTTCTTATGACAATATTTTTATTTTCTATATAATAGGTTAAAGGTTATTGAAAATGAATTGATACAGGCATCAACAAAGAAATTTTCTTTGGAGAAGTTATATAAAGAGCCCAGCATTTCTAGTATACAAATGGTGGATTGTTGTAAGAGACTTCTAGAACAATCACTGCCTTACCTACATGGGATGCACCTCTGCATTTCACATTTTTACTCTGTTATGCAAGATGGAGACCTTTGTATTCCTTGGAATTGGAAGAATGGAGAAGCCATTAAGTAACACAAAAATCTGTTTTATTTTTTTAAGAGATAAGAAAGGAACTTAAATTAAAAATATTTAAATCCACAATTTGATATAACAGTATTATTTACATATCATAAGAACAAAGTTTCTAACTGCTGCTTTAAAAGTAGACTTTTTTTAAAAAATTAATTTCTGCTAGGAGAGGTTTTATAGGCCAGGCGTGGTGGCTCATGCCTGCGGTCCCAGCTACTTAGGGAGGCTAAGATAGGAGGATCACTTGAGCCCAGGAGGCCAAGGTTGCAGTGGGCCCAGATTGCACCATTGCCCTCCAGCCTGAGCAACAGAACAAGACCTTGTCTCAAAAAATAATAATGATAATTTAAAATAAATAACTAATAAAAAGATTTTATATCCCAGTCTTATGATGTTGGTTGGCAAGGCTAGATAAAAAGATGTTAGAATGAAAGAACATATTTTTAGTGATATGTAAATGAAGGATTCTACAATAGTCATATATTTTTATATGAATGAATGTTGGGTTGGGCTGGAGAGGTATGTGTGTGTAAATATAAAGGTCTCACATTCAGAGTATAGCTCTGAAATAATGGAACTCATGTCTACAATTCAACATGCATCTGTATAGTTACATCTCATGTAAATATACACAGACATATTTTGCAGCCAGTAATTGACAGTTAATGTCCAAAACAGGTGATTGATAGGTAACAGAAATTAGATAACCACCAATTTTGCCCAAGAGAAAGACTAGAAGGACTAAAAGCAGTTGAATGTATGGTACTGACATTGTCATAAGCAGTCTGATAACCAGTTTATTGAAACGTGTGCATTAACAGAGAATTTAATTTTAAACCCATAATTTCTCCTATCCATTAAAATATTATAATTGTTAGTAGTATGAAACCAACAGGAAATGTTTTTTAATCATTTAGTGAGGTGATTCATTTGTTTCATGGGCAAACACTATCCAGGAAAAGCCTTGCTTGCCTGTTTCCCAAAGAGCTCTAAGAAATAGAATCAAGTGTAAAATGGTTCAGACCATTCAGGATTTCTTGTCACTCTTCTCAACCCCGATCTTCCTGTTATTACTGATGTTTGAAACCCTGTCATTAGCCCCGGCCTGGTTAAAGCCCCTCAGAGTCACCTCTCATTCATAGCAATAGAATTCAACCCCAAGTGGTTGATGGTGTCCCCAGCACAGCCGAGAGACCTGATCTCTGGATTCAGTGCTTTTAGCTCTTCGAGTTTACCCTAAGATACCTTCGGGCAATATTTTTAACCAACCCAAAAGCTCTTCAGGTCATTTCTGAAGAGGACAAGGTGAATCTTGGCTTGGAACACCATTTTTGGGCTCTTGCTGCTGAATGAATCAGAAAGGAATTTTTTCTGAAGAGCATTAGAAAGTAAAGGAGATGTTAAAATAAGTTCTTGAAGTATGTTTTATATTTATCTAAAACACTGATTTTAAAAGTTTACATTCAAATGTGTATTCAAAAGAAGTACTGATTTGTAATTATTATAGTTTGTGTGTATCATCCCTTTTAACCGTGCCTAACAACTATACTTAAATTTTGTTTTCTAGTGTAACAAATGTTTCCCATAAGATTTTCTAGAGCCAAATAATGGGAGTGAAAAATTCCTTAAGTGTTATATAAGAAAATATATTAGAAAATCAGGTTTGGATTATACGATTTCTAAAATATACTAATACAGAATCCTCAGTAATATGTTTTGAATTGGATTTTTTCTCAGAACTGTTACATAATAAATAATACATCAACCAGATAACTGTTTTTTTCTTGTTACCCAACTGTTATTAGTTTTGGAACTATTGCAGTATAATAGGAAATGAGAAGAAATTGGTACTTGTATATGCCTGTTTGACTTCCTTTCCCACTCTAACATGAAAGAGAAAATTCTGTCCCACCACTGAAAGCTGGCACAGGAGCAGGCCCCCCTCACTGTTTCTACAAAGTCTCAGGTGAGAAGTGGTCTCCAAAGGGACCTGAGCTCCAGCTCAGGGCTAGGCCTGTCCCAAGGGAGAAACAGGCCTGCACTCCCCTGCCCAGGCTGTCCTGGCAGGAAGGCATGTGTGTTTCCCTAGGACAGGTTCTTACCAGGCCCTCCTTCCTCCTTTCTCTTAAAGGACTGCACCTCCAGGTGGCCTTCCTGAGCTAATGAGAGGGTAGTGGGCTTTCAGAAGTGGCCAGGTGGGACAAAAGGGACCAGGGCTGTCTCAAGGGCCAGCTCACCTTTGGCATCTCTTGGGAGTAAGTGTATATCCCAGATAGAGGTCCCTGGAGTTAACCCCCTCCAGCTCAGGTCACTGTCCCAGCAACCTGATGCCCCTGTGTCCCCCATACTAACTTGACCTCTTTCATGGAGTCTGCCGCCCCACCCCCAGCTTCCCTGGAGAATTCTGCCCAGGCTTCCCTGGAGCAAACCAAGCAGATCAAATCAGTTCCATGGAGACTGATGGGCCCCAAGGCGGCAGGCTCCTCTGTAGGGGACCATGGTCCTGGCAACCTCCCACCCACAGGCCAAGGTATAGGAGCCACAGAGGCATCCAGTGAGGCCTGGCAACTGGCTAACCATGAAGTGCCCACACTGTTCCAAGACCACACTCCTACCTGTGCCACCTGGCCAAAGACCCCAACCACAGGGCCTCTGACATGGCAAGGTCACAACAGGTCCCATCCCATGGGTGAAAATCGACCCCGATATGGAGTCCCAGTGGCCGCAGATGTTAAGTGGCCCTGGGTGCAAGACCCACCCCTCACTTGTCCTCAGTCTCCCCACCTATAAAAGGAGGCACCAAGACATGTTCTTAGAGGTTCTTGCCACCCTGAGAAAATCTGTCCCAGGAAGCCAGACTGCTCCCATAGGTGGTCCTTGGCCAGCCTAAGTACCCCTTATTCCATAGCAGTTGGGCAAGAACGAGAAGAGAGAAATGGAGCAGCTAGTGCCCCAGACAGATGAGACCTGCATCGGTGCTGTGGGACCCTTCTTCCCCCAAGTCTCGGCTACTACAACCTGGTTCTCTTGACTGCTCAAAACCCTTCCCTCAGGCCGGGTGCAGTGGCTCACACCTGTGATCCCAACTACTTGGGAGGCTGAGACAGGAGAATCACTTGAACCCAGGAGGCAGAGGCTGCAGTGAGCCAATATTGCACCATTGCACTCCAGCCTGGGTGACAGCAAGACTCAGTCTCAAAAACAAAACAAAAAAAAACCCTTTCCCTCATGGGGAACTGTTATGGAGTTTTTTTAGGGAATTTTTTTCCCCTAAGCTGACAGATATTACATATCAGGGGACTGAGGCCCAGACTAGGGAAGAGAATTGTCCAAGACCCTTCTGCCTGCTGCAGGCAGGAGAGGTGAGATTAGAATCCAGGTGTCCCAGGGGCTGGACGGATCTGAGCAGGCAGAAGCACCCCCAGCTCTGGGCAAGCCCACCATGAGGTCAGCACCAGGTCTAGGGTCACCACGTGGGACCTCAGAGCAGCACTGCTCCATCTGGGAGGAGGATAGGATCACAGCAGAGAAAGACACACAGGGACCCTAGATGTTCCCTGGGTGGCCGGGTGTGTCAGTCCTGGCACGATGGTAGGAATGAATGAGCCAGCAGCTGAGAGGGCCTAACTTGCTTCTACAGAACTGCTGTGCAGATTGGGTCAGGGCGGCACCTTGCAGCTCTGCTCCCCACTGCTCCCATGGGAATCCCGGCAGGCCTCGCCCCTCACACCTCCCACCAGCCAAGCTGCTCAGGGAGCCCCATTCTCCCTCTGCTCCAGCCAGGGGACGGGGCGCCCTGGGACCACAAAGGTCCCTAGGAATGTCATGCTCGGAGGGACGTTTGCACACCTCTGCCCCAAAGTGCCCACCACCAGCCTGAGCAACATAGTGAGACCCCTTCTCTATTAAAAATAAGAAAAATTAGCTAGGCATGGTGGCACATGCCTGTAATCCCAGCTACTAGGGAGGCTGAGGCAGGAGGATCACTTGAGCCCAGGAGGTCTAGGCTGCAGTGAGCTATGATTGCACCACTGCACTCCAGCCTGGGCGACAGAGTGAGACCCTGTCTCAAAAAGTCCCCACCACGCCACTCATTCGGGGGAAAGTGGCTCAGCAGAGTGTGCTGCCCAAACTGAAAGGGCCATCAGATTTTCACCCTCACAATCTTCAGGAGTGGGAGGCAGTCGGTTTTTCTTTTTCATTTTCTCATTTGTCACTACCACAGGCACTGGCCTAGACCTGTTGGCCGCCTGCATTAGCCAGAGACTTCTAGGTCAGCAGGACAGCAGAGATGCCTCAGGAGGGGCTGTGTGATTGGGAGGCAGGGATAATCTGTGTAAGTGCCAGCCCTGGTGCCTCACTTTTATCCCCACCCAGAAGTGCAGGATGTTTTTTTTTATTTTGGTTTTTTTTTTTTTTTTTTTTTTTGAGACAAGGTCTCCCTCTTGTCACCCAGAATGGGGTGCAATGGCACGATCTCACCTCACTGCAACCTCTGCCTCCTGGGCTCAAGCAATCCTCCCACCTCAGCCTCCTGAGTAGCTCATACTACAGGTATATGCCACCACAGACAGCTAATTTTTGTATTTTTAGTAGGGTCAGGGTCACTGTTGGCCAGGCTGGCCTCAAACTCCTGGGCTCAAGCAATCCACCCGCCTCAGCCTCCTAAAATGCTGGGATTAGAGGTGAGAGTCCGTGTGCCCGGCCCCTGAAGTGCAGGATTTTTAAGCCTTGGGGTAAAATTCTCGGTCTTTTCCTTTCTTGTCAGTCATCCAATAAACACTGAGGGAGCACCTCCTGTATGCAGGCCCTGTCCAGGGCACTGAGGACACAGCAAGGACAAACACGCTGCCCTTGAGGAGCTGACGCCGCAGACGCTGACTGTCGTGCAGGCTTCCCTCAGTGCACTGGTTTCCTGTGACTGAACTAAGTTATCAACTCGGTGGTTTAACACAATAGAAATTGATTCCCTCACAGCTCTGGGAGCCACACATCTGACATCAAGGTGTCAGCAGGGCTGCTGGCCCTCCTCGGGCTCTGGGTGGGATCCCTTCCTTTGCTTCTTGCCCTCAGTTCCTGGTGGCTGTCGGCACTCCCTCACTTGCAGCTACATTTCCCCTGGCTCTGTCTCTGGTGACAGCCACCTCCTCTTCCCAGTGTCCTCCCCGTGTCTCTGCTGGTCTCTTATGAGAACGTGTGGCTGCATGTGACCCACCAGATCACCCATGACAAGCTTCACTGGAGCTTAACTCCCAAGAGCCTTAACTGGATCATATACTTTGCCACATGAGGTGATATCAAGGTTCTGAGGTTTAGCAAATGAATGGATGATTTTGAGGGCCACCACTCTCCACCCTCTACACTTGGTGGCTTGGCCTCAACACCAGCCCTGGAGAGGGGGCCTCCCTTCTAACCTTCCTTTTTTTTTTTTTTTTTGAGATGGAGTCTTGCTGTGTCGCCCAGGCTGGAGTGCAATGGCATGATCTCGGTTCACTGCAAGCTCCACCTCCCAGGTTCAAGCGATTCTCCTGCCTCAGCCTCCCAAGTAGCTGGAATTACAGGCACACGCCACCACGCCTGGCTAATTTTTGTATGTTTAGTAGAGACGGGGTTTCACCGTGTTGGCCAGGCTGGTTTCGAACTCCTGACCTCAGGTAATCCGCCTGCCTCGGCCTCCCAAAGTGCTGGGATTACAGGCGTGAGCCATGCGCCTGTCCTAACCTTCCTTTCCTGGGGGGTCTCCTGCAGCCCTGTGTTCAATATTGAGATTGTTTACATCCTTTAACAATTCTTTAACATAATTTAACAATATTTATATTAAACTTCTCATGTTTATATTTTTTTAATTTTTTTGAGACAGGGTCTGGCTCTGTCACCCAAGCAGGAGTGCAGTGGCACGCACCATCACGACTCACTGCGGCCTTGACCTCCTGGCCTCAAGCCATCCTTTCTCCTCAGCCTCCCAAGTAGCTGGGACTACAGGTGCATGCCACTACGCCCAGCTAATTTTGTATTTTTTGTAGAGATGGGGTTTCACCATGTTGCCCAGGCTGGTCTCAAACTCCTGGAATCAAGCGATCCACACACCTCAGCCTCCCAAAGTGTTGGGATTACCGGCATAAGCCACCATGCCCGGCCTTAAACTTCTGTTGAAATCACTGTGTGTTGGCCGGGCGTGGTGGCTCACGCCTGTAATCCCAGCACTTTGGGCGGCCGAGGCGGGCAGATCACCTGAGGTCAGGAGTTCGAGATCAGCCTGAGCAACATGGAGAAACCCTGTCTCTACTAAAAATACAAAAATTAGTCGGGCGTAGTGGCACATGCCTGTAATCCCAGCTACTCAGGAGGCTGAGGCAGGAGAATCTCTTGAACCTGGGAGACGGAGGCTGTGGTGAGCCGAGATCACACCACTGCACTCCAGCCTGGGCAACGAGAGCGAAACTCTGTCCCCCTAAAAAATAAATAAATAAATAAAAATAAATCACTGTGTGTTTCTGTTTTCTGATTGGACCCAGACTGATAACAATGATTCAGCAATGCCCCCTGCCATGAGTGGGAGGCCAGGCTTGGCTCCTTCCTAGGCACTCCTCAGCTAGAGGCCTATGTGCCCTCAGCCTTTGAATTCCTGCTCGCATGTTGCTCATTCATTTAAAATGCAAAATGTAGTGACTGCTGTCATCCTCTGTGCTGAGAGATGGCAGCCTTGCTCCTCATGACCTTGGCCTTAGCAACCCACCTGTTCCTCAAAGTAAGGTGCATGGGCTCTGCAGCTGACATTTCTCCCCAGTCGGGGTAACCCCGATGTGTTCCAGAGGGAAGAGTTGCTACAGTCTTGTGCTCTGGATGGCTGGGGCCTCACTGTGTGTCCAACCCAGCTATAAACTGGCAGGTGGGGAACACTTGTGGCCTGGCTGCTGAAAGGAGGGTGTCTGTGGTGTGTGAGCTCTGCTGTGAAGTCGAAGGAGGTGATGGGCATACATGTGGAATGGAGCCAGCGGCCGTTAGGAACTGGGCCCTGCCATTCTCACCCAAGTGGCCCACTGTCCCTGGAGTGACCCTCGTGTGCTCTGCTCTGAGTGTGTCTCCCAGTCCCTTCTCAGTCAGAAGCAATGCACAGTCACATTCTCCAGCCCACGGTAATGTCTGGCTCCACATGATTCGAGGCACAGCTTATCTGGCTACCCCCTCATCTCCCATTGTGCAACCTCAGGGCAGGGCCCATGTCCCATCCCAAGACTGCCTCACCAGGCCCCCTTGTCTCTCACCAGCCAAAGTCCAAAGTGAGTCCAGGGAGGTGTCCTAGCCCCTCCCCCATGTGGGCCTGGAACAGGAGATGGCACAGGCACTGGGCACAGGGAGGAGCTGCCCCCACCGAGTGGTCTCCTTAGGTCAGAGCAGCAGGTAGCCCCCCATTTATGAGGGTCAGGGAAAGACCCACTCACTCTCTCCAGATGGCTCTTAGCCAGAGGGCCAGGCAGGGGGGCTTTGAGGGCTGGGCTCCAGACAGCTTGCCTCCCCATGCTGAGCCCACAGAGACTCTCAGCAGCAGAGGGAGAGAGAAGCAATGGCTCTCTTGGGCAGGTGGTCTCAGCACCACAGGGCTGCATACAGCAAGCCCCCAGCCTTAGGAATCTGTTTCCCTCCTGAGCCAGGGCTGGGCTCCCCTTATGTACACCTCATTCCATGGAGTCTTTGCTGCAGCCTCCAGGGTGGGCACAGAGCGGGGACCACCGACCTATCCCCATCTTCAGCTTAGCTTGCCAGGAAGTGAAGAAGCCAGGCCCCAAATCAAGGCCTACTGGCTCCAGAACTCAATGCTCTGCTCATTAACGTCTGTACACCCAGCACGGCCCCAGGCAGGGAGGTCACCACAGGATGGAGGCCACATGTTCAAGGAAACCACGCAGAGGGCCCTGTGTACCAGACTGGCAAGGCGACGTCGCACGTATGACAGGGACCGGGCCAAGCCAGGGTTGTGTGCACTTCCCACATCCCTCAAACCCAGGGCCAGGGATCACTGCAAGAGGAGCCAGCCAGGGCCATCTGGTGTGTCCCAACCCAGGGCCCTCCCCACTGCCTGATCTGTAGGGCCAGCCCATCCAGGCCTGGGGCTCACTAGGGACCTCTGCCCCAGGCCATCACCCGGGATGGCTGGAACTCTCTGTTCTGACCAGAACCACTTCCTTGGGGAAAGGCGAGCTCAGCAGTGGGACAGCAGAGAACTTGGATGTCCATGAAGCCATCTTCCCCCAACAGCCTGAGGTTAGAATGTCCTTCATCCTGAATGGTTGACCAGCTGCCCTAATATTGGCTTAAGCCAAAGTAGACAAGGCAGTGGTAAGACAGAAAGAACTTTCTGGCTACCAGAGGCCTCATCAGAGTCAGAATATGGTAATCCCATCACTCGGGAGGCAAATAAGTCACCATAGAGCATCTCAGGGCCTCGACAGCCACCCAGCGGGGCACATGAGGATGTCTCTGGCCTTATTTTTCCAGCATGTAGTAGGTTCTCAGTAAACATGTGAGACAGGTTCATATGATCAGTGTGCCTGAGGGCTGTGACAGGCTCCAGAAGGCCACTTGCCCTTGTCCGTGAGGTTAGTATCCAAGTGACCCAAGTTCATGGGTTCCCCTCCCCCTACTCCTGGACCTCCATCCATGTAGGTCACCGATGGGGACATGCAGGTCCAGGGAGCATGGCTCAGCATCAGGCCATCACTAAAGCAAACTCCAGCCCACAGGGACCTGGTACAGGGTAGGAATAGGGGCCCTGCGGGTCAAAGGGAGTCATGCCCTCTGGAGGGCCTTAACATCCTTTGTTGAGGACTCTCTGAATGTCTTCTCTTGGCTTGGTCCAGCAGACATTGGAAACCTCACTGGGGAAGGTTCATGGGAGGGTCACGGGTACCTTCAATTTCTAGCGGAGAACCCGGAAGTAAGTTTCCCTGCCCTGCTGAGTTCATTTTCAGGGGGCAAGACCCAGTTCCAAGCTGAGGGTGCTGATAGTCCTTAGGGTTAGCCCCTTAGGGGTTCCTGGCCCACTGTCCTGGTGCCCCTCCCTGGCCACCACCAGGCACCTGAACACTAGCTTCCCAGCAAAGCCCCCACCCACAGCAAAGACCACTCCGAGGCCTGCCCACCATAGGCCACAAGTGTTTGGAGGACAGGGACCAGATCAGGTTCCGGCCGCACCAATATTTTCCTCCACCAGAGCCCCAATGTCAAAGGAGCTGCTGGAGGGCCTGTTCAAGAAGAGTGTAGTGACAGAAGCCAAGGAGACTGTCACCACCCCTCTCCATCCTGCTCCCTGCCCATCACTCCAGGCCTCCATGTCAACTCTGTCCCAGCTTCCCGCCCTCTCTCCCCCACTCCATCTACCTGCGCAGATGGCCTGTCCCTGCAGATATCTACACCATCTCAGCCCTTGAGCGCTCCCCTGCCCACCCTTCACACTTTCAGAACTGCACTCCCTGCTCAAACACCTTCTGTGGCTCCCCAGGACGGAAGAAACAGTCGCAGCTCCTCAATGGGTCTCTTAAAAGCCTCCCACTCCCACCTCACCTCGTCCTGCCCATATCTGCGGCTGGACCTGCTGGGCCAGCCAGCGCCATGACCTGCTCCGTTTCAGCTTCCAGCCTCCATAGCTTTGCTCAAGCTGTTCCTGCCCTCCAGGATGCCCTCCCCATGCCTCAGGACCCAGTGGCTCCTCCTGTGCCCCACCTCGGCCCTCAGAGCCAGGCACACAAACTCTGCAACTGCATTGCACGGAGCTCTGACCCAGGGGGACTTGTCCTTGACTCCAGGCCTGCAAAGGAAAGCAAGAGGGAGCATTTCACATGGGAGAAGCCACTTGAGTGGCTGGGGGAGAGGCACAGAGCTGGGAAAGAGAAGATGTGAGAGCAGGCCTTGAGTCAGAAGGCACTAGAGATGGTGAGGGAGCAGATAAGGTGGCTGGGGGCAGAGGACTGGGTCTCTCCCTGAATGCCCCGTCCTTTAGCCACACCTGAAGACACATACCCAGCAGCTGGGGGAGGAAGGGGAGGACAGCGCCTGGATGCCCCTGGACAGGAGGGTGCTTGGCTCAGGCCACTCCCAGTCCTGGTAGGAGTGTGTGGTCAGTAGGACCCTGTAGCCATCTGCAGCCTGGGAGGCCCTAGCAGGGCTTGCCCAGACTCTGCTTGCATGCCTGCAGTGATGGATAGCTCACTCACTTACCAGGCAGCTCACAAGGTGGGGTGCAGCTCTGAACAAGCAAAACTTCTTCCGAATGGAACTGAAATCTGCCCCTGGGGCTCCCCACTGAGCTCCCCACTGACCCCACGGTCCCTGCGGGATAGCCCCTGCTAGACCCTGTGTCTCCTCCTCCAGACCTGGCAGTCTCAGGACACTCAGCTCTTCTCCAGGAATCACCTCCTTGGTGCACAACCCTCAGATGACCTTGATATGGTTTGGCTGTGTCCTCACCCAAATCTCATCTTGAATTGTCGCTCCCATAATCCCTATGTGTTGTGGGAGGGACCTGGTGGGAGATAATTGCCTCACGGGAGTGGTTTCCCCATATTGTAGTGAATAAGTCTCACAAGATCTGATGGTTTTATAAGGGGTTTCCCTTTTCATTTGGCTCTCATTCTCTCTTTGCCTGCCGCCATGTAAGGTGTGCCTTTCCCCTTCCCCCATGATTGTGAGGCCTCCCCAGTCACGTGGAACTGTGAGTCCATTAAACATCTTTTAAATTACCCAGTCTTGGGTATGTCTTTATCAGCAGTGTGAAAACAGACTAATACAGACCTGGAACCCCCTCACCCTTCCCTCATCTCTGCCCCAAACAGGCCACCACCCCTTGACACAAATTCTGCGTGGAAGACATGAAAACCTGAGATTTGGGCTTTACTCAGAACATCACCCTATCAGAGCCACAGTGCAGCAAGTTCAGCTCACCTGAGTGGGATCTCAGAACAAACCCCCAGGAGCAAGTCAGCTGAATGCATGGCCTGGGCACCCTCCCTGCCCAGGCCTGACAGCTTTTGTCTCTATGGTCTGTGATCCTCAAGGACACTCGACTCCCAAGATCCCCCCAATTCCCACTCCTGCCGCTGGGGGCAGAATGTGAATTCCATGACCAAATAGCCCCTCTCCTCACAGTTGTGTGGCTAGAGTCTCTCCACCTCTGACCCTCCATCTCCTCATCTTTCAGGGAGTGGAAGAATGAGATCACCCACAGATCCCTACTCATCCCACTTCCATCCCCCCTACCCTTTCCCTACCACACACACAAACATATCCTGGCCTGGGGTGAAGTTGCTGATTTTATTAACTGCAAGGCCCCCGTCATCCAACACAGGGCACCAAGCCCACGTGAGAGGGCCCACACCCACTGTCGGTTGCCTTTCTGGATTAGAGACTCTGAGAGCTCAAAGTGATAACTGTCTTGGAAATGGGCAACAAGGCCAACTTTGATAGGAAACTGCTGCCCAGGTTTTTTCATACATCCACTGTCAGCAGAAGTGGCCCTGCCAGGCCACAGGGCAGAGCACGGTGGCTCGTCCAGGGGATTTGTTGCCCTGGAGACTCTGCTGGTGTACACTGAGCCCTGATCCCCACCCCAGCGTGAACTCAGATTCCTGCTGCAGGCTGGGCTTGTAGCTCTCTGGGCATCTCTATGACACTGGCTGGGGCTCTTGTGGGTTGGAGGAGCATGAGGCTTAAGAGCCCATGCTGGGTTAGGATTGGAGGCCCTGGTCCCAGTCATTCTGCCCGAGAGACCCACAGCCCCTGCCCTGGCAACCTTTCCCTCCAAGGCCCAGGGCCCAGATGACCTTGCAGGCTCCGGCCCTCCCTCTGCCCTCCAGCCTGGCCTGCTCTCCGTTGTTTGCTGGCCGTGTTGCCATGCACAAGTGGATGTCCTGGAGCACCTCATGAGTGCCCACCAGCAGTGACACCAAGGACTTCATCAAGGCCACCCTGCAAGGGGCACAGGGAGTGCACACCAGTCCTCCTGCCCACCCTGTGGAGCTGATGGGCCCTGCCCTCTCCCACCCTCAGAAGCAGCCAGGCCCTCAGGATCAGCTGACCCCAGCCTGGGGCTGACTTCCATGCTACCTCTTGTTCCCAGTGTTTGTCATAGCCTGTAGGTTGAGCAGGCTTGACAGACTGGCTTGCTCACTCCCATATTGTGCAGGGAGGGAAACTGAGGCCAAGGTAGGCAGAATCCTGCCGATATCACAGGACGTAGTGGCCGCAGATTTGAGGTTGGATCCCAGGCCCATGCCCCCAGCTCAGAGAACTCTCAGAAGGGTCAGGGTCCACCGTGGGTCCATTTCCTGGAATAACATAGAAGCCCTAGTTGGAAAGAGACACGGAGCCACACCCTAACCTTTGACCTCTGACCCGCCCCACCTAGGATGAAAGCCTCTGGAGGCCTGGGTCCGGCCAAGAATCAGATGAGACCTGGGAGCCGCCTGGGTGTGATGATTCCAGGGCTGGGCTGGTGCAGCCTGCTGAGGGGCAGGGGAGGGTGTTTCTCCACCAGGACTCTGTGGTTAGGAACCCATGAGCCGGGAGCACCAGGGTCTCCTCTTTTAGGTAGCTCTGTTCTTCCTTGCCCTCAGAAGTCCACTTCCTTGGTACCCAGCAACTCAAGCTCCTCGTGGCAGGGCACAGTGCTCCACTGGCAAAGCCGAGGATGCACTGCAATGCCGGCCAGGCTGCACGTCCGATTCTGGCCACACCTACCTGCCGTTGCTCTGCATGCCCCACTCCTCTCTAGTGTTCCTGATGTACTTGAAGTCCATCCTGATGACACATTTCACCTGGAGCTGCTCCGGTACAACTTGGAGCCACCTAGCACCTGTTCAGGGACACTAGTGGGGCTTCTCCAGCAGCTCCTCCTCAAACCAGGTCACTCTGTGTGCCCAGGCCAGGTCTGTGTCCTTCCCCCAGGATGCACTCCTGTACCCCCGAGGCTTCCTCCAGCCCTCAGCCAGCCTGATCAAGGAGGGCCAGGTCTGTGATGGGGCTGCTTCCCACACTGCCTGAGTCACTCCATGCCTGGAGGGCTGAAAGGCAGTACCCAGAGAAAGCACAGAGCTGGGGATGGGGGTGACCCTACCTAAAAGTGTGGTGTCCACTGCTAGCTTCCTCCAGCCTCAGGCTGTCTCAAAAGGGAGCTCCATGCAGGGCCCCAGCCCCTCCCTGCCCTGAGTGCTGTCCTCAAGCCCAGGAGGCCCCAGACTGTGCCCCAGGGACACTGGGCCTGCAGGTCCGTCATCCTGGCTTGTTCTCATTCCCACCCAAGGAGGTCTCCTGGCTCTGGCTGGAAACTAAACATATTGCTTTGACACCCATGTCAGAAGCCCAAAGAATTAAGAGTAAAATACCAAGATGGCTTGGTATTTTAAAGGAAGGTAAGGGAAGCTCTAGGAAACGTTATGTCAAAATCTAAGTAAAATTTTACTGGGTTTGAAAGCACTGGGCATGTTCCTGTGAGACCCCTGGGGTGAGTCCTGTGCTTCCAGGGAAGGTAGATGGGGCCAGGCAGATGCGGCCAGCAGAGCCTGGCCACGGGTGGCTCAGGAAGGTGCTTAAAGAGTGTAGCCAGACAAATTTTCTTAAGATTCAAAAGGAAAACCAGTTATTCCCAGTAAGGACATTGTTCAGCTTGCAGGTGAAGGCCCAGGGTGCAGAAGGGCTGAGAGGAGAGGTCGAGACCGGTGGCTGAAGGGCTGGTCCCAGGGGCCCGAGTATGGGCGGAGTCACTCCTGGTGATGAGATGGTGACAGGGATTGCTGAGAACAGTGGGGGCTCCTCGCTCCTCCGGCTTTGGCCTGGCCCCAGGTGGGTGCAGATGGGCAGGGGTTTCTTGAGCCTGAGTCTTTCAGAGAAGGCTTAGATGGAGGTGCAAGGGCAGGCCTCTGTGCAGGCGGGCCCTGGGGACTGCAAGGAGCCTCCTGCACACTCCTGGGCTGAGATGGGGGCTTCTTTTGTGGGCTCTCAGGAGAAACAGCAGGTGCATCTGCCTTCTGCGGGGGGTAGGTGATTTCTCCGCTTATCTCGTTCACCCAGAAAAACATGTCTAGCGGTTCCTGTCCCTGTCCAAACTGACCTCTAGACATACCTAAAAGGGAGAAAAGTGAGACAACACAGGTGGGCCTTCCAGCCTCCATATGTCGGGTGGAGGGTCAGGGGGAACTGCCAGGGCCTGGGCTTCCCTCAGCCTGAACCTCTCACCAGGGGACTCACTCTCTCCCGGAGCACCAAGCCTTCCTGGAACAGGAAGCTCTAGCCTCCTAACTGGAGGCTCCAGATGAATTCTAGGGTCATTTTCTTCTTAAATGGTCTTTTCAAAATATTTTCATCTTAACCAAGTATACTAAGTATACTTTACGTCCTGACCTAGTTCAGGGATGTGTGTGTATACTAACAATTTCATGGAATGTAAATAGTTACGTACAATAGTCTCTGATATTTTCAATTCTTTTTATGTAATTAAATCTACTATATTCCTTAAGAAAATGCTGATTGCCATTCGAATTCATTTTGTAAGGAAAGCAGCAATGATGAACCATAGCTTGAAAAACACAATCTTCAATTAAGAGAAGGATGGAGAATCTGATACAAAAGAAGACCAAAAAAATCACTCTTGCAAATTTTACACAAACATGACCATGTGTGGTCAGCAGAATGGTCCCCCAAAGATGGCCCTGCCCTAATCCTTGGAACCCACAACTGTGTTTCATTATATGGCAAAAGGGACTTTGCAGATGTAATTAAAATTATGGACCTTGAACTAGGAATATTATCCTGGATTATGCAAGTGGCCCAATCTAATCACTCGAGCCCTAAAAAGCAGAGAGCTTTCTCTGACTGGCATCACAGAGATGCAGCAGAAGGAGAAGTGAGAGAGATTCTAAGCATGAGAAGGACTCAACCCACTGTTGCTGGCTTGACAATGGAAAGGGCTTACTGGAAACTGTGTCAACAAAATGAGCTTGGAAGTGGATGTTCCCCAGAGCTCCCAATAAAAGCTGGAGGTAGACAAAACCTTGATGTTAATCTTGTGAGACCCTAA
This sequence comes from Pan troglodytes, assembly GCF_028858775.2. NCBI lineage: Eukaryota > Metazoa > Chordata > Mammalia > Primates > Hominidae > Pan > Pan troglodytes. Next base: position 48,420,667 of record NC_086015.1, read on the forward strand.
GCAGAGCCACACTTGCTGACTTAGGGACTTCAGTGGTATGAGATAATAAATGGGTGTTGTGGCTGGTTTGATGGTTCATACCTATAATCTCAACACTGGGAGGTGGGAGGATTGCTTGAGCCCAGGAGTTCCAGACCAGCTTGGGCAACACAGGGAGAACTCATCTCTACAAATAATAATAATAAGAAGAAGAAGAATACAAATAAATTAGCTAGGTGTGGTGGCATCCACCTGTGGTCCTAGCTACTCAGGAGGCTGAGGTGGGAGAATCTCTTGAGCCCAGGGTGGTCAAGGCTGCAGTGAGCTGAGATTGTACCACTACGCTCCATCCAGCCTGGATGTCAGAGGGAGACCTCGTCTCTAAATAAATTAATAAATAAATAATAAATAAATGGGTGTTGTATCAAGCAGCCACACCTGTGGTCATTGTAAGAATAAGTCATTTCCTGGTCAGGCGCAGTGGCTCACACCTGTAATCCCAGCACTTTGGGAGGCCAAGGCGGGTGGATCATGAGGTCAGGAGATTGAGACCATCCTGACTAACACGGTGAAACCTGTCTCTACTAAAAAAAAACAAAAAAATTAGCCGGGCTTGGTGGCGGGGGCCTGTAGTCCCAGTTACTTGGGAGGCTGAGGCAGCAGAATGGCGTGAACCTGGGAGGCGGAGCTGGCGGTGAGGCGAGATCACGCCACTGCACTCCAGCCTGGGTGACAGAGTGAGACTCCGTCTCAAAAAAAAAAAAAAAAGTCATTCATTTCCCATTCTTACAAATGGCCACAAAAGGAAACGCCTATGCCATGTGAACACGTTCTCAGAATCAGTACAGGAGGCAGCCTGCAAGTCTGGGCGACTCTTCCTACTTTCTTTCCGTCAAATTCCTTCACCTTCTTTAGAACAGACACAATGACTGTCTATCCTGAGAAACTTCAAGGTGTGCTACCTAGAATATCAACCAGCTCAACCAGAAGCTGATCCTGACACCTGTGTCCTACAGGAAGTTCTGATTTGCTCAGGTGGAGAGGATTTCCCCAGCATCCCCTGGTGGCCACAAGGCCATGAGGGAGTCAGCACAACCTGCAGGGATCCCCTGGTTCAGGGTGGGTGGAAACAGGGGGTTCGGGGGCTGAACAGTTAGAGGCTGGCCAGGAGCTAGGGAACTGGATAGGTATGAAGGGTTTGAAGCTTACCTGTCAGAAGGTTCTGGGGTGGAGGAGTCTGTGGAGGGAGCTTCAGAGAGCAGGAGGGGCATTAGAAGGCTGGGGCCCCTGCAATCTAATCTTTGTTGTGTAATGCGTTTCCCGCCCTATCCCAGCCTAGCTTCTGCCTGGTGATCTCAGACCCCTGCAGGGCAGCTCCCCACTCACCCCTGCGCCATCCTCGCTGTCACAGTGCCTGATGCCCCCAAACTGGAAGTGTGCCTGCCATTGCCTTTCCCTGCCTGGTTTCCAGCAGTCCCATCACATGGCTCCAAAAACAGCATCAGGGTTTTTTTCTAGAACCCAAATTTATAAACAAGGGGCAATGTCCTCTGACAAGGTTGGTTTGTGCTCAGTATAATGGTAGCCAGGGCTACCTGGATCAGGAACATCTTGTGATCCCCTCCCTACTCCCCTGGGTCTGGCTTGCTGGGCCTCACGCCCTCTTCACACCCTGGTCTCCCTGAGAATTAGATGCAGCTCCCCATGTCACCAGCTGCTTACTGGGACTGCCCAGCCCAGGTCCACCTTGAATCCTCACCACGTTCCCCACTCTATGGACCCAGCGGCTGCTGTGTGTCTCATGGAGCCAGCCCATGGTGCTGGCAGAAGATGGAACAGTCGTCCTCCTGGGCTGGCCCCAGGTCACCCAAGCAGGCTTTTCTCCTCTCCTCACCTGCCTGATGGTGCCCACCCGATGTGGGGCAGTCCATAGGGCTGCTGGAGCTTAGTGAGAAATGAATCCCTTCCCAGCCCCCAGGGGCTTGCCCAGCAGCCTTTCCCCATTGGTGCTAGTAGCCTTGGGCCTTCCCAGAGACTGCTGCAGGCCTGTCCGTAGCATGAGGCCATTGCTAAGGTGAAGGAGAAGCCTCTGTCCCCTCTTCCCTCCCTGGCTCAGCTCACCTGCTCTGGCAGTGTGCTTGGTGAGGCCAGGTGTGCTTCCTCCCTTCCTCCCCAGGGCCTCTGCTTCCTCCCTTCCTCCCCAGGGCCTCTCCACCTCGGTCCATACAGGGGCAGTTTCCCTAGGAAACTCTAACTCATTCCATTACCTTCCCCCAGCTGATCTTGGAAACCCCCTTGCTGTGAATATTGGCAAGCTTAAGAGCTTATTGCCCCCACCATGGCGTCCAGCTCTTGATCAGTGTGCTTTGAGGGCTTTGTCTTCCAAGCCTTGGACAACCCTGAATGCTGGTTAGTCTTTGGCTGGCTCCAAGACGCAGTGTCACACAAGTACCACCCTGTGGACACGCTGAAGTTCCCATGGAGTCTTTTCTATCGAAAACTCGGCCTCTTTCAGGCCAAACACCGGCTCCCTTCATGTGCATCGCTTTCTAACTGGTACAATTTCCCCAAAGATAATTTAGAATTATAGTGATCACTTTGGGGAAACTCTGATATATACAAAACAAAAACAAAGCAAAATTCTGAATATCCAAAGGTCTGCTGTCTTTAATTGGTATGAGGAGGCTCCTAAACACAATTTGGACTCAAAAAATGCTTCTCTAAGATATTCTTTAGCTATAACTAATATGAAATTGGAGCATCTTTTCCCTCATGTGCATCTTTTTTTTCTTTTTTCTTTTCTTTTTTTTTTTTTTTTTTGAGATGGAGTCTCACTCTGTTGCCCAGGCTGGAGTGCAATGGCACCATCTCAGCTCACTGCAAACTCCTCCTCCCAGGTTCAAGTGATTCTCCCGCCTCAGCCTCCTGAGTAGCTGGGATTACAGGCATGTGCTACCACGCCCAACTAATTTTTGTATTTTTAGTAGAGATGGAGTTTCATGATGTTGGCCAGGCTGGTCTCAAACTTCTGACCTCAAGTGATCCACCCACCTCAGCCTCCCAAAGTGCTAGGATTACAGGCATGAGCCACCATGCCCGACCAAGCATCTTTAAAATGTTGACATTTCCAATGCCCTTGCCACATTTTGTGAAAGGCTTCAGGTCCAAAACTGTCACTATGTTGGGTAAACAAAAATGTTGGCTGGCAAATCACTCTATTGCATAAACATCAATATTTGGCTAAACATTTTTTTTTTTTTGAGGTGGAGTCTCGCTCTGTCACCCAGGCTGGAGTGCAGTGGCGTGATCTCAGCTCACTGCAAGCTCCGCCTCCCGGGTTCACACCATTCTCCTGCCTCAGCCTCCCAAGTAGCTGGGGTTACATGTGCCCACCACCATGCCCGGCTAATTTTTTTTGAATTTTTAGCTAAGACGGGGCTTTACCATGTTACCCAGGATGGTCTCGATCTTCTGACCTCATAATCCACCGGCCTTGGCCTCCCAAAGTGCTGGGATTACAGGCATGAGCCACTGCACCTGGCCTTGGCTAAACATTCTAAGGAGACTCTGGATATCAAGAATAAAAGACCCCTCATGAGGAAAATCTTTGTCTTGTTTGCCTAAATGACAGATCATTTTGTTTCATAGGGAGGCATCACTTCCTTCCTTTCCATAAGTTGGAGATTAATACATTCTGGCTTTTAAAAAATTGTATGGCTTGATAGAATTGTCACGAACTGAAATTATGTCAAAACCAGATATAGGACACTCTCGAGTGTGTATTGTATATATGTCTAAACTTTTATCCCTCTTCTTACAGAGAAAAATGATTAGTTTTTGTCTAAAGCCAGCTCCCTCTCATTTTTTTCTATCCCATTTCCTCTCCTTTTCCCTCTTTTGAAAACTTAACAAAATGAAAGACTTAACAAAAATTACATTCAGCCATTATGCATATATTCTAGGAATTTTTAGTTCAGGTAAAGTCTAAATTGTCTAAAGAAAAAAGTTATTGAACTATTTTTTATGGACACTAGAAAATGTATTTCCCTGATAACATTTTAAACTAGCCAACTTCAAAAGAAAAGACACCAACTTCAAAATAAAGGAAAATGTTAGCATGATTCACTCTTTAATTATTAGTTTATTTTTTAAAAAAATGTTAGTACAACATTTTGGCTTATTCCAGACCAAAATTAGATTTCTTATAATTCAAACTTCCTAAATTTCCTACATTAATTTTATTTATTTATTTATTTTTGAGATGGAGCCTCACTCTGTCCCCAGGCTGGAGTGCAGTGGCACAATCTCGGCTCACAGCAACCTCCACCTCTCAGGTTCAAGCGATTCTCCTGTCTCAGCCTCCCGAGTAGCTGGGATTACAGGTGTGTGCCACCATGCCCAGCTAATTTTTTGTATTTTTAGTAGAGATGGGTTTTCACTATGTTGGCCAGGCTAGTCTCAAACTCTCGACCTCAGGTGATCCACCCGCCTCGGCCTCCCAAAATGCTGGTATTACAGGCATGAGCCACAGCGCCCAGCCCACATTTATTTTGTAAATGAAATGTTTTCATCATTTCCATAACTTATTTAAAATAAAAAATTTTGACCGGGTATGGTGGCTCACATCTGTAATCCCAGCACTTTGGGAGGCCAAAGCAGGTGGATCACTTCAGGCCAGGAGTTAGAGACCAGCCTGGCCGACATAGTGAAACCCCATCTCTACACCAAAAATACAAAACTTAGCTGGGCGTGGTGGCACACGCCTGTAGTTCCAGCTACTCGGGAGGCTGAGGCACAAGAATCGCTTGAACCCAGGAGGCGGAGGCTTCAGTGAGCCGAGATCATGCCATTGCACTCCAGCCTGGATGACAGAGCGAGACCCTTTCTCAAAAATAAATAAATAAAGTAAAATAACAGATATAAATTCACCCTTGAAATATAGAGCACTCTCAAAAACTGAATTGACTTGACTCTCCCAGAAATCGAAGCTCATATGACTAAAATAATTGCCCTCACCCAGGCATGCCAACTTGTGAAAGTGAAGTATGTAGTTATGCTGGTAGTAAAGGGGCTTTTGTCCACAAATTCAGTGTGCTTAGAGAACCCCAGGGGAGGAGCTCAGTGGGTGGAGTCTCCAGGGATTTGCCTTGGAGGCTGTTGGGAGAGCAGGAGTGAGTGCTGTGATTGGCTGGGACCTCGATGTCACAAAGGTCAGGGACAGCTGCCAGAGAATGAAGCAGAGGGCTGTGGGGTGAAGGGACTGCCAGTCTTCTGCCACTCCTTTTTGTGGTCCTTCCCTTCACTGCCTTCCTTCTCCCAGACAGACTGGGCATCCAGTTCCAATCCAAAGGCTGCCCCTTTGACCAGGCCCATCTTCTCCACCTCACATCAGACAGCCAATCGGCTGCCCAGACCTCGAAACCTCAGTAACCTAGAAGGTAAGGACTTTCAGATTTCACCAGGAAGGATTATCCCTTCATACCTTATAAAAGTAACAGAACCGGTCGGGCACAGTGGCTCATGCCTGTAATCCCAGCACTTTGGGAGGCCAAGGCAGATGGATCACCTGAGATCAGGAGTTTGAGACCAGCCTGGCCAACATGGTGAAACCCCCTCTCTACTAAAAATACAAAAAATTAGCCAGTCATGGTGGCACACGCCTGTAGTCCTAGCTACTTGGGAGGCTGAGGCAGGAGAATCACTTGAACCAGGGAGGCGGAGGTTGCAGTGAGCCAAGACCTCATCATTGCACTCCAGCCTGGGCAGCAAGAGTGAAACTCTGTCTCAAAAAAAAAATAAATAAATAAAAACTAATAGAACCTATAAATTCACAGGAAATGGACCTTGGCAAACGTGTGTCAGGAGAGGATGACTTGGAGGTGTCCACCGTGTTTCTTACTGAAGGTTTGTTCAAACCTAGAAATTCACTTGGGACAGCTTATGAGCCCTCTCCTATTCTTGGGAAAGCTTTTAAATTGTCTGACAAAGTCTGTACCCCTGGAGCATGGGTTAGTTTGTTGAAGTCCACAGACCACACAGTTTCTTTGGAGGTGTGCAGCATGAGGGTGAGTTCCTCTATTGCCCACTGATGGAGAACTCACTTAGGCTGTCTTTTCTCTCCTTCAGATGTCTAGAAGTCAATTGGGGTCAAGGAACAAGCCTCTACTCACATGCATGTGGGCAAATGAAGTCACAGAACAAATAACCTACCCTGCATCCAGGTTAGATCCTCCTGCACCATTTCCTGCTTCTCTGTGGATCCTGCAATGTGGACCCCTGTCTGGATGTGGTGCTGGGGAGGTGGCTCCTCCCTGTCCCAGAGGCCCATCTCGTGTTCCCACACAGGCACAGAGTCCAGGGACACCCCCTGCTGCTGCCTCACCTAAGAGAAAGTGGCCCAAGAAGCACTGGCCCGGTGCCTGCTGATGCCAGGAGCCCTCTGCTACTGCCTGACACAAGCATCCTTCGCTTCCCCCTCCCAGGCCCTCCCCGAAAACGTGGGCCACAGGTACCACTCCCTATGCCACTGAGCCCCACATTTCCCATCCCCCAAGCCACTCCCACCAGCCCCAGAGCTTTCCTACATTTATGATTTGTCCAAAAATGTGATGCCCTTCAGCCCCCAGAAGGTCATCCTCCAGGCTGTGATCATCACACAGGGGGTCCCGCATGGGGTCCTCACAGGCCTTCAACCCAGCACAAATCGTGGCCTGGTTTGACCTTTGAAATACCTCAACATCTAAAATTCAGAGCTTTTTTGGAATATTTATTTTCCATAGATATAATTCTTTCAAATAAATTCCTTAGAAAACAATATCCAGTGTCTCATTATTTGTGCTAACATGTGCTTTTCCCATTTTGGAGATGAAAAATATCATTAGAAATAAAAACTCAATGGACAGATTAAACATCAGATAAGATGCAGTTAGCAGGCCGTGCGCAGTAAAGGTTGCAGTGAGCTGAGATCGCGCCACTCCAGCCTGGGCGACAGAGCAAAACTCCATCACCCACGCACAAAAAAGATAAGATGCAGGTAGCAGAGGGGCCAAGTGAACTCAAACAAGATCTGAAGTGCAATCTTCCTTAAGGAGTCCAGAGATGGGTGACAGGACATTTGAAGGAAAAGTTCCAACAGAGCACAGACAGGCTCTAGGAGATCACACAGGGAAAGGGGAGGCTACATCCAAGAGATAAAGCTGAGAATTTCCCAAAATTGATGGAAAACAGGAATTCTCAGAGTGAGGGATGCCACTGAATCCCACAGAGGATAATTGAAAACATCCACACTTAGTTACATTGTAGCAAAAGCATGAAACACTGAAGATAAACCTTGAAAGCTGCTAGGGAAAATATCTGATGAATTGAAATTAAAAATGATAAAGTTTAATGAAATAGTATCATTAACATACTGAAAAAAATCAGACATCTCAGATTCGTACGTTCAGCTAATTATTCAACAATTAGGGAACTATGAAGACTTTCAAGATAAAAAGTTTACCATGAGCAGACCTGGACTACAGGAATGTCTTGCTAAAGAACGGTTTTGGTCTGGGCACTGTGGCTCATGCCTGTAATTCCAGCATTTTGGGAGGCCGAGACAGAAGCAACACTTGAGGCCAGGAGTTCAAACCAGCCTAGCAAGACCCCCATCTCTACATAAAAGTTTTTTAAAAATTAGCTGGGTGTGGTGTTACGCACCTGTAGCCCTAGCTATTCAGGAGGCTAAGGTGGGAGGATCACTTGAGGCTAGGAGTTTGAGGCTGCAGTGAGTTAGGATAGCACCACTGCATTTCAGCCAGGGCAACAGAGCAACACTCTGTCTCAAAAAAAAAATAAAATAAAATAAAGCAGTGTTCCTTAATCTTGGCACTCTTGACATTTGGGACTGGATAATTCCTTGTTGTTGGGACAGCACTGGGCAGTGTAGAATGTTTAGCAGTATCCCTGTCCTCGAGATGGGGAGGCTGGCACCTCATGTAAAATGTTTGGCCAGGTTGCAGCCTGTGTTACCTTGGAGGGTGGATCATAATTTGACCAAATCTGTGGCATTAGGAAAACGGCAAGATTCCAGAAAGCTGGTTTTGTTGGCTCCTCCTTGGCTGCTTTTAACAAAGTCCTGTGAGAAAAGTGGTCTCTGGCTGGAGCTTGCCAGTGTGCAAGGAGAGCTAGAAGGACCCAGAGTGTTGTTAATGTAGGTAACCCCTGACTGGCCTGCCACACACAAACAGTTGAATAATTTGGTGCCTTGCAAGTTTGAAAAAATCAGCCACTCATACACCCCAGCCAAGGCAGTTGTGAGCTGTGGCTCTGAAGAGGCAGTCTTTGTAGGAGATAGCCCTGGTGCTGCTAGCAAAGACAAGATTTTGGGTGTTGCTTTTCATAGCAAGCCTATGATATTAGTGAACATGGAGAGATCTGGCACAATCAAGCGTTGCTAAAAGGAACTCAAAGGCCTGCTACAAATTTCATAGAGCTGGACATAGGCCATCCCCAGTGAGCCAGGACAAAAACTAGGCAGAGCCCAATGTCCATAAAGTGTGGGCTGGATGGCTGAGCACGGTGGCTCATGCTTGTAATCCCAGCACTTTGGGAGGCTGAGGCGGGTGGATCACCTGAGGTCAGCAGTTCGTGACCAGTCCGGCCAACATGGTGAAACCCCATCTCTACTAAAAATACAAAAATTAGCCGGGTATGGTGGCGCATGCCTGTAATCCCAGCTATTTGGAAGGCTGAGGCAGGAGAATCACTTGAACCTGCGAGGCGGAGGTTGCAGTGAGCCGAGATACTACCACTATACTCCAGCTTGGGTGACAGAGTGAGACTCCATCTCAAAAAAAAAAAAAAGAAAGAAAAAAAAAAAGAGTGGGCTAGAGCTCCACAGTGGTATCATCATACACAGAATACCATGATATAATGAAAATACAGCATCATCACATGCAATGACATACATAAAACTGACAAACGTAATTTTGAGCAAAAAATGCAAGACAGACAATACTTTATTACTTCATTTCTATAAAGTACAAAAACAGGCAAAAGTAAACCATATTTAAAGATGTCTATAACAGTGGTAAATACTGTGTAAAGGTTGTCGGCTACTTCTGACCTGAAGGGTGAAAACAACCACAGACAATATGTAAATGAATGAATATATCTGAAGATTATATGAAATTTATTTTTTATTATTTTTTTGAGAGAGGGTCGCTCTGTCTTCTGGGCACCATTTCAGCTCACAGCAACCTCTGCCTCCTGTGTTCAAGCTATTCTCCCATCTTAGCCTCCCAGCTGGGATTACAGGCATGAGCCACTGCACGTGGCTACATGTTTTGTATTTTTAGTAGAGACGGGGTTTCACCATGTTGGCCAGGCTGGTCTCGAACTCCTGACCTCAAGTGATCCACCTGCCTCAGCCTCCCAAAGTGCTGAGATTACAGGCATTGAGCCACCATGCCCAGCCCTTGAAATTTAAATTTCAATGTCTCTAAATGAAGTTTTATTGGAACACATCTACACTCATTTGTGTGTGTGTGTCTGTGTGTGTGTCTGTGTGTGTGTGTGTGTGTGTGTGTATGGACGGAGACAGAGAGAGAGGGATTTATGAATTTATGATAAGGAATTGGCTTATAGAATTAAGGAGGCTGGCAAGTCCCAAATCTTCAGGGTGGATGAGCAGGCTGGAGATCCAGGAGAATACATATTCCAGTGAGAGCCCAGTGGCACCTGCTGTGGAGCAGGATTAGTAGATGGTGTGCATGAACTCTGAAAGCAGTCTGCGGAAGAATTCTCTCTTGCCTGAGAGAGAGTCTGGGGCAGCCAGACTTTACGTTCTCCTCAGGTCTTCAGGTGATTGGATGAAGCCCACCCACATGATAGAGGGCAATCTGCTTTCCTCAAAGTCCACAAATTTAAACGTTAATCTCATCCAAAGCAACCTCACAGAAACACCCAGCATAACGTTTGACCAAATACCTGGGGACCTTGTGGCTCAGTCAAGTTGACACCTAAAATTTACCCTCACACTCCAGTCCTCCAACATCCCAGCTTCCCTCTTACATCCCTGAATGGCAGAACCCAACAAGGAAACAGCTGGCGAAGCAGCATCGTGCCTGTTCTTTGTTGCCTGTGTTTTTCATTTTAAGTCGGTGGAGTTACACCCCATGGATTCCTTTGTGTCTTCCTTTTCATTAAAATTCTGCTCATGGATTCATCCCTGCAGTAGGTTCATTTTCAGGTGGAAGTGTAGGAAGCACAGGAGATCACAGAAGACCTCAGCAGTCCAGCTTTGCAACATCCTAACAAGGAGACGGGAAACTGAAGTACCACAGGAAGGAGATACTCTCCATCTCTCACCACCCAAAGCTTCCTGGGATGCTAAGGGTCATCGTTCTTTTTTTTTTTTTTTTTTCCCCCGCTCTGTTGTCCAGGCTGGAGTGCAGTGGCACTATCTCGGCTCACCACAACGTCCGCCTCCCAGGTTCAAACGATTCTCCTGTCTCAGCCTCCCCAGTAGCTGGGATTTACAGGTGCCCGCTACCATGCCTGGCTACTTTTGTATTTTTAGTAGAGACAGGGAGTTCAGACTGGTCTCGAACTCCCGTTCTCAGGTGATCTGCCCACCTCAGCCTCCCAAAGTGTTGGGATTACAGGTGTGAGCCACCGTGCCTGGCCTAAGCCTCACTGTTCTTTTCATCTTTCCTGCTGAGACAGAAGAGGAGATTGAGGATGTGGACATTTTGTTGAGGAAAGAAATAGGACAGACAACTCAATGAAGTCTCAGAGAGCCATTCTAAGAACCCATGTTCTATTTCCAGAACCCATGTCAGGCCATTACTGGGGGGTCTGATGGGGTTATGAGAGAAATGCCCAGGGAGGGAGACTGGAGAAGGTTCAGGGAACAAGTTCTGGCTTCTGCCCTTAGAGGAGCCGGACCTGCAGAGAGAGAGTGGGAAAGTGGAGAACCATCAGCTCACTTTCCCTCTCGCCATGGCAAAAGCATCTCCATCAGGCAGGACTGGCTTCACAGGCAGGACCATCAGCTCACTTTCCCTCTCGCCATGGCAAAAGCATCTCCATCAGGCAGGACTGGCTTCACAGGCAGGCAGCCTGGGCAGCCCTGCGGGGCCCCACACTTAGAATGGCCTCCGCCTGCTATCTTGCTCTGCTGTCAGGGTCTTGAAATTCTGAATGGTCTTGAACATCATGCACTGCACCTGGCAAAATAGCCAGTCCTGATCAGGTCTCAAGGCAGCCCTGGACTTTGGAAGGCAGCACTGACGCCCCACTGAGGAAAGGAATGGCTGCTGAGGACTGAGAACTAGAGCTGAGACTCCCAGGCAGCCCCTTTGGAAAACAGTTTGGCATTTCCCCAAAATGTTAAATGTGGAATTATGTGATCCAGAAAATCACATACAAAATTGTCTCGTGTCCCTTTTAAACATATAGAATGTAACTATTGGAAAGAGAGAGAAAAAGGGCCTGGCTTGGTGGCTCACTTCTGTAATCCCAGCACTTTGGGAGGCTGAGGTGGGCAGATCACTTGAGGTCAAGAGTTCAAGACCAAGCTGGCTAACATGGTGAAACCCTGCCTTTACAAAAAAAAAAAAAAAAAAAATTAGCTGGGCGTGGTGGCACACACCTGTAGTCCCAAGAGGCTGAGGAAGCAGCTTCACTTGTACCCAGGAGGTGGAGGTTGCAGTGAGCCAAGATTGCCTCTACTCCAGCTCGGGCTACAGAGTGAGACTCTGTCTCAAAAAAGAAAAAAAAAAGAGAGAAAGTAGTTTTGGAAACATTATTTGCCCTTAGCCATGTTGTGGGTTTATTTCCTACACTGAGTCATATTATGTGTCTCCCAACATGTCTGGAGCAGTTGCTACTCCCTGTACACCAGGTCCAGTGACTATAATGTCATCAGTATAATGGACCAGTGTGTCATCCTGAGGGTGAAAAGGTTCTCAAAGGACCTGGGAACTACATCATGAGCTGGGCTGCAGAGTTGAGGTAGCCTTGAGATAGGGTGGTGAAGGTGTATCTAGCTGAAAGCAAACTGTTCCTGATGGTCTTTACTCACAGGTATAGAGAAACATTCACCAGATGGGTAACTGGGCAGCCAAGGGGATAATCGGATCGGGTGTGCCACACTTCGCCTACCCCGCTTGCTTTTGGTTGCTTGCTCTTTGTTATTTTTTTCCCCCATGAAGCTGAAGGCCACGATAGCTGAAGGCTATGCTATTGAACACTGTAACTCAACTTTAACGTGCTACCTTATAGATAACATTTATAAGTCACCATAACAATCACTTATTTTTCAGGAACTTGGGGCAGATCCTGTCCAGTTCAAACCAGTTGAGACTGCCAACCCTTCAACTGGGCCTGTACACATGCCCAAGAGGTGGCCTTTTGACATCAGAGGGCCAAAAACTCCACCCTCAGATATTAATGCCACCATTTTCTGCACATATGTCATATGAACCCCAATTATGACTGCATTTTTCCCCACTGCCAATCACCTTTCCCCATGCCTCAGACCACCCTACTTCTCTAACCTATAAATCTCTCTAAGCCTCATCTTTGGGGAGGTGAATTTGAGAGCCATTCTCCCATCTCCTCACTGGACAGCCTTGTGAATAATTCTTCTCTCTTTTGCAAAACCCATGTCACAGTGATTGATTTACTGTGTGAGAACAGAACAAACCTGGGCCTGGCTCAGTAACAACTGCAAACCAGTTGTCAGACGTATCGTTTGCTCAGCACTGAAACCACATGTGGAAACAGCACCTGCACTTGGAGTCACTAGTTAATTAAGTTTACAATTAATCCACTTGTCATTCTCCAAGATCCATCTGTCTTCTGCACAGGCTGAGTAGGTGAGCTAAGTGGGGATGTGTTCCCGTCTTTGATGGTGGCACTAATCTCAACAATCTCTCCAGGAATGTGGTATTAGTTTGCTTTAATATTTTTGTGAATGAGGCAGCTCTAGTGGCTTCTACTTGGCCTTTTCTACCAGAATTTTACTGTATGGATCAGGGAACTAGTGTGGGATTCTGCCCATTGTTGACTATGTCTATTCTAATTACGCATTCTAGAACCAGGGAAATAACCATAGGATGGGTTCAGGAATCTACTAGATCTACTGTGAGATGAATCTGAGCCAAAAAGCCCATTGATCACCTGACCTCCATACACTCTTACTCTGAGGAACCATGGTGGCATTTTGAGTCTCCTGTAATTACTGCTAGTTCAGAACTAGAGGCTGGTTATCCCAGAAAAGTCTAATTATTTGCCCTTCCCAATGCACAATCACTCTGATAAATGGCCTTGGGTGCCTTTGGGGAGGCCTAGGAAGATAAAAAGTATAAATTATTGTCAGTGCAGCAGGGTCCTACTTCAAAGGGACCTGGCCTATCCTTTATTCAAGAAGCTGTGGGTTTGTGAACTAGATCAAGACTTGGAATTGACTGAGTGATTGTAACTCTGTGTTGGTAATTTAGGTCAGACTTTATTCACCAGATCTGGAGCTTTCCTACTTACTCGGATCAAGTAAAACTTTAGTAGGCAGCCCATCCATTTCAGTTCTCAGGACACTATGATCAGCAGGCAGACATCACAGATCTCTGTGGGTCAGACCATTCAGGATCCTGCTTTGGCTGCACTGTCCATGGCAGTCACCACACCAATTGTGTTTTTGGTGACTAAGTGTTACCACATGGTCCCTGCCTCCTCAGGATTCCATCAGCCCCACTGCACTTCAGGGAGCATTTCCCACTGTAATGTGGCCTGTATAGAATATCTGGCACTCTCTACATGAATTTATTTCTCATAGTCTTAATGAAGAGTGTCCTCTGGACCCTCCCTGGGTGGGTGAGCAGGTATTTACATAAATACTCAAGCATTTTTATCTCCTTAAGCATTTACATATCTTCCTCTACAGTATACCAACGAAGTTCTCACATTTCAACTCATTCAGTGCAGGTTATGTTTGGATTCGTTTTTTTTTTTCTTCTTTTGGAGATGAGTTCTCACTATATTGCCCAAGCCAGTCTCAAACTCCTGGCCTCAAGCAATCCTCCCACCTCAGCCTCCCAAGCTGGGATTACAGTGAGTCCATATCTCAACAACTCACAAGCAAATGAAGACAGCCATTCTCAGCTTCTCAAGTTAAAACAATGAACCACAAATATCTGCTTAATTATCCCATATCGAAGAATTCAGCTTGATCTGACTTTATATTCCTTCCACGATGATCCTGCACCCTTGTTACCGAAAAAGGTTCCCAATCCAGACCCCAAGAGAGGGTTCTTGGATCTCGCACAAGAAAGAATTCAGGGCGAGTCCGTAAAGAGAAAGCAAGTTTATTAAGTAAGGAATAAAAGAATGGCTACTCCATAGACAGAGCAGCCCCGAGGGCTGCTGGTTGTCCATTTTATGGTTTCTTGATGACATGCTAAACAAGCGGTGGATTATTCATGCCTCCCCTCTCCAGGCCATATAGGGTAACTTCCTGATGTTGCCATGGCAACTGTAAACTGTCATGGCACTGGTGGGAGGGTAGCAGTGAGGATGACCAGAGGTCATTCTCACCACCGTCTTGGTTTTGGTGGGTTTTAGCTGGCTTCTTTACTGCAACCTGTTTTATCAGCAAGGTCTTTGTGGCCTGGATCTTGTGCCAATCTCCTATCTCATCCCCTGACTTAGAATGCCTTAACCTTCTGGGAATGCAGCCCAGTAGGTCTCAGCCTCATTTTGTTACAGGAAAGGGGTCCCGATCCAGACTCTTAAGAGAGTTCTTGGATCTCGTGCAAGAAAGGATTCAGGGCAAGTCCGCAGTGCAAAGCAAAAACAAGTTTATTAAGAAAGTAAAGTGGTGAAAGGACAGCTACTCCATAGACAGAGTAGGATGGAGTAACCTCTAACCTGAGGTCAGTCAAGTGTCCTTGCCTTTTATTAAGAGGGGCCTCTAACTCACTCTGTCTTAGGAGAAACTCCAACTCCCCTAAGTTGGGCCTCTAACCCAATCCCATTTGTTACTCGGGTACCCCATCACTTACCCAAAGTCGTCCAATCAGTGCTGCAGTCTATTTCTTTGGGGTTGGGGGGATTTCTTCAGTATCATCCTTTCTGTGGTTTGCCAGAAATATGTTACAGGACCCCAACACTTACGCAAAGGTAGCCGTTGGGTCAACGTTTCTGCACTATAGCCCCTTCTGTGGTCACTAGAAATATGTTACAGGAAAGGGGTCCCAATTCAATCCTAGAGGGTAGGAATGCCTAACTTTCTGAGAATGCAGGCCAGTAAGTCTCAGCCTCATTTTCCCAGCCCTCAATCAAAATGGAGTCGCTGTGGTTCAAACACCTCTGACACTTTTACCCAGCCCCTATTCAACATGGAGTTGCTCTCGTTCCAATGCTTCTGACGCTATCTCTACAGATTCCCCAGGTTTCTATAAAAATTGGCAAAATTATGCAATTTGGAGAGTACTGTATCTCCTCAGTCACATTTTGCACTTCACTTTTTTTTTTTTTAATTGAGACAAAGTTTCACTCTGTCGCCCAGGCTGGAGTGCAGTTATGCGATCTCGGCTCCCTGCAACTTCCACCTCCTGGGTTCAAGTGATTCTCCTGCCTCAGCCTCCCCAGTAGCTAGGATTACAGGCACACACCACCACACCCGGCTAATTTTTGTATTTTTAATAGAGATGGGGTTTCACCATATTGGCCAGGCTGGCTGGTCTCAATCTCCTGACCTCGTGATCTGCCCGCCTCAGCCTCCCGAGTAGCTGGGACTACAGGCGCCCGCTGCCACGCCCGGTTAATTTTTTGTATTTTTACTAGAGACGGGGTTTCACCGCGTTAGCCAGCATGGTCTCGATCTCTTGACCTCGTGATCTGCCCGCCTCAGCCTCCCAAAGTGCTGGGATTACAGGTGTGAGGCACCACGCCTGGCCAAAAAATAATTTTTTTAAAAGGACTCCAGGCAATGATAGACTGGATTAAGAAAATGTGGCACACATACACCATGGAATACTATGCAGCCATAAAAAATGATGAGTTCATGTCCTTTGTATGGACATGGATGAAGTTGGAAATAATCATTCTCAGTAAACTATCACAAGAACAAAAAACCAAACACCGCATATTCTCACTCATAGGTGGGAATTGAACAATGAGAACACATGGACACACGAAGGGGAACATCACACTCTGGGGACTGTTGTGTGGTGGGGGGAGGGGGGAGGGATAGCATTGGGAGATATACCTAATGCTAGATGACGAGTTAGTGGGTGCAGCACACCAGCATGTCACATGTATACATATGTAACTAACCTGCACATTGTGCACATGTACCCTAAAACTTAAAGTATAAAAAAAAAAAAAAAAGGACTCCAGGCATGGTGGCTCACACCTGTAATCCCAGCACTTTGGGAAGCTGAGGCAGGTGGGTCACTTGAGGTCAGGAGTTCAAGACCAGCTTGGGCAACATGGCCAAACCTTGTCTCTACAAAAATACAAAAATTAGCTGGGTGTGGTGGTGCACGCTTGTAGTCCCAGCTAGTCAGGAGGCTGAGGCTGGAGAATCGCTTGAGCCTGGGAAAGTGGAGGTTGCAGTGAGCTGAGATCGTGCCACTGCACTCCAGCCTGGGTGACAGGGTGAGACCTTGTCTCAAAAAAAAAAAAAAAAAAAAAAAGGCAAAACGCAAAAAGCAGTGGTGGCCATAGGTCATGAGCAACGTCAGCGGACTTTTGGAAGACATATACCTCAGGGAAGGCCATTACATGTTCTTCAGGCAAAAGGTGGTTAACTAACACTCAAAGTCTCATTGTGACCCTCTCTTCTGCTCCCTGCCCCAGCATTAGTAGCTGGGACCTCTCCACAGAAGCACAGATCCAAAGGCCACAGGGCCCCTCCGTGAGCACAGACACTATGTCAGCCCAGCAGTCCACTCCTCCACCATAGGTCTGAGTTCAGCTCCACAAGGTCCCTCTTCCAATCTCCCACCTTTCAACAATTCTAGCCACGTCTCTTTGTTCCTGCTTTGCACTTTGCTCCATATGAGGTGGGATCAATAAACTACCATCACTCAAAACTGGTTCGGATGTTGAAACTGATGACACTGCAGACACCAAGAGGTTACGAAAAAGTTTACTACTCACATGAGGCCTTCTAGGGAAAGCAAAGCGGGCACCCACGCCAGTCTGTTGGGCTTCAGTGAAAGGACGGACAAGTGGCTCTGGTTTTTGTTGTGGTTATGACAGCTCAGTGCATTTGTGACAGTCAGGGTTTGCACAGTTTGAACTTCCCCTCTGACGCAAAGAGGAAATGGCTGGGCTTTCTTATCAGCTTGTCCAGATCCGGGCAAACTGAGGGGGAGAGCTTGAATGCTATTAGCAGACAAACATCAAACATGGGGAGACTCTATTCTAGCTCCCCCAGTCCTGGGGTGGCAGCTGCTTAGCAGTTGCTACCTCCAAGACACCTTGGCATTTTCTTTTTGCCTTTTTAGCTACTTAAATATAGTACACTTCTTTATAAGGTCTTTGCTAAAATAACTGGTGTGGTTTCTGGCAACTAAAACCTGGCTGATATAAAATCTCCTTGCTGTTCTTAGCAGGGTTAACATTAACTTTAAAAGGGGTGGTAGCTGGCATACAAGTATTTACTCTCCTTTTCCTCATCTAATAAAGAATGAAAAACATCTCCATCTTCTGGATCCCATTTCTTCATTAAAATTATGAGTTTACAGCTTCTGGCTTCACTTGTTATTTATTAAGCAAAATTAAGGAGATTTAGGCAAGGAGGAGCTTATAATTTCCTATAAAGTGCATGTCTTGGTGATTGTGCGTCAGTATATAGAGAACATCCTCATTTTTAAAAAAACTGTGGCCTAGTATTTCATCATAGATGTACTAGAGTTACTTAAGCATTCGTTTACTAATAGCCATTTGTATTGCTCCTGTTACCAGAAAGCGGTCGTGATCCAGTCCCCAAGAGAGAGTTCTTGGACCTTGCTCAAGAAAAGAATTCAGGTGAGTCCACAAAGTGAAAGTAGTTAATATTAAGAAAGTAAAGAAATAAAGAATGGCTACTCCATAGGAAGAGTAGCCCCAAGGGGTGCTGGTTGCCTATTTTTATGGTTATTTATTGATTATATGCTAAACAAGGGGTAGATTATTCATAAGTTTCCCGGGAAAGGTGTGAGCAATTACCAGAACTGAGGGTTCCTCTCCTTTTTAGACCATATAGTGTTACTTCCTGATGTTGCCATGGCATTTTTTTTTTTTGAGACAGAGTCTTGCTCTGTCACCCAGGCTGGAGTGCAGTGGCACCATCTTGGCTCACTGCAACCTCCAACTCCCGGGTTCTAGAGATTCTCCTGCCTCAGCCTCTCAAGTAGCTGGGATTACAGGCACGTGCCACCATGCCCAGCTAATTTTTGTATTTTTTAGTAGAGACAGGGTTTCACCATGTTGGCCAGGCTGGTCTCGATCTCCTGACCTCATAATCCGCCCGCCTTGGCCTCCCAAAGTGCTGGGATTACAGGCATGAGCCATCGTGCCAGGCCTGCCATGGCGTTTGTAAACTGTCATGGCACTGGTGGGAGTGTCTGTTAGCATGCTAATGCATTATAATTACAGTATAATTACAGCAGTGAGGACAACCAGAGGTCACTTTCATTACCATCTTGGTTTTGACCGGCTTCTTTACCACATGCTGTTTTATTGGCAAGGTCTTTATGACTGTATCTTGTGCTGACCTCCTATCTCACCCCATGACTTGGAATGCCTAACCTCCTGGGAATGCAGCCCAGTAGGTCTCAGCCTTATTTTACCCAGTTCCCTATTCAAGATGGAGTCACTCTGGTTCAACCGCCTCTGACACTCCCAATTTTTGCAGGTGAGGAAATGGAAGCCTTGAAAGATTAGGTGGCTCACTCTAAGTAACATCATGTACCTGGCAGGGATTTCTATAAAGTCATAAGATGTCAGAGACTATGCTTAAGAAATATTTTTACTTTGAAACACTTTAAGCAAACAGTTAAAAAGTACCCACCACACTACCCTGTTAAATCTTAACATTGTGATGCCTCTGCATCAATTTTTAGAAAAAAACAAAGAAAACACAACTGAAGCCCCCATGTACCCTCCCCAAATCCATCAGGTCTCCTGCCTTAGGAAGGCAGAATGGTGACTTGCACACATCGTTCCAATACATGATTTTATACTCATTTCATATTATTTGAATCCACAGAAAATAGATTACTGTGCAAAACAATAACACTTTCTATATGTCCACAATGCTTACATGCTAGACACTATTCTAAGCATTTTACATGCATTACTTCATTGACCACCCCCCCCCACCCACAATCACCCTGTGAGATTGCCACTACTATCCCATTTTAGAGAAAAAGTGAAAAACAAGTTGAAGTAACGTGCCCACAGGTACACAGTATGCTTAACTTTACACTAAGGGTACCTTGTATGTAGCTTCACCAACTTTCTCAGCATAATTTTTCATCTATCTGTGTTGAGACATAACTCTTTCATATTCACTTTCCAAGGACCAAAAACAACCCATTTATTTATCCATTCTTCTGCTGATGAAATGCAGGCTTTTCCCAATCTTGCTACCTAAACAATACTTCAGTGAAGTCTTAAAATCATTCTCTGTTCACATGGCACTTCTCTAGGATGCATCCAGGAGTAGTTGCTGGGTGGTTAAGTGCACACAACCTTCCAAGATTTTGCAAATTGCCTGGTACAATATTTCTCACAATTTCTACTCATAAAGCAGTGTGAATTATCGTTGTTCCACGCACTTACCCACACTTGGGCTTTCAAAAATGTGCCAGCTTTCTGAGTGTGAGATGGTCTGTATTATTTTACATTTCAGTCAGTCTTGGTCAGCAGGGGTGGGGCAGACCACACTGAACAGGTGACAGAAAGACCTTCAAATACCCACTCCAGCCATCTGGCTCTCCTCAACCCCAACTTCAGTTCCTCCAAGGGAGTGGGGGAAAGGTGGGAAGGGTGGGAAGGAACCTGAATGTTCTCCAGGCCAGGATGAGATGCAAGATGAGACCTGGTGCTCAGGGCAATCAGAAACTGTCAACTGAAGCCAAACAGCTCAGAACCACCCACAGCCGGGTTCCTAACCAGCAGGTGTGTGTTTGTGGGTGGCTTCCAGTCAACATTTCACCCCACAGCCCCTTAAAAAAACCCCAACCCTGACTCAGCCAAACTAAATTCAGCTTCAGATTCCTTAACAGAGGTAATTTTGTGCAAGATCTTTTCTGCATGGCAAACAGATAAATAAGCACCCAACCCTGGCTTCCAGAGTGCTTGGTCTGGCTATGGAGATGGGCATAACCAAAAACACAAACATCACCTGACATAGGAACCAAGAGAGGTGGGGCCACGGGTTTAGAGGCACAAGGGTCAGACAAGGTCAGGCCTTGAAGAATGAAGAGCTGAAATGGCAGAGAGAGGGGTGTGGCACTCCAGGTGAAGGGAGGCAGCACAAGGCAGAACACTCTGGGGGGCTGGCATGGGGAAGGGACAGGAAAGCCAAATCCAACATTGATTCTGCCAAAATCTTTAGTAGTTAGCACCAAGTAGTCAGGCTTCTACTTTTTTCCTTTCAGCTAATCTGAATTCATTAATATTTATATAATTATAGTACTTATAGAACTAAAATTATTTGAAAACTCAGGTTATTGGACAAGTAGGTTCAGTATAATCCCAAATATAAACAGCTTACTTCAGGATAAAATAATTTCTGTTCTTTTGGCCGGGCACAGTGGCTCACACCTGTAATCCCAGCATTTTGGAAGGCCGAGGCGGGTGGATCACGACGTCAGGAGATCGAGACCATCCTGGAGATCGAGACCATCCTGGAGATCGAGACCATCCTGGCTAACACAGTGAAACCCCGTCTCTACTAAAAATATAAAAAATAACCCGGGCGTGGTGGCAGGCACTTGTAGTCCCAGCTACTGAGGAGGCTGAGGCAGGAGAATGGTGTGAACCCGGGAGGCAGAGCTTGCAGTGAGCGGAGATCGTGCCACTGCACTCTAGCCTGGGTGACAGAGTGAGACTCCGTATCAAAAAAAAAAAAAAAAAAAAAAAAAATTCCGTTTTTCACTTCATTCTTTGCACATTTTAAAATTTGATTAGAATGTTTAGAAATAAGCACATTTCATTCTATAAAAATGACAGGTCAGGCACAGTGGCTCACGCCTGTAATCCCAGCACTTTGGGAGGCAGAGGTGGGTGGATTGCTTGAGCCCAGGAGTTTGAGACCAGCGTGAGCAACATGGGAAAAAAAAATAAAACTTTTGTCTCTACAAAAAAATATAAAAAATTAGCTGGCAGGGTGGCACACACCTGTAGCCCCAGCTACTCGGGACGCTCAGATGGGACCTGAGCCTGGGAGGTCAAGGCTGCAGTGAGCTGTGATCCTGCCACTGCACTCCACCCTGGGCAACCCTGTCTCAAAAAATAAAAAAGACAGTAAAAATATCCCTATACTGGGGCAGGAACTTTACAAGGTATCCTGTGGCAAAGGGACTAGAGATGGGGGGAAAGGGGTGCTAAAAGTTTGATTGGAAAGGGACATTTCCATGGTTATAACACCAACTGACATGGAAGCTGCACCTCTGAGAGGGCCCTGGTCCTAGAGGTCAACCACCTGATGGAGAGCCTTGGTAAACCAAGCCCTCTTTCACCAATCTCAGGAATCAGGTAGCACAGCCAAGCACTCTAACTTCACACATAAGGAAATTGATGCAGAGGTTCATTGACTTGCTCAAGATCAATCCTGCCAAGAAAAGGCACACCATGCCTGGAACCCAGATCTGATGACTCCAAGACCCTTCCTATGACTCTGGCCCCCCTGCCCAGCCACTTCTAGTGCCAGTTTTGGGACAGTGAAGGGACATCTTCAGTGCCATGAACAGCTGCTGCCGTAGGAAGGCAAGAGGATGGCAGAACCAAGATGACCAAACCTTCCTGAGGACAAAGCTGAACAGGCATCAGAACACCAACAGGAGACTTCTGCCCCGCCCCCACCATCCCGTGACACCACCACACAATATCAGAGCCTTCATTTTCACCTGCTCATGGCAATCCAGAGCAGGTAAGATTATCCCATACTCTACTGAAAAAGACATCTTCCAGGTTGGTTTCTTCTCATTTCAAGAAATGACCAGCTCCATGAACGGGCCCCTATAGTCAGGACACTGCTCTACTATTAAAACATTTTATCCTTTCATTTATAATCTGACCTCCTCAATAATCAGAAGCAATGATTACTCACATGCTTTAGCAATATCACTCCTTTGCCTTTAAGTAATTGATTCTTGCTTTTTGCTTCAACACAAGTGGGTGGGCCAGTGAGGGAGCTCCTCCCAGAACAGGCCGCCTTTTCTCCTGAGAGCAGCAGGCACATGCACATGTTCCTTCGGGTTGAATCTGATTGCTAGCACCAGATCTCATACATGGAGAGGTGTATGTGAAGCTGAGAGGGGCCTGCAGTGTGCAGGGGCTAGAGACATGAACACAACAATGGTAAGCGTTTATATCTGCTGAGGCCGAGGATCCTATAGAAAATTCAGAAATGGAGTGGGGAGGAGTCTGATTTATGGGAACTGGCAGCAAGGGTAACTGCATGAGAAGGCTTTCACCCGTCCCATTTTACTGAGTCCTTGGATCTGTGGTTAACCCTTATAAAATATAATTCAGATTCAAACCACATCACTCCTCAACTCAAAATTGTCCAAAAGCTCCCTGCCTCCCTCTGAGCCAGCTCAAGCCCCCGTAATGACCCATGATGCTCATATGGCCGGGCCTGTGGCCTCCCTGGCCCCTCTCCTTCCCTTCCAGCTGGCTCCCTGCACTCCATCCCAGGGGCTTCCTTCCTGAGGACACCAGTCAAGACCCAATCTCCTCTGCCTGCAACTCTCCCTAGAGAGCTACCTGCTACCTCCCTGGCTTCCTTCAGGTCTTTGCTCACATTTCACCTTCTCAGTTGAGGCCCTCCCTGACCAGACTATCTAAAATCACGATTGATCTCCCAATCCAGCACTCCCTCTGACTCTTCTCTGATTCACTTTGTCCACTACACACATCACCATCCAGAATACTGCGTATCCCATTTGTTTGTCATCTGTAAAGATCCAAGATGGCAGGATTTTCATCTGTTCTGGTCCCTGCTGGGTCTCTGGCAAACACACCAGCGCCTGGTGTATGGGAGTGCTCAGCGCATTTCTGTTAAACAGATGGACCGCTGCTGCCTATGCAGGCCTGTGGGATGGGGATGGCAACAGGGTACTGGTAGAGATCCACACACCAAGCGCTTGAGCCCAGCATCCTGCTCTCCTCCACCTGCCGCTGAGACCACTCTAACCCCCTAGCAGATATCCAAAAGCCAGCCAGGAAGGCTGAAGCCCCAGCCAGAACTCCCCAGGGGGCATTTGGGAAGGCTAGGAGTTCTTGATGCTGCTGCTTTTAAAGTCAACAGAATAGGCATGGCCACAGGCCAAACTTGAAGATAAATCTAGGATCCCACTGGCCCCTTTCCAGCAGCCATAGCCCATGATGCCACAGATATTCTGTCCAACCACAAAGGGCAGTGGTCTCTCTCTTCAGAGTTGTGGAAGGAGACCTGAATAGGGGAGCCGCAGGCTATGGTGCAGAGGCCACTCCTAGGGGCCGGAGTCTCCAGAAGGGCTCCAAAGAACATGGTGCTGCACTTCCCCAGCGTCACATCCTAGCAGGCAGGCTGGGGACTCCCCGAGCTTTCAAATCCTTGGGATTCTGTCACTAGCTTCCAAAACAGAAAGGGCTGGGCCCTTTATCAAAGTTACTCCACAATGCCTATAATTAAGGGTTCTCTAGCAGGGGACTGAGAACCCACCCCCACTGTCACTGTCAGGTCCCAGGCTAATCTCTAATATGGTTTTTCATATGCCGAGCCAGGTTCGAAGACCACCTGAAGGTCTTTCCACACTTGCTGCATTTGAAGGGCCTCTCTCGAGTATGAAATCTCTTGTGGCTAATGAGTTGTGAACTCTTGTTAAAAGTTTTCCCACATATGCTGCATTTGTGGCACTTTTTCCCAATGCTTATGTCCTGGAGTCCAGTGAGCCTGGAGCTCTGGCTGCAAGCTTCTTTGCAGTCTTCGAGGGGCATCTCTTCACTTGGTTTTAGCTTCTGTAATCTCAACTTTGTGTCCTGAGAGGAAGACCGTGCAGGCGGGCTACGTTCAGCCTGTGCTGCTCTGGTGTGTTTCCTCTGGTGACTGGAAAGGGTATGTCTCCCAATGAACTCTTTCCCACACCACTGACATTTGAAAGGTCTCTCTGTAGAGTGGATCCTCTGATGGTTAACAAGGCGATAGTTTCTATCATAAGATTTCCCACATAGATTACATTTATAGCGCTTCTCTCCACTGTGTATTCCCTTATGATCTAAAAGGGTTCTTTTACGTGTAAAGGTTTTCCCACATTCTTGACACCAAAAACGTTTCTCACCAGTGAGGATTTTTGGCTCCACATTTGGAGTCTTTTCACTTTCATGGCAATCATACTGTTTTTGAAGAGAGTGAATCCTCTGATGTCGGTAGAGATTGGAACTCCATCTGAAGGCTTTCCCACACTCCCTGCACTTATATGGCTTCTCTCCAGTGTGAACTCTCTGATGGATGAGGAGGAATGAGTGATTGCGGAAGGCCTTGCCACACTGGCTGCATTTGTAGGGCTCCTCTTTGGAGTGACTGCTCTGAGGAACCTGGAACACTGTGTCCTGACTAAAAGATGGCCCGCCCTCAGGTTTTCTTTTCATGGCATGCTTCTTCTTATGAACAATAAAGGCTGACCTATAGGCAAAGTCCTTCCCACAATCGCTACACTGGTAAGGTTTCTCACCTGTGTGAATTCTCTGGTGGTCAACGAGAGTTTTCTTTCTAGTAAAAGTTTTCCCACACTGCTGACACAGAAATGTTTTCTCCACAGCAGGAGCACCCTGGGGCTGACTGCAGTCAGGAGATTGCCTGAAGCCTTCACGACATTCATCTTGTTTGTAGAATTTTTCCTCCTCATGCAACCTCATATGACGAGTAAAGTTTGATCTCCATCTAAAGGTTTTCCTACATTTGGTACATTTATAGGGCTTCTCCTGGGTGTGAATCCTTTGATGTTCAAGAACATATGACTTACAGTGGAAGGATTTCCTGCACTGGCTGCAGTCAAAGAGTTTCTCCCCACTTTGGTCTCCCAAATGATGATCAAACCCTGAGCTGTAGGTGAGAGCTGCCCTATACTGATTCAATTCAAGAAATTTCTTCTTAGCATGGGTTTCTCGGTGCAGACGGTAGGCTGACAGTCGTCGGAAAGCTTTCTCACATAAATCGCATTTATAAGGCTTCACTCCAGTGTGAATTTTCTCATGCCGCGCGCAGTTGGAACTCCACCGGAAGGCTTTCCCACACACCCTACATTTAAATGCTTTCTCTTGAGTGTGAAGTCTCTGATGATACGCAAGATGGGAGCTATGACTGAAAGTCCTTCCACAGTCACTGCACTTAAATGACACCCCCACTGTGTGAAGACTCTGCCCACGTTGGTGATGAGAGCTAAGGCTGAAGTCTTTTCCACACACGTCCTTTTTGTTCCCTTTCAGTCCACTATGAATTCTCTGATGTAGGCTGAAGCCCCCAATCATGTGTCTGAGCCCCTTCCCATATTTCTTGTAGTCATAGTGGTGTGAACTCATTCTGAAGTGTTTGCCACAGCCATGTTTAAGGGATTCCTTTCTTCCAGAAACTCTCAAATATGTAACATGTTTTAAGTCAAGACTATTACTTCCTGATACTTCAGAGTCTTTTCCTGTCCTGTGACTGAAATTGGTCTCTTCTTTCTTAACTCTTACTTGTATGGGATTTTCACATTGATCCTTCTGCCTGCTCTTCTGTTGAAAAGATTCTCTGAGCCCAATTCCCTCAGAAACACTTGTCGCAGGACATCCTGATGACACAGCTAAGGTTTCTGCTTCTTCCAAAGGTTCCTGATTTAAGATGAATTTGTTTGTTTTACTCTGGAGGTCATCTCCTGACAAAAAATATAACACAAGAGAATGTACTCTTTTCCCATACTTGGAACTGCAGAAAGCACCAAAGGGCAATAAAATGTCTGGGTGGTGAGGCTTTTGCCTGACGGCCAATACCTTTATAAAATAGTCAAACATAAGGCAAAACATGGAAGATTATCCCAGATTACAGGGAAGGGAGGAGAAAAGCAAGATGGGCAGGGCAGCTAGAGATATGCAGACGTCACATCCAGCAGGGAAATAAAAAGGATTAAGAAGAAAGTGTTAAACAGCCAGAGTGGGAGAAAAATCATGGCATTATAGAAAGGTACCCAAAAGCCAAGGGGTGGGGCTCCAAGGAGCACTTGGCTGAAAGGGCTGGAGATCAGCCTATTACAAAAAGAAGGACCAAGAAAAGAAAGAACAGGAGTGGGATGAGGGCTCCTAAGAGCAGAAAGGGGTGAGTACAGGAGTTCAGCAGAAGTGCAGGCCAGGAGTGAGGAGGAGCATCAGTGAGTGAAAGACAGGAACAGTGAAGCCCTCCAGCAGGCAAGAACTATTATTGAGAGGGCTGCTGTGAGAAGGGGACAGGAGAATAGACATGGCCGGAAATGAATGACCTCTCGGAGGCCAGCCAGGATGGAAGAGACCCAGTGGCCCAAGCACCCTTACCAACACTGTTAAAGATCTTCCTTCCAGCAAACAATGGAGTAAATTCCCAGTGATGTAACTGACCTTAAGAAAGAGAAAAGTAAAAGCAGGAGGAGCAGGACCTGGCAGGTTCTCTGGAACTCACCTGTAGGGGCAGCAACTGGATTCCCCTTAGGCTGAGCTGCCTGGATGTTCAGGCCCCATGGCTCCCTTGCTTCCAACCAGGAGATCAGAGCAGGTTTGGTGAATGGTCCCACTGCAGAAGAGAAGAGAATGGCATGAGAAAGGAGATGGATGATACAGAACTACTCTTCAGGACCTCTGGGCCTGAAGTCCTGGTGGGAAGGTGGGAAAGACCAGGAAGGCAGGCAGCAGAAGCTAGCGAAGGAGGCCCAGTCATTTCAAATAGCCCTGAGCAGAGATAAGAGAGACTGATAGAAGTTGCCCACAAAAGGATTACCAGAATTTTCCAGAGGTGAGAACCACACGTCTACTTAATTGGTTACATCAGCCAACATTTTTTGAATGTCTAAACAGACTAGGAACTTAAAACATATTACCTTTAATCCGTTGTTTTTATTTGTCTGTTTTGAAACAGGGTCTCACTCTGTTACCCAAGCTGGAGTGCAGTGGCGCGATCTTGGCTCACTGCAGCCTCATCCTCCTGGGCTAAAGCAATTCTCCAGCCTCGGCTTCCCAAGTAGCTGGGATTACAGGCGTGCGTACCACATGCTTGTATTTTTGTATTTTTTGTAGAGATGGGGTTTCACTATGTTGCCCAGACTGGTCTCAAACTCCTGAGCTCAAGCAATCTTCCCACCTGGGCCTCCCGAAGTGGTGGGATTACAGGTGTGAGCTACCACACCCAGCCACCTTTAATCTTTACAATAATCCAGAATGGCAGGCATTATTCTCCCCATTTTTCAAAAGAGGCTACCAAGATGCTAGATTAAGTGATCTGGTCAGCAGTTACAGAGCCAGGATCTAAAACCAGGTCAGGTACCTTTCTATGCAGCACAGAACAACCCAAGAAGGCAGAAATAAAGACGGATAGAAGCATGAGGATATCGATTACTTACCCAGGGAAGCCATGTTCCTATAATTCTCCAGCATCACATCCCTGTACAGGTTCCTCTGAGCAGAGTCCAGCCACCCCCACTCGTCCTGGGAGAAGGTCACCTCCACATCCTTGAAAGTCATGGTCTCCTGAAAAAACACTGTGCCCTAGAGCTGGTCCACAGCTCCCAGCTTTGAGGTGGAAAGGGAGAGAAGGGGAATAAACTGGCTCTGTGTGAGTGCAGGATGGACCTGGCAAAGGTGAAAGGGAAGACCATCACCCAGCAGAAGACCTCTGGGCTTGAGGGGGATAATCTGGTCTCTGGAACACGGGTCTTTGGATGTGAGATTACTAGACAGAGAAACCCAGGATGGGGAAGCTGCACTATCCCATTAGGCAGCGACGTGGGGACATCAGGAAGGACCAAATGTTCTGTGGCTCACCTGGAGCTGGGCTGTCAGGGACCTGGTTGGTGTTACCTGGTCTCCCGGGCACCCCTCTCTCGGGAAAAGGGCAGGCATCTGGGCAGCAGGAGTATCTGAAGGAGAAAAAGCCATGAGAGAGCGGCTCAGCTCTGGACAGCCCAGTGAGAAGCCCACTCTTCCCCCCAGTAGAGGACTCCTGGACCCATGAGCAGGTACAGAATGTTGTTAAATACCCATCTCACATGTCCTCAGTCTACTGGGGCCAGGAAAGGGGTAGTGGGATGGGGGGTGTAATGGGGGAGGAGCAAGCCACATATAGGTTATAGAATGGATGGAGAGGACAGAGAGCTAAGGGCCAGGACAGAAGGAGATTCTCATGAGAGGAGAGATGTGGAAAGACAACACTACAGGAAATGCAAGAAGTGTGGCATAAGGCTGGGGTCTTAAGGCCAGGCAGCAAGTACCGGATTGCCCAGCCAGGAAGTCACGTGCTTCTATTTCATAGGGAGGCTCCAGGTGGTCCCCCAGAGCAGAGCTGCTCCTGAGAGGTGAAGCAAGGGACCATATCTGTGCAGATCGCAGGGCTCCTGTACCCATCCAATGCACATCTGGGCTCTGGGCAGGGCCCGGGTCCTGGCAAGAAGAAAATGTTGTGAGAGGATCTTTCTGGGAATCAGAAAGCAAACTCAGAGAAGAGACCACATGACCAATCTCTAAAGGACAAAGGCCGAGGGATAGGTAAGCCAGGTCCTTTATTACTTCCAGGCAGGAGGAAAGGGCAAGAAGAACGCCCAGGGAGGTACCTCCAACCACCTCAGCCTCCTTGGGCTCTAATGAGAGTCATGGGAGAGTCCAGGTAGAGACAGACTCCAGCTCAACACAAGGAAGCACATGGTAACTCAGTACAGCACTCTTGTCAGGCCTCAGATGACACAGTGCCACCTTCCCACTACCCCTCAGCTCCCACCCCAGGCCTATAACTTAGAAATGAGAGAGAAAGAACTAGTTCCTGAGAATTAAACTCATAATGGTTCACAGTGGAGATACAGTCAAGTAATATCTACTGTCAAGTGCTGCTCTAGGCACTGATGTACAAAGTGAACTCAAAGAGGCAGGCTAGCTCCCAAATTGTAAACTTGTTTTTAATAATAACACTGATAGAGGGGCAATGCTAATCATTAGAGTCAGCCATGGAACCATAGAAGAAAGTCTCCAGTGTAAAAAATGGCAGTGTCCATCTAAGTAGAGACCAACAAAGAGGAAGCATTTGCCCTAAGACTTCAAATAACTCTGGTCTCTGAGGCAAGGCTGTCCCTCATATAGAGATGAGTACAGGAAACTACAATTTGAGATTTTCTGGTCCTGTGGCCGAGACAGTCTCTATACCAATACGGACAAATCTCAGCCTGAGGCCATTAATCATCTGATACAGAGATACACACTAAAGATGATGAACTGACCACAATAATTTATCTCCCATTTTTTATTCTTCTAATAAAGGAAGAATTAAAAAAAAAAAAAAAGAATATGGAAGCACAGCAAAACAAGTTTAAGGACAAACTTTCTCGGGCCCTGGTTTTTCACACTGTGATAATTTTGCTGAACCGTAGAACGATTCTGTGACTTTACATATATCTTAAAGCATTTCTCTTCATTTTGCAAATTTGGGGGGCTTCTCCCAGCCCCCACTGTCTTTTAAGTAGCTTTCAACCAGGTAGGCCCTTTCTGCTCATGTGGCAATGTTTTCATGGATTTTTAAAATTACATCTAGCTGTAAATGAGCTGAATATAACCAAGCCATGATTTTGTAACTACTGTGTACCTCATTTCCTTTTATAAATTATTATCAGGTCCTTTTGAACATTTCATTGTTTTGGTAAAACTAACAAATGCTCTTTTAAATTTTTAAAAATAGTACCCCATGTTGTGCAAAAATATTTTCTAATAGTTATACCCTGTGTCTATTTATTACCATTTACTGCTGGTAGACCATGTCCTGATGTCTTACTTGATTTAATTTTTATAATAAAGTTTTAGGGACAAGTATGTCAAATTTGTTTCAGAAATCTTTTTTTTTTTTTTTTCGGACATAGTTTTGCTCTTTCACCAGGCTGGTGTGCAGTGGCGTGATCTCGGCTCACTGCAACCTCCACCTCCTGGGTTCAAGCAATTCTCCTGCCTCAGCCTCCCAAGTAGCTGAGACTACAGGCGAACACCACCACGCCCAGCTAATTTTTGTATTTTTAGTAGAGATGGGTTTTCATCATGTTGGCCTGGATGGTCTCGATCTCTTGACCTTGTGATCTGCCACCTCGGCCTCCCAAAATGCTGGGATTACAGGCGTGAGCCACCGCGCCAAGCCACAACTTTCATTTATACATGAATTATGTGTGCAGAATCATATATATATGTATATGTATGAAAGTGTATGTCTATATATATGTTGTTTTTTTTTTTTTAATTTTTTTTAGACAGCGTCTTGTTCTGTTGCCCAGTCTAGACTGTACTGGTGCAATCTCAGCTCACTGCAGCCTCCACCTTCCAGGTTCAAGCAATTCTCCTGCCTCAGCCTCCTGAGTAGCTGGGTCTACAGGTGCACACCACCACACCCGGCTAATTTCTGCCCTTTTAGTAGAAATGGAGTTTCACCATGTTGGCCAGGCTAGTCTCGAACTCCTGACCTCAAGTGATCCGCCCGCCTTGGCCTCCCAAAGTGCTAGCACTACAGGAGTGAGCCACCACGCCTGGCCAGAATCATGTATTTTTATATAAATAAAATTTTAAAGAAGCCTTAAAAAAGTGATAAATGCTTTTTAAAAAAACTGTAACAATACAGGAAGCATCAGCTCCCCTGTGTGCAGGAGAAGGGCAGGAAGAACGAACGCACTTGAACTGACCAGATGCCGCTCTCCTGCCAGGCCTGGGACTGCCAACTCTGCCAGGGCCAGGCACATGATAAGCACTTGAATATTTACCGAACAAATTCTCACGATTAAACCATTTCTGCATTTTCTTCTCAATGAACAGAGGCTCTGAAAGGTACAACTATGTGGCCACAGATGTTGAGGTTGTGGAATGAAGTCTAAAATCGAGGTCTTCCTATTTCTCAGCCCAGCACTGCCCCTCAGCACTCATGACCATCTTCCCTGCCTCCCATCTCACACACATAGAAAAGGTCCTCAAAAGCTTAGTGAGAAGGGCTGGGCATAGTGGTTCATACCTGTAATCCCAGCATTTTGGGAGGCCAAGGCGGATGGATCACCTGAGGTCAGGAGTTTGAGACCAGCCTGGCCAAAATGGTAAAACCTCATCTCTACTAAAAATACAAACAAAATTAGCTGGGAGTGGTGGGGTACGCCTCAAAAAAAAAAAGAAAAGAAAAAAAAAAAGCTTACTGAGAAGGAAGCTACATGGTGCCTGCAGAGCGCTCTTCTGAGTTTTAACATGTACTCTCCCACTGAGAAGCCAAGAGCCCTAACCCTAAATGCTGTCCCAACACCCACCACTTTACAGGGCTATGGTTAGTCTCAAGTCAAATTAGATAATATGTGGAGATGGACTTTGTATACTGTAAGCCACTGTGTCCAAAGACTAGTTACTGGGCTTTTTTGTTTAGAGATAGGGTCTTGCTGTGTCACCCAGGCTGGAGTGCAGTGGTGCAATCACGGCTCACTGCAGCCTTGACCTACCTGGGTTCAAGTGATCCTCCCACCTCAGTCCCCCAAGTAGCTGGGACTACAGTCACATGCTACCACGTTCAGCTAATTTTTGTACAAACAGGGTTTTGCCATGTTGCCCAGGCTGGTCACGAATTCCTGCACTCAAGCAATCCGCCCACCTTGGACTCTAAAGTGCTTAGATTACAGGTGTGAGCCACTCTGCCTGGCCTAATTTTTAAATTATGTATAGAGACAGTGTGGGGGGGTCCCCCTATGTTGTCCAGGCTGGCTTGAACTCCTGGCCTCAAGCAATCCTCCCACCTCAGCCTCCTAAAGTGCTGGGATTACATGTGTGAGCCACTGTGCCCAGAAGTTACTGTTATTTATGGAGACTTGCTGACCCTATCTGGAGCTGATATTCCTCTGGGAAGGTAGGAAAGGATACCTGCTAAAGGGTCCATGGCTCAGGGTCCCGTTCTCAGCTGCTCAGGTACCATGGGAAGAAAGGAAGGCTTCCCCTGCACTCCTCTATATTGACAGTTTAGAGGGCCACCCCCATCCCCAGACAAGCTGGCTCACTAGCAGGCAGAGTTCCCTGGGCACCACACACTTGCTCACACTCACCCTCCAGGATGTCCCATCAAGGTCCCGCTGCAGCTCCTCCAGCAAGGCCACAGCCTCCTCGCCACTCTCAGGGTTATGAAGCTGCACCCAAACCCGGAGCTCCCCAGGCAGGATGCTCAGGAACTGTTCCAGCACCAGCAGCTCTAGGATCTGTGCCTTGGAGAGAACGTCAGGCCTCAGCCACCAGCGACAGAGTTCCCGGAGCCGGCTCAGAGTTTCTAGGGGCCCTGAAGACTCATGGTAGCGAAGCTGTCTGAAGAGCTGGCGGAACAGCTCCTGGCCAGGGCGGTTGAGAGTCTGTGGCCTGGCAGCCTGCACTGGAGTATAGCTTTCATCCTCTTCTTCCTTCTTTACTGTCTGAAGCCGCCCTCGCTCCCTCGAAGACTGGGACTGAGCTGGATAGGCAGCATGCCACCTGCCTGGAGGCATCACTCCTGTTCAGGGACTAACCAGAAGAGTGCGAGCCAAGTCCACCTTAGACGTGGGTCCTCAGAAGTATCTTCTCAGCAGTCAACAATGCCAACATTTGCTGGGACATCAGAAGTCATCAGCAAGTGACTGAAATTACCAGCATTTCTGTGCAGGAGGGGATGAGAGAATAATGTCCATTATACATGGTGCAGTTGGATTCTGCTGGTTGGGATCATCTTTGTATATATAAGAAGAGCGTTTGCACAGAGGTATATGCCAGTATCAAGCAGACCAGAGCTAGGCTGTCCCCTATTGGAGTAAGCTAAGAAAATACCCCACAATAAAACATATACTGAACTTATACATTAAAACTTTGTAAAAAACACAAAGGGATGATGAAAAAAGTCAGAGAAGATCTAAATAAATGAACAGACATACCATATGCATGTACTGGAAGATGTGACACAGTAAAGATGTAAATTCTCTCCAAATTGATCTACAGGTCTAATGCAAATCCTACCAAAATCTCAACAAGATTTTTTGTAGACATAGATAAATTTATGTGGAAAGGCAATGGAATTAGAATAGCTAAAATTATGACAGGTCAGGCATGGTGGCTCACACCTGTAATCCTAGCACTTTGGAAAGCGGAGGTGGGAGGACTGCCTGAGCTCAGGAGTTCGAGACCAGCCTGGGCAACATGGCGAAACCCCGTCTCTACTAAAAGTACAAAAAATGAGCCAGGCATGGTGGTGCGTGCCTGTAATCCCAGCTACTCGGGAAGCTGAGGCACAACAATCACTTGAACCCGGGAGGCAGAGGTTGCAGTGAACCAAGATCGTGCCACTGCACTCCAGCCTGGGCAACAGAGCAAGAGTCTGTCTCAAAACAAGCAAGCAAGCAAGCAAACAAACAAACAAAACCAAAAAACAATTATGACAAGGAAGAATAAATTGGGAGGGATCAGTCTGAAAACAGTCTACCTGATTTCAAGACTTATAGCTACATTAATCAATTCTGTGTAGTACTGGTGGAGGAAGAGACACATAGGTCAATGGAATAAAATAGAAAAACCAGAAACAGAACCACACAAGAATGCCCAACTGACTTTTTAAATATCAAATGTGATTTTGCTATTATAATATTTTAAAATATCTCAAATGAGCAATTCAAAAACAAAAACAAAAAAATCCTGAGAATCCAATCCCCTAGTTGATTTTATGACCCAACAATGGGTTACAAATTATAATTTGAAAACTACTAATCCAGCTTCCCACTCAACTCTTGTATTTCTTTTTATAATTCATCATAAAATGTGGTATCCAAGGGTTCAAGTCGCTTTCAGGAGGTAGTACTTTGGGAGGCCGAAGTGGGCGGACTGCTTGAGGTCAGGAGTTTGAGAACAGCCTGGCCAACATGGCAAAACTCCAGGTCTACAAAAAATACAAAAAATTAGCTGGGCATGGTGGCATGTGCCTATAATCCCAGCTACTCGGGAGGCTGAGGCACAAGAATTGCTTGAGCCTGGGAAGCAGAGGTTTGCAGTGAGACAAGATCGTGGCACTGCACTCTACACTCCAGCCTGGGTAACAGAACGAGACTCCATCTCAAAAAAGGGACTATCTGGAGTATATTTCGGGCTCTGAAGGAATGTTTGTTTCTTCATAACTGGGGAAGGAGCTTGTGCTATACGAATCACATCACTATGTAGAGGAGTCCACACCTGTGATACACCCAACTGATTTTTTTTTTTTCTTTTTTTTAAAGACAGGGTCTCTTTCTGCTGCCCAGGCTGGAGTGCAGTGGTGTGATCATGGCTGACTGCAGACTCAAACTCCTGGGCTCAAGCGATCCTCTTGCTTCAGCCTCCAGAGGAGGTGAGACTACAGGCATGTGACACCACACTCAGATAATTTAAAAATTATTTTTAGAGATGAGGCCTATGTTACCTCAAACTCCTGGCCTCAAGTGATCAATCCTCCCACATCGGCCTCCTAAGTAGCTGGGATTACAGGCATGAGCCACTAAGCCTGATCTCCAATCGATTTTTGATAAAGATGCAAAAGCAGTTCAAAAGAGGAAGGGTAGTCTTCTCACCAAATGTTGCTGGAGCAATTGGACATCTAAAAGCAAAATAAGGAAAACTGACCAAAACCTCACCTCCTGTACACTTGAATTCAAAATAGATCAGACTTGGCCGGGTGTGGTGGCTTACACCTGTAATCCTAGCACTTTGGGAGGCCTAGGCGTGTGGATCAGGAGGTCAGAAGTTTGGGACCAGCCTGACCAACACAGTGAAACGCCATCTCTACTAAAAATACAAAAAATACAAAAAAAATTAGCTGGGCGTGATGGCATGCGCCTGTAATCCCAGCTACTCAGGAGGCTGAGGCAGGAGAATTGCTTGAAGCTGGGTGGTAGAGGTTACAGTGAGCCAAGATCACACTACTGCACTCCAGCCTGGGCGACAGAATAAGACTCCGTCTCAAAAAAAAAAAAAAAAAAAAAAGGATCAGACTTAAACGTAAGCCATAAAACTATACAACTTTTAGAAAACAATCCAGGAGGCTGGGCGCAGTGGTTCACACCTGTAATTCCAGCACTTTGGGAGGCCAAGGCAGGCGGATCACGAGGTCAAGAGATCGAGACCATCCTGGTCAACATGATGAAACCCCATCTCCACTAAAAATACAAAAC
Source organism: Pan troglodytes (assembly GCF_028858775.2). Classification (NCBI taxonomy): domain Eukaryota; kingdom Metazoa; phylum Chordata; class Mammalia; order Primates; family Hominidae; genus Pan; species Pan troglodytes. The sequence continues at coordinate 48,456,249 of NC_086015.1, forward strand.
TTAGCTGGGCATGGTGGCACGCACCTGTAGTCCCAGCTACTCGGGAGGCTGAGGCAGAAGAATCACCTGAACCCAGGAGGCGGAGGCTGCAGTGAGCCGAGATCATGCCATTGCACTCCAGCCTTGCGAAAGAGCGAGACTCCACCTCAAAAAAAAGAACATAGGAGAAAACCTTTAGGATCTAGGATGAGGCAAATAGTTCTTACGCCTGATACCTGTGATATTATGATATATATATACACATTGGTTTTTATCCATGGTTCATGGCTCCTAACTCCCATAGCCCTTATTTCCCAAGTGACTAAAATAATAAGCATATCTTTTGTTAAATTATTTGGCCTTTGTCCTTGATTCCCAAAGCAGCTTTGGAACTTCAGAGTGATAAAGGTAAGACAGCCTTTTGTTATAATATTGGTGCGTTTTAGGCCTCAGAAGCAGGGCTCAGAAAATAGAACACCTCTCTCTGACCTTTTCTTCCCCTCCTTTCACCTGCTCCTTTTTCTCCCCAAGGCAGGCCACAGAAACTAAAAATATACAGTCATCTTCCCCCTTTTCTGTCTTTCTGCTGGCCGTAAATTCTCTGACCTATTGTATCGGATTGTAGGTCATAAGATACCCATTTCAGGAGTCCTGCCTCATACTCAGTAAGTAGAAATGCTGCAGAGAGGCCAAGAAGAATTTGAACTGACAGCCTGAATGTCCCCACTCAGTCTATTAATATGAGATCAAACTCTTTTTGTCCAGTCACGTTTTACATGGTTGTCCATGCTTCAATCATGCTTATCCAATGAAGTCTCCATAAAAGGTCCAAGAGGATGGGGTACAGAGAGCTATGGACAACTGCACTTGCGGAGGCTTGCAGGAAAGTGAACAAGAACTCATCTATGTGCCAGGATAGTGGCACATTCCATCTCCAAAGGAACAAAAGCTCCTGCACCCAGAACACTGCCAGACCTCCCCCTATGTATCTCTTCATCTAGTTGTTTATTGTATCCTTTAAAATATCCTTTATAATAAATTGATAAATGTGTTTCCCTGAGTTTTGTGAGCTGCTCTGCCAAATAAATTGAGCAACACAATCAGAAAATTAATCAACACAACAACAAAATAAAACACCCAGAAATAAAGCTAATAAAAAATGTACAGGATCTTAAAAGATAAACAAAAGACATAATAGACCTGAATAAATCTTAAGTATGGAAAGACAAATCTTTTCATGATGCCAATTCTTCCTAAGGTAATGTGTGGTTAATAAAATCCCAACCAAATTCCACCATCTCTTCTTAGGGCTTGATAAGCATATTCTAAAATTCAAGCAAATGACTAAAAGGCCAAGAATAGCCAAGATAACTTTTTAGAGGTGAAAATATTTGTTCTACCTGATATTAAGGCTTACTACAAAGCTACATTAATGAAAACACTGAGTATTACTGAAGGAATACGCAAATAGTAGATAGAAGAAACAGTACATACAGAATCCTGACATGGGCTTATGCATACATATATATTTGGTCTATGATAGAGGCAGCATTAGAAATCAGTGGGAAAGATTAGACTATTCAATGAATTGCATTGGGACAACTGGCTAGCCAAATTTAAATAACAAATAAAACCACACACCAAAAAAATGAATTCTAGTTAAAGATTTACAATAAAAAGGCACATTCTTCATGCCCCAGGAACTTTCCTTCTAAGAATCTACTGTGAGAGCTAGGTGTGGTGGCTCACACCTGTAATTCTAGCACTTTAGGAGGCCAATATGGGAGGATCACTTGAGCCCAGGAATTCAAGACCAGCTTGGGCAACACAGCAAGACTCCGTTTCTATCGAAAAATGAAATAAAGTAAGAATCTACCCTGGAAAAATAGATGCACGGTATATAGACATTTACATGAGTGTACACTAGAGCACTCTGTAACATAACATTGAAAACAACCTACTTGCCCAACAACAGGCCTAAAGAAAAGTGAAACCGCCTTTGCAAAATTATGACTTAGACAGTGAAAGAGATCTAACTTAACTGACTCCATCTTGCTTCTAGCCTCCAAGCTGTCTTTGTTCATTCCTGGGTACGGGTGGAACTAACTTTGGGAGAAACTAATAGTTTAAACATAGAGAGTAACAACCCTTTCCCAAAGCAGATCTCCTTCTTGCCTGGGGACTAGATTGCCTTTGTAGGACTAACATTAGCCATAAGATTAGAAATTATGGTTTAGGAGTCATGTAGCTGGAAGCTACAAGATTCTGACCCTCCCTAACTGCTCCTAAGATCAATGCCTGAGATATTTTGCAGACCCTGCACTTGATGGATTAGCTGGCACAACCCAGATCAATAAACTGGCTCATCTGATCTTGTGGCCCCCAACCCAGGAACTGACTTAGCACAAGAAGACAGCTGCAACTCCCTATGATTTCATCTCTGACCAATCAGCACTCCTGGCTCACTGGCTTCCCCCCATCCACCAAGTTATCCTTAAAAACTCTGCTCCCTGAATGCTTGGGGAGACTGATTTGAGTAATAAAACTCTGGTCTCCCGCACAGCCAGTACTGTGTGAATTACTTTCTCTATTGCAATTCCCGTCTTGATGAATCAGCTCTGTCTAAGCAGCAGGCAAAGTTTACTCCTTGGGCGGTTACAAATTTGGGGGCTTGTCCAGGACTGCCCTTGTAGCTACCTGCCCGTGGTTCAGTGGCCCAACTCCAGCGATGGATCCAGAAGCCAGCCCAAGCAGCCACCTAGTTCTTTTGGAACTGGGGGCTGATTCTGGTACTCTCTCTACTGGCGGGGCACTGCTGACCCCATGTGCACAGATTTAATAGCAATGGAGAAATAGTCCTGGGGGGATCCCTTAACTGTAGCCCTACCACAGGGTGTCTGTCTGTAGCCCCACTGCAGAGTGTCTGCATTGGTGAGTATCCTAGATGCTGCCAATGCCTCCTTCCTTCTCCCAGCAGCTTCTGTACCCCTATGGTGTGGGGTCTGTAGCCCCATTACGGGGTGTCTGTTTGTAGCTCCACCATGGGGTGTCTGTGTCTGTAGCACCACTGCTGGGTGTCTGTTCGGCTCCTGAAGTGCTCCTTCTAACCACTAGGAAGAGTCCTGGTTTGGAAGACTTCTACTCAATCAAGAAGATTTCAAGGAGGTTTCTCAGACCGAGAATAGGAGGATAGCTTGGTTAGGGATCTGATTTAGAAGGCTTTCTGTCTGTCTCATCTTTGCATGTGTTTATGTGGAAGGGATCTCAGAGGGTTGCTGATGGAAGTCCAGCAGGCCTAACTCAAAGAACCTTCCTTATTTGTCTGGTGACATTCGATGAGCTCTAAAGAAGACTCAACGCTCAACAGGTCTGTCTCTTGGGGTGACTATCTGCTCTTCCCCTTGCCCAGAGACCCCATTGTGAATTACCATTCATAGGTTGTCCTTTCCCACCTGGTATGGATCAAAGACAACAGGGACCAATGGGAAAAAGTTTGAGCTTCGTCAGGTTGACTTTGGGTGCTGAACAAGGTGACTAATGTTTGTTTTGTTATGTGTGTTTTGCTGGGATAGAAAATGTTAATTCGGTTCCCCATGCAGCCTGTTGGGCAAATTAAGAATATTGCCTATGGTTTCATAAAACAGGAAAGAGTGACTTTCTCTTGTAAAGTGGCTTGAACCCCACAGCTATGGTGCAGTGAGCAGGGTCATCAGAACCTGCTCCATTCTTCTGGAAGATGCAGAGAAAGGGAGCCCAGAAACCTGGTATACCGGCAAAAAAGGGTAAGAAATGCTTACCAGCCAAGTTTCTGGTCTCTCTCTCTCTCTCTCTGGGTAAATGGTAAATGTCACTATTTGTCTCTCTGCAAGGGTTTAATAGAAACTAGTCTTTGGCGGTAGCAAACCTGGTGTACTTTTGTGCTAAAAATTTGTCTGTGTTCTGTAATGGAGAAAGGACTATCACAGATAGAACGTGGGTTTAGGACCCCTATAAGTCCACTTTTCAAGCCAGCCTAGCAGGCTGGACAGTTACTTTACTACGGGTCTCCGAAACCAATACTGTATGAAATTTCTTTGTCTTGTTTTCTGTCCTCAAGAGTTTAACCTTGTGACAATGTAGGGATACTTTCTCTTGGTTTCCGCCATCCAGAGGACAGGAATTTTGAGGCTCATGTCATAGGTAGCCCTAAAAATTATCTTGAGTAGTTAAAAGCCTTTGCAAGCTTGAAATTGGCTTCTCCAGCCTCCTTCTGGGAAGAACAGTAGAAACCGCTCATTGCTCTAACTCAGTAGCTAAGGCTTTGCTTTTCGACAATGGCAGCCTGGATTCTATTCTTGGCTTCCAGAATGATTCCTGTCTGGTTTTTTATTTATGTAACTTTGCCATTTATTGAGGTTCCCCACCCACCCATGGATAGTTTCTGATTTCCTATCTTGAATTTTCCTTTCTCTAAACTACCCTGGGGGAGATTCTAAATCTTGAAAAAAAAAGAAAAAAAAAAAAGAAAAGAAACTGCTTACCATCTCTTTGAGACACCTGTGTGTCCATGGCTAAGTTACAACCTTAGTGAAAACTGATTAATTTCATGTGGGAAGTTACCTGTGGTAAAATTCAAAAGCCAAAAATATTGGCCACTTAGTATGGCTAAAGTTGGGTAATAAAAAAATTTTAAAGAATTTTTTTTAAGAGTGCTATGGTTAAAAGCTTAATTAAAAGTGGATAAACAAGCTGTAGGTATATTTAAAAGGCCTTTTTTTTCTTCTTCTTGGAACTTGTTTTTCTGGAAAAAGATTTTTTCTTCTCAGTCGACTGAATTATTTTTTTCTTTTTTTTTTTTTTTTTTTTGTGTGTGTGTGAGACAGAGTCTCAATCTGTTTCCCAGGCTGGTGTACAATGGCACGGTCTCAGTTCACTGCAACCTTTGCCTCCCAGGCTCAAGAGATTCTTCTGCCTCAGCCTCCCAAGTAGCTGGAATTACAGGCATCTGCCACCACACCCAGCTAATTTTTGTATTTTTAGTAGAGATGGGGTTTCACCATGTTGCTAGGTTGGTCTTGAACTCCTGATCTCAGGTGATCTGCCTGACTCAGCCTCCCAAAGTGCTGGGATTACAGGTGTGAGCCACTGAGCCCAGCCTGTCTTGCCACTCTTAATGCATAGATGAGAGGCCCTAAGATAACTTCTAGTAGCCTGGGACTCGTTGGGAAAAACAGAGGAGGCACCACAGACCCCGTTTTGGGGGAAACAAACAAACAAACCACCTCTGTTTTCCTCATGAAACCACAGGAATTAAAAACTGATAGATCCCTTTCAAAATCAAAGGCTCTGTTCTGTTTTGCGTTGTGTTATCTGATGGTTTTGAGTTTTGGGGTATCAGAAATTACTTCGCATTATGAGAGAGCTTTGGTGTGTAATAACTAGGTAGGAAATATACTTTAAGGGATGGCTAAGAGTAGTTATGGAGGGATACTTGACTCTGCACACTTGGATCAGAAAAGCATGCTCTTGGCCACCTGGAAGATAAGGAAACATCCCCACCCAGAACTGGGAGATGAGACTCCCACAAGAGATGGGCTGATTACAAAATGGGATAATTGGGTTTGGGTTGCCTTGCAATGAAATGCAGCGTAGAAGCACTGCACTGTCGACTGGTCATGGTAGCTCATGCCTGTAATCCCAGCACTTTGGGAGGCTGAGGTGGGCGGATCACTTGAGGTCAGGAGTTCAAGACCAGCCTGGCCAATACGGTGAAACCTCGTCTCTACTAAAATGCAGAAATTAGCCAGGCGTAGTGGTGCGTGCCTGTAGTCGCAGCTACTTGGGAGGCTTAGGCAGGAGAATCGCTTGAACCTGGGAAGTGGAGGTTGCAGTGAGCTGACATCGTACCATTGCACTGCAGCTTGGACATCGCAGTGAGACTCCATCTCAAAAAACAAACAAACAAAAAAAACAGCAGCAGCAGCACTGCACTGTCTTCTCCTGTAGTATTTCCCTTCTTTTGGGGATCCAGGATCCAGTATAAAAAGGCACCCTTAATTTTGGGGATCTGTCTTTGCCTTCAGCTGCTTATTTGCTGTTTATGTGGCCCTAGAAATACATGCTTTCCTGGCCCTGTTCCTCCAAGGGCTCAATTCTGAAGCCAGTAATCCAATAAAGAAACTGGCAAATGAAAAATCTTACAAGGGCTGAATCTTCTGTGTATTTCTATATGTTGTATGTTTATATACAAAAGAGCTCTGATTGGCTTAGGAAAGTAAACGCTTAAATCAAATATTTTGTCAGAAAAATAGAAACTTTTAATGCCTTTTTGTTCATGTGGCTTTAGTATTCTTTTAGAAGACAGTTTTAAAGACTGATAAAATAAAATGTCTTGAAAATGGAAACATTTGGTCTAAATTAAGATTATCAGATTTGCCAAATGCTTTAAGGTCAAATTGTTTCTTTGACTTCTGAGAATTGTTCAATTTACCTATTTTGGAGCATTAGATTACAGATAAGGCCTTGGGACATATGGAGAGCCATGCCCGTTGGCTACGCTAAAAAGAGTCAGACCTTATCATCATTTCTGTCTGATATCCTAGGCTCCACCCCAAGCTGGGCACAGTGGCTCACGGCTGTAATACCAGCACTTTGGGAGGCCGAGGTGGGCAGATCACGATGTCAGGAGTTCTAGACCAGCCTGGCCAGCATGGTGAAACCCCGTCTCTTACTAAAAATTAGCTGAGCATGGTGGCATGCGCCTGTAGTCCCAGCTACTCGGGAGGCTGAGGCAGCAGAATTGCTTGAACCCGGCAGGCGGAGGTTGCAGTGAGCCGAGATCACACCACTGCATTCCAGGCTGGGCGACAGAGTGAGACTCCGCCTAAAAAAAAAAAAAAAAAAAATCGCTTACTTATCAGGTTTTTCACTAAAAATAAAATTTGCTAAGAGTTAACATTGTAACATTTAATTGAGACCACTGGAGAAATAGTTTTACATACAAGGTGTGTAGGAAATGTGTTTTTGGTAAAAGATTATAAGAAGGCATGGGAATATGGCTTTTGTTAAAGAATGTAATTTTGTCTATTTCAGAAGGTTTTAAGGATTGTCTTAACCTAAAAGAGGAATGGAACAAAACTGAAGGTTTAAGCAAAGTCAAAAGGGTTTGTAAAGGGTTGATCTTGTAAAAATTATGTGGGTATAAACAAGTTGGCTAAGATTTAAAAGAAATTATTTAGTTTTCCACAGGTTAAAAAATTAAAATGATACTGATGTGGGGCCAAAATCTGGGCCCAAGTGTCCGAATAACAGGGTTTTCTTAGAAAATTGATCTGCTGTTTGATGGAAAATTGTAAAGGGGTCTAAAAAGTTTATGAAAATCTTACCTTATGGTCAAACTAACTAAAACTGGATAGAGATATAAACTTTTATTTAAAAAACTAGCTTTAGGCTGGGCGTGGTGGCTCACACCTGTAATCCTAGCACTTTGGGAGGCCGAGGCAGGAGGATTACCTGAGGTTGGTAGTTCAAGGCCAGCCTGGCCAACATGGTGAAACCCCATCTCTACTAAAAATACAAAAAATTAGCCGGGTGCAATGGCGCGCGCCTGTAATCCCAACTACTCTGGAGGCTGAGGCAAGCAAATCGCTTGAACCTGGGAGGCGGAGGTTGCAGTGAGTCGAGATCATGCCATGCCACTCCAGACTGGGCTACAGAGTAAGACTTCGTCTCAAAAAAACCCAAAAAACAAAACAAACAAACAAACTAGCTTTAACATTAAAGATGCATTAATGCAAACATGAAATTTGGTTTTCTCTTTTGAAGATGATTTTTAAGTAATGTTAAAAGATAATAAAAGGGTCTTGTTTTCTCCTTTGGGTAAATGGCAGGGAAAAAATGGAGAGAAGAGAGATTCAGTTGGCCTCAAGCTATCTTCACTGGGTCTTCTTTGGAAAGCTAAGTCTCCTCTATCAGAGTAAAGGTTTTTCTTCTTAAAAAAAATTTCTTTTTTGGAGTTATCATTTTGGCCAAAGAATGATTTATGGTGACCTGGGATTCTATTTTGTGATATCCAGTGTTTTAAACCTTTGCTACTTGACAAACTTTCCAAAATCAAATTATAAATTGTGTCTCTTTCTAACCTAATATTTTAGACATTAGGTCCTCTAAAGTCCAAAAATGACATTTGGCTTATTTGGTGCAAAAATCATACAGGAAGCATTGTCAAATATGAAATGGTGTTTGGCTTTCTTTGGTCTACATTTGTGTAAGTGTGTTATTAGTATATGTTCTGAAATTATGTAAAACGCTTATAATTCTAATATGACTCAGTATATGTTATCAGTAATAATTATAATTATGTTAACACACTGTATGCCATGGAGGTGGCAAATTTCCTTGTCAATCGTGTCTTTAACTGTGGCTGCCCTAAAATGCTTTTGTCATCCACGGACAATTGTCTCATTTTGGTCCTCTTTAAAAGATGGTTTTATAATCAGGTATAAAATTTAACAGGTGCTCTTAAATGCAGGATTCTGATTAACTCTGGAGATTGTAACATTAGAATAAACACTTTCAAATAGATGAATGGTGTTTGGTTTACTTTGGACTGTATTTGTTTAAATATGTTATCAGTATGTGTTCCAAAATTATGGGAAACTTCTATAATGTTGACATAATTTAGTGTACATTATTATAATTGTTATGTAAAATTGCTGTATGCCACAGAAGTAACCAAAATTCCTAGTCAATTGTAGCTTTCATAGTGGCTATACACTTTTGTCATCCACAGGTATTTTGTCTTGCTTTGGTCCTTTTCAAAAGGCAGTTTATAATCAGATATAGGACTCTAAGTGCCAGTCTCAGATAACTTTTAAAATTGTGCTATTGGAATAGAGAATAAAACAAGCTTCTAGGACTCTCATGGAAAGCTAATGTGTTAAACATTGCTAAACGTTTTGTTTTCAGAGTTAAGATAACTTGTTTCTTTAGAGCTATTTGCAACTTTTAACAAGTAAAATATAATCCTGTGAACAAAATTTGGAGCATATTTGTTCCTTTCTACCTGATTTATCCAGAATTTGGAAACTATATGTGAATATTCTCAATTTATGGCAGTATAGTTCATTGCTTTAGTGCAATAAGAATCTGTTTTCTTTTGTAACAGGACACAGCTGGAGAAATCATGCTTCCTTTAAAGAATCAAAGTTGACTTATAGAGCCAATTAAAGCCTGTTGGGGAATCTGGCCTCATACCTTGTCCACACAGAGTCTCTGTACAAGCTTCCTGACAACCCGTGGTAAGTAAAGAATGTCACTTGCTAACAGGCCCAGGAACCCCAAGTTATCTTGGGACCTCAAGAGGAGAGAAATTTGCCCAACTCATAGGTATTTGAGAGTACAAATCCACAGCTGGGCTCGGCTTTTAAAAAGTCTTATCTGAGATTCTTCATGGAACAGAGTTCTATCAAAGCCAACTTAAAAAGCCTAAGTGAAAAATAATTATTCTTGCTGCACTTTATGCAAATAATCAGGCCAAGCACAGTAAGACTAAAGTTTATTTTGTAAACAAATCAGTCCTATCATGATTTGTTTTTAATAAAAATGGGGACTGGAGAGAGAAAATTATGCTTCGAAAGAAAAACTATAGTACAATATTGTAGCTGTTCTTGAGGGTTTTTTTCTGCAGTTTAAACAAAATTCTAAATTCTTTGTGGGTTAGAAGTCCCCAAACTAATACTTTCAAATCTTTGCTTTTAAAATTGGGAATTGTACTCCTCATCCTAGAACTCATTATTTACCTTATAGTAGGCTGTTTCACTTAAATACTGCAGTAAAATTACAGATGAAAATACTAATGTTCTAGCCATGCAAGCCATGAACGCCTGGCCAAGCCTGCGTGAGTACACTCAGACAGTTGCAAAGCAGTTCCACTCTTCTCACGCTGGGGTTCACTCCCATTCCCACTATGTCCCCTGTCAGCAGGAAGAAGCCAGAGCAATCAACAGCCTTTTCCCACCTTCATAACCTACACCTTATTAAGGTGTTATAAAATCCAAAGGGAGGGACTGAAACTGTCATTGCAAAATTATGACTGAGACAGTGAAAGAGATCTAACTTAACTAACTCCATCTTGCTTCTAACCTCCAAGCTGTCCTTGTTCATTCCGGGGCACAGGCTGAACTAACTTTGGGAGAAACTTACAGTTTATAGTTTAAATAAAGACAGTAACAGATCTTTCCCAAAGCAGACCTCCTTCTTGCCTGGAGACTAGATTGCCTTTGCGGGACTAACATTAGCCACAAGATTAGAAATTATGGTTTAGGAGTCATGCAGCTGGAGGTTACAAGATTCTGACCCTCCCTAAACTGCTCCTGAGATCAGTGCTTGAGATATTTTGCAGCCCCTGCACTTGATGGATTAGCTGGCACAACCCAGATCAATAAACTGGCTCATCTGATCTTGTGGCCCGCCCCCACCCCCCCACCCCCTCCCCCCGAGGAGCTGACTCAGCACAAGACGACAGCTGTGACTCGCTATGATTTCATCTCTGACCAATCAGCACTCCTGGCTCACTGGCTTCCCCCAACCCACCAAGTTATCCTTAAAAACTTTGCTCCGCAAATGCTGGGGGAGACTGCTTTGAGTAATAATAAAACCCCAGTCTCCCACACAGCCGGCTCTGCGTGAATTACTCTTTCTCTATTGCAATTCCCGTCTTGATGAATCAGCTCTGTCTAGGCAGCAGGCAAGGTGAACCTCTTGGGAGGTTATAAAAGTGTAGCATTTGGCCAGGTGCAGTGACTCATGCCTGTAATTCCAGTATTTTGGGAGGATAGTGAGAGTCTGTCTCAAAAAAAAAAAAAAAAGCATTTTATAGGATGAAATACTCACACACCTAAAAGGAATGTACTAGAATTGTTATACATCAACATAACTGCTTTACTGTACGCCAGGTGATAAGGCTCTGTAGCCAAAGTTACAAGGCAACTAGGTGTCACCCAAGGAAGAGACAGTGTATGACTTGAGATCACTGAGAAAAGACACCACCCCCACCAAGCTCAAGAGGTACAATGTTTACTTATGGAGACGGAGGGTTCACAAGATCCAGCCACTTGCAATGTGTTGGTCCCTCGTGGCCAGCAGAACCACTCCACAGTCTACACAGGTGGTGTGTGTATACATGCTTCATATTGCAGTAGAAAGACCTTAACCCCTCCTCTGTGGGGTCTGAAATGAAGAAAGATAGGAACATGAATGACGGCTGCTGATTCATGCACTCAGAAACAGAACAAAGGAGGCCTGGCATGGTGGCTTGCACCTGTAATCCCAGCACTTTGGGAGGCTAAGGCTGGCGCATTACCTGAGGTCAGGAGTTTGAGAACAGCCTGGCAAACATGGCGAAACCCCATCTCTATTAAAAATACAAAAATTAGCCAGGCGTGGAGACGTACAGCTGTAATCCCAGCTACTCAGGAGGCTGAGGCAGGAGAACCACTTGAACCCAGGAGGCAGAGGTTGCAGTGAGCCAAGATCGTGCCACTGCACTCCAGCCTGGGTGACAAAGCAAAACTCCATCTCAAAAACAAAAACAAAACAAAACAAAACAAAAAACAAAACAAAACAAAGGAGTACATCAAGTACAGAAAAACAAGATAGTCCCTCACAAGATGTTAAACCCAGCAAAGGTTGTGAGGACTCTTTCGCCCTTGTAAGGAAATGTCTCAGGCCCGAGGCCACTCTTTTTTCTCACTCTGTCATCCAGGCTGGAGTGCAGCAGCACGATCACAGCTCACTGCAGCCTCAAACTCCTGGGTTCAAGTGATCCTCCCACCTCAACCTCCTGAAGAGCTGAGACTACAGACATGTGCCACCCTCACTCTGCCTGACTTTTTTCAACAGATAGGGTCTCACTATGTTGCCCAGGCCAGTCTCAAACTCCTGGCTTCAAGAGAGCCTCCTGACTTGGCCTCCCAAAGCACTGGGATTACAGGCATGAGCCACAATGCCTGGCGTCCAAGGACACTCCTACACAGCCAAGTAAGGAGAGAGAAACTGTGCATGACTGCTTTTCCCAACAATAACAAAAATATGTGCTAAGTTTGAAAGCACATCCTAAATACGAATTGTGAAAAAAAAACGTACAACCGTGTGTGTGTGTGACTGTATACGCATGTATGTGAATGTACCTATAACTACTCAAAGAAATTTTAAAAGCCTGGAAGGATTCACAAAAACTCTTACTGGTGGTGGGGGTAGGAAGATAGAGAATTGCATTTAAAAGCAACTTTATATTTTTTTGTCTTCTATTTCCTAAAAGAAAAGAAAATTGAAAAGCAATTATTAGAAAGCATAGTTATACTGTCATTTATGTTTTAAAGCAAATGAAAAGTAAAGCAGTTTACATATGCACATAAAAGCTCCTAAGCCTCACTACCAAAGTATTTTTAGCCATGATTTCCTCTGGGAGGTGGGATGAAAGGGCTCTCCTTCCTTATTTGCCTATGTTGCCTAAATTGTTACCCATTACATTTATAAACAGCAAAGTGATCAATAATTCTCTTAAGAAGCAAAGCAATTGAGTAGCAACTCGTAGGATTGAAGATGGCAGATGCACAGTAGAAGGGACAGCACATTCTTGAGGGGAGACTTGAGTACAAACCATGGCTTCAGCTCAAGCAACTACAAAAGGATGTTCTCCAGTTGAACAGATGTAAGGAGGGAAAAAAACAGGCAAGTGAGGTAGAGAACAAGAAGAGCAAAATGCTACCAAAACACAACATACAAAACAAAAACAAAAAAACCTATCCAGAAAGAAAACAGAAACAAAGAAAAGGAGTAGCCAGCAACAATGGAAGAAAAAAAATAAAAGTTGAAGAAAAAGAGAAATACAAGCAGTGCTGCCATTAATGTTCCACAGACACAGGATCAGCTGACTCTGTACAGATCACCTGCATCCAGAATTTCTCTAATATGACTCTTGGTCCAGTCTAGAGAGCAATCTCATCAGTATCTTCTTGTCCCTAAAAGCTTCTTTATCTAGAAGTAAAAGTACCCAGACATTATTGGTGGAAAAGATCCATCAGTAACAGCCATCAATCTACTCCAGGATCCAAATATGCCCATAAATAGCCACTGAACTGACAAACTAAAGACTCATGAGAGAAGAACTGGAGTGTCCACAGAAAGTGTGAGATGGACAACAGGTCTCAGAACTTGTTGCAAAGTGGCCCCACTACCCTGTGCACAAAGTCACAGATGAAGGTCATATCCCCTGAAAATGCTGACCCCTTCCATCTCCCACCACTGTGAAGCAAATGTAAAAGGAGTGACACTTATGAAATTAAAACAGAGCCACCACCTTCTACTTTTGCTCTAAACTAATACCTATCCAATGTCCTCTGCTCTCAGCAAGTGCTGCTAATACTGTCAAAAGAAATGACAGTAAACTAAGATGTAAAGAAGACTCACACTAGAAGGCATGCAATCATCCAGGGATAAAAAAGAAACTACAGCCCTACTCTATGGGCCAAGAAGAGGCAAGAAAAGAGCTACATTAGGGATCACACATGCTGAGGAAGCTGCTACAGTTCTGGCAGAGAACTGAAGCCTTGCTGTGAAAAAGGGGAGTGGAGTAAGAATAAGTATTCAAAGGAAAAAAAAAGGGAAAATGAAAGAAGAAATAAAGTAAATAAATGAAGGCCTATAAAAGGAGACTCGAAGACTGAGAAGCAGTGGGAGCTTCAGGACCAAGAGGAGCAGGCTCCAGCCTCGGTGCGTGCCAGCAGCACAAAAGGGAAGGAGAAACACCTGATCAGGAGAAAGCTGAAAAACAGAAAAAGAAGAGAGACTTTCATGGCCAAGCTTGCAGAACAGACAGAAGAGAAAGAAAACCAAAGTATGAAAAGAACCAAAATGCTGCTAAAGACGAAGCTAAATCTGGCAATTAAGTTAAAGAGAAAGAAATTGAGGCCAGACAGAAACACTTCTAAGAAATGTACCGAGTGAAAAATATAAATGGCACTGACCAATCTCAGGAAATTGACACCCACAGTCAAATTAGCTCCAAAAATAAGTCTCCAAGCAGGACTGTTCTGAAGCAGCTGCTGCACAAATGTCCAAAAGGGTCAGTGACTTTTTTTTTCCCCCCTACAACAGCTAACTTCCAGATTTTTGGAGGAGGACGGGGGAACAAGGGTTTCACTATATTGCCCATGCTGGTCTTGAACTCCTGGGCTCACACAATTCTTCTGCCTCAGCCTTCTGAGTAGCTGGGATTACAGGCGCATGCCACCTTGCCTGGCAGTAATGTATTTGTAAAGAGGTGATGAGAAGACTGACAGAAAATTCAGGGCGAATGCCTGTGAATATAGTGAGGATTCCAGTCCTTGAGTCAAAGAAAGGTTAGCTCAGCCTCTGCAATCATGAACATGAATAAAGACCTCACGGGCCTCTCAAACTCTGAATGAAAGACCCAGAGCATAGTGAACATACAGCTACCCCAGCAGACAGCTGAGCCCGCCAATGAAATTCAGGTATCTTAATGCCACAGGCTTCTCCCAAGTCCCAACTAGCTTTTAAGCATAGAAGAAAAGCTTCATTTATCTTCTTGCTGAGATTATATCACAATTACACTCAGAACTGGGAAGGAACATGAGCTGGATCTTATTCTCAGGACTCTCCCCCGAGAGCTTTATACCTTAACCCAGTTTCATTCCCGCAAAGAAAATGGCTTTGAAAAGAACAGGGAAACTTCCAACCAAGATCTTGATATTTTTCAAGGAGATTTTCTTCTGTTACATTGTTTCTTCACCTCATGGCCAATGTAATTTCTTTGTTTTCCTTTTAATGTCCCCATGAGCTAGTCTCTTATTTTTGTGTTTTCCTACCAGTGTAAGTGTATAGAAGGTATATAAACTGATATTAAGCAAACAGGTTTCTAAGATAATCACCACTTAAGAAAAAATGCAGGCCGGGCGCAGTGGCTCACACCTGTAATCCCAGCACTTTGGGAGGCTGAGGCGAGATCACCTGAGGTTGGGAGTTCAAGACCAGCCTGACCAACATGGAGAAACCCCGTCTCTACTAAAAATACAAAAATTAGCCGGCATGGTGCTGCATGCCCGTAATCCCAGCTACTTGGGAGGCTGAGGCAGGAGAATCGCTTGAACCCAGGAGGCGGAGGTTGCAGTGAGCCGAGATCATGCCACTGCACTCCAGCCTGGGCAACGAGAGTGAAACTCCACTTCACACACACACACACACACACACACACACACACACACACACACACACAAATGCTTTCAGTATATATTTAAAGCCTTAAAATAATATTTATATTCATTTACCAATTAAGAAATAAACTAATAATGGGAGTGCCCAAAATTTGATTTCTAAATACTATACTATTCTCCAATTAAAACAAACAACAACAACAACAACAAACAGGGATCCTTGGAGAAGTGACTGATGCCAGGCTGGGGAGGGAAAAATATAAGGGTTTTGGGTGCCAGAAAACAAAAACTAAGGAAGGACTAAAAAAAAATTAAAAATCGGGGCAAACAGACACAGCTCCCAATAGTCAAAGAGCTACAATAATTTCAGCAATAAAATAACAACAGTACTGCATTCTAGTGCAAAGAATAAAATAAGTATCCAAAGCACACAATAATATAACTGATTGAATAAATAAATAACAGGGGAGAAGGCACAACTCTTCCTCACAAAGATTCCAATGAATACTTTGAATTAATGAGAATTGTATGTAAGTATCCAACGAATGCCTAGAAGGAATGAAGGAAAGAGAAAGTCAAATCCCAACATCACAGTAGTCATTGCTGCAGGCAAGATCAATCAATGAATGCTACTTAGACCAAAGTTCAAAGAGAAACAGCATCTCATATGCGAAGTAGTAAACTATCTTCCCCCAAATAATTACTGATGACTAGGAGAAAGACAGTAAGGTTCCAGTGGTAAAACTTGACAGAAAACTTGAGATGCAACCAAATTGAGGGACTTTATAAAAATACAAATATAAGGCCGGCACTGTGGCTCATGCCTGTAATCCTAGCACTCTGGGAGGCCAAGGTGGGCAGATCACCTGAGGTCGGGAGTTTGAGACTAGCCTGACCAACATGGTGAAACCCTGCCTCTACTAAAAATACAAAATTAGCCAGGCCTGGTGGCACATGCCTGTAATCCCAGCTACTCGAGAGGCTGAGGCAGGAGAATCACTTGAACCTGGGAGGCGGAGGTTGCGGTGAGCCGAGATCACGCCATTGCACTCCAGCCAGGGCAACAAGAGCAAAATTCCGTCTCAAACAAACAAAAAACAGAACAAACAAAAAAACAAATATAAAACACTTCTTCAGAAGTGTTTTGAAAGACTAAGTAACTGTCACAGATTGAAGCAGACCAAGTAGACATGACAACTAAATGTAATGAGGAATTCTAGATTGGATCCTACAACAGAAAAAGAATGTTTAAATAAACTTTTAAAAGTCTGCAGTTTAATTAATAGTACTGTACCAACGTAAATTTTTTAATTTTGATGAACGAACTATGGTAATCCAAGATAGCAACTTGAGACAAACTAGGTAAAAGGTGTAAGAGAACTCTGAAAGTCTACAATTATTCCAAATAAAAAGTTTGCTGGCCAGGCGTGGTGGCTCACCCCTGTAATCCTAGTACTTTGGAAGGCCGAGGCAGGTGGATCACCTGAGGTCAGGAGTTCGAGACTAAAAATATGAAAATTAGCTGGGCGTGGTGGCGCATGCCTGTAATCCCAGCTACTCAGGAGGCTAAGGAGGGATAATTGTTCAAAGGGGATGGGGCGGGGCAGAGGTTGCAGTGAGCTGAGATCATGCCACTTCACTCCAGCCTGGGTGAAAGAGCGTTAACTCTGTCTCAAAAAAAAGGTTTGTCTTATCTTACATTGAGAAGTTCCAGTCATTCAGTCATCATCATTTTTATCTGATTTATTTCCATTTTAGGTATTACAGGTTTTGTTTTGTTTTTTTGAGACGGAGTTTCACTCTTGTTGCCCAGGCTGGAGTACGATGGCGTGACCTCCGTTCACTGCAACCTCCGCCTCCTGGGTTCAAGCGATTCTCCTGCCTCAGCCTCCCAAGTAGCTGGGATTACAGGTGCCCGCCACCATGCCCAGCTAATTTTTTGTATTTTTAGTAGAGATGGGGTTTCACCATGTTGGCCAGGCTGGTCTTGAACTCCTGACCTCAGGTGACCCACCCACCTCAGCCTCCCAAAGTGCTGGGATTACAGGCATGAGCCACCATGCTCAGCCAGGTATTAAAGATTAACTTGGTAAGTGGCTCTTAAAAATCGAGGACATTTAATACTGTCAATTTTTATCTACCAATTTGGATTCCTTCTTTCATTAATTTGTCATATATTTATTGAGAACCTACTGTATGTTCCAGTACTGCCTTGAGGCGTCTATGAGGAGACAGATTCGTGGTATGCTAAACAGTGACAGCTGCTACATAGTAATATAAAACAAGAGGCGGGCACCGTGGCTCACGCCTGTAATCCCAGCACTTTGGGAGGCTGAGGCAGGCAGATCACCCGAGGTCGGGAGTTCGAGACCAGCCTGACCAATACGGTGAAACCCCGTCTTTACTTAAAATACAAAAATTAGCTGGGCGTGGTGGCACACGCCTGTAATCCCAGCTACTTGGGAGGCTGAGGCAGGAGAATCACTTGAACCCGGGAGGCGGAGGCTGCAGTGAGCCGAGTTTGCACCACTGCACTCCAGCCTGGGCAACAAGAGTGAAACTCTGTCTCAAAAATAAAATAAATAAAATAAACAAGGAAAAAGAAAATAAATTTAAGAATAGGAAGGAAAAAAAGAAATTCATAAATTCAATCTTACAGAACACCTAACAATTCGCCTGAGAGTCACAGAAATGTACTCTTTCACATTGTTTCTAATACAAAATCTTGAAAATTGCAAAATACAGTGTTATGTTTTACTATAGTTTACTCTCTGACATCGTAGACTGCTTATGCACTAATTCTTCCTGGATACCAGAAGCCACAGAAAACCTACCGGTGGAATACTTGCCATTTTTCATGCTTTTTGTCAGTTTCCTTTTTAAGTGCATACTGAGGTTTATCTTCAAAACATTCTCATCTTTTCGGCTTACAGTAAGACTTTTTTTTTTTCTAACCAAAATGTGTCTGCCTTTCATTAAGATAACATAAAAGAGCAGCCTAATTCTTTGGTCCCTGAATATGCACACACATGCATGCACACACACACACGCAGACACACACACAACACATGGAGGCTCTCTGAAACTGCTTAATCAAATTACTGCTCAAACCACTCCCTGGCACTTCCTTGCAAAACAACCAACCTAATACTGAGTTTTTAGTTTTGCACTACAAGCCGTTTGAAACAGAATAACATTCTTTCCTGTCCACCACTTTTAAATTCGGAAGGAGACAATACTCTGATCTCTTAGGCCTGTGCAAGTCAGAGTGTGCTACAATCGCTGCAGGTTAGAGCTCTGCCTTTGTTTAAAAACTGCATTTTATATACTAGTTACTTCATTGTGAAAGATAACCACCCTGACAAACAAGATTTTGCTATTTTTCTGCACAAATGTCACTTCACCATTTAGAGCTTCATGCAAATGTGTCTCCTACAGAAAATAAACTGCAAACACGATTTCTTAATTATCCTCGCAAAAAAAAAAAAAATGTTTTAGTGGTGTCATAATGCCAGCACTAATTTTAGCCAAAATAAGAACAAATGCATTCTACAAATTCAGGAGATTATAATTTTTAAAAAGCAGTAGTATGGATATACTTAATGTCACTGAATTACACACTTCCAAATGGTTAAATGGTAAACGTTTATGTATTGTATGGTAAATGTTATGTGTATTTTGGCACAATAGTGTTTCCTCACAATAATACTAACAGGTTTTTTAAAAAGCAAGAGCACGCTCTCATTTCGTAATATATATTTATGGATGTCAGTGTGCAGAATTATGCACAGATATTTTAAATGTCAGGAGGCCTGGAGACAGATTTCAGGATTGCGGCTACTTTTACTTTTCTTTTACTTTCCCGTGTTATCTAATTGTCTCTGATAAATACGCTTTATATGCAGAATTGGATGAAACGAGAAAGCCCGGAGAAACCCGGGCTCCAGATTCTCTACCCCGGACGCCTGGGAGGCAAAGAGGTTCTAGATACGCCCTCAGCGTGGCGGGGGCGGGATCCACCGCCAGACCCCCGCCACGGGCGCAGCCTCCAGGCCGGGCCCCGTCCGCCGCCCGGGCAGGCCCGAGAATGCCGCGGACTTCGGGGAGCCCCGCGCCCGCAATGCCGCCACCCCCACCCCCGCGCCCCGCCAGGCCTCTCACCGACTCCCGCCGCCGAGCGACAATCGGTCCACCCGCCGCCACCGCAGCCGCCCGTCCCGCGCCTACCTCCCGGCGGCTCCAGTCGCGCACGCGCGTCGGCGCCCGGGGCCCTCCGCGGCCTCTCTAGGAAACTGGGAGGCCCAACGTCTCTGCTTCTCTCCGGCTCCAATGCGGCGGGCGGCGGGGCTTGTCCAACATCCCTCACCTCCCTCAGTTGGACACTTCCCTTCCACGCTCGGATGCCCAGCCGCGCCTGTTTTCTTGCATCCTTCCTGTCGTGTCTGCGGGGCTGCCCTGAAGGCCTCTTTCCCTCCAGGGAAGAAAGGGATCCAAAGCTAGGGGTGAAAATAGGGCCAGCAGTATCTAGCAGACTGGTCCTGGCCAGGAGAAGGGGTTAAGGAAGCCACTCATTCTTCGCCTGGGTACACTTCAAAGAGGGGAACCAGATCCTACGGGAAGCTAGGTGCCAGAACTCCTGCCTTTCCAAGACGAGCTCATCCCCATCATCACCATACCCAGGAATACTTGTTCATAGCCAGCTCAGAGGTGCACCATACTTTAGCTTCCCACGGCCTTCACTCGTTTTCTCCTGTGGGTGAATTCTAACTAGGCTCGCCTGGTGAGTGAACAATGATGCCATTGCCCAATAATATGTGGAATCTGGGAGGAGTAGGTTGGGGGTAGGGGGTGGAGGGGCTGCTTGAAGAGGAGGTGAAGCAACCTGGAGAGGTTGCCCACCCCCTGTAGGAGCAAATGTCATCTATTGCCAGTGCCAGAGAACCTTGAGGGTGCACAGCCAAAGCCATAAGGCCATCTGCTGCCATTGGAGGGCATGCTACAAGCTGCTGTCCTGGTAGTCCTCTGGTTTGTGCTTCCTAGTGGCAGGCTGCAACATGTTGACGATTGATCTTTCAGATGGGCATTGATGATGCCCATTTGTGCCCTGAGGCTTTGCTTTACTCATCTGATCCACCCCTTTTTAATGCCCCAGTCACCAAAGATGGAAACAGAGAATAGATCTTGAACACCAGGAAGACGGTGACGAGGTGATAGAGAAACAGATGGCACATTCAAACAAGGTAAGTGGGGAGAGTTCACAAGGGGCGATTTACACAAAGTGGACAGGGTTAAGGAAATGCAACACGGAGTGGTGCAGAATCCCATGGCTAGCAACATTTAGAAGCTATTCTCACCCCTAGGAGCAGGCCATCTGAGAGAAACTGTGGCTTTCAGTTGAGGGCTACATCCAAGCCATAGTCCAGCACAAAGGAAGCTGAGGTAATAAATAACCTGAACCCAGCTTTCTTCTGATCTCCTGCCAGGGCTTCCCATTGGCCCAACTCAACTGGAAGCCAGAGGGCAATCCAGGAAACTCAGTCTCCCAAGTGTCACAGCAGGGCTGAGGACTGAGACTGAATATGGAGGGGCAATTGGAAAATATCCAACACATACAAAAAGGAAAATAGAAACTGCTTGTCAATGCCTAATTTGTCCATTAATTTCCACTCGATATAATGTTCTTGAGTGACTCAGAACCACCCATAGTGGTGAGAAGAGTTTTCAAGTTTTGTTTGAGAACAAAATTTTCCCATCATAGAAGAGTTTGAGCAGGTTCTCTGTGTTTGGGATGTACTTACTGGATGTTTTTCAACGTGATAGGTGGTTAGCATGGATAGCACCCACATTTAGTGTGATCAAACAGATCAACCAGATTGGCTTCACCAGCACTTGCAAAGTTCGGGAAGCAGCCACTGGGAGTGCAGCTCTGATTTTAAGACCTATACAGCTTTTTGAATCTCGAAGTTCTGCTAATACCTGATTTCTCCGAGTGCCACAGCACTCGAGCCTATAACCATGAGGTTTCTTCACTTTTCTGGTAGGAGGCATATTCTTGCTAGCTGTACTTCCTGAGCACTGTACTCTTTCAGATCGGGGCAGTTTGCTTAGTAAAAGCCCTAGGTAAGATTCTCAAATTCTCATGTGCATATGAATACAAATCACTTGGGATCTGGTTAAACTGTAGATTCAAATTCAGGAGGTCTGGGGAGGGACCAACGAATATTTTTAACAAACTTCCAGGTGTACCCATGTTGCAGTTCTTGGACCACACTTGGAGAAGCAAAGAACTGTGCATGTAAATCAGTGGTTCTTAACTTTGCTGCAGATTAGAATCCTCCTCAGAGCTTTTAAAAAGTCCATACCTCATATCAATTCAATCCAAATCTTTGTGGGTGAGACACTGACAAGCCTAGATTTTAAAATCCCTAGATGATTCCAACATTTGAGAACCTGGAAGTAGATAATTATCCTTTTACCCTGATTCCTTGCTACATGTAAAAACCACATGCTAAAGGATTGCATGTTCATTTGCTTCTTTGTTTTGGAATTTAAAGTGCATCAGGATTCTGCCTTTCAAACAGAAGGGGGAAATTTCCTCCTTAATTTTTTTCTTCTTATTTTGAAATGGGGAAGAAAAAATTGGGGTGTTGAGATGGGGATCTGGAATGTGACTTGAGAAAAGAGATAAGATGTTAAAACTAAGAATCAGTTGTGGGCAAACAAATTGGCCTGGTAGGATTTTCACTCCTTTTCTGGCCTCAAACTCAGCCCCTTCTCTGTAGTTTGAAGGAGGCAGGTTGAAATATTAGGATGAAAATAAAATAGAGCAATGTATCTGAGGATGGTGATTACTGTGATCCATTGGAATAGTGTACTCTTCTATAAGAAAAACATAAAACAAATGTTTAAGCAGTTAAATTATGTGTAATTGTGGCCATTTGAAATATATTACATATTATATCATATAATTAATCTTCTCTGAATTCCCCCTTCTGCCTCTAATTCTAAGATATTGAAAAATACATTTTAATGAGATTTTAGAAGGTGATCCAACTTTAAATGAATTTTAAAATTATCATTTATATCAAAGAAATACTGATGCATTTAGTACTAATGAAGGACTTAAAATGAAAAATTGAACTTAACTCCCTCCTCCACCCTCCATCTTTTTCTGCAGAGGATATTCCTTGCATCTGAACATAAAAGTAGAGAAAGAGAGAGGATCAGGAAGCCAGGAGAGAATATACACGAATTTAAACTTTATTGGTAATGGAGGGGGTGAAAGAATCTTTGAGTCAGGCCATAGCCATGAGGAAGAAAAACTATGGAATCTTTGTTTTTATGCATTGCTATACCTCAAGTACTTAGAACAGCACTGACTACATAGTATGTACTCAATAAACATTTGTTGACTAATCAATCTTCTCTATGTCTAACCCAGGCCCTTAGGAGGTTTCTATTGTGATAATAGCCAAATCCTCAAACAGGCCAGATTTAGCTGGCATGATAACGAAGGCCCCTCTGCTTTAATCCTTACAAGGAAAGTAATCTGAAATAACTAATGCCAACCAGTCTGCTTTTGGTTCCCTATTTTTGCTTTCTTTGGCCTTTTTCTGCTTATAAAGCCAATCTCCTCTGTTCAGCTTATCAGAATACCCGTTCTATTTTATAGAATGAGATGTTGCCCGAATCTAGAATCACTAACAAAACCTAATTTGGTCTTTATTAGTTATTTGTTTATTTATTTATTTTTGAGACGGAGTCTCGCTCTGTCACCAGGCTAGAGTGCAGTGGCACGATCTCAGCTCACTGCAACCGCTGCCTCCTGGGTTCAAGTGATTCTCTTGCCTCAGCCTCCTGAGTAGCTGAGATTACAGGCGCCCACCACCACACCCAGCTAATTTTTGTATTTTTAGTAGAGACAGGGTTTCACCATGTTGGCCAGGCTGGCCTTGAACTCCTGATCTCAGGTGATCCACACACCTCAGCTTCCCAAAGTGCTAGGATTACAGGCGTGAGCCGCTGCACCTGGCCTAATTCAGTCTTCAAACTAAATTTGTCATAATTTCATCTTTTGACAACTGCTTCTGTCCTGCCTTTTTTTCACTTGCCATTCTAATGTCAAGTGTTTTTTATCACATCACTAAATAATCTTCAAAATTTTATTTTTCCTCAGGGCCCTGAAGTGATCCTCCTCCTGTTCACTGACACCCATTGCCAAGAGAGAGAGAAAAAAAGAGAGAGAGAGAGAAGCAGAAGAGAGGAGAGGGTGCTGGCCTTATTAGAGAAAGAATGTAAGGGGAAAGAAAACAATCATGTTAGCTTTGATTTCTGTAATAAGTCTGTATCACAGACAGGCTTAGAAAGCAAAGCTTTGGCATTACAAGAGCCCATGAGGGAGCAAAGCTCTCTTATAGAAAGTCTGAGGCCAGGCACAGTGGCTCACACCTGTAATCCCAGCAATTTGGGAGGCCGAGGCGGGCGGATCACAAGGTCAGGAGATCCAGACCATCCTGACTAACACGGTGAAACCCCGTCTCTACTAAAAATACAAAAAAATTAGCTGGGCGTGGTGGCGGGTGCCTGTAGTCCCAGCTACTCGGGAGGCTGAAGCAGGAGAATGGCGTGAACCCGGGAGGCGGAGCTTGCAGTGAGCCGAGATCACGCCACTGCACTCCAGCCTGGGCGGCAGAGCAAGACTCCGTCTCAAAAAAAAAAAAAAAAAAGAAAAGAAAAGAAAAAAAAGTCTGGAGGTGGAAGTTCCAAGACTTGAGACAACTAATAGAATTAGTTCATGATGTGTTATCATTCCAATGGCACCAACAACTCACTCACCACCTGTGCCCCAGGCAAACCTGCTCCTCCTGCTTTCCTTATTCTCTATCTGAAGAAAGAAGTAGGAAGTGTCAGTATGGGTACTGGAAGCCACATCTATCTATACTCATTCATTCTTTCATTCACAAAGAATTTACTGATTATGCACTATGTGCTAGATACTGTTCCCGACCTGGGGTATATCAGTCACCAGGTGTCAAGCAACTGACACCTGTTTCCACCTCCAACAGAGAAGTCCCACTGGGTAGAGGACAGCAGAGCATAAAAATGAGTACCACCAAAACCAGCAGTCCTACGATGTTAAGCCACTGCAGGGTTTGAAGGTTTGGGGGTTGTCAAGAAAGACAAGACTTACACAAGCACTGGATGGAACATTTTACTCACACAGAGAAGAGACAGAGTAAGATCAGCTTCAATAGGGAGCATTGGTTCCCCGTGGCCAGTGGGACTTGCCCTGCAACCAGGACAGACAGATGGTCTGCATACACTCTTTGTGTGTTGCCTGGGAGGGACCCCATTCCCTTCCCAGTGAGAACAGATACAGCAGTGGGGTTGGGCTGGTACCATATGATGCACATGTTTAAGCAGAACAAAGAAGTACATGTCAAACCTGGAACAGGAAAAGATATTGCCAAACAGGGCAGTGAGCCCAGCACAGGGTGTGGAGGCTCTTTATCACCATGTAAGTAAAAGTTCCAAGCCCGAGGCACATTCTTTGAAACTGCAAGGTTTGACAGGCTGTGCAGGACTGTCTTTCCCAGCAGTTTACCCACTGACCCTTGCTTGGCTGCTGAAATAGCAGATAAAGCATACTGAATCTAGCAGACCACCATCCGCCCTGAATTTGGAGGCAAAGCTGGGTCTGATGGGGCCTGAACAACCCCTATGGATTAGGTTTGCTCACAGAATCTTCCTATCACTTTTTAAAATTAATAACCCTTATTTTTTAAATCTATTTATTTATTTATTTATTTTGAGACCAGGTTATGAGACTGGCTAATTTTTGTATTTTTGGTAGAGATGGGGTTTCACCATGTTGCCAAGGCTGGTCTCAAACTCCTGGGCTCAAGCAATCCACTCTCCTCAGCCTCCACAAGTGCTGGGATTACAGGCATGAACAACTGCACCTGGACAACCCTGATTTTTTAGAGCAGTTTTAGGTTCACAGCAAAATTGAACACAAAGAACAGAGAGTTCCCAATTCACTCTGTTTCCATACACACATAACCTCCCCCTATAGACATCCCAAACCACAGTGGTACATTAGTTACAGCCAAATATGTGTGTGTGTGTGTGTGTGTATATAAAACATACATAATATATAATATAATATATAAAAAATATAATATAATATATTATATAAAATATAATATATAGTATATAATATAATATATTATATAAAATATAATATATAGTATATAATATAATATATTATATATATTATATATATTATAATATATATTATATATGATATAATATATATTATATATGATATATATTATATATAATATATATTAGATATAATATACACAAATATATGTTATATATATACACACATATATATTTGTTGTTGTTGTTTGTTTGGTTTTGTTTTTGGTTTTTCAGGGTCCCACTCTGTTGCCCAGGTTGGAGTGCAGTGGTACAATCACACAGCTCACTGCAGCCTTGACCTCCCAGGCTCAAGCGATCCTCCCACCTCAGCCCCTGAGTAGCCGGGACTACCGGTGCAAGCCACTACACCCGGCTATTTTTTTTGTATTTTTGTAGACACAAGGTTTTGCTATGTTGCCCTGGCTGGTCTCAAACTGCTGGACTCAACAATCCACCTGCCTCAGCCTCCCAAAGTACTGGGATTACAGGCATGAGCCACCACGCCAGGCCAAGACTTTATATTGAGGTTCACTTTTGGTGTTATACATTCTATGGTTTTTGACAAATGTATAAATACATGTATCCACATACATGTATTCTGTGTCATATGGAATAGTTTCCAGAATAGTGTGGTGGTGCACACCTGTTGTCTCAGCTACTTGGGAGGCTGAGGCAGGAGGATGGTCTTGATCATTATAACTTTATAGTAAGGCTTAAAGTCCAGTATAGTCAGTCCTCTGACTTTGTTCTTCTACTTCAACACTGAGTTGACTACTCTGGGTCTTTTGCCCTCCATGTAAACTTTGGAATCAGTTTACTGATAACCATAAAATAGTATTATACATAATAGTTTCACTGCCCTAAAAATCCTCTGTGCTCTCCTTATTCATCCCTCCCTCCTCCCTGTGGCAACCACTGATCTTTTTACCATAGTTTTGCCTTTTCCAGAAGGTCATACAGTTGAAATCACACAGTATGCAGTCTTTTCAGATTGACCTTTCCTGTGTCTTTTCTATTTTTTTTTTTTTTTTTTTTTTTTTTTTTTTTTTTGAGAGACAGAGTCTTGTTCTGTTGTCCAGGCTGGAGTGCAGTAGCACAATCATAGCTCACTGCCACCTCGATCTCCTGGACTCAAGCAATCCTCCTGTCTTGGCCTCCTGAGTAGCTAGGACTACAGGCATATGCCACCACACCCAGCTAATTTTATTTTTTTATTTTTAATAGAGACGAGATCTCACTATGTTGCCCAGGCTGGGCTCCATGTCTTTTCATGACTTGATAACTCATTTCTTTTTAGCAGTGAATAATATTCCATTGCCTGATATACCACAGTTTATTTAACCACTTAGCCTCTGAAAGATACCTTGGTTGCTTCCAACTTTTGTCAGTTATGAATAAAGCTGCTATAAACATCTGTGTGCAAGTTTCTGTGTGGACATAAATTTCCAATTCATTTGGGTAAATACCAAGGAGTACAATTGCTGGATCAGATGGTGAAGTATTTTTGGTTTTATAAGAAAGCAGCCAAACTGTCTTCCAAAGTTACAGTACCATTTTACATTCCCACCACCAATGAGTGAGAGCTTCTATTTGCTAGTATCCTCACCATCATTTGGTATTGTCAGTGTTTAGATCCAGAATAGGTGTGTCACAGTGTCTCCTCTCACTGTGATTTTAATTTGCAATTCCCTAACAACATATGATGCTGAAGATCTTTTCATATGCATACTTGCCATCTTCATACCGTCTTGGCAAGGTGTGTGTTCAGGTTTTGGTGATTTTTAAAATTATTTATTTATTTATTTTAGAGATGGGAGATTTCACTATGTTGCCCAGGCTGGTCTTGAACTCCTGGGCTCAAATGATCCTTCTGCCTCAGCCTCCCAAAGTACCGGGATTGCAGGCATGAGCCACCACGCCTGGCCTTGTTGATCTTTTAAGTTGAGTTGTTCATTTTCTTATTGTTGAGTTTTAAGAGTTCTCCATATTTTTTGGATAACAGTTCTTTTTATGTCTTTTGCAAACATCTTCTCCCAGTCTGGGGCCTGCCTTCTCATTCTCTTGACAGTAACTTTTGCAGAGCAGAGTTTTTAATTTTAACAAAATCTAGCTCATCAATTATTTCTTTCATTATTGTGCTTTTGGTGTTGTATCTGAAAAGTCATTAGACCTATCCAAGGTCATCTAGATATTTTCCTATGTTCTAGGAGTGTTCTAGTTTTGTGGTTTACATTTAGGTGTATGGTTCATCTTGATTTTTGTGAAGAGTGTAAGATCTGTTTCTAGATTCAAATTATTTTTTTTTTTAATTTTTTGAGACGACGTCTCACTCTGTCACCAGGCTGGAGTGCAGTGGCGCAATCTTGGCTCACTGCAACCTCCGCCTCCCAGGTTCAAGTGATTCTCCTGCCTCAGCCTCCTGAGTAGCTGGAACTACAGGTGTGCGCCACTACACCCAACTATTTTTTTTATTTTTAGTAGAGATGGGGTTTCACCATGTTGGCCAGGATGGTCTTGATCTCTTGACCTCATGATCTGCTGGCCTCAGCCTCCCAAAGTGCTGGGATTACAGGCATGAGCTACCACGCCCAGCCTTAGATTCAAATTGTTTTTGGCATGTGGATGTCCATATGTTCTAGCACCATCTGTGAAAAGACAACTTTGTTGCATTGTATTGCCTTTACTCTAACTTTGCCATAGATAACTTGGCTATATTTATGTGCACCTATTTCTACACCCTCTATTCTATTCCATTAGTCCAGTTGTTTATTCTTTCACCAATACCACGTGACCTTGATTACTATAGCTTTATAATAAGTCTTGATCTCAAGTAGGGTCAGTCCTCTAACTTTGTTCTTCTATGTCAATAAAGTTGATTACTCTGGGTCTGCTCTCCATGTAAACTTTGGTATCAGTTTATTGATATCCATAAAATAACTTGCTTAGATTTTGATCAGGATTGTATTGAATCTATAGATCAAGTTGTGAGGAAGTGCATCTTGACAACATTTAGGCTTCCTATTCATGAACATCTAAATATAAATCTCTCCATTTATTTAGTTCTTTGACTTCTTTCATC
This sequence comes from Pan troglodytes, assembly GCF_028858775.2. Taxonomy (NCBI): domain Eukaryota; kingdom Metazoa; phylum Chordata; class Mammalia; order Primates; family Hominidae; genus Pan; species Pan troglodytes. The sequence goes on from NC_086015.1 coordinate 48,484,725, forward strand.
GGAGTTTTGTAGTTTTCCTCATATAGATCTTGTACATATTTTGTTAGATTTATACCTATGTGTTTCATTTTGGGGGGTGCTAATGTTAATGGTAATTTTTTGTTGTTTTTGAGACACAGTTTCACTCTTGTTGCCCAGGCTGGAGTGCAATGGCGCGATCTTGGCTCACCACAACCTCCGCCTCCTGGGTTCAAGCAATTCTCCTGCCTCAGCCCCCGGAGTAGCTGGGATTACAGGCATGCACCACCACGCCTGGCTAATTTTGTATAATTTTCTTTTTTGAGACGGAGTTTTGTGTTTTAAATTTCAAATTCTACTTGTTCATTGCTGATATATAAGGAATTGACAGACTTTTGTACATTAACCTTGTATCCTGCAACCTTGCTATAATCACTTAATAGTTTCAGGATTTTTTTTGTTTTTTGGATTTTCTACATAGACAATCATTTATCTGTGAAAAAAAGACAGTTTTATTTCTTTCTTCCTAATCTGTACACCTTTTATTACTGTTTCTTGTCTTACTGCACTAGCTAGGACTTCCAGTACTATGCTGAAAAGCACTGGTGAGAGGTGACATCCCTATCTTGTTCCTGTTCTTAGCAGAAAGGCTTCTAGGTTCTCATCAAGTATAATGTTAGCTGTAGGTTTTTTGTAGATGTTCTCTATCGAGTTGAGAAAGTTACTCTCTATTCCTAATTTGCTGAGAATCCCTGCCACTTTGATACAGCACTTCACAAGATCACTGGGAGAACCTGGGCTAGGAGGATAATCAGGCCTCCCTAGAGGATGGTGCTCAGCCAGTAACCCAAGTGCCCGGAATAAGGCAATTGAAATTGAAGAATTCAACAAATGAGTCTAAAGGGGACTGCAGGTATAGAGCAGATAACTATCCTGCCTGAGCATAGATCTTCTGTAGCTCAGTTTCTACTTTCTCTGAATTAATATACACAGAACAATAGGTTTAGCAATAGCATGATTCCACTAGCAGATAATCAAAAGCTGTTTAATTGTCCATTACCACCTTGCTAGCTAGTTTAGTGAGCCTCATTGGTCTTGGATAGCTTGGGCAGCAGCATTAGTTATTTCTACCATGGTTAAGGTTAAGGATAGGTTGTGCACTATTTTTTCAAGAGTCTATATACTGATGCCTGGTATTAGAATGTGAACTGGGCCAGGCATGGTGGCTCACGCCTGTAATCCCAGCAATTTGGGAGGCCGAAGTGGATCACCTGAGGTCAGGAGTTTGAGACCAGCCTGCCCAACATTGCGAAACCCGTCTCTACTAAAAATACAAAAAATTAGCCAGGTGTGGTGCCACGCACCACACTCGTGGTGATCCCAGCTACTCGGGAGTCTGAGACAGGAGAATCGCTTGAACCTGGGAGGCGGAGGTTGCAGTGAGATGAGATCGCACCATTGCACTCCAGCCTGGGCAACAAGAGCAAAACTCTGTCTCAGAAAAAAAAGAATGGCTGGGCGCGGTGGCTCACGCCTGTAATCCCAGCACTTTGGGAGGCCAAGGCGGGCAGATCACCTGAGGTCAGGAGTTTGAGACCAGCCTAACATGGAGAAACCCCGTCTCTACTAAAAATACAAAATTAGCCAGGCGTGGTAGCACATGCCTGTAATCCCAATTACTAGGGAGGCTGAGGCAGGAGAATCGCTTGAACCTGGGAGGTGGAAGTTGTGGTGAGCCAAGATCACGCCATTGCACTCCAGCCTGGGCAACAAAAGTGAAACTCCATTTCAAAAAAAAAAAAAAAAAAAAAAGAATGTGAACTGCAGAATTAAACCAGCTGTTGGTTTGTTCTCCTGGGAGAGTGCTACAAGTCATTCTGTGGCAGGTTAGCAGAGCAGGTCCCTTCTAGCTCTCTGTACAGTTGTTGACATGGACAGTGGGCCCTAGGATTCCAAGGCAACAAGATCCTTCTGGAGATAGACATTGAGGCCCACAGAGGAATTCATAACCTAGAAGGGCACAAGTGACACCTGTCAGGCATTTGTTGTTATAGTCCTGGTCAGTCCATTTATATACAGTCTCAGCCTGTTTTTGCCCCATAGTTGCAGGGTGAGAAAAACTACATGTGGTACATCCACATCTGAAGTGCCAATATAAGTCAGTAATGCCCACGCCAATATGGGAGTCCTTTTGTCATATCATAATATTAAAGCAGGATACTCTAGCGTACGCCTGCATGCGGACTTGTTTCAAGGGAGTCACTCAGCAGTTTGAGCCACTGATAGCTTAGAATGTGAACTGGGCCAGGCGTGATAGCTTGAGGAAAGTCCGAGACACTGAGTAACAGCCAGGCCATTACAATGGAATTATAGGATAGGAGAGACTTCAGTAACAACTCCAGCATTGTTTGCTTGCCTCCTTCTCACCACAGCTGTACTGCTTCTTATCCAGATGTTGTCATGCCAGGCATGGCAGAGTCTTCTGTGAGACTGAGCAAGGTAAAAATTGATGATCCCACATGCCCCACCCCATGAAACTCCCCAGCCAGATGCTCTTGTCCAGTGGCATGGGGCGAGTATTCTGATTTCTGAGGCTGTAACTTATGCAGGGATCCATCACGCCTGTTACTTGACCTAAACCTTCAGCCTTGGTCATCCAACCTGGGGAGAGAGATCACATTCTGAAGAAATTTGGCATATCTTATAATATTGCCCACTTTGGGATCAGAAGTCCTGGTTACAACTGGAGGAACATTAGTTCCTCAATATTCTGTCAATGCTTTCCCTGTCCCCATGGGGTCCCACAAGAGAGAAATGCCCAAAGGTACCATTGCCTCCAGATTTAAATGAGGAGGCTCACTGGTGGCTCTAGTGGGTAGTGATTTCCAGCAGGAAGAAAGAAGAAAAAGAATGCCTGGGAGCTGGACGTGGTGGCTCACGCCTGTAATCTCAGCACTTTGTGAGGCTGAGGTGGGCGAATCACCTGAGGTCAGGAGTTCAAGACCAGCCTGGCCAACATGGCGAAACCCCGTCTCTACTAAAAATACAAAAATTAGTCAGGCATGGTGGGATGCGCCTGTAATCCCAGCTACTCCGGAAGCTGAGGCAGGAGAATCGCTTGAACCCAGGAGGTGGAGTTTGCAGTGAGCCGAGATCGTGCCACTGCACTCCAGCCTGGGTGACAGAGTGAGACTCTGTCAAAAAAAAAAAAAAAAAAAGAATGGCTGGGTATACTCAGATTGGGATTTCATAGGCTCAGCCTAATCAAGGGATTGCCTGGTCCTCCACCTGTCGCAAGTTCAGTATTTCCCAACATGCATTGCAGTGATGTGTTTCTCTTCCACTGCAGTGTCTAGTGTTCAGATGGCTTTTGTGAGGTGGTGGTACCACCCACTAAGTTGTTCTCCCTAATGGCTTTTGCATAGTTGTTGTTTGAGCCACCCATTCCATCATTTTTTTTTCTTCCTAATTTTTTTTTCAAGTTCTACCATTCCATCATTCTATCAACCCATTCACCAGGTAACGTTAGGGAGTATAAAAGGTCCCATCATATGTCATGGGAAAATGCCCATTACTGTGTAGCTTGTGTGGCAGCAAATGTGGTGGCCTTGATTGGCTTGGAATCCTGCTAGGTATCAGAATACAACAGAGGTGTTTCTCTAAAGCCATAATAGTGGTTTCCACATCTACATGGCATACTGGAATGGTGGTCTCATCTCCAGAACGTGTACCCATGGCAGTGAGGCTTCACCAGAATCCATGTCTGGGAGCTAGCTGTCCAATGTGGTCAATATCACACTGGCATGGGCCCTCTGTCCAGATGATGTGTCCCAGTTCACCACATTGTACGGCCTGGGCTAAAGGCAGGCCTCACATTACTGTACTGGATCTTTGGCTTCCATCTCTTTTAGGGCAAGTCCTCGTGATGTGGCCCATTCTTGCATCTGAAGTGGACTTCCATGTCCCATTCTGTGGTAGATCCCATGGATAATTTTGGCCATTTTCTGAGCACATAGTAGATCAGCCTGTGAGTTCATGTTCTCTTTTGAATGGTCCTATGCCATAAGTGACAAGTAGGTCTCTTTCCTAGTTCACAAACTGCTGTCATAGTCCTTGTCTCTACATAGAGGAGCCCTTAATGGTCCAATCATTAATCTGCCAGTTACTGGACATATGGCTAGTCCATTTGTAATGGCCCATAAGTCTGTAAATGTGTAGCAGAGAATTGCTGTTATATTTTCCTGAACAGCCATCGCCACAGCAGAGTTCACCCAGAGTACTGGGCAGAGTATCCTTGTCTGGTCTCAGTCAAAAGATGACTATCCTTAGGATGTGTCTTAGTCTACTTGTGCTGCTATAGCAGAATGCCTGAGACTGGGTAATTTTATAAATAGAAATTTAATTTCTCACAATTCTGGAGGTGGGAAGTCCAAAATCAAAGTCTCCATTTCCACAATGGTGCCTTGAACATTGCACTCTCCAGAGGGAAAGAGCACACTGTTCCTCACATGGCACAACAGCAGAGGAAAGCAAACCCACTCTCATAAGCCCTTTTTATAGGGACATTAATCCATTCCTGAGGGTAAGCCTTCATGACCTAAACACCTCCCTTAGGCCCCATCTCGCAACACTGTTGTATTGGGGATTTTTTGTTTTTTAGACACAAGGTCTTGTTATGTTTCCCAAGCTGGTCTTGAACTCCTGAGCTCAAGCAATTCTCCCACCTCAGCCCATTTTGGAGGCGACAAAACCATTCAATCCATAGCAAGATGGACGGCTACAGCAGACCATTCGAGTTTATCAGCTTTGAGTTTCACAGCTCCCTCAGTGAGCCAACTCATACCATCAGCTGGAACATCTTTGAACCATGGGCTGCACCTAGCTAAGGGAACATCCCCTATGGGCTGTTCGGCGTCCTCTGGCAAGACAGTTACTTCATGGAGTTGGCAGACCCCCTGGGATCCCAATCAGGCTCCATCTTATATGTAACATTTCCATTTAATGATGGTACTTGGCTGAACCTGTCGTGTTTTATTAGGATTAGTGAGCACTGTGAAAAAAATAAAATCAGATAAAGAAAAATTTAAAAGTTTATTGTTCAAACAAGAAGTACAGACCACAATCTAGAAGACTCAAATCAAGTGGTAAGAAATTAATCTTACAGCAGTTACAACACAGTTTATAATGCATAAAGGGGGGGAATATTTTGACCTTTTTTATAACTGGCTGTTATACATTCTTTTTAGGGCAAGTTGAGCTGTTTAAGCTTGTTGGTCTATAGCTGATTGGTTTAATTTCAGTGAATCATGCTGGCAAGGATGTAAAGCTTACATTTTGCATTTCATTTATGATCAGAGACAGTATTTCAGGAAAATCAGAATGATTTGTTTTGGTTACACGGTTGCGGGTAGTCAGCCTTAGGGTATTTCTAAACTGGGGCTTCCATTTTTATTTTTCGTTAATAATACCTGCATGAGATGGGCAGCTCAGGTCTTAAGGTCACATACAGTGCTTCAGTGGTCAAGTGTTCTGTTTGCATTAGAGTCCAATAGCAGGCTAGTAGCTGCCATTCAAAGGGAATGTATATGGCAACCATCTTGGGTAATTTATATGTCCAAAACCCAAGGGCCTGGTGCATCCTGATAGCAGTCTCTTGTTGCCACAGTATCCAATCTGTATGGGTAGGAGTCAATGAGACCTGTAGTTCCATGGGCCTACATTAATGTCAGGCCCATGTTAATGCATAGTAGGCCTCTAGAGTCTGCTGTTGTTGAGGGCCCCATTCAGAGGTGGCTGTGTTGTGGGTAATTTTAACTAAAGGAGGCAAAATAATACTCAGATGTGATACATGTTATCTCCAATAGACAAACAGGCATACCAGCTATTGAGCTTCTTTTAGGTGGGGGCTGCCAAGGACAATTTTTGACTTTATCAGGAATACTCCTCTAATTACTGGACCAGGTAGCTCCAGGGACTGCACCTGTTGGGCAAGTCCTGGGATCTTATCAGGGCTGACAACTCAACCTGCATGTGTCATATTATCTATGACCTTATGTATGGAGTGGTCAACTTGTTTCATAGGCTGGCAATGAGCACATTATTAATATAGTGGATGACAAGTACTTTTCGAAGTAACTGGACATGTTGCAGGTCAGGGGAATGGAAGTATTGCTATGGACTGAACTGTGCCCCCAAAATTCATATGTTGAAGCCCTTAGCTCTGACATGATTGTATCTGAAGTCCTAAATCCAGGGATGAGGAAGGCTGTGAATGTCCATTGTTCCATACAAGAATGACTCTTCTCTTGGCTATTCAGAGATCATGAGGGATACTGCCCCAGTTTCCACAGGCCAGATGGTCTCCAACAAAAGCCACGGGGGAGTCACCCCTGCCTGGCAGATCTATCGGGTCAGGACCACCGCCCGGGGGTCCTGGAGAGGACAGTATAGGACCAAAGAGGATTATTCATGAGCCTAAGATCTCATGAAACGTGCCTTGCTAAGTTTTAGACTGGCATAGGTCCATCATCCCCCTGCTCCCCCATCCTTTTTTATTTTTTATTGAGATAGGGTTTCACTCTGTCATCCAGGCTGGAGTGCAGTACAATCACAACTCACTATAGCCTCAAACTCCCACGCTCAAGCCACCATGCCCAACTAATTATTTTTATTATTTTTGTAGAAATAAGGTCTCCCTATGTTGCCCAGGCTGGTCTCGAACTCCTGGACTCAAGCAATCCTCCCACCTCAGCCTCCCAAAGTGCTAGGATTAAAGGCATGAGCCATCACACCCAGCCTCATCATCCCTTTCTTCCTTCCAATTTCTCACTTTTGGAATTGGAATACCTAATCCTGCCTATCCCATCACTGTATTTTGGAAGCACATAACTTGTCTGGTTTCATAGGTTCACAGCTGGAGGGGAATTTTGCCTCAGGATAAACTAAACCTTGGGTCTCACCCATATCTGATTTAGATATTTTTGAGACAAAGTCTCACTGTCGCCCAGGCTGGAGTGCAATGGCACGATCTCAGCTCACTGCAACCTCTGTCTCTCGGGTTCAAGCGATTCTCCTTCCTCAGCCTCCCTGTGTAGCTGGGATTACAGGTGCACACCATCACGCCCAGCTAATTTTTGTATTTTTAGTAGAGATGGGGTTTCACCATGTTGGTCAGGCTGGTCTGGAACTCCTGACGTAGTGATCCACCCGCCTCGGCCTCCCAAAGTGCTGGGATTACAGGCGTGAGCCACCATGCCCGGCCTTTATTTAGATATTTAGATATTTACATGAGACTTTGGACTTTAAATGTTAGTTGATACTAGAATGAGTTAAAACTTTGGAGGCTGTTAGGATGGAATGAACTTATTTTGTATGTAAGGATATGAATAGAGTGGCTAGGAGTGGAATGTTATAGAATGAATATTTATGTTGAAGCCCTAACCCCAAATGTTATATTTGGGGGTGGGGGGCCTTTGGAAAATAACTAGGATTGGAGTAGGTCATGAGAATGGGGCCGTCACTCTCACTAATGCCCTTAAAAGACTTGGAAGAGGCACCAGTGCTCTTGCTCTCTGAAATTTGAGGACACAGGAAAAAGGGGGCCATCTGCAAACCAGGAAGAGAGCCCTCACCAGCACTCAACCATTCTGGCATCTTAATGTTGAATTATGAAGCCTACAGAACTGTGAGGAATAAATGTCTGTTGTTTAAGCCATCCTCTATGGTATTTTGTTATAATAGCTCAAACTGACTAAAACAGTTGCTAAAGATATATCCCTCCCAATCCCCTCACCCAAAGAACCAGGCCCAGTTACTTTTAGCAAGCCTTTAAGGAACAATTCCCATGTTATACAAACTCTCCATAGCAATAAGATAAACAAAATTTTTTCCAAATTCTTTTGCAAAGCTAGCAAAGCATTACCAAATTGAATCTACTTCTGTACTTAATAAAAACTCACTATGAACAAATAGATTTTACTTGAAAAGTACAAGGAAATTGCAAGTATTTGCAAACTTGTCAAGAAAATGAATTACAAAAAGAAAAAAACCATAACTCATAAAATTACAATGATGGAGTTTTTAAACTTGATATAATATAGCAACCAATCCTAATAAAAACTTTTTAAGTATAGGCCAGGCATGGTGGCTCACACCTGTATTCCCAGCACTTAGAGAAGCTGAGGCAGGATGATCGCTTGAGGCCAGGACCGCAAGACCAGCCTGAGCAAAATAGCGAAACCCCATGTTTACAAAAAATAAAAATAAAAACTTAGTCGGGCATGGTGGCGCATGCCTGTATTCCTAACTATAGGGGAGGTTGAGGCAGGAGCATCTCTTGGGCCCAGGAGTTCAAGGCTGAGGTGACCTATGGTCACATCACTACACTCCAGCCTGAGCAACAGAGGGAGACCTTGTCAAAAAAAAAAAAAAACAGAAAACAAAACTGTAACTATAATAATAATTGGGAAACTGTGCACTGTGTGCCCAGCATTGTTACAATAATGTATTCCTCACAACCCTATGAGGTAGCTCCATTTTATAGATGGAGGAATAAGATACAAGGAAGGTAAGTGATTTGCCCAGGATCACACACCTAACAAAGTGGTGGACTCAGGATTTGAACCTAGGGCACTGGGAACAAAATCTGTGCTCTTAACCACTAAACTACACTTCTTCTTCTAGAAATAAGATTAGAAGGAAACTTCTTAAATCCAACAGAACATCAGAATCCAACAATGAACACGATATGAAACTGCAGAATACTAAAAACATTCCCCCAAAAGTTAAGAGAAAGACATCTACTGTTCCATGTTTTCTGAAGTTCTTGCTAATGCACAACATAAGTGACATCAAAATAAAAGACAAATAAATCATTATTTATTCTAAACCTAGAAAATCTAGGAAATGAATCTAACAAATTATTAAACCTAAAAATAATTTATCAACATAATTGGATCCAGATAAAATTTGTTTAAATCAATAATTAAAGTTTATACTAGCAGTGACCAATAGAAATTGAAGTATGGCTTTCAAATGCAGCCAGTTTTCCTCCATCCAAGAGCCTGAGGCTTTTTCAGGATTCACTTGTACTGAGCACCCACACCAGACTGGTGGTAGTTAATATAGTTAGGAAATGGTGCACATTCCCACACTCTGGAGGCTTAGTATGGTAGGGGATGAGCAGACAAGAACCAGAAGGTAAAACTGCAGCTTCCAACAGGCAGGATGGTTCTTCTGCAGACATGACTGGCAATGTCCAACTCAGGGCGGGGAACCAGAAATGTCCAACTCATGTGCTCATATAGTGTGGGGCTCTTCCCTGAAATCTGGGGGCTCCCAAAATAAGACAGTTAAAGAGGAAAAAGTCCTATCTGCATATCTTTTAAAAGAAAATGGAAAAAAATACAAAAAAACAAGCTGAAAACATTTAAAATACATATTCACAAATGGTAAAATTCCAGCCGTGTCATGAGCTCCAGTTTGTTGTTTTGTTGTTGTTGTTGAGACAGAGTCTCGGTCTGTTGCCCAGGCTGCAGTACAGTGGTGTGATCTTGGCTCACTGCAATCTCTGCCCTCCAGGTTCAAGTGATTCTCTTGCCTCAGACTCCTGAATAGCTGGGATTACAGGTGTGCACCACCACACCCAGCTAATTTTTGTATTTTTAGTAGAGACGGGGTTTTACAATGTTGGCCAGGCTGGTCTCAAACTCTTGGACTCAAGTGATCTGACTGCCTCAGCCTCCCAAAGTGCTGGGATTACAGGCATGAGCCACTGTGCCCAGACAAGTTTAGAAATTTCAAAAGGCCCTGAAAAACTTTAGGCCCCCAGTAATCCTTTCTAACTTTGTCTGAGACATCTCCCCAACAATCACATTTAATTCTAATTTTCTTGATCCTCAACTCTCTTTCCTTTCTCCTGCATTGTCTGAAACATACACCACAGCGCACAAAATCACCCCTCCAGGTTACATGACTGACATTGCCCCTCTAGCCTCCTCCTCCACCTTTGTCATACTGCGGATCCTGTCAGCCTGTTAAGAAATCTGGGGGATGGAGGCCAGGCGCGGTGGCTCATGCCTGTAATCCCAGCACTTTGGGAGGCCGAGGCAGGCAGATCACGAGGTCAGGAGATCGAGACCATCCTGGCTAACATGGTGAAACCCCATCTCTACTAAAAATACAAAAAAAATTAGCCGGGCCTGGTGGCGGGCGCCTGTACTCCCAGCTACTCGGGAGGCTGAGGCAGGAGAATGGCATGAATCTGGGAGGCAGAGCTTGCAGTGAGCTGAGATCGTACCACTGCACTCCAGCCTGGGCAACAGAGCAAGACTCCATCTCAAAAAAAAAAAAAAAAAAAGTCTGGGGGATGGAAAGAGAACAGGGTGAACATTAGAGTAAAAGGTCCACCGGCACTGGGCCATTATTGCAAGGGTGGAAGGAAAGGTGGTTCAAGCTCATGGACTGACATATGACTGCAGAAGGAAAGATGGTCTGGAAGATAATTAAGGCACAGTTCTCATCTTGAAATTAAGACAGCAGTTGTAGTGAGAAAGGACTAGCTGATATGGAAAGCAGATTAGTTTGATACTACTATTTTACCAAAAACCTCATCACTCTGAATTCCAATCATCCAGGAATGCTGCTAGCTGAAATTTTCAATCATCTATATTACAGCCATGAAAGTCAAGTCTTCTTGCAGTAAATTTTGACTGTAAGGTTTTTTTTGTTCGTTGTTTTTGAGATGTAGTCTCACTCTGTCACCCAGGCTGGGGTGCAGTGGCACAATCTCAGCTCATTACAACCTCTGCCCAGGTGCAAGCGATTCTCCTGCCTCAGCCTCCTGAGTAGCTGGGATTACAGGTGCGCACCACCATACTTGGCTAATTTTTGTATTTTAGTAGAGACGGGGTTTCACCATGTTGGCCAGGCTGGTCTCGAACTCCTGACATCAAGTGATCTGCCCACCTCGGCCTCCCAAAGTGCTGGGATTACAGGCGTGAGCCACTGCGCCTGGCCGACTATAACTTTTATTTAGGAAGCAGGATGCAGTCAAATAGTTCAGAAATGGAGTAAGTGTGCAGCTCAAAGCATGTTATCAGTAGGATATGACTGCCCAACCCAATACCTAGATAAACAGACACTCATTCACACACAAATCCATTAGCTCTTCAAGGCTGAAGTACCAGTAGTAAGACTTCCAGGGCTACAAGTAGAAGATATCAGTGAGCCTTTATATGTGATATATTATGATGCCACTTCCTTCTTTAGAAGCTTCTAGTCCAGTGTAATGGGAGGGAGACGGGAGCCTGTGCCCACGTTTATGATGGCTCAATTTGAATTTTAAAACTTAAGAACTAGCATATTCAAACTATTATGTATATAAAGAAATAGATACCATACCTGATCTCAGAAGCTTACAAGCTGGTATGAAAGTATACACATATGAGGCTGGGTGCAGTGGCTCACACCTGTAATCCCAGCACTTTGGGAGGCCGAGGCGGGCGGATCACCTGAGGTTGGGAGTTCAAGACCAGCCTGACCAACATAGAGAAACCCCATCTCTACTAAAAATACAAAAAAAAAAATTAGCCAGGCATGGTGGCACATGCCTGTAATCCCAGCTACTCGGGAGGCTGTGGCAGGAGAATCGCTTGAACCCGAGAAGCAGAGGTTGTGGTGAGCCGAGATTGCACCATTGCACTCTAGCCTGGGCAACAAGAGGGAGACTGAGACTCTGTCTCAAAAAAAAACAACAACAAAAAAAAGAAAGTATACACATACAGAACTATATATGTGTATACTTTGTACATATGTGATACACATATCACCTTGTAAGTTAAGAACAATTTACAAAAACATTTAACAGTTACACATCATAGCACCAGCTAATTTAAAGCATTAAGGCCAAATCAATAGAGGTATAAAAGAAACGAAAAACTATTTGAAGAAGAAAGTCTTTCAGAAACGGCATAAATCTTGAACACTGTGGACGAAGTGATTAGCAAACAGGAAGAAAAAGTTTTCTAGCTAGAAAACACAAAAATGATGAGAGTATGTAGCTTACAGTACAAATTTTTAAAGTAGCTGTGGAAGGAGATAGCCAAGGAGCAGGGAAGAATAATCTTGCAGAATGACTTAAAAAGTGATTTTACGTAAATGGTTCAGTGGAGGAACTGCAATAGAATAAAGGTAATATAACTGCTGTTCTTGAGAAATGCAGAATCTGATTATGGAATGCATACTAACAAGATAGAGTTTTAAATAGTTTTTTTAAGAGAAAGAAGGAAACCTACAAGTTAATGACAGATGTAATCCCCAATTCCCTACTAAGTAAGGATCAGACTAAGTTGCACCTACTCTCCCACCTTAGTGACCCAAGGAAAAGCAAGTAGGTATGGTCTCCACTGTGATTAGTGGTCTCCAAGGAGACCATGATGAACATCCTTCTTATAAAGACAGCTTAACTCAAAGGTCTTTGCTGTCTGTCTCAGAAAACCATGCCTTAAGAAGATGACCGAGCCAGACCTGAGGACTTCTCTCCAGTGTGAGTTCGCTGGTGGTGATTAAAAGTAGAACGCTGACTAAAGGCTTTCCCACACTCAATACATTCATAAGGTTTTTCTCCAGTGTGGACTCTCTGGTGCACAGTAAGCTGTGAGCTGTCACTAAAGGCTTTCCCACAACTATTGCATTTATAGGGTTTTTCCCCAGTATGGGTTCTCTGATGTACCATAAGACTAGAATTATAACTGAAGACCTTCCCACACTCATTACATTCATAGGGTTTCTCACCAGTGTGAATTCTCTGGTGTATAATGAGGTATGAGTTTTGATTGAAGGATTTTCCACACTCATTGCATTTATAGGGCTTTTCACTTGTGTGAAGCCTCTGGTGCTGAATAAGACATTTACTCAGACCAAATGCCTTACCACACTCACTACACTTAAATGGTTTTTCTCCAGTATGAATTCGCTCATGTTCAACAAGTTGAGAGATCTGATTGAAGGCTTTCCCACATTCACTACATTTGTATGGCTTTTCCCCAGTGTGGAGGCTCTGATGTCGAATAAGACATTTACTCCGACTGAAGGCTTTGCCACATTCATTACATTTATAAGGCTTCTCCCCAGTGTGGGTTCTCTGATGGTCAATGAGATTTCTATTGGAACAGAATGCTCTCCCACATTCATTACACTTATAAGGTTTCTTACCAGTGTGCAGAACCTGATGTCGAACAAGATTTTTACTCCGACTAAAGGCCGCCCCACACTCCTTACATTCATAAGGTTTCTCCCCAGTATGGGTTCTCTGGTGGTCGAAGAGTTTGGAGCTCTGATTAAAAGCTTTTGCACATTCATTACATTTATAGGGTTTCTCCCCATTATGGAGTCTCTGGTGTTGAATGAGATGGGAGCTGTGCCTATAGGCCTTTCCACACTCACTGCATTCATAGGGTTTTTCCCCTGTGTGGGTTCTGAGATGAACAATGAGCTGGGAGGTTTGCCTGAAGGTCTTCCCACACTCATTACACTCATAGGGTTTCTCTCCAGTGTGGATTCTCCGATGACCAGTGAGGTGCGAACTCCAATAAAAAGCTTTGCCACATTCATCACATCGATAGGATTTCCGTCCCTTTAAAACTCCTTCATGTTCAACAGGACTGGAAGACAGAGGTGGATGTTCCCCAACTTCCTTATATTCCTCATATCTGTCTTTTGTGGATTTTTTCTTATCCTCATCTATTATTTCCAAGAAATCACTTTCTAGTCTGCTCCCTTCTTCATTTGAGGGTTGTCCTTCTAACTCTTTGAAGGTATCTTCACAAACATCTCCAGTCTCTGTTCCCCCAGGAACCACCCCAAAGAGTCCCCCTGATGTGCTATTAGATGACTCTGATCCTTTAAAAATTTCCTGCTTCGGAGTCAGCTCTGAACTCTCCATCATGTTCCTACCTGCTGCCAAAAAAATAAGACAACAACTTTTACTCATTTCTTTTCCTGTTGAAGAAACAGAATCATAAAGAGCTAATGTACCTGAAAAAAAGTCACATTATGGTTAAGAAATGAGATGACACATTGAGAACAAGAGCAAAATGCTCAATTGTATCTTAGGGATAGAAAAACAAGGAAGAAGAAGATGGTCAGTGGAGGAGGGTGGAAAAAAGATATTGAGCCAGCACAGCCAAGTCAGAAGGGTCATTGGAAAGCAAGAGACTGGATTGCAAAGCATGCTGTGATCTTATATAAGTCACTCTCACACTATGTCTCTTTAGCAAAATGGTAAACTTTGAGTTCCCTTCCAACCATGACATTATATGGTTCCACGGTTCTCAGAAAAGATGTTGGGAGAGGGAAGGCTGGCAAATACCTCAAGTCAAATATAAGAAAGAGACAAGGAAAAGATGGGAATGAGTTGAGAAATTTCCACTATGAGTGTATGATTAGGAAAGCGTACAAAAAGGAGAGATGTTGTATGACAGGACAGTAACAAGATTTGGAGAAGCTATCAGTTGAGAAAAGCTGGACAGCAGTATTGAAGGAGACAGCAGAGTTCTAAAAGTGGGGATGCCACTGGCCCTCGGAGCACTGGCCTGGTAGGAGCCAGTTGTGCACTCCCAGAAAAGATAACAGGGACATCAATCATTTGAAATATAAATGATTATAAATGAAATATAAATATAAATGATAAAAAATGCCTTTGATTATCTAGAATATAAAGGAAATGATCAGGTAAATATTTGCCTTTTGGAATTCTGAATACAAAATCTGGGAGAAGGCAGAGTAATCATGGCCAAGGAAAAACACCAAAATGTGGGTTCCTTTCAATCACATCTGAATTGGGGCTACAGCCATCATGTCAGTTAGCCTATGGAAAGTTTAAGATGTCTGGGTGAAAGATTCCTAAGCCCACCCTTTCCAGAGTTGGCTACTGCCCTATATGCATCAATCACAGCACCTGCGCTGCCAAGAAGCCCTTCCAGGAAACTGCACTGCCCCAGTCTTTGCAGAGAGGAACACTTAGGCAACCATGCTCTGTGGCAAGTGATCCTGAACATCATCCCATGATGGACTGCAAGTGATTGGACCAGTACCAGGTACCAGACCCAAGGGCAGCTTATCTGTAGGTTAGTCTTCAGCCTCTGCCATGGCCTGGGCCAAAGCTCTGCCCAACCGAGATGATGAGTAATGGCTAGAGCAATGGGAATCTGTCTCTAAGGAAATTTGAAACTGGAAGTAGGGCAAAATTACGAGTGGTAATGGAATCTGAAGTGATACATGGAGAGAAGCCAAGCCATTAGGAGACACAGCAAGCAACAAATATAAGGGAACAGGAAGTACAATTAGGAAAGAGCTACGAAAAGGACAAAAGATTCACAGTGAAGAAAATGGGCAGCAGGAGGAGTACAAGCAGAGAGAAAACAGATACACTGCGAGCAGCTGCATTACATTCACACCAGAACACAGGCATCAACATGCATTTGCTTTTGCTGTTCAGGCTCCCAGGCTGCCCTGAGTCAAGGCCCTACTTCCCACAGTCTGGTCTAGCGATCAGTTTCTTCTGGGTTCTCATTCCTTTAAGCCTATGACTCACAGCTCCTTACTTACAATAACTTGAGTGGCTCTCTATTCCTTAGAACTAAAAAAACTCTACTAAACCACCTTATGTCAATCAATAATGAGGTGAAGAGAATACTGATCACTGTTCAAGCTGAGTGCAGAGAAGGTCCCTATTCAAGAGGACCCAGGCAGCTCCATACACACTGACTCTTATTCATTCTAGCTTATCTCCGTTTGGAAATTTTCATAGTAAAAAGTTTAAAAAGAAAAGGAATATAAAAAAGAGAATGGCAGCATGCAGACTCTAAGTGACTAGGAAACAGAATCATTACCCAAGGAAGCCATGCTACGGTCATTTTCCAGCATCATGTTCCAGTGCAGGGCTCTCTGACTGAGTGTGAGACCTTTCCATTTCTTCTGAGTATAGTCCTCAGACAGGTCCTCATACGCCACAGTATCCTGGAATGACAAGCTTCGATTGCTCAGGAACATTCACAGCCTGAAGGGCAGAGTCATCAGGGGTACAGAGGGCACAGGGTATGGCCTCTTCGTGGGCAAAAGTATGGGAGAGAGGCGCTGAGATGACACCTCGGAAGTCCAGGGCAAGATAGAGTCCATTACCTCCAGGGGAAGCAATGAGGCAGGAGAGCCACAGGAATAGTCTTAGATGGGGCAGTGTCCTGGGGGTGAGACCTCTAGCCATTCCTGGACCAGACTCATGGGGACATGGTAAAAACACAAAGAACCAAGCTCACCTGGGGCCTGACCATCCGAAGTACAGTTGCCCCTGCTTGGTCTCCTGAGTTCCCCACTTGAGGAAGGGTAGGAACTGGAGAAGTACATTGAGCTGAGGGAGGAAAGAAAGCTATGAGTGGGACAAGCCCTGCTTCTGGCTCCCATAAGATCTATATTCCCAATAAGTGGATTCAAGAGAACCCAGGCACCTCCACACACACTGACTCTTAACCTCTTCCATAAGGCATTATCCCAAGAGTGGTGTGAATTTTCCCTGGAGGGTACAGTACAAGGTCCCGGATCAAGCTGAGAACTGGGTGTTCCTCCAAGCCCTCACTCTCTTCAACCTTTTTCAAGGAAGCTATTCTGGCCACTCTCTCTCCCATGGCTTCCCTAGCACCAGCCAGCCCTGATTTTCCCTTCACAGCTGTGGTTCCTCATGCCTGCTCCTGCCCTCTCATTATGGACACTCCTTGCAACTCAGGCCCCAGTGCTTCCTTGTTCTTTCCGTCAGCAATCTGACCAACTCTCATTGCTTTAATACTGCTCTCACAGTTCTTACTTCTCTCCTAGACCCCTACCACATGCCTCCTGTTGCCTATGGGACGTTTCACTTGGGTGTCCTGCAACACCTCAAGTTCAGTGTCTAAAATGCATGTTCTTACTACCTTCCTCTCTGGATTTCCCAAGTTATGTCAATGAATTCACACACTGGCCAAAACATTTTAATTCCTCTCTTTTCTTCAAACACAAGTCCCATGGATACTCCCAAAACTTATCTACAGGTTCAACACAATCCCTATCAGATTCCCAGGGGACATCTTTTTAGAAGTCGAAAGCTGATCCTAAAATTTATGTGGAAACTCAAGAGAACCATACAGTCACAATTCTTCTTGAAAAAGAGGAATAAAGTTGAAGGACTCAAACTTCTCAATTTCAAAACTTCCTACAGAACAACAGTCTTCAATTTATCGTATTCCTGTCATAAGAATAGACATACAGTTCAACGGATTAGAATTAAGAGTCCAGAAATAAACTATATATCTTTAGTCATTATTTTACAATGGTGCCAAGATCATTCAAAGTGGAAAGAATGATCTTTTCAATGAATGGTGCTGAGACAACTGGATATGCACCGGCAAAATAATGAAGATGGTGCTCTACCTCACTCCATCTATAAAAATAACTTCTAAAAAATCAAAGACCTACATATAAGAACTAAAACTTGCCGGGTGCAGTGGCTCATGCCTGTAATCCCAGCACTCTGGAAGGCCGAGGTGGGTGAATCACCTGTGGTCAGGAATTTGAGACCAGCCTGGCCAACATGGCAAAGCCCCATCTCTATTAAAAATAGAAAAAATTAGCTGGGCATGGTGGTAGGCTCTTGTAATCCCAGCTACTTGGGAGGCTGAAGCAGGAGAATTGCTTGAATGTGGGAGGCAGAGATTGCAGTGAGCCGAGATCGCGCCATTGAACTCCAGCCTGGGTAAGAAAGCGAGACTCTAGGTCAAAAAAAAAAAAAAAAAAAAAAAAAGAACTAAAACTCTAAAACTGTTACAAGAAACCTGTGTATAAGTCTTTGTGACTTATACCTTTATGACAACAGATTTGTAAACACCAAAATCATATTAAAACAAGGAAAAAATAATAAAAAATAAATAAATTGGACTTTACCAAAAGGAAAACCTCTTGTGCATAAAAGAAAAGAAGAAGAAAGTGAAAAGCCATCCACAGACTGGAAGAAAACACTGGCAAATCATGTATCTGATAAAGACTTGTATCTGGAATATATAAATAATATATTTATATTTTTTTATATATTCTTTATATAGAGAGAATATATATTTATATTCTTTATATAGAGAGAATATATATTTATATTCTTTATATATTACAACTCAATAATAAAAAGAAAAAAATAACAAATTTTAAAATAGGGCCAGGGCACAGTGGTTCACGCCTATAATCCTAGCACTTTGGGAGGCTGAGGCAGGCAGATCACCTGAGGTCAGGAGTTTGAGACCAGCCAGGCCAACATGGCGAAACCTCGTCTCTACTAAAAATACAAAAATTAGCTGGGCATGGTGGCAGGCACCTGTAATCCCAGCTACTCAGGAGGCTGAGGCAGTAGAATTACTTGAACCCAGGAGGCAGAGGATGCAGGGAGCTGAGATTGCGCCACTACACTCCAGCCTGAGTGACAGAATGAGACTCCATCTCAAAAATAAAAATGAAAATGGCCAAAGGGTCTGAATTGACATTTCTCCAAAGAAAATATTAAAATGTCTAATAAGTACACAGGATAGTCATCAGGGAATGCAGATTAACCGAACAATAAGATAGTACTTCATACCCAGTAAGGTGGCTAGAACAAAAATCCGATAATAACAAGCAATCATGGGAGGCCAAGGTGAGTGGATTGCTTGAGTCCAGGAGTTCAAGGCCAGCCTGGGCAACATGGCAAAATCCTCTCTCTACAAAAAATACAAAAAATTAACTGGGCCTGGTGGCACGCACCTGTGGTCCCAGCTACCCAGGGGGCTGATGTGGGAAGATGGCCTGGGCCTGGAAGGTCGAGGCTACAGTAAGCCAAGATCACACCACTGCATTCCAGCCTGGGGGACAGAGCAAGACTCTGTCTCAAAAAAATAAATAAAAAATCAGTGAGAATGTGGAGATATTGAAACTTTATCCACTGCTGGTGGAAATGTAAATTGATGCATACACTTATGAAAACAGTCTGACAGTTCCTCACGAAGTTAAACATACATTTACTAATTGACCTAGCAATTCTACTCCTATATATATATACACCCAAGATAAAAGAAAATAGATGTCCATACAAAAACTCATACACAAATGTTCATAGCAGCATTATACATAATAGTAAAAAGGAAGAAACAATCCAAGTATTCATCTAGCTTTTCATATTTATTGGCATAAAGCTATTTACAGTATTGGTATTCTCCTAAAATTAAATAACTGTATCTTCTTTTTGTGCACACTCTTAACAATCCAGGAATAGAGACATCCTTAAACTGACATGCAGAATAGACAAAAGAAATCTCCAACAGACGTGACACTAAATGGTAAAAACATAAAAACCTTTGCAATTAAAAATAGGAACAATCAAACATTGTAATCCTAGACAATGTAATTAGACCAGAAAAAAAAAATGCAGAAAATAGACAAGAAAGATGCAAAGCAAATATACGCCATGAATGATATGAAACATCACCTAAAAAATTAAACAGAATGAACCAAAAAAACAGAATGTCATAAGACATTCAGGAGACTGAATATATAATCAATATATACTCAATAACTTTCCAACACAATAGCAACCAATCAGAAAATGAATTAAAACAATAGCAACAAAAATATAAAGTACTCAGAAATAAAGCCAATAAAAAATGTACAAGACCTTAGTGGATAAATAGAAAACTCTGCCTAAAGACATAACAGATATAAATACATTTTGTATGGGAAAACACTCCTTCAAGATGTCAGTTTTTTCTAAATTAACATGCAAAGTCAACAAAATCCCAGCCAACCACAATGTAATTTTTCATAGAGCTTGATAAGCATACTCTAAAATTCAAATGAATGAGTAAAATAATAGTTAAGAAAACTTTTTAGATGTGGAAAGTTTTGTTCTACCAGACAATAAGGTTTAATATAAAGCTGTAGTACTTGAAACAGCATATATTACTGAAGAAATATAAATATGCAAACCGTAGATAAAAGGAAAAGTACAGAATCCTGACACAGGCTTATACACATATGTAAGTTTTGTTTTTTTGTTTCTATGGAGACGGAGTCTTGCTCTGTTGCCCAGTCTGGAGTGCAGTGGTGCAATCTCTGCTCACTGCAACCTCCGTCTCCTGGATTCAAGTGATTCTCCAGCCTCAGCCTTCCAAGTAGCTGGGATTACAGGCATGCACCACCATGCCCAGCCAATTTTATAAGTTTGATGCATGACAGAGATAGTGTCACCACAGTGTTACCTAAAAAAAAAAAAAAATGGGGTTCATTCACCTGGCGAGTAACAAACGACTGTTGGTGAGAATGCAAGTTTGGATCAATAGGAGTTTTATTACTTGGTGTAAGTAAGGCGGACACTGGGAGTATTTTCCAAAGCAGCATCTCTCCAAGGGAAAGTAATAGGAGAATTTTATGGAGCAATGGAGAGGCGAGAGGCTACATCATCCCATGTATAGGAGGGGTCCCAGTGGTACAGACGCAGTGAGTCATTATGCCAGCACATAAGTCATGTGTTATGGTAATGAAGCTATAGCTACTCCCCGGGTGGAGACTTTAGCATGGTAATGAGAAAAGTTCACTCAGGTTCATCTATAAGTTGCTGGGGTCTGTCAGGAGCTGGGTTTTTTTTTTTTTGTTTTGTTTTTGTTTTTGTTTTTGTTTTTGAGACAGAGTCTCACTCTGTCACCCAGGCTGGAGTGCAGTGGCGCGATCTCGGCTCACTGCAAGCTCTGCCTCCCAGGTTCACGCTATTCTCCTGCCTCAGCCTCCTGAGTAGCTGGGACTACAGGCGCCTGCCACCATGCCCGGCTAATTTTTTTGTATTTTTAGTAGAGACAGGGTTTCACCGTGTTAGCAAGGATGGTCTCAATCTCCTGACCTTGTGATCCACCCGCCTCAGCCTCCCAAAGTGCTGGGATTACAGGCGTGAGCTACCACGCCCGGCCTGGGGCTGGTTTTAACTAACTAGGTGACTGCAATCCACACAGGGCTTAGGAAGAAACAGGCTGCAGGGGAGAAGGCTGTAAAACTGGCTGACTGCTCAAGTTGATTAAATTCCTATGATCCCTGGAGGCCCTCTCTGTCTTACAGCAGCAAGACCTTCTTTTAAAAAGAGCCCCAGAACCTGTAAAATTAACCTGTGCCAGCAGCTGTGCTTGCTTAGAGAGACAAAGGCTAAATATCAGTAACCACAAAGGAGAACTTAGCTCAGCAGTGCTACCCAGGCCTGAATCCTTGCTTCATTACCATATTAAAATCTCCACCTAGAAGGGAGAAATACACTTTGCTAGGCACATATAGTGCTGGGTACAAAAGAAACAATGAGACTGGCCAGGTGCGGTGGCTCACGCCTGTAATCCCAGCACTTTGGGAGGCCAAGGCGGGTGGATGACCTGAGGTCAGGAGTTCAAGACCCGCCTGACCAACATGGAGAAACCCCATCTCTATTAAAAATACTAAATTAGCCAGGCATGTGGTGCATGCCTGTAATCCCAGCTATTTGGGGGGCTGAGACAGGAGAACTGCTTGAACCTGGGAGGCGGAGGTTGCGGTGAGCCAAGATCAAGCCATTGCACTCCAGCCTGGGCAACAAGAGCAAAACTCCATCGCAAAAGAAAAAAAAAGAAAGAAAAAAGAATGAGACTGAGCACACTCCAGTTCTTCCCATAGGGTCCCACCTCTTTCCAGGATCTCTGCCCCACTACATGCCCTAAGAGACCTTAAAAATCCCTCTTCACCACACCCAGAGGAGGGTACTTTGAGCATGAGCTTTTCCTTCTCCATTCCTTCATCAACAAATAGTTTCTGCACTGCTTAACGAAACTTGGTCTCATTTTATTGGCATGAACACCACCAGGCAGGTAAAGGACCCACTGAAGTCAAACGACTCCCCTTGAGAGCTGGTAACAGTAGCATTACAAGTCAGTGGGAAAAATTAAACTAGTCAATGAATTGTGTTGGGACAATTGGCTAGGCAAATAAAAATAGTAAGTAAAATCACACAAAAAATAAAGAAACTTAAAAAACAAAGCTAAAAGGCTGGGTGGGGTGGCTCACGCCTGTAATCCCAGCTCTTTGGGAGGCCAAGGTGGGTGGATCACGAGGTCAGGAGTTCAAGACCAACCTAGCCAAGATGGTGAAATCCCATCTCTACTTTAAAAAAAAAAAAAAAAGCCAGATGTGGTGGCAGGCGCCTGTAATCTCAGATACTCGGGAGGCTGAGGCAGAGAATTGCTTGAACCCAGGAGGCAGAGGCTGCAGTGAGCCAAGATCGTGCCACTGCACTCCAGCCTGGGTGACACAGAGTGAGACTCTGTCTCAAAAAAAAAAAAAAAAAAAAAAAAAAAGCTAAAAGCTAAAAGCTAAAAAAAAAAAAAAAAAACCATAAAGACTCTAAGAACCCTGGTGTAACCAAGAATTTCTTAAGACAACAAAATGAAAAGAGTGAATATATTTGAATACATCAATATGAAAAAAATCTCTGTCCAAAAGAAAAGCAAAAGAAAAAAATACCAAACACAAACCACTAATAGATGTGGAAATGTAATAGCCAACAGGAAGGATAGTTTGAAAGTCCACAGTAAAACTAAAAAGACATATTCCTTACACTACAGGAATTTAACTTGTAAGAATCTGCCCTGAAAAACACTTGCACGGGTATTCAGACATTTACACAGGTATTTACTAAAATATTCTCTGTAATAACATAATACTGGATTTAACCTACTTGTCCATCAATATGGCTAAATAAAAGTAGCATTTTTATAGGATGAAATACCATACAGCACCTAAAAGGAACATACTAGATCCTTATGCATCACCATGACTGTTCCACTATTCACCAGGTGGCCAGGCTGTGCTGCCAAGATTAAAAGGCCATCCAAGGAAGGGATAGCACATGATTTGAGGTCGCTGAGGACAGATACCAACCCGTCAGGCCCCAAGAGGTACAGCGTATACTTACAGCAAAAGGAGAAACAGAGAACAAGATCCAGCCTCCTGCAATGCAAAGATCCCCCACACCCAGCAGATCCACTCCACAGCTATAGGGCTGGTGTGATGCACACACCCCACTTAGTAAGGAAGAAAGATCTCAATCCACCCTCCCCACTCCTATGGGGTGTGAAATACAGAAAGCTGAGAGAATGAATGAAGGCCACTGACTTAAGAGATTAAACACAACAAAGGAGTACACATGAAGCCTGAAACAGTGAAAGACACAAGGCATTAAATGCAGCAGCACAGGCTGTGAGGGCTCTAACTCTGCAAGGAAATGTTCCAAGCTCAAGGTCACTCTTACATTCTTAACTTGGCAATGGGCTATTAAAAAAAAAAAAGACATTAAAAACTGTCAATTCTTCTTGTCTCCCAGTTTAGATATTCCTTCTTTCATTAATTTAGCAAACACCTTCTAGGAGCACCTACTATTTCCCATACACTAAGGTAACAGCAGTTAATAAAGCAAACAAAAAGCACTGCCCTGGCAAGGGGCTTATGGGAAGATAACCAATAAACAAATACATGCTATGTTAGACGGCGACAGGTGCCAGGAAGTGAAATAAGACAAGAAAAAGGGAGAAGTCTATGCCAGATGTTTTCAATGTCCTAAGATTTCCGGACGGTGGCTACTTTCACTTTTCTTCCACTTATCTAATTGTCTCTAATAAGTACGCTTTATTCGCATAATTGGGTGAAAAGATAAAGCCAGGAGAAACCGGGGATCTTCCAGATTCTCTGCCCCAGACGCCCGGGGGGCGAAGAGGTATGCCCTCGGCGCGGCCGGGCGGGACGGCCAGACCCCCGCCCCGGGTGCAGCCTCCAGGCCCGGCCTCGCCTGCCACTCTCGCACGCACAGCCGCCCCCGCTCCGCACCCCGCGCCCCGCCGGGCCGCTCACCGACTCCGCCGCCGAGAGACAATCATCCAAACGCCGCCACCGCAGCCGACCGCCCCGCGCCTACCTCCCAGCTTCCCCAGTTGCGCACGCGCGTCGCCTCCCCGGGCCCTCCGCGGCCTCTCTAGGAAACTGGGAGGGCCAACATCTCTGCTTCTCCCTGGGCCCAGGGCCGCTGGCGGCGGGCGGCGGGCGGCGGGCGGCGGGCGGCGGGCGGCGGGCGGCGGGCGGCGGGGCTTGTCCAACATCCTTCGCCTCCCTCCGCAGGACACTTGTCTTCCACGCTCTGATGCCCAGGCGCGCCCCAGACCTCTATCGGCTTTGGCGTATTATCCTACATCCCTCCCATCGGTTCTGCACGGCTGCCCTGGAGGCCTCTTTTCCTTCAGGGAAGAAAGGGATCCAAAGCTAGCGGTGAAAATAGAGCCAGCGGCCTGGCGCGGTGGCTCACGCCTGTAATCCCAGAACTTTGGGAGGCCGAGGCGGGCGGATCACGAGGTCAGGAGATCGGTGGCTAACACGGTGAAACCGCGTGTCTACTAAAAATAAAAAAAAGTAGCTGGGTGTGGTGGCCCGGCGCCTGTAATGGCAGCTACTTCGGCGGCTGAGGCAGGAGAATCTTTTGAACCTGGGAGGCGGAGGTTGCAGTGAGCCGAGATCGTGCCACTGCACTCCAGCCTGGGAGACAGAGCCAGACTCCGTCTCAAAAAACAAACAAACAAAAAAATAGGGCCAGCACATCCCCAAACATAAAACCCTTGAATGGAGAAATTCCCAAACAAGGCAATAAGCCCAGCACTGGCCGTGAGAGTTCATTATCCCCTTTTAAGTAAATGCTACAAGCCCTAGGCGCACTTTTGCAACTGTTCAAGGGTCATCAGGCTGCACATGACTGACCAAGACACTCAATTGCCCACTTTGGATGGATATACAGCTTTGTGGGAAAAACAGATAATAGAAATTACACAAATACATCAATGTCAAGTGGTTACGAACACTGTGTTGAAATGTAATTACGAACACTGTGTTGAAATGTAACAGAGTTATTTAATTGACAGCGACTGATGATAATGCTTGTATTTCTTCTGGTACTTTTCTGTATACTTCCGGTAGCTCATAACACACTGGCTGCCATGCATTGATTTGAGTTGCCCAAGGAAGTAGAGTCAGTAACTGGAATAGCCACTGAATCCAAATCTTTTGGTCTTTTCACTACGGTGCTTCATAAAAGCTCTCCCGTCCCACGTCCCTGTAGAGGGAGAGTTGGGGATAGCATGGCTCCTAGCTGAGATCCCAGAAGCTAGGGGTAGAAGGTTGTGGGCAGGATAGTGAGGAGGGCAAGATTCCAAGGAAAACTAAAATCCCTGCCCAGGAACGGTTACCACCTGGGAAAGCAGGAATGACCCAACGCATCAAGGCCCAGAGTGTACTCAAAGAACAACAGGTTAGGATAAGGGTCAAAACTCAGACCAGAAAGAGCATTAGCTGAGCTTGGTGGTGCGCGCCTGTAGTCCTAGCTACTGTGGAGGCAGAGGCGGAAGGATCGCTTGGGCCGGGGAGGTCGAGGCTGCAGTGAGCTATGACTGGGGCAGCGTACTCCAGCTTGGGCGACAGAGCGAGACCCAAGGAAGGAAGGGAGGAAGGGAGGGAGCGAAGTGAGAAAGAGAGAAAAGGAATGAAAGAGAGAAGGAAGAGAGAGAGAGAATGAGAAAGAGCAGGCTGCTTCTTGGGCTACAACCTGGAGAGGCTGTGTAACATTATGAGTTGGAGAAGCAGGTACAAAATAGTAAAAACTTCTATAAAGTAGACTAACAGCATGTAGCAGAACAGTGGGTTTTTAAAAGTGGGAACAAGAAAACCAAACAATAGAAAAAATAGATTGATTAACATCAGGTTACTTTTCTTTTAAGGATTAAAGCAGAGGGGGCCTTCCTTATGCTGACTGGGGTTAACTGGGCCCTTTCTGAATGGTTGCTATGAATCTCCTGTTTGCAGGAAAAACTGGTCTGTTAGGGGATTCACATACTTCCATAAAATTTCAGTTTGATTATGTGGCATTTAGCATTAGGAATTCCTTCATTTATTTATTTATTTATTTTGAGACGGAGCCTCCCTCTGTCACCCAGGCTGGAGGGCAGTGGTGTGATCTCGGCTCACTGCAACCTCCGCCTCCCCTCCTGGGTTCAAGTGATTCTCCTGCCTCAGCCACCCGGTAATTGGGACCACAGACACAGGCCACCATCCCCAGCTAATTTTTGCATTTTTAGTAGAGCCAGGATTTGCCATGTCTGCCAGGCTGATCTCGAACTCCTGACCTCAGGTGATCCGCCCGCCTTGGCCTCCCACAAGTGCTAGGATTACAGGTGTGAGCCACAGCGCCCAGCCTTATTTATAATTATTTATTTATTTATTTATTTTGAGATGGAGTCTCGCTCTGTCACCCAGGCTGGAGTGCAGTGGCGTGATCTTGGCTCACTGCAGCCTCCGCCTCCCGGGTTCAAGCGATTCTCCTGCCTCAGCCTCCTGAGTAGCTGGGATTACAGGCATGTGCCACCATGCCTGGCTAATTTTTGTATTTTTAGTAGAGATGGGGTTTCACCATCTTGACCAGGCTTGTGTTGAACTCCTGACCTCAGGTGATCCGCCTGCCTCTGCCTCCCGAAGTGCTGGGATTACAAGGATGAGCCACTGCGCCCGGCTTATTTATTTATTTTTGAGACAAAGTCTGGCTCTATCGCCCAGGCAGGAGTGCAGTGAGTGGTAGGATCTCAGCTCACTGCAACCTCCACCTGCTGGGCTCAGGCCATCATCCCACCTCAGCCTCCCGAGTAGCTGGGACTACAGGCGCACACCACCACACCCGGATAATTTTTTTTTTTTTTTTTTTTTTTTTGGTAGAGATGGGGTTTTGCCATGTTGCCCAGGCTGGTCTTGAACTCTTGACCCCAGGTGATCCACCTGCCTAGGACTCCCAAAGTGCTGGGATTACAGGAGTGAGCCACGGCGCCCAGCCACTGGTTGTTAATCTTTTAAATATCATCCCTGAGAAGAAAAGAGACGTAGGTAACAGAACTGAA
The DNA here is from genome assembly GCF_028858775.2 of Pan troglodytes. Lineage (NCBI taxonomy): Eukaryota > Metazoa > Chordata > Mammalia > Primates > Hominidae > Pan > Pan troglodytes. Next base: position 48,511,709 of record NC_086015.1, read on the forward strand.
ACAGTTCTGTCTGTGAACTGGAAGGAAGTCGTTGAGGAGGTCAATTCCTTTCCCTTCCTGCAGCCCCTCCTCATAGGTAGAAGGAGACAAGGTGGAAAAACAGCTCCTTTAGCCCCTCCCCCATCACCGAATTAACCCTTTAGTTGCTGGACCATATGAATGATTCAGGATTGGCCTTGCTGTCAGAAAGATGAGGTGGATTCACAAGGTGGGGACAGCTGGTGTCAGAGGGCCATGGGGTTAAGGGCCTCTTTTATTCTCAACAAGCCTATGTCATTGTTCTCTGAGTGGGTTGGAGATGAATGGGTTGCTTGCTAAAAGGAGAGCTGGATGTGTCCTGTGCTTATGATCTCCCACATGGCCTGGCTCTGGTTACCTTAATGTCAAGACCAGCAGAAAATAGTTTGTCTTGTATGGCCTGGCTGCTAGGATGTTAGTGGAGGAAGTGGGTGCAGAGAAGCAGGGAGATACAGAAACCATAGTTGTTCTGCTGGGGTGTTAGAGTGTAACAAGTTGGATGCAGACTTATAAAAGGCAAGATGAAAGGACTAGGGGAGTTGTTAGTAGGAAGATGTGTACCATTGAGTATCCAGTTGACACTTTATGTATAGTCATCAATCAGCGGACGGTGGCAGAGAACAGTTAAATACGGAGTCAGAATGCCTCAACTGTTCCTTCCAAATCAGGAGACAGACTGCAGACAGTAGACAGAAATCAAATGGCTGGGTAGTCACAGGGGTGGGGCATCTCCCTGCTGAACACCATGACTGGTGTAAACGAGGGACTCCTGTGAAGTGTGCGCATACTATCTACTGCCATCATGTGAAGGATGTAGGTCAGTGATGAGGTCTGGGGCAACCCATCTGAGGTTTGTCTGGGGTCTGGAGGAAATGTTACAATTCATCAGGCCTTCCAGCCTTGGCCATGGCCAACATGCAGGTTTCGTGACTGGCAAACATGGGTGTAATTCCTGACATGAGGAGTAGTGAGTGCATAAAGACTGACATCAGGATCCTCCCAAGAAGGAAGGTTGTAAATTCAGGTGGAATGGTGGTCTGGATGGAGCACTGGGGCTAACGTGACCTTTATAACCCATGGAGGAATGACATTGTGTTTTTCAAATACAGTTGACCCTTGAACAACATGGATTTGAATGGCCTGGGTCAACTTATACATGAATTTTCTTCTGCCTCTGCCACCTCTGAGACAGCAAGACCAGCCCCTACTCTTTATCTTCCTCCTCAACCTACTCAATGTGAAGACAGTGAGGATGAAGGCCTGTATGATGATCCACTTCCTCTTAATAAATAGTAAATATATTTTCTCTTCCTTATGACTTTTTTTTTTTTTTAAGACAGGATCTTGCTCTGTCACCCAGGCTAGAATGCAGTGGCGCAATCATAGCTCACTTCAGCCTCACCTCCCCTAGCTCAAGCAATCCTCCCATCTCAGCCTTTGGAGTAGCCAGGGCCGCAAGTGTACACCACCACACATGCCTAATTTGCAAAATTTTTGTAGGAATGGGATCTCTTCATATTGCCCAGGCTGCTCTCGAACTCCTGGGCTCAAGTCATCCTCCCACCTTGGCCTCCCAAAGTGCTGGGATTACAGGTGTGAGAAGATTTTTTTTTTTTAATTGAGATAGGATCTCACTCTGTTGCTGAGGCTGTGGCATGATCACAGCTCACTGCAGCCTCAAACTCCTGGGCTCAAGGGTTCCTCTTGCCTCAACCTCCCAAGTAGCTAGGACCACAGGTGCATGCCACCATGCCCAGCTAATTTTTTTAAAAATTTTTTGTAGAGATGGAGTCTTACTATGTTGCCAAGGCTGGTCTCGAACTCCAGTCCTCATACAATCCTGCCTGGGCCTCTCAAAGTGCTGGGATTACAGGAATGAGCCACTACACCTGCCCAGTTTTCTCATTAACATTTTCTTTTCATAATTTACTGTATTGTAAGAATACTGTCTATAATACATGTTACATACAAAATATGTGTTAATTAACAGTTTATGTTATCTCTAAGGCTTCTGGTCAACAGTAGATGATTAGTAGTTAAATTTGGGGGGAGGCAAAAGTTATATGCAGATTTTCTACTTCATGGTGGGTCAGTATTCCTAACCCCTAAGTTATTCAAGGGTCAACTATATGTCCACAATTTTTTGCTACTTCTCCCTTCAAGAGATGGAGCTGGACTTAGTGACTTGCTTCTAACAAATAGAATAAGGCAGAAGTGATGATGGGTCACTTCCAAGACTAGGTTATAAAATGTCTATGGCTTCCTTTGTCCTCTGTTTCTGAGATCACTCACATTAAAGGGTGCTAGCTGCCATGCCTTGAGAACACTTAAGCAGCATCATGGAAGGCCCACGTGGCAAGAGACTGAGGACTCCTGCCAAGAGCTAGCAAATAACTCAGGCCCCTCTTCAACGGTCACATTAGTGAACCATCTTGGAAGTGGCTCCTCCAGAGCCAGTTGAGCCTTAAGATGATGACAGCCCCGGTCAACATCACAGCTAAAATCTCAGGACAGACTTTGAGCAAGAACAAATCAGCTAAGCTACTCCTGAATGTCTGATCCACAGAAACGGTGATACAGGCAATGTTTGTTGTTTAAGCCACAAGTTTGGGGATAATCTGTTATATAGCAACACATAGATAATGAATATACAAAGTTTTAAAAAATCTCTTAAATTTCCCACACTATCCTTCATCTGCAGTTCCTCACTCCCTCTCTGAAATGGTACTTGGAAATTTTGAAATAATCCTATGCATTAGTTAGGACTCTCTTCATGATACGTAAGAGCCACAAATCAAACTACTTGGAGCAAAAGAGGAAGTATCTTACATAAACACTTGAGCAGCAGGGGTGCAGCTGGATCTTAGAAATCCCTGAAACCAGAGACTAGAAAGTTGGTTAGAACACATCTAATAGCTTTGCCTTTAGTTCTAATTCAAAAGAATCTCAGGAAAAGGCTTTGGTTGGTCAATTGAGGTTGCATGCCCATTTCTATTTTTTTTTTTTTTTTTTTTTGAGATGGAGTCTCGCTCTGTCACCCAGGCCAGAGTGCAGTGGCGCGATCTTGGCTCACTGCAAGCTCTGCCTCCCAGGTTCACACCATTCTCCTGCCTCAGCCTCCTGAGTAGCTGGGACTACAGGCGCCTGCCACCACGCCCGGCTAATTTTTTGTATTTTTAGTAGAGACGGGGTTTCACTGTGCTAGCCAGGATGGTCTCAATCTCCTGACCTCATGATCCGCCCGCCTCGGCCTCCCAAATTGCTGGGATTACAGGCGTGAGCCACTGTGCCCAGCTGGTTGCGTGCCCATTTCTAAACCAATCAACAGTTGTGGGCAGGACTTCTGTTTCAAGTAATTTTGCATATTAGATGACCTGAAAACTCTCCTGCACAGAGATGTAGAGATTTAAAATACGAAAGTTTCAATAGAATCCATAGGTTCACACACACAAAAAGAAAATATGAAAGAGTCTAAGAGACATAGAGGAAGAAATTACAAGGTTTCACCTACAGCTATTAGGAGTTCCAGAAAAGAAAAAAATTAACCACATGTATTCAAAGATAGAATAGCTGTTAATTTTCCAAAATTATTGAAAAACCAAAATCCTTAGATTCAGAAAGCCCAATAAATCCTAAACAGGATAAATAAATATAAATCTGCACCTAGACACACTGCAGTGAAATTGCAAGATATCAAAGTTTTTTCTCATGCATCCTGTCCAGGCCTGATAAGTCTCTTTTGGTTAAAGTTTCTTTTGTCAACATTCCTCTTAGATTGACAGGGACCAGAAACAGGCACCTATCCCCAGTTATAGTTTGATAATTAGGCTACTTGCTTCATTGTTCCATTCCTCCCCCAACAGACATAGTGGTCCATACTCCTGAAGTAGGGGTCACAGCAAAGTATCATTTCAACACTGGCAGCCATTAACAAATACACACATCACTGATGTTCCCAGCATAAGCGTGCTGCTGGTTCTGCTGAAGGTACTGCTTGTAACATAAATATAATATAAAAAAGCAAATGCTTTTTGTTTTGTTTTGAGACAGAGTCTTGCTCTGTCGCCAGGCTGGAGTGCAGTGGTGTGATCTTGGCTCACTGAAACCTCCACCTCGCAGGTTCAATCGATTCTCCTGCCTCAGCCTCCCGAGTAGCTGAGACTACAGGCGCATGCCACCACGCCCAGCTAATTTTTGTATTTTTAGTAGAGACAGGGTTTCACCATGTTGGCCAGGATGGTCTTGATCTCTTGACCTTGTGATCTGCCCACCTCGGCCTCCCAAAGTGCTGGGATTACAGGCGTGAGCCACCGCGCCAGGCAAGCAAGTTCTTTTTTTTTTTTTTTTTTTTTTTTTGAGAAGGAGTTTCACTCTTGTTGCCCAGGCTGGAGTGCAATGGCACGATCTCGGCTCACTGCAGCTGCCTCCCGGGTTCAAGTGATTCTCCTGCCTCAGTCTCCCAAGTAGCTGGGATTACAGGCACTCGCCACCACACCTGGCTAATTTTTTGTATTTTTAGTAGAGATGGGGTTTCTCCATGTTGGTCAGGCTGGTCTTGAACTCCCGACCTCAGGTGATCCACCCACATCGGCCTCCCAAAGTGCTGGGATTACAGGCGTGAGCCACCGCACCCAGCTGCAAATGCTTTTTAAAATGCTGCTTTGATTCAGTTTGAGATCCTGGCTAGAAGCTGATCAGTTCCTCTTTTTGAGCATCTGATTAAGTCCACACCCCAACACACTCCACACTGTGACCATAAGATATGCAAGTGTCTCCAAATCAAAAGGAAGAAGTTTCTCTTGTATAGGGCAAGGAGGAGGTAAATAGAGATAAGCAGAATCTTTGAGGGGAAGTTGGACAAGCAAACGGAAATAACCAGTGAGGTCTGACAGGACGGTATCTTCCTGTGGTGTGCCAGTTCCCAGGAGAGGCTGATAAAGGGGTTTATTCCACTGTTTGTATTCACTTAGGTGTGGAGTCAGGCAGAATTCTGGGACCCGTAGGAAGGAGAGAAGCCTGAGGAAAGTTTGGCTCTCAGGTATTTTGTTCCACTTGATCAGTGGGGACAAGCAGTTTAGCTAATCATTCATGGGGCAAAGAATGGGAATTTGGAGGGTCTGTGTCTGGCCTTGTCATCGGTAAACTGGAGGTATCTGGGAGTCTTACGTAAGTCACATGGGGAAGGGTGGTTCTGTGTAGAAAGTCATTTTCTGGAACACAGGAGAGTGAGGAGATTTCTTAACCTTCACTGTTAACCAGAATCACAGGGCTCAGGTAAAATTCAGCATTGTCAAAAGTAAAAACAGCAATGGTTCTCTGAGGCAATTATAAGTCCAACAGCTCTTCATAGGTGTGACCTTTATAAGTGACCTTTTTTCTTCATACAGAGCAGAGAAGTGAGAAGAGCACGTGATTTAGTCATAAAAATACCTTACATTTACATACCAATAGCTACCTTTTTCATATTTGTTAAAGATACGTTTAGGGTAAAATTACAATGATATAAATTTAACTTGTACTGTAAAATTGCACTGTCAGTCACTGCTTCGTTCAAAGCCGGTTTTTCCTTTTCTTTCTTTTTCCTTTTGTGGAGAACAGGAATGTTCTCGCTATGTGGCCCAAGCTGGGCTCAAGCGATCTTCCTGCCTCCATCTCCCTGAGTGCTGGGATTACAGGCACGAACTACTGTACCCTGGCTTGGTTTTCCTTTTCTGCTATCTGGAAAACCCTGAACTCATTACCTCAGTGTTGCTTGCCTACAGCTTCTGGTAGCTCCCTATTTCTGTCTGTGTCAGCTGCAGTTATACCCCTTTATTATCAATTTATAGGTTATGAAAGGGCGATAGTTTACCTGGGATGCAGGGAACTATATTGAGATTCTTGTTCTCCAAAGAATGTTGAACAGACTTATGTTCCAAGTTCCTTCTGGCACCAAGTCTAATGTTACTGTCAAGAAAGCAAACTGGCCAGGCGCGGTGGCTCACGCCTGTAATCCCAGCACTTTGGGAGGCCGAGGCGGATGGATCACGAGGTCAGGAGTTCAAGACAGCCTAGCCAAGATGGTGAAACCCTGCCTCTACTGAAAATACAAGAATTAGCCAGGCATGGTGGTGGGCGCCTGTAATCCCAGCTACTCGGGAGGCTGCGGCAGAGAACTGCTTGGATCCGGGAGGCAGAGGTTGCAGTGAGCCAAGACCGTGGCACTGCACTCCAGCCTGGGTGACAAAGTGACACTCTGTCTCAAAAAAAAAGAAAAAAAAAAGAAAGCAAACTAAAGTGAATAAAATAGTCGGTAAAGGCTGTATTCAGCTTATGTGTGTATCAGTGAGCACCTCGAAATTAGGCAAATCTCTGAGCCAAAGAAACATTGGAGTTTTTGTAAGGTGAGAAGAGAAGGCTACAGATTGTGCTCTTGCTTCTGGCTACAGTTTTCTTTATGTGTAACTGCTGTGAAGCTTAGGGTTGGAATGGAAGCATGTGTTCGATTATTAATGCCTGTTTCTCTGGATCCTTGGTGCAATTTCTTTTTGGCAACTCTCAGGACACTTCTTTGGAGAGCTATCTTTGTAAGTTTTGCAGGTCGTCTGTTATAAACTAATGCTAGTTAAGGTTCAGGGGAGTGGGGGGATAGATGGGCGGATCATTTGAGGTCAGGAGTTCGAGATCAGCCTGACCAACATAGTGAAACTCTGTCTCTGCTAAAATACAAAAATTAGCACCTGTAATCTCAGCTACTCGGGAGGCTGAGGCGGGAGAATCACTTGAACCCAGTAGACGGAGGTTGCAGTGAGCCAAAATCGCACCACTGCACTCCACCTGAGTGACAAGAATGAGACTTCCTCAAAAAAAAAAAAAAAAAAAAAAAAAAAAGAAAAGAAAAGAAAAGTAAGAAAGAAAAGAAATGAAAAGACAGCAAAGGCAGGGGAGAAGATTTTTTTTTAAAAAAAAAAAGGAAAAGAGGCAAAGTTCTGAAGAAAGGAAAACTGGAATCTGTTTTAATTCTTTTATTTTTTTTATTTTTTTTTATTTTTTTTTTTTTTGAGACGGAGTATCGCTCTGTTGCCAGGCTGGAGTGCAGTGGCGTGATCTCGGCTCACTGCAACCTCCGCCTCCCGGGTTCAGGTGATTCTCCTGCCTCCGCCTCCCAGGTAGCGTAGCTGGGGCTACAGGTGTGCACGACCATGCCCGGCTAATTTTTGTATTTTTAGTAGAGATGGGGTTTCACCATATTGGCCAGGCTGGTCTCTAATTCCTGACCTCATGATCTGCCCGCCTTGGCCTCCCAAAGTGCTGGAATTACAGGCGTGAGCCACCGCGCCCAGCCTATCTTAATTCTTTTAGAGGACAGAGACATTCTAGAGAGACAGAGTGGGACATTTGGCCTGTGTCACTACTGAACTCCAGACACCTGCAGTGCCCAGGTCTAGGCTCTGTTCTGCTTCCTTGTGGGGACACACAACAGAAGAGAGACAGTCCCTCAGTGGCACAGACATCCTCACCACTACTGCTACAGAGTTCAGGAGCAGGAGAACGAGGCACAAACAAATAAAGAAATAGACCTTACAGGAGCTCCCGAGTTCCCATCATCCCCCAGAGAAGAGTGCTTGAAAAGAAAAATACCAGGATTCCACCCATCATGGAAAGGGCTCCAGAAAGATACTGTGCCATCCCACAATGGTCTATGTATCAATAGGGATCACCCACAGGCACCAGCAAGGTGCTTGCCTATGTAAATGGGAGCTTCCTGCAGGGAGGTACAGCTTTTGTTAGCAGAATCTCAACTTCAAGGCTGGTATCAGCCTGTTTTTTGCTAAGCCCATTCAGATCTGCTGAGCCAGTTCTCCAAGAAGGGAGAAAAGGGGGAGGGAAGAGGAAATAAGCCTCCTGAGCCAACTGGAGTTCTCACTCCACACAGTGAATTTGGAGTGACTAATACTGAGGGGCCAGAATAAATGAGGGGCTGATGGAAGGCTGGCAGTTCAGGTCCTGAAGGTCTTACTGAAGAGAAAATGGATATAATGGGTATGAAGGAGATAGGGGGATCTCCTTTTGGACTTGGCATATTTCCTGTGAAAACAAAACACAGAAAAACCAAAAAACAAAAATACCCTTATCAAGGTTCTTCAAGAGGTTGAAACAAGTTCTATGAGACCTTTCCAAGGCAGATTTCAAAATCCCCTATGAAGCTTGCTGGCCATGGCATTAAACAAATTGGAGTTTAGATTAAGCTCTTTAAGTTCTTTTTAGAACATATGTAACCAAGCCTTTATTAAAAGAATCATAAGCTGTTTTACTTTTTTTTTTTTCCTTCCTCCATGCATGCTTGCACATAGTCACTTCAGTAGAGGGTAGTCACTAGTAATTGATTAATTTCATATCCTAACCCCTGTGGCTGCCTGCAAGATTGATAAACTTGTTTTTCTTTCTTTTTTTTTTTTTTTTTTTGAAACAGAGTCTCGCTCTGTTACCCAGGCTGGAGTGCAGTGGTGAGATCTCGGCTCACTGCAACTTCTGCCTCCCGGGTTCAAGCAAGTCTCCTGCCTCAGCCTCCTAAGTAGCTGGGATTACAGGTGCACACCATCACGCCCAGCTAACTTTTGTATTTTTAGTAGAGATGGGGTTTCACCATGTTGGTCAGGCTGGTCTTGAACTCCTGACTTCGTGATCTGCCTGCCTTGGCCTCCCAAAGTGCTGGGATTACAGGTGTGAGCCACCGTGCCCGGCCTTGTTTTTCTTTTAAAGAACAAGGAGACCAGGCATGTGGCTCACACCTGTGATCCCAGCACTCTGGGTGGCTGACAACACAAGAGGATTGCTTGAGCCCAGGAGTTTGAGGCCAGCCTGGGCAACAGAGGAAGACCCTCCCTACAAAAAAAAAAAATCAAAAAATTAGCTGGATGTGCTGTAACTCTAGCGACTCAGGAGGATCACTTGAGTCTAGGAGTTGCAGACTGCAGTAAGTTATGATTCCACCACTACTCTCCAGCCTGTGTGACAGAGCAAGACCCTGTCTCTAAAAATAAACAAACAAATAAATGTCAGGCCTCTGAGCCGGAGCTAAGCCATTGTAACCCCTGTGACCTGCACGTATACATCCAGACGGCCTGCAGGAGCCAAGAAGTCTGGAGCAGCCAAGAAACCACAAAAGAAATGAAACAGCCAGTTTCAGCCTTAACTGATTAACCAACCTTACGACATTCCACCATTATGACTTGTTCCTGCCCTACCCTAACTGATCAATCGACCTTATGACATTTTTCTCCGGGACAATGGATCTCATGATCTCCCCACCATGCACGTTGTGACCTCCTCCCCCTGCTGACAACAGATGACCACCTTCAACTGTAACTTTCCACTGCCTACCGAAGTCCTGTAAAGTTGCCCCTCTCCTATCTCCCTTCGCTGACTCTCTTTTTGGACTCAGCCCACTTGCACCCAAGTGAATAAACAGCCTTGTTGCTCACAGTAAGCCTGTTTAGGTGGTCTTCTATATGGACATACGTGACAATAAATAAATCACAATGAGTCTTAGGTGATGCAGACCTTCTTGATGGCATCCAGAAGTTTGATCAGACCAAGAGATGCAAACAGCTTTGATTGTCAGGCATTCCACCTCCTGCCTACCTACCTTACTCAGAAAAGCCCCCAGTTATGTTCAAAGGGAAATCTTTGAACGTAAGACTTGGTTCTGAGTGTCTCTCACCCACTCTGTTTGGTCAAATTAAATAAACCTTTCTCTGCTCCTAAGTGCTGATGTGTCAGTGTTTGGCTTACTGCACATCAGGTACATGGATCTAAATATCGGGGTTCAATAACACATGTAGGTTATTACAGGAATCCACAAAAGGGACCTTCAAGTTGCATCCTGTGTGTGTTTCTTTGGCCTTTATGACATGTTTCGGAAACACAGTAGTCTTATCTGGAGAGCGTGTTAAAACCCTGATCACTGGACCCCACTTTCACATTTATGATTGAGTAGGTCTATGCAGGGACCTGAGAATTTGCCTTCATCACTGGTTCCCAGGTGACACAGCCGTTTGGGGCACCATGCTTGGAGAACCACTCCGGAGACCTCTAAATTGGTAGTTCAACCTTAGCTGCACTTAGAAACACTGGGAAAATTTGTGTGTGTGTAACCAGCTCACGTTTCATTGTGACATTTTGAAATTGTACAAGTATTTTGACATCTGCCCCCCACATTTAGTCTCTTAAAACGACAGGAAAACACCAACCAATCACAGGTTTAATTAATTTTAAAAATTTACCCCTTCAATTCCTCTTTGTAGCCCCCAGCACCCAATATTCCTTTGAAATATGAAACAGACCCAGCAGTGGCCAACAGTAAATTTCTACCCCACACCCCACAACAGAGATGAAAAGTTCAAGCTCTCTGAGCATTGTGTTGCAGTGGCACTTGTCCAGAATTGGTACCTCTGCCTAGTTGGGGGAGTTTAAATGTACCAGTGAAAATAGCTTTTTCTCCTTCAAAGGGAAGAAAGAAAATCACTCCCCAAAACCCAGAAGGTCTGAAGATCTGGCTGTGAGGTCTTTCTCTTTCTTCCTGTCCCATCTCTTCAGACCTTTTTTTTTTTTTTTGGCAGTGGAGCAAGAGAGACCAAAACCTAACTTGAGTTACAAGAAACAAGACAGTGATGGCTATAAAGGGAGTGACCAGGAGCAACTGAGACACTCCTTTACCTCCCACATCCAATGTTTGTGCTTCACAGAAAAACAACAAAAATAACAAATCCACAAAATGCAACAGCTGGAATTACAAATTTCATTCACCCAAGGGTGGTAGAAGGCAGGAAGGAAAGGTGGGAAGGTAAATGGCACAGGGAGAAAAACAAAATATTCAAATCAATCCAGCCATAGGGACTGGCAAATGCTAGAAAAATCGCTGTAAAAAAAAAAAAAAAAAAAAAAAACTAAAAACTAAAAAAACTGTGGTCCTTTCAGACTCTCAGTGGTGTTAAAAATCCACACACTGGTGTCAGGAAGATTCTACCTTACGTGCACCAGAGATAAAGATTCCAATTCCTCAGAGAGGGAATATGCAGAGGGCCTTTGACAGGATGAATCGTGCCTTTCCTGGCAGGGGGAGGTAAAATGGGAAAAGAGCCGCCACAGCCTCCTTCCAATCCCACCCATCCCCTCGATGGCAGGTGACTCAGGCCTGCAGTAGCCTTCAATCTGGGTGGAGACATATGTGGTGAAGGGAACTTCTGTGCAGAGGCTGAGCTGCTCAAGGCAGACTGCACGTGAGAGTGTCTTGTGGAAGAGTCTGTTGCTTAAGAAGACCACGAAGGAGGAGAGGTGCAACTCAAAGAGGTGTGCTTGGCCAGGGATCTTTGCCTCATTGCACTGATAATGAATAAAGGAAAGAGGATAGAGAAAAGGCAGCCATGGAAAATATATGAGGACTGCATTGCTGTGAGAAAAGCCAAAAAAACCAAACCCAAAGTAGTAAAGCCAGTTCCTCTCTGTGTTAGAGGAACCGCTGGTGCATTTCAATTCCTTTATTGAACCAACCATATTTGAAGCAGTAGAATGAGTCAAGAAGAGACAAACGCCAGAGAGTAACCAGCTGACCAACAAGGTGGGTGGGAAAGAGACTCACAGACATTCCTTGAATGGGGAAAAGAGCCTGCAGCAAAATATTGGAGAGCATGTCAGCAGTTATTTTGTAGACACTAGGGAATGGGTGAGGCTTCCTCCCTGATGCTTCAAATGCCAGGTCAGCTGTATCTTGGAACCACATGGCATTCACAACTTTGCTAGGCATGAACAAGGGGAGCACCCAAAAGCCCTGGAAATTTATATGAGGAAAAATTCGAGCCATGACCAAGCATCTCCACACAGTGATGGATCATAAGTAATTCACACTGTTACTCACTGAAGCCCAGGAATAAACACCCGATAAAGCAAGAGTAGACTGAACCAGAGCAGTCCACCCTTCCAAGTGCAACACTGGAAAATTCTACTAACACTTGCTGGCTCACTCTCTTGCTCCCACTCTATACTCTGGGGTATTCTCTGTGCCAGGACAATGCTTGCCCTTCTTCCACGCTGCTCCCCTCTTTTGATGGATTGGAGTGTCTAGCTGGAGATGGTACAAATATCCCAGATGAAGTCTTTTACTCCCCTGGAAAGGTCCTGGAGAAAGGTTTTGACACTGTCAGCCATGTCGTCAGTACCCAAACTATCAACTATGCAGAGGAGATATAAGTGCCCCCAATCTCTCATCATGAAGGACCCTGCAGCTCTGCCACCACGGCTCCAGCCTGGCCCCTCACCCACCACCACGGGCCCAGTTGGCTCCTCTGTGCCAGGCAGCCTGCTCCACCGGGGCGCTCCCAGGGCTGGGATGCTATGCCCACATTGGCCATGCCTGGGCTGCAGAGACAGGGAGATTTTTTTAAATGCAATTCTCTACCCTATTTCAAACCGATTGAATCAGAATCTTGTAGGTGGTGCTCAGGCATTGGATTTTTGCAAAGCTCCCAAGTGCTGCTTCCATGCATTAAAGTTGAGAAGCACTGCTCTAAATTTGTTTTGGCCCCGTGGAAAGGTTTCCAACTGATTTCTTATGAAAAAGGTAGTAGAAACCTCCTCTTCAGTTTGTACCAATAAGGTTATAAGGTTGGCCTCTGCCTGATTGGAGAGTGGGGCTGTACAAAAAACTGCTCCACCCCCAGTTATCTTTGGCCCCAAGGCTGGCCAATGTTTCCACTGGTTTCAGCTTCCTTCTCCTCTGCCTTGGGATTTTAGAGCCCACAGCTTCCAGCATGACCTGCTAGTTGCTGTCAAGGAGATGACGTTAACCCTGTTATGTGCCCTTTGCTTCTCAATCTCTCCTCCTTGGGACTATCAGTGATCCTAGAGATGAAGTAGGAATTGTAAATAAAAGTTTTCATCCAGACCAGTGCCTCTCAGATGTGAAGGTACAAACAAATCACCTGGCAAGCCTGTTAAAAAGAAGATTCTGATACTGTGGGACTAGGGTAGGGCCTCAGAGCCTGCATTTCTTCTTCTTATTAGTATTAGTATTACTATCTTTTTAAAATTTTATTTTTCATCCTCAATGTGTCACAACAAGCCTGTATTTCCAACAAGCTCCCAGGTGGTAGAGAGCTGTTAGTCTGAGGGCCACGCTTGGAGGAACAAGGACCAAATCTCTTCTTTCCCCCATTGACATTAAAGATTGTTAAGAACCAGACAAGGCACAGTGGCTCACACCTATAATCCCAGCACTTTGGAAGGCCAAGGTGGGTGGATTGCTTGAGCTCAGGAGTTCAAGACCAGCCTGGGCAACATGGCAAAACCTCATCGCTACATAAAATACAAAAATTAGCCAGGCATGGGGCACATGCCTGTAGTCCCAACTACTGGAGGGGCTGAGTTGGGAGGATCGCTTGGACCCAGGAGGTCGAGGCTACAGTGAGCTGTGATCGCACCACTGCACTTCAGCCTGGGCAACAGAGTGAGACCCTGTCTCAAAAAAAAAAAAAAAAAAGCATCGTTAGTGGGAACCGGGGATGTAAAAGGACTGGGCCCTATAAATGTAGCCCAAGGTACAGAAAGAATGGTTGCTGCTTTCCTCTCAGTTGGTTAAGCATGGGTGACAGAGGCAGATTGGTGGTTCCAACGGGAACTTCTGGTGAGATTTCATCTCCTGTGGATAGGTTTGCCCTGAGAACAAGGTGAGGGGCAGTGGGTATAGGAGGCCAGAAAGGAGGGTGTGAACCAGAGCATGGAGAGGCTTTGGTGTCATGCTTCAGAGTTCTGAAGTTTCTTGTTTGTGACACAGAAATGCCAATGAGCTTAAAACTTGGAGTGGGCAAGCTTTTTTTTTTTTTTTTCTTCCGAGATGGAGTTTCACTCTTGTCACCCAGGCCGGAGTACGGTGGTGCAATCTCGGCTCACTGCAACCTCCACCTCCCGACCGGAGTTCAAGCGATTCTCCTGTCTCAGCCTCCCAAGTAGCTGGGATGATAGGCGCCTGCCACCAGGCCCGCCTAAGTTTTGTACTTTTAGTAGAGATGGGGTTTCACCATGTTGGCCAGGCTGGTCTCGAACTTCTGACCTCAGTTGATCTGCCCATCTTGGCCTCCCAAAGTGCTGTGATTACAGGCGTGAGACACTGCGTCTGGCCCAAGGTATTTTTTAAAAGTTATTATTGTGCTGGGCTCCAGGTGCCATTGTAGTCAGCTAGCACTCAGAAGCTACTCAGAGGCTAAGGCAGGAGGATCTCTTGAACTCAGGAGTCCGAAACCAGCCTGGGCAACACAGTGGGACCCTGTCTGTAAAAAAAATTTAAAGAAAAATAAAAACCCATATTATTGTATCCACAGTCAACTCTGAAAGCCCTTTTATTGCTAGCATTTAAGCAACTGCTTAATGGGAAAGTGAGAAAGAGCTATACTGTCTTTATGTGATCAAAATGCTTTGTTTCTTCCAGCCAACATAACTCTTGAACCAGTTTTTATAGCGAGGAGACCAAATAACCTTTTGACAAAAAAAGAAGGGCAAATCCCCAAAGCATGGTTTTGCTAGTCGTTTCCAAGAAGGCATTTCTGGTCAGATTTCAAGCAGGCTCACCTAGAACTACCTCTGGGCAGCGGAGCAATTCTCATGTCTGCAGATACCTCAAGACCTTGGCCTCCGTTCATTGCTCATCTATCCTGAGGCATCGGGAAATCCAAATCACAGAGAACTCTATGTAGGTGAGGAGCATGAGAAAGCTGTCAGTCAAATTTCAAGCCTGGGTCAGCATCAGAAACTCCACACTGGAGAGAACCTCCAGCAAGTGTGGGAAAGCCTTCTTCCTCCGCTCCACCCCTGCTGCTCACCCACCAATGGAGTCACTCAGAGGAGAAGGCTATACCTGTTCTGGTTATAGGAAGTCTTTAGAGCGGATTTCAGGCCTTAGGAAATGTCAGAAATCATGCACTGGAATGAAATTCTATGTGTGTAGTAAAGGTAGGCAAACATTCCTTCACTCTGAGTTCTGCTCTTGGTGCCCACCAGCAAATCCCCCTGGGGAGAAGCACTCAGCGCAGTGAGTGTGGGGAAGCCTTCCTCTGGGTCAGAGGTCTCCTCTCACATCACAGAAGCCACAGTGGGGAGAAGCCTGCAGGGAGAGTGGCAAAGCCATGACCCACTGCTTCCTTAGGGTTTCTCCCAGTGTGGGTGCCTTGTCAGGTTTCTGCTCTGAGATTTTCCCATACACCTCACATTCACATGTTTCTCCCTAGTGTGGTTGCTGATGCAGGCACGGCCTCTGGTGCCCACTTCAGCCTTTCCCATACTCAATGCCCCTCAAATGGTTTCTGAAGCCCTGCCCTGAGTTGCACCATGAGGCCCCTGGCCCTGTTGAGCACTCCCTGATGTAGACTCTTTGATGGGCAGCAACGGCTGAGCTCCAGGTTAAAACTTGCCCATGCTCATTACATACATAGGATTTTTTTTCAGTATGCACTTGCTGATGTTGCCTAAGATATGAAATCTGGCTGAAAGATTTTCCACAGTTGGGCAAATCTTTCAGGGGAGTCTAGCCCCAGAATGTCTCCTTTGGTGGGGCATAAGGGATAGAGCTCAGAGTGAAGGACTTCCCACACTCACATTGACAGAACCTTACCCCACTGTGAATTCTCTCTCAATGATGAAAAGCTAGATGCAGGGGAACTCTACCACATTCACCATATTTACAGCTTTGCGTTCTATGGAAACCTTGTGATGTTGAACTAAGTTGGAGCTGGAACTGAATCTTTGTCCAAATCCCTTATATTTCTGGCCTCCCTAACTTGTGGAGATTTTTGTTTTTAATCCTTAGTTGTTTTCACATGAGATCTCTTGCTATTTATGTTCTTTCCTAAAGGATTTCCCTGTATCTTTTCTAAGTTGTTTTTCATTTCACAGGCTGCTCCAGATTCAGACATCTGTTTTTCCCCTGATATTAATGTCAGTGAATTTATCATCATATTCTGAACCAGAATCAACATCTTGCTCTGAGTTCTGTTCTAACCCTCTGCCAAGAATAGAAAAGGCAAATACAAGAGGCATACAGGAAAGTTACTAGAACACTAGTGGGGCCCTTTGAGAGAGTAGGTCAGAGACCATTGTGAGACTCAGTGCAGAGAAGATGGAATGGAGAGCACACCAAGGAGATGGGGTCAGCAAACCAACTACAAGGAATTGAACTCTTCGGTAGCAAACAAGGGAAGGCTAGCAGGTGATGAGGGAAAGCCAAGACAGGAACTCTCACAGTAGAGAACTGTACAGGGAGGAAAACTGTTTTCTCTTCCTGATGAGAAAGCTTACTTTGACAACTGCCCTTCCCACCCCCTTTCTAAAGTTCCCCAGCAAAAGAGGGGCCATTGCTAATTGGATGAGTCAGAGTCCCAGACATTAGCTGGCCAACCTTATTTAGTGGACATGATAAATGTTTCTTTTAAAGCTGGGACCTTCATTGCTCTCTCTTTTTGTGACTTTGTTCTTCTGCTATGGGACAGGGCAGAGGGTAATAGCCTGAGATTTGGTTGCAGCCTCCCGAGGGCAGTAGAAGTCTTGCTTGAGTCTGATCTAAAAAGCAGGACAGCATATACTGATCTTCATGGTTTCTTGGTATGATTATTAATGGCAGACCCTTTCATTCACTCATTTTTATTCTACAGAGTTTCCCAGTTTGGACAATAAATTATGGTCATCCAAGAGTCATGTCATCAAACTCATCTTCAGCAGAGGGCCTGAATTAGGGAAACAGGAACCAACTCAGTAATGATGAGATACAGTTGGTAAGTTCCATTTCCTAACAGGCTACTGTTCCTTGCATGGATCTCCTTTGGGAATTCAGCATGGAGGAAGTGGGACTGGCAGAGCAGGAGTCAGTCTTCCCGGATCCTTCGTCAGAATATTTCATTTCTAATACAGGACAAGAGGAGTGATTCTCTGTTGGACTGGGAGGCCCAATAATTAAATGGGGGCAAGGGATGGAAATAAGAACATTCAAGGCCAGGCGTGGTGACTCATGACTGTAATCCTAACACTTTGGGAGGCTGAGGCAGGTGGATCACCTGAGGACAGGAATTCGAGACGAGCCTGGCCAACATGGTGAAAACCTGTCTCTACTAAAAATACAAAAATTTGCTATTCAGGAGGCTGAGGCAGGGAATTGCTTGAACCTGGGAGGCAGAGTTTGCAGTGAGCCTAGATCGCACCACTGTACTCCAGCCTGGGTGGCAGAGTAAGGCTGTCTCAGGAAAAAAAAAAAAAAAAATTCGAAAGGAACACAGTCTTTGAAAGAATGAGAAACAATGCTTTCAATGGGGAGTGGGTACAGGCCATGAAGAGGGAGCTATCTCGCTGTGTCCTAAACCAGAAAGCTCTGCATGTGAGGTGGGCCCAGAAAAGATGACGGTGACTCTAGAAAGACCCAGTGTGCCTACGGGTATAAGCCTTCTAAGTCTCCCTGTTTCTGGTTTTTCCACTCAATTTTTACTGCACCAAAGAGCAGACAAGGAGGAATATAGGACAGAAAGCATGGGCCATAAAAGACACTAATATAGTGTTACAAAGTCCAAGTCTATCCTTAATCACAATGTATACAAACATGTTATGTTTCCTCATTAAAAGGAAGGAGGGAGACAGAGAAGGGAGGAGACTTTTTACAAGAGATTTACCTACAATAAAACCAAACAATAGAAAAGGTTGAAAAGAAAGGAAGGAAAAAGGGTACACCAAGCAAGTTCTAACAACAAGAGAAAAAGCTGTGTAGAATTATTAATATGAGACAAAACAGACTCTAAGTCTAAGCATTTAATGGGCATAGAATGGAATATTTCATATTGATAAAAAACCAATAATCAATCCCTAAGTTGTCAAACAATGTCCAAGTCAGGAAACCTAGAAGTTACTCTTTTTTTTTTTTTTTTTTTTAGATGGAGTTTCCCTCTTGTTGCCCAGGCTAGAGTGCAATGGCACAATCTCGGCTCACTGCAACCTCCTCTGCCTCCTGAGTTCAAGCGATTCTCCTGTCTCAGCCTCCCAAGTAACTGGGATTACAGGCATACACCACCATGCCTGGCTAATTTTGTATTTTTAGTAGAGATGAGGTTTCACCATGTTGGCCAGGCTGGTCTCAAACTCCTGACCTCAAGTGATCCATCTGCCTCAGCCTCCCAAAGTGCTGGGATTACAGGTGTGAACCACCACGCCCAGTCTAGAAGTTGCTCTTAATTCTCCACCCTCTCACATCTAAAACATCAGCAAGTCCAGTTTATTCTTCTTCCAAAATGCATTGTAAATCCACCCATTTCTTTCCATCTCCACAGCACATCATCCCTAGTCCTGGCCACCATCTTCTCTCAAATGTAGTCCTGCAATGGTGCTCTAACTGGCCTCCTGACACTGAAATTAATCTCCCCCAAGCAACTTCAAATTGGTTAACCTGGCCAACATGGTCTTCCGCAGGCAGGCCTCTGCCCAACTCTGACTGCACCTCTGACACTGTGACTCTCATCCAGGCACAGTGGCCTCCCTTCTGTTACCTGATCAGCCCAATCAGTTACATCTTGAGCCTTTGCAGCAACTTTTCCCACTGCATAGAATGCTCCTTTCTGACACCTTCAGGGGTATAGCAGTCCTTTAAAATTCATCTGTTAGTTTAAATGGCACCCCCTAAGAAAGGAGGGTGAAGTTTTTCAATACTTGTTAATATAGGGGCATAAGAATTACTGTAATTATCTTTCAACCTATTTGTTACCTTTATAAATAAACTTCTTATGACGTAGACTACTAACACTAATCTGTGAAATGTTGAATTATGATGAAAACAGAGAACTGAGAGGCTGGGCACGGTGGCTCGTGCCTGTAATCCCAGCACTTTGGGAGGCTGAGGCAGGAGGATTACTTGAGGCCAGAAGTTTGAGACCAGCCTGGGCAACATAGTGAGACCCCCGTCTCTACAAAAAAACAATATAAAAATCAGCTGGACGTGGTGACACACGCCTATAGTCCCAGCTACTCAGAAAGCTGAGGAGGGAAGACAGCTTGAGCCCAGGAGGTCAAGGATGCAGTGAGCTATGATCACACCACTTCACTCCAGCCTGGGTGACAGAGTGAGACCCTGTCTCAAGACAGCGAGAGCAAATAGGGGTAGGGGGGAACACTAAGGATTCTCCTTCAAATAGTCCAATTTATTTCTTTTTTGTTTTTTTGAGACGGAGTCTTGCTCTGTCGCCCTGGCTGGAGTGCAGTGGTGCGATCTCGGCTCACTGCAACCTCCGCCTTCAGCGTTCAAGCAATTCTCCTGCCTCAGCCTCCCAAGTAGCTGGGATTACAGTCGTGCGCCACCACACCCGGCTACATTTTGTATAAAACAAGTACCATCCACTAGATGGCGCTTCTATCCTGTTGTATCCTGTTCTTGACTCTTTTCAGGACCCTGGACAGTACCTGGTGTACAGCAAACGTTCCGTAACTATTGAATGATTTGTCATAAACTTACATGCACCCTGAACCTATCAGCACAGCTTTAAAATATATAAGGCAAATGGGTCTACAAAAAGAAAGAGACGAGTGTGAAGCCAACCCACACCCCTTAGAAACATACTAGGGAAACCCAAAACAACAAAGAACTTTTTAAATGCAAAAGTAGAATGAGTGCTTTTACCCTCTGTATTTCTGAATTATTTTTTCAGGATTAATATGTATTACTTTGATAAATGAGATTAAATTTTTCTTCATGTTCCCTTCTCAAATTGTAAAGTCTTTTACTATGGTTCTAAGGAGCTGGTCAAACCTGTTCAGGTGTGTTAAGTGCACACCAAGATGGAAGGTGACAGGAAGGTGTATAACATTAGGATTATATTTAGGTTTATTCTTTTTTTTTTTTTTTTAGACGGAGTGTTGCTCTGTCACCCAGGCTGGAGTGCAGTGGCATGATCTCAGCTCACTGCAATCTCCACCTCCCAGGTTGAAGTGATTCTCCTGCCTCGGCCTCCCAGGTAGCTGAGATTATAAGCCTGCACCTCCACGCCCAGCTAATTTTTGTACTTTCAGAAGAGACGAGGTTACACCATGTTGGCCAGCTGGTCTCAAACGCCTGACCTCAGGTGATCTGCCAACCTTGACCTCCCAAAATGCTGGGATTACAGGTGTGAGCCACCACGCCCAGCCTGTTTAGGGTTATTCTAAAAATCATAACTTCTTGGAATTAAAAAAGTTCTATACATGGCTAGTAACCCCTTCTGCAGCTGAAACTGACTACAAGTCCCCTTCTGTCACCCAGAGTGACCAGAATTGTGTTCTGTGAGGGGCAGGGTTCACTGGATAGCATGAGGTGACGTGCCAGGCTGAATTCTCTCCCTGCAGTGGAGGCTACTCTACAATAAAGTGAAAGGAAGATCTGACCTAATGCCCTGCAGAGCTTCATTTCTCCCACCATCTGGTTTTGTAAGGAAAAAAAGTATGTGCTTCTATGTATTTTTTTAGCACTACTCCTTAATTTAAATGTCTATTTAAAAAAGACCAAAGCTTAACTGGTTATCTTTGAAATATAATTTCTTTTTATTTTCTTCTTTTACTTCTTTATATTTTCTTATATTTCTACAATCATAAGTACAAATTAGGTGGCAAAGAAATGATATAAAAGAAGCATGGTATCTGCCAAATCAAATTCTCTGGATGAGCTAATGCCCACCCAAGTGGCAAGTTGAGGAAAGGAGGGTGCTGTTGACTTATGGTCCATTTCTAATCTGTCCTGAGCATTGGTAAGGCCAGGGGCTGGACAGTGGGCTATTGGAGAGGACTCCAGTCTCAGGCCAATGTACTTGGTACTTCCATCAGGAGGGTATGTGGCAGCTGGCCCCTCCATCCACAGTATCTTTTGGGCAGCTATGCTGATCACTGTGGGAAAGAGAGTTTCTGCGGTGCCAGCTGAGTTGGTCTTCCCTGTGTGAGACACCCAAGGGGAGCCATGGGCGGCCTCTGAGGAGAAAAGTCTTCTTATTGCCTTCATGTCTTTATGCCCCGACAGCATAACCACTCAGCAGAATTCCACAGTTGCTCAAGGAGGTAACACTCCCTTGAAGCAGTGGAGTATAATCAAACATCTTGGCCCCTCCTGAAAGCCACTCCCACCCATTTCAGTCCCGATAAGTTAAAGATCTTAAGTAGTTTAGACACATGCCTTTGCTCAAGGAAATTCACAGAAACCACCACAGCTATACATATTATTGAATGACTCACGAGTTCTCCTTCACTGATTAATCCTTTTCCTCATCCCTTCCTACCCCTCCCATCTGCCCTAAGAACAAAGAGCTTGTAAACCAATAAATCAGGCGGAGCCTGGGCTGTGAGCAAGCCTCCGATGCTCAGGTCCCCTGGACCTGCTTTTTAAACGCTTATTCTGTCTCTTTCTAACTCCTTTGTCTCCGCTGGACTCAGGGTAGCAGGGTGTGGGGCTGGTTTCCCCAACAATCACTGTAACAGATAAGGCAACATAAATACACTTTCTCATAACTTGTCATCTGCACTAGATTTAACAGCAGCACCAGTGATTCTGCAGTGCCCTCCAGGCACTGGAGCAGGACGACTTTAGGCATTTCTACAAACCCAAAACCTCCTTTCCTTTGTTGCCTCTCTTGACTCCACCCAGGGGTGCTTCCGTTTGAGGACTCATAGGGGAGCCAAATAAAGAACATATTGGGCCCATATTTTTAAATTATTTTCCTTATGATGTTATTGCAAATCACAGACAATCTTCCTGGGAATAATCCAAAATGTTCATTGCTTTTCTTTCTAGTGTGGGCAAACTAAATTTCTGTGATTGAGACCAGGACAAATTGGTCTTAATAGATGTTCCCTTCCAATAGGCCTGGTAGATGTGAATTAATGTCAAATTGACTGAATTGCTCTCCCTCCAGCTGTGACTAGCCAGACCAAGCAGCTACAAAAGTGCTCCCAGGAGGAATGGGACTTCCTCCCATCCCCTTTCACTTGGGATCTTCCTTGCCCCCTCCTCTGCATTACTCCCAGTTGGACAGAACAACTCACCCCCAAGCCCCACAACAATGGAACCCTCCCAGGCCAACCCCTTTAGGCCTGGCACCAGCCCAACCACAATTCATGCACATCACCCTGCTAACCCACTAATAACATTGCCCCCCCTCTTTGGGAAGCTGGGAGATCTTCAGGGCTCTTTTGTTTTCAAACTTCAAGATCTTAAAAGCATGGTTGCTGTATCCATTCCAATAACTGAATGAAATTGGCATGGGGTTCATCTGCCTGCAGACACAAGGGAAACTGAAAAGAACTAACATTTGTTGAGAATCTTACTGTGCACTTTGTATTGTGTTTGGTTCCTTGGCGTTGTTATCCCATTTATTCCTCATGGCCACCTAAGTATAGCTATGCCCATTTTACAGATAGAAGAAACTGAGGCTCAGAGAGATGACTCCCCATGCCCAAGATCACACACTTCCTAATATTAGGAAACGTTACATTAGGAGTTACAGCGTCAAGAAATGATCCTGTAAAGATGCATTATGGTTTCTCCTCAAGAGGAAACTGTTCTGGGGATTCCTTAGTCCCATTAGTGCTGGGTCCCTGGCACCTTCCAAGTCCAGCTTGTGCCCAGTCATTGTGGCTGGACAGCCCTGCTGGTTGTTCTTATTTACTAGAATTATCTCAGAGGTGGTGACATTGCTATGTGGTCTAAACACTGCCAGCTCCACACAAAGGTGCCGTGGCTCAGCCATCACATTGGAAGGGCCTGCTTCACTCCTTTGCTGCTGTCATCACCCTGAGGCAGTAACTTCTCTCATAACCCTGGGGCTAGAGCAGATTTCCCAGGAAGAGAATACAACACCAAAACTCCTCTTTCACCACCTTCCCAAGCTTCTAGATCTCTTTTTATTCCACCTACACAGAAACCATGTGGGAGATCAGAAGCCTTCAGTGACCTTCGGCCACATCTCCACACCTTTTCAAAAATCTCATAAGGATGGTTGTATTAGTCAAGGTTCTCCAGAGAAACAGAACCAACAGATTAGATATAGATGTAGATGCACTGAGAGAAATTTATTTTAAGATGTTGGCTCATGCAATTATGGAGGCTAAATCTCACAATCTGCCAACTGCAAGCTGGAGACCCAGGTAAGCTGGTGGCATAGTTTGAAGGCCAGAAAGCCAGGGAGCCAATGGTATGGATTCCAGTTTGAGTCTGAAGGTCTGAGTACCAAGAGTGCCAAGGGAGGGAGAAGATCAATATCTCAACTCAAGCAGTCAGGCAGAGCAAGAACTCAACCTTCCTGTGCCTTTTTGTTCTTTCTATTGAGGCCCTCAACGGATCATGCCCACCCACACTGGGGAGGGCCATCTGCTTTATTTAGCCCACCAATTCAAATTCTAATCTCTCACAGACACATCCAGAAGTAATGTTTAACCAGATATCTGGGCACCCTTTGCCTAGTCAAGTTGACATGTAAAATTAACCACCACGATAATGGTAGATTAGTTTCCAAAATTCAACAAGGTCTTACATCTTCACCACTCCTGGACCTAGAAGTTAGCCCAAAACAATGAAACCCTTCCTTTTTTTTATTATTTTGAAAATTACATAGGCCATTAAGTTGGAATCCCATTCTAGAAACTTGGAGGTTTTCTGTGGAAGGGAGGTCAGAATAGAACAGCTTGTACAGGAGTGAAGGGGAAAACACAGCTCAGCCACAGAAGCCCATTCACTAACCCTTACTTGTATGAGCTCATCTGTTTTTCTTGTACTTTCATTCAATATATGACCACTGGTGCCAGGCAATGTGCCAGGAGCTACGGAGAGCTATAGAGTGTACTGAGAACACTCCAACACTGGCATCAGCCATCTCTGACCTTATAATCTGTTTTTCTTCACAGTGTCTTTAATAATGGAAATTGTTTATTGTTTATCTCTTCCACTAAAAGGTAAGCTGTATGAGAATAAGGCCTGTGTTTTTCTTCATCACCATTCTATCCCCAGCACATAGTAAGTATTCTTATGCTAAATGAGAGGATGAATGAATGAATGAATGGAGATCTGACTTCTATTCTCCTTGTTGCCACTGTTTGGGTGGAAAGACATTGGGGCCATCCATCAGACTGGGGAACCCAGGAGGAATAGGTTTATGGGGACAGGGAGATGAAGTCTGCAACTCCCTGTTTGGCGGATAATCAGTTGAAATGTTAATTGACTTAATTTTTTCCCTCTGTCCTGCCATGTAGGAGTCCCTTACCTGTTCAGTTAGAGGCAGTTCAGGAAAAATCTGGCACTGTTGCAGCAGGAACGCAAGGAGAATAAAACAATATTTAGTTCTAATATCCAAATAAGATTCCTAAAACTGCACATCAGAAATAAGTTTTTAAAACCAAGATGTTGATTAACAAAAGCCAATAAAAGGAACAAGTGATTTTTTAAAAAATTAACATTATAATGGAAAGAAAATAATATAAGAGGAGATTCGGTCTGGGACTGGGGAGAGACCTGAGGACCACAAGAGAAATGAAGAATCATGAGGAGGGAGGACCTTTGTGAGGACTTTTTGAACTGGGGAGACCACAAAGCGAGAAGGTGGAACACAGATGTGGAGTGTGTCCAGCTTCCCACATGTGCATGCATTATCATCACCAGTGCACGAGTTTGTGTCAGTGGCCCAAGACCACCCCTTACAATTCAAGTGCACAATCCTGTAGCCAGGAGCCATCTGTTGAGGGTCTTCCTTTGACAGCTGCCTGCAGCCTGCCCTTGGTCAACCAACAAGGGAGAATTCACCTATGACCTGAGGTAGGCACAGCCCAACCAAACCACCCTATGTAACAAACCACCTTTACAATAGTCTAGGTCATCTGCAAGCCTAAAATAAGAAAGTGGCCCTGGTGTTCTGGAGAGCAAGCCGTTCTCAAAACATGATGTGGGGACTCCTGGAACCCCTTCAGGTGCTCTGTGAAGCCCAAACTATTTTCACAATAATTTCACAAACTATTTTCTTAAAGAACTAAGATTTTCTTTTCCTCCCTTATTCTCATTCTCATGTGAGTGTATAGAGGCTACATATTTGTCATATCCCAACAGATTAAATGCAGAAGAATATATAGCAATCCAGCCAACTCCCATTAACCAGTCTCTAAGGAGATTTACAAAAAAGTAAAATGGTACCACTCTTCTAACTAATCTTTGGTTTTGAAAAATACAGTTATTTTCATTTTAAAATGTTGTAAATAATGTAAATACTAACATATAATGAAGTTATTATTGCATTTGAATGAATTAATGGATATTTTTAAATGTCTATCTTACTTATAAGTCAACATCAATAAGTTCTTTGCAGTCCTGAATAGTTTTTAGGGGTGTCAAGAGTTTTTGACTAAAGAGCTTGAGAACCTCTGATCTAGAAGGACGGTATTGTGAAAGTAAAAACACAACGACAACAACAACAACCAACTCTGCACTTGGGTGAGAATGAACGGAACCAGAAGAAGACAGTTTGAAGCCAGCATAGTAGAGAAAACCTGCCTATTGCACCTGCTAAACTGCAAACACCCAAAGGGCTCATGTCTAGCCTACTTGCATCTAACTCACTGCCTGACATTCAGTTGGTGCAAAATGAATATTTGTTCCATCAGTATCTATACAACTTGAGATGTGCTGAGCTTGAGGTGTCTGTGAGACATCTAGGGAGAGACAAGTAGGGAGACAAATGCATGGAGTTGGAGTTCACTGAAGTAGATATACAGATGTGGAAATCATCAGCTTATGAGAGGTGGGTGAAGCAAGGAGTCAGTGAGCTCATCTAGAGAGGGAGGGTGTTAAAAACGAAGTGAAAAGGTCAGGGAAACCCTGGGGAACACTAACATTTAAGAGGTGGATGGAGGAAAAGATCAGCCCATTTTGAGAGCCCAGATTTTGATGCTATGTACTAGGAAAGTTGTGTCAAAGAAGTAGAACTGACAAAGTATGTTATTACTGAAGTCAAGACAGAAGAGAAGTGCAATAAATTAAGAGTGGTCCTGTGACAAGCACCGTAGCTTGGCTCACCCAACATCTTTTCTAACTCTCTTTCTCCTGAACTTCCTTCATTTCAAAAGTCTAGCTGTTGTAGCTGGGTGTGGTGGCTCATGCCTGTAATCCCAGCACTTTGGGGGCTCAGGTGGAAGGATCTTTTGAGCCCAGGAGTTTGAGACCAGCCTGGGCAACATGTGAGACTGCATTTCTACAATTTTTTTTCTTTAATTAGCCAGGTGTGGTGGCACACGCCTGTAATCTCAGCTACTTGGGAGGCTGAGGTGGAGGGATCATTTGGGCTGGGGAGGTCGAGGCTGCAGTGAGCCATGATCATGCCACTGCACTCCAGTCTGGGCAACAGAGCAAGATCCTGTCTCCAAAAAAGTGTGGCTGTCCAATATGATAGCCACTAGCCACATTTGGCTATTTAAATTCAAATTAATTTAAGTCAAATAATATCAGAAATGCAGCTTTTCAGTCATACTAGCCAGGTTTCAAGTGTTGTCACCACATGTGGCTAGAAGCTGTTTTATTAGAGCAGGTATAGAACGTTTTCATCATCACAGAAAGTTTTATTGGACAAAGCTGCTCTAGAGGTTGGAAACCTAAAATGGTCTCCCAGATTCTCTTAGAACTAGAAGTGGCCAAATGCACAGTTCTAATGTGTAGGAGAAAGTCCTTGGTGAGGCATCTCTTACCCAATAGTTTTTTTTTTTATTAAAAAAAAAAGTCTATAGACGGGGTGTTGCTGTGTTGCTCAGGCTAGAGTGCAGTGGCTATTCACAGGCACAATCATGGTGCACTGCAGCCTTATGAACTCAAGTGATCATCCTGCCTCAGCCTCCAGAGTAGCTGAGATTATAGGTACATGCCACTGTACCCCACTCAAATGTATATATAACTGCACCCCACTTAAATGTATATATAACTCGCATTTATTTCAATGCTTAATATTAGCAATGTTTGGGGTCTTTATTTAAAATTTTGGTGAAGGTTTTGTGACCAGAAATATGCCGTAGGAACTTAACTCGTTTATATCAATTAGCCTATGGCAAAATTGGTGGTTATATATCATTTAACTTAAAGTCACAGCTTCCAAGAACCTATCAATGACTTTAAGTGAGGGCTTCCCCTGTACATATATTTTTATTTTACATATATCATATATATTTTTATTTTTATACTATATTATATAACTTTATCATATTATTACATATTGTCTTGTATATAATATGCAAATGTTCTATATATGATGTTTCTCTGGAGAATGCTAATACAAATATGTGTATGTAATAACCGGCTGAACTAATGAAGCTGACTCTAGAAATTGCTTGGTATAATGTAAACTGGAGGAAGGAATCCAAAGCCATAGACAGAAGCCAGCTATGACATGTTTGTTTTCCAAATAGTGCTTGCAGAAATCTTTAGAGGTTGGTATTTGCCAAGGGTTTTGAGACTGGAGGACATCGCAGCAGAGCAGAATTGTTTGGAATGGGTTGGATGACTAGGATTAGTGAGATGAAACAGAATTCTAGTGATAGGGCTAGAAAAGTCCTAAAAGAAAGGATACATAAAGTCATTGGGGGCGTTTCTTTTAGAGAAGAGTTGTAGCATTAATCCTAGTCCAAGAAGCAGAGAGGAAACAGGCCAAATTCCAATACATAACTGACCTTTTCCCATAGAGTAGTTTCTACTAGAGCTTTACTCTCCAAGCCTTATTTTTCATCCCTCTCAGTAAACTTGATGCCAATGACTGAAAAAAAAAAAAAAAAAAAAAAAGCCGTCTTTTCTAATCCTAAACAATATTTAGGGAACTATCACAGAATTTTCTTCATGGTTATCACCTTTCTTCATAGTTATCACCTTTCCAAGTTCTGACAGCTTCTGGGGTGAAAGAAGCCAGAAATGACAGGGAATTAGGATGAAAGGGGAACAGGCTCAACCCATTTCAGGTGAGCAACCCCTGGGGCTAGGCTTATTCCAGGCCTTACTAGTAGAAGGAAAAAGGAAACAATATTCCTGTCCACCTCTAATTGGGGAAAACCAGCCTGGCCCTCCAGAACGCTTACAGTGAGGGAAGATGAAACATCCCCTCACTTTGGGAGTTCTGCACACTTAATTTGTAGAAACATTTGTGTGTGGAGCATTGGTGTTATTGGGCATGGGGCAATCTTCTAGATACTATTAGAAGATATGGGCTTAGCCACAGAAGAGTTCTAAGGGCATATGGTGGCATCCTGGAGGCCTCATAGGTGAAGGGAATTTAAAAATTCACTAAGGTATCAGCTTCTCCTTGGCTGTTGTCCATTGTTTAAGTAAGAAATAATGAATGGGCCGGGCGTAGTGGCTCACGCCTTTAATCCCAACACTTTGGGAGGCCTAGGCGGGTGGGTCACGAGGTCAAGAGATTGAAACCAGCCTGATTAACATGGTGAAACCCCATCTCTACTAAAAATGCAAAAAATTAGCCGGGCGTGGTGGCAGGCGCCTGTAGTCCCAGCTACTCTGGAGGCTGAGGCAGGAGAATGACGTGAACCTGGGAGGTGGAGCTTGCAGTGAGCCGAGATTGTGCCACTGCACTCCAGCCTGGGGGACAGAGTGAGACTCTATCTTAAAAAAAAAAAAAAGAATGAATGAATGTAAGTATCACCTATTTTCTAAATTGATGGGAGAACCGATCACCAGGGGACATTATGGTGGCTTAAGTGCACACAAATTGTATGCATCTAAAGATTGAATCACTGTTTTTGTTAATTTCCTACATCCTATAACAGGAAACAACTTGTACTGAAATAATGACTCCCACCCTCACCCAGCAATTTGATCATGTTGTTCCCTCTGCCAGAAATGCTCTTCCCTCTTCCTCAAGGCCCAACTCAGTGCTATTCCCTTTTAAGCTGCCTCTAGATTAATCCCTTGTTTGGCTCTCTGAACTTCTCTTATGTTGGGTATCACATACCGACTTTGTTGGAGTCACTGGTATCTACCTGCCCTTGCCTTTGATATTTCCAAGGTCCAGGGCTTACTGCCTTCTCCCTGGAATTCAAACAGTTTTTTTTGCATAGATGTCTTCGGTAAGTGATGATGTATAGTGCTTAACAGGATGTGTCAAAGTTCTCACCTTACCTCACTGAATCCTCCCAACTCTGAGAGGGTAGCAGACATGGATACTTTTTCCATTTCACAAAGAAAGAAACTTAAGACTCACAGTGTATATGTAACTTGTTCAAGGTATCAATCCCAGCTGGTATGTGGCAGAGCTAGATTCTGCCATATTTACAGGCTGGAAAGAAACTCCAGTGTATGTTTGAGACCCTTCTGGAAGAATCTGGATTTCAAATCTGAGGCCTGACAAAACCCAGAAACGAATAGATTACAACCTATGATGTCAAGCTTATTATTTCCAAGAAAAAAATCGTGCTTTTGGAGAATCAAGCTCACAGAATTCTGGCCCAAAAACAGACAAGGTCCTTACAGTGAGGGGCAGGAGACCTGGGTTACTCTCTCTCCATGGACCTGTTTCCCCACCTGTAAAATAGGAAGGTAGTGACTGGATTAGCAACTCTAAGGATCCTCCCTGCATGCATGCTAACAACTGGTATATGGGAGTTGTGGGTAGGCTGGCCTGAAAATACTCCTTTCCCTTCACAGATTTGTAGCAGGAAGGGCCAGAAGCCGAGCTCTAGGGCCAATGGGGAGATTGGGAAAAGGACAACAGACCCCAGGACAGGGATTTAGTCAGGGCAGAGTACCAGGAGTAGGATGGCTCTACCCTCCTTGCCCCACCCCTGGAAGAACAATGTGTAGAACCCCCAGGAAGGAAGCACTTACAGCAGGGGTGGTACTGGGTTAGGAGCCAGAGGCCCGCAGGGTCCCAGATGCCATTGCTAATGCACTCAGTCCCCAGCAGGTCACCGCTGTTCTTTAGGCCTATCTGTCCACCTGTCATTGCATCTGGAGTTGGTTCCCTCCAGTGGGTTCTTGGTCTTGCTGACTTCAAGAATGAAGCTGCGGACCTTTGCGGTGAGTGTTACAGCTCTTAAAGGTGGCACGGACCCAAAGAGTGAGCCGCAGCAAGATTTCTTGTGAAGAGTGAAAGAACAAAGCTTCCACAGTATGGAAGGTAACACAAGCAGGTTGCTGCTTCTGGCTGGGGTGGCCAGCTTTTATCTCCTTATTTGTCCCTGCCCATGTCTTGCTGATTGGTCCATTTTACAAAGTGCTGATTGGTGCATTTACAATCCTCTAGCTAGACTCAGAGCACTGACTGGTACGTTTTAACAGAGTGCTGACTGGTGCATTTACAATCCTTTAGCTAGACACAGAGTGCTGATTGGTGCATTTACAATCCTCTAGCTAGACAGAAAAGTTCTCCAAGTCCCCACTCGACCAGGAAGTCCAGCTGGCTTCATCTCTCAATCCTCCCCTCTAAGCAGGACCTCCCAACTGCTGTTGGGAATTGGGTGATGACCGCTCTAGCTAATTCCTGCTGGATAGGGGTAAAGAAGGGGATCTGCAGTGGTAGTGCCCTCCAGAGGGGAAATCTCTAGGCCAGACAGAGGGCCAGTGGGTCGATCCAGGGGTCCTCGGTAGAAGTTGTTAGTTGAGCTCCTTTGGGATTCCATTTGTAAGACCATCTGTAGCTTGACGGCCTTAATCCTGGAGGAAACAAATTTGATAAGGAGGTTAAAAATACAGGGCCTGAAGGCGAGTAATAGCAAGATGGCTGACACGGAATCTAGAAAGGGGAGAAGCCATGTCACCCAACTCCAGAAGTTGGTATAAGAGTTTGAAAGGCGTTGTCTGATTTCAGAAGCCTTTTCCTGTTAATGCCAGGCAGTGTCTTGTACTATCCTTGACTGGTTAGTGTAAAAGCAACACTCTTCTCCTAAAAAGGTGCAAAGTCCTCCTTTCTCAGCAGTGAGGAGATCTAGGCCTAGGCGGTTTTGGAGAGTCACTGCTGCCAAAGAGTCTATTTGGGATTGTAGAGTAAGGATAGATTTTGTTATTTCTTGCAAACTGTCTGAGAAATCCTTTGAGAGTGCGTGGTAGTAGGGTAATACATGTTACACTGTTAACTTTTAGCAAACTTTACTTTTGTTGAAAACCTTGTAAGTTTGGGATTTTAATTATTCTTTGCTATTAATAAGACCTCATTCAGTCCATATTAACTTAGAATTGGTATAGATGGCTCCTTCCTGATTCTGCAAGTACTTTAAGGTTCAGCTGAGTGCAAACAGCTCCCAGGTTTGAGCAGACCAATTACTAGGCAATTTTCCTAACTCTGCTTCTACAAGAGTTTCCTTATCACTTACTGAATACCCATTGTGTCTTTTCCACTTAATCACCCAGGAGGAACCATCTATCATCCTGTCCTGAAGAGAGTTCCTCCTAGGTCTGCTCCAAACTTTGTATGGTAATTAAGATTCAGATCCCCTGTTAGGAAACCTGCTGGGTTAAGGATTTTTGATAGGAAGCCTATGGGTTGTCAGTGGCCTCAGTGCTTTCCGGCTACACCCTTGTTTACACTGACAACAAGGTGGTATTGGAGTGTTATAGAGTTATGGAGAAGACCTTCAATTATCAATTATAGGTTTTAACTTTACCCTGACTTTCAAAGGAATAGGGTACACTGTTTTTCCTTTACTACTTCTCTCTCTTTCTCTCTTTCTCTTCATCTCTTCTCTCTCTCTTTTTCCTTCTCTTTGACTTTGTCTCTCTCTCTTTCTCTCTGACTCTCTTTGACTTTCTGTCTTTCCTCCCTCTCTCTGTCTCTCTGTCTTTTCCTCTCTCTCTCTGACTTTCTCTCTCTTTCTTTCTTTCTTTCTTTCTTTCTCTGACTTTCTGTCTCTATTTCTTTTCTTCTCTCTTTGACTTTCTCTGCCTCTGCCAGCCACTTATGCTGCTGTTCTCCCTTCTCTTTCCCCTTTTGATGGCTTTGGCAGTGTAAGACTGCCACCTCCTTGGGTTTTTGCACTGCGTGCAATAACTCCATGATTTCCTTGTGGTATTTAATGAGGGTTCCACCATTAAACGTTAGGAACTCCCTTTCTTTCCATATTGCAGCATGGGCATGTAGGATTAGATAAGCATACTTGCTATCTGTATACACATTTATTCTTTTTCCCTTTCCCAGTTCTAAGGCTCGGGTAAGTGCCACTAGTTCTGCTAACTGGTCGCTGGTCCCTGAGGGAAGAGGCTTACTTTCAAGTACTGTTACATCACTAACTATGGCATAACCTGCTGTTTGTATCCCATTCTCCACAAATGAACTTCCGTTGGTATATAGGTTAAGGTCAGGATTAGCTAAGGGGACTTCTAAGAGATCCTTTTGGGTGGCATAAGTCTGGACTATAATTTGTTGGCAGTCATGCTCGATTGATTCCCCATCCTCCGGGAGAAAAGTGGCAGGGTTGAGGGCTGCACACATGCGTATTTGAAGCACTGGTCCCTCAAGGAGTAGCACCTGGTATCTAAGCAGGCAGTTGTCTGATAGCCATAAACTTCCTTTGATACCTAGTATGCCATTTACGTCATGAGTAATCCAGTTGGCGAGATCCTTTCCTTGTATTATTTTGATAGCCTCTGACACTAAGATGGCCACTGCCGAAACTACTCATAAACGGTGAGGCCAGCCTTTTGCTATTATATCAATTTCCTTACTTAGGTATGCCACCGGTTGTGGGGTTGTCCCACGAGTCTGAGTAAGGACTCCAAGAGCTATTCCTGCTCTCTCTGTGACATATAAACAGAAGTTTTGTCCTGTGGGAAGGCTTAAGGCTGGAGCTTGTACTAGGGCCTGCTTTAAGGTTTTGAATGCTGTTTCTGTTTCTGGTTTCCATTCTACTAGATTAATATTTGCCCTCTGGGTCTCCTTGATTAGAGTATAGAGTGGCCTGGCCATCTCACTGTATCCATGGATCCATAGTTGGCAAAAGCCAGTGATTCCAAGGAACCCCTGCAATTATTTTAATGTCTTAGGGCAGGGATAAGCCAGTAGAGGCTGCATTCATTCCTCGCTGAGGGCCCTGGTTCCTCTGGCTAAGATTAGGCCTAGTTATTTGACTTGAGTTGGGCCTACTATTTAGTTGCCTTATACCCTTGATTAGCTAGAAAGTTCAAGAGATCTAGAGTAGCCTGCTGGCATGAGGCTTCTGAACTGGTAGCCAAAAGTAAATCATCCACGTACTGAAGGACCAGAGTGCCTAGACTTGAGAAGTGGCCTAGATCTTGGGCCAGTACCTGACCAAACAGATGAGGGCTATCCCTAAACCCTCAGGGCAAGACCATCCACATAAGTTGGGATATGTGGTCTGTGCAATCCTCAAAGACAAAGAGAAACTGGGCATCAGAGTGCAGGGGAATAGAGAAGAAGGCATCCTTGAAGTCCAGAACTGTGAACCATTCTGCTTCCTCTGGTATTTGAGAGAGCAGGGTATAGGGGTTGCATACAACTGGATATAGAGGAATTACTGCCTCATTGATGAGTCTGAGATCTTGCACTAGTCTCCACTGACTGTTCGGTTTTTGTACTCCTAGAATTGGGGTGTTGCACGGACTGCTGCATTTTCTTACTAAGCCTCGAGCTTTTAAATGTCTAACAATATCCTGTAATCCTTTATGAGCTTCAGGCCTTAAGAGATATTGCCTTTGAGAAGGAAAAGTGGTGGGGTATTTTAGCCTGATTTGGACTGGGTGGGCATTTTTTGCCCTTCCGAATTGTCCTTTCAATGCCCATACTTCAGGGTTGATTCCCTCCTCAAGCAGGGGACAACAAATGGGTAACTTGTTCCCCATATTCATACAGATAATAGCTCCAGCTTTGGCTAATATGTCCCTCCCTAATAAGGGTATGGGATTTTCAGGCATAACAAGAAAGGCATGTGAAAAGAGCAAAGTCTCCCAATTACAACTAAGAAGGTGGGAGATATACCTGGTTACAGGCTGTCCCAAGATTCCTTGGATGGTAACAGACCTGAGGACAGCTGTCTGGGACAGGAGATTAACACTGAGAAAGCCATGCCAGTGTCCAGGAGGAAGTCAATTTCCTGGCCCTCAATGGTTAAACGTACCCAGGGCTCAGTGAGGGTGATGACATGAGCTGGTGCTTGCCCTGGGCACCCTCAGTCCCGTTGTTGGATCACCTGGTTGGGGGCTTCTGGCCCAGAGAACCTTTGTCCTCTGGGGCAGTGCACCTTCCAGTGATTGCCTCAGCATAGTGGACATGGGTGAGGAGGCAGCTTGTTTCTCATTGGACAGTCTTTTTTAAAGTGTCCTTGCAAACCATGCTGATAACAAGCCCTACTGGGTGATTGGCCTGCTCCATTTTCTGTCCTCTCTGAACCACCAAGGTTTGTTTGTCTGAGGGCCACGACTAAGGCTGCGGCCTTCCTCTGATCTCACTTTTCCTTTTTGGCTTGTTCCTCTTGGTCCCTATTATAGAACACCGAGGTTGCCAGGTTTAATAATGCCTCCATATTTTGTTCATGGCCCAGGGCTCGCTTTTGGAGCTTTCTCCTGACATCTGGGGCTGACTGGGTAATAAACTTATCTTTTAGGATCAATTGACCCTTGAGGGAGTCAGGTGACAGGGGAGTGTATTTTCTTAAGGCCTCCCGTAGCCGCTTGAGGAAGGTGGTAGGATTTTTCTTCCTTTCCCTGAGTTATGGTGGACATCATTGAATAATTCATGGGCTTTTTCTAATTCTCTTTAGTCCTTCCAGAACACAGGTCAGCAGATGTTTATGACTCCAGTTCCCATTATCTGAGTCTGGGTCCCAGTAGGGATCCATACTGGGGAAGGCTTGCTGACCAGCAGGGAATTTGTCCCTTTCTTTGGCTGTCATTCTATCATTTACTTGACTAAGATATCAGGTATCTCCAAACTCTCGGGCTGCAGCTAAAGCCGCATTCTTTCCATTAAAGGCCAGGGTTTGATCTAACAATAGCATGACATCTCTCCAAGTGAGGTCAAGGGTTTGCCCTAGACCCTGTAGGACATCTATGTACCTATCAGAATCATCTGAAAACTTCCCCAGATCTGCCTTAATCTGCTTTAAATCAGAGAGGGAGAAGGGAACATGTACCTGGGTTGGGCCAAATTCCCCTCCCCCTACAGCTTGAAGGGGACATAACCGATAGCCTGGGGGTTTTTGTGGTCCTTTGGAGATTTCTTTATTTCCTTCTTGGCTGGGGAGATTAGAGGAGGCTTATCATTAATAGGAAGGGAAGCTATAGGGAGGCTAGGATATGGGGGTAAGCTGAGAGGTCCTCCTGTGGGATGTAAATTGCAAGCTTTGCATAGTTGTGGATTCTCCTTCAATGAAAAGAAAGCTTGGACATAATGTATTTCACTTCATTTGCCTTCCCTCTTTCAGAAAAGGTCAAACTGCAAGATAGGATAGTATTGTAATTTATACTTCCCTCAGGTGACCATTTTTCCCCATCAGAGAGAAAATATTGGGGCCAGGCCATAGTGCAGAAAAAAATAAGCCACTACTTTTTCAGGGTTTGTGGGTCAAATTGGTCCCAATGGCTTAGGATGCATTTCAAGGGTAAGTCTGTTGATGCCTGAGTGTTTCCCATGTGAAAGAAAAAACTGCCCATGGTTTTGGTTTGTTTGTTACCCCCACCCCCCAACCCTGCAAGAACCCGCAACAGTCCCTGGACCCTGCTGATTGGAATAGTTGTGCTAACCAATGCAGCACCAGATCCCCCTCTTGCCCAAGAACCCAAAACAGTCCCTTGGACCCTGCTGATCAGAATAGTTGCACTCACAACACAGCAGCAGAAACACTAGTTTTCCTCTTAGACCACAAAGAGGATTGAGGAAAGTCAGATTTAGTGGCCCTTACCGATGCATTCTCAAAAACCTGCACCTTACCTGTCCTCTTAGACCACAAAGAGGACTAAGAAAAATTGGATTTAGTGGCCCTTATCGACACATTCTTGAAAACCTGTTAGAGTCCTAAGCGTTTTTTCCTGTTAGTATTGGGAACTTACCCTTGTCTTATAAAGATGTTATGCCTCAAAATGGAGTGGAGGGCCATACCCTGAGGGAGGGAAGGGATCTCCAGGGTTGGAAGAATGATGCCTTTTGTCCTCAATTCTCATCATACAAATAGGGAGAATATAATTTCTGAGGTTACCCATATCCTAGCTTCAGGAATAGCTTTTGTTAGGCCTGCTAGTCTGAGGAGGGATCCTAAAATTCCAGATAGTCCCCCCCACCGATGGGGTTTTGGGCAAAAATTATGTCTTTCTGATTGTTGAGTCCAGGTGCCTAAAGAACAGAGTCCCAAAATTTATACTAGAAATCATTTTTATAGGAGAAACTAGAAAGCACCAGAGACAGGGAGTGGTTTTTAGAAGCGGGAGTAGCCTCAGAGAAGACAGGCAGGGGGAAGTTTGTCTGACAGGCTTAGAACCCAGGAGGCAAGGGTCAGGGTAGATAGGATAGATGGGTGAGTCTTGCTTGGGCGACATGACTTTGAGAGTTCTGCTCACGGTTACAGGGTCAACCAACTTTTTGTCAGGACCCCAGAGCTGAATGGCTTTCCTCTCTGTTGACCCTCGGCTCAGCCCAGAAGTACAGGAAAAGTGGAAGCTGGTTCCAGGCAAAGCAATGCTCCCAACTCCGTAGAGTCTGGAGTTGTTAGAGAGCCCTTTCCCAGAAAGCCTGACACCCGTGTCTTTAGTCCAATGGCCATGCTAGTCGCTTTTAACTGGCCAACAGGTGCCCGGTGTTTAGCCCCCGAATTCTAAGGAAAAATAGGACAGAATAGCAAGTGAAAGGGGTTCAATGGTACTCACTGCTTGGCGATAGTCCCTTCATGGTTGACAAGATGTGTCCAGAGTTGGTTCCTTCTGGTGGGTTCTTGGTCTCACTGACTTCAAGAATGAAGCTGTGGACCTTTGCCATGAGTGTCACAGCTCTTAAAGATGGCATGGACCCAAAGAGTGAGCAGCAGCAAGATTTACTGTGAAGAGCTAAAGAACAAAGCTTCCACAGCATGGAAGGGGACCCAAGCGGGTTGTCACTGCTGGCTGGAGTGGCCAGCTTTTATCCCCTTATTTGTCCCTGCCCATGTCCTGCTGATTGGTCCATTTTACAGAGGGCTAATTGGTCCATTTTACAGAGTGCTGATAGGTGCATTTACAATCCTCTAGCTAGATACAGAGTGCTGATTGGTGCATTGTTACAGGGTGCTGACTGGCGCATTTACAATCCTTTAGCTAGACACAGAGTGCTGATTGGTGCATTTATAATCCTCTAGCTAGACAGAAAAGTTCTCCAAGTCCCCACTCGACCCAGGAATTCCAGCTGGCTTCACCTGTCATCATGAGGGAGAATCCGTACCAATGGCAAGTGGGGGCAGCCTGGGGCCACAGCTCCCATGCTGGGGTCCCAGATGGCTTGCCCACAGGCAATTGCCTGAGACAAGTCCTGAACTAAAGAGCACCAGAAGCAATTTGTATTAGTCCATTCTCACACTGCTATAAAGAACTATCTGAGATTGGTAATTTATGAAGGAAAAAATGTTTAATCAGCTCATAGTTCTGCAGGCTTAACAGGAAGCATGACTGGGAGGTCTCAGGAAATTTACGATCATGGCGGAATGCGAAGGGGAAGCAAGTACCTTATGTATATGGTGGCAGGGGAGAGAGAGAGCAAAGGGGGAAGTGCTACACACTTTTAAATGATCAGATCTCATGAGACGTCACTCACTATCATGAGAACAGCAAGGGGGAATCTGCCCTTATGATCTAATCACCTCCAACTGGGCCCCTCCTCCAATTCGACATGAGATTTGGGCAGGGACACAAATCCAAACCATATCACCACTCCCTCCCTGTTCTTTGCACACTTGGAACAACTTCCATTTCCCTCTAGGAAGCTCAGAGGCCTGTGGGGTTTGGTGGTTCACTCACCTGAGATCAGCTCCCCGAAGGAGTCCCTGAGACCCCAGCACCAAGAAAACCCTTCCTCTCACCAAGTCATCCCCAAGACTATGTTTGGTGACCACCACTGACCCTCCCTGCTCTCCTAACACCATTGGCAGGAAGAAGCCTGACAGGAATTAAGAAACAGGAATGAATGAAGGTCAGAGAAAGCATCTTGCAATAGAAAGAGAAGAAGGAATGGTCTAAAGACCAGAAATCAAAGCCTAATTTACCCGTCTCAGCCAGTAAAATGTTACTCAGCTACTAGGCTGTTTGCCAAGCCTCAGGATCCTCATCTGCAAACTAATGATCCTATGATACTGTTGTAGAGGCACTAAGAGTGCAAAGCAGATAAGCAGCTATAAGGGATGTCCGTGTCTCATTCCCTCCAAGCCCCTCTATATAGCCAGCCACCACAGGCAACTTTCTACAACCCAGACTGATCAGCTCATTCCCTGTTAAAAGCCTTCCACAGCAACCTGGATCAAGGACACATTTCTTAGAAGCTATATTGGACTTTGTGTTGGATGCCACGAAAACAATGGTGGCCTGACCGTAGGGCACTCACATCCAGCTAAGGGAACAACCACGTCAAGAGTTAGTGTCAGGGGACTCAACTGTGAACCAGAGAGATATGGTGTCAGCCAAGATGGGGCTTACAGTACAGTAGAGAAGCCAGTAAGTAGACAGTGTTAGTGCAGTATGTCCAATAGGGACCATAACCTATTGGTTATGGCAATAGCATAGCATTGCAGGCCACCACAGGAGCAAAAAGGAAGCCACACCTAATCTAGGTGGGGTGCAGAAAAGGCTTCCTGGAGAAGGGGTTTCTTGGCAGTGTTTTAAAGGATCAGTAGGAGTTTTCAAGGTGAGAGGAGGGTCTCTCCATTCTCTTAGTTAGGGCTTGGGCCCCATTCACTCCCATTCACAGTGGGCCGGGGTTTTCTTCCCATATCATGGCAAGTCCCCCCATCCCATGTGTCTAGGGCCCCACCTTCTTTTCAGGGTATACAGGAGAGTTCTGGCTGTTGAAAAGGGACTATCCACACAGATGATGTCAGAACATCTGAGCAGTTTGGGGGCAGAGACTCTCCAGAACTGTGCTCCTCTCTTTGTGGGTTTTTGTTTTGTTTTGTTTTGTTTGTTTTTGACAGGGTCTTGTCACCCAGGCTGGAGTGTGGTGGCAGAAACACTGCTCGCTGCAGCCTCAACTTCCTGGGCTCAAGTGATCCTCTCACCTCAGCCTCCAGAGTAGGTGGGACTACAGGTGTGTGCCACCAAGCCCGGCTAAGTTTTAAATTTTTTGTAGAGACAGGGTTTCACCATGTTGCCCAGGCTGGTCTCAAACCCCTGGCTTCAAGTGATCCACGCGCCTTGGCCTCCCAAAGTGTTAGGATTACAAGTGTGAGCCACTGTGCCCAGCCTCTTTGTGGTCTTAAATCCAGTAAGTTCCTGGGGACACACTTCTCACAGCTGCCCTCACTCCAAGCAGGATTTAACATGGGAAGTAACAGTGATGATGCAGAGCAGCACAGTAATTGCTATAGATATTCTCTTTTTTTATTATTACATACATATAGGGCAAACGTGGCAGGCCTTAACATTAATGGATACAGGGGATGAACTGAGAGGAAACAAGGATAGTAAACACAATACTAGAAAACACCTATAATACTTACAATGTGTCAGGCACCATTCTAAGTGCTTTATGTATTTTATCTCATCCAATCCTCACAACAACTCTACAATTCAAGTATATTATTATCCCCATTTTCCAAATAAGGAAGCTATGCACAGAGAGGCTAAGTAACTTGTCCATGGTCACTCAGCTCATGGGATGACACCCAGGGTTCTAGTTTGGGTCCCTGGGTGAATGATAATACTTTTTACAGTGATGGGGACATGGGTTGGAGCTTCAGGGTTGCGGATAGATGGTAAGTTTCGTTTCAGGCATGTAGAATTTGACTTACCTATTTGTTAGCTCTCATACCAAAGCTTGAGTGATGATTTTCAAGAGAAATCGAGTTGGAGTACAGAATTCCTAA
This sequence comes from Pan troglodytes, assembly GCF_028858775.2. Lineage (NCBI taxonomy): Eukaryota > Metazoa > Chordata > Mammalia > Primates > Hominidae > Pan > Pan troglodytes. The sequence goes on from NC_086015.1 coordinate 48,551,750, forward strand.
AGGCCTTCTGTGGTTGTCTTTGGCCCAAAGGTAGGTGTCCTAAGGTGCTATATCGAGGCATCATCAAGTGTCTGGCCCACTGGGGCCCAACCCAGTCATGGTAGATCAGGCCAGGCCCACAGTGTTGGTCACAGAAGTGCCTCTGAAGTCTAAACACACTGCTCAGATGGGCCTGGTCCTTACAGCCAATGAAAGCCAACCACTTGTGCATGAAACAGCTCTAAAGAATAAAAAACCTCAATCTTGGTTTCCAAATCCTTGTGTCTCCTATAATAGGAAGCCAGGACTGCAGGACAACACGTGGTCAAGGAGACCTGAAAATCAGGTCTGAGAGCATTTAGCCTGGCCTTGGGAGATTTCCTCCTCAAGAATCCTAAGCTTCTGGGGCCTTGATTTGCCTTCCACCTCAAGAATCCTAAGCTTCTGAGGCCTTGATTTGCCAGTAGGCAATGTCTAGCATCAATGTCAGGCAGAGGCTGGGGTTCCTGGTTTTAAATAGCCAAAACCTCCTTGTGAGATTTCCAAATGGAGAGGGGGACCTTGATGACAGGAAACCACCGTTAGGATCAATGGACAAAGATTGCTCCAAGAGATTACTTTTAAGCTTGTGGAAACTCTGGAGCAGGACTTCTGGTGTCTTTGTTTCTATCTTGGCTCACACAGATATATGAGGAACATATGTCAGGGCCAGTGTTAGGCCCAGGGCACCTTTGAAATATTGCCATCCCTAGACAGTCCAGGAGACTGTTTACTTTGGGCCCTGTAAAGGACCTATCTCCTGTGCTATAATAAAGATAAACAGTTAACTTCATCACACCCTTTGCCCTTCACCCGTGGTCATTAACACACAGGGCCTGCTCAACCATGTTTGTAACAAGGACCAGTTCATATCCTCCTTCTGTATGCAAACCATTCTTCAAAGTGAAGGTCACCTGGGTACCACCTGCCACCCAGAGGCTAGACAACTGCCTACTAGGTTACAAACTGTCCCCACACCTTCTCAGTTTATCTGCTCCTTGGTCTCCCTAGGAACCTCTACGTGGACACCAGAATGCTGGTGCTGTCTTACGAAATATTAACCACATTTATGGGCCAAAATATCACAATTTCTAGACATGCTTCTTCATTTTTAAGATGGGAGATGCTTGCTGCTCCCTTCACTGAGACTTCAGATTGGGCATCACATATGGTATAACTGACTGCTCAGGATATGCCAGGCCTTTTGCTATGTAGTGTCTGTTAACCTCATGCGGTGCTCCCAGCCCTGTGAGGTACGCATTATGCTCTGCATTTTTTTTCAGATGAGAAAACAGGCTTGGAGGTTGGGTATCTTTCCCAAGGACACCTGGAGGAGAAGGTGTAGAGCTGGGACGCGTCTGGATCCCCCGACTATGGCCTGAGAGCGGGATGTGAGTGGCCTGGGCCCTCGCGAGACCCCGACCCCGCCCGCGGCAGGTGGCCGGGCACAGCCGAGAAGAAAGCCCTGCCAGCTCTCCCGGGTGCGGGGACGCGCGCTCCCACCTTCGCAAACGAGACTTCCGGGATCCCGGAGGGGGCGGAAGTCGAGGCTTCTCTCCCTTCCGGCTCGGCCATTGTTTTTGGTCTAACGGGCAGTAGAGTGTCCGGCTTCGGTGCCGAGTGCCACCGCGAGTGGGCCGAGACGCGGAGGGAGGCGCGGCCGGAGCTCGGGTCGCCGACGCTGGCCAGGACCGCGCTTCTTCCCGGCGGCAGGCGGCGCGGTCCCCGTGACTCTCAGAAGCCGCCCAATGTAGAGCCGCTTCTTTGTCCCATACCCCTGACCATTCGTGCGTGGCACGGAGCCGGGTATCTGCGGGTACAGCGATGAACAGGGCAGACGTGGCCAGGTGAGCGGCGCTGCTGAAGCCTGGTTTAACACGAAAGGTAGATCGCTGTTTTCCCAGCTCTTGCAGTAGGAAACTGTATGAACTGTCATATTTGGGTCAGACCCAGGCTCAGAATCGCAAACGTGGAGCGTGACTTGGAAATGCAAAAATCCAATTGAGATTTTAAAGTGCTGAGCATTCGGAACACTATGGGAAGCAGGAGAATGGCCTGAACTTTCTACATATATGGGATCTTAGAGCAGAGTTTACAGATTATTTTCAAGTCCTTCTTTGTCTTTTTAAAGAGATTGAGACACAGGGATCTGGGACTCTTGGTGAACTGGAAGCACAGCACAGATGCCCTAGTTACCAGTAAGGTGCTGATTTTAAAACGTTCAAAGTTTTCCTCCACTTCAGTGTCAGCTAAATGTATCATATTCATTCATTTCCCAATTATGTGTGCCATGTGCACACGTGTACAAAGATGACTGGAAGTCAGCTCTGCCCTTTGTATCCTCCCAGAAAGCAGGGGAGACAGTCGTGTAAACCACTAACGATTACAGTGTGAGATGTGCTCTACTAGAGGTTTGAATGGAAAAGGTAGTTTGGGATCACTGAGACAATAACCACCTCTCTAAGCCTAGCGTGATCAGGAAGGCTTTCTAGGGGAGGTGCACTGAGTAAAAAAAGGTCTAGTATTTTCTGATTCCATTTGGTTCCTTTCCTTTGGTGGCCATGCAGCAGTTTGGAGGGTGAGAGTGGTGAGTTGTGCATAAACCAGTTAAAGGGTTATAGTGAGAGGTACACAAAGGGAAGCTACCAGCACTCTTCCTGATGGGGCAATCAGGAAAACCAAGAAAAAATTGCCTTTGTTCATGGTCTTGACAGACAAGTTTGTCAAAAGTTGAAGAAGAAAAATTCAAAGAAAGAGTATGTGTGGCTTCTAAGTGTGTCTCTAGAGCTTTAGCTCCAAACTTTCTTTATTTTGCATTTCTATCAGTAGAAGAGGTTTGATCACTTACTCCCTACATTGGTTTATTTGTAATTTAAACATGAATACTACTATACAAATTGTAATGCACATTATAAAACATACATTAAATAGGAGTTAAATAACTTAGTATTTTCTCTTGCACCCTTTGGGATAGCCTGCATTTCCCACATTGGAGACCATTGCTGTCTTTCTAGCATGGGTACTTGGGGTGAGTGGTAGAGGGTGTGACTGGTTGTGAAGGGGGTAAGGCCAGGTTGTGAAGGGCTGTGAATGCAAGGCATAGACATTTAGATTTTATCCTGTAGGTAATGGGAGCCACTGAAACTTTAAGAAGGGCATCATTTGGAGAGTTGCTTAGCAAGAATGCCTGGTTGTGTTCTTTTTTCCTGGAGCTTTGTTTTTTAACTCAGTGGAGGATTGTCATCAGCCTGGGGCTGAATACTTCAAGAACTCTGATTTCACTCTTGTTTCTGTAGGCAACACTACCATCACCCCTTTCTCCAACCCTGAAAAACAGTTCCTGAGACCTGAACTATAGACCATCATTTTAATCGGACCAACTGCAGCTGTAACAAGCTTCTCTTTGGGGTCACAATGACCACTGCAGGCAGGGGAAATTTAGGCCTCATCCCCAGGAGCACTGCTTTCCAGAAGCAAGAGGGGCGCCTGACTGTGAAGCAGGAGCCAGCGAACCAGACCTGGGGGCAGGGCAGCAGTCTCCAGAAGAACTATCCTCCTGTCTGCGAAATCTTCCGGCTACACTTCAGGCAATTATGTTACCACGAGATGTCTGGGCCGCAGGAAGCTTTGAGCCGGCTTCGGGAGCTCTGCCGCTGGTGGCTCATGCCAGAGGTGCACACCAAGGAGCAGATCCTGGAGCTGCTGGTGCTTGAGCAGTTCCTGAGCATCCTCCCTGGGGAGCTCCGGACCTGGGTGCAGCTGCATCACCCTGAGAGTGGTGAGGAGGCTGTGGCTGTGGTGGAGGATTTCCAGAGACACCTCAGTGGACCAGAGGAGGTGAGCAGTTGAGTCTAGAATGGCGGCCTGATGCTTCTCTAATGCTTGGGTTAGCCTAGGAATAGGCATTCTCCACTTCCCAGGCCCTAGGCCGGTTTGCCTTTAGGGTTCCTGAACTTGTCCTGTGGATAGAGGGAAAATAGTTTTGTGCTCCAAGCCATAAACACAAGTGCACATCCCAGCTAAGCTCTGTGATTCACCTTGTGAAATACTGTGTTCTGAGCCTAGCTTCATCCTGGAGATTCGCATGGTACTCCTGGCAGGCGGGGGATCTGCATGCTGGTTAGAATAGGGCGATCAGGGGAAGGCAGGCCTTTGGGTATGCTGATAATACGAGCCTTCATTTGAGACATTCTCTTTGCTCACTTCCTTGGACTTCTGAGAGTCAATTTTCTCTTTTCCTGCCTCTTTGATTCCTTGAAAGGTGACATTTTTGGGCCTTGTAATTATTTGTTCCTTTTGCTAGCTCTCCAAACCTAACTGGGATCTTTTTGCATCTTTAATTCTAATTTAAGTTTTCCCTATTTCCTGGAGTTCTTGCAAATGTAATACCAAGGTAATTTAAACTAGAGGGATAGTTGGGAAGAGTGAGCAGTAAGACACATTGGAAAATCTGGTTTCTAGGACCATAGAGCCAACTAGCTCTGTGCCCATGTGTTTCAGTCAGGGTTCAGCCAGAGAGGTAGAATCAGTAGGAGAGAGGGGTGTGTGTGTGTGTGTGTGTGGGCACGCGCACACATGCATGTGCATGTGTAAAGAGATTTATTGGTGGCTGGGCATGGTAGCTCACGCCTGTAATCCCAGCACTTTGGGAGGCCGAAGGGGGTGGATCACTTGAGGTCAGGAGTTTGAGACCAGCCTGGCCAACATGGCAAAGCCCCATTGCTACTAAAAATACAAAAATTTGCTAGGTAGGGTGGCATATACCTGTAATCTCAGCTACTGGGGAGGCTGAGGCAAAAGAATCACTTGAACCCAGGAGGCAGAGGTTGCAGTAAGCCAAGATCACGCCACTGCACTCCAGCCTGGGTGACAGAGCGAGACTTCATCTCAAAAAAAAAAAAAAAGAAAAGAAAAGAAAGAGAAATTTATTGCTAGTAAGTGGCTTACGTAATTGTGAGGCTGGCTAGGCAAGTCTGAAACCCATAGGCAGGCCATCGACAAGGGCAGCCCAAAACAGTGGCACAAGCTGAAGCTGCAGTGCACAGGTGGAATTTCTTCTTTCTTCTTTGTCCTTTCTTCTTTTTCCTCCTCCTCCTCCTTTTATTCTCTTTCTTCTTCTTTCTTCCTCGTCTGCTTTCTCCTTTCTTCTTCATCTTTTTTTTTTTTTTTTTTTTTTTTGGGTCTTGCTCTGTTGCCTAGGCCAGAATGCAGTGGCATGAACATGGCTCACTGCAAGCTCAGCCTCCTGGCTCAAGTGATCCTCCCACCTTAGCCTCCTGAGTAGCTGGTACCACAGTCATGTGCCACCACACCAGGCTAATTTTTTTATTGTAGACATGTGGTCTTGTTATGTTGCCCAGGCTTGTTCTTGAATTCCTGGCTTCAGATGATATTCTTGCCTTGGCCTCCCAAAGCACTGCGATTACAGGCATGAGCTACCACGCCTGGCCTGGAATTTCTTCTTCATGGAACTTTTAGCTTTGCTTTTAAGGGCTTACAACTGATTGAATCAGGCTCATGCATTCATCCGTTATCTAGTATAATCTCCCTTACTTAAACTTATTATGTACTTTAATCACATTTTAAAAATAGTTTACAGCAACACCTGGATTGATGTTTGATTAGTACCAAGTTGACACATCAAAAGATCATCACACCATGGATAAGTTAGTTCTTCCTAATGAGTTTCAAATTGTTCCCCTATAATAGAAGCAGGGTGAACTAGAGGTCCCCTCTACCCCTTTGTACTTTATCAGGGGAAAACAGTATAGAGAATTCCCCAAGTACCCAATATATCATTTTATTCAATGCTTTTTTTCCTAGAGAGTCTCACCCTATCGCCCAGACTAGAGTGTGGTGGCACAATCTTGGTTCACTGCAACCTCTGCCTCCTGGGCTCAAGTGATCCTCCCACCTCAGCTTCCCTAGTAGCTGGGACCATAGGTGTGAGCCACCACACCTGGCTAATTTTTGTGTTTTTAGTAGAGACGGGGTTTCACCATGTTGTCCAGGGTGGTCTTGAACTCCTGAGCTCAAGAAAGCCACCTGCCTCATCCTCCCAAAGTGCTGGAATTACAGGTGTGAGCCATCACACTCAGCCTATTCAATGCTTTTTAAAAAATGATTACATATCACTAGGGAATCAGTTCTAGTTGATCAGGATCCTGGGGCTAGACATTTTTCCAGGATTATTAGCAGTACACATTTGTCATTATCAACCATCATTTTCTTTGTGTAAACAAGTAAGCACATATGAGTAAATCAACCATCACAAGGGTCTAGAGAGCAGCTGGGCCAGCCATGGCAATGACAGGTGGCTGAAGACATATTTAGAGAACCATTTAGTGAGGGTGGCAGAAGGAAAATGTCCCTATTTCCTGCTTGGTTTTGCTTAAGAAGTTAATGCTTCCTCCATTAAAACTTTTAGTGCTTTATCCAGCTAGCCTCAGAAAAGGGTGACTGTTGAGTCACAACCCAAGAAAATGACTAACAGTTGACAGGTGAGGCAGCTGAATGCTCATGGCTCCAGCTTGGGTGTAGGGTCTTTGGAGTCCATTTCTTAATCTCCCACCACTGTCAGTGTTATGTTTTCTGACACGAAGACATAAGGGCAGGACTATCTTTCATCAGCAGGCGTTCAGAAAATGTTTACAGAATGGCTAAATGAATAAACAAGCTTTTCCATGGAAGTTTGCCAAGAGGAGATTAAGGAGGGTCCAGGTAAATTGGAGTCATTTTGCTTATCAGGAGCAAGCCACTTTATTGCTGCAGAAGGAGCATGTACATGTGTGCACATTGTGGCTGGGAAAGGTTTGTAGAGTGATCCCTGCTGGGCTGCAGAGTCATGCAACTTGCAGAATTCTTTTGTTTCCTGTATCTTTTTTTTTTTTTTTTTTTTTTTTTTGAGACAAAGTCTCACTCTGTTGCCCAGGCTGGAGTGCAGTGACACAATCTCAGCTCACTGCAAGCTCCGCCTCCTGGGTTCATGCCATTCTCCTGCCTCAGCCTCCTGAGTAGCTGGGACTACAGGCGCCTGCCACCACGCCCAGCTAATTTTTTGTATTTTTAGTAGAGACAGGGTTTCACCATGTTAGCCAGAATGGTTTCGATCTCCTGACCTCACGATCCTCCCGCCTCGTTCTCCCAAAGTGTTGGGATTACAGGCATGAGCCACCACGCCTGGCCTGTTTTCTGTATCTTTTTCCATCTCCTGCCAGGGTTACAAAACAGGCAGTGCAGTAATCATTATCTCCATTTGACAAGTGAAGTGAGCACATGTAGTAAGCATTCCCTTGCCCGAAAGATTTAGCTGAGGTGTGGTTGTTTCTGATTACCATCAAGTGTGAGGACCAGGATTTTCCATCTCCCTAGTTTCTAAGCCAACAGCTTTTCTCTAGGGTCTTGCTGTGGAATGCCATATTAGAATGAGGTTTTCATGTCTTCAAGGAAGGGAAACCTGTGATTCTGTATTAGTCTGTTTTCACACTGCTATAAAGAACTACCTGAGTAATTAAAAAGAAAAGAGGTTTAATTGGCCCACAGTTTCACAGGCTTAACAGGAAGCATGACTGGGAGGTCTCAGGAAATCTACAATCATGGCAGAAGGCAAAGAGGAAGCAAGGACCTTCTTCACATTGTGGCAGAAGAGAATGCAGGGGGAAGTGGCACATACTTTTAAATGATCAGATCTCATGAGAACCCACAAGAACACCAAGGGGAAATCCACCCCATGATCCAGTCATCTCCCACCAGGCCACTCCTCCAATTCGTTGTGAGATTTGAGTGGGAACACAAATCTAAACCACTATTATTCTGCCCCGGCCCCTCCCAAATCTCATGTTCTTTTCACATTGCAAAATACAATTATCCCTTCTCAACAGTCCCCCAGACTTAACTCATTTCAGCATTAACTCAAAAGTTCACAGTCCAAAGTCTCATCTGAGACAAGGTAAGTCCCTTCCACCTATGAGCCTGTAAAATCAAAAACTAGTTAGTTACTTCCAAGATACAATGGGGATATAGGCATTGGGTAAATGCTCCCATTCCAAATGGGAGAAATTGGCCAAAACAAAGGGGTTACATGTCCCATGCAAGTCCAAAACCAAGCAGGGCAGTCATTAAGTCATAAAGCTCCAAAATAATCTCCTTTGACTCCATGTCTCACATCCAGGGCATGCTGATGCAAGAGATCAGTTCCCAAGGCCTTGGGCATCCTGGCCCCTGTGGCTCTGCAGGGTATAGCCCCCATGGCTGCAGTCACCAACTGATATTGAGTGCCTGCGCCTTTTCCAGGCACATGGTGCAAGCTGTTTGTGGATTTACCATTCTGGGGTCTGGAGGATGGTGGCCCTCTTCTCACAGCTCCACTAGGGAATGCCTCAGCGAGACTGTGTGGGGGCTCCAACCTTGCATTTCCCCTTCACACTGCCTTAGTAGAGGTTTTTCCATGAGTTTTGCCCCTGCAGCAGACTTCTGCCTGGACATCCAGGTGTTTCCATATCTCCTCTGAAATCTAGGAGGAGATTCCCAAACCTCAACTCTTGCCTTCTGCACACCTGCAGGCCCAACAACATGTGAAAGCTGCCAGCTTGGGGCTTGCACCCTCTGAAGCCACAGCCTGAGCTATACCTTGGCCTCTTTTAGCCACAGCTGGAGCTGGAGTGGCTGGGACACAGGGGACCATGTCCTGAGGCTGCACAGAGCAGCTAGGCCCTGGGCCTGGCCCATGAAACCATTGTTTTCTCCTAGGCCTCCAGGCCTGTGATGAGAGGGGGCTGCTGTGAATGTCTCTAAAATGCCCTGGAGACGTTTTCCCCATTGTGTTGGCCATTAAAATTTGGCTCCTCTTTACTTATTCAAATTTCTGCAGCAGGCTTGAATTTCTCCCCAGAAAACGGGTTTTTCTTTTCTACCACATGGCCAGGCTACAAATTTTCCAAATTTTTATGCTCTGCTTCCTTTTTAAATATAAGTTCCAGTTTCAGATCTCTTTGTTCACAAATATGAGTGGACACTCTTAGAAACAGCCAGGTCACTTCTTGAATGCTTTGCTGCTTAGAAATTTCTTCTGCTAGAGGGCTAGGCGTGGTGGCTCATGCCTGTAATCCCAGCACTTTGGGAGGCTGAGGCAGGTGGATCACGAGGTCAGGAGATCCAGACCACGGTGAAACCCCATCTCTACTAAAAATACAAAAAATTAGCCAGGCATGGCGGTGGGTGCCTGTAGTCCCAGCTACTCGGGAGGCTGAGGCAGGAGAATGGCGTGAACCCGGGAGGCGGAGCTTGCAGTGAGCCAAGATCGCGCCACTGCACTCCAGCCTGGGCGACAGAGCGAGACTCCATCTCAAAAAACAAACAAACAAAAAAAAAAAGGAAATTTCTTCTACTAGATACCCTGAATCATTTCTCTCAAGTTCAAAGTTCCACAGATATCTAGAGCAGGGGCAAAATGCTGCTGGTCTCTTTGCTAAAGCATAGCAAGAATGACCTTTGCTCCAGTTCCCAATATGTTTTTCATCTCCATCTGAGACCACCTCAGCCTGGATTTAATTATCCATATCACTATCAGCATTTTAGTCAAAACCATTCAACAAGTGTCTAGGAAGTTCCAAACTTTCCCACATCTTCCTGTCTTCTTTTCAGCCCTCCAAACTGTTTCAGCCTCTGCCTGTTACCCAGTTCCAAAGTTGCTTCCACATTTTCAGGTATCTTTATAGCAGTGCCCCACTTTCCTGGTACCAATTTTCTATGTTAGTCCTTTTTCACACTGCTGTAAAGAACTACCTGAGATTAGGTAATTTATGAAGAAAAGAGGTTCAGTCGACTCACAGTTCTGCAGGCTTAACAGAAAGCATGAGTGGGAGGCCTCAGGAAACTTAAAATCATAGTGGAAGTTGAAGAGGAAGCAAGGATCCTCTTCACATTGTGGCAGGAAAGAGAGAGCACACAGAGGAAAGTGCCACACACTTTTAAACAATCAGATTTCATGAGAACTCACTATTACAAGAACAGCAAGGGGGAAATCGTCCCCCCCTACCCCCACCCCCATGATCCAGTCACCTCCCACCGGGCCCCTCCTCCAATTCAACATGAGATTTGGGTGGGGACAGAAATCCAAACCATATCAAAGTCCTAGATAATGAACAGGAACTTTACCAGGATTAAATTATTAGTGGATTACAAAGTTGAATTATCACAGTGCAGTAAGTTCTATCTTCTGCCAATACCCGGAGCTCCTGTATTGAAGAGCTGTGACTTCCATTTTAGAGAGTCTTTCAGTTTCAAAGAACCTTTCAGTAGGAGAGCTTGGGAACTACAGAATCCAGGGAGCCTGCTGGTCCTACCACTACACTGGTGAGATATATATTAAAGGAGAGAGTCCCTTAACATCTCAGCAGATGCAGCCTAATAGGGTGAATCCTGTGTGGTTTATTGAAGGAGAAGTTATTTTTACCTCATGCTGTGCTATGTACATACCAGAGCAAGTGAACTTTAAAATGTGCCTTATTTAGATAATATTTTAGGTTTTCTGCCCTACCTGCTGGTAAAAGGAGCAACCATGAGATTGTGAGGAGCTGGTTTGATGACAATAAGCAAGGGTTAGAAATAAAATGTCTATGTTCTGAGGTATTCTCAAGATCTCTACAGGTTAGTGTGTCTGATCTTATTTGGCTTTTAAAATATAAATTATTGGGGAGAAGTAGTACATATTGAAAACTGAGTTTGCAGATAACCTTAAAGTCTTTTAGCAAAATATCAACAGGAAGTCAGTCAGCAGATATTAATTGAACACCATTGTAGGGCTATATGTTGTTTTGGAGCTAGTGATCAAGACAAAAGTTCTTACCCTCAAAAAACTCACACTCTGTTGGGGAAACATAGACAATAAAGACGTAAGTAAGATTACTTAAAGATTAATACCTGCAATCTAGAAATTATAATTGGTTAATTGAGTCTGACTATCCCTGCTTTGTCATTGTGCTCAGAGAAAGCTTCTCTGAAGAGGAGATACTTTTGCTCAGAGAAATTGGAAAAGCTCTCCTGGTGTGCCAGCCACTGTTCTGGGTATTGCTTCAGCTGTTAGTGTCAGTAGCATTATTTGTGCACATCCACAAATCTTATCTTTTTTTACACTTATCTTTTTTTACCTCCTTTGTACTTCTTTTTTTGTTTGTTTGGTTTTTGTTTTTGTTTTTTTTGAGACGGAGTCTCGCTCTGTCACCCAGGCTAGAGTGCAGAGGCGTGATCTCGGCTCCCTGCAAACTCCACCTCCCAGGATCAAGTGATTCTCCTGCCTCAGCCTCCCAAGTAGCTGGGACTACAGCTGCGTGCCACCATGCCTGGCTAATTTTTTTGTACTTTTAGTAGAGACAGGATTTTGCCATGTTGGCTAGGCTGGTCTCGAACTCCTGACCTCAGGTGATCCACCCACCTCGGCCTCCAAAAGTGCTGGGATTACAGATGTGAGCCACTGCGCCTGGCCTATCCTTTGTACTTCTGATTGTTCCTTTCTGTCAGCTAAGGCCCTAGAGAATGTACTGAATTGCTCTCCTGGCTCCCTTTTTAAATGGTTCTTCATAAGAAAATATGTGTCTGAAGACCTGACACAGAGTGGAAATGGTTATAGAATCTGGTCCTCAAGCCCCTACCAAAAGGGTCAACAGAGGGATGGCAAGTAGAATTGCAAGCTTTAGATTCTGCTTTCACAGTTTTTTTCCCCCCAGTAGACTGTAGTGGTGGGGCTGGAAGGACACCCTGGCTCTTCTTTTCCCTGGCTTTCTTTCTGGAAGGGGCTGCTTAGAGGTTTTGGGTTCAGTACCTTCAAGGATGCTCTTTTGAACCCAATTGTATTTCCCTCTCTCTAGGTTTCAGCCCCAGCACAGAAACAGGAAATGCATTTTGAGGAGACAACAGCTCTGGGTACAACAAAGGAATCTCCTACATCACCCCTCAGTGGGGGCTCAGCCCCTGGAGCCCACCTGGAGCCTCCTTATGACCCAGGGACACACCACCTCCCCAATGGGGACTTCGGTACTTATCTCCCCAGCTTTGGCCTTAAGTCATGCCTCCCTTCTCTCCTCTGGAGTCTCCTTTCCTTTATCTGCCCATCTCCTACTCCATGGAATCCCTCATTGCTCTGCTGTCTGTCCTCCTTCCCTAGTGACCCTGTTTGTTCCTTTTGCTTATTCTCTAATCATTCGTGTAGTTAGTAAGTTTTCATCAAGGGCATGTCGTAGGAAAGGCACTGCCAGAGACCAGAGAGATGTAGTACATCTATTGTCACTGATTTCAAAGAGCTTGTTATCTAGGTGGTAGGATGAGTTAGTCATGTGTAAGAAGAGGCAACCTCATAAGATGCACATGAATGATATCTGTCGTCAAGCATTTGATCCTGTCACAAATGAGCAATGTGGGCATTGGAAAAAGTGATCACTGGGTAAAAAGCAAGATCATTATGGGCTGGAACTGGTAAGGGATGCTTCATGAAGGAGGTAGCAGAGTATTGGGCAGTAAAAATGGGGAAGAATTTTGAAGGGAAGAAAAAAGTAGCAGGCATGCCATTAGAAGACACAACAAAGACCCTAAGCTGGAGATTCCTTGAGCCCTGATTGAGGTGGAGTCAGGAAAGACTGTATTTGGGAACCTGGGCCTTGTTTGTACAGGACCTTGAGATTGAGGCAGGAAGATTTTGGGAGTCAGAGGATAATGTGTTAGAAATAGTATTTCAGGAGGATTACTCGGGCACAGGTGAGCATTATGGATTGAAGGGGAAGGAGCCTTAGTTAAAGGCTGGTGCGGTAGAATAGATGTGATTAATGCCTGAAGTGCAAAGAGGAACGGGCAAGGATAAAATTGAAAAATATTATCATGGAAACATCCGTGGGACTTGAGTTTGAAAGGAGAGGCAGGGGAATTAGAATGTTTTGGCCAATGATGGAATCATTGAGGGAAATTGAGAAATCTGAAAGAAAGGTGATAAGAACATTTTATTTATTTATTTAATGTTATTTATTTATTTTTTTTAAAGAGAGATAGGGTCTCACTCTGTCACCCAGGCTGGAGTGTAATGGCACGATCATAATAGCTCACTGTAGCCTTGAACTCCTGGGCTCAAGAAATCCTCCCACCATGGCCTCTTAGAACTACAAGCATGCCACCATGACCAGCTCTTTTTTTTTTTTTTTTAACTTTTTATAGAAATGGGGTCTCCTACTGGGAGCAGTGGCACACACACCTGTAATCCCAGCACTTTGGGAGGCTAAGGCAGGTGGATCACTTGAGGTCAGGAGTTTGAGACCAGCCTGGCCAACATGATGAATCCCTTCCTACTAAAATACAAAAATTAGCCAGGCGTAGTGGCAGGTACTTGTAATCCCAGCTACTCCAGAGGCTGAGGCATGAGAATTGCTTGAGCCTGGGAGGCAGAGGTTTCAGTGAGCCATGATCATGCCACTGCACTGCAGCAGAGTGAGACTCTGTCTCAAAACAAAAAGAGAGAGAGAGAGAAAGAGAAAAGAAAGAAAGAAAGGAAAGAAAGAAAGAAAAAGAGAAGAGAAGAGAAAAGAAAAGAAAGAGAGGGAGGGAGGGAGCAAAAGAAAAGAAAGGAAAGGAAAGGAAAAGAGGAGGGGAAGGGAAGGGAAGGGAAGAGTGAAGGAAGGGAAGGAAGGAAAGGGAGAAAAAGACAACCTTATGTTGTCCATGCTGGTCTTGAACTCCTAGCCTCAAGCCAGCCTCCCACCTTAGCCTAGAACATCCATCCATTCTAGACACTGAACTTAAAGTGTTGCAGGACACCCAAGTGAAATGTCCCATAGGCAACAGGAGGCATGTGGTAGGGGTCTAGGAGAGAAGTAAGAACTGTGAGAGCAGTATTAAAGCAATGAGAGTTGGTCAGATTGCTGACGGAAAGAACAAGGAAGCACTGGGGCCTGAGTTGCAAGGAGTGTCCATAATGAGAGGGCAGGAGCAGGCATGAGGAACCACAACTGTGAGGGGAAAATCAGGGCTGGCTGGTGCTAGGGAAGCCATGGGAGAGAGAGTGGCCAGAATAGCTTCCTTGAAAAAGGTTGAAGAGAGTGAGGGCTTGGAGGAACACCCAGTTCTCAGCTTGATCCGGGACCTTGTACTGTACCCTCCAGGGAAAATTCACACCACTCTTGGGATAATGCCTTATGGAAGAGGTTAAGAGTCAGTGTGTGTGGAGGTGCCTGGGTTCTCTTGAATCCACTTATTGGGAATATAGATCTTATGGGAGCCGGAAGCAGGGCTTGTCCCACTCATAGCTTTCTTTCCTCCCTCAGCTCAATGTACTTCTCCAGTTCCTACCCTTCCTCAAGTGGGGAACTCAGGAGACCAAGCAGGGGCAACTGTACTTCGGATGGTCAGGCCCCAGGTGAGCTTGGTTCTTGGTGTTTTTACCACGTCCCCATGAGTCTGGTCCAGGAATGGCTAGAGGTCTCACCCCCAGAACTCTGCCCCATCTAAGACTATTCCTGTGGCTCTCCTGCCTCATTGCTTCCCCTGGAGGTAATGGACTCTATCTTGCCCTGGACTTGTCCTTTTCGAGGTGTCATCTCAGCTCCTCTCTCCCATACTTTTGCCCACGAAGAGCCCACACCCTGTGCCCTTCGTACCCCTGATGACTCTGCCCTTCAGGCTGTGAATGTTCCTGAGCGATCGGAGCTTGTCATTCCAGGATACTGTGGCATATGAGGACCTATCTGTAGACTACACTCAGAAGAAATGGAAAGGTCTCACACTCAGTCAGAGAGCCCTGCAGTGGAACATGATGCCAGAAAATCACCATAGCATGGCCTCCTTGGGTAATGATTCTGTTTCCTAGTCACTTAAAGTCTGCATGCTGCACATTCTCTTTTCTATATTCCTTGTCTCTTTAAACTTTTTACCATGAAAATTTCCAAACATAGTTAAACTAGAGTGAATAATATAGGGACCCTTTCTGCATTCATCACTGAGATTCAACAGTGATCAGCATACTCTTCACCTCATTATGAATTGATATAGTGTGGTTTAGGTAGGGCTTCTTAGTTGTAAGGAACAGAGAGCCACTCAAGTTATTTTAAGTAAGGAGCTCTGAGTCATAGGCTTAAAGGAATGAGAACCTGGAAGAAACTGATGAGCTAGACCAGACTGTGGGAAGCAGGGCCTTGACCCTGGGAGCCTGAGCAGCAAAAGCAAATGCATGTTGATGCCTGTGTTCCAGTGTGAATGTAATGCAGCTGCTCGCAGTGTATCTGTTTTCTCTCTGCTTGTACTCCTCCTGCTGCCCATTTTCTTCACTGTGAATCTTTTGTCCTTTTCATAGCTCTTTTAATTGTACTTTCTGTTCTTTTATACTTGTTGCTTGCTGTGTTTCCTAATGGCTTGGCTTCTCTCCATGTGCCACTTCAGCTTCCATTGCTACTCATAAGTGCCTTAATTTTGCCCTACCTCCAGTTCCAAATTTCCTCAGAGATGGACTTCCATTGCTATAGCCATTACCCATCATCTCATTTGGGCACAGGGGTTTGGCCCAGGCCTCAGCAGAGGCTGAAGCCTAACCTACAGATAGACCCTTCAGTCTAGTACCTGGTGCCAGTCCAATCACCTGTGGCCCATCGTGGGATGCTCAGGGTCACTTGGCACCAAGCATGTTTGCCTAAGCATCCCTCTCTGCAAACACTGGGGCAGAACAGTTTCCTGAAAGGGCTTCTTGGAAGGGCAGATCCTGTGGTTGATGAGTTTAGGGCAGTCTTTTTACTGTCCTATCATGTAAGATCTGTTCTTTTTGTACACTTTCCTTATCATACCTCCATAATATAAATTTCCAGTCAATTCACTCTCATTTTTTTCCCTGTCTCTTTCTTATGTTTGGCTTGAGGTATTTGCCAGCCTCCTCTCTCCCAACATGTTTTCTGAGAACAATGGAACCATGCAATGTTATGGTTGGAAGGGATCTTAGAGTTCATCACTTTACTAAGGAGACATAGCACGAGAGTAACTTCTGTAAGATCACAGCACGCTTTGCAATCCAATTTTTTGCTTTCCAATGGCCCTTCTGACTTGGTTGTGCTGGCTTAGTATCTTTTTTCCACCTGTCTTCACAGACCACCTTCCCCTTCCTTGTTTTCCTGTCCCTAGGGAAAAAAATTGAGCTATTAATATTTCCCATTTTGCTCTTGTTCTCAATGTGTCATCTCATTTCTTAATCATAATGTGACTTTTTTTCAGGTATGTTAGCTCTTAATGATTCTCTTTCTTAAACAGGATAAGAAATGGGTAAAAGTTGTTGTCTTCTTTCTTTGGGCAGCAGGTGAGAACATGATGAAGGGTTCAGAGTTAACTCCAAAGCAGGAAATTTTTAAAGGATCAGAGTCATCTAACAGGACATCAGGGGGACTCTTTGGGGTGGTTCCTGGGGCAGCAGAGACTGGAGATGTTTGTGAAGATACTTTGAAGGAGTTAGAAGGACAAACCTCAGATGAAGAAGGGAGCAGACTAGAAAATGATTTCTTGGAAATAACAGATGAAGATAAGAAAAAATCCACAAAAGACAGATATGACAAATATAAGGAAGTTGGGGAACATCCACCTCTGTCTTCCAGTCCTGTTGAACATGAAGGAGTTTTAAAGGGACAGAAATCCTATCGATGTGATGAATGTGGCAAAGCTTTCAATCGGAGTTCTCACCTTATTGGCCATCAGAGAATCCACACTGGAGAGAAACCCTATGAGTGTAATGAGTGT
Organism: Pan troglodytes; assembly: GCF_028858775.2. Taxonomy (NCBI): domain Eukaryota; kingdom Metazoa; phylum Chordata; class Mammalia; order Primates; family Hominidae; genus Pan; species Pan troglodytes. The sequence goes on from NC_086015.1 coordinate 48,568,514, forward strand.
GGGAAGACCTTCAGGCAAACCTCCCAGCTCATTGTTCATCTCAGAACCCACACAGGGGAAAAACCCTATGAATGCAGTGAGTGTGGAAAGGCCTATAGGCACAGCTCCCATCTCATTCAACACCAGAGACTCCATAATGGGGAGAAACCCTATAAATGTAATGAATGTGCAAAAGCCTTTACTCAGAGTTCCCGACTCATTGACCACCAGAGAACCCATACTGGGGAGAAACCTTATGAATGCAATGAGTGTGGAGAGGCATTCATTCGAAGCAAAAGTCTTGCTCGACATCAGGTCCTGCACACTGGTAAGAAACCTTACAAATGCAATGAGTGTGGGAGAGCATTCTGTTCCAATAGAAATCTCATTGACCATCAGAGAATCCACACTGGGGAGAAGCCTTATGAGTGTAGTGAATGTGGCAAAGCCTTCAGTCGGAGTAAATGTCTTATTCGACATCAGAGCCTCCACACTGGGGAAAAGCCATACAAATGTAGTGAATGTGGGAAAGCCTTCAATCAGAACTCTCAACTCATTGAGCATGAGCGAATTCATACTGGAGAAAAACCTTTTGAATGTAGCGAGTGTGGTAAGGCATTTGGTCTGAGTAAATGTCTTATTCGGCACCAGAGACTTCACACAGGTGAAAAGCCCTATAAATGCAATGAGTGTGGAAAATCCTTCAATCAAAACTCACACCTTATTATACACCAGAGAATTCACACTGGTGAGAAACCCTATGAATGTAATGAGTGTGGGAAGGTATTCAGTTATAGCTCCAGCCTTATGGTACATCAGAGAACCCATACTGGGGAAAAACCCTATAAATGCAATGATTGTGGGAAAGCTTTTAGTGACAGCTCACAGCTTATTGTACACCAGAGAGTCCACACCGGAGAGAAACCTTATGAATGTAGTGAATGTGGGAAAGCCTTTAGTCAGCGTTCCACTTTTAATCACCACCAGCGAACTCACACTGGAGAGAAGTCCTCAGGTCTGGCTTGGTCAGTTTCTTAAGGTATGGTTCTCTGAGACAGAGAGCAAGGACCTTTGAGTTAAGCTGTCTTTATAAGCAGGATACTCATAGTGGTTTCCCGGAGCCAGTAGTCACAGTGGACCATTCCCTACTTGCTTTTCCTTGGATCACTAAGGTGGGAGAGTAGGAGTAACTTATTCCAGTTCTTACCCATTATTAGGAAGGTAAGGACTATACATGTCATTGAATTGTAGGTTTCCTTTTTTTTTCTTTACTTTTAAATTTTAACTTTTAAAATCTATTTCATTTCTTAGTTATGCATCTCATAATCAGACTCCATGCTTTTTAAAGACAGAGATAATATCTTCTCTATTCTATTCTACTTCCTCCATTTCACCATTTATACAAAGTCATTCAAAAAGGCTGATTCATGCCTTCCTGCCTCTTGGCTATGGCCCTCCCCATCTACTCTTTAAACTTTAATCTATAGCCTTTCATCAGTTTTGTTCCCTATCTAGAAAACATTTTCTTCTGTTTCCTAATCTTTGTCCCTCACAATTTTTGAAATCCATCTCATCACTGAAATACTTTCTTCTTCAAGTACTTTTTAATTTTTCTTCAACTTCTCTTGATTTGACCTCAGTGCTTTGAATTCACTGGTGCTACAATATGTAACTGTTGTTAATTGCCTTGTAAATTTTGCGTGTCTGTATACTTTTATACCAACTTATTATAGGCTCTTTGAGGTCAGGTATGTATTTCTTTCCCATATAGATAGTATTTTGTACATACCAGTTGTTAAATAAATAATTTTTAAAATCTCAGCTCTCACATTGAATTATCCTTAAAGTATGCACGATCTTTCTCCCCTCCCCAGCTGGACCAGCTGCTTCTAAAGATGGAAGTCCATCTCATCATAGAATATCACATACAGAGGTCTTACTGATATCTTTTACATATACTCCTGGAAGTCTTACTACTGTTACTTCAGCCTCAAAATGCGAATGGATTTTGTGCGTGTGTGTGTGTGTATGCAAAAGAGAGAGTGTGTGTGTGTGTGTGTGAATGTGTGTGTATCTAGGTATGGGGTTGGGCAGTCATATCCCACTGATACGGACTTTCCCCTACATGCTGATTCTAGTTCTGAATTTGCTGACTGTACCCTGCTTCCTAAATCAACAGATTAAGAACTGTGTCAGCTGGGTGCAGTGGCTCACGCCTGTAATCCCAGCACTTTGGGAGGCTGAGACAGGTGGATCACGAGGTCAGGAGATCGAGACCATCCTGGCTAACACGGTGAAACTCCGTCTTTACTAAAAAATACAAAAAATTAGCCAGGCATGGTGGGGGGCGCCTGTACTCCCAGCTATTCGGGAGGCTGAGGCAGGAGAATGGCATGATCCTGGGAGGCAGAGCTTGCAGTGAGCCAAGATCGCGCCACTCCACTCCAGCCTGGGCAACAGAGCGAGACTCTTGTCTCAAAAAAAAAAAAAAAAAAAAAAAAAAAAGAACTGTGTCAAAATTTACTGCACCGAAGACTTGACTTTCATAGCAGTGGTACAGATTATTGAAAATCCAGCTAGTAGCATTCCCTGATGCTTGGAATTCACTATGACGAGGCTTGTGGCAAGATAATAGATTCACAGGAATCTGTTTTCCTTATCGACTAGTCCTATCTACCTACAACTGCCATCTTAATTTAAAGATGAGAGCTGTACCCTTAATTATCATAATTGTCTTCTTGACCATCTTTTCATTCCCCGAAGACATAAGAAAAGAAATCTCAGAAGATTTTCTCTCCTTCTGCCATCACATGTCAGTCCATGAGCTTGAACAACTTTTCCCTTCCACCCTTGCAATATGGCCCAGATCTGGGGGACGTTTGCCTCTGTTGTCCACCTCCTTCTCTTTCCATCCCCTAAACTTAATAGGTTTAGAGGATCCGCAGCGTGACAGAGTAGAGGAGGAGGCTAGAGGAGCCATGCGAGTTATATAATCTGGAGGGGAGATTTTTTTGAGGTGTGGTGTATGTTTTAACATAGAAGAAAGGGTGGAGTTGAGGCATAAGAAAATAAGATTAGATGTGATTCTAGGGACATATCTCAGGCAAGTTTAGAAAGAATAATAGGAATCCTGAAAACATTGAACCCAGGACAGAACTGAAAATTTGCCACTTATGAATATATATTTTAAATTTGTTTTCAACTTTATATTTAGTATGTGTTTCCATTTTCCTTTAGAAGATATGCAGATAGGACTTTTTCATTGTTTTAGTTTGGAAGCTCCCAGATCCCAGGGACAAGCCCAACCCTATATGAGCACATGGGTCCAGCCCTCTACCCTGAGCTGGACATTTCTGGTTAAGTCTTCAATAGAACGTTCCTGCTCATTGGATGTTGCAGTTTTACCTTCTGGTTCTTGTCTGCTCATCGCCTACCACACTAACCCTCTAGAGGTTGGGAACCTGCACTATTCATAACTAAGGTGGGAATAGTAGGGAAAAAAGAGTAGATGTAGGGAATTCTACACCAGTGTGTGCCTTGACATCCTTAAAAGCCTGAGGCTTTTGAATGGAGGAAAATTGGCTGCATTTGAAAGCCATACCTCAAATTCTATTGGTTACTGCTAGCATAAACTTAAAAAAAATTAAATCTGGATTGTTATGTTGCTGAATTATTTTTAGTTTTAATGGTTTTTTAGTTTCATTTTCTAGGTATATAATAAATTAATGGCTCCTTTAGCTTTAAATTTTCTTTTTTTTCTTGGAGACAGGGTCTCACTTTCTTACCCAGGCTGGAGTACAGTGATGTGATCATGGCTTACTGCAGCCTCAACTTTCCAGGCTCAGGTGATTCTCCCACTTCAGCCTCCCAAGTAGCTGGGACTACAGGTGCATGCCACCATGCCCAGCTAATTTTTTGGTATTTTTTGTAAAGATGGGTTTTCACCATGTTGCCCAGGCTGGTCTTGAACTCCTGGGCTCAAGCGGTCCGCCTGTCTTGGCCTACCAAAGTGCTGAGATTACAGGTGTGAGCTGGCCTTATTTTCAATCTTATGCCACTTATGTTGTGCATTAGCAAGAACTTCCAAAAATGTTGAGTAGTAGATAACAGGTCTTCTATGTCTTGTTCTAAAATCTCAGGAGGGATGTTTTTAGTATTTCACATTTTCATTTGCGTTCATTGTTGGATATTGATAAATATTCTGTTGCATTTAGGAAGTTTCCTTCTAATATTATTTCTAGAGGAAGCAGGGTAATATAGTGGTTAACAACACAGGTTTGGGGTGGGCACAGTGGCATGTGCCTGTAATCCCAGCACTTTGGGAGGCTGAGGCAGGTGGATCACTTGAGGTCAGGAGTTCAAGACCAGACTGGCCAACATGGCAAAACCCCATCTCTATTAAAAATATAAAAATTGGCCAGGTGTGGTGGCAGGCACCTGTAATCCCAGCTACTTGGAAGGCTGAGGCAGGAGAATTGCTTGAACCTGGGAGGTGGAGACTGCAGTGAGCCAAGATCTCACCATTATACTCCAGCCTGGGTGACAAGAGCAAGACTTCATCTCAAAAGAAAAACAAAACAAAACAAAACGATCAAACAAAAAACATGTCTGTGCCCAGCAACCTAGGTTCAAATTCTGGGTCCAGTCAGGTGTGGTGGCTCACACCTGTAATCCCAGCGTTTTGGGAGGTGAAGGCAGGAGGATCACTTGAGGTCAGGAGTTTGAGACCAGCCTGGGCAACACGTCAAGACCCTGTCCCTAAATAAATAAAAAAAATATTAGTTGGGTGTATTGGTGCATGCCTTTAGTCCTAGGTACTCAGGAGACTGAGGCAGGAGGATTGCCCGAGCCTGGGAGGTCGTGGCTCCAGTGAGCTATCATTGCACCACTGCAATCTAGCCTAGGCAATAGAGTGAGACCCTGTCTTAAAAAATAATCTGCATGTCCACCACTTTGTTAGGTGTGTAACTGTGGGAAAATCACCTAGCTTTCCTGTGTCTCAGCTCTTCCGTCTCTAAAGTGGAGCTACTTCATAGGGTTGCGAGAATTAAATTAGTCAGTATGTGTAAGGTACTTAAAACAGTGATTGACACATAGTATACACTATAATAAAAGTTTTATTAGGAATAGTTGCTAAGTTTTATCAAGTTATAAAAAATCTAAAAGTTCCCAAATAATTGAAATTTTCTTGTATTCCTGGGATAAATCTATTTTATTTATTTATTTAGAGACAGAGTTTCACTCTTGTTGCCCAGGCTGGAGTGCAATGGCACGATCTCGGCTCACTGCAACCTCCGCCTCCCAGGTTCAAGCAATTCTCTTGCCTCAGCCTCCTGAGTAGCTGGGATTACAGGCATGTGCCACCATGCCAGGCTAATTTTTGTATTTTTAGTAGAGACAGGGTTTCTCCATGCTGGTCAGGCTGGTCTCGAATTCCTGACCTCAGGTGATCCGCCAGCCTCCGCCTCCCAAAGTGCTGGGATTACAGGCATGAGCCACTGCGCCCAGCCTTATTATTATTATTATTTTTTAAAGTTCAGAAGTAGATTCAATTTGCCAATATTTTGCTGGCTGTGCAAAATGAATTTGGAAGTTTTTTTCTTTTATTACTCTGGAACAGTGTACGTAATATAGCAGTTATTCCTTAAAGGCTAGCTAGAAATGACGCATTCTGATATATATATAATTTTTTTTTCCCTGGTGTTTGGATGTGGCAGTAGCATCCTTGCAGTTTTTTTCAATGGTTTTGTTCTTCAGGTTTTCTATTTCTGTGTAAATTTTTCTAATATGTATCTGGAAATCATATTTACTATTCTGTCAAACATTGGCATAAAGTTACACCTAGTATTCTGTAAGATTCTTTTCCTCTGTTCTGTATATGTAATTGACCTCCTTTCCCATATATAGTCATATCCACAGGGAATTGGTTCCAGGATGCCCCTATCTCAGATATCAAAGCCCTCAGATGCTCCTTTACAGTCAGTCAGCCCTCCATATCCTCGGAATATGTGGATGCGGAACCCAAGAATACAGGGGGCCAACTGTATGATGTTTTACATTTTGGTTTCCCTTCAGTTTTTTTTTACTTTCAGGATTACCAAAGGCAGTGTATCTTGTTTCTCTTTTTGAATTTCATTTCTCTTGACTTTTTTTTTCATATGTTCTTTTACTGCCTTAAGTTGCCAAGGCTTTGCATTGCCTTCACATACATTTGCTTTTTCCTCATTAGTGAATGACAAGGGCTTTCCAGTCCTGATATTTGTCTGCAGATAGGGAAATGGATTTCCCTTTACATTCCAAGTAGGTGCTATTAAAACTGTCCCTGTAGATCTGAAGCTAAAAGGTTAGTTGTAAATTTATGTAACTATGCACTTCAGCAGTAGAGAATTTTACTTTACAAAATTAGCTTCAATTTTGCTAAGCTGGTTGAAAATTTTTCACTCAGGGCCAACTTTTATATCTAGCTTTCTTTTTGGCTCAGCCTCCAGGCTAGTTATCCAGTGGAGCCTCCTTCCAAGTTCTCTGCCTCATTGGAAATAGCTTGGTTGTGAAAGAACTGAATGTGGAAAACCCTTCAGTCACAAGTCATTACTCCACATTGGAAACAAAATCTTTTTTTTTTTTTTAAGTGACAGGGTCTTACTCTGTCACCCAGACTGGAGTGCAGTGGTATGCTCATGGCTTACTGCAACCTCAACTTCCTAGGTTCAAGGGATCTTTGCACCTCAGCCTCCTGAGAGTTAGGACTACAGGCGCATGTTACCATACCTGGCTAATTTTTAAAAAAATTTTTATAGAGACAGGAGTCTTACTATGTTGCCTAGAGTAGACTTGAACCCTTGGCCTCAAGCAACCCTCCTGCTTTGGCCTCCCAAAGTGCTGGGATTACAGGTGTGAGCCACCATGCCCAGCCCAAATAACCAATTCTTTTTGTTTGTTTGTTTGTTTTTAGGAATGGTTGCTTTCAACATTTTCCAGGTTGTGAAAGGTTTGCCACGATTCTCAGGGGTGTGGTTCTAAGCTGCATCAGTGGAACAAATACAAAATGCTGTCCTCCTCCCAGGCTGGAAGGCAGTGCACTTTCTCCTCTTAACAGCCAGACTAGCAGGTGAGGAGTCAGTGCTGTGACCCAGGCCAAGCTGGAGTGTCCGCATGGCTTTTTCTCTGACCAGTGGGGATTCCATCTACCTTGGGGCGTGCTGGCTGGGCCCCGTTTCCACACCAGCACATGGTGAGACAGGGTAGCTTATCAACAGGCTGCTGGGCCTTAATACTGACAGTGAGTGTGGCGGGTCACAGCCAGGAAGGGACTAACACAGATGCCCTCCCAGCCCCCACAGCTGGCCTAATTTTAGAATACCACGGAAAAAAGCTTTGATGAAGACAACAGGAAGTCAACACAGCAGAGAGTGGTGTGGACAACCCAGAAGCCAGCCTCACGCATTCCATGCCCACAGTTAACGATGACAACAACAGCAGTAAAACAAAGGTACAGGTGAAAAGCAGCGCTCGGGGTGTGCTGCTGCAAGCTGGGGAAGGCGCGTGCTCAACTTGGATGGGACACACCTAGTCTTTCTTCAAGTCCCTGGATTCAAAGAGCTTCAACCGTCCTTGCACCGTCAGGCCTTCCTTCAGACTCTTGGACCTGATGTTTCTGAGTTGCCGGGTGACACAGGATCTGTCTTTCTTCAAGAAGTCAGGGTTGCTTTTAGATTTCATTATATCATATCCGGACACCGTGGCACTGTCAGGGGACTTTTCCCCCAGTGCTCCGGTTGCAGCCTTGAGCTGCTCCTTCAACCTGCTGATGTCACAGTCAGCCTTAGCCTTCACGATGCTGAGCTCTGTGTAGATGTCTTTGTGGTGTCACTTGCGTACTTCTTGTCCCGCAGTGCCGTCTGCAGCTCATCTTTGAGGGAGCTAATCTCCTGTTTCAGGTACTGTATTTCCGATTCCTATATCCGCAATAAGACTTCTAGTTCATAGGCATCCTTGCCCTGTGCAAGGGGTGACCCAGTGGCCTCCCCACTGCCATCCCCAGTCAGCAGCGTCCGCAACCGTGTGATCTCTGCAGCCAGGCAGTTGTTCAGCTCCTGGTTGTGGGCATTGAGCTCCTGGTTCTCACGCTGGCACTGCCGCAGGGCCTGCCGCTCGGCCTCCAGCGCCTGGGCCAGATGGGCATTCTCCAGGCACTTCTGCGAGTACTGCTCCGAGAGGACCTCCAGTTCCCGCTGCACCGACTGCAGCTCCTCCAGGTACTGGCGCCGCAGGGCCTCAACATCCGAGTTGACGCTGCTGATCTGGGACCGCTGGCTCTTCTCCAGCTCCCGCTCCATCTCCTCCCGGTGGGCGTTCTTCATGGCTTCGATGGCTGAGATGGTGGCTGCTGTCTCCTCGGCTAGGAGGCGGTCTTTCTCTTCTCGAAGTTTCTCTAGCTCCCGCTGGTGCTGCCTCTGGAGATCTTCAATCTTCTTCTGGTGCGTTTCTTCCATTGCTGCAAACCCTCGCTTGCACGTGGCCTGCAGCACGTAGCCCTCACGGGTGCTCTGCTTCCAGCCCAGGGCCACCCTCAGCTGGTCCTGCAGGAGGTGGTTCTGCTCCAGAAGGTCTGAGGCCTCCTTCTGGCTCTGCTCCAGCTCCTTCTCGAGCAGAGAGGTTAGCTCGTGTGTGGAGAGCCGGTCACCCCCATCTTCAGAAGACAGGTGGATGGGGGCGATGGGCACCTGCTTCTCTTCCCGGAGAGGCGTGGTCTCCACCTGATGCCACCGCTGCTTGATCTCCACGTGGACGTTATGCGTCTTGAGGTCGCTCACAGGCAGCCCTGGGCTCCGGTCCACCTCCATGCGCAGGGCTGCATCCTCAGTGCCTGGCCCGTCTGTGGCGTCGAGCATCCCGAAGTGCTTGCGGTGCTCCTCCCGCCTCCGTACACGCTCCTGCTCCAGCTCCCCAGGCTCCGCCTCAGGGCGCAGGGGCTCGTGGGTGTCAGCAGGCCCCACGCCGCCCACCCGCTCCTGAGCCAGGGCCTGCTGGATGGGACGGAACTCAGCCCAGTCAAAGGTCTTGGAGCGGCCCTCTCGCCTCCGCTCCCGCGTGCGGCTCCTCTTCTGCTCAGGGTCCGGATCCCCCGGCTCTGCCTCTTGCTTCTCAGTAGGCCTTGGGCAGGTCTCAAAAGAGCAGCTGCTCTTGTTTTTTTCCTCTGGCAACGAGCTGGTCACATCCGGGGCAGTGGTCGGGTGCACGTGCTTCATGATGGTCTGGATCCAGTTCCGCCGAATCCCAGATGTCATGGCCGACAGGGTAAACTCGCCCTCCTTTGTATGTATCTGGAAGCCATAGTTTCTCTGAACTGGATACTCTGTGACATGGTAACATGCAGACAAGTCAATTTCTCCATCCAAGTCGGCTGCCTCCTCAGCCACTGAATCCCTGTAGTATCTCAGGCTTTGATCGGCGAGGACAAACCAGTGTTTCTTCCATTGGCCGTCCTCATACTGCTTAGTCAGCCAGCCTTTCTTGAAATTCAGCAGGTCGGGCGTCACGGAGGGCTCCGTGGACCTCCTGTCCAGTGACTTGGCTCTTCGGTGTGGAGACAGGGGGGAAGCCGAGGCGTCTGGGAGAGGAGCTGGGGGGGGGGGGGGGCTTCATTGGTGAAGTCCCGCTTCCTAGGGAACGCCCTTTTCTCGCTGCGGCCCTGGCGTGTGTCGCTGGATGGTGAGGGCCCCACTGCATTGGTCTCCATGTGCTCTGCCTTCTCAATGTCCAAGGCCTCAAACTTTTCAATCACCTGGGACCTCCTGTGGTTGGGGGTGCTGGGGCTGGGAGGGGAGAGCGGCTGGGGCAGCTGCTGTTCTTCGGCCTTTAAGTCCTGTTTGGTCTTCTCCAGAGAGAAGTAGCCACTCTCCACCCGGACTTTGCGGCCACAGTCCATGCGGTCGCTACTCATGGTGCTCTCCTCTTCTTTGCTCTCCAGCCCAGGTTCCCGCAGGGAGCTGGCAGCAGGAGGCTGGCTCTGGCTGGGACTCTGAGCTGGACTCAGGCTGCTGCCATCTGGCTGGTCCTTGGTCCTCATTTCTTCCTGCCACAGTGTGGACTTGGTGGTGGGGACTTTCTCAGCACTGGGGATGCTGCTGCTGCTGCTGCTGCTGCTGCTGCTGCTGCTGCTGCTGCTGCTGCTGCTGCTGCTGCTGCTGGTAACAGCCACCTTGGCAGGCCCAGGCTCCTGTGGTGTGGGGGACTCCACTTTCCATTTCTTCTTCTGATTCTGCTTGTTGGTCCGGGGATAGACCATGAGCATCTCCAGCCACCCACCGACGATCTCCTTGGTCTCCGCCGGGATGAAATGCTCCTTCTCAGGCGTCAGAATACACAGGGAGAACTTCTGGCCCGTGCGGCCCTCCCCATCCACCACATCTGTGCACTGGTTCATGTTGATGGTGCCCTGAGGAAGGGTCCTGGGCATCTCATCCAGGGCGTAGCGCAAGAGGCCATGCTCGTAAAGGATGAAGAATTGTCGCTGCCATTTCCGAGACCGGTGCACTGGGTTGTCAAAGTCGGTCCCATCTGGAGCCAGGAGCAGCCAACCGCCATAAATGGGTTTTGCCTGCGTCAGGTCCTCGTCGTTGAGCAGATGCGACTCGCGGGGCTTGAAGCAGTTCTGACACTTGTTCTTGTTGAAGATGTTGGCCTGGAATTTCCTGCACGGGTTCTCCTTGGCTGCCGACATGGTCGGCGCGGCGGCGGCGGCATTGGCGGCGCAGGCCCGGCCGGCCTGGCGCTCCCGGGGGGGCTAGGGGTTCAGCGCGGCCGCCGCCGCATCCCTCGCCGGCCCCGCCACAGGCCCTGCCCGGCCTCCTTCCCGGCGGGCGGCTCGCTGCACGCGCCGAGGCTCCTGAGCCGCCCAGCCCTCACAGCGCGCGCGACGCCCAGCTCCCGCCCGCACCGCCGCCGCCCGGCCGCCGTGGGCCCATGGACGCGGCCTCGGGCCCGCTGCTTCCCGCTGCGGCCCGCCTCTCAAGCTCCGGTCGCCGCCGTCCAGGCTCGTCCGCGCCGCCGCAGCTGCCCTCGGCGCCCCGCGGCCGCTGCAAATGACCAATTCTTAAGATATGTGAAAAACCATTCAGTTGTAGCAAACATCATACACCAGAGACTTTGTTTGACATCAGATAAATCACAAGGGTTAGAGAACTTTTTGGTTTTTAGAGGTCAAGGAATCATTCACCATGAGCTTCCATATTTTGCACGTATTTCTGAAAAATATTCCTGAAGTGGAAAAGTCTTGTTATACAACACATAGTTCCTGGTACGTGAGGGAACCCACGAAAAAAGGTATCAGTAAACAGTGTTACAGAACTTCCAATTTAATATATATATGTTTTAGTCAAACAGAATTCAAACCCAAGGACAGTTTAGGTGGTGGTCAGACCCAGTGAAGGTGCTGGGAGTGGTATACTTACTCACTTACCTCTTAAACATGCAATGAAAATATTCTACAGCCAAACTCTTATCATAAACTCCAGCCCTGGTCATTCAGCTTCTAAATGCAGTAGGAAATGTCAAGAGATGGTGGATGTTAACAAGTTATTGAGTACTGTCCCATGTTGGGAGACAGTTCTGTCAAGATGTTGACCTTTTTCTGGAGTACTACAGAGCGTGCATTCCTGAAAACCTCTAGGGGTTAGGGACAGGTTGTGAATTTGTCAATTGTGAATACGCACATGGTGGCACTATAAAAAGAATTGAAAGTAAATCCCCTATCCCTAACATCAGGTCATGCTCTGCCCTGATGGGGACCAGTAGAATTTGCCACAGCTGGATACAGGGAAGGTGTTAACGATTACAGCTGGCTCCACAAGCACCTAGTGGTGCTAGTACTTGATCCAGGATAGGACATTTTAGATTTATTATTCACCAAAACGTAACAGTCCTCCACTAATATATGCACAGGGTCACTTTACCCAGGTGGATGCCAAGTAGGGTGAGATGCAGACTCCCTTTTAAGGCATGTGAGTGCTTTACATGAAAACACAATAGGAGAGCAATGTATGACGGCCCACCTTTCTGGCCTGTGGGTATTCCTGAAATGACGCCTGGTTAAGACTTGTCAACTGACTAAAATTACAATGTTTTTTCCCCTTAGATGGCCTAGCCCACAAACTTAAAAAGACCTGACCAACTAGACGTTGATTTCATTTACCCAAATGAGTTAGAATTTCTTTGGCAGATAGATGTCATAATAAAGATTGAAATTGCTGAGTATTTAGGCAATTATGACACAGAAAAAAACACCCTGATTTCTGAGCGGTGACATTATACTTGACTGAATGAATAGATTTTTGTAGAAAAAAGTATGCTTGTGGATAAGGGCAATAGAAGCTGGATACAGGCAGGCTGGAATCTATTTTTAACATATATTCTAGTGACCCTTACGTTCTCTAAAATTTGAGAATTACTAGACTAGAATATTAAGGAGTAATCATTCCTCCCTGGGACCAGATGTGGGGTTAGCAGCTTGAATCAGAATGAATGGCCCCACCCACCCAAATGAAAGAGTAGGTGAAAGGGAAGACTAAGTAAGTTAAAGATCACAGCTCCCTTAATGTACATGAATATTCGTGTGTGTGTGTGTGTGTGTGTGTGTGTGTGACTGAGTTTCACTCGTGTCTTCCAGGCTGGAGTACAATGGCGTGATCTTGGCTCACTTCAATCTCCAGCTCCCGAGTTCAAGCGATTCTCCTGCCTCAGACTCCTGAGTAGCTGGGATTACAGGCGCCTGCCACCATGCCCAGCTAATTTTTGTAATTTTTAGTAGAGACGGGGTTTCACTATGTTGGCCAGGCTGGTTTCGAACTCCTGACCTCAGGTGATCCACCCACCTCAGCCTCCCAAAGTGGTGGGATTACAGGCGTGAGCCACCACACCCAGCCTATTCTTTTTAAGTTTCTTGATGTAGTGGCAATAGTCTTGTGCTCTTCAGCAGAGTGTCCCGAGTTCTACGTCCCACATCAACTGAGGGTGCGAACCTGTGCAGGACTTATGTCCGAATCTCTTTTTCAATCTCTATACAATGTGGCGGAGTTGTGCCACCTACATGAGCCAATGGAGAAGAAAGCTCCTGGTATACTTTAAGTACTCAACAATATTAAATACTGAATATTTGTCAATTGATGGAGTACTTCAAAAGCTTGATTCTCAGACTCCTTCTTAGATAAATCATTCCCTAGATTGTCTCATCCTATCCTGACAACTTCCAAATTTACGTCTTTAGCTGTGATCTCTTCACGGAAGTCCAGACTCCTATTCCAACTGCCTGTTTGGCATTTCATCTTGGATGTTTAATTGGCATCTTTAACTTAACACATCCAAAACAAAACTATTAATCCCTCTCCCTAAACCTGTTCCTTTCAAGCTACTCGATTTCTAAAAGACCATCCCATGCTAGTTGCTCAGATCAATAACCATGGAGTCATCAGTAACCAACATTCAATTCATTAGCAAATCATGCAGGCCATGCCTTCAAAATATATGCAGAACCATTTCTCACTACCTCCATCACTTCTAAGCCTGTCCAAGCCACTATCAGTCCTCATCTGGAATATTGTAATGGCCTCTTAATCTCCCTGATTCTACTCTTACCCACCTTCAGACCGTTCTCAACAGGACAGCCAATGCAAACTAAAAATATAAGTCAAAGAGCAAAATTCATGCAAGGTTTATGTTAGAATGGCTAAGGACAGACAGCAAAGAATTCACAGAATTTATAGTAACAGGCTTCTTGGCTTCTTTCATGTCTCATAGCTAACAAGTCTTTGAATATGTGGTAAGGGAAAAAAAGTTAGATCATGTCGTTCCTCTGTCCCCAAGCCCTCCAGCTGTTATGCAGAGCAAATCCAAAGCCCTTATCATAGTCTACAAGGTCCTAAATGTGCACCTCTCCACCCGACTCCTGATTAAAGAATTTTGCTCCTAATGGCCCACTATGGGAATACTCTTTCGTCAGATAGCCACATGCTTCAATTGCCCACTTCCTGTCTCTGCCCTCCCTGTCATCTATAAAATAGTCCCACCACTATCTCCCTCTCTCCCCTTACTCCCTCTCTCCCCTTACTACTACGTTCTACATATTTATTTATCATTGTCTCCTTGACTTGAATGTAAACTCAATGGGGCAGAGAGTTCATTTTCTTCACTACTGTATCCGCAGCGCCTGGAACAGTGAGTGACATAGTAGGCACCCAAAACGTCTTTTCATATGCTGCCAATAAACCATAGCTGATCCTGGCTTTGAGGCTGAATGACCCAGATCTGTGGAAGGAAAGATGACCTCTCTGCTCAGCGACCGGAGCTGGGGGTGTAACTTTAGGGAGTCTCAGCCTGAGGCTGGCAGCCTGGCCACCCAGTTGCTCGGTCTCTTTCCGCCCTAACCAAGCCCCCTGCCCAGTTTCCACCACTTCCAGGGCCCTCCTCACATTGGCTGAAGTCGCCAAGCCCTTCCATCCAATGATAGGGCAAAGCCCGGAAGGGAGGCAGGGCCAGAGCGTCGGCCGACCGCGCGGGGCTTCTGAGGGGCGGGGGGACTCCAGCCCGCGGGCACAGAGATGTGGAAACCTCACGAAGCCTAGAAGGGCCGGAGGGACAGGCTGGGAGTTAGCTGGGAGCTGCTGACGCAGTTCCTTCTGCGCTTTGTTCAAGATGTGGGTCTGGCGCTTTCGGTGAGGGGTGCTCTACAGTCTGGCGTGGGGGGTCGGGCCGGGTTCTGGGAGCGTGTGGGAGACGCAAGCCAGGAGGCCAGGGCTCCTCTGCGGCTGCCCGCTGCTGAGATGGGCGCGGCAGCCAAGGGGTCGTTGTGGGCCTCCCCTTTCTCTCGTTCAGTGCTGCCCCTTTGTCTTGGGTCTAGTCTCCGACTCCTCGTAGCTGCTCGCTTGGACCAGGCTGGCTGTGGTGACAGCACTGTGTCGTCCCCGCTCCTAGGCAGTGGGCCGTCCGGGTAGTAGCGGTCGAGTCCCGCCTAGGCTCTCAGGACTCCACAGCCCCTGAGTATTTGACTCAAATCACCAGTCCAATATCCCTCCCGTTACCAGTGAGGAACCTGGGGCCCAGAGAAGAGGACGGAGTCTTGCCCAAGGTTACTCATTCATTCATTGATTCATTCAACAAATATTTATTGAGCACTAACCCAGTAGTGTGCTAGGTCCTGGGGTTATGGTTGTGTACAGGACAGAACTAAATTCTAGTAGGGGAGAAATGAAACAAACTTCAAGGGTTAGAAGCAGAGCCTGGGGATCTGGAGGGGGAAACACAAAACATATTTGAGGCTTAGTAATCCTAAGAAATGGGTAAACAGAAAAAAGGAACATTCTTTTTCTAGTGCTCTTTTAAAGCCTTGTTTCTTTCTGTCTTCCTAAAGACACTTGACTCAGCAAAGTTCTCCCTCTCATCCCCCTTGTGCAGACTTTCTGTGGAAAGCTGGATTGCAAGGAAGTTCTCCACTGCATTGTATTTTGCAGTTAGATGAGAATATGGAAGCTTTTAGATATCAATGGAGCAGGTGAAAAGGGGAGGCTGTGGTGTGATGGAATTAGGATTTCCTGAAGACACAGAAGGCTTTTTAATCACTCACTAGCTATAGGACCTTGGGCAAGTCGTTCAATCCCTGGGAGCTTCATTCCCTCATCTTTACACTGGAAATGATCCTTCTTACTGCCCACAGTTCTATAGGAAGGGAAGTTACCCAAAGATGGGACACTGCCCTGAGTGTCCACTTGGAATTCAGGGCTCAGAGAACTCAGTCATTTATATCTGTTTACAGTGACTCAAGACCCTCTTAGGAACTTCTTCACTGAACTCAAGGTGGAGATCAGGCAAGATCTGTGCTGTGCAGATCCTTTGGATTGAGGCTGCTGTGCACAGGAATATGGGTGAGTCATTCCATTCTCTCCTGGGCAGGTGAGGCCTAGATTGTGAAGTTAGTCTGGGCACAGGAATCCTGCTTGTGGGCACCAGGGTTGAAAGGGAGCTTCTCTCAGTGGTATTTATCAAACAGGAGAAAAGCACTGAAGTGGGCAGGGGGCCTCTGGACCTTGAGGAGTAGAGTTTTGTTTCAGATGGGAATAAGGGTGATGTAGTAGAACTCAAAATTGGGTGTCATGGGACTTGGATTTGAGTCCCAGCTTTCCTCTAAGTTCCAAGTTTTCCTTCTGTACATTTGGATATAAGACTGGATAGACTGGGAGGTTCCTTCCAGCTCTGACATACTGAGAGTCTCTGAATAGTGGGACTAGGTCAATCTCTTAGGGAATTTAGTCCCTGGGATGACTCTGTTGAGACAGAATTGCCAAGAATGCAAATACACCATTATGGTGTTTCCCAGATAATATGAAGCACAAAAAGGACAAACATGTAGAGGAGGGATGGTAGTAGTGATGTGCGGATTTGGCTCTCAGCATCCCTATGTGCACTCCAGGTGTTAGAATCTTAAACTTGTTTAATTTACCATTTCAAATCAAACAACGCTGACTGAGCCCTCTCTGTGTCAGACACCGTGTGGTATCTACAGGCAAATCTCATGGGATCTGCTCTCTGAGGGCATAGAGCTTAATGTATACATTTGAGGATGGACACAGACATACACACAAGCAATTCCAGTATAAGGCAAACTCTATTTTATAGATTTGTTATGGCATTTTTTGGAATACAGAAATTTTTATGTGTCAGATATATAAGCTTTTTCACATGGTGTTAGCCTTTCCCTTGAGGCTTAGGCCTTTCTTCTAATTCTTTTTTTTTTCTTGCAATGTTTACATTTCACTTATCCATCCCTTGAATTTATTTTCAGGTATTTCCTCTTATTCCTTACTCCACTGCACCTAATCAATAACCAAGAACCATGTAACCATTGCTTAGAGGGACTTGAACAGGCAGATGATGCTGGTGAATTAAAGGAAGACAGCCTCCAAGTAAAGCCTCTCTCTCTCTCTCTCTCTCTCTCTCAATAGGATTCTACCCTTTATGTATTTTTCACAGCCTGAAATGGATGGTGGTCCTAGGATTAGAACACTTACCTACCAGTCTCAGAGATTTGTGGGTTAGAGATCTGCAGGGCCTTATCAGTCCTCATACATTCACTGGCTGTCTGAGATTTTGCTTTTCTGTACAGTTGCCTAGATACCCCTAGTGTCCTACTGGCCTGTGGCCTCATGTTTCCCTCCAAACTTCTCCAGCCAAGACCCTACTTCCTTAGTACCTAGGAATTCTTCCAGGATTTCTGAGGGAATTTCTTATCCAGTCAGACAGAAGGGAGCAAATAGGTTTCTTTTTGATCAAACTCTCCTCATTTGGCCCTCTTTGATCTCCTGTCTGGTCCTGCTTCCTCCTCAGCTCCTCCATCACCACCCTGGGCTTTCTTACAGTGCATCGCTGTGCATTTCTCTTTCTCCCTACCTGCCCCTTTGTGTTAGGCTATTCTTGTGTTGCTATAAAGAAATACCAGCCGGGCGCGGTGGCTCACGCCTGCAATCCCAGCACTTTGGGAGGCTGAGGTGGGCAGATCACCTGAGGTTGGGAGTTTGAGACCAGCCTGACCAACATGGAGAAACCCCATCTCTACTAAAAATACAAAAAATTAGCTGGGCGTGGTGGCACATGCCTGTAATCCCAGCTACTCGGGAGGCTGAGGCAGAGGAATCACTTGAACCTGGGAGGCAGAGGTTGTAGTGAGCTGAGATCACGCCATTGCACTCCAGCCTAGGCAACAAGAGCGAAACTTCGTCTCAGAAAAAAAGAAAGAAAGAAAGAAAGAAATACCTGTGACTGGGTAAATTGTAAAGAAAAGAGTTTAAATTGATTCACTGTTCTGCAGGCTGTACAGGAAGCATGGTGCCAGCATCTGTTCAGTTTCTGGGGAGGCCTCAGGAAGCTTTTACTCATGGTGGAAAGTAAAGTAGGAGGAGGCAGAGCATGGAGAGAGTAGGAGCAAGAGCAAGGCAGAGGGATACCACACACTTTTAAACAACATGATCTCACGAGAACTCACTATCACAAGGACAGAACCAAGAGGATGACGATAAGCCATTTATGAGAAATCTAACCCCGTGATCCAGTCACCTCCCAACGGGCCCACCTCCAACATAGAAGATTACATTTCAGTGTGAGATTTGGAAGGAACATCTAAATGATATCACTTTTCTAACCCAAATCCCTTTCTCAGTAAGCTTATCTGTTTTTTTATTTTTTTAATGTATTTATTTATTTTGAGACAAGTTCTCACTGTCTCCCAGGCTGGAGTGTGGCGGCATGATCATAGCTCCCTGCAGCCTCGACCTACCTCAGCCTCCCAAGTAGCTGGGACCACAGGCATATGCCACCACACCTGGCTCACTTTTTAAAATATTTTTATCCAGGCTGATCAAACACCTGGGCTCAGGCAGTCCTCCCACCTCACCCTACCAAAGTGCTGGGATTATAGGAGTGAGCCACCGTGCCCGACCCTCAGTAAGTTTATACATTTTCATGACTCCCTCTGTCCTCTCTGTCTTATCATTCTCAAATTTGCCTTCGTGATATATTCCTCTTCACCTTGTCTAAAATGTTTCTGTGTGTCCCCATCTTGCTTAGTGACACTACCATTCTTGGTATTCAGACATGGATCTGATGACCTTGGATTGTTTCCTTCAGTCCATCCTCTGTATTCAAAGGAACATGGATGTGTGCGTTATACATCTGGATGCATTCCTGAAAATAGCTAGACTTCATTGTTCTCTGTTCTCTCATCTTGGATTAGGGTCTTGCTATCTTATTCATTTGTTCATTCATTCAACAAACGTTTATTGGGTACCTACAACGTGTCAGACCCTCCAGTGTTCACCTGTACTGCATTACTAGTGTTGCCTCCTAATTCATTTCCCTTCCTCTTTTCTTTTTAACCCCCTCTAATCCATCTGGGCTAATCTTCCTAAAGAGTTCTTATCCTAATTTCACTTTTGGGTAGGATAATGCAAAATTTATTGTCCAAACGGGGATACTGTTGTGAGTTAAGGGAACCATTATTAAATATGATACTGGGATAGTAGGCTTAAACTAGCACTATTCTGGGAAAACCAGGATATATGATTGCCCTACTTGACATCTCTTGGATTCTTTACTTTCTGTTTCCCTCAATTTACTCCCCATGTGTTATCCCAGCTGCCTCTCTCCTCTGTTTTCCATTTCATTAAGCTGAGAGAAACGTGAATGTTCTGGGAGGTGGTAGTGGAGGAACTATGGGAACTAGGGGAAGTGCATGGTAATGCTTGAAAAACTGTATTGTTAAGTGAGAAAAAGAAGGAAAATAACAAGAGAATAGCAAGGTACAAAAAAGAATATAGAATGGAGAAAGAAAATTAAGGATAGATTTCACTCTTCTGTTTAGCACTGGTTTCCCTTTGACCATCAGTTTATATCCATATTTTTCATCTTGTAATTTCAGTATTCTGGTTGGAATCACTTCAGGCAGCTTGATTCTTTCTTCATTTGTTAATTCCAACAACAAAAAATGTTGAGCGCTTACCATGTGCCTGGGACTGTGGTAGTGCTAGGAATACAGGGTAAGCAGGACGGACAAAATCCCTGCCTACATGAAGTTTATATAATATTATGATCTCCCATTTATTTTCATGTATACCAACCCTGTGCCTTTTTTTTTTTTTTTTTGAGAAAACACTGCTTATTCTCCAGGGCTCAGCCTAAATTCTGCCTTTTTAAAATGCTTTTCTCCATCATTCCATGCCTTAGTAATTGCTCCCTCCCTCCCCTAGTCCTCTTCATCTCCTGCTTGCGTACATCGTAAATTTGAATTTGCTCTCTTATTGTTTTTCCATACTACTCCATTGTAAGCTCTTTAAGGGAAGTATGCTATTTCATGCTTGTATTAGTGTGCTTGGGTTACCATAACAAAATGCCATAAACTGAGTGGCTTAAACAACAGAAACTTATTTTCTCACAGTTCTGCAGCCTATAAGTGTGAGATCCATGTGCCTCGCCATTTTGGTTTCTGGTAGGGGGCTCTCATCCTGTCTTGTAGCTGGCCATCTTCTTACTATGTATTCTCATGGCCTTTATGTGTATGTGTGTGGAGAGAGGGAGAGCATGTAAGAGAACTTTCTTGTGTTTCTTTTTATAAGGACACTAATTCTGTTGGATCAGGGCCCACCCTTATGACCTCATTTAACCTTAATTATCTCCTTAGAGGCCCCATCTCCAAATACAGTCACATTGGGGGTTAGAGCTTTAACATACAAATGTTAGGGGGACACAAACATTCAGTCCATGACAATGCTTCTTTAAATTTTCCCTGTGTTAGACCCAGAACAGGGATATATACAGAGTAGGGTGCTCATTAGTTATGAATTTAAGAAAGGTATGAAAAAAAGCCAAGTTCCAGAGAAGATTAGAAATTGAAAAGAAATTCAGAAAAAACTATCTACTTTCTCACAGAACTTTGAAGGTGAGTTCACTTGCTCTACTGCTCTGCATTGCAGTCCCCTGGCTTTGCACTGTTTTCTCCACCTGCTTCATCCTTAATGATTAGGAGAGGTAGCAGCAGCTGGATGTGAGTGAGCCCAGGACCCTGGCAAGAATCCACCCTCCCTCACCATTCTCTCTTCCTACCCTTCTTATCTTGGGCATGAGTTTGTGTGTATGTGCCTGTGTATGGAATCAGTGGCCACCCGCATTTCTGAGATGTGAACTCGAATATGTGCAGTTATCTTTTTGCCAGTCTCGAGTACCACCATTTGCTATCTTCCTTCTCCAGAAAGTGTGGCTCCATTTATCAGAAAGCTATGGGACATGGAAATTGGTCAAACTTTTTTTTTTGAGACAAAGTCTTGCTCTGTTGCCCAGGCTGAAGTGTAGTGGCATAATCAGGGCTCACTGCAGCCTGGATCTCCTGGGCTCAAGCAATCCTCTCACCTCAGCCTCCTGAGTAATTGGGACTACAGGTGCACACCACCATGCCTAGCTAATTTTTAAATTCTTTGTAGAGATGTAGTCTCCCTGTCTTACCCTGGCCGGTCTCAAACTTTTGGGCCCAAGTGATCCTCCCGCCTCAGCCTTGCAAAGTGCTGAGATTATAGACATGTGCCACCATGCTCAGCCCATCAAACTTTTTTGAATAGCAACAAGCAATACTGCACAACAGTTGCACTCCTTCTGACCCAATTAACTCATTTGTGGAACTTTTGTCCTAGGAATATATTTTAATAGGAAGAAAATTTTGTGTGTATAAAGAGATTATGATAGCATTATTGATAGTAGTTAACTTCAAGGAACAACAGAAATGTCCAACACTAGCAAAATGGTAGGTAAATTACAAGGAATTTAATGATCATATGAAGATTAAATAGCAATGTGGAAAAATGTGCATTAAAAAATTAAGTGGAGGCTGGGCACAGTGGTTCACGCCTGTAATCCCAGCACTTTGGGAGGCCGAGGCAGGTGGATCACCTGAGGTCAGGAGTTCAAGGCCAGCCTGGCCAACATGGCGAAATACCATTTCTACTTAAAAAATACAAAGACTAGCCAGGCGTGGTGGCAGACGCCTGTAATCCCAGCTACTCAGGAGGGTGAGGCAGGGAGAATTGCTTGAACCCAGGAGGCGGAGGTTGTAGTGAGTGGAGATTGCACCACTGCACTCTAGTCTGGGCGACAGAGCGAGCCTCCGTCTCAAAAAAAAAAAAAAAATTGTGAGGCAGGGATTAGGGAGATGTTGGTCAAAGGATACAAAAATTCTGTTAGGAGGAATAATTTCAGGAAATCTATTGTATAACATGGTAATTATAGTTAATATCAACATATTTAGACTTGAAAAGTGCTAAGAGAGATTTTAAATGTTCTTACCATGAAAAAATAATAAGTATGTGAAGTAATGGATATGTTAATTAGCTTGATTTACCTGTTCCATGTGTAAACATTTATAAAAACATGTTGTATGCCATAAATATATATACTTTTTTATCAACTAAAAAATAAATGAACTGCAAGAAGTAGGATGCAAAATAATATCTACCATATATTTAATTGTCTAACAGTATACATATGGGCAAGTCTATAAAGGAGCATAGTCATGTGTTAGTATCATGTAGTTATCTTTTTGCTTTCTTTTACATCCCAACTCCCTCTAAGGTCTGCCATGGTTACCTGTCAGAGTTTCACGTCAAACCAGTTGGGAAATTCCTCCTTATTCTGATGTTTGGTTTCATGTATTGGTACCTCTTGGTTATGCTGCCCCTACTCTGACGCTTTTGCCATCCTTAGATACTTTACTATTATGCCATACAAGATCCTATCAGAGTTTCATCTGCCATGCTTTAACTAACCTTCTTTCCCAATTTAGCCTCTCAGACTCACCCCTTAAGTAGTCTCAGTCTGTCAGAGTGACAGCATGGTGAAAAGCAGACAGACTACACTTGCATGTAAAACTGGATCCAACTGGCCAGGCGTGGTGGCTCACGCCTGTAATCCTAGCACTTTGGGAGGCCAAGGCAGGTGGATCACGAGGTCAGGAGATCGAGACCATCCTGGCTAACACAGTGAAACCCCGTCTCTACTAAAAATACAAAAAATTAGCCAGGCGTGGTGGCGGGCGCCTGTAGCCCCAGCTACTTGGGAGGCTGAAGCAGGAGAACGGCATGAACCTGGGAGGCGGAGCTTGCAGTGAGCCGAGATCGTGCCACTGCACTCCAGCCTGGGCGACAGAGTGAGACTCCGTCTCAGAAAAAAAAAAAAAACTGGGTCCAACTATAGGCCAGCCCCTGTGAAGTAGGCTATGATGTGACTAGGCTCAATATTGGAAGAATTGTGTCACCACTTAACAAGATAGGGTTTACCTGCAAGGATGTAGACTGGGGTCTAGTACCTGGACCTTGAGCAAAAGATGAAATCCTACTCACAACCTAAGACAGAATCCTAGTTGCTATTCTATAATACCATTTTGAGCACCTTTTACATACTGGCCACAGTATCACTAGTACTAGGGGAATAGGTTAGCAAGAACTAAAAGCCAAACTGAACTAAAGTTTAGTCATCTTTCAGTTCACTTTTTCTAGGACCAGATTATAGTTGAGCCTGCCATTAGGAGTTAGATGGCTCTAAGCTGGGTGCGGTGGCTCATGCCTGTAATCCCAGCACTTTGGGAGGCTGAGGCAGGTGGATCACCTGAGGTCAGGAGTTCAAGACCAGCCTGGCCAACATACTGAAACCCCATCTCTGCTAAAAATACAAAAAATTAGCTGGGTGTGGTGGCGGGCGCCTCTAATCCCAGTTACTCGGGAGGCTGAGGCAGGAGAATCGCTTGAACCTGGGAAGCGGAGGTTGCAGTGAGCCGAGATCGTGCCATTGCACTCCAGCCGGGGCAACAAGAGTGAAACTCCATCTCAAAAAAAAAAAAAAAAAAAAAAAAAAAGGAGTTAGATGGCTCCAATTCAGGGAGTAGAGGATGAGGCAGGAAGGAACTAGGGTAGATTTTATACGATTCATTGCTTATTCTGATGCTGGACCTGCTGGGCTCCCCTCAGTCCCTGGCTTTCCATAAGCCTTTACATTGGCCTCTATGTTTAACTTCATTTTTGTCATCTTTTTGATCTGTTCCCCTGCCCTTGAACACTTAACCCTTCCATATGTCTACCACATCTTGTCCGTGGATAGATCTCCTTCCTCTGGTACAGAGAATAGGTGACATGTGCAATTTCTGTTTCTCCTGTCAGATGGTGAAACTGGGACTGAGGAGGAGTTAATTCCAAAGCATCATTCCTGAAAAATCAGAATCATACATACTTCAAGAGAATTCCACAGAGACGTTGCCCAGGAAGTCAAAATTTAGAAGGCTCCTCTGAAGGGAAAGAGAAGACTAGAGAGGACACTGGTATGTTCCAAGCAGGAGAAAATGAGGAGAAAGACAAGAAATTTCAATCATAAGACAGTTAAAGACAATAAAGTACTCACAGAAGGGAGTGACCAAGAATCTGAAAAAGACAATAGTCAGTGCTGTGACCCTGCAACAAATGAGAGAGTTCAGGCTGAAAAGAGACAGTATGTATGTACTGAGTGTGGGAAAGCCTTTAGTCAGAGTGCAAACCTCACAGTACATGAGCGAATCCACACGGGAGAGAAACCCTATAAGTGTAAGGAGTGTGGAAAAGCTTTCAGTCATAGCTCTAACCTTGTTGTTCATCGGAGAATCCACACTGGACTGAAGCCCTATACATGCAGTGAATGTGGGAAATCTTTCAGTGGAAAGTCACATCTTATTCGGCACCAGGGAATCCACAGTGGGGAGAAAACTTATGAATGTAAAGAGTGTGGGAAAGCCTTTAGTCGGAGTTCGGGCCTTATATCACATCACAGAGTTCACACCGGAGAGAAGCCCTATACTTGTATTGAGTGTGGGAAAGCCTTTAGCCGTAGTTCAAACCTTACTCAACATCAGCGAATGCACAGAGGAAAAAAAGTTTACAAATGTAAGGAGTGTGGGAAAACATGTGGTTCTAATACAAAGATTATGGACCATCAGAGAATTCACACTGGAGAGAAGCCTTATGAATGTGATGAGTGTGGAAAAACTTTCATCTTAAGGAAAACTCTTAATGAACACCAGAGACTTCATCGTAGAGAGAAACCTTACAAATGTAATGAGTGTGGGAAGGCTTTTACTTCTAATCGAAACCTTGTTGATCATCAGAGAGTTCACACTGGAGAGAAACCCTATAAATGTAATGAATGTGGGAAAACCTTCAGGCAGACTTCTCAAGTTATTCTACACTTGAGAACCCACACTAAGGAGAAACCCTATAAATGCAGTGAGTGTGGGAAAGCCTATCGGTATAGTTCACAGCTTATTCAACACCAGAGGAAACATAATGAGGAGAAAGAAACCTCATAAATAACAAATATTGTGAGTAGTAGGGCTGACTGCTGCTTTTCTAAAAAGTAGTTCTTTAGTATCAACTTTAATTCTACTTCTAAGAATCATACTCTACTTCTAAGAAAATAATTAGAAGTAGACAAAGATTAATGAAAGGGATGTTCATGACAGCATCATATATGACTGAAAGAAGAAAACTAGATTTTCAACATTACAGGGTTGAAATGAATGATGAGCTATCCATATGATGGTTCTGCAGCCATTGTAAACATTTTTAAAGACAATTTAATGCCATGGGGAAATGATTTGGATAAGACGGAAGATAATGACATACAATCCAAAATTTAAAAAAATATTTATGCATAGGAAAAATAGAGAAGGAAGTAAACCAAAATGTTAACAGTGATCATCTCTGGGTGATAGAATTATAGGTGATTTCTATTTTCTTCTATATACTTTTCTATGCTTTCTAGATTTTCTACATGAGAATATACTAATTTTATATGCAAGAAAAAAAGCACAGTATTTTTTAAATGCAATGAAGACATGCTCATTTTCACTCAGCAGTGTTATGAAAGGCGCGTAGTATATAGAGCCCAAAGCCCTGGGATTGCACCCTGACACTGGCATTTAGCAGCAGTGGAACCGCGAGCAAGTCCCTTCCTTTTAGAGCGTGTTTCCTGTTAAGTAAAATCATAAACACCGATCCTTTGTCCTTTTTAGTTTTAAGACAAGCTGACTTTAGAGTTGTCAACAAAATATATAATGACACTGTTAGGTTACAAGAACACAGCAAAAATTCACTGAACCCTCCTTTCCCACAGTTCTGGAAGGATCTGCAGATGATGGAGAACTACCTAGGCTTCATCTTTTCAACATATGTCTACACAACCAGAAAAAAATGAAATTGAAACAATTGTAGACTCAAAAACTTCAGATACAGTCACCAATTAATATAAAACTAGTGGGAGACTCTGCCTTCACATGGTATATAGAGTTTAAAGGCTAAAAGTACAAACTTTGGGGTTGGAGAGATCCATGTTCTAACCCCAGTTCTACCATGAACTAGCTTGTCAGTTTTGGACAAGTCACTTAACTGCTCTGAGCCTCAGACCTGTGTGTAAAAAAGGAACAATTACCTACCTTACAAGGTTGTTGTGAGGATTAAGTGAGTAATGCATGAAATATATGATAAGCCAGACACGTGGTAAATGATAAAATCTTAAGTATAGGACATTGTAGCAGTGTTTCTAAACACTTTAGGGAGAGTGATTAAACAGAATTTTTGTGTAAGGTAGTACTTAGGATATTTTCAGATGTATTGAACAGAATACCAAGTACTAGCAGCCTAGACCTTAAGAACATTGATTGATTGCTTAAGGGGAATCTAGAGGTAAGCAGTGCTATGTTTGGTTTGGCAACTCAGCACTTCATCACACTTCTCTCTTAACTCCATAATTTTCAGCATATTGACTTTCATTTTTCATAACCTCATGGTGGCAAGACAGTGGCCACAGCTGCATCTTGCCTTCACACAACTCCTTCAGATTGGGAAGTGGAAAAGGAGCTGAGGCTTTCTCATCTGGTTTCTTCCTTTTGTCACTGAGAAAAATCCCTGAAGAAGGGAGGGAGAGGTGTTGAGCAATCAATACAACAGATGTTTTCTATCTTCCTCTGCCTTTCTTTATGACCAGCCCTCCTTGAAGGTCTTAGCCCATCTTCCACCAATATTTAAAACATTTTAAGTGCTTAGCTCAAAGTCAATCTGAAACACTTAGAATCTCCCTATTTTTAACTCAGCCATTCCTCTGTGTATACAGTGAATCCCTAAGCCCACTGCTATCTGTCTTATGCACATAGTGAATTAGTGTTTGGGGAATTTTTGATAATATGTTATTTAATTCTCCCACTATTATACAAGAAAATTGAGTGTCATTGAGGTTAGGTGACTGGCTAGTAAGTTGTCGGAGCCAGGATTTGAGCTCAGATCTGACTTTGAAATTCATGCTTTCTTCATTATACCAAAGTGCCTCTGCCCACCATGGTGGTTCTGTATGTGAGTGGAAGACCAGTTGGCGTTTTCCCAGGTAGCTGCCTCTATGAAAGGTGATTGTATCTAACAATTATTTGATATTCGACCATGGTTTTATAGGGAAGATGTTATCAGTGTTCTGTGAATGGGGTTTATGGCCTATCTCTGTACCTCATAATTTAGTTTTAAGGTATATATATTTCTTTCTTGCTGTTACTGGAAAGAAAGAAGTGAAGGGTGAAGGTTGTATATTTGTGTGAAAAAAAAATTACTGATTTTGTCCTATTTTGATAGGATAGTGGTTTGCACATAATTTGTGATATAATAGTCCTTTGCATGGTCATTCCAAGCAGGGTTTGGAAGGCCTGGAACAGATTTGTAGCATTCATGGGACAAGCCTGGTCTATCATTCCTGAGTGGAATTGTTGATGCTTTATATATTGCTGGGCAGATATTCTCTGACCAAAACATTTTTTCACCACCATGTCATAGTGCCTAAACTCTTTATTTAGATAGGCTTTCTTTTTTGTCTTAGAAGACTATGATCTTCAAGAGTATATCTCAAGGAAGGATATGATGCCATCTCATACCCAGAGATCTGAATATAGGAGAGCTTCATATTTCTTGCCCCAGGCAGGCGAGGATTATAGTCTCTTGAGGAGGCCATCACCCATCTTCTAGGCTAATACCTGCCTTGAGCTGTAGGAATAAACATTTGACAATGGGTTCCTGCATCCTTTCAGATAAACATTCAGCTATAATTTGAACTGATCACCCACCTTTCTCCGGGAGTCTCCCAGGGTTACCAACTTTTACCTCAGTCAGAGTTTAGGCATGCAGCTCTTACCATCCTTTCAAGCCCTTTCATAATATGCTCTGGAAACCAGGAACTGTCTCTTTTAATGTGCTTTCTTTTTCTTTCTTTTCTTTTTTTTTTTTTTTTTTTGAGACGGAATCTCGCACTGTCGCCCATGCTGGAGTGCAGTGGCGTGATCTCAGCTCTCAGCTCACCGCAACCTCCAGCTCCCAGGTTCAAGCAATTCTCCTGCCTCAGCCTCCCGAGTAGCTGAGATTACAGGCACCTGCCACCACACCCAGCTAATTTTTATATTTTTAATAGAGATAGGGTTTCACCATGTTGGCCAGGCTGATCTCGAACTCCTGACCTCACAAGATCCACCTGCCTCGGCCTCCCAAAGTGCTGGGATTATAGGCATGAGCCACCGCACCTGGCTTTATTTATGTGTGTATTTATTTATTTATTTATTTATGAGATGGAGTTTTGCTCTTGTCGCCCAGGCTGGAGTGCAATGGCGTGATATCGGCTCACTGCAACCTCTGCCTCCTGGGTTCAAGCGATTCTCCTGCCTCAGCCTCCCAAGTAGCTGGGATTACAGGTACCTGCCACCACACCTGGCTAATTTTTTGTATTTTTAGTAGAGACGGGGTTTTGCCATGTTGGTCAGGCTGGTCTTGAATGAATGTGTTTTCTTCACATTCTCGTTCCAATGGAAACCTGGCTGTTCCCCAAGGGCAGTGCTTACTCTGCATTCCACAATTGCTGGTTTATGTGTCTCTCAACTCGTGTACCTCTCTGTACTGCCATTTCTTCTCTCTTCTCCATCAGAAACTCAGCTCTAATCAGTCATGGTTGCATACACACGTAGTCCTAGGTACTCAGGAGGCTGAGGTGGGAGGATCACTTGAGCCCAGGAGTTCACTGTTACAGTGAGCTATGATCACAATTCTGCACTGCAGCCTAGGCCACGGAGCAAGACCCTGTCTCAAAAACAAAACAGTACAAAACAAAAAACCCACAAAAACCCAACCCAGTGCTTTTGAAATATATATCACTAAACTACTGTGTATTGCTCATTCTTGTTATTTGGTTTCTTGTCTACTCACATTTATTCACTTACAGTTTTAGTACCCTGAATATTCCTGAGGAATATAAAGAGGCAATAATTTTAGCCACAGACATCCTGGTTATATAGAATTGCTTCTGTGTAGAATAAAAATATATATGCTCTTTTTAGTTGAGAGGAAAATACGAAAATCTCATTTTATATAGCCTTGAGTAGAGGGCAATACGTAAGACAAAGAATTCTGCTTAGAGAGGAAAGTGTAGCCCTGGACTTAGAAATCTTTTTTCATAGATGGTGCGTCCTGTGTTAGGTATTACTTGGAAGAAAATTGAAGTAAAAAACAGCTTTAAGTAACTGAGTAATTAGGATTAATTAGTAGCTGTTGAATCTAAATCCCTTAAGACTAAATTTCATTGCAGCTCTGTACCCTCAGCAGGACTTCCTTTCTTGATTGTTTTTTCCATTTAATATAAAATTTAAAAGATGCCCATATTGTCAGTTGTTTTTAGTCGCCAGACTGTCTTTAATAGCCTCTGATGTTATAAAACTGGAGTCATGAAATTGTTTTGCAGGAAGTAGTGATAATTCCTTCAATAAACATCTGCTATTCTTATAAATATCACTTTTTTTTTTCTTTTTGCTTACTTTCTTTGTTCAGAGTGGGAAAAAAATAGTTCAATCTGCTTTTCTTTAAGTAGCTATATTAGGGTTCTTTCTCCAGAGGGATGGAATGAATAGGATGTATGTATATATAAAAGAGATTTTACTAGGGAGAATTGGCTTAAGGCAAAGTCCCACCATAGGCCATCTGCAAGCTGGCAAAAGAGAAGCTGGTAGTGTGGCTCAGTCCAAGTCTGAAAGCCTCAAAACCAAGGAAACTAAAGTGCAGCCTCAGTCTGAGGCCAGAGGCCCTAGAACCTCCAGGAGGCTGCTGGTGAAAGTCCCAGAGTCCAAAGACTGAAGAACTTAGAATGTCTAAGGGCAGGAAGAGAGGAAGCAAAGCACCTGGCATGGGAAGAGACAGGAGACCCAGCAAGCTTCTTATCCCCCTTCTTGCGGCTGCTTTCTTCTAGCTGTGCTGGCAGCTGATTAGATATGCCTACTGACATTGAGGGTGGGTCTTCCTCTCCCAGTCCACTGACTCAAATGTCATTCTCTTCTGTCATCACCCTCACAGACACTCACAGAAACAGTGCTTCCCCGCCATCTAGGCATCTCTGAATCCAGTCAAGTTGACACCTAATATTAACCATCATAGTGGCTGTTTTTAGAATAAAGAAGTGATTCTGGCTGGTTTCTCATTCAAACACTACAAGAAGTTTGTAATTTTCACACTAGTAATACATAAGTAAGCACTCTCTAGCCATTAGAAATTTTCCTTCTGTTATTTCTTGAGAGGGCTATGTGCCATACCCTCTCTCTGGCCACACACGTGCTTCATACCCCTACTGCTGTGCAGACCTCAGATGGCTGTATAAAAACCAGCCATGTTCTCTGAAGTCCCTCTCTGCTCCAGAAGGTAGGTTTGAGAGGGTTAAAAAGAGATGGCAGACTCCTTTCTGTGCAGCATCGTTACAGGACCTGACTAGTTCCCATTCCTCTCTCCGATTATTTCAAATCCAGACGGCACAATTTGACTATATGGATTACAGACATACAAAAGCTGTGACCAATCTCTGAAACCAAGGCTAGTGGATTCCAAGTTTGGGATTCACAAGAGGTAATTTTACACCTACAGATAAATTTCCCAGGCCCACCAAATCAGCATATCTACAGTGGGGCCTTGGAATAAAACAAAACTTTGCAATGGGGATCAAATAAAATTTTCCATTAGGAACCTTGAGGATTTTTTCTTTTTTCCTTTTTCTTTTTTTTGTAGAGAAGGAATCTCACTATGTTGCCTTGCCCAGGCTGATCTTGAGCTCCTGGCCTCAAGCAATCCTCCCACCTTGGTCTCCCAAAGTACTGAGATTACAGGTGTGAGCCACTGTGTCCAGCCCAGGAGCCTTGACTCTTTACATGACTGTTGACTGTTTTTATACTGATTATCCATTTTCCTTTGGAAGAACAGAAGACTCTTCCCACAGAAGATTTGTGACAAATTACAAAATTATTGAGACTTATACCAAAGCTTGTACAATCATATGACAAATTAGCAGTTAACTGAGTCAGAAAGAAAATGCTGTCACATTCGCAGTTAGTTTAACCACAGAATTTAGCATGTTTTTAAAAAGCAGAATAGGCCAGACGCGGTGGCTCACGCCTGTAATCCCAGCACTTTGGGAGGCCAACGCAGGCGGATCACTTGAGGTCAGGAATTTGAGACCAGCCTGGCTAACATGGTGAAACCCCGTTTACTAAAAAAATACAAAAATTAGCCAGGCATGGTGGCGCATGCCTGTAATCCCGGCTACTTGGGAGCCTGAGGCAGGAGAATCGCTTGAACCCGAGAGGCAGAGGTTGCAGTGAGCAGATATTGCGCCACTGCACTCCAGCCTGGGTGATAGAGTGAGACTCTATCTCAAGAAAAAAAAAGAAAGAATAAAACAACATGACAAGCTGGGTATTCATAAAGCCCTTTGGCTACAAACACACAGAAATGCTGAATAAAATTTAAACGTCCTTTTAAAGTATTTTCAAGAAAGTGAAATAAATCCTTAGAGCCAAAAATGAAGATGAAATGGAAGTTAGAAAGGTAAGTGTGTGGATGCTGTCTTTGGTTGCCAAGAGGCAGTTTGGTGATTTGGTATCCAATGGACTTGAATTTTATCAGCCATGCAGAAGAGGATTTGAGTCCTTGGGCTTGCAAGAGGGGGAAAGTTGGCACAGGTCTCCACAAGAAGCCCAGATGCTTACAGGGCTACACCCTCAGTGAAAGTATGCATTAGAAAAAAGTCAGCCAGCAGCAATGGAAGACAGCAAGGAGGATTGTGGGATTTGTCCTGGGCTTAAAGTGGGTGAGGTAGATTAAAGCTGAGGATAGTTCCCAGAGAAGGCTGACATTTGAAGGCTTTTGGCCTGCCCCTCTAGTGAGGTGGTTGCGGGGAGAAAATCTGAAGAGGAATCCGGACAGTGTGGCACAATGCCCTCTGCACAGAACATGATGTAATTAAGATAGAAGTCAAAATTAAAATACATTTGGAAATTAATGCATTTCTAAAGAATTCCTGGGTTAAGAAGAAAATTTAAAAAGGGAAAATACTTAGATATGAAGAAAACTGAAGGACAGTCTTCTATTTCTGGTCATAGAAGAGTTACAGGAACCAGAATTATACCCCTGCTTGAAATAATCTCAAATAAAATAGATGAAATAATAGCTTTTAAGACATTGGGCATCAACAACAAAATATGATGATCTCTGATAGATGGGAAACAAATGAGATGAGCCCTACAAATGTCCTAACTTATTGTCTTGAGAGAGTTACCAGACAGCTACACAGGGATGGGAGACCCGGGTATAGCTGTGTGATGAAGTTCCTGAGTTGAAGACACAACTGAGAATCTAAGGAGACCAAGGCAGACAGAGTTCACAAGACAGAATTCTGGAGGAGAGGGACCTGCACAGAGAATTCTGGGGATCTTTGAAGGGTCCCCTAGGATACTCCACAGAGTACTGATTGGCATATGAGGAAAACTTATCTGAGGCCAAAGAAAGAACCATCCCAAAGGATTAGAGGGAATGGTGTCAGGCATAGAAATATGGCCAGGAATAGTGACTGTTCTCACAAGCTGGACTGAAAACACTGCATTGCTTTGTGCATTAGGTAGAGTACTCAGAAGGGACTGTCTCAGTAGGGAAGAACAGTAAGCCACAGAATAAATGTGAAGAAAACTACTCTATAATTAAATTGCTCAAAACATTCAAAAATAAAATGACCAGAGGACAAAGACATTATGTATGGAGGAGAAGACAGGGATCACAACAGATTTCTCACTGGACACAATGCAACCATGAAGAGAGTGGAGCGGCATGTTTAAAGTACTGAAAGAAAAAAAAACTAGTAATCTCAGCTACTCCAGCGGCTAAGGTGGGATGATCACTTGAATGCAGGAACTCAAGGCTGCAGTGAGCCATGATCACACCACTGCACTCCAGCCTGGACAACAGAGTAAGCCAAACTAGAATTCCAGACCAGTGAAAATATAGTTCAAGAACAAAGGCAAAACATATTTGCAGACATTAAAAAGCTAAAATAATGGATCACTCACAGACCTGTACTATAAGAAATGTTAAAGTAAGTCTTTTAGGCAAAAGAAAAATGACACCTGATAGAAATATGGATTTTTCCCAACCTTGGCCTTATTGACATTTTGGACCAGATAATTTTTGTGGCAGGGGCTATCCTAGCATTCTAGGATGTTTAGCAGCATCAATGGCTTCTACCCCGTCATGACAATTAAAAATATCTCTCAATATTGCCCCCAAATGAGAACCACTGCTATATGCCACTGCTGTACAGGAAGTAGTATAATACCACTTGAAGGTAGACGAATAAGCTAAAGACATACACTATAAATCCTAAAGCAATCATTAAAAAACAAATAATTATAGCTGATCAAAAAAGTTATTGGCCAGGCACAGTGTCTCACGCCTGTAATCCCAGCACTTTGGGAGGCTGAGGCAGGCAAATCACTTGAGCTCAGGAGTTCGAGACCAGCCTGGGCAACATGGCAAAACCCCGTCTCTACAGAAAAATACTATATATATCTGGGCATGGTGACACATGCCTGTAGTCCCAGCTACTCCGGAGGCTGAGATGGGATGATCGCTCGAGCCCGGGAAGTTGAGGCTGCAGTGAGCCATAATCGCACCACTGCACTCCAGCCTGGGCAACAGAACAAAATTCTGTCTCAGTATAATACAAAGAAGAAAGAAAGAAAAGAAAAAAATGTTATAGTCAGGTATAGTGGCTAACACCTATAATCCCAGCACTTTGGGAGGCCAAGGTAGGAAGATTGCTTGAGGTCAGGAGTTCAAGACTCACCTGGGTAACATAGTGAGACCCTGATTCTACAAAAAAAAAAAAAAAAAAAAAGATAATTTAGCTAGACATGGGGTGCATGCCTGTAGTCCTAGCTACTTGGGAGGCTGGCATGAAAGGATCACTGAGCCCAGGAGTTCAAGGCTATAGTGAGCTATAATCACACCACTGCACTCCAACCTGGGTGATAGAGCAAGTCTCCATCTCAAAAAAAATGATGGAATGTTGTTAAAACATTAGCTGAGGGAAATTATAGCACTAAATATCTACATTAGAATATGGTATCATAGACTGTATCTACACACACACGCGCGCACACACACACACGCACACACACACGTGCGCGCGCACACACACACACACAAGAGTAGCCGGGTGTGGTGGTGCATGCCTACAGTCCCAGCTACTTGGGAGGCTGAGGTGGGAGAATTACTTGAGCCCAGGAGTTCAAATGCAGCCTGGGCAAAATAGTGAAACCCTATCTCAGTGTTAAAAAAAAATAAAGGAAAAGAGTAAAGTTTAAGAAACTAGAATAAAAAAAGCAAAGTAATGCCAATGTAAACAGAACAAAAGAAATAATAAAGATCAAAGTGGGAACCTATAAAATGGAAAACAAGAAAACAATAGAGAAAATCAAGCCAAAAGTGGTTTTTAGAAAATAAATAAATGCATAAGCTTCTAGTAGGACTGATCAGCAAAAAAAAGGAAAAGAGACACAAAGTATCGACATTGGGATTAAAAGAGGTGACATCACTATGGATTCTACACCAATTAAAGGATAATGGGGGAATGTTATAAACAACTTTATGCCAATAACTTTGATAATTTAGATCAAATGGCCAGTTCCCTGACAGACATAAACTACCAATACTCACTTTAGAAAAAAAATAGATAGCGCTGAATAGTGCTATAACTATAAAAAATAATTAAAACACTTCCCCCACAGACATAGAAATCTAGGCCCAAGATCACATCAAGTTAAAAAGCTTCTGCATAGCAAAGAAAACCAGCAACAAAGTGAAGAAACAACCCACAGATTGGGAGAAAATATTTGCAAATTACCCATCTGACAAGGGATTAATCACCAGAATATATAACGAGCTCAAACAACTCTATAGAAAACAAATCTGATAATTCGATTTTAAAAATAAGCAAAAGATTTGAGTAGACATTTCTCAAAAGAAGAAATACAAATGGCAAAAAGGCATATGAAAAGGTGCCCAAAATAATTGATCATCAGAGAAATGCAAATCAAAACTACAATGACATATCATCTCAGTCCAGTTAAAATGGCCTTTTTCCAAAAGACAGGTGATAACAAATGTTGGTGAGGATGTGGAGAAAAGGGAACCCTTATACATTGTTGGTGGGAATGTGAATTAGTACAACCACTATGGAGAACAGTTTAGAGGTTCTGACGAAAACTAAAAATAAAGCTACCATATGATCTAGCAATCCCACTCTTGGGCATATACCCAAAACAAGGGAAATTGGTACTTTGAAGAGATGTCTGTACTACTGTGTTTGTTGCAGCAGTGTTCACAAAGCCAAGATTTGGAAGCAACCTAAGTGTCCATCAGCAGATGAATGGATAAAGAATATGTGGTACTTATACCCAATGGAATATTATTCAGCTATAAAAAAGAATGAGATCCTTTATTTGCAACAACATGGATGGAACCAGAGGTCATTATGTTAAGTGAAATAAGCCAGGCAAAGAAAGACAAACATCTTATGTTCTTATTCGTGGGATCCAAAAATCAAAGCAATTGAACTCATGGGGATAGAGAGTAAAAGAATGGTTACCAGAAGCTGGGGAGGGTAGTGGGGGGTGGTGGTAGTGGGGATGGTTAATGGGTATTTAAAAAATAGAAAGAATGAATAACACCTAGTATTTGATAACAGGGTGACTAAAGTCAATAATAATTTAATTGCTTTTTTTTTTTTTTTTGACGGAGTCTCGCTCTGTCGCCCAGGCTGGAGTGCAGTGGCGCCATCTCAGCGCACTGCAAGCTCCGCCTCCCGGGTTCATGCCATTCTCCTGCCTCAGCCTCCCGAGTAGCTGGGACTACAGGCGCCCGCCACCATGCCCGGCTAATTTTTTGTATTTTTTTTAGTAGAGACGGGGTTTCACCTGCCAGGATGGTCTCCATCTCCTGACTTCATGATCCGCCCGCCTCGGCCTCCCAAAGTGCTGGGATTACAGGCGTGAGCCACTGCGCCCAGCCTGCATATTTTAAAATGACTAGAAGAGTGTAATTGGATTGTTTATAACACAAAGAATAAATACTTGAGGGGAGGGATACCCCATTTTCCACAATGTGATTATTACACATTGCATGCTTGTATCAAAGTATCTCCTGCACCTCATAAATATACACACTTACTATGTACCCACAAAAATTAAAAATTCAAAAAAATCTAGACCTAGGTGGCTTCACTGGTAAATTTTATCAGACGTTTAAGGAAGAAATAGTACTAACTTTATACAAGCTCCTGCAGAAAATTGAGTATGAGGAAATATTTTCCAACTCAGTCTGTGAGGCCAGCATTAACCAGATCCAATACAATAAAAGTGTTACAATAAAACTACAGACCAATAGCCTTCACAGACTTAAATGCAAAAATCCTAAATGAAATTTTAGCAAATTAAAGCCAACAATATGAAATTTTAGTAAATCACTATCCAATAATTGGATAATACATCAGGACCAAAGGAATTTTTTCAAAAAATGCAAGGTTGGCTTTGTATTTGAAAATTGATCAGTGTAATTCACCATATTAACAAGCTAAAAATGAAAAATCATGGTCACTATGATGGTATAGAATAAGCTTTTGACAAAATCTAACATCCATCCTTGATTTTGAAATTTTAAACCCCTCAGCAAATTAGGGGTAAACGAGATCCTAAATCTGATTTAAAAGTATCTACAAAAATTTTATAGTTGGTATCACACTTAATGTTGAAAGACTGAGCTTTCCTCCTGAGATCAGGAACAAGATAAAGTGCTTTCACCACTTTGTCTACTCAACAGTGTACTGCAGGTTCTAGCCAGGGCAGTTAAAATAAGTAAATAAATAAATAAATGGCATACAGGTTGGAAAGAACAAAGTAAAATTGTCCTTCTTTGTAGACAACACAATTCGCTATGTATAAAATCCAATTAAATCTCTTTTAAAAGCTACTAGAACTAGTAAGTGAGTTGAGGAAGGTTGCAGGACACATAACTTTATAAAAATCAATTTGATTTTTATATACTAACAATGAACAATTTGAAATCAAAATTTAAATAATATCATTTATAATAGCATTAAAATATGAAATACAGTAATTAATATGGCAAAAAGGCAAAATATCTGTATATTAAGTACTGTAAAACTTTGGTGAGATAAATTAAAGAAGACCTAACCAAATGGAAATCTACTTTGTTCATGGATCAGAGTATGCAGTATGGTTAATATGTCAATTGTCCACAAACTGTAGACTCAAATCCATCTCAATCAAAATCCTAGTAGTTGTGTGTGTGTTTTGTAAAAATTAAAAAGTTGTCTCTAAATTCTATATGAAAATGCAAAGAGCTTAGAGTAGCCAAAACAAATCAGAAAAATATTTAAAAATTTGGAGGGCTAACCTGATTTTAAAACGTATGTAGAACTACAGCAGTCAAGACAGTGTAGTTTTGGCATAGTGATAGAAAAATAGATAAATAGAAGAGAATAAAAAATTCAGAAATAGATCCACACATATATGAGCAACTGATTTTCGACAAATGTTCAAAGGCAATCAGTGGATAAATGGTATCTTTCCAACAAATCATATTGGAATAATTGGATATCCCTATGTAAAAATATTAACTTTGATCAATATCTCCCAATATATTAAAAATTAATAATGAATACTATACTTCAGTAGGAAACCTAAAACAATGAAAATTCTAGAATAAATCTGGAGAAATTGTGTCATCTTGCATTAGACAAACATTTCTTACATATAATGCCAAAGGTATGATTCACAAAAGAACAATTTGATAAACAGATGTCATCAAAAGTAAAAGATCTGTTTTTTGAAAAGTACTGTTGGGAAAATTACAAAACAAGCCACGATCTGGGAAAAATATGAATACAGCATATATCTGATAAAGGATTTGTATCCAAAAGTATCAAAATCCAACAATAAGGAAGCAAATAACCCAGTAGAATAATGTGCAAAGATCTGAATGGACACATCACTGATGAAGACATTCAGATGGCAAATAGGCACTGGAAAAGATGTTCAACATCACTGGTTTTTAGGGTAATGCAAATTACAACCACAGGGAGATACCACTACACGCCAATTAGAATGATGAAAATTAATAAGATAGTTCACATCACATGTTGGCAAATATGTGGAGGAACTAGAACTTTCAAACACTGTAGGCAGAAATGTAAAGTAGTGTAACAACTGTGGAAAACACGTTGGCTGTTGTTTAAAAAGTTAAATGTGGATTTGACAATGAATTATTGGCTATGACACCAAAAGCACAGGCAATAAAAGTAAATCCAGGTGCGGTGGCTCACACCTGTAATCCCAGCAATTTGGGAGGCCTAGGAGGTTGGATCACTTGAGGTCAGGAGTTTGAGACCACCTGGCCAATGTGGCAAAACCTCATCTCTACTAAAAACACAAAAATTAGCTGGGCATGGTGGCGTGTGCCTGTACTCACAGCTACTCAGGAGGCTGAGGAAGGACAATCCCTTGAACCTGGGAGGCAGAGGTTGCAGTGAGCTGAGATTGTGCCATTGCACTCCAACCTGGGCAACAGAGCGAGCCTCCATCTTGAAAAAAAAAAGTAAAAATAGATAAACTATACTACATCAAAATTTAAAACTTCTGTGCACTAAAGGACATAATCAGACTGAAAAGACAACCTATGGAATGGGAGAAAAAATTTGCAATTAAACATTTGATGAGTAGTTGATATCCAGAATATATAAATAACTCCTACAATTCAATAACAAAAAAACTTAAAAAATGAGGAAAAGACTTAAATAGACATTTCTCCAATGATACGCAAATGGCCAACAAGCATATAAAAAAATGCTCAATATCATTAATCATTAGAGAAGTAAAAATCAAAACCACAATAAGAGGTCATCTCACACCATTATGATAGCAATTATCAAAACCAAGACAACAACAACAACAGAAAAGAAAATAATAAGCATTGATGAGAATGTGCAGAATTGGTACCTTTGTGCACTGTTGGTGCGGATGTAAAATGGCACAGCTGCTACATAAAACAGAATAGCAATTTCTCAAAAAATTAAAAACAGGTTGGGTATGGAGGCTCATGCCTGTAATCTCAGCACTTTGGGAGGCCGAGGCAGTTGGATTGCTTGAGCCCAGGAGTTCAAGACCAGCCTGGGCAACATGGCAAGACCCTGTCTCTATAAAAAATTAAAAAATAAACTGGGCATGGTAGTGCATACCTGTAGTCCCAGCTAGTCAGGAGGCTGAGGCAGATGTATTGATTGAGCCTGGGAGGTCGAGGCTGCAGTGAGCCGGGATCACACCACTACACTTCAGCCTGGGTGACAGAGTGGGACCCTGTCTCAATAAAAAATTAATTAATTAATTAATTAAAAATTAAAATAGAATTACCATACAATCCAGCAACTCCGCTTCTAGGTATATATTCATAAGAATTGGAAACAGGATCTCTAAGAGATATTTGCACATTCATTTTTATAGTAGCATTATTAACAATAGCAAGAGTTGGAAGAAATCCAAATGTCCATCAATAGATGCATGGATAAACAAAATGTCATATATACATGCAATGGAATATTATTCAGCCTTAAAAAAGAAGGCAATTCGGCCAGGCACGGTGGCTCACGCCTGTAATCCCAGCACTTTAGGAGGCCAAGGCTGGCAGATCACGAGGTCAAGAGATCGAGACCATCCTGGCGAACATGGTGAAACCCCATCTCTACTAAAAATACAAAAATTAGCTGGGCATGGTGGCACACGCCCAGCTACTCGGGAGGCTGAGGCAGGAGAATCGCTTGAACCCAGGAGGTGGAGGCTGCAGTGAGCCGATATCCTGCTGCTGCACTCCAGCTTGGCGATAGAGCGAGACTCCGTCTCAAAAAAAAAAAAAAAAAAAAAAAAAAGAAGGCAATTCTATCATACACTACAACATGGATGAATCTTAAGACATTATGCTAAGTGAAATAAACCAGTCACACAGAAACAAAGACTATGATTCCACTTCTAAGACGTATCTAAAGTAGTGAAACTCATAAAAACAGAAAGTAGAATGGTGATTGCCAGGGGCTTGGGGAATGGGGAAATAGTGAGTTGTTTAATGGGTATAGAGTTTCAGTTTCGCAAGATGAAAAAGTTCTGGAGATTGTATAGCATTGTGAATATACTTAATGCCACTTAACTGTAGGCTTAAAAATAATTAATATGGTAAATTTTATGTTTTGCATTTTTTACCACAATTAAAATTTAAAGTCTTTTAAAAAAAACTATTCTTGCAAAGGAACCCCAAATTAATTAGATCAGTCTGTGGAGCAATTTTAGCCTCAGGATATTGTAGAAAACAACAGAACAATCATCTGGCAATTGGTGGTGCTTAACAGCTGGGTTTGATAAGGGAAAGAGACAATGTGAATCTTGATAAATCCACTCTCTTTTTGGGGTGACAATGTGTATGCCCAAGGCTGAGCCCTCTAAGGAGCAATGTTAGAGGCTTCACATTTGGTAGGGTTGGGGATAGACTTCACTAAATTAATCTAGTCAGTCACTAAATAAATAAACAAGCAAATGAAAATACAAAGCCTAGGAAAGAGGGGAGCAGTACCTAGAGTTGCTATAATGTTATCTAAAACATTCTATTTCCAATAAAAAATGATGAGACATGCAAAGACACAGGAAAAAGTCTGACCCTGTATAGTTAAAATAGTGAAGTTAGTATGCCTGTGACTGTTATCCTTAGAAAGGTCTACTCTCCAGGTTGGTCAGCATCTGGGAACCTGGACGTTGAGAGATTTTCCACCATTCCCTGATAAGAATGGATCACTATACCTAAATTGTTTGTGCAAACAATATGGTTTATGCTGCATATCTACTTTTTTCTGGGAGTTTAGAATTTTAGTACATGCCAGGCAGAGTGTGCATGTGTGACCAGCCCACACTAAAAATTCTCAAATTGAATCTCTAGTCCGTTTCCTAGTACACAACATTTTACACTTGTAGCAATTTGTTCCTGGAGGAATTAAGCATGTCTTTCGTAATTCCACTGGGAAAAGAATCTTGGAACTTACACCTGGTACCTTCGGGAATTCACCCTATGAGCCTTTTCTCTGCGCTGATTTTACTTTGAATTCTTTTGATGTAGCAAATCATGGCTATGAGTATGAATCTATGCTGAATCTTGTGAATCATTGAACCAAAAGGTGATCTCGGTATCGTTAGCTAGACGAAACAAAGAAATGAGAGAAGACTAAGATAAAATAAAAGATGAAAAAGGAACCATTACAGCTTTACAGCTGTTACCACAGAAGCACAAAGGATCAATGGAGACTATTCCAAACAACTATATGCCAACAAATTAGAAACCCTTGAGGAAATGGATAAATTTCCAGATATATACAACCTACCAAGATTGAACCAGGAAGAAATAGAAAATATGAACAGACCAATCATGAGTAATTAGAGTGAATCAATAATAAAAACAACAACAACAACAACAACAAGAAGCCCAGAACTGGATAACTTTACTGCTGCATTCTACCAAACTTATGTTTTTTTTTTAGAGTCAGGGTCTGTTATGTTCCCCATACTAGACTCAAACTCCTGGACACAAGCCATCCTCCTGCCTCAGCCTCCTGGATAGCTGGGGCTACAGACATGTGTCTTTGCACCTAGCATACCAAACTTTAAAAAAAAAATTTTTTTTAGAGAAAAGATCTTGCTCTCTTGCCCAGTTTGGAGTGAAATGGTGTGATCACTATAATCTCAAACTCCTGGGCTCAAGTGATCCTCTTGCCTCAGCCTCCCAAGTAGCCAGGATTACAGGCATGCACCACCATGCACGGCTAATTTTTTTTATTGTTGTAGGGACATGGTCTCTCTATATTATACAGGCCGGTCTCAAACTCCTGCCCTGAAGCAATCCTCCCACCTCAGCCTCCCAAAGTGTTGGGATTACAGGCATGAGCCACCATGTCTGGCCTCCAAACTTTAAAAAAACTAACGGCAACTGTTTTCAAACTATTCCAAAATACTGAAGATGAGAGAATTTTTCTAATTCTTTCTACAAGGCCAGCATTACCCAGATACCAGGGTAAAACTGGAAAAGGACACAATAATAAAAGAATACTACAGGCCAGTATCCCTGATGAACATAGGGGCAATAGTCTTCAACAAAATACTAGCAAATAAAATCTAACCAAAAGATAATATACCATGATCAAGTGGGATTTAACCCAGGGATGAAAGGATGTTTCAACATACGCAAATCAATAAATGTGATACATCACATAAACAGAATGAAGAACAAAAAACATATGATCATCTCAACAGATGCAGATAAAGCATTTGATAAAATTCTATATCCTCTTATG
Organism: Pan troglodytes; assembly: GCF_028858775.2. NCBI lineage: Eukaryota > Metazoa > Chordata > Mammalia > Primates > Hominidae > Pan > Pan troglodytes. The sequence goes on from NC_086015.1 coordinate 48,610,880, forward strand.
ATAAAAACCCTAAACAAACTAGGCATAGAAGGAACATACTTCAGTGCAATAAAGGCCAAATATGACAAACTCATAGCTAACATCAAACTGAATAGGGAAAAGCTGAGAGCTCTAAGAACTGGAAGAAGACAAGGATGTTCATGTTCACCTTTCTTATTCAACATAGTACTGGAAGTCCTAGCCAGAGTAATTGGGCAAGAGAAAGAAATAAAGGGCATTCAGATTGGAAAAGAGGAAGTCAAATTGTCCTTTCGGAAAACATGTATTCAAAATTCTAAAGATTCCACTAAAATATTCTTTGAACTGATAAACAAATTTAGTAAAGTTGCAGGGTACAAAATCAACATAGAAAAAAACTGTAGCATTTCCATACACCAGTAATGAACTGGGTGACAAAGAAATCAAGAAATCAATCCTACTTACAATAGCCCCCCACCAAAAAAAAAAAAACTAGAAATAAAGGAAGTGAAATATCTGTACAATGAAAACTACCAAACATTGATGAAATAAATTAAAGAGGACACAAACAAATGAAACGACATCCCATGCTCATGATCAGAAGAATATGCCCATACTACCTAAAGCGACTTACAGGTTAAATGCAGTCCCTGTCAAAATATTGGTGACATTCTTCACAGAAATAGAAAACAATCCTAAAATTTGCATGGAACCACAGAAGACACCAAATAGCCAAACCAGTACTTATCAAGGAAAAACAGAGTTGGAGGCGTTACAGTACCTGACTTGAAAATATACTACAAAGCTATAGTATGACATAGACAAATGGAACAGCATAAAGGACCCAGAAATACATCTATGTATTTACTGCCAACTGATTTTCAACAAAGGAACCAGGAACACACATTGGAGAAAGGATGCCCTCTTCAATACATGGTGCTGGGAAAACTGGATATACATATGTAGAAAAATGAAACTAGATCCCTATCTATCCCCATATACAAAAATACACTCAACATGGATTAAAGCCTTAAATGTAAGACCTGAAACTATAAAACTACCAGAAAAAAACATAGGAGAAATGCTTTAGGACATTGGTCTAGGCAAAGATTTTATGGATAAGACTTCAAAAGCACCAACAACAAAATATAAAAAAATTGGACAGTGTTAAACTAAAAAAACCTCTACATAGCAAAAGAAATAATCAATGGAGTGGAAAGACAATCTGTACAGTGGGAGAAAATATTTGCAAATTCCTAATCTGACAAGGGACTAATATCCAGAATATACCAGGAGCTCAAACAACTCAACAACAAAAACCTAAATCCAATTAAAAGTGGGCAAAGGATCTAAATAGATATTTCTCAAAAGAAGACATGCAAATGGCCAATAAATACATGAAAAAATGGTCAACATCATGAATCATCAGGGAAATGCAAATCAATACCACAATGAGATATAATCTCACCCCAGTTAGAATGGCTATTATCAAAAAGACAAAAAATAAGAAATGCTGGAGAGCATTCCAAGGTAATTTTTTTTGTTTCTTTTTTTTTTTTTTTGAGACGGAGTCTCGCTCTGTGACCCAGGCTGGAGTGTAGTGGCGCAATCTCGGCTCACTGCAAGCTCCACCTCCCAGGTTCATGCCATTCTCCTGCCTCAGCCTCCCAACTAGCTGGGACTACAGGCACCCGCCACCACGCCCAGCTAATTTTTTTTTTTTTTTGTATTTTTAGTAGATACAGGGTTTCACCATGTTAGCCAGGATGGTCTCGATCTCCTGACCTCGTGATCCACCTGCCTCGGCCTCCCAAAGTGCTGGGATTACAGGTGTGAGCCACCATGCCCGGCCTTTTTTTTTTTTTTTTTTTTTTTTTGAGATGGAGTTTCACTCTTGTCGCCCAGGCTGGAGTGCAATGGCACAATCTCAGCTCACTGCAACCTCTGCCTCCTGGGTTCAAGTCATTCTCCTCCCTCAGCCTCCTGAGTAGCTGGGATGACAGGCGCCTGCCACCAGGCCCGGCTAATTTTTTGTATTTTTAGTAGAGACAGGGTTTCACCATGTTGGCCAGGCTGGTCTCAAACTCCTGACCTCAGGTGATCCACCTGCCTTGGCCTCCCAAAGTGCTGGGATCACAGGTGTGAGCCACTGCACCCAGCTCAAAAGGAATTTTTATATGCTTTTGGTGGAAATGTAAATTAGTACAGCCATTATGGAAAACAGTGTGAAGGTTTCTCAAAAAATTAAAAATAGGGCTACTATATGATACAGTAATGCCTTTACTGAATATTTAGCCAAAGGAAGGAAATCTAAATATCGAAGAGATACTTTTTCCCCATGCTTATTACAGAACTATAATATTCACAATTGCTAAGAGATAAAATAAACCCAGTGTCCATCAACAGACAAATGGATAAAGAAAATGTGGCATATATGCACAATGAAGTACTATGCAGTCATAAAAAGAATAAAATTCTATCATTTGTGGCAACATAGATGAGCCTGGAGGACATTATGTTGAGCAAAATAAGCACAGAAAGATAAATAACTACATGTTCTCTCTTATATGTGGGAGGTAAAAATAATTTAGAGCTCATGCAAGTAGAAAATAGAATTGTGGGTATTAGAGCCTATGGAGGGTAGTGGAGGGGAGAGATGGGGAAACATTGCTTAATAGACACAAAATTATTGCTAGATAGGAGGAAGGAGTTCTGGTGTTCTGCAGCACTGTAGGGTGAATATAATTAACTAGAAATTATTGTATATTTTTAAAAACATAGAGGAGAGGATTTTGCATGTTCACAACACAAAGAAATGATAAATGTTTCAGGTAATGGATATGCTAATTACCGTGATTTGGTCATTACACATTGTATATACATATCAAAATATCACCCTGTGTCCCATAAATATGTACAATTATTATGTGCCAACTAAAAAGAAAAAGAAAAAATTTGTTCTCGCCCTTTCCACTGAAAATACCTAGAAACAAAGATCTACCAGGAGCAGTGAGCACCCTTCACACCAAAATTGCAGTCCTGAAACACCATTTCCCTCTAAAGGGAACTAGGGCCCTTTGAAAAAGTGGTTGATTCTATGATTGGGGCAGAAAATGCACAATCCTAGCATTTTGGGAAGCCAAGGTGGGAGGATCACTTGAGCTCAGGAGTTTGAGACCAGCATGGGCAACATAGTGAGACCTCATCTCTACTAAAAATTTTAAAAAGTTAGCTGGGCATAGTGGTGCATGCCTATAGTCCCAGCTACTTGAGAGGCTGAGGCAGCAGGATCACTTGAGCCCAGGAATTCAAGGCTTCAGTGAGCCATGATCATGTCACCACACTCCAGTCTGGGGGCAGAGTGAGGCCCTGTCAAAAAAAAAAAAAAAGGAATGGGTTCATAATAATAAGATAAAGAGAACAAAAAAAGTAAAATGGCAGATGTAAATCCAACTATATCTTCTTCCAGATGAAATGTGGTCTAAAAAGAAACCCTGTATCAATAATAAAATTAAATGTGAATGGATTAATCAATCCAATGAAAAAGCAGATATTGTCAGACTGGATAAAAAAACAAGATCCAATTATATGCTGTTTACAGGAGACAAACTTTAGTTTCAAAGATACAAAGAGATTAAAAGTAAAAGGATGGAAAAAGATGTATTTTGCAAATAGCAACCATAAGAAAGCTCGAGTGGTTATATACAAGACAAATTAGACTTTAAAACCAAAACAAGATACTATTTCAGATAAAAAAGGGCATTTTATAACAATACAGGTGTCAATTCATTAGGAAGATATAACAATGACAAATGTATATTCAGCTACTGAAATACCCCCAAAATACATTAAACAAACACTGAAAGAGATGCAGCAGGGAAATAGACAATTCAAACAATAATAGTTGGAGGCTTCGATAGCCCATTTTCAATAATAGTTGAACACCAGAAAGAAGATCAATAAGGAAATAGAGGACTTGAACCCTATTAACCAACTAGGCCTAATATAGCCCTAGAACATGCCACTGAAGAATAGCAGAATATACCTTCCTCTCCAGCACACAAGGAACATTCTCCAGGACAAATCATATACAAGGTAAAAAAACAAACCTTAATACATCAGAAGGATTTAAATAATACAAAGTATGTTCTCTGACCTAATGTAACTTAACTGCATCCTCCACTCCCTAGAATAGTTATAGGAATGAAAAGTATTCTGTCTCCAACAAGGTAAAATGGAAAATGTCTGACATACAGTTATTACTAGGCATGTAAACAAATAGGAAAATACAACCTGTATTGATGAGAAAAATCAGTTATTCAAAACTGACCTAGAACTGACACAAAGAATCAACAAACAAGGATATTAATGATATTATGACTATATAAGCAAAAATCAAGGGGAAAGATTGAATTTGTTTAGCAGACACAAAAGATATTAAAAAAATTAAAATTCGATTTCTAGAGATAAAAATGTCTGACATAAAAATGGAAAATTCTACCTGAATGTCTTATAATACTCATTCATTCACAGGGTTTCACTCCAGTATAGGTTTTCTGATGGCCTTTGAGGTAGGCACTCTGAAAGCTTTGCCACATTCATCACATTGGTAGGATTTCTGTTCCATCCTAATGTATAGCCAGACTGGAGGACATAGGAGGATTCCCCAAATCCCTTATCTTCCTCACATTTATCTTTTGTAGGTTTGAAACAATCTTTGTGTGTTATTCAATAAACTACTTCTAGTCAGCTCCTTTCTTCATTCAAGGGTAATTCTTCTAACTTCTTGAAAGTGTCTTCACAGGTATCTCTAGTCTCTGGTTTCCCAGTGAATCAACACATAGAACCCTCTTACTAGCTGGGGGCATGATGGTATTCATCTGTAGTCCCAGCTGCTTGGGAGGCTGAGGCAGGAGGATCGCTGGAGCCCAGGAGTTCAAGGCTGCACTGAGCTATGATTGTGCCACTATGACAGAGTGAGACCTCATATCTCTTAAAAGAAAGAAAGAATCCTCTTGATGTTCCATCAGATAAATCCTTTAAAAATTTCCTGCTTCATAATCAAGTCTATTCTGTTCTCATCTGCTGTCAAAAGTAAGCAGAAAACAGTTTTGCTCATTTTTTTTTGTCTTGTGGAAACAGTATCATCAAGAGACCTTAAAAAAAAAAAAGTCAGATTATGGGTGTAGAAGGAGATGACATATTTAGAACAAGAGTGAAGTGTTAGTAGCTCAATTTTTTCTCCATGGGCAGGAAAAAAAGAGGGAGAGAAGTTTCTCAGTGGAAAGTAAAAGAAGATATCAGGGACAAACAGATACTGAGCCATCACAACGAAGTTAGAAGGCCAACTGGAGGGCAAGTGACAAGTTTACAAAGGATGATGTGGTCTTACAGAGGTAAGATCTTTAGTAAAATGATGAACTGTAGATTCATTTCCAACCATAACATTGTATGGTTCCATAGTTCTCTGAAAAGATGTCGCAGAGAGAGGGATAGCAAACATCTCAAGTCAAATACGGGAGAAGACAGAGTAATTATGGTCATGATTACTAAACATGAATATGTTGGTTCCTTTTAATTATCCTGCAGAGTGTGGCCTGAGGTCAAAGCTCTGCCCAAACAAAGACAATATTTAATGACTCTACCAATTGGAATCCCTTTCTAAGGAAATTCCGAATTGGAAGTAGGGCAAAAATGAGGAAATTAAGAACAGGAGCTGAAGCAGAAATTGTGGATGGAGAGAAGCCACATCATTAGGAGCCGCAGCAAGCAGTAAGCATGAGGGGACAGAAATTGTAATAAGAAGGACTAATGAAAGGGACAGAAGATTCAGAGTGAAGAAGGTGGATAGTGGTGGGAAGTAAAGAAATAGAAAATAAATGCTGGGAGCAGCTGGGTTGTATTTACAGTGGAACACCGGCACAAAGATTCATTTACTTTTGCTGCTTTGGCTCCTGGACTACCCTGCATCAAGGCATAGTCTCTGGGAGGCCCAGTTTTCCACCATCTAGTCTAGCCTGTAGAGCTTGCATCTCTTCCCACAGTGGTGAGAACTTTGAACTCACAATTCCCCTCTGGCTAAGATCCTCCATTTTCCTCATTAGTGTATAATTCAGGAAGACAAGATGTACTAAATAGCTCACTGTCTGTGTATCTGTGTAAAGGCCTATCTACTTAGAAAGAAGGTAAAGGATTGGCTTCTGGAGCCTCCTCTGGAAAAAGATAATTAGTCTTCAACCAGACTAATAAATGGGTGTTCACAAAATTGGGCATTGTCAAATCCCCCAACCTTGTTTGAATTTAAAAGATTGATTATAAGTTTAGGTTTTTCCAACAGCAGAGCCTGAGACAAGGATATAGGTGGAGTAGACTATTTTGAAGGTGATCTTAAGGAGCAAGAGGGAGTGAGCAGGAAGGATAAGACAGGGAAGGTCGAAAGCCAACAAAGAATGAGTTATTGAGCTGGATCCACTGTGGGCAACTGAGGCTCATTTTCACTAGGGGCCCTCTAAGGGCCCATGTAGAACATAGCTCAGACTTTTCTTGTCAAAGGACAGGACGTTGGGGCATTTGTGTACCAATTCTTATTTATCATTCTTTCAGGTTTGCCTGAGGGGATGTTATTCTCATCCACTTCTTCCAGTTTGTGCCTAAGACCTGGCTGAACAGGCTTCTGAACTTCCAGAGGAAGCCTTCAACAAAATAGCCTAAGATGTTATGGTGTATGCTTGAGACAGGACTCTGTCAGGATGGCTACATCCATTCTCCCACAGCTGCATGAAAATCAGAGGTGGGCAGAGGTGACTGTGGTAGAGAATACAAAGAACATCTGTTTTAGGTAATAAGCAGACGCTTCTTTTACTATGCATTTAGCATCAAAGAATTTTAGTGTTTTAAAATATTCCCTTTACCTGTGTAGTAACTACTTCCATTGTTTTCCAGTACCCAAAAGTAAAGTATCTGCAGAATATCTTGGACTGGGAAGGGCCTCAGTTACATTTGTTCTACTCCCCAGACACCCAGACACCTCTAAGGCTAGGAGATACTAGACTGACTTTAGAATTACCACTTTTGGGCCTCTCTAGAGCAGAATGTATTCAAGAGTCATGACCTTCTATATAAAAGTCCAGGTGGGTATAAGCCAAGATAGCAGGCCTCCCTGCCTCCCACCCCTAACGATTATCAAAGCCTTAGATGCATTCCCAGTGAACACAACATATTAATGCTTCTTTGCATTCAAATTAGCATGAGTTGTCCAAGGCCCGTCCACAGCTAAAGTATTCAGGAGGCTGAAGACACTCTTCATGCTGGCTGTCCTGACTTTTCTCCCCCTTTTCCCTACCTGTGTCTTGCCTCAGTCTCCTGAATGATTTTCTTGCTTCTGGGTGTACAAAAGCCTAAATATAGTGGTGGAAACAGCATTTGCCTTGGATTTCAAAGCCTCACTGGTTATTAGGAAGGTATTTTAACAAATTACTTAAACTTACTCACCCTTAGTTTCAGTATCATCAAAACTGTCACAATATTATCTGTCTCAAAGGGTTCATGTAAGGAGTAAATGAAATTAACCATGTGAAAGAGGCTGACACATAGCAAGTAATTTTTATATGCTTTATTTTTTTCTAATATTCTAGCTTTGCCTCACTCTTCTGGTTTGAACTCTATCTTAATTCAACTGAAATGTTCTGTGATTGCCAATTATATACTGTTGAAAATTGAGTCTGTGTGTGTGTGCATGTATGTGTGTGTGTGTGTGTGTGTGTGTGTGTGTGTTGGGGGTGGGATGCAGAAAGTGCAGCTGGGTAGATTTTGGCACTAGTAAAGACCTCTATCAGGGGTTAATGATCTTTTGATTCGTTGTAGCATCATCAGCCTAGTAATAGAGGGCTGGCCTAGAAACCAATTCGGAACAACCTGAGATTTTCATTTTCATCTAGCCCTTGAGAAAGGCTACAGAAAGACCAAAGCAGATCCCCCAGTATCCCACTTCCTTTCCTTTCCTGCTAGGGCCATAACAGCCCCTTCAGCCTTTCAGATTCTAAAGCTCCTGTCAAAGCCATAGGCACTCCAAGCTCAGGTCCTCTGATTTTGTGATCCCTCTACTCCTACCAATGACTATGTGCCTTTTACAGCCTCTCCAGGTAGGACTCCTATGAGAGTAAAAGGATAGGCAATGGGATTTCTACCTCCCTCCAAATTGCAAAGAATATGGCTGTTCTGTCTTCCCTCAAGCTTTCCAGTCTGGACTGGATTTACCCCTCTCTGCTCCCAGCATGATTGGCCTTTGACAGGTGGCCTGTCCCCTTCTCCAACTTTCCATTTGCTGTTACTCCCTCATTTCTACAAGATCCCTCTCTGAGGATGTAAAGATAAGGGGGTGAAGTTGTCCAAGACAGACATTCAGATCTGAAATGGATCCTTTTAAGTGACACTAGCCTAATCTAACCACTGTGGATGCCCTTCAGTGCCTAGAAAATCTTTAAATAATTAATGCCCTGAACTGTATTTGGAAGAATCCATATGTGATAGTTCATTTTACATGTTAACTTGAATGGGCCATAGTGTGCCCAGACATTTGGCTAAACATTATTCTGAGTGTCTGTGGGGGTATCTCTGGATGAGATTAACATCTGAATCTGTAGACTGATTGCCCTCCTTAACATGAGTGAGCCTCATCCAAGCCATTGGAGATGTGAATAGAAGGAAAAGACTGAGAAAGAGAGAATTTGCTCTTTCTGCCTGTCTTCTGGCTGGGACATTGGTCTTCTCCCACCTTTGGTGATATGGTTTAGATTTCTGTCCCTGCCCAAATCTCATGTCAAACTGTAATTCCCAGTGTTGGAGGTGGGGCCTGATGGGAGGTGATTGGATCATAGGGATGGCTTTACCCCTTAGCTCTGTGTTGAGATAGTGAGTGAGACCTGGTTGTTTAAAAGTGTGTAGCACCTCCCTCCTCCCCTGACCCTTGGTCCTTCTGCTGCCACATAAGACATCTGCTCCCACTTTGCCTTCCCCCATGAGTTCCCTGAGGCCTCCCCAGAGGCAGATGGTACCATGATTCCTGTACAGCCTGCAGAACTGTGAGCCAATTAAACCTCTTTTCTTTATAAAGTGCCCAATCTCAGGCATTTCTTTATAGCAGTGCGAGAACAGACTAACACATTTGGATTCCGACTAGGACTCAGACTGGAAGTTACACCAGCAGCTTTTCTGCTTCTTAGGCCTATAGTTCTTGGACTACAACTATACCTTCAGCTCTCCTGGGTCTTCAGATTGCATGTCTTGAGATTTCTTAGCCATATATATTATATACATATAATCCTTGGTCATAGGTCAATCACATTCCAATTTGCATTAAAAACAACTCTGGCAAAGTGGGGTTTTATAGAAAGATGAGAAATACAAACTTTCCATTCAGCCTGGGATTTCCATTTTAGTTGATCAGTAGTCTAAGATCTTAACCCATCTTGAAATGTCAGTCCTCTGCTTCCAGCCTCTTCTCATATGCCTATCTCAAACTCATTTATTTCTTGTTTGCTTAGTTTTTTTCACCAGTACATTTGGGGATTTTAAATACCAGGAATGTGTGTGTATGTAAAACAAAGGCTATGTGTTGTATTATACCACTGTCCCAGAGCTCTGGCCCACTTTAAACAGGTTTTGTATAGTTCCACCTTGGTCAAAGATAGGGTGTTCCTTTCCTATCACCATCATTCCACAAGGTTACCAAGTCTTTCATCTTGGGGCAGTGGTGAGGGTGCTTCAAGTTCTTTGTCAGATGGGCAGAATCTCAGGGCACAAACTGAGTGACAAAACTGAGGCTCTGGGCTGGCCACTGGCAACTGGTGGTTCTCACCAGCTGACAACTCTTTGGTTACATGCTTCCGGGCCATTGCTTAGTAGGAGTGTGAATGATTACAGGCTCACTGGTCAGTGGTCCATAGTCTAGTTGGTCATTTTGGCTCCTCCCATTCCTTTCTTCTTTCCCAGCAAGGCAAGAATGTTTTTCAACTTACTAAAGGCTTCTAATGGCCTAACTCACTATCGTTTTTGTCACTTTTGTTTCCAGTCCCATAGTGTGTAACTCCTGTCTACCTAGGTAGGGCAGGGGAGAAGGGAGCCTTGGTTTACAAGTAAAATTATAATTTAGTGTAGGGGGAACAGCAATCACATTGATCAATATTTCAAAATCTACTCATTCATACTTTGAGACCCATAAAGTACTATTTCCTTCTTCTCTTCCTACTTGATTGGCTGCTGCTTCTCAGTCTCCTTTGTTGGGTCCTCCTTACCCTTTTTTATGTCATCCAAAGGACCACCAGGATGGCTAGATAGTAGAAAAGAAAGTTGGCCGGCACAGTGGCTCACACCTGTAATCCTAGCACTTTGGAAGGCCGAGGTGGGTGGATTGCCTGAGCTCAGGAGTTTGAGACCAGCCTGGGCAACACGGTGAAACCCCATCTCTACTAAAATACAAAAAATTAGCCAGGCGTGGCGGCGTGCGCTTGTAATCCCAGCTACTCAGGAATCTGAGACAGGAGAATCATTTGAACCCGGGAGGCGGAGGTTGCAGTGAGCGAGATCACGCCACTGCACTCCAGCCTGGGCGACAGAGTGAGACTCCATCTCAAAAAAAAAAAAAAAGAAAGAAAGAAAAGAAAGTTTTATTCACAACATCAGTTTACAAACTCGGAGAGATAGTCTCTGGCTTGAACTGAAAGTGGTGCTCTTTCTGAAGAACAAAGAGAAGGTTAGAGGTTTTACAAAAAGGAGGAATGTTACATATTGCTCTTTGAGAAAGTTCATTGGCACTAGTAAGGGTGTGGGGAGCTGGCAAGCTCCAGTTGGTGAGCAACTGCGGTGGGCAAAATTAGTCCTAGAGTTGCAGCAACTTATCTCAGAAGCTATAGATAAAACTGGTTTTGGCTTATAATAAGCAGTTTCAGCAGTCAAGCTTACAGAGAATAACATTCCTGGAGCAATGTTGTGTACCCTGAGTGCTTCCCCCAGCTAATTTCTCGACTTTCTTTTATTAGGTATGACAAAAATAACCCAATTCTTATGATCAGCTTTCACATTTCTTAGCATTTACCACCACCTGACACATTTTTATATTTGTTTTCTGTTTATCCCACTAGAAATGTAAGCTCCATGAGAACAGAGACTTTACCTCTTTATTTATGTCCCTAGTGCCCAGAACAGTATTTGGCATATGACAAGTACTCAGTAGTTGAATAAATGAATGAATCAAGGCTGAAGTTTAAGTATGTTGTTTAATGAATGCCAGGAGAGAACATAAAGAAATAAACAGAATAAGCCTGGCACGGTGGCTCACGCCTGTGATTCCAACACTTTAGAAGGCCAAGGTGGGGGTGGATCACCTGAGGTCAGGAGTTCAAGACCAGCCCGGCCAACATTGTGAAACCCCGTCTCTACTAAAAATAAAAAAAAAAAAAAAAAAAAAAAAAAATAGCCAGGCATGGTGGCACGTGCCTGTAATCCCAGCTGCTCAGGAGGCTGAGGCAGAAGAATCGCTTGAACCCGGGAGGTGGAGATTGCAGTGAGCCAAGATTGCGCCACTGCACTCCAGCCTGGGCAACAAGAGCAAAACTCCATCTCAAAAAAAAAAAAAAAGACATAAACAGAATAACATGAACCTTGCTCATTGAATAAACATTCATCTACAACCTATATGGCTTCAGCTTTGTACTAGGTGCTAAATACATGGGATCCATGCAGACATGGCCTTTACCCTTTTGGAGACTTGTTTCAGCCATAGTCCCATATAGGGGTGTCAATTCCAGAAGTCCAAACTTAAGAGACTGAAGACCAAAGAGAGGATCAGAGTTCCAGTTTCCTTTATATACACCTGACTTTACCCAGGGCGATGGACAGCTAGAATAACCTCTTCTTTCAGGGGAGAGATGTCCCTACCATTTGCACATTACCTTGCACCTTCAACTTGATTATTATTTAATATCATAGCTCCAATATGTCATCATGTGGGCAAGAGATACACCACAGTAAGCGAATTCACAAGAGGGTGATTTATAAGTCATGTTATTATTTATAGTGAGAATTGCATAAGTTCAAGAAGAGACCAGAAAAGTCACCTACCAGGTCATTCAGACGTGAAGGTTACTCCCTATCAACCTCAATTGAAATGCATATCAAAACAGAAATGTCCAACTCTCTTAGGAGGCAACAGGCATCCTGAGACCCTGGGTCCTGTCTTTCATCTCCGCACCCTTCCGGTCTGAAACAGCGGCCAGTTCGTGTTCGATGTAAGGAACACTAGTACCCAAGGGCTCAGGAGTTCCGCCTCTCTTCCCCAGTTCTGGGAAAAGAAACGAACCATAGAGATGTGGCTTCCTAGAGATCCGGGATGAGGGGCGGGGTGCAACCGGAAGTCGAAGTATTCTCGGCTCGGCCATTATTCTGTGCCTCGGCTGCCGCAAGGGCTCGTTCCTGTGTCATCTCCTAGCGGCCTGGCGCCGAGGCGGCGGTACCCAAGGCTGGAGCCGCAGCGGGAGCCCCCGGTGAGCGGGGTGGGCTCGGGGGCGGGTGGGCGTGCAGGGAAGGCGGCCCGGGACGCGGGCCTGAGCTTGCTGGGACTGCACAGCCCTCGGTAGCCTCTCCCGGGCCCTGACCCCCGGCATGGTCCGTCGCCAGCTTCGTGTTGGGGTTCGACGTCGTGGCCTCGGCTGGGCAGGCAGCCGGCCCGGGGGAGGTACTGAGGCAGCTCCGAGTCTGTGTGTGTTTGTGGACCGGTGCTCCCGTCTAACGGACTCCGCTGGCGCTTTGAGAAGAGCTGCCTCAGTAGCCTGCTCCCCCAGCTCAGGCCTTTCTGCTCTTCCTCAGTCTTGTCTGAGGCTAATCCACAGAAACATTCTGAGGTTTCCCTATTACCGGTGGCGCCCAGACTCTTGAGGACGGATTTTTTTGTTTGTTTGTTTTAAGGGGTGGAACGATTTTAGCTTTTTTAGTCTTTTAGTTTTGTAATATAATGGTATTTAAAAATCAAACTTGAAAAACTCAAACTTGAAACCACCCATACCAACATTACTTCAGGCAATACATTTTAACACAAAGTACTAAGACCGTAAACTCAGAATAAATGCTGGCCTTTGTGCGCGCGCGCGCGTACACACACACACACACACACACACACACACTCATTGCCAACCTGTCAGCGACGATTGTTACTGGTTTTCTCTTTTTGCAGCTTACCAGATTAAAGCTTTGTCGTGGACTGGTGTTTGGAAACTGTTGTTTTAGAACAGTTTGGGTTGTTTGGGTTTCATAAGTTTCTTCGTAGATGGAATTGTTTTGGACTTCTGGAATTAGAATCCCTGAATTCAGAATTTGCTCCCATGTCTCAGTTAGCTAAGTGGCCTTGAGTGGATTCGCTCCTCTGATCCTTTTGTTCTTTTTAACTTCTGCTTTGAAAACCTTTTGTGAGAAGCTAATAAAATGTATGTTTAAGAATTTGTTATTTTTATGTTATTTGAAAATTATTCAAAATTCTTTTTAAAAATTCCTTTCCATCACCCCCAGATCAGTTACCAAGGACTGCCAAGTTTTTCTCAATTGCCTTATCCCTACTTCGTTTAGAACTTAAGTCATGTGTTTAGACTATTAGAAAAACCTAACTGACCTTTCTTGATATCCAGCCCTCCCACCCCCACCATTTCTCACTAATAGAGTCCTGACACCACTTAAGACTCTCTTCATGCTCAGAGTGAAAAAGGTCTTTCTAATTGTGGTACAGTACCCAGAAGTCGTAAAAGATTGACTGCATGGCAAAAAACACTTTAAGCAAAGTCACATGGCATATATAGTCACAAAGACACTTGACAAACTGAGAAAAATTTGCAGCTGCCATTGTAAACAAAGGACTAATTTTCCTGTGATAAAAGTGTGTACAAATTAACAAGACCCAACACCTCAATAGAAACATGGGCAAAATATATGAATAGTTACTTTAAAAAATATACAAATGACTCTATATTAATTCGTTCAAAATGCAAGTCAAAAATTTGGCAAAGAGCACAAACTTTGAGAACCATATTGGTGAAAGTGAGGAAAGGCACTCCCATATAGCTGTTTCTGATGGGAGTATAAATTATAAATTGGTTCAATCCTAATGAGGTCAAATTGGCAATATCAAAATTATACATGTATATACCTTTTAACTCAGCAATTCTGTTTCAAGGAATTTTTCTTATATATGCCTACACACATCCAAACTGATGTATGCCCAAGATTATTCATGATTATATTGTTGGTAATAAGAAATGATTGAAAACTACCCAAACATTCCATCAGTGCTGGCATGAATAAATTATGATATATCTATGCATCCATAAAAATGCGGAGAGGGGCTGTGTATTGACAGGAAAGATCTCTAAGACATATTATTATTGAGAAGAGGAAAATGTACCACGTCATTCATGGTGTCCTACCATTTGTGAGAAAAAGGGAACTAGAAAACAATATATGTACACACATATGCAGAAATAACTGGAAAAATAAGAAGCTAACGGAGAAGGAAACTTTACACAGTATACATTTTATAATTTTAAATTTTGAACCAAGTGAATATATTACTATTTTTAAAAATAAGGAAAAATGTAAAGTAAAGCCTCTTTAATGCTGAAATGTAAGTAAAATCACTTCACTTACAGGACAGGATCATCTCCTCAGAATACTGCCTCTCAAGAGCAGTAGTTAGAATTTAACTTCTGTTCACCTCTCTGCTCTACTCCTATACTCTTGCCTCTGAAGTTTACTTTCCTTCTCTGGTCTTCCTTCACAGAGTTATGTGTCCTTCCTTGCTTTTGAAAATAGAGTTTCTTTCTTCCTGGAATGGCTTTCCTCACAGTCCAATGATCCTTTTCTTTTTCCTTAAAAGCCCAATCCAAAAGTACCTTTCATGGCTGGGTATGGTGACTCACGCCTGTAATCTCAGCACTTTGGGAGTCCAAGGCAGGCAGATCATGAGGTCAAGAGATTGAGACCATCCTGGCCAACATTGCGAAACCCCGTCTCTACCAAAAATACAAAAATTACCTGGGCATGGTGGTGCGAGCCTGTAGTACCAGCTGCCTGGGAGGCTGAGACAGGAAAATTGCTTGAACCTGTCAAGCAGAGGTTGCGCTGAGCCGAGATCATGCCACTGCACTCCAGCCTGGGTGACAGAGCGAGACTCCATCTCAAAAAAAAAAAAAAAGAAATTTCCTTTCATGAATCCTTTCTGTAGTTTTATGTTCTCCTATTACTTGTACTTAAACATTATATTGAAATTATGTTTATATTTCTGGCTCCCCTGTTTGTTATAAGCAAGCTCTCTTTAAGGGTCTGTGTGTTCAAATAAAGAGGATGTTTTCATATGTCACTGATGGTGATATAACTGTTATAACCTTAAAAGCTTAAAAATGTTTTTATCCTTCAGCCCAACAATTTTCTCCTAGGAGTTTATCCTGAAGAAATAAGCAGAGATGTAACTAAAAATTTGTTATCAAGGATAGCCGTTGTGACCTTATTAATAATAGGGGAAAGTTAGAATTTATCTATGATAATTAAACGATGGTAAGGACATAGTTCAGAATAATAGCAGTGATTGTTTTCTGGTTTTGTGTGTTTTTTGGTTTTATAATTAGAAAAATGTTATTTCTAAAGAGCAGATGATTTCTAGAGAGCAAGTCTAAGTTCTGTATAAAACCCTATTCATATTTATCCATCTGTGGGACTAGATGTGAAAGGAAAAGAAGAAAAGGCAAATTTATCCAAATATTTTGATTAACAGAAAGAACAATTTTCAGAGAATTAAAGGCATGTAGAGCAAAACTACACAGAACTTAATTCATCCTTTCTTTGTTAATTGAGGAGGTGGTTAGGATTTTCTCTCATATGTATCATGATTAATGATTACTTGTTAACTCTGCGGAACATAGGAAAGAGTACTAGTTACAGAAGGGTAATAAGTAACATTTAAACCCGTATACCAGGCACTGTTCAAAAACTTGAAATGTATTACACATCAAATTCTCATGACAACCCCATAAGGTAGGAACTGTTACTATCCCTATTTTACAGGTTAAGAAACTAAGGCTCAGAAGTGAGGTACTTGTTCCAGGTTACACAGGAGTAGTCAGGATGCTCATTGTTAGAGTGGTAAAGAGTCTGTTGTAATTAGCTGAAGGGATCCTATGAACAAAGACCAAAGGAAGTTCATGTGTTTGGTTTCAGCAGTCTTGTGCGTAACATGAGTGTGTGTGTCCCAGAGCCTTAGGCAGGGGGTTTCTGTCAGAGGAAGCACTCTCTAGAGCCTGGAACCTCGCACTCACAAAGGTTCTCTTTATTACTGGGAGCTGACTGGGGCCTGGAAAGCTCAGTTGTTTCTCTGGGCTAACTTTAACAATGATTTCTTGAGGTCTTGTAGATGATACTCTCCAAGCTGTAAGGAAGAAGTCAAGAATTAAGGAGACCTGGACTGGAGAGGAGCCTTTTTCAAAAAACAACAATGACAAGAGAAAATTTAGCCCACAATGCTCTGAGACAAGAGGGCCTTGTGAAGGGGAAGGATGATACCTGGAAATGGGGAACCAGCTTCCAAGGAAGTAGCTCCTCTGTTTGGGAGACCTCCCACCTACACTTTAGACAATTACGTTACCATGAGACATCTGGACCCCAGGAAGCCCTGAGCCGGCTCAGGGAACTCTGTCGCCGGTGGCTGAGACCAGAAGCACGCACCAAGGCACAGATCCTGGAGCTGCTGGTGCTGGAGCAGTTTCTGAGCATCCTGCCTGGGGAGATTCGGACCTGGGTACAGCTCCATCGCCCTGGAAGTGGCGAGGAGGCTGTGGCCCTGGTAGAGGAGCTGCAGAAAGACCTTGATGGACCAGCAATACAAGTGAGAAAGGCAGGGAGGGGCGGTGGGTGTTGGGATGAAAGGAAGGAAAGAATTGAGGCTAGGCTAGAGGGTGATCCTGTGATTTTCATTAAAAATTAATAGCACACTAGCAACCTTAATGATAATTAAAGCAGGTCCATGAGTATTCAGACCATAGAATATGTCTGTAGAGAAATGGATTTACGTTGAGGTCTTCGGGTCCAACTGAGAAGCAGCATAAAAACATTGACTGTTTTGTCCCTTGGGTAATGCTTGCTAATGCTGAGTTTAGACCAAGAACCTGAAGAAGAAATGTTAATAAGTTTTTCCCTAAACAGAAGCCTATGTATTATTTCTATAATTCTGTTTGGAATGGTCATGTAAGCCTAGAGTATAAAAGGCAATAGCAGGCCAGGCACAGTGGCTCATGCCACAGCATTTTGGGAGGCTGAGGTGGGAGGATCATTTGAGGCCAGGAGTTCAAGACCAGCCTGGACAACATGGGAAGACCCCATCTCTACAAAAAATTTAAAAATTAGCCAGATGTAGTGGCGAGTGCCTATAGTCCAAGCTACTTAGAAGGCTGAGGTGGGAGGATCACTTGAACCCAGGAGGTTGAGGCAGCAGTGAGCTATGATTACACCATTGCACTCCAGCCTGGGTGATGGAGTGAGATCCTGTCTTTAAATAAATAAATAAATAAAATGGCAGTAGCATAACAAGAATGAAGCTTTCCAAATCTTGGTAAGATCTCCTCTTGTGTGCCCTACTAGGGATCTGCAAGCCAAGGGATTGGGTTAAGATATTTGCTTCTGATAAGATTTATATCCTTGACCATTAGATTGGGATCTTAATGTAGCCTCTCATGTGTGTGAGATTTCTTTTTGTACATCTGTAGCTCACTAGAAACATTTCTGTATAAGACGTCTGAATCATAACTCAAACTTGGGTGTGGCATTAAGGATGGGCTTGTTTCTTTTAATAATAACGTGAACAATTTTAGAGCTATATATTTCATTACAAATTACTAATACATCCTCATTTGAGAGATAAGGAAACTGAGGCAGATGTCTAGCTGGCCGCAAAACCAAGTGTCTTGGTGCCAATTTTAGTGTTAGTTGTATTTGAGCACAAAGGGCTAGGTAAAGGGGTCAATAAGTAGATGGTAAATAAGTAGAAGAGATGTGACTGAAGTCCGATCTAAAACTTAAGTCTGAAGCTAAAATCCATGCTCTTAATTACTGCTTATTACTTCCCATTCCCTCCTTAACCCACACCCAGGTCTGGCTTCTGTTCCCACCGTTGTGTACAGTCTCCTCTGGGAGAGGTCACCAGTGCCATGAGTGGGGCTCGAGGGCAGCTCCATTGTTCTCAATGCAAAGCTTTACTGCTGTTTTGATGCTCCATACTTGAGGTGGGTCTCTCTGATCTCACAGTTGTAGATTGTGGGCAGAAAGAGGTCCACAGTGCTTAGGTGAGTCCATTTTCTTAAGAAACAAGAAGAGCTAGCTTATTTTACTTGTTTCCAGGTTCCAGTCCTTGTCAAGGATCAGGACACTCTCCAGAAGGCGGTGAGTGCCCCAGGAACAACACTTCCTCCTGTACTTCCTGGCAGCCACATAGCAGCTGAAATTTGCCCGCATCCTCCTACTGACCTAGTGGCATTCAACCTCCAGGATCCTCAGCATGGTATTTACTCAGTGCGCTGGGTTTTGGGCTGTTCAAAGACCCTTTCTGTGGCTCATCCCCCTACTTCCAGGGAGTTGCTTCCTCTGCTACCCTGTCTAGGAGTCTCTTACAGTGCCAATTTCTTTCTGCTGTTCTGTTGTTCTCTCCTTCTTTCTTGGGCCCCTCTGAGCTTGTATACATCCCTTTTTTTTTTTTGAGACGGAGTTTCGCTCTGTCGCCCAGGCTGGAGTGCAGTGGTGCGATCTCAGCTCACTGCAACCTCCGCCTCCTGGGTTTACGCCATTCTCCTACGTCAGCCTCCTGAGTAGCTGGGACTACAGGTGCCCGCCACTGTGCCCGGCTAGTTTTTTAATTTTTTTTTTTAGTAGAAACGGGGTTTCACTGTGTTAGCCAAGATGGTCTTGATCTGACCTTGTGATCTGCCCGCCTTGGCCTCCCAAAGTGCTGGGATTACAGGTGTGAGCCACTGCACCCGGCCATTTTTCTTTTTTTTTTTGAGATGGAGTCTCGCTCTGTTGCCAGGCTGGAGTGCAATGGCACAATCTCGGCTCACTGCAACCTCCGCCTCCCGGGTTCAAGCCATTCTCCTGCCTCAGCCTCCCGAGTACCTGGGACTACAGGCACGTGCCACCACACCCAGCTAATTTTTTTGTATTTTTAGTAGAGACAAGGTTTCACCATGTTGGCCAGGATGGTCGTAATCTCTTGACCTTGCGAGCCACCCGCCTCGGCTTCCCAAAGCTCTGGGATTACAGGTGTGAGCCGCCATGCCCTGCCTTGTATCATTCTTACTGCTACTCTTTGTGTTATTCCAGCTCTGCAAGTGGGGTCACTCAGAAAAGGTTTGTAGGTCCCATATGCAGCTTTTTCTCCCTCCTCAGATTCTCCTGCCCCTGAAGCTTCTGCCCTTTCCCAGGAAGAGAACCCAAGAAATCAATTAATGGCACTTATGCTCCTAACAGCCCAGCCCCAGGTAAGGTTTGCATCCTCTTTCCTTCCCATCTGCACAGCATAACTGTGGCTGAAGTGCCCTCTCTCATCCTTGTGCTTCAATGTCCAGTCAGTTCCCATTTCTAAATCAGGGTCTATGCTATTGGAAGACAGACTTTACATGTGATCTCCTTATGTCTCCCTGATGTCTGTTATGCACTCATGGCCTCACAGTGTATCCCTTCCCCAGAAGTGAAGGGAACCTTTCGACAGGCAAGTTCCTGGGCATTGGTAATCTCACACACACTTGTTATTTCAGGAGTTGGTGATGTTCGAGGAGGTGTCAGTATGCTTCACTTCAGAGGAATGGGCATGTCTGGGCCCAATCCAGAGGGCCTTGTACTGGGATGTGATGCTGGAGAATTATGGAAATGTGACCTCCCTAGGTAAGGATTCTTCTTTCTATGATGCTTACCTTTATTTCACCAGCCATTATTTGTTTTCTGATTATAAAAGTAGCATATATGTATTTTGGAAAACACCGAATATTACAAAGAAGAAAAAAACCTTCCTTAACATCGCTATTTCCAGATAACTATTATCATTTTGATATATTACCTTTCTGTTTTTTCTGTATGTTTGAGGGATTTTTTACATTGTTCCAAAGTGTGTGTGTGTGTGTGTCTGTGCACAGTTTTATAGCTTGCTTTCCTTGTGTGTGTTCTCACATGTTACAAACTCTTTGCAGTTATTATCTATATTGGCTATATGATTTGTACCATAATTCAGTCAGCCATTCCTTATTTTGGATAACTGCTATAATAATCATCTGTCTCTGTGCCTAAGGCCTTCTAAAATGTTTTATTATTTTTAGAGGTACAATTACTGGGCATAAGTGTTTGAATGGCTTTGAGGCTCTTGCTTCATATTGCCAAATTACTTTCTGTAGCGATCCCTGTCCTCTCTGTTCTTAGAAGTGGTGTATAAGAACACTCCTTTTGCTCTGCCTTCATTTGTACTGAGTAATCCCACAATTCTAAATTGTTGCTAATATATTTTTAAAGTTATATATATTCTAAAATAGATTTCTTTGATAAATAATAAAAGAATATTTCAAAACAATTTTTAGCCATTTTTGCTTCCAGCAGACATTAAATACCTATCATGGTACAGCTGTGAAAATGATGTGATTCGGCCCTTAAATAGCTTACGATGGTTTAGGAGATGATTACAGAGATACTAAATATACAAGGCAGAGTAAAATAATTGGTACAAGAGTGGCATAAACCTGGTGTGACAGAAATGCAGAAAACGGGGCAATCAGTTTCATTCCTAGGGATTAGCAAAGGCCATAAAGGAGGTAGCATTTATACTGGAACTTGAAGAAAAGAGTAGAATTCTCTTTGGAGAAATCAACGTTCAGAACTGGGTAAGCAGCCACAGGAACTAACTTTGACTGAAATACAGATTTACAGTATCAGTTTAAATGGCTGCAGAGTATTGCATGGTCTGTGTATCATGCTTTACATTGACAGCTTTATGATTCTGAATGTTTCTATTCAAGAACATTACATAACATTCCATTTTTTCTTTACTGCCTTTGTATGCATCGGGCATGTTTTAAAATTGCCTAGATCTTCCATATTTCTGGTAATATTTATTCTTTGGAATTGGAGTCTTTTCTGTATTTTCTAATTGACTGTCATTTGCATATATGGAAGTACTTTTTGTGTGTGTTAATTTTGTACCTAGCAACTTTATTTTATTGTCTTTAATAATTTAAACTGTGCATTTTCACACTTTTGAGACTGTATCCTTTAGTATCTCAGTAGTGGCAGTGGTGGGTGAAACAGTCTGTAGATTTTATACTTTGATACATATTACCAAATTATTTTCTACCAATGATACTTGAATTAAACTCCCACAGAAAGAACACACAGGAGAGCCAATTTTCCCTGGATATGCTCATGATTTGGTCAGTCTTTTAATTAAATCTTTGCGAGGTAGATGAAGAATACCATCTTTTGTTTGTTTGTTTTTCATGTTTTCATTATTAGTGTGATTGAAATCTCTTCATATGTTTGTTTATTGGTCATTTTACTCCTATTCATATACTTCCTATATATAGAACTACTGCTAATGCTTTGTCAGTTGTTGCATATGTTTTTCCCATTTGTTTGCCTTTCAATATTATTAATTTTTTTTTAAGCCTTAGAAGATCCTTTATGTTGTCAAACTTGGCAGTATTTTCCTTTATGGTCTTAGTGGTCTTTTTCCTCATAAAATTATTTTGTAAACCCACCTGTATTCTATTTTTTTTTTTTTTTGAGATGGAGTTTCCACTTGTCGGCCAGGCTGGAGTGCAGTGGCGTGATCTCAGCTCACTGCAACCTCTGCCTCCTGGGTTCAAGCAATTCTCCTGCCTCAGCCTCCCAAGTAGCTGGGACTACAGGCATGCACCACCAGGCCCAGCTAATTTTTGTATTTTTAGTAGAGACGGGGTTTTGCCATGTTGGCGAGGCTGGTCTCAAACTCCTGACCTCAGGTGATCCACCCGCCTCAGCCTCCCAAAATGCTGGGATTATAGGCGTGAGCCACCATACCCAGCTGTATTTTCTTATTTATCATTTTATTTTGACATTTAAGCTTTAATCCATCTTGATATTTATCAATTTATCTTGATACATAGAATGACATAGACATCTTGTGGAGGGGTTTTATTGCTTTTTGAGATGGCAGCCTCACTATGCTGCCCAGGCTGGCCTCAAACTCCTGGCCTCAAGCAAACCTCCCACCCCAGCCTCCCAAGTAGCTGGGACTCTAGGCATGCACCACCCTCCAAGCTTGTTTTTTAATCCAAGTAGCTTTCAGTAGTTCCAAAGCTATTTACTCAATAATCAATCTTTCCTAAAAATTTTTAAATAGACTATATGGATTAATTGGCTAATTTTATGAAGAACACTCACCATGGACCCATACCTCATGCTGTACACTAAAATAAATTCCAGATAGGTCTAAGAGTTAAACTAAAAAAAAAACAATAAGATAATGTAATTGCTTGATTATTCTGGCTCTTTGAAGAAAAAGAAACTTGAACCTACTTTAATAAATTAAAAAAAAAAATGTGCACTCCGATGTTGTTGGGGCTTTGGGCAAGCAGATGCCCAATGTTTATTCCCATTGACTTAGTAACTCTGATTTGAGATACATTAAAGAAATGGTTCAGAAAGAGGAAATAAAAGTTATATGTCTAAAAATAGTCCCAGGTAACTATGATGGTTAAAAGTTGGGCAAAACAAATTCCCTAAGGTAAAGTACTAAGCAGAGCATGGTGTTTTGACCTAATAGTATATTATGACACTATCAAATATTATGACAACTCTGTGTACTCAATTTTCATGCATCGATAAACTGTGGTAGAAAAGTAGACTCCCAGATAACTTGTACATACTACTTCAGTATGTAAAATATTTGTATATGTTTATTTAGGAGATTGGACTAAAACTTGAAGGAAAGTATTAAGAAATATTGAGTACCTCCCCTGTCAGGCTTAGCCCCTGCCTTAAAGTACATTCAAATTGGAGAGATAGACATTTCCACTTATAATTACAATACAATTTGGCACATTCTGTATAATAAAAGGGTGCATAAGTTTGTGTGAGCCCATAGGAGCCTGGGATTGATGGAAGGATTGGGACAGTGGGAGGAGGAGATGGATGGTTCCCAGTTCCTCCACCAGGAGGGAAAGATTTATAACAGTTTTACTGAGGTATATTTAACATACCATAAAATTCGCCATTTAAAGTGTACAGTTCAGTGGTTATTGTGTATTCACAGAGTTGTGCAACCATCACCACAATAATTTTAAAACATTTTTGGCCGGCATGGTGGCTCATGCCTGTAATCCCAGCAGTTTGGGAGGCCAAGGCAGGCGGATCACGAGGTCAGGAGATCAAGACCATCCTGGCTAACACGGGGAAACCCCATCTCTACTAAAAATACAAAAAAATTAGCCAGGTGTGGTGGCAGGTGCCTGTAGTCCCAGCTGCTTTGGAGGCTGAGGCAGGAGAATGGCTTGAACCCGGGAGGCAGAGCTTGCAGTGAGCCGAGATTGTGCCATTGCACTCCAGCCTGGGCGACAGAGCAAGACTCCGTCTCAAAAAAAAAAAAAAAAAAAAAAAAATTTCATCAACCCCAAAAGGAACCTTGAACCCTTCAGCAGTCCACCTTCATTTCACCTAACTCATTCCTCCAATCCAGCCCTAGCAGGCACCAATCTACTTTCTACCTCTGTAGATTTGTGTATTTGAAACATTTCATATAAATGGAATCATGCAATATGTGGTCATTTGTGATTGGCTTCTTTTACTTAGCATAGTATTTCTAAGGCTCATCCATGTTGTATCAGGTATCAGTTCTTTATTCCTTTTTATTGCCAAATATTCCATTGAATGGATATATCTCCCATTTATCAGTTGATAAATACTTAGGTACTTCCGCTTTTGGTCCATTATGAATAATGCTGCTATGAACGTTTGTGTATAATTTTTTGTGTGGATATATGTTTTCATTTCTACCTAGAAGTAGAATTGCTAGGTCTTATGATAACTCTGTATTTAATCATTTGAGGAACTTCCAGGCTGTTTTCCAAAGCAACTGCACCATTTTACACTCCTTCCAGCAGCGTATAAGGGTTCCTGTTTCTCTGCATCATCCCTAACACTTGTTATTATCTGTCTTTTTTATTTTAACTATCCTAGTGGGTCTGAAATGATATCTCACTGTGGTTTTGATGTGCATTTCCCTGATGGTTAATGATGTCGAGCAACTTCTTATGTTCTTATTGACTATATGTATGTCTTCGGAGAAAACTGTCTATTCAGATTCTTTGTCTATATTTTAACTAAGTTATTTGTCTTTTTATTACTAAGTTGTAAGAGTTCTTTATATATTCTATATATAAGTCCCGTAACAGATATATGACTTACAAATATTTTCTCCCATTCTGTGGGGTCTTGCCCTGTTGCCCAGGCTGGAGTGTAGTGGTGTGATCATAGCTTACTGCAGCCTTGAATTCCTGGGCTCAAGTGATCCTCTCACCTCAGCCTCTCAAGTGGCTGGAATTACAAATGCACCCCACCAGCCTGGCTAATTTTAAAATTTTTTGTAGAGACAGAGTCTTACCGTGTTGCCCAAGCTGGTCTTGAACTCATGGCCTCAAGCGATCTTCCTGCCTCAGCCTCCCCAAGTGCTGGCATTACAGGCATGAGCCACTGAGCCTGGTGACTTTTCCCTTACTTGATGGTATCCTTTGAAGGACAAAAGTCATTAATTGTGATGAATTCCAGTTTTTTTTTTCTTTTGTTGCTTCTGCTTTTGGTGTCATATCTAAGAAACCATCACTAATCTAGGGCTGGGAAGATTTATGTCTATGTTTTCTTTTAAGTTTTAGCTCTTACATTTCGGTCTTTTATCCATTTTGTGTTAATTTTTTTATATAGTATGAGATAAGGATCCATCTTCATTCTTTTGCATGTGGCACCATTTATCCCAGGCACCATTTGTTGAAAAGACTGTGCTTTCCCCATTGCATTGTTTTGGCACCCTTTTAAAAAAGCAGTTGATCATAAATATCAGGGTTTATTTCTAAAGTCTCAATTCTAGTCCTTTGATCTATATGTCTACCCTTATGTCAGTATCACCCTCTCTTACTATTTTGGCTTCATGGTACATTTTGAAATAAAAAGGTGTGAGTCTTCCAACTATGTTCTTTTTCAAGATTGTTTTAGCTACTCTAGGTCTCTTGACTTTCCATCTAATTTTGGTATCAGCTGGTCAATATCTTTGAAGAAGCAAGCTGAGATTTTAGTAGGGATTGCAATGAATCTGTAGATCAATTTGAGGAGTACTGCCATTTATCAATGTTAAATCTTTTAATCTTTGAACATGAGGTTTCTTTCCATTTATTTAGGCCTTCAGCTTCTTTCAATAATGTTTTGTAGTTTTCAGAATATAAGTTTTTCATTTCTTTTGTTAAATTTATCCTAATCTTATTGTTTCTGAGACTATTATAAATGTTTTATTAATTTTCTTTGTGGATTATTTAATACTAATGCATAGAAATACCACTTTTTTTTTTTTAATGCGATGGGGTTTTATACGTTTCTCAGGCTGACCTTGAGCTCCTGGGCTCAAGCAGTCCTCAGCCTAAACCTACTGAATAGCTTTGACTACAGGTGTGTGCCACTATGTCAGGCTGATTTTTATATGTTGAGCTTGTATCCTGCAATCTTGCTGTATTTATATATTAGTTTTAATAGCTTTTTAGTGATTTCCAAGGATTGTCTATATGCAAGATTTTGTCATCTGCAAATAGAGATAATTTTACTTCTTTCTTTACAATCTGGATGCCTTTTATTTCTTTCTCTTGCCTAATTGCTCTGGCTAGAACCTCCAGTACATGTTGACTAGAAGTGGCAAGAGCAGACAGCCTTTTCTTGTTCTTGTCCTTAGAGAGAACACATTCAGTCTTTCACCATGAAATATAATTTATTTTAATTTTTTTGAACAGTGTCTTACTCTGTTGCCCAGGCTAGAGTGCAGTGGCGCGATCACGGCTCACTACATCCTCAACTTCCTGGGCTGAAGTAATCCTCCTAATCCTGTTATCTCAGCCTCCCACATATCTAGGACCACAGGCACACACCAAGCTAATTATTTGTTTTTATTTTAATTTTTTTTTTTTCTGTAAAGACAGTGTCTCACCATGTTCCCCAAGCTGGTCTCAAACTCTTGGCCTCAAGCAATCCACCTACCTTGGCTTGCCAAAGCACTGGGATTACAGGCATGAGCCACTGTGCCTGGCCAGAAATTCTATTCCTACTTTGTTGAGTGTTTTTATTACCATGGAGTGTTTTATCTATTGTCATGATGATGTGGTTTTTGTTTTTCATTTTGTTGATATGGTGTATTACATTAATTGGTTTCCTAGTGTTATACCAACATTATTTTCCTGTGATAAATCTCACCTGGTCATGGTGTATAATTCTTTTTATGTCCTGCTAGATTTGGTTAGTTAGCATTTTGTTGAGGATTTTTATGTTTGTATTCATAAGCTATATTTATCTATAGTTTTCTTTTTTGTGATGGTTATGTCTGGTTTTGCTATCAGGGCAACACTGGCTTCATAGAATTAGTTGGGAAATGTTTCTGTTTATTGGAAGAATTTGTGAAGAAATGGTATTCTTTTAAGGTTTGGTAGAATTTGCCAGTGAAGCAACCTGGGCCTGGGCTTTTGGTGTGCAGGCAGGGGGTGGGGGTAATTTTTTTTTTTAATTACTGATTCAATTTCTTTCCCTGTTGTAGATCTACTCAGATTTTCCATTTTTTTCTTGAGTCAGTTTTAGTAATTTGTGGCTTTCTAGGAATTTGCCTATTTCATCTAAGTTGTCTTAATTTATTGGCACAGTATCATTGATAGTATCATTTATACTCCTTTTTATTTTTTTAAGATCAATGTTAATGTCCAGAGAGTGACTTTAGAACTTAGTTTTAAAGGGTGTAGGTACGGGCTTGGGTAGTGAGTTGGAAAGAAGAAGAGCAATTCAGGAAGAGGAAAGGACACGGACAGTGATAGGCAAGAAATGACATGTTTGGGCAGCTGCATGTAGTTCAGTGTGGCTAGAGTCTAGGGGCATAAGAGATACTGACGATAGTTGATACCAGAAAAACAGGCAGTGGGTGAAGATATCCCTTTGACTCCACTGGTTATTTCTGCTTTGTCCTGTAGGCAATGAAGAGTTAGGTGTTTTGTGCAGGTAAGTGACAGGATCAAATTTACCTATCGGAAAGATCATTGATAGAAGATAGGCATGGATTAGGGCAGATGAAAGGCGGGGGGTGTCAGTGGTAGGAAAGCCTGTGTCTTTCTTGCAGGCTTCATTCACCAAAGGTTATGGAAAGTAACCAGCTCCCTCTGTCATTCTGACATTTTTCTACAAAGTCTTAAAAAGCTCAAGAGGCCCATATATAGTCTGATTCCTAAGCTAAAAATATTAAATAGTTTAACCAGCTAATTAGCTACTGATACAAGAGTTGCTAATTTCTTAACCATTTTCCATCTCAGTTTAACTACTTGTAACACTTCATTTCCTTATATAGAAATGTTTCATTATATAGAAGCAGCCCTCCTCTCCATCAGCATTCTCTTTGTTTTTTGTTTGTTTTGTTCTTGTTTTGTTTTGAGATGGAGTCTTGCTGTGTCACCCAGGCTGGAATGCAGTGGTGTGATCTCGGCTCACTGCAACCTCTACCTCCCTGGTTCAAGTGATTCTCCTGCCTCAGCCTCCTGAGTAGCTGGAATTACAGGTGTGCACCACCATGCCCAGCTAATTTTTGTACTTTTGGTAGAGACAGGGTTTCACCATGTTGGCCAGGCTGGTCTCAAAGTCCTGACCTCAAGTGATCCGCCCTCCTCAGCCTCCCAGAGTGCTGGAATTACAGGCATGAGCCACCGTGCCCGGCCTCTCCTTATCTTTGAAACCTCACTGTGAATAAGGAAACTGAAGTACCAGCATTAGATAGGCTTAAGACACATACCCATCCCTACAGCCAGGTGGTTGGGTAGTGTGATTGGCAGTCCTGCCTGAGTCCTAGAGAGAAGGGCAGTTGAGATGAGATATGAGGGCCTGACCTAAGAATGTCTGTAGTTCAAGTTAATATTTGTTGGATATTTGCCATCCTCATCCTTTCATAAACTTAAAGAAATGTATAATGAAATAAAATGGCTGCACTCTTGTCTTCTCTCTCTGTTTAGATAGAAGAAAAGTATTGTTATATTCAAAGAGAAGATGATGTTACTGCTATTCACATAACTTTACTTATTAGACAGTTTGGGGGAACTGGCTCATAATTTCTCTCACACTTGGGTAGTTTGAAAGTAAACTTCCAAAACATTTTCATACTGTTCATATTTTAAAATATTTGAGAATATTGGAGTAGATAGGAACCTTGGAGATTAGTTTAGCCTCATCATTTTACAGATGTTTTCATACTTTTATTCTATTTTCCCTTTTCTTTTCTGTATTTCTTCTCTTACCTTTTATGTGTAATTAAGGGAGTTCATAACAGACCTGACTATTTAAAATGAATTTTAAAATTTCCATTTCTTAATTTTAAACGGAGTAGGAATTATATGAATTCTAAGAATTAAGTTGCTTTTCAATGGATTTCTTTTCTGTTGGTTAATTGCTTTCAACCAGTTAAAAAGTATTCATGCCTTTGACTTTTCAAAAATTAAAAATTGCCTTTCAGAGTCCTTACATATATTTTCCTTCCCTTAAAGTTTCCATCTTTCTAACATGAAGAAAATAATAAAGAAAGTTACTTCTAATCCAATGGTTCTTGCTCTTCTATCCAAGTTCCTTAGATGTGAACCACCTCCATAAGATCCTGTGTTTTCTCTCTGGTTTTCCTTGCTTCTGTTTTCTCAGCATTATTTGTATTTTTCTATCTGCTTCCTGAAGACAAAGCACTTAAAAATGTCTCAAACTGAGTTGTATGTTAATCCATTTACAACATCTTGTCAGTGTAGCATTATTCTTTGTACCTTCCTTTAATGAAAAGTTTCTCCTTTTTGTATGCATATTAAAGTGTGCCTTCCTAGAATGTTTTAAAGTCATTTGAAGATCCTGTTCTTCCAAACACAGGGACGTGGTAACATTTGCATTTTTAATTCCTTTTACCAGAATGGGAGACCATGACCGAGAATGAGGAGGTGACATCAAAGCCAAGTAGTTCTCAAAGAGCAGACTCTCATAAAGGAACATCAAAAAGACTTCAAGGAAGTGTTCCCCAGGTCCTTGATTTTGAAGAAGAATGTGAATGGCAAGTTTTGGCAAGTCAGTGGGGAAATGAAACAGATGAAAGGGCAGATACAGTGAAGAAAGTTTCCCTTTGTGAACGAGACAAGAAGAAAAGGACTCCACCAGAGAAACAAGGCCAAAAGTGGAAGGAATTAGGAGACAGCTTGACTTTCGGTTCAGCTATTTCTGAAAGTTTAATAGGTACTGAAGGAAAGAAGTTTTATAAATGTGATATGTGTTGTAAACATTTTAATAAAATCTCCCATCTTATAAACCATCGGAGAATCCACACTGGTGAGAAACCTCATAAATGTAAGGAATGTGGAAAAGGCTTTATTCAGCGTTCGAGCCTTCTAATGCATTTACGGAACCATTCAGGGGAGAAACCTTATAAATGTAATGAATGTGGGAAAGCATTTTCTCAAAGTGCTTACCTTCTAAACCATCAGAGGATCCACACTGGGGAGAAACCTTATAAGTGTAAGGAGTGTGGAAAGGGCTTCTATAGGCACTCAGGCCTAATTATACATCTAAGGCGCCATTCAGGGGAGAGACCTTATAAGTGTAATGAATGTGGGAAAGTCTTCTCTCAGAATGCTTACCTCATTGACCATCAGAGGCTCCACAAAGGGGAAGAACCTTATAAATGTAATAAGTGTCAGAAAGCTTTCATTCTGAAGAAGAGCCTCATTCTGCACCAGAGAATCCACTCTGGGGAAAAACCCTATAAATGTGATGAATGTGGAAAGACCTTTGCTCAGACCACTTATCTTATTGACCATCAGCGACTCCACAGTGCAGAGAACCCTTACAAGTGTAAAGAATGTGGAAAAGTTTTCATTCGAAGCAAAAGCCTCCTCTTACATCAGAGAGTCCACACAGAAAAGAAAACCTTTGGTTGTAAAAAGTGTGGGAAGATTTTCAGTTCTAAGTCAAACTTCATTGACCATAAGAGGATGCACAGCAGAGAGAAACCTTACAAATGCACTGAATGTGGGAAAGCCTTTACTCAAAGTGCTTACCTTTTTGACCACCAGAGACTCCACAATGGGGAGAAGCCCTATGAATGTAATGAATGTGGGAAAGTTTTTATTCTGAAGAAGAGCCTCATTTTACATCAAAGGTTCCACACTGGAGAGAATCTCTATGAATGTAAAGATTGTGGTAAGGTCTTCGGTTCAAACAGAAACCTCATTGACCATGAGAGACTCCACAATGGGGAGAAGCCGTATGAATGTCGAGAGTGTGGGAAAACCTTTATTATGAGCAAAAGTTTTATGGTCCATCAGAAACTCCATACACAAGAGAAAGCCTACAAATGTGAGGATTGTGGGAAGGCTTTCAGTTACAATTCAAGCCTGCTTGTACATCGGAGAATCCACACCGGAGAAAAACCCTTTGAATGCAGTGAGTGTGGAAGAGCTTTCAGTTCAAACAGAAACCTCATTGAGCATAAGAGAATCCACAGTGGTGAGAAACCCTATGAGTGTGATGAGTGTGGCAAATGCTTCATTCTGAAGAAAAGCCTCATTGGACATCAGAGAATTCACACGAGGGAAAAATCTTATAAATGCAATGACTGTGGGAAGGTCTTCAGTTACCGCTCAAACCTTATAGCCCATCAGAGGATCCATACTGGTGAGAAGCCCTATGCGTGTAGTGAGTGTGGAAAAGGTTTTACGTACAACAGAAACCTGATTGAACATCAAAGAATTCACAGTGGAGAAAAAACCTACGAATGTCATGTATGTAGGAAAGTCCTTACCTCTAGTAGAAATCTTATGGTACATCAAAGAATCCATACTGGAGAGAAACCTTATAAATGTAATGAGTGTGGAAAAGACTTTAGTCAGAATAAAAACCTTGTTGTACATCAGAGAATGCACACTGGGGAAAAACCTTATGAGTGTGAGAAGTGTAGGAAATCCTTTACTTCTAAGAGGAATTTAGTTGGCCACCAGAGAATTCACACAGGGGAGAAACCCTATGGGTGTAATGATTGTAGTAAAGTTTTTAGGCAAAGAAAAAACCTTACTGTACATCAGAAAATCCACACAGATGAAAAACCTTGTGAATGTGATGTGTCTGAAAAAGAATTCTCTCAGACTTCCAACCTTCATCTTCAACAGAAAATCCATACCATTGAGGAATTCTCTTGGCTACAAAACACCAATGAGTCCAA
Organism: Pan troglodytes; assembly: GCF_028858775.2. Classification (NCBI taxonomy): domain Eukaryota; kingdom Metazoa; phylum Chordata; class Mammalia; order Primates; family Hominidae; genus Pan; species Pan troglodytes. The sequence continues at coordinate 48,642,396 of NC_086015.1, forward strand.
GATTGAGATTCAGAAAATCTAGTGTCATATGTAAAATGGAATAGAATCCCTGCCTACTTAAGTAACTGTTGGACAAATGATATATATTTCTTCTAAGGAAAAAGTTTATTATTTACTCTTTACTAGACAAATGAGTAGCATATAGAAGAAAGTTAATAGGCCGGGCTTGGTGGCTCATGCCTGTAATCCCAGCACTTTGAGAGGCCGAAGCGAGTGGATCACCTGAGGTCAGGATTTTGAGACCAGCCTGACCAACATGGTGAAACCCCGTCTCTACTAAAATACAAAAATTATCCGGGCATGGGGGCACACACCTGTAATCCCAGCTACTCAGGAGGCTGAGACAGGAGAGTCGCTTGAACCCGGGAGGGCGGAGGTTTCAGTGAGCCAGGATCGCGCCATTGCACTCCAGCCTGGGCAACAAGAGCGAAACTCTTGTCTGAAAAAATAAAGTTCATCCCAACTTTCAGGTCTACAAAAACATAATCCAAATCTAATAACATAGTTGTAAATGAGAGCAACAATAAAAAGTAGACATGGGCTGGGTGCAGTGGCTCACTCCTGTAGTCCCAGGACTTTGGGAGGCCGAGGTGGGAAGATCCCTTGAGCCCAGGAGTTTGAGACAAGCCTGGGTAACACGGGGAGACCCGTCTTTAGTAAATAAAAATAAATTTATTAATAAAACTAAAAATTTAATAATAAAAAGTGGACATTGTTTTTTAAAATGTGTATAGTATGCATTTTAAAGATAGTGTCACTGCTGTGGAAAACCTGAACAGACAGTATGATCCAGAATGTCAGGTGTGGAGTTGGGCAGACAAGAGTCTGCTGATGAGGACAACCTAAAAGAGCACTGGATTTGGAATCAGAAGACCTACCTTTGATTCCTGGCTTTCCCTTAATGGCCATGTGATGTTATTAAGTCAGCCTCTAAAGCTTCAGTTTCCTGTCAGTCAAATGTTGACATGATACCTACCTCACAGGGTTGTTGTGAGGGTTAAGTGAAAGGATCTTTGTGAAAGTACTTTTTGAAATCATTCAGTTGTCAATAAAGTTGGATAAAAGAGGTTATGGTAAAAGTTTAGAACATGGGATCATGTAAGTTTGTGTATTAAGTCAATATTAGAATGAGGGGGATTCCAGGAACCTAAAAGATACTCATTTTCATAAGAGGAAGTATGGTGAATAGCTAACTGGAATTTAGTGTTCTAAGAATAATTTTTTAAAATTTACCTTTAAAAATATCTAAGGGAGTTAATAGATTATATATCTAGTTTATGTTTATGGAAAAAAATGTTATGGCCAGCCATTAACAGTGATGCCAAGGAAAACAATTTATTTCCCAGCTTTTGAATTTGAAACTTAACAGATGGAGAGTGTCAAAATGGAAGGGCAGTGGTACCCTGCTTTCCCTATTCAGAGGGAAAAAAATCCTTGACCCAGCAGTTGAGCTGATGATCCCTGCCACAGTCATTGTGAATTCTAATCAATATTTCATCATTGCTGTCAAATGATAGCCTGTTACTAATGAAACAACATTCTGTCCCAGCACTAAATTTACTGGGACATAAATTTTTCACATGGAGCCAAGCTCTTCACTGATTAAGCCAATGCAGAATCCACTTGTGGGCAGTCAGTGCCCATTACCCCCTGTGAACAATTCTGTGCCCTTGAGTACATTTGTGGGTTTAACTCAGTCTATATTCGTAAGTTGGTAATTTTTATGTTGTAATTCTCAAAGTTCTGTTTCTGTAGCTGGACTATGAATAATACCTGAATATGAAGATTGTGTTTTTTAATAATGTCAAAGTGGTGTGTTGATTATCGTAAATGTTATTAATTCAACCCCACAGTTTCTTGGGGGCTGGTTCCTCATTAGAGTGAAAAGTAGCCAAGAGTGAAAACTGGAAGGGGCCTAAGGCTTAAAGTCTTAAGACCTGGATGTGGTTCAGGTTTTGCCATCTGCCTCAGAAAAAATCTCTTCAGTTCTTGGAGCCTTGAATTCCTCATCTGTTAAACAGGAGGAAGAATATCTACCTCACAAAGTTCTTATGAGATAATGAATATAAAAATGTTTCATCCAGGTTGTTGAAGAATCATCCCAGCTTATATAATAATTACAAAGGACATACGTACTTTAACAATGGAGAATGCTGTCATTTACCTCTTCACCGAGTAACAAAATGTCACATTGCTTAGATTGAGACAGCCCACATAATGTGCCACCTTCTGTGATGTAATAAGCTGAAAAATGTTCAACCTGAATTTAATCAAGCTTCTTGGACCTCATTGCCAGGTTACAGGAAATACAGGAGGCAGAGGAACAAATAAAAGACACCACGAGAAACAGACACATCCAGAACGTGGAATATTGTATAAGAAAGCTGCCCTGGATTCTTCAAAATATTATGATGATGAAAAAGAGAGGGGAGTGAAAATTGTTCAAGCTGTCTTGAGCCTGCTGTGAGTTTATTATACCATTCTCTGCTTTTGTGTATGTATGAAAATTTCGATATGAAAGGTATAAAACATGGATGAGGAGGCTTGTTTTTAAAAGATAATACTAGAGAGCCGTTAGGTACTAAGAACCAGAAATAGACTCACATAAATGGCCAATTGATTTTTGACAGGGGCAAAAGCAATTCAATGGAGGAGGGATAGCCTTTTCAGCAAATACTGTTGGAGTAATTGGATATCCATAGGCAGTAAACCAACAACTTCAGGACCTAGGACTGAGCTAAGAAGGCTCAGATGACTCAAAAAGCATGCTCCTTAGAAGGAAAAAAAATGTTAAATTGGACTTCATCAAAATTAAGATAATTTACCCTGTAAGAGACCTTTTTACAAAGATGATATTACAGGTTGGGAAAAAATATTTGCAAATCATATCCAACAAGGGATTTGTATGTAAACTACATAAAGAACTTTCCAAATTTAACAGTTAAGTACAATTAGAAAATAAGCAAAAGACAGACATTTCACTGAAGTATAGATAGCAAATAAGCAAATGAAAAGATGTTCAACATCATTAGGCATGAGGGAAATGCAGAGTAAAATCGTGAGATATCACCTCTCAGAATAGCTTAACTTTTTTTTTTTTTTAATGGTGGTAACTGCTGGCAAGGATGAAGAGAAACAGGATCTCATACATTGCTGGGAATGTAAAATGGTACAGCCACTCTAGAATATAATTTGGCAGTTTCTTGTAAAACCACACATGTATATGTCATGCCTCAGGAATTGCACTTCTGAGCATTTATCCCAGAGAAATGAAAACTTGCGTTCACACAAAAACCTGTATACGAATGTTCATAGCAGCTTTATTTGTAATGGTCGAAACCTGTAGGCAACCCATATATCCTTCCTTAGGTGGTTAAAACAAATTGTGGTTTATGTATTACCATGGAATACTTGTTACTCTGCAATAAAATTGACTTATTGATATCCATAACAACTCAAATAAATTTCAAGGGAATTAATGCGGAGTGAAAATAATCACAAAAGGCCATATTCTGTATGAAAATATTCATATAACATTCTCAAAATGATAAAACTATAGAGATGAAAAGTGGATTAATGGTTGCCAAAGGTTAGGGATGGTGGGAGGAAAAATGGGGAGAGGGTTGGATGGAACTATTAAGAGGTAGCACCAGAAAGGTCTTTGTGGTGATGGAACACTTGTGTATCTTGATTGCAGTGGTGGTTACACAAATCTATAGGTGCTATACCTGTACACACATACTGTACCAATGTTGATTTCCTTTTTCATATTATGTAAGATGTACCCATGAGGGGAAAGTGGGTGAAGGGTGCTATCTTTGCAACTTCCTGTGATTCTATCATTTCAAAATAAAAAGTAAAAACCAACAATGGCAACGAAAACCCAAAACTAAAGAGCTGTAACCAACTAAAGTGTGTGAAACTGATTTGAAAAAAAGTTATAAAATACATGTTTTAGGACAGTTGGGAAATTTGAATATGACTGGTTATTAGATGGTATTAGGGAATTTTTGTTGATTTTCTTACCTGTGACGGTGGTGGTAGTTTGAAGAATATTCTTAATGTTAAGGGATGCATGTTGAAGTATTTGGAATGAAGTGTTCTGATGTTTACAACTTTCAAAAAAATGATTTTAAATATGTATTGAGAGATCAGGCAAACATAGCAAAATGTTCATTGTTGAGTCCAGATGGAAAATACGGGTATTCAATGTGCCATACTTTCAACTCTTCTGTACTCTGATATTTTCAAAATAAAACATTTGAGGGGAAATTATCAGGGCTTTCTACAGATTAATGCTGTGTAGCTTCAGGCTCTTGGGTGCGCGCCTCGCCTGAGTGTCTCATCCCTGCTTGGGATGCGCCCCTCCCTGAGGCTCACTTAGAGCTTCCAACAGCACAATCCTCCTAAGCGCTTCTGCCCCATCCCTGGTCTGGGGCGACATTGGACACCCATCGAGAGGAAAGCACCTCCGAGGTTCCTAGAGAGGCCGGCTTGGCGACTTGGGGAGCCGGAAGCCCATCCCGAGGCACTTCCTGTCCGGTCATTGTTCTCGTGCCGGTAGAAGCTGAAGTACCGGTCAGCCAGCCTCCTGCTGCAGGGCCAGTGAATTCAGGTCGGGCTTCTCAGCTGCGCACAGTGAGTGGGGTCGGAGGGGGTGGGCACGAACGTCGAGGGAGAAAAAGGGGCTCTCCCAGGGGCCATGGCCCTAGGAGCGGCCCCTGCGTCCTTTCCCCGGGGACACCAGCCTTGTCTGTCGGGGTGCGGGGGGCAGTGAGTTCCCCACCGCCTCGGAATCCCGGCTGCTGCCCACCTGGGGCCTGGTCCGGGAGAGGATGGACACGGACCGGCCAAGGGGCCAGATAGGTCCCAGGGACAGGGCCGCGAGGAGCCTATACGTGGAAAGAATGGATTGCCACGTTTGGAAATAGAGAAAGGACATTGAAAGGGAGCCTTTGATAGAGGGCACTGTGCCGTCTGGGACCGGAGGTCCGTCAGAATCTGATCAGAAGTCTGATGAGAGTACTCACTGTAGGCAGTCTTATACACAAGGTGGAACTAGTCTTAAGGACCTTCATACCAGATTGAATTCGGATAGTGATGGAAAGAATAGTCCTCCAGAATTAAGGTTTGTCACAGGAATGAAAGTATTGTATTACTTAATAAATTCAGTGTATACAGTAAGTGGCCAGTAAGTTGACATGGGGAAAAGAATATGATCACTTCAATAGCAGCAACAGGGGATTGAATAAGATTTCGCACCCTTTTCCAATAAAACATTCAAAGGGGGTTAGAAAGAAAAATTTCAATCTCTTCATAAGCAATCAAACTAGTAAGGTTATTTTGCTCACAGGTTAAAAACAAAAACCCTGCTGGCTTAGCTGTGATAAAGGGTTACTGTCAATTAGTGGGGGTGTGAATTGGCATGGTGCTTTTGGAAAGCAATTTGACAGTACATATCAACCAGCAAATCCTTGAACCAGTAATTCTCTGATTATTCTAAAGGAATAATTCAGCAAAAAAAAAAAATTTACAAAGAAAAACTTTTAAATATTAATAAAATGGAAATATAAACTTTTACTAAGTAAATGGTTCATAAATAGAATATGATTAAGTAAATGATAATATAGCCACAATTTAGAATACTATGCCAGAATGAGGTAGTTCTATATGTGTTGTATTGAAAGATTGTTAAGACTATTGTGAAATATGGAAATTGAGTTAAAAAACAATGCAGGTTGCTGAACAGTATATAACTGTGATGATCTAAAGTATGTTTTTGAAAAATAAGCAATATGTGTGAAGGTGAACATATAAGTATGTAAATGCAGAGAAAATGGGTTAGGACTCCCATCTAAACTGATAAGTACTTTGTGTGTGTGTAGTGTGTGTAGGTTATATATTTAATTCTATATATTTCTGTATTACTTGATCCTTTTTCAATGAGAGTGAAGATTTATCAACACCATAGGTTATTGTGTAGCATTTAAAATAAGCATGAAGAATGGCAACATGAAAGTAATCTTTTTTTAAATCTTAAGTGTAATATTTTATCTCACAGGACATTTGGAAGCTATGGAAAATGTAAAAATCAAACAAAAAAAATGAAAAGAACCTTAAAACTACCTGTAATTACACCACCCAGAGTTAACTACCCACTGCTAACACGTTGGTATAAAGACTCCCAGTCTTTTTCTTGGGATCCTTTTGTTCACATTATTTTGTATCCTTGGCAATAAAAAATCTTTTTGTTGTAAAATCCTTTTTTAAAAAATGCTATGATGATAATTGTGAAAATATGTATCCCCATAGTCAAAAACAAGAATTTGTAAAATCATAATTATTAATAGTATGGTTGGAGATTTTCCTTTGAAAGAAATATCTTAAATCTTAAAATGTATAGTGGTTATCTCTTTGGAGGTAGACCGAGATGATTTTTCTTAATCATTTGCTGCTTTTAAGTTTTTACAATAAAAGTAAGTTAACTTTTAATCAGGAAAAAATCAATAAACATTATATAAAGCTGTTTGCAATGTGGTTATTATGGGAAGATATTACATATTTATAGTCCAACCCCTTCATCCTATGAGGGAGGAATAGAGGATTCCATGTCCTACATTGGTCCCTGGCCAGGCGCTGGTGAAATTTGCCGGTGTGGCATCCGGCAAATTTGCTAAGTGGCATCCAGCAAATCTCTCCTTGGTGCTAACAGTGTTTTCTGATTTCTCAGTAGGCAGTACTCATCTTGGCCCTGGGAAGAAACTCAAGAAGAAGCTTTTGAAACATAAAGCTTGGATGGGGTTTGACCTCTGCTGGGCAGCTCCCAGCTATAGGAGTTCCCCTGCTGAGCAGAGAAGATGACTGCAGAATTGAGAGAAGCCATGGCCCTAGCCCCATGGGGCCCAGTGAAGGTGAAAAAGGAGGAGGAAGAAGAAGAAAACTTCCCAGGTCAGGCATCCAGCCAACAAGTGCACTCTGAGAACATCAAAGTCTGGGCCCCAGTGCAGGGTCTTCAGACAGGCCTTGATGGATCAGAAGAGGAAGAAAAGGTAAACGGGGGCCTCAGAGGAAGAGGGGAGGAGATACTTGAAGACCTCAAGTAGTTTAAGAGGGGACTCTGCCCCTCTACTTCCACACCTGGAGTCTTATTTCTTGGGTACAATTCTAGCTTCCAGTCTTTTGTAATAGGATAGAAACATTCCCTTCTGATTGATGTGACATTCAGTACTTTCTGTAAACCAGTGGTTCTCAAATTTTGCTACACAGAACCTGGAGAGCTTTTTATAAAATCTTGATGTCCATACTGTATTCTATTCCTATTAAATCAGAATCCGTGGTCCAGGCACAGTGGCTCACACCTGTAATCCCAGCACTTTGGAGGCCAAGGCGGGAGGCCAAGGCGGGAGGATCAGTTGAGGTCAGGAGTTCAAGACCAGCCTGAGCAACATTACACACCTCGTGTTTTGCAATGCAGAAATACAAAAAATTAGCTTGGCATGGTGGCACATGCCTGTAGTCTCAGCTACTTGGGAGGCTGAGGTGGGAGGATTGATTGAGCCTTGGAGGCATAGGTTGCAGTGAGCCGAATTCATGCCACTGCACTCTAGCCTGGGCAATAGAGTGAGACCCTGCCTCAAAAAAAAAAAAAAAAAAAAAAAGAATCTAAGGGTGGGACCTGGGTATCCATGTTTTTTAAAACTCTTCAGGTAATTTCAGTCAGGTTTTGACAATGCTAACCAGAGCTTCTAAAACTTTAATGTGCATAGGAATCACCTAGGGGTTCTTGTTAAAACAGTTAAAGTTCAGATTCTGATTGAGGATGTCTGGGGGTGGTCTGAGATTCTGTGTTCTTTGTTTGTTTGTTTTGCAAGCTTCCAGGTGATGCAGATACTGCTGCTGATCTTTGCACCACACTTTGATTCATGAGGCTGTACACTGTGCTGTCCTTAATGTTTCAAACACACCCCTTACCATTACTAGTCAAATGAGGGCAGAGGTTCCCCCAGAGCCTTTCTGTAATAATATCATCAAAACCTTGCTGCTTTGATCTTTAGATCCCACAAAAGTTCACTCTGAAAATTCTTCCCATATGCTCTCTCCTCTTATCATGTACTCACTGGTAAGCTAGGTTTAGATTCTGGAGTGAGCAGTGAGGTGCAATCAAAGTAATAAGGAAGAAAGTAGCTAGCTTGTTTCTCTGCCCAACTCACCCTGGGGGTTGGAGGAGACTCTGGCTTCCTTTTCTGTTTTTAAAAATTGTTCTATGGCCTCCAGGAATAGATAATTATGTTCTCATTCTCAAAATTGTAACCACACTACCCCCTACCACCAGTTCCCTCTTAAACATGTGCCTGCTTGTCTCTAGGGTCAGAACATATCCTGGGATATGGCGGTAGTCCTGAAAGCAACTCAGGAGGCACCTGCTGCTTCAACCCTTGGCAGCTACTCATTACCAGGGACTCTGGCCAAGAGTGAGATACTGGAGACTCATGGGACCATGAACTTTCTAGGTATGGTTCAGTTCCCTGATTCTGAATCTGACCATTGGGGTTTCTCAAAATCTTTTCAGAGACTGGTGGGCATCCAGTCTCCTAGGTTGACCAACAGAGTACTGAGGTATTGAAAGTGTCAAGGAAAGCTGGAAAGAGGAATGCTGAAATGCCTGTGCATTTGTCATGGGAAGTGGCTTATTTTGCACACAGGCTCAAGACACTAGACAAACATAGGTGTGCTGAAACCTGATCAACACCAATACGGTACCAGGTTCAAGAGGCTGAAAAAGAGACCCAGAGCCAGCAAACAACATACAATTTTACTAGATGTTTATGTACAGGGTAGACAGTCTAGAGGCAGTGGACTGGGCACGGGAGAACCACATGGCCCAGTGGCACAGGCTGGACAGGAGAGCTGCAACTGCTTGCAAAAGGCATGCGGTTTATGTCGCATTTTCACTTAACACCCTCCCCCTAATGACCTCCACCTGGCAGCCTTAATTTAACCCAAAACAAGGGGCCTCAATCCCCTTTAAGGCCCGCATTCCACTGAAAGTGGTGGGGAATGGATAAGGAATGGATCTCCAGGTTGGCCACTTCTGGATTCCTTTGCTTGGAACTCCAAACTATATTCAGGTGTGTCTGCCATACAGGCTCATTCTCAGGGTATGCTTAAGTTGTTGCCATCAGGTGTATTTACCATACAATAGGTGAATTCCAAACTCACTTTTTAGTGATATTTATTGTTCAATGAGTTTCATCTCTGTGCACACATGTAGGCACATGTCCTCTTTATACGCTTTGCAGTTAGCATAGGTTGGTGAGCCTGCAAGAGATGCTAGCCGAGGTAGGAACAGTCAACTTTTGTGGTGATTTTGAGCAAATGCCCTGGAGATGTTCTGTTTTCATAGATCTTTGTGCAAATTATAGAGGATTTTGAGCAGCTGTGTCAACCATAATGATGTTCAAAACTAGGTCTTCGTGAAGGGTACTGATGGCTTATCAACTTGTTCTCTCTAAGCTAGGACTAGAGAAAGGGTAGTATGTTCTAAAGATCTCACTGGCAGTGGCAGAAGCTTGCCTGTGGAGGAGTGACATATAAGTGAGGGTCAAGAATGCAGTAGCCATGAGTCCTGTGTTTCAAAGCACTTACTGGCTGATTGCCAAGCCCTATTCTTTTTATGAGTCTGCCAGATATTGAATATTTTGAACCCACTCTCCTCCCTAACCAGTTCCTCAGGCATCTGGGGACCAAGTCACTTTCTTAAACCAGTGCTATGGGGAAGACAAGGATCTCCACCTAGATTTTCTTGTCTCATATTTAATTATTCCCAAACTCTTAGCAGCTTCTGTTCCCCACTTTCTGCTTTCTGTTCCATTCTCTCTGGTGCATTCGCCTGCATGTCACTTATTTTCTGTCTCTGAGCTTTATCAGCCATTCATAGTCTTAACCCCAACAGCTGCACCTCATCAGGAATGGGCTCCCTTTTCCTACTTTGCCTCTTACCTCAAGACCATGTTCATACCCAAGACTTAGTATTTTGTGCTGCCAGCTATTTCCATGGCAATGGCAGGAACACTGCCAACGCTATTTCCATGGCGATGTCAGCAGGCGATGGTGGGAACACTGAGCTCTATGTGTGAGAGATATCTGAGTGGGGTTGCTGCCCTGCCTGTAATAACTCTGTGACCTTGAGTAAGTCCCTTCTCTCTCTGGACCTCCATTTCCTGTTCTACAAATTGGGTGTGTTCATTAAGTACAGGATTTGTTGGCGGCCTCCTTCCTATGTGTCAGGCAGTGTGATAGGTGCTGGAGATACAGAAATGAATAAGACACAACCTTGCTCTTTTTTTAGCTGAAGGAGAACAGTTTCATCTTCGTGATGAAATTGTATAATATACATGAAAGTGCTTTGGAAATTGTGATGTGTTACTGGGTTTTTAATGTCTGAGCAAGTTTTAACTGTAGTTTTCATATTTTAATTAATGTTGAATTTATTAAAGTTTATTCATTTAAAAACCAATTTTTAAGTCATTAAGCATAACTTTTTACTTCATCCACACATCTAGAAATATTTGTATAAAAGTGAGAACATTTGTATTTTTTCTTTAACTTATGTTCAGTTAAGCTTCAAATTTTACAGATTAAATTTTTAAAACATTTTGGCCGGGCGCAGTGGCTCAAGCCTGTAATCCTAGCACTTTGGGAGGCGGAGGCGGGTGAATCACCTGATATCAGGAGTTCGAGACCAGCCTGGTCAACATGGTGAAACCCTGTCTCTACTAAAAATTCAAAAATTAGCCAGGCATGGTGGTGCGTGCCTATAGTCCCAGCTACTTGGGAAGCTGAAGCAGGAGAATCGCTTGAACCCGGGAGACAGGTTGCAGTGAGCCAAGATTGCACCACTGCACTCCAGCCTGGGCAACAGAGCAAGACTCTGTCTAAAAAAATAAATTAATTAAAATTTTTAAACATTTAATTCTACCTGCTTATCAAATTTCTTTATATAAAACATAATTACAAATTTGATATCTTTAGTTCTTTAAAACATTCCAAACACCTAACTGGGCAGACTTATAAATCTTGTAAATAAAATCTTGATAAACACAGCTGTTATAAATCTAATGAATTGGACTTATAAATTTAGTAAATCAAATTACCCTTCTTATCTCAGAATACAGTCACCAGCTAAGGTGGCAGGCTTATGTAGCATTTCAGGTATCTTTAAAAAAAAAAAAAGAGTGAAAGAAGAGTATTGATTTCAAAACTATGGCTATGCCTGTGTTCTAGTTGGTCACAAATTAGTTTTTGTTTTAGTTTTTCATTATTTCTGTACTTAATTTAATTTCTCTAGAGCTACAGTAATCCTACATGTTTTTTTAAAAAAGGAAAAATACCATTTCAAATAAGCCAAGGTTATACGCCCGAATTATTTGCTGATTAATCTTTTTACCCAAAGAAATTTGAACTTGACTACACCAGATGGACCCTAATTCTCTTTTCTTAGGCACTTGCCAAGACCCCAGGTCTTACTTTACTCAGTGATGAATCACTTGCATGAAAACCTTCTAGGCTACAGTTGCACCTGGTTTTGTAATGGTTTTGACATGAGACATTATTCAGATAGAAGGAATTGTTTCCGTTATTGGCTCTAATCAGTTTAGTAGTTCCCATTGATCTTCATTTTTCATGCCCAACATTCTAAATCTCCCAGTAAGGAGGGTAGGAGTGAAGGTCAGGGAGACAGTGCAGCTATGAACTAAAGTTTTCATGGGCTCTGTTTCTGTTGGAGAGATGCCCAGCTGGGGTATGGGAGGCCCAGGTGTCAGTGATGGGGAGTTAAAGCAAAAGAGGAGGTGAAAAGAATCAAGGGAGGAGACGTTGGATGGGAGGAGAATAAAGTGGGATGTAGGTGATAAAGTAACAGTAGAGAACACAAAGAGAAGCAAGCAGTCAGCAAAAGAAAAACAGAAGAGGCATGAAACTGTATATGGAAAAATTCAAAATATTTCACACAAAAAATTAAAAAACAGGAGAGGAGAGAGATGAAGAGTCAGTAGGGGGTTGAGATAGCAGGAAAAAATAAGCAGCAGCAGAAGAAAAGATATAAAAGCAAGTAAACTACAGAGAGAAAAACAGAACATTTTTAAAAAGAGGGAGCTAGCAGAACAGTAGGAATAGAAATAACCAGAAAAAGTTTAGCATTTCAGATTTTTTTTTTTTTTTTTTTTTGAGATGAGTTTCGCTCTGCTGCCCAGGCTGGAGTGCAGTGGCACGATTTCGGCTAACTGCAACCTCTGCCTCCTGGGTTCAATTGATTCTTATGCCTCAGCCTCCAGAGCAGCTGGGATTACAGGTGCCTGCCACAACACCCACCTATTTTTTTTGTATTTTTCCTAGAGACGGGGTTTCACCATGTTGGCCAGGCTGGTCTTGAACTCCTGACCTCAGGTGATCCACCCGTTTCAGCCTCCCAAAGTGCTGGGATTACATGAGCCACTGCACCCGGCTTTTTTTTTTTTTTTCTTTGAGATAGAGTCTTGCTTTGTCTGGCCCAGGCTGGAGTGCAAGTGCAGTGGTGCAGTCTCAGCTCAGTACAGCCTCCACCTCCCAAGTTCAAGTGATTATCCTGTCTCAGCCTCCCAAGTAGCTGGGACTACAGGCATGCACCACCACACCTGGCTAATTTTGTATTTTTAGTAGAGACGGGGTTTCACCATGTTGGCCAGGCCGTTCTCAAACTCCTGACCTCAGGTGATCTGCCTGCCTCAGCCTCCCGAAGTGCCGGGGTTACAGGCATCAGCCACTGTGCCTGGCCAGCATTTCAGATATTTATTGTTTGTCATATCTGGGGCTCTACTGTAACCAGCACTTGGGCATTTCTTTCCTCTGACACTGCTCATCTTGTCTGAATGATTGTGATAGAATTTCAGATTACCATAGTCTTAACCAGGCAATCAAACCAGGCTGTTTTCCTGCCCCCAATATTGCTTTGTACCACCCCAACATCCTTGTCCCACCCACTCATATCATTGGTTGGATGGTCATCCTGTAGAATATTTCCCTCTCATGGGTGCTAGTCTCTCCCCTGCGCAGTAGCAGCAGTTATAACCTGAAGCTCACAGCACCACTGCTTATTTCTGAGCTGACATCACCAGTGGGAATACCTCCCTCCTCTACAGGCTTGCCACCCATTCCTGTTACCCTTTATTTCACTTGCCTTATTTCTTGAGCTTGGTTTAATTGACAAACACTTGTTAAGGGTTCACTGTGCCAAAACTGGATTACATGGGTGCACATTTCAAGGTCAAGGAAAGTGAGGGTGCAGAGGAGACAAACATAAAGAACTATGATGTTACTGATAGCAGGACCCCTTTTTGACACCATTAGGTTCTGAAGCAATGTAAAGCATCCAGAGACTAATCAGTGTCATAAAGCTTCAGGGTGTTTTGATGTTCTCATGATATTTTCTGGCATTGTGGAGCAGGTTATGCCATAACTCAACAAGGTCAGCTTTCCTTGACACAATGCTAAGCTGTTCCCCTGACACAAGGGTAAGAGTTTGCCATGTACAGTTTCTTTTTTAATTCTCCTAGTGTAGCTGTCTATCACCATAGCAGCTCCCCTCCCCTAAGGGTTCATCTTTCCTTCTGGCCCCTCACAACATCATCAGTCAGCCTGAAAGTTGCTGCACACATTCAGAGCACTGACTGTATTCCAGGCAATATCTGAGTAGTTGACATAGAGTAACTCCATTAATCTACTCATGGCCTTATGAGGTAGATACTATTAGTATCCCTGTTTTAGAGATTGGGAAACTGAGGCACACAGGAGTTAAGTAGCCCAAAGTCATGGAGCTAGTTAGTGTCAGAGCAGAGATTTGAAACCAGGCAGTCTAGCTCTAGAATCCATGTTCTTAACCTGTATGCTGCAGGACCTCGCAGTGTTTCATATGGTTTTGGCTGCTGTGGCTGTCTTGGCAGCCAGTGTTACCCTTTCTGTCCATGCTTATCCTTTCTTTGATATCCAGCATCCTCAGACACAGAAACCTCAGTTGCTAGATCTTTGTTTACGGGTAGCAAATCACCCTAATTAACTGGTGGGTTGCAAGCAAATCCACACTAAGTAGCTAAGGTAAGAAGGCAAGCCTAGGGAGAGGCTTGTGTCCTTCATAACTGGTCTTTGTTGCAAGGGCAGTCATCATACAGCCAGCAGGAGCGCTGTCTGGAGATTGGCCCTCCCTGGCATGAGGCAGCGGGCAGCGGGGTTAAGTGTCTAATGGAGGCAAGTGGAAGTGCTGGAAAGACCATGAGTCAGTGGGTTCTGCCATAGGTAGAGGGGAGGGCAAAGCCCCAGCTGAAGAACCTAGAGAGGAGAGGTAACATGTGATGGGATTCTCTTCTTTGATGAAGCCATTTTGTGGAGGTGCTGAAATCACATACTTCCTTTTATGACTTGATGATCCTATTCTTTTTCTAGGCCAGAGAAAGCTAACATTTGTATTTTCTGTTTCTTGGTTCAGGTGCTGAAACCAAGAACCTACAGTTACTGGTTCCAAAAACTGAGATATGTGAGGAAGCTGAAAAACCCCTCATCATACCAGAAAGAATCCAGAAAGCTGATCCTCAAGGACCTGAGTTAGGAGAAGCTTGTGAAAAGGCAAACATGTTAAAGAGGCAGAGAATAAAGAGGGAAAAGAAAGATTTCAGACAAGTGATAGTGAATGACTGTCACTTACCTGAAAGCTTCAAAGAAGAGGAAAACCAGAAATGTAAGAAATCTGGAGGAAAATATAGCCTTAATTCTGGCGCTGTTAAAAATCCAAAAACCCAGCTTGGACAAAAGCCTTTTACATGTAGCGTGTGTGGGAAAGGATTTAGTCAGAGTGCAAACCTCGTTGTGCATCAGCGAATCCACACTGGAGAGAAACCCTTTGAATGTCATGAGTGTGGGAAGGCCTTCATTCAGAGTGCAAACCTCGTTGTGCATCAGAGAATCCACACTGGACAGAAACCTTATGTTTGCTCAAAATGTGGGAAAGCCTTCACTCAGAGTTCAAATCTGACTGTACATCAAAAAATCCACTCCTTAGAAAAAACTTTTAAGTGCAATGAATGTGAGAAAGCCTTTAGTTACAGCTCACAACTTGCTCGGCACCAGAAAGTCCACATTACAGAAAAATGCTATGAATGTAATGAATGTGGGAAAACATTTACTAGGAGCTCAAACCTCATTGTCCACCAGAGGATCCACACTGGGGAGAAGCCCTTTGCCTGTAACGACTGTGGCAAAGCCTTTACCCAGAGTGCAAATCTTATTGTACATCAGCGAAGCCATACTGGTGAGAAGCCATATGAGTGTAAAGAGTGTGGGAAAGCCTTTAGTTGTTTTTCACACCTTATTGTGCACCAGAGAATTCACACTGCAGAGAAACCTTACGACTGCAGCGAATGTGGGAAAGCCTTCAGTCAGCTCTCTTGCCTTATTGTCCACCAGAGAATTCACAGTGGAGATCTTCCTTACGTGTGTAATGAATGTGGGAAGGCCTTCACATGTAGCTCATACCTACTTATTCATCAGAGAATTCATAATGGAGAAAAACCTTACACATGTAATGAGTGTGGGAAGGCCTTCAGACAGAGGTCGAGCCTCACCGTGCACCAGAGAACCCACACTGGGGAGAAGCCCTATGAATGTGAGAAGTGTGGTGCAGCTTTCATTTCCAACTCACACCTCATGCGACACCATAGAACCCATCTTGTTGAATAACAAGTAAGGAAGAGGAAGACCTCCAGCATTGGTCATAACCTTCTGCCTCTCTAATGAGACACCTCTTTGCTGTTTTCTTCCTCCTCTATAAAAGTGAGGGCTGTGTCCTTAAAAGTTAGAGTTTTCAGGAATGCAGCACAAGACACAAGAAAAGCATTTCAGAGGCTAATTTAAAACAAAAAGTAAGCACCTAAAGGCAAGGACTTTGTTTTAACTGTACCTTAAGCGGTCATGTTCTCTGAAGTGGAATGTGGCTTTCCTAGGAATGGGTCATACAAAGCTAAGTGGTAATGATGCTATTTGGGGAAAGGTCTTTTTTGCTTAATTTTGTTTTTTAAAACTCTGATGATTGCTTGAGCAACAGGCAGGTTATCTGCCTGGTTGAATTCTGGTTGAACCGTGTATTCTAATATTTCTGGTTAAGTGGTGACTAGGTAAGGAAACCACTTGGGGTAGCAGTTCAACAATTCACTTACGAATGTTTATAAACTTTCCATTTCCTAGGTAATTTTTTAAAAGCCAGTCAAAACAAAAACTTTACTGAAAATGGACAGAAATAGGAAATGGACTTTTTCCTTACTGTCTATACCTCCTGAACCTTGGTATTGTAAAGATCTGGGGACCTCTGGGTCTGTTCTGACCATTCCCTAGTCTCCATGGCCAAGCACTCAAGGATTGATGGACACCACACACCAGCTATATTCATTTGCCAAGATCAACAGCTCATTCTCCAAACAACTCAAGCCCCCAATTCCCATCGCATTCCATTTGGGTGAGATGCAACTAACAGCCCCTTCCTGGATAAAGGAGTCAAAGAATAAAGCTTGCCTAGAGGCATGCCCCAGTTGTCTCTGCTGTCATTCTGCTCAAGTCCAGCCAGGGGTCTCAGTTTGGGTTTCATTCTCACATTCTGGATGGTGTTTAGAAGAAATAGTGGAGCTCTTCTCATTCTGAGAAGACCAAAGAGGGAAAGTGATGGGAGAGGGGAGGTGGAAGTAAGATTCCTAAGGTCTTAATTTGATTTTTTGAGAAATTCAGAGGTATTGGAATATGAAAACTTTTAGAAGGATGAAGAAACTGGCCAAGGTAAGATATCTTTGTTACCATTCAGCCTTTACTCCTGGAAAAGTGATTTATAAAACTATGCAATAGGTAGAGTTATGTAATAATATTGCCTTGTATTTATATAGAACTTTTATTCTTTGTTGTGTACCCTTATGTATTGATCATGATACCTGGCACGTATCTCACGCTTTCACATAGATCACCTACCTCAGTCCTTAAAACACTGAAACAGGTGGTTGCCCATTTACCTGAGAATGGTCATTTAGTGCAAGGCCAAGTAACAAGTGACAGCTTATATCCAAGTCCAGGTCCTGAATCTAGATTCTCTGTTCTGCCATGCCACTTGCCAAACACCTGTAATCCCCATGCAGACCTGTGGGGGAGACAAAGAAAGGGGTGTGTAGTCCCATTTTTCAGGTGAGGAAGCTGATGTGACAGATGTTTGAAGTGTGCCTTAGGCACTGTGATCAGAAATCAGCAAACCTAAGACTAGAATTTGGGTCTCCTGATTTCTGGCTCTGTCCCTCCATGCTGTTCCAATGCCTCAGGGCATGCAAGAGCATTTATCATAAATGCTGAGCCTGATGCAGCTCTCATGCAGAAGTCCCATGCATTTATTATCACATTTCTGCAAGACTAAATATTAATCACATAGTGTTTTCTAGTTTACAGAGCACTTTTTTTGTGTGTTAGTTTTGTTTTGTTTTTGAGATGGAGTCTTAGGCTGGAGTGCAGTGGCACAATCTTGGCTCACTGCAACCTCTGCCTCCCAGGTTCAAGTAATTCTCTTACCTCAGTCTCCCAAGTAGCTGGGACTACAGGTGCGTGCCACCACGCCTGGCCAATTTTTTTTTTTTTTTTTTTTGAGACAGAGCCTTGCTCTGTTGCCCAGGCTGGAGTGCAGTGGCACGATCTTGGCTCACTGCAACCTCCGCCTCCCGGGTTCAAGTGATTCTCCTGCCTCGACCTCCTGAGTAGCTGAAATTACAGGTGCACGCCACCACCCCCAGCTGATTTTTGTATTTTTAGTAGCAGTGGGGTTGGTCAGGCTGCTCTTGAACTCCTGACCTCGTGATCCACCTGCCTTGGCCTCCCAAAGTGCTGGGATTACAGGAGTAAGCCACTGCGCCCAGCCTTTTTTGTATTTTTAGTAGAGACGAGGTTGCACTATGTTGGCCAGGCTGGTCTCAAACTCCTGACCTCAGGTGATCCACCTGCCTCGGCTTCCCAGAGTGTCAGGAATACAGGCACGAGCCACCATGCTTGGCCTACAGTGCACTTTCACATACAGAAGGCATACACAAGAAAGCTTATTAATTTCCTTTTTCCTCCCTCCTCTAGTTTTTTTTCCAAATCATATGCAACTTTCTTTCCCAGTTTCACTCTAAATCATAGAGACACAAATACAAGAAATCAAAAGGATTCAAAAGTAGGATCAAATACTCATGCCCTCACCAATCCTAACAGTGACTGTTCCAGTCTCCCTGACGGAATGGAGAGACCCAAATAAACCACCCCCTGTCTCTGCTGAGAGTAGGAACAAGTTAGTTTTTTCCCCCTGCCTTATCAGGAAGCTGAGAATATCAGGAGAGCAGGTCTGAAGATTTGAGATAACTCTGTGACCTTGACTCACCAAGAGACAGAAACTACTTTGCTTAAAGAATACCTGCTGGGATTTATGACCATTAAGACAGTTAAACCATTCTACTATCACATATGTTTATCCTCATAATATTCAGTTATGGATGATTGTGATTTTCACTCATAGGTAGTTCAGAAAAGCTACGCAGGGGATTATGATGCAAAACTAGGTTTGAGATTCACTGACCCAACCTTGCAGTAAAGCAGTGGTTTTAAACCTTGGCTTCATGTTAGAATTCACATTGGGCACTTTTTTAAAATTTCCATTTCTAGACCTCTGTATTTTTTAAAACTCTGGAGGGGATTACAATGACAAGCAAAGGTTATGAGCCACTGTAGCAAAAAGTAAAGGCTGCAGGCCAAGAATGTGTGTGATCAAAGGTGGAGGGGGTGGGGGTGCTCCAGTATAAGGATCTGTACGTGCAAAGCATTCTATGTATTTTTAGCAGAACAGGAGACTTACTTTACACTAGCTGAACTAGGTGTCCATCAGTGCCTCTGCCAACCACTGGATGTTAGAGGATTCTGCCACCTAGCTTATTTTATTTGTATTTAAGTGAATATACCAAACATTTATATGAGCAAACCAAGTTTTACATAACATGCTTTTGGTATGTATTATGACTTTTTACATTTTTACTTGGATTTCCTCTTCAGATCTCAGTTTCCACAAATCTGCATCCAGGTTCAGGGCCTCTGATTCTGCACAAATCATGTGAGCCAAGTGGATTGATTACTAGACAGATCAGATCCTTCCCCAGCTAATAACTCTGCCTTCTGATTCCAGTCCTCAAAATAAATTGCAGCCTGCCATTTTCTTTATGTTTTATAAGGGAGGAGTGACCACCTTTTGTCAGTTTGCTTAGTTTCCTATTCTTTGGGCTCATCTCCCATCTTTTTTGGGTAGTCTTGCTAGGAGTGGTTGGGAACTCTGAAGCCCCATTTTCCCAAGTTACTGAGAGCTATCAGACTTTTAGCTGTCAGGCTAAGAGCTCTGTTGCAGGCCTAGTGATTGGCATTAAGAGTAGGGCCAGGAAATCTGTCCTCATCCTCAAATGAGACCAACAGATATGTATTAAGTGGAGCACAGTGATGCAAAACTGATGGCGAAATCACATACAGTACTCTGGGAGCACAGGAGAAAGACTTCAATCCCTAACATGAAGTTACACACTCAAACACAGCCATAAATTCCACCAGGCTTAGGAAGAGGTGTCTTTGGACAAAGCTAATTGTTCACCTGCTCTGTATCCCCTCCCTGTCTCAGGTAGTTGTCCCTCTCCCATGTCTGTCACCTCTCCACTTGCTCATCCATTGTAGGCACTGCAACCTTTCTGGGGTTGCAGCCCCTTTGGGAATCCTGGGGAGATTGTGGATCCTCTTCCCCTAAGAAGTGTACGTTGCAGATTAAATCTTGTGCTTACTTGGAGGTTATGCAGGCTTCCTGAAGACAATACATACATTTAGGGCCTAAAGTTGAATCTGGGGTGTATTACATAATCACCAGTGACTTTTTTTTTTTTTTTAAATGAGGTTAGGTTACAGAATCACTAAGAATGTTGCCCAGACATTCTTTAAACCTTTAAAATTTGTTTTTCTCTTAGATTCCTTCCCTTATCAAATGACATTATCCCCACCACCTGGGGCACGCAGATTGAATGTCCAGAAGCTATTTCTGCCTTCCTAAGCATCATTCATTACAAAAACATTTTGTGTTCCCTTGTGGTGAACGTCTTGCTAGATTCTGGACTGCCAAAGCAAACCTGGTCCACTATCCCTGTTGTCATGTCTGTTATGGGGAAAATATCAGGATCCCTAACATGATTTACTGAGCTCTTCATAATCTCTTTCCAGCCTCATCTCTTCACTCTCAGGCACCTTTTACTGCAGCCTAGAGGCACGTGCTTGCTCTTCTCTGTGCCTTTGCTCACACTTTTCTCAGTGCCTATAATACCTCATCACTACTTCCCACTCAGTCCCCTTCTACTTTAGCAAGCTTAGTTTCTTTTTATATTTGGTTCAAGTTCCATCTCTGGGAAACCCCTGACTGCGTTATGGTTAAAGGCATATTCAGAAGTATATTTATTAATACGCATATACAAGTGCATGATATGCTATGTGTCCAGAGATTTACCTTTTTGCTTTAAAGTGAAGAAGTCTGGATTAAAAATTGTGTATATAATACAGTTCTCATATACTGTTGCTTTTATATATACTATATACTATTTAAAAGTATATATATAAATTACCTGAAGGAAAAAAGAAAATATTATAAGTGGTTAAATGACTTACAGCCATACTGACGGTTAATTCCAGGCTTACATTCAAACCCATATACTCTGGATAATGGGATTATGGGTTACTAAGAGGGGTTTTGTTTGTTTGTTTTAGCAATTTCTATATTTCTATAAGGAGCAAGAATTTTATAAAAATAATTATTATATTTACATATCTAGTTTATTATATTAACTATAAACCATATCTCAATTCTCCATTTTGTGGTATGTTGGAGGGACCCTTCCCTTCCTTTCCCTTTCCCTTTTCCACATCGTTGTCTCTTACATTGTCAAGTCTGATAATTCTTAAATTCTATTCTGTAACCAGTTAGGATTTTATGGTTTGTTTATTGATTGATTTCAAAAGCTGAAAATAAACAGCATGAACATTATTACAACCATGTGAATATTGTTGATTGCAGATCTTAGCTTACTGTGTTTATATTTCCTTTTGGGATCAGCTTTTTGTTTTTACGGAAGTTTCTAGTTGCCTTTCTTTTTACCTTGTACTGGTTGCTTTCCACACACTCGCAGTCATTTTCAAATTCTCCATTCAATTAAATACTCTGTTGAATTCACTTCTTTTCTCTCTGTATATTCTGCTTTCAGCCTCCTGCTCTAGTCTGTTTTTGATGACCTTTCTGCCTATATTCTGTTGTTACACTGGACTCAACTGTTTCTGAATTCTGTGTCTTCCTTTTTCTTTATTTACTTCATCATTTTATTATAGTACATGTCAAGTCTCCTGTCAGGAAAGAGTACATGGAAGGCAGAGTTGTTGAGTGTCTATATGTCTTTCTCTGACCTCTCACTTGATGGTAGTTTGGCTGGCTCTGGAATTCTAGGTTGAAAAATTTCCCTAGAAGTTTGTAGCCACTGCTTCACTGACTTACAGCATCCACTGCTGCTAATGAGATGCCTGATTCCAATCTGATACTTATTTATTTGACAATCAGTAAATAGTATTTACATTACAGTGATCTGTTTTCCCACCCCTATGCCTGGAAGCTTTTAAAGTCTCTTCTTTATCTTTGATGTATTCAGTTCCCTAATGCTCAGTGGAATTTTTCAATCTACAGACTCAGGTACTCCTTCTCTTGGAAATTTTCTCATTATTTATATGACTATTCCCCCTTTCTATGTTTTTTTTTCCTTCTGTTTTTACTCTTTATAGAGTTCCTGTTCCTGCTAATCAAATGTTGGACCTTGTGGATTGATCCTTAGCTGCATTCATTATTTCCATTTCTTTGTATTGTGCCACTATGAGAAGAGTACCTTGATTATTTTCTAATGAATAATATTTTTAACAGTAATAATTTTAACAATAACTAGTTTAATTTCTGAGAGCCTTTTCTTAAAAGTATCTTCTGTCACATGAATTATCTCATTCCCTTCATGCCCCTGCCACTGGGTCCTTTTTTCCCTCTGTTTACCTTGTTTACTCTCATTAGACTTTCCTCAAATGTGATTCTTACACCCATATACGTGTGCGTGTGCACGTGAGTGTGTCTGTGAATTAAAAGCCTAATTGAGACCTCTGTGTGTAGGAGTGAGATTTGCCCACTGTTTCCCTGGAGAACCCTAAATGCCAGAATACAGAATATTTTGCCTTGGGCTCTTAGATTTAATTAGCAAAAATCCTCTGATATTTTTGTCTGCGGTTTAGATGCTGTTAAGTGCTTTTCTAGAAGTGGAGGGAAGGAAGCCAAGTGTTATTACAGACTTCCATTTAATGCCCTTATTTTTAGATCCACTTCTGCCTCCCAGCCTTCATTGCACCTGGGGTTTCAAAATTCCAAGTCTCCGGGGTTGGGCAGGGTAGATCAGCTACCTCCTTCCATTGGATAGCCCTCAGCAAGAGTTCCAAGCTGTTACTCCCTCCACCCAGCTGTCTTAGTTACCACATCATTCATTTTCCATCTTCTAGAAATTTGTTCCTTTTATCTCATTGTTATACTCTTTTTTTTTGAGATGGAGTTTCGCTCTTGTTGCCCAGGCTGGAGTGCAATGGGGCAATCTTGGCTCACTGCACCCTCCACCTCCCGGTTTCAAGCAGTTCTCCTGCCTCAGCCTCCTGAGTAGCTGGGATTACTGGCGCATGCCACCACTCCCAGCTAATTGTTTTTTGTATTTTTTTGTAGAGATGGGATTTCACCATGTTGGCCAGGCTGGTCTCCAACTCCTGACCTCAGGTGATCCGCCCACCTTGGCCTCCCAAAGCGCTGGGATTACAAGCGTTGAGTCACCACGCCCAGCCTCATCGTTACACATTTTAACCATTTTTACTCATTGTTATTTTAGGGGAAGTTAAACCATTTTTAAAAGAATGTTGATATCCTTTGATACAGCAGTGCCACTTTTAGAAAGCTGTCTTAAGAATGAATATTTGTACAATGATTTATATACTTGTCAATGTTACTCATTTCACAAAAAAGTGACTAACCTAAGTAACAATAGGGGAATGATTAAATAAGTTATAATACTATGGAATATTGTGCAACCACTAAAGGTCATACTTAAAAGAATAGTGATATGATAATAGCACACAGTAATATTAAATAAATGATGCAAAGTACAAAATAAAACACTGTACAGAGAGCCGAGTTTTCTAAGATGCACATGCGTAGGAAAGAAAGAAATTGGGGGTTAACTGTGGTTAAATTTTCAGCATTGTCTACATTTTCTACAATGAGCCTGTATTACTTTTATGATCAGGAGGGGAAGGTTAATAAAAGAGAAAGATCATGGCTTGTTCAGAGTGGTGAGACTTTCTTGTGAAGTGTGAAATGGGTAGTGGGGAATAATAGAATAAGGGTCTGGAGAAGTAAGGTCCCTATTTTTATCCATTGTTAGCATTTTATGGTTACCAAGAACCTAATACCAGGTGAAGGAGTTCAGCAGAAGAATATATATTTGTGACATTGTTCTGGCTGGACAGTGGAGGCTGAGCTGGTGAGGGGAGAAAGGAATCCTGAAGACCATATTGGCAGTTTTTTTCAGAGCCCAAGAGAGACAGTGGGATTCTGACCCAGCCACTAGAAGGGGGCCAGAGGAGAAGGAATAGATGTGATGTTTTGAAGATAAAATGAGCAGACCTTAAGGGACACGGAAGATCAAGCAGCAAATTCCCAAGCCAGAAGTCTGGGCCTCTACATCCTGGTGAGACCTATGACATGACAAATGAGGCCAGGCCCAGGTCCGAGAGGCACTGCTTTCCTTGCAGCTCTCTGGAGCTACCCTGTCTTCACAGTGGCTAATGCCGCTCTGATGTTGGGAAGGGCTGGAGACAAGGGAGGAGACAACCCAACTCGTAGCAGGCTACCTGGCTATCATAGGCTACCTTGACACTGACTAGGTTCCCTACTTGTACCATGTGTGGTTTTCCAGGATTCCTGTGATCTCTGGTATTTTCCCTCCAAGGACTGGGGTTCCCTCAAGGCAAGTCACCCTACTGAACCAATAGCAAGGTTGTAATCATCACTACTGTTAGTTGAGGGGTTCCTGTGTGCCAGGCACCATACTAAATGCCAAATGTGTTATATCTCATTTAATCTTCACCTGAGGAGGGAAGTTCTCTTATGCCATTTGCAAAGCCAGTAGTCCCAGTCAGGATTAGAACAACTCTGATGTACAAGTCTGTGCCCCTTTCTCCCAGGTGAACTTCTCAGTGCACCCCCAAGGACTCCTCTCCACATGTAAGAGTTCTTTGTTAAATTGAAAGAGCAGTTCTTGCCTGTAGTAAAAAGGTCAGTGGTGCAAAAGCATACAAAGAGATGTGAGACTCCCTCCCAGTCCACAAAACCAGTCTCCTACCCCAGTGGTAGCTATTTTTAAATGTCTTGATTTTTCCTCAAGATTGTCCCAGCATTTACAACCTTATGTATCCCCCTTAAAGAAACACGCACAAAAAATGAAAAGCTTAGGATACAGTCTACACCTTGCTTTTTTCAGTGTCTTGGAGATGGCTTTCTATTAGCCTGTAAGATCTACCTCATTTTTTTCACTGCTTTGTGATATCCATTGTATGAATGTACCATAATTCATACAGTCCCCCTGTTGATGGGCCTCTAGGTTCTTTTCTGCCTTTTGCTATTACAAACAGTACTGTGCCAAATATCCCCGCACACTGTCCCTGGGTAAATTGATGAAATTAAATGGTAGGTGCATTTGTTATTTTGATAGAAATTGGAAATGTAGTTCCCAGTGTGTGTATGAAAATGTTCATTCCCCTGAATCCTCTGAAACTATTGTGTTGTTTCTGATCTCATAAATGAAAAATGCTCTCATATTTTAATTTGCATTCAACTATGAGTGAAACTGGGTACCATAGCCCATGTTTAAAAGTCATTTGTATTTATTTTCTGTGACTGGCTTATTTGCGTTCTTTAGCAGTTTTTCTGTTCATCCTTTTAATAATCAATTTGTACAAACTATAAAGAAATTATCCTTATCTGCTATATGTGTTGCAAATATTTTCCCAGGTTTATTGTTTGTCGTACTTAATTTTGCTGTTTGGATATTTAAAATTTAATATCAAATCAAGGACTTCCCCTCTTCAAGATGATATGTTCTCCCATGATTTCTAGTCCTTTGAGATCGGTCCCTTTGAAATTCTTTGTGGATAAGGACTGAGTCAGGTCTTGGCCCTGCCTCCCGCCCCTTTTCCTCTGGCATCCAGGTGGAGGAACCAAGCAGGAAAAACACACAGACGAAGACATCTCCCAACTTCCTAGAGCAGCCGGGCAAGAAGCTTGCACCAGGGCCTTCTGCCCTCGCCGGACTCATTGAGCCAGTCAAAAGCAGGGTGTCCGGGGAGCCCAGCGAAGAGCGGAGCAAGCTGAGGGAGGAATGGGCAGTCCGAGAAAGGGAGAACAGAAGGGGCTGTACCCTCGCATGGGGTGGGGTTGGGGCTGGTGGGGGCCTGGAGGCTAGGGACAGGCCCAAATCTGGGGTGGGTGGTGTGTTGGGGGAAGGAAAGAGAAGGAGGGGCTGGAGCTTGAGATGTGGGAGGCGAAGGAGGAGGCTGCAGCTATGGGGATGGGGGAAGAATCGGGAATGTGCAAGGAGAAGAGCAGCGATGTGCAGGTGGGCAGCAAGGGTAGGAGTCAGGATCAGATGTGGTGGCCTGGAGGAGGAGCCCAGTTCAGGGAAGAGCCAGGGAGGAAAAGGGCGGCTTCCTCCAGGACCCTGGGACCCTCGTGCTGCCCACTGCTTTCTCTGGCCTTAGGTGGGCAGGGCAGAAACCAGACCATACTCCTGAGGGCAGGTGGGGAAGAGGGCATTCTAGGCTGGCCCTGTTCCTCACCTCCCAACCCAGGACAGATCCCTAAGCTCTCTAACGTAAGTCCTCTCTTGCCATTGTGAGGCTGGGGTGAAATGAGGGGTAGGAAATGGCTTTGTAACGATTGAAAGGCTGCCTGGTTGCACAGGCCTGCTGTGGCCTTCTGGAGGACAGGATAGGCATGGATAAAAGAAAACCAAGCCTTACCTGATTGGAAAACATTTTACTTTCATAGTGCAGCGTGGGGTGCCTGCCCCTGACTGCCTTACACATGGGCCTCAGCCGTGCTTCCAGAGCCTTGTTCTGTGGTGGATGCTTAGCGGATGATAAGCAGAGGCCTTGTCTGAGGAAGGCGAGACGTGAAGTCACCACTCAGGTCCCAAGGGGGAGAATCTGTTTAGAATAGAGCCTAAGGGGCCACCGTGCTGAAGAAGGAGCCACATAGTTCTGTGACCCCTTGGGCCAGAAGAAGCTATGGGGAGTTTTCTCTGGAAATAAGAGTCTCTGGCAGGGTCTGGACCACACCTGTTCCCCCAACACAAGCCCTGTGAGGAAGGAGCAGGATGGATGGTCTCTGGTCCCAGACAGCTGTGGAGGCCAGAGTGGCTTCCAGAGGCTTGGGGTGGGCTGGAGCACCTTTCCTTCTTCCACCCTGGTGGGCAAAGCTAGGCCTTTGAAAGAATAGGTGCCCACAGTCATGAACTGCATTCACAGGGGCCTGGTCCCAAGATGCCCCTGCCTCCTTAAGGAGCTGATAATCCTCCTGGGATGGGCTAGGTCTCTGGCGAACAGTATTTACTGTCCCTTTAGGTGACACCTGATGATCCCAAAGAACCAAAGGGTTTTCTCTCTTCCATCATGGGTTCGAATGAGAGTGAGGTACACACAGATGAGGATGAGCCCTGTAAGCCTGAAGGAGGAGCAGCCCCGGGCCAGTGGCTCTTGCCTTGGGAACACCCCCACCAGGGCTAAGGGCTGGCATTTCCCATCTTAGCTTGGTGAGCCACAACCAAAGGTGAGAGGTGGGAATATGGCTGGCCCTAGAAGAGTGTAGTGAAAGGACCTGGGGTTGCCAGGGTAGGGCTGTGACTCATAAGCCACCTTTCTCATAAGCCATTCCTTATTCCCAGGTAAGTCATGGCCCTTAGGTGTGAGAGATGCACCAGGCTAATTTCATTCTCTCTTATTCACTCAGTGTCCAATTGCCCAGCTGCTACCAAATGCCAAGCACCAGGCAGCCATGAGGGGCCTTTCAGGACCTGTTCTGCTTCTGACTGGTTAGGTCACCTCAGAGAAGTCAATGTCCTTGCCTGTCAAATGAAGCAGCATTTCCTGCCCTGCCAGCTTCACTGGGTGGTATGCATCAAAGGAGACTCGGACAGGACAGGGCTGTAAACAGTTCAGTCATTTGACATCGCTGTGGTTATTAACCAGGGTGGGGTCATTGTCCAAGAAGAGAAGGGATGCTCTCTGGGAGGGATGCTTCTGTGGGCTGCATGGGGCCAGGGTCCCTCCTGGAGATGACGACTCAGTCTTTTTTGCCTTTAAACACCAGACCCTCCCTGAAAGTTTACCTTTACTTACTATGGGTTCTTGCCACTGCCCACCAGCAAAAGGAGCGGGAGAAGTTAGGGTCAGCACTGTGACCTTCTTTAGCTTCCCCTCCCAAGGCCATCAGTGGACTTGTCTCCAGAATTTTTTTTCCAGGTCTCAGTACTAGCCTGGTGACAACAGCATGAGCTCTGGGAGAAAGGCACCCTGAGAGTAGGGCTGGAGCTTCCTCTGACTTCAGCCCTCTAAGGCTACCTGCTGCCTGGGACCCATGTGTTTCCTGCCCCAAGGGCCACTGTTGGAGAAATGCTGCTAGGGCTGAATTGAGAGGCTTCAGCCAGCCTGGGTAAGGCCACTTTCCACCTGGCCTTAACCACCACACCTCAGAAATGTGGGCCTCTGATACTCTCAGCAGAGTGCACCTCTCAGAATCCAGGCTTCAGGGCCTAGCTATCCCCAAGGCTGCCAGACAGGTTTTGTATGTCTTGGGAAAAGCCATTTCCCTCCTGGTCAGTTAGCAGACATCTCTTTGTGAATTACTCCAAGGTGCTGAGCTGTCCGTAGAGGAAAGCACCAGAGAGAATGTGTCCCCCAGCTCTGTGAGCAGACCTGGCTGCAGATGCCAGGCCAGGCTGGAGGCCACAAGGGTTCTGTCTACCAAACACCCATTGCCAGCCCATCATGGCACCACAATTTCACATTGATTAGACAAAGAACTTGCCTAGGTTGTTTTCCTGGGTCATGATCCCAAATTCTTTGTAATAACTCCCCCAAAGAGCCAAACCCCCCAAAATTCTTTCCCCTTGGTTAGCTGTGGCTGTCTGGCAAGCATAGTGGTCCTCAGGGTGACCTTCACGCCAAAACCAGTCATTCAGAGCCATCCTGAGCATTTTGCCAGATGTGCACTAGTGCTAATTCTGGGGCCCAAGGGAGGCAGGATAAACATATTTTATTTGTTGGCAGATGTGAGGAGAGGGACTGTGCCAACCAGAATGGTGCCTTCACAAATACTAGCACAAGTGCACCAGGTTAAGAATGCTACAGGGCTGGTAGGATTCAGATGTTGCCCTGGAGAAACACACAGCCTAGTTGTGAAGATAAGATGGATACATGGGAAAGAGAAATCTAATTCACCAAAACATGTAAGGTCATTGCTAAAGAAATGGGGATGGATGGCAGAGGTAGTCAAGGATAGAGGAGGGAGCAGTCACTGGGAGCTGTGGGAAGGATGGGAGAAGGCTTCCTAAAGGAGAGGTGACTTGAGCCAGGCCTGATGGGTGGGTGGGTGGATGGATGGATGAATGAATGGGTGGGTGGATGGATGAACAGTTTTAGAGGACAAGGATTAGGTATTCCAAGCCATGCAGAAGGTGAGAGGAAAGATACAGAGATAGGAAATCTTTGTTGAAGAGCATGAGTACAACCAGAAAGTTCAAGGAAGCCAAGAAGAGGGTTGGGGAATAGGAGAAAAGATCTGTATTAGTTCACTTTCATGCTGCTGATAAAGACATACCCAAGACTGGGAAGAAAAGGAGGCTTAGGCCGGGCGCGGTGGCTCACATCTGTAATCCCAGCACTTTGGGAGGCCAAGGCAGGCGGATCACGAGGTCAGGAGATTGAGACCATCCTGGCTAACATGGTGAAACCCCGTCTCTACTAAAAATACAAAAAATTAGCCAGGCGTGGTGGCGGGCGCCTGTAGTCCCAGCTACTCGGGAGGCTGAGGCAGGAGAATGGTGTGAACCTGGGAGGTGGAGCTTGCAGTGAGCAGAGATTGCACCACTGCACTCCAGCCTGGGCGATGAGCGAGACTCCATCTCAAAAAAAAAAAAAAGGAGGTTTAATGGACTTAGAGTTCCACATGGCTGGGGAAGCCTCACAATCATGGCAGAAGGCAAGGAGGAGCAAGTCACGTCTTACATGGGTGGTGGCAGGCAAAGAGAGAGCTTGTGCAGGGAAACTCCCGTTTTTAAAACTGCCAGATCTCGTGAGACTTATTCACTATTACAAGAACAGCACAGGAAAGACCTGCCCCCATGATTCAACTACCTCCCACTGGGTTCCTCCCATGTCACGTGGAAATTGTGGGAGTTACAATTCAAGATGAGATTTGGGTGGAGACATAGCCAAATCATATCAAGATCTTAACTGGAGGGCTAGGGCCTAGAGTGGACCATGGCCATCTCTGCCCTTGGGACAGTGCTCTGCTATTTAGCATTTCCACACTCCTCTGTTTCTTCAGGCCTCCTGGAAGCAAAAGCCTGAGCTGCTCCTCCTGGACCTCCTAGAACAGGGTCCTTCTTTCCTGCTGTATTTCCTGTAGCTTACGGGGAGGAAAGGGCCCTGCATGTGTCCCTCCCCACACTTCAGAGGGTTGGCTTGCCCTGCTTCTTTGTGCTTTCTCTTCCTGCCTGGACTGAGCTCCCGGATTGTGAGGCTAGGGAGCCACATCTCTCTGCCTCCCCTACTGCCAAACCTGGCAGCCCTCAACACCCTTCACTCTGTGCAGTACCCTTGTTCTCCCTTTCCCCACTTTATCTGATAGATCTCTGAATTCTCTCTTGAGTCACAAGTTCTCATCCTGCCTCTCTCCAACCAGGAAGGTGACTTGGTCAAGCTCTGTGACTCCCAGGACGCCATGTCCACAGCCCAGCCCATCTCTGACCACCACTTGCTGCCTTGGCCAGTTTCCAAGGCGCCTCTGTCTCCTCCTCTCAGCTTGGCAGTCTTTATGCGTGCAGGCATTGCCCTCATCAGACAAATGTTTGGTGACAGTGCCATCCCTGGCTCTTTCCCAGAATGCATTTTTTTTGTTGTTGTTTTGTTTTGTTTTGACTACTCTTTCTTTTCTTTTTCTCTACCCATGCTCTGAAACCATAGTATACATACAGGACAATTATGATTGTAAGTACTGTGCTTCCTACCCCAGATATTTCAGGAAGCTCACTGGTGTAACACTTGGGGCCTTACTCTGATCCTCACACACTCTTGCCACACTACAAAAAGGGATTTTATTTGACTGGTGAGTTTTGGAAAGCCAGTCCTCCTCCCACTTCTCCCTTGGGGTCTGGCATCTTCACAGAAACCATGCATTCCATCCTGGCCGTTTGTGCTGCAGGTGTTTCAGGAGCAAACCCATGGCAGCCAGCACTATGTCCTTGGGTGGCTAATGCTGCCTAATCCTGGGATTCATAACCCCACTTGCCTGCAGATACAGCCACATTCACCAATATCAGGCTTTCACTAATAAAAGTGATATGTTGGTCTCCCCATATTATTTCTCAGTTGGTTCGAATATTGAGTATAAAATTATAATAATAGCTAATACCTAGCTAAACACTTCATGTACATTGTATTTGACTCATGTACATTGTACATGTGCATTGACTTATTTAATTCTTACAACATCACTATGACATAGGTACTAGTATTAACCCATTTTACAGGTAGGAAACTGAGGTACAGAAAGGTCACATAACTGTTCATGGCAAAGACAGGATTTGGTCTCAGACAGTCTGGCCCCAGAGACCACACCCCTGGTCTCAATGCTATATTGCCTCTGAAGAGAAGGGTGTTACTTATTGAATTCCCTCAAATCCCACTATAGTTTCATGTTTCCCATCTAGAATATAAAGCTGATTCTATTTTTATTTGCTTTTGTTATATCTGTTATCTTCTATGTCTTGTTTAGATATCAAGACCAAAGTTGAAAAGGCAGATTTGATTCCGGAAAAAACAAATGTGAAAGGAGAATTCTCTGGAAGACTGGAAGCATGAAAAGTGGGAAGTAGGGGAACAGGGCATTCGGAACAGCCTGCAGACAAGCAAGTGAGGAGAGACAAGCCAGACACCAGGCAGGCCCCAACAAAAGAAAAGAGGTCTCCCAGGAGAGAGGGGCCGGAACTGTAAGGAACTCAGGAAAGAGGTCTGCCACAACTCCAGCCTGGCTGCCCCTAGCAGGAATCTCTAAGCATATACTGTGTATGGCAAGGCCTTCAGCCAGAGCTCCACTTTCATCGTGCATCAGATAATCCACACCTGGGAGAAGCCGTGTGGGTGTGGGTAGTGTGGCAAGGCCTTCATGCAGAGCTCCCACCTGACCTAGCCCCAGAGGGTACACATGGGGAAGAAGCCCTTTGTCTGTGGCACATGTGGCAAGGCCTTCAGTCAGGGACCAAGCCTAGTCGTGCACACAGGGTGGAAGCCACACATGTGCCCATAGGGTGGCAAGACCTTCAGCTGCAGCTCGTGCTTCCTGGTTCACTGGTAGAGCAACACGGGGGAGAAGCCCTATTGCTGCACCCAGTATGGAAAGGCCTTCGGCCAGGGCTCCCACCTTTCCAGGGTGAGGAAATCAACTCAGAGTTTTGCAAATCATCTGAGATGACCCAACCAGTCAGAGGCAGAGCATGTCCTGAAGGGCCCCTCATGGTTGCCTAGTGCCTGGTACCTGGGAGCATGCCTGGAAGAAATACCAGCCAACTTCCCCGGTCAGAGCCCAGTGCTGATGGGTCAGGGCTTCAGGTCCAGCACTGAATCCACATGAGAGCAAGCTGAGCCCTTGTCACCAACCTAGCTCTCAGGCTAAGGTAGGCTCCTGTAAGGGCCTCCCGGTGTCTTTGGAGAGACAAGATACATACACAGTAAACACACAAATGAGTAAAGGACAGTAGGTGACAAGCTGAGATTAAAGTGCTGAATTGTGTGCAGAGATAGCAAGATCAGCAGGGAGGGGAAATGGGTGAAGCTTTAGTGGGCCAGCTCTGGGAGAATGGGTTGGCAGTAGGTGGATGAGGGACAGCCCAGGGAGGGGACTAAGCAAACAAGGAATGCCTCCAGGTGGGCCCCAGTGAGGGGAGAGACTGGCTGTACAGTCACTAGGAGTGGCAGGCTTGACAGGCACATGGGGAGGTGAGAAGTTTCAGGACAAAAGCCCCGGTGTGTGGGTGGTACCAACCAAGGCCAAGGCCTGCCCACGGTACTGGGCTTCGTGTACCAGGTTAACCCTGGGCAAGCCACTGAGCATCATTTTCCACACCTGTGCAGGACAGGAGTTGGACATGAGGGGCTTTGAGCTCTCTTCTCTCTGCCACTTGTGATTTCAGAGCTTTGAAGCCATTGTCAGAATGAGGACTAATAGACGGAGGGAAGTGTTGGGAGAATGAAGCTGATGGGAACTCAGGGTAGACGGACAAAGAGGAGGAAAAGGAGACAAGGGAGACCACGTGGGAGGCAGGTGGGGACATCCAGTTGGTTCTTCTCGGACTTTGGTACCTACCACAGGTGACCTTGCTCAGCTGAAGTAGGTCAAAGACACTCTTTAGTCACTGTCCATTCATTCAGCAATTTACTGAGCACCTTTTATGTAAAAGACACCTTGCTAGGTGAACTAAGGGGCCCACAGGGAATGAGACCTGGTCCTTCTCTTAACACAATCCAGCAGGGGAAGTAAGACCACCACAAGGCAGAACATGCTGAGCGGGAGGACAGCTGAGGATAATTGCAGGGAAGTTCAGACGAGGGTGGATGCTGCTTTGATTTGGGGTGGATCATGAAAAAAGTGGCATTCAAGCCAACCTCGAAGGGTGAGTAGGAGTCCCAAAACCTGATGGGAGAGGAGTTGTGTCTAGGAGAAGGACTTGTCTGGAAAGCATGAAGCATGTTGGGAACAGTGTACTGTCTTGGCTTGATAGATGGAAGGCATGCCAGTGACACTCTGGGTGCTTGCTAATGTTCATGCTGTGTGAGATGTAAGGTACAGCTAGTCTGAAACCCTTCCTAGCACTGGCTCCTTTTGCAGTGTGGATGTTTTGTTAATAAAGAACAGGTTTGTGCTTCCCCCATCACTAAGCAGTGCTTAGCTTAAAATGTCATGCAGCCTGGTCTAGTAAATAAAATATACAGTGCAGCTCTCCAGATCCCCTAGTTGCCAGCAATTATTAGTCTGCTGGGACCTGGCAAGAAGGAGAGAGTTTAATGAAAGGGTGATTTACAGAGGTTTGGGGAGGGGATGGGGAGACACCAGATACCAGCAAGAACTAGAGCCTCTGCCACTCCTAGCTTGAAAGGGCACGGAAGGAAATGGTGTAGCTGGAGCCATGCAGCTGTGGTTACAGAGGGACACAGCCACTGCCAGAACCATGGTAGCAGACAGAAGTACCCCGTCCCATTCTCATGCCTCCCTCTGACATACCAGTGCATCCCACTAGGAAGCCAGAAGTAAGGGACCCAGGGTGATGCCACCCACAGGGATCTCTGCCCCAGGGCAATGAGGTAGATGATGGATCTGGGGTGCAGACAAGAATAACCAGTATGCAGGCCAAGGAGTGGAGAATCAAAGAATAACTCTGTGGGGCTGAGACCAATCTCTACCCAGAGCTGCTTGGCCTCTGGTAGGACATGGATCTCTCTACTCCCTTAATTTCTACCTCTGCCACTTCCCTGAATGGCGCAGCTCTTCTAAAATGAGTGGCAGAGTAAACCCTTGGCCCTTCCCACCTTCCAGCAGACATTAACTTCATCCAGTCCCTGGACTCCCCCAACACCCACCCCCAGAGAAACCTGGTAATTTCAGTTTCTCTGGCTGTACAGGTTATCCCCTGCTGCCCTGCCCTAGAGATAAGTTACTGTTAGGCCATGTCTCAGAGCAGGAAAGCAAATTAATAATAATTGTTTTATTTTACATAGTAGTTACTAAGCACTTACTCTGTGCGGTGCTCTTCTTAATGTGTTTTACTCAATCCTCACTGCATCCCTTAGATAGTTAATATCACCATTTTATAGACAGGGACAGTGAGGCACAGAGAGTTTAAGAAGTTTGGCCATAGGTATGCAGTAAGTGGAGAAGGGACTGGGCTGTGGGCATAGAGTGGCTGCTGAGTCTGGACACCACAGCCCACACCAGGGGTGGACATCGCTCCATTCAATTTACTGTCTCCCTGATACTCCGCCTGTAGCCCACACCGAGCCATGCACAGCTGCAGTGGTCACTTCCCTGGCCACCGTCTCCATTCAGGCAGAGGTGTTTTGGTCCTTTCACCACTTAGTTCTGCTTTGCCCTTATGTCCAAAGCAAAACCCTTTTTACTAGAACTTTTGTTCTAGTAAAAAATTAACTTCCCTTCATTTTCAGGCCTGCAATCCTTCGCCAGGTGTCTGCCCAAGACAACTAGCAGTTTCACACAGATGCTAAGTCTCATGCAAACCAAAACCAAGGAGTCACACAGCTCATTTCAGATGCTTATTGTGTAAACACACAAGATTAGCAGTTGCTTTCATGAATGTCTGGGTTTCTGTGCACACCCTACACCTTGCCTTTGTTAAAATAGGCTGTTTTAACAAGGAAAAGGGCCCTGGTGTTTGTCAAAAGAAGGGGGATTTGGTAAGAAATAAGGATCTTCTTATACTTTGGATGGACATTTTTTATTCTTATACTTAAAAAAATTATTACACTTTGAAATTTCAACTCCTTGTGACGGACGCCATGCAGTTTGAGATGACAGATGTTGCAACTGTAATTCACCTCAGGCTTTCCTTGTTGCCAGAAGTCAAGCCAGTGACTGATTCCTAGCACCCCTTTTTTGCCTACTAGTGATTGAAAGATAAAGTATATCTCATGCTGGAATTGACCTGGAAGGAACTGGAGACATTTTGAAAGTCAACCTTCCAGTTTGTTAAAAATCTCTAAAATTGACCCTCTAGTGTTGGGGACTATAGATCCACACCCAAGAGAGGGCCAGTTCCTGACTTAATTGGAGGGCTAAACTCATAGCAGTGGGCAGCAACCAGCATTACAATACAGTCCTGTGCTGCTTAACAATGGAGAGTTCTGAAAAGGGCATTGTTAGGTGATTTCATTGTTGCGTGAATATCATAGAGTGTACTCAAACAAACCTAGATGGCAAGTCTAAGTACATCCTAGGCTCTGTGGTATAGTCCTAGGCTATATGATATACACCCTACTACACCCTAACTATGTGGTACAGCCCACTGCTCTTAGACTACAAACTTGTACAGTGTATTATTGTACTGAATACTGTAGGCAATTGTAGCAAAATGGTATCTGTATATCTAAAAATAACTTAGAAAAGGTACAGTAAAAATATGGTATGAAAGATAAAAAATAGTATGCTTATATAGGGCATTTACCATGAATGGAGTTTGCAGGACTGGAAGTTGTTCTGGATGAGTCAGTGAGTGAGTGGCGAGTGAATGTGAAGGCCTAGGATACTACTGTACACTTCTGTAGACTTTACAAATACTGTACACTTAGAGTAAACTAAATTTACTTAAAAATTTCTTTCTTCAATAAGTTAACCTAATGTTAACTTTTTACTATATAAACTTTTAAAATTTTCTGACTTTTGTAATAACACTTAGATTAAAACACAAACACACTGTAATGCTATACAAAAATATTTTATTTTTATAAGCATTTTTCTTTTATTCAACTTTTTGTTAAAAACTAAGACACAAGTACATTAGCCTAGGCATACACGGGTCAGAATCATCAATATCATCATCTTCCACCTTCACATCTTGTCCCACTGGAAGGTCTTCAGGGGCAGTAACATGCACAGAGCTGTCATCTCCTATGATAGCAATGCCCTCTTCTGAAATACCCATGAAGGACCTGCCTGGGACTCTTCTTAAGGAGGTGTCCCTCTTTTCAGAAATATGTCCATGGTGGTTTGCTTGGTATTTCCTTTTTTCATCATAGATTTGCCAGTAAACAAATAATGCACCATGAACATTCCTCTCTATTAATGAAAACCTTTTGGTGTTGGGGTCCATGTTTTCAATTTTTTTTTTTTTTTTGAGATGAGTCTTGCTCTGTTGCCCAGGCTGGAGTGCAGTGGCATGATCTCGGCTCACTGCAACCTCTGCCTCCCAGGTTCAAGTGATTCTTCTGCCTCAGCCTCCCTAGTAGCTGGGATTACAGGTGCGTGCCACCACACCCAGGGTTGTTTTTTTTTTTTTTTTTTTTTTTTTGTATTTTTAGTAGAGATGGAGTTTCACCATGTCGGTCTGGCTGGTCTTGAACTCCTGATCTCGTGATCTTCCCGCCATGGCCTCCCAAAGTGCTGGGATTACAGGAGTGAGCCACCGCGCCCGGCCCAAACTTTTTAAGGAGTTTCTTGAGGTCTGCAAAAGCTTCTGCTAAACTCCCTACTGCGAATTTTCTTGATGGTGGTTTTCTGCAGTTTTGTTTTCTCTTGCCTCTTCTTCAGCTGTGTCCCTGTTCTATTTCCAACAACTCATTAGTCAATTCCTCAGGAACCACCGCTAGGAGCTCCTCAATGTCATCCTCATTCACACCCAGGTTAAAGCTGTTTGCCATCTCAACCACAGCCTTGTGGATTTTTGCAACCTGGTCATCCGTGGCAAATCCTCTGAAGTCATGAACAAACCTCGAGTGTCTCCTTCCAGATGCCATTCATACACTCATTGGTGACATCACCCTAAGCCTAAGCAAGGTTCTTGATGCAGTCTTAGATGCTGTAATCCTCCCAGAATTGCATTAGTGTCTTCTCAGTGTCTCCCTCAGATAATAGTAGCAATAGCCTGGGGAAACGTCCGCTTTAGGTAGTGAGCCTTAAAAACTGCTCTAACTCCTTGATCCACTGGTTGGATCAAAGAGTTGATGTTTAGAGGGAGAAACACCAGTTTGATATTAAAACAAAGATCACCAATAAAAGGATGTACAGGAGCATTATCAACAACAAGCAAAATCTTGAAAGGTGTTATTCTCCAAACAGTACTTCTCCATTTCACTGGCATAGCAATTCAGGAGGGCATATTGGAAGAGAAGCTGGGTCATCCATGACTTGTTATTGCTCGTGTAGTACATCGGCAGTGTGTGCTTATTGATATGCTTGAAGGCCCTGGGGTTCTCACTGTGTCAAATCACAAAGGGTTTTAATTTGTGGCCAGCAACACTGCCCCCAAACATTGTTATCCAGTCCTTCAAAGCCGTGAAACCTGCCACTGACTTGGCCTCCTTATGGATGACAGTCCCTTCCGGCATCTTTTTCCAGAATAGGGAGCCTTGATCCATATTAAAGATTTGCTCTGGCAAGTAATTTTCCCCCACAATCAGCTTATCTAGAGTTTCCAAAAATTCTTCAGCTGCCTTCACATCAGCACTTGTAGACTTAGCACTCACTTTCACAATTGTGTAATGAATAACAATTCTCGAATCATTTAAACCACCCAGAGCTAGCAATAAATTCAACAATATAGTCAGGTCCAGCCTTTTCTATCTACGTAACAAACAAGCTTTTTGCTTTAGCTGTGATTGTCATGGTGCTGAGGGACATGCTTGTGTGTCTGGTCTTCAATCTAGGTCAATATCAGATATTATCCATATCTGATATTGGCCCTTCTCAAATTTTTGTTAGTCTCATTGCCTTCAATGAAGCAGATCCTTTAACAGCTTCTATCACTTTGCTCTTGTTCTTTAGGATGGCAGCTATGGTAAAACGGGACATGCCTGACTGGTGAGCAATAACCATCCCTGATTTTCCACCTTCACAGTCCTTAATCACTTTTAATTTTGTTTCCGGGTCAATTACTCAGCATGGCCTCTTACTGGCAAAATTAGCCATGGATTTTGAATGCTTAGGGGACATGATGAACAAAACATGAGATTAAATCAAGCACAAGAGGAAATGATGCAGTCAAGAGATGTGGTAAACATGAGATAGATGAGGCTGCTGCTGGTCAAACACAGCATACTGTTTTACAGTAAACTTTGAAAAAATAAGTGGAAGGAGCACACTTTGAAATAACAATGAAAAGCACAGTAAAATACATAAACCAGTAACACAGTCATTTATTTATCAAGTATTATGCACTGTACATAACTGCATGTGCTATCCTTTTACATAACTGGCAACATGGTCAGCTTTACACCAGCATCACCACAAACATGTGAGTAATGCATTGTGCTACCACATTATGACAGCTGCAGAGTCACTAGGCCATAGGAATTTCTCAGCTCCATTACCTTATGAGACTACCATCAAATATGTGGTCTGTTGTTGACCAAAACATAATTATGTGGCACATGACTGCACATACTGAGACATATTGCATTCCTATTATATTTTTCCTTTAGTCTAAAGGTAATAAATTTCTTTTTGTGTAAGTGGCAGATGATTAGGATATTACTTTTTAATTTTATACACACACATGATCTGTTTTATTTCCTTGTAAGGAAAAGTCAAGCTCTATGGTCTAGAGAGAAGAGAACAGGCCCTAAGACTAGGATCTCATCCCTGAGCAGCTAGCAACTGAAGATGAGAGAGAAGGATATTTTTAAAGACACCCCTCTAGCATGTCTAATGGTGAAAGATTGCAGTGTTTCTGACAGAACACTTCTGTTCTGAGAGGCTCAGACTCCTTAGCCCTATGGACAGGGTTTAATACTTCATCTTGTTAACTTTGGTCTGCAGTTCTGGTCTGGTAGGGTTCCTTTGATTCATGATTCTATCATCCTATGTATCCTTCGCTGTTTTGGTCATTCCTAAAGGCAGCCTACATTTGAATGAGGATGTGACATTCTAAATTTTAGTACTGCTCACAGTGGGCCTTCTAAGCTTCCCAACTCTAGCACATTAAAGCTTTGAAATAACAATGAAAAGTAAGTAAGCTTTAATGTGCTGGAGTTACATTGGAAAAATTACAAATCTTCAAAGCAGGTGAGATCTTGCAAGATTATCAGATTAAGAGTTTCTTGATAAGAGGAAGTTCTCAATGAATTAAAATTTAATCAACTTTGTAGAAATGAAGAGCTCCTCAGTTTCCTGTCAATCAAAGTGGAAGACAGGACCTGGCATCTACCTCTTGGAACTCCAAATCTGACTGGAGGCACACGTACAAAAACAAGGCAAGTGAATAAAACACCATACAAGCAGAGTGAGTTTGTGGACCCAGATTTCCAGCAATGAACAGTCCATGACCTCTCACATACTTCCTAGTATTTATGAGATGCTGGCCTGGCTGAAGGCAAGCATATAACATGACCATTCAACTCTGCCCCATTAACAGTGGGCCCTAATCCAAGTAGCCAGCTGAGGTTTCTTCTGGGCATGAGTTGTCTGATGGAGAATAAGATGGGAGCTCTGGCCAAAGGCTCTTTCACACTCATTACACTGATAGGGTTTCTCCCCTGTGTGAATTCTCTGATGCACAATAAGGTATGAACTACAACTGAAAGCTTTGCCGCATTCATTACACTCAAATGGCTTCTCCCCCGTGTGGATCCTCTGATGGACAGTGAGGCCTGAACTCCAGCTGAAGGCTTTCCCACACTCACCACATTCAAAAGATTTCTCTCCAGTGTGGATGCCCTGATGAACTATGAGATTTGAGCTCTGGCTGAAGGTCTTCCCACATTCCTGGCATTCATAGGGTTTCTCACCAGTATGGATCCTCTGATGTTGTATGAGGTGTGATCTCTGTCTGAAACCTTTTCCGCATTCATTACATAGGAAAGGTTTCTCCCCTGTGTGAATTCTTTGGTGCACGATAAGGCTTGCACTCTGACCAAAGGCTTTTCCACACTCCTTACAGATAAAGGGTTTCTCTCCTGGGTAGTTTTGTTGCCCTCTTTCCTTGTCAAGGGCACTCCTGTCTCTGAAGGCAACACCTGTGGAAACTCTCTTCCTTCTCCTTGCTCTGGGTCCTGCCTGGCTTCCCTGATGCCTCTTTGCACTTCCCTTCCCCGCTAGGGCTTCTCTAAACCTGGCTGCCGGAGGGGCTACACTCTGAAGCCTTTCGTAAGTTGTGACTTGTATTTTGACTTCTGAAACTGGCCCCTTGTTCTTCTCCCTGTGAATTCTCGAATGTGAAATACTTTTTGAGCTTAGATTAAAGAAGTTATCAAATTCTTTACCTTTCTGGCTTTCCTTCTCTAGGGAGATTTTTACATCCTTGATTTCTGCTGGCCTTATATTTCTAGTCCTCGTCCTCAGTATCTCCCTGGATCTCTCTGATGAATATTCAAACTGTCTTCCCAATTTTTGAATGCTCCAATCTTGCATTCTTGGGAATCATTATTCCAGAGTGCTCTGGAGGTGGCTCAGTGTATCTCTGTTTCTTCTGATACTTCCTGCTTTGGAACAAACTCCTTGATATCTGATTTGGTTTCATATTCTAACAAGAGATACAGAAAACAGAAATATCACCTGTTTCCTATGGTGGAGACAAAACATCTTTAAGTGATACTAATGTATACTCTAGACATTTGTGATGCTTACATATCAATAGCACATGTACACTCCTAGTGTGACTGCAAAAGGTCAGCAGACAGCCAGGAAGGGCAGAGGAGAGAGGCAGCAGTGTTTGGCATTCACAGACACTGCAAAGGATGAAAATGTTCCTTTTCCTCGGCGTGAGGCTCTGGCGGGTTATAAATACCTCTCAATTTGGGACAGAGAATGGCCTGATTCCACGGACTGCTCACACCTTTCCTTATCCATCTTCTTGTGTTTCTGAGCCAAGCTGCACCTCAAAGTGCTGCACAACCTTTGGGAGTGCTGCTTGGTTCTCAAACAGCCAGGTGGAGCTCAGGAGGCTGTCCTGTATTATGGGGAACTCAAGATGTACAGACCTGAGGGAAAGTTTTCATATTTCTGCTGAAAGTGAGCTTGGAAAGAGCCTTCTGGGCTTTTTTTTTTTTCCCATTCCTTCCCCTTTTTCCTTTTCCCATTTCTTATGCATTATTTCCTTCCCCTCACTTCCCCTGTTCCCTTCTGCTTCCTCCTTTCTCCCTTTTTCTTCCTCAACTCCTGTCATCCTTTCCACTCCTCCTCTAATCTCTATTTTTACTTTAAAACTCTTCTCTTGGCTCATGCCAGTAATCCTAGCATTTTGGGAGGCCAAGGCAGGAGGATCACTTGAAGCCAGTAATTCAAGATCTGCCTGGGCAACACAGCAAGACTCCGTCTCTACAAAAAATAATAAAAATTAACCGGGCATGGTGGTGTGCACCTGTGGTCCCAGCTACTTGGGAAGCTGAGGTGGGAGGATCACTTGAGCCTAGGAGTTCAAGGCTGCAATGAGCTGTGATTGTACCACTGCATTCCAGCCTGGGCAATAGAGCAAGATTTGTCTCAAGAAATCTAAGATACAAGAAAAATAAAAAATAAATAAAAATAAACTCTTTTCTCATTCCTGTTTTGGAATAAACTCTCATAACCTCTAATTCTCTGTGCCATCATCACTGAGGTCAACCTTATACCTGTTGAAGAGAGCCACTCACCCACTCAACAATTTGTTCAGGCTTGGTAAGCCTCAGAATTTGGGGAGACTCCCAAATATAGTATATCCTCCTGAGTTCTCAGGGCTGTGAAGATGTACTTTGCAACTGTGTCCAGAGCTGACTTTAAAGTATCTTATACCGAAGTGTAAAGACCCTCAGGGCTCTCCATGCTGTAAAATCCCTGAAGCTGCAGACCCTCCCCAGCACTGAGAGCCAGCAGAGACCCCACTGCCTCTGCAGAGAAGGCAACCCTGAATGGCAAGGGTGACAGGGGCTGTACTCAGGTCATCCCCACCAAATTCTAGCTTCCAGTTCCAGTTTCAGAGCAGGTGCCAAATGGGGCCTCGGTAAGGAGCTGCTGCCACCAGATAGAGATAGAAATTCCAGGCTCAATTCTGTGGCTGTTGCCTCTGACTTCTCTCCAGCAGCCCTGACCCAGGTTCTCTTTTTTTTTTTGAGACGGAGTCTCGCTCTGTCACCCAGGCTGGAGTGCAGTGGTGCAATCTCGGCTCACTGCAAGCTCTGCCTCCTAGGTTCACGCCATTCTCCTGCCTCAGCCTCCCGAGTAGCTGGGACTACAGGTGCCTGCCACCACGCCGGCTAATTTTTTGTATTTTTTAGTAGAGATGGGGTTTCACCGTGTTAGCCAGGATGGTCTCGATCTCCTGACCTCGTGGTCCGCCCGCCTTGGCCTCCCAGAGTGCTGGGATTACAGGCATGAGCCACCGCGCCCAGCCGCCCTGACCCAGGTTCTCTAAGGGTGTCCTATGGGAACTAAGCTAACCCCCAGAGGAGAGATGCTACTTCCTCTGGGTCAGAAGACAAGAAGTGGGTACCATATCACCTTCAACTCCCATGTTTAAGAGCCTGGGACAAAGAGGAGGGTTGATGTTCTCCCTTCATTTCAGATTAGCCACTGGATGTGGTGCAGTGAGGCAACCTGCCCACATTCCATGGCAGGCAGGTAGGGAGCAGAGCTGGGCCCAGACCCCAGGTCTCCTCCTTCCTGGGGATCTTCATAATAACACCCTCAAATCTCCATCATGCGACTGTCCCACTTAGCAAGACCCTAAGGCATCCTGGCACCCCACCCCTTTGCCCATGTCTGCTCCTTGCCTCAATGTTAGTAGGGGCCACATCAGCCAACAAGCCTCAAAAAAATCCGCAGGGAGAATGAGGTTTGAGGAAAAAAATTCCAAGAGCAGCCCTATCTCAAGCTGTGGAGGACTGTGAAATAAAGGAAGAGGAAGAGAAAAACTGGAGACTAAACTTCATTACAGGGAAAGGAGTCCCTGTCCTCTTTCCCCAGGGAATGGTGAGGATGGGAAGGAGGTCAAGACATCTCTCTCGTTTTCATCCAAATTAACAAAGTAT
This sequence comes from Pan troglodytes, assembly GCF_028858775.2. NCBI lineage: Eukaryota > Metazoa > Chordata > Mammalia > Primates > Hominidae > Pan > Pan troglodytes. The sequence continues at coordinate 48,685,611 of NC_086015.1, forward strand.
TAGCTAGCCAAGACTTGCCTGTCTCCCGGGAACTAAAAGTCCAGTGGGGTGATGGTTATGTAAAGAGATAATTAAAGTACAAGTCGAATTGAGTTAAGAGAAGGCTGGTGAGGAAAAGACAACTTATAGCTCAAGAGGGCATGACAGCAATTGACTAAGACTTCCTGGGAGGTGGCATTTGAGCTGGGTCTTGAAAGGAGCTAGGATTTGAAAGGGTAGAAAGCTTGGAGGTTGGGCATGGAGGTTTTCTTTCAGGTGAAGAAAACAAGATGGGCAAAGGCACAATAATGGAAAAGCAGAGATTGTTGGGAGAAGTCTGTCAGTGTCATTTGTAGTGTAGTGGGAAACAAAGCTGGAAAGGGAAATCAGTCAAATCAGGTAGGGCCTGGAATGCCACACTAAAACCTTCACACTTTATTTAAAAAGTCTAGAATTCACATAGGGATGTTCTCTCTGGTGTCTGAACATTCTGTTGTTCACCTCCTGCAAGTCAAGTGTTCCCTGGCCTATTGACAACAGGCCTGTCTGGAGGTAACTCCCACCCCCTGTTACCCTGGCCTGGGTCTTCACCTAGCTCCAGGCATCCCTGTAGTCCTTCTTCTCCTTTACTGTCCCTGGTCCTGCCACTAGGAAAAAGGTTTCCGTTATTGTGATGATTGTAAACATTACCCTCACTCTGGTGAGGGCCTGCCCTGGGACACTTCCTGAACTTCTGTGGCTCCTGGACAGGCAAGGGGTGGTCAACTAAGGAGGAAGACATCAGAAACCACTGTTGACAAAGAGAAATGGCCAGCTGGGGGCCCCCAGCATAATTGGCCCAGCTATCCAAGGCCAGGCCTTGACTCCCAAGTTCTAAGAAGAGAGTCTGAGGCCGAAACTGCTGGGATGTCTGCCAAAACCTTGCTTAGCAGAAGACCTCTTTTCTTTTTAATCAATCTGGCAATCTTTCATAAATTCTAGGATATAAAATCCAGAGCTGCTCTGGTGAACACGTAAGCAGGCCCCTGATCTACCTGCTTAGCTGCCTGACAGTCCTGCCAGTGGGTCCCAAAAGCATCATTGCTGGACAAGATGGTGGCTCACGTCTCTTCTAGCCCTCGTTTTTTCTACGACTACTAAAAATTCTAAAAACAAAAAAATCTGACTCTAGGAAGACAGAACCCTTTGCATATCTTCTTTAATGATATGCACTGGGCCTGACAGGCAGGAAGCCCCAGAGTACAGCAGACAGGGATTTTCTTTTCTTCATCTCCACTGATGGAGCTTGTTTTGGTTCCTACTCCCACTGGGTATAAGGAGCCAAGGGACAGGTGACTGTGGGAAGCTGGCACTGTCACTACCACCAGAGATGAGGGGAATGAGGAGGGCTGAGGGAAAAACCCAGAACATTTAGGGGAGGAAATCATACTGGCTCTAAAATTTCTGAATATTTAGGCAAATTTTAGAAAAAGCACGAGAAAAAAATAGGAAGTTGTCTCATCAGTTCTCCCACTTTTGCTTTTCAAGTTCCTACCAGCAGTGGCTTTTTCTATGTTCAGTGTCTATTTGGTTAGAAATGTTATTGTTGGCCAGGTGCAGTGGCTCACGCCTGTAATCTCAGCACTTTGGGAGGTCAAAGCGGGCAGATCACGAGGTCAGGAGATCGAGACCATCCTGGCTAAACGGTGAAACCCCGTCTCTACTAAAAATACAAAAAATTAGCCGGGCATGGGGGCGGGCGCCTGTAATCCCAGCTACTTGGGAGGCTGAGGCAGGAGAATGGTGTGAACCCAGGAGGCGGAGCTTGCAGTGAGCCGAGATCACGCCACTGCACTCCAGCCTGGGTGACAGAGCGAGACTCTGTCTCAAAAAAAAAAAAAAAAAAAAGAAATGTTATTGTTATGTTCCCTCCCAAGTGATGAGAGGTCTCTCATGGCATGTGACTTCTGTAGTATGTGGAGATCAACCTGTGAAGGAGAATGAAGATACTGAAGAGGTCTTGAACAAGAACACACCTCTCAAAGGAGCGGGTGTCTCCCTTGTTCACAGCCATGTCTCCCACTGGAGCCCTGGATCCCATTCTTCCAGATTCTTCAGAAAACTCCACTAATTATCCCTTCCTCTCTGCCCTGTACCACCAACCTCTTGCTGTCTCCTGAGTCCTTCCTGGTTGCCTATAAACATACTCAAACCTCACGCACTCTAAAAACAACCCTCTTTTACCACTTGTTTCTCTCAAGCTCAGGCCACATGTCTTCTCTTCTCATTCAAACCTTAGAAGAAAAAAAAAAATCTTAAGTGCTTCATCTTTCAGGCACTCCTCAACCCACTGCACACAGTCTGTAGTCCCAACCACTCTATAGAAACAATCTGAAGATGCTAGTGCTTTCTTTCCTAATCGTCAAATCTAAGAGTTGCTTTTCAGTTCTCCCTATTTGATTCTTATGTAGTATATAAACCACTATATTCCCTCGAACTGCTTTATTGACTCCTATGTTCTTGAATGACAGTGTCCCTGGGACTCTATCTTAACCAATTTCTTCCTCTCACTCTAGATCTAAGTCAGAGGTTAAAGACCCATGCCTTGGGGACCAGGCAGGGAATATAAAGGAATGAAAAGAGTGGGACTATATTAAACAACAGGGAGGAGGAAGACGAACGGGAGCGTGCATGCCCCTCTAAGGGGGCGCCTGCTGTTCACTCTAGCCTAATGCCTTACAAGAATGTGAGCCAAGTGTTGCCAAATCTTCCAGACTTCCAAGAAACACCACAAATCTAGATTTTCACATAGCATCTAATGATGAAAAGCTGGTGACTAATTCAATTTTTCAAAACTACTGTTCAGGACAAACAAAACACATCAGTGAATCTGATCTGGCCCATGAGCATCTAGTTTGTGGTCTCTGCCCTAAGTTCTGCCATTCACTCTTTTGGTCATAACTTTCACCTGTTAGTTATGATTTCCAAATTTCACATCTCATCAGCTTTTTCTTTAGCCCCAAAGACATCAGCCAATGTCTTCTGGAACGTGACATCACTGACCATGTTCAAAGCTGAGCTGATCATCTTTCTCCTAAAACGTCCCACTGTTCCTCTTATGTTCTCATCTCAGTTAACAATACCATCGTCCATCCTGTCACAAGCCAGAAACCTGAGAGAGTCCTTGCCTTCTCTCTCTCCCTTACTCTTCAAAGTCGTCTTTGAGAGGAAGAGCTGGTAACACAGCCTGAAAAAAGCCTCAGGGCCTGAATTTCCATGCTGGCTCTGCCACTTAGGGGCTGTTTGCCCTTAGGCAGATTAACCCCTCTCATTTTTTCTTAATAGGAATAATAGTACCTACCTCATAAGGTTGCTGTCAGGATTAAATGAAACAAGCATCTAGAACAGTGCCTGGCCCACGCTAAGCATTACACAAGCACTTGCTATTATTTTGCCTCTTTAATGCTCCTTAAATCTACACAGTTCAGACATTCAGACATTCAGACTTATGGGACACTTATGACTGCCACCTGCACCTACACTACTTTCCTCCCGCCCGCATCCCATTTCTAGTCCCCAGTTCACCCTAACAACAAGCCCTTCAGACACACCCACCAGTGTGCCCACGTCAATTTACCATTGCCATGGCAACACCCCGGAGTTACTGCACCTTTCCATGGCAGTGACCCAATGACCCAAAAGTACTACTCCTTCCCTAGAAAGTTCTGCATAAGCCGCCCCTTAATCTGCATGCGATTAAAAATGAGTATAAATATGACCGCAAAACTGCCCTTCAAGCAGTTGACGAGCGACTTTCCCCTTACATCAAGTGCACAGTAAGCCCAAGCGCCGGGGCCGCGGGGATTCCCGCTAGTCACTCCCGCCACTACCGCCACCCAGCCCCGCCGCCAGCGCAGCCCGCAGCCCCGGCAAGCCTGCGCCCGCTCGGCCCCGGTCTCTTTCGCTCACCAGAGGCTGCGGGGCGCCTGGCCCCGCACACCCAAGAAACACTGCCACCGCGACGCGCCTGCCCCCAGGATCCTCTCGCGAGCTTCAGTACCCAGGGAAGATGGGCCGTCCCGGAAGTGCGGCCGGGGCGACTTGCAGGCCCCTCGCCGACCGCTCTAGGAATCTCGGAGGTCTTTTGACCTCGACGCCTCCTTACCTGGGTCTCCTACATCTGACCTATCCATTCCAATTAAAAATCTGCGATGTGTTTAGGGGTGGGAGAACAATCTACTATCTACACAAAGGCCTCAGAGAATGTTGGGGAAAAAATTAAAGTCTTAGATATTGACATGTTTAACTTTTACTTCTTTTACAATGTAAAAGTGTCTCTCTACAGCTCCTTTATTTTTGAGAGGTGCTTATAGAAGATACGATTCAGGTTAGAAGATTCAAGTTAGAAAATTCTCTCTAGTCAATGCTCTCCAACCCGTTGCAGTAGGATTGGGATGGAACTGCTGAGGTAGCAAGCAGGACTTGACTCCAGAGGCCGGGTCAGACACTCGACCAAATTGAGGACTAACTAAGACAGAGCCAGGTGGAAGCAGCTTTCAGTCAGACACACCCACCAGTGTGCCATGTCAATTTACCATTGCCATGGCAACACCCCGGAGTTACTGCACCTTTCCATGGCAGTGACCCAAAAGTACTACTCCTTCCCTAGAAAGTTCTGCATAAGTCGCCCCTTAATCTGCATGCGATTAAAAATGGGTATAAATATGACTGCAAAACTGCCCTGAGCTGCTACTGTCTGCCTACAGGGTAGCCCTCCTTTGCAGGAGCGGTTACAGAGCTGTAACACCGCCTCTTTGAAGGGGTTTTTTCTTCTACCTCTGGCTTGTCCTTGAAGTCTTTCCTGGGCAAAGCCAGGAACCCTTGTGGGCTAAGCTCCACTTTGGGGCTTGCCTGCCTTGCATCACCGTGAAGCTACTTGAGTTGTCAAATAAAAAACAAACTCAGACATAGATAAGACAGGCTTTATTCAAAAGGACAATTGCAAATGGGAGAAAGGTACTACTACAATAGGGAGAGGAGGACTATTGCAATAGAGAGAATGCTTAGACCATAAGATCCACAAACATCTTGTCAACCCAAATAACAGACAGACTCTCTAAAGATAAGGTGTTTACTCAGGAGTGCACAGGGGATTCACAAATCCAGTATATGGGGGCTATGCAGACCATTGGCATATCCAAAGAGGTTGCATAGCGGGATTGATAAAAAACTAGAGAGACCGATGGGGTTGAGAAGGATATTTATTATTTAGGTGCACTGGCCCAGTCGGATTAACAACCAAAGGCTGAGCCCTGAACCAAATGTTAAGTTACCTTTTAAGCATTTCGTGGGGCAGGAGAAAATCTGTGCAGGGAAAAACGTATTACAGAAGCAAAAAACAAAGACAGTTATTCAATTAATTGAGACCTGCATTACATCAGTTGAAGCAAGGAAAAGTTTTTAAAGGCAAAAAGGAAGCATACATAATTTGTTTTGAAACAAAGAGAATATTGGTTACAAGACTTATCAGAGGGGTTGATGCCAGTTTATTAACAGAGAGAGTGTGTCAAGCAAGTGTTCTTGTGCATCCAGGTAGCTTCCTTTTACTCACGTAGCAAGCTGCAGCTTAGAAAGCCCTTGTCAGAAGTTCTTGTTATGGGCACCTATGCATAGAAAGTTCTTGTAATATTTCATAACATAGGCATATGTGCATGAGGACCCTCCCTTCTTAACCTTCTGGTTTTATTTATTTCTTTTTTTTGTTGTTAGGGCTTGACACAAGTGACTCCATTTTGATTTTGACAACTTTCACAATCTCGAAGGTCAGGCAGAAAAGAATTTTATGCAGAACTTTCTAGGGAAGGAGTAGTACTTTTGGGTCATTGGGTCATTGCCGTGGAAAGGTGCGGTAACTCCTGGGTGTTGCCATAGCAATGGTAAATTGACATGACACACTCGTGTGTATGTCTGATAGGTAGGAATAAATTAGGTTAGAGCAGACTGGTGTAAGGGAATGAATGAGCCAGTGTCATAATTGGATAGTTAATCAGGAAATGTCTTTCCTTGAAGTCAGCTGATTACTAGTGAGCACATAAGCCAGAGTTCTTCAGAGAACCAGAGCCAATAGGATGTGTAGCTATATAAGAGGAATTTATTAAGGAAATTGACTCACATGATTATAGAGGCTGAGAAATCCCATGATATGCCATTTGTGAGCTGGAGAACCAGGGAAACAAGTAGCATAGCTCAGTCCAAGTCTGAAGGCCTGAGAACTGAGAGGGCCACTGGTGCAAGTCCCAGAGTCTGAAGGTTGAAAAACCTGGAGTTCTAATGTCCTAGTGTTGCTGGAGGGCTTAGTAGGGTCTCCAGATGCCAGTGAGACCCTAGCTCCAGCTGGTTTCCAGCTTCATGACACCATTGCAAGTAAGAATTCAAGGAAAAGTCAGAATGAAGTGAAAGGCAAGAAGCTTTTATTGCAAAACAAAAGTACACACTTAAGAGAGAAGCGTGAGTGTGCTCATGAGAATGAGTCACACACAATGAGTTTCTAATTTTATGGGTGTTTCTTTAATTATGGGGTGGAATAATCATTCAGTATTTTGGAAAAGAAAGGGATTTCAGAGACTCCTCCCAGCCCCCTATTCCCCCCATTACCACCCCCTTTCTCCCTTATTTGGGTTTGCCAAGAAGAGTCATGGACATGTCAGCCTGACCAGGGTTTTGGCCATTTTCTCTCTCTTATTTTGAGTTTTCTGTTATCCTGTGGTTTCTTTGCCTAGTTCTTATTTTAGCTGTTGTTCAGGTTTTTCCATACTCCTGTGACTGCCCAGTGCTACTCCTGTCTCACAGGTCCAGGAGAAGATGGGTGTCCCAGCTCCAGGAGAGAGAGAGTGAATTCACCTCTCTCTTTTTGTTCTACCTGGGCTCTCAGCCCTTTGGATGGTGCCCACCCATGTTGTGTGAGGGCACATTTTCCTTACTCAGAACACAGATTCAAATGCCAATCTCTTCCAAGAACACTCTCACAGACATACATCCAAAATAGTGCTTTACCAGTTATCTGGGTATTCCTTAACCCAGTCAAGTTGACACCTAAAATTAACCATCACATGTTCTTATAATAAGGAGGGGTTGTTCTACATCTCATTACTGGCTCAGGCCGAAGATAGGTCAAAACTTAAGGACCTAGGGGAGGGAGAGGAGCTTAACTAAAGCTTGGTCAAGTTAAATTAGCAGGTATGCTGTCCAAATTGGTCATGGGTACAAACAGTTCAGTTAATCACTTGTAAAGCAAATCATCTGGAGGGTCTGTGTCTAGACAAACAAGCGGGTGGGGCTATCTGTGAGTCTCATCTAAGTCATATGGGGAAGGATGGCTCTTTGCAGGAAGTCATTTCCTAGAACACTAAAGGGTGTGGGGATTTTTAATTGTCACTGTTTTCCAGGAGAGCAGACTCAGGTAAAGTTTAACATTTTCAGACTCTTGGGGAAAATTAGATTATCTATTCTTCGTTGGCTGAGATAGGATTCATGAAACACTATCATAAAATATGGCAGCTTGCCATTTGAGAAAACAGCAGAAGCAAGATGGTCTCTCTGACCTTCTCCCATGATTCTCCCCTGAAGCAGGCCATAAAACCTTCCCTTGGCGGGTGCAGTGGCTCACACCTGTAATCCCAGCACTTCGGAAGGCCAAGGCAGGTGAATCACGAGGTCAGGAGTTCGAGACCAGCCTGGCCAATATAGTGAAACCCTGTCTCTACTAAAAATACAAAAAAAAAAAAAATGAGCTGGTTATGGTGGTGCGCACCTGTAGTCCTGCTACTTGGGAGGCTGAGGCAGAAGAATCCTTGAACCCGGGAGGCAGAGGTTGCAGTGAGCCAAGATCACACCACTGCACTCCAGCCTGGGCAACACAGCGAGACTCTGTCTCAAAAACAAACAAACAAACAAACAAAAAACCAAAAAAAAAACCTTCCCTTAAAAGGCTGGGCATGGTGGCTTTCTCACACCCGTAATCCCAGCATGTTGGGAGGCCAAGGTGGATGGATCACCTGAGGTCAGGAGTTTGAGACCAGACTGGCCAACATGGCGAAACCCTGTCTCTACTAAGAATACAAAAATTAGCCAGATGTGGTGGCGTGCACCTGTAATCCCAGCTACTCAGGAGGCTGAGGCCGAGAATCTCTTGAACCCAGGAGGCGGAGGTTGCAGTGAGTCAAGATCATACCATTGCACTCTAGCCTGGGCAATAAGAGTGAAACTCTATCTTGAAAATAATAATAATAATAATAATATCCTTTCTTGCAAAATATAGTAATTAAAAAATTAATCCTACATCACAAACCCTTGTAGCAGACAGAGCACATCTCCCCATATATATGATCATTGCACCTAGGGTGGACACTTTCTTCCTCTTACATTCAGGGACACCCTACTTTGTCTATGGTGTAGCTGTACTTTCACTACTTTCACACCAGCTCACCAGCAATGGATCCAAACCAAGACAAAATCTGTGAATTGCCAGAAAAAGAATTCAGACAGTCAACTATTAAGCCAACCAAGCAGGCATCAGAGAAAGATGAGGTCCAACTTAAAAAAATTTGTTTTAAATGATACAGTATATGAAGGGGAAACTCTCCAGTGAAATAGATAGCATAAATAAAAATTACAACTTCTGGAAATCAAGGACACATTTAGAGAATTGGAAATGCACTGGAAAGTCTCAGCAATAGACTCAAACAAGAAGGAAAAGAATATCAGAGCGCAAAGACAAGCCTTTCAAATTAACCCAGTTCATCAAAGACCAAGAAAAGAGAATTTTAAAAAATGAACAAAACTTCTAAGAAATTTGGGATTATGTAAAATGACCAAGCCTATGAATAATTGGTGTTCCCAAGGAAGACAAGAAATCTAAAAGCTTGGAAAACATATTTGAGGTAATAATTGAGAAAAACTTCCCTGGTCTTGCTAGAGATCTAGACATCCAAATACAAGAAGCTCAAAGAACACCTGGGAAATTCATTGCAAAAAGATCATTGCCTAGGCACACACTCATCAGGTTATCTAAAGTCAAGACTAAGGAAAGAATCTTAAGAGCTGTGAGACAAAAACATCAGGAACCTATAAAGGAAACCCTATCAGATTAACAGCAGATTTCTGAGCAGAAACCCTACAAGCTATAAGGGATTGGGGTTCTATGTTTAGCCTCCTAAACAAAACAATTATCAGGCAAGAATTTTGTATACAGTGAAACTTAGCTTCCTAAATGAAGGAAAGATACAATCTTTTTCAGACAAACAAACGCTGAGAGAATTCACCACTACCAAGCCAGCACTATAAAAACTGCTAAAAGGAGCTCTAAATCTTGAAACAAATCCTTGAAATACACCAAAATAGGGTCCCCTGAAAGCATAAATCTCACAGTACTTATAAAACAACAATATGATGAAAAAAAACCAAGTTATTCAGGCAACAAATAGCACAATGAATAGAATAGTATCTTGGATCTTAATACTAACATTGAATGTAAATGGCCTAAATGCTCCATTTAAAAGATACAGAATGGCAGAATGGAGAAGAATTCACCAACCAAGTATCTGCTGTCTTCAAGAGACTCACCTAACACATAAGGACTCACATAAACTTAAGGTAAAGGGATGGAAAAAGATATTCCATGCAAATTTACATCAAAAGCAAGCAGAAGTAGCTAGTCTTATATCAGACAAAACAAAATTCAAAGCAACAGCAATTTAAAAAGACAAATAGGGATATTATACAATGATAAAAGGACTAGTCCAACAGGAAAATATAACAATCCTAATATATATATAAAATATAACAATCCCTATATATACGCTGGAGCTCCAAAAGTTATAAAACAATGACTACTAGATCTAAAACATGAGATAGACAGCAACACAATAATAGTGGGATTACTTCAATTCTCCACTGACAGCACTAGACAGCTTATCAAGACAGAAAGTCAACAAAGAAACAATGGACTTAAGCTATATCCTAGAACAAATGGACTTAACAGATATTGACAGATACCCAACAACTGTAGAATATACATTCTATTCACCAGCACATGGAACGTTAAGATAGACCATATAACAGGCCCCAAAACAAGTCTCAACAAATATAGGTAAATGGAAATTATAGCCAGTACTCTCTCAGACCACAGTGGAATAAAACTGGAAATCAACTCCAAAAGGAACCCACAAAACCATGCAAAGACATGGAAATTAAATAACCTGCTCCTGAATGATTGTTGGGTCAACAGTGAAATCAAGATGGAAATTAAAATATTCTTTGAACTGAACAATAATAGTGACACAACCTATCAAAACTTCTGGGATACAGCAAGGCGGTGTTAAGAGCAAAGTTCATCAAAAAGTCTGAAGGAGCACAAACAGACAATCTAAGGTCACACCTCAAGGAGCTAGAGAAACAAGAACAAACCTAACCCAAATGCAGCAGAAAACAAGAAATAACCAAGATCGGAACAGAACTAAATGAAATTGAAACAAAAAAAATACAAAAGATAAATGAAACAAAAAGTTGGTCATTTGAAAAGATAAATAAAATTGATAGACCATTAGTGACATTAACAAAGAAAATAAGGGAGAAGATCCAAATAAGCTCAATTAGAAACAAAACAGGAGATATTCTGACTAATACCAAGGAGATGGATGAATTTCTGGAAATATGCAACCCTCCTAGATTAAACCAGGAAGAAATGGAAATATGCACCCCTCCTAGATTAAACAGGAAGAAATGGAAACTCTGAACAGACCAATAACAAGCAGCAAGATTGAAATGGTAATTAAGTTACCAACAAAAAAAAAAGTCCAGGACCAGAAAGATGGACAGTTGAATTCTATCCAACATTCAAAGAATTGATACCAATTCTACTGACACTACTCCAAAAGATAGAGAAAGAAGGAATCCTCCCTAAGTCATTCTATGAAGCCAGTATCACCCTAATACAAAAACTAGGAAAGGATATAACAAAAAAAGAAAACTGCAGACCAATATCCCTGATGAACATAGATGCAAAAATCCTCAACAAAATACTAGCTAACCAAATCCAACAGCATAACAAAAAGATAACCCACCATGATCGAGTGGGTTTCATACCAGGGATGCAGGGATGGTTTAACATCGGCAAGTCAATAAATGTGATACACCACATAAACAGAATTAAAAACAAAAATCACACGATCATCTCAATAGATGCAGAAAAAGTATTTGACAAAATCCAGCATCCTTTTATGATTAAAAACCCTCAGCAAGGCCAGGCGTGATGACTCACACCTGTGATCCCAGCACTTTTAGAGGCCAAGATGGATGGATCACCTGAGGTCAGGAGTTTGAGACCAGCCTGGCCAACATGGTGAAACCCCATCTCTACTAAAAATATAGAAAAATTAGTCAGGCATGGTGGCACACGCCTGTAATCCCAGCTACTCGGGAGGCTGAGGTAAGAGAACTGCTTGAACCTGGGAGGCGGAGGTTGCAGTGAGCCGGGACCAGGTCATTGCACTCCAGCCTGGGCAACAAGAACAAAACTCCATATCAAAAGAACAAAACAAAACAAAAAAACCCTCAGCAAAATTGGCTTAGAAGGGACATACTTTTCTAGTAAATTTGTTTGAGTTCATTGTAGATTCTGGATATTAGCCCTTTGTCAGATGAGTAGGTTGCGAAAATTTTCTCCCATTTTGTAGGTTGCCTGTTCACTCTGATGGTAGTTTCTTTTGCTGTGCAGAAGCTCTTTAGTTTAATTAGATCCCATTTGCCAATTTTGGCTTTTGTTGCCATTGCTTTTGGTGTTTTAGACATGAAGTCCTTGCCCATGCCTATGTCCTGAATGGTAATGCCTAGGTTTTCTTCTAGGGTTTTTATGGTTTTAGGTCTAACATTTAAATCTTTAATCCATCTTGAATTAATTTTTGTATAAGGTGTAAGGAAGGGATCCAGTTTCAGCTTTCTACATATGGCTAGCCAGTTTTCCCAGCACCATTTATTAAATAGGGAATCCTTTCCCCATTTCTTGTTTTTCTCAGGTTTGTCAAAGACCAGATAGTTGTAGATATGCAGCATTATTTCTGAGGGCTCTGTTCTGTTCCATTGATCCATATCTCTGTTTTGGTACCAGTACCACGCTGTTTTGGTTACTGTATAGCCTTGTAGTATAGTTTGAAGTCAGATAGCGTGATGCCTCCAGCTTTGTTCTTTTGGCTTAGGATTGACTTGGCAATGTGGGCTCTTTTTTGGTTCCATATGAACTTTAAAGTAGTTTTTTCCAATTCTGAGAAGAAAGTCATTGGTAGCTTGATGGGGATGGCATTGAATCTATAAATTACCTTGGGCAGTATGGCCATTTTCATGATATTGATTCTTCCTACCCATGAGCATGGAATGTTCTTCCATTTGTTTGTATCCTCTTTTATTTCCTTGAGCAGTGGTTTGTAGTTCTTCACGTCCCTTGTAAGTTGGATTCCTAAGTATTTTATTCTCTTTGAAGCAACTGTGAATGCGAGTTCACTCATGATTTGGCTCTCTGTTTGTCTGTTATTGGTGTATAAGAATGCTTGTGATTTTTGTACATTGATTTTGTATCCTGAGACTGCTGAAGTTGCTTATCAGCTTAAGGAGATTTGGGGCTGAGACAATGGGGTTTTCTAGATATACAATCATGTCGTCTGCAAACAGGGACAATTTGACTTCCTCTTTTCCTAATTGAATACCCATTATTTCCTTCTCCTGCCTAATTGCCCTGGCCAGAACTTCCAACACTATGTTGAATAGGAGTGGTGAGAGAGGGCATCCCTGTCTTGTGCCAGTTTTCAAAGGGAATGCTTCCAGTTTTTGCCCATTCAGTATGATATTGGCTGTGGGTTTGTCATAGATAACCCCATCAAAAAGTGGGCAAAGGATATGAACAGACACTTCTCAAAGGAAGACATTTATGCAGCGAAAAGACACACGAAAAAATGCTCATCATCACTGGCCATCAGAGAAATGCAAATCAAAACCACAATGAGATACCATCTCTCACCAGTTAGAATGGCAATCATTAAAAAGTCAGGAAACAACAGGTGCTGGAGAGGATGTGGAGAAATAGGAACCCTTTTACACTGTTGGTGGGAATGTAAACTAGTTCAACCATTGTGGAAGACAGTGTGGCGATTCCTCAGGGATCTAGAACTAGAAATACCATTTGACCCAGCCATCCCATTACTGGGTATATACCCAAAGGACTATAAATCATGCTGCTATAAAGACACATGCACACTTATGTTTATTGCGACACTATTCACAATAGCAAAGACTTGGAACCAACCCAAATGTCCAACAAGGGTAGACTGGATTAAGAAAATGTGGCACATATACACCATGGAATTCTATGCAGCCATAAAAAATGATGAGTTCATGTCCTTTGTAGGGACATGGATGAAATTGGAAATCATCATTCTTAGTAAACTATCTCAAGGACAAAAAACCAAACACCGCATGTTCTCACTCATAGATGGGAATTGAACAATGAGAACACATGGACACAGGAAGGGGAACATCACACTCTGGGGACTGTTGTGGGGTCGGGGGAGGGGGGACGGATAGCATTAGGAGATAAACCTAATGCTAAATGATGAGTTAATGGGTGCAGCACACCAGCATGGCACATGTATACATATGAAACTAACCTGCACATTGTGCACATGTACCCTAAAACTTAAAGTATAATAATAATAATAATAAAAAGAAGGGACATACTTTAACATAATTAAAGCCATCTATGACAAATCCACAGCCAACATTATACTGAATGAGGAAAAGTTGACAGTATTCCCCCGGGGAAATGGAACAAGACAAAGATGCCTACTTTCATCACTTCTATTCAACATAGTATTGGAAGTTCTAGCCACAGCAACCAGACAAGAGAAAAAAACATAAATAAATAAGGGCATCCAGATTGATAAAGGAGAAGTCAAACTGTTGCTGTTTGCTGATGACATGGTTTTATACCTAGAAAACCCTAAAGGCTCATCCAAAAAGCTCCTAAAACTGGTAAATGAATTCAGCCAACTTTCAGGACACAAAATTAATGTACAGAAATCAGTAGTCCTGCTATACACCAACAGCAACAAAGCTGAGAATCAAATCAAGAAGTCAACCCCTTTTAGAATAGCTGCAATAACATAATATAAAAATACTTAGGAATATGCTTAACCAAGGAGCTGAAAGATCTCTATAAGGAAAACTACAAAACACTGCTGAAAGAAATAATAGATGACACAAACAAATGGAATCGCATCCCATGCTTATGGATGGACAGAATCAATATTGTGAAAATGACCATACTGCCAAAAGCAATCTACAAATTCAATGCAGTTTTTATCAAAATACCACCATTAGTCTTCACAGAACTAGAAAAACAATTCTAAAGTTCATATGGAACAAAAAAACAGCCCGCATAGCCAAAGCAAGACTAAACAAAAAACAAAAGCAAAAACAAATCTGGAGGCATTACATTACCTGACTTAAAACTATACTATCAGGCCATAGTCACCAAAACAGAATGGTACTGGTATAAAAACAAGCATATAGACTAATGGAACAGAATAGAGAACTCAGAAATAAAGCCTAATACTTACAGTCAACTTATCTTCAACAAAGCAAACAAAAACATAAAGTGGAAAAGGGACACCTTATTCAACAAATGGTGCTGGCATAATTGGCAAGCCATGTGTAGAAGAATGAAACTGGATCCTCATCTCTCACCTTATACAAAAATCAACTCAAGATGGATCAAAGGCTTAAATCTAACACCTGAAACCATAAAAATTCCAGAAGATACCAGCCTGGGTGAAATAGTGAAATCCTGTCGCTACTAAAAATACAAAAAATTAGCCAGGTGTGGTGGTGTGCACCTGTAACCCCAGCTACTCAGGAGGTTGAGACAGGAGAACCTGGGAGGTGGAGGTTGCATTGAGCTGAGATGGTGCCACTGCACTCTAGCTTGGGCAATAAGAGTGAAACTCTGTCTTAAAAAAAAAAAAAAGGGGGGGCCGGGCACGGTGGCTCACGCCTGTAATCCCAGCACTTTGGGAGGCTGAGGCAGGCTGATCACGAGGTCAGGAGATCAAGACCATCCTGGCTAACAAGGTGAAACCCCGTCTCTATTAAAAATACAAAAAATTAGCCGGACGTGGTGGTGAGCACCTGTAGTCCCAGCTACTTGGGAGGCTGAGGCAGGAGAATGGCGTGAACCTGGGAGGCAGAGCTTGCAGTGAGCTGAGATTGCGCCACAGCACTCCAGCCTGGGTGACAGAGCGAGACTCTGTCTCAAAAAAAAAAAAAAAAAAAAAAAGAAGATAACATTGGAAAAACCCTTCTAGACATTGGCTTAGGCAAAGACTTCATAACCAAGAACCCAGAAGCAAACACAACAAACAAAAACAAAGATAAATAGATGGGACTTAATTAAACTATAAGCTTCTGCACAGCAAAAGAACTCATCACAGAGTAAACAGACAACCCACAGAGTGGGAGAAAATCATTGCAATCTATACATCTGACAAAGGACTAATATCCAGAATCTACAAGGAACTCAAACAAATTAGCAAGAACAAAACAAACAATCCTATCCAAAAGTGGGCTAAGGACATGAATACATAATTATCAAAAGAAGATACACAAATACCCAACAAACATGGATAAATGCTCAACATCATTAATTATCAGGGAAATGCAAATCAAAACCACAATGTGATACCACCTTACTCCTGCAAGAATGGCCATAATAAATAATACATGTTGGCGTGGATGTGGTGAAAGAGAACACTTTTACATTGTTGGTGGGAATGTAAACTAGTACAACCACTATAGATAACAGCATGGAGATTTCTTAAAGAACTAAAAGTAAATCTACCATTTCATCCAGGAATCCCACTCCTGGGTATCTATCCAAAGGAAAAGAAGTCATTATATGAAAAAGATAATTGCACACACATGTTTATAGTAGCATAATTCCAATTGCATGAGTGGATAAAGAAAATGTGATATATATACCATGGAATACTACTCAGACATGAAAAGGAATGAAATAATGGCATTTGCAGCAACCTGGATGGAACTGGAGACCATTATTCTAAGTGAAGTAACTCAGAAATGGAAAATGAAACATCATATGTTCTCACTCATAAGTGGGAGCTAAGCAATGAGGATGCAAAGGCATGAGAATGATCCAATGGACTTTGGGGACTTAGGGGAAAGGGTGGAAGGGGGATGAGGGATAAAAGACTACACACTGGGGCCGGGCGTGGTGGCTCACGCCTGTAATCCCAGCACTTTGGGAGGCCAAGGTGGGCGGATCACGAGGTCAGGAGATCGAGACCATCCTGGCTAACACAGTGAAACCCCGTCTCTATTAAAATACAAAAATACAAAAAATTAGCCGGGCGTGGTGGCAGGCGCCTGTAGTCCCAGCTACTCAGGAGGCTGAGGCAGGAGAATGGCATGAACCCAGGAGACGGAGCTTGCAGTGAGCTGAGATCGCGCCACTGCACTCCAGCCTGGGCGACAGAGCGAGACTCCGTCTCAAAAAAAAAAAAAAAAAAAAGACTACACATAGGGCACCGTTACATTCCTTGGATGATGGGTGCACCAAAATCTCACAAATCATCACTAAAGAACTTACTCATGTAACCAAATGCCACCTGTTCCTCAAAAACCTATTGAAAAAAATGAAATCACAATTCTATTTCCACTTTTTTTTTTTTTTTTTTTTGAGATGGAGTCTCACTCTGTCGCCCAGGCTGGAGTGCAGTGGCGCGATCTCGGCTCACTGTAAGCTCCACCTCCCGGGTTCATGCCATTCTTCTGCCTCAGCCTCCTGAGTAGCTGAGACTACAGGTGCCCGCCACCACGCCCGGCTAATTTTTTGTATTTTTAATAGAGACAGGGTTTCACCGTGTTAGCCAGTATGATCTCGATCTCCTGACCTCGTGATCCGCCCGCCTCGGCCTCCCAAAGTGCTGGGATTACAGGCGTGAGCCACCGCGACCAGCCCTATTTTCACATCTTTAATAATCATTCCTATTGTCGTCAGATATCCAGTGTGTTCAGATTTTCCAGATTGTTCTGCAGGAGTGTGTGTGTGTGTGTGTGTGTGTGAGACTTATGATTCAAATAAAGTCGATGGTCGTCTTTAGAAGAAAAGAATGCTTAGCTCAAATGAAGAATAAAAGGAAATGTTAAGGCTGAGATGGAAACAGTAGGAGCAGAAAAAACAAAACAAACAAACAAAAAAACCAAACCACTGAACTGTAAGTGAGGAGTAACAGATTAATAACCCAGCTCTGCCACTATAACTGCCTACATAATTTTAAGAAAGTTTTATTTAACTTTTCTGGAGTCACTTTCTTCCTCATCTATAAATGAAGATAGATTATATTACTTCTTATTTGCCTTCATGGTCTGACAGTAATTTTCAAATTGATATTTTATTTTTCACAAACAGAAAAAAGTTTTAAAATTATTTTTATAAAGATCAATATTGCTTTTTACTAAGTTATTGAGAGACTCAAACTGTTGACTCTACTCATTGTTTAATGAATTTCCCATACAGAATTGTGTTATGTATGTGTATATGTGCGTATATGTATATCAGTATATATATATATGCACAAACATTCATTGTTTAGATTACTTTGCACAAATGAACCTATTTTTAATGTCTATTCACAATAAATTTCCCAAAATAAATTATTTGGTCTTAAATTACAAAAACAAACAAACCAGAAAATGTGTTTTGGCTGGGCACGGTGGCTCAAACCTGTAATCCCAGCACTTTGGGAGGCCAAGGCGGATGGATCACCTGAGGTCAGGAGTTCAAGACCAGCCTGGCCAACAAGGTGAAACCCTGTCTCTACTAAAATACAAAAATTAGCCGGGCATGATGGCGGGTGCCTGTAATCCCAGCTACTCGGGAGGCTGAGATGGGAGAATCACTTGAACCCAGGAGATGGTGGTTGTGGTGAGCCAAGATCATGCCACTGCACTCCAGCCTGGGTGGCTGAGGGAGACTCCGTCAAAAAAAAGAAAAGAAAAGAAAAGAAAAGAAAAAAGAAAATGTGTTTTCACATAGAAAATATAAGGGCAAATGCAAATTAAAAATAAGAGGTTCAATTTACTGTGATGAAAACAGGAGAAGAGATTTCCCTCCCCTCCTTTTTCTCAGGACATTTACCTTAGAAAACTTGTAAGTATTTTATCTTTTCTTTGAAATACATATGTATATATAGGTTTTTGAAGACTAGGCAGGACTTTTGCCAACTGGCCTTTTCTCAGCTCCATGACCAAGGAATGTTTTTCTCGAGGACCTGAAAGCCATCTCTTTGAATAGCAAAAATTAGAGCTTAGCTTCGGTGGGTGCCCTGCTTGAAGTTGCAAAACTACCTCTGCCATAAAAAGTTGAGAAGATTTTCCTCTGGATAAAGCCAATTAGCTAACATAGATGGTCACTGCAATTACCACAATAAAGTTGGGAAAAACCATGTGACAAAAGGTGCTGCCAAGTCCTCTTATTTGAAGACTAGCTATTGTTTATCTTGAAAGCATGTATGTAATGGGTTGTATCTGTTCGGCTATATAAGGAGGCGAGATTTCTTTCTGCCTTTTCAATCTCTTTGTAGGTTGCCTGTGATATGTGTTACATTCTAGTTTAATGCTTCTTTAATAGTGTATTCTTTCCCTGCTACCTTTGTAGAGAGAATTTCTGGGTTGGAAGAAGGATTTGTTTTTAATTATATTTCCCCAACAAAGGTTTGTGGAAACTTTTCCACTGCGTTTTTTTGTTGTTGTTGTTGTTGAGATGCAGTCTCGCTCTGTCGCCCAGGCTGTAGTGCAGTGGCTCAGTCTCAGCTCATTGCAAGCTCTGCCTCCCGGGTTCACGCCATTCTCCTGCCTCAGCCTCCAGAGTAGCTGGGACTGCAGGCATCCACCACCACGCCTGGCTAATTTTTTTGTATTTTTTTAGTAGAGACGGGGTTTCACCATGTTAGCCAGGATGGTCTCGATCTCCTGACCTCGTGATCTGCCCCCCTTGGCTTCCTAAAGTGCTGGGATTACAGGCGTGAGCCACCGCACCCGGCCACTCCACTGCCTCTTTTTTAAAATTTAAATTTAAATGTTTTTTCAATTGCCTCTTAAATGGATTTGTAAATATGAAAATTTCTCTTTGGGAGGCTGAGGAGGGAGAATCACTTAAGCCTAGGAGTTCAAGACCAGCCTGGGCAAAATGGCAAGACCTGGTCTCCACAAAGCAAGAAAGAAAAAGAGATAGAGAGGAAAGAAGGAAAGAAGGAAGGAAAGGAGGGAGGGAGGGAGGGAGGGAGGGAGGAAGGAAGGAAGGAAGGAAAGGAGGAAGGGAGGGAGGGAGGAAGGAAATTTTCTTATTTCCTTTGCACTTGCATCAAGTTGTGATCTGAAAACTACTTCTGGAACTGTGATTTGAGTTCAAAAAACATGCCTGCAGCCAGTTTGGATAGGAGTGAAGATCTCACTTCTTTTTTTAACTTTCAATAGCCAAAAAAAGCATATAGAGCAGCTTGATTTTGCTTGTGATTCAGACTATGTCCGTTGTCGGAATAACTTTACTACAGTATAAGTTTCACATATAAGAACTGTTTTGCCTTGTAATTCATTGGGAAACATTATCAAGTCTGCAACAAAAATCCAGTTTCCAAAGCCATTTTGTTTTGTTTTGTTTTGTTTGTTTTGAGACAGAGTCTCACTCTGTCACCCAGGCTGGAGTGCAGTGGCGCAATATTGGCTCACTGAAAGCTCTGCCTCCCAGGTTCACGCCATTCTCCTGCCTCAGCCTCCCAAGTAGCTGGGACTACAGGCGCCCACCACCACGCCCAGCTAATTTTTTTATATTTTTATTAGAGACAGGGTTTCACCATGTTAGCCAGGATGATCTCGATTTCCTGACCTCGTGATCCACCCGCCTCAGCCTCCCAAAGTGCTGGGATTACAGGCGTGAGTCACCATGCCCAGCTGCCATTCAGTTTTGATAATGGTTGAAGATGGTTCTTATTTAGAAAAAATTCAATCTTAGTTCTGATTTCAAAAAATCGTAATGAAACTTTATCACTCCTAAGTCATTCAACTAGCATATAGTAGGGCAAGTTGGGATATCTAGCTTTTATTTCTGACAAAAATATACAGAACTGACAATGATTTGGTCTACAAGAGCAAATGAAGCTCACTGTTGATATTACTGGTTCAACAACATATCTAAGGCATTTCCACACACTATCTGCTATGAATAACCATGTGTTTTTAACAACCTACATGCTCACAAGCTTTGTGCATTTATCGACTAAGACTTTCCTGTTTCACACATTTTTTTTTGTTTTGTTTTACTGTCATTTGTATCACTCTTAGCAGATTCTACTTTAGGTTGTACTGAATTGGTGTTTTCTCAGCTTCGTTGAAAATATTCTTACCTGCAGTTGTTATGTGCGTATTACTCATAAAGGATAATTCTTTAGTCACTTCAAACTCAGCACTGACTTCTAGAATATCAACAACTGATCAGTAGAGCAGTATCAGTAACATCTGTCAACTCATCAAGAGCCAGGAATTGCTTAAGTCCAGGAGTTGGATACCAGCCTGGGCAACATATTAGGACCCCCACCTCTACAAAAAAAAAATGTTTTTAATTAGCTGGGTGTGGTGGCACATGCCTGCAATCTCAGCTACTCAGGAGGCTGAGGCAGGAGGATTCCTTGAGCCCAGGAGCTGGAGGCTGCAGTAAGCTATGATTGTGCCACTGCATTCCAGTCTAGGTGACAGAGCAAGACTCTGTCTCTTAAGAAAAAACAGTCCTAGGCAAATGCTATTGAAAGTGGAAAGTTTAGAGAATGCTATCTTTGATAAATGGAAAGCCCAACTCAAAATGGCTTAATGAAAAAGGAAATGTTTTGGTATGGGTTACTGAACAACCAAGGGAGGGTGGGCTTCAGGGTTAGCTAAGGCCAGTAACTCTGGCTCTGTTTCACTTTGAATTTCTTGCTCTGCCCTCCTCTAGGTATTGGCTTCATCCCCAGGCAGAGAGCAACATGATTATGGTGTTCTGTCTCTGATAGCCACTCACAATTTTGTCCCCTACAAGACAGAACTGTCTCTGTATGCTTGCTCAGAATGCCAAAAAATCTTTTTCAGGTGCCTCCTTTCTCTCTCCCTAGCCAAAAATGGGTCATACGTCCTGGACAGATGACAAAAACCACTATACATTTTCCCCCCGCCTCTCTGGAATGTCACTTGCAGCTCTTCCCATTAAGTGATAGAGTCTATTTCTCTACCCCTTGAACATGGTCTCAGCATGTGAGTTGTTTTTGCCAGTGAAACATTAGTAAATTTGTTGTAAGTGGAGACTTAAAAAGTGTTCGTACATTGGAGCTTGCCATCTTTTGCTGATCTGTGGAACTCTGAGGCTACCATGTTAAGAAGCCTGTGATTGAGGGAGGACAAGTGACCATGTGGAGCAGAAACAAGACATCCCAGCTGAGCACTGCCCCCCACCCCAACCCTCACCAACCAACAAGATGTGAGAATGAGGCCATGCTGTCCTAAACAACCGACTTTGAGCCAGCCCAGATATGAAAACCACTTAGATGACCCACAGAATTATGAGAAGTAATAAATGTTTGTTATTTTAAGCCACTAAGTTTAGGAGTGGTTCGTTAAGAAGCAAAAGCTAACTGATATATGCCCATTTCTGAGGCAGTCATAGGCAAGGGGAATTGCATTACTCTTAAGTGAATCAAGAGACCCCTTTGGAGTTGGGATTAAGTTGTTTCCATGACAACCATGGCTGCATGGAAAAAGCCATGTTTTGTCAAAACAAAATGGGGTTTTGACAGGAAGAAAAAGAGGGAGAAAATGCTTGTTGAATTTGGCAACTACAAATTCACTAAATATACTCTACACCAAACTTTATGTTACTTCTTTAAGAAGGAAAACAAAGTTACCATTAGAAGGACTAGGCATAGGAACCAACATATATTTCTGTGTAGTGAGTGTGTCGTGTAGTATGCTTTGGGAGGGCAGCTGAGCTACCAAAACTTGGATTTCACAGTAGCAGGGGTTGGCCCTTTACAGAAAGCTAGTGATTAGTTTAGGTTTTGAGAGTCAAGTGATCTCTGTCACAACTACTCAATTCCACCATTGTTGTGTGGAAGTAGCAATAGAAAGAAAGGAAATAAACGAGCATAGTTGTGTTCCAGTAAAATTTTTTTTTGAAAAACAAGCAATGGGCTGGATTTGACCTACAGTTTGCCAATCCATCAACCAGAGAAGCAATGTGCAATGCTGTACAGAGTGTAGTTCACGCAATCAGGTGTCACCCAATGTACACATTTGTATTGTATATTTCATATAATTTTCTTGGGGAGGAAATCTGAGTTACCAGCAGTTGTACTTCCTGGAGGAAGGTAATAATACACTACTGTGCATTGGGCACTACGTGTACCCCGATGTAAGAAGACAAAGATAAAAATACTTGTTTGTCAGAGATTAAACATACAACTTTGGGCCTTGCTTTCTTTACATAATCTGCAGAGGGGAATAAAGTTAGGTGTATTTCTGTCTCATGCAGAGAAGTGACATAGCTTTGTGGAGTGTGTAACTCTTACAACTTTCATGGGAAAAATGCCAAGTTGTGAAGAATTCCATTTCACCCAGAAAAGCAATATTCTTCTTAGTGCCTTGTGTTCAGTGCTTAACTGCTCAAAAAAAAGTAGATCAAGCATGTTTTTTGGCTATAAACCAAGCAGGAACCCAAAGAAAAAGAAAAAGCAAAAAGAATTTAGTATTTTTAAAAATGCTTTGAAGTAGGAGAAAATTCAAAACTTGATTGAATTCCTTATACGTATGGTTATTTTCTTTTGAATTGTGTAATGAAGTTCGGGTGGCTCACTGCATTTTTCATATTTAGAGCCTCAAAAAATCTTAATCTTGCACTGCCTCTGTAAATTGTGTTACCTTCATGGAGAAGAAAGATGAGTTATTAGTAAGGATTTGTCACTTAGGTTAATAATATATATTTCTAAACAATCTTTTCTTCATGTAATCTGCTGGAGTGAAAAACTGAGTTTCCAGTAGTGGTATCTCACCGAAAAGGGAAATTCGGCTGGGTGCAGTGGTTCACAACTGTAATCCCAGCACTTTGGAGGCCAAGGCGGGCGGATCACTTGAGGGCAGGAGTTCGAGACCAGCCTGGCCAACATGGTGATACTCCATCTTTCCTAAAAATACAAGAATTAGCCGGGTGTGGTGATGTGCTCCTGTAATCCCCACTACTCAGGAGGCTGAGGCAGGAGAATCACTTGAACCTGGGAGGCAGAGATTGCAAGGAGCCAAGATCACGACACTAGACTCCAGCCTGGATGACAGAGCCAGAGTCCATCTCAGAAAAAAAAAAAAAAATAGAGAGAAAAAAGAAAGAAAGAAAAGAAGGGAAATTCACTCGTATGGACTTTGTATTTCCTATAATCTGTTGGATTGGAAAGATGAATTATTAGCAGTTTTAGCTCTCCCAAAGTCACAACTTTCATGTCTGTAGAATGTCCCTTTTTATATATTCCCTTTGGAGAGGTAATCAGGTGGGAAAGCATTTAGCATCCAACTTGGTGGATAGTCCAAAGGTTATTTTTTATTATTTAACAAGGTTCCCAGGGGAGGCAGTTGAGGGCTGCTATAGCAGCTCCAGAACCAGGCTCATTTTTTCCTCAAGTCCTGCCACCTTATAATATGTTTAGTAGTTTCATGCTTGACACTTCTTGATTATAAGATGGCTGCTGCATCAGCAGGCTCATAAGTGTGTTCCAGAAAAGGAGAAGGAGAAAGTGCAAAGGACAAAAAACATTTTCCAATTAAGTCTGTTCTTTCTAATTAGGAAAAAAGCAACATTCCTGGAGGGCCCATCTATAAGCTATAAGCTCTCCATTTATATTTTCTTTCTTTCCTTTTTTCTTTTCTTTTCTTTTTCTTTCTTTCTTTTTTTTTTTTTTTTTTTTTTTTTTTTTTGAGACAGAGTCTTGCTCTGTTACCCAGCCTGGAGTGCAGTGGCACATTCTCTGCTCACTGCAACCTCTGCCTCCCAGGTTCAAGCGATTCTCCTGCCTCAGCCTCTCAAGTAACTAGGACTACAGTTAGCTCAGCTAATTTTTATACTTTTAGTGGAGATGGGGTTTTGCCACGTTGGTCAGGCTGGTTTTGAACTCCTGACCTCAGGTGATCTGCCTGCCTCGGCCTCCCAAACTGCTGGGATTACAGGCATGAGCCACCATGCCTGGCCCTCCATTTATATGTTCTAGGCTAGAGATGTATCATATGGCCAGCTTTAGCTGAGAAAGAACTTGAGAAATCTGGGCACAGTGCCACTCTGAACAAAATTCAGTTTGGCTATAAGGAGGATGAGGAGAATAGATATTTTATGGGCAACTTGCAGTACTTGCCGTGATATCCTTGTTAAACTGGTGGCCAGTGGATCTAAAATTCGTGGATATAGTTCTGACTCGCTTACAGATGGTGTGGGGAAAAAGGAGAAAATTTAGACAAGGACAACTGAAATGATGAAAAGGAAAGAGGATTGTCTGCTGTAGCCTTCAAGGGACACTGGGCTTGGAATTCAAAGTTCTAGCTTTCTGACCTGATTCTGTAATGTACAAACTGTGTGACACTCGTTGAGTTAACTTCTATAAGCCTGTTACCCTTGTCTGTAAGATGGCGATGGAATGTTAGAAAGAAAGGGAGAATGGATATTGGATAAGCAAATGCAAACTTACTAATAGTTACATCTTGCATAGAAAAACAGCAGACCTCCCTATGGCATATTCTTCATATAATCTCTTTTTTTACACCAAATATACTTTATTAGCACAAAAAAGCAGTCATAACAAGGCACAGCAAGCAGAAACATACATTAGCAGTCAAAGGGTTAGTGTTGTATACAAATATAGCTTTTCTTTTTTGCAGCCTTGGCGGTAGCCATAAAGATGTAAAATAACATTCTGTAGCAGCAGGTAAGGAAACTATGAAGCACTCACCAGTGATACAGAGCACATTAACAAAAAGGCACAAGAATGGATTCGGCTACTTTAGTGCAAAATGTCTAGGACTGCAAATTCAGTTCAGTTATTAAGAAACAAACACTAGAACTTGATATAACTTCCAAAAGAGCTCACTCACGTAGTAGCACATATTATTCTAAGTGACAAAAACGTGCTAAGTTATTTACAGATATAATGGCTGTACAGTACCTTTTAAATCTGCAATTTAGGTTTCTGATTTTCCATTAAGAATTAACTGCACTGGGCTGGGCGCAGTGGCTCACGCCTGTAATCCCAGCACTTTGGGAGGCTGAGGCGGGTGGATCACGAGGTCAGGAAATCGAGACCATACTGGCCAACACGGTGAAACCCCGTCTCTACTAAAAGTACAAAAAATTAGCCGGGCGTGGTGGCGGGCGCCTGTAGTCCCAGCTACTCGGGAAGCTAAGGCAGGAGAATGGCATGAACCCGGGAGACAGAGCTTGCAATGAGTCGAGATCGCGCCACTGCACTCCAGCCTGGGCGACAGAGAAAGACTCCGTCTCAAAAAAAAAAAAAAAAAAAAGAATTAACTGCACTGAAATTCTATAAATTATACTTAAGCAATTCAGGTATGAGAGTTTACAAAAAAGAGATAAATACTGCCATCCAAATTATTAATTACAGTTCAACAATAACCTCAATATCAGCAACCAGCAACCATTGTAGTTACTATTATCTGACTTGCTTGGGCATCTTCTAGTCTCATGTACTTCATAGTTCACAAAATCATCCTGGACATAGGAAAAGATCCAACTTTTATGAAACAATTAGACTGTACATCAACTGAAAAAAAATCACACGCAAGACTGCATTGCAACAGGTATTTCAAATGCCTGTTTTAAGTTAAAGCACTCATTAAAAAAAAAAAAAAAAAAACCTAGGGCCTTTCAATAAAATTCTACTACTAGCTTTGTAAGTCTGAAATTTTAAGAATGGCTATTTAGAAAATCTGGTTTACTTAACAGTACCTTTTGCAGAAGAGAAAAGGCGTCTGATTATAAACTACATCAACAGTTAAGTGAACTGCACTATGCCCTTGTGGCCAGAAAATTGCATTTTTTTCTAAAATGAAGGCAGTCTTTTATTTATTTATTTTTTCCACTTCCAAAGCTTGATTTATAGTAAATACAAACATCATTACGTTTGGAAGATTGTAGAAAAACTCTTAGAAAAAATAATTTCAAACATTAGTCACACTGTTGAAATACTCATTCAATATTAATAATTTGTTCCTCAGTAAGAAATAGAATTCTTCATAACAAATGCCCCAGTGTTGCCTCACTCAAATACTACAGCCATTAAAAACCAAATTGTTAGTGAAATCGGCAAAATGTGTTTGTAGTCTTACTGAACACCTGTAGCTCTATCCTCTGTTATTCCAATAGGCACCATGTTTATCTGAACAAATAACAGCAGGTCGCATCTGACAGATACTAACACTAAGCTTACATACTGTATGAAAAAGCCTAACACTGCTACGTGTGTTTGCTGTAGGTGTACTGCCTGATGCTCATGAAAGCCGACCTAGTTAACACCCTTTGGGGATAGGAGAGTTTACTTTGCCTTGACTGGTTCTCGTTCTAACCAGCAAACGCTAACTTTGTGTTTATAATGATACTTTTTTTTTTTTTTTTTTGAGACGGAGTCTCGCTCTGTCGCCCAGGCTGGAGTGCAGTGGCGCAATCTCGGCTCACTACAAGCTCCGCCTCCCGGGTTCACAACATTCTCCTGCCTCAGCCTCCCAAGTAGCTGGGACTACAGGCCCAGCTAATTTTTTTTTTTTTTTTTTTTTTTGTATTTTTAGTAGGGTTTCACCGTGTTAGCCAGGATGGTCTCGATCTCCTTCCCTCATGATCCGCCCGCCTCGGCCTCCCAAAGTGCTGGGATTACAGGCGTGAGCCACCGCGCCCGTTCTATAATGATACTTTTTAAAAAAGTCCTGTAACATTGAGGGTAGAGGGAGCCCATCAATTCCATCATACGTAGTGCATCTGCAGATTACTGTGCGACAGATATACCGCAGGCTAAAAGGAAAAGTCCTATTTAGTGATATAGCAAGCAATGGTTCAAAAAAACATGCACTAACTGAGATCTTTATAATGTTCTAAAAGTCCAGTTACAGTGGAGGAATGAAATATACACGGGTCATGGCATCGAAACTAAAGTTGTGATTCCACTGCTCAACTCGGGCATGCAGGGATCTATTGCAGAGGCGGAAACTCACAGAGTTTCCGGTAGTCCTCTTGTGCAGAGTCCCTGAGCAAAAACGTGCCTTCAGGTTTCCCTTCAGGAAGGGCTTCTGCTTCATAACGGTCCACCACTCCCCAGTAACAGGGATTCCCTGTAATTTGAAGCAAATCAGGCACAAGACCTATATGTAATCAATCTGTGTGTGGACTTTCCAAGCTCCTTGTCTGCTAACATGGGTATGGCTGTCTCCAGATATCTGACGCTGCTTCTACCTCCGTGACTGCAAACACAGGGTGGTTGTATCCTCTTCCGAGTCACAATTAACTTGTGGACCGTCCCCACTTATTTCAGTCATTCCGGGAGCTAACTTTGGTCCCAGTTTATATAATGGATTAACCTGTGCAGTAGCTTCAAATGTATGTACTTGTGCACTGGGAGGGGGATCAACCCCTTCTTCAATACTAAGCCGTCTTGTCTCTCTAAGCCTATCTTCTTCGTCTTCTGTAGAAACCAAAGATGGATCAAGTGTATCAAAAAATGTTGAACGTGGGCTCACAGGAGCTGTATGCTGTTTAATCAAATGCCATTTTTGGGCTAAATCTGAGCCAGCAGGAAAAGGGCATTTCTCAAGCATTAATTCAGAAAGATGGATTTTTCTTTTATTGGAAGAGAGAGGCTTTGACTGCTTGCTGTAAGTTCTCATGGGAAAACACTAGCCCACAGTATCCTGCAACGTCTTTCTCAGAGAGCGACTTCCTACAGTTCTGCTGGACACACTGTCCATGTCGTGTACAGAACTTACACCAGAGCGCCTCTCAATCCTTTGAAGTCCACTTCGAGTTCTACCAAACGTTTGATCAGTATCCAATGAACTCTAGGTCTTAGTAGAACAGGAATGTTTTTTCCTCGCACCCCATGGAGCATGTCGAGAGTAGGAATCTCTTCGTGCAACTCTTGTTCCTGGGGTAACACAAGAATCATTATCCTTTTTGATGCTTATTTCAACAATTTGAGGAATTTCGGTGGCACAATTTTGATTTCTCTTTGAAGAATTATTTGAAGGGCTTAATCCCAGTTGTAAGGCAACATCTTCTCTTAAGGGACGGCTTTGGTGCTGAGGAGTTGAGTCTCCTATGCTGATGTTTTTCTCTTTGACAGACAGACATTTGTCGGAGTTCATGTTAACATTTTCACCACAGCTTCCTCCTTCATGACCGAAGAGATTCTGACACCTGTATTTGAAGTTATTCCACATTTTCCCCACTTTATCCATTGATTATAAAATCATCGGGGGCGCACGGGGCAGCCTCATCCAGGACACCTAAGGCCAGGCAGGACGGGCCTGGACGGCGCAGTCACCTACAGGGCGAGTCCACCCACCCTCCGGTGCGTCCCGTCCCCTCCGACTGCCCAGCGAGCGCAGCCTCGCTTCCTCCGGACTGAGCCTGGGGACCCCAGCTCCACCGGATGCCCCCACCAGGCCCCTACCACCTTCCCTGGTGCCTCCCCCTCTGCACCGGTTTCCCCTTCCCTCTCCTCTCAACCCGTCCCCCACCCCGCCGCCCAGAATGGAAAATACCTTCATATAATCTCTTTTGGTGGGGGTCAAGTAAATATGATTTAGAAGGAGTTTCTATTTCTCACAGGGAAACAACATTCATCTCTGGAATGTACACTTTAGGTAATCTGGGGGAAGAAAGGTAATTTTCCAGCAGTTTTAGCTCTCAAACAAGCAATATACATCTATGTGGAGTAACTATTTCCTGTAACTTGTTGGAAGTTGATGGTGACCTAGTCATTTATCAAATATTGATTGAATGCCTAGTATGTCAGCCATGCTCTAGGTGCTAGGGATATAGTATGAACGAAACAGAGAAGGCCCCTGCCTTCATAGAGCTTACATTCTACCAAGGGAGATAACAATTGGATAGAGTGAGCCGAAGAAATGGGAATATGCCAGCTAGGTGGTACATCCTTTCAGATGTGCAGAGAGCTTGCTTTCTGGATTTAATCTATGGTATCCTCATTTTTCAGTTTATCAAAAATGCCAATAATCTAAATTTCACCTGTTTCTGATTAATGAATTCAACAAGTATTTATTGAATGCCTTCTCTACCAATCATTGTGCTAAACATTGAGATATAATGATAAATAATAGCTCCATATAGCTGATTAGAGTTGTATAAAAATGAACTGATTGGGTCTTTCACAGTTGTCCTTGGGTGGGATGCTACTTGTGTGTATCTTCCTAACAATACCTACGAAAGAAGTACAAGTGTATGCATTTAGGGGGGCACTGAATAGGTTAGCTAGAGCTAGAATAACTAATAGTGATATGTGAGTGTAAAGACCCATAAGGGCAACAGTCTAGGTGGTCAAGTGAGAATTGGCATTGGGATTTGAAGAACCAGGATAAATTGGATAGCTGAGGTTAGGGAGAGCAGGTAGAAGGAAGGGAGAGTATTCCAAAGGGAAAATCCTGGGAAAAAGATCTAGAGTCAGGAACAGGCAAGGGATTTCAGGGGGCCAATGGGAATTCAGTAACTTTAGAGCAGAATGTATATGATAGCCAAATAAGAGATGTTGATATTGAGGTCAGTTTGTGTGGGCCTAGATTGGGAGTTTGTCCTTTATTCTAACATAACAGGGGATCACTCAAGGTTCTTAATAGAGACTATTTTAAGCAGATAGAATATACTAGTTTCTTGTTGAGATGGCCCATTCCGGCTCCTACCCAGCATCCTTTCCATCCCCAACGTCTCCCTCTACAGTTTTCCTGAGGGTTGAGGTAGCCACTGTGTTTCAGGCCAAGATAGTTGTTAATGGGATATCAGGAACGCGACTGGGCTTGACGGGAAGCAAGGCTGGAGTTACAGGCTGGGCTTGGCGGGAAACAAAGCTGGAGTTACAAGCTGGGTTTGGAGGGAACGCCTTCTTCTAGGGTCCCATAGAGATGTTCCTCCCGCTTCCTAGAGAATCAGAGAATGGATGCGCGAGCTCGCTGCTGACGCACTACCGGCCGCGCCACCATTCTTCCGGTTTCAGAAGTTAAGGCTGGTGTCCTGGCCCCAGTCCACCTCTGGGAGCGCCTGCGCCGCTCCGCGGAGAGTCCGTGGATCTCACAGTGAGCGAGTTGGGACCCAGGGAGGGGAAAAGAGAGGACCCTGGCGAGCCACTGTTGGGGCAGCGGGCTGGAGGGTTATCTGGGAAGTCAGCCCCGGCCTCAGTCCTCCCCAGGTTGCTGCCTACGCGTGCTGCCCGGACCTAGGGCACTCCTAGCGGCTCGGCCCGCCCAGTCTGCAGCCTCAGCACTGCAGACTCCAAGGCCCAGCACAGTGCCCGGCACAGAGGAGATGCCTAGGAAAATGGCGGAGTGAATGAATTAATGAGTGAATGAATGATGGATAGATGATCAAGACAGACCTAGGACCCATGTCAGGAAACGAGGTCCTGGGGATCAGATACCAGTTTCTTCCCCCGGCTGATCCTGTAGCTCCGAAACTTGTTTAGAGCCTGTTTTTATAGGAGACGGCAAATAGCGTAAAGTGCACTCGTTGAGAGTCTTGAGACCTGAGTTACAATTCTGGAGGGTACAGAAATCTCTAAAGTACTGTCTAGAAGTCTGTTCCTTGCTTCTTCACAAAGCTCAGTTGACAGCTTGTATGTGATAGCATGTATGCAAACCTTAATGCCTCCCAATGAAGGGTTACTATCCATTATATGCCAAACATTACCCCGAATTTAGTGGCTAGGCTACAAAAGAGTGACATCGGAGACTGCCACATGTAAAGATGCTTCCAGTCTTGTGTAGGACGATAAGGGCATAAGCAGATTTTGGTGGTAATATTTTAAACTACATTTATTTAGCACTTACTGTATACCAGGCACTATTTGAAGCATTTGTGCTAATTGATTTAATCTTCACAACAGCGTATTGCGTGTACAGTTTTGTTTTTTGGTTTTTGGTTTGTTTGTTTTTTTTTTGAGACGGGATTTCACTCTTGTTGCCCAGGCTGGAGTGCAACGGGGTGATCTGGGCTCACCACAACCTCTGCCTCCCGGGTTCAAGCGATTCTCCTGCCTCAGCCTCCCGAGTAGCTGGGATTACAGGCATGCGCCACCACACCTGGTTAATTTTGTATTTTTAGTAGAAACGGGGTTTCACAGTGTTGGTCAGGCTGGTCGCGAACTCCCAACCTCAAGTGATCCGCCCGCCTTGGCCTCCCAAAGTTCTGGGATTATAGGCGTGAAACACCGCGCCAGGCCTATGTGTAGTTTTTAAGTGAGGGAACTGAGGTACAGAGAGAATAGAAAATTTGTCCCAGATCACATTGCTAAGTGACCCAAGGCTGCATAAGAGATAAAGTGTACTGCCACAGCTTGGGTGAGTGCACTGTTTGGTGCCAAAATGCAGACCAAGAAGGGCTTCAGAGAGGAGTACATTTCAATGTGGTCTCGTTGGAGGGATTGTTAAAAATTCTGGAAAAACTTCATCTAGCTTACCTAGATTCCTTTAGCTAATTATTGAGGGGTAAGGAGGTGGCATCTGGGGAAAAGCTTACAAGGTAGAGGGAGGAAGCCAGCTCTCTAATAGGTTGGCAGGATAGGGCTATTAAGAGCCTGTTTCCTTTTTACCTTTCACCATAATACTCAGCTTTCCCCAGATCTGCAGAGGGATCTTTTTAGCATCTTAAAATCACTAACAGCCAGATTATTCCACAATAGGCATTTGTAGAAGCACCTGTACATTACTTTCTGGGCAACTTATAGACCTAGGAGTCAGCAAATATGGACCAAATTTGGTCTGCCACTTTTTTTGGTAAAACTGTTTTATTAAAACACAGGCAAGCTCATTCAGTACATATTGTCTATTTCTGTTTTCAGACTACAAAGGCAAAGTTGAATAGTTGAGACAGAGACTGTATTTTCCATTTAACCCATTAAACCTAAAAAAAATTGCTTTCTGGCCTGTTACAGAAAATGTTTGCTGACCCTTGACATTGACAAACTGCTGACAGCTCAGATGATCCATGATTGGAACGATGTGGTCATCACCAAGATGTCTTTCTTTCTCCGTAGGTTTTAGTATCAACCATAATAGCATCTAACCCCTGTTGAGTGCCTGCCATCGAGTAGATATCTTTTTGAATGCTTTATGTGAATTAACTCATCAAGGATTCACAGATTATCAGAGCTGGAATGACCCGTAAATATTGTCTAATTTGTCACCCTTTTCAGATAAATAGCCTGTCATGTAGGCCCACTCACATGGGCTATTGGCAGAGCAAACTTTCCTGAGTCCCAATCCAGTCTACTATCATCTTGTGAATGGGAGGCCAATACCATAGCCATTGGATCTGGCATTTTGTTTTGTTTTTGTTTCTGGGTTTTTAAAAAGTAACTTTTTCTACCTATAAAAGTAATATATGTTTATTGAAGGAGAAGTAAAAATATAGAAGAGTATAAAGCACAAACTAAAGTGACCCATTAACTGACCTAGAGATAAATGTGTTAATATTTTGGTGGGTTTTCTTTATGTCTTTTTTAAATGTGTGTGTTTTATCTGTTTATTAACAATAGTTTCTGTTTATTGAGTGCTTAATGCCAGTATATGCGTGCATATTTCTTGTTTTTTAGTGTTTTGTATCTTCCTGTTTTAACATATTATATTTTCTCATGAATATTCTTTGAAATTATGATTTTTGATACTTTCATAATCTATCTTTGCTAGTCTATCAATGTTTATTTGCCTGTTTATTTAACAATTGTAGTAATAGTGTGATCTTTGTACATAAATCTCTGGCCATCTCTGATTATGCTTTTTCACTTTTTCTTTGATTACAGAAGTTAGTTATTCCTATGGGAAAATTTTCAAACATTACAAAAAGATAGGCCTTAAGGCAAAAGTTTACCATAATTTTATTCTTCAGATATGATCACAATAAATAATTTGTTATATATTCTTATAGATTTGTTATTTTTTTTAAAGTAGAGCAAAATATAGATAATAGAGGACATTTGAGGAAATTATTCACAATTCATTATTTTACCACAGTGATGATTATTTTTCCTTCTTGATCTTATTCAGATGTATTTTTAATTTTTAATTTTTGAGAGGGATCTCACTCTGTCACCCAGGTTGGAATGCAATGGTGCTATCACAGCTCACTGCGACCTCTACCTCCCATGTTCAAGTGATCCTTCCACCTCAGCCTCCTGAGTAGCTGAAACCACAAGCATGACACATGTATATTTTAACAAACATATATTTTACATTATATTACTACTTGAAATTTTACTATACTGGGTTTTTTCAACATATGGCATAAATATTTTTTCCCAATAAACACATATTTTCATTTTTAATTATCTTAATGTCTAAATAATTTTCACCAACTAGAAGTACCATAATTTGCTAATCCTCAGTGTCCACCAGTAGAAAAACTTTTATTTCCATGTACATTTCAGGGGATATTTTTACAAGTAACAGAAGAATTCTGTTTCTCTTCTCTCTGGAAATTTACTTCTTTCTGAGAAAATTCTATTTGTAGAATTACTAGGTCAAAGAATATAGTCTTTTTTTTTTTTTTTTTTTTTGAGACGGAGTTTCGCTCTTGTTGCCCAAGCTGGAGTGCAGTGGCGTGATCTCGGCTCACTGTAGCCTCTGCCCCCTGGGTTCAAGCAATTCTCCTGCCTCAGCCTCCTGAGTAGCTGAGATTACAGGTGCCTGCCACTGCGCCCGGCTAATTTTTTGTATTTTTTAGTAGAGAAGTGGTTTCACCATGTTGGGCAGGCTGGTCTTGAACTCCTGACCTCAGGTGATCCACCTGCCTTGGCCTCCCAAAGTGCTGGGATTACAGGTGTGAGCCACTGCGCCCAGCCAAATATAGTCATTTTTTATGGCATACTGATGACTCTGAGGTACACTACAGGTGGTGTATATACAAAATGAGCATTCTGTTCTGAATTCCTGTATCCACAAAATGTTGATCACAGCATCCTAACTATAACTGAAGCTACAACTTTCACACCTGATGTATATTGCCAGATTAGCTCCAGAAAGATGGTACCAACTTACATTTGCACCGGTATGTGAGAAACTCCCTGCACCTTTGTGAATCTTGAGTGTAGCATTAAAAATAGATTTTCCAGTTTGATGTAAAAATTGATTCTTCATTCTTTCAGTTTCCATTTCCTTGTTTACCATAAAGATGGAACATTGTTTTGATATGTTTATTGGCCTTTTGTAATTCTTGGTGTATTTTTTGTATTTTCCATTTTTCTCTCAGTTCATCTTTTTTTCTTACTCATTTGTAAGAAGTCTTTATTAGGTCTGTCTATCCCTTGATATATAACTGAAAAATACTTTTTTAAAGCTTGTTTTTCTTCATTTTCTTTGTATTTTGGATATACAGAGTATTGTTTTTATGTGGTCAGATTTATCAATTTTTGTCCTATCCATTTTGCATCATGCTTGAAAGTGCTAACCCTAGAATGAATTATTGGTCATACTTTATTTTGTGGTTTTACTTTTTTTATTTAACCCTTTAATTGGTTTGGGTTTATTTTGGTGTGTGGCGTGATATAGTAATTGCACTTTTTTTTCCAGGTAGTTAGCAATGGTGCCAACTTGATTTAGGAATTATCTATCTTTTTGTGATTAGAAATGCTGCTTTTATCATATATTAAATTATTTTTATTTACATCTCTTAGAGGATTAGAGATATTTTATTTAATTAATTTATTTTTGAGACAGGATCTTGTTTTGTTGCCCAGGCTGGAGTGAAGTGATGCAATCTTTTTTTTTTTTTTTTTTTTTTGAGATGGAGTTTCGCTCTTGTCGCCCAGGCTGGAGTGCAATGACACGATCCATCCTCACCACAACCTCCGCCTCCTGGGTACAAGGGATTCTTCTGCCTCAGCCTCCCAAGTAGCTGGGATTACAGGCATGTGCCACCATGCCTGGCTAATTTTGTATTTTTAGTAGAGACAGGGTTTCTCCATGTTGGTCAGGCTGGTCTCGAACTTCCAACTTCAGGTAATCCACCTGCCTCAGCCTCCCAAAGTGCTGGGATTACAGGCATGAGCCACCACACCTGGCCAATGCAATCATATTAATAGCTCACTGCAGCCTCGAACTCCTGGGCTCAAGTGATCCTCCCGCCTTAGTAGCTATGACTATAGGTACACACCACTACACCCAACTTAATTTTTGTTTTTTTGTAGAGGTGAAGTTTTCTATGTTGCCTAGGCTGGTTTCAAACTTCTGGCCTAAAGTGATCTTCCCACCTTGGCCTCCTAAAGTGCTAGGATTACAAGTGTGAGCTACCTCACCTTGCTGGGCTTAGAGATCTTTTAAGTGTTTAGACTCACTGTTGGAGTTTTCCTAGCCACATTGCTTTAAAGATTTTATCTGTTACTCCTGTGATTTCAAGTACTTTTTTTATGTCTAAAACTCTTCAGGCCACACCTCTCTCCTCTCTTTCAGCTGTGTATGCCCTGTTCCACTTTCTATTTGGATATTTGAGACTAAAGATAACTTATTCCTTTCCAGAGCAGTGTACCAGTGTCACTAAAGATCACTGTCATCTCCCAAAACTGGCTAATTATCCTTGACATCTCCCTCTCTCACCCTTCCCACCAATATTCATTCGTTCTGGTTGATCCTTTCTCTTAATCCAGTCCCCATACTGGACTACTGAAATAGCCTCACAAGGGATCTTCAAGCCTTCACCTTGCCCTCCCACTCCTCACCACTACGCATATTATCTGTTGCTGTAGACAGAGGAATATGTTTCCTTAAAACAGTGGATCTAATCATGTCATGTATTCTATCAAACTGTTTCAAATCCTTATTATGGCTTTCTCTTCACTTTAGGGTAAAGTCCTTAAAATGTTTTTTAGCGTTCTGTTTGAACTGGCTTGCCTCAGGCTTTTATGTCTCATTTCTGGTGTTTAATACTTGGGCATTACTATGTCTCCTTTATTCCTCCAAAGTACTGAGCTTGATTCCTTTTGTATGTTCATTTTGTCTCTCTTCTTTTCCCTTTCACACGTCTAAAGGGGACCCAGACTATATTAGGTCCCCTGTGCTTTACATTCTGTAGCACCCCATACTTGCAGTTTTGTAACTCCCATATTTGAAATGATTCATTTAATGTCTTTGTCCAGCTATGACACAAGTTGGAGCCAGATAGGGTGTCTGGCTTCTTTTTCCAGCATCTAGCACTGATTAGTCACCCAAATGCAACTCTGCTTGCATGAGTCTCTGAGTCTCTGTAGGATTGTATAGTAGCTTACAGGTTCCTTTATGTTCTTCCTGTGAATGAGAATCAGAATCAGGAAAACCAGGTAGGATCATCTTCTTTTTTTTTTTTTTTTTTTTTTTTTTTTTTTTTTTTTTTGAGATGGAGTCTTGCTCTGTCGCCCAGGCTGGAGTGCAATGGCGCAATCTCAGCTTACTGCAGCATCTGCTTCCTGGGTTCAAGTGATTCTCCCGCCTCATTCTCCCGAGTAGCTGGGATTACAGGCACCTGCCATCATGCCCAACTAATTTTTGTATTCTTATAGAGACAGGGTTTCTCCATGTTGGCCAGGCTGGTCTCAAACTCCTGACCTCAGGTGATCCGCCTGCCTCGGCCTCCCAAAGTGCTGGGATTACAGGCGTAAGCCACTGCTCCTGGCCAAGGATCTTCTTAAATCTTTAAAACTCAATGCAGAAGCACAGACTTCACTGAGAAGTCCACAAGACCAAGCTTATTATGTACTTGAGCAGACTTATTTTATTCTTTCATGTCTTCCAAGTTCTTGACTCTGGTAAAATCATATCTGGATCTTCCCTTTTTCCTTGAATAATGCTGCCAGTTCTGCTTTTCACTTCAAGGTTAAATGGAGAGATATTTTTGAATGAACAGTTTTGGTATTGATATTTTTAAGAAGCAGCATTTATAGAAACTGGTATTTTTGCAACTTTTTTGTAAGTCAAAACTTATTTCACAGTTAAATTTATTTCTGTTTCTTTTTAACTGCAGCCTGCCCTCTGACACTAAGCTATACCTGAAGAAAAACTGTTTAATTGATATGACATCTTGAAGAAGGGACAATCAGTGTGTCTCTAGTTTGTATCAAGTAGATAGCATTCCCTAACACTATCTCAGCTCCTTGGCATTTGGTAGAAGTGGGTAAATCAGACTTAATGCACAAGCTTTGCTATGAGGACATTTTGCTATACAACTTTTAACTATATTAACTGGCTTTTCATATAGATTATTGTATGATGGCCAGAGTGTACTAATTGATGTGAATATTCCTATTTGTTTAATCTTTATAATTATAGAAAGGTAATGAATAACATTCTGATTTACTTATCAAGTGCTTAAATATTTGATAGTATGTTAGTCTGATGTTACCACTTCTTGAACAGCTGGCAAACGGGGTGTGAACCTAGGAGGCTACAAGCCAATGCTGATTTTTGCGGATGCTTCCACATTGTTATCCTGAGAGTTACTGTGTGTGTTGTTAGATAGTGTCCCTAGGCAAGAGCTCTTTGTTTTTGTTCTGTTTACTGGGACAGTAATATTCCCTCCCTCCCTGCACCTTTTTTCCCCATGAGCAGGGTTCCCAGTTTTCCAGACCTGAAGTGTTTTCCAATCAAAGCGAAGAGACGATCTGTGGATGTTGAATATGCAAGGAGCTGAAGAGAGAGACATTAGAAGAGAGACTTGTCCAGGTGAGTGAGCAAGGGACAA
This sequence comes from Pan troglodytes, assembly GCF_028858775.2. NCBI lineage: Eukaryota > Metazoa > Chordata > Mammalia > Primates > Hominidae > Pan > Pan troglodytes. The sequence continues at coordinate 48,723,679 of NC_086015.1, forward strand.
GCAGTGGGAGAAATAGCCAACAGGAAGCCTTTGGAAATTTTAGAGGACAAGCTGGGTGAGGCTCAGGAGATAAAATAACTGTCTCTTATAGGGATGTTGGGGACAGGGGTGGGTGAACATGTCTGGGGCCAACTTTTCCCCAGTACTAATTTTATCATTCTCATTTCTAGCATTTTCCTGTTTACATTCTCCCACTCTCCACTCTGGATACAAACCATTCATGTTTCCTGTCTTGCCCTAATCTCAGCCTGTGTGTTGGGTGTTGTTTTTCATTTATCTCCATTGTCTCATTCTCTTGCTCCTTGGGTGTCTGTAGCTACCCCTTCCATGGGAGTTCCTCGTTAATGGTGATCACATTACCCTAATGCATATCTCTTCTACCAGTTACAACTCTAACTTACTTGCCACACTTGCTGTTACTGGCCCTTCATCATAGGCCATTACTGAGGTCTGCCAAAAGTTAAGGTCTTACAGTTTCAGGGGCCTTCACTCTGCCCTGTACAGGAGATATTCATTCTGCTGTTTTCTTTCAGGCTGGGTAAACAAGAACAAGCCTGCTCCGGAGCAGGATGTCTGTAAAATTGACTCATCAGGGATAGTAGTAAAGAGGTTCCAAGAGGATGAATACCAAGATTCTACATTTGAAGAAAAATATGCATGTGAGGGCATGAAGGAAAACTCTCCTAGGGAGATTGCTGAATCATGCCTTTTCCAGGAAGGAGGTTTTGGGAGAATAACTTTCATCCACAAAGAAGCACCCCCTGAAATTATTAGTCAAGGATATAATTTTGAGAAAAGCTTGCTTTTGACCTCAAGCCTTGTTACACGTCTCAGGGTTTCTACAGAAGAGAGTCTGCATCAGTGGGAAACAAGTAATATACAAACCAATGATATTTCAGACCAAAGTAAATGTCCAACTCTCTGCACACAGAAAAAATCTTGGAAATGTAATGAATGTGGAAAAACCTTTACTCAGAGCTCATCCCTTGCCCAACATCAGAGAACTCATACTGGAGAGAGACCCTACGCATGTGAGGAATGTGGGAAAGCCTTTAGTCGTAGTTCATTCCTTGTTCAACATCAAAGAATTCACACTGGAGTGAAACCATATGGATGTGAGCAGTGTGGGAAAACATTTCGATGTCGATCATTTCTTACTCAGCATCAAAGAATTCACACTGGAGAGAAACCTTATAAATGCAACGAATGTGGGAATTCCTTCCGCAATCACTCACATCTCACTGAACACCAGAGAATTCACACTGGAGAGAAACCTTATAAATGTAATAGGTGTGGGAAGGCATTCAATCAGAATACACACCTTATTCATCATCAGAGAATTCACACTGGTGAGAAGCCTTACATATGCAGTGAATGTGGCTCTTCTTTTCGAAAACACTCAAATCTTACACAACATCAGAGAATTCACACTGGGGAAAAACCCCATAAATGTGATGAATGTGGGAAAACTTTCCAAACAAAGGCAAACCTCTCTCAGCATCAGAGAATTCATACTGGAGAGAAACCCTATAAATGTAAAGAATGTGGCAAAGCCTTTTGTCAGAGCCCATCTCTTATTAAACACCAGCGAATTCATACTGGAGAAAAACCATATAAGTGTAAAGAATGTGGCAAAGCGTTTACTCAGAGCACCCCACTCACTAAACATCAGAGAATACATACAGGGGAGAGACCCTACAAATGCAGTGAATGTGGTAAAGCCTTCATTCAGAGCATTTGCCTTATTCGGCACCAGAGAAGTCACACTGGAGAAAAACCCTATAAATGCAATGAATGTGGAAAGGGCTTTAATCAGAACACCTGCCTCACTCAGCATATGAGAATTCATACTGGAGAGAAGCCCTATAAATGTAAAGAATGTGGGAAAGCCTTTGCTCATAGCTCATCTCTTACTGAACATCATAGAACTCACACTGGTGAGAAGCTCTATAAATGTAGTGAGTGTGAGAAAACCTTCCGCAAGTATGCACACCTTAGTGAACATTACAGAATTCACACTGGTGAGAAGCCTTATGAGTGTATTGAGTGTGGAAAGTTCTTCAGACATAGTTCAGTCCTTTTCAGACATCAGAAACTTCACAGTGGTGACTAATGCTGCCATTTAGGTTATGACAGTTTCTCTAGCGAGGATGACTACGAATCTGACTGGGAATAGAGGGGCAGGTAGAGTTCCTGGAGGGAAGGATGAAGGAGCCTTGGCTACTGTACTCTGAGAGGAATATTTCCAGAAATGGAGGTGGGAGCTTAGGGAATGCAGAGCCTACTTGAGGTGGGCATCTGGGAATACAGGGTAGAAAGAAATTCCTGCTTTTCAGATAAAGCCTACACATTGCCACTGTCTCCCCATGTGACTCTTACAGCTTGAGGAGGCATTTGTTAGCACTTCTGTTCACTTTACTACATCCTGCCCCACATTCTGACTTGTCACCCATTTTCGTTGGCTGGCAGGTTGAGATGTTTTTCTTAAACACTGCCTGTCAGTGTGAAGTGGCACAGCTCTGATGTAGTGCTAAGTCTAGCCTCCAGATTTGAGGCAGCCCTGACCATGCTACCATGGGGGAGGCTCCCAACCTGTGGAAGTGGTCCTGTGAAAAGGAGACAGAAACAAGTAAGAGCCAAAAAAAAAAAAAAAAAAAAAAAAAATCCATATCCATTCATTAAAAAAATGAGATATAAAGCAACAACTGGGCTGACCTCTATAGATGTGCCAGTAAAGAAGGCTTTCTTTCATTATCAGGGTGAAGGTCTTTCCTGATTCTTCCAAGCTTTGAGGTGACTCAGAGCTAAGAATGAAATGGGAGACCAAGTTAGAATTCATGATACTGGTTTATGGGGAGGCAGTCATACCTGTTCAGAGAACCAGGAAGACTCAATATCTCAGAGGAAATATGGTTACCCAGGAAAGAAATGGTCTGCTAGAGTGATAAGACTCAGAACAGGAAGCCTGCATGTGACTGAGCAAGTCACCTACATAACCCTGCCTGTACTAAGGTGTACACCTGTCTATTGTAAGTTTGCCTAGGCTGTTGGTGTACAGAGACCAGAGGAGAGAGACACACTAGGACTAACAATGTCCTAACAAAATGATACTTAGTTTGTTGGTCTTTAGGAGAAAGCATTAGTAATGAAAGAAGAAAGAATTTTCAGTTGGTTGGACATTGGGGCTGCTTAAGAAAGTGTTGACATTTGTCGTGGAATGACTTTGGAAAGACTTCTAAAAGAATCTTTTTCAAATCCCTGAAAATCAGGATAGCACATTTTGCTACTGACTGTGACAGTGTTTTATTCTTTTGAGAGAAATGACATAGTTTTCCCTTTATTTCCCAAATTCCTTTCATGTTCTTAACTGCTACCCAGAAATTGAGCTTCAGAAGATTGAGGATAGCCTTTGATTGATATTTAAAATAATTTCTAAGCTGTGAAGCTTATAGCATTTTTAAAGTATGGCTATTAAAAACACTAAATTAAGTTGATTCTGGAATGCTTGGTTATTTGGAACTCATCATTTTTTTTTTTTTTTTTTTTTCTAGAGCAGTTGCCTTGTAGGGATAGGTTTGGGCCATGAATTACCATTAATGGGAGTATGGTATAAATATATATCTTTTTCACTTTCTATGAAGATTATGTTATTAAAACCTACCACCAGTGAAGTCATAATTGAGAAAATTAATACACTATGGGTAAAAATAATGCTGTAAAACCTTTCTAAATATGTTCGTGAAAATATTATTTTACCAAAAGCAAAAATGTATTTATACCTCCTAGATAAAAACTGCATAATTAATTACTGGCACATAATACATGTTCAGTAAATATTTATTTCATGAGTTATATCAACTATTGCCCAACAGAACCTTTCTTGGAACTTCCTGATGAATAGTTATTTATAGCAATATTTGTACACCATCTTGAGAATTATGAGTGGAGATTAGAATAGGGAGAGTTTTCTTAAGAAAGAAACAACAAAACTTTAAAGATATCTCAGGAGGCTGAGGCACAAGAATCACTTGAACCTGGGAGGTGGAGGCTGCAGTCAGCCGAGATTGTGTCTGTGCACTCCAGCCTGGGAGACAGAGTGAGACTTTTTCTAGAAAAAAAAAAAAATGATATCCATAAGTTCTTGTGGGAAAGATTTTCTCAAGTGAAACAGACTTGATCCTGAATTTTTAATTCTCAGGCTGAGAAAATATCGCATGTTTTTACCTTCTGGGGAAACAGTTAAATAACTGTTCTTTCCACTACCCTGACCCCATATTCTCACACTTGGACTTATGTGCTCCTGATTTTCTCTCAGTTGCTGGCCCATGATGTACCTAGTCTCTCCAGCATGGCCCCAAACCTAGTCATTGCCCTCACCCTCAGTTTTCCCTCTTATTCAATCTTCATATCCATTCAACCACTATGTCCTGTTGAAGTTATCTCCTATCTCTGGAAGCCATCTCCACTGCAGTTATTGTAGTCCAGTCCCCTACTCCCTAATTTATTTTCTAGACTATTTTATTTTTAATTTTAATTTTTTTTTTTTTGAGACAGGATCTCACTCTGTTGTCCAGGCTGGAATGCAATGGCATGGTCTCTGCTTACTGCAAACCCCCACCTCCCAGGCTCAAGCGATCCTCCCATTTCAGCCTCCCAAGTAGCTGGGACTACAGGCATGTGCCACTATCCTTGGCTAATTTTTATATTTTTTTGTAGTGATGGGTTTCACCATGTTGCTCAGGCTGGTCTCGGACTCCTGGGCTCAAGCAATCTGCCTGCCTCAGCCACCCAAAGTGCTGGGATTATAGGCATGAGCCACTGTGCCTGGACTTCCTATTTAAAAATTTATCTACCAGTCTTCCAGTTTCTTGCCCCACTAGGCCATCTTTCACATTTCTTCTTGATCTTTATAAGCATAACTGGCTGCTTATTGTTTTCGGAATAAAGCACTAGTCCTTTAAAGAGGCAGGTGAGGCCCCTCATCTGACCCATGCCTGAATTGCCATCCTTAGCTGCCATTCCTTGCCTGGCATGTTCTATTCCATAGTTCAAATTCCTGTGATTCTGGAATATCACCTCTGGACTCTATTTTGGCACTTCCGCACATAGTGTTCCTATTGCCTCAGTTCCTTTTCCCTGCTTCTGCTTGCCTGCAAAACTCCCATTTTTCACTTACGAGTGTGCTTAGGCAATATCTCAAAGCTGTCTCTAACCTCATGTATTTTTTATTCTGTCTTGTATTTTTCATCATTTTATTATGTTACATTATAATGGTTTGTTCACACATCTTTCCCTTTGTCAGCTTTGCTAGGGAAGGAACAATGTGAAATTTCTTTACCTTTGTATCAACAGTGCCTGGTACTTAGGAGGTGCTCAATAAGCATTTGTTGAACTCAACTGAAGAGTCAGACATTTCTCTGTGCTAGTCTGCAGGTTGTGACTTAAGTCCCCAGCTGTCAGCAGGAAGGAGGCATGGTGAGTATGCGTGTCCACGAAGTGTCTGCCAGGAGCAACAGTTCTGAAACTTTCCCTAAGATTGTATTAAACAGAAGATCCCATAAGAAACAGTATTTTTCAATTAGAGATTTAAAAGTCCTATCACAATTTAACTAAACGCTTTCAATTATATTGATGTCAGGGTCAACAGGAGGAGGAAAATGCATGCAACTGCAGAAACACACCTGTGTCAACTGGAATACCTATGAAATAGCAGGAACTGAAGAGTAATGCTGGCCTAGCAGGAGGGCATTTGCAGTTTACAAATCCCAAACTGGGCCAGGCATGGTGGCTTGCACCTGTAATCCCAACTACTCAGGAGTCTGAGGTGGGAGGATTGATTCAGGCCAGGAGTTCAAGAGCATCCTGTGGAACATAGCAAGACCTTGTCTAAAAAAAAAAAAAAAAAAAAAAGCCAGGTATGGTGGTGCATGCCTGTAGTCCTAGCTATCCTGGATGCTGAGCCTGAGGTGGAAGGATCGCTTGAGCCCAGGTGTTGGGAGCTGCAGTGAGCTAGCATCATGCCACTGCACTCTAGCCTACGTGTCAGAGAGTGAGACCCTCTCTCTTAAAAAAAAAAAAAAAAAAAAAAAAGTACCAAAGTGGAAGCACTTCCTGAGATTTTGGGCCCTGGGATGATAAAGAATTTGAGTGTCTTGCTTATTGTGCACTGAAATTTAATTCATGACTTTAGAAGGACACGGATGGAGCCACGTCAGATCCTCAGAACAAAAGAGAAAAGATGTTGGGGTTGCTCAAGACCACACAACCAGTGTCAGATGAAGTTTAAACTGCAGTGTCCTTGCATTTCATTTACTTTTCCCTGTATTGGTCATACCTCTATTCCATATGCCTCTTTATTTTTTATAGAACTGACTACTTTTTTTTGTTTCTGAGATGGTTTCGGTCTGTTGCCCAGGCTGGAGTGCAGTAGTGTGATCCTAGCTCACTGTAGCCTAGACCTCCCAGGCTCAAGCGATTCTCTCACCTCAGCCTCCCAAGCAGTTGGGACTACAGGCGTGAGCTACCATGCCTGGCTAATTTTTAAAAAGTTTATTCTTTGGCCGGGTGCGGTGGCTCACGCCTGTAATCCCAGCACTTTGGGAGGCCAAGGCAGGCGGATCACAAGGTCAGGAGTTTGAGACCAGCCTGACCAACATGGTGAAACCCCGTCTCTACTAAAAATATGAAAATTAGCTAGGCATGGTGGCGCGTGCCTGTAATCCCAGCTACTAAGGAGACTGAGGCAGGAGAATTGCTTGAACCCAGGAGGCAGAGGTTGCAGTGAGCCAAGATCATGCCACTGCACTCCAGCCTGGGTGACAGAGTGAGAGTCTGTCTCAAAAAAAAGTTTTTTAATATTATTTTTTGGTACAGACAGATTCTTGCTATGTTACCCAGGCTCATCTCTAACTCCTGCCCTCAGATGATCCTCCTAACTCAGACTCCCTTACAGGCCTGAGCCACTGCATCCAGCCTAGAATTGACCACTTAGTGCTCCAATCTTTTCCTTATCCTGAGGATGTGAGGAGCTCACTTGTATAAGATTGAGAAGCTTTTTGTTCTCAGAATCTCAGACTTTCCTGAGTGTGAGGGTGACAAGTAAGTTGATTATACCTTTTGACCCCTACTTTCTACATAAGGCAGAAACCTAATCTTGACGATATGTGGCATTAGTTTCATTTATCCAGTGGCCACATCAGGGCTAAGGTTATTTTAGTGTTTTGGAATGTTTTTGGTGTCCATCCCTACCATCCGTTTTCCACCTCATTGAAAGAAGCTCAGCCCAAACTGCTATTAAACTCCAGATTACGGTTTCTAGTAACCTCAGGTGCCTCCCTCCAGACTTAATGTCCTCCACACACTACACCCTGCTGATTTGGAGACTCTTTGAAGCCTAATGTTTGGGGAATGAATAATTAGACCTAGGCTCTCTGGCCTGTGAGATGTTAGGGCTGGAGGGAAGAACTTGCTATCTGATTCCAAAGAAGTGCTGAGAATGTGACACCTGGAGAGGGAAACTTAACATTATTGTTACATGGCATGTCAACTGACAATTTTACAAAGGGTCACTTTTTAGCCAAAGATAGCGATGGCCTCAGTCTGTGGCACCACCATTCCTGATTTGTGTCCAAAAGGGACTCCATTTTGGGAAAACAGCCAATCTGAAGATTGGAATGGATATATATATTTTTTTAAGATGGAGTCTGGCTCTGTCACCCAGGCTGGAGTGCAGTGGCATGATCTCGGCTCACTGCAAGTCCGCCTCCCAGGTTCAAGTGATTCTCCTGCCTCACCCTCCTGAGTAGCTGGGATTACAGGGGCACACCACCACGCCCGGCTAATTTTTGTATCTTTAGTAGAGACGGGGTTTCGCCATGTTGGTCAGGCTGGTCTCAAACTCCTGACCTCGTGATCCGCCCCCCATGGCCTCCCAAAGTGCTGGGATTACAGGTGTGAGCCACCATGCCTGGCCTGGAATGGATAATTTCTCTGCTGCATCTCATTAATTTATACAGCAAGTGTTCACTTCTATATGCTGCACACTAGGGATATGATGGTGTGCACACAGCCCCATTGTCCTGAGATTGCAGATCAGTAGGAATGGTTGGAAGTGAATAAGGTACTCTCCACTCATGCCTTTATCTCTGGACTTTACCTGTCAAGATGAGCCCATGTGTGCAAATATTTCCTGAGTTAGAGCCAGCAAGATCTGAAGTTTTGTAGAAAGGGATGGGTGTGCTACCTTGAGGCCCTGAAAGGTCAGTGAAGTCAGGGCAGAACAATAGGTACTGGAGCTGGGATTTGAGACACAGACAATAGTCCTAACATTTACTGAAGATTTAAAAAATACTAGATGTTCTTAGTAATTCACACGTATTAACCTCACTTAATCCTCACAACAACCCTGTGGTACCATTATTATACCTGGTAAGTGAGGAAGCAGGCACAGAGAGGTAAAGTTGCAAAGTTCATACACTGAGAATCAGGGATTTGAGCCCAAAGCAGTGTTTGTTTTGTTTTGTTTTTGAGACAGAGTCTCACTCTATCACCCAAGCTGGAGTGCAGTGGCTCAGTCTCTGCTCACTGCAACCTCCCCCTCCAAGGTTCAAGTGATTCTCGCGCCTCAGCCTCCGGAGTAGCTGGAATTACAGGCGCCCACCAGCACACCCGGCTGATTTTTGTATTTTTAGTAGAGACAGGGTTTCTCCATGTTGGGCAGGCTGGTCTTGAACTCCTGACCTCAGGTGATCCGCCCGCCTCGGCCTCCCAAAGTGCTGGGATTACAGGAGTGAGTCACCGCGCCTGGCCTGCAGAACTTTTTCTTTTGGCCACCTGAACAATGATCCTGGGTCAGTAAGGTGTCAGGGGTTTCTGTGAAGAGGTCAGTTTTCTTCCAGATGAGGATGTGTGTGAGGAAGGTGGAAGCCAGTTTTGTGAAAAGCCTTGAGAATCCCCAAAGGACAGTAACATAGGAAGCTAAATGTGGCGGACTTGCAGGATGAACTGATGCACAGTAAGAGCTCCTTGTGGTCGACCCTTCTGACTTCCATCCCGTTTCCCTGTGCTGGAAGACGCACGTCAGGTGGGGTCGCAGGTTGTTTCTGGTGCCGGCTTAACCGGCGCAGCACCGAAACCCGTAGCTGCGTGCGGGAAGGAACCACCGAGCGGAAGCCGCTCCCACCTTCCTAGAGAGGAGACGGTAGTGGTTATTAGCCGAGGCGCGGACTGCTGACGTCACGCCGGCTGGGCGCGTCCGGGACTTACTCCCTTCCGCAGGGCAGCACCCAGGGACCTGAGTGTTGCAAGGTGCGAGAGGGGAGCGCCGCGGGGAGCGCCGCGGGGAGCGCCGCGGGAAGCGCATGGTGAGCGGTTTCTGCTGTGCCCGGCTGCCGCGGGTCGATTCCAGCGCCTCCCTCGGGACGCAGGGCGTTTTCCTTCCTGGAGGGCCTGTGGAGCGGAGGCCCGAGGCCTAGGGCAAACTTGCCATGAAGAAAGGAGAGGCTGTTCGAGAGCCCTAGGCTGGGAGTCGGAGGACCTGGGTTCGATTTATACATACTTGAGCATGTCAGTGAACTTCTGGGCACTTTAGTTTTCTGATTTCCAGAAGTAAATACTGTTTCCTGCCTTGCCGTTTCCCAAAGTTGTGCGGGTTGAAGTAAGTATATGCAAGAATTAGTGCCTTCCCTTCATTATTTATTCTTCTCTAACAACAACAAAATAGGTACCGTATGAAGACATGTAGACTCAATACTTTAACAGCAGGCACTATTTATTGAATGCTTACCAGCTGGCATTCTTCTAAGTAGTTGCCATGTAGTAACCCACTTATTCATTACGACAACCCTGTAAAGTAGTTACTGGTATCGTCTCCATTTAACAGTTGAAAAAACTGGAGCAAAAAAAGGTTAGGTAACTTGTTTAAAAGTCCTAGTCCTGGAGCCCATGCCATACTTGTAAGTTTGCTGGTGGAAGACAGAATGTAATCAGTCTAGAAAGTCCTACAGTAGAAACTTGTAAAATTCTTTGAGAATGTAGACGAGGAAGGGCCTTGGAAAAGTCAAAATTTTCCCACAAGGAAGAGGTGTGAAGTTTCACATTTGAGCTAAATATTAAAGGTTGACTGCAAGCTTGAAAATAATTGCTGGCTTATTTGACCAAATGAGGAAATAAAAGAGACGTTTGAAAATAATTAAACAGTTTGTTCAGTGTCAGTTAAGAGATGCTAGTGGATTGGGATGTATTAGACAGGAAACCAGGTTCCTGCCTTTGAATACAGTGTTCTTTGCATTAGGAGGGTTCTTGAAACCTTTCCCTTATGAAGAGTCCTTAACATCTTACAGCAGATACTCCTTACACAAAGGCAATCCTCTTGTTATTTTCGAGAAATTCCCCCAATTCTAATTGTAGGAGGATAACTGACAGGAAGTTTCCCTGCTGTTGATTCAGCCCGTTCTTAACAAGACCCACTCACCTCACTGCTAGCTCATTTAGTACTTTTCAAATAAATGAATAAACAGACTCAATCAAAGATGGACTGGAAGGGCTTGATTTGAGGTTTTTGCTCTTTTCCCAGCTACAAAGAATCAAAGCTTTGTAGAATGTTGATATTACAAGAAGCTTTAAATATTATCTAGCTTTTCAATTTCATTTAACAAATAAGAAATGGATGAGACTGAGTGACCTGTGTTAGGTCATTGAACAAATTGGTGGCAGAGCTGAGACTAGAATCCACACCTCTTGACTGAGTCCATTACTGGTCCTACTGCCCTCTATTGTAGCCCTGCAGCCTTTGACTTTTGAAATCAATGGCTTTTCCAGTAGGCTTAGGGGAGCCATTGGGCTCGAACCTGATGTCGTATAAAGAAATTTTTACGCCCAGATGCTTAGTCCTAGGAAGGACCTGCCCTCTTTGTACATTGCCACATCTCTCTGAAGTCTGCCAACTCACTAATTTTTGTCATTGGAGATACTCCTCTAGGATAATAACGATATTCTTTCATTTGAACTTAAAATGGTCATTTGGTTAGAGATGGGATGTTCTTGAGTTACCCTGAATCCAGAAGGTGTAGGAAGTAGGCTGGCAATTTATGAGTGGCTCTTTTTCCTCCCTCAGTGCCTCAAATTCCTGCCTTTCCTCAAGAGAAGAGCCCCCAGGAGAAAAGCCAGTATTGCTTGTGCTCCTAACAACCTGTCTCTTGGTAAGTTAACTCTAACTAGAGAGCCCAGGATGGTGGTGGTTGTGAGACTGCCATCAGAAGTGATGGCAGACCTATGGTGGGACCCACCAATGTCCACTAAATGTGGACCCAGCAGAAAATGCAGAACCACACAGAAATGGATACCATTTTACTCAAATCAGTGAGGGTGGCCCACTGTGAAAACGGCTATGGAATAATTGGTTATGGGACAGGTCCTAGAGTGCACTAAGTTCTTATCAGAGTACCTGAACTGAAGACTCTACAGTCATCTGGTAGCACATCTTTAAACCACTTATTGAACTGCTCAGCATGATGCCTTAATGGTGTAGTGGTTGGATCAAGGAATATGGGTAGTAAATTATTGGAAAACCCATTGCAAATGTGATTAGGTATTTCCTCAGAGAATATGGAATGGGCTTCTGGCCGTGTTTAGAACAAGAGCTTAAGTTATTGCAGCTGACATTGTCACTGGCTATCAAAAGGCAACATGGAGCCTGGGTGTCTGTCAAACTCAGTAAAATAATTCTGGGTAAATTGTATTCTTAGGTTATGGGAACTCTGTGAAGAGAATATGACTGTGTCCTGAAGAATTTGGATTAGTTTAATATGTATGCATAATATATGTACACTTATGTACTTATTTATGTTTATATGCATCAAGAGATACCTAGAAGAAGGTCCATTAAAATACTATTATTTTCTGTGGCTGGGTTTCAAGTGATTTCCTCTTCGGAGTAGCTGACTATTTAATAGAATGAGCATGCATTCTTTGTATGATAAGAAAAAAACCTTTTTATTTTGGAAAAATGAGAGTAAAGGAATTAAAAATGTGCTTAGAGTTTTGGTTTTACATCTGGTTGCTTAAACCAACTGGAGTTTGTTTTTGTATATAGCATATCCATGTTGTAAGTTAATACATCAGATAAAGATAGGTTTAGGTAAGATAGTCCACATATTTAACAAACAGTATGGTACAGGCATTGCCCAAGCAGGTAGTCGTGAACAATTTGTACAGATATAGCAGTGTGTATCATTTGACTCTCAGCCCCAATAGATCCATATGTACCAACATGCAGTGATCTCTAAGACACATTTTTTAGTGGGAAATAAAAGCAAATTGCAGAGCAGAACCTGTAGAACAATTTCATTTATTTAAAAAGAATCAAATGATATATGTGTATAGAAAAATATGAAGAAAAAAGGAATGAAGGAAGATACTTCAAACTTGATAATCTCTGGGGAAAGGAATAGGTTTATTTTGTTAACAAAAATTTTCTTTTAGAGAAGGGGTCTTGCTCTGTATCCTAGGCTGGAGTGCAGTGGCATGATCATGGCATACTCCAGCCTCAACATCCTGGGCTCAAGTGATTTTCCCACCTCAGCCTACTGAGTAGCTGGGACTACAGGTGCACATGACCACACCCAGCTAATTTTTTATTTTTTGTAGAGACAGCATCTCACTATGTTGCCCAGGCTGCTCTTAAAACTCCTGGCCTCAAGTGATCCTCCTGCCTCAGCCTCTCAAAGTGTTGAGATTATAGGTGCGAGCCACCATGCCTGGCCTATCTTATATACTTCTATATTATCTAAATATTTTAAAGTGAGGATATATAGTTGTGTAATTTACATGATTAGAAAACAGACAAAAATGGGCCTCAGAGAAGAAGAATGTGTTAGTGTCTCCAGCACCAACTAGGGAAGAGATTGCTCTGACGTGCAGCACCTGAATATTCATTCTTTAATTCTGTGTGGCTTATTTAGGGCACCAGGGTTTCAAAATTTGATAATCATTTAGTTATGATCAATTAAATATTTTGTTCTTTCTCCAGTTCTTTGTTTCCCAAAGAGTGCTCTAATGACAGTGATTTGGTTCACATACTGTTTTTCTAAAGTCCAGAGAATATGTTAACCAGCTCTATATTAAGCACAGAAGTTTTTCATTGTAAATAAATGAAGTGACTTTATTTTCTCTCTCATTCCCCTTATAAATCTGATTAGTATATTTCAGATTTCTTTGACTACAAAGGTGAGGGCCAGCACCTGGACCATGATGCTGTAGTCAAGTTACTGTCCAATTAAACCTTCTTCTTTAAGGACCACTTCTCTAATTTTCCTGAAACAAAACAGTGATATCTTACTTTCTTTCAGTAAGCAGGACCCTAGTTTTCAAACCTATAGGTTTCCAGTTGGGCCTAGGGAGAGAATTATAGATGGTGAATGTTTTGGAGAGAAAGAGAGATCCAATGAGGCACCTGTAAAGGCGACTGAATGAGGAAGGATTGGTGAGATAGGCCTAGTGAAAGTTACAGCCTGGATCACATTTGAAGTTTTAGAAAGGAAACTCTTTGACTATCACTAGCCTGCCATGATTATAGGTAACCTAAAGAAATAGAGTTATTATTCCTCTGTTTTTTGAGCAGTAGAGACTAAGTGGACAGTAAGTTTCCGTAACACTTATATGCCCAAGTCTAGGATACTTATTCCTTTCATATTTTCCAGTTATTTATCACTGTGGGTGCAAATCTGGATGATCCCAAATTACCTGGGTTAGTTTTTAGTATTTGATTGTTTCAGAATCAATTGTGATATGGAATTTTATAGAATTCCTAATACCTGTCACTACTTAATCTCTTCAGAGAGGCTGATCATCAGGGGTTCACTTTCAGAGAAGTTGAGAATGCAGGCTGAACAAGGAAGAGGAAGGGGAATCCTGCAGGGATGAATGAGAGGACAGCAATGCATGTGTGATGTGTGTGAGCACATACACACAGTAACCTTTCCTAGGAGAACTGTATTACTCTAATGATAATCACCTTTGAGGAAAAAAAACTTGTAAGTATGAATTTGGTGTTACAAGCAGCATGAATTCCAGCCAAATATCACTCAGAATGAAACATGGGAGAGTTAACATGCAGAAGAAACCTTCAAAGTGTAGTGAATGTGGAAAGTTCTTTACTCAGAGATCATCTCTTACCCAGCACCAGAGGATTCACAGAGGAGAGAAGCCCTATGTGTGCAGTGAATGTGGAAGTTGTTTCCGTAAACAGTCAAATCTTACTCAACATCTGAGAATTCATACCGGAGAGAAACCTTATAAATGTAATGAATGTGAGAAAGCCTTTCAAACAAAAGCAATTCTTGTTCAGCATCTGAGAATTCATACTGGAGAGAAACCCTATAAATGCAATGAATGTGGAAAAGCCTTTTGTCAGAGCCCATCCCTTATTAAACACCAGCGAATTCATACTGGAGAGAAACCATATAAATGTACAGAATGTGGCAAAGCCTTCAGTCAGAGCGTATGCCTTACTCGTCATCAGAGAAGTCATTCTGGAGATAAACCTTTTAAGTGTAATGAATGTGGGAAAGCCTTTAATCAGAGTGCATGTCTCATGCAGCATCAGAGAATTCATTCAGGAGAGAAGCCCTACACATGCACTGAATGTGGTAAAGCCTTCACTCAGAACTCTTCCCTTGTTGAACATGAAAGGACTCACACTGGAGAGAAACTTTATAAGTGTAGTGAGTGTGAAAAAACTTTCCGCAAACAAGCACACCTTAGTGAGCATTACAGAATTCATACTGGAGAAAAACCTTATGAGTGTGTTGGATGTGGGAAATCCTTTAGGCACAGTTCAGCACTTCTTCGACATCAGAGGCTTCATGCTGGAGAGTAAAATTTGGAATATAATGAGTATGGGAAGATTTGTATGGAAGCACCTTTTTTTTCTCCTAAATTCCTAGGAATGTAAGACTCAATCTGTAGCTAGTATGAATATTTTGTATTTTGAACAAGAAATGTTGTGTCCTAATGTGTCCTAGTCTGCAGTTTGATGCCTTATCTGCTGCTCAGTGGCTGTAACCTTATCCCTTCTGAGCCTCAGTTTCCCCATTCCCCCCAATAGAAAAATGGGGATATTTCCTAGGGTTGTCCTGAGAATAAAATGAGTTCTGTGTGACAGTTAACTGCCATTAATTAGCCATTCTAAAAGTTTATTTACAATATCAAAATCTGACAAGTAAATCAGCATTGTTGTTTGGTTCTCATAATGTATTATTTCTTAAGAACATTTTGTAATTGGGCTATGATTTTATGATCTACAGACGTCTATTTAAACTATAATGTCTTGGTTTAAACAGGATAATACAATCTAAGACTGGTTTGTCCTTGAGAAATTTCAGATTTAATCAGAGAAAAATGTACTGATTGGGATTTGAGTGGACGTTGTGGGGTGTATTTCTGGATACCCTCAAGATCTTCATTTAAATTTTGATACTTTCTATTACTAGATCTAATTTGATTTTAAGCTCTAAGTTTCACTTTTCCATTAAACGGAAAGCCTCCCTGACATTAACTGAATAAAACCTCATGTTGTGGGACTTCTGTGTGTGTTTAGGGTTGGCAGCAGATGATTAGGAGAAGGCATATGACAGTAGAGAGGACTGGAATATAGAGGAGAATATAAGCATGTGGATGAGGATGTGGCTGTATTTGTTTTGAGTTCTAGGAGCACAGCACCAAATGTGGTCTCTTAAGGGAAGATGAGGGTAGAAGATGTTAAGATCCCAGGTTCCAGCAACTGATGCCACTGACTAACAACTAGCCACTTGTCAAAGGAAGGAGAGAACAGTGTCTTGGGGATGCTGATGGGTTGGAGTGCCTAATGGCTCATTAAAAGCCATGAAAAAGCAAAGAAATCAAAGGATACTTTTGATGGAGCTTTAGGCTATGCTAAGCTCTTTAATGTAAACAAGCACCTCTAACGCTAAAAGCACGCTTGCAAGAAAGGTAGGAGTTACTATTCACATCCTAGAGTCAAGGAAAAAGAGAAGATGTTTGACTTGCTCAAAGTCAAGCAGGTAATGTCAGAATTGAATCTCAAATCTATATCTTTATAGATTTGCAGTTCTGGTTTATATAATACCAAAGTCATATACAGGTAATTTCCCACCATTGAACCTTCCTGTTGGTGTGAGATGCCAAATCTGTGAAAACCAGACACAGGTGGCCAGGTGGGTGTCGAACTCCTGACCTCAAGTGATCCGCCTGCCTCAGCCTCCCAAAGTGCTGGGATTACAGGTGTGAGTCACCACATCTGGTCGGATTTTAACTATTCTAATAGGTATGTAGTGGTATTAATTGTTTTAATCTGCAGTTCACCAATAATATATGAATTTAGCATCTTTTCATATGTTTGCCATCTGTATAGCTTTGGTGAGGTATCTGTTAGAGGTTTTGCCCATTTTTAATTGGATTGCTCATTTTCTTATTGTTGAATTTTAAGTGTTCCTTGTATATTTTGTATAACAGACCTTTATCAGATAGGTCTTTTGCAAATATTTTCCTCCCAGGCTGTGGCTTATTTTCTCAATCCTTGATTCCTTCTCTTTACTTTTTTTTTTCTTTTTTCTTTTTTTAAAGAAATGGTAGCATAATATACACAGTTGTCCATTTTTTAAGACTAATCCATCTCACAGATTGTTCTGTATCAGTAAATAAAGATCTTTCCCCCACCCTTGCCCAGTGTGTCATTGTCTTAATAGACCATTATTAGTTCCCTATTGGTGGACACTTAATGGCTTTTATTTTTCTGTTGTAAGCAAAACTGCATATGCAGCATCCTTGTCTTTAGGCACATGTGCAAGATATTTATAAGGTAATTCTCAGGCTGGGCACAGTGGCTCATGCCTGTAATCCCAGCACTTTGGGAGGCCGAGGTGGGTGGATCATTTGAGGTCAGGAGTTCGAGACCAGCCTAGTCAACATAGTGAAACGCCACCTCTACTAAAAATACAAAAATAATTAGCCGGCATGGTGGAGGGCACCTGTAGTCCCAGCTACTCAGGAGGCCGAGGCAGGAGAAATTGCTTGAACCTGGGAGATGAAGGTTGCAATGAGCTGAGATTGCACCACTGCACTCCAGCCTGGGCGACAGAGCAAGACTACGTCTTAAAAAAAAAAAAAGAAGAAGTATGTGCCTTGGTAGCTTTGATAGAGAGTGTGACCTCCCAGATGTTTAGTTAATCCACTAACAATGGATGAGAGGTGTGCTCAGTAAAGCAAATAAACAATTGCTCAACAATTCTTTGGTACCAAAAAAATTTTTTTGAATTTCCAACTCACCCCACATTGTTGACAGAATTTCCACCTGTTAGCTAGGAGGCTGAGGAAGGAGGATCAACTGAGCCCAGGCATTTGAGACCAGCCTCAGCAACAAAGCAAGACCTCAAAAACAAATGAACAACCTGTTTACCCTGATGTGATTTTAATGCATTTTATGCCTGTATCAAAATATCTCATTTATTCCATACATATATACACTTACTATGTGCCTACAAAAATTGAAAAATAAAAATAAAAAATTTCCACCTGTTATCTGAGTAACCAGCATAACACACTTGAATCCATTTGCAATGTAGTTGTCACATTCTTAGTGATTCTGCATAGGATCAAGTATTTTACTCCCTATGTGTTGTATTGCAGTCATGCCCAAGCCTGTACATACTGAAATATATATCGTCTTTATTATAAATATGTTGTTTTTAAGACTTTTTCATATTAAGCTAGGTGATTTATTTTTTAATAATGTATATATGTAGGTGGTTTATATTTCCTAGGATTTTCATTTTAGGGTAGTAAAGGTGGTATTATGAAAATATCTGTGTAGGCTGGTGGCAGTGGTGCACACCTGTAATTCCAGTGTTTGGCTGAAGTAGGATCGCTTGGGTGCAGGAGTTTGAGGTTGTAGTGAGCTGTGATCTTGCCACCACACTAGAGTCTGGGTGACAGTCCGACTCTGTCTCAAAAAAACTCTGTAGGGCATTGGGTTTGTTGGGGGCTTAGTGAAAGCTTCATGGCATATATTAGAGAACGCAGAAAATGTGCTATAATGAGACTAGAGTTTGAGCCCTAGAAGTATGGCCTTAGGTAAAGTTCTGAACATTGCCCCCTTTTATTTGTAAAATGGAAATGAGATACTATTAATAATACTCCAGGACTTCTGTAAAAAAGAAATACACAAGAATCCTAGATGTATACATAAAACCCAGAACCATAAAACTCGAAATGAAATTTTAGAACATTATTTTTGCAAACATTAGGTAGGCAAAGATTTGTTGGACAGGAGAAAACATTAGCCATAAAATTAAAAATATAATAATTTCATACAATCAATAAATTAATGAAAATGAAGAATATTCTGTCACTAAGAGAAAACTTTAAGAAAATTAGCAGACAAGCCACAGGCTGGGGAAATTTTTTTTTTTTTTTTTGAGACGGAGTCTTGCTCTGTCGCCCAGGCTGGAGTGCAGTGACACGATCCTGCCTCAGCCTCCCGAGTAGCTGGGACTACAAGGGCCCGCCACCACGCCCGGCTAATTTTTTGTATTTTTAGTAGAGACAGGGTTTCACCGTGGTCTCAATCTCCTGACCTTGTGATCTGCCCGCCTCGGCCTCCCAAAGTGCTGGGATTACAGGTGTGAGCCACTGTGCCCGGCCGGGGAAAATATTTATAACAGATATATTAACAAGGGATTTGTACCCAAGATTTATAAACAGCTCCTACTAAGGAAAAATAAAAATATAAACAACCCAATTAAAAATGGGCAAAAGAAGAGACATTTAAACAAAGATATACAACTAGCCATTAACACATGAATATGATGCTCAGTGTCTGTGATGATTAATTTTATGTATCAAGTTGACTAAGCTATGGTGCCCAGATGTTTGGTCAAACATCAGTCTAGATGGTGGTTTTTAGATGTGACTAACATTTAAATCAGTAGGCTTTGAGTAAAGCAGATTACCCTCTATAATATGGATGGGCCTTAGCCAATCAGTTAAAGGCCTTAAGAGAGAAAAGACTGACGTCCCCTGAAGAAGAAAGAACTGTCACCAGACTGCCTTGGGACTTGAGCTGCAACAACTCTTCCCTGGGCCTGCAGCCTGCTGGCCTGCCCTGCAGAATTTGGACTTGCCAGCCACCAGCCCACACAAGCATGTAACCAATTCCTTAAAATAAAATCAATGTGTATCATTCTCTCTCTTTCTATCCCCATCTATGGGTTCTGTTTCTGTGGAGAACCATGCATGATAATACAGCATCTTTAGTCATGGGAGATATGCAAATTAAAACAAGATACATTTCATACATTCTTAAATCCCTAAAACAAAGACTAACAACCCCAAATATTGGTGAATTTGTGTGGCAACTGGAACTCTCAAACATTATTTATGGGAGTTAAAATGGTATACTCATTTTGACCAGGCATGATGGCTCATGCCTGTAATCCCAACACTTTGGGAGGCCAAGGCGGGCAGATCACTTGAGGCCAGGAGTTCGAGACCATCCTGGCCAACATGGTGAAACCCCGTTTCTACCAAAAATACAAAAATTAGCTGGGTGTGGTGGCACACAGCTGTAATCCCAGCTACTTGGGAGGCTGAGGCAGGAGAATCGCTTGAACCTGGGAGGCAGAGGCTGCAGTTAGCCGAGATTGTGCCACTGCACTCCAGCCTGGGTGACAGAGCAAGACCCTGTCTCAAATAAATAATAAATAAATAAATAAAATAAAATGGTATAATCATTTTGAAGAACTATTTGGTAGTTTCTTAAAATGGTATACATTTAGCCTATGATCCAGCAGTTCTAGTCTTTATTTACCCAAGAGTAATAAAAACATGTTCACAATAAACTTTCAGAAGAATGTATATAGCAGCCTTATTCTAATAGTGAAAAACTGGAAACAACCCAAATGTCTATCAATAGGTGAATAAAGAAATTATGCATGGCTGGGCATGGTGGCTCACGTGTAATCCCAGCACTTTGGGAAGCCAAGGCGGGTGGATCACCTGAGGTCAGGAGTTCGAGACCAGCCTGACCAATACGGTGAAACCTCGTCTCTACTAAAAATCCAAAAATTAGCCAGGTGTAGTGGTGCGTGCGCCTGTAGTCCCAGCTACTCGGGAGGCTGAGACAGGAGAATTGCTTGAACCTGGGAGGTGGAGGTTGCAGTCAGCGGAGATAGTGCTACTGTACTCCAGCCTGGGCAACAGAGTGAGACTCCATCTCAAAAAAAAAAAAAAAGAAATTATGCTATATTCATATAATGAAGTATTACACAGCAATAAAATTACCAATACACACTCAGCGTGGGAACTTTCTGGGATGATTGAAATGTTCTATAGTTTCTTGTTTGTGTGGTGACTACACAGGTAAACACAACTGTCAAAACTTACCAAACTGAACACCAAAGATACATATGTTAATTATATCATTATAATTCACATGCAATAATTTATATTATGCCTCACCATGAACATTTTCTAAGGATTAAATGAGTTTAAATATATTCTTAGAGATTTAAAAGGCTATGATAGTAAGTATTGGAACTTGAAATCTCACAACTTATTCACAGATGGAGCCTCCACTTGGAGAGTAATAATTTTAATACACTGATGGCAGAAAGCAAAATGAATTGTACAATTCCTTTGGAAAACATTGGCAGTTTTTCAAAAGATTATATACCTGCAATACAATCCAATATTCAACTCCTAGGCATTTACCCAAAAGAAATGAAAACATGTTTAGAAAAAGACTTGCACGTGAATGTTCATAGCAAATTTATTTGTTATAGCCAGAAAATGGAACCAATCCAAATGTCTGTCATTTGTTGTAGACCCTCTCACTGTATGGGAGCGGCTACTAAAGAAAGCTAGAACTTTGGATGATGATTCGCCAGGTCAGTAAAATAGGATGGTATTTGGAAAGAGAAAGGTAGAAGTTGCAAGGCCAGACAGGGAACATGTTGAGTTGCAAAAGAGGCACAGCAGTAACTAGATACATGAGATGACAGGGAGAAGTCAAGACACCAAGCTTATACCCCTGCAGCTGGGATTCCTTAAATCCTTTACCTGCCCCAAAGCCCAGGCCATAGCTCCGTTGTTGCCTTGCCCATCACCATTTCCATTCTGCCAAGTCCAGCTTCCGTTGCTTATGGGGTTACAGAGAATCTCCTCTGAGAGGCAGACGGTCCTGCTGCATTTGTGCCAGAGACTCAGGTTGACTTGATGACTCAGGGAGAAGCAAGGGCAAAGGGAAAACTGATGCCAAGCCACCATCTGCACAGGGTGTGAGGGGAAAAGTGGACTGGTCCAGCTGGATTGGTGCAGAATGGAGAAGGTTGGTAAGGATTGAGAGTCTCAGAGCAACTGGGAAGATGGTTTGCATTCTAGGACCCTACACCGCAGATTAAGAAGGATCTAGGCTCTGGAGAAAATGGAGGCTATGATCAACTGAGTAGCGAGAAAAGTTATGGCTATGCATGGGAGAATTTGGGGAAACAATGATTAAAAATACAAAGTTCAGGGTCTCATCCTGTAGCTAAAGAACCTAGTCAGCTGTCCCTCAACAGCTCTAGGGACCAGGCTTGTCTTAGCCATTGCCACTTTCTAAGACAACATTCAAATTGATGATACTAAATGGTCCCTTCTACCCCAGCTTCTAGGACCATATATGCCTAAGTCATATTAAACCTAGAGCTGCCATTAGCCTAAGAATGACTGTGGGGCCAATGGGGAGGATTCCTAACGTCAAACCTGGACAGATGCCTTCTGTCTGCTCTTTCTCCTCCCTGAAAGACTCCATGCATGATCTGGGAGAAGCCATAGGTTGGTGAGAGTAGGTGTCAGTTGAAAGATAGTTTCTATAGTAGAGTTTATTGCTTTGTGGGGGAGAGAGCAGGCCCAGGAGTGGGGAAAGGGCCACAGAAACAGGCGCCTGGAAACTCAGACATGTGTCTTCCTTCCCAATGTGACTGTCTGGCCCTGGTTGTCTTGAGCCATCCAGCCAGATATGACTGTATGTTGTGCTGTTTTGTGTCAAACATCAGAACACCTCTGACCTTTACAAAGTGGGAGGGAATCCCTTGTGGGCTGCAGGACTCCTAACAATTAAAAAAAAAAAAATCCCACTAATACCTAGAACTGCGCTAACACAGTAGCTACTACCCATTTGTGGCTATTTAAATTTAAATTAATTAAGTAGAAGGAAAAATTCTGTTCCTTGGTTGCTCTAGCCACATTTCAAGTGCTTAATAGCCGTAGGTGGCTAGGGCAGAATGTTCTATTGGACAACACTTGGACTTGATGTTTGGAATTCCCAGACAGTAAATTTCAACATATTTTTTGGACGCTGGTATAGATTTTTCAACCTTTTGGCAAAGTAAGTACAATAAACTACCACCTGTCAAAATCATTATTTCATAAAATAAAGTATATTTTAACTTCAAAGAAACAAGAAAGATATAATCTCAGAATAAAGGACTCGTTCAGAAGAGAGGATAATTTGACACCTTTACACTGACCCTTTTGACCCCAGACAAGCCCTGGAGTCTGTATTGGCATTCATGTGCCATTGCCATACCCTAGGATTCTGGCCTCTTTAGTACTGGACATCGGTTGCCCTTGTGCCCTATCCTTGAAAAGGACATCAGGAAGGCCCTAGCAGGATCTTCGTGGCCTTTGGGAGTGAGGTGTCCTTCTCAGTGCATATCAGTAGGTCATGATGTCAGTATGACATTTTTTTTTTTTTTGAGATGGACTGTTGCTCTTGTTGCCCAGGCTGGAATGCAAAGGCTCATTGCAACCTCTGCCTCCCAGGTTCAAGCGATTCTCCTGCCTCAGCCTCCCAAGTAGCTGGGATTACAGGCATGTGCCACCATGCCTGGCTAATTTTGTATTTTTAGTGGAGATGGGGTTTCTCCACGTTGGTCAGGCTGGTCTCAAACTCCCGACCTCAGGTGATCCACCTGCCTTGGCCTCCCAAAGTGCTGGGATTACAGGCGTGAGTCTGGCATCAGTATGACTTATTACTGGTAATATTAACTTTGATCAGGCAGTTAAGGTGACATTTGCCTAGTTTCTCCACTGTAATGTTACTAGCTTTTCTTTTTTCTTTTTTCTTTTTTTTTTTTTTTGAGACGGAGTCTCACTCTGTCCCCCAGGCTGGAGTGCAGTGGTGCAGTCTTGGATCACTGCAAGCTCCACCTCCCGGGTTCACGCCATTCTCCTGCCTCAGCCTCCCAAGTAGCTGGGACTACAGGTGCCCGCCACCACGCCCAGCTAATTTTTTGTATTTTTAGTAGAGATGGGGTTTCACCATTCACAGGATGGTCTCGATCTCCTGATCTTGTGATCCGCCCGCCTCGGCCTCCCAAAGTGCTGGGATTACAGGCATGAGCCATCATGCCTGGTCACTAGTTTTGTAATTAGTGTCTTGTGGGGAGATACTTTGAGACTGTGAAAATACTCTGGTTTTGAGCATAATTTTGGCCACTAATTTTGGCATCCTTTGATGAGTCTTTCCAACAGCACTTGTGTATTAGTTTCCTATGGCCACTATAAAAAATTATCACAAACTTGGTGGCTTAGAACAACAGAAATTTATTCTCTCAGAATTCTGGATGCCAGAAGTTTCAAATCAGCTACTCTGCTCAAATCAAGGTGTTGGCAGGGCCATGTTCTCTCCAAAGGCTTTAGGGGAGAATCCATTGCTTGTCTCTTCCAGCTTCTGGTGCAGCCAGTATTCCTCAGCTTATAGCCACATCACTCCAGTCTCTGCCTCCATCTTCACATTTCCTATTGTGCCTAATCTCCCTCTATCTGTCGTTTATAAGGAAAGGTGTGAGTGTAATGGCATTTAGGACCCACTTATATAATCCAGGATAATCCACTTATCTCAAGATTGTTAATTTAATCACATTTGCAAAAACTACCACGTAAGTTACCATTCACAAGTTCCAGGATCAAGACCCGTTGTCTTTAGGGACCATCATTCAGCCCGCTAAAATTTTTTACTGTGGAATTTGCCAAATACTGTTTCTATTTCCATAATTCCTCCTAACTTTATTAAAATTCTACTATAAGGAAGACCTAGCCCTTCTCATGTGTTAAAAAAATATATATATTGTTTATATCAATAAGAATTTTATGAGTTGTTATCTACTATCATTAATTCCTTGTTCAAATTGCCCCAGATTTGGCCATTGGTAACTCCTGCTAGTTGGCTCCTGTATCCTTTTGACATGCCTTCATCATTTTTATATTTTTGAGACAGGATTTCATTCTGTCTCCCAGACTGGAGTGCAGTGTTGTGATCACAGCTCACTGCAGCCTCAACCTCCTGGGATCAAGCAATCCTCCCACCTTAGCCTCCCAAGTAGCAGGGACTACAGGTGTGCGCCACTAGATACTGCTAATTTTTGTACTTTTTATAGAGATGGGGTTTTGCCATGTTGCCCAAGCTGGTCTTGACCCCCTGGGCTCAAGTGATCCACCTGCCTTGGCCTCCCAAATTGCTGGGATTATAGGCGTAAGCCACCTCCCCCAGCCGTTCATCATTTTTTAAACACCTCCTAATTTTTTGGCACAAGAGGTTCCAGGATCAGTTTTTACTATCTCCACTTTAGCCCTCAGAATCAACTATTTCTCCAAGGAACCCTAGTTTCTTTTTGGAGAATGATCTTTAGAAACTCTCTAAGCAATGCCGCCACCATCAGTGTTATAAACACTGGGAGCTCATATCTCTCCTATCCAATTCCAACCCCAACCTAGGACCTTGCTACTACCTTTAATTCCCAAAGACTAGCTAAATCTTGACTGTCACATTTGATAAGGTTTTACCAGTTTGAGGGCCACAAAAAAAAGGGAAATACTGTACACTAACATGGCCCAGTTCTCATGGGATTTCCTAAAGTTGCCTCCCTGCCTAGCCTTTGGCTTGCCTGCCTCATGCTTAGCAAAGAGCATCTTTCCTCTTAAAAGTGAGAGTCTCCTAGGTTGTAGGGCAGTGGTTCACACTCTTGGCTGCAATTTGAAATCACTGGGAGCTTTCAGAACTACTGGTTCCACCACCAGAGTTTCCAATTTAATTAATGTAGGTGTGGTTTGGGTATTAGTGGCTCTGTTTCTCACACCTAGCTATACATGAGAATCACATAAGGAGTTTTATAAAAAAGAACTGGATGTCCAACTATTAGGTTAAAGGTTGAAAAGAAAGTTTATAATGAGCAGTTCAAGCTTGTCTTAATCCATTTTTTGTTACTTAGAATACCTGACACTGGGTAATTTATTTTAAAAGAGGAATTTATTTATTTTTGAGACAGGGTTTTGCTCTGTTGCCCAGGCTGGAGTTCAGTGGTGCAAACATGGCTCACTACAGCCTTGACCTCCTGGACTCAAGTGATCCTCCACTTCAGCCTCCCAAGCAGCTGGGACCACAGGCACACATCACTGTGCCTAGCTAATGCTTTCATTTTTGTAGAGATAGGGTCTCGTCATGTTGCCCAGGCTGGTCTCAAAACTCCTGGCTCAAGCAATTCTCCTGTCTCAGCCCCACAAAATGTTAGTATTGCAGGTGTGAGCCACCACACCTTGTCTGAGGGATTTACTTCTTAACAGTTTTGGATGCTAAGAAGTCCAGGGTAGAGGGGCCACATCTGGTGAGGGTCTTCTTGCTGGTGGAGACTCTCTGGAGTCCTGATGCAGTGTATCATATGGTGAGGGGACTGATTATGCTAGTTCAGGTCTCTCTTCCTCTTCTTATGAAGCCACTAGCCCCACTCCCATGAGAGCCCACTAATCCATGAACCTATTTACCCATTAATGCATGAATGAATTAATCAATTCATGAGGGCAGAGCCCTCATGACCTAATAACCTCTTAAAGGCCACATTGGGGATTAAATTTCAACATGATTTTGGAGGGTACAAATATTCAAACCATAGCATTTCATCCTTGGCCTCCCCAAACTCACGTCTTTCTCACGTACAACCCTGTAACTCCAAAAGTCTTAACAACCAGCATCAACTCAAAAGTCCAAAGTCCAGAGTCTCATCTATGAGCCTATAAAATCAAAACAAGTTATTTACTTTCAAGATACATTGGTGGTACAGGAAAAAGACAGATTCCCATTCTAAAAGTGAGAAATAGGCAAAAAGAAAGGAGTAACAGGCCCTAAGGAAGTCTGAAACCCAGGAGGGTAGACATTATTTTTTTTTTTTTGAGGCGGAGTCTCACTGTATTGCCCAGGCTGGAATGCAGTGGTGTGATCTCAACTCACTGCAACATCCGCTTCTAGGGTTCAAGTGATTCTGCCGCTGCTGCCTCAGCCTCCGGAGTAGCTAGGACTACAGGCATGCACCAGCAACACCCAGCTAATTTTTGTATTTTTAGTAGAGATAGGGTTTCACCATGTTGGGCAGGCTGGTCTCTAACTCCTGACCTCAAGTGATCCTCCTACCTCGACCTCCTAAAGTGCTGGGATTACAGGCATGAGACACTGCACCTGGCCAAATCTTAAAGCTGGAGAATAATCCCTTTTGCCTCCATGTGCTTCCTCCTGGACACACTGGGGCAGGGATTGGGCCGTCAAAGCCTCAGGCAAGCCCACCCCTATGGCATTGCTGGGTGCAGCCCACATGGCTACTCCTACAGGATGGAGTCTGGTGCCTGCAGCTTTCCCCAGCAGGTGCTGCATACTGCCTGTGATTCTGTAGCTCTTGGTGATGGTTCTGTTCCCATGGCTCCACTATGCATGGCCCTAGTGAGGACTCTCAGTAGTGGCCTTGCTTCCACAGCTCCACGATGCATTGCCCTGGTTGGGACTTTCTGCAGTAGCTCCAGCTCCACATCTCTGCTCAGTGTTGCTCTACTGGGGGCACTCTCTTTGGGGGCGGCTCCACCCCTGCAACAAGTCTCTGCCTGGGCAGCCATCTTTTGAAATTTTGGTGGAGGCTGGCAAACATCCACATTTTTTTTTTTCCTGCAAGCCTGCAGAATTAGCAGGTGGACATCACCAAAATTTACTATTTTTACTCTGGAGCTTCAAATACATGTTCAACATTGCTTAGAAGCAGCATGAGGAAACAGGCCTCGTCTTTCTTCTTTGAGCCTCTCTTCTCTTGACTCCAAACTCGCCACTCTTAGCAAAATAGATCTTGCAGTTAACAGAACCCACTGTTCTTAGGAAGCAGTTTCCCTAAGGATGGTAAGCACATCTCAGGTGCCACCATGTCTTGGTCTTTGTCTTTCATAACAAGATGTGCTTCCTGGCTGATAGCTTTTATGTTTACATTGCTAGAAATATCACCTGCAGTAAAGCCTTCACCAATATGATGTGTTTCAAGATTTAAGAACTTTTAAACGTTTTTCATATTCCTTGTTTACATTTTTCATCTTTTTTTTTTTTTAGACAGTCTTACCCTGTCATCCAGGCTGGAGTGCAGTGGTGTGATCTTGGCTCACTGCAACCCCTGCCTCCTGGGTTCAAGTGATTCTCTTGCCTCAGCCTCTTGAATAGCTGGAATTACGGGGAAGAGCCACTGTGCCCAGCTGATTTTTGTATTTTCAGTAGAGATGGACTTTCAACATGTTGGCTAGGCTGGTCTCAAACTCCTGGCCCCAAGCTATTGCCCCACCTCATCCTCCCAAAGTGCTGGGATTATAGGTGTGAGCCACTGCACCTGGCCCATTTCATTTTTTATTATAGTTCTAATAGAGTAGTCTTCCATGGTTTTTCTTCTGTGGTTTATACCCAAGTTACAGTACAACAAGGTATTTTGAGAGAGTGAGCAAAACCACATTCACATAACTTTTATTATAGTATATTGTTATAATTGTTCTATTTTATTGTTGTTAGCAAGCGAAACCACATTCACATAACTTTTATTATAGTATATTGTTATAATTGTTCTACTGTATTATTATTGTTAATCTCTACTGTGCCTAATTTATAAACTTTACCATAGGTATGTACATATAGGAAAAAACATACTACATATAAAGTTTAGTATTACCTGTGGTTTCAGGCATCCACTGGAGGTCTTGGAATGTATTCCCCATGGATAAGGGAGGACTACTATAGTCTTTATCAGTGGTTCTCAAATGTGAGTGAATATCAGAACCACCTGGCTGGCATGTTACAGTGATTACTGGGCCTTACATACAGTTTCTGATTCAGCAGGCAAGGACCAAGATTTTAATTTTTAGGTTTCTAAGGGGTTCTGATGCTGATGGTACAGGGTCTACACATGAGACCTACTCATCTATAAAAAGAAAATTACAGACAACACTCTCATTCATTTTAACTATGTTTACTGTGCACTTAGTAGGCCAGATACTCTTCTGATATTGAGAATACAGTGGTGAATAACACAAACTCCATGCTTTCAAGATTCCCACACCCAGATACTAAGACATATTAAAATTTACAGCAATTAAAACAGTGTAGTTTGGTACAATAACACATATAGCAATGATACAAATTAGGGGAAAAAACCCTGGCTTCTATAACAAGTGAGTATACATTAAAGACAGTATTGCAGAATGGCTTCAGGATTAATTTGATTAATTTAGAGAGAGCCTATTTCAGGTCTTCCTAGCTCATCCACACACATCACCTTTCAGTGTTCTTTATAGGTACTTAAAACTTAAAAAAAGGCCCAGGCGCGGTGGCTCCTGCCTGTAATCCCAGCACTTTGGGAGGCCGAGGCAGGTGGATCATGAGGTCAGGAGATTGAGACCATCCTGGTTAACAAAGTGAAACCCCGTCTCTACTAAAAATACAAAAAAATTAGCCGGGCGTGGTGGCGGGCGACTGTAGTCCCAGATACTTGGGAGGCTGAGGCAGGAGAATGGTGTGAACCCAGGAGGCGGAGCTTGCAGTAAGCCGAGATCGCGCCACTGCACTCCAGCCTGGGCGACAGAGCGAGACTCTGTCTCAAAAAAACAAAACAAACTTAAAAAAGATAATGTGGCACCAAATTTGTAAGATACTTTGAAATTCATAATTTCAGATGGATGTGGCTGGTAAGGATCTTAACAAGCCCCCAGTTTGGGCTGACTTTACTAATGAGGAAAATTGTTAGGATTAAGCAGGGTCTTGAGGAATCACCTGTAAAGGCTCAGACTTTAAAGTGCTTCCCCTCCCTTCCCTACCCCAACATTTGGAGAAATCTCTCACTAGATGGCCTTTCAAATAAATGAGAAACACATGGTTCTAGGACAATTGATTATTTGAGAAAAAAGTATACTCAAATAAATTCCAGATAGAATAAAGGTTAATGTGAATAAACAAAAACAAAGAGAATATGGGTAATTCTTTTTTTAAAATTTATTTCTATTTTTTATTTTTTTTGAGACAGTTCTTACTCTGTTGCCCAGGCTGGAGTGCAGTGGTGCAATCATAGCTCACTGCAGCGTTGAACTCCTGGGCCCAAGCCATCCTCCTGCTTAGCCTCCTGAGCAGCTGGGACTACAGGTATGTGTCGCTACACCTGGCTATTTTTTATTTTTTGTAGAGATAGGGGTATTGCTTTGTCGCCCAGGCTGGGCTCAGATTCCTGGCTTCAAGCAATTCTCCCACCTTGGCTTCCCAAAGTGTTGGGATTACAAGCATGAGCCATTGTGTCTGGCCTGGGTGATTCTTTATCTGACATAGAGGTTGGGAAACAGAACAACAACAAAAAATTGATAAATTACATAACTTACAAATTAGTAAGAAAGATATGACCATACTAATGGAAAAAAGTTAATTCAAAAACTTTTGACCTTAAACTAACTTTTTGGATATTAGGCTTCCTGAAGTTCAAGAGTGACATATTAGGCTTATTTGTAATGTTTGAATTATACAGGAAACATTGTCAAGTGTGAGGTGGTGTTTAGCTTCCTTTGGGTTATACTGATAGAGATTTGTTGTTAATATGTGTTCCAGGATTGTATGAGAGTTCTAAAATTCTGATATGTCTTAATATATGTTGTAATGATTATGTTAAATTGTTGTAAGCCACAGAAATAGCCACATTTGTCAACTGTGTCTTTATGGCTGTCTTAAGACTTTTGTCATCCATAATTGATGTTTTGCTTTGATCCTTCTCAAAAAAAAAAAAAGTGACTTATAATCAGCTACAGTCCAAGGCTTACTTCTTTGGAGTTCATGAAAAGAACTCTTGAATGCAGGTTTCTGGTAACTTTGGAGAGTGTGCCATTGGATTAGACAGAAAACTTCCAAGGCACTAATTGAAAGGCTGATGTGTTCATAAAGATGAATATGAAGTAGAGCAGGAGTTGATTACATGGACTGAAATGAACTAATGGAAGACTGAAATAATTTCTATGGCTTTTGTTGTTTGAAATATTGCTACTTCTTTTTGTTTTTTCAGAGTCTGAATAATCTTTTTATTTTGAGCTATTTATAGCCTTGAAATACACTTTAAGTGTATTGAGTATTCTAATTTCTCCAGAATTTGTAAACTATTTATGAATATTCTTAATTCATGGCATTTGTCTGTATAAAGTTAATAACCACGTTTTCTTTTGTAATAGGGCACAATTGAAACCGGTTACTTTCTCAGGACTTTGACTGAAATGGCCCTGTGAAATGTTCTAGCAAAGCCAATCTAGGAGAGTCTATATGGACAATGATTCTTGTTGCACTTTGTGTGGGTAATCAGGCCCAGTATACGGGACTGAAGTTTATTTTGAAGTTAGGTCGGTTCTGCTGTGATTTGTCTTTGGTGGAAGTGGTAGACTGGAGACAGAAATATTGTATGTCCCTAAATTAATATAGCTCCCAACAACCAATCCCTCATTATACCTTTAACTACAACCACCAGACACAACGGCTAGGAATAACAGCAGGGGTAGGAATGGGAGTTAGCGGGATTGCAACTTCCCTATCCTATTACCAACGCTTGTCCAAGGATTTTATGGAAAGCCTGGATAACATTGCTGAAAGTATTGTCACCTTACAAATTCAGATAGGCTCCTTGGCAGTGGTCGCTTTGCAAAATCGAAGGGGACTAGATCTCCTAACTGCTGAAACAGGTGGCTTATGTATTTTCCTAGAAGAAGAATGCTGTTTTGATGTCAACCAATCAGGATTAGTAAGGGACACCACCTGAAAACTAGCTGACTGGGCCTCTAAAATATGACAACAGCTGGGGCACCTAAAGGGCACTAAGTTGGGTTTCATGGCTCCCTCCCTTGGCCAGCCCATTATTAATGATTATATTTGCCTTGGTTTTTGGACCATATTTGTTAAATCTTTTAACCAAATCCATTTCCTTTTGCCTAGAGACCACCAAGTTAGATGATCATGTGACAAGATTTCTAGCCAGTTTCAGGTGAAGACACCATCGGCCATCAAGAAGCTACCCTGTCTCCCCTAGACAAAGCAGGGTGAGAGTTACGTGATCTCCAATAGGTAGGGACTGTGTCCCAAGTTAGCATGAAGCAGTTACAGAAGAAAGACCCTCAGTCTCTCAGCCTCCCATAAAGATTTACGAGGATCACGTCTCTCAGGGGGAAAATGAGGCAGGAGAATAGGGTCTGGGGACAGGGAACCTAAGGCTGATTCACATTGACTTCCTAGAACTGAATCAAAAGGAAAACCCCACCTCTCCATACCTAAGTAACAAAAGGATCAGAGGCTACTCCCTTTGCAATCCCCTTGCCTTTTCTGCATTGCAGATGAAAAATGAAAGTGCCTCTGATTGGTCCCCTCCTGCAACCAATCAGACTGGTCATAGGCCAAGTCCTCATTTACACAGGAGTATAACTTTGTAACTTCACTTCAGCCTCTGACTGGTCACTTTCTGCACCAATCAGACAGGTCACGGGCCACTACTTCATTTACACAGGGTGTACGCCAAGTAACCAATGGCAAACCTCTAGAGGATATTCATTGCTTTGTGCGTTTTGTTCAATTATTTGTCCAAAATGCCAAGAACCTGGACACCCTCCACCAGTAACAGTTTGACCAGTTATTTATTGTATTACTTAGGACTGCATTTGGCTGCATATAAGAGAAACCTGACCGAGGCCTAATTAAGCACAGTGTTTATTCTTCTCACTACCAAGAAGTCAGAGGTCAGCAATCCAAGCTGGTGTAGCAGCTCCTCCAGGCATGTCAGCAAGGAGCCAAGCTCTGAGTCTTTTTACTAACATGACCCAAAGCACATGGCTGCCTTCCTTATGCCTAAAAGTGGCTCTGGTACTCAGGTTTTATCTCTGCACTCCAAGTAGGATGAAAAGATAAGAGCAAAGGCTCATGCTTGCCAAGTCTGTCCTTTTGTAACAAAAAACCCAGCAGCTTTATCAAGCAGAATTCCACCTGTATTTCTTAACTTGCCAGAGCTGAGTCTCATGGCCACCCTTAGCAGGAGTTGGGGAGGTATTTTTAACAAGGCACATTATCATCTCCCCCACCCAAAGTGGAGCTATTGCTAATGAAAAAGATACAATGAGATGTTTATGAAATTATCTGTAGCTATTAATGTCAGGTTTTTGAAATTTACTGACCTGGAAGAACACTCATAATGCAATGTCAAGTGAGAAGCAGGACAAAGAACATTTGCAATACAGCTGTATTTATAAAATTTTGTTTACACACACAAAAAATGTATTTTGCTTAAAAATATAATTTACATATATATACAACCACACAAGGGAAATAACAAAATGTTAATACTAGCTAATTTCTATAGAGTTGGCATTTTAAGTCAGAGGGGTATTGATGAATAGATGTAGTTTATTAATTTTTTTTCTCTATTTCCTAAACTTTCTATAAAGAACTTGTAGTATCTTTATAATAGGAAAAAATGTGATTTTAATGAACACTCCATATACTTTCAAAGTAGACTAAATTCAAAATATTTACACTTACTCATTTTCATCTTCGTTGTCAAAAGAAAGGAGGCTACTATTTTTAATTTGTTTTTGTGAGTTCTTTTTGACCGAGTCCTGATTTACTTCATCTTCATTTGGCTTCTTCTTTTTTGAGCTTGCTGTTAAACCTGAATATTTTTCATCTGAGGGATGCTTGACTGGTTTTCGATATATGATTCTTCCATCAGCTGGAGTTGGTTCTTCATCTGAGCAAAAACAGAATTTTTAAGAACTTTCTTCTCCTCATTATTTTGCCTTTACCTTAGAAGCAAATAATAAGAAAATCTCATATTGTATTTAAGGATATCCCTGAATCTGATTCAGTCTGGTCTTCTCCATTGTTTCTAGCTATATTGCCCTCAAGGCATGCAGTTACTTAATAAAAACTCACATGCTAAAGTATTCTATAATATTGTCAGTTCCCAATTACAATCAGTTTGTATTTTTAAGTATTTTGAAAAGTGATTGTTTGGAACTACAGCATTTTCCCCTAAAGCAATGTAGTAAATGTTCAGAAATAATGAAAAATATACTACATATCATACCAAACTTCAGGCAGTAATGAAATACACCTTTTTTGACTGGTTTATAAGTCTAACCATCTATTAAAAAAAAAAAATAGGATGCTTTTACTTAAATTCACACTTAATCCTGGTAACAACCCAATAGGTACAATTATTTCCATTTTACTGATGAGGAAATCGAGGCTGAGAGGTGTAATAACTTGCTCAAGGTTACACATCTGGTAAGTGTCAAAGCTAAGGCTTGAACCTGGAACTGCCACCTTGAAACACACCACACTACTAAATAAAATAAACAATTTCATACCCTGGGCTCCTTAAATTGTTAGAAAAACCAGATTACTTTTAGACCTACCTGCTTTGGCAGCCTTTATTTCTGCTTTAATTTTCATGACTTCTTCAACTGACAGGTCTCCCTTTTTTAAAACCACCACTTGAGGCTGTTCATCTTCTTTGTCACTGTGATCCCCATCTTCATCTGGGGGCTGAGGCTGAATTCTCTAGGGAAAAACACAAATACAATGTGTAGATCACTGATCTTGAGACAAACAGAACCACTGCCTCTAAGAGAAACTGTAATTATTTATGAGAAGGGTATCTTTATTGAGTAAATAAGGGCAATGAATTTTAAGGTAACTCCAAAGAGACTTAGCTTGCCACACAAGGGAACAGGTTTAACTGCCATTCACCCTGGAGTGCCTGTCCAGTGGGATTCATTTCCATCTCAGCAGGACCCAGCTTGTAGTTACTAGTGTGAGGGACCCTCTGCTTTGGGTACTACTGTCACTCCTAGCCTACTCAGGGCAGCACTGTGCCATGTCAGTTGTTTGCTCCTCATCAGCACTTTTTGCCTGTCTCTTCTCTGAGTTAGACAAGAAATAAACACCATCAAAGTACAGAAAGCAGCAAGTAAAACGTACTCTCTCTCTCACCTCTGCTCATCTTTTCCCCCTCCTAATAGCTTCAGTTTGGTGGATATTCTATCAGCTATTTTCCACGTCTATACAACTATGTAGGTACATAAAACTTTTTGTATACCAACAACACTGTACTTATTCCTGTGACTTGCTTTTTCCCTATTTATGAAATTTCTCAAACATAAAGTACAGAGAATAACATAACAGAAACCATGTACTCCCTGTATATGTGTAACAGATGGTAATATTTTGCCAGTTGATTCAGAGTTTTGAAATGTGAGACACCGTAAGAGCCCCACTCCCACAACTTAACTCAAAAAATATCTTTGTACAGTACTTTAAGATATAGAATTATCTGATTTTTAAAAAATCACTGCCTTGCATTTAATTACATATATGGTCACCTCAAGATTTATTTGACCAGCATCTTCTAAATACAAATTTTGCTCGTTTCCAGATTTTTTTCTACTATGAAAAAACCTCACGCACCCATTTTTGCTCACTTTTGGGAACTTATATGCAAGAACTTTTAATGTTAACAGTTCACTAGAGGTGGAACTGTTGGGTTGAAAGGTATGCATACCAAAATATGTTTTCATATGTTATTCAAACACAATCACTCATTACTCCACTTCTCATAGAGACTTCCTGGTCTCCCAAACAAGGCGACAAAGCCCTGCAAGAATTAGCCTCAGCCCATAACCACAGCTTTATCCTGTACCACTCTCTCATGGCATCTAGACTCTGGCATGGCAAGGTTTGAGTACTTGGAGATTTACAAATATATTAGCTCCTTTGCTTCCCCTGTCTCTGAACAAATTCCTACGGCTTATTAAGCCCCACAGCCCCTGACCAACTCCTACTCAAGCTGCCTTCCAGATTTAGAGCCTCTAGAAGTGCTTACCTAAATCTCACCTTCTCTTGTTTCTTACACTGTGCATAGCTCATAGGTAGCATGTATTGCACTGTGGTACCAATGTTTTTCTGCTGGTTTCCACTGGGCAAGTGCCTTCTGGAGAGGCACAGAGCCTGGAAAACAGCAGGGACTTCCAGAAATATTTGTTGATCTACTCATGAATGACCAACAGAATGGAAAATGATGAACTACATGAAGCCCTGGCAAGTTGCTTGTGCCATTTTGACTATAACTCAAGTTCTCAAGTCTGCTCTATCACTGGACAAGTACATTCTCTTTAATGGTATCTATGTTAGTTCACTGATTATTCATCAGTTTCTGCCAATTTTTCTCTGAAAGTCCCCAATAAATGACCACAAATAGGTAATAAGTATTTTTAGCCAAAAATATGGGAAAGTGAAATAAAATCATTCCTTTTGTTTGTTAAATTGAGAATAATTAATTCTGACTCTCTTCTTTTTTTTTCTTTTTAAATGTGACTGCCTGGAAAACAAGAGAAATAGTCTAAGGACAGTGGCAGTAGCCACTGATGACTGTTCAGAGACATTTCTGAATTAACTCTCAAGAAAGTGAATAGGGCCAGGCGCAGTGGCTCATGCCTGTAATCCCAGCACTCTGGGAGGCCTAGGCAGGCAGATCACTTGAGGTCAGCAGTTCAAGACTAGCCTGGCAAACATGGTGAAACCCCCCGTCTCTACTAAAAATACAGAAATTACCTTGGTGTGGTGGTGGGCACCTGTAATCCCACCTACTTGGGAGGCTGAGGCAGGAGAATTGCTTGAACCCAAAAGGTGGAGGTTGCAGTGAGCTGAGATCGAGTCACTGCATTTCAGCCTAAGCAACAGAGAAAGACTCCGCCTCAAAAAAAATAAAAGTGAATAGGATGATTTAGCTTAATTACGGAATGATTTCCCATGAAACTCATTTCTTTTTGTTAATAGATGACTAAAATCCTGACTGCAGTAGTCCCCTCCTTATCCTCAATTTCATGTTCCACAATTTCAGTTACCTGTGGTCAACTGTAGTATGAAAGAAGGGTGAGTACAGTACAATAAAATATTTAGAGACAGCAAGCAAACAAGCAAATTCACACAACTTTTACTAGAGTATATTGTTATGATTGTTCTATTATTAGTTACTAATCTGCTGATATTCCTAATTTATATAGTAAACTTCATCATAGGTATATATGTATGGGAAAAAACATAGTATATATAGAATTCAGTATTATCCACTGGGGATCTTGGAACATAATGGGGGAATACTGTATATTGCCAAACTGATTAAAAATGAAGTGGTTCTCACACTGAAACATGGCGTACTTCTCTAAGGGAAATTCCCTTGAGTACATAAATAAGCGAAAATCACTGATATTACTTGGAAAGGATTCCCGAAGTTCTCTTAAGATAGCATTCCAAGCTGTAATCTTCAAGCTGTCAACTGTGCATACAGGGTCATCACCAGGACCTCAAGCAAGGTAAAGCTGGGTCTCATCTTCTCCTCATCGCTCAATCTATGTCCCTTTTCTCAAACCTTACCCTCTTTGTCATCATCCCTATTTTTAGTCATGGGGATCAGTCATTCCCTGTGTTACCTCTAAGAAAAAAATGGCTCCCTGTTGCTTACTAAATAGTCCACATGGCCTCACCTCCACTAGCCCCTGTAACACTTCTACATACAGTCCATGACTCTCAAATCTCTACACCTTTACCCATGCCATTCTCTTCATCTCTATCTGCTGACCTAACCATGCTCGAGAGTCTATCTAAATATCCCTCCCTCCACGAAGTCTAACCTGATAACAGCACAGTCACCAACAAATACAACTGTTACCCACTACTTAGTGCCAGGCACTGTGCTAGGTGCTGGGAAAATACGGAAGGATTAAGATACTAACTTAAAGAGTTCAATCTAGTGGTGAAGATAAACAGGAAAGCAAGTAATTGCAATATAAAATGAATGTTATAGATAAGATACGGATAAGGTAAAGAGAAAAACAGAAAGAGTAACTGTTTGGAGAGCTTTGAAGGGTTTCGGAGAGATGGTAACTTGTGAAAATAGGGCAGGAAGTGTTAAAGAACATGGCATTTTGGAGATCCATCTCTTCGTCCTTTCAGAGCCTGGGACAGTGCATGGGGTTAGCACATACTCATTCTACTGGCATACCTTGAAGATACCGCAGATTTGGTTCCAGACCACCACAACAAAGCAAGTATCAAAATAAACTGTCACACAAATTTTCTGGTTTCCCAGTTCACATAAAAGTTATGTTCACACTATACACTAACTACAGTTAGTATTAAGTAGCAATATCATTATGTCTAAAAAAATCTAGATCCCATTAAGAACATACACGATTCATGGGAGGAGGCAAAATATCAACATTAACAGGAGTTTGGAAGATGTACCTACCTTAATTTAAAAATACTTTATTGCTAAAAACGTTAAAAATCATCTGAGCCTTCAGTGAGTCCTAATCTTTTTGCCAGTGAAGGGTCTGCCCTTGATGCTGATGGATGTTGACTGATGAGGGTGGTGGTTGCTGAAAGGCGGGGTGGCTGTGGCAATTTTTAAAAATAAGACAATGATGAAGTTTGCTGCATTGAGCCTTCCTTTCACAAAAGATTTCTCTTTTGTGATGCTGCAATGCTGTTTCATAGCATTTTACCCACAGCTGAACTCCTTTCAAAATTGGAATCAGTCCTCTTAAACCTGCTGCTGCTTTACCAAGTAAGTTTATTCTAAATCCTTTATTGACATTTCAACAATGTTCACAGCATCTTCACCAGAAGTAGATTCCATCTCAATAAACCACTTTTTTTGCTCATCAATAAGAAGCAACTCATCTGTTCAATTTTTATGAGACTGCAACAACTTAGTCACATTTTCAGGCTCTACTTCTAATTCTAGTTCTTTTGCTTGTTCTACCACACCTGCAATTACTTCCTCCACTGAAGGCCTGAATCTCTCGAAGTCATCCATGAAGGTTGGAATCAACCTCTTCCAAATTCCTGTTAATGTTGATATTTTGCCCTCTTCCCATGAATCATGGATGTTCTTAACGTGTTTAGAATGGTGAAGCCTTTCCATAAAGTTTTCAATTTACAATATCCAGATGCATCAGAGGAATCACTATCCATGGCAGCTGTAGCCTTACAAATGGTTTTGACTTTTTTTTTTTTTTTTTTTTTTTTTTTGAGACAGGGTCTGGCTCTGTTACCCAGGCTCGAGTGCAGTGGTGCAATCATGGCTGACTGCAGCCCCAACCTACCTGGGGTCAGGGGATCCTCCCACCTCAGCCTCCCAAGTAGCTGGGACCACAGGTGCATGCCACCACACTGGGCTAAATTTTGTATTTTTTGTAGAGATGGGGTCTCACCATGTTGGCCAGGCTGGTCTGGAACTCCTGGGCTCAAGCAATCCACCTGCCTTGACTTCCCAAAGTGCTGGGATTACAAGTGTGAGCCACTGCGCCTGGCTGTTATTTCTTAAATAATAAGACTGAAAATAGAAATTACTCCTTGATCCATGGGCTGCAGAATGGATGTTGTGTTAGCAGGCATGAAAACCCCACATTAATCTCCTTGTAGATCTCCATCAGAGTTCTTGGGTGACCAAGTGTATTGTCCATGAGCAATAATATATTGAAAGAATCTTTTTTTTTCTGAGCAGTAGGTCTCAACAGTGGGCTAAAAATAATTCAGTAAACCATATTATAAAGAGATGTGCTGTCATCAAGGTTTTGTTTTTCCATTTCTAGAGCACAGGCAGAGTAGATTTAGCATAATTCTTACGGACCCTAGGATTTTTGGAATGGTAAATATTAGCTTCAACTTAAAAGTCACCAGCTGCATTAGCTCCTAATGAGAGAGTTAGCCTGTCCTTTGAAAATATGAAGCCAGGCACTGACTTCTCTCTAGCTATGAAAGTCCTAAATGGCCCAGGCATAGTGGTTTTTCAGAGGCTTTGAGAGGCTAAAGTGAGAGGATTGCTTGAGTCCAGGAGTTTGAGACCAGCCTTGGCAACACAGTGGAATCCTGTCTCTACAAAAAAATACAAAACTTAGCCAGGTGCGGTAGTGCATGCCTGTAGTCCCAGCTGCTTGAGAGGCTGAGGCAGGAGGATCACTTGAGCCCAGGAGGTCAAGGCTGCAGTGAGCTGTGATTGCACCACTGCACTCTAGCCTGGGCGACAGAGTGAGACCCTGTCTCAAAAAAAAAAAAAAAAAAAAAAAAAAGTCCTAGATGGCATCTTCTTCCAATAGAAGGCTGTTTCATCTACATTGAAAACCTGTTTAGTATAGCCACCTTCATCAACTATCTTAGCTAGATCTGAATAATTTGCTTCTTCATCTCATACTTTTATGTTATGGAGATGGCTTCTTTCCTTAAACCTCATGAACCAACCTCTGTTAGCTTCACACTTTTCTTCTGCAGCTTTCTCACATGTCTCAGACTTCACAGGATTTAAGAGTTAGGGCCTTGCTCTAGATTAGGCTTTGGTTAAAGGGAATGTTGTGGCTGGTTTGCTCTTCTATCCAGACCACTAAAACTTTCTCTGTATCAGCAATGTAGCTGTTTTGCTTTCTTGTCATTCATGTGTTCAATACTGATCCCTCCGGCCCTAGACAACAATAGTCAGGTGTGGCTCTTTCCCGAAGCTCCTCTTCTTCTATTTAGACCCAGGATATTTACGGCTTCTGCCTACTCTTATTTTTTTTTTTTTTTTTTTGAGACGGAGTCTCGCTCTGTCACCCAGTCTGGAGTGCAGCGGCGCGATCTCGGCTCACTGCAAGCTCCTCCTCCTGGGTTCACGCCATTCTCCTGCCTCAGCCTCCCGAGTAGTTGGGACTACAGGCGCCCGCCACCACGCCCGGCTAATTTTTTGTATTTTTAGTAGAGACGCGGTTTCACCGTTTTAGCCAGGATGGTCTCGATCTCCTGACCTCGTGATCTGCCGCCTCAGCCTCCCAGAGCGCTGGGATTACAGGCGTGAGCCACCAGGCCCGGCTTTTTTTTTTTTTTTTTGAGACGGAGTCTCGCTCTGTTGCCCAGGGTGGAGTGCAGCTGCGCCATCTCAGCTCACTGCAACGTCCACCTCCCGGGTTCGAGCGATTCTGTCTCAGCCTCCGGAGTAGCTGGGACTACAGGCATGTGCCACCATGCCCGGCTAATTTTTGTATTTTTAGCAGAGACGGGGGGTTTCACCATATTGGCTATTGGCTCTGCTGGTCTCGAACTCCTGACCTCAGGTGATCCGCCCACCTAGGCCTCCCAAAGTGCTGGGATTACAGGCGTGAGCCACTGTGCCCGACCTTCTCTATATTATTTTTATTTATTTTTAATTAACAAAGCATAGAAACAGATTCAGGACATTCCTCCGAAGACGTTCCAGACTCGAGTCCTAGGACATGGTTGGGGCGGGGGTCATTTGATCGAGTGGCCTTTGTCCTTATCTGGAATACGGGACGACGCTGTAACTCTAACTCACCCTGCGAACTCACAGCTTTTGAGGTAAACAAGTGAGAAAGAAGAGACAATAAAGTGATCTTTCTTTACCATCTACCAAGGACCAGGCGGTTTACACGTCAGGTCATTTTCAGGAACACAGCAGCGCTCTGAAAACTACAGAGCTTCCTGGGCGTAGGGGGCTGTAGTCGCTTGAAAAGAACCAGCCTGGGGGTCCGAGTTCCACCGGAATTGGGTTCGAGCGCGGGTGAAAAGAGGGACCCGACAGCACCCACCCTCCAAGTAGAGGCAAAAGTTGAAAGCGGCGGGCTGGCTGCACTTCCGAAGAAACACGACTGGCGAAGGCTCACCTTAGTCTCTACGGTGGGTCCCTCCCTGTAGCCGACCCGTTCCTTGAAGCGGGCCAGAAACGCCGGCTCGGCTGGCCGCACGTACGATACCTGGTTCCGCTTGCTCATGGTAGCTCTGGGTAAAGACAGGTTCCGCGACGGATTCGCGACGATACAGAGGCGCTTAGCTGTGACGTCACTGGGCCACGCCCCCGATGCGTAGGCCGGGCAACATGGCGGCCTCCATGCGGGCGTCAACGTCCGATCCAAGCGCCAAATTCAAATTCGCGGCCATCTTGAGCGGGCGGAATTCAGTCGCGCGCGGTGCAGTCGGGAGGTGGAGGCACCGGCTGCATTGTTTTCGGGATCGAGGGGTGAGGGCGCTATGGCACCCGGCTGCAAAAGTAAGTCTGGGCCCCCGGCTTCGTTACCCTATTTTTGCCCCCAAATACAGCTGTGAAAGGATGGCAGCCTCGGACCGCCCGCAAGGTTCTTGCTAGGCATGAACTGCAGGAGCTGAGTGACCGGCGGGGACGTTTGGGAATCCCGCTCTGTCGCTCAAAGACAATACGCTAGCCGAAAAGCTCATCCCTTCCTTCCGTGTCCTGTGCGCATGCCAGGAGTCTGGCGCAGTTCTAGGCGCTCGGGATGAGCAGTGGACCTGACGTTCTTCCCTTTCTTTCCCTTGGTTCTGCTGTTTTTTCGCAGGCCTCTTCCCACATCCCGACCAGGGCTACCTCTCTAGGTATCCTTGTCTCAGGATCGGCTTTTGCTCCCACCAGCTTCTGCGTATTTCTACATTTCTGACCTTCCTATAGGGAAGGGTTTATTTATATTCCAAAAATTTCTTTCTCCTCTTTCCTTAAATAAATGGAATGTTAAAACACAGATGTCAGCAATGTCTTTATGTTCTCACAGTCTCTATTTTCACTTAAAGGAGACCCGTCCGATTTCTTTCTCTTTTTCACGGAGGAGAGCACTGTCATTTTGCTTATGATAAACCCTACAGTTTTCACTAACGTAGTCATTTGCTGTGCATGTGTACGTGCTCCACTTCTCACATTGCCACATCTCTTAAGGAGTCTTATTTTTGTAAACCTGATTATGAGCTGATTTAATGGGATCTTTGTGAGTGGTCTGAATGGTAATGAGGAGAGGCCTGGATTAGATGATTAAGAATTTGTGAACTTCTGTCATTTGAGCTTTCCAACGCCGTTAATGTTTATAGCTTTCTGTGAATTGTAGTTGTTTTTGATGGGTTTGTTGTTTCATTAATCTTTTAGGTCGATCACACCTTTATCGGAACACCTCCTTATGCTACCTTTTTGCATATAAAATATTCCTTTTCCTTTCATCATTTTCAGTATTCAAGGACTATGAGCTCACAAAATGGTACCTTATTGGAGAGAAATGTTCATCCTGCTTTCTAAACAATCATACTGTTTGTTCTTTGTTTCCACTTTATGGATCAGTCACTAAATCTGGACTCAAGCAAAAAATTTGATGCCTGTTAAATCAGTAAAACATCTGCTTATTTAATGAGATATATGTATGTGACTGAGGGCTCTTGTCTGAAAACCAAATTTGAGAACCTTTCTAAAGTGGTGGGAGCACTCTCCTTTATGATGGTGGTGATGCCATGGGGAACTTTTCCACTCCTTTAAGTTTGTTGGCAAAATTGAGGTTGATGACTTCCCAGGTAAAGTGCTTCTTGCATTCCCAGCAGCCCAGAGGCCTGGAGCATGAAGTGGGAACACATGGGAGAAGAGAGCCCGTGCCGTGGTCTTTGCAACTTTTACTTTGTGCCCCGAAGGCTATCTCTCTCTCTCTCTCTTTTTCTTTTGAGACAGTCTTGCTCTGTTGCTGGGCTGGAGTGCAGTGGTGCGATATTGGCTCACTGCAACCTCCGCCTCCCGGGTTCAAGAGATTCTCCTACCTGAGTCTCCCAAGTAGCTGGGATTACAGGCACGCACCACCATGCCCAGCTAATTTTTTTATTTTTAGTAGAGCCGGGGTTTCACTGTGTTGGCCAGGATGGTCTCGATCTCCTGACCTCGTGATTTGCCCACCTTGGCCTCCCAAAGTGCTGGGATTACAGGCATGAGCCACCACACCCGGCCCCATGAAGGCTATCTCTAGTGACATCATTGACACCATGAGTTGCTGACTGTGAAATCAGAGAAATGAAAAAGTGAAATATACGATTCCCCCTTTTTTTTTTAAAGACAGTGTTGCTCTGTCACCCAGGCTAGAGTGCAGTGACGCAATCTTGGCTCACTGCAATCTCCACCTCCTGGGTTTAAGCAGTACTCGTGCCTCAGCCTCCCAAGTAGCCGGGACTACAGTCATGCACCACCATGCCCTGCTAATTTTTTGTATTTTAGTAGAGACAGGGTTTCACCATGTTGCCCAGGCTGGTCTTGAACTCCTGAACTCAAGCAATCCACCTGCCTTGGCCTCCCAAAGTGCTAGGATTACAGGCGTGAGCCACTGCACCTGGCCTAGGATTCCCTTTCTGAACCCAATCATGTTTGGGCAAATGACTGATGAGTATTTATCTAGACTGCAGAGTAAAGCGTCCAATGGTCTGTTTTAAAGCAGGAAGACTCTTTAAAAGACTTACTGTTTTGTTGAGGTATAGCTTCATGCAGTTAAGGGCACAAATCTTAATATTATTCAACAAATTTTTACATATAAATACACTAATGTAACCACCATCCAGATCAAGAAATAGAACTGTTCCTGTACTCCAGAAAGTTCCCTGTGACCCTTCCTAGTCAATAACTACCTGATCCCCAACCATTACTCTGATTATTATCATCACTGATTAGTTTTGCTTCTATTCTTGAACTTAATATAAATGGTACAGTATGTATTCTTTTTTTATTCTGGTTTCTTCAACTGAACATTATGTCTGTGATCATTGTCCATCATTGTATGTAGCAGCAGTTCTTTTTCATTGCTGTGTAGTGTTCCATTATGTGAGTATACCATGATTTGTTTATTCTCCTGTTGATTGACATTTGGGTTTTTATTATAGTTAGGGCTGTTATGAATAAAGCTACTGAGAATAGACTTAAGCATATTTTAGATGGACACATAGAGGACCTCAAAGTTGAAAGAATTTTACAGTGAATGCCTATAGACTTCATTTTTTTCTTTTCTTTTTTGAGACAGAGTCTTGCTCTGTCACCCAGGCTGAAGTGCAGGGGTGCGATCTTGGCTCACTGCAACCTCCATCTCTGTTCAA
Source organism: Pan troglodytes (assembly GCF_028858775.2). Classification (NCBI taxonomy): domain Eukaryota; kingdom Metazoa; phylum Chordata; class Mammalia; order Primates; family Hominidae; genus Pan; species Pan troglodytes. Next base: position 48,768,002 of record NC_086015.1, read on the forward strand.
GTGATTCTCCTGCCTCAGCCTCCTGAGTAGCTGGGACTACAGGCAACCACCACCAAGCCTGGCTATTTTTTATATTTTTAGTAGAGGCAGGGTTTCACCATATTGGCAAGGCTGGTCTCAAACTCCTGACCTCAAATGATCCACCCACCTTGGTCTCCCAAAGTGTTGGGATTACAGGTGTGAGCCACTGCACCCAGCCTAGACTTCCTTTAAATGTCAAAATTTTATGACAGCCACATGATAAACTTTTATACTCTCTTTAACCTTTGATCAAGAGGTAGCATATTGAGGTGGTTAAGAGTAGGAGATCTGGATTTAGCATGCCTTCGTTCAAATCCTAGCACTTCTCAATGATGTTTCCTTAGATCTCAATTAGAAATAATGCCAGAACTATCTACATTTGTGTAGTTTTAAATTTCACTTTCTCTCCCTATTTGCTTATTAACTTTTCTTCTTTTTTTATCAAGTAAACATTTTACTTTGGGTTCCTTTTAGATTTACCAGAAAGTTGCACATAAGTGCAGATCAGTATCCATCTAATCATTTTCCATCTGATCGGTTACAGAGATCTCTGCAGAAATGGAGAGCTGGCAGCCTACCTTCTGGGGCTTCTTATTGTTGTTTGCTTGTGTATTTGCTTAGCAACTGGCTGGATCAATTTAGTGAAGTCTATTTCCCTCCTATACTGTTAAGCCTTTGATATTGCTCCTCAGGAAAGCACAGCTTTGGATATGCCCACCTTTATCCTGGGATGACAGTGGTTTTGGTAGGGATCTCTTTCTTTCTATGACTGCACACAGCTGTTAAACTCCAGTAATTGTTAGCTGATTGCTCTATTGTTTTTTAACAATGCCCTGGGCATAAATTGTCTTACAAACTACTTCAATTCTTGCTCCATTGAAGGAGTAGTTTCTGAGGTTTTCTTTCATATTTCTTGTGACTCCAGTGTAGCTACTCCTAATTGTCTTATATCCCCATTGTCTTCTGCAAGCGAACAGGCCTGCAATTTAGCTTGTATCTTGAATGTCTTCCTAATTACTTTCACTAAAACCTACACTGTTCCTGAGAGTGCCCTTAGGTTTGAACTTCTCTCCACCCCCTCTCCCCCAGACGGAGTCTCGCTCTGTCACCTAGGCTGTACCACAGTGGCGTGGTCTCAGCTCACTGCAACCTCCACCTCCTGAGTTCAAGCGATTCTCCTGCCTCAGCCTCCCAAGTAGCTGAGATTACAGGCATGTGCCACCATGCCCAGCTAATTTTTGTTTTGTATTTTTAGTAGAGAGAAATGGGGTTTCACCATGTTGGTCAGGCCAGTCTCAAACTCCTGACCTCAAATGATCTACCTGCCTCGGCCTCCCAAAGTGCTGGGATTACATCATGAGCCACCACACCTAGACAGGTTTGAACTTCTCTATGCTCTGTTGCAAATGAATTCAGCTCCTTTGGGAAGAGATTAGGAGTTATCTGTTTATGGGCTGATTCTTCCTTTAGGCAAAATCTCTGAGCCTGGGGACTTGAGTTGGGGATGGGGATAATGGCAGTCTTGTCTCTGAGTGATACCCTTTGTAGTTGCTGAGCATTTTGTGGGGAAGGTGGGGAGTGTAGCAGCCCACCTTCTAGACTTTCCTTGTGCAGAACCACTGCCTAATGAGTTGGGGCAAGGGTGATCAGGGCCCCAGTGTTCTTAGCATGCAGTGTTATGCCCAGACCGTTAGTTCCCCAAAGAAGACCACCAGAGTCCAGAGTCAAAGCCAAGCGGCAAGGATCTTTACGACAAGTTCGAACCTGGTCCCTCCATTCCACAGCATACAAGAGGGCCCCGAACAATGCGAGTGTTTGCTTTTTTATAGCCTGAAAGTTACAGGGGAACAAAGGAATTCTTTTGGTTCCCGCTCTTTCAGTAAAACTTTGAACGGCTGTCCCCTCATCTGTCCCCTTATCGGAGACTTTCCTGGTGGTGTTTGTACTGGGCTTGTTTGTTTGGAGCCCGGGGGAAGTTTAAGAGATATATGGTGATATGTGGTGGGATGGGAGGATGGGATGTGTTTGTACTGGGCTTGTTTGTTTTGAGCCCGGGGCTGAGGAATGTGCCCGGCTCCTTTCATTCCCCCCTTTCTTTTCAGGTATTTTTTAGAGCCAATCTTGGGTCTTATAAGTCTGATACTGTTTCAGCGTTTACAGGTTGGTATTGGGCTCTGAGGACCATGAGTTGTACAGTGTTAAACCTTTCTTTAACGAACCGCAAAATTCTGTTAACAACACAAGGTCCTACGGTAAGCAGAAATAGTAGACTCAGCAGGGGTCCAAGGAAGGGGGCTAACAGAGAAAACATAGATGAGTTCCACCATTGGTCTGCAGCTGAAGCAAACTGCCGTGTTCTTACTTCTGTGCTTAACTTGCGTAACTGTTGGACCCGGTCTTCCACAAGCCCTGATTCATTTATGTAGAAACAACAGTCTTCCTTTAGAAACATACACGTTCCCCCTTTTTTAGCAGTGAGTAGGTCTAAGGCCCTCCGGTTCTGCAAGGTTACCTGTGCTAGGGACGTGAGCTGCCGCTGGAGGGAGGCAAGGGACTCAGCTGACTCCTCCATAGCAACGGCAAATTGTTGGTACAGCTTGTTACTTTCTATAAGCGTGTGACCTAGGGCTCCCCTAGCCAGTCCGGCCGCCATGAAGGATGCGGTGAGGGAGATTCCTGCAATGAGGGGGAGAAATATGGCTCGTGCAGGTCTCGGTCTAGGGTCTGGGTAAATAACAGCACTAGTCCAGTTACCGGTATACCCTAGGAACTCGCCGGCAGTAAGTAGAGTTAACCGGGGAACTAATGTGACAGGAAGACACAGTAGGTTGGTAACAGAGGGGCTTGATAGGTTTTTAGATAATGTTCCATTACACCAGAAGAATATGCCTGACGGAGCCCTTAAGGTGATGTTAGGGGGCGTTGCAGTGATGTTGCAGAGGCTGGAATTAGTTCCTGAGAAACAGTAGGGAAACTTCTCTTGACTGGGGTTTAGGTATAGTGGCACGTTAGGGATAGGGGCATATGAGAGGTTTTGGTGGTTGTTAGCTTGGGCAGAGGTGGATGATCCCCATGGCAGGGGGACAGCGGTTAGCGGTGGACGCCCTAGAGTGGCACATAGAAAGCAGCCAGACAGGCTGTGAAGTCCTGTAAGGTTGGCAAGTTCTAATCCTTCTTGCAATAATTTTAACCAGGAAAAAGGACGTAAATCTTGTGTCAGGCGGTTTTCTTGTCGCTGGATATTTCCATGGACCGGGGGCCGTACCTGCACTAGACCCCGCCACAGATAGAGGTGACTGCTAGGCCATGTGGAGGCGGAGGAGTAGTATACAGCCCCGTGTTGAGGCGTGGTCCAGTGGGAGTTCCAGGGGTCTCTAACTATCCATGTATATGAAAGGTCTCTATCTCGTCTGCGATGGAAGGGCCATCTGGGATCTATCTGTTCTTTTCCACCCCACCATTGGTATTTATGGATGTTACAATAGTTATAAGGGCAGCCGGCACTTTGGTGCCACCAATAGTGCTTACAATTGTATTCAGTCTGATCATACTCGAAGCATATTATTGGTGCCACTGGTTTGGCTACTGGGAAATCGGTAAAATTTAGTAAAATTGGGCTATTGCACCCTGAGGAGGGGCAATCTGCACTGGCCACTAATTTCCCGGGCTTATGAGGTTGCCCAGGGTGGGTTTGGTTTTCATAAAGCCAGAATCTCCAGACAAAGGGATTAGGAGCTGGCTTTATGTTTTCCCCAGCGGCCACTAGGGCGACTAATGTTAAAGTTAGACTACCTAACTGCATGTTTGCAGTGAGCTATGCTGCCGGCGCAGGGTGAGTTTTAAGGGGTTGTTCTTAGCTCTGTCCACAGTCCACGTGTCCGGTGCTTCAGCCACCGCCGTGATTGGCCCCAGAAGGTCGGAGGTTGGGTCCACTGGCTTGACGTGGGTGTAGTGGATCCACGACGCAATGCCTTCTACTTTCAGGGCGGTGGGTGTGGTCAGGAGTACTTGGAGTGGTCCTTTCCACCTGGGCTCTAGGGTCTCTTGTCGGTGTCGCTTAACCAGGACCCAGTCTCCCGGCTGGTACGGATGGGGTGTTGGTGGGGGACTGGTCTCATATAGCTCTTTCAGCTTGGGCCAGATTTCTTGGTGAATTTTCTGTAAGGTTTGTAGGGAAAATAAGAATTCAGAGACATTTTCTGTTTCAGACTTAAGCAGATCATCTTTTAAGCTAGGAACCAGGGGTGGAGGTCTGCCATACATGATTTCGTAAGGGGTAAGGCCCAGTTTGTAAGGGGTATTACGGGCCCGGAACAGAGCATAGGGGAGAAGGACTACCCAATTAGCGCCAGTCTCTATAGTCAATTTAGTTAAGGTCTCTTTTAAGGTCCGATTCATCCTTTCTACCTGTCCTGAACTCTGGGGCCTGTAAGCGCAATGTAGTTTCCAATTTGCCCCAAGGATGGAAGCCAAGTCCTGACTTACCTTAGCGACGAAAGCGGGCCCATTATCTGACCCTATCTGGACGGGGAAGCCATACCTGGGAAGGATATCTTCCCGAATTTTCTTTGCTACGACCTGAGCAGTTTCTCTTTTGGTTGGGAATGCTTCAGTCCACCCTGAAAAAGTATCTACAAAGACAAGTAAGTACCGGTACCCGTACTTTCCTGGCTTTATTTCAGTAAAATCTACTTCCCAGTAGATACCGGGCCTGAGTATTCCCCTGAGTCTTGTTCCTGTTGCAGCTTGAGATTGGGGGTATGCGTTGTTAAGCTGGCAGACTTTGCAACTTGTCACGATACTGTTGGCCGTCTCAGCTATATGTCTGATTTTGAGCTTGGAGCATCTGATCAGGTCTATCATCCACCGGGCCCCCAGGTGGGTGGTTCGGTGGATGTGTTCTAACACCTGTTGTCCTAATTTTTCTGGTAGGATGGTTTGGTCATTAGTATCAGTCCACCACCCATTCTGGATTTGTTTCAGGGGAAGTTTGTCGATCCACTGGAGATCTTGTTCTGAATATTCAGGGAAATATGGCAAGTCCCGGGGGCCCGGGTCAGGGAGCTGGAGTGCAAGGAGTTGGCTGGGAGCCTTCGCCACATTCCTTGCAGTTTGGTCTGCCAGAAAGTTGCCTTGAGCAGTTGGAGTAGTTAGTTTCTGATGCCCTGGGCAATGTACAATGGCTAATTTTTCTGGCCTCCATAGGGCTGTTAGCAGGGCTAGGATCTCTTGCTTGTTTTTTATCTCTTTTCCTTTAGCCGTCAGTAACCCTCGCTCCCTGTAAATGGCCCCATGTATATGCGCCGTGGCAAAAGCATATCGGCTGTCTGTATACTGTCAGCTTTTTCCCCGCCCCTAAGGTAAGAGCTTGGGTGAGCGCTATCAGTTCGGCCTTCTGGGCCGATGTCCCCGGGGGCAGGGGTTCCGCCCAGATTACCTCAGTCTCTGAAGTTACTGCCGCTCCAGCGTACCTCTGGCCTTGATGCATGAAGCTGCTCCCATCAGTGAACCAGACGAGGTCGGCGTCAGGAAGTGGGCGGTCCTGCAGGTCTTCACGAACTCCGTGCACCTGAGCTAGTATCTCGGTGCAGTCATGGAGTGGGGCGTCCAGGTCCGGGTTGGGCAGCAGCGAGGCAGGGTTTAAGGTCGTTGGGGGCAGGAAAATTATCCTGAGAGGATTTAGTAGTAGTCCTTGGTAGTGGGTGAGCCGGGCGTTACTCATCCATCGATTAGGTGGCTGTTTGAGTACACCTTCGATGGCATGTGGAGTAACGACCCGCAATTCTTGCCCCATGACAAGTTTATCAGCATCTTGCACCATCAGAGCCGTGGCCGCAATCATTCGGAGACAAGGGGGCCACCCGGCAGCCACTGGGTCTAACTTCTTTGACAGGTAGGCAACTGGCCTCCGCCAGGGGCCTAAGTTCTGAGTTATTACCGCCTTGGCGACACCCTTATTCTCATCCACGTATAAGTGGAAGGGCTTGGTAACATCAGGTAGTCCTAGTGCAGGCATGGAGAGTAGGGCGGTTTTAATCTGTTGGAAGGCCAACTCGGCTTCGTCTGTCCAATTAAATGGCTTTAACTAAGACCGAGTGCTGTGCTCCCGTATCGACCAAGAACTGGACTGGGGACCCCTCCACTTGCAAAGTTACCCTAGGTTCGGGGAGGGGGTCTGAACCCCGTCTTCCCTAGTCTTCGTCTTGAGTGACTAGTACGGGTGTAGACCTAGGGGGTCCCTGTCCTCGTTGTTTCTTTTTGGGGCAGTCTCTTACCCAGTGGCCAGCCCCCTTACAGTAGGCACATTGGTCTTTGCTCAGATTATTATGCCGGGGGGGCCGCCTAGGTTGGGTGTACTCTGGCTGTAGATGCTCTTTCTGTACCACTGCTGCCAGGACCTTGGTCATTTTTTCAGTGGCCTTAAATTGCTTTTCCTCTGGAGTATCTCTGTTATTGTAAACCCGCTGGGCTATCTGAAGGAGGTCCTGAATCCGCTTTCCCTCCAAGTCTTCTAATTTCTGGAGTTTTCTCTTAATATCTGGGGCTGCCTGATTTACGAAAGACATTACAACAGCTGCCTGACTTCCTGGAGCCTCTGGATCTATGGGGGTGTACTGTCTAAAAGCTTCCATTAATCTTTCTAAGTAGGTAGCTGGGCTCTCTGTCTTTCCCTGCAGAATAGAATATACTTTAGCCAAATTAGTGGGCTTGCGAGCAGCTGCCCAGAGACCTGCCATTAGAGTCTGGCGATAAAGGTGTAGCCGTCCCCTACCTTCTGCCATGTTGTAGTCCCACGCCGGCCTGGTCAGAGGAAAGGTTGCGTTTATGAGGTCGGGGTTGGCAGTCGGTTGACCGTCGTCCCCCAGGACCAGCTTTCTAGCTTCTATCTGTATTCTCTCTCGCTCTTCCGTGGTGAACAAGATTCGGAGGAGCTGCTGACAATCATCCCAAGTGGGCTGGTGGGTGAACATGACACTATCCAGTAAAGCCAGTAAATCTTTGGGGTTGTCTGAAAACCGAGCACTCTGAGTCTTCCAGTTATACAGATCACTGGTGGAGAATGGCCAGTACTGGAGCCTGGGGATTCCTGTGTCATCTGGGGGTCCTATTTCCCGAAGGGGTAAAGCCACCGTGGAGTCAGGCGGCTGAGGGGGGCTGGTTCGCAAAGTGCGCCCTCGCGTCCGCCCCGCCGGCCCTTCAAAGTTACTTTCCCTTTCAGCGGCCCGTGTGTGTCAGCCGCCTCCCGTCCGCCTGCTCCCTCCCGCAGCTCAGCCAGGGGGGCTGGGGCCTGGGGCCCGGAGGGGTACGGAGGGGGTTCTGTGAACAGTGGGTCCCCGCTGTCAGGTAGAACAGGATGGGGGGGGGGCAGTTGGTTGCTTGTATTTTAGTGGTCGAGCAACCAGTGCCTTACAGGGTTCAGAGGCTAATTGGAAAGGGGACAGCCAAGGAGGCGGGTTCTCAACAAGGTCCTGCCATATGAGGATATATGGGATTTGATCTAAGTGGCCCGCACGCCCAGGTAGGAAAATCTTGGACTTTACCCTAGTGATGACAGCAAGTCGGAAGGTCCCTTCCGGTGGCCACCCCACATCAAAGGCAGGCCATTCGGAGCGACACAGAGTAATTAGCTTTCCTTTCCTGATTTCTATACCAAAATCATGGCCCCTTGCTCTAACTTCTTTGAAATTACTCGTAAGGAGAGATAGAGGAGTGCTCTGGGTATTACCCATCCTGTAATAATTTGTAGTCTCTTCCTGTAAAGGAATGTGGGTTAGAATCCCTGTAAAGGGGCCGGGCGCGGTGGCTCACGCCTGTAATCCCAGCACTTTGGGAGGCCGAGGCGGGTGGATCACGAGGTCAGGAGATCGAGACCATCCTGGCTAACACGGTGAAACCCCGTCTCTACTAAAAATACAAAAAATTAGCCGGGCGTGGTAGCGGGCGCCTGTAGTCCCAGCTACTCGGGAGGCTGAGGCAGGAGAATGGCGTGAACCCGGGAGGCGGAGCTTGCAGTGAGCCGAGATCGCGCCACTGCACTCCAGCCTGGGCGACAGAGCGAGACTCCGTCTCAAAAAAAAAAAAAAAAGAATCCCTGTAAAGGAAATCTGATCTGGCTTATTAATGATATCTAATCGCAGGCGCGCTTTGGCAGCCCTGGTCAGAGGCAGCTGCTGCCCGCCAAACCGGGGCAGCTCAGATCAGGCCAAACCAGGGCAGCTCAGATCAGAGACAGATGCTGCCCGCCAAACCGGGGCAGCTCAGATCAGAGACAGCTGCTGCCCGCCCAACCGGGCAGCTCAGATACGGCTGCTGCCCGCCAAACCGGGGCAGCTCAGATCAGAGACAGATGCTGCCCGCCAAACTGGGGCAGCTCAGATCAGAGACAGCTGCTGCCCGCCCAACTGGGCAGCTAGATACGGCTGCTGCCCGCCAAACCGGGGCAGCTCAGATCAGAGACAGCTGCTGCCCACCCAACCGGGCAGCTCAGATACGGCTGCTGCTCGCCAAACCGGGGCAGCTCAGATCAGAGACAGCTGCTGCCCACCAAACCGGGGCAGCTCAGATCACAGACAGCTGCTGCCCGCCCAACCGGGCAGCTCAGATACGGCTGCTGCCCGCCAAACCGGGGCAGCTCAGATCAGAGACAGCTGCTGGCCGCCCAACCGGGCAGCTCAGATACGGCTGCTGCCCGCCAAATCGGGGCAGCTCAGATCAGAGACAGCTGCTGCCCACCAAACCGGGGCAGCTCAGATCAGAGACAGCTGCTGCCCGCCCAACTGGGCAGCTCAGATACGGCTGCTGCCCGCCAAAACGGGGCAGCTCAGATCAGAGACAGATGCTGCCCACCCAACCGGGCAGCTCAGATACGGCTGCTGCCCGCCAAACCGAGGCAGCTCAGATCAGAGACAGCTGCTGCCCACCAAACCGGGGCAGCTCAGATCACAGACAGCTGCTGCCCGCCCAACCGGGCAGCTCAGATACGGCTGCTGCCCGCCAAAACGGGGCAGCTCAGATCAGAGACAGCTGCTGCCCACCAAACCGGGGCAGCTTAGATCAGAGACAGCTTCTGCCTGCCCAACCAGGCAGCTCAGATACGGCTGCTGCCCACCAAACCGGGGCAGCTCAGATCAGAGACAGATGCTGCCCGATCAACCGGGCAGCTCAGATACGGCTGCTGCCCGCCAAACCGGGGCAGCTCAGATCGCAATATAGATCAGATGAGAGCCAGGGGACGTCTCCCACCGGTCTCCGCTGGCCGTCCTATAGCACGTCCGCCAGGACTGTGCCAGCTCCAGTTTCAGACCTTGCGAGTCACAGATTCGGATTCAGAACAGACACAGACAGACAAACGGAGACGAGCCAGCTCACCTATCAGTAGATCGATCCTAGCAGATCCGTTGACCAGGGGTCTGGTGGGCTTGGGGAATCCCGGACGGGCCCCCAGATGTTATGCCCAGACCGTTAGTTCCCCAAAGAAGACCACCAGAGTCCAAGTCAAAGCCAAGCGGCAAGGATCTTTACGACAAGTTCGAACCTGGTCCCTCCATTCCACAGCATACAAGAGGGCCCCGAACAATGCAAGTGTTTGCTTTTTTATAGCCTGAAAGTTACAGGGGAACAAAGGAATTCTTTTGGTTCCCGCTCTTTCAGTAAAACTTTGAACAGCTGTCCCCTCATCTGTCCCCTTATCGGAGACTTTCCTGGTGGTGTTTGTACTGGGCTTGTTTGTTTTGAGCCCGGGGGAAGTTTAAGAGATATATGGTGATATGTGGTGGGATGGGAGGATGGGATGTGTTAGTACTGGGCTTGTTTGTTTTGAGCCCGGGGCTGAGGAATGTGCCCGGCTCCTTTCAGCAGGTGCAAGATGAGGGCTGTGTGGGAGAAGGGAGAGCCCTCACCTCTCAACCACACTTGTCTGGGACTTTATCTCAGCATCAGGTAGCTAGCTGGAGACACAATGATACACTGACATCCTGCTACTCTGTGGAGGAAACCCTTGCAATTAGGAGCTGGAGGGATCCCTGTGTTCTTGGCTGCTGCAATCTACAGTGGAGTGTTTGCCTTGCTGAGATGGGAGGGAGACAGCAATCTTGTTTCAAATAACACAGGATCAACTTTCTTGATGAATTTTCATGAATGTTCTTGAACAGATGTTTCTTGGTTTGCTGTTTGTCTTTGGGAACATTTCCAGAGGCTTTAATTTTCTTTTCTTTTCTTTTTTTTTTTTTTTTTTTTTTTTTTTTTTTTTTTTGAGATGGAGTCTCACTCTGTCTCCCAGGCTGGAGTGCAGTGGCGTGATCTCGGCTCACTGCAAGCTCCGCCTCCTGGGTTCACGCCATTCTCCTGCCTCAGCCTCCTGCGTAGCTGGGACTACAGGCGCCTGCCACTATGCCTGGCTAATTTTTTGTATCTTAGGTAGAGACGGGGTTTCACCGTGTTAGCCAGGGTGGTCTTGATCTCCTGACCTCGTGATCCGCCCGCTTCGGCCTCCCAAAGTACTGGGATTACAGGTGTGAGCCACCGTGCCCGGCCAACTTTCTTTTTTTAAATTTCACCAGTTTCACTGGGGAGTGGGTCAGTGGAATTCCTCATAATGTCATGCCAGAAGTCAATCTCTGAACTCTTTTTTAACAGAATTATTCTGCCCGCTAGGTTGAGAAAAGATGAGAGTGGGGGAGAAAGAGAAGCAGAAAGACTACTGTAATAACACAATAAAGAGATATTGCTGGCTTGGTTCTACACTATGGCAGTGGATTTGGCAAGAAGTTGTTGGATTGTGGGTATATTTTGAAATTAGAGCCAAAGCTTTGCTGAGATTGGATACGAAGAGTGAGAAAGAACAGGGTCAGGGATGACTATATGGTTTTTGGCCTAAGCAACTGGAAAGATGGAGTTAACGGAGATGTAGAAACACATTTGGGCTAGAGGTGGGGTGATCAGGAGCTCAATTTTGGACACATTAAATTTGATTCATTGCCCACTGCATATCCAGTTAGAGATATCAAATAGGTAATAAGTTGTAAGAGTGTGGAGCTCGGCTGGGCGTGGTGGCTCACGCCTGTAATCCCAGCACTTTGGGAGGCCAAGGCGGGTGGATCATGAGGTCAGGAGATTGAGACCATCCTGGCTAACAAAGTGAAACCCCGTCTCCACTAAAAATACAAAAAATTCTCAGGGCGTGGTGGCAGGCCCCTGTAGTCCCAGCTACTCCGGAGGCTGAGGCAGGAGAATGGCATGAGCCCGGGAGGTGGAGCTTGCAGTGAGCGGAGATTGTGCCACTGCACTCCAGCCTGGGCAACAGAGCGAGACTCCATCTCAAAAAAAAAAAAAAAAAAAAAAAAAAAAAAGGAGTGTGGAGCTCAGGACAGCAGTCCAGGAAGAAGGTTTAAATCTGTGAATCATCAATTTGTACCTAGTATTTAAAAACAGGCCAGGCATGGTGGCTCACTACTGTAATCCCAGCACTTTGGGAGGCCAACGCGGGCAGATCACAAGGTCAGGAGATCAAGACCATCCTGGCCAACATGGTGAAACACCGTCTCTACTAAAATACAAAAAATTAGCCAGGCGTGGTGGTGCACGCCTGTAGTCCCAGCTACTTGGGAGGCTGAGGGCAGGGGAATTGCTTGCATCTGGGAGGTGGAGGTTGCAGTGAGCCAAGATCGTGGCACTGCACTCCAGCCTGGTGACAGAGCAAGACTCCGTCTCAAAAGACAAGAAAAGAAAAGAAAAGAAAAAACCACTGATGCAAGATTTTTTGCTCCTTAGCTCAGCTAAAATCCAGGTTCGTGTTGCATGACCAGGAAAAATCAGGCACGCGGACACAACAAAAGATGAGGAGAGTGGAATTTATTAAAAGGAAGCTCTCAGTGAAAAAAAGTGTGTCCTGCCAATAAGCTCCCACCTCACAGATTGAATACCAGGTCACCATACACCAGCTGAAGAGGCCAGGCTTCTCCCCCTGCATAAGGTGCAAATTCCCAGTGGCTCCACTCCATTCTCCCAGGGCGCATGTGGGCCTTTAGTCTGAGCCACTCCACATTGATTTATTTTCCTTACTGCGCATGTGTTAAGGGACAGAATTTTTCAGTGACCTGGCAGGCGTTTGGCTGTCTCCTGTCTCTATCATTCCCCACTCTAAAGAAGTACATCTAACTGCCCTTAGAATAAAGATAAGGACAAAGACCAATCTTAACTGCTTCCTGCTGACAGGGGGTGCTGTGTTGGGAAAATGGCAGTCAGATTTCCCTAAGAGGCCAATCTAAAGGTTCCTGGCAAAAGGGACCATTATCTGAGGCTCCAGTTGCACGACTGGAGTTTGATGACCTGAAGGCGAGAAGAGACAAACTGAGTTATTAGAAAACATGTATCAAAACAAAACAAAGATGGGGTAAGGACAGAAGTCATGCCAGAATTCATGCTCGAAAATCCCGAGGCCTTTTACTGGTTTGCACAGGGAGAGGGAGGCCAAAAGCCTGATTGTTAAAAGTTAAAAAAAAAGTTTTACCCTTTTGCTGGCTTGTCAGTCTTCGAGGTTCCCTTCCCCCAAGCCCAGTCCTAAGCTAATCTCAAGTTTAAGGTTTGGGAAATTAACTTTTCGCAGTTTAGAGGATGGATCCAAGGGGAGTGTGCTGTAGTAAGGAGACACAATTACCTATCTGTGAAGAGAGGACACAAGGGGAAAAGGAAAAAAGAAGGTGTTTTTTTCAAAGGAGTCCCAGGGGTTCAGGATGTATTCAAAAAGGCCACAGACTGAAGATGAATGGCAATCCATCAAGAAAGAGGGGAGCAGGTGTCCCTGGTTCCTTTCTCTTCCTAGTGAATACCCAGGGTAGGTGAGGGAGGGAGAAAGTGACATGCCCCTTTTCATTTCTTCTGTCCTTATATCCCCAAGACCTGGTGATCATCAAAGGGTGCCACCCATGGATGTCAAAGCGGCTTTCCCCCATGTTAACAGGGCTTACCCACGTATGCCCTATCTCCCCTGCTGTCAGTAGCCTTCAAGTTCTCTAGACCTCATTTATGTTGTGGATACTAGCATGATGTTTATCCATGAAACAGGAGGCTTGGCTTAATCGGCAGGAATTAGTCATGCTCACCTGTGCTGTGCTTTTTAACTTCTGTTACTGTCTGCTTCTGGATCCCTCAGATCCAGTTTTTTTTCTTCTTAGGGCTTTGACCTGAAGTTGGGAATTGAGTTTGGGACCAAAAATGTGTCTCAGGGGTTGTATGGACTCCTTATCATAAGCCGAATGCTAAGGTGAAGCTGTGAAAGGGGTCCTCCTCCAAGGGAAAGAAAAGGATGCCCTGTGACACACCCAGATAACTGGTGGCTACAGTTATGTTTGCTAAGATTTGGGTGCATGGAGCTTGGCTTTGGTTAGCTCCCTTGGTCTTACTTTCCCAAAAAGGAAACCTCTGGATGACAGGCACTGTATTTATTCCCACCACCTAGCAGGATTTGCAGGATAATTGCTTAGAACTAGAATATTGATTCAGATTTTTACATTACCCATCCCCCTTTGTTCCTTCTGGGCTGTAGTTGGAGATCTCTGGTTGGATCACAGGCATAAGCAGGGTTAGTTTTTAAACGAACTAGGCAAAAAACTTGAAAACAACTAGTGGGTCTAGAATTTAATGATGATAAGTTTTTAAATATAATTTATCTCTCTCCAGTCCTCAGTTTTCTTAAAAACAAACCATGATAGGACTGAGTTGTTTGCAAAATAGACTTTAGTCTTATACTTGGCTTGATTCTTTGCATGAAGTGCAGCAAGAATACTTATTTTTACAGAGGACTTTTAGATTGGCTTTGATGGAACTCTATTCCACAAGGAATCTCAGATAGGACTTTCTAAAGCCGAGCCCAGCTGTGGGTTTTTACCCTCAAATACCTGTGAGTTGGGTAAACTCCTCTCTTCTTGAGGTCCCAAGAGCATAGGGTTCCTGGGCCTGTTAAAAAGTGACACTTTTTACTCACTGCAGATTAGGAACCCTGTACAGGGACTGTGTAGGCAAGGTATGAGGCCAGTTTTCCCAGGGAGCTTTTATCAGTTCTGCAAGTCAAGCTTGACTCCTTAAAAGGAAGCATACCCTTCCAGTCAAAGGCCTTGGTAAAACAACTAGTGTCTTCAGTTGTGTCCTGTTGCAAAGAAAATGGAATCTTATTGCACTGATGCAAACAAATATATTGTCATAAGTTAAGTATACTCACAACTAGTTTCCAAATTCTGGAGAAGCCAGGCAGAGAGAGAGAGACAAACATGCTCCAAATTTTGTTCACAGGAGTATACCTTACTCAATTATTAAAGGCTGTAAATAGTTCAAAATAAGTTTCCTTCACTCTGAAAAACAAAGCAAGGATTGGCAATGGTCCAAGCGAAAGTCAAAAAGATTACTTCAGTTTTGTATTCATTAAGTCCATCCAGTTAACTCTTGTTTTGCTTGATATTCATGAACATTTCAGCTCTTCATGAGTCCTGTTTGTTTTTTCTTTATTCTAATGTCTCAATCTCCAAAGTTATCAGAAACCTGCATTTGAGAGCACCTATGAAAGTTCTATGGCTGATTATAAACCATCTTTTGAAGAGGATGAAAACAAGACAACAATTGTCTGTGAATAACAAAATGTCCAGGGTAGTTAGAGTCAGAAACAGAATTGACAAATAAATTTGGTTATCTCTGTGGTTTATAATAACTTAACATAACAACCTTAATTGTGATTGATAGCATATACTCATGATGGGGCCCTAAGATAATTTCTGATGGCCTGGGACTCCTTGGAAAAAACAGAAAAGGCACCACAGATTCCATTTTGATGGCCAGACACTAGAATTTTAGGAATCCTTTACAATTTTGGAACATATATTAACATTATTCCCTAAAATATAACCTGAAGAAGATTAAACATTATTTTGGCAATCCCGTGTACCTAAACATGTCAGGTAATCCTGTTTACCTCTCTTCTGGATGTGTCAGGGGCCCTCTGTAGCATCCAAAAGCCAGGTGTCAGGAAAGACAATTTTGAAACTGAAGTTTGATTTTGGGAAGCCTGTTGAATATGTTAGAGGTTTAAAACATTTGATTTTATGAAATAGAATTCCAGATTACCATAAGTTATTTATTTTGTCAAAATGATGACTCAGAAATTTTAAAAAGCAAAAACCTTTTATAACCCTTTACAGATTTAGCTAAAGAGCAGATTGGTGCCTTAAGAGAACCTTGTTGTGCTTTTATTTCAATACTCAATTTATGGAAAAGCCATATAATACCCTTTTGAATTTAATCAGTATGTTCACACAAGGAATTTTTTTTTGCAAGATCAATTTTTACAATCCTTCCACTACTTGTTTACACATTTAGCTTTATCTTATCTAATTCAAAACAGTCCTTTAACCCTAGGCAAAAATGTACATTTTGATGACATCTGCATTTTACCAATAATTTTTAAGGCTGTTTTTATTTCTCAAAGATTAAAGTCATGTGAACTAAAAGGTACCACAGCTCTTCTTTCCTTTAAAAAATATTTGATCTAAGTGCTTATTTTCCTTTAGGCCAATTAATTAGAACTCTTGTTTATAGAGATCACACACACAACACATATATAACTACACAGCCAGAAGAAGATCCAGTAGCTGTAAGATTTTCTGTTCACCAATTTCGTAACTGGACAATTAGCCTCTGAGTGGGGCCCTTTAAGAGCAGGGCTAGGAAAGCATGTAGTTTCTAGGGCCTAGTAAACAGGTATAGCTAGAAGACAAAAACAGATTTTGAGAGGGATCCATCCACCTCTAATTCCTGGGGCTCCATTAGGAAAACAAAGGTCTCTCCCAAAATGGAATCCGTGGAGACTTTTCTATTTTTCCCAAGGAGTCTCAGGCCATCAGAAATTATCTTAGGGCCCCTCATGCATGCATTAAGAGGGGCAAGACAAAATGGAGAAAAAGAATTCAGTTGACTGAGAAAAAAACCTTTTCCCAGCAAAATAAGATCTAAGAAGAGAAAAACATAAAGGTCTTTTAAATATACTTATAACTTGGATATCCACTTTCAATTAAGCTGAGCGCTTTTTAAGAAAATCCTTTTGAGTCCCTTATTACCCGACATTAGCCATGCAAAGTGGCCAGTATTTCTGACTTCCAAACTTTACCAGAGGTAACTTCCCAGGTGCTCAGAGAAAGGAAAATTCAAGGTGGTTCATGGAGGGAAAGAGAATCAACAAATAGCTAAGGTCACACAGATATCAAACCAGAAAGGACTCATTCCTTAAGCCAGGATTGAATCCAGGCCACCATTGTAAAATGGCAGAGGCTAAAACAAAGCACTGGGCACGTGGTTACAGGCCATCCTTCCAAGGACATAAAACAAGATGGAGGCCTGCAGCAAAGTTTGCCATTGACCGGTTTGCCGGGCTGGTTTGAACAGTGGACCTATGGAGTCCTAGGCCAGCATCCCATCCTAAGGTACCCCTCTTTCTGACAGAGCCATACAGAAAGACATGGAAAGCACACCAGCTTGGTTACAGCTTAAGACCAACCTCACAAATCCTTTTTCATAATTGAAACCTTATAGAGAATATAAACAGTGATAGTTGGGGTCTTGGCCTAGTAAAACATCTTAAACAAAACAACAACAACAAAGCCTCTCACATAAAAGTTAATCTCTGGTGGAAAAAAGAAAAAAAAACTTAAATGCAGGGCTTGAAAGATGCCTGAAAGAAGAACCTCTTATTCTTATGCAAATGAGTTTTTGCAGCAGGGAGAGAAATCTTTAATTGCTGTTTCTTCCCTGGGGCTTGAACCTAGCTGGGCCCCTTGGCTAGGGGAGGGGAGGACTCTGTGGGCATGTGGCGGGAAACCCTAGCCAGCCAGCCAAGTGGGGCCCTTGGGCCATGCACCCCAGCCCCACCCAGAAGGGGAGGGATGCAAGGAACTGCCACTCGCCCCACTTGCCTGTCCATCCTACGCATGAGCCTGCAGCCACTGGGTTGCGGGTAGAACACCCCCAATATTGTAGAAGAAAAGATAGGTGCCATTACAGTCTCAAAAAAAAGAAGGAAAATGCCACAGAAAGGCTGGGTTGGAATGAGGCCAACATTCCCTACCCCTGAGAGCGATGAGGGGTAGAAGGGGGCAGAGTTTCCTCTATTCTCAGAAGAAGTCCGAGGACAAGAAGCCTCAGAAACAAGAGGGAAAAATATTTTTTGGTTCACATTTTACTCACCTTTACTCATGTTCTTATACGGGCCACCAAAATGATGCAGGATTTTTTGGTCCTTAGCTCAGCTAAAATCCAGGTTCTTGTCGCATGACCAGGAAAGATTAGGCACATGGATACATTGAAAGGTGAGAAGAGCAGAATTTATTAAAAGAACGCTCTCAATGAAAAAAGGAGGTCCTGCGAACAGGCTCCCACCTCACAGATTGAATACCAGGCCACAACACACCAGCTGAAGAGGCCAGGCTTCTCTCCCTGCATAAGGCACAAATTCCTAGTGGTTCCACCCCATTCTCCCAGTGTGCATGTGGGCCCTTAGTCTGAGCCACTCCATATTGATTTATTTCCCTTACTGTGCATGTGTTGAGGAATGGAATTTTTCACCGTGGGCATGTTTAGGCAAGCCCCCTGTGCACAATGACCTGGGCAGCATTTGACTGTCTCCTGTCTCTATCACCATGAGACTAGGTGTTACAACCAGTAATGGGTTGGGATAGAATGAGAATAGGATCAAGGCCTGGGCTGTGGAGCACAGCATTGTTAAAGTCAGGGATCTGAGGAGGCTGAATGTAGCAGGCAACCCAGGAGCATGTTAGAGAAGAATAGGATTTCCATATTACAATTTAAATGACCTTTAATAACTTTTTTTTTTTTCTAGCTGAGTTACGCAGCGTGACAAATGGTCAGTCTAACCAACCAAGGTAAGAAGAAAAATATTCTCGATGAGCTCCCAAAGGACTAGGGATGGAATATTTTTAAAATAACCATTTAGCATAGTAAAGAGTACTTATTTCAAAATTTAACTTAGTCCTCAACCAGCTGGAAATGTGGGAAAACTGCATATTACCTCTGCCCTCTCACTTTCCAGGCAAAATGATAGAATCAATAGCATAATTCTCCTTGGGAATGACTTATTTATTATTGCTAGTAAGAGGGAAATGAGAGACAAGCACTACTTGGAACTCCATGCAATGAACACACACTCCCTTTGAGTTCAAGTAAAGGGATGTGAAGGTGCCTATTGTGAAGTAAATCAGTAAAAGGTATAGGTCATGTGAGACTCTTTAAAAAGAGATAAATTTGGCTGGGTGCAGGGCTCACACCAGTAATCCCAGCACTTTGGGAGGCCAAGGTGGGCAGAAAACCTGAGGTCAGGAGTTCAAGACCAGCCTGGCCAGTATGGTGAAACCCTGTCTCTACTAAAAGTACAAAAATTAGCTGGGTGTGATGGCAGATCCCTGTAATCCCAGCTACTTGGGAGGCTGAGGCAGGTGAATCACTTGAACCCAGGAGGTGGAGGTTGCAGTCAGCCAAGACTGCACCATTGCACTCCAGCCTGGGCAACAAGAATGAAACTCCATCTCAAAAAAAAAAGAGGTAAATTTGTATGGGATATGTCTTGGGCTTTGTTGGAGAAACTCATTATAGAAACATTACAGGCAATATGAGACTTGGATCCTTTTTCAGTTTTCTTCTTCAATAAACTGAACTGTTACTTTCTTTTTTTTGTCTTTAGTAATGAAGGTGATGCCATCAAAGTTTTTGTGCGAATTCGTCCTCCTGCAGAAAGATCTGGGTCAGCTGATGGAGAGCAGAACTTATGCTTATCTGTGCTGTCCTCCACGAGTCTCCGGCTGCACTCCAACCCTGAGCCCAAGACCTTCACGTTTGATCATGTTGCAGATGTGGATACCACTCAGGTAATGATAATTAGAAACTTAACTTTTTTTTTTTTTTGAAAAGGAGTCTCACTCTGTCACCAGGCTGGAGTGCAGTGGCATGATCTCGGCTCACTGCACCCTCTGCCTCCCGGGTTCAAGTGATTCTCCTGCCTCAGCCTCCCGAGTAGCTAGGACTACAGGTGCGCGCCACCATGCCTAGCTAATTTTTGTATTTTTAGTAGAGATGGGGTTTCACCATGTTGGCCAGGATGGTCTTGATCTCTCGACCTCATGATCTGCCCGCCTCAGCCTCCCAAAGTGCTGGGATTACAGGTGTGAGCCACCTCGCTGGAAACTTTACTTTTTACCTGGAACATATAAGCCTTCATTAGCTCTAAGAATTTCATTTCTTGGCCAGGCGTGGTGGCTCATGCCTGTGATCCCAGCACTTTGGGAAGCTGAGGCGGGCGAATCATGAGGTCAGGAGATCGAGATCATCCTGGCTAACACAGTGAAACCCTGTCTGTACTAAAAATACAAAAAATTAGCTGGTTGTGGTGGTGGGCACCTGTAGTCCTAGCTACTTGGGAGGCTGAGGCAAGAGAATGGCATGAACCTAGGAGGCGGAGCTTGCAGTGAGCGGAGATTGCACCACTGCACTCCAGACTGGGCAACAGAGCAAGACTCTGTCTCAAAAAAAAAAAAAAAAAAAAAAAGAATTTCTTTTCTAGGCTGGTCTCTTTTTAATTTCATCCGTCTCAAATAAGGAGACTGAAACGTTCCATAAATATTTTAAATTTAATTTTATTAAATAGTATTCTCCTTTTTTCATCGAACTTTGTAGCAGAATGACAAAAGCCTTTTTTTTTTTCCCCCCCCCCACTAAGTGATAGGAAATTATGGGCGTAGTGGCACATGCCTGTTATCCCAGCTACTTGGAGGGCTAAGGCAGGAGGATCACTTGAGCCCAGGAGTTTGAGGCTGCAATGAGCTATGATGGTGCCACTGCACTCCAGCCTCGGCAACAGAGCAAGACTCTATCTCTTAAAAAAAAAAAAAAGATCTGTGGTGTTCATTGTAGTAGCCATTAGTTATATGTGGCTATTTAGATTTAAATTAATTAAATAAAACTTGAAAGTCAGTTCCTCATATACACTAGTCATATTAAAAGTGTGGCTCGTGCGTCTGAGGCACTGGAGGTTAGTGAAGATGCACTTTTTGGAGCCAGTGGATGATTGAGAAGTACTGTTGAACTGCCTAATCTAAGGATTTAGGATTACCGTGATGTCAACAACTGCTTTTCTAATTAAGGTCAACTTAATTAAGACCTAGTTAGTGCTATCCAATGGAACTTTCTGCAGTGATGGAAATGTTCTGTATCTGTGCTGTCTGTTACAATAGCCTCTAGCCAAATGTGACTATATGAGTTTAAATTAATTAAAATTAAATCAAATTTAAAATTCAGTGCCTCAGATGCACTAGTCACATGTGGCTCCTGAGCACTTTTAATATGGTTAGTGTGTATGAAGAACTGGCTTTTAAGTTTCGTTCAATTAATTTAAATCTAAATAGCTACATATAACTGATGGCTACTATACTGAACATCACAGATTTTTTTTTTTTTTTGTAAGAGATGGTGTCTTGCTTTGTTGCCAAGGCTGGAGTGCACAAATAATCCTCCTGCTTAGCCTCCCAAGTAGCTGTGATTACAGGCATGTGCCACTATGCTTGGCTAATTTTTTTTCATTCCAGGATAAATCTCAGTTGTGCCAAGCTAAATTTTAAATTTTTTGTAGAGATGGAGTCTTACTATGTTCCCTAGGCTGGTCTCGAACTCCTGGCCTCAAGCAGTCCTCCCATCTTGGCCTCCCTAAGTGCTAGGATTACAGGTGTGAGCCACTTCATGCAGCCCATCACAGATCTTAAGTATTCCCTTATACATATGGATGTTTTTGGGCCGACATTTAGATCTTTGGATCTTTTTTTTATGTGGAGCATCGCTGGCCAATAGATAAGTAAAACGAGGACTGGGTGCTGTGGCTCACGCCTGTAATCCCAGCACTTTGGGAGGTGGAGGTGGGCGGATCACGAGGTCAGGAGTTTGAGACTAGCCTGACTAACATGGTGAAACCCCGTTTCTACTAAAAATAAAAAATTAGCCAGGCATGGTGGTGTGCACCTGTAGTCCCAGCTACACAGGAGGCTGAGGCAGGAGAATTGCTTGAACCTGGGAGGCGGAAGTTTCAGTGAGCCGAGATTGCGCCATTGCACTAAAGGCGACAGAGTGAGACTCCATCTCAAAAATAAATAAAAATAAACAGTGTAGGGTTGGGAGTTCTTGCATTTGTAGTAAGACTGCATCTCCTTGTAGGTAAAAATGAAAATAAAATGGAGGTATTGACTGTTCAGTGCAAACTTATGAGAAAAATCACTGAAGAAGATGTACAGCCATTTATCTATGCTAGTACCAGTACAATATCTACATGCAATATGCTCTACAAAATTCTGTATAAAGTTTAGTTGTGTGCTTTAAATCTATAGGTGTATAGGAGATTAATAGATGTAATTATGTGTAAAGTTTAATCATCTTAGATAGTTTAGCCTTTTTTCTGTAGTGGATGTTATCCATGTT
Source organism: Pan troglodytes (assembly GCF_028858775.2). NCBI lineage: Eukaryota > Metazoa > Chordata > Mammalia > Primates > Hominidae > Pan > Pan troglodytes. The sequence goes on from NC_086015.1 coordinate 48,789,533, forward strand.
ATTACTAAGCAATTTTTGCTGTTACATTGTAGAATGCAATTTAGGAAAAATGTTTTCATTTTTATGATATGTTAACATGTTTGGTTACATTTGTAGGAATCTGTATTCGCAACTGTGGCTAAAAGCATTGTGGAGTCTTGCATGAGCGGTTATAATGGTACCATCTTTGCATAGTAAGTTGTTGACTGTGTCCTTATACATAGTACATGCTTGTATTATTTTCCTGTTGCTGTTGTAACAAATTACCACAAACGTAGTGGCTTAAAACAACACAAATGTATTATGTTACAGTTCTGTAAGTGAAAAGTTCAACATGGGTCTCTCACAGGTAAAATCAAGGCATCAGCAGGGATGCAATTCTTTTGGCAGCCTTGTTCCTTTCTGGAAAATTTGTTTCTTTGCCTTTTTCAGCTGCTAGAGGCCACCCACATTACTTAGCTTACAGCCCTGTTTATCTTCAAAACCAACAACATGTAACTCTTTGACTCTTCTTCCTTAGTCACACCTCCCTCTGACAGCAGCTAAAAAAGGTTTTCTGATTTTAGGGACTAATGATTAGATTGGCCCCTCCTGGCTATCAAGGTAGCAGGGATTACACTCCAAGGTAGAGGGGTAGTGTAGAGCAGAGTATCTGTCTATCTATATATATATAACTTTTTTTTGTAAGAAAGTTTGTCCAGCCAGGCGTGGTGGCTCGCGCCTGTAATCCTAGCACTTTGGGAGGCTGAGGTGGACGGGTCACTGGAGTTCAGGAGTTCAAGACCAGTCAGGCCAACATGGTGAGACCCCCGTCTCTACTAAAAATACAAAAAAAATAGCTGGATGCGATAGTGGTCACCTGTAGTCCCAGCTACTTGGGAGGCTGAGGCAGGAATCACTTGAACCCAGGAGGCGGAGGTTGCAGTGAGCCGAGATTGCACCATTGCACTCCAGCCTGGGTGACAGGGCGAGACTCCGCCTCAAAAAAAAAAAAAACAAAACAAAACAAAACAAAAAAGAAAGATTTGTCTGTTTTCCACATTTATTCAATTATTTATATGTTACGGATATGCATTTATTTTATTCTTTAGGTTATAATCCAGTACTAAAAATTATTTACCTTGTTGTTCTTGTTGTTCCAGCTTTGCCCAATGGGCCCTCCTTGAGGTTGGTTTTTGTGTCCCTTTGCTATAGCTCATCCTTTTGTTTTTTGAGCCCCTTCTTACTTTATGATGCTACAAGATGCTCTGGGCTCATCTTGTGTTTTCCCTGACCTACGCCTAGAATCAGCCATTTCACCAATGAACCCTAATTCCTTTTATTGGAGCATGATATTTAGAAACCAAGATCTGGGCGCTAGGTGTGTTTGGTTTGTTGCTATTGGAATGCCATTGCTTCTAGGCCTTCTCAGCAGACAGAGCTAGGTAATACATGGCAGGGTGGGTATACTGTCTGGTTTACTGAGGACAATACCAATTGTCAAGTAATTATTAGTAGTGTCCTCTTCACTCTCAAGTGCCTGTTTGGACAATAATCTATAGGATTACCCTATTTGTGGCTGGGCACGGTGGCTCACACCTGTAATCCCAGCACTTTGGGAGGCCGAGGCGGGTGGATCACGAGGTCAGGAGTTCAAGACCAGCCTGGCCAAGATGGTGAAACCCCATCTCTACTAAAAATACAAAAAATTAGCCGGGCGTGGTGGCAGGTGCCTGTAGTCCCAGCTACTCAGGAGGCTGAGGAAGGAGAATCATTTGAACCCGGAGGGTGGAGGTTGCAGTGAGCCGAGATCGTGCCACTGCACTCCAGCCTGGGTGACAGAGTGAAAAAAAAAAAAAAAAAAGGATTACCCTATTTGTAGAGGACTCAATAATATCCATTTCTCATTCTGAGTTACTAAAGAACTTTTTTCCCTCTTTTCTTCCAGAAGAAGGGGGTAAAAAACTATAGCATACTGTTTTCTAGTTTTGGGGGGCATTTAATGAAAAAGTAAATCCAAAATTTTCTGTTTTTGCTGTGAATCTAAGCTAAAGTCTTTTGATATCTTGATTGACATCTTTAAAATACAACTTTTTTTTTTTTTTTTAAAGATGGAGTCTTGTTATGTTGCCCAGTCCTGGAGTGCAGTGGCTATCCACAGCTGTGATTCTAGTGTACCACAGCCTGGAACTCCTGGGCTCAAGCCATCTTTCTACTTCAGCCTCCTCAGTAGCTGGAACTGCCTGGCTTCAACGTTTTTACTTTTAGTTTTTTGTTACTCTTGTTTCTGTTAAGTGGGATAACAGGAGAGATGACATTGCACAAAAACCTATAGCATAAGAATTTTTTTATTGCTTTATATTTAAATGAAGAGATTTTAGTATCTTTTAAAGACAAAGAATTTAGGAAAGGAAATGCTGTATTACTTGGCATAGCAAAAATTGGAAACAAAAGTTCATTTGATTCCGGTTAAATAAATTATGGTGCTGCAAGATGCTATATGATCCCAAAACCATGGAATACTGTGTAGCTATTAAAAATAATGAGGCAGACCTCTATTGCTGACCTAGGAAGATATCTGAGGTAAAATTAAGGGAAAAATAGGTTGCAAAGCAGTATGAAGAACATCATCCCAATTTTGGTAAATAAAAATTAAATGAAAACTCTGATGGCTATGTTTGTGTAATATAGAAGCATTTGCCAATTAACAGCAGTTAGCTCTTTGTAGGGAGATTGGAGAGAAAGGAGGCAGATCATTCACTTTTTATCTAATAGAATTTAAAAATGGAAAGAAAATAAGCTAACTTTTTGTGGAGAAAACTTATACACTAGTATTATAATAGGAGGAGTAGTCTTTTAATTTTATGTGTAAAAATAATATGTAAAACATTTTTTACAGTGGACAGACTGGCTCAGGGAAGACATTTACTATGATGGGTAAGTAAAGATTAACTTTTGTTGGCTTAATCTACTCTTTCTGTGATAACAGTAACCTACAACATTTTGGGGAAAGGCATAATTTCTATATATGATGTTGATCTCTTGAAATTAGGGAGATTCCCTAGGCTTCTGCCAAGTTGTGAGTTCTTTGCTAGCAAAGTCCATGTGTTAATCATGTTTGCAGCTATGTTTCCAGCTCAATGCCTGGCACAGAGTGGTGCTGAATAAACAGTTTTTCAGTAGGATTTAATGAATTCGTATATGTTTATACACCTGTATAACCACTAACCAGATCAAGATTCCTGGTCAGTAACTACCAAACCCTGTCCCCTGGAATGCCAATTACTCTGATTTCTGTCATCATTAATATTGCTTGTTTTTGATCCTCTACAAATAATATTTTATTGTGTATCTTTTGTTTCTGATGTCTTTTAGTGTTAAGTTTCTGCGATTCACTCATGTTGTTGCATGTAGTAGTAGTTTATTTCCATTACTGTATAATATATTATCGTATGAATATACTACACATTTTCCAGTCTACTGTTGATAGACATTTGGATTATTTCAACTTTTCAACCATATGAATAATGTTGCTGTGAACATCTTTCTTGTGTCTTTTCAAATAATTTATGTTGGATATGTATCCAGGAGAATTGCTGGATCATAGGATATATGTATATTTAGCTTTAGTAGATTCTGCCGAACAGTTTCCCAAAGTGATTATCTCAGTAGTATATGGAAGTTCCAGTTGCTCCGCTTCCTTATATGTGCTTGAAATTGTCAATTTAAAAAATTTTAGCCATTCTTGAGTATGTATAGTATTATCTTATTGTGTATTTATTTCTATTGACAACTGAATCATAGGTTTAATTCGATATATCAATACCCTGTCTGTTGAAATGCCCATTCAAGCTTTTTTCTCCCATTTAAAAAATTAGCTTGACTTTTTCTTACTCATTTGTGGATATTCCTTATAAAACAGAGAAGTTAGCCTTTTGTCCATGATATGGACTCCAGATTTTTCTCTAGATTTTTCATTTGTCTTTTGACTTACTTAAGGTTTTTTTTTCTATGCTAAAGTTTTATTTTACATGGCTGAATTTGTTTCTTTTCTTTTTCTTCTTTTTATTTTTTTTGAGACGGAGCCTCCCCCTGTCGCCTAGGCTAGAGTGCAGTGGTACCATCTTGGCTCACTGCAACCTTTGCCTCCTGGGTTCAAGGCTATTCTCCAGCCTCAGCTTCCCAAGTAGCTGGGATTGCAGGCATGCGCCACCACACCTGGCTAATTTTTGTATATTTAGTAGAGACGGGGTGGGGGGGCGCGTCTCACCATGTTGGCCAGGCTGGTCTCGAACTCTCGACCTCAAGTGATCCACCTGCCTCGGCCTCCCAAAGTGCTGGGATTACAGGCAGAAGCCACTGCACCTGGCTTCTTTTTCTTTAATGGCTTCTGAATTGTGAGTTGTAGTAAGAAAGGTCTTCCTCGCTCTCTGAGGTTATAACAACAACAACAACAACAAATAATTGAATACTTGTACTTACAGTATGCCCAGCACTCTTCAAGACACTGTTGGTTTACTTGAATACAAGGCAGTGTCCTGGCTCTTGTGGACCTTCTGATTCTCAGGCAGAGGGAATACACAATTAAAAGCAAATACACCTCTAGAAATTATGCCAAAGGTAATAAGTGCTATGAATTAAAATAAAGCAATGTAAAGGGATGGAAAAAAGTAGAGGGTGCTATTTTAGGTGGTGGGTCAGGAAAGACCTCTCAGGAGGTGACCTTTGGAGTTATTAAGTGAAATGAGAGTGAACCATGAGACTGTCCAAGAGAATAATCATACAGGCAGAGGAACAGCAGTTGCACAGGCCCTGAGGTGGGTGCACACCCAAGGATGTTTGAAGACCAGCAGAAGACCCACTGAGAGTGGAGTTTTCCAGGATAAGGGGCTGGTAGCATGGGAAGTCGGAGCTATACCCTAGGCCAGGTCATATAGGCCTGGTGAGGATTTTGGATTTTGTTTTGAATATGATGTGACATTATTGGAAGTGTTCTTTTTTAAAATAAACAAACAAATAGGAAGTACATGATCTGATATTAAAAGGATTACTCAGGCAGCTAAATGGAATAAAGACTATTAGGGGATAGAGCAGGATTAGGAGATACTGCAGTGGGTTAGGCAAGAGATGATGAAGGTAATTAAAGATTTGTTTAATCTTTGTCTTAGTCTATTTGTGTTGCTGTAAAGGAATACCTGAGGCTGGGTAATTTATAAAGAAAAGAGGTTTACTTGGCTCACAGTTCTGCAGGTCATAGAGGAAGCATGGCACCAGCATCTGCTCGGCTTCTGGTGAGGGCCTCATGCTGCTTCAACTCATGGCAGAAGACAAAGGGGAATGGGCATGCAGGGATTACATGGTGAGAGAGGAAAGTGAGAGAGAGAGAGAGACAGAGAGAGAGATGAGGAGGTGCCAGGCTCTCTCCAACAACTAGTTCTCTTGGGAAATAAGAGAACTCACTCCCATGAGAATGGCACCAAGCCTTTCATGAGGGGTTGTGCCCCCCACACTCCATGACCCAAAAATGTCCCAGCAGGCGACACCTCCAACAGTGGGGATCAAATTTCAACATGAGAATTGGGGCAAAACATACTATATCAAATTGATCTTTATATAATATATTCTTCAATGGGAAAATGATGTAAAATTATCTACATGTTCTAATATTCATTCTCTTTATTTACTTGCATTTTTCTACCTCTGTTATATATTTCTTAAGCTACAGGTTACAAGGACCATTTTAAATATTCCAGGTGTGGTACAAGGCCTTCTACCAAAGACAACTATTATATTTTAAAATTTATTCTCTATTTTTCTTGTGCATATCAGCATTTTGTTAGTTCCTTTGGTCTCTAAGGCATACTTCACCAATATTTTGATTGTTAAATAGATCTAGATCTTTTCTAGCTATATATATTTTTCTGGTAAATATTGCTATAACTTGAATTAGAATTCCTTAGAATCCTGCTATTTGCATATCCACTCTTCCTTTTCCCAGTGTAACAAAATAGAGACTCTGCATTTTTCTGTCTATGTGGAAATCTTGTAAGATATTCTTACAGTACTTTTCTTACCAGCTTGGCTTTTATTGCCTAATTTAAAAAAAATCAACTAGCTAATCCTGATTTTTAGTACTGTTTAAAGCACTAACATGGCTCTAAGTGCTTTACCTTTACACTCTCAGTTAATTCTTTCTTTTTTTTTTTGAGACGGAGTCTCACTCTGTCGCCCAGGCTGGAGTGCAGTGGCGCCATCTCGGCTCACTGCAAGCTCCGCCTCCCAGGTTCACGCCATTCTCCTGCCTCAGCCTCTCCGAGTAGCTGGAACTACAGGCGCCCGCCACCACGCCCGGCTACTTTTTTTTTTGTATTTTTAGTAACGATGGGATTTCATCGTGATCTCGATCTCCTGAACTTGTGATCCGCCCGCCTCAGCCTCCCAAAGTGCTGGGATTACAAGCGTGAGCCACTGCGCCCGGCCTCTCAGTTAATTCTTTCCAATAACCCTATGTGATATTTATTACCATTATTATCCCCATTTTATAATTGAGAACTCTGCAGCTTAAGAGGGATTTAGTAATTAGCCTATGGTCACACAGTATGGGGCCAAGGCCTGGAGCACAGGTCAGTCTATGAGACCAAATGTGCTGCAATAAAGGACAATTATTTGATATTCCTGCAGATTTTGGTACCTGGCAGTTGGAAAAATTTCAATTTCTCTCACAGACCTAGATTTAACTTGCTTGGAGCACAAGTAGGAAACTGATTGTATGGTGTATCATCTAATTTCTGTGTAAATTGCCATTTTGAAAGACTCTTGGAATAGAATAAAAATCCAGTGTTTATTTTTTTCATTTTTTTAGGACCATCTGAATCTGATAATTTTTCTCATAACCTGAGAGGAGTAATCCCACGAAGTTTTGAATATTTGTTTTCCTTAATTGATCGTGAAAAAGAAAAGGTAAAACAATGTAAAAATAAAGTGGTTCTATGAAATGTCTAATTTTGAATAGGTAGCTACTGATAATTAGCTCATGATACATGGTGGAGCATGGATGGTACTCTACAATATGAAAAGACTAGTGTGGCATAAAAAAAAACCTTTCAATTCTGAGGATAATATTAAGGATTCTGAGTTGTTTTATCTCAATTGAGTTTTTAGTTTATAAAACATGCATTATCCTTTATCCCAAATTGCTGGTTTACAAGAAAGGAAAATAGTGCTTCTGAGGCTCTCAAAAAAAGATTTTGTAAGAGAGAAACTGTAAAGAAAATCTCAACTGAGGAAAACAGATACATTAATACACTAAGCCTAATCATCTACCTGTACCTAGGCTCACAGGTGACTGCAGGTGTCCCTAAATCCTCATGACATCCAGCAGTGATGGACTCATCCTCACCACCTTTGTAGCACCTGCTACTGCCTTCCATGATCTTTGTGCTCCACATGTGGTATGGCTCCATCACCCTGGGGATATGGTCTTTCCTCTTGCATTGGCTCCCAGGTTGGGCCTTCTCACAGTTGTGCTGATTTAGCTTGGTGAATTCGGGGCTTAGAACCATTGGTGTTTTATGTTCCATTACTTGTGTACCAAAGAAACTTATATATAACATTGGTTTACCATTTACTCCTTTGCAGAAATCACCTATCTATAACACTGAAATTAGACACACAAATTGTATGGCAGTGAAATAATTTAGTACCATGCATTTCTATGGTTAAAAATCCTATAAAGTCTTTTAAAATAAATTATTTTCAATCGTTTGAAGAACATAACACTTGCTTCAAATAAAATTTTATGAGGACATCAAATATATAAGACAGACAAAAATGGAATTTCCCAACTGGACTGCTCAATTCTCCTCCCCCTGTATTAGCTCCCAGGCACCTGTGGAGGCCTCTAGGGTGCCTGGCACCACAGTTTGATGCAACTCTAAAATATAACGATGTGTTAAAACTAGTTATCAGCTGAGCACGGTGGCTCACGCCTGTAATCCCAGCACTTTGGGAGGCCGAGGCAAATCATGAGGTCAGGAGATCAAGACCATCCTGGCTAACACAGTGAAACCCCGTCTCTACTAAAAATACAAAAAATTAGCGGGGCGTGGTGGCGGGCACCTGTAGTCCCAGCTACTCGGGAGGCTGAGGCAGGAGAATGGCATGAACCTGGGAGGCAGAGCTTGCAGTGAGCCAAGATTGCGCCACTGCACTCCAGCCTGGACAACAGAGTGAGACTCCGTCTCAAACAAAACAAAACAAAACAAAAAAACTATTTATCTAGATTTTTTTTACTTTTAGGTATCTTATATTGTATTAAAGGATAATAGCATAGGAAATTTACATCTTGTGAAGCGAGTGCAAAATTAATGCTCATGAAAACTAGGTATGAACACATGAAAATAATGTATCTAAATGAGGCTTCTTTTTTACAGGCTGGAGCTGGAAAGAGTTTCCTTTGTAAGTGTTCCTTTATTGAAATCTACAACGAGCAGATATATGATCTACTGGACTCTGCATCGGCTGGACTGTACTTAAGGGAGCATATCAAGAAGGGAGTCTTTGTTGTTGGTGCGGTGGAGCAGGTGGTAACCTCAGCTGCTGAAGCCTATCAGGTACCCTGCCATGAGTACTTAATTGGTGCTTAGGCAACAAACCTGCTGTGAATGCACCCCAAACTCCAAAAAGTGACAATTGAGGTACCAAAAATATGTCATAAAGGCATAATACAGAATGTTCATGGGAAGTAAAGATAAAATAATATGGCAGTATTTTCTTTTCCAAGAGTCTTTCAAAATGGAACCTCGAAAGGGCAATTTATACAGAAATAAGATGATACATTGTATCATCAGTTTCTTACTTGTCCATATGTTTTTAGTGGTTCCTCCTGGGAGATGCCTGTTTGAGGGGCTTCTGGGAACTCTGGCCTTTAAACCAGCTGGCTGTTCTTTTCTACGTTGCTTGCTTGTTAGGTGTCAAAAGCTAACTTACCTTGAGCATTCAGCTCAGGACAAGCAAACCTCTTGACAGGAATTTATAAAATATTCTAGATATGTTTTTATGAAATCTGATCTGGCTTAATGATTTGAAAGTTTTTTATTATGAAGCATTTGACACATATGAAATATTACCACAAGCATGTAAGTTACCAAGCATAATGTTAAAGTGAACTTTCAGGAGGCTTTTAGACAATTTAAAGACCCTGGTATCACCAGTACTATCCGATTTACTGGTGATATTTGGTTCTTTAAATATGCTATAAATAGGTAAATAGGATACCTGTCCTCCCTATCCCATATCCCTGGCTCTTCCCCAAAATTAAGCACTAAGTTGAATGTCATTATCATTTTCTTCCACTTTTAAATCACATATGTATGTGGTTTTGCCTGTTTTTGAGTTTGAAAAACACATATTTAGCTTTCTATGACTTTTAAAACTCAATGTGGTTTATGAAATCTACGTTGCATTTCATTTATTTTCACTGCTGTATGATATTTTATAATTTATTCTTTTATCTTCAATAAAAGATGGAATCAAGTCTCTTGATTCCAGCTGTTTAAATTGAGACTCCCCCCGGCGAGAGACAGGTTGTACATGTGACCTAGTATGTGTATACATACATACTCAAAAATTTGTGTTGGGTTTTTTATTGGAATTACATTGCAGTTATAGACCAGTCTGGAGGGATTAACAATTCTTTTTACAATGTTTTACAATATTCAGTCCATACATTAGCATAGTATGTCTCCTCTTTTTAGATCTTTAATGTCTTGCAATATAATTTTAATAATTTTCATCATAAAAGTCACACATACTTTTTGTTAACTTTATTCCAGTATACCTTATGTTTTTAGTTTCTCTAATAATCTCTTTCTTATTTTCATTTTTATTTATTTTTTTATTTGTTTTTTGGAGACAGAATCTTGCTCTGTCGCCCAGGCTGGAGTGCAGTGGTGCAATCTTGGCTCACTGCAACCTCCGCCTCCTAGGTTCAAGCAATTCTCATGCCTTAGCCTCCCAAGTAGGTGAGACTACAGGCACGCACTGCCATGCCTGGCTAATTTTTTGTATTTTAGGAGAGACGGTTTCACCATGTTGCCCAGGCTGGTCTTGAACTCCTGAGCTCAGGCAATCCACCTGCCTTGGCCTCCCAAAGTGCTAGGATTATAGGCATGAGCTACCGTGCCCGGCACATAATCACTTTTTAAAATTACATTTAGTGTTTGGTGTGTATAGAAATGCAGTTGATTTTTATAAGATGCTTTTATAATCAGCCACCTTGCTAACTGTCTTAAAAAATGAAGAATGTGTGTTAAAGTTTTGTTTGATGCTTTTTCCACCATTGTTGAGATAATCTTGTGCTTTTTCTTCTTTAACATGTTAACACGATAAAGTACTCGATTAAGATTTGCTATTATTTTGTTTAGTGTTTTTCATAAATTTAAAAAGTTGAGATCAATCTGTAATTTCCTTTGTCCTATTCCTTTTTTCTTTTTTTCTTTTTTTTTTTTTTGAGACAGGGTCTCGCTCTGTCACCCAGGCCAGAGTACAAGTGGCACAATCATGGTTCACTGCAGCCTTGACCTCCTGGGCTTAACAGATCCTCCCACCTCAGCCTCCCTAGTAGCTGAGACTGCAAGTGCACAGCATTATGTCTGGCTGATTTTTGAATGTTTTTGTAGAGATGAGGTTTAGCCATGTTGTCCAGGTCAGTCTTGAACTCCTGGGCTCAAGCATTTCACCTTGCCTCAGCCTCCCACTATAGGCGTGAGACACTGCACCCGGCCCTATTCTCTTTGTCTTGTTTTATTATCAATGTTACTTGTTTTCTGAAAGTATTTGTGCCTGGGATGACTTATTCTTAGAATACATAGTAGAACTCATCTGAAAAATTATCTGGGTCTTGTGAGATTTTTAACTACAAAACAATATTTTAATAGAGCCATGCAGCCATGTTATTTCTTCTTGGGTCAGTGTTAGTAAGTTATGTATTTTAGAAAAATTTCAATTTCCTCTTAGTTTTCAAGTATATTGGCATAAAGTTGTTCCTAGTATTCACATTTTTACAATCTTTGCCATAACTGCCATTCTGTTTCCTTTTTACACAGTTGTTATTGTTTATATGGACTTGCTCTTTAATATTTTCTTTGTTTTCAGTTTATCCTGGGTTTATCATGCTGTTCTTTTTCCAACTTCTTAAGCTGGATGTTTACTCACGTTGGCATTTCTTTTGTGATATAAGTATTTAATACTATAAATTTTTACTTCTTAATACTTCTTTAACTTCACACAAGTTTTAATATTTTAATTACGGTGTAGATCCAAATATTTTTCTACTATAATTTTTTTTGACTCATGAATTACTGAGAAATGTGATTTTAAATTCCAAAGCGTGTGAGGATTTCTAACTTATTTCTCACATTGATTCTCAATTGCATTGGGATCGAAGAATGTGGTCTTATGTGACATCTAGTCTTTGAGTTTTTTTTGAGACATAATTTATGGATTAATAACCTTTTTTAAAAGTGTGTCATGTGTGCTTGAGAAGAATATGTATACTTGGTACAAGGTTTTATATTTTTGCTAGTTTTCTTGTCCGTGTAATCTATTGATACTTCAGAGAGATGCACTGATTTCCCACTAAGGTGTTGGTTTTTCAGTTTCATTGCGATTTTTGTCTAATTTATATATATATATATATATATATATATATATATATATATAATAGATACATACACATATGGAAACACAACAAGTCCTCACTTAACATCCTTATAGGTTCTTGGAAACTGACTTTAAGTGAAACGATGTATAATAAAACCAATTTTACTACAGGCTAATTGATACAAAGAAGAGTTAAGTTCCTACTGCATATTTCCAGTCATAAAAGCATCACCAAACTTCTCAATAAGAACCCAACACACTTCTAATATTAAACAGTGAAATAAATGTCAACTATACATTTATTTTAAAAAGAATAATAACAACTAAGATAATTATTTACCCAGGTTTTGGTGGATAAGTGAGTGATGGCAGTCATGGTGTTGGGTTAAATCGGGAATAAATGTTTGCAAAGTAGAAATTGTCAGGAGCACTTCCTACCACCATACAGTTCAGAAACAAACAATAACAAATATGGCGGGCTCACTGAGTACTTTCATACTGCATTGTTTATTGTCCTGTATTTGTATGAGTATCATATACTTTATGACTTTTTTTTTTTTTGAGACGGAGTCTCACTCTCTCTCCAAGGCTAGAGTGTAGTGGTGCGATCTTGGCTTACTTCAACCTCTGCCTCCCGGGTTCAAACGATTCTTGTGCCTCAGCCTCCTGAGCAGCTAGGACTACAGGCGTGTGCCACCACACCCGGCTAAATTTTTGTATTTTTATTAGAGATGGGGTTTTGTCTTGTTGGCCCGGCTGGTCTTTACACAGACAGTTGCTCCGGGTGGAAATCATTTTATTTTCTCAAGTTCACAACAAAATAACACTGAATGAAGTGAAATGGAGGACCTGCTGTGGACTCCTTTATTAGGTATATATACAAGTGTAGAATTAGTATATATCTTCCTTTTATTTTCACCTATAATTATTTATTGATTCTGTACTTTCCTATCAACACATTTTGCTTTACAAATCTGTTTTGTCTGATGTTCACCTACCACTGAACATTCTTTTGATTACCATTTGCCTGGTATACGTTTTCCCATCAGTTTTTCTGTTTCTTTTTTTTTTTTTTTTTTTTTGAGTCTCGCTCTGTCGCCAGGCTAGAGTGCAGTGGCATGATCTCGGCTCACTGCAACCTCTGCCTCCCAGGTTCAAGCTATTCTCCTGCTCCAGCCTCCCGAGTAGCTGGAACTACAGGCATGTGCCACCACGCCCTGTTAATTTTTGTATTTTTAGTAGAGATGAGGTTGGCCAGGATGGTCTCTATCTCTTGACCCCGTGATCTCCCTGCCTCGGCCTCCCAAAGTGCTGGGATTACAGGCGTGAGCCACTGGGCCCGGCCCCTTCTGTTTCTTAATGTTTTAGGTGTTTATTGTAAACCACATAGCTATACTTTGCTCGTTTTTTTAACTGCTCATGACAGTATCTTACCTAATTTATTTACATTACTATATGATTGTTGATATTCTTAGACTGGTTTCTACCATCTTTCTTAGTGTGTTTTGCCTGTTTCATCTAATACTTCCTTCTCTTTTCTTGCCTTTTTGTTTTTGATCCAGTATGCAGCATGATTTATTGAAAAAAACTCTTTTTCCTATTACATTGCCTTTGCATCTTTGGTGAATTGACTGTACACATATGGGTTTATATCTAACTGTATTCTGTTCTGTTGATCTATATGTTTCTTTTCATCAATATTAAATGGTCTTGATTATTATATAACTTGTTGCTAAGTAGTGTCTTTAGATCAGGTAGGGTAAGTCCTCCAACACTGTTCTTTTTAACAATTATTTTGGTTATTCATTGTCCTTTGCATTTTCATTTACATAGAACCAGTTTGTCAATTTCTACAAAATAGGCTGCTGGGATTTTGAGTGGGGTTGTGTTGAATCTATCAATTATTTTTGGTAGAACTGGCATCTTAACAATATTGAGTCTCCCAATCTATGAACACTCACCAGGTATTTTTGTTTTTGATTTTTTATTTTGATTTTTGTAGAAGTATTCAGGCAAACATGCTTGTATTTGCTTTTTCCCCTTATGTTACACAAGTGACAGCATACTGTGCTATTTTTATACCTTGCCTTTTTTATTTTGGAGACCAAGTCTCGCTGTTTTGCCCAGGCTGGAGTGCAATGGCATGATCTCAGCTCAATGCAACCTCCACCTCCTGGGTTCAAGAGATTCTCCTGCCTCAGCCTCCCGAGTAGTTGGGATTATAGCTGTCTGCCACCACGCCCAGCTAAATTTTGTATTTTTTAGTAGAGACGGGGTTTCACCATGTTGGTCAGGCTGGTCTTGAACTCCTGACCTCAGGTAATCCACCCGCCTTGGCCTCCCAAAGTGCTGAGATTACAGGCGTGAGCCACAGTGCCCGGCCGCTTTTTTTAGATAATAGTATTTTGGAATTTGTCTCAGTTTGGAGGATCTCTCTCTCTCTCTTGTTTTTTGTAGCTGTATGAATGTATCAGATGTATTTAATATGTAATATACAGTATTTAATGTTATAAAAAGAAAGCATAAAGTACTATCGAAGAAACATAAAAGATACAAATAGCTGGGCGCAGTGGCTTACTCCTGTAATCCCAGCCTCTTTGGGAGGCCAAGGTGGTGGATCACTTGAGGTCAGGAGTTCAAGACCAGCCTGGCCAACATGGTGAAACCCCCTCTCTATTAAAAATACAAAAAAATTAGGCATGGTGATGCATGCCTGTACTCCCACCTACTCTGGAGGCTGAGGTGGGAGGATCGTTTGAGCCTGGGAGGCAGAGATTTCAGTGAGACATGAACATGTCACTACACTCCAGCCTGGGTAACAAAGTGAGACTCTGTCTTAAAAAAAAGAAAAAAGATACAAATAATTTCAGTTTTATACTGTTGCTGATTAATAGGGTTATAACAGCTACAAATTTTTTTTTTTTTTTTTTTTTTTTTTTTTTTTTGTGATGAGACAGAGTCTCTGTTGCCCAGGCTGGAGCGGAATGGCCCGATCTTGGCTCACTGCAACTTCCACCTCCCGGGTTCAAGCGATTCTCCTGCCTCAGCCTCCCGAGTAGCTGGGACTACAGGTGCATGCCACCACACCCGGCTAATTTTTTATATTTTTAGCAGAGACGGGGTTTCACCGTGTTAGCCAGACTGGTCTCGGTCTCCTGACCTCATGATCCACCCACCTGGGCCTCCCAAAGTGCTGGAATTATAGGCGTGAGCCACCGTGCCCTGCCAACAGCTATGATTTATTGAGTGAAGATGCCAAGCACTGTGCTAACTTCTTTTGTATACATTATTTTACTTAATTTTCAATATGCCCTTTGAGATAAAGATACTAATTTCCCCATTTTACCCTATATATACTGTTACCCTCCTACCCAACATGTGGTCCTCAGAACATCAGCATCACCTGAGAGCTTGTTAGAAATGCAAAATCTCAGGCCCCACCTCACACTGAATCTGAATCTGAATTTTAACAACATCTGTAGATGATTCATATGCACCTAAAACTTATATGTTCTGTTCTATGGGATAGGTACCCATATTCCCATTTTACAAATATGAAGGCTGAGGCTTGAAAAGGTTCAGCTGGCCCCAGACCTCGCCTAGTAAATAGTGGAGCCATGGTTTGAACTCATATGCATCTGATTCCAGAGCCTGCATTCTGAACTTTCATGTATCCTGCTTGCCATAGGGAATAGAAGGGAAAAAATACTTTGTAGACCAAAAGCTTACAAAACTTTGGGCTTAAAGATAATTTACAGATTTTTCCTGTCCAACATTCTCATTTTCTAGGTAAAGAAATGGGTTCAGAGAGGTTTTGTGATTTACATTAGGTTAACACAAATAAAGCGTGGCAAAACCAGTTCTAGATCCTATGCGCTCTGATTTCCTGTTTGTTCTGTTTCTGTAATGTGGAAAGGGAACACAAAGGAAAGGAAAATAACTTCAGCTTATTCCTTAATGGACCAGTAATCTTTCTCACCACGCTTTACAAATTTCCTACTGATTTTGGTGGCTATTGTGTACCATTTGGAACTTGGGATAATATAATTTATCTTATAAAGCTAGATAACAATGGAAGGCAATAGATACTCCTCACCCCTGTTCTAAATAGAAAATATGCTTTATGTAAATATATTTCTTTTTCCCTATGAAAGTAGATAATTAGCTGTATGTTAGTATTTTTCATAATAAAATGAGTGATTCTCAAGTGCTTATTTTACATTTTAAGTGTACCTATTCTTGTTCCTTTTTTTTTCTCTTTTCCTTTTTTTTTTTTTTTTTAAGATAGGATCTTGCCCTGCTGCTCAGGCTGCAGTGCAGTGGCACAATCATGGCTCACTGCAGCCTTGAATTCCTGGGCTCAAGAGATCTTCCCACCTCAGCCTCCCAAGTAGCTAGGACTACAGGTTCCTGCCACTGTACATAGCAAATTATTATTATTATTTTTTGTAGAGGTGAGGTCTCACACTATGTTGGTCAGGCTGGTCTTGAATTCCTATCCACAAGTGATCCTCCAGACTTGGCCTCCCAAACTGCTAGGATTACAGGCATAAGCCACTGTAACTGGTCCTCTCATTTCTTTTAATATGTTTTCCTTTTGCATAGGTGTTGTCTGGAGGATGGAGGAATAGACGTGTGGCATCAACATCAATGAACAGAGAATCGTCTAGGTCTCATGCCGTCTTTACAATTACAATAGAGTCAATGGAGAAAAGTAATGAGATTGTGAATATACGGACCTCCCTACTCAACCTGGTGGATTTAGCAGGATCTGAAAGGCAAAAAGATACCCATGCAGAAGGGATGAGATTGAAGGTGAGAATGAAATTATGGTCTTCAACTTGTGTGTGAGTTCTTACTAGCAGTCAATACAGTCGTGATGCATGACAATGTCTCAGTCAATGAGGAACTGCATTTATGATGGGGGTCCCTTAAGAGTATAATAGCTATACCACATGGCTTAGGTATGCTGTAGGCTATACCATCTCGGTTTGCATAAGTATATTCTATGATGCCCACAAAACAATCAAATTTCCTAACAGCACATTTCTTAAAATGTACCCCTGTTAGCCGGGCACGGTGGCTCACACCTGTAATCCCAGCACTTTGGGAAGCTGAGGCAGGTAGATCACGAGGTCAGGAGATCGAGACCATCCTGGCCAACGTGGTGAAATCCCGTCTCTACTAAAAAAATACAAAAGTCAGCTGGGCGTGGTGATGCGCACCTGTAGTCCCCAGCTACTTGGGAGACTGAGGCAGGAGAATCACTTGAACCTGGGAGGCCGAGGTTGCAGTGAGCTGAGATCGCGCCACTGCACGCCAGTCTGGGTGACAGAGAGAGACTCTGTCTCAGAAAAAAAAATGTATCCGTGTTGTTAACTGATATATGACCATACCAAGCTAAGTGTTTTGAGGGTGGCAAAGAAATAAGAAATTGTTCCTATTGAAAAGGAACAGAGATTTCTTTTGTGGAACAGTGAACATAGATGGGATAGGGCAAGTCTGTCAGTAGCAAAAATGTTTTAATTCATACCAGAGGGGATAAGGGTACAAGAGACAACAGGGGTCAGAGGAAGAAGGGTGCAATGTGGACTCCTTGTGGAACATGTGGAAAAGAAGTAGTTCTTGACTTGTGAAGGATTTCGGTAGGGAGAGAGAAACAGGAAATGCATGCCTGGCAGGGGGGCATCTCAAGGGTTATTGTGGATGCAGAATGAGTGTAGCATTTGGCATTTCAGCATGGCTCAATGGATGGGTGGGTTAGAGAGGCAAGCAGGCCCGGATTATCAAGGACCAGGAGTGCCAGGCCAAGTTTGTATCAACTCTGCGAATACTGGGAAACACTTAACATTTCTGAGCAACTAAGTGGTTCATGAAGAAAGCCTGTTTTATAGAAACTTAGTCATCTGACCCACTGCTGTTAAGATTTTAGAAGGGAGAGCCCACAGAAAAAGATGACCACTTACGCTGTTTAATATTTCAGGTATGAAGGGTTAAGTATCTAGTCCTAGGCTAAGGTATCAACAGTGGGACCAGAGGTTCTATGTAATATGTATTGTCAATATGTGTTTATATATATATATAGTAATATGAATTGTCAATAAAATATCTGTAGAGTCTATAGTTTAGAATATACATGGGCAAGGGGAGAGGAATTGGAAAGGATGAGGGAAGAGATCTACTTTTTTCATTAAAAGTGAGGATTTTAGTCGCCTGACCTACATTTGAGGCAGTTTCAGGCAATCTAAAGCTCATATTTTTTTGTTTTGAGACAGTCTCACTGTCACCCAGCTGGAGTACAGTGGCATGATCTCGGCTCACTGCAACCTCTGCCTCGCCGGTTCAAGCAGTTCTTCTGCCTCAGCCTCCAAGTAGCTGAGATTACAGGCGCCCACCACCACACCCAGCTAATATTTTGTATTTTTAATAGAGATGGGGTTTCACCATTTTGGCCAGGCTGGTCTTGAACTCCTGACCTCAGGTGATCCACCCTCCTTGGCCTCCCAAAGTGTTGGGATTACAGGCGTTAGCCACCACGCCCAGCCTAAAGCTCATATTTCTATTGAGATATGAGGCTTAATAAATATAGCATATGGGTTGAGCATGGTGGCTTATGCCTGTAATCCTAGCACTTGGGAGGCTGAGGTGGGAGGATCCCTCGAACCCAGGAGGTCGAGATTGCAGTGAGCTGTGATTGTGCCACTGTGCTCCAACCTGGGTGACAGAGTGAGACTCTGTGTCAGAAAAAGCATATGCTTCTAATAGGCCATATACCAAGTCTGTTCTAAAATGCTTTACATATATTAATTCATTTAACCTTCCCAACAACTCTGGGAAGTAGGTGCTATTCTTTCTATTTTACAGTTAAAGAAACCGAAGTCACACAGCTAATAAAGGTAGAGCTGAGATTCAAACCGAGCTGCTACAGTACTCTCAACCATGCCACTAACTGCCTTTCTGATTTACTGAATGATAACAGCAGTGACTCTGAATTCAGTACATCTTGCATTATAATTTTGACTTTTTCTCTTTTTTGTATACTCCTTCCACTGCAGACCCAGTTTTCAAAATATGCTACCTACAGTAAAAATCTAATGTAACGTATTTAGCTCATTTTTTCCCCCCACCAAGCTTCTGTTTTAAAGTAGTTTTTATTATCCTTTACAGAATTAAACTGAATATTCTCCTCAAATAAGTTCATCAGTGGCTTTGGGGGCTGTATGGGTGAATTATTAGGCATTATACCCTTAAATATTTTAGCATAAAAGGATTGAAAAAAGTACCTATTAATGCACTACTCTAGCTTTTTTTTCCCTATTTTTTTCTGGTCTTTATAGCTTGGTTTCAAACTATTACAATCATGAAGTGACATTAATATTTTTTTTCTTTGCATGATTTTTGTGTTTGTCTTTTTTTGTTGTTGTTTTTGAGAGAGGGTCTCACTCTGTCACCCAGGTTGTAGTGCAATGGCACAATCTCAGCTCACTGCAACCTCCACCTCCCAAGCTCAAGTGATCCTCCCACCTCAGCCTCCCAAGTAGCTGGGACTACAGGCATGTGCCACCATGCCCAGCAGTTTTTTGTATTTCTTTGTAGAGATGGGGTTTCGCCATGTTGCCCAGGCTGGTATCCAACTCCTGAGGTCAAGCAACCTGCCCACCTCGGCCTCCCAAAGTGCTGGGATGACTAGCATGAGCCACAGTGCCAGCCTGTGTTTGTCTTCTAATACTAAAATTACAGTGTACATCAAATAGGAAAAGGTTAGGGATAGTTCAGCACTTCTTTTTTATTTGTTGAATAGTTGTTCTTTATTAACATTGTCCCTGACTTGCCTTTTCATCCAGAATTTTCCTCTGCTAGATATATTTTCATTCAAAATACCAAAGAGTAACCAACGTACCTAAATTTTTGTTCTTTTCCGTCAACACTTTAGGAAGCAGGTAACATAAATCGATCATTGAGCTGCCTGGGCCAAGTGATTACAGCACTTGTCGACGTGGGTAATGGAAAACAGAGACATGTTTGCTACAGAGACTCCAAACTTACCTTCTTACTACGGGTAAAGTAGATCCTTGGGTTCCTGGGCTCCTTTTGGTTATGCTAAAGTTGATAGTGGGACAGTCTCTCAGCCTCGGTGGCAAGAGTATACATTTTCTTTGCTTAAAAAGGTCTTGTGATTTCTCACCGAAAATGTGTTCATTCCTATCATTAAACAGGATTCCCTTGGAGGTAATGCCAAAACAGCCATAATTGCAAATGTTCATCCTGGATCCAGGTGTTTTGGGGAAACCCTATCAACACTTAACTTTGCTCAAAGAGCCAAGCTGATTAAAAACAAGGTAAAATACTGGCGTATACTTCATTAAATAAATGAGAAAAATACTAAAGCTTGCAGTATGCCATTTTTGTGGTTGCCCTAATATTAACATTAACTTTTATTTATTTCTCATTGTATGCAAAATTTCTATTTTATCTTTCCTACCCTTCTATATCACACATGTAATTAGAGACCTAGGTTAGATCTTATGGTTGTTATTGCTTGACTAGTTTTTTCTCTTTTTTTTTGAGACACAGTCTTGCTGTGTCACCCAGGCTGGAGTGCAGTGGTGCAAACACAGCTCACTCTAGCCTCAACTTCCTGGGCTCAAGCGATCCTCCTGCCTCAGCCTCCTGTGTAGCTGGAACTACAGGCATGCAGCACCATGCCAGGCTAATTTTTTTATTTTTTTAATTTTTATTTTATTTATTTTTTATTTATTTATTTTTTTGAGACAGAGTCTTGCTCTGTCGCCCAGGCTAGAGTGCAGTGGCGCGATCTCTGCTCAGCTGGGACTACAGGCGCCCACCACCGCGCCCGGCTAATTTTTTGTATTTTTTAGTAGAGACGGGATTTCACCGTGTTAGCCAGGATGGTCTCGATCTCCTGACCTCGTGATCCGTCTGCCTTGGCCTTAATTTTTTTATTTTTTGTACACGTAGGATCTCACTTTGTTGCCCAGGCTCGTCTCAAACTCCTGGGTTCAAGCAATCCTCCTGCCTCATCCTTTCAAAGTGCTGGGATTACAGGTGTGAACCACTGTACCCAGCTGACAAATTTTTTCTTAAGGGAAAGCAAATTAAGTATGTGAGTCTTTCTTCCTGCCAACAGCCAATCAATCAGTTCTGCAGCAGACATCAGCTGAGTGTCTTCTGATTCAGTTCCATCCTGACACTTTATGTCTGGAGATAGGGTGAGATCTCACAGGTTCAGGGCTCAGTCCTACAAGACTGCCCCCAACTTCTGATGCCAATTGCAAGCCCCAGCTTGTCATATCTGTGCTTTCAGACCAACTGGCTGTAAATCAGGAGGTCCATGTTGCCCCTTTCCCTGGGTAAATCAGAAGACTATAGATCTAGTCATTTATTTTATTTCCTTGGACTATGGAGTACTAGTAAGATGAGGAGGAAAAATCATTAGAGCTTCCTGACCCTAAGTCTCTTAAGATTTACTAGAAGTCTTTGGAGATTATAGAACTGCAGCAATAATTAGAATTATGAAGTCACTGATGGGACAGTGATGTCAGAAGTGCAGTAGTACCTTGTAATGAGGCTGGCCATAAGAATCAGAAGCAACTGGAAATGGCTGCTTAACACACAAAAGAACAAAACCAAGAGCCTTCTACTAGTCACTCTCAATGGTAAGCCCTTTGCAGCCTATCAGTGGAAAGTGCCAGAGTATCTGGGACTTGTTTAAGGATGTGCTATTTAAATTTTTCCGTGAGCAAATTGGGCTTACAGCGAGAATACAGAAGACCTTGGGGCTGTCACAGGGTGTTTTTTCCTTGCTGGAGTATTGAGTATTTCACAACTGAGTCCTCTGACCTGGTTGGTACTCAGCTGTTGGCACTCGTTATCACCCTTTAGGCTGTGTGGACCTTTTTAAGGCTTTATTTTTTTAATTAATCAACTTTTTTTTTTTTTTTGAGATAGAGTCTCGCTCTGTCAACAGGCTGGAGTGCAGTGGCGCACATGTGTGACCTCCCCCACTCTTGACATCCTGCCCCACAGTGGCACATTTTGTTTGTGAGTCCTTTAGCCTTTTAGAAGTCATCCTAAATAAGACATTTCTTTAAGAAAATGAAGATAATCATTTAGTGTGGTAAAAAATTAAAAAAAAAAAAAAAGGAAGTGTCAAACCAACCCCTCCTTCCAAGAGGGCTGTTAAAAAATAAAGGTCGGATTCCTCTGGAGAAGGTTGCTTCTGCCAAGCTCAAGCCCACCCTGCAAGTCATCATGCACTTAGAGGCTAGGCTCCT
Source organism: Pan troglodytes (assembly GCF_028858775.2). NCBI lineage: Eukaryota > Metazoa > Chordata > Mammalia > Primates > Hominidae > Pan > Pan troglodytes. The sequence goes on from NC_086015.1 coordinate 48,811,447, forward strand.
TCCCCGTAGGGAGCTAGGAAAGAAGGGAAATGATACTCACTGAGGTATTGGCTCTTCTCCATTGGGAGGGTGGGGGAAGGCTGTCGTTCTCAGGGAAAGAAGTATTAGGTGAACACACCCGGATCCTAAGGGTGACCCAGCCTAACAGCTCAGGGCTAGTCAGCTGGGGGGCAGAGAGCCTGGCTGGGGCTGTCTCTCTCTGGCTCCAGGTCTGAAGGCACAAGAAAAGGAAGCTTCCTCCCCACTTGAGCACACTGTGATTCCTGTGTCCTTTTGACTATGATGTGGTCTTGAAGTTTTGTTTGATGTTCATCACTACAAATCATACCAAACAAATGTAAACACAGGACTATACTACTCAAAAAGCATTATTTTAATGCTTTTTAAAAATTCCTGAACAGGCAGTAGTAAATGAAGACACCCAAGGAAATGTGAGCCAGCTCCAAGCTGAAGTGAAGAGGCTCAAAGAACAACTGGCGGAGCTTGCTTCAGGACAGACACCACCAGAAAGCTTCCTGACCAGAGGTAGGATGAGCACACAGTCCTTTATCTTGGGGAAGACTGTACAAATAATAGTTTAAGAGCCCTTGGTGATAGACACAACACAATAAGGCAACCCAAATTTTTCTGCAGGTATCTCTTTCTGCTTATTTCTCCTATATAGGAACATAGTGGTTTGTTTATAATCAGATACAGATACCATAGGCAGTGAGAAGGGGGAATTAAAATAATTTTGAATAATCTATAAGTGCTAAAAAGAGATTAATTTCATTTAGATCTACTTCTACGTAGCATATGTAATCTATATATGTTTACTATAGGATAAGAGAGACTTATTTTTCTTCAAAGAATAGCTAGTAGAGAATTAATTAACTGGAAATCCATAAAGGCAAGAGGGTGAATTATTAACAGATCTTAAGAGGTGCACAGCACCCTGGGACTCCTCTAATTTTTTTAAAAATCTACTTCTACTTCTGTTACACCATGTGTAATCTATTGTGCATATTAACTAAATAAAGAGAAACTTATTCTTTGAAGAACGACTAATATGTGGAATGGTTAATTTGAAATCCGTGATCTAGTGATGACGGTCTCATTGTTTTTTTTTTTTTTTGAGACGCAGTCTCTCTTTGTCGCCCAGGCTGGAGTGCAGCAGTGTGATCTCAGCTCACTGCAACCTCCACCTCCTGGGTTCAAGCGATTCTCCTGCCTCAGCCTCCTGAGTAGCTATGACTACAGACCCACGCCACCATGCCCAGCTAATTTTTTTGTATTTTTAGTAGAGACCGGGGGCGGGGGGGGTCTCACCATGTTGGCCAGGCTGGTCTCGAACTGCTGACCTCAAGATATCCGTCTGCTTCAGCCTCCTAAAGTGCTGGGATTACAGGCATGAGCCACTGTGCCCGGCCACAGTCTCATTCTTTTAGATTAGTTGAGAGCAATCAATTAAAGGCTATCTGTTCTCTTGGTTTTGCAATGTGTTAAATATTTTTTTTCATCTTCCCTTTCTTATTGGATCAATTACAGACAAAAAGAAGACTAACTATATGGAGTATTTCCAGGAAGCAATGTTATTCTTTAAGAAATCTGAACAGGAAAAGAAGGTAGGAAATGGAATTAGTAATAAAGGAGATTCAAGATAGTTAGTTTTTTGCTGTGTGGTTTTTATTGCCTTACTAAGTGAAATAAATAATACCAAGTCAATAAAGTAATGGAAGGCTATGAAAAATCAAATTTTGCCTTTAAGATTAAATATGAAATTAGTATTTGTTGCTGGACTTATGAAAATTTAGGGAAGTCAAATTATTTTTCATGTTTAACCAAATTATGAATTTCTTTAAGTCTCTGATAGAAAAAGTTACCCAATTAGAAGACCTCACCCTCAAAAAGGAAAAATTTATTCAATCTAATAAAATGATTGTGAAATTCCGAGAGGATCAAATAATACGCTTGGAAAAGCTCCACAAGGAATCCCGGGGAGGTTTTCTGCCTGAGGAGCAGGATCGTTTGCTCTCAGAATTAAGGGATGAGATTCAAACTCTGCGAGAACAAGTGAGTATAGGGCATCTATAACATTTCTAAAAATAAAAGAAGTTCAAAGCAAATCTAAATTTGTCAGCAAGTACTTGTTCTTTAATACAATGGAAATTGTTTTAAGTGAATTCTTCTGACAGTGTGATTGCATAATTCCTTTACCTGTCTTTTTAAAATAGTTAAAGGGAAGAGAAGGGGAGAAGGAAGAAGTTGTGGTGACATTGCTACATAGTATGCTACTCTAGCAGGCCACGCAGAATTTCACCCAGTGGGCAGTTGTGGTTATCTGAGTCAGTAGGCTCTTTAGAGTTGTGCCTTTTAACGTTTTTGTTGTTTTTCCTTTTCCTTAGGGAGAATGGATAGGTCATACAGGTACATTGTGGGAAAACCCAAAATCTCTTATCAGCTTCTTGTTTATCTCTCTGGAGTTTTTAATGAATATTCAAACTAATATGGGTGGATATTTGTACTTTTGTTTCTCCTGTACACTTTTTTGCACTTTGCCTTTTTCAGTTAATCTTGGTTGACAAGATTAATTTGGTCCTTGTTCTTTTCAGTGTGTTGATTTAACTAGTCTCCTTTGCATGAAAAGCCTGCCACAATGTACACCCTTGTGCTTACCTCCTTAGGTGCGTGAACATTTCAAGGGTCTAGACTCCAACTGAGAATAGGAGAGTTACAGGACATGCATATTTTCAAACTGATCACAAATGCCAAGTTGCTTTCCACGGTGGTTGCAGAAGGGTACCACCAGTAGTGCATGTGCATACCTAGTTTTCTAATGGCTTTTTAGAGGAACTAATTCACTAAGGAAATGTTTGTAAATATATAATGCATGTAATTCTTCTATGTCACAGATAGAGCACCACCCCAGAGTTGCAAAGTATGCTATGGAAAATCATTCCCTCAGGGAGGAGAATAGAAGACTGAGATTATTAGAGCCTGTGAAAAGAGCTCAAGAAATGGATGCCCAGACCATTGCAAAACTAGAAAAAGCTTTCTCTGAAATAAGTGGCATGGAGAAAAGTGACAAAAGTAAGAAATGATTGTTGTATATACGTGCCATATAGGAAGGGGCTGTTTTAAAGAGCATTTTTAGTGCCTTGTGACTAGGGTCTTCATTTTAGCCTCCAGGCCTGCTATGCTAATGTCTTATACACATATTCTTTTATATTATAGAAAGGTATTTACTAAACTTTTCTTTTTCTCAAAAATCACAGAGCATAAACTACGTAAGCTAATAGATATAACGAGAAAATACTCATTGTATTTGTTTTATTGATAAAAAGATTGATTCAGATACTATGTTAAATTTTTACTAAATTTTCCTGTTTAAAGTATTTGAAATGAAAAGTCTTTAACTAATCAAACGTGAATAAAAATAGAGTTGAAATGTTTATCAATCTAATTAGTCCTGTGCAGTATAAGAGATATAGAAAGGTCAGACTCATAGCACAGTGTTTGGGTCCTGATGTTGTGTTTGGGTCCTGGTATTGTGGTTACCAATGTATGCAGTCTCTAGTTACATACTACTTTCATAAGTTTGCATACTATGTGAAAAGTGGTTTAGTTAATACTAAATCTGCCTTACAGTCTTGACAGCTGTTGGTGTTCATACCCTGGGATTTGGTAACAAAGTCTGTGTTTGCCCCAGTCTTAGAGTTAATATTTTCACGGTCTTTTATCATAGACTTGGCCTTGGTTTCCTTTTAGGTTGAAATTGAAAAAGTTCTAATGTTTTTATTCTGCATTCATAAAGAAGACTGTCTCTTTGCTTTTTAAAATTTCATTTTTTAAGCCTTCTTCCATTCTGTTATGACTGAATAGAATAATAAGAGTCACAGTAACTGGGTTGGGGAGAGACTTAAGATATTAGATGCAAAATTACTATCAGGTTTTCTGTTGTTTTTTTTGAGATGGAGTCTCACTCTGTCACCCAGGCTGTAGTGCAGTGGTGCGATCTCGGCTCACTGCAACCTCCACCTCCTGGATTCAAGCAATTCTCCTGCCTCAGGCTCCCTCCTGGGATTACAGTCACACACCACCACACCGAGCCAATTTTTGTATTTTTGGTAGAGATGGGGTTTCACCATGTTGGCCAGGCTGGTCTTGAACTTCTGGCTTCAAATGATCCACCCACTTCGGCCTCCCAAAGTGCTGGGATTACAGATGTGAGCCCCAACGCCTGACTTAGGTTTTCTGTTTTATTTAAACTACTTTTCCCTACAGTGCCCTTTATTTTGTTGGCCATTTTGTTGTGGCCTCCATAATACCTTGACTTACTCCCTTCAGAAGATACTAATGTCTGGATCTCATCAGTTTCTAAACATTGATCATTCTCTAAACAACTTTTACATGATCTTTTCCCACACTGAAACTGAGTGGACTCTCTTCAACATATTCAGTGTTCTAGGCATTTCCTGAAAATTAATATTTTCTACCTGATAGATGATACCGGGTTCTTACAACCTGCTGCCCTTGCTATTTGTTTCCTTTTCTAAATAATTCCTTGGCTGTTAACATTAGCTGCTAGCACTAATTCCTACAAGATTCACTGGCTGCTGTTTCTCTGTCTAGCATTAGGCGTGCCACACTTTCGTCATTGTTTGTTCTTTCTCCTAATGGGAAAGGTGTTGCCTTAACTACACTTCTCCATCCTGTGGCATCTGCTTCTTAAACATGACTTCTAATCCCCTTTGGCACACTGTGTCACATCCTGTGCCTTCTGCTGAGTTATAAGCTTTTGTATTTTAGGGCTCGCTTTCCAACCCATTTCTCACTTTTCCTCCTTGTGGCCCAAAATTGATACCTGACAGAGAACTTAGAAAATGTGTCCTGTTATTTTTGTTTGTCAAACACTGAAGTTGTAAAGCTAGGCATGGTGGCATGCACCTGTAGTCCCAACTATTTGGGAGGCTAAAGCAGGGGGTTCACTTGAGACCAGAATTTGGGGCTTTAGTACACTATGATCATGCTTGTGAATAGCCACTGCACTCTAGCCTGGGCAACATAGTGAGGCCCTGTCTCAGAAAAAAAAAAAAAAAAAATGAGATTGTTTTCTTATTAACAGATGAGCAAGGATTTTCACCTAAAGCTCAGAAAGAGCCATGTTTGTTTGCAAACACTGAGAAGTTAAAAGCACAACTCCTGCAAATTCAGACAGAGCTGAATAATTCAAAGCAAGAATATGAAGAATTCAAAGAACTTACTAGGTAAAGTCTAAATACACATGCATGCACACTTATTTTCTTTCAGTGTTCATTTGCTGTAGTGTTAATATCGATAATTCAATTGGGCATTTTACTTTAAATATTAAACTCTCATAGCAGCAACTACTTTGACATGAAGAGAAAGAGCATGCTTCTAGCTCTTTACTAATATATTCAATGAACTAGGTAATACAGGTGTTTTAAGCAGTTTTTTCCTGTTGAGAATCTATTGAACTTGCATAGTAAATTATTTAAATTTAAATTTGATAATCAGAGTTGTTAAGACTTTTAGGAAGTATAGGTTTGTTAATATTCCTACTTGATTCTCATTATGTAAAAACAAAGATAAATCACATTCATATTATAACTAAGATCAATCTTACCCTAAAATATAAACAAATGTTTGGTTCAAAAATGACATATCACATATGGTATAATCATGGACTATTTGTTTGGGCTTTTGAATTTGAGCCCTACTGTTTACTAGTTGAATCCCTCAAACAGTCTCTGAGCTGTAGTTTACTGAACTGGAGAATGATGGGAATAATCTGAGAGAATAGAGAATATCTCTGATTTAGAGATAACTATAAAGTTATGTGAGAGCATAAACTGTAAAGTATTCTATAAATGTTTGACATTACTTATTACCTGAAATACTCCGTTTTACAATATCTATTAGGAAAAGGCAGCTAGAATTGGAATCAGAGCTTCAGTCTTTGCAAAAAGCGAACCTTAATCTTGAAAACCTTTTGGAAGCAACAAAAGCCTGCAAGCGGCAAGAAGTTTCTCAGCTGAATAAAATTCATGCTGAAACACTTAAGGTAGGTCATCTGAACAATACCTCCACCTTAAATCAGTGCAATGTCATTTTATTAATAATGGAGAGAGTCTGCATGGTCTATCTCCAGATGCAGATGACATCCCATGCAGGTAATAAACACCGGTGTCACACTGGTCCTTGGGTTACTGCTAGCAACCCCACTGATGTATCCCCCCAGTGGTAGGGTGGGGTAGGAAAGAATTCAGCATTTGCAATCAAATTCGAATGTGCCATTAACTTTAGTCAGGGTTTCCTAACTTCTGAGCCTTATCTTTCTTTTCTCTAAATTGGAAATAAAGGTAATTTACTTGCAGAATTTTAGAGTACTAAATGAGATAGATAAGCTGCCTGGTACCTTGTAGATATCAGTAAAATGGCAGCTATTACTACAATATAACATGTCCTCAAAGTTTTCAGTAGAATAGAAACCTTAATGGGCAAAGACCGCTAAGGGATCACAGGTGCCTCTGGAAATAACACGAGAGGGTTTTGTCCTAAATAACCACATCCCTCATAAAAGAAAAAAAAAATGTGTGAACAACTGAGAATGAGGAGAGAGAAAGGAAGTACACAAGGAAAACAAAAGGTTGAGGAGGTGATACTGATTTCAGCTTTTGTATCCAATTTTTTGGAGGTTAAAAAATTTTTTCCTTAGCTGGGTGTGGTGGTGCAGGCCTGTAGTCCCGGCTATTTGGGAGGCTGAGGCAAGAGGATTGCTTGAGCCCAGGAATTCAAGTCCAGCTTGAATTCAAGTTCTTTTCTTTTCTTTTCTTTTTTTTAAGACAGAGTCTTGCTCTGTCGGCCAGGCTGGAGTGCAGTGGTGCAATCTCAGCTCACTGCAACCTCCGCCTCCCAGGTTCAAGCGATTCTCCTGCCTCAGCCTCCCGAGTAGCTGGGATTACAGGCGCCTGCCACCATGCCCGGATAATTTTTGTATTTTCAGTAGAGATGGGGTTTTGCCATGTTGGCCAGGCTGGTCTCGAACTCATGACCTCGTGATCTGCCTGCCTTGGCCTCCCAAAGTGCTAGGATTACAGGCAAGAGCCACTGCGCTGGCCTCAAGTTCTTTTCAATAAAAGAAAGAAATAGAAAAGACTGAAAACCTTTCCTTATATGTCTTAGAATATAAATAGATGTTTATTTATAATGATTATTTTTAGTAGTGGTGCTTTTTGTGTCACTTAATGGAAGACTACTTGTATTCATTTGAATAGGTAATTTATGTGACTGAAATTTTCCTTTCTTTTCTTTTTTTTTTGAGACGGAGTTTTGCTCTTGTTGCCCAGGTTGGAGTGCAGTGGCACGATCTTGGCTCACTGCAACCTCTGCTTCCTGGGTTCAAGCGATTCTCCTGCCTCTGCCTCCCGAGTAGTTGGGATTCCAGGCGCCTGCCCCAACACCCAGCTGATTTTTGTATTTTTAGTAGAGACGAGGTTTCACCATGTTGGCCAGGCTAGTCTCGAACTCCTGACCTCAGGTGATCCGCCCGTCTCGCCTCCCAAAGTGCTGGGATTATAGGTGTGAGCCACCGCGCCCAGCCTGTGACTGAAATTTTCAAAGGTATTTAGTAGCAAATCTCTTTCCTTCTGTTGTCCTTCCAGCCAACCAAGAACTGGAGGCAATCAGTGTCACCAAGTCAATCAATGTCACCAAGTGTTTTCTCACTTTACACAAATGGTGGCATAACATACACATCATTCTACAGCTTAAGGGTGTGTGTGTGTGTGTGTGTGTGTGTGTGTTTTAAAGCAATATTTTAGAGTTTGTCCCATGTCTGCAGGGGAAAAAATGTTCTCCCCTTTTTTGTTTCTGTTTTGGTTTTTTATTTGTTTTGGCAGCAGCTCAAGAATGTTATGTGGATATATAATGATTTATTCAACCTGGAAAATGCTGGGTTTTTTCCTATACAGGTAGAAATTTAAAAATTATTTTTAAATTTTGATTTATTTATTTATTTATTTTTGGTTTTGTTTCTTAGAGACAGGGTCTTGCTCTGTCACTCAGGCTGGAGTGCAGTGGCATGATCATGGCTCACTGCAGCCTTGAACTCCTGGCTTCAAGTGATCCTCCTGGAGCCTCAGCCTCCCAGAGCACTAGGATTACAGGTGTGAGCCACCATGCCTGACCAGAATTTTTTTTTACTGTTGCTTTTTTAAAAAGGTGGTCTTTGAAGTTTTTGTAAGAAATTATTGAAAAATACTTGCAGAATACTGCCAAATGTTTTATAATTCTGTGTCTGTAGCCCCTTAGCACAATGGAATTATAGAGCTTGAAGCACCATGGCATTCTCGTCCTACTTCTTCCTTTTATGACTGAGCAAACAGGACTCAGAGGATTAGAAGGTTTGCCAGGAGGGGCATAGCAATTCAGAGTCTTTGTTGTTGTTTTAGTTGGACAACTACTATATGAATACATTCTCTTTGTTTAAAAGAAAGACACATATTTCAAGTTAAAGTTAAAATTCCTTTTCAGCATCACTTCCAATCTGGATCTAATATAATCCTTTGTCCCCACAATCCCTGGAGGTAGTTTAATCCTTTTTCTTAGCATTTTTGTACTGTTAATATATACAGACTGAGAAAACACAGAGTTGTTTCCTAGATTGTTTATTGTTTTGCTTTTTTTTTTTTTTTTTAAAAAAACAGTCATTCTTCATGTGTTATTCCACAATATGCTTTTGTTAACTCAGGGATATGCCTTAGATCTTTCCACATTAACTGGTACCTAGAGCCTCATTTGGATGTGAGGCTCAAGGAATATGAGCCTCATACCAGTTAACGTGAGGCTCAAGGGTTATGAGCCTCATACCAGTTAATGTGGAAAGATCCAAGGCATCTCCTTTGAGGGACAGAAGAATTATAGAGCTTGAATTATAGAGCTTGAAGCACCATGAGGGATATCCCCTTGGGGGATATGCCTTGGATCTTTCCATATTAACTGGTACCTACCTCATTTTAACCCTAGGTTTCTATGGCTTAAGTAGATGGTTTCCAGTGCATGCATTCTCTGGGGGTGGATTCCGTTAAAGGAGAAGTAGTCATTTTAGGATGTCTTAGCATTTGAGTGAGTCAAGCTGAAGCTCACTCCTAGTGCCCTGTTCCCGCAGCATAGATGCATAGATGCACTCCTTTCCCAGCACTGTCCGCAGGAACTGGGATTGTCAGGCTTGTTAATGTTTGACCATCTGATGGGTAAAAAATGAGATCTTGTTGTTAAGGTTTTAATTCTCATTTCTCTAATTTCAAATATCTTTTCATATGTTCATGTCCATTTGTATATCCTATTCCCTGAAAAGAAAAACTATTTTTTTTTATATTTTTCTTCAGATTTTGTTTTTATGTAATAAGCATTTGTTTGTTAGGTGTACTGCCAATATATTCCTCCATCATGTTGCTTGTCTTTCATCTTTGCATGTGATGCTTTTGTTATATAGAAGTTTTATATTTTTTATGTAGCCAGGTTTATTGACCTTTTATCTTTATGACTTTTTTGCCTTTAATTTTGCTTTACATTGAGGTGTTTGTGTATCCACTGTTTTTCTTTTGAATGGTATGAGAAAGGGATTTAACTTAAAAAAAGTAATATAGCTAGGCATAGTGGCTCACACCTGTAATCTTAACACTTGGGGAGGCAGAAGCGGGAGGATTGCTTGAATCTAGGAGTTCAAGACCAGCTTGGGCAACATAGTAAGACCCTACCTCTGCAAAAAAAAAAAAAAATTTAAATTAGCCAAGCATGGTGGTGTGCACCTTTGGTCTCAACTACTCCTGATACCTAAAATTTCCACAGAAAAATTATTCTGTTTCTGGGCGGGGTGTGGTGGCTCACGCCTGTAATTCTAGCACTTTGGGAGGCCAAAGCGGGCAGATCACTTGAGGCCAGGAGTTGGAGACCAGCCTGGCCAACATGGTGAAACCCCATCTCTACTAAAACTACAAAAATTAGCCAGGCATGGTGGTGTGTGCCTGTAGTCCCAGCTACTTGGGAGGCTGAGGCAGGAGAATTGCTTGAACCTGGGAGGCGGAGGTTGTGGTGAGCCAAGATTACACCACTGCACTCCAGCCTGGTCAACAGAACAAGACCGTGTCTCAAAAAATAATAATAATTCTATTTCTGGACTTTGTATTTCCTCCCAGTGTTCTATTTGAATGTACATAAGCTAATGTACTGTTTTAATATAATGTACTGTAATGTAATGTACTATTTTAATGACCATACTCCCATACCCCTATGTATTTTTATATCAGATGGGGAAGTCTTCCTAATTTGTTCTTTTTATTTTTATTTTTTTGAGAGACAGGGTCTCAGTCTGTCACTCAGGCTGGAGTGCAATGGTGTGATAATAGCTCACTGCAACCTAGAACACCTGGGCTCTGGGGATCCTCCTGCCTCAGCTTCCCAAGTAGCTGGGACTACAGGCCTGGGACACCATGCCCAGCTAATTAAAATGATTTTTTTTTTGGTAGAGACAGGATCTCACTATGTTGCCCAGCCTGGTCTTGGACTCCTGGCCTCAAGTGATCCTCCCCTTCTCAGCCTCCCACGGTGTTGGGATTATAGCCATGAACCACCATGCCTAGCTTGTTCTTTTTAATTGTCTTGTCTCTTCTTGTACATTTATTCTTTGTATGAAAATAGATATCATCTCATTAAGTTTATTTTTAAAAATTGTATTAGAATTTTGCTTGGGACTGCATTGAATTGATAAATTTATTTCCATTTGGGCATTTTTGTACTGTGTCTCAAGGGTACTTTTTCCTTTCTTTTCATGAATAGTATTTCAATTTTATCCTCTCTATTCACAAAATTATTAAATATGCCCTTTTAAAATATGTGCTAATGTTTTCCATAATCATTTTTTGCTGCAGATTATAACTACACCAACCAAGGCCTACCAACTTCGTTCCCGACCAGTACCAAAATTAAGCCCTGAAATGGGAAGCTTTGGCTCTCTATACACTCAGAATTCTAGCATATTAGATAATGATATATTAAATGAGCCAGTTCCTCCTGAGATGAATGAACAAGCTTTTGAGGCCATTTCTGAAGAGCTTAGAACAGTGCAGGTAATGTTTTGTTCTAGAAAAAATAAATAACTGGACATCCATTTAAATACATTTGCTGTGTTATTTTAATTCCCTATAAGTTACAGTGTTCAAAAGTGCTTAGTATTAAAATCATATCTTTTTAAGTGTGGGTTTATAATCATTCCTAGATTGGAAATCAGCCCACTCTTGCTTTTTGTCTCTACTTTACAATCTTTAGCAAGTCATTCTCCATGGGTTTTTGTTCCTTAGTGTATAAAATGACCAGTTGGCCACTAGCTCCAAGTTCCAGAACTGGTTTATATAGCAAAGTGCTGTATCTGCTAAAAAAAGTTAAAAGAGGCCGGGTGCGGTGGCTCACGCCTGTAATCCCAGCACTTTGGGAGGCCGAGGCAGGCATATCACGTGAGATCAAGAGTTTGAGACTAGCCTGACCAACATGGTGAAACCCCGTCTCTACTAAATAGACAAAATTAGCCGGGTGTGGTGGTGCATGCCTGTAATCCCAGCTACTCGGGAGGCTGAGGCAGGAGAATTGCTTGAACCCGGGAGGCGGAGGTTGCAGTGAGCCGAGATCGCGCCACTGCACTCTAGCCTGGGCAACAAGAGTGAAACTCTGTCTCAAAAAAAAAGAAAGTTAAAAGAATCTTATTATAGATCAAATTTTGGACAGTTTTTAATATATTTGAAATAATGTGAAATTTGATTATTCCAGAATTTTTATGGTTTGTTAATTTTTTAAAAAGGTTTTCTACTGTCCAGTAAAACTTGGAGTGGGCCAGACCACCCCAAACCCCAGTATTTTGTCCTTTCCAGGCCATGGAGGTAACCGCTTGCAGCCCTGAGGAAGCTTCTTAGAAGTCTCAAGATGGCTCTGTCATGTAATCCAGGATTTTAATTTTAATCACTTCTTTCCTTTGTATTTCAAAGTGTCTACTTTAATGGACCACAAGTGTAAATCTGAAACATTAGCAATCATTTAGTATGTAACCTTTTGATGATGTTTTCTGGCTCCAAACAGGCCTTTGATACCTTTGTTCATATGAGGTTTTGAATTTGTTTTGTTTTGTTTTGTTGTCGCTTTAATGCAGACGAAATGGTGGAATGTTTGAGAATTCCATTAAAATAAATTTTGATGACTGAAGTTTTTGTGTTGCAGGAACAAATGAGTGCTCTTCAAGCCAAATTGGATGAAGAAGAGCATAAAAACCTAAAGCTTCAGCAGCATGTTGACAAACTGGAACATCATTCTACCCAAATGCAGGAGGTGAGACCAAGAGCACAGCCTCAAAAAATGTATGAAGTACCCTCAAATGTTACCTTGAGGAAACATCCTCAAGGATCCTCAAACATCCTTGAGTATGCATGAAACATATTCAGAGAGTATCACAGAAAGAAAATGTTGTCACACAGCCTTAGTGAAGGCTTATTTGAGCTGTATTCTCTACCTTGTTACTTAGCATGCTGCTCTGATAATGAGACAGGCATGCATAGTCTAAACCTGGCTGACTTAGTCAATAATGCAAATGGATCCCTTGCTATGTGTTTAGAAGAAACCAAGATGGACTGTCCATGTCTTCATAGTTGTTAATCATCTTTACTGTAGTTCATGGGGACAGCCAATTTTCTTCTGGTCAGAGACGTTAAAGCTAGACTTTAAAAACAGGGACAGGTTAATGGGGCCAGGCACGGTGGCTAACACCTGTAATCCCAGCACTTTGGGAAGCCAAGGCAGGTGGATCGTCTGAGGTCAAGAGATCAAGACCAGCCTGGCCAACGTGGTGAAACCCCGTCTCTACTAAAAATACAAAACTTAGCTGGACGTGGTGGCGTGGGTCTGTAGTCACAGCTACTCAGGAGGCTGAGGCAGGAGAATCACTTGAACCCAGGAGGCGGAGGTTGAAGTGAGCCGAGGTCGCGTCACTGCACTCCAGCCTGGGTGACAGAGCAAGACTCTGTCTCAAAAAAAAAAAAAGAAACAGGTTAATGATTTGGAGTGCATCTTAGCATGCCAGTATTCCTTTTCCAGTAAATTTATCTTTTTTCCCAAAGCTTTTCTCATCAGAAAGAATTGATTGGACCAAACAGCAGGAAGAGCTTCTCTCACAGTTGAATGTCCTTGAAAAGCAGCTTCAAGAGACTCAAACTAAAAATGACTGTAAGTTATTCTATCAGGAGCTTTGTGACTTGAAGGAATACTGTAACTCAATATCTTTTTACTTTTATTAATAAATGCTGTTCCTGTGTTTTTGGATGGTTGCTTTGTTGTTATTGTTTGTTTGGTAACCAGACTGCAGTTTGCATGCAGTGGTAAGTAACAGTAATATATAATAAAAGGTAAATTTCTCTATCATTGCCCACAAACAAATGATACAAATGTTTGCTTAAAGTTTTTTGTTGTTTGTTTGTTTTTGACACAGACTCTGGCTTTGTCACCCAGGCAGGAGTCCAGTGGCATGATCTTGGCTCACTGCAACCTCCACCTCCCGAGTTCAAGCGATTCCCCACCTCAGCCTCCTGAGTAGTAGCTGGGATTACAGGAGTGCATTACCATGCCTGGCTAATTTTTTTTTTTCTTTGGTCGTTTTTTTTGTTTTGTTTTGTTTGTTTTGTTTTTTTTTTTTGAGGTGGAGTCTTGCTTTGTCACCCAGGCTGGAGCGCAGTGGCGGGATCTCGGCGGCTCACTGCAATCTCCGGCTCCTGGGTTCAAGCAGTTCTCCTGTCTCCTCCCAAGTAGCTGGGATTATAGGTGTGCACCACCAAGCCCGGCTAATTTTAGTAGAGACACGGTTTCGCCATGTTGGCCAGGCTGGTCACGAACTCCTGACCTCAGGTGATCCACCCACCTCGGCCTCCCAAAGTGCTGGGATTACAGGCGTGAGCCACTGTGCCCAGCCTGCTTAAAGTTTTAGATAAGCTGCTTTGAAAATGAAGTGTCTTGAATTCATGAATGTTTTAATATTAACAAAGCGTAGGTTATATATTTGTATATGTTTGTAGATGTGGGAATATCATTTGATTCCCAATTTTTTCACTTTATTTTTCCCTTCATTAAAGTATTTGCAGTGGTTTGTAATAAAGCTAAAACAAAAAGAGATAGCCATTCTATTTTCTTTGAACTAAAAAGTTAACTAATACTATTTGCAGTTGTAGTTGTCTTAGAAGACCTGAAGTAGTTAACCCATGTTGGAAAGTTTAGGCAAATTTCCAAGGGATTTTCAATAACTAAGATGAGCTCACTCAAAATATGTTACATCTTTTAATTTTTTTTCTTATATTAAGAGTTTTGTTTGTTTGTTTGTTTTGAGACAGAGTCTCACTTTGTCACCCAGGCTGGAGTGCAGTGGGTGCAATCTCGGCTCACTGTAACCTCCAACTCCCAGGCTCAAGCGATCCTCCCACCTCAGCCTGCTGAGTAGATGGGACCACAGGTGCTCACCACCACAGCCAGCTAATTTTTTGTATTTTTGGTAGAGACAGGGTTTTGCCATGTTGCTCAGTCTGGTCTCGAACTCCTGACCTCAAGCATTTCGCCTGCCTCAGCCTCACAAAGTACTGGGATTATAGGCATAAGCCACTGTGTCTGCCCTTATATTAGGAGTTTTGAAGCACATTTTACAGGAGAAATCTAGCAAAGTCAAGTGACCTGTAAGTCAGGGACAGATGTTAATGCTTTCTATTTCAGTAGAAATTTACGAAAAACCATGTGCAAGGGAGAGGAAGAAAACAGAAATCTCAGTGCTGCTAGGTACCCGCCGCTTAATTCTTTAACATTTTTCCTTAAAATAGTCTCTTCGACTTGATTTTGCTAATTGTGGGAATAGTACCTATCAGATTTGTTTGTCTGCTTTAAGAAACCTATTGAGGATATGTTTTCTTTGTTTTTTAGTTTTGAAAAGTGAGGTACATGACCTGCGAGTAGTCCTTCATTCTGCTGACAAGGAGCTTTCTTCAGTGAAATTGGAATATAGTTCATTCAAAACGAGTCAGGAGAAAGAATTCAACAAACTTTCTGAAAGACACATGCATGTACAGCTTCAATTAGATAATCTCAGGTAGAGTTGTTCTTTTATGGTTTCAATTTGCCTGATTGGCTGTAACCTACGACTGTTTGAAGTTGGAAGTGTTATAAACTCAACTCAAAGCAGTTAGACAAATAAAAAAGATAATTTATTGGCTCCAATATTGGAAGCCCCAGAGGTGATTTTGGTTTCAGGAACAAACTAGTCTGAGTCTCAAGCAATATTGTCAGTGTTCTATCTCTCTCAGCTATGCTCTGTTCTATGTGTTGCTCTTATTCCCTCCTATTACTGAGGTCCTTCTTCTATGTGACAAGGAACAGATTGCCTCACACAGCTCCATATTTTGGTTCCCAGGATAAAAACCCCTGTAAAGAAATACTCTCTCCCAATAGCCATGTATTATCCCAGAGAAAATCTGAATTGGTTTTGCTTGAGTCATCTGCTCACCTTTGGACCAGTCACTTTACCAGGTTGGAGATGGCACTGGCCTGACATAGAGTAATGTGCCTGCTCTGGAGGGAAAGGTGTGCTCTTACTAGAAGAAAGGACAGTCAGTGTAAGGTAAACCAAAACCATAGTCTTCACTGCTGTGCACACTAACTCTACAAAGGCTGGCTGATTAGTCAAGTGCTGATATCTTGAAACAAATGTAATCTCACATCTAAATAGTTTATTCTTTGTTATTTACTGTTTCTTTTTTTCTTCTTGCTAATTTCAACCTTTTGTATAACATAACACTTTTTGATAATGTCTCCTGTGTCTATAGCCATAATTTAATAATGGACATGAATGTTATACTGTGAATGTGATGTGAATGTAACTGTTTGCTCTGGAAAAGCTACTAATAGGCAGCCTTGAGTTTAATTTTTGTAGATGTTACAAAGATTAAAATCTGTAGCTGTTGAGTGTTTTTTGGATATACAACCAGAAATTGAAAGCGAGGAAGAAAACTTGAGATCTGCAGGCCAGAGCCACCTATACATACATTTTTCTTTTTTTTTTTTAAAGATTCATTTCTATTTGTAAAATGAAAAAATGCATAATTATTACTAATGAAATACCGACAATAGTTTCATAAAAGAGAAAGTGATGACATTTGTAACCTTTCCTTGCCATATCTCTATCTCACTGAATGTTGAATAGCTTGAGTTTTAGGCAAAATCCCATATTTATCTGCTGCTGCTGCTTCTCCTTTTTAAAAATTTTTTTTTTATTTTACTTTAATTTCTAGGGTACATGTGCACAACGTGCAGGTTTGTTACATAGGTATACATGTGCCATGTTGCTTTGCTGTACCCATTAACTCATCATTTACATTAGGTATTCCTCCTAATGCTATTCCTCCCCCAGCCCCCCACCCCTTGACAGGCCCCGGTGTGTGATGTTCCCCACCCTGTGTCCAGGTGTTCTCATTGTTCAGTTCCCACCTATGAGTGAGAACATGAGGTGTTTGGTGTTCTGTCCTTGTGATAGTTTGCTGAGAATGATGGTTTCCAGCTTCATCCATGTCCCTGCAAAGGACATGAACTCATCCTTTTTTATGGCTGCATAGTATTCCATGTGTATATATGCCACATTTTCTAAATCTAGTCTATCATTGATGGACATTTGGGTTGGTTCCAAGTCTTTGCTATTGTGAATAGTGCCACAATAAACATATGTGTGCATGTGTCTTTATAGTAGCATGATTTATAATCCTTTGGGTATATACCAAGTAATGGGATCGGTGGCTCAAATGGTATTTCTAGTTCTAGATCCTTGAGGGATTGCCACACTGTCTTCCACAATGGTTGAACTAATTTATGCTCCCACCAACAGTGTAAAAGTGTTCCTATTTCTCCACATCCTCTCCAGCATCTTTTGTTCCCTGACTTTAATGATTGCCATTCTAACTGGTGTGAGATGGTGTCTCATTGTGGTTTTGATTTGCATTTATCTGATGACCAGTGATGATGAGCATTTTTTTCATGTGTCTGTTGGCTGCATAAATGTTTTTTTTTTGAGAAGTGTCTGTTCATATCCTTTGCCCACTTTTTGATGGGGTTGTTTGTTTTTTTCTTGTAAATTTGTTTAAGTTCTTTGTAGATTCTGGATATTAGCCCTTTGTCAGATGGGTAGATTGCAAAAATTTTCTCCCATTCTGTAGGTTGCCTGTTCACTCTGATGGTCGTTTCTTTTGCTGTGCAGAGGCTCTTTAGTTTAATTAGATCCCATTTGTCTATGTTGGCTTTTGTTGCCATTGCTTTTGGTGTTTTACTCATGAAGTCTTTACCCATGCCTGTGTCTTGAATGGTATTGCCTAGGTTTTCTTCTAGGGTTTTTATGGTTTTAGGTCCAACATTTAAGTCTTTAATCCATCTTGAATTAATTTTTGTATAAAGTGTAAGGAAGGGATCCAGTTTCAGCTTTCTACATATGGCTAGCCAGTTTTCCCAGCACCATTTATTAAACAGGAAACCCTTTCCCCATTTCTTGTTTTTCTCAGGTTTGTCAAAGATCAGATGGTTGTAGATGTGTGGTATTATTTCTGAGACCTATGTTCTGTTCCGTTGGTCTATATCTCTGTTTTGGTACCAGTACCGTGCTGTTTTGGTTACTGTAGCCTTGTAGTATAGTTTGAAGTCAGGTAGCGTGATGCCTCCAACTTTGTTCTTTTGGCTTAGGATTGTCTTGGCAATGCGGGCTCTTTTTTGGTTACATATGAACTTTAAAGTAGTTTTTTCCAATTCTGTGAAGAAAGTCATTGATAGCTTGATGGGGATGGCATTGAATCTATAAAATTATCTTGGGCAGTATGGCCATTTTTCACAATATTGATTCTTCCTACCCATGAGCATGGAATGTTCTTCCATTTGTTTGTGTCCTCTTTTATTTCGTTGAGCAGTGGTTTGTAGTTCTCCTTGAAGAGGTCCTTCACATCCCTTGTAAGTTGGATTCCTAGGTATTTTATTCTCTTTGTAGCAGCTGTGAATGGGAGTTCACTCATAATTTGGCTCTCCGTTTGTCTGTTACTGGTTTATAGGAATGCTTGTGATTTTTGCACATTGATTTTCTATCCTGAGACTTTGCTGAAGTTGCTTATCAGCTTAAGGAGATTTTGGGCTGAGATGATGGGGTTTTCTAAATATACAATCATGTCATCTGCAAACAGGGACAATTTGACTTCCCCTTTTCCTAATTGAATACACTTTATTTCTTTCTCTTGCCTGATTGCCCTGGCCAGAACTTCCAACACTATATTGAAGAGGAGTGGTAAGAGAGGGCATCCCTGTGTTGTGCCAGTTTTCAAAGGGAATGCTTCCAGTTTTTGTCCATTCAGTATGATATTGGCTGTGGGTTTGTCATAAATAGCTCTTATTATTTTGAGATACGTTCCATCAATATCTAGTTTATTGAGAGTTTTTAGCATGAAGTGCTGTTGAATTTTGTCGAAGGCCTTTTCTGCATCTATTGAGATAATCATGTGGTTTTTGTCATTGGTTCTGTTTATGTGATGGATTGCATTTATTGATTTGCGTATGTTGAACCAGCCTTGCATGCCATAGATACAGCCGACTTTATTGTGGTGGATAAGCTTTTTGATGTGCTGCTGGATTCAGTTTGCCAGTATTTTATTGAGGATTTTTGCATCGATGTTCATCAGGGATATTGATCTAAAATTCTCTTTTTTTGTTGTGTCTCTGCCAGGCTTTGGTATCAGGATGATGCTGGCCTCATAAAATGAGTTAGGGAGTATTCCCTCTTTTTCTATTGATTGGAATAGTTTCAGAAGGGATGGTACCAGCTCCTCTTTGTACCTCTGATAGAATTTGGCTGTGAATCCGTCTGGTCCTAGACTTTTTTTGGTTGCTAGGCTATTAATTATGGCCTCAATTTCAGAGCCTGTTATTGGTGTATTCAGAGATTCAGCTTCTTCCTGGTTTAGTCTTGGGAGGGTGTATGTGTCCAGGAATTCATCCATTTCTTCTAGATTTTCTAGTTTATTTGCGTAGAGGTGTTTATATTATTCTCTGATGGTAGTTTGTATTTCTGTGGGATAGGTGGTGATATCCCCTTTATCATTTTTTATTGCATCTATTTGATTCTTCTTTCTTTTCTTCTTTATTAGTCTTGCTAGCAGTCTTATCAATTTTGTTGATCTTTTCAAAAAACCAGCTCCTGGATTCATTAATTTTCTGAAGGGTTTTTTATGTCTCTATCTCCTTCAGTTCTGCTCTGATCTTAGTTATTTCCTGCCTTCTGCTAGCTTTTGAATTTGTTTGCTCTTGCTTCTCTAGTTCTTTTAATTGTGATGTTAGGGTGTCGATTTTAGATCTTTCCTGCTTTCTCCTGTGGGCATTCAGTGCTATGAATTTCCCTCTACACACTGCTTTGAATGTGTCCCAGAGATTCTGGTACGTTGTATCTTTGTTCCCATTGATTTCAAAGAACATCTTTATTTCTGCCTTCATTTCGTTATTTACCCAGTAGTCATTCAGGAGCAGGTTGTTCAGTTTCCATGTAGTGGTGCAGTTTTGAGTGAGTCTCTTAATCCTGAGATCTAATTTATTGCACTGTGGTCTAAGAGACAGTTTGTTGTGATTTCTGTTTTTTTTACATTTGCTGAGGAGTGCTTTACTTTTAACTATGTGGTCAATTTTGGAATAAGTGCAATGTGGTGCTGAGAAGAATGTATATTCTGTTGATTTGGGGTGGAGAGTTCTGTAGATGTCTATTAGGTCCGCTTGGTCCAGAGCTGAGTTCAAGTCCTGGATACCCTTGTTAACCTTCTGTCTCGTTGATCTGTCTAATATTGACAGTGGGGTGTTAAAGTCTCCCATTATTAATGTGTGGGAGTCTAAGTCTCTTTGTAGGTCCCTCAGGACTTGCTTTATGAATCTTGGTGCTCCTGTATTGGGTGCATATATATTTAGGATAGTTAGCTCTTTTTGTTGAATTGATCCCTTTATCATTATGTAATGGCCTTCTTTGTCTCTTTTGATCTTTGTTGGTTTAAAGTCTGTTTTATCAGAGACTAGGATTGCAATCCCTGCTTTTTTTTTGCTTTCCATTTGCTTGGTAGATCTTCCTCCATCCCTTTATTTTGAACCTATGTGTGTCTCTGCACATAAGATGGGTCTCCTGAATACAGCACACCAATGGGTCTTGACTATCCAATTTGCCAGTTGGTGTCTTTTAATTGGGGCATTTAGCCCATTTACATTTAAGGTTAATATTGTTATGTGTGAATTTGATCCTGTCATTATGATGTTAGCTGGTTATTTTGCTCGTTAGTTGATGCCGTTTCTTCCTAGCATCGATGGTCTTTACAATTTGGCATGTTTTTGCAGTGGCTGGTACTGGTTGTTCCTTTCCATTTTTAGTGCTTTCTTTAGGAGCTCTTGTAAGGCAGGCCTGATGGTGACAAAATCTCTCAGCATTTGCTTGTCTGTAAAGGATTTTATTTCTCCTTCACTTATGAATCTTAGTTTGGCTGGATATGAAATTCTGGGTTGAAAATTCTTTATTTAAGAATGTTGAATATTGCCCCCCACTCTCTTCTGGCTTGTAGAGTTTCTGCTGAGAGATCCGCTGTTAGTCTGATGGGCTTACCTTTGTGGGTAACCTGACCTTTCTCTCTGGCTGCCCTTAACATTTTTTCCTTCATTTCAACCTTGGTGAATCTGACAATTATGTGTCTTGGGGTTGCTCTTCTCGAGGAGTATATTTGTGGTATTCTCTGTTTTTCCTGAATTTGAATGTTGGCCTGCCTTGCTAGGTTGGGGAAGTTCTCCTGGATAATATCCTGAAGAGTGTTTTCCAACTTGGTTCCATTATCCCCATCACTTTCAGGTACACCAATCAAATGTAGATTTGGTCTTTTCACATAGTCCCATGTTTCTTGGAGGCTTTGTTCATTTCTTTTTACTCTCTTTTCTCTAAACTTCTCTTCTCGCTTTATTTCATTAATTTGATCTTCACTCAGTGATACCCTTTCTTCCACTTGATCGAATCAACTGTTGAAGCTTGTGCAGGTGTCATGAAGTTCTCATGCTCTGGTTTTCAGCCCCATCAGTTCATTTAAGGTCTTCTCTACACTGTTTATTCTAGTTAGCCATTCGTCTAATCTTTTTTCAAGGTTTTTAGCTTCCTTGCAATGGGTTTGAAGATGGTCCTTTAGCTTGTCGAAGTTTGTTATTACCGACCTTCTGAAGCCTACTTCTGTCAACTCGTCAAAGTTATTCTCGTCCAGCTTTGTTCTATTGCTGGCGAGGAGCTACAATCCTTTGGAGGAGAAGAGGCGCTCTAGTTTTTAGAATTTTCAGCTTTTCTCCTGTGGTTTCTCCCCATTTTTGTGGTTTTATCTACCTTTGGTCTTTGATATTGGTGACTGACAGATGGGGTTTTGGTATGGATGCCCTTTTTGTTGGTGTTGATGCTATTCCTTTCTGTTTGTTAGTTTTCCTTCTAACAGTCAGGTCCCTCAGCTGCAGCTCTGTTGGTGTTTGCTGGAGGCTCACTCCAGACCCTGTTTGCCTGGGTATCACCAGCGGAGGCTGCAGAACAGCAAATATTGCTGCCTGATCCTTCCTCTGGAAGCTTCGTCCCAGAGGGGCACCCACCTGTATGAGGTGTCAGTCGGCCCCTACTGGGAGGTTTATGCCAGTTAGGCTACACAGAGGTCAGGGACCCACTTGAGGAGGCAGTCTGTCCATTCTCAGTGCTCAAACACCGTGTTGGGAGAACCGCTGTACTCTTCAGAGCTATCAGACAGGGACGTTTAAGTCTGCAGAGGTTTCTGCTGCCTTTTGCTCAGCTATGCTCTGCCCCCAGAGGTGGAATCTATAGAGGCAGCCGGCCTTGCTGAGCTGTGGTGGGCTCCACCCAGTTCAAGCTTCCAGGCCGCTTTGTTTACCTACTCAAGCCTCAGCAATGGCGGATGGCCCTCCCCCTGCCAGGCTGCTGCCTCACAGGTCGATCTCAGACTGCTGTGCTAGCAGTGAGTGAGGCTCTGTGGGCGTGGGACCCACCGAGCTAGGTGCGGGATATAATCTTCTGGTGTGCCATTTGATAAGACCATTGGAAAAGCTCAGTATTATGGCAGAAGTGTCCCATTTTTCCAGGTACAGTCTGTCACGGCTTCCCTTGGCTAGGAAAGGGAAATTCCCTGACCCCTTGCGCTTCCTGGGTGAGGCGACGCCTGCCCTGCTTCAGCTTGCCCTCCGTGGTCTGCACCCACTGTCCAACCAGTCCCAGTGAGATGAACCAGGTACCTCGGTTGGAAATGTAAAAATCACCCATCTTCTGCATCGATCCCGCTGGGAGCTGCAGACTGCAGCTCTTCCTATTTGGCCATCTTGCCTAATTCACATACATTTTTCTTAGGCCTGCCCAGTGGCTAAAGAAAAATAAATGAACATAGCATTTTAAAAATTGAGTGTTTTCTTATAAAAATCTATATTTCAGCATTCTCTAGCAAAGTCATACTATTTGGTACCACTAGGCCCACATCCCTGCATGGCAGCCATCAGTTGCTGCAAAATTCACCCCTTTCTCTTTAGAGACAGAATGTGCTGTCTGGGTCAGCACAGCCTCCACC
Organism: Pan troglodytes; assembly: GCF_028858775.2. Classification (NCBI taxonomy): domain Eukaryota; kingdom Metazoa; phylum Chordata; class Mammalia; order Primates; family Hominidae; genus Pan; species Pan troglodytes. The sequence goes on from NC_086015.1 coordinate 48,834,156, forward strand.
ACCCTGTCCCATTTCCCCAGCACCAAGTCCACTTATCTAGCTGTCTGATTGGCCTGTAATCTATTTGAAGTGCAAGTGGTATAACCCAACTCAAATTAGTTAAACAAAATAGGTAATTTATTGATAACTTATCACAGGTGCACTGTTGCCTTCTCTTACCCTTAGCATTTGTTTTAACTTCTGAATCACTGGATCTAATAATCTTGGCCTCAACTCAAACTATTTTGTGTAATTTGTTTTTTTTTTTTTTTTGAGACGGAGTCTTGCTCTTTCGCCCAGGCTGGAGTGCAGTGGCCCGATTTCAGCTCACTGCAAGCTCCGCCTCCTGGGTTCACGCCATTCTCCTGCCTCAGCCTCCCGAGTAGCTGGGACTACAGGCGCCCGCCACCACGCCCGGCTAATTTTTTCTATTTTTAGTAGAGACGGGGTTTCACCGGTGTAATTTGTTTTGACGTCACTAATCTCATGGGATCTTAATTTCCTGATGTTTATATGTCAGAGTTGAACTACATCAAAAAATGTTAAGAATCCACTATATTTTGCTACGTACTTAAATTCTATTTTCATCATTAAATACTTCCTAGGTTTGTTTGTTTGTTTGTTTTTGAGACAGTGTCTCACTTTGTCAGCCAGGCTGGAGTGCAGTGGCATAAACATGGCTTACTGCAGCCTCAATATCCCGGGCTCAAGCTGTCCTCCTACCTCAGCTCCCCACATAGCTGGGACTACAGGCACATGCCAGTGCACCCAGCTAATTTTTGTATTTTTTGTAGAGACAGAGTTTCGCCATGTTGCCCAGGCTGTTTTCAAACCCCTGAGTTCAAGCAGTCCACCCACCTCAGCTTCCCAAAGTGCTGGGATTAGAGGCATGAGCCACTGTGCCCAGCCTCTTCCTAGCTTTTTAAATACACTGAACACAATTTAACCTTCTCAGTGTCTCCAGTTTAAGTACATCATTTACTGGGCTACTTATATTCCACTGTGGCCTTCAATGGTTGTTAAGTCCTGTGAATGAAACAGCATGACACTGCCATGTGTTTCTTGAATTATTTTGTCTACTTTATATATCTATATCTATATAGTTTATGCCATAAATACATAAATATGTTCCCCTTCCCTACCATCTATTGCCCATGTATCTGTCTTTAGCAATTGATTTATACCACTTTATGATTTGCTGCTTCTGCCCTGCTTTGAGTTAGTACAGCAGATATTCCATATATAATAACCTTCTGTACATAAGCTAGGACATCTGCTTTGGATGATCCAGAGGTCAGATTGATTGTGTGGTAGTTCTTGGCTGAGCTCTGGATTCTTGGAGGTGCTACAGCTTACTCAGGAGGGAAATAAGAGGATGAAAACCAAAAAAAGCAGTAGTTATCTTCCAAAAACATTTTCTCTCTTGCTCAAATCAAAGTCACATTGTCATCTTAATGTTCCTAGAGCTGAGAGGATGTATGAATAGTTGGAGTTGAGCTATCAATAAAACTTGGAAATTAACAGCCAGTGCCTGGCTTACGTGAGCGTTAGGTCTGGAAACCCCTAAATGAGTCTAATTACTATAAATTGCTCATCAATTAAGCATGTCTGGTTGAAGCCATGGAGAAAGAATGAGGAAGTGATGCTTGCAAGCTAATGCTCCCACTTGTCTTTTCTGTTCCTACCAAACTACTCTATGGTCCAGTGTGTCTCACATGTTTGTGCATCATGGACATTTCACACAGGTCCATAAGGAGCCTTATATCACTCGAGGCTTATGTGAGTTGGGAATGGGCTGTAGATGGGATAAATTGAACTGCAGATGATCTGATTAATAGAAATACATTAAATGTTTATTTACCATTTTAAAAATGTTTTCCTTATAAAGGTTAGAAAACGAAAAGCTGCTTGAGAGCAAAGCCTGCCTGCAGGATTCCTATGACAACTTACAAGAAATAATGAAATTTGAGATTGACCAACTTTCAAGAAACCTCCAAAACTTCAAAAAAGAAAATGAAACTCTGAAATCTGATCTGAATGTATGTTAAGAAGGGAGTTGGTAATTGGTGAATTTGTCCCGCATCTGTGACTGTCCTTTTGAGTGTAGGACAAGGACTGTCCTTTCCTCCTTCTTTGCTATACTTGCCCACAGTGCCTGCCACATAGAAGGTACTTGACATGTTCATTGACTATGCATTACTAGTAACAGTTACTTAAAATCTAATGTTGTCTTTTAGAATTTGATGGAGCTTCTTGAGGCAGAAAAAGAACGCAATAACAAATTATCATTACAGTTTGAAGAAGATAAAGAAAACAGTTCTAAGTGAGTGCTATTTATCTTTTCTACTAGCATACTAGAATATTGTTTAATACCACAGTCTTAATCTTGTTTTTTTTTTTATTGCCAATACCCTGTAAAGAGTTATTTTTTTAAAGCATTCCAAAAGCAACAGCAGGTTCTTTTGTATAAATGGCTATGTGGAGAAACTTAATTTTTCAAAACATGTAACAACTAGCTATAGTACTTTTAAATGAATAGCAATTGGTGGTAATCAGAACTCAGGGTCTTCTGTAAATAAATCACAGCAAATATATAATAAGATGACTTCTAACTCTTCCTTTTATTATTGGAAGGAGGAGACAGATTTTTATTTCTGTGTCTACAAATCTTTTTCTACCAGGAATGTCCCCTAACAGGAATGCTGCCATATTTCTTCCCTCTTTCCAGGTTCCTCTCCTTGGTAATCTCAGTGAATCTTTGGGCCTCGGTCACTAGGCTGAGAGTCACTCTAATGAGAAGAATTTGTTTATTCAGTAGGTACTTATGGAGTTCTTCCTATGAGGTCGATTTTCTTCTAGGCCCTGGTATACAGTGGTGAACGTAGAGCTTACATCCAGTTGAGAGACAAGCAATTGACATTTACTCATTTATTCAAACATTTATTGATATCCAACAAGCCAGGCACTGATCTGGTGAATGCCAGAACATTTAGAGTTGAAACAGTGAACAAAACATCCCTGTCCTCGTGGATTTTAACTTCTAGCACAGGGAGACAGGTAATAAACAAATACTATATGATATATGTTATATTTAGGAGTACTAAACACTCTGAGGAAAAACAGTCATGGCACAAAAATGGGTTCTCATTGAATAATTTTTGAAGAAATGGGTTCAAATTTCTGATCCCCCCTGGAAGGTAATGCCTGACACCAAGGGTGTGCCTAACAAAGTTCATTTGCACTTAATCTATTCTGTACTAACAGATTCAGTTCCTGTTTTCATTGAATGAAGTCAGGGGTAAAAGATAATTATTCTCTTCCAGAGAAATCTTAAAAGTTCTTGAGGCTGTACGTCAGGAGAAACAGAAAGAGACGGCCAAGTGTGAGCAGCAGGTAAATTTCCTGTTACTCTAACTCTAGTATTTGAAGTTTATAACTTTTATTCCTGATACCTAAAAGGCTTATTATAATGATTTCAGCTTGCAGATGTTGGAAATTAGTAAGAAAGAAATGGAATTTGGGACTGGTTCTATTATTTTTAATTTTATTTTTTTCTTCTTTTTTTAAGACAGTTTCTCACTCTGTCACCCAGGCTGCAGTGCAGTGGCGCAGTGATGGCTCACTGTAGCCTTGACTTCCCAAGCTCAGGTGATTTTCCCACCTCAGCCTCTCGAGTAGCTGGGACTATGGGCATGCACCACTATGCCTGGCTAAATTTTTGTATTTTTTATAGAGATGGGGTTTCACCATGTTGCCCAGGATCGAACTCCTGAGCTCAAGTGATCCACCCACCTTGGCCTCCCAAAGTGCTGAGATTACAGGCCTGAGCCACCGTGCCTGGCCTATTGTTTTTCGACTCTTGTTTTTCTAACTCCCAGAGGGTTACAATAATAATTTGTTGGTAGTCTCCTGGTAGACAGCACAAAATCACTGTCTTTCAACCCAATTTATCATTTTCAAGTATTACTCCTAGCATAGACTCTATAATATGAAAAGCTGCTTTCAACTTGTTTATCTGTGTATATGGTTAACTTTGCGATTTAATTATTCTTCTAAAAATATTTCTTTTTCACCATAGATGGCAAAAGTACAGAAACTAGAAGAGAGCTTGCTTGCTACTGAAAAAGTGATCAGTTCCCTGGAAAAGTCTAGAGATTCTGATAAGGTTGGTAGAGTTTGAAGCTACATCTCTCTGTGCATTTTCTTATAAATGCTAGTTTAACATTTTGTTCTCCTACCTCTTCTTGCACCTCCAGGGTGACCAATAGATAATATGAATATTTCTGTATGCAGTTAAGCCTTGTTCATCCTCCAAGGTTCCTAGAGAATGAGGTCTTCCACTTAATTTGCCATGTAACTTCAAGTACAAACTACTGTCACTTTGGATGGCAGTGTTTCTAAAACGCATCCTACCCTTTTATCTAGGATGCTGATATTAGTGTGACCCTTTCTTGTTGACTCTAAGTCCCATGATACAAATTTTCAAATTCCTGGTGTTGACTTTAACTAGAATAATAAGAATAGTATATATGTCCAAGTTTAAATTACGTATAAAATTCTTCTATGTCTAGCTCATATACATTCATAAAACCAAAACAAATGATTAAATGAAATATTATAGACTGGGCACAGTGGCTCACGCCTGTAATTCCAGCACTTTGGGAGGCCAAGGCAGGTGGATCACCTGAGGTGAGGAGTTTGAGACCAGCCTGACCAACATGGAGAAACCCCATCTCTACTAAAAGTACAAAATTAGCCAGGTGTGGTGGCACATGCCTGTAATCCTAGCTACTCAGGAGGCTGAGGCAGGAGAATTGCTTGAACCCGGGAGGTGGAGGTTGCAGTGAGCCAAGATCACACCATTGCACTCCAGTCTGGGCAACAAGAGCGAAACTCTGTCTCAAAAAAAAAATTATAAAGCCATTAAAATATAAATTGATGCCAGGCGCAGTGGCTCATGTCTGTAATCCCAGCACTTTGGGAGGCTGAGGCGGGTGGATCACGAGGTCAGAAGGTCGAGACCATCCTGGCTAACATGGTGAAACCCCGTCTCTACTAAAAATACAAAAAATTAGCTGGGCATGGTGGCAGGTGCCTGTAGTCCCAGCTACTCGAGAGGCTGAGGCAGGAGAATGGCATGAACCCGGGAGGTGGAGCTTGCAGTGAGCCGAGATCGCGCCACTGCACTCCAGCCTGGGCGACACAGCGAGACTCCATCTCGAAAAAAAATATATATATATATATATATATATATGTGTGTGTGTGTGTGTGTGTATGTATATATATTACATATGTATATATTATATATGTATATATTATATATGCATATATAATATATATGTGTATATATTATATATGCATATATAATATATATGTGTATATATTATATATGCATATATAATATATATGTGTATATATTATATATGCATATATAATATATATGTGTATATATTATATATGCATATATAATATATGCATATATATTATATGTATATATATGCATATATTATATATATGCATATATATTATATATTTATATATGCATATATATTATATATGCATATATATTATATGCATATATAATATATGTTATATATGCATATATAATATATATATGCATATATATTATATATGTATATATATTATATATGTATATATGTGTATACATTATATATGTATATATTATGTATATATAATATATGTATATATATAATATATGTGTATATATTATATATGTGTATATATTATATATGTGTATATATTATATATGTGTATATTGTAGATGTATATATATTATATATGTATATATAATATATAAATTGATACTAATGTGACATACGATCTTTTACTAAAATAAAATTGACTTATATTGCCATTAGGAAAGATAAGTGATTTACCATTTAAAAAATTTCTTCTCCTTAATGTTATTGGGTATGAAGATATTATTTCTGTCCTCATCAGAAAGTTGTAGCTGACCTCATGAACCAGATCCAGGAGCTAAGAACATCGGTCTGTGAGAAAACAGAAACTATAGACACCCTGAAACAAGAACTGAAGGACATAAATGTAAGTTCGGTCACCAACAAGATGTTAAATTTGAGCATGGGGCACTTCACAGACTTTTCAAGAGTTTAACAGATGCTCCACCAGAAAAAAGATTCTGTGGTCAAATAAGTTTGGAAATTCTAGTTAAATAAAGCTCAACAGGTTTGTGTGTTTGTAGGACTTGCAGAGTCATTATGGAAGTGTGTAGTATGTATCTCTGGGGGACAATGTAGGCTGCAGTGTTTCTCAGGTTTCACTGATCTGGGACAATGTTCTCTGTGCACTGTTTGGGAATGCCGGTATAAACTGAATAAGAAACAGGCTGGTTGCTGGCCGTAACAGTTAAGGCAAATGTGGTGTTTTTTAGTGGCTTTGAGAAACAAGTAACACAGTAGCACATTGCAGTTAAGTTCAGAGACATTAATAATTTAGAAAGTGAGTTCGTTTCCGCAATATTGGACATAATATCATTTCCTAAAGTTAACTACTTATTTTGTCAGCATGTATCTGAGTTCAGTGTTGATGCTTTTCTCCTCTGGGTCGAGGCGAAGGCTTTTGTCACTCCTCCTCACTCCTCTGCTCTACAGGGAGCTTGCTGCACTCCATGTTTATTTCTGAAGGCAGTAGATGACAAACCCTGTGTTTTTTTCACTGATACTTAGAGGACTTTTCCATTTCTCTTCACCATTCATGCACTTATTCTTCTATTCCTTCAGTCAGCAAGTATTTATTGAATTATCTTGTGTTAATCTTGTCATCACCTTGGAACCCAGACTCATTCTTGTTATTTTAATCTAGAAACAGGTAATAAAATGGCTCTTATAGCATGACTTTCTTTTCTACAGTGCAAATACAACTCTGCTTTGGTTGACAGAGAAGAGAGCAGAGTGTTGATCAAGAAGCAGGAAGTGGATATTCTGGATCTGAAAGAAACCCTTAGGCTGAGAATACTTTCTGAGGACATAGAGGTAGGTATTAACGCATCACAGCTTCTTTGTTTGCCTTATTACTTGTCAATATATGTATTTGTGTGTGGAAGTTATTAATGAATAAATACAGGATTTTTAAAGAAATAATTCTTATACAGCTGATGTGCCTCAAGACACTTCACTACACAGGCTCATTCTACCTCTACCTCACTGCCTGCACCTCATGCTGCCACCCTGACAGCTTGCTGTGCCTGAGATACTCCACACACGTTCACACTGCCAAGCTTCCTCCTCTGGCAGTCTTATACATATACTGTCTCCTTTGAGGAGATAGTATTTGTATACTACTAATGTATTATTGTATAGTGTATAATAATACAAATAGTCATGTTTAATAATTTCACCAAAATTATTATATTTTATCTAGCTGATCTATTTTCCGTCATTTTTGCTGACACCACGTTAACTTCCTATAACTGACCCCTGTAAGGGGAGCAGAGTGGAAACTGCATTTAATTGGATGCAGTGGTAGTAGCAGATAGCAGAAAAGGGCTGTTTAAACAGGCTGATTTCAGGGTTGTCTTTTGCATTTTAGCGAAGATAAGTTTTATTTTTGTTTTTGTTGATGTAGATTTATCTTTTTAAAAATTAAGCAGTACAGGTTAATTTGTAACCTACAGCTAAAGGAAGTTTTTTTGTTGTTGATGATGTGAACTTATCTTTTTAAAAATTAGTATATAAGCTAGGAGCAATATGGATTTTCTTCCAGCCCTTCCTATTCCTCAGCTACCCCCATGTTATCAGTTTCTTGTGTAACTTTCAAGAGATATTTTAAGCAATCCTATATACTTTTAGCCTTACTTTTTTCCCCACACAGATGATAACCTATTGTATAAATTGTTCTATATTTGCTTTAGAAATAAAGGGGTTTTGGCTAACCTATGCTACCCATGAAACAAATTCAACAAATATTGAATCCACCTACTATACAACCTGTACCCGGCCTGGCATTTGGGAATGGAAAGATGATTGAAAAACACTGTTACTTACATCAAAGCATGCATTCTAGCTTAAGAGATATGTGTAATATGATGTAATAACCTGGGGGCACAGAAAAGGGAGGGAGGGGAGTAATTCTGCCAGCCAGGGGAAATTCTAAAGACCTCCTCAGAAGAGAGAGTATTTGTACACAACTTTGCCAGAGAGGGAAGCTTGGCAGTGTGAACGTATGTGGAGTGTCCCAAGCACAGCAAGCAGTCAGGGTGGCCAATACAAGGTGCTGGCAGTGAAGTGGAGGCAGACTGAGCCTGTGTAGTGAAGTGTCTTGAGGAACGTCAGCTGTATCTTTTAGGAAACCAAAACTGCATAGACATTGAACCCAGGCAGAAGGTCATGAAGTCAGAGCTAAGAAATGCTAGTGGGGATAGGGGGTGAGATAGAGTTGGGAAATGTTTCAGAGCTACAGGTGACAGTTGTTGGTGTCCAGTTGGATATGTACCATGAAGGGAAGAAGCAGTCAGAGTGGGCACCAAGCTTTCCAGCCTGGAGGACTGAATGGTTCTGTGCACATTTCAGATGGAAAGAATAGAGGCCCACAGAAAGTTAATGAGATGCATTTTATACATACCAGTTTTGAATTTTAAGGACCTGTGGGGTAGATATCCAAGATGGCTATTCCCAGTAATTTGTATTTATATCTTGCTACATCGCAGAAAGGATTTGAAGCTGCTAACACACATAAGATATAAGATTAAAATAGGCCGGACGTGGTGGCTCACACCTGTAATCCCAGCATTTTGGGAGGCCGAGGCGGGTGGATCACTTGAGGTCAGGAGTTCCAGACCAGCCTGGCCAACATGGTAAAACCCCATCCCTACTAAAACTACAAAAATTAGCGGGGTGTGGTGGTGCGTGCCTGTAATCTCAGCTATTCAGGAGGCCAAGGCAGGAAAATGGTTTGAATCCAGGAGGCAGAGGTTGCAGCAAGCTGAGATCACGCCACTGCACTCTAGCCTGGGTGACAGATCGAGACTCCATCTCAAAAAAAAAAAAAAGAAGATTAAAGTAGACAACAAAAATTAGAATAAAAGGAAAGTAAGGGTAGAATAGTAAGAAGTTATTAAGAGCACAGGCTACGGAGTTGGAATTCTAGCTGTGTGACCTTGGGGAAGTTAAAGTTCTCCCTGTGCTTCATTTGCCATATCTGTAGAGATAACAGTACTTCCTACTGCATAAGGCAGTGGTCCTCAGCCTTTTTGGCACCAGGGACCCAGTTTAGTGGAAGACAATTTTTCCTTAGACCAGGAGGGTGAGGGGGGCTGGTTTCTGGATGATTCAAGCACATTACATTTACTGTGTACTTTATTTCTATTATTATATTTACATTGTAATATATAATAAAATAGTTGTACAACTCACTGTAATGTAGAATCAGTGGGAGCCCTGAGCTTGTTTTCCTGCAACTAGATGGTCCTGTCCAGGGGTGATGGGAAATAGTGACAAATCATCAGGCATTAGATTCTCATAAGGAGAGCCCAAACGAGATCCCTGGCACGCAGTTTGCAATAGTGTTAATGCTTCTGTGAGAATCTAATGCTGCCACTGATTTGACAGGAGGCGGAGCTCAGGCAGTAATGCGAGCGATGGGGAATGGCTGTAAATACAGATGAAGCTGTGCTCGCTTTCCTCCTGCTGTGCAGCCCAGTTCCTAACAAGCCACAGACTGATAGCAGTCTGTGGCCTGGGGGCTGGGGGCCGCTGGCATAAGGTGTTGTAGAGATGAACTGAGGTAATACATGGAAAGTGCTGAGAACTGTGTCTGGCTCCTTGTAACTGCTCAATATGTGTCAGATGGAAATAGTTTTAGCAAGCCAATTGAAAAGTTAGTACACAGAAGCCACAACCTAGGGTCCCCTACAAAGTATAAGATGATGGGCTAAAAATTCAGTTTCATACTGACTATTGACAAAGTTAAAAGGAAATCTAGCTATTTGAGTGGGAGTAGGTAAATAATGAAAACTCATGCCTGTTTACCTAAAAGCTCTTCCTTCCTTCCTTCCTTGCTTTCTCTCTTTTTTCTTCTTAAAAATAAAATGTGACTACGAATATTGTATTTAGATTTAAATATCGTATTTTAGATTCATACATTTTAGATTCAAGTGGAATTGACCCTATAAACAGCTAATTCATATTCCCTTTGTACTTATCTTCAGTCTTTATTAGCTAAAATTTAGTTTTATGGCTATGGTTTGTGAATTGTTCAGTATATTCAAATTGTTCATATATCAGTGTTTTTCAACAATATGAGTACTTAGCCAATGCAGTAAAATGGAAATACTAAGTGGGATACAAATATCATAAAAACTGAGAGACAGTGACTGTTATTTGCAGATGGTCATGAGTGTCTACATGGAGACTCCAAAATACTGTCTGAATATCTATTAGAATATTGAGTTTAGTAATCAGTTATAAATTAGTCTTAAAAATAATATTTACTATGTGCCATTAATAACCATTTAACAATATTGGAACTAAAAAATTCTATTCACAAAAACAACCAAAAGTGTTAAAACCTTAGGAGAGAATTTGTAACAACTGTTAAGGACATAAAACTTCCCTAAGGGATATTGAAAGAAATTGAATATTAAAGAATAGCTTTACTGGGGCCGGGCACTGTGGCTCACGCCTGTAATCTCAGCACTTTTTGGGAGGCTGAGGTAGGTGGATCACAAGGTCAGGAGATTGAGACCATCCTGGTTAACACGGTGAAACCCCGTCTCTACTAAAAATACAAAAAAAAAAAAAAAAAATTAGCTGGGCGTGGTGGCACGTGCCTATAGTCCCAGCTACTTGGGAAGCTGAGGTAGGAGAATCGCTGGAACCCAGGAGGCAGAGGTTGCAGTGAGCCAAGATCGCGCCACTGCACTCCAGCTAGGGCGACAGAGCGATACTCCGTCTCAAAAAATAATAATAAAGAATAGCTTTATTATAGATTATTATATAATATTATGTTATAATTAAAATAATATATAATATTAAATAAACAGTTAAAAAACATAACAGGAGCTTTTAAAAATTCTCTTTCACAGAAATAATATAGCATATCAAAATCTTAGGGTGAATATTTGACAATTGTTAAGAACATAAAACTTTACAAGCAACATGAAAAGAGACTTCAATAAAAGGATCTAAAGGGAGACTTGGACAGGAAGACCCTGTCGTTTTAGAAACAGAAATTTATGTAATTCCACTTCAAATCCCAATGTATTTATTTTTATTTTTTTGAGACAGGGTCTTGTTTTGTTACCCAGGCTGGAGTGTAGTAATGCGATCATGGCTCACTGCAGCCTTGAACTCCTGGGCTTAAGTGATCCTGCCACCTCAGCCTCCCAAGTAGCTGGGACTACAGATGTGCAGCACCACGCCTGGCTAATTTTTGGTATTTTTTTGTAGAGATGAGGTTTCACTATGATGCCCACGCTGGTCTCGAACTCCTAAACCCAAGTGATCCTCCCCTGCCTCATCCTTCCAAATTGCTAGGATTACAGGTGTGAGCCACCATGCCTGGCCTCAAATCCCAGTATAAAAAACTGATGATTTTAAGGTTCCTTTGAAAAAAATACCCAAGATTTAACAACAAAACTTAGAAAAACAATAATACAGAGAGATTTCTAAGCTAAATGGTAACCATATCCAGTGTTGGACTGATGATAGAGAGATCATTGCAACAACTTTGAACATCCACAAATAGACAGCAGTGAATATGAAGGAATTTAGTGTAATGGTAAAGGAAGTATTTCTCAACAGTGAAGAAAGAGTCGGTTTAATCAGTATATATGTTGGGAAAATTGTCTGACCAATTTGAAAAGATATCAAAGCCAAAACAATTTTTACATGGATTAGAGTTCTGTACAAATGATGACATCATAGAAGTACTAGAAAATAAAAATACAAGCCAGGCATGGTAATGCACGCCTGTAGTCCCAGCTACTCAGGAGGCTGACATGGGACAATTGCTTGAGTCCAGTAGTTCAAGTCCAGCCTGGGTAATGTTGTTGCAAGAGCCCCCATCTCTGAAAAAACAAAAGGAGGGATGGGCACGGTGACTCACACCTGTAATCCCAGCACTTTGGGAGGCCAAGGCAGGTGGATCACTTGAGGCCAGGAGCTCGAGACCAGCCTGCCCAACATGACGAAACCCCGTCTCTACTAAAAATACAAAAATTAGAAAAATTAGCCAGGTGTGGTGGTGTACACCTGTAATCCCAACTACTCAGGAGGCTGAGGCATGAGAATCTCTTGAACCTGGGAGGTGGAGGTTACAGTTAGATGAGATCACGCCACTGCACTCTATCTGGGCGACAGAGCAAGACTCTGTCTAAAAAAAAAAATAAATCAATCAATAATTTTTTTTTAAGGAGAAGAAAAAATACAAATACATAAAAATATCTTGAGATTATGTGACTCTGAAAATATCTTGATATAAAGATTAGAACTCATAAGGGAAGATTATACAATATTAAAAACAAAAATTCTAACAACAGATGGGGAAAATATTTGCAACTGATGACAAAGTATTTTACCACCTTAATTTATCCTTCAGGAGAAGGATAGAAACACAGCTGGTGGAAAATGGACATAGGTAGCTCCCCAAAGAAGGAATATAGTGGCACAAAACTTCTTTGGAATCAGAGACATGCAAATGTTCCTGAAACATTAGGAGTTCAGCCTAGGTCTGGTTGCTTACCACACAGAAAGCCAATCACTGAGTCAAGGAGTATTGCCAGCGAAGAAGACTTTAAATGAGTGCCATAGCCAAGATAGGAGATCAGTCTCAAATCCTTCTCCCTGACTGACTAAAATTGGGAGTTTATATAGCAAGAAAGGTAACCATGTGTGGAAAAGCAGGAACTAGGGAGGGGTAAGGAAAAGGAGTTGGTTAACAGGAAACAGGTTGTCAGTTAGGCAGCCATGACAGGTGAGGGGCCTGGCATCTCATTTGTCCAGTTGCCATGATCTGGTAAGTTTCAGTTCCTTGATCTTGTCTGGGATGCCTGTTGGTGGGTTCCCTGAGAAAGGAACTCAGATAAGACAAATGTAACTTTCTTAAGTTTTAAGACTGGGAGGGCCAATTTCTATGTTTATTCAAAAGAAACCATAAACATCAGTTCTAGGGGACAGTTGGGCCAGTTTCACAAATTAAAATAAGAGCTATTTTCTAATCTTATAACTGGTAAAGTTTAAGACCCAAGGAAGATGTGCAGACAAGGATGATTACTCAAACTTCTGGAGGAGTTTATGTTCAGCCTTTGGGGAGGTAGTCTGGTAATACATAGCCTTATATTTTTTACATATCCTTTGAGTTTGCACTTTTAAAAATTCAGCTTAAAGAAATAATCTAGATATAAGAATGAAGTGCATAGAATAGTGAAAAATTCAAATCAACCAAAATATTTAGTGATAGATTAAATTGTGGTACATCCATAAGGTGAAATGGAGTCCCCACAGTGAAAAGAGTGAGTACATGCAAAAATGTTTGTGATGTGTCAAGTTTTTTTAAAAGTGTGTGTTTATATGTATGTATATATATCTGTGTGTGTATATCCATGTATATGTACATGTCTATGTACACACATATATATGTGTGTGTATATATATACACATGCACACACATACCTACATACATATATATACATTTGGAAAGGAAAAGAAGGATAAGCAGTATCTGCTCTAATTTGGGAGGAATTACATATACTGTGTACATAGAAATTATGTATGCAACCTATAGGACTTCTAATTTTCTGTGCCACTTTCCACAAAGCTACTTCCTGAAACTTTGATGGTCTATGACAATGAATCACAATCTGGTGCAAACTGCCCAGGCCCTCCTCAACTGGCTGATGGAGGCTCATCTTTACAGCTGTTTACTTTCCAGTATATAAAGGGCTAGAGTCAATTGGTGAGACAACAAGAAGTAACCAAGAGACCTTTGAGTCCTCCCCAGGAGACGGAGATTGGCTTTGAGATCCTGGGGGTGAGAAGAGAATGCAATTAGACCTCAAACCTAGAGTACAGTTAAACCTCAATTGGGATACCTATATATGTTTACTGTAATAATGTTAATCTCTAGACCTGTTCATCTAAATATTAACTGATTACTTTGTCTTAGAATGGATTAGCACACAAGCAAAAGAAATAGGTTTTTACATAAAACTTCCTTAGTCTGTTAAAAGTTGTACATAGTAATGATTTGGGAATCCTTATTGGAATACCACAATTAAGAAACCATGGTGATTGTCTCCTAACAGAGGGATATGCTCTGTGAGGACCTGGCTCATGCCACTGAGCAGCTGAACATGCTCACAGAGGCCTCAAAAAAACACTCGGGGCTGCTGCAGTCTGCCCAGGAAGAACTGACCAAGAAGGAAGCCCTGATTCAGGAACTTCAGCACAAGGTGAGAAACACACAGGTGTCACTCAAGATGGGAGACAGGAGACCAAGTGCAGCGGCTCACTCCTGTAATCCCAGCACTTTGAGAGGCCAAGGTGGGTGGACCACTTGAAGTCAGGAGTTCAAGAGCAGTCTGGCCAACATGGTGAACTGAAACCCTGTCTCTACTAAAAATAGAAAAGTTAGCCGGGTGTGGTGGCGCTCACCTGTAATCCCAGCTACTTGGGAGGCTGAGGCACAAGAATTGCTTGAACCTGGGAGGTGGAGGTTGCAGTGAGCCAAGATTGCACCACTGCACTCCAGCCTGGGTGACAGAGTGAGACCCTGTCTCAAAAAAAAAAAAAAAAAAAAAAATGGGGGACAGGAGGAATCCACAGTTGAGGTTGTCATGACATTCCTGCATTGGCCAACTTCTCCATGTACAAAGGGGAGGCTAATGGAGTATCCTCACCTGGACTGAGACTTGCTCAGCTGCCTCCCACCCACCTTAGGTCCTTGACACATGGCAACCAGTTCTAACCACTCCGGTGAGGTTATGCCTGACTTTTATCATATTTTTGGTGGTTGTTGTCATTTTATATTTTGTATTTTTCTCAGATGACTG
This sequence comes from Pan troglodytes, assembly GCF_028858775.2. Lineage (NCBI taxonomy): Eukaryota > Metazoa > Chordata > Mammalia > Primates > Hominidae > Pan > Pan troglodytes. The sequence continues at coordinate 48,849,163 of NC_086015.1, forward strand.
TTTTGTTACTTGTGAGACTTGGAACATTTTTAAAAGTATAAATAAATTTGTGAGAGAAAAGGAGATGGGTCCAGGTGCGGTGGCTCACACCTGTAATCCCAGCACTTTGGGAGGCCAAGGTGGGTGGATCACGAGGTCAGGAGATCAAGACCATCCTGGCTTACATGGTGAACCCCCGTCTCTACTGAAAGCACAAAAAAAATTAGCCGGGCGTGGTGGCCGGCTCCTGTAGTCCCAGCTACTCGGGAAGGCTGAGGCAGGAGAATGGTGTGAACCCGGGAGGCGGAGCTTGCAGTGAGCCGAGATCGCGCCACTGCACTCCAGCCTGGGCGACAGAGAGAGACTCCATCTCAAAAAAAAAAGAAAAGAAAAGGAGATGATGATTGGGTTATAGTAGCAACCAAGTTAGATTTCACAATTACTTTTAAAAATATCATAGGTTTATTTTAATATCTTACTGCTTTTCAAATTATTAATCAAGTTCTGAAAAAATAATGTAAATACAGCATATTTCCATATGCCATGGGAAGAAACCGCAATTACTATTGCATCAACCTAATAACTGTAATCACCATGCCCTGCAGTAGATCTCCAAAAGGTATTCCTCCTGTCTAACTGAAACTATACCCTTTGACCAACATCTCCCATTGCTGATTCATGTCTCCTTCCACCCCTCACTTCCCCCAGACTCTGGTACTCTCCATTTCTATGAGTTCAACTTTTTTTGATTCCACATATAAGTGAGATTGTGTGGTATTTGTCTTTCTGTGCTGGCTTGTTTTACTTGGAACAGTGTCCTCCAGGTTCATCCATGTTGTCACAAATGACAGAATTTGCTTCCTTTTTAAGACTAAGTAGTATTTCATTGTGTATATATATAGCACATTTTCTTTACGCATTCTCCCATCAATAGACAGTTAAGTTGACTCCATAGCTTGGCTATTACGAATAATGCTTCAGAGAACATGGGAGTGCCGCTGTCTCTTCAATAGACTGATTTTAATTCCTTTGGATATATATCCAGAGGTGAGACTGCTGGATCATACAGTAGTTCTGTTTTTAGTTTGTTGAGGAACTTCCATACTATTTTTCACAATGGCTGTGCTAATTTACATTCCCAACAGTATACAAGGATTCCCTTTTCTCCACAACCTCACCAACACTTAACTTTCATCTTTTTGATGATAGCCATCCCTATCAGGTGCGAAGTGATATCTCATTGTGGTTTTCATTTGCATTTCCCTGATGATTGGTGATGGGCAGTTTGTCTTTTCTATTTGGACATTGTACCCCATATTACTAAGTTGTAACCTTGTATCTGTTCAATTTTCCCAGCTAAACCAAAAGAAAGAGGAAGTAGAACAGAAGAAGAATGAATATAACTTCAAAATGAGGCAACTAGAACATGTGATGGATTCTGCTGCTGAGGATCCCCAGGTACTTTTCAGAAAAAGATTATTTCAGGAGGAAGAAACAGTTTTGTAAATGATAAAAATTTGGAAATTAGGAAGAACATACCTTTGTCTTTTTAAAGAAAAAGATTTTCACTAATACCCTCTGTCTGCTTTTTACTTGATGAAAGTAGCAGTCTTTTATTTCCTTGGAAAAGAATTAGAATAATAAGCTAAGCAGCGGAATTTTTTTTTTTTTTTTTGGCAGATGGAGTCTTGCTCTGTCACCCAGGCTGGAGTGCAGTGGCATGATCTCGGCTCACTGCAGCCTCCGTCTCCCAGGTTCAAGCAATTCTCCTGCCTCAGCTTCCCAAGTAGCTGGGACTACAGGTGCACACTGCCACACCTGGCTAATTTTTTCTCTGTATTTTAGTAGCGACAGGGTTTCACTGTGTTGCCCAGGCTGGTCTTGAACTTCTGAGCTTAGGCAGTCCACCCACCTTGGCCTCCCAAAGTGCTAGGATTACAGGTGTGAGCCACCATGCCCAGCCGTAGCTAGAATATTTTTTATGTACTTGACATTTACGTTTAAAAGAAATCTTTATAATATCACTTAATTGGATATTTGGATGAGATGTGATTTTATTTTAGAGTCCTAAGACACCACCTCACTTTCAAACACATTTGGCAAAACTCCTGGAAACACAAGAACAAGAGATAGAAGATGGAAGAGCCTCTAAGACTTCTTTGGAACACCTTGTAACAAAGCTAAATGAAGACAGAGAAGTCAAAAATGCTGAAATCCTCAGAATGAAGGTAATTGGATTTTTTTTTTCCAGTAAATTTAATTATTTTTAAAGAGACCAAGTCTCACTATGTTGCCCAGGCTGGGCTCAAGTGATCCATCTGCCTCAGCCACCCAGTATCTGGCACTATAGGTATATGCCACCATGCCCAGCCAGTAAATTTAATTTTTTTGTTTTTTTGGTTTTTTTTGAGACGGAGTCTGCCTCTGTCGCCCAGGGTGGAGTGCAGTGGTGCGATCTTGGCTCACTGCAAGCTCCGCCTCCCAGGTTCACAGCGTTCTCCTGCCTCAGCCTCCCGAGTAGCTGGGACTACAGGTGCCCGCCACCACACTCGGCTAATTTTTTGTATTTTCTAGTAGAGACGGAGTTTCACTGTGTTAGCCAGGATGGTCTTGATCTCCTGACCTCATGATCCGCCCACCTCAGCCTCCCAAAGTGCTGGGATTACAGGTGTGAGCCACCGCACCTGGCCAATTTAATTTTTTAAACTAAGCAGCATCCTCATGGTTACTGAGGATACAAAATTTAAAAAGCACAGAACTGAAAGGTAGACAGAGAAAAGTATTCCTTTTACCCCTGATACTAATCCACCTACTTTGCTGTCCCTGGAGGCTTCCAGGGTAGCCCCTTTCTTTTAGAGCTTTTTAATGCATACATAACCACATCGCTAAGCATTCTCTCCTGCCCCATTTGCTTTTTACACAATGGTGTCATATACAGGTTGCGCCAGCTATGCTCTCATCAGGAATGAAGGTGAGAGCATGTTTCCTTAAACCTCACCTCATGGTGCTATCTGAATTTCGGATCTTTGTCCGTTTAATAGCTAAAGTATTAAATGATGTAGTTTTACATTTATATTTTTCTTAAGAGTAAAATTGAGCATCTTGTTTTTCTGTTTCTGTGAACAATATCCATTACCCATTTTTCTATCATTGGACTTTTTCTTATTGATTCATAGGCATTTTTATATATTAGAGTTTTTTTTAGTCTCTGATAAATTTAAAATACTTTCTTGTTTTCCATTTTTTTAAGCTCCCTCATAGTGTTTTTACCCAGTTACTTGATGGTATGTTGTCTGAGTAGTGGGGTGTGCACATGGCTCAGGGGTGGGGCACATGGAAGAGTGTCTGGGTACGTGTGTAGGTGCATGGGGAAGGATGTGATGCTCCACAGAAGATAGCATTTATCCTGTGAGGTCATTGCTCTGCAGGGAGTTTTTGTTTAGGAACACAAATTATTCACTTTAACCAAGGGATGTATATAAAGACAGCACTTATCTTGAGTTTTGTTATTCATGGAGAAGATTATTCCCGATCTTTTTATTTAGGGCAGTTCTCAGTATGCTATCTCAGGAATGTGGCTGTTATCCAGATTGCCGTGATCTTGAAACTTAGAAGAAACTGGGTCAGGTGAAACGAAATCAGATAATAGGCAAGTAAATCCAAAAGGATATTCCTTGCAGACAAGTATTTATTTCTTCCAGATAGCTATGCTCATGATTTTCAAGTTAGGATGCAATTGAGTATTTTGAGGGATGAGCTGTGACGTCAATTTTTTGTTTTAATTAGAATCTACGTAATAAATAGAATCGAATAGTTGAGAATATTTTTCAATATAGAGATTTTTGTCATCTTTATTCACAAAGGAATTTTAATTTTTAATGAATTCTGTGATATTGATTTTAAAAATCTGTGTTCAAGACACTGTGGATGTGATCATGAATCACCATTCTAGGCCTCCAATAGCTTGTCACAGTCTGCTTTTCATGCAGCAATACCCAGTGCAGTGTCTCTGCATAGGAACTTAAAAGAGGAATACCTGTCTCAGTGGTGGCCTTGGGAAGCTAAATGAAGCCTACTGTAATGTGTTTTTTGAAAAGATACGATTTGATATGTTATTAGGAGCAGTTGTGTGAAATGGAAAACCTACGCCTGGAAAGTCAGCAGTTAATAGAGAAAAACTGGCTCCTGCAAGATCAGCTGGATGATATTAAAAGACAAAAGGAAAACAGGTGAGAAAGAACCACGAGAACTCTATGGGCTAAATCTTGGCCTGCCTGTGTGGAGTTAAATGAGGTTGGAATTGGTTTCACAGGTTTCCCAAGGTGTACAATGTTTCCCACTAATCCAGGAGATGGTCTTTTGGTTGATTTTGAATCAAGTCTGATCTGTTCACCTTTGCATTGCTCTGCAGTGCGTTTTTGGCATTGTTGCATTTGTTTTAAAGTGATTGAAATGAATTTAAAACATGTGAGATACTTAAACCAAATTACTTATATTTAAAAAAATTTTTTTAAGGTATAAATAATATCGACAAGGTTCAAGAAGCCTTGCAGAGAAAGGGAGAATTCCCTACTAGTTGGCTTTGCTTCGTAACTCATGGTCCAGGGAAAGCCCCTGGGCAGGACAAGAAGGATATCCTTAGCATTTTACAGAGGAGCATTCACTTGGATTTAGACATCTCTCTGAGTGTGTTTTGGCTTCAGGTAAGGCAGTTTTGTAGTTGCATTTGCCGATACATTTGCATAGTGTCGGGGCAGCCATATCCAGACTTATATCTTGTCTTTGACTTAAAAGTCATACGATTTTCAACATATTTTTTACCCTTTTAGTACTTCACTTTCCTTAACAATAAAATGAAGAAAATGTTAATTTTCTCACAAGGAGTTTTAAAGATTAAAAATTACATGTATAAAGTGCCAGTTACAGTGTTTGGTAGCAGGTGTCAGTCAATGAAAAGTAGTTATTAAGTACACAAGGTAGAATTATGATTCTGCCTATTGTAACTTTCTGAGTGAGAGTTTGGAGATGATAGTGGCCTGTAAAATTATGCAAGAAGTCGAATTGAATCAAAGTGGGATCTCCGAGATAGAAGCCCTTACCGAATTCCACTGAGTGCTGTCCATGCTGTTGCCACAACATCTTTGACAGAGAAGCTTGTGCACTCCTGCAGCTCCCTGGCCCTGTCCAGAAACATCCCTGATATGAGTTGTTCAAAACCTAAATGAGGCAGGAGAGATTTGAGGATGGTAATGGCGGCTATGCTAAAATCTCTTCTTAAATGATTCTCTTCAAATTTTAGTGAGCACCAGAGATCTTATTCAGTAGGGCTGGAGCGAAGCCCAGAATTCTGCATTTTAAAAAAGCACGTGCCTCCCTTTGTAGGTGATTCTGATGTAGGTAGTCCACAGTCTGCTCACCTAGTTTTCATATGCTCCATATATGTCCAATTCTATTAAAGAAAAGCCTTATATTTAGTATACTGTCTTTTGTCAAGAGCTACTGTGAACATAGAACATTTCCGGATCATTTGTAAAATGAAAATTTAAAATACCGTATTTCAGAGACACGTCATAAGCTTACTACTTTTGCCCATGGATGCCACTAAGGATGCATCGTTCAAGTCTTTCTTCCCACTACCAACATATCTAAGTCAGAGTCTCTTAAATAGCCCGAATAGCTACAGAAGCTCTTCATCAGACGATTGAGCTTTGAAACAACCAATAAGAGTCTGGGGAGCCATTCTGAGTAGTGAGGAAAGCTCATGGATTATATAGCAATGAGAGACCCAAACACCAAGCATTCCAGGGCCTTTGGTTTGTCACAGATGGCACTGTGGAGGAGATGGATGCAGCCATAAATCAAGGCGACACAAGGCAGATGAAAGAGTTGTGAAACCAAAGAGGGATGTCAAGAAAAGATTCTCAAAGACCAGGTGCCTGGTTAACTGTAAAAAAGATCTTTGTTGGTGGTATCACAGAAGACACTGAAGAACATCACCTAAGAGATTATTGTGAAGGTATGAGAAAATAGGAGTGGTTGAAATCATGACTGAGTGAGGCAATGGCAAAAAGAAGAGCTTTACTTTTTTAACCTTTGAGGACAGCCATGACTCTGCGAATAAGATTGTCTCTCAGAAATACCGTAAAGTACATAGCCACTACCATGAAGTATGGAAAACCATGTTGAAGAAAGAAATGGTTAGTACTTCAGCCAGCCAGAGAGGTCAGAGTGGTTCTGGAAACTTTGGTGGTGGTCATGGAGGTGGTTTTGGTGGGAGTAACAACTTTGGTCATGAAGGAAAAATTTCACTGGTAATGGTAGCTTTGGAGGCAGCTGTATTGGTGGATATGGGGGCAGCAGGGATGGCTATAATGGATTTAGTACTTAAATGATGGAAGCAGTTTTGGAGATGGTGGGAACTACAACGATTTTGGTAATTACAACAACCAATCTTCAATCAATTTTGAACCCATGAAGAGAAGAAACTTTGGAGACAGAAACTCTGGCACCTAAAAAAAAAAGAAAGAAAGAAACTCTGGCCCCTGTGGTGGCTGAGGCTACTATGTTGCCAAAACATCAAATCAAGGTGGCTAAGGCATGTGAAAGTTGCCAGTACCAGAATGGAGTCACTTATGTCAAAACCCTAACAAAGTGGAGTCAGGAGGCCATAAAAAAGTTCTCACCGCACATGCCTATAATATACCTTATCACAAGAAATTCCTGCAGGTCCCACATGCCCCACTTCTGCACTCACTCTGCAACAGAGCTTATCACAGGAATTTTTCAGGCCTGCAGTATTTCAGACAAGCTGCCAGCACCAGGACAGTTACTCAGCAACAGCCATCTCCACCAATGAACAAACGCCAACTCCTGCACTGAGCTTCTGTGACCTGTGAGCTTTATTTCAAGCTTTATTTCATGGATTTCTCTTTGTCTTTAAAAGCTTTCCCTTTCCCCAACTCCCCTGGATACACTAATGGCCCATCATAGCTTGCATACCCTGCAATTGCAATCCCTCTGCTATTCCTAGATAAACTTGTTTGTTCTAAAGAGCCTGTCTTTCTGAGTTTCTTTTTAGGTTGACAGGCAGTTCCAGTAGCAGCAGTAGCTATGGCAGTGGCAGAAGGTTTTAATTAATGCCAGGAAACAAAGCTTAGCAGGAGAGGAGAGCCAGAGAAGTGACAGGGAAACTACAGGTTACAACAGATTTGTGAACTCAGCCAAGCACAGTTGGTAGCAGGGCCTAGCTGCTACAAAGAAGATATGTTTTAGACAATACTCAGGTGTATGGGTAAAAAACTCAAGGACCGTATTTGTGACTAATTGTATAACAGGTTAGTTTAGTTTCTGTTCTGTGGAAAGTGTAAAGCAGTCTTAACAAAGAGTTTTAATGTGTTTTTTTTTTTCCTTTGCACTCATCCTGTTGATTGCCAAATGTCATAGTCTGATCATGATGTTGAATAAATGTCTTTTAAAAGATGTTTTTCACTGGGTGTCATGGCTCACGCCTGTAATTCCAGCACTTTGAGAGGCCGAGGCAGGCAGATCATTTGAGGTCAGGAGTTTGAGACCAGCCTGACTAACATGGTGAAACCCTGTCTCTACTAAAAATACAAAAAATAAGTCGGGGTGGTGGCATGCACCTGTAATCCCAGCTACTCAGGAGGCTGAGGCAGGAGAATCGCTTGAACCGGGGAGGTGGAGGTTGTAGTGAGCTGAGATTGCACTGTTGCATTCCAGCCTGGGACAGAGTAGGACTCTGTCTCAAAAAAAAAAAAAAAAAGTTTTTCATTTCATAGCCTCACATTCCTTATATATAAAAGAGCTACTCAGAACCTTCTTTGTGAAAAATTAGAGAAAGGGCAAACTATAGCTCAGGGGCCTAATTCAGCTCACAACCTGTTTTGTAAATAAAATTTTATTGAGACATAGTCACACCCTGTCATTTTAATATTGTTGTGGCTACTTTTGCACTACAATAGCTAAGTTGAATAGCTGTGGCAGAGACCGCATGGCTCCCAAAGCCTGAAATATTTACTGTCTGGTTCTTGACAGAAGACGTTTGCCAATCCTTGGATTAGTGGACAGAAAACATATCTTTCCCTAATGATTTGGGGTATTTCTTCATTGAGGACTCATTACCATTTTTGTCTAGGCTGCCAGATTTGTTAAGGGAAAGAAACCTCACTGTAGCTTCTGTTTTCCTTCAAGAAATGGTCTTTTACTCACCAGTGAGAGATATTCCTAGAGAAGCCTACAACATTCAGGAAGGTTCTCCAAGGAGGGAGGGAGGGATGTCTCTCTGGTCCGGGGACTGCACACAGAAACTCAACTTATTATCCTCACCTGGTCAGGCTCACAGAGATAGATGTATTATCTAGAATGTAATTTTCTTACTTTATATATTGGAACATTCCTTTTCCATGAAGACATATCTGGTGCTTGGGACATCTGGCCCTGGTGTCCACATACACGGAAAGGCAGAGTGGTTATCAGAAAATGCCAACTGACTATGGAACCTGAGCAAAAGGGAGTCAAGGACTCCACTAGCCTGAGGCCAGAGCGACCCTCCCTACCCAAAATGTGCCCCCTCCCAGCTGATCACATTCATACCAGGCTCTTGGCTCTTTCTTTCAGCCCCCTTTTGTTCACATTCGATCTTCAGATGTTACCACTTTTAACTAAGTTTCTACTGTATTTTACTTTCAACCAATCCTTGATTATATTTCCCACCTCTTCTCATCTTGCTTTTGTACTGGGAGGAATCCTGAGTTCTGGGGAAGTGCCTTATTTCATCCCCATGTGTCAATCACATTTATCAACTGTATTGACTTGACCCAATCACAATAGAGTTAGCCTTTCTTTGTACACCTTGGCATTGCTGCATATAATAGATTTGAATTTGAAATTGATACTTGAATATACTTAGTAGTGTTTTCCTATGCCTCCTCCCACCCCTGTTAATCTATGCAGTGATCAGAATCATCCAGATAATCAACAGCTGAAGAATGAACAAGAAGAAAGTATCAAAGAAAGACTTGCAAAAGTAAGATTTTTTTTTATGTAATAGTTTCTTCTTGTCTGAGCAATGCTTTTATAGTTAGTATTTATGGTAGTATATTTTAGAAATCATTTTACTATTGAAATTCCTGTCTTTTCTGCATTTCCACTGTTTAGCATGATATTTACCATTAGTATTTAGACACAGCTGAGAATTAAGAATTTGTCTTCATGCCTACATGGCAAGCCTACTGCTCAGCATGCACACATATAATTCTCCATTTAGAAGCAAGTACCAAGGCCTGTTTGAAGCCTTAGAGGGCATGGTGCATGAAGTCTTGGAAATAGGTACTTACTTTATGTATGTGTAGCTGGCACTGTGGAAAAGGATATTGGTTTGATTTTATTCACATGAAGGAGAATGGGCTGGTTCCTTTCTATCTTTTTTAAGCAATGTTATTTAAGAACCTAAGCGATCTTTTTATTTTCTTTTTTTAATCTTCTTATAGAGTAAAATAGTTGAAGAAATGCTGAAAATGAAAGCAGAGTAAGTGTACTATTTTGTAATTTAAAATCTTGATCATCTTTTCCTTATTCTCCTCTAAAGGAATGATATACCACAAGGTAGGTAACTTCTTTCCTTCTGCAGTAATAAGTGAATTTAATAGATGTTTACAGATTTTTTTTTTGATGTTTACAGATTTTTTTTTAAATACCATTTGCTAAAAGGGTTTCTCATGTGAAGCCACTTCAAAAGAAATCTTAAAGAAATAAATAGCAGGAAAAGCCTAGCTTCCCTTGAGGAATCGATGGGGCTTTTCCTCATGGACAATGAGAACAATGTAACTACCAGGTGTCCCTTTTCACTTCTGCTTCTGGTTTCCTCTGATTTAAAACCTGAGGCCCTCTGAGACCCAAAGATCAATACTCTGATTTCTTCTGGTCTAGCCCTTGGGTCTCTTTATGTTTTCTAAAGCCATGGGTTTAATTTATTCATAAAGTTTTCATATTAATTCATGTAGCCTTATAAATGGCCTCAGTCTTTGATGAGCAAGGTGTACTATATTTTCTGTAAAATTCAAACTAAGTAAGCTGGTTGGCATTAACACAAACAAAACAACATTAGAGAGCTATTGGGCTTTTTCTGGGTAGATACTCCTCATTAGGGATAGAGATCTTCAAACATTTTTGCTTATTATACTGATTTAAAGGATTTTGAAACATCATATACCCTCTTGCATATTTTTGAAGTTGACTTTATATCTAAAATTTTTCATTGTAAGTTTAAATTGTTACAAAGAATAGACATTCTGGGATATACAATATAGTGACATTTGAAAATAAAGCTGTTGGCTGGGCCCAGTAGCTCACGCCTGTAATCCCAGCACTGGGAGGCCGAGGCAGGTGGATTGCTTGAGTTTAGGAGTTTGAGATCAGTCTGGGCAACATGGTGAAACCCTGTCTCTATTTCTAAAATTTTTTTTTAATAAATTTTTTTAAAAAGAGAAAAGAAAATAAAGCTCTTGCCATTCTTTTAAAAGTATTTAACTAATTTGCTACTTTCTGTTTAAGAAATACATGAACAAATTTCTAAGTCTAAAATTTTACATTTTTCCTTTTTCCTTTGTAATTGAAGTTCCTTTCTACACCCTGCAGGATTTTATATTGATTTAATATATTTTCTGGAAAATTTTTTTATTGATAACCCCATCATACTACTTAACAATAAAATATATGTATGTACATACATACACACACACAAATTGAAAGTAATTTGTAAAAATTTATTTTAATCATATGGCTTTGTTATGTTTATTACCAATTGAGTTCACATTACAATTATTAATCAGTGTGCCCTAAATTTACTGGAAATTTTTATAAGTAATTATTATACTTAGGGAAAATTTTAGTGGAAATGCATCTCTTAATGTATTTTAACCTAATGCTTTTTCTTCAGTTAGCTCATTTTTCTGTCGTACTTCTCAAATGAGACAGGATTCAGCATCAACTCTATTCCTATTTTCTGCTTTTATAGATATAAATGCTGAGAAATCTTGTTCACATAGTTAAGTAAATGGCAATGAAGGAGTTTTGATAGGGTACTGTATTCCAGTTATTTGAACTTTATGCAAGTAAATATGTCAAAAATTACATGGTGATTTACCATCAAAAATTCTTTTTAATGATCAGCTGACAAAGACCACCCAATTTATGAAAGATTTGTTACCCAATCATTGATTCATTTGCTTCATAGAATCAGAGTATACATAGGAAAACAGCCTTTTCACCTGTGTATGAGCCATTCAGAGTCCGGCTCCTAGATAGTTAGTGGTAAAGCTAAGTCAGAAACCCAGATTATTTACAGGATTTTTGAGAATCCAGCTAGTTGGTTGAATTACAGCTATTTTAGAACTAATATCTATTTGAGGTCTTCTAGCAAAAAGAGTAAAAGCTATTTAACTTGGTGTATAGTTTATTTCATAGTCTAGTAACCAAGAGTCTTCATGATATGCTGCCTCTGGAACATACAGCAGGCCAAACTTCACTGCGGGCAAGTGAAGCACACTTCAGCAAACGGCATGCACTGTTTTATCAATCCCAGCCTACAACAGCAATTTTAAACGTTACGTTATCCATATATTTGTGAAGATGCTTTTAAAAGTAATGGGGAACCAATATGAAGCCAACAATGAATTGGGAGAGCATCAGTGCCCTTCTCCCCAGACTGTCCTTCTGAGATCCACAGAATGTAGTCCAAAAACAACTTGCCTAGAAATTAGCTGGCCCTTAGTGTATTAAATTTTGTGTATTATATCATCTTAGCAATCAACAGCTAGAAATTAGCTGGCTTTGAGTGGTGTATTAAATTTTGTGTATTATATCATTTCAGTAATCAACAGCTAGAAATTAGCTGGCCTTGAATGGTGTAATAATACATCATTTCAACAGTCAACATTACATTTCATGAGCATTATAAAATAAAAAGCAGGCCTGGCACAGTGGTTCACACCTGTAGTCCCAGGATTTTGGGAGACCAAGGAGAAGAGGATTGCTTGAGGCCATGAGTTTGAGACCAGCCTGGGCAACATAGCAAGACTCCATCTCTACGGATAATTTTTAAAACATTAGCCAAGCACGGTGGTGCATGCTGGTAGTCCTAGATACTCCAAAGGCTGGAGCAGGAAGATTGCTTGAGCCTAGGAGTTGGAGGCTGCAGTGAGCTATGATGGTGCCAGCGTACTCTAGCCTGGGCAGCAGAGTGAGACCCTGTCCCTAAAGGGGGGTGGGGGGTGAAGTAGGCATTTGTTTTGGGAAACTTACAGGATTCAGATCATTTTATAAAGTCAGTGAAATGTACATGAAGTGTATAAATTCTAAACAACACATCCTTGAAGAAATGACTGGTGTCCCACTGTCTGAGGACCAGTTTTTGAAATCAGAAATGATCAAGATGGGGGATACTGAATAAACCATGCAGATTATAATAATACTTAAATTACATTTGCCCCAAGTGGGCTGAATCTAAACAATTTTATTCTAAATTTTTTTTGTTTAGAAAATGCTTTGAGGAGTTTTCCAAAATGAAAGTCTTGGGTAAAACAAAACCAAAAAAAGCATATCTGGTATGTAGCACTTACTGTCTTCTTTTGCCATCAGCAGAGGAGGGCTAAAGATTAGTAATACTTTCAAATCAAAATTCTGGCCTTGCAGTACACATGTCTAACTTGAGCACTGTTTTATGTTTCTTTCAAATACTATAAAGTGATAACCTATTCCTACAGCCTAGAAGAAGTCCAAAGTGCCCTTTACAACAAAGAGATGGAATGCCTTAGAATGACTGATGAAGTCGAACGAACCCGAACTTTGGAGTCTAAAGCATTCCAGGAAAAAGAACAACTGAGATCAAAGCTGGAAGAAATGTATGAAGAAAGGGAGAGAACATCCCAGGTGTGCTAGTGTGTTGGTGTTTTCATGATACTTAGAACACTCAAACGAATAGAACTAATTAGCGTAAAACTCACTTCTGTGATTGGGTGTCCTTAGTTCAGAGTTGCTTTATTGTATGAAGAGTTGTGAGGCCTTGAAAGCTGGGATTCTGGACTCTCTGACTTCCTGTGCTCCTGGAAGGCAAGAAATAATGTGACTTTAAAAGAAAATTAAGACCTACTTCTCATTTTTCCCTCCTTGGATTGATTACCTGCAGGAGATGGAAATGTTAAGGAAGCAGGTGGAGTGTCTTGCTGAGGAAAATGGAAAGTTGGTAGGTCACCAAAATTTGCATCAGAAGATTCAGTACGTAGTGCGACTAAAGAAGGAAAATGTCAGGCTTGCTGAGGTAAACCTAAAAATTATTCTGAATAAATTCTGTCTGGTTTAAAAATGATTATTTTATTGAAACCAAATTAAAACTTAATTATTGAATCAGTTAACTGCTTACTTCAGGGAGCTTCCTGAATTAAAAAAAAAAAAAAAGTTGGTCGTTGCTATTCTGAGCCTAATTCAATCAGTTGCATTTCATAGACAGCAGATTCTTGTTTAACGTTTAGTTTGCACATTGAAAATTCCAGTCTTAATTTGAAATATACACCTAATGAATGCAAAAAAAAAACCACTTCCTGTAAGAATTAGAGCCTTATTTTTTTTCTTTTTGTTTTTTTAAAATTACTTAGGAGACAGAAAAGTTGCGTGCCGAAAATGTATTTTTAAAAGAAAAGAAAAGAAGTGAATCATGAGGATTCCGGTCAGCTACCTAGGCATCACCTTGTTTGAAGATGTTTCTTCTCTTTTACAAGTAAGACCTACTCCTGGCCACTTAGGAGAGCTGAATTTATGGACCTTAATTATTAAATGTTTATAAGGTGGTGGTAACCACCTCAAGTTTCTGATGAACATTCTGCATCCATATACACCCTGTGACAGTCAGCAGTCTGCTATTAAGTGGCCTACTTCGAGGCTTTGAATCAACTTAAGGGAAAACCTTTTGTCTTTGTAAAAATAAAAGCCTGTAGCTAAGGTTTACAGTGGACATTAGCCAGATCATTTTCTTCTTAGATTATGCCATAATCTCCTTTGATTCTTATGGAAGTTCTAACAATATATGGTGGTTCCAACACCTGCAGTGAGTTTAATGACTGACTTAGTAGCAGGTACAAGAAGCAAACTTGTTAATATAGATTATTTTTGTATTCTTACTTTAGGTATTTTCTTGAGCATTTTCCATGACTGTAAATAAAGCCATTTTTTAAGATAATAATTAAAGTGACTTACATTGTTCATTCTGTTGTTCATTGAACACATACTTAATGAACACCTGCAATATGCCAGGCACTAATCATCAGTGAACAAAGCAAATCTTGCCCTCAAGGAACTTCTGTGTATTGGGCCTTCTTTCTTTTTTATTGAGACAAATATTCCATTTTATGGATATGCTACACTGTCCATTCACCAGCTGATGGATACTTGAATTGTTTCCAGTTTAGGACTATTATAAATAATGGAGGTATAAATGTTCATGTGTAAGTCGTGGTGTGGACATATATTTCATATCTCTTGAGCACATGCCTAGGAGTAGAATTACTGGGTTATCTGAAAAGCATGTCTTTACTTTTTAAGACATTGCCTGTTTTCCAAATTTACCATTTAGGTATACCATTTTACATTCCTACCAACAGTGTATTCCAATTTCTCCACATTTTCACCAACACTTGTTATTGTCAGGTTTTTTACTGCAGCCATCCTAGGTGTGTAGTTATATCACTTGCATTTTCCTAATTACTAATGCTATTGAACATTTTTCCATATTATGGAATATTACTTGGCAATAAAAAGGGAACATGCTACAACATGATGAATCTCAAAAAAATGCTAAGTAAAAGAAAAACCAAACCCAAAAGACCACATATTATATGTTTTTATTTCTATGGCAGGTCCAGAAAAGGCAAAATTATAGAGATAGAAAGTAAATCATTGGCTGCTTGGAGCTAGGATGGGAGTGGGAATGACTGGGCACATGGGAACTTTTTGAGGTGGTGGAAATGTTTTAAAATTGCTTTGTGATGATGGCTACACAACTCTATGTTTACTAAAAAATGAACTATAGGGCTGGGTGTGGTGGCTCACACCTGTAATCCCAGCACTTTGGGAGGCCAAGGCAGGTGGATCACTTGAGGCCAGGAGTTCAATACCAGCCTGGCCAACATGGCAAAACCCCATCTCTACTAAAAATACAAAAATTAGCTGGGTGTGGTGGCACATGCCTGTAATCCCAGCTACTCGTGAGGCTGAGGCACAAGAATCGCTTGAACCCGGGAGGCAGAGGTTTCATTGAGCTAAGATTGTACCACTACACTCCAGCCTGGGCAACAGAGTGAAAAAAAAAAAAAAAGGAACTATACATTCAAAATGGGTGAATTTTAATAAAACTGCAGGAAAAAATTGTAATGCATAGTTGAACTCTCAAGGAATAATAAATAGTAAATCCGTAAGGGCCAAAAATGAAAAAGGAACTTTAATGTAGTATTAAATATAAGGTAGCGAGCAGACACTGCAACTGCCTCAGAGGTAGAAGAAGGTGGAATATTGAAGCTGATAATGAAGAGGCTTGGTTCTGATCACCTGTATCAGCTGTAGAGCTGCTATAACAAATGACTACAAACTGGGTGGCTTAAAACAACAGAAATCTATTTTCTGACAGTTCTGGAGGCCAGCAGTCCAAAATCAAGGTGTGAGTAGGGCCACAGTCTCTCAGAGCCATAGGGGAGAATCTGTTCCATGCCTTTCTCTTAGCTTCTGGTGTTGTCAGGAATCCTTGGTGTTCTTCCTTGTGCCTCTATCTCTTCTTAGAAAGATACTAGTCATATTGGATTAGAGCCTACCCTAAGGATCTCATCTTAATTTGATTATAACTGTAATGACCCTATTTCCAAATAAAGTCATATCACAGGTACCAGGGGTTAAGACTTCAACATATCTTTTTAAGGGACTCAATTCAACCCAGAACATCACTCATTGCAAGGAAAGTGTCACATGTGTCTGTGTGAAGAGACCACCAAACAGGCTTTGTGTGAGCAACAAGGCTGTTTATTTCACCTGGGTGCAGGTGGGCTGAGTTTGAAAAGAGAGTCAGCAAAGTGTGGTGGGATTATCGTTAGTTCTTATAGGTTTTGGGATAGGTGGTGGAGTTAGGAGCAATGTTTTGCAGGCAGGGGGTGGATCTCACAGAGTACATTCTCAAGGGTGGGGAGAATTACAAAGAAACTTCTTAAAGGTGGGGGAGACTACAAAGAACCTTCTTAAGGGTGGGGGAGATTACAAAGTACATTGATCAGTTAGGGTAGGGCAGAAACAAATCACAATGGTGGAATGTCATCAATTAAGGCTATTTTCACTTCTTTTGTGGATCTTCAGTTGCTCAGGCCATCTGGATATATATGTGCAGGTCACAGGAAATATGATGGCTTAGCTTGGGCTCAGAGGCCTGACGTTCCTGTCTTCTTATATTAATAAGAAAAGCAAAACAAAATAGTGATGAAGTGTTGGAGTGGCGAAAAATTTTGGGGGTGGTATAGAGAGATAATGGGCGATGTTTCTCAGGGCTGCTTCAAGTGGGATTAGGGGCGGCGTGGGAACCTACAGTGGGAGAGATTCAACTGAAGAAAGATTTTGGGGTAAGGGGTGATATTGTGGGGTTGTTAGAAGGAGGATTTGTCGTATAGAATTATTGGTGATGGCCTGGATGTGGTTTTGTATGAATTGAGAAACTAAAGACACAAGGTCCAAATAAGAGAAGGAGAAAAACAGATATTAAAGGACTAAGAATTGGGAGGACGCAGGACATCCAATTAGAGAGCGTCCAAGGGGATTTAGTGTAATTGATTGTTTGGTTGGTGAGTTTTTGGGCTCTATTTTTGAGAGTTCTTTTTTTTTAAGTTGAGGCTGAGCTTGGTGAGGTGTGTTTTTAAAAGACCATTAGTCCGTTCTACCTTTCCTGAAGATTGAGGATGGTAAGGGGTATGAAGGTTTCACTGAATACCAAGAGCCTGAGAAACTGCTTGGGTGATTTGACTAATAAAGGCCGGTCTGTTATCGGACTGTATAGAGGTGGGAAGCCCAAACCCAGGAATTATGTCTGACAAAAGGGAAGAAATGACTGTGATGGCCTTCTCAGACCCTGTGGGAAAGGTGTCTACCCATCCAGTGAAAGTGTCTACCCAGACCAAGAGGTATTTTAGTTTCCTGACTCGGGGCATGTGAGTAAAGTCAATTTGCCAGTCCTGGTCAGGGGCAAATCCCCAAACTTGATGTGTAGGGAAGGGAGGGGGCCTGAACAATCCCTGCGGAGTAGCAGAATAGCAGATGGAACACTGAGAAGTGATTTCTTTGAGGACAGATTTCCACGATGGAAAGGAAATGAGAGGTTCTAAGAGGTGGGTTAGCGGCTTGTAACCTACATGGAAGAGGTTATGAAATGACGATAGAATAGAATGGGCCTGTGAGGCTGGAAGGAGATATTTTTCTTGGTCCAAGAACCATTTGCCTTGTGTGGGGAGAGACTGACAGGTGGAAGTTTCAGTGGGAGAGTAGGTGGGAGTGACTGATGAGACGGAGAAAAACTGGCCATGAGGGACAGAAGTTGGAATGCTAGGTGCTTCTTTAGCTACCTTATCAGCATAAGCGTTGCCCTGAGCGATAGGATCTGATGCCTTTTGGTGGCCCTTGCAGTGTATGACTCCAGCTTCCTTTGGAAGTAAAGTGGCCTTGAGAAGAGTTTTTATTAAGGAGGCATTAATGATGGAGGACCCTTGTGTAGTGAGGAAATCTCTTTCTGCCCATATAACAGCATGGTGGTGCAGGATATGGAAGGCATAGAGTCAGTATAAATACTGACACGCAGTCCTTTTGCAAGAGTGAGGGCCTGAGTTAAGGCAGTGAGTTCGGCTTGCTGAGAGGTAGTGGAGGAGGGCAGAGCGGTAGCCTCAATGATAGATGTGGAAGATACTATAGCATAGCCTGCTTTGCTGGTGAGTGGCAATTAGGCCTGGTGGAACTGCCATCAATAAACCAAGTGTGATCAGGATGAGGAACAGGAAAGAAGGAAATATAGGGAAATGGAGTGAATGTCAGGTGGATCAGAGAGATACAGTCATGGGGGTCTAGTTTGGTATCCAGAATAATGTGGGAGGCCGGACTGAAGTCCGGGCCAGAAAAATGGTAACTGTGGGAGACTCAATAAAGAGTGAGGATAGCTGAAGGAGCCGGGGAGCAGAAAGTATATGCATCAAGTGGGAGGAAGAAAATAGATTTTGGAAATTATGAGAACTGTAGAAAGTGAGTTGAGCATAGTTTGTGATTTTTAGGGCCTCTAAAAGTATTAGGGCGGCAGCAGCCGCTGCATGGAGACATAATGGCCAGCCTAAAACAGTGAGGTCAAGTTGTTTGGACAAAAAGGCTATGGGGCGCGGTCCTGGTCGTTGTGTAAGAATTCCGACTGCACAGCCCTGCACTTTGGCTGTATGTAATGAAAAGGGTTGGGATGAGTCACAGAGAGCTAGTGCAGGAGCAGTCTCTAAAGCTGTCTTCAAGGAACGGAAAGAGGAGTGGGGAAAGGATTTAGGATCTATGGGCTCGGCTAGATTTCCTTTTGTGAGTTTATTTAACGGTTTTGTTAGGATGGCAAAACCAGGTATCCAAAGTCAAAAGTATCCAACCATGTCCAGGAAGGAAAGGAGTTGTTGTTTTGTAGAAGGGGTTGGGGTTTGAGAGATCAGTCAGACACGATCGGCAGGGAGAGCACGTATGTTTTTATGAAGAATTATGCCGAGGTAGGTAACGGATGGAGAAGAAATTGAGCTTTGGAGGGGGATACCCAATATCCCTTGGAGAATAAATGTTGAAGGAGCAGGAGGGTGTCCTGTTGAGAAGATTCAAAGGAGGGGCTACAAAGTAGAAGGTCATCAATATATTGAATAAGGTGAGAAGCAGAAGGGTGGAAAGAAAGTAAATCATGAGAAAGAGCTTGGCTGAAGTAATGAGTGCTGTCCCTGAAGCCTTGCGGCAGTACAGCCCAGGTAAGCTGCTGGGACTGATGGGTGTCAGGGTCAGTCCAGGTAAAAGCAGAGGCTGGGACGAGGGGTGTAGGGGAATAGTGAAAAAAGCATCTTTAAGATCAAGAATGGAATAGTGAGTTGTGGAGGAAGGTATTGAGGACTAAAGAGTGTACAGGTTGGGCACCACAGGGTGGACAGGCAAAATAATTTGGTTGATAAGGCGCAGATCCTGAACTAACCTGTAAGACTTGTCTGGTTTTTGAATAGGTAAAATGGGAGAATTGTAAGGAGAGTTTATAGGTTTTAGAAGCCCATGCTGTAGCAGGCGAGTGATAACAGGCTTTAATCCCCTTAAAGCCTGTTGTGGGATGGGATACTGGCATTGAGCAGGGTAAGAGTGATTAGGTTTTAATGGGATAGTAATGTGCGTGTGATGGGTTGCCAGGGAGGGAGTGGAGGTGTCCCATACTTGTGGGTTAAGGTGGGGGGGATACGAGAGGAAGACACAAAGGAGGCTTTGGGTTGGGAAGAAGGGTGGCAATGAGATGTGGCTGTAGTCCAGGAATAATCAGGGAAGCAGATAATTTGGTTAAATATTTCAGCCTAATAAGGGAACTGGGCAAGTGGGGATAACTAAAAAGGAGTGCATTAAAGAACGTTGTCCAAGTTGGCACCAGAGTTGGGGAGTTTTAAGAGGTTTAGAAGCCTAGCCGTCAATACCCACAACAGTTATGGAGGCAAGGGAAACAGGCCCTTGAAAAGAAGGTAATGTGGAGTTGGTAGCCTCTGTATTGATTAAGAAGGGGATGGACTTATCCTCCACTGTAAAAGTTACCCGAAGCTCGGTGTCCGTGACAGTCCAGGGGGCCTCCAAGGCGATCGGGCAGCATCAGTCTTCAGCTGCTAAGCTAAGAAGATATGGGAAGGAGTCAGTCAGAGAGCCCCGGGCCAGAGTTCCAGGGGCTGTGGGAGTGGCTGCAGGGCAAGCTGGACAGTCTGATTTCCAGTGGGGTCCCGCACAGTTGGGACACGGCTTAGGAGGAATCCTGGGGCTGTGGGCATTTCTTGGCCCAGTGGCCAGATTTATGGCACTTTAAGCAAGCTCCTGTGGGAGGCGGTCCTGGAGGAAAGCCTGGCCACTGCGGTTCAGACGTTTTGAAGTTCTTGTGTGCTGGAGATGTGGCTGGGGTTTCTCTCACAGTGGAGGCAACTAATTGCAACTCAGAAAAACATTGCTACTTGGCTGCCTCTACTCTATTATTGCACACCTTGAAGGCGAGGTTAATTAGGTCCTGTTGTGGGTTTTGAGGGCTGGAATCTAATTTTTGGAGCTGGCGGCTGGGTGCGGTGGCTCATGTCCGTAATCCCAGCACTTTGGGAGGCCAAGGTGGGTGGATCACTTGAGCCCAGGGGTTCAAGACCAGCCTGGGCCACATGTCAAAATCCTGTCTATACAAAAAATACAAAAATTAGCCAGGCATGATGCACCCATAGTCCCTGCTACTCAGGAAGCTGAAGTGGGAGAATCGCTTGAGCCCAGCAGGTTGAGGCTGCAGTGAGCTATGATCCACCACTGTACTCCAGCCTGGCAGACAGAGCAGGACCCTGTCTCAAAAAATACATATATATATAATCTGGGCTTGATGGTACCTGCCTGTAGTCTTAGTTACTCAGGAGGCTGAGCTAAGAGGATGGCTTCAGCCTGGGAGCTCAAGGCTGAAGTGAGCCATGATTACACCATTGCACTCTAGCCTGCGTGACAGAGAGACTCTGTCTCCCTCTAAAAACAAACAAAATTCAGTCTAGCTCTAGACCTAATGAGAATCTTCATCTTAGCAAGATCCCTAGGTGATGTGTGTACACAGGAGTTTCTTAGAGGCAGAAATCACTTCCCAGCAGTGTCTGAGGATGGCATCACTTCAGCCATCATCACCAGGGCTGGGGACCTGGAGATTAACAATGATGTAGTCCCTGCCCTCAAGGAGCTTGCAGGCTAGCAGAGAAACAGACAACCAGAGGAACAACCACAGGACTGGTACAAAGGTAGGGGAGTAGCAGAGACGGCTTTACAGAGGAGGTGGCTCTGAGATGCTTAACCTTTAGTGCTAGTAGAGGCATCGTTTGTTCTAAGAAAATTTGCTTTACATTCTTTAAAGCATGCAGAGTTGATCAATGCAACACCTCTTGATTTCCTGATAAGAGCTTTCAGAGGGTATCATCTTTGAGCAGCTCTTTACTCAATGGAGTGGTGCAGTGAGACCTCTGAGCCTCAATTTCCTCATCTGCAAAATGGAACAGTTTGTACCATATTGGCGTTACTGAAATTATCCCTGTTTTTTTTTTTGAGACAGAGCCTTACTCTGTCACCCAGGCTGGAGGGCAGTGGTGCAATTTCGGCTCACTGCAACCTCTGCCTCCTGGGTTCAAACAATTCTCTGCCTCAGCTTCCCGAGTAGCTGGGAATACAGGTGCCCGCCACCACACCCAGCTACTTTTTTTTGTATTTTTAATAGAGATGGAGTTTCACCATCTTGACCAATCTGGTCTTGAACTCCTGACCTCGTAATCCACCCACCTTTGGCCTCCCAAAGTGCTGGGATTACAGGCGTGAGCCACCGTGCCTGGCCTTATCCGTGCTTTTATTTGAGCCACAAAACCACCCTGTGAGAGAAGCAGCATGGTGTGGAAGGACTTCCATAAAAACTTGCTAAACAGAAGATAAAAAAAGAATGCTGCTAAACAGTATGTTCAACTGTGAAATCATTTTTGTTTAAAAAATGCATATACATATTCTATAATTTTTAAACATTTTAACTATATATAACTAAATAGACATATAGAAAAATGCTCTATTAACACTGATTTTCCTGGAGAGTGGAAATAGCAGTTTATACATTTCAACACTTTATTTTCAAGGACATGTACTTTTTAAATGGGAACATTTTATTTTTATTTTTATTTTTTGAGACGGAGTTCACTCTTGTTGGCCAGGCTGGAGTGCAATGGCATGATCTCAGCTCACCACAACCTTCACCTCCCGGGTTCAAGCGCTTCTCCTGCCTCAGCCTCCTGAGTAGCTGGGATTACAGGCATGCACCACCACGCCCGGCTAATTTTGTATTTTTAGTAGAGACGGGGTTTCTCTATGTTGGTCAGGCTGGTCTCGAACTCCCAACCTCAGGTGATCCACCCGCCTCGGCCTCCCAAAGTGCTGGGATTACAGGCATGAGCCACCACGCCCAGCCGGAAACATTCTAAACATACGTAAGTATAACAGGAGATTAGAAGTCATGTTGATTCTGCGTGGCTTGATTATGGATCATTGTCTTCCTCTCATCGCAGATCCTCATTTTTTCGGTTTTCTGTGATGCGCTTGTCCCCATATGGGGCTCTGGCGTCTTTCTGGGTCTGGAGGTCCCCAGCGCCCTCTGCCGAGGCATCTCTTGGTCCGGCGGTCCTCAGGCTGGAGGGTGGAGCGGAGAAGCCTGGTCGACGTGGATGGACTCGGTGGGCCGGCGCGGGGCCCGTTAGGCATCTTTAATAAGTTTCACCGGGAGCCGGGTGGCCGGGATGGAGACGGCTAAGCCGCGAGAAGTTTACCTTCTACCACAGCGTCCACAGTACCCGGCTTGGCCTCAGGCCTCGGGTCCCGACGTCCTCCCCAGAGCACAAACCTACTACAGGTTAGGCCGGAGGCCGCCACCGCCCAGGGTCTCTGCCACCTGGCCCGCCCCCTCCGAGGCGCCGGGGAGCGATTCCCAAGGGGCCTGCCGGAGCGTGGCGTCACAGGAGCGTCGCGTCACGTGAGGCTGCCATCCAATCGCGGCGCGCGCTCTGCCCTGCGGGCGGCGGGTGCCAGGCACGGTGTCAGCAGGCAACATGGCTGAGAGGCCGGGGCCTCCGGGCGGCGCCGTGTCCGCGACCGCGTACCCTGACACCCCCGCGGAATTCCCTCCGCACCTCCAGGCGGGTGCGATGCGGCGCCGCTTTTGGGGCGTATTCAACTGTCTGTGCGCCGGCGCGTTCGGGGCCCTGGCCGCCGCCTCCGCCAAGCTGGCCTTCGGCAGCGAGGTCGAGCCCGGGGCGCTGCTGCTGCGGGCGGGCGGGCGGGCGGGGCGCCGCTGGGCGGAGGAGGGGCGCTGCGGGGCCCGCGGGGCTCCTGGGGTGGGGCGGGGGTGGGCGCAGGGCGCCGCCGCACCCTCGCCGGTCTGTCCCGCCGGGACCCCGGGCGGCGCTGCGGTCAGCTGGGGTGGCAGAGGGTGTTTCGCCTCTAATCACGCCAAACCCTCGTCCAGTGTAGGTGGTAAGAGACGTCGGGGACTGAGGCCTCTTCCCTTACCAGGGACCTAAAACCTTTTCTCCGGTTGGGCTAGTTCGCTCTCGGGGAAGAACTACACCTCCTACATCCACCCTCTACCTCTCATTTTAAGTCCCTTGTGCCTGAGCATTTCTCTCCACGTGACTCTTAAGGTGAGAAGCCTCTTGCCCATCCCTTTACTCCGTAATTAACGGGTGTTGTGACCAGATGACCAGTCTGCCCCGCTACCAGGAAAATTGGGAGTTTGGGATACTGTAGGCATAAGGGGATACTGACAGAGACGTTCTGGATGTTTTCCTGACGCTGAGAACTCCTAAACTTGCATCCTGGCGTCTGCTAAGGTGTATCTCTGCCTCTCCCTCCCACGTCGCAGACCAGCCTGTGCTTGCTATAGGGGTTTCATTGCGTCTGCAGCCCAGGGTTAGCCTCTGACCTGGACAGTGGTCACTGATTATTTAGGGTTAAGCCTATTTAGGGCTAATCCAGTAGTAGCTGCCATGCTTGAAGTTAGTATCCCATTGGGTGTAGTTCATGGGGTAAGTGGTCGAAAGTAAAATGAATAACTTTGTATGGGCCGTGAAGTTTGTTGTCAGGAACCAGACCTTCATAACCCTTTAAGCAGGTTGCCACTGGCCCATATGCTGCTTTGTGTAAGACAAGGTTGTCCAACTCGCGGCCCAACGCAAATTTGCAAATTTAAAACATGAATTTTTTTGCGATTTATTATTATTTTTTAGCTCATCATATATCATTAGTGTTAGTGTATTATATGTGTGATCCAAGACAGTTCTTCCAGTGTGGCCCAGGGAAGCCAAAAGATTGAACACCCTGGTGTAAGTTATAAGAAAGCACCTTTTTCTCAAGACACTATGTGTTCAGCTGCTGAGAAACCATTACAAGTAATAAGTATGATATTTAGATTCCGCCCCCCCCCCCCGCCCCCGCCGCCTTGTCTCCAGGCAGGTTTCTAACTCACCACCAAGCAAGGGGGACTGCATATCCTTTGTGTAGGAGGCTTCTAAAGATCTTCTCTTCTCTTGGGACTTTCTCCTTTAAAAAAAAAAAGAAAGAAAATATCTGCAAGTTCTCCAAGGGATGTCTGGGATCACTAAATAGTCTGAGGTGGTGTTTCCCTTAGGCAAGGCTGTGCCCTAGTTAAGAGCATGGAGGTACACTGCCTGCTTGTGAAGCCTGGTGGCTCTCACCGCTGTAGCACTTTAGGAAGGTTACTTAATGCCCCTGGCTCTTTATCTGTAAAATGAAGTTAAGGAATAAATGAGAATGCTTAAACACAGCCCAGGACCTAACACAGAGTAAAAGCTCAAGAATACCCAGAGGGGGTCAGCCTTAGTGGGCTGTAACTTGTATAGGATTTGGGGGTGGGAATACAGAGCAGATGTTGCTAATTCATGCTTTGCCTGATCTCAAGAAATAAGAACTCTACCCTAGACTTATACTACCTACGGAGTAAGAGCTACTTGGCCCTCTGGGACTGATCTTCAAGCACTGGTCATTGTGGGACCAATAAGGGGCTGGTGTTCAGTAGAAAATACTGGCTTTGGATTAGCATTTTGCTTCTTCCCAAGATCATATGCCCAGCAAGGTGGCCAAATGAGTATCTTCTCTGAATTTGCTTTATTTGTAAGATGGGTCTGCTGCCCACTGAGGGTTAAGTGAAGCCCTGTGCAGGAAAGCTCTGAGGCCCTCTGAGCTGTAGTGGGAGCTCAGTAGGAGCCTGGGTGCCAGCAACCACAGTCCTGGGTGTGCTTTGAGGGGGTCTGCAGGTTGCTGCCCAGGGTGGACGTGGCTGCAGTGACACTTTCTCCTGCAGGTGAGCATGGGTTTATGCGTCTTAGGCATTATTGTGATGGCGAGCACCAATTCTCTGATGTGGACCTTCTTTAGCCGGGGCCTCAGTTTCTCCATGTCTTCAGCCATTGCATCTGTCACAGTGACTTTTTCAAATATCCTCAGCTCGGTGAGTAGCCTGAGGGTGTGGTGCTCTTGTCCTAAATCTGGGTTCTGGGTGAGTTGTCTTTGGATAACCCCTCCTTTCCCAGACAGGAGAAAGGACAGGAACTGAAGCAGAGGTTGGGCTGTGGCTTGACCCCTGGATGAGTGCTCTATTCATGGAGCAAATGTAATTCTAATCATGGAAGAATTCTTAAGTTAGATATGAGTGAACCTGACAGTAAAAAGCCTACTTGCTTGCTGTTCCTCCAGGGTGGAGCCCTCATTCTGAAGTCACTGTGCATCCTAGCTGTTTCCTAGGGTTCTGTGTACTCAAGGCTCCATGGCATTTAGAGGGTTGGGATTCCCAGAGACTTTTCTGCCCTCTGTAGTCTGAGGTTGACAAGATGGAGCTGAGCCTAGTCAATCTTGAGTTGAGGGAGAAACAAATACCATGTACCTGCTGTGTCTACCTGCTGGCCTCTGCTGGGTCTTTCTTGTGTACTTTGCTGAGGTCCAGTGCAGTGAGGGAGGTAGCCTCTCCACTCATGCAGGGGAGATTGAATAGAGTGACTTGATGAAGGTGACAGCTAGGTTTCAAGCCCAAGGCTTCTGGCTCCAGACCTTTCCTCCTGGCACCCTTAGAAGGAAGTCAGTCCCAGGAGAGTGAGGTTGTGCCCACCTGCTGAAGTTGAGTCCCTCACAGCTATCTTTGTCTCGCAGGCCTTCCTGGGCTATGTGCTGTATGGAGAGTGCCAGGAGGTCTTGTGGTGGGGAGGAGTGTTCCTTATTCTCTGCGGACTCACCCTAATCCACAGGAAGCTCCCACCCACCTGGAAGCCCCTTCCACACAAGCAGCAGTAGCACCACTTGGCTGGACGGACCAGCTGGAAAGATCACGATGGTGGCCCAGCCTTGGGATGTCATGTGGGACTGTGTCCTAGGGCGATCCAGTTGTGCAGCCTTCTGACCATCAGCCAAGGGAAGCAGGCCTCTGACGGAGCAGGCTCTGGCTCTGTAAGGAGAGGTGCAGCCGCAGCAGTGTTCTACCGGAAGTGTTTTGATCATCTGTACAGCGCTTTGGATTCTTGCTCCCAGGCCTACCCCAGTGAGCCTTCGCAGATGCTGGAGATCCTGGGGTTGGTCTGCTTTGTGTATGGTACTTGATGAAACCACGCTGTAATTATTGTCCTGTTGCCAAACAAAAGCCAGTCATGTAACTCTAGAAGCAGTGACTGGTGGGGCTTTCTGACAGTTCCATGCTGATGTATCAGGCCATCTGTGTCATGCTTATGTATTATGGCAAGAAGAGGAAAACTGGATTAATAAATACTTTTTTTGTAAGTTAAAACTACCAGATACGGTATCTTAATTCTTTCCTTCCCTTTGGAGTAAGAGGGAGCCAGAGTGAGCTGAAATCCCGATGTGGAGGAGGCAGGAGAGTGAGGCAGGTACAGAAGCCTTGTGGCTTCGGTTGCTCTGACACCTGCTAGAGCTTGATCTTGTGGTTACTTCCTGAGGTCACACAGGCTAAGGCTCTTTGAACCGCACAGGGTCTGTTCATTCTCCTGGTGCTCTCAAGGAGAAAAGTTTGACCTCCCTTTGGAGATCTTGTTTTACTTGGGAAAGAAAGTGGTTCAGAGGTCCCTCCATTCCCTGCCACTCTGTTCCTCTAGCGTTTACCTTTAGGGCTCTTCTGTCATTTGCTTTTCTTTCTCAGATTCCCCCTTGTTTTTTTTGTTTTGTTTTGTTTTGTTTTTTGTTTTTTTGTTGTTTTGGGTTTTTTTTTTTTTTTTTGAGACAGTCTCGCTCTGTCACCCAGGCTGGAGTGCAGTGGCGCAATCTCGGCTCACGGCAAGCTCTGCCTCCTGGGTTCGCGCCATTCTCCTGCCTCAGCTTCCCGAGTGGCTGGGACTACAGGCACCCGCCACCATGCCCAGCTAATTTTTTTTATTTTTAGTAGAGACGGGGTTTCACCATGTTATCCAGGATAGTCTCGATCTCCTGACCTCGTGATCTGCCCGCCTCAGCCTCCCAAAGTGCTGGGATTACAGGCGTGAGCCACTGCACCTGGCCCCCTTGTTCTTTTTGTATCTTAGACCATGTGAATGTAATTCCTAGTTCAAAGTGGGCTGTGTGCTGCCTGCACACTTTCCCAGCACAGAGCCTGAAGCCCGGCACTTACCTGCCTCACTTCTCCCCTGGGGTGTCCGAGGGCCCTCTCAGCTCTCCTGAGTCTGATCTCTGGCCCCAAGTCTTCTTCATACATTTCCTGCAGTTGAGAGGGACCTGGTAGCCAGGAGGCTAGGAGAGCGAAGGGTCTTGTCCAGACCCTCCTCCTCGCCCATGTAGCACCTTCACTGCTCTCCTCCCTTACTGTGGTCAGCACAATTGACAGAATGAGCTTACTAAAACCATTCCACGGCTCCTTCTGATGGGGATCTGGCCCTAGCCCACCACTCCAACAAGAGTTCTCTTCCTCAATGACTCCTTAGTACCCATCTCCCTCATGCTAGCCCCACCATGCTGAGTCCCCCCAGACATCTGCAGGTCAGCCATTCTCAAATCCACCATGTCCAGTCCTGCCAACATGTTTTGTACTTGCTCTTTCCCTTGCCTTGGGTTCCCTTTACCTTCACCTCTCGCTGGCAAACTCCTGCTCTTCAAAACCCTTGAGCTCCCATGGGGGCCAGGGCAAAGCTGTAATTCACAGAATGTTAATCATTTAGCTCCACTTTGACACATTGCCTCCCAGCCAACCCGTGAAGGAGTTACTCTTGTTCCTGTATTAGAGGTGAGGAAACTAAGGCTTGGGGAAGTGGAATAATTTGCCTGACATCACACAGCTGAGGAGTGCCAGAACCACAATGTCAGCCCGATCTGACTGGGCTCAGCTCAGTCCCTACATCTGTCCTGCTTCCCACACCAACACCTGAAAACTCAGAGAGGCCCTGCAGTAAGGGGCCTGTTCCATACTGTGACTCAGCATGCCCAAACCTCAGAACCCTTTGGTCACCAGCCACCTACCTTTTCTTAGGGGCCCTAGTGTTGATCTCCCTGATCTAGTCTGACCCCACCATTCTACCAGTGAAGAAGCTGAAGGATATTCAAGGCTTTCCAGGGTGTGTTCACCATATGGGTCAGACACCCAGCCAAGGCCAGACCTGAAGGCTGCTGACAGCTGGTGGTCGGCCTCCCTGGGCAGTTAGTGAAAAGGGCAGAAAGAAGTCCATCTTGGAGCAAGCATTGTCCTGAGACGACCTGGCCTCCCATCCAGACACTTGCTTAATGCATAGAGATGGTTGGTGTTGACGTGGAACCCTATCACTCAATTCAACAAATATGCCTGTATTTGTACAAGATGTACAAGATGTATTTGTAGAAGATGTGTATTTGTACAAGATGTAAGATTTTTTCTAAAAGGAAGATCAGTCATTCTTCAAAAAGCAGGAAGATACAACTCTATAGTCATCTAAAAAGTTGAGGAAACGTTCACTCTATTTATTTTCCTCATTTCAGAGGTTTATTGATAAGAATAAACTATATCAATACTATATCAATATTTGTCTTTTTGGTGTGCATCTTGGATGATGGATTGAACTTTGTTTGCTTGGAGCTGGCAATTTGACATCCAGGTTCAAAGGCCTGATAGGACATTCCTTTTGTTTAATTTTATTTTTTAACTTACTCTTTTTAAAAGTGTGCAATTCAGTAGTATTTTAGTAGATTCACAGAGTTTTCGACCATTACCGCTAGCTAATTCCAGAACATTTTTATCACTCCAAAAGAAATTCTCATACCCATTAGCAGTCATTTTGTATTCCATCCTCCCCCAGGCCCATGGCAATCAAGGATCCACTTTCTGTCTATAGATTTGCCTGTTCTGGACATTTCATATAAATGGATTATACAACATCAATATATGGCCTTTTGGGTCTTTTTTCACTTAGCATAGTGTTTTCAAGGCTCATTCATGTTGTAGCATGAATCAGTTATTCATTCCTTTTTATGACTGAATAATACTCCATTGTGTGGATCTACCACATTATGTTTATACATTCATCTTTTGATAGACATTTGGCTTGTTTCCCTTTTCTATTCTATTCTAATTTTCTATTAGAATAATGCTGCTTTGAACAATTGTGTACACGTTTTTGTGTGAACATGTTTTCAATTCTATTGGGTATATACCTAGGAATGGAATTGCTGATATAACTATGATACAATATGATAACATGTACAGAGGAGAGGTCATTTGAGGACATAGCAAGAAGGAGAGAAGGCAAGCCAGGAAAAGGGCCCTCATCAGAACCTGAATTTGCCAGCACATTGATCATGGACTTCCCAGCCTGCAGAACTGTGAGAAAATATCTGTTGTTTAAGTCATGCAGTCTGTGGTATTTGTTATGGCGGCATGAGCTGACTGATACAACCCAAATGGCCATCCATATTCATCTATGGAATACTACTCTTCAGTAAAAAGGAAGAGAGTATTGATACATGCTATCACAAGGAGAATCATAAAATAATTATGCTAAGTGAAAGAAGCCAGACCCAAAAAGAATATATACCATATAGTTCCATTTATATGTAATTAAAAAGAAAAAAAGGCAAAACTTCAGTGACAGAAGGCAGATCAGTGGTTGCTTAGGGCTGGGAATCAGGGCAAGAAGGAACTTTTTAGGATGATGGCTCTTTTCTACATCTTGATCATAGTGGTCATTACACAACTGTATAAAACTAACATTCTACACTTAAAGCGGGTGAATTTTATTGGATATAAATTATACCTCAATAAAGCTAGGGGGAACTCAGTAAGATGCCATTGATGCCATTTCATACAAGATTGGCAAAAGTTACAAAGTTGAACAAGCAAGGCCAATGTTGTGGATGACTGTGAATTCCCATGTGCTACTGCTGGAAGTATAAATTAGTATAACCCTCTGGAAACATTTTACTATCATCTGACAAAACAGAAGATGTGCCTACTGTTTGAGCCAGCAATTCCAGTCCTGGAAACTCTCACTTGTGCACAAGGAGACATGAACACACATGCTTGTTGCAGCAGTGTTTATAACTGAGAAAAATGTAAAACAATCTAATATCAATGGGAGAATAGAGAAGTTATAGCATACAGTGTATTGAACACTATACAGTGGTGACAAGCATAAATTACATGGAAAAATTACATGAAAAAATCTCAAAATCATAATGTAGAGTGAAAAAAAGTAGAAGGGAGCGTTAAGTATGATAATTTTACAAAAAAATTTAAAACCTTCAAAACAATACTACTTATTATTTTAGATATCCACATGTTTAGTAAGTATTTTTAAATATGCAAGGGAACTTAAATACCAAACTCAGAGTGGTGGTTACTTTGGGGAGGGAGGAAAGGAAATTGGGGTTGGGAAGGGATATATAAGGGGCTGAGAGCTTCAGTTATAACCCATAAGTTTTATTTCTTGAACTCGATGAGGGAGATGTAAGTTTTCATTGCTGTTTTTTTTGAATTTTTGTAAGGTTTCATAAATGTTTTTAGACAACACTTCACTGATACATGGGAAGGATCACATTTAACAATCATTAGACGTACAAATCTTACTGCTGTTGTTTAGCAAGAAAACCCCAAGATCGTCTTTGCTAGCCGATGTGTGCTCTGGGCTCTTTGGGCCTGGGTGAGGAATGGCAGGGCCCAGCCCAGAGTCTGGAGGTGTGGTGAATCAGATAGGTTAGGGTGGGAGGTGAGACAGACCATTTTGGTTCCAGTGGAATTGGCTCCAGGGCTGGACTGGCCAGAGAATTATTACTCCAAATTCCAGAGCCATCCAGTTCCTTTGGGAAACAAGGGCTTGGAGGGCTCAGATTTCCCCCAAATCCACTCAACTTGTTATAGATTGAGCTGAGATGGGACCCCAGATAGCCTGGCTGAGAGCCTGTCTTGTCTGTACTGCTTCCATGTTCCCTTGCTGGTTTCAATAGGGTCCCCAAAGTTCTTCTTGCCCGGAGGCCTGCAGCAGTGAGTCCTGACTGTCACCAGCATGGTCCCTCACAGGGTAGCCCCTCACCAGAGTTTAAAAGTCAGTCCCCTATGCAGTTAGACCTAATGCTACACCAGGGGGAAAATTCAAAAGAAAAAAATACACAATTTAGGCAACAGGGTTCCTAGCTGCATTACTGCTAGCAGCAGTTAGTTGCCTGATAGTCGAGAAATGGTTAGGCAAATATGATAGAATATCACGTGCCCACGAACAGGGGTGAGCATTTGAAATAGGCGGATCCTAGACAGTGTCCACAAGGCAGCCTGCCAGGCATGGCCTGAAGTGCCAGGTTTGCTCCATGCAGTGTAAACACATTTGTGTACAATGGCAAGCGCTAGGAGTGGCTTAAAAAGAGGTGACTTCAGGGTTTATTGGATTCTTTTATTTTTCTCCTATAAAGTTGTTTACATATATAATAGGAGTCAGATTAGAGATGAATTTATAGCTTCAGATATAAGAAGAAAAGATTTTGCTCCCACAAATCTGTGGATGCGTATTTACTAACTCCTCCCTGTCTCCACACAAAAAAAGGGGGCGGGGATGCATGAGGATGCCTATCTTTATGATTTAGCTCCGAGCTTAGCACCATGAACAGCCGCTGTGGTGCCTAGAGTCCTACAGGGCCTCAGTTGTTCTTTCATCCTCAGAATTGGGGGGTGGATGCAGAGGTGGGTCAGGGATTAGGCTTGAATCCCCAAAACCAATGTGTATTGGGCTTTCCTTCCAAAAGGGACTCCCAGCATGCATTGGGAGAAGAGGACACAGCCTCCCCTGACCTCTGCAGGAGGCACCTGCCCCACAGGCACAGGCATGGGGCCGCTCCCAGGCTTCCACCTGAGCACCCTGTCCTGTTTGCTTATTTGTTCATTTATTCATGCATTCTCTCATCTGCTGAGCATTCTGTGCCATGCTATGGGCTAGGGACACAAAATGAGAAGATTCCATTCCTGGTTAAGGTCCTCTATGAACTTCATCTTGAAACGTGTCTTCTGTTCCCCACCTTACCTGGTGGTTTTCAGGCTCTTCTTGCCTGATTTTTCCTTTTCTCCCTCCTCCCCAGCTCCATCATCTGTGGATTAATGTGAAGTGTAGACCATGCCAACTTTTCTGGGACAGCACATTCAGGGCCTCCTGTCCCATGGTGGGGCCTGTGCCTGGTCCTCTTGGAGAGCAGAGAGCAGAGGGTCTTGAGTGGGCTGCCTCTGATCCCAATATGCCTGGAGTTGGCCACCAGGTGCTAGTGCAATACGGTGGCTGCAGTTCAGCAGCTGGTGGGGGAGGGGGATGCTGATGGCCCCAGTGGCCTGTGACTAGACCATGGTGTCAGCTGTGGCCCCAGACAGGAAACGTGAGAAAAGATGATCCTTTGGGACCAGCTGACAGATAAAATGCCACATGCACAAGGAACTAAATAAGGGCCGACTCTGCTGAGGCCGGGAAGTTCTGTTGCAGGAAGAGGGAAGGGAGGCTCACGGGGATCCTCTCCTGATGCCCAGGTGGCTGCCTCTCTCTAGGCTGCACTTTTTCCATCTGTGAAATGAGGTTGTTGGGATGGGGGGGGTCCTTTGTAAGGTCCGCGGTGTAGCTCATTTCTTGCAGAGAATTTTGAATGCCTTTGCCTCTTCACAGCATCCTGCTTCAGACACTTGGCCTGTGGCGTGGGTGTTATTATTTCCCACCTCCCAGATGAAGAAACAGAGGCACAGAGAAGTAACTTCCCAAGGTCACACAGTGGATCTGTAGAGGACCCAGGATGTAGGCACAGAAAAGTAACTTCCCAAGGTCACACAGTGGATCTGTAGAGGACCCAGGATGTAGGCCCAGTTCTGTTTGACCCAAAGTCTATTCCTTTTAGACACTTTTATACTCACTCTGGTACCCTGGATTCTCTGGCCTGGAAGGCACTGGAGAAAGCTCATCTTGCACAAGCCCCTCATTTGTCAAAGAAGATGAAAGAAGCTCAGAGAGGTGAAGCAACTAAAACCCGGACCCTCTCACCCCTAGGCCAGGACTTTTATTTAGAGGCTTTTTCCATTTAAGTAGTGAATTTATTCTTAAATAGGTAATTCATGCACATGGTGCTAAATTCTGATGATGTAAAAGGAAATACAGAGAAAAGCAAGCATCCTTCTCCCACTCCTGAGCCTGTAATCATAGGGCCTAGGGCTTCTCTGCAGACAGAGCCCAGCCAAGACTTTTCGTAAATGCCATGTGCACTTCAGGGCTTGGTTTGTTCTATTATATTTAGGGATGCGGTGCTGAGATGCTTGCCTGCAGAACAGCAAAAACCTCTGACTTCATTATTGTTATTCAGAGTAACCAGGGTCGTTGCTCTCTGGCTTGCCTTAAAGCCAGCAAAGGCAATTGCCCATCCCTGGGCTTTTGGTCTGGAAGAGACCGTTGGCATCATTATTCAGTCCCCTCACTTTTCAGGTAAGGAGCTAATGAAGACAACATTCCCAGTGACACACGGCAAGTTACTGTGGTGTTGGGGTTTCAATGTCAGGAGTCTCCTCTCTTCCTCTGGCATTTCTGCTACTATGCCAGGCTGGCTCCTTTCAGTAGACATAACATCATTGAAAAATACCACAAGCGCCCCTGTGGAGAGCAGAGCAGATAGCCATTAAAATTACAAAAGCTTATGCTTTTTGGCCCAACATTTCCACTTCAAGGCATTCAATTCTTCCTATAGATACACTCACGTGAGGGTAAAATGATCTCTGTATAACCTTATTCTTTGCAACACTGATTGTAATAAGGAAATATTGGAAGCAACCCAGATGCCTATGGGTGGGAGGTGAGTTACATAAATTAGGGACCATCCACACAAACAGAATATGTGCAGCTGTGAAAAGACTGGGCCACCTCTCCATGTGCAATAGGAACAGCTCCATCTTGCCAGGCGTGGTGGCTCACACCTGTAATCCCAGTACTTTGGGAGGTGAAGGTGGGGTGGATCCCTTGAGCCTAGGCATTCCAGACCAGCCTGGGCAATGCAGTGATATGCTCTCATTGTGTAAATAAAACAAAATAATACATTATTTGCTTTGCAGATGCCACTGCCGCCAGGAGCCCTGTAACATCAGCCATCGTCAACCCCACCGTGTTCTTCAACATCACTGTTGACGGCAAGCCTTTAGACCCGCGTCTCCTTCAAGCTGTTTGCAGACAAGGTTCCAAAGCCAGCAGAAAACTTTTGTGCTCTGAGCACTGGAGAGAAAGGATTTGGTTATAAGAGTTCCTGCTTTCACAGAATTATTCCAGGGTTTATGTGTCAGGGTGGTGACTTCATACGCCATAATGGCACTGGTGGCAAGTCCATCTATGGGGAGAAATTTGATGATGAGAACTTCATCCTAAAGCATACAGGTCCTGGCATGTTGTCCATGGCAAATGCTGGACCCAATACAAATGGTTCCCAGTTTTTAATCTGCACTGCCAAGACTGAGTGGTTGGATGGCAAGCTTGTGGTCTTTGGCAAGGTGAAGGCATGAATATTGTGGAGGCCATGGAGCGCTTTGTGTCCAGGAATGGCAAGACCAGCCAGAAGATCACCATTGCTGACTGTGGACAGCTCTTATAAGTTTGACTTGTGTTTTATCTTAACCACCAGACCGTTCCTTCTGTAGCTCAGGGGAGCACCCTCCACCCCATTTGCTCGCAGTATCCTAGAATCTTTGTGCTCTCGCTGCGGTTCCCTTTGGGTTCCATGTTTTCCTTGTTCCCTTCCATGCCTAGCTGGATTGCAGAGTTAAGTTTATGATTATGAAATAAAAACTAAATAACAAAATAATAATAATAGTAAATTATTTGCTTCTCAGTGCATACAACATCTCTGGAAAGATCTAAAAGAAACTGGTAGTAGGATTCAACAAGGTGGACAGGGGGCATTTTTTTCCATTCTGAACCATGTGGATGCATTATATATTCAAAATGTAAAACAAAAAACTCACAAGCATCTCTTACTTTTTCAACTTGAAGAAAAGAGAAGAAGAAGAAAGCCCTAAAGTCAGTAAAGGTTAGCCTGGGTTCCTAGACTTGAGCTTGATAGTAACCAGAATGTCAGGCCACATGTGGTGTAGGTCATAGGGTCCTGGCTTTTGGTCACCCACTGTTAGGCTCATATAACAGACAAGGAGGTGCCATTGTCCATTGTCTGTCCCTTTTACATCAGCTCATCTTGGCTCCTGATTTCCTGGGTCTGATATGGAAGGTTCCGGGATTTTATTATTTCTAATCAACATCGCCTTCCCAAACCCCGCCCCTTGGCAGCCATAGCAAGGCCACATCGAGCCCAGGATTACATAAAAAGGGCTGTTTCCTCCCCTGAGGACCGACTGTGTGGAAGCACCAGGCATCAGAGATAGAGTCTTCCCTGGCATTGCAGGAGAGAATCTGAAGGGATGATGGATGCATCAAAAGGTGAGTGGGTGAAATCTCCATGGAGCCCCACATGCCCCTTCAGCCAGCTGGCCCTAAACTGCTCTCTTGCCTCTGCCGGGTGCCTGGGGCCATTGCCCTCTCACCCTAACTTGTGGCCCTGGTGCTGCTTGCTTTCTGTCTCATCCCTTTTTAAAAAACACACAAACAAAAAACCCACAAACTTTTCATTTACGCATAATTTCAGATTTACAAAAAGATTGCCAGAATAAAAAGAAGAATTTCCATATATCCTTTATCCAGATTCCCTAAATTATTACTGGATTTGCTTTATCCTTCTCGATCAATGGACAGATAGATGATATAGACAGATAGATAGACAAATATATATTTTTTGAACTCTTGAGAGTAAGTTGCAGATATTACATTATTAAATATTTTGGTGTGTATTTCCTAAAAACAAGGACATTCTCTTACGTAACCAATACAATTATGAAGACCAGGACATGAACACCATTTCAATACCGTCATCCAACCCACAGATTTTATGCAGATTTCATCAACTGTCCCAATAATGTCATTTATAGCAGAAGAAAATCCTGGGTTAGGCTTTGCATTCCGTTGTTGTGCCTCTTCGGTCTCCTTTGTCTGGAATAGTTCTTCTGTCATTCTTGGAGTTTTGTGACTTCAACACTTTTGAAGAGTACAGACCAGTTATTTTGTAGAATGTCTCTCAATGTGTCCTGTCCTTTCTCAAGGTCACCTGATGGATTTCCCTACTGCAGAGGGTCTGTCTGCTGCTGTCAGCAGTGTCACTGCTTCTCAGAGTGGGGAATAGCAGAGCGGAGTCATGTGCCAGGCTCTGTGTCCCATGAGGATGCAGCCGCCTACCACCACCAAGAGCAGACACCAGAGCCCTCAGTTTTACTTCAGGGAGTCCGGGTGCTGCTAGGGAACAACGAGGCTGGGTTTGAACCCCTCTGCTGACTCCCCAGCCCCCAAGCCCTCTGTAACCTCCCAGCAGGGTTTGCTCAGCAGCCTTCTCTCTTGCTTGAGAAGCTGCTTGATAAGCCAAGGAATGGCTGCTTTGAAACTCTGCAAAGGGACTAAGCCAGACCCTCCTAGTTTCCACCTTCTCCTTTTTTGGAGGATGACATTGCGAAAGAAATCAGACTCTTCTTTTTAGTCCCAAGGCCACAGAGTTTTGAATTCCTCCTTAGATGGCTGACGCCTCAGCTAGACTCAGTCTTGGAGGGTACAGAGTCCTTAGGACTGAGAAAGGGTGGTGTGGTGTGATGGGAAGCACCTGCTGATTTGAGAGAAGATTCATGTCTAAATAGCCCTGTGGCTTTGGGCAGGTTACATCAATCCTGTGAAAGTACTATATAAATTACTGAGGACTACCTGAAGGAAAGGTAGTCCTGACCCACACTGTCATTTTCAAGAGGTGTGACCTGTTCACTGGGGAGGTTTGATGACTTGACTGAGGTCCCAGCCATGGGTGGCAGAGCTGGGACACAAACCCGGTGTGTGTTCATTTCATGCCGCACTATGCTGCCTCCCTGCTGGGCACAATTTGACTTTACTCTCAAGATCTAAATCACCAAAGACAGTCATCTCCTGGCCACCAGTGTTGGGGTGTTGTTGAGGGGAGCTGACGCTCCCTGAGATGTCCTTTCTGATGGGCTTGTGCAAGTAACCATCACATGCCACCTTACAACATTAGCGAGTTGTGATGACTCCATGGTGTTTTCATGAATATGATTTCATTTGTTCTTCCAACCACTCTAGGAGGTCAGGACATCCAAATAGGGACCTGGAAGATGGTGATATGTGTGGGATAAAGGTAGGATTTCATATAAATGGAGGAAATGAGAAATTGTGCACTTTGTGGTATTGGGACAACTGGTTAGTATTTAGAGAAAAACAAAGCCAGATATCTATCTCATGGCTTATCCCACAACAAATCCTAGAAAGGTCGAAGACGAAACTGTAAAGGCAATGGAAGAAAATGAAGGCAATATGAAAAATAATCTTAGAGTAGAGAAGGTGTTACAAAGGAAAATAGAAAACCTAGAAACATAAAGGAAAAGAACAGTAAAACTGACTCCAGAAAAATTAAAAATATGTGTGAGACAAAACCTCCAGAGTCAGAAGGTAATGGAACTGTGAAGGGTACTTTCAACACATATGAGAAGCAAATGCTGTTCTGTAGTATAAAAAGAGCTCTCAGATCTATAAGAAAATGACCAACATCCCAAAATATACATGGACAAAGAGCAGTATTAGGTAGTTCAAATGAAAAGAAATATAAATTGTAATATATGAAAAGATGCTCAACCTTACTTGTAACGAGGGTGGTCATGAAATAAAACTGAAACAGCAGGCCAGGTATGGTGGTTCATGCCTATAATCCCCAAAATTTGGGAGGCTGAGGTAGGAGGATTGCTTGAGCCCAGGAGTTCGAGACCAGCCTGGAAAACATAGTGAGACCCTGTCTCCACAAAACAATTTAAAAATTAGCCGTGGCCCAGCACGGTGGCTCATGCCTGTAATCCCAGCACTTTGGGAAGCCAAGGCGGGCAGATCACTTGAGATCAGAAGTTAGGGACAAGCCTGGCCATCATGGTGAAACCCCGTCTCTACTAAAAAATACAAAAATTAGCCAGGTGTGGTGGGGTACACCGGTAATCCCAGCTACTTGGGTGACTGAGGCATGAGAATTGCTTGAACCTGGGAGGCGGAGGCTGCAGTGAGCCGAGACTGCACTCCAGTCTGGGCAACAGAGCGAGACTTTGTCTCAAAAATAAATAAATAAATAAAAATAAAAATCAGCCAGGCATGGTGGTGCATATCGGTAGTTCCAGCTACTCAGCTACTCAGGTTCAAGGCTGCAGTGAGCCATGATTGCAACACTGCACTTCAGCCTGGGTGACAGGCCAAGACTCTGTCTCTTAAAAAAAAAAAGGTTATATAAAAGCAAAACAGCAATGAGATTTCATTTTTTCATTTATCAGATTAGCCAAGATTAAAAGTTTAATAGTAAATAGCTTTAAAAAGGCATCTTCTCATCTTTTTGTAGGAGTATCACTGGTGCAGTCGCTAGAAGGCTCTCTGGCAACATTTGCTGAAATTAAAGATGCCCATATCCTGTGACACAGCAATTCTGCTTTGGAAGATTTCTCTTACAAATATTGTCACACATGAGTGCAAAGATACATGTACAAGGAAGTACATTGTAGCATATAAGATTTTAAATGGTCTACATGTCCATCCAGAGGGATAATAGCTACTAAAAAGTAAAAAGGTTGAGACCAGCCTGGGCAACATAAGGAGACCCCTTCTCCACAAAAAATGAAAAAATTAGCTGGGTGTGGTGATGCATGCCTGTAGTGCCAGCTACTCAGGAGGATGAGGTGAGAGGATTGCTTCAGCCCAGGAGGTCGAGGCTACAGTGAGCTGTGATCACACCATTGCACTCCAGCCTGGGAAACAGAATGAGACTCTGTCTCAAAAAAAGAAAAAAAAATTAAAAGAAAATAATAACAAGATCTACTTGGG
Organism: Pan troglodytes; assembly: GCF_028858775.2. Lineage (NCBI taxonomy): Eukaryota > Metazoa > Chordata > Mammalia > Primates > Hominidae > Pan > Pan troglodytes. The sequence goes on from NC_086015.1 coordinate 48,888,435, forward strand.
TGGTTAGGAGATAAATTTCAAGACGTGTGTGAGAGAGAGAGAGGGAGAAAAAGAGAGAGAGAGAGAGAAGCAAGGCGCAGAATAGTGTATTGAGAAAGCTCCTGTTTCTGTAACTAAAGTAATGGTTTATGGCAGAGAAAACTGGAAAGATACCTAGATACTTTATAGTGATTTTCTCTGGAAAAAGGATCTGGGAGTCTGGGATGGGAGAGAAACTTAATTTTTGTAATGGGCATTTATTACTTTTATTTTATTTTATTTTATTTTATTTTATTATTATTATTATTATTATTATTATTATTATTATTATTTGAGATGAGGTCTCACTCTGTCACCCAGGCTGGAGCAGTGACGTGATCTTGGTTCACTGCAGCCTCCAGTTCCCAGGTTCAAGCGATTCTCCTACCTCAGCCTCCTGAATAGCTGGGATTACAGGCATGCGCCACATTACCCAGCTAATTTTTTATTTTTAGTAGAGATGGGGTTTCACCATGTTGGCCAGGCTGGTCATGAACTCCTGGCCTCAAGTGATCCGCCTGTCTTGGCCTCCCAAAATGCTGGGATTACAGGCGTGAGCCACTGCGCCTGGCCTCTTCTTTATCCTATTTGTGATTCTTTGTGATTCCTAAATAAGAGGATTCATGTCTCTCATTCATTTTGGAAAGTTTTCAACCATCACCTCTTCGCTGCTGCTCCCCATTCTTGATTCTCTCCTTTCAGAACAACTATAGTATATAGTTTAGCCCTTTTCATCCAAGACTCCACGTCTCTAAACTGCTTTTCATATTTACTTCTATTAATATTTCTCTAGGTTGTATTATAGGTATTTGTTTCCAGTCTATTTTCTAGTTCACTGATTCTCTTTCAGTTATGTCTATTTGCTGTTTAACCAGTGAGTTTTTTTCATTTTGAGAACCATATTTTCATTTTTAGAAGTTACGTTTTAAAAAATTTATCTGGTCATTCTTAATAGTGGCTTATTCCTTTCTCATCATTCTGATTTATTCTCTTAGGTCCCTAGACATTTTTGACTTGGCTATTTTATGGTCTCTCTCTCTGTCTCTCTCTCTATATATATAGTTTAATTTAATTAATTAATTTATTTATTTATGTTTGAGATGGAGTTTCACTCTTATTGCCCAGGCTAGCGTGCCATGGCGTGATCTCGGCTCACTGCAACCTCTGCCTCCTGGGTTCAAGCAATTCTTCTGCCTCAGCCTCTCGAGTAGCTGGGATTACAGGCATGCACCACCAAGCCTGGCTAATTTTTTTTTTTTTTTTTGAGACAGAGTTTCACTCTGTCGCCCAGGCTGGAGTGCAGTGGCGCAATCTCGGCTCACTGCAAGCTCTGCCTCCCAGGTTCACGCCATTCTCCCGACTCAGCCTCCCAAGTAGCTGGGACTACAGGCGCCTGCCACCACACCCGGCTAATTTTGATTTTGTATTTTTAGTAGAGACGGGGTTTCACCGTGTTGGTCAGACTGGTCTCGAACTCCTGACCTCAGGTGATCCGCCCGCTTCTGCCTCCCAAAGTGCTGGGATTACAGGCATGAGCCACTGTGCCCGGCCCTATATTTTTTAATATTTTATTTTATTTATTATTTTTTGAAATAAGGTCTCACCCTGTCACCCAGGCTGTAGTGTAGTGGTGTGAACATGGCTCACTGCAGCCTCGACCTCCCAGGCCCAAGAGATACTCTTGCCTCAGCCTCCCAAGTAGCTGAGACTGCATGTGCACATCACCATTCTCAGTTAATTAAATAATTTTTTTTTAAAGACAGGGTTTCTCTATGTTGCCCAGGCTGATCTTGAACTCCTGGGCTCAAGGGATCCCCCTGCCTCAGCCTCCCAAAGTGTTGGGATCATAGGCGTGAGCCACTGTGTCTGGTCCATAGTCTATATACATTATTTTATAGTCTGTATATTATCTGATTTCTTGGACGAATACTTGTGTGGTTTCTGCTGAAATAGTGTATTTTGTGTTTTAAAATTTGGGGCTGTAAGCTCACCTTGAGTGTGACTTTATCTGTGGGCATGCCATAAAACTTTGGTGAAGAATGAATCACTCCAAAGAAGATTGGCGTTTATCCCCTAAACCAGTGACAACTGTGACTAGGAGCCAGTTTCTGCCTATGAGCCAAGGACAACTGTTTATTTTACTTTCTCAGTTTGGGGGAATCCCAGACCTCTACAGAAAGAGGTGATGTTTGAAATTTTTCATAACTGGTATGCATTCTGCAGGGGCTGTGCTCCCACAAGCACTCTGGGAAGGAGACTCTCCAGGAGTGCCTGCTGGCAGGTGGCAGTAGCCTCAGGCAGCAATATGGACACTGGGGGGTGGGGGGGATGTGATTTCTTGTGGCAAAAGGTACAAAGAAAAATCAGCAAAGGGAAAAGCCTGCTGGGGTGAGGTCCTGAGGGAGCTAGGCAGGTCTTCCAAGAGTCCTCTCCAGTGGAGTCACACAGGATGTGTTTAATTACTTTAGCAATTAGTTGTGACATGTTTTTTCTCTGTGTATCTCATTCATTCAGCAATCATAACTTTATTTTTTTTTTTGTTTTTAGTAATCTCTTATTCTCACCCAGACCTTTCATCTGGAATGGTTGTTTGCAAGAGGGACAAAAGCATTTTTACAGAAAAATATTTTAATACAATCTAACCAGAATAACACATCATATTCTGGAATTGGTCAGGACAAAATCCTGAATTTTCAAAAATTTTCAAAATGGTAGTTCGGGTGTGGTGGCTCGTGTCTGTAATTCCAACATTTTTGGAGGCTGAGGCAGGAGGATCGCTTGAATTCAGGAGTTTGAGACCAGCCTGGGCAACATAGTAAGACTTCATCACCACAAAAAATAAAAAAGCCAGGTGTGGTGGTGCACACCTGTAGTCCCAGCTACTCTGGAGGCTGAAGTGGGAGGATCCCTTGAGCTCAGGAGGTTGTGGCTGCAGTGAGCCGTGTTCACACCACTGCACTCCAGCCTGGGTGACAGAGCAAGGCCCTGTATTAAAAAAAAAAAAAAATCAAAGTAATCTTAAATAACCTCTCACTATTTTTTGTCCTGATCATTTATTCATTGAGCAGCCTAGAAAAGGTCAGTCCCTTTCTGGGGAAAGCTGTATTTAATAATCAAACTGCCTTACCAGAAGGAAGGAGAAGGAAATTGTATTAGTTTATTTTCTGTTGCTTATAAAAGAATACCTAAAACTCAGGTAATTTATAAAGAAAAGAAATTCATTTATTACAGTTATGGAGGCTGAGACTCCAAGGTCGAGGAGCTGCATCTGGTGAGGGCCTTCTTGCTAGCGAGGACTCCCTGAGGAGTCCCAAGGTGGTGCTGGGCATCACATGGTAAGCTCAGGTCTTCCTCTTCTTATAAAGTCACCAAGATCCTCTTAAGTGCATTTTTTCTTGTCATTTCAAGAGTCCCACTTGACCCACTCAAAAATATACATACAGGCTGGAAAATCATAAGCTTCTAAGGCTGACAATTTCACAAGAGCTCATTAGCAACTAATGCTAATTTTAGTTTAAAAGCAACTTTGCTTTTTAAAACTCCAAAAGTATATCGCCATCTGGAGATTGCTTGTCTTTTATGTTGTCTCCTTTTTTCCAGAGGCTTCATAGGCAAAAGTTATAGCAAAAATTATCCATTGCAGAGACTTTTGTTTTTTAATACTCAAATAATTTAAACTCCAACCCACACATTGGTGGCAAAAAACAAGGACATTGTATTCCACTGACACTTTTTCTTTGCAGGTTTCCCTGGTCATCTTGCATTTATGACACTGCAAGCATTAAACTGGTATATCAATTTTGACCATCTATCCAAGTGCAATAGCTACAAAATAAAAATACAAAGGCTTTTTTTTTTTTTTTTTTTTTAAGAGTTGGGGTCTCACTTTGTTGCCCAGGCTGGCGTGTTGTGGCTATTCACAGCTGCAATCATAGTTCACTGCAGCCTCAAACTCCTGGGCTCAAGTGATTCTCCCACCTCAGTCTCCCGAGTAACCGGGATTACAGGTATGTGACTCCAAAGGCATTTTTTTAAAGACAGCCCCAGTGTGGCTTCCTGTAATTCCAGGATTCCTCCGGCCTCCCAGATCTGCCTTAAGCAGTGCTCAGGTCACAGAGCAGTGCCCAGGAGAGGGTGAGGGAGGAGGCTCCAGTACTGCACATCTGTTATGTGCTGTATGTTGGTTTCTTAGGGCATTCAAATGACCACAAATGAGGCTGCTTAAAACAACAGCAATTTATTATTCTCTCGTTCTGGAAGATAGACATCCAAAATCAAAATGTCCACAGGGTCCTGCTCTTGCAGAAGCCTCCAGTGGAGAATCTTCCCTTGTCTTTCCTGGTTTCTGGTGGCTCCAGGTGTTCTGTGGCTTGCAGCTGTGTAACTCCAGTCTCTGCCTCCATCTTCACATGACCCTCCCCTTGCCTTTCCATGTCTCTTATAAGGACACTTGTTATTGGATTTAGGTCCTACCTGGATAATCCAGGATAATATAATCACAAGATCCTTAATCACACCTGAAAATCCCCTATTTCTATAAGGTCACATTCATAGGCTCCAGGTGGAGATATCTTCTGTGGGACCACCATTCAACCCACTATATGCCCATCTGCCTAACATTAATGATGGCCTGCATTTTGTCGAGTGCCTACTGTGTGCCAGGCATGTGCCAGGCACTCAGTGTGCACACTAGCCACCAAGGGAGGGACTATGTTTACCATTCCAGGGAGATAAGGTCTTAAGAAGCTTCCACAGAGATGACTGCATTTAGGATTTGGATTTCTTAACTGCTCTTTCCTGCTTCCTGGTACCAAAACCTATACCTTTACCCCTTGGGAACCCAGGTCACCCACCTGCCCAGTCCATGGGGGAGCAGGAATAAGTCAGAACATGGGAGGGACTGTTAAAGCCCTTTTCCAGCTGTGATTGCATTGCGATTGGCTCTGGGTCCCACAGCAGGAGCGCTGCTGTCCAGGGAAATGAAGAAGCCTTTCAGGATTGCAGCTCCTGACAGCATGCTATGGTTTGAATATGTCTCCCCCGAAAATTCAGGGGTTGCCAATGTGGTGATACTAAGAGGTGGGGCCTTTAAGAGTTGATTAGGTGATAAGGGCTTCTTCCCTGTGAATGAGATGAGTTGCCCCTCTAAAGGGACCTGAAGGAGGGAGTTGGTCCTCTCTCGCCCTCTGCCTTCTGCTATGTTACAATGCAGCAAGAGGCCCTCACCAGATGCTAGTGCCTTGATCTTGGACTTCCCAGCCTCCAGAACTGTGAGAAATAAATTTCTATTCTTTCTAAATGACCCAGTCTCAGGTATTCCATAACAGTGGCACAAATGGGCTAAGATGCTCCAGCTAGCCATGGGCCCACCCCAAGGTTTCAGCCCAAGAAGGGGAAGCACCTGGGAAGGTAGGTCTGTCTGCCAGGTGGGCCTCCCTGCTGGAGGCAGCAGGTTCCCAGGCCCTGTGCGCAGTGCAAAGGGAAGGCCACTTTCTGGGACTTGCCTTCCTGGAGAACACTTGTCCAGACCCCAATCCCAAAGCCACTCCAGCAAGAATGAGCTGTGCTGTCTCCAAACACATCACTGGCCGCATCCCCAAGGTAGGCCTCTGATGTGGGCGTGACCACTCCACCTATTTTGTAGTCACGAAAGCCCAGTTTCCATGGCTGGCCTCCTTGATCTCTGCAGAGGATGGGTTTCCTCTGTGGGTGAGCCCTCAGGAGCAGAGGAAGGTCCCTGCATCTCACCTCACTTTACCTCACAGGCCACAGTGGGGCTTCATAATCTAGGGGTTCTCCATATGTGCCTCCCTGGGCCAGCAGCACAGCATCATCAAGGAAGCTGCTGGAGAGGCAAATTCTCAGCCACACCCCAGATGTGCTGAATCAGAAACTCAGGGTGGGCCTGGCAGTCTGTGTTTTACCGTGCCCTCTGCACACTCGAATTGCCTGGAAAGCTTTGAAAACATAGAGGCTCAGCCCTACTCAGAACAATTGTATCAGAATCGCTGGGGGAGAACATAAGTAGTTTTACAACCCCCAGGTGGTTTCAGCATGCAGCCAAAACACATTTCCCTTCATGACTCATGAGCCTGGGAATAGTTTGAATTTTAGATAAAGGGCCTCCCCTTTATCTAAAATTTGGGTCTCAAGCTGAGGTAATACGAAATGTCATTATAACAGACACATGGTGAGAAATACATGTGCTACAGAAAAGGGTGTATTATGCATGTGGAGATTATTTCTTTTACTGAATGTACTTTTCACTTTAGCATTGAAGAAAAAAATCCCCTGTTTTTTTTGGGGGGGACGGAGTCTCACTCTGTCACCCAGTCTGGAGTGCAGTGGCTTGATCTCGGCTCCTGATCTCAGGTGATGCGCCGCCCCCACAGCCTCCCAAAGTGCTGGGATTAGAGGCGTGAACCACTGCACCTGGCCTTAAAAATCCCATTTATAATGCAAGTAGTCTTGGCCTCAGATCATGGGAGCTCCTTGGTGCTTCCTCCTCAATTTGGATAAAAAGGCTTCACCCCAGCCACTTTGCACCCCACCCTTCTCTTCAGGATGTGAACTCTCACCTCGGGATGGTGTCTGACTTGAAGCTGATGGGAGTCTGGGCTGAACAGGAAGGGGAGCAATCCCAGGGCTCATCTGTTCCCTCCTCAGTTTGCCCGCTCCCCTCTTTCCCTTCAGCTTTTGTGTTGATTGACGGAGAACACCCTGGCACCAGGTTTGTTCCTGGGGCCATGTCTGCAGAGAGGGGGAGTTGGGGTGGGAACCTTGCCTAACAGCCACTCACAGACTCACTCTGTTTGAAACTCAGTTTCCTCACCTGTAAGATGGGCGTGCACTTACCTATTTTGCGGGGTTACATGACTAAGCACTTGAATCCACTGCCGTCAGCTCATCCCCATGTGATCCCACAAGGTAGGTACGTGCACACCAGTCTTACAGGTGAAGAAACTGAGTCTCAGACAGATTCATAACCAGCTGGAGGTGGAGCAGGGATGCCCGACTCTAAAGCCCAGCTCCACCTCAATGCACTCTCGGATTTTGAACCCAGAAAGAGGTGATCAGGGAATAAACATTCTCTGTGCTCTCTTTCCACATGTGCTGTGTTGCTGACAGAGCTGCAAGTTCTCCACGTTGACTTCTTGAAGCAGGACAACGCCGTTTCTCACCACACATGGGAGTTCCAAACGAGCACTCCTGTGTTCCGGCGAGGACAGGTGTTTCACCTGCGGCTGGTGCTGAACCAGCCCCTACAATCCTACCACCAACTGAAACTGGAATTCAGCACAGGTGAAGCCTCGGGGCCCTACTCATGGGGCTTTGGGGAGGGATCACAAGTGTCTGTGGATGCTGGAGTGGCCCTTTCTGGTCAGTCTGAGCCAGGAGTGCCTTACCCTCCCTGATCCCCAGTTTCTCCATCTGTAACGTGGGAATAATAGCGGGTGTGATGAGAATAGAATGGGAAGCTCAGTCAGGACCTGGCACATAGTGAGGCTCTGATTCCTTGGCTAAGCAGGGGAGGGGCCGGAGCAGAGAGAGGAGGTGACTCAGCGGGCATCTGCCGTGGTGGGGTCTGGAACATTTTGTAGAGATGAATCATAGGACTGAGGTATGCTGATGCCATAGCGGGGTGGGCTGGAGGCAAGCCAGTAATAATGATTAAAATATCATATTTTGGTTGCAAAGCTAATAGGAAATGGCTCATGCATTTGTTATAGCTAGGTAAATATATGTGCATAAGTACAACTAGGGGAACAGAGAAAATGTATTAGATTTTGTGACAGGTGGTGGGATAATGGAGGAGGGTCTTACTTCTTTAATGTTGTTTTTAAGTTTTAAAAATAGATCAAGTAAGCTGGGCATGGCAGCTCATGCCTATAATCCCAGCATTTTGGGAGGCTGAGGTGGGCAGATCACCTGAGGTCAGGAGTTTGAGATCAACCTGGCCAACAATAGAGAGATGGTGAAACCCCATCTCTACTAAAAATACAAAAATTAGCTGGGCATAGTGGCAGGTGCCTGTAATCCCAGCTATTCAGGAGGCTGAGGTAGGAGAATTGCTTGAACCTGGGAGGTGGAGGTTGCAGGGAGGCAAGATAGTGTCATTGCACTTCATCCTGGCGACAAGAGTGAAACGCTGTCTCAAAAAAAAATTAGATCAGGTAGATCTACTTTACAAGATGGCATACAATAGCACTTCCTGGGAGAGCGCTCCTTTTGCTCCTTCTCTGAGTGAACAACAGGCTTAGGGTCTCCTCCAACGTGCTGGTGGAGATCAGTCAGAACAGCCTCCATTCCCTTCATCCAAGATGAAATAAGCACCTACTGTGTGCCATGCCATGAGCTACCTGCTCAACGCATGGACTGGGACCGTGCTGTTGCTGACTTTAGTGACTTTATAGTACCCCTGGGTCCATGTGCATTCCCTCACCCAAAATTTCCTGAGTACTTGCCTCATGCCAGGTGTTGCACTGAGCACTCTCCATGTGTGACATAGTGTGACTCACTCACTCAACAAATGTTTGTTGAGTACCTACTCTGTGCCAGGGAACCCAGAGGTAAAGTGGTTCCTGCCTCCTAGACTTGACTGTACTAGCAGAGAGAGCAATAAACAAACAAAAGTGCAAGATAATTTCAGACAGGGCCAGATATGATGAAGAAACCAAAAACAAGAGGCTCCTCCAGCAAGACAGAAAGCAGCAGGTCAGGGCGGGGCTGACTCTGTCGGTGCTGACTCTGTCAGGGTTGGAAGGGCTTCCCTGGCAAGTGACCCTGCTGAGACCCACGTCCCACCATGTGAAGAGCTGACAGCAGGGTGTTCCCAGCCATGAGCACGGCAAGTGCCAGGGCCCTGAGGAGACAACACTTGTGTCACATGCTCTTTGTCATGAGCTAACTCTCTGGGGACCAGAAACCCAGTCATGACAGGGAGGAAAGTGGGGAGTTGGGGAGAAGCCTCACTGAGGGCCACCTGTGGGCTATGGAAAGAGGTTGGATTTGATTCTAGTAGTCCCTGGAGCTCATGACATAAACTGACCGACCTTTCAAACAAGATCCTGCAACAGCTTGCAGGGTAGGCGGTGGCATCTGCCTCCTCCAGACGAGGAGTGAAGGTTAAGCAGTTCCCCTGCATTGCGTGGAGTGAACAAGCATGTTGGTCTGTGGCACGAGCCAGCAGGGTTAAACAAATGGTAACTCGAATGAGCATGTGACAGAGGCAGGAGCTCTAGGGAGACCTGGATCTGATGGGTAAAAAGGGAGGACGTGGAGAGGAGGCAGGCAGCTCATCTAAATTGAACAGAAAACTAAAACTGGACATGTGGGGCAGAGGGAGGCCCCTGCAGAATTAGAGGGGCTGGAGCCAGGGGACAAATGAGCCTGGAAAGGAGGGGTGGGGGCTCCATGAGTGGGCAGTAGGTGGGCCCGAACCAGGGGAGATTGTCTTGGGGGTGGCCCATGGCTGGGCCAATGTTTTCCTTTGGGTGTCTCCAGGGCCGAATCCTAGCATCGCCAAACACACCGTGGTGGTGCTCGACCTGAGGACGCCCTCAGACCACTACAACTGGCAGGCAACCCTTCAAAATGAGTCTGGCAAAGAGGTGAGCACCCACCGGGCTGGCGGGTGGGCTGGCTGGCTTCTGGCGGAATGCTCCTAATGTGAGCAACCCCTATCCCCTTCCTCACCTGTCAGCTGGTAACATGGTTTAAAGCCATCCACAGCACAGCATGATAGAGGGGCCATGGCTCCAAATGTCTGTTTCCCCACTCGGCCTCCTCCAAGCACACAGTATCGCTGTGGCCAAACCTCCTACATGTCACCCTTCCCCTTTCCATTTCAAAGGGAACAATGTTCACTGGAGGACATGAGCAGAGAGAAGTACATAATAATAACCCATGGTTCCACCAACTAAGTTACCCATCCTTCCTTCCAGGCTTTTTCTGTGTCATGGTCAAATACAAAATGTTTTCCACAGTGGCTTCTGCCCGAGTGTGTGGCTTACGGTGGCTGGTTTTCCACCCTTTTGGGGAGCACTGGGTGTTCACAGTTGTCTCCAATCTTCCAGTGTTGTAAAGAACCATGTCTCAGCCAGATCTTTGGACTGGCTTATGGATATTTCCTTGGGCTAAATTCCTAGAAGTTTAATGCTAAGCTAATGCCATGATTTAAAAATGGCAATTACATTGGGTTTTTGTAGAAGCAGAATCTGCTGGTGGAAATGAGATGAATGGGCCAGCTGCTGCTGGAATCCTCGCTAGTGCCCCGGCCTCTTCCTTCCTCTCCCTCCCATCCAGATCCCAGACTCTCAACCCCAATTTTGCATCTGAGTGTTTTTCAGGGTATCATGAAAATCTCTCCCGAGGTGGGCATGGGTTGTGGGCAGGAGCTGCATTTCTTTACTCAAAAAGTGTTATTTTTAATTTTTTTAAATTGACATATAACACACATAAAGGACACAAATCTTAATGGTTTGCACAATGAATTTTTACATATGAATACAGCTGTGGGACCACCAGCCAGATCAAGGTGGAGGCCATTTCCTGCACCCTGGAAGGCTGGTTCTCCTGGGCTCCATTGTAATGAACAGCGAGGGCACAACCTCCTCCCTCTTGCCACAAGAGGGGTATGGGGAGTTAGCCTGGTGGATTCTGGAGTTGTAGCACAGTGAGTTTGATCCCAGCTCCACCTCTTGGGCTACCTCTGTGAACCTCAGTTTCCCCACCAGCAAAATAATGACAATTAAACATTTATATTTATTAGCTCATTTAATTTTCACAATGCTCCCACAAAGAAGGGGGCCTGTTATCATTCCAAACTTTTAAACAAGAAAACTGAGGCACAGGAGAGGTTAAGTAATCAGCCAAGGTCATACAGCCAGTAAGAGGTAGAGCTGGCCAGCCTGGGCAACACAGGGCTACCCCATCTCTACTAAAAAAAAAAAAAAAAAAAAAATTAGCCAGGAGTGATGGTGGGCACGTGTAGTTCCAGCTAGTTGGGAGGCTTAGGTGAGAGAATCACTTGACCCCAGGAGTTCAATGCTGCAATGGCACTCAAGGCTACTTCTGCCATCGCCAGCACTGGCTTCTCTCCAGAGGGTGCTGGACATCTTCTTGCAGCCTCAAATGTGGCACATCCTATGTCAACTCTTTTCCACACCTGCCCTTTCTCCTGGGGACTTCCTGAAGTCAAAAGCCATCAGATGCCCATGCTAGAAGCCAGTTGCTCTCCAGCCTGGGTGAGAGAGAAGGACTCTGTCTCAAAAAAAAGGGGGGAGAGTGGAGCTGGGATTTGAACTGAGAGCCTATTGCTCCTATGAGTTATAATAATAAGCATCTCATGGGAGGACCTTGGACCACAAATGGAAGTGTATTGTGACAAGGATGAGAATTATTATTCTTGGTACCATTGTGGCCACAGCAATATTGATGTATCCTAATTATCTCTCAAGCTATTATTTATCCTAAAAGGCTGGATAGAGGCCTGGACGCCCTTGGACCAATGGCCTTCTGGGACTCTGGCTGCCTGTATTCCAAGAGAAAGGTGTTTTTTTTTGCTCCAAAAGACAGCTGACATTTAACCTTTCCCCTGAAGTTCCAGACACTGGGCTAGGCACCTGTATTAGTCCATTCTTGTACTACTCTACTACTCTAAAGAATACCTGAGACTGGGTAATTTATAAAGGAAAGAAGTTTAATTGACTCATAGTTCCACATGGCTGGGGACACCTCAGGAAACTTACAATCATGGCAGAAGAGGAAGTAGGCACATTTTACATGGTAGCAGGTGAGAGAGAGCGAGAAAGAGCAGGGGAAACTGCCTTATAAAACCATCAGATCTCATGAGAACTCACTGACTATCATGAGAACAGCATGGGGGAAACTGCCCCCATGATTCAATCACCTCCCACCAGGTCCCTCACTCAATATGTGGGGATTATGGGGATTACAATACGAGACGAGATTCGAGTGGGGACACACAGCCAGCCATGTCAGCACCTTATGCGTACTTTATCCACAGCATCTTCCCAACAACCTGGAGATGGTATCACCTCCAGGCTGTGGTGAAGCAAGTGGTGAAGGGAGTGAATCTCAGGGAGGTGAAAATGCCCAGTCTGTCCAGGGCCCTTGCAAGACGTGCCAAAACTTCATGCTGTATGGAGCTGCTTTTCTGTCTCATGCATCCTGCCCTTGCAGGGGCGCTCCTGGCTGTCCAGGGTCCTGACCATTCCTTGTCTCCAGGCTGGTTCCAGATGGGATGAGTTGTTAGGACTGATGGATTCTTCTGGGAAGCATTTGTAAGATTTGGGATCTGGCCAGAGGGGGAGATGTCCACCTTATCTTATGGTTTGCTCAGGTCACAGTGGCTGTCACCAGTTCCCCCAATGCCATCCTGGGCAAGTACCAACTAAATGTGAAAACTGGAAACCACATCCTTAAGTCTGAAGAAAACATCCTATACCTTCTCTTCAACCCATGGTGTAAAGGTACTGTGAATCTCAGGTCTGCTGGGGAATGGCAGGTGACCCCGGCAAAACCTGCTATGTGCAATGCATAGTCTATGAGCTTTTGTTTGCTCTCAAGGTACTTGCAAACTAGTTTAAGGGATGTGACCCAGGAACAGATCACAGACACCACTGGAGCGTTTTCTTTGTGACCAGGCCCCTTAGAATGGAGGTCCTTATTCCCTGTTTCCACTTCTCCCCAGTGCCTTGCCCTGCCGCAGCTGGCTTCTGCCTCCACCACTGTACAGAGGCTGCCTTCGTGGGGGTGGGGAGGGGCCACCAAGGACTTCTTCCTTGCCAGCTCCAGGTCAGGGCCTGAATTGTGGTTGGTTCCTCCCTTCTGCTCCCTTAGTTCTGTTCTCTTCTCTCCACTTCCTCATGTACCCAGCTCATTTCTTCCTGTGGCTACACTGGAGCCTTTATGTAAATGGTGCTTGAGGCTACTTCTGCCATTGCCAGCACTGGCTTCTCTCCAGAGGGTGCTGGACATCTTCTTGCAGCTTCAAATGCGGCACATTCTACGTCAACCCTTTCCACACCTGCCCTCTCTCCTGGGGCCTTCTTGAAGTCAAAAGCCATCAGGTACCCATGCTAGAAGCCAAGGAGCTCTTTTTTTTTAACCTTTGTATTTGGAAATGATTTTGAGCTCACAGAAAAGTGGCAAAAATGATGTAATGAACAACCTATACCCTTTATCCAGGCTCACCTGTTGTTAACATTTTGCTCCATTTGCTTAATCATTTTCCCTCCCTCCCTCCTCTACACACACACACACACACACACACACACACACACACGCTTTTTATTTTTGAACCATTTGAGAGTAAGTTACATATAAGTTGGTTCTTTACAACCCCTAAACCCTTCAATGTGTATTCCCTAAGAACAGGGATATTCTCTCATATAACCACAGTACAGTTATCAACTTTGGTAAATTAAGTGTTAGCAGCCCGGCGTGGTGGCTCACGCCTGTAATCACAGCACTTTGGGAGGCCGAGGTGGGCGCATCACGAGGTTGGGAGATCGAGACCATCCTGGCTAACACGGTGAAACCCCATCTCTACTAAAAATACAAAAAAATTAGCCGGGCATGGTGGCAGGCGCCTATATTCTCAGCTACTAGGGAGGCTGAGGCAGGAGAATGGCGTGAACCCGGGAGGCAGAACTTGCAGTGAGCCGAGATTGCACCACTGCACTCCAGCTCTGTCTCAAAAAAGGAAAAAAAAAAAAAATAGGCCAGGCGCGGTGGCTCATGCCTGTAATCCCAGCACTTTGGGAGGCCAAGGCAGGCGGAACACAGGGTCAGGAGATCAAGACCATCCTGGATAACATGGTGAAACCCTGTTTCTACTAAAAATACAAAAAATTAGCTGGGCGTGGTGGCACGCACCTGTAATCCCAGCTACTTGGGAGGCTGAGGCAGGAGAATCGCTTGAACCCGGGAGGTGGAGGTTGTAGTGAGCCAAGATCGCACCACTGCACTCCAGCCTGGGTGACAGAGCGAGACTCTGTCTCAAAAATAAATAAATAAATAAATAAATAAAAATAAATAATTAAAAAAATAAGTGTTAGCATAACACTTTCATCTACTATCTATATTCCAGTTTGGTCACTTTTTTAAAAATTTTTTTTTTTTTTTTTTTGAGACGGAGTTTCACTCTTGTCGCCCAGGCTGGAGTGCAATGGCGCAATGGCACGATCTTGGCTCGCTGCAGCCTCTGCCTCCTGGGTTCAAGCAATTCTCCTGCCTCAGCCTCCCAAGTAGCTGGGATTACAGGCACATGCCACCACACCCAGCTAATTTTTCTATTTTTAGTAGAGACAGGGTTTCGCCATGTTGGTCAGGCTGGTCTCGAACTCCTGACTTCAGGTGATCTACCTGGCTTGGCCTCCCAAAGTGCTGGGATTATAGGCATGAGGCACCGCACCCAGCCGGTCACTTGATTTTATCATGTACTTTATAGCATTGTTTTCCCTCCAGTACAGGATCCAATCTAGAGTCACATTTTGCATGTAGTTATGTTTACCTCCTTTAATCTGGAACAATTTCTTAGTCTTTCTTTGTCTTTTTTGACATATTTTTGAGTACTAGAAGTCCCCCTTTTCAACAGATCATTCGTCATTTGGGTCTGTCTGATGATTCATCATCTTTAGATTCAGGTTACGCAGTCCTTGCTGGATATTATGTAAACGACATGTCCTTCTTGGAAAATCATATCTGGAGGCACTGCCTGCCCCTCACTGGGAATGTTAAATGTGATCATTTGGTCAAGGTGTTGTCCAGTTTTTCTGCTATATAATTACTATCTTTTTCTTTGTAACGAGTAGTCTATGTGGACACATTTTAAGACCATCCAAACATCCTGATCCTTATTAAAATTCTCCACCCCTAGATTTAGCATCCACTGATGGTTCTTGCTTCAACCATTCTTCACTGTGATGGTTGCACAGTGATTTTCCAAGGCCAGCTCTCCACCATGTTTACCTGCTAGCCCCTGGCATTTCCTGTAGGCAGAGTCCTCCCTTCACTCCCATCTACCTCTCTCTCTCTTCCATCTGTATGGACTCATGGACTCTCTCTTTCTTTTCAGTGGTTTATGATTCATCCTTTTCTTAACTCATGCTTAAATTGCTCCAGATTTTCCCAGGGGAAGTCCCCTACAGCTGGCTCGGGAAGTTCTTTTGGATACTTTCCCTCCCGCTTACCTCCCTCCCCCAACATTGGGTGTTCCAAGCCCCTCACAAAGACCTTGAAGCTCTCCCAGCACAGACAGTCCCCAGAGCAAGCCTGCTCCTGTCCCAGGGCAGAATATAACCTCTGTGGATGTGTGGTCTTGCTTCAGAGGACATGGTTTTCATGCCTGATGAGGACGAGCGCAAAGAGTACATCCTCAATGACACGGGCTGCCATTACGTGGGGGCTGCCAGAAGTATCAGATACAAACCCTGGAACTTTGGTCAGGTAATGATTTGTCGTCCTGTGGCTGGACCAGGCCCCATCTGCTAGACCACCCTTTTAGCTGGGTAGTAGCCAGTAAAGGTTCTGGAGAAAGGGTTGTGAACCTCGGGTCAAACGCCACCCTCATACATGTGAAACTTGGCCATAGAGGGGTGACCTGCCTAGGCTGCACAGATGGGGTGGAGTCCTGGGCAGAAGCCCTCCCACAAGGATCACCCATGGCCTTTCCCACCCACCCCATGGCTCTCTCCCACCCCCCATGGCTCTCTCCCACCCCCCACAGCTCTCTCCTACCCCCCACGGCTCTCTCCCACCCCCCTCGGCTCTCTCCCACCCCCCACGGCTCTCTCCCACCCCCCTTGGCTCTCTCCCCCCCCACCATGGCTCTCTTCCACCCCCCTTGGCCCTCTCCCACCTCCCATGGCTCTCTTCCACCCCCCACGGCTCTCTCCCAACCCCAATGGCTCTCTCCCCCACCCACCCCCACCACGGCTCTCTCCCACCCCCCTTGGCCCTCTCCCACCTCCCATGGCTCTCTTCCACCCCCCACGGCTCTCTCCCAACCCCAATGGCTCTCTCCCCCACCCACCCCCACCACGGCTCTCTCCCACCCCCCATGGCTCTCTCCCACCCCCCATGGCTCTCTTCCACCCCCCACGACTCTCTCCCAACCCCAACGGCTCTCTCCCCCACCCACTCCCGCCACAGCACTCTCCCACCCCCCATGGCTATCTCCCACACCCCCCACCCCGCCACGGCTCTCTCCCACCCCCCATGGCTCTCTCTCATGCCAAACAGCTCTCTCCCACCCCCTACCTCCCAGTGTATTTACCAAAGAGCCAAGCACTGTTACAAGGAAGCACTGTTACAAGGAAGCCCTGTTACAATTAGAATGTTGGCGTTGACAAAGAGCTTCTAAACAAGAGGGAGAGTTTTTTAGAGACTTGTGTGGAGGCCTCTGCTGAGTGGAGGGCCAATGCCTTTGTGCAGCCATGAGGCAGAGAAGCTGGGGTGTGAGGATGCCAGACACCAGATGCTTCCCACCTCCCCTCCCCCCAGATTTGACAACAAAAAACTCCTGGGAAATGCCAGGCATTTCACAGCTGCTTGAGTTTCCCCTCCTCCCCCTGGGTCTGGACACCTAGGACAGGATGGAAGTAGGGACAAGGGAGGAAGGACTCCCAGCTGGCGAGGCTCCCACTGTGTGCTCTGTGCAAGGTGCGCCGAGTGCCCTCTCCACCCTCACTCCTTCCTAGAAGGCCCTCAGCATCCTCTCCTCACACATGAGGACCAGAGGGAAATGAAATGGAAGGGAGTAGCTGGCAAGGACACAGCCAAATGAACCGCAGGAGGGGTAGGGAAGAAGGAATCACCTGAATCCTAGGGAGTTTCCCCTCTTAGAAAATCAAGGGATGGGCCGGGCACGGTGGCTCACACCTGTAATCCCAGCACTTCGGGAGGCCAAAGCAGGCAGATCATGAGGCCTGGAGATCGAGATCATCCTGGCTAACACAGTGAAACCCCGTCTCTACTAAAAATACAAAACATTAGCCAGGCGTGGTGGCACGTGCCTGTAATCCCAGCTACTTGGGAGGCTGAGGCAGGAGAATCACTTGAACCCGGGAGACAGAGGTTGCAGTGAGCCGAGATGGCGCCACTGTACTCCAGCCTGAGCGACAGAGTGAGACTCCATCTTGAAAAAGAAAAAAAAGAAAATCAAGCGGTGATTTTAAGAAGCCCAAAGAGTGACTGGGTATGGAGGCTCACACCTGTAATCTCAGCACTTTGGGAGGCCAAGGTGGGAGGATGGCTTGAGGCCAGGAGTTCAAGGCCAGCCTGGGCAACATAGGGAGACCTGGTCTCTACAAAAAATAAACAAATTAGCTGGGCATGGTGATGCATGCCTATAGTCCCAGGCAGAGCTGTGGGGAGGGGGGACTGCAGTTGGAGAGGGAGGTGGGTGGATCACTTGAGTCCAGAAGGCTAAGGCTTCAGTGAGCAGTGATTGTGCCACTGTACTGTACCCTCTCTCAAAAAAATAAAAGATAAAATAAAAATAAAAAGAATCTCAAAGAATTGTAACCACAAAACTCCCCCAGACTCCTTCTGGAACATAAACATTGTGGTCTATTCCTTTTATTTTGGTAGTTTTTCCCTCAGGTTACAAAAGTAACACATGTACTTCAACTCTGTAAATATACAGATATTTATGGATAATTACAGATTGAATCATCCAGTTTAGATGGTAAATTTTATGGGATATAAATGATATCTTGATAAAGTGGCTTACAGTAAATAGAATTTCAAAAGTAACGTGCTTATCACAAAAGACTTAGGAAATACAGAAATGTGGAAAGAAAATAAAATTATTCATAACCTCCTCCCTCAGTGATAATGACTTAACGTTTTAGTGTATTTTATTCTATTATCTATTACTAAGGCTTACACAGTTGTAATGCTATTTGTTCACAATTTTGTAGCCTGTTTCATTTATTCATTTATTTATTTATTTTTATTATTATTATTTTTTTGAGACAGAGTTTTGCTCTTGTTGCCCAGGCTGGAGTGCAATGGCACGATCTTGGCTCACTGCAACCTCCGCCTCCTGGGTTCAAGCGATTCCCCTGACTCAGCTTCCCGAGTAGCTGGGATTACAGGCACTCGCCACCACCACGCCCGGCTAATTTTGTATTTTTAGTAGAGACAGGGTTTCTCCATGTTGGTCAGGCTGGTCTTGAGCTCCCGACCTCAGGTGATCCACCTGCCTCGGCCTCCCAAAGTGTTGGGATTACAGGCGTGAGCCACCGCGCCTGGCCTGTTTCATTTATTTAACTTGATTACAAAGGAATTTTCCCCATGGTATTAAAAACTTCTTATACTTCCTTTTAGTGGCTGCATGCTAGAGCTCTATAAACTTACTTAACTATTGTCCTGTGGCAGGACATTTAAATGGTTTCTAATTTTCAGTGCTGTGGTGGACTTTTTTATGAGACTGTAGGCAGGGGAGATGGGTTACGCTACAGGGTGGCTGTGACATGCAAATTAGATGGTATGTGTTAAGTTTCTGACACAGGGCAAAGTCTTAACTGCCTCTTTCTTCATTTCCCAAAATAGTTTGAGAAAAATGTCCTGGACTGCTGCATTTCCCTGCTGACTGAGAGCTCCCTCAAGCCCACAGATAGGAGGGACCCCGTGCTGGTGTGCAGGGCCATGTGTGCTATGGTAGGTATGGAAAGCCTGGGCTGATGCTGTCTTGTACTTGCCAATTGCTCAGCCTTTTTCTGTTTTTCCTCAGCTAAACTGTAAGCTCTTTGAAGTACACCACAGTGCTATGGCCAATCAATTGTTCAAAACTATTAAGAAATAGACATTGCTGAAATCTGTTCTGAGCGCAGGTTTTCTTTTTCTTTTCTTTTTTTTTTTTTTTTGAGACAGAGTCTCACTCTGTCAGCCCGGCTGGAGTGCAGTGGCACGATCTTGGCTCACTGCAACCTCCACCCCTCCAGGTTTTAAGAAATTCTCTGCCTCAGCCTCCGGAGTAGCTGGGATTACAGGCACATGCCACCACGCCTGGCTAATTTTTTGTATTTTTAGTAGAGACGGGGTTTCACCATCTTGGCCAGGCTGGTCTTGAACTCCTGACCTCGTGATCCACCCGCCTCGGCCTCCCAAAGTGCTGGGATTACAGGCATGGGCCACCGCGCCTGGCTTTCAAGTCAGACCTGAGTCTGAACCCCAGCCCTGCCACTTATGGGCTGACGTTAGGTGTAAATGGCTTCAACTGTCTGAGCCTCAGTTTCCCCATCTGCAAAATGATATTAATACAGAAGGTCCTCTTTCTACCTGCAAGCTGGGCTCCAGTTGGGTGAGCAAACTGTTGCAGTTCACTTGGGACTTTTCTGGTTTTAGCACTAAGAATACTGTGTTCCAGGAAACCCCTCAGTCTTGGGCAAACAGGATGGTTGGTCACTCTATTCTGCCTGGCCACTTGGAAGTCAGTTTGTTCAGAGTGGCAGTTCTCAAATATTTTGGTCTCAAGACCTCTTTGTACTTTTAAAAATTATTAAGGACCCCAAATAAGTTGTATTTATATGGTTTATATTTACCAATATTTACTGTATTAGAAATTAAAACTGAAAAGTTTAAAACTATTTATTCTAAAAGAATAATTCCATTACATGTTAACATAAATAATGTATTTTTATTTTTAAAAACCTATGTTTTTCGAAGCATAAAATATGTAGTGAGAAGAGTGGCGTTGTTTTCCATTTTTGCAAATCTCTTTAATGTCTGGCTTGCTACAAGTCAGCTGGAATTTCATATCTGCTTCTGCATTCACTGTTTTAGTTGGAATATATGAACATCTGGCCTCACACGGATACATAGATTTAAAAAGGCAGAGGACGGCCGGGCGTGGTGGCTCACGCCTATAATCCCAGCACTTTGGGAGGCCGAGGCAGGTGGATCACGAGGTCAGGAGATCGAGACCATCCTGGCTAACATGGTGAAACCCCATCTCTACTAAAAATACAAAAAATTAGCTGGGTGTGGTGGCACACACCTGTAGTCCCAGCTACTGGGGAGGCTGAGGCAGGAGAATCACTTGAACCCAAGAGGCAGAGGTTGCAGTGAGCCAAGATCGCACCACTGTACTCCATCCAGCCTGGGTGACAGAGCAAGACTCCGTCTCAAAAAAAAAAAAAAAAAAAAAAAGAAGCCAGGTGGGGGCAGGAATATTCCCATAGCCTTTTCAGATAATGGAAGATACTACGCTGAAGCTCTGTAAGTGGCAGTTTCTTAAAGTTGGTTGCAATGTGGAATCTGAAACCACAATTTTTCATCCTTTGTACACTTACGAGAGAATGACAGTGAAGAAGGCAAATATTACCTTGGGATTATTATGCAAGTAGTTTTGATCACAGACCTTGGAACTCCCAGGGATCTCCCAATGCCAGTGAGGACCACTCTCCAAAGGTCCACTGAGTTCAGCCAACTGGCTGCTCTTGCCATCTGTGGGTGGCAGGCAGACGTATGCTCATCTCCAGGCGAGTCTGTGAGCTGAACTGCTGCGACAGACGAATCTTAAGTAGGGGGTCTTGAAATGCCCTCCTTGCAGAGTGGCTGTGAGCCTGTGTCTGTTGCACGTGGTATGCCTCATAAATGCTGGGGCTCCTGTTCCCCTGCACCTTAGGGGCTGGTGGGATTACCGGGGGCCCTCACGCTGACTCTCCCCAGAGAGTCCACCATGCCTGCTCTTTCCCCTTCACCCCCATGCTGGTATGTTCATTCTCTAGCCCAGGGGCCAGCAGATGGCCAGGCTGGATGCTGAGAGAGAACAAGTAAAGGAGACCAAGTCATTAGCAGGCAGAACTTGCCATGAGGGGCCCTAGTTCTCAGTGGTGCAGGTGGACTGGCACGTACCTGGCTGCTTCTCCTTTCAAGCTCCATGACTCTGGACAAGATTCTAAGCCTCTCTGGGCCTCTGTTATCTCATCTTTTGGGTGATTATGAGGTCTCAATAACACACAACAAGTGCCCAGCCCAGGGTCTGACACGCTTTGGGCCCACGAGTAGCCTATTCCCAGGTCATTCTTATGCGTGGTGGGGTTTGGGAAGCAATGGGCTAAGCCGCTGCTTGTTTCAGTGATAAGGAAACCAGCCGGGGGAGAAGGGGCAGTTCGCCAAAGGCTGCACAGTGAAGTGGTGGTTGAGCCAGCTGTGCTGACTCCTGGTGCAGTGCTCCTTCCTAGTGCCCTCCCAGCCACCTCCTCAGGCTGTGAGGCAAGCATGGGCAATTCAGAACTCCAAGGTGTTCCAGGAGTCACTTCCAAAATTAGGTTACTGCAGATTAGCTTCCATGCTCGGGAGTCTGAGAACCCCAGCCCACTTCAGAGGCCCTCCCCCTTTCCAGGTTCCCTATAAAGGTTGCCCCTTCACCCTTAGAAATTCGTGGCTATCCATGGGCCTCCTGGATCTGTGAATTTCTGACTAGCAGGCAGAGCTTCTGGCAGGGTCGCCTAAAGACGACTCCCACACCAGGAAGGGAACCTTGGCGCAGCAGTGAGTGCATTCATTATCCATTGCTAAGTAATAAGTTACCCCAAGACACTGTGGCTGAAACAACAAACATCCATTATCTCCCATGTCTGTGGGTCAGGAATCCAGGTGTGGTTTAGCTGAAGGTTCTGGCTGAAGATCTCTGGGGGAGGACCTACTTCCAGGCTCACTCACCTAGCTGCGAGCAGCCTCAGGCCAGGGCAGCTCATAGCATGGCAGCCAGCTTCCATCAGAGTGAGCAAATAAGAGAGGGGGTGCCCAGGCTGGAAGCCACAGCCTTGGTCCCCTCATTTCAGAAGTGACAGCCATCACTTTTGCTGCATTCTGTTGGTTAGAAGTGAGTCACTGGGTCTAGGAGAGGGGATTACTGGGGACCATCTCGGTGACTGCCTACCATGCCTGGGCACAGAAATGTGCTTTGTTCCGCAGGGGGATAGAGCGTCGTGCATCAGGAGTTTTGAAAGTCCTGATGTCCTTTGGGCTCAGCGTCACTCCCCTTCTTTCCCTATCTCCGCCCTCCCCTACATTGCTCTATAGACGGCTTGGGTCTAGCAGGCGCTGACAGGCTGGGGCCGCTTAATTTCGCAGGAGGACGCAGCAGCCGGACCAGGGCAGTGGCTGGGTGAAAGTTAAGATGGGAGGTATTTCCTGCTTTGCCTAGGACCCTTTGCCTGTCTCTCTTTCATCTGTTTTCATTCCATCTGACCACTCTTGAGTCTGGGGGTGGCCTCTGCTCTCTCTCTGATTTTGATGAATGAAGAGGCTTGTCCAGCCACAGGACCTGAGAGGTCACGGGAGGCCCAGGCCACACCATTGTTTGAGACTTCTTGTAAATTAAAACTGAACAAACTCCCAAACAGGATTCAGAAATTGTAGCATACTATAAGGGTTTTAGTTAAACAAACGGACATCTTTAACATCCTGGGAAACATGAGGCACTGTAACTGTGCTTTTCACAAGGCATGATGGGGTTTGCCAAGGATGTTAGTGTGCAGGCCAGGAGGGGATGGGTGGATGTGGTCAAAGCCAGGCCACCACCAGATCAAAGATTTGTGACTGTGTCACCTTTCATGTTTTCGGAGGGTTCCTCTGCACCTGCCTGTACAACCTTCTTTAGAGATTCCATTAAGTGCTTTCAAAGGTGAACTCACAAGGCTTTGTCCTCTCTCTGGTTTTAATAAGGTGGAAAGGATCGTCTAGCCAGGGCTCCTCAGGGGTTAAGAGAGGTGCAGGCCACTGACAATTTAAAAACAGAAGATGCCAAAACAGGCATAGGCTTAACCCAGGTCATCCTCAAAACAACCTAAAGGGACCGGGCATAGTGATTCACACCTGTAATCCCAGCACTTTGGGAGGTCGAGACAGTTGGATTACTTGAGCTCAGGAGTTTGAGACCAACCTGGCCAACATGGTGAAACCCTGCCTCTACAAAAAACTACAAAAATTAACCAAGTGTGGTGGCGTGCGCCTGTAGTCCCAATTACCTGGGTGGCTGAGGTGGGAGGATCACCTGAGCCCAGGAAGTTGAGGCTGCAGTGAGCCGAGCTCACACCACTCCAGCCTGGGCTACAGAGCAAGATCCTCTCTCAAAAAACAAACAAAACCAACCCAAAGGTAGGTGTTGTAATGATCATCATTTTACAAGGGAGGAAACTGAGGCATAGAGCAGTGAGCATCCTCCCCGGTCACTCAAACAGCTGGCATGCTCCTTGGCCCTTCTGGACACCCCACCTGTTCTGGAAAGCCCACGTCCTCCAAGTACTCTGAGACATTATGAGGTGTCCACTTTGGGGGCTGGGTGGCCAAGCTGGGCTGGCAGCACCTTGTTCTTCTGAGGGGTGGACACTGACCCCACCCCTACGTGTGTGGCAGATGAGCTTTGAGAAAGGCCAAGGCGTGCTCATTGGGAATTGGACTGGGGACTACGAAGGTGGCACAGCCCCATACAAGTGGACAGGCAGTGCCCCGATCCTGCAGCAGTACTACAACACGAAGCAGGCTGTGTGCTTTGGCCAGTGCTGGGTGTTTGCTGGGATCCTGACTACAGGTAAGTGGCAGATCCAGGGGCTGAGGGGAGAGGTCCCAAGGGAGGGACTCCCAGCCCCCACAGTTGCCAACCACCCCACCCTGGATCATTTCAGTGCTGAGAGCGTTGGGCATCCCAGCACGCAGTGTGACAGGCTTCGATTCAGCTCACGACACAGAAAGGAACCTCACGGTGGACACCTATGTGAATGAGAATGGCGAGAAAATCACCAATATGACCCACGACTCTGTCTGGTAGGGTTCCTCCTTCTCAACCTGCCCTGTCTCCTTCTCCCAGGAATTTTCTTTTTTCTTTTTAGAAACAGGGTCTCTCGCTAGTTTGCCCAGGCTGGTCTTGAACTGGTGTCAAGCAGTCCTCCTGCCTTAGCCTCCCAGGTAGCTGTGATTCCAGGTGCAAGCCACCATGTGTGGCATCCCAGGAGTTTTTTAGCCCAAGCCCAGTCTCCAGGCCCTCCCAACCCAGAGATTCTGCTGAGCTGTGGGGCCCCTTCGGCCTCCCTCAGAGACTGATTCAAGTTGTAGGCCAGTGCTCACTGCTCCTGAAATTCAATATTTTTCAACATTTGGCCTTGGACAATCTGTGCTGGAATCACCTGGGGGTGATTGTTAAAAAATGCAGATTCTTGGCCAGGCATGGTGGCACATGCCTGTAATCCCAGCACTTTGGGAGGCTGAGGTGGGTGGATCACGAGGTCAGGAGATTGTGACCATCCTGGCCATGGTGAAACCCCATCTCTACTAAAAATGCAAAAATTAGCTGGGCATAGTGGCACGTGCCTGTAATCCCAGCTACTTGGTAGGCTGAGGCAGGAGAATCACTTGAACCCGGGAGGCAGAGGTTGCAGTGAGCCGAGATCGCACCACTGCACTCCAGCCTGGTGACAGAGCTAGACTCCCTCTCAAAAAACAAAAACAAAAACAAAGCAAACAAAAAAAAAATGCAGATTCCTGTACTGGAGCTTTTGCCTCTACAGGAGAAGGGCCAGGAGTCTGAAGTTCATGTTAGCACTTGGCCCAGGAGATCTGATATATACCACTGTTTGAGAACTTTTGATGTAACTAGTACCCACTGGCCAGCATGAAGCTTATTTCCTTTGTTCTCTGATCCAGAGCACATGGGCCCCTTGCAAGCTAAAATTGACCACAAGATAGAAAAGGGAGAATGAGAAGTTGCAGAGGGAGTAGACGAGGTGGGAAGGTCAGGGCATGATTACAAATTCCCGAGGCATTTCAGTTGAAGTTGGAGCCTTACAGCTTTTATTTAAATACTGCTGAGACGTTCTAGTTCATGTACCAAGACAAGAAAAAACAGAAAGACTTGAAACTTTTGGAAAGGAGGCACTAACCAGTATTATTTGTAGATGATATACAGTTGACCCTTGAACAGCATGGGTTTGAACTGTGCAGGTCCACTCATAGGCAGATTTTTTCAACTGAGTACAGGTGTATTTGTGGGAGGTGAAACCTGCCTATACTGAGATCTGGCTTTTCCTATATACACATTCCACAGGGCCAACTGTAGGACTTGAGTGTGTATGGATTTGGGTATACTCAGGGGTCCTGGAACCAATACCCTGTGGATACCGAGGAACAACTGTTAATTGTCTACCTAGAAAACCAAGAGCACCAACTTAAAAATAGCAAGATTTAATATGAGAATTCAGAGACTGGCCAGTTACAAAGTTGCTGATCAACCAAATCAGAATCCCAGTGAATTGAATACATTCATTGAATGAATGAAATAACAGTTGTAATCTTTTACTAGGCTGTGACTGCACAGCCTAGTGCATTTCACCCATTCATTCAGGAAAAATTTATTGGTGTCTGTTATGCTTCAAACACTGCAGATGTCAAGACAGGTAAGATTTAGTTCTGCCTCGAGTTCACCATCTCTAGTGGTGAAGACTCCCAGGTTCTTTGAAATCCATAGGCAGGGTGATGGTCTCATGAGGTTCCCCCAGCCCTGCCCCCTGCACACAACTCTGTGCCCTGGGAGGCTTTCTGAGAGGCAGGTGGGACTCACCGGTGGCCCCTTCCTTGCCAGTGTTGACAAAGGTTCCCAAACCCCTGAGAACAACCTCAGTGGGTCCCCGGTGATGAAGATGTCTCTGGCAATTTTGGTGTATTTATCTCTAACTAGGTTTGGGGGTGGTCCGGGGTGGGGCCCGTTCCCAATTTGCGGCAGGAATTTCCATGTGTGGACGGATGCCTGGATGAAGCGACCGGATCTGCCCAAGGGCTACGACGGCTGGCAGGCTGTGGACGCAACGCCGCAGGAGCGAAGCCAGGGTGAGTGGGTGGCAGGAAGGCGCTGGGCATCCATGCTGCTCTCCTTACATGGCCCAGGGTTCTGTGGGTCTTGGGTATGCAGCCAAGCAGGTGGGGAAAGTTTTCATAAAAATTTCCCAAAACAAAAAGCATGCTCAGTCCTTCCTGCTATTCCCACTGAGCAGGGGCTTCAGTTTGCTGGCTATTTTTATGAAGATAATGCCAATGACAGTACTGTTAAGAGCAATGAGATGGTGGCACTTAAGGGTTCCCTACTGCATGCCATGCGCAGTACCTACATGATCCATTTTACTCACAACTAACCTTTCAAAGTAAGTTGTCATTATCGTCATTTTACAAATGAGGAAACTGAGGCTCAGGGAGGTGAAGTGAGTTGTCTGAGGTCACACAGATCCACAAGGCTAGACCAGGATTCAGCCCAAGTCAGACATAATGGGGATGCTTATCTCAGCTGGTTATGGGTTACCAACTTCTGGGTAAGACAGTGGCCCCTTGTAGCTGGAAGGACCTTGCCGGGGGACAAGGGTGTCTTTGTACAGCTGGGGAAGCAGAGGCATGGGGTTGGTCTGAGGTTACTTGGAAAATCTGTGGAATCAAGTTATCTTTATTTTAAATAGTGAGTCCTAGTACTAAAGACAAAGTCAGCCCAGTAAAGGGAAAATAGATTAGCTCAATAGTTCTCAAATTTTAAAAAATTATTTATTTATTTATTTTGAGACAGAATCTCACTGTTGCCCAGGCTGGAGTGCAGTGGTGTAATCTCGGTTCACTGCAACCTCTGCCTCCCAGGTTCAAGCAATTTTCCTGTCTCAGTCTCCTGAGTAGCTGGGACTACAGGTGCACACCACCATGCCTGGCTAATTTTTACATTTTTAGTAGAGACAGGGCTTTGCCATATTGGTCAGGCTGGTCTCAAACTCCTGACCTCACGTGCTCCACCTCCCTTGGCCTCCCAAAGTGTTGGGATTACAGGCATGAGCCACTGTGCCTGGCCTTTATTTATTTATTTATTTATTTAGAGATGGAGTTTCACTCTTGTTACCCAGGCTGGAGTGCAATGGTGCAATCTTGGCTCACTGCAACCTCTGCCTCCCAGGTTAAAGTGATTCTCCTGCCTCAGCCTCCCGAGTAGCTGGGATTACAGGCGCCTGCCACCATGCCTGACTAATTTTTTGTATTTTTAGTAGAGACAGGGTTTCACCATGCTGGCCAGGCTTGTCTCAACCACCTGACCTCAGGTGATCTGCCTGTCTCGGCCTCCCAAAGTGCTGGGATTACAGGTGTGAACCACCACACCCAGCCTCAAACTTTTTTTTTTTTTGAAAAAAGCAGTCCAACCGTTCAGAAGGAAACTTCGTGTGCCACCTCATAATGTAAAGCAGAACTACTCCAGCTGAAGTGTGCCCAGGGACCAGCCGGCCCCTCCCTGAGATCTCTGCCTCACTCCTGCAGCCCCTGAAGTAGATGTCTCTCAAGGTTCTTCTAGGAATAAGTCTTAGTTTGGCTGTGAGCCTCATCCCAAGGATAGCAAATTCATCTGCCCACAGGGCCAGAGAGTGAACAGGGCTGTCTACTTGGGAAGATGGGGACCTAGAGACATGAGCATGCAGATCCCCAAAGGCATTCAGGTTACAATTTAAACATACTTTGCGGGCTCCACCCCTCATTGTGGGACTCCTGATTCCTCCAGCTGCAATGTGAGCCCACATGGCCCTGAAGGCAAAAAAATGCTGTTAAAAGTGAAAACAGCCTCCACATTTCTCCAAAGATAAGGCATTGCCCTTATAGTAGGGGGTGAGGGTGGTGGGAGGTGGCCCCCAGAGGTGGGAGGAGCAGGTGATATGCCCACACCCCCCCTGTACTCTGCAGGAAGATTCTCAGCAGGGCAGTATTGAGGGCTCTTTCCATCCAGGGAGTCTAAGTAGCATTTGCTGAGGTGGGACAGTAGCCATAGCAACCAGGCAGTGAGTAGCGCAGTGCCACTATCTGCCTGAGAGGCAGAGGAAGCCCTGTTCCCTGGCCAGAAAAGGGGCCTTAAAAGCCCACCTAACCTGCTCACCTTATAGATAAGGCCAGAGAGGGAGGGTGGGGATGCCCAGGTTCAGTCAACAAGTTAGGAGAAGAACCAGTATTAGATTAGGAGACCAGTTTTCCTGAGTCCTAGTCCTCCAATACACTGAATTCACAGGTTTGGCTGCCTTAAAGAGGCAAGGGAGAGGAGCCTGTGTGTTGAAGATTAAATAAAAATAGTGGAAGCAGAAAGCCCAATGCCCAGAATACAAGGGTATGTAAAAACCAAAGCTACTACTGAGGAACTATCAGCCAAGAGACTAATTCTCACTAAGTTGTCAATGACTAATAAGGGAACTCTCTATCCCCATGCTAGAAATAAAAAGACAGCTCTTAACAAAAATGAAAACTAAATAAATAAATAAATAGACAGCTCTTAGAATGGAAATGTTCTTATTAGCCCAGATCCATAGCAACAGCTTGCATTTGTTTTAGGCACAGGGCTAAGTACTTTGCCTGGATTATTTAATTTAATCTTCGCAATAGCCTTAGAAGGTAAGTGCTGTTTTTATTCCCAGTTTTCTAGGAAATGGAGCCACAGAGAGCTGAAATGCCTTGCACAAGGTCACATAGCTCCAAGGTGTGATGCCAGGAATCAGACCCAGATTGTGTGTCTCTGTATTCTACTGGGGACTGATGTGCTGGGATGAGTTTAATAGGCAGCATGACTTCCTATTACTGGGACAGAGGATTCCTGACACTCTTCAAGTCAAAGCTGAGATGTGCCCCTCTTTTCAGAATAGTTAAGGATGGCCTAGGAAATGAGTACCCAGATGCTTCTTGGGCAAAATTTGCTTGCCAGTCCTGTTTGAGTTTGGGAATCATTGCTGCCACTGGGTCCAGGCTGGGTGGGCTGGGGAATCTCACTGAGAGTGACCACCCCTGGCTTCCCCTCAGGTGTCTTCTGCTGTGGGCCATCACCACTGACCGCCATCCGCAAAGGTGACATCTTTATTGTCTATGACACCAGATTCGTCTTCTCAGAAGTGAATGGTGACAGGCTCATCTGGTTGGTGAAGATGGTGAATGGGCAGGAGGAGTTACACGTAATTTCAATGGAGACCACAAGCATCGGGAAAAACATCAGCACCAAGGCAGTGGGCCAAGACAGGCGGAGAGATATCACCTATGAGTACAAGTATCCAGAAGGTGGCTAGCATCACAGGGCTCCTTCTGACTCAGCCCCTGAGTCACCCAGAACATGAAAATAGTCAAGATTGGGGGTGGGCCTGGGCAACATGGTGAAACCCCATCCCTACCAAAAAAAAAAAAAAAAAAAATTAGCTGGGTGTGGTGGCATGTGCCTGTGGTCCCAGCTACTCAGGAGGCTAAGGTGGGAGGACTGCTTGAGCCAGGGAGGTTGAGGTTGCTGTGAGCTATGACCATGCCACTGCACTCCAGCCTGGGTGACAGAGCAAGACCCTGTCTCATACAAACAAAAAGACACAAATCCTAATTGAGGCCTTTGCATTGTTTGACCAGCTCATTCACCTTGCTAAGACTGTCCGTGCTCCCCAGTGCCCAGTAAATTAGACATCTTCTCAGCCTGGCTTTCTGGCCCCTGCAGAGCTGGCCTCTGGCTCCCTTCCTGAGCTTAAGTTCATCCCCTAGCCATGCTGCCTGCTGTTACCTGAAAATGCTGGCTACTTTCACCCCTGGCCAAACCTCTGCTTATGCTTTCCCTAACTGAACTGTCTCCTTTGCAATCTCTACTATCCACAGGCTCATATGCTGCCTCTGTTCTTGATGTTCCTCAATCTGACAGATTTGTATTTCCCCTGTGGCCCATTGGCTGTGGTTCCTGTACCACGTGGTAAGGAAAGGAAGACAACTCCATATAGCATCCTCAAAGGGTGCAAGAGTCCAGACAGGGGCAAACTGAAGATGGGATGTGATTAAGAGGAAGGCAGGAAATCGTAAGGACTCATAGACGAGGGAGCAATTTGCTGTGCTATGGGATGGCAGATGGTACCCATGCAGCTGGGGCTTTTCCCACCCTCCATTGCAGTATAGTTACAAGCAGGTCAGTTTGGACCCCTGGGTTGATTGTGAGCTTGTGTAAAACCTTGTACAAGGTAGGCCTGCAGTAAATATTTCTTCCATATAAATGAGGCAAGTGATGGCTACCAAGGCAGCTCAGGACAAACTGGAGCTCTCCACTTTGAAGTCTCTTTGTGTTCAGAATGGACGTGGATGGTGAGCTTTGTAACCAAGCTCAGAAATTCCTGTCTTACAGCTGCTATCTCTGAAATAGAATCTTATCCTCAGGGTTGTGTTGAAAATGAGCAAACTTGATTAAAAGCAATTAGGTCAGGAGTGTTTTTTTTTTTTTTTTTTTTTTTTTTTTCTTTTTTTTTTTTGCAGGGTGACAGAAGTATCAGGGAGGGAGGGAAAGGATAGAGAGGGAGACCAGTGGTGTCTGTCAACTGCTACACTTGATGGTGTCCCTCAGGTCTCTGAGGCTCTGTTCACTCTTCCTCATTTTTTTCCTTTCTGTCTCTCAGACTAGATAATCTTATGACCTGTCTTCAAGTTTGCTGATTTTCCTGCAAGCTCTAATCTGCTATTATTGTACTTTTCAACTCCAGAATTTATATTTGGTTCTTTTTTAAAAATAATTTTAATCTCTCTCGATATTCTCTATTTGGCAAGCCATTTGTTCTCACACCTTTTTTTTAGTTTTTTGAATATATTTAAAATAGCTAATTTAAAGTCTTTGTCTAGTAGGTTCAATATCAGGGCTTCCTTAGGGACAGTTTTTATTGACTGTTTCCATGTTCCTACCCTGCCACCCCCACACCACCATGTATGGCCTATAGTTTGCTTGCATGTCTTGTAATTTTTTGTTAAAAATTGGACATTTTAAAGAACATAATATGGCAACTCTGGAAATCAGATCCTGTCCCCCATCCCAGGTTTGCTTTTGTGGTTGCTATTTGTTTAACGACTTCTCTGATATAATTCCAGAAATTCTATAATCTTTCTTGTCCATGACCACTGAATTCTCTGCTCAGTTTGCTGAATGGTCAGCTAATGATTAGATGGATATTGCTTTAAATTCCTTGAATCATTAAGACTCCTAGCCTTTGGCAAGGGGCTCTGTGTACAAGTTAGGGTACATTTCAATGCTCTGGCAGGCAATTTACAATTCTGCCTTCATTTCTTGCTTGAGCCTCAAGGTCAGTTAGAGGTGAGAGCCTTATCAGATCTTTCTCAGACCTTCTAGATTTCCAGGAATCTGTCTGAGCTTTTCAAAGCCCCTGTGGACATTTTGTCCCTCAGCTTTTCCTTTTAAGCTTTTTGGTCGGCTTCTTTTCCCCTCAACTCCCTTCTTTTCCTTGTTGCCTTAGGAAACTGCAGTTGTAAACAATTGCTGCAGGTTGTCTTAACAAATGCTCCAGGGAAAAGGCTGTTGGTAATGAGGGAGCTCTGAGTCAGGTCAATGAAGACAAACTCTGTGAATGAGGGTTTCCAGGGAATCGCCCTTAGGTCAATTAACAACAATTCTCTGGTAGTGGAGCTTTTAGCGGAACTCCAAAACCATTCTGTCCCCTCCAGAGGTGGCTAGGCTGCTGGTTTTCACTGTGATTTGGTGCTGTGGTTTTTGAGTCTACTGTGGAGCTGGAAAGAAGGGGAGATGGGAATCAGAATGCCACAAAACTATTCTTACTGAGATTGTGCTGTTTTTCTTGAATAAATGCTCCTTAGATTATTATAAGCCTTTAGTTAATTTCAAGAATTCTGAAAAAGTTGATTTGATAATTTTTGCCAATGTTCTCATTGCTTTTATGGAGAAGCAGATTTTTGGAGGTCTTTATTCTGCCATTCCCACTGATGTCAGAATGTGCTATTGCTTAGGAATGGGGATTTGAATGATCCTCTGTGTGAATCTATAGCTCATGGGCTCCAGGGATGTCTCTGGAGTCCTGGCCATGGAGATGGTCTCCTTCTGCCACACGGGTGGTTGGGACATTTGGTCCTTGAAGGAGCACCTGAAGGAAGCTGCCTTTGTGTCTCTTTCAGGCTCCTCTGAGGAGAGGCAGGTCATGGATCATGCCTTCCTCCTTCTCAGTTCTGAGAGGGAGCACAGACGACCTGTAAAAGAGAACTTTCTTCACATGTCGGTACAATCAGATGATGTGCTGCTGGGAAACCCTGTTAATTTCACCGTGATTCTTAAAAGGAAGACCGCTGCCCTACAGAATGTCAACATCTTGGGCTCCTTTGAACTACAGTTGTACACTGGCAAGAAGGTGGCAAAACTGTGTGACCTCAATAAGACCTCGCAGATCCAAGGTCAAGGTACCAGAACCAGAGGGAGGAGAGGCCTCAAGTGAGCTCAGGGTCCCACAATCTGAAATCCCTCTTCTCCTCTGTGGACAACTTCCATACATTGATAAATTTTTGTGTGTGAGTTAACACAAACATTTATTGAGCACCTACCCCCTTGGTAGTCACAAGAAAGCCAGCCACAGAAGAAAAGTGGGCCAAAGAGACCACTGGACTAGGAGCCTGGGTCTATCATAGAGTTATAAATTAGGGGTGCTGAAAGTGTCATGAGAAGTCTTCTATGGTGGCAGAAATTTTAATCTCAGATGCCCAGTCAGATCAATGATTATGAGTACCCAAGGCACAGTGTTGGGAACAAGTGGGATGTCCTGATGACAACGGGTAATGTCTGTCATGGACTCAGGATGTAAGCTTGGAGAACTTGGCCAATTATTATTCCATCTTGAGCCCAACGTCTTGTTTTCTAAAGAGAGTATGGGACATGTCCAAAGTTATCCAGTTCAATTCACACAAAGTTAATCTAATTCTGTGCTTGATGAGGAGAACTCATACTGGGGGGCTATGATGAATGACCTCTCCCCTCCACCCTGACTCTTTGGCAGTATCAGAAGTGACTCTGACCTTGGACTCCAAGACCTACATCAACAGCCTGGCTATATTAGATGATGAGCCAGTTATCAGAGGTTTCATCATTGCGGAAATTGTGGAGTCTAAGGAAATCATGGCCTCTGAAGTATTCACGTCTTTCCAGTACCCTGAGATCTCTATAGAGGTGAGCTTCCTGCAGGCCATAAAGGGCTCCTTCTGCCTGGAAGTTGGCCATGGAGTGTGACGGGGCCCCTAAGAACCCTGAGGGTCCTTGGTTGGCTCATGCATATCTTCTCTCCCCATCTCTCCTCCCCACCCTACTACAGTTGCCTAACACAGGCAGAATTGGCCAGCTACTTGTCTGCAATTGTATCTTCAAGAATACCCTGGCCATCCCTTTGACTGACGTCAAGTTCTCTTTGGAAAGCCTGGGCATCTCCTCACTACAGACCTCTGACCATGGGTGAGTCTGCCTGAGGTATTCTTAGAAATATACTTCTGGACATATATCTTGCACATGTGTGCATATTCCTGAGAAGTGAATTCCCAGTATGGGGTCACAGGGTCAAAACGTAGATACATTTTGCTAGTGCCAAATTACTTTTAGAAAAGATTGCATCAATTTATGCTCTACCGACAGATCTTTTTGATTCTTGCCAATCTAGTGGTTAAGTAATCTCATTGCTTTACTTTGCATCTGATTATTTGTGAGGTTGAATATTTCTTACATTAATTGACTCTCTCCTGTGAATTGCCTGTTCCTAACTTTTGTCCATTTTTCTACTGAGTCATTTATTTTTTCATATTAGTATGGAGTCTTTACACAGTAGAGTGTTATGTGCTGTGAATTTTTTTATAGCAGTTTTGTATTCAATTTTTTAAATTTGATTTTTATTTATTTTGAGGTGGAGTCTCACTTTGTTGCCCAGGCTGGAGTGCAGTGACACGATCTTGGCTCACTGCAATCTCCATCCGTCCCCAGGTTCAAGTGATTCTCCTGCCTTGGCCTCCTGAGTAGCTGGGATTACAGGCATATGCCACCACACCCGGCTAATTTTTGTATTTTTAGTAGAAACGGGGTTTCCCCATATTGGCCAGCCTGGTCTTGAACTCCTGACCTCAGGTGATCTGCCCGCCTTGGCCTCCCAAAGTGCTGGGATTACAGGCATGGGCCATCATGCCCGGCCGAACAGTTTGTATTTTTTTAAACACTAAGATGTCTTTCACCAGTAGAACTTTTAAATTTTAATGTAAATTTTTCAATCTTTTCCTTTACGGATACTGAATTTCATGTCATCCTAGGTACATAGAAATATTCTCTTATGCTTTTTCTAGAATTTCCAGCTTTATTTACACAATTAGGTATTTATCTGGAATTTTTTTGGGTGTGGAGTGATGTGGAGCTCCAACTTTGTCTGTGGTTTTCCTAGTACTTTGTAGCACTGCCTTTATTATGCTGTCAATTCCCATATATATCTGGGTCTCTGGACTCTTTAATTTGCTATTTCATTTGTCTTCTTCTAATATAACATCATACCACTTAAATTATTGTAGTCCTATAATAATTTTATATGATTATCATATCTACATATTGATATGTATTGGGCAAATCCCCACCCCACCCCCATTTTTGTCTATAGCACTTTTAGAATCATCTTGTCATATAATTTTAAAACAGCTGGGATTTAGATTGATACTGCATTGAATTTACCTATTTATTTGGGGGAGAATTATGCCAAATGACAATATTGTGTCTTGCCATCTAGGAATATGAGATTTTCCCATTTTTTTCAAGTCTTTTTTATCACCTTTAGAAAAGCTATATTGTTTTCTTTATATACCACTTGCACGTTATTAGTTGGGTTAATTCCAAGATGCATCAATATTATAGCTTTTATGAATGGAATATTTTTCATTGTATTTTCTAATTGTTTGCTGGACTATATGGAAATTGATTTTTGGCATGCTGATATATCCAGCAAAAAACTTTACTGAACTCTAATGTTTTCTTTCTGAGAGGTTTCTGATGGTCTGTTTCTTACAGGATGTCTGAATCTTCCAAGTAAAAATGAGTAGGCTCCTATTTTCCTTAGACCAGGATTTATCACATTTTAATGTGCACACAAATTACCTGGGGAGTATTGTTACAGTGTAGATTCTGATTCAGCAGGTTTAGGGTGGAGCCTCAGATTCTGTGTTTCCTGCAAGCTCAGCTAGTATTGCGAAGCCCCAGAACACACTTTGAGTAGTGAGGGGCTAGCCAATTCCTTGCATGTGGATTCAACATAAAATACATGTTCCTCTTAGATTTTATGTAATAGATAACTGTTGCTAATACTCATGAAACAAGAACATCTGTAGTAAAGTCAGGCAAGACTCCAGGGAAGATTTGTGAAATGTCAGAGTTGGAAGAGCTTCTGGAAACCAGCTGGTTCACCCGTCTTGCTTTACATCTGAGAAAACTGATAGCAGCACCCAGGGTGCAGGTACACTGTGCCATGCCCTGGAATGGCCAGGACTTTTCAAAGAGGCTGAGCTAAGGCTCAGTTTCCTGGCTTCTCACCCAACTAATCTTCTCCCTCTTCCCATAACATCCTTGGCTGATTGTATGTCCGTATGTCTTTGAATTTTCCAGGACGGTGCAGCCTGGTGAGACCATCCAATCCCAAATAAAATGCACCCCAATAAAAACTGGACCCAAGAAATTTATCGTCAAGTTAAGTTCCAAACAAGTGAAAGAGATTAATGCTCAGAAGATTGTTCTCATCACCAAGTAGCCTTGTCTGATGCTGTGGAGCCTTAGTTGAGATTTCAGCATTTCCTACCTTGTGCTTAGCTTTCAGATTATGGATGATTAACTTTGATGACTTATATGAGGGCAGATTCAAGAGCCAGCAGGTCAAAAAGGCCAACACAACCATAAGCAGCCAGACCCACAAGGCCAGGTCCTGTGCTATCACAGGGTCACCTCTTTTACAGTTAGAAACACCAGCCGAGGCCACAGAATCCCATCCCTTTCCTGAGTCATGGCCTCAAAAATCAGGGCCACCATTTTCTCAATTCAAATCCATAGATTTCGAAGCCACAGATTTCTCTCCCTGGAGCAGCAGACTATGGGCAGCCCAGTGCTGCCACCTGCTGACGACCCTTGAGAAGCTGCCATATCTTCAGGCCATGGGTTCGCCAGCCCTGAAGGCACCTGTCAACTGGAGTGCTCTCTCAGCACTGGGATGGGCCTGATAGAAGTGCATTCTCTCCTATTGCCTCCATTCTCCTCTCTCTATCCCTGAAATCCAGGAAGTCCCTCTCCTGGTGCTCCAAGCAGTTTGAAGCCCAATCTGCAAGGACATTTCTCAAGGGCCATGTGGTTTTGCAGACAACCCTGTCCTCAGGCCTGAACTCACCATAGAGACCCATGTCAGCAAACGGTGACCAGCAAATCCTCTTCCCTTATTCTAAAGCTGCCCCTTGGGAGACTCCAGGGAGAAGGCATTGCTTCCTCCCTGGTGTGAACTCTTTCTTTGGTATTCCATCCACCATCCTGGCAACTCAAGGCTGCTTCTGTTAACTGAAGCCTGCTCCTTCTTGTTCTGCCCTCCAGAGATTTGCTCAAATGATCAATATGCTTTAAATTAAACTCTACTTCAAGAAAACTCTGTGGTCCCTGAGTCCTTTTTTCTTTATGCCAATAAGCTTCTTAAAGTA
This sequence comes from Pan troglodytes, assembly GCF_028858775.2. Taxonomy (NCBI): domain Eukaryota; kingdom Metazoa; phylum Chordata; class Mammalia; order Primates; family Hominidae; genus Pan; species Pan troglodytes. The sequence goes on from NC_086015.1 coordinate 48,924,969, forward strand.
TCCTGTGCTGGCTGTTTATGCAGTCACTTGGGGAGCCGTGGAATCCTTTGATCTCCCCAGGCAAGGTGCTCTGAGGAGTTGGCTTCTTTATTGTCTGTTCAGTACATCCAACCCCTCTCTCAAAGGCTGTCACCCCAACTGGATACATACCCTGGCAAAGGCACGTAGCTTGAATGAGGGTTATTTTGTGTCTAATTCACAGGAGAGTCATGGGTGGGATACCTGTCATCCTCTGCCTTTCCAGCTGTCCAAGTGAAAAAAACCTCAATCCTGGTCACCCTTGCCCCAGTTGCGCACCTCCCTGGCATACAGTAGGTGTTCAATAAATGTTTATTGAAGGAAAGGTGACTGTTCCTTCTGCTGGAAATACCACAAGGGTGGTGACACAAACAAGAGTTTGGCCAGTCACTCCACAGCAGTGTCCGATCCCAAGAGGTGATATAGCCCGGCACGGCCACTGTGTGGTGCCGTATGACACTCACTTGTCTCCCACACTGGGAATGGAAGAAAAGTAGCTTTCCTAGAGGTGCCTTTAGGGTGGCCCATAAGGAAGGACACTGCCCAAGGGTTTGAGCTGGGATCTCTTAATTAAAACAGGACACTCCAGTCACTGAGGGTGAGCAAAGAGCTTTTTATTCAAAGAAAGAGGCAAATTGCACCCAATCTCTCTCCCTGTAAGATCTCATCTGGTTTTGACATCAGTTGCAATGCTTTCAGTTTGAGGCTAAGCAGAATGTTACGCTGTGAATGGTCACCACAGAGAGACCACTGTGTCGCTGGTGTGGGGAGGCGAGGCTCAGGGTTGGACAGGTTAATTACCTACATAACCCTGGCTGTGGCCCAGCCCAGCACCTCCCAGAACAGGGACTGACATGGCTGAGGTCTACCTTGGAGATGGGGTCAGTGAAGAGGGGAGGCAGGGTCAGCCTCTGTGCAAGTAAAATGCCCCCTCACCCCAGCCTTCCTTTCCAGAGCAACCAATCTGAAAACAGAATTGCCTTTGGGGCTGGTGTTGTACCTCTGCTTTCAGGCCAAGATGGATCCCTAGAAGAGGAGTTTGAAGCCCAATGTGCAAGGACATTTCTCAAGGGCCATGTGGTTTTGCAGACACCGCTGTCCTCAGGCCTGAACTCACCATAGAAACCCATGTCAGCAAACAGTGACCAGCAAATCCTCTTCCCTTATTCTAACTGCTGCCCCCTAGGAGACTCCAGGGGGCAGGCATTGCTTCCTCCCTAGTGTGAACTCTCTGGTATTCCATCCACCATCCTGGCAGCCCAGAGCTGCTTCTGGGTTAGGACAACAAATAGGGGGCCCTACAGTCAGAGCAGCTCTTACCCAAAGTGGTGAGCGTCAACTTCCTGTCCAGATTGCAAGTTAATGGCCTTTACAGCTGACTCGGGCTCCTATGTCGTCATTAATAAATATTAAAGCTGATAAGGACCAAGAAAGTGGGCCTGCAGCCTGAGTGTGGGAGGCCCAATGTCTTTCTGGTTGCTCTGATGTTAGAATCCCACCATCACCCCTCTCGTGGGTCATAGTTGGAGAGCTCTGGCAAGGGTTAGGGCAGAGGTGGCTTTGTGAACACTGGGCCCTTTGAGCAATTAACCCCAGGCCCTAGTGGGTCATCAGTTGTAGAGAGACGGTCTCTGGCAGGATTGTTGCCCTTCACAGAGTGTCCAAAGATGCTGTCCAAGAACCAGGATGCTGCTTGGCTCTTTTCTTTCTCATGGTCGCCAGTTTCCTTTCTCAGCATCCTGAGGCTGCACCTCCAAACACTGACCTTCTTCTCCTCTGAACTGCAGCCACAGGCCCCTTGGGGCCAGGACTCATGCCCTTTTGCCTGGAGCTGGAAGGGGGGCCTTAACACTGAGGTCTTGCAGGGGCATGCTCTGCTGAGTGCCTGTGCTCCTGCCAATCCTGACGCCAGTAGACGCTGGGGAAATGGGCCAAAGAGAGGAACAAAGGCACGTGGAGGGAGTGGGTGGTGAATCCACTTCTTATACCAAACGGGGATAAGAACCCTTCTGTTGGGCTTTGTGCAGAAGATGCTGCTTCAGCAACCACTGGAATGGGGTTTAGGAGCACCAGAACGCTGCTCAGACCTTCAGCAGTGGTCACAGACACCACAGGCTTCAAATGGGGTGAATAGAGGGCAGACTCATCCTGGTAGGGTGTGTGTGTGTGTGTGTGTGTGTCTATCTTCCTGATTCATCTGATTCATCAATCAGCAGACCCTGGCCATCACCCATCTTTTCAGAGACAAGATGGGCACCAATTTGGGAGAACTGGCCTTTTCAAACACACAGGCAGGGTTTATGGTCAGTTCTACCTACATGTGTTATTAGACTCCCTCCAAGAGGTAACATTCAATTAAGTTCTCATGCGAGTGGTTAGAGAGTCCCCAGTAGCTCCAAAGAGGTCCTTCCCATATCCACATCTGTGAATGGCTAGATATGTAGCCACAGGCAGGACAGCTCCCAGCTGTCTCGCTCAGTGAAGACTCCAGTGTCTGTGGAATGGGGGCTCATTTTTGGTGCTACTGTCTTAACTCTGGCTCTGTCCATCCTGGACATGTCCTGCACATGTGTGTGTAGAGCTTAATGCAGGGTCCTCTTTGAACCATGCCTGGCCCTTGCAGGTAGATGTGGCAGCCACCTCTACCTCCTAATTTCGGCAGGCAGCATGGGGAAGCCCTTTCCAGGGAGTAGCTGGCAGCTCTGCAGTCTTTCCAGGCTAGTCTCCCCTGATGTCAGTGTCCCAACCCAGGTCCCCAAGGCAAGCCCTGCCCGGTCCTTCTGTCACAACCTTACTTCTCAAAGCCAGGAGCCAGGGGCCCAGCCTTCCCAAGAGAAGATAGAAATCCCGGGGAAAGCCAAAGGCAAGCTCTTTTCTGCCCCTGGGATGCCCTGTTCAAAAGCTCCCTTTGCTGGGCGGAGAATGTGAAAGCCACCCAGTCTTGGAGAACGGTTCTTGATGAGCTGTCTCAGTGCAGACTCTTCTTAGATGAACTCTGAGAAAGCCCCCATCCTCCTCTGATGTCCCCAGCCTACTCCCGACCCCCAGACCTGGCCCAACATGGAGAGAGGAAGGAGGGGAAATGGCAAGGCCAAGCGAGTGGCTAAGGGAAGCACTGGGGGTGCTGGGAGCGCACCATGCCCATAAGCCCCTTTAGCCAAAACCCCAGGATGAAGGTTGACAGCACTTTTTAGTGTTTGCTTCTCTCCCCACAGCAGCATCTATTCATCTGTCACCTCCACAGAGTCCTCGTCCTTTGTCTCCTCTGATGGATCCTCCATTGTTTCGGTGTCTGACAGTGATGTCACCTGCCGCACCATGTCTTTGTCACTGGGGATCTCTGGCTGACACGGTCTGGAGAAGGGGTTGAACCAGTTCAGGGAGAAGTCCCCACCAAAGGTCTCCTTTACTGACTGCCAGCTCCCCGTGTGCTCCCTGGGCTGGTTCTTTCGTTTGAGGCGCTCGATGCCCTGCAGGGAGAAGGGGATGAAGAACATCGTCAGCGTGGTGCTGGGCTGTACAGCTCACATACACACCCCCAGCTATAGCATAGCAGTAGCGGGGTGGGGGGTGTCCGCGGCATGGGTAAGATGGGGTCTGAGTGGGCAGTCTGTTGTGGCCCAGGTCAGCCCCAGGAGGTCCCTCAGAGGACTGCTGGGGTGGGGGTGGACAGCAGCGTGGAGGAACACAGCAAGCAGGGCCCGCCTGGTGGACTGACGTGTTCTCCACCCACCACCCAGCCCTCCTCTTCTTTCCTTCCACAAGTGCAATGCCAGATGATGGGCAGGGGCTAGCTGATGAGTGGCTGAGGCATAAGGGGGACCACACATCCTCTGAGGCCACTACAAACTGGTGATCCCCTCCTGAATATTTTTGGCCACTCCCACCAGGGTAGATAGGGGCTGCAAACACAGCAGAAGGATGATGGGGTTAAGGAAAGAGTGCAGGACACAAACAGCATGCGAGGTGAAGAAGCGGGTGCTCGTACAGCAAGTGCCAACATGCAGTAGGCAGCCGGAGGGCACACAGGACCACTGTGGGGAGGTAAGGCTGGGCTCAGGCCTGCTCATGCAGCAGATCCACCCTGCAGCCTCTTCCAAGCTGTCAACTCACCTGCCTCTGGGTGTCGGCTGCAACTCAGCCGCCAGGCCACAGAAAGGGTGTTGGGGTGGGGAGATGCCCAGAGGAGGTAAAGATGTGGCCAGGCCAGCTCTCCAGGCCCACAACACCCTGCACAGAGGCCTTTGACCCTCCACTGGGGGCACTGCTTTCTCCATCTCTTCTGGAAGCCAAGGGAATTTGCTGTGGGTTTGCCGGGCTTGGGCACTGCTCCTTCACATGACTCAAGAAAGATCTCTGTGTATCTAGCACTTTTTCTTCCCACGCCATCTCAGAGATTTAAGATTCTTGACTTTTGAATAAATTCTAAGTTAAAAAAATTGGATCTCAAAAGTATATCCTCATAAGATACTTATCAATTACAAAGGGAAAAACAGTACCTTAATAGCAGGGAAGAAACATTGCACGTACCACCTTCACCCAATGATCAAAGTTAACATCACAATAATGAAACGTATCAACACCACGTGCCTCCTGATACGGTGCAACGAGGACACATTGCTTCAGCAGTGCTCCTGCCCCAAATGCCTAACCTCAATCTAATCATGAGAAAAACATCAAAAACACAATCTGAAGGACAGCCTACAGAATACCTGCCCTACAATCTTCAAAAGGGTCAAAGATTGATGAAAAGATTTTGGAACCAGACAGACTTGGTGGTTACAAAACATTGTGAATGCATTAAATGTACACTTTAAAATGGCTAATTTTTTGTTACAGGAATTTCACCTCGATTTTTAAAAAGGGTCAAGGTCATGAAAGACAAAGGAAGACTGAGGAACTGTCACAAATTGGAGGAGACTAAGGAGACATCGCAAATGATGCAGTGTGGGATCCTGGAACAGAAAAGGGTGTTAATGGGACAACTGGAGAAATGTGAATAAGGTACATACATTAGTTAAGGGTATGGTGTTGCCAATGTCCAGGGTTTTATATTTGTATTATGGTTGTATAAAATGTTTACCTTTGGTGACACTGACTGAAAGGTACATGGGAACTCTTTGTACTGTTTTTGTCACATTTTTGTAAGTCTGATTTCACAAAAAGTTTAAAAATAATCAATAATCTGAGACAAAGATTTATGCAATACAAACTTGAACACTGAATTATAATGCAAAGTCGGAAATGAGAAATGCCCAATAATGATGGTTAAGCAAATGATTCTATAACACTATGCAGCTAGAAAAGATGGTTTAATATAGTTTTACATGACATTAGAACATTTGTCTGTGTGGTTACTTTTGGGGATGGAATTCTAGAGGATTTGTATTTATTTCTGTAGACTTCTCACACAATCCAAGTTTTACCAATGAGCCAATGTTACTTTTATAATCAGAACAAAAATAGTTGTTTCAGAAAATGGATCTTGTTGACACAAGTCTAGAGGGACCTTCATGTGGGTCATGAGCATGTGATGCCATGCTGCTTCCTGACTGGCCCCTCGCCAGGCCTCCCTTCTTGGCACAGAAGCAGTGACCAGCTGAGATGATTTGCTTTGGGCATTCTGCATTCTCTTCCTGGGTGATCATCTGCAGCCTGTCGAGAAAGAGGCTTTAACTTCATAGCACGAGAGCTGGGACATCACCATATGGCAGACCCGGCTACAGAGGAAACACCCAAAAATGACAGACTGGCTGCATCCACACTGACTTGGACTCAAAGCCATGACCATAGGTTTTTATGGCCTCCTTGTGAGGAGGTGGGTATGAGTATTGATGATTGGCAGATGGGGAAGAAACAGAAGTTCCAAGAGGCCATGACGGTGGCCAAGGCTCATCTAGCTTGCTATGTATCAGAACTGGAACCAGAACTAGTGTCTTTTTTTCTGCCCAACAGGTTTCCAGTTCTACTGCAAATCACCACTGTGCCCAGGCTCAGCTCAGTCAGAGAGAAGGGGAATGAAGCCAAGAGCCCACAGGATGATTATTTGCCATTCATGTGGCATGCTCCCAGATAGGCACTCTTGGATTATACTCAATCTCCTCACCAACCTCATAAAGTATTCCAGACAGAGCCTGGCCTGTCTACCAGAGGTCTTCAGCAGTAAAGTCGACGAACTTTCAGGGAGTGTTGACTTCTGAGTCTAGAAAGAAAATATTGCAAACAAATCCGATGTATAAAAATGGGCTGAGGGCTGCTTTTTCCTGGTAGGACTCAATTTTGAGTTTTGTGTGGATTTAAAGGGATCCTGCAGGCAAAGTTCTTAAGCTTGAGGTTTGCAGAGGAGCAGTAATACTAGCTTCAGGCTCAAGAGAACGAACAAAAATGGTTGATGCCTGGTAAGGGGGTCATAGTCGACACCAGAAGCTCTTGCAGGGTGTGTGATGGGCCTTTTGGCCCAGGTCAGTCTGGGTGACACATGGGCTGTGATCTGTGAACAAACTCACCAACACTCCAAAATGAATGTATTAGGACTAAGGCTCCCGAGGAAGGAAGAGTCTGTGCAGAACAGACTCAGCTGAGCCCCACAGAACGAGAGCAGGCTGTTCCCTGCTCCCTGTATCCAGATGTAGAAAGCCAGAGCCTCAGGGAGCAGCCTATGCAAATGTGTCTCTTCATAGCTGGCCAGATAACACTGTCTCTCCTCATCAGAGATTTCATACCTCTATATTGTAACCCACAAGAGGAAACATTTTTCTGTTGCATTCCAGAACACATATACACACAACTCCTTAAGCTTCATAAAACAATACTCATCCTGCAATATGTAATGCATTAAACATTTTTCTTGAAAAACATGCTGGTTGCAAACCATGAACGGCTGTGACCAATGGTTTGAAAAGCACAGCTCCAACACAGCTAATACTTATAAAGCCATACCAGGGCCAGACACTATACATTCCTATTCATCACCCTCATTTAATCCTTCCATTAACTTTGTGATTTAGATTATCACTCCCATTTTCAGATGAAAAAACTGAGGCTTAAAGAAGTTACTGCTCAAGGTCATATTTTGGTAGTAGGTGCGGTAGTAAGTAGCCAAGCAGACATTTCAACCAAAGACTGAAGCCAGGACCCAAATACTTGGTCACCAGACTATATGGCCTCAGCTGCAGAAATTCAGGGCATCCTTATGTCCGTGTTAGAGCATGTGCGGCCCCTAGAAGGCTTTTAGCAAAGGTCCCTCTGCAGCGCTTGTCATCACTCCTTGGATCAGCTTCATCGGCTCCTCCTGCGGGCCCAACAGAGCGGGATCCCTGGGGGCCACTCTGCTTTGCTACGGCAATCACACTGCTCAAGTCAGCAAGACGTTTACTTGAGGGAGAGGGTGAGAAAAAGAAGGTTCAGGTTGGGAGTACGCTGGTCAGTGGCTTGTTTCTGCTTCACTGTGAATTCTTTCTCTTCTATGAGGTGATCCTAAGCCAGATACGTATTTAAAGAATATAAGAAAAAGCCACATGGGTGTTGAAACCCACACGTAGAAAGCAAAGGTCAAGACGTGTTCAGGTCATGTATCCGGGCTGCTACAATGCCCCTGGCTCTAGACTACTCACCGGCCGCCGCTCCCATCTGGAGGTCCCTTGGTTCTATTCTTTTCTCTTTCCCTTCCGGGCTGCTTCTTCACCCAAAGGGCCCTTGGTCTAGAGATGGGTTCCACTGATGAGATGCACAAGGAGTGGTGGGCAGGCTAATAATTTGGATCTGCTTCATACAGAATTTCTTTGATGTCTTGGCAGTTGTTTGTTGGGGAGGCCGCAGCTTATGAGGGAAGGCGGTCTCAGTGGCTTCTCAGCAGAGGGAACACGTGCCTGTCTCACAATCAGCACACCCCAACTGCACTATGCTGAGCCCAGCAGCACACAGGACCCATATCACCAGCAGGCATCAGGGACCACCTGAGGGGGGACCCCTGCAAGCCCCAACTGGATTCTCAAACTTGATAGTCAGAATCACCTGGAGGGCTGTTAAGACACGGACTGCTGGGCCCCTCTCAGTTTCTGGTTCGGTAGCCTGGGGTGGGGACCGAGAATGTGCATTTCTAACAAGTTCTCAGGTGATGCTGATGTTGATGTTGCTGGTCTGGCAACCTCAAGAACACCTTTGAGGAGGATTCCAGCAAAATCTTTCTCTTTTCACATTTCTTTGATATCTAAGGGCACCTTCTAGGTGGGGCGCCTTCCCCTCTACTGGCTGGCTCACCCTTTAAGCTGATGCACTGCAAGTCTTGAAAAGAGAGAAATTTAAAACCCATTAGCCTGGCTGAGAAAGCCCATCCCAGCCCCCCCGGAGAGGAGTTTCTGTGTAACGCCAACCTCACATACATGTTTAAAATGTTTTCTTTTTTTTTTTTTTTTTTTTTGAGACGGAGTCTCGCTCTGTCGCCCAGGCTGGAGTGCAGTGGCGCGATCTCAGCTCACTGCAAGCTCCACCTCCCGGGTTCAAGCCATTCTCCTGCCTCAGCCTCCCAAGTAGCTGGGACTATAGACGCCCGCCACCACGCCCAGCTAATTTTTTTTTATATTTTTAGTAGAGACAGGGTTTCACCGTGTTAGCCAGGATGATCTCGATCTCTTGACCTCGTGATCCGCCCACCTTGGCCTCCCAAAGTGCTGGGATTACAGGCGTGAGGGATGTCCACAGTGAGAAGTGTCCGCGCCCGGCTTAAAATGTTTGTTAATTTACCTCACCTAAACGGTTTCTGCATTAGGGGACGGTGGATTCTAACTATTTAAGTGGCCTAGGCAGATGAGCAAAAGCTAATACTTGGGGCTTTTTCAAGAAGTACAGGGCTGGGCCCAGTGGCTCACGCCTGTAATCCCAGGACTTTGGGAGGCTAAGGCAGGAAAATTGCTTGAGGCCAGGCATTTGAGACTAGCTAGGGCAACACAGTGAGACCCTGACTCTATTAAAAAACAACAAAATTAGCCAGGCATGGTAGTACGTGCCTGTAGCCCTGGATATTCAGGAGGCCAAGGCACAAGAATCACTTGAGCCCAGGAGTTCAAGGCTGCAGTGAGCTCTAATTGTGCCACTGCATTCCAGCCTGGGTGACAGAGCAAGACCTTGTCTCAAACAAAAAAGAGGAAGTACAGTATGAAGAAGACAAAATGGTAGGACTAAAAGGAGATTTAGCACATGCACTTCTACCCAAATGTGTTTTGTGTACATGATATTACCAAGCCCATGCAAATATGCATAGATTATAGATTTGCTTGGATCTAAGCCTTTTGCATATTCAGTCTAGTTGCTATGAACACAAACCTGACAGAGGTGACAGAAGGAAAGCAAGCTGGGGATCACAATCCAACAAGCCACATCTTTATTTTTCACTTCCACTCCCCAGAGCCCAGGCTCTGAAAGACTGTGGCTACGACTGGTTCAATTTCCCATGAGTGCACCAAACAGCACTATCAGAACTCCTGTGACCAAGCCAAAAGTTGGGGCTGACTTTGTGTAGAAAGATGTCCTCTTTCATTACATCCGGAAATACTGAGGAGAGCTCAGGGATGCTTTCTCTTCCTGTGTGGAAGCCAGGCTGGGAACCAATCACTACCCTGCAAATGATGGCTACATTCCTCAGTCATTGTGCTCTTGGCAAAATATCAGTCTGAACAAAAATGAAATAGGCAAAATGCCAGGAACCTTGGGGTATCCCTATCTTCTGAGAGCAACTGGTTTGAGAGCTCAGAAACATTGACTCTTTCTAGCCAAGGCCTATACAAAACCAGAGGCAGAATCCTATAGGATATCTGAAGGAACCCCACTCTATTGGAAAGATAAGCATAGTATGCACAGCTTTAAAGGAGGAGTTTCTATTTTTAGGACTAAAAAAAAGTCAATGCATCTTCAGCACTATCTACTGCATTCCTTAGAAATGCCAGGGGAAAAGAGCTAACCTGGCTCACTTTAAAAAATGCCCTGGAAGATGGAGTATTACCAATCTCTTCCCCCTAGGGAAGGGCCAGAGCTGTAGCCCCGCTCTAGTTATTTAATACAATAACACTTCTTTCATACACCTAAGTGAACTGTATATTATGAAAAAATTTTTAAAAAGCATATGGAAAACAAATGCTATCAACTTGATCTAAAACAGCATTCTTTTCTTTTTAATCTTAGCATCTCAGCCTCGCCCGTATCGCATGAATAGCACTGTAGACACGAGGTAAAGTTAACTGACTCAGGAAAGCTCTTAGGAGAGCCCATCAGTACAAAGGAATTGATTCAGGCTGCAGAAAGCAAAGGAAAGAGGCCTGGTGGGGCAAGCTGGTTCAAGAGAGGGACCATAAATGCATTTTAAAACCAAAAAAATAAAGTATCCTCATTCAAGAGACAGAGCAATGAAACAAACACCCAACCAGAGAAAACTCAAGTAGATTGTGGATAGTCGGCCTCCCACTAAGGGTAACACCTCGAGAGAGAGCTAAATCAGCACAGGTTTTGGAAAAATTTTATTGCATTTTGTTTCCATGTGGAAGCACTGACAGAATTGAAAAGTGGCAGCATGTTCCACTTACTTTTCTGAAAAATCACATGGCTAGATTAACTTTCGCCCTACCCAGGACAGGATTGAATAAACCTTAACTCCTACCCCCACCCCAAGCAAAAGCTAAAAAAGGGGGTTTCTGGCAATTGCTTAAAAAACAAATCAATGTGTGAGAATTCCCCGATGGTCAATAATCATATTTGTTATTTTTGCACTTGGAGGGCACTCCCTACCTCCTTCACCTCTCTCCACCATCACCACCTCCTTCAAACAAGACTGACACAGGAAGTGCCTCTCAAATGGAAAATCTATTCTGTCCCAGTGCCACAGGCTTAGGTGTGTCTGTGGATTCTGGCCAATGGGATGGCCATATGTCAACTTTGAAAGGGTGGGGACTGTGAGGTAACCCCAGCATCATGGTCATCTCCATGCCAGGACAACAGTCTCCCAGGTTAAAATATAGATAAGACACAGGTACGTGCACATTTATGGGGGTTAACTATCAGAAAGTGAATCCACTTTGAGGTTTATAAAATGAGAAGGGGATGATGGTGGGGCTGTATGTGTTGGGCACTGGTGCCTATTGCAGTCAGAATTCACACTGCTTAATTGACATCTTGCTGGAGAAGAGAGGGAGATGGGGTGGTGAGAGAGGAAGCAGATGAAACAAAGGAAAACGTAGCTTGCCTGAAATTGTGTAATTTTTTTTCCTCTTGATTGTATAAGGCATTTTGAACTGGAAAAACGTCTTTCCTACACACTCTTCCAAATAATCACAGGGAATATAATTGCTGATTCAGAATACAAATAAGACCTCTTTCATGTCTCTCCCCACTCCCCCGCAAAATCATTCTACACACCCCAAGCCCATAAAGTACAAGGCAGGCAATTGCTTTGCGAGTTAGCAGGCAAACCGTGTCCACTTGGGGGATGAGGTCGCTGTGCCAAGGTCCCTTCTGATCCTGCCCTTCTCAGGCCTCAAGGGGTAAGCATCCATCTTCGGTGAGGTTTTATGTCCCATCGGGGAGCCCGCCACTGCCTCCTGGGCAGTGGGAGGTCAGGGCCCTCCTGGCTTTCCCATGCATCCCCCACCAGGTGTCCAGACTATTCCATCCACGCACAGCGTCATGTCTCACTCAGTTAGTAGAATGGGCACAGCCCGAGACAGCGCCCTCTACATTAGTCATGCCAGACAGACAGCAGAGAGAAACCAGAGGCCAGAGAAGTGATTTTAAAAGGAAAAGAGAGCAGCTTCGGTCACCAAAAGAAATCGAAAGGATGGTTTTTAAAAAATAAAATGTGGGGACTTTTTTTTTTCTCTGCAATGCTCAGCCATTTTACTTGAGACATAAAAAAAGTTTTAAGAGTAGTTGTTTTGCTTTTTCGATTTAAACATTCATGAGAACGGATGGGACGGTAGTGCTGTGGTGTGGACTTGTGTCTGAGTGGCCATGCCGGTCGGGGTCCTTCAGACCACATACTGGTACGGGTCTGCCTTCCCTTGGTCTGGCGTGGCAAAGGGGCTGGCCCAGCCTAGAGAGAAGGGGTGGCCAAAAACGGCTTTCATGTTCATCCATTTTGTTTTTTTAGCCCATCTTCTCTCTTCCTTTTTCAATTGTTCTATTCCCTGAAAACAAGAACAATCATACTTTCAGTCAAGCACTGCATTGCTGTGGTTTCTGGGGAGGGATGTCCACAGCGAGAGGTGAATGGAGTAAATGTTTCCTTTTTAAAGCAACAAAGCTATCTACATAATATATCTTTCTCATAAAAAGTGTTACTAAAAAAATTTCTCCTTTTTTTGGTGGGCACTCATTCACAAGTCCCTCCAAGAAGGGAGGGAAAAAGAAGCACTATCAGCAGCGCAGAAACTGCTGCTTGTAAGTATGCCAGGCTGGGGTGTGTCGCTAAGATAAGGAGCGCGTCTCTCCAGCCCTGGCCCCTTGCTGAGCTCTGCAGAGGCGCTCTTCAGAAACTCTGTGCTGGGCTGTGGATGGAGTACTATGAAGGCTTTGGCGTGAGAGGCCTCAGAGCTGTTGGGGAGCTCGCAATCATCATAACCAATGATGGCCATTAATTTGGGATAGGTTCCTAGGAAGTTTGAAGCTACCATGACCACCTTGCAGACAAAAAAAAAGTAACAAATCAAATGACTGCTCTGGCGTTGTGTGTCTCACCAGCCTGGGGGATCAAGCAGCACCCTGCTTAGTGGGCCTGGTGAGACACAAGCTGAGAAGGTTGAATAGGAGTGACAGACCACGAATGAGGGGAGAAGTCACCAGAGGAGGAACGAGGAGGGATTAGTACAGGTTAGAGGGTGGCATGGCCAGGCCAGCCAGCATGGCATGGCAAAGGTCCTCCTAGTGGCTCCTTTGGGGAGAAGCATGGCATAGACCTACGCAGCAGCTGTCACGGAGCCGGCGCCGCTTCCCCTGCTAAGTCTCAGGAAAAAACTGGTGCTGGGGGAAGAGCTGCTTCCTCCCTCTCTCTCTTCTTCAGATGGAGCTGGTCAAAGGGCAGGGCTTGAGAACGGGGCCCCTTCCCAGAGGGAAAGGACAGGAGCAGCCTGGCAGGAGCCTGGCCAGGGGTCTGTCTGCTGCGGTCTCTAGTAAAGGGGTGCTGGGAGGACAGCTGAGTCTGGGTCTTTCTTCACAGCCTAGGGACCTGGGAAGGGCACAGGCCAAAGGGAAGACACCCCTTCCCAGGTGGGACAGGGCCCTCCAGCTTTCTCCTTTCCTTCCAACACAATTCTCTTTAGGAATGGTCTTCTCAGGGAAGAACGGCTAGGACTGGGGCCGTGAGAGCTTGCCTTCTGGCTCCCCCAGACCGTGGCCCGGCAGTATCCCAATGGCAGGCTGGTCCTGAAAGAATCCCCATCGGGTTCCCCGTATATCTTACGTAGAGAAGTTGGTCACGGTTACTGCTTGGATACAGGGCTGGATCTATACCATTGGCTACTAGTTTTACAGAAACTCTTTTGCAATGACATCATTTCTTATAAAAGAAAAAAAGTTGCCAAAAGCCCCGCAACCTTCTAAAAGTTGCCGAAAGACCCGAATAATGGTGCTCTGGCAGTGGGCAGCACTGTCCCTTCTTTTCTCTGCACGCCCTCCTCTAAGCCCACAGGGGAAGGCGCCCAGCCGCAGTGGGAGGATGTTGTTGTCCTATGAGCCCGCTTCTAATGCTGACTACCCTTAGGCCCAAACCTTCACCCAGAGCCCTAGACCACTGGTGAAAGCTGACCCTGAGGTGGCCTCAGGACGCCAGGAATCGTATCGGGATGGCTCTCAACCTCATGGCTCTGCTTGTTCCTCACACCCAGAGCTAAGTGCCACCCCTTCTTTCTATGTAAATCCCCAGAGAAATGCCCATATTGCAGCCAGGGATTGACCACCTTGAGGTTTTCAGACACCTTAGGAAGGTCAGGAGACAGCAGTAGGGGCACCAAGGGAGTAGGCCCCAGTCTGGCACAGCCAGCAGCCTCAAAGCTTCCAGCGAAGATGCTGTGGGTAGATGGGAGGTGATGGTAGGGGTGAGGAGAAGGCAGTGGATGAGGACCAGGGCTGGGCCAGACAGAGATGACCCAGAGGCCAGGTAAAAGCCTGCTGCCCTGGGGGCTCAAGGCAGACCTTCTCCTGACTCTGCCCTCAGGACCCAGGCATGGCTGGCAAGCTGACCTGCCTGTCCCAGCTGGGTTAGGGCACCCTGTCAACCACTCTATTTCAAGCCTGTGGCCCCCAGATGGGAAGGGTGCCCTCAGTGCCTAGTGGAGTGTCTAATGCAGTACAGTATAAAGGAAGACCTACCATGGGGGGGATGGAAGGAAATGTAGTAAAGGCAGCCTTTCAGCCACGGCTGCTGGGCCGCACTCCTGGTGTGATCTGCTATGGCTGCCCCAAGGCTAGAGGACTTGTGTGTGGATGAAGATGACCCAAGTGTAACTGCAAACAAGAACTGTGCCCTGCACACCAGGGGCCTGACCATTGGGCACCGGTCTGACTGTGAGCAGCTCTCCCAGCAACACTGACCCTGGGTCCTCCCCAACCCCAGGTGTGGAAATGATGGGCAGAGCCACCTGCTTACCGTCTCATCTGTGCAGATGGAGTGCACCTGGGTCCCAAACATCACTGATGTGAAAATGAGGAAGAGCAGGCCCTCAAAGCACAGCAGGATGAGGAGAATCACTGTGGTGGGTGGAGAGAAGGAGCTGCACTCTGAAAGAGAAGCAGCACACAGGGATTGGTACTGTCACCCACTGCCTGCTGCCCAGGCTCACTGCCCCACTGGGCTCCCACTCTGCCTCCTGCTTGCAGGCCTTCATTCCTCCTGGGTGCCACAGGTCTCTGGCCTCCAGGCTACGGTGAGAATCATCCTGGCCCACACTGGCTATCTCTCAATCCCTCAGGGAGGCCTCCTCAACAGGCCAGACCCCAGCCAGGGCTTCCCTTCCCTAACACAAATCATTCCTTGTTCACTGTCCCCAGTGCCAAGCACAGTGCCTGACACATGGAAGGGCCCAGGAAGGCCTCTGAAGTGAGGCATGAACGCCTGACGACACCACAGGGGACCCTGCTCTCCTCAGAGAGCACAATGCAGGTACACAGGTGGAGAGGCCTGTCCAGTCCTGCTATGGCCATAGGTTTTCTGGGCATTCCTGTATGACATGCTGCCCCTCTGTGCCCCATCAGCTCACAGGCAGCTGTGGAGGATCACTTGGTGGCTTTGGGATTTTAAGCTTGGCAGGGGCAGCTGAACTACTGGGTCTCAGCCTTGACCACAGTGTGAGGTAATGCACTGCCCCCGCTCCCAGGGACATTTGCAGCACCGAGGCCACCAGTGCCAAAGGCCAGGGAGTCGACCAAAGAGGCATGGGCCCAGAGTAGGCACTTTCACTGTCCTGGCCTCCAGCCCCGGGGACCTGAGGCCAGTCCCGCCATCTTCAGGCCTCCACCCACTGCACTGTGAAGCAGTGAGATTTGACTAGAGGTATGGTTTGCTTTTAAGCAGAATCTTTCGTCTGAACAAAGTCTAAGTCAGAAACCCAGCGCATGGAAGAGAAAGGCAAAGGTGCTGTGGAGATGGTGGGGGTGAGCAGGGAGGGGAAGGCCCTGAAGCAAGGTGGCCTGGGAAATGCCAGGCCTGGAAGATGGTGCTGACAGACAGGCTAGGCCCCTTGGTTGGCACTCTTCACCTAAGGACTTCTGCGCCTCAGTGCAGCGGCCCATGCTGGCTGAGCCTGGGCTGTGGTTTATTTCTCGTTGCTTCCATACTTGTGCCTGTTTCCCTGGCTGGAAAGATCAGATCCTGGAGGGCAGAGTCGGGCTTCATTGATTCTGGGAATTAAGGAAGTAAGCACTCCATCCAAGCCGTCCTGCTGGCTCCCCCACGGGAATGTCAGGAGGGGCAAGGGAGGTCAAATGTGGGAATGAGCTTGGAAAGATACCAAGCACCATGTGGGTGACAGGTAAGAAACATCTCATCCACAATGCATATCTCCTCAGGTTTCCCTGGGAACTTATCGATGCCTCAGAATGATTTCTCTTCTTGGCTCCTTGTGGGGCAGGGCTTGGTTGGGGTGGCCACCAGCCTGATGGGCTGGCCGTGGGTGGCTACAAGTATGGGTGGCCTTGGGCTGGGTAGGGTGTTGGGGAGAATGAGAGGCTCTGACATCTGGCAGACACCACGAGGTACAAATCCTGGCACCAATTCCTGATCATGAGCTCTAACTACAAGGCCCATACTAATATTCTGTTCCGGCCCCTGTGTCTTTCCTGTTCTTTGCATTGTGGAATTACCTGTTTCTTTCTGTACTGGTTTGATAGCTGCCTCTCCCACTACACTTCAAACTCCAGGAGTGGGGAGACTTTGTTTTGCTCACTGCTGTACAACCAGCCTTGGGACAGTGCCTGACAACAAAAGGATCTGGGCAAGAGGTTTGGGCTTTCTGAGATTTTGTTTTCCTTTCTGTACAGGGGAATACTTAAGAATTCATGAAAGAACATCTGCACAGTTCGGCCTTGGCCTGGCAGGAGCACATGGGGGTGCCTGCTGGACAAAGCACCTCCTTCTTACCTACCTCTGCTGCCCTGGAGCTGGTGGAAGAGCCCAGGGCCATGGCCTATTCTCCCTCCTTGCAAAGCAGCAAGCATCATTCCTCTGTAGGCTGGGCCCCAGGAATTACCAATGGAGTTTGGGGAGGTAGGAATCAGATCAGGGAGTGTGGAACCACCTCCCTACCCTTCTTTAAATATCAACTCAAAGTGCCCTAATCCTGGGGGACAGCCCTCTGCCCCCACTCACACCAGCTCCTATGGCCCAACAGCTCCACCAGTGCTGAGCAGTGAGGGCAGTAATGGTCATATACAGTCAACTCTCAGGCCTCAACTTTGGGTACTGACCTGTGCCTTCCCAGCCTAGCTGCCCTAGAAGCTGGGTGCCTGAAGCTCACTCCATCAGGAATTTTGACCACAGTTAATCAAGAGCATGGCTGGGAGGACCCTGACCATTGGAGTCAACCAGACAGGGCTAAAAATCTTGCTCCAGACCTAGGCTTGAACTACAGACCCTCTTGTTAGCTGAGTGATCCTGGAAACTTGTTCATCCTCTGTGAGCCACAGCTTTTGTCATCTGCAAAGTGGGAAGCATCTCTCCTACCTTGCAGGCTTGTTATAAGGGCGAAACAATGCACTGCTCAAAAAGCCCTTTGGGCCATTCCTGGCTCCCAGTAGGCATTAATGCAATGGTGCCTTCCAGCACCATTACAACGACAGGGACATTTTGCCTCACTGACAGTCTGTGCTACCCCTATCACCTGCCCAAGTCTGTTAACTTGACGAGAGGTGGGAGGTGTTTGGGATGATAAAATATCCTAATTGGACTCCCTTGTCAAGTAACCAAGGCCACATCTGGAGTAGATCTGGTTCCCCAGGCCTAGCAGAAGGCATGTACTTCAGAATGCTCACCAAGTGATCAGGAACTTGCTGGCGACTCACCTAGATATGCAGAATGGCAAGTTCTGCACATACCCACTCACCCCTACCCTCCTCTCCTCTCTCTATTGTCTGCTGGCTTGACCTCTGCCATTTGACTTATGCCAGAATTGTGGGAAGAAGTCAGCATGTATAGGAAGAGCAAAAGTTCTAAAGACAGTGAAATAAAAAAAAGGAGGCCCATGGAGGGAAAAGCTTAGGAAATACAATGTTCCTTGCTCAAGACGTTTGTCTCACAGATTGTGAGTGTGAAAGAGCCAGCCCAGCAGGTGGCCTCTTATTTCTTTTCCTCCAGCATCTATTGTTTTCCTTCAGGATCCATGCAATCTTCTGGCTGGAGTTTCTCCCTCAGTATTTGCACATTTCAGTGGGATGCCTCTAAAGCAGGAAGAATTATCTACAATCTTAATGTAAATTCACGATTATCAGTGTAAGCAGTTAAAAAACACCATCACAAAAACCAAACAAATTAATAAAGAAACTCCATGTCCTAGCCAGAAAGTAAAAAATGAATCTCTGCAAGACTGGAATAAAATGATCTTCGATTTAAGTGCCTCATGGAAAGACAGAAAACAAAACTTCTCTCCCAGCATGGCTCCCACGCATTGGAACCGGCCTCTGTGCTTGCTTGGGGCCTGCATTCTCCCTGGGCATGCTCAGTCCAGAGGGTCTGTCTGTCCAACTCATGACTTTACCTGTCGAACTGACGTTAAGGGGCTGCATTTTTTCATGAAGAGAGATTCCAGTCTCTGCCATTTCTTCCCTGTTCAGTCCATAGGCTTTCAGGAGATTTAATAAAATGAGGTTGGCCCCTGGCACCATGAAGGAAACAAAGAGCCTCCCCGCCCCCACTCAGGTCACACACCCACCCTGGAGCAGGGAGGAAAGCCTCGGCACATACTCACTTGTCCAATCTTCTTCAAAGCAATGCAGGAAGTGGAATCCCACCATGATGAGGGCGTGCAAGGAAATGAGAGCTATGTACATCTGAAACAGGAAACCAGTGCAGACACCATTGTTGTGAGAATCCTCTGACCTCACGGGCTCCCGGGACAGGGGCACTCAGAATTTGCCACTCAGGAACACTTAGCCAGGCCAAGGCCTGACCAGGAGGGACCAGAGGGCCAGCTAGCAATTCCCTACAGATCCGTCTACCCCCCAGCCCTGGGTCAAGTGAGCAGCCACCTCCGGGAGTATGTGGAACCAGAACAGAAGCAAGCCCGTCACCAGGCATGACCTGGGCTCCAGGCAGTATGAGCTGCCTGGGCGGGGGATTCAAGCCTGCTGTACCTCCTCCCTTGAAAAGCCAGGGTGCTGACTGCTGAGGGCCCTTCTAGTCCTTGCACTAAGTAGACTCCACCTACCTGCAGCTCAGGATTTGAGGTCATCACCCAAACTGCCTTCTTGAGCTACTTAGGTCTAACACTTGGGATGGGAGCCCAGAATACAGCCCTTGCTCATAGCTAATCAACTGAAATCAATTTTCTAAACGCTCAAGTGAAGGGCTTAGGTACAGGCACTTGTTGAGCCAGAGAGATCTTTGGCAGGAAGGCGGAGATCTACAGGGCCAGGCAGTATTCTGAGCAAAGAACATTGTGAATGCTGAGAATTTTCAAAGGAACAAAGTGCTCCATTGCTTCATGGGGGGCAGGGCAGAATTTGGAAGCTGACTTACTGTAAACAGGACGAAGTACTTCTGGTTGTTCTCGCCTACACAGTTGTTGACCCAGGGACAGTGGTGGTCCATCTTCCGAATGCACCGCTTACAAACACTGAAACAGCCCACAGGTCAGACCTTTAGGGCATCCCCATGGTGTTGGGAGGGCCCCAGGGGAACACAGAACCCATGGCTCCTGCTCCACTCCTCTGAAATGGCTTCCTTGGGCACTGCCAGGGGTTTTGCTGGGTGTGTGTCACGTGGGGCTTGGGAGGCAGGGTCAGGACCCCAGGGGTGGCAGTCATTCCAAACGGGTACAGAGTCATTCTCCAAAGCCCCTTAGCTTAACACATACATAGGACGGAACTGACATGGCTACATGGCTAAGATAGAACCTGCTCTCCTGAAGTAATGGGGCTTATGATTTGGTTTCCTGAGAGAAAAAGAATGAAGCAGTTTCAAAAACTTGACCAAGTGGGCTAAGATTTGGAGAATGGCTGCTACCTATTTCCCCAAAAGACCAAACCACCAAGGGATGGGTGGAAGTTCTAGAAGCACTATGAGGTGCTACCAGGGAGGGCCAGGTACCTCCACCATGGAAGGACAAAGGACAGAAGAGAGGGCTATTTCAGAGCAAGGTCAAGGACAGCAGGAAGCCCAGCTCCAAGAACTTTTCGGCTCTAAGATGACCCATTTAGCCAAAAAAAAAAAAAAAAAAGCAAGCAAGCGGAAAAGTCATTTGAGTCCAGGCACAGTGGCTCCTGCCTGTAATCCTGGCACTTTGCGAAGCTGAGATGGGCAGATCATCTGAGGTCAGGAGTTTAAGACCAGCCTGACAAACATGGCGAAACCCCAACTCTACTAAAAATACAAGAATTAGCTGGGTGTGATGGTGCATGCCTGTAATCCCAGCTACTCGGGAGGCTGAGGCAGGAGAATCACTTGAACCCAGAAGGCAGAGGTTGCAGTAAGCTAAGATCGTGCCACTGCACCCTAGCCTGGACAACAAGAGCAAAACTCTGTCTCCAAAAAAAAAAAAAAAAAAAAGTCATTTGAGCTTAACTGTCGACCAGATCAGTTCATTAATTTGCACATTTCTAACATTATTGGGATAATTTTTGGGCTGAGCCTGTTTCAGGCTTATTTGATAGCAAGCACAAACCTGCTCCCCCTTTGGACAATTCAAAGTAATAATATGAAACAAGCGTCCCGGACTACTAGGGGCTTGAAAGCAACTGCTTCCCAAAGCTCAAGTTTAGAAAGACTCATTTGCCATGAGAAAGAAAAAAAACTTTTTATCTGAGGAATGTGAGCCCATTTAATTATTAGGCCTAGAGAGGCACTGAAATAAGACAGCCTGTGACAGCAGTCATGTCTCACACCCCCCTTCGAGATAAATAATTACCTTTTTTTGTGTGTGTGTTAGATAGGATCTTCCTCTGTCACCCAGGCTAGAGTGCAGTGGTGCGATCACGACTCACTGCAACTTCCCGGGTTCCAGCAATCCTTCCACCTCAGCCTCCCGAACAGCTGGGACCACAGGTGCACGCCACCACACCCAGCTAATTTTTTTGTATTTTTGATGGAGATGGGGTGGCCCAGGTGGGTCTCAAACTCCTGAGCTCGAGCAATCCACCTGCTTTGGCCTCCCAAAGTGCTGGGATGACAGGCATGAGCCATTGTGCCCAGCAAATAATTACCTCTTGAAGCCACTAGCTATGTGGGCTCTAGACTGATGCCAAGTAGCCATGGAATGACACACACCCTATAGTTCAACAATGTACAGCCAATCACTAATCAATGTTATTTCTGTAAGCCAATGAGAGCTCCTGTCAAACAGCTTTGTATCAGCCCGCTCCTTTTTCCCTTTAAAAACCCGCTTGTAAATGGGGAAAAGACTCCCTATTCAATAAATGGTACTGGAGATAACTGGCTAGCCATATGCAGAAGGTTGATGCTGGACCCCTTCCTTACACCATATACAAAAATCAACCCAAAATGGATTAAAGACCTAAATGTAAAACCCAAAACTATAAAAACCCGGAAGACAATGTAGGCAATACCATCCTGGACATAGGGCAAAGATTTCATGACAAAGATACCAAAAGCAATCGCAACAAAAGCAAAAATTGACAAATGGGATCTACTTAAACTAAGAAGCTTCTGCATAGCAACAGAAACTATCAACAGAGTAAACAGACAACCTACAGAATGGGAGGAAATATTTGCCAACTATGCATCTGACAAAGGTCTAATTATCTGGCAACTATAAGGAAATTAAACAAATTTACAAGAGAAAAACAATCCCACTAAAAAGTAGGCAAAGGACATGAACAGACACTTCAAAAGAAGACATACATGTGGCCAAGAAGCATATGAAAAAAAAGCCCAATATCACTATCATCAGAGAAGTGCAAATCAAAACCACAATGAGATACTATCTCACACCAGTCAGAATGGCCACCATTAAAAAGTCAAAAAACAACAGATGCTGGCGAAGGTGCGGATACAAGGGAACACTTACACACTGTCGTGGGAGTGTAAATTGGTTCAACCATTGTGGAAAGCAGTGTGGCAATTCCTCAAAGAGCTAAAAGCAGAACGACCATTCAACCCAGCAATCCCATTACTGGATACATACCTAAGGGAATAGAAATCCTTCTACCATAAAGACACATGCATGCAAATGTTCATTGCAGCACTATTCACAACAGCAAAGACACAGAATCAACCTAAATGCCCATCAACCTAAATGCCCATCAACCTAAATGATGACAGATTGACTAGAGATGTGGTACATATACACCATGGAATACTATGTGGCCACAAAGATGGGAACACAGACACTGGGGTCTACCTGAAGGTGGAGGGTAGGAGGGAGAGGGCCAGAAATATAACTATTGGGTACTGGGCTTAATACCTGGGTGACGAAATAATAGGTACAACAAACCCCCATCACACGAGTTTATCTATGTAACAAACCTTCACATGTACCCCCGAACATAAAATAAAAGTTAAAAAACCCCCCCAAAACCTGCTTGAACGAAGGCAACTTGGAAGTGTGTTTCAGGCTGCAGTCCTCAATGTTGGCCCAAATAAACTCTCTCAATTTTGCCTGTTTCTTTATTTAGGTCACCAGCCAATAGACGTGCTCATTGACAATTTTTTTTCAATTCATTATTTTAATGAATTCTAGTCTCCTTTTTATTATTTTGGGGGCATTATTTGTTCAAAACAGGTTGAAATGCTATAAACAAAGCTTTGAAATAATACAATTATATTTCCTTTTAAAAGTTCCTTAGTTCAAGGCCAGGTGTGGTGGCTCACGCCTGTAATCCCAGCACTCTGGGAGGCCGAGGCAGGCAGATTACTTGAGCTCAGGAGTTCAAGACAGCCTGGGCAGCATGGCGAGACCCTGTCTCCAACAAAAATAAAAAAATCAGCCGGGTGTGGTAGTGTGCACCTGTGGTCCCAGCTACTCGGGAGGCTGAGGCAGGAGAATCGCTTGAGCCTGAGGTGGGGAGAGGAGACTGCAGTGAGCTGTGATTGTGCCAAAGTTCCTTAGTTCTGCTGGGCATGGTGGCTCATGCCTATAAGCCCAGCACTTAGGGAGGCCAAGGTGGGAGGATTGCTTGAGCCCAGGAGTTTGAGACCAGCATGGGCAACATAGTGAGATCCTGTCTCTAAAAATAAGTTTTTTTTTTTTTTTTTTTTTTTAAAAAAAAAGCTCTTGGCTTTCAGCTCGGAGGCAGCTAAGGTGCAACCTTCTTCGGTTGTCCCAAATCTGGGTTCATCCAACACCAGCTGCCTCTACCATGCTGCTGAAGTTCGACCTCAATGAGATCAAAGTTGTATAGCTGAGGAACACCAGGAGTGAAGTCAGTGCCATCCTGTGTGGGCCCCCAAGATTGCACCCGCCGCGTGGGTCTGTCCCCAAAAAAGGTTGGTGATGACATTGCCAAAGCAATTGGTGACTGGAAGGGTCTGAGGCTTACAGTGAAACTGATTATTCAGAACAGATAGGCCCAGATTGACATGGTACCTTCTGCCTCTGCCCTGATCATCAAAGCCCTCAAGGAACTGCCGTGAGACAGAAAGAAACAGAAAAATGTTAAACACAGCGGAAATACCACTTTTTTTTTGGAGACAGAGTCTCGCTCTGTTGCCCAGGCTGGAGTGCAATGGTGTGATCTCGGCTTACCGCAGTCTCCAACTCCTGGGTTCAAGCAATTCTCCTGCCTCAGCCTCCCAAGTAGATGGGACTACAGGCATGTGTCACCAAGCCAGGCTAATTTTTGTATTTTTAGTAGAGACGGGGTTTCACCATGTTGGCCAGACTAGTCTTTAACTCCTCACCTCAAGTGATCCCCCTGCCTCGGCCTCCCAAAGTGCTGGGTGGGCTCACAGGCGTGAGCCACTGTGCCCGGCCGGAAATACCACCTTTGATGAGATTGTCAACATTGCTCTACAGATACGGCACCGACCTTTAGCCAGACAACTCTCTGGAACCATTAAAGGGATTCCGGGGACTGCCCAGTCTGTGGGCTGCCAAGTTGGTGGCCGCCACCCTCATGACATCACAGATGACATCAACAGTGGTGCGGTGGAGTGCCCAGCTACTTAGAAGCACAAAGGACGATATTTCAATAAAGGATCATTTGACAACTAAAAATAAAAATAAATAAAAATAAAAAAATTTCCTTAGTTCACACCAGCTTTCCTCTCCACTAGCTTCTATAACTAATTTTACCTTGGGTTCTTGAAAAAGTGCAGAGTGGGCAATGGCAGGTGGACGCTGGAGGAAGGGCTGGGCGTTGGGGCCTTGCTGGATCACACTCACACCACAGTGCTGGCTAAGCTCTTGCTGACCAGCTGGAAGGACAGGGAAAGCATAGGAGCAGCTCTGCTGGGCTGGAGGTGTGCTGTCCCCTGGATTCCAGAACCTGGAAGCAAAGACTACCCCGAAACAGTCCTCCACCATGGTGCTCACTTGTAGCCCAAGGAGAAGATGTGTGCTTTTCAAAGCCTCGCATGAACTTTGGTGGCAATGCAGACCTGAGTCCGCTGAGCTGCCTTGGTCAAACTGGCTAACTCGGAGCCTCTAGTTTCCCTTCTGTACAAAATAAGTTTATTATAAAGAATACATGAGACAGATATTGTGCCTGGCTCAGACGATGTGTGGATTCATACTGGTCTGCACCCTTGCTCTTTTCCACAACTTCAAAGGGCCTTACTAACACAGGCATGTTGGGAATGGGCATATCTCAGACATGCTGGCCTGGTTCCAGAATTTCCCTGGGGACCAGGAGGGCAAGGTAAGAAAAGGAGACACAAAAGGGACATGGAGGTAACAAAGAGCAAGAGAAGTACCAGCAAGTCCATTAGCCACTCTGTTTCTCTCTCTCTGTTACCACTTTTAAAAATACACACGAATATACATATAAGTATACATGTAGAATATATATTTTTAAATTGGTAATGCCTGTTCCCAATACACAATTTTAAAAGTGCAGATAAATAGACAGTGCAGAGTGAGTACTCCCTGCATCCTAGGCCTCAGGCACCAGGTGCCATGCTCCCTCCATAGAGCCTGTTTCTGGCATGTTCTTCCAGAGACCAGCACCTCTGGGTTTCTTAATCCCCTTCCCATCTGGGGAACAAACTCCTGAGGGTAACCACCTCCCTGCTCCTGGCTCCTGAGCAGTTTCTCTTTCATCTGTACTTATTTTTAAAAGGGTTTTCAAGTGGGTGCTCTTGAGACAGTGTTGGCTCAGCGGCAGAGAGGTGCCAAGTGGCTGGACATCCTCTGAAAGCTGCCCAAGAGTTTAAACAAGCTCTTACAGCAAAGCTATTCTTCCCTCTCCTCCCAGCCTCTCTGGAGACAAGGTGTGAATGCCAGGAAGCTGGGTTTCCCAATGGGCTGAGTCTCGCTGGGCTTCCAAATTAGAAAAATAAACACCGCAGGGAGAGTGAGTACAGCCTGCCGAGGGCCACAAGTGTTGGTCTAAAATGCTGGTCCCCGAGTTTCCTGTTTTCAAAGATATGAAATGCCAAACCCACGCTGCCCTTCTCCTTGGGCCAGGTGGTATGCAGAGTGGGTGGGGTGAGGCCCATCCCACGTGGCTGGAGGCACTGCTCAGAGGCTGAGCTGCTCACAGAGGCCAGAAGGGTGCTGGGGCTGGAGCCTGGAGCAGCCAAGGACAGGGACCAGAGGCAGATGTTGAAGGGCAGTGAAGGACATACCACACCCTGCCCTGCTGTTTCACCTCTGGCACCATCTGCCATGAGGAAGAAAAAATGTGGACCTCCCCCCACAACTCCTGACTCCCCAAAGGGAATCAATCACCTCAGAGCCAGCCCTTTTCCCAGCCCCCACTGCATGCACACGGGCAGGGGGCTCAGCAGTGTTCCCTCCCTAGGCATAGCAGGGCAGCCCAAACACAAGGCCAAGGAAGGTTCACAGTTCACAGACTAAGAGCCTCTTCCACACACTTGCTCAGCCATCTTCCCCGTTTTGGCTGTGGATGGCCTCAACGCCTGAGGCCCTTTCTTCATTCTTTCCACTTGGCAAAATCCACCCTATCCTCTAAGGGTCCTTCTTGTCCACAGTCCTCTCCTGGCATTCCTTTCTGGCACTAATTCCAGAGTCTCATGGATGAGACGCTGTAAGCTGGTGAACTCCATGGCACAGGGACCAAGTGTGCAAAAACAATCACAGAAAAGACCAAATGCCCTAAATGGAGGTATCTGCATCCTGGCCTTCCAGGTTTCCCAGGCCCCTTCTATGTTTCTTTGTCGTCACTGTAGAAGAAGGCAGATGCTTCCCTTCTCCCCTTCCTCCAGATTTCCTACCATTTTTTCAGGCCTCAAACCTTGGTAGAATCCACCAAGCTCACTGGCTCATATGTATTCAGTTTCTCTGGGGCTTATGTGTTTCCTCTCCAGGGAGGTATGAGGGCCCTTACTTGGTACTCATCCCCAAAGGAGCTGGCCGAGGCTCTCTTGCTCACCCTGGGTGATGGCTCAACATGGAAACATAGCCACATTCCATGGGGTTCTGTCTCTCCCTATACCAGCACTTACCAAACTGTATCATGGTGGAGAAGTGTGCCTGCCCTGCTTGGGTGGGAGGCTCCTAGAGCCAGGGCCAGGTCTAATCCACCTCTATAAGCTCAGAGTCGAGCTCAGAGCCAAGCCCAGGGCCCCCTTTAGCAAGGGTCAGCTGAATGAAGTCTCTGACACCACAGACAGGAAAGAGCAGGCCTGGAAAATGAGTTCAACTCCATCAGACTGGGATGCTCATGTAGGAAAATAGTAAGAAAACAGCAAGAAGGTACTAAGTGAGCCATGGCGTCACACACAGGTTTTCATTTTACCCCTCACTGGCTATGACTAAAATTATAAGCAAAAAAGACATCTACAGCACATCCTGGCTCCAGCTCAGAAACGATTTTGGGAAGGACAGTGCAGTGGAGTGGAAAGAACAGGGGATCTGAGAGCCGGTCCTCACTTTGGGCTCTGGTCAGAGAAACTTAGGTTCTCCAATCAGCCTCAGCAGAACTACTCTGATCTCTTAGGGTCATTGTGAGCACCAAAAATGTATGCAAAATGCTTTAAAAACAATACTAGCGCTACATAGATTTTCTCAGTAATCATAACCATGAGAAAGACAAAACAACAAGAATCTCTCAGGGGCTCTAAGCAGCCCAGGACTGTCTTAGCCTCAGTGTGGGTGTCCGGGGTGTGGAGGCGGGGGGCTGCCAAAGTCAGAGGTCTCTCCCTCCTCATGCAGAAGAACCTAGCAGGAGTGTCTAATCTTTTGTCTTCTCTGGGCCACACTGGTAGAAGAAGAATTGTCTTGGGCCACACAAAATACACTAACACTAACAATAGCTGATGAGCTAAAAAAAAAAAAAAAAAAAAAAAAGTCTACGCATACATCTTCTAATGTTTAAGAAAGTTTACAAATTTGTGTTGGGCCACATTCAAAGCCATCTTGGGCTGCAAGTGGCACACAGGCCATGGGTTGGACAAGCTTGAAAGCATAAGCCAAATGCCATGGCCATCCACATTAGCATAAATGGCTCCTCCCACAGAGTTTCCACATGCTTCCGTGGTTCCTATGAACAGGAGATTTGACACCAGGATGAAAGAGCATGGGGTTTCAGAGTGCTTCTCCCAGGAAGGAAAGACCCAACCACACACCATAGGGCTGGAAGGAACACCTACAGGCCCAAGGTCTAGGTGTATCTGTGGTATCCACCAGAGACAAGGGAATGGAGACAGTCTCAAATTCTAAAATGCTGGGCGCAAACATATGTGCACACATGCACCTTTGCCTGAGCGGGCAAGGTCGACATCAACTTTAACCAGGCAGGCAGCCTCTGGGCTCAACGACTATAAACAAACCCAGTCTGTCTGGTATGCTGGAGATTCTGCTTATCCAAAATTGTGGGTCCCCAGATGGCCTGGGCCACCACGCACCATCACAAAGGAGCAGTTGTCAGCATGCATTTCTGAGGCAGGAACAGGCAACTCTACAGGCATCCTCACTTTAGTTCATCTGAATCAGCAGCTCTTGCTTTGCCCAAGCTGATCTGTTTACTAGCACACAAGAATACCTCCCTTGGATCATCCTGGGGAGAGAGGCAAGGAGGAGGCGGTGAGGAAAATGCCAGGCGGTGGAGGCAGCTGAGGGCTCAGGGAGAGAAGAGAAAAGAATCACCAAAAGTTCTTTTCTATAATACAAAGTTAACACCTCCCCGTTCTGGTCCAGCCTTTATAAACCCAGCATATCCCTAACTCCATACACATTCTTCTACTAGCAATAGCTTACGCTTGTTGAGCTAGGTGACTCACAGTTACTCATACTTAATCCTCACAACAAACTACAAAGAAACAACCCTTTTTACAGAGGAGAAAGCTGAGGCTCAGAAAGATGCAGCACCTGGCCGAAGGTCCACAGTGTAGCAAGCGACACAGCTGAACTTCCAACACCAACCACTCCAACTTCAAGGCCAGAGTCTGCTCCACCATACCGGGCTATCCTGAGAAACCACATAAGCAAGCTGAGCTTTTTAAAAAAAATCTGAGTGATGGTTAGAAAACAGCTGGCTCCTAAGCCCGAGAGTGGCAAGAAAAGACCAGACTGAAGCCTCCATCTCAGGCACAGGAGGCAAGCCTTGAATTAGATCTCAGAAGCAAGCTGACCCACAGACAATCACCATAGGCCGGAGGAGCTAGCAATCACCATAGGCCCCTGCCCAGGCTCCTCAGCCCTCACCCTCAAGCTTTGAGGAGGTCTGCAGATCTCTCTCTTTCAGACAGAAAAACATACATACAACTACATAAAGTTACATGTGTCATCCCCAAACTGGAGTTCCTGTGGAAAGAGCCCTGTCTGGACTTGGAGCCAGAACTGCCGGGACCCAAACCTGTCTCTAGTACTCACTGCTGTGTGACTTTGGAGCACTCAACCCCTTTGAACCTTAATTTCTTTATCTAGGGAGGCCATCCCTGCAGCAATCCCGATTTCCAGGGGTGAGTAGGAAGATGAAAATAGATGACTGACGCTGAGGCAGGGCAGGCTGAGGTGCCGTGGGCACAGCACACAGGTACTGGGGAGCTGACTCCGGAATCTGAGTGCTGGAGACTGGCCACTCTCCTCTGAAAGACAGGCAGCAAGGCCAGGCAGAAATCGCCGTTCAGATCTCTCACACACCCAAATGTCTCCGCAGGCTAAGCCTGACAAGGATGATGTCCAACACCTGGAGCAGATTCATTCCTCTATAACCCCTCCCCACCCAAACACATACCCTCTGAAAAGGGGACCAAGTGATATTTTTGTATTTCTGTAATTTAGCATGTAAAGTTTCCTTGTATGCCAGTCGAGGTGGCTCACACCTGTAATCCCAACACTTTGGGAGGCTGAGGTGGGAGGATCACTTGAGCCCAGGAGTTCGAGACCAGCCTGGGCAACAAAGTGAGACTGTGTCTCCCTTTGTGTGTGGTGGTGCATGCCTGTAGTCCCAGCTTCTCTGGAGGCTGAGGCAGGAGGATTGCTTGAGCCCGGGAGTCTGAAGCTGCAGTGAGTTATGAGCTTGCATGACAGAGTGAGACCCAGTCTCAAAATAAATAAATAAAATTTTTTTAGAGACAGGGTCTCACTTTGTTGCACAGGCTGGAGTGCAGTGGTGCAACCTTGGCTCACTGCAGCCTCGGACTCCTGGGATCAAGCGATGCTCTGCCCTCAGCCTCCTGAGCAGCTGGGGCTGCAGACGTGTGCCACCACACCCAGCTAATTAAAAAAAATTTTTTTTTTTGAGATGGAGTTTCACTCTTGTTGCCCAGGCTGGAGTGCAATGGCACAATCTCGGCTCACCGCAACCTCTGCCTCCCGGGTTCAAGCGATTCTGCTTCGGCCTCCCGAATAGCTGGGATTACAGGCATGTGCCACCACGCCCGGCTAATTTTGTATTTTTAGTAAAGACGGGGTTTCTCCATGTTGGTCAGGCTGGTCTCGAACTCCTGACCTCAGGTGATCCGCCCGCCTCAGCCTCCTAAAGTGCTGGGATTACAGGCGTGAGCCACTGCGCCCGGCCTAATTTTTTAATTTTTTTGTAGAGACAGAGTCTCGCTTTGTTGCCCAGGCTGGTCTTGAACTCCTAGGCTCCAGTGATCCTCCTGCCTTGGCTTCCCAAAGTGCTGGGATTACAGGTGTAAGTCACTGTGCCCAGCCAATAAAGTACAACTTTTAGCTAGATGTCTTCTCATCAGAAAAACTTAATAAAGAAACCTGAAAACAAAACAGAAAACTGACCACAGATAAGATGGGGAAATGGCTTTCTTTTTTGGTTTAATTCTGCAACTATCATAACCTTTAGAAGTTTTAAAAGAAAGTCTTCATTCAAGGACAACCCCTTCATTTCAAGTCCCAGACATTCACAGAATGATTTTCTAAAGCTTTTTCTCATGGTACCCTTGTAATAAAGCTGTGAGGTAGGAAAAGCAGGAATCCCCTCCATTTTACATATATAAAAACAAAGGCCCTGCCCAGGTCCTATGTCAGGTGTGGCAGAGCCAAGTCCCGGGACAGGTGTCCTGAGGCCAAACCAAATGCTCTTTGCAATCTAGAGGGCTCACAGGGACCAGGAAGGAGACTCACAATGATCACTCTCTGCCCAGAGCAGGGGACATTTGGAATCCCGATGCTGACTTGGCCCCTGTTGGGGAAGTGTGTGCTACTCCAGGAGGCACGTGTTGGCGGGGATGGAGGGAGGCAGGACAGTGGGAGAAGAGAGGAGGTGAGCCCCAGTGAGTGTACCTGCAGTGGTGGGCTCGGTCGGGCTTGATGCTGCAGCATTTGGGGCACTTGTACACCACCTGCCCAGGCTTCAACTGTAAACTCTCGATGAATTCTTTAGTGGCATTTCCTTTGGGCACTGCCCCCTGTAGGAAAGATGAAAGGTATCAGGGTTGGGCTGAGGGTTCTATCAGCTCTAACATTCTACAGTGGGGATAGTTATTTGAAAGCAGCAACCACACACACACATGGACAGGACACTTTGATACCAACAACATGTGGACTCTGTGTTCAGAATTATGCCAACATTAAGGAATATTTATTGACCAAAAATTTTTCTGAGGAAATGCCATTAGGCCACATTAATTCTTTGATTTCTTTTCTTTTCTTTGTTTTTTTGTTTTGTTTTGTTTTTTGTTTTTTGTTTTTTTTAGACAGAGTCTTGCTCTGTCGCCCAGGCTGTAGTGCAGCGGTATGGTGTAATCTTGGCTTGCTGCAACCTCCGCCTGCTGGGTTCAAGCGATTTTCCTGCTTCAGCCTCCCGAGTAGCTTGGATTATAGGTGCTAGCCACCACGCCCAGCTAATTTTTTGTATTTTTAGTAGAGATGGGGTTTCACCATGTTGGCCAGGATGGTCTCAATCTCCTGACCTTGTGATCCGCCCGCCTCAGCCTCCCAAGGTGCTGGGATTACAGGTGCAAGCCACCACACCCGGCCAATTCTTTGATTAATTTTCTACACTAAACAGTGACATTGTTCCTGATTACTTTGTATTTTCATTTTACTGGAATTATTTTAATTGAATCCATTCTCTCCTATATAACAGCAAGGATTTGGCTCACTGACTATTTTTTGGTCTATATTAAATTTCCTGATAACAGCTTCTCCCTTTCTAAGTTTCACTGGTGAGCAACATGTCTAACAGTTTCCCCAGATCAAAATTTGCAGCTCCACATTTTAATGGGTTGTTTGCTGGGATTAAGTTTTACTTTTACCAGTGGTATTGTTATGAATAATTGTAATCTATATTTGGTTCTTAGTGAATCCATAAGCAACTGGGAGCTGCTGCCCTCAGGTATTTGACTTGCTGTCTGGCCAGAGCTGCTCTCTGATTTGCTCTTCCACCTGTGGAGTATGCTTGTGAATACTTAGCGTTCTTTAGAGCCAATGGCAGAGCCAAAATGCCATAAGATTCTGCTCTGGCTGTGCACCCATCCAAACAGAAGGAAAACAGGCAGTGCACAGGCCTAAGTAGGGTCTTAATAACCAACCTTCACCAAGAGCCTGCTTGGTGCTGAGCCCTGTGCTCTCATGCTCACTGCTATGGACTCAGGAATCAAACGAGGTCCCTGCTTCCAAGACTTATAGTGTTTTGGAGGCAGACAAACGATTCTAGTAAAAGAGGTTACATGCTGTGGAAGGTATTTGTGTTGAGGGAGCACAGAGGAGCCAGCAGCCAATTAATCAGGGGAATCAGAGGAGTTTTAAGTAGTGATGTTCAACAGTTGTCTCGAGGAATGTATAGAGGCTGGCTAGGTAGACCTGTGGGAGAAAAGGGATTCCAGCAGAGGAGGGCATGAGTAAAGACAAAGAGGTGAGGGTGAGCATGGCATATCTGGGAGACAGGGAGAATATCAGTGTGCTGAACTGTGCGTATGCAGTGTCAGCAGGGAGGCCGGACCGATGGGCCGGGGCCAGCCCATGTGGTACGCTGAATACCAGGTTGGGATGGGATTTTTCTTTATAGGTAGCCTAGAGCCATTAGGTAACACTGGTGCTTCAGGAAGAGAGCTCAGTTGCCTGTGTTATGTGGATCATATAAGAAGAGGGAGAGATGAAAATTCCAGACACCACGTAGGAGGTTATTGTTGATGGTCCAGTAAGGAAAAACTGAATTGCGAGGATGGAGGGGGAGAAGTGGAGAGGAAATTCTGAGATCTGAATCTACAAATGATGGTAGGGAACCAACTTGTTATTGGGTGGTGGAGAGGGTAACAAAAAAGGAGGAGATGAGCCCCAGTAGGGTTTCCATTTTTAGCAGCTGGTAAGTGGTGGCATGTCAAAGCCATTAAGAGAGCAGAAGGAAGTTCTGAGAAGAGCTGATCAGTTCAGTTAGGGTATGCTGAGTCTGAAGTGCCTGAGGGACACCCAGGAAGGTATCTGGGAATATAGGTCCAAGAAGTAAGAGAGAAGATCAGTCAGTGGCATAGCACAAAGGGTTAGAGCTGGCTTGGAAGTCCCCTGGCCTTGCTTTAAATCTGAGCTCTACATTTGCGAGTGGTGTGCCCACTGACAGGTGGGCCTATCTATGCCTTAGTTTCCTAATCGGTGAGGCAGGACTCATCTTATCTAATTCCCAGCATTGCTGAGAAGGTTAAACTAGACATAGACAACTTGCAGAAAGGGCTCAGATGGTACTGCCACAGATAAAGTGCTCAGTAATATGGTGGTCTGTTTTCTGGGTCTGGTGTTGGCACCAATGCTGCAGCTTCAAAAAACTACAGATGCCTAGACTCTTATGCAGCACTACTATAAAAAAACTACCAGGGAGTATGGCCCTGACTTCTGCATTTTTTACACTCCCTAGCAGAGTCTTCTACTCTATAGCCAGGGCTGAGAGCTACTGTGCCAGACCAGAAACTCCATGATTGGGTCTACCTTGATCAGCATCAGATGCCCTGGCCTGGTACACAGTATGACACAAAGTGAAAGGTAAAAGATCCAGCAGCTTCCAGCAAAGGGGTGAAAGAAGTAGTGACAACAAGGAGCCAAGGATGTGCCATCCTGGGAACTCTGCCTGCTTGGCCCAGCTCCCAAACAAGAACCACACCTGACACGAGGTCAAGCCACAGCTATGGCATTGGACTGGGGCACTCTTCCCTCCATGACCCCTGTGTCAGGTCTACTTCACAGCAAGCTCCACTCCTCAGTAGGCACCCATGAGATACCACAATCAGGGAAGTCAGTGCAACATCAGAAGGACAGAAACTAAGACTGTCCCCACATTCTGCATGTGCCCAGAGTGAAAGTACAGTTTATTAGGGTGGGCAAATTGGGAGTTTCAGATAGAGCACCCTGGTCTCCCCAGAGTTGGACCGATGGATTATAACAGGCCAAGTGAGGGGTTCCCAGGGCAGAAGCGATGAAGACTGGGTGTCAGAACCTTTCCTATAAAAGAATTCTGGGAAGGGAAGAGCCACTGAAGAAACAGAAAAATCTTTAAGTGCTGGAAATGCAAGGGAGCTGTGGTTCTGTCTTGCATTGTGAAAATGACTCACAGTGGATTAAGATTCCAGCTAAGAAAACTGCAGAGACAAGTCAACCAACAACTCTCTCCTGAAGGTCTACACCATGCCGAACACTGTGGGAAGTACAAAGAAGCGATGGGAGCCCAGGCCTCATACAGCTGGTGGGTGGACAGGTGCAGATGCAGTGAGGCTGCTGAGGCAGAGCACCTAGAGAAAGGCATGGCCACCAGTGCGTCAGGAGCTAAAGGGAGGCAGGAGGACTGAAAGTGGGGATCCTAGGAAGGCCAGGAGGATCCTGGTGGATACTAAGCAGGAGAGGAGCACCTGGGAGGAAAATCAGTTCAAGCACGGACCTAGAGGTGGGCCTACAGATCTCCTGTCGTCTGCTCTTCACATGGCTCTTTGCTGGGCCCCAGCCCTTCCCCTGCTAAGCCTCTGCTTCTCCTGCCCCAGTGAGGACCTATTCACTCCTGAGATGGGCAGCACTTGGCTGACCTGTCATTCAGAGCAATGACGTGCTTCCCCACTGAGGATGAGGAGCCAAAGGCTCACAAGGAGCAGGAGACAAGGAGGCAATGAGAAAGTCTGAAGGAACACTTGTCCACATGCAAGCGCACCTCAGTGCTGCAGGCTCAGACTGAGAGTGGGGTGGAAATGAGGTCCTTTATACTCTTTCAACTCTCTAAAGCATTTCATTACTTTTTTTTTTAAGTTAAAACAGTAGAAAAAAAATCTGGTCTGCAAAATGTAGTCAGATGTCAGAAAAGCCTATGACAGAAAGTTTAAAAGCAAACACATTTTGGTGGGCAAGGACCACATGGTATCTACAATACCAGTTAGAATACAGTTTTGGACATTAAATATGCTATAAAAATACACAATTATTGACACAGGAAACATCTATAACAGATTTTATATATATATACACACACATATAAATAAGAAAAAAGAAAAAAAATGTGTGGTGGTACATGTCTGTAATGTTAGCTACTTGGGAGGCCAAGGTGGGAGGATAGCTTGAGGCCAAGAGTTTGAGAGCAGCCTGGGCAACATAGTGAGACCCTATGTAGGAGGATCACAGGTACTTTTAATTTTCTTGACTATATTTATGAAATATTCTATTAGAAACAAGTGGCTTTTGCAAAGAGGAAATGATCCATTAAAAACAAGCAAAACAAAAACAAAAACAAAAACTTGAGGAGCCACCCAAAGTAGGAATATGATCAACTTTCCTGAGGCTTGTAACCAAAATGTCATTATTGTCTCACCTTGAGACATCCAACGGGCCACCAGTGAGGCACTGGTGAAGGGCCAGCGTCTGGAAGGTTTCATGAAGGTGAGGCAGGGCCCAGACCACATGGCATAAGTGGATTTCCAAGGGGGCCTGGGAAGGGCACTGGTCCAGGCAGAGGACAGGGTCTCAAGCCCAAAGGGCCTTATTTTTCATTCTTTTTTCTTTTTTTTTTGAAACAGGGTCTTGCTCTGTTGCCCAGGCTGGAGTGCAGTGGCACGATCTCAGCTCACTGCAGCTTTGACCTTCCAGGCTTAGGTGATCCTCCCACCTCAGCCGCCCAAGTAGCTGGAACTACCGGCACAAGCCACCGTGTCCAGCTAATTACAAAAATTTTTTTTAGAGACAGGGTCTCACTATGTTGCCCAGGCTGGTCTTGAACTCCTGGACTCAAGCGATCCTCCTGCCTTGGCCTTCTGAAGTGCTGGGATTACAGGGGTGTGAGCCATTATCCCCAGCTGTGTTCTCTTTCATGTAAAAAGTAATTGAGTTTGGGCAACTGTGTGGATCCTAAAACCAGAAAACCACAACTAGAAGTTACTATTGTCATGTGTATAAGAGAAAAAGTGCAAAGGGACATCCTTTCCCCCAAGGAGATGAAGCAACGAGGCTTGAGTTTTCCTAAATTATGGCCCAGGTGGTTTTTTTGTTTAGTCCCAGTTTTTAAGAAGGTCCCAGCCACCAGAATGTACTGTAAGCCCCAGGGGACCCTGTATAAAAGACTGCAAGAGGAAACCTCTAACCCATAAAAGGGAATCAGAGCTCTTGTTTGGTATTCTCATTACGGCCTATTTATTCCAGACCTTGAGTAGAGACATCATTCAGCAGCTCAGCCTTTCTAAACATGTGCCCCCACAATGCAACTCCATTTGCATAAATCTCCCAAAAGGCCCATCTCCATTCAGGCAGGGCCCCACCCATCCAACCACCTGAGCCCACCTCTCAGAGCCAGAGAGCAGCTGGGCCAGCCCCCGAGACTGAGGAGTCTGATGCATACACTTTCCAGTCTCTGCCTCAGGCAACTTTTTGTTTCATTCTTTTTTAAAATGCATATTATGCTCTTTTGGGCTCATCTCCACAGATTTCAGAGCTCTTTGTTATTAGTTCATGGTAAGGAACTTTGTTCTTTACAATCCTGGACAGACAGCAGGAGGTTGAAGGCCTGAGACATTTTTGTCACTGCTGTCATGCTTGCATTACTGAGAAATGCCTATCCCCCTACCCCACGTTCTTACACACTCCACAGGGATGTCTTGAAGCTTCCACACTGCTGCAAGCCTAGCAGGTCAAAATGCACTGACTTTATCTCTCTCATTTCCAAAGTAATACTTGTTCATGGTTTTAAGAAAGAAAATACAGATGAAAAAGTGGAAAAGGAAAAATTCACTCTGATTTGATCACCCAAGACAAGTACTACCAACATTCTGAAACATATTCTTAAAGTCTTTTCTCTTTGTACTAAGGTAAAAACACTTTAAAAAATCTATAGGCTCATAAAAAGCAGATCACAAAGCTTCCAAAATATATATTTGGCCCCACAGTGGAACCAATTTAAATCTGTTTTAAAATAAGTGTGTAGAAGCTGTTAAAGCTTTTCTGCTCTAGTCATGGCAGAACTCCTTCCACATTCTCTGCACAGAGCTCTGAGTTTTCAGTGCAGAAGGAACATAATGGTACTTGTATGTGCACCTGTGTGTATTTAGGGGTGGGGTAGGGTGTGATGTGCCTCCATCAGCCATTCCCCTTAGTAGGTAGCCCAAACTTCTAGTACCTTCCTTGACCCCTGCCCACTTCCTTTTCTATTTTGGAGCAAATTAAGGCTGCTAGGGTTAAATCCTTCTCATATTCCTCATCTCACTGCCTCACTGTCCCTGGACTCACGGGTACGCACTGTCTTGGAAGATGAGGCTCAAGTCAATCCTGGCCCTCAGGGCCCCCGTACCATTACCTCCAAGCTTTCTCCTTGTGTTCTTAGCAGGCTCTGAGCTCTCCCTGCCCTTTCATAGCTAAGCTGCTTGAAGCCTTGTGCACCTGATGTCTCTGCTGACCTCTCCCTTACTGTTCATGCACCCGTCCCCTCCATACCAGGGAACTGTTCGCACCAGGTCACTGAGCAAATCCAAAAGTCAATTCTTAGCCCTTGTCTTCCTTGGGGTCTCCTCACTGTCCTTCTCCCTGTCTGTGGGGCTGTGCCTCTCCCCTCCTCTTGGAATCCCGCCCATCCAGGCTACTGGTGTTCCTCAGGGTTCAGGGTTTCACCCCAAGACTCCTTCCTTCCCTGCTCATTCTGCACTCTCTCCTGAACAATCTTCAACTCTACTTCCACCATCACTCGGTGATAATGCTCCAGTCACAAGCTCCAACTCAGACCTCTTGAATCTGCAGATCTCTCTATCTGGCTGTCCCAAAGGCACTGTGCACAGCTAAAATGGAACCTGCTGCTTTCTCACCAAACTGTTCCCTCAAGTCTCCCTTTCCTGGCCCATAGCATATCCATGTACCCGGTCACCTGGGGTAGAAATCCAGTAATCACCACCAATTCCTCTAATCCTCTTCCCCACATCCCATTCACTCCACCAGGTTAATTCTGCCTCAGACTGTGCCTTGAATCCCATGCTCTCCCCTCCATGCCATCACCATGCCTTAGTTCAGCCCATCATCATCTGCCCCAGACTATTAGAGCATCTCCCAGGTCTTCCTGCCTCTAGTCTCTCCCTCAAATCCTGCAACCCGCTTCTATCCTTTCTCCCAACTAATTTCCAGAGTAAACTTTCTTAAATGGAAATCTGATCACATTATTCCCCTGGCCTAAAACCTTCACTGGCTCCCTAGGGACCATGGACCAGAGTCCAAGCTCCTGGGCAGGGCTCTTGAGGCCACCATATCTCAGCCCTGGACTACCAATCCAGTGCCACCTCCCTCCGTAAACAGTCCCTCCCTGTGGTCTATTTGGAGTTTCCCAAAGGCAACATTCTAAGTTTTCCTTTCTACCCTCAGGGGCTCCATTTAAGCACCAACCAAACCCTCACCCGCTCCAACTTGCCAGGCACCTCCTTGCTTCTAGCACCCAAATTAAAATGCACCCAGGGATCACCTTCTCTGCTACTTCCTCATGGCCCCAGGCCACATCCAAGGCAGAACCCATTACTTAGCCTTTGTGCTACCACAGCTTGTATGGATAGTATGGAACACATCATTTAATTACACACCATCTCTCCTACATCACAGGACATTCCTGGAGGACAAGACAACATCTGTCAACTTGTAGCTCAGCAAACTGCTTAGGGCCTGGCACGAAGAATGTATTCAATAACTCAAGCTGAATAATGATACATTTATTGAGCACTTACAGGCCAGGCATAGTTCCAAATGCTTTGTGACAAAACTATATGTTGTTAGTTACTTCTGACAACAAACCTATGAGGTAGAGATTATGGTATTCCCCATTTTAAACATGAGGTAACAAAGGCAGGGAAGTCAAGCATCTTCCCAAGGTAACACAGCTAATAAGCGGCAGAAGTAGGGTTCTGACCCAGACAATCCAAGTCTAGAACCTATGCCACTATCAGAAGACAAACATATCATTACCAGGTATTTCTGTTAAGTGACTTGGAAAAAACTTTATTTTAATTGCCTGATGTCACAACATCATTCTACCACCACCAACTACCTCAGCACACTAGTATTAAGATTGAAACAGGCCTAGGATACTAAGGCTGTTTCAATAAGTATCTAGGATAATATGATAATATAAAAAGAAACAATGGAAAGTAGTGGAGACAGGTTCTAAAGAAATGCCAATAATTTCAAGGACTCAACATTCCATCCATTTCAAGCTACAAGAATGAAAACCTGCTTAAATTGTTTCAGGGCCATGGGATCAAAGCCCGTGCACACCCACCAGTCTGGGTAGAAACTCCAACACCTCTCCCAGGAGCATGGTAACCAACCCCAGGCCTGCATCACTGGCCATGTGTCTCCTCCACAGAAAAGTAAAAGGTAGCTAGTTGGTCCCCAAATGGGCTGCTTTCCTCCCTCTGAAGCCAGAAAGCTTTTCCTGTTGGGATTTATAAGTTGCTCGGGGGCAGGGATGAAAAGTTGCCTGGCATGAGGGAGAATGCAGCACGATACTCCAATGGACCCTCAGGCAAGTCCCCTACCCTGATGCAGTGAATGTGCCAATCCTTCTGGGCAAGATGCACAAGGCGCTTCTCTGGCTGCATCCAGCACCTGGCCTGCTGTTCCTCTTCTATGTTCCCACAGGTCCAACATCATGCTGCCATGTTACCCTTCCAGGAAATACTTGCCACTTGGGCTCTGAACACAGCACATGCTCTGTAAGGCTGTTGAAAGAGACTCCAGAAGGGAATACCAATTGCATGTTTGAAGTGAGCCCCAATATTTCCACTCAATGACTTTTGGCAGCTGAAATGAAAAGCACTGGCCGGTAGTGGTCTGAGATAGTCATGGAGGTCTGTTTACAGCAAGGTGTTCACAGAGTGGGATTCAAGAGGGGTCGGGGTGGGGGAGCAGGTAGACAGACGAATTTTCTT
Source organism: Pan troglodytes (assembly GCF_028858775.2). NCBI lineage: Eukaryota > Metazoa > Chordata > Mammalia > Primates > Hominidae > Pan > Pan troglodytes. Next base: position 48,964,570 of record NC_086015.1, read on the forward strand.
TTCCTTAACAATGTGGTTAAATTGACTATAAATCCAGTCATGCACATCATGATGTTTCAGTCAATGACAAGTCCCTCAAGATTATAATACTATGTTTTTACTGTACCATTTCTATGTTTAGATATACAAATATTATCGTGTTACAGTTGCCCACAGTCAGTATTCAGTACAGTAACACGTTGCATGGGTTTGTAGCCTAGGAACAAGAGGCTATTCAATACGGTGTAGGTGTGCAGTAGGCTGTACCATCTAGGTTTGTGTAAGTACAGTCTATGATGTTTGCACAATGGTCAAATTGCCTAACAACACATTTCTCAGAACTTATCCCCATCAAGTGACACATGACTGTATATTCCTCCTTTTCTCAAGTCTCAGATTTGAAATAATTTATGAAGTTAATAAACGATAAGATCCAAAAAAGGAGGGGCAAAAATATACTGATCATAAGGGTTTATACAATTACTGTCATTGTGTAACACTTGGCTTTGAGCTTCCTGGCAGCCAGGACAAAAAGAAACAATCTACATCTGTCACGTTTAAGCATCTTCTGGGAGACAGACATTGTCTCAGAAATAAAGAAGCCCCTCAGGATTCCTGAGGGAGCTCAGAGAATGAGGAATTTGGAAAAGAAAAGGTGGTGAAACCAAGAAATGAGGAAAAGAGAGAGAAGGGTAGTAAGATAAGGGTTTCTGAGTCCAGTTTGTCTTCAAGAGGCTGCCTCCTCAGGACACATGGAGCCATTCTAGACTTATAAACGTCTAAAGTGTTTCCAGAACACAGAAAGCCCCTATAATGACATTACACAACCTCAGAGTGGGCAAGGAGAAGGCGTCAGGAGACCAAACATGAGCCTGACTTGTGCTCCTGCCCACACCCATGCTGCCTCCAGGCCAGCCTGCCTGTCAAGTGAGGCACCTGCCCTGCTCCTCTGTCCATTTGTCCTCCTCCCTCTGTTTAGAGACCTGTCCCTTTTGCCCTATTTCTCAAATGGCTGTCTCACTTCCAAGGGGGCTGTTTACACATCTGTGAGTCATTTCCCACTTCCCTTTTCTTTTCAAGCTCTATGTGGACCTATCTACTGCTACATTGGAGTAAATCACTGAAAAATGGTCCAGAAGGCTATGGTGGTTGCAATTGTTCAGATATTACACTTGGAATAATTATTCCAAAGCTGAAAGTGGTAAAGTAACTGCTTGAGGGAGACCATAAGGTGTATATATATATATATATACACACACATATATATACATATATATACACACATATATATACATATATATACACACATATATATACATATATATACATATATGTATATATATATATTTTAAACTAGTAATGATAACAAACCAAAGTGATACACAATGCATACATTGCTTATAACCTTTGGATATAAACTGTTCTGAAAAAGTATGTGCAACATGAATTCTTGAGATATAAAACATAATCCCATTAGGGAACTCCTTAGAACCCTGCAGTGACCACTTTCTAAAAAAAGACGACTCTGCAATAATAAGGAACCCCTAACTTACCTGCTTATCACCTGGGCTTCCAACTCTGCTCCTTGAAATCCCAGGGTGCCCCAACAGTGCCTTAGGAGCTCCCGCTTCTGCAGCCCCACCTCTCTGTTTTGCATACTGGGTTTTGCATGAGATATCATGTGCTGGGGATGGGCAGAGGCAGGTGGTAGCATGAAGACCCTAAAATAGGGCACATCTATAGAACATGCTTTCAGTTGCTTCCCTTACTAATGGTAGATATTTGACAAATTCTTCATTTTTGGGGCCAGTTATCTTTGGGGCTACCAGCAAAATACACCTCTGGGAAGCTAACTGTTGTTTAGGATACAGTCTGTGCCTCTCACTGCTTTGGGATTGGAAGCTGGCAACACACCACAGTGAGAATCATGCTGTCCTGCATCCACTGCAAGGGCCAGCTGGCCAAGGTCCCTGGAGAGGCTGTACGCTTCAATGCAGTGGGTAAAGAACCCATGTATGTGAGGGCAGTGGGAATGCCAGGGCAGAAGGCTCCCCTCTCACTGCCCAACATCCAGTTCCCTGTTTTCACATGCCTTCCAGAAACCAATGACCTCCACACACACTCTTTCCAACCCTGATCCTCCATCAGCTCCAGACTGACTATCTACTGCCCACCTAGCATCTCTACTTGCACATAATATAGTGGCAGTCTGACTAGAACATAAGCCTTGATTTCTCCTCCAAAATCAATAACGGGCACCAGTGCTCCCCAAGCTGCTCTAGCTAAGACTCTGGAAGGTACACTCTCCAATCTCTCTCCATTCTGTCAGTTCTGAACTGCATTCTCAGGCCTGGCCTGAGAGGTAAATGTGAGGGAAACGTGGGAGCTATAAAGCATTCGAATACCCAGGGCCCTGCCCCCAGACCAATTATAGTAGTCTCTGGGGGTGGGGCCCAGCCATCAGTACTTTTAAACAGCTCTCCAAGAGATGGTACAGGCAGGATTGAAAACTAATAGCTTAAAACAGACTCCAAATCCAACAGCTTCTCTCTGGTTTCACTGCTCTCACTTTGGATTTTATTCTAAGTGCAGCCGGCAGCCTTCAGAGAGACAGGGTGTGATCTGATTTGCATTGTGCTTGTAACACCTTGAACCTCCATTGCAAGCACAATGCAAATCAGATCACACCCTGTCTCTCTGAAGGCTGCCGGCTGCACTTAGAATAAAATCCAAAGTTCTCATGAGGCCTACCAGGCCCTGCACAATCTGGCCTCTGAGGCCCTCTTCACCTCTTCCAACCACTCTTACCCCCACCTACCATGTTTTGATCACCCGGGTCCTAGTCCTGTTTCTCAGATGTGCTGAGCATGTTTCTGTCTCTGGGCCTTTGAATCTACTCTTTTCTCTACCCTTGGATCTTCGTCTGCCTGGCTTGTAGCTTCATGTCATTCAGGTCAGCTCAAAAGGCACCACCTCAGAGATGCCTTCTTAGACCACCTTGATCTAAAGTAGTCCCCCTTTGCCCCAGAAAGTCAACAGCACATCATCCTGGTCACTTTGTCTTATTGTCTTTAAAGCACTTACCACTTTCCAAAATACCCTGTTCAATCATGTCCTTCCTACCTGACCCCGTCACTACAAAGTGAGCTTCACAAGGGCAGGAATTTGCATCTGTCTTGCTCATAGCTGTAGCCATTGCTCAGAAAGCAATCTCTCACAGAATGGGCACTCAGGAAACATGGCTATTCATTTTATTCCCACACCAGTGCCACTCCTCCTCACTACTGCCAGAGAGAGACTTGTAAAATGACAGTTTTGTTTAAGATGTGTTGAAAATCCTTAGGGGCCCTAAACTGCCCCTCATCATCAAACTCCTATCCTCCTCCTTAGGCACCTCACCCACATCACCAACCTAAATCCATTCTCTTCTTAAGTTCCCACCACTCCTGGTACCTAGAGGAGCCATGCTCCTGCATTCCTATGTCTCTGTGCAAGCGGCTCCCTCTGCCTCCTTCCTGTCCTCAATGTCCACTGCTCGGAGAAGAGCTGGCTTGGGCATCGCTTCCTCTAAGCAGTCACCTCTATACGTTGATTAATCTCTCCACCCTTGTTCTCCCACAGCAATCCACATTTCTTTCTGCCAAACCTTCATCACACAGGGTTATCGTCACCTGTCTTTTCTAGACAGAGGGCATCTTGAGGGTAAGAACAGTATCTGGGGCTTAGTAGACAGTAAACTATGAACTGAGCAAAGCAATGTTTTTTACTTCTATATCCCCAATAGCAATGGTATCATAAACATTTCTGAATAAATCCTTAACTTATTTTCAGCATGACCATATAGATGCTGCTGGGAAAACTCTTTCATATCCTTGTGTTTGGGGACACTTAGGATTATACCCATATACATGGCTTCCCTCAGGCGATGGCTGTCCCACATGCAGTGCTAAATACTAGGCCAACAGGCCCCTGCCTGCTGGTGTGTTTGGTCTCCCTGAGGCATGCGCATGAACAGAGATGCTGTCTGGACCAGTGGCTGACATGTAATTGAGTTGGGAAAGTTGCTTTCCTTTGGGATGGATTAATAATAATCTACCACCTGAACCGGCAGGAAATGGAGCCCTTTGAGACAAGAACTAGCTCAGGCCCATTATCATCATCACTACTGCACTTTCCCTGGGGCTCACAGAAACAAAATCTGTATGGCCAGTGTCACTGCTAGTAGCAGTGCTTTCCCTCTCTTAATTTAAACACACACGTCCCACGTACTGAAACAAGCCACAGGAGGTCTTTATCAAATAATGTATTCTCTTGCTTTTCCCATACAAGAAAAGGAACAGAACAGAGGGTTTAATACCAGGGTGCACAAACATTCAATAGCCACGTGCGCAGCTTGGTATATTTAGCTAAGTCATTGAGCAGAACACTACTGCTTTACCCACAGATATTCACCAAGAGGCACTTGCTGCGGCCTGAAACAGGCTTGTCCAGCTTTTCAGGAAAAGATGCACCTCGCCCAAGCAAAGTGAAGGCCATTTCCGTGCAGGTTCCTGGAATTGGATGTGGCTTTAATTTCAAGTCCACCTAGCTCCAGCACTGTCTTCACTGGGAAGCCCAATCCTGACCCAACCCTCCAGCATGCTTTCTGCTCTGATCATCTGGCCCCAGTCTTCAAGGTTATCTGTGTCTTTTTAACCAGAGGCCAGGTTTCCCCCAGACCAAACCCCTCCCAGAGCAGGCCCAATGAATGTATATATCCATGTACTTATAGTATCATTTAACCAAGACAGATAGGCTGTGGTACAGGTGTTGACCCCTCTTCCCTAGCCAGAATGCCACAGAACTCTGAACAAGGCAGAGATCTACTTCCTCACCCTCCCCTGGCCCTCCTATCCTCCAAATTCCCAAGGTCCAGGGGGAACATGCAGGCTGTGGCCATGCCAGAGCCAGAGGAGGAGAGTGTGGGCTGGTCAAAACAAGCCCAGACATACTCACGGGGTCCGTCAGCATGGCCCGGCAGTGGGAGGCCAGGGCCAAGAAGGCCAGCAGGTTGAACACAATTCCGTTGATGATGCTATACACGTAGTCTCGAGATGGAATCAGCATGACAAAGAGGACCACAAACTCCGCATAGAGGACCAGAAACCAGGTAACGATGGCACAGGCGATGCCACAGCCGTCACGGATAAACCACATGGTTCCCACAGGACCAGGGTAGGGGGGTGGGACACACTTCTCTGGCTGGAGGTATTCTGGTTTCCGCTCAATGTTTCGGAAGTGGTGGGTGGGGATAAGCATCATAAGCTATTCTGTCCATACTGGCATCTGAAAGAGAGAGGAAAGAATCCAGAAACTTGGTGTTGTCTTGTCATCAAGGAGGTTTGACAAAATTACTCCCATAGTGAGTTGTGATTACTTATCTGCAACCCCTGTGTGCAAAGCCACCTAATCACCTTGTTCATTCAAAACATGAGTTCTCTTCCCTGATTCTGAGAGTCAATTTAGCCTTCTTGAAACAGGGCCTTCACATGACAGATAATAAAAAGGGAGCCTCTAAAGGGTAAATGCCTTGCCCAAGGTCAGCCAGAGCAGAAGCAGGCGACACAGCCTGCCAATTTGTTTTTTTTTTTTTTGAGACCAGGTGGGGGTCTCACTCTGTCATTCAGGCTGGAGTGCAGTGGCACCATGTTAGGTCAATGCAGCCTCGACCACCCACCTCGTGCTCAAGCGATCCTCCCACCTCAACCTCCCAAGTACCTAGAACTACAGGCACGCACCACCACACCTGGCTAATTTTTATATTTTTTTGTAGAGAGGGGGTTTTGCCATGTTGCCCAGGCTGATCTCAAACTCCTGAGCTCAAGTTATCTGCCCACCTCGGCCTCCCAAGGTGCTGGGATTATAGGCGTGAGCCACGGCACCCAGGCCAGCCTGGCAATTTAGAGGTGGCACTAGAACCTAGGTCTCCTTAGTTATTAGAGATCTACTGGGTAGACAGTACCTCAATAGATATGTTCAAATTTTGACTTAAAAGGCAAGGAGAGGCAGAGAGAAGGGGAGAGAGTTCAAAGATGTTTTCCTACCACCTGGCTGAGGGGTGCTTCATGTGCCGTTGTTTCCTCACCTGTGAAAACACCTACATTCCAGCCCTGGCCACCTCCTCCCAGGATTGCTGGTATGAAGGTTGAGGGAACTGGTGGAGGAGCTTGTGACGAATGATACAGATCATAACACTCTGTACACCTCACAGGTTATGCACATGTATTTTCTCTAGGAAATACATCCATTCCTTCTGAAACAAGTGCTGAGCAAAGCACTCTTTCTCTCTAGAAGCTGCAATTCAAGTCTCTGGAGACAGCAATGAAACAACCAAGAATCAATGACTAATATCTATCCACAGCATGTGCTGCAAGACACAGAAAGCATAGATTTCCCTTCTCTTCTTTTTTCTTACTCTCTTTGGCCTGTTGCATCACCAACCAGGTTTCTCAGTTAGAAACTGTGATGGCTCAAGCTCCCCACCAGATGTAGGTGCCATGGAAAAGCCACTCATAGCACAGGCTACAACACAGGCAAGAAATATCTCTGTCTTTTGAGAACTCAACTACACAGCAGAAGAAATCACTCAAAAGCAGCACTGGCCATGTGTGCTTCCTGAAGACTATGGCTCTGAAGGGCAAAGGCAGGCTTTCGGTATTGTTATGAACAGTAAGGACATGTCCAAAAAGCTAGGAGGGCAGACCAGTAACTAGTATTCAAAATGACAGACATTCTAGAGTCGAAAGTTGCACAGACTAATAATGAAGAATAAGGACAGGGCCACTCCTCCCAAGGTGGCAGAGAACTAATGGCTGAAAGGCAGCTAAATGTGCTATTACGTATTTGCCCAAAGGAATATCGACTCAGCAAATACAGCCACTATCACTGTGTTAGGGAACAAGAAGTCATGACACATAGAGATAGAATAACCATCTCGGCCGGGCGCAGTGGCTCACGCCAGTAATCCCAGCACTTTGGGAGGCCAAGGCGGGTGGATCACGAGGTCAGGAGATTGAGACCATCCTGGCTAACACGGTGAAACCCCATCTCTACTGAAAATACAAAAAGTTAGCCGGGTGTGGTGGCAGTCGCCTGTAGTCCCAGCTACTGGGGAGGCTGAGGCAGGAGAATGGCGTGAACCCAGGAGGCGGAGCTTGCAGTGAGCCGAGATCACGCCACTGCACTCCAGCCTGGGCGACAGTGTGAGACTCTGTCTTAAAATAAATAAATAACCATTTCAAGTAGAGTAAAAGTCTTGGTTCCTGGTGGTCCATCAACCAAAATTTTCTAACAGAGCAATCCTGTGCTATCCAGAGGACAGTGGCAATGTAGTCCTGCCAGAGACAACCTAAATGCATTAAAAGATGCAGGCCCACCTTCTGAAGCACCAAACAGGACAGTAGAAGATCGGAGATCAGGGATGTCTGGGACCTGACCTGTGCCCAGCAAATTCTAAAATTACAAACTCTGTTCAAGGAAAACCAAAGAAAAGAAAAGCTGACATCACACAATGATTCAAAAGCTGATTGAAGCTCTACATTTTGACAACCTCCAGTTGCAAGCATTCTTTTGGTTTTTCCTACTGCCATGCAGATTTATATTTATATCACCTGTGTTCTCACAATTACTATTTAAGCTCAAAAACAATAATGTTTTGTTGGACCACAGCCATGTCATTTGATTATAAATTGTCTCTGGCTGCTTTTGTATTACAATGGCAAGAGTTGAATAGCTGTAACCCACAAGCCCTAGACATTTACTCCCTGGCTCTTTATAGAAAAGTTTGCTGATGCCTGGTTCCAAGCAGTTGTTGGCTATCAAATAAATAACAGATCCTGCTTCCCTGGCAGAACAGCTTGGTGTGATGGAGATCGTCAGTTACAACTCACTGTCTCATCCACATCTGTGACGGCAAAACCTCTTGTCATCTGCAGCCTGCGGACCACTTCCCCATAACCTGTACACTCTATCAAACTGTTTTTTTTTTATCATAAATGGTATGGTTTTCATAAATGGATAATCACTGAAAATAAATTTTAGAGCAATTCTCCTTAGAGACTTCCAGTGATTAAATTATATTCACAGACTATTCAGAGTGGTTGCATTCATACAATCAAGAATGACAATTCCTCATTCTTGATTGTATTTATGACAATGATTTGACTAAACAAGAGTTATGTTTCATGTGCATGGTTTTGTTGAGGAATAAGCCCTTCCACGTAAGTAACTGCCCAGATAAATGTGACTTGTTTCCAAGCAGAAACACACTTTAATCATTTGGATGGTTAAGATGGAAATCTTAAAACAGAAAGGGAGAGAGAAGGAAGGAAGGAAGGAAGGAAGGAAGGAAGGAAGGGGAGGGGAGGGGAGGGGTATTATAGCTGTTTGTCCCTTAAGCACAATAATCAACCATTTCTTCTGGAATGATTTATTTAGAGTTATTACCAGGAACATCACCTACTGGAGTGTGTTAGGTAATGATGTCCTCAGGGCTACTGAAATTCACTGGGTCTCGGCTTCACATCAACTGGCTTGCTCAGACTGTTATAATTGCCATTCTGGCATCTCTGTATATGATCCTTTGTCTTCCTCCTCCATTCCTGCCTACTCATTTCTGTGTCTACGGTCACCAGTCATACCCACATATCCTCTATTTACTACTGCTAATTGGCTGTAGGCTAGAAAAGCAAATAAACTAAGTCTTGTTAGATTTATTTGCAAAAGGGTAGTCATTTTGGGTAATAGGCCTTCAGGGAACAACTGCTAAGCTCTTCACCATATAGTCCTTGAGAGGAGGACTTATTAGCCCAGTGGCTGGCACAGAGTAGCCACTTAATACATGTGTTGATTAAATGAATGCATGAGCTTTGTGATCCCAGGCCCACTTCTTAGAGGCACTGTCTGCTTAGTTTCAGGACTGTGACCATATTCTGCATGGTGGACAGTGTGTCAAGTAGGACCATGAGGTAAGTGGACTGACTCTTACTCAAGTAACCGGAATGTTCTATCTTCAAACAACGTGGGACCAAAGAGTATACAGAGGAGCTCTGTTTTCCCATGACCCTCACTGGTGAGCGAGAACCTGTGATCTAGGAAAGGACCAAGCCAAGGGTGTACCTGGCAGGGCCAGACACCAAGTCCTGACCTGAAGGGCACATTCCACACTTAGAGTTTCAAAATATCCCCATCGAAACCAAGAAAGGCATACTGCTATAAAAAGGTTGCTTAACCCCCAGACCTTCCAAAAGCAACAAAAGTAGCTTTCAAGAAAGGATTTGTTCCTTAAATTAGCCAACTGAAAATCTGAGACATATGGCAAAAAAAAAAAAAAAACCCCACCACGAAACAAACTGTATATGTTCCCTTTATCCTGCCCCTAACAAAAACAAAAAAGGCAAATATGGACCCCCTTTTCCTTTTCTATTTTGAATTAGAGAAACTCCAATCCTTAGGGTTGAGCAGTAGACCTCTGCCAAGGACCCACCTCCCTACAAGTGTCCTTACTTCCAAGGAGCTGGGCAGAACTGGTTACTCAGGCCTCTGGGACAGGGCCCCAAAGATGGGCCCTAAACCCCAAACCACCTCTGCCAGCACATGCTCTCAGAAGGGCAGCCTCCTCTAGTTCCCCCTCCCTGTCTCCTTCACCCCGGCCCCTTGCCCTATTTGGTCTCTAAAAACTCCTCTCTTTATTCAGTTCAACTCAAAAAGACATTCATGGAGCAGCCACTAAATGCAAGGAGCTGTGCAGTGGCTCACACACGAGGGATGATGTGGACAATAATGTGTGTGTGCTGCCCTGCTCAGGCCCTGCCAGTTCCCTCCCCCAGCTCCCAACCTAATAACACTAGTCTTATTTGCTTTTTTTCTACCAACCTGCAAGTCTCATTTTATTTAGCTCTGTAGCCTAGTGTTTGGTATATGTGCCCAAATCAATAATTCCTGAGTGACTGGTCACATATATCAAGCAGACACACCCACAATAATGCTAACACATAGGTGACTAATGAATAGCACAAAAAAGGGACAAATAGTACCAGAAAAACCCGAACACCAAAAGCAACAAAAACCCCAACAACCATAAGTGAAATAAATAGACTTTTCCATGGCAAGGACTTCTGAAGGGGTGGGCCCTGAGCAGCGCCTGGAGCCAAGTGAAGCATACTGCTTACAAAAAGGCAAGGGGGGCTGGGTGGGCCTGGCAGGAAAATTGGTGGTACTAGTGGGGAAGGGGAGGGGCAGGATGACCAGGGCTGTGTGCGTGTCTGTGGACAGATGTAGGCTTTGTAGGAAAGAGAGGAGGTGATTCGAGATGAGGCTTTATAGGTAGGAGAAAGTTGTGTTTTAGAAAGCCTCTAAATTTCATAATGAGATGGGATTTCATCCTGAAAGGTACTGGTGAGCCATAAAGTTTCTGAGGAAAGTTGTGCAGGAATAGTACTCATGCTGTGGCAAGACCACTCTAGAAGTGACAGGCAAGACAGATGAGAGGTCTGCGTCCAGAGGCCGACAAGTCCAGGGAGGCACAAGGGCAACAGGCCTGAGTCTCATTTTGGTGGTATTAGGTTTTCTGTTCCTCTAAGTGGCTAACAGTTTTCCAAGGAAGATCTAGAACAATGATCATTTTGTAACTTGAATTATAGTAATCTATATTGAAGTTTTTTGGCTAAGGGTTTTATAGCATTAAAAAGGGTTAGCGCCTCCATATATTAGTATTCCATGTCCAAAGTAATTATTCTTTTCACCTGATAGAAGAGTTCACTGAAGCCCAGAAAGGCAAAGGAACTAAGCCTGGGGAGGGGCGGGGGTAAGGAAGTCACAGGGGAAACGGATTCACAGGCCCAGAGGTGTTCTGGAGCTCCCTAGTGCCAGCAATCCTGATAAGATGTGGTGTCAAAATGATGATCTGAGCTCTGTGAGGGGCAGTGTGTGGGAAGTCAAAGGAAATCAGCTAGTATTCCTTCATAGAGTTCTAGAAACCAAAACCAAGAAATGCCTGAAATTAGTGCTATTCTAAAAGCCACAACAAAAACTGCCTGTGGTCCAGAGAATTGCCTCCAGATCCATACACAACACACGTGCTTCATTATACCTAATCATAAGTGTGCTCTTCCACTAACCCACACTGACAGACACAAATATACTTAGTGAAGTGGAGTCTGGGGCTCCATGAGCCCCAGGGACTGGGTTGCTGGGTCAGCCTTGGGGTATACCACTTATGCCTCAGTCCCCATGCTGTCTCTCCATAGTAGGCAGCTCAAAGGGTTTGAACATCGTGGTGCTAATGCCAAGCTCTCAGGCCCCATCCCACTGTGGCACTTCATCGGGTTGGCCAGGATGAACTGGCCTGGCCAAGTGTTGACTGCTAGTGATGGGCAGAATCCAGCTACATCATTTGTTGAGTGAGGGGCAAATCCCTACAAATCTTTATCATGTGGCAAAAAAACCCAAAACAAAACCCTGACCCACAGTCCATGCTTTATGGACAGGGTCAAAGCATGATTGTCACATCAAACATAAAGTTCTCTACTGAATGTATTAGAGTCCCAAAATGCCTCTGTTCTCAGTCCAGCAAGTGTACCAAGGACCCCCATCCTCTCAGATTGCCAACAAGTCCTATTCACCTGCTTTTATAAGACAAGATCCCACACTAAAGTCATGGAGTAGTTTAGCCAGATCTAAAACCAAATCTTTGGAAGCACCTCAAAGTACTTTGTGAGGATTACTTTTCTAAAACACCGCATCCACCCACATTCTCACATCCACATGAACATTCATGCACTCGTGAACAGCACACATCTTGAGATGGTATAAAGTAGCATCAACAAAGGGCAATTAACTCAACCATTGGAGCCTGTATGAAATAGCTGTATACAGACTGGTTTAACAAACTTGAAATCAGGTGCAATGATCTCCCCTTGGCTTAGAGATAAGGATAATCTATATACTTAAAACAAAAATTGAGGGATTAAACTTTCTGGCTCCCTACAAGTAGGAACTATAAAATTGAAACTCAATTTCATCAGCCTCTTAGCAGATGTCATGAACATCAGCATAGTAGAAACTCTAAAATAGGATGCTTTTGGCTTAAGCCAAAATTTGTTTCGAGTGAATATGTGACATTTTAATAAATCTAGTATTATGCTAGACTGCTGTTGAGGGCTGGTCTGGTATCCTCTTGAACTTGTCCTAAACACTGAATTCCCACCTAAACTAATTCTTACCACAGTTAAATAGTTCAGTCTACCCTTAAACAATCACTTAAAATGTCCACTGAAAGAGGGTAGCATCTTTTCTGATATGTCTATAACTCTCAGCTGAAATTCACTCTAATCAATATAACATTAACCTTCTATGGTTTAAATCGTACAGTCTTAAAAATGTGGTGTTTGTTTCTTTAGAACTTCTCACATTTTAGAGTGATAGTCTTAAAGTATTCACAAGCCAGCCCTGCAACCTCAAAGATCAAATAGATGATCTTTGCCTTAGAAGCTTTAGAAACAAAATTGGTCAAGTAGAAAATTAATTCACCTGCACTACAATTACCTTTATTTGTGTAAGGATCCAAAAGGATTGTAAATTTTATGCCCACTTTTTAGATGAGTCTCAGAAAAACAAAGAAGGAACCATGAATCACTATGTTTGAAATATTTCATTAAAAAATAGGATGAGTCACTAAACTTTTTCAAAAAGGTAAGGGTGTGGTATGAAGCCTAACAGAAGAAAGGTGCCTTATCTTCTGCGGCACACCCTGCTAGCCAAGGAAAGTGTCCAGACAGGCAGAGTGAGCTGGCCTGTTTTATAAGATCTTTGCTACCAACAAGTCTACACTGTTTCTCTCTCTACAGCAGGGGCTGTCTCCCTCTGCCTGCCTTTTGTCTCTGTCACACTCAGCCTTCAACAAAAAACAAATGGAAAAAAAAAAAGTAAAATATTGTACCTCCAAGCCAAACCTTACACATATTACAGTTCATTGAGGAAACCAGGAAGTGGTCGGTAAACTGAAATTTCCTTCTTGCCTCATAACTGACCACCTTCTTACAAAACCCATTCATGCACACACTCAGACTCCTACCAATGTCCTTCATTTCAGAAAACAGTCTGGGATTTGGATAGCTCATGGAGGCTAACAGTTCCTCTACTTACTATAACTATTTTATTACAATTGGCTATTTTACCAGCTCCTGGCTTTACTAATCTACTAAAAAAAAATATGCACCCGAACCAGGTGTAGTGGTTCACATCTGCAATCCCAACCCTTTGGGAGGCTGAGGCAAGAGGATCACTGGAGCCCAGGAGTTAGAGACCAGCCTGGCCAACATAGTGAGACCTTGTTTCTATAAATTTTTTTTAATTGGGGAAAAAAAAGACACACTCATGTATAGTGTGACATAATAAATGTTACAAACATTGGAAATCTGTAGAAGACACCACTCATTTGGGTAACACGGTCTACTTTCCCTTTTCATGGGTATCATTTATACATTGCAATGAACAGAAAAATTGAGACAAGTTTAAAACAAGCCACTTGTAAGAGTAACTGGTTAAAAAAAATCAGAATTTTAGAGCTGGGAGAAATATTAAAGACCATGTGGTAGATTTTAGTCAAATTTTCCTGTTTTACAAATGTGAAAATTTAAGTCCTTTTGACATTTTGTTGAAAACTTTTGTTTTAGGCAAAACATGCAGTACTGGCTACAGCAATGGAGATGGGCATCAACATTAACTGAATGCCTATTATGCTTCAGGACTACGCAAAGCAGCTCGTTTTAATTCTTACAGCAACCCGGCATGGCAGCTTTTATTCGCCATTGCAGAGATGGAAAAAGTAAGGCTCAGAGGGGTTGGGGAATATTCCCAAGGTCGCATTGAGTGAGGTGGTGGTGGAGCCAGGATTCAAAACGGCTCTGCTTGCCGTCACAGACTGCACTTTTTAGCACAGCACATGGATTTTTTTTTTTCCACCCAAAGTTGGAATGAGAGAAATGCACAAGCAGGAAATAGGAGTTGTACTTCCTGCTCCCTTACACACATTTGAGGGACCTGAGGAGAAGTTACTTCAACTTAGCTTTAGCATCTTCCTCTCTAAAGTGAGGGGGATGGACTAGGATCTCTAATCTCTGACTCTTTAAAACAAAACAAAACAAACAAACAAAAACACTCAAGAAGGCACTCTAAGCAGACTTTCCTTTCACTAGCTTCTGGGCACCCATAATACCTATTCTTTAAAAACAAGTCTGGGCATGGTGCCTCCCACCTGTAAGGACACTTTGGGAGACCCACGCAGACAGATGGCTTGAGCCCAGGAGTTCGAGACTAGCCTGGGCAATATAGCGAGACCTCATCTCTACAAAAATCTTAAACAATTAGCCGAGCATGGTAGTGTGTGCTTATAGTCCCAGCTACTTGGGAAGCTGAGATAGGAGGATCGCCTGAGCCCAGAAGGTTGAGGCTGCAGTGAGATAAGATTGCACCACTGCACTCCAGCTTGGGTGACAGAGTGTGACCCTGTCAAACAAACTAATGAATAAATAAAAATTGAGCATTCCTTCTTCTATGAGCCCCTTCTGGCACCTGTCTCATTAATGGAGTATGACACTCATTGGGTTACCTCACAGACTTGGGCCCTCAAAAACATAGCTGCTTGTAAAGAGACTGTGAGAACTACCCGCCCTGCTTCCAAATTGTGGTCCACTCTGTTTTACAGATGAGTAAGGAAGTGAAGCTCAAGGAGTCAGTGGATCTTCACAGGGAGGTGGCTAACTTGTTTTCTAGGTCTAATGGATGGTAACTACTACAATCTGTTTAATTGCTACGCTGCCACCTCCCTGCATTAACTTCTCCTTGCAGGAAGTTTGTAAGCCAGCAGGAGCATTTTCATAAAGGCAACAATAAATGACTGCTCCAGCTACCCAATGAACACTTGTCGATGACGGTGATACTCTCATAGTTTGTGAACCCCTTGTAATCCAGTGCATGATCTCATTTGACAATGAACTGCCTTCTGGCCTCTGTGAGGGTAGGCTCCGGTTCTGCTTGATTGTTGCCAAAGTGTGGGATATGCTGAATGTAGGGTGGGGCCCTGATTCTTTCCTGACCCTCACTTAAGGTGTCACCACTGCCTCCATCAGGGCACTGGGCTGCTTGCTACACATGCCTCTTCCTGTTTGATTCTCACATCTACTCTATTTTGCACGTATAAATGCCCACTTCCCCATCCTGCTTTTAGAAACGAGAAAACTGAAGCATGCCTACAACCATACTTCCAGGAAGTGGTGGAGACAGGATATACTCCCAAAGTCTGCTCTTGCCCCAGGGCTTGCTTTTCACTACTTACTACAATAATTAAATTTTGTCTAGTAACTAGAAAATAAAAGGGGGAGGAGTATTGATGTTTCCATCAGTGACCTTGGGTTACTTACGGTTTGGCTATCTTGTCCACCCATGGTTATGCAGAGGTGGCATTATCGAGTGGGCTGCATGCAGTGGTGCTCACAGGCCACAGGCCTGAACATAAGCATTTTGGGCTCTAAGGTGGGGCCCTGGCTGAATACCAGCCAACATTTAGAATACCGATCCTGCCCTAACCTAGGAGGCAGGAAGGCCGTGAAGCCTCAGCCAGAAGAGTCACCTAGGATTGAATCCCTAAAATCTGCTTTAGCTGGGAAATACTTCCTGTGGTGCCAAGTAACAGAATGCTGCTTTTTGTGAGAAAAAACGCCTCCCCCCATGCTAGGCAGAGACCTATCAGCAAAGGTTCCCACCTGAGGATGTTGAGAACGACACCTGGGCCCACATTGTGTCATGTGCAGCCACACGGCCACTGTGACATCACTTAGGCTAGGCCAGAGCTTGGTTGTTTTTAGGGACTAAAAGCAAAAGTGCTTAGAGAAATCCGAAAGACTAGCTAGGGAAGGGAGAGAACCAGTTATTGCAACTGTACTAGGTACTAGGGCCTAAAAAGGGGAGCCATTTGACTTTCAGGAATCTGCTGGTATCACTTATTCCAGGCACTGTAAGTGGCAATGCAAGAGCAGAGCCCTGGGAGGAACCTGGGACCACAGAAAGAAGGCTGTAATGGGCTGTGAGAAAGAGAACACAGCCCCTGCTTACCTGGTGAGGGGCTCTCCAGCCATTCACCAGAGGGCTTTGGAAATAGATGGGAGGCTAGTGCTAAAGGGAATGAAGACTGAGCTTGGAATCAAGAGGCCAGAGTTTACTCCCAATCCTGCCACTCGCTAACCTCATGATCTCAGGCAAGACAGTTACCATTCTGGGCCTCAGTTTCCTCATTTGATAAAACAAAGGGGAAGATCATGCTGATTGCTAGGGCCCCTTGCAGGGCTGAGATTCTATGAGTCCTCTGTTCTCAGGAGCAAATTCAACGTTTTCTTTGTTAATATCTTGGATTTTACATTTTTTTACCAAAAGCTTCACTTAACCTCTTTTCCCGATTTGCTAATATTCAAAAAGAAGCCCACTAGTAACTATCTCTCTTAGCAATTTCCTGAGCATGTTTAGTTTTTTCAATCAAGTACAGCATAAAATTACGACTTCCTTTTGTTCATTTAATTTTTTTTCAGAGTGGAAAAAGCACTAGCAAAATATATCAAGTATAATGAAGTGGTAAATGAAAGAAGTCTTAAAAACCCCAATTTAAACATGGCCATTTTTCAATATTCAAATATTTGCATATCCAGGATCCATTCTGAGTTTTAAAACCTGGCAAGATACTCACTTGAGGGCAAAATGAGACTTAGGTTAACTGACTTGTTCAAAGTCATAAAGCAAGTTAATAGCAAAGCCCAAATCTTTGGACTAAGATGCCCGGAAGTCTTTCTACCATAGATTGTTATCTTCCTAAACAACCTGTCTTTCTAGATTCTCTGCTACTATTTCTTGGTTTAGAAACATACACTTCACATACTGAAGACTTTACTGCAACAGGACTGTGGCCAGAACTGTACTTGTCTCATTAGGCTTACCTTGCTAAGGTAAGAAAGTGATCTCACTCAAAGGCATTGCATCTCCACTGACCTTGAATAGGAAATACATATTCATATCTTGCCAAGAGTTCAAGTGCCAAGTCAATACATACTACGAAGGCTATGGTTTGGAGGAGACTATGAAATGATGACATTTCCCATGCATTCCAAATGTATTAGGATGTATGACTGAATTAAGTGGGACATGCATCTGGAGCCTTCTCACCTTCACAGTTGACAGCCATGAATGAACTGGCCATTTGTCTCTGGAAATCTGCTTCCGAGGAGGAAAGCAAATGATTTTTTAAAATGCAAAACAGGAAGGAACTAAAGGCAGCATGGCATGAGCCTCATTTTTTCCCCTAACAGGTCAACACTGAGACATCACCCCTCCACTTCTACTTGAGACTTTGTTACTTTCCATGGCTATCAGGGTGTATGTGTTTAAATATTTCTACATTTGGTAAGCAGGATCTGTTACCCCCTTTTCTCAAATATGCCCTAATGAGACATAGGAAACATGCTGTCACTCTCCCAAAATGAAACACACATGAAGACTGTATAACTTTTCCTCTAATTAAGAGTAAGCTTTACCCATGTATTACTAGCAATTTTTCCATCATTGTAATCCCAAGTTACAATGTCTAGAAGACAGATGAAGACCTGCTGGCCAGACTATGACAGTATCCTTTACAGATATTCTTCATTTCTATCATTATTTTATTACTTATTTTATTATTTTTTAGCGATGGGGTCTATGTTGCCCAGGCTGGACTCAAACTCCGGGGCTTAAGGGATCCTCCCACCTCATTCTTTTAAGACAAGGTACAGGCGGGACAAATGCAAAGTGTTTAAAGGAAACAGATCTATAGGCAAAACGGTAACTGACTTTGTACATTTCAAGGGTGCTGGGCTAATGGTGAAAATGCAAAGGAAAAGGCCTAAAACATGGCCATGTCTGCTTAGGACTGGGAACAGAAGGTTTCCTGCTGGGCTTTTAAGAGCTCTCTGCGGCTGGGCATGGTGGCTCATGCCCATAATCACAGCACTTTGGGAGGCCAAGGCAGGCAGATCTCTTGAGGCCAGGAGTTCGAGACCAGCCTGACCAACATGGCCAAACCCAGTCTCTACCCAAAACACAAAAATTAGCCGGGAGTGGTGGCACACACTTGTAATCCCAGCTACTCGGGAGGCTGAGGCACAAGAATTGCTTGAACCCAGGGGGCGGAGGTTGCGGTGAGCAGAGATTGTGCCACCGCACTCCAGCCTAGACAACAGAGCGAGACTCTGTCTCCAAAAAAGCTCTCTGCAACATCAGCACCACAGACTCAGCATTGCCCTGAAGCTCTTTTGTAAACTGGCTTTTATTGGTTTAATTAACCAAGGATGGGTGGGACAGAGTTACTCCATCTCTGTCATGTTATTGTTGCCGGCTTGTGGCTAGCAGCAGCTCTTTACCTTTTGTATTTGATACCTGGCCTGCACAATTAGCACCTTATTATAGGCTGGCCTCTCTTCTAATTGCCACGTCTCAATTGAGCACTTTATTTTATTGTCTTGTTCATGCAGTAGTTCGAGGTCCTGGGCTCCCCCACTATAATAAATTCTAAACTACTTTTAGGCAGGTGTTGTGTTTTGAGTTTATCTCTTTATGCCCATAAGAACACCAGGGACTCACAGGCATGCAAACACACTGTCTGGAGTTTCTAGATATCTGAGTATGGCATACGGTTGGAATCTGGGTCTCCATGCATGCTACTCAACCCTAGTATCAGATCTATCAGCCATCTTTGCCATTGAGGGCTCTCTCCTTAGCTACTTGGAGTTAAGCTCTTATTCTGCTCATATATAACCTTTTACCTTGTTTAAAATATTGGGTTGCAACAGACACAGCAACATCCCATCAGCACCACATTCCATGTTCCTCTAGAAAAATGATTCAAGGGATATGAGTTTATGCTTGAACAGACTTCCTGCTTTTGGAATTAAGATTAACTATATAGTTCATAGGACAGTTACCAACGCCATAACAAAATTGGGATTTCCTTCACCAAATAATCTGGTGAATGTAATAAAACCTGGGGGGAGGCTGTGTAAGGTGATGGTTAGGAGTATGGGCAGGAGAGCTAGACTGCCTGGTCTCAAGTCCTGGTTCTGCCATTTACCAATGATGTAACCTGTGACCCTGGTTAAGGCATTTAACCTCTCTGTGCCTCATTTCCCAATCTGTAAAATAAGGATAAGAATACTTGCATCATAGGGCTGTTGCAAGGATTGAATCAGTTATTTTTTATTTTTATTTTTTTTTGAGATGGAGTTTCGCTCTTGTTGCCCAGGCTGGAGTTCAATGGCGTGATCTCAGCTCACTAAAACCTCCGCCTCCTGGGTTCAAGCGATTCTCCTGCCTCAGCCTCCCGAGTAGCTGGGATTGCAGGCATACGCCACCATGCTCGGCTGATTTTGTATTTTTAGTAAAGATGGGGTTTCTCCATGTTGGTCAGGCTGGTCTCAAACTCCCAACCTCAGGTGATCCACTGGCCTCGGCCTCCCAAAGTGCTGGGATTACAGATGTCAGCCACCGCACCTAGCCTGGTTAATCTTTATAAAGTGCTTAGAACAATGCTTGGCATACAATAAGCACTGTGTAAATTAGTGTTGAAAATTAGAGTATAAGGTTTTAGAATACACAAACCTACAGAATAGTATGCCCCAATTCATTTATTCATTCAATAAATGAATCTAATAGTGATGGAAAAACAAGACGGTTTAATACTGTGCCATCCTTGACTTCTTGATTTTTTTGGTTATCATATGTTCTTCGAATTACTTCAATACACTAAAAAAGAACTCAGAATTTATGGATTTTAAAGATGTCCAATGCACTATTACAGCAAAGGTGATAAAAATGCTCTGGCAGCATTTAAGCAGAATGATTAGTGAAGATTGTCTTTGTTTTAGTAGACAATTTAAAAAGGAACATTCTACTGTTTACATCTCTCTTACCTACTTAGCCTAATATATAAGACATCGTTCATAACATTATTTAGCAAATACTGCAGACCCTTGTCCAGTATGGAATTCCTGTCAATTGTGAGGGGGGGACAGTTCAAATACATGTTCTATATTTTAAGACATTGGAAAATCTTTATATAAAGATAACTCCATGGTATCTGAACTCAGGCTTTTCTTCCTGTGTCTTTCTGATCTGTCCATTTGCTGTCACCTCTTAAATCCTCAGTCTCCTCAGATATCCTAGCTTCTAAAATCCCACTTCCAGGGTCTCTCCTTTCTGAGCAATCTCTAGCACATCTAGAAAATATCATTTATAACATCAGCAATCTCATGTTATCTTATCACAACAGAGCTCCTCACATAAAACCCAGCCGTCCAACCACACACAAACACATCTATGTGCCACAACAGGTGGGGCACCTGTGCCTTCATTAGGGAGGAAATCCTTCCGGCTTCACCTCTTTCAGTTTCCCTGGAAGGCAAAGTCCAACCCTGCAAGCTGTCTTCCTTTTAGATGCCCCTGTGGAGAATTATGTAGAGACATAAGAAACATCTAATGTCCAGTCTACGAAGAACTGATCATCAATTTTGGAGCTCAGCAGTTTAATGCTTAAGAATGTGAGCAAGCACTTCCTCTCTATAACCTTATCAGACGACCTCCCAATCCCACTGTGCCCACTGATGCGACCATCATAGCTCTAACCACCATGATCTGTGGTTATGTTGGCCCTGGAGCCTTCATCTGCCCAGGGAACTTCTCTGGGCATAGTATGTTTTACTTGTCTTGTGTTCTAAAGGTAGCACAAAGCCTATCTATAGTAGGCTCCCAATAGTTATCTGAAACTGTATTTGAAGCCACTATCTGATAAATACCATTTTTTTTTTTGGCTGAGGGTCCTCAAAAATGGAACATCAGGAAAGTCATCAGAATTGCTTTAACCTGCCCTCCTTGCTTCAACTAATTTGGGTTAACTTTCTCCCATTTATCCACACGGCTCCTTTAAAACTTGCACCATACTTTGTCAGCCCCGCCTTAATGAGTTCCTTTGGTGACCCCAGCTTCACCTTGCAGATATCCTCTCCGGGTATCCAATGCCCATACTCCCACTCGGCCATCGCAAGGGGTTGGGGTTGGCTTTTTTTCGGGCAACTGCTCACAGCTCCCAGTAATCACTTCCATCAAGCCGGGGTTTCCAGTTCCCGCTAGGAAGCGTTGGGGACGTCCGGGCACTGCGCACCTCGCCAGGGCCGGTTACCAAGCGCCTCCTCCCCCGTCTGTGGGACAACGCTCTGGTAAGCACCCGAGGCAAGAGGTCCCAGCAAGGTAATGGGACAGCGTTCGGTCACAGAGAGTCAGCGAGCCAGCGAGAGATATTCCTGGGTGGAGGGGTGGGGACGCCTTAGGACTAGTGTCCCCCATTCCCGGACCCTTCCCACCAAGAACTACCTAGGGAGGGCTGCATCGCCTCTCCAGCCATCCTAGGGACTAGAGAAATGGAGGGGAGAAGAGCAGGGAAACAGCACCCCCGGGCCAATCACGACGTCCGCCCCTCCTTAGTCGGTCTCTCTCTCTCTCTCTCTCTCTCTCTCTCTCTCTCTCTCTCACACACACACACACACACACACACACACACACACACGCGCTCCTAAGTCAACTCCAGCTCTGAACAACTACGCCGCACGCCTCTCCCACAGGGAGTCCCCCGGCCCGTGGGGCTCGCCTCACCCCAGCTTCTTCACTCCTACCCCAGTTTCCCTTCCCAACTGACCGTGAAGCCGGAGGCAGTTCCCCAGTCCCAGACCCCCGTGGGGCTCCCGCCGCCGCCGCCGCTGCCTTCCCCTGCAGTCCCCAACCCGGGACCCGGCCTCGGGCTTCGGCGATGGCTCCTCGGAACGAGGCACCGCGGCTCTCTGGACTCGGCCAGACACCGGGCGGCGCGCAGGAGAAGCCCATCGAGCTCTCCCGGCAGTGGCGGCGGCCGCGGCTGCAGGAGCGGCCGCCGCGCAGGTTGATGACGCGCTGACGCGGGACGGGGGGGTGGTGGGGGTGGGACGTGGGGGCGCGGTCCAGAGGAGGGGTCGCGCGCAGATGACGTGCGGCTCGTGGGGCAGCTCGGCAGCATGGCGTCCGTGGCGCTGAGCGAGGCGGAGAAGGTGTACATCGTCCACGGCGTCCAGGTAGCTACAGCAGCGGCGTTGGGTCGGCCGCCGGGTTCAGCCTGGCCCTGCGGGTCGCGGCCTGCCCTGGGTTTGCCAGTGAGGAGGCAGCCGAGCTGCGGCGACTCTCCGTTTACCTTGTGATTAAACGGTTCTGCTGTCGGCGTTTGCAATTCAGAGCTGGCAACGCGGACCTTTTTAGGACTGTTAGCGCATTTGCAGTTTTGCGGGTCTATAAGATTCCGAACCCGGGCAGGAAGCTTGGGCAGTCTCGGAGGCCTTTTCTTAGTGAGAGAGCATCGGCCCCAGGGCCATCCATTCGGCGTTCGCGCACAGAACTTGTCCGAGCCTCAGTTTTCTCTTCGAGGAAATGGGAGTTTGGAGGTGGGCTTCTGGCCTGCTTTTCCTCACCTCGTGGTTAGGAGGCGCATGCGAGGTGAACGCACTTTGAAAATACAAATTGCCGTACAAATAAAGGGGGAAGGGTTTTTAAAAAGCGGATAGGACGCCTGTAATCCCAGCACTTTGGGAGGCCGAGGCGGGCGGATCACGAGGTCAAGAGACCGTCCTGACCAACATGGTGAAACCCCGTCTCTGCTAAAAATACAAAAAAATTTAGCTGGGCGTGGTGGCGCACACCTGTAGTCCCAGCTACTCGGGAGGCTGAGGCAGGAGAATCGCTTGAACCCGGAAGGCGGAGGTTGCAGTGAGCCGAGATCGCGCCACCGCATTACAGCCTGGGCGACAGAGTGAGACTCCGTCTCAAAAAAAAAAAAAAAAAAAAAAGCGGCTAGGCAGCCGATAGCCTAAGTGCTGTTTCCATTTTGCCAATGGAGAACTAAGATCCCTAGGCAGCTATAACCTAATGTCCTCTGTGTTCTATATTAAATCCCTGGTTATGACCACTCCAGAACGAGGGTTGAAAAATGTTGGACCTGGTAACGAGCTACCCTGTATCCTCCTCCGGCTGTGTCTCCACTTGTTAACCTACGGTGTGGTCCTCCTATCAGAGTTCTTCATCCCATCCTTGGCAGAGTTCTGGCGACAGCTCCTACCTCTTTTCCTCATGCCTTTCCTCTGTCAGTACCAACTGCAAAGTCAGTGGTCCCGTGATGTAGCCATCAGATTGAAGCGGCCAGCTATCATTAAAGTCCCACAACGTGAGTTAAGGACATGTCCATTTAAAAATCGTGACCTGCCGTTATCTTCTGGGCCCTTTATATATGAAGAAATGCCAATATTTAGCATATTATGCCTGGATAATAAAGTCAGAACTCACAGTTGCATATTTTAGTTATAATTCAGGATTAGCAATAGTGGGACATATGTGTGTATTACAGGGTAACATGTATGTTATTTGTGTGTGAGGGGGCATAAAAATGCCCAAAAGCAGTTAGATATGTCTTTCCCTGCTATATTTTTGTATACACTTTGTTCAGGTGATTTTTATCCTCAAAGTATTTTTTTAGGGACACATTACGGATAACCGTTTTCCTCTAAATTTAAAAACCTTTGGTCTTCTTTGTTATCGCAGCTTACCATGATGTACTGACTCTGTCATGTGTCCTATTTTCTCTCAACATTTCATCCCTGAAAGTGGCACTGAGGCATGGATATATCTGTAACCTCAAGGTTAGAGCTTTCTCCCCAGCACCCTTAATTCCCACGGCAGTTCATTAGCTATCCAGCAGCAGAGTCCCACCATGGTCATTAGTTAATTTTATTTACCAACATATATCTAGCTCCTGGCATGTTATGTGGGAAACAGTAGGGATGCTAAAACGTGGTTGTGAAATAAATGAAAGATAGGAGGGAGACAAACAGAGAGTAAAAGTGAATAAAATAAAAACAAAGGTAATGTAAGATCTATGCCAAGGAAGTGGTATAGTTAGTGGAGGTTGAAGTTAAAGTATACCAGGGGCCGGGCATTGTGGCTCACGCCTGTAATCCCAGCACTTTGAAAGGCTGAGATGGGAGGATTGCTTGAGCCTAGGAGTTTGAGACCAGCTTGGGCAACACAGTGAGAGCCCATCTCTAAAGAAATAATTTTTTTTTAATAAATAAAAAGAATTCCAGGGACTTGTAATGCTCTGAAGGCTTCCCTAAGGAGGTGGAATTGCTCCCCTAAATCCATGTCAAGGATTCCTCCTCTGTATCTTCAGGACTCAGTATTCATTCATTCAACACAGAACTGAGCTAGACTCAGGGACTAGGAAGGAACCTGTCCTTATATAGCTCTCATGCTAGAAGGAAGATGCAGAAACTATAAATGTACTTGAGTGTTTATATATAAAATTGTACTGAATGCTATCAAGGAAAAAACGGACACGATCTAGACTGGGAGGTCAGAGGAGGCTTCCCTAAGGAAATAGCATTTGAACTGAGTTCTCAGCATGACTGAGAATTAAGTAGGCACCAGTGTTCCAGAAGGAAGGGGTGGTGAGTCTGTAAATCCTCAGGTGGAGGACATGTGGAGCCCAAGGGGTGGGCTGGGGGAAATGGTGGAAGATCAGCTTGCAGAGGTGGCCAGAAGCACGATCCTAGAGGTCTTAGAGGTTCAGTCATTCGCTTATCATGGATCTTGGAAGGCAATAGCCTGTTGACTTGTCTGTATGGGGGACCCTTAAGGCATAGCCAGTGTCTAGCACTTGGTAGGTTCTTAGTAGCATTGAATGGGTGATGTAAGCTTTAAAGGGGGAATGAGTTGGATGGTGTTTTTATTTTTTAAATTAAACCTCCCTCTCACCAGTACCGTGGACATATTTGGGCACAGTTGTTGGTAAATGCTCAGCTCTGTGTATCACAGAGCCATGCAGAGTAATGGGCTTCAAATCAACGTCTTCATAAGGGCTTATTAATGTTGGCCCAAAATATGCCATATTTATAGAGGAGTAAAACACAATTTACACCATCCAAATAAAGGTCAGGATGCAGGTGAATGAGGCTACCATGGAATCTCAACTGATTCAGTTCTGAAATCTCCTAAACTTTTGTTGCGTTGGTTATAGAGTGCCGGCAGTGCATCTTAAGCAGTGCCTGCCTGAACTCCTGTTGCTTGTATAGTCCTAGTCATTTTGTGTTTTACTTTTCACCTTTGGTCCAGTAAGGTCCATTTCAGCTTCTGATGTCACTTTCCCTTCAGCCTTTGGTTCTTTTACTATTTCAGGGAATATTTCATCTTGTTTTGGTGATAGTTAGAAGCAGTTGAAATTAACCGCACGATGTGTTGAGGATTCAGTTGCTAGTAATGGTAACCAACACATCGGCTCAAGCAAAATAGTATGGATTACAAGGCTGCAAGTGTTTCTCCAGGAATCCTAATCTCTGCTGGCTTTTTTTTTTTTCCCCTCTTTGCTTTGTTTTTGTCTCCCTACAGATTGGTTTTCTATTTCTTGGGCCAGTGGTAGAAAAAATGTGGTTCCTTCCCAGTTCCTCTGTAAAAGAGACCATTCCTTCTCGTTCAGTTCTGAACTCATGTTTCCAAGAGAAAGAAACTCTAGTTCTTTTAGGGGGTTGAGGGAAAGGATGGACAGAATAATTAAGCTCAAACATGGCCACTAGAGGATGTGTCACACTTGGGAGAAGTCAGTTTGTGAGAAGGGAGGGTGGATCATTTTAGTTATTGGCAGAAAATGGAACCCACTTCAGGTAGTTCAGGAGACTTTTATGATGGGACTCTACAGCAGTATGGGGGGGGTTTCAGGGAACCAATAAGAGATGTTGAGGAGCCCCAAGACAACTACTGGGAGTGGCTACTGCCCCTATTCCAAAGGGGCCAGGGGAGGAAACAGTATTACCACATTTTAGTGATAGCTGGAACTGTGGAGGAAGGGCTGCCCAACATAAGTCATAGTCTTCGATAGATGCAGGCACTATCAGAAATGTGGCCACTAGATTGGGGGTGAGGGGCACCCTCTGATCTGGTATCTTCCATTGGACAAACCCAACCAGAAGCCAGCAAAGGGAGTCTAGGTGATACAATTTGAGTCAACTTGGTGAACAGATCCCCTCTCCCAGGGGAGAACAGAGAATCAAAAAGGTGGATTAAATCGGTATTTTGATAAATAATTTGATTGGTTTCTGTTAGGTTCTCTTTCAGTCTTTGAAGGCTATATCCCATTCTTATTAGGTACATATTATAATTTTTATTTCATTGAATATTTACAACAGTTCTGAAGGTAAATGTTATCTCTATAGACGAGGAACTGAGCTCGGGCAGGTTGAGTCACTTGTCAAGGTGACACAGTAATTGAGTGGTGGCACTGGGATTTAAATCCAGACCTGTCTGATTGCAAAGCCCATACTTGACTCTGAGGCCACCTTCCTGCTGCAGTGAAAGTCATTTCTTCCATTTCCTCAGTAGGGATCCAGAGATCAAGGCAGGAGAGAATCTTTGCTTCCTCTACCTCCTTTTCTTTCCCCTTTTCTCTAAAAGCTTGTGGGGAAACCGGAAGGGAAAGAGAAAGTTCTAATTGACACCTCCCACTCCCCAATTTTTCTAGAGCTTAAATAGTATATGGCATATACTGCTGTATTGTTTTGGTTGCATTTTTCCCACATTGAGTATAAGTTCCTTTAGAACCCTATATTGCATTTCTTTGTATAGCTTTTGTCTTACTAGTATCATAAACGATTTACTCTGCCCATACCATGCAGAACTTGGAGCAGACTTCAGAATTTTTAGAATCTGGGATTTATCCTCTTTTCTGGCTTACTGGGCTAGATGTGTGTTTTCCTCATCCATGAGAAGCCATTGCTAACCTCCCTCTTAGCCCAGGGATTCTGAAGCCTTGAAGTGCATTTTACTCACCTACAAAATACAGATTCTGAGGCTTTACCCCAACATTCTGAATCAGACTCTCTGGGGCTGGGGCCTGAGAATGGACATTATCATAAAGTGTTGGGAAATTTGGGGGCAGCCACCAGACATTGGCCCATGGGTAAGCCACTGACCAGAGAGAAAGAAATCTCTGCTCTCTCCTGCTGAAGTCATATGGTTTCCTGCCTCTTTTTGAATGAGGCTTTGGAGTCAGACTGAGCAGGCACCTTCACCATTTACAATAAGTGATTTTACCTGCATAACTGAGCCTGCTTCCCTTGTGTAAAATGGGGACTTATGCACCTGGAAGTAGAATGGGGTTATGAGGAATGATGAGATAAGAGATGTCAAGCACTTGGGCTGTGGTTAACACAGAAAAAATGCTGGCTCCCTTTCAAGTTTGTTTTTCCATCAGAAGTGTGACTTTGTCCTAAACCATCCACACTAGATCCCCAGCCCTTCATAGTGACCTCATTAAAGATTCAGCCTGTGGCTCTTGAGAATTAAACCTCTTTTGATTTGAAGGAATTGGGATTTTTCAATTATCTCAAGAAAAGGGATAGGCCAGGTGCAGTGGCTCACACCTGTAATCCCAGCCCTTTGGGAGGCTGAGGTGGGAGGATCACCAGAGGCCAGGAGTTGGCAGCCAGTCTGGGCAACATAGCAACACCCTATCTCTAAAAAAAATTAGGTGTGTGGTGGTGTGTGCCTGTAGGCCTAGCTGCTTGGGAGGCTGAGGCCAGAGGATCGCTTGAGCCCAGGAGTTGGAGATTTCACTCCAGCCTGGGTGACAGAGAGATACTCTGTCTCTTAAAAGAAAGAAAAAGAAAAAAAAGAGAAGGGGGATCTGTGGCAAGAGCTGGAAAGTCCCCAGACAGCTCTGAGGTACTGCCTCTCATGGGCTCCGTGGATTATCTCATGGCCTGTGTGGCTGTCTGTCTTTATCTCTAGTGACACCTCTGCTTTTCTCTGCCAAGATTTATCCCTTCTCTGCAGCCACTTGCTGTCCAGCTTCCCTTCTTTGTAGAATCTGCCTCTGCCCAATACCTTTACTTTCGTGTGGCCTCTCTGGGCTCCTCCATATCATGACCTGTCAGCTCCTCTTTAACTCCTTTCTTCTCTCAAGTGTTTCTCAGATCAGAGATCAGATTGCAATGAGAGAATCAGTTTGGTCTGGTAGTATTTCACGCCAAAAAGAGTTGGTCACCCTTTGGATTATATGCCTTTGGTTCAGGCACCTACCCCTGGTCCTGGCTGTTGGGGATGGATGGTGACTGTTATGTGGCCTTTACAGGGCTTTAGGCACAATAAAGCTTTCCCAGGTTCAGCCTACTGAGTGCTATGGCCATGACCTGGACATTAAACTGGCCCTCATAGGTTCAGACCTGGCCATGGCAATTGACGAACCCTACCACAGGGCTCTTGGAACCCTGTGAAAGCCATTTTGTTGTATGTTCTTGGCTGTTGAAGGGAGTTGTAGCCCAGCTGATGGCTTCCATTTCTTTTCTGTGGATCTTGCTTTCATCATAAGCATTGTTTAGGGGTATAGCATGGAAGAGGGAGATCAGGGCCTCAGCCTGGTTTTCAACTATGCGATTGAGCAGTCAGTATTCGGTTGCTCAGTCTGGCCATGACAGAATTGGAGCCGGCCCTCAGGACTCTTGATTTTTAGCTCTCTGCCCTTTCTGTTTACAGACCGGTGGCACAGAAAGCCTTATGCCCAGACACTGCAGGATGCAGAGTTATGGAGCCATATCCTTTCAGAGGAATGCCTGGCTACTCAACAGGGTTGGAAAGTCAAACAAGGATCAACACCTAGTTTTGCCTGCTGTGTCATGGGCCCGAGCCTGCAAAGCTGGACCAAATGTGGTCCCTTTCCTAACGGCGGGGGGCAGTCACCTTCTAGTAGGGGAAGGAATTTAGTCTCACTTCTCCTTTAGGAATCTGGAGTATTAGACAAGTCAAAGCAAGTTAATGAGGGGTTAACATAACCTCAGAGGACCACTTTGAGTCTAAAATCCTTCCAGATGTGTCAGATTGGTAGCGCCAACTTGTCAGTTTCTATCAAGAAGTAATAGGACTGGGCTTCCTGGGTGTGAGGGAAAGTAGGTCTGTGCTTAAATGTCCTTCCACTCTGTCACAAACAGGAGATTGAAACTTAAGTGCCTCCATTCTTATCTGTAACCTCTCTCAGGGTTGTTTTTGAGGATGCAGTGAGTTAATGCATGCCGCCAGAAGCGGGGGAAGGGAACTGCTTTGGGGGGACTCCTATGTGTTACACTGAAGGACTCCTTTAAATGCTTTATGACGTTTCTGTTCTCTTGTAACTCTGTAAGGTCGGGGTTATCCCTGCTTTCTAGATGAAGAAACAGGCTTAGAGCTATTTAGGTCAAGGTCACAAAACTGGCATGTGACAACAGAGATTTAAGTATAATTTGGAAGGTGGCTGTTTCCACCACACCACACCCTACTGGTAGGGTTGTTGTGATCACATGGGTAACAGCTGTGAAAGTCACCAAGAGCTTTCCTGGCATCCAGAAGCCCTTGATCTAGAGGCACATCAGTCTCCTCTGCTGAGAAGGAGGGGACACCACTCCATGCTGTTGACATCTCTTGAGTTTTAAAATGGAGCTTTTACTTCAGGGTAACTCCTATTTAAGTGTTCACACATGGGTTAATTCCTTTGCTCGTGACTGCTGCAGATAAATAAAAACTGTGGTAGGGCACCAGGCCCTGAGCTAGGCCAGGCAGATTTGGACAATTTCCTAAGCCTTTTATAAGGAAAACTGGGTTTAAAAAAAAAAGTTGCCCTGGGTACAGCGATTCATGGACTGGTGAGGTTGGTTTTTTTGGTTTGTTTTCCTCCTATCCTTTTTTTATATGGAAAAAAATTATGCATGCTTGGAAAGGAAAATTTGTAGCTTTTCATTTATCTTTTACTTATCACCTGAGCCTTTCTCCAGGAGGCAGAGAGTGAATTAAAGGCTGGAAAAGCAGTATCTGATGAGGCTCAGTTTTCTGACAGCCCACCAGCCCCTTCCTGGACCAAGTACATTTTCACTACAAAGAGGTGTGACTAATCTTTCAGAGCAAGTGATATTTTAGAAGCAGTAGTTGGACCAGATGTGGTGGCGCATGCCTGTAATCCCAGCACTTTGGGAGGCTAGGGCAGGAGGGTCACTTGAGGCCAGGAGTTCGAGACCAACTTGGGCAACATAGCAAGACCCCATCTCTACAAAAAGTAAAAAATAAAAATTAGCTGGGCATGTTGACATGTGCCTGTAGTCCTAGCTACTCAGGAGGCTGAGGTAGAAGGATTGCTTGAGCCTAGGAGTTTGAGGCTGCAGTGATCACCACTGCACTACAGCCTGGGTGACAGAGTGAGATCCTGTCTCAAAAAAAAAAAAAAAAAGGAAGAAGCAGCAGTAGTAAACCCTGTGACCTTGTGGCCAGCCAGTTCATCCTGTGAAGGAGGTCTCTGCTGAGTCCTTTTGTAAAGTGAAGACATCCTTTAGAATACAGTGGACTGTGTAGCATAGCGGTTAAGAGCTCTGACTTGAGGCTTAAGTGCTACTTACTGGCTGTGTGAACTTGGGCCATTCATTTGACATCTTTTAACCTCAGTTTTCTCATTTGTAAAATGGAATGAATAACACTATCGTATAGGATTATTGAAAAGATTAAATGCATTAACTGCAGTATTCCTTGCACATTATCTGGTATATAGTAAATGCACAGTAAATAGCAGCTGCTCTTATTTATTGCAAATAATTACAGCCATTTTAATTTATAGATCTGTAGAATTAGAGAATCACTTGGAGACTAATTTAATCTCCATCTTTTACAAATGAGGAAACTAATCCAGAGAGGGAAGGGGCTTGTCCTAAGTCAAGTGGCTAGTTAGTGCCAGGAGCTGGCCTGGAACCATGAGTCATGTTCCTAATGATTGTTCATACTTACACCATATTTACACCCCACAAAGAACTTCTTGTCAATAACCTTTCCGGGCTGGGTATTCACTTTCCTAGCGGGGAGTGGGGCACATGGAGGTGGAGAGGGCTGGAGTGTTAGAGATTGAGCTAGAAAGCCTTCAGGTTCTATGGGTGAGGTTGGGAAGAGACACAGTTACATAGTTATGGGTCTTCAGTGAAGAGGAATCCCCTTCTGGAGTTCTATCCTAAAGGCTTACTCTCTTAGACTTGAAATTCTGTTGCTTTTTGAATCCATCTCCAGACTCAAGATAGGGATATTGTGTCTGGAATTGGTGGGTTCTTGGTCTCACTGACTTCAAGAATGAAGCCGCAGACCCTCACGGTGAGTGTTACAGTTCTTAAAGGCGGCGTGTCCGGAGTTGTTCCTTCTGATCTTCAGATGTGCTCGGAGTTTCTTCCTTCTGGTGGGTTCGTGGTCTCGCTGGCTCAGGAGTGAAGCTGCAGACCTTCATGGTGAGTGTTACAGCTCTTAAGGTGGCACATCTGGAGTTGTTCATTCCTCCTGAGGTGGGTTCGTGGTCTCGCTGGCTTTAGGAGTGAAGCTGCAGACCTTCGCGGTGAGTGTTACAGCTCATAAAGGCAGTGTGGACCGAAAGAGTGAGCAGTAGCAAGATTTATTGCAAAGAGCGAAAGAACAAAGCTTCCACAGTGTGGAAGGGGACCCAAGCGGGTTGCCACTGCTGGCTCCGGCACCTTGCTTTTATTCTCTTATCTGGCCCCACCCACATTCTGCTGATTGGTCCATTTTACAGAGAGCCGAGTGGTCTGTTAGACAGGGTGCTGATTGGTGCGTTTACAATCCCTGAGCTAGACACAAAGGTTCTCCACCTCCCCAGTAGATTAGCTAGATACAGAGTGTAGACACAAAGGTTCTCCAAGTCCCCACCAGAGTAGCTAGATACAGAGTGCTGATTGGTGTATTTACAATCTCTTAGCTAGACAAAGAGGTTCTCCAAGTCCCCATCAGACTCAGGAGCCCGGCTGGCTTCAACCAGTGGATCCTGCACTGGGGCCGCAGGTGGAGCTGCCTGCCAGTCCCCTGCCGTGCGCCCGCACTCCTCAGCCCTTGGGTGGTCGATGGGACTGGGCGCCGTGGAGCAGGGGGCAGCGCTCCTTGGGGAGGTTGGGGCCACACAGGAGTGCCCATGGGTGGGGGTGGGGGGGCGGGGAGGCTCCCGCATGGCAGGCTGCAGATCCGGAGTCCTGCCCCACGGGAAGGCAGCTAAGGCCCAGCAAGAAATTGAGCACAGCAGCTGCTGGCCCAGGTGCTAAGCCCCTCACTGCCTGGGGCCAGCTGGCTGCTCCGAGTATGGGGCCCACCTAGCCCACACCCACCCGCGGAGCCCACGCCCACCCAGAACTCGTGCTGGCCCGCAAGCACTGCCCGCAGCCCTGGTTCCCACCCACGCCTCTCCCTCCACACCTCCCAGCAAGCTGAGGGAGCCGGCTCCCACCTTGGCCAGCCCAGAAAGGGGCTCCTGCAGTGCAGCGGCGGGCTGAAGGGCTCCTCAAGTGCTGCCAAAGTGGGAGCCCAGGCAGAGGAGGTGCCGAGAGCAAGCGAGGGCTGTGAGGGCTGCCAGCACGCTGTCACCTCTCAATATCTTCCAGGGAGGAAAGGTGCTGGGGAAGGATGGGCTGCACAGGACCTTCCACCTGATTTGTGATGTTTATTGTCTGTCATTGAAAAGTTAAACGGGTGAAAGACCTGAAGCAAGTATGGCAGAGGGTGATCATTGGTACTGTGTGGTGCTGCAGTGTTTTGCTTTTTTCTGTTTAATTTCTCAAAAAAGTCAGTCACATATGCAGTTAGCCAGGCAGTTTAAAGATAAACTGTCAGTCACATACTTTAGAGCAGTGTTTTATTTTATTTTTTATGTTTCTGGGAAGCATCAACTCCTTGGAGAATCTGATTAAGCTAATGATTCTTTTTCTGAAAAAAACTGCTTTTGAAAAATGTTTACAAAGAATGAGAAGGAGCTCCATGAGCCAACGTGGAATGATTTCCTGCATATATATAGTTAAGTGTTAAAAAAAAAAGTAAGAGCATCTATAGTATTCCACCCTTCATATAAGAAACAAGGAGATATTAAAAAATTCATGTATTTGCTTATTTGTGCAGAGAAAATACAAGAAAGATAAACCTGAAACTGAAGAGAAACCTAGGGTGAATGGGAAGAAAGGGGCATGAAAATAGCATAATACAGAGGAGAGTGACATTTCTCTGAGCATACTTTTCTGAGTTTTCTCTCAGAACTATAGTGATAGCTCACAAACTCAGAAAGTAAATAAGTAATTAAAAGTAACCATGATGTGGGGGAACCCAAAATGGAAAACAAAAATTTACAAATGAAAATTAGCCAGGCATGGTGACGTGCCTGTAATCCCAGCTACTTCAGAGGCTGAGGCGGGAGAAGCGCTTGAACGCAGGTGGCGGAGGTTGCAGTGAGCTGTGCCACACTGCACTCCAGCCTGGGTGACAGAGCCATAGTCTGAAAAAAAAGTTACAAGTTACAAATGAGCCTGTGTTACAAGTGAGTAATGTAACCACACTGAAGGGCACGTAGAAGAAAAGAACTGAAGTAACTGGAAAACAGTATTTTGCCTGGGTACTCTGAGGCTAAAGACAGAACTTTATACAAATACTGTGTGCTATTAGTAAATTTGTTTCTCACAGGGGTATGGGTTAGAAGTTCAGAAACTGTGTATACTAAGATTGAACAAATACAGAAATACATGTTAGATAATAAGAGCCAGCTTTCTCCTTCTTTGAGAAAGAAGTTACAAATAAGAAACAGAGGAAGGTTAGAATGAACCATGTGATGTTAGATTGGAATTGATCTATCAGTATGAACTCATGGCTTTTTAATAGATATGTAGATAGATACAGAATTAAACATAGATTTGTGTGTGTGTGGTGGGGGTGGTTAGTATACATACCTGTATTTTCTAGCTCTGTCTGCTGAGAAGTTCTGGAAGAAATAATACTCCAACAGCAATGAACTTAGAGCCTAGTTTCTGGTTTTAAGTACCATTCCCCAATAAAAGCAACCAGGGCTCCTTGGAGAAAGGCTTGATCCCTAGGGCTGCGCAGAGAAGACACAAGAGGATAGATATCTTGTGTTGCAGAAAGTAGATAATTACTCAAAAAGTTGGAGGCATGTTGAAAGAGCACAAAAACTAACCCAAAGAAGCCCCCAGTGGCCAAATTTGGAACACTTTGAGCAGCAAAATAACTAATGATAGTAGTGGATTATAACCATAGCATAAAAGATACCAATGAGTTGTACTGATACAAGTAATTGAAGGAGTAAATAAATGGGCAGAAGGAACAGGCAGCGCATAGACCACCCTGAAAACCATCTTCTGCTAAAAGAGTCAGCAAACTTCCTGTAAAGGACTGGATAGTAAAGATTTGGGGCCTTATGGGTCATATCTCTGGCCCAACCACTCAGCTCTGCTTTTGTTGTGCAGAAGCAATCATAGACATTACCTAAACAAGTGGGCATGGCTATGTTCCAGTAAAACTTATTTACAAAAACAAGAGACCTTAGTTTGTTGACCCTGTTCTAGAGACTGCCTCTTTAGAAGATTAGGTGTCTTTCACTATTTACACAGTAGATCTTGTTGAGTTTTAGGGGTAGGAGGGCTTCAGTTGAGATGATTGTACCCTGTAGCTCTGACAACATATACTTCTTGGTGCAATTTAAGAATTGCAGATTTGGAGAGGGGTGGCTTATTTTGTCTCTTGTTCAGATCTTGTTTTTGTGTGCATATTCTGTATAGTGGTATGTAGTATAGATTTTGCAATCAGACACAACTGGCATGGAAAACTAGCTTTGTTTTCACTAGCTGTAGGACCTTGGACAAGTCGCTCAACTTCTCTGAGTCTCCATTTCCTCATATGTAAAATAGTAATGTTGTTGTTAGCTACAAGGACAGAATTTTAGATGATCCACTAAGAGGAAAAGAGATATTCTGCATATAGCTTCTCTAGGGGGAAAATGGGTGAGTCCGTTTAGGAGTTATTGTTGATCTGGGGTGACTATAGGACTGTGGTTGTTAACACCTAGGAAGACCTCCGTGTGGATGGCCGTGGCTGTGAGGACTACCGATGTGTCGAAGTGGAAACTGATGTGGTGTCCAACACTAGTGGGTCCGCCAGGGTCAAGCTGGTGAGTACTGTGACCATGGTTCAAGCCCAGGTGGAGAAATGAGTAGGCCCTAAGGAATGAGCTGCTGACGCTGTCTGGCTTTTGGAATGCAAATTGCTCTTGGGGAAATCGAAGATCCGAGCCAAACTCAGGGAGGGGGGGTCTATCCAGATCTGAAAAGACTGCTCACCTCCTCCAAAGACCACTTTCCAAGTCTTAGCACTGCTCCTAAAAGAGTCCCCCAGGGGTGTATGTCCAGAAGAGGAGGGAGGTGGTGGAGTACCTGGCTGCATACTCTGAGTGAGGACTCTTCTTGCATGTGTCTGCAGGGTCACACAGACATCTTGGTGGGAGTGAAAGCAGAAATGGGGACGCCGAAGCTGGAGAAACCAAATGAAGGCTACTTGGAGTTCTTCGTTGACTGGTCAGTACTGTCTATGCAGATATTTCTAAAGATAAATGATTTTAAAGATGAAGATTCAGAAAATGAACCTCTGGTTTGCTGTTGAACCCACTTTTATACTTATCATTCAGCCATCCAGCAGGCATTTGCTGACCTCCTCCTATGTGCCAGGTACATAGTCAGGACTCTTGGCTTGAGTCCTGCCCTAGTCTTAACCACCTGGCTATTGCTGGCCTTGTTTTCCCTGTCCGATAAAGGAGGACATTTGCCAGGCAGCCTAGCACATGATTGTGATGAGGGTCAAATGAAATGATTGTGTTATGGTGCTTTGAAAAATATACACAGTAAGGATCATTTGGTCTAAAATGTGCTGTTTCTCTTCCTAGTTCTGCAGAAAACTGTTCATGATTTGCTTGACAGATGAAGCCTAGGGTCAGCCAAGCAGCCTGACAGGCTGAGGAAGTGGCAGCTAGGCAGGCAGTATGGGTGCTGAGAAGAGAGAGGGCTCTGCAGTGTCTGCAGCCAGCCTTGGGCCAGAATGTCACTTCCTTCTCTGGCCAGCTTTGTGATCTCAGGCTGGTTACTCAGTCTCACTGTGGCCAAATTTCTTCATCTAAAAAATGAGGATAATAAATAATACCATGGTGATGAAGAGGAAATGAATAGAGTGAGTACCTAGCACAGTGACTGACTTCCAGTGGGCTTTCAATAAGTGTTATTTCTCCTTATTTTGTCAATAAGTTCAATAAGTATTATTAGCTCCACATTCTAGGGGTCGGGGCTTTTTATTGGGTTGCTGGCCAGGTCCCGTCTTCTATCAATTACTTTGCTTCTGGAAGCCAGGCCTTCTTGAAGTGGGTAAGGATCTCTGTGGGCTCATGCTGGGTGTAGGTATATAATGTTTAACCTGTATCAAGATCCCCAAGACCACCTCCACATTCAGAGATTTGCTAGACTTAGCATATAGTGATACTCACAGCTAAGGTTTATTACAGCAGTGAAAATGTAGTAACTTATTTGTGACATTTCTGCCCAGGAAAGCCCATTAGAGACTCAGCACCCAAGATTTTTACTGGGAGCTGGTCACATAGACACTCGATGCTTAATACATAATGAAGTTTTCTAAAGGAAAGCAAATGTTCAGCATAAATCATATTATTTGCACAATATAGGCACAGTGGACTACCCCCATCAGTTTACTATTGACTGGGCGCCAGGTTCCCAGATGCCAGCCAAGGGCCAACCCTGCAAACAGACCCTTCTGAAAATAGCACCTTTGGACTGCAATGGCAGCCCTTTTCTGCACAAATGTTAACCCACTTTTGTAGGGTGAGTTACAGTCTTCCAGTCTGAACTTCCATACACGGAAGCTGATTCTCATAGTACTCGTATAAGAGAAATGACAAATGAGTTCAGAGAGAGTAAGTGACTACCCCAGGGTTACAAAGCTAAAAATGCCAGCTCAGGTCTGTCCAACCTGTGAATCTTTGCTCATTTTACTTCATGCAGCCTATGGAAGCCAGCTTTGGAGGGCTGCTCTTGGGGAGTCCAAGAACTATCCATGTTCATTTTTCTGGTCAGTTTTTTTTCCAGCCCATTCCTGTCCCCTACTCTGGTCCCCCAAGTCGTCTCTCCTGGTTCTGTTCATCTTCTCTCACCAGCCTGAGTTGTCCCATGGAATTGGCCCATCCTTTAAGTCACTGTGGATGATGGTGACCTTGTTCAAGCCCCCAACTTATCTTTTCCTTTGTTCTTGGAGGAAGCAGAATGCTCTGGTGGCCTTGATCTGCCTAATTCAATGCAGTAAGCAGTCACTGAGGAGCAGACAATGTGTGAGGAACTGTAATTTGCTTTCTTTTTCATCTCCTTCATTACCTTCTACCTCATTCATTTTAGGCAGACCAAAGACATTCAGCCCAACCACACCAGAGAGAGGGTGTTGCCCTCAGATGCTTGGTATAGGGGATACGTTTCATTGTGGCTCTGTGTCTAAATATGACTCCAAGTTAGCCTGCTGCTCTTATCCCTTTCTTGTCCCAGCTGTAAAGGACGAGTGACTCTAGTGTAAGAGGATCCCTTGAGTTGCCTCTTCCCAAGATCTGGCTTCTAGAAGTAGCCTATCTTTCCTGGCTTAGAGTGGCTGCCTGCTGGTCTCTTTTCCTCCTCTGTGGGTCTCAAAAGGATCCCCACAGGCCCAAGAGCTCCAGTATCTAGGTAGTTCTCCTGAATTGATTTCTCAAGATGGACAGTCTCAAAGTGGCACACTTTACCTTCTT
The DNA here is from genome assembly GCF_028858775.2 of Pan troglodytes. Lineage (NCBI taxonomy): Eukaryota > Metazoa > Chordata > Mammalia > Primates > Hominidae > Pan > Pan troglodytes. The sequence continues at coordinate 49,002,380 of NC_086015.1, forward strand.
TAAGTGGCTCAGCTAATGTAATCAGCCCGGCAAGTAGAATCACCATGAGAGAGTCACAAAACCCCATTTCCTACAGAGATGGGAGAGGTTACCAAGCACTGATCGCTGCCACCTGTATCAGAACCTCAATTGAGTCTTCAAGGAGCATAATTATTTTAATTGCATAAACAAGTGTGTCCTTTTATTCTGAATCAGTGAATAGGAATGGCTTCTGGACACCTGTGGATGTGCCCAGCAATAAGGGTGCCACACACCCACTCCCACCTGGACTCCAGGCATAGGGCCTCTGCTGGAGAGCTCAAGGCATTTGCCTATCCACAGGCTGAAACATAGTTGCTGCCCAGTGGAAGGAAATAAATTGGTGGTGATGGTGGTGGTGATGGTGGTGAGGGTTTCTTCTGCTCTGAGTCTAGTTTGATTTAACTTCTTGTTAGCAACTTCCAGTTTTAATTAAATTGCCAGGGGTAGAGAGGTCTCAGAAAACTAATTGATTTTCTGCCAACTCATTTCACTTGGTTTTGTCTACTTGGGATGATAATACATGGAGCCAAGATAGACAGTGTCGCCACCTCCATAATTTACCCTGTTTCTTGGGAATGACGAAAAATCTTTGATATAGCCCTCACAGCCCTTTGGAAAGACTGCTGCACTGACCCTGAGCCCTGCTCCAGAGATGCCTGGCAGCACTGTCACTAAACTGGGAGCAAAATCTGACCTTTTCATGTCTTTGGTTTGCTGGTTGTAGCTGAGAGTAGGCTATTTTAAATGAGAACTTGGAAACTTTAGGAAAAGGTGGTTTCTATCTAAAGCCCAAAGGAAGGGAAGATTTTAGTGAGCTGGTGTGTCACCCTGCGCTGCCACTAGGCGGCGAGCCATCAAGTTGCTTCTCAGTTCTCCGACCATTGTGTTGATGGGTTTAGGACTGTGGTTTAACCTCTTAGAGAGGCTTGGGTTTTTAACTAGGGGAGTTTAGGAGAACATTTTTCATTTATAAATGTTTCAGAATACTCTGCACTTGTCACTTCCCTTTGGGATCTTAACTATTTTTCAGTGTGAACACTTGTATTTTTCACTAAAATTGAACCAGAATCTTCAAGCCTGCATTGGTGGTTGGAGTCACTATATCTGGGTTCCTTGCCTGCTTAGTGCTGCTAAAGGGGACACTGTTCCTGGCTGAGGGGCTGGGGGTGGGTACAAAGCAGAGAGGCAACCTGCAGAAGCCTTTTGAGGCTAATTGTAATCAAAGTCTCCCAAGCTGATGAGATAACTCTCGCAGACACTTCAAACAAAGGCTTGTGATGAAAACCTCAGAATATACTTACTATTGGTCTGGTACCCATTTACAGGGAGGCTTCTGCAGGCTCAGACATGAGCACATGTACACTCAGAGGAATCAGCCTTAGGGCCTGTGTTGGGGCTAGATGACTACTGGAGGGGTAAGGCCCAGGTCAGCCCTGCCTAGGTACCCACTAGATCACTTTTTCTGCTGTGGGCCTGGCCTGACCTGGATGTAAGACTTCATAGATTTGTAGGCTAGATTGATTGCCAGGCAAGCAACAATGGGCCCAGTGTCTAGAGTCCCTTTCCAGGTAGGCATGGACTTGATCTCAGCCTACCCCAGTTAAACCAGAGATGTTCCAAGCAGGAGGGTAGAGGTGATGAGTCAGAAGGGGTGGAGAGCTGGGAGGGGTAGCATTCCCAGGATCTTAATTAGTTTATCCAGCTCGGTAAACAATTTCCCACAACTCTGGAAGAGGGACTGGTCATGCTTTATGAAGGGTCAGAATTGGTTTTGGTAAATGCAGAAAGCATTTGGTTTTATGCCCAAAAGACCAAGTGTGTACACCCCCCACTGAAGGAGTAGATTGTGATGCATATGAGCAGGCAGCTACAATTACCAGCCTGTGTTTTCTTTCTCTCTCTGTCTAACAGAGCAGAGCAGCTTTTTATTTAGGGCTTCCTTGGTCAACATTCCTTGACTCCAACGTTTGTTGTCTAGTGATAAGTTCCAAGACCAAAGCATACATTCATTTCCTTGAGGCAAAAGGTAAAACCAAGGAAAGTGAACCTGACTAATGTTAGACTATAAACCAAGCTTGCCAAATTACAGATTCAAGGAGAGTACAGGGAAGCATAGAAGATAAGGGCCAGGCTGCCTGGGTTAGAATTTTAGCTTACCAGGCACAGTCATCATGTGGCCTTGGACAAATTACATAACCTCTCTGTGACTCAGTTTTCTTGTTTCTAGAATGGAGTCCATACTTCCTAGGGTTGTTGTGAACATTAAATGAGTTAATACACCTAAAGTACTAAGAGTGGTGTCTAGCTCATGCTAAACATTAAAAAAAAAAAAAAAAAGGTAAGGTCTCCCTTCTTGTAAAATGAGAGAGTTAGACCATCTGGGGTTTCACAGTGTCATCCCACAGGTCAGATCCCACCTGTGAGATTTTTGTTTCATGTAGGGATTTTTTTTTTTTTAAGGTGGACCTTAAATCAGGGCTAGAAAGTTTGCCACAGCCTCCATCATTCTCTATTAGTTATATGTGGCCCTTTGTTCAGATACATGTAGTAACCTTGCTGACCCCTATAGGCATTTGGGTTTTTATCCTCTGGAGATGGTCTCTAAGGCCTTTTCCAGGTCTACATTTCTGTCTAAATTTGTCAGAAAGAGTCCTTGGGCTGTGAGTGCCCAGTAGTGAAGTGGAATCCTCATTTCTCTATTCCAGCCTTTGTCTTCACACATCAGCAGAATATGGGGTCTGTGGCTTTCTTATGTTACTTAAAGCATTGTACCCCATCCCCCACCCTGAACAATTGCTTTCCGTTTTCCTAGCCTCCTCCCCAGAGTCATTGCACAGCTACGGCACCATCCAGATACAGGAGAGTTCCTTGGGCTCATGAGTCTCTAAACCTTCCTCTCTGTCTGACTGCTGGCTATGCTGGAAGAATGGGTGTGTGTGTGTGTGTGTGTGTGTGTGTGTGTGTGTGTGTGTGTGTGTTTTTTAAGCCATTTAAAAATAGGTAAAAATTTCCACTTTAACCCAGTGTCAAAAAAAAAACCAGTGGGGCATGGGTTTGTTGTTGTTGTTGTTATTTTGAGACGGAGTTTCACTCTTGTTGACCAGGCTGGAGTGCAGTGGTGCGATCTCAGCTCACTGCAACCTCTGCCTCAGGTTCAAGTGATTCTTGTGCCTCAGCCTCCTAAGTAGCTGGGATTACAGGCATGTGCCACCACGCCCAGATAATTTTTGTATTATTAGTAGAGACGGGGTTTCTCCATGTTGGTCAGGCTGGTCTCGAACCCCCGACCTCAGGTGATCCACCCGCCTTGGCCTCCGAAAGTGCTGGGATTGCAGGCGTGAGCCACCACGCCTGGCCAGGGGCATGCATGGTTTTATAGGTAGATTAATTTAGACAGTTGGACCTGGGAAGCTCTATAAATCATCTCCCAAGGCTGTAGAAGAGTTAGTGCATTAATCCCAAAGAAATTAGTCACACCCAGGAGGATGTGCCCACTACATTCAGGGAAAGGTAAACATTTTGAGTGTAAGCATCTCTGGCTGGATTTGTGTACACAGAAATCTCTGTAGATGTATTTTTAAGCACTTAAGACCTGGGACTTAATATTGATTGCTTAGTGTTTAAATTAGAAACAGGTTGTGTTTTGCTGGCTGTGCAAAGTAAAAACCTGGTCCCTGTTGACTTGATTATTTCACCATAAATGAGCTGCTTTTCTTGGCTCAGTGCCTGAGTCCAGCAAAGGCAGGGAACAGCGAGGTTGCTATGACAGTAATGAAGTCTCTCTTGGGGACTTTAAAGGGGATTCTGCTGGCTCACAGTGGTAAAGGAGGAGTACATAATTAGAGAGGCAAAATTTTATGTAACAACATAGTCTGATTAATTTGGGATTCATTCTTCCACCTATATTACTAAGTGAGATTTCTTTTAGTGTTACACAAATAGGGTGGGCACTGCCATGGGCGTTCACACAGGTTTTGCTTTGCCTGGAATCTTCCTGCCTCTCTGGCCTGACCAGCTCTGCTCATCCCAGGTTTGAGGTCTCCTTTAAACCTGAATGCTAATTGACACTCCTGTGCCCCCCCTCCCCCTTCCACCTCACTGTTTGCTCCCTATGGTGAAACTCCCCTACCTCACTGGAACTGCTGGCTTTGGGTCTGCATCCACCTCACTTAGTCTCTAGGTCTCTGGTAGCTGGTGCAGGGCTGGGTACCTTCCAGATGGGCAAGGGGTCAGAAGGCTTTAATATGTGATTTTATAGAGTCCATGCTGAAACCACTGGCTTCTTACCTTTCTAGTCCTTTATTGTTACAGTAAAATGATTACTATAATGTTACTTATCTCATATACATATTAAGGGTTTGTTTGTATTAAGCCAAAACTCTCAGGAATGTCCTGTTAAACACTTCAGTGTTTTTAGGGTGGCTAATGTTGAATCCTGTTAGTTTTGTTGAGGTTATTGGGCATAAATATCAAGAAGCCAAAAAGGGAAAAAAAAAGTTTTTCTCTTGAAAAATATCAAATGAAGGAGGTAACCTACTACTTATGAGCCAACAATCTTTCCCTTGCTTTCTTTCATTTTCCTTCTCTTCAGTACAGTGATATCTAAAGTTTCTGACAAAGCTCTGACATACTATCATACATGTCTTTTAAGTTATTCCAGAAAGGTTATTGTACTTATATTGTGGTTTTTATATTGAGAGTATCGTAGTGTGTTCTAAAGCTGTGAAACTAGAGGTGGTGTATATGACAAAACCCCTCTGTAACCCAGACTGCTTCGTTCCCTAGGCCTCTCAGTTTCCTAGGCCTGCCAGAGAAGAGTATTTATTATACTCTGAAGATAAGAGAGTTAATTATTATCAGCCGAGGTTCACATTACCATCACTCTCCCGTTTCTCTTTGACTAAAGATGGCTTCTGTTAGATGCTATTGGGAAATCCCATCACACACACTGACAAATCCAGGTCACAGTGCTGGTCTGGTTCATTACATGTGTCTGGAGTCAGGAAAAGTGGCAGATGCCATCCTTTCCTCATCTCAGTGACTTTCTGTCGAGCAGCTGGCTCTTCCAGCATTCTACAGGGAAACTGGAATAAAGCTTTGCCTCTTTGCTTTTTGCACTTGGAAAGACTCACCCAGTTTTTTTGTTTCTGTTTTGTATAGTTCAGCCAGTGCTACCCCTGAATTTGAAGGTAGAGGAGGTGATGACCTTGGCACCGAGATCGCTAACACCCTCTATCGGATATTTAACAATAAAAGCAGTGTCGACCTAAAGACCCTCTGCATTAGTCCTCGGGAGCACTGCTGGGTTCTCTATGTGGATGTGCTGGTGAGTATCGTTGTGCTGTACTGGCCACATTCTACCTTTGTTGGAAAGACTAGTTGGCCTATTTTCCTTCCAGCGCTTTTTCCCTCTTCAGGTGGATGCTTTCAACTTATAGGGTGGGATTAGTTGGGAAAAGATGGTCTCCTATAATAATTTTTTTAAAAATTAAATACAACATAGATGTAAGCAGCATATATATAATGCCATTCTATGATAAAATTATAGTCATATCATGATAGCACCTAAAATTGCCCATAAAAATTGTCCAGGAAGAGTAAAACAAGAGATGGTCTCTGGATGGTGCCAGACAGAGTTCATGGGCAGAATTTAAACAGGTTGGTACATTCTGTGTGGAAGGATGATTAGCTCTTTACATGCATTTTCATTTAAACCTTATAAACCTGTTACAAATGGACACTGTTATATTTCCCATTTATAAGTGAGGAAACTAAGACAGAGAGAGGTAAATCAACTAGCCCAAGAGGTCTCAGCTTGTGAGTAGTGCTGTTGAGTCTCAAAGCCAGGTCTGTATGATGTGAACACCTGGTTTGACTTCACTGTGCCATCGTTTCTTTTAAACACCTCAGAACGTGCCTGCCCTTAGTTTCCTGGGTGAGGCCCCAGAGGCCCTGCCTCCTCCCACACAGAGTCTACTCCCCTGGGAGTCTTTTGAGTCCAGCCCGTCATTTCTTCCCTTGTACTTTGCCTCCCAAATACTCCTCTACCCAGGTTTTGGCACTCGACAGTAACTTCTCTGTGTAGCTCTAATTAATTTTTTTTTTTTTTTTTTTTTTTTTTTGAGATGGAGTCTTGCTCTGTCACCCAGGCTGGAGTGCAATGGCGTGATCTTGGCTCACTGCAACCTCTGCTTCCCAGGTTCAATCGATTCTCATGTCTCAGCCTCCTGAGTAGCTGGGACTACAGGCACATGTCACCATGCCTGGCTCATTTTTGTATTATTAGTAGAGATGGGGTTTCATCGTGTTGGCCAGGCATGTCTGGAACTCCTGACCTCAAGTGATCCACCTGCCTCGGCCTCCCAAAGTGCGTGGATTACAGGTGCAAGCCACCGTGCCTGGCCTTAATTTTGCTTTTGTATAATCACGTAGCAGTTGGTTGCTTGTTTATATATAGGCTCTTGTTGGGTCTGTTTTGAACCATGAGATTAGCAACTACATCTTCCACTTCAGATGAAGGACAAAAAGCTAAGCTATTGGCCAAATAGATTCTTTAATGAATGTGCAGATAAAGGAGATCTGTGAACTGATGGTGAACTTCATGAAAAGAAACAGCCTGGCTCTGCATGTTGGCTCTATTGAGACAGGGTGGAGTTTTCTAGATATTTTTAAATTAATTTGATATTGGATGGAGCATAGTCAAAAGGTAGCAGTGGTAACCATTATCTAGCAGGTTACTGTTGCAATGCTACCACTAATAGGTAAAAATAATGAAATTACAAATCTGTTTGCTTTTTTTCCATCTCTGATAAGTGGGATGTACCTTGTAGTATCATTCCTACTAAGTTGGCAATTTTTCAGGTCCTGGGTTTGAGAAGGTGGGACCTGGCAGCCTGTAGTCCTTACTGAGGATGGTAGAGGCAGGCTTCATAGTTGCCCAGGGAGGTGCAGCCCCATGACGTGAACTCTCCAGTTCCATCCTGTGTCTGAAGAAGTTTATGTCCCCTCCCCTCCCCCACTAGAGAAAGTTAAGACACAAGTGTTGTGGCACACTGCATTTGTCCTTTTGTAATCCTATGTTCATCCTCAGTATTCATGCACACTTGTAGTTTTGTAGGATGGCCCAGTGATGGGGACTGATGTGCTTTTGATTCAGTCAGTTAAAGTCAAAGCAACAGAAGCCTGTTCTATTAGGGAAGGCTTTTACAAAACTGATGACTACTGGGACATTATCTCAGCTCAGAAGCAGCCCTCTTCAGTGAGCAGGGGATGGATACATGGTGCGCAGGAGTATCCAGGGGAATGTGCATTGTGTCCCTGTCATCTGTAGACCTTTCTTTTTAAGACTCCTGGCATTTGGATTTCTTCTGAAATATTTGTTTTAAGGGTTTTGCTTATTTTGGAAGAAGACATGAGCTTTTAAAATGTTGTCATTTTCTGACCGGGCACAGTGGCTCACACCTGTAATCCCAGCACTTTGGGATGCCAAGGCAGATGAATTCCCTGAGGTCAGGAGTTCGAGACCAGCCTGGACAACATGGTGAAACCCTGTCTCTACTAAAAATACAAAAATTAGCTGGGCATGGTGGTGCACACCTGTAATCCCAGCTACTGGGGAGACTGAGGCAAGAGAATTGCTTGAACCTGGGAGGTGGAGGTTGCAGTGATCCGAGATGGTGCCACTGCACTCCATCCTGGGCAACAGAGTGAGAATCCATCTTTAAAAAAAAAAAAGTTGTCATCTTCAGAAAAGTTTTTAATGAATTAGAAAAGCATTTTTGAAAATTGTGTTATTGATGAGGCCGATCCATTTTTTGGCATTCACATAATTTTCATCAGTGGATGAGTGATATACTGAATAGATTGAGTCCATGTTTGAAGCGAGGTGGTGGAAATCTGTGAAGCAATCCTTGAAGCAAGATAGTAGAAAAGAAACCTCCTAATTTCTTTTTACCAACTGGTCTGGTTAGTCCTCAGACAGAGCCCATGTTCAAACAGATATTTGCTGGGCACCCTGCCATGTTTTCATACTTACTTACTTCAAACCTATTACAGTCAGATGACCCACCTGTTTCCAGTATTGGTTTTTTTTCCCCCAGTTCGGTTATTTTATGAGAGTGAAAATTTAACTTCATGGAAATTTCACTTTGCTTTGCTCTTTATAGTTCTCTAATGGCATCAATTTTTACTCCAAGAGGGAAAACTGTTAGAACTTTGCTGCACTAACAACACACAGCTGACCTTTGTTGGGGTGATTGGTCACAAGGCTGTCTTTTGATGGGTTCTTTCACAAATAATCACTAACCTTCTTCCTCATAGCACCCCTTCTGTTGGGCTTTGGGGATAAAAGGATGAACAAAACTACAGAGTCCCAGCCTTTAGGAGTTCACAGTTCAACTGCAGAGGAGATAGACTCTAAACAAAAACAGAACTACATGACTTTTCTATGTGTGACTTCTCACCTTTCTTATTTGGGGCAGCCCAGTCGGCTTTATTCCATAACCTCAGGCCAAGGCCTCTCTAAAATGAGGACAGAAGGATATGCCACCTTCCAGTTAAATGTGCTCTAATTTTCCCTGCTAGATGAGCACACGTAAGTGCACTCAACACTTTCGCTCATGGGCAGAAGCTTGTCTGAGAGACTTTAGTCTTAATTATAAGTAATGTAAAACATGTAGTATTTCATGTCTGAGCATCAGATATACATTGATCATTACATACGAGAGGTAATTACACTAGTAAATGTGAACCTAGTAGCAGCCGCAACATCAGTAGCCACCGTTTTCTCCTTGTTTGGAGGCCAGGCATATGTTAGCAAAGATTGGAGTAACACTTGGAGTACAATTGGGAGCTATCTGGGGCAAAATGAAGGTGATCAGTCCCACCTTCAGGGCAGCCCCAACTGCCTGAAGTGCCTGTGAGAGGAGCCCACCCACAAGCCATGGCCTCTGAGTGTTGGTACCACAGCCCTGCCAACTGTGACCTTGTGTGCATGGGCCACGTAAGCACAGCTGTGACAAGGCAGTGCCTGTAATTAGGGTGAAGGACTGTGTCAGTGAGTTGCAGTCACTGCATGGCTAGCCAGGAGAGCAGCCACATGTTATCTTTATTTTATAAACACACAGTCAGCATTTCTTAGAAATCAGTGTCCTTGACCACAGAATAGATTTAGGGAAAGAAAAAAAAAAATCGGTGTCCTGGCTGGGCGTGGTGGCTCATGCCTATACCACAGCACTTTGGGAGGCTGAGGTAGGCGGATCACTTTTGGTCAGGAGTTCAAGACCAGCCTGGCCAACATGGTGAAACCCTAAAATACAAAAATTAGCTGGGGGTGGTGGCACACACGTGTAATCCCAGCTATTCGGGAGGCTGAGGCGGGAGAATTACTTGAACCTGGGAGGCAGAGGTTGCAGTTAGCCAAGATTGCACCACTGCACTCCAGCCTGAGTGACAGAGCGAGACTCTGTCTCAAAAAAAAAAAAAAAAAAAAAAAAAAGCAGTGTCCTTTAACTGGGGTAATACTTAAAGTAATAAGTGATGCTTGTTTTTTTTTTCCTTTTTCAATTCCTGTCTCCCTTAGCTTCTGGAATGTGGTGGAAATTTGTTTGATGCCATTTCCATTGCTGTAAAGGCTGCTCTCTTCAATACAAGGTAAGTCTTCCTAGAAACAGCTCTGCGAACCTGTGGAGAACCAGAGCAGACACTTGTAATGGAACACTGAGGAAATTTCTATTGTAGCTCATATGTGAAGATAACAGGGGGTTTTAACATTGAAAGTGGTGACATCTAACGTTAAACTCCAGAAAAGATAGATTTTGTAAATTAAAACTACATATATACATATATTCTGTATTTATTTTTTGTATTGTTATTTTTATAAATAGACACCTACCATTTAGAAAAATATTAGAAAACTACAGAGAAGCCAAAAAGAGTAGACACCACCTACAGGCCAACTATCCAAATACTATTACTGGGTGAACTCTATGGGGGCAAGGATTTTGCCTGTTTTGTACTTGCCTATATTCCTAGCACCATGAACAGTACCTGACACATAGTAAGTGCTTACATATTGCTTGATTGTACACATGTGTGTTCTAAAAGCAGGGTAACAGGCTTCCCTTTGGTTTAAGAAGAGGAAATGGCTATTCCACATGGTTCAGCTTTCCAAACAGGTTGTGTAGAAGGGACAAGTTGCTATGCTTTTTTGGAGTTGACATTTATTCTGACTGTTTGATTGACCTTTCCCCCTTTTATGCTCCAAGTACTTTGAGGAAAATTTGCAGCATTTATGAGTAAATACGTGGGATAGGGTGTTCATCCTATGAGAGAGCCTACATTAAGGTAACAGAGGATCCTATTAAAAAACGAGGATTAGAAACTTCTAGGGATATAACCTAAGGACATAATTGAATAAATGAGCAAAGATGTTTATTCTAGGATGTTCATCACATCCTAGAATAAACATTACACTGCTTTGTAATGGTAAGAAACTGGAAACAACCTGAGTTTCACAATGGAGGGGATTGAAGTCCACACAGCAGCCTATTTAAAGGCATGTTAATATGGAAAATAGTTCACTAAATGCAGTCCCCTCATCCTGGTTTTTGTTTGTTGGTTTGTTGTATTTTACTTTGGTAGTTCTTATATGTAATGTGTCTGGAAATATGTACCCCCAAGTAATCACTGTAATTATTTTTCAGTGCTCATATTTTGGCCAACATAACATTTACCTGTTTTTTAGAGCTTTTCTATGATGAGTTTAGACTCCCTGTGTAATTTAGAGCAGACAAAAATTGCAGGCTGGAATATTTGCTGAGAATGAAAGCTGTAGAGTCCCCCACCTCTAGCTGTGCCACTAGGCTCCTTGTTGAGACTATTTGAAATGTGAGCCTGGCACTCTTGGCCACCGTGGGAGCTTGCGTGCCAGATCCCACAGCAGTAGCTGGTGCTCGGGCCCTGTTGGGGAAGGAAAGGAAGCTGTCATCTGATTTATCTTGAGCCTCAGAAATGACTCCCCATCTGCCAGCTGGTTCCTATAGGCACCCAGGCAAAAAGAGAGACTGGGAACCAGACAAGGCTGTTTAGCTGTCGGGGAGTTGCTGGCCAAACTGTATACCAGAAAGGTTAACCCAGCTGCTCAGGTAGGGGAGGACACCTGTCATGGGCACAGCCATAGTCTCATCCTCAGACCAAGAACAGCCCTGCAGGCAGCAAGGAATGGGGACTCTAAGGCATCAAGTCCCCCTGGTATGTGGAGAGACTACTGGCATATTCAGGGTCCTTTAGAAGGGTAAAGGCCACCTGAGGGTATTCTTTAGCCCTTCTGCCCAGTCTTGTTGTAGCCAAAGAGTTGGGAAATTGGGAGATACTGTGCGTGCGTGTGTGTGTGTGTGTGTGTGTGTGTGTGTAAATGGTTGACGACTTGTTCAAATAGGATATTACTTAGTAGAACTTCCTCTGATGGGAAGGCTTCAAATGGGGAAAGACCCTTACAGAACTCCTTGGCCCTTGTCAACATTCTCTGGCTGAAGCTCCCCTGATCTGATCTAGATGTTGCCTTGTGTATGGATGGCCAGCACGGCTCAATCATGGGGAGTTTTGTTAGAGGAACTGGGAAAAGTACTAATGCTGTTTCCATTACAGTAGCTGGATGGACCACCTCTTCCTTCCTGGCTCCTCCAACCCAGCCTGGAGTGAATTGACTTTATAGGTTAAATGTGTTTTTCAGTACCCAGCTGAAGAAACAGAATGTTGCCAGCACCCCAGAAGCATCCCACACCTTCTGTACCCCCATGCAATTACACTCACTGATGATTACCAGCATCTTAAAAGAATAGATTACTTTTGTACTTGATATAAATGGTATCATATACTATGTTCTGTTTTGTGTCTGCCTCATTCACTAAGCATTGTGTTTTGAGAGATCTGTGTTGCTGCCTTAGTCATAGCTTGCTTTTTGCTGTATGGTGTTCCATTGTGTGACTTTGTCCAGTCTGCTGTTTATCCAGTCTACTGTCCAGTCTGCTGTTGTTTATCAGTCTACTGTTGATGGCCATATGGTTCATTTCCAGTTTGAGGCTATTACAAATAGGGATGGGCATCATGAACATTTTGTGCATGTCTTTGGTGCACATATTTCTCTATTTCTGTTAGGGAGGAGTGTTCTGGGTTATAGGGTATGGCTATCTTTAGTTACGGTAGATGCTGCCAGTTTCACAAAGTGTTTTACCAGTTAACACTTCCACCAGCAGTGTATGTAAGAGTTCCGGGTTGTTTCACATTTTTGTCAACTCTTGCTTTTTTTTTTTTTTGAGATGGAGTCTCACTCTGTCTCCCAGGCTGGATTGCAGTGGCGTGATCTCAGTTCACTGCAACCTCCACTTCCCAGGTTCAAGCGATTCTCTTACCTCAGCCTCCCAAGTAGCTGGGATTACAGGTGTGCACCACCACACCCAGCTAATTTTTGTATTTTTAGTAGAGATGGGGTTTCACCATCTTGGCCAGGCTGGTCTCGAACTCCTGACCTCAGGTGATCCTCCCGCCTTGGCCTCTGAAAGTACTGGGATTACAGGCATAAGCCACCATGCCTGGCGTTTTTTTTTTTTTTTTTTTAAATAGTTATTTTGGTTGTGCCTTGGTATCACAGTGTAGTTTTAATTTGCATTTTTAATAGATATTTAAATTGAGCACCTTTTCTTGGTTTATTGGCTACTCAGACAGCCTCTTTTATGAAGACATCCAAATATATTCTACGTTTGAGTCTTTTGTCCATTTTTCTATTGGGCTGTCTTTTTTTTGTTTAATAGGAATTCTTTATGTAATCTGTCAGGTAGTATTTTATCTCCCCAGATTATATTTTTAGTTTTTAAATGATGTCTTCTGATATACAGAAGTTCATGATGTTATAATTGAATATGTAACTTTTTTCTCTTTCTGTATCCTGTTCAAGAAATAGTTGTCTACTCCAAGGTCATGCAGATGTTTTTTTCTAAATGCTTTATTGTCTTGTCTTTTATTTTTTATATCTATGGTCTATTTGGTATGGCTTCGTGTGTGTGGTGTGAGGTAGGGATTGAGATTCTTTTTTTTCCATTGGGATATCTGATTGACCCAGCATCATTTTCTAAAAGATGCCTTTCCTCATTGCACTGCGGTGCCTCCTGTATGCTTTTGACAGGGATGACAGGGATGAGGATGATAAAGAATAGGCATAGCATGTCTTTCTCTTGTGAGACACAGGGATTCCAACTCCTATTCTCAATCTTAAAAAGAAGTTATTTTTCCTCCTCCAAGTGGGAATTTTACTAGTGCTTCTGCTTCCAGGATACCAAGGGTTCGAGTTTTGGAGGATGAAGAGGGGTCGAAGGACATTGAATTGTCTGATGACCCTTATGACTGCATACGACTAAGTGTGGAGAATGTCCCCTGCATTATCACTCTGTGCAAGGTATAACTTGTATTTTATGGTTTTTGTCTTCCCTGTGGGTGTGGGTCTCCTCTAATCCCAACCTGCTGAGGTTACTTAATAAGTTAAGAAGTTGTAATATCACACACCATATAGAAGTAGCTTTTACCCAAATCCAATAATTTGGTTATACTGGAAACCACTACCACGAGTAGCTCTTTCTTTTCTTTTTAATTGGAAGATATGACGTGGTCCTGGGAGCCATGAGTGTGTTTGTAGTAATAGTAGCCAGAGTTTGTTAAGCTCCTTTCACATACCATGTGCTTCACTAAAGCACCATGTCTTTTAATTACCTCAACTCTATGGGGTCTAGGGTGGTTGAGTAGTGGCAGGGTGGTGAACACTGTCCCTCCTATGAAATGGGAGGTTGGAGCAGGTCTTGGGTATCATGAGTGGTTTTCACATAGAGGGCTGTGGAGCTGAACAGAGGGCTGTGGAGCTGAACATCAGGCCGATATGATATATAACTAATGCTGCCCCAGGCTGTGCAAAGAGGCCTGTATTGGCTATTGACTGGGATTGTAGCTAATTCCACTCAGGATTCATTATCTCAAAATAAAGCTAAACAGGTCAGGTTTAATTCCACTGAAATCACTTCATGAACAGGATGTGGTGAAGTGTTCAGACAACAGGATGGCAGGATGTTGGGTCTTGGCTTCTTTTTTTTTTTTTTTTTTTTTTGAGACAGTCTTGCTGCAACACCCAGGCTGGAGTGCAATGGCGTGATCTCAGCTCACTGCAACCTCCGCCTCCCAGGTTCAAGCAATTCTTCTGCCTCAGCCTCCCAAATAGCTGGGATTACAGGCACGTGCCATCATGCCCTGCTAATTTTTGTATTTTTAGTAGAGACGGTGTTTCACCATGTTGGCCAGGCTGGTCTCAAACTCCTGACCTCGGGTGATCTGCCCACCTCAGCCTCCCAAAGTGCCGGGATTATAGGCATAAGCCACCGCACCTAGCCGGCTTGTTCTTTCTTGTTGTTTATTTGTTTTGAGACAGAGTGTTGCTCTGTTGCCCAGGCTGGAGTGCAGTAGCACAATCTAGGCTCACTGCAACCTCTGCTGCAACCCCCCCACCCGCCCCGGCTCAACCTCAAGCGACCCTTCCACCTCAGCCTCCCAAGTAGCTGGTACCACAGGCTCACACCACCATATCTAGCTATTTTTTTGTATTTTTGGTGGAGACAGGGTCTTGCCATGTTGCCTGGGCTGGTCTCAAACTCCTCAGCTCAAGCAATCCATTTTCCTCAGCCTCCCAAAGTGCTGGGAGGCATGAGCCGCTGCACCCAGCCTTTGGCTTGTTCTTGAGTGTATCCCTTAGCATGGACCCTCTTGATTCCCCCTTGCCATCAGTGAAACGTCCATGTGGCCTTGTGTGTGAATTTCTCCCTTGTGCCCCTCTGTTGGAAAGCCTTGGTGGCCTTTGTCTTGGTTGGTCTCTGAATTCTAGTTTTAAACCACCTTGTCCTGTTTTTCCATATCGTGTTTTTATTGTACCACCCACACAGTGGCCTGTGAGAATTGTTGAACAATCCCTCAGCTGTTTTCCTCGTGAGCAGAATCTAAGATAACACCTGGAATGACCAGTGCAAATACTTTTGCCTGGTGTAGAGATTCCCACCACGAGGCCATCAGGGGTGGGACTCTGGGGCCTGCGTGACCCACCGTGTGCCATGCACCCTGCCTTTGCAGATTGGCTATCGGCATGTGGTGGATGCTACTCTTCAGGAGGAGGCCTGCTCGCTGGCCAGCTTGCTGGTATCGGTGACCAGCAAGGGAGTTGTGACGTGCGTGAGGAAAGTGGGGAAGGGCAGCCTGGACCCAGAGAGCATCTTCGAGATGATGGAGGTGAGGCCTTAGTTCTGAGGAAGGTGCGGGGACCTGGCCGGGGTGCCTGCTGCTTCCTGCTCCCTTGGTCATACCGTGGGGATTCTCCCCATTCACAGCCTTGACCCCAAACTTGGAGGTTTGGGAACAGCTGGTTTGAGCCAGGGGTCTGCTGACCTAATCAAGGGGGGTTGTGGGGGTGGATACTCTGGACTGGGAGGTAAGGAGCCTACCAGTAACCATTAATTGTCCTCAGTAAGTACCCCCCCTCTCATTTCTATGTGTCTAAATAAGACTGTTGGACTTTCATAATGTAAAGAGCCACTCGTAACTCCAAAAGTGCAGGCCTTTGTGACTTGATGAGGGAATAGAATTCTTGGCTCACTGCTTCCTGTCCCTAGAAGTGGGTGAGTAAAGGTGGAAGCATGGGCTGAAGTGTGGCTGTCTCCCAAATTCATTACAGCTCTAGAAGTGTTTAAATGGAGACAAGCAGGGATGGTGAGAAATCTGACCCACTGGAGTTAGGTTGGGTTGCCCCCATCCCTAGCAGAGCCATCAAGGCGCTTCTACAGTTCTCTGTACTGTTTGCCCCACATGTCTGTCACCTCACTGGCCTAGAAGCCCCGCAGGGCAGGGACAGGGTCCTGCTCACCTGTTTCCCAGACCTTCTTTCCCCTATATCCACCTCACCTTTCTGACTGATTGACTGACTGAACTTCCAGGAACAGAGTTAGCAGGATCTGATTATTCATACTTTCTTCAACCTCTATATCACCACACATGCCCAGAGATCATTGCTTAATAGCAAGCACTCTTCTTTTGTGTTTAGAAACAATGACTTCATACTGAAGAATCCAAGAACATGACATCTACTTTCTCTCTTTATCATGTTATTTAAAAGGCCAAAATGAGCACTGTATATAGCATGGAGTTCCCAACCATGGGCTGTGAGGGTGTACTGCCCTGGCTGCAAACCTGGCTCTGGGCCATAGTACCCCTCATCTGCAAAGTGGGACTGATAATAGTAATATCTGCCCAGACACTGCTGAGGTTGTTATTAGGATGATGTGAGGTGTAGAGGAGAAGCACGTGTCACAGTGCCTGATACGTCATCAGTTCTCAGCTAATGGCAGCTCTTATTCTCTGTGCTCCATGAAGCACCCTGAGTTCAAATTTCTCCAGACTTAATGCTGCATAAATTCTACCAAAGTCCTCTAGGCAAGGGACTGTCAAACCTTGTTTTAGAAGGTACTCTTCCCCCTCCCAGGAGAGTTTATGAGAATTTCTTTAAACAGCAACAACAAGCACAGTAAACAAATAGCTAAAGTTTATTGTGTGCGTACTATGTGCCAGATACTGTTTTCACTGCTTTAAATATATCATTTAGTCCTCAACAACCTGTGAGGTAACTATTATTATTGTCCTCATTTTTACAGATGAGGAAACTGTGGCACACAGAGGATAAGCAGCTTGCCTACAGGCCTCCCTGCTCATAAATACTGGAGCTAGGATTTAAGCCAAGACTGTGTGCATCCAGAGCCCCTGCTCCCAGCCACTGTGCAATGTCAGCCTTATAAACCAGATCTGCCCTGGCTGTCATAGATGGCAGAACCAGAGCTCTGTTCAGTGAGCTGAGCTTTGTCCTCCCCTCAGGTTTGGGGGATGAAGTCTGCTAACTCTGGACAGGGGACTATAGCTCTGTGGCCCTGTCTTACTGTTTATCTCACACAGGGATGCAGCAATCTGGAAAATGACTCAGTGGAGCTGAGAGCCTTGGGGGTAGTTGTGCAGGCTGCCACCCCTAACCTCTGCAGTTGCTTTCCTGCATCTGGATTCAGAGGCGTCAAGGCCCTCTCAAGTCCTGGCATCCTGTCCATCTCATCTCCTCTTGTTGTCCTCTCTCCCCACCCTCATGTATATGAATAATCGGTACCCCTATTTGACAGACTCAGACTTTTTTTTCTTTTTCTAATGTTATGGGAAAATCTTTCCAAAGGCCCCTTTTTTTTTTGAGATGGAGTCTCACACTATCGCGCAGGCTGGAGTGCAGTGGTGCGATCTCAGCTCACTGCAACCTCCGCCTCCCTGGTTCAAGTGATTCTGCCTCAGCTTCCTGAGTAGCTGGGATTGCAGGTGCCCGCCACCACTCCCAGTTAATTTTTTTGTATTTTTAGTAGAGACGGGGTTTCACTGTGTTTGCCAGGCTGGTCTTGAACTCCTGACCTTGTGATCTGCCTGCCTCGGCCTCCCAAAGTGTTGAGATTACAGGCATCAGCCACCACATCCAGCCCTCGAAGGCCTTTTTGACCTTTAACCCTGACTTTGCATTTCATAGAGGTGATCACTTCCCAGCCTTTTAGATCGAAATCATCTTTTCATAAGAGTTTTAGTCATACTTGGGATCTCATCCCATGTTACAGTTAGGGGCCAGGGGAGAAGACACACAAGTCATTACTCTGGGGAGAATACACCTGTAACTGAAGAGATTGAGGCAGGGATTTAGGCATGGATGTTTTTATCTCAACATTGTTGAGAATGGAACCAGTGGCAGAGTTGAATCCAAACTGCTATGGGAATGTGAAAGACCTGATAAGGTAGAGATTTGTGGTTGGTTCTTTGTATTCTTAAAATGATTCTTGGGCCCAGAGACAGAATAACAGTTTCATAAAGAAAAATATATATTTTTTATATTGGGGTGGTGGTTGTTTTTTGAGACAGGGTCTTGCTCTGTTATCCAGGCTGGAGTACAGTGGCACAGTCACAGCTCACTGCAGCTGTGACCTCCTGGGCTCAAACAATCCTCCCATCTCAGCCCCCTGAGTAGGTGGGTCTACAGGCGCATACCACCATGCACAGCTAATTTTTAGTTTTTTGTAGAGACGGGGTTTCACTCTGTTGCCCAGTCTGGTCTTGATCTCCTGGCCTCAAGCAGAATCCTCTTGCCTTGGCCTCCAAAAGTGCTGGGATTACAAGCATGAGCTACTACTCCCAGCCATATTGAGTTTTTTTGTTTTGTTTTGTTTTTGTTTTTGTTTTTTTTACCTCTCGTGTCTGCTGTGTAGGGACTGATTATTAATTTTGTGGGTTGTCCCTCTTGATGTGTTTCGATTCCAACATTTCACTGCCTTTAGCATCTCAGCATGGCAGTAAACACCAAAGATCCCATCCAGGTACTGACTTTGGTCACACCTTAGCAGTTCTGCTTAGAGGCTTCATGGGAGGTAAATGAGAAGCTGCTTACTAAAATGTCCTTGGCATCATCTGTTTCTTCTCCAGACAGACTCTGGATTCCCTGTGGTCTCCCTATAGTACAGTGTCACCTGGCTGTACCCAAGCCCAGATTTGATTGACAACTTTGTTGCTTGTTGCAGTGGCAGCAGGATAGTGAAGCATGAGCTA
Source organism: Pan troglodytes (assembly GCF_028858775.2). NCBI lineage: Eukaryota > Metazoa > Chordata > Mammalia > Primates > Hominidae > Pan > Pan troglodytes. The sequence goes on from NC_086015.1 coordinate 49,021,094, forward strand.
ATGGCCAGGGCAGGCTTTGCTGCTCTGTGTTTGTTGCCTGGTGGGGGCTGGTGTTTGTCTCTCTTTTTTATTTTTTTGATATGACGATTTTTACAAAATTTATTATGTTGTTGGGGTTTGTGGTTTTTGTTTTAATTTGCTTTAATTAAATAAAAGTCCTCTAAGGCAGATGGAATGTGTACAGTGTCAGAAAGACTAGCTGGCAGAAAGGAATGCTTTTCTGGTCAGAGTGTGTGTGCCTTACAAGGGGGCGTGTGCTCTCTCCCGTCCCTTCTCCACAGACTGGCAAGCGTGTGGGCAAGGTACTGCATGCCTCCTTGCAGAGTGTTCTGCACAAGGAAGAAAGCCTGGGGCCCAAGAGACAGAAAGTTGGATTCCTGGGATGATTTGCAGATCAACTGCTCAACTGTGGATTGTTTTTTACTTTTCCTTTTAAACCGGTTCGTATATATTTTTCTTCGCTGTTACGAATTTACAGCAGCATTTGTACATGTAAAATTAAAGGCTATTTTCTGGTCTGGTTTGGTATGTCTAGAGTTCTTCAGTTGAAGCCAAGGCACCATTCAGTGACCCATCTGGGTCTGGCCCTTATCTAGTGAGTGGCAGACAAATCCAGAGCTCTGCCACCAAGGGAGACCCCCACAAGCTGGAGTAAAGACCTGACAGAAACTGGTTTACAGGAAATGCTTATGATATGTATTTTGTGAATTTTTTTCCCCTTGAAGAACTTTAAAAATAAGAATCACAAAGAAAAGTTCATTCACCTTGTGTATTTGGGTGGTTCTGGGAGAGGAGAAAAGAGGAGGCACTCTGCTGCAGGTACACACCCAGGGCGTCTGTCTGTCTGGTTAGCCATCCCAAATCCTGGGAAAGTCCAGCTCTGACTTCCTGCCCTCCAAGAGATCCGAATGGAATTCCCTAGGTTCAGGGGCTTTAGTGGCAGCCACTTTGGCCCTTAGCCATCCTTTCTTATCACTCTTGTTTTGAAATTGCTTTGTGTTTTATAACCACTCCCTGGTGTTTCCTAAGATTTTGTTTTGTCAGCATTAAGAAGGCAGCTTTCAAGATGTTGTCATTTGATAATTCAGCTGCCTTCATGCTCTCAGCATTGAAAGGAAGACTATGCTTGCTGGCCCAGAAGGCTCTTCCTGTAAGCTTGTAGTCTCACTGTGCAGTGTGTTAAAATTAAGTCTCTTCATGTGTAGAGCAGCCTTTGTTTTTTTTTCTAGGGGAACTGAAACTCCTAAATCTTAAAACACCCTGGGGAAGGAGCTGATTCACGAAGGAGAGCATTTCAACCGTGGCATTTGCTCTCTGCATTCCAGTTAGCAAATGGGGTAAGGCGTTAGGAATTTATCACCAAATGGAAAGAACATAATGTGAGCTGAAGCCCTTGGGACTGCTTCCAGAGGTCCTGGTGTGGGCGTTCCTCCCAGCAAGGCCAGGTCCATCCCTGTGGAGAGAAGCAGCTGCCTAGACTTGGGCTTAATGGGGGAGCTTCTGCCCTGTTGAGAGCACAGCCTGGGTTTTCATCTTTTATGTTTCTTCAGTGACTATCTACAGGCACCATGACAGTGTTCCCAACAAGGCAGAAATCAGCCTGGTCTCTCCTTCCCTGCTCCTGGTTGACTGCCTGTGACATGACAAAACATTGGCAGTGGTGGCGCAGAGATGCAACTCGAGTGTGAATAAAGTTAAGAAGCATTTGCTTTTGATGGTTGATTCCAGTGGATCATTTTGAGATGCATAAATTAGAATGGGTACTGTCATATATGTCAGACTCAGCTCTGCTTCACTTCCCTTCAGACAGACGGATGAGGCTTTGCCATGCCAGTGGTACGACAAGCAGCTACCAGCTTGGATGGCTGGCTAAGCACTTCCAGTAAAAATGGAGAAAGAAGAGAAAAAGATGGTGGAATCTGTTTCTAGCCACCCCATACCTTTCCCTGAAGGCCACCCCTACATGTAATATACGTATATTGCAAATGAAACAAAACACCATATGAGCAGGGACTCTCCAGGAGAGGCATTTATTGGAAAGATCTGATTGTTGCAACTGTCAGAGTGAGAGAAGAGAAAACTGAAGACAGAGACTGGCAAAGACTTGGAAAAATATTATCCTGGGACAGACCTGTTTCATCCAGCAGAGCCACAGCTGTCTTTAGTGGTCTTTAAATAAACATTAGGTAGAAGAACATTGAAGTTGGTCAAAGTAAGGGCGGAGTATAAGAAATGCAATGTTAAATAATATTCAAGTGGGTTTTTGTGTCTGATTCTTTAGTCTTCCAAATCACGAGTTAATTTTTTTTCTTTTCTTTGTTCTTAGAGATAGGGTCTCACTCTGTCACCGAGGCTGGAATGCAATGGTGCAATCATAGCTCACTGCAGCCTCAAACTCCTGGGCTCATGTGATCTTCCCGCCTTCCTGGGACTGCAGGCATGCCACCATGCCCAGCAAATTATTTTTTTAAAATGAGGGTCTCACTATGTTGCCCAGGCTGGTCTTGAGCTCCTGGCCTCAAGCAATCCTCCTACCTTGGCCTCCCAAAGTGCTGGGATTACAGGCATGAGCCACTGCACTGGGACATGAGTTTAGATTTTTTTCTCGTTGTTGAGACAGAGTCTCGTTCTTTTGCCAGGCTGGAGTGCAGTGGCGCGATCTCACCCACTGCAGTCTCTGCCTCTCGGGTTCAAGCGATTCCCCTGCCTCACCCTACTGAGTAGCTGGGACTACAGGCGTGCACCACCACACCTGGGTAATTTTTTTTATTTTATTAGAGACAGGGTTTCACCATGTTGGCCAGGATGGTCTTGATCTCCTGACCTTGTGATCCGCCTGCCTCGGCCTCCCAATGTGCTGGGATTACAAGCGTGAGCCACAGCACCTGGCCGAGTTTAGAATATTAACAGTAGTTTGTTTGCTCAGTAAAGCCAGTTGTCTAACATACAAACTGCCAGTAGAGAATAAGTCTTCGCTATTCCAGACTTTTTGGAAAACAATCTGGCAGTGTGCATTAAAAGCCTTAAAAGACCGGGTGTGGTGACTCACACCTGTAATCCCAGCACTTTGGGAGGCTGAGGTGGGCGGATCATGAGGTCAAGAGATCGAGACCATCCTGGCCAACATGGTGAAACCCCATCTCTATTAAAAATACAAAAATTGGCATGGTGGCACACGCCTGTAATCCCAGCTACTTGGGAGGCTGAGGCAGGAGAATTGCTTGAACCCAGGAGGTGGAGGTTGCCGTGAGCCAAGATCACGCCACTGCACTCCAGCCTGGCGACAGAGCGAGACTCCTTCTCAACAAAAAGCCTTAAAAATGTTTGCCCTTTGACCTAGTAATTCTACTTCTGGTCATGTAATCAAAGTAAATAATTTATGATACAAGGGGAGTGGAAACATTAATACAGAGGAGTTTATCCCAGTGTTATTTATACATCCCAAATAATAGCCATAAAGTAACTGCTAGTTAGTGGGGAAACAATGTTCCATGCATTGCTAGATGCCTCTGATGGATTACCTTCTGTCCTCAGCCTCGCCTCTGCCTCTACGGCAGTCAGACCGTAGCTAATAGATTATGTGTTCTGAGGGTTAAGACATGGGCAGCCAATCAGGATTTTACTCAACTTGTCAAAATTAAAAATAATAATAATTGGAGCATAAAAAGCTTATGTCAACCACTATAATGGGAAATTCCAGTCCTTCACCCAGTTTCCGTAAGCCAGTTCACAGATCAAAGTCCATTGACAGGAGGGAGGTTGGTGTCTTTAAATAAGAATCCTGTAATATCACCATCAGCACCTACAATAATAGTTCTCCAGTCTGGAATACCAGCATTGAGGAAAGGTGATTTGAAGGCTTTTGAATCTGGGTTTTGACTTGATGCCTGTATTAGGAGACCTGAAATGCCACCAAGGCTCTCCAGTCAAAGGGGATGGGGGATGGAGGCTAGGTAATAAATGGATGGTACAAGTAAGTCTGGCTCACAATAGTCATTAGGTCCTGGGATAATTTCCTTCCCCAAATGTGTAGGTGGGATGGATGTGGTACAATTGAGATGTCATAAATGGGATGGAATGAAAACCACAATGGTAAGAAGGGTCAAGGTTGGAAACTGCCTCCCTTCCCTGGCCAAGATAAAAAATCAGAGACAATATTGGATCTTGGGAGAAATTGCAGAGATTAGGACCAACATCAAAGACTTTAAGGATGCAAGGGTGGTTGTCCCCGCCTCATTGCCGTTTATCTTATCTCTGTGGCCCCTGTAAAAGCCAGGTGAATCATGGTAGATGACCACCAAACACACGAGAGAGCTCCAATTTCCACTGCTTTGTTGGATGAAGTATCTTCACTAGGATTAATCAGCACAGCCTCCAGTGCTTTGTATGTGGCTATAAGTTAGGCAAATTCTTCCTTAATCCCCATTAACAAGAAGGGTCAAAAGCAGATCTCTTATGTGGAAGGACTGCAAAATGTGTTCAGTGTCTTGTCAGCGGTCTATGTTAATCACCTACTTTTTGTCACAGTGATATCTTCAGGGCCATCGTGCTGATCTATTTATGTTGATAAAATCATGTTTATTAGATCTAGTACATAGGACGTGGGAAGCCGTTGGAAGTCCTAGTAAAAGACACATGCCTGAGAGGGTGGGAAATAAACCCCATGAAGATTAAGGAGACCACCACACTGATAATGTTTTTAGGTATCCAGTGGTGTGGGGCATTCTGAGAGATACCCCCTCTAAGGTGGTATATTTTGAACCTTGCACCCACCCTCATCCCCACTACCCTCACTGAGAAGTACAGCACTTGTTGGGCCTCTGGATTTTGGAGACAAGAATGCTGTACTTGAGAATGCTGTCTCAATGCATTTATTGAGTAATTCACAAACCTACCAGTTGTGAATGGGAGTCCAGAATAAGACAGGACTCTGAAGCCTGTTTAAGCTGCATTACAAGCATCCCTCCTGCTCCATGTGACCCAGAAATTCCAACGGAGCTAGTGCTATCTGGGGCAGGTAAGGGTGCTGTGTAGTTTCTGGCAGGCCCAACAGGAACGTTGTAGCACAGACCCTAGGATTCTGGAGCAAGGCCATGTGGTGGAAAGCTATTCACCTCCAAATGAGTGAGTTTGAAAAGAAGTTTCTGGCTTGCCATTGGGCCCAATTAGAGACTGAATACCCAACCCTGGGACCTCAAGTGACCTGAGCCACCCATCATGCTGGTTATTGTCAGACCCACCAGGTCATAAGTTTGGGCGGGTGCAGCAACAATCCATGCAACATGAAAATGTACATTCAGGATTAGGCCTGAGCAGTTCAGTGGGCACAACCAAGGAATATACCAGGTAGCCCAGATTCGTCTGTCACCCCTGTTCGCCAGTGCCTCTCATCCACACTTATGACCTCATGGGGGAGGGGACTCCTGCAGCCAGCTACTGGAAGAGGAAAACCCCAGGTCTGCCTTGTGGATGAGTTGGTTCTCTATATTGATGTGTGCCCCAAAGGGACTGCTCCTGCATTACAGCCCTGCAGGACAGCAGTGAGAGAACTGAGTGCAGCCAGTGCATTTGGTTGTTATGTTTGCACAAAGGGATAAGGGTACACATGGATTCCTGGATAGTAGGGAGTAACTTGGCTAGTTGGACAAGGGCCTGAAAGGAGTAAGATGGGATGATCAGAGAAAAGGGATTTGTATGGACCTGTGGGAATGGGCCAAAAAAAGCGCAGATAGTCGGGAATCGTGTTAATGCCCATCAGAGGACATTTTCCAAGGGAGGTGTTCAACAAGTGTTTTGACTTCAGTTCTGGGTAGGATATGTAGGTCATGGTGGACCACCATTCATGCTGCTGCAGCTAAAAATGCTGAATGCATTTCAAGAGTCATATCATTAAAGATTTTGGAAAGCTCTGGAAGTAAAGAGGATTTCATGGCCTAAAATTCCAGAGAAGGGGGAGACTTTCTGAAGTGAGCAGGCTGTCACTGGCATTTCCTTCCCTGGGGGCATTTGCAGATTCTGGACGTGGAATAAGAATCAGGCTTGGGAACATAGAGGAACTCTACAGGGGAAAGGGAAACCTGCAAAACCTCCAGCAAAGCTGTGTAGGGATAGTGTGATGATTTAGAAACTCAAAGATCCCTAAACACACAGCTGGGTTTATATTTGCCAAATTCTCAGACATGATGGGAAGTCAGGGAGTTTCAGCTAAAGAAGATTGAAATCTCCTGTAGCATTCTATAGGGCTATCTGTTTTTCTCCTCTTGTGTGAACTATGATAGCTGAGGGCATCAGGTAAGTGCATGCCCAGTTTATTATTCCCAAAGTTACAAATCAGGTGATTAAGTTACTGTCCCTTGGAGTGGAAGGAATCGAGGTGTGGAAAGAGGCTATCAAGCTCCTTGACACACTGGGACAGCGTGGTGGCTCAGACCACCCCTCCTCCTTCCCACGACCTTCCCACAACCTTGCAGGTTGCTCAGCTGTCTCCCATGCGAGACCTCAGTTTGCTCCTTGAAAGAATCCCATGTGCAAGCAGGGTAGAGATTATTACCCCACTTTACAGAAGAGGAGTTTGGTCTTGAATAACTCATCCAAAACGACACAAGTGCCAGGTATCTCAACCAAATTTGGAACTCGGGACTCCATTCTCTTTCCACTGCCACACTACAGAGCTTTAAGGATAAAACAACAAGGACTGTGAGCCCCTTGAGAGCTAAGATTTGGCTGAGTTAGGACCTACCTAACTCAGGGCCCGGTACACAGGGGCAGAGCCAATACTTGAATGAATGACAGAGTACTAGGCCAACAAAGTTTTTTTTTTTTTTTTCTTAGAGACAGGGTCTTGCTCTGTTTTCCAGGCTGGAGTGCAGTAGTATGATCATAGTTCACGGCAGCCTCCAACTCCTGGGCTCAAACAATCCTCCCAGCTCTGCCTGCCAAAGAGTTGGGATTACAGGTGTGAGCCCCTGCACCAGGCTGTCTATATGCTCTTACCTTTGAAGGGCATGTGGAAAGTTCTCTGCCTCTTTTATAGCCGGGCCACATTTCTGTTGACATGGGGCCAGTGGAACTAAAAGGAAACATCTGTGCCGGGTGAGGGTTGCGGGTGGGGTGGGGAGCTGGAATGGCTCCATGGTGGGCCAGAAGTTTGCATGTTATTCGGACTAATATGGGTGGAGTGACCAAAGCCTGTTTTGTATAAGTGAGACTTCCAGCAGCTTTGAGAAAAGAAACACCACCACCACACACACACAAAAACCTTGAAAGCTGAAATATGCCTTTAGAGCTCTCTTCCTCTGATTTTTTTTGCCTGTTTTGTTATTAAGATCATTCTTTGTACAGGGAGATTAGTATGAAAAGACTGGGCTGTGAGAGTGGTGTGTTAGTGAACAGACACTTCCTTGAGGGTTGGGGTCGCTCATGAACATTAATGCAGCATCACTGTCTTGGCTGAAGCCACCCCCACTTGCCACGCCATGGGCCAGTTGAGGTCTTGTGGACAGTGTCAGCAGATCTTTAATGCAAGGAAGATGAAACTGATATCATCTTCCATATGTAGAAGGTAAAATTGGCTCCACCAGGGCTATCGGTGAATCCATTGCAGGTGGCTGCAATGGCAGTCCACACCTGGCCAGGGAGAGTTGGGGGTGGACAAGAGGATCTGGATATTTAATGGCCATAAACTCAACAGTGGCAACAAATGAGGCCCAGGTGCTACAAAGAGCCCATGAATCTGTGGCTTCCTGAATAGAGGGTCTAGTCTGCTCACAGGAGGCACTTGCCCTGGCCCAGAGGAAGGCCCGTGAAAGCAAGTTTTGTTCTGGGATCTGCACCACAATGAAGACCATAACAAGCACAGTTTTATGCAGTGAGGATTCTCTGGAAGATTGAAGTAGATTGAAATCTGTAGCATCCAGGAACCATATTGTAGAGGATCCATTGAGAGGAAAAAAGGAATGGAACATGGAGAAAGGACAGTCAAAGAAGGACAGGCTGGCCTCTCATGTGACTGCTCCACAGGCCAGCACTAGGAACCATGGGGTGGTTTCCCGGAGGCCAACCTGCCCCACCACAGGGGGATCCTGAGGACAAGCCAAGTGTCTAACGATGAAACTAGTTGCTTTTCAGGTAATGAGCTTCCTGTTCCTGGAAGGGTTTAAGCAACATATGGAGACATCTGACAGGGTCAATGGAAAGGGACATCCCACATCGAGGGGTGGTTAGACTAGATGGCCTCTTCTAACCTGCTTATTAACTCAGAGATCAAGAGTTATTGAACCCCTGCCTTTTTTTTTTTTTTTTTTTTTTTTTTTTTTAAAAAGGTAGGGTCTCCCTCTGTCATCCAGGCTGGAGTGGTGCAGTGGTGTGATCATGGCTCCCTGCAGCCTCAACCTCCTGAGTTCAAGTGATCCTTCCACCTCAGCCTCCAGAGTACCTGGCTCTACAGGTGCATGCCACCACATCTGGCTTTTTTTTTTATCATTATTATTATTATTTTGTAGAGATGGGGTCTCCCTATGTTCCCCAGACTGGTCTTGAATGCCCGGCCTCTATTGATCCTCCTGCCTTGGCCTCTCAGAGTGCTGGGATTTTGATTATAAGCATAAGCCACCGCTTCTGGCCAGTTTGCATTTTTTGAGGACCACTGAAGCAATAAAAAATGATGAAATGCCCAAACCAGGTTACGAAAAATAGAGATGTACTTTAAATGTTTACATTTAATGAAATAGCACTTTTCACACCCACAGATATGACACAGGACAATATTCTATTCACAAGAGAGAATTCATTATTTATTTATTTTACCAATTGCCTTGGGTGATTCTATTTTTGCATTATTACAACTTTTTATTGTGGTAATACACAACATAAAATTTACTATTTTGGGCCGGGCATGGTGGCTCACGCCTGTAATCCCAGCCTTTGGGAGGCCGAGATGGGCGAATCACGAGGTTAGGAGATCGAGACCATCCTGGTTAACATGGTGAAACCCCGTCTCTACTAAAAATACAAAAAATTAGGCGGGGTGGTGGGCACCTGTTGTCCCAGCTACTCAGGAGGCTGAGGCAGGAGAATCGCTTTAACCTGGGAGGCGGAGGTTGTAGTGAGCTGAGATTGCACCACTGCACTCCAGCCTGGGAGACAGAGTGAGACTCCGTCTCAAAAAAAATTTGTTATTTTAACCATTTCTAAGTGTACAATTCAGTGACATTAAGTACATTCAAATTGTTTTGCAGCTGTTACTACTGTCTATCTCCAGAACTTTTTCATCTCTCCTATCTACAACTGTGTATCCAGAAACACAGGATGAGGATGTGTATCCTCATCCCCCCACCCTAAGCCCCTGGAAACCACCATCCTACTTTCCGTCTCCATGATTTTGGGGGTTTTTTTTGTTTGTGTCTTTCTTTTTTAATTTTATTTTAGGTTCTGGGTGCATGTGCAGGTTTGTTACACAGGTAAACTTGTGTCATGGGGGCTTGTTGTGCAGATTATTTTACCACCCAGGTTAAGTCTAGAACCCATGAATTATTTTTCCTGATACTCTCCCTTCTTCTACCATCCACCGTTCATAAGGCCCCAGTGTGTGTTGTTCCCCTCTTTGTGCATGTTCTCACTTATAAGTGGGAGCTAAATGATGAGAACATATGGGTATGTTTAAAGTTGTGAGATGAACTTGCCTTCTGTCAGAACTGTCCATGTGTCTCTCAGCTGTATAGACCCTTCTCGAGAGACAAGCCAAACCTAGACTTGAAGAGACTCCAAGGCAAAAGCCACTTCCTCCCTGCCCTGATTCTACGTAAGTCATTTTAACAGCACAGGCGGACTCCCAGGTGCTTGTAGAGGAGCTCTGTGTAGCATGTGCACGTACACACATGCACGCACACACACCTCGAAAACCTGCAGGTGAAAAGATCAAAGACGTTGCTTACTGCTTAATGGAAATTCCTAAGCATGTCTCCTTCCTGAAGTGTGAATAGTTCACTTGCCGGGCTAGTAGGAGAGTCACACTCCCCCCCATTAGCCCTTGCTTGGGGGCTAATGTTGAACACATGCTTAATATCTCTCTGCTACCTCACTGGGCACCCCAATGCATTCCATGCTCAGCAGCCAAAGTGCTCCCTCCAAAGTGTGCTCTGATCCCAGCCCTCCTCAGCGTGGTTCTCCATTGGTCTCCCGTGGTCTCCAGGCGCGTATCCAGAGTCTTTTAAGATGGCTTGATGGCTCCTCTAAGCTACATATCCAGCTTTATGTCTTCCCCACCCTGTCCTCATTGGCTCGGGATCTGGAATGCAAGGTGCTTTTGCTTGGCTCCAAGACTCTGCTTGTGCGTTTTCCACCTGGAGCCCTGTGCTCATTCCTTCCTCCCCTCAGCTGGCCACACCCTCTGTGTCCCTTCCTCAGCCTGAGGGCCACCTTCCTTCTGCCCTGCCCTGGCTGCATTCGGTGCCCTGTGAGACGCCACCACAGTCCCCATAGCTTCAACCATCAGCCCGCCCTGGAAAACATGGGGCCTCTGGTTGCCTCATGTTTAGAAAGCATACTTCGTTCATTTTCCTACCACTGAAGGGCCAAGATAGAGTTGGGCCAAGGTGAGAAAACCAAGAAAGCAAAGCAGTTAACAAAAATATTAATTTTCTTTTACCATCTGCTACCCACCCAGAGTTCCAGGAACAAGGCCCCTTTTAGGTTATGTAATCATCAGGCTCCAAATTGTCTCCCGAGGGCCCAGCTGTGAATATAAAACCCTTCCCACTCTGAGAATGTGAGAGGTGGAGCCCAGTGTCGTTGAGGGGCCGTGCAAATGCTCTGCTCCCTGCTCAGGGCCCCCACCCTTGGCAGGACTACTGTGCACTGGGCCAGCCCAGCTGGCCTCCTGCTTCCCTGGCCTACATAAGAGATCCCTCCCTAAGTCAGACAGGGGAAGGTGGCGTCCCTGGAAGGCAGGGAAAAGCCTGAAGTACATAGTATTGTATTTTCTTTTGGAAGAATCTCAAACTCAGAAAATTTGCAACGACAGTACAAAGAACATTCTCCCCCTGAACTATGTAAGTTGTCAACACAGTACCATATCGCTGTCTAATACTTCAGTATGTGTGTTTCCTACAGACAAAGACACTCTCCTACGTAATCACAGCACACCATCAAGTAGGACCATAACAGGGATACCGTCATGCGTTGCTTAACAATGGGAATACGTTCTGAGAAATGCATTGTCAGGCGACTTCATTGTTGTGCTACCATGACAGAGTGTACTTACACAAACCTAGGTGGCATAGCCTACTACACACCTAGGCTCTCGGGTATGGTATGTTGCTCCTAGGCTACAAACCTGTACAGCACGTGACTGCACTGAATACTGTAGGCAGTTGTAACATAATGGTAAGTATTTGTGTATCTCAACATAGAAAAAGTGGAGTAAAAATATGGTATAAAACAGCAGTCCCCAACCTTTTTGGCACCAGGGACTGGTTTCATGGAAGACAATTTTCCCACGGATGCGGGGTTGGGGTGATGGTTTCAGGATGAAACTGTTCCACCTCAGATCATTGGGCGTTAGATTCTCATAAGGAGTGTGCAACCTAGACCTTCTCATGCACAGTTCACAATAGGGCTTGTGCTCCCCTGAGAATGTAATGCTGCTGCTGACCTGACAGGAGGCGGAGCTCAGGTGGTAATGCTCGCCTACCCACCACTCACCTCCTGCTGATGGGCCTAGTTGCTAACAGGCCACGGACCAGTACTGTGGACCAGTACTGGTCCATAGCCTGGAGGTTGGGGACTCCTGATATAAAAGATAAAGAAAATGGTACACTGGTATAGGGCACTTACCATGAATGGAGCTTGCAGGACTGGAAGTTGCTCTGAGTGAGTCAGTGAGTGGTGAGTGAACGTGGACATTACTGTACACTACTCTGGACTCTATAAAACACTGCACACATAAGCTGCATTACATTTTTTTAAAAAATAGTTTTCTTTTTTAATAATAAATTAACCTGAGCTTACCATAACTTTTTTTACTTTGTAAACTTTTGAACTCATTTAACTTTTTGACTTTTATAACATTTAGCTTAAAACACAAACACATTGAACAGTTGTACAAAATTATTTTCTCTATATCCTTATTCTATAGGCTTTTTCTAGTTATTATTACTTTTTTACTTTTTAAACTTTTTGTTAAAAACTAAGACACAAACGCACATTAGCCCATGCCTACACAGGATCAGGATTATCAGTGTCACTGTCTTCCACCTCCACCTCTTGTCTCAGTGGGAGGTCTTCAGGGACAGTCACACACATGGAGCTATCATATCCTATGATAACAGTGCCTTCTTCTGGAAAACCTCCTGATGGACCCACCTTAGGCTGTTTCACAGTTAACTTTTTTAAAAAAATAAGTAGAAAGAGTACACTCTAAAATAATGATAAAAAGTATAGCACAGTAAATACATAAACCAGTGACACGGTCATTTATTATCATTGTATTAGTTCATTCTCGCACTGCTATAAAGAACTGCCCAAGAATGGGTAATTTAGAAAGGAAAGAGGTTTAATTGACTCACAGTTCTGCATGGCTGGGGAGGCCTCAGGAAACTAATAATCATGGTGGAAGGCAAAGGAGAAGCAGACACCTTCTTCACATGGCAGCAGGACAGAGTGAGTACAAGCAGGGGAAATGCCAGATGCTTATAAAACCATCAGATCTCATGAGACTCACTATCACGAGAACAGCATGGGAGAAACTTGCCCCCATGGTTCAATGACCTCCACCTGGTCTCTCCCATGACACATGGGGATTATGAGGATTACAATTCAAGGTGAGATTTTGGGTGGGGACACAGCCAAGCCATATCATTCCACCCCGGCCCCTCCCAAATCTCATGCTCTCACATTTCAAAGCACAATCATGTGGGGCAGAATGATATGGTTTGACTGTGTTCTCACCCAAATTCTTATCTTGAACTGTAATCCTCATAATGCCCATGTGTCAAGGGAGAGACCAGGTGGAGGTCATTGAACGATGGGGGTGGTTTCCCCCATGCTGTCCTTGTGATAGTGAGTTCTCATGAGATCTTATGGTTTTATAAGTGTTTGGCAGTTCCTCCTGCATTCATTCTACCTCCTGCCTCCTTGCGAAGAAGGTGTTTGTTTCCCCTTCACCTTCTGCCACAATTGTAAATTTCCTGAGGCCTCCCCAGCCATGTGGAACTGTAAAGCAATTAAACCTCTTTCCTTTCTAAATTACCCAATCTTGGGCAGTTCTTTAGAGTAGTGTGAAAACGGACTAACAAAATCAAGCATTATGTGCTAACATAACCTTATATGCTCTACTTCGATACGACTGGCAGTAAGTTTGTTTACACCAGCATCACCACAAACTTGGGAATAATGAGTTGCACTGTGACTTTACAACCCTTTATGACATCACTAGGTGTTAGGAATTTTTCTGCCCCATTATAATCTTATGGAAGCATATCATATATGTGGCCTGTTGTTGACTGAACTGTCATGATGCAGCATGTGACAACACATCACGGCCATGTGCTCCTCAGACCCCATCAGATTTCTCTGGTTGTCCCACTTGCATCCTTGAGAATGGAGGGTCCAGTCCAGAATCACATATTGCATTTAGTTCTGTGTCTTCAGTCTCCTTCAGCCTGAAACACTTCCTCAGCCAGGAGCTTTGAAAATTACTGGCAGTCATTTTGCAGAATGCTCCTCCATTTGGGATTGTCTGATGTCTCTCTGGCCGGAGTCCTATGGAGTGATGCCACATTCTCACTGCAGCCCCCCAGGTGCTGCAAGCTTTTTATTGGCCCTGTTGATGTTTACTTTGGTCACGGATGAGGTGATGTCTGCCAGCCTTCTTCACCATGAAGTTGCTCTTTTTCTCTCTGGAATGGATAATTGTTTTGTGGGCAGATACTTTGAGGCTATGTAAACATCCCATTGAAGAACATCAGACTTTCAATGCGTTCCCTTACTTACTTATATCTGTGTGCACTGGTGGTTTCCCATCTGTTACTGTCACTATGTTGGTGCTCAAATTGTCCCTGATTCTGACCACTGAAGGCTCCTTCAAGCTGGCTCTGTGTCCTACTGACGTGTTCCCATTATTCATTAAGCACTTCCTTGTTTTCTGGCAGAACAACAAGTTCCGGGCTCATTTTCTGCACCCCACTCCTACTTCCCAGTGCTAGAATCAGCCGTTTCTCCAAGGTGCTCTGGTTCCTTTAGTGGAAAGTCATATTCAGAAGCCAGTATTCAGGTGCTAGGAGTGCTCCAGGCTATGCGGGGCTGGCTGCTCCAGGCACCCCAGTGACTGTGGGGACTAGACACACACACATTTCCATCTATATATATGGACTTATCTTTATGTATTCAAGGCCACAAGGGTACACTGATCATTCCGATTTTAATCCCACACAACAGGATTCATTCCAGTTTTCTCTCCATATACATAACTTCCTTCTCTGACAATAGGAAACCTAACTCCCACTGTCTTCAGTAGATTTATTTGATCAGTATCCCTGTGTGTAACCAATCTCCCGTCTCTGCCACCAGCCTCTCTCCCACATGGATCCCCTCCTTGCCTCACTTGGACTCCAGCACTCCAGGCAGGGCCTTTGCTTTCCCCAGGATGCTCCCTCCACCCTGCTGGGCTCCCACACCCCACACCAGTCCACCCCTTGAGGGCACATTCTCCCCACATCCTCTCTGGTACCTCTGGGGCACGATGGCTTCTCCCTCCACCACCTTTGCTATGCCCCACTTTGTGGCTTTAGGACAGGACTCAGGAGAAAGGGAAGACAAGAAGGGAAGGAATCCCTTGGATTTTTTAACCAAAAAATGCATCAAGTACATGGAGACAGAGCCACAAAATAATCATAACAAATATTCTAAACCAATCAGACAGCCAGGCCCAGATCACCCTATAAGGGGGCATTGCTACCCCGTGACAGCTGGGTAGCCTGGGCAAATTCCCTAACCTCACCGAGCCTCAATTTCCTCAATGGTAAAATGGGGAAAGGACAGTGCTTCCCTCGTGGTTTGGGTGTGAAGCTTCTGTGAGTTAATGTTAGTGAACAGCCAGCCTCAGCCCCTACCCAAGGTAGCTGCTCCGCAGAAACAACCACCGTGTGTTTCTCAGAATCCTAGGAAATAAGGGCTTCTTTCTAGAAGGCAGGGCCAGGATGCTGCGTGGGTGTTCCCTGGGCAGAGAGGCTCTGTGGCCCTCAGGCCTTCATCCTTCTGCAGGCTTGTGTGTTTGTTTTATTTTTTTGGCACGCCTGCAGCCAAGTTGGGGAGGGTTTCCTGGACAGAGGTCCTTTGGCTGCTGCCTTAAGATATGCAGCCTGGGCTGTGGCTGTCACTGCGTTCGGACCCAGACCCGCTGCAGGCAGCAGCAGCCCCCGCCCGCGCAGCAGCATGGAGCTCTGGGGGGCCTACCTCCTCCTCTGCCTCTTCTCCCTCCTGACCCAGGTCACCACCGAGCCACCAACCCAGAAGCCCAAGAAGATTGTAAATGCCAAGAAAGGTAAGGAGGGGGACAGAGCCCTGTGCCATCTTCCAGGGAGCAGGTCCCCCTCTCCTTAGTGTGTCCTCATGCTCCTTTCCTTCGTTTTCCTCCTTTTGAGTCATCTAGGGAACTTGAGTAAAGTGGGCTTTGGGGCTTGGGGGAGTTCTCTCATAGCAGAGTTGGTTGTCAGAATCATAAGAATCCCTGACCCTTAGAGTTGGGAAGAACCTTCCAGATCATCCAAACTGATCTTTGCTCTTCTCTCCTCCCCTCATCCCCAATATTTTAAAGAAACCAAACCTTTGGCCTGGGAGTCTGGCGGCGCTCAGCCCTTACCAGGGAGAGCTGCACAGGCTGGGCTTTGGAGTCTTCCAACCTGTTTTCTCAACTGTAAAATGGGGACAATGGTATTTGTTCAAAGACTTCTCATGAAGATTTTATGATACAAAATATATAAAGGCACCTCACTTGTTGCTTGATGCACAGGGAAAAGAAAAAGAAGAAGAAATGAATTCTCATTTCTGTAGCATATCACAGCCTTCAGGAAATAAATGTAACTCAGACTAGTCCACCAGAAGCAGCTTTGCTCTGCTTTGTAGCCTCTGGGGATTGGGGTGTCCCTCGGTTGCTTTGGCTACAGCAAGACTTGCCCTTGCAGGCCCGCCTGCAGTGAGGTCACCCCAGGCTGTGTTGAGACAACATCAGTGGAATGTCATGGCAATGGACGGGGCTGTCACCCCCCCAGGGAGCAGAGGCTAGAAGAGAGTCCAAGGGGATGAGGGTGGGGACTGAGGCAGAGAAACAAGCAGCTAGGACCAAGGGCACAGAAAAGGAAAGAAGGGGCTGTGGGGGCCTCCCTTAGGCCCTCCCGGGGCTCTTCATAAATGGACAGTTGCCCACTGGCCAGGAACTAGTGCAGTGCATAAAGGGACATCGGGGCCATGGGGCCTCACAACACTGTGACAAAGAATGGGGCAAATCTGGCTGCTGATAAAAAAATCATCTTCAAGATTCAGTTTACAAAGTGAAAAAAGAAACATTCAAAAGAGAATGAGTATGATGCTGACATTTGCTTTGAAAAAGGGATTTATATAAGAATACATTTTTACTTGTATGTGCATAAGTTCTTTCTGGAAGGATCCACAAGAGTGAGTAACAGTGATTACCTCTGGGAAGAAAAACCAGGGGCTGGGCGCAGTCTCAACTGGGAAAGAAACCAGCTTTTTGAACTGTTTGGATTTTAAAAAATTATGTGTGTATATTACCTTCCACAAAATGTTCATTTAAAAAGAGAAGACAATACCATGCGTAGTTACGTCTATGAGCATTAGCCGAAATCGCCACCAAGGGAGAGCCTTTGTAAAAGATGCAGCTCCAAAGGCAAATCATAGAATTTTTGAATGTGGAAAACCATCGCCAGCTTCTCAAGTTTACCAAAGATTCAGTATTAATATAATTATGTAAATCTTGTTAAACTCATGTTAAAAAAAAAAAAAGGGTCAGAGCACGTGATGCCTTGGTTCTCTCCAGCTGTCACACTTGAACCCTGGCCCTATGTGGTCTCCATAGAAGGGGCCCCTGGAGTTCCAGGACTACAGGCCAACAGAACAGCCACCCAGGCCCTGCCTCTCACTGAAACCCATGGCAGTCTCCCGCCCACCAACATGGCAGGCACTTATAGAGCTCTTTCTCCACGTAGGCACCAGTCTATATGCTGGACACACAGCAGAGAAACACCGTCTCTGCTCTTAAGACATGAACCATGGTGGTTCTCACTCAGGCGTCAACATCATCTGGGAGATACATTAGAATCCAGGTGCCTTGGCCAGGCGTGGTGGCTCAAGCCTGTAATCTCAGCACTTTAGGAGGCCAGGGTGGGAGGATCGCTTGAGGCCAGGAGTTCAAGACAAGTCTGGCCAACATGGTGAAACCCTGTCTCTACTAAAAATACAAAAATTAGCTGAGTGTGATGGTGCACACGTGTAGTCCCAGCTACTCAGGAGGCTGAGGCAGGAGAATTGCTTGAACCTGGGAGGTGGAGGTTGCAATGGGCCGAGATTGCACCACTGCACTCCAGCCTGGGTGACAGAGTAAGTGAGACTCCGTCTCAAAAAGAAATCAATAAATAAAATAAAAGTTAAGAATGCGGTGCTTGGGCCCCACCCCTGGAAATGCTGGTTTAGGGATCTTGGTGAGTTTAGCATCTGCCTTTTCCACAGGTCTTCAGGGATTCCTAGGAGCAGCCAGGAATGAGAATCTCAGGGGCAATCTAGTTGCAGGGCTGGTGCCCAAAAGTACGGGAGAAAGTCCAAAGAAGGGACGGTCATGCCAGAGGAGACCAGTTGGTGCCAGGGCCAAGAGGGGGAGAGCAAGTGGCAGGACTGGCAAAGGAAGGGAATGCCAGCATATGCTAAGTCCTTGTCCTGGCCCTCAGGGTGGGTGAGAAGCGGGGAGCCTAGAGTACTTCTGGGAGCTCATCTGTTCGTGGGGCCACATGGTCACACCTGGCAAGGAAGCTCCGGAGGGAAGGATGGCCTCATAGGAGTCACAGGCCTTTAGAACAGGGAACTGGGGGAACCTGGAGGGCATCCATTCTAACACCACGCAGAGGGAACCTGAGGCTCAGAGAGTGGGCCAGCACAAAGGCCCCCTGACTCTGCCCAGGGCCGTAGAGACACCTACTCCCACAGCTTCCTCAGGTGGAGCCTAATGAGAGTAGCTTCCTGTACCTTGGACAGTCCCTGGAGGAAACTTTGCACATATGGGCACCTTGGTGCAAATTACAAAAGGTACCTCCTCTAAACTGACAAATTATAGAAAGGCATCTCTTTTTCTGGTCTGACCCGGTCTAGCCAGGGCAAGGCTTAGGAGACAAATGGGCCTTCATGTGTCCCTCAGCAGAATGCCCTTCTTCAGTGCCCCCTTGCACAGCCTCACATGGCACCCTATGCTGGTACATCACGTGACTGGGTACAGTGCTGCTATAACTGGTGGAGGCAGTCTCTGTGTGAGGCACACATGACCTCAGGCTGGTTTGCCAGCCCCAAACTCTCCCTTTTTTTGCCTTGCTCATCAGGGTGTTTTTCCTCCAGTTTGGTAAGTTACATCACTAATTTCTATATACACAACCATGTGTCTTGCCTGTGATTCTTCTGCAAAGGCACCTTATGGGTGGACGAAGGCTCTGATCTCACTCTTTGTGAGTGTGGAATGTATGCAGACACAGCCAAATGGACCATTAAAGTGTTTCCCCACCCACTTCCCCAAGCTGAGTGCAGCCTTTCCTGAAGCCCTGGTGTTTCAGAAAGACCAGGGTCCGCCCCAGGAGCTCTAAACTTACACACACATAGAAATATGCTTCCCGGCACCCTCAACTTACACACACATAGAAATATGCTTCCCCGCCTTCTCCTGCTGACTCTTACATGACTGGCTGCCAGCAGGACAGCTCCTGTTAGGAATCCGTTTGTGTGCCATGGGGAAGGTGGGGAAGAGCATGGCTTCAGAGCCATGTGCACCTGGGTTCCAGGCCAGCCCTGCCAGCTGGGGCTCTGCCATCCTTGGCCAGTTGGTTTAGGGCAGCCTGGGTTTCCTCGTGGTGAAATGCTGGTGGTACAGAATGACACGTTACCTGTGTCATAGGGTTGATTATGAGCATCACATGGGGTGACATGTAGAACGGCTTAGCCCAGAGCCTGGCCTCCTCTGTAAGAGTGGAAAACCTGGGTTCCTTCTGCCCTCATCTTATTAGTAGCTGTGATGGGCACACACTCAGCCAAGCACTGAGGTAGGCAGCTCTGCGCTTCAGTTCTCTTAGTCTTCTCCAGAGTCCTAGGAGGTGGGGCTGTCATCATCCACTTCATACATGAGGGAACCAAATCCAGAGAGGCTGAGCAGCTCGCCCAGGCCACCTCCCTCCAAGCCCTGCATATGCGTGCCCCAGGCTGGAGTGCCTGCTGGTCTGTGTCGCATTCCTCCAGCCTGGGGAAGTGAACCTGGGGGCTTCTTGAGGGCTCCTGCTGTGCTTCCTGTGCTGTGTTCTTCCCTGGAGCTGAAAAGGTAGCTGGGTGGTGGGGGATCACTGAAGCCTGTGCCTACACCCTCACCCCTGCCTCTGCTAATCCCAGCCCCATCTGATCCCCAGCAACAATCCCAAACAAATGCAGCACAGGAGCAAGTGAAGGATGGGCCCCCTGGCAGAAGTCACAAGTGGTTAATTAGACTACCACCAGCAAGGATAGAGAGAGAGAAAGTTTCCCAAGATATCAAGGTTGAGGGGAGTCTTTTCCTCTCATCCCTCTGCAGCTAAGGTAGGATCCTTCCTGCTCAGTCCCTGCCCCACCCTCACATATTTCCTCCTGCTTCAGATGTTGTGAACACGAAGATGTTTGAGGAGCTCAAGAGCCGTCTGGACACCCTGGCCCAGGAGGTGGCCCTGCTGAAAGAGCAGCAGGCCCTGCAGACGGGTGAGTGCAGGCAGTAGCCTCTCTGGGCAGGAGCGTCTGAGAGAAGGGCCCAGGCCAGCAGCCAGCAATGCTCTTCTCGCCTCCGGTCAGCATCAGTGTCCTGGCTCCATTAGTCCAGGCCTATGGGTGAAGGCACCAGCTTCAGGGAGCCCCACCTCTTTCTCTCGGGGAGATCCCCTGACACGTGTCTGCAAAACTCACCTGGATGTGTACGGCCAAATCTCTGGCCACAGCTGGGTGGTGTGGAAGTGGGGATGTCCCAAGAGGACAAAAAATTCTCCAACAAGAATCCACTACTGCCCACCAGAAGTGACCCTGGAGCGCTCGATGGGGCAGAGGTAGTGGCCCACCCTAGCAAAGCTCCCAGGAGCCCCTCACTCAGCTGGCCTCTGCAGCCCCAGAGAGCTCCACACTCCTGTGTGTCAGCAGCTTTGCTGACCCTGTCTCTCTTAATCATAACTCTGCTGAGGTGGGATTTGTCAGCTCCATTTTAAAGATGAGCTGTCAGCTCCATGAAATGTCAGCTCCATTTTAAAGATGTGTCAGCAGCAACTGAGGCATAGACAGGTCCTGAACCTGGCTCATACTCACCTGGCTGGTTAGTTGACTCGTGGAAGAGCAAGAGTTGAATGGAGGCAGGCTGCCCAGTGCCAAGCTGGGCCTTGGTGTTCCTGGCTCTGCACTAGCCAGCTGAGGGAGGGTGCACAGAATCACCAAGAACAGGGCCCAGGCGCATGGTAAGGTCATGCCCTCTGGCCAGCATACCTGGCAGCCTATTGTTTCTCACTCCCCATGTTCCTGTCATATAGTCTGCATTTTCCACATACCTCTGATTTACCTACCTTTATGTGACCTCACCTTCCATTCTATGGAGAACACAGACTCACAATACTGATGACTATTTACATGTGAGCCCACTACATTCTGGCACTGTTCTTGATGCTTGATGCACGTTAACTCATTCACAGCACACCCGTGCAGTGGTCCTGTTACTACATCCTCACCCTTATTTTCCACCGAGAAGGACCTTGTGACAGCCGAAAGGAGCAGAGCCTCACTTAGCTCTGCTATGCTGCCCCTCAAGTTATCAGCTGGGAAATCACCTTGACTCCTCAGCAAATCTATAAACCACCCTGTGTCCACAGCCACTCTCTCACCTGTTGCTTTTGTGACCAAGGCCCATCCATCTGCAAGGCCTTCCCTTCCCCGCCTGCCTCCTCAGAAACCCCCAACAGCCTTCTCACCGGGTGGTTTTACACACTCCCTCCCATTCATATGCTTTCCTTCAGCATTCACACTGCCATCCTTCTGCACTCCCACCACAGGGCCTTTGCATGTGCTGTTTGGGCAACCTGAATTGCTCCCCCAAGATCCACCTAATAAATGCCTCCAGCATTATCTTCTCAGGAGTCACTAATCCCTCATCTCAATCAGCTCCTCAGTTATAAGCTCTCCCAGAACAGTGTCCTTTCTTTTATCACATTGACTGCAGTCTGTAATGACACACTCATTTCCTGATTTGTGTCTGCTGCCTCCACTAGACTATAGTAAGCCCTGAGAACACAAGGGCCATGTTTGCTTTTCATTGCCCTTGTCTCTTCCACTACCCTGCCCAGCATAGTGCCTGCCACATAGCAACACTCAGTCAATCTCTGTTGAAGGAAGGACAAACATGTAACTTTGGACAGCTTGCTTGGCATGGCAGGTAGGAAGAGAGTGCTCGAGAAAGGGAGCATCTCCAGAGGTGTTTTTGACTTCATGTAATAGGAAACCTATCAGTGGCTTAAACAAAAAGTAAGTCTGCAAGTAGGTAGTTATAAGTTTTTGTTCAGAAGTTTCACCTCATGGTCTTCAGACGGCTGCCCCAACTCCAGGCATCATGAGTGCATTCAAGGCAAGAAGGAGGAAGAGTAGCCCAACCACATCTGTTTCATTTATAGGGAAAGTAGTCTTCCACTTCCATCTCATTGACAAGAAATCTATCATATGGCCACCTGCAGCTTTAAGAACATCTGAGAATGCAAGAATGTAGCTTTTCCAGCCTCTATAGTGGAGGTGGACAAGAGAGAAGGGATTTGGAGGCAACAGTACCTGGCACAGCGGGTATGTTTAGAATGAGCCCAGTGCCACTCTGAGCCTCAGTTTCCTCATCTGTAAGGTAGGCAGGGTAAACTCTAAGGTCTCTCTCATGTCTAAGCTCTGTGCTGTGCAAAGTCAATGTAACCCAGGCATCAATTGCCACCTGGGGTGAGGTAATGAGGTGGGGACCTCCCTGAAAAAAGTTCATGACATATGGAGGCCCAAAGCATGACATATGAAGGCCCCCATGTCTGCTGATTTCTAGGAAGCTGCTGGGCTTCTTGGGGCCTTCTCCTGTTCATTGTCCTCACAACCCAAAGATCACCTTTTCAATAAACCCACCCAAAGCATTGCAGAGCTCTGTTGACCTAACCAGAGTTGAAGGAATCAGGGGGCAACCTTTCCCTCCTCCAACCAGCACACACATGGGAGGTTCCCACCTGGTACATCTCTGCCAGGCACAAGGAGGCAGAGGTGACCCAGCCAGGGCCCTGCTCCCTGGGAACCTCAATATATTCATGGAATCACTTGAGCCCTTGAAAGCTGTGTAGGAATCAGAGAAGATAAAGAGGGTTGATTCCAAGCAGATGGCAGGGCAGGAGCAGAGGTGTGGAGGACTAGCATAAATCAACAGGATCATGAATAGACAGACCAGAGCAACAAAATGTTGGCAGCAATGATAGTATCACGAGAAGTAGCATTGACTGAGGACTACCTATGTGTTGGAGGGAGGTTCAGGTGAGGGTCCTGGGAAGCAACTCTGAGATGGAGTTTAACCCACAGGAGACTTATCAGGAGATACCCTCAGGATCAACCCCTGTGCTAGGGAAGGGATGGAAGGAAGCAGGAGTGGGCAGAGGGAGAAGTCGAGCTGTACTGTGGTGCCACGAAAGCCTCAGCTGACTTCAGGGAGCCCTGATGACGGGATGACCCTTCAGCACTGTCCTGAGTCGGGGCAAGAAGGCTTATGGGTCAGTCTTGGGTGTAGGCTGCTCTAGAGAGGGGCACGGCCTTGGAAGAGATGGCTGTCTTCTGCTGAGGCAGTCCCTGCAGGAGGCTGAAAGCTGAGGACTTTCTTCCTGCAGCATTCCTGGCAGCCAGGGCAGTGAATCCTTCATCCCCAACAAAAGTCTAGGTAGCACGTCAGTGTTACCAGCAGGAAGGAAAGGCAATGAAGGCCGCTTGGCTAAGCTGCAGGATAGCACGAGGTAGGACAGCTGACTTGGGGCAGAGTCTGTGGGTAGACACCTCTGTAATGCTTCAGGCCCCATGTTTAAAGTCGGTTGTGGTGTCAGATGCCCATGGGGACACTGGGATGCTGTCCATTGATATTTGTTGAGTGAAATGGAAGTAACTGAGTGGGAATGGATAGAGGGGAGTGCAGACATCCCCCAAAGTGGTGGGGTCACCAGCAAGAGGACAAATGCAAACATACACCTGTCTGTCAAGATATTCCTTTCCACAGAAATCTTTAGTAAAAGGTGAACGATTTATATGATCTCAAGAGAAATCAGAGTATGTCTAGATATTTCAGCTAGAAATCAAGCTGAAAATGCAAACTGCAAAACAAAAATAGATTTTATCCTCCTAACTTGACCAAATATGTGCCTTCATCACAACCTTTGGGGCCAGGCTCAAACTGAGAATTTGTGGACACCTCAGAGTCCCTTGCCTGATCGCCGGCCTCTGACCACAGCCTGTGCCCAGCACTTCCTGTCTTCTCTCTTGCAGTCTCAGCTCTATCCTCTCAGCCCCACCCTACCAGCCCTCAGGAGAACTGACCCTGCAAAAGGCACTTGGCAGGCCCTGGAAGCTTGCTTGGGCTGTTTGGGTAGGGATTTGGGGCCCTGGGTACATGAAGTGTGGCCTAGGCTGTAGGTGGGCAGGTGCCCTGGCCCTGCAAGCTGCTTGATCTTAGGGAGGGGCATGGAGGAAGGAGAACCAGAGCAGGTGGCTGTGGCTGGGCTCCCTGGGAAGCTGACTCTGAGACAGAGCTAATTTGTTAGGGTGAGCCCTAGGAGCCACACATGTGGGGGCGGGGGGAAGAGGAAGTGGGCAGAGGGAGAGCTGAGCTGCAGTGCAGGCACCAGGCCAGCCTCTGTGACCCAAGGAGATGGGGTGGGTAAAGGCCAGAAATGACTGAGGTGGAGGCCTGGGAAGGGGTGTCAGCTGGGGCTGGGTGCTTCTGTAGCACAAGGGCTGCCTTTTCTCCCAGCCGCGGGAGCACCAAGACCTCCTGAGTGGGGATCTGGATCTGTACGGCAGTGGCCACCACAGCCAGGTCCTCAAAGTGCATGAACCATCAGGACCCCTTTTGCCTGGGTCTAAGGGGCTGTCAGGACTGATGGGATAAACGGGATGGGATGGAGGACGGTGGGCTTGGCCTGGGCGGTTGGCTCTTTGCCTGGGGAACAGGGGGACCTTCGGTGACAGCCATTTCTCCCCACTCCCAGTCTGCCTGAAGGGGACCAAGGTGCACATGAAATGCTTTCTGGCCTTCACCCAGACGAAGACCTTCCACGAGGCCAGCGAGGACTGCATCTCGCGCGGGGGCACACTGGGCACCCCTCAGACTGGCTCGGAGAACGACGCCCTGTATGAGTACCTGCGCCAGAGCGTGGGCAACGAGGCCGAGATCTGGCTGGGCCTCAACGACATGGCGGCCGAGGGCACCTGGGTGGACATGACCGGCGCCCGCATCGCCTACAAGAACTGGGAGACTGAGATCACCGCGCAACCCGATGGCGGCAAGACCGAGAACTGCGCGGTCCTGTCAGGCGCGGCCAACGGCAAGTGGTTCGACAAGCGCTGCCGCGATCAGCTGCCCTACATCTGCCAGTTCGGGATCGTGTAGCCGGCGGGGCGGGGGCCGTGGGGGGCCTGGAGGAGGGCAGGGGCCGCGGGAGGCCGGGAGGAGGGTGGGGACCTTGCAGCCCCCATCCCCTCCGTGCGCTTGGAGCCTCTTTTTGCAAATAAAGTCGGTGCAGCTTCGCGGAGAGGAGAGGCGCTGCAGTCTGTGCTGTGTCCGCGGGGCGGGGAGGAGGTCCCAGGAGCCGGTTCGAAAGCTCCCTCCGTGATGAAGTAGGCGAGAAGGGAGGAGGTGAAGGAGGGCGAGCTGAGCACACGCGCTTCATGCCACAGGAGGGTGGGAATGAGCGGAGGACTGAGGAGAGGAAGGAGGGAAAGAATAGGGAGATGAAAACGCCCCGGTCTGCTGCTAAGCACAGCACAGTTACCAAAGCCAGGAAACTAACACTGACACGATATTTTATTTACGTTACAGCTCTATTCAAAGCTCCAGGCTTCTTTTTGTAGAATCGTTTCCATCTGCTGGAATCCAGCATCGCCCCCACCCCCCGCCCCATTTCTAGGGGGATGCCCCCACCGCTGACCTCTCCTGCTGTAGATCTATTTCTGGGAGGCACTGACGTGCTGAGTCTTGCTATGGGGTCGGCGGGGAGTGGGGAGCTGGGCCTGCCCACAGGGGAGATGGGCATTCCCCTTCTTCCTCAGGACATCCCAGGAGCCAAATACGACGGCCAGCACTGCCCGACCCGTGCGTCCTTTTCCTTCCCACTCTTCACAGAAAGCTGCTCAGGGGTCCAGGCGCAGGCATTTTAAATACGTTGTCTTATTTCACCTGATCCACCCAGGACAAGCTGTGCTATTATCACCATTTAAAATAAGCAAAGTGAGTTGAAACTCATGGAGGTTTGGGGACTTCCACTGGTCCTGAAGCTGGTAAGTAGCAGAGCCGGGATTTAACCCAGGGCTGTTTCCAAAGGCCTTGGCCTTTCCACCACCACTGCAATGCTTGCTTCGTGTGGCCAGAACGTCACTGAAATAAAACATCAGAGAAGTGGCCCAGTGGTCCTCAGAGGCTGTTGGCCAGCTCTTGGCCTGACCTGGCCCACCCAGCCATCGTGGGCCTGGCTGTAGTGACCCCTCCTGGGGGAGTCTTCCTTATCCTTCAGCCACCGCCAGTGCTCCACTGTCTGGGCTTCTGCAGTAACTGTTTCTCTCTGGTTGTCTTCTAGTGTGTCTCGCCTTCAGTAATAATAAGTGGATGATAGTTTGATTTGATCGATGGAGATGGGGTGGTTGGGGGAGGCAGCTTACAGAGAATTATGTACGTACTTCATGCCAGGCAGCCTGTTCCTCATCATCACAGAAAGCACCTCTTGAAATTCAACAATTTCAACGATTGTTGGAGGAGGTGATGAGATCCATTGGCATAAGCCCAGAAACTGCTTCAGAAGAGTGATGTGGTATGTTCCAGACCCCTCAGCAAGCGAGAGGCAAAGCTTAGACTGAAATCTACATCTTGTAACTCCGAGGCTTGGATTCTTTTCATCCCCCACTCAGCTTCCTAGCGGGATATAGGTGAACAGGGTTTTGTTTTGTTTTGTTTTGTTCTGTTTTTTTGTTTTGTTTTGTTTTTTGTTTTTTGAGACGGAGTCTCCCTCTCTCGCCCAGGCTAGAGTGCAGTGGCACGATCTCGGCTCACTGCAAGCTCCGCCTCCTGGGTTCACGCCATTCTCCTGCCTCAGCCTCCCGAGTAGCTGGGACTACAGGCGCCTGCCACCACGCCCTGCTAATTTTTTGTATTTTTAGTAGAGACGGGGTTTCACCGTGTTAGCCAGGATGGTCTCTATCTCCTGACCTTGTGATCCGCCGGCCGCGGCCTCCCAAAGTGCCGGGATTACAGGCATGAGCCACCAGGCACGGCTGAACAGGGTTTTTTTAAAGTTCCTGAACTGGGTGGCTGCCCACAAGAGGGCACTCATGCCTCTGCGTGTGAGTGTGGAACCTGGTCGACTGCTGTGACACTCTTTGGGAAGACAGTCGGCATTTTCCACTTCCAGCAGCAGGTGGCAGTATGGGCAAGAGTACCATCACCCATCTTTCATCTACCACCCATGTGCTTACATCTGGGCTGCTGAGATCTGCATACTTCGAATTGAGTATACCTGTCCTTCAATCTTGTCTTTACTTAAAATTTTGACATTTTCTTCACCATTTTTTGAACATTAATTCTGATTTTAAAAAAAATTTGCATTCAAATATTATTTCTCTTGCTTACTGAGTTTTGGTATCCCCTTAAATTTTGTGCCCCAGGTGAATGCCTCACTCATCTCACTAGTCCCTGCCCTGCCTCAGAGGTACACACTTTGGAGAATTTCCCAGGGGTTATACAAACAATGATCGTTTTAAGTGACTCAGTTTCTATTACTCTTTTCTTTTGTATTACTCCTTACTAGAATTGAGCTACCTTGGTGCAGGCCTGGGGAACAGGCTTTCTTTCCCACCTCCTGTTTTGCAATCTCCCTTTTCCATTTTACAAAAGAAAGGCCAGCTCTTCACCCTTCCTGCTCTTACCATGGGGTGTGGCCTGGTGTGTAAAAAACCTTGGGGATGCCAAACAGAAGACGAATTGAAATCTTGGTTTAGGTGTTAAGTAAAAGGCCATGTGAAAAATTGTTTTGCAAACTTAGTGGTTTCTAATCCTTTGCCTTTAACCTCCGAGATGAGCTTAATCAAGTTCTCAGCTGATAGACCATACAAAGTAATTTCCAATGACAGAACACTTTTTTCTTTTTAACAATTTATTTTATTTTACTTTAAGTTCTGGGTTACATGTGCAGAATGTGTAGGTCTGTTGCATGGGTATACATGTGCCACGGTGGTTTGCTGCACCTATCAACCCATCATCTAGGTTTTAAGCCCCGCATGCCTTAGGTATTTGTCCTAATGCTCTCCCTCCTGACAGAACACTTTTGACCTTTACCTTAGAAGCTCAAGTACTAAGTGACACTGCTATAACAAAACTCCTTTCAGTCTCACCAACTTACTTACCTGAACAAAGTTTCTCAACATTAACAACTCTAAAAGTGAAAAATAGGAATCTTATTGATGCTGAATCCTGCTGTATTCTGCTAGATATGTGAGCCAATTTTTAAGAACTCTATTCATCTGATTAAGAGTAGTGTTTAATTGTGTTTATAAAAATATGTCATAGACCTGTGATGATTTGATCAATTGTGCTAATGGTAATTGTGTTAGGGGAATGCTAGAAAACTAAGTTGCAGGGGCACTGGCCTAAGCCCTTTCTTGGAGAACAGTGCTGCCCTCGGCATCTGTGAGGATGGCCAAGCAGGAGGAGGTGGTTTCTGGGAAGGATCTTTCTGTCAGCTCTTGGCCTTCACTAGTGTGTGGGAGCCATGTGCACAGACCTGGCTGAGTCTTGCTCTCTTCTCCTCACTCCACCACCTCTGCTGTGCCTGTTCCTGTTCCTCCTTTCCCTTCTGGTCATTCCTTCACCCTTCCTCACCCCAGCCTATCCCAGCCAAGGGGAGGAAGAGCTGGAAGGAGGCAGTACAGATGGAGACCCTCCGTGTGAAGAAAGGGGTGCATGGGAGACCTGAGGCTGGTCCTGGCAGTACTGGCTGTGGGACCCTGGAGAAGGCCTGTGGGGCATCTTGGCCCCCGGTTTCTTCATCCGCAAAATGAAGTTTGGATTAGATGATCTCTAAGACTCCTGAGTTCAAGATTCTACCCACTGTTCTCAGGAAAGTTTTTGTAGAATCCTTTCCAGATAAGAAAGCTATTTTGTAGAATGGAAATGGTGGCTGTTTCCTCTGCCCATCAAGGCTCATCCCCTTCACTGACTGTCTCATTTTCTGCAGTGACTATTGGCCATTGCTATCTCTTGAATCCCAAATGTGTACACGTTCAGATGCCTGGTAGACACCACCACCTAGAAGCCCTTAGGCACCTATGTCAACATGTCCAAAAGGGAACTCAGGGTCTTTCCACTCAAATCTGCTCCTCTTCCTGAGTTTACCATCTCTGTGAAGATCCTCACCTGCCCAGTTACCCAAACGCCAAACCTGTGGGGCATCAAAGGTGACTTAGTGTCTGTCTTGAGACACTTGAGATCCAAGTAATTACCAGGACTCTATGATTTTTGCTTCCCAAAGAACTCTCTGATCTGTTCCCTCTCCTCCAATTCCATTGCTGTGGGGCTCAAGTCTCCTGCTTGAACCATTGCAAATAACAGTCTTACTGTTTCCGTAACTCCCCCGTGTCTCTCCCACCCACCATAAACCATGACCTTTGCTGCATAAGCACTAGTTGTATGGGAGAGAAAGGCTGGTTCAGGCCTCGGTTGGAGCTGGCCCATGGAAAGCGATCTTCTCTTCCATGTGCAAACATGCACATCTTTGCCTCATCTGAAAACACTGCTCTGCTGGTGTGGCCCTAATGCCTTAGACCCCCAGGTGACACTTTTTCCTTTGATTTTGGCTTTGCACAGATAAAAAGGAGATATTAATAAAAACAAAACTAACAATGTTTGCACTGACCCCAAAGCCCCTCGCCATGAGCTGGGCAACATTTAATATTCATAAACCTAGCAGGGAGGTATTACTAAACTTATTTCATAATTGAGGAAAATGAGGTATAAAGATAACTTTTGTGAGAACATTTAGTGATGGGCCTGGAATTTCAGCACAGGTCTGTTGCGTTCCAAAGCCCACATGCCATCTGCTATATAAATCAAGTCCTTCCTGGATCTTGAAGAAAGTTTTAAGATTTTCTTGATGTGATTGTGAAAGATGTGTAAAGGAGAGTTGATAGTGATGTGTATTGATGTGTATTTGTGATTGGTGGTACAGCCTCCTGTAAAAACACATTTTCCACTCAGATTTTTTAGGGCTATTCTGAGGCCTAATGGTAAGCTCTAGCTCACCTGCTTTTCATGGGTGACTCATCTATGAGCATGGTTTATGAATCTTTCAAGCTGAAAATCATGGCACAACCCACAAAACAACTAACCTTTTTCTCCACTAGAAGGCACTGTTGTTTCATGCAATGTGAGAACACAGCCAGGGGAGAAACATCAATGCAATTTTTAATTTTTAATTTTTTATTTTTTTTGAGACAGAGTCTCACTCTGTCGCCCAGGCTGGAGTGCAGTGATGTGATCTCGGCTCAATTCAACCTCTGTCTCCTGGCTTCAAGTGATTCTCCTGCCTCAGCCTCCCTAGTAGTGGGGATTACAGGCGTGCTCCACCATGCTTGGCTAATTTTTGTATTTTTAGTAGAGACAGGGTTTCACCATGTTGTCTTGAACTCCTGACCTCAGGTGATCCGTCCACCTCGGCCTCCTAAAATGCTGGGATTACAGGCATGAACCACAGTGTCTGGCCCAATGCAATCTTTAGAAGAAGAAACTGAGGTACAGGGAGGCTAAATGACCAGCCATGGTCACACATCTTGCTAGAGAATGAGCCCAGGAGTCTCACTTTTTTAGTAGGAAGTAGCTTTTTGCAAACCATTTCTCCAAATCAACACCTGGTAAGTACTGAGTGCCTACTATGCACCAAGCACTCTGCCTGGAGCCTGCTCTTGAGTTGTTGTTTACCACCTGACAGGACACTCGGCATTTTTAAGAGCTCAAAGACAAACGGATGGAGCTGCTTTTGAGAGTAGCTCTCCTGGTTTGCACTGTTGAGAAAATTGGACAATAAGGTAGGAAAATGCTTTTTGGATGAGGACAGGCAAGCCACACAGCTAGGCCAAAGGCAAGTTAGGAAACTAGGGCTTCCTCTAACCTCTAGGGTTTTCTTAAACCAGGTCGTCAGTGGCAGTGACACTAGGTCAGAAAGAAACTCTAGATTTAGATTCCAGCTCTGCCACCTTCTAGTCTTGTGGCCTTGGAGAAGTCACACTGTTTGAACTGTGGTTTCTTCATCTGCATGATTTGAAATGGGAGGAGCAGCAGAGCCAAGTTCACAGACATGAAAGCTGAAGACAAGTTTCTTAGCCTCTCAAGTCAGCCATGGCTGGTTTATCTGTGGTTACTGTATCACTTCAAATCACCTGTGAATGATTCTCTCCAAGGCCATTAGTGAAGGCAGCAGAGAAGGGCCTGGAGTCCACATCTGTTTAGCTACCAGATACTCTGCTTCCACGAGCCAGGCTAGCTTTCTATGATGAGAGATGTGCACGGGGAGGTGAAGAACAGATCATCCACTGGGAACCACAGTGACCCAGGCTTAGGATCACTCTTTCTGAGGCTGTTTTCCCATCTGGCAGGTGGGCTTATTCCCTCCCTCACACTGCTGTTGTGGACTTCACCTGTGTAAAGGCTCTGCCCTGCTGCTTGGCACACAATTATGAAGATTGTGGAACAATGGTACCGATGAAAAAGCTTTGGAAACGAAACTCCCCTACATAAGAGATAACAAAAAGCATGACTTTACCTGGGTAGGAAAAAACCACAGTGAGCTCAGCTGTGACCTAGTTCCATATTATACAAGAAAGACAATTCTCTAGGGAAGATAGTCTGGCAATGCAGTTGGCTCTGAACTAATAAGGATCTGGCCAAATTGAAAGTTAGGTCAGTGGTTCTCAGGCCATGCCAGACAGTAAAATCACCTGAAGTACTTTCTAGAAAACCCAATACCCTGGCTACACTCTAGACTGGTTAAATCAGAATCTCTGGGGAGCAGAATCAGGCACTGGTAGTGTTTAAAGCTCCCCAGGTGATTCCAAGATGTAGTGGTTGGGAACCAGACTTATGTGAAGCCAGCTGCCTCCTAGGTTAGGCTTTTGGAAAAAAACTCATCAGCCCTAGAATATCTCTTCCCATTTCTTGAGTCTTCCTCAAGAAATTCCTACCACTCTAGCTATTGAGCAATGGTACCATGCACACTAACCAGGTTTGGTGACAATCAGATTGGTCGTTTTAAATTGATTTTAACAAGAAGCAGAGGTTGGAGTTGAAGAACTTAGTGTAATCAGTTAATTTCAGTAGGAAGTAGGCATGCTTATCAGCTAGGATTAGATTTGGTTGAAAATCCAGAATAACCGGGACTTAGCCAGGTATGATGGCCCACTCCTGTAATCCCAGCTACTCAGGAGGCTGAAACAGGATGATTGCTTGAGCCCAGGAGTTTGAGACCAGCCTAAGCAATATAGCAAGACTCTCATCTTTAAAAAGAAGAATAATAAAGTAAAATATATTAAAAAAATAAAAACAGAGACTTAAACAAGACAGAAAACTTGAGCCAGGTAGTCCAGTGCTGGTCTGGCCACTTCATGGTCATTGGAGATCAAAGTTCCTTCTATTTTTCCACTCTACCATCCTAGCATGGAGCTTCCATCTTTGTGGTCACCTCAGGGTCCATGATGGCTGCTGGAGCTCCAGCCATTATTATCCCCACTTCAGAAAGGAAGAATGGGTAAGAAAGGTCGAGTCAGCTTCCTTTTTTTTTTTTTTTTTCCTTGAGATGGAGTTTCACTCTTATTGCCCAGGCTGGAGTGCAATGGCGTGATCTCAGCTCACCACAACCTCTGCCTCCCAGGTTCAAGCGATTCTCCTGCCTCAGCCTCCTTAGTAGCTGGGATTACAGGCATGCGCCACCATGCCCGGCTAATTTTGTATTTTTAGTAGAGGCGGGTTTTCTCCATGTTGGTCAGGCTAGTCTTGAACTCCCAACCTCAGGTGATCTGCCCGGCTCGGCCTCCCAAACTGCTGGGATTACAGGCATGAGCCACCGTGCCTGGCCTCCAGTCAGCTTCCTTTAAGGAGTGTTCTCTTTTCCTTATATCTATCGCATAGGCCAGAACTTTTTCCAGTGTGTAGCTGTAAGGAAGGCTGAGAAGTGCAATCTTTTAAGTAGTTACCTTGACACCCAAATTAAATTAAACTCTTTAAGGAAAGGGCAAATGGGAAGCAACTAGAAGTTTGTGTCATGGAGCCATTGCAGACCCAAAGCCTGAATGTTGGAGGGAACTGGAAACTAGGGGGCAGGAGAATTAAAAGATCTTGAAGACTAAATGATGACTCATCTGTCTGGTTCCCAAAAGCTTGCTCCTATGAGTCTTTCAGTAGAGGAAGAATGTTTTCAATTGTGCGGCTGGGTTAAATCCTAGTTCCTTTTCAACAAATTCCTAGTTCCTAAGCATGGCTCTCTCAGCCTTTGCTTTGGAATTAGCCCTCTCAAGAGGCCTCTTCTTAAAGAGCATGAACCTAGGAGAGTGCTATGCCCCAAAGTACCTTCCTACCTGCCTATTCCTGCATGGTAGGATCATTGATTGCTGGCTCTGTGACTCTGTGGCAGAGCTTGACTAAACTTTGCACAGCTTTTTTATTCTCCCACTCCCTTGGAGAGTTAGTTGCACCCTTTTACCAGTCATGTCCCAGTAGGAAACAGATTCCAACTCAGTTCAAAAGACTGTAATGCGGCCGGGCCTGGTGGCTTAAGCCTGTAATCCCAGCACTTTGGGAGGACAAGGTGGGCAGATCACCTGAGGTCAGGAGTTCGTGACAAGCCTGGCCAACATGCCGAAACCCCATCTTTACTAAAAATACAAAAATTAGCTGGGCATGGTGGCACGTACCTGTAATCCCAGCTACTTGGGAGGCTGAGGCAGGAGAATCACTGGGACACAGGAGACAGAGGTTGCAGTGAGCCGAGATCGCACCACTGCACTCCAGCCTGGGCAACAGAGTGTGATTCTGTCTCAAAAAAAAAAAAAAAAAAAAAAAAGACTGAAAGGATTACAGGCAGTCCTCAATTTATACAGTTCTGATATGCTTAAATATCAATGATCATGGTTTAGTTAAATAACACAGTCCCCCAACCAGATAGTTCAAATTTCAGCTACATTGTTATACTGGTAAAGTATAATTTTATTTTATTTTATTTTTTATTTATTGAGATGGAGTGTTGCTCTGTCATCCAGGCTGGAGTGCAGTGGCATGATCTCGGCTCACTGCAAACTCTGCCTCCTGGGTTCAAGTGATTCTCCAGCCCCAGCCTCCTGAATAGCTGGGACTACAGGCACATGCCACCATACCCGGCTAATTTTTGTATTTTTAGTAGAGATGGGGTTTCACCATGTTGGCCAGGCTGGTCTCAAACTCCTGACCTCAAGTGATTTCCCCCCCTCGGCCTCCCAAAGTGCTGGGATTACAAGTGTGAGCCACTGCACCTGGCCCCTTGCTAAAGTATAATTTCACTGCTAACTCTTCAGGCCACACATCACTAACAGATATGCTGCATGATCAGTGACCCACCACATTGCTTCTTTCAAAGTGTATTGGTGACTGGGCACCATGCGCCTGTTATTCAGCTCATCCACTGGCAGCACAGTGTGTAGTTGTGTTGCACTTTGTCTTCTGGTGAGAAATTCATGTGACAGTTTACAAAAATGGATAATTGAAAGAGGGAACTGACTAATAAAGATAAAAATGCAGCAAAGAAATGCGAAGTGAGAATGATGGAAGTGAGGTTTGTGTAGAATATAAATGGAGTTAGAAAAGAAAAAGCTGACCGTGGGAAGGTGGATGCTGCTGCTGTTTGAAGTTCTGGATATGCAACCAGAGGAACGTAGTGACCGTGAGCTTATCTACATAAATGACAACAGTGCCTGTGGCAAAAAGGATAAAGATGTCCTGGAGGAAATGATGCCAGCAAAAAACCACGTAAAGGAATTCTTAGAGATATTTTGTGACATTGAAAGCAAAAAAGATAAAATGTAAGAACTAATCCAAGCTTGAGAAAGGAGGATGACAATTTTCCGGGAATAGAAAAGATACCCACTGAATCGAAATCTATATATAATGGGAAGGAAGTGGCAAGCACTGTCCAAACGGTTCTCGGTAAGATTTTCACAAAGAAAACACTTTAATTTCCAATGTTTCTAATGTTTTCAATTAGTGTATTTAATATCAATTTTTGCAACTTTTTCTCTTACTGACAGTAAGAAAGTTTAATGTTTTGACAAACATTTTTGAAAGGTCAGAGGACAATCGTCCTCTTCCCCATCGATTATTAAGATTGTTTTGCATGGTTTCAGCTTACATGGCCATTTTACAGTCCTAGACTACTGTGCAAAGTGAGTGCTTCCCATACTTACACAGCTCTGGGTACTATTCAGCAAAACGACAAGGGATATTAAGGCATTCAGAGGCTGGCCACAGCGGGAAGTACCCTGTCAGGCAGAAGGCCACAGGAGGAAATAATGCTGCTGGAGCCATAGCCAGTCCACGCAATAAGCGATCTCTCGGTGGAGGACATAGCCATAGACAGAAAATGCAGCAAAGCACACAGAGGAGACTGGGAGGAAAGAGCCCAGCACCTGCCTCTGTACAACCTCTTAACTCTTGCAGGTGCTTTCCACTGGGGGAAGCCAGCTGGAAGCCAGCTAGCCGTGGGTCCAGGCAATGCAGTCTGGTCAGACTCCCAGGGCACAGAGCTGGGTGGAGGTGGATGGAGCCCAACTGGGGGCTTACATACACTTAACATTGTACTTTCTTTCTTTTCTTTTTTTTTTTTTTTTCAGACAGAGTCTCACTCTGTCACCCAGGCTGGAGTGCAATGGTGCAATCTTGGCTCACTGCAACCTCCACCTCCTGGCTTCAAGCAGTTCTCCTGCCTCAGCCTCCCAAGTAGCTGAGATTACAGGCACGGGCCACCACGCCTGGCTAATTTTTGTATTTTTAGTAGAGATAGTGTTTCACTATGTTGTCCAGGCTGGTTTTGAACTGCTGACCTCAGGTGATCCGCCTGCCTCCCAAAGGGCTGGGATTACAGGAGTGAGCCACCGCGCCTGGCCGTACCTTCGTGTTTATGTCCATGTCCTGCAGTTGAGGACAAAGCTATCTGCATCTCTGAGTACCACTGATAAAGACAAAGTAAGCAGAGGTGGAATCCAGGTTTCCATGCTCTCAATGTAGGGCTCCTAACATCTCCAGTGATCCAGCATCCCCTTGGAGCTGCTTACCAGCTTGACTAGGACAACACACAGAGTTAGAGGTCAATGAGGAGGAAAAAAATGTCAACAAAATCTTTCTTCCTGGCCCCCCAAAAGTGTTTTGGGGCTCTAAAATACAAGCATATGCTTCAAATGTTTCCAGTGAACATTTTCCATGTCAAATATACCTCTGGATTTTTTTTCTTTTATCCTGGCAAGCTGTGTTGCTTCTGGATTTTTAATACTCAAACCCCACAAAATGTATCTCTCAATGTTTTTCATCCAGTGTTTTTAAGAAAAATTTCTATTGACAGTCCACAAGACTCAGTGGATTTTAATCAAGATAGGCTGGGAAAGTTTCAGATTACATCCCAAAGACAATGGTTAGAATGGCAGGGCAGGTGTGGGTACACCTCTTTCAGATGTTGCTGTATAGGAAGTGTAGTGCTTGGAATCGAGTTTTACGGCATTTTACTTTCTGACATGATAGTTTCTGTAACTTACATAAGGGATTTGTGTGTGTGTGTGTGTGTGTGTGTGCGTGCGTGTGTGAGTGTTTTAGTTACATATTTGGAAATCTACTGGGGACTTGGGGCATTCATTAAGCCAGAGTTTACCATTTAAATAGGACAGAGGGTGCTATTCTGCAGAATGCTTGATTTCCATGAATGGTCTACCATTAGGAGATGGCTGTATGTTGCCCTGTTGCTCTGGGGCTGGTTCAGGGATAATCCTTTCCATATGAGAGCTCCCAGTCTCAGAAGTCTCCCCACTAAGCCTATCTAGAATGCCCCTCAGTGCCCATTTAAGTCACCTGTGCTGCTGGTTTCCTTGCAAGAGGACTAAGAGGATCAGCCGGGCAGTGTTTCAAAACCTCGCCACTATTGGCATTTGGGGCTGGATAATTCTTTGTTGTGGGGGCTGTCCTGTGCATTGTAGGACGTTTTCCAGCATCCCTGACCCCTGCCCGCTAGACGCCAGCAATACCCTGCTTCAGCTGTGATAGCCAAAAATGTCTGCAGACCAGTCCAAATGTCCCCTGGGGGGCAAAATTACCCCCAGTTGAGAAGCTGAGAACCACTGAGGTAGAGGGTAGCTGCAAATTTCCTCACAGAAAGGTGCCATGAAAATGTAGTAGTTGAAGTAGAATTTATTTATTTTTGATGCTTCTAATTGCAATTCGGTTACTTAACATGACATAAGGAAACCATATTTCCCAAAGCAAAATTCAGAATGCACAACAAAAGCTTTTTTTAAAAAACAAAAACAAAGACTCTTGTACGAATGTATTTACTCACCAGCAGTATACAGTTTAAGGCACATTTGTATAGGGGTTTTGTTCTGCTCTCTTCCGCCTTTATCCTTCACAGGTATTTCCCTTAATCAATCTCTTGTATGTTTAATTCCTTCTTGGCCTCTGCTTCTAGGAGAACTTAAATGGATTCAAAGACTCAAAAAAAGTGGTAGTGGCAGCTGAAGCCAATATGGCCATAGAGGGCACCACTCAGATCCCTTTAACAGAACCTGCTGCAAGGAGCAGAGTTGACTGACAGCCTTGGCTGCCACCCCTAAGGACACTAGACCAGACTTATCCCGGCTGCCTCTGGGCAGTGACTGAGTACATAGGAGCGTTTGTGCTGATCCATTCCTACCCAACGAGGGTGACTCCTCTCATGGAGAATTTTAGCTTGGGAACTCCCCAGCAATCTGGCCAAGATGTTCTCAGAACTGTACTGCAGTCTGAGGTTCTTCCACGTAGCCTTTCCTGCTCTCTCTTTTACACAGGTGTGGGACCTGTGTTGTGGAGGGCTCTCCCTGCCTATTCCTGCTCCCTTGAACCCTGGATCCTTCACAGGTGTTGCCCCCAAAACATCTCTTACACTTCTAATCCCATCCTGTCTGCTTCTCAGAGAACAGACAAGTAATGAATTCCCTTCACTAAAACAAAATTATGCAAAATATAATATGTATAATAAAATTATACAAGCTATAACAAGGTAATGGAATAATTATACTATTAAAATCAGAGATGTACCAGAAAATCGGCATGTACAATTACCTTAGCTTTGCTTCCCTTAGATGTGTTCTCTTAGGAAAGGATTGCATTCCTAAGAGAATTATCTGTATTAAGGAACAGGCACTCCATAATTGCCTTCCCCACCCCTCCACCTGGAACTTTCTCTAATAATGTAGAAGACACCTGCACACCCATGGTATCATAATCCTTTTTTCCTGACATGGCTTTGGATTGCATTCTATCCAGATAGAGGAATGGAACCCCGGATCCATTCAGTTCACAGAGACACGAATCCTCTAAGCTAAGATGTCATTTTACCCTCACCCCCAAACAAACCTGCTTCCTTGTTCTTGTCTATCCCTCCTCTTCTTCTTCCTCTTCAAATGTGATGACCATTATTCAACATGAAGATATGAGTCTGGGATATAGAGCAGGCTGAAACTTAAGGACTGAGGCTTTGCCTTTGTAGCCAGAAAGAGAAAAGTAGTCCCTGACAGCTGGCTCTTACTGGCCAGGTGCTCATGGCTGGGCTGTAATGTTTTTCTGCTGAACCACAGCCTATCTCACAGATTGCCAGCATCAGACAGGGGCTGGCAAAAACAAGACCATTCTGTAATCATGTCTGAGTAGGGACAAAAACAAGGTCACTGTGCAAATCACAAGAATCACTAAATATCCCCCACTCCAGCTAACACAACTGACTGCTTGCTGTTTTTTTAACCAATCACAGCTTTAGCCCTGCTGCACGCATTCCACCTTCTGCATAAAAATTAAGATGCCCTCTCATAGTATTGCTCCTGCCTTCTGATAGCATCCAATCCAGCGCAAACCCCTGCTTCCTTAAGACATCTCTCAAATCACTTAACATGAGCCCATATATATTAGAAGTCCCTTCTAACACCGTCTTACTGAGACACCCCATGGTTCCTCATCACAGACAGACTCCCCCACTGCAAATTAAAATATCCAATTTTGTTCCTGGCGGTCTTCGGCTACAGGGCACAGGCAGTAGTTGGTCAGGTCCTGGCCAGTTCTATGACTCTGGCTCCCAAGGTGCTAGATTCTGCCTATGAAAGAAAAGGATAAGAAATTAAAGAGTACAAGACAATGAGGAGGAAAAGGATTTCAGGACAGACAGCTCAGATGGGGATGAATCTCCTGACCAGAGTTCCCACTCCAACTCTCATTGCCCTGTGACCTTGAACAATTCATACGAATTCTTCCTCATTGGTAAAGTGGAAATACACTTAACCTTCACAGGGCTGTAAAACAAGTTCCAAACCAATCAAGACCGAGAACAAGCCACGTACAGTGGCCAGCATACGGAAAACACATGCTGCACGGGTGGGAGACTGGTGAGTTGGACTTATAGTGAGTTGAGGAGAAGACCGAAGGTCCTGAGAACTGAGGAGGAGATGAACTGAGAGAGAGTGAAAGTCTGGTCATTTTGGGAGAGAGAAGAGCTAAGAACATCAAGGGGAAACAAAGCTGGAAATAGGAATTTAGGACACTGATATGGTTTCAGTGTTTGTTCCCTCCAAATCTCATGTTGAGATGTGATCTCCAGTATTGGAGTTGGGGCCTGGTGGGAGGTGATTGGATCATGGCGGTGGACCCCACATGAATGGCTTAGCACTATCACCTAATTCTCTTGGTGATGAGTGAGTTCTCACTTTATGAATTCACCCAAGAACTTGTTGTTTAAAAGGAGCCTGGCACCTCCTCCTCTCTCTTGCTCCCTCTCTTGCCATGTGGCATGCTGCATCCCCTTCACCTTCTGCCATGACAGGAAGCTTCCTGATGCCCTCACCAGATACAGATGCTGGCACCATCCTTTGTGTACAGCTTGCAGAACCATGAGTCAAATAAGCCTCTTTTCTTTATAAACTACCCAGCCTCAGGTGTTCCTTTATAGCACTGCAAATGGACTAACACAGAGACAGAGGAAATTGGTGACCAACTTTATCCCAACTGGGAGTTCTTTGCCCTTGAAGGGTACCTCAGCTTATGACCATCTTGCTAGGGGAAAAGAGATTTGGGGAGGCACCGGGAACTGTAGCAGAGAAATAGTGGTAACGGATAAGGAGCAACATTGGAGAGATGAGTGTTGAGGGAGAGGCCAAGAAAGACAGGAGAGGGATATCTGTCCCTGAAAATGAGGTCCACAAGTCCACAAGCCTGGAGAGCTGACTCAGAGGGAGCCATGGCTGGACAGTTCTCCCCTTACCTTCCTTTGTGCATCAGAAGGAAGCAAATCAGGTAAGGACTGCACAGCAGGGGCCAGGTCCCAGCCTCCCGGTGGCCTTCATGATGCTCTTCCCAAGACTCAACCTTGGGTCTCCTGAACAGTCACCAAATCAGAAACACACAGGCCTTTCAGGAGAATAGAACAATTGCGAGGGTCACCTTCCAGAGACGCAGGAGACCAAAGTCAACATCTCCACTTCTAACTAGCGGGTGGAAATAGAGTGTACCGGTTAGGAAAACCGATGCTTCTAGGAGAGACTAGACCTAATGGGACTGTGAACTCAAAGAGGAGAAAACAGAAAGGTGCCTGGAAGGTTTTTGGTACTTCTGGGCCAACTTAGTGAAGAATGGGCCTAGCTCTAGGCCTTTAAGCCACGCTACCCCGTCACACGGCTCACATTTTTAGCTGTGTACTTCACCTGTGGGAGGACTGTCAGGTCCCAGGTGGGGAAATGAACGCTGCAAAAGAAAAAGCTGGTCAAAACTAGGATGTAGGGGTGTCTGATGGCATAAACTATTTTTGCTCTCATTGGCGAAAATGTCAGCCAGCAACTCACTTGGCAAAGCCCTTAGTACAGTCTCATGGGTAAACGGGGCTCATTTGCCACTCCCCTTTGTCCTCAGTCAGGGTCCTAGACCTTTCCTCACTCACAGGCTGATGGTCTTGAACCTGGTTATAAGGGGTTTCTGGGCTCTAATTAGAACCACGATTCCCCACTGATGAGTGCCTCGCTTCTCCCCAGGACTCTGCAGAAGGCCCCAGGGGAGCAGGCAAGGCCTCAGCTCACAGCCTCCTACAGCCCAGCTGCCCCACCCTTGGGCTGTGTGTGGGGCTGGGCCGGTGCCTGCAGGGCTCAGGGCTGAGCTTGAACTGCCATTCTGAGACTAACCATGGGCCCAACCGTGCCTCGGGACTCCCATCCCCACTGTCCAATGACTGCCCCTGGTCCCTGGGGACTCCTTCCCATCCCTTCTCCCCTTTCCCTCCCTTCTCTCCCCCACCCCCACCTGAGGCATCACCCTCTGTGGCCTCCTCCTTCTCCAGGCTCTTCTTTCTCAAAGGTCTTTGTCACTCACTGTTGGAGGATTTTGTATCCACTCTGGCCTAGGTATCTTCCCCCGGTTGTCTATAGTTTAAAATCATGGCTTGGAAGTGGAAGGCAAGGTGAAGACAGGTGACAGTTGATTAAAAAATATGCC
This sequence comes from Pan troglodytes, assembly GCF_028858775.2. Lineage (NCBI taxonomy): Eukaryota > Metazoa > Chordata > Mammalia > Primates > Hominidae > Pan > Pan troglodytes. The sequence goes on from NC_086015.1 coordinate 49,062,390, forward strand.
TCAGGCTGAGCGCGGTGGCTCATGCCTGTAATCCCAGCACTTTGGGAGGCCGATGTGGGCAGATTATGAGGTCAGGAGATCGAGACCATCCTGGCCAACATGGTGAAACCCCGTCTCTACTAAAATACAAAAAATTAGCCTGGCTTGGTGGTGCACTCCTGTAGTCCCAGCTACTTGGGAGGCTGAGGCAGGGGAATCGCTTGAACCCAGGAGGCGGAGGTTGCAGTGAGCCGAGATTGCACCACTGCACTCCAGCCTGGCAGCAGAGTGAGTCTCTATCTCAAAACAAAAACAAAAACAAAACAAAAAACAAAAAACAAACCCAGAAACAAAAGTAAAATACGCTTCAAGACATACCCCATACCCCTTCCTCCCCTGGGAGATGAGGGGGAGGGAAGGGCCCAGGTGAGTCTACTCTTGGAGGCCCTTCCTAACAGCCCAGGATGAGAGCTTTACCTTGTAAACCAGAAACCAGATCTGGGAGAGACTGGGGGCTGAGGTGAGCTGGGATCTTTGGCTAGGGGTTTTTGGAGTAGCCCCTGGAGATGTCTGGGAGGCAATGTCCCCTGAGCACCAGCAGGCCTTTAATGGGCCTCTGTGGCAAGAACACTTGCATGGGAACTTGCTGGAAGGATTTGACCAACTCAAACCCTTGCTTATTGCTTCCTCTCCCTCTTCCTCACCTCATCACGTCCTTACCAACTCAGGGTGGCTGTCCGGATGGGGGTCAAGCACAGTGGCCCGTGTTCGTTCTGCAGAAGCCCATCCCTAGCACAGCCGTTACCTTCAAAACCCTCTTCTTGACTCTTGGGGTCCTCAAAGAACTTGGGAGGGAGGACCTGGAAAATGTCACTTTGGATACTTAAAGGTGGACTAAAACAGCACAAAGGTGCCTGTTTCTCTCCACCCCAAACCATGGCTATGATGAGATGGATCAAGAAATCCCCAAAATGCCACCGTCCCCAGTGGAACCTGTTTGGTTCTCTTTATTCCCCGATGCCCTGAATATGGGTTTTCTCTCTTTTTCAGGTGAGAAGATATTACGTTGCTGTTGCTAAAGGTCTGGTAGTTCTCTATGCAGAGGTTTGGGCTGAAGGTGAATGCTGAGGTGCGCCTGTCTCTTACAGATGCAAAATCTATAACCTGTGAGCTGCTCTGGCCTTCAGCATTCCTGAAGAGCAGGGTGGGATGCATGATTTTCATTTTCAGTATCCAAATGAAAATTATTAAAGAATATCACTGGGAAATCATTACAATATGTTTTAATTAGTTTATAGATTAATGTAGTTTGTTTACTAACGTAAGTAACTTGTAATATGGTCTGTTGCCTTGGGAGCAGAGCTAGAAACGAAAGCTCACAGTTAGGTAAACTGAATAAAGATTGGCAAAGGACTCCCATCACATTTTATTATTGCCCTGATAGCCACAGCCCCTCATTCATTTCTCTTCTAGTTTTGTAACCGCCCAAGGGGTTCACCTTGCCTGTTGCCTAGACAGAGTTGATTCATCAAGACAGGGGAATTGCAATAGAGAAAGAGTAATTTATGCAGAGCAGGCTGTGCAGGGGACTGGAGTTTTATTATTACTCAAATCAGTCTCCCCAAACATTTGGGGAGCGGAGTTTTTAAGGATAACTTGGTGGGTTGGGGGAAGCCAGTGAGCCAGGAGTGCTGATTGGTCAGTGAAATCATAGGGAGTCGCAGCTGTCTTCTTGTGCTGAGTCAGTTCCTGGGTGGGGGCCACAAGATCAGATGAGCCAGTTTATTGATCTGGGTTGTGCCAGCTAATCCATCAAGTGCAGGGTCTGCAAAATATCTCAAGCACTGATCTTAGGAGCAGTTTAGGGCAGGTCAGAATCTTGTAGCCTCCAGCTGCATGACTCCTAAACCATAATTTCTAATCTTGTGGCTAATGTTAGTTCTATAAAGTCGATCTAGTTCCCAGGCAAGAAGGAGGTCTGCTTTGGGAAAGGGCTGTTACCGTCTTTGTTTAAACTATAAACTAAGTTTCTCCCAATGTTAGTTCAGCTTATGCCCAGGAATGAACAAGGACAGCTTGGAGGTTAGAAGCAAGATGGAGTCAGTTAGGTTAGATCTCTTTCACTGTCTCAGTCATAATTTTGCAAAGGCGGTTTCAGTTTAGAGGTGTCTTAATAGCTCAAGAAAGCAGCTATTGGAATGGAGACATCAGGCCCTGGCTTGGTGCCGTGTTCATTGAATGAATGAGTGAATGCTACTACCTGAGGTTTCTATCTCCTCTCACCATGTGTCTAACTCTCCCTCCTAGCACTTTACCTGGTAACTTCTCCATCAGCACATAGCACAGTGTCTTGCACATAGCAGGTGTTCAATCAGAGTAAATTGAAATGACTGAATTGAATTGGATGTCCAGTGAAGTAAATACCACACGTTAGCGCTACTAACATTAAAATTCTTCACGCAGGCCAAAGCAGATGTGATGCCATGTTCAGCCATTGCTCAACTCTTGGCAAGGATCTGAAGACAAATAGAAACATCTTGATGTATTTGTGCAAGAAGTCTATGCCAGCAGCAGCTGTAGCAACTGCAGATTTTAATCTTAAACATCAATGTCCCTGACTTGGAGAAAATAAATTAGATATTTTTTAACACCAAAGACAAAGGCTTTATTATCTCAAAAGGACTTATTATCCATGTTACTTGAGGAAAACATAAGTTAAAAATACAACTTCACACTGGATATATTGGAGTGATTTGACACTAGACTTTTTTTTTAAGTATAAGGCATTTTTATCTTCATTATCAGAAGGACCTGTGTTACAGGTGTTTCTCAGACTCTTATTTGCAGAAATGTCACTGTGTTGCTTTTTAAGAGGAAGTGAGGAAGATTTCTGAGAGATGTGATTCTGGAAGGAAAAGGAAGGAATTTCCCAATTATTCTTTCTTCAACTGGGCCTCAGTTACCTCATCTGTATGAGTCATCAGTGAACGAGTTGGCCACTAGATGATCTTTAACATTCCTTCTAATTCTAATTTTTCACAGTTCTTTGCTTTTCGCCAGCTGAAGTGAAGGGCACTTGGTCAGCTAATGTCAAATTGTACATTTATCTTAGTTTTTTTCTAATTTTAAAGGTGATTTTATATAAGTGTTGAAGAGGAAACATAACTTTTTCCTCAATCGTCACGAATTCTTAGTTGGAACGGACCCTTGTAACAAAAGTCAGATTAATGAGAAAAACCAAAGTTTATTAACATGTGCCTTTCATATATACACAGGAGCTACCCAGGGAATGAGTCATTCTCATAGTGGTGGCTTTGAATTCCAGCTTATATAGCATCTTCAACAAAGAACAGTAGATTTTTAGAGATGTGACAAGATGAAGAGGATTTTGAATCTCTAGGGGCAGCAACTTGAGGAAAGGCAAGTGAGATGAAGGCTGGTCTGTAAAGCTTGTTCATGTAGATTCCTCTGGTGCCATCTTCAGGTCACTGAGGGTCTAACGTTGTCATCAGTGGGAGACCTTTGTGCTCCCTGGGAGAAGGGGGTGGGGGTGGGATCCCATTTGTCTTTGTAAATTTGTGTCTACTTTTAGGCAAATAGAGGAAGGGCAAAGAGCTTTCTTGCATCTGCCTCGTCTTATCTTCAGCTCAACAATCCTTATGCCAAACAGGCATATTTTGGGGTGGCAAATTCTGGTCTCCCACATAAGGAAAGACTCTGCCTCCACTGGGTCTCCCAAAGTATTTGCACTTACGTCAGTTTTTGCTTTCGAAATGGAAATGTTACCTCTGAATGTGGTAAGAGAGTGAAGTCAGGCCTCTGTAAACCAGGAATTGCTTAGAATGAGTCACAAACCATCTTAAAAATGTAGGAAATTAGGAATTAATTTATCAAATAGTTTTTTCTTCTTAAATCAGTTTTATTGAATTATAATTTTCATACAATAAAGTGTATCCATTTTAAGTGTACAGCTGAATAGATTTTTGTTGTTGTTGTTTTGAGACAGGGTCTCACTCTGTTGCCCAGGCTGGAGTGCAGTGGCATGAACACAGCTCACTGCAGCCTCAGTCTCCCTGGGCTCAGGTGATTCTCCTCTCTCAACCTCCAGAGTAGCTGGGACCAGGGGCATGTGCCACCATGCTCTGCTAACTTTTGTATTTTTTTGTAGAGATGGGGTTTCACCATATTGCCCAGGCTGGCCTGGAGCTCCTGGGCTCAAGCAGTCCATCTGCCTTGGCTTCCTAAAGTGCTGAGATTACAGGCATGAGCCACTGCACCTGGCCCAGTTGATGAGTTTTGACAAACATTTACCTTCATCAAGATACAGAACATTTCCATCACCCCAGAGCCCTCATCAAGATACAGAGCATTTCTATCAACCCAGAAAGTTCCCTCATGTCCTTTGGTAGTTCATCCTCATCAGGCTGGCTCTACAGTATAGATTCACCTTCCTTTGGCGGCTCATTTGCTGCCTTTCCTAAAGATACAGAGGTGAACAAACCAAGGTCCCTGTGGTCATGGGCTTCCATGCTAGTGCTGGGGGTGTAAGCAATCCTTTAGCTCCTTCAAGCTCCACTTTAGCTAACTCATCTCCGCTACTGGATAACGAGACTCTGTTTGGACCTTTAGCATGGGGGCCTCGTACTTCCCTCAAACTCCTTATCCCTTCCCATGGGTCTCCTTAAGGCCTCCACAGCCTGTGTCTCTAATCCTTCCCTTAGAATAGATCACTTTCCCGCCAGGTGAGGAAGTTCCTGCTGTGCCTGGCTGCAGTTCAATGTTAAGGGAGTCTTCCTCTGTTCTGTTTTTTTTTTTTTCTGCTACAGCGTGGTGTGCCAGCCCTGGAGCTCCGAGTGAGTGACAGTGAGGAATAGAGTTGCTGAGTGCTTCAGATTCCTTTGTTCTCCTTCTCTAGACAGCAGTAGTTTGTTTTAGAAAGAACATCCAGTGCACAAGAATTATTTATATCCTGGCACAGTGGCTCATGCTTGTAATCCCAGCACTTTGGGAGGCCAAGGCAGGCAGATTGTTTGAGCTCAGGAGTTTGAGACCAGCCTGAGCAACATGGCAAAACTGTCTCTACTAAAAACACAAAAATTAGCCCAGCATGATGGCCTGCTTCTGTAGTCCCAGCTACTTGGGAGGCTGAGGTGGGAGGATTGCTTGAGTTTGGGAGGTTGAGGCTGCAGTGAGCTGAGATCCACCACTGCACTCCAGCCTGGGTGATAGAGACCCTGTCTCAAAACAACAACAACAACAAAATCAAAGAGAATTATTTACTTATTTTTCTGAAGAGCCATAATAAATATTTACTTAGTGGGAAAAATAATGGTAGAATAAGATGGCAAAATTAGATGCAAAACTGGTTAATGTCTGTCAATTGAGAAAAACGATGAGCCAAGTCTCAATCATTTTAGGAGTTTATTTGCCAAAGTTAATGATGCATACCTATGACACAGCCTCAGGAAGTCCTGACGACATATGCCCAAGGTGGTCAGGGCACAGCTTGGTTTTATACATTTTAGGGAGATATGAGTCATCAATCAATATATGTAAGAAGTACATTGGTTCCATCCAGAAAGGCGGGGACAACTGGAAGCAGGAAGGGGGGTTTCCAGGTCACAGGTAAGTGAGAGACAAATGGTTGCATTTTTTTGAGTTTCTGATAAGCCTTTCCAAAGGAGGCAATCAGAACATGCATCTATCTCAGAGAGCAGAGGGAAGACTGAATAGAATAGGAGGCAGGTTTGCCCTGAGCAGTTCCCAGCTTGAAGGGGCTCAAGATATTTTCCTTTCACATGTCCTAGAGGGCAATAAAACCGTAATTTCTTCTACTGGACAGATGTCATGGGCATCTCTGACAAAATTTATTTGCAATTGTATTAGGGTTCAACAGAGAAACACAGCAATGGGATGTGTGTGTACACACACACACACACGCACAGAGAGAGACAGAGAGAGAGAGAGAGAGAGATTGATTGATTAAAAGAGATTGACTCGGCCAGGCACGGTGGCTCATGCCTGTAATCCCAGCACTTTGGGAGGCCAAGGCGGGTGGATCACGAGGTCAGGAGTTCAAGACCAGCCTGGCCGACATGGTGAAATCCCGTCTCTACTAAAAATACAAAAATTACCTAGGCATGGTGGCATGTGCCTGTAGTCCCAGCTACTTGGGAGGCTGAGGCAGGAGAATCGCTTGAACCCGGGAGGCAGAGGTTGCAATGAGCGGATATTGCGCCACTGCCCTCCAGCCTGGGTGACAGAGTGAGACTCTGTTTCAAAAAAAAAAAAAGAAAAGAGAGAGAGAGAGATTGACTCCCATGATTATGAAGGCTAAGTCCACACCCAGAAGAGCTGATGGCATAACTTCCAGTCTGAATCTGAGTCTGAAGGCAGAACATCAATGTTCCAGCTCAAAGACAGGCAGAGAGAGACAGAATTCTTTCTTACTTAACCTTTTATTCTACTCAGACATTTAATGGGTTGGATGAGGCCCACCCACACTGGGAGGGCCATCTGCTTTACTCAGTCTATGGACTCAAATATTAATCTCCTGGAAACACCCTCACAGCCAGAAATAATGTCTAGTCAAATATCTGAGCACCCCATGGCTTAGTCAGGTTAACACATAAAATTAATCATCATAGCAACTTATCAAATTGTCTACAAATGAACACATGCTCCTAGAGTCTAGGTCCCAATCAATTGTAAGTCAACCAAAAGTTTCATTTCCCCAGGGTGTTAACTGGCCCTCAGATGATTGTTAGGACAGTGCTCAAGGAGACTCGGAGATAACTTTTAGTCATCATTTTGTCTAACTTTCAAGTTCTGGATAATTTTTCTTAATATGATTAACCACACTCCCGCAAAATAATAGCCAAACCTGCTTAGACCAAAGGGACAAGTGGCTCCTTCATGGCCAGTTAAACTGTTGCAGCTGATGGCACCACTGCTATGTAAGTTCTCTTTGTCCCCAGATTTCTCAGTAACCTGGAGAGGGGGTGTTGGTGATATCGCAGAACTATCTGCCAAACTACTATTTTGATGAATGAGTTATTTTTGCAGTTCCCTTTTTGGTGTCTTTCTGGAATAGAAAGAATCATGTATTAGGAATGTTTGGCTTTCCCAGAGGGGCTCTCAGAGTAAAAGGACTGATTTGTTTTCCTTTGGCAATTTTAAATTATGCTTTTTGACCCATTAGTGACTTTACTTACAGAAAAACATCTGAGCAAAAGAACGGAAACAGGCGGGATCTTAGATCACATGAATCCCTACACCAAAGTCCTGGGAGAGCACCTGCGCTAGCTCTGAAGGGCCTATGCCACCAGGAGCACTGAAATACTGATCAAGAGATCAGGCCGGGCGCAGTGGCTCATGCCTGTAATCCCAGCACTTTGGGAGGCCGAGGTGGGCAGATCACTTGAGGTCAGGAGCTCAAGACCAGCCTGGCCAACATGGTGAAACCCTGTCTCTATGAAAAATACAAAAATTAGCCAGACGTGGTGCCTGTAATCCCAGCTACTTGGGAGGCTGAAGCAGGAGAATCACTTGAACCCAGGAGGTGGAGGTTGCAGTGAGCCAAGATCGCACTACTGCACTCCAGCCTGAGTGACAGAGTGAGACTCCGTCTCACAAAAAAAAAAAAAAGAAAGAAAGAAAAAAAAGAGAGATCAGCAGCCACAGAATACACCTTGGAGTCACATGGGTATAGCGGAAGGGCCCCCTTCCCTCACACCGGGCAGCAGGAGGCTGGACTTCTCCCATCAGTTTGCCACTTTCTTGCTGTGTGGCCTTAGTGTCAGAATCACACATTCTTTGGATTTCTTTATAATGGATCAAAAAAGAAAGAAAGAGGAAAGAAAGAAAGAGAAAGTGTGAGAGAGAGAGCAGGAGGAAAATAATCAGTTCTGCTGCACTTGCCTCACTGGGTGGTTATAAGGACCGATTCAATTCAGAATTTATTGAGTTGTTGTGTGCCCAGCACAGTGACGATTGGGGTAAAAGAGTGCTTGTGAAAGTGCTTTGCAAATCAAAAGAGAAGGTATTGAGCCACACTATTGATCCCATTGAGATCAAAGACCCATGAAACCAAGCCTGCAGGCTGGCCTCATGGTGGCTGCAGCTACCAGGGGTGGGCATGGGGTGGGGTGGGGGGTGGAAGTCTTAATAGAAGGGTAGGGGGCCAGTCCCTTAGGTGGAAGGTAGGGGAAAAGACTTAACCCAGGAATATAAAATAATCTTGCCACTGCTAGGACTGCAAACAAGTTCAGGGAACGCTGTGGAATTAGTGTTTTGTGAAAAGAAAGGAATCAAGAATGAAATTGGCCCCTGCTGGTATCCTGAGAGCCAGTGAGCCAGCCCAGGGTCCACAGTGCAGACTGAATTCTCGTCTGTGGCAGAGTGCTTCTTTACTTTCCTCCTGCAGAGCCATGGATGTGGATTTTGGCTAAAAATATTTTTTCCCCTCAAATGACATAGCAACCACAAAAGAATTTTCTGAGTAGTCCCTCTCACATGCTGGGTTTCTCTCCCTGAATTCGAAGGAGCAGCTGGACCCCTCACAACCCCAGTCCCTAGACCCCAGTCCCTAGTCAGAGTGGTTTCTTGCATCTCCAGTCTGGATCCTGGAGGGGTCAGATAGGAAAGTCCTGGGCAATGTGAAGAGGCTGGGAAAGGGCCTGAAATCATTTCACCAGCTGGTGCCAGGACTCCTCTTTCCAGATGGAGGGAGCCCAGCACCTCTTCTCCCAGGGCTGGTTGTCAGCCCCTGAGGATGGGGGTATCAAGGCCTGGGGATACCAAGGTCTGAGTGTTGAGTAGAGGATGGGAGCCCCAGAATCACCTGGAGGTGGTGTGGAAGAGGCTTCCAGCAGTATTTTGTGAAAGGAAAATATTTGCAGTATTTTGTGAAAGGAAAATAAAAACTTGGTACCCCAATTCACTATGTCAGAGGCATTTGAACCAGAGTGACTCCATCTTGAATAGGGGCTGGGTAAAATGAGGCTGAGACCTACAAAATGAGGCTACATTTCTAGGTGGCTAAGGCATTCTAAGTCACAGAATTTGACAGGTTGGCACATGATGCAGGTCATAAAGACCTTGCTGATAAAACAGTTTGCAGTAAAGGAGCCAGCTAAAACCCACCAAAACCAAGATGGTGATGAGAGGGAACTTTGGTCATCCTCACTGCTATGCTCTCACCAGTGCCATGACATTTTACAAATGCCATGGCAATGTCAGGGAGTTACCATATATAATCTAAAACGGGGAGGCATATATAATCCACCCCTTGTTTATAATTTCATCAAGAAATAACCACAAAAAAATGGGCAACCAGCAGCCCTAGGGGCTGCTCTGTCTATGCAGTCTCGCTCTGTCACCTAGGCTGGAGTGCAGTGGTGCGATCTTGGCTCACTGCAACCTCTGCTTCCTGGGTTCAAGCTAGTCTCCTGCCGCAGCCTCCTGAGTAGCTGGGATTACAGGAGTGTGGCACCACGCCTGGCTAATTTTTGTATTTTTAGTAGAGACAGGGTTTCACCATGTTGGCCAGGCTGGTCTCGAACTCCTGACCTCAAGTGATCCACCCACCTCGGCCTCCCAAAGCGCTGGGATTACAGGCATGAGCCACCATGACTGGCTGGAGTAGCCATTCTTTTCTTCCTTTACTTTCTTAATAAACTTGCTTTCACTTTGCTCTATGAACTTGCCCTGAATTCTTTCTTGTGTGAGATCCAATAATCCTCTCTTGGGGTCTGGATCAGACCTCTTTTCTGTAACACCATGACAGTTTACAAATGCCATGGCAATATCAGGAAGTTACCTTATATGGTCTAAAAGGGGGAGGAACCCTTAGTTATGGGAATTGCCGGTCCCTTTCCCGGAAAGTCATGAATAATCCATCGCTTGTTTAGCATATGATCAAGAAATAAGTAAGCATAAGCAGCTGAGCAGCCCACGACACTGCTCTGCCTATGGAGTAACCGTTCTTTATTGCTTTACTTACTTACTTTTTTTTTTTTTTTTTTTGAGACAGAGTCTCACTCTGTCGCCCAGGCTGGAGTGCAGTGGCACAATCTCGGCTCACTGCAACCTCTGACTCCCATGTGATTCTGCCGCCTCAGCCTCCCAAGTAGCTGGGGCTACAGGCATGCAACCATACCCTGCTAATTTTTGTATTTTTAGTAGAGATGGGGTTTCACCATGTTGGCCAGGCTGGTCTGGAACTCCTGACCTTAGGTGATCCACCTGCCTCGGCCTCCCAAAGTGCTGGGATTACAAGCGTGAGCCATCGTGCAGGGCCTACTCCTTTACTTTCTTAATAAACTTGCTTTCACTTTATGAACTTGCCCCGAATTCTTTCTTGTGTGAGATCCAAGAACCCTCTCTTGGGGTCTGGATTGGGACCTGTTTCTGGTAACAACTATGGCAAAGGGAAAAAAATTAAGCTGAAAGCTGAGTTGTGGAAGAAGCTGCCTTTCTTTTCATTTCTAAGCAGACAGCTACAGATAAAATGTTACAGAATTTCCACAGGTAGCTATTCTAAGTTCACCTTATCTTACGTAAAGTGCAGATTTACTGAACAAAAGATGAATATATAATTGACTATTCCCCTACCTGCTCCCTTTCTCACAACATGTGGAATCAGTAATATGACCATATCCTCCCTTTTTTTCCTCCAGCCGGCTTTCCTCCTTTAAATATCAAAGCCCTCAAAGTCATCTTTGGAGAAAGGCACAGACCTGCCTCCTGAGCACTCGTCCTTAACCTCAGCAAAATAAAATTCTAAATTGATTCAGACCTGTCTCAGATACTTTTTGGTTTACAATTTCTTTTCCTTTTTTTATTAATTAATTATTTTATTTATTTACTTATTTATTTTTGAGACGGAGTTCTGCTCTTGTTGCCCAGGCTGGAGTGCAGTGGTGCAGTCTCGACTCACTGCAACCTCCACCTCCCAGGTTCAAGCGATTCTCCTGCCTCAGCCTCCGGAGTAGCTGGGGTTATGGGTGTGCGCTGCCACGCCCGACTAATTTTGTAGTTTTAGTAGAGACGGGTTTTCTCCATGTTGGTCAGGCTGGTCTCGAACTCCTGACCTCAGGTGATCCGCCCGCCTCAGACTCCCAAAGGGCTGGGATTACAGGTGTGAGCCACTGCACGCCACTTGGTTTATAATTTCTACAGCACATCTTCTAATCCGTTCTATCCATGAGCCTCTTAGGGAGACTCAGAAAACAATGGACTCAGTAGACGCTGGCAAGACTGAAATACTTTGTGGGGACATTTATTAACCACAGAATCTTGAGTCTTAACAAGGTTTTTTTGTTTTGTTTTTTGTTTTCTTGAGACAGATTCTCACTCTGTTGACCAGGCTGGAATGCAGTGGTGCAATCTCAGCTCACCACAGCCTTGACTTCCCAAGCTCAGGTGATCCTCACACCTCAGCCTCTCAAGTAGCTGGGACTGCAGGTACACACCACCACACCTGGCTAATTTTTTGTATGCTTGGTAGAGACAGGGTTTTACCATGTTGCCTAGGCTGGTCTCAAACTGCTGGCCTCAAGGGATCCGCTTACCTTGGCCTCCTCAAATGCTGGGATTACAGGTATGAGCCACCATGTCCAGCCAAGTTTTAACAAGTTTTTTTTTTTTGAGATGGAGTCTAGCTCTGTCACCCATGCTGGAGTGCAGTGGTGCGATCTCGGCTCACTGCAACCTCCACTTCCCGGGTTCAAGCAATTATCTGCCTCAGCCTCCCGAGTACCTGGGATTACCGCCCGCCACCATGCCTGGCTAATTTTTTTTTTTTTTTTGTATTTTTAGTAGAGACAGGGTTTTACCATCTTGGCCAGGCTGGTCTTGAATTTCTGATTTCGTGATCCACCCGCCTCAGCCTCCCAAAGTGCTGGGATTACAGGCATAAGCCACTGCACCCAGCAGAGTTTTAACAAGTTTTTAAATGAGGTTTTAATTTTCATTTTATTTTAAAATTAGAGATACATTCTCAAGGTTCAAATTCAAAAGTTACAAAAGGGTATACTGTGAAAAGTTTTCCAGCCCCACAGACTTCTTTGAAGTCACACGCTATTCATAGTTTCTATTTAACAAGATTTTTTCAAACTTAAAAAATAAAATAAAAAGCTTCCCAAATTCTTAGAAGCTATTTAGAGATACTGACTTTGCTCCAACTTAACTCTACAGTGGAGAGGAAGTGATGAGTTCCTCTAAAGGAGTGGTGCTGTTCGTCCAGCCTGGTGTCATTGAGGAAGGTGTCCGTGGGGGAGGTGGGGGTGGAGTAGGGAGAAAATGTTACTGGAAAACGGTCCCAATCCAGACCCCAAGAGAGGGTTCTTGGACCATGTGCAAGAAAGAATACAAGGTGAGTCCATGAAATAAAGTGAAAGCATGTTTACTAAGAAAGTAAAAGAATAAAGAATGGCTACTCCATAGGCAGAGCAGCAGCGTGGGCTGTTCGATGGAGTATGCTTATAGTTATCTCTTCATCATATACTAAACAAGGGGTGGATTATTCGTGACTTTTCCAGGAAGGGGCAGGCAATTCCCGGAACTGAGAGTTCCTCCCCTTTTTAGATCATATAGGGTAACTTCCTCATGTTGCCATGGCGTTTGTGAACTGTCATAGTGCCAGTGGGAATGTCTTTTAGCAGCTAATGCATTATAATTAGAGTATAATGAGCAGTGAGGATGACCAGCGGTCACTTTCATTGTCATCTTGGTTTTGGCCGGCTTCTTTACCACATCCTGTTTTATCACAAGATCTTTGTGACCTGTTTCTTGTGCTGACTTCCTATCTCATCCTGTGACTAAGAATGCCTAACCTTTTGGGAATGCAGCCCAGTAGGTCTCAGCCTTATTTTACCCAGTCCCTATTCAAGATGGAGTCACTCTGTTTCAAACACCTCTGACAAAAAGACAGCACAATTGTTATGGTTGCCTCCAGCCACCATACTGGGAACGCTGCATCCCTTCACTATACTCAGATACATGTCCAGCCCCAGCCCAAGTGATCTCTGGTCTGGCTGCCCTGGCCAGGAAGGCCCAAATGCCCAGGACTCCTCTGCTCTTTCCTGTTCCCTAGCTGCTGAGCCCACATGGCTCACACTGTGATACTGCTTCTCCCAGGAGCATCTAGGGCTGTGCAAATGCTGTAGGATTATATGCCAGCTTGCTGGAGTGGACTGCTAAGTGAGTTTAGAGATGATAAGGAGGACAGCATCTTTGAATTTGACACAACTATCTAGAGAACAGTCACCTCACAGGAAAAGACAGTCAGCTTGCTGAAGATGAAGAGACCAAGCCCCCGAAAGCAGACTGTTGGTGATGTTTTTTCCTCTCCAGTGCAGACTTAACTAATACTAGCTACTAAATTCATTGACATGTATAAAATCACCTCTCCTCCTCCTTGAAATGACCTTGTCAGGTAGGTGCTAGCATTCACATTCTATAGTTGAGGAAATTTTGGTCCAGAAAAGTTAGATTGCTTGTCTGATGACACAGCTAGTATTACAGCTGCATCTCAGCAATTCTGAGATCTTCTTTAGTCTGGGGACATATGTTTCCTAAAAATGAGGGCAGGCTGGCCTTCATATACTGGTGGGGCAAGAGGAACTGTCCTTCTACCCATTGAAAGTTAGAGAATTTGAGTCTGTAAAACAAACTGGCAATAGACAGATTAACAGCAGAAAGGTAAACAAATTTATTAACATACAAGTGCACAGGAACCATGCAAGGTATAAAACCCAAAGGGCCAGAGGGTTGAAGCTTAAATACCTCTTCACAGGGGAAAGGGAAGTGGAAGGTGTAGGCAATTTTAGACAAAGAGCAAACAATTTTTAGGGCAGATTAATAGGCCTGAAAACCATACAATAACCTGGAACGAAGTTCCTCTGGGCTCTGGGGGAGGTGGTGACAAGTTATGAGAAGGTAAAGGGTGGAACTGCACTGTGAACAAAGGTTGTCTTATTATGCAGATATAGTCAGCCCTCCATATCCGCAGAGGATTGGCTCCAGGATCCCCTGCAGATACCAAAATCACTGGGTGCTCAAGTCCCTGATATAAAATGGCATAGTACAGTTGGCCCTCTGTATCTGTGGGTTCTGCATCCTCGGATTCAACCAACTGTGGATGGAAAATATGTACAGTTGACCCTTTGTATCTGTGGTTTTGATCTATGGCTGTTGAATCTGTGAATGTGGAATCTGTGGCTATGGAGAGCCCACTGTAAAATCTCTCAGGTAGCATCTCTCAGAATAGCAAAAAAAATCTGTCCAGTTGAGTGTGGTGGTGTCCTTTAGCTTCTTCTCTGGTGATTAATCTTCTCTGGTTAATGAGATTTCAGACAGGAAATTGAAGGCAATTGTGTCTCTTTTGGAAGAACTTCCCTCAGTTAGGTGAGGGAACTTCAGAGAGAGCCCTCCCTGTGCTTGGGGGAAGACACAAGGGAAGATCATAGACTTTGATTCTGGGGCAACTTCTAAGGCTTTCCAATTTATTTTAATTCAAAGTGCTCAGCATGCCAAAGCACCATGCTTTGGGGTATCATTTCCTGAGCCCCAACAATACATACCCATGTACACAAACATCATGGGCCTCTCACCCCACAAACTCCTTGACACAATGGTGGATGAGTGTCTGATGCCCGTTTCTGTGGGTTTGCTTCTGGAACACTCTTAGATGAGGGGCCAAGCCACCCAGCAGCAGTGATGCCCTCAAAGGCCAGTCCCCTCCCCACTGGTTCTCTGTGGCTTCTCAAGGAGCAGCAAACTGGTGACTGTGACACAGCTGGACTAGGACTGAGCCTTAGCCCGCTCCTCTGTAAACCAGAGGCCTAAGGAAGGAATGCTGAAGTTTGTCATTTTGGATTGCTTAGTAACTATTCCCATTTCCTAATGGCATTCTGGCTTATTTGGGGGCATTTATACCTGTTTCCCACTGTGAGTGCTAAAGGGGTTGGATCACCCCTCTTTCCAGCCTGGCACAATCAGGGGTGGACCTTATGAGCTAGACTCAGCCAACAAGACATCCTCTTGGGGGACTTGGGGTTTTGAGTGAGGGGGCTGAGGACAAGGCTCATTCATTACTGTGGCAGCAGGTTCAGTGGACAGTTCTTGTGTCAAAGTATAAGTAAAAAAAGTCAAAAATACGACTCATACAAAATAGGATGAACATGAGCCACAGAGCTTATTTAATTCATTAAGCAATGAGGGAAACAGTAAGATGAAAAGCTGGTTCTGAGAGCATATGAAGAATTGGGAAAGGCACACCAAAATAAACATTTTAAGTTGTACACAAACCTGGTTAATGTTCTATAGGGTAATAAAGCCATAGGCTACTTTCTGTTCAGTTTATGACATTAATATAATCCCAAGAGTTAGAACTAGGATTCCTCATCCTCCTTCTACGGAGGTTGTCAGACCTAAGTGCTTTTGGTACTCTCTTTCTCTTTTGATACTGATTATTCGGGAAGTCACATGTGGCTCTGGATACTATCTTTCTTGCAAGATGTCAGGGGCATCTAAAAACCTGCCTGGGAATTTTTCTGTGCTCATGGGTGGGTGTTACATGTCATGAGATCAAGAACCCAAAAGCAGAGGATGAGATTGCCATATAAGACCTCTCGGAACCCAAGGCTTCATAATTGGAACATAGCAACATTTGCTGCATTGTTTTCCCATGTCTCTAGGTGACTGGATACTTATTATAGAATGCTGGTTGTTATGGTGATGAGAGATGGGGGAAACCAGGCCGATTGTACACTGTGAATGAAGGTTTAATCTATGTCATCCTTTGTCACAGGTCATCCTGTTGCCTGGGATGAAGTGTCACATAGTTTGAATCCACATTGCTTGCTGACATCATGGGGTGAATGAACTTTTCCAAGATTCTGGAAGCCTATTGTAATTTGTGTTCTCTACATTTTCCTGAGGTCCCAGGGATGCGGTGACTACTAAGCTCTATGGTAGGAGTTGGGGCAGGAGGTGAGTAGAGGTGACCAATGACTGGTGTGCCAAGGTCTTTCCCCCTCTGAGATTCCAGTCAATTCCAGGCATGGAGTTGTGGTTAAAAGAAGCTCAGATGACATAAGAACGATACAACGGACACTGGGGACTTGGGGGAAAGAGTGGAAAGGAGGCAAGGGATAAAAGACTACAAATATGGTGCAGTGTATACTGCTCGAATGATGGGTGCACCAAAATCTCACGAATCACCACTAAAGAACTTACTCATGTAACCAAATACCACCTACATCCCAATAACTCATGGAAAAATAAAATAAAATAATTTAAAAAAAGATTTAAATATAACCTCCTCAGAAAGGCCTTTCCTGACCACTCAGTCTAAGATAGCCACCCAGTTACTCTCTATATCATTCAGTTTTAATTCCTTAATTAGCTCATGCTATTTACTTTGTAATTGTTTGTTCCCCACTCCAGATATAAAACACATCAGAGCAGGACCCTTATCTTGCTCGTCGCTGTATCCCAGAGTGCTCGATAAATATTTGTTGATTGAAGGACCGTCTTCCGATTCAGTGACAGAGAGGTGGGCCATGAGGGAAATAAGGAAAAAAGTAGAAACAGGAAATGAAGAAAATCAGAAACAATTTAATACTCTATTGTGTGCAAAAATGAAGTAGAAAGAAGAGACAAGAAAATGTACATAAAGGGGTTAGAAGAAGGAGAGAGGAAAATAAATTACTGTTATGTTTTGGAAAAACTCTTAATTAGAGGGAAAGGAACTAACTTTATCGAGCTCCCTCTATGTAGGAAACCTAAATTACCAGATGATGTGGGGTTTTTGTTTGTTTGTTTGTTTGTTTGGACAGATTTTATTTCAACTTAGAGTCATCACCAAAATTACTTTCCTCATTTTCAACCTTTTCCTAGGAAGAAAAGAAAGTGAGCTATTTTATTCTATAGAAAGAAAAACAAATGCCTATTTGTTTTCATCAAGTGAAATTGTCAAGGATGACTGGCAGTGCCATTCACTGAGAAAGAGTACTAGAAGAAGTGTTTTGCAGGGAAATCATGAGTTTCATTTTTAACAGGTTAAAATTTAGATATTTTGAAATATTCAAGTAAAGGTGTTGACAAGATAATGGGATATATCACTCAGAGGAGAGGTCTGAGCTGGAGGTCTAAATCTTTGATGTATGGATGATAATTGAAGCCATAGGCATGGATGTGAGTGTCTAGAGAGAAAGAACAGCATAGGAAAAAATGGGGTTTCATGGATGTACCTTAAGGAGCTCCAATATTTAAGGTTTAGGTGGTAGGAGACAAGCCTTTGAAGGAGACTCAGAAGGAATGGTCAGGAGAATATGGTTTTATGAAAACCAAGGGAATATACTGTTTCAAGGAGAATAATGGTCAGCAGAGTTGAATGCTGCTGAGACACCAAAGAAAATGAGAATTGAAAATGTTTATTCCCTTTAGTGACATTGAAGTCTTTGACCTCAGTGAAAGTAATTTTAGCAGAGTGGAGACAGAATCTGAGTCATTTTAACATCCACAGTACCTTTCCATAGAGTAGATATTTGATATGTTTTTTCATTTGCTTTACCATGAGATGTATAATTATGTAGAAGAATGTATAATGTATATGTAATATTTGAAGAACAAAATGAACAACATTTACCCATAACCTGTTAGGAAACAACTTTAGAAGACAGCTGTGTGTCCCTCCCTGCTTGCATCTAGCTTCTTCGTCTGCCCAGGTGGACTGCTCTTACCGTTGCAGTAAGTGTTCCCTTGCTTCTCTTTTATAGTTTTACTGCCTATGAGTGATTCCCTAAACAATACACTGTTATTTTTAATATATACTTTTTTAGTTTTAACTGGTTTTGAACTCTTTATAAATGGAATTATACTGTATTCATTCTGAAAAAAAAAAAAAGAACCTCAGATGAACCAAGGATAATAAAGTGCTGATAATTGTTGAGGCTGAGTGATGGATATATTAGTGTTCATTTTACTCTTTTCTCTAGTGTATGTTAGAAGATTTCCATACTTGAATGTGAAACAATTTCTGAAAGACTGAAAAAAGTTTTTCTAAATTGTTACTATTTTTATTTTTATTTTATTTTTTTGAGACAGGGTCTCACTCTGTTGCCCAGGCTGGAGTGCAGTGATGTGATCTTGGCTCACTGCAACCTGGCTCCAGCCCAGGCCTCCCCCGGCCTCAGCCTCCCGAGTAGCTGGGACCACAGGCTGCACCACCACACCTGGCTTGTATTTTTTATAGAGATGGGATTTTGCCACGTTTCCCAGGCTGGTCTCGAACTCCTGGGCTCAAGCAATCCACCCATCTCAGTTTCCCAAAGTGCTGGGATTACAGACAGGCATGAGCCACTGTGCCCAGCTGGAAATTTTTTTTTTTTTTAGAAGAAAAGAAAAAGGAAAAAAAGGGCACTTTGAAGATCTTATAGGGTCATATTTAAGTGGTAAAACTTTCAAAAAGTGACTGATCTCAGGCAAATGGCAGGGTATTGTCCAGCCCCTTCCCTGCTTTATTTTTACTCCTTAGTATTTATTACCATGTAAAAAACTATATATTTTATTTATTTATCTTACTTATTGTTGGTCTTCCAGCTGAATTACAAGCTTCATGAGGCAGGAACTGTTGGTATGTTTTGCTCATCCCCATCCCCAGGACTTGCAATAGTACCTGGCACATGGATAGGTTCAGGTTCATGAAACAAAAATCAATAGTGACATAAACAAGATAGAGGCTTTTTTTTTTTTTGTAAACATATATGCCATTCAATAGTGGAACCTAGGCCCCTATCTCTTCTCTTTCATCATCCTGACTGTGACTTCTACCATGAAAATTGCCTCATGACCTCATTATTGATGCCAGAGCTCCAGCTGTCACACACACATTCCAGGCAGGACGAAGAGAGGTGGGGGCAAAAGGACACTTACTTTTCAGCTGAAGCTGCCTCCACTAAAAGTCTTCTTGTAGTCCAATCTGGTTTCCAATCACCTGCACAGAGATGGTTTCAGTGCTTGGAGCAGCCCTCACTGTTTGGCTATGAGAGTCCCAGGGCTGCACTTGAGGCCATTATCTGCAACCCAGGACTTTGCTTTAGGCCAATGCCAGGAGACACTTATAGGTTGAATATGAAATTGATCCTCTGCTCTCTGAGAAGTGGTCCCTAATTTAGCATTTGCAGTTTTGGTGGGTGACACTGAGTCTCTGCAGAGGCACCAGGTGGCTCTGGATTTGGTGCAAGTAGTTTCAGCCCATGCCCGAGGAGTGCCTGGGATAGTTTCAGATGAGAAACGAGATCTTGGATGGGCACCCCCTGTAGGGTCCCCTTTCTGAAGAAAGTTGTCCAAGGATGGGAAGCTTGTTGGAAATGTCTGGACTCCAGTCCAGAGATCCTGACTCTGTGTGGGGCCCAGGAATTTGCCTTTTATATAAGAAACCCAGGTAATTTGGACACAGGTTTGAGAAACGACACTGAGATACTCCAGGCCATGGAATGGGATACCAGCTGGTTTAGGACAGAAAACATCTAGAAGCTGTTCTTTCCTACTGAAGCACAAACATTGCACTCAAGTAAGCCTTAAAGAGGCCTTGAGTCTCCATGGACTCAGGCCCTGCTCAGTGTTGAGTAAAATAAAGGTTAACTCAGTAATCTGATGAAAGCTCTCATGTAGATAAACAGTTCTAATTAGCTTGTTCGTTGTCCAGTGAGCTCACTTGGGTCTCATTGGTGACCATGGCTCTTTTTGATCATCCATAGACTTTCAGTGACAGATTGTACTTTGGGGTACTTAATGCCTGTAAAATAATAAAACAAAACAAAATGAAATAGCGCCATGTTACAATGAGACTCAAGATCATTTTATGATGTTATGATGAACTGTGTTTGTATTAAACGATGGTCCTCATTTGAAGCCTGCCAAAAACATGCTCATTTTCACGTTTGAAAAATTTTTATTTTTTTGAGGCAGAGCTTTGCACTGTCACGTAGGCTGGAGTGCAGTGGCACGATCTTGACTCACTGTAACCTCTGCCTCCTGAGTTCAAGTGATTCTCCTGCCTCAGCCTCCCAAGTAGTTGGGATTACAGGCTCTGCCACCACGCCTGGCTATTATATATATATATATATATTCTTTAGTAGAGATGGGGTTTCACCATGTTGGCCAGGCTGGTCTCGAACTCCTGACCTCAAGTGTTCCGCCCACCTTGGTCTCCAAAGTGTTGGGATTACAAGCGTGAGCCACTGCACCCAGCCTGAAAAAATTGTTAAATGCTGAATGACACTATCTTTTAGTGGAGACATTTCACGAGTATATAAAAAACAGGACAAAACTATCAGAAACACACAGTGATATTTAGTGGTCTCTAATCAGCTTAGAAAAGTGAGATGTGGGGCAAATCTCTTTAGAAGCTCTTTAAGTTGATAAGGCAGGCAACTGAGGAAAAAAATTAGTTGTATGAAAACATGTTTGAATGAAGGGAGTTTAGACATCTAAGCAAATATGATTTTTGCATTATGCTGGAAACAAATGCTGCACGACTTGGAAGGATTTACAGTCACACTTAAATACAAACAAACAAACATAAGAAACAGGGACTGAAGCAAAGATGCCAAGTTGCCTACCCTTATCCCTTCATTCCTTCTCTCATTCCCCTCTTGCAATCGACCTTTACGTTGCCAGAGTCTCCAATGTACCTAGCTAATTTTCCAGTTGTCCTTAAAGATAGAGATGAGGTGTAATTCAAAGTTACTGAGTGGGGCTTACAAGAAAGTTCTTTTTTTTTTGAGACAGGATCTCATCTCACTCTGTCACCTAGGCTGGAGTGCAGTGGCACGATCATGGCTCACTGCAGTCTCAACCTTCCTGGGCTCAGGTGATCCTCCCACCTCAGTGTCTGAGTAGCTGTGACTACATGTGTGCACCATCATGCCCTCCTAATTTTTTAATTTTTTGTAGAGATGGGGTTTCACCATGTTGCCCAGGCTGGTCTTGAACTTCTGGGCTCTAGAGATTCATCCACTTTGGCTCCCAAAGTGCTGGTTACAGAAGTGAGCCAGTGTGCCTGGACTACAAGAAAACTTTTAATGGAGACAGCTTCAGTTGAAAAGTAGATGTCCTTTTGCCCCCACCTCTCTTCTTCCTGCCTGGAATGTGTGTGTGACAGCTGGAGCTCTGGCATCAATAATGAGATCACGAGGAAATTTTCATGGTAGTTGTCACAGTCAGGATGGTGAAGGAGAAAGAGATAGGGGCCTAGGTTCCACTGTTGAGTGGCATATATGTTAAAAAAAATAGCCTCTATCTTGTTTATGTCACTATTGGTTTTTGTTGCATGAACCTGAACCTATCCATGTGCCAGGTACTATTGCAAGTCCTGGGGATGGGGATGAGCAAAACATACCAACAGTTCCTGCCTCATGAAGCTTGTAATTCAGCTGGAAGACCAACAATAAGTAAGATAAATAAATAAAATATATAGTTTGTTACATGGTAATAAATACTAAGGAGTAAAAATAAAGCAGGGAAGATGGATATGAAGTGTGGAGGTCAGGGAAAGGCTTGACATTTTAGAGAGTGTCACCAGGGAAGCCATATGGGATTTCACTGGAGAAATTAAGGTGACATTTGTGTAAAGACTTAGTAAGAGAGAGTCAGGGGGTATCTGGTGGACAAGCTGTTCTCTCCCGGTGGAGAGAACAGCAAATGCAAAGGCTGTGAGGTCAGAGTGTTCGAGGATAGTCAAGGGCTTGGACTGGGTGAAGCAGGATGGTTGACAGAGTACCCGGCAGGAACTGTTGTTAAAGAGGCGATGGAGCCAGGACTAGCAAGGCCTTGTGGACCATAGGAAGAACTTTGGCTTCTGCTGTGAGTGAGATGGGGCCACAAGCAGGTTCTGGGCAGGGAAGTTGCAAGATCTGCTTTATATACAAACAGAATCACTGTGCTTCTGTCTTGAGATGAGGCTGAAGAGGGCGGAGGTGGAAGCACAGAGACTGATTTAGGTGGAAGCACAGAGCCTGCATCATCTAAGTGAGAGAGGATGTTGGTGTGAACCAAGTGAAAGTGGTGGAAGTAGGAAGAAGGGGGATTCGTCATGTCAGGGAGAACCATTAAGGTCCCCTATGGACTGGATATAGGATGTGAGAGAGAGAGGAGTCAGAGAGAACTCTAAAGTTTTTGGAAGGACGGAGCTGCCATCAACTGATTTGGAGCAAACTTGTTTCCTCTAGCCTCCCTACCAATCGGAGGAACAGGTTTGAGGGGAACAACAGAAGATCAGTTGTGTATATTTCAAATTAGAGATGGCCATTAGATACCAGCTGGAAATCTCGAGCAGAGATGGATACATGGTCAGAATTCAGGGCATAGGTCCACTTTGGGAGCCACTGGGACATGGATGGTATTTAACGTCATGGGACTGGAGAAAGTCACCAAATGAGTAAGTGTGGAGAGAAAAGAGAAGAATCTGGGCACTGAACCATGGGGCCCTCTGATGTTTAGAGATTGGGAGAAAAGGGGGAGCCAGCCACGGAGACTGAGAAGGAGAAGCCAGAGGGGAAGGAGGACAACCAACAAATCTGAGGCCGTGGTGGCCAAGAGAAGGAAATGTCTCATGGAAGAGAGAGTGAGAGATGGTGTTAAATACTGTGTCAAGTAAGATAAGGACTGAAAATTAAATATGAGGATTCAATAAAACTGTTGGTATAAATATTTTAGAAGAGTTCTTGGTACATAGTAATCATTCAATACGTGGAACACACACTACACACACACACACATTTGCTATATTAGCCCTGTTCAATTGCATTTTCTTTGATGACAGAGATGTTCTGTATTTGTTCTGTTCAATACAGTAGCCACTTAGCCACATATAGCTACTGAAAGCTTGAACATGTGGCTAGTGCAACTGAGGAATTACATTTTTTTAGAAGGGTGAAGAATTGTATTTTATTGAAACTCAACTCAAAAAAAGAAATAAGATGCTGTAGTGTGCAATATATTCACAAAAAAGCACCCTCAGGTGCATATTCAAGTCAAGTAAGAACTCCATATCCCTTTTCCTAGTTTTCCTACCCTGGGACCTTAGTCTCTTCCATATACAATCATGCACACCTAATTTGAAAAAGGAAACCCAGTGTATTTTGATGTATTCGTTAGCACCAAATTTAATGAAATTTTAATTAAATAAATACTGAAGTTTAAATAGCCACATGTAGCTGCTGGCTACTGTCTTGAACATAAGCAGTTCTGTAGTCCATCCTGTCTAAATAGACCTATTCTGTCTATAGGCCAATTTACAAACGTTCTCTTTTTAGATGATCAGCCTAATGAGTTTTAGCCAGCTTATAAAGGTGTGGCACAGAAGGCCCGTTGATAGAGTTTAAAAATCATGTGCACAGGAATGGAAAGTTTGGGTGAGCAAGCAGAGGCCAGCACCCTGAAGAAAGAGGCTAATGGAGTTTAAGACACACTAGGACTCAAATCTCGGTCTGTCTCTTAGTTGTGAAGCCCCAGACAGGTTGTTTAACCTCTCAGAGACTGCCTCATCCTCTGAAAAGGCCTGGCTACTTAATTTGCCAGAGCCCAGGGCAAAATAAAAACACTGGGTCCCTTGTTCAAAAATTATTAAGAATTTTGAGCCGGCAACAGCAGAGACCAAGTGTGGGGCCCTTCCGAGTTGCAGGCTCTGTGTAACGCATAGGTTACATGACCACGAAGCTGCCTCCTGGGTCTTGAGGATGCGGGCTGGGCAGTCAGAGTGTTGAAAATGGGAGAGGGAACAAAGGCGAGAGCGTTTGCTGCTGCTGCACTGCTGCTGGCCTGGGCAGAAGGCTGGGGTGGGGAGCTCTTTTCTTACATCAGTTTCAGATCTTCCCTCTTTCTGAGTCCTGTAGACTATAGCTAATCTTTTCCTAGGCTTGTTTGTTGGCTGGGTCTCAAATGACCATAGTCTAGCTCTTGCAGTTACCTACTGACATGGTTTAGCTCTGTGTCCCTACTGACATGGTTTAGCTCGTGTCCCCACCAGATCTCATCTTGAATTGTACTCCCATACTTCCCACGTGTTGTGGGAGGGACTTGGTGGGAGATAATTTAAATCATGAGGCGGTTTCCCCCATACTGTTCTCATGGTAGTGAATAAGTCTCATGAGATCTGATGGTTTTATCAGGGGGTTCTGCTTTTGCATCTTCCTCATTTTTCTCTTGCTACCACCATGTTAAGAAGAGCCTTTTGCCTCCCACCATGATTGTGAGGCCTCCCCAGCCATGCAGAACTGTAAGTCCAATTAAACCTCTTTTTCTTCCCAGTCTCGGGTATGTCTTTATCAGCAGCATAAAAATGGACTAATACAGTAACTTGGTACCAGCAGAAGGGGTGCCTCTGAAAAGATACCCAAAAATGTGGAAGCAACTTTGGAACTGGGTAACAGGCAGAGGTTGGAACAGTTTGGAGGGCTCAGAAAAAGACAAGAAAATGTGGGAAAGTTTGGAACTTTCTAGAGACTTGTTGAATGCCTTTGCCCAAAATGCTGATAGCAATATGGACAATAAAGTCCAGGCTGAGGTAGTCTCAGATGGAGATGAGGAACTTGTTGGGAAGTGGAGCAAAGATGACTCTTGTTATGTTTTAGCAAAGTGACTGGTGGCATTTTGCCCCTGCTGTAGAGATTTGTGGAATTTTGAACTTGAGAGAGGTGATTTAGGGTATCTGTGGAAGAAATGTCTAAGCAGCAAAGCATTCAAGAGGTGACTTGGGTGCTATTTAAGGCATTCAGTTTTAATAAGGAAGCAGAACGTAAAAGTTTGGAAAGTTTGCAGCCTGAAAATGCAGTATAAAAGAAAAATCTATTTTCTGAGGAGAAATTCATGAAAGCTGCAGAAATTTGCATAAGTAATGAGGAGCCGAATGTTAATCCCCAAGACAATGGGGAAATGTCTCCAGGGCATATCAAAGGTCTTCATGGCAGCCCCTCCCATCACAGGCCCAGAGGCCTAGGAGGAAAAAAATGGTTTTGAGGGCCAGGCCCAGGGTATCTGTGCTGTGTGCAGTCTAGGGACTTGGTGCCCTGCATCCCAGCCACTTCAGCTATGGCTGAAAGGGGCCAATGTAGAGCTTGGGCTGTGGCTTCAAAGGGTGCAAGTCCCAGGGCTTGGCAGCTTCCACATGGTGTTGAGCCTGCAAGTGCACAGAAGTGAAGAACTGAGGTTTGGGAACCTCAGCCTAGATTTCAGAGGATGTGTGGAAACGCCTGGCTGTGCAGGCAGTTTGCTGCAGGGGCGGGGCTGTCATGGAGAACCTCTGCTAGAGCAGTGCAGAAGGGAAATGTGGGGTTGGAGCCCCCACAGAGAGTCCCTACTGGGGCACTGCCTAGTGGAGCTGTGAGAAGAGGGCCACTGTCCTCCAGACCCCAAAATGGTAGACCCACTGACAGCTTGCACTGTTCACCTGGAAAAGCTGCAGACTGCAGACTCAACGCTCGCCCATGAAAGCAGCCAGGAGGGAGGCTGTATCCTGCAAAGCCACAGGGGCAGAGCTGTCCAAGACCATGGGAACCCGCCTCTTGTTTCAGCATGACCTGGATGTGAGACATGGAGTCAAAGAAGATCATTTTGGAGCTTTAAGATTTGACTGCCCCACTGGATTTCAGGCTTGCATGGGGCCTATAATCCCTTTGTTTTGACCAATTTCTCCCATTTGAAATGGCTGTATTTACTCAATACCTGTACCCCCATTGTGTCTAGGAAGTAACTAGCTTGCTTTTGATTTTACAGGCTCATAGGCGGAAGAGACTTGCCTTGTCTCAGATGAGACTTTGGACTGTGGACTTTTGGGTTCATGCTGAAATGAGTTAAGACTTTGGGGGACTGTTGGGAAGGCATGATTGGTTTTGAAATGTGAGGACATGAGATTTAGAGGGGCCAGGGGTGGGATGATATGGTTTGGCTCTGTGTCCCCACCTAGATCTCATTTTGAATTGTACTCCCATAATTCCCACATGTTGTGGGAGGGACCTGGTGGGAGATAATTTGAATCATGGAAGCGGTTTTCCCTATACTGTACCCATGGTAGTGAGTAAGTCTTACAAGACTTGATGGTTTTGTCAGGGGTTTCTGCTTTTGCAACTTCATCATTTTTCTGTTGCCACTGCCATGTAAGAAGTGCCTTTCACCTTCCACCATGATTCTGAGGCCTCCCCAGCCATGTGGAACTGCAAGTCCAACTAAACCTCTTTTTCTTCCCAGTCTCAGGTATGTCTTTATCAGCAGCATGAAAACGGACTAATACACCTACATTAAAGGGTAGAGAAGAGGCTGTGCTGGTTCATCCATATAACTCATGGGATCATTAGGAGGTTCTTAAGGCTGGGTACAGTGGCTCATGCCTGTAATCCCAGCACTTTGCTGGGTGAAGGCGGGCAGATCACCTGAGGTCAGGAGTTTGAGCCTGGCCATGGTGAAGCCTGTCCCTACTAAAAATACAAAAATTAGCCAGGCGTGGTGGGGCACACCTGTAATCCCAGCTATTCAGGAGG
Organism: Pan troglodytes; assembly: GCF_028858775.2. NCBI lineage: Eukaryota > Metazoa > Chordata > Mammalia > Primates > Hominidae > Pan > Pan troglodytes. The sequence goes on from NC_086015.1 coordinate 49,088,915, forward strand.
CTGAGGCATGAGAATCGCTTGAACCTGGGAGGTGGAGGTTGCAGTGAGCCAAGATCATGCCACTGCACTTCAGCCTGGGCAATAGAGCGAGACTCTGTCTCAAAAAAAAAAAAATAGTTCTTAGGAAGCCTGAGGGTAGGAGAGAATTGGCCAGCAGGAGGCTGAGTTCCACCTTTCTCATTTCGTCATAAGCACGTTTAAAGCCAAGAAATAGGCTTGTGAACCGCCCAAACAGAACAGTGAGCTGTGAGGTTGGGTGTCGTTTGCAGGCTCCCCAAGACTGGCTGAGGATGCCTTGATGTGGCACTGATTAGAGATGATCCCAGAGACCACACAGATGTGAACAGGACTCCCATCTTCCCTGGGGAACAGAAGTCCATGAGAGGCTGGGTCTGAAGGGCGGGGCGAGGGTAAAGGAGACAGGTTTGGCAGCAGCCTGGAGGGCTATAGGTGCTTTGCCCTGTGGCTTTAACATCAGATCCCCAAGTATCCCTGACTTGGGGGAGGAGCTGCCAACACAAAGTCCAGAAAGGGCAGGGCATATAGGTGGAAGCAGAAATGCCAATCAGGGTGAGTGACAGGGATGAACCAAAGTTGGGTTGAATATTCTGGACCTGGGTGACTGGAGGAATCAAAGCATTCTAGAGTTAGAAGTGGCCTTAGAATATTTAATCTTGTGCCTAGGACTAGATATTGTGCTTCAGTGTCCCTGAGACCTCCTCCACCTCAAACTTGTGGCCTCTTGAAGGAAAGAAAAAGAGACAAACACTATCTAGGAAGCCCTGGGGTCCACCAGACTCCTCGGCAGCCACTCTCCCGACTGTGGCTCCCAGGAGAACCCAGTCTCATGGCCTAGCTGAGTAGCAGAGCACTGTGGAAAGGCTGTATGGTTGCTGCCCTGCCTCTTGCTGCTCTGTGACCTTGGGCTCGTGACTTCACCTTGCTGGGCCTTCTTCTCTCACCAGTAAGCTGAAAATAAGCTTTGCTGCTAGGATATTAAATGGTGACATGAGATAAGGTTTGTAAAACACAGGGCACTTGCCTGACATCTACTTCCTCCTTGCCATCTGGAAGCCTCCAGTATAACACCTGCCTGAAGTCACTGCTGAAGTACAACGTGTTTCTGACAATTAAATGTAACAGACATAATTTCTAGGGCACCCACTATGTTGGACAATGTGAGGCAGATGGACTAAGGACAAGACATGGGCCTCTACCTCTGAAAAAAGTAGCATCTTGGTTAAGCAAAAGACACACAAGCACAAGCTTTTTAAATTATGAAACTAATACAGCTACATGCAGAAGAATTATGAATCAAAAGGACTATTGGGATTTAGAAGGAGAGCTTAGCAGAGTTGGAGGGCTTCCTGGAGAAAATGGGCTCTGTGATAGACTCTGAAGTGTTGATAAGGCATGGAAGGTGGGCAGCTTTTGCTGTGAGTTGTCCAGGAACAATGGCAAGAGCAAGGTGTGGGCAGGAGTGGATTCAGAGCCCCACTGGAATAGAGTTTTGAAGTCATGGATGAAGTGGGCGGAGAGAGGTCTGAAGAGGTAAGGAGGGCCAGGCAGTGGACTGGAGGTGCCACACCACCAGCAAAAGACCAAGGATTCTGTTCTAAGGGCCAACCAAGTCTGGAGGCACAGATTTCAGAGTGAGGGAGTCACATGATGAAAAAGGAATGGTGGAATAGAGGGGGATGTTGGATGGGAGGAGAATCTAGAACAAGCAGGGTGAGTGAAAGGGATGAAATGAAGTTAGGTCCAATATTCTGGGCCTGGGTGACTGGAGGAATCAAAGCATTCTAGAGCGTGAGGTGACCTTAGAAGATGTAATCTTGTATAGCCGTTCAGAATAGGTTAATGCCCTTCCTGGGTCCACGGCAAGTTCTTCCTCTCTTAGTTCTCTCAAGAGCTGGTTGTTGAAAACAGCCTAGCACCACCCCTTCCCCTGCCATTCTCTCCCTTCCTCTCTCACCATGTGATTTCTGCACATGCAGGCTCCCCTTTGTCTTCTGCCATGAGGGGAAGTAGCCTGAGGCCCTCATCAGTTGCAGATGCTGGGTTTCATGCTTCCTGTACAGCCTGCAGAATCGTGAGCCAAATAAACCTCTTTTCTTCATAAATTACCCAGGCTTATGTATTCATTTATAGCAACACAAATGGACTAAGACAGTACCCTCCCTATGGGGCAGTGTCCAGAGAGAAAAGGCCAGAAGATCAAAGACTGAACCTTGAGTCCTGAGAACAGGATCCAGGAGAAGGGGCAGTCAGAGGTGGGATGCAGCCCAGATGTGGTCATGGTGATCAAGGACGCAGTAGTGAAGGTGGTCAGTGCTGTCCACAGGCATGGTACTTGGCTCTGATCTCCCCAGCCCCACTGAAGCCTATTACAGATGGCTGCAAATTCTTTGACACCTCTCCCACTGAGATGGGGTGGGGGAATCTTTGCTTCCTCCATGTAAATCGGAGTAGGTTCTGTGACTAATGCCCCCCATAGAATAGAATGGAAGTTTAGCTGGGCATGGTAGTGCATGGCTGTAGTCCCAGCTACTCGGGAGGCTGAAGTGGGAGGATAGCTTTAAGCCCAGGAGTTCTCCAGCTGGGGCAAGAGAGTGAGAACCTGTCTCAAAAAAAAAAAAAAAAAAAAAAAAAAAAAAAAGGAATAGAATGGAAGTAATGTCATGCCAGTGTCCAGTTCCAGCCTCTGAGAGACCGGCTGTTCTGACCTTTAGAATCTGGGAGCACTCAGTTGTGGAACCCAGCCACCATGTTGTGAAGAAGCCCTGTGCAGTGGTCCAAGTGACCAGGAGTCAAAGCTCCCAGTCAATAGCCAGCACTAACTTGTCAGCAGTGTCATGGAGCCCACTTGAAAGAGGATTCTAATTATGCTGCCCAAGCTGTGGCCACATGGAGGAGAGATATACAGTCCCTGCTGAACCCTGCTCTAATTACAGGTTTGTGAGCAAAACTACTAATTGTTAACTAAATTTTGGGGTGGCTCATTACACAGCAACATCTGGTTTTCTCAGTGGATTCAATCCAATGTGCTTGGGTCTCCCCTCCTAGTGCATGGCAGATGGTGGGGGCCATGGGAACTTCCCTCTCTCACTGCTCTCCCTTAACTTTTGTTCTGGTGGCTGGTGACCTCCACGGGGCTTAGAGATCAACTGTGGTCAGTGATTAGGGTGGCCCTGGGCCTCTATGGGGGTTAGGTATTGGGAAAGGTCACACAGGGTGGGGCCCATGTAGCCCCCACAAGAACAGAACAGAACAAGCCCTGGCCTCTCAGCTACCCATTGGCATAGCTTCCATTCCTTCCACTTGCATACAGGGAGACTTGAAAGTCAGTGGTGGCGAGACTCCAAGACTATTATTTTTATTTCCGGACAAAAACATCTGCTTCACACAGTGCACAGCATCAGATGAAGAGGAAAGAACTTGTATCCCAAAGCCTGGCTTTCTGTATCATCCACAAATTAAGACAGCATCTGCTGAGCCCATGCTGAGCCTGTCACAGTCAACAACTGGGAAACTGGGGCCTCTACTGAACCAGGGGACAAGTAGCCAAAGCACTTAAACAGCTTGATACTTGTTTTTTGGTACATTTGTTTATTTAAAGCACAGGAAATGAATAAAATGCCACCTAAAAAGTATCTGCAATGAATAAATTATTTCCAGTGAAGCACTGCAGATCCACACACACCAGTCTGCTAACTTTACCAAGGCCATGTCCGGTGGGCTTGTGCTTGTCCCAGTTGACTCTTCCTTGAGACCTTTCCCTTCTGTGCAATGACCACAGCATTAGAGACCAGTCCTGCATGCGCTGGCCTTCCTCGTAGGCATGGCAGACCACATGGATGAGCAGTGGGCTGGCATGCAGTAGGCTTCAACAAATGGCACTTCACTGTTTCCAGTGACCCTGAAATGTTTTACGTAAGTGGGGCCTGGGCTTTAAAGAAAAGAGCCAGGGTTCCTCAGGCTGGGCCCCTTCACTGAGGCACAGCTTCAGGAAATACTGGTCTCAGGAGCCAGCAACTTGTCCAGGAGTTTTGAGCCCTCAGTTGAAGGAAAATGGCCACGTGGTGTCCCTGCAGGCAACAGTGATGTCGGTGATGGTGACAAGTAGCCAGCCTAAGGAAGGCCAATCCCACCTTGGGTGGAATGCAGGGCACCTAGTCCTGCTTGGAAGGGGCTGGGAGGTTGGGGAATGTCGAGAATGGAGGGCTAGGGCTCCACACAGTGAATTCAAATAAGGGCTCTTCAGTGAGGGAAGGAAGCCGCAGCCCTCCTTTGGCCCTTTATGCAGGGTCAGCATCTCGGCTCACAAGGCCAAGGGTCACTGGGCAGGAACCAGACTTTCAGAAGGGAAAGGTGCCATAGGCAATGCCAAGGGCATGACTTAAATATCCTATCCTCTGGAAAGTGTTCAAGAGGTCTTGCAGTACACGCCATTTAGGAGACTATAAAATTCCTTTCATTTATGCCATGTGAACAAGTTGAGGCGGTGCCTTTCCAAGGTGAATTCATTGAATACAATGAAGTACATTTATTTTTTGAAGGAAGTTTTTGCCACAGAAATATTGAACTTGGGACTGTGCTGACAAGCTATAACATAATCCCTCTCCTTCCAGATCAGAGCAGGGGTGAGGAAGCAAAAGTCCACAGTTACTGGGCAGGTAATTGGTATAAATGAGGGTGTGGGGCTGGATGCGGTGGCTCACATCTGTAATCCCAGCACTTTGGGAGGCCGAGGCAGGAGGATTGCTTGAGCCCAGGAGTTTGAGACCAGCCTGGGCAACATGGTGAAACCCTGTCTCTACAAAAAATACAAAATTAGCTGGGCATGGTGGTTTGTGCCCGTGATCCCAGCTATTTGGGAGGCTGAGGTGGGAGAATTGCTTGAGCCCAGGAGGCAGAGGTTGCAGTGAGCCGAGATTGCGCCACTGCACTCCAGCCTAGGCGACAGAATGAGATCCTGTCTCACATTAAAAAAAAAAAGAAAAAGAAAAAGAAAAAAAAGAAAAAGGGGAATGTGAGCACACATTGGTCTCATGGTCTACTCACCTGATTAGAGATTAATCCCAGTCTTTCTTTTTCATTACAATAAATGCAACCTGCAGGGGCATTGATCAGTAGAAACAAACACTCAGCCTCATTGTGGGAAGTGATAGGGCGTAGTGTGGGCTGTGGTGACCTGGTGAAGTGGACACCCCTTCTAAAGGCAGAGCTGGTGCCCAGCTCCAGCCAGTTGTTGCTAGGTGAGAATGTGAGCCCCAGCATGGCCAGATCTTCTGATCTGGGTTGTTTTTTTAAGTGTTAGAGTCCGCAAGCTAAACAAAACATCCCTGTGCGCCAGATCATTTTGTAGCCTCTCCTGTGGGAGTCAGTGGCAGGAAGGTGTGGTAGGCAGAATAACAGCACCCCAAAGATGTCCTGGTCCTAATCCCCACCTGTGGCTATGTTGTCTTGCATGGCAAAAGGCTCTTCCAGGATGATGAAGGATCTTCAGATGGAGAGATTATCCTAGATCTTCCTGGTGGGCTTTGTAAGTCAAAGAGGGAAGTGGGAGGGCCAGTGTCACAGTGATGCCATGTGAGAAAAGCTTGACCAGCCACTGGAGCCTGGGAATGCAGCCAGCCTCTAGAAGCTTGAAACGGCAAGGAACCAGCTTCTCCCTAGAGCCTTCAGAAGGAGCACAGCTCTGCTGACGCCTTGATTTTCATTCAGGGACATCCATTTTGGAATTCTGATCCCCAGGACTATAAGCTAATGTGTTGTTTTTAAGCTACCAAGTAATGGGTTGCAGTGGCAACAGAAAACTAATGCAGGGGGCCACTGTTTGGTATATATTTAAACATTTTTAGAGGATGAGAATATTCTGTAAATTTCTCTTTAAATGTCAAAGTATTGCTGCAGCTAGGAGAACCGCACATGGAAACTTGAGGAAATTTCTCTTATTGCTGGGACTATAGGACAATGGGATTCAAGATGAATTTCCACAATGGGATAACCACGAACCGACCTAGAGAATCAGGAAGTCTCTTATCAAAGCAGATATGCGTCAATGCTGCTCAAACACACACATTCTTTTCTGGTTGGACAGATTGTAAATTATTCCCACCACCTGGGGGACAGGCACACGTTTATCTAGCGGTCAGTAGAAGTCACAACCCAGGCATCCAAACCAGTTAGTATGAGTTATTACTAAGTCAGGTGAAAAGAGCTAGGTGGTTATACATTTGATCTCTTAAATGCACAGGTCCACCAAATAAATAATAATAAAAAGGCACATTGTCGTTTTCATCCCGGGGACCCCAGTGAGAGTAGGGACCTCAGGTAGGTTCCTTGGAATTGGAACTGTTGTCCTGAAGAGGGCAAGCCTCTGTTTAACACTCTGAATCCAGGGCTTGCTGCAACCCTATGCTAGGTGACTCAGGCCTCTCTCCTCTCATTATAGGCTGGCTAACCGCATAGCCTAAGTTGAGAAGCACATGAGCTGTCATGACTGTATCCAGATCAGAATTCATCATTTTCAATGTCTTGCCCTTAGAATGAGTCCACTGAGCAATGTGAAGTTGGCGGTGTCCAGGAAAACTTCCTGCTGTTCCTTCTGTATAATTCCTCTTCTTTAGGATTTCTGGTTAGGAACACAGACGGGTGTCTCAGTGCCCTGCTTTATGAAACTCAGCAAAGCGCCTGGAATGGATCAAGTTATTCTGCTGGCTCCATGGGCTCCTGAGTGTTCAGTAAGGGAATGTCTGTGTCCTTGCTGCTTACATCCCCATTGTTGGGATGGGAGAAGGTGTACGGTTCACTCTCGGACTCAGGAGGGGAGCAAGGAGGTGGCTCCTCAGTGGCCAACTTTGCAGTTGGGGCCCTGGAGCATATGGTGGGTGGGGAGGGAGGGCAGACCCCCATGGTGCCCTGGAATGGCCGGTAGGTGTCCACCTCTGGCTGCAGGAAGGACCCGCCGGAATCCTGTAGCAGATGCCCATATACCATGGTGTCCTCGATGACTGCATACACATGGGAGTCATTGTCCTTTCGCCCTTTCTGAAACTTTTTTGGCTGCCTCGGCATCTCAGTATTGATGTTGCCATTGTAGATACCCACGGCGGGGCCCTTGTTTGTCTTCTTTTTCCTATTTGGAAAAATGGAACAAGACAGAAGTCAGAAAGGCAAGAATCTTCGATGGGTACCATTGCTATGGCCCTGCTAGAGCTTGGATTCTTTAGGGTTCTGACCATGTCTCCCCCAAATCCCTCAGATTGCTCAGCATTTGAAGCTGAAACTACTGTCCTCAGTGAACATTTAGAAGGGACCTGATTTTGTCTCCAGTTTTCAAAGTGGAAACAGAGATCACAGGTGGTAGAAGAGTGGTTTAGAGAGGGCACCTCTAACACTATCTGTGCTCAATTCGTTTTTGATAGATATGTGGTATCCAATGGTGGAGACATCTGACAATCCCTTTCCCCTCCATTCTACCAGAAATGGGCAGTGTCCCAGACCTTCTCAACCACATCAGGCTCAGTCATGCCTAGGTCAATCTTCCCACACTCTTATACTTTCCCGTAGCTCATGCTTTATCTCTCTTTTGCCTGGGAAAAGCTCTGACCATCTAGATTCTAAATGGTGATACAAGAGACTCAGGAGGCCAGGTTGTATCTTAGTTTTCAGCATGAGCTGGGGAGAGGATAACTCAGCATTAGCAGAGAGACCCAGTGCCTCAGTAGTCACCCCCAACAGAGGAAAGAGCTAAAAAGAAGACAAAATTCAGGCTGCAGTGCCAGAGTTCTTCAATAACACCATTAGCATTTGGTTTATAATGTTCTTTGGTACTTGGACCTGCATGGGCATTAACGCTTGCTGCCACAGAAAACAAAGCTTTGCTCTCCATCTTTGTGAACCAAACAGCAGGGAATGCTGACTTTTTAGCTGACCAGTGATGCAAATGGAGGACATTAGCTCAATTAGCATAATGGGCCATATAAGGCACAGGCTGGCAGTTCATAATGGTGGACAGGCTCTCTGTACTTTGCTGAGATAAAAATAAACCTGGTACCTTTAGCTTGTAACGCTGAGCCCCTGGCCAGGAGGATGGGTTCCTAAGGCTCCTGCCTGAAGCCCTGTAATGTTTGTCCCCACTGAAACTCTTCTCATGCTATCCTGAAACTGACTGTCTATTTGCCTGTCTTTTCAGTTCCCCTGCCCCCATAGAAGAGATTGTCTCACTCATCATTGTCCCCAGTACCTCAATGAATCCTAGTGCCCAGGAGACACTCAGGAAGTACCCGCTTAGTGAACAAGTTAGATGGCATTGTCTCTCCTCGTTCTCACTGCACAACCTGTCCATCCTCCTACAACAGCTTGGGCATGGACAGGCCTGATGCAAACCTGCCAGCCAGCAGCCTCACACAAGCAAGGCCTGTAGCAAGGCTGGACTGATGATTCTCAGGCTTAAACTGGCGCTGTTTCAAGATGAGGCAAGTGCTGGATCTCTTTCCTTGTCCAATTCCCTCCTGATAAGGAACCTGGGGCCCAGTGTTAATGCCATGCTTCCCCAACTGGGTGGGCTATTCCGTGCACCCCAGATGGGAAAATTCCCTGAGAGAAACAGTAACATGATGTTTCCTTAAAAGCAGTCCTTTTTCCCCCTTGTGTTATAGGTACAGCCACTTCTCATGGAGAAAAGACCTCCTGCAAGCCAGTCCTTCCTCATCAGTAGAGACATTTGTAGACAGTCTTGTTGTAGACTAGGAATTTCAGTTGTTTGCTCAGGTCCACAGTTAATTTCTAAAAAAGAATTTTTTGGCTGGGTGTGGTGGCTTACGCCTGTAATCTCAGCACTTTGGGAGGCCGAGGCGGGCAGATCACAAGGTCAAGAGATCGAGACCATCCTGGCCAACATGGTGAAACCCTGTGTCTACTAAAAATACAAAAAAAATTAGCTGGGCGTGGTGGCGGGTGCCTGTAGTCCCAGCTACTCGGGAGGCTGAGGCAGGGGAATCGCTTGAACCTGGGAGGCGGAGGTTGCGGTGAGCCGAGATCGCGCCACTGCACTCCAGCCTGGCAACAGAGTGAGACTCTGTCTTAAAAAAAAAAAAAGAATTTTTTTCAGGTTGGCTTTTTGGAAGGTCAAACCATGTTAAGGAAAATAGCTCTCTTCTCTCTCCCATGACTTTAGTCAGAAATATGAGCAGAATTTATACAGTTTGGTGGCAGCACGGACTCTGTCTAAAAAGGTCAACATTTTCCTTTTATAAAATAGAAGCTCGGCCAGGTACGGTGGCTCATGCCTGTAATCCCAACATTTTGGGAAGCCAAGGTGGGTGGATCACTTGAGGTCAGGAGTTTAAGACCAATCTGGCCAATAAGGTGAAATCCCGTTTCTACAAAAAAATACAAAAAAAATTAGCTGGGCGTGGTGGTGTGTGCCTGTAGTCCCAGTTACTCGGGAGGCTGAGGAAGGAGAATCACTTCAACCCAGGAGGCGGAGGCTGCAGTGAACCGAGATTGCACCACTGGCAACAGAGCAAGACTCTGTCTCAAAAATAAATAAATAAATAAAACAGAAGTTGTCCTCCTGAGGGGATGGAAAGAGAGACTGAGGCAGTTAACTGGGCCTTCCTTCCTCTTGGCCACAGGCCTGGCCTCTGTTACATACCTGGAGCCCAACAGGCAAGAATAAAGCAGTTTGCTTAAGAAACTGCAGGAGAACAAGCTGGGACAACACACATTCATTCTCCTTAGGGTGACGGAGGGAGTGGTTTCAGAGGCACAGTCTGGCAGAGCCTACGTGAGCATTTTCTTGCCAAGATCACTCCTGCTTGATCAATCTACTGAGCAAACAGCACTCTGCTTGCAGGGGACTTGTGCTGAGGCAGCTGCACCACGAACTACATACAGGTGAAAATGTCACATGTGTTTTTTATCCCCCCCTCACCCCCAGGCATGGGATTTTTTTTTCTCCTGAAAGCATGACTCACACCTGGCAATATTGTTTAACATTGATCTTTGGGGGAAAAAATGGGAAGCAAGAAAACAAAGTCAATAATGAACAATCCACCCAGTCTGTGTGATCTGAGGAGGCATCAAATCAGATAAAGAGAGTAAGAGATTCCACCTACTTCTTTTTCACACAGCAAATGATGAGTCCGAGGGCAGACAGCAGTAAGACTCCACCTCCCACCACTGCGATGAGGATGACAGTCAAGTCTGTGAGCAGAGACATAAAGAGACAGATGAAGAGGCAGCTGGGGTTAGCTCTGCAATGAACTTGAGGCATCTCCAAAAGCAGCTGCCATCTTTCCAAAGGTGGAGCGCCATACATGTGGCTCCTTGTGTGCACATGCGGCTCCTCATATCACAAAGTGTTTATTTCCTTTCCTCTTGGATCTGGGTCAGCCAATATAAGGCAACTGTGCCAGTTCTGGGCCTAACTTTTAAGAGGATGTCAGCTTGCACTTTCTCTCTGAGAGAAAGCCAGCTACTATGTAAGAAGTCTGACTATGCTGAGACCACCATGCTGTGAGAAAGCCCAAGCTAGCCATGTAGACATTCCACCGGGGAAAAAAATCAACCCAGTGAGAACCAAAGGCCATAGACATATGTCTCCAGTTGAATTCTCCAAGCCATCCTCTCTACTTGTTCAAGGCGTCTGGTTGGGGCCCCAGATATCCTGGAGCACAGATAAGATACACTGCTGTGCCCTGTCTGAATTCCTGATCCATAAATTGTGGGTAAACAAAATAGCTATTGCCAAAGCCACCAAATTTTGGGGTAGTTCGTATATAGCAATGAACAATTGAAACAAACTGAGGGACCTACCAGATCAACTTCAAAGGCTACTCCTGGCCTACAACAGGTGTGTTCCACTGATTGCCACAGCCTGTCTTGGAGAAGAGAAGAGCAGAGGAGGGTAGGAGAAAGCAGGGAGTCAAAAGTCAGAAGTGAGGCAGCTAAAGGGAGGGTTGTTTCCTTTGTGCTGTCCTTTTCCTGCAGCTGCACAAAGGAAAAAGAAAATAAATCAGAGGGGGAACCCTGTACCAAACAGCGATTTAGAATGTCTTGCTTATTCACCAAGAAAACAAAAGGTGAGATCCAAAGGAAAGAGGAATGGAAAGAAATGACAGAAAATGAATCTAAGAGAGGAAGAAAACCCAGGACATAACCTATGAGTGTGGAGAGGTTTTCACTTGTGGCATTTGGCTCCCACCAGTTCTCTTGAGGCTAACCAGTTGTGTGGCTTGGATGGACCTTCAATCACTCTGACCCCCAGAAAGGGAAAGGGAAAAAAGCAGGCTCCACGGTCCCTTCTGGTTCTGACACTGTGATGCTCTGTGCCTTCACTGAGTAAAGGGCAGACATGGCCCCACCACAGCCTGCCCTGCCACACCTGCATTCCCTTGCTTGATACCCTTCAGTGGTGCCCACGACTTTGAGGAATAAAGGCAAACTCATCATCCTGGCTCCAAGCCCTCCCATTGAGGGTATTTCATGGATTCCAATGTTTCACTGAGACTAAACAAAAAACCATGTACCTGTCAGACTTTTCAGGTCCCCACATTTTAATTCATGACACTGAATCCCATGATACTTTTATGAGGTGGCTATTATTATCTACTCTCTGTAGATGAGGAAGATCATAGGCGTGAAGAGACTTCCCCTACGTAAAAGAGAGATAAATGGTAAAGGATGCTGGTAGATTGACTAAAAAAAATCTAGGCTGGCCAAAAGAATGCAGTCGAAGGGATGGTGTGTGAGTTCCTAACCTAAAAGTATCAAAAGACCTTATATGCCTCCTCCAGTCTCTTGTGGATCTCTCTGCCTCTGCCATGAAAACAGCCCAGGCTGGAGAACAAGAGATCATGTAGAGTCAAGCCAAGTAATCTCAGTTGTCTCAGATGATCTTGGCTGAGCCTCAGCTTTTTGAAAGCACCAAGCTAAGATCAGCAAAGTCCTCTAGCCAACCTGCAGCTGCCAGCAGGTGCATGAATGACTGAGCCCTGATAAGTCCAGCTCAGACCAGAATTGCCCAGCCAACGTTGGAGCAATAATAGATGGCTGCTACTAAGCCACTATGTTCTGGGATGGTTTGTTACTCAGCACTATTGATGCAATAGCTGACTGATACATGGACAGTCAGGACTCAATCTGCGTTTCTGACTTGTCTCCAGGCTTGCTCTCTATCCTCCAGCTGACAATTTTTTGTTCATCACCGTCCCCAAAGACCCTGAAGGCCCTTACCCACAGTCCTTGGGATAAGTGTCACCGAGAAGAGCAGGTCTAGCTGCTTGCCGCTCGTGGGGCTGCAGTTAGAGATGTTGACCCAGAAGCTGTGATGGTGGAAGCTTGGCTTGGGGAGCACATCCTCGTCCAGGCTGAAGATCTCCTCAGCCCGGGTCCGCTGCTCCTGGATGATCATGAATGCGCGCCCTGTCTGGCAGACCACGCCGCTCCGCTCCTTAAAGAAAGTCAGGCAGGCCACCTGGTCTCTGGGCACGCTGATGTTCCAGGACACAGAGGTGAGGGATGGCAGGCCCCGGTCCCAGTTGGGGGTCCTCAGGTAGACCTTGCTTTTTGTGTCAGGGGTCACCGTGAAAACGCCTTCCTCTGCAGGAAAGGGAGGGAGATCTAGACAGATGTTTCATTCAGTCAACATGGAGAGGAAAGGGAGCGGTGGAGGAGATGAAGTCCAACTGTCCAGACCAGCGCTGTCTAACAGAACTTTCTGCGATGATGGAAATCTTCTAGATCTGCACCATCTGATAGGGTAGCCACCAGCTATATGTCTGCTGAGCCTTGAAATGTGCCCAGCATGACCAAAGAACTGCATTTTAAATTTGTTTCATGTTAATTTATTATTATTAGTTATTTTTGAGAGGGAGTCTCACTCTGTTGCCCAGGCTAGAGTGCAGTGGCACGATCTCGGCTCACTGCAAACTGCAACCTCCACCTCTCAGGTTCAAGCAATTCTCCGGCCTCAGCCTCCCGAGTAGCTAGGACTACAGGCATGAGCCACCATGACCGGCTAACTTTTTGTATTTTTAGAAGAGATGGGGTTTCACCGTGTTGGCCAGGCTGGTCTTGAACTCCTGAGCTCAAGTGATCTGCCTCCCTTGGCCTCCCAAAGAGCCGGGATTACAGGCATGAGCCACTGTGCCCAGCCTCATATTAATTTAAATTCAAATCATTGCTATGTGGCTAGCACCACTGTATTGGTCAGTGCTGGATCAGTCTCAGTCAGAGTAGGTACTCAGGACTTTTGAAAAAAAACAAAACAAACAGGCAAACAAAAACCAGGCAAGTTTCCCAAAATGGTGGTTATCGCAGCTTCCTTTCAGAAATGCTCTCAACGTAGCTACTATATTCATCTACTGCCCTGCTCCGGGGTGGGGCTGGTATAGTCTGATTTCTGTTTCAGAGATTAAAATATCTTCAGGTTCTGGGAAGAGTTCCGGAACTGCAAAGCTGAAAGAGCTCCTGACATGTCAACTCATCCCTTCCTTACCTTCAGGAGAGATAAAACCCACACATTCCACACGGATGAGAATGTGTCTTATTTGCAAAGACTCCTCAGAAGGAGTTTCTCTGGTAACCTTGGAGATATCAGGCAGCCTGGACCCACCTTAATCTTATGACCAAAGATTCTTCTCCCTCCCACTCACACCTCAGAGAATAAGAGTAGGAAATAAACATCAAAGGTCTTGGTCAATTTTAAAATGGCCTCTAACTTAATGTTCTTGGAGCAACTTGTAATGGTGACTGTGACTTTTAAAGTCAACCATGTAGAAGTCACGTTGTGAGCCATTTAGACCTCATTTACTGCCTCAGAACATGGAGACCACATGCCAGCTTCCCAGGAGGGTCGGGTCTGCCCAGCCGTGCTGCTGGACTCTGGCTCCAGAGACTCGTCTCCCTCCCAACGCTCCTCCCTCTGTGCTCTCGGCACTGCATTCTGAATTGTAAAAGCAGAGTCATAAAAATGTCTGCCTAAGGATTTTTATGTCACTACCTTAAAAATCCGGGACTGGGGAATATTTGGCTATTTCTCATTTATGTCCTGCCTGCTTCCAAAAAAGTCTCAAACCTGATTATGTTTTTGCTGCCTACCAACCATCGCCTCCCACTGTCAGAAACATTTTTTATTTCTAATCTCAGGAATTTTCCATGCTAGGTTAATGGTAAAGTCAGGATTAGGACTCACTATCTTTCAAATTTCTTGTGCAAGGATCAGCATATTGAGCTATCCCTTCTTTCCAAACTGGCAACTTAATTAAGGTGATCACAAAACTAAAATCAAATAAATGCTTAAACTAAAGGGGCATGGAGATGGGGGAGACCCCCCTTACCTTTGAAATAAGGTATAAAGGACACCGTCAGACCCTGCCTGGAGGCCTCTTGTCGGAAGCTGGGGGCAAAGGTGCGAAGGGTCACCGAGATGTTCTGCTTCACCTGGATCTGCTTGATAGAGCCTCCCGGGCAGAAGGAGCCGAAGTACAGGTCCTGGCTGGGTATGGCACTGGCCACGAGGTAGCTGAAGCTGGTGTTGCAGGGCTTCTCGTGCGTATGCTGCTGCAGCTTCTGGGCTGGCACCAGCACCAGGCTGAGCCTGTCCTTGGGCACCAGCAGCTTCCAGGAGAAGTCATGCAGCTCCACAGGCAGGTGGAGGATGTCACTGGGCACCTGGAGTGAGTAGGATTTCCTTTGGCAGTACCGGTGGTCTGTGCAGCCTGGAAGAAGTGGGGCATGCTAGCCATGCACAAAGGAGACCAGAAGTGCACCCTCCCCAGCTCTCCCGTCAGCCTGAGGTTGGGTGTCTGCATGCTGCCCTGTGTTTCCCTTCGGTCTCTCTTCTCCCACCCTGCCCTCTGCTTCTGGCTCCTCTGTGTTCCTTTTCTAGCGGTCCCTCTGCTCTCTTAGTAAACATTCTTACTGTTTACTAAGCTGGCAAACAAACTTCTGGGTAGTACTCAGGGTTGAAATTTCCTCTCCTTTTTTGCTTAAGTTTTTCTTCTGTGTATCTGTGTCTTAGATGCTAAGTGTCATGGGGCAGGGCACAGGTTTCACTCCACCCAGACGTGTTGCTCAGGAGGCAGTTCTGGGCAGTGGTTGGAGCTGTGAGTGGCGTTGGGGAGATGTTAGTTCGTCTTCTGGCTCTGCCACTTCCTAATAGGGTGTTCTTGGGCAGGCTACTTTGCCTCTTGTGGCCTTAGTTCCTGCATTTGAACTAAGAGCACACATCAGAAGTCATGGTAGCCCAGCAAGGAGGTGGCTGTTGGTTTACCGGCCTTCAGTCATCAAACATTTTTTTTTTGAGACCGAGTCTCACTCTATTGCCCAGGCTGGAGTGAAGTGGTGCGATCTCGGCTCACTGCAACCTCCACCTCCCGGGTTCAGGCGACTCTCCTGCCTCAGCCTCCCGAGTAGCTAGCATTACAGGCACCCACCACCATGCCTGGCTAATTTTTTGTATTTTTAGTAGAGATGGGGTTTCGCCATGTTGGGCAGACATGTTGGCAGACCAGCCTGCCCAACCTCAAGTTATCTGCCTGATAACCTGACCTCAAGTTATCTGCCTGCCTCGGCCTCCCAAAGTGCTGGGATTACAGGCATGAGCCACTGTGCCTGGCCAATCAAACATTTTTCAAGTGACTAGTGCATGTCCAGCACCGGTAGGGGCTAACTGGATGAAAAATAGAACGAGTCAAAGTTCTTGACCTCAGGAATCACAGTCTTGTGTGAGAGAAGACAAGAGGGCAGTGAGTGTGGAAGTGGGGGTGTGGGGTGTGGGGGGATGGGGATGGGAGAGGCTGGGGAAGTCTGAGCAAGAGAGGAGAGGATCTCACAAGAGGAAGATTGGAAGGCCGGGCAGAGAGACATAAGCCTGAACATGGGGCAGTATGACACACTTCTGAGGGCTGCAGGCTCTACCTGAGGCTGGTCCAAAGGGACGTGTTGACACCCACTCTGCTTGCCTCCTGGTCACCCTTGCTCACCTGCACTGTGGGTGGGGTTTTTTTTTTTTTTTTGAGTCTTACTCTGTTGCCCAGGCTAGAGTGCAGCGATGCAATCTCGGCTCACTGCAACCTCCGCCTCCCAGGTTCAGGCCATTCTCCTGCTTCAGCCTTCTGAGCAGCTGAGATTATAGGCGCCTGCCACCACGCCCAGCTAATTTTTGTATTTTTAGTAAAGATGGGGTTTTACCACGTTGGCCAGGCTGGTCTTGAACTCCTGACCTCAAGTGATCCACCAGCCTTGGCCTCCCAAAGTGCTGGGATTACAGGCGTGAGCCATCGTGCCCGGCCAGATGGGCCTTTTTGATATGATTTACAACCTACCCAGGGAACCCCACTAAGGCAAGGCGGGGAGAGAAGAGCTATCCATAGCCAGGGACAAATGCACTGATTCAGGGGCGTACTTATGGTTTTTTCCACATTCATCCACAGACGTGTCAGATCATCACAAAGGAAGGAGATTTTGTGTTTGGAGCCAGATGTCAGGGTGACGTTGCTACTGCAGGTCCGAGATTCTAGACACACGAAACAGCCAGGGACAAACTTGCGGCTCTGTTTGACGGGCCGTGGCTCGATGGTGAGTGACATGGCTCGCTCATTACTCAAGTCAACCACGTAGATTTTATCTGAAACCACAAACAGAAAACAGGCATGAAGCATGGAACAGCAGCAACCACGGGAAATGGCAAAAATTGGTAGAAAACCTCTCCTGAGGAAGAAAATGGCATATCAGACCATGGATGGATAATGTTGGGAAAACGTATTATTAAGGCAACATTACAATAACTATCAAAGAAGGTTAAAAAGAAAAATAATGGACTTCACTGCAATAAAAACAAAGAGAAAATCATTAAAAATGTGGCATAAACACAAATTATAAAAGTGAAAAAAAGATTAAAATATCTGTCTGATGATAGGTGCTACAAATAAGGTTAAAGGACAAGGGACACATCAGGAGAAAGTGTTTGCAATATAGAATGAGCAGCTCACAGAAAAGGAGATATAAATGACCAAATATTTAAAATATAGAAAGTTCTTAATGTCACTTGTAATCAGAAAATGCAAGTTAAAACAAAGTGTTACTGTATCCCACTCCTCAGATGGGGGGAAATGTAGATGTCTGGCAATACTGAAAGCTGGAGAGGCTACAGGAAACAGGCCCTTTGGCACACGGCCGGTGGGAGCCTGGAACAGCCTGTTACAGAAACATGAGAATTAGTAAAAGAATGAACTCTTGTCTCTTCTGGGAACCAAACAGTGTGACATGGCCATGAGTGCCCACGTTTAACTGCAGCACTGTGATTGTGGGAAACTAGAGACCACCTTATACTGGAATAGATAAACTATGGGGACATTCACCAATGGAATATTATGCAGCTGTTAAAAAGAATGAGGGAGGCTAGGCACAGTGGCTCACGCTTGTAATCCTAGCACTTTGGGAGGCCGAGGCGGGCAGATCACCTGAGGTCAGGAGTTCAAGACCAGCCTGGGTAACATGTTGAAACCCCGTGTCTACTAAAAATACAAAAATTAGCTGGGTGTGGTGGTACATGCCTGTAATCCCAGCTACTTGGGAGGCTGAGACAGGAGAATCGCTTGAACCCGGGAGGCGGAGGTTGTTGAGAGCTGGGATTGTACCACTGCACCCTAGCCTAGCGACAGAGCGAGACTCCGTCTCAAAAAAGAAAAAAAAAAGAGGGAGATTTGAAAACCTAAATATAAATATTGAGCAAAACAGCAAGTTGTAGATAATATGTACAGTATGATACAATGCAGATGGTAAAATCTCTCTGTGAAACAAAATAGCTATTTATATGTACAGACTTATGTATGCAGATGAAGAGAAAAAAGATCTGGAGAGAAATATGACAAATCCGTGACTGTGGTTACCCCAGAGGAGGAACCTGGGAGTAAAGACAGACTGAGTGGTCAAGGAGGATTTTAGCTTTGCCTATAATATTTAAATTTCTAACAAGAACATAGTTAACTATTTCTTGCATCATTTGGAAAACTGCTGGATTATTGGTCATTTAGGTGATTTCTATAATTTTGCCATT
Source organism: Pan troglodytes (assembly GCF_028858775.2). Lineage (NCBI taxonomy): Eukaryota > Metazoa > Chordata > Mammalia > Primates > Hominidae > Pan > Pan troglodytes. The sequence continues at coordinate 49,106,988 of NC_086015.1, forward strand.
AGAAATAAATGAATAGTGCCAGGCATGGTGGCTCACACCTGTAATCCCAGCACTTTCAGAGGCTGAGGCGGACGGATCACTTGAGGTCAGGAGTTGCAGACCCGTCTGGCCAACATGGTGAAACCTCATCAATACTAAAATACAAAAATTAGCTGGGCATGGTGGTGGGCGCCTGTAATCCCAGCTACTCGGGAAGCTGAGGCACGAGAATCGCTTGAACCCAGGAGGTGGAGGTTGCAGTGAGCCGAGATCCCGCTATTTCACTCCAGCCTAGGCAATAGAGCAAGACTCTGTCTCCAAAAAAAAAAAAAAAAAGAAAGAAAGAAAGAAAGAAAAGAAAAGAAAAGAAAAAAAGAATAGGGATACCTTTTCAACTCTTTAGAATAGATTACCAGATTGGTTTATAAAAGACTCATTTCACTTTTTAATGTTATCCCTAGAAAGCTCTACACCACAGATGCCTGGGGATCAACTTTTACTGAGTTGCTTTTGAATTTCATTCATTCTTTTGTTAAAAAAAAAAAAAAAAAAAGCCCATCAGATTAGGAAGGCGCCTGTGCAAAGTGGTGCTAACTTTGCAATTCAAGGGTGTTGACAATATCACCCATCAGCGCCAGCGAATGAGTTCAATTCTAACTGGGAAAGCTCTATTTCCAAAAAGGCCTGCTAAACTTCCTTCTTCCTCATAACAGGAACCATATAATTGATGGACTCTCTCCTCTTGAACTGGCTGCAGGGAAGCTCGGTGTCAAATTAGTAGCACAATTAGGAAAATGTTTTATGGCTGTCATATCTGTTAATTGCCTGCTGTAGTTCTTGCTGTCTATTTTCCACGTAAATTTTGACATCACATCCAATAGTGCTTTAATTAGAGAGATGCCATGTCTAGAGCTGAAGTATATATTCTAATGCTGCTAACTTAAATATAATTTGATTTAGAAAATAGTCAGCTTTTCAATCACCTAGCCCCACATCCAGCTCATTTCTTACTGTCTTTCAAAACTCACCTTCACTGTTACCTCCAGGACACCTCCCCACCCCAAAGCCGTGTTAGAAGCCCCTCTGCTTCTGCAGTCCCTGCTTACCTTTACCAAGGCCCAGCCACACACTGCAGTGGTCTCCCCACCCGCTCTTCCCTCATTTCCATCTTACCAAAGCCATGCATGCACATACTTTAAAGCAGAGATTCTCAGCCTTTATTATTATTATTATTATTATTATTATTATTATTTTGGGGGACAAAGTCCCACCCTGTCACCCAGGCTGGACTGCGGTGGCGTGATCATAGCTGACTGCAGCCTCAACCTCCCAGGTTCAAGCGATTCTCCTGCTTTAGCCTCCTGAGTATCTGTGAAACAAAACAGCTATTTATATGTACAGATTTATGTATGCAGATGAAGAGAAAAAAGATATGGAGAGAAATATAACAAATCCGTGACTGTGGTTACCCCAGGGGAGGAGCCTGGGATAACCACAATAAAACATGCTCTGTTCCATTGCTCAATAACACACTCCGTTCCATTGCTGCCTATGGATCTTTCAGTTTCAGGCACTGTCTATTGGCTTCCCACTCAGGAAGATGTGGATTTCTCCTCCTTCACCCCACACCCCCTCCACACCCCACACCCCCACAACACAGCACAGACTAGCGAACACTCACACCACACACACTTCCCATTCCCATTCTCCCATCTTCCTGATAGTTAGCGTCATATTTTCAGCTAGATCTTCATTCTATGTTTGTGTAATCATGACTATGTAATAATATTAACAGTGTTTAGGTAGTTATACTATATTGCATACTATAATTATTTTTCCTTTCTGCATAAAATTTTGTGTTCCCTGTAGTGAATTATTATCATTTTAATCATTTCCTTAGTTTCTATGTACTTATCAATAATTTGATACCCAAACTCTCTTCCACTTGTATAAATCTCCTTTCAATAAATTTGAAAACATTAGGTACTTCCTCAACTTCTTAAGAAATCTCTCCAGAGCCTTTTCAATGCTCTAATCTAAAGGGGCTGCTCTTGATGCCTGGTGCTCAGGTGTGATCCTGGATCTCCTTCACTGTCATCATGGGATTCCCTTTGCTTCTCTCTTGGACTAGATCCTGGGCTTCCTGGATCCATCTTTTCTTTTTTCTTTTTTGTTTAATTTTTACTTTCTTTTTAGGTGGATTACAGCCTTCAGGTGCTTCTTGAGAAAGTATATATGGGGGTAAATTTTTTTAGATATTGTAGGTCTAAAAATGTCTTTATTCCACCTTCACACTTAATTGTTTGGCTTGGTATAAAATTCTAGGTTGGAAATAATATTCCTTCAGAACTTTGAAGATCTTACTCCATTGTTTTATAATACCCAGTGTTGCTGATAAAGTTTGTTGCCATTTGGTTTCTTCTTCCTCCGTATAAAACTTTTTTACCTCTTCTCTAGAAGCTCGTAGGGTCTCTGTGTCCCTGATATTCTGAAATGTTACAATACTGTGCCTTGGTGTGGGTCTATTTATATCCATTGTGTTTGGTGGTCCCTTCCAGTTGGCAACTCATATCCATGAGTCCTGGCAAATGTTCCTGAAATATTTTGTGATGATTCCCTTCCCTCTATTTTTTCTCTCTAAAACTCCATCTATCTGGATATTGGGCCTCCTTGACTGGTCCTTGAGTTTTATATTTTCTCTTTCTTTCTATCGTGCTGGCTTTTTCTTCACTCCACTTTCTGGGAGATATCCTCAACTTTATCTTTCAGCCCTTTTGACTCTTTCATTTCTGCTAACGTATTTTTAATCTCCAAGAGTTCCTTTGAACTCTTGGAGATTAAAAACAAGCTTTCTCCTGAAAGCCCTTTTTAAAAATTACAACCTGTTCCTTTTACATAAACGCAGCATCTCTTCTTATTAACTTGAGAGTCTTGATAGCTGATTTTGTTTTAGTTTTTTCTCCCTCTATAGTCTCTGTTTCCTGCAAGTGGCTTTTCTTCTATTCATTTGTTTTAGTCTTTGTATTTTTCATTAGGCTTCACCAGATGTCTGAGGATCTATATACTGCTCTTATTTAAAGTGAGGCACTAATGCTATTTGGAATAGCTCTGCTTGTTGACTGGGCTTCTCAGTAGGGTGATATGGCCAGATTGCTTCCTGGGGAGCCCATAACATCAATATCTTTGGGTCTTTTCTCTTAGATTGGTCAGATGCCCCCAGAGAAGAAGTCATTCTCTACCGAAGGGAAGAAACATACCCATGGGCACCAGGGAAGGAAGGATGGAGCCTCATGCTCAGTACTTCAGTTTTACTCAATCCCCCGTGTTCAGCTTAGTACCTCCACCTTCAGTGTGACTGGGATCTTTGGTTCAGGGACTCTCATCTCAGGAAAAGAAACTTCTCTCTTCTGTCAGCTCAGGGAAGAACAGTTGTTTGGCTGCTTGTTGGCAAGGAGACCATCTGGGGCTCTAGTGGCTCTTCCCACCTTAGCCCCACATTTGCCCCCAGTTCTGGAGGAGACTTGCTGCCAATTCTTGAGGCTTTGCAGGATAAAGCAGATTTCTTCTTGGTTTTTCCCACTGTTGGCTTAGGATTCTGCCCTTTCACGTCTGCTGGATCAGTTACCACCTTTCTACTCTATGAAATGTTATATGATATTGTTTCCTTTCTACTTCTCTTTCTTCCTTGAATTTTATGTCTTTAAAAATATAAAAAAATTGTACCTTAAAAATGTTTTAAAATGCTTTAAAAATGTTCTAAGAAAACCCATTATATTAGGGTGTATGAAGGGAGTAAAGCCATCTTTAACGGGAAGTCATGATTTTCCTTTTACTTGTTCATCTTTCCCACCAGAATGTGAACTTCATGGCTCCACATAACTGGTATATGGTAGAGGATCAATTACAATGTTAGGCTGTTCATCCTCATGATATCCTTGAGAGGGAGTGTGTAAATCAGCTGAGGCTAAATTATGCTGCAGCAACAAATGATCCCCAAATCTGAATGGTTAGTATAACAAGGGTTTATTTCTTGTTCACTTTACATATTCATTGTGAGTTGGCTGCAGCTCTGGCTTATGTCTTCTGAATTCCAGATCCAAGTTGAAGAAGCCTCTATTTGTGACACAGCAGTCTTGTGACAGAGTTTGAAAACGTGAACCACATGATGAGTGCTGAGGCTTCTCTCAGAAGTGGCAGGCTTACTTCTGTTCACATCTCATTGGCCAAAGCAAACCCACATGGCCAAGGCTGTGGTCAATGCAGTACCAAGTCTAATCCTCCCTCAGCAGGGGTGGTGAATATTTTAGAACAAAAATGCAATCTAGCATAGGAGGCATTATCACTACCATTTTGCAGACAAACTAAGGCTAGGAAGTGGTAAGACTGGCAATGAAGTCAACATCTTCCTGATTACAAAGCCTGTGCTTTTTCTATGATGTTCACTGCTTCCTCGGACCCAACTGCCTCTCCTCTAGCCTGGTGGTTGCACTGAGGAGACAAGAAATTGTGTGGGCCCTGGGACTGGCTTCATGCAGCTCACTTATAGATGGCACACTCATGGAAAAACTCTGCCAACTGCCATCCAGCTTCAAGATGATAGTGAAGCTGTTCCTTAATGTGCTGTAGAAGTGTATTAAATGTGGTCATGTGCTGGGTGCAGTGGTTCATGTCTGTAATCCCAGCACTTTGGGAGGCCGAGGTGGGCAGATCACCTGTGGTGAGGAGTTCGAGACCAGCCTGGCCAACATGGTGAAACCCCATCTCTACTAAAAATACAAAATTAGCTGGGCATGGTGGCGCGTGCCTGTAATCCTAGCTACTCGGGAGGCTGAGGCAGGAGAATCACTTGAACCTGGAAGGCAGAGGTTGCAGTGAGCCGAGATCGCACCATTGCACTCCAGCCTGGGCAACAAGAGCGAAACTCCAGCTCAAAAAAAAAAAAAAAAAAAAAAAAAAAAAATGTGGTGATGCTTGGTTTAGTTCAACAACCATTCACCGTTCATCAAATATGTACAGAGGGCCTGTTTCTACTTTCAACACTATGCTCCAGTGTTGGTACACACAATAAATAGGCTTTTCCTTAGAGAAGATTGCAATTTAAATTTGCATTAGGTAATACTGTTTTTATTATCTTCATTTTTTTTTGAGATGGGGTCTTGCTCTATTACCCAGGCTGGAGTGCAATGGTGTGATCTCAGCTCACTGCAACCTCTGCCTCCCAGGTTCAAGTGATTCCCCTGCCTCCGCCTCCTGAGTAGCTGGGATTATAGGCACTTGCCATCATGCCTGGCTAAGTTTTGTACTTTTGTAGAGACGGGGTTTCACCATGTTGGCCAGGTTGGCTTTGAACTCCTGACATCAGGTGATCCACTGCCTCGGCCTCCCAAAGTGCTGGGATAACAGGCATGAGCCACCTTGCCTGGCATATATTCATTTTATAAAATACAAATTTAAAGCTTAGAAAGGTTAAGTAATTTGCCCAAACTTACATAGCTAGCTAGTGGGTAGGACCCAACATCCAAACATACGGTCTTAACCTTTCGATATATATCTTCCCTTGGTTAAAAAGAAAATTATTTGCTGGGCATGGTGGCTCATGCCTGTAATCCCAGCACTTTGGGAGGCTGAGCTGGGCAGATCACTTGAGGTTAGGAGTTCGAGACCAACCTGGCCAGTATGGTGAAACCCTGTCTCTACTAAAAAAAAAAAAAAAAAAAAGAAAAATTATTATTGTTTTGAGACAGTTTCACTCTGTCAACTCTGTCACCCAGGCCGGAGTTTATGGCTCACTGCAGCCTCCGCCTCCTGGCCTCAAGCGATTCTCCCACCTCAGCCTCCCTAGTAGCTGGGACCACTCCCTAGTAGCACATGCCACCACACCCAGCTATTTTTTGTAGAGACAGGGTTTTGCCATGTTGCCCAGGCTGGTCTCAAACTCCTTTGGGCTCAACCAAATATGCCTGCCTCGGCCTCCCAAAGCGTTGGGATTACAGGCGTGAGCCACCATACTTGGTCTTGATTTTTTTTTTTTTGACAAATAATAATAAAATACACAGATCTTAAGTGTTCAGTGTGATGAGTCTGTACAATTTTGTTATATCCATTGTATCAATCACCCAAAGAAAGATCTAGAACATTCTTATCATCCCAGAGTTTCCTTTGTGCTCTTTTCCAGTCAGTTTCCCCCAACTTCCCATCCCCTAAAAGGCAACGATTTTCTGATTTCTATCACTGCAGATTCTGGCTGCCCTGGAACTTCATAGAAATGGAGTTGTACGGTACATACTCTTTTGTCTCTGGCTTTTTTTCTCTCTGCAGAATGATATTTTTAGGGCTCATCCATGTTGCTGTGAGTATCAGTAGTTCTTTCCCTTATTATTCCTGAGTAGTACTCCATGAGCGAGCATATCACATTTGTTTATCCATTCCTCTGTTGGTGATTTAGATTGTTTTCAGTTTTTGACTTTTATGGATAAGACTGCTATGAATATCCTTGTACAAGTGTTTGAGTAGACACATAGTTTCCTTTCTCTTGAGTAAATACCTAGGTCTCATAGGTAGGCACTATGCTTTGAATATAGCTTGTCCCCACCCAAATTCATATTGAGGTGTGGTCGGTCCCCAGTGGGGCAATGTTGGGAGGTGGTGCCTTTAAGAGGTGATTAGGTTGTTAAAACAGATTAATCTCTTTCTCACAAGACTGGGTTAGTTCCATGGGAGTGGATCAGTTTTCACAAGAGTGGGCTGTTATAAAGCTAGGCTGCCTCTCATGTTTTCATCTTTTTCACACATGCCCGTTTCCCTTGCCACTCCTCTGCTATATTATGGCACAGCAAGAGGCTCTCACCAGAAGCTGAGCAGATGCTGGTGCTTCTTGGACTTTCCAGTCACCAGAATCGTGAGCCAAATAAATCTCTTTTCTTTATAAATTACCTAGTCTCAGGTATTCTGTTATGGCAACACTAAATGGACTATGAGAGTAGGTGTAAGTTTAACTTCATAAGAATCTGCTAGACAATTCTCCCAGGTGGTCACACCATTTGACACTCCCAGGAGCACTCCATAAGAGTTCTGTTGCCGTCCATTCTCACCATCATTTGATGTTTTCAGCCTTTCTTGTTTTAGCTATTCTAGTGGGTGTGAAACACTATTGTGGTTTTACAGTTTATATTTCTTTTGAAAATTATTGTATAATAGTCAGGTGGACTGTGGTGAGACACCTCATGTCCCAGCTAAAACAGAAGCCCAGTTTATTGATTCTGGGGGCAAGACAGACCGCCCGTTATGAGGAGGCTCTCTGTAATATCACACTTCATTCCACTTTCTATTTTGCCTTTGCACCTCATTCATTAGTCATTTTACACATTTCTTTCCACACTTCTTTTGGTTGGATCTCAAAATAACCTGAGGAACCTGAGGGGTAGACACAGTTAATTTCCCTGCTGCCTACAGAATGTTTTCATATGTGGCTTCAGCAGGCAAAACAGGGTGGAAATGTGCAGCCCTTATCTCTCACAGATGGGTGTTTTAAATGTAAAATTACCTATTAACATTCATAAATCTATGGAAAGACAAGACAGATCTTTACTCAGTGAGGTCTGTGTGCTTTGACAAGTTGCCTTATCTCACCCTCACAACATGGGGGGAAGGAGGAATGACTATTGTTATTTTACAGCTGAGAAGGTTGCAAATTAACCGCTCAATGTTCCCTAATAAAGGGGCAGATCTGTGATCTGGACACAGTTTCCTGCCTTGAAAGAATCCCATAGTTTTTCCACAACATTGCAGATGCCTTCATATAAAAAACATTTGAGGCTGGGTGTGGTGGCTCACGCCTGTAATCCTGGCACTTTGGGAGGCTGAGGTGGGCAGATCACCTGAGGTCGATTGTTTGAGACCAGTCTGACCAACATGGAGAAACCCTGTCTCTACTGAAAATACAAAATTAGCTGGGCATGGTGGGCTTGTAATCCCAGCTACTTGAGAAGCTGAGACAGGAGAATCGCTTGAATCCAGGAGGTGGAGGTTGCGGTGAGCCAAGATCGTGCCATTGCACTCCAGCCTGGGCAACAAGAGCAAAACTCTGTCTCAAAAAACAAACAAACAAAACATTTGAGCCTGATGTTTAACCCCCACCTGCCACCAAAAGAAAACCCTTCACTATTTAATAGTTATTGACACTGTTGTAAAAGCCACACTGGGGACCTTTGAAGGGATTGGGTTACTGACTGATGTTTCATAAAGGCCCCTAATCATTTTTGTGGTATCTATAGATAGACATTTTTTTTTGGAAATGGACTCAATGGGAGTAAGTCAAAGGCCATAATACCTATCAGCTCAGCAGGACAAATTTAAGACTCATGGAGCACAAGTTACCCAACAAAAACAAAAAACAAGAAGCAAAAACAAATCCAATAATTATTTAAGGTTCCAGGTGGCTTCTGGAGGTTGTAAAAGCCAAAAAAGGAGCAATGTATCTGCTTCCACAACCAGCATTCACCCAGAGTGGTTAACAAAGCGTCCTGTGTAACACACTGGAAATGCACATCTGCTTGTCGTATGTGACTCATGATCACCCAGAAGCCCATGGGTTTTGAAGATAATAGTTTGTTTGGTATTTTCAGGAAAGCAAACAGATTTTCCAAAAGCTAGAAGAGGATGCATAAAGCAGTAGGCTAGTAGGCTAGAAGGCTCTCCCTAAAGCCTTATAGATGGGTAGATATATAGATGGGTAGAATATAATATAGATGGGTAGAATACTGTACCATTAACTCACATAATCATTATCAGCAGGGCCACTTGAACCTTTAGAAATTATACAAAGAGAGAAACAGGCTGCCTGGTGAAAGTGGTAATAACATCAGGCATGACATGGTAATCTTGTGATATCAAAAAAGAAAGGAGAGGGTGCATTGTGGAGCACTTAAAAACAAGATTTGTGTGGTAGAGGTGAACATGAACTGAGCTCTCAGACACCCCTGGTTTGCACACTGTGGGCAGCTGAAGCCATCACTGCTTACAGATGTGGTCACGGATGGCCACATCAGTTATTCCTCAGTTCCTGGGTAATTGTACATGACTCAAAACACAGGATGTTTGTGGTCAAGCCATGGAAAAATACTCCCTACAGGAGTTCTCTGGGTCTAGTTTGAACCTATCTGATGTTTCTCAGCAAAGTAGAGAGGACTGATGGTAGATATTTTTATTTTGTTTTTTGGACAATTAGGTTCAAGGTAACACCTGTCTGTTTTTTTGTAGCCTGGGCCCACTGTGCTCAGGTCCTGCTGTAGATAATGAGGGGTTTGGGCTGGCTGGTGCCTCTCACAGCTTTCTCCACCCCTGCTGAGGCTCTGGCTTTCTATGGTTGCACTTTGGCTTGAGAAGGTCTCCAGGCTCTGCCTTTGCTCTTATTTCTGATGCCCTTCTCCTTGTCTGCCCCCCCACCAAGCAGCTGCTCTCATGGGTGCCGCACTTCACTGTATCTGCCTTGCCCCTTCAGATGGGCTGTGGGTTCTTATGGTGCAACTGGCTCTTAAGCCACTTTGGAAAAGATGCTGACTCCTGAGATTGGTGCAACACGGATTTATGGAGGGCCTGGAATGTGTCGGAAGCTGTGGTGGGAATAGAAAGAGCAATAAGACAAGATTCCTGACTGGGAGGAGTTTAGTAAGATGCAGACGTGGAGACAGATAAATCCATGTTGTGTGAAGAATGCAAACCACCCACATGTGCACTCCTGGGGTAGTGGCTTTGGTCTGGGTAGTTGTTCCCCTGCTTCTGGGGACAAAGGAAGGTCAAGTTAGGGCAAAGCCTGGGTTGGACTCAGAGAGGTGCAGCAGTGAAGGGGTCGAGGGGGAAACTAGCCCCAGGAGATTTTCCTCTAGCACTCACAGGAGAAGCAAGGGCAGAGGCTCTGACCCAAAACTCAGTCACCTTGAGGCCCCTCTCTCAGCTTCTTTCTCACCTCCAAGGCTAAGAAAGCAGGAGCAGCACATAGAGCTCTTCCAGTGATCATGAGCGGCACACACCATTGGCACAGACGGGGCCTCCTGCACAGCCTGAGAAGGGCCAGACTCTGCCCAGAGTCTCCCCTTAGTATTCCTACCAGCTGCGGTCCACTCTCCTGCCTCCAACCTCACCACATGCCATTGGAATTCCTTCCATGAGTGACTTGCTGCATCCTACCAATCATTTCTGGAGCCACAGTCTAATCTCTTTGTTTGGACAAGTGTTGTGTCTTTCTTTCCTTTCTTTCTTTTTTTTTTGAGATGGAGTCTTGCTGTGTTGCCCAGGCTGGAGTGCAGTGGCACAATATTGGCTCACCACAACCTCCACCTCCCGGGTTCAAGCGATTCTCCTGCCTCAGCCTCCTGAGTAGCTGGGACTACAGGTGCCTGCCACCACGCCCGGCTAATTTTTTGTATTTTTAGTAGAGATGGGGTTTCACCATATTGGCCAGGCTGGTCTCAAACTCCTGACCTTATAATCTGCCCACCTCGGCCTCTGAAAGTGCTGGGATTACAGTCATGAGCCACCGCGCCCGGCCCGTGTTGTGTCTTTTCTAACCCTGCATGCCTGCCTTGACCTAGAACCCTGCAGGAAACATTTAAAGAGCACTCACTACCTGCCAGGCACTGTGCTACCTCACACTGTCCTCACAACACCCCGATGAGGACAGTCTTACCACTTCCACTTTACAGATGAGCAACTGGGTCACAAAGAGGTGAAGTGACTTGCTCATGGTCAAAGTAAGTGGGGGAACCAGATTCAAATCCATGCAGGCCAACTCCAGGTCATTATCCTTAATGGGGCTATGCTGCCAGCAATACAAGCTGCCTACAAACACTTAGCAAATGAGAGAGAATAAAGAATGAGGGCTGGGAGTGGTGGCTCACACCTGTAATCCCAGCACTTTAGGTGGCCGAGGCGGGTGGATCACTTGAGGCCAGGAGTTCAAGACCAGGCTGGCCAACATAGTGAAACCCAATCTCTACTAAAAATACAAAAAATTAGTTGGGTGTGGTGGCAGGCGCCTGTAATCCCAGCTACTCAAGAAGCTGAGGCAGGAGAATCGCTTGAACCTGGGAGGTGGAGGTTACAGTGAGCTGAGAGCCGAGATCACGCCACTGCACTCCAGCCTGGGTGACAGAGCAAGACTCTGCCTAAAAAAAAAGAAAAAAAAAAAGAATGGGTCAGACAAACATGTAGGGGCACAGGACTGGCTTCCTTGGGCTAGCCCTTGAAATTTAGGGTCCACATAGAGGTTCAGAGGATCAAGATGAAGCTGCCCAGAGATCAGAGTTCTCAGGCAGTCCAGCCCAACCTAAATTTATCCCCAAAGATATTTCTGCCGCCAAGTCCACTCACTCCGCTAGAAACAGTGCAAAGTTAGAGGCCTTGACACTGCTAAACACCTCTCAACGGCAGTTATTGCCCTTTAATCTCAGCACTAAATCCATGTCCTTCTTGATGCTGTTTATAGCACGTTTAACAATTTGATTAGTTTTAGAAATCAACCCAGCTGATGTTACAGTTAGCAGAATTAATCAGAGCTTCTAAGCAGCATTCCACCATGACTGAGGTGATAAACAAATCCCCCTGTCTTCTAAACCCCAAGCCCACTCCATTTCTAAATCCTTTTGTGGCTGTTTTCAACATTCTGATTGTACAATTGTGACAGTGGAATCATAAAAATGTCTCAATGGATACACACACACACACTATATATATATGTGCATGTATACATATATATATGCATGTATACATATATATGCATGTATACATATATATATATATATATATTTTTTTTTTTTTTTTTTGAGATGGAGTCTCACTCTGTCACCCAGGCTGGAGTGCAGTGGCCCAATCTCGGTTCACTGCAACCTCTGCCTTCTGGGTTCAAGCAATTTCCATGTCTCAGCCTCCCAAGTAGTTGGGATTACAGGTGCGCGCCATCATGCCTGGCTAATTTTTGACTTTTTTGTAGGACGGGGTTTTGCCACGTAGGCCAGGCTGGTCTCGAACTCCTGATCTCAAGTGATTTGCCTGCCTTGGTCTCCCAAAGTGCTGGGATTACAGGCATGAGCCACCGTGCCCGGCCCCTTGTATATATATCTATACACACATTATACATACATACATATGGACGTTTCCAGGGCAGCACCAGTTGGGCAATCCCTCTAGTGGATCCCACACTGCCACTTTTCAGATGCTTATCAGCCCTACAAAAAACAGCAGCACGCCATTCCACACTCCCACTTAATTTTTCTGCCTGGCTCTGCCTACTTCCTAGAAGTAAATAATAGTAAAAACAAGAATGAGAATCAGCCCTCTGAACAGCGTCCATCCTTAGCAACACACATCAGAAATGTCCTGGTTGGAGACCACTTGCCACAACTCACTCCTTCACATCATGCATGAGGCCCAGGAAGAGCCAGTCTGAGTTAATTTTGTATCTTTTATCTCAAAATCTGCACGACACCCCTCAGGGCCAAGACTGGGGTGAGGCAAGCCAGGCACCTAGGGAGCAAAGTTTAAGGAGGTGCTCACTCTCAGGGGCTGACCTTGCAGGTACATGACCCTGAGAGTGGGTACCTCCTTAAATATTGCACCCCGGGCACTTTGCCTTACCCTAGTCCTGGCCTTAACTCCGCTTTTCTATGTTCATGGCATCTCAGCAACTTTTGTGGAATGATGTCCAACCTAATTCTCATCACCCTAACTGGGCTTCAGTATGGGCCAGAGCACAGGCTCAGGGTTCTGAGCTTGCTCTGCTCTTAACAAGCTGTGTGATGTCAGGCCAGTTCCATAACCTCTCTGAACCTTCTGGTTTCTCATTAGTAAATACAGATAATTCCCACCTCCCCTACAGGGTTGCAATAAAGATTAGCTGAGATTGTGTAAGTGGCGTGCCTAACCCAAGATGACATGCAGAGTATGTGTCCATAGTAGGGGTGCTGAGCCATAAAACTGTAAGTTCCCATCATCATCGCTGATGGTGCGGGTGACATCCTCATTCACATTGCAGGGTCAAGACATAAGATCTAAAAAAATGACCTTTCAATGCCTTCGTTAAAAACAATTTAGCATCTTGAATGCAAGATTGCTTTTTATTGTGCTGAAATGGAACTACATACCGGGTGTTCACCAACAAGCCTGTCTAACTGCCTAGCAACCCACTTCCTGAAACTCTTGCTGGGTCCAGAGTCTAAGTGTTTCGGAAGCCACAGATGAGAAACAGGAAGGGAGCCTCACCCAGGCAGACTACCCAGGAAACAACGAAGGTGCTGGAGGAGGAAGAAAAAGGAAAGTGGGGCTCACTCACTGCTTTCATTTTGTGGATGTTGGACCAAAACTTGGAACTGCAGCCGGAGGATCCCTGGACTTTGGGCATCTTGGTCACAGCCTTGCAGAGAGAGGTTGAAGTTCCCCGCCATGTTCCCAGGCTGCTTGTCCTCCAGCTTGAACACCTCGGGGTTGGTGGTGGAGCCCGGGATGTAGTATTCAACCCGCTCCTCCTTCCTCTCACAGTTGGAGAGGTTGAAGTTGAGGAAGGAGACGCTGGCCCGCAGGTGTGCAGGAACGACAAACTGCCACGTCATGAGCTCATCCTCAGGGAAGCCTTCTGGGTAGTTGGCAGACATCAGGGTTGCTGAGCCTTCACCCTCAAACACAGACTCGATGATGCACAGACCTAGTGGGAGTGGAACCCAAACCAGAAAGAATAGGGAGCCATTAGACCCTGTCCTGGTTGTCTGCAGCCGAGGGGTGGGGGTGTAGGAAAAATGACTGCAGTTCTCAGATCCTGAGCAGTGGGTCTAGATACTGTATATTTGGACCCAAGGAAGAGATTGGGAATGCAGACACATCAGTGGTGTGCGAGTAAATATTAAAAACCGGTCCAGTGGTAGAGGGGAAAACCCTGACTTATAGCGTCTGCCCACTTCCATAGTGGATGTAAATAATCCCACCACGGTTGATTTCAAGCTACCAACACCAGGTGACTGAATGTGGAGTTGGGCAGTAGCACACCTTTATATTATTCCCTCCATACAGATACGACAACACAAATAACCCTGAAAGCACAGGCAACAGTGAAATAATTAGGAAGTGATGAGTTTTGAGTATTTATTACCTTTGTTTTAAAAATAATTTATTTAATTATGTTAATTTAATTCTATTTTTTTTAACGGATCTGTTTCACATCAGCTCACAAAATGCCTGAACACTTAACAGTCAGCTCTCTGCCAGGTGCAGTGGCTCATGCCTGTAATCCCAGCACTTTGGGAGGCCAAGGCAGGAGGATTACCTCAGGTCAGGAGTTCGAGACCAGCCTGGCCAACATGGTGAAACCCCGTCCCTACTAAAAATACAAAAGTTAGCTGGGTGTGGTGGCGCACGACTATAGTCCCAGCTACTTGGGAGGCTGAGGCAGAAGAATCGCTTGAACCTGGAGGTAGAGGTTGCAGTGAGCCAAGACAGTGCCACTGCACTCCAGCCTGGGCCACAGACTGAGACTCTTTCTCAAAACAAACAAAAACAAAAATAAAAACAAAAAACAGCTTTTATGAGCCAGTGTGAGTGAGCTCTGCACATCACTGATACGTTTACAGAAAATGTGAAAGAGATGGAAGACAAAGAAGTTAGAAATGAAGCAATCAAGGTGGGTCTGTAGAACCAATCCCTTGTCATTTTTTTGAAAACAAGTATCACATGCAAAAAGGACAAAGAGAATCACCCCGTTTGTTTAATAGAGAAGAGGGGGTTCACACTAGGAATGCGTGACCCATGTCACTTATAGGAGAGCTAGATCTTCCTTTATGGTTTTTATATCGAGTATTAGAGATTTGCTGACATTTGACCATTTCTGACCTAGAACAATGATGATCTTGTGTGTTTTAACCTAATCAGATAGCGGGGAGGGGCTTGCTCACGTTTTATAGATGAGCGGTTTGCAATGCTGAAGCCGGAGACATTTCTGGGGTGGAACCATGGGAGGTGTAAGGCCATTTTCACTCCTTCTTGCATCTTGATCCGGGACACAGTGCCATTGCTGCAGAAGGTTCCGATCCTGACCGCGGTGGCATCAATTCGGCCGCTGATGGAGTGAGTGACTCCGTCTGGGCAGCTCTCACCCGGACCGATCTGCCTCAGGCGAGGGATGGAAAACTGCAGCTCTAAACCGATGCTCTTATGAGCTTTGACATCCCAGATGAAAGTTCTGTTGAGGGTAGGCAACAACGATGTCGAGGGCTGAAGCTGAACCTCCCCAAAAGGACATGGGCCCGACATACAGTCTGAAAAACAGTCACAGAAGCAATTTTGATCACAGATGCTCCAAGGCCCCACACCACTCCTCCTCCACCACTCAGCCCCCTGTAGTAGACTCTTTGGGGCTCCCCCAAGGTGGCCTTTACCAGGCAGGGGCACCCAGGCCCCAACTGTTGTGAGTCTTAGTGGCCATGGCTCACAGATGTACCCTCCTTCAGGGAAGTGCCTCAGCTCGGGGGAGCTGTCTTGAACCAGAAAAGCCTGAGAGGTGTTGCAGCCCCTCATGCCCATCCCAAGGGAGAGGTGCTGTCTACAGCCAATAATGGCCTTCTGCAGGAATTAAAAAGTCTGACCTCCTTGCTTCAAGTGACGTAACCTGGGTATGCCATTCATACTCCAGAGCTCCCCATGGGGTCAGGCTGAGGCTACTCTTCAGCTAAAACCGCATCTGCATTCAGCTACGTGCCCTGCTCTATCCTGCTTTCCTCACTTCTGAGAGCACTTTCTTGATCACTGACTTAAACAAAAAATCCTGTCTCAGGCTCTGCTTCCAGGTCACCAGACTTGAGACATCTCTTAACTACTGTGATTTCCAGATTAAGTTCCTGGGGTCCAGTGGGTGAAGCCAGAAGGAAGGCATTTGTAGCAGAGTCTGTGCTTTGGGATCTCCTACTTCTCCTGTACTAAGAGAGTCACGATTTCACAATTTGTAGAGCACAGTGCCAAGATCCATCCTTTAAAACTGGTTTCCCCATCAACACATTCATCAACATAGCAAATATACTCTGAACGTGCAACTCCCCTGGACAGCTGGAATCTGGCGGCGCCATTTCTCTTCTTGCACTGCCTTAATGCTGATATTTTATAACCACTGCAGTTGAATTTCTTTTTTTAAGGCTAACAGCTAATAACATCCTTTGATATATTTGTTTCCTAAGCCTTTTAAAACAAAGCAAGAAATATTATCAAAGAGAAAACAAGAGGAAAGTGAGGGGAAGAAACAGAAAGTAGGCAATGTAACATTAAGGTTTTGTTGTTTTGAGCAGGGGGCATCTGAAAGGTGTGATAGACTCTGGCCTCCATAATAATAATTTGTGAATCTTTACTGCTGTTCTATTGGGGTATTTGAAAGTATTGTCCACTCAAAATAGAATTATGGAGAATTTCAGATCAGTCTTGGATCTCTGAGGTCATCCAAGCCAGACCTCTAATTTTTGCAAAGCAGCTGTGGATCCAGGTGACTTGGGCTGGCACTTGCAGCAAGTACACGGCAATTCCAGATCCCAGGACGAAAGCTCAGGCTGTGTTTGGTCAACCCTTTCTTGCCAATGCGCTGTGCTGTCTAACCAATAACACAGGGTTAGATAACATGGTGACTAATGTGACTAAAATTAGACTTTGCGTGTTGGTAAAGGTAGTTCCTATTTTAGGAGCTCATGGAAACTTCAATGTTTATATCAAGCCACCTCTTTCTTTCAAAAGCTGACCTCAAGTGATTTTCCACGCACACCTCGTGTGCCCAGGGCAACATCAGTTGGCTCTGGCTAGGTTCTGTACTCTTGTGGAAACATTTAACTCTAGTAAGGCAGTGACTCTTAGCTCTGGTTCTACCTACAACTCACCTGCAGGCCGTTTAAAAACTACACATGCCTGGACCATCCCAGGGATTCTGATTTAATTCTATAGTAAAATCTGGAGTCAAAAAGCCCCATCTCCCAGCCTCAGCTCTGTCAGCAGCCATGTGACACTGTGAGAGTCAGGTTATGAAAGGAATTTTTCATTTGATGCTAAGAGCTTTGTTTTTTAGGATGAACACACAGGTAAGAGTAGTCAAAATGATTGGCATGCCTCAGAATCTTCTCCTGTACTCTGTCTGGTGAAAACATTTTAAATAACTAAAATGATTCCTGTCCAGAGGATGGAGAAGTATTATTTCTGAAGTGATTCATAAACTCATTTTCCCCAGCAGATTTCTACTTTCATTAACTCTCTTTTTTTTTTTTTTTCTTTTTGGAGATGCAGTCTTGCTCTGTCACCCAAGCTGGAATGCAGTGGCACCATCTTGGCTCACTGCAACCTGTCTCCCAGGTTCAGGTGATCCTTCTGCCTCAGCCTCCCAAGTAGCTGGGACTATAGGTGTGTGCTGCCATGCCTGGGTAATTTTTTTTGTATTTTTAGTAGGGGTTTCACTATGTTGACCAGGCTGGTCTTGAACTCCTGACCTCAGGTGATCCATCTGCCTCAGCCTCCCAGAGTGCTGGGATTACAGGCATGAGCCACCACGCTCAGCCAACTTTCATTAGTTCTCATGGAACTATTCAAGAAGAGATGAGAATGGAGACATCAAATTTTATCTGATGCTGATTTCAGAATGATTGTTCAGAAAAGGCAATGAAGGGCAGGTGGACCACTGGACCTGATTCAGTGTCTAGATTTATTATTTTAGAAATTGATATTTTCATATCATTTTCAAAAGTTGTGAGCATGGGTTTTTACTACATAGTAAGCCATGTGGGCATCCTAGGATTGAGAGACTGAATGCATTCAAAGGCTTGACTTGTGAAATGTGTCACTTGTTACATTTTTCCTTTTTCAAAGTGGAAGTCACTTTATTGGTTTAACTGATTATAAAAGTAATGTACAGTCGTTTTAAAAACAAACAAAAAGACAAGTGGGTGTGGTGGTGTGTGCCCAGCTACCCCAGAGGCTGAGGTGGGAGGATCACCTGAGCCCAGGAGGTTTGAGGCTACAGTGAGCTGTGGTCACCACTGCACTCCAGCCTGGGTGACAGAAAAAAAAAAAAGGTGGGGGTGGGGTGGGGTGGGGCGGGGAAGTACAGAAAAGTAGAAAGAAGAAAATGTCACCTGTTCCCCTCTGCTATCCCCTATAGAGTAGTATAAAGTTAGAATTTTGGAGTTTTGGAGTTTATCCCTCCAGACTTTGGGTTCTGTATGATTGTGTGTGCATGTTTGTGTGCATGTATGTAAGTGTGCATGTGCACATGTGTGTATTTAATAGAGTAGCATCAAACTATATAAACTATTGTCCTACTATAAGCTGCATTGTTTTTAATGGAACAAAACTATTTTGGGCATCTTTCTATGTCAAATACACAAACTTACTTCATTCTCTTAGTAGCAACACACCATTCCACTGCGTTCTTAAATATATCAACGTTCTCTTTAACTCTGTAAAAGCTTCATTAAAATTTTAATTATAATTGACTTAAACTGATAAATTAATATAGGGGAGAATTTACACTTTAAAAATACTTAGTATTTCTTTTTTTTTTTAATTTTTTTAAGACAAATTCTCACTCTGTCATCCAGGCTAGAGTGCAATGGCACAATCTCGGCTCACGGCAACCTCTGCCTCCTGGGTTTGAGTGATTCTCCCACCTCAGCCTCCCGAGTAGCTGGGACTACAGGCACGTGCCACCATGCCTGGCTAATTGTTTGTAAAAATATTTATTTTTCCTATCAAGGAACATGGCATATCTTTCCATTTATTTAAGTCTTCTCTTTTGTCTTTCAACAGAATTTTATATTTTGCTTCGTATACTTTATGTACTTATTAAGATAATCTCTATATATTTAATTAGAGATTCTGAATAATGGTGACCAAGGGCATGCATAATAAGCCTCCTTATGTTATTGCCTGTTTTATTGGTAATGCTGCCATATCTGATAGTTAAATATGGTATTTGCTATCAGTTCTTGATAGATGCTCTTTATTGAATTAAGAAAATAACCTTCCATTCCTGATTTACTAAGAGTGTTTTATGAAAGACATTTAAAATCTATGTTCATACTGTTCTGTAAAAAAAAAAAAAAAGGCATCTAAAGTCATCTATTGAGATGATCATATAGTTTTTTCTCTCTAACCTAATAATGCAAAGCATCACATTAACTGATTAGCCAGGTGGTTTATGTATCATCTACGGCAGATTTCACTCTGTAATAGAAGAGTTGAGGAGCCATTGTGTTCCGTTAAAAAAAAAAAAAGACATTTAAAATCATCTATTGAGATAATCATATGTAGTTTTTTCCTCTCTAACCTAATAATGCAAAGCATCACATTAACTGATTTGCCAGGTGGTTTATGTATATCGTCTACAGCAGATTTCACTCTGTAATAGCAGAGTTGAGGAGCTGTGACATGATACAAACCTCCTGGCTCACGGGCCTAAGACACCTACTATCGGACCTTATCTGAAAGAAGTTTGCCAACCTGTCTCTAGAATGGTTTGAATGTCATAGAAATTATCTGCTCCTTGAAGTTTTATAGAACTCACTTGTAAAATCATCTCTAACTAACCCAAACTGTTCTCCCCTGTCTCGGGCATTTTTTCCAATCCCCTCCTTGGTTATTTATTTATTCAGTTTTCCTACCTTTCCATGAGTCAATCCAGCCCATTAAATTTTCTTTGAAAATCATCCACTTCCTTTGGATTTTCACATTTATGATGAAAACGTTATACACAGTCTCTTACAATTTTAGAAATAGTCTCTGTATATATTGTTAAGTCCATTTTTATACCTTTAATGCTGTATATTTGTATTTTCTTTCTTTTTTCCATGAGACTAGTCAGGGATTTGTCTATTTAATTAGTCTGCAGAGAACTAGGTCTTGGTATTAGTCATTAAGTGTAGTTTTAAAAATTGATTTCTAATACTTCAATTTCTCCTTTTACTTTTGAATTCCTTCTTCCTAAGGTATGGCTTTGATTGGATGACAAATAGTGCTCTTATTCTTGTTAATACATCTAGTCATCCTATTTGACATGGCCCCCTTAAAATGATTGAGAAATTATAAATGCATGTTTCCCTACCTAATTATTATTATTTCCTATGTCAATCTTCTATCCCAAGCTCAAATTATGAATAATAAAACCAAATATCTATAGTTTATTTAAGTATTATGTGTCATCCATTTTTCAATCCATTATTTTATTTTATCCTCACAACTCTCTTGTTTGGTACAATAATCCTTATTTTATAGACTAGAAAACTAAGGCATTACGCAGTTGAATAATTTGCTTAAAGTCATGTGATCAGGTCACATGAGTAGTAGCCCTGGAGCTTGAAGCCAAACCCAACTCCATCATTCTCCAAAGCAGCCGTCTCTTCCACTGTGTCTTATGGATCCATTGCTCTATCTTTATCCTCTCAACTTTTTTTTTTTTTTTCGAGACGTAGTCTCGCTCTGTCACCCAGGCTGGAGTGCAGTGGTGTGTTCTGGGTTCACTGCAACTTGTGCCTCCCGAGTTCAAGTGATTTTCCTGCCTCAGCCTCCCGAATAGCTGGGATTACAGGCACCTGCCACCACCCCTGGCTAATTTTTGTGTTTTTAGTAGAGACAGGGTTTCACCATGTTGGCCAGGCTGGTCTTGATGCCCAGCTAATTTTTGTATTTTTAGTAGAGACGGGGTTTCACCGTGTTGGCCAGGTTGATCTTGAACTCCTGACCTCAGGGATCCGCCTACCTCAGCCTCCTCAGTGCTGGGATTACAGGTGTGAACCACCATGCCCGGCCTCTCCTCAACCTTCTGATTCTTTTGTCTTCCATATCAGCCAGATATTTTTAGCACACAGGATGAGCATCACAGAACTGAAGATCTGTAGCTTGTGGGCTTCTGTAGCGCTGCCTGAAGAGCCTATGTGCACAGTGGCTAAGTGCAAAGACTTGAAAGCCAGAGTACCTGGGTTCTTCTCCTGATCTTCTGCTTACTAGTTGTGCCCACTTAGGCAAGTTCCTCTCTCTGTGAACTTCTCATAGGGCTGTTTTAAAGATTAAACAAATTAAGCTGTGTAACGCATTTAGAACTCTGGCCACATCAGAGCTATATTAAAAAACTGTAGAGTTTCAGAATAGATCTTAGCTCTCTAGCATTAGAGACTGACTTAGCATGGGAAAGACAGTCAGGGAGGTGTAGAGACATTTAAAAGACATTGTCAAACAGCTCACAAGTGTCTACTTACCAATATTTTTCTGGATCTCTATGACAAAGTGATTCTCAGGACTCTGGCAGCTAAAGGTAAAGACTGTTCTTTCTCCAGACTTGATGGACAACACGGTTATATGTCTTTTAGAAATGACGATGTAACAGGGTTTTGCCAGCAGAGTCGGGGTCCCCAGCTTTATGAGAACTGTAATGTTGCTTTCTCGTGGCAGAGCAATCTCAAAAGCTTCTGAAGGAAGGAAGGAAAATGAAGTAAGCAGGATGATTTAGGTCTGCAAACTGCTGTGGTCCCTGACCCCAATCTGGTTCAGAGAGGATGTCCTCTATGACAACTTTGTTCCTTCCCTCCTTTTCTGAGAAGAAGGGTGGTGCAAAATGACAGTTCCGACCTTAGCAATGAAAAAGAACCAGGATGCTGCCAGCTGGTCACTGACATGTTTCTTGTTTGCATTATTAATTTTTCTACAAATTGAAAACACTATACCACATTCTAGATGTCTTGAGCAGTATGCTGTTAGATATCCCATCTGAGCAGTATTAAATAACAACCAGAGTAACCACCACACCTTTTCTTTAACATGACAGTAGAACAAAGTCTACACACAGAAACCATCCATCATAGGGAGACACATTTATCTGCAAAGAGCTGCTGTCCCTTGCCCTGGGTGCTTTATATGCCCAGCACATACATACATACATACGTACGTACATACATACATATGTATGTACGTATGGTAGTGGGGGCTAGAAAAACATTTGCAGAAATTAGATATAATCATATTGTATCAATGAACTTGGAAAGTTAGAGCAAAACAATGCTATTATCTCAGATTGGGGTTTAGAAAAAACACCTGAGCAAACAATATCAAGCAAGTGAGGTGGGGGTTGGTTATTAAACAGAATTGTACAAATGTCAGAGTAGGGCTCTGGTTCACAAACAAGCCCAATCTCCTTCCCATTTGCTTTGCGTGATTGATTAAGTGCTCTTAGACCAAGAAGGGAGAGCCACTTTCTCCTTAGCTGACACTGCCCCTGCCCTATCTTGGATTCTGATTATGAGTCTCCGGGCAGCTGATGGCCTGGGAACAGCAGATGATGGGAAGATCGTCTGTAGGTAAATCCTGTGGAGGGAGCCTAGGGGCTCACAGTTCATGTAGCACCATGTTCTGGTACAAACAGCTGGTCGGGATCTGTTATCGTGCTGGCACACAAATGGTGCTTGATAAACAGTTAGTGAATGAATAGCAATCTAATCAGAAGCTTTTGTTTCCCATCTATTCTTTTTTCCCTCCTTGTAAAAATTTATTTTTAAAAAATCAACCTTGTTGACAGTAATTTACACACATTAAAAAGGACTCACTCATTTTGAGAGTTTTGACAAATGTATACACTCATGTGACCACCACAATCAGGATATACAAATATTTTCCTCACCCTCAAAAGTTCCCTCAGTGCCCCTCTGCAGTCAACCTCCACTCCAAGTCCTAGAAAACTGTCAATGAGTTTGTCCTGCTCTGGACCTTCATGCAAATGGAAGCCTATAGTACTTTCTCTTTTGTAGCTGGCTGCTTCTGCTCAGCATGCTTGTGAGATTCACCCACGCTGCTGCATGGGTCAGTAGTTTCCTCCTTTTTATTGCTGAGTACTATTCCATTGACAGAATAGGCCATGATTTATTTATCCATGCACCTGCTGAATGACATCTGAGTCCTCTTCAGTGTTGGACGAGCCATGTGCTATAATTTTACCATAACTGCTAGCCTGCACAAGACTGGATGTACTTCTGCCAGCTGCCATGAGTGAGCACGCTGTATTCCCACAGCTCAGCAGCTGTATGTGATCACACATTTGGATTTCTGTCACCCTTTTCTTGTGCCTCTCTCTCCATTCTACACTCTGCTCCAACCCCACTGGCCAGCTGCTCCTTACATAGTATGGAAATTGATCTCCCAACCTGTGATATGAACTGTAAATATTTCCCCCAGTTTATTGTTTGCCTTTTGACCTCACTTAGAATGGTTTTTCAGGTATGAACTTTACCCTCTTTGGGCCTCTGTTCCTTCATTGTAAAATGAAGGGGTGGGGCTAGAATAACTCTACACTCCCTGCCAGCTCTGAGTCTATGACTATTACCTGAGTAAGTAGGAAGCGACTTTGTAACTGGAAGAATTCCCAACTACTGCTCAGAAATGACATATCTCTCTGGGCACCAGGGCACTGCCATGGCCAGTTTTATGACTGCAAGAGTGCTTAGATTTCCATTTTTGGGGCAAAACTTCTTGTCTTTCTGGCTTCTGCGTGTAACCCTCTCCACCTTAGTCACTGTGTTCAGGCCAGTCTTGCCTTCTTTCTTGAACACACCAACCTCTTTCCCACCTCAGGGCCTTTGCACATGCTGGTCCTGACACCGAAAGTGCTTTCTCTAGAAAAAGCTGGCTCCTTGTTGTCATTCCGGTCTCAGCACAAAGGTCACATTTTCAGAGTGGCCTTCCCTGACCAGCCCACCTAAAGTGCTCCCCTCCCCCCACCACCTCAGTGCTCCTGAACCCTGCACTTGATGTCCATGAGCTCCTACAGGAGGCAGCAGGAACTTGCCCGTATTTTTTAGTGGTAGCCCCACGACCAAGGCAGTGCCTGATCCCCACGAGGAGACAAAACGTTTTAAGCCCCAAAACAACTCCATATAAAACTATTAGTCCCTGTGTGCTTGTCTTCACCGCATTTAATTTCTCATAGACATACTACCATTCCCATATTTTACTTTCGGCTAATAAATCCTGGCAAGAACAAGGGACTATGCATCTTTTAATTAATAGCTTGAGAGAGAATACATTCTCAGGGGCAGAAGTTTTATTTGCTCAAATGCTTGGTCTTCAAGCAGTGTGGCCATTTAGAATCTTCTGAGGCTGAGGGGTTCTTCAAGATGTCAGATTAAAAATGAATCCAGATCTATGTTCAGAAACCCAGTTGCCAGGTTTATATCTGAGCTGTATATTACAACTCTTGTGTTCTTTTTCTGTAATCATGAAAACGTCTAACTGTGTTATTTGTAAAAAAAATTCTTGGAGCCCTCAGTCTCTCCAAGTTGGGCTAATTCACCAGCAAGTGAAGCTGAGTCCAATCTGAGGCTACAGCCCGTCTAGCGATGTTACCAATTTCTTTCTTATTCCCATTTCCCCTTCTGTCAGCTTTTTTATCCTTTATTTAAAAATTCCTGCCCCTATGATCATTATTTTAAATCAGTGCTAGACGCTAAGCAGAGCTGCATTGCCTGAGGCTAGAGATGGGGAGAGGGAATGGAGTACCAGGGGGCAAAGCAGACCGTGCAGGGTGAGGGGACTGTTTTGTATCTTGACGATAGCAGTGATTACACCTTGTATACAAATGCCAAAATTCATCAAACTGTACACTTAAAATTGATGATGTTTATTTTATGTAAGCTATACCTTAATAAAAAGAAAAAGTGTTCAAAAGATCATGTTTTCACACAAAGTAGGCATGTAATAAATTAATAAAAGAATAATCATTACCACAGTTAAAATATGGTTTAATAATATTTTGGGGGGAGCCTAGGTATATGTAATATTTTAAATCTCTTTAACTTAGATTCAGAGAAGACCAAAGCTGATCTCACCAAAATCTCTCCACTCAGTTCTTCTCTGTTGTTTGGCCAGGTTAGTACCCAAAATAATTCTGGGTATATGGCAAGGTATTCTTTTATAATGACAATCAAAGAAAAATGTATAATCTGTATTTTTTTTTTTTTTTGAGACGGAATCTCACTCTGTTGCCCAGGCTGGAGTGCGGTGGCGCAACCTCGGCTCACTGCAACCTCTGCCTCCTGGGCTCAAGCTATTCTCCTGCCTCAGCCTCCCGAGTAGCTGGGACTAAAGGCATGTGCCACCACGCTCAGCTAATTTTTGTATTTTTAGTAGAGATGGGGTTTCACCATGTTGGCCAAGCTGGTCTTGAACTCCTGACCTCAGGTGATCCACCCACCTCAGCCTCCCAAAGTGCTGGGATTACAGGCGTGAGCCATTGTGCCCAGCCAGAAAAATGTATAATCTCTTTTAGAAATTTTTTTTTGAGACAGAGTTTCCCTCTGTTGCCCAAGCCGGAGTGCGATGGCGTGATCTTGGCAACCTCTGCCTTTGGGACTCAAGTGATTCTCGTGCCTCAGTCTCCCGAGTAGCTGGGACTACAGGTGTGCCACCACGCCTGGCTAATTTTTGTATTTTGTAGTAAAGAGGGGGTTTCACCATGTTGGCTGGGCTGGTCTTGAACTCCTGGCCTCAAGTGATTTGCCCACCTCGGCCTCCCAAAGTGCTGGGATTACAGGTGTGAGCCACTGCACCTGGCCTAGAAATTCATTTTTTAAAGAATTTTGGAAATGATGTATTCATTCGACAAACATTTTCTGGGTTCATAATGTATTCTAGGGACATACTTGGTGCAAATGACTTAATGATAAAAACAGCCAGAGTCCCTGCCCTTAGGGAATTAATAGCCTAGACTAAGGGCCTACAAATGGTCTGTGATAAAGTTCTAAGCCCTAGTAGGTGTAACAAGGGCTCTGGGAATCTGTACTGGTCTATGCTGAGACGTAGGGATTTTTTTTTTTTTTTGGTCCATGGTGAGAAGTAGGGATTTGCTTTTACTTTTTTTTCCATATGGAGAGCCCATTGTTCCAACTCTAATCGTTGAATATACCAGTCCTTCCTTCATGAATTACTAATGCTACTTCTGTTGTTTCTATTTTTTATTTATGGTCTTTCATGCAAACTCATTTTGCAATCAAGGAAGATGAAACCTTACGAGGGTTAAATGACTCACTCCTGGTAGATGTTTAACGTCTTAATATGTTTCTTTGCCCTGGCTGAGATGATCAACCCAGCACGTTCTACTGTCCAGCTGTAGTTTGTAACTATTCTTTGGTGTACCAGACCAGAGAATTTGGGCTTGAGTAATCCCCCACCTGGTGTCCAGCTCATAGTTCAGAGGAAACAACTAAGCTAAAGACACATGATAGGCAAAGCTGAATTTAGCTACCTTTCCAACAGGAGGAGATGACTTATATTATAGGCTCTTTTCTAGGGTCACAGCCAAGGACACATCACTCACATGGCTGTCATTTTTAATGATCCCCCTCATCCTAACTGATAAATAAGTTAGCTAGAAGGGGTGAACAGGAGCAAGAAGATAATGATTCAACACCTTGTACATACTTGAAATGTGGACTCTCTCCTGACCCCCACCAATTCTGCCACTCTGGAGGCATTTATTTCGCTGCAATAAAAACAGTGGTAAAATCCCCACTGCTTAAGTAGAGTAACTTGTCAGCTCATTTGATCACAAATGCTTGGATCACATCTCTTTCTTTTGCCTCCCCAGGAATTTGGTATTTCACTGGTCTAATATTTCAGAAAATCATTACCCAGGTTCAGAGAAACTTAGAAATGCTCCAGATTTTGGTGTGACTTTGAGGCTTTATGGGCTGAAAGGCATCCAAGCTTTCACTAGAGCAGTGCGTGGGCTCCTGGGCTTAGGGCATTTGGAAAAGCTTACAAGGCACAGGCTTGGGCTCCTGAGTCACACACAGCTCTTTTCTTCAGCTCTCCTGCCTCCTGACCTCTCCTTATTAGGACACCTTTGTGAGCATCTGCCTCACCAGCTCCTTCCTGGGCAGGCAGGGTTAGGGGAAGAATTTCCATTTGTTTTAATCATCATTCATGATTCACCATTCATTAATCACCATATCACACATCCCTGTTATTTCTTCTCCCTGCCATCCTATTTCTTTGCAATTCTCGATTCTAGTAAGGGAAACTAATGTAGGGGAGGGAATTCCAGGTGATAAACACCAGGAAGTCATTTTTCTCCCAGATCTGTCAAATACAGTTTAAAAGACTGGCAAAATAACTGGCAACCCGTCTAAAATTTGTGGACGAATTGGAACAAGTTGCCTCAATTCTGGGTGTGGTTGCCTGTGGGACTCGGCTCTCATTCACCTTCTCTGTCCAAGGAAGATGGACTGAGAAGCTCCCAGCCAGGGCTGGGCTCAGCCTAGGCACCAGGAGATACATATTAAGATGCATGGTGCCCTGGAGGAGTGCCCAGGATGCCAAGGGAGGCAGACTCAGAAACCAAGAAGTTTGTGGCTGCTCAGTCACGGCTTGCATGTGAGTCAGGTTCCACTTATGGCCAAAATAGCCCTGTCCTCTCTTAGGAAGAGGTCACATTGCAGACCAACATTCCATTCTCAACAAGTCCAGCAGCTGGTGTTTCCTCCATCCATGGAGCAGATCCCTGCTTTTCAGACTGAGCATCAGATAAGTCATGATATGCTTTTAGGGGCCAGGTTTGCAAAATATGTTTCATTAAATTGTGGATGTGCAGACCATGAGAGCCCCAGGATGTCCAGCAGATTGGCAAGTTTATACCCTATCTCATATCCACCCCAAGGGACACACACACCATTGCAATGATTTCTCCCAACCTTTATTACCTGCAGGGAGCAAGTGTTGAATTCACATACATTGAATGAACATTTGCCTGTCTGTTCATTAGACCCAAATAGTAATTTTAGGACACCAGGGAACTTCAAGGTACTCTGAAGACATTGAGGGTCTGCTATCAACCATCTGGGGGTGGTGGTCAAGGAGGGCTTCACAGAAGGGGTATGACTTAAGATGGGTCTTAAAGAATGGATATGAGTGTGCCAACCAGGAACTGTGAGATGACTGTCAGGAAGGACAGATGGAAGGAATAGCAGGTGCAAAGATGCCAAGATATGAAAATCATGGCTTCCTTGGAGCCACTCTGGGGAGTTTGATTTGGCCAGAGTTTTGTTTGGGTGGGTAGAGGAGGCTGGAGAAGTGGGAAAGGGCTTGGTTGTTGGCCATGGAGTTTGGGCTTCACCCACTGGGACCAGCACACCTTAGCAGCTTGGTGTGGTGGTGAAGAGTACAGATTCCAGAATCAAACTCTCTGGGGTCAATTCCTGGCTCTACCGCTCACCCAGATGTGCTTCCTTGGGCAAATTCCTTAGCTTCTTGGTGCCTCACTTTCCTCACCTGCAAACAGGATAATAATGAAATTCCTGTAAGGCCTAAATGAGTTAATACCTACAAAGTGCTTAGAATGGTGCCAGGTAGTCAATCAATATTGGCTGTTAGTATTGTTGATATTATCAATGATAGCATATTACAACTACTACTAGCAGCGATGGGGCACCATTGAAGGGTGTTAAGCAGACAACTATAGCAGCAGTTTGGCTCTGAGTCTAAAGCCTACAGTCCTGGCTGGCTGGGTGGGGACTAGGTAAGGCAGGCAAAGCACTGAAGAGGCAAACCTTAAGGAGGCACTCACTGTCAGGGCAGTGCCACTTAAGGAGGCAAGTATGAGTGCCTCCTTAAATTCTGCACACCTTATCTGCCTCACCTAGCCATGGCCCTGGCCCTGATCATTGGCTATTAATAGGCCCTTCTACATGTTGACTCATGTGACTCCAGCACCCTCACTGAGACCAGAGAAGTGACCTCCCTTCTCCAAGTTTGCTGAGCTCAGGAGGCAGCTGGGACATTCTGGTTCAACCCTGGCACCTCTGCAGTCTCCACCCATCCAGGGTACCACAATGAGCTGCCCTCATAGAAGCTGCCAAGGCTGGTCAAGTTACCTAGCAGAAGAGGAGCAAATGCTGCCATTCTTTGTCTTTCTTTTTCTTTCTTTTTTTCTTTCTTTCTCTTTCTTTCTCTCTTTCTTTCTTTCTTTCTTTCTTTCTTTCTTTCTTTCTTTCTTTTCTTTTCTTTCTTTCCTTCTTTCTTTCCTTCCTTCCTTCCTTCTTCTCTCTCTCTCTGTTTCTTTCTTTCCTTCTTTCTTTCCTTCCTTCCTTCTTCTCTCTCTCTCTGTTTCTTTCTTTCCTTCCTTCCTTCTTCTCTCTCTCTCTGTTTCTTTTTTTTGTCTACCCTGGAGGTGACAGAAACTGCCATTCTTATTAAGTGAATGCAGTTGTTGGCTGATTCCAAGAAGTGGGGAGTCACCTCCAACAGAATTCATTCTAACAGTGCCTGCTATGGGAGGGGTGGGGGTGCCAGATAGTCACATCGCCAAACTTGGAGTCTTCCTAGTCCAGTGGACCTGAGGCAGTGAGGCCTAAAGGCATAGAGAGACAACTGGTTTAGACACTCAAAATCCATGTGTCATTGACTTGGCTGGGTCCATTTACAGACTGGTAAATTGAGGTGTAAGTCTTGCCAACAACAGGAAGACCACTGATCTGCCTACCTGGAAATAGTTCATTTCCACCTTCACATAAGAAAGAACTAGAACATGAATTGCCATTTCAAGGGCTAATCATTCTCTCTTGGATGGGAGAAAAACCTTTGGAATCTAGACACCAGGCCTGTCTAAATAGTAACAACAACAAACATTTAATGATTCCTTAATATTAGGCAGCCCCGTGCATATGTTTATAAATATTTATAAATCCCCACAACCACTCCATAAAGTAGGTCTAATATTAAACCCCATTGTACAGATGAAGAAACTGAGGCTTGGGTAGGTTAAGTAATGTACCCAGGCATATATGATTAATAAGAGGTAGAGACAAGTTTTGCGTCCCAGCTCTGACACCGGTGCCCGGGGCATGATAAATGACTATTCAGCAGAGCTAGCCCCGCCCGAAGAATTCCACACACAACCAGGAACTTTCTGATGATGGTGCGTTGTTCTTACCAACAAAGTCAATCAAGGTAGAATAAAGTATTTCCAAGCTGCTGGCTTTCTAGGATATCAAAAGGAAAACATATTTGTTTTAAATGGTCCAACAAGCACACTGCATTACTGCAAATCCTCCTTCATGTCAAAGTAATTTGAAAGTATAGTTGGAACTTAAGCTTAAGATTTAAATTCCACAGAATTTGAAATGTTTGGGGCGTGGTTGTTCTTTTGTATTGTTCTTTTTTGGCAGTGCCAGGTGTAAGGTTCTAAGAAAGGGAACTGGCATGGTTCCACTGCTGATGGCTCCACAGCTTCATGAGGTCTGCCCGGGGGGTGTAGGCATGGGAGGTTAATGTGGCTGAGTTAGTGGCAAAAGAAAAGCAGCCATGATTCTAGAACAAAGCACTGGGAATGAAAGGCCAGTGCCAAGTTTTAGCAGAAAAGCATGCTACAGAAGCCCTGGCCTGCAGGACTCACTTCTCTAGACAGCTGTCAATGAGACTCATGGGAAAATCCGATGCAAGTTTGAGTCAATTTCAACCAGGCTTCTGCTTTGGCTTGGCAGGAAATGCTTCTTCCTAAAAGAGACCCCCACCTGTCCTTCTGGGTATCTGAGCTGTAAAGCCTTTCATCCACTGGTTTGGAAGTCAAGTAGGACCTGCCAGGACCTGCCAATCCCCATTCCCCACCCCACTCCTTCCACCTTATTCCCATGGCTGGTTTCAGGAAAGAGCCTGTCAAGACAGCAGGGCAAATCTCTCATTCTCCCTCTGAGAAGTAAAGGGATGTGAAATGATGGCTGCTTACCAGACTCCCCTAGAAAGAAGCTGGGGCAAGGTACAGCCGTCAGGCCAAGCTGAGGAAATGCTTTCAGGCTACTGTTGCAGGTCTGGAGAAAGGGATGGGTGAAAGGGCAGGTGACCATCCCATTCCCCAACCCCAACGGCAGGTGCACCTCCCAACTGAAGATACTGTGCCACAGGTGGCTACAAGAACTTGCCTGCCATTCTGCCATTCTGCCATTACAGGCTCTCCAAAGGAAAGGACCACATTAAACACTGCAGTGATCAGTTAACACCCAAGAAGGATTGGACATAGACCCTAGTTATCAAGAAAGGACCTGGGGAGTGATCAAGCACAACCTCCCACCTGCAGTGGGCCTGAGACACAGGACTGCACTGGGAAGTCAGGGCAGGGAAGAAGGCCCGAGGGAGTAGGACAAGGGCATGCACAGTGCAAGTGGGAAGTGCAGAGACAACTTGCTGCAAAATGTTGATGAAGGCCGACTCTGGCCACATCTCTCAAGATCATTTTGCCATGAGTTACTGTCATGCCAGGTGCTGGCATACAAAGATGAACAAGGCCGGGCTCCAACTTCCAGAATTATGTCCAGTGACCTCAGGGCTCAAGAGACATCAGGGTCCCACCCCCTCAGTGAGAGAGACACAAAGTTCCCATTAAAATAGTTTACTATTTCCACAGCTCTTAGATTAATTACAGAAGAGAGTAAAATTAAGTTCCAATAGCAACGTTAAAAAGAACCATGTGCACGCTTAGTCAATCCAACTTGTTGGAACAGTTTATCAACACGGGACTGTTTTGTACATTCATTCACTCCCTACTCTTAATTCTCAAGGTCCTTAAGAAAGAAAATGATATGTGATGATGCAAGTTGTTTCTTTTATTTATTTTACTTTTTTGAGACAGAGTCTTGCTCTTATTGCCCAGGCTGGAGTGCAATGGCACAATCTCAGCTCACCACAACCTCTGCCTTCCAGGTTCAAGTGATTCTCCTGCCTCAGCCTCCCGAGTAGCTGGGATTACAGGTGCCCGCCACCATGCCTGGCTAATTTGTGTACTTTTAGTAGAACGGGGTTTCACCATATTGGCCAGACTGGTCTGGAACTCCTGACCTCAGGTGATCCACCTGCCTTGGCCTCCCAAAGTGCTGGGATTACAGGCGTGAGACACTGTGCCTGGCCAAGTTATTTATTTTCTAAAGTAACTGAACCATTCCTCAAAAGCAATGCTAGCAGTTCACTTTCTGCAGAGCTTATGCTTTGAATCATTTTTCTAAAGTGGTGACAGGTTTGCACAGAACCATCCAAACTCTTCTGTTGCATTTTTCCCTTTTATGATCAAAGACACATGCCATATGAGAGAGGTGGCCCTGTCTGGGTCACAGTGTATATCACAGTCTGTAGCAAAAGGACACATCTGCGTATAAACCCCTCTGAGACTGAGGCCATCTTAAGGCTCCTTGTCAATCCAAAACACGGACATTAACATTTAATTCCAGATTGAATCACACCGTATCGGTGAAGGAATGGTTTCCAAGAGGACCACAGAGGTAAGAAAGCTGCATAATAACAGACTTTGAACATGGGAATTGCAGAATTAAATAACAAATATAACTCACCTTATGACCACTGTAAATAATTCATGCAAGATGCTAAAATGCCACAAGGCTACTTTAAATCGCATTAACATTTTATGAAATGTTAACAAGATTTATTTTGTTAAACCTTGAAGTGTGAGTCACAAGGACCATGAAAGTCACTGAGGATCACAAGGATGGCTGGAGAAAAATCAAAGGAGTGGATTAAAAAACCCATCTGTATGTACACTCAGGGACACACACACAAAGGCCCACAGCCCCCCTCCCTCACCTGCTAAATGTTTAGAAGTTACTGAATTTCCAGTGTCTTTAGTATTCCCCCCAGAGTACCTCATTCCAATGGTCCAACCTTGCCATCAGAGATTAAATAGTTGTTCAAGTTCTTCTGACAAAAAGTCAGCAGCGGGGTGGTTAAACAAAAATCCACACACAAAAGACTTGATATAAATCCTATTTATATCAAGTTCAAGAAGACAAAACCAATCTGTGCTTATATGTCAGAATAGTGAAACTGGGGTGGGGAAGGTGGGCAGGTGATTAGAAAGGGGCAAGAGAGAAAATTCTGCAGTATTAGAATGTTCCAAATCTTGGTAACAAGACACACACACACAATATGACACACACACACACACATAAAAATTATCCAGCTATACGCTTAAGATTTGGGTACTTAAGTCTCAATAAAACAACTTTTTTTTTTTTTTGAGACAATGTCTCATTCTGTCACCCAGGCTGCAGAGCAGTAGTGTGATCTTGGCTCACCGCTTTGGCCTCCCAGGCTCAAGCAATCCTCCCACCTCGGTCTCCTGGATAGCTGGGAACTCAAACGCATGCCACCACACCTGACTAATTTTTTAATTTTTGTAGAGCCAGGGTATCACTATGTTGCTCAGGTTGGTCTTGAACTCCTGGGCTCAAGCGATCCTCCTGCCTTGGCCTCCCAAAGTGCTGGGATTACAGGCTTGAGGCTGTGTCCAGCCACAATAAAACAATTCTTAAAACTCAGTAAAACCATTGCTAGCTATGTGAAACTTTCTTGGATGCTGAGAAGCTCCTCTCCCGCCATCCTTCTGGACATACACCAAACCCCTTCTGAGTCGATCTTTGTGCCTGTAAGGTCCTGGGCATAAGGTCTCATCCACAGATGGTTCAGTCTGCCCTCAAGGTACTAGGTTCTTGCAGGGCTTCACGGTTCTTGTTACAACAAATTGTTGTTTGCACAACTCTGAAAATTGAGGAGAAAAACCTGTTGGTCCTTCCTCATGATCTGAACCCTAAGTGCAGTGAGTTATGCTCAGGGGAGTTGCTTACAGGTGTTGTCCCTGGGCCTTGTAAGGGGAGGAGCCTCCTAGTGTGTCAAGGCTTCCTTTTTAGCAGAGACAGTCTAGCATTAGAAACCAATAGTATATTTACAAAGCTAGCCATAGAATTGGAAGGTATGCTTCATTTTTTTTTTTTCTTTCAGTGACAGGGTCTCGTTTTATTGCTCAGGCTGGAGTGCAATGGCACAATCACAGCTCACTGCAGCCTTGACCTCCCGGGCTCAAGCAATCCGCCCACCTCAGCCTCCTGAGTAGCTGGGACCACCAGCGAATGACACCATGCCTGGCTAATTTTTTTGTTTTCATTTTTGTAGAGACGGGGGTCTTCCTATGTTGCCCAGGTTGGTTTTGAACTCCTAGGCTCAAGCTTTAGCCTCCCCAAATGCTGGGATGACGGGTGCATGCCATCGTGCCTGACCTATGCTTCACTTCTTTAAAAAAAATTTTTTTTTTTTGTGGTTAAAAAAAAAAAACCCAACTCAATAAAATAGAAAAGGGAAAAAAGCACCTATAAATAAACCCTGCAAATATTTCTTTTTGCTTTTTTATTATAGTAAAATATGCATACACAAACTTTATCATTTTAACCGTTTTAAAGTGTGTAGTTCAGAAGCATTAAGCACATTCACACTGTTGTGCAACCATTACCACCATCCGCCTCTGGAATGTTTTCATTATCCTAAACAGAAACCCTGTATCCATTAAATTATAACTCCCATCTCTCCTCTCAACCCTGGTAACCAGCATCCTACTTTGTCTCTATGAATTTGACTACTAATCTAAGTGGAATCAGACAGTACTTGTCCTTTTGTATCTGGCTTATTTCATTTAGCATAATGTAGGTGAGAATTAATTGCTAATTACTAATTTGGATGCCAACCAAAAGTTGACTAAAACTACATAGCCTCAAATTCATATATATTCACAGTAATCCCCTGGATTACTATGGAAGGGAGGGAGAGAAACTTGTTTAAACAAAAATGATGTCAATGACTAGAAAACTCAAAAGATGGCAAAAGGTCACGAAAAATAAGGATTTCCCTGATAAGTGAAAAGCTGGTTAGCACATAATGCAGCCCATTGACCACTACATTCAGAGACCTTACTTTGGTCTCTGTAGGCCACGCACTGAATAAGGGACACTGCTGGGGGCAGGCCTGTGAGAAATGTTCTGACAGGACTGCATTTTTTTGGCGATTAAGAGCCATGTAAGGCTGGGTGTGCTGGCTCATGCCTGTAATCCCAGCACTTTGGGAGGCCAGGGCAGGCGGATCATCTGAGGTCAGGAGTTCGAGACCAGCCTGGCCAACATGGTAAAACTCTGTCTCTACTTAAAAAAATACAAAAATTAGCCAGGTGTGGTGGCACATGCCTGTAATCCCAGCTACTCGGGAGGCTGAGGCAGGAGAATCACTTGAGCCCCGGAGGCAGAGGTTGCAGTGAGCTGAGATCACACCACTGCACTACAGCCTGGCGACACAGTGAGACTCCGTCTCAAAAAAAAAAAAAAAGACATATAAAAGAAAACGTTCTTACTTGTCTGAACATAAGCCATGAGCTGCTTAAACTAAAAATAAAGTTCAGTTTAAAATGAGCTTTTCCAGAAGGTTACATCCGGCTATTTCTACCTTACCATTTGTCATCCCTGAAAGGATAACACTAGAGACGGGGTGGGGTGGTAGTAGGGAAACACTTCACTACCAAAATGTTCAGCTCTAGGTTAGTTCAGCCTGCAGCTTTGAAAATCCACTCATAGGGGAGGAGCAAAAGGCAGCAGGAGAGGAGGTTCTATTAAGACAGAGACCTGCTCTGCGGCCCCCATCACCTGACCTCACATGTGTAATACTCCCTGTCTTCTGTGCCTCATCACTTCAGTCACTTGGCTGGGCCACTAGAAGCCACCTGACCTCTCTGAACCATAAGTTTCTCATCTGCAGCATTTGGCTAAAAACATCAACCGTGCAGAGCTTTTACAAGCATTGGAATGAGACCACATGTGCAAAGCCAGGCACGTGGCAGGCCCTCAAAGAGTGATTGATGGCCATGATCATTACCATTCCGACAGAGGGGGCAAAGCCTCTGTGCCATGGCACCCAGTGGTGGACAGAATTCTAAGATGCCCTCCAGTGACTCACATCCTTGTAGAATCTCTTCCACTTGAGTGTGGGAAGGATGGGATATCACTCGCCTGATTAGACCATGTTGAACAGTACTGTTAACTTTAGGAAAGAAAGACTATCCTGGGTGGTTCTGGCCTAATCAGTTGCACTCTTAAAATAGG
This sequence comes from Pan troglodytes, assembly GCF_028858775.2. NCBI lineage: Eukaryota > Metazoa > Chordata > Mammalia > Primates > Hominidae > Pan > Pan troglodytes. The sequence goes on from NC_086015.1 coordinate 49,142,918, forward strand.
CTGGGCTTTTCCTGGAGAAAAGGAGTCGACGTGTGAAAGGAATTCAACATAAGGGAGAGTCTCTGTAGCTAGTATTGAAGATGGAGGGGTCCACATGACAAGGGATGTAGGTGGTCTCTGAAAGCTGAGAGCAGTGTTGGTTGAAAGCCAGCAAGGAAAGGGAGACATCAGACCTGCAGCCACAAGAACTGGATTCTGCTACAACCAACATGCTCACAAGAGCACCACAAGCTCCTGTGGAGAATGTAGCCTGACAACGTCTTGATCTTAGCCTTTTGAGACCTTGCGCAGAGAACCCACCCGTGCTGTACATTTCTGGACTTCCGACCTACAGAACTGTGAGCTAACAGGTGTTGTTTTATGACACCAAGTTTCTGGCAATTTGTATGCAGCAATAGAAAACCAATACAGAACTCTTGGCTGGGCATGGTGGCTCACGCCTGTAATCCCAGCACTTTGGGAGGCCGAGGCGGTGGATCACCTAAGGTCAGGAGTTCGAGACCAGCCTGACCAACATGGAGAAACCCCATCTCTGATAAAAATACAAAATTAGCTGGGCGTGGTGGCACTTGCCTGTAATACCAGCCACTCGGGAGGCTGAGGCAGGAGAATCGCTTGAACCCAGGAGGTGGAGGTTGCAGTGAGCTCAGATTGCGCCATTGCACTCCAGCCTGGGCAACAAGAGTGAAACTCCGTCTAAAAAAAAAAAAAAGAAAGAAAAAATATATATACTTTTTTAAAGAAGAAAACCAATACAGAACTCTTAACTAGATGGGGTACCAGGCAGGGAAAGATGGGGTGGTTTTTGTAGGACCTGCTGAGCTGCTCAAGGAAAGAAGTTTGGACAAATACAAAGTATTGTTTGGGATGCTGAGCCTCCCCTTCTGAGCTGAATTACCAGATGGAAGGTGTTATATAGATAAGCCAGCCTTTATGAAAATATTATATCAACAAGGATTTCTAAAACATTGGATTTACTGTAAAACTTTAACGTCCAGGTACTGGAAGGTGACAGGAGGGAGGCAAATAAGTGGGTCAGAGAGAAGGTGATGATATGGCCAAGAGAGCTTGGCTGGGACCAAGTGTTTGCCCTGAAGCCCAGCTAGAGAAGAGCAGTGGTAAGAGACGCGTTTCAGCTTGTACCATTCAACACCAGCAGCAGAGAGGAGTGCTGGAGTTTTCTGTCCTAAACACCACTCTGACTGTCCACCTTTCCCTTTACACTAGTGAGGGGGCTGCAGTGGCTCCAGAAAATGTTCTGTCGGTAGGAAAGAGGCTAGCAGCCCTCCAAGACGGAAGTCTCTCCCTAGCGTGGGCCCTTCCTTGGCCTGTAATCTTGCCTCTGAGTCCCCCAAACTCTTCCTCATTAATCACAAGCCCTGGGCAATCAATCAGGAAGAGCATCTGCTCCTCCTCCATCTTCGATGTCCTCACCACCTCCGTCACTGCCTTTACTTCCAATACTTTGGCAGCAATCCATCCTCTGCTTCACTGTGGTCTGAAGGATGACCACCAGCTGACTCACTCCCTGCTCCTTTCTTGCTGCCCTGGAAGGACAGATTGCAGCACCCACCCACGGCAGCCAGGGTGTGAGAGGAAGTGACCATTTGGGATGTCAGCTTCCCCACTGAGCAAGGGGAGAAACCCATGTTTTTGAGGCCTTAGATCTACTTCTTTCTTTTTTTTTTTTTTGAGACGGAGTCTCAGTGCAGTGGTGCGATCTATGCTCACTGCAAGCTCCGCCTCCCGGGTTCACATCATTCTCCTGCCTCAGCCTCCTGAGTAGCTGAGACTACAGGCACCTGCCACCACACCCAGCTAATTTTTTGTATTTTTAGTAGAGACGGGGTTTCACCGTGTTAGCCAGGATGGTCTCGATCTCCTGATCTCGTGATCTCCCCGCCTTGGCCTCCCAAAGTGCTGGGATTACAGGCGCGGGCCACCGCGCCCGGCCCAGATCTACTTCTTTCTTAACTGCAAAGCCCCAACCTCTTGATCACTCAGGGGACTTGACTGGGGAGTGTGGGTGTACTGCCATCCCAGAGGCCAGGGCAGCCAACCAGAAATACATCCCTCAGTTTAAACCTTCTGTTTTAGGGAGCAGGGATTAACACCATTTTTGTTGTTGCTGTTGTTGTGTCCAGCAATCTTAAAGTGGGGGATGGGAGAGCAAACCACACAGCCTGAGATGGCAAACAGGTTTCTGAATGAAGCCCTTGCAAGCGACCACAAGCCAGGTAAATAACATGATTCCACAGCAAACCAGGCAGCCCAGGATAAACAGATCAGCAACACAACCCGGCACACTCCAGGAGATCTTTGGGGCCAGACACATGCCTTCCTCACCCAGACGGCCCAGGGCAGCTTCCAGGAGGTGTTATGTCAATGAGGATGTCCATTACAGACCATTCTCCAAAATAACTTACATCAGAAGTTGGTTACCTTTGAAAGGTGTTATGTCAATGAGGAAGGCCATTATAGAAGATACTATATCAACAAGGATAGTCATGGTAGAAGATACATTCACAAGGGTGACTGCAGTAAAAGGTATTGATGTGGAAGGTGTTAAGTCAACGAGGACAGCCATTATAAAAGGTGTTTGGGCATCACAATTAAGTTACAAGAACAAGGACAGTCATTACGGAAGGCGTTACATCAACTAGGATGGTCATTATTGGCAACAAGACAGTGTCAATGTTGGGACCAGCCAGTGATCTTAAGATGAATATACCAAAAATTCAGAGATATGAAAAACTAAGTTGAGGCACCAAGAATGCTGAGATGGGTTTTGAGAAGCTTGGCTCCAAAGCACATTGTGTGGGTGGATGGAAAAAAAAAAAAAAAAACAGATGGTTCTTCCTGAAAGGGAGGGAGATTGTGGGGCAGAGCACTTTCTGCATTCCTTCCTTACAGTAGAAGTTGGCCCTACTGCTAACAGCTATTGTCAAGGGAGGAAAAGGAGGCTTCGAACAAAACCCAAGCTAGAAAATTTGGAGTAATCAAGAATTTAATCCTCATTAGACTATATTCTGCTTGCTCTTGTAGGTGATCTCCAGTTATAAATCAGATATTGAAGGATTAACTCTGAATTGCGTCTTTCCAGAGAGTGGATCACTTAGCAAGTTGTCATTTCAGAGATGGTGGGAAATGCCATTTTAAATATAAAAATAAACATTGTGGGGTTATTGGTAATTAATAACAGAGCTATACTTCTGCTCCAGGGCCAAACTCGGGGTTTTGTTAATGATGTCCCACAGACCTCAGGCACCAGGAGAATATTTTGTCCTCCTCTTTCTCTTGTCTTGCCTGTAGAAGCTTATACTGCAATTCTTATACCTACATCTTTTGCTTTACTTATTACACTGGAAATTGTTGCAAACCCAAATATGAAAGGCAACATAGGGAAGAGGGTCTTTGTTGAATTAGAGGGTGCAAGCTCTATCAAATACTTTGTAATTTAGGTTTTTTCAAAACATACAAAAAGGAACTAGGCCAAAACCCCTAGGCCATCAATTTGTAGCCCCTGGTTTACATGTTTCAATCCCTTCCAGATGGTGAGTCCTTGGAGAGCAAGAGATAAGGGCACACAGAGCTAGATGCACAAGGGGTCGCCAATATCTACAGAATGAACAGAATTTGTTATCAAAATGACCTTGGACTGGGCTAGATCTTTTCAAGACCTTCTGAGAATTCAGGGATGTGAAAAACTAAGTTAAGGAACCAAGAATGCTGAGTTGGGGGTTTTAAGAAGCCTGGCTCCAAAGCACATTGTGTGGGTGGGTAGAAGAAAAAAAAGCAGATGGTTCTTCCTGACAGGGAGAGAGACTGTGGGTCAAAGTACTTTCCTTTTCATGAACCATATTCCTTCCTTACAGTAGAAGTTAGCCCTACTGCTAAGAGCTATTGCTAAGGAAGAAAGAGGAGGATGGGAACAAAACTAGCTAGAAAATTTGGGGTGACGAAGCATTAATCCTCATTCCACTATATTCTGCTTTGCTCTTATAGATGATCTCCAGTTATCCATCAAATAATAAATCAAATTTTCTAGGCCTGCTCAGTGCTAGGCCCTAAAAGTAGATAGGGAAAAAACAAAACAAAACAAATCACAGCAAGTTGCTCTTCATGAAAAGCTGCTCCAAGTCGAGAAGTCAGTTTTTTGGTCATCAACTCCTCAGTTCCTAGCAACTTAACACTTCTACTGCATCCCTTCTACACAACCACATTCTTGCAGGAAGTAACTTTAGGCTTTTTTGAAGACGGGGTCTATACTTGAGAAATTTGTTTTAATGCAACAAAAATAGTAAGGGCTATATTCATACCTGGCTTTAAATTGTTTTTATTTTTTAAATATTTTAGAGGCAAGACTACGGTGACAGAAGGCAAATCAGTGGTTGCCAGGGGCTAAGAGGTATGGATTTATTACAAAGGAATCTGGAGGAACTTTGCAGGGTGATGGAAATGTTATACCATGCACTTGACAGGACCCATTGAATTATACAATTGATACTGGTGAATTTGATGGTATGTACATTATATCTCAGTAGAGCTGAAAAATAGTTTTACATTTAGATAAATAATAGATGAAGCACACAATAAAGTAAAACAAAATGTAAAAAGTCATTCTCCTACCCTTGAATCTGGTTCTGTTCCCATAGGCAACCACTATTACCAGTATTTGTGCACTATTCCAGAAGTAATCTATGAATATGCAAGTGTGTATTTATATACCATCCCTATTTCATTTTATTTTGCCAAAAGGTTGCATGCCATATGTACTGTTCTGATCCTTGTGTTTTTCTCTCCACATTCTAATGATGAGCATTTGGGTTGTTTCCAGTCTCTAGCAACTAGGGCAAGGAGGGGAAGATGCCAGTGGGACATACCTTCCCACCAGTATTCCAGGTTCCTGCCTGGAACTTGAGTTGTATTTCCCATAGAGGCAGAGGCCAGTGAGGCTAGAAGAAGTTATGTTGAGGGTGTGGCACCATTCAGGTTGTGGTGGGCTTCTGCAAGATGATCCAAGCATTGTTTACAACTTGAAAAATGTCTTCTAGGCTGGGTGCAGTGGTTCATACCTGTAATCCCAGCACTTTGGGAAGCCAAGGTGGGCAGATCACCTGAGATCAGGAGTTCAAGACCAGCCTGGCCAACATGGTGAAACCCCATCTCTATTAAAAATACAAAAAAAAAAAAAAAAAAAAAATTAGCCAGGCGTGGTGGCACGTGGCACGTGCCTGTAATCCCAAGTACATGGGAGGCTGAGGTAGCAAAATTGCCGGAACCTGGGAGGCAGAGGCTGCAGTGAGTCGAGATTATGCCACTGCACTCCAGCCTGGGCAACAGAAAAAAAAAAAAAAAAGTCTTCTATGTTCCGTGAAGATAAGGACTTATCCCTGACAGATGTAGCCCAAGGCTGAAGTACCTGATAAGACTGTCAGAAATTTCCAAGCCAGTTCCAGAGTAATCCTCCATCTCTCAGCAGGGATTAAAGGCCAGGGCCCTGCCAGGTTTCCCTCCATGGAGATCTAGCTCTAGTTTCACAGACTGGCAAACTGCAGCCCAGTCTTGGCTAATAACACCCGGTCATGAAGATAGCTGCAATCCCCAGGAGACCACTGGGGTGTTCTCATTCCCATCTCAAATGTAACTGAGCATGACAATTAAGTTGTTATAAAACTGGTCCAGTCAGTTCCTTGGCTACCAGGAAATTCATGTGTGTGCAGGCACTTGCTCACAAAACATTTTTTAAAAACTTGTTCTAGTGTCTTTTAGAATAACTTCATACGGCTTTTCACTTCTAGAGCAGCTTCACTTCTAGGAATTTCTTCCACAGATATCCTTACACGTCCCCAAAGTCGACTGCACTGGGACAGTAACCAAAGCACAATGTGTAGGTAGCAAAAGTCAAAAATAATCTTACTGTCTCCCACTAGAGACCTGGTTATACAGACTGTGATAGACTATAACTTTGGCCCAGGCTGTCTGCCTATTGAATATCTAAATGTTCTTCTTGGACCAGACTCAAATAATCAAAGTGTCTTAGTTCGTTTTGTGTTGCTATAAAGGAATACCTAAAGCTGGCTAATTGATAAAGAAAAGAGGTTTGGCTGGGTGCGGTGGCTCATTCCTGTAATTCCGGTACTTTGGGAGGCTGAGGCCGAGGCGGGTGGATCACCTGAGGTCAAGAGTTCGAGACCAGCCTGGCCGACATGGTGAAACCTCGTCTCTACTAAAAATACAAAAATTAGCCAGAGGTGGTGGCAGGCGCCTGTAATCCCAACTACTCAGGAGGCTGAGGCAAGAGAACTGCTTCCCAGGAGGTGGAGGTTGCAGTGAGCTGAGATCGTGCCATCGTACTCTAGCCTGGGCAACAGAGCAAAAACTCCATCTCAAAGAAAAAAAGGAAGAAAGAAAAGAAAAAGAAAGACCGAAAAGAAAAGAGGTTTATTTAGCTCATGATTCTGCAGGCTAAAAGGTTCAAGATTGAGCATCTGGTGAGGGCCTCAGGCTGCTTCCACTCACGGCAGAGGGCAAAGGGGATCTGGTGTGTAGAGATCACATAGCAAGAGAAGAAGCAAGGGCAGGGGGTTCTTGCTGGGCTCTTTTTAACAACCAGCTCTCTAGGGAACTAACAGAGTTAAGAACTCACTCACTCCTGAGGGATCCACCCCATGACCCAACACTTCCCATTAGGCCCCATCTCCAGCACTGGGGATCAAATTTCAACATGAGATTTGGAGGAAACAATCATCCAAACTATAGCACAAAGTCATGAAATTCTCACTAACTGAGGAATTTGTTCTAGGCCAGACTAGTGCACACATCATTTCATTCAGACCTCCAGCCAGCCTCAGGGTGCTGCTGTCCCTACAGGTTAAGCAACTTGCCCAGCTCACCTGGTTAATAAGTGGTGGAGTCAGGATTTGAATCAAGCTTTGACCAACTCCAGAGCTTGTCTGAATGAGGCTGTCTCCAAAAAGCTGGAAAGGCAACTCTGAGTCCAGTGAGGTCTTTGGCTCCAGTCCTTCCATTTCTCTGCCCTCCTCCCTCCACCAACTTCCAGCTGGGAAGCTAAGCCCTTTGGGATGTGCAGTCTGAGGACACGGGCAATGTAGCAGTGAACAAGAACTCAGAGGCAATAGTGACCGGGAGAGCCTGGTGTTTGTATCCTTGAGGGTGGCCCAGGATGCAGTTCCAGCGAGACTTGTCAGCAGGGCAGTTGATGTGAAAACAGCCCATCAACACAGGCTGAACCCTCCTGACACAGTGTCCCTGGGCAGACTCCAGCAGAGCAGAGAATTCCAGTATGAGCAGCAGTGTGTAATAACTCATCCCATTATGTTGTTTGGTTCTTGGTGTGTACCTCTCCACTGTGGCTGGTGGCCACTCTGTAGGAGTTGAGTGTCTACCTGTGTCCAAGAGATGCCGTGAGTCCTTCAAACTCAGGGGCTTCATCTTACCACCTCTGCATTCTCTGTGATGTCCCAGAAACTGCTTGCCTGCTCTAAGCTGTTCTCGGGGTTAAACATTGTTTTAGCCAAACTCCCTTGTTTGAGATGGCCAGATGTTCCTGCCTCCAGATCAGTAACAGAAGGCATCTCTTTGGATGCATATGGCATATGCCTGGATGTACACCATTCTAACTCAGCTCCCAGCTGGACCACACATTGCCAAGAATTGAAGAAGCCCTCTCATGGCTCCAAGGGTTTTGTGACATGGCAGATGCCAAGGAAGTAGGCAGACCCAAAATAAAGACAACAGCCCGATTTCAACTCTATATAATCTTTGGACTCAGGGAGTTGATAAAACTCATTTCTGGAGACTGTATTTACCCAGACAAAGGCAGCAGATTGTCACCTTGTACATTTTTGCATTTGGCACATTTCTCCTGGAACCCTTTGATCTCCTGTCATTGAGGGTAGGATCATTTGCACTTCATTTAAAACTTAAAGAAAGCTACGCCATCTGTGCTCAGGGAACAGTTTTAATTTTCTTTTCAAGACATTCTCAAATTTATTATTTAAGCATATTCACACCCTGAGGGGAGGCATTTACTGGCCTTGCAGTCCTATTACCGAGCTGGGTTCTGGAGTCATACTCCTGGGGCTGCCAGCTCAGCATAATTACATACCAGCTAGGGAGCCCTGGCAAGTCACGTCACCTCTCTGTGCCTACTAACAGGAAGTTAGTAAGAGTAATTGTTTGAGGACGGAGAATTAAATGACATGCAGACCTACTCAAGACCACCTCCCCCATTTACATTTTCTCAGGAGAAAATAGCTTCATTTTTATCATTGAACACTGTAGAACTTGTGTTTCATCTATCAAAGTTATTTTTGGCCAAGGTCTATTTCAGAAATGTGTATATTTACATCTCCAACCTCAACACATTTTAAACAAAATTATGTGCAGAAAGTCTTTACTTATATTCCAAATACACTAGGATCAAGAATGTCAGGATCTGGCTGGGCGTGGTGGCTCACGCCTATAATTCCAGCACTTTGGCAGAGCGAGGTGGGTGGATTGCTTGAGGCCAGGAGTTTGAGGCCAGCCTGGCCAACATGGTGAAACCCCACCTCTACTAAAAATACAAAAATTAGCTGGGCATGGTGGTGCACGCCTGTAATTCCAGCTACTTGGGAGGCTGAGGCATGAGAATCACTTGAACCCAGGAGGTGGGGGTTGCAGTGAGCCAAGATCATGCCACTGCATTCAAGCCTGGGCAACAGAGTAAGACTCCGTCTCAAAAAAATAAAAAAATAAAAAAAATAAGAATGTCAGGATCAAGTGAGGACACCCCAAGTGTCAAAAATGTCAACAAAGGGAGGTGCCCTACATTACTGCACACAAAGCAACTGTTTGCAAACAACCATGTAAATGGTTTGGTAGTCCTCAAGTGATGTCTTATGCACTTTATGCTTAACAGGATTGGTTAATTATACACAGGTATCTTCCTGTTTTTCATCACACTTTCAGAAACTGTTAGAGGTTTTGCATCGCTGTGCAGTGGATTGTTATAATTTTTCCCACACAAAATAATGAGATGTATAGCGTTGCTTAGTGTTTTCATACAGAATGTCTGGTTTTCAGGAATGGATTACTGATGTTAATCAGAAGATGCTTATTTGTAAAATCCTCAGAGGAGTGGCTGGCGCAGCAAATGTGTTGGCTATTACAAGCAGCAATAGTAGTTAATACTTTTAAAGACTGATGGACGAGATACAAACCCAAGGCTACAAAGGGGCGAGGGAAGGAGCCTGGATCTCCTTACCTGGTTGTCTAGAATGCTGCCAGCTGCCCGGGAGATGAAAATTACAAGGTTGTGGGAAGTGGTTTGAAATAATTTGATTATGGCATAATTTTTATAATTTAGAATGATAATTAAGGGGTATAAACTTTTCTTTTTTTTGAGACAAAGTCTTGCTCTGTCACTTAGGCTGGAGTGCAGTGTCATGATCTAGGCTTACTGCAACCTCTGCCCCCTGGGTTCAAGCGATTCTGAAGCCTCAGCATCCTGCGTAGCTGGGATTACAGGTGTGTACCACCATGTTTGGCTAATTTTTGTATTTTTTAGTACAGACGGTGTTTTGCCATGTTGGCCGGGCTGGTCTTGAACTCCTAACCTCATGTGATCTGCCCCCCTCAGCATCCCAAAGTGTTGGGATTACAGGCGTGAGCCACTGCGCCTGGCTCGGTATAAACTTTTCTTAACCACCAAGGCAGAGAACCCTAGCCACTGGTCCCCCACATCAGTGGTCTTATCATCTCCCACTGTCCCACCCACCCTGACCTCAATCAGGGGTCTTTCTTACTAGCAGACTCCTCTCCCTACCCACTCCCCACCTCATCCTATCCCATCCAAACCCAGGTCAGCACCGCTAGGCAAAAACACAGGTGAGGCTTGTGTTATAAGCCAAGGGACCCAGTTCTGTTTTCTTTTGGCAAAAAAGCACTGGTGAGCTATTAGTACCATCCAGCTGGGGTGGTGCTTCTAAGACTCTTGAGTCTCTACCAACACTGTCCAGATTCTATTTGCCAAATTGGAGGGAGGAAAATGCTTCTTCCATAGATGCTGGTGAAACAACAGTGAGGAGAGCCTGGGAGAATGTGAGAAACAAGCACTAACACACTGATGGCTGGAAAACACACCAGGACAGGCTCTCCACAGGTGACACGGAAAGACGCATCCAAAGCCCTAAGAACCTCTCTACTCTTCATCCCAGCAACTCTGCTTCCAGAACATGGAAATACGCAACTAAAGCCCTAAGAGCCTCTCAACTCTTCATCCCAGCAATTCTGCTTCCAGAACATGGATATATGCGTGCAAAGACCTAAGAACCTTTCTACTCTTCATCCCAGCAACTCTGCTTCCAGAACATGGAAATGCGCGTCCAAAGCCCTAAGAGCCTCTCTACTCTTCATCCCAGCAACTCTGCTTCCAGAACTGTAGCTGGACAAAATAGTTAAGAATGTGCAGAACATGGGCGCGGTGGCTCACGCCTGTAATCCCAGCACTTCAAGAGGCCGAGGCGGGCAGATCACCTGAGGTCAGGAGTTTGAGACCAGCCTGGCTAACATGGTGAAACCCCGTTTCTACTAAAAATACAAAAAATTAGCTGGGTGTGGTGGTGCACACCTGTAATCCCAGCTACTCAGGAGGCTGAGGTAGGAGAATAGCTTGAACCTGGGAGACGGAGGTTGCAGTGAGCCGAGATCGCGCCATTGCACTCCAGCTTGGGCAATAAGAGTGAAACTCTGTCTCAAAAATTTAAAAAAAGAGTGTGCAGAACAACACAGCTGAAGAACACATTCTTAGATACATCAAAATGGGATAATCCAGTTGATACCATTTTATAACCTTGGCAACATGAGGATAATGGTTCATCCTTTCATGTCATTTTCTAGTCTGTGCTATGTAATTTCAAGTGCCTTTTCACTGAATAGACCTATTAAAATTGATACAAGCAGCTGGCTATTGTTGGACGTGTTCTATTTTTAATAAGAAAAACTGGAAGCAACTTAAATGTCCAACAACTGGGGACTGGTTAAAGCCATACAATGGGATGATCCCATTTTTGGTTTGTGCACATGAGCATGCACACATACACATTAAGAAGACTGCATCAAAGTGAATAAGGCAGTTTGCTTATAGATAATTTTTTTCTATTTTGGTTATATTTATTGCCACTTTTTCTACAATAACTATATGCTACTTAAAACATCTTAATTATTAACTTCCTTCCCCCATATTGATAGCCAGGGAGAACACCCAGAAGAGTGTGTGTGTGCACATGCAAGGCGTGCAACCATCATAGATGAAATGGCAGCATCTGAGGTGAGCCCTAGGGCTAACAGGTCTGACTCCAAGTCATGCAAATCTGTGGGGATGTGGGGGAGGAGATGGGGGAGACTCATCAGCGCTACCAGTTACACATTCCAGACAACAGCCAGTAGCTCCTCATTTGAATCGGAAACAGAATGAACACCCACACTCGCCCAGGGAGTGTGAACATATCATTTGATCTGTCTGCTCACATTTTTGGCAAGAGACAATGGTGGCAAGATTGGGGTCACTGACCCAGACTCTGGTATCTGAGTGGTTCTTAGAAAGCAACCAAATGGAGGTTTTCAAAAGGCTATGATCCCAATGTAACCAGTGTTTCACTCTTGGAAATGGGGGAGTTGGTGGGGATACCAAAGTCACACAAACACACGACACCAAGACACAAAATTTCCTTTACTTTTCATCTCTGCAGTGACACCAAATTCATTTTTACTCTGCTGAGTCTTTCTTTGTTAAGAGACTTCATGGATTTATAAAACAAATCCACTGTGCCAGGGCTCTGGCTTTCTGTATCCTTTCAGGACAGTCTCCAGGAATTTCTCAAAGGCCTTTGCCAGTTAGATCCTCAAGACTACTCCAACCACAAAAGCTCTCAGTTCAGCCTGATGTACCCTCAAAGGGCCAGTTCCTGAGACCATAAGGAGGAACTTAAGAAAGCGAAAGGGAAAGTTCCTAGGTTTCTACGTATTTATGTATTGAACCATGAGACAGGGCTCAGCCAGTCAAGGACTTCCTGGAAGGGACTCCATTGGAGTTACTCGACCAAAATGGCAGCCTTCCCAGATCACAGGGAGAAATGAGACCAGGAACAGAGGCTCTCATTATTAGCAATGCCTTGATTAACACCCTGTTCTAACTGGAAGAGTTCCCCACTGTTGTCACAGAAAGCCAAAAACATCTCAAACAATTCCCAGAGTTTCAATACTGTTCCAAGATTGGTAGGCACACATTTTTCTCAGCACACATATACACATATTTTCACTTCCTTTTTATTCTTAAACTAATTCTTTTTCTTCAAAAGGAATCTTGGAAATTCAGTCCTAAGAAATTATAGTAAATATTCATCAGCCAGGCACAGTGGCTCACATCTGTAATCCCAGCACTTTGGGAGGCCCAGGTGGGAGGATCACTTGAGCTCAGGAGCTCGAGACCAGCCTGGGCAACACAGTGAAACCCTGCCTCTACTTTAATATATATAATTAATATATATATTTATAAATCCATGCCATGGTTTAAATGAAGTTTTAAATTTTCTATCTACTATGCAGCAATATGTCACCTGATGTTGGAGAATGAACCAGGAAGTATTCCTGGAGCTTATACTGATATTTTAGAAGCTCCTGTCTTGTATTTGTAAAGACGGCAGTCACCGGGACGCCCAAATTCAACCTCACTTGCGTCCTTTTATTCCTTTATCTAATTTACACCTGCCAAACACAAATCCACCTTAGATGCAGCAAGGGGAATCAAACCCACATGGCTTCCTGGAGAGCTCTATTTAAAAAACACAAAACCTGTACTAATCTCGCGAAACCTGTACTAGCCTCACATCAAGTTCTTACATGAAGAAACCAGGTTATTTACTACGTTCTAATACATCCAGGGCCCACAGGGCATTTCCTGGCTGGCACAGGTTACTGGGACGTGGCGGTCCCTTCCCCCAACCGAAACAACTCGAAATTCACACACATCCCCGGAACAACAGCCTCCTGCCCTCAAAGTCCACTGCCAAAAAGTGCGAGGGGCGCGGGAATGTCCAGTCTCTGCGGCGGCGCAGATGCCTGGCGGCTTTCTCTGGGACCCCCTAAAAGAAATCCGGGCGCTTTCATTTTTGCACCAACGCTCTTCAACTTTAGGAGAGGGGGAATGCAGCGTGCGGACGGGAAAAAGGGGATCTAGTGGGAAATGCGGGCATGAAAGCACTTTTTTTTGCACCTTCTCTCTGGACCAGGCGAGGAGGTAGAGGGCGAGCCTGGAGAGGAAAGATCTCTTCCCACACTCTGCCTGGGTGTTTTCAAGAATCCCGGCAAAGACCCTGGGGCGCACGGCGCGCCACCTTGGACATGTCGCCTGGGATCGGCTACCGGGAGCTCCTTTTCCCGCCTTCTCGGCCAGCACCGGGCTCATCCTCCCGGACCGGGAGGCTCCCCGATCGGGGACACTCTCACGTGCCGAGGGCAAGGTTGTCTCCAGGAGGGCAAGGCCCACGCGCCCGACGCGGCGCGCGCAGGAACCGGACAGTCCGGGGGACCCGGAGCCACCCGCGCGTTTTGACTACGCCGTCCCCGCCCTCACTCCGCACCCTCCGCACCCTGCGTCCCTCGGCCGCATCTTCGCCGGGCGTCCGCTGGCTGGCTAGCTCACCACGCCACGCCATCCGCCTCCAAAGCCCGGCACTCACCTGCCCCGCGCTGCAGGCGCGCCGCACCCAGCAGCAGAACCCCCAGCAGTGCGATAGAGACCCCGCAGTGCAGGCCGGCCATGACTCCGGGACGCCTCGGCCTCGGTGGGGAAAACGACGGTGGGGAGCGGCGGCCCCAGGCGCCCAAGCCCGGCGCAGCTGCGCTCCGCCCTGGCTCACTCACCTGCGCGCGGGCGGACCGGCCCGAGCCCCGCCCTGCGCAGCAGGATAGCGAGCTGACCCGGTGCGTCCCTCCTCTCTCTCCTCCTCCTCTTCCTGCCTCAGCGACCGCCTCTCCCTCCCAGGGTGCAGGGCTCCCGGCACCGGGTTGCTGGGTCCCTACTACTCCCCATTGCGGCGTTGGAGCGGACTTGTCCCCACCTTTCCGGGCTTAGTCTTCCTTCCCAAGTCTGAGAATGATGAGGTCTTTTTCTCCAGAGTCGCGAAGGTCGCCCATAGAGGAAGCCAGTCTACCTTCCCTTTTCTTTTTTTTTTTTTTGAAATTTCTTTTTTTTTTTTCTTTCTTTTTTTTTTTTTATTATACTTTAAGTTTTAGGGTACATGTGCACATTGTGCAGGTTAGTTACATATGTATACAAGTGCCATGCTGGTGCGCTGCACCCACCAACTCGTCATCCAGCATTAGGTATATCTCCCAATGCTATCCCTCCCCCCTCCCCCCTCCCCACCACAGTCCGTCCAGGAGACAAAGGCCATTATGCGCCTCGTTTTGGAGAAGAATCCTATTTGTGGGCCACCCAAGCCCTGGAGCCTCTGCTACTTGACTTAGGCCAGAGGTCTGTTGGACTTTAAAGCCGGTGGTGGTACAGCTAGTATTTGCAGGACGGTGAACCTGCAGCCTACTCCACACACATCACCTGCAGTATTTCCAGACACGCAACGTGTCCAAGGTCCCCAGGGTAGCTAGTAAATTAGAGGCAGATGCACCACTTCGTTGAATTGTGAGTAGAGTAGTGTGTATCCCTTCACTGAGCTGTGGATGGAGTAGTATGTGCCCTTCTCGAGTTGTATTATAAATGGAGTAGTGTGTGCAGTGTGAGCGTGAAGCATTCAGGTCAAACGCTGGGCTGGAAAATGAATGAAAAATGAATGGCGCTGGACTCCTTTTCCAAATCCTCCCAGCCGCAGGTGTGCCACCTGCCTGTCTTCAGAGGCCCTGTGGGTTCTCCTTCCACCCTGCCGGCCATACACCAAGTCCAGGCCACAGGCAGAGATTGCGGATGGTTCAGGAGGTCTTAGCTAGCAGACCTGGGTTCTGCCAGAATGACTCCCTGGGACTACTTGTGTTCATGGATAGCCAGAAGCTGGGCCAGAGTCACCCGGAGCAACCTGGGAGGCTTGGGACAGGAACCAAAGCATGTGCGACAGCATCAGTTTACAGTCCAGTCCCAACTTCTGCTTAATTCTTGCGGGCACTGAGCCTCTCCAGGCTGCCCCAATCCTTCTTGTGGACAGGGATGGGAAATCATCTCCTAGGAGCGTCACCCCTTCCTTCTCGATGTCCTTAATCATGAGAATAGAGCTAGCTCTGCCCTCTGGGAGCCCACAGTCCATCGAGGGAGGCAGAACTTGGAACATGACCCTGCCCACACCCCCACCTCTGGGAGGGCCTGTAGCGTGAGCTAAAGGGGACCTTAGATGTAATCTTCTAGTCCACTTCTGTCCTTGCGCAGAAAAATGGGAAAACTGAGAACTAGAGGGAAGGGAGAGGATGAGAAACGAAGAGAGGCTCTTGGTTCTCCCCACTGAATCGAGGACAAATTCATCAAGAGAAAGAAATCTTGACAAAAATCTAAACACTCTTTAAAAATATTTATGCTGACCAGGAGGGTGAAAGCAGATTTGTCTTTTCTCCTGATTCTAAGCAGGCATATATATCCCAGCATCTTTTCCTAACGTCCATGACACCATTGTTTCCCACATACAGTAATACCTACAACAGTACTAGAATGGCAGTGTATTGAATGCAAAATATCAGAAATATTGCTTGACAAGTTAAGCCTAAGGAACAAGTTATTTCCTTACTATTTCGTCTCTCCAAAGTTTGCTTAACTGTCTTTCTTGGGATAGTTGACACCAGCTTTCTGAAAATGGAATGAGAGTCACTAATTCCCAAATATGAAGCATTGGTGGTGGTTCCAGAAAGTAGCAGCAACGAGAAAGAAGAAAATAGGGAGGCACTTCAGCATCCTTTGCGTGACAACCCAACTACATAGTTGAAGTAAAGATGTCCTGACATACTGTCCTGGTCCTCCAAGTGGAGTGTGAACAAAGCATTGCCAAGAATGGACATGTTTTGTCTTTACAAACATGGCTGAATGGAAGGAGTAAATTTTAAAAGGTTATTTCTGAACTGGAAAGCAACGTAGGTAACTATAATCTAGTGCTAGAGAAAAATGAGAGATTGAAAGGTAAATTTTCGGCTGGGTGCAATAGCTCATGCCTGTAATCCCAGCACTTTGGGAGGACAAGGTGGGTGGATAACTTGAGGTCAGGAGTTGGAGACCAGCCTGGCCAACATGGCAAAACCTCATCTCTACTAAAAACACATAAATTAGCTGGCTGTGGTGGCGGGCGCCTGTAGTACCAGCTACTCAGGAGGCTGAGACAGGAGAATTGCTTGAACCTGGGAGGTGGAGGTTGCAGTGAGCTAAGATTGCACCATTCCACTCCAGCCTGGGCGACAGAGTAAGGCTCTCTCTCTAAAAAAAGAAAAAAAAAAAAAAAGGAAGGTGAGTCTTAAAACAGACTGTCCCATCTAATTTTGACCTCTTCTGAAACCCTGCAAAGGCTGTAAAACAGGGATTAAAAAAAATTACATAAGCCCACAAAGGTGGGAAGAACAGAGAGAAGACAACAGCAAAATCACCCGGGAAGGTAGACAGCAGCTGGACTAGTGGTAGCTGCCTTAGGAGCCTGGAGATGGCAGAACCCTAAGCCAGTAGTGGGGAAAACTCAGAAATAACACGATTAACACAGAAATCCTCAAAAAAGATCCTCAGGAAATGGCAGCACAAGGTATTCTGGAACAGGAGGGTGAAAGAGGAGTTAAAAAAGAAAGGCTAGGAGAAAGCTGTTTGAGAAGTACTGTGGTTAGATCCCAGAACCCATCCATCATTACCCCTGCCTGGGCAACAGCCCCTCGTCCAGCTTCCAGTGTTGTTCTTGAGAAATCCAAAACCATTCCCATTTTTGTTATTTTCTTTGAGACCCTTTTGTTGCCTCTAAAGCTGTAGAATCTTCTTTTTGTTCATTGGTTTCTGAAATTTCACCATAATGTGCCTTGGTGTGAGTCTGCCTATATTATCAATCTTTAGATCCTGACAAGTTAGAGAGTTGGTAAGCTTAACAACTTTAGTGTTGTCTTCTGGAGAGATTAAAACCTAGGGATGTGGGCTGAGGGATGCCAGGCATAGCTGAAAGCATAGGAAACATTGTAAAAGTAGGTAAATAAAGGGAGGATACGCATTCTGAATGCTGAGATCCCCAGCTGTCTGGCCCCAACCTGCATCCAAGGATGAGACAAAAAGGCTTTGTTATCCATATTGGGGATGGAAAAAGTCTTCTTCTGGGGAGTCTGACCAGCACAGGAGGAAAGACCCAAACATATGGACATTTGACCCTCATAAACAGGCCAACCAGCTTCCTACCATGAGGCTTTCAATTAAGCCCCACCAACTTAGCTTTTTAATATCTCATTTTAATTTTAATTTTTATTTATTTATTTTTTTTGAGATGGAGTCTTGCTCTGTCACCCAGGCTGGAGTGCAATGGCGTGATCTCGGCTCACTGCAACCTCTGCCTCCCGGGTTCAAGCGATTCTCCTGCCTCAGCCTCCCAAGTAGCTGGGACTACAGTCGCACACCACCACGCCTGGCTAAGTTTTGTATTTTTAGTAGCAATGAGGTTTCACCATGTTGGCCAGGCTGGTCTCGAACTCCTGACCTCATGTGATCCACCCACCTCAACCTCCCATAGTGCTGGGATTACAGGCGTGAGCCACTGTGCCTGGCCAATATCTCACTTTTAAACATGAGCAATCAGGATTTCAGGATATCTGAGGAGAGCGTCTAACATATTAGAGTCAAAGCCAACCAAGTAACCAAACCGAAAGAAAGAAAGAAAGAAAGATAGAAAGAAGCAACCTGAAAGACTATACAAAGAGAAGAAAATAAAAGGAAGCAAAACAAAACAATCACTAACTCTCTTAGAGTGATGTAGGCAACTATAATTTGGTGTCAGACAACATTCTCTCTATGAAGCAGGAACAGCATGTTATAAAAAACAAAACAAGGCCGGGTGTGGTGGCTCACACCTGTAATCCCAGCACTTTGGGAGGCTGAGGCGGGTGGATCACCTAAGGTTGGGAGTTTGAGACCAACCTGACCAACATGGAGAAACCCTGTCTCTACTAAAAATACAAAAAATTAGCCAGGCGTGGTGGTGTGTGCCTGTAATCCTAGCTACTCAGGAGGCTGAGGCAGGAGAACCACTAGAACCCAACAGGCAGAGGTTGCAGTGAGCCAGGATTGCGCCACTGCACTCCAGCCTGGGCAACAAGAGCGAAACTCCATCTCAAAAACAAAACAAAACAAACAAAACGATTCAGAGAACCACAAAAGAATTATTGGAAATGAAAAAAAGTGATTGTAGATAAAAATAATAATAATAAATAAATAGAAGAGTTAGAAGTGCTCCCAGAAAGTAAAGCAAAAAGACAAAGAGATAAAAAGTAGGAGGGAAAAGTAAAGAAAATTTGAGGTCCAGTTCAGAAGATCCAACATCTGAAAAATAAGTTTCCTAAAAAGAGAGAGCAGATGAAACAGAGGAGATGACATCATCAATAATATAAGTGAAGAAATTCTCCAGGCCTGAATGACATGAGTTTCCAGATTAAAACACTCATGGAGTGCCCTGCACAATGGATAATAAAGGCAGACTCACGTCTGCCTATATAGGCATATCATGGATATGCCTATACATGCCATACAATGGATAATATAGGCAGACTCACGTCTGCCTATATAGGCATATCATGGTGAAATACCAGAAACCAATAACGAAAAGAAGATTCTAGGCCAGGCGTGGTGACTCACGCCTATAATCCCAACTATTCCTGAGGCTGAGACACGAGAATCACTTGAACTTGGGAGGTGGAGGTTGCAGTGAGCCGAGATTGCACTACTGTACTCCAGCCTGGGTGATGGAAACAAACAAACAAAAAACAAACAACAAAAAAAAAGAAGATTCTGTAGCTTCCAGAGGCAAGAAAAGGGTCTCACAGAAAATAACAAAAATCTTTTGCTGTGCAGAAGCTCTTTAGTTTAATTAGATCCCATTTGTCAATTTTGGCTTTTGTTGCCATTGCTTTTGGTGTTTTGGACAGCAAAAGAAACTACCATCAGAGTGAACAGGCAACCTACAACATGGGAGAAAATTTTTGCAACCTACTCATCTGACAAAGGGCTAATATCCAGAATCTACAATGAACTCAAACAAATTTACAAGAAAAAAACAACCCCATCCAAAAGTGGGCGAAGGACATGAACAGACACTTCTCAAAAGAAGACATTTATGCAGCCAAAAAACACATGAAAAAATGCTCATCATCACTGGCCATCAGAGAAATGCAAATCAAAACCACTATGAGATATCATCTCACACCAGTTAGAATGGCAATCATTAAAAAGTCAGGAAACAACAGGTGCTGGAGAGGATGTGGAGAAATAGGAACACTTTTACACTGTTGGTGGGACTGTAAACTAGTTCAACCATTGTGGAAGTCAGTGTGGCGATTCCTCAGGGATCTAGAACTAGAAATACCATTTGACCCAGCCATCCCATTACTGGGTATATACCCAAATGACTATAAATCATGCTGCTATAAAGACACATGCACACGTATGTTTATTGCGGCATTATTCACAATAGCAAAGACTTGGAACCAACCCAAATGTCCAACAATGATAGACTGGATTAAGAAAATGTGGCACATATACACCATGGAATACTATGCAGCCATAAAAAATGATGAGTTCATGTCCTTTGTAGGGACATGGATGAAATTGGAAACCATCATTCTCAGTAAACTATCGCAAGAACAAAGAACCAAACACCGCATATTCTCACACATAGGTGGGAATTGAACAATGAGATCACATGGACACAGGAAGGGGAATATCACACTCTGGGGACTGTGGTGGGGAGGGGGGAGGGGGGAGGGAAAAAATAAATAAATAAAATAAATAAATAAATAAATAAAGATAAAAAAAGAAAATAACAAAAATCAAAGTGGTTTTGGATTTCTCAAGAACAACACTGTAATTTGGAAAACAGTGAAGCAATACCTTCAAAATTCTGAAGAGAGATAACTTCCAAATTAGAATTCTATACGTAGGCAAACTACCAATTAAACAATAAGGTAGAAAAAGGGCACTTTTAAACGTTCAAGATCTTAAAAAACCTCCAAACCTCCTACATACCTCTTCTCAAGAAAATACTGGAAGATGTGTTGCATTAAAACAAAACAAAAAAAAATGCATGCAACACAGGGAGGAGTGGATACAGGTTTGTGGGGGGTAAACATAATCATCTTAAGAAAAAGAATACAAAGTTGCAAATAGAAAATCAAGTGTGGGGCCAGGCACGGTGGCTCATACCTGTAATCCCAGCACTTTGGGAGGCAGGGGTGGACGGATCACCTGAGGTCAGGAGTTCGAGACCAGCCTGGCCAACATAGTGAAACCCCGTCTCTACTAAAACTACAAAAATTAGCCAGGCATGGTGGCACATGCCTGTAATCCTAGCTACTTGGGAGGCTGAGGCAGGAGAATGGCTTGAACCCGGGAGGCGGAGGTTGCAGTGAGCTGATATCGCACCATTGCACTCCAGCCTGGGTGACAGGGCAAGACTCCTGTCTAAAAAAAAAAAAAAAAAAAAAAGAGAGAGAGAAAGAAAAGAAAAGAAAATCAGGTGTGAAAACGATTACTGTGTTTAGACTGAGGAAAGAAATCTCAATGAATTACAAATGGAAAAATATCACAAATGTTCCAAAATCCAGAAAAAATAACATAGTATTTTTACTGTTAATTGTCTGGTTCAACTCTAAGTCATTCTCCAGGTCATTTTGCAAGATGCATCAGATAAGATGCAACTGATATGTTGAGATCCATAAGACCTGTGAATTCACATGCAGAAATACTCACTGTCCATAGAACCATTATAGTTTTGTGCCCTACAAATACAGAAATTCCTATAAATTCCATTTGTGTGATTCCTATTAAATATAAAGATCAAAATAGTATAGTGCATTCAAAATTATACTGCTGATTACCAATTTGTTTCTGACAGAAAAAAAAGCCCGTCGTTTTTGATAAGCCATGATGAGTTGCATGTTCTGCTTAAAATTTTAGCTTTGATAATTGGAAAAATTTTCCACAGACTAGCTTCTTCCGGATCTGTACATTTCACTTTATTCCTCCTCCTCCGCTGTGCACATACTCTGGGTGTTGGACACTGTAGCACAGGTTCATAATGTAATATCACCTCTGGCCTTGCTCCTTCTGGTCACCTTACCTTGTGAGTCAGCCCAGTGGATGGGAGGAGTATTCCTAGAAGCCATTACTACAATGTGAGAACAAGCAATGGCTTAACTATACATAAATGTGACCATGAATCAAATAAATATATCCCACCAGGCCCCAATTATAATAAATGTATGTCTGAGTTAACATCCCTTTAGCCGGATCCCAAAATGCCCACAGCCACTCAATGCTACATTGTATAAGGGGAAGTTTGATGGAAATAAAGTGGAGGGAGGGCTTTTTTTGGCAGTCAGAATACGTGCCTTTGCAAATTTGACAAAGACCTATGACCAGGGAAGCACACTGGAGCTTTCTTAGCTTCTTTGTGTACTTGCCTCTAGATATATGAAGTACAGATACAGCCCAAGGGAGAGTCAAGGAACTCCCAGGGTTATGTGCCCCAGACTTAGAGAGCCCAGCATCCAGACCGAGCCAAGCCATAAACACATGGCCAACTACACTGGGCCCTGAATTCCGTAGCCACCCTTCTCTCCTGAGTGAACATATGGGCGGAGTTAAATCAAATGGAGCCATTGCTTTAAGTGATGAGATTCTCAAATAATAATGGTGCTTGGTTAAGACCACCCCCCCTGCCCCCGACACAAACCTGTGCTCTGCAAATGCCCTTGAGCCACGTACACCTGAACAAGCACAGAGAAGGAGCCTGCACCAGCCCTGGATACCTACCTAGCTTTTTACATGAAAAAAGAATAAACATCTCTTTTTTAAGCTCCCAGTCACTTGTGCCTGAACCCCATCCTAAGGCAGGCTTAGGAGATTTTTCTGCTGCTATGGAAAATGTAAGGGAGAGCAAACCCATGCGATTCACTGCAAATAAAGGACTTGACCTAAGTGGGTAAGATGGAATGGCTCAGCGACTATGAATGTGCATTCTGCAGTCAGATGTCCTGGATTCAAATACTGTCTCTTGCTGGGCGCGGTGGCTCACGCCTGTAATCCCAGCAATTTGGGAGGCTGAGGCAAGCAGATCACCTAAGATCAGGAGTTCAAGACCAGCCTGGCCAACACGGTGAAACCCCGTCTCTACTAAAAATACAAAAATTAGCCAGGCATGGTGGTATGGTCCTGTAGTCCCAGCTACTCAGGAGGATGAGGCAGGAGAATCACCTAAACCTGGGAGGTGGAGGTTGTGGTGAGCTGAGATTGCACCACTGCACTCCAGCCTGGGTGACAAAGCGAGACTCCATCTCAAACAAAAACAAAAACAAATACAAATACTGCCTCTGCAACTTTACTGGCTTGTGCCAACTCCTTTCACCTACATGTGCCTCAGTTTCCTCATCCATGAACTGGGTCCATGAATAGGGTGTTGTAAAGATTAATGAGGTAATATATGTAACACATTTAGCACAGTGCTTGGCACATAGTAAATGCACAGTAAAGTTAGCTGAGATTGCCTGTGTCGTGAGCAAGGGATGAAAGGAGTGGGTATCAGCTTGGTGGGGAGGGAAGCTATGGAAGTGGAGTGCAGAGTTCTGGAAAGAGAAGGCTACAGACAATTTTCCTCATAGTCTCATTCAAATCTGAAAGTGTCAGCTCCTCAAGGCACGGAGCTGTGTCTGTTTTATTCATCTTTATGTTTCTGGAGCTGAAGATAAGGATTGAGTAAATGCTTAACAAATAGTTGGGGAATGAATGAACTCATTAGCCAAGGATGTGTGGATTACCCCACCAACTGGGCCACTGAGCCCAGGGAGCTCTTTGAAACTTGTGACCCTGAAAAGATGAATGCACAGCTCATTTTAAAGTGGGGGTAGGGCCCCTGGTCGAATGCAGTCATTGTGGCCATGTTGGGTGTCTAGCAGCCTCCCTTGCCTTGTAGGATGGGCCAGAGTACGGTGGGCCAGGACTTTATCCAGTTTGAACAGAGGATGGACAGAACATCTGTCCAAATCAGGTAACTTCTCCGAAACTTTCCTTTCCGGTGATTAAGCAAGTTAATAACGTTGAGATTCTTTCAGTGCACAAATAGCTCTTAGTGTCACTGTCAATGTCAACTACTGTTTGAGGGAGAAAACTTCCCATTCACAGTTTGAGCAGAGCTTCTTTGTGAGCCTCAAAACAGAAGAGTTTGCCATTGTCTCAGGATGAGATAGAAGTTCCTTGGGAATGACTGACTTTGCCAAGTAATTTGCCCAACGGTAACCACTTGGTATAATTTCAGTCAGAATGAGTAAGACAAATAACAACAATCCTTGCAGAGCAGCTAGTCATGCCGCCACGGATGGAGTCTGAATGAACTCAGTTCTGCATGACTCAGGAACTCGGCAGCAGGTAGCTGAGCACCTTCTGAGGTCACCCCAAAGCGACCAGAGGCCTGGGATCCATGCACCATCACCTCCTCAAACTGTACCATCTAAGATATCAAGTTGAAATGCCCAGGGGCAAAAAGAGAGGAAGAGTATAGATGTCTACTCCTTTCTTAAGCTTGTGCAACCAGCTCTCAGTAAGTCACTTGCCCACAGGGTAGAGAGAGCCATACCCTGCCCATCCCTGGAGTCTGCATCACCCTCGGATATGATCCATCCCCATGTCAGGCCTCTGCTTGCCAGCCTTGCTTCTTTCTTTTCTGTGTGTTTCCTTGAAATCTGGGAGGAAAAGAGCTTTAGTCGCGCTCTCAGGGATTTTCCTCCCCCTGGAGAGGGAATTGAGTCACATCATTGTTGAGCAGGAGGACTTGGAGCTCATCTGGTTGACACCTCCCTGATGGACGCAGGCCTGGAAAGGGTGACACAGTTGAGTCAAATAGCAGGTGACCTTCAGAGCAGAAGCCAGGTGTCCATCCAATAGTTCATGAGCTTTCCTTTCTGAAAAATCTTGGTTCCTGGCTGAATGCTCTGGCTTGTGCCTGTAATCCTAGCACTCTGGGAGGCTGAGGCAGGAGGATAGCTTGATGTTAGGAATTTGAGACCAGCCTGGGCAACATAGTGAGATCCTGTCTCTACAAATAAATTTTAAAAATTAGCCAGGTGTGTGCCTGACCCCCTTTTTAAAAATTGTGGTAGAATATGTATATAACATAACATTTGCCATTTTAACCATTTTTAAGTGTGCAGTTTAGTGGCATTAGTACATTCACATTGTCTTGCAGCTGTCACCACCATCCATCTCCAGAGCTTTCCCTTCTTCCCGAACTGAAACTCTGCAACCATTAAACTATAACTCCCCTTCCTTGCTTCCCTCCAGCCCCTGTCATCCACCACTCTACTTTCTTTTTTTTTTTTTTGAAATGGAGTCTCGCTCTGTTGCCCAGGCTGGAGTGCAGTGGTGCGATCTCGGCTCACTGCAAGCTCTGCCTCCCGGGTTCATGCCATTCTCCTGCCTCAGCCTCCAGAGTAGCTGGGACTACAGGCGCCTGCCACCATGGCCGGCTAATTTTTTATATTTTTAGTAGAGATGGGGTTTCACCGTGTTAGCCTGGATAGTCTCAGTCCCCTGACCTCATGATCCACCCACCTTGGCCTTCCAAAGTGCTGGGATTACAGGGGTGAGCCGCTGCGCCCAGCCTCTACTTTCTGTCTCTATGAATTTGCCTATTCTAGGTAGTAAATGGAATTGTATATTTGTGCATTTGAGACTGGCTTACTTCACTTAGCATAAGGTCCTCCAGATTCATCCATGTTGTCGTATGTCACAATTTCCTTCCTTCCTAAAGCTGAATAATATTCCATTGTATAGATACACATACACACCACAATTTGTTTATCCATTTATCCATCAATGGACACTTGGATTGTTTCTACCCTTTAGTTATTGTGAGTAATGCTGCTCTGAACCATGGTTGTACAAATATCTCTTCAAGATGCCGTTTTCAGTTCTTTTGTGTATATACCCAGAGTAGAATTGCTGGATCATATGATAATTCCATGTTTAATGTTTCGAGGAACCCCATATGTACTCTTTTTAAAAAGCATAACGACAACGCCATTGTCACACCTACAAATAAATGAATCATGACTCCTTAATCACATTTAATATCCAGTCACTGTGAGGTTTCCAATTGTCTTATCAATGTTATTTTAAAAATATTTTAGGCCAGGCATGGTGGCTCATGACTGTAATGCCAGCACTTTGGGATGCTGAGGCAGGAGGATCGTTTGAACTCAGGAGTTCAAGACCAACTTGGGCGACATGGTAAACCCTGTCTCTACTAAATACAAAAAGTAGGCAGGGGTGGTAGTGTGTGCCTGTGGTCCCAGCTACTAGGGAAGCTGAGGTGGGAGGATCGCTTGAACCCCAGGAGGTGGAGGCTGCAGTGAACTGAGAACGCACCACTGCTCTCCAGCCTGGGTGACAGAGCAAGACTCTGTCTCAAAAGATAAATAGATAAATAAATAAATAAATAAATAAATAAAAGTTTCATTGTTTGAATCAGAATCCAAATAAAGTTCCTATATTACAATTGGTTGGTATGTCTTTCTAAAAAAATAAACTTAATTTTGGTGTCATATTTACAGAAAAACTGCAAAGGTACTACAGAGAACGCTCATGCACTCATTCGCTAGCTAGTTCTAATGTCAATATCTTGCATATTACTGTATATTTGTCAAAACTAAGAAAATAATATCAGCACTTTACTATGAGCAAACTCCAGACTTTATTCAAATTTCACTCCTTTTTCTATGAATGTCCTCTTTCTGTTTCAAGATCCCATCCAGGACCCCACACTGCATTTAGTTATTGTGTCTCAGACTCCTCCCATCGGTGACAGGTCCTCAGGTTTTGTTTTTCATGATCTTGAAAATTTTGAGGCGTCATGGTCAGGTATTTTGCAGAGTTTTCCCTCAATATGGGTTTGTCCAATATTTTTGTCATGATTAGCTGGGATTAAGACACTTTGGGAAGGCCAGGCGTGGTGGCTCACGCTTGTAATCCCAGCACTTTGGGAGGCTGAGGTGGGTGGATCACTTGAGGTCAGGAGTTTGAGACCAGCCTGGCCAACATGGCAAAACCCCATCTGTACTAAAAATACAAAAGTTAGCCAGGTATGGTGGCGCATGCCTGTAATCCCAGCTACTTGGGAGGCTAAGGCACAATAATTGCTTGAACCTGGGATGTGGAGGTTGCAGTGAGCCAAGATTACACCACTGCACTCCAGCCTGGGTGACAGAGCGAGACTCTATCTCAAAAAAAAAAAAAAAAAAAAAGGGACTATTTGGGAAGAATTTCACAGACGTGATGTGCCCTTCTTGTCATAGTGCATCAGGGGTACATGATGTCCCCACAGCATCTCTGGTGATGTTAACCTTCATCACTTGGTTAAGGTTGTGTCTGCTAGGTTTCTCCACTGTTAAGTTACTAAATTTCCCCTTTCCATACTCTGTTCTTTGGAAGTGCGTCACTAAGTCCATGATATGTCTGTAAATCTATTTTAATTTATAAAATAAAGTCTGTATAGAGGGGAACCTTCTCTTTCTATTTTTTTTTTTTTTTTGAAATTTACTTGTTGAGGAAATCAGGTCATTCATTTGTCTCGTACTGTGTCCTGCAGTCTAATGTCATTTTACATCTTCCCTTGCCCTCTGTATTTCCTGTAAGCTGGTATTTGGAGCTGGAGGCCTCATCTCCTTCCTGTTTGATTCCTTCAGCAGGAACAATTCATGAGTAGAGTTGTGGACTTCTGTCAGGAGGCTCTTGGTGTCTCTTTTTGTGAAGTTAGCAGCTATTGATTCTCAGTGTATTGCTTTGATTCTAATAACACCTTTAGGTTCCCTCAGGACTTAACCTTATCAAAGTACTTTCCTAAGTGAAGACAACTCATTTTCTACCCCCATTGCACATAGTATCTTCAGCAAATCGAAGTTACTGCCATGGTAAAGAACACCGTTATTTTATGTACAATTAAGAACAAAAAAACACTGCAAATTAATCTACAATACAACGCTTTCTTACATTGTCAGTATAATTTTGAGGCAAACTGAAGAATACCAAGGGTGAGTTACCATTTTCCTTTTTAACTAAACTCATAGTTTTATTTTTCCCTCAATTGAATCTCATTTTCTGGAAGTCAAGTCAACATCAGTGGGAAGCCTCTGCTGATGGAGGTCTGGTGTGCTGACATGGGCAGCCTGTGCAGCATGGGCTTGGGTCACACCAGCTTTTATTGCATGGCTTTGGCCCTTCCTTCATCTACCCCATGGATTGAGTAGTTTCTCCTGTCCTTCCTTGCATTGCTTGGTGTGTGGTCAGTTCTTTTGCATGCTTCTCTGTGACAAGACAGCTTATTCTAATTCTGTGTCTTCAGCATTCTTGCCTAAGTCCCCTAAGCACTTGGTTATAGCTTTGCAAGAAAGTATAGAATTGCAGCCATTCCTTTAGTGACAAATATTTGCTACTCTCCTATTAAATATCTGCCCTACTGCTGCATTTCCATGCTTTGCTGCACCCACACCAACTTTTAGTTTCCACATTGAATCGGGTTACAATCTTTTTGATGGTATTTTATTTTAGGTTCAAGGGGTACATGTGCAGGTTTGTTACATGGGTAAATTGCATGTCATGGGGGTTTGGTGTACAGATAATTTTGTCACCTAGGTAATTGGCATAATGCCTGATAGTTTTTCAATCCCACCCTCCTCCCATTCTTCACCCTCAAGTAGGCCCTGGTGTTGGTTGTTCCCTTCTTTGTGTCCACGTGTACTCAATGTTTAGCTCCCACTTATAAGTGAGAACACGTGGATTTGGTTTTCTGTTCCTGTGTTAATTCACTTAGGATAACGGCCTCCAGTTCCATCCATGTTGCTGCAAAGGACATGATTTCATTCTTTATTATGGCTGCATAGTATTCTGTGGTGTATATGTACCATATTTTCTTTATTTAGTTCACCATTGATGGACATCTAGGTTGATTCTATGTCTTTGTTATTGTTAAGAGTGCTGCAGTGAACATACATGTGCATGTGTCTTTACGGTAGAATGATTTATATTCCTTTGGGTATATACCCAATAGTGGGATTGCTGGGTCAAATGGTGGTTCTATTTTAAATTCTCTGAGAAAACGTCAGTACTTTTCATGGTGGCTGAACTAATTTACATTCCCACCAGCAGTGTATAAGTGTTCCCTTTTCTCTGCAATCTCGCCAGCATCTATTATTTTTGACTTTTTAATAATAGCAATTGTTTGATGATTTTTTTTCACATGAAAATTTATGGTTTATTAATCTTCTTGTGAAAAATCCACAACAGCCACAGAAAACATCATTGCAGCACCTTTACTCCTTTGGCTTTTTTGCCGGCACCAACATTGGCCTTTGCAGTCCCCCTGACTTTTTCATTCTGTTCTTGCGTTCCTTTCATTGCTTTCTTGAGGTCTTTTTCTTCTCATACAGGCCAAGTCTTGCAAGTCTATGTTTGGGTTCATTTTTCTTTGCATAATCCAGGGAATCGTAAATCATGCCAAAGCCAGTTGTCTTGCCACCATCAAAATGAGTTCTGAATCCAAATACAAAGATGACATCCAGTGTGGTATTGTACATTTTGGCTAGTTTTTCCCAAATTTCTGCCTTAGGCACTGTTGCCTTCCCGGGGTGAATGACATCAATGACCATTTGTTTCCTCTAAGTAGTCGGTTGGTCATGAACTTTCTAGTGCGGATAGCTATCGTGTCATTCATGATGGCGGTCTAATCTCAGACAGCCAGGGAAGAAAAAAGCTGATGATACTTTAAATGGTAATTAAGCTCCATAGCTATAGAACCAACTATGCACATACTTCAATTGAAGGTGATGCCAATATGAATAGTTATGGCCAAATGTTGGCACACACTATCATAACAACCACGTCAGAGATGCCCAACTGTGAAAGGCTGCCCAATTTCAGAGATGTTACAAGTTTTTAGGCTGGGCGCAGTTGCTCACACCTGTAATCCCAGCACTTTGGGGGGCCAAGGTGAGCGGATCACCTGAGGCCAGGAGTTCAAGACCAGACTGGCCAACATGGTGAATCCCCGTCTCTACTAAAAATACAAAAAATTTAGTCTGGCGTGGTGGCGGGCACCTGTAATCCCAGCTACTTGGGAGCCTGAGGAAGGAGAAAAGCTTGAACCTGGGAGGCAGATCTTGCAGTGAGCTGAGATCATGCTATTGCACTCCAGCCTGGGCGACAGAGAGAGACTCCACCTGAAAAAAAAAAAAGTTTTTAAAATGTGCATCTTAGAATCAATGAAATACAGGTTTCTGGTTATGTGGGTGACAAGAACCCCATTTTATTTATCTGGGTGACCTTCCCAAAGAATGTAGCTCAGTGCTTACATGGTATTTCAAAAATATTTGTTGTTGGAATGAAGCCAGCAGTTAATCAATATGTATATTTATTGAGCATTTACCAGGAACAAGGTCTAGTTGGAATGCATATTTGAAAACCCAAACCAATCCCTTTTTCTTAAAATAATAATTTGATTCTCCTCATCCTTATTACATTTCTATAGCTGTTCTTAGCCAAATTGAAATCTACTGCTATGTCAGTGGGCTTTTTGTTTCTTTTCCACTTGAGTAATAAACACACCCAACTGGCCATCTTAGATTTTGGAGAGTTGCGCTCCCTCTCCTTGAGGGTGGAGTTTGAGTTTCTCTTTGAATCAGCCTCCTGTGTTTTTCTCCATCTCTTCTTCCCTTCCTGCCCTTGCCCTCGCCTTAGTTCCCACCAAAGGTCTACCTTCTGAGGTCTTTCTTCCAATGTGTCTTGGTGTTTCTCTCTTCAGATTTAAATGCTCCCAGGTTTTGGGCTCAGTCCCCTGTATGCACCCCTGTTTCTTAAATCAGCTTCTTCCCAGCTGACTCTACAGAACGTGTTCTTGCTGGGATGCTCTGGTAGAAAGAGGTCTGTGGAAATGCATGCAGAGAACAGCTCATTCCTTGCCCCCTCTTCTCATAGTGCATGTGAGCGTATTGAATGCTCTGACAAGTCCTGTGTTAAGGAGGCTTGTCAAACTCAAAGATTTCCCAAATGCATTTCACCTTGAAGCCTTTTGCCACATTGTATTGATTCGGGGACACTTTCTTCCTCTCACATTTGAACATTTCTGAAATTTGGATGCATGTTGTAGCTGTTCAGAAAAGAACACAGTGGCCAGGTGCAGTGGCTCGTGCCTGTAATCCCAGCACTTTGGGAGGCCAAGGCGGGGGGATCACTTGAGGTCAGGAGTTCGAGACCAGCCTGGCCAACATGGTGAAACCTCATCTCTACTAAAAATATAAAAATTAACTGGGCGTGGTGGCATACACCTGTAATCCCAGCTACTAGGGAGGCTGAGGCAGGAGAATCTCTTGAACCTGGGAGGTGGAGGTTGGAGTGAGCTGAAATCATGCCATTGCACTCCAGCCTGGGCAACAGAGAGAAAGAAAAAAAAAAAGGACACAGTGTGTGTTTTTTTCTTCCCTAGAGGTACTTGCAACAGCGGTATAAGGTACGTCAATGGTATTTGAGATGGATAGGGTATTCATGGTTCACCTGTGGATATTCTTTTGAGCCAGTGATAAGAGTAGTCTGTATTAAGAAACCCAGCTGTCAGCTCCTGAAGCCCCATCTCTCTCTCCCTACTGCATGGCCTTCTTCCGAGGTATTCTTCAGCGTAGTGAGAAGCCCACATTCACAGAGCTTGCTGCCTGGCCTCCTCTGCTTTAGAC
This sequence comes from Pan troglodytes, assembly GCF_028858775.2. Lineage (NCBI taxonomy): Eukaryota > Metazoa > Chordata > Mammalia > Primates > Hominidae > Pan > Pan troglodytes. The sequence continues at coordinate 49,173,911 of NC_086015.1, forward strand.
AATGACCTTAACATACCTTTAGTAATGGGTGAAAGTTATAGTCCATTTATGCAAACCGGACCTGTCCATGGTCTAACAGTATTTAAGGGATTGGCACAAGTCTTATATTCATTCTTTCCAGAACTTTCCAAATTCACTCCACTCCATTAAGAAGATGTGCTTTAATGGGCTGTTTTAAAAAATAAAGCTGACAACTCTTTTGAGATTGAATTCACATGCCATGAAGTCCACTATTTTGAAGTGTACGACTCAGTGATTTTTAGTATGTTCACAAGGTCGTGCATCAATGACCACTACCTAATTCCAGAACATTTTCATCACTTTATAGGCTACTGAGGGAAATCAAAATATTTCACCCCACAATATACTTCTTTGACATATTTTGAGATGGCTGTTTAGAGGGTCTGAAAACAGAAGAAGCCCTGCAAAGCTGTCGTTTGTGGTGGAGATTTGCATCCGTAGAGAAAATTTGCATTGATGCAACTAGAGCCACCATTCTTTCTATAATCTCAAGATAGTCTATACACTTCTGCATCCCATTGTGGGGTCTGGGTAATCACTCTGTGATTCCCAACCTCCACCTTGCACCCTAATACATTTCTATGCTTTTTCTCTTGTTAATCCACCTGCTGTGAGTTCACTTTTTTGCAAAACTTCAGAGAGCAAAGGGGATATTTCTTCCTTGGCTCCTCTACTGCTTTGTTTTTTCTTTTTTTGGGCTGTCATTTGAATTTTTTTGTTTTGTTTTGTTTTGTTTTGTTTGGAGACAGAGTCTTGCTCTGTCCCCCAGGCTGGAGTGCAGTGGTGTGATCTTGATCTCAGCTCACTGCCACCTCCGCCTCCTGGGCTCAAGCGATTCTCCAGCCTCAGCCTCCCAAATAGCTGGGATTACAGGCATGCATGACCACACCTGGCTAATTTTTGTATTTTTAGTAGAGACGGGCTTTTGCTATGTTGGCCAGGCTTGTCTCGAACTCCTGACCTCAGGTGATCTGCCCGCCTCGGCCTCCCAAAGTGCTGGAATTACAGGCGTAAGCTACTGCGCCTGGCCTGAATTTTTCAAGTAATAAAATATATTTGAAGGGTCCAAGGCTAGTCCCAAGAAAAGTGCCAAGAAAGAAAATAGCATAAACAAGAAAGTGTTTGGGAGGAAAACTCATACCACCTCTAAGGGCTATGAGAGAGATGGGGTGAACTTCATCAGTGACAGGGGTAGTTTTTTCTGGGAGCATTTGTCTGTTTGGGACTCCTGGGGTTGGATGGGGTAGGCCAAACCAGTCTCATCTTTGCTTAGAAGTCAAGAAGGGTCTCCAGGCCAGGGGAGGCTCCACTGCTCGTGTGATGCTCAGAGCACTTGCTGCGGTGTGCTGTTCCCCAGGAGGGACTGACAGGGGAGGTTTACTAAGATGGATGTGAGTCTTGGCATCAGGTAGGCCTGGGTCTGAATCTGCCAACGAACTGCTTTGTGACTTTGCACAAGTTACTTTGCAGCTCTGAGTTTCAGTTCCCTTATCTATAAAATGTTCATCAGAGTGTCTGTTTTGCAGTATTGTACTGAAGATTCAAGAGAATACTTGCAGGGTACAGACAGAACCCTACAATCGGGGCCAGAGGACACAGCCTTCACCTGTACATGGCGGCATCATGGCCATCCTTGGAGAAGCCGTAAAGATTCCTTTGAAAGCCTGAAACAGGTGATTTAGGCAGCATGAAGGCAATTAGGAAAGAGCAGGCTCTGAGAGAGGTGGGGATGGGTTCCAGTGTCTGAAGGGCCATTCTCTTGAGCCAGGACTGGAATTCTTGTTTGTGTCTCTACAGAGCAGAGCTCTGGGCATGGGTTGGATGTCACAGGAAGAGGACTTTTAGCTTAGTTCAAGGAAGAGCTATTTGTCCAAAGAGGTACTTGGGGTGGAGAGAATCATCTCCTGTGCTGTGAAAAGTTTGCAACAGATGCTGGGTGACTGTCACCGGAGACCACGCTGGCCTATTCTAAGACGCTGACTCTGAGCTGCAGAAACTCACAGCCAGTTGGGGCCAACTCTGGAGCAAGCCAGGAAGCACACGATGTTTGTCCATCTTCAAGTTCTCTCTCTAAGGCCCCTGTTCCCTGGCCCACTGTATCTCCCACCAGAGCTGGTCCTTTCTGGGGCTTGCCCTTGTGAGCCATACACACCCCTCCCTTCTCTGCTATAAACACTCACATTGCTTTGGTGCCTGGATCTCACCCGTCATGAGGGGAATCAAGACCAAAATTAATCCACACCGAAGTGTGAGAGACTGACAGGGTCTTACAGCTGTTATTCATCCCACTCCCACATCCCAATATCAATGTAAAAAAGAAATAACCATTCCCTTGGACCTACTGTCCCATAAGGACATTCATGCCCAGAAGTAGTTCTCAACCTTAGCCACCTATTGGAATTACCTGGAGTTCCAAAAATATGGATGCCTGGGTCCATATGGGACCCAGGGATGGGATTTCACTGGGGAAGAGGAGGACAACAGGGAGGCTGGGCATTGGAAGTAACTGTAAACTTCTCAGGTTACTAACATGCAGGCAAGGGGGAGATCCCACAGTGCTGGAGCATCACCCTTGCCCCCAGACACTTTGGGTGCTGCAGCATGCTCTGCTCAGAGGTTGGTGGCTTTTCTCTCTTTGGGGTGCAGGTGTCCTCTGCTCCTCTGTGAAATGCGCTTCAGGGCTCCACTCCCCACAGCTTCTGGTGCTGCCAAGCATGAGTGGCTAAGATAGTCTCATTCAAGAGTGATGTATCAGCAAGCCCTACTGGCGACCGATCTAAGCCACGTCCTCCAATCAGCTGTGTTAGTAATGAGATGTGTTACTGTTCTAAGGGTACACACTTGAAGACCATCTGCCTTCAAATCTAGCCTACCGTTTGATCTTTACCCTCTATGAGCCTGTTTCCTTACATATAAACTGGAGATACATAACTGCATCTACCTGATAGGGTCATTATAAGGACCAAATAGGACCAAATAATGGAGCATAGTGCCTGGCACTCAATGAGTGCTTGGAAGCATTTGCTATTATTATAAACACAATTTTTTTTTTTTTGAGACAGAGTCTTGCTCTGTCACCCAGGCTGGAGTGCAGTGGTGTGATCTTGGCTCACGGCAACCTCCGCCTCCCGGGTTCAAGCCATTCTCATGCCTCAGCCTCCTGAGTAGCTGGAATTACAGGCACTTACCACCATGCCTGTCTAATTTTTGTATTTTTAGTATGGGGGGTTTCACGGGGTTGGCCAGGCTGGTCTCTAACTCCTGACCTCAGGTGATCCACCTGCCTAAGCCTCCCAAATTGCTGGGATTACAGGCACGAGCCACCGGCCCGGCCTAACACAATATTTTTATCTCTGTTTCCTGTGTTCTGAGTCATTTTTCAGGAACAAAAAAAGACTTGCAGACACTGACTAGCTCAGTCTCTAACGGTGGCAGGAAGCAGTAGGTAGGTGATCAGAAGAGAAATTTCCTATAGCAAATCAGGGTCTGCGGTCAGGCCAGCCTTGGCTTGCTACTCAGTTTTACTGACCCCAGTCGGAAGATGGGAAGGAGGAAGCAAGGAAGGGAGTGCCCTGCAGGCAGCCCAGCGTTTTGAGTGGGCAATAATATGGCTTGGAACTTTTTCCCCACCCAAATCTCATGTCAAATTGTAATTCCCTGTGTTGGAGGAGGGGCCTGGTGGGAGGTGATTGGATCATAGTGGTGGTTTCTAATGGTTTAGCACCATTTCCCTAGTGCTATCTTGTGCTAGAGTTATCTGGGGATCTGGTTGTTTAAAAGCGTGTAGCCCTTTCTCTTTTTCTCTCTTTCTCCTGCCAGCCATGTAAAATCTGCTTGCTTCCCCTTCACCTTCCACCATGATTGTAAGTTTCCTGAGGCCTCCCCACAAGAAGAAGCCTGTACAGCCTGCAGAACCATGAGCTAATTAAACCTCTTTTCTTTATAAATTACCCAGTCTCAGGTATGTCTTTATAGCAGTGCGAGAACAGACTAATACAGGGAACTAGTGTCAAGATACTGGCAGAAGATTCTGAAGCAGTAGAGTTGAGGCCTCAGGAGCCTGGCTGGCTCAGGGTCCCTGCTTCCTCCTGTCAGTGTGTGTCATCCTTGGGCAGTGCTTTCTGTCCACTCCATGTTCTGCTCGTGGTTCTTACCTCCTCTCTTTGTTATCCAGGACATCTGCTTTATATGCATTTTCTCCATGTGTTCTGTCCAGTTTAACGGCTCTGTAGTAAAAAGATTAATCCTGACATAAGTAAGAGACATCTGGAAACAACTGACCCTGTTAATTCTTCTCTTCTCTCCTAGGGCCTCAGGGTTCTCAGTGGCTCTGCTCCAAGGCCTCACTGGGGAGCTGGAGAGGCCCATTTCAGTGGGTGAGTGGATGGGGGCTCCTGGGCTGAGGCCTTCCCAGAGGCTGGGCAGTGGCCAGCCATGGTCATGGGCCAAGGTCACTTGTTACTGTACTGGAAGGACAGGGCTAGGACTGGAGGTCAGGCCAACCCAGGGTCTCAAGACCCATTCCAGGCAGGACCAGTCCCCAGCAAAAGACTGCCAGGCTGCAGCAGCCCTTGATTTTCTGAGCTGCTCAGGGTAAGGACATCCTGAGAAGGAGGCTGCCTTTAGAGAATAGGACCATTAAAAGCTCATCCTAAATGAAGCATCACCAAAATTCCTCAAGATTGTCATAGTTGTTCAAAAGATGGCCAAAGTTTCTTTCTTTTTCTCACTCTGTTCCCTCTCTAGCTGCACCCCTTGTCTCCCTTCTCTCCCTCTCCTTCCTTCTCTCTCCTAATTGCATTTCTCAGTGTGCCTGCATCTGACTGCCTGTCTGCCATTGGAATGGGCACAGGTGTTGGGGGAGGATGTCTCCACCACAGGTCAGCCTGGGTACCAAGGAAGTGTTTGGGGAACTGGCTTCACTCCTTCCACCCAAGCCTATGTCACTTTTCAACCGACCAATGCAGTGAACAAAACTCTGAGTCATGCAGGAAATACAGTAATTTTCTGAGGAACAATAAGCATCCATTCTGCAGTTGCCAGTGGTGACTATATAGCCCTTCACTGCCATTGAGCTCTTTATTTTGGGGGGACAGGGGGTGGTATGTGCATATCTGGCTCTCTATTTTATTTTTATACAAACGATAGCATATACTGTTTGTCTTGCCCTCAGGTTTGGTTTCTGTTGCCGCTGTTGTTTTCTTTTCCAACATCATAAGCCTCTTGCTTATCTTTCCATGTCTGCACACAGGAAGCAGCATCACTTGTTTTTCATGTCCTGTGCATCGAGGCACACTTTCTGCTCCTCTTTGTGCCGCCAGCCGGCCCAGGCCCACAGATGGTAGGACTTGTGCCCCAGGCTGCTGTGTGAGTCAGAGTCAGGCAGGAAGCAAATGGCAACTTCACTGCGGTGACTGAGGAATGCTTAACGAAGGTGCCGCCGTTGACAACGGTGTGGGTTGGTAAAAGGAAACAGCCGGGAGCCCTGCAGCGCCGGTGCCACCACCGTTTAGTCTGACTGTGCATTTGACTAAGTCACAAGAGGCCAGGCCTGTGACTTGTCCGAGGGAAAAAACCACCAGAAAATCAGGTGTCTGGGCTCCCAATCAGTAATCTTCATTGGGTTTGCTTTGATTGTAAACAAACAAAAAAAAAGCTTAGTTATTTAAATTCCATTCATAAATCTAGGAAGGAGCTTTGAAATTAGCCTTTTCCACAATCAAGACCAATTAGTCAACTCTTCTATTGTAAGTTTTCATCATTTTTCTGTTTACCCAACTTACAAACTGCTTTTTAAGTCAGAACTTGAAGATTTATTCCTGGCAAATGTTTTTAAGAGCAAAAATTTGGAATCAGTGTAAGTGTCCCCAAATAGGATAATGGGAAAGTCAATGAGGATACATCTACTCAGTGGAAAATATCTTAAACTGTTTGAAGTTTGCAATAAAGTGGAAAATGCTTAGCTGTTATGTTCAAGAAAAATTATGAAGTCTAATTTATTTAGAGTGCCATGATAATTATGCTAATTCATATAGGCACTGAAACAAACAAACAAAAAACCCTAAAACTTACATGAAGAAAAATAGACTGGAGAGGAAGACACCAACATGTTACTGATAATGATTATCATTTTATGGGTGAAATGTGATTGATTTTTATTCACTTCTCTCAACGTTTCCAAATTTTCTCCAGTGGTCATCTAATACTTCCAGAACAACAACAGCATTAACTACAAGATCACAGTTCAAAGAAACAAAAGTCGCTGAGATAATTTGACAAGTGGTCTATATCCAGAGCCATTAATATACCCACAACTTCTGACCCAGTCATTTCTCTTAGGAATCTGTCCTGAGGAAGTAGTTCAGCTTTCAGAAAAAGCCCTAGGCAGGGAGATGTTTACTGCAGGGAAAAACTGGAAACCACGTAGATGCCAAACACTGTAAAAATAGTTAAAGAAAACGAGGTTCAGCCACTTGACACCACTACGTATTCATTAGGAAAGAAAATGATGACAAAAAGCATGCACTGTGACACCAAAGACAAAACTCAGCATTCACAATTGAATGTGCAGTATGATAAGAGGGTTTGTTTATTTTTATTTATTTTTATTTTTTATTTTTTTGAGGTGGAGCCTTGCTTTGTCACCCAAGCTGGAGTGCAGTGGCGCCATGTAGGCTCACTGCAACCTCTGCCTCCTGGGTTCAAGTAATTCTCCTGTCTCAGCCTCCCGAGTAGCTGGAATTAGAGGGGTAAGCCACCATGTCTGGTTTTTGTATTTTTAGTAGAGATGGGGTTTTGCCATGTTGGCCAGGCTGGTCTCGAACTCCTGACCTCAGGTGATCTGCCTGCCTCGGCCTCCCAAAGTGCTGGGATTACAGGTGTGAGCCACCGTGCCCGGCTATAACAGGATTTTAAAAACGCTATAGGTGTTGAAAAAAAAATCCTCAAAGAAGACGAGATGAATGGTTATTGATGGCGGGGCAGGGTGATGAGATTGTGTGTAGTTTCTTTTCTTGATTCAGCATTTTCTGTAATGGACTTGTCTTGCATTTATAACTGTAAAACGTAATGAGTAATGGAACAATTACTTGGTTCCAAAGCACAGAGTCCAACAGGGAAGGCTGGTGGAGAGCAAGCCCCTTTGTCAGCAGTGGAACAAGAGGGAAGGAGCCATCGAGGAGGGACTGATGAGATCTGACTAACTCCAGCACTAACGAAGCAGTGAGTGGGTGAAAAGAAATTGCGGGGCCTTGCAGGGGTCGAGGTGGGGAATGGAAAGATAAGGAATGCAAAATACACAGTTCTGTGGAAATCACTCAACAGTCAACAGACCACTTCTGGTGGACGAACATCAAATTCTGTCAAATCCCTCCTACCCTAAAGGTCAGGGAGAGGAGAGCTGAGGGCAGCCTCTAGGTGACCTGAAGAGGGGACTTGCCCAGTAGTACACAGGAAGCCTGAGTGCAGGGGTCAGTACTGCCAATCTTTAACAGAGGATGCAGGGATTGACCAGAGCGCCCTGAGGCCACAGTGTCCAGCTCACAGTGTCTGTGATTTGCATTGCCCTTTTCTCTTGAAATTGTCTTCCTCATCCTCCACAGTGTGGTCAAAATGGCTTCCCCTCTGAGGCCTTCCTTCGTTTCCCCCGCCTGGATGGCACATCGTTTATATGTGGGTCTACAGCTCGGTGCCACAGCTCAGAACTGATTTTGTTCCATCTGAAAACAGCGGAATATACACCTGTCAGCTGAGGAATGTTTAGGATGTTCCATATACCGTGCTTCGTTCCCAGTTGTCCCGGGTTGGGTTAGAGCCTGGCTCTGTGTATTTGTGCTCCAGTTACTTCATGCTGCATAATAAACATTCCAAAACTTAGGGGCTTTATTTTGCTTGCCTCTGTGGTATCAGCTAGGGCAGCCAGAAGGCTGGGGCAGGAATCTTCCGAGGCTTGCTCACTAATGGCTGGTGACTGGTGCTGGCTGCCAGCTGGGACCTTAGCTGGCACTGCTGGCTGGAACACCCACGAGTGTTCCTCCCTTTATGGCCTGGGCTTCTTTACAGCATGGTGGCTGGGCTCCAGGAGAGAGAAAGGAAGAGAGAGAGAACACATCAGACAGGAGGAAGCTGTATTTTCTTTTATGACCTAGCCTCAGAAGTCACACAATGTCACTCCCCTGTGTTTCATTGGTTAGAGTCGAGTCACTAAAAGGGACTCATAGTCAAGGGAAGGGGAATGAGGCTCTCCCATTTCCTAGGAGGAATGTTGCAGACAGGTCTTCAACCCCCACTGTTGGCCTTTGTTGTACGCCTCTTCTTTGTACCTAACATAGAGCCCTGAACAGAATATTAGGCAAAATTGCTGGTTGAGTCAAGTTGCCTTTTGGATTGGTACAGACCTGGGTGCAGAAGATAGATTGGAATGAACCCACTTCCTTCCCATTAAGTCACTCAGAAACACAAAATGTTTGGAGAAGTCAATCATTTTCTGCCTCCAGCTGCCCACAAGCTTGGGAGTTGACTAGGTCAAGTTTACTGTCTACATTCTGTCCCCAGTTTCCCTACCCAGCCTTTCCCCAACTGCAGCATAATGTCAAACCCATCGTTTAATCAGACAGGTACCCTCACAATCTCCTAGCAAGGGTACCCCCGGGCCTTTGCTCAGGTGGTTTCCTCTGCCTGGGATGCCCTCTCTGCTTCTCCCTACTTTCTGTTTTTTGTTTTGTTTTGTTTTTTGTTTTTTGAGACAGAGTCTCACTATGACACCCAGGCTGGAGTGCAGTGATGTGATCTCTGCTCACTGCAACTTCTGCCTCTTGGTTTGAAGGGATTCTCACACCTCAGCCTCCCGAGCAGCTGGGATTACAGGCACGCACCATCACGCCTGGCATATTTTTAAATTTTTTGGTAGAGATGGGGTTTTGCCATGTTGGCCAGGCTGGTTTCGAACTCCTGGCCTCAAGTGATCCACCCATCTTGGCCTCCCAAAGTGCTGGGATTACAGGTGTGAGCCACTGTGCCCGGCCTTCTCCTTACTTTCTCATTCCTATCCAGTCTTCACCACCCAGCTCAAAGAGCTTTCTTAGCATTTCCCTCTCATCACCGTCACTCGCTCCCCAACCTTTGCCTCAGCAAAAAGAAGCAACTAACAAACCTGTATTCCCAAAGCCACAACCCTGCACCCATAAGGGAGCTCAGGGCAGCAAAGCCAAAGCCCCTGGCTCCAGGCAGCAAGGCAGAGTGGAGAGATCCGGACCACTGGAAAAACTAAAGCAAGAGGAGGTGGCTCCCTCTCGCGACAGCCAGTGCCACCAGAGGAAATTGAAGGATAGATTGATCTCCTTAGAAAAGCATAAAAATACAAAATTTCATGTGAAATTCCTTAATTTGTAAAGGTTGACAACTAATTTAAAAATTTAGGCTGCAAACGAATCCCCTGGGCCACATTTGCCCCTCTCTCCCCTTCACAACTTTTGACTGAAAAGATTTGGGGCTGAGAGAAAGGGTTTAGGGAGGGCCTTGGGGAGTGTGGGGTTTTCTCTGAGGGCTAGAAGCTAGAAAGGGTCAGTGTGTTGAGGATGGAACTTCTGGAGGGTTCTTGAAAGGCCTTGGTGCAAATGAAGCTCCCAAACTTGGACTCTGCTCCAAGGGAGGCATCTACCACTGCAGCAGAATGGGGCTTCAGTGGAAGCTGGGTTGAGTTATAGAAAAATAAAACCTTAGGCAGGGCGTGGTGGCTCATGTCTGTAATCCCAGAACTTTGAGAGGCTGAGGTGGGTGTATCACCTGAGGTCAGAAATTTGAGACCAGCCTGGGCAACATGGTGAAACCCCGTCTCTACAAAAATACCAAAATTAGCCAGGTGTGGTGGCGGGCACCTGTAATCCCAGCTACTCGGTAGGCTGAGGCAGGAGAATCGCTTGAACCTGGGAGGCAGAGGTTGCAGTGAGCCAAGACCGCACCACTGCACTCTAGACTGGGCAACAGAGTGAAACTCTGTCTCTAAATAAATAAATAAATAAATAAATAAAAATAAAAATAAAAAAATAAATTGGGGTCAGGACAACCAAGGGATGCCCCAGTGGACCACCCGAGTGCCAAACATATTTTTGCCTGCCCCCATTGTGTAATCAGCAACCCTGCTTTCTCCTGATGACCAGGGTCCCGTTACCCACGATGGGATGGTGGCTCTTCTCCCTGCTGGTCTCTCTGCACAAAGAGCCCAAAGTGACTGGAAAGCAGCCATAGCTAGGAGTTTGATGGAATCCTCAGAGTTTCACTGGTAGAAGTGTATCCTCCTCTGGGAACCAAGATCTCTAAACCACAGAGCTGTGGGAATGGGACATTGAAACTGGTTAAGAGATCTTGTCCTGGAAGTGATGGTAAGTGGGGCGACTCAGGCTTCCACCCCTTGATTTGCAGGTGAACCACTCCTCTCAGGGGGTAGGGGCACAGTACCATACAATGCCTGTTGACTTAGAGTGTCAGGATACATAGCGCCCTCTCCAGCTGGTGCTTTGGCTACCTGGACCTTCAGTGACCATTCCACCTCAGGCTGGCCTCTAGAGGATGAGGACGTGGTATCACCAGGGACCTCATGGTCACTTGCCTTTGCAAAGTAGGTCTCTTTGTCTCAATGCTCCATGGGATCCTGTATTGGTAGACCACATATTCTGCAGGTGCTGGCCAAGGTCTGTGGGCATAATAGGTGAATCCATGCCCACAGTATGGGTCAATTCCACCCAGAGTGAATTGCTGCTCCTTCCAAGGTGGAAGGGTTCAAATGTTGAACTAGTCACTGAAAGGCTGGCTCGGCTCCCTAAGGGTTGTTGCCATTTCGGCCTCAGTGTTGGTCTCTGGGGCTGTCAGGTTAGACACTGGATAGTGGCAGTTGCTGCATCACCTTGGAGAGTGGAAGGCTATGGTGTCCGGCCCATGCACAATCCTCCATCCATTCTGCCTTGATGCGTGTGAAAGAACCCAGCTAGTGGTAGCATGCACTGTTCTGCGGTAACTGCTCTGTTCATGTACCCATGTGGCCAGTGATGGAGGCTGGGAAAGTCACTCTGCCCATGTGGCTGTTCAGTGCCTTTCCTGTAGTGGGTGCTCTGTGGTGGACATTGCTGTGCGATACGATTTGGTGCCCATTCCTGTGGGCCCATCCTCTTGTCTTGCAGGTCACACTGTGCCCCTTCCCGAGGGTCCATCCAGGTGCCTCTTTCCCAGCCCTCCTTAGTCTCTTTCTTCCAATTTTTCTCTTCTGGGCCCCTGAGGAACTAGCGCAGCCATTTTCTGCTGCCTGCACACCTGCGTAAATTCTAATTTAAGACCACTTCTCTTTCTATGGGGAGGGTTATCTTTCCCTGCTGCTTTTCAGGGCTGCCCCTGGATGGAGTTGTGGTCAATTTTTGGCCCTCACCCACAAATTAGGCTGAGTTATTTGTGAACCAAATGCAGCCTTCCACCCAAGCCCCCAACTCATGGTCATTGGTGTGGCCTGAAGGAGGGAGGGGTGGTCCTGGTGCCAGAGTGTGCAGATGACATGAGGTCTGGGCCATCTGCTTGTACAGGTGACTTGTGCCCTCTGGCCCTGCTTGGACCTAATCTTGGAGGTGCCACTTCCATCTTATGATGGCTTCCTGCTGAGTCTGACCTTCTGCTTTGGTAGATGTGGAAGAACCCAGCTCATGATGGCAGCCTTGGCTGTGTAAGGGAGGAAATATTTCACCTCTAGTCTCTTAGAGTGTTTTGGCTGAGCCTGAGAATTAAGTTGATTTAAGATGGATCAGTAGGAGAAAAGCATACAAATTTATTTCATACAAGTTTTATGTGGCACAGGAGTCTTCATAAGGAAATGAAGGCCTGAAGCCACAGTTAGAGTTGAACGCTTATGAACTGAATTGAGCAAAGAATAAAAAGTTGTAAAAAAGCAACTGAACTATGTGGGGAGGCTAAAAGAAGATAAGTGATTTTCACTAGCTTTGTTCAGAATTCTCTCAGTCTCAGCTTCTCATCCTTGATGATAACACTGTTACTTTCCTTCTAGTATGGGGAGGGCATCTTTCATAGGGGAACTTCATCTGCTTTTAAGAAACAGCATGGAGCCTGGAGTGATATTCTTGCACTTGCTGTTTTTCAAGTGCCTTTCACTCAAAGGAGTTGACATGCCAGAGTGGAATACTTTGGGGTGGCATGTTCTTACTTCCTTTAGCTGTGTGGTCACTTTAAGTCCCATGGCCAGGGCTCAGGAACTTGCTAGGTCCTGTTTTTCAGAAAGTATGTAATTCTCCACTGCAGATGGCATGGCCTTCCTGCAGAATCCTAGTCAGCTACATTGATCCTTCTATTGAGACTTGTTACAAACTGCAAACAACATCTTTTCCCACCACAGATACCTCTAATACCAGAGGCTCTGCTGGTCCATAAAGCCCAAGTGGCTGGGCCCCTTGTACTGCAGCCTGGACCTGCTGCATGGCTCTTTCCTGCTCAGGGACCTGCTCAAGCTGGCCCTGGGCCTGCCCGTAAGTACCTGGTTCCAAGCAGTATTCACAAGTGTGTCATATGCAGCCTTCGAGTCTGAAGAAGCTGACCAGGCATTATACTTCCTTCTTAGGGAGAGGTACAAGAAGCCATAATGTGCTCGTTACTTAGGAGGGGTGTTCTGGCATGCCTTGGACCCCTGGGCTCCTAAACACTTGCCCGATCTGGTGGGTGCCTGAGTCCCCATAGGAATTCTCTCCCATCCCCTGGAATGTGCATGTCTTATTGACATCTCTGACATGCTAGTCACTTCTTGATCCTCTCTTCCAATGACATGATCTCCTCAGTGCAGTGGATCAAGGATGCTCTGAGGGCTGTCGACGTGAGATAGGTCCCTACATTACAACAGAGGACGGGGAGTTAACACAGCCCTTGGGCAAGGTCAGCAATATGCACTGCTGCCTATCCCAAGGGGATGTGACTTGTTTCTGATCCCCTTTTCTTATAAAAATGTAAAAAAAAAAAAAAAAAGGAAAATGCATTTGCCAGATTATGGCTGCATACTGTGTATGTGAGGCCTTATTAATCTGCTGTAGCAAAGATACTACATTTGGCAACAGCCACTGAGGCTACGACTTGGTTAAGTTTGCAGTAGTTCATTGTCATCCTCCAGGACCTGTCTTTTGTGAGGGACCACCACCTCTCCATCTTTTAGAATGTTTAACAGTGGAACTAGTCATTGCCAGTCCTCCAGGGATGTGATATGGTCGGTAGGGGGTCCATTTGGCCCTTTCTACTATGGTAGCTCCCACCCTACAGCCAAGGAACTAATAATGGGGTTTTGCTTCCAAATATCTCCATTAGGGGATTAGAGGAATGACCACCAATCCTCTTCATAGATAAACCATGTAGACCCTCTGTGAGCTGGGCTAGGAATCCATTTATTACCTCAGAGGTTGTTGTTAAGGTCAAATAAGATAATACAGGAGATGGCCGGGCGCGGTGGTTCATGCTTGTAATCCCAGCACTTTGGGAGGCCGAGGCAGGCATATCGTCTGAGGTCAGGAGTTCGAGATCAGCCTGGCCAATCTAGAGAAACCCTGTCTCTACTAAAAATATAAAAAGTAGGTGGGTGTGGTGGTACGCACCTGTAATCTCAGCTACTTGGGAGGCTGAGGCAGGAGAATCACTTGAACCTGGGAGACGGAGGTTGCAGTGAGCTGAGATTGTGCCTCTGCACTCCAGCCTGGGCAACAGAGCAAGACTCTGTAAAATAATAATAGTAATAATAATACAGGAGAGGAAGATTTGTAATACACAATAAGTGACAGTTGATATTTTTTGCTTATTCATTCAACAACAACGTAGATTGATTGCACATCTACGTTGTACTGGACACTGTGCCAGCTGTTGGAGTGTTCAAAGGCGTACATGATTCTATGAGGTGAAAATTTCATACCCATGAGCTGGGATGAGCAGCTCTGCACTGATGCTTAACAGACAGTAAATACTGCACAACTGAGGCAGGGCTCAAGCTAGGAAGGAAAACCCAGCACACTAGTAGCTGGAGACCTCAACTCCAAGACTTTATGACAATCCTTCCTGCTGGTCTAGACTGCAGCGGAGAAAAATGAATATTGCTCGGAAGTTACCTGGAAACTCTGCCAGGGAGGGGGAATGCACTCTAGGGGGAGATCCTGGGCTTTGGAACCAAGTTCTCTGGGCTGGAATCCTGCCACTGCCAGATGAATGGATTGTGTGCATCCCTGGGCAGGTTACAATGCCTCTGAGCTTCAGTTTCCTCATCTATAAAATGGGTATAATGACTCCTGCTTTGCAGAGTTGTAATTGTAAATGAGCTGCTATAAAACATGTAAGTGTTTGGCATGGTTCCAGATACAGCTTTTCCTGAATGCACGCTTTATTTTATCAAGAATTCTTCATTCTATTCCTCCATAGGGCCTCTTGCCTTCAGGATTGATGGAGCTTTGACCAAGCCCCAAATCAGCTTTATGCAGGACTGTCAAAGCTGGATCCTCCAGGACTTAATTTTCCAGCTCCCTGGGAAAGCCCCTTACCTCCAAATGCAGCTCTTCCTCTGGCCTGCCTGTGCTTGACATTCCACCAAAGCCAGTTCTTTGCACCTTTTTCATCTCCAGGAAGCCCCTGTCCATCACTAACATCTGCTGATTGTATGGCACTTGCTTTATCCTGTTCAAACTACCTTTTGGTCTTTCCAATAGCCTTGGGAAGTAAATTGGAGATTTGTTCCAAGGTTACTCAGCTGGAAAGGGAGGAGCTGGGATTTGAACCTAACATTCCCTGTGAAGTTCTCAGCTAGAAGCAGTCTGAGTTCTTAACTCCAGGCACTACTATGTTGTCTTGCGAGCCACGTGCTACCACTCTAGGTAAGGTACAAACAAGTTAATCATTATCAGTTAAAAATAAAATATTAAGGGCCAGGTGCAGTGGCTCATGCCTATAATTCCAGCACTTTGGGAGGCTGAGGACTGCTTGAGCCTAGGAGTCTGAAACCAGCCTGGGCAACATAGTGAGATGCTGTCTCTACAAAAAAAATAATAAAAATTAGCCAGGCAAGATGGCGTGCCCTGTAGCCCTAGCTACTTGGGAGGCTGAGGTGGGAGGATCACTTGAGCTTGGGAGGTCAAGGCTGCAGTGAGCTGTGATTGTGCCACTGCACTCCAGCCTGGGTGACAGAGTGAGACCCTGTCTCAAAAATACATATATACATAAAACATTAAGAGCTTTCCCTTCCAGCACTTTGGGAGGCTGAGGCAGGCAGATCACGAGGTCAGGAGATCAAGACCATCCTGGCTAACACGGTGAAACCCCGTCTCTACTAAAAATACAAAAAATTAGCCAGGTGTGGCAGCGGGCGTCTGTAGTCCCAGCTACTGGGGAGGTTGAGGCAGGAGAATGGCGTGAACCAGGGAGGCAGAGCTTGCAGTGAGCCGAGATTACTGCACTCCAGCCTGGGAGACAGAGCAAGACTCCGTCTCAAAAAAAAAAAAAGAGCTTTCCCTGTGTCTCAGGTGCCCTGTCTACATCATATCTACACCAGTGTCTCCAGACCTCAAAACAGTGCCTGACCCATAGAATTTTATGAGATTAGATAGATAGATAGATAGGTCACTGTCCTTTATGTTTCAGGATGTCTGCTAAGTGCTTAACATCTAATTTATCTTATTTAGTCCTCCTAGCAGCCTTCCAAGGTGTCTCTGGCTCCATTTTACATACAAGAACAACAAGGAGAAGTTGAATACCTTGCCCACATTCACACATTTGTTTGGCAGCAGAGCCTGAAATAGAGCCCCAGACGCAGGATTCCAGGGCCTGGTCCCAAGCCCTTAAGCACTACGCCTCACTGCCACCCACATGAAAAACGATCTAGGAAATGTTTACGAGATGAAGCGTGGAGAAGTCACTGCAGACAAGGGAGCCAGCCTGAGGACAGACCAAAGGGGTGAAGCTGCCCTGTGTGTTCAGAGTCACTGGAGAACAAAACGTGAGAGAGGCCACACAGCTGACAGCAGGGGCACTGCCTCTAGTGAGAACACCCTCCAGGGAGTGTGCGAGCTGGAGCTTGTGGCGTCATTTGAAAGCACTCTTCTTGGCCCTGCCTTTGGGGAACAGTGTCCAGGTTCCAGCATCACCACCAGTCACCTCTTACCACCAGGCCCAACTGCCAAGGGAGCAGGCGGCGCCACTGCCTCCAGCATCTGCCCGGGAGGTCCTGGCATGGAGGGCTGCCTCTTCTGTGGAATGTCTGTGGTCACAGTGGTAATCAGAGAAGTGGGTTTATGTTTCTGGGTTAAAAAAACAAACAAGCGCAAACAGCTCCTAACCTGCCTGGATCCGGGAAGCCGTGAGGTGCACTGTGTACCAGGAGCGTGGCTCTGGAGTAATAATCTGAGGCAGGACCCCAGCTCCCCCACTTTCCTCTCCTGTGGGGCTTGGGCTGATCTCTTAACCACCTACTGAAGGTACAATTTCTCAGTTTTTCCAATTGTAACTTGGCACACACAATACTCTTTGTTGACAGCTGGCTCTAAAGGCAGCGGGCACAGCCCCACTCAATATCACGTGTCCTATAATGATAACTCTTGGCATAACACCCTGGAGGTACTAACCGGTGTGCTCCCCCAGTCTCAGGACAGATTCCCCCAGAACCTAGGTCAAGAATTTGGGTGCCAGCAATTTTTTTTTTTTTGAGACAGGGTCTCACTCTGTCACCCAGGCTGCAGTGCAGTGGCACCATCTCAGCAGCATCTACCTCCTTGGTTGAAGCAATTCTTGTGCCACACCTCCCAAGTGGCTGGGATAACAGGCATGTGCCACCATCCCTGGCTGATCGTTGTATTTTAAATACAGATGGGGTTTCACCATGTTGCCCAAGCGGGTCTTGAACTCCTGACTTCAAGCGATCTGCCTACCTTGGCCTTCCAAAATGCTGGGATTATAGGCAAGAGCCATTGCGCCTGGCTGGGTGCCAGCAATTTATTAAGGGAGTCTTCCCAGGACAGCTCAGTAAGGGAGGGAGTGGAGAAAGCAAGTGAGGTAAGGGGGAGAAACCTGGCCAGGGGAAGGTTTCAGAAGGGACAGCCCCAGCCAGGTCCCTGAGGAGCTCTGGGTTTGTCTTGCCTGAAGGCACAGGAGCTGGTGTTTGTCCCTGACAGCAGTCAGTTATTGGCCACAGGCTGCTGGGGGTGGAGCGGGGATGTAAAACTCCCAGACTCTCCACAAGGGCCCAGTGGCTGTGGTGCCCGGGTCTTGGGGGGGTCGGTCCCAAGGAGCAAACACAAAGAAGCTGGGGAGGGACCACACAGCTGTGAAAGGGGTTGGAAGAGATCTGCATGAACTTGAATTTCCACACTTTCATTCTAAGGTCCTTCGACAAGCCCAGGTGGCTGGGACCAGGACTCATGACTTTGCCAGAGAATAAAGTTGACAAAATCTTGACGTTTAAGTTTGAAAGCCTTCATCAGGTGTAAGACAGAAGATGTTTGGAAGAAAACATGACCTAGTTTCTCTCCCCAAGATAACTGGCTGGCCTTGGGAAGGGCCCCCTGCCCGCAGGGCACCCTAGTTGGCTGGATTTGAGGCCAGGTTGGAGCTCTCTCCAGGATATGAGGATCAGACAGTGTCTTCTGGCTGCTGTTGGGGGGCAGCCAGAGGGAACTGATGCTCAGAGGGGTTAGGTACCTTGCCCAAGGACATGAGCAGATGAGTGGAGCTGGGATTTGAATGTGTAACTGCAATGCTTGTATTTGTTATCTATTGATGCATAACAAATTACTCCAAACTGTAGTGGCATTAAACAACAAACATTTACTATCCCGCAGTTTCAGTGGGTCAGGAATTCAGAAGCAGCTTAGCCGAGTGGTTCTGGCTCAGGGTCTCTCGTGAAGTTGTAGTCAAGTTATCAGCCAGGGATGCAGTCATCTAAAGGCTCAACCAGGGCTGGAGGATCGAATACCAAGCAGATCACTCACACCCCTCATGACTGGAGGCTTCGGTTCCTTGCCACTGTGTTGTTCCTAGGGCTGCTTGATTATGCCCATGATTTGGCAGCTGGCTTCCCCCAGAGCAAGAAGCCCAAGCCCAAGAGAGACAGCAAGTAGGAAGCCAAAATGCCTTGTATGTCCCAATCTTGACATCACACACCACCTCTTCTGCACATTTTATTGGTTAGAAGCAAGTCACTAAGGACACCCACACTTAAGGCAAGGGGAATTCGTCCCACTGTATAAAGGGAGATGTATCAGACAACTTATGGGTTTGTTTTAAAACCCCACAGTCTATACAGCTGCTCCCTGGCTTGCAGATGGGCTCAGGAGTGCTGCTGATTAAGGACCCCTGTGTCATTCTGCCACTCAAGGGGACTCTCCCCTACTCTCATGCTGCACACCTCTTGCCCAGGCCTGGAACTCCTGGCCAGTTCTGCCCTCCAAATCTCCTCTCGGCTTCTTCAAGCATCTCAGTTCCATTTCCAGGGATGGGTGAGAGATGCTTTGAGACCTGTGGGACTTGGTGTCTCAGAAGTTCACATTTGTGGAAAAGGGGTTCAATTGGCCACATCCACCAAGTATAGTTGGAGGTGTCTCTGTAGGGGTGAGGCAGAGTGTCTCTGACCAGAAGATCCAGTCCCCATGAAAGACTCATCCAGTGCTCAGCATACAGAACCTTTGATCTGAGGACCAAGAAGTACTTAGTCTCATCACCTCATTTATCTCTCTAGGGTATCTGTGAGCCAGCTGGGAAAACTGGGGGAGAGGTGGTTTTTCCTGACCTTGTTTCAAGGAGGTCAAGCTGAGGCTAGAACACAGGTGACCACTGGCAGCCTCGCCGAGCCTTCTGCCACTCTGGGCTTTGCATTGGGGTGTGGTGGCATGAGGGTTTGCCTCGCAGGCCTCCAGTTACGGCAGTACAGCTGGCCCAGGGCCCCACCCCTGGCTCTAGAATCCATCCCCTGGCTTGTGCTGACGTCAAGACGGAGTGCAGCAGGGATACTAAAGCTGGTCCGAGCCTGGAAGCTGGGGGATTCCTCCCCTACCTTTGGCTCAAGGATTCCCCGATGACTTTACTGAACCTCCCCTAGACGGCACAGTGGTCCAGGGTGCTCCCACTCAGCCTGCCTTTCTCCTTCACTGGGAGTCAGGGTTGCCAGATGCAACACAGGACGCCCAGGAAAATCTGAATACTAGATAAACAAAGAATTATTAGTGTAAGTATGGCTCAAACATTGCATGGGATATTCTTATACTAAAAAGATTATTTGTTGTTTATCTGAAATTCATATTTACCTGATTATCCTGGCTATTTGACAAATTTGGTGACCCTCTTTGGGGTCAGACTCACACTGTAGCCTGGTCTGCTCCTTCTTACTTTCTGTCATATATGCATTTCCTCCAACAAAATCTTTTCCTGTTTAATCCTTTCTTAACCTCTGTTTCTCAGAGGACTGGGACTAACACAGTGGGGATGGCGGGGTGGGGCGGGGCGGGGTGGGGTGAATGTTTGCAATGTGGGCAGGCTTGATTTACAAACATCTAGTTTCATTAGAGCTGGCGTGGTCCTGGGAGTGGGATCCTCTTTGGCTGCTCAAAGTCACAGTAGTGAGGGAAAGGGGAGCTACTCTCCCAGGGTCCAAGTCGAAATGCAGCTTCCCTTCCAAGCGTAAAGAAGTTCTGGAACAGTTCTCTAACTTTAGGATGCCCAAGAATTCCGTGGGGAATACAAAGGAAATGCAGCTTCCAGGGTCTGTCCCCTGAGAGATTCCATTTCTGTGGGTCTGGGGATGGGATCAGCAATTTGCATTTTTGCAGGCTCCGCAGGTGATTCTGAAACCATCACAGGGAAAATAACTCTGCATATGTTGTAAAACTTTCCATGGATACCAGTGCCCATGCTTATTTGATGCTCTCCCCAGCTGATAATTGATTAGTGTTTAGTAGTGAAGGTGTCAAGGCTAGGAGTAAGTTTGCTTTCCCTTCTTCCCTCCACCTTTTTTTTTTTTTTTTTTTTTTTTTTTTTGACAGAGTCTCATTGTGTCACCCAGGCTGGAGTGCAGTGGTGCCATCTCTACTCACCGCAATCTCTGCCTCCTAGGTTCAAGCGATTCTCGTACTTCAGCCTGCCTAGTAGCCAGGATTACAGGCGTGCACCACCACGCCCAGCTAATTTTTGTATTTTTTAATAGAGACAGGGTTTCACCATGTTGGCCAGGCTGGTCTCCAACTGCTGACCTCAGGTGATCCGCCCACCTTGACCTCCCAAAGTGCCGGGATTACAGGCATGAGCCACCGTACCCGGCCTCACACTTATTTTTTGAAGCCCTTCTCCAGGTTAGAAAAAAATTGCTAAGAGTTTTGGTGCCTGAGAAGATATGGTATGCTTTTTAACATCTGATAAAGAGAGCAGCATAAACCATTTTCCCCCTTGCTTCCTAGGAGGCTTAGTACAAGATTTTGTGTAAATTATAGTATTCTTTCTAAATCAGGACTTCTTTTCTTTATCTTTCTTTTTTTGTTGTTGTTGAGAAGGGGTCTTGCTCTGTCACCCAGCCTGGAGTGCAGCGGCATGATCATAGCCCCCTGCAACCTCGAATTCCTGGTCTCAAAAGATCTTCCCACCTCAGCATTCCAGGAAGCTGGGACTACAGGAACACACCAACATGCCTGGCTCATTTTTTTAGTTTCTGTAGAGACAAGGTCTTGCTATGTTGACAAGGCTGGTCTCCAACTCTTGGCCTCAAGCTACCCTCACGCCTGGGCCTCCCAAAGTGCTGGGATTACAGGCTTAACCCACCCAGCCTGGTTTAAATCAGGATTCCTGACACAAGGAATTCTTGCCTGCTGCCAAGCAAAGGCACATGGACTTCATTACATTGTTACTGTTCTTCCATTCCAGGCCTTGATAGTGGATTGTTTCTTTGTTTCTTATTGTAAACAGCAGCCTCCAGTCGTTTCAGAAGTAAGCACCGTAAAAACCAGTCCTCACTTATCTGACTCCTGAGAGTTGGAGGTGCTTCCAGTGGGCCAGGTTAATCTGTTTCTGTGCTTCCGTGGGAGGTTTAAAGCTACAGAGAGGGTGTGGCAAAACAGGTGCCACCCTTGCAGGCAGAGCTGGGTGGAGGTGGATGGTGTAACCAGTGTGTTTGGAATGGGTGTTGGCTAATTCTGATCCCGGGCAGGCAGGCAGGCAGGCAGGCGAGGTGAGGCAGAGAACGAATGTGCTGACTCATGTACTTCTCAGTTTCTCTTAGGGCGGAGGGCTGCCCCCAGGGGAGCTGGGGAATCTGGAAAGAAAAAGATGACAGTGGAGCTTAATATGAAGGCTGGGAAGAGACTCAGCCACAAAAGTTCAAGGCCTCTTTCATTTGAACATTCCACCAGCAACTGTGTACTAAGGACCTATGAAGTGCAGGCCCTGCACTAGGGGCTGGATCTGGGGCCATCAGGATATCTGCTACCCCAGTCACTCAGGCCACCAAGTTCTTAGTTTTGGATCTGCCTTTGAGGACATCTGCCTGAGGTTGAAAGAATCTGGCTTCCTTCTTTATTTCCCAGCATCTTTAAGCAGCTGCTCTTCAGTCTCAGCAAGGTGACATAGGCAGGTCACTTGAGCCACTTCACCTGTAGAATGGGTGCTGGGGTTGGGGTGGAGGGCAGTGGGGCTCTGAATCCCACTGTCTCCTCTCCTGTGTGCTGGCGTAAGCTCCTCTGCCTCTGGCACTGCGATGGCTGCACATTCCCATAGAAGCCTGGTGGGACAGAAGCCCTGTCCCGGGGGGTCTTTATGCACCCAGCCCTAAGTACTGGCTCAGAGCCACCTCCAGAATGGGTTAACCCACTGGGTGTTTGCATCGTATTTCTGGTTTTCATTAAGGAATTACCAACACCAGTTCGCTCTATGGACATGTAGTTTTTCTTCCAGAGCTCCAGTTCTAAGGGGCTGGGGCCAGAAAGCAGAGGCTGAGTTCTGAGCAGGCTCAGTCCATCTTCTGGAGGGGCCCCAAATGGGATTCACCTAAAAGAGAGAGAGAGAGAGAGCCCCCCTCAAACACTAGACTTCAAAACATGAGGCACAAAAGTGATGATACTACCAACAGGTTTTTATGCCCAGACCAAAGGTGGCTGGAGGATATTGCCTGCAAAACAAAACCCTGGCCCAGTTGCCCCCAGCTGGCATTAGGGACAGGACAAATTCTGGCCCATAGCAGCTGGAAGACTGTGGGCAAGTCACTGGCCACCTTGGAGGCTTCCAGTCCTCCCAAGTAACATAGGGAGAATTCTGTCTCCTGTGGAGTTTTTGGGGAGATGCAGATGTGAGTACTCCAGAGACCAGGGACCAGGTAGTGTGTGGTCCTCACTGCTTTCAGCTCCCCTCTGCCTTCCAGGAAGATGAGGATGAGGATCTTGGGACTATATTCTGCAGGGGCAATAAGGAGCCATTTGGGGCCTTGCTAGGTGCATTTTTGGAAACTAAATCATAGACACATGAGCACTCTTCAAAAGTTACAATTTCAGAACTTGGTGAACTTTCAAGGCCCCCTAACTCCACAGCGTGGGCTTGCTTCCAAACGCTGCCCACCCTTGTAGGGCAGACAATTTCCTGTCCTTATTGAAAAAGTAAACTGAAACTTACTGAACTGCAATGAGTGCATCTCTGAGTCTGTGATTACTGCTGAGTATTACATCTCTGACTGGTGAAGATCACTAATTAGCTAATGCCTGATGCTCACTGGGGTTCCTAAATGTTGTCCTTGTCCTATAAGGGAAGAGAATAAATGGAAGCCTGGAGGGGCCTGTCTGGGTCTGCAGGAGAAGAGTGAGCTCCTAGGGAAGCCCTGTCCCTTTGCCAAGGCTCACCTGGTTTCTTGGGACCTGGGTTAATGTGGTCACTTCAGAATGAGAGATTGCAGCTGGAATAATGACCTGAGCTGCAAACTCCACTTTCCAGGTGCTTCTAACCCTTCTTCCCTCTCAAATAAGTGCACTCAGCAAATTTTGTCTTAAAAATGTGGACATATTCTTACTTTCCCTGTCACTAGCATGGGGGGAAAGAAAGCACCTTTGCTTGGTAGATGTGATACTTGGCCTGATGCAGGAAGGAGACAAGCCCATGGACTGTTCCAGATGGGATCAGTGGAGAGGAGCGGGGAACTGAAAGAGAGGTGCTGCCAAGGAAGGGAGGAGTGGGGCATGGAAGACTCCCTCACCCTGTGAAGTGGACTTTCTGTTTCATTCCACAAACTCAAGCAAGACCTAAGGAAATCATGACATGCTGAGTATGGCTGTGTTTTCGTGTGTGTGTGGAAGGAAGCTGGTGTACAGCCACAGCCTGCGCATGAATTGACGGAGGACAAGACACAATAAGAAGGATGGATGAGGGCACTGCTGACCTCTGGCCGGGCCTAGCCACAATGTCAGTCCCTGCTCTCAGGGAGGCCCTATCTTGAAGAAGACAGGCTACTGACTTGATGGTGTCCCCACCCACAGACTGCTTTGGTGGCTTTGAGGCTGGGTGATCTTCATGGAGATCTCTATTAATTATGTCTTGCCCTTGCAAGGAGAGAAGAAAAGGCCCTTTCCCCCTTGCCCTGAGTTTCTCTTCTAAGGGTCTGGCCAGGACTGTAGGGCACCCGGAGGGGCCAGGCAGGGGACTGTGAATACAAGCCAGGGAGGAGGAAAAGGGAGAGCTACTGGGTCCAGTCCTGTTCAAGGGGTCACTGCTGCACATCTCTCCCCAGCATTGCCCTGGGCCCCAGGTTGCAGAAGCCGATTTATTTTATATTTATTTCTTTGTTTATTGAGATGGAGCCTCGCTCTGTCACCCAGGCTGGAGTGCAGTGGTGTGATCTCGGCTCACTGCAACCTCTGCCTCCCAGGTTCAAGCTATTCTCCTGCCTCAGCCTCCCAAGTAGGTGGGATTACAGGCACCTGCCACCATGCCTAGCTAATTTTTGTATTTTTAGTAGAGACGGGGTTTCACCATGTTGGCCAGCCTGGTCTCAAACTCCTGAACTCGGAGTCCTGGCTGACCTCGGCCTCCCAAAGTGCTGGGATTGCAGGTGTGAGTCACCTTGCCCAGCCAGAATCTGATTTTTGAAGTGGGACTAGACATCTAAATGAAATCATGGGACATGAAAACATTGGTGGCTCACTAAAAAAAACTGTAGAAACAGCTTTTGTTTGTTTGTTTTTGCCAAGTAAAACCCCATCTGTATCCATCAATGGCTGAATGGATCATAAGTGTGGTCTATCTGTAAAATAGAATGTTATTTAGACATAAACAAGAATGAAGTTCTGACACATGCTACAAACCTAAAAACCATTACGAACCTAAAAAACATTATGCTAAGTGAAAGAAGCCAGACACAAAAAGCCACACATGGCATAATTCCAATGTAATGAAATATCCAGAATAGGATTAAATCCATAGAGACAGAGAGGTTGGTAATTGTCAGGGGCTAGGGGGAGGATAGGTGGTAGGGTAAGTGTTTAATGTGTAAGGGATTCTTCTGGAGTGGTGAAAATGTTTGGAAGTGGATGGAGGTGATCGTTGCACAATGTGAGTTGCACAACTCATTGTCACTGAGTTGTTCATTTAAAAGTGGCAAATTTTATGTTATGTGAATTTCACCTAATCCCGCCCCCTCCAAAGAAAAAACTCCAACTGTCTGCCTCCATTACACATTTGCTAGAAGGCTGACCTGGTGAGGAGCCTCACTCAGGCCATTCTTCCTTCCCAGGAATGAGTCTGGTAGTGTCCGTGGCCCAAGTCGGGGATGGGGAGCTGGTTCCAGCGTGGCTGTGAGGTTGGGCACTGAGTGTGGGGAACCCAACAGCATGGGGTGGCTCCCTGTGCAGACCTGCTGTGATGGGCATCTCTGGTCTTCAGGAGCTGCAGTGCCAGGTTAGGGCTGGGGAGAAGCACTTGACAATGGTCTCGGGTAGCAAAAGGAGCCACAGTGATGCCTGTGCCCATCAGGGACCAAGATGGGCCCTCTCCCTGTTTTCTTGGCACCACACACACTCTGAAATTTTGGTAGAATCCAAAGGAAGTGTGGCAATGACTGCTCCTGCACATCCTCCAGGTAAAGGGACACAGAGTCACATTTAGTTTGATTTAGAAAAGAAAAAAAAGTACCACTCCCAGGGGACCACACAAAGAGCTTGGGTAACCCAGGGTCTGCAGGGAGGCAGGAGGGTGGATATACTTATCCAGGTGTACTTACCCAACCTTTTTTGGGTAAGGAAGACTAACTAAATGTGTACAGAAAAGGTGGGCATGGGCATGGTGCAGGGAATAATTGGCTTAAATAACACGAGCATCCCAGGGTAGGCCACTGTCGGGTGCACTCTTACTAGGGTGGAATGCTGCCGGGACCTGCTGTTTGTCTTTCTTCCCTTCGTATTCACTCCACTCTGAGGTGGGCTCTCTCCTGGGATCGCTAGAAGGCTGCAGCAGTCTCCCATGTCTCTCAGCAGGTGTTTCTGACTCAGCAAAAGTGGCCTTGAGTCTTATTGTCCTCAGTTCCTGAAGCTATCACTGTGTATCAAGGGAGCCCAGGGGCAGCCCCACACTGCATCCCTAGAGTAGGGCTGGTCTCAGCCTTGCTTCAGCAAATGGACTGAAACCGGGGTAAGTATGTGTTTTCTAGTGAAATTGGGGGATATCCCTGGAAGGAGGGTGAATGGATGCTTGGTGGTCACATAAGCAACCACAAAGTTCTAGATGGGAAGGCTTCCTGGAGGAGGTGACGTCTAAGCTGAAGGATAGAGATATCTGGGCCTTGATGGTGAGACTGCCTAGTCAGAGCCATATGTGTGCATCTCAGAGGTGAGCCAGAGCATGCTCAGAGCCCAGGGAGTTCAGGATCTAGGGGCACGTGGTGCATGTGGGAGCATGGTGGGAGGGGCTGTTCCCGAGGTCTGGAGAACCATCCTCAAGGACTGTGTTTGCCAGGCCAAAAGGGCATCAGCTTATCCTGAAGAAAATGGGGAGCCATGGAAAGCTTTTAAGCAGGGAACAAATACGGTCAGATTTGTGTGAAGCAAAGACGACTCTGGGTGCTGTGGGCAGCCCCCCAACATCTATTATCTATAGAAAGTCATCAAGTCATCCTCTGTAAGGGGCTTACTATACCCACCCCTGGGAAAGACTCCTTTAATCTAATGATTTCCATCTACAAGTTTAGGGTTTTTTTTTCTTAATTTAAATTATAAAATATTTTGAACATAGAGAAAATTAGGTACCACTTACTCGGATTTAACAGAAGTTAACTTATTGCTGCAGTTGCTCAGATACTGTCATTTTATTTAGAAATAAGAAGTAACACACATAGACACATTTCTCTTCCTGCCTGCCCAGAAAACCACTACCTCAAAGTAAGTTTCAATCTTTCCCATATATGTTTTTACACTTTTGTTATGAACATCATAATATATATACATAAGTGTGCATTGAACACTTTGTTTTTACATTTCCTTGGAATACACTTAAGAATTCTGTCTTTCTTAATTGCTTACAGCACAAAGACCAGGTCTTCACGAGTAAGCTGAAATAGAGCATTGACACTGATATTAGGCTAATTTATGCCCACGAAATTCTTTGGCCTAAACTATTCTGAGAAGCAAGGAGAACATCTGCCTTACTTCAAAAGAGCTGTTCATAAGCACAGTCTCCCACTTAATTGCTTGATAGGGTCTTGGCTTAAGCCCCAGAAAGGATCAAACAAATCATCCATATGCTCTATTGGAGTTTACATCTTTCAAAAGAGTCTTGAGTCAGTATTAAGATCTTCTGGGATCTCAGATCTTAGCTTCCTTTTATCTCCTTTCCCCCACAACCCCAAGAACAGTCCCTTAAATCACCTTGGTGCTTCCTTTCTGGGCTTCCTGCAATAGACATTTTCAAGGGCTGTTTGTGGCCGCTGTGCTTGCTGAGACCTTTCAGGCAGGCAAGGAAGACACATCCTTGGAATATGTATCAATCCTGTACAAGATTAATCGCTGTCCTTCCTGGGTAATTAACTTCCCGCCAAGCAGTCGTTTGTTCTCCTCAAGGGATAATACCATGTTGGAGCCTCAGAGTTAATCTCCATTGCTGGCAGGTAGGATACTCAGCAGCAACAAGAGCTAGAGGAGTCTCAGTGAGAGGTGAGCCATGCTATAGGCCTCTGAATAGACTCCATCTCTGCCACCCTGGCTACTCCATTTATGAGCCCACTGTGCAAACACTGAGTGTTTGAGGACGAAGACTGATGTCTACTGGTGGAGTCATCCTGTTCACTTAGTTATTTAGTGCCTATTCTTTTTTTTTTTTTTTCTGAGATGGAGTCTCACTCTGTTGCCCAGGCTGGAGTGCAGTGATGTCATCGAGGCTCACTGCAACCTCTGCCTCCCGGGTTCAAGTGATTCTCCTGCCTCAGCCTTCCGAGTAGCTGGGAATATAGGCACCTGCCACCACACCCGATTAATTTTTGTATTTTTAGTAGAGATGGGGTTTCACCATGTTGGCCAGCCTGGTCTCGAACTCCTGACCTCAGGTGATCCACCCACCTCGGCCTCCCAAAGTGCTGGGATTATGGGGGTGAGCCACAGTGCCCATCCTTTAGTGCTTATTCTGCAGCAGATATTCTCTGATGGGCATTAACATGCAACACAGAGATCCTCACAATTTGTGCGTACTCTCCTAGATCCACCATCTGCCTTTTCTCCAGATCTTCTTGTCCCTGATCTCCCAATATTGTTAGTTTAGGCCCCTCATCAACCAGCTCAGCCATTCCTCACTGCTCGTGCATCTGTGTATATTCTTATTTCAGGCCTCTCCTTCCACACAAAGTGGAGGGCCAGTGCACTTCATCCAAAGCCCGGCCCATCAGGAAGATTTCATTGCAAGCTGCCTTTCAGGGTCACCCATGTGGGGCTGTGGTACAGCAGCAATCCGTTTCAACTGGTACCCACATATCAAGCCAACTCACGCATGAACCAAGCTCTGACTTTTCCCATCCTGTGTCAGCAGGTCATAGGAACTTCTTGTGGGGCCAAAGGGGTGGGCGGAGGGAGAGATGTCGGTGCAACAGTGATGGTGCCATTTGGGGCCGCCACCTCATCACGTGGCCCACTCGTGCGCTCTGCCCTTTGTATACCTGATCCTGCCTCCACGGCTTCCATCTTTGGAGAATTGCTGCTGGGCCTGCCAACCTTATCAACTGGTGGGTCTGACATTACCCAGCTCATGATGGGCAGTTCTGGCAACAAGGTCATTTGATGTCTCATGGTCAGTCTCCCTCATGGGAGAAGTGGACACCTTTCCCACTATGGGGTGATGGCACTTGGGTAGGTCTGATTCGCGTCTCTGGTTTTGATGGGGCTGAGAAATCAATGCTCTGAAGTTCTGCTATTTTTACAGTTGGGTCCTAAAGCTGCCCTTCAGCACGGTCTGCCTTTTGGCTATAAGAGAGGAGCCACTATGCCTTTAACCACTGCCAAGGAAGCCCTCTGACTTTCACAGTTTGAACTGATGATGACTTGTCATTGGCCTGTTATTTTCTCTCTTTAAAGCATGAATGGTGGTTAGCAAGAGCTGCCCAATTTCACAGTCTTTATAATAATCCTTTCTCCCTTGATTTTTTTTTTTAAGAGATGGAGTCTCCCTTTGTCATCCAGGATGGAGTGCAGTGATGTGATTGTAGCTCATTGCAGCCTTGAACTCCTGGGCTTAAGCTATCCTCCCACCTCAGCCTCCTGAATAGCTGGGACTACAGGCATACATTATTATACCTGGCTAATTTTTTAAAAATTTACAAATTGGGGTCTCACTTTGTTGCCCAGGGTGGTCTTGAACTCCTGGCCTCAAGTGACCCTATGGTCTCAGCTTCCCAAAGTGTTAGCATTACAGGCATGAACCCCTGTGCTTGGCTTCCCTTTTTTTTTTTGAGACAGAGTCTCGCTCTGTCGCCCAGGCTGGAGTGCAGTGGTGCGATCTTGACTCACTGCAAGCTCCGCCTCCCGGGTTCACACCATTCTCCTGCCTCAGCGTCCCGAGTAGCTGGGACTACAGGCGCCCGCCACCACGCCCGGCTAATTTTTTGTATTTTTAGTAGAGACAGGGTTTCACCGTATTAGCCAGGATGGTCTCAATCTCCTGACCTCGTGATCCCCTGCCTCAGCCTCCCAAAGTGCTGGGATTACAGGTATGAGCCACCGCGCCCGGCCTGCCTCCCATATTTTTTTACATGCCAGAGCCATTGTAAGATCCAGTGCATCCCCTTCCACCTATATCTTATTCCAGTTAACCACACACGAGGGTCTTTGCATTCGTGTAGCTAGAGCAAACCAGGCAGAGAAAAAACGGAAGTGATTTGTCCAGTTCACTTGAGTTAAAAACCAAGCCAGCACTAGTAGTCCTTCTGAGCTCTGCAGAGTAGAGAGTAGAGGTGGGGCTCTCTAGATTCCAAGAAACATAAACTCCCTCAAACTACCTCAACTAAGAGTGAGCGCAGTTATTGCAAAGATCCTCATGCTCAGGAGGGCAGGGAAGCCTAAGATCCAGGCCTAGGAAACCACAGAACTAGGTCTACCAAGGCCAGATCAGTGTAGAATACCTGTGGGACCACGATGGAAGGAGCGGGGACTCTCCACTCTAGAGCTGGGGACTTGCTGTGGGCTTGCCCTCCTCTCTTCCCTCCATCCACTGGCCTTTTCTGTCCACACTTGAGAGCTAGGAAATCGGATTAGCACAACTAATCACTGTTACTGCTGGGAAGAGGTTTTACCATCAGACCACATCCTGGGCTATTGACCAGGCTGCCTCAGCTGTCATGAGACCAAGCAGGAGGTGGCAGAGCCACTAAGTGTGACCAGAGCCCTGGAACTGAGCTGCCTCGTTTTGCATCCTGGCCCCACCACAACAAGCCATATGTCCTTGGCTAAGTCATTTATCCTTTCTGCACCCACTTCTCATTTGTAAAATAGGGGATGATAATAATACCCACTGCACAGGGTTGTTACGAGGGTTACATGAGTTAAAATTGCTTAAAGCCCTTAGAATAGTACCTGGCACATAGTCCATAGTCTGTGTTTGCCCAAAGCAAAAAACAAACACGTACTGTATGGCAGAGTGGGAAGAGAGGAAAGTAGAGAAAACCTGCAAAGGGAGGAAAAAATTTGTTAAGGGAAGGTCAGGCTCCTGGAATTGTTTCAGTTGCCAAATCTCTCATTTTCACTCTAGTCCATGTATTTCCTATAGGAAACCTATTTTCTATGAAATAGTCTGAGTTAGTTTTCTTTTTCTCTTTGCTACCAAAAGAAGTCTTTCTGAAGCAAATACCCTTTTTTTCCACTTCCACACATTGAAGCCCCACCTTCACTTTAAACTCTCGCTTGGCGCTTCCTCCATGAAGTCTTCCCAGATTGGCCAAGTCAGGACTCTCCTCTTCCAAGTCCCTGTAGCACAATCTGTGTCTCCTTTATGCTTCTCACTGCTTTCTACTTTGCATCGTGGGCATTTGTGTGCATACCTTTGCTCCTCTGATAAACTACACAGTGTCTGCAAAGTAAGCTGACATACGTCAACATACATAACATCATCAAGAGCTTTTCAATCTATAGAAAAATAAAATATGATCTACATCTCCAGACTTTGTGGCCACACCATAGATGCTCCTAGTACACATGAACCTGTCTTATTCCATTTTGAAGGCACCCTAGCAGGTTACTGTTGTATCCTGATATATTATATGTTGTGATAGTATATTTTATGCACTGTTAGAGCCTGTTACAGGGAGAGGGAGGCTTCTTAGGCTGCCCTGACACCTAGCTCCTCCCAGGGGAGGAAGAATTGGTAACATGAGTGGTCAGATCCCGAGACATGGATTGGGCGGCAGTTTACCAGTGGGTTGGGTCACTGAGTGTCAGAGGTGAGGGCACACTAGAGACTTTCCCCTTGCCCTTCCCATCCATGTGTGGTAAGTATAAATAAGCAAAGCCTGTCTTCTCCGGGCAGGCCCAGGCATCCTTTGCTCCTTCACTTTCTGTTCCATGTAGTGCACACAACCTGGCAAGACCTGCCTCTTTCTAGTCTACTTTCTCCACCTAAGGTTGGAAGCTTCAGATTTGGGTACCTGAGATTCATGGGGAGTCGGGTTGGTGTGTGAAAATCAAGGGTTCTTTTAGGCTTCCTAATCTGAACTGCTTGCTCCACATCAGCTCGTACCAGAACTCTGCACTGGGATTCTCAGTAGGGACACCATATAACTCATGATCCAACCAGGCATCTTGAGAGTGAAGAGGGGGCCAGTTATTAACATGGACACTGAGAAAATAGGCACAAACTGGGCATGTTCTAATGACACCAGGGCATATGGTCGTGCTAGTTACAGGGTCTTCCTCTGTGTTTATGCAGCACTACCTTATTTCCCATTTGGTTCTCATTCCTTATGAGTACAGTCCCTTTGATGAGAAATCCCAGGGGTAGAAGAGAGGAATGTCAGAATCTGAAAACCAAAACCCAACCTTGAATACCTTATACATATAATAGACTCTTGATTAATATGGGTGAAAGAATAATGAATGTAGCTGAATTATTGCAAAATTATATTTAATAATAAAAATAGGGGCTGGCTGCAATGGCTCACACCTGTAATCCCAGCACTTTGGGAGGCTGAGGCAGGTGGATCATTTGAGGTCAGGAGTTTGAGACCAGCCTGGCCAACGTGGTGAAACCCCGTCTCTACTAAAAATACAAACATTAGCTGGGTGTGGTGGTGCGTGCCTACAGTCCCAGCTACTCAGGAGGCTGAGGCAGGAGAATCGCTTGAACCTGGGAGGCGGAGGTTGCGATGAGCCGAGATTGCACCATTGCACTCCAGCCTGGGCGACAAGAGTGATACTCCATCTCAAAAAAACACAAAATAATAATAATAAAAATAGAAGTCAATATTATGGCAGTACCAATGATTAAGAAAAATAACCTTTAAAACATTTTTCTTTCCTTTGATGGATCTGAGTCAGAATAGGCTTGGGATCCCAGCTCATCACTTAGGAACTGTGTCATTCTGGGCATGCTGCTTAACTCAGGGCTGTGTGTGTGTGATCTGAATGTCATTTGGGGGTCTTCCTGCCCGTGGAGATTTAGGAAATTTGACTTAAACACAGTGTGTAGTGGGTTAAGTAAACTCAGAGTTTGCCTCACAGTTTCTGCATGTTCTAATTCCTAATTCTTTTTAAAAACTTTTTTGGGCTGGGTGTGGTGGCTCACACCTGTAGTCCTACTACTTTGGGAGGCCAAGGCAGCAGGATCGCTTGAGCCCAGGAGTTTGAGACCAGCCTGG
The DNA here is from genome assembly GCF_028858775.2 of Pan troglodytes. Lineage (NCBI taxonomy): Eukaryota > Metazoa > Chordata > Mammalia > Primates > Hominidae > Pan > Pan troglodytes. The sequence goes on from NC_086015.1 coordinate 49,206,270, forward strand.
GGCAATATAGTGAGACCTCATCTCTACTAAAAAATTTTAAGATTAAAAAAAATTAAATTAGTCAAGTGTAGTGGTGTGCACCTGTAGTCGCAGCTACTCAGGAGGCCGAGGTGGGAGGATTACTTAAGCCTGGGAGGTCAAGGCTGCAGTGAGCCATGATCATGCCACTGCACTCCAGCCTGGGCAACAGAGTAAGATCCTGTCTCAAAAGACTTTTTTGTTTGGGTTTTTCTCTGCCTTCACCCTGTATGTCTGTGTGTGTTGCCTCACAGCAAACCCAAATGTAAATTTTAGCCCCCACCACTCTTTTCCATAGGAAACCTAACCTTTCTCAACATTTCATGAGTTTGGTGAATTCCTTGACGCTTGGAGGGGCTATGCAGAGAGCTCACCACATGCCATGGGCATCTACCATCCGGGTGCCTGCAGCCCTTCTTCGTTTTTCCACTTGGTTATTTTCCAAAGTTCCTCTCTTCCCCTTTTCATTCCATAAACATTTGTGGAACACAGTCCAGCTGCTTTATGACTTCTTCCATGAGAACAGCATGCCCCACCCACCCTGCCCCACTGCTCTCTTCTAAAGCCTTCTCCTGATTTTTGGTGAAGAAAATTTTCTCCATCCCATTTCTTGAATAAAAAACACAGCACCATGAACACACCTTAGGCTGTGGAGATTCCCACTAGTGATTCCAAAGTCCCTCTGGAAACTTTAGCATATGGGCACATTCGGGTGTGCATGTGCACTTTTCTAATGAGCTACCTCTTGGCTCTTACCAGATTTTCCCTTCCTTCCTTCCTTTCTTCCCTTCTTCCCTTCCTCCCTTCCTCCCTTTCCTTCTCTTTCTTTCTTTTCCTTCCTTCCTTCCTTCTTTTTTTTCTTTCTTTCCTTCTGAGTCTCACGCTGTCACCCAGGCTAAAGTGCAGTGGTGTGATCTCAGCTCACTGCAACCTCCACCTCCCGGGTTTGAACGATTCTCCTGCCTCAGCCTCCTGAGTAGCTGGGACTACAGGCGCCCACCAGTATGCCTGGCTAATTTTTGTATTTTTGGTAGAGACTGTGTTTCACCATGTTGGCCAGGCTGGTCTCGAACTCCTGATCTCAAGAGATCCACTCGTCTTGGCCTCCCAAAGTGCTGGGATCACAGGTGTGAGCCATCACACCCGGCCTTCTTATCAGATTTTCAAAGGGATCTGTGACCCTGAGAAGTAGAACAATTCCTTTGGAACATGTTGTATCATTTAACTTTAAAACTTCAGGGTTTCTCTTTCTATGATACAGTTGCAAGGTTGAGCTGTCTCTTAAAACTATCAGCAATTATGATAGTTACCTTTGGGTTCACAAAAGGAATAAAAAGAGAAAGGAAAAATATAGAGACAGAGAATCCCTAAGCTGCTTTCTCCAACTGGGCAAGAGCTGGAAGAATGGAGGAAGGAGTAAGCTAAATGGTTATATCAGTTAGGATATTTTCAGATACAAGCAACAGAAATACCAACTGACAGTGGACCAACCAATAAAAATACCCAAGCCGGGGTGTCTCCAACATTGATAGTTTGGCAGCTCAACGACAGGACCAAATACCTGGGTTCTTTCCTTGTTTTTGCTCTTTTATCGTTAGGTTGGCTCTCCTTAGTCCCAGAATGGCCACCACAGTTCTAGCATCAACAGCAGACCCAACCATGTCTAGTGACAAAAGGGAGAGGTATGTCTCTTTTACCAGTAAAAAATGATTCCCAGGCTTGGCCCAGTGGCTCATGCCTGTAATACCAGCACTTTGGGAGGCCAAGACGGATTGTTTGAGACTAGGAGTTTGAGGCCAGGCTGAGCAACATGATGAGACCCCATCTCTATTAAAAAGCCAAACCAAAACAAAAATGGTTCCCAAAAGCTCCCCATAAACATTCACTCATATTTCATTGGCCAAAATTGTATGATATGTTCCTGCCTAACCCAGTTACAGATGAGGGTAATGGTACCACCAACATTGGCTTACACTAATTAGCACCCACTCTTTGGGAGATGAAGTTGGGCTCATCCCCTACAAATCATATAACTGCCATGGAGGAAGGTAGGTACAGAACAAAGCTGGGATCTTGTTGGACAAGCGGTTGGGTAGCAGCCATATGTCTGGGAGCTAATTGATCCGTGAGTAGTGGAGACAGAAGAAAGGAGGAATGGGCTGAAGGAGGGCACCCATTGCCTGGCAGGAGAGGAAAGACATGGTGGGTCAGACATCTCTATGGCAAGAGTGAGGTACTGCTGTTAGTCAAGGACATTTTGGTGATTTTCTGAAAAGCCTCAGGGTGGGTAGGAGTTGGGGAAAGTATTTTCACAGGGGCCATGGTAAGTAGAAGCTCTTTTGAATATGGTGCTTCTCACCTTGGGCGATTCTCTGGTGAGATGTCATTTGCAGTCTGTGATAATAGTGGCTTCTGCTTCAAAATTTCCATTCCATCTTCTTCTGCACTGACTTTCACTAACACTGAACGTCTCTTTCCTTTTTGCAGACTCTTTAAAGCCATAGCTTTTCTTTTCATTTCTTTCCCATGTCTTTAATTTTCATGAAGTCTCAACAAATAATTTCCTCATCTTTAGTGTCCTGTCTAGAAACTCCAAGTAGGTACACAGCTGCAGATTTCAGCTCAGATTCTGTTCTGCATGGCTACAAAAATGTTCCATACCACAGTAGCTGTCCTTTCAGATTCCCAGTGACCTGATAGATATACCCATCTATTAATGGATCCCACTAATCATGTAGACCAGGACTCTGGGATAACCAGCTCTTAGCTGATTTCAGGTCTATGGCATAAAGCCTGCAGAGCATAATTTAAATAAATTTTTAAAGCAAACTGGTTTGCAGAGAACCCCGTGTTGTGATGTGTTTCCATAATGGCACCAGTGTCTGCTCAAGTCTGTAATGAAACGTGCAATAATGCTCCCACAAAATCCACCAGGAAAGATTCCCATAAGTGGAAGAGTTTTATTGCCAGCAGGTTTTATATCTTAATTCTCTCACCTCCATTTCTCTGAAATACAATTTAAATAGTCCTTTTAAAAATTTTTGACTCCTCAGAAGTCAAATGTACTCTGTGGAGATGGGGCTGTTGGTTGAGATGATTCCAGTTAGGAAGTATTTTTGGTGGGTTGCACAAGGGCCCTGATGTATAAAAATCACCCCGTCCCAACCCAGCTTCTCTTTGTATGCATGGGATCTTTTTAAAAATATTTTTTGAGATGGAGTTTCAGTCTTTTTGCCCAGGCTGGAGTGCAGTGGCCTGATCTCAGCTCACTGCAACCTCTGCCTCCTGGGTTCAAGCAATTCTCCTGCCTCAGCCTCCTGAGTAGCTGGGACTACAGGCGTGTGCCACCACACTCAGCTAATTTTTGCATTTTTAGTAGAGACAGGGTTTCACCATGTTGGCCAGACTGGTCTTTAACTCCTGACCTCAAGTGATCCTCCCTCCCCGACTTCCCAAAGTGCTGGGATTACAGGCGTGAGCCACCGCTCCTGGCCTGCATGGGATCTTTTGATCTACAGTGAGGGGAAGAGGGATCAGTTTTAATTGGAGGATGGGCTGGAGGAGACAGAAGGACCACCAGAGGGACGCTATGGCATCTCTTCTTTGAACCATAATAGAGAAAGGAAAAGGGTTAGAGAACGAAGCTGCTCAGATGAGATTTTTGGAGACCCTGGGCCCAAGCACATCTGCTTTAGGGTCCCGGGAGCACCATGGGGCACTGGTTGTGGGCAGGACTGGTCACCTTGCCTCAGCGCCAGAACCAGATGGCATGGTAGTGAGAAAGCTCCACCAAATGACCTTGTGGGCAATGTCCTGGCCAGGAGGAGGGGTGGCTGAGGCAGGAAGTGACGCAGAGGTGGGACAGAAACTGCAGTGGATCAGCAGGCCTGAGAGGACACCCCATGTGACTCCTAGAAGTAGCAGGTTGAACCACAGGGTTGCTGATAGCCAGTGGTCAAGATGATGGGGCTTGGGTCTTTACCATGTGGTTATAAGGAAGGAGGGCATCATTTTGAGGCCATAGGCTGGTGAAGGTGCTATTGATTTAATCCAAAATGCTTTGGCATAGAAAATCCAGAAAAGACAAGCAAATGTGTTTCTTTCTTCAAATGATTTACAATGACTCCACTTTGTTATCTTGCCTAATATAGACTTGGCCAGAACTTCTGTTTAGCTAGCTAGTGCCGCAGAACAAATCACCTCACAATTTAGTGCCTTACAGTTTTGTAATCTCTCAGGATTTCTGTAGATAAGGAGTTTGGGAAAGGCTTGTTGGGGTGGTTCTGGTTCCAGTCATTTGTGTGGTTACTCTTGGACAGTGGCTGGAGCTTGGAGAGCCAGGGTTAAAGCAGCAGGTGGCCGGCTGGGCACCTCTGCTTCTTTATCTGGTTTCAGGGCCTCTGTGGCCTCTCCATGTGGACTGGTTTAGGCCTCCTCACAGACTGATGGCCTCAGGACAGTTAAAATGCTTACACAGGGCTCAAAACTTCAGGAGTGAGGATCACAGGGAATAAGGTGGAATATGGGTCCCTTTTACAGCTGAACCTCTGAAGTCACACAGCATCACTTCAATGGCATGCTGTTAATTGAAACAATCACAAAGAGGATGGGTGTGGTGGCTCACGCCTGTAGTCCCAGCACTTTGGGAGACTGAGGTGGGCAGATTGCTTGAGCTCAGGAGTTCAAGACCGGCCTGGGCAACATGGCAAAACTGTCTCTACAAAATATACAAAAATTAGCTGTGCGTGGCGGTGTGTGCCTGTAGTCCTAGCTATACAGGAGGCTGAGGTGGGAGGATTGCTTGAGTTTGGGGAGGTCAAGCCTTCAGTGAAGCCGTGATTGTGCCACTGCATTCCAGCCTGAGTGACAGAGTGAGACCCTGTCTTAAAAAACAAACACACAAACAAACAAACCAGTCACAAAAGCCCACCCCACATCAAGGGGAGGGGAATTGAACTCCACCTCTTGATGGAGAAATGATAAGGTAATAGAAAATCATGGGGTTGGGGAGAGGTGGGAGATATTGCATCCATTTTTAAAAAATACAACTGCAACCATCTTTTCCATGCAGATTGAAATCATCCTCGCAAGCGTTCCTCCAAGGCTAGCTCCTTTCAAGATAGCCTTCCTCTGTGACTGGGTTTTTTCCTGCCCAGCATTCAGCCACCTTTTCTACCTGTTTTAATCTCCACTCTTCCCCCAGCCCAGCCCCTCAACTGTATTTGTCATCTCCTTGTGATTCCCACTTATGATGCAGACCAAAACCTCTCCAGCTCTCCTGCTGGGTGATCCTTTCCTAAAAAGGCACTGAACTAACAGTTCTTATGAATGAAGGGAGTGCAGAAACCCATCGGAACACGATGACTAAGATGCAGGGCAGCTCTGGCACAGTCGCTGATTGAAACATCCCTGAGTTCTCTGAGCATCAAACACGCCTGTGAGATCCTTGATTACACTGCGGGTAAGCAGACAGGAGGACAGATGTTGTGCAAGGTTGGGGAACGCCAGGAAGATGAATGGACTTCAAGACAAGGAAAGGCTCTCAGGGAATACTTTCCAAGCCCGCAGGAATGTAAGGACACTCCCACATCGCTGGTAAGTGAGTCATCACCAATCACCATCCAGTTAAGGATCATTGTATGTAACAGGCTTAGAATCAAAGCCTTATTATTATTATTATTATTATTATTATTTTAATCAACAGAAAAGAGAACCTATTTAGAAGTCTGGAGAATGATGTAAAAGGACAGGCTAAGACGGGAACACTTGGAGGCAGGACAGTAGAAAGACAGGGACACTCCTGTGTGACTGTTGGGAAGAGCAAACTCATAGGGAAGCAAGGAGGCACTTGTCAGCTGGGACCTGCTGGTGTCATCATCTAGTTCCCCCGAACTCACAAGATATTTGCCACCCTTCAGGGGACTTCGTCACCATGTGCCGCTCTTCTCCCTGGGGCAATTATCCTTTTTAATTATGTGGCAGTGATATAACTGCGCCCCATATTTGTCAGGCACATTGGTTTGTTTGCAATAATTCTAGCTAGAGGAGGTCAGACTCAGACCCAAGTGAGAATTCTGGCTCTGTTACTGTCCAGCCTGGTGACTTAACCTTTCTGGAGCTCTGTTTGCTCATGGAAACTGTAAAATGGGAATTATTACACCCTACCTTTGTGTCACAATAATAAAATGGGATACAGTGAGTAAAATGTTTAGAATAGCCTCAGACCCCATTGGTGCTTAATCAAGTGTGTTCTTTTTCTGTTCTCTGTTAATTATTCAGCACCATTAGTGAGCATCTTTTTTTCCTTTTGTAACCAGCCTCAAACTTGTTTATTTTTCCAGGTGTACATTGTCACTAGAAGCCAGGCATTTAAAATAAAACATGGTTATAATAAAGGTTGGTCATAATAAAGGGTTGGTCATACTACGCAGTAATTATTACTCTAGGAGGTTCAGCAAAGGAACACCCCTTTTCCACAACTTCCTCTTCATGTATAGGCCTTCCAAACCAATTTTTCTGTAAGAGGTCCTTTTTCTGGCAAGTTAAAAGCCACCAGCTCCTTCAAAGATCAGATGTAGGCAATGAGATGCTACCAAGTAGGGCAATACAGCTCACCTCGCATCCTGGCTCTGGTCCTTGGGTCCAGGATCCTAGATTTCCCAATGGGTCACCTGTTGCCACCACAGGTCTAGAAAGGGGATGTTTGGAAGTTTTGTTTTGGAGTTTGAGTCCATGAGGCACGTAGAAGCCTTGAAGGCAGGCTGCAAATGTCCCCATTCAAGCCCAGTCCCTTATAAGCACAAACCACAGATCACCTATTCCTTCTCCCTGGAATAAAACCCGTCAGGCCAGGCGCAGTGGCTCACGCCTGTAATCCCAGCACTTTGGAAGGCCAAGGTGGGTGGATCACCTGAGGTCTGGAGTTCAAGACTAGCCTGGCCAACATGGTGAAACCTCGTCTCTACTAATAATACAAAAATTAGCTGGGCGTGGTGGCAGGCGCCTGTAATCCCAGCCGCTCAGGAGGCTGAGGCAGGAGAATCACTTGAATCCGGGAGGCAGAGGTTGCAGTGAGCCGAGATCATGCCATTGCACTCTAGCCTGGGTGAAAAGAGCGAAACTCCGTCTCAAATAAACAAACAAACAAACAAACAAACAAAACCCATACCCTCCATCTGTATCCACCTGAGAGCTCTCATACAGCTGCTTAAGACCCAATTCCTAAGTATCTCTCTTCTTCTGCAGGCCTTCTCTCTCAAGCAGATGCACTCTTATCCTTTGAGGTGCAGATGCCCGGGACATGCTTCCATTGCAGCATCATCAAGATGGCTTGGGATCAAGATGACTTGGGCGCACTATCCTCCCTACCAGGCCCCGAGCAACACCATCATTTCTCATTCCTGATTCCCAGGAGAGCATGACACAGAGAGGTGCTCAGTGAGTATTTGTTGACCTGAGTCAGACCAATGAAAGGAAAGACTTTTCAGACTTTGCAACCCTGATATTCCATGACTGATTAAAAAAGAAAAACAACCAAGGCAGTAAACTTTATTTTCAGAGTCCAAGTAAGTCTAAAATATATGTTTTAGGGCTGAAATGTTCACATTACAACTTGGATGTACATAAACATTTTGCTTACAATTTTTTTCTCTAAGTGATTCTTGCTTTAAAACTTCATTTCTTTCTACCTAAAATCCTCTTTAAAATTCAGTCTCTGCAATAGGCAACTATTTCTTAAATATAACTCAAAAGGCATTAAACATCAGGGGAAATTTTGATAAATTGGGCTACACTAAATTTAAGAACTTCCAACCATCAGAAGGTAAGACTATGAAAACGATGTCACAGACTTGAGAGGGCATTTGTTGATAAATACATCTCACAGAGGATTCACAGGACATAAAGAACCCCTCCATGCCAATAGGCAATGTCAACAGCTCAGTACGGAAATGGGCAAATGACCTGAACTGGCAGTTCACAACAGAGAATGCAGTCACGCACCACTTAATGACAGGGGTATGATCTGAGAAATGGGTTGGATGATTCTGTCATTGTATAAATATCATACAGTGTACTTATACAAACCTAGATGGTATAGCCTACTATACACCTAGGCTATATGGTGTAGTCTTATTGCTCTGAAGCTACAAACCTGCTCAGCATGTTACTGTACTGAATACTGTAGACAGCTGTAACACAGTAAATATTTGTGTATCAAAACACACCTAAACATAGAAAAGGTATAGTAAAAATATGGTATTGTAAACGTATAATATAATATAATTGTTGTATATGCAGTCTGTCATTGACCAAAACATCATTATGTGGTGCATGACTGTATTTAAGTGGCTAATAGGGATATGAAACGCAGTTCAATCTAAAACCACAATGGATTACCACTACACACCTACTGGAATGCTAAAATTAAAAGGCTGGCCATCCTAAGTGTTGGAGAGGACATGGAACAACAGTAACTCCCTATCTACTCAATCAGAACACATAGAGACTCTATGACATAGACACACACTCCTGGGTATGTAGTAAACACAAATGAATGTGTGTGCTTACCAAAGATAATGTGCAAGAAGGGTGGGCACTGTGGCTCCTGCCTGTAGTCCCAATACTTTGGGAGGCTGAGGCAGGAGGATCATTTGAGGCCAGAAATTCAAGACCAGCCTGGGCAACACAGGGAGACCCCATCTCTACAAAAATTTTTTTAGGTTAACCAGGTGTGGTGGCACATATCTGTAATCCCAGCTACTCAGGGGGCAGAGGTTGGAGGATTGCTTGAGCCTAGGAGTTTGAGACCAGCCTAGGCAACATAGTGAAAACCCATCTCTATAAAAAACACAAAATTTAGCCAGGCATGGTGGCACGTGCCTGTAGTCCCAGCTACTTGGGAAGCTGAGGTATGAGGATCACGCAAGCCTGGGAGGTCAAGGCAGTGGTGAGCCATGATGGTGCCTCTGCACTCCAGCCTTGGTGATAGAGTGAGACCCTGTCTCAATAATAATAATAATAATATACAAGAATGTGCATAGTAACCCTACTTGTAATGATCAGAACCTGGAAACTGCCTACATGTCCATCATCAGTAGAATGGCACCTCTACACCATGAGATGCCACGCGGCGATGGGAATGCATGAACCATGATGGCACGCAACAGCGTGGATGCATCTCACAAAAATAGTAGTGAGCCACAGGAGCCAGCCAGAAAAGAGTACAAACTGCCTGGATTCATTGCATAAAGTTCAAAAACAGGCAAAACACAAAACTACTCTATGGTGCTTGACACTTTCATTGACATACATCATACCTATAGAAAAGTCCACAACTGACCTGGGGTAGTGACTGCAAGGGAAATTAGCGGGGCTGTGGGTGCTGGTAAGTTCTGATTCTTGATCTGGGTGCTGGCTAGACAAGTGTCTTTAATCTACTATGAAAATTCATCAAATTGGGAGTTTTTGATTTGTGCACTTTTCTAATCCTTAAATAAAAAATTTACAAAAAACCCTTTACATAACTTTGCCCTTCAGCTGATTTGGATCACACACTCCCTAATGGGGCCCTTTCTTCTCCTGAAGGCATCTTCCTGAGACTTATAGAAGAAGCCAAGGAGCTGAGAGCAGCAGAGACAAGAAACAGAGGGAGAGTGAGAAAGTCCAGGGTAAGTCTGGGCTCTTGTCTCTCTCTGAGCCCAGCTGCAGTCCCCCGCTTCCTGGGATTTGGTTACTTAATCCAGGAAATTCCCCTTTTGGCCCATGCTGGTTTGAAATGGGTTTATGCCCTCAACAATCAACAGAGTCCTGACTAATAGTCCCATTAGAGGTTTTTCCCAAAAGAAACCGACTTCCTTCAAAGGCACATTCAAACTCCTGGCTCTAAGAAGGCAGAAAAATGTGTTTACATTTATGTATTTATTTATTTATTTATTTATTTGAGACAGGGTCGTCCTCTGTTGCCCCGGCTGGAGTGCAGTGGTGCAATCATAGCTCACTGCAACCTTCACCTCCCAGGCTTAAGCAATCCTCCCACCTCAGCCTCCCAAGTAGCTGGGGCTACAGGTATGCACTACCGTGCCCAGATAATTTTTTATTTCTTGTAGAGATGGGGTCTCATCATGTTACCCAGGCTGGTCTTCAACTCCTGGGTTCAAGTGATCCTCCTGCCTTGGCCTTCCAAAGTGCTAGGATTACAGGCATGATCCACTGTGCCCAGCTTGTGTTTAAGTTTTAGAAGAACAGTACCCGCCTCTTCACCCACTCCCCTTCTGATCATCAAGGTTGTCAAAAAGAAGGCTCGATCTCAACTTGGGCACCTATTCCACAAAGATTAGGACTGAGCACTTAACTGATGGTCCATGCACAGGTGTTAACTCAATGAATAGGTGAACTAGTTATGGCACAGTAATACGGTAGCAGGAAATACACATCAGAGCCAGGACATATCACCTCAGGTGCTGGCTTATATTTTATGGGGATGATATAGTACTTCTGGGAACCCTTACAGAGCTAACAAATATTCAGTCATTTGTCAGGTAAGTGGAATAAGCTATTTGATTGCAGAGATAGTTTTCAATATTTTCCTCATGGTTACATTTCCCGAGCTTGATGACCTATTTGAATGTTTATAGAAACACAACCTTTCCAGGAGCAGCTGAGAGAGCTTGTTGCAAGCAAGAAGTGATTGTAATGTGGATATCACTGCAGGATGTGACATGACATGCCAGTGGAAAGATGCAGCAGATATCAGCAGAGGAAGTAGATCAGCAGAGTCACTTTAATGATGAAGGCTGTGGAAATGTGTGGAAATGGTTACAGAAAGCAGGAGGCAGTCCAGCTGTTTCACAGTGGGCAGGTCTATGCAAACCTGCCACAAAGTTTGAGGAAGCTGAGAAGCCAAAGAAAGAGGCTGACAAATCTGGTTTCATATATATATATATATACACACACACACGTATATACACACACACATATATATACACATACACATATATGTATAAACACATATATATTTTATTTTTTATATTTATTTATTTATTTATTTTGAGACGGAGTCTGGCTCTGTCGCTCAGGCTGGAGTGCAGTGGCGCGATCTTGGCTCACTGCAAGCTCTGCCTCCTGGGTTCACGCCATTCTCCTGCCACAGCCCCCCGAGTAGCTGGGACTATAGGCGCCCACCACCACACCTGGCTAATTTTTTGTATTTTTAGTAGAGACGGGGTTTCTCCATGTTAGCCAAGATGGTCTCGATCTCCTGACCTCATGATCTGCCCGCCTCGGCCTCCCAAAGTGCTGGGATTACAGGCGTGAGCTACCGCGCCCGGCCATATATATATATATATATATATATATATATATATATATATATATATATATATTTAAACAGAGTCTTGCTGTGTCACCCAGGCTGGAGTGCAGTGGCACTCTCGCTCACTGCAACCTCCGCCTCCCAGGTTCAAGAGATTCTCCTGTCTCAGCCTCCCTAGTAGCTGGAACTACAGGCATGCACCACCACCATGCCTGGCTACTTTTTGTATTTTTAGTGGAGACAGGGTTTCACCATGTTGGTCAGGCTGGTCTCGAACTGCTGACCTCAAATGATCCACCTGCCTCGGCCTCCCAAAGTGCTGGAATTATAGGCATGAGCCCCTGTGCCCAGCCAAATCTGGTTTCTTAGAAAGAAACATTTAATAGGGTCTTAGGAACAGAAGCCATGTCTACTTCTCCAGTGGCAGCGAGACCAGATGGGGGATCCCTGCACCATCACCCCCCAAGACCCTGGGCTTATATACCACAAGGGAGGGGTGGGTTAGAAGGGACATGTAGGTCAATTGAAGTAGATAACATCAAGGTTGCTTGATCTAAGGGCAGGATTTATGGTAAGTACCTGCTCTAAACAAGGAGCAATAAACTGGAAATCTTAGAGGACTTCCCAGAACAGCGGTTAATCAGAAGCTAACGTGGTGGATTAACTTCCAGGATGGAGCTGTTGTAGCCTCAACACCAACTTACTTACAGACACAGGTAAAGGTCCTCAGATCCCCAAATGCCCATGAGGACAGAGCTCCACAAGTGATGCCAACCTCACAGAGCAAGGGCTCTGCCAGGCACAAGGTGCCATCTGCCAATAGGAGGGGTGAGGGGGTTTATTGCTCCTACTTCTAGCCCTGCAACCCCAAGTATTTTGGAGACTGGCTACATACCTGTCCACTTACCAGGTGCAAGGTGTGGTACAGAATAACCCTAGCACATTCCTGAGAGTTCATCCTGAAAATGGATAGGGTAAAGTCCTATTTCCCAGGGGCACCCATCGCTGCAAAGGGTTTTTGCCCCACCTGGAGGTGCTTGGTAGGATATCTCCTGCCAAATTACATTCCAAATTGCCTTCACGAGGCCAGGCCTTTTTTTTTTTTTTTTTTTTTTTGAGACAGAGTCTTGCTCTGTTGCCCAGGCTGGAGTGCAGCAGCATGATCTCTTCTCACTGCAACCTCCACCTCCCGAATTCAAGTGATTCTCCTGCCTCAGCCACCTGAGTAGCTGGGATTACAGGCATGTGCCACCATGCCCGGCTAATTTTTTGTATTTAGTAGAGATGGGGTTTCACCATGTTGGTCAGGCTGGTCTCGAATTCCTGATTTCAGGTGATCCACTGCCTTGGCCTCCCAAAGTGCTGGGATTACAGGTGTGAGCCACTGCGCCTGGCCTCATCACTCATTCTTATAGCCTTTGTGCCATTAAGCCTGGGCCAGGAAGCAGGGGTAAATCTCTCTAAGGAAGAGGAAGGTGGTGACAGCATTAATGAAAGGCTTCATTTTTCTGCTTTAAGTTTCAAAGTAGACTTAAAATCTGATAGCAAGACAATAGTCTCAAATGCCAGACTTTGCAGAGAGAGAAAGGGTTTTCTTAAAACCCCCAAGGCTGGGGTTTTTACATATCAAAAAAATCAAAGCTCAGAGAAATTGAGTGATCATTGAGTGAATCATGGAAGAAAGAAAAATGCAGATATGACAAAAGGGAAGTTTCTACCCTACAGGAAGAAGGACAGCTACTTTGAGATTTGGAGAAGGAGTTAAGAAATGGGACAAGAAAAGGCAGGCCAGGGGCAGGTTGTGAGTGTGCTGGTTTTTCCCGCCCCACCCATCAGGATCAAAGCTCCAGGTGTAAGAGACGATAGAAACACTCAGATAGTTTTAAAGACTCCACGAACATAAGGGCTGGTGCTCCCACTTCCCTGGGTATAGCCTGAGGAGTCTTCAAATCTCTCAAGGGAGCCTTTGGATCAGGCTAACGCTGCATCCAACATGGTGCCCAAGTCACAGAGCAGAAATGGCTGAGGGAGGCACTTCAGTGGCCTGGGCCTGAGACAACTCACCTGACATAGAACGTATGGGCTTGCCCGGGCGCGGTGGCTCAAGCCTGTAATCCCAGCACTTTGGGAGGCCAAGTCGGGTGGATCACTTGAGGTCAGGAGTTCGAGACCGGCCTGGCCAACATGGTGAAGCCCCGTCTCTACTAAAAATACAAAAAGCACACCTGTAGTCCCAGCTACTTGGGAAGATGAGGCAGGAGGATCCCTTGAACCCAGGAGGCAGAAGTTGCAGTGAGCCGAGATCGAACCACTGCACTCCAGCCTGGGCGACAGAGGGAGAGGCTGTCAAAAAAAAAAAAGTAAAATAACATTTGAACTTGCATGAGTTGTGGAGGGAGCCCAGGAGTTCCTGTGTGCCAACAGGGGTTGGGGGCCAAAAAGTATCTGAGGTACTAGCTGGTGATTTCACCAGAACATCACCATAAAGAAGGCAAAGCGACTCTATAACGAAGAGCTGCAGAAAGGACTCCTCAAACCAGCAATCAAATAGCTTTCCCATGCAGCCCTTGGGGATCAGGAGTCACAGTGAGAGCCAGATGAGGCTGAGGCAGCAAGGTAAAGCCTCCAACCTTGCAGGCAGCATGTGATTGTGCCACAAGGCCAAGACCTGAAGCTAAGTTAGCTTCCCCTGCATCCAGCTGCCATCTTGGAATAAAGCGGAGAAAGGAAAATCCTTGCATTGGTGGAGAGATCCAGACACTATGTAATTACTCAAAAAGAGATTATTTTAAACCAGAGGAGGCTGAGATACCATAACAGCAAGATCAAAAATTTTCTTGCATGCAGCGGAAATGGGGTTTCAAGAGCTGGTTGGGATCTTATTGACGGTTGTGTTTTGCATATCTGAGCGAATTCTACCCTGACCACAGGATACTCATGACTTCCATAACTATATACTTATTTTTTTTCAATTATGATGGTAATATATATGATTTCATTGTAGAAAACTTGGGGGGAAATACTATAAAGAAGAAAATAAAAATGATTCTGTAATTTCACCAGCCATAGATAACCACAGTAAACATCTTGGTTTATTTTTTTCCCATCTTTTTTCTATGTATATGTGCATGTGTATGTGTATCACTGTGATTGTATGTGCATCTTACTTGTTCACAAGATTCTTTAATTTTTTTTTTTTTTTTTTGAGATGGAGTCTCATACCTTTTTCTCAGGCTGGAGTGCAGTTGTGCAATCTTGGCTCACTGCAGCCTCGACTTCCCAGGCTCAAGTGATCCTCCTGCCTCAGCCTCCTGAGCAGCTCGGACTACAGGCGTGCGCCACCATGCCTGGCTAATTGTTTTTGTATTTTTAGTACAGATAGGGTTTCACCATGTTGGCCAGGCTGGTCTTGAACTCCTGACCTCAGGCGATCCTCCCACCTCGGCCTCCCAAAGTGCTGGGATTACAGGCGTGAACCACCGTACCCAGCCTTTGGATCTGCTTTTACTGATGCGTGAGTGTGTGGCCTCATCACCACTCCCAGCAGCTGGCACCTGTAACTCTTCTTTGTAGATCCAGTCTTGGGCTGCTGGAGGAGGCATTGCCTGAGAATTTACACTCCTCTGGGGCAGCCCTTCACCAATGACTGGTAGAATGTAGGAATGTAAGCCTTGTCCAGGTGCACGGGGTGGGAGGCAGGGGGATTCTGAGGTGCTATTTATACTTGGGGTTCCCTGTGGGGCAGGCTAAAGCTATTCTCCCTGGGACTCAGCTTGAGATGACGCCCTAGCTTGGCTTTTCTGAGAGCACATCCTTCATAAATCACTTGCACACAAAACTCATCTCAATGTCTGCTTCTGGGAACCCGACCTAAGACAGCCAGTGATACAATTTTAAATGTTAAGATAAATATGAAGAAAATAAGAGGCTCTGTGGATATATTTAGGAATTTAAAGTTGGGTTTTACAGCTTAAGTAAACAAACAAACAAAAAACAGAATCATGTATCTTGACATATCAGTCTGGAGTCAGAACCTTTTTTTTTTTTGAGGCAGAGTCTCACTCTGTCCCCCAGGCTGCCCAAAGTGCTGGGATTACAGGCATGAGCCACTGTGCCTGACCTGGAGTCAGAACTTTAACAGCAGAAAAACAGGAGTGGTACTCCTTTAAATCACGGACGGTCATTCTGTGTTTTTTGGGGAGACTGATGCTAGGTCCCAGTGGTCTCCTGGAGGGGCTGGAACTACCCCAGAGAAAGGAGAGCAGGCTTCTGTCCCTTCTTGCTGCACTTGCAAATAACACAGGTCAGCCCAGGGCCAGAACCTTGGGGCCGCTCCACCGAAGGAGCTGTCCTGTTGCCCCTGATCCTTCCGTCCCAAGCCCAATCCTCACACCAAGGCAAGGTGGGGAGGAGGCAGAGGTTGTGGGGGTGTGGGTGGGTGGGGGTCCTTATGTCCCACAGTACAGGAGCTGGACCAGGAAGATGGAATTTGCTACCCTGAGTGACCATAGAGAGAGTTTCTAGAACCTCAACTTTGCTGGCAGGTTTAGAAAGTGCGCTTGTCCTCCCACTGCTAACAGCTGGGGAAGCGCGTGTGTGTGTGCTGCTCCAACAGCTCAGAAGTCCTGGGAGCTTTTAAAAACTTCCCAATCCAAGTTCTGCCTACTGGGCTCCAGCCTTCCTCAGAAAGACACTTCTGAAGGCAGACTGCTCGGTTCTTCGAAGTAGCTCAGCCAGACCTGACGACACCACTGGCCTGCGGGTAAATTCTCTGCAGGGCCAGCCTGCACCTCCCTGCAAGGGCACCACCTGGTGGCGGGCACTCTGTGGGATGGGCTCTCTCTCTCTCTCTCTGTTGGGGGGGGGGGTGTGTGTGTGTGTGCACGCGTGTGTGTGTTTAGGTGGAGGGTAAAGTGGATGGGGAGGGGATTTACCCTCTGCAGCCTCAGGCTTCCCTGGCAAGCCACTGCCTTGGACATGACATTTGCTGGCTTGGCTGGGGCCCTGTGGCCAGATATCAGAATTTAAGTTCTGCGCTTAGGGCTTGTGCAACCTTAGACATTAAACGTCTCTAAGCCTGTTTCTTATCAGTAAAAGGAAGATCAAAGTACCTAGCTCTTTGGGTTCTTTGTTAAAAATAAGATTATGCTTTGGATTCCTCAGAAATAGATCCTGAGAGATTCAGACGTAAGTAGTTTATTTGAGAAGTGACTCCAGGAAAAACCACTTGGGGAGGGGGATGTGAGCCAGGAGTGGGGAAGAAGATGGCAAGAGTGACTTATCCAGCAAGTGTTTTGCCACTGAGGGCACCTGCACGCCATTCCTCTCAGTAGGACCTTGCCTGAGGGGCGAGGGAGCTGGGGTATTTATCCACAGATTCCCATCAGTCACTGTGGGAGGACCACTCCTGGGGTGCCTTAATGCCTCAGCTGTCTCACTTATTTGACACGTGGGCACAGTGGGCACCAGCAACCAGAGAGGGTCCTCAGATAGATTCAGAAATGATGGCATTCGGAAGTTGGGACAACATGTATGGAAATGGTTAGTGGGGAGGGGGGATGGCTGGGGCACCACCAAAGTCTTCTATATGCATGATTAAAAATTCTCAGAACATAGTAACATTTCAATAAACAATAGCTATTTATAATAGTACACATCAGTGGTCCCCGGCAAAGTGTGACACAGCTGATAACCTAGAGGTAGGTCCAGATAGGCTGTGTGCCATGGGAACGCTAGGCACCAACAGCCCTACAGCAGGTGTTTTGTGTCCCCTCATGTATATATAGGGGAACTGAGGCTCATGGAGCATGAGAGCCTTGTTGAAGGTCATGGGGCCGATCGTGCCAATGTTGGTCTCCTGCGAGCTGTGCTGCTGCTCCCACCAGTCCAGGACTGTAAAGAGTTTTCATTCTGTGTCTGTGTTAAAATGTGCTCTCTCTGAGCCCCACCATGACAGCGCAGAAATTTGTTTCCATCTGTAAAATGTCAAGGCTGAATCTTTTATGTTCTGCCCTGGGTCTGTGCCCGATAATGAACTCCATCCAAGCCCTGTGGCTGCCTCCAGCCCACGAGACTCTTTGGAACAAAACGAATAATTCTCAGTGGCAGGAGAGAGTGAGGGAATGGTTTCATCACTCTTTTCCTGCACGACTCAGACCTGAGAGAAAAGAAGAGGGAATTGGCAGAAATAGAAGGCGGCAGGGACGCTCTCTCACTTGTTCCCTGCAGTCATGCCTGTATGGAATTTGGGAGTTTGCTGGACCAGGGGGGCTGCTTTGGGTCCACTGGGAGCAGAAACCTGGGGTTCCATCACCTGCCTCATGGCGGGGCATCGAGTCTGCTCTCAGCTCTCTTTCCTGAACACCATTGCCACATCTGTCTGTGCTGGTGACGAAAGAGAGAGAAGCCTCAACTGTCTCCTTTGTACTGCACTAGGCCATTCCGCAACTCAAGCAGGAGAAAAACCCAGGAGTGGGGTGGCGTAGGCGGGGCCACCACAAGGAGCCCGTGCATCAGGGGGCGCAGGCTGTTTCTGGATCATTCCACTGGGAAGGGGACAAAACCCATCTTTTATGACCCATGTTCAGTTCTCAGTTGGAGTCAGGTAAGCCTTTCCCTTATTCTTATTATTTTAAAAATGTTTTCTAAAAGTGTGGTATGACATACATAACATGCAATTCTTTTATGTTTGTTTGTTTATCTATTTATTTATTTATTTTGAGATGGAGTTTCGCTCTTGTTGCCCAGGCTGGAGTGCAATGGCGTGATCTTGACTCACCGCAACCTCCACCTTCCGGTTTCAAGCAATTCTCCTGTCTCAGCCTCCCAAGTAGCTGGGATTACAGGCATGTAATCCCACCATGCCTGGCTATTAAATTAATATTTAACCCTTTTAAAGGATATGATTTGGTGGCATTAATTACATCCACAATATTGTGAAACCACCACCACTCTCTGGTTTCAAAAGTTTTTTATCATCCCAAACAGAACCAACTAGGCTATAAGATAGTCCTGGGTGAGCCAGGGCTCCAGTTGGGACATGTGTTTCTGAAGGAGTGTGGAGAGGAAGTAAACTCTTAGGTATATTTTCCTTTAAAATCATGACAACAGTAACTACGGGAGAGGTACTGTTATTATTCCCATTTTACAGAAAAGGAAACTGAGGCCTAGAAAGCAGCTGGCCAGTGCCAGGGCTAGTATTTGAAATAGACTAGTCTGGCCTCACTGGGCACCACCTCCACCCCACCTGGCTGGTCCCACTTCTCACTCCATTCTGCTGGAATCATTCCATGAGCTAAAATGTCTAACGATGTTGGGCCTTTGACTTCCCTCTGAAGGGAATTGGTAGGCTGAGCTGAATCTGCAGGGTTTCGGCCATCTCATCTGGCAAATTAAGTGTGACATGGGGGTTCCGGAATGAGGTGGGTGTGAATTGTAAAGAACACGGGCTTATTTGAGCCTAGAATCGGGCCAGTCATGGATCTACATTGAAAAGGGACTTGGGGAGCTGTATGAGTGGGGCTGGGCCATTCCTGGAGTGGCGAGGCCTTCCTGGAGGATCCCACATCTGTTTGCTGCTTCAGCACAGGAGAGAGACTCTTTGAGGGGATGCAAACCTGGAGAGTCCCCTCCCCACACTGAAGGATCAGAAACGATGGAGGGTCCTTGCCCCAGTGCAGCGGCAGAGCCTGTGGCCCCAGCCCTATGCGGTGCTGGGACTCTCCATTTCAGTGGGGTGGCCAGAGGGGAGGCAGAAGGCCCCGAGAAACCTTTCCTTCCACATCCCCAGGGCCCCAGAGTGAACCAGACTCTAGGTAGTGGGAGAGGGGATGCTTGCAAAAGATCAAGAACAACAGCCCTGAAGATTTTCAACAATCAGTATTAGTAAACCTCACTCATGAAGCACTTTCTATGTGCCAAGGAACACCCTAGGGGTTCTTCATAATTACTCTTCCCAACTCTCTGGCTGCTGGGTAGGTATTATTTTCTCTGTTTTACAGATGAGGAAGAGAATGCCCAGCAAGGTAAAATGGCAGAGCTAAGATGCAAACAAACTCAGGTCTGCGATGCCCAAACCCCTGTTCCTTTCCCTCCTTGTATCTGAAAACTCTTCTTGGCACCAGGGGAGGTGCATCTGGGAGTGGCTGTGTCTGCCTGCATGTTGATGCTGGTGGCGTGCACGTGTGTGGGCCGGGAGGTGGGTCTGTGACATCCTGGGTGAAAGGCAGTGGAGCGAGGGCTTCTCTGGCGTTGCTGATGACTACCTGAATCTCCTGTTTCTCTGGGCCGGCTGTCTAGCAGCCAGGTGGGGACACACATCTCGATCTGTCCTCAGGTGCTCTAAACCGAGGTGAAGGTTCACAAAGCCACCAGAAGAGCTGCTTTTTCCTTGCAGATGCCTATCTGGAGTGGGTGTCACTTGGCGACAGGAATGGCATTTCCCACAGAGGTGTTGGTGGCGCTTAAAACCCGGTTTAGTCAGGCCACACAGGAAATCTGCCCAATGTTTTCTGAGCCTGGGCTGGAAGAGGCCTACAAGGAAACCACAGGAACACACAATTTTTGCTCATAATGCAATTCAACAGACAGTTCTTGAGGGCCTGTGTGGGCACATCTCTGAGACACCAAGATGGTAAAATTCCAGGATTCTCCCCACACCCAGGGAGGACATCCTAGCTGCCCCACTGTGCACTTTGGAGGCACAGCCCTCATTAGATTGCTGTGAGGATTTGGAAGGTCAAGTTCCTGGCATCTACAACCCATGCTAATTTCTTCTCTTCCTTACTTTAGAGCATGATATTCATTGCTAACTGACAAAGAAATCATTTTTAAAATGTAAAACATTTCTTCTTTCTTGTTTACCTCATTGACTTGAAAAAAAATCTTTACTCCATGGCCCTGGTCATTTGAATAGAAAAATGCAAAAATCATAATGATTTTATAGATTATTAGAGCCACGCAAACAGCCAATTTAGACAATCCAGGGCAAAATACATTCTGATATCTTAAGCATCCTCTTTTCTTACTTGTACATGTTTCCCCTTCAAGTCACTCAGAAAAATGAGAGGACTTGGCCTCTGTTTCAGTCTACCTGCTGGAAAAATCCTCGAGGGAAGTGTCTTTGTGGTGGATGTGGTCTGACTTGGCCTGGAAGATGGGGAGGGAAAGTCTGAACACAAAACTGCAGGCCTGCGAGGGACTGGGGCCTTACCTGCCCCAACCCCCTTGTTCTGTAGAGGAGGAGACGGAAGCTCAAGCCACAGCCAAACGGCTCATGCATGGCAGGGCAGGTACTGCAAGCAGGTGTCCTGGGGTCCTGTCCCATGCTATTACCAGCCTGCTGGTGGCCTCAGCAAATTCCCTAATACTGAGGGGCTTCCCTTATAATGCACATACTGGGGAACCAGGACTTTGCACGCAATGACAGATGGCAGGGACTTCTGACCTCATTAGGGAGGGCCAGCATGACAAAGCCAGCTGTACCTCAGTGGGCCCCAGTGCAGGACACCAGAGACAAGACCACCCAGCCAGATCTCCTCGAGACTGGCAAGGCCTGGTGGTCAGCAT
Organism: Pan troglodytes; assembly: GCF_028858775.2. Lineage (NCBI taxonomy): Eukaryota > Metazoa > Chordata > Mammalia > Primates > Hominidae > Pan > Pan troglodytes. The sequence goes on from NC_086015.1 coordinate 49,227,166, forward strand.
TGTTGGCCGGAGAGGGAGTTGAAACTTTGATGGGCACATTTAAGCTTCATGTCCTCTGGGCACCCCCCACTCCACCATTGATGGGAATGGCACTGAAGAACACTGTGAGGTCTGCAGTGAATGCTGCAGGAACCCCATCCACATTCCTCTTACAGCTGCTCTGAGTGTAGGCTGCAGACTTCTCCCAGCTGCCTCCCCTTCTAGAGAGCTGGGCCCAGCTAAACGGAAGCTGCCAGGGAGGCTGTGCTGACTCCTCTACCTAGAATTTGACCCGTGATTGGTTAAAGTGGAAATACAAAAGACCAGCCCTTTGTCTCAAGGTGCAGCAACTGTGGTGCACGGCCTGCTCCAGAGGTTCCCCTGGGGTCAGGCTGAAGCCCACATCAGCTGAGACCACGTGCTTGCTTTGCTACTTCCCCTGCCCCATCCTGCTTCCCTCACTCCCCTTCTCCTGAAAGCATGCCCCAATTCATCGCTTGGATGAGACTCTCCATCTCAGGCTCTGCTTCTAGGGAACCCAGTCTAAGTCACGATCCATTCTGGAAGACCTTAACACTTTCCACTGACTGTGAGTGCTGCCGAATACATTTTGACCCATTGGTGGTTCCTGTCCTTGGTGATTCCCCGACCTCTGGCGAGATCTTTTCCTCTCTGGCAAGCCTCTGGATGTTCTGACTTCAGAGGGGTTCTGGCTGCAGCTTTAACTCAGCCATATGTTGTGACAGCTCTTGGAGCAGCATTACACGGGAGCAATATCCTTCCTGCTAATTGGATCTCAGAATTCATTTTCGGACCAAAGACATCAAATAAACCCAGGAAATACGAAGCCGTTCGCAGTTATGACTTGAGACGAATTGAGTTGTTCATCCTCTAAAGTTGTGTTCTGTTCCTTATCAGCCTCATCTGAAATCTCAGACACAAAAGCAGAGATGTTTCTGCCAGGAGGGGCGGGAAGTTCGGTCTGGCTTTGATATGTGTCTGGAGATGATAAACTTGGGAAGGGAAATATAGCAGATCCAATCCTCCCTCCCCCATCTCCATTAGGTCTTTGGCCTTGATAGATTTCAATATCCTGTGCAGCTGATGTCTGACCCACGCATCAAGAATACAGCCTTCACACACCTGCCGTGAGAAGCCCTCTATGACCTTCTGCAGAGGGAGGGAACTGCCTAAGAGCTGCTGAGTGCAGGAATGCAGGGTGCTAAGAAGTGGGTACCCAGTTTGGGGTTAAAATATGTGTAATATATCCATTTGAATACCCATCAATAAATATCAGTCATGCTCACTTTTGGGTGCTGGGGGTTATTGGAGATATTGATTCATTTGTTTTATGAGTGGTATTTTCTAATTTTTCTATGATATAACACTGGTCTAGTAAAGAAATACAAGTTTTAAAAGCAGTTATGCACAACACAGTTCCTTTTTTTTTTTGAGATGGAGTTTGGCTTTTGTCTCCCAGGCTGGAGTGCAATGGCGTGATCTCAGCTCACTGCAACCTCTGCCTCCCGGGTTCAAGCAATTCTCCTGCCTCAGCCTCCCGAGTAGCTGGGATTACAGGTGCCTGCCACCACACCGGGCTAATTTTTGCATTTTTAGTAGAGATGGGGTTTCACCATGTTGGCCAGGGTGGTCTCGAACTCCTAACCTCAGGTGATCCACCCGCTTTGGCCTCCCAAAGTGCTGGGATTACGGGCATGAGCCACCACGCCTGGCCATTTCCATTTTTTAATATGAATAATTACTTATGGTCACAGACACGTGTAAAACAAAACTGCAACTACATGCACCAAAATGTTTGCAGGGCTTAGTTTTGGGTAGTAGGAAGATGAGTGGTCTTTTCTTTCTTTTTTACTTAGCAAGGTATTCTATGACTTCAGGCAATGCTGTATGGTAAAATATCCATTCTCAGTCTCTGATGGACCTGCACAGTGTTAACCAACACAGGTCCCCTCTCAGGGACATGGTGATGGCCTTGCACTGGCATGGTGGGATGTGCCTTTCAGGCTGAGTGAGACACTGGAACTCAGTGATCCAAGGAGAGAGGATGGAGCTAGTCCCCTTGGGATAGCTCTGCAGGATAGAAGCCAGCAGAACCTGCTCCCAGCCACCAGGCAGGCTCCTGCCCATGTGCCCCTCCTGCCTGGAGTCTTCCCATGGAGGGTCCTCCATGTGCATGTTCTGCTCTCCATTCTCCCCGTGCCTCAGCCTCCAGCTCCAGGGCACCCACTCCATTCTCCCCTGTGCCTTTCGGTGGGAGCATTTGGGTCTCTCATTTTGTGCGAGTGCAGGGCTGATGAGAAAGGGGATCATCTTTCTGTTCTTAGAGCTGATGTTTCAATTATCTTTTCCTTCTCTCCTCTTAGTTATTGCCTTTCCTTCTATTTCTTCTGCTTCTTCCCTCTCCAGTCCAAGGGAACCGTTATTAGTAATCATATTTATTATGATTACTGTATAATAATCATATTTATTATTATCACTATTTTCTAGTGTAGTCCTCCCTCAGCAGCTGCAGAGTTATCTAGAAACACAGGAGGGAAGATAGGGCGTAATGTTAAATTCTATGGTAAGAAAATCAGCATCTATCTTGCAAGAACAAATAATACATGGAATTAACTTGAGCCAGGGAATTCCTGAGGATCATAAATATTCTGAAATAAGATTCCAAGGTACTACAATAGCAAGACCACAGTTCTAGATCCTTACACAGTGTGGATCATGATTTAAGTCCAGAGTGGCTACCATAGAAGGCAGCCCTACAGGTAGGCTGGAAATCACAAATGTTACCCCCGGGATAGAAAAGTGTGTTGGTAACAGTGGTGGCTCAGAGGGGCCTGGAGTGCCATCGCTAGGGGACTCTGGGGGCTCTGTCAGGTTCTAAACAAGTTTCTCCAACCTGCAGCCACTTGACCTCTAGATTGGGGTTGGGGTGTTTGGGGGGTTGGAGAGATAGGGCCAGCAGCCTTCTGTCCCATGCCCACTGACCCTCAGGAAGTCTGATAGGACTGCCAGTAGCCCGGCAAGGACTCTAATCACAGAACAAAAGGGGTCCTGGTGGGGCACCTGGAAGGTAGGTTATTTTCTAGAGTGCCAAAAAAGCTTGCTGGGAGGCATGTTGTCTCCATAGTCAAAATGAGGCCTTGGCGTGTTATCAAGATGCCAATCATTTTGATTTTTGTCACTGATCCTGTGAAAGCACACAAAAGAATGCATCTTTGGCAGCACTCTAGTGCTTTGAGAGACAGTCCTGGGAATGCTCAGGCAATAAGAACGCCAGGAAAATACTAAGGGTGAGACGAGGAGAAAGGCCTTTAATTGTCCTGAGTGAACAGCCATGCCACCTGTCCTCAGACGACCACAGGAAATCCCCACCCTCCTCAAAATAACCTTGGGCCTTGTCCCATCCCGGGGTGTGGCAGAAAGCATCCAGTGTCAGCACAGGCTTGGAGGATGCCTAGGCTGGGAGGGGATGGTGCACTGGCTGGATCGATTGGGCTGAGGGTTATGTGATCTTGATAGCTGGAAGTGAGGGGCAGAAAAGAAGGCAGCCTCTTAGAAAGACCAGAAACAGAAGATTGCGGCGAAAGCATGGGGGCCTGCTGTCTGCAGAGACCTTGGCTGTAAAGAAAACAGCAGGAGCTGACCGAGGACAGTGTTGCTGTGTGGGGAATGGACAAAAAATGTGTAAATTTAAGTTACTCACCAGACACGGTGACTCATGCCTGTAATCCCAGCACTTTGGGAGGCCAAGGTGGGCGGATCCCTTGAGGTCAGAGTTTGAGACCAGCCTGCCCAACATAGGGAACACTGTCTCTACTAAAAATATAAAATTAGTCGAGTGTGGTGGCAGGTGCCTGTAGTTCCAGCTATTTGGGAGGCTGAGGCAGGAGAATGGCTTGAATCCGGGAGGCAGAGGTTGCAGTGAGCTAAGATGGCGCCACTGCACTCCAGCATGGGCAATAGAGTGAGATGCTGTCTCAAAAAAAAAAAAAAAAAAAAAAATTAGTTACTTAGAGCTAATGGGAGATGGTAAGACCAGAAGGGTGAGCATCTTGAAAATGTCTGAGAGCTGGAGGCAAGTAGGAAACTTGTACTTGGGGTAAGAACCAGAGAAAAGACCAAGAACAAGAATCCCCACAGAATGGAGCCTTGGTGAGGAGAATCCAGGGGACCTTAGGCGTCTCCTCATGTGTGGAGGCTGCACAAAGCAGTTTTGCCCTAAAACCAAAGACCCAGCAAGGAAGAGCCAAGAAGGGAAGGTGATGTCTGGTAAGTGCCTGCCCACAGTGAACGCAGTAAGCAGCCGTGTTCCAGTTTAAGGTTTGTTCCCCAGCAGTCCCACACATGGTGAAGGGGTTCGGCACTCCCAGCCCAGAATGAGCCCTGTATTGCACTGGGAGAGATGTCCCAGAAGAGGCGCAGCAGAGCCGGGAAGGGCGAAGGCACTGTCTAAAGAGCCAGTCTGCCCTGGGGTGGGGAGTTGAAGGGGCGGGGGCTGAACAGAAGGTCTACCAGCAAGAGACCAGAGGGTAGTCAGGAATAGGCCCCACTGAGCACCCATGACAAGGTGCACACAAGGGCCGCCAGCCCCAGTGAGCTGGGTGAATTTGGGCAGTTAGCCTCTGTTATCCCCTCCTTTTCCTAGTGGCTTCTCCGGCCAGAGGAAAAGGCTTAGCTGTGAACTGAATGCCATTTACATTGCTCTTAACTCTCCCAATCCTTTTAGCTCAAAACCTCTTAATCTAGCTGGGAAATGGAGGATATTGGCCCCCAGAAAAAGGAGAGAATAGGAGAGTGAAGACCCACCTCTTCATGCCCCTGATGTTAATGAATCTGGAGGAGGGGCTAGGCCAGGAGAGCTGAGATGCTTGTTCTGACACACTCTCCTTGCTCCCCATTTTGTTTCTAACTATTCTCCTATCCCTCAAGATTCCTAGACCGTGGGGATCCAGAGTGCAAATCTTCCAGATTAAGTTCTTTAGGGATATCCCCTCCTCTATTTTTGGAAAGCTACCAAGCTGATACCGCCATTGTCTGTAAAATGCCCCAGGAGCAGCAGGTAGCTTCCAGCATGGCCAGGTGGCATGGGTGTCAGAGGAGGAGAGTCTAGAGCCAGCACTTCTAGAATGATCCTTTGTCTACTCACCAAACCAAGTCCTGTAATTCTTCTGGGTGGCCACAGATCACACAGGTATGGCAGTGCTGAAAGTCGTGGTTATCATTAATGTTGCTCACTGATGCCAGTTTTTCCTCTCCCTTTGGCCACCGGGAAATGTGAACTCCTTGGCTCCCTCGTGATGGGTGGGGCCACATGACAATTCTCATCAATGAGCAGAAAGGACGTGACTTCCTGCCTGGAGCATACTGAATTGCCAGTGTGAGACCCTCCAGGATTTGCTTCCTCCTACCTAGATGATGGCGGCCACCTTGTTGAGCCAGAGTCCCCATAATCTGGGTCCCTGAAGGATTCCAAAGGGCAGAACTCCTGCCACCTTTGGACAGCATGAGCAAGGAAAAAACCTTTTTTTTTTTTTTAGACAGAGTCTTGCTCTGTTGCCCAGGCTGGAATGCAGTGGTATGATCTCGGCTCACTGCAACCTCACAGGGGTTCAAGCGATTCTCCTGTCTCAGCCTTCCAAGTAGATGGGACTATAGGTGCGTGCCTATAGTGCATGCCCGGCTAATTTTTGTATTTTTAGTAGAAATGGAGTTTCACTGTGTTGGCCAGGCTGGTCTCGAACTCCTGACCTCAAGTGATCCACCCACCTCGGCCTCCCAAAGTGCTGGGATTACAGGGGTGAGCCACTGCGCCCGGCCTGGAATAAACCTTTCTTGCACAAGCCACCAGAAGCTGAGATTGCTTATTACTGGAGCATAACCTGGTGTATCCTGACTGATAAGGTGATGTGAGGGGGAAAGAAACAAGGCATCCTCCTTTGATTCTGGTTATTAGAGAACTATCCAGACGGAAGAGAAAAAGTAGAAATGTGTGATCTGTGTAAAAGAAATGCAAATGAGGCCGGGCGCGGTGGCTCACGCCTATAATCCCAGCACTTTGGGAGGCCGAGGCGGGCAGATCATGAGGTCAGGAGATCGAGACCATCCTGGCTTACACGGTGAAACCCCGTCTCTACTAAAAATACAAAAAATTAGCTGGGCTTGGTGGCAGGCGCCTGTAGTCCCAGCTACTTGGGAGGCTGGAGCTGGAGAATGGCGTGAACCCGGGAGGTGGACCTTGCAGTGAGTCAAGATCGCACCACTGCACTCCAGCCTGGGTGACAGAGCGAGACTCTGTCTCCAAAAAAAAAAAATGCAAATGAGAAGCATTTTTGTGATGTGCTCCTCATACGTGCCTAATGACCACATGGCTAGAACAATTCTGCACGTTGTTGGGTAAATTGCCTGTCACAGGTGGGGTTCCTCAAGAAGGAGTCTGTGAGATAGAGATCACTGTGCAAGAGGCTTATTAGGGAGTGTGGATTAAGGCCTGTGGAAGGGAAGGAATGGGAGGAGGCAGACGTGGACAGAGGGAGTAGTTCAACTCCATGAAATCTCCATGGACACCTCAGCCAGCCCTGAGGGAAGTCAGTCTTGAATGGAAGAGGGGTGGGCGCTAGAGGGTAGTGGAGGACCCTTCAGAGCTGCCCCAGTTGTGGCCAGAGGGCTGGGTCTTTCTGCCCCTGTGTTGATCAGTCATTGGATGTGGTGCCCCAGGTAGGAGGTGCGGCTTTAGACAGAGTGGTCTCTTCCGCTGAGGCAAGCCCCAAAGAAGACTAAAGTGTTCAGATCTGGGGCTGGAGGCAGCTCTCTTGATGAAAGCAGAAAACTCAGTAAGGCAGCCTTTGGCAGCAGCTGGATATTAAACAAGGGGTATCCATTCTCCCCAGGAGTAAACTTTCTCTCAGGAGAAGCAAAAATAACTGACAATGATGATTTATCCTGGGGACTCCGCTATATCATTTGCAACTCAAGCTGGCCCCACGAAGCTTTATAAATGGGCTGGAATCTGGGGGTGCCATGTGCACATGTACACAGGCTAAAATGGCACATGTCTTTTCCTGTCATAGAAGAACTCCTGACTTATCCTTAGTAAATTACGTACTTGGAAGCGTTTCACTACAGAGATGATGCAAATCAAACTGACTAGAAAATACAGACCCCACAGATGAACTTGTCAAGGCCTGACTTCCTTTACCCAGTGGGCGACTCCAGCTGAACAAGATCAAAAGGACCTACAGGCTCTGTCCTCACTTTCTGGGACTAACTAGTCCATCAGTGATACACACACACACACACATAGCCCAGAACACACATGCACACATGCAGGTTCCACTGGCAATTCTGAAAGTCAATAGATGTTGATATTTCAATCACCCCTAAAAGGTAGATGTTAGGGCCCATATATAGAAAGTTCCATTAAGTGCCTGAGTGTCTCATTTAAAATTAATGCTATCAGGTTCTTTGGGGTTTGTAGCTACACAAAATCTGACATTGGCTAGGGTAGGTCAACAAAACGGTGGACCTTGAGCAGTGAGCTCCTAATTTTCCCGGGAAAAGAAGTTTCTAGTGACGAACAATACCATTCAGGGAGGCAGAAATCCTGGATTTAGTCTCAGCTCTGCCTCGTGTAGCTGTGTGATTGTAGACAAGATGCTCAATCTCTCTGAGCCATGGTATACATCTTGGAAAAAAGCAGGGAGAGTGATTACATGTGTGTACAAAGAATACATAATGTGCCTCCAGAGTTATAAATGCTATGATTACATTAAATTGATCAAGGTTAGCAAAATTATTGACTTTTCTCCTGCCAGTTACCACAGGGTTAAAAAATGGTGATGCTTACAACCTACAAAGATCAATACTCCACCCTCTCCCCTCTCAGGGGCTGGTACCTGCTACAGATATCTCAGGACCTCAAAGAGTCAAAGGGGCAGCTGAAGGTGCAGGGCAATGACCCAGCCTCTCCTTCAGCCAGATTGCTGGGAAAATAAGCATCCCATTTATTTGATATAATAGACATCTCAAGATAAAAGGAGACAACCTACATTTGAGGGTTCCATTCCACTAGAACACAGCAGAGCAGTTCTCAAACTGGTAATGCGTAGGAATGCCTTGGAGGGCATGTGAGAACACAGATTGCTAGGCTTTATCCCAGAGTTTCGGATTCTATAGGTCCTGGGTGGAGCCCAAGTTTTGCATCTCCAAGTTCCCAGGTGATGCTGATGTTGCTGGTCCAGGGACCAGGCTTTGAGAACTATAGCTCTAGACCAATCTCAAATATGCTTGCAAAATGAGGACGAGATGGAGCAAGGGAAAGCAGCTTTCAAAGTCTCTTAAAAACGCTTTTAAAATAATTTTTAATATTAAGTCTCTTTAAGGACTTTTTACTTATTCTTCTGAAAACCTGAAAGAATTTGAAACTACTACACAGCAGACACTGTAACATGGAAACCAAGAGTGAAGAAAATCTTGTGATCATTAACTATTTATCCCCCAAGAGTTTATCTTTTTAAAAAATCTAAATGCCAAAATAATATCTCAGGTTTTAATACCAGCTTTTGGAATGTGCTTATCTGCGAAAGTTCATGCATATGAAAAGAAATCTACATGCCTTTTAAAGTGAGTCATTTTCGTGAAAGCCATCCAGCTCAGAGGAACTATTGATTTTACCATTTTGATGCTTGCCTGGGTGTTTTGCAGAGCTTAGAACAATGAGCAAAAAGTTAAATCATATAAAACTGTGTTTGCCACCGTGACAGGTGGGGGTGGATGGGAACTGAGGGTCAGTGTGGTGAGATGCAAGACAATCGCCATCAGGGCAAATAATACTGTTTCCATCTATCTCTCACAGCCAGGTAAAGGAGACAGAAGTAGCCCTTCTCTAACTTTTCCGAGATTCCCTTGCTCAGGTTTTAGGGTAACGTCTTGCAATTCTGGGATTCCCTTTCCCAAATCAAATAAAGAAAAAGCTACATACACATCTCTGGAGGAAAATGTCTGTATTAAAAGCCAAAAAACCACATAAGTACAAGAAGAAACGCCCACCAGGCCACGTCACTGGATAGATCGACTTGGAAAAGGTTCATAAAGTTCATTTTCAGCGGTAACAATATATCGGTGTTAAATCCTTCCCATGCCCTCCCCCCAATTTTAAATAAATTAAAAAACAACAAATTTCAAATACAACTATGTTCAGATACAAAGAGCTTCTCTTACTACAGCAATAGCAATTTAATCTTTTTGTTTTGTATTTTTTTACTAAAACTTTCATTTAAAACAGTTATTAAATATATAAAACAAATACACAGGATTTGGTCATTTTCTGCCATGAATCTAGGGCACGTGGGTGCGGGGAAGGAGTCGGGCAGGGGGATGCAATAGAGGGGAAAGGGCCCCATTTCCCTCCTCTCCGTCTTCGGAGCTGCGATCCCACCCTCAGTCCAAGGGCTTAAACATCTGCTTTTCGGAACTGGAAGCGCAGCACAAACCTTGCTTTTCAAAGGCGCTGGGGTCTCTCGGCGGCCCCATCTCGGGAAGAGGAACTAACGATAACTACAGCACGAAGCACACCGGCCGAGTCTCCGGGGGGAAAGGCACCCGCGCGCGCGGACACAGGACGGACACAGGGAGGAGCGGAGCGGGTCACTTGGTCGCCACCCCCGAAGTGACGGCCGCGGCGGCGGCGGCAGCGGCGGCGGCGGCGGCGGCTGCGGTGGTCCCTGCGGGCACTGCGGCGGGGGTGGCTGCGGTGGTGCTGGCGGTGGTCCGGCGCTGTTCCATGCCGTTGGGCAGGAAGCCGGCGATGATGGGCACCGGCCAGATGAGGGCGGCCACGCTCCACACCACGATGACCAGGGTCATGAAGCAGGCCACCAGCGTGGACTCAATGGGCTTACGGTTCAGCCGCCAGCCCGGCTCGCCCTGCAGCTCCTCCAGGCTGAAGTCTAGGCAGCAGAAATGCAGCGGCTCTCCCTGCAGCCACAGCGGCCCGGGCGGCTCGGCCGCGGGGTAGGCTGGCAGCGCGGTGGGCGCCCCGGCGGTGGCGGCGGCGGCGCTGGGGGCGGCGGCGGGCCGGAGGCGGCCGGTGCGGCGACCGCGCACCCAGCCGCAGCCCACGCAGAGGCGCAGGTCCTGCTGCGCGCCGCCTGCCGCCAGCCCCAGGTGCTCGATGAGCAGCGGCGGCCCGACGCGGTGGAAGGCGGCGGCGAAGAAAGCGCGGCCGTGCGCGTTGGTGGAGAAGAGCAGTAGGTCGCACTGGAAGCCCCGCGGGCGGCCCCAGCGCACGAGCAGCGAGCTCAGCATCTGCCGCTGCACGCTGATGTTGCACGGCGCCGCCGCCGCCGCCGCCGCCTCCTCCGGGCCCGGGCGCTCGGGGGGCCCGGGGGCCGCCGAGGCCAGCAGCCGCGGGGCGATGGGCTCGTCCGCGGAGGACGCGTTGACTGAAGCATTGGAGGGCACCCCGAGGAGGCCGGGCGCGTCCGCGGCCCCGCCGCGGACGGGCGGCAGCGGGCAGGCGGCGGCCAGGAGCGCGGCGAGCAGGGGCAGCATGGCCTGCGGCGGGCGCCTACGCGCGCGAGGCCGGCGGCGGCTGCATGGCGAGCGGGCGACGGGCCGGCGAGCTCACGGTGGGACCGCGGGAGCCGGCGGCCGGGCGCAGTGCGGGCGCGCCGGGCGCCTGCCAAGCCCGCAGGGGCGGCGCGGAGGCGGTGACGGCGGCTGGCTCGGCGCGGGGATCCCTCCAGACCCGGTTGCGTTTGGGGTTCCCCGCCGCCCCCGGCGCCGGGGCCCTTGGGCTGCCGCGCTGCTCTGCGGGGCCGGGTGCTATCCCAGAGCAGGATTCCCCGGCTCGGCTCCGCCTCCCGCGTGCCCCGCCCCGCCCCGCCCTCCGCTCGCCGGGCTAGGGGACTCAGGGGAGGGCGGGGTTCCACGCGCCGGGGCTGGGAGAGGAATCGCCGGGGCGGGGCTGGGTGCGGGGGCGCGGCGGAGAGCGGATCGCCCGGGGTGCGTGCGGGCGGGCAGGGAAGCCTGCGGACGCGCCCCGGCGCCCCCGCGTTCCGGGTGAATCGCGTTCTCAGAGGGAGGCTCCAGGGCCCGGAGACCATCCTTTTGTCAGGCCTGAGGGGAGCTTCGCTGTCTCGCCTTAGCGCTACCGAACCTCCTTTGTTTTACAGAAGGGGAAACTGAGGTCGAGAGAGGGGAAAGGGCCTCGCTAGGCCAACTCATGAGCCAGAAACAACTCCGCGCCACTAGCTCTTTCTGCCTTTTTACGGTGTCTCTTACCTCAAATCTGTAGAGTTTGGCTGCTTTTTAATGTCCAACACAGCAGACTCACTTGGGATTCTCCTCGCAGCAAGCGAGGAAAATTCCAAGAACTCTGTGGAGTTTCGAGTGGAGAGTGACTGGCTGGGGGGAATGTGAGCCCTGAAGCTGTGCCGCCTGGGGGTCCCGAGGACACAGGTCCTGACAGGTCGAGTGAGCGCGTGTTCATGAAACAGTTGTAGGTTAGAACCCACGTCAAAGGGGCAGTTCATCCCCTTTGGGATATTATACGGGAGGAGGGCTACCAAGAATAACGTGTCAAGAGATCGGATTTATCACATTTATATTGAAAAGCACTTTCTTAGTAGTTCGGCCCCTCACACTCGGAAACAAACTTCAACGACCCTTCATCATTCCCATCGTTCTTTAGGGGACATTTATGTTGAATTATTATCTATTTTATTTTAGTTGGAAGCCCTTGTACTCCATGAGCACCAAGTATTCCTGATTCGGAGAGGGGAGGGGTGGAGGAAGCAGAGAAAGGCCTCAACAAAACGGCCTTCCTTCTAAACCAGCTAATCCTGAGAGGTCTGCCAAGAGTCCAGCTACATTGCTAGGCATCCTGGCTGATTACTTTTCTGGAAGCTTTTGTCCATTGTTTTCTAACAATCAGTAAAATGGGACTGAGAAAGTTGCAAAAACGCCTCAAAATAAAGCTCCCCAACTTATTCCACCTCTTGCCATCTAAGCAAGCCATTATTCTGACTTAGCCTTGGTTTCCCCATCTGAGTTGGGGGGTGGGTGGTACCTCCTCACAGGGCTGCTGTGATAATACTCCCCACCCAGTGTCTATCTGTCCCCAGATGTTCCCACATGGTGGTTGCTGTGATGTGGTTACTATCAGTGCTGCCCAAGTTGGCTGCCTAGAGTGGTCCTTGGTTTCTACAGAAATGGTTCATTTCCCCAAGGGGATGGGACTCCCTTTTCGTTTCAGCCTCCATCACTTTTGTGCTTGGAAGTGGTGCTACCAGGGAGAACAATGTGAATTTTCCTGCTTTTAATAAAAATGACTTCTCCTTTCAACCTTTGCATATCAGGAACAGAAGCTGCTCAGTGATGTGGCAGAACAGTTTTAATTTAAGCCATGTGGCTGGTGAACCCTGAAGAACAGGAATATCAAGTGATCCTGAGGGCTGAGGGAGGCCTAATCTTCAAGGGGTGCGTTTTGAGCCAGGCTGTTGCCTGTGACTGCAGATGACATTCTCTGGGGTTTCAGTCAGAGGCAGAGGCTTCCTGAGCTTTCCTGAGACACTCCTGGCTTTGTCTGTGCAGCGGGGAAGGCAGCAGCAAAGGGAAAAGACAAGAGATCTATTTGGGGAGCCAAGCAGTTCTCTGCAAAGTTGCGCCACTGAAGCTCTGCATCCTAGCAACCTGCTTCTGCCCACTTTTCCAGCAGGTGCCGTCCTGAGGACTCCGTCACCTCGCCCTCATTCAGAATGTAATTACCCTTCAAATAGTAACACAGATCCTACTTTCTAGATTGATATGCTATCTTTTTGGAATTTGAGAACAGAAGATAGTGAGGAAGTTATTTTCTATGTTGTTTACTACTGTTCCTAGCAATGGGAAAAGCACCTAGCTCAGGGTAGAGGCTCAGTAAATACATTTTTGTTTGTTTGTTTTTTTGAGATGGAGTCTTGCTGCGTCACCCAAGCTGGACTGCAGTGGTTCGATCTCGGCTCACTACAACCTCCGCCTCTCAGGATCAAGCTATTCTCCTGCCTCAGCGTCCTGAGTAGCTGGGACTACAAGCATGCGCCACCACGTCTGGCTAATTTTTGTATTTTTAGTAGAGACGGGGTTTCACCATGTTGGCCAGGCTGGTCTCAAACTCCTGACTTCAAGTGATCCGCCTGCCTTGGCCTCCCAAAGTGCTGGGATTACAGGTATGAGCCACCGTGGCCGGCCAATACTTCTTGATTGAACAAATTTGCCTACCTCTGACTAGCTTCCACTTGTTTAGTACTTTCCACGTGCCAGGTGTTTGACACATACACACACATCATCTCTAATCTTCACAACAATCCCATGGATGTGATGCCTATTTTACCATGAGAAAACTGAGGCTCAGAGAAGGTGAATCACCTACCTGAGGTCCCACAGCAGTTAGTGGCAAAGCCAGGATATCAGTACAGTCTCCCTCATCTGAAAAGTTCATTTTTTTTTTTAAATAAAGAACTAGAGGCATCTCATCTCATGGCAGTAGGCATCAAGGTCTGTGCATAAGTTAAACAAGTATGTGGTACAATTCTATTTTATTTTGATAAAATAAACTTTCAGTTGAGTTCCTTTTTAAAGATGTATTTTTTATAAATATAACAGCCTTATACAAAGGTTGGAAAGCAAGGAGGAAACAATTCTAATCCCAGCTACCTGATGTCTTTACTTTTCTGCCTCTGCATCATTATTCTTTTCTGCATTTTTTTCATATTATCTAAAATGTGCAAATGTTACTTCTACCAAAAAAAAAAAAAAAAAAAGAGGAAAAATTGAAGTCTCACCACCTTTCTCAACCATGATCTCTTTGTGGTCTTCCCTCCAGCTCAGCAGGGACCTGGAGGGCCAGCCAGGGCAAAGGGTGGTCCATGCTCGTGTTGGCTGACTGAGTGAGTCTGCCTACTGGTAAAGAACTCTGCCTGAGCTATCAGCTGACACCTGTTCATAAGCTGTGGTTCTGGCCACCTCTCTGATCCATCTTCTCCTACTTTCCCTTCTTCTCTTCACCTGCTCTGTTCCAGACATCCTGACTTCCCTGCTGTTTCATGAACACACCAAGAAAACTCGACTCAAGGCCTTTGCCCATGCTTTTTCCTCTGCCTGAGACAGTGTTCTTTCTGATACCTGTCTTGCTTGCTCCCTCTCTTCCTGTAGATCTCTGCTCAGATGTCGGCTCCTCAGAGATGCCTGTTCTGACCAATCTCTATAAACAATGCCCATTCCCACCATCCCCATCACTCCTCTTTTTTTGAGACAGAGTCTCAGTCTGTCACCCAGGCTGGAGTGCAATGGCACAATCTTGGCTCACTGCAACCTCTGCCTCCTGGGTTCAAGTGATTCTCCTGCCTCAGCCTCCCCAGCAGCTGGGATTACAGTTGCCCCCCATGGCACCAGGGTAATTTTTGTAGTTTTAGTAGAGATGGGGTTTCTCCGTGTTGGCCAGACTGCCCTCAAACTCCTGACCTCAAGTAATCCACCTGCCTCGGCCTCCCAAAGTGCTGGGATTACAGGCGTGAGCCACCGCACCCGGCCTCCCCATCACTCTCCAGCCTCTTATGCATTGTCCCACTTCTTTCAGTACTTCTCATCAGCTGACACACTGTTGTGTTTTTCTTTGTTTAATGTATCTTCCTTTATTTGCATGTCTGCTCCCTCAAAGCAAAACTACCTGTTTTGTTCAATGGAACAGTACATGGCACACAGTAGGGATTCAATAAATAGTTGAGGAATGAGTGAGTGAATTCAATAGACTGAGTCAACCCAGCAAGACATGAGTGGCATCTTAGGGAGTGGAGATGGACAGAACTACCTAGACAGTCCTTATATCAGGTTTAAGGAAGAAAGGCAGATGAGATCCCTTCCATTTCCCCAAATCCTGTAATATTTATAAAATGAATGGAAGGCTTTGATAAATTTCTGATTGTCCATAAAACGAGGACAGCACATTTTTCTCCATGGACTGTATTGTTAGAACACAATAATTGAGGACATCAAAGAAAATTATTAGGAATGATGCATGGTAATTTCATTCTGTTCATTTCCTATGTTCCTCCCCAGTATTAGCTAATTTTTCCTTATACTGCCTATTGAAGTAATAACTTTAAAAGAAGATCTCTCTGAGTTATTTGAATTCCTCTCATCCAGTGACCTCAGAGTGTGGCAGGTACAGCAATTCATTAGTTCTCTTTTATTATGTGGGTGGAATTAAGATATGATTACCATATGTTGTAGACTGAGAAATAAGCAAGAACCACAAAAGAATCATAACAACAGGACGGAAAAAAGCAGCAGCTAGAAGCCAGTGGTTCAGCTATATCAAAGTCATGGGAGGTTGTCGTACTTGTGTTGAGTGTGTGTTTTGGGGAGGACTGGGAAGTGAAGAAAATAATGCTTTTCATGGGTGTCCTCCTGATACATCCCATTTCTCATATGGGAGGCTCGAGGACTGGTTTGCAGGAGCAGCTGAAGATCTGCGCATCTGCCAGGGGCCGCTGGAATGGAAGTCTGGAAGCCCCCAGTGTTCAGCTGATTTAGACCCTGACAGTCTCTTGCCCTCTGCTTGCATGAAGCATTTCGATTCCCCGCCCCCCCCCCCGCCCCCCCATGTCTCTACCCAATCTCCAGGGTGTGGACATTTATCCTTCCTGACCACCATGGTCAGAAGGGAGGGTTGCCTCTGCAGAATTCTGGCTGCAGTTACAGCCTGCACAGTTCATTTGGTAATCATGGGCCGCCTTGGGACAAGCCGACTGTTGCCAGCCTACATTGTTACTTAGACTTAATTCTGTCTTGCACATTAAATGTTTGCATGTGGATACCTTGTGTGCATGGTAGGCAGGGACTGCTGCCTGTATTTCTTTTCTGTAGTCATGCTGTGCATCTGGTAAGATTTCAGCAAAGACATTTTGAGGAAGTAAGAAGCTTCTGCTCTTCTGGAGAGATGTCTAAAAGAGTGTCTAAAAGAGCACTGGGAGGAAAGTGGTGCCCATGTGGTACATGTGGTGCCCTTCAGTTTTCTTGTCAATGAAAACGAGAGAAATGCCTGCTGAGAGAGCACTTCTCCTGGGCTTAGCCTGACGTTGGCACCTTTACCAGATGATAGCTGTCCCTTAACTGGCAGTTACTTGTGCCAGGCGCTGTGCTAAGAGCTTGAAATGCATCCTTACCATTGTTCCATGAGGAAGAGATTTCTGTGCCATTTTACAGATGAAGTAAACTGAGGCTCAGAAGGATAAAGTGACTTTTACAGTCATACAACGGTGGAACCGAGATTCAAGCCTTGTCTGACAACCTTGTTTTTCACTGCAGCCCTGCTGAATGGCCTCCATCATCACTAACAACCTTGCGAGTTGGAGGTTATCTTCCCATTTTACTGATGAGAAAACAGGTGCAGGAAGGCTGGGCATTGGACAAGGACCGACTCATCGGCTCTTCAGCCTTCCAGGAATATACCCTGCATTCAGTCTCAATTCATAAATTCTGCCAATACTGAAATACTTAAGGATGTTTTCCCAGTCTGATGCATCCTTACTGATGAAGCTCTGGCTTGTGGTTTTCCTGCTATCAAGTGTGTCTCCTCCACTGGTGTCTTTAATGCTCAGCATGGACCTGGTACAGAGTAGGTGCTCAGTTAGTGCTGGTCGGGAACCTGGGATACAGCTTGACAGACACCCAGCCTGCAGCTCCCAATTTACTTAGGAGCCTTCACGTATGACATTGGTGGATTTTTAAACAAATTACTTGGAGAGGTATGGAAGAGAGAGGGGAAAAAGTCCAGGGAAACTAACACACATTGATAGGGACAGAAAAGTGGTTTCTGTGAAACGACTGCTGTGAAACACTTATTTCTGGGGTTAATGTCCATCAGATGAACCTAACAGAATCTATTCCTTGAAAAAAAAATGTTTTGTAATATGGTAACATGCATTTCTATAAATTTGTGTGCCACTTAAAGTAATTTTTTTGGGAGAGACAGCCCTTAAAGCAAGTGATATTTTGTGGTTTGTGTATCCACCTTATAACAAATTAAGATGACATTTAGCATTTATAATTGTAAATTCTGAGGATTTCAATGTTGCAAACCTGAGAGACAAAGCTACATCATCAAAGTCAAGGCAGCTGGATGTTCCCCATCAGCCACTAAAAGTGTCATAAAAATTTACTTCATGCTGCTTCAAAACAGCACTAACATTCCCTTCAAAGGAAATAATTGGCATTCCATTTACAGAGATGCAGAAGAGATGGGGGAAGCAAAAGCCCATTTTGAGAGAGTCAGGAACATTGGAACACATTTATCATGGCCTTTCATGCCTTCTAACCGCAGTCCTTCTTGCTGGATCTATGGGCTCCTACATGCTTGTGGGACAGCTGAAGTTTGCTTGGATGTGCTCATTCAGGCAGATGTTCTGCCTGACAGTCTCTTCACGTTGAGATTGCCTCTTGGTCGGTCTGTTCTCTCTTTTTCTACTAAAGTCCTCAGATTTGGGGATTTGAGAGAGTTGTGACTATGACCACGGAGCCTAGCAAACCTGGCTTGGATACACCACTTTGTCTTGTTGTGTCTCAGTTTTCATGTCTATGAAATGGGCCTAATAGCTGCTCTATTGTGAGGGTTAAATGAGTTTATTGTTATAAAACAGCCAGTTCAGTGCCTGCACAGGGTAAGTATTCAGTGAGTCCAGCTAGCTAGCACTTTTAGTTCCAGAAAGTACTGCTTTTTGGAACACTGGCATGTGGCTTCTTCTCTGTCCTTACCCTAATGTGGAAACTGGTATATTTCCACCTGCATGGATTCATCACTGTATGTGGAAAATAGGGAGGGCAAGCTCCCAGCTTAAAAGAAGCTAAATTTCTATCTACATGGGGCCATCCTTGGCAATCAAGCAAATCCAGTGGCCATGACAGTTAGAAGAGATCCTAGAGGCCACCTAATCCAAACTCCTGATTTTATACATGTGGAAACCAAGGCACAGAGAGGGGTCCTGGCTGTGCCAAAGATCACAATCTGGTTGATAACAAAACCAGGGCTAGAAGCCAAGCCCCTTGGCCAACTGAGCATCAGACACAGCGCCTCTGTAAGTATACTCCTTTGCAGTGCTTTCATAGCTGCACTTTAAAAATGAGGTCCAGTTGCAAAGTGAGAGCAATGAGCCTTTCTAATTTACTTAGGAAAGAAGAGGAAAATGATGGGCTTTATAATTGCTGGAATCACACTTCTAACTAGATTTACAGGGTGGAGGATTGATTGCATGCACCAAGAGTGCCGGTGTATTCAGCAAGCTTCCGTTCTGATGCAATTAAGGCTTGCTCCTTCCAGCTCTGCTGAGGACCTGGGTGAGATTCCAGGAGACTCAGGTGTGAGATGGAAGCCCAGGCTGCACCGGCCCTGGCCTTAAGTTTGAATAAATCCGTGGAAATAGGCAAAAACTTGGAGCCCATGTTCTAAGTGGGGCTGTTGGGTCATCACTAGGCTGAGCAGAGGAGACTAACTGAAAGAGCATTCCAGCTACAGACTCCAGAAGATTCTGGGTAATTTGTAGGTGGAGCCTTCTTGACCTTCTCTAACTAGGCCCTGGACCAGTGAAGACCAGGTCTGGAAGGATACCAGGTTGTCTTGGGGTTTGAATCATCTATGAACTGTACGGTCTTGGGCATAATGCTTACCACTCTGAGCCTTACTTTTCTCAACTGTAAAATGAGAATAATAATGGAGCACCTGCTTCACGGGGTTGTAGTGAGGACTAAAAGAACTAACATTTTAAAATTACATGGGACCATACCTGATATATAGTAAGTGTTCAAAAACTATTAAATAAATGAGTAAATAAAGACATGAACTATATGCCTGGAGACTGTGGAAACTTTAAGCTGATGACTTTGCCTCTGGCCACCTGGACTTAGAGCCTGCCACTTGCTCATACTCCCCCTCTGGTGTGACTGAACCTGTCTCCACGCCACATCCTGGTTGGGGAGGGTGGGGCTAATGTCTCTTTCTCTCTTCCTTCTGCTTGTTCCTGCCATCACTTGGATCCAGTCCTGGGTCATGCTTCCCGTTACCTGGGCTGCTGAGAAGACTCCTGCAGTCCTTCACACAGTAGCAGAATCCCCATGGGACTGCCTGCTTGAAGCTTTATGCCATGGTCACTCAGGGCCTCCTGTGCCCTTTCCCTGCTGCCCAGGTGGCACCTCGAGGGCAGCCTCCATCTTGATTGTATCTGGGTTTGTTCTGCCCTCTGGACTTTGGAGATGTGTGCCATGAGCTTCTCCAGAAGAGTCCAGTGCTGCCCTGCAGCTGGGCCTGTGGTCCTGGCCTGCTCTACCCACCTCACCTGGCATGGCTCATGCCTTTTGGCTGGCTGCTGATCAAGAGATGGAGTGCGCAGGAGAAAGGAATCAGACCTCTTCTGTAACCAAACTCCTGTGGAAATCTAGACCAATGAAGCCTAGAGATCTGAGCTGCCCACTTGTCACTCAATTGTGAGTGACAGTATGGCAAGAAAACACATTATTTACCCTTCTAGAGGCAAACCAAAGAGGCTCACAATGTCCCACAATCCACCAAAGGCCCAGCCATCTCTCTGCCCACCAAAACCCATATCCTCAGTGACCTCTGTCCCAAGAAGGGACATCTCCCAGGGAGGACCCATGTGGCCTAAACTTTTCTTCTATGCCCCTGTGGCCTAAACTTTTCTTAAATCTTGTCTATTTTAGTTCCTTGCTCATTGATAATCTGGCGTCCTGTTTTAAGCTCCAAAATGGCAAATCACTTTTATTTTGTAGCCTAACTTGGATTGTCTAGGAGTGGTTGTTGGAGTGCTATGTTAAGAAGGACCCTGAGAAATTGAAATACTGCACTGTTAGTGGGAATGTAAAATGGTGCAGCTGCACAGTATGGAAGTTTCTCGAAAAATTAAAAATAGATTTAACATATGATCCAGCAATCTTACTCCTGGATATACATCCAAAGAATTGAAATCAGGAGTTTTAAGAGAGATCTGAACTCTCATGTTCATTGCAGCATTATTCACGATAGCCAAGAGGTGGAAGCAACCGAAATGTTCCAAAGACAGATGAATGGACAAAGCAAATGTGGTATGTGCATACAATGAAATATTATACAGCCTTAAAAAAGAAGAAAATCTTACTATTTGCAACAACATGGATGGACCTGGAAAGCATTACAGTAAGTGAAACGAGGCAGTCACAGGACAAATACTGCATGATTCCACTAATATGATGGATCTAAAATACTCAAACTTTTAGAAGCAGAAAATAGAATAGTGGTTGGCAGGGGATAGGGGAAAGGGGAAATGGGGAGTTGTTGTTCAATGGGTATAAAGTTTCAGTTATATGAGATGATATGGTTTGGATCTGTGTCCCCACTCAAATCTCATGTCGAATTGTAATCCCCAAAGTTGGAGGTGGGGCCTGGTGGTTGGAGGTGATTGGATCATGGGGACGGCTTCTCATGGTTTAACACCATCCCCCTTGGTGCTATTGTGGTGATAGTGAATTCTTGTGAGATCTGGTTGTTTAAAAGTGTGTGGCACCTCCCCCATCTCTCTTGGTCCTGTTCCTGCCATATAAGATGCCTTCTCCTGCTTTGCCTTCCACCATGAGTAAAAACTCCCTGAGGCCTCCCCAGAAGCAGATCCTGCCATGCTTCCTGTATAGCCTGCAGAACTGTGAGCCAATTAAACCTCTTTTCTTTATAAATTACCCAGTCTCAGGTATTTCTTCATAGCAGTGTGGGAACGGACAAATACACGAGATGAATAAGTTCTAGAGGTCTGCCATACAACATAGTGCCTATGGTTAACAATATGGTATGGTGTGCTTAAAACTTTGTTAAGAGGATAAATCTTATGTTAAGTGTTTTTACCACACACACACCCCCAAAAGGGACACAAACTTTTGGAGGTGCAGATGTGTTTATTAACTTGACTGTGGTGGTTTCACAAATGTATTCATAGGCCTGGCATAATGGCTCACGCCTGTAATCCCAGCACTTTGGGAGGCCAAGGTAGGCGGATCATCTGAGGTCAGGAGTTTGAGACCAGCCTGACCAACATGGAGAAACCCTGTGTCTACTAAAAATACAAAATTAGTCAGACATGGTGGTGCATGCCTGTAACCCCAGCTACTCAGGAGGCTGAGGCAGGAGAATCACTTGAACCCAGGAGGCAGAGGTTGCAGTGAGCCAAGATTGCGCCATTGCACTCCAGCCTGGGCAACAAGAGTGAAACTCCATCTCAAAAAAAAAAGTATTCATATGGCCAAACTCATCAAATTGTACATATTAAATGTACGCAGTTATTTGTATACCAATTATTCCTCAATAAACCTGTAAAAAACTAAAAGTATGCCAGGGCCATAAGAGGGCTCAGGGAGAAAATGTGATGTACTCAGTACTCAGCAGTTATTGGCCAGGGTTATGAGAAACGCAGACTGTAGTGAATATCTGTGGTTTATCTGCCCTACATCCCTTCTCCACTTTCTTCTGGAAAGGGCATCCCTCTCTTTTGGGTACCTGCTGCTTATTAACTCTGTGTGGTTCCAGTGAGGATACCAATTACAGTACCTTGCTCGCTGGTTCAGTGATGGACATGTGACCCAGGCCTAGCCAATCATGATGCCCCAACCACATAGCCACAGTGATTTGTCCAGGGAACAAGCATGTGACCCAAGCCAGCCAATCAGAGATCTTCCTTGACATAAAGCCAGAAAGGAAGGCTGCTCTTTCCTCTGGAATCACTGGCTGGAGGAAGTGAGACTGGAGCAGTATGCAGCTCCGCCCACGTCTCCCTCCACTCCATGCCCCTTTCCCTTCTCCCGGCACACAGAAAGCCTATAATAGGGTTCTGCTCTGTGTCCCCACCCAAATCTCATGTTGAATTGTAATTCCCAATGTTGGAAGGGGGGCCTGGTGGGAGGTGATTGAATCATGGGGGTGGACTTCCCCCTTGCTTTTCTTGTGACAGAGTTCTCCCAAGGTCTGTTTGTTTAAAAGCGTGTAGCACTCCCCACTCCCATGGCCATGTGAAGACGTACCTGCTTCCCCTCACCTTCCACCAGGAATGTAAGTTTTCTGAGACCTCCCCAGAAGTAGAAGCCCGTACAGCCCACAGAACCATGAGCCAATGAAACCTCTTTTCTTTAAACATTACCCAGGCTCAGATAGTTCTTTTTTTTTTTTTTTTTTTTTTTTTTTTTGGGATGGAGTCTCGCTCTGTGGCCCAGGCTGGAGTGCAGTGGCACGATCTCGGCTCACTGCAACCTCTGCCTCCCGGGTTCAAGCAATTCTCCTGCCTCAGCCTCCTGAGTAGCTAGGACTATAGGCACGTGCCACCATGCCCGGCTAATTTTTTGTATGTTTAGTAGAGATAGGGTTTCACCGTGTTAGCCAGGATGGTCTCGATCTCCTGATCTCGTGATCCGCCTGCCTCGGCCTCCCAAAGTGCTGGGATTACAGACGTGAGCCACCGCGCCTGGTCTCAGATAGTTCTTTATAGTAGCTCAAGAACAGACTAATACAACCTGTTTGCAGTAAGAAGGAATAAGGCTAATGGCAGGAGGTGGCAGATGCAGAAAGGCCTGACATTGTCATCTGAGACCCTAGATCCAGCTGGACTTGAAGGCTGCTATCCCTACTGTGATCAGATTGTGGGCTTAAAAACTTAAGCTAGCTTAAATTGGGTCTCCTACACTGCAACCAAATACATGCAGGAAATATCTGTCAACCCTCTTGTTGTCACTCAAGACAACTTCAGTCCTAACAGGGTTTTAAGTTTAACTGGGAAGCCCCTTCACTTCCTCTCTTCACACCCCCAGAGGTTGCCTGGCTCTAGTCTTAGAACCCTCTAAAAGCAAGAAGAGTACTTTTTTCTCCTCTTAATTATATTCGTAAGTGCTATGGGTAACTCTTCTTCCCCCTGCTCAATCTCAGGTGAAATTTTTGTTCCTATAGCAGGGGTCCCCAACCTCCAGGCCATGGACCTGGCTGCACAGCAGGAGGTGAGTGGCAGGAAAGCCCAGGGAGCAAAGCTTCATATGTATTTATAGCTACACCCTACTGCTCGCATTACCACCTGAGCTCTGCCTCCTATCAGCGCGGCATTAGATTCTCACAGGAGCACGAACCCTATTGTGAACCGCACATGCGAGGGATCTAGGTTGTGTGCTCCTTATGAGAATCTAATGCCTGATGATCTGTCACTGTCTCCCATCACCCCCAGATGGGACTGTCTAGTTGTAGGAAAACAAGCTCAGGGCTCCCACGGATTCTACATTATGGTGAGTTACAAAATTATTTCATTACATATTACAATGTAATAATAATAGAAATAAACTGCACAATAAGTGTAATGCACTTGAATCATCCTGAAACCATCCCCTACCCCATGTGTGGAAAAATTGTCTTCCATGAAACCAGTTCCTGGTGCCAAAAAAGTTGGGGACCGCTGCTCTGTAGGGCTGAGCATTTGAACCAAATCCTTCAACTTCTGTGAGTCTGTTTCAAGGTCATAATCATGAATAAAGAAAATTTTTAGCTCCAAGATGTGTATTATACATTGTTTATGATAGCAAAAAACTGGAAGAAACTTAATGTCTATAAATAAGGGGATAGTTAAGTCAATGTAGCCATGTTCACATTATGAAATAGTATGCAGCCATTACAATGATATTTACAGAGTTTCCTGCTTAGCGTGGCATTGAAAGCACTATGCAGAATTTAGCCCTCTCGTGGTGTTCACGAGGAGCATTGAACCACTGAGTGCAAGTGATTGTTCGTATAATCTTTACTGACACTTTCTGTAGTTGAGGGAGAGGTCACATTGCACTGGGGCGTGCGATTCCACTGTCAATTCTTTGCTATACTCTTTTGTTGTCCAAATCCCCTGCAGTAGTCCCGTTGTGGGGTCTCAGTCTCTTGTGTCTTTCCCATGCAGCACCCAGCCTGTCTTCACTCTCCTCCTGTCTTGATTTGCTTTAAGGAAACTCAAAAGCCTTTCCTGTCAGTCACAAAGAGCAATCTAAATCTCTCCTAGCTCCTCCCTCCCAATTCATCCTGGGACACTCCCTCCCCACCCACCGCCCCCACCAGAGCCATTCAAGTAGCTAGATTCTTTCTCCTTCTGAGGCAGTTGAGCCCTGATTTTTGCCACTGGAGCCCGTCCTCTGAGGTTCCTACCTCCATTGCAAATGGCCAGGAGGGCTTCTCAGACCTAACTGCACCAGAATCCTTGGAGGGTTCCAGAAAGCACAGGTGCTGGGCGCTGCCCCAGCGTTTCTGATTCAGCACATCTGGGTGGGATCTGAGAATCTGCATCTCGAACAAGGTTCCAGGTGATTCCCAGGTGATGTTGATTCTGCCAGTCTGGGGATCACACTTTGAGAACCACTGGCTTGGAGTATTTCTTCTCCACACAAACAAGACTCTCCCTAAGAGGAATTTTGGTGAAGAGTGTTTTTTCCATCTTGTCACATAGTATTATCATTGTTAGAGGGTAAAAAACTGACCTAAAAATGCTCGTGCCTGGAGTGTCTGCTTCTCAGTCTCTCCAGACCAACAGAGAAAGGGATCACAGACCAGCCATCTGCTGGGTTTGTTTAACCAAAGAGATGCAGATCAGGACCCATAGCTTGGAAAGTGAATTTCTAGCACTTAACTAGAGCCATACCCATGGTCACCAACCCAGAGAAGATACCAGTGTTGGGAGCAGATTTAGGCCTGCATGGGGCTGGAGTCTGGGGCCCCAGGAGCCAGGTGAGAGAGGTATACCAGTCAGCACAATGGCAGCTATATTCAGTTACCTCTGTGCTAGGGCATGTTGGAGATGGCCAAGGGCACAGCTGGCCTACCTGTCCCTGCCCCCAAGGCCTTGCTGTCTGTTGAGGACACTGGCCAAGCCAGCATGTGCAAATATGCAGGCACCTTGAACTCATGGTGGAAAAGCCGTGGGTGGTAGAAAAGTCCCAGGGGATATGCTTCTAGTCCCATCAGGGACATTAGTTAGCGAAGCTTTGATCTGGAGCATGTCACATTACCTTCCCAGATGTGTCATTGATAAAACAAGGGGCTCGCACCAGATGATGACCTCTGTTCCATGAGACTCCACAGCCAAATGGACCCTCAGGGCTGGCATTTCACTTCTCTATTAGGATTTTCTTTTGGGGGAGCAGGGCTGGATGGACCTGCTCAAATGTTGCGAGAACTTGGGACAGTTATAACACCTTGGTGTGTTTTGCAGCCTCCTTTGTCATGAGGCTCAGACTGCTAGAGACTCTCCACCCTGTGCCTGATCCCTGTGGTGCTTTTATTTTGACAGGTGGACACAGGTGTTGGGGGAGCACAGGTGTGGAGATAGGGGCATGCTTCACTTCCAGATGTTGGGGGTGCCCAGCACAGCTGACCTGGGTGGACCCCAGCTGGCTGTGTGGTACATCTGAAAACAGGAGTGCTGGGAGAAAAAGCATCAATGGCTCTCGCTTAGGCCACTCTATGGATGGCAGACCAGACCAGACCATTTAAAATGGCTGTGGATCATGAAGGGAGGGACTCAATTGGGAGTGGACTGGGGACAATATTGCAGTCTGTGTACAAGAGTGTGGCTCCTTCTTGGAGCCAGCTGTGGGACTTGCCATTGCCTGCTATAGTATTGGTGGGAATTTGGGGGTCATTTCTGCAGTTTCCCCAAATTCTATAGTCGGACTGGTCCCAGGACATCAGAGAGGTCTCATCTGCCAACAGGAGCTCTTGGTGGCCATGCCAGCCTTGGGCAGGGCCCCCTCTCTGGTCAGATGGTGCTGCCCTTGTGACTTGAGAGGCAGACCCACGCTGAGGGTTTTTTCCCTTTTTCCTTGGCTGTGTCCCCGTTCCCCAGTACCTTGGGATTCTCTTGGCTGATAACTACCTGAGCACTTCACACCTCATTGAAAAGTCACCACAATACTTACCAGATCATTAACAGGAGATTTGAAAAGGCACTTCAAAGCCTCTCTCCCAGAATTGCTGAGACAGGTGTAAGAGTCTATCTGAGCAAAGAGTAGCCAGTTTAAAGTGATGTTGGGGATTCAAAGAGTAGGTGTTAATTAAGCTGGGTTGAGCATCAGCGGGATAGGTAACCTTCTAATCCGAGCATTGTAACAACCCATGCAGTGGTGAGGAGGTCTGACAGTTTTAGATGAAACACAAAATGTATGGACTTTATTGCTTCTCTCACACTTTAATGAGGAATTTGACCGCAATTCTAGGTCTTCAAATGCCTGGTACTTTATTTTGGCAAGAATAAACATAAACAAATCATTCTGCACCACAGTCTTCATAATTAATTTTACTAATTAAAGTTAATGAGGTGATATAACTGCAAATCAAATGCCTGAATGGCTGGGGTTGGGTGGGCAGATAAACTTTCCTTCTACCAAAAATTCTACACGAAGGAAGATAACAAAGGGTTGTTTCCAATAGGCAGACTGTTAAATTGCAACCCGTAGAAGAAACCACTTTAGTGAAACTTTAACATTAGTAATTGCATCATGACAAACCTGAGTGTTGTTTGAATGGATATACAAGCCTTCCCTACCTGGAAACCTTGTTTTCAGAGATCCTTGTCCACTTGCAAGGGATCTCTGGGTAGCAACAGACTCAAGTGCAGATCTTTATCTTTCTGCCAGTGGCTAAGTCAGTGGGTTTCATTTGTAGCTGCATGTCAGAATCACCTGGGAAGCTTCTTAGTAACACAGATGTCAGGACTCACTCAAGACATATGGAATCAGAATCTCTGGGGACAGAGACCTGGCATCCACATTTAAAAATAACTAGCAGGCTGGGCACGGTGGCTCACGCCTGTAATCCCAACACTTTGGGAGGCCGAGGTGGGCGGATCATCTGAGGTCAGGAATTCGAGACCAGCCTGACTAACATGGTGAAACCCCATTTCTACTAGAAATAGAAAAAATTATCCGGGTGTGGTGGCATGCACCTGGAATCCCAGCTACTCGGGAGGCTGAGGCAGGAGAATCGCTTGAACCCGGGAGGTGGATGTTGCAGTGAGCTGAGATCACACCATTGCACTCCAGCTTGGGCAACAAAAGCGAAACTCCGTCTCAAAAAAAAAAAAATTTTTCAGGGTGATTTTTGTGCCATTTTAGAACGAGGGTGTTTGGGAACTATAGGAAGCTGAAAATACTTTTAGTGAGGTTTTTTTTTTTTTTTTTCCATATTCAAAGCTACTTCAGAGCACAACTGCTTTAAAATGTCACTTCTGGGCCTTCAGCTATGTTACCTCCAAGAGGGCTAATTTGCAAGGTGCCTTTCCTAGATGCCAGACAGGAAATGTAAGCCAAGTACAGGAGTGTTTGGACTCGTGGTGACCATCTTTCATGTCGTGTGATCATCTGTCTGGCACTGTGTAGGCTGGAAACAAGGTGAGAAGCAGCCAGCAGTTAGTGGTGTTTCATATTTGGAAGTAGCAAACTCCACCTAGGATGTCCTGCTATCTGGGTATGACTTGCTAAAATGTCATTGTGTCCATTTGTGCATGAGACCAAGCATGCTGTGTGGGCCCAGGTGGGCTGGTCCAAACTGCACACCCCACCCTAGATTGTCTGCCTGACCCCTGGAGGGTGGGCCATGCAGCCGGAGGATGCCTTTCCCTACATCCATGGTGGGAAAGGTAGGTGCTGGGCGGGCCTAGAGGGGGCAAGGGTGATGGGCAGGAGGCAGTGCTAGGTAGGAAGGTGTCACCAGCTAGATGGGAATCTATTCTTGGGACTCTCTCATGGATCAACCTGGGGGCCCCACCTAAGTCTTTCAATGTGCTGGTCTCAACTTGTCCTTTTAGATTTTATTAAAATCACCTCAAAAATCTGTCCCTTGGCTGATAGACACACAAATATCTCTCATGTATCTCTGGGTATTCTGGGCACTCACATCTCTCTTGACTGCCTCTGGCCATGGCTCCTGCTGCTGCTGGGCCCCCAGTCTCCGCCGTATGCCGCTGTATTTTCCCACAGACTAGCCTGCCAACCGACTCAGCCCCAGTCTTTTCTTACCCCTAAAGTTCCACCAGCCCAAGGCTTTGGGTGGAGCAAACTTCCAGACCCAATTCAGAGCCTGGAGACCTCACAAGGATGTCTTTGTCCTCATCCTGGGCCGGATCCTTTACACACTCATGCTACTCCTTGTGCTTTAAAAGTGAAGCATGGCTGGGCACAGTGGCTCACGCCTGTAATCCCAGCACTTTGGGAGGCTGAGGCGGGCAGATCACGAGGTCAGGAGATCGAGACCATCCTGGCCAACATGGTGAAACCCCATCTCTACTGAAATACAAAAAAAAAAAGAAAATTAGCCAGGCATGGTGGTGCGCCCTGTAGTCCCCAGCCACTTGGAGGCTGAGGCAGGGGAATCGCTTGAACCTGGGATGCAGAGGTTGCAGTGAGCCGAGATCATGCCACTGCACTCCAGCCTGGTGATAGAGTGAGACTCCATCAAAAAAAAAAAAGCAGCATACATCCCACTCCTGGCCCAATTCCCCTCCTCATCCAGCATCTCCTCACCCCTCAGAGACCTCTGAGACTCCACCCGCCAGGGCAACACTGCCAGTGCCAAGACCTCCAGGTTGAAAGAGAGAGCGGGGAAATCAATTGCAGGGGGATATTTCACCCCTCTGTGTTTCTCAATGTTATGGCTTCAGCATTAAAATCAAATAGCCAGAGATAAGATTCTGCAGGCATAAGCCAATTATATGCATATTTCAGGCAAATCATATGCAAATAACACATGTGACTCTGCCCTGGATTGAGTCTGCTCAGATGTGTCTCTTAGAAGCAGGCTAATAGAGATAATTGGTAAAGTGCATTTAAGGTGTGGGGGCCACAGGGGCAAGAGGGGAGAATGGCGAATTCTTAAACCCCAACTGCAGGCCAGGAAGTTTTACATATGTCATGTGTTCAATTAGCACTTACTCAGTGGCTGCTGTGTGTCCAGAATGGTAATAGGGATAGTGAGATAAATGAAAAGCTGTGCACCCCACCGGAACTCTCAGATGAGTCGGGACACAAACACGATGACAAGTACAGGATGCTGTGGGGCATGCACAGACCATCTGTCTAAATCACACTGGGGCATCCAGAAAGCTTCCTGGAGGCGGCGATGCCTGAGCTGTGTTTTGAAGGATAAGTAGGAGATGTTAAATTAAACAAGGGGAAAGGAAAAAATAAAAAAATAAAAATAAATTTAAAAAATAAATAAGGGGAAAGGTGTTGTAGGCTGCCTGGCATATTAAGTGGATCAGCATGGTGCTGGGAGGGGTGCATGCACCAGGTAGGGGAAATGAGGGGAGAGGGGGTTGGTGAGATACAGGGGCTGGATCATTAGGGGATCAGCATGGAGCTGGGAAGGTGGAGCTTCATCCTGAAAAGTGAGCATGTAAGCAGGAGAATAATGAGATAAGGAGATGCTTCTGGAAGCTCTCAGACTGCAACATGGTCCATGGGCTGGAGCAGGTCCAGGTGGGGCAAAGAAGCCAGGCAGGAGGGCTTAGACCAAGCAATAGTGGGAGAGACCAGGAGGTGGAAATCGTCGGGAAGTTATTTAGGATCTCAGAGTAGTAGGACTCTCTGATCAGTCAGTTGTGGAGGGTGATGGTGAAGAGGAATCCTGTATGATTAGCAGGTTTGGAGCTTGGGAGGTGGACATTGGACCATGGGAAGAAGGCAAGTGAGAGAGCAATTTTATTTTGGACACATTTGGTGTGAGGAGCTGGAGGGTATCCCAGAAGCCATATCCAAGATATATGACGCCTCACACTGCCTTGGGTCACATTCTCCAAAAGCAAGTATTTTATTTGAATGTAAGTATTTTATGATGGAAGTGCTCCCAGGAGAAACCTAGAAGGGAGTGGGGAAAGCAGGACCAGGAAGGGGAGGAAGCCAAGCAGAGTGAGACCTCAGCAGCCCTGTAGAGGGTGGCTTCATCCTGATTCCACAGGGAGCACTGGATGGAAGTTACACCTCGGAATTTGTCCCCACTCTAAGCCAGGGGACTCGGCTCTCCTACTCCCACTCCTGTCTGTTATGAGCCTGGGGCTGCCCTGGGTAAGGATGGGGAGGAAATTAGCAGGCACTTCAAGGTCTCAGAGTATGTGGCTTGAGAATGGTCCTCCCATGTCCATCTCCCAAAAAGACTGGCAAGTGTGGTTATTGGAAGCAAAAGCCCACTGAAGGCGGAGAGGGGTATGCAGAAATAGCAAAAGCCACCTGAGGGCATCTGGGCAGGGCACCAGAGTGTCTGCTGGCCACATGGAATCCCGGACCCTCAACATTGATCTGCAAAGTAGGTGCATCTGTGCTTTGCAGACAAGGGCATCAAGTTCAGAGAGGTTAAGTGACTTGCCCCCAGTCACACAGATAGAAAGAGGTGGTGAGCCTTGGAACCCAGGGCCTTTAGATTTTCCACGCTGCCTATGCATCTCACAGCTGCTAGTTAATTAAAAGAGCGTCATCGTCAAGGGCTAACACCACACCAGCCTCATCCATGTGATAATGGCTTTGTTCCAAGCAACCCTGGAGCCATTTTCCTTCTTAGGTTGCAGGCGAGGAAGCAGAGGTGCAGAGAGTCACCCAGCCAGGGCCAAGAAACTGGGATTTGAATCTGGGTCCATCTGAGTCCCAATCTCATCCCTAGGTTGAAATCCATTGCCCTGGGCCTTCTATCTCGAGGCACCATCCCAGCAATTGCCCAGACTGTGTCTTGCCCAGACACATTTTGAAAGACTGTCTTGGAAAATGTGTGGGGAAAGGTCAGGTAAAATTTTTAGGTTTCTTGGGGGTCACTTAATGTCCTTTGGCAAGAAGGTAGAAAAATCCAGACCTGGATCCAGGCCTCTGGGTTGTGCAGATTGCCGTGGCCTCCTCCCTGGCCCAACTCCATAGAGAGAGGGCTGGGTTCTGCCAGTTCTGTTGCTAGTGGTTTCTGAAAGGGTAATTTGGCAAACAATGCTGAGAAGCTGGTTGTGGCAATACATTACCATGTTTAAAGAAATTATTTTTATCGCTGTCTGTATTCTGAGGCTCTGAAGAACGCAGCAACCAAAGACAGGTTGCGTAGACGTTCTGTTTGTGTGGGCCAAGGGTGAAGGCACAGATGAAGGAGTGTGTGTGTGTGTGTGTGTGTGTGTGTGTGTGTGTGTGTGTTTGTGTTCGAATTCCTGCCTGCTTCTCAGCTGGATAAAATGTATTATGCAGGCACTAGGTCTTTCCACCCTAGGAAGTGTTCATAGGAGTTTGAAATGCTACATCTTCTTTGGAGAAATGCCTGTCCAGGATGTTGCAGAGGAACTGACATCAGTGAAAAGATGGGCACATCAAAAGACATTTCAGAGACCATGGTGGGCCTGGACCTAAGGGATACTTGACAAGGAGTCTGAGGCCTTCCCCAGATATCCTCCCATGGCTGGCAGGGAAAGGCCTTATCATATGTCCAGCTGAGGGAGAGATGGAAGCATCCCCCATGTTTGAGAAGAACACATTACAGAGAACTTTGACTTACATGACTGACACAATTTTATTTTATTTTATTTTATTTTATTTTAACTTTTTGAGACAGAGTTTCACTCTTGTTGCAAGGCTGGAGTGCAGCCTGGCAACCTCCACCTCCCGGGTTCAAGCAATTCTCCCACCTCAGCCTCCCAAGTAGCTGGAATTACAGGCGTGCACCACCAAGCCCAGCTAATTTTTGTATTTTTAGTAGAGATGGGGTTTCACTATGTTGGCCAGGCTGATCTCCAACTCCAGACCTCAGGTGATCCACCCACCTCAGCCTCCCAAAGTGTTGGGATTACAGGTGTGAGCCACCACGCCTGGCCTACTGACACAAATTTTAAGCTTTTGATTAAAGCTAACATTCTCAGAACTTTACACACCCATGCAGCCAGCACCCAGATAAAGAAAACAGAATATGACCAGCTCCCCAGTAAGTCTCCTCCTGCCTCCTTCCAGCTGCTCCCCTATCAGGGCAACCCACTCCTGACTTTTAACAACAGAGGTCAGCTTTGCCTGCTTTTGTGCATTCTATAAAAGGAATCATACAGACTGATAGAGGTTGGATGTTTATCTCCTCCAAATCTCATGCTGAAATGTGATGCCCAGTGTTGGAGTTGAGGCCTAGTGGGAGGTGTTTGGGTCGTGGGGGTGGACCCCTCATGGATAGCTTGGTCCCCTCCCTGAGGAAATGAGGGAGTTCTCATTCTATTACTTCATGTGAGATCTGATTGTTAAAAAGAGTCTGGGACCTCCCACCTTTCTCTTGCTCTCTCTCTCACCCTGTGACACACCAGCTCCATTTCCCTTCTGCCATGACTAAAAGTATCTGAGGCCTCCCCAGAAGCAGATGCTGTTACCTTTCTTCTTGCACAGCCTGCAGAACCATGAACGAAATAAATGCCTTTTCTTTATAAATTACCCAGCCTCAGGTATTCCTTTACAGCAACAGAAAATGGACGAATACACAGACACATTTTGAAAGGGTAATTGGAAACAGCCCTTGTAATGCAGATCAGAAGTTTACTGTCTGGGATACTCATTATTTAACGGAATGTTTTGGTAAAGTCTTTTGTAATTGGATTAACTGTCCCTGGACCCAACCTTTGTGCATATGAAGTTCTCTTAAAACATCTTTCGGGACTAGGGAGTCATTTGGGCTACTGGAAATTTACCCACATTGAAGGCAGAGCAGCTGGGAGGAATCACCAACCCTAGCACTGAGTTTCCATTAAACAGGACCATCTTGCATATTCTTTTGTTTTAGATCACTGGTTCACAGCCTTGGCTGCACATGGGCATCTCCTGGGGAGCCTTAAAGAATACTGATTGGAGGGGCTGGGGGATTCCCACCCTTCGAGGTTCTGATGGTTTGACTTAAATCATTTTGGCCTTCCTGGCCTTAGAGTTCACCTGCAGGGTTATGTAACCAGGTAGAGAAGTTTCTGGCATTAGAGAGGCCTCGTTGGTGCTGTTAAGAAGGAGAAACCAAATGATGCACTTGCTACCGAGATGTTGAGTCATGCCCAGATCCAGGGCAAACATCACTTCTCTAATCTCTCTGATGACAGCCCAGGCCCCACTGGACCTGAAATTGTTAGGGTGATGATGGGGGTGGGGATGAGGAAGAGAAGAAGGATCAAATGGAAGGAAAGTGTGTGGCCTTGGGAAAGTTGTTTAATATTCCCCAAACAATTAAGGCCTCAATTTTTTAATCTATAAAACTGGGGACAATAATAATACCAAATCCATAGGTTTTCCAGGAGTATAAATGAGGAGAAGAATGTAAGCCGTTTAGCACAGCAATGGGCACATTGTAAGTGCTCGACAAAATCTCATGATTATCATCATTATCACCATCGTTAGAGGTTGTCACAGAAGAAGTATTTGTGACTTTTATAATCCTCAATTAAAATGTGCCCATTTGAGCTTGGCCAGAGAAGTAGCAAGTGACATCACCCAATATGTTTTGAGCCAGAAGGGCCTCTCTTTTCTGAAAACGATTCCAGGGGCCATGATTATAAAAACAAGTTCCTAAGACTAACAGGTTGTAATGGTGAGAGCATCTTGCAAACTAGGTCTAGGTCTGCTTGAAAACACAGGGTAAGGGAAGAGGAAATGTTGGATGACTCCATGCTGGCCTGCTCAAGGCTTGAAAATCAGAGGCAGAGGAATTGTTCCCAAGAAAAATTATAGTTCTCTTTTGTCAATATCATGAAATGTAATGGATTTGAGCCAGAACTCAGGATTTTGTAAAACTGAGAAAAGAAGAAGAAAAATTTCCCAACAGCTGGAAATTTAAATAACCACGGCTCCAAGCACTCCATTTTCTTGAATTTTGATGAACTCCAGGTAAGGTAGATCAAGGATAAAGATAGTTTAATAGGGAAGTCAAGGTTACCCAGTGACACTCCAGGCTGGAATGTGGAAGGAAAATTTAAACCCAACCAAATGGCAGGCATCAGCTGATGACATGACCAATAGGCTGATGTCCAATATTAGCTGGATGATGTCCCAAAACCATTTCCTTTGAGACTGTGATTGTTCATCTCATAGTGTTTACATTTTGCAGGATTTTAAAAGAATAACCAATCCTTTCATTTGATAGTCAGAGGTGCCCTGTATGTGGCGTCCAGAGTAGTACTGTTCCTATTTAATAGCCATATTGTAGAACATACATTCATGTTTTTTCTTTTTTCCTTTTGAACAAAACCTCAGTTTTGCTTACATATCTATTTCTGCCTCATGTGACTCAGAAGGTAACCTTATCTCCAGCTCGAAGGGTAGATCCTGATTTGATAACTCCAACCCTTCCCAATGATTAGACATGGACGTTTAGACATGGATTTGTGACTCAAATTAGGCCAGTGAGAAGTGAGAGGAAGTTTGTTGGATGTCTCCAAGAAAGTTGCCTTTGCGCCTAAGAAAGAGTCAGCCTGGAAATTTCTGTGTCTGAAAGTGACTCCTGGAACTACTTCTATGACTTTGCTAGTAACCTGGTAATAAAACCAGTTGAGAAAAACAGAGTGGAGCAATGGAAAGAACCTGGATCCTCGATGACCATTTAAGCTACGGAGTATACTGAATGCCACCCAACCTCTGGACCTCCGGGTATGTGAAGGCATAATTTTCTGGATTGCTTGGAGTTTTCTGTTACTTGTGGCCCAAAGCATCCTACATGCTTTAGAGTATTCTGGGATTCAGGGGTTAAGTGAATTGCTTATGTCACCCAGACAGTAAGCAGTAGAGAATAGACTGAAACCTTTACTTCTCCACACCTTGTTCAGCTCTCTGCGTTCCTCTGTCCCAGAGTGACAGTTTTACTTTCCTGAAATTAATCATAGGATATACCATCATTGAACTGAAAGTTTGCATCTCATTCTTGCTCTGGCCAGTTAATAAAACAAAGCCAATAATAATCCCTGGCCTATAGCACAGACAGAACTTTCACGTCCCCACTGAAACCAAGCACAAGTCCCACATTTGGACAGAAGCTGAGGTCCTGGCTGTCTCCCAGATTTCAAATCTCTGTGATCTCACTGCCTCTGCCATGTCTGCTGAAATGCCTGTCTCATACCTTTTCTCAGCCTAAGTATCATATATTCCAATTTTCAATTGTTCTAACCCATGCAGAATTGGCCCATCTTTGCTTTGTACATCACTGTAGTGTCTTCATGCATTTATCTCATCCTAGGATGTAGTATTGCATGGTGATATTTCTCAGCTGTCGTATAAGGACGCTTTCATCTAGACAACAGTGGTTTAAATAATTAGGGAATTTGTCTCTTCTCTTAATGAGAAGTCCAGAGGTTAGTACTTCCAGGGCTAATTCACCTGCCCCATCCTGTATCAAGGACCCTGGCCCTTTCCTTCCTTGTGTATTCCTTGCCATGCTTTGTATATTGGCCACGTTTCTACTCATCACCTAAAGGAGGCTGCCATTGCCCCAAGCATCATGTCATCACACCATGAGGTCCAGGGCAAGAAAAGAAAGGAGGAAAAAATCCTCTTTTCTCTCTTTTATTTTTCAGAGAACATAATCTCTCTTCAAAGCTACCCAATAATGTACCTAAGGTCACAGAACTGGTAAAATAGTGGGGCCAGGATTTAAGTGTGGACAGTCTGACTCTAGACTGTCCCATAGAAATATAGTGCAAGCCATATGTGGAATTTTAATTTTTTGGCAGCCACGTTTAAAAAGCAAAAGGAAGCAGGTGAAATTAATATATTTAACTGAATATATCCATAAGATTTTTGCACATGTGATCAATATTCAAGTTGTTAATGAGATATTTTACATTTTTTCATACTAAATCTTTGAAATCCACCTCCCGGGTTCAAGCAATTCTCCTGCCTCAGCCTCCTGAGTAGCTGGGACTATAGGTGTGCACCACCACACCCAGCTAATTTTTGTATTTTTTAGTACAGACAGGGTTTCACCATGTTGGCCAGGATGGTCTCGATCTCTTGACCTCGTGATTCGCCCTCCTCAGCCTCCCAAAGTGCTGGGATTACAGGCATGAGCCACCATGCCTGGCCAAGTAGTAGTTTTTTACATTTACATTTAAGCTAATTAAGATTAAAATTAAATAGTCATTTCCTCGGTCACACTAGCCATATTTTGAGTTCTCAGAAGCCACATTTTGGCCAGTGGCTACTACTGCGTTGGAAAGCATACTTCTACAACCTTGATGTTTAAGCTCATTTTTAATCAAATTCCCCGTAACCAAGGACACAGTACTGTGTTAGCAAGTGACCACCTCTATTTAGATGGCGCACAAAATCTACCGCTACAAGACTGGAGACCTGCCTTATAGTTGTTTCCCTGTTTCCAGTTAGCTGTGTGACCTCAAGGGAGTCACTCTAATTCTCTGGGCCTCTATTTATTCATTTGTCAAAGAGGGACTATTCTCTCAAACATCTCCTCCAGCTCTCAAATGCTGTATTATTTCTCTCTTCTAAAAGAGGAAAGAATGAGGGCATTGGTAAAGCCCTGGGCCTGAAGGTACACACACAAGCTGTCTTCAATAAAATCTGTAAAGAGTGGAATATGTTGCCACTCTTTAGCACCTGCCAACGTGCTGTGGCAATCTGGAGGCGCTCGGTGCTCTCTCCTTTTATGCAGTACTAAGGATCCAGCTAATTCTGTCTCCAGAATCCCCAGAATAAAGACAAAGGGAAGCATTGTCCGAGCTCCGAATTTCAGGTTTTTCCTTCTTATACACTGCATTTTAAACAAGGAAAGGCCTACACAGAGATGGAAACCCCCGTATTACGTTTCTGCAATGGTTTTGTGCCCCTGGCTTCCTGGAGTGGGCTGTGTTCTTTCAGTATAAAAGAAAGGACCTTTCTACTCTCCTGGACACCCGTCTTCTTAGACTGTTTAGACTGTGTGATCGTGACTTACAGTCAGAAAGGGGCTTTTGGCTTATTGGATAGCATAAAATCTCTATTCTATTTTAGCTGCAGAGCTGTGAAAGGATGACCAGGGTAGTCAAGTCAAAGTCAAAATACCCATGGAGGCCCAAGGACCAGCAATCCAGATAATAATTGGGTTTGGCCACGGCTTGCCTGTCAAACGGAGGACTTGAGGTATCAGTGGGGTTAAACTTTAGGGCTCTGTGGGAAGGTCCCAGTTCTCAAAAACAATTCCCTCACTCCTGTGACCTTTTATTATTAGAGGTTCACTTCTTTGGGGTCTATAAGTTAGGCAGAGTGGAAATAGCTTCTTTTACCCACAAATGAGAGGTTCTAGTCTTAAGCTTGATTTGAGAAAAGAGGATAATAAGAAATTGAATGGGAGAAGATGCTAGGAGGAGGCAGGAGGACCCAAAAGCACACTAAAGGAAGATGCTAAAGATTGTCAGCCACTTTATATTACGCTAATACCATACCGGAGCTTATAAGATCAGGAAATACACAAAAAGTTTGTTACCAGTTATGCTCTGCTTAAAGGAAAGACAGGCTAAAAGGAAGCAGAAATGTGTGGTTTCGTTTCCTCATTTCTTCAGCCAGCATGGGAATTGGAAGGAAGGTGATTACTTATTTACTCATTCATCTCTTCACCCATTAATTGTAGTAGAGAGCTTTCAAAGATGGCCGTCAATTCCCGCCCTCCCATACATGCCTGCCATTCCTTTCATCAAGAGCTGGGGCTTATTTTCCCCTCTACTTGACTCTGCACTGGCCGGTGACTTGCTTTGACCCCTAGAATGTGGTGGAAGGGATGCTACACGGGTTCCAGGCCCAGCCTTGGGGAGGTTGCACCATGCTGTAAACAAGCTTGAGCTACACTATTGGATGCTGAGAGGCCAGTGGAGAAGGGAGAGGCCGTGTGCAGGAGCTCGAGGGGCCAGACTTAGGAGCAAAGCCTCTGAGGCCCCCCCTCAGCCAGCCACTGTCTAAGTGCGGGTGAGTGAGTGATCCCCAGCCAACGCCATGTGAAACACAAAAACTGCCCAGCTTGTAACACTCCAAATTCATGACCCACAGAATCATAAAGAACGTAAATTGTTGTGGTGTTAAGCCACTACATTGTGGGATGGTTTCTCATCCAGACATAAACAAATGAACATTTACTGTATGTTTTTGGCAGCTATATTTAAAGGGATTCCTTTTTATTCCAGTTTTCTAAACTAGATTTTTAATCATAAAATATTGTTGACATTGGTTAAATGACTTTTTGCCTTTATTGAAATGATCATGTGATTACTTTTCTTCTTTAGTTCATTAATCTTTAATTTGTTCAGAAAAAAAATTTTTTTTTTTTTGAGTCAGAGTTTCACTCTTGTTGCCTGGTCTGGAGTGCAATGGCGTGATCTCGGCTCACTGCAACCTCCACCGACCGGGTTCAAGAGATTCTCCTGACTCAGCCTCCAAGTAGCTGGGATTACAGGCATGCACCACAACACCCAGCTAATTTTGTATTTTTAGTAGAGACGTGGTTTCTCCATTTTGGTCAGGCTGGTCTCAAACTCCCGACCTCAGGTGATCTGCCTGCCTCGGCCTCCCAAAGTGTAGAAATTACAGGCGTGAGCCACTGTGCCTGGCCTTGTTCTGCATTTTTTATAGTTTTTCAGTGGGAGTCCTTGCATATCTTTCATTAAATTTATTCCTAAATATTTAATGTTTTTGATGCTTTTATAAACAGAATATATTTAAAAATTTTTCTAATTGTCTATAACAGTATAGTTGAATAAAAGTGATTTTTGTATATGATTTTGTATTCTGTGACTGCTAAATTCAGCTACTAGTTTTAGTCATTTTATAAAAATCCTCAAGATTTTCTGTATACACAATTATATTGTCTACAAATAGAGATGGTTTTACTTCTTTCTGTCCAATATTTTTAGGTTTTATTTATTTTTCTAACTTTGTTGAACTTGCTATGACCTCTAGGGAAATGGTGAATAAAAGTGGTAAGAGCAGACATCCCTGCCTTGTTCCTGCTCTTAGGGGAAAGCATTCATTCTTTCATCATTACATATAATGTTAGCTTTAAGTGTTTCATAGGTGCTCTTTATAAGGTTAAGAAAGTTGCCTTCTAGTCATAATTTACCAGAAGTTTTTACTATGAATGAGTGTTGAATTTGTCAAATACTTTTTCTTCATTCATGATCTGATCGTGTTTCCTCCTTTCCTCTGTGAATGGGATGCATTACTACGTAGTTGGCCACCCCCAAGATGGTCTCCTGTAATCCCCTCCTCCTGGTATTCATGCCTCTGTGTAATTCCCTCTCCTTGAGAATGACCTGAACTTACTGACCCATTTATAACAAATACAATGTGGCTGGGATGGTGGCATGTCACTCTTGAGATTTAAGTTATAAAAAGACTGTGGCTTCCATTTTGTGTGACTTCCTTTACTCATTTGCTCTGAGGAGAGTCAGCCGCCATGTCGTGAGCTGCACTGTGGAGAGGTCCACGTGGCGTGGAATTGAGGGAGGCCTTTGGCCAGAAACCAGAAAAGAACTGAGGGCTTCAGTCCAACAGCCACAAGGAACTGGATCTTGCCAACAGCAAGATGCAGTGATCTTGGAAGCCGACCCTCCCACAGTGTAGTCTTCAGACGAGACCACCACCTCAGCTTACACTTGGCAGCCTCATGACAGACCCTGTGCCGGATAACCCAGTTAAATATCACTTGGATTTCTTGCCCACAGAAACAGTGAGACAATAAATGTTTATTGCTTTAGGATGCCAAATTTTGAAGATGATTTCTTTATATGGCAATAGATAACTAATAAGTACATTGGTTAACTTTTTCACGTGAAATAAATCTTGCACTTGGCCATGATATGTTGTCCTTTTACACATTGTTAGATTTGATTTACCAATTTTTAAAAAAAATCTTTTCTTTTTTTTTTAAATAAAATGGGAACCACTCAAACTGTGTCCTTTCCCTCTTACGCTCCCAGAGGAAGAGAATGATCATCAATGGCAAATGACAGTTGCAGTGAAACAACACCAAGAGCCGGCTTCACAGTCAAGAGAGAATGCTGCGCCTCCTCCTCGTGGTTTCCAGTGTTCTACACATCTAAAAAAACTTCTCTAGTAACAACCTATGGAATGATCCCTGAAAGTATACAATTTTGTGGTGGTGGGCAGGGGGGCGGAGTTTTGTTCTTGTTGCCCAGGCTGGAGAGAAGTGGCGCTATCTTGGCTCACTGCAACCTCTACCCCCTGGGTTCAAGTGATTCTCCTGCCTCAGCCTCCCAAGTAGCTGGAATTACAGGCACCTGCCACCACACCCGGCTAATTTTTTGTATTTCTAGTAGAGAGGGGGTTTCACCATGTTGGCCAGGCTGGTCTTGAACTTCTGACCTCAGGTGATCCACCCACCTTGGCCTCCCGAAGTGCTGGGATTACAGGCATGAGCCACTGCACCCAGCTGATATACCAATTTTTAAAAAAGGATTTTCTGTCTAGGTTCATGATGGCTATCAGTCTGCATTTTTTTTAATGTCTCTGTCAGGTTTTGATGTTGGGGATATACTAGCCTCATAAAATGAAATCCCTTCTCCTCTATTTTTTGAAAGAGTTTATGTAAGATTCACATTATTGCTTCCCTACTTTTTTTTTTTTTTCTTGAGACAGGGTCTTGCTCTGTCACCCAGATTGGAGTGCAGTGGCATGTTCGTGGCTCACTGCAGCCTCAGCCTCCTGGGCTTAAGCAGTCCTCCAGCCTCAACCTTTCAAGTATCTAGAACTGCAGATACATACCACTACACACCGCTAATTTAAAAAAAAAAAACAAAAAAAACAAAAAAAAAAACCTTTTTTGTAAAGACAAGGTCTTGTTATGTTTAGCCCAGACTGGTCTCACAATCCTGGCCTCAAGTGATCCTCCTGCCTCAGCCTTCCAAAGTGCTGGGATTACAGGCATGAATCACCACGCTGGCTCTCTTTAAATTTTTGGTAGAATTCACCAGTGAGCCTGGAATTTTCTTTGTGGTAGCTTTTAAAAAATTCATAAATTCAATCCTTTTATAGATACAAGGCTATTTATATTTCGTTTTTTTTCTTAGGTCACTTTTTTTTCCTTCTCTAGCTTTAAAGACCAAAAGAAAAAATATATATGGGCGGATTATCTATTGTAAGGCCATCATGGCATAACAGGAGTGCCCAAAGCTGCTGAGCATACTAGGACTGTGCACCTTCAAAGGAGTGTGTTATGTAGAAATGCATTTGCAGAAAAAAGTTCAAGGAACCAAGATGGTGGGGAAAGACAGCATGGATGAGAGAGTGGTGTTGGAGCAGAAGGGTGAAACAGATTTAGGAGCTTTAGGGTGCTTGAGAATAGAGAACAAGAAACTTTAATGAGTTGTTATGGCCTAAGTTGGACTCCCTTAAATTTTTGAAAGAAACATGAATTAAGATTAAAATTCTTGTCTGCACTATGCTTCTTTAAGAATGATATCCCTTCGGTGAGGCCGGGCCCGGTGGCTCACGCCTGTAATCCCAGCACTTTGGGAGGCCGTGGCAGGCAGATCACAGGGTCAGGAGTTCGAGACAAGCCTGACCAACATGATGAAACCCGTCTCTACTAAAATTACAAAAATTAGCTGGGCATGGTGACGCGCGCCTCTAATCCTAGCTACTCAGGAGGCTGAGGCAGGAGAATTGCTTGAACCAGGGAGGCGGAGGTTGCAATGAGCCAAGATTGTGCTACTGCACTCCAGCCTGGGTGACAGAGTGAGACTCCATTAAAAAAAAAAAAAAAAGAATGATATCCCTTTGGGATACCACTATGAATGCCAGATGCCAGGGACACAGGGGAGGAAGGATGGCACAGTTTTGTAAACATTGCCATTCCATTGCTCTATTTAAATCCACCTGAACTTCAATAAAATAACTTATGTACCTTGTTCCTATTGCTGTGTAACAAATTACCCCAAAACATAATGGAACACAACAATCATTCCTTATTAGGCTCATGGATTCATTAGGTCGGGAATTTGAACAGGACACAGTGAGCACAAGCAACCTCAGCTCCACACTGTCTTAGAGGCTCAGCTGGAAGACTCAAAGGCTGGGAGTGACCTGACCCTGAAAGCTGACATCTGAAAGCCTGTTAACTCATGAGTGTGGTGGTTAATGCTATTGGCTGAGACCTTAGCTGGAGCTATTGGCCAGAACACCTACACATGGCCTCTCATATGGCCTGAGCTTCTTCATAATATCTTGGCTGGGACCAAGCATCCCATGAGAGAAGGCCAGGTGGAGGCCTTTTCTAACCCAGCCTCAGCGGTCAGAAAGTGTCACTTTCAGCCCCTTCTCTTCATCAAGGCCAACTGAAAGCCCATCCCAAGTTTAAGGTGAGAGGAAAGAAAGAGACTCTACACTTGATGGGGGAGTGGCAAGGTTCTGGAAGAGCATATGGGCCTGAAAATATTGCTGCAGCCACTTTTGGAAAATATAGTCTGCTGCATACCTCCATTGTTGTGCCCTACAATGTCTGCTCTTGGAAATACTAATGAAGCAACTGTCTCTCCCTAGTCACCTTGTGAGGTGCTGACAGAGCTAGATTGGAGGGGCAAAGTTCTCCTTATACCCTGCAGATTGACCATGAATTGTCACAGCAGTGGAGGGACCCATGTGCCTTAACACGTGCCTTGGGAGGGTATGAATGAGGGACCAGCTATTAGGGATGATACTTACATAGAATCCTATGTTGCCTCTGAGATCATGAGAAGGCTTAGAAAGCTTCCATCCCAGCTTTGGTACTCCACGGCCTTTTGGTGCCCTATCTCTTCTACTTCTGTACACTGTCCGTGGCTCTTTTTGTTATTGACCTTAGAACTCTGAGTTTTGTTTTGTTTTGTTTTGTTTTGTTTTTTCCTTTTAGTTCCTGCAAGCAGAATGTGAGGGTTTTTTTTGTTTTTTTGTTTTTCTCTTACCCAGAGTATACACACAGCAGGCACTTGGTAAATGCTTTGGGATGATAATGAAAAGGAGGGAAGGGGTGGGCAGTTTTTCAGAGAGGAAGTGTAAGAAACTCTGCAGAAGCAGGGGATGCGTTGCATCAGGAATCTTGAGCAAGAAAGGCTGTAGGGATTGGGTTCTCCTCCAGCGGTGAC
Organism: Pan troglodytes; assembly: GCF_028858775.2. Classification (NCBI taxonomy): domain Eukaryota; kingdom Metazoa; phylum Chordata; class Mammalia; order Primates; family Hominidae; genus Pan; species Pan troglodytes. Next base: position 49,270,317 of record NC_086015.1, read on the forward strand.
CTTGGTTGCTGCACTCAGTGAGGGGCAGCCCTATTAGACTTAGAACCAAAGTTCATTTCTACAAGCTGATGTTATTAATGTTAAAACATCCTCAGGAACCCAGAAAGCCCTAAAAACAGGATTGCGGAAGTTTTTCATTCCAGAGCTAGCTCACTGGGGACATTAAATTAGGAGTCAAAAAGCAAAAATGAGTGAGACATCCTGTCTTAACAGCTAGAATGTTCTGGGCAAATTGTCTTCTTAACTGTAAGTCAGAGGAGCTTTAACTAAGAGAGGAGGTTTTTATGTGTTGCTCCATGGCTCTGGAAAATTGGAGAGAAGTTCCAAGTTTTTCCATGTTCTTGGCTTCTGTAATAGACCCTTCAGGGCTATTAGCACAGCCTAGGAACTCTGCTTTTCTGAGAACTCCCTTCTCTTCACGTCCACAGGGGTGGCAGCCATGTTTGTGTTGGGAGTGAGGTACATCTCCAACAGTCACAGTTGATTGCACCAGGAGCTGTAGAATTCATCTTTTCTCTCAGTGAGGAATTTCAGTGTGGGTCTGAGAAACTAGTCAGTCTCTTCTTGCTTTTGAGTCAAGGATGAGTAAGTTGAATGTCTGGGTGGCCTGGCCTGTCACAGCAAACAGCTCTGGGGGTAAGTACCTTTCCCCCAAGACAATCTCTAATGGCGTTTGTGAATAGGAATTGGGAGAACAGCTTGGTCAGATGGTTATGGCTCAATGTCTCTCATAAGGTTGCAGTCAAGCAGTCAGCTGGGGCTGAGGACATCTGAAGGCTGTGATCATAGGAGCCAACTGGTACTGGGTATTGGTGGGAGTCTCAGTTCCTTTTCACATATGCCTCTCTGCAGGATTGCTTGGGTGACCCCATCACATGGAGTTCAGCTTTCCCCAGAGTGAGGGGTCTGTGAGACCAAGGTAGGTTCTATGACCTAGCCTCAAAAATCATACTCTTCTGCTCCCACCGCAAATTCTAGCAATTCCATGGGACTAACCCTGGTTCAGAATTGAAGGGGACTACATAAGGTTGAATACTGGGAGGTGGTAAGGCCCCCTGGAGCCCCTTCTGGGAGGCTGGCTGTCACAACTCCTTATGTTTGCACAGCATTCCATGGTTTATAAGGATTTCTCACATGCATGATCTCCCCAGGTATTCAGAACAGCCCCCAAACCTGGCCTCTGCTTAGCTTTCTCCAGTCCTCCTTTCTCTCTACCCACTATGTCTCCCACGCCCAGTCTTCTGTAAGTCCTTTAGATTTTCCCTAACACACTCTGCATTTTCTCTTACTGAAGCCCTCCCTCCATGCATGCTTTCTCCAGTCCAGAATGCTCTTCTCACATCTCTTTGCCTAACTAATTCTCGGATGCCACCTTCCCTGGAAGTCCTCCCCGGCCCTCCATGCCTGGCTTTGTGCCTGATATGGTCTGATATTTGTCCCTTCCAAATCTCATGTTGAAATGCAATCCCCAGTGTTGGAGGTAGGGCCTGGCAGCACCAAAAGGCCATCCAGGTGTTTGAGTCGGAGGATGGATCCCTCACAAATGGCTCGGTGCCCTTCCCACAGCAATAAGTTCATATGAGATCTGGTTGTTGAAAAAGGAGCCTGGCGCCTGGCACCTCCCACTCTGTCTTGCTCCCTCTCTTACCATGTGATGATGTGCTGCTCCTGCTTCACCTTCTGCCATGAGCAGAAGCTCCCTGAGGCCTCATCAGAAGCTGAGTAGATGCCAGTGCCATGCTTCCTGTACAGCCTGCAGAAACATGAGCCAACGAAGCCTCTTTTCTTTATAAACTACCCAGCCTCAGGTATTCCCTTACAGTGACGCACAATGGACTGACACAGTGCCCTTCCTCTAGGCTCCCATAGCTCCTCATATTCCCCATCGTAACACTCCTCACGTGGTACTATCTTCCTGATTCTAATGTCTGACTCCTCACCCAGAGTGCCTACTCCACGAAACCAGAGATGGTGTCTGTGCTGTTTGAGTGCTATCCCCACCTGGCACAGGGCTCAATATGTTTATTTGTTGAATGCATGAATGGACAAGGCAAGCATCATTATCCCCATTTTACAGAGGTGAAAACAGGGTGGAGGAGAGTAAGAGTTGGCCTGATCATGGTCAGTTTATGACACAGCTGAACCTAAGCCCAGGTCACACCACCATCCAACACCTTTGTGCATCCTGGAAACAGGTCACCACGCAAATTTACGGCACTGTCCCCCACCCCCACCCCTCATGGCTTTGGTCCTTGGTACTCTGATAGTTGTGTCCACTGTCTTTCCAGCCTGGACATGCCAGGCTGCTGGATGCATGGCAGGAAAATCCCTGGTTATTAATTGATTTTATTCATTTCCCTGTGAAGTACATAGCGGGAGAATGTGCCATTAACGCATCTCAGTGAGACAAACCAGAGATGCAAGCTCTATTCCCATCATTACGGATCCTCCACAACTAAAATAGTGATGCTAATTAAGAAATAATGCATGGGGAGAGTGCTGGGGAAAGAGGCGGTGAACTTGGCAACGATAGGCTTTTGTGAGAAGAGAAGATGGCACTTTTATCTGCTCAGGTTGCAGACATTTTTCTTCCTCCACTGAAAATCGTGACAAATAGTTTATATTTTTATTTTTCATTAGGGAAAAAGTACCAGCTACGTACTTAGGGAAAAAACCCAAGCCCAACAACCAGACTACTGATCACCATGTTGCTTTAGCAGCTGCTATTAAAGGGGGCTGAATCAATGCCTTTGAACCCACAGACTTCCCAGAGTGGCCACTTCCTAAAGCCTGGCTCTGGCAGGGGAGCCAGGAGGTGAGGCAGGGCTGGACAAGCCAGAGCTGGGACTGTGAGGTGGTCACCAAGTGGCAGGCACAGCAGCTCTGAAGGGCAGGGCCACCAGGAGCTTGTGGCAGGATGGAAGCAAAATTCAAGACAGTGGCCTCTCAAGGCAAAGTGAGGGAGAGCTCCAGCAGCAAGGAGCTCACAGGGCCAGAGGCACAGGAAGTGAAGGCACCCAGTTACCAGAGGCGAGAGATCCAGGCAGTCAGACATGGGAGTCTATGAGTTCAGCAGCAACAAAACGACAATGAAATAAACTTGATATGGAAGCCAGATCCCACTCCACGGAGGAGCTTCCCATACACTTCCTTTTAAGGATAAAACTATTTTAATAATCAATAACACATAGGAACACTTAACAAAAGAAGCTATACAAGTAGCCACTAAACATATGAAACAGGCCTCAACATTTTTAGTCACCAGGGAAATGAAAATTAAAGCTGTCGTGAAATACCATTCATGCCACCAGCATGGCTGCAATTGCAGTGACACCCACATGATGAACATGTGGGGCAACTGCTGGTGGAAATGCAAACTAGTAAATTCACTTTGGGAAACTATTTCCTGAAGGTTTCTTACAAAACTAAACATATATATGTCTGCCTTACAATCCCGTAATTTCATTCTTAGATGTTCACTCAAGAGAAATGAAAACACATGCCCACAAAATGATGTGTATCTCAGTGTTCAAAGGCAACTTTATTCATAATAGCCCCAAACTGAAAACAACCCAAATGTCTATCAACAGGAGAAAGGATAAATACATTTTCCATAGAGTGAAATGCATTCAGCAACTTACAAGACAGAACTAACAATATAAACCATCAGATGAATGAATCTCACAGGCATCATGCTGAATGAAAGAAGCCAGATACAAGAGTCCACATTCATTTCTACGCAATCCAAGAACAGTCAAAACTTAGGGTGATAGGAATCAGAATGTGGCTGGGGCCCACTAACTAAGAGGGATATAAGGGAACTTTTCCGGCTGGTGAAAATGTTCTCTATCTTGTTTCAGGTGGTAGTTCCAGGGGTGTAGACATTTGTCAAAATCCATCAAGCTGAATGCCTATCATTGCACTTTGCTGTGTGCTAATTATACCTCAATTTTAAAAAATAATCGGCATATTGGGAGGCTGAGGTGGCCAGATCACTAGGTTAGGAGATCGAGACCATCCTGGATAATACAGTGAAACCCTGTCTCTACTGAGAATACCAAAAATTAGCCAGACATGGTGGCAGGCGCCTGTAGTCCCAGCTACTCGGGAGGCTGAGGCAGGTGAATGGCATGAACCCGGGAGGCGGAGCTTGCAGTGAGGCGAGATCGCACCACTGCACTCCAGCCTGGGCGACAGAGTGAGACTTTGTCTGAAAAAAAAAAATAATAATAATAATAATAATAATAGGCCAGGCAAACTGGAGTCTCTAAGTCTGGAATGACAAATACAAAATTCATATACTGTTACTGCCCTGGCAGAAATTATTAATTGATTTCAGTGTTCTGTGCCTCTGAGCTTCAATGGGGCTTCAAATACATTACAATATAGCTGTCTAAGCAACCACTTATAAATCCATCGATCTGTTAGGCGTCCAAACCAGTGCAACTTATTACTTCTAGTTTGACCCTCAACCTGTTTCTCTAGTTTAGTAAGGGCTGGGGAAATTCAAATTAGCTATAAAAATAATAATCCTATTACAGAAAAGTTTTTAAATAACTCAAAATCCCATTCCCTTAGTACTACCACTAAACTGTTTTGTGTATTCCCTTCTACTAAGTTGTCCTAGGCATAGCTTAACATACAAGGGTAGGGCAGGAGGGAGCCCCAGAGGGGGCCTCAGGAGAAAGGCTGCTGTGCTGGCCTATTGCGGCCAGCCAGAGCATCCACGCCAGTGAGGCCAGACCCTACCTTGCCGCCTCCAGCAGGCCCTCCGCAGCATCTGGAGGGTTTTAAAGGACTGTATTCCAGAGGTCAGCTAGTTTGCCACTGAAATACATTCTAGAAGTGGCTGATTCACTCCAGTGATTCTGGTGGGCCACTGCATGGCTCAAGGTCAACCCAACAATCAGAGGCTTCCATGGTCGAGGGGGGTGATGGGAATGTCCTACTCTCAGCATCTTCCAGGGGCCCCTCTGCCCTGTCTTAGGGGCAGAACTCTGCGATGCCAACTAGTATCATTTAATTATTGAAGCTGATTCAGGCCTGCTTTTTTTCTTTTCCTTTTTTTTTTTAAGGACAGTCTGAGGATTGCTCATGGGCACTCCTGTGGCCTGCTCCCTGGAAAAGACAGCACTGTGAATAGCGAAGTGGCTTGCTCTGAGCCCCTCTTTTACCATATATGAAATGAGGTACTAGTGCCCACTTCATATAACTCACATGAGGAGTAATGAGTCAGCCTATGCCAAGTACTTACTAGTAACTAGTGGTTTTCTTGTTCTCCTGCCCAAATGAAAGGGCCCTGGAGCTGCCCAAGAAGACACATCAGGCTTTTTATTGTCAGCAAAGCCTCAACTTTTCCATCAACATGGTTTCTGATTACAGCTTCTAAACCACCTTTCTAGTTAGCAGTAGAGGACATCTGTCCACCAGATACTTACAGTGAAGCAATTTTCAGTGTGGTGGACTCTTTCAGGGGTATCTGCTCACCGTTCCTCATTCTCCAAGACCTGAAGCCACCTCTGCACCGACAGGATGGGCCCTGTGATCTCCTGTGTCTGCTCTGACCCTGCTCCTCTGGCCAGAGCTGGTGGGCACACAGCCTGACATGGCCTGAGCTGGACCCTTAAATCTTACCTTTCAGAAATTTAGATTGTCATTGAGAAATGAGGTAGGTCACTCTTGGTCACATGACAAGGACAAAGGGATTTAGGGGTGTCCCCCTTTGGCCCCATGCATGGGCATATACAGATATGAAGTGAGCAAAGAGAGAACAGCAAAGACCTGCAGAGAGACGCAGAGCCCAGGGACCCTGTGATATCCAAAAAGAGCATCTGAGAGATGCAAAAGAGGACATGCTGTATGGTTTCATTTTTACAACGATCTAGAAAAGACAAAACAAATCTAAGGTGGTAGAAATCAGAACAATGGCTTCCTGGGGCAGGGTGTGAGGGGAGTTGGACAGCAAGGGGCCTGAGGGAACTCTGAGGGGGTGTAGTGATTACATGGGTGTAGGCATTTGTCAAAACTCACCCTTCTATACACTTAAAATATGTGCATTTGGGCCGGGCATGGTAGCTCACACCTGTAATCCCAGCACTTTGGGAGGCCGAGGCAGGTGGATTGCTTGAGGTCAGGAGTTCGAGACCAGCCTGACCAGAATGGTGAACTCCTGTCTCTACTAAAAATACAAAAATTAGCCAGGCATGGTGGCACATGCCTGTAATCCCAGCTACTCAAGAGGCTGAGGCAGGAGAATTGCTTGAACCCTGGAGGTGGAGATTGCAGTGAGCCGAGATCATGCCATTGCACTCCAGCCTGGGTGACACAGCAAGACTCCATCTCAAAAAAAAAAAAAAAAAGGAAAGAAAAAGTGCATTTGATTGTATGTAAATTATACCTCAATAAAGTCAACTTAAAAAAATAAAAAGAGGAAAGAGTGGCAGTCATTCACGGCCTCTGTCTTTCCCGCCAGCAGCTGGGGAGAATGGTGTCTGATTCTCTTCTACAGTCTGAGCATTTTGTGGGACCCTTGGATTCTTTTAGCAACTTTCCCCTACCTTCTGCCTAAGCCCATCTGAGTGGGTTTTTGCCACAGCCCCAAATTTTTGAACAAGATAGTTTTGTGACAACTGACCCTGGAAAGGAACAGTGTCAGGGGTACAGTAACATGTAATTCCCTGGGTTTGTGTAAGCCTCTCAAAAAGGGGACTTGCTCCTCTCCACTAATCCAAGCTTAAGTGTCTCCTTCCAGAGCTTTTCCCAGTCATATAAGATAAAGTGACATATGTGTATATGGTAGACATCAGTTGAGTTAATCCATCCAAAATCGATTCTACCTTCCCCTGGAAACAATAACCCAATTTCTTTGGGGACCACCACCCATCCAGCTCACATTTTTGCTTAGTCTGTGAGACTCAACTGAGGGAGACCGAACCCACCTCCTGGGACAAGAGTTGGGATATGGCCCAGGCCTGGTCCCAAGAGCATCCCCCTCCCCCAGCCCATATGCAAGCTGGGCCACCCTCTCCATCCCAGAACTGTTGGGGTACTCTGGAGGCAAGGTGCTGTCTTCCTCAGCCTAGAGCTCTTTGAGCCCCTAGATCGAGTTACAGTTAAAGCTCCAGATCTTCCCCCAGACTTTATAATTGTAGGAACCAATTCATGTCCTTTTCTTGTTTAAAAGCTGAGTCTCTGCCACTTGTAAGAAAAAATGATCTGAGTCGGATGATATACATATTCATAGAGATTTAAAAAACCACAATTGGCATCATAACATCCATACTGGTCATCAACTTAGTTTTTAAAATGTCTTCACTTACATAACATCATGGATCTCTTTCCATTTCTGTACAGGCTACCTTCCCTTTCTCAATGCTGCACAGTATCCACAGCGTGGGTAAATTACAATTTACTTCACAGGTCCCGCTTCATGAGGATGTCCTCTAAATTGGTTTTACACAATTTGCTAAGTTTTTATTGTTGTGGTTATTAAAGAAACATATACACTTGATCGAGACAAAGTTGAACCACTAGAAAGGCCTAAAATGAAAATTCATCTGCCACCACTCCTCTCCTGTGCCCAGTTTCATTCCCCGGGTATCACCACGTCTAAGAGTTCCCAATTTTCCACTCCTCTTTTGGTTCCCCGCTGCAGTCATCTGTTTTTTTTTTTTTTCCATCCTTCATCAGCCTTAGAATCCTATTTGATTTTTTTCTTTCTCTAGAGAATAATGAGCTTGTTGATGTAAAATTCCCGTTACCAAGAAATAATCATTGTTAATAGTGATAATCTAAGCCGAGGATATAGAGATTCATCTTCAAGTTTTCCCTCAAGAAGATCACAGTGTAGGAAGGGAAAAAGATAGATAAATAAGTGAAGGAAAGTATTCTAAAAGTTCATAGAAAGTTCAGTAGATTGGGAGGGTGAGGTGGGCAGACTGCTCAAACTCAGGAGTTCAAGACTCAGCTTGGGCAACACAGCAAAACCCTGTCTCCACAAAAAATACAAAAATTATAATCGGGCATGGTGGTGTGTGCCCATAGTCCCAGCTACTCGGGAGGCTGAGGTGGGAGGGTCACCTGAGCCCAGGAGGTGGAGGCTGCAGTGAGCCGAGGTCGCGCCATTGCACTCCAGCCTGGGCGACAGAGTGGGGCCCTGTTTCAAAAAACAAACAAACAAAAAATCCCAAAAGTTCAGTGGAGGTTCAAGGGGAAGAGGCATCAGTTCTAGGTGAGGATCCAGAGAGGGATTCACAGAAAAAGTGATTCCTAGGAGAAGAGTAGGTATTCTCCAGGTGGGCAAGGAAGTGAAGGGCAATCTGCTCCAAAGCAGAAGGAAGGAAGTAATGATTCAGGGAGGGTCTGGTGGAGTGGGAAAAATCACTTTCACCTGTCAGCTTATTCTTCTTGGATCCTAGATTTTCATTCTAGGATATTTTACTTCTTCCTGGAGTACATCCCTTAGATGTTTCTTTAGTGAGGATTTGTCAGTGGCAAACTCTCTTACTGTTTACGTTACTGAAGATGTCTCTATTTTACTCATTCTAGAAACATGGTTTTGCTAGGCTTATAAATCTAGTTGACAATTATTTCTATCACCACTTTGAAGACATTATTCCACTCTCTTCTGGCTTCTATGTTTGATGTTGAGAAGTCAAATTTGATCTATCTTGGCTCCTTTGTGAGTAATCTCTCTTTTTTTTCTTCAGGTTTCTTTTAAGATCATCCCTTTGTCTTTGACATTCTGTAGTTTCACTACGATGTGTCTGAGTATGTCCACCTTATGACTTATCCTGTCTGGGAGTTTCAAAAACTTTCTAAATATGGGGATTTATGTCTTTACTCAATTCTGCAAAACCCTCAGCTCTTATATCTTTGAAAATTACCTCTTATCGCACTCTCTATTATCTACTTTTGGAGCCCTGATTAGATCTATATTGGACCTTTTCACTCCATCCTTTAATTTTCTTAACCAGACTTTTCCATATCTTTTTGTCTCTGAGCTGCATTCTGTGTATTTTCTTTGGATCTATGTTTGAAATTACAGATTCTCTCTGCAGTTGTGTCTATTTTGCTTTTCAACTCTTCTACAGATATTTTAATTTCTATTACATTCTTTATTTCCAGAAGCTTTGTTTGGTTCTTTTTAATATGTCTGCTTATTTTTATAAGCTCCTGCTTCTTACTTACTTTCAAATTATCTCTGTTATTTACTTAATCCTATTAAAATCATAGTTTATATTTAATAATTCTAATTTTTTTCTTTTGACTCTTACTCATGATGGCTTGCTTACTTGGGCCTTTTCTGATTTTACATTATGAGCTCATTTATGATGGGACTTTTCCAGTAGGAATTTTATGAGGGCTGTGTTGTACGTACATGATTGCCTCCGTCAGGAGCTTTGGGCACTGTGGACCTAGGTTCTTCTAAATTCTTATCTTGAGATATTTTGGTATATTTCAGTGTACATTCAGACATCACACCTAGAGGAGGGTTGGCCACTTGCCTTCAAATCTCAGGAGAAGTTTTCATTTTTCCTCCTCTGCCAGAACTGATTCTGAGTCACTGTTTCTTGAAGTCAGCCTCTGCTAGGTGGGATACCCTTAACTTCACCCTTTCCTGAAAGTGTAACCCCCTCCGAGGCTTGGGTTTGTGCAAAATTTTGTGGCTCTGGATCTATTACTGCTCAGGTCTAAGGCTTGGTTTACTGTTCATTCCTACCTCTTCCCCTTACTATCTGCTTCCCTATGAGGAAATCCTAGGCTACTTTTCCCTAAAGATGATCTCAAGCTGTGAAGTGCTTTTTGGCTTGGTCTTTGTTTACCTTCAAAGGCTCAGGTTCCTCCTGCTTTTCTGAATCACAGGTGATTCTCTTACTTTGCTTTGTTGCAGACCATTTCATTGCTATGAAGATTTTGCATATACCTATACCTATATCTATATCTATCTATCCATATATCTCCTCCATATCCTCAGGGGATTGGTTATATATGTACATATTCACATGCATAAGTATGTGTATAACCAATGCACACAGTTGTTCCTTGGTATCCATGGGGGATTGACCAGGACTCATCGCAGATACCAAAATCCGAGGATGCTCAAGTCCCTTCTATAAAATGGGGTAGTATTTGCATATAACCTACACACATCCTCCCATATACTTTTAAAAATATATACCTACTTTATAGAGGAGTCTCATATACTTTAAGTCATCTCTAGATTATTTATAATACCTAATACAATGTGAATGCTATATAAATAGTTGTTACACTGTATTGTCTTCTTGAATTTGTATTATTCTTGTTGTATTGGGGTATTTTTTCCCAAATATTTTCACTCTGCCGTTGGTTGAATCCAAGGATGTGGAACCCAGGAATACGGAGAGCCAACTGTATATGCACCTGTGTGTTTAGCACATTAGAATATTTTTCATGTAGAAGGTTTTAGGATGTTCAAATTGTTGACTTCTACGGGCATTCCAATTTTCTTTGCACTGGCTTATCTTTGTACATATTTATTATCTTCTCTCTAATTGCATTAATATCTTTGTATTTATTTTTTGCATACCATGATTGTTACAAGTTTTTCCTTTATGATGGCAATTTGATTTTGAGCCTTCTATTTCCTGTTTCTTACTGTTTGTAATATTTTTATTAATTCTTTAATGGTATTGTTTTGGTCCTCAATTTGTTTTCTTAGTTCTGAAAGATCTATTTGAATTTCAGTCTATCAACTTATCAAGTCACCTTTCAGTTCTTCTTTTTTAAAAAAAAAAAATCATTAGGCAATTTTTATTTATTTATTCATTTTTGAGACGGAGTCTTACTCTGTCACCCAGGCTAGAGTGCAGTGGTGCAATCCTGGCTCACTGTAACCTTTGCCTTCCCGGTTCAAGCGATTCTCCTGCCTCAGCCTGCTAAGTAGCTGGGATTACAGGTGCATGCCACCATGCTCATGTAATTTTTGTATTTTTAGTAGAGATGGGGTTTCAACATGCTGGTCAGGCTGGTCTCGAACTCCTGACCTCATGATCCACCCGCCTCGGCCTCCCAAAGTGCTGGGATTATAGGCATGAGCCACTGCACCCAGCCTCAGTTCTTCTCTCATTGAATTCATGGTCTCATTAGAAATAGCACTCATGAGGAATCTTTTCTGTTTTTTGAGTTGTGTTTTCTTTTAGAATATGATCTTCAACTATCCTTTGCATGTTTTGTTCTTGTCTTTCCTTTTGTTTATTGTAAAGTGTTTTCATTGTTACCATGCTGTTCCTGTTAACTTGGTCATGTTGAATGTGGACAGCTATAACCACAGTCTATATTCCATGAGCAATTTCCCTAAAAGTACTTTTTGTTCTATCTACTTCTCTGTAACCTGAGAGCCTGGAGCAGGGATGATTACTCTTCTAATTCACTGTGGAGTCCTTAAGCCCTTGCTTTTGACCTGCGAAATTATCTCCCCAGTTTTACCTTATCTTCTCAGTGGCTGCTCCCACCACTCTTACTCTCTCTCCCACTCCCCACCCCAAATAGAAAGAGGAAAAGAAAATGTCGCTTCTCTCCAGAAAGGTGGGGTGGGCTATGAGTAGAATTGTCATGATTCTGCTGACTCACCAGAGCCACATGTAGGAGGTATGTACACTGCACTCCATCATCTTCTGAGTTATTTTTTCCTCTGTCATCACTTCTTAAATTCTTATGCCACTAGATTATGCTCTTGTCTGACTCTTACTGGTATATTTTTCTCGTTTATTATTATTTTTTTTTTTACTATTTTTGACATTTCCATAGGAGTTGAGGGAGAAAGCTTCTGCAGGCCTATTTCACTTTGCCAACTCAACTACAACTCATGTGTGTTCTATCTTCCAGAATTCTCTGGAACATTCTGCCCGATACAGGCTACCATTCTTGTTTTCCAGCACCTTTATAGTTTTATTCCTTAAACACAAACCAACAATTCCACAGGCACACACATGTCTTCTGACTTTTCCATGAAATGTTGAGGGAGCCTGGCACGGTGGCTCACACCCATAATCCCAACACTTTGTGAGGCCGAGGCAGGTGGATCTCCTGAGGTCAAGAGTTTGAGACCAGCCTGGCCAATATGGCAAAACCCCATCTCTACTACAAATACAAAAAAATTAGCCAGGCGTGGTGGCGGGTGTCTGTAATCCTAGCTACTCAGGAGGTTGAGGCAGGAGAATTGCTAGAACCCTGGGGGTGGAGGTTGCAGTGAGCTGAGAGCGCACCACTGCACTCCAGCCTGGGTGACAGAGCGAGAATCTATCTCAATAAATAAATAAATAAATAAAGTAAAGAAAAGAAAAAAAACGTTGAGGTAAAGGAGCTGAGGAGGGGACCATGTCTTGGCCTTCAACTTGAACCCAAAGCCCCTTTGGCTTTTCTTGAGAATTGAAATGCTAAAGGATCATGGAAGAAATGTCTTGGCACTATCGTAGAAGACACTGTCTACCCAGTTATTCAATGTCCTTATACAGATACTTTTGGACAAATTCTTCTCCAAATAAACCAGCACACAGTACAGATTCCTCTCAGGGATAAGAGAATTTGCCTACTGATATCCTGCAGTCCCTCCTTATATTAGTCAAGTGGGCACTAATGTAATCTGTTTCCTTCTTTTCTTTGGCTGCCAAGAAATTAAGATTTGTGTTTTATTTCTCAAAAGCAGCTCACTGCATTCTAGGTTTTTGGTTTCATTCATTCCTCACTCTGTTACTAGAATTCTATCTTTTATGCTTTTTGGGAGGGGGGTAATCATTTGCTACCACAAACCAATTTGCAAAGGAAGAATGCTTCCTCCTTTTAAGTAGTCACACCTCCCATAGTAACTAATATGCCTCTCAATATTTATTGAATAAACTAGCACACAGTACCGAAGAAGATAAGATACCCTGCTTTGTGGATGCTTGTAGTTTATTCTTTATTAGTAATGCTTAATCTTAATCTTGTGACAATAAAGATCTTGGTAAAATTCTCTAAAATGAATAGAAGTTAAAAGATGTGGTTTGAGTCCTCTCTTTTTAACAAGTACTGAACAATCTTGGGCAGTCACCTCTCCAATCTGAATCTCGGTTTCTTTGTCTATATTTTATTCATTTATTTATTCATTCATTTACTCATGAAACAAACTTTCCTGAACACCAGCCCCATCCCATATGCCATCTTGGGGCCCTAGATATAAAGAAACATGTAGTCCAGTTTGTCAGTTATCAAAGTGAGTGCTTTAAAACTCTATGTTAACTTAGTGCCCCTTAGCGTATTTCATCCTCATAACAATCTTTTCAGTTCCCATTTTAAAGATGAGGAAAGCAAGTCCCAGACAGGTTAAGTAACTTGGCCAGGGTCTTTTAGCTCCAAATCCAGTACTGATTCCTCTAGTGGTTTGTAAATCAAGAACCAGGGTGCTGCCATCTATTTAAACACTGCTCACATCCGAGCATAAGGCTGGACACCCAGAAGAGGCTGAACATTTGCTTGCTAATGAAAACAAGGTCTTTTCTTTGGGAACTCACCAAAAGAAAAAATTGCTTGAGCCTATCTTCCTGGTTCACAGGACTTACAAGAAATGCAAATACATTTCCTTTTACTGACTATATGCAGAGAGGCAAAAATTTCTCCTTAAATAGCTGTCTTTGGGAAGAGCAGTGTGAACCAAACTGCACGGGAGCAGCTCCCCAGCCAGCCTCCTGCACTGCAGACACCGACTGGCGTCTGGGCTTTGCTGGAACACAGTGTATCTGTGAGTCCTTAGTGGTCACAGAGGAGGATATTTGACAGCAGAGCAGGCCCAGAATTCATCTTTTTTCTGATCAAAACATAGGCCACCTTTAACCCGTCGTGTCTGGATATGTAGCTGCCCACACAAAAAGAGGCGGCCTCAATTAAACACCCCTAAAGAAAAACCTTTCCACAGAAAAGTTGGGAGAACAAAGTGATATGGTGACTGAAGTCATGGATGAAAAGCTGCTTCCTGTGAGGTGGTTCCTCTCCCAGGGCACCGCAGGTGTCGGCCTGGCTTAGGTCATCCAGCCCCACCTAGGCGGGAGGGCAAATACTGGAGACTCTGAGGACTCTCTTTTAGTCTCCCCCTAATAATGGCTGCCTGACAAGCACTTCACAGTTTACAAAGCCTTTTCACACATTCCTTACATGGCACTCCCCAGAGACCTTGTGAGCTGGGTATTATTTTTATTTTACAGAAAAGGAAAAACAGGTGGAAACAGGGAGAGTAACTGGCTCAAGGAAACGTTGGTAAAAGTAAAAACTAGAACCTGAATGATGGTCACCAGGCTTGTCTGTGCTCCTAGAGCCCCCAACGTCCGGTGATCATGCTGGGGGCATTCTCTGCCCTTTGGGGACTCTCCATGACCCCTTAGGAAGTACTGCTGAGCTACTCAGCCTCCCCCTTTCACTTGCCCCGGTGTCCTCGGTGGAGCCAGTGGAGAACAGGAATAGCCTCAGCCAGGCCACTCCAGCCCTGGGCTTCAGGCTCAGTGCGTTGCTCAGCACAAGCTGGAACCAAGAAACTTTTTTTTTATCCCAACCCTAAATCTTCTGAAAACAGTCCTACCTAAATATAACAAGGATGCCCTTTGGCACATCTTGCCAATCTTGCAGGTGAGTCATGGGCCCTCACTCAAGGTGCCCAGGGATACAGTAGTTGCCATGTAGTTAAAAATACCTGCTGTGCTGGAAGGCAGCACAGATGGATTTAATGAGCTCACCTGCTCCTCCAAAGGCTTGCAGTAGTGTGGGTTGAGCCTGGCAGTGGGCAGATGTATGCTGAATTTCCTCTTGGCCTGAGGCCTGGTTATCAAACTGATGGAGTCCCCAGAGTCTTCTCAAATGCCCACAGAGCTGGCCCGACAGAAACAGTAAAGTGTTGGGATTAGCAAGGGGTCAAGAAGCAGAAAGCCAGCTCCATTACTCTCTTCTGCAGAAATCACCTCCTTCGACAGCCCCAGAGGCAGTGCCTTAGGTTAGTTTCCTCAGAAATGGAGCTTGAGAAAAGGATTGACTGGGGGACTGCTCCCAGGTAAAACCTGTAAGGGACTGAGAGAGTTAGAATGGGGCAGGGAAGAAGCTGGGCAAACATATAGCTTCAGCTGAAGTCTAACTCAGCCTGATCCCGTGGGGAGCTCACATGCAGTTGTCCCAACTGCAGGGAAGCCCTTTGGCCTTTAGGTCCCCATGTCAGTCATCACTGGCTGTGGGCTCCCCTCAGGGGAGGACGTAACCTCCCAGGCTTTTCAGGATGAGGTGGCTCTGGAGAAGGAAGTCTCTGGAGAAAGAAACAGCTGTGTCAATTGCAGTCAGCATGCACTACAGATGGGGGATGGGTGTGGTGGCCTGGTAAAGAGATACTGATGAGACAGCAACTGTATCTACTGCTGCCACTATCTCTTGAAGGCCAAAATGGTCAAGTCATTAGTTCATAGCAAAACATTATTTTCTATGTATCCCAAGGGCAGAGGGAAACCACATATGGTAGCAACTCATTCTTGCTTTATTTCTGATTCTTCTATGCAGGGGGCATTCCTCATGACTAATGAAGAAGCAAAGGCATAAACTTGACTAATTCCTTCTTTCTCCTTCCACATTGAGCTTCCACTACCCACAGCCCCTCTCATAGAGACACACGCTCAAGATTGCTGTCTTGTCCTTCGTTCAGGTCAGTCTGCCTTTGTTGTACAATTGCCATGGCTCTAATCAGAGGTCTGCCCAACAGCATGACTCTTCCCATCATGCTGAGTATGATGTTCAGCATAACCAGGCTGAACATCACACCTGACCTCCTCCTCCATGAAACCTCCCTGAGCACTGAAGCCCCCACTGACTTCTCCCACTGTGGAATAGACAGCTGCAACCATATCCCAGAATTCACAGTGAGAAGGATGTCATGTGCCAAGCACTGCCCCAAGTGTAATTGACTTAACTTCATTTACTTAGTGGAGCATACGTGTATCAGTTAAGATGTGTTTGGCCATCAGTAACTCTCTGAGTTCAGGTAGCTTAAAGAATAAGGAAGAATCATATTCTATATAACAGGGAGTCTAGAGGTCAGGTAGTCAGTTCAAACTATCATCAGGTACTGCATCAGGCTCTAAAGCCAGATTACATCCAGGTGATACATATTTCTCCTCTGAGTCCATTGTAATCCCATTCTGGTAGTCTATTACCCATGGAATAAATCATAAAAACAGTAGGGGAATAGGAACAAAAAGAACTAAAATAGATACATGGTAGAAAATATGAATAGCTACTTCAGCCTTTGTTTCTGCCCAACACATTCACATAGCCTTAGTTGATGTGTGACTTATGACATCCTTGTTCTAAAATCTATTCCATATCCCCCTTCTCTTTAGGGGCACCTCAGCTGAACAGAGTTCTTTATCCAGTGAGCTACCCCAACCTGATTTTTGAAAAATCTAAGTTCTTGGTGGTCCTCCTTGAATGGGATTAGTAAAGTCTTCCATTAGTGTATGTTTTTTAAACACTAGACCTAACACTACCAGGTGTTATCTCCCTGTGGTGTAGGTGGAATCGCTCCCAGGCCCTATTATAAAATAGCACCTGTCACTGCAGCCTACCTCTAGCCTGTTTGGCATGAAAGTATTGAAATGGACAGATGGCAGCCTCAGTTTTCAATACAATAAAATTATTCTTTTGTTTCCGGTCTTGGGTACTGGCACTTGAAGCCAGCAGAACACAGAGTTGCAGAAATAATGTATCCTAGCTGGAAATGGAATTCAATTCATTTTATTTAAATGAAGAGACTTTACTGAGGGATCACTAAGAGATGCAGGCAGGGTTAAAGACACTGACAATGGATGTCGAGGCACCCAGAGGCTAATAAACAGCAGGAAGCCATTACCATGTCTAGGGGTAGGAGAGGAAATAGTGTGACCTGAGTCTAGTGAGAGCAGAGCTGGGGTGAAATTGCCCAGCGGCAGCTAGAGCTATGGAAAAAGGTGGCCCTTGACAAAGATGCAATGCTGAAGCAGGGAGGAAATGGAGAGGAAATACCCTGAGCTCTCTCTCTCCTCTGCTCTCTGCTTACCTGCTGGTAATGTCATTGGCTGATCCAAAGAGAAGCGAGTCAGCATGGCAGCCCAAGTGAGACAGTCTTCAGAGATATAGCAGAATAGAAAAGTGGAAGAATGGATGTGGGAGAACGTGTATGGAATAACCAATACAAATAGGAAATGAAGCATTTGCAAGTGCTAATGTGTACTAGTGAGAGATACCATCTCACTTCTACCTACTGGTTCCCCAGACTGGTGTATTTGGCCTGTGGGAGACCCAGAGTCATACACTAGTTTCTAATTCAAAGCATGGGCTCATTGTATAGAATAGCAGCCCAACCTCACAAGACGTTTTCTCTCAGTGAATGCTGTTAGTGAGTCTTCATTAAATATTCTAACCTTCTGTAAGACCTGTGAATGCCATATTTTTTCATCTCATTTCCTCACTTCTTTTATTCTAAAATAAGTTCTTGCTGAGATGCAATGTGGCATGGGGTATTATTATGGTGAAGTAAAGCATTCAGTAAGTCTACTGGAGATGTTACTGGAAGAAATGTGACAGCCATAGAAGGCAAATTCACATCCAGAGTGGATTATTATTACCTGAGGACGAATCCTTGCTCCCTTCAAGATGGAAGGGGAGAAAACCTTTCAACTTTTCGTTCCAAAATGGTGGTGTAGAAGCAAGCTGGCTTTACTCCTCCATATAAAACCAAGAAAACAAATATATAGCACCAAGCTTATCACCAATAATATCCCAGAACTCAAATATAAGGATAAGACAGTTTCTGGGGCCAGAGAGAAGTGAAAAAACTCCCAGTAGACTGTAAGAGATTTAGTCTTCCATATCTGCGATGCTTCTTACCCTAATCTGCTCAGCACCAAGCACATAAAACATTGCCCCTTCACTCATGGTTTCTATGCTGGAAAAAGTGACATCAAGGTGGACCCCAGTTTCTCCACTATCTTGGGTTCCCTGGGAGTAGACCTGTCCCTGCCTCAACCCATGAGAAGCATCACCACTGCCTGAAGGGAGAAATATCTCTGAAATAGCTGGAGATGAAGTAGGGGGACAGGACTACCATCTCCAGCCCTGGAAACTCTTTGTAACATGGTCAAAGAGGATGCCAAATCAGACTGACTGTTCAGCAGCACCATGCTGTAGAAGGTTCATTCCACAGGTCCTCTAGGCACAAAACCCTAAGCAGCCTTCCCACACTACTGAGTTATCCCCATTTGGGACAGGCATCACTCTGATTGTTTACTAGAACCTAGGCAAATCCAGGCTTAACGTGCCATCTAGTGTCAAAAAGGAGGCAGCAACCTAGCAGTAAAAAAGAAAATCCACAGGTAAATTACAAAGACTCTTTAAGCAAACATATCTGGTAAAATCCAAAGCAAGTCAGACAGATAAGACTAAAATAAATAACTAATCCTTCAACTCAAAGAATAGATATACATCCACAAGAAACAACAGCACACAGCAAACTGTGACCTCCTCAACAGACAAAGCAAGGAACCAGTGACTGATGCTAACAAGATGGCAATGTGCAAATTATCTGACCAAGAATTCAAAATAGACATTTTAAGGAAACTCAGTAATCTCTAAGATAACAGAGAAAAGCAATTCAGAAATTTATCATAGAAATTTAACAAAAATATTGAAATAACAAAAGCATCAAATAGAAATCTTGGAACTGAGAAATACATTTGAAAACTGAAAAATTCATTAGAGCTCTCAATAGCAGAATGGATCAAGCAGAGGAAAGAATCAGTGAGCTTGAAGACAGGCTATTGGAAAATACCTAGTCAGAGAGCAAAAATGAAAAAAGAATGAAAATGGATGAAGATTGACAGATACAGAAAATGACTCAAAAGACCAAATGTAAAAATTATTGGTGTTCAAGAGGACATTGAGCAAAAGAAAGGGGTATAAAGCTTATTCAAATAAAAAGTTTCCAAAACTTGAAAAAGATAAAAATATCCAGGTACAGGAAGGTCAGAGAACATTAAATAGATTTGACCCAAATAAAACTAACCCAAACATATAATATTTAAACTCTCAAAGGTCAAGGACAAAGGGAAGATCCTAAGAGTAGCAATAGAAAGAGGCAAATAACATATAAAGGAACTCCAACTCACCTGGCAACAGACTTCTCAACAGAAACCATACAGGCCAGCAGGGAGTGGAATGACATTTTCAAAGTCCTGGAAAGAAAAAACAAACTCTGCTCTCCAAGAATACTGTATCCAGCAAAGCTATCCTTCAAATATGTAGGAGAGATAAAATCTTTCTTAGACAAACAGAAGCTGAGAGAATTCACCACCACCAGACCTGTCTTACAAGCAATGCTAAAGGAAGTTCTTCAATCTGAAAGGAAAACATACTAATGTACCAAAAGAAAACATTTGAAGGCAAAAAGCCCAATAACAAAATTAAGTCCATGGAAAAACCCAGAATACTCCAATGCTGTAATTATGGTATACAATTTGCTCATAACTCTACTATGAAGCCCAAAAGAGAAATCTATCTAAGACAATAATACCTATGGCAACCTAAGAGATGGATAGTATAAAAGTATGTAAATTGAGACAACATAGAGTAAAAAAGTGGGGATGGAGTTAAAGTGTAGTTTTTCCCCGTTTTTCTTTGTTAATTTATATTATTTTCTTTATGACCTAAAATAAGTCATTATCCCTCTAAAATAACTTGTTATAAGATGTTTTTTGTAAGCCACAATGCAAAAACCTGTAAAAGATTTACTAAAAATAAAAAGCAATGAATTAGGGAGGAGGAGAGAAAAAAAGAAAAAAAAGCAATGAAACATACTACCAGAGCAAATCACTTAACCACAAAGAAAGACATTAAGAAAGAGAAGAGTTACAAAACAACCAGAAAACAAGCAACAAAATGGCAGTAGTAAGTCCTTACTTGTCAGTAATAACACTGAATGTAAGTGGCCTCAATTCTCCAAGTAAAAGGCATACAGTAGCCAAATGGATAAATAAACAAGATCCAACTATATGCTGCCTACAAAACACTCACTTCATCTATAAAGGTATTCATGGACTGAAAGTGAAGGGGTGGAAAAATATATTCCATGCAACTGGAAACAAAAAAAGAGCAGGAGTAGCTCTAATTAGATAAAATTAGACTACAAACCAAAGACTGTAAAAAGAGACAAATAAGGTCACTATATGATGATAAAAGGATCAGTCAGTGAGAGAATATAATAAGTGTAAATATCTATGCAACCAACACTGGAGCTCCCAAAAATATAAAGCAAACACTAATCTAAAGGGAGATCTAAAAGGAGAGAGACTGCAATACAATATGAGTAGAGGACTTTAAAACCCCACTCTCGATAATGAACAGATCATTGAGACAGAAAAACAACAAAAAGCCACCAGTGTCAATCTGTACACTAGACCTAATAGGCCTAATTGACATTTACAGAACATTCCATCTAACTGCTACAGAATACAAATTCTTTTCATCAACACATGGTACATTCTCCAGAATAGCCTCCATCTTAGGCCACAAAACAAGCCTGAACAAATTAGGAAAAGCAGAAATTATGTGAAGTATCTTTTCTGACCACAATGGAATAAAACTAGAAATCAATAATAAGAGTAACATTAGCAACTACACAAAAATGGAAGTTAAACAGCATGCTCCTGAGTGACAAATGGGTCAATTAAGAAATTAAGAAGGAAATGAAAACAAATATTGACACAAACGAAAATGGAAATATAACATACCAAAATCTATAGGATACAACAAAAGCAGTACTAATAGATAAGTTTAAGTGCCTATATCAAAAAGGTAGAAAGACTTCAAATAAGCAATCTAATGATATACCTCAAGGAACTAGAAAAGCAAGAACAAACTAAACCCAGAATTAGCAGAAGGAAATAAATAGTTAAGATCAGAGCAAAAATAAATGAAATTGAGACTAAAAAATACGGGAGATCAACAAAATGAAAAGTTGGGTTTTTGAAAAAAAAACAAAATTGACAAAACTTTAGCTAGAATAACTAAGAAAAAAAGATAAGACCCAAATAAATAAAATCAGAAGTGAAAAAGGAAACATAAAAAATGAGACCACAGATATACGAAGACTCATTACAGACTATTATGAACAACTATATACCAACAAATGGAAAAACCTAGAAGAAATGGATAAATTCCTGGACACATACAACCAACCAAGATTGAACCATGAAGAAACAGAAAACCCCAACAAACCAACAATGAGAAACAAGATCAAAGCCATGAGAAAAAGTCTCCCATCATAGAAAAGCTCAGGACCTACCTGATGGCTTCATTGTTGAATTCTACCAAACATTTCAAGAAGTAATACCAATTCTACTCAATCTCTTCAAAAAAAATTGAAGATGAGAGATACTCCCAAACTTTTTCTATGAGGACAGCATTACCCTGACATCGAAACCAGGCAAGGACATGACAAAAAAAGAAAACTACAGGGCAATATTCCTGATGAACATAGTTGCCAAAATCCTCAACAAAATAGAGTTGAATGGTGCATTAAAAATATCATTCACCATGATCAAGTGGGATTCATCTCAGAGATTCAGGGATAGTTCAACACATGCAAGTCAATAAATTGATACATCACATTAGCAGAATCAAGAACAAAAATGATACGATTATTTCAATAGATACTGAAAAAACATTTGATAATATTCAATATCTCTTTATGATAAAAGTTCTCATCAAAGGGAACATACCTCAAAAAAGGCCATTTATGACAAACCCATGAGTCATAATGTCATGCTCAACAGGGAAAAACTGAAAGCCTTTTCTCTAAGATCTGAAATAAGACAAGGATGATCATTCTCATCACTTTTATTCAACATAATACTGGAAGTCCTGGCAAGAGCAATTAGGCAAGAGGAAGAAATAAAGGGCATATAAATTGCTAAGGAAGAAGTCAGATTAGCCTTGTTCACGGATGACATGATCTTATATTCAGAAAAACCTAAATATTCCACCAAAAAAACTGTTAGAACTGATAAATAAATTCAGTAAATTTGCAGGATACAAAATCAACATACAAAAATCAGTAGTATTTACATACACCAACAAGAAACAATATGAAAAAGAAATCAAGAAAGCAATTCCATTTATAATAATATATAAATGCAAATAATATAAAATGCCTAGGAATAAATTTAACCAAAGAAATAAAAGTTCTATACAAGGAAAACTGTAAAATGCTGATGAAAAATACAGAAAAGGACACTGAAAATGGAAAGACATTCCATGTTCATGGATTGGAATAATTAATGTTGTTAAAATGACAATACTACCCAAAGCAATTTATAGATTTAATGAAATACCTATCAAAATACCAATGACATTCTTCACAGAAATGAAAAAAAATCCTAAAATTTATATGGAATGACAAAAGATCTTGAATAGTCAAAGTAATCCTGAGCAAAAAGAACAAAGCTGAAGGCATCACACTATCTGACTTCAAATTATATTACAAAGCTACAGTAAACCAATCAGCATGGTACTCCTATAAAAACAGACACATACACCAATGAAACAGAATAAAAAGCCCAGATATAAGTCCACATACTTACAGCCAACTCATTTTTGATACAGGCACCAAGAACATCCAACAAGGGAAGGGCAGTCTCTTCAAGAAGTGGTGCTGGAAAAAACTGCATATCCATATGTAGAAGAATAAAACTAGGCCCTTATCCCTCACCATATACAAAAATCATTTCCAAATGGATTAAAGACTTAAATCTAAGACTTGAAACTATAAAACTACCAAAGCAAAACTTTGGGGGAAACATTCCAGGACACTGGTATAAGCAAAGACGTTTTGTGTAAAACCTAAAAAGCATAGGCAACCAAAACAAAAATAGACAAATGGGATTACATTGAGTTGAAAAGCTTCTTCACAGCAAATGAAACAATCAACAAAGTCAAGAGACAATCCTTAAAATAGAAGAAAATATTTGCAAGTATTCATCTGACAAGATATTAATTACCAGAATATAGGAGCTCAAGCAACTCAGTAGCCAAAAAAAAATTTTTTTTTTTTTGAGACGGAGTTTCGCTCTTTTTGCCCAGGCTAGAGTGCAGTGATGCGATCTCGGCTCACTGCAACCTCCACCTCCTGGGTTCAAGCGATTCTTCTGCCTCAGCCTCCTAAGTAGCTGGGACTACAGGCATGTGCCACAATGCCTGGCTAATTTTTTGTATTTTTAGTAGAAACAGGGTTTCACCATGTTGGCCAGGATGGTCTCGATCTCTTGACCTCGTGATCCACCCACCTTGGCCTCCCAAAGTGCTGGGATTACAGGCATGAGCCACTGCGCCTGGCCAAAATTTTTTTTTATTTAAAAATGGGCAAAAGATCTGAACAGACATTTCTCAAAATAAAACATACAAATGGCCAACAGGTATTTGAAAAAAATGCTTAACATCACTAATCTTCGGGGAAATGCAAATAAAAACCACAATGAGATATCATTTCACCTTAGTTAAAACGGTCTTTATCAAAACACAGGGAATAAGAAATACTGGCAAGAATGTAGAGAAAAGGGAACCCTTGTGTGCTGTTGATTGGGATGTATTATAAATTAATACAGCCACTATGGAAAATTGTATGGAAGTTCCTTTAAAAACTAAAAATAGAACTATCATATTATCCAGCAACTCTACTACAGGGTGTGAATCCAAAAGAATGTAAATCAGTATATCAAAGAGAAATCTGCACTCCCATGCTTATTGCAGTCCTATTCACAATAGCCAAAATATAGAATCAACCTAAGTGCTCATCAATGGATGAATGGATAAAGAAAATATGGAATATATACACAATGGAATATGTTGAGCCATAAAAAAGAATGAAATCCTGTCATTTGCAGCAACACGGATAGAACTGGAGATCATTATGTTAAGTGAAGTAAGCCAAGCACATAAAGACAAATATTGCATGTTCCCACACATGTGGGAGCTAAAAAGGTGGATCCCATGAAGACAGAGTAGATCCATGGCTACCAGAGGCCAGGAAGAATATGGGGGAGGGGGGAATGAAGAGAGGTTGATTAATGGGCACAAATATACAGTTTGGTAGAAGAAATAAGACCTAGTATTTGATAGATCAGTAGGGTGACTATAGCTTACAATAATTTGTATATTTCAAAATAGCTAGAAAAGAATAATTCAATTTTTTAAACACTCAAATAAATAAAAGATAAATATTTAAGGTGATGGATATCCTAATTACACTGATTTGATCTTCAAAAATTATATGAATGTATTAAATTATCACATATACTCTGAAAATATGTAAACAATCTGCCACCAGGTAATTGCTATTCTCCTGATGTAGGTGCCATAGAGGTGCTCAACAATGATCTTTGCTGCTGGCAAACTGGGGAAACAGTTATGGCAGATCAGCATGGTGACGGGAGTCCCTGTTACTGAGCCCATGTATAATCTCTGTATGTGCTACTATTGCCATTTTGTTCAAGAGCCCAATGGAATGACAGAGATAATTAACATCCATTGTCAAATTGTCCATCTCATTTTTTAAGGGATACCCCACAGAAGAGTCCTCTTTCTGAATAGTCACATGGGATACCATATTATCACACACTTTGTACCCATTCTAAGAGACCTATTCACATACCTCTTCCTCAGATTTTCTGATGCCAATCCTCCAATATTGTTGGATCCAAATTTCTGACCAATTAGCCAAACCATTAGCCATAGCCCATGAATCATAATAGATCCATTCCTCTGGCCATCTTTCCTTCCAGAAAAAGTAGATAACTCAAAGTTCTTCCCTCTGGCAGTTTTCCCCTTCTTACTGCCTTTTAAAGTCACATCCGAATGAGTTTATATAAAATTACAGAAAGTGGAAAGCCATCTATAAGCTACACTTGACCATCTATCTCCTCAGTCAGTGGTCACAGGAACTTCCTAAGAGGTCAAGGGTGTGGGTTGAAGGACAGGTGGCCACTCAACTAGAGAAGTTGCACTGGAGAATGTGAACATCCTACTCATGCAACTCATCAATGGTTTCAGAACTGCTCACATCCATCCCATATGTACTACTTCCACTTTGCCTGATTTTATGGCTTGGCATATCAGATAATATCCAGTTATTCATAGGAAGTTTAGATCTCATGGCCACTTGGTATCCTTTGATTATGCAGTCAGCCTCTACTAAAGCTCAGAAGCAAAACAAGAGGTTTTTTTTCTCAAAAAGAAAATAGCTGTTTATGAAGATGACTTGGTTCTTCTTGTAAATTCTTGAGTGTGCACTGTAATTATCCTATGGGTGCTTGCTATATGCCTCACATAGCATCTCAGTCTGCCATACACAGTGTGAACACCAATGAATCTTCTGGGTTATTATCTCCAAGACGAAGAGCGTCTTGCACCACAACCTGGTCTAGCTGGAGAGCTGTCTCTTATCCTGGGCCCTATGCAAAGCTGGTAGTCTTTTGAGTGACTTGGTGAATAAGTTGGAACAACACATTCAATTGTAGCATGTGTTTCCTCCTAAAAACAGATCAGCCAAATGAGCATTGTGCATCCTCACCCCTGGTTTTTTTTTTTTTTTTTTTTTTTTTTTTTTGAAACTGGGTCTTGCTCTGTCACCCAGGCTGAAATGTAGTAGTAGCTCAATTCACAGCTCTGTGTAGCCCCGATCTCCTGGGCTCAGGTGATCCTCCCATCTCAGCATCCTGGGTAGCTGGAACTATAGGCATGTGCCACCATGCCTGACTAATTTTTTGTATTTTTTTTTTTTTAGAGATGGGGTTTCACTATGTTGCCTAGGCTGGTCTTAAACTCCTGGGCTTAAGTGATCTGCCCACCTCGACCTCCCAAAATGCTGGAATTGCAGGTGTGAGCCACCGCACATGGCTTATTGTGTCCTTTTCTTACTACTGGGTACAACTACCTTGTCTTTCATTTTAAAGGAATCATTACGTTATTTCCCAGATTACTGTATACCCAGAAACTTCACCAAGGTGTCAAGAGTTAGTATCTTCATGGGATTTATTTCTCACCTTCTGGCATCCATGTGTCTTGCCAAGGACTCTAGGATGCCTGCTACTGCCTGCTGTTTGGATTCTGTAAGCACGATATCATCAATGTAACATATGATGTCTTGTGGGATGTTGAAATTAGCTAGATTCTTGTAGAACAAATTTTGGATCAGAGTGAGAGCTGACATAGCCCAAAGTCAAAATGGTGAAGGTATGCTACTATTCCTGTCAAGTGAAAACAAACTGCTTCCAGTTTTTCTCTGCTTAGTAGAATAAAGAATTTTTTTTACAGATGAATAGCCACAGTTCCAGAGACTATGTTTATTTGCTGAAATAAAGATCTATATTTAAACAGTAATTAAATTACAGTTGTGGTCCTCCCTTAATTAAGTTTATGATAATTTGTTTTTATTATCCAAGACCCATCTTTTATCTTCACAGGTTAAAATTGATTAAATGGGGGAATATGATTGAGCTCAATACTCCTATATCTTCCACATCTTTGAATATCTTAAATATTAATTTTTAATTAATATTAACCAATTTCCTCATGGATGCATGTTTTTGGTTTACAGTTTTGGAATGGAAGAGAAGCTCCAGGGGCTCCCTCATGGCTCTTTCTATTATAATTGCCTTTAGTCTGAGGTCATAGAGTCAGTGTTCTACTACACAGTCAGAGTCAAGGTTCTGCTTCTTGTTGAATATATCTAGTCCAGCTATATACTCAGGAACTGAGAAGTGAGGCACTATGTGCTTAGGATATGAGTGTTTAAGATGTCAGTGGGCTGACTAAGGTGGACTAATTCTTTCTGGTCCCAAAAGACCACAGTGGACTGCTGTGTCTCTCAGAAAAGATGTTCAATTCTTCTCAAATGATCTGATTATCTTCCTTTCCCTAAAACACAGTTACCCTGATCTGTGGCCACAAGTCATTTTGGGAATTTAGTGATGGTGGGGCTTGAGGGGAGCTTGAAGAGATTTGGATTTTCCCATAAAGGTAAACTCTCTGGGTGATATCATTACAGGGCCTCCAGCAAGGGAAGAAGAGTCAGCCTTAGTAGAGGCTGACTGCATGATCAAAGGATTATGGGGCTTGGCAGCTCTCTCACTGAGCTTCCAGTGCCATTGGAAGAAGGCAGTTTCTCCCAGGCTATGTGTAAGACTTAATGTACATACTTCTGATATTATCATATTATCAAGGGGCCTTGGGTCTTTTAAATAACTCATATCTGGGAACTGTTCTGGTGCCTCAAGCTCTAACTCACCAAACTAGAGTTTTATGGTTATAAGGATCAAGTAGGACCGTAGGTAGATGCCAATCTACTTTAGTCCTAAGAACCTCGTGCTCAATTAGCTACTCCAGAAAGCTCTGGGTTAGGGTATTCTGAGTGCCACCCCAGCTTCCCTGCTGATTGCTGTGACCCTGAAGCATCTTCTGGAAGCTGAGTACCACCTCTTGGCACAGCCATCTCTGTATCCTTTCACCCATTCCTCCTGCCCTGCTCCCATGTCAAGGAACCCATTTTAATGCAGTCTCTCCCACTAGCACACCCCAGCTGCATGTAAGAGCTACAATAGCACCTCTCAAAGATTGTTTCTTTCCCTATCAATGTAATTCTCAATATTTTGGCAAAGAGAGTGTCTTCAGAGCCCTTTCCAGAGACATAGTTAGGGAAGGGTAAGTGGATCTCATAGAATTAATCTAGTTGTGCATTTATCTCATTCCTCTGCATTACACATTGGATACACATTTTAATCACCTGGGTAGTTTTGAAAAGATACCAATGCTCAGGCCCTGTCCATGGATATTCTGATTTAATTGTTCTGGGGTGAGACCTTGGCATCAGTATTTTGAAAAGCTTAGGTGATTCTAATGTGTAGCTAGGTTTGAGACCAACTGTTCTACATTACATCATGGAATTTCTGAAACTTCATTTTATGTTGGTTGCCACTGGATTCAGGATTAAGCCAACTAAAAAATTAGAAAGAGTAATTAGAACTGCAACCATCAGCTCAAGATAGCATATTAAACACAGAATCTCTCTGGCCAGAGCATTTCTTCTACTGATAAATTCAGCCCTAACTGAATTATGTTCCCTCCTCCTTGGTCTAGAATCTTCAGAATCCATTTTAAACACATTAAACATACATTCTTCTATGCTTCTTTCTGGCACAAAATTGCAAGTTCTTGCAATTCTTTTAATATTGATGCCCTTTCTTCCCAGGATAGACTTTGTATTTGGCTCCTGTAACTGCTGGGGTCTGATTTTGCTTATAGGTTGAAAGACAGTGATGGTGGCAGGGGTGAGGTGAACCTGTAGAAATTTGACTTTCCCAAGCTAAGCAACTTCTGTAAGTGTGACATTTGAGAGCCTCAAGCAAGGCAGGCAGAGCCTCTTCAAACAGGAAGGAGGGGATACTGTTCTGACAAAAGCGGATTGGTGAGGGCAAGGTGTCTCTCATTAAGCTGTCCAATGCCGCTGGGAACAATTTATCCTCACAGGTCTGGAATTTCTCACACTTATGTATTCAGTGGCAGCACCATTAAATCTCCCTAAGCTTTGCCTTCAATGAGCACTTCATCCCAGGTGACCCTGGGAAACAGCTGAATTCAGTTTTTGAGACTTATGCCTTGGACAGCTGGGGTTCCATTCCTTAATGCTAGCTGGAGCTTCAGCCCTGTCCCTTCCACCTGGGTCAAATCACCAACTCCACATTCCTCCCCAAGGTTCTAGATCTGGCAATGACTTCTAGTCCCAATTTCAGAATTGTCAGGTGTCTGATGTTGATATGGTTTGGCTGTGTCCCCACCCAAACCTCATTTTGTAGCTCCCATAATTCCCATGTGTTGTGGGAGGGACCCAGTGGGAGATAACTGAATCATGGGGGTGGGTCTTTTCCCTGCTGTTCTTGTGATAGTGGATAAGTCTTACAAGATCTGATGGTTTTAAAAATGGGAGTTTCCCGGCACAAGCTCTCTTCTCTTGTCTGCCACCATGTGAGATGTGCCTTTTACCTTCTGCCATGATTGTGAGGCCTCCCCAGCCATGTAGAACTGTAAGTCCATTAAATCTCTTTTTCTTCCCAGTCTCAGGTATGTCTTTATCAGCAATGTGAGAACAAACTAATACAGATGGTGAGAAGCTGAATCTGACTAGGTAGAAAAGGAATTTATTAAGAACACATTACCACAGCTCACAGAAGTGTTGTGAGGCTAGAGATGCTCAAGGCTAAGCTTCCAGAATCACACTGCAGAACTGACTTGATGAGGGTGCTGCCACCTCTGGCTCTAGAGGACCCTCCTCTCCCAGGCTGCTTCTCCCTCAAGAAGTGACTTTGCACACACTGCTGATCCTGAAAGCCAGATGCCTCTGCCACCACCCTGCGGAAGGTTCTAGATGCAGCCTCCTTTGAGATGCTCATTTCCAAAATCAGATCTCACACAGGCAAGTCTGAGCATTGGCATGTAGATCACAGGCCTGTGTCCCAGCAGCAGAGGACACTGGGGAGCTGAGTTTTTTGGGTTCTGCCCTGAACAGGTGAAATTCATAAAGCTGGTAGATGAGATTTATTTCAAGGAATTGGCTTGTGAGATTGTGGAGGCTGGCATGTTTGAAATCCTTAAGGCAGTCCAGCAAGCTGAAAACTCAGGCAGGAGTTAATGCTGAAGTCCTGAGGCGGAATATTTTTTATCTGAGACAGAGTTTTGCTCTTATTTTCCAGGCAGGAGTGCAATGGTGCAATCTTGGCTCACCACAACCTCTGCCTCATGGGTTCAAGTGATTCTCCTGCCTCAGCCTCCTGAGTAGCTAGGATTACAGGCATGCACCACCACCCCGGCTAATTTTGTATTTTTAGTAGAGATGGGGTTTCTCCATGTTGGTCAGGCTGGTCTCAAACTCCTGCCTCAAGTGATCTGCCTGCTTCGGCCTCCCAAAGTGCTAGGATTACAGGTGCGAGCCACTGCACCCAGCGGAATTTGTTTTTCCTCAGAGAAACTTCAGTTTTGCTCTTATGGCCTTTCAACTGGTTGGGTGAGGCTCATCCACATGATCCAAGAGGATCTCCTCTATGTAACTGTAGATATGAACAACGTCTGCAGAATTCCTCCACAGCAACAGCTGGGGTAGTGTTTGATTGAATAACTGGGTACTATAGCCTGGCCTAGTGGACACACAAACCCAACCATCACAGCTGGTTATTTCCCAAAGTTAACAGTGGTGTTGTTAACCATGAAGTTAACCATGAAGCCAGAAGGCACATCAAGTGTTTACAACACACCCCAAACTCACTACTAAAGATGATGACGATGACATGATGATTACTATTACTACTTTGGCAACAATTTATTGAGCTCCTACCATGCAGCAAAGGCTTATCAAATTAATATCTCATATAATCCTTATGATAACCCTAAAAAGCAGTAATAATTACTTCTATGTCATTATTAAGGAATCTGAGGCTCAGAAAGGTTAGTTCATGATCACAATGCAAGTGGAGTATAGAAAATGAAATCTACTCTGCCAAATTCAAAAGCCCATCATTCTCTCCTCCACATGCTGCCTCTCCAATTGTCATATGAAGCCCCTTTGGTAATTTAGCCAATGCTCAATACCTGTACTTAGGGGGAGAGGAAGAAAATCATTTAAAGATTCTTAACCTTCATTGAAGATGTGTGTCACCCAGAGAGATTGTTAAAGCACAGACCCCTGGGCTCCTCCAGCAGAGATTTTGGTCTGCAGGGTCAGAGGAGGGACCTGAGATTCTGCATTTTAAACAAATGCCCAGATGCTGCTGATGCTGCTAGTTTGGAGCCAACTTTTGAGTAGCACTGGGTTAAAGAAACCCCCATGCAATGCAAGCATCTCTCCCTCGTGAAATCTTTACCTGCAACATCTATCAATAGCAAACAGGCTGACTAGAGTGGCACCTTTCCTTTCTTGCCTACAGCTGATGGCAAAATGATCAGAAGTCAATGGGGTGATCAAGGAAGAAGAGAAGCAAGCAACAAAGGACAGCTTGCTAATCTCTTTGTCAAAGAAGAGATGGCTGTCAAAGAGGAAAAAAACAGATTTCAGCTTGCGAGCCCTTCTGCAAGCCTACAAGCACCCTAGCCCTTGCTCTGAGGGACCCTTGCTAAACGTACAGTTGACATAGCACCATTTTCCCCACTGAGAAGACCCAAGGCAGAAAGTCAACTCTTGGAGGAAAGGAAATGGTCTCAACATAAGTGGGGCTGGTAGCTGTCTCACTCATAAACAGTAAGAGCCCCTGGAGTTCTGCCCAAGCACACACTAATGATATGTGAGGTGACCCTGTTGCTTTTTCCTGGAGGCTTACTAGAGTAAGGAATTTAAGATGTGGTCCTGAAAGCTACCAGTGCTGGAATGAGCATTCAGAAAATGGGGTAAGAGTTCCAGTTCAATCACTTAAATTAAAAAGCATCTCTGAGTCTCAGTTTTGTCACCTGTAAAATGATATAATACAACTCTCTACCTTACAGGGAAAGGCTTCAGTGAGTGACAGCAAACTTTTGTATTGCTTTGCATCTTTCCTTGTCTTGTTTCCCTTTTTATTTGTTTTTAGCCAAATGTGGTTGTTACTATAATTGGGCATAAATTGCATGGAGGAACAAGGATTTCAATAGTCTGAACTTGATCAAATACCTGGGTGAATCCTAGAAAAGCCATCAAGAAGAAGGATTTCTTAGCTTAAGTGCTCTCAAAAGCAAAGCCTGAAACAGAGGTTAAACTACTGGCACTAGTTGCTTGAGAAGTGCCAAGCCTGGGTAGTGAGAGTGAGGAAGGGGTAAGAAAAGATGCAAAACAGCATACTGCAACATGTTACCGCACTGGATACCATGGCATGGCAAGCCGAGAAGCAGCAGAGTGGATGGCTTAGCAGGCATGTCTGCTCAGCACATTGGACTTTTCCAAAATAATGACAAAAGAGAGCTGCCCTTGTTACAGTGTAGTCCCTGGAACACAGAAAGGAGTGTGGGTTGATCTGTTTGGTTCAACATCACTTGTTCTTGGGGTCAGCATTCACCTCACAGGGAGCTACTTCCTGCTGCTAAAGAAAAATAAAAATGGAAGCCACAATTTAGATAAACCCAAGACCAACTATCCATAGCTGCATAGCCAAAACTGAAGTCATCCTGATTTCCCCTAAACAATAGCTGTAAATATAAATGAAACACAAAACATAAGCTTTACATCCTTGTCAGCATGATACAGTGAAATCAGCTGTAGACAAATCAGCTTAAAAATCTCTACTTGCCCTAAAAAGAATGTTAATGTTTAACAGCCAATCAGAAAAAAAGTAAAAAATACTTCCTTCTTTGTACTTTATAAACTGTGATGTAACTGCTGAAACAAGGGCTTCTTACTACTTTTAGTGCAAAATCTCCCAGTTTGAGAACTGTTCTTTTGCATGCACAATAAGCTTTTACAATTTTTCTAACTTGATCTGATTTTATTTTTATTTTTTATTTTTGAAATGGAGTCTTGCTCTGTTGCCCAGTCTGGAGTGCAGTGGCATGATCTCGGCTCATGCAACCTCTGCCTCCCGGGTTCAAGCAATTCTCCTGCCTCAGCCTCCCATGTAGCTGGGTTACAGGCACATGCCACCACCCCCAGCTAAGTTTTGTATTTTTAGTAGAAACAGGATTTCACCATATTGGCCAGGCTGGTGTCGAACTCTTGACCTCAGGTGATCCACCTGCCTCAGCCTCCCAAAGTGCTGGAATTACAGGCATGAGCCACCACACCCGGCCTGATTTTATTTTTGATCCCCACATTTCTTCACTACCTGTTGGTAGCCACCCAGGGAACCCCATGGTTCTTTCAAGTCTGAAAGTGGAGAGTGACCCGGTACCAGTGGAGGTTGGGCTGTTGACCAAAGGACAGAAGGAAGGAGGCAATAGAGGGAACCTGAGAAGGCTTACAAAGGTCTCTATGGATAAAAAATAGACTTACTCTATTTTTAAGAATTTACTCAGATTATACCAACAAGCTTTTTTCAGTCAATGGGATGAAGGCTTGGAGGAGTATAAACTCGTCCATACTCTGGGCCAAACATGCTGGCCTCAGATCCCTGCACACGAAAGCTCAGGACTAGAAAATGGAAAGTATTGCTTAAAGGAAATTTAATGGCCAGGCTCCCAAATGTCATCCTCATAGTTGTTAGGGACGTAGTGTTTCATATGTATATATACATATATACCCTTTATCTGAATAATGAATGACTCTAAGGGGCTGTGCCCTATCATGGCTGCTCTGAGTGCACATGTCTCAGTCTTTGGTAGAAGCTTATAATTAAATGGGAAGAGCCTCTGGGTCCTGACTGATATTGGCCATTTGTATCACAAAGTCAGAGCACACCAACAGAAATACCCCACACCATGTGTCATAATTTTGCTTTACCATCTGTATTACTTTCCTTGGGCTGCCAGAACAAGTTACTGGGTGGCTTAAACAACAGAACTTTATTTTCTCACAGTTGTGGAGGCTAAAATTCCCAGATTCCAGTGTTGATCTCTGATGAGGGCTCTCTTCCTGGTTTGCAGACAGCTGCCTTCTTGCTATATGTCATTACATGACCTTCTCTCAGTGTGGGGTGGGGATAGGAGGCTCTTTAGTGTCTCTTCTTATAAGAACATTAATCTTATTGCATTTGGGCCCCACTCTTATGTCCTCATTTAATTTTAATTACTTTCTTAGAGGTCATCTCCAAGCATGGCCACACTAGGGGTTAGAGCTTCAACATATAAATTTTGAGGGGACACAAACACCCAGTGCAGAACACCATCCACAGAAATTAGACAAGATGACTATTAACAGATGAACCAACTGATAGTTATTCCACAAAGCCCAGCAGCAATGAAAGAATTTCAGACATAGGAAGGGCATATATAAAGCACACATCCACTGATTTCTCATCCCTTGCCTAAGGCAAACAATGCTAATCAATCATAGTATTTCTTCTACTGAGCCAGGATGCAGCCTTACAGTCCTTAACACAGAGCTTCAGGCAGCCACTATTAATTGACTGGGGTTGGCTTCCACATTGGGAATTTTTCAGGTATAAGTGAGAGAAATACAACTTACGCTATCTTAAGCATAGAGGGGACTTTATTGGCTCACATAGCTACAGACTCAAATGGTGGGATCAATGCCTAAAATGGTACCATTAAACCTCTTCTCTCTGATGGCAAAAATGGTTAACAGCAGCTGCTGGCTTTACCAGTTGAGCAACTGGTAAAAAAAGAGTCTTTTTCACAATTATTCGGATAACATTCCTAGGGATGGCTTTTCAATTGGCCTGGCTCAGGTCTGATTGGCCACCTTGGATCATGCGCATAGCCTGAATCAATTAAGTGGCCAGTGGGATGCAGTATTCCCAAAGGCCACATTTGAGCCACTGGCCCGCCGGAATTAGTCCTGCTTGAGCCAACAAGTAATCGAGTCGCAGGATGAATTTCCAAAGGAAATGTGAAGATTCCAGAAGGGGTGCAATGGGGCCTGAGCAGCCTAAACAACTGTAGGGGAGAAAATACAAGTTTTTTCCTTCTTTTGAAATGTTCTTAGTTGAGACATTCTCCCCAAAATAAA
Source organism: Pan troglodytes (assembly GCF_028858775.2). Lineage (NCBI taxonomy): Eukaryota > Metazoa > Chordata > Mammalia > Primates > Hominidae > Pan > Pan troglodytes. Next base: position 49,305,022 of record NC_086015.1, read on the forward strand.
AGTCAAATTAACAAAAGAAAAACAAACAGAAGTCTATTCAAGTGTGTTATATCCATCATATGGGAGAGGCCAAAGTTCAAAAGTATTTTTCTCTTAAGCCAGTAGTTTAGGGACCTTGTTTACATAGTATTTTAACAAAGAGCCATACATCTTATATAAGGAGAAGACAAAGAAGAGAGTATCTGCAGGCAGGAAAATGTGGGAAGGTAAATTGATGGGAAGAGTGAAGTCTGCTCCTAGATTCTCTGGCACTGCTGTCTCAGCTCTGTTTTGAACTGCTAAAAGCAGAGAGGAGGGGCAGCATGAGCTCCTGTGTTTTGACCTTTTACCTTTAACTAAAATCCCCAGCATGTTAAAGAGGAATATTTTGGTTTCCTTCCCGATAGAGTCTAGAAGCTCTAGAGGTTAGCTAAGTGCCATCACCGGGGTTGCAGCTCTCTGAAAAGGCTGGGTCACAACACAACAGGGACCACAGGAGGGAACCCAGACCTGCTGCAAACACATTGGGACTCAGAGAGTTCCCATTCCACTCTGCCGCCCCTACCACGTTTAACCTTCCCATCAGCTTCTTGGTGAGGCCTCCACCAAGCCTTTATCTCAGATGCTTTTCATCGCCCCTGTTCTCACCATAGTGAAGGTGGAGTCCAGTACGCACCTTCTCCCCAAATTTCTTATTTCTAGATCTTTGTCAACTTCTCTATTTTATCCATGAACCTCCGTAATAATATCAACATAATAACTAAACCTTAAAACCAGAGTTCCCATGGAGACTGCATTCGGTGTCTAATTGGACTCTTAGCTGGGCTCATCCAGAGACTGCTTAAAGTCCATCAAGTCAGTGGAAAAAAAGAAGCTGAACAGACTCATTAACCTCTCAAAATAGGACATTTCAATATGAATAGACTTAGTGTCATTAGTCTGTGAAAAAGCTCAAGAACTCACATATAAATCTCTTCAGATCTGAAAATTGTGCGTATTGCAGTACAATATAGCAGAAATATCACAAATCAGCATGTACTACAATTGTATGCTTTTGTCTTAAGTACACATGAAGCCTAAACTGACTATCAGATATTTTGCAACAAACTCTGAAAAGCCTACCCACCTCCCTGATGGAACAATCTTCAAGTAAATGCAGCTGCAGCTCTTGAAAATGCTTGGCTGTCCCAGGGAAGAACCCAGATGGACCTCTTGGAGCAACATTCAGTTTGGTAAATGTTTAAGTTCCTATGATGTGCAAAGCTTTGTGGTTGCTGCTCTAGGAATTTTTTTTTTTTTAAGTAAGTTCCAGCCGGGCACGATGGCTCATGCCTGTAATCCCAGAACCTGGGGAGGCCGAGGCGGGTGGATCACAAGGTCAGGAGATTGAGACCATCCTGGGTAATGTGGTGAAACCCTGTCTGTACTAAAAAATACAAAAAATTAGCCAGGTGTGGTGGTGGGCATCTGTAGTCCCAGCTACTTGGGAGGCTGAGGCAGGAGAATTGCATGAACCTGTGAGGCGCAGCTTGCAGTGAGCCGAGATCATGCCACTGCACTCCAGCCTGCGCGACAGAGCGAGACTCTGTCTCAAAAAAAAAAAAAAAGTAAGTTCCTGCCCTTTTGGCACTCACACTCTTGCTCATACCTTGTCAATAGAGGTCTCCAAAATATAAGATGATTTTAGAAGCAGGCACACCTGGGTTCAAATTCTGGCTCTGTCATATACTAATTTTATGACCTTGTTCAAACTACTCTATGCATTGGTTTATTATTTATTTATTTATTATTTTTTGAGACGGAGTCTCACTCTGCCACCTGGGGTGGAGTGCAGTGGCGTGATCTCGGCTGGCTGAAACCTCTGCCTCATGAGCTCAAGCAATTCTCCTGCCTTAGTCTCCCGAGTAGCTGGGATTACAGGTGCACGTAACCATGCCTGGCTAATTTTTGCATTTTTATTAGAGACAGGGTTTCGCCATGTTGGCCAGGCTGCTCTCAAACTCCTGACCTCAAGCGATCTACCCACTTCAGCCTCCCAAAATGCTGGGATTACAGGTGTGAGCCACCTCGCCCAGCCAGGTTTATTTATTTCTAACTCTTAGCAGAGTTGATAACACCTGGTGAGTTCTTGTTAATTAGTTGCTGTAATTAGTATTATTGTTGTCTTGTAATTAGTATCATCAAAATTACTAGCCCTACTTCCTTGTAGCTCAAAGAATAATGACAGAATAGGATTGAAAGATGTGATGGGTTACTGTGAAGAAGGTGAAAAACTGGTGCAGGATTATATCAGATATATATATATATCAGCTGTTGGGTTCACAATACCAAATTAACACAAAATAAAACAGTCCTTCCTAAGGTATACTGAAGAATGCATGAACTTCAGTGATTGCCTCAAGTAGACATCCATTGTTTTGTCTATCCAAACTAGTACTCTCTCTCTTGCTCTTTCTCTTCTATCTTCTATTTTAACCAAGTGGCTTGATTTGGGGCTGTCTGGACAACAGAGTGAATATATATATATATTTCAGATATATGTATATATTTTGAGACAAGGTCTCGCTCTGTTGCCCAGGCTGGAACGCGGTGGTGCAATCTCAGCTCACTGTAGCCTCAGCCTCCCAGACTTGTGATTCTCCCACCTCAGCCTCCCAAGTAGCTGGGATCACAGGCACATGCCACCATGCCTGGCTAATTTTTTTAACTTTTTGTAGAGATGACCTCTCACTATGTTGCCCAGGCTGCTCTCGAACTCCTGCGCTCAAGCATTCCTCCCGCTTCGAACTCCCAAAGTGCTAGGATTACAGGCATGTGCCACTGTGCCCAGCCGGGAGCTGCCATATTGAGAAATGATTCAACTTCCCTGACTAGAGTGATTGGTGTGAGTTGGGCATCAGGCCCAATCTGAGCCAATAAGATGACCTGTGGGATTTTGTTTTGTTTTGCTTTTTGAGATGGAGTCTCACTGTGTCGCCCAGGCTGGAGTGGAGTGGCACCATCTGTGCTTATTGAAACCTCCACCTCCTGGGTTCAAGCAATTCTCCTGCCTCAGCATCTTGAGTAGCTGGGACTACAGGCACGCACCACAACACCCAGCTAATTTTTTGTATTTTAGTAGAGACTGTGTTTCACCGTGTTGCCCAGGTTGGTCTCAAACTCCTGAGCTCAGGCAATCTGCCCGCCTTGGCCTCCCAGAGTGCTAGGATTACAGGTGTAAGACACCGTGCCTAGCCAACCTGTGGGATTTTTGGCATTGGAGAGAGAGAGTTGGAGCTTGTCTCTAGACATACAGTTGAAGGATAAGCCAACAGCCCAATTGCATATATGAGGGGCAGTAGGAACTGCAGAAAGACAGATTGCAGAGGTAGAGAGAGATCAGGCAGGACTCACATCAGACTTCTCTAGCTATCTGCTAAGGCAGTAGGATGTGTATGAAATCAATTATGGGTCTGAAGACAAAAAAGAAAAAGAGAATTTCCATAGATCCATGATTATAGTTAACCTATGTGAATATGATCAACTTAATTCTAGTGCACAAAGTCTGTACTTGATCTTAGCCAAAAGGCTGAGAAGCAACGTGCACAAAGTCTCTAAAAAAATAAAAGAGAAAGAGAGGGAAGTTTCTCATGTGTACTATGCCTCTCTGTCAACTTCCCTTTCTGTTCTCTCAATCCCTCTTCCCCTTTACTCCTCTAAGCCTTTCTTTCAAAGTCCCCAGTCTACAGCCCCACAATTCCAGGAGTCTCAAGCAATTCCACTCCTGTCATTGAGCTCAGAATTTCTATATAGTAGGAATTAGAAGGTAGCAGCCTTTATGGCAGGTGGGGGAACAGGAGTGAGGGCTACATGCTTGTTTCACAAGTGTGGGGTTAGGAGATTTTTTTGGTGTGGCCTAGACTGGTGTTGATTACCTCCAGACATTGCCTCTTTCCCTTGGTGCTGCCACAGATGCATGCCAAAGGGGAAAAGGGCTTTGTTTCTCTCAGCCTCTTGTATTTTGTAAATGTGGGCACCTTGGGATTTGCCTAGAAATTAATTGATGTCCTCTGGCCCCCTTAGTAAGGATGATGGTGGATACTCTGATTCCATTCTAATCTCCCAACCCATGAGAGCTGCAGAGGATTTTCTTACAAGTTATCCATGAAGCGAGCAACCTTACTGAGGCAAGCGTTGACCTCATTCCCCACAGAGGCAAGTCCAGTCTCAATATGAGGACAGTCTCTTCCTGTCATGAGCATGACTGTCATATCCTTGGTATAATTGTGCCAAGGAATATTTGACTTTCTCTGCCCCTACAAGAGTTGCCAAAGTGACTGCAAATGGCCTCTGTGTCAGCCACCTGCATGGGTAGTACCAGCATGGATTAGCATCTTCTTGATTCCAGTTCATTCTGACACAGTAGCTGATGCAGAGGAGATGCACAATATACACACCTACCCCCTTCAACACTCTTCTTACTTATGATAATGTTGCCCTGGTCCCATCAAATAGCTATTTTCCTCATCATCTCTTTCTCTCATCATTTTCTGCCTTCCCTCTTTTTTTGCTTCTGACATCGCCTTTGTTGTTTCACCTCTTCTTTGTGGTCTTTATATAGCCTTTGTAATTATGAAATGTATGAGCTTTTTGGTGATAAATTCTTGAGAAATTCTTACTGGAGAAGAACAAGAAATTTAAAGTCTCCCCTCCTCATCTCACCAAGGAGCCGGGGTGCTGTTTACATCAATAGAGTTGCAATCAGAAAGTACTAAACAGCCCATATTAACGCTCCAAACAGCTTCTGTGTGGGTGAGCAAGGCAATTAAAAGCTAGACATGCTCAAGTCTTTAATCGGATGTCTAGGTGATAAAAATGCTGTCAACACATCTAAGGAAGATTATGCAAGCTTTTGTTGAAACAACACAGTTCTTATGTCTGCAAAGGAAACTCTCATCTTTTCATCAAGTCTAGTGTCAAACAGGAGAGGACTATTAATGGAAGCAGGCAGGGGAATGGGGAGAAAGCAAAGACAGCAGGTGGCTTTGTGTTTAAAGCACAGCCAAGGAGATGCCCACTTAAACTGAGATTTTGCTATAGAACTTTAAAAAACCAATCTCTAAATTTCTAGGTGGAAAAAGAGTTGCTTTAGGATGTCTCCAAAGGCTTTCTTCAAATGTTTGAAGGATCCTTCAACGCTATCAGCCTGCAGCTTGGAATCACTCATTGTCATTGCCATTAAATTTTTGTTGAGCCTCTTTATATGTACAGGAATGTTGTTATGAGCTTTATGTATACCATCTCACTCTTCACAATAGTGGGCACTATAATGTCCATTTGTAGATGTCAAGATTGGGTCTTCCAAAAGTTATGAAGCATGACTAAAGTTTTACAGTTTCCAGAGGCAGGATTCAAATCCAGGACTAAGAACTAACTTCCAAGACCTTTGAGTTCCTACTCTACATATTTGATGTCTAGTCTCCCAGAAGGCACTTTGGAGAACCCACCATGACCCCTGCTGAATGGGGTTCAGGTGCAGACACCAACATCCTTTCTCAGAGGACTGGCTCCTGTTCCTCCTGAAGCAGTCAGGCTGAAGAGGCTGGATTTATGAAGAGTGAGGGTAGGAATTCTCCCACCTATAAGTGTCACTCTTGCCATCAGGCTATAAAACAGATTTGCTAGTCCCTAGAGCCTTAGAAAGTATTTTGTAAAATCAACAACTTCAGCTTCTGCATCTGTCATTTCAGTCAGGATCCAGACGGGTCCAAGGAGATGAACAGAAAGCAAACCCCATTCTGTGCACTTTCTTGAACTCATCTCTCTACTCCTTACCTCACTTCTCCTCATCCCCAGGTACTAGTACCTCCTCCCTCCTCAATTAGCCATCGGAGAAGAGCTTCACATATATCAGCTCATTCAAATGGATGCCTTGAGTACCTTGAAATGTATCTTTGTCCTTAGCTAGGATGCCCCTGACACACAGGCGCATGGACACACAGAATCCCCCTGCCTCCAACACCCAAAGGCAAAGATACATATTTGCTTCTGTGTTTTGCAAAAATGATATCATGCCATATGTACAGTTTTATATTCCTTTTTACTAAACATTGCATTGTGAACATTTTCCCATATTACTAAATACTCCTTAAAAACATGGGTTGTTTTTTAACTAACTGCGTGACTTTTTAATGGATGAATTAGCATTATTTATTTAACTATTTCTTTATGGCTACACACTTAGTCCTTTCTAATATTTTGCTCTTATTACAGTGGACGTCCTCTGGCTACTTTATATAGGATCAGATTCTCAGCAGAAACTTCTGCATGTAAGGATACAACCATTTTAGAGTATTTTGATAAATATTGCCAAATTCCTTTCCAGAATGGTTGTACCAATTTGTAGTTTGAACAGAAATAAGAGTCCAGCTCACTACATCATTACTGGCATTGATATTGACTTTGAAAGAATCTTTTCCATTTTGTAGGCAAAAGTGGTAACTTGGTGGTGTTTTAATTTGTATTTCCTAATTTTTGAGATTGGATATATTTTCATAATGTTTATTATCATTTGCACATATTCTTTTGTGTCTTGCTTATTCATGACTTTCATTTTTTTATTTTACTTTTGCACTGTTAATGTTTTCTTACTGATTTTTTGAAAGTCCCCTATATATTAAACACATTATGTATTTATATATCATGTTTGTTCAAATAACTTTATCCCACCTTGTCACTTACCTTTTAATTTTGTTTTAATTTTGACATATAAAAGTCAAAAATGTTTACATAGCCAAACATATACTGCAGGTAGTGACTGTATTAGTCAGGATTCTCTAGAGGGACAGAACTAATAAAATATATATATATATATTATATATATATGAGATATATATATATAGGAGATATATATATATAGGAGATATATATATAGGAGATATGTATACATATATGGGAAGTTATTAAGTATAACTTAATACATGATCATAAGGTCCCACAATAGGCTGTCTGGAAGCTTGAGGAGCAAGGAGAGCCAGTCCGAGTCTCAAAACTGAAGAACTTGGAGTCCGATGTTCAAAGGCAGGAAGCATCCAGTATAGGAGAAAGAGGTAGGCTGGGAGGCTAGGCCAGTCTCACCTTTCATGTTTTTCTGCCTGCTTTATATTCACTGGCAGCTGGATTAGACTGTGCTCACCAGATTAAGGGTGGGTCTGCCTTCCCCAGCCCACTGACTCAAATGTTAATCTCCTTTGACAACACCCTCACAGACACACCCAGGATTAAGTTTGTATCCTTCAATCCAAACAAGTTGACACTCAGTATTAACCATCACAGTAACCATCAACAGATATTATTTTCCACATCTCTATGCTGTGGAAAGCCTATATAGAGTGGATGGTGGCAACTGTGTATTTCCCACTTCCTCACTCCCAACTCCTGCTATGTAGGGAGGATATGAGTGGGGAAGCTGGTGAAGGCCACATTCCCCCGTTCACCACATAGCTGTGTTGCAGGACAGCTACTTTAGTGGGCCCAGCAGCCAGCTGGCAACTCTCACACACCCCAGCTTCCTAGGACAGAGACCTATTCTGAATAGATTAGGTAGCCAGTGGACACTAGCAGATCCCAACCGCCCCGGCTCTGGGCTGCAGAAGATCCATACTGAGTGGTGGCAGCAGCTGAGTGCCGGCATCACTTCCTGCCCCCACCCCCAATTCCTGCACCATACAGGAGACCTGAGTAAGATATCTGGTAAAGAATAAGTTCTCCAACTCTCATCCCACCCTCAGCTCTATAGAGCAGAGATTCTTTCCAGTGGAGGGTTGAGGCAAGTCTCAAAGACTGGCAACATTCTGCCCTACTAAGGGATTTGACTTCAACTGGATCAGACTGCAGAATGATTTACATCCTAGAGCATCCTTAAAAGCAATAGAGCAGTCAGACAGCAATTTGTAGAGGTGAACAACTGGGTGTGATCTCAATAGATACAGACCAATCTTAAGTTTAATAGAGTGGTCAGAGAAACAGACAATCAAAGAGAATCCAGCTAAAACCAGAGTCATTTCTGGTGATCGAGAAGATTAAGTGCATGCCCAAGGCAGTGCCCTTTAAAGGGCAATATCAGAGACTGCACACTGTGGTGGAAGTAGACTTCACTGAACCAGTGCAGCCAAGTCACTAAGCAAATAAATAAGCAAACAACAGCAAGCCCTGAGGGAGAGAGGGAAATCAGTATCCAGAGTTGTCATCTTTCCTAGAAGGAACAGTTCTAAACAAATAATTATTACACATTCAAAGAAGCAGGAAAATGTGACTTATACACAGGGGGTTAAAATCAGGCACTTGAAATGCCTTTGAGGGGGCCCAGATGTCGGATTTAGCAGCCAAATACTTTAAAGCAGCTATTAAGAATATATTCAAAGACCTAAAGAAAACCATGTTTAAAGAATGAAAGGAAGGTATAATGACAATGTCTCCTCAAATACAGACTATCAGTGAAAAGATAGAAATGATTTTTTTTTTTCAGACAGAGTTTCTCTCTTGTTGCCCAGGCTGGAGTGCAATGGTGTGATCTCGGCTCACAGCAACCTCCGCCTCCCGGGTTCAAGCCATTCTCCTGCCTCAGCCTCTGGAGTAGCTGGGATTACAGGCATGTGCCACCATGCCCAGCTAATTTTGTATTTTTAGTAGAGACAGGGTTTCTCCATATTGGTCAGGCTGGTCTCAAACTCCGGACCTCAGGTGATTCGCCCGCCTTGGCCTCCCAAAGTGCTGGGATTACAGGTGTGAGCCACGGTGCCCGGCCTAGAAATAATTTTTTAAAGGAACCAAATAAAAACTTTAGATTGAAAGTGCAATAACCTAAATGAAAAATTCACTAGCAGAAATCAACAATAGAGTTGAGCTGGCAGAAGAATGAATCAATGAACTTGAATATAGATTGATAGAGATTATACAATATAAAAATAAGAGAGAATAAGAATAAAGAAAAATGAACAGAGCCTTAGGAAAATGTGAGACACTATTAAGTCCACCAACATATGTGTAATAGAAATACTAGATGGAGAGGAAAAAAAGAAAAAAACTTATTTGAAAAAATAATGGCTGAAACCTTCCCAAATTTGATGAAAAACATCCAAGAAACTCAACAAACTCCAAGTGGAGTATGCACAAGGAAATCTACATCATAGTCAAATGTTGAAAAAGACAAAGAGAAAATCTTGAATGCCGCAAGAGAAAATAACTCATGTGCATAAGATAACTCCAATAAGAGTATTATCTGCATTCTAGTCAGAAACAAGAGGCTAAAGGCAGTAGAATGACATGCTCAAAATGCTAAAACAAAGCAAAACAAAACTGCTAACCAAGAATTGCATACCCAGCAAAACTATCTTTACAAAAATGAAGGAGAAAAAAAGGCAAAATAAAAATATTCCCAGGTAAACAAAAACTGAGAGAATTTGTTGCTGCTAGCAGACCTACCTTACAAGCAATATTATAGGTAGTACTTCAGGCTGAAAGCAAGTGATGCTAGGTCATAATTAAAATTTACACACAGAGAAAAGAGTGCTGGTAAAGGTAATTATGTGAGTAATTTCATATTTCATTTAAAAGAGAGTATACTTTCATTTTACCCTTATTTTTATATTCTATAAAACAAAATATTTACATAATTGCATTGTTGGCTCTATTACATATAGAAATACAATATATTTGACAATAACAGCACAAAGGAAGCAGGTGGAGGATGAAGCTATATTAGAATAAGGAAATGATACTAGATGGTAACTCAATTACACAGGAAGAAATTAGGAGAATCAGAAATGGTAAATAAGAAGATTAATATAACAAATTCTACAAAGATATATTTGTTGTCCTCTCAGCTCGTTTAAAAGACAGAAAACTGGCTGGGCGTGGTGGCTAACACCTGTAATCCCAGCACTTTGGGAGACCGAGGCAGGCAGATCACAAGGTCAGGAGATCAAGACCATTCTGGCTAACACAGTGAAACCCCGTCTCTACTAAAAATACAAAAAAATTAGCCAGGTGTGGTGGCATGCACCTGTAGTCCCAGGTACTCGGGAGGCTGAGGCAGGAGAATTGCTTGAACCTGGGAGGTGGAGGTTGCAGTGAGCCAAGATCACGCCACCGCACTCCAGCCTGGGTGACAGAGCGAGACTCTGTCTCAAAAAAAAAAAAAAAAAAAGAAAGACATAAAACTATATAAAGTAATACTTTATAGTATTACTATAAAGTATTACTATAAAGTATTACTATAAAGTATATAGTATTACTATAAAGTATTATATATTATTATATATAGTAATACTTATAACAAGGTATTGTAGAGTAACATACATATATAGATATATTTGTATAACTATGGTAATATATAAAAGGGTAGGGAGGAAATAGAGCTATGTAGGAATAGAGTTTATACATATCATTCAAATTAAGTTAATAAATATGAAGTAGATTCTAATAAGCTGAGTTATATAAGCCATACAGCAACTAATAAGGAAATAACTTGTTAAAAATCATTAAAGGAATTCAAATGTTACACTAGAAATGATTCACTTAATGCAAAAGAAGGCACTCAAAGAGGAACAGAGGAACAAAAATAGCATGCAACATATGGGAAAAAAAGGTCAAAATTGCAGAAATAAATATAACATATTAATAATAACAATAAATGCGAATAGATCAAGCATTACAATCAAAAGTCAGAGATTGTCAGATTGCATTTTTTAAAATCCACCTATATGTTCTCTACAGGAAACACACCTTAGATTCAAAGATATAAGTTCAGTCATGCATCACTTAATGACAGGGATACATTCTAAGAAATGCATCATTAGACCATTTTGTTGTTGTACAAACCTCATAAAGTATACTCACACAAATCTAGATGGTATAGCCTACTACATACCTAGGTATACAGTATAGCCTAGTGCTCCTAGGCTAAACCTGTTCAGCATGTTAACTACATGGAAAACTGTAGGCAACTGTAATACAATGGTAAGTATTTGTATATCTAAACATAGAAAAAGGCATAGTAAAAATATTGCATTATAATCTTATGAGACCACCATCATATATGCACCAGACATTATCATACAGTTCATGACTGTAGATTGAAAGTAAAAGAATGGAAAGAGATATGCCATGCAAACAGCAGCCACAAGAGAGATGAAATATCTATAGAAATATCAGACAAAATAGACTTTAAAACAAAAATATTACTACAGTTAAACAGGAACATTTTACAATGATAAAAGGGCCAGCCCATTAGGAAGACATAACAATTATTAACATATATGCACCTAAGAGCAGACTCCTAAAATACTTGAGGCAAAAACTAACAAAGTTGTTAAAGCATGAGCTGCTCAAGAGAAAGAAAAAAAAATGAAAAGAAAAAAAAAAACAAAACAGAATTGAAGGGAGAAATAAAACATTCAATAATATTTGAAAACTTCATTACCCCACTTGCAATAATGGATAAAACAACTAGGCAGAAGATCAACAAGGATACATAAGGTTTGAACAACACTATGAACAACCAGATCTAATAGACATCTATAGAACAATCCATCCAGAATATATATTGTTCTCAAGTACACATGGAACATTCCCCAGGATAGATCATGTGCTAACCTATAAAACAAATCTCAATACATGCAAAAAATAAAATAATACAAAGTATATTCTCCAATTACAATGGAATCAAATTAGAGGATCAATAACAGGAGGTCATTTGGAAAATTTACAAATTTATTTCTAACTAACAAGAGACCAAAGAAGAAATCACAAGGGAAATTAGAAAATATTTTTTGTATTAGAAAATATAAAACCAGCGGGTGTGGCAGCTCACACCTGTAATCCCAGCACTTTGGGAAGTCAAGATAGGCAGATAGCTTGAGGCCAGCAGTTGACCAGCATGGCCAACATGGTGAAACCCTGTCTGTACTAAAAATACAAAAATTATCCAGGCGTGATGGCACACACCTGCAATCCTAGTTACTCAGGAGGCTGAGGCACGAGAATCACTTGAACCCAGGAGGCAGAGGTTATAGTGAGCTGAGATTGTGCCGCTGCACTCCAGCCTGGGTGACAGAATGAGACTCTGCTCCCCGCCCCCCACCAAAAAAAAAAAAAAAAGAAAATACAAAAATATAAAACACTAAAACTTATGGAATACAGGTAAAGTAGTGCTTAGAGGGAAATTTACAGTCACAAATGCCTATATTTAAAAAAGCGAGCTGAAATCAATAGCTTAATCTTCCATGTTAGGAAATGAGAAAAGGAAGAGCAAAGAAAACTCAAAGCAAGCAAAAACAAGAAAATAAAAACTAGAGTAGAAATAAATAAAATGCAGAATAGAAAAACAAAACTTAAGTTTTAGAAATAATTAAATACTTTTAAAGAAAAAACTCTATGTATTAGTACCTTTAACAGAACTTGTCTCCCATGTGGACAAGGGCCTCCACATTTTCGTTTGCACTGGGATCTACACGTTAGCCAGCCTTTGAAGCAGGAATTGGTCTAAAATGCAAGCCATACTTTGTCTTTTAACTGTTTAAAACCCTTTGCTTTTTCCTAACTCCCCATTGCCTTTATGTGGCTTTTCAGTATTCCCCAAGATTCTCGCCAATCTCATTTTCTGCTCTTCTTTACATTACACCTTGTACTTCGAAATCATAGACCTCCTTGTCATTCCCTGGGCACCCCATGCTGCTTTTCATACCTCAGTGCCTTTTCACACACTGCTCTGTTGTGATGTGTCTTCCCCTCCTGCTCTGCTTTCTGCCCCACCTTTGACATTTGTAACCCCACTCAGCCTTCATCTCCGCCCTGAAGCCTTGTCTAGAGTCCTAGTTAACTGACAGCTCTTTTGTGTTAATTCTGTACCGTTTACACACTTCTCGTTGCTTGTGTATGTTTTAACTGTCTAAATGCCAATGTCTCCCTGATTGACTGAAGTTTTCTCTAAGATGGGAACCCTTTCTTACTTATTGCTATACTCCAGGGATCAGAGTAAATATTCACTGAACTGAATCATAAGGAGAATACAGCTCTTCCCCACCTGAACCAGGGAAAGCATTAAAGAAAATGTAGGTTAGTGTATTACAACCAGGCATGGTGGCACACACACACATGAGCAGAGAGCTGGCCTCAGATTGAGAGGTCACAGCATGCTGGCAGCCCTCGAAGCCCTCGCTCGCTCTTGGCACCTCCTCGGCCTCGGCGCCCACTCTGGCCACGCTTGAGGAGCCCTTCAGCCCACCGCTGCACTGTGGGAGCCCCTTCCTGGGATGGCCGAGGCCGGAGCCAGCTCCCTCAGCCTGCGGGGAGGTGTGGAGGGACAGGCACCGGCGGGAACCAGGGCTGCACACTGGCACTTCCTGGCCAGCTAGAGTTCTGGGTGGGCGTGGGCTTGGTGGTCCCGCACTCGGAGCGTCCGGCCTGCCCCACTGGCCCCGGGGCAGTGAAGGGCTTAGCACCCGGGCCAGCAGCTGCGGAGGGTGCGCCAGGTCCCCCAGCAGTACCGGCCCACCGGTGCTGAGCTCGATTTCTCACCAGGCCTTAGCTGCCTCCCCGTGGGGCAGGACTCGGGACCTGCAGCCCACCATGCCTGAGCCTCCCCCCGGCTCCCCACCCTGGGCTCCTGCGCCGCCCGAGCCTCCCAACGAGCACCGCCCCCTGCTCCAAGGCACCCAGTCCCATCGACCACCCAAGGGCTGAGGAGTGCAGGTGCACAGCGTGGGACTGGCAGGCAGCTCCGCCTGTGGCCCCAGTGTGGGATCCACTGGGTGAAGCCAGCTGGGCTCCTGAGTCTAGTGGGGACTTGGAGAACCTTTATGTCTAGCTAAGGGATTGTAAATACACCAATCAGCACTCCGTATCTAGCGCAAGGTTTGTAAACACACCAATCAGCACCCTGTGTCTAGCTCAGGGTTTGTGGATGCACCAGTTGGCACTCTGTCTCTAGCTAATCTGGTGGGGACTTGGAGAAACTTTATGTCTAGCTAAGGGATTGTGAATGCACCAATCGGCACTCTATCTAGCGCAAGGTTTGTAAATGCACCAATCAACACTCTGTGTCTAGCTCAGGGTTTGTAAATACACCAATTGACACTCTGTATCTAGCTAATCTAGTGGGGACGAGGAGAACTTTTGTGTCTAGCTCAGGGATTCTAAACGCACCAATCAGCACCCTGTCAAAACGGACCAATCAGCTCCCTGTAAAACAGCCCAATCAGCTCTCTGTAAAATGGACCAATCAGCAGGATGTGGGTGGGGCCAGATAAGAGAATAAAAGCAAGCTGCCTGAGCCAGCAGTGGTAACCTGCTGGGGTTCCCTTCCATGTTGTGGAGGCTTTGGTCTTTTGTTCTTTGCAGTAAATCTTGCTACTGCTCACTCTTTGGGTCCACACTGCCTTTATGAGCTGTAACACTCAGCGTGAAGGTCTGCAGCTTCACTCCTGAAGCCATTGAGACCGGATATCTACCAGGAGGAACGAACAAATCCACAAGTGCTGCCTTAAGAGCTGTAACACTCACGGCGGAGGTATGCAGCTTCACTCCTGAGCCAGTGAGACCACGAACCCACCAGAAGGAAAAAACTTCAAACATATCCGAACAGCAAAAGGAACAGACTCCGGACACGCCACCTTTAAGAACTGTAACACTCACTGCAAGGGTCTGTGGCTTCATTCTTTAAGTCAGTGAGACCAAGAACCTACCAATTCCGGACACAAGATCACAAATCTGAAACCAACCAGCAGTATGACCCTTGGCAATTTACCTAACACCCCCGAACCTCAGTTTCCTAACCTGTAAGTTGGGGGTGATAATACCAATTTCCAAAAAGATGTTGTGAGCAGTAATGCAATACTATGAATAAAGCAATTGATGGAGGGCCTGGCTATTGCTGACTATCATCATCAAGCTCTTTGTCTAATAGCATTTGGGGAAAGGAATGAAATTCCCAGATGACAGACAAAGTTGACCATCAGAGTCTGCAGAGTTTGCATACCCACATGGTATCAGAGGTCTCCAGTAAATGCAGTTACTCCTAGGATCCATGAAGACAAGACAAACAGTGAGCTGGTAGCAGCAAAAGCTAATCAAGTTAATTGAGATTCTATGACCAGGTATTTCTCTGAGTGCTTTACTTATTAACTCATCCATTTCCCACAGCAAGCCTATACTTTTGCTTCTATAATTAACCTATTTTATGACAAAGGGAAACAGGCCTAATTGTATGGTGTGTAAGCTGGACCACAGAGGGAAGTGGGTTGCTAGGGTAACACGGCTGATTGTGGTGGAGCAGGGATTTGAACCCAGAGAATGTGGCTTCAGAGTTTAGGTCCTTAATACTAAGCAATGCTAACTCCAGTTAAAACATTGTGCAGCTTTTTTTTTTTTTCTTTTTTTGAGACTCTGTCTCAAAAAAGTGAGTCTCTCGGCTCACTGCAACCTGCCCCTCCCAGGTTTAAGCAATTCTCCTGCCTCAACCTCCTGAGTAGCTGGGATTACAGGCACGTGCCACCACACTCGGCTAATTTTTGTAGTTTTAATAGAGACAGGGTTTTGCCATGGCCAGGCTGGTCTTGAATTCCCAACCTCAGGTGATCTGCCCACCTTGGCCTCCCAAAGTGCGGGGATTACAGGCGCGAGTCACCACTCCTGGCCTAAAATATTGTGTAGCTTCTATGTGCCAGGAACTGCATTAAGTTTTCCATAGATGTACTGGCTCACTCAATACCCTTTCTAACATCTTTCTAAAGTACCGCACCATATGGCAAAGACTGAACTGCTGTGGCATTTTCCAGACCCCCTAACTGTTAATTTCCAAATGTGATTTAGGTTCAATGCATCTGGTGATCTTGTGTGAGACTTTGATTTGTAACTAAGTTACTTAAATAGAGAAGCAGGGTGGGAGGCATCCATTTTCCTGGTACAACTTAGGTAAGAGGCAGCATGGTCCTGGAGTCAGCAACTGTAGTGGCAGCATCCTAATTCTTTAGTTTCCTGGTTAGGCAGAGGAGTAGCTCTTTTGGTGGTCCAGGTCTGCAGTGTAGCTTTGGCAGTTGTTCCTGGAAGACCAGCCAGGATTCAATTTGGGCGCATTTTCTATTCTGCTTAATAAACTCCTTAGCTAGAACAGATTCTGTTGTCTGCAACCAAAAGTCTCCATCAATACTGTACACATGGATTCCTTTCCTATGGAACTAGCTAGTATCTTCTTGAAGAAATTGAAGCTCAAAGAAGTTAAAAGACTTGTCAAAGTGACTGAGTTTTGTACATGGTAAAGCAGGAACTCAAACTTAGTTCTGTTCAACTTCAAAGCCTGACCATTAACCACTGTATTTTACTGTTTCTTGCCATTGACTGTCTTTTTTTTTTTTTTTTTTTTTTTTTTTTTTACTGCTAGGCTCTGATGTCAGCACAACCCATTATTTTGGAGAGTTCTTTCCGGCCTGAAAGTGATGCTTGTTGCTTTATTCACAATCTACTGGCAAGAACTCAGCCACGAGGCCACACATGATCTCAAGGGATGCCAAAAAAACGTAAATTTAAAAAATACATCACATGTAATGAAATGAAGCCTAGCCACCTGCCCAGGAAGAAGAGGAAATGGGATCAATTATCATTCACCAGTGCCACACTGTCCAAGCTGGCTTCACAGAAGCCTCAGTTGAGTCAGAGCCAGCCCTACTCTCCTCCCTGGTACTTAATGGTCTGTCAACAGCAGTGATGCAGAAGCAAGGGTGCTGGAATGGAAACAGGAGTCCTAGTGCTGACTGCCACTGGCTGTATGACTCTGGGTAAGTCATGTCGCTGTTCTCGACCTCAGTTTCTGCCTCAGTAGAATGAGGGGTTGGACTAGCTCCGTCTACCATTGCTCTCACATTGAATGAGATTTTCACTATGCTAGTTCCCTCAGTTATACTTTTGTCTAGAACAGTTTTCAAAGTGTTTAATCTTTCTTTCAAAAGGCAGGTCACCTGGAACCCCAATATATTAGTTAGATAACAGGAGAGCTGCTTTGGCTGGAGGCAGGAGAGGAGCAGGGATTCCACTCTCCTGTGGTGACCCCTAAAGTGTCTCTATGGACCTTAGGACTCCTGGGCAAACTTGTAAAAGCAGTTGTCTAAACACAACAGATCCCAACCAATGTGAATACTCAGGTTACATGAACAGCACAAGTAACCCTTGGATTCATTCTTTCATTCCTTCCCCCACCAAATCCTACTGAGTTCCTATTTTGGCTTTTATTTTATTATTTTTTAAGTTCAAACACCAACTCGAAGCAGAGAGTTCCTATTTTGTGAGTAGGAAAGTGGAATGTTAGGCATGTGGTGTCAGAACTTGGTTTAAATCTTGAATCTGACACTTAATAACGAAGGTCTCAAATTCTGGACAAGTTTTTACTTCTTTCTATCTCAGTTTTCTCATCCATGAAAAGAGGGAAAATATATATCTCATTACACGTATTATTCTATCCCCTTCCTTGCATTATCTTTCTCCTTGGCACTATCACCTTGAATATACCCTATAATTAACTTATTAATCTTGTTTAGTGTCTGTCTCCCCGACTAATGTCAGCTCTATGAGGCTGGTGACTTTTGTCTGTTCTGTTCACTGATGTATCCCCAGCACCTACTACCACGCCTGGCACAAAATCATTGCTCAATAAATATTTGTGAAATGTTGTTGATAATCTTAAAGCATTCAGGATGGGGCCAGGTGCATTATAAGCATTTAGTAAATGTTAACAGTTATTATTTTTATTAAGTGTTATGGATGAGGATACAGTGTTGAAAAAAAATCAGATAGTGCTCCTGCCTTCATGAACTTTATACTCGGAAGGGAGACAGATATAAAACAAAGAAGCAAAAATATATATTGTAAATTGTGACAAGCGTTAGAAAAGTTTAGGATGTTATGAAAGGGTACAACAGAAAGATATCATTTGGGTTTGGGTGGGAAGTAGAGGGTGGGGCTGGCCTGAGAGGAAACCATTTACACTGCAACCTGACAGGTGACCAGGGATGGACTAGGCATGAAGGGACAGCGTTCCAGGCAGGGGGAACAGGGAGTGTGGAGGCTTAATGCAGGAAGGAACATGGAACTTCTGGGATCTGAGGGAAGACCAGTGGGGCTGGTTAGTGAGGTGGACATGGACAGGAAACAGCTGGAGAGGCAGGGGGCAGAAGGTACAGCACATCGTCATCCCCATGGGGCTGATAATTTACCCAACAAGCCATGGGGCCAAAAGGCAAGTGCTGTGACTTAAGCAGAGAGGGACAGGGTCATATTCACAGACCCCCTGGCTACTTAGTGAATCCCCCTGGAGGGCAAAGAGGGGAAATGGGGTTCAGAGGCAACATTTCACCACGTGCACTGTATTCCATTTGTCACCGTTCTCTTTCTGTCATTTGTTTGCCACAAGTGTTGAGTTACTTAGTCAAACTTTTGCCTCTCGATGTTTACTAATCAAATTCTAGTGCTTAATATTGAAACTGCAGGCTCTTCTAACTGTTGGTGAAAGAACTCTCATCCCAATAAGAAAGAAAAATGTTGCTTCCTTCCCTGCAGCTGCAGAAAAGCAGACACTATTCCATTCTAAGCTGTCTTTGAAAATGTTCTTTATGAAAAGGTCTTTTCTAAGATGCCTAGATTTTGGAGATGGTTGCTCTGCCCTATAACTATAATTTTTAAACCCTAAAAATGCCATAGTTTTAATTGATCGCCCTGGTAGATAACATTTTCA
The DNA here is from genome assembly GCF_028858775.2 of Pan troglodytes. Lineage (NCBI taxonomy): Eukaryota > Metazoa > Chordata > Mammalia > Primates > Hominidae > Pan > Pan troglodytes. The sequence goes on from NC_086015.1 coordinate 49,323,761, forward strand.
GTGACATTCGCATTTTCTAAAAGCAATAAGTACCTGTGAAGCTTCTTATGCTGAGAACATTAACCGTCCTTCCTTCTTTCTTTATAAGACAAATAAACCCTTTGTAATTCTTATTTCAGCCGAGTTTGGGAGCTTTGGCTTAGTTAAATTAACAGAGGAGACTTACAGGGAGCTTTTGCAAAGTCAGGTAAGAGATGTGGCTTGGGTTAGGATGGGGGTGGTGGGGAGGAGAGAACTGGGAATTAGACGGAATGGGGAAAGATTCTGGAGATAGAATTGATAGGACTTGGGAAAAGACTGAACCGCACATGGGAGGTGAGCGGGCAGTTTGAAGATGACTCCCAGGCCCTCGGCATGAACAACATGGAGGGTTGTCCCTGAAAAGAAGGGGGAAGGCGGAATGTCCCCTGGAAATCTGTTTATGCCCCAATCGTGATGTCAGGAGGCCCTTTATGCAAAACTTCCCTCCTTAGAATGAAACTTACAGGCCACTGAGTGTTCCTGTGTCAGAACAGTATTGGAGGAAATGGGGTGGGTGTGGGTGGAGGTGATACAAGTTCTTAGTGACTCAGAAGGTGGATTTTCCTCCACAGATGTCTCTGACCATGGATTGGGACATGAATGGGAGCAGAGCTCCATTCCAGAGTCCCCAGAGAGGAGGCACTTTTGCTCGAGCTTCACTCAGCTGTGTCCTCTGGATGCTGGGATATGAGGGTGGCATGTGGTTGGGGGCATATTTCGCACACCATTGAATCTGTGATATCAGATTTTTCTATAGGAAGTAAGGATGGGGCTGAACAGCTAAGGAGAAACTTATTGGAAATTCCCTTTGAGAGAATGAATATATGAATGGATAATGGCCAGGCTGTATGTTAAAATAGAGCTCTGTCCCTCAGTCTGCAACCTCCAGTTCAGGGAGCCAAACCACAACCTTAGTAAGAGTTGGCCACAAAACAACCGGAATGTAATCAATAACTGCCAGCTTCTCTAATTTGTATCCCTTTCCAACTTAAGACCAACCATGGAAAGCCAAATGTGCTCCCCTAAGCAATCACATAGGATGCCCCACTTCAAGTTCTCCCACCTACAGCACCCTCCATACCAGCAGCCTTCTATTGGGGCATATCTGGAGCCTTCCCTTTATTCACTAACAAGCTTTCCCACTCCCCTGCCTGCCTGGGAGTCTCTGCCAAACGCAACTGATGCTGCTGACTTATTTGCTACAGCAAGCTCTGAATAAAGAGCCTTTATTTGTTCTCATTTGGGTGGACTTCATTTATTTACACACATGACCCCCATCTGGGCGTCATCAAAGCTACCTTGCTGGGTTTCATGCGTGTCCGTGTGAAGAGACCACCAAACAGGCTTTGTGTGAGCAACGAGGCTGTTTATTTCACCTGGGTGCAGGCGGGCTGAGTCTGAAAAGAGAGTCAGCGAAGGGAGATAGGGGTGGGGCCGTTTTATAGGATTTGAGTAGGTAAAGGAAAAAGGGGGGTTGTTCTCTGGCAGGCGGGAGTGGGGGGTCACAAGGTGCTCAGTAGGGGAGCTTTTGAGCCAGGATGAGCCAGGAGAAGGAATTTCACAAGATAATGTCATCAGTTAAGGCAAGAACAGGCCATTTTCACTTCTTTTGTGGTGGAATGTCATCAGTTAAGGCAGGAACCAGCCATCTGAATGTGTACGTGCAGGTCACAGGGGATATGATGGCTTAGCTTGGGCTCAGAGGCCTGACACTGGGGACTTGAAGGGAAGACAGACTCGGGCATTGAGCTCTCTGTATTTGTCAGTGTTCAGGCGGGAGGCTGATTCTTTATCCGAAGTAGTGCTGGCAACGCCTAGCAATCAACCCAGCACCTTCCCAGTGTAGCAGAGAACTATGATGAATGGTAGGAGGGCCGTCTGCTGGCAGACTCTCCGAGAAACAGCTGTCAAAAGGTGTGTGTGCATGCACACACATGTTTTCCCAAAATTGTTTGTCTTCTTTACAGAAAGAAAACCCATAATGGCTGCTAGTATACCTTTAGAGTTCAGAGCTGTACAAGTGACCCACATGATATGTTCTCCTTTGCAGAGAACTCACACTGAGTATGTGCCAGCTGTCTGGAGCTGGATCTAAACCCAGCTTTCTCACTCTCCAGGTGTGATCTTGGACAAGTTACTTGACTTCCCGGGTCTCAGAGTCCTCTTGTTTTATTCCATGGACATATCCATGCTGCAGTGCTGGTCTAAGTGTAGTTCACACACCACCTGCATCTGTATCTCCTGAAGTACTTGTTAAGCATTCAGTTTTCTGGGCCCAACCCAGAATTAATGAATCAGAATTTCTGGCACTGGGCTAGGATTCTGCATGACTAGATAGCTCCCCAAGTTATTTTTCTGTTCATTAAATTTTGAGAACCTCAGGGTTACTGTATTTTAGGTACTTGAGAGGTTACAATGATGATCAAGACCTGATACCCCTCTTCACTGAAGGCTTATGTACATATATATCCAAGGCAAAGCAAATTGCAAGAAACACAGAAATGGAAAAACCAAATGCCGCAGGAAGAAGATAGGAATTCCAGCCTGGGAACTCTGAGAAGACTGGTTGAAGGAAGTGGCTTTCAGTCTAGGTCTTGGGGGAGATGAAATTTCATCCTGCAGACATGAGGACAGGGCCAGAGGTAACCAGCAAGCAAAGAGACACTGTTAACTTTTACTGCATAAATAATTATCCCCGGCTGGGTGTGGTGGCTCACGCCTGTAATCCCAGCACTTTGGGAGGCAGAGGTGGGTGGATCACCTGAGGTCAGGAGTTTGAGACCAACCTGGCCAACATGGTGAAACCCTGTCTCTACTAAAAATACAAAAATTAGCCAGGCATGTGGCTCACTCCTGTAATGCCAGCTACTTGGGAGGCTGAGGCAGGAGAATCTCTTGAATCCAGGTGGCGGAGGTTGCAGCAAGCCAAGATGGCACCACTGCACTCCAGCCTGGGCGACAGAATAGGACTCCATCTCAAAAACAAAATTATCCCCAAAATTAGTAGCTTAAAATACCCAATATTTATTGTTGTGGTTGAGTCCATGGGTCAGCCGGGAGGTTCTACAAATCTGGACCTTGTATGGCTGATCTCAGCCTGACTTGCTCAAGTGTCCACAGTCAGCAGGCAGGTCTGCTGAGGAGTGGCTAACCTACAACAGCCTCATTCATTCTCCTAGTGTTGGCTGGTTGTCGGCTGGGTGGTTGGGAAGATGGCTCCGTGATACTCCAGCAGTGTACTAGCCTGGGCTTCTGCACTTGGTGGTGACAGAGTTCCAAAGGTAAGAGCAGAGCATACAAGGCTTCTTGAGGCCCAGGCTTGGAACTCGCACATCATCACTTCTGCTATATTCTGTTGACCAAAGCAAGTCATGGGCCAGAGCAGATTGAAGATGTAGAGAAACAGCCTCCACATCTTGCTAGGACCATCTGCAAATATGGCAGCCATTTGCAAACTCTACCACAGACTTCAGCGCAGAAAAATGCTGCATTCCCAGAACCCAAGACAGCAGGGTGTTTGTGGGAACAGTGAGAGACCTGAGAACTGTGGTGGTGAATGTCCAAAGTCTCTCTGTAATTGACTCTCTCCTTTAACTGTTGAATGCCCAGAATGGGCAGCTGCCAACAGAACCCTGACAGAGGGAGGGGCAAAAGGAACAGTTTCCCTCACTTTCTTCCTACCCCAGAAGGGAGGAATATTTTATAACTAACAAATATCAGAATCATTGATGCGTGTGAGTTTTTAAAAGCAGACCAACTCTTAGTCTTATTTCCCTTTCTAATTCTCTACAGACAATGCACCCGTTATTACCTATTCCCAAGGCAGACTCCCCTGCCACTGCCCTTCCCTTGGTATGCCACTGCCAGAGTCAGATCCAATGGCCAGATGGAGGCCTGCCTAGGAAGCTGGTATTGGGGAAGAAGAAGGTTTTGTTTTCCCTGCATAGTAAGAGACACATCGAGTCAACACTTTGTCCACAGATCACTGATTACAATTGCATAGGCCCATTCTAAAAAGCTCAGTTAGATGCTGCCTGCCTATATGATAGATAGTATTGTCTCTGTTTCATGGACAAGGAAACAGAGGGACAGAGAGGCCCCGGGACTTACCCAAGGGCATCCAGCTAGGAAAAAAAGAAGCCAGGGCCAGGCGCGGTGGCTCACACCTGTAATCCCAGCACTTTGGGAGGCCGAGGCAGGCAGATCATGAGGTCAAGAGATCGAGACCATCCTGGCTAACACAGTGAAACCCCATCTGTACTAAAAATACAAAAAAAAAAAAAAAAAAAAAATTAGCTGGGCATGGTTGTGGGCTCCTGTAGTACCAGCTACTCGGGAGGCTGAGGCAGGAGAATGGTGTGAACCTGGGAGGCAGAGCTTACAGTGAGCCGAGATCGCGCCACTGCACTCCAGCCTAGGCGACAGAGTGAGACTCCATTTCAAAAAAAAAAAAAAGAAAAAGGAAAAAAGAAGCCTGAGGTTTGACTATGGAGTAAATGAATCCAAGGAAAGGATAGAGTTTCTGTACCATGGAGCATTTGAGGAGAGAAGAGCCCTGTTGATCTGTTTTTTTGGAGAGGAGGTGTGGTACTGACTTGTTTCTATGAGAAACCTGGCCTCAGGCAGGGGAGGGCTAGTGTCTATTTAACAACTAGCTCTGGAGAGAGTGGTAGCTCTGGGTCTTAGTTTGCTGATTACTGTGGTGTAAATACTCCCACCATGGCTCATTTCAAACTGTCAGCATGACGCTTCTGAATAGAGCCAGGAAGAAATGCACATGATGGCCTCTCCTGAGCTGGCACAAGCTGGCTCCAGTGCACTGTGGCCAAGGGGTGTGCATTAAGAAACATGAGCCAGACACACCGGCTAGAATGAAGTGATTCCACAGGTAGACAGAGGCCTCTGGCTGGTTCAGAGTGCCTAGCAGGGGAGGCTGAGGCAGGCAGATCAAGAGGTCAGGAGCTTGAGACCAGCCTGACCAACATGGTAAAACCCTGTCTCTACTAAAATATTAGCCAGGCATGGTGGTGCATGCCTGTAATCCCAGCTACTCAGGAGGCTGAGGCAGGAGAATTGCTTGAACCCAGGAGGTAGAGGTTGCAGTGAACCAAGATTGCGCCACTGCACTCCAGCCCGGGTGACAGAGCGAGACTCTGTATCAAAAAAAAAAAAAAAAAAAGAATGCCCAGCAGTCTCTTTGCTGACTGCACCATCCTATGGCTTCTTTGCCATGCCCTTTCTGAAGAGCTTGAGCCATTTGGAGCTAAGGAACCCTGGCAGGGCATAGGGGGAAGGAGTTAAGAACTTCTCTCTTACACTCTATCTCAGAAGGGAAAGAATCTACGATCTTGACAAGTTTGGGGTTTGAAAAACAATGAGTTTCAACAAGGTCATAAGGGCTCTGCGGGGCTGACAGGAGAGCCAGAGGAGGATGAGTTTCCTGACCATCAGGGCCCAGGTGTTGTTAGCACTAGGGAACGTATTAGAGTCACGAAGCACCAACGTATGTTACTCGTGGCGAATCTGTACTGGTCTGCAGCAACCTCGATTCTTGCCTCCTCAGAAGAAAGAATTCGGCTGAGGGGCCCAAGATAGAAGGAGAGACCGAGGCAAGTTTTAGAGCAGGAGGGAAAGTTTATTAAAAAGATTTAGAGCAGGAATGAAAAGAAGTATAATTGGAAGAGGGCCAAGTGGGCAGCTTGAGAGATCAAGTGCTCTGACCTCTGACTTGGGGTTTTATACGTTGGCATGCTTCCAGGGCCTTGCGTGCCTTCTGCCCCTGATTCTTCCCTTGGGGTGGGCTGTCTGCATGCACAATGGCCTGTTAGCCCTTGCGAGGGGCCAGCCACAAATACGGTGTGTTTACTGGAGTTATACGCATGCTTACTAGAGACATTCTTCCCTTACCAATCTCTAGCATTCCTAGAGAAGGTCATATACCAGTTAAATTCTGCCACTTTGCCTTTTAGTGTACGTGCATGAGTGCACTCACCTAACTCCTGAAATCTTATCAGGAAGCAGCTGATCACCAGTTTCAGGTGTTTCTGTTTATTGGGAGACTGCCTTTCCCTGGTGCTGGCTGCAATCAATTATTATTTTAGAAAGACAGTTAAGGCCAGCGGCCGTGGTTCACACCTGTAATCCCAGCAATTTGGGAGGCCGAGGCAGGTGGATGTTCTTTACTAAAAAAAAAAAAAAAATTAGCTGGGTTTGGTGGTGGGTGCCTGTAATCCCAGCTACTTGGGAGGCTGATGTGGGAGAATCACTTGAACCTGGGAAGCGGAGGTTGCAGTCAGCCGAGATTGCACCATTATACTCCAGCCTAGGCAACAAGAGCAAAACTCCATCTAAAAAAAAAAAAGAAAGAAAAAAAGAAAGACAGTTAACAAACTGCCTATCACCTGATGGTCACCTGACACTCCTGGTTGTTGGTGGTGGGGCTCTTCTGTCCTGCTCATGTCTGATTAGCTACCTACTGTAACAGTGGGACAGGTGGCTGGGAAGGCAGAGAGAGGGGAAGGGGACCTCTGTTTTAACTGTGTTTTCTTAGACTCTGAATTTATCTGTTTGACATCCTTTCATCACTGGGCCAATTCCTCTCTTTTCTTATTTTCTGTATTCTTGATGCTGTAGCATTTCTGACCTTGCTGAGAGAGACTGCTCCTCCCAGGGCTAGCCAATTATTAGAGATAGCAAAGGGCTCCCTTGAGGATGCCTTTCATATGAAAACTAACCAAGCCTGAGCCCTGGATTTACTCCCTCCACCCCGCCCCCCGCCCTACATCAACCCAGGGCCCAGTGAGTGTCAGACAACTAGGAACAACCCCTATGGCCCCAAAGCCATCCAGAATCATTTACTCCTAAACTGCTTACCCTATCCCACCTTATCTTTCCCACAGAAACCCTAATAAATAAAGGCTCTGGCCCAGGCTTTCCCTTTATGATTTGCTTTTGACTCAAGGATTCTCTAACTCAAGAGTTAATTAGGCAGTTCTGGGCCTAATGAGGGCATGTACAAGTTTCATCCACAAGGAAGGGTGGTCTGTGGAGCTACCATTTCTGCCACAGTTCCAGGGTGAGCTTAGGTCAGGGCAGCAGGGGGCTTCCCTCCCCCAGCCCCAGGAAAAACAAGTATTAATGTGTTGGAGTTAGGGTAGGGGTCCAGATAAATCTTCCTCAATATAGGTTTAGCCACGCAGCTTTACCTGAAGGCCTACAGCCCTGGTCTGTCTGGGAGGGTGTGACTCCTGAACTGGAGTCACTCCAAGGCTCAGCGGGGAGCTGATCCTCAGGGCCCTGGGAGCACAGTAGATGTTCCTTTAGACATTTAGAGGCATGATTGCAGGAGGGATTTGTGGAGGAGGAATCACAGGAACTGGGGCTTTGTTGACTCCACCATTTGGCCTAAGTCATCCTCCCTCCCTCCATTTTCTTGCAAGTCCTCCCAACTTGGGAACATTTTGTTAAATACTCCCATGTACACACCACCCCCTGTTCACCATGTTCCTGACACTTAGCTCCTCAGTGGGTCCCCTCCCTGGCATTGAAACGGAGGCAGATTTAATATGGTATGAGCATCGTAGGGAAGGGGGCAATAGAGTCAACATGCCAACGAGCCATGGCAGGAAGCTCTCCTTCCACTACAGCTGAAAGATAAGATCTGGAATGGCCCCGCTACCCTGCCAACCCCATCTATCCTCATGGGGGCTGCTCTGGAAAAGGGAAAGAGGCTGAGTTGAAAATATTTGTTCTGTTTATTTCATTCTGGTCCCACATAACAGACCTGGAGGCAACGATGAGCTCTAGGCTACAGACAGGCTGCCTTGTGGAAGGAGCCAGCTGGTTGCTGAAGGACTGTGGCTGCCTCTCAGATGGACTTGTTTGTCTTACAAAGCCCAGTCCAATTGTCCCCAGTGCAGATGGCAGCTGGCATGAGACCCTAATTGGAAGAGGATCCTGTGACCTCCAAACCAATTAAATGATTTCTCAGGAGCTGGGAACAGCTGCATGAGGAAAGCGCTTGTGATTGCTTTGAGAAATGGGTGATTTTTTTTTTCTCCCATGGAAGTTGCTTTAGTGATCTTAAAAGGTGTTGGCTGTGGGTGCTATTCAGGTCCAGAAAATTGGTCTCGGGAGAAGGAAGAAAAGTGACATTAGCAACCTGGCTTTTTCAAAACAGGCTCTAACGAGGCTGAGCTGGGTTGTTGGATAAATCATTGCTTCCAACTATCAGGAAAGTTGCCTGGCCCGGAAATAGGAGAAGGAACTGCAGATACACTTCTTTGATTGGGCAGAGAATTTAGGGGATTCGGGTTTGGAGCCTAAATCGTCACTGGAACTCCATTCAGGAACGTCCCTTGGGTGATGAAACTGTTCTATGTCTTGATTGTGGGATTGTTGCAGGATTATACGCATCCATCAAAACTCACAAAACTGTAAACTTCAAAGGGTCAATTTTACTCCATGTAAACTATTCCTAATTTTAAAAACACACATGCACAGTATCCTCTAGGCCTGCTCTCCTCACCTAGACCCAGGCAGGCCTCTGTGTGGTCTGTTAACCCCCTGCCCTGCTCACACCTTCTGGGGATCCTTGTGAAATTTTTAGAAAACAAGGAGGAGGAGAAAAAAACACCAACATAGGATTATGAACACGGAGAGATCTCTAAGTCCCCGGGGAGTTCTGATAATCCCGATGCCCAGGCCACCCCTGAATGGTGAAGTCAGAATCTCTGGGGCTGGGACCTGGCCTCATGATATTAAAGTTCCCCACACGCCAGGTTGCCTGTAATAACAGACTGAGACCCCCACTCTAAATGATGAGTGGTTCATGTTTTCAATCCTTCACTGTTCTGTCTTTGGAGATTGTGTCAGAAGACCACATTTGAGGCTCTACATTCTCCCACCCCTATCCACACCACCCCAACCCTCAGGGGCTGGGTGCCCCCAGATTTCTGTCTTGTTGCTATGGGGATTTTCAATAGGCTCTTCTCTCTCCCACCCAAGAATCAATTTGGAACTCTGGCCGCGGGCTTGGACTGCCTCCTGCCACCTGCCATTCCTCCTTAACTTCCTGCTAACATGTGTACATATCGTGTCCCCAGAGGAAGGAACTCTGGTTCCAGCTCCCCGCACTGTGGGTGAGAGTCCCCATGAATGCTAAGACAGGGCACATCTCTCAGCCTCTTTGAGCCTCAGGCTTCTCATCAGCACGATGGGGAGGGTTGATGAGAGGATGTGCAAGGATTCACTTTGGAAATATAAGCATTCAAAGTCTAATTAATATTTCTTATAGATGGTGCCCTGGGGGTGGGACCTCGTGTCCTTCATCTCTTGATTTCCGACAAGAGACACTGCAGCATCCTCACATGAACCCCCGATTATAGTTTGCCAAATTAATTATTATTAAAGCCTGTTTCTCATAGAGAAAAGAACCAAGCCACTTTTGGGCTGAGAAATCTTCTGGATCCCAGTAACAAGTGGGTGGGTTAGCTCAGAGCTCAGTGCAGGCCTCTAAAACGGCAGAGCTCCTGTTGGGGAACCTGAAGTGTCCCAGGTTTCTGAGGACTCCTGTCCTCACAGAAGCCCTGTGACTGTGACTTTGCCCACCCGCCAGGAGGCAGGACAGTGAGCTCTGCCTGCCCACGAGCGCTGTCCCTAGCACAGCACTGGATTGTTCTGTTTCCTTTGAGGCACTGATGAGGTACGAGACTGTCTCCTCTGGAGGGGAAAATTAAGAGGCACAGTGGGGAGCTGTGTTGTGTTTTGAAGCTTTTCCAGAATTGATTTTGTGGGGAGACATTTTTTTTTTAAAGAGTCCTTTCTTGAATGTTGGCAGAGTGGACAGACTGCCAGAAAAGGCTGTGATCCGGACACCCCACCCTGTCTGCGTGAGGTTGCCCCTGCCCCTCCGCAGTCCTAGGGAGGCTGCCCATCCTACCCAGGGTGCTGTGGGCTCCCGCTCAGGGGAAACAAGCCCAGGTGTGTGCTGCACTTGGCAGATCTGCTCAGGCAGCATCCGCATTTGTTTCCCATGGTTACTATAACAAAGTGCCACCAGCTGGGGGCTTAAAACCACAGACATGTATTCTCTTGCGGTTCTGGAGGCCAGAAGTCTGAATCAAGGTGTCTCATGCTCCCTCTGAAGGCTCTAGGGGAGAATCCTTCCATGCCTCTTCCTGGCTTCTAGTGGTTGCCCCAAATCGTTGGTGTTCCTTGGTTTGTAGCCAATCTCTGCCACTGTCATGATGTCACAGAGCCTTCTTTCCTGTGTCTTTATGTGACCTTCTTGGGAGGACATTAGTCATTGGATTTAGGGCCCACCCTAATCCAGCATGACCTCATCCTAACTAATTTTATCTACAGAGACCCTATCTCCAAATAAGATCCAATTAGACCTGAATTTTGGGGGGACACTCTCCAGACAGGTACATTATTCTTGGGTCTCGCTCACTCCAAGGCCATAGCGCCCTCTCCCGAGACCCTGCCCTGTGTTTTTACCCCAGTACCCATTGAGGAGCCACCATGGTCATGAGTTGGCATCTAGTGCAGAGCCTGATTGAACTCTATCAGAGGGGTCTTGTAGCAGCCTGAGCAGGGTGAGCTCAGCACCACTGTTGAAGACTGGCATTGTGGTGTGAGGGAAGGGGCAGGAGCCTGGATCCAGGAGACTGAGGTCAAGTTCCAGCGCACCCAGCTTCTCATGGAGGGACCTTGTGCCCTACTGCTGAGAAGGAAGCCACCTGCAGCCCCACGTTTAATGGGATAAAGTATAAGACTGTCTACATTAAAATTATCCCCCCATTCTCTGCAAGAAATTCCTGCCCAGTAAGAAAAAGTTATAAATAACTTTATTATTTGTTTTATTAACTTTCTGAAAATCCATTTATCTGCACTTTTACTTATCACTCAACTAGACTTCATTTGGGTAAGAAGACCCTTTCTCAAATAATGCATTGTTCATTTGGGCTTATCAAGCAACTGTTTACTCTTAAGGTTCATTCAAACTTTCCCCACTCTGTGTCTCCCAATCCTCAAAGTTTATATCAGTAACTTCAGGCCAGGCGTGGTGGCTCATGCCTGTAATCCCAGCACTTTGGGAGGCTGAGGCGAATAGATTGCCTGAGTCCAGGCGTTTGAGACCAGCCTAGGCAAAATGATGAGACACCATCTTTATAAAAAATACAAAAATTAGCCAAGCGTGGTGGTGCACACCTAAAGTCCCAGGCTGAGGTGGGAGAATCACTTGAATCTGGAAGGTGGAGGCTGCAGTGAGCCATGATCACACCACTGCACTCTATACTGGGAGGATGGGAGTGAAGAACTTCATCTAATCCCAGCCAGTCAGCTGCACCTCAATGAAGACTCATCTTAAACCATATCCCCCAAATCACATAGATATGGCACCCTTGAGCTGCCTGTTCTGAGGCAGTGGCCTCTCTTGAAGAAAGCAATCAGCTGAGCTCTGCCAGCTCCACAGGTTATTTAGGTGGCATTTTGTGGGGAGTTGGCAGTTGAAGCCTCTCTGAGTGTCCATCTCATACACACACACACACACACACACACACACACACACATATATATATATATTTTTTTTTTTGAGACAGAGTCTCGCTCTGTCGCCCAGGCTGGAGTGCAGTGGCACGATCTCCGCTCACTGCAAGCTCCGCCTCCCAGGTTCATGCCGTTCTCCTGCCTCAGCCTCTCTAGTAGCTGGGACTACAGGCGCCCGCCACCATGCCCGGCTAATTTTTTGTATTTTTAGTAGAGATGGGGTTTCACCGTGTTAGCCAGGATGGTCTCAATCTCTTGACCTTGTGATCCACCCGCCTTGGCCTCCCAAAGTAATGGCATTACAGGCGTGAGCCACTGCACCTGGCCTCCATCTCCTATATTTTATATGTTATATACAGTACATGTAAAATATATCAATGCATATATATTTTATATATTACATATAAACATAATTTTGCTTTATATAGTCTGTAAAATGGGGATAACAGTTCCTACTTTACCTACCACACAGGTTCATGGGCTCCCCACTCTTTGGCATCCTGCACCAGAGAGGACAGTGCAGACCAGGGAAAATTCTCTCCAGCCAGGAAGCAGTCTGAGCCTGAAAGGAACAGTTGCCCACTTACATTTGGAGTCTCTTCAATGTGATGTGTCTGTGTAATAATTCTGTAAATTATAGGCCACTGTCTAAACCTTAGGGACAATTATTAGCAGTTAGATATTTTTGTCCCTCCACCCTCAAACAGAGGTTTTTGAACCAAATAGCAAAATTTTGTGAGCTAAAATTGGCTACTTTTATAGAAATTCTGGGCCCTCAACCAAGAGTTTCTTTTGTTAATTAGACATAGAAACCCCCAACCTCCCTGGGGCTCAGGATTGACTTGGATGATGTCGGGTTCCTGTGGGGAGATGGGGGCACAGTGCCAGGCAGTCTCCTTTGTCTTCCTCCACCCACCCTCTGTGCCTCATGTTGCTCTACCACACGGGAGTCACAGGAATAATTACTTGTCCAATAAGCCAAGAAATTAATATTTAATAACTGGGTACCTACTGAAAGTTTAGTAGAGCTAGACCGATTTTAGAGAGTTTTCTGATAGGTATTTTATGTAAAACGGAGAAGGAAATTTTGCTATTTTGAAGTTGCGCATAATTCCTCCTAGGTTTAGCAACATATTGTGATGGCTTCTCTGGGTATATCTAATATAGACAGTGATTCTGGGGATGAAACTTCTGCCGATCAGGTAGTTGTGAACCGAGCAGCACATCTGTAGTGTGGCCAAGAGAAAACCAAGACACAAATCAACCTTCAACTTTCCTCATCTGTCCCTACAATGTCTTTGAGACTTGGTTCTGAGTCAGGACCCCATCAAGGTTTGGGCATTGTGTTCAGTCCCTGTGCACCTTTAGTCTGTGTTAGTCTAAAATAGTTCCCCAACCTTTTTGTCCCTTATGATGTTGACTTTTGGAGAAGATGATCAATTTCTTTATTGAATATTCCACCTTCTGGATTTTGTCAGATTGTTTCTTCATGGTGTTATTTAACTTGTTTCTCTCTTATGCAAAGTGAAAGTTAGGGCTCAAGTCTTGATTAGATTCATTTTTGGGCAAGAACATAGATTTTTAAAATAATCTTTTTCTGTGATAATAATACCAAGTTCATTGTAGAAAAACTTAGAGAAAAAAAAAATGAAGGTAGCCTGTAATCCTGCCATCCTGCCATGCTTATATTAATTTATACATCCACCAGCCATGTATGAGCCTTCTCATTTTGCCAAAACTTCACCAAGCCAGAACTTTCTTTAAAAAAATTTTGAAAGGTAAAAAAAAAGATATCTAATTTGAGCTTTTGTACCTATTTAAGGAAACTGAGCATACTTCCATATGTTCATTAGATGTGTTTCTTTTTCATCTAATCTATATTTTTTTCTGTGGACGCAAAGAGTCCTTTATCTATATTAAGAAGAGTAATCCTGTGTCATATATCTTGGAAAATAAAAAGTAATCTTGGATCTACCTGTTGAGAGAACTCTGGGGCAAGGCACAGAGGAAGCCCTTGGCATGGTGCCTGGCACATGGGAGATGCCCAGCACAGGCTGGGTGCACACTGCCCTTGCAGAGGTCTACCCCCAGGTGATCCCAGGAAAGCCCGGGGTCATGCCCCCTCCTGTGGCCACAGGGACCCTGTGATCAACCACCAAGTTGAAGCTCAAAGCTCCTCCTGACCCTGCCTCCCCATCTCCCACTTACTTCATTCCCCTCTCCCCAGTCGCTCCTCGTGGATCCAGCCCCACTTGGATTTGCCCCTTGATTTTCCCTCGGCTGAGCTACAGCACAGAGGAAGGTGCCTACCTTCAAAGAAAGCCTGGCCCAAGCTGGCCCTGGGCATGAGGGCATGAGAACATCTCCTGCAGGCTAATTATTTGGTGCCCCATGAGGCTGATTTTTTAAAAGACATCTGTAATAGGAAGTAGATAGAAAGCAATTTCCTATTTAAAAAAAAAAAATCAGCATGCAGAAAGAGCTTTTGTCCTTTATGTTCCCAGAGTGGCTTCTCTAAATCTTCCTTCTGTGTTTTCCATGTTGCAGTCACCACTGGCTGGTCTACCTCCTCCAACCAGACGGTGAGTGCCCAGAAAGGGGAGACTTCCTTCAGTGGTCTTGGAGTGCCCAGCACCTGGAGCAGTGTCTGGCACAGAGAAGGCGCTGGGATGAATTACTCACCCTATTTCTCTAAAAGCCTGCAGTAGACACATGAGCGCCAAGAGAGGAGCAAGAAACCCAAACATTACTGATCTCAGACCACTGTGGACACAGATGCTCAGACCCTGATGGCTTGGGTCCCCATGCACAGGCTGCAGAGGGAAGCCCAGGGACTCCCCCTGCTCCCTTCAACTGTTCCAGGATTTTCATTTTTCCACATCCTAAGTCACATTCAGCTCATCTTGTCATAGATTAACTTTAAAATGTAGCAATTCAGCTTGGAGAGGGAGAGAGAGAGAGGAAAGAGAAGAGAGCTGGAGGGAATCTGAAAGGGAGTGGAAGGGCCACCATGCTGCCCTGGACACCAGGAACAGGAAATCGGATTTGAGGCAGAGAAGCTGTAGGTGGAAGGGGCTTCAGAGAAGGCTCTAGGCTAGCTTGAACAGTTTACAACAACCTGATGTAGCTCTTCCCCACCACCTGTATGGTTTAAATCATTTCAGCATTTAAAAAAGAAAACAGCCCTGTTAGAAATCTGCTGTTGGCAAAGAGGAAAACATAGAAAATGATACTAATCATCCATTCTCTATTGTTTCTTTCTCTGGGCCCCATAAATGCAACTTCTAGGAATAGGATTCAGCAACCCACCCACCAATGCAATCCAGACGAGAACAATCCGCTCACCCTAACCACTTCCTTGTGTCCCTGTGCAGTTGCTTCTGTCCTCAGGCAGCCACTGATCTGCCTTCTGTCCTTATAGCTTTGCTTTTTCTAGAATTGCACATAAGTGCACTCACATAATACATGATCTTTTGACTTCTTTAACATAATGCTTTTTGATTCTTCTGTGTTGTTCCATGCATTGCTATTTTGTTCCTTTTTATTGACAAGTGGTATTTCACTGCATGCACATTCTACAGTCTGTTTTTCCATTCACATTAATAGACATTTGGGTTGCTCCCAGGTGGATCTGAATAAAACCACTATGAACATTCATGTACACATCTTTGCATGAACATATGTTTTCATTCCTATTAGGCAAATATCTAGAAGTGGAATGTATGGGTCTTATAGTAAGTTTAGGTTTAACTTTAAAAGATCCTGCCACATTGTTTTCCAGAATGGCTGCACTGCTCTGCATTTTGCCTGGCAATGTATGAGAGATCTGGCTGCTCCACATCCTTGTCAGCCCTTGGCATTCTCCGTTTATTTTGTTTATTTGTTTTAGCTATTCTCATCGCTGTGTTGTGGTGTATCATTGTGGTTTTACTTGGCATTTCCCCAGTGATGCTGAGCATCTTTTCAAGTGTTTATTGGTAATTTGTATATCTTCATTGGCAAAATGCTCAATATTTTTGCTATTTTTTTGTGTTAGATTGTTTTATTATTGAATTGCATAATGCTTAATATTTGTCAGCTAAATTTCTCTATGAAAATTTTACTCCAGTCTGAGGAGTAAATATCTGATTTCTGTCTCAACTGCTTTATCACACTTAAAGAGACAGATTTAATAAGAGAAAAACTCAAAATATGTTTCTATCCAGGTTGTGCTGACCACCACAAAGCTATGTCTGATCTACTGTGCATGTTAAAATGAAAAAAAAATTTGTGATCCGAATCCTAAGTATGGCTAATATGACTTTTGTTTCCCTTTTTCATGAAGATAAACATGGAACAATACTTGTCTAGGAAAACACCCATGTATAGGTTGACAACCACTTTTTATTTTCTATCTCAACTAAAGTTAGGTCATCCCAAGCAGAACTTGAATAAATCTATTCTAGACACAAATCCCTTAGCTTCTTGATTCTCTGATGGGTCATTGCTTGGAATGAGAAAATTCTTACCTCAGAAAATTCTTGGCTGGCATTCTTGGAGTTTCTGATTTTTACATAAGGTTCTAAATATTCTGGGGACTCTTCTATACAGTGCGTCTCTGCTTCTGGTTCATCCAGTTCTCTACCATGGTGGGACACAGAATAAACCTAGTAAGTTTGGTAATTTAATAGACGTTACCATCTGTAGACTGCTTACCCTATGCCTGGCCCCTGGGACTTTGAGTCCATTGTCTCATTTAACCCTCACTTAAAACCTGAGAAATGGCTGTGATTATTATTCACGTTTACAGGTGGGGAAGCTGAGGGTTACAGAGGAGAAGTAACTAGTCCAAGGCCTCACAGCCAGCAGGGGAAGGGCTAACATTCAGACATCAGAGCCCGTGTGGCTAACCACTCCCCTGAACCATCTCTCATTCTGTGTAGCACAATTGCATCGTCTGTTCAGTCAGAACACGGTGGTGCTTGTACAGTGGCCTCCTGGGCTGGACACACAGCCAGGCTCTCCTCTTTCTATTCAACCTCACTCTATTTGGAGAGTCCGAAAGCTAGTACTGTGTTTCCCAGACTGCTTGGCTGGGGATCTGGATGTGAATGAGGTTCTGCCAATGAGATGCTTCAATGCTAGGTTAGAGTTATGGGTTAAATTGTGTTCCTCATAAAGATCTGTTGAAGTTCTAAGGTCAAATACCTGTGAATGTGAATTCCCCTTATTTGGAAATAGGGTCTTTATAGACGTAATCAATTTAAGAACATTTAAGAAGGTGTCATTAGAGAGGACCCCAATCTAATATGACTGGTTTTTTTGTTTGTTTGTTTTTTTTGGAGATAGAGTCTTGCTCTGTCACCCAGGCTGGAGTGCAGTGGCGCAATTGCAGCTCACTGGAGCCTCCGCCTCCCAGGTTCAAGTGATTCTCTTGCCTCAGCCTCCCGAGTAACTGGAACTACAGGTGCATGCCACCACACTTGGCTAAGTTTTGTAGTTTTAGTAGAGACGGTGTTTCCCCATGTTGCCCGCGCTGGTCTTGAACTCCTGACCTTAAGTGATCTGCCTGCCTTGGCCTCCCAAAATGCCGGGATTACAGGCGTGAGCCACCATGCCTGGCTGACTGGTATTCTTATAGGAGGAAAATGCCATGTAGAGACAGACACACAGGGAGAAGAACTCCATGTGACGCAGAGGCAGAGTGTGGAGAGACGCAGGCGGAAGGAGTGCCAAGGATTGCTGGCCACCACCAGAGGCTGGGAAGATGCAAGGAAGGATTCTACCCAGAGTCTCAGACAGAGCATGTCCCTGTGGAAACCTTGATTTCAGACTTCTGGCCCCCAGAACTGTGAGAGAATAAATTTCTGTTGTTTAAGCCATCCAGTGTGTGGTTCTTTGTTTTGGCAGCCGCAGAAAACTAATACAGGAAGGGAGACGTGGTGCAGAGAGGGCTGGCAGTTAAGCCCCTTTGGGCATGAGTACTGCCATCACAGCTTCGTGGTGGTGACCTCCTGCCTGTAGACCTCGGCTGTGAGGCTGGATCTTGAAGTCCACAGGCCAGTGGTGCCCCCAGACTTCACTTTCCCACCCCTTCCAACAACTTTTGTAAGCACAGTTTCCTGTGTTAAATCCTTTTCTGTTCTATTTCCTGTACTGAACCCTGACTGACACAAACTCACGCTGCTAAATACCAGGTAGACTTAAAAGCGGAGAAGACTCTCATAGGAAACGAGGGCAAGCTAGAATAGAAAGGCAGCTGTGGGGAGGAGGACTTCAAACCTGCCTGGCCCTGCATCCTCCTCTCTCATCTCCAGGTTAAGCATCCTTCTGGCCGGCCGACAGACTGCGTCTCTTGCAGAGCAGACATCCTAAATGTGCCTCACCCCAATTTAGTTTGCAAGCTGTGCTGGATTGTTATGTTGTCAGTGTTTACTCTGGGAACAACACTGTCCCAAATCCTGTTCCTTGTGTAGTGTGGGGTTTGATGTGGCCAACATTGAAGTTCTGCGAGATATGTGAGGCAGAAGCGAAGGCTGGTGCTGGCTGGAGGCACTGAGAGAGGGGCCCACTCATCAGCCCGCACCCTCCTTGCTCCAGTTCTCCCTCCTAACTGCCACACCCGCTGGCCAGCAATGGCCCAAGACACTGCCATATGCCTCACTGTGAACTCCGCCTGTGGTTCTCACCTTAGGATAGCTAATTCCTCATTTTATTGTCCCAGAACTAAAGACACTGACTGCCTGCAGTTCCTGCATTCTCTCTGTTTTGTAGGGCTTTGTACACTTCCTCCTGAAATTAGGATACATAGGATAGATTTCATTCCAAGCCTTCATCTTTCCTCTGTTTGCTTCCTGTGATTAATGTAGCTGTGGTGCTTGTCATATTCTGAGGTTGGGTGCACAGGTAGGGGAGGACAAGCAGGGATTTAAGAGTTATTGTTGGCAGCAGGATCCACCTGGTGGTCACAGAGCTCACTGACGCATGTTGTACGTCTCAAGATGCCAAAACCACAAAAAGATTGGAGGGTTAAGAAAACCCCTGATGAGAAACATCCAGGCTCCTCATTCTGCCTGTCTTGATCCTTCTTCTTTATTAGAAGGGGGTTGTTATGGTGATGGAAGAGGGCTGAATTGGAAAGGATTTGTTGTTTTGTTATTATTTATAGACATGGGCATACCTTGTGTGAACCTTCGTGACAATTTTCTTCTTTGAGCTGAGCTTGAGACATATTCCGTTAGCACTGGTGGACACCAGGAGGGAGGAGGAGGTTGTTTTCTAGGATTCCCAGAGCCAGGTCAGCTTCTATCTTCTTGGCATTGCCCAAAGACCCCCAGGGAGCCACAGCTACTAGCAGAGTAGACAACAGAGAGGACAGATGGCCTGGTGGCAGGGCACTGGCATGTTTTATTTGTCATGTTTTCCATCCACCTCTTGGGCTCTAAAATTTGTGTATTTTTTAGTGAACCTCTGAAGTAGTCATAGCCTTTTGATGGGTACAAACTGCTTTAACTTGCAAAAGAGATACAGAGCCTGGCTGGAGAACTCACTTGCCAGACTTGGGTAATCTGTCCTTAAGGAAATTCCTGGGCTATTAAAATCCTTTCCTAATATTGCAGCCAACACCATGTGTATTTACATATTGGAGAATCCTTGGGAAGTCCTCTCAATAGCTATGACCACACTTCTGTCTACACCTGAAATCTATGGACCACCCAGCCCGTCTTGCCCTTTGCTTCTGTGACTCAGGAAAGCAATCACATCTCTACAAGCTCTGGGAAGACTCCGCTTACTTCACGCCCACTGCACTTGACTGCCAACATTATCCTTGAAGATGGAGGCTGTAATTATACCAATCACTCTGCCGGATAGACCTGGAGTATCCCCATGATTAATGGAAGAGATTCACTCAAAACACAAGATGTCTCATTTTCTAGTTGGGTGTACAAGCAAAATACTGCAGAAACATAGCCTCTACTACTCGAGCTAAAATGTCTCAGCGGGTTTCCTTTTGTTCCCAGGCAATTGGAAACAGCAGGAATATCTCCTTAGAACCCAAAACGATATTCAGGATGAGGAGGCATTAGAGGTCTCAGGTGGTTTTCTGAAAGAAGCTTTAAAAATATCTTATTTCAAAAGTCATTTTATATAAGTTCACTGCAGAAAAGTTGGGAATTAAAAAAAATATATAAAGGAAACTGAAAGTCATCCATAATCCCACCAGCCACAGATAACCCTTATTGGAATTTTTGAGCACCTATTTCCATCTATTTTCAGTGCATATATATAGTAATGGTTTCCACAAAATATTCTGTTTTCTGACCTTCTTTTTATTTTACCATACCCAAATTATGATAAATACTGCCAATGAACACATACGGAGCATTAGTGATGTACCAGGACCAATTTTCCATGGTCTGCTGGAATTACTTCATTCAATCCTTCCAAGTACTAAAGGGAAAGGTAAATTTATTTATTTATTCATTTATTTTTGAGACAAAGTCTCACTTTGTTGCCCAGGCTGGAGTGCAGTGGTGCAATCTCTGCCCACTGCAACCTCCAAATCCCAGGTTCAAGTGATTCTCCTGACTCAGTGTCCCAAGTAGCTGGGAGTACAGGCACATGCCACTACATCTGGCTAATTTTTGTATTTTTAGTAGAGACGAGGTTTCACCATGTTGGCCAGGCTGGTCTCAAACCCGTGACCTCAAGTGATCCTCCCACCTCGGCCTCCCAAAGTGCTGGGATTACAGGTGTGAGCTACCATGCCCGGCCAGGAAAGACACTTTTATCTCTTCCATTTTTACAGGTAAGGAAACTGAGGTACAGAGGTGTTAACTTGCCCAAGGTCCTTAGCTAATTACATAATGGAGTTAGGATTCAATCCATGGCAGTCTGGCTGCACACTCATGCTCTTGGCGCCCATCATGCTGTGATCAGGTTTCCATGGCTAGCTCCCCCCACCCCCGCTTCCCGTGAGCTATTGACCTGAAAAGTCCTTGGTTCTTCCTGTCACAGCCTATGTAGGTCTGGCACCAAGGTATGCTGTGGGGTCCTTTTCTGAGCACCTACTATGTGAAAGGTACTGTGGCTGCAACTTTAACAGGGACTTATCATCAAGAATCCTATCAACAAGAATTCTCAAACGTGGTAAGGAGCCAGACACCAACTTCCTGGCATAGCCAGGGAATTCACAGAAAGACCTCCAAGGGGCAGACACCCTGGAGGCAACTGAGAGTGGTGACCTGATGTTAGGGTGACCTGGAAGTCTGCCACAGCCCAGCTTTCAATGCCTAAAAAAGGTGCTGGCTCAGAATAGCTGTGAATCCTGGTGGGGTCAACCTGGGCAGTGGTGTTGCTTGGGATCAGGCAGTGGAAGTACCTGAGAAGTACTGAGAAGCCTATCTGTTGCCATGGTACCCAGACAGCAGGAGGCAACCAGCTCGAGAGAACAGCTTCGGTGACTTCTGCACCTCCACAGGAAGCACTTTACAGAGGAGAGGACAACCCCCAGGTGGGAGTCGGGGCCTAACTCCAGCCTCAGGACAAGGAGGAGAGATGACATTTCCAGCCATGGTCGGCTCTCATGTAGGAAGGGCTCTGGGAAGGCTGAGCTCTGGCCACACTGCCAGCCTTGGCCAGGGCCACTCGTCATCAGCACCACAGCTGAGTGTTACCTGGGATGGGCTGTGGTGCCACTCCGGTGCCTCCCTCCTCCTTCTATCCTACAGGGACTACCATGAATCCTACTTACCGCACTGGAGAGCTGTGCAGATGGAAGGAAGTGGGAGATGTGGAAACACTTTCAACAACTGAAGCAGCAGGCCAAGAAAAGGTATCAATAGCTGTGCTTTTGCCCACAAAAAAGTGAGTCTTCTTCATTAATGTATGTCTTGAACATGGAACCCGTCCCCTCCAGGTTGTTGACTGGGCTGTGCCCCCTGTTGTCAGAGAAGTGTCAGTGTCTGGGACCATCTACTGGTGATATTTCCCTGCTCAGAAGAGTCATGACCACAGACCCCGGGCATTTCCTCTTGGCAGGCACTGTGCCCAGAGTTTTAGGAACAGGCTCACTGAGTCCATACATCAGAAGGTAGGTCCTAGGGCCACTCTTGTACAGAAAAGGAAATGAACCTTGGAGAAGCAGGGGCCACACTCAAGGCTGTATGGCTACTGAGGGGCAGAGCCAGATCCCAAACCCCTCACTCCAACATGGTGTGTGACTGTCCATCTGTGACACGTGCAGCTCCCTTCAGCCTGGAAATGAACCAAAACTTCAAATCCTTTGGGCTTCACTTGGAGCCATTTTGTTCAGGCAGAGATTCTGGGGCCCTGGGAAGTGGTGATATCAGAGGTAGTGGATGGGTTCTGTCTTCCCTGGTCCCAGAGTCCAGGTGCTGTGTGTTCCAGTCCCCTCTCAAAGCCCACCAATCTCTCCAAGAAGAGCTCCAGGTGGGAGCTTTGCCTGGCTTAGGGCCATAACTGCAGATCTGAGATTAGCACCTGCCATGCATCCCGTGCTCCATCAACATGCACTGGATGAAGGCTGCAGGCAGGACTCCTGACCCAGCAGTGAAGCTCGTTCTTATTGGTCTTGGCCAGCGTTCTCAGCCACATTCCAGCTCTCTGTTCTAATGAAGTCATTTACATCCCGCTCCAGTTCTACCTCCTCACCTTTGCTTATGACATCCTTCCTATCAGGTATGCACCCCCAACCCCCATCCCCAAGTCCCAGCCCAAATTCTTCCCTGTTAAAACTCCCTGTTAGACAGGCTTTCGTCTCTGCTCAGCTCTTGGCACACCTGTTTGAGGTGTAGGACCCTCTCCAGAAGAGCCCCTCCCCTCCTGCAGCCCCTCTCCCTCTCCCACTCCCACTTGCAATTTCATCCTCACCACTTCTTCTTTGTAAGGAACCATTGCATCAAAGCTATTGTATTGTCACGGGAGATAGAAAATTATAAAGGCATTACATTTTTAGAACAATGTTTGTAGAATAAAATTAGCACTAGACATATTTCAGTCCTAGCTTCTTTTTTAAATATGAGATTGTGCATTTCCAAGCCTAATTTTTATATGCCCATTTAAAAATTGCATTTTCCCATGTACTCTCATCGCCACCAGCCCCCTTTCATTATGAGCTCAGGCGAAAGCTGTGGACTCTTACTCACATCACACAGGTTTATTTCACATGACACACGGCTTCACTGAGATAGAGAAGGCCCTGCCTTCATACAGAGACCTAAGTCAAAGCAAAGGGAATAAAATCTAATCCCATGCGTTCATTCAGCACATATTTGCCGAGCATCTACAACATGCCAGGCACTGCTTTGCAGATCCAGCAATGAACCACTGTTCTGTGTAGGGAGCCAGAACCAAGCAGGCAGGTGAGCAGCAGTTAGCATGTGTTAGGTAGGGGAGAGTCAAGGAGAAAACTAACTCGAGTCATGGGAATGGGGAGTACCTGGATGAGGATGCTAACAGGTGAGGGAAGGCCTTGCTGCAAAAGTGATGTTTGAGCAGAGATATGAAGGAGCTGAGGAAGCTGATCATGGGGCTCCAGGCACAGGTAGGAGCAGGAGCAAAGGCCCTGAGGTGGGTGTGTGCTTGGCAAGCCAGGCATACTAGAAGGCAGGCGGCCCAGGGAGGGTCTGGAGCCCAAGGCTGGACTCTCTGGCAGATCGGAAGGTTGGACTCTCTGGCAGATCGTCGGGGCCTTGTAGATGACTTTAAATGACTTTGGCTTTTGCCCATGTCAGCTGGGAAGCCTTTGCAGGATCTTCACTCATGTTTTTAACTTATGTCTTAAAGAAAGACTCTAGCTGTGGGTAGAGCACAGACTCAGGAGCAGGGACAAAATGGCAGCAGGAAAGCCAGTTTGGAGGCTGTTGTTGGTCTAGTGCTTTAAATGCTTTAGTTACTGCATTTCCTGATGATTTGGATGTGGGATGTCAGAAAGAGAAGACCACGTGATGCCAAAACAATGTTCAAAGTACCCCTGCACACATTATTAGAGTCACTGATAACCCTTGGTGGGGCAAATGGGCAGGATGTCTCTTTATAGATGGGGAAACTGTGGCCCAGAGAGTAAAGGGGCTTGTCACACATTGCAGGTAAGAAGAGGTTGTGTAGGGGTCAGCATGGGGTTTTCCCAGTGGTGTTTCTCAGGGCTGTGTCACTGGCCACTCCGAGACATTTTATATCACTGTCCTAAGTTTTAAGAGAACCCAGGGAGAGCTGTGCAGGGCAGGAGGGGAGGACCCGGGCTGTGGTCTGAAAAGGGATCTGCACAGGGAGCCACAAGAAAGGACTGAGCATACCAAAGGCAGGTCTTGGCGGCTGTGGTCAGAGGCTGTCTCTGCCTGGAGCCCCATGACTGGGGCTTCTCCCCATACTGCAGAGGTCCTTCTCCACCCACAGAATGACCATGACATCAGCACTATCCACCCTGTGTCCACGTCCCTCTGGCACAGGACTGTGGAGTAGGGTCTACCTATTAGCACCCACAGCTCCCAGCTCCCATTCCAGAACCTTCTTCATGGTGGGCACAGCATGAGTTGTCCACAACATACAAGTTTCCACTGGCCTTGGGACCAATGGGGAAACCCAGACCCTCTGAGGTAATTCAGGGAGGAAATGGGACAAACATGATACCTGAAGGGGCTCCCCTGCTCCACAAAAAGATAATTGGCTTTCGACACCTTATCACCCAGCTTATGAGGTGGAGTTCTGGCCAGAAGCAGAAGCCAGCCCTATGGTTCAAGAGACTTCAATGATGGGACTGTTCACAGAGGGTGAGCAGGTGAAGGAAATCCAGAGGCTAGCCACAGTGCGGGGCTGTTGTCACCTCTGGACCTGAAGACTGGAGGAGGAGAAAGAGTTATTCTCAGAGCCTTGAGAGAGCTGGGGCTGTGAGGAGGGGCCACTCCATGGGTGCTGCGGTCATAGCACCACCATGGCTAGAGAAGGGGCCAAACAGAGAAGGCCTCTCTGGCTTCTCTCTCCTCCCCCACACAGGTCTCTGCCAGTGCTTCCCACTGGCTGACTCAACCAGAATCTAGAAGGTGCGGGGACCCCTGGCGATGCAGTCCTCGGGACCAGCCTCCTGGTGCACAAGGCAGGGCAGAGAATGGATGAGGGGAGAGGCCAAGGGAAAATAGCATACCTACAGCTGCCTCAACCCTGGGGGGAAAGTGGACTTAAAAACCACATTGGGGCCGGGCACAGTGGTTCACACCTGTAATCCCAGCACTTTGGGAGGCCGAGGCAGGCGGATCACGAGGTCAGGAGATGGAGACCATCCTGGCTAACACAGTGAAACCCCGTCTCTACTAAAAATACAAAAAATTAGCCGGGCATGGTGGTGAGCGCCTGTAGTCCCAGCTACTCGGGAAGCTGAGGCAGGAGAATAGCTTGAACCTGGGAGGCCGAGGTTGCAGTGAGTCGAGATCGCGACACTGCACTCCAGCCTGGGAGACAGAGTGAGACTCCTCCTCCTAAAAACAAACAAACAAACAAACACACACATTGGTTATTCATTACCACTTTCGACAGATCCATGCTTAAGTTGCAGCTGGAGAAAATCAGTTTTCTGGAAAGAACATCCTGGTAGGAATAATGATCGGGTACTAAAACCCAGATACTGTGAAAGTCAGATTCAGGAGGGCTTTCTAAAACAGAATTCAACAGTCATGGCTTCAGATGCTGAGATCTTCCAGAAGGCAGAGGGATAGACTCTAAGGCCCATGAAGTCATTTCCAGCTCTAGTATTAACATACAGGAGTCAGTATTTTCCAAAATGGCCTATATCATTTTGATATAATGGAAATCTACATTATTTTCCAGGAAAAGTATATATATTAGAATAGCAACTGAGACTACTATGTAACCGTTTTCACAGGAAAAATGCACCTTGATAATTGGGATGGTGTAGATAGGTCTTCAAGTCCTTGTAAATTCTAAATAATTAGGATGTTTTAAAACCAAAAGGAATTCATTGTAAACTGTAATTAAATATTCCTTCTTAATTTAAATATTATTTCTTAAAAATTAATGCGTTCTAATTCCTCTTTTTCCCCATCTAAAATCTAGGTTTCCACGGAAGACCAGCTGGCCTTCTAATTTGAGCAGAATTTGCAACCGATTATAAAGTTAAAGATCAATGTTTAACAAAAATCAAGTCAGCCTGGAAATCTTTTATTCTCCTGAGCTGTGTAGGCAGCTTTTCTGATAGGGAACGCTCACTCTGCGTTGGCGTTTTGGAGGTGTTCTGCATTTGAAAAGCACCCTGCAATCTGCTTTCCCCCACAACACCCAGGCAAAGTTGACAGCATTTTCCCCTCAGTCCTTTCTATTAGTGCCGCAGGACAAAGGCTTGGTCACAAAGCTCCAGATTCACTATATCCATCCAGCTCTGCCAAATGCAGATCACAGTTTAACAATCTAACTTCTTGAGAGAGGTCTGCACTCCAGGCCCTGTGCTAAATGGGGAGGAACAGAAATGAATAACATATGGTCTTGGCACCGAGGACTTAGAACTGTGGAGGCAGAAACACACACACAAACAAAAACATATGACATAGTATTATGGGAGCCACCAGGAACAGCTGTTGGAATCCAGTTGGGCACAAGGAAGGGAATGGTCCCTTCTCCTCAGTGTTATTCAGCTGGCTGTAAGTCCTGGGGCTTTCCAAAGGATGGAAAAGAGGGATCTGGGACCAGCATCTCAACACACGCACTTTGTACCAAAGCTCCCAGCCCACCCACCTTTTCCCAGGCATCTCTGCTTCCTGAGGTTTCTCTGGCACCTCTATTACTGTGTTATCTCCAGGTTTCGGGGTCTGCTCACCCAAACCCTAGAAAGAAAAGCCCAGTACTTTCTGTGAAAGCCAGGTAGTGATGTAGAAAGTATCTACTCTCTCAACAGCAGGTACCCAAAACCCTCGCAGAGAAGCCAGCCTGGGGAAATACGATGATAAACTTCTTAAAGGCAGAGAGGGGAGGTTACAGGGTAAGAACCCAAAGGTAATGGTTAATGAGAGAGTAAAAGGAAGTTGTTGTGCTCCTGAGAGGAAGAAGGAAAGAGAAAGGAGGCAAAGGCACAGAGAAGTGGAGAGAAGCTGGAGGGTTACTGAGAGGGTGGGTCCCTGGGGTGAAGGTCACAGAAATGACCCACACTGGGGGCCAAAAGGAATTTCTAAGAATGAGGACGTCTGGCAGCCAATTGTAAGTCGTAAACCCTTCTTCACATGCCATCACCATCACTCTCCCAATATGCATGCTCATGTGCACACACATTTTAGAGAAGACACTATACTCAGTAATACTTGGAGGTCTTTTGGTCAGAAACAAAGTGCTGAGCCTCGTGCCTGGGTGAATGCCCTTTGGCACAGAGATGGGGCCTAGATGTAGGGGCAGGTCCAAATTTCATGGAATCTGAAGCTCAGTCTGGTGAGATCCTCTTAAGGGAAAAGAATATTAAAATATTGCAAATTGGACAAAACAACACAACTACATGAACACTTTGCTGGGGACCTCCCACAAGTAAGTGCCTTGAGTTGAAGCTTCATTAGCTTCCCTAGAAATCTTCCTCTGGGAAGACATGACCATGGAAAAGCCAGACCCCACTTGGAAATCCTCAGAAAACTTGGAAGGGGCCTTTGGGCTTCCACAGGCTGTGCAGTGGGGGAGTTGAGTCAAGCTGATCTAGATTGTAGGGGCTGGCTGGATGTGACTTGACAACAGGGCTATAATCACTTTCCTAATCTCAAGAACAAAGTGTAATCTCAGAAGAGGAGAGACCAGGGCTGAAGGAAATGCTAAAGGCAGTGCAGTCAGATGCAGAGGATGATCCTGAGAACTGGTGTTCCTGAAGGGATGAGGGGAAGAGTGACCACAGGCCTGTGGGGTGATATGAGCCTACTTTTTAAAAGCTCTTAAAGTCTTATTAGAAAATTGTGATGGAGAGCTCCCCTGCCCTCTCCGCCCTCCTAGCACATGCAGTAAAATCTTTCCTCCACTCTGATTACCCTCATTTTGGAGCTTAGAAAGAAGCTAATCAGAGGGCTAACATTGGAGAAGCTACTTCAAACGCAATTTAGAATTCAGCATGATGAAGGGAGTCATCGGGTGTGTGATTGTAAAGAAGTATTTCAAAGTAATTAAGGCATGAAGGTGCAGGGCTCAGTATCTGGGGTGGAGAGGTGGATAGGGTCAGGAGAAACAGGCCAGTTCACCACCACTATCAGCTCCCAATAGTGGAGAAAGAGGGATGGACACCAGCCAGCAAGCAAACAGCAGTTGTGCATCACACCCATAGTCACCTCTTACTACATTTGCAAATGTATCTTTCATTCCTGGTACCCTCCTCCAGACACTCTTGCACTCCCAACTTCCTTCTATTTTCAATGCAAAGTATCATTTTGGTGGCTATTGCCATTTAAGAAAAAAAAAAGCAAGAAAAAGGGAAGCTTTATGCTCCTTAGTGCTTGTGAGAGGGAAACATTTTACCTATGTTTTATAATGGGGCCAAGCAAATTTGGTCAAGATGGAACCCTTAATGTAATGGCCTCTTGCTGTGTCAGCATCAGTTTGAAGAAGAGGGAACCTGCCTGTGCCTGCACCTAACAGGAGGCCAGTCTGGCTCAACCCCATACTTTATGGGTGAAACACAGGTCCGAGAGGTTCAGCGCCATGCTGGAGGTCACACAGCAGTTTAGACGCAGGAGCAACACTACCTTCTTCCATTAAATAATCTAGGTCTTTGGAGCTTCAAGTGCCTGTTGGAGAGTGGGACCCTTTTCTTATCTGTCAGGCTCAGCATCACCTCATCATGGATGATAATGTGAATGGCACCTCCTGGAATGTACCCCATGGCAGCTGAATCCCAGACCTCTGAGATGGGCTCTGGGCCTCGGCCCCTTGCAGATAGGGAGCACAGGCTACCTGCACTTGAGGTCTGCACACAGGAGAGCCGGTGCCACGCTGGGGAGTCTGCAGTCAGATGTGGCTCTCTTGACAGTCAGTACCTGCCCCTTAGGGTTTAAAAAATGAAAAAAAAAAAAAGAAAGAAAGAAAAGGAAAGAGAAATCCCTCCAATCTCTGATCTTACAGAATAAGGCCAATTCCTCGTTTTGATAGAATCAAAACCTAAATCCATCTTTCCAAGAGACCAAAGGAAGAGACAAAGTTCAATAGATGTTTTTTCTTAAACAGTTGGATCCTATTTGAAAAGGAAAGGGTTTCTCTCTGAAGCTGAGAGACAGTAAAATGAGCATCTCTGCAGCATCAAGACTTCAGAAGTGTGGTTTGTCCTGTCCCCATCCACCCAGAGGCCGAGGGAAGCTGGAGTGTGTCAGGGTGTGGCTGACAGGACATTTGAACAGGGGATGCAGAACTGGAAGAGATGGTAAGTTTCTAGAAGCACTGGGAGTCTCCTGATGTCCAGTGACTTCCAAATTGCACCCTTTGGTTTCAAGGAAGGCAGAGCACAATGAGCAGCTCTAATCAAAGCTGGTTCTGTGATGAGCCTCCCAGCCCCATCTAAAATCACTGGGTTTAATTGTCTTGCTCTAAAGTACATGGATTCTAAACCCAGAGACCTCATTTTACCTTTATTACATTTCTAGGCTCTCCTTGCACCTAGGAACAGGCCATTTGAGTCAAAAGCATAGCAAAACTCATCAATCCAAGACCAAAGAGCAAGCAAAACCCATAGTATATTTCACCTGGAATAAAA
The DNA here is from genome assembly GCF_028858775.2 of Pan troglodytes. Lineage (NCBI taxonomy): Eukaryota > Metazoa > Chordata > Mammalia > Primates > Hominidae > Pan > Pan troglodytes. Next base: position 49,353,048 of record NC_086015.1, read on the forward strand.
CAACCTGTTGTTTATTCTTAAACCCAGACACACATTGCTTTGCCACCATGTATACCCCATTTTATCCTTCCAATACATTTAGCCAGCAATTGATGGGGATTTTCCAGAGCAATGTTCAAATATCAAATATCTGAGAGGTTGGACATCCTATCCCCAACAGAATAGGGCCTCGCAGCTAGAACAGCCCCTGGCATATAATAGGCGTCTAAAAACATTTGTTGAATGAATGAATGAAAAATTATTTTACTAGGAGATACCCAGAACGAGTCTTGCTGATACCCAAGGAGTGAGTAGGTCATTGCATATTCCCTGACCACCCCTAAAGTGGACACAGTGTGGGCAGGGAAAGGAAATAGTGCCCCAGGTCACAGCCCTGGAGGACCTGACTGTGTAATTTTAGAGGGAAAAATGCACTTGGAAGTTACGTAAGTTAGTAAACTTGCATCAGAAACAGAGCAGTGAGGAGGCAAACGGGGTAGTCCATCTGAAAGAGATGCCATTCACTCATCAGAACTGCTCTGAATGCTTCCTTAAAGCTGGTGGCACACTGGTGGCTGGGGGATGATGAATCCTGAGCTCACCTGCTGTCCTCCCACAGTCTTGAGCCTGGTGAAGTGGAGAGACGGGGAGAGGAATGCCCAGAGACAGAAAAAGTGTAGGTTTTAGACTTTAAAAGATATTGATTTAATAGTGCTTCCCTTAAAATTAAGGTAGAAATTTGATCAAGAATTAAGGAGCAAAAATTCTATTTTAAGTCCATGAAATTTAGTTTATGAAATCTACTTTTAGAGCCAAGGCAGAGAGTGTAGATTATGTAGTCCATCCCACTACCCCTTTATTATTGGATGTGGAAACAGAAGCTCAGATCAGCCTAGGAGCTGTTTTCCATCTAAGAAAGAGGGTTTATATGCCTCAGGCAAGGAGTTCGCAATCTTTAGACAGTCATATATGATGGGAAGAGCATACAATACAAGAACTATTTTCACTGCGGTCATGGAATTTTATTGACTTTTAAAATTTCATACATCCTTAAAGCTGAACATGAGATTTGTGTGCTTTTTCAAAGTGAGAGTATACACCTGACCCACACTTCTTCAAAAGTATCATGGTCAGAAAAGATAGGGAAAGGCCCAGACACTGCCCAGATCAGAGAACACTGGGAGATATAATGACTGAATGTGCCCTGAGCAGTGTACCATGAGGATGTAAGATGTTATTAATACTAGAGGAACTTTGATGAAGGGCCTACAGGAATTTTCTGTACCATCCTTACAACTCTCTTCTATAATTCTCAAATTATCTGAAAATAAAAAGTAATTATCTGAAAATAAAATTACCTGAAGGAGAGTAATGATGTGTTAGACTGTATTTTCTACAAATGGTTGCGACAATGTTTCTGGTCCCACATGCTCTCCTAAAGTTTGCCACTCCCTCATCAAGAGGTGGAGCCCATGTTCTCTCTCTTGAATGGGGACAGATTACTTAACTTCTTTGTGTCTCAGTTGCCTCTGTAAAATGGGGAAAAAATACTAGCATTGTTTTTATTATTAAATAAGGGGATATATCAAAGCACTTAGGCCATGCTTGGAAATGTTGGATGTCATTATTATTGCAGGACACAAGTTAGGAACCCAGTTATCAGTACTGGGACACACTAGTCAGAGCTGAACAACAAAAGCAACTTAATACTGAATCCCTGAAGTTTCTTAAATTCCTTCTGCTTCAGGGGATAATTCTTCCTGGGTTGGGGACACCAAGTTTGCCAGGGGGATCTGGCAGGAATGGGATGGAGAAGACAAACACAGAGACCAGAAATGGACATAGCATGTAGTGCACTTGTTTAGGGAAGGAGTAAAACCCCAAAGTCTGGGGTGATCAGGAATGGTGTCAAGGAGATGGTGATCTGAAGTTGGACCTTGAAGGCTGGCTCAGGTGCAGGTGTGCAGAAAGGCAGGCGAAGTTAGCAGAGGCAGAACACGAGGCGTGTTCTCAGGATCTGCCTGACTGTAGGTAGGGGTTCCCACAGATGAGCTCCAGGAGATAGAGTCAGAAAGGTAAATTGGGGCCAGGCCTTGATTGGCTTTGAATGACCTACTCAGGAGTTTGGGTCGTGGAACAACCTAAGCAGAAGACACATTTCAGGAAGTGAAGTCTGGCCAAGGGTGAGCTGGATTGGAGAAAGAGGAGAACAGAGAGAGAGAGACACCAGGTGGAGGTGAGAATTGACAGGAAGTTGAGAGAGGCTGGGAATGTGGTGACCAATTCCCTGCCTGGTCCTCGCAAGCAAAGAGCAGGCAGTGGTAGGGGTGAGGGGTCCGCTTGGGTACAGTTTTAGTGCTATTTGCCTCAAGTTATCCTTCTTCCTTGATTTTTACCAGTAGACAATGGTAAAAAATAATCTGTACATTTCATCATTTAAAGGCTGATGGACTCTTGCCATGAACTCAAAGATTCCTGTCAATTTCATAAGCACTCCGTAGCCAAACCGTCTTCCTCCAAGGTCACACAATCCATCAAATGGCACAAGGTGGAGTTTATACCTGAGACTGGCCACTCAGGGCACTAAATCAACATACTGATGGTGATTGGTCCAGAGGTTGTCCTTGGACCCCAGTGAGGCCAATCAGAGTCCTTTCCTGGGATTGTAAGGACTTCGTGAGAAAGAGGGACCCCTTGTGGTAGTTTTAACAGAACGCCACAAGTTTTTGATACTTCTCCCTTAGAACTAGAGCCCATGTAGCCCAAGATGCTTCTCTTGAATCTGGGCAGGATTGTAACTGCTTTGACCATAGACTATAACAGAAGTGATGCCATTTGACATTTGAGGCCATGGCCTAAAAGATCTCTGGACTCTGTCTTGTTTGCTGAAACACTTGCTCTTAGAGCCCTGAGCCACCATGTGGAAGAAGAAAGACAGAAAGAATGAGAATAAACCCCCAGTCATTTAAGCCATTCCACTCAAGGTGCCAGACACAGTAAAAAGGCACTTAGATGATACCACCCCCCAGCCATTTGAGGCTTCCCAGCTGTCAGCTCTTATGAATTGAATGTTTGTAACCACCCCCAAATTCATACGTTGAAGCCTCAACCCCCAACGTAATGGTATTTGGAGATGGCCCTTTTGGGAGGTGATTCGGGTTAGATGAGGTCCTGAGAGTGGGGCATTCGTGATGGGATTAGTGCTCTTATAAGAAGAGCTACCAGTTGGCTTTCTCTCTCTCTCCACATGCATGTACTGAGGAAAGCCCATGCGAGGACACAATGAGAAGGTGGCTGTCTACAAGCCAGGAAGACAGCCCTCACCAGAACTCAGTCAGGCTGACTGCCTGTTGTCAGACTTCCAGCCTCCAGAACTGTGAGAAAATCCATTTCTTTTATTTAAGCCGCCAAGTCTGTAGTATTTTGTTATGACAGCCCGAGTAGACTAAGACACCAACTGAGGTCCCAGACATCATGGAGCAGAGACCAGCTATCCCACCATGCCTTGTCCAAATTTTGACCCATAGAATCGACTAACATAATAAACAGCTGATGTTTTATGCCACTAAATTTGAGGATGATTTGTTGTCTTAGTTCAGGTGGCTATAACAAAACAACACAGATGAGGTGACTTAGCACAAATTTACTCACAGTTCTGGAGTCTGGAAGTACAAGATGGAGATGCAGCTGATTCAGTTCTTGGTAAGGGTTCTCTTCCTAGCTTGCAGACAGCCATCTTCTTGCTGCGTGCTTGCATGGCTTTTCTCTTGTGCTCTTTGGAGAGCACAAGCTCTCTAGTATTGCTTCTTATAAGGGCACTAATCCCATCATGCAGGCACCACCCTCATGACTTCATCTAACCCTAATTACCTCCCAAAGGGTCCATCTACAAATATTATCACACTGGGGAATAGGGCTTCAACATATGGATTTGGGGGAAATACACATTTAGTCCATAGCATTTTTTATGCAGCAGTAGATAACTGGAACATCCTCCTTCCAGAGCCTGGGTACTGAGGACCATGTAAGCCTTGAGTTACCGAAGGCCATATCTGCTGAGAAGTGGAGACAGAAACGAGCTGTCAGGGAGCTGGCAATGAAGAGGAGGAGAGACAGATCCAGCCTTCCTTGATGATACTGTTCAAACCTCTGGATCAAGCCAGACCAGATCTCCTCCTCAACTTTTCAGTTACATGTGTCAACAAATTCCTTTTTTTAAAAAAAATTTCTCAAGCCAGTTTGATTTGTCCTATGTCTCTGAAATGTTAACTAGGATAAAGGGATAAAAAGGATTAAAAGAAGGAAGAGAGAAATGGGCGATGGGGGAAATAGGACCAGACCTGTGTCCTATTTTCCACTTAAATTTAAGTGGTATGTATAGCAGATGGTCTTGGTTGCCTGTTTAACATCCACACTCTACCTTCTCTCCTGTTAACAGAATCTCAATATTTTGCAAGTGCCACCTTTACGCACAGAGTTAAATCCAGATTGGTTCTAAGCTCATCAAAGTAGTCCCATGCCCCTTATCAGTGATTGGCTTGAGAGTGAGCATGTGACCAAGTTCCTCCAATGAGAGAGGTGGTCTCTGGGAGGAGCCTCTGGGAAAGACGTCCTCCTCTCAATAAGAAGACTGAAATGGGCCCTCTCCATCTCTGAACAGTGTCTACTGGGATGTGACACCTGGAATGGCCACAGACACCTTGTGACCATAATGTGCCACTGAGCAGAATAACTAGCAGAGAAAGAACCTGAGCCTTTGATGATATAAATCTGTTGATTGTCCTTGCCTGAGGCATACCCTCTTCTGCCTTTTGTTATGTGAAATGACAAACCAGTGTGAATGGCGGTCTTCAGCTACTTGCAGCCCTGACGTTGCAGAACCTGAGGGAAGCTGACTCACTCACCTTATTTTACTGAGGAAGGAACTAAGGCCCAAAGGGACAGCTGGGTGTTCAGGCCACACAGCTAACTCGTGGCAGTGTGAGACAAGAGCCTTACTTCCCTTCTGTTAACACAGGCCTCATCCTATCATACTGCTGGTTCTAGAATCTTCCAGGTCATTGTACTGCCCCCCCCCCCATCTCCATCCCTACCCCAACAATTAGTCCAGAGCCTTCTTTTTTTTTTTTTTTTTTTTTTTTTAGACGGAGTCTCACTCTGTTGCCCAGGCTGGAGTGCGGTGGCGCAATCTCGGCTCACTGCAAGCTCCACCTCCCGGGTTCATGCCATTCTCCTGCCTCAGCCTCCTGAGTAGCTGGGACTACAGGTGCCCACCACCACGCCCAGCTAACTTTTTGTATTTTTAGTAAAGATGGGGGTTTCACCATGTTAGCCAGGATGGTCTCCATCTCCTGACCTCATGATCTGCCAGCCTTGGCCTCCCAAGGTGCTGGGATTACAGGCGTGAGCGGTGCTCCCGGCCAAGCCCAGAGCCTTCTGTAGTCAGATGTATCTAGGGAAACTCCTCTGATTTGAATCCAGCAGGCAATATTCCATCTAATTAAGCAATTAGGAGCAGGAAGGCAACATCTCTGGAGCCTACCTGAGTTCTGTAATGAGCCTTTATAAACCACACCGGTTGTTGTGACAGATGCTGGGGTCTGCCGAGATCTCTGGACGCAGAGTTTTGCTGAGTCCCAGTGGGGGCTGTGGCTGTGGCTGTTTATAGAATCTGAGGTCTGCATTTGGATAATTACCTCCATGTGATTATCAGATTAATGTCACCTGGGCTAGAAGGTGTTTTTGCTTAAGGGAAGAAAAACAAAACCCTTTGAGGATGCCCAGTGATTGTGAACTTGAAAAGAGCCTGATCCTTAAAAGGTAGTGAACCAGTGTGGTGAGGCCAGACTACAGCCCCACAGTCAAGGCCAGCAGGTGTGCCATAGACACACAGGCCAGCAAACATACATGCCAAGAAAGTGTGTCTGTCGATGAGGTAGGGAAGAGCCTGAATGAAAATGTGTTGATTTTCCTACTTCCCTCACACACGCATACACTTAAACACACCCACACACATGCACTGCAAATTCACTGAGAAGCAGGGAGCAGCAGGGCTTCTGATCAGCACCCTCTAACACAGGAGACTTCTGTCAGGAAAGATTCAGGCTGGAAAATTCAGAAAGAGGACAGCTTGGGAAAAGGCTGGTCCCAATAGGAGCTACTTCCATCTTGGACACTGGAGCCACTGCTGTTGTTGTTACCTAAGGGTCAGACATTCAGCTCAAATTCACAGGCAGTAATATTTCAGCACCAAGACAAATATCTTTCTCTCAGAGGAATTCCTCAAAGATGTTTATGCTGCTGGGAAAGATGCCACTGGTCATGTGCCTGCCACTCAGCCTGACAAAAACGCTGGTCTGTGGGTAGGAGGCATCCAGTAGATGCTACAGAACAGTGTTTTCCCTCAAGGCCAATGGAGGGGGATGAAGTCCTCAGGTGGCACCTTGTGGGCAGGTCTAGGGGTTTGTATGCTTTTTTTTTTTTTTTTTGAGGCAGAGTTTTGCTCTTGTCACCCAGGCTGGAGTGCAATGGCACGATTTTGATGCACTGCAACCTCCGCCTCCCAGGTTCAGATGATTCTCCTGAGCCTCCCAAGTAGCTGGGATTACAGGCACCCGCTACCACACCCAGCTATTTTTTGTATTTTTAGTAGAGACAGGGTTTCGCCATGTTGGCCAGGCTGGTCTCGAACCCCTGACCTCGGGTGATCCACCCACCTTGGCCTCCCAAAGTGCTGGGATTACAGGTGTGAGCCACCGCGCCCAGCTGGGTTTGTATACTTTTATGGCTCAAGGGCCTGTTTCCCTAAGTGGCTCTGTGTGGTGAGGGGTGGGTATACAGAGGAATTGGGGCAGAGAGTCAGTGGCCCTGTGTACAAGAGGGAGTGTGTGTGTGTGTGTGTCTTTACACACAGAAACCTGTAGGAATTTGTGTATCTCTGAATATGAGAAATACCTGGTGTTTTGGAAAGAGAGCCTTGAGCCAGGAGTTCAGAGCCACATCGATAGAAATAGGATATGAGCTAGGTATGTAACTGTCTAGTAACTACATTAGAAATAAATGAAGCCCACGAAATTATTTCAAAAATATATTTTATTTAACCCAGCATACCCACAACATCATTTCAACATATAACCAATATAAAAAATATATAAATGAGATATTTTTTCTGACTAAGTCTTTGAAATCTGGTGTATATTTTACTTACAGCAATATCTGAGTTTGGACTGGCCACACATAAAGTGTTCAATAGTTACTGGGTAGCTCATGCCTACTGTATTGGACAGTGTAGGTCTAGAGACTTGAATTTGAGTTCCTGTCCTGTTTATTTCCAGCTTTGTGACCCTGAGAAAATGATTTCTTTGGAGCCTAAATGTCTCCATCTGTATAATACTAATAACAGCCCACCGCATGGCAGTTGTTTCAGTTCGTACCTAGCACATGCTGGGTGCCTAAGGGGACAAGTCAGTGCTGCTGAACTGGCTTGTACAGTGGTGTGTTGCAGCTGATTCATGACATTTCAAAAGAGCCAATTGTTAACTGTTTGGGAATTTTGCAAACTGGTGTTAAACCGTGGATCTCTTCAATTTGGCCATGGAGGGAGTACATTTACTCCATGGAAATCAGCAAACAAGTCACCCCTGCCACTCCAGAGGGCTGATTGTTAAATATTGACCTGCACACCACGAACTTGCATATGTTTGTATGTGATTGTAGGGGTGAGTGTGCACTGGAGGCTGCTTTCCCGGCTGGCTTTCCCTCACTGGCTCCTTGTTGTTTCCCTTTAGGAGTCCCCGTCTCGTGGTGGCCCTTTCCAGTTATTTTCTCCCACTTTGAGAGGCCTTCAGAAATGAAGGGAAGCTTGGACGGTTCTCAACATGCTACCCTAAGCCCTGTCATCTGGCTTTCTGGAATGCCAGAAATTTTGTGGGCGCATTTCCCAAATCAGAGCAGAAAAGCAAAATCAACAAATTTGGGTGACTCTGGAAACATTGCTAGAAAACGCAGGCATCGAAAGGGTTTGGGGGTTGAAATTTCCAGACCTCAGGCCAGGCGTGGTGGCTCATGCCTGTAATCCCAGCACTTTGGGAGGCCGAGGTGGGTGAATCATGAGGTCAGGAGTTCAAGACCAGCCTGGCCAAGATGGTGAAACCCCATTTCTACTAAAAATACAAAAAATTAGCCAGGCGCGGTGGCAGGTGCCTGTAGTCCAGCTACTCAGGAGGCTGAGGAAGGAGAATCATTTGAACCCGGAGGGTGAAGGTTGCAGTGAGCTGAAATCGTGCCACTGCACTCCAGCCTGGGTGACAGAGTGAAACTCCATCTCAAAAAAAAAAAAAAAGGAAATTTCCAGATCTCTGCCTCCCTTCTTTGACTAGAGTTGACAGCCTTAAGTGTGTCCTTTGCTCTTAAAACCAGCCCCAGCTACCAGGGCCAGCCTGGAGGTAGAGTTCTCTAGGATGCCAGCCAGCCCACAGGGGACATCCCTGCTTTCCCTGCCCTACCCCTACTCCAGACCTACCTCTGTTGACCTGTTCTTCAGGCTCCAGGGCTTTTTCCCTACCCAAAAGATGTTGCCTTGATGGTTCTTACCCATAGGAACCTCCACAGGTGATGATCTTCCACAGGCACCTCCATCTCCTGCCTCGTTTCCCCCCCTCCCGCTCCCCGACCCGGGACTCCAGCCCTAACCTTGGCCATTGACTAGGTGGGACAGGGAGACCTCAAAGGAGCTAAAGAGCTTTTCCTTAAATGTTCCTGGGACGTTAAAATACCTCAACATTAATAGAGACTTTTTAAGTGGAAGAAAATGCCAAAAATAGAGCTGGTCAAAATGCTGCAAAATGCTCCATGCCAAACTCAGAAAACGACAGAGTAGAGAGGATAGATTCTCCTTAGCAACACTCTGGCCAATTAATTCAACTCCCTGTATTCTCCCCCAGCAATATGCCTTCCCAGAGTCTCTCCCTTGCCCCCACTCCTAAAGGAAGATAATTAACATCTGAGCAGAGGTCTCTGAATGACATTCTGTCAGTGCTTCTGTCTAGTTCAGTACCATTTCTGACAATGACTTATGAAATGGAAATAATGTTTTAAATGTAAATTTCTTAATTATAGAAGTTAAGTTTCATTTAAGAAAAATTTTTAAATAGAGAAAAGAAAATAAAAAAACACTCATAATACCCCCACCCTAACACAACCACTGCCATCATATTTGTGCTTTTCCTGTCATCTCTGTCCCTATACATAAGTTTTATTCTAACGTCGTGAGGTTTGTCTTGGCCTGGTTTCCCCAGAATGCAGAGACTGAGACAAAGGTTTCCATGCAAGTATTTTATTGACAAATGTGATTCCAGGGAGCAAAAGCAAACGGTGAGGGAGCAAAGCAGACAAGGCTGAATGATGGAACTGGCCACAGCTGAGTACAACTCAGAACCATCTGAGGAGCCATATCAATGAGCGAGGAAAGAAAGAAGGAAGCATTTTTCCATGGCTTCCCAGCCCCCATTTGTCAAAGGCTTTCCCCATGGGGTGTTGACTCCGCCACACTTCTGGACTGCCCTTGCATCAGTGCTGAGTGGATTTCCTCTAAGTCCAGGCAATGATGTCAACAGAGAAGCCCCAAGGTGAGAGGCTAGAGAAATGGGGCATTTATCAGGGTGCACCTGTGAGAAGCTGACTGGAATTGACCCACAACTGGTTACTCCAGCAGTGGCTAGACTAAGAGATAGGTGGGGCCAAGAGGACCTGAAGAGGTGTTCAATACAGTCTTTGTGATGCACACATAATTTTATTACTGGCTTTTTCACTGAACATTATATATTTTCCATATTGATCAATATTTCTCATAAGTTTTAATGGTTGCTTGTTAATTTTCTAAGTAGATGGAAAGAGGCACATTTTGAATATAACTAATTTCTACACATTGTGTCATTTACAAACCAGTGACAAGTCAGCCCGCTGAAATGACCTATGAAGGGTCATTTTATACCTTTGTAGCATGTAAGGAATTGCCTTTCCTCAACCCATGTGGGGAGTGGGAGGACATTAATCTCAGTGCTAAACATTTCTGCTTCTATTTCAGCTATCTTTGGAACACAGACATCTTTGGAACAGGTTGATGATTGGAAGTCAAGGAATGAAAAAAAACTTACTGATTTCAGGGTTCTAAAGAAAATCTATCCCTTTTCCTTCTCCCCAGTGACAATATTTAGTAGGATTGTTAGAGAACCCTGGATAAAGACAGGATTAGGACTGCCTTCTCCACTTCTCATCCATTCAACAAGTATTTATTGAGTACCCGCTGTATGTCAAGTACGGCACCAGGCACTGGGGACCCAGAAATAAAGGACCATCCCTGTCCTCAGGCCATCTGGTGGACACAGGCATGTAAACGATCAAATATTGTCATGACAATGCTATAATAGGAAGCCCAGGACACAGGAAGGTAAGAGGTGGTTTGACAGTTATTCATCAAATGGGTGTATCATTAATGTATTGCTGCACAAAAAATTACCCTAAAACTTAGCTACCAAAAACAATCATAAATATTATCTCCCATGGTTTTGGTGGGTCCAGAATTGAAGAACACTTCAGCTAGGTGGTTCTGACTCAGGGTTCTGCACAATGTTGAATCAAGGTGCCAGCCAGAGCTGTAGCCATCTGAGGGCTTAACTGGGACTCAAGGATCTGCTCCCAAAAAGCCTCCCTCACATGGCAGTTAGCAGGAAGCCACAACTTCTCACCATGTAAAACTGAACTGCTTGAGTGTCCTTGTGACATGGTGGCTAGCTGCCCCAGAGCAGGTGACCCTTGAAAAGGAGATTGACATAGCCTCAGTAATCATATACCATCACTTCCACCCTCTTATATTAGTCCAGCAGGATGCTATTCAGTATAGGGAAGGACTACTCAATGGAAGTGGAGATCATCTTGGATGCTAGTTACCACAATGGTTGATGGATTCCTTCAATTGCCATTTATTAAGCACCTGCCTGGAGCATGGCATTCATTCAGGACTGGGAATACCAGCATTGTCCGGAGTAATTGAGTTCAGTAACCAAGTCTTTGTTCAATTTTGTATCTCTGGGGCCTGGAACACAGAAAGCCTCAATAAATGCTTATTTATTTGTCAAAAGGAAGTAAAATATAACAGTTAGGAGCTGGGTCTCTGGAGCCGGTCTGCCTTAGTTCAACTCCAGGCTCCTCCTTTGCACGCTGATGCTTTTCCAATAAATCTTGTTTAACCAAAGTTGGTTTGTGTTGCTTACAATCGAGAACTCTAATTGATACAGTCTTAGTTTTTCCACCTATGTACTTTTACTAGTTCAGGATCCTATCCAGGACTCCACATTGCATTTAGTTGTCCTGTGTCCTTAGCCTCCTTTAGCCTGGGACAGCTCCTCAGTCTCGCCTTGTCTCTTCTGACCTTGCCACTTCTGAAGAGTGCTGGTCAGTTATTTTGTGGAATGTTCCTCATGAGGAGCCATATGAAGACCTTCAATGATCAGGGAGAGAAAGAAAGAAGGATTTTTCCATTGATCCCTTTTGGGATTGTCTGAGGTTTTGTCATGATTAGACTGAGGTAATGCATTTTGGATAAGAACACAACAGAAGTGATATTGTGAATCATATTAGAGACACATGGTAGCAACATGTCTTAGTACTGGTGATGTTGACCTTGATAATTTGGCTAAGGTTATGTCTGCTCCCTTTCTGTTTTCCCTTTGTAATTGATAATTATCTTGTGGCAAGATACTTTGAGACTATGCAGATATCCTGTTTCTCATCACTCTTTTGCCCAGCCAGAGCTGTAGCCATCTGAAGGCTTGACTGGGACTCAAGGATCTGCTCCCAAAAAGGCTCCCTCGCATGGCAGTTAGCAGGAAGCCACAACTTCATTCAGGACTGGGGATACCAGCATTGCCGGGAGTAATTGAGTACGGTAACCAAGCCTTTGTTCAATTTTGTTTCTCCAGTGCCTGGAACATGGCAGGGTGCAGTGGCTCATGCCTGTAATTTTAGTATTTGTTGATGGTTTCTGACAACAGTTATTACTGTGCTATTTGCCTAATGCTGATTTCCTATCTCCATCATTCTGTCTACATTTTAAATTGGAATCCTACTGTAAAGAGGAGCTATCCCTTCTCGTTTTGTATTTATTCAAGTATTTATTTCTATCAATATGGACTCATGGATATTTATTTTATTTTATAGGTGATAATCCCTTCCTATCATTATTTATTGCTCAAATTAGCTCAGATTTGGCCATTGGGAATTCTCTCAAGTTGGCTGCTGTATGTATGGTAGTATTTTTAAAGTATCTTCACTTTTGCTGGGCATGATGTCTCATGCCTATAATCCCAGCATTTTGGGAGGCCAAGGTAGAAGGGTTATTTGACAACAAAAATTCAAGACCAAAAATTATTATTTTTTAAATAGCTGGATGTGGTGGCAGGTGCCTGTAGTCAGGTGTTTGGGAGGCTGAGGCAGGAAGATCATTTGAGCCTAGGAGTTCGAGGTTACAATGAACTATGATCATACCACTGCACTCCAGCTTGGATGACAGAGCAAGACCCTGTCTCTAAAAGAAAAAAATAAAATAAAATATCTTTATTTTTATCATAAAAGCAATATATGCCTGGATAAATGGTACATAAAACCTCTCTGTACTATTTTTGTAACTTCCTATAAATCTATAATTATTTCTAAAACAAAGTAAAAAAGTAATATATGCTTATCATTTAAAAATTTCAGGAAATTTACATGGCAGGGTGCAGTGGCTCATGCCTGTAATCTCAGCCCTTTGGGAGGCTGCAGTGAGAGGATCCCTTGATCCTAGGAGTCTAGGACCAGCCTGGGCAGCATAGGGAGACCCCATCTCTTAAAAAAAAATTTAATTAGTCAAGCATGGTGGTGGGTGCTTGTGGTCCCAGCTACTTGGGAGGCTGAGGTGGGAGAATTGCTTGAGCTGCAGTGAGCTGTGATTGCACCACTGGACTCCAGCCTGGGCAATAGAGTGAGACCCTGTTTCAAAAAAAATTTTTTTTTCAGGAAATACAGAAAAGTACAAAAAAATCATCATCTCCTCTCTTAAACATAATGTGTGTCTGTATTCTGATATTTTTCTCTACACACCATTTTCATATCATTTTAATTGCCATCATAACTTAATTGTGGCAACTCAGCACCAACATTCGAGTTTTGTAATGGAGAGAATGTGGGCCAGAGAAACAGAGATTAATAAAACCATTAACACCACCAGCTCTGATTTGCATGTGTCCACCCCATACACTCGGGCTCTCCCGGTGCTTGGCCTCATCTATTCCCTCCCCCAGCCATGTTAGGGAGGATGGTGTGGGCAGTGCTGATCAGTGGGGGTATTGGGAGGGTCTTGATCTACTGTATCAGGGAGAAGAAAGTATCAACGTCATTAGAAACAAAAGGAATTGAGCTTCTAAATTCAGGAAAATATACACAGATCAGGCTGACTTTGCAGAGGGAGAGAGAGAGATTATTAGAGGGAGAGAAGAGAAAATCAGAAAATGTTAAAATGTTACATTCTTGCTTCCAGGAAACAGAGGGTATGCAAGAACCCTGTGGGTGTTTAACCAAACAGTGTTAGGGTTCGGTCAAGGATGGACTTCTCGCCTCCACTCTGGGTTGCCCTGACAACCTCCTCCTTCTGGAATTGACATTATAGTGAGAAAGAAGGAAAAACAGGCTAATGAAGAAAACAGTAATTAGAGGCGGAACCAGCTGTGGTCTGGCTTGCTCCATCTTGGGGGAAGGTTGGGGAAGGACCTGGGAGGGGTGGAGGGCTCTTGGGATGGTGCTGCAGACAGAGGCATGAGACCTGGAGAGACATTCCTACACAATGGTGAATTTGAGTCTGTGTGCAAGAGACACCAGGGCCTCTCTCAGAAATTTTGATCCAGCCAGTCAGTGTGAATTAAATCTCAGTGGTGACATATCCTTATTGCTTCACCTGCTCTCTTTGAATTGGTCAAGGATGCTTAGAAAGGAACCCCATAACCCCAGGCTCAGGAAATAGCCCCCACTCACTCCTCTGGTTGGGCTGAGTCATCCCATCAGCTTTGGGCTTCCCTCTCTCCTTTTCCATCACACAAAAAAAGGACTGGTATCTTCACAGGAGAGAGTGGGAATAGAAAGGGGAATAGACAGTAGTTATTACTCTCTTCTCTTTCCAGATAGGGAAACTGAGGCTGGGACATTAAGTAACTTGCCCAAGTTCACAAAATTAAGAAGCGGCCGGGATTCAACTCCAGGTCTGATCAATTCAAAGTATTTCCTTGGTAATTACCTCACTCTGTGATATAGAGCAGTGATTCTCAAACTTTCACTTGCATTGGAATCCCTTGGATGGCTTGTTGGGCCCTACACCCAGAATTTTTGATTTGGTAGCTTTGGGGTTTGGCTCAAGAATATGCATTTCCAGCAAGTTTCCAGATAGTATTGATTCTACTGGTCCTGGGACCACACTTTGAGAACAGCATATGTAAAGCAAGCTATTTAACCCTTGGACCTCAAGTATAGTCTTTGTAAAAGGAAGAGCAGGACTAGATCTGTTATCTTCAATTCTATCCTGAGGATCCCTCCATTTATGAGACATGTCTCAGCCGTGGGACAGAGATAAGGAGTCTTAAGAAGTTCAGGTCCCCTATCCTGACTTCAGGCAAAGCAAGTCCCCTTGAACTCCTTTACATATCAGAGTTCCACGTGAGATTTTATTGGAAAAGAGATTTCTACTATTAAACAAAAAACCAGGAATTATAAACTACTGAACAAAAAGATGTTAAAATACTGTTTGTTCCTGATATTTATTGCTGTAGCTTAAAACACTGTTAGTTTATGTCACGTTTTTGTGAATCAGGAATCTGGGCAGAGCTCAGCTGGGTAGGTCTACTCTTCGTGGTGCCCACTGAGGTTATTCAGTGGTACTAAGAATATTTGTACTCGTGAATATGTATTATTCTTGGAGCACCAGGCCCAGAGTAAGGGATCCAAGCGACAGAAAGAGGAAGGAACTGATCTTTTAACTCGAGCCTGGAAACTGGCACAGCGTCATCCTGCTGTCTTCTGTCACATAATCAACAGAGCTCCCCCTCCCCAGATTCGAGGAGAGGGAACAAGACCCCTCTTCTCAGTGGACATGATATTTTGTGGCCTTCTTTAACTTTTTAAAAATTTGTTGACTTTCATTTTAGGTTTGGGGGTACATGTGCAGGTTTGTTAATGGGTAAATTGTGTGTGGCTGGGGTTTGGTGTACAAATGATCCCAACACCAAGGGAGTGAGCATAGTACCTGATAGTTTTTCAGCCTTCACCCTATTCCCCCTTCCCCACTCTAGTAGTCCTCAGTGTCTATTGTTCTCATCTTTGTGTCCGTGTTTAGCTCCCACTTATAAGTGAGAACATGCAGTATTTGGTTTTCTGTTCCTGCATTAATTTGCTTAGGATAATGGCCTCTAGCTGCATCCATATTGCTGCAAAGGACATGATTTTGTTCTTTTTTATGGCTGCATAGTATTCCATGGTGTATATGTACTGCATTTTCTTTATCTAGTCCACCATTGATGGGCATTTAGGTTGACTCCATGTCTTTGCTATTGTGAATAGTGCTGTGATGACCATACTGAGTGCATGTATCTTTTTGGTAGGATAATTATTTTTCTTTAGGTATATACCCAGTAATGGGATTGCTGGGCCAAATGGTAGTTCCATTTTAAGTTATCTGAGAAATCTTCAAACTGCTTTCCACAGTGGCTTGAAATAATTTGCATTCCCACCAACAGTGTATAAGCATTCCCTTTTATCTGTAATCTCATCAACATCTGTTATTTTTTAATTTTTTTGGCGGGGCGGTGGTTTTGGTTTTTTTTTGTTTTGTTTTGTTTTGTTTTGTTTTGAGACAAGAGTCTTGCACTGTTGCCCACGCTGAAGTGCAGTGGCAAGATCTCAGCTCACTGCAACCTCCACTTCTAGGTTCAAGCAATTCTTGTGCCTCAGCCTCCCAAGTAGCTGGGATTACAGGCATGTGCCATCACACTTGGCTAATTTTTGTATTTTCAGTTGAGACAGGGTTTCTCCATGTTGGCCATGCTGGTCTCAAACTCCTGGCCTCAAGTGATCTGCCTGCCTCAGCCTCCCAAAGTGCTGGGATTACAGGTGTGAGCCACCATGCCCAGCCTATTTTTTGACTTTTTAATAACAGCCATTCTGACTCTGGTGTGAGATGGTATCTCATTGTGATTTTGATTTGCGTTTCTCTATTGATTAGTGATGTTGAGCATTTTTTCATATATTTGTTGGCTGCGTGTATGTCTTCTTTTGAGAAATGTCTGTTCATGTCCTTTGCCCATTTTTAATGGGGTTAAGTTCCAATAGATTCTTAGACCTTTGTTGGATGCGTAGTTTGCTAATATTGTCTCCCATTCTGTAGGTTGTCTGTTTATTCTGTTGATAGTTTCTTTTGCTGTGCAGAAGCTCTTTAGTTTAATTAGGTCCCACTTGTCAATTTTTTTTTTTTTTTTTTTTGAGACAGAGTCTCACTCTGTCACCCAGGCTGGAGTGCAGTGTTTTGATCTCGGCTCACTGCAACCTCCACCTCCCGGGCTCAAGTGATCCTCCCACCTCAGCCTCCCAAGTAGCTGGGACTACAGACATGTGCCACCACACTTGGCTAATTTTTGTATTTTTTGTAGACATGGGGTTTCACCATGTTGCCCAGGCTGTCTCAAACTCCTGGGCTCAGCTACCTCAGTCTCTCAATGTGTTGGGATTATAGACGTTAACCACCATGCCTGGCCAATTTTTGTTCTTTTTGTTGTTTTGGGGGACTTAGTCATAAATTATTTGCCAAGGCCAATGTCCAGAATGGTATTTCCTAGTTTTTCTTCTACGAGTTTTATAGTTTTAGGTCTTACATTTAAGTCTTTAATCCATCTTTTTTTTTTTTTTTTTTTTTTTTTGAGACAGAATCTTACTCTGTTGCCCAGGCTGGAGTGCAGTGGCATGATCTCAGTTCACCACAACTTCTGCCTCCCGGGATTAAGCAAACTCCCCTCCTCAGCCTCCCAAGTAGCTGGGAGTACAGGCATGCACCACCATGGCCAGCTAATTTTTGTATTTTTAGTAGAGATGGGTTTTCACCATGTTGGCCAGGCTGATCTCAAATTCCTGACCTCAGGTGGTCCGCCTGCCTCGGCCTCCCGAAATGCTAGGATTAGAGGCTTGAGCCACCGTGCCTGGCCTAATCCATCTTAAGTTAACTTTTGTATATGGTGAAAGGTAGGGATCCAGTTTCAGTCTTCTGCATATGGCTAGCCAGTTGTCCCAGCACCATTTATTGAATAGGCAGTCCTTTCCCCATTGCTTGTTTTGTCAACTTTGTTGAAGATCAGATGGCTGTAGGTGTATGGATTTATTACTAGATTATCTATCCTGCTCCGTTGGTCTATTTATTTGTTTTTGTACCAGTACCATGCTGTTTTGGTTACTGTAGCCTTGTAGAATAGTTTGAAATCAGGTAATGTGATGCCTCCAGCTTTGTTCTTTTTGCTTAAGATTGCTTTGGCTATTCAGGCTCTTTTTTTGTTGCATATGAATTTTAGAATAGTTTTTTCTAATTCTGTGAAAAATGATATTGGTGGTTTGATAGGAATAGTGTTGAATCTGTAAATTGCTTTGGGCTGTATGGTCATTTTATCAATACTGATTCTTTCAATCCATGAGCACAGAATGTTTTTTCATTTGTGTCATCTCTGATTTCTTTCAGCAGTGTTTTGTAATTCTCATTGTAGAGATCTTTCATCTCTTTGGTTAACTGTATTCCTAGGTATTTTATTCTTTTTTGTGTGCACCTATTGTAAATGGAATTGCATTCTTGATTTGCCTCTCAGAATATTATCTTACAGAAATGCTATTGATTTTTGTTCATTGATTTTTTACCCTGAAACTTTACTGAAGTCATTTATCAGTTCTAGGAGCCTATTGGCAGAGTCTTTAGAGTATAGGTGTAGAATCATATTGTCTGCAAAGAGAGATAATTTGACTTCCTCTCTTCCTATTTAGGTACCTTTTATTTCTTTCTCTTGCTTGATTGCTCTGGCTAGGACTTCCAGTACTGTTAAATAAGAGTGGTGAGACTGGGGATCCTTATCTTGTTCCAGTTCTCAAGGGGAATGCTTACAGCCTTTGCCCATTCAATATAATGTGGCTGTGGGGTTTGTCACAGATGCCTGTTATTATTTTGAGGTATGTTCCTTTGATGCCTAATTTCTTGATGGTTTTTAACATGAAGGGATGTTTAATTTTATCAAAAGCCTTTTCTGCATCTATTGAGGTGATCATGTGGTTTTTGTTTTCAATTCTATTTATGTGGTGAAACATGTTTATTATTTGTATATGTTGAACCAACCTTGCATCCCAGGAATAAAGCCTACTTGATCATGATGAATTAACTTTTTGATGTGCTGCTGGATTCAGCATGATAGTATATTGTTGGAGGGTTTTTGCATCTGTGTCCATCAGGAACATTGACTTGAAGTTTTCTTTTTTCATGTGTCTCTGCCATGTTTTGGTATTAGAATGATGCTGGCTTTGAAGAATGAGGTAGGAAGGAGTCCTTTCTCCTCAATTTTTTGGAATAATTTCAGTAGGATTGAGACTAGCACTTTTTTTTTTTTTGAGATGGATTTTCACTCTTGTCGCCCAGGCTGGAGTGCAATGGGGCAATCTTGGCTCACTGCAACCTCTGCCTCCAGGTTCAAGTGATTCTCCTGCCTCAGGCTCCCGAGTAGCCTGGATTACAGGCATGTGCCACAATGCCCAGCTAACTTTTTGTATTTTTAGTAGAGACGGGTTTTCACCATGTTGGTCAGACTGGTCTCGAACTCCTGACCTCAGGTGATCCACCCGCCTTGGCCTCCCAAAGTGCTGGGATTACAGGCATGAGCCACTGTGCCTGACCAAGACTAGTTCTCTTTTGTACACCCGGTAGAATTTGGCTGTGAATCCTTTTGGTCCAGGGCATTTTTTGGTTGGTAAGTTTTTAATTGATTCAATTTCAGAACTCATTAATTGGTCTGTTCAGAATTTCGGTTTCTTCCTGCTTCAATCTTGGGAGGTTGTATGTTTCCAGGAATTTATCCATTTCTTCTAGGTTTTCTAGTTTGAGTGCATAGAGGTGTTCATAATAATCTGAGGATTTTTGCATTTCTGTGGAGTTGGTTGTAACGTCACCTTTCTCATTTCTGATTGTGCTTATTTGGATTTTCTCTCTTCTTTCCTCTGGGTTTTTTTGTTTTGTTTTGGTTTGGTTTTTGTTGTTGTTGTTATTTTTCTTTTTAGCAGAGACAGAGTTTTGCCACGTTGGCCAGGCTAGTCTTGAAATCTTGGCCTCAAGTGATCTGTCTGCCTTGGCTTCCCAAAGTGCTGGGATTACAGGCATGAGCCACCATGCTTGGCCTTCTTTTTAGTCTTGCTAGCAGTCTATAAATATTGTTAATTCTTTCAAACAGCCAACTTTTGGTTTCATTGATCTTTTGTATGGATTTTCACATCTTAATTTCTTTCAGTTCTGCTCTGATTTTAGTCATTTCTTTTCTTCTGCTGTTTTGGGATTGGTTTGCTCTGGTTTTTCTAGTTCCTCCAGGTGTGATGTTAGGTAGTTAATTTGAGACCTTTCTAACTTCTTGATGTAGGCATTTAAATGCTATAAATTTTTCTCTGTACACTGCTTTAGCTGTGTCCCAAAGATTATTATTATATATTTTTTTGAGTCAGAGTCTCCCTCTCTTGCCCAGGTTGGACTGCAATGGCGTGATCTTGGCTCACTGCAACCTCCAACTCCTAGGTTCAAGCGATACTCGTGCCTCAGCCTCCTGAGTAGCTGGGATTACAGGCATGTGCCACCATGCCCGGCTAATTTTTTGTATTTTTAGTAGAGACAGGGTTTCACCGTTTTGGCCAGGCTGGTCTCAAACTCCTGATTTCAATTAGAGGCATGAGCCACTGTGCCCGGCCCCAAAGATTATGTTTTGTTGTCTCTCTGTTTTCGTTAGTTTCAATTTTTTAAAAAATTTCTGCCTTAATTTTGTTCTTTACCCAAAAGTCATTCAGGAGCCAAGTTGCCTAATTTCCATGCATTGTATGGTTTTGAGAGATCTTCTTGGTATTGATTTCTGTTTTTATTGTACTGTGGTCCAAGAGTATGGCTGGTATAATTTCAATTTTTAAAAATTTGTTGAGATTTGCTTTATGGTTGAGCATGTGGTTGACCTTAGAGTATGTGCCATGTGCAGATGAGAAGAATGTATAGTTTGTTATTTTGAGGTGGAGTATTCTATAGATATCTATTAGGCCCAATTGGTCAAGTGTCAACTTTAGGTCCAGAATATCTGTTAGTTTTCCGCCTTGATGATTTAACACTGTCAGTGGGATGTTGAGGTCTCTATTATTGTGTAGTTATTTAAGTCTTTTTGCAGGTCTCTAAGGGGCAAGGAACTGAAGATGTCTCACACCTTGCTGTGGAGGTCAGAGGGCTCCAGAAACTTTGCTCTTCTGACCACAGGCTACTCATCTTCCTAGATCCCGTTTTGGGGACTTGAGGAATGAACAGCCAGAAGGATGTTTGGCCATTACAGGGGCAGGACAGCACTCAAATCACCTCCTCCAGGAAGCCTTTCCTGATCTATTCCTTCCCTGCCTGCCCTCCTCTTTATCTCCAGGCTGAGAGATGTGTGGCTTCTCTGTATTCTGTAGCCACTGTGTGCTTACCATCATCACAGAGTGAAAGGCTTCATTGTCTGTCTCCACTAGTAGACCCTGAGCTCCTGAGAATGTTCTTTGGTGTCTTTTTTCTCTTTATCCCCAGGACATTGTTTAGCACAATGGTGTTTAGCACAATACAGGATGTTCAGACACTGTCTGGTGGATTGAATTGAGTTGTTCATATGTGGTTAGTTCAATTCAGAAGAAAGTGTGGTTATTTTTATTGGGATTAGTCTTTGCCTTTGGATCTGCTAAGCAAATTTAATATGTAAATAGGACTCAGGTGAAGAGATGTTAAGTACTCTTTAAAAAAATATTTTCCAAGACCTTAGGCAGCCTCTATTTGATGAACAGTTGGTTAATTTCAAATGATTTAAATGTATTTATTCAAGTAGATTCACTAGGACTAATCTCTAGTAGGCAAAATTCTGTTAATTCTTCTTTTCTTGTATTGTGTAGCCTTAGAAGTCATTCACTTCGATTTCATTTCCCTTTTTTTTCCTTCCTTCCCTCCTACCTTCCTTTTTTCCTTCCTTTTTCTTGGTAAGTTTCATTACTCAAGCTTCCCACTCATTCAGATGGGCCTTTGCCCCCATAATTAAAAGACTGAGTAAGCACTGGGAAGTAACCAGTGGTCATGTGTCTTGACTTTATTTCTGCATGGCTTTGATGTTGCAATCGGCTCTGTTACATCGGATCTATCAGTTAGCTCTCTGCTGCTCACAGGGTTGCCCATGCAACGGCAGCATCAGCATTCCCTGGGAACCTGTTAGAAATGTAGAATCTTAGGCCCAGAATCTCAGATCCAGGCTCAGGGATCACCCAGACCATTTGATCCCAGGGTGATTCATGAACATACATGTTTCAGAAGCAGAGTTTTAACTAACCTGAACAATGACTCTCCCCAGGCCCATACTTTGTACAGGATGTGGTAACTGAACCAGGAATTGAATACGTACCTTTTTGCAGTTTATCAGTACTAATTCACCTGTACCTTTGCTGGATCTACACACCAAACAGGTTTCCTTGCTTACCCAACCCACAACTCCTGGAAGGGGCAGCCCTACATATAATACCAGGGGCTGGTATTCTTGAGAGCTTACATTGCACCAGGCATGGTACCTTCTGCTTTATATGTGTTCTTACTCCTTATAGCAGACCTGTGAGATAGGTACCACACCTACCCCCTTGTTTGTAGACAAAAAGCTGAGGTTTAGAGAGGTGAAATGGTTTGTTTGCTGCCAGCCAGCAGAGTGCTGGCCTGTAAAAAGGGCTCTATAATTGAGGGCTGTTAGCATCCTCATCCTATTTCTGGGGACAGGGTGATCCAGATTTAAATGGCTACAGAACAGTCCAGTGGACTGGCAGATTGCATTGTGGTGGTAATTACCTGCTTTCAACCCTTTGTGAGCTCTAGAATGGCATTCCCCTACTCAGGGCTGAGGGCCGGGTGACACTATCTCATTGCCTGGCCAGTCCCAAGGTTGCTACCTCTTCCTCTTGCATGTTCTTCTTCTTCTCCTTCTCTTTCCTCTGTTTCTCAGTTTTCTCCTTCTTCTGCTCCTCCCACTTTTCCTCCTCTTCCATTTCCTTCTCTTGCTCTTTCTTGTCTTTCCCCTCCTTCTTCTATTCCTCCTCCTTCCCTTCCCTCCATTTTTTTCTCTTCCTTCTCAGCTCAACTCCTCGTTCTTCCTTCCCTCTCCTTCCCTCTTTTCTCCTAGGGCTCCAGGTAGAGAATGTAGATGATGATGATGGTAATGGTGATTTTGATGTTATCATTTGGCCAGCCTGGATTTCTAGTTTCTTGTCATCTTCCTCTCTGGTGGGAAAGGGATCATTCAGTGTAAGAATTTGAAGGTCTGCTGTGAAAGGCAATCATTATTAGACAGAGAAAGGCTGGTTTGTCTTACATATTTAGAAACTATGTTTGGGAGAAGGGAGAAACATAAAGGGTAAAAAAAGACTGAGGGAAATGAGGCGGGAGAAGAGAGAGAGAAAGACTAGAAAGAAGGGGCTTGAGGGAGCTCCTCAGATACTTATTCTGATTGATCCGAAAGGCGATTAGTTCAGCTGTGTTTGGTACCATCCTCTCTACTTGGGTGTGTTTGTCATCAGCCACCAGGAAGCCACTGTCAGGCGAAGCACGTGCTGGCAAGCCCTTCCAGCCACTGAAGGATATGGTGGTGCAGTTACATCATTGTTGTTATTCATATCAGCTGACCAGTTCCCCAGCTCCCTCCTTGAGCCTTGTGCTTGTTAAATTTTTTACAGACACAATCTCTACACCCCATAAGTTGGGCAACATAAGAAACTAAAGCCTACGTGTTCTCTATTCGTCTGCTGTATAATTGGGCCTGGAAAATACTTAACTAGGTCTTTGGGAGCAATACATAATTTGCTGTCCTCTGTATATAAGCTGAACTGCTGATTGAGGATCAAAGGAGCATGATCATTGATTTAATTAACTTATAGACTACTTGGTGGGGGGCAATAGACATACACATGAAGTCAGGGGCTAATTAACCCTACAAGAATATAAGAGACACTAAAAGTCACTATGACTA
Organism: Pan troglodytes; assembly: GCF_028858775.2. Classification (NCBI taxonomy): domain Eukaryota; kingdom Metazoa; phylum Chordata; class Mammalia; order Primates; family Hominidae; genus Pan; species Pan troglodytes. The sequence goes on from NC_086015.1 coordinate 49,376,384, forward strand.
AATGCCCAATTGATGGCAGAAATGTAAGAGATATAGGATCCATTAAAAGTTCTTTATTAGAATTGCAGATATCACCAAAAGATGGGCAAGATACATTTAATACATTTGCAAATAAATCTGTGTCACCTATAACCCATTCTTAGACTAACAACAACAAATTCTAAATATCTGCAGGTCAAATGTAACTCAATACTGTTTTATAAAATACAGTATTTCTTCAAATAGGATCATCTTTTTCTAGAAGCAATCACAAGGCCTAAGGAGATTTGCAGCAATGGAAAGGATTTTTTTTCTCCCCTGTAATGAATAGATTAAAAGCTTAATCCCAAGATCTGTCTCTGAGTCCAAGTATAATTGTGGTATGAGTCATTCTGAATGGGTTTTTTCATATACACTCAGCACTGTAAGGCATTTAGGGGAAAGCATCAAAGTTTTGAAAGATAATAAAAGAGACAACTTTCAGCAAACCTTGTGACCCTGAAAGGGATGCCCAAGTGAATCCCTTTCAGTATCAGGCTCCTAAGAAAACACTGATTTTACTTCAGGACACTTGAGGCCTGGATTGTCTTGTGAGGAGTTTCAGAAGGGCATCCACTCCTATATTCCTAGTTACTGACCTGTCAGATGCTGGCTTTGCAAAGATCGTCGTTAGTCCTTTGGCTCATCAATGCCAGGCCTATCCTGCAGGTCAGCGTGAAGCAATGTGAAAAAATGGTCCATCCAATTCCTGAGTCTATTCCCAAGAAGCAAGGCTTACAGCTAGTGGGAAATTGATTTATTATCAGTGCTTAAAAGAGAATAATTTAAAACTTTCTTGGGGTTCAGAAGAATAAACACTTGAAATAAGACCTGTTTGGACATCGCGTGGGTGAAGTGATGCTCTAAAGAAGTTGAGGCTCAATTTGAGGAAAACCGGGACAGATGACCTTCAGAGCAAGAAACAAAGCATGCCTTTCATCTTTACCTTTGTGCATGGAGGGGAAAGATTGACTACATGGGATGATGGCTAGTTGACAGGCCTGTTGCTTTTTACTCAACAGACATTTAACTCGTATTTATCAAGCAAGTATGTGTAGCAAGGATTGAGGGAGGCAGCCCAGCTTTAGTGGTTAAGAGCATGAGCTCTGGAGCCAGACTGCCTGGGTTCAAATCCCAGTCTAGCACTTGCTAGCTGTGTGGTGTTGAGTGGTTTTTCTTAATCTCCCTGGGTCCCAATTTCCTCATCTGCAAAACGATGATCATAGTACCTATTGAGAGGGTTTGTTATAAAGCTTAGATGGATTAATATTTATTAAGGGTTTAACACACTGCCTGATGACACATATTAAGTGCTCAACAAATATTAGTTGCTGAGGTTGATAGGTGCTGTGTCAGATGCAAAGATAAATCCAGAAGAGGGAGATAGCCAGGTACAGACTTTACACACAAATGATGTCCACATAAGAATGTTGGGTTTAAATTGCTTTTTTCCCTATCTTGTATCTATGTTCCATTCAGAAAGTAACAGGAGTAGAGGGCTGTCCCCTGGACTGGGGCCTAAGAGAAGGTATAGGGAACTCAGGGAGAGGCTCCTCCTCAGAGAAGTCTTTTCTGCAGATTCATCCAGTTCAGCAAGCATGAGCCCTGGGGCCCCACCAATTCAAGGAGGAGCTAAATTGGCAGATGTTTATTGAGCCAGGACTATAATCAAGGAAGCTGGCTGGCTGCTGCAGGAATGGAGAAACAAACATTTACTGAAAGCCCCATGTGCCAGGCATTATATGAGGCATTTTCCATGAATTATTGTACTTACAAGTGGCACCATCCCTAAAAGGTAGGCATTCTCATTTTTACCCTATTTACAGGTGAAAAAAATCAAAGGTAGGTGATTTGTCCAAGCTCACACATCAGCAAGTGACTGAGCCTCAATTCTTCCCCAGAACGGTCTTCTTTCTGAGCTTATTCTCTTGCTATGGTATTTCCCGGGGTGTGTACAAGACTCAGTTCATGTCCTCAAAGAACTTACAGTCTGGCAGGAATATCACAGATGAAAACTCCATACCATTTCTTCCTCCACTGAATGGTCAGTGATAGGGAGAGATTTCTTCCTTTCCTATACAATCTTAGTATTTTTTTTTTCTTTTTTTAGGTGAGGTCTCACTCTGTCGCCTAGGCAGGAATGCAGTGGCATGATCTTGCCTTGCTGCAACCTCCACCTCCCGGACTCAAGCGATTCTCCCACCTCAGCCTCCCAAGTAGCTGGGACCATTGGTGCACACCACTACGCCTGGCTAATTTTTTTGTATTTTTGGTAGAGACAAGGTTTCACCATGTTGCCCAGGCTGGTCTCAAGTTCTTGAACTCAAGTGATGCACCCGCATCAGCCTTCCAAAGCACTGGGATTACAAGTGTGAGCCACAGTGTCCGGCCTCTTAGCACTTTTGAACCACTTAACAGGATGCTTGGACTGACTCTTTAAATTCAATAAAAATAACAAAAACATTAACTGCCATTATCGAGTGTCTTGAATGTGGCCAGGAACTTCATATGATAATCTCATTTAATCCTCCCAGCACAATGATCCTGTTTACCCACAGAGCAAGTGAGGCCCAGGGAGGTTTAGTAATTTGCCCAAGACTACATCATAAAAGTGGTAGGCCTGAGCTTCAAAGCCAGGCTATTTCCACCCAGAGTATGAGCTGTTAATGACTAAGCTATGATGTCAGAAGGGCCGTGTCACTCCTGTTTGCCTTGTACATGCAGTTGTTCCTCATTGTTCACAGTAGTAGTTAGTTATATTCTATAAAGATGTCTTGAGGACTGAATTTACAAACACCAAACCATTATTCCTAGGGAAGACAGGATTAGATTCCTGCAAGCCTCTAGTCATAACATTTTTGTCAGCTGATGAATACATACCCTTGTCTTTTGTGTGTTTCCAAATATGGTCTCTAAGCGTATTTTCTCTGTAAGGCACATCACAGCCTTCCTGCCCTTAGAAACACTAGACAGCACTTTAGCACTGTGGCTGGGACCATTTCAAACAGAGAAATCCCAATAAAATGCACAAAAATGTAAAAAGCATGACACTGAATATACTGCAAAAGGGACACTGCTTACAGGATTAGCTGAAACAAGAAGGCAGAGCATCACCTTGCTTAGCCTCAGCCAGGAATGTGCACCTAGGGGAGCTCAAATTTTTCACCCTCTCTGCATGTCTGTCAATGATCTTAAAAGTGCCGTATCGATTTTAGGGTTACACATCAATTTTAGCAAGTAAACAAATTCTCAAATATGAAATCCGTAAAAAAATGGGACTCTACTATACTCCTCACCTTTTAAAAGATTACATCTAGGAGAGGCGGAGCAAGATGGTGGAATAAAAGGCTCCATGGATCCTCTCCCCAACAAGGACACCAATTTAACAACTATATACACAGAAAAAACACCTTCATAATAATCAAAAATCAGGTGAGCCCTCATAGTACCTGGTTTTAACTGCATATTGCTGAAAGAGGCACTGAAGAGATAGAAAAAAGTCCTGAATCGCCGACGCCACCCCTTCCCCATCCCTGGCAGCTGTGACCTGGTGCAGAGAGCATCTCTGAGTGCTGGGAGAGGGAGAGGATAGCAATTGTGAGGCATTGAACCCAGGGCTGTCCTGTTAGAGCAGAAAGGAAAACCAGACCAAACCCAGCTGATGCCTGCCAAGGGAGGGAGCATTTAAAACAGTCCTACCCAGCAGTCCAAACGTGAGTGCCTGCAAACCTTGCCTCCAAGGGCCAGAGTGCTCTCAGTCTCTAAATAAACTTGAAAAGCAGTCTAGGCCATAAGGACAGCAACTCTTAGAAGAGTCCTACTCCTGAACTGGCCCAGAGACAGTAGAGTAGGGGGACAGGTGACCTACTGAGGCACCAGCTGGGGTAGCCAAGGGAGTGCTGGCATCACCCTTTTCCTAACCCCAGGCTGCACAGCTCATAGCTCCAAAAAAGACCCCTTCCTTTCGCTTGAGGACAGGAGAGGGAAGAGTGGGGAGGACTTTGTCTTGCATCCTGGATACCAGATGAGCCACAGCAGGATAGGGCACTGGTCAGAGTTGTGAGGCCTCATTTCCAGGCCCTGGCTACCAGATGACATTTCTAGACATACCCTGGGCCAGAAGGGAGCCTGATGCCTTAAAGGAAAGGCCCCAGTTCCAGCAGCATTCATCACCTGCTCACTGAAGAGCCCTTGGGCCTTGAGTAACAAGCAGCAATACCCAGGTACTGCATCGAGTCCTTGGGTGAACCTCTGAGACTTGGTGGCTTCAGGTGAGACTCAGCATATTACCAGCTGTGGTGGCTACAGGGCAAAACTCCTTCTGCTTGAGAAAAGCAGAGGGAAAAGTAAAGAGGACTTTGTCTTACACCTTAGGTACCAGCATGGCCACAGAGGGATAGAGCACCAAGCAGACTCTTGGAGTCCCTGATTCCAGAACTTAACTCTTGGATGGCATATCTGGATCTCCTCTGGGCCAAAGGGGAGCCCACTGCTCTAAAGGGTGAGTCCCAGCCCAGGCAGCATGCACCACAGCTGACTTAAGAGCCCTTGGGCCTTAAGAGAACATTGTTGGTAATCTGGCAGTTCTCTTTGTGGCTTGTAGTTATGGGGAGGCTCCTCCAACTTTGAAAGGGGAGAGAAGAGTGGGAAGGACTACATCTCATGGTTTGAGTGCCAGCTCAGCTGCAGTACAATAGAACACCAGGTAAACTTATAAGGTTTTTGACTGTAGCCCCTGACTCCCGGACAATACAACCGGACCCACTTGAGCCCTGAGGGAACTCTCTGTCCTGAAGGGAAGGACACAATCCTGGGTGATTTTTGCCACCTGCTGATTGTAGAGCCCGAGGGCCTTGAGAGAAGATAGGCAGTAGCCAGGGAGTGGTTACAGCAGGCCTTGGGTGAGACCCAGAGCTATGTTGGTTTCAGGTCTGACCCAGTACACCCATAGTGGTGGTGGCCATAGGTGTGCTTGTGTTAATCTACCCCCAGCTATAGGTGGCTCAGAACAGAGGGAGAGAGACTCCATTTGTTTGGGAGAAAGTAAGGGAAGAAAACAAGAATCTCTGCCTAGTAGTCCAGAGAATTCTCCTAGATCAGGTCTAAGACCATCAAGGTAGTACCTCTATGATTCCGCAAGAACCACAGTGTTACTGTGCTTGGGGTGCTTTCTAAAGCTGATATAGCTTAGATGACCACACCCAAGCCCTTTCAAATGTGTGGAAAGTCTTCCCAGGGAGGATGGTTACTAAAAAGCCCAGACAGTGAAGACTACAATAAATACCTAACTCTTCAATGCCCAGACACCAAAGAACATCTACTAGCATCAACACCATCCAAGAAAGCATGACCTTGGCTGGGCGCAGTGGCTCATGCCTGTAATCCCAGCACTTTGGGAGGCCAAGGCGGGCAGATCACGAGGTCAGGAGATCGAGACCATCCTGGCTAACACAGTGAAACCCCATCTCTACTAAAAATACAAAAATTAGCTGGGCGTGGTGGCGGGCGCCTGTAGTCCCAGCTACACGGGAGACTGAGGCAGGAGAATGGCGTGAACCTGGGAGGCAGAGTTTTCAGTGAGCTGAGATTGCACAACTGCACTCCAGCCTGGGCGACTGAGTAAGACTCCATCTCAAAAAAAAAAAAAAAAAAGAAGGAAAGCATGACCTCACCAAATGAACTAAATAAGACACCAAGGACCAATCCTAGAGAAACAAAAATATGTGACCTTTCAGACAGAAATCAAAATAGTTGTGTTCAAGAAACTCAGAGAATTTCAAGATAACACAGGGAAGGAATTCTGAATTCTGCCAGATAAGTTTAACAAATAGGCTGGGCATGGTGGCCCATGCCTATAATACCAGCACTTTGTGAAGCCAAGGTAGGTAGGACACTTAAGGCCAGGAGTTCGAGACCAGCCTGGCCAACATGGTGAAACCCTATTTCTACTAAAAATACAAAAAAAAAAATAGCTGGGCATGGTGGCACATGCCTGTAATCCCAGCTACTAGGGAGGCTGAGACACGAGAATTACTTGAATCCAGGAGGTGGAGGTTGCAGTGAACTGAGATTGCACCACTGCAGTCCAGCCTGGGAAACAGAGTAAGACTCTGTCTCAAAAATAATAATAATAATTAACAAAGATATTGAAATAATTAAAAAGCATCAAGCAGAAATTCTAGAGCTGGAAAATGCAATTGACATACTGAAGAATACATTGGAGTCCTTTAATAGCAGAATTGATCAAGCAGAAGAAAGAATTAATGAGCTTGAAGACAGGCTATTTGAAAATACAAAGTCAGAGGAGACAAAAAAAAGAATAAGAAACAAGGAAGCACACTTACAGAATCAAGAAAATAGCCTCAAAATGGCATATTTAAGAGTTATTGGCCTTAAAGAGGAGGTAGAGAAAGAGATAGGGGTAGAAAGTTTATTAAAAGGGATATAACAAGTTTAAATACATATGTGCCCAATACTGGAACACCCAGCAAGTATTATTAGAGCTAAAGAGAGAGATAGGCCCCAAAACAATAATAGCTGGAGACTTCAACACCCTACTTTCACCATTGGACAGATCTTCCAGACAGAAAATCAACAAAGAAATATTGGACGTAATCTGCACTATAGACCAAATGAATCTAATAGATATTTACAGAATATTTCATCCAACAAATGCAGAATTCACATTCTTTTCCTCAGAACATGAATCATTCTCAAAGATAGACCATATGATAGATCACAAAACAAGTCTTAAAACATTAAAAAAATTGAAATAATATGAAGCATCTTATCTGACCACAATGGATTAAAAGTAGAAATTAATAAAAAGAGGAATCTTGGAAACTATACAAATACATGGAAATTAAACAATATGTTCCTGAATGACCAGTGGGTGAATGAAGAAATTGAGAATTGAAAACTTTCTTGAAACAAATAATAATGGAAACACAACATACCAAAACCTATGGGATACAGCAAAAGCAGTACTAAGAGGGAAATTTATAGCCATTACCGACTTTATCTAAAAAGCAGAAAAACTTCAAATCAACAATCTAACAATGCATCTTAAAGAACTAGAAAAGCAAGAGCAAACCCAACCCTAATCAAGATCAGAACAGAAATAAATGAAATTGAAATGAAGAAAACAATACAAAAGATCAATGAAACAAAAGTTGGTTTTTTGGACAGTTAAAATTGACAAACCTGTAGCCAGACTAAGAAAAAAAGAGAGAAGATACAAATAAATAAAATCAGAAATGAAAAGGAAGACATTACAACTGATACAACAGACATTCAAAGGATCATTAGTGGCTACTATGAGCAACTACATGCCAATAAGATGGAAAATCTAGAAGAAATGGACAAATTCCAAGACACATACAACCTACTGAGACTGAACCAGGAAGAAATCCAAAACTTGAACAGATCAGTAATGAATAATGAGATCAAACCCATAATAAAAAGTCTCCCAGTGAAGAAAATCCTGGAACCATATGGCTTAACTGATGAAATCCACCAAACACAAACCAATACTTCTCAAAGTATTCTAAAAAAAATAGACCAGGAGGGAAAACTTCCAAACTCATTCTACAAGGCCAGCAATGACATATCAAAAAACCTGATAACAAAACCAGATAAAGACACATCCAAAAAAAAGAAGACTGGCCGGGCACGGTGGCTCATGCCTGTAATCCTAGCACTTTGGGAGGCCGAGCCGAGTGCATCACCTGAGGTCACGAGTTTGAGACCAGCCTGGCCAAGATGATGAAACCCCGTCTCTACTAAAAATACAAAAATTTAGCTAGGTGTAGTGACGGTTGCCTGTAGTCCCAACTACTTGGGAGGCTGAAGCAGGAGAATCACTTGAACCCAGGAGGCAGAGGTTGCAGTGAGGCAAGACTGAACCATTGCATTGCAGCCTGGCAACAAGAGTGAAACTCTGTTGAAAGAAAGAAAGAAAGAAAGAGAGAGAGAGAGAAAGAAAGAAAGAAGGAAAGAAAGAAAGAAAGAAAGAAAGAAGAAAGGAAGGAAAGAAGGAAATGAAGGAAGGAAGGAAGGAAGGAAAACTAACTACAGGCTAATATCTCTGATTAATATTGGTGCAAAAATTCTCCACAAAATATTAGCAAACCAAATTCAACAACACATTAGAAAGATCATTCATCATTACCAAGTGGGATATATCCCTGGGATGGAAAGATGGTTCAATATATGCAAATCAATTAACACGATACATCATATCAACAGAATGAAGGATTAAAATCATGTGATCATCTCAATTGATGCTGAAAAAGCATTTGATAAAATTCAACATCCCAGCCCACTCCTGTGATCCCAGTACTTTGGGAGGCCGAGGCAGGTGGGTCACTTGAGGTCAGGAGTTTGAGACCAGCCTGGCCAACATGGTGAAACCTGGTCTCTACTAAAAATACAAAAAAAGTTAGCCAGGGATGGTGACGCATGCCTGTAATCCCAGCTACTTGGGAGGTTGAGGCATGAGAATCGCTTGAACCAGGAAGTGGAGGTTACAGTGAGCCAAGATTATGCCACTGCACTCCAGGTTGGGTGACAGAGTGAGACTCCATCTCAAAAAAAAAAAAAAAAATTCAACATCCCTTTATTATAGAAACCCTCGAAAAAGTGGTTATAGAAGGAATATACCTTGACATATTAAAAGCCATGTATGATAGACCCACAGCTAGTATCATACTGAATGGGGAAAAACTGAAAGCCTTTCCTCTAAGATCTGAAACACAACAAGGATGCCCACTTTGAATACTGATATTCAACATAGGACTGGAAGTCCTAGCTAGAGCGATGAAACAAGAGAAAGAAATAAATGTCATCCAAATTGGAACGGAAGAACTCAAATTATCCTTCTTTGCAGATGATATGATCTTATATTTGGAAAAACCTAAAGACTCCACAAAAGTAACTATTAGAACTGATAAACAAATTCAGCAAAGTTGCAGGATACAAAAACCAACATGCAAAAATCAGTAGCATTTCTATACGCCAACAGTGAACAATCTGAAAAAGAAATTTAAAAAGTGATCCCATTTATAATAGCTACACATAAAATTAGATACCTAGAAATTAACAAAAGAAGTAAAAGATCTTTATAACAAAAACTACAAAACACTGATGAAAGAAATTGAAGAGGACACCAAAAAATGGAAAAATAATCCATGTTCATGTCTTGGAAGAATCAATGTTGTTAACATGTCCATACCCAAAGCAACCTACAGATTCAATGCAGTCACTATGAAAATACCACTGACATTCTTCACAGAAATAGAAAAAACAAACCTAAAATTTATATGGAACCACAAAAGACCCAGAATAGCAAAAGCTATTCTAAACAAAAAGAACAAAACTGGAGGAATCACATTACCTGATTTCAAATTGTACTGCAGAGCTATAGTAAACAAAACAGCATGATACTGACATAAAAACGGACACATATACCACTGGAACAGGATAGAGAACCCAGAAAATATCTACACAACTACAGTGAACTCATTGTCAACAAAGGTGCCAAGAACATACACTGGCAAAAAGACAGTCTCTTCAATAAATGGTGCTGGAAAACTGGTTATTCATACACAGAAGAATGAAACTAGACCCCCTATTTCTCACTATATACAAAAATCAAATCATAATGGATAAAAGACTTAAATCTAAGAGCTCAAACTATGAAACTGCTTCAAGAAAACATTGGGCAAAATATCCAGGACACTGGTCTGGGCAAAAATTTCTTGAGCAATACCCCACAAGCACAGAAGATCAAAGCAAAACTGGACAAATGAGATCACATCAAGTTAAAAAAAGAAAACTTCTGCACAGTAAAGGCTACAGTTAACAAAATGAAGAGACAACCCACAGAATGGGTGAAAATATTTGCAAACTACCCATCTCACAGGGATTAATCACCAGAATATATAAGGAGCTTGAATAACTCTGTGGGAAAAAAAAAGTAAAAATCTGATTAAAAAATGGTCAAAAGATTTGAATAGACATTTCTCAAAACAAGAGATACAAATGGCAAACAGGCATATGAAAAGATGCTCAACATCTTTGATCTTCAGAGAAATGCAAATCAAAACTACAATGAGACATCATCAGGCAATAACAAATGCTGGCAAGGATGCGGAGAAATGGGAACCCTCACACTGTTGGTGGGAATGTAAATTAGTACAATCACTATGGAGAACAGTTTGAAGGTTCCTCAAAAAACTAAAAATAGAGTTGCCATATGATACAGCAATCCTACTGCTGGGTATATGCTCAAAAGAAAGGAAATAAGTATATCAAAGAGATATCTGCACTTCCATATTTGTTGCAGCAGCGGTTCGGTTCTGGGATGGCTGCAGCAGCTGCTAAGGTTTTTATTACACACAGAAGGAAAGAGAATCTGGGATCTAGTATTCCTAGCAGAAGTCCTGTGCTTCCCCCTGATTGCTCTGGCTTAGGTCATGTTTCTGACTGAACTGTCTCTGTGTTCCTGGGATAGAATGAGCTGAGTGGTTTACACCGCACCTTAGACCTGGGGATGCAGGTCAAGTCCATAGACTAAATGGCCCAGAATTGGGTCAAGGGGTAGTTTCCTAAAGGGAATTCCAAAAGTGGTGATTAGGAAAGAGGGAGGAATAGATGCTAGGAAACAATAGATGATAAGTCCATCTATACCTTAAGCGATTTGGTTATCACAGCTGGGGCAATTTTATTGAAAAGTAATTCATATAGTAGCATGAATCTTGAGGTTTGCCTTCATCTCCAAACTGGGAGACTGAAAGTTGTTCCCAGAAGATCTAAATCAACGTCTAAAATGTGACAGCTGCCAGGCAAGGTGGCTCACACCTCTAATCCCAACATTTTGGGAGGCTGAGGTGGGTGGATCACCTGAGGTCGGGAGTTCGAGACCAGCCTGACCAACATGGAGAAATCCTGTCTCTACTAAAAATACAAAATTATCCAGATGTGGTGGTGCATGCCTATAATCCCAGCTACTTGGGAGGCTGAGACAGGAGAATCACTTGAACCCTGGAGGCGGAGGTTTTGGTGAGCTGAGATGGCACCATTATACTCCAGCCTGGGCAATAAGAGCAAACTCCATCTCAAAATAAATAAAATAAAATAAAATGTGACAGCTCAGGTAAGAATATACCTGGTTAAAGCATGGAAATAAATACCAAGTTGGAATTATGTATTACTCTTACACTTCTAGGTCATTTCTAGTGAGTTTGCCTTACCTAGAGGGGTAAGCAAGGAGGAATAGTCTTGTTTTTACCTTAAGGGGACGAGATGGTCAAAGCAATAAAGATTCCCATTCCTGGAGATGTTTGCCACAGGCTTTTATATTAGCCAAATAGAGTGCAGAGCAAGCAGCAAGAAGTAGGGAAAATGAACAGAGGGCAGAGAAATAATGTCACACTGATTCAAGTGACACGATGTTAAGGGATTCCACAGATAACTCAGCAAATTGATCATTAAGAAATTTTAAATACTACTTAAATTAATCCAGAATGCCTAAACCCTGGCAGGTTCCAACAGAGTAGGTGAGGCAAGGTGAGGTAGGAAGGGGGTGAGGAGGTAGCATGGTGGGGACCACAAAGACCATCTGAGAGGGTGGTTGGGAAGCAACAGTAGAGAGGAGAGAAAGAGAGATAGAAAGAGAGAGAAAGAGGGAGAGAGAGAGAGAGACTTGGAGGGTCAGGTTCCAGAATATGAAAGACACACAGATGGGAAGACAGGCAGAGGCACCCAGTCATGGAGTAGAATTAGACACAAAGATTCCCTGGAGGGCAGAGAGCCTGGCCAGTTCGTCGCTGTAGGCCCATTTCCTGATGCGGGGCCTGCCTGTTGCGGGGTTTGCAGCATTGGCTGAATGAAAACCAAGGCAAAGGAGACAAGCAGAGAAGGACGACAGAGCTGGAGGGTGAGACACAAGGGTGGGAGATGTGCGGTGGTTCAGGCTGAAGATCAAATGCAATAAAAGAAAACAGGTAATTACATTGGGAAGAAAGTCAATTTTGCAGGTGTCCATGTGTAAAAAGTAAAGTAGAGGTTCCTTTTCAAAGACTTTCCTCCCCATCTAATTAGGAATAAATAGTAACTTCTCTTAGAAGCAAAATTTATTGAAAGACCTGTGCTAACATTCTTAAATATCTGCTAGCCATAATAAGGAAATCAATGTACTTTATGTTCTTAGCTCCCACAATTTAGCTTAAATATTTGCCCTAGCATGCTTATACTGGTCCAAGCAAGCATTAGGTCATAGCCTGTTCCTCTTCCTTACTTGAAAGTGTTTTTACCTTTCTCAGCATTCCACAAGTTACTTCCTCCTTCCTTTGTTCCCTTCTACCTTTGCCTCTTTTAAAAAGTTCTAAGTTGCTAGCCAATCAGGACAAATACAGAATGTGAGGTCCCGCTCCAGCCAGTGGAAACCAGACACAGCAGTAGGGTGAATGCGTCAGGTTATAAATGACCCTGTTTCCTTTGTTCAGTGTACTTTTGTGGCAAAACTGCTGGCAAGTGTACCCTTTCTGCAGGAAGTAAAAATGGCCTTACTAAATAAATTAAATTTATGTTCAAGTGCTATTTCTTTATGGCACCAAGGAACAAACATTTCAAACACATTCTACAGAAGCTTCCTATGATGTGGAAAACCAAGATAGTGTAATTTTTGAAAAAGGACTAAGCTTAAAGTTAAAAAGTAATAAATACTTATTTTTTAAAGCATTTATTTATTTTTATTTATTTATTTTTATTCTTCCATAGGTTATTGGGGTACAGGTGGTATTTGGTTACATGAGTAAGTTCTTTAGTGGTGATTTGTGAGATTTTGGTGCACCCATCACCTGAGCAGTATGCACTGCACCATATTTGTAGTCTTTTATTCCTCACTCCCCTTCCATCCTTCCCCCTCAAGTCCCCAAAGTCCATTGTATCATTCTTTTTTTTTTTTTTTTGAGATGGAGTCTCACTCTGTCGCCCAGGCTGGAGTGCAGTGGTGCGATCTCAGCTCACTGCAAGCTCCGCCTCCTGGGTTCAGCCATTCTCCTGCCTCAGCCTCCTGAGTAGCTGGGACTACAGGCGCCCACCACCATGCCTGGCTAATTTTTTGTATTTTTAGTAGAGACGGGGTTTCACCGTGTTAGCCAGGATGGTCTCGATCTCCTGACCTCGTGATCCACCCGCCTCGGCCTCCCAAAGTGCTGGGATTACAGGCATGAGCCACCGTGCCTGGCCCATTGTATCATTCCTATGCCTTTGTGTCCTCTTAGCTTAGCTCCCACATATCAGTCAGAACATACGATGCTTGGTTTTCCATTCCTGAGTTACTTCACTTAGAATAATAGTCTCCAGTCTCATCTAGGTTGCTGCAAATGCCATTAACTCATTCCTTTTTATGGCTGAGAGGTATTCCATCATATGTATTTATCAGTTTCTTTATTCACTCGTTGATTGATGGGCATCTGGGTTGGTTCCACGATTTTGCAGGTGTGAATTGTGCTGCTGTAAACATGCATGTGCAAGTATCTTTTTCGTATAATGACTTCTTTTCCTCTGGGTAGATACCCAGTAGTGGGATTGCTGGATCAAATGGTAGTTCTACTTTTAGTTCTTTAAGGAATCTCCACACTGTTTTCCATAGTGGCTGTACTAGTTTACATTCCCACCAGCAGTGTGGAAGTGTTCCCTGATCACTGCATCCACACCAACATCTACTGTTTTTTGACTTTTTGATTATGGCCATTCTTGCAGGAGTAAGGTGGTATCACATTGTGGTTTTGACTTGCATTTTCCTGATCATTAGTGATGTTGAGCATTTTTTCATATGTTCATGGCCATTTGTGTATCTTCTTTTGAGAATTGTCTATTCATGTCCTTACCCACTTTTTGATGGAATTGTTTGTTTTTTCTTACTGATTTGTTTGAGTTCATCATAGAGTCTGGATATTAGTCCTGTGTCAAATGTATAGATTGTGAAGATTTTCTCCCACTCTGTGGTTGTCTGTTTACTCTGCTGATTGTTCCTTTTGCCATGCAAAAGCGCTTTAGTTTAATTAAGTCCCAAATATTTATCTTTGTTTTCATTGCATTTGCTTTTGGGTTCTTGGTCATGAAATCCTTGCCTAAGCCAGTGTCTAGAAGGGTTTTTCCAATGTTATCTTCTAGAATTTTTATAGTTTCACATCTTAGGTTTAAGTCCTTAATCCATCTTGAGCTGATTTTTGTATAAGGTGAGAGATGAGGGTCCAGTTTCATTCTCCTACATGTGGCTAGCCAATTATCCCAGTGCCATTTGTTGAAAAGGGTGTCCTTTCCCCACTTTATGTTTTTGTTTGCTTTGTCAAAGATCAGTTGGCTGTAAGTATTTGGGTTTATTTATGGTTTCTCTATTCTGTTCCATTGGTCTATGTGCCTATTTTTATACCAGTACCATGCTGTTTTGGTGACCATGGCCTTATGGTATAGTTTGAAATCAGGTAGTGTGATGCCCCCAGATTTGTTCTTTTTGCTTAGTCTTGCTTTGGCTATGCAGGCTCTTTTTTTATTCTATATGAATTTTAGAACTGTTTTTCCTAATTCTGTGAAGAATGATGGTGGTATTTTGATGAGGATTGCATTGAATTTGCAGATTGCTTTTGGCAGTATGGTCACTTTCACAATATTGATTCTACCCATCCATGAGCATGGGATGTATTTCTGCTGAGACCAGCTCGGTTGGAGAGACCCTAACCCAGCAGCGCTAGAAGAATTAAAGACACACACACAGAAATATAGAGGTGTGAAGTGGGAAATCAGGGGTCTCACAGCCTTCAGAGCTGAGAGTCTCGAACAGAGATTTATCCACGTATTTGTTAACAGCCAACCAGTCATTAGCATTGTTTCTATATATATTAGATTAACTAAAAGTATCCCTTTTGGGAAACAAAGGGATGGGCTGAAATAAAGGGATGAGTTGGGCTAGTTATCTGCAGCAGGACCATGTCCTTAAGGCACAGATCGCTCATGCTATTGTTTGTGGTTTAAGAATGCCTTTAAGGGGTTTTCTGCCCTGGGTGGGCCAGGTGTTCCTTACCCTCATTCCAGTAAACCCACAACCTTCCAGCGTGGGCATTATGGCCATCATGAACATGTCACAGTGCTGCAGAGATTTTGTTTATGGCCAGTTTTGGGGCCAGTTTATGGCCAGATTTTGGGGGGCCTGTTCCCAACAAATTTCCATTTGTTTGTGTCATCTGTGATTTCTTACAGCAGTGTTTTGTAGTTTTCCTTACAGAGATCTTTCACCTCCTCGGTTAGGTATATTCCTAAGTATTTTATTTTATTTATTTATTTATTTTTGGCAGCTATTGTAAAAGGGGTTGAGGTCTTGATTTGATTCTCCACTTGGTCGCTGTTGATGTATAGAAGAGCTACTGATTTGTGTACATTGACCTTGTATCTGGAAACTTTGCTAAGTTCTTTTATCAGTTCTAGGAGCTTTCTGGAGGAGTCCTTAGGGTTTTCTTTTCTTTTCTTTTTTTTTGAGACAGAGTTTCGCTCTGTCACCCAGGCTGGAGTGCAGTGGAGCAATCTTGGCTCACTACAACCTCCGCCTCCTGGGTTCAAGCAGTTATCTCCTGCCTCAGCCTCCCAAGTAGGTGGGGCTACAGGTGCCCACCATCACACCTGGCTAATTTTTGTATTTTTGGTAGAGACAGAGTTTCACTGTATTGGCCAGGCTCGTCTCAAACTCCTGACCTTGTGATCCACCCGCCTCAGCCTCCCAAAGTGCTGGGATTACAGGCGTGAGCCACCATGCCCAGCCGTCTTTAGGATTTTCAAGGTACATGATCATGTTGTCAGCAAACAGTGACAGTTTGACTTCCTCTTTACCAATTTGAATGCCCTTTATTTCTTTCTCTTGTCTGATTGCTCTGGCTAGGACTTCTAGTATTATGTTGAAGAGGAGTGGTGAGAGTGGGCATCCTTGTCTTGTTCCAGTTCTCGGAGGGAATGCTTTCAACTTTTCCCCATTCAGTATTATATTGGCTGTGGGTTTGTCATAGATGGCTTTTATTACACTGTATGTAATAGGCATGTCCCTGTATACTGATTTTGCTGAGAGTTTTAATCATAAAGGGATGCTGGATTTGGTTGAATGCTTTTTCTGCATCTGTTGAGATAATCATGTGATTTTTGTTTTTAATTCTGTTTATGTGGTGTATGACATTTATTGACTTGCATATGTGAAACCATTTCTGCATCCCTGGTATGAAATCCATTTAATCATGGTGGATTATCTTTTTGATATGTTGTTGGATTTGATTTGCTAGTATTTTGGCAAGGATTTTTGTGTCTATGTTCATCAGGGATATCAAACTGTAGTTTTCTTTTTTGGTTATGGGGTGATGCTGGCTTAATAGAATGAATTAGGGAGGGTTCCCTTTTTCTTTTTCTTGTGGAATAGTGTCAAAAGGATTGGTGCCAATTCTTCTTTAAATGTCTGGTAGAATTCTGCTGTGAATCCATCTGGTCCTGGACTTTATTTCGTAGAAAAATTTTAAATTACCATTTCAATCTCACTGCTTGTTACTGGTCTGTTCAGGCTATCTAATTCTTCCTGATTTAAACTAGGAGGGCTGTATGTTTTCAGGAATTTATCCATCTCTTCTAGGTTTTCTAGTTTATGTGTGCAAAGGTGTTCATAGTAGCCTTGAATGATCTATTGTATTTCATTGGTGTCAGTTGTAATATCTCCCATTTCATTTCTTAATGAGGTTATTTGGATTTTCTCTCTTCTTTTCTTGGTTAATCTTGCTAATGGTCTATCAATTTTATTTATCTTTTCAAATAACCAGCTTTTAATTTCATTTATCTTTTGTATTTTTTTTTGTTTCAATTTCATTTAGTTCTGCCCTGATCTTGGTTATTTCCTTTCTTCTGCTAGGTTTGAGTTTGGTTTGTTCTTGTTTCTCTAGTTCCTTGGGGTGTGTCCTTAGAATGTCAGTTTGTGGTCTTTCAGTCTTTTTGATGTAGGTGTTTAGGGCTATGAACTTTCCTATTAGCATGGACTTTGCTGTATCCCAGAGGTTTTGATAGGTTGTGTCATTATTGTTGTTCAGTTTGCAGAATTTTTTAATTTCCATCTTGATTTCGTTTTTGACCCAGTGCTCATTCAGGAGCAGGTTATTTCTTTTCCATGTATTTGCATGGTGCTAAACGTTCCTTTTGGAGGTGATTTCCAGGTTTGTTCCTCTGTGGTCTGAAAGTGCTTGATATAATTTCAATTTTTGTAAGTTTATTGAAGCTCGTTTTGTGGCCTATCATATGGTCTATCTTGAAGAAAGTTCCATGTGCTGTTGAATAGAATGTGTATTCTGAAGTTGTTGGATGAAATGTTCTGTATATATCTGTTAAGTCCATTTGTTCCAAGGTATACTTTAGATCCATTGTTTCTATGTCAACTTTCTGTCTTGATGACCTGTCTAGTGCTGTCAGTGGAGTACTGAAGTCCCCCACTATTATTGTGTTGCTGTCTATGTCATTTCTTAGGTCTATCAGTAATTGTTTTATAAATTTGGGAGCTCCAGTGTTAGGTGCAAATATGTTTAAGATTGTGATATTTTCCTGTTGGATGTGGCCTTTTACCATTATATAATGTCCCTCTTTGTCTCTTTTAACTGCTGTTGCTTTAAAGTTTGTTTTGTCTGATATAAGAATAGCTAACCCTGCACACTTTTGGCGTCCATTTGCATAAAATGCCTTTTCCATCCCTTTATTTTAAGTTTATGTGAGTCCTTATGTGTTAGATGAGTCTCCTGATGGCAGCAGATAGTTTATTGGTGAGTTCTTATCCATTCTGCAGTTCTGTATCTTTTCTTTTTTCTTTCTTTTTCTTTTTTTTTTTTTTTTTGAGACAGAGTCTCACTTTGTCACCCAGGTTGGAGTGCAGCGGCACAATCTCGGCTCACTGCAGCCTCTGCCTTCCAGATTCAAGCAATTATCCTGCCTCAACCTCCCAAGTAGCTGGGATTACAGGTGCATGCCACCACACCTGGCTAACTTGTTTATTTTTAGTAGGGAAGGGGTTTCACCATGTTGGCCACGCTGGTCTCAAACTCCTGGCCTCAAGTGACCCTCCCACCTTGGGCTCCCAAAGTGCTGGGATTATAGGCGTGAGCCACCACACCTGGCCAGGTCTGTATCTTTTAAGTGGAGCATTTAGGCCATTTACATTCAATGTTAGTATTGAAATGTGAGGTACCATTCCAGTCATTGTGCTATTTGAGGCCTGTGTAACTTGTTTTTTTTGTCTTTTATTTTTGCTTTTTAAATTATATTTTTGTTTTATAGGTCCTGTGTGATTTATGCTTTAAAGAGGTTCTGTTTGGATGTGTTTCCAGGATTTGTTTCAAGATTTAGAGCTCCTTTTAGCAGTTCCTTTAGTGGCAGCTTGGTAGTGGTGAATTCTCTCAGCATTTGTTTGTCTGAAAAAGGTTATCTTTCCTTGATATATGATGCTTAGTTTCGCTGGATACAAAATTCTTGGCTGATAATTGTTTTGTTTGAGGAGACTGAAGATAGGGCCCCTATCCTTTCTAGCTTGTAGGGTGTCTGCTGAGAAATCTTCTGTTAATCTGATAGATTTTCCTTTATAGGTTACCTGTTGCTTTTATCTCACAGCTGTTAAGATTCTTTCCTTCGTCTTAACTTTAGATAGCCTGATGACAACATGCCTAGGCAACGATCTTTTTGCGATGAATTTCCCGGGTGTTCTTTATTCTTCTTGTATTTGGATGTCTAGATCTCTAGCAAGGCCAGGGAAGTTTTTCTCGATTATTCCCACAAATGTGTTTTCCAGACTTTTAGAGTTCTCTTCTTCCCCAGGAACACTGATTATTGTTAGGTTTTGTTGTTTAACACAATCCCAGACTTCTTGGAGGCTTTGTTCATATTTTCTTATTCTTTTTTTGTCTGTGTTGGACTGGGTTAATTTGAAGACCTTGTCTTCAAGCTCTGAATTTCTTTCTTCTACTTGTTAAGTTCTATTGCTGAGACTTTCCAGAGCATTTTGCATTTCTAAAAGTGTGTCCAATGTTTCCTGAAGTTTTGATTGTTTTTTCTTTATGGTATCTATTTCCTTCTTGTATTGTTTTTTGGATTTCCTTGCATTGGGCTTCGCCTTTCTCTGGTTTCTCCCTGATTAGCTTAATAACTAACCTCCTGAATTCTTTTTCAGGTAAATCAGGGATTTCTTCTTGGTTTGGATCCATTGTTGGTGAGCTAGTGTGATTTTTTGCGGGGGGGGGGGGGGGGGCGTGGGGGAGGGGGCGTGTGTTAAAGAGCCTTGTTTTGTCATATTACCAGATCCGGTTTTCTGACTCCTTCTCATTTGGGTAGGCTCTGTCAGAGGGAAGGTCTAGGGCTGAAGGCTGTCGTTTAGATTCTTTTGTCCCACAGTGTGTTCCCTTGATGTAATACTCTCCCCCTACTCCTATGGATGTGGCTTCTTGTGAGCCAAGATGCAGTGATTGTTATCTCTCTTCTGGGCCTAGCCATCCAGCAAGACTTCCTGGTTCCGGACTGGCATGGGGGGTTGTCTGCACAGAGTCCTGTGATGTGAACCATCTATGGGTCTCTCAGCCATGGATACAGCACCTGTTCTGGTGGAGGTGGCAGGGGGGTGAAATGACTCTGTGAAGGTTCTTAGCTTTGGCGTTTAATGTTCTATTTTTGTGCTGTGGTTGGCCTCCTGCCAGGAGGTGACACTTTCCAGAGAGCATCAGCTGTGGTAGTATGGAAAGGAACCGGCAGTGGACGGGGCCCTAGAACTCCCAAGATTATATGCCTTTTGTCTTCAGCTACCAGGGTGGATAGGGAAGGCGCATCAGCTAGGGGCAGGGCTAAGTGTGTCTGAGCTCAGAGTCTCCTTGGGTGGGTCTTGCTGCAGCTGCTGTGGGGGATGAGAGTGAGGTTCCCAGGTCAGTGGAGTTGTGTACCTAGGAGGATTATGGCTGCCTCTGCTGAGTCATGCAGGTTGTCAGGGAAGTGGGGGAAAGTCGGCAGTCACAGGCCTCACCCAGCTCCCATGCAATCTGAAGGGCCTGTCTCACTCTCACTGTGTCCCCGCTAACAGCCCCGAGTCTGTTTCCAGGTGGTGGGTGAGCAGGGCTTGAGAACTTGCGCCAGGCTACCCACCTCCCAGCTGCAAAAGAAAAGGGCTTTGGTTTTTCCCCCACCTGTGGAGTCTGCACACCAGATTCACACCCTCCCCTGAGTTCTGGCCAGAAGGCTTCTCGCCTGGTTCAAATTATTACAAAGTTAAGCTGGAGATTTCATTCTCCCTGTGGCATTTCCCCCCGTGCCTCTGGCCACTGTCCTGAAGGATCCCTGTGGTGCTAGGCAGGAATGGCCTGCCTGGGGACCCAGTGAGCTCCCAGGGCCTTTCCTGCTGCTTCTTCTACCCCTTTATTTTGCTCGGCACTCTAAATTGACTCAGCTCCAGGTAAGGTTGGAAACTTTTCCCACAAACTAGACCTTCAGTTTCTCCAGTGGGGGTGTTTAGTAGGGAGCGGAGGATCTCCGTTTCCCACATTAGCAGTTTGGGCACTCACAGTATTTGGGGTGTCTCCCAGGTCCTGCAGGAGCAGTCCACTTCCTTCAGAGGGTCTGTGGGTCCTCTCAGGATTCCAGGTTTGTTCTTGCAGTCGTTCTGGAGCTAAAATTCCCTATGCAAGCCTCCGCATGCTGCTCTGTCCATCCGAGTTGGAGCTGCAATCTAGTCCTGCCTCCCACCCACCATGATGAATAGACTTATTGTTTTTTAATCACAAAAGTAATACCTGTCTGTTGTAAAAACTTCAGTAACTTAATACAAAGAATAAAATATTAAAGCCCACCTCTCTCTCCCTCTCCCTCTCCCTCTCCCCTCTTTCCGCCGTCTCCCTCTGATGCCGAGCCAAAGCTGTACTGCTGCCATCTCGGCTCACTGCAACCTCCCTGCCTGATTCTCCTGCCTCAGCCTGCCGAGTGCCTGCGATTGCAGGCGCGCGCCGCCACGCCTGACTGGTTTTCGTATTTTTTTGGTGGAGACGGGGTTTCGCTGTGTTGGCCGGGCTGGTCTCCAGGTCCTAACCGCGAGTGATCCGCCAGCCTCGGCCTCCCAAGGTGCCGGGATTGCAGACGGAGTCTGGTTCACTCAGTGCTCAATGGTGCCCAGGCTGGAGTGCAGTGGCGTGATCTCGGCTCGCTACAACCTCCACCTCCCAGCCGCCTGCCTTGGCCTCCCAAAGTGCCGAGATTGCAGCCTCTGCCGGGCCGCCACCCCGTCTGGGAAGTGAGGAGCGTCTCTGCCTGGCCGCCCATCGTCTGGGACGTGAGGAGCCCCTCTGCCTGGCTGCCCAGTCTGGAAAGTGAGGAGCGTCTCTGCCCGGCCGCCATCCCATCTAGGAAGTGAGGAGCGCCTCTTCCCAGCCGCCATCCCATCTAGGAAGTGAGGAGCATCTCTGCCCGGCCGCCCATCGTCTGAGATGTGGGGAGCGCCTCTGCCCTGCCGCCCCGTCCGGCATGTGAGGAGCGCCTCGGCCCGGCCGCGACCCCGTCTGGGAGGTGAGGAGTGTCTCTGCCTGGCCGCCCCGTCTGAGAAGTGAGGAGACCCTCTGCCTGGCAGCCGCCCCGTCTGAGAAGTGAGGAGCCCCTCCGCCCGGCAGCCACCCCGTCTGGGAAGTGAGGGGCGTCTCCGCCCGGCAGCCACCCCATCCGGGAGGGAGGTGGGGGTCAGCCCCAGCCAGGCCAGCCGCCCCATCTGGGAGGGAGGTGGGGGGGGTCAGCCCCCCACCCGGCCAGCCGCCCCATCCAGGAGGGAGGTGGGGGGGTCAGCTCCCCGCCTGGCCAGCCACCCCGTCCGGGAGGGAGGTGGGGGGGTCAGCCCCCCGCCCGGCCAGCCGCCCCATCCGGGAGGTGAGGGGCGCCTCTGCCCGGCCGCCCCTACTGGGAAGTGAGGAGCCCCTCTGCCCGGCCAGCCGCCCCATCTGGGAGGGAGGTGGGGAGGTCAGCCCCCCGCCCAGCCAGCCGCCCCGTCCAGGAGGGAGGTGGGGTGGTCAGCCCCCTGCCCGGCCAGCCGCCCCGTCCGGGAGGGAGGTGGGGTGGTCAGCCCCCCGCCCGGCCAGCCGCCCCATCCGGGAGGTGAGGGGTGCCTCTGCCCAGCCGCCCCTACTGGGAAGTGAGGAGCCCCTCTGCCCGGCCAGCCGCCCCGTCCGGGAGGGAGGTGGGATCAGACCCCCGCCCGGACAGCCGCCCCATCCGGGAGGGAGGTGGGGGGGTCAGCCCCCTGCCCGGCCAGCCGCCCCGTCCGGGAGGTGAGGGGCGCCTCTGCCCGGCCGCCCCTACTGGGAAGTGAGGAGCCCCTCTGCCCGGCCAGCCGCCCTGTCCGGGAGGGAGGTGGGGGGGTCGGCCCCCCGCCTGGCCAGCCGCCCCGCCCAGGAGGTGAGGGGCGCCTCTGCCCGGCCACCCCTACTGGGAAGTGAGGAGCCCCTCTGCCCGGCCACCACCCCGTCTGGGAGGTGTACCCAACAGCTCATTGAGAACGGGCCATGATGACAATGGCGGTTTTGTGGAATAGAAAGGGGGGAAAGGTGGGGAAAAGACTGAGAAATCGGATGGTTGCCGTGTCTGTGTAGAAAGAGGTAGACATGGGAGACTTGTCATTTTGTTCTGTACGAAGAAAAATTCTTCTGCCTTGTGATCCTGTTGATCTGTGACCTTACCCCCAACCCTGTGCTCTCTGAAACATGTGCTGTGTCCACTCAGGGTTAAATGGATTAAGGGCGGTGCAAGATGTGCTTTGTTAAACAGATGCTTGAAGGCAGCATGCTCCTTAAGAGTCATCACCACTCCCTGATCTCAAGTACCCAGGGACACAAACACTGCGGAAGGCCGCAGGGTCCTCTGCCTAGGAAAACCAGAGACCTTTGTTCACATGTTTATCTGCTGACCTTCCCTCCACTATTGTCCTATGACCCTGCCAAATCCCCCTCTGCAAGAAACACCCAAGAATGATCAATAAAAATAAAAATAAAATAAAAATAAAAAAAAGAAAAATTCTAAAAAAATAAAAAATAAAAAAAATAAAGTCCACCTCAATGAACTTAGCATTTTTTCAGAGATTCTTACCTTTTCGCAGACTTCTCTCCTCCAGTTACTTCCTCCCTTTCCTGCATCATCAATTTATCCTTGTATTTGATTATCTCCACCTTGTTACAAATGTATTCATGGATTTTCTTTTTCATTTTTCTTTTCTTTTTTTTTGAGACTGGGCCTCACTGTAGCCCAGGCTGGAGTACAGCAGGGCAGTCACGGCTCACTGCAGCCTCAAACTCCTGGGCTTAAGCTATCCTCTCACTCCAGCCTCCCAAGTAGCTGGGACCACAGGCATGCAACACCCTCCCTGGCTAATTTTTTAAAAAGTTTTTTGTAGAGACAAGGTCTTGCTATGTTGATCAGGCTGGTGGCAAACTCCTGGGCTCAACCAATCCTTCCATCTTGGCCTCCCAAAGTGTTGGCATTATAGGCATCAGCCACTGCACCCAGATTAATGCATTTTCTATTCCTTTTAAAGTCACCCAAGAAGGGCACTGCCTTCACTTCCATGGTATTGCTGCCAAAATACAAAACCTGAATAAAGCAAGAGGAACATTCTACAAAATACCTGATTAGTACACCTCTTCAGAAGTGTCAAGGTCATGAAAGGCAAAAAAGAGAGAGAGGATGTCCCAGCTTGCAGGAGACAAAGGAGACATAATAATTTAGTGCAAAATGTCCCTGGGCTGGATCCTAGCCTAGGTAATAGAAGGAAACTTGTGATAAAGACTATTTTTTATCTGTTTCTGAGAAACAAATTATCCCCCAAACATAGCAGCTTAAAACTACAAACACAATCTCACACAGCTTCTGGGAATGGCTTAGCTGGGTGGTTCCGCCTCGGGGTCTCCAAGAGGTCTCAGTCAAACTGTCAGCTGGCGCTGCTGTCTTTGAAGACTACATGGGGTTGGAGGGTCCATTATACATGGACCTGGCTGTTGGCAGTTGGCTTCATTTCTTCAGCATATAGCCTTTTCTATAGGCTAATGATGTGGCTTACCCCCAGGGTAAGTGATGCAAGACACACACAGTGAGAATGACCTAGATAGAAGATGCAATATCTCTTATAACCTAATCTAGAAAGTGAGATACTATTACTTCTGCTGTATTCTATTGGTCAGACTAACTAACCGTGGTACAATGTGGGAAGAAACTACATGAGGGCATGAATACCCGCAGGTGAAGCTCATTGGAGGCTATCTTAGAGGTGGGATACTACAAAGAGTATTTAAGAAAAACTTAAAGCAAGCATCATATTTAAAGGTAGAACATTAGAGGCAACCCCATTCAAGTGAGGAACTAATGGAATAAGACAAGGATGCCCACTATCACAGCTATTACAACTCTTATCAAATGTGAAGAAGGCTTTCTTTGAGGACTGTTTATGATCTCTAGTATTGTTTGACTCTGACTTGTCCTTCAAGTTGAGTCCCGGCCGTAGGGGACAAATAGTGTTACGGGTGTGACTCTGGAGAGCCAAGCTCCTTTCATGAGATGGTGGCAAGTAAAAATATTTCTGAAGATCCATAAGTTAGAGTGTTAATAACAAACAACACTGTGAAAGGCATAAAATTAAACAAATGGCGATGGGTAGCAGTTCCTTTATTTACACTTGTAAAGAAATCTTTACACTCTTTTTGGGATATAAAATCCCAAAACTAATACAAACTCATCCCAGAAAACTAATCCCCAGCTAATACAGAATCTGTATTAGTTTCTTATGGCTGCTATAACAAATTACCACAAACTTGGTGGCTTTAAAAAAAGAATGCATTTATTCTCTTACAAGTCTGGATGTAAGAGAATCCCAAAGCAGTTTCACTGGGCAGAAATCAACGTGTTGGCAGGGACTCATTCCATGTGGAGGCTCTAGGAGAGAATCTGTTTTCTTTTTCTTTTTTTTTTTTTTTTGAAATGGAGTTTCGCTCTTGTTGCCCAGGCTGGAGTGCAATGATGTGATATTGGCTCACTGCAACCTCCACCTCTCTGGTTCAAGCAATTCTCCTGCCTCAGTCTCCCAAGTAGCTGGGATTACAGGTGCACACCACTACGCCTGGATACTTTTGTATTTTTAGTAGATAGGGTTTCACCATGTTGGCCAGGCTGGTCTCAAACTCCTGACCTCAAGTGATCCACCTGCCTTGGCCTCCCAAAGTGCTGGGATTATAGGAATAAGCCACCACACCTGGCCTGTTTTCTTTTTTTTTTAAATTATGGTAAAATATATCTATAATGACAATTACCATTTTAACCATTTTTAAATGTACAGTTCAGTGACATTAAGTACATTCACATTGTTGTGCAAACATCCCCACCTTCCATCACCAGAACTCTTTTTATCTTCCCAAACTGGAACTCTGTATCCCTTAAATAATAACTTCCCACTCCCTCCCCATTACCCTATCCTCTGGCAATGGCCATTCTACTTTCCATCTTAGAATTTGATGGCTCTAAATACCTTATATGAAAGGAATCATACAATATTTGTCCTTCAGTGACCACCTTATTTCACTGAGCATTTGATTCATCCATGTGTAGTGTGTGTCAGAATTTCCTTCCTTAAAGGCTGAATAATATTCCATTGAATGTGTATACCATTTTCTTTTATATACATTTAAGCCGTGGATGGACACTTCGGTTACTTGTACCTTTTCGCTGTAGTGAACAATGCTGCTATAAACATGGGTGTACAAATATCTCTTTGAGGCCCTACTTTCAAACCTTTTGGGTATCTACTCAGAAGTAGAGTTGCTGGATCACATGAGAAAAATTTGTATTCCTGCCTTTTTCATCTTCAACTGCATGAGCTGCACTCCTTACATTCTTTGGCTCATGGTCCTTTCCTTCATCTTCTAAAACAGCACTGTAGCATCTTGTTTCAGTGATCACCTTGCCTCTTCTCTCAAATTTCTCTCTGCCTCCCTCTTATAAGGACCCTTGTGATTGCATTTAGGGCCACCTGGCTAATCCAGGATAATCTCCCTATCTCAAGATCCTTAATATAATCACATGTGCAAAGTCTCTTTTGCTATATAAGGTGACATTCGCAGGTTCCAGGGAGTAGAACCTGGATCCATCTTTGGGGGGCATTATTCAGCCCCATACAGCTAATAGAAAAAGCAAAAAGAATGCAGAAACATTGTTAATAGAAAGGTCCATAAAATCCTACTGTCCCTAGAGATCATCACAGGAAATAGTTTGGGATATAGTTTTTTATATTTCTTTCTATGCATATACTAACAAATGCCTTTCTTTTATTTCCTTTCCTTTTTTAAAAAACAAAAAATGAGGTAACATTCTACACAGCCCAGCAACTTGTCTGCTTCATTTAATAATGTATTCAAGCAAGCCCTTTAAGAGTGAAAAGGATTTACTTTCATGCTACTGCCTTCTTTGAAGTAAAAATAGCAACTTCCCAGTAAAGTAAGTGACTTTTAGAAAAATTCTATTTGAAATAATCTTCTAGAAATGTCAATGTTAACTGTAATTCACAATAGGCAAGACAGATTTTCAACCAAAATAAGGTTAGAGGCTGTATTTTGGGTAAATTAGAGAAAGGGGCACTCTAGTTATATATGGATGCACGTGACATACCTGAAGGCTAAACTGCATCAAGTGTGGCAGGTTAATATGCCAGCCAATGTTTCCATGGTATCAGTTTAAACTAAGCATCTGGTGTTTGGAGTGGGACCTGGTTGGAACCCTGTCTCCACCATCAACTACATATGTGACCTTAGGTAAGCTGTGTCCAACCTTTGGACCTCAGTGTCCTTGTCTTTGAAGAGGATTGGACTAGAAGTTCTAAGCTCTTTATGATCTTCCATTCTGCAACTTGAGAAGGGCACTATTCTGCCAGGATGGAGATCCAGTTTTGAATAACAAATCTTTGACTAATTTGCCTTATGACCTGAGCAAAACAGTCAGCTCTTTTGGGCCTCAGTTTATTTATCTGTAAAACGAGGAGACTGGACTAGAAAGGAGCTAGATCTTTTCTAGCTCTCGCATTCTAGGACAGCGAGTCTTCAAATTGAATGTGTCTAGGATCAGTTAGGAGTCTTGTTAAAATTCAGAGTCTGATTCAGCAGGTCTAGGGCAGAGACTGAGTTTCCCATTTCCAGCAAATTCCCAGGTGAGGCTGACGCTGGAGACCACACCTTGAATAACAAGGTATTTGGATGTTGAACTATTAGGAAACCTTGTTAAAGACATGGAAATGGGCAAAAGAGAATACTGTATGTCGCTTGGGTGGAGTATTGGGGGATTATCTGATGCTATAGGAGTGCATACCTTTGCCTGCCTCTCTGTTAACTAGCTATTGTTCATCTTTGTAAGAATAGAAGCTAAAATACGGAATATGAGGCCGGGTGTGGTGGCTCATGCCTGTAATCCCAGCACTTTGGGAGGCCAAGGCAGTCGGATTACTTGAGGTCAGGAGTTCAAGAGCAGCCTAGCCAACATGGGGAACTCCTTCTCTACTAAAAATACAAAAATTAGCCGGGCATGGTGGTGTGCACCTGTAGTCCCAGCTATTTAGGAGGCTGAGGCAGGAGAATTGCTTGAACCCAGGAGGCGGAGGTTGCAGTGAGCCAAGATCGTGCCACCGCACTCCAGCCTGGGTAACAGAGCGAGACCCTGTCCCAAATAAATAAATAAATAAATAAATAAATAAATAAATAAAAATGTAGAATATGGATACAGTAGTCCCCCTTATCTTCAGTTTCACTTTCTGAGGTTTCAGTTACCTGCAGTCAACCAAGGTCCAAAAATATTAAATGAAAAATTTCAGCAATAAATAATTCATAAGTTTTAAGTTGCATGCCATTCTGAGTAGTGTGATGAAATCTTGCTACCTCCTGCCTGGGATGTGAACCATTGTGAATCATCCCTTTGTCCAGCATATCCACGCTATATAGCTGCCCAACTTAGTAGCCATCTTGGCTATCAGATCGACAGATCACAATAAGAAGGGTGAGGACAGTACAATAAGCTATTTCGAGAGAGACCACAGTCATATAACTTTTATTACAGCATATTGTTATAATTGTTCTATTTTACTATTGGGTATTGTTGTTAATATCTTACTGTGTCTAATTTACAAATTAAACCTTATCATAGGTATGTATGCATAGGCAAGAAAAACAGTATACATAGGGTTCAGTAGCGCCCCAGTTTCAGGCATCCACTGAAGGTCTTGGAACATGTCTCGTGAGAATAGGAGGGACTACTGTAATCATGGGACGAATTTTGTTTGGTAGAGATACGATTTCAAGCCTGTAGGAAAGAAATGGCTCCCAAACATTACTTTTTCTTGTCCTATAGGATATTAACCAATTTTGCACAATCGGCAAATTCATTTCAGTATTCTTGACTGCCCACATATATGAGTTCTTCAAGTTCTCCTTTAAATCGGTTTTACCTTTTTGAAAATTATGCTTTAACATCACTGGTTCTTTGCAATTCATTGATTTGTTGATTTATTACAAGCATGAAACACTTGCCGGGTGTGTGGCAGTGGGGGCATGGGATATACAAACTCCTTGAGGAAAGGGAAGGCATCATGCTTTCCTGACTCCCAGCACACTTACCAGGTGAGAAAAGTACCTTACCCCAAACCTATTCTTGGCCAGGTAATTCCACTCCCCGCCCCAGGGCTAGAGGATTACGCAATATGGTGGAAGAAGGTGCCTCACTCATCATGCAGTCAATTAGGAATCAAGAGGTCGAGACCTGCCCAAGCCCAGGAGGCAGTTGTTGCTACGCTGGGATTCGAACCCTCGGGTCTGGGCTATATCCCAGGGCTCTTTTCACCAGCTGCCGCCTAGTTTATTCTGAGGCCACTAAATCAACGGCTTTCATCCGTCTGCTATAATTGTAATAATTTGAGTCCCAGACGTCTAGAGCTTTGCCGACACCAGAGCAGTTAAAGGGCGTGCCAGAGGCCGAGAGGCGGAGCCCAGGGCCGCCGCGCAGACGCCCCGCCCCGCCCGGCGGGCTGCTGGGAGTCGAGGACTGGGTTGCTCTCCTCCCTTCCCCGGTCCCGCCCCCGTCTGTCTGTGTCGACGGCGGACGCTATCGATAAAGTTGTTGTTTTGACAACATGGCGGCGCCCATGATCCGTGGCCCGGCAGTGCTCGCCTAAAGGTGGAAAACGAGGAGTAGAGGAGCCGCAGGCCAGAGCCTGTGAGCAGGTAAACCCCCGGACCGGGCGCAGCGAGATGAGAGACGAGGCCCAGTCTCCTCTTCCTCCGGCTTGGGAGATTCTGACTTGCTGAGGGCAGGAAGGGAAGGTGCGGGCTGTGTTAGGTGGTCCTGGAACCTTGCAGTTTCGAAACTGAAAATATCTGAGATCCAGGTCTTCAGGATCTTTGAGCCACCGACCCCATTGATAGCTCTGGACTCTTTCCCAGAAAAATGCACATATACACGTAGTTTTGTACTCAAGCTCCCCTCTCCACTACTCCCCTACCCCAGATCTTTGCTCCCCGGACTAGGGGTTTGGACCCAGTTGAAGGTCATCCCTTGCCTCTCTGGGGCCCACAGGTCGTTTTCACGTTAGGGCTCGGAGGTCCTCAGAAAGACGAGGTTCCAGACGAGAAATCTGCCTGAGGTCACAGGTAATTAGTAGCTGCAAAATCCAAGGTTTTTTTTTGTTTTCACAAAACTTGGTTTCTTTAAGATGAATTTTTCCAGGTGCATTCCTGCACTTTCTTTTGAGTTTTGTACACAGATGTCCTCGTGTGCTTCTCCCCTGTGTCCTGTTTTTTTTTTCTGCCTCCTACTCAGGAGAACAGAAAAGGAAGGTGGGTTTTGTCTCACGGGTCAAAACCTAGATCATCCCACACACGCAGGGAAATGAATGACTCCCTCCTCAAGGCATCACTGTGGGCTCTGACGGCTCCAGCATTCAGCAGCCCGTCAGCTCTGCGTCCCAGCGCCTCTTCCGTGAAAGGGAAGACCCTGTGACTGCATGATGCACAAGAAGGAAGGCGGTCTTGGGACCACGGCCTAGAGGGCGGCCAGGGCACTCCCTCCTGTCTGTGCAGGGCGCTTCCTATTCTCAAAAACCTTCACCTTAAGCTCCAACTGAGATTGAGGTCAGGGTTGATTCTAAAGAGGGGTGGAGTAGTGGGAATTGATTCTTTGGAAGGTTGTGGAAGAAGAGAAGAGTCTTCTTATCTTAGAAGAAGATTCTGAGCATCTAAGGACGGAACTGGAGGAGCCCGAGCTAAGGAAGTAAAGGGCCAAGTTGATCATAAGTATAAGACATGAGCCACACCTTTCACATCGTCTTATTCTCACAGCCGTCTAATAAAATGGCTGCTCCTCACTGTCAATAAGAGGCAGTCCATCAGGGCTTTGGTGGAGGGGTACTTGGAGTGGCCAAGAACAAGGCCTGGGAAGTAAGGGAAAGGAATAGGGCTGAACCCTAGGAAGTTGTGTAATGAATCATAGCCATGAATACTGACTATATGTTGATTCTTATGAGTCCCCTTATGGAATTAGAACCTGAGTGGGGTCTTAGGGACTCCTGACTTCAAAGGATATGAACTATTCTTAAAAAGGTCTTAACACAGGTTATCAGATTGCCCCCCCCCAAAAAAAAGGTGGAATCAGTTTACATTCCCACCAGCAGTTGTTTAAAAAATGCATATTTCTTTTGCCAATCTGGAAACTAAACTTTCATTGTTTTAATTTGCATTTATTTGATTAGTAGTAAAGTTCATCTTTTTCATATTAACTATTTATATGTCCTCTTTATTAACCATTTATATGTCATCTTTGCTATTTTCCTTTGCCCATTTTTATTTTTATTTTATTTATTTATTTATTTTTGAGACGGAGTCTTGCCCTGTCGCCCAGGCTGGAGTGCAGTGGTGCAGTCTCTGCTCACTGCAAGCTCCGCCTCCTGGGTTCACGCCATTCTCCTGCCTCAGCCTTCCGAGTAGCTGGGACTACAGGCGCCCGCCACCACGCCTGGCTAATTTTTTTGTATATTTAGTAGAGACAGGGTTTCACCGTGTTAGCCAGGATGGTCTCAATCTCCTGACCTCGTGATCTGCCCGCCTCAGCCTCCGAAAGTGCTGGGATTACAGGCGTGAGCCACCAGACCGGGCCTTCTTTGCCCATTTTTATTTTTATTTTATATTTATTTATTATTTATTTATTTATTTATTTTTGAGACGGAGTCTCGCTCTGTCACCCAGGCTGGAGTGCAGTGGCGTGATCTCAGCTCACTGCAAGCTCCGCCTCCCGGGTTCACGCCTTTCTCCTGCCTCAGCCTCTCTAGTAGCTGGGACTACAGGCGCCCGCCACCACGCCCGGCTAATTTTTTGTACTTTTAGTAGGGACGTGGTTTCACCGTGGTCTCGATCTCCTGACCTTGTGATCCACCCGCCTCGGCCTCCCAAAGTGCTGGGATTACAGGCGTGAGCCACCGCACCTGGCCCTTTGCCCATTTTTAAAATTCGATTTTTAGTGTTTCTTTTCTCACACATGAGCTCAAGAGTAGAATAACCTTTTGTTTTTGCAGTTTTGGTGAACATTTTCTCATAGCTAATTGCTTGCTTTCCAATTCTGTTCTTAATGGTTTTGATATATAGATTTTTTAGCATCAGATTTATTAACATTTTCCTTTGTGAATTTTTTCATTGTTTTTATACTCAGGACAGAACATCCTGCACCCTCTTAAGATTTACTAAATATTCATCTGTGGTCCAGATGCGGTGGTTCACGCCTGTAATCCCAGCACTTTGGGAGGCCAAGGCAGAGTGATCACGAGGTCAGGAGTTAGAGACCAGCCTGGCCAACATAGTGAAACGCCGTCTCTACTAAAAATACAAAAAATTAGCTGGGTGTGGTGGCGGGCGCCTGTAATCCCAGCTACTTGAGAGGCTGAGGCAGGAGAATCTCTTGAACCCGGGAGGTGGAGGTTGCAGTGAGCCGAGA
This sequence comes from Pan troglodytes, assembly GCF_028858775.2. Lineage (NCBI taxonomy): Eukaryota > Metazoa > Chordata > Mammalia > Primates > Hominidae > Pan > Pan troglodytes. The sequence goes on from NC_086015.1 coordinate 49,408,481, forward strand.
TTGCGCCATTGCATGATCTCATTGCGACAGTGCGACTCTCTGACTCAAAAAAAAAAAAAAAAAAATCCATCTGTGTTTTTATTTTTTTATGACACTTTAAAAATATTCTAATTTATTTATTTTATTTTATTTTTCTGCTTTTCAGATCCAGACCTACAGATAAAAAACATTATTTAATCTATCTGGGATTTACTCCGGCTTATGATTTGAGGTGGGGCTCTAATTTTAAGTTTTTCTCTTATTTGTTGAATAATCTATTACTATCTAATCTGCTCCTGCTTTTTTAAAAAAATGAACTTTAAATGCTTTTAAATACCCAGATCTGTTTCGGGATTCTCTAGTTCACTGGTTTATTTAAGCAAAGCAGAGGTCATTAGTAAGCCAGGTATTATGTGAACATTTTTAGAAAGCTTATTCTTGTTGTGTAGACAGAGCAGTTCAAGTCACTGTATTTTATAATTTTGTTGTGCCCTTTTGTTTCTATTTGAGAGGATAGCCCAGAACACTCCTTATGTGTTCTTTGGGGATGCTGTCTAGGAGAGAAGTGGCAAGCATCCATCTATGTGTCCTCTGCTAAACAGGCGTTCTTTGGCTTGCAAAGGTATGAAAGTATTGACTTGGCAAGAGAACCATAAAATTTGTGACTTCTATATAATTAGGGAGTTCTAATTATAGCAACCTAAGCCCTAAAAATATATGCAATTGCCTTAAGTGTACAAAGTGTATGTATATTAGGTCAGTCATATGGAATTGCTAACATTTAACCAATTTCATATAGTTCAAATGCCTGTAATCAGATCTATGTACTTTAAAATAGCCAAGCCCAACTAATAGAGAGATTTCTTTTTTATCTTTTTTTTTTTTTTTTTGAGATGGAGTCTTGTTTTGTCACCCAGGCTCTGCAGTGCAGTGGCGCTCACTGCAACCTCTGCCTCCCAGGTTCAAGTTATTCCTCTGCCTCAGCCACCCTAGTAGCTAGGATTACAGGTGCACGTCACCATGCCCAGCTAATTTTTGTATTTTTAGTAGAGAAGGGGTTTTGCCATGTTGGCCAGATTGGTCTCGAACTCCTGACCTCAGGTGATCCGCCTGCCTCAGCCTCCCAGAATGCTGGTATTACAGACGTGAACCACTGCCCATGGCCTAAGAGAGATTTTTTTTTTTAAGTCTGCACTTTATTCTATCCCTGAAGAAGCAAGAGGTGTTTAATGTAGTGAGAACTGATAATGTCAATGACTTTGGCAGACCAACTTGTAAGATGCCCACATTATGTTGCTGTCTTATGTGAGTTTGAAACTCACTGTTATAAGCCTATATTGACCTTCCTGGCAACATTTGTGTTCTAGTACCTTTGTGAAACAGGCCAAATCCTGATAGAAGTGGAATTTTGAGAGAATCAAAGAACATCAGCTTAGAGTGCCGGGTTTCTTTATTTCTCTCTGGTTTTGAAAAGATCTGTTTTCATCTGTTTTTTCACTGTAGCACTTCTTGAATGCTATTATGCCAGAAGGAGAAAGTTTAGGCTATTTAGTCTAATATTTATATCTTAAATATTTGATAAAAATCTCACCTCAACCCTTTGAATAGCAATAAAACATGAAACTTCTTCAATGAGGTCATTTCCAGTATTTACCTGTGGAAGAAACCAACGAAACATTAAAATTGGATTTTGAATCACAACTGGATATCCTGGTAGGCCCCAACCTATGAGTTGTATTTCAAAAAATAGCACTCACTGTGACCACATGTTATATATTTTTGTTTCTTATCTGCCTCCCTTATTGTTTGTTTCTTATATGCTTCCCTGCTAGTATGTAAGTGCTATGAAAGAAGGGACTCTGGGCCAGGTGTGGTGGCTCACGCCTATAATCCCAGCACTTTGGGAGGCCAAGGTGGGTGGATCATGAGGTCAGCAGTTTGACACCAACCTGGCCAACATGGTGAAACCCCATCTCCACTAAAAATATGAAAATTAGCCGGGCATGTTGGTGCATGCCTATAATCCCAGCTACTCAGGAGGCTGAGGCAGGAGAATTGCTTGAACCCAGGAGGTGGAGGTTGCAGTGAGCCAAGATCATGCCATTGCACTTCAGCCTGGGCAGTAGAGCGAGACTCCATCTCAAAAAAGAAAAAAAAACAAAGAAAGAAAGAAGGGACTCTGTTTTTGTTTACTGCTATATTCCCAGTACTTAGAACAATGTGTGGGCCTAGTGGTAGTCAATAAATATTTGGTGGTGGCTCACGCCTGTAATCCCAGCACTTTGGTAGGCTAAGGCAGGTAGATCGCTTGAGCCCAGGAGTCAGAGGTTACACTGAGGTATGATTATGCCACTGCACTCCAGCCTGAGTGAAAGAGCAGGACCCTGTCTCTAAAAAGTAAGTAAATAAATAAATAAATATTTGGTAAATGAAGGAGAAACTAAATGAATTAACAGTCTTCTAAATAATGGTTATTTTCTGGTTCAGCCTACAGGGTATATTTAACTCATAATATGTATAAAAATTACTAATAGTAGTTCAGAATTTCTGGCCCTCCTGGGAGGCCTGTATTTAGACCCCTTCTGATATTTGAGCCTAACGCCAACTCACCATGTGCTTGAGCTCTTCTGAGGCTTAAAGACATAAGAAGTGAAGCCTGCTGGAGAGTCCCTGGGCTGGCCCATGGGGAGGGGAGGGAGGGCACTCCATGCCTTCCATGCAACTTGTGAGGTTGCGCAGGAGCTGGCCAGCTGATGGTCTCCATTTTTTCCTACAGGATTTTTGCATCTTTGATGTTAGGGGTTACTGACTCTTTACATTTTCTATTAAAAAGTTTGTGTTTAGCTCAATTGAATTGCTAAAGTATTCTTTTCAGGGAAAGAAATTATTAAAAGTAAGAGGAAAGCACAGGGCCAGAACACTGGACTGTGCCAAATGGAAAGATAAGCTCTGGGGAGGGTTTGAGGCAGCTCATAGTGTGCTTTCTGCCCTCTTTTTCAGGGCCTTCTCACCTTCTGAAGAATGGCTTCTGTTTGGCAGAGATTGGGTTTTTATGCCTCTCTTCTGAAAAGACAGCTAAATGGTGGGCCAGATGTCATCAAGTGGGAAAGGAGAGTAATTCCCGGATGTACCAGAAGCATCTACAGTGCCACGGGAAAGTGGACAAAAGAGTATACATTGCAGACAAGAAAGGATGTTGAGAAATGGTGGCATCAACGAATAAAAGAACAGGCCTCCAAAATTTCAGAAGCTGATGTGAGTGTTCTGAGAGATTCTAAGAGGGTAGAGAAGAGGGGTTGAAGGTTTGGACCCTGGGGTTAGACTACCTGGTTCAAATAAGATATTAAATATGTGACCTTGAACCAAATCATTGAATTTCTCTGTGCTTCAATTCTCTTATCTGAGATGGAGAGTGATCATAATAGTGCCCACCTGCACTATTGGGAGGGGTAAATGGATTGGGAGGCATAAATGAGGTGATACAAGGGTAGTGCTTACAAGAGTTTCCAATGTGGTGGATGCACACAGTAATATTGCCCACGAGGTATATGACAGACAGCAGCAAACCAGGTGTTCTAGAGCAACATTTACTAGGGGAAGCTCATCAAAATAGGAGCTCTACCAGATGATGTGTCCTTTGTGGTCCATTGCATGGTGGGGCAGCACACAGGGATCTGGCAGGGTCATATCTGAGACTCCAGGAGAGGCACCTGGGCTCCTCGCTGGCTGCATGTTCTGAGAAGTAACTGCCCCTTCCCTGGCAATCATAGCCTCCAACTCTGTTCTGCTGCCTTAGCATCATGGTTTGGGGCATACCAGCCCTTTCACTGTTGTGACCTGGGGTAGAGTCTAACCTTGAGGTAGCAGCTACACGAGTTAGTGGACCCTTGGCTTCTGCACCAGGTACACCAGCTCGGCACTCTACCTGAGTTAATGGTGGAAGCATAATACTTGGCTGCAGCCAGTTTCCACAGAGTGCTCCCTGTTCCTTTTCTGGGAGGCCAGCTTGCTGGGAATCAGTCTGGAACGTGTTAACCCTTACCTCTTGATACTGGTCAAAATGACAGCTGGGAGATGCGATTGTTACATGAAATGTTTGAATCTGATTGGAGTTTTACTCTTAAATTCTGATCATCTCTTTGTAGTAGTTATAGTCAAATAATACAAACCCTCTATGTTTAATAAAGAGATTAGGCCCAAGGCAAGCAGCTGAATAAGTACAGCTGCACAAGACCACACCTCTCTAGACTTGCCTTTTCCCCATCTCCTGATTCGGTCATCACATTCATTCTTTCTCTGAGATTGGTGGTTATGAAAAATGAGTAAGGGGAGGAGAGCTATTTGTGTTAAACTGAAAGATGATTTTGGGCAATGGTTAGAAAGAAAAATTGCTATTGAAAAAGATGTAGTCTATAACAAGTAAAATGAAATGAAAAAAAGGGAAGGTTTGAATGTAATACATAATTTTACAATGAAAGCTTGACTTCTACCTCGTTAGGAAGTGAAAAGCCCTTGTGTCAACATCATCAGACTAATGTAACTTAATAGATTTTGAAAACAAACTCTTAAGGAGCAGTTTAATTCTGAGTGAGGACAGTAAAATTAGCTTTTTTTTCCCTTTTGGTTTAGATAATCATTTATTGACTTCCAAATGTTTCGATGTTGTAGCTTACTGATTTTGTGACATCTCATTCTTCTTAAGCATACAGTTTTTTAAAATATCAAATGGATCAAAATAAATTGTTTTAGTAATTGGGGAGATAGCATAAGGGGCATTGTGTGTGATCCCCTGGCAGCCCCCTATCAGGGTTTGAATCAAGGAATGGCAAAGCAGAGTGAGCACTCAGTGAGTGAGCCAGAGCCTGGGCTGCAATGCTGGCTCTGCCCCAGGAAACCTGTGTGATCCAGGCCACATCATTTAATGTTTTGGATTCTGGGCTCCTTGCATTGTTTATCTCACAGAATTGTTTTGAAAATCAAATGAGAAAATGTGTGACAAAATGCATTTTACAAACTGAAGTGGTACATAAATAAAAGATACATGAAGATCAGAATGTGGTGTGTCTATCAGGACCTGAGACTATGACGGAATGCTCATGGATTTTGAAGCATTTATAATCGATCTCACTCTGGTATCAGATTCACTTGAAATCCACTCACATAAGTTTTTTGAAATGGAATGTCTTGAAATCACCATATTTATCATTTAAAAAATAATTTCCATTTAATGAGCATTTAACCATGTGCCAGGCACTGTCTTTCAATTGATTATCTCATTTAATCCTGAAACAACCCAGGGGGTAGGTATTATCCTCATTTTTGGAGTAAGAAAACTGAGGCTCAGAAAAAGGTTTAGGTAATTTGCCAAGACATGGCAGAGCCAGGATTCAAAATCAAATGTGTGTTTGATTCCTGAGCTCATGCTTTTCCACACAGAAACCTTCTTTTGTCTCACCTTTGATTTACAGTTAGCAAACTGATCCCAGAAGGCAAAAGAATTTGCCCAAGGCCTCACAGCTAGTGACAAAGCTAGGACCAGAACTGGGGCTCCAGATTCCTATTGAGGTGCTCCTTTTACTCTGTCACCCTTTAGGCTCAGCCACAGCTTCAGAGCGTGATCTATAAAGAGGCAGAAGTCATCTTTCTTCTAAAGTCAGAAGCTGACAGAAATAATAGGACCCACTTATAAAAGCCATCCTTTCCCTATCATTTAAATCTTAATCTCTTTTAAAGGCTTAAATTCTTACACTTTTATATAATTATGAAAATTTCCCTTTCAATCAGATTCTTGCTCAATTATAACAGAAACTCCCATCATTCCTTCTCTCTTTTCCACCCCCAGATGATAGAACTCATTTCATTGTCACAGAGGAAAATGACTTAATTCATGCAGAAAAGCAAAAGGCAGGGACAGACAATAAGCTAAATACCTTTTCTGTAATAAACAGAAATCTTCATGAATATTAAAGACTTTAGAAAACAATACTTTTCTATGTATCTTTTATGAACTCAGATTTGGATTTTGGCTTAGCTAGTATATAATTATTCATTCGATTTTGCTATTAATTTAATCTTTATTGAACAAATGTAAAACAAGAGATGCTAGTAAAGAAATTACAGGTAGAAAATGTTTGGGGCAAGATTGGTAAATTAAATACATAACAAACATTAGTATAATAAAAATAATTTTATGTAAAAACTTTCAAATGAAAAACTAGAAACAGCTTAGATCAAGGATTTTACTGTTTTCCTAGCTCCCAAAGAACTCTTAACAGCTATCTTCCCATATTCCTAAAAATTTCTGAAGAATAAGCCATAAGCCTAATTCATTGTAAGGAGTAAGGCATGAATTGAGTGGATAGTTTTCTTCTGATTCTGCACTAAGTAAAAGAATGGGGTCTTGTACCTCTTTGGAGGACTTGCTCATAAGCTGAGAAGGTTATCTGCCACTAACTTTCTTAAGGACAGTTATTAAGTTCCTGAGTTCCCACCAACCCCTGAATCTCAGGTCCTCTCTCAGATTTCTGTGGTTTTCCTAAGAGTTATAAATCTGCAGTTTCTAATTAAAGTGTGTGACCAATGTGTTGCTTTCCATCCTGTTTGTATAAATCCATTGTAGTTGTCATTTCAGCAGTTCCAGATGATTTTCTAATTTGTGTATGATCCAATTTCTTAATTGTTCTCTTTTTCCCATCTCTTCCTTCAGGCAGCTTAACACTCCTTGGTAATTTCTAGAGGATGGGCAGCACAAAGAAAAGTTCTACTCTAGTTTTTGTGGGTTTCTTTTTGCCACGTGCTAATGGTTCCATTAAAGGTTTGTTTAACTTCTTTGCTGAAGGAAGTTTACGAACTCCTTGGCAAGAATCTGATTTCTGGTTTCTTCTGCTCTACTGATTATATTTGGTTTATGTGTATTATCAGTCATGCGAACATTCAGCAAACAATATTTAAAAACCCCCTCCCACATATGTACATAAAAGAAGGGTTATGAATATTCTGTTTTGTGTTTATTTGCATTACTTCGGGGGAAGCAAATTCTTAAAGAACTGGTGTAAAGTTCTAGGAAGGGAATAAGGCCAGGAAGAAAAAACAGAAGGCAGAAATAAATAAAAGCAGAAGTTCTGACCCTTAGTGACCAAACAGAATCAGTTACCCAGTTACCTGTTGCTCTTCCTTTCTCTCCAGCCCCTCCACCCTTGACCCTGTCATGAGATGATTTAAACTTGGGTGTGGGGAACCCTCCTATTACTTGGGTAGGATTTGTGAAGTTTGCTGGGTAAAAAGTGCTCCATAGGGGCCAGTTATCAGGCTTTTGGAGCACAAAGGCCAACGAACATTTATCCAACATTTTATGAAACTCCTGCTGGCACTGGGGGCAGGCGTGGAGAAAGAGGTGATTAAAGCACAGTTCTTGCCCTTGAACAGTAGGTCCCCCCATGAACAGTAGGTCCCCCCAGTAGGAGTTAATTCAAGGACTACCATCTTTGTTTGCCTTATCCATTCGTGTGCACACTCATGACGACATTCATCATTTTACCAGGGGAAGAATTAAGATGCCAGAAGTTAGTGATCCAATAAGGACTCATTGGCCTGTGTTCCTTCTGTTCAGATACATGTACAGTTGTCTATGTTTCTCATGATGAAGCTGCTTCTTTGGAAGCTGGAGAGTTATATAACCCTGGTCTGAGGCTGCTTATTTATCATCCCTGGAGAACAACAACCTTCTCCCTTTTTAAAAAGATCTTCTCATTACCTTCCCATTTCAACATTTTTGTTGAAAGATAGGCTCTCAATACAATGGGGAAACTCAGGACCCAAATTGGTACTTTAGGATCCTGTTATTACTGCTAAACCTATGTCAGAATGCAGCTATAGAGAATTTAGGAAGAGACTCCATTTTTAGAGATGTTACATCTATGTGATTCAACTATTGCTTCTTTGAATTATATGGATATATGTATGTTAGAGCTTCCTTCAGAAAAACAAACAGTTCTTTAAGGACCTAGATAGAAGCTGACTTAAAAGAGAAGTGTTTTTTTGTTTTGTTTTGTTTTGTTTTTTTAATGGAGTAGCCATTCTTTTATTCCTTTACTTTCCTAATAATCTTGCTTTCACTTTCTTCTACAGACTTGCGCTGAATTCTTTCTTGCGTGAGATCCAAGAACCCTCTCTTGGGGTCTGCATTGGGACCGCTTTTCTTTCTTTCTTTTTTTTTTCCATAGGTTTTTGGGGTACAGGTGGTATTTGGTTACATGAGTATGTTCTTTAGTGGTGATTTGTGAGATTTTGATGCACCCCTCACCCGAGCAGTATAGGCTGTACTCTATTTGTAGTCTTTTATCCTTCACCCCCCTTTCCACCCTTCCCCCCAAGTCCCCAAAGTCCATTGTATCATTCTTATGCCTCATAGCTTAGCTCCCACATATCAGTGAGAACATAAGATGTTTGGTTTTCCATTCCTGAGTTACTTCATTTAGAATAATAGTCTCCAATCTCACCCAGGTCACTGCAAATACTGTTAATTCATTCCTTTCAAAAAATAAGTTTTTAAAAGAGAAAAAAAAAAGATATATGGGTACTTAACACTTAGAGGTTGTTTGGCATTATTTTGGACATTCTTTAGCTTAAACCAGGGCTTTGAATTTTGCTTTTTGACATTTTAATTGATTGACATTCTGGGAACACTCTTTTTAAAAGGAAACTTTTAAAATGTTAAATTATTACTTTGCATAAAATGCCAAAATATTATGTATACATGCAGAGTTCCCAGAAAATGCTTAATAAATACTCATTGTCGTTCTTTCCTAGAAATCGAAGCCAAAATTTTATGTGCTTTCCATGTTCCCTTATCCTTCTGGTAAGCTGCACATGGGCCATGTGCGTGTCTACACCATCAGCGACACCATAGCACGGTTCCAGAAGATGAAAGGGATGCAGGTAAGAACAGGTGCCTGCTGGAGCAGCCCTTGTCTGCCACACGCAGGGTTGGCATGTAGTAATATGTGTTCAAGACAAATGAAGAAAACCAACTTTAGTTAAGATTAGGACAGCTTTGCAGATGGACATGAAAAGCTCAGTGTTTCGTTTTATGGATTAGAAGATATTATAATAAAGCATCTAGGTTAATTGGGGGGCAGCCATGAGTTGGGTGTTGTGCTGGGGTGGAGATCAGATGGGAATGGGGTGAAAGGTAGATACAAATGTGGATAACACTGATAATCTTCCCAGGAGATACTCACCCATGAGTAGAGAATCATTGTAGAACAAACTGAGGTCAACAGTACAAATACACATCAGTGCTATGAGTGGCAGGTGAGACTGCAAGATATTTCTTTCTGTTCTATATGATATTTTCCATATTCTTTGAGCATGTATTTCTTTTCTTTTCTTTCTTTTTTTTTTTTTGAGGCAGAGTCTTGCTCTGTCGCCCAGGCTGGAGTGCAGTGACGCAGTCTCGGCTCACTGCAACCTCCACCTCCCGGGTTCACACCATTCTCCTGCCTCAGCCTCCCGAGTAGCTGGGACTACAGGTGCCCGCCACCACGCCTGGCTAATTTTTTGTATTTTTAGTAGAGACGGTTTCACTGTGTTAGCCAGGACGGTCTTGATCTCCTGGCCTCGTGATCCGCCCACCTTGGCCTCCCAAAGTGCTGTGATTACAGGTGTGAGCCACCATGCCCGGCAGAGCATGTATTTATTTTCTAATGGAAAAAAATAACTTTTTTAAGAAAAGATATTTGGGGAGTAACAACTCTGGGGAGTTGGGGAAAGTGCCACTAAAGAAGGAACATCTGGTCTGGGCACCTGGCTCATGCCTGTAATTCCAGTGCTTTGGGAGGCCCAGGCAGGAGGATTACTTGAGCCCAGGAGTTCGAGACCAGCCTGGGCAATGTAGCGAAACCCCATCTCCACAAAAAATACAAAAAATTAGCTCAGTGTGGTGGCACACACCTGTAGTCCCAGCTACTCAGGAGGCTGAGGTGGGAGAATCACTTGAACCTGGGAGGTCAAGGCTGCAGTGAGTTGTAATTGTGTCACTACACTCCAGCCTGGGCAACAGAGTGAGATGCTATCTTAAAAAAAAAAAAGAATCTGATATGGGCCTTGAAGAATGAGGTGAAATTTATTGTGAGAGAGGAGGACAAACGCCCTTCCTTGGCTGATGTGGGCCATTCCTCTTTACCCCCCTGCCTGCTTTTTTAAAAAATTTTTTTGAGACAGGGTCTCATTTTGTCACCCTGGCTGGAGTGCTGTGGTTGCAATCACAGTTCACTGCAGCCTCGACCTCCCAGGCTCAACTTCCGACTCTGTCTCCCAAGTAGCTGGGACTATAGGTGTGCGCCACCACGCTCAGCTAATTTTTTGTATTTTTTGTAGAGACAGGGTTTCACCATGTTGTTCAGGCATGTCTTGAACCCCTGGGCTCAAGCAATCCACCCACCTCAGCCTCCCAAGGTGCTAGGATTATAGATATGAGCTACCGCACCTAGCCCAGAGCCTAATCTTTACTAGCAATCTTTAGCAACACATCATCTTTAAGATGGGTGTTGGATAATCATAATATCTTCTTTAACCACCTACGAAATATGGCAGTATTGAAGAAGGGCTGAGAGCATGGCCCATTGAACCAAACTGCCAGGATTCAAATGCCAGCTCTTAATACTTACAAGCTGTGTGGCCTTTGAGTAGTTAATTAATTAACCTCTTCAACACCTTGTTTCCTCTCATCTATAAAATAGGGATAAAATAGTACCTGCCCCATTGGCCTGTTATAAGGATTCAAAGAGGATGACTATGAAGCACTTAGATACCTAACACACAGTATGTAACCAATAAGTATTAGCAATTGCCAGCAGTGGACAGGAACCTGCACACACCAGCTCCTGAGAGCCAACTATGTATATCTCTGCCCAATGTTGTGTTTATTAGTCACCTTGGCAGCTTGAAATCTGCCATTGAGGGAGTATTTACATCATGGTAATCAGCAAACCTACAAATCATGGCCTTTTCCTCCAGAGAGCCAATTGTTAATCAAACATTTACTGGAACCCCAGTGGCCATTGCTACTATGAACCTGTCAGGGCCTATACAAATGATATCTGCTGCCTCTCAGTTCTTTATATTTTATTTTAGCAAGGTAAGTACATCCATTGTCATAACTGGTTTGAAATTTTATGCTGAGCTGACATTGGCTGCAATAAGTATTCCTAAAAGAGGGTCACGTTGTAATGTCTTTGTCACTTGAAGAGTTAAATAACTTTATACTACCAAATTCAGAGATTTGTGTTCCACTTTAAGATGGCTGAGGGTGTTTGTCTCTCTGGTTTTTGTCAGATGTTATTTTTCCCAGATAACTGTTTTTCATTATTTCTGCTATGTTTATTAGAAAGAGGTGGGACAGGCCGGGCATGGTGGCTCATGCCTGTAATCCCAGCACTTTGGGAGGCTGAGACAGGTGGATCACCTGAGGTCAGGAGGTCAAGACCAGCCTGACCAACATGGAGAAACCCCATCTCTACTAAAAATACAAAATTAGCCAGGCATGGTGGCCCGTGCTTGTAATCTGAGCTACTCGGGAGGCTGAGGCAGGAGAATTGCTTGAACCCGGGAGGCAGAGGTTGCACTGAGCCAAGATCACGCCATTGCACTCCAGCCTGGGCAACAAGAGCGAAACTCCGTCTCCAAAAACAAAAAAAAAAAAAAAAAAGAAAGAAAGATGTGGGACAGAATGAATTGGCTCTTTGCCTAAAGATAAAGATAAAGACAATTCTTTATCTCACTGTGATAAAGAATCTAGTTGTGATTCTTTAATTAGATTTGTCTAAATTTTTTTTAACTTACGCCAACTTATTTCGGACAATTAGTGAGTGCAGGCAAATTGCCGACAATTAAGCTTTGTTTTGTTTGTGTTTTGAGGCGGAGCTTCGCTCTTGTTGCCCAGGCTGGAGTGCAATGGTGCGATCTCGGCTCACTGCAACCTCTGCCTCCTGGGTTCAAGCAATTCTCCTGCCTCAGCCTTCCAAGTAGCTGAGATTACAGGCACCCACCACCACACTCAGCTAATTTTTGTATTTTAGTAGAGACGGGGTTTCACCATGTTGGTCAGGCTGGTCTCGAACTCCTGACCTCAGATGATCCGCCCGCCTTGGGACAGTTAAGCTTTTATAGCAACTGTACATTTATGATAGGGTGCAGGGAAGCCTTTTAGCAAAACAGGTGGTTGAGGGGCTTGTAGGTGGGATTCTAATTTCCTTGGATGGGATGAGATGTTACAGAGGAGGCTAAGGGCAGAGCTCCAGGCCCAAAGGAACTGGTACCCTTGCAGGCAGCTCAGGCCCAAAAGACAAGGAGTCCTCCTACCATATCTGAAGCCTAAGGTCAGGCTAGACCCAGAAATTGAACAACCTAGATTTGAACCTACCACTTTCTAGCCAAGCGACTCTACAGAGTCATTTAATGTCCCTGTATCCCACTTTCTTAATCTTTAACATAGGGATAACAATACTTTATTCCCCACAGGGTTATGAGGATTAGATGAGATAGTGCTTGTATCTGGCGCATAATAATCCCATAATAAGTGACAGCTGTAATTATTATTTATACTGATCTTATTCCTCAGAGCTGCTTAGGAAGGTGATTCGTCACCATTTAATAAATGAATCTTGTAATTCATATTATCCATCCTGTGGCTTGATTTGCTTCTTATGGTTGAAACCACTATTTGTTATTTGGATGATGGTTTCTTAGTCTGTGTGATCAGCAGATACCTAAGGTTGTCTTTTTGTTTCACAGTTTCAGTTGCTGTGTTTAAGATAGCAAGCCCTCTTTTCAGGGTGTTCTCTAGGTTCTCCTGAAATTAATTTCTTATTAATTTTCATAGTTCATATTTAAGTCACAGCATCTCAGATACAACCACCAAATCTGGTGAAAACTTGTCTGGTCATTTTTAAGTGATGTGGGAAAAGAGAAACAAATCTTGGTTTCATTGTCAGTAATGTGAAAGAAAGTCTGTTGAGCTTCCTTGTCATTTTAAAATCTTTCCTGCCCAGTGTCAGGATTGGTCCCTGAGATTGAATAGACTTGGACTCAAGTTTAACGATCCTCACTCTAAGCAGGGAAGGAATATCTAATCTGGGCCTGCCGAACAGGGTCTGCCACATGTATTGATTAATTTAGTCAGTAAGTAATCATTGAGCACCAGCTCTATTCTTGAATGGAGATATATGAAATAGTTCTAAGGCACACTAAGAACAGCATTATCTCTGCCTCCCAGGTTCAAGCAGTTCTCCTGCCTCAGCCTCCCGAGTAGCTGGGATTACAGATACACGCCACCACACCCGGCTAATTTTTGTAGAGATAGGGTTTCACCATGTTGGCCAGGCTGGTCTAGAACTCCTGATCTCAGGTGATCAGCCTGCCTCGGCCTCTCAAAGTGCTAGGATTACAGGTGTGAGCCACTGTGTCCAGCCAGTCCTTGCTATTTTTCAAAGTCCATTTAAATTCTTACTTCTACCATAAATCCATCCCTCAATTCTCCAGTTCACATTTGTTATGAAATAATTGAGCACTTATAGTCAGAACCACAAACTAGGGAGGTCTATATGTCATCCACATGTTGTTTTATCTGCCCAGTAATATAAGCTTCTCAGTGGCAGGAAAGGTCTTTCTAACTTCTTTTGTGTTAGCATGTCAAGTTTCTTTTTTTCTTTTTCTTTATACAAGATGGGGTCTCGCTATGTTGATCAGGCTGGTCTTGAACTCCTGGCCTCAAGCAGTCCTCCCATCTTGGCCTCCCAAAGTGCTAGGATTACAGGCATGAGCCACCACACCCAACCATCATGTCAGGTTTTTAATGGTCAAATGTAACTAACATGTTTTTAGGTCTACAGCCTATAAGACCTAACAACTCCTTTGTTCCTAACAGCCTATAAGATAACAACTCCTTTGTTCCCAAGGAGTTTATAATCTGATAAGCCTCAACTGTTTGTGAGTTGATTGATTCAATGGATGTTTTTAAAAGCATACAACTCCTTTGTTTAAGTCTGGACTAAGTGTTCATTGTGCATATATAGCCCAGAATAATGTTTCTCAAACTTTAGAACTCACGTATCTCAGTGACAAAATCCTTGGGCTCAAGTTTGGTAAATATTGAATTAAAAGTTAAACTCTGTCATTCTAGATGATTACTTGACATTTAGATGATTATAAATACAAAGGCAACCACAGACACCCAATTCATGTGCTAGTTCTTGGTGATCAGGTTCATCAATCAGGAAAAATTAGACCATGCTGCTATAATAAACAATCCCCAAATCTCAGTGGCTTAAAACAACAAAATTTTGTTCCTTGCTTTTGCTACATGCCTAGCAGGAGGGCTCAGTTCAAGGTAGTCAGGACCTGGATGATGGCTGTTCTTACCTCAGTGAGTGCCTCCCCATCTCTGTGGCTGGGAGAAGGGGGTATGGTGAATCCCCACTGGCTCTTAAATCTTCCACTTGGACTCAAGTCACTTCCACTGACATGGCCACATCCAACCTCAAAGAGGGTAAAGAATATTCCCACCATGTGCCAGGATGGTGAGGAGGATCAAAATGTTTGTGAACAGCTCCAATGACCCCCACCTAAGGTGATCTAGTTGACCCAGAATATTCTTATCTTGGGTGATCTTTTTAAAAATTATTGATGTAAAAGTATACATTTAGAAACCATCAGGGAGACTAGCAGACCTCTCAATTGGAGCCTGTGGAATTTGAGAAACATTGCTCAGAACATGAAGTTGTTGCCATCAAGTTTGGCATCCAACCATTTATGCTCTGTAAAAATTTCTCTGTGTGTCCATGATTCTTAAACTTTAGGGTGCGTAATGATCCCCTGAGGAGTTAGCTAAAAATGCAGGTTGCGATATAGTCCTGAGTGAGGCTCAGGAATTGGTATTTAAATAAGCATTTCAGGTAGTTCTGATGTAAGTGCTCTCCCAGATTTGGCACTTACATGAATGGGATCGGATGCTCCACAGAGCCAAATGGACATGGTTCTCTAGGTTGGAAAATACATCCCATTGAAATGAGAAGAAAACTAAAGGTCACAAGCAGCTGAGCAGACACACACAGATTAGACGTGGACTGTGTATGTAGAGGGGCAGGTGGTTTGGGGGTGATGAATCAATTAGGAAACGGGGTTAGTCAAAGCGGTGATGGTGTCTGCCCTACCCGCATCATGGATTTGTTGTGAGGTTTGTGTATGTGAGATGATCACTGAGAAAACCCTCTAAAAACAATATGCAATTTTCAAGTGTAACCCAATTAATAGTAGCAATAAAAAGAGAGTCCTGAGGTTTGGATGTTTGAGCAGGGGCCATTTGAAGCCAGAGATAAATTATTCTCTTTCAGTAATCAGAAAAGGCTGTACTGCCAATCGGTTTCTTCTTAAACTCATAGAATGCCTGATGACATATTTAAAACTTAGCTCCATATGGTGATTTTGTTGTGTTTTCATATGTTGTATGCACAGATGGTTGGAAAATAAAATTCCCCACCTCCCACCTCGGCTGGTCTCCCCAGCACCTTCTGGTCCAGAAGCCGGGTGATAAAAGCATCAAGGTGCCAAGTCCCCCTCACAGAGTTGGGCTTGGAATAATTTGTCTCAGGCAAAAAGCCACCAGGCATTGCCCAAGTAGAAGAGTTTTCTGCTTGGGCCTTTTTGCTATTCACTGCGGAGGAGGAAGAAAATTGAGGCTATGTGTCTGGCAGCTGCATAATCATAATATAATTATCCACAAATATCAGGAAGCAAGGGAAGTTCTTAGCAAGTAAACAATAATGTACGTTCCATCAGTTTTCAGTTTGCCAGTCAGTCAACAAGTGTTTATGAAGTGCCCGGAGAGTACATAGCATGGCATTTAGTTTTCAAATTTGCAAATCTCTGTAGCATCTGAAAGTAGATAGTGAATTTCCAGGGCATATTCTCTCAGATGTCCTTCGAAGGAGAGAACGAACTGCTGGTCCAGTGCCTTGACTGGAAACTGGCTGATTTATCTGCCTGTCACATCCCTCCACATTCCCAGAGGAGGTCTGCTGCTTTGGGCCTAGGTACTGTCATTTGGTTTTTATAATCTGAAGTATTCACTTGATTTTTATCCCCAATCTGTAATAATGGTGAGTTATTACACTTGCTAAACAAAATTAAATATTGTGTTTCTCATTTCTTGGAAATAAGAAGTGTTGAACATACTCCAAAGACACCATGACACTCTGAAAATAGCAGTTTTTGGAGAAGCAGTAACCATGGTTGCTCTCAATTAGAAGCTGAATTGGTTTCAAATATAAAATTTTGTTTTGATGAAAGGGAGAGAAAGCTGGTAATCCCTAGAGAACTGGTTGGCCCTTTCATAGTAACAGTTACGCTGCTTCCCTCTCTACTGGGAAGGCAGATGACCAGCTGCTTGGGCTTCCTTCCCTTCCATCGCCAAACTCTACTCAGTCTTACTTCTTGTGTCGGATGAACAACTATATCTTTGCCTCTTTAAAATAATTCCTTCTTTTAAAAAATATATTTTAAAATTGTACATGAATTCCCATATTCCACCTATAACAAAAAGAAATACAACATAGATAAGTCTGTAGTCCCCTTTGGGCACCCATTTCTACATAAGGCCCCCCCGTCCCCAGGCAATAACCTCTGGCATTTTCCAGGTTATATGCCTTTAGAGCCTTCTCTGTCTGTCATATAGAACTGTGTTTTCTCCTGCATCTCTTTCTTCTGCTTCTTTTAGTTTGCTTGCCATCCATCCTGCCTGCCAACTCTGAGACACCAAGGCTCACCCTGGAGCAGGGCATGGGTGGGCAGAAGGCCCCACCCGGGTGTGCCATGGCCATGTGGCTACCGGGCCTCACCCCCTGGCCAGGGCTCTGACCCCTGTGTTTTTGTCATCAGTAACTCCTGGTCTTCCATGGTAACAGCTGGCCCCCACTCCTCTCTGATCTCAAAGTAAGGCAGGTTATGCAGTCCTGCTAGCGTTCTTGTGCTGGTCCTTGACCAGTTTGCTGTTAGATCCATCCCTTGCTTTTTGTACAGCAGAAGGGCTGACTCCTGCAGGTCCGGTTCCCAAGCTGGCCCCCTCCTGGTTTTGAACAGTAGGAAATCCTGGTAACATTGGAGGACAGGAGAAAGGGAGAGGCCAGAAAATTTCTCTCTCTCTCTCTTTCTCTCTCTCTCTCTGCCCTGGTTTGGTCTTCACTAATCTAGTTCCATCTGGGCAGTCCAGCCTGTTTGAGCTTCTGCAGCTGAGATCAGCCTTTGGGCTTTGTTAACTCTGCTTTATCACTTTGTCTCTGCAGTCTAGAGATTGTGGTAATGTCCTGCCCTTCCAAACTGCTAGGTAGATTCACCCATTTCCTTGGCTTCCCACTCAACTTTAAACATATAGAGTATTAGTTAAACGAACCAGGTGGAAATGATGGTTTTTCAGACTTTGGAAGTTTATTTTGTGGATTTCCAAGTTATAGCTACTGGTACTTTTTCTTGATTCCATCTCTGAGTAGTATTACATTTATTATTTCAAAATTATCATTAGTAGTCTTCTGCCACCCTCTGTGATGTCACATTCCTATCTTTCCAAATTGACATGATACATATTTCAAAGTGTATTTTCAGTAGATGTTTTTAAAAATAAAATACGTGGAAAAAATGTTCTGAAGCTGCAGAATGCATTCATGTCCAAGAAGTTAACTTCTAGGAAGTTGAGAGGGTTCAGGTGGGCTCAAGCATATAAATAGAGATGCCAATAATTTATTTTTATTTTTATTTTTTTTTTAGGGAAATTGCCTAGTTAGCACATGTGAGCTGTAAGTTCATTTCAGTCCAGTTACTTTTTCAACTGTGGATGGATTAAAATAAGTTATGGTGGTAGAAAGAAAGGAATTGGAATTCTAAAACCTAACAGGAGAGTTTGGAGTTCTTCCCAGTGAATGGACAATCTTGGCCATAGAGAAATCAAGGGCAAGAAAGTGTACCATGTATCTAGAGGTATTTGATCTGAACGGTGCATGAGACATGTACAAGGCTGGCAAGGGAAGCACCTGACCCAGTGTCTTTCACGTAAATAGGCCATAACAA
This sequence comes from Pan troglodytes, assembly GCF_028858775.2. Classification (NCBI taxonomy): domain Eukaryota; kingdom Metazoa; phylum Chordata; class Mammalia; order Primates; family Hominidae; genus Pan; species Pan troglodytes. The sequence continues at coordinate 49,426,574 of NC_086015.1, forward strand.
CTTGACCAAAAAATAGAAGCTGCTGTCTGTGGGGGAAGGGACAAGCTTTGGTATTTTGTAATCCTGTTGTAGGTCTTCACTTTGTTTCCCCCTTGACAGTGGTGAATCATCTTATAGAACAAAAGTGAGCTTTGTGCTTGGTCACTGGGCTCTAGGAAACCCAGGGTATAGAAACAAAGAGACCCTTTCCAATTTTGTGGAAATCTGGCTCACAGAGACATTTATTCCAGTGCTCTGGCTCATGGTGGGAAGAACAATTCTGACTTCAAGATGCAAAACAGCCTTCCCACAATCTGATTCTGTTATTCTCTCTAGGGCAAACATTTGTTTTTTTGTTAATTTTTGGTAAGAATCTGAAATATTAAGAAACTTTGAGATTTTTCTAACTTTATTTTCATGGACAGCTTAGATAACATGTAAGCTAAGAATATCTTTCCATGTTAATTCTATCTGAAAACAAAAATAGAAATGAATAAGTGTATTATGTAAATCTAGGCTGGTTTTTGTGACAGTCTCTGTATTGCCTTTATTTAAAAATATGGACGGCACCTAACAGAATGTTAATAGGCAGAAACATTGAATCGGTGCCATTTTGGCAGTTCTGACAAAGAAACCAAGTGGTAATTAAGTTTCCCCCCTTCTTGTGGAACAGTTACGCAACAGTTACGTTATTCTGCCAGTGACACAGCCCAAGGAGAATTTAAAGCACAGCTGGAAGCTGCTCAGGTGTTGTCCTTGAAGTATTGCAGAACTTTCTAGTAATACTGCCCATATCCCCAGCATTGGATTCTTTTTTTTTTTTTTTTTTTTGCTCTTGAAATTTAAAAAGAAAAAGAGAAAGAATTGCAGAACTTAGTAGCAAATACAGAAGAATGTTTGTCATCTGTGGATCAAGCAATATTCAAGTGAAAATTGTAGCCTAAACAGTGTTTGTTTTAGTCATGATTCTTGTCTACCACGGACTAAAAACCCAGCTTAGACCAGCTTAAGCAAAAAGGGAGGCTTTGTTTTTACACATCCTGAAACTCACAGAATCAAAGGAAATGTAGGAGCTGGGCCCACTGGGTATTGGTACTAGGTCCTTGAAGTACATCAATTTCCCCAGTCTCTCTCCATTTCCTATTTCTGCTTCTCTCCACATGCCAGCTTTATTTTCTCAGACATTTCTACAAGCTAGGGGGCAGAGCCATCTGAAGCCCTTATGGCTTCTGACCAAGGAGAAAAGAGAGTCCTGTCCTCCTCCAGCGTTCCGCCTTACTCTGTACAAGCCTAGAGCTGTCTGGGGAAAGATTCAGGCACTTGCCTCTCTCTCTAGCCAGGGGGATGGGTTTTTAAGATTGGCAGTTCGTACTAACACTATATTAAGTTGGACGCAGAACAGTTTCCTAGAAGGGGAAGATGCTGTTTGAGAGGATGAAATGCTTTGGGTCTGCCACATTTAGTAAGAGGAAAAGAGACCTCAAGTCTCAACTGGATTGGGATATATCCAGTCAGTTTCTTAAAACTGCATAGAATAGATATACGCAGGGAATGTTAGAATTTTTAGAAAAGACATGTATGCACTGTGGGGGTCTAACTCACAGACCCTGACCCAGCAACAAATGAATAACGTACACTGACACAGATAGTATGCCTGTCAGTCCAGCTGAGCATCTGGGCCACTTACAGACTCCAAGGAGAGTGCTGTAAAGAGTTGCCGCCGAGGCCCTGACTCACTGGCCCTGCCTGCATTTATTCAGCACACATTCAATGACAAAGGCTTTGAGTAAACACCACTATAGGAAAATTGACCTGGTTCCCGACACCCCTAGTAGAGAGCAGTTATGCACCCGAGGTTGATCAAAGGTTGGTCTTAGGATCACATGAGTAAACAAGCTATTTAGATAAACTGCATTCCTTTGTACCTACTTTAAGCCATTTACTCAAGGTAAGGATTAGGCAGCTTTCAGCCATAACCCTATCCTGAGACTTTTGCAAAACCTTCCAGCCTTCCAAGAAGATTTGTGTCTATATCCTATAACTTCACTTAAAGTTTTTCTCACCAGCCTGACTGAACTCCCACAATGCACACTTACATATTTTGTGCAGAGATCCCTGATATAATGTTAAATGAAAAAAGTCATAAAATAATGTATATAATCATTTCTATTTTCTTTCTCTTTTTAAAATAAGCTTTTTAACTTTTTAAAAAAATTTATTTTAGGTTCGGGAGTACATGTGCAGGTTATATAGCTATACTCCTGCCAGAGTTTACCTAGATTATTTTGTGACCCAGATACTAAGCCTAGTACCCAATAGTTATTTTTTCTGCTTCTCTCCCTCCTCCCACCCACCACCCTCAGGTAGGCCCCAGTGTCTGTTTTTCCCCTTTGTGTCTGTGTGTTCTTATCATTTAGCTCCCACTTATAAGTGAGAACATGTGGTATTTGTTTTTTGGCCTGCATTAGTTTGCTGAGGATATTGGCCTCCAGCTCCATCCATGTTGCTGCAGAGGACATGATCTTGTTCTTTTTTTACGGCTGCATAGTATTCTATGCTGTAAACGTACCACATTTTCTTTATCCAGTCTACCATTGATGGTCATTTAGGTTGAGTCCACGTCTTTGCTATTGTGAATAGTGCTGCAGTGAACATACATGTGGATGTGTCTGTATGACAGAACAATTTATAATCCTTTGGGTATATACCCAGTAATGGGATTGCTGGGTCAAATGGTAATTCTGTTGTCAGCTTTTTGAAGAATCCCTACACTAGTTTCCACAATGGTTGAACCAATTTACGCTCCCACCAAGAGTGTGTAAACATTCCCTTTTCTCTGCAAAGGTTCTATTTCATGAAAACAAATAAGCAGGCTCCTATATATGTGTACATATGTTTGTATGTATGTATTTGAGTGGGGAGATAGATGTGGAAGGAAACAAAGGCTGGCGTTATTGGTTACATCATTGACGAGTAGTGACCAGGAGTTAAAAATAAACTTTGCCTTTATTTATCATTGTATTGTGCCATTTCATTTGTTAAATTAAGCTTGTATTACGTTTGTAATTTGAAAAAACATCAACTTATGTAAAAAGAAAAGCAGCCTATTCTGATTGACCTCAGGATGGGTGTGGATGCAGGAACTGAAGATAGTAGCTTGGGATCATCTCAGCCTGGAAATCCAAGGTGTCCCAGATTCCCAAAACTGGGAAATGCAGCATAGGATGTGGCAAGCCAGCCTCCCCTGGGGCAACAGCAAGCTTGAGAGGTCCACAGGACTGCTTGTTCACTAAGCACATATCCCTTACAGAAAGCAGTTTTGAGTGGGTCACATCCACCACCACCTTCAATATGGCAAAGTCTACTGTAGGGCAGAGTCCTTGCCTGGGGCAATTGGAGGCAGGCCCCATCCTTCCAGTGCACAGATGGCTGCCTTCTACTGATGGACTGCTCCTGGTCCAATCAGCTGTGGCAAGAACAGCCGGGCTGCTTTTAATTGAAGCACCTGATGTGAATCATTAATTATTCAGGAAAGAAGCACTGCTGGGCCTCTTTTACTGAAAAGGGGGCCAAGTACTTGATTGGCCCTTTGAGCCTGTGTGGTCCGTTCGGTTTGGGTAAGAACTTCCAATGCCTAGCACCAACCTTCTGCAGAGGCTTGTTAGAAGTAACCCACCCTTAGGAATGTACATGTTTGTGTGAGGATCTGTGTGAGATTCAGGTATTAATATCTTCCGTCCTCTTGTCAGAAAGCAACTATGTTAAATGTGGACAAAGAGATGGAGGCTGAAATTGTGGTAAGGGAATCAGTGATGTGCGATGCTGTGAGATGCTAAAGATCAAGAAAGCAGACAGCTGCAGCGGCCACAGCAGCAAGTGCTGCCATTTATTGGGTGCCTGTGCTGTGCTGGGCACCATGCTAGATGTGCCACAGACATCATGAACATGTCATGCTCCATAATTCAAGGTAGCTGCTTTCAGTCACCATTTATAGTTGAGACTCAGAATTAGTAAGTAATGTGCCTCAGGCTCCACTGATAGTAAACAGGCAGAGTTAGATTTAGGACCTTTGCCCTCAACAGGCTCCTGGAGAACAAGCCTTTGTTAGCATTTCCTATGCACTAGCCAAAGGAGTAGGAGCAGCTCTATTTTAGAGAGATGGTCTCAGTTCTTTAGATGGAATTGTTTCATTGGACTACTAAAAATCAACTTAAAAAATATTAATGTGCATAGTGGAAGTATGCCTTTAAGGTAAGTGACTCCAACCACTGGAAGGGGTATGCCTGTTCTCTTACTGCTGCCTGCTAATACAGGGGCTTAGGAGAGAACAGATCTGGCGACTGGGATTGCAAGATGCACCTAGGTTGGGACACTTTGAAGTGTAAGTGCTTATGGGACCTGAGGCATAGGTGGCCAGTGGGCAGTACAAGTGTGCTTGTGCTGGACATAAAGATGGAGGAAAACTCCGGGTGCTCATATGCAGGTGGAAGTGTGGTTCGCTGCAGTCTGTCTGGGGATGCCATTTGGCTGTATATGTCAAACGTCTTAAAATTTTTCATACCCTTTTACCCTGTAGTTGCACTTCTAGAAATTTCTAAAGGAAATGTTAAGAGTATATACAAAGATTTATGCCCAAGAATGTTCATCCTGGCCTTTTTTATAATGGTGAAAAATGGAAATAACTTTTAGGAAAACAAATATAGCTGGTCATTCAAAGCAGTCACTAACAGGCTGCATTGACAGCATGTACAGTGAAAAAACAGGAGATAAAAAATACATATATAAATAATATATTCTCAATTTTTAAACATTAGATACAAATTTACCACATGTAACTGGTACGTATGGCTGTATGGTAGAATAACAGGTGAGTCTTATTTTCTACTATTTTTCTCTACTTACCAAATTATGGTGAATATGTAATTATGGAAGAAAACAAGACCTATTTCTTTAGTTGAAAATGTCCCATTCTGATATGCGTGTGTGGTGAGGTGGTGCCAGTAAGTGCCTCTCAGTATTCGTCATTATTTTAAGGAAATGTGTGTGAACATAAGCCTAGCTTCTCTGCATGATCAAAAAGCAAAGTAAGGAGCCGGGGGCAGTGGCTCATGCCTGTAATCCTGGCACTTTGGGAGGGAGAAGGATAGCTTGCAGCCAGGAGTTCGAGATTACAGTGAACTGATCGTGGCGCTACTGCACTTCAGCCTCGGCAACCAAACAAGACCCTGTCTCTTTTAAAAAAAAAAAAAAAAAAGGCAGCAAAATAAAACTTACCCCAGGTTGACAGCCCATGAACTTGATAGGAAATAAGAGGGTCAACTGGAATGGGCTGTTTTCTATAATAGAAATATCAGAGTCTTCTTGGTCAGTCCTTCCCCACAGGCAGGCTTCAGAAAGAAGTGGCGTCTGTGGTTTTGTGGCTGGATTCAGTTTCAGAGAATGGTAGGGGACTGAATTTTGTAAGCAGTGTGTCTTTCCTGACAGGGGCAGGGAGCCTGGCTTCCTGAGACTGTCCCCTGATGCCACAGCAGATGTGTCAAACCATTTTTCCTGCTCATGGCATGTAGTTTGAGAGAGCTTGATAGTGAAGCTGCCAGCTCAGCTGTGACTGGCCACTCATTTGCAGACAAGAATGCCTTACTGGCCTGGGCTTGCTTAAGGTAATTGCTTCTAGACTCCTCACTCCTGCTGGGCCACAGTTGCTTGAACAGTCAAATAAGGGGTTGGGGGGTAGAGGATATATCTCAAAAGCTTCTTTGTGCTTGAAGATTTGTGATTCCTTGTTCTTTGGAGAATGAAAATATCTTCTAGAAGGTGATTAGAGAGCAGTACTCTTTAGAAATAATAATACTAGTGGCCAACATTATATACAGCACTTTACTGTGTGGCAGGCACTATTCTCAGCACTTTTCTTAACTCATTAAATCTTCACAGTGATCCAGTGAGGTAGTTATGCTATCATCCCCATTTTACAGACGATGAAACTGAGGAGAAAAGGAACCTACACATGGAACCTTTCTTATACCAAAAGCATAGCTAGTGGTTTGCAATTAATTTAAAAATATTGGCTATTTTAGGCCAGTCTCAGTGGCTCACTCCTGTAATCCCAGCACTTTGGGAGGCCGAGGCAGGCAGATCACTTGAGGCCAGGAGTTCAAGACCAGCCTGGCCAACATAGCAAAACCCCATCTCTACTAAAAATACAAAAATTAGCCGGGTGTGGTGGTATGTGCCTGTAATCCCAGCTACTGGGGAGGCTCAGGCAGGAGGATCACTTGAACCTGGGAGGCGGAGGTTACAGTGAGCCGAGATTGCACCATTGCACTCCAGCCTGGGCAACAGAGCAAGACTCCATCTCAAAAAAAAAAAATATATATATCTATATATATATAGAGAGAGAGAGAGAGAGGGAGAGGCTATTTTAGAAATTAGTGTAAATGATGTATAGGGCTTAGTCCAAAGCCTTACTTTTATCCAGTCTCAAAAGTTACTCTCTGGAATACCTTTTCTGCTGTGTTCCTGTGTATTTTTCTTAGTTTTCATCTATCTGGCTGTTTGGGTAGAGGTGGGGGTTTCCCTCCCTTACTGGTAGGGAAGAAAGGGATGAACTTCAGTACTTCAGTAGTTGGGCATGGTGGTGCACACCTGTAATCCCAGCTACTCGGGAGGCTGAGGCAGGAGAATTGCTTGAACCCAGGAGACACTCCAATCTGGGCAACAGAGACATTGTCTTGGAAAAAAAAAAAAAAGGGATGAACTTCAGGAAGAAATGGGGAGTGGACCTTTCAGGAGAGTATTGCCTCAATCAGGGGAGAGAGAGAGATAGAAGAAAGAAGTGTGAAACTCTTGTGTCTGGAGCAACCTGGAGCAGGGTGCTGAATGATGTACATTTAAGAGGGACTGTGTGCCGGATTCAGGCAAGCCGTGAGAAATGGACAGGTCCGGGCCACTGAGTAGGGTTGGGATGAACTTTCTTAGGTCTGGGTAGAGCTGGGACTGCCTAGAGCCACCAGTGTGGTCATTATGCGTGTGTTCTGCAGCACTGTCCAGCGCGGCTTTCTGCCATGATTTGAATATCCAATATCTGCACTATCTGGTTCAGTGTCCACCAGTCACGTGTGTCTGCTGCACACTTGAAGGGTGGCTAGTGAGACTGAAGAACTGCATTTTTTATTTTATTTACTTTTAATTAAGTTTAAATGTAATAGCTATGTGTGGCTACTGGCTACCATATTGGACAGCACAGCTCCATAAATGAAAAATACTGGCCAGGCGCAGCGGCTCACGCCTGTAATCCCAGCACTTTAGGAGGCCGATGCGCGCGGATCACGAGGTCAGGAGATCGAGACCATCCTGGCTGACACGGTGAAACCCTGTCTCTACTAAAAATAAAAAAAATTAGCTGGGTGTGGTGGCGTGTGCGTGTAGTCCCAGCTACTCGGGAGGCTGATGCAGGAGAATCGCTTGAACCTGGGAGGCGGAGGTTGCAGTAAGCTGAGATCGCGCCACTGCACTCCAGCCTGGGTGAAAGTGCAAGACTCTGTCTCAAAAAAAAAAAAAAAAAAAAAAAAAAAATACTGACATGACATGAGCATTTGGAAAGCCTATACATTATGTGTGTGTATATATATATATATGTGAAACTGAAAGAAACTCTTTATAATTTCAGAAAAACAATTTGGGTTCAATATAGAGACTATAGAAAAGAAGAAAATAAAAAGTACTCATGAAAACACCTCCTCAGAGGTAACTTATTGGTGCTTTGGCATATAACCTTCTAAAAAGTTGTGTTCTATGGTTATGTCATAGGTAGCCAGCTGGCTGTCAGATGCATAACCTGAAATCATCCAGCAAAAGATAAGGCATGTTAGCAGGAGAGAGTGCTGAGTTTGCCCCAGAAGACAATACCAATGGAGTTCTTAGTGATTTGCCATGGTTGATGTTCCTCTTCTGGGTCCTAGGTCATCAACCCCATGGGATGGGATGCTTTTGGATTGCCTGCTGAAAATGCCGCAGTCGAGAGGAATCTACATCCACAAAGTTGGACACAAAGGTAAGTGTTTACAGGCATATTCAAATACTTGCATACAAAAACCTTTAAAAAAAATTTTTAACCTGTGCTTAAAAAATAGAAAGCAAAGCAAACAAAACACTGCAGCGTACCAAGAGATAAATAAGATTGTATATATTGGTGTTTGTCTTTTAACATACTGTATTCTTATCTAAGAAATATTCAGAGAGGGTTTTGGATATTTGTTCATGTGTTCATTTTGATGCTTTGTTATTTACAGTTATTTTTCCTTCGAGTATTTACATTCGGTAGGAAAAAGAAGAGGGTTAGGAAAAACAAGAGGGTCGCATTTGTTAAATTTCTGTAATGCTTCTGGTCTTCTTGACCGTAGTTTTACTATATCCGAATACTACATTATAATTTTCTCTGAAAATTCAGTTTATTTTTTGCCTTCACCATTCAGAAGCAAGAGGAACTTAGGCATTCCATGTAGAAATATATGGCCACTTTATTCTGGGTGTGGTTTTCTCCAAGGCGGAACACACTCGCAATCCCACCCAAGCCTCAGGCTTCCACTACACGTGGGCCAGTGGTGCTCATTCCTCTCCTTCCTGCTAAAGTCCTGAGGGCCTCACCCTAGAACTTGGCAGAATCCTCTGGGGCCACTGCATCAGCTCATTTCACAAAGGCCTGGGACGCTTCCCCATGCCACCCCTTAGAGAGACAGAAGGGCAGTTCCAGGGCCTGTGCCCAGTGTCTCTTACCTGTCTTTGTTCTAGCTTACCCAAGGATACATTGTAAAAGCATCTACTGTACTTCTGTCCATACTATGGCATCCAGGTCTCTTTTTTCTTCCTAGCCCCTAGCTTCTACTTTTCTAGTAATGTTTAATTCTAGATTAATTAATTTTATCACTAGATTTTATCTAGTGATAAAAAGAGGAGGAAATGATGATTCAAATAAAGTAGATCAAACATGGCTTGTGTTTGATATAAGGTAGACCAGGAGTTGGCAAACTACGGCCTGTGGGCTAAATCTGGCCCTACCTGTTTCTGTAAATCAAGTTTTATTGGAACACAGTCAAATCCATTTGTTTACATATTGTCCGTGTCTGCTTCCGTGAGACAGTGGCAGAGCTGAGTAGTTGTGATAGAGACTGATTGGCTCACAAAGCTGAAAGCATTCATCATCTGGCCCTTTTAGGTTTGCCAGCCTCTCTGCTGGTGAATAGCAGTTAAGATGATGGCCCCTGAGCCAGGCTACCTAGGTGCAAATCCTGCCTTCCCTTCTTGCCAGCAGATCACCTTGAGCAAATTACTTAACTTCTCTTTACTTATTTGTGCTTCAGTTTACTTATCTGTAAAAGAGGAATAGTCATAGTTCCTATCTCATGTGATTGGATAAAGATTAAGCACTTCTCTGCAAAGTGCTTAGCATAGGGTCTTGCATTAAATAAGCTGCCATTAGCTAATCAGAGATTATACAGAAGATTTTTTCATGGTTTTTCATATTTTTAGTCTGCTAGAAACTAAAAGAGGATGCAGTAGAAATGAATTAGTCCTTTTTCTTTAAAAAATGAAAGAGAAAAAGGTTTATTTCTTTATTCCATGTTATATTATAAGTTGGTTTACCTGTTTATCTCCCTGTTTCTCAATGGTGGATAGTTTTAGGTTTTAGGATTTACATTTTCATTAACAAAGCAGTGTGTGGTTTCTTTTGGATTCCCACAATTTATATATTAAGGCTTTTGTTTTCAGCCACTTTTAAACTTATAAATGCTTGCAAGCTTAAATAATATGGCTTAAATGCTTGCAGAATATTGACGTCTGGACGGGCCAGCAGTGCACATCTCAAAGGGGTTGCCTATTTGAATGGCCAGGGGAAGGGGCAGTCCTCAAGGCCAAAGACCATTGTGGTTTCTAGTGGATTCTGTATATGTCCAAATAATGGGTGTCTTCTAATCTGTTGGTATTTTTTGCTGATTCTTAATGGTTGATTTTTCTGCTAGGGCAAAGCAACACTTAAAACCCATTTGAATAATTTAGACTTTTTCAGTTTCCCTTTACATTCTCAAAGTGTAGTTTGTGTATGGCTTTAATCCCCCCTCTAAAAACCAAACCTTTTTCCCATTGTTTCACAGTAATATTAAACACATGAGGAAACAGCTTGATCGGCTGGGTCTGTGTTTCAGCTGGGATAGGGTAAGTCAACTCTTTTTCCTGAAAGGTCGTCATTTTAAGGAAGGACTTGATGGCAGGGAGCACTCTTCTTCCTCTTTGAGTTGGGAGAAGGCAAGGGTGGGAGGCAGGAAGCAGGAGGGAAGGATTAGCACTCTTCAAAAAAGTATCCTGAGTGGATAATTTGCTTGGAAACAAGTAATTTTCTGTGGGATTAAACTGAGAGTTAACTTCCTATTTAACTTTGGAGTTGGCTGTGATTTCTGTGTGGCAAAAGATTTACACAAGGATTTCTCTAGTTCTCAGCAATAGTTTTAAAAGACTGTTGGAATCTATATTAAAGTGATTAAATATCAATCCATCTGGTCCTTGAAGTAATTAGACATTGATTGACCATTTATTTACCTTTTGTTTTAAGTTCAGAAGTGAGGCTCATAACAGCCCATAATTATTCTGTCACATATAATCTTTTGGTGTTAGACACTTTCAAACTGTACATTAAATCAGTGGAGAATCAGTGGAGAATTCCAGACCCACGAGGAGTTCATGGAAAGCCACCTGGCTGTTTGGAACACTCATGTGTTGCAAACAAATTGTGAACTGGGCCCTTCAAAGCTGTGGCCCAAGGCCCACCCTTTAGACTTTGAAGAATAGTCTGTTAGGTAAGATGGACTGTTGCTTGTCTCCTCCACGAAGGGCCCCTTCCAATGCCACAGTCCCTCTTAACATCCCATTTACTCCACAAAACGATTGGGGTTTTCATTGCTGGGCCTGTCAAGTTTATGTTGTTTTCTTTACTAGAAGCATTGGAACAAATGCAAATGAGGCCTCCTCATCCCTCTCCCCAACAATTTCTTAAATGATTGAAATTTGATGAGTACAGTGAAAAAGAACAAAAGTCAAACACATTTGAATAAGCCCTGAATTATTATTTCCTCACACCAGAGTCAAGTTGTCCTGAGGTGCCAATAGGGAATCGCTCATAGAGAATGAAATACGGTCACAGGCAGAGAGAACTGAGTATTGGCCAGAGCTCTTTCAGGATGAGAGTGTTGATTCCTTGAGGGCAAAGTGGACTCAATAACCCTTTAGAGTGATAACTAGCCTAGTCCTTCACAGGAATATCAACCATAAATGACTTAAAAGTTGTTAGATTGTTTTCCTAATCATCACAGAGGATTAGAACATACAGAAAAGTATAAAGAACATAATGTGGCTAATTTAATATTTTGGTATGGTTCCTTGCAGTCTTTTATTTTGGAATTATAAACATTTATATAATTTACAAAGTTCAAATCAATATGCATATATTTTTTGTCTTGAATATTTTTATATCTCATTAACTATTTGAAAAAGTGACTTTTATAGCTGAGCAGTTTTTTGTTTTATGAATATATTATAATTAAGCTATCTCTTATTATACATTTAGATAGATTCTAATGTTTCTCTATTATAAATGCAGATTCTCAATCCTTCTTGTGCAAATCCGAAGTCCAGAAAGCTCTGAAAACTGAAAGTTTTTTCATAATTTATTTCACTGTTAAACCTGAATTGAACTGATATTTATCTCACTAAAAATGAGTATTCATATATTTTACTGTAAGAATAGTAAAATTACCAAGTAATATCCCAGACCTAGTTAGATAAATGCACTATTTTCTTTTAATTTCCAAAAAATCTTAATTCTGAGGCACATTTGGCTGACAGCATTTCAGATAAGGGATTTTGAACCTCTAATTCAATGATGTAGATAAATATCACCACTTCTACTACCATTGTCTGTTACTGAACACTTACCATGGGCCAGGTACAGAGTAGGTATGACCTTATTATCTCTTTGGATCCCTAGAGAGCTCTAAAAGGCAGGTACTTTTATTGACGTCATTTTATTGCTGGTCACCCAAGTGGCAAGGCTGGGCTGATGCATTGGTCAAGTTATGACTGCCGTGCTCCTCTCCCAAACTTAAGGCAGAAATCTTTGTGCAGATGATCCTGGACTTACAAGGGGGTTATCCTAAATTGAATAAGCCTGTCCTAAATTGAAAATATTGTAGGCATATAATACATCTAACCATCATAGCTTCACCTAACCTACCTTAAATGTGCTCAGGACACTTACATTAACGTACAGTTGGGCAAAATCATCTGACAACACAGTCTCTTGCAGAGTATCGGTTGTTTACCCTCATGACTGTGTGGCTAACTGGGAGCCGAGGCTCAGTTTTGCTGCCCAGCATCTCGAGAGTATCATACTGCTTTCTACTGAATGCATATCTCTTTCACATCATTGCACCACTGTAAAGTCGAAAAATTGTTAAGGCAAGCCGTCATAAGTTGGGAACCATCTATACACATATTTTATTATTTCCTTAAAATGAATTCTCAAAAAATCAAGAACAAATTTTGGTATTTATTGCCAAATTACCCTCCATAAAGGCTATACAAATTTCCTTTCTCAAGTTATACAGTTATTTTCATTTGTATTTCCTTTATTATTAGTGATTGTGAGGTTTTTTCATGTGTTTAATGAATGTTTGAATTTGAAAAGGGTATGTATGTGAATGGTCTAATCATGTGTTTTCCCATATAGATAGGAGGTGTTTGTCCTTTTTTTAATGGTTTTTGTTACAAATAATTTTCCTCAGTCTGTCATTTGCCTTGCATTTTGTTTATAGTTGAATGTTATTAGCATACAGATATGTACTTAGACCTTCTTTGAGATAGGATAAATAACATATTTTCTTCTTGATTCTTTGTGATTTAAGTTTTACACTTCACTGGAATTATTTTAGTATATGAGATAAGACAAGGAATTACTACTTTTTCTAAATCACCAGTTGATTAAAAAAAATTTTCAAACAATCCCTTCTCTTTGTTGATTTAAAAGGCAAACTTTATAATAGACCAAGTTATTTCGTCCTATCATTATACACCAAGTTCTGTTTGTGTTCATTTGATCCATTTATCCATTTATTATTTCATGACTAAACTATTTTTAATTACAATTGCTTTTAATACTTGGCAACAGAAGTTTTCTCTCATTGTCTGATATTAGGAATGCCATCTCCACTTTCTGTTGTTTATTAAAAAAAAAAACTTTTAGCCTTTATTTGTTGACTTCTATTGGTACATCATTTATAGATACAATTAATTGAAAAAATTAAAAGATGGGCAAATATATGGGGGAAACCTTTGGGGCAATTTGGAGTCTTTGTGTTTAATAGGAAAGTGAAAAGCTATTTGTATTTATTTTCATAACTCGTATTTATTTTCATAACTCATACTTATTTTCTAATTAAACTTTTTAAAACGTAGTTTTAGACTTCTTTTTTTAATGATGTCTTGCCTTTGGATTCTGTTTTCTATTATCTATAGAGACTTGAAAAGTATCAATTCCATTGTTCAATCTGCTAAAAGATAGCTTTAAGAGTGCTTTTTAAAAATAATTTGTATCAACATAAAAAATAGTGTATTTCTCTTGATCCTCATGTATGATAAGAAAAGTAGCAGGTAATTAACATTTCCCATTTTCTAAATCTATTTTCCAGGGGTTTTTTGTTGTTGGTTTTTATGGGGCTATATCCTGAGATGTTAGTCCTAATTTACTGTTTCATTGTTTTTGTTTTTGTTTTTTAGACAGAGTCTCACTCTGTCACCCAGGCTGGAGTGCAGTGGTGCGATCTCAGCTCATTGTAACCTCTGCCTCCCGGGTTCAAGTGATTCTTGTGCCTCGGCCTCCTCAGTAGCTGGGATTACAGGCACGCACCACTACACCCGGCTTATTTTTGCATTGTTGAAGAGACGGGGTTCTGCCCATGTTGTCCAGACTGGTCTCAAATTCCTGGCCTCAAGTGATCCATTGTGCCTGGCCGGTTTACTGTTATATTGCAATTTTTCTAATCATGTATCATTTCTTAACCATTGTATTTGATATTCACTTCCAGTTTTACAATCATATTCATAGCAATTATTTAAATTTTAATGCTCTTTAATTTCACAGCTTATAAGAAGACCTTTTAAAGGACAATCGTTCATTTAAAATTTTTTCATTTCTGAACATTTTTAAAACTTTGTTTTAACTCTTGGTTTGGTGTGATCTTCGCCCAGGTGTCACAGGTTACTTTCATAACTAAGAATGACTGCTGCTTTCACCTACAAACAGCAACTTACTGGAATATAGAATCTTTCATTCATTATCTTTTTTCTTTCTTATCTCTGTAGTAGACCTTGATCTATTGTCTTTTTTAAAAATACTTATAGGCTTGCAGGAAGTTGCCAGGATAGTACAGAGAGATCCTGTGTGCTCTTTACCCAGCTTTGCCCAATGATAACATTTTACATAATGTAATATAATATCAAACCAGGAAGCTGCCTTCGGTACAATACTATTATTAATAAGTAGAGTGCAAGTCTTATTCAGATTTCACCAGTTTTTAGATGTAATCATTTGTGTCTATTTGTGTGTGTAGAGTAGTATAGGTTCTCCTTAACTTAAAGTGAGGTTACATCACAATAAACGCATTGTAAGTTGAAAATATCATAGAGTCGAAAATACATTTAATACACATAACCTAATGAATGTAATACTTTAGCCTACCTTAAATAGGCTCAGAACACCTATATTGGCCTACAGTTGGGCAAAATCATCTAACACAAAACCTATTCTGTAATAATAGTGAATATTGAATGTTGAATATCTTATGTAATTTATTGGTGTTCTTTCTATTGAATGTGTATCACTTCCACACTATCGTAAAGTCAAAATATAGGTCTAACCATTGTACATCAAGGACTATCAGTAGTAGTAGTAGTGTAGCAGCAGCATCAGTAGTAGTAGTTCTATATGATTTAATTACATGTGTAGATTTGTGTAACCACCACCACCTGATCCGTTGTATTTTGATGGAGAAGTCTGAGGGCAGCCAGAATTGTCTCTGTACATATAGTAATCCTTCCATCTGTATTTTGATGCTTGTTTTTTTTATTCTTTTCTTCTTTGCCCTTGCCATTTTCCATTTTTCGTCAGAGTGTATCTCAGTGTCAATTCGTTTGCTTTAATTTTGCCTGGTGCTCAGTGACCACTTTTGATTAACAGTTGTAGGTCTTTCATTGTGACAGTTTCATAGGATCCCTTTCTCAAGAACACTGTCCGTATACTCATTTCATTGTCTTCCATTGTCATCACCATCTCTCTCATGATTTTGGTCTCCTTTTTATTCTCTACCTTCTGGAAGAACTTTTTCATGTTTGCTTTTTATACCACTGATTCTATTTCTGTACAATCAATGTGGTTTTGTATGGTTTCTAGTACAGATATTAGTTTTGTATTTTTAGATTTATTATTATTTTTCCTTATCTCATTCAGTTCCCATTTTTTTTCTGAACCCTTTTGGCCAGATGCTCTATTTTCCTTCTTGTTTTTCTATCTTATTTATCTTCATAGACCTTATATGTTCAGAAATTTTCCTAAATACTAGGAGATGCCCTTGAAGATTTATTTTTGTTTCCTGTAATAAATGTTTTTTACAACTTTGGGATGCTGTGTTCTTGTCTGTTTTGGAATCTTTTCTTAGGCACCTGTAGATTCTCCCTCATTTCCTGATTGAGGGGGACTAGTGTATCAATTTGGAGCTTTATCAGCCAGAGGGAGTGGAGTAGAAGCTGCCCTATAAGGCTGTTGTTCACTGAAACAAACTCAGAACGTGACCTCACACTCGTCCCTGCAAGCCATGTGGGCTAAGAGAGATTTAGAGTGTGGTTATCTGCAGAGCTGCGGAAGAGTTTGTTTGTGAATTGAAGTGGTCAGCAGCACAGCCACATCAGAGCCATGCTCTATCAGAATTTTTACTGGGACAGGCTTTTGATGATTTCAGGCCCTTCCAAGTTTTGTCCATCAGTGCCTCATAGCCTGTATAAAGTAGGGTGAACATTGAGGTGTTCATGGTGTTCCCCACCATCAGCACATATATCTTTGCTTCTATTTGTCTTTCTCTCCATCATGTAATTTTCATCTGTAAAGAATCTGTTATTGCTGAATAGACAATATATAGCAGTATGTAGCTTTTAAGATGAAGGCTCTTGTCTGTCTTGCTTGCTTGCTTTCGTGTAATCACAATTCCATCATCACACCTAAAACGCTTGATGACAATGCCTTAGCATCACGGAATCTCAGTTTGCAAATTTTTCTGGTTTTCTTATAAGCCTTTTTTTTTTCTTTTCTTTTCTTTTCTTTTTTTTTTTTTTTAATATTGTGGGTTTGATTGGCTACACTTCTCTTAGCCTTCTCTTCCCACTGTCATGTTGTTACAGTAGTTTAGGAGCAGTGCTCTCTTTCCATCCAAAACGTATAGACTCTGAATCATTTCTGCCTCAGTTTATTTTAAAAGACAGCACGATTTGTATGATTACAAAGTGAAAATTATTATTACTTCAAAGCCCGTATTACCTTGGCACCTTATTTTCATAGAGAACTGGACCTCTGATAGGAGGCTTGAACTAATAACGAAGCCTCCAGAATAATAGAAAGACATTATTGTTTTTTATCTTAAAAGAATTTAAAGAATAGCTTAAAACAAAAAGAACTTAAGGGCAAGAGAATGCATGAAAACTCAGTGGGGAAGATTCCCTTTGCAAGAGCTAGCAGTGGTTGCCTTGACAACATGTCACAGGCACCCGAAGTGTTTGACCCGCCCAGTCCTCTTTCAAGTGCTCACAGAGGTGGGGCACTTTGTCTAGCAGAGCTCCGGCTCTGGATTACTTGTTCTCCCTCAGAGTCAGAAATTAACCTTTTCCTGAAGGTTTTTCCTTTAGTTAGGAGGGGAAAGGCAGTACCTTTGTTTTAGCTGAAATGATTTGGCAGCTTACCTATTTTTAGGATGGTTGGTGTTGACACATAAGGGGTAGTGTAGTCTGTCACCTTGAGGCCAGGGACCACATCTCATTAATAGACGGTACACTTGCAGTTGACCTCATGAGGAGCTGTGTCCACTCTGTGCTTGCCGGTCAAAAACATATGAGGTGTGTTTTTCATCGCTTCAGCCAGGACAGTGTTCTGGCAGTCTTCAGCCTTAACTAAAGAGGGATGTCTCCTGGGGCTGCCCAGCAAATGTAGCTCTTCAAGGAAGTTATTTGTTTTGTCCACAGCCCCAGCTGGTAGTCATGAGCCCAGTCAGGTCATCCCCATCAAGGATGTACACTCTGGCTAATGGAATAGAATTTCCCGATGCAATGCTTGTTGAGTGCTTTCAGGAGACAGGATCTTGGCTCATCTTGGAGACCTCAGTTTTGGTGATGGATCTGGCTATTAACACTTGGTGGGCATGGTCTGTTGCCCCTCTGAGCCTCAGCTTCTTGCCAAGGGAATGCTTCTTGTCATAAGATTAGGTTACTCTTTAAATGCCTTAGAAAATAAGGGTACAAAATCTCTCTCTTCCTGACCGAATCAGGCCTCCAGATCAGTCTTCTACATCAGCCAGGTACAACATTTGATAGAATGGGAGACTACAGTTATACGGATACGATGGGCATCAGGAGCAGTATTTAAAAGGTCTTGAAGATGAGATTGTTATTCCATGAAAATAACAAGGATTATTTTACATATACTTACAGCAGTGGTTCTCAAACTTTGGCAAGCATCAGAATCACCAAGAGGGCTTGTTAAAGCACAGATCTCTGGCCCCATCCTCAGTTTCTGAATGTGTAGGTCTGTGATTTTGTTTTTCTATTCAGAAAAAGGAATCTTAGGAATGATCATGCTTCCAAACCTTATTAGGTAGGAATCAAAATACAGGCCCATCATCAATTCTTTCTGACATAAGGTAGAACATGAATGAATAATAAAAACAACTTTTGGAAAAACTAGGTAATGTTTTGCAAATACAAGACTTACTTTTAATAACTTCCTTTTACTGTGAAATGCTAGACATATATAGACTAGAGCATAAAACATGTATGTATAACTTAATACATTATAGTAATGTATAGCTACTACCTAGATTGAGAAATAAAACATCTCCTGCACCCAGAGGCTCGGCTCAACATGTGTCCTCCTCCAGTCACAACTCTGTCTCTCCTCTCTATAAGTAACCACTGTTCTGACATTGATGATCATTACTGCCTTGCTTTCCTTTTTTTTCTTTCTTTTTTTTTTTTGAGGCAGAGTTTTGCTCTTCTTGCTCAGGCTGGAGTACAATGGCGCGATCTTGGCTCACTGCAACCTCTGCCTGCTTCATTGAAGCAATTCTCCTGCCTCAGCCTCCCAAGTAGCTGGGATTACAGGTGTGCACCACCACACCCAGCTAATTTTGTATTTTTAGTACAGATGGGGTTTCACCGTGTTGGCCAGGCTGTTCTCAAACTCCTGACCTCAAGTGATCCACCCGCCTCGGCCTCCCAAAGTGCTGGGATTACAGGCGTGAGCCACCACGCCTGGCCACTGCCTTGTTTTCAATGTAGTTTTACCACTACATATGTGTTTGGGTTTTTTGGTTCTTTTTCTAGGATTTTTAAATTATGGTAATGTTCACATAACAAAAATGTACTATCTTAACCTTTTTTTTTTTTTTTTTTTTTTTTTTTTGAGACGGATTCTTGCTCTATCACCCAGGCTGGAGTGCAGTGGCGCGATCTCGGCTCACTGCAAGCTCCACCTCCTAGGCTCACGCCATTCTCCTGCCTCAGCCGCCCAAGTAGCTGGGACTACAGATGCCTGCCACCACACCCGGATAATTTTTTTTATATTTTTAGTAGAGACAGGGTTTCACCGTGTTAGCCAGGATGGTCTCAATCTCCTGACCTCGTGATCCACCCGCCTCAGCCTCCCAAAGTGCTGGGATTACAGGCGTGAGCCACCGTGCCCAGCCTATCTTAACCATTTTTAAGTGCCAGTTCATTGCTATTAAGTACATTCATATTGTGGTGCAACCATTATCACTCTTCATCTCCAGATGAACTCCTTACCTACATACAGTTTTTAAAGTTGTATCAATGGAATAACATAGTATGTGTTCTTTGGTGTCTAGCTTTAACTCAACACTTTTCCCCCCCTATTTTTTATTATAACAATACAAATTTTCAAACACTTAGAAAGGTTGAAAGAATAGTACAATAAACATTCATATACCTTTCACCTAGATTCAATAATTATTGCTGTATTCGCTTTATCTCTTTTTATTTATACATATTATATATATATATATTTTTCCCCCTGAATTATTTGAGTATGTATTGCAGACATCATGGCTCTTGACCCCAAAGTACTTCAGCATTCCTATCTGAGTAAGTAGGAAGTTTTCTGACACAGCCATAATACCATTTTGAAAACTAAGAAAATTAACAGTAATTCCATAACGTTATTTACAATCCAGTTTATATGGGAATTTCCCACTTGCCCCAAGAATGTCTTTCATAGTTGTTTTTACTCTAGATAAGTCCCCTGCATTAGTTTTCTGCTGTTACCATAACAAATTATCACAAACTTAGCATCTTAAAACAACATCAGCGTATTATCTGACAGTTTCTGTAGGTCAGAAGTTTGGGTGAGCTTGATAGGGTCCTCTGCGAGGGTCTTACAAGGCCAAAATCAAGGTGTTGGTAGAGCTGTGTTCCTTACTGGGTCCTCTGGGGAAAAATCCACTTCTGAGATCATTTAGGTTGTTGGTTGAATTCACTTCCTTGGCAACTGTAGGACAGGTCCCTGTTTCCATACTGGTCATCAGCCAGGGATTGGTCTTTGCTTCTAGAGGCTGCTTGCATTTCTTCTCAAGCCTTCCACATGGCCCCCTCCAGCAATGCATTCCCTCTCATGCTTCAGATCTCTCCCATTCCAGCCAGAGGAAGATTTCTGCTTTTGCATACCCATTTGATTACATTGGGCCACCTGGATAATTTAGGACACCCTTCTTATTTTAATTACATCTGCAAAATTCCTTTTGCCATTTAACTAACATATTCACAGGTTCAAGGGATTAGGGCATGGACATCTTTGAGGTGGTAATTCAGCCTACCACATCCTTCTGCTTTTTTTTTTTTTTTTTTTTTGAGATAGGGTTTTGCTCTGTCACCCAGGCTGGAGTGCAGTGTTGCGATCTCAGCTAACTACAACTGCTGCTTCCTGGGCTTAAGTGATTCTCCCACCTCAGCCTCCCGAGTAGCTGGGACTACAGGCACCTGCCACCACGCCCAGCTGATTTTTGTATTTTTTTGGAGATGGGGTTTTGCCATGTTTTCCAGGCTGGTCTTGAACTAGTGAGGTCAAGTGATCCACCTGCCTCAGGCTCCCAAAGTGCTGGACTTACAGGCATGAGCCACCATGCCCAGCCTCTTTTTTTTTTTGAGACAGAGTCTTGCTCTGTCGCCCAGGCTGGAGTGTAGTGGCGCGACCTCGGCTCCCTGCAAGCTTGGCCTCCTGGGACTACAGGCGCCCACCACCACGCCTGGCTAATTTTTTTTGTATTTTTAGTAGAGATGGGGTTTCACTGTGTTAGCCAGGATGGTTTCAATCTCCTGACTTTGTGATCCGCCCGCCTCGGCCTCCCAAAGTGCTAGGATTACAGGCGTGAGCCACCGCGCCCGGCCTTTTTTTTTTTTTTTTTTTAATTTTTTTGAGACGGAGTCTGGCTCTGTCGCCCAGGCTGGAGTGCAGTGGCACGATCACGGCTCACTGCAAGCTCAGCCTCCCGGGTTCACGCCATTCTCCTGCCTCAGCCTCCTGAGTAGCTGGGACTATAGGCGCCTGCCACCATGCCCCACTAAATTTTTTTGTATTTTTAGTAGAGACTGGGTTTCACCGTGTTAGCCAGGATGGTTTTGATCTCCTGACCTCGTGATCCGCCCGCCTCGGCCTCCCAAAGTGCTAGGATTACAGGCGTGAGCCACTGCGCCCGCCCAATTTTTTTTTTTTTTTTTTTTTTTTTGAGTCGGAGTCTCGCCCTGTGGCCCAGGCTGGAGTGCCGTGGCGCGATCTCAGCTCACTGCGAGCTTCGCCTCCCGAGTTCACGTCATTCTCCTGCCTCAGCCTCCCGGGTAGCTGGGACTACAGGCGCCCGCCACCACGCCGGGCTAATTTTTTTGTATTTTTAGTAGAGACAGGGTTTCACCGTGTTAGCCAGGATGGTCTCGATCCCCTGACCTCATGATCCGCCCATCTCGGCCTCCCAAAGTGCTGGGATTATAGGCTTGAGCCACTGCGTCCGGCCCAGTTTTTATTTTTTAATGGTTGTTATGGACTGAATGTATCCCTCTAAAATTCATATGTTGAATCTCTAATCCCCAATGTGATGATACTAGGAAGTAAAGCCCTTGGGAGATAATTAGGTTTAGATGAGGACATGAGGATGGGATCCTCATGATGAAATTAGTACCCTTAAATGAAGAGACCAGATAGCCCTCCCCCCGAGTCCCTATCTCTCCCTGCCATGTAAGGACACAGCAATACGACAGACTTCTGCAAGTCAGGAAGAGGGTCCTCACCAAGAACCCAATCGGCCAGCCCCTTGGTCTTGGTTTCCCAACCTTCAGAACTGTGAAAAATAAATGTTTGTTGTTTAAGCTACCCAGTCTGTACTATTTTGTTATAGCAACCCAAGCTGACTAAGATAAATCGCTTGTACCTCTACTTTTTGTTTTCTATATAATTTAAGAGACTAATACATTTTAAAAAATTATTAACCTAAAAGCTATTCTTGCAACTTTGGTTTGAAACTCCACTTTTTGTTGTCTACATAATTTAAGAGAAGAATACATTATAAAAAACAACTATTACTTTATGTTTTTGGACACACAGTGTATAAAGATGTAATTATGTGACATCAATAACTGAAAAGATTAGGGACAGAGCTGTATAGAGGCAGTTCATGTATGTTACTCAAGTTGAGCTGGTATAAATTCAAATGGGAATGTTATAACTTTTGGGTGTTAAATATAATCCCCATGGTAACCACAAAGAAAATAGTTATAGAATATACACAGAAGGAAATGAGAAGGGAATCACATTTTACTACCAAAAAAAAAAAAAATCAGTTAAATACAAAAGACAGTAATGCAGGAAATGAGGAACAAAAAAGCTACAAGGCATATGAAAAACAAATAGCAAAATGACAGAAGTCTCTCCCTATCAGTAATTACTTTAAAAATAAATGGCTCAAAATCTTCAGTCAAAAGACAGATATTGGAAAAATGTATTAAAAAGCATGATCCATCTATATGCTGTCTCCAGCAGACTCATTTTAGATCCAAAGACACAAATAAGCTGAAAGTGAAAGGCTGAAAAAAGATATTTCATGCAAATAGTAATGAAAAGAGAGCAAGGGTGCCTGTAGTGATCAGACAAAATAGACTTTAAATGAGAAAAGGTTACAAAAGACAAAGAAGAGCATTATAAATAAAAGGCTTAATACAATAAGGTATAACTATTATAAATGTTTATGTACCTAATAATAGACCATCAAAATAACTGAATCAAAAATGGACAGAATTGAAGAGAGAAATAGACAGTTCCACAGTAATAGTTGGAGACTTTTGTACCCCACTCTCAATGGATAGAACAACCGGACAGAAAATAAGTAAGGAAATAGGGGACTTGAAAAATGCAATAAACAAACTAGGTCTAACAGACACACAGAACACTCTACATGACAACAGAGTACACATTTTTCGCAAGTGCACATGGGACATTCTCCAGGATAAACCATATATTAGGCCACAAATTAAATCTAAATAGATTTTAAAAGATATATAAAGCATCTTCTCAGACCACAGTGGTATGAAGTTAGAAATCAGTAACAGGAGGAAAACTGGAAAATTTGCATATTTGTGTAATTAAACAACACGCTCTTAAACAACAAATGGATTAAAAAATCACAAGGGAAATTAAAAAATACTTAGAGATGAATGAAAATGAAAACAACATACAGTCTTATGGAATACAGCAAAAAAGTGCAAAGTGGGAAATTTATAGCTATAAATGTTTGCATTAAAAAACAAAGATGTCAAATAAACAACTTTACCACTTACGGAACTACAAAGAGAAGAACAAAGTAAATGCAAAGCCAGCAGAAGAAGGAAATAAATATTAGAGTAAAGATAAGCAAAATAGACAACATAGAATAGAGAAAATTAATGAAACTGAAAGTTGATTCTTTGAAAAAATCAACAAAATCGACAGATTTAGGATTGCTGTGTCTTCCTGGTGATTTACCCTTATATAATTGTGTAATGTCTGTCACTAGTAATTTTCTTTGGTCTGAAGTCTATTTTATGATATTTTACTATGAAGCGTATATGAAATATATTTTACTTTGAAGTGTACATTAAGTGTACTTTATAATATGTTAATATAGCCACTTCTTTTAACTTACTTCATCTTACATTAATATAGCCACTTTTTCTTTTGATTAATTTTTGCATAGTATCTTTTGTCATCTTTTTACTTTCAACCCACTTATTATATTTGAAGTGGGTTTTTTGTAAATTGAAAACAGTTGGGTCATTTTTAAAATACATTCTTCCAATCTCTTTTAATTGGCATGTGTAGACCATTTACATGTAATATAATTATTGATCTATTAAGACTTAAGTCTAGCATTTATTTGTTTTCTGGTATCTCCTGTTTTTGTTTCTGTTTTCTTTTTCTGCATTTCTATGAGTAAATTGAACCTTTTTTAGAATTCCATTTTGATTTATCTATAGTGTGTTTTAGTATCCTATTGGGTAGCTTTTTTATTAGTTGCTTAGGTGTTATGTTATAATGTAGCACAATCTACTGGTATGGTCATTTTACCAGTTTAAATAAAGTGTAGAGACCTTACTTCCCTTTGCATGCATTTACTTACTCTTTCCCATTTGTAACAATTGTTTTAAATGTTTCCTCTATGTACATTGAAATCCACATAGACAATGATAATTTTTGCTTCAACCATCAAATACAATTCAGAAAACTCAAGAGAAAGAAAGTCTATCATATTTACCCCTATTTTTGCATCTCTCATTGCTCTTTTTTTATTAATGTTCTAAGATTCCTTCTTTTATTATTTTTCTTCTGCATAGAGAACTTTCTTTAGCCATTCCTTTAGAGTAGACCTGCTTAATGACAAATTCCCTTTGTTTTTCTTTATCTAAGAATGCTTGATTTCCCCTTCGTTTCTGAAGGATATTTTCAAGAGATACGGAATTTTGGGTTAACAGTTCTTTTCTTTTAGTACTTGAAAAATGTGCCACTTCTTTCAGGCCTCTGTGGTTTCTGATAAATCTGCTGTCTTTGAATTTTCTTCCTGTAGGTAATGCATTATTTCTCTCTGGCTGCTTTCAATATTTTTTTCTTTAATTTTCAGAAGTTTGATTATGATGTGTTTTGGAGTAGATTTCTTTGGGTTTATCTTGTTTGGTGTTCACTTAGCTTCTTGCGTCTATATGTTTCTGTTGTTGCCAAATTTGAGAGAATTTCAGCAATTATTTTTTTGAATAGTTTTTCAACTCTATTCTTTTTACCC
This sequence comes from Pan troglodytes, assembly GCF_028858775.2. Taxonomy (NCBI): domain Eukaryota; kingdom Metazoa; phylum Chordata; class Mammalia; order Primates; family Hominidae; genus Pan; species Pan troglodytes. The sequence goes on from NC_086015.1 coordinate 49,451,227, forward strand.
TTGCCTTAGGAGACTCTGATGACATGCATATCAGATCTTTTGTTATAGTTCCACATGTCCCTAAGCTCTATTCATTTTTTTTCCAGTCTGTTTTCTGTCTGTTGTTCATTCAGATTAGGCACATTCAGTTGTTTGGTCTTCAAGTTCACTGATTCCTTTGTCCCTTCCATTCTGCTGGTGAGCCCATCTACTGAGCTTTTATTTGTGTTACTTTATTTATTAGTTCTGAAATGTTCATTTGGTGGTTCTTTATAACTTTCTTTGCTGGGACTTTCTATTTTCTCATTTGATTCAGGTGTGTTCATAATTGCTTGTTGAAGCATTTTTATGCTGTCTGCATAAAATCCTTGTCAGATAGTTTTGACATTTGGGTCATCATGGTGTTGGTGTATGTCGATAATCTTTTCGCATTCAGTTTGAAATCTTCCTGGTTTTAGGTATGGCTAATGATTTTCTATTGAAACTGAGATATTTGGGGATTCTTTTAAGACTGAATTTTACTTAAACCTTATATTTTAGCAGGCCTCCTCTGATATTGCTATGGCAGGTGAAAGGGGCCACTATCTCTTTACTTCCAGGTGGATATGGAAGTCCGGGATCTCCACATGTTCATCACTTATACCTGAGGGGAGAGAGGGTCTCCTTGTTACTGCTGGAAGGATGGAAGTACAAGCTCCCCACTAGCCTTCCACCAGTATCACCCTGACTGTGAGTGGAAAAGCCACCTTGTTACTGTTCCTGTGGGTACAGCTGCCCAAGCTATAATTGTTCTATTTTTCTAGAAGAAAAATAACGTTAATTTTATCTGCAGCATCCTTTGAAAATGTTAGGATCAACAGGACAGAATCATCTGAAAGATGCTTTTGTGATGCCAGTTCTCTAGGTTTCCTGAATAATATAAGGGCTGTTTGTTAGATACAGGCATGTATCCCCACAGGGACTCCGCTGACACCATGGAGAGCACTGAGCAGTGTGGAATTCCTGCCTCTCCATTCAACCTCCTCTGACACTGTTTTATCAAGGAGAGGGAGATGTACCTCATTCCTGCTAGTTGGGGGTAGGAGTCCAGACTTGTCCTGTGGGCTGCACTGATACCACCAAGAGGGGGATGGATTGTTCACTAACGCCCAATAGGGCTAGAAGTCCCAGCTTTCTCCTCAGCTTCCTGTGACACCACCCTGGTAAGGAGGTTTCAATGCCTTATTATTGCCCCTCAAGGGTATAAGTCTAGGCTCTTCGCTAAGCCTTTGCTGGTGGGACTGCAGTTTTTTCTGTGGTATTGGCTGAAGTAGAATGGTTATTGTCTAAAAGTTTTCTATCTTGGCTAGGTTAACATTTCCTGGTACTTTATCTAGATAGAGGAGTTCAGTCTTTCTTTTCTTCTTTTTTTATTTTTTCCTTCTCTTCCCTCCCTCCCTTCCTTCCTACCTTTTCTGTTTTCCTTTCTTTCTCTCCTCTCTCTTCTTTCTTTTTCTTTTCTCTGTACTCATTGGCATTTCTGGGTTACCAGCTTTGTTAGCTGCAATTCTGGGGCTTACCGGGCATTTAAAAAGTCAACAGGACTTACCATTGTCATTCCTTAGGTACTCATGTCCCTAACCTGACTTCTCTTCTTCACTGTTTAGAGTCTTATGTTTCATTCATATATATATTCCAGAGTTTTTAGTTGTATTTAGAGAGAATCGGGAAAAGTATATTTACTCCACCTTCCCAGAAGTAGAAGATCAGCATGTGTGGTTTCAAAAATCCCTCACCTCTGGTGAGATTCTGATCTGTGCTTTCCTAACCCTTCTCTTAAAAATCACTGGACTCTCAAAATGATTTTCTATGATTTTTCCAAGTTTAGAGTTTTATTTCTTGTCCGTGTCACGTATGAAATATTTCAGGTCATGGCATGTTTCTACTACTCATTGTTTATAGAATTTGCAGGCAGCAAAACGGCTCATTTTGGGCAGTGCTGTCACTGTTCGCATCCGTGGAATTGATGATTGATATTTCCTCTTCCTCTGGATCCATGCCTGTGTCTAACAAATAGCCCTTATATTATTTAGGAAACCTAGAGAACTGGCATCACAAAAACATCTTCCAGATGATTCTGTCCTGTTGATCCTGAAATTTTAAAAGATGTTGTAGATTAAATTAATGTTCTTTCTTTTTAAAAAAAAAAACAAAAAACAGGGAACATTTGTAGTTTGGACAGCTGAAATACTGGCATCTGCCCAACTAGACTAATAACAAATTGCAACTCAAACCAATTAATCTCATCTGTAGTTTAATGGAGGGTTTTCTCTTCCCAACTGTCTAGTTAGAAAAGCCGTTTGTATTGTTAGAATGCCTTGATGAAATTCTTGTAAGCTGGCAAAGAGCAATTTCCAAGAAATTAAGAGAATTGCTGCTTCTTGTCTGATTATGGATTATTTATAGAATCTTGTGTAGTTTGTAACAGGGAACAGTTTTCAGGTTACCATAAAAATGATAGTGCTCAAAAAATATTGGCCAAGAAAATAGAAAACAAAGGGGAGCTTACTGATCAAGCTGTTTTCGGTTAAAAAAGACAGTGTGAGATGTCTTTAAAACTGCAAAGACCATGATTTCCTTGCCATCAATACTCACTCTCTAAGTTGGCTTCAAGAGCACTTAATTAGAACATGAACATGAACCTGTCAAATGATTTAAGAATTTAGCTTTTAGCCCTAGATTTGAAAAACAAGACCTTTAAGAATAAAATGCATGCCCTGTAAAAAGTGTCTAGCATTTGTCATTTCCAATTTTCATTAAATGCTCATTTTCAGCCTAAAGTTAGTCCTAAGATAAAGGAACATATTGCATAAAAATGAGTTCTTAGACAAATGTTAGGCTCAAGATTAATTAATTACCCTGATATTAACACCTGTTCCCTCAATTCTGCAAAAAAGAGAACAGGAAAGATAAAGGAGGTTAGAGACAGAACCTTGGCAAAGATGGAATTTGACAGATGGTTGAAGAAAAAGGAATTAGGAGAAGAGGCTGAGAGGAAGCAGTCAGTGAGGCTGAGGAAGCCTGGGCAGTGGGAGTCATGAGGAATCACAGTTCAGGAAGGAGGAAGACGTGGCTATGTGGTCTAGGAGAGAGCTGCTGGCTGGGCCTATAGATGACAAGAAATCATTTGTAGTGGTACAAGTACTGGGTCACTTATGCTTGGATTCTAATTTTGCCTCCTAGTGGCTGTGTGACCTTAAACAAGTTACTTTGCATCTTAATTCTCTGATCAGTAAAATGGTGACTTACTCATTCAACATTTATTAAGCATCCTTTGTACCAGGGACTGTCCTAAGTACTTGGAATACATCGGTGGGGAGAAAAAGACAAAACCCTTTCTTTCATAGGGAGACCTTACCATTTACAGTTTCAGGAGGGGATGAAGACAGACAATAAACATAATAAATAAGAAAATAATGTAGTGTATTGGGAGGCAATAAGTGGTATGGAAAGAAAAAAAGGTAGAGTAGGTTAAGGGGAGAGCAGGAGGGCCAGGGGTAAATTGCAATTTTAAATTCAGAGGTCAAGCCCACATTTGGTAATAACTACCTCCTGGGATTGTGATGAGAAGGACATGAGAGGCCCCTAAACTGCCAATGCTGGACCAAGTACTTTGTCAGCCCCTGGTAAGCATTAGCTGTTACTGTTGTTATTACTGTTGTCATTCCTAAAAGAATATTCACCGTGTAGTTCCTTTATCTAGGAGTACTCCAGTTCACTCATGTTGCTTGATTACCGGCACCTCCTTAGAGCATACATGTTTAAGCCAGTCCAGTCATAGCTGGGCTGCACTTCCCATGGTGCCATGTCACTGCTTGACGCCCCTCTAAATCCAGAGACCTGGTTACTGGTTTTGCTTCTGCCACCCAGGAGCTGGGCAGCTTTGGGTGAGTTTCCTCGTGTATAAAGCAGTGCTCACCATCCCTGCCTCTCAGACCACTGCGGGAATGGTCTGAGAGGCAGGCATGGTGAGCGCTTCTTTATACGTGAGAATGTATAAAGATGAGAGGATGGGCTGGGTGTGGTGGCTCATGCCTATAATCCCAGCACTTAGGGAGGCTGAGGCAGGCAGATCACCTGAGGTCAGGAGTTTGAGACCAGCCTGGCCAACATGGAGAAACCCCATCTCTACTAAAAATACCAAAAAAAAAAAAAAAAAAAAAAAAAATTTATCCAGGCATGGTGGTGGGCTCCTGTAATCCCAGCTACTCTGGAGGCTGAGACAGGAGAATCGCTTGAACCTGGGAGGCGGAGGTTGCAGTGAGCTGAGATCGCACCACTGCACTCCAGCCTGGGTGACAGAGTGAGACACTGTCTCAAAAAAACAAAACAAAACAAAGAAAAAACGATGAGAGGATGGAGGAAAGAGCAATTTGGGAAGCCTAGAGCTGGATCCCAACATGTCCTATCATTTGTAAATTGCTGGGGGATTTGTTAGATACAAGAAGGGCTAATTCAGACTCAAAGTCAGGGCTGTACTGAGTGTCTGATCTTCACTCTCTGTCCCTCTCCTGCATAAGGACCATTTAGTAGCATCTAAGTGAGAAACCAGCCCTGTTCCCTACTTCCTCCTCCCTTGAAGCCCTGTTGGGGGTTGTGGGAGGGGAAGGCCATTCTCATTAGGTTTTCTGCAGCTTCCTTTTCAAGAATCATTTCTCTTCCAGCAAGAGAAATGAGCTGTCAGAAACTCTGGCTTTTTTTTTTTTTTTTTTTTTTTTTTTGACAGTGTCTCACTCCATCGCCCAGGCTGGGGTGCAGTGGCATGATCTCGGCTCACCGCAACCTCCGCCTCCTGGATTCAAGCAATTCCCTGCCTCAGCCTCCCGAGTAGCTGGGATTACAGGCGCCCACCACCATGCCCGGCTAATTTTTGTATTTTTAGTAGAGACAGGGTTTCACCATGTTGGCCAGGCTGTTCTTGAACTCCTTACCTCGTGATCCGCCCACCTTGGCCTCCCAAAGTGCTGGGATTACAGGTGTGAGCCAGCGCGCCCAGCCAACTCTGGCATTTTTAAACAGCTGGTCATTGAGCACAGGTAGCTGCCTAATGAAGTTTATATATCTGTTGCCACGAAGGTGGGTTTAAAGTTGTTATTTCTAACTGGTTTTTTTTTTTTATGTTTGTTTTGTGAAAACGGAGGATTGAATGTAAGGACTAAAGAGAATCTGTGTTGGGGTGGGGCTGAGGCATGCAGGGAGGATTTGAATCAAGAGCAGGCTTATGAGAGATCCCTCTTAGCATAGTGGTCGGAGTACTCTTATAGAAATTTCATACGAACCAAATCATGTTCTTAGCTGCTACTGAAGTCTGTTTCATTAAGTTCTGTAAAGACATAAAGGCAGGACAGGACCCTGTCTTTCACACAGTATTTGGGAGAGAGATATATTTGGGAGGAACTTCTTTGCAGTGGTTTTCAACACTGGCCCCACATTTAAATTCCTAGAGGTGGGGCCTAGGCATTAGTAACTTTCAAAGTTCAATTCCAAGGTGTAACCAAGTTTGAGAACCAGTGCTTAGTGTAGAGGACTTAGCGGAGAGTGGCCGTCAGTGTCTTGGTTCTGGCAGATTTTCTCATGAGCCTGTCTCTCCCTCTTCCAACGCCGCAGGTGTACAGAGCTGTGGACTGGAAGCTTGAACCATCATCAGTGAGAATCATCTGATGTAGCCTGGATTGTTATTTTCTCTTTTAAGCTGCACAATAGGAATGCCAAGGCTAGTTTCTCTGCCTTTGAGCTGTATTATGCTTTTAGAATCCCTCCACTTTAGAATTAAAGGACCTGGGAAGGCATAAAAGACAAAGCCATCACTAAACATGTTTCCTTTTGATCCGTTGCAAATGACAAAAGTGCACATTACAAAAGATCAAAAAGCATGTGAACAACTCTCCTCTGTTTCCAAGACTCATTGTTTTGAAGGCAGGAGGCTCACAATGAGACTTGGGGAGGTGAAGTGATGCTTTGTTGCTAGAAACTGTGATGTGCAGTGGCCGCTCACCTTTCTGACGTGCTTACAGGGCCGCCGGATGATTGACTTGATAAACATGTTGCCTCGGGTTTTTTGTTTTGTTTTGTTTTATTAAATTCCTGGTAGCTAACCTAAATATCCTGAGGTTGTGATGCCACCAAAATACATGACGGCTTTGAATGAGCTGTTCTGAAATCTAGGGCCAATCACTGTCAAAGTGGACCGAGAAACCAAGACTAAATCCTGCCCAAGCAGCAGTGTGGGGGTGGAGGCAACCTAGCAGGCCCTCCCAGCCAGAGCTGACTGGGAGCAGCCTAGTGTGGATTTCTCCATCTGGTCATGTGTTTTGGTCTTTCCCTCATAAACACCATCTCTTTTTAGTCGAAAAGCCAATATTTGTTAAGGAGCAGAACACTATTTTTTACCCCAGTTCTTTCTCTCCCTTGTGCCTTACCCCAGTAGGCTGATGGGTACATCAGCCCACCTCGAGTGGTACGGTAATGAAGCCAGCCTCACTCATCCCTGCCATCACACACTCTTTTTTTTTTTTTTTTTTTTTTTTTTTTTGAGACGGAGTCTTGCTCTGTCGCCCAGGCTGGAGTTCAGTGGCACAGTCTCGGCTCACTGCAACCTCCACCTCCAGGTTCAAGCGATTCTCCTGCCTCAGCCATCCAAGTAGCTGGGATTACAGGCATATGCCACCACGCCTGGCTACTTTTTGTATTTTTAGTAGAGACATGGTTTTACCATGCTGGGCAGGCTGGTCTCTAACTTCTGACCTCAGGTGATCTGACTGCCTTGGCCTCCCAAAGTGCTGGGATTATAGGCATGAGCCATCGCACCCGGCCCATCACACACTGAGTAAAGCCAAGGGGTGTACTTGTTGATTTTTCCTGCAAGCCCAGCCGTATGCTTTGCACACGATTGCCTTTTAACCTCACAGCAACCCTCTAAGATGTGTTTCATTGCTTCTGTTTTCTAGTAGGGAAATGTGGTGTGGCCACAAACTAGTGAGGATGCAAGGACTTGAACCCAAGTCAGATAGCTCCAGGGTCTTTCCTGAGACCACACTCTCCCAGGCTCTTTCCTGGAGCAAGGGGTGTGAGCCTAAGGAGGCTTCAGTGGGGCACATGGAAGGTGGCCGAGTGCTGTGATTCTTCCTTCACAGACCAAGTATTATTTTATACCAGGAACAGTAAGGTAGGCCTCCATGCCTCAGCCTTCTTAGACTTTGTCACTGATGAATTGCTGTGTCTCAGGAGCTGCTGGCCAGACTGGCTTAATTGTTAATTTGTGCAGAGTCATTGAGGTATGGGTGGCAGGTTGCAAAAGATGATGTTTTGAGCCTCACTTGTGTTCTAAGAGAGCTCAGATTGTGTGTTGGGCTCTGTGGTTGCCTGTGAATGTGCAAAATATTTTTAATGCTAAAAACCAGGTATTACAGAATGTAGAAATGCAGCTTGGAGGAACAATTCTAGTTGGAATCCCAGATTCGTAAATTTGATCTCTTGGCAGCTAGATTGCACTTTCTAGAGCTCAGGAAGATATAAAAGTTGACACTTTTATGTAGATTTATGTGGAGTGTGGCTGAATTGCCAATGCTTTTGTAGCTATAACTTTGAATTGCCTGACTTTTGTATTAAAAACAATGGTGCATTAATGTAGGCGTTGGCTTATTTGAAAAGCAGGCCAAAGGAAAAGCCTTTAACTTTTTATTTGACTTCTGTGGTGGTCTCCCTAAGGAGTCTTACCCACAAGCTATCCCACAGCTTGTGGGCAGATGTCAGCAACAGGAAGCCCCACCCCACAGACACAGGGTTCCCCCCCTTGGAGTTGCAGGCAGGGTTCAGTCTGGAATTTGGGTGCTGTGGGGCAGATTCTCATAGATGATCTTTAAACGTTTAGTTGTTCAACAACTATTTTATGGGAAGGGATGAACTCATGTTGTATCAAGAAAAACTGTATGCAACTTCAAAATAGGAAATTTACTACACAAATTTATTATGTAGATTTTCCAAGTCAGACAACTACTTGGAGGCACATTAAATGATTTAAAATTTAGGTAGTAAAATCAACCACTTATTACCAGTGAATAGCATTATGCACACATAATAGAGTTTCAGAATTTTATCTGCCTGCAACCCCAGACTTGACATGTCTCTCCTCTGGTTGGTCTCCGAGTTGGTAGAAGGCTTGGTGGTCGCATCATGCAGCATTCCTGTGTGCGCTGCAAGTCATGCTTAACAGAGATAGGGCTACCCCCGATGGAGAAGGGCAACTCACTTAACCGCCTCCATCTTTCCACTTTTGCTCATTGATGTTTAACATGTTATCAGTATGTATAGAATGGCCCCCAGAGAGTTGTTTGATTGATGCTTCTTTAATCAGCCTGTGATTATAGACTCAAACTGAAGAAATCTGAACTCACAGATCGGGGTTTCTCCACCTTGGCGCTATTGATTGACATTTGGGACTGGGTGATTATTTTGTTCTGGGGACTGTCTTGTTCACTATAGGTTTTTAAAGCAGCATCCCTGGCCTCTATCCACTAGATGCCAGTAGCACACATACAACATACACACCCCAGTTGTGACAAACAAAAATGTCTCCAGTATTTGCCAGATGGTCTCTGGGGAACAAAATTTTCCCGGTTGAGCACTCTTCCTTTAGAGAAGGGAAGAAAGGACTATTAACATCACCTCTGTGGGTACTGAAACCCCTAGAAGACCCTTGTCTACAGAACTGGGTTTTGAATAGGCACTTCCCAGTGAAAATATGAAAATAGACTCTTGATTTCTAGCCAGGTGACTAAAATAAAAGCTTTTCAGCAGTTTAATTTCAGAAAGATGGCTTTGATTATTTTGATTGAGATAAAGCATTAGAAGACTCAAAATAGCTGTTTTTGTTTTGCTTTGTTTTAATGAGAAAATCAGGGAAGGTTCCAGAGGGCTCTATGACTTTCAGGAGATGTATTTCTAAGTGGTGTCTGTTCCCAGCTGTGTTTATGATCCTTGTGAGACTGAACTCCTGGTGAGCCTTGCGAGTGTCTGTTCTGGCATTTCTTCATGGAGTGGACATTACTGAGGGTCGGTCGTGTGCCCTGTGTGCAGCAGATGGGAATAAAAGGGACAAGAGCACAGTGTCTTCCTCAGGGCACTCCCAGCCTCCTCTGGGCAGGTGAGTCACGCATTTCAGTACGACGGAACTTATGAGAGCTGTGAATATGCCTGGAAATGAACCCGCCAGTGATTTGAATAATGGTCCAGAAGCAGTGGTTTTCAAGCTGTACTCTTTTAGCAGTTGAGGTTGCTTTTTCTTCAAATGACATGTGCAGAAATGTAATATAAATAAAATAGATCAGATCCAAATTTGAAGCCAGGGTGAAAGCAGGGGCCTGTAATTCCCCACCCCTCCCTTTGCCTCAGAGCTGACACTTCCAAAGAGAATGCCCTTTCGTTACAGGTTTGACTGAAAGTAGGCTAACGCTTGGTTGGATGAAGATCATTGTTTTTCCTGACTAGATCTATCCTCTTTTTTTTTTTTTTTTTTTTCTGAGACAGAGTCTTGCTCTGTTGTCCAGGCTGGAGTGCACTGGCGTGATCTCAGCTCACTGCAAGCTCCGCCTCCTGGGTTCATGCCCTTCTCCTGCCTCAGCCTCCCGAGTAGCTGGGACTACAGGTGCCCACCACCATTCCTGGCTAATTTTTTTTTTTTTTTTTGTATTTTTAGTAGAGACAGGGTTTCACCATGTTAGCGAGGATGGTCTCAATCTCCTGACCTTGTGATCCCCCCGCCTCAGCCTCCCAAAGTGCTGGGATTATAGGCATGAGCCACTGCGCCCAGCCCTTTTTTCACTTTAGGTAAAAGTGATTTTCAGAACCATCAACATAGATGAAGATAACAATGCTGTTTCATTGCTGTGTAATTTTTACTCTCACTCTAGGAAGCAGATTCATGGGCTTAGAGAAAAAAACACATATTTGTATATTTTATATATGTGTGTGTATATATAAAATATGTTGTATATGTGTTACATATATAATATATATTATGTGTTATATATTTACTAAAAGAATTTTGATATTATGAACAACTCAATAGAAAAATTGAGAAAAGAAAATATTGAACCTCTATCCCTTAGATTTAACAATTCTCATTATTTTCTCAAAATTATTTCACACACTTTTCTAAACCTCTAGTGGGTAAAGATTTTTTAAAAATAAAAAGATATATCCACAATGACCAAGTCTAGGAATATTTTTACCATACTACCTCCACCCCTTACCCACATCCCCTATCCCAGTTCATCTTGGGGACAACAGTGTAATAATTTGAATTTTGTGGTGAAACCTACATGAAGGAATCAAATTTGATTCAATGTCAGTAGTTCAATATCTCTATCTAGTTTATTCTTCCTTCAACAACAATTTTGGGTGTCTCAATGTGCCAGGACCTGAGCATACAACAATGAGCAAAATGAAATAGACCAAACATAGCTCCTGCCCTGGGTTTTGTTAACAGTGGAAGTTTTAAAATTTCTTGTCTAGAAAACTGAGGAAAACAAGTTCTGTGCCATGCTAGCTGGAGGGGTAGCCGTGGAGGAAAAGATGATGGATGAGGATGAATTTGGAGGTTTTGGGGAGCAAGCCCATTGGCAGAGTGCTGGTTAGGTTCTTGAGTTGGTGAAGATCTTTGTGCACGACACCCCTGTAGACATCTGTGAAGCTGGAAGCCAGAGCAGGCTGCGTCGTATGCATGGCTCAGAAATTATGGCTCTTGTGTTGTGGAAGCTGGCCTAGGTGGACAGCTACAATGTGGGCAAAGCCCTTTGACTGGCTGGTGGTTCACTAGTTGCCTTGAAGTGGGAAGGTAGAGCCAATAGTCAGAGTTGTGTTATTTTCCCTTTAAAAGAATTGTTTTCTAATAGTTATTACTCTGCTGTTTTTATAAAACAGCACAAAAAAGGACTCAGGAGTCTTACATAAGAAAAATAGCCCACTGGGGGCACAGATGTTTACCTGACACCTTGCTTAGTTCCTACCACATACCCAAAATCCGGGTTTGAAGCCGTCTCATTTATTCATCTTAAGGAAGACTGAATTGTTTGCACTTTTGGTAAAAGTACGCTTTCTATCAAAAGTTTATTACAAGGCGTGGTGGCACACACCTGTAGTCCCAGCTACTGGGGAGGCTGAGGAGGGAGGGTCATTTGAGCCCAGGAGTTCGAGACTACAGTGAGGCACAATCACACCACTGCACTTCAGCCTTGGCGACAGAACAAGACTTCTGTCTCTTAAAAATAAAAAAGTCTGTTACAAACGGAGTCATTTGAAACATTCCCTCCCATCATTCATTTCTGCGTTAGTTTTTGAAGTTAAAGAGCACTAGAAAAGAAACGTGACAGTATAGAGGTTTTACGCTTATTTGACTTTATCAACTGTAAATTCTGTTTTTAAGAATTCTATAACAAATGTGTTTTTAGGACAGAAAGTAAATTTGGGTAACCTTTGATTTAGGCTTGGAAATATAAACCAAGTGGTTTCTTACTAAGTTTAATGTTTTTAATTGTTCTTCCTAAGTAAACAACAGCCTGATTCACATAATGGAATAAATGGAATATACGAGTCTGAAGGAGCCACTAGACCCCAGTTTTATGTGGAAACACAAGATGTATTTTCAAATGAGGATCATACTGAGGCAGGCAAATATTCCTCATGAATTTTGTGATTGCTTTCAAAATGAGCTACATTTGTGAATAAGCATCAGGCCCCCAGTGTATGTTTGTGCTGACAAAAATGTTAATACCCAATTTTGTACAATGTAATTCACTTGTTAGTGCCATAGATGAGTGGGCAGGAGGTGTGCAAAAGTCTTGAAGTTGAGTTTCTCATTGAACATGCTCTCAGAAAGGTGTAGGTGGCATTTCAATAACATCTCTTTCCAGAATAAATTGTGACTCTCCTTACTTTACAAACTGGTGAAAATATTTTGAGCTGGTAAATATTTTTGTGATTTCATTACTTTTCAAAATTCAGTTGCAAGACTGAGCATGCATGGCTGGGGGGATGTTTATAATGGCCTGTACATTATTTTTCTTCTTTGTTGGCAGGAAATAACTACGTGTTTGCCAGATTACTACAAGTGGACTCAGTATCTCTTTATTAAACTGTATGAGGCTGGGCTGGCCTATCAAAAGGAGGTAAGTTAAAATTAGCTGGACTTTTAAAATTCAGTGAATCTCTTTAGGATACATCATTGCAGTAGCAGTGAAAATGAACGCTACCTCAAGTTCATAAAATCAGTCACAGCAGACCCAGAACGTAACTACTTCCTACTTAAGTTTAGTGTCATCAAGACAGGGTCTGGGCTTCTTTTACCCTTGAATTCTTACCCCATAACCTATTGTCTGGTTCCTGTAATGAGATCAAGGAGAGGGCATAAGAAGAAAGAACACAGGCTTCTCAAATCCTAGCTCAGCTCCCTCTCCCAGCTGTGTGAACAGCTGGGTAACTTAACCTCTAGGAAACATGGTTTTGTATCTGCTAAATGGGAATGGGGACATTTTCCTTGTGGGGTACTATGGTTTGGATGTCCCCTCCGAAAGTCATGTTGAAATTTAATTGCCATTGTGATGGATTTAAGAAGAGGGACCTTTAAGAAGTGAGTGGGTCATGACAGCCCTGTCCTAATAAATGGATTAATGTTATTATTGTGGGAATGAGCTCCCAATAAAAGGATGAGTTCAGCCAAATTCTCTGTGTGTGTGTGTCATATGGTCACTTGCTGTTCTACTTACTGCCATGGGATAATGCAGCACAGAGGCCCTTGCAGATGTTGGCACCATGCTCTTGGACTTCCTGACCTCCAGAATCAGCCAAATAAACTTCTATCAATAAATTACCCAGTCTGTGGTATTCTATTACAGTAGCAGAAAATGGAGGAAGACACAGGGTTCTTGGAAAGATTAAAGGTAATAGTTAAAGAACAGCTATCACAGTGGTCTCCCGAGAAATGAAAGTGTTTGTTATGGTGGGAGCTCAATAATGATAGGTAAGACTTGGAATGGTGGGAGATGAGGCAAGAGCATCATAGTGTGGCCTAGAACTATCCAGGATGATAGCCACTAGCCACATGTGGTTGCTTAAATTTAAAGTAATTAAAATTAAATAGTATTTAAAAAGTCAGAGCTGGGCACAGTGGCTCACACCTGTAATCTCAGCACTTTGGGAGATTGACACAGGAGGATTGCTTGAGGCCAGGAGTTCAAGACTAGCCTGGGAAACACAGTGAGACCCTGTCTCTACAAAAAGTAGGAAAAAATTAGTCCCAGTTACTCAAGACGGTGAGGTAAGAGGATCCCTTGAGCCCATCAACCTACTGGGGTAAGGCAAAAGGGAGAGGAAAGAACTGAGGTAAAAAATAGTGTTCTATTCCTTAACAAATATTGGCTTTTTGACTAAAACGAGATAGTGTTTATGAGGAAAAGACCAAAACACATGACCAGATGGAGAAATCCACACTAGGCTGCTCCCAGTCAGCTCTGGCTGGTAGGGCCTGCTAGGTTGCCTCCACCCCCACACTGCTGTTTGGTCAGGATTTAGTCTTGGTTTTTTTCCAGGTGGATCTCTGTCTTAGTTGGTTTGTACTGCTACAGTAGTGCCAAGACCAGCTCGGTCGGGGAGACCCTAACCCAGTAGCGCTAGAGGAATTAAACACACACACACACAGAAATATAGAGGTGTGAAGTGGGAAATCAGGGGTCTCACAGCCTTCAGAGCTGAGAGCCCCGAACAGAGATTTACCCACATATTTATTAACAGCAAGGCAGTCATTAGCATTGCTTCTATAGATATTAAATTAACTAAAAGTATCCCTTATGGGAAAGGAAGGGATGGGCCAAATTAAAGGAATAGGTTGGGCTAGTTAACTGCAGCAGGAGCATGTTCTTAAGGCACAGATTGCTCATGCTATTGTTTGTGGCTTAAGAATGCCTTTAAGTGGTTTTCCCCCCTGGGCAGGCCAGGTGTTCCTTGCCCTCATTCTGATAAACCCACAATCTTCCAGCGTGGGCTTTATGGCCATCATGAACATGTCACAGTGTTGCAGAGATTTTGTTTACGGCCAGTTTGGGGGCCAGTTTATGGCCAGATTTTGGGGGCTTGTTCCCAACACAATAGAATACTTGAGACTGGTATTTTAACAGTTTTATGCAGCAGAAATGTATTTCCTCATAGTTCTGAAGGCTGGGAAGTCCAATATCAAGGTGCCGGCCTCTGGCAAGGGCCTTCTTGCTGCATCATCCTACGGTGGAAGGTGAGAGGGCAAGAGAGAGGGAGAGTGTGAGGGAGGGAGCAAGGGGAAGCTTAACTCACTATTTTTTTTTTTTTTTTTTTTTTGAGACAGAGTCTTGCTCTTGTTGCCCAGGTTGGAGCGCAATGGTGTGATCTCAGCTCACTGCAACCTCCGCCTCCCGGGTTCAAGCAATTCTCCTACCTCAGCCTCCTGAGTAGCTGGGATTACAGGCATGCGCCACCACGCCCAGCTAATTTTTGTATTTTTAGTAGAGACAAGTTTCTCCATGTTGGTCAGACTGGTCTTGAACTCCCAAACTCAGGTGATCTGCCCGCCTCAGCCTCCCAAAGTGCTGAGATTATAGGCATGAGCCACCATAACACAGCTGAACTCATTTTTATAACAAGCCCACTCTTGATAACTAACCCACACCCGTGATAGCAACATCAATTTATTCATGAGAGCAGAGCCCTCATGACCTAATCACCTCTGAAATGTCCCACCTCTTAACACTGTTGCATTAGGGATTAAGTTTCCAACACATGAACTTTGGGGGACACATTCAGACCATAGCAATCTCTTTTTATTGGATAGCTATTTTCAAATTGGCCTTAAAACAGAAAACATTGCTATTAGCATTCTATTTCTGTGGTTTACTTCAAAATACAAATTTTTGGAATAAACTTTATAAAGTTAACTGACTTTAGAAATATACTTTGTAAAGCATATTTAACCAAAATAACTCAGGTAAATGAACATTTAGGAATAGTATTTGAGCAGAGCATTACTAAACATAGCTGGAGTGTTTAAGTCTTTTGTTCTTAACAAGCACTGTCCACCAAATGTTCAGTTCTGTTGCAAAAAGAATCTGCTGTTGCTTTCACAAAACAAAAGTATTTTCAGCTGCAAATATGAACGTAAAGACCTCTACTTGGCAGAACATTAATTTCACCTTGTGAAAAACATTTTCTTAAAACTCTTTTTTAAAAAGTTTTATTCCATGGATGTAGTTTTAGCGGGTTTTGTTGTTGTGGGGGTTTTTTAATTAATATATCATAGTTGTACATACTTTACATGTGATATTTGATACATGTATACAGTGTGTCATGATCAAATCAGGGTAATTGGGATATCCATCACCTCAAACATTTATCTTTCTTTGTGTTGGAAATAATTACATTTCTTCTAGCTATTTTGAAACATACAATAAATTATTGTTAACTATAATTTCCCTACTGTATTATCAAATGCTAGAACGTATTCCTTTTATCTAACTGTGTTTTTGTACCCATGAACCATTGTCTTTTTATCCCCCCCTCTCTCCCCTTCCTTTTCCAGCCCCAGCAGCCACCATTCTACACTCTACATCCATGAGATCCACTTTTTTAAGCTCTCACATATGAGTGAGAACATTTGATATTTGTAATTTCTATGCCTGGCTTATGTCACATGGTAACCTCCAGTTCCATTCATTTTATTCTTTTTTATGGCTGAATAATATTCCATAGTGTGTATATACCACATTTTTTAAATCCATTAATCCACTAATGGACACTTGGGTTGATTGATATCTTGGCTATTGTGAATAGTGCCACAATAAGCATAGAAGTGCAGATATCTCTTCGGTAATCCTGATTTCAATTCCTTTGGATATATACCCAGCAGTGGGATTGCTGAATCATGTGGTAGTTTTATTTTTAATTTTACAAGGAACCACCTTACTGTTTTTCATACAGTGTATGAGGGTTCCCCTTTCTCCATATTCTCACCAGCATCTGTTACTCCATCTTTTAATAGAAGCCATTTTAACTGAGTGAAATTATGTTTCGTTGTGGTTTTGATTTGCACTTCCCTGATGATTAATGATGTTAAACATTTTTTTTCATATACCTTTTAGCCATTTGTATGTCTTCTTTTGAGAAATGTCTATATAGGTGTTTTGCCTGTTTTCTAATTGGAGTATTTGGATTTTTGTTTGTTTTTTGCTATTGAGTTGTTTGGATTCCTTATGTATTCTGGTTATTAATCCCTTGTCAGATGAATAATTTGCGAATATTTTTTCCCCTTCTGTAGGCTATCTCTTTACTCTGTTCATTGTTTCCTTTGCTGTGCAGAAGCTTTTTTGCTTGATGTAATCCCATTTGTCTGTTTTTGCTTTTATTGCTTGTGCTTTTATGGTCTTAACCAAAAAAAAAAAATTTGTCCAAGCTAATGTCCTGTAGCATTTCCCTAATGTTTTATTCTACTAGTTTCATAGTTTTCGGTCTTACATTTAAGTCTTTAATCTATTTTGAGTTTATTTTTTTATATGGTGAAAAATGGGGATTTAGTTTCATTCCTCTGTATATGGATATCCAGTTTTCCCAGCAGCATTTATTAAAGAGACTGTCTTTTCCCCAATGTATGTTTTTAGAAACTTTGTCAAAAATGAGTTGACTATAAGTGCATGGATTTATATCTGGGTTCTCTGTTTCATTTCATTGGTCTGTTTGTCTCCTTTTATGGCAGTACCATGCTTTTTGGGTTACAATAGTTTTTTAGTATAATTTGAAATCAGGTAGTGTGATGCTTTCAGCTTTGTTCTGTTTTTGCTCAGGATTGCTTTGGCTATTCAGGGTCTTTTGTGGTTCCATACAGATTTTAGGGGTTTTTTTCTATTTCTGTAAATAATGTCATTGATATTCTGATAGGGATTGCTTTGAATCTGTAGATCACTTTGTGTAGTATGTGCATTTTAACAATATTCTTCCAAGCCATGAACATAGTATATTTTTGCATTTTTTGTTTGTCCTTTTCAATTACTATCATCAATGTTTTATAGTTTTCCTTAGAGATCTTTAACCTTGCTTAAATTTACTCCTAGGTATTTTATTTGTAACTCTTATAAATGGGATTACTTGATTTCTTTTTCAGATTGATCATTGTTAACATATAGAAATGCTGCTGATTTCTGTGTGTTGATTTTGTATCCTGCAACTTTACTAAATTCATTTATCAAGTCTAAATTTTTTGGTTGGAATCTTTAGGTTTTTCTAAATATAAAATCATGTTGTCTGCAAACAAGAATAATTTGACTTCTTCCTTTCCATTTTAGTTGCCAGTTATTTCTTTCTCTTGCCTAATTGCCCTGGTTAGGACTTCCAGTACTATGTTGAATAAAAGTGGTGAAAGTGGTAATCCTTGTCTTGTTCCAGATCTTAGTGGAAAGGCTTTCAATTTTTTCCCATTCAGTGTGGTATTAGCTATAGGCTTGTCATATATAGCCTTTATCATGTTGAGGTGTGTTCCTACTATACCCGATTTGTTGAGGTTTTTTTTTTTTATCATGAAGGATGTTGAATTTTATTGAATGCTTTTTTAGCATCTATGGAAATTATGTGTTTTGGTCCTTGATTTTGTCGTATGACATGATATTTATTGATTTCTATATGTTGAACCATCCTTGCATCCCTGGGATGAATCCCTGTTGATCATGGTGAATGATCTTTTTAATGTGTTGTTGAATTCTGTTTACTACTATTTTGTTGAGGATTTTTGCATCTCTGTTTATTAGGGATATTGGCCTATAGTTTTCTTTTTTGTTATGTCTTTGTCTGGTTTGGATATCAGGGTAATGCTGGCTTTATAGAATGAATTTGGAAGAATTCCCTCTTTCTAGAAGAGTTTGAGAAGAATGGGTATTAGTTTTCTTTAAATGGTAGAATTCAGCAGTGAATCCATCAGGTCCTGATCTTTTCTTTGATGGAGGACTTTATATTACTGCTTTGAACTCATGACTTGTTCTATTCAGGTTTTCAATTACTTCATGGTTCGATCTTGGTAGGTTGTGTGTGTGTCCAGGAATTCATCCATTTCTTCTAGGTTTTCCCATTTGTTGATGTATAGTTGTTCATAATAGTCTCTAATGATCCTTTGTATTTCTGTGGTAAAAGTTTTAATGTTTCTTTTTCTGTCTGTGATTTTATTTATTTGGCTCTTTTCTTCCTAGTCTAGGTAAAAGTTTGTTGATTTTGTGTGAATTTTCAAAAACCAAGTTTTTTATTTTATTGGCCTTTTTCTTTCTTTTCTTTCTTTTTAGTCTCAATTTCATTTATTTCTACTCTGATCTTTATTATTTCATTCCTTCTACTAATTTTGGGTTTGGTTTGTTCTTGCTTTTCTAGTTCCTTGTGCATTTTTTATCTGGAGTTGCTTATCTGGAGTCCTGTTGATCTCTCTTCAAAGTTCTTTTTCCTGTATGGTACTTGTTGATTATCAATCTTGTGCTGGTATTTAGCCTTGGATGGTGGATATAGTTATTAATGGTTTATTATGCTTGGACATTCTAGGGAATGAGGGCGAGTCCCCTAATTTATGAGTCTGTCTTTAGCTGTCTACATGAATTTAGTAGCAGCTGGTGATGGTGCTAATTTACCCACTTGGTAAAGCTAAGTTTGCAGCATGGCCTTGGCTTCAGGAAGCATACTGAAAGAATTGCTACACACTGGCACCTCTTCCACTGTACCTCCTTGTGGCTTTGGAATGTGGTGACAGTAACAAACGGTAGCCTTGTGGGCTACCCCTGGACTCAGTCCAAATTCAGGCCCATTCTTGATGGAATGAAGCAAGATTGATTTTGAGAGCTAGATACTTTATAAGACCTATGTGATGTTGCTTAGTTAAGCATGCTTTGTCAAGAAAGAAGCTAATAGACCTTGAAAAAAATCAGTACCCTAAAATATATATTTTACTAGCCTTCTGGAACTTGAAGCTGACAGTATATTCAGAAAAGGTCTTTGATAGTTTAAAAAAAAAAAAGAAAGAAAGAAAAGAAAAGCAGAGCTTGAGGGGAGAGAGGCGGGGAAAACAATGGAGAGTAGCCAAGGGCCGGAGGAGTGATATGCTGGCCAAGAGACAAAAGCATGCTGATGGTGGGTGTGATCTAGAAGGGACAGGCACCCTGTGTGAAGGGCGAGGCAGGGAGGCAAGGCAAGGAGGATCTGAGGGAAGAGGAGGAATTGTAATGATGAGATGAGAGGTGTGAGGGTTTGGAACAGTAGGGCTGGCTGGGGCAGCAAGCACCACAGCTGCTGTGTCACAGATAGGAAAGCTGATAAACACAAAATTAGGAGAATACTGCCCACATGATCCCCAAGGGAGCCCAAAGTCACCTACACCTCCAAGAGCCTAATGGCAAAGAAGAGTAGAGAGGAGACAAAAATGCCTGCTCCCACTGATCACTGTGCAGATTTGACCCTTTATGAACATGGCTCCTTTGTGTTTGTTGTGTTATGAGGTGCATTTTTAAAATGCTTCCTAAATGCTTCCCACAAATCACTCAAGCAAAAAATATTAGTCCTAATGTTTAACCCTTTAATAAGTGGGGAAACTACCTTCTTTGGAATGTCCAATTCCATGATATTCCCAGATAACTATTGTGAGGGAAGCAGTGGGTAAAATCGACCCAGAGCTCAGTGTGTTTGCAGGTGTTTTAATGATTTCAGTGTTAATTTAAGGTTCATTTCAATACAGGCTTGACTTTATTTTACAAATAAGGCTAGTTAACTACAAAGGAACATGGAATTGGCTTCAGTAGGTGATAGACAGCATAAATGCCAACCAGGGAAATGAATAGAGTCAGTGAAGTTGCCCAGAAATTATATCCTATTCATAAGACTGTGCTTGCTTAAAAATCAGCATGTTCATCCAAGTAAATGTTCAAAATGTGGAAATCCAGGATTGCTGGATGAGGGAAGCTATTGATAGAGACAGTTGTCCAAGAGAGGAGACCTGAGCAAAGGGATTTAGGAAGCAACTCCAGGGCTTCAAGGGGTTGCAGGTGCTGTGCTCCCTGAGCCTCATGGCCCTGGATTTTGACGACTCCAAATTTAACCACTTTTGGAAAGTCTGAGCCTGAATCTGCAACTCTGTGGCTGAGGTGGATTGGAGTTCTGGAAAGAAATCATGTGGATTCTCACAGATGATGCATCTTTTGAGACACTATTTCTTTTGGTGTTTTCCCCCTTCCCCCCAAGTCTTTCATTAGGGGGATAAATTGCCTTTGTGTTTTGCTTTTTTTTTTTTTTTTTTTTGTCTTTCATTCAATGCCTGGGTTTTATTATGATGTGCAAACCTCTTAGGAGCACACCTTCCTCATTGTATTTTGTAACCTAGAGCCTGAGAGATGCCAGGCCATGTGGGAAATGTAGATAAGAAAATACAGTCCTATTTGTTCTTGCAATCTGTAGTGCCAAGTATTCACTTCTTCCAAATCCTCTGAGGTTTGCCAGGGACAAGAGACAGAGGTGGAGGGATATACGGTGCTCTTTTTCTACCTTTCTTTTATGTTTCATACAGTTTTAGTTGTGCATGGGTTGTCTGGAGTGGGGAGATGCCACTTGAATGAACTGTCTACATTACTAAGCAGTACTTGGTCCTTTCTTTCTACCTGTTATTTTAAGTGGAACCCTTCCAGAACCTGTGTACACTGTGGGTAGAAATGTAAATTGCTATAGCCATTATGGAAAACAGTATGGAGGTTCCTCAGAAAATGAAAAATGGAACTACCATATGATCCAGCAATCCCACTTCTGGGAGTATATCCAAAGGAACTGAAATCAGTGTGTTGGAGGGATATCTGTACACCCATGTTAACTGCAGTACTATTCACAGTAGCCAAGATATGGAATCAACCTAAGTGTCCATCAACAGACGAATGAATAAAGAAAATGTGGAGTATATACACAATGGAATAGTATTCAGCTTCAAAAAACAATAAAATTCTGTCATTTGGGAATGACAGGGATGAATCTAGAAGACAGTGTGCTAAATGAAATAATCCAGGCACAGAAAGGCAAATATCATGTGATCTTACTTACATGTGGAATCCTAAAAAACATTGAATTCATAGAAGTAGAGAGTAGAATGATGGTTACCAGAGGCTGGAGGGGTAGGGGTGGAGCAAGGGAATGGGAAGTTACTGTCAGGAGTACAAAGTTTCAGCTAGACTGCAGGAATACATTTTGAGATCTACTGCACAGGAGGGTGACTCTAGTCAGTCATAATGTTTTGTATATTTTGAGATAACTGAAAGAGTAAATTTATCACCACAAAAAATGTTAAGTAAGTGAGGTGATGGGTATTTTAATTGCTTAATTATTCTACATTGTGTACATATATCAAAATATCACACTGTATTCTATAAATACAGTTATGATTTGTCAGTTAATAATTGTTTTAAAAGAAATAATTAAGACTGGGTGTGGTGACTCACGCCTGTAATCCCAGCACTTTGGGAGGCTGAAGCAGGCAGATCACCTGAGGTCAGGAGTTCGAGACCAGCCTGGCCAACACGGTGAAACCCTGTCTCTACTAAAAATACAAAAATTAGCTGGGCGTGGTGGTGGGCGCCTAGAGTCCCCGCTACTCGGGAGGCTGAGGCAGGGGAATCACTTGAACCCAGGAGGCAGAGGTTGCAGTGAGCTGAGATTGTGCCACTGCACCCCTGCCTGGGTGACAGAGTGAGACCCTGTCTCAAAAAAAAGAAGAAATAATTAAGTGGTACCCTTCTCTCCAACCCCCTAATACAGGCAGGGATAATAGATAAGGAAATGGACCTTTGGTTCATTAAAGTTTTTAGATCTAAGGTACTTTTGTCCCATATTTTGTGTCTATGTGCTTATTAAGTCAAGGCTTTTGGGGACCCTATCTTAGAAGGGAAACAAATGCATGTCTTTCCCACCCAACTCTAGACTTCACATACTTAAATTTTCCAATGGGGGTACTGCTTCTATATGTAAAATCGCAGCCCACAAATTACAACCCACAGATAGGTTAGCCTCCCCTCACCCCTACTTTTTATGTAACTTTTAGACATGTCTCTGGATCAGTCAGGGTCCCAGCAGGAAAGAGAGAGCACACCCGAAAGGAGTCATTGAAGACAATTTGATGAAGGACTATTTGTGTGGAGTTCAGGGAAACTCAGAAGGGACGGCAGTGCGTTTGACCCTGGCAGCAGAAGGATGCCTTTGCTGCCTGTAGGCTGCAGGGGCAATGTCAGGGGGCAGTTAATAGAACCTGGGAGAGCAGTAGCTTTAGCAGCACAAGAGACCTGCCCAACAGAGGTGATGACCTTCACTAGAGGCACATGACCCCTGCTAGCCCATGGCCAGGAAGCAGCCAGTGTGCCTGTCATTGGTTGAACCCAACCGGAAGATAAGGGTCCAAGGGAATGCAGGTCGCAGAGGTCAACTTCTTGGGCCACAGATCAGGGCAGGAAGAGGGTCTGGAGGGGCAAATGGGTAATAGTGAACACAATCTCTTATTAGAATTGCGTATTAAAAATTTTACGGCTAGGCCTGGTGGCTCACGCCTGTAATCCCAATACTTTGGGAGGCCAAGGCGGGTGGATCACCTGAGGTCAAGAGTTCGAGACCAACCTGACCAATATAGTGAAATCTCATCTCTACTAAAAATACAAAATTAGCTGGGCCTGGTGGCACATGCCTGTAATCCCAGCTACCCAGGAGGCTGAGGCGGGAGAATCGCTTGAACCCAGGAGGCAGAGGTTGCAGTGAGCCAAGATTGCAACCATTGCAATCCAGCCTGGGCAATAAGAGCAAAACTCTGTCTCAAAGAAAAAAAAAATTACAAAAAATGTGTATGAAGTCAGGATATTTTAAGTCCCCAACACACCCCTCTGTACTCATTCCCTTCTTTGTACCAAGTGGTACCTGAATGTCATAAAGGTGTGAATGTAGATGGCAGAGGTATTTATTTTAAATGAAGATAGACACTAACTAGAACTCTATGAGATAATGAATCTTCATAATAGTTAAGACTACATGTTTTATGTGCTCTATCAGCTGAATGAATCCATGGAGACAGAGCTCAGAACAGCTACCATTGTGGGGGCAGGTATTGATTGGTAGAAGGCACAACAGAGTTTTCTAGGGTGCTGGAAATGTGCTTTATCTTGAAATGAGTGATGGTTACATGAGTATGTAACTGTAAAAATGTATCGAGTTGTACACTGAAGATTTATTTCCCTAAAATAATCCTATTCTGTCAAATTTTAAATAGGTACCATTTTTTCTTCTTTTATTCTGCTTGCTAAAATTTTCCATCCTATAAGTTCATCCTTTCATATAAGATACCAAAGTTGAGTTAGACACATCCTTAAAGGCTTCCTTCCCAAGCCTATTGTAATAAGATGGAAGCACAGAGGAAATTAATGTGTTTTTTGTACAACTTGCAAGTGGTTTCTTTAACAAGCAGTACTCCACGGAGCAGAGTCATTGCATTTGCAGGCCCTCTCCCACGTAAGAAACCTCAGGATGGTCTCATAAAATGAGTACTCACCTAGGTCAGGCACAGTGGCTCACGCCTGTAATCCCAGCACTTTGGGAGGCCAAAACGGGTGGATCACGACGTCAGGCATTTGAGACCAGCCTGGCCAACAGAGTGAAACCCCATCTCAACTAAAAATACAAAATTAGTCAGGTGTGGTGGTGGGCACCTGTAATCCCAGCTACTTGGGCTGAGGCAGGAGAATCACAGGAACCTAGGAGGTGGAGGTTGCAGTGAGTCGAGATCACACCACTGCACTCTAGCCCAGGCGACAGTGCGACACTCCATGTCAAAAAAAAAAAAAAAAAGAGTACTCACCAGATTGTGCCATTTTGTTTCATGAATTATACAGGCCCTGGTTAACTGGGACCCAGTGGATCAAACAGTGCTTGCCAATGAGCAGGTGGATGAACATGGCTGTTCATGGCGTTCTGGAGCAAAGGTGGAACAGAAGTACCTCAGACAATGGTTTATTAAGACAACCGCTTATGCAAAGGTGAGTGTCAGCCTGGAGGCTCCCCACTAATGCCTTACATGCTGGCAGGCAACACCAAAGGCTTCTGGGTATGAGAGAGCCTCACTGTTGGGGTTGAGCTCTAGGAAGGGCTGGGAGCCATGGATGTACAGACAGGAAGCAGCTGAGCCTCATCACTCACTTAGCTGGTGATGGGCTGGTATCTTCAACTGTAAGTCAAGTATAGCACCTAGAGGTCATTGTAGGCCATTGTTTGCTGACGTTTCAACTTACTGCCACAGAGGTCAAAAATCATCCATAATTATATCAGTGATAAAGCTTTAAAAAAGAGAGAGGGGGGCCTTTAAAAAAAGAGAGAGAAAAGTGTCTTCAACTGTGTAGTTCTGATGAGACCTCCAGAAAGATAGAATGAAATCTCAGATAAGTAAATGGACTTTTGGTTTATTAACTTTGGTGCATGTCTTTCCCACCCAACTCTAGACTTCACATGCTTAAATTTTTCAATGGAGGTCCAGAAGAGATTATCTAAAAGAATTGAAGAGATGGCCGGCCTCCATGAGAGAAGGCCAAGTGAAAATGAACTAAGCCAGGCGCTAAAGCTTGATAAACTGGTTCTTGGGCCTTAGTTTTCTCATCAATACAATGAGCAGGTTGGACCAAGCAGTCTTTAAGGTGTCTTCTAGCTCTTTCCATGTTCAGAGATTCAAGGCAAAACCAATCATTGAAAGCAGGGGCTTGCTTATTAAGTCACCAAGAGCCTGGACAAAAAATCAGTTCTGTAGGTACTGGAACCACTCTGTGCAATGTGCCCTTTGAGCTTACCAAGTTTCAAGGTGCTGGAGTTGAGGGGTCACTCCCTGAAACTCCAGAGAGAAATGGTTAAAGCAAATTAGGGACATTCACATGGCAATTTGGTGACCTTTGTATTCTTATGCATGCATGAGACTGGACATAAGTAGGGTCTGAAAAGGTAAGGGCATCATGAAGGACTACTTATGGCATGTCATGTTGTTCTTCCCCTGTGGTAGTCACCATAAGAAGGATAGTTGTCCCCTTCCATGGTGGCCTGTGAGTTGCTTTGTGAGTATCAACTGAAATGGACTCTGGGTTAGATCCAATACTGTTGTTCTTATATGCAAAGAAAGCACAAGGTTCTCAATATCCCGTGGTCGCTACAAAACTTTGTGAATTAGAATTGTAGGACGCCAACTCACAATACCAATGCCATACAGAAATATGACCTCTAGTTTTCTCACATAAAAGACATGTCTTAAATGAGGTTGTTTTTCCATTTTCATTTATTCTGAATGCAGCAGAGAATAGCATATGGATTTGGAGAGGTGCTCATTAGAACTTGTTAACATGGTGCCTTGCTCCTTTTAAGCACAGCAATATTGGAGACTGAATGTGAAGAACAAAGCTGAGGATGTTGCATTCTCTATCACCCCAAGCAGTGGGAGCCCCTGTCTGCTGACAGTTGGGGTCCACTACATTACTGGGAAGGATGCTTGGTTACCTCTTGGACCTGTCAGATGATTCTGTTATAGGCATTGTTGGAAAGTCCACCTAATTAGCTCTTTTGTTTTGACCTCTGCCTCTAGTTGAAAATGTAATAACCTAACTGAGGAGCATTATTCTTTAAATTGTCAGCTGTGAATTTTCAACTGTTCAGTGGAAATGGTTAGTTACCATGGTGACTCACCTGGTTCTTGCTGAACTCCTGTGCAGATGTATTGAAAAAACTGTCTTTTGAAGTCAGCACTTGGTTTACTCTGAAAATCTGGAGAAGAGGGAGAGTAAGACTCCATGAAGCCTAACAGAGAACAGTGCTATGGGTCTGAGAACAGAACAGAGACACAGACATGAGGGGGCTGTGCAGTACTGGAAAACATTGGCATTATGACTCAGCCAAGGGTATATAGTTGAGACCCCCAAAAAGGCCATGTATTAGAGTAGGGATGACACCCTAAGACTAACGACAAAATCAAAATAGACTCATTTTAATAAAAAATAAAATAAGCCTGAGTGGTTCAAAAGGAACTTACAGAACAAAACTCAACATCTTTAAAGGGAGACAATGTAATCCAGACTCCCAAGGTTGTATCTGCAATGTCCAACATATAATTAAAATTTACTAGACTTGAAAAGAAGCAGGAAATTATGGCCTAAAATCAAGGGGGAAAAAAAGGCATTCCAATAGAAATAGATCCTGAGATGACCCAGATGTTGGAATTAGTAAATAAAGCCAAAGACATCTATTATATAAATGGTCTGGGACTTAAAGGAAAACATGGTCTTAATGAATGAACAGATGAGGAATCTCAGGAGAGAGTAGAAACTTTTTTTTTTTTTAATGAAGCAGTTAGAAATCTAGAATATAAAAATTTAATATCTGAAATGAAAAATCCACTCTTTGGGGCTACAGATGGATAAGTAAGGGTTAGGTAGACATGAAACTTCAGGGAAGCTCCCCCCTCACACACCTATGTAGTGAACAGCATGTGTAGTGGCCTTAAAACAGAAAAGTATATGATAGGTTTGAAAAACTAAAAGGACACTGTAGCTTAAGCGAAAAGAGCCAAGCAGAAAGGCTCAAGATAGGGCTGGAGAGATGTTTAGGGGCTAGATCAGGCAAGGCCTTTAGGTCTTAAGGAATTTGCACTTTAACCATGGGGACCATAGGAAACCACTAAAGGATTCTAAGGAAGGGAATGGCATGGTCAGATTTATGTTTTTATAAGATCACTGTGGAAGGAAGGGCAAGTGTGGATGCAGAGAGACCAGTTAGAAAGCTATTGCAATGGTCCAGGCATGCAAATTTTAGATGTGGGTGAGAATAGTAGAGAGAAGTGAGTAGGTTAGAAAAATACTCAGGTGGCAAAATCCATAGAGCTTGGTAATAAATTGGAGGAGAGTATGTAGGAGATGGTAACATCAAGGAAGCCGTGGCTTGAATAGCACACAGGGAGTCCTGGAAGAGACATAGTCCTGACCCTTTTCAGTTTGAAATGGCCAGGAGATATTTGAGTAGAGATATGAAATAATAGGAAAATTACTATTTGGATTATATGGGAAATTATTTGGGAAATTAGGTCCAAAACTTCAAAGATTGAGTGAGATAGGACATCTATTTTAAAACCTGGTATGATAAAAATCGTCTTGAGTTAGTGAAGAAGTCCTGCTATATATAGATAAGATTGAGATGTTGAATCAGTTAGTAATGCTTTCAGCTGCAAGCAGCTGGAAACCTGAGAAATGGTGGCTTAAACAAATGGGAAATTACTGTACCCACGTAACAGGCTGCCAAGACTGAACTGGGATAGGGTTCTGGGTTGTCATCTCAGTAGTTCTCTTGGCCCTTTCTTCCTGTCACCTTATGGCAAGATGGTTGCTGCAGCTCCAGACATCGTGTCTCCATTCAGAACAGGAAGAAAAGGGCTGGGTACCGTGGCTCATGCCTGTAATCTCAGCACTTTGGGAGGATGAAGTGGGAGGATCACTTGAGCCTAGGAGTTCAAGACCAGCTTAGGCAATATCGAGACCCCAATTTCTACCAAAAGAAAGAAAGAAAGAAAGAAAGAAAGAAGCAGAAGGGGCAGTGCCAAAAACTGTTCCTTTTGTCTAGAAAACAAAAACTTCCTCAAAAATCCCCAGTAGAATTCCACTGATGTCCTGTTAGCCCCAAGTGTGTTTTGGCCACCTCCAGCTTCAAGGGAGACTAGGAAAGCAGGCTTGGGCTTTTTAGCTTCTGTAGTTGAGCTGGAGGGGGGAAGAGGATGGGCAGTAGGTGCTGGGATAGGCAGTGAGCTGTGCCCGCACAGTTATCTTTAGAGCTTTGTATTTGCATCTCGTTTTGCAGCTCTGTGGGCTGCCTCTGTGATGTATGACTGTGGTCTTCTTGGGAGCATGGCTGTGAAGGAGCCCTCCTTTCATTCACTTAACTTCCTAATTTTAAAGACAGTGCCTGATGTGAAAATTACAGAGAACCCAGCAAGATAAAGATGCTTTATTCAGGCTGTTCTGTGATATATTTGATTTTTCTCCTCTTACCCCCCACCCAGTCCTCCTAGGATTGTTTGCTTTGTGAAACATTAAAAGTGATTTCAGCCACTCATTCTGTGAAAAAGAAAACTTGCAGTAGGAGTATCTGAAGAACATGAATTAGTCTTGGCAGAGCTGTGTGGGCGGTGTCTTGTGGGCAGCACTGCTGAGGTGAGAGCAAGGGGAGGAGGATGGATTGGAGCCTTGTATACAGCAAGCGAAAGGGATTCAGAGTCTGATGGAATGCCTCAGTCCTGGCAGCAGAGTGACAATTGGAAGGAGAGGCAAATAGAGAGAAGGCCTCCCATTTGAACTTGTCTATTAGAGTTGTGATTTTGATTTCTCCTGCTGACTCCGCTGGCCCCTCTCGGCTGCATTGCAGGCTTTCAGCCCCTGGGCACCATGCACGCGCCCCTCCTTGGTGTTAAATGGACATAAACATGCCTTCATGGTGCTTAGTCAACCCCCATACCAAATTGGTGGTTATGTTTTCAGGAGTTACTTGACAGCTGCTGTAATACAAAGTCTGTGTTTGCCTCTCATTTCCTACCTGATTATCTCAGATCAGGGCTCAGGCCTTTCTTTGTACCATCTTACTGAACCCTCACTTTAATCTTTTGAGGGTAGGTACTCCTCTTATCTTCATTTTAATGATGAGCAGACTGAGGCTCATACTAGTAATAAGTAATAGCATGGGGATTCAAATCTGAGCAGCTGAGCTGTTAACCCGCAGTCTCTCCTCCTTCTCTGTGGTCTGAATTCATTCATTTTTTTTTTTTCCTGAGATGTTATTGAGTGCCTGGCCAGACCCTAGGCAGGGTGCTAAGAATACAGACAGAGCAGCTGAGGTCTCTGCTCTTAAGGAGCTTAGACTTTAGTGCCACAGACAGTGGTAGACATGAGCTGTCACATCTCCTGCAAAAGAGTGCAGGGGAGACGAGGAGGAGGAGCCCCAAATCTGCCCAGCGGTCTAAGGAGGTATCACTGAGGAAGTGGTGAAAGATAGGAAGCACAGAATGTCTACAAGGGAGCATCTTCTTGCCCTCCAGATGTGCAGGAAACCTTATTCTTCATCAAGTATTTCTAAGTAGGATGAACTTCTGCTGGTGAGAAGCAGATGGGCAACAGTGAGCCATTATGAAATCAGTGGGCACTGGAGGTAATAAGCGCCCATTTTCCTGCCCTCTTTGTTCCTGTCCTCCTGATTTCACCTGTGAGCTTGTGGGTAAAGCAGAGGTACCTTTACCAGAACACACTGGTCTTGTTTTACCCTGCAGAGCATGCACACATGGGGCTGGAGGAAAGAGGAGGTGAGGGGAGAGAAGGGAAGTTTGTGCCAGGAGTTCTTTGGAGGAGGTGGCGGAGGATGTTAGAGCGAAGAGACAGCCTCAGAGAAGCAGTGAGGCAGGGTCCAGCCTCCAAGAGTCATCTGAACTCTGGAATGAAGACCGTTAGGGGGACCTTTGTTCCACCTCTGAGGCACTGGGATACTTATGAAAGCATTTGGCTGCCCTCTAGAAATTGGGCCTCTTGCCTGGCTTTCTGCTCGTAACTTCAGATCCTGTCTCAGCCCCAGAACAGAGGCTGGGTCACAGGTAGCACCAGGAAGTGCCTCTCCAGTCACATCGTCCCCTTAATCCCCTTCACCCCTGTCACTCCTGTGTTGCTCTAGAAGCTTTGCAAAGGAATTGTTAGAGAAGTTTGGTAACTTGACCCTACTCTGCCCTCTGACCTCAAGAAAGCACCTCCTCCTGTTTGTGCGTCAAAGCACTTCCTCCTCCTGTGTGTGCATACTGCGCCTTCTAAGGGGGTGGGGCGGCAGCACAAATTAGATGTTGGCAGAAGAGGCAAAATGACAGAACTGAGAGGAGCAAGTGAGAAATGTTTAGCAAACTGTCAGCTTCTCTGCAGGGCTCTGAGGACCAGGCCAGGGCTGGGATTTGGTGATGATGATGCTGCTTGGGTTTATCTACAATGAGGGCTTTTTCTTAAAAGCTCTGTGGCTTCGAAGCTCTTACTGCATTTATCCCCACCATGCCCCTCTGTGGTCAGACAGGGCTGAGGGTGGCCTTATCCCTCCTCACTTTAAAAATGATTAGATACTGTGGGGTAGGAGGCCAGAGCCCATGCCGGCTCTGGACCCCTATTCTCAGACCAGTGCTGAGCCACACCCTCAGAGCCCTCAGCCTCCCTGCCAGGATTCTCCCTCATGCTGGGGCTGTCTCTTCTCTTGGCTACAGTAGATTCTGCTCCCAGTCCCAGGGATCTGGTTTTGACTCCCTGTCTCACAAAGCTAATTAATAGTTAAATTCTGCTCCTTCTTACATAATATCTCCTGCTTCTGTTTTCTGTTTTCCCTGCCTCTCCAGCGTCTTTTCTCTCCTAAGCTATTCTAAACTGAACTCTCTGCTTTTCTATCCTCCATCCTATGCTCTCAGCCCTCCTCAGCATGATTGCTGGCCAGAGTGGCCAGTGCCACAGGGACCAGGTGGAAGTTGTTACTGGGAGAGCCAGCCCCTCAGAAGTCCTTCTAGGGATGGGACTGGGCAGGGGTAGGAAGGGCACAGAGGCCACAGAAAAGTAGACAACTTGAGGCTGGCTTTTCCCTGTCACTTCCCAGGCGAGCAAAAAGCTGCCTGAATAGAGGGAGTAAAATCTTTAATAACAGCCCGGGGCCAAGGCGAGATGCTGGGAGGAGGCACCTGGCTGGCTCTCAGCAGGCCTGAGAGGGAACTTCCTCCAGGAAAGGTCCTCCAGGGGTTGGTACAGGGCTGGGCCTTCGCTCTGGGATTCAGAAACCAGTGGTGTTTCTAAATGGTACAGAGACAGTATAGGCCATCAAGTTTCCCTCCCTGAATGCAGGGCCTTCCTGCTGACCTCCCAGATGTCCCCCACCAATGCCTAGTCACATCTGTATGTAGTCTCTATTAGGTCAATTCTCTATCATCATCTCATTTCCCTTAGCCCTGACTTCTTGCGCACACTCCACTGTCCCTCCCTGTCAGGGAAATAAAGACAGGTATGCTTGGTACACGTACTCCAGATGTATGAGAATAAAAGAAAACTTCTGCAGTCTCTGGGTCAGCAACCTGCTCTGCAAAGAGAAAGGTTTTCATGTTTTGTTTCCAAGATGGAATGACTGCAAAGGAAAAATGGAAGAAATAATTTAATAGTATACTTCTTATGGTATATGGACAATGAAATACATTGTAAATTTGATCAGGAACCATAAAGATAGAAAAGCATTTTGTGTTCCTTTTGAACCCTGAGTGGCCTTTTTGAGCTCCTGTTTCTTGGGTGTACAGGTCTTCTTGAGGTGTCAGCCTGGACTCCATGGGAAGAGATGTATTTAGCCTCTTGTTGAGGGGTCTCAGGGATCGCTGCACAGGCCTGGTGAGTGTCACCAATGAACCTCTTCAGCTTGGAGAGTTATTTGAACTTCAAAGCTAGAAGAAACTTGAGAGAGCATTTAGCTCGGGTCTCTTTTTAATCCCTGCCCTGATCTGAAAAACATAAAAGCAAATAAACAGAAAACCCCTCATGCCTGCATTTACTGCTGCTTGAAATTGCAAAATCAATATGATGTCTAGAAACAAATTAAAATAAATGAATAAGGTGTTGCTTTATTTTGAGCAGCCCACATCATGTCCTTCTCACTCCTTCCCAGGGGGCTGATTGCCATCCTGAGGTGTGTGTCCCATCCTTGAAAATTGCTGACCCAGCCCACATCTTATTATATAATTGAGGTGCCAAGAGCAGGGAAGGCCCAGAACCCAACTTGGGTCTCCTCAGTCCCAGTCCTGCCTTCTTTATTATTATTATTATTTGAGACCGAATCTCACTCTGTCTCCCAGGCTGGAGTGCAGTGGTACAATCTCGGCTCACTGCAACCTCCACCTCCCAGATTCAAGTGATTCTCCTGCTTCAGCCTCCTGAGTAGCTGGGATTACAGGCGCCTGCCACCATGCCCGGCTAATTTTTGTATTTTTAGTAGAGACGGGGTTTCACCTGCATTCTTTACCCCTGCTCTTGGGGACAGTTCCCAAGCAACCGAGTATTTCTGAGAATCATGTGCAGACAATAGCCAGTCAGCGTGTGTCGCAGGAAGGCAGCACATTAGCGATAGGAAATGCAGTAAGTACAGAATGGGCACAAATGGCCAGGTAATGGAAAGTGTGGTGATTAGAGGTTTTCTGTTTTGTTCTTGGTGGAATTGACTCATTGTCCTCTCTGTCTTGCTTTTGTCATTATTTACTCCAATGCTCTGTCCTTACCCTGGGTTCTTCTGAGCCCAGCTGCAGAGAGACCAGTAAAGACTGATCCAATGGCTGCTGCTATGAAGGAAGCAAATAGTCATTAACAGATACATACATGTCAATACTGTGTTTTTCAAAATAACCATTCTGTTATGCAGAGAGACACTTTTCCACAGCACCTTTCCACTTCTCTGTGTATTTGCTTACTGCTACCAGATGGCTAGCTCTAAGTGTCAGATTTGTTCAAAATAGAGACAGTAGAGCTGTAATAAGTTGAAAACTCAGGTAAAATACAGTCTGTAGTTTTAAAAGAGTATATTAACAACATGCTTTTAACTATGTAAAAGCATATATATAAACACACATACAAGATTTTATCAATCCTGACATGATTAGTTTTAAATTGAATGCTCCATTAAGAAAGAAAAATGCTCTCAATATATTGTAAGATACCACTGATTGTAAGACATGTCCCAGTGTCAGAGTTTTTGGGAAAATGTATGTCTTAGAGTGAATAGAAGATGCGATGTAAGTAGGATGGAAAGATATAAAACAAAATATTAATAGTCATCTCCCTGGGTATTTTGACCAATTGTGGGTAATTGTTAATTTTCTTCTCTTCCAAATTTTCCATAAAAAGATTATTGCTGGGCAAGGTGGCTCATGCCTGTAATCTCAACAAGGTGGCCAAGGTGGGTAGATCGCTTGAGCCCAGGAGTTCAAGACCAGCCTGGGCAACTGGCAAACCTCATCTCTACAAGAAATACAAAAATTAACTGCATGTGGTGGTGTTCACCTATAGTATGTACCTATAGTCCCAGCTACTCAGGAGGCTGAGGTGGGAGGATCACTTGAGCCCCAGGAGGTCGAGGCTGCAGTGAGCCAAGATCACCCCACTGCACTTCAGCCTGGGCGACAGAGTGAGACCCTATCTCAAAAAAAAAAAAATAAAGATTATTATCATTTTGATAATCATAAAATAAAACGGCATGATATCCGGGTTAGATCATCATTTATTTACACATCTTCTTTAGACCTGAGTGTCTTCGAAAGGGATGGTCTTATGTTCTTGCAAATATTCAATCTATAGGGAGGCTTCCAACTTGAAGGTAAGTGAGTAGAATGTCCCCTGGGATGGCTGTTACCATTTTGTTTTTTATGATTAGACCAATAAAAGCTTTCAGCCTTGCCCTCAAGACTCTCCTTTCCTGGAATAATATGACCACTTTTCAGGCAAGGATAGTCTAATGCCACAGATTAGGCTGAGGACAATTTTCGAGTTGTAGCTATTTGACTACTCCCTCCCTCTCCCGTGGGAGTCTCTCTCTTATCTTGTAGACCCAGGGGCAGGGAGGTGACATAGGTGGCTCTGAGAATCAGAAGCAATCTCATCAGACAGGTGGCTCTGTCATTAGGAGAGTTTGGCCTTCATCATCTGCATTCTTACCAGTGTGGTGGTGACATTTGAGAACCTGTAGTCACCTTCTCTCCAAAGTTAGTGGAATTAGAATTGTTCTGCTGCTGAAAAGGTGGGTCAGAGGGGGAAAGAAAAGATGGATAAGTGTAACCTGAGTGGATATGTGGATAAGAAGAGATTAGTCAAATTGGCTGCTGCCATACTTCCTGGTTCCCTTTACTGCATCCTTTTCCACAGATCACGTACATGGGGCTGTGTAATGAAATCCCCAGGGCATTCCCTGATGGGCATACCTAGAAAGCACATCCTTCTTTTCTAGCACCAGTGACACCATTTACATGTATAGGAGTCCTCTTATTGGAAGCTATTCTATAAAGCACTTGGTTTGTCCCTCTCTTTCCCATAGCTCTGGGCTGTGCACTTGTATGTGTGGCTGCTTGGTGCCTCTTTTCCTCTTGCCCTGAAATCCCATGAAACCACACCTTGTTGGCAAGTCATATATCATTAGCAGGATGCCTTGCTCCGAATGGATTATTTCCCTGCTGGGTTAACAGCACCCGCATTGGAATTGAGATTCTTGGATAGCACAGTGGTATTTGCAAATAAATGTTTTGCATTGTGATGCTACAACAAATGGATTTTGCTTGGAATACATATCACATTCCAATGAGAGGTTGACGCAGGGCTATCATGGGGAGGCTTTATTATATTTATGTATTTGTCATGTCTTCTCTAAAGTCAAACAAGGTAAACATCATGCCAAATGGGTTTTCTTGTTTTTTGTTTTTTTGAGACAGAGTCTCACTCTGTCACCCAGGCTGGAGTACAATTGCACTGTCTCGGCTCACTAGAACCTCCGCCTCCTGGGTTCAAGCGATTCTCCTGCCTCAGCCTCCCGAGCAGCTGGGATTACAGGCGCCCGCCACCATGCGCAGCTAATTTTTGTATTTTTGTTAGAGACGGGGTTTCACCATGTTGGTCAGGCTGGTCTCAAGCTCCTGACCTCGTGATCTGCTCGCCTTGGCCTCCCAAAGTGCTGGGATTACAGGGGTGAGTCACTGTGCCCGGCCGGGTTTTTTTAATGTATAAATCTTCATGCCAGAGTCAAAGCAGGACAGGGGACTAGAGTGCGAGAGAAAGGTCATTCCTCCAGCATATTCTAGAGGGAATGTCTATATTTTAAAACATCTTGCTGCCTTCATAATTGGTTTTCCTTTTTTAGAACTTAAATATATATTGTGCCTTCCCCCCCACCAAAAAAAGAAATTTTGGCAACAAGAATAAGTTTTAGAAAAATATATATAAATCATAATTCAAAAATAATTGCAAATCAAATCATACCGATTTATAAGTATGCTAAGTGTCAAGCTTTTAAAAAGTGTACATTTTAATTAGATGTTGTTGTTCAATCTTGTGTCTTCCATTCTCTCAAATCTGTGTCCAGCTCTTAAGGTTTTTGATTATCCACCCTTCCCTTAGTAGCTAATACATCCACTTGTTTTACAGGGTCTGTACTTCTCAGTTTGCTTGCACTTTTTTTTACCTGGGTCTTCTAAAACGTATCATGTTTTCAACCCACTTTTTCTAGAATTCTAATTTGTGGTCATGTCGTACCTTGTTCTTAATGCTTCAGCTCAACTTTCTGTCTTAGGAAGTATGGATTTATTCTTAGCATTACTTCTGCTTCTTTGAAGAGAAAGTCATATTAGCCGCGTTATATTTAATCCTCTTTTTATCCCCAGCTTTTTAGTTTTAATCTTTCTCTCTCTTATTCCTGATTATATTTTGTATTACTAAAACCTTTTTGATTGGATGTTACTTCAGCCCATCTTTTATTGGTGCATGTTCTTAAACACTGGCTCATCTTGACTCATGAATGCCTAATTCTGTTTCAATTTCTTCAAACATCTTCGTTCAGATGGTGTACCCTAGAGTGACAGTGGCAGTCTTTTCAGACACATCCTAGCACAAACGGATTTAAGGCCCCTTTGCAAACCACATTACTTCTATATAGGCCAAATAGCAACCACAGGGAAACTTTATAATCAGAAGATCTGGATAATTCATTATCTTGGATCTGCTGCTGATGGAGTTTAGGGAAATCACATGACCTCTGAACCCCATTTTTAAAATTTATTAAATGAGAGGCATTGAATAAGTTAATGATTTCCAAAGTGTTTCAAAGCCTTGGGAGTCGATAGGGAAGTATTGAGGAATTAGAGGAGAGAAAGGGCATTTCTTTCAACTCTTACATATTGGGTTCCCTCAGATTCGATTTGAAAAAGGTTTCATAGCACTTTTAAAAAGAATCTAAAAACCTGATATTTTCCCAGGTTTTTGGATTCTGTGAGCCAGTGGGATTTTAAGATTTGCCAGTATATGGAAGAGGTACACATACCAGTGCTGTCTGCCAGATGTAAAGACATGAAATGAAGCGAATACCATCTATCACTGTAATTACAACACTAAAAAAAAAAAAAAAAAAAAAAGAAGGATATAAACTAAACAAAAACCCCAAAAAAACAAAAACAGCTCTTTAAACAGCTGTAGCACCGTAACTGCTCACATCTTATTCTGGTGGAGCCCTGCTCTGGGCCAGCCCAGGATTGAAGGAGAGGTTATCAGCAGCTATTGGAAAAGGTACTTTCTGAATCCCTGTTCATCAGAAAACAGTCATTAATCATGTGTTTATTATACAGTGGGGACCGAAAAGAGCTTGCAGAGTTGTTCGAGATGTTGATTTCATTTAGTTAATTTTAAAAATTTCTTTTGGTTTTTCACAATATTCATAGATTTGGTTAGGTTTTAAGCAGGCATTGTTCCAGAATTAGCATATGAAAACATTCACATTTCATCCTATTTGAATCTGTCATCCTCATCAAGATCTGAATATTTTAAGCAAGGTACCTCCATAAGAAGTTTCCCAGCCTTGACGATTACATCTAGAAGAAAAAGCACAGTGAGAGGGTGAATACGCTAGTGGCTCAGTAATGCTGGTAAAGGAATGGATGTAAAGTGCTATCAGAATTGGACTCAGGGAGATTGAGCCAATTTTCAGATCATGTAATGTGGATTTGATATGATGGAAAGACATCAGATCCCATTAGACCACATATGGATTTGCTTGGAAGTTAAATGGAGCCTCATTGGTCTTTGGAGAGGAAAAGCTATTGGTCATTTTCAAAGTTTATAATATACTTGCGTGCTCGTTGACATTTAAGACCCCCTACATTGCTCTAAAAATTGAAAAGCATTCTAGAGTACTTAATTTTATCAGAAGATTAATTGTTTATTAACATTATATTAGTATATAATTAACATATTCAAGATCTTCTACTTTTGCTACAATGACATCAAGGCATTACTGTATCAGCTAATGTAGATATATATGTATCAGGATGTTGAAACTTTTATAATCCATTGATGTTAGTTAGGCAACTTGGTTGCAAACAACATAAAGTTACTCTGATTAACTTAAGCCAAGGAGGAATTGATTAGAAGAGAATCAGGTTACTCACAGTTGAATGAGAAAGCCGGGGATCCAAGCTCAGGCAGAAATTAGGGGAGAACAAGGGCACAGCCACAATCTTTTCCCAAAATGGTCTGGTTAAGCCATTGCTGCCATTGGTACCAGCATCTCCAGCCTCTCAATCTGGTGTGGCATTTAAGCCAGTTGATCCTGTGCCTCTGGGTCACCCCACAGTGTTCTGAAACTGTACTGAGCCTATGACTGGTTATACTCCTTAGTGTTAGTGGGGAAGGGAGTGGGATGTGGTGGCAAGTTTGTCCCCTTTCAAGCTGAGTAATGAACCAAGAGACCTGAGTACAGTGGTCTCAGGCCTGGTTCCAATTAGCTAAGTGATATGGGGCAGATTGCTCTCTCCTGGGCCTGTCTGTCCTCATCTATAAAGAGAGAGGATTTTGATGACAATGTCAGCCTCATGGCTCTATGACCAGAGTCTTCCTTCTAGGAATAAAATAAAAATATAAATAAGATAATAGAAGCAGATGTATCTCTAATACATGCCTTTTAGTTAGAGTATGATAAGCTGAAGCCATCTGAAATACAGATATGGGAAAGCTGAATTTAAGAACTGTTGTTATAAAGTAGTAATTGCATAGCAGAGTATCAGACTGAATATGGACTTGGGAGTCAGCTACATCTTGCTACAAGTGTTGCTTCCACAGGTCTATCCCATACTTGTGGAGTGACTTGGGGAAAAGTTCTGAGACTTGTTTCCTCATCTGGGATGTGGAGTATTACTACTTGACTTGTGCTGTTGATGTGAAGATTAAATGAGGCAACATACATAAAAGTGCCTGGTACTTAGGAAGTATTCTGCAAAGGTTATTACTTCCCTTCCCAGATGCCTGGGGATCTGCTTCTGTAGTACTGCTCTCTAATTCTCTCCCTTGAGTACAGGGAATTAAATGGTAATTTAATGAGCATTTGCCCAAGATAAGGCACAGTTCTAGGCTTTGGGCCAGGCCCTGTGTGGAATATAAAGAAAAATCAGAGTTTGCAGTTGAGCCATAGAGATCACAGGCCAACATTTCCCTGTGCCATACTTTCTGAATTCAGATCAGGAGCACTGTGGGATTAAGAGTTGCAGCCTACACAATAACAAACTTAGCAGTTATGTTTTTGTCATTGTTGTTGCTTTACATTTTTATTGTAAAATGAAATATGGGTGATCATATAAAACAAGTATATAGCCTATTGAATTATTTTAAAGCAATAGTTTGCATAGATAGATGACAAATATGAAAGATGCTTTGGGTGTGTGTGTGTGTGTGTTTTTGTTTTGTTTTTTTTTTTTTTTTTTTTGAGACAGAGTCTTGCTCTGTCACCCAGGCTGCAGTACAGTGGTGTAATCTCGGCTCACTGCAACCTCTGCTCCAGGGTTCAAGCAATTCTCCTGCCTCAGCCTCCCAAGTACCTGGGACTACAGGCAAGCACCACCACGCCTGGCTAATTTTTGTATTTTTAGTAGAGACGGGGTTTCACCACGTTGGCCAGGCTGGTCTCAAACACCTGACCTCAGGTGATCCGCCCACCTCAGCCTGCCAAAGTGCTGATATTACAGGCGTGAGCCACTGCACCTGGCCTGGTTTTTTTTTTTTTTTTTTATCACACATTAACATAGGAATCTTTGTGCTGTAGCCAAATGTTTATACAAATTAATGTCATGTTTCCCTTATATATTTATAAAATTAATACTTTTTAAATGCAAAGATAAAATTTATAATGTCCGATGTATGATATTGTTTAGTTGTGGAACACTCATGAATGACTTAGAGTTTCAAAATTCATAAACTTGAACTTAATTTTTTTAGTTCCTAGACTATGGGAGAGAACGTACTAAACACACTTGCCAAAGATGTGAATTGTGACCTTTGTTTGTTAATTTTCTTCTTTCCGTGTAACCTTGACTCCCTTGGGACAGCGAAATCGGTCAAACCCATCTCACTGAACTGAGTCATAATGAATGCATCTGTTTCTAACCTTTCCTGGCTTCCTCTGACTTAGTGAACAAGGAGAGAGCTAAATCCTGAATCTTCTTTAGTGTCCCTGCTTTTCCTACCTTAACAAGCCGCAAATCATTTGCTTTTTCTTAAATAAACCTTGTGCCTCTACTTCTTTGTTCTCCTTTCATTTGCACAGGCCATGCAGGACGCGTTGGCAGACCTTCCAGAATGGTATGGAATAAAAGGCATGCAAGCCCACTGGATCGGGGACTGTGTGGGCTGCCACCTGGACTTCACATTAAAGGTGATTAAGTAATAGCAGCTCCAGCAATTCATGATCACAAATCGCCTCTACATTTGGGACTCATTGAGTAAACCAGCAACTTGGGACTCCACAGCACCACAGTCCAAACGTGTACAATTTTAAATTTTCTAGTAGCCACATTTTTTAAAAGTGCAAAGAACAGGTGAAATGAATTTCAATAACATATTTTATTTAACCCATTACAACCAAAATGATTCCATTTCAAGATGGGCTCAATAAAAAATGATTTATTAAAGAAAGAGTTTACATTTTAGTACAGTCTTTGAAATCTGTGTTCTACATTTATAGTACACATTAGCCATATTTCAAGTGCTATGATTCATAGCCACATATTGCTACTGGCTACCATATTGGACAGCACAGACACAGAGGGTCTTCAGGGGTCCATGAACTCCCTGAAATTTTATGTGCAAAATGTTTGGGCATTTTCCTGAGCAATGGGTCCATTACTCTCACTGTAGTCTCAAAGGGGTTCATGTCACAAAGCAGATTAAAAGCCAGGGAAGCAGAAGCTAACTGTGACATCATTTCAAAACTAGATAGACTTAGAGCTTAGGGATTATGTTTGAAACTGCTGTGGAAACAGTGCTGAAAGGTCACAACATACGGCCCACCTATTCTAGAAGGGGTCCCTAAAACTTCTCTGTCTCTACTGACTAGAGAGTTGTTCTATTGATATTTTTTTTACCTGGGCATTCTTTTTTTATCCTTCTGATTTCTCCTTCTGTCATCAAGACTTTTCTGCTCTGTTCATTTAGCGTCAAACCTGCCCTCACTTTCGTCCCCGTCAAAACCTTTAGGAGGAGGAAGCAGCAGCTGAGACAAAGTTGGCCTTCCTTTCTAGACTCTTGCCTGTTGACAACCATACCTGGTGTCTGCAAGCACCTGCCGCTTGCCACTCAGCTCATAATTCCCTGTGCAGCCTCCTCACAAAAGTGATCCAACTTACTCCAACTGCAAACATGGAAAGCCTCCCATAAGGGAGTGTATACTTTGGAAACATTTCAATAACAAATCCTGGACTGAGCTTTTCCTCTTACCGCTTTCCCAAGAAGGTGGTGAGAGTTCTGAAATTCAGTCCTGCTGTGACTTGTGTTTAAATCTGCAAGGCCATCTCTTTCAGGGCCTTTGCATTTGCCTGAGTCTGGTCCTCATGTTGAAGGCCTTTGCTTCTTAACTAGCATTCGGTGTGGGTCTCTGGGCCTGCCAGCTACTGTGTATGGAATATCTTCTACACTTTCTTCTTTGCCCAACATTTTACTGTGAACATGTTTTTATCTCCATTCCTGGAACCACCTGAAAATAAGATGGGGTAACATAGTGTCTCAGGAAGGAAGCATCTCAGTCCTACAGGGTAGGCCACATCTGTGCCTCTGTGTCCCCAATTCTGGCTCCATAGGTGACACCTAATTGGCAGTTAGGCCAAGTGGTAGACTGTCTTTTAGTTCATCATTGGCACTCTGTCAATGTGTTTGAATAAATGCATGAAGGAAGTAGCACCTGTCCACTCTGTGTCCTCCATGTCTGTCACATTAATTGGCACTCAGTGGATGGCTAATGTGTGCTTCTTCCTTAAAAGGCATTTTAACCAGCTCTAGGGACTCATAGTCATGAACTCAGCTCAGGCCATCCTTTCTCTCTTCAAAACAGTAATAACCTTGGCGCCTGTTTTTCTTGTTAGAAAAGTAGATGCCTTTTTTTTTTTTTACTCTACCCTTATATCCTTGAAGAAAATATAGCTTCTTTCTCAGAACACAAACACTCTAACACTAATAGTTATTTTTGATTTGTAAACAAAGGAGCCAGAAAAACCAGGAAAGTATCTTTCTGAGCATTCTTGGACCACCTTCAACTTGGGAATGCCTGCATGCCTGGTGTGGGGCAAGTGGTAGGGGGTGTTTCTGAAAGAGGAACTGTGATCCTCTTCTCAGCTTCTGCCAGGCACCATCTCAATCCCCACACCCCTG
Source organism: Pan troglodytes (assembly GCF_028858775.2). Classification (NCBI taxonomy): domain Eukaryota; kingdom Metazoa; phylum Chordata; class Mammalia; order Primates; family Hominidae; genus Pan; species Pan troglodytes. The sequence goes on from NC_086015.1 coordinate 49,492,779, forward strand.
GCCCAGTGGTCAGAGCTGTGGTCACTGTTGGGGAATGAGGAGGGAAGGGGAAGGGGATACAGTTAGGGAGCAACACAGCCCAAAGGGAGGACTGAGAAATGACATCACTCTTCTTTCCTACCACCAGGTTCATGGGCAAGCCACAGGAGAAAAGCTGACTGCCTATACGGCCACCCCTGAAGCCATTTATGGCACCTCCCACGTGGCCATCTCGCCCAGCCACAGACTCCTACATGGGCACAGCTCTCTGAAGGAAGCCTTGAGGATGGCCCTTGTCCCTGGCAAAGGTGAGCTGGCAAGTTAACGGCTCAGGTGGTAGGATTGCTACCTTACATTTGGATGGCGCCTCCCAGAGTTCAAGGTCCTTTCCTCTATGTCATCTTGCGTGGGTTGTTCTTTGCCTTAGCCTGATTTTTTATGTTTTTATTTTGAAACATGAGGATAAAAAAGAGCTCTGAAAATATTTTTATTACCCCTAGTTTCTCCATGAGGTACTAGTTTGTCTGTGTCTTGAGCTTCTGATTGAAAGCTCAGCTCTCTCCCTTTCGGTATAATCTAAAGTTCTTTTCTCCTAGTTGTAAATTAGGAGAAGATATAGGAATCTATTCTATTAGGAATAGAATCTTCTCGTAATTTATAATTTCACCATCAACTAAAACTACACTGTCAGAGACCAAAGGGAAGCCAGTAAGAATGAGAGCAAACTTTTCCAACTCAGTTTTATTGTTTTAAAGAATTCATGTGGTCATCTGAGCAGTGTCCTGCTCCATACAGATTTTTAACATACCTGCTTTATGAATGGATCAAGCTGACCTAGAATTGGCATATCAAGTTGTACTTGGTCTGTGAAGATTTGAAGATTCTGTGGTTGCAAGCAACAAATTCCATCTCTGACTAACCCAGAGGAAAAGGAGAACACATTGGAAGGCTGTGGGGAAGCCCGTTGCTAGAGGAACAGCTGAAGAGGCAGTCCGAAGGGGGACTTGGAGAGTGCAGCCCCAAGAGTTTGGAGAACAGGAACTCACAGACAGTCCCCTGAGTGCCACTGTCAGTAATTCTGCTCTAACACCGCCTTCAGAGCCTGAAGCACTTGGTTCAAGACTCCTCTTGCAGGGAAAGGTGTTTGACTGCTATAACTGGGGCCCCCAGCCTCTTTCTTGGCAAAGAGAGGCCAGGCACCTTCCTTGGTAGACCACAAAGATTGTCCCCAGGGAGGGAGAGGGAGCTCTCCAAAACAAACTTGAGGGCTCTTACCAGATAAGGGGATATGAAGCCTGGGTAGGCAAAAAGAAGTCCGTTCCAAGTTAGAAATAAGTCTCTGAAGTAATTTAAATATTTCCACAAATATCTCATCCCTATTCTCTTTCATGAACTATAAACTTCAACCCAAAGTATACAATCTGAATTATTGGGGTCTGAAATAGCATTTGACTAAAAAAAGTTTTGGATGATGATATTAAGTTGCCATCTCTGAAATGACCAGAATGAAACATTTCCTAATACTAGGTTGGAGAGATAGACAATGTCATCCCAATTTCTCTCTGCTTAAGACTTTGTTTTCTTAGACCATTAAAGCCGGATTCAAATCAGTGAGCACTTTCTAAAGAGCCTGCTGCATGCACTCTTGGTGGGGCATAGATGAGCCATTCCAGTCTTAACTGGATGCCCCAGAGAGGCAGAACAGAGGACAGCCAGATGCATATGCCACTCGCCCCACACAAGGCAGATGTCACCTCTCAGTTTCACCTCTTTGCAATATGTATTGAAATAGAGAAAAGAGTCTTTTGAGTTAAAATTTCTATGCATGCTTATAAAGCCCAATATAGCTATCTCTCTCAGGTTTATTTTCTTTCCTTGCTCAAAAGAAAAACTGGATATGTTTCAACTGTTTAGTTTAAAGGGAAATCTCATAGTTTTACTCTCATGAGCAATTTGATATTCCTTGAGGGCTATGGTGGCTGAATAATATCTAAAATTGAAAAACTAAAACATGTAAACATCTCTAGCCCTTACATTTTCTCTTATGGCTAATTTGGGGACACAAATAAGGTACTATTAATAGGGGAGCTATGATTTGTTAATGAGCTAACGAATTATAGAGGATGGAGTTCCTGAGATGAAAGGCACTGTATAAATTCAAAACATTTTCATATGTAGGAAACGGAGAAATTTTTTTAGTACACGCAAACAGCACTGTTTTCATGAACACATGGATATCGACACACCTGACCTGGCCTAGTCATTTCATTTTGGCAAATTTAGTGCCAAGTGTAATGTTCCATTTGAAGGGCTCATTTAGTTACTTTCTCCCCTCTTTTTAATAATCTCTGAAATTATTCCAAATGGAACATTACACTTGGCAGTAAAATTTTCCAATTCTAATTTTCAGAGTAGAAATACTCTTTTTGCAGATGTCAATATATTCAAAATCTCTAAATTAATTTGCACATCAAGTCCCTGGATTTTTGACATCATAGTCACAGAAGGCCAGTACAGTGCATTGAGTGTAATACAATGTTCCCAAAAGGTGAATTCAGATTACCTAGGAATGTATGATTTATGCCTCTTCTGGCTTTTGGGATTACATTTTAAACCAGGATGTTGTATCACTGCTGTCATTTACCATTGCTGACCACCTCATTTTTTTTCATTGAATGTCAGATTTTAAGGATGATTTGTGTTGAAGCAGTGACCACCGAGTGTCATGGCAGCACACAGTTGTGACTAAATTTATCACTTGCAGGAGTTTCAATTCTCAAACATGAGCTCCTGTAGTTGCTAAGTTTATTTCTACATATCGGCTCCTGATTTGGCCTGAGATGACCAAGATTCTGGTCCTAGATCCATCCATATGACTTAAGGAAGGTCACGTAAGCTTTGTAAGTTTAGCCTTCCTGGCAGAGCATGTATTGGGGCTGTCAGCCAAGGTGGTCTTGGAGGACCTTGTGGGTAGAGAAGAAACTTTGAGGGGCCCTGTGGAGGAGAGTGACACATGTGGCCAGGGTGATGCTAGAGTGGCAGGCTGGCTGACTCCATTAATTGTGGAAAGAGATGGCGAGGCCCCCAGAACAGCAGGGATCAGGATGGAGGGAGGGAACAGGTCTGAGAAGTCTGTGGAAGGCTGCGAGGGTGGAGGATCCCTGGATGATTTCTTGATTTCTAGCCTGGCCAACTGGGTTGCCGATGTTATTGACTAAATGTACTGTTTTGTGCTTAGCATCCTTAATTTGGCACAGATTCCTTTAAGAGAGGAAAAAAAGCAAGGTGCTCCCCTAGAGCTCTTGAAATTTAGTTTATTTCCATAATCATTGACGTCGCCTCCTTTTCTCAGCTGACCAAATCTGACTTAAGTCATGTTATGTAAGCTCTGACTTGATAGGAACTAGAAGCCATAAAAGGCATCAATGGGGAAATATCATCAGAATTCTAGAAGCTGTTCTGTCTTTTCCTGAAATCTTTTCTTGCATTCCTAATATTAAAATATTCAAACCCTGGGGCTTTGGAACCACACACTTCAGCTCTGAGTCACCAACTATCTACACAATGCATTTTTTGCTGAAAGGGCAGATGAGGTCTCTCCAAAGGACAACTTGGAACTCTGTTGTTATTGACACATTACAGGCACATTAGAGAGCAAGAGCCTCCCTGGAAGCCCCAGGACATTAAATAATAATTAATTGCTCACTACTGTTTTGTCCTTGTCTCCATAGTATCCATATGGGGTGAGGACAAAGGGTGAGAGCAGATCTGTAATCTGGGGTAATGGTTTGGTTTTCCATCAAACTGTTTCAAGTAGAATTCTTTGATGTTATGTGAAGGGAAAAGCTTCTGTGCTCAAAAAATCTGGAATAAACAAAAATAAACAGGTATCTTTGCTTTGGACTTCTCAGAACCTTTGCTGTGCTAATGTGCACTGTGAGTGTCTGAGAGAGGAAGTCATAGGCACTCTTGTCACACCCAGTTGACCACGGAGCCCTGTTTCCATGCAGTATCCCTAGGAACTAGTTATATGGACTGCGGCCTTGGTGAACACCAAATGAAAGTCATTTGTCTGTTTTTCCAGAGGGTGTGAGAGACCTGCCTTCTTTCCAGTGGATGCCCTGAGGGCAAAGGACAGATACCTTTTTGTCTGGAATGTTTCCTTTGTAATTACTAAAGTGTTTTGCTGTTATCTAACTGCTATTGTGAAATGCTTCAGTTTCTTCAGATTTCACTTTCTTAGATTCCTGCATCACATCACTAGCACAGGAGTGATTACTGAACACATTAGTAATTAGGAAGGAAGGAAGAAATATGGAGAACACTAGAGACCTATTCAGGAACTTTGGATTTTAATCGTGTTGTTTCTAGGAAATAGATTTTGACCAGGTATAGCATGCGAGCTGCTACCGTGCATTCATTGCAAATCTGCTAATATTTAAGTTCAAAGACCAATTTTTGTCCTAACTGAGAAACTGGTATAATATAACTTTTACGTGTAATAAGAAGCAGTTCAACTCTTTCAAGCAGTACACTACATTTTTTTATATTACTTTCTTTTGTAACAACTGAGCATACCATATAAGAACCTACTTAATGTATACAATTCCATGTTTTTTAATATATTCACAAATTTATACAACCATCCCCACAGTCAATTTTAGAACATTTTCATCATCCCAAAAAGAAATCTCAGACCCTCTGGCAGTCATCCCTCCCCGATTCTTGCCTAATCTCCAGCCCTAGGCAATCACTAATCTACCATCTGTCTCTGTAGATCTGCCTATTCTGGACATTTCATGTAGATGGAATCAAATATAATATTTGTCATCTTATTGTCTGGCTCCTTTCACTTAGCATAATGTTTTCTTTCCTTTTTATTTCCAAGTAATCCTCCATTATACGGATAGGCCACATTTTATTTATCCATTTTATTAATTGATGGACATTTGGGTTATTTCTACTTTTTAACTATTGTTATAAATAATACTTCTATGAACATTAATAAAGATTTTTGTGTGGATGTATGTTTTTATTTCTTTGGCAATATACCTAGGGGTAGAATTGCTGGGCCATGAAGTTTCAGGAACTGCCAGACTATTTTCCAAAGTGGCTTCACCATTTTACATTCCCACCAGCAGTGTATGAGAATTCCAGTTTCTCCACATCATTACCAACACTTCTTATTGTCTGTGGTCATTTTGATTATGGTCATCCTAGTGGATATGATGTGATACCTCAGTGTAGTTTTAATTTGCATTTCCCTGATGCATCTTTTCATGTGTTTATTGGCCATTTATATGTCTTCTTTGGGGAAATGTCTATTCAGTTCTCTTGCCCCTTTTAAAAAATTCATTTTCATTTTAATTTTTAATTTTAGTTTGTCTTTTTATTATTTTAACCATTTTTTATATATTCTAGATACTAGTCTCTTATCAGATACGTAATCTACTAAGTTGTTCTCAACTTCTGAGAGTTTGTCTTCATGGTGCCCTTTGAAGCACAAGTTTTTCATTTTGATGAAATTAAGTTTGTCTGTTTTTTCTTTTGTTGCTTTTGCTTTTGGTGTTATATCTAAAACGCTGTTGCCTAATAAAAGGCCACAAAGATTTATACGTACTATATTTTCTAAGAGTTTTATAGTTTTAGATCTTACAATTGGATCTTTAATCCATTTGGAGTTAATTTTTGTATATGGCATGAAGTAAGGGTCCAACTTCATTCTTTTGCACATGGTCATGTTACTTTTTAACTCACGTTCCCACATTATCTTAAAAATCAGGCTGCTTCTGCCTCTTTATTTTCTGGCCTTCACTTAATATGCTATCAGAAAACATTTCTGTGTTTTTATGCGGGCTTCACAATTGTTTTTTAATCCATACATAATGTCCTATCAACTCAATGTACCTTAATATCCTAAGTCTTTCCCATCATGTTGAACACTGGGCTTTTTTCATGTTTGGGGCTATTATGGAGATAACTGCTGTGACCATTTATGTCCACATGGCTCTTTGCTTCATAGAATTTTCCTTCGGAGATATTCCCAAGTGTGGGGTTCTTTTGGTCAAAGGTTACAAACATTTTTCTATTTTTCTATTTTCTATTTCTATTTCTACATGGTTTCTGAGAGGGCTATATAGAGTGCCATATCCAATGATGTATGCATTTCACAGCAACTTCACAAACATTAGTGTCACCTTGCTAAAACGTTTTGCTAAGTTATCAGATATAAAATGATAATACTTCAAGATCACTCTAATTTTCATCTCTTTTTAAAAACTAATTTGTTTTTTAAAGTCCAAGTGATATACGTATATTATATGAAAAGTCAAAGAGTACTAATAACAACAAGAACAATAAAAGCAGCCTCCTTAACCAAACACTTTTATTTTAGGTATATGTTTCTTAGGATACAAGTTCAGTGGCTATGACAGAGGCTTAAACAGGAGTTTATTCTACCTACATGAAACTCTTGAGCATGTGTGATAAGTCTACTTTGTGAGGTGGTTAGGGCAGTTATCCTCTGTCTTGTCTTCCTGCTCTGCCCTTCTAGAGTCTTGTCCTTCTCTGTGTTTGTAAGTTGGTCTACACTTGATCTGCATTCCAGTGAAGTAAGAAGTGGTGAAGGGTGGGGAGAAGGGCATGCTCCTTCCCTTTGAGGCTGTGACCTAGCAGTTGCTTCTGCACATCCTCCATGGCCACACCTAGCTGCAAGGGAGGCTGAACAGTGCTTCCGTTGGCTAAACACACTAGCCATGCGTCCAACTCAACATTCTATTGCTGAGTTAGAAGAGGAGGCAGGTACAGGGGTCAACTGGTAGTCTGTGCCACCTGCTGTTTCTCTGGCATAGACATCCCTATCTGTATGCCTGTCCATGTGCCGTATATGCCTATACTGCTGTCTTTTGATTCACCAGTTCTAGATATTACCTAGTGACTTTTATTCTATCACCCCTCACCTCCCAGCCTCCTGGTAACATCATATTATAATTGCAAAATTTGCAAATACACATTTCTTCTTTGAGAAAAGATAGTGTGGAGGCCAGGTGCAATGGCTCATGTTTGTAATCCCAGCACTTTGGGAGGCTGAGACAGGCAGATCATCTGAGGTCAGGAGTTCGAGACCAGCCTGGCCAACATGGTGAAACCCCATCTCTACTAAAAATACAAAAATTAGTCGGGTGTGGTGGCATGTGCCTGTAATCCCAGCTACTTGGGTGGCTGAAGCACCAGAATTGCTTGAACCTGGGAGGCAGAGGTTGCAGTGAGCTGAGATCACACCACTGTACTCTAGCCTGGGTGACGGAGTGGGACCTTGTCTCAAAAAAAAAGAAAAGAAAAGATAGTATGGAATCAGAAATATGGGTCTCTACTTTGAGAAGTGAGTCTGCACTCAGCCAGCTGCAGCAACAGGTGTCTCCCAGCTAATACATCTGTACCATGGCTGCTGGCTGGAGACCCGTTGGGGTTGCATTTCACTGTTTCCCTACCATATCTCATTCTGTGCTTCCTGACACCCAAGGTGATAAAAGATAAGAGCTGGCTTAGATGCCTATATAATCTGTCACTACTCTTTGAAATATAGACCCTGGCCAGGCACAGTGGTTCTCACCTGTAATTCCAGCACTTTGGGAGGCCAAAATGATAGGATTGTGTGAGCCCAGTAGTTCGAGACCAGCCTGGGCAACATAGGGACATCCTGGCTCTACAAAAAATTAAAAAAAAAAAAAAATTAGCTGGGTTTGGTGGTACACACCTGCAGTTCCAGCTACTCAGGAAGCTGAGGTGGGAGGATCAGGGTGAGACCCTATTTCTAAATAAATAAATATCTTAAAAATAATTTAAAAAATAACTATAGATTTAATTCTTAGGCTTATTTTAATTTTGGGGTTTGCAAAGTAGATAATTACATGAAATCTTAAAACATGGCAAGTATTATAAATAGTAAGAATTCATAAGTTATAACTGTTAATTGCTTATATTGTAAATTAAGTCAAGTGAACTCACTAATTGTCTACCATCTCTCATCTCTTCTTCCACTGGGACTTTACTTAGGTCATTATGCTTCTAGCTCTCCATATAGTCACATATATGCACGTATGGCTTGTCTCCTTGTTACAGTAGTTGTAATACACTTCATTTAAGATGATACAGTGTTAGCTGGGTACAGTGGCTCCTGCCTGTAATCCCAGCACTTTGGGAGTCTGAGGTGGGAGGATCACTTGAGACCTGGAATTTTAGACCAGCCTGGGTGACATAGCAAGACCCCTGTCTCTACAAAAAAAAAAAAAAAAAAATATATATATATATATATATATATATATAAATTTAAAATAAGATGTTATTTTAAATAATACAATGTAATAGAATTATTGCATTGTAACATAATACAATAATACAATGTTAGAATAAATCCAAATTAAGTGTTTTATTAGGGCCACATAAATATTGTTCAACTGAGCCAAATACATTTTCCTTTTTATATAACTTTTTATTTTTCCTAGAGTTCATAATGTCTTCCTTTTTTTTTCATTTACTTTGTATTCTTTGAATTTCTGGCTAAGTCTTCCTGTACACCCCCCATATTTCTTTGAAACTCTTCTCAGTGCAGTTTTCTGCACGTTCCAACCTGCCACGTAATCTATCCATTTCCTTATTTTCCCAAAGATGCTTCCCAGGGCACTGTGTACTGCTCAGATCTGACCTGGTCATTCTCCAGGCCTCTGCTGCAACCTGGCCTATTAGAACTTCCCTCTGTCTTTGTTCTGTGAGTGTCTTCATACTTTTTTCTTTGTTGGATCCCTTGTTTCCTGGATCCTATGTCTGTCTCTTTCTTGATTTACCCCTTCATTTTGCTGGAACACCTTCTGTAGTAGCTCCTAAGAAAAGGGTAAGTGGGTAGGAACTCTTTTGTCTTAAGATGTCTGGAAATCTCTTCCCTCCTTTCTGCTCAGTCATTTTCTACTCCCTCTCCACTTCCATCTTCAAGTGTTATGATGGTTTGGAATTTCTGATGTCCCTGGTTTCACTACAGATAGACTTTGTGTTTCTCATCTTCTGTATATTTGAGGTATTTTTCAAAAGGAAAAGACGGTGAAGGGAATGTCATTACTCCACATCTGGAAAGCAAAAATGTTTTTTCACTTTTCATGAGCATGGAAGAACATTTTTTCATGTGCGTATTTAATCTTTTGATTATTCACTGGTGTGAATTATCTATTAATACCCTTCAAAGGACAACTTATTTAACAATTAGCAGAAAGCACAGAAGTTCTAGTGCTTATTTTTCTCACTTGTTTCCTCTGAGATTCAGATGGTGTTGGTGTCTCAGTTGAGTGGCATCCACAGTTATTTGCTCTTATTTTCAGATTGCCTCACGCCTGTAATGGCTGTGAACATGCTCACCCAGCAGGAGGTCCCTGTCGTTATTTTGGCCAAAGCTGACTTGGAAGGCTCTCTGGATTCAAAAATAGGTAAGCAGCTATTAAAATGTAACCACAACGGTATATTTTGCAGACTTAGGATCAAAATACTCCCCTGTTGCTGTCATCTGGAAGAGCTGACTATAGATTCCATGGTCTGATTTGCCTCCTCATAAAAATGAATAACCCTTCATTTAATCATCCCTTGTTTCAGAACTACATTTTGAAAATATACTAGGTATATTGCACTTTGCTCGTTGCTACTGAGAATAAGAAGAAGTATCTGACCTACAAATCTTGCCAGTAGAGTTTGTTGTTAAGACTTGTACATATGATACGAGGAACAATGCAACTCAGATGAAAACCCAATTTTAAGACTTATAGAACCATCCCAGGTATACTACCAGCTTTAAAAAAAAAAGGAAGAAAAGAAAACTCATAGAACCAACAGCAACTGCTGGGACGGGGGTTCAAATGAAGCACAAATGATAGATGTGGGCTGGGTTTTGGTGAAGGCTTTGTGGAGGAGGCGAACTCGAGCTATTCAAGAAAAGGATTGTGAAACAGCACTAAAATTGAAGGCATATTTAGAACTGTAAATTGGATGTCCTTGGCAGCCTTACTCATTCGTGAGCATTCTAAACTATCGTCATGTAACAGGAAGTCTGAGAATGAACAAAGAGAAGGGAACCTAAAGACAGCTCTGTCCAAAATCTGCCTCCTTTAGGACAGACCTGTGCATTTTTCATTCCAACATTCCTACTGTAGATTCCAGCCAGTCCCCAGAGTCCCGAAACCTTGCAGAGAAAGTTATTTCCACACTATTTCCTAGCACACAGAAATAGCATTTCTTCTTAAATTCACATTTTTCCCCTCATAACGCTCAGATCAGTGTTTCATGAAGTTGTTTGAAGAAACGTCAAAGCAGAAAATCGATGTTACTCTCTTCTAACCATTTAAACCTAGAAAATGTGTTGTTCAAAGAAATAATTCCTTCTGTTACTTTTATGCATTTTACAATTAGTAAAATTTATTAATATAACCAGCCGGGATAAACATAAAGGCAGTTTTTATTGATGTGGCTTTTGGGGGAGTTTTTTGTTTGTTTGTTTGATATTTTGAATCATTACTGACACAATATTGAGAGTTTTGAAGGAAAAAAATCGGATTTTTTTAGGTGCATATGGAAAACTGTTTCTCCTGTTGTCTTGATTTCCCATAGTTTCTTAATTAACTTTTTCCAAATTTTTGCTTTTTGCCCTCCAAGAAGAACAAGAGCAGAAATAAACAGGAGATAAAGTGGTGTTTTTGCCTCCCACCTGCACTGTTAGAAATAGTTCACATTCAACTGAGCATAACATGACTACCACCATGGCCTGAGGCATCCTTTATACGGCCAAATACATTTTGTGGTTACAGTGTCTCCTTTTAAACACTACTCCTAGTTCTTCCAAATTCTATTTTAGAATGTAGTAAATGACTATTTTCCTTTCTTGACTATGAACACCTTTTGGTAGTATTTATTGCTTGCCATTTGTCCTCATCCTTCAACTCCACTCAACATTTATTCAACGCATTAGATGCATTTTGTCTATAATCTCAGCTAGAACACTACAAAACTTTCCATCATGTCACAGAGCTTTTCATCATGTTTGGGACCTTTAGAACATGTCTCCCAAACATTCAACCACTGTTTTAGGGCGTTGTTCCGAGATCTGACTTAAGCACCTTGTGTAATACCCTTAGCTTTATATCTCTCAGTTTTCACACAATGCGTTGTATCCATGAGTATGTCAGCAGCTTTTACAGATGACCCTATAGCAGGGGTTCTCAACCAGGGGAGATTTTGCCACCAAGAGACATTTGGCAATTTTGGAAACATTTTTGTTTGTCACAACTCAGGGAGTGCTATTGGTACAGTTCAACATCCTGCAATGCAAAAGACAGCCCCCGCAACAAAGTCCACAATGTCAGTAGTACCAAGGTTGAGAAATCCTGCCCTTACAAAACCAAAGAGCTGGGGGGAAAAGAAAAAAAACCCATTCTTATGAATACCCGAAGCCAAAACAGCGGGCCTTGGCCCCCCTGGGTGAGTGATTTATTAATGCTCAACTTCTCCTCAAGGACATATGTGGGTTAAAGAATAAATGTCTACTTAGAATGTACTATTGCCTTTGGGAACAAAACATAGTTACCAGTTTTTGACTTCCTGACTGAGTGGATTTTTCTAGGACTGCTAGGAAATGCTGGAGGAGTCAGCCCCGCTTCTTGAGAGAACCCCACTGCCCTCTGCCACTGAGAGAATTCAAGACAGAGGCTTCCACAAATGCTTATGATTTTCAGTGGCAAAAAAAAGCACTCAAAAATGTATATATTAGGATTGTAACTATTAAAAAAAAATAGGCTGGACACAGTGGCTCACACCTGTAATCCCAGCACTTTGGGAGGGTGAGGTGGGCGATCACTTGAGGTCAGGAGTTTGAGACCAGTCTGGTCAACATGGCGAAACCCCTTTTCTACTAAAAATACAAAAATTAGCCAGGCATGGTAGCGCATGCCTGTTATCCCAGCTACTCAGGAGGCTGAGATATGAGAATCACTTGAACCCAGGAGGCGGAAGTTGCAGTGAGCCGAGATCGTGCCACTGCACTCTAACCTGGGCAACAGAGCAAGACTCTGTCTCAAAACAAAAACAAAAACAAAAACTAAGCAGAGGAAAAAGACTTAAAGGAAGTAATACCAATATGGTAAACTAGTTGTGTTTTGGCAGTGGGTTTCTCCAAGACCGTGTTCCATTTTCCCAACTAATGTGATGTGGTTTTAAAACTTCTATAACTAAAAGAGATAGTCTCCTTTAAGAAGCTAAACCTGGGTGTCAGTACTGTCAGTTGTTTTGTGATTTGGGCACTTGTGAAGGAAATGTTTTCTTTTCTTCTCCTCTGAATAGGAATTCCCAGTACTAGCTCAGAGGACACCATCTTAGCCCAAACCCTGGGCCTGGCCTACTCTGAAGTCATTGAAACTTTGCCAGATGGCACAGAGAGACTGAGCAGCTCTGCTGAGGTTGGTGACTAAGAACTTACTTCCAGAATGATCACCTTGATACGACTTTGATAGACATTTTCCTTCAGGTGCAAATTACAACCTGTTCCTTCACTCGTCCCCATACCTAACAGCCTTGTGGCCTCATATCTATCAGAACAAAATAATATTCTTCAAGATCTAGAAGTTTGCCAATTGTAAATCAAATTCAGTCCTTGAATAGAATGGTATCGAAGTAACTAATTTTGTGTTGGTAATCTCTGCTTGAGAAAAATTATCTTTTCTAAGGAATCTCTGGTTCCTTGGGAGAGGTGACTGAAATTGTTTCTTTTTCCTAGAGGAGATATCTGTTCTCTCCAGATTACTGACATTATTTCTGCCTAAAGTGTAACTCACTTATAGAAATGAACAGGGAAGTTCAGAGTCATGTTTATTTGGTCAGGGTTATCTCTTGCTAGCATGAAACAGCAGCACTTAAAGATGGTACATCTGGCAGGATTTGAGCCCAGCCTCTATGTTGAACTAACCTGGAAAGTAGGATGGAAGAGGTAGGGTGAGGGATGGGAGGAGGTAGTGGGAGCAGTGATTCTCAAACTTGAGCGCACATCAGAATCCCCTGGTGGCCTTGTTAAACCACAGCCTGGCCCCCACCCCCACCCCAGGGATACTGATTTAGTAGTCCCAGGTGAGACCCCAAAATTTACACTTCTAACGAGTTTCCAGATACTGCTGCTAATGCTGCTGGTCCAGGGAACACATTTTGAGAATCAAGGGCTTAGAACCTTGCCACTTAATGTCTGGTCCCTGGACCAGCAGTACTGGCATCACATGTCTTAGATCCCACCCTAGTCTAATAAGATCCCTATATGATTTGTATGCACATTAAAAGTTTGAGAATACTGGCTTAGAGCACTCTTAAACTTAACTGCACATTGGAAACACCTGAAAGTTTTAAAATAATACTGATGCCTGGGTCTCACTCCAGATACTCCGATTTGATGGTTATTGGTGGTGAGGGGGGCATGGATCAGACATCAATAGTGTTCAAATCTCCCTAGTTGATTCTGATGTGCAGCAGAGTCTGGGAACTACTGACTTAACATAGTGATGCCACACCTGGCCATGGCTCTGAATCACCTGGGAGGTGCTTACAGGTCCCACCTTGGCTGATCTTGATTAAGTGAGACCTGAAGATCCAAGTTTTTCAGGTTTGTGACTATCTGGCTATATTTATATCTATAGAATAAAGGAATAATGGTCAGGTTTTCTCCTTTGTAAGGAGTCCATGTTTTATAACCCCATGTTTGTGGCTTTACTTCATAAACTGCATCCCCAGACATGAGTCATGCTCTAAGATATGGACCCTTAGGCCTTTTTTTAGACCTTGTTTGAGCAGGTTCCCTGGAGGTGGAGCAGAGCGAAATCACAGTATCTGTAAGGAGCCCCAGTTAACCCTCTACAGGGCAAGAAAGGGGACACTTGTGGCCAAAATTAGGCTTCTGAAGTGCCTAGTGAAGCATCCACTCTTTAGTACAGTACTCTGAGTATTAATTATGCTTCCTGGCTTCTTTCACACAGCTTCAGATGGTTTGTTGAAGCCTCTCCTGGCTCTAGGCTGAATATCTAGAGTAAAAGAATTATTTCAATAAGTAGAAGTAGAATGGTTAGGGAAAAGCCGCTTTCATCTATGAGCTTCTGGAATGGAAAGACAGTGGTGTTAGGAGAAGACTGACTTTCAGGAGAGCTTTTTATGATTTGCATCACGACTGTGATAATGGGAGTGCAGAAAGACACTTCAGACCATTCATGAAAAGGGCTGCTTTTGATAAACATAGCTGTATTTTCTTATTCTTTATGCCTCTTGACTGTAAGCTCCTTGAGGACATGGGAAGATCGTATTTATCTTTGTGCCTCCAATGGCTAGCACAAGCCCAGCACGTATAGATGCCCAGTGGATCTTCACTGAACAAATGCAAGGGTACCCGCAATCCAGGTTGTTACCAAGCCACACTGGCTCAATTCATATAATTAGTTTGGCTCTCTGAAAAGCACCAAGTGAAAAGATAATTTCTCTTTTGTACTGTTAGTGGTCTGTCCTGCTGTCTATAAAACGGGAGCATTTAAATATAAAAAGAGTGGTCTGGTTCTTCAAGCCGAAGCCTCAGAATGTTCCTCTGCTTGCCTGGATTCCTTCTGCTTTAGGATAATATTGGATTTTTCTTTTCTGAATATTTTCCCCCCAACAGGGGAGTAGTCATTAAAAATCCATATCATGCAGTTCTGTACTGGCAGCTAAAAGCTGATATTTGATGATCTCTGTAGGTGTCACAGGGCTCTGGTGATAAAGAAAGCCACAGAACCAGGGCCAACTTAGACACATTAGACACAGTAGACACAGTGCCTAGGGCCCACAATACTTTTAGAGGCCTCTGCAAAAGTTTTAATTTCTTTTAAAATCAGAAGAAAAAAATGAACTTTTAGGGTCAAAAGTTATATTTGTCTTTATATTGATGCAGTTGTAAAATATAATTTTTAATATTATCTGAAGGAGCAAGGAGCCTACAAAGGCAGAAGCACCTAGGGCTCATGAAAGTCATGACACAGCTCTGCACAGAACTGGTCCCTTGGGAGAGCCACACATAAACATGGCAGGACTGGTGGCAGCATCAGGGTGGTGACTGGTGCTATGCAGAGAGGAGTGAGCTTTCTTTTCTCTCCCTGTCAGTTCACAGGTATGACCCGGCAGGATGCTTTTCTAGCCCTGACTCAGAAAGCCCGGGGGAAGAGAGTGGGTGGAGACGTGACAAGTGATAAACTGAAAGACTGGCTGATTTCACGGCAGCGGTACTGGGGCACACCAATCCCCATTGTCCACTGCCCAGTCTGTGGCCCCACACCTGTGCCCCTGGAGGACTTGCCTGTGACCCTGCCCAACATCGCGTCTTTCACTGGCAAGGGAGGCCCCCCACTGGCCATGGCTTCAGAGTGGGTGAACTGCTCCTGCCCAAGGTAAGGAGCCACATCCCTGCAGCGGTGACTGTGCCTATGGCCCCATACCTGCTAGGGCTTCAGACAGCCTCCTCCCTCCTGGTGCTAACTCTGCTCCCTTTTTCCCTGACTTCCATGAGGCTGGAAAGAACACTGTGGGTCTTTGGGGCCCTTTAAGAGAAGGGTCTGGAATCTGTGGCCCTGCCTCTGCAATGGGCATCCTCCCTTCTCTGAGCTGTTGGAAGCAGCAGTGTCAGTTCAGATCTATCCCAGAAACATCTGATCCAACTGATGGAAAAGCTCTAAATTTTCCTTACAGCTTTGTAAAAAACCACTTTCCTCCATTTTGATATTCCAAAGAGCCACGTGGAGAGGGGAGAAAATGTTCTCTTCTCCACCTTGCAGTTTTCCAATATAGTGACTGTAACAACAGTGGAGATTTTATCATAAGTAGCAGAGTAGTTGCTAAGAGAGCAAGTGTGCTCAGGGCTGCATTCTTTAATATGCTGAAGCACCATGGTTCCTTTCTCCTCATTTTGGAAGTGGGATTATGTTTTTCTGTCTATTCACTGGCATGTCTCAAGCGTGATTTTTAATGATGCTGTCCATATCAGCTAATTAAACAAATAGCAGATACCAAGTTCCAGTATTTTCCTTCTTCTGCGGAGAAGCCATTTTTCTCTGCCTTATAGATCATGATGAGGATGTTTTAAAATAATTTTGTATTCTGCCAGTATAGAGCTGAGTTACTAGGTTGACAATTAGGTAACCACGTAGTGTAATTGGAAGTCTTGAGCTGGGTGTCAGATCAGTGATGGATTCAAGTCCTGGCTCTGCCTCCTAACTAACTGTCTAGCCTTGGGAAAGTCATTTACCTTCTCTGAGCGTGAAATCCCTCATCAGGAACAAAAATAACCCCATTGAAGGGCTTTTCAGAAGACTAGAATTAACACATGTGATCCTGCACAGTGATACCTTCTAGGCCTTCAATAAATAGAAGCTTTACGGCCATCCAGCCAGGGACTTGCCAGCCATCCTCCCAGGTCCTCACTGAGGCAGTTTTGAAATTCAAGGTGGAACTTGGAGGGAGGTATATAGGAAGGCCCAGACCATTTTAGGGTAGAAATGCTGGCTCCAGGAGGAAAATAGCACACCCTCTTTGTTGATAAGCGCTGACAAAGGGCTTCCCTACCAGAGATGTTGGTGGCCTGCATACAGCACAGCAGTTGTGGCCTTATTGATGAGGATAAGGTTTCCTGCTTGGCTGCAGAATTACTGGAGGGCAGAACCTAGGCCTTGGTGTTGGGCAAGGCTCCCTGGATGATCTTTTTTTTTTTTGAGATGGAGTCTCGCTCTGTCGCCCAGGCTGGAGTGCGGTGGCGCAATCTCGGCTCACTGCCAGCTCCACCTCCCGGGTTCACACCATTATCCTGCCTCAGCCTCCCGAGTAGCTGGGACTACAGGTGCCCGCCACCAAGCCCGGCTAATTTTTTGTATTTTTAGTAGAGATGGGGTTTCACCATGTTAGCCAGGATGATCTCCATCTCCTGACCTCGTGTTCTGCCCGCCTAGGCCTCCCAAAGTGCTGGGATTACAGGCATGTGCCACCACGCCCAGCCCCTGGATGATCTTAATGAGCATCCAAGGCTGAGAGCTACTGAGCCAGTGTGGCCGAGCAAGGCAGCCCAGTGGTACAGACTACAGGCACCAGAGCCCACCAGATGTGGATTCCTTACCCTTGAACTACAAGACCTTGGACAAGTTTCTTAACCTCTCTGAATCCTAGTTACTCATCTGAAAAATGGGGATATGAGCAGTATCGGTCTCATAATCCCCAGGACTACTGGGGATTAAATGAGATAATACTTCTGCAGTACTTGGCTCAGTTCCTACTACCCAGTATTATTATCATTACTATTGGAGCTAATCCTGATAACATTATCACCATTATCTATCACTTCTATCCCTCCTGCTTGCCACGTAGCTTCTTCCTTATCATCTAGTTTTTAGTATCAGCAATAAAACATGTTAGTTGCCTTCAAGTCCAACAAGACCATTAAAAAGGAAATCAGCATGGCAAATGTTAGCCAGCTGTTATTCCTTTTATAAATTGAGCCCGCATTTTCTCCCTCACTTGGACCTCACTTGCACAAGGTAAGTGAGGAAGACGAAGTAATCTTTATTTTCTAATTATTTCCCAAAATAGTGTCTGTGTTCTGGTTGATTGCTCTCCAAATAAAAAGACCTGGCTTTAATTTAGAGGCGCACTGTTGAGATCAGCTTCTTAGAGCAGCCCTGGGTGGTAGGAAGCTGGATTCCCCGAGGGCTCTCTCTGAAAAGCTTCTACTCTTAGAGACCACCACTGTTCTCATTGGGAGGTCCCCTGATTAAAATGCAGGGGGTCCCAAAGCCCTGCCAGATCTAGGGCGCCCATGCTCTCTGCTCAGCCACTGCATTTAACCAGCTGACGAGGGAGCTGGAGGACTATGTGGGGGACTGGCCATTTCCTTGGGTAATATTTGTAAAGCTGGTATGAACTACTTCACAAATGGAAGACAGAAATACAACCCTTCTTTTATTCTTAAATTAAAAATACACTCAAGCCCATACATGCTAAATTAGCAGAAGATTTATCAGTTCCTCCTGGGATTCCTCATCCCTTCTCCCCAAATTCTCCAATAACACCCAAAGACTTACACTGCCCAAAGCGCAATATTTGGAGGGGTGATGAGCTTCACATCCATGCCTTAGAAGGGAGAGCCTGCTATGGCTTCCCACTGCCACAGAAGGCCCTGTTGATAGCTGGTCCTACCCATCAGACAGAAGGTGCTGATTCTCTGCTGATCCAGGCCTTGAGGAGTCTCCAAGGCAGCTAATCCCCGTCCTGTGCTAGGCTTGACTAAGGGCACCTTCTTTTGAGTTCCTAGGTAGTGTGGCTTTTGGCACCTGGTTCCTTCAGTCCCACAGGCCCACAACTCTAGGAATATTCTTAAGAATGAGTGTAGCAGCTGGGCATGATGGCTCATGCCTGTGATCCCAGCACTTTGGGAGGCTGAGGCAGGCGGATCACTTGAGGTCAAGAGTTCGAGACCAGCCTGGCCAACATGGTGAAACCCTATCTCTACTAAAAATACAAAAATTAGCCGGGCATCATGGCATGCGCCTGTAATCCCAGTTACTGAGGAGGCTGAGGCAGGAGAATTGCTTGAGCCCAGGAGGCAGAGGTTGCAGTGAGCTGAGATCGAGCCACTGCACTCCAGCCCAGGTGACAGAGCCAGACTCCATCTCAAAATAAAAATAATGAGTGTAACACTTGGGCCCTTGTGAGACCTTGGTCCTGCTGGACATGTCTGTCCCTAGGACAGGGATTCCTTTTTCTATGCAACCCTTCACATATCAAGGATCTCACTTTATTCTCTGTCTTGAACACCAGGGCTTTCTTCACTCTTCCATAAGGAACCTACCTTTAGGCAGTGGTCTGGTGGTAGATATGTAATTAGCTTTGGAGGGGGGTCCTGATTTCTAGCATTTGCCAATTTCCGTGATGTACATACTCCCATCAGGGCCAGTTTCAAGCTACCAACTTGCCATCTTTTGTCACAGTGTTGTGAAGAGATGCCCCAATTGATTCTTACAGGCTGGCATGAGCTGGAGCAACCATTGCCTTTGGGGCTTCCAAGTTGGTTTGTCTTCCTCGAGTCATCCTGGTAGATTTCTGCACCTGTCACCCCAGAACAGAAGTAGAAGAAAAATCCAAGTTGATTTTCCACACATCTCCCTATATTTGGTTCTCATTTGTCTTCATGCATTGATTGGCTTCATAAGCATCATAAAGTAGGCATTGGCGAAGGCAATCTTGACATGCCTGGAACAGAAGTTAAGGCACAAAAGAGATACCTAATCCTGTCTTGTCCTTTTGGATGGTGAGGCTTTCTACCAGGTTAAATTCAGAGAAGTGGAAAATAAGGCTTTTAATTGTTGAAAATTGAAACTTTTATTTGTAAATAAATTTCTTTAAAACATCACATACTATACAATATAAAAAGAGAGCTTTCCCTGAATTGTCTTTTCATATGTGGCTTTATTCTTTTTTTTTTTTTTGAGACAGAGTCTTGCTGTGTCACCAGGGTGGAGTGCAATGGCACGATCTTGGCTCACTGCAACCTCCACCTCCCGGGTTCAAGCCATTCTCCTACCTCAGCCTCCCAAGTAGCTGGGACTACAGGCACACGCCACGACACCCAGCTAATTTTTCGTATTTTTAGTAGAGATGGGGTTTCACCATGTTGGCCAGTATGGTCTCGATCTTTTGACCTCATGATCCACCCACCTCAGCCTCCCAAAGTGCTGGGATTACAAGCGTGAGCCACCACAACCAGCCTGTGGCTTTATTCTTATGACATTTTCAATTCATACTTATAGCTCTCTCAAAAGCTGATGGAAAACTGCATTAAAATTTAAAAAGAAACCAATTGATGAATTTCATTTCTTTCTTAGGTGCAAGGGAGCAGCCAAGAGAGAGACAGACACGATGGATACCTTTGTTGATTCTGCTTGGTACTACTTCAGATACACTGACCCTCATAATCCACACAGGTAAAACGTCCCTGCTGATGTCTTTGAGCATTTGTCAGTGTGGCTCCTCCTAGAAGCAAAGACCAAGATGGAATTAGACATGCAAGAGATTTCTTGGAGGGAAATGCCTGTGCAGATTAAAGGGGAGAAGAGGAGGAGTGGGCAGAGAGTGCTCTTAGACCACGATGGAGCTGTGACAGGTGTGAAAGGAGAAGGGAAAGGAAGGAGGATCAGGTGGAGGAGCCTCAGCCCACAGCACAACTCTGAGAAAGCCTCGACCTGGCCAGTGGGAAGGCCCAAGCAAAGCTTGTCCATTAGAGTCTTATAGTCAGGCTAAAATGGCTCTGCTCCAGCCCCTCTCCTGGGAGCAGCCTGGGAGAGCAACATGGGCTGGCAGGAACACACCAGAGTGGGTCCACAGATGCAGCAGCTGGAAGCTGTCAGTCAACTGTGCACCTCGGAACAGGCTCTCTTAAAGGGAGAGTGCTACATCATTAAGTTAGATTATTCACAGCCAAGTAAATCCCAAGTACAACACAAATACAAAACGGAAAAAGAAGGAAATGCTACTGTGATACCCTCCTTGCAGTGAACTGCATTTGTATGATTGTAAAGATGTAATGTTATTTATTTAACTGAAAAGAATAATGTAACTCTACAGAGAAGGTAGCAGGTAGGGAGGGTGAGACAGCTAAGAAGCCTCACCTCTTACCACATAGTAGATCATTTCCTAAATTGATAAATCAATAAAGAGTATAAACATGTTTTTTTTTTTCAATAATTGCTGGGAGAAACAACCAAAAGAATTAAAAGTGGCTAAGAGACAGCCCTGAGGCAAGGAAAGAATTGGGGCTGGAGACCACTGTTTTTCATTGTAAATCTTTCAGTACCATTTTGATTTTTAAGCTGTATTCATGTGTTTATTTGAACCCCGCCCCCCCCCCCCCAAAAAAAAAGAAACAAATTAAGGAAAAGAGAGCAGTAGGTAGCCTTATAAAGAGAGAGAATGAGAACCGAAAGAAACTCTTCCAGAGCCCAGGAAAAAACACAGCATTGTGCTTAAAAGGGCCTTGCCTAATTGCTCTTGTCCATGGCAGAAACATTCTGGAACCCCGTTGCCTACATATAAAATATGCCTCCCTATTCTTCGTGGTTCTAAAATAATATCTTTCTAGTGAGACAGATACTCCTGCCCTCACCCTGCCAGAATTTCAACCTGCAGTGTTGTGATTCTGTAATTTGAGTTCATATCAGATATAAGGGGGATCCTTGTCAGGCATGGTGGCTCACGCCTGTAATTCCAGCGCTTTGGGAGGCCGAGGCAGGCTGATCACCTGAGGTCAGGAGTTGGAGACCGGCCTGACTAACATGGCAAAACCCCAACTCTACCAAAAATACAAAAATTAGCTGGACACGGTGGCACGCACCTGTAATCCCAGCTACTCAGGAGTCTGAGACAGGAGAATCGCTTGAACCCGGGAGGCAGAGGTTGCAGTGAGCTGAGCTCGCGCCACTGCACTCCAGCCTGGGCAACAAAGTGAGACTTCCTCTCAAAAAAAAAAGAGAAAAAAAAGAAATGAGGGGGATCCTGAGTGAAAGACACCCTGCAAGGGCAGGAAGGGTGCAAGGCGACGACTGTGGCTGGGAACCACCAGCATGGCCTTCTCTGGCCCACAGAGGGGCTCCCCTTCAGGGCCTTCCCTCTATAAGGGGCCATTGGTGCATTTCATGTAGTAACAACTGGCTTAGAATGCAAGTGAGGTCAGGCTCTTTCCTTTCTCAGAGTGCTTCAAAGGAAAGCCTTCACACAGATGAGAGAGACCTCAAGTTACCGTGGCGGGAGAGACATCCTGAGACCGTCACAGCCCCCAGTTTGTGAACAGCAGTGAGCACTTCATTTCCCTCATGACACGCTGTAGTTAGCTTCAGCCCCAGCGCGAGTTCTTCCTGGGGTGGTTTCCTGAGTGGATCATAAATCTGAGCTGTAGCTACTTTCAACATTTCACTCCTTAATATATCCCAAACTTGTTTTCCGGCCAAATACCATCCTTCACTTTCCTTTCTTTTCTGTCGCCTGGATTGGCAGTTGAATTTCTTTAGGGAACTATTTTTCACGAAGAAAAAAAGTGTTTTTTAAAAATTTTATCAGAATTCTGGTACAGTGACTGGAGAACACCAAACTATATTAAGATGCATATATGTGGTGGTAGCCAGGCTCTTTTTTCTAGCCTCAAAGCTGAAGCCAGCCAAGTCTATCCTGGGGAAAAAGGTGGCTTGAGGTGTCAGGGAACCAATTCACAAATATTCGAAGTCCTCCAAAGGCAAAGGTTTGCTTGATTGGCTGACCTCAAGGGATGGCATTACCTTGGCAACACAGAGGTCTGTCGCCAGCCAGTGCTGCGCCTCCCACCGAAGGTCCCAGCCAGAAAATGGAAATGACATTTCCTTTCCTCTCCAGTGTCCATTAGGACCCAAGAGTATGAGAAAGTCTTTCTATTAGTATCTGTTAGGTGAGAGTTATTGGGCTATTATATGACAATTCACCTTAAATATGCTGCATCGCATTCAGTAAGCAATATACAGTCTCTTGCTGAGTATATTTTCAGACTGCTTTAAAAAATAAAATCAAATTTCTATTTTAAAATAAACATTTACAGCTGGGGCACAGTGGCTCACATGTGTAATCCCATAACTTGGGGAGGCCGAGGCAGGAATATCACTTGAGGCCAGGAGTTCAAGACCAGCTGGGCTGAACGTAGCAAGACCTCGTCTCCACAAAAAATGTTTTAAAAAAATTAACTGATGGCCAGGTGCAGTGGCTCACACCTGTAGTCCCAGCACTTTGGGAGGCCGAGTTAGGCAGATCACCTGAGGTCAGAAGTTCAAGACCAGCCTGGCCAACATGGCAAAACCCCATCTCTACTAAAAATATAAAAATTAGCTTGGTGTGGTGGCAGGCACCTGTAATCCCAGCTACTCAGGAGGCTGAGGCACAAGAATAGCTTGAACCCTGGAGGTGGAGGTTGCAGTGAGCCGAGATCACGCCCCTGCAACCCAGCCTGGGTGACAGAGCGAGACTCCGTCTCAAAAAGAAAAAAAAAAAAAAAAAAAGAAAAAATTAGCTGGGCATAGTGGTGTGTGTCTGTAGTCCTAGATACTTGGGAGGTTGAGGCTGGAAGATCGCTTGAGCCCAGGAGTTGGAGGCTGCAGTGAACTATGATTGTGCCACTGCGCTCCAGCGTGGGTGACCAAGCAAGACCCTATCTTTAATAAAGAAAAAAAAGTTTTTTAATGTGAAAATAATAAATAAACATTTAGTATCTGCATGTTAATCTTCATTGTAAATACCACATTGCCCTCTATTGGTAGGAACTCTGACATCTCAATTGTGTAATCATAATAATAAAAATTAAAGTGAATCTAGATATTCAAGGTGCATTGTAGCAAGATGCCTTTTTTTGCTGGTATGTTTTCCTCTTGTCCTCATTTTTTATGCAAATTGCTTTTGTTGAAATATGTCAGTAATATCTTCTGTAACCATTTTTATAATTTCATAAATTAACACTTACCTGACTTTTTTCTTTTTTATTATATAAGCTTTTCTCATATATATATTTTTGTTTGTTTGTTTGTCTGTTTTGTTTTTGAGACAGAGTCTCACCCTGTTGCCCAGGCTGGAGTGCAATGGCACGATCTTGGCTCACTGCAACCTCTGCCTCCCGGGTTCAAGTGATTCTCCTGCCTCAACCTCCTCAGTAGTTGGGATTACAGGTGCCCACCACTACAACTGGCTAATTTTTGTATTTTTAGTAGAGATGGGGTTTCGCCATGTTGGGCAGGCTGGTCTCGAACTCCTGACCTCAGGTGAGCCACCTGCCTCGGCCTCCCAAAGTGCTGGGATGACAGGCATGAGCCACCGCGCCTGGCCTTCTCTTATATTTTAAAAAGAAAATCATTGTTATTCCCTGATACAGTTCATTTCAGGGCATATGCATATTACAATAGGCCGGTTTAATTTACACAATTGTGGCAAAGCAGGTTTTTAAAAATGCCTCCATCTCTTTTTTACAGCCCTTTTAACACAGCAGTGGCCGATTACTGGATGCCTGTGGATTTGTACATTGGAGGGAAAGAACATGCCGTCATGCACTTGTTCTATGCAAGATTCTTTAGTCATTTTTGCCATGATCACAAAATGGTTAAACATAGGTAAGCACTTATACTGCTTTGCAAAATAATTGAGTTCCATGAATAGCAACTTTAAGCAGGTGTCAGTTCTTCTGAAGCAAGGTAAATGCATGTAGAATACTAGTTTTCTAGTATGCTTTAGAGGTTGTCAACCTTAACCATTTGAGGTCCATTTATATTGCGTAATCAGTTCTGGCATGTGATGTTGCATGCTTGCATAGAACCTAGCCTTCAGTGCTTCTCTGTTTAACTGAGTTAAGTAATTAAGAATTGTACCTGTGAGGCAGGGAGGAGTGGCCCATAGTGTTTTATAGCATCTCATGTGAGGTCATGCTTATCACCCAGTCCTTCCATGTCAGCTCTTGTTCCTAAGCTTGGCTGAATCCCACCTTGATGCATCCCTCTAAAAAATGTATAGAGTGGATTTGAAATAGAGAATCACATTGTAAAAACATCAGTAAATTCTTTTCCTGTTGGCCTATTGTAACCCTTTCCTCATAATGTTCAGAAAAATGTGTGTGTACTTTTCCCCATGAAACATATCATATATAAAAATTACATATTTAATGTATTTAAAGAATGGTACAACACATTAAATATGTAACTTTTATATATGAACATACATGCCCCACTCCTCAGTATAAGAAACAGAGTATTTCAGGTACCTTAGAATCCCCAAGGTGCCCCCTCCAATTGTGTATCACTCTTCTACGCCCACCACCTCGCCCCTAGCTAATACCGATCCCAGATTTTTAATTCCTCACTTTCTTGCTTTTCTTTAAAAATGTATCATTTGTGCATGTATTTTTAAACTATATATTGTCTGGTTTTCCTGTGTTTGAACTTTACATAGGTAGAATTATATTTCAGGTATTCTGTCTTGCTTTCCTCACTCAACAGTTTTTTGAGATTCAGCAGTGCTGACGGATGAAGTTATATTTCATTCCTGTTTCACTGCTGCATGATATTCCATTATATGGAATGAAACTTCCAAAAAAGAACTCAGTTTATGTATCATACCACCATTAATGGTGGTTGGAGTGTTTTGTGCAATTATGAACAAAACTGCTATGAACCTTCTTGCACGTGGTTCCTGACATATGCGTCACCATTTCTTTAAAATGTGTACCTAAGAGTAGAATGGCTCGATTGTAGGATACGCACATGTTCAGCTGTCTTGAGAAACACCAAACTGTTTTCCATAGTGATTACCTAAGCCTATACTCCCACTAGTAGAAATGAGGGTTCCGATCACTCTACATCGTCATCAACATTTTGTACTTTCCAACTTTTAAATTTCACCAAACCAGTGGGTATATAATGGGTCATGTTGTGAGTTAAATTTGAATTTCAAGACACCGATTTTTTTTTAATTTTTTAATTTTTAATTTTTGCAGGTACATAGTAGGTGTGTATTTATGGGGTACATGAGATATTTTGGTACGGGCATGCAATGCATAGTAATCACATCATGGAAAGTTGGGTATCCATTCCTTCAAGCATTTATCCTTTGTGTTACAAACAATCCAATTATACTCTTTTAGTTATTTTTAAATGTTTAATTAAGTTATTGTTGACTATAGTTGATTTCTTAATGAAGTTTATCATGTTTCATAGGTTTATGAATCTCTGTGATCAAATCCCTGTTTGTATCCTATGCTTTTATTTTTTCTAGATCGTTTCTCTTTTATTGATTTGTAAGGGGTTCTTTAAATATTCTTGATACTAATCCTTTTTCAGCTATATGTATCGCAAGTAGTTTTTTCTAGTTCTTGGCTTGTCTTGTTTTTATGGCATCTTTTGATGAACAGAAACTCTTAATTTAATGTAGTAAAAATTAATAATCTTTCCTTTATGGCTACTGCTTTCGGTGTGTCAGTACTGTTAATGGAATAGTCCATCCTTTTCCCCACTGATCTGTAGTGCCCTCTCCATCATAAATCAAGTTGTCATATATTCCAGGGCTTATTGATAGGATCTTTATTCTGGGACTACAGGCGCCCACCAGCACGCCCAGCTAATTTTTGTATTTTTAGTAGAGATGGAGTTTTCACCATGATGGTCAGGCTGGTCTCAAACTTCTGACCTCAAGTAATCTGCCTGCCTCGGCCTCCCGAAGTGCTGGGATTACAGGCATGAGCCACTGTGCCCAGCCAATTTCTTTATAGCTATCTTCCAGTTTCTAATTGTCTCTCTGTCTCTATCTGCTGATTAACCCATTCTTTGAGTTTTTTTTATTTTAATTATTCTTCATTTCTAGAAGTTCTAGGTTTTTAAATTTTCCTTTGTGGTTTTTATAGTATTTTCATGCTATCTTTTAAGCCTTTATTTTCTAAAATAGATTAAACATACTATTTTATATTATCTGATAATTCTTTATCTAATGTCATTATGGGTCTGTTTAGTCATTTGTTGTTTCTGCTGTTCTCACTCATGATGCCTAGTTCTTTGGGGGATGGGGTGCAAGGGGTGTTTTAACTGACCTTATATTTCTTGAACCATTTTTTTTTTATAGGAGCTCTTTGGAACCTCTCTGCTAGAGGTGATTTTGTGTTAGCTTCTCCCTGTTGCCTGGAGATGCTACCAATCCAAGATCACTTTAAACTGAATTTTCTGCTTGAGGTTTTTAGGACCATATAGGTAATATGAATACAGTCCCAAACCCACATGAGGGTCAACTTCTGCCTACAGATTCTCAGGAGAAATACTTTTCTTTCCTCCTACACATCACCATGGTCAAGATAGGCAAGTTTCCTTGTTTGTCTCTTCTAACCACAGGTTTATTTCTAGTTCATTGATGATTTCTGGTTCATTGACGATTCCTGCCTTGTTTGAGATCTTCTTCTAGACTCCCAAGGTTGCTTAGGCTTTAGGTTTGGTGTCCCATCTTTTGTGTACCATGCCATGCACAAACATTTATGATCACAGGGGTTCTATAGCTATGCCCAGGGTGGAAGCTGGCTTCAGTAACTGTGTTTTCCTAAGTTGGGTTTGGTTTGGTTTTGCCAGCTCAAATGTATTTTATACTCCAACTGACTTTTTCACTTGTTTTTCATCAGGACAATAATTCAGGCTCTCTTGTCTGCTGTATTACCAGAAGCATAATTGCTGGATTTTTTTTTTCAGT
The DNA here is from genome assembly GCF_028858775.2 of Pan troglodytes. NCBI lineage: Eukaryota > Metazoa > Chordata > Mammalia > Primates > Hominidae > Pan > Pan troglodytes. The sequence continues at coordinate 49,520,100 of NC_086015.1, forward strand.
TGTTGTTATGTTGTTTTTCTGTTTGTTTGTTTACTACAACATCCTTCAGAATATTTTTTAACTACAGAGAAGGAAAGGGGGGAAATATCTGATTATTTCCCTATCCAGATAACCCATGTTGACAATTTAAAAAAAAGTAATACATGTCTAAACCATTTTGTAACTACACAGAAAGTGAACATTGTTGTCTCCCTCCCTGCACGCCACTCTTTAGCCCTTTCCTTGACTTTTAGGTTTCTTTTTATTTCTGCCAGGAAAATATTTTGCCTATCCCCACGTGTGTTTTTATTGATATACTCATTTTAAATGTTGCTTATATTGCATACATGTCCTTTGCTTCTTTGACCTAATAATGTAGCTTGGTGGTCTTTCCATATCAGCACAAACAGATATCACATTCTTTTTAATGTAGGCATAGTATTCCCTCATGGATATACCATAATTTATGTAAGCGGTCACCTATTCTTCCAATTACTATTTTTTTTTAAGTCCAGTGATCCTCTTTATTGATACACTTAGCAAATAATTGGGAGCATATATGTAGGCTCAAGTCCTAACACTGGGGAATTCTGGGTCAAAAAATATGTGTCTTTAAAATTTTGATAGATAGAAAAATATTAACTTTAAAACTTTTGAAATGCAGACAGAAACCCATTTTCATTACAATGAAGCACATTGAAAGCTCCTTCCCTTCACTTAACCCTCGGACCAGATGGCTGACTCTGCACATGCATGCATGGATTAAAAGAAGTCTACTGTACAGAAAATTAATTTAGGGTCTAAATTAAATGCTTAAAATAAATTTATTCTCATCAGCCCCAGAGACCTTCATGTATAAAAATAAACTGGTCTGCATCAGAAGGACACTAAAAACATTAACAGCATTACTCCTCACATAAACAAATTTGTTAAAGTGTTTGTACTTTAGGTTCTAGAATTTACCAGTTCTGCTTTGCATTTCTTATGTCTGGAAACTAATTTACCTAACTAGATAAAGATTGTCATTGATAAGGGGAATTGTGTCCTGTTACTGTCATGGTCTCACAGATATTACACATTTTTAGTGTTTTTTTTGTTTTGTTTTGTTTTGTTTTTTAAGAAATTGAATTTAGATTGGATGTGATGGCTCACACCTGTAATCCCAGCACTTTGGGAGGCCAAGGCGGGTGGATTGCTTGAGGTCAGGAGTTCGAGACCAGCCTGGCCAACATGGTGAAACCCCATCTCTACTAAAAATACAAGAATTAGCCGAGCATGGTGGCATGCGCCTGTAGCCCCCAGCTACTAGGGAGGCTGAGGCATGAGAATTGCTTGAACCTGGGAGGCGGAGGCTGCAGTGAGCCAAGATCGTGCCACTGCACTCCAGCTTGGGCAACAGAACAAGACTCTGTCTAAAAATTAAAAAAAAAAAGCAAAGAAAAGAAAAAGAAATTGAGTTTAATCCCTTGAAACAAACAGATAGAAGTTTATATTCTTCAAAGGAAATGTTCTCCAGTTCATGCAGTTGTGCACACCTATGTTCTTAGCTACTCCAGAAGCTGAGATTGAGGCTGAGGCAGGAAGATTACTTGAGCCCAGGAACTTGATTCCAGCCTGGGCAACATAGCAATACCCTGTTTCTAAAACAAAACAAGAAACAAAGGAAATATCCTCCATGGGCTAGGGAGAATTGATTCAAACTTAAGTTAAAAACCAAATACAACTTGAGAAACATCTCAGGCCAGGCGTGGTGGTTCACGCTTATAATCCCAGAACTTTGGGAGACCAAGGTGGAAGGATCACTTTAGGCCAGGAGTTTGAGACCAGCCTAGGCAACATAGTGAGACTCCATCTGTTTAAAAAAAAAAAAAAAAAAAAAAAAAAAAAATGAGCCAGGTGTGGTGGTGCACACTTGTAGTCCCAGCTACTTGGGAGTCTGAGGCAGCAGAATTACTTGAGTCCAGGAGTTCAAGGCTGCAGTGAGCCATGATTGCCACTGCACTCTAGCCTATGCAACAAAGTAAGACACTGTCTACAAAAAAAAGTTGGGGGAATAGCTCCTTCTTATGTAGGTCTGGAAACAAAGACCATATGTAAGTGATTTCTAGCTCCTTAACAGTAGAGCATATTTCTGCCAGTTTCTGAATGATTTTTTATGGAAGTACTCAATCAGTAAATTATTCAATGGCCAAGTATCCTAAGGTATAGGACAGGGTCTGGCTATTTTTATGACTTATTTACAATAGTTTAAGACTATATTCAAGCAGGAAAAAGGGTTTGCTGCATGCTGATGTAATTTTAAAATGCAGTTTCAAATATGACTTTGTTTTTACTCAAATGCATTGCCAATTTGCAGATCCTCCAGGTAACACCTGGATTTTGCTTTACCATCAACATTAAGGAACAACTATATGGTGTAAATTGAAATAGACCTATGGAGTTTTGTTTTTTTGAATCTGTTTTTAAATTCTGTTCAAGATTCTGTTCCATGCTTTCCTCCTCCAAAAGAGGCTTATTTTAAGTACTGAAAAGGCTGACCTTTGAGGAAGGTACAGAAAGTCATCTTAACTGTTACTCAGTGCTGCTGTCAGCATTACTCTTGTTGGATCACATCAGGGCAGCAACAGCCTCTGAAAACTCTCCCGGTGCATTACCTCTTTCTTAGAGGTGTTTTGGTAAACCAGTCAGCCACACATGAAATGAAAATCACCCACTTTCTGAGATGAGTAATTTGGAATTCTACAGTCAGAATTTTTGAGAGCCTCCAAACAACTTTATCAAGCTGGGCTGGGAGGAAAAATTGAGACCTGTCAACCACATGTGTATTTCTGAAATCTGTATAAATCAGGATTTCCTAGTCTAGTTCTGTATTCCTTTTGATTAGCATTGTAATTTCAGGAGGCTATTTGAGACGATAGTACAGCTATTCCATTTTAGTTTAACATTTCTGAGCCCCTCAGCCCTTGTCTCAAGTAGCAGCTCTGAAACAGGAATCCAGAGACCTCTGTCCATGTTCAGTGGTGCCCCTGATTAGCTGTGTGGACAAGAAGCTGAACTCCTTTGGGTCTCAGTGGCCTCATATGTTAGGAACTCAGTTATCTCTGAGCACTCTTTTCACTCTGATTCTAATTTCTTCAAATACAGACAGCAAAGGTTTATGTATATCTAATCATCTTTCCTGTTTTGTAAGAGTTGTGGACATTTTTTTCATCACCTGCACATTTAGGCTTGCAGTTTGAACTTTAAGGTCTCCTTACCATACGTAAGAGGCTGGCCTCCAAGTTTAGTGTGCCACCACACAGGACAGCAGGTGCCTTAGTTGTGTAATCTGAAATACCAAGTTAATGATTAACCAGGAATTAATGTAAGCAGGAAACCTACAAAAGAAGATATCCAAATGATTAATAAACATTTTATCACACTATAAAATAATAAACATCTTACACTGTAAAATGTTTCCGTCCCAGCACGATGGCTCACACCTGTAATCCCAACACTTTGGGATGCCAAGACAGGAAGATCATTTGAGTGCAGGGGTTCGAGACCAGCCTGGGCAACACAGCAAGACCCCATTTCTATGATTTAAAAAAAAAAAAATTTCCCTCACTGGCAAATATAAATTATTCAGCAGTGAGATGCCATCTTCCATGTAGTAAGGAAGCTAGCATAAGAGCAGCTCTCATATATTGCAGGAAGTAGCTTGGAACAATCTTTCTGAAAAGCAGTTTGGCAATACATAGCGAGAGCCTTAAAACTATTCATTTTTGGATGCACTAATTGCACTGCTAAAAATCTATCCTAAGGAAATAATCAGAAATGCAAACTTATGCACCAAGATGTTCATGTAAGTGTTATTTCAAGTAGCTAAAAATTTGGATACAATCTAAATGCCCCAAAATGCTGAGACAGGGTAAATAAAGTATAATCCATCTACGTGGAGCACACTTATACAACACTTTCAATTAAATTACAAAGAATGTTTAATAACATGGAGAAATTCATCTGAAGTAATGAGAAATAGAAAAAGCAAGATACAGCTTGGTTATCTTTGTCTTTATATATACAAGCACATATATACACATACTCAAAGCAAGAGAAAAGACTAGAAAAACTCATGCCAACATGTTAACACTAGCTATCTCTGGGTGGTGAGCCCAATATACTTCTGATTTTTTCCAGATTTTTTATAATGATTGTGTAACTTTGTCATTTACAGTATCGTATATATTCCAAAGAAGGAAAATATGCTGAGCCTCCTGCTGTGGTTGTGGGTGTGGGGTAGGATCAGCTTTCAGCTTCCCTCCTTCTGGTGGTTAGCACCAGGTTGAAAGAGAGGGGGCACATTAGAGCGTGGGAACATGTCGTGGCCCATCTTCACTGAATGAGATCAGGAAGCCTTTTCTCTCCCTTTGTGGGAGACCGCTGTAAACATGGAATCTTGTCACTTTTTGTTGTAGCTCTGTAATGCAACTTAGACACTAAATTCCCCAAACTGAATTTCTCCCTTCAGTTTGGAATCAACAGAAAGTGGTGGCTGTCAGAAGCAAGCAGCTGCTCAGGGAGCTCCCATGAGAAGGGCAGGCCGCCTGCTGACCGTGGAGAGCACAGCAAGCCCCTATCCACAGAGCTTTCTTCTCTGTTTCTCTGATCATGCCAGAAACGGGGCTACTGGGAAAAGGAACAGGAAGGGAAGAGAAGCTTTACTTGGGTCCTGCTGTATTAGTAAGCCCTCCTTCTGCGCCACTAACTGGCTGCTAGGAAATGGGAATGGTGATATTTCAAGAATGAGCCATGGCTAATACTTAGAAACTAGGCTAATTATGTGACATGATGGCCCGGGGCACAGAACAAGGAAGAAGAGGAAGGTAAACTTAGTCTGATTTAATGAAAAGTCCAATTTGGAGACCATTTTCAGAGATCTATGGCCTTCAAAGATCTGCAGCCTGGCAGGCCACTCTCCCACGAGGTCAGGGGAGTGGGCAGCAGGCTCTCTGGGGCTTCATGAATAGGTAAATGTCATCTGCAGCAAGAAGGTGGGGCTCTGATACATCCTGATATTCTTTGCTCATACTGTAATTAGCACATTCCTTGTATATGGTGATTTTTTTAAGAGCACTTAACATGACCAATCAATCAATGTTCTGAATTTCCTTGTTTATCCTAACAATTAGCAACTCCCTTCCTTCCCTCCCTTCCTCCCTCTCCTCCCTCCCTACCTTCCCTCCCCTCTTTCCCTGCCTCCCTCCCTTCCTTCTTTCCTTCTTCCAAGTGGGACAAATGTGGCCTTCAATGCCCAGCAGCTATCAGTTGTTGCAATTTCTGAGTTAGTGCAGTCTAAACTAATGAAGAAATTGTGAAGATCTCCCCCCAGTTTTCATCATTGTGCTTACATATAGCTGTGCTTCAGTGCAAGCAAGCATGATCTACCTCCAGGGATATACCGAAGGAGTAGGAAGAAAGCTGACTCAGATAAATCCAGGGCCTTCTTCAAGGCGGAGGCCCTGCCTAATACTCCCGCGTTTGATGGTCCCTGAGTCAGAAGGGTTTGTTAGTGGTTTAGAGTTGCACATTTTCCACTCACTTATAAAGGCCCCTGCTGTGCACAGTCACTATGATGAATGAATAACTCAGTTGCATACACAAGTCTGTTCCCAAATACCATCTGTTGAGTGAATGAATGAGTGAACAGAAGGGAAACACATTACCCCAATTGTGAATCTGAATAATGAACTTGGCAATGTGATGTGATCTCTGCTCCAGCAGGCCTGGGTTCCAAGTCCAGCAGGGCCCTTGATGTCCTTTGTCCTTCATTCCTGTGCACCTTGCGCCTCCAAATCACATTTGGTACATCTTTCTTGTAGTGCTGATGGTTATTTATGAGCATGTCTTGGGCTGCCTGTTCTTATTGTAAGCTCTCCAATTAATTGCCTAGTGCTGTGTACCCAATTATCATGTAAATACGTGTTGAATGAATAAACAAGTGTGACTCATTCAGAGCTAAACTACGCAGGAGAGTAGACATGGCCAGCTTCAGCCAAGAGAGTGAAAACCAGATTCCCAACGCCCTATAGCCCATTCCCTGGCTCCCTGGAAGAGTGGAGGGAAAACACTTGGGAATGAGCAGGATTCTAGGAGCTGGGAAGCGCCCCTTTCCCCACTGGGAAATTCCATGTGAGCACTCATCGGGGCATTCCCCTGCTCTCATTCTCTTGCTTCAGCTGCTTGGGATCTTTCAATGCACCCCTCCCTGCAAAAAGATGGTGGCACTAGCTGGAAAGTATAGCATCCAGTGCCCCACTTCACTCATTTCTTTCTTCCCTCCTCTCTTGCCTCCACTTTGTCCCACTCACGTTATCCCCCACCCCTGCTGCTGGTAGTTTATTCATCCACTGAAACAAGCTTGATTGAGTTCAAGGCAATTAACATTACTGAGCATCTATTAGGAACTGGAGACTGAGAGTGGCCTTTAAGGATTTTCAAGGCCAGGAGCAGTGGCTCATGCCTGTAATCCCAGCATTTTGGGAGGCCGAGGCAGGAGGATTGCTTGAGCTCAGGAGTTCAAGACCAGCCTGGGCAACATAGTGAGACCTCATCTCTACCAAAAATACAAAAAATTAGCTGGGTGTGGTAGTGCGCGCCTGTGGTCCCAGCTGCTTGCAGGGGTAAGGTGGGAATATCACTTGAGCCCAGGAGACTGAGGCTGCAGTGAGCTGTGATTGTGCCACTGCACCCCAGCCTGGGTGACAGAACAAGACCCTGTCTCAAAAAAAAAAAAAAATCATCCTCCTACTCCTCACAGGAGAAAGACAGGCAAGCAGCTTACCTAAATACACAATAAAATGTAATAGCTGCTAGATACAATTACAGGCACTACACAGGATGCATCAGGAAGGAAAAAACAACTAATTCTAATTCTGACCAGGAGATACCTTCTCAGTGGAGATGGCATTTGAGTTGAGCCAGGAAGGAGGACTAGAGTTTTGATAACAGTTTGGGAAATGGCGTGAGTAAAGACGTGGAAGCACGTGCAGGCAACATTTGAAAGAGCAGAGGGAGTGGCAGGGGACAGGGAGAAGTCCTGGATGGCTATGCGGAGGAATTTGGACTTGATTGGGAGGAGGAGCTCTTCAAATATGACTGCACTCTTTCTTTTCCTCCCTCACAGCTCTGAGAGTTGTCAGGCATTGGTTTGGTTCAGTGATCGTAAACAGGCTGGCTCCCCAAGGGCAGAGATTGCTTTGCCCAACATTATATCCCCGGTGCCTAGCTCAGTGCCAGGCACATAGCAAGCACTCAAGAAATACCGAAGAAATAAGCGATACATTTCACATAATAACTCTGTGCTTTCTGATTATATGGTACGAAGAAGAATTCTGAGACTCGTTCTGAGCACCAGGAGTGCTGCTGTCGATGAATGGTGTCTGGGTGGTTGTAGGCAAGGGCACTGGGGATAGTTGGCTAGGTTTTGCCATCCCTGCTCTAGATGATCCATCTGAGATGGCCCCTGCTGCACTGCAACCCTCAGAGAAGACAGTCCAGAAAAGCTTCAACTGTCAAGTTTCATTGTTGGGAGCTTTCAGACATTAGGATATATTCATGTAACTAGCAGGCCTTGGTGTGGGTGCACTGCTGAGGACCTGCCTGCCAGTTCTGGGGAAAGCCTCCCATGTGGACATCCCCTGAGAGCTCTCACTAAGAAATGGCTACAAGCGGGTTAGAAACAGGCAGATGAAATGATAGTGTTAGCAGTCAGGCTATAGGGGCCCATAGTGAGGAGACAGTGCCTAGAAGCGGATGGAAGGTTGATTTCACGTTCTGCTAATTGGGCTGAATGCCAGTTACACAAGTGTGTTTTATGTTGTGAAGATTCATCATTATACCCCTAGGACTCACACTTTTCAATATGTGTGCTATGCTTCAACAGTTTACCTTAAAAAAAAAAAAGTTATAAAAGACGAGGCAGGAGAAGTTGCAGCCTTGGGCTGAACAGCTGGGGTTAGTCAGTTTTTCGCAGGTTGCAATTCTGTCCGTTCTCGGAAGGTGGCAGTGTTGTGCCACTTGATAAAATACAAGACCTGAGAACAGGATTCCTTGGATTCCCAGCCCCTTCTTGAGGCTTAATGCTGCTGATTTTTTTTTTTTTTTTTTTTTTTTTTTTGGAGACAGAGTCTCGCTCTGTCTCCCAGGCTGGGGTGCAGTGGCATGATCTCGGCCCACTGCAACCTCCGCCTCCTGGGCTCAAGCAACCCCTGCCTCAGCCTCCCAAGCAGCGGGGACTACAGGTGCGCGCCCCCACACCTGGCCAACTTTTTGTATTTTAGTAGAGACGGGGTTTCACCATGTTGCCCAGGCCAGTCTCAAAGTTTGAGCTCAGGCAATCCACCCGCCTCGGCCTCCCAAAGCGCTAGGATTACAAGCGTGAGCCACTGCGCCTGGCCAATGCTGCTGATTTTGATCATCCTACCTGTCTTTATCTTTGAATCCAGATCATTCCCTCCTAACTTTTGTCCTAAAAACACCTTTAAAAATTTACCTTGAGCAACCAAAGCCATGTACTGGTGATGTTTGTCGGGAACATCACTGGATCTCCAGGAAATGAGTGCTCCTACCTGATACCCTGAACACGAAATACTTAACGTGTGTTATCAGCAGATATCGCCATAAATCATTCTTTGAGTTTCGAATAGGTCTTGCTGAAATGCCTCAAAATTGAATCAGGCAGATTCTTAAGAATAAACAACTGCAAATTTGCAATAATTTCAGTATGAAGGTCAGCCTGTTCTTATCCTCTTATGAGAAAAAGTTTATATGTCACTATTTACCCAGTAAGGGTATAACTAAAACTACTTTTTAAAACAGGTACTATAAATAAGTTATAATCCATTCATATTTCAGAACACTAGGTAACTTTTTAAAAAGTGAGATAGATCTATATGAACTGCCATGGAGAAATCCATTCATATCATTAAGTGAAATACCATAAAGTATACATAAGGTATAATCCCACTTATATAAATCCCCAAAAATCTATAAAACCATATGTGGGTAGGTATACATTTATGTATACAAAGGCATTGAAAAATGTCTCCAGACTTTTCCAGGGATATATACCAAACTGTTAATAAGAGCTGCCTCCTGAAAGGGACATAGGCCTAGAAAGGAGTGGTAGTGTTTGGATTTGAACAGAAGGTTTATAGTCATATATGACTTATATGGTTTAAAACTTTTTTTAGGCCAGGTGGGGTGGCTCACACCTGTAATCCCAGTACTTTGGGGGACCGAGGCAGGTGGATCACGCCCGGCCTGAATTTATTTTCTTATCACTTGTTTCTAAGGAGCCATTTGTTTAAGCTGGGTTTATAAGTGGCCTTGGTCAGCCCACCTGCTTTTATGAGGCGCAGCTACTTCTGCCCATCCGAGGGAAGGTCTGTGTTGCTGTTTTCTCAATGCCTCATGTCCCACTCCTGTTTTCTTTTCCTGTCATCTTTCCTCAGGGAGCCTTTTCATAAGCTGCTGGCCCAAGGCCTTATCAAGGGGCAGACATTCCGCCTACCATCTGGACAGTATCTACAGAGAGAGGAAGTGGATCTCACAGGTAAGAATGGCCCATCCGGTCCCATCCAGGTACTCCCAGAGAGCCAAGGCCAGGCCTGAGAGCTACTGAGCAAGCAGGCATCTGCCTCTAGAGTGGGGAGGATGCGAGAGAGAGACCCGCTGGCTGTGTGGTCTCTAAGCCTCAGCTCCCTCTGGGCCTGCGCCCCCTGAAGCCTGGTCCTGGACTGGCCGTCTGCTCCTCTGCTGCAGCCCCCTTCAGCCAAAGTGCCACCTCAGCTTCTGGCAGGGTTTTCATTTGTATGTAACAGAGTCAACTCAGGCATCACCTCCTATCCCAGACCATCTTTGAAAGCCCACCTCAGGGATAGAGCCCCCAGGCCCAAGACACATTCTTCCAAAACTGGGGTACTCCCAGTGTTTCTCCCAACATGTTCTAGTGGCACATTTCAGAACCTTGGGGGGCAGCACTCTGTTTACTCGTAGCACCCCAGAGCAGCCCCCTCTTAGCATTTCCCAGTAAAACACCTCCCCCTGATTCCCCGAACTTCCCTCCTGTCCCAGCTCTCCCAAGCCTTTTCCTTCCACTGCATTTTCACCCTTTACCCTTTACATTTCACCCTTCATTTTCACCCTGAGGATCACAAGATCTTCAGGTGCCATGGTGAGGATGTATCACGTGCACCCAGCACACACGTGGAATATATGACATGTTAGAAAATAGGTAGGGGCAAGGTGTGGTAGCTCACGCCTGTAATCCCAGCACTTTGGGAGGCCAAGGCAGGCGGATCACCTGAGGTCAGGAGTTCAAGACCATCCTGGCCAACATGGTGAAACCCCGTCTCTACTAAAAATACAAAAATGAGCCAGGCGTGGTGGCATGCGCCTGTAATCCCAGCTACTCAGGAGGCTGAGGCAGGAGAATCACTTGAACCCGGGAGGTGGAGGTTGCAGTGAGCCAAGATCATGCCACTGCACTCCAGCCTGGGCAACAGAGCAAGACTCTGTCTCAAAAAAAAAAAAAAGAAAGAAAGAAAACAGTTGGAGACATGCAGTATACATAGGGACAGCTGTGAGAAACCCCCAGCACTGTGACCATTACATTTAGAAAAACTAGTGCATAATGGATGAGATTAGGTCACACGACAACCCTGTAAATGGTAGGCAGCCTCTCCAGCCAAACATTAGAGACAGGGTTTAGGGAAGCAGTCGATGCAATTACCTCATCAAAGCAAAATATATCAAGGTTTATAACGGTCCGTGGGAGAAAAAGAAGCTGGAGAAGCAGAACCGGCAGTGTTTCTCCAGCATGGATGACAGAGGGAAAGAACTAAATTCAGGTGCACATAGAATTCAGCCTCACAGTTAGTGAAGTGTTCTCTGTAACAGGCAAGGATGCCCATGTATAACTGTGCAGTTTGTGCGCTACACAAAAGAACCAAGCCAAGGCTGTGATTTCAGTAGGGCCTGAAATGCAGCCGTTTGTCAAGCCATACATTTCAGGGCAACATCTGCCAAAAGAGGGTGACTTTTTCTAACTTCTCAACTTTTCTGCCCAGAAAGATACATTTTTTCCTAATTTGCACAACAGTGTTTTAAGGTCTAGACACAGCCTGGGGCAGGGTAAAGGGGCCAGTGGTTCCCTGAGTCTCACCACAGCGTGGATAAACATCTAGGACTTCAGTCTCCCCTTCTCTGCTGTCATGGGGTCAGGCAGTATTGTGAACATCTTTTCCCTTCCCACGTAGTCTTGCCTACTGGGTGAGAATACTTTGATCAGCAAGGGCAGGTTTCTGTCTCCTTCATGGATGTAACTCTTATGAAGTATGGAGTTGGCTTTTAGGTCTGTACATCGGTCCCCTGTTAGCTTGGTTGCTGTTGGAATCAGAGATTATTTGGCTGGAAGGAAAAGAAATCCACCCAAACCCAGTTGCAGAAAATAGAGCTAGGCCCCACTGCTCATAGGAAGTCACCAGCCACTCCTTTTTCCTTCTCTCTTTCTCAGCTCTCTCGTTCTTAGTTCTTCTTCCTGCTTCTCTCTGTTCTTCTGCCCTGTTCTCCTTCATCTGCCAGACTTGGATTCTGCTCTCCCCAATTTCAATTTACCAAGTGACCTTGGGTAGCTGCAGTGGCAAGTCTTGCCCCATCTCCTTAGGACCTGATGGTCCCAGTGTTCAGCAACATGGAAACTGAGTTTCTGTATCTCTTAGCTCCAATTCGTGAGATAGAGGCTTAGCCTTGCCAGGTGCTCTTACTAGTCCTCTCCAGTAGGGCTTGGCAACAAGGTCACCTCATCCAAATGCGGCCATTTAAGACCCCTTCCATCAGCACCATCTAGACCAGTGGTATGTGAGTAGGGGAGGAGACAGTTCCAAAGAATAGGGTGTGGGTGGCTGGCACCACAAAGGGACCAACACATTTACCATGAGCCCGGTAAGTGAATTCCATGTGCCCTGAGAGGATGAGATCATGTTTTGATGACTGCAACATGGATGGGACAGGTCAGGCTGCCAACTTCCATAAGAGACCCTTAATTCATCAAGAAAATGGCAACGTGTGCGAGTTTTTCAAAATTCTTTTTTACTTTCCTTTTTTGTGTATAAATAATTCACTTGTAAAGGGGGAAATTGTTTTGTTTTATAGAAAAAGCTGGCACAGGCCATTATAACTGTCCTGTTTATTCGCAAAGGTTTGTGGGAGGAAGGTGGGCCTCATTCATTTAAAAATAAAAATATTTTTATAACAATACAGAGGGAGATAAAGCGGCTTGTTAAGTGAATTAGTGTGATTCTTCAAATGGACACTTTCCATCGCTCACCCAGTTTTTTCTTATTGATGCTATTTCTATAGAAGCAATTCACAATCACACATACCATACCTATAGATTATTTTGGCATCTAGGTTCCGTTCCTGTTCATGCAAAAACGAAAGAGAAGTTAGAGGTGACGTGGGAGAAGATGAGTAAGTCCAAACACAACGGGGTGGACCCAGAGGAAGTTGTGGAGCAGTATGGGATCGACACGATTCGGCTCTACATCCTTTTTGCTGCCCCTCCTGAGAAGGATATCTTGTGGGATGTGAAAAGTAAGTCACCTTCCTCTTCCTGACTTGCTTCCTTTGTGATCTGCCCTGGACTTTGAAGGAGTTTGAGGAAGGAAATGTCTTTGCTGAAGACAGTAGTAGAGAATTCTAGGAATCAGTTCCATAGAGCAAGTAGCAGCTTGACCAGCATCCTGCACCACTCTTAGACGGGTGTTGACAAACATAAGCGAGCCTCAGAATCATTTGGGAAACATGTTGCAGATGCAGATTCCAGTGCTCTGCCCATGCCTGCTGACACAGCCTCCAGAATGGGGCTCAGGAGGTGGCCTTTGAACAAGCTCAGCGGTGATTCCAGTGCACACTCTACGAGGACCACGCTTTGAGAGTGGTTTCCTTGGAGACAGACTGGCTTCTGAGCTACTCCTAGGCCTGCTATAGTCCAAAGAGGCCAGTTCCCTCTTTCTTGATGTACCCTGCAAGGTTTTTTCTAGAACAGTGTCATTCTCCCTCACCAATCCAGAAAGCCCCGGGAGGGGTCTGGACCTGTTGTTACCTATGGCCTCTTAGTCACCCACAGCACCCTTCATCTCCCCACTTAGGGGAGATTTGTCTCTCCAGAGTTGTTTAGTACTAAAATGACATGAAGTAAAATAATCTTGAGTATCTGGCTATTCTAGAATAAACCCGTCCAACAGTCATTCATTTTTACTTCATGTGATCAGCCCTAAGTGTTGTTGTGGGAAGAGGAAGTCAGATGCCTGGAAACTTGAACCTTGTGTGAAGTATCCATGTCATTTGAGAAATCACTGTTTATTTTGATTTCCAACTAGCTGTGGCTAGTGGGAAGTGTGGTCTGGAACAGTGGTCACAGATGCCAGTCCTAGAACTAGCTGCCTCAGAATCACTGGGGGGCTTGCAAAGCACAGACAGGTGGAGGTTCTGGCTCCCACCCCTAACCCAGGGGACAGGCTCCAGGAATCTTTCTAAGAAGCCTCCCAGAAGGTTCTGCTGTGCATTCAGGCTTGAGAATGCCTAGCCTAGTGGCCAGACAGTACAAGGACCTGGACTGACCCTAATTTGGCTACTGGTATAACCCAGGGCCACCAGGTAAAGCCATTCAGCTTTACCAGAAGATCAGACCAGCAGCTGGATTGGATGAGCTTGTGTAAAATATGGAAAACACACATACCTGCAAGGACAGGGATTGTGCCAATGCGCTTCACACTCTACAGCAGTGTGGCTGCAAGCACAGTCATGCTATCCACAAGGTAAGAGCTTGCACCAGCAGGAGTCAGCACTGTCTCCAAAGCACCATGTTAACTCCATGGCATTTTTGTCCCAGCAAGCTTGCTTAATCAAGGCGGCGGGGCACCAGGGCTCATCTTGACCAAGCTTCTGAGCTCATGACCGTTGGTGGGTGGCACTTTGAGTGGCCCTGCCATCCAGTGCTCTGAATCTGGGCACTAAAATGAGATAGAATTGGTCCTGGTCTGAATTCTCAGACACTGAAGGCCAGGGAGGATCCTTCAGCCTGCCCTCAGAGGAATCCATCAGGGTGCAGTGAAGTGTCACATCAATTCACAGGTGTTTTTCTCCGCTTAGTTATACCAAGTCAATCACCCTTATGTTGCACACTCTCTCTTTCTCATTTACTGATGCTGAATTCAGCTGATGCTCTCCCTGGGGTGCTGAGATGGCAACAACGACTGTGGACCTTGACAACTCGGTTTATTGAGGCCAGGGCTTCTGGGAAGTCTCCCCAGCCTCAGCTGCTGAGTAACAAGGAGAAAGCCGAGGCCAGGAAGCTCTGGGAGTACAAGAACTCCGTCATCTCTCAGGTCAGAAACTCTCCAATTCCAGGGGTTAACTCTGTAACCAAGCACTCTTTGGTAACCTTTGCCTGTGGTCTTTGCTGCCCTCCCTGCCTTGGGTTGGGCCACTGTGGGTCTTCCTTCCTGGCAATGGCGGTCCTTCTTGCTTTGATTGATTGGCCCTACTGTTTTGGGTACTTTACCAAGGTGGATCAACAGTGCATACGTTCTAATGGAAAGAGATGCCCCCAGGAAATGGCTCTCTGATGATGTCTCACATTTGTCCATCCTGGGTCTCAGGAAGCTGCCACTTTCCATGTTTCCACATTTAACACATCCAAGCAGAGAACCAAATCCAGGATCACCCTGTCATCCAGGATAACACCGCGTATGTTACATTAACAGAAATACAATTTTAGAGTTGGAAGGGGCATTAAGAAACTGTCCTCTGTAGCCTCCTCATTGTACAGATGGGGACAGAGATGATGTCCAGATATCTTGCCTAACGTCACACGGCTAGTGAGGAACTGAGCAGAGATTAGAATCCCAGTCCTCCACATAGTGAGGACTTTCCCACTCAGTTACTTTGTTACACAATATCCATGTGAACTATTGTGGGTTAACTTCTGCAAAGTCATTGTAATGGGTATCTGATATCCCAAATTCTTCTTAAGCTGATTTAAAAAAAAAAAAAAAGGTATGCTGATTCAGACATAAAGTTAATCAGTGTCGCTCATCTGCACTCTGATAATGAAGACAATAATGCATGGCAGGTTTTTGCCTCTCTGGTTTGTATAACCTGAAGTGGCCCTGGGTCCAGCATGGTCTTATTTGTTGACACTTCTTCAGCTTTATTTCTGGCCTCTGTACCCTCTCTGTGTGGAGGAACAGAGCTCCCTGAATGAATGTAGGGGTCTGAGTGATGCCTGAGCGATTGAGTTCATACCACATATTTTCTCCCTGGATTTGGCAAATTCTTCTATTCTGTCAGATAAAAGAATTAGGTTATTTCAACAAGTTGGAAACTCTTGACATCCTTAAAGATGTGTTACTTTTCTGTATTCTTGCCTATAGTCAAAATGGAAAAGCACAGAAACATGAAAAAGCTGACAAGTTGTGTTAATGTTCTTATGTTGACTGTACATTTCAAAATGTAAAATTGACAAGGCGCAGTGGCTCACACCTATAATCCCAGCACTTTGGGAGGCCAAGGCGGGCAGATCACAAGATCAAGAGATTGAGACCATCCTGGCTAACATGGTGAAACCCCGTTTCTACTAAAAACACAAAAAATTAGCCTAGCGTGGTGGCATGCGCCTGTAATCCCAGCTACTTGGGAGGCTGAAGCAGGAGAATCGCTTGAACCTGGGAGGCAGAGGTTGCAGTGAGCTGAGATTGCGCCACTGCACTCCAACTTGGGTGACAAAGCGAGTCTCCATCTCAAAAAAAAAAAAAAAAAGTAAAATTAACCTTATCCCATATTCTAAAAACCGTCACTGTGAAGCAAAGTCACATAACCAAGCAGAAGTGGCATCCTTTATTCCTGTTTTCTGTTATGTTGAGTTTACCCATCAGTGGGTCCTGCATCCTATTCATGTTACTAGCATTGTTTTTTTTTTTTTTTTTTTGACAAAGTCTCACTCTGTTGCCCAGGCTGGAGTGCAATGGCGCAATCTCAGCTCACTGCAGGCTCCACCTCCCAGGTTCAAGAGATTCTCCTGCCTCAGCCTCCCAAGTAGCTGGGATTACAGGTATGCGCCACCACACCCGGCTAATTTTTTGTATTTTTGTAGAAATGGGGTTTTGCCACGTTGGCCAGGCTGGTCTCGAACTCTTCACCTCAAGTAATGCACCCACCTCGGCCTTCCAAAGTGCTAGGATTACAGGTGTGAGCCACTGTGCCCAGCCACTAGCACTGTTTTTCTAAGCACCTACTATGAGAACCAACAGTATCCCAGATATGTGGAAGAATAGTCTTAAACAGTGGAAACAGTGTTGACTTTGAATTTTAAAATATTTGTGTAGATGAAACATAGCGATTATTTGAGATAGTAGATATATTTATAAATATCTTTGCATCCCATTCATTTTCCTTTTTTTTTTGTTTTGATAATTCAGTCTTTTTGTGGAAAGCTTAAAAGAATTTTGAAATAAGTAAATAATTGAACCTTTACTAATAGGTGACCACCCATTTCACAGAGGACTTCTCACTGAATTCTGCAATTTCTCAGCTGATGGGACTCAGCAATGCCCTCTCGGTAAGTGGCCTGTCCTCATTTGCTGGTAGCAGAGGAGGGAGGGAGAGGTGTGGCAAGGGGCCCCACAGGGTCCCAAGAGGGACAGAGAGCACCCCCACTGTGTCACCGCCTCAGTGTGGCTTGATTATCTTAAGGAAACATTTTTCCATAGTCACAACCTAGTTTTATGCTGGAATGTTCTTAAAGATTTTCTGGTCCAAACCCCCTTCTCCCCCAATATTTTACAGATGAGGACATTGAGGCCCAGGGAAGTTAGATGACATGTCTGGTTGATTAGTGACAAATCTAGGACCAGACTCAGGCCTCCCTGTCTTCTGGCTCTTTGCACCCCCGCTGTCTGATTTCATGAATGAATTGTGATACCTCCTCGGCATCATTACATTTGATATTCATTTAACCTGGATGGATCAGGATCGTTCTCACCAATGCCAAAAGTCAGCCTTTTCAGTATGGACTTCCTTCTTGCTAAGTGTGACTACCATTTTTCTTGCCAGGGAAAGGATTTGTCAACAAATGTTCTTAGCTACTGGACAACAAAAGCATTCATTAAAGCTATTGACAAATGCTTTTTTAAAATGAAGTCCTCTCCAAGCTTTTAAGATCAGTGGGGGCCAGGCATGGTGGCTCATGCCTGTAATCTCAACGCTTTGGAAGACCAAGCTGAGAAGATCACTTGAGGCCAGGAGTTCAAGACCTGCCTGGGCCGCATAGAAAATAAAATAATTAGGCCAGGCATGGTGGCTCACACCTGTAATCCCAGCACTTTGGGAGGCTGAGGCAGGCGGATCACGAGGTCAGGAGATCAAGACCATCCTGGCTAACACAGTGAAACCCCATCTCTACTAAAAAATACAAAAAATTAGCCAGGCGTGGTGGCAGGCACCAGTAGTCCCAGCTACTCAGGAGGCTGAGGCAGGAGAATGGTGTGAACCCAGGTGGCGGAGCATGCAGTGAGCCAAGATCACGCCACTGCACTTCAGCCTGGGCGACAAAGCAAGACTCCGCCTCAAAAACAAAGTAAAAAAATAAAATAAAATAATTAGCCTGGCATGGTGGCGTACAGCTGTAGCTGTAGCTACTCGGGAAGCTGAGGCGAGAGGATCGCTTGAACCCATCCTGGGCAACAGAGCAGGAGACTCTGTCTCTAAAAATAAAATTAAAAGGGTAATTTTTAAAAAGTAAAATAAAGATAAAAAAGAACAATGGAAGAAATTTCAAATTTGACTACATAAAACTTGACATTTTCAGTATGTTAAAAAAATTTATAACATGTCAGACAGAAGGTTAATATCCGTGTAAAGCACTCTTACATATTAATATGAAAATACCTAACCAAAAATGGTCAAAGCATATGAAAAGATAATAACTCATAGAAAATGTTATAGAAATAGCCAATACATTTGTGGAGAAAAAAAAGTCTGCCTCTCTAATTATCATGAAAGGCAAATTTAAAACAAGATGCTTTTGTTTTTGTTTTTGTTTTTTTTTAAATACCTGTCAAATTTGCTGAGAATACTTTAACGTAACTATTCAGGGCCAGGCACAGTGGCTCATGCCTGTAATTCCAGCACTTTGGGAGGCCGAGGCAGCAGGATCGATTGAGCTCAGGAGTTTGAGACCAGCCTGGGCAACATAACAAGACTTCATCTATAAAAAATTTAAAAATTAGCCAAGTGTGGTGGCATGCACCTATAGTTCTAGCTACTCAGGAGGCTGAGGCGGGAGGATCCCTTGAGCCCAGGAATTTGAGGTTGCAGTGAGCTGTTTGGTGCCACTGTACTCTAGCCTGGGTGACAAAGCGAGGCTCTCTCTCAAAAAAATAAAAATAAAGGCATAATTATTCCCCATGCTATTGCAAAGATGGCAGAATAGACTTTTACATGCCAGTGATAGGTGTGGTTGGTGTAACCTTGCCAGGAAGCACTTCGGCTATCAGGTTGATTGTGTTATATCCTCTGATCCAGGAGTGTTCATTGCAGATAATTTATAATCACAGAGACTCGGAACCCCAGTGTCCTCTAATGGGGGAATTGTGAAATGACTTATGTCATATCAATAAGAAAGGAATGTGCCACCACCATTAACCTCATGTCTTGAAGAATACTTAATATCAGAAACTGTTTATGATATAATGTTAAGTAAAAACACATGACACAAGGCCAGGCACAGTGGCTCACGCCTGTAATTCCAGCACTGCAGGAGGTCAAGGCAGATAGATCGCTTGAGGTCAGGAGTTCAACACCAACCTGCTCAACATGGTGAAACCCTGTCTCTACTAAAAATACAAAAAATCAGCCAGGGTGTGGTGGTGCACACCTGTGCACCTGTAGTCCCAGGCACTCAGGAGGCTGAGGCAGGAGGATTGCTTAAACCAGTAGGCAGAGGTTGCAGTGAGCTGAGATCACACCACTGCACTCCAGCCTGGGCAACAGAGAGAGACTCTGTCTCAAAAAAAAAAAAGATAAAAAAGTGTTCATATGAGCTGGGTGCAGTGGTTCACACATGTAATCCTAGCATTTTGGGAGGCCAGGGCAGGCAGATGGCTTGAGCCCAGGAGTTCGAGACCAGCCTGAGCAATATAGTGAGATACCCCATCTCTATTTAAAAAAAAATTAATTTTTAAAATTAAAAAGAAGGAAGTGTTCATATGGCAAGAATACCAATCCTGAAAATGTTACATGTGCAATAAGCATTTATATACACATTTTTGCATTTTTGGAGACAAGGATAAAATATACCTTTTTTTCTAGGTTGTATAATTATGAGTAGTTTTTCATTTCCTGTATATTCTGTGCTGAGTGTGTGTTAGTTTTTTAATCAGAAAAAATAAAGCAAGACACTGAAATGAAACTATAATGAATTTCTGTCTTTCCATTCCGGAATTTGGGAAGTCCTTAATAATAACACACAGAGCTAAACACAACTATGTTTGCCGGAATTGACCAAAGGTATTTCAGAGAATAGGGGTCCCTAAGTAGGGTATAGAGGCCCCCCTGCCCTAGGTGTTTCACAGTTTAACACCTTTGAGCAGGTCTCGGTGCATTTCTCTGTGGACCTGCAGCACAGAGGAAACCTAGCAGAGTGGGTAAGAGTTTGGCTACAGTGTGCCTGGGGGCAGATTGACCTCCCTTGCTGATCCTTAGCTGCTTCATCTGTCCAATGGGGTAAGAATACCACCCTCAAAGAGTGGTGAGGACTAAATAAGTTAACATCATGTATTTGTTGTTGCTGCTGCTGGAGCTTTTTTTTTTTTTTAAAGATAGGGTCTCACTGTTGCCCAAGCTTCAGTGCAGTGGTGCAGTCATAGCTCACTGCAGCCTTGACCTCCTGGTCTTAAGTGATCCTCCCACTTCAGCCTCCTAAGTAACTGGGACTATAGGTATGTGCAACTGTGCCTGGCTAATTTTTTTTTATTTTTTAATTTTTAATTTTTCATAGAGATGAGGTCTCACTATAGTGCCCAGGCTGATCTCAAATTCTTGGCCTCCCAAAGTAGTGGGAGTATAAGTGTCAGCTACCACACCTGGCTTGCTGTAGTTTATCTCAGTGCTGTCATTAAGTAGGGGAAGTTCATTGTCCCAAGCAGAAATGGATGGCAAAGGGGGTTTCTTCCTACCAGCTTGTGTCTCTGGACTTCAGATACATTAATGGTCTTTCTTACCCGTGCTTATTTTTACACCTCAGTCTTCTTACTTTTTTTTCCTCTTCCTTAGCAAGCCTCTCAGAGTGTCATTCTCCACAGCCCTGAGTTTGAGGATGCTTTGTGTGCCCTGATGGTGATGGCTGCTCCAATGGCCCCTCATGTAACCTCAGAGATCTGGGCAGGTACGTGGCAGAGTCTTTTTTTGACCAGTTACTACTAACTAGAATTTGTCGAAGCCTCTTTTTGAACAACATTCAGGACTCAGATGTCCTCAGACATAGGGTCCAACATTTGGCATCTATACTCAGCAACCTCTCTGTCCTGTACTCTGAATGGTAGTACTTCATCCACATGGTCACCCCTACCAAAAGGAAAGACACTTCCCTGCTTTGAATAATGTGCCCAGACTAATGTGGGTGTTGATGTTACCATCTTAATCCCTTCTCGTGACTCAGCCCCCCAGTATCCACATATTATGACCTGCGTGGTCTTTTTAAGATAAAAACTCATGTTTAATACCACTGTACAGATGGAAATTAAGTTATAGGTCTAAACTTACACTGTAATTCAGCACTCTTCACCAATTATTCCTAATCTAGGCATCAAAGCAGGCCTGACTGCCTGCTTGAATTTCAGCCCCTAGAACTCTCCACATCATTGGAACTGTTAGCCTGGACAAAACCAGGACTTCACATAATCATCGAATTGGGATTAGGCCAAGCATATAGGGAGGGGCAAAGTGACATGTAATTGAGCTCCTGAAAGATCATGCATGGGAAAGTCTTCAGATGTTTCTAGAAATAGGTCATCTGAAATGCATGTGACTTGGCAGTTTCGTTGACGTAAAAGATTTCTTCTAAAAAAAAGATCTCTCCTAATTAAATTTACTGATGTGGTGTCACAGAGAAGAAATGCATGTTGTTTAGTTGAGCAAACCACGAGTCTCAGTGTAAGCTTGAGTGATAAGAAGAATTTGAGGATTATTTGAAATTCCCACCACCCAAGCAACTTTATGCCTACAGGAAATAGGTGGAAATTACAGTAGGATTTATAGTTGACAGAGTATTGCCTGTGTCTCTCACAAAGCCTTGTTTATTGCCTTCTACTTTAAAACATAGTACTCCTTGTTGATTTGAGGGACTCATTGGGAATTGGGCCCTACCATCTCCCTCAGAGTTGCTTCTTAATTCCTCAGGAGGAGCAGTGGTTCCTTTTTCTTTTTAGCTAAGATGAGACTTATTTTTCCAGGGTCCCCTTTTTTACAGTATAAGTGTCTCTGTCAAAAGGAAGTGTTTTTCATTCCTTGAGGAAAAGCGAATCTGTTTTATTTCACTTTCATTGTAAACCCATGAGCTTAGTTTGGATTTTTATCCTTTTTGATATCTAAAGCCACTTTAAAATTAAACTTGTTCAGCCAAATATTGAAGTTCACGTAGTGGGAGGATTTGCCAGCCAGTTTTTTGTTTATGTACCATATCTACAGTTTCTGACTTTAAGCATCAACCAAAAAAGTGGAAAGGGCTTTGGAAATCAGGAACTAATCCTAAAACCTGGGTAAGGATTTGGATGGGTCTGACTCTGAAGTTTCCTTTGGTTCATTCTTTGCTGCTTGCAAGACTGAATCAAGGTCCAGTTTACTTTAGCAGGAAAGAGATGTGGTGTAGCTCCCAACAGATTCTGCCCTACTTTATATGCTTTAAGACATCCTGATTGAGTACAAGTGTATTGTGTCTTAAGTCATCTTCTGGGTCTTTCCAGTTACTCTTTTAGTTACCCTTTTTAAACCAAGCTTTTGCAACTCCTGGCCCCCTCCAACAGGTGGCTTAGTTGGAAGAAGTCAGAGAGGCCTGGGTTGAGTGTACCCAAGATAAGTCTGAATTCTATATTAATTCCTGTCTTTCCATTCTGGAATTCGGGAAGTCCTTAATAATAGCATGCAGAGCTAAACACAACCACATAGCTTAAATACTAGCTACCAGTCAGTGTCAGATGCCTCTTTCATAGGGGTTGCAATTTTAAGTGACAATGAGGTTGTGCAACTGATTTAAAGTAGGAGGGGAAAGAGAGAGGAGGAGGAGAAGGCAATTATAAGGACTTCATGAGTTGAGCAAGGTTTTAAACGTAAAGACAAAGGAGGTGAGGAAAGATGGGAAGAACTGAAATGTGTTTTCAGTGGATCTACAGGGGAGACAGTTTTTAAGTTTCTCACATTTTGAATCTTTAAGGGAGACAATTTTTGAGTCCGATTTGTGTTAGAAACCTCTTTATACAATTAAAGAAATCATACCATTGGATAATCAGAATTGTTTTATCCTTTTTGTTCTAAGGAACCTCTCAAATGAACAATTTTGTTCCTATCAAAAGTTCCCCAAAGGGATCACTGTCATTCCAAATTGTCTTTGGAAATTTGTGGCACTTAAAAAGATATGCACAGGAGTTAGGGCTGTAATTAGAAAACATAAAGAAAGCCTGTGCTTGTGGTGGAGGAGGCAGTTTTAGATCGAAAAGACCAAGACATGAGCCGCAACATATCCATGGGTTGCTGCTTGTGGAATTTTGCATCTTGGTGCTTGATCAAAGTCAAGTCATCATTGATCAGGAGCCAGACAAAGCCTCCTGCTTATCGGCAGACAAAACTAACATAAAAGCAGTTCTCAGGAACACAAGAACAAGACTGAGGAAGAAGTCATTATGAGATTTTGCAATGGTGACTCGGGCACAGCGTGTCTCCAAGAAGTAACTGACTGACCACTTGACCTCTTCACCCTTAGGGCTAGCTCAAGGACAAATTTATGGGACCTATTCCCATCCTCTCCCAGTGGACAAACAACATTCAAGATAGTACACAAGCAGATAGATAGGGCATTAGGCCAGCAGGTGTTAGTTACTAGAAAACAGTTTCACCAAAGAACAATAGAATTCTGATCAAAAAACCAAATGTCCAAAGTGGGACCTATTCTTAAGAAAATAAGATAAATGCAACAGTAAAATCTTCAGTGAAATCCTGGAGTTCAATTCAGCATGAATGTAGTTCCCAGCCAAGGGTGAGTGGCACCTCATCCAGGTAGAGACACAAGTGGGTCTCAGATGCATGCACTGTTTCTGAGTCAAAGGTTCCAGTCAAAGATAGTGAGAGTCTCAGTTGAAATTCCATGAACCTGCAATTCTATCAGCATCCTCCAGCCAGAGACCACCAGGAACACACCTTCAGATAACAATTTGGGTTTATTACCGGGGGAAACACTGGGCATCTCAGAGGGTGCTAGGAAGGACCTGTTATATAATGAATTTGGGCTTTGGTAGAGTAATTTGGGGAAGGGTCTCAGGAAGTGAGGATTTGCTCTGGATTGAGTGCTGTCAGTAAGTGGGGACAGTTTTGTGATTGGGTATCTTAAGAAATCTTATCTTGCCGGGCGCGGTGGCTCACGCCTGTAATCCCAACACTTTGGGAGGCCGAGGCAGGTGGATCATGAGGTCAAGAGATCGAGACCATCCTGGCCAACATGGTGAAACCCTGTCTCTACTAAATATACAAAAAATTAGCCTGGCATGGTGGTGGGCACCTGTAGTCCCAGCTACTCGGGAGGCTGAGGCAGGAGAATGGCATGAACCCAGGAGGTGGAGCTTGCAGTGAGCTGAGATCACACCACTGCACTCCAGCCTGGGCGACAGAGCGAGACTCCGTCTCAAAAAAAAAAAAAAAAAAAAAAGAAATCTTATCTCTAGGGAGGTACACCTGAGCAAGGATAAAGTTGTAATTAGTAAAGAAATAGCAGTCCCTCATATCTGCCTAGAGAAGGGGATGTTTGATATTTTGTGTGTTTCACAGTGACCTTGTCTTTGTGCTTTGACAAAATTATGACATGGTCTTGTTTTGGTCTCCTTTTATGTTTTCAATGTGACTGTCTGATGTTGGTGTTCAGTGAGATCATTTGTGTTGAACAGGAGAATAATATGGCCTAGCTATGCACAACTGGTGAATTTCTTATAACACTGAGGCCTAGCTATAATTGTCAGACTAGTTCCCAGATGATAAGGACTGAGAATAAAAATCCCCTAACCATCACCCTCTAGAAATAAACAGCCACCATCAGCATCTTAGCGCAGATCATTGCAGTGGATATGGTGGCTGGGTGCAGTGGCTCACGCTTGTAATCCCAGCACTTTGGAAGGCCCAGGCAGGAGGATCACTTGAGCCCAAGAGTTCAAGACCAGCTTGGGCAACATAGGGAGACCCCATCTCTACAAAAAATTTTAAAATTATCTGGATGTGGTGGCATGTGTCTGTAGGCTCAGCTACTCGGGAGGCTGAGGTGGGAGGATCACTTGAGCCCAGGAGTTCACGGCTGCAGTGAGCCATAATCATGCCACTGTACTCCAGCCTGGCTGACAGAGCAAGAGCCTGTCTCACAAAACATAGAAAAAGTAAAATGATTGTGTTCACTTACCTATGTGTATTGTATTTTGTGTCCACTTGTCTGTGTTGTGTTGTGTTTTGTCATGTCTCTTTATAAAATTTAAATACCCTAAAATTTACCCATTTTAAGTATATACTCAGTGTTTTAAGTAAATTTATATACTTGTGCAACCATCACCATGATCAGTTTTAGAACTGGATTTCCATTACTGAAAAAAGGTTCCTCACACCATTAGTCAATCCCACACCCACTCCAACCCCCAGCATGACTAATCTTTCTGTCTCTGTAGTTTTGCCTTTTCCAGAAATGTTATATAAATGAAATCATACAATGTGTAGTCATTTCTGTTTTATTTCATTTAGCATAATGCTTTTGAGATTAATCCATGTTCTGTTTATAGTAGTTCATTCCCTTTTATTGATGACTTGTTTTATTGTTAAGCTAGAGGTCATCTTATAACCTGATTTACCCACTTAAATATTCCATGAACATATATTTATGGGCCATTAAATACTTTTCTACAACATCTTTTTTTTTTTTTTTTTTTTTTTTTTTGAGATGGAGTCTCACTCTGTTGCCTAGGCTGGAATGCAGTAGTACAATCTCCACTCACTGCAACTTCCCCTCCCAGGTTCAAGAGATTCTCCTGCCTCAGCCTCCCAAGTAGCTGGGATTACAGGCACCTGCCACCACGCCTGGCTAACTTTTGTATTTTTGGTAGAGACAGGGTTTCACCGTGTTGCCAGTCTGGTCTCAAAACTTCTGACCTCAGGGGATCTGCCTGCCTCGGCCTCCCAAAGTGCTGGGATTGCAGATGTGAGTCACCGCGCCCGGCCTACAACATCATTTTTAATGGTCATACAGTTTTCCATTGTTTGAATTTACGCACTCCCTATCATTGAACATTCAAACTGTTTATAGTTATACATTATTTTTTTAAAAGCTAAGTAGCCGCCGGGCACGGTAGCTCACACCTGTAATTTCAGCACTTTGGGAGGCTGAGGTGGGCTGATCACCTGAGGTCGGGAGTTCGAGACCAGCCGTCAGGCTCTACTAAAAATACAAAATTAGCCGGGCGTGGTGGCACATGCCTGTAATCCCAGCTACTCAGGAGGCTGAGGCAGGAGAATCGCTTGAACCCAGGAGGCAGAGGTTGCGGTGAGCTGAGATTGCGCCATTGCACTCCATCCTGGGCAATGAGAGCGAAACTCCATCTCCAAAAAAAAAAAAAATGCTAAATAGCTAATGTTTACGTGCAAAATTATTTCCTAAGAACACATAACTAACTGTAATTGCTTGGTCAGAAGAGATACAAAAGATTAAGGCTTTTGATGCACACTCTCAAATCAAATTCCAGAAATTCTCTGGGTCTTCTATGAATATGCCTGAACAGAAACATGAGCAGATATCATGATTCCAGATGTTAAATATGGATTTTTCAATCCCTTTGTGATAAACCCATTCTGCAAACTGGAGTAGCCCAACCTGGGCCCATCCCATGTCTTTGAAATCCTGAGTGATTGCTCACACCTTTGCAGCTGTGAGGATGGGTAACAGGGGCCCATACACCTGGGCCCAGAGCAAGGAGATATGTCTTAGAGGAGCTCAAGCAGCAGGCTGTGGTGGTGGTGTCAGCATCAGAGCCCTAGTGCATCCTGTCTGGACAGACTTCAGAGAGTCAGTCAGAACACGACTTCAGAGAGTCAGTCAGAGCACAGAGCAACAGTTTGACCATCTTTGCTTTACACTGGGCTTAGGTCGGTTTCTCAGGTTAGCAAAAAATTAAATTCTCAGTATTTCCAGTTTAACAATATGATATTTAAGAATATGATATTTGGAGTTTTTTGTTTGTTTGCTTGTTTGTTTTTGTTTTTTTAACATATAAACTTTTAAAATAACCACATTAGGCTGGGCGCTGTGGCTCACGCCTGTAATCCCAGCACTATAGGAGGCCGAGGCGGGTGGATCACGAGGTCAAGAGATCGAGACCATCTTGGCCAACATGGTGAAACCCCATTTCTATTAAAAATACAAAAATTAGCTGGGCATGGTGGCATGTGCCTGTGAAGTCGCATACTCAGGAGGCTGAGGCAGGAGAGTTGCTTGAACCCGGGAGCTGGAGGTTGCAGTGAGCCAAGATCGCACCACTACACTCCCACCTGGTGACAGAGCAAGACTCCGTCTCAAAAAAAAAACTGCATTAATATTCCATGTGTGCCATGACTTAGTGTGTCTAACATTTCACTCCCATAAACAATCCACCATGGACAATTCTGTGCATAAATCTTGTTCTCACTTCATATTATTTCCTTGAAGTGGAAAAGATATGAATCTATTTAAGACTCTTGATATATATTAACAAATTATTTTCCTAAGAAGTTATTCCATCTTCCACTCTAGGATCTGTTTTTGAATTGTACATTGTGCTTCAATGATTTAACTATTGCATTTTTACAGACAGTTTTAACACCTGGCAGACTAGCCTTTCTTCATTTCTTTTCTTATAATTATTTTACCTCTTCTCACCTGTTTATTTTTCTCAGCAAAACTCTGCATAATTTGTTAAGTTTCCCCAAAATCACCATGACATTTCAATTGAAATGTGGTTAAACTTAGAATTAATTCAGGAAGGTTTCACATCTTTACCTCATCCAAACTTTCATCCTAGCTCATAGTCTGTCTCAAGTATTTTCTTTTCTTTTGTGTTCTTGTAGACTAGAATCTCTTTCTGCTATATTTTCTGACTGATAATGGCTGGCATATTTTTCTTCTGTAAAACCACATTGACACCAACATTTGTTTGATTTCAGTTAAGATTTATTGTGAGTTGATAGTCTTCTTAATGCTGTCAGATAAAGGTTAATACCATGGAAATCTGATCAGTTAAGAAAAATATATGTAGACTGATAAAAAACTATAAGAAAGAATTAATCTATTAATCTAATAGATTAATCCAAGTAACTTGAATCCTCTGGAATATATGAGGAAAATAACTCATTATTTTCTTAGTATAATTGATTTTTTTAATCTTTTAAATTTTTTAAAATTTATTTTTATTTTTTGAGGCAGGGTCTCACTCTGTTGTCCAGGCTGGAGTACAGAGGCACAATCTGGGCTTATTGCAGCCTTGACCTCCTGGGCTCAAGCAGACCTCGTGCCTCAGCCTCCCAAGTAGCTGGGACTGTAAGCACATGCCCCCACGCCCGGCTAATTTTTGTATTTTTTTTTTTATAGAGATAGTGTCTCACTGTGTTGCCCAGGCTAGTCCTGAGCTCCTGGGCTCAAGCAGTCCTCCCTCCTTGGCCTCCCAAAGTGCTGGGATTATAGGCATGAGCCACTGCACCCAGCCTACTGTCCTTTTAAAAAGATGTAATTGAGAAAAATTGCATATATTTATGGTGTACAATGTGTTGTTTTGATATATGTACACATTGTGGAATGATTAAACCAAGGTAATTAGCATATCCATCACCTCACACATATCATTTGTTGTGATGGGAATGTTAAAAATCTACTCTCTTAGCAATTTTCAACTAAATAATGCATTGCTATTAACTGTAGTCACCAGGATGCACAGTAGATCTCCAGAACTTATTCCAATGGCATATATTTTTTTAAATTTTTATTTGCATATTTGTTTTCTATCCTAATTCCCTACTGATCTTACTTTACCAGGTAAAATCCTCTTAGATTTTCTAGGATTCTATGATCAGCAAATAAGGATGTTTTCTTCTTCTAATAGTTATACCATGGTGTCTGATTATTTTCTTTATTATACTTTTTAGAAAACCCTATGCAGTGTTAAAGAATGCTGGCTACAGGCAATCAGGTCTCATTTCCAGATATAAATGCAACAAACGCTTCCCCGGTTAGATGTGATGTTGGCTGTTGGTTTGGGATGGATAGTCTCTGTCATGTTAAGGAAGCAGCCTTCTGGTTTTGTTTATCAGCACTCATATTAGGAATGGGAGTTATATTTTACTTAATGCCTATTGTCCAGTTGTTGAGGTGATGTATTATTTGCTTTTAATTTTCTCTTTTGCCCTTTAGATATGATTTATGTTCAGTTAATTGATTGCCTAATATTGAGATATCCTCAGATAAATTCATATTGACCATGTCATGGTAGACTTAATATACCATTAAATTCTGTTTGGGAAAAAAATCTATTTGCAAAAAAATCTATTTGCTGGGGTTATATAGAATTTTGCAGTTATTTTACTAAGACGAGCTTTTTCTCAATATGCATTGTTAGGTTAGTGAAAGAGGGTTTCACTGACTTCACAGAGGGAATGAGTTGCCTCTGTCTTTTTTTATTTTTTTTGAGACAGAGTCACACTGTGTCGCCCAGGCTGGAGTGCGGTGGTGCCACCTCAGCTCACTGCAACTTCCGCCTCCCGGGTTCAAGCAGTTTTTGTGCCTTAGCCTCCTGAGCAGCTGGGATTACAGGCACGTGCCACCATGCCTGGCTAATTTTTGTGTTTTTAGTAGAGACGAGGTTTTGCCATGTTGGCCAGGCTGGTCTCAAACTCCTGACTTCAGGTGGTCCGCCCACCTCAGCCTCCCAAAGTGCTGGGATTACAGGTGTGAACCACAGCGCCCGGCCACCTCTTTTTACTGTGTTACAGCAGACTTCAGGACAAGATCTTAACTTGTTCCTTGCTGAATAGACAGACACCCTTAAGGGAGGGTGGTATTAGGCCCTGACAAGCTGCAGCCATATTATATTATATTTTGCAGACTTTTATTATCTTCTTAAGCAGGAAACATGGCTCTTTCATTTAGCTTTGGTGGTCACATTAAGTCTTTTTTTTTTTTTTTTTTTTTTTTGAGATGGAGTCTTGCTCTGTCGCCCAGGCTGGAGTGCAGTGGCGCGATCTCGGCTCACTGCAAGCTCCGCCTCCTGGGTTCACACCATTTGCCTGCATCAGCCTCCTGAGTAGCTGGGACTACAGGCCCCCGCCACCATACCCAGCTAATTTTTTGTATTTTTAGTAGAGACGGGGTTTCACCATGTTGGTCAGGATGGTCTCAATCTTCTGACTTCGTGATCCGCCCGCCTCGGCCTCCCAAATTGCTGGGATTACAGGCGTGAGCCACTGCGCCGGCCCCACATTAAGTCTTTTAAGTAGCCTGCTGTTAATTCTGTCGTAGTCTTTTCTATAAAACAATACTGATCCAATTTGTGATAAACTCACCCACTCTCATCGCAGAATATACATTTCTCCCGTTCATCTTCCTTCTTTGGCCCACTTTATCTGTCTACCTCCTTCATTTTGTTTCTCCCAGGAAGGACTCATGTAAATGGGATTTTCAGAAACTCCCTCCAGCATGCCCCTCTCTGCATCTGGAATACAGGGGTCAGAGGATCTACTCTGTCTAGGGTCCTTCCTCTCCCTGGCAGGTCTTATGGTAGTGTACACTGTGGTTTGCCTCTGTCAGTCTGTCCTTCATTTCTGTGACCAGATCTCCAACAGGACATGTTCTAAAGAAGTGTGGTAGAAACTAGCCCATTTCAAACTTTGCACCGTGATTTTTCTACACGTCACCCCACTGGGGCTTTTGTGATCAGTTTTATAATAAAGAGTGGATCTAGATTGAACCTTAGTTTTGCTACAGTGTTTCATTCAGTCATTCCATAAACATTTATTGAGTGTGTACTATGTGTCAGGCAGTGTTCTAGGCATTTGTAGGAAAGCAGGAGAGAGCAGTTGGAGCAGTGGACATTGTGTTCATTTCAGTTGCAGTCCTCCCTGAAGTTTTACAGATCTATAGCAACTCATTTTTTTTCAGTTCAAAGAAGCAGTGGGAAACCTATGTCTCCTGCTCTCCCCCATGAGATGTGTATCGTTTTTTCCTGAATGAGCAGCTGGGGACATAGCCCAGGCAAGTGAGGAGTCGTATGTACCAGGAATGTCCCCCTAGGTCATTACTCATGGGTATTAGGTGCCCCCAGGAGAGAATGGGGAAATGATGCCTCCTGCCTCTCCCAGCATCTGAGGAGGGTTAATGTAACAGAGTGTTGAAAGTCCTTTGCAGACAGAAGCACTATATTGTGATAGGGCCTTAATATTATCTTCTCAGACTGTCAAGTCATTCCTGTCCCAAGGATCTGGGACAGCTTTTATGCATATTTCATTTTTTCTAAAACACTTACCTTTCATATACCTTCAGTTTTATTCCTGCATCTTAGAAAGATAACTCCAGAATGACTAAAGAAAACATGGTCCACCAAGGTGGCATGTCAGAAATGACCATTCCTAGAGTTCCCCTGAGAGGCTGATTTTCAAAGAAGTTCTCCCCAAAGAGCAACAGAATTGAGATCTATATCTTAAGGGAGATGTGAAGTCCTCTTGGCATAATGGCCATTATTGCCCTGGATAAAAAGCAAACATTTTAGAGACGCCGAAAGTACTTAGAACCTAACAGTCCTCTATCAATTGCTTAAAGAGTAAACAGAGACCTTTTATAAGAAACAGACCCAGCGTCTTGGCAGTTTGCAAACAGGATGAGGAAATCTTTTTTTCCTTCCTGAAGCTTCGGATCTGAGAAGCTAAAGACACCACATCTGAATTCACAAAGTTTCTTTTGTTTACCATAATATTGTCCTATCTAGATGAGGGTGGTAGCTGCTTGCCTAGGGAAATTTTGAGTATTTGGAGCCACTGATACTGTTTCTAGACAAAAGACTCAAGGGTTCCTTTGCTGGTCAACAGTAAAAGAGCAGAAAATCATCAAACAGGCACACTGGCTCACTCCTGTAATCCCAGCACTTTGGGAGGCCGAGGCAGACAGATCACCTGAGGTCGGGAGACCAACCTGGCCAACATGGTAAAACTCTGTCTCTACTAAAAAAATACAAAAACTTAGCCAGGCGTGGTGGCACATGCCTATAATCCCAGCTACTCAGGATGGGCTGGGGCAGAAGAATCGCTTGAACCTGGGAGGTGGAGGTTGCAGTGAGCTGAGATTGTGCCACTGCACTCCTGCCTGGGCGACAGAGTGAGAATCTGTCTCACTTAAAAAAAAAAAAAAAGAAAAGAAAAGAAAGAAAGAAAGAAAATCACCAAACAGCGAGCTCCTTGGTGGTGCTCGTGTTGGAGACGTAATTTCACCATCCTGAAAAATGACCCAACAGGCAACAGCTTGGATGGATCTTAGGGGAATATGCTGATTGAAAGAAGCTAATCACTAAAGCAATCTACCATATTATTCCATTTATATAACAGTCCTGAGATAACACAGTTGTAGAGATGGAGAACATATTCATGGTTGCCATGGGTTAGGAGTTGTGGGTGGTGGCCATAAAAGAGTGGCGCTAGGGAGCCTTGTGATGATGGAACTCTTCTGGCTCTTGGCTGTGTTAACTGATGGTGGTTACATGAAACTACACATGGTTATGCTAAGTTACACACACACACACACACACACACCCCCACACACACACACATTAGTTATTAAACTGATGGAATCCAAATAAGCTCTGTGGATTGCATTCATGTCAACTTCCTGGTTTTGACATTGTGATATAATCATGCCAGCTGTGACCACTGGAGGAGGCTGGGTGAAGGGTGCACAGGACCTCACATAGGACCTCCTGAACATTTCTTTGTAACTTCCTGTGAATCTATAATTATTGCAGAATAAAGGATTTTTTTAATTGCCTTTCTAAACTCATAAGTGTTGAGTGTTGAGATTCTAATTCTGGAAAATAATATAGACTATGAGAGGAAGGAAGGGAGGAAGGAATTTATTTCCAATTGAAAGTTTTATTTTTTATTTTTATTTGTTTATTTTTTGAGACAGGGTCTCACTCTGTTGCCCAGGCTGAGTGCAGTGGCATGATCACAGCTCACTGCAACCTCAACCTCTCAGGCTCAGGTGATCCTCCCGCCTCAGCCTCCTGAGGAGCTGGGACGTAGGCATGCGCCACCACATCTGGCTAATTTTTTATTTTTTTGTAGAGACTAGGGCCTAGGCTAGTCTTGAACTCCTGGGCTTAAGCGATACCTCCACCTCAGCCTCTCAAAGTGCTAGGATTATAGGCGTGAGCCACCACACCTGGTCTGAAGAAGGTTTTAACACCTACACATACACACACACCTAACCAGATCCAACCATTCATCTTACTACTGTCTGAGGCAGGCATTCCTCCTGCTGTGTGTGGCAGAGTACGTGGAATGTGCCTGCAGGAGCACTTGGAGCCCTGGCTGGCCTGTCCTCAGGGCACTGCTCCTGGGGAGTGAACTCACTTCTGTATGTGCCCAGCTTCGGGAGAAAAGTGCCTACAACCATCTGCAGAAAATCTGTCCAGTTTCCAGTGTGCCTCTCTGGGCTTCTTAAAGCAAAGCGAAACCTAATTTTTAAATTGAAAAGCATGTCTATACGTGTTTTGTAAAGCATTCAACGTTACAAGAGAGTGTGTCCTAAGCTGTCACTCAGTTGCTTCCCAGAGAACCTTTGTCACCAATGCTATGTTTAATCTGACAGAAGCATGTGATGGATGGATGTGACATGTCTACCTTTATAGAGATGTTAACATCCTGTACAAACATTTTTTGCTCTTACTGTTCTTTAGAGTAGTTCTGTATCAACACTATTCCATTCTTTTTTTAACAGAGATAGGGTGTCCTAACCAGTGAATGTAGTGATGGGCATTTGGGTGATGGTCCTTCTTTTGCTCGGTGTGTGTGTGTGTGTGTGTATGTGTGTGTGTGTGTGTGTGTCTTTGTCTTTGTGTGCCTCTTTGAGATTAGTCCCTTGTCCAAAATATAAGTTATTTAAAATAAGTAAGATCTCCTTAACATTTCTGTTTCTCTGGCCATTTTTATAGTTCTGTGGTGACTTTTCCTTCTCGATATTTGCCTCTGGTGTGTGACTCGTGATCTCCAAGTAATCCATCAGCACCTTAATTTTGAGAGCACAGTGAGAGAGCCTTTACGTCCCTTAGGGATTCTGAAGGAATTCTCCCTCTTGAGGTCTCAGTCCACAAATCTATTTTTCTTCATAAAATAATTTGGGATGACTTTCTTTGTAGCTTTTTATAAAAAGTGGTTGTGAAATGTAGCTATTGTGTTTTGCTGTCTTTACACTGTACTCATTGACTTCAACAAAATTATAAACGTAAAAATCATGTAAAAGTATGTGTGATAATTACAGGGGAGAATAAGATACCCACTGATGCTCTGATAGTTTTTTATACATGAATGTGTGTGCTGTGTAGATGTTGTTGCTGGTTCAAAATACTGTCAATGAAATTATTTCTCTGGGTAAAGGATAAAGCAAAGTGGCCTCACTTCCTATTCACTTCCTTGGAATTGCCAAGGCTACATGAGGCACAGCAGGGATCGGACGCCGCCGAGTCCCTAAGTCTTCCCCCGTGGTGTGTCTATGAGTGCAGGGGTGAGGCGATGAGGTGGAGGCAGGCCTGAAGATGGCCACCAGGAGAGGACTGCCATCCACAGAAGCCATGATCACTCTGGGGTGCCGTGGTGACATGGCGACCTCACCACCTCTCAGTGGGAAGAGGAGGCTTGTTTCGGTTATTCTGCAGGAAAGTCTGCAATAGTAGCTCTCCCAGAGGAGGGGAAGGAAGGGGGTGGGCTGTGGGCCATAGCCGACCTTGTCAGGTAGGCTTGTGTGCCAGGGCCTTGCCACTTCCCAGCCTGTGTTTAGACTGTGTGTCCTGAAGGCCAGCTCTCCACCTGACCTCTCCCCTTGGCATTACCACATAAAGGAATCATTGTATTTTCCACGCAAGTGTTAGGTATTCTTACTTCCCTAAAATGAGCAAGGAGGCGAAAACGCTACATAAAAACCAGGGTCCTGAGTTTCTGTTCCTCACTGCTGAACAGGATGGCCCCACTCCCATCTATATGGAAATGTTGGCAGGGGCCCAGGCTACTATAAATAAGCATCCTGACTGCTCCAGGAAGGCTGGGCTTCCTCATTTTTTTTTTAAAGTAGAATTTGTAACAGCTTCTGCCCAGAACATTTGTGTCCAAGGTCCTTTCATCTCCCAGGCATCCTGTACAACTGCCCTACGGAGGTTTTGGAAATCTTCCCGCTGCAGCTGGGTCACAGGACAAGCCACACAGGACCAGCTCACTAAAAGAAGTGATGATCTCTCTTCTGTGACCTCCGTCTCATATTCAGATGTGAGTTTTAATAGGATTCCATCTGAGGAACAAGCAGGAATCTTCTTTCTCCTTCTGCCAAAAGGCACATCTGTTAGACACAGAATAGGTTCATTAGCAAGCGCAAAAGCCCCGGGCCACAGGAACCATCTGGGCAGCAGGAATCTGTCTTTCATACCACATGATCCTCAGCTCCTAAAGAGTCTTCACTTCCCTCAGGCTGACTGGCAACACAGGGTTACAGCAAGAGTGCCAGGTAGTAAAACATGGAAAGCTACAACAAATAAGGCTGTGGCACTGGCACAAGAACCAAGACAGGTCAACAGAACAGAATGGACTGATGGACAGTGCAAGTCAGAGCGGTCGGTGGAACTCTCAGTTCCAGTCCACAACAAGATAAGGAGCTTGTGCTAGCTCCTAAGTCAGCTGTGTCACCGAGGACACCACTGAGTTAGGCTGCCATTTTTTTTCCCTCTCAATGAAGGAGGTGATGTGTTGATTTACATTCTGGCCCAAGTTATTTACCTTATGGCAAACAGGCACTTTGAGTAGCTCAGAAGTGAACAGTTTTTGAAACAGTCCCTGGTATAATACTTGACAGAAAAATCACAAACCAATAGGGAAGGGAAGATATATTCAACAAATTGGGTTTGGAAAGTTGACCATGTTATTTTTTTTAAATAATGTTTTTTCACAGTAAACACAAAATAAATTACTAATAGATTTGAAAGTTAAATGGAGAAGAAAATGAAATCATGAAAAGAACCTAAAAGAAAAATCTTAAACTGACCTCACAGGACGAAAAAATGTTAAATATTTTTTCAAATTAAAAAAGTAATAAAATATCCCTTGTAGAAAATCTGTAACATAGTCTTTAAAAAAGAAAGAGAAGGCTGGGCACAGTGGCTTATGCCTGTAATCCCAGCACTTTGGGAGGCTGAGGCAGGCGGATCGCCTGAGGCCAGGAGTTTGAGACCAGCCTGGCCAACATGGTGAAACCCTGTCTCTACTAAAAATACAAAAATTAGCCAGGCGTGGTGGTGCACACCTATAGTCTCAGCTACTCAGGAGGCTGAGGCACAAGAATCGCTTGAACCTGGGAGGCAGAGGTTGCAGTGAGCCGAGATCTTACCACTGCACTCCAGCCTGGATGACAGAGTGAGACTCTGTCTCAAAAAAAGAAACAAAGAGAAATTACCCATACTTCTACTCCCCAGAGATACTACTTTGATTTATTTACTACCGATGTTATTACTATTTTATTGCAACTGATGTTATTACTATTTCCTTCCAATCTGTTCATATAAAATTTTTATTAAACTAGGGTCCTATTATATATATAATTGTGTGTCATTCTTTGCCATGAAGTTAAATATCATTTTAAAACATGGGAAAAAAGAACATACAAAACTGTATTTACAGCATGATCTTGTGGTGGTGGTGGTGTTTTGTAGAGTTGCTTTATATATACAAATAGTTATTAAATACATTAAATTACTATATTTTAAAATAAGTTTAAAATGCTATCTGGGGTTGGGTGCGGTGGCTCACGCCTGTAATCCCAGTGCTTCGGGTGCATCACCTGAGATCAGGAGTTCGAGACCAACCTGGCCAACATGATGAAACCCCATCTCTACTAAAAATACAAAAAATTAGCCGGGCATGGTGGCAGGCGCCTGTAACCCCAGCTACTCAGGAGGCTGAGGCAGGAGAATCGCTTGAACCTGGGAGGCAGAGGTTGCAGTGAGCCGAGATCGCGCCACTGCACTCCAGCCTGGATGACAGAGTGAGACTCTGTCTCAAAAAAAAAAAGTTAAAAATGCTATCTGGGTGAACGTGACTTTTATTTTTATATTTTGGGCCTTTCCAAATTTTCTGCAAGGAGTGTGTACACTACATTTGTCATCAAGGAAGATAAAACAAAAAGTTGTCATTCACAACCCAGTGTTATTGGGGCTGGTTTTGGTGGAATTGACTCCCTCTGTCACAAACTCAGCTTCAGCCCATACCCTGAGCCATAGACCTATCCCTCTAATGCATTGTACTAGTCTCAGGGCTAATAACAAGGGAGGGGTGTCAAAGGGCCAGTTCCACCTCCACCACCAGTGGAAAAGCTATTCCCAGGTAAGGACTGCAGCTGCCAGGGCACTGCTCCAGAATGGGCATGCTGGCCATATTCACTTGCCCACTTCTGCCCAGGGATCTATTTTTCTGTGGTGTGTATTCCCTGTGCCTTTGGGGGCATCTCTTATACTCATGAAATCAACAGAGGCTTGCATATATCTATCTGTCTATCTATCTATCTATCTATCTATCTATCTATCTATCTATCTATCTATCTATCTATGAGACAGGGTCTTGCTCTGTCACCCAGTTTGGACTGCAGTGGGGGAATCATAGCTCACTACAGCCTCAAACTCCTGGGCTCAAGCAGTCCTCCTGCCTCAGCCTCCCAAGTACCTGGGATTATAGGCATGAGCCACCATGTCCGGCTAATTTTTTTTTTTTAAGAGATGGGGTCTCGCTGTGTTCCCCAGCCTTGTCTTAAACTCCTGGCCTCAAGTGATCCTCCCATCTCAGCCTTCCAAAGTGCTGAGATTACAGCAGAGGCTTTTAAGTCAAAGCTTTCCCTGCTAGGACAAGCCCTAGTTAAAGTCCTGGAGCACTGGCCACTGCAGCTGCACTTGGACAGCTGGCCCTCTGCTACCCTTAGTGCCACCTCTTCTTGGGGGCTGCGGCACGAAGCACTCTGGGAAACGGGGCTTGAGAGGGTTTCATTCCTCAGTGTTTCCTCGTGTTTGGCCCACCCTGAGCCAAGGAAAGCTCCTTCCATTCCACTAAACGGAGGGCTCCTCTCCCGAGAGGAAGTTTGCAGGAAGGTTAGGATCCCCCTGCACGTGGTGAGGAGTGTCCTGCCGTTCACTGCATCCTGGCTCCAGTAATTGTGAGTGAAAGAACAGGTTGGGAGGCCTTCTCAGACCATAGAATGCATAGGCAAGATAGGTAGCGAATGCTGCTCAGTACTTTGGAATCAGCTCTCAGGGTAGCACAAAGGCATTCCTTCACCAGCAGAACTTCAGAGAGATGACCCATTCAAATCAGCAGCCTTGTTTTTCCAAATGCACACTTTAGAATGGCTTATCCATCCATCTTTACAGCTCTGCGTGCCATTTGTGAAAAACAAAAGCTACCCAACAACCTGGGATTATAAACCAGGCCAAAGTGGTGAGCACCCAGCAGCCATGGTGTGGCTTCCCACCAGCTCCTCACACAGCTCCAAGCCAGGCTGTGTTGGGATGGAAGCTTTGGTCCTGCTCTCATAAGCCTCCCTGTTCTTAGAGTGACCCCACCCTTCTGTGCCTCGGCATTGCAGGCCTGGCGCTGGTGCCGAGGAAGCTCTGTGCCCACTACACTTGGGACGCCAGTGTGCTGCTCCAGGCATGGCCTGCCGTGGACCCGGAGTTCCTGCAGCAGCCTGAGGTTGTCCAGATGGCAGTTCTGGTAAGTGTCTCCCCTCAACCCCAGAACCCAGCAGTCCCTGCCCTGCTGGTAGCCCCTAAATACTGTGGTGGTTTTGAGAGGTCTATTAGCAGGCCTTTCTAGCTCACTCAGCTCAGCCCTCAGCCACACCTTGTGACCGGAAGGCACAAAGGCCTGTCTTTCCTTTGCCAGTACCCTCAGTTTTGTAGGCCACCACACACCAGAAGCATGTGAGCATAAAACTCTCATGGCCCTCAAGGGCTTGGAAAGGGGAGTAATAAACCTGGCCCACCTTACAGGTTCTCATTATCTTCCTTTCCAACTGCGGACCGTGTTTCAGTCACTCTCAATTTCACTCGGATGCTCCTGGGGACTTTTGGGGGCTGGGGAAGGGTGACAGTGAGGTGGTTGGCTGTGGAGTAATACCTGTAAAACATATTTCAGAAAGGCTCCATAATTTTTACTTGAAAATTAGGTGATTTTAAATACATAAGAGGAGTTTATCGTTTAAACCCTTTCTAAGAGCAAGTAACCCCCTTATAGTTTATCCTATATGTGATTTTTCTACATTTGTTTAATTTGTTAAATGAGACACATTTATGGTGAATATCTCTTAAATATGCTGATGTGTCTGAAGAAAAAAAGAGGACAGGGAGTGGACTTGGAACCACATGTCTCCCCGGAACCACACATGGGGCCAGGTAATTCACATTCAAAATTGTCATTTCACTCTTATCACCCTATAACGTGGGTGTTGCCATTCTCATTTTTTCAGTTGAGGAGACTCAGGCTCAGTGAAGTTGGTCCACCTTGCCCAGGTTTATTCACAAATGCTTAGCAAGTCTGACTCTACATCAGGCATAGTGCTCTGGGGATACAAAATCAAGATAGGACAGACAGGTTCCCTGCCCTCATGGAGCTTAAAGCATAGTAGAAGAGATAGGGAAGAATAAAAAGGAAGGAGTAAGATAAATAAAATGGCTGCAAATTGTGAAAAGTGCCCTGAACAAACCCACCTAGGGGCTGAGGGAGGGCATAACCCCACAGAGGTTGGCCAGCCAGGCCCTGGCCCCTCTGCACCTGTGCAGACCCAAGGCCCAGCAGGAAGCTGGAGGTTTGGAAAGACAATATTTTGCCCAGGAGACCGGGCTTCTTCACAGCCCCTTTGTCTCTGCACCAACTCCCCTGGCACTGTGTTCTCTGCCACCCCACCCCAAGGGAAGAGGATGTGAGGGTGCCCTGGCAGGCTTCTTCCAAAAATCTTCAAAACCAAAACCAACCATCCTTGTGGCATGGAGGAAATTTCTTTTCTTTCTTTATTGTTATTATTATTAAAACCATCCTTGTGGCATGGAGGAAATTTCTTTCTTTATGATGATTATTATTATTTAATAGAGACAAGGCCTCACTCTGTTGCCCGGGCTGGTCTCAAGCTCCTGGGCTCAAGCAGTCCTCTTGCCTCAGCCTCCCAAATTACTGGGATTACAGACATGAGCCACCACACCCAACCCAGAATTTTTTTTTTTTTCTTTTTCTTTTTTTTTTTATTTTTTGGTGAGACAGAGTCTCTCTCACTCTGTTGTCCAGGCTGGAGTGCAGTGGCACAATCTTGGCTCACTACAACCTCCACTTACAGCAATTCTCCTGCCTCAGCCTCCCAAGTAGCTGAGATTACAGGCATGTGCTACCATGCCCAGCTAATTTTTGTATTTTTAGTAGAGATGGAGTTTCACCATGTTGGCCAGGCTGGTTTCAAACTCCTGACCTCAAGTGATCTGCCCGCCTCAGCCTCCCAAAGTGCTGGGATTACAGGCAGGAGCCACCGCACCCAGCCCCAGCCCAGAAATTTATTTAATTTGAGTAATGTTTATGAGAAATAAATAGCTCATGCATCCCTGAGAACTTGTCCTCAGCCCGGTTGAGAAATGCTAACTTGAGAAAAAGAGAGGGCTTTAGTCTATGAAAATATCTATCTTAAATTACCACTGCAGAAAAGAAATTGAGTTTTGATCGTTGGTAAAAATAATTTTAGATAATCATTGAAATGCAAACCTAAAATGAAAAGCATGTGTAAGACTCCCTGCAGGTACACCCAGCTTGAGAACCCAGGCTGGGTCAGCACCGTGCCAGCAGCAAGGACTTCTGTGAAGGCCTGGGTTCTCGCTCCATGTGATCTCACTTTGTGTCCTGGCCAGAAACAGGCTGCAAGCGCAGTTTGATGTCATTCAGTTCAATTGTGCCCATGTTCTTTGTGCCTATGACATGCTGGGCTCTGCCCACACCAGGGATACAGAGACAAGAGCTACCGCCTTATCACCTTGGAACAAAGGTCTGGGGGCACATGAGCTGTCACACACAGTTTATGTAAGGGCTCGGAAGTCAGGCCATCCTGGGTATAAGTCTCAGTTTTACAACATATTTAACACCTCTAAGCCTCAGTTTCCTGAGTTATAAAATGGAGGCACACACAGTGCCTGCCTTATCCGGCTATTGAGAATTAGGTAGGATAATGCCAGGAAGTGCTTAGCCTGCTTCTGGATGCACTAATGACAAAATCCTCTTAATACAGAGTGAGCGCCGACCCAGGGCCGCGCTCTGCCCTAGAACTTCCCAGGTGTGAGCTTATTTACTAAGCACAGTGGCCCTGTGAGGCAGGCTTGTTGTTATCCCCATTCACAGACAGGCAGATGTGTGACTAACCCTATCTTACAGGCAAGGAAATGGTGGCAGGATGGAGCTAAATAACTCACTGAAGGTCACACAGCTAGTCCAGAATCTACTCTGAATGGTGACTGCTGCTAGCATCAGCGTTGCCACTTCTGGCAGTTGGAGAATCAGAAAACACGTTATGAGGAAAAGGACAGGCAGCTTTGGCTTTGAAAGAGGAGCAGCCTCTCCCCAGTGGAGAGAAGGGTGTCGCAATACCAGGAACAAACATAGGGGGACAGAGACCCGGGCTGAGCCAGGGAGGTACTGGAGCAGAGGGCATAGGGCAGTGCTGGAGACAAAGCTAAAGGTAGGGAGTGTCCCCTCCTCAGAGGCCAGACATCCCTCAGAGGACAGGGGGCTACCAGGGTGTGTGAGCAGGAGAGAGAGGGGCTGTGTCAGGTCATCCCGTCTCTACCACTGCCTGGGGTGGAGCCTAGGTGGACGAGTGACTTCACTTCATGTGCCTCAGCTTCCCTATCTGTAAAATGGGATGGGATATTCATGCATCGACTCACAGGTTCATACAAGTGAATTGCATAGTTCAATGCTTGGCACAGAGTGAGAGCTCAGCAAATGGAAGCTTGTACTGTTATTAGCCATCGCAAGGCTACCCTCATGATGGGGACAGGTGATGGATTCGAGTGGGAGGAACACCTGTGGCCTGGGCCCTGTCCGGCAGGTG
Organism: Pan troglodytes; assembly: GCF_028858775.2. Taxonomy (NCBI): domain Eukaryota; kingdom Metazoa; phylum Chordata; class Mammalia; order Primates; family Hominidae; genus Pan; species Pan troglodytes. Next base: position 49,561,810 of record NC_086015.1, read on the forward strand.
TCAGAAAAGTCCAGGAGAGTCATGCTTAGGCCCTCTCCAAAGATGGAGGTGCAAGAGCCCGACAGCATAGCAGCCTCTTTTTGAAGTGATGTCAATGTGCTTCTTCCTCTTTGGGCCCTTGAAGCTCAGGCTCAGTGTTGAGTCCCAACCTGACTTCTCTGCCCATCTCATTGGCGCTTTATGCCAGAGACAGGGGGAGCATGATTGGCACCTACTCACCCTGAAGGGACTGCCTTGGTAAGGCAACTCAGGGGAGTCCTGGGGAGCCAGAACCGTGTGAGGGTGCCCGAGGCAGCATGGGAAAGACTCAGAGCACGATGGCCACATTCAGAGATCACATGCCCTGCCCCCAAAGCCCCAGCTGTGGACAAGAATGACTCAGGTCCCTTGGACAGGCTGTCACCAGTGATGACTTAGGACCAGCCTGCCCGGCTCCAGCAAAGCACAGGAAGCTCGAAGGTTTAGAAATGGGTCATTGTTGTGCTGAGGCCATGCGTCAAAGAGGACATCTCACAGCCAGCTCCTTCTATCCTGGCCAGCACTCTTGACAAAGGCAGAGGGAGTGCAGCTTAGTGAGCTGGTCCCTTTACACAGGTTATTCACTCCAGAATCTGGAGAATTCTGTCCTTAAGGAAAAAAAAAAAAAACTAAGCTCAAGATCCCACAGCTTGTAAGACCAGGCCTAAGAGTCAAACCTGAATCTCCCCACATGAGAGCACCATGCTCCCCCTCACCCAGCACCCCCTCTGTGGGTGGTGGCCCAGAGGAGATGTTGCCCTGGGCTGCTCTTCCATAGGAGGAAAGACATGATTCACTAATAACTGCATGTCCTGAGAATTCCCTGTTGGGGACCCCAGGACTTCACTAGGGGCATAGCTCTTGGGTGACAGTTGGGAGGTCTCTTCCAGGGTCTCAGTCCAGCCAAGCATGTGGCCTTGCAAGAAGGCAGCTTCTAATGGCTCAGAAACACCAGGGCAGGGGGGCCACAGTCCTTCACACCACACACTTAGTTCCCCAGCTTCAGAACGCTTTAAAACGCTGCAGCATGGAGCCTCACGCTTTCAAAACAGTATTTCATAATACGCCAGGACTTTGTGTTTTATTCGTCCTCTCCCTGTGACCTAGGCTAATGCAGGCAATAAAAATGCCACCAAGTTCTGCAAAACTGAAAAAATGAAGTGGGTGATTAGGGGACATTTGATAATGTGCTTTGGTTGAAACTTAAGGAATTATTCCTAGTAACTTTTCCTAAGACTGTGACTATATTTTCCAAGTGAAAAATAAGAGCTAGTGAAAGTAATGTGTGTGTAGATTTCGGAGCAATGGGATTGAGGATTTGGAAGCATGACTTCAGAAACTGAGCCACATGGTCACCTTCCCTCATTGAATCAATATTCGGTGAATACCCACCTGTGTCTGGAACTGTACTGACCCATGTTAAGCGAGAAAGAGTGATTAATGTGACAAGATGTGGGTCCAATTTCTAAGTCGTCACACTAGAGCGCCCCCTTCTGGAGCCAGTCAGCAGAGAGAGAAGTTTGACTGTGTCCCCCTTGAAACCATCAACTGTTTGGTCCACTTGAGACCTAGGTAAAATCTGAGGGGACAGCTCACTCTAACCTGGATCTGAACTTAAACTTGAGCCCCGATGACAGAATAATCCCTTTCTGCCTGGAAATGGCCCAAGCCATCTCATGCTGAGGCTTTTGGACATAATCTCTACGACAGCTGTGTATGGGAGCAGTGCTCAGAAAATGCAAGGCGGTCCTCACTCCACATACGGGCACTCACATGCAGTCTCAGTGTCGGTCTCTTTCTGCAGGTCTAGGCATTAATCCTATTCAGCTGGTTGCATTTTACCCTTATGGGAAGCAGAGTGCTGACTTCCTCCTTTCTCCACCTCTGTTCCTTTCCCCTAAACAAATGCAGCCATGCCCTTTACAGGCAGGAGGTTTGGTATTGGGCCGCCTGCCACTCTGAGGATGTTCCTCATTGTTTATCTTGGCTTTTCTCCTTCTCAGATCAACAATAAAGCTTGTGGAAAAATTCCTGTGCCCCAACAAGTTGCCCGGGACCAGGACAAAGTCCACAAATTTGTTCTTCAAAGCGAGCTGGGTGTCAGGCTTTTGCAAGGACGAAGCATCAAGAAGTCCTTCCTCTCCCCGAGAACTGCCCTCATCAACTTCCTGGTGCAAGATTAACAGCCAGGAGGCTGCAGCTACCACGAGGGCCTCTGAGGAACCTCCTTCCAGGCCTGGGATGAGGGGGCGATGTCTGCTGGCCCAGGGGAAGGGAAAAGACAAATGTCTTGACTGTTGACCTCGGTCCTGTGGCAGACTGCAGTCAACAGTGTGCCTCTGTAGTGTGGCCTGGTGCTGGGGTGAAGGTGAGCTGGGCAAAGGAGAAATATGAGCTACTGAGGAGGGGGTCGGACAGCCTGCCCCTCACCCCCCACCCACACTGCAGGTAGAGGAGGCCATCTGATCCCATGGGAAGCCATCAGAGACACTGCTGGTGGGAGCAGGAAGGAGCAGTGCCCCTCGAGCAGCCAGGAAGCCTGCGGATCTGGGAAATGGCTCTGCCTTAGGCGCTCCTCGGGAATTTGAGGCCAGCCTGAGGAACTGCAGGACTCAGGTGCAATGTGCCAGCCACTTGGAACTGCTAACTGAGCCTCCAGATGGTAGTGAATGGTCTCTTTGCCTTCAGGCTGGATGAGGAAGTCATTTAGGAAATGTTCAAATAACCAATATGTGGAAATGGACACAGGGATCTTCTGAAGTTGCTTTGAATCAAAAGGCAGGCAGTGCTGGTTCCTCTGCCTGTGTCCCCACCACTCCCCAGCTCTGTCATGCAGGCCTGTCCTCCCCAACCCCAGCTGGACGTGCCTCCCAGGCCTGCTGTGGTTCTGACACACAGGATCCCAGGCAAGGCACCACTTCCTCACATGAATGAGGAGCAGCAAGTCATGACCACTCCCTTGGGTATACAATTTGCTGTGTAGTGAAGTGGAACCAGGCTCAGGCTGCTGGTCCCAACCTCAGAGCCCCACCGCAGCCCAGTAGGGATGCAGCAGGCCCCAGAGGGCTCATGTGGGCCCCAGATGGCAATGCCACCATTGTTGATGTGACTCCAGAGCCAGTTATTAGGAAGAGCAAGCTCACCACAGAGGAGTGGAACTGAGGCCCCCCAGATGTTGCCTCCGGTGTCCAAGCCACAGCAGTCTGGCTGTTGGGAAGATGGCCAGGAATGGACTCATACCATTGGCACATTAGGCTAATCCTGGTTTTATGTGAAGTCAGCAATTAAGTGTTCCCACTAGAACTGACCTAAGCCACTGATTAATATTTAATGAGGGAAGGTAGGGGAGAATCTAGCCATTTTGTAATGCCAGAAATCTATATATGTTATCTGATGCCATTTTTCTGAAGTAGCCTCACATGTGGTCCCCCTGCAGTTCAGCAGTTAACAGATGACTTTTTTAGTGTAATAAAATGTTTATCATCTATGACTTCAGGACATATGTGTGATCCTGGAATACACCATATTCCAATTTCAGAGTTAATTACAAACAGATTGAGGTATTCCATCATCATCGGAAGCATTGGCTGTGTGTCTGACTCCACATGGAATGCTATAAAGTGGGATACATGTGGTTCTTCTTGTTCCAGAACTTACAGTCCATGGTAGACAACACTGATACAGGCAAACTAGCAACAGCAATTAAGTCACTGGTTCTCAGACTTAATACTCTGCCTGGTCCTCATGCCCAGATATTCCAATTTAATTGGTCCATGGTGTGGCTTGAACATCAGGAATCTTTAAAACTCCACAAGTGATTCTAATGGGCAACAAAGTTTGAGAATCACTGGACACATTGATGCACTTGAACCATCATTTCTATCTAGTTCTTCCTCTTCCTAATCTTCAGGTTAGCGGGGATAAGTTTGGTCCAGGACCAAGAGTCGGACCAAAAGGGAAGACAGGGGCCAGAAGTCTAGAGTGCTAGAGCCGACTTGAATGTACTCAGTCTCATTGCACATGGCAGTGAATATGGATTAAATATAAGCGCATGAAAATACTTGGTACAAGGAAGAAGGAGTGAGTGTTTTTGATTATCTTGTTATTTCCTAGTAAGCTAAGTGGTCTTGAACAAGATGAGGGAAGGGAGCCCTTTATTTGCATGTGATCTGACCAGAGCAATGGGCCAGTAAATCCTCAAGGCTGCTAGACTGACCAGCTGGCTGACACCAGCATGGCTCTGAAGAAATTGCTCCAAGAGGATAAAGCTTTTGCAAACAAGAGCTCATCAGTACATACTAAGAGACAGTATGGGTAATGGAACAACTGGACAGAAAACTCTGACCCCTGGGAGTGAGGTGGTGGGGAATAATCTCAGCCATTTATTGACTGTCTTGTTGAGGTCAGAAACTGGACTCAGCAGGTTCACAATAATTATCTTATTTAATTCCCACAAAAACTCTAGAGGGAAGGAATTATTCTCTCATAAAAGAAGAAACCCAGGCTCTGAGGTTCAATAATTGTCTCAGTTTTCACAGCTAATAAGTAGGAGAACCGGGATCCAAGCCCACATCTTCTGTCCTCCACGTTTGCCTCCCCGCCATGTCTACCAGTCCCCTCACCTAATTGTCCATGTTGCTTGATGTACACAGTCAGGTGAGATGGCTCCCAAAACCACTGGCATTTTGAGCAGAGTGTGGCTGGGGTTTCCCTCCTGGAAAGCCTGTAAACCTGGGAAATCACAGAGGTGGTGTCCTCTCTGCAGGGGCAGTGGTGGGTGAGAGGCCAAGAGCATGTGGTTAGTTCCAGAGAGCTGGGAAAGGTCATCCAGCAAGTGGAAGACGTAGACTCGTGGGCGGGTATCAGGGTTATTTCTATTGGGGCAATAAGAGAACGGAGTTTGTGCCCAGGGAAAGTGGTGCTCCATGGCAAATGCTACCACAATAGGAGCCAGCTGTCTGCCTAAGAAAATTGATCTCTAAGACCCTAAAACAATTAGTAAGCTGGGAAACAGCACAGGCATATTTCATCCCACCCTAAATGCACACCTTCAGGGGATTGGCTAAGAAAAGCAGGGTACATCCAGTCAATGGAAGGCGAGGCAGCCAGCAACAGATGGTTTTTCAAAAGCATGTAGCTTGGAAATTTTCTCATGAATCAAGGAAGATACATGCACAATGCAATCCTGACCATTTTTTTTCAACGCTTACAAAGAAAATTGAGAGCAGGAAATTTGCTTGCATATCATAGGCTGAGACTCCTACAAGTTATTTTTTTCCTTCTGTCTACTTTTTTGCATTTTCTCATTTTTATTGGCCATGAAGTATTTCAGTAATACTTCATGAGGCAAAACATCAAAATGTACAATTTTGTGAAGCTCTAAATGAGCTAAAAACCTGTTTCCCTTGATTTTTCTTTTCTTCTCCCAGGCAGGATATCTAGCTGCCTGTGAGGATGTATCCTAGCTAGGAAAACATGCTCCTTTCCTTGTATGAAGTGGAATCCAAAGAAACAAAAAGCAGCCCCCATGAAGTTCCTGCTCACGGAGTTGCTCAGTCTGGGCAGGTGTGGGGAGCTCCCTTTTTTGTATCTCAGTCTTAGGCTCTTGCGACCTTACAACAGAAGGACGGAAGGCAACGTTCCCCTAATGGAACTCTCCTGCTCACTTGCTGTCAGATTCAAGGTTGTGGATGAGACCGAAAAAGGAGGCATTATCACCTCCTTTTGCAGATAGCGAAACTTGAGACCATGACAGTAAGTGATGATGTATCTTGACCCCCAATCTGTGTTCATTCCACTTAGAGCACCCCCTCCCCGTACTACCATCAGGCAAAGTGTAGTGCAGGAGGTAAACTTTCTTTCTTTCTTTTTTTTTTTTTTTTTTTTTGAGACAGCGTCTCACTTCATCACCCAGGCTGGAGTGCAGCGGTGCAGTCTAAGCTCACTGCAACCTCTGCCTCTGGGGTTCAAGTGATTCTCGTGCCTTAGCCACCTGAGTAGTTGGGATTACAGGCATGGACCACCACACCCAGCTAATTTAGGAGGTAAACTTTCTTAACTGGCGGGCCCAGCTGGACTGTATAAGTCAAGGAAAGGCAGAGGGGTAGATAAAAAGGAGAGTTTTCCCTCCTCTTTCTTCCTGTGAGAAGAGCAAGCAGAAAACAGCTGTTTCGTGGGCTGGGTCCTTGCCTGACACTCAGAGCGTGGGTGGCTAAAGGCTCTCATCCAAGCTGATGAGCTTGGAGAAAGGAATCTAGGGTGACCAACAACGAGCAAGTAGGGAAATCCCCCGAGGGCGGGTGGGTGGTTGGTGATGGTGCTGGTAGGGAGGGGAGAGCCTGGAGCAGCCAGGGAAAGGCCAGTCCTGTAGGCAGAGGCCTCAGATCCAAGGGTGGGCCCAATGACCTCACTCCAGGCCTCCAGTGCCCTCCCTCAGCCTGTCCACATGAGGGGCTGGAGGCAGCTGTGCAGAGATAATGAGGCCCTGGAGGGGAGGTGGTGACCAGGACTGCTGGAACCCAATGCCCCATGACTCATCTCCCTGTGCCTTAAGCCCTGAACTTGAATTTCAGTTCTTATTCAGCCTCTGGAAGAGCACACCTAAGACAGACACCCTGTATACAGGGGCCATGGGCTGCAATCCCCCGACATTACAACAATAATATCTATCATTTCTGAGGACTAATTATGGGCCAGGCCCTGTTCTAAGTGCTTTGCCACATAAGGAGCCTTGCCCAAGACCACACACAAGAAGGTGGCAGAGCCGTGATCCCACTCTGCTCCACCTTGCTGGTTCCCAAAGACCTTTATGCAAACCAGCCCTTGAACCTCCTGAATTTTCCCAGATGGTCCTTATTTATAGCTTTCTCTCCAGTTGTTCCCCAAATGCCCTAGAGCCTGCCAAAACCACACTTCCTCATGTGTATCTGGGAACGTTGGCTCGCTGTGGGCACACACCTGGTTGAATGCATCCCTGAAGTTCTGAGGCACCCAATTCAGCATGTGGGGTCGGCTCTCTCTCAGCCTGGGACTGACGGCTCCCAGGGAGCCATCACCCCTGGCAGACAGAGCCTCCTTTGGACACCATCCCTGGGACCTAGAAGCCAGGAAGCCATCCTTGCTCAACTCCACCTACTGTGAGGAAAATCCCATGGCAGAGGGGAGAGGGGAGACCTGTTCTAGACCTCCCTGATGATAAGCACTCCTTGGCATCTCAGCAGCCCCATCTGTGTCTTCCGCAGATCATCTTTTCCACAAACAATAGAAGAGCCCCATCTGGGATTAATTGAGGAGGGTTCAGCCCTGGTCCCATCCAAGGGAGGCCTCACCTACCACATCTGCTGCTGCATACTCATGGCTGCCTTCAGAACTCAGAGGAGAACTAGATCTTAGGGGAGGGGTTCCCCTTCCTCAGGCACTGTTGCGGGGGTGTAGAAAGGAATAATGTGTCCTTTACACTGTGAGATCCATAGAGGAAGCAGGCACCCAAAGATTTATGCCATTCATTGGGTCTGGTTTGTCAATCATCAAGGCCAGACTGGGCCAGAGGGGCTTTGTCAGGTGGACTCAGAGAGAGACTCACTTGTCAGTGCACAAGAGGGCAGCCGCTGCACAGACATAGGCTGAGAGCTGCGAAGAGGGAACCTAAAGCAAGTGTCGCCAGATATCCCCATTATTAGTTATCAGCTAACTCTTAGTTTTCAGTTAACGTCATAGTTTCCAGGAAATATTTTAGTTTTCTATTAATATTTTAATTAACTACTAGCATCAGAGTCATCAGCAAATATCTAAGTCATCAGTAAACATCTTAGGTGTCAGTTTCCTCTGAGTGAATGTAGTAGACCTCTTAGTCATCATTTACTTCATTATTACCAGTTATGCACTAATAATTAGTGGTCTGCTAATATCTCGTCTACCAATCATCTTCAGCAATAAACATGCTTTAATTATCAGCTGATAATTAATGTAGCCATAACAAATAAACCCCCAAATGTCAGTGGTCTGACCCAGCAAACTTTATTTCTCTTTCCCATGAGTCTAATCCTCTAGAGAAGGGAACAGGGGAGGAGGTTCTGTTCCGTTCAGTTCCAGCTTGACGGAGGGTTCGTGCAGACTACACCGTCTCCAGCTCTTGGCTTTCATGGTTGCCCCTGACATCAAATCCAGCCCGCAGATAAGGGGGAGAGAGGTGGAGTGTCACAGTGGCTTTGGCCAGGTCTGGAAACAGTGTACATCACTTCTGCCCACTTCCTCTTGGCCAGAATTCAGTCACGTGCCTCAGCCAATTGCTAGGGGCTGGGGGGCCTGATCTTGGAGGGCAGCTGGCTGCCTCTGCCACATGGACAATCTTTGTTTTCGAATTGTTGCTTGTCAGTGTACACCTAAGTTGCCTTCTAAGTATCTCAGGTGTCTGCTAACCACCTTGTTTTGCAGCTACTCCTGAGTCACAGCTGTTTGCCTTCTAAATCTGTGACAGCTGCTGTGAGTCTAAAATAGCAGAGCAATCACAGACTCTTGTTGCCTGCCAAACTGGGATGGTGCCTGCCCCTTGCTCGAGACTTTGCATGGAGATGTGTGAAGTCACGGACGTGCTTTGTGCCATTTTATAAAATACCGGGTTTACTCCGAGGGTTTGTTTATTGGTCCCCAATTCTCCCCACCTTCCTTCTTCTGTGAGGCTAACACATTGGTTTGTGAGACAGTTTGGAGTATTTTGTTTTAGGGGGTGTCAGGACATTTTGAAAGGTAGAGAAAGTCAGGCTTCCCAGATGCCCTGCAGGAAACCTGGGAAATTCTCCAGATTCCTGCTCCTAAAAGGTCATGGCTGCTCATTCAGGGTGGAAATGTGACACTTCCCCAGATGCCTCACTGTGCTCTGGTCTAGGAGACTCACACCTCACCCCAACACACACACACACCCCACCCCACCCCGCACACACACTACATACACCATACACCACCTACACCACACCACACACATGCACACGTATACACCACATACCACACATTCATACACACCACACAGCTGAGGGCCTGCTTTGGGGGAAGGTAATTTATTTTTGCCTGACAGAAGAACGTGCCTCACACCATGTGGCTGTGGAGGTGGGGAGGGCAACGTAGTCTTGAGAGTTCATCAGAGTCACAGCTGTTAGGGAAGTGCCTGGGCCTGGGGCCAAGGTGGACAGTGAAACAGGAAGGCTGCCCCCATTTCCACATGTGCTCACATGGGGCTCCCCCACCTGAGGCCTCCAACTACAGGTGCACCCCTCCCCTGACAGCACCCACCTCTGGTGGGAGTCTTCTGTATGATTAATAAAAAGCGTAGTAATAATAATCATATGTAATGGCCATGGTATATTGAGTGTTACTTTTTTTTTTTTTTTTTTAGACAAGGTCTCACTCTGTCACCCAGGCTGGAGTACAGTGTCATGACACTGCAGCCTCAACTTGCCAGGCTCAAGTCATCCTCCTGCCTCAGCCTCCCTAATAGCTGGGACCGTAGGCATGCACAAGCACACCCAGCTAAATTTTTTTTATTGTTTGTACAGACAGGGACCTACTCCCTTTGTGCCACAGATTGAGCTTGACAGATGGCCCAGAGGGTGAGAGGGGGCTTTCAGGAACTTGTCTGGGCTCTATTGTTTATGAACCATGAGATCTTTGCAGGCTCCTTAACCTTTCTGTGCCTCTGTTTCCTCCTCTGTGAAATGGAGAGAATGGCTCCAACCTCTGCCTTGTGAGGGTGCACTGAAGCAATGTGTGTGTAACAGGCTCCGGACAGCGCAGGGCGCACAGTGAGTGCACTACTCTTCCGTCATCCAGCACTCTTAGGAGGACGTGTTTCATCCCATGGAATCCTCACCAGCCATGTGTGAGGAGTGCTCACTTTACAGATGAGGAAACAGGCTTGGCAATATCAGGTAACCTGCCTGAGGCCACCTGGCCTCCCTTCTGCTCCGGCAGAAGCCCCACCCTGGCCTGGGTAAGCCTGGGAGCCAGTGCCACATCCTGATGGGGATGTGGACAGGGAACAGGCAGCCTCTCCATCCTCCAGTGCCCTGAGGAGCAGCCTCCAGAGGAAGAGGAGTTGCCAGTCTCCCTGGCCTGCCAGGAAAAGGTGAGTCCTGAGGCAGTCCTGTGGGGTGCATTGGCTATCCAGGGAGGGAGAGAGGAGCAGGTCAGAGGCCTGGTCTTGATTCTCATGGGCTTCCCTTCCTGCAGCCCTTCCTTTTCCTTTGGCCACTCATGACTGCGGGTTCCAGCCTGGGCAACATAGTCAGACCCCATCTCTACAAAAATTTAAAAATTAGCCAGGTGTGATGTGCACACCCGTGTCCCCAGCTACTCAGGAAGTTGAGGTGAGAGGATCACTTGATCCCAGGAGGTGAAGGCTGTAGTGAGCTAAGATCACGCCACTGCATTCCAGCCTGGGTGACAGAGCAAGACCCTATCTCAATAAAAATTTTAAAGACTACTGAGTGACCACAGGTGGGGTGGGTGTTCCCTGGGGGCTGCAGCGGAGATCAGGCTCAATCGAGGTCCATGCTGGGACCCGTGAGAGGTAGTGACAAACAAGGGCCTCCCAGAGGGTAGTTGAGGCTCAAGGTTGGCTTTGGGAGTCAGGGAGAGACAATGGTAGTGGGATGGAGGGGTCTTCCCTCTTGTTTTTTTTTTCTAGGTGCTGATCTCTCCCTGAAACCCAAGGGTCAGTTCAAGAGATAGGAATTGTGACTGTCTGTTGCTCCCCCAGGGTGTGTGTGTGCCTGTGCCCAGGCACTGAGCAGTGGCTCAAGGGCAGAGTCCAGGGGAGGACAAAGACCACCAGGTCACCTAGAGGGTTGTGCTCACCTGCACCTGCTGCCACAACCCCACAAGCTACTACAGACCTTGGATCAGCCTCACTGCTCTGTAGTATGCTAAGCAAATTATATCTGGAGTTGAATAAGACACAGTCTGTCCATTCCCCCACCTCCCTCCTCACTGCTTCTTGGATAGGCAGGGTGCGCTCCTGCCTCAAGACCTCACACCTGCTGTCGCTCTACCCAGAGAGCTCCTCCCCACATGGCTCACTCTCTCCTCCTTCTGTTGTCTGCTCCCAGTGAGGTCTTCCCTGGCCATCCTACATAAAATACCACCCCACCCCAGCACTCCCTACCCCCTAGCAAATAGCAGTATATTTTGCTTAATTTCCTGTGTCTTGTTCTATCATTTGTCTTCCCTTCCAGAATATCAGCATCATGAGGGCAGGGACTTTTGCAGCTTTATTTATTTATAGCAGTTTTATCATCTATTATATCTCCAGACCTAGACTGCCATTCAGGCACACCATAGGTGCTCAATAAGTATTTGAACGAATGAATGAACCCCTGTGCACCTGGCTAGTGTATTATGGGAGTCAGACAACTCACTGCAGCCCCTAGATACTCAGGGGGATCCCAGGCCGGCACCATGGGCATCACCTTGGGTGCTTGTTAGAAATGCTTATTCTTGGACCCCACCCCAGACCTGTTGAATCAGAAACTGCATTTTATTGAGATCATTGGATGATTCCCAAATGCACATTACAGTCTGAGAAGAGCTACACTCATTCTGGAAAATGGTCCCTCTAGGGCCTTCCCTAGAATGCCCATCTCCAGTATGGCTCACAAAACCCTCATGAACAATGTGGCCCCTGCCCATCTCATGAACCTGTTCTCCAGGCCCTGGACCACCACACATTCTCCACTCCAGACACAGGAGGCCCAAGCAGGTGTCAGGGACCAGCACTCCATCTCCCCTCCGGGCCTTCGCAGGGGCTGGTCTCTCCCAGAACACCCTTCCCCGCTCTCCCTGGCTAGCTCCTTGTGTGCCTTGAACAATCACTGAAAGGGTTTAGGTTACAGAGAGGCAAGGTCAGAACCTTTTTTAAAAAAAAAAACAAAAAAAAAAACAGAGTCTCCCTCTTGTCACCCAGGCTGGAGTGCAATGGTTATGATCTTGGCTCACTGCAACCTCCACCTCCCGGGTTCAAGCGATTCTCCTGCCTCAGCCTCCCAAGTAGCTGGGATTATAGGCGCCTGCTACCACCCCCGGCTAAGTTTTTGTATTTTCAGTAGAGATGGGGTTTCGCCATGTTGGCCAGGCTCCAGGCTGGTTTCAAACTCCTGACCTCAGGTCGTCCGCCCACCTCAGCCTCCCAAAGTGTTGGGATTACAGGTGTGAGCCACTGCGCCCAGCCAGTGCCCAGAGCAAGGTGGTGAGGAGCTCACCTGGGGCCAGCCCCCGAGCAGACAGGGAATGGCTGGGGCTCTGGGTGAGGGCAGAGCTGTGGAATGAGAGAGAAGGGGCAGATGGAGCAGTGTTGCCAGTGGACAGGCCCTGGCAGCATGCTGGAGAGGGAAAGACCAGGACTGGAACATCAGCACATTACTAGGGTAGAGGGTGCTGCCTTGTGGGGAGAGCCAGGAGGGCAGGCTCATTCAGGGGTCCAGAGCCTACAGCTGAGGGGGCCTGGCTGGGAAGGGGTCACTGTGTGCCCTTGAGCCACCACGCGTGAACCTGCTTTGTATCCTCCGGAGGAAATTGAGTTAAACTCCTAAGATACTTAATACCTTGAGTTAATCTCCTAAGACAGGATCTCAAGGTAGGGCAGACTGAGAATGTGTCCATTCCAAGGAGGCATGTCCCTGGGGCCAGCCTTTGGGTTATGATGGCTGAAGTGAGTCAGCAGCATGTGTTTCGCCCTGCATGGCCCATGGAGAGGCCTCTGGGAGGCAAGTGCCCATTTGCTTCCCTGATGGCTACCTCTCTGCCCGTGTGCAGAAGGTGGTGAGAAGGCAGGAGAAGAAAGGCCACAGCTCTATATCTCTTTGTTGTAACCATCACAAGGACATGGGACTTGGGCTGCAGAGGCCCTCAGAGGTCTTCTAGCCCAGGGATGCTCAGCTGCCTCCCCAGTCCCTCCTTCAGGGAACCTGCTCACCTCATGAGAAACAAACCACCATTTTTGGAGGAGTTTGAATACAGTTTCTCAGCATCTTGTTGCAATCGCTATGCACAGGGAGGTTTAAGACTCTACAGCTGGCTTCTCAATTGTTGCCAGGGAGCCTGCAGAACCAACCTGCCCTCCCCACAGCTGGATAACCTGTCTCACCAGTGCACAGTTCTCCAGTTTAGCATCTCTGAAGTCAAGATGTGTTCTTAAAGGGAACAGTTGTGATGTCATTGCTGCAAATCTTGCACATGACCACTGGTAACTTGGAAGAAAATCCCAGAGACAAGAGTGGAGCAGCTTGTTAGGAAATGCCACATCCTCAGTGCTCGTGACGATGGGAAGGATCAGAGCATAGAAGATGTGGACATCACAACTCTTGTAAAACAGTGATTCAGAAGAGTTCCGAATGAACGAATTTCAGCCATGCCTTAACTAACTTATTTTACTTGTATTTTCCTTTTTATATATGTATCATAGTGATATATGGTAAAATTTATCTAAATAATGCCCGGGCACGGTGGCTCATGCCTGTAATCCCAGCACTTTGGGAGGCCGAGATGGGCAGATCACTTTGAGGTCAGGAGTTTGAGACCAGCCTGGCCAACATAGCGAAACCCCGTCTCTATAAAAAATACAAACATTAGCCAGGCATGGTGGCACGTACCTATAATCCCAGCTACTTGGGAGGAGGCTCTTCGAAGCATGAGAATCTCTGGAACCTGGGAGGCAGAGGTTGCAGTGAGTGGAGATTGCGCCACTGCACTCCAACCTGGGTGACAGAGTGAGACTTTGTCTAAAAATAATAATAATCTAAATTTTAAAATAATAATCTAAATAAGTCTGAAAGATATAGTTCAATAAGTATAGAATTAAAAATCTAAGTAATAAGAGAACACTGTACCATAGTTTAATGTCAGCATTTTTTTTTGTTGTGTGTGTGTATGTGTGGTACATGCACCTTAAAATCAATGAGATCTTTGATTTAATGAAATATGGATAATTGTCCATTGAAGTCTACTTAATACCTTGAGTTAAACTCCTAAGATAGCATTGTACTGAAATCGTCTTGGTGTCTGTTTTCCCTGCTAGGCTACTTCTTTGAGGGCTGAGCAGCACCCTGATGATGGAGAGTCTCTAGAATCTAACACAATGTACAGTAGGGGAGCACAGTAATGTCCTGTCAACCACTGGATTTGGGTAGTGGTGTATTCCTATATACCAGCCATAAAGGTACCTGCACTTTTTTTTTTTCTGGGAGGGTGGGCAGAGTTTAGAATCCGTAAACCACTTCATCAGCAAGGCCCCTGGTGTGGTTGTATAGATTGTGCACTGCACAAAGGCACCCAGACAAGAGACCCAGTGGGGCTGAAGTTGGTGGCTGACCTGCTGCCCAAGCCACTTGCCACCCAGGCCATGTGCCCGTGGGACTGACTGCCCAGTACAGGCAGCTTTTCTCATTTTTACAAACATGCGATGGAGGTGATCAGTGGATTTGTTCCTCAGCCCCTAAGTGGAATTTTCCCTGCAGTGCCTCTGACCTTAGGAGTCCTAAGCAGCTGGTCAGGATGGGCTAAAAGCCTGACCTTCAGATTGGCCCAGATGAATGTTGTTGGGGCGGGGGAAGTGGTTACAGACTTTTGGGTGAAGCTGGTGGTGCAGGAAAAACTTTAGTTCTGATTCTGACCCTATGCCGGCTCTGTGACCTCAAGTTAGTGAAACAGAAATGGGATTTTGATTTCTTTAATTCCAAAGTTGACTCGGGGGTGCCAGCTGGTGGGTAGGGTGGGAGTTCTGAGAGGAAACAGTGCTGAAAATAGTTTGGGGACATTCTGTAAGTTGAAAACTGCAGAGCAGCCCTAAATGATGCCTGGAGATTTCTCCTCATGGGGAACAAAAGGGTAACAATTGGAGGGTTTCCTGCTTGGCCCTTCAGTTAAGAGTTTGGCTCTGGTCTCTCTGGCTGCCACAGAATCACTGATTGTTGAGGATCAGCCATGGGGCATTGTCTGAACACAGTAGCCCATTGCAAAATAGTTTGCGTGTGTTTTCAAGTCTTGGTAGCCAAGAGCTGGGCTGACCCCAAAAGCGAAGAAGCCTGATGGGGAAGCAAAGACAGCTGCGAGGAGGGAGTGAGGGAGCTGCCGGAGGAAGTACTGTGGGTCTATTTTAAGACTGGAAAATTGGAAAGCTGAGGAAGTACAATGTGTTTCAGTAACGGGGCCCAGCAATCCCTGGCCTTCGCGGGGATATTTCCCCTGAGGTGAGAGTACAGAAGGACTGAACATTTCTATTTACCAAAATGCTGAGGCCAGAGCTCATGGGAACCAGGAAGGGGAGAGGAGTGGGGAGGACAACCAAGTGTTTAAACCAGATAGAAGCCACTGGGTGTGTTGGTGGTTCTGGACCTTGGCTATGGATCAGAATGGCCCTCTCTGGGCCAGAACTGAAAACCACTGGGCAGTGGAATAATGGAGAGATTGGCGGACGATGGCCTGTGGGCCAAAGCTGGCCTAGCATCTGTTTTTGTAAATGAAGTTGTATTGGAACACTGCCATGCTTAATTGTTTATATATCATCTGTGGCTGCTTTTGAACAGAGTTGAGTAGTTGCGACAGAGACTTTATGTCCTACAAAGTCTGAAATATTTATTATCTACCCCTGTACTGGGAAAATCTGTCAATGACACAAGAGTCACTGGGCTTGGGGGTCTAAAAACTTGGGTTGAGTTCTAGTGTACCTATATCCCTATCTGGTGACCTAGGGCAAAGCTTTAGCCAAGCCTCAGTTTCTTTCTCTGTAAATCAAGTAGCAATGCCCATCTTACCCAGGTGTGAATATTGAACAGATAATATATTTATTGTACTCCTCGGAGGTATTTTTAGTTATTTTAGATATTACAACATACAACCTTATAATAATCTTCCTTGAGTTAATATTATACCACTTTACAAACAAGGTAAAAATTGAACCATTCTTGTCCGGGCGCGATGGCTCACACCTGTAATCCCAGCACTTTGGGAGGCCGAGGTGGGCAGATCACGAGGTCAGGAGATCGAGATCATCCTGGCTAACACAGTGAAACCCCGTCTCTACTAAAAATACAAAAATTAGCCCGGCGTGGTGGCAGGTGCCTGTAGTCCCAGCTACTCGGGAGGCTGAGGCAGGAGAATGGCATGAACCCGGGAGGCGGAACTTGCAGTGAGGCGAGATCACACCACTGCACTCTAGCCTGGGCGACAGAGTGAGACTCCGTCTCAAAAAAAAAAAAAAAAAAAAATTGACCCATTCTTGCAACAGTTTCCCTTCCCTGTCCTTTGAAGGTATGGGCATATACTTTTTCTACATATTTTATAAATCCCACATAAATGCATATTATTTTTGCTTCAGACAGTCAAGTCTTTAAAGAAATTTTAAAAAGAAAAAATACTTTTATATTTACCTCAATAGTTACCATTTCTGGAGTTCTTTCTTCTTCTTGTAGTTCTGGGCTTCAATCTGAGATAAACTCCCTTTAGCTTAAAGCATTTTCTTTAGTGTTTCTTATAGTGGTTCTGCTGGCAGTAAGTTCTCATAGCGTTGGTTTGAGAAACCTTTCTTTCCCTATACCATACTGGATATAGCCTTCTAGCATGGTACTCTTTTTTTTCAACATTTTAGATGTCATTCCATTGACTCCTGGATTTCATTGTTTCAGATGAAAATTAACCATCATTCTTTTTGTTGTTGTATTAAAGATAATGTTTTCTTTCCTTTGGCTACTTATAAGATTTTCTCTTTTAACTCTAAAGATTTTATCTATAGTTTGACTAGGATATGCCTAGTTGTAGTTTTTTTCTTTGTATTTATCCCGCTTGGGGTTTTTAAGATTAGGAATCTGTGGGTTGATATCTTTCGTCAATTTTGGAAAATTGTCAGCCATTACATCTTCAAATATTTCTTCCCCAATTTCACCTCTCTTCTTTTTCTGGTGTATCACTTAAATTTACATCTGATCATTTGATATTGTCTCACAGTCCTCTGACAGCCCGTTCTGTACTTTTTTTTTATTTTAAAAAGAAATCATACAGTTGTGAGAAATTATTAATAGATATCCTTTGGACCCTTTACCTAGTTTCCCCCAGTGATAACATCTTGCAGAATTACAGTATATCACAACCAGGATACTGTCCTTGATAAAATCCATCAATCTTGTTCAGATGTTCTTAGTTCTACTTGTATTGATTGTATGTGTTTGTGTGTGTGTGCACGTGCACACATGTATTTAGTTTTTGCAGTTCAATCACAGATGTATGTTCATGTATGCACCATCACAGTCCAGATTCAGAGCAATTTCATCGCTACAATGTTTCCTCAAGTTACCCTTTTATAACCACCACTATCTTCCTACTACACCCCTACCTCATCACAAACCTCTGGCAACCACTAATCTGTTCTTCATCTCTATAATTTGGATATTCAAGAATGTTAACATAAATGGTATTATATAGTGTGTGGCCTTTCAGATTGCCTTTTTATACTCAGCAGAATTCCCTTGAGATTCATCCAAGTTGTTGCATTTATAAATAGTTCTTTTTTTATCATTGAGTTGAATTCTATGGTATGAATATATCATTGTTTGTTTAACTATTCACCCATCAAAGGACATCTTGGTTATTTCCAGTTTTGGCTATTATCAATACAGCTGCTATGAACATTCATGTACAGGTTTTTGTGTAAATATAACTTCTCATTTCTCTGGGTAAATGCTGTGGTTTGAATGTCTCCTCTAAAACTCTTATTGAAACTTAATCCCCAATGGCAGTATTGAGAAGTGGGGCCTTTAAGAGGTGATTGGAAGGCCGGGCGCTGTGGCTCACGCCTGTAATCCCAACACTTTGGGAGGCTGAGGCGGGTGGATCACCTGAGGTCAGGAGTTCAAGAACAGCCTGGCCAAAATGGCGAAACCCCATCTCTACTAAAAATACAAAAATTAGCCAGGTGTGTTGGCACGTGCCTGTAATCTCAGCTACTTGGGAGGCTGAGGCAGGAGAATCGCATGAACCCAGGAAGCAGAGGTTGCAGTGAGCTTAGATCGCACCAATGCACTCAAGCCTGGGTGACAGAGCAAGACTCTGTCTCAAAAAAAAAAAAAAAAAAAAAAAAAAAAAGATGATTGGATTACACCATTAATGGATTAATGGATTAATAAATTAGTGGATTGATGAGTTATCATGGGAGGGGAATTGGTGACCTTATAAAAAGAAGAAAAGAGACTTAAGATGGCAAGTTAGCATGCTCAGCCCCTCACCACAGGATGCCCTGCACCCCCTCAGGACACCAGAGTTCCCACCAGCAAGAAGGCTCTCACCAGATGCAGCCTCTTGACCTTGGACTTCTCAGGCTACATAACTGTAAAAAATAAATTCCCTTTCTTAATAAATTACCCAGTTTCAGGTATTCTGTTACAAGCAATAGAAAATGGACTAAAACACTGCCCAAGAATGCAATTGCTAGGTCACAGGATAATTGTATATTTACTGGCATGTGTTTTGAGTTCTCTAATTCTTTCTTCTTCTGTGTGGACTCTATTATTAAATTTATAAATGAATTCTTCATTTATACTGTATATTTTAATTCAAACATTTCTTTTTTTTAAAGTTTTATTTCTCTGTCAAATACTTCATATTTTCCTATGTTTGCCTATCTTTTTACATAAATTCTTTAACATATTTAAATAGTTATCTTAAATCCTTGTTTGCTAATCCCAGCATCTGGGTTATCTGTGGGTCTGCTTCTGTTGATAATTTCTTTTTGTCTGATGAAGGATTACATTGTCTTTCACATGTCTTATCATTTTTTCAGTGTATGCCAGAGATAGATATAAAAGCACAGGAGAGAATGAGGTGCATAATATTCCCCCCAGAAAGAACTATCATCTTTCAGGAAGCTAGAGAGAGGGGCCCATCTGATCAAGAGCTGCATTCTGTGAACACTGAGATGCAGCCTTGGTAATTTCAGTTCACTTAGTTTCAACTCTTGAGTGTGGTATCAGGCCACCCCCTCCAGCAGAGATGGTCTCTGAACAGGTGCTAAGGAGATTTGGCAACACTGAATGGCATCCCCAAGAAGTCTGCTGGGTTTCTGCAGGACACTCTTCTTTACCAAGCCAACCACCATCATCTTATGAGGCTTCCTGGAGGGAACCTCCAGATTATGTGAGGGGTCTTTCCTTCTTCATGCTTTGGCCACATTGCTTTGGGATGGTTTGGATTCTCTCCTGCTCCCTGCCTCCCCCCACACCATGTATGCTTCTTGATAACAGGGACTGTGCCTCATCCATCTGTGTTTCCCATTGATGCATAGTGGTTATGAGTTGGGTCAAAAGCAAACACAATAAATGTTTGTTGAATGAACAAATTTCTGGAGAAGGAATATGTTAACAGAGGGGTGGCGGGTCACCAAAGCACTTAGAACAGGGTTTTGCACTGGGCCTGTAGTTGATCCCAGAGTAGAGAAGGCCCTACCAGTATGTCCAGCCCATCTGATGGTTGTGGCTCTATTAAGCAGTTATGAAAAGGAGACAGCAAAGTGATTGAAGGCATGGGAACCAACATTAACCTTGCTCTGCAAGTTTTGAGGATGGTTGTTATGCGGGGGAGAAGCATATTTGGAGTAATCTATGCATATCTAGGTGGAACTATGGAACTCCCTTAAGGAAGAAAAGAAGCTGTAGGCATTGGCTTCCCATCATAGAGGCCTGGATAAAGGTAGAGGTGAGCAGGAGGTGACCCAGAGACAGCCTTCCTCACTGGCCAGTGGCACACTGGCACCTACCCAGTGTCACTTTGTAAGCTTGTTTCTAACATAAAATCTGTATGCATGCCAGAGTCATAAGCTGTATGTGATGAAAATGAGGGTGGATGGGCAACCCATTCTGTAGGAAAAAAAGATAGTCCTCATGTCTGAATAATGGATCCTGGGGAGTGGTTTTGACTTCTCCTGGCATGGAAGACAGAAGCAGATACAGCAAGATAATGCCCATGTGAAATGGTGACATACTGGCTTCTATGTGGGGGCAAATGATGAGGACTAAGGGGACAGATGGAAATCTTTGGCTTCAGAGGATGATGAGAGTCAGTCAACTGAAAATTAGGAGGTAGGGCAGTCCCAAGCAGAAGGGGTGGCATATATGTAAATGCTAAGTGGCAGGAAAGTTCTAAGTGTCTTTGAGGAAGTGAAAGGCAAATGTGACCAGGGCACAGCAAATGAAGGTGGGGGACCATGAAGAGAAGGACCGGAGCCAGCTTAGCCACATTAAGGATTCTGGATTTATTCAAAGGTGATGCTCCATTTGCAGGTTCAAAATATTGACTGCAATGAACATGGGTTGAATAAACAGTGAGAGAGTGAATGAATGACTATTATCAAGTAAAGAGATGAGAGGCACACAAGCGTAAAAATGGAGACCCAAGTAATTCCATTTACTGAAGAAGGAATAGTGAGGCCTTATTCAAGGCCAGAGGTGCCGAGAATTTCTTTCCTGGAGTGCACCATGGGAATTCAGATGTTTCTAGCTGTAGGGGAAGCCTTCACTTTCCCAGGTGTGGGTCTGTTCCTTAATATAGTGTAAGGGTAGAGGAAAAACTTCCTCTCCTCACCTAAGGTAATGAACTGACAAAAGGCAGATTAACAGGAGAGAATGGTGTGCAAAATCTGTTAACACTCATACGAACATGGGAGCTGTGCACAAAGTATAAGACTTGAAGAGGGGCCAGGTGGTTGAGGGTTTAATACTCCCTTCATAGGGAGAGACGTGTGGACACAGGAGGCAGACACTATTTTGTAAATGATTCTCTAGATGACCATTACACCACCTTCTTCTGCCCCACTCCCCTCCTTCCTCTCTCCTTCTCTATTCTGTAATCTCAAAACACCCAGAATCCCTGGTGAGGGCCAACAAGTGTCACATCCCCTGACAAACAGGAGGAGGAACTGTTGACCACACCCCAGTGCCCTTTACATCTTTCAGTGTGAAGTAAGATGTAGTCTGCACTTGACCGTGGGAATCACTGGCTTATGGAGACACCAGTAATGGGGACACTCAGTTACTTGAGTGGACATGGATTAAGTAAGACAGCCCCAAACATAAGCTGGGCCTCTGTGTCAGTATCCTCCAGCAGGCCACACAAGGGTACGGCGCGCAATGCACACCTCTCAGGAGAACACAAGCTGTCCCGAATCATTTACAACCATCTCGATGAAACTATGCATAAGGCCGCCCTTGCCCTCCAGGCAGCAGACACAGGGGCTTTTTGCTGCTGTCTTCCATAAATTACTGGAAGCTCCAGGTGTGTTCATTCAGGTTCTCTGAGAAGCAGATACCAAGATGGGATATGACATGCAAGAGATGTATTGGAGAAAATGCCTGTGCAGGAGAACAGAGAGCAAGATGGGGGCATTGGGAGAACCATCGGATTTTGACGCAGTCTGACCCCTGTGAAGGAGAGAAGTAAGGGAGGTCTTAGACAGCTGTTTAAGGGAGTCCTTGGGTCAGAGTCATCTGTCAGTGGAGCCCCACATCTCTCAGGAATAGGCCTGCCCGAGTATCCCTGCCTTGCTCAGCCATAGGCTGGGAGCAGCCTGTGGGAGGCATAGCCTTGGCACAGATGGGGTGGCGGGACCCGAGCACAGTGTCTGGGGTCTCTGGCAATCACGCTCCCACAGTGGAAGGTTGGAGGGCCTGGCAGTGGGCTAAGAGGGCTGTGGCCCAGTCCTCTCCACAGCCTGCCACCAGCTCGGCCCCTAGCCAGTCCCAGCAAAGTCAGTTCCCAAGGTGGTGAGACTGTGGGAGGGAAACAACCAGCCCCACACAGGCCTCCCTGCAGGCCTCGAGGGAAGGTCACCCAGGACAACCAGCTCCACAGCAGAGGGAGGATCTGTGAGGCACTTTCATGTCAATAGGGGTTGCATGTCCTCAGAGGAAATCAAACCGTGAAATCATTTCCAACACAAAAGCCCATTTATTTTAACAAGGGAAAAAAACAGTGGCTCCAAACAGCACTCAGACATGATGGGTACCCTGTGGACGTCTGTGATGCCTTGTGGTCCATTCACAGTTCCTGGTAGGCACAGAGCGAATCTTTTCTGTGTTTTGGGTTTTTTGTTTGTTTGTTTGTTTTTGTTTTTTAAATGGACTTAGAGGGTTGTGAGCATTTTGCAAAAGAATCAAACACCATGCCAGTTGCCAGTCTGTGCCAGCACCTTTGATTCCCAGTCTGGCCCTGCTCAGTGGCAAGATTTAGATTTAAAATCCATTTTTCCAAGAAGACAGGATGGTGAACATGTAAGTCTGATATTCAGTCTCCAGGCCTGGTGACTTGCTCCTCCGAGGCCCCAAAGCCCAGGAGAGATGCTCACTCGGTTCTCTCCATGTTCCGTCTGAACATCACCTGCTTCAGTTCCCCAGTAGATTGGTTGTGCCAATTGACCTGGTATATCACACAGCTGTGGCCTCGGGGCTGCGTTTTTATCTCCTAAGTGGTTAAGATTTAAAGATGGGGAGCAGAGTGGGCGGGAAAGGGCAGGAAGACGTCAGCAGATGTGAAATCAGGCAGACAAAAATAAACAGGGCACTCTTCCTTCCTGTCTGTAGGGCTCACCATCTCCAAGAGGTGGGTCAATTCTCCTCCCCAGGAGCAGATGGGGAACTTCACAGCCACATCCTCAGTTCACAGTTTCTCTAGCCGCTTCTAGGGTTTTCCCGAGCCTGCCCTCAAGCTGTGAGGAGCCTCTTTTGTAGCTCACATTCCCAACCATGTGGATTAATGAAAATGTCACAGGGGCTTTTTCTTTTTGATGTTGCCTTACACATGCACCTCAAATGTCCCCAAGTCCTCTGGCCTTCTGGAGTCACCCATTTTTTTATTTTAGATTTAGGGGTATATGTGAAGGTTTGTTACATAGGTAAGCATGTGTCACAAGGGTCTGTTGTACAGATTGTTTCATCACGCAGCTATTAAGCCCAGTACCCAATATTTTTTCTGCTCCTCTCCCTCCTCCTACCCTCCACCCTCAAGCAGACCCCAGTGTCTGTTGTTCCCTTCTTTGTGTCCATAGTTCTTTTTTTTTTTGAGACGGAGTCTTGCTCTGTTGCCCAGACTGGAGTGCAGTGGTGCGATCTCCGCTCACTGCAAGCTCCGCCTCCCGGGTTCACGCCATTCTCCTGCCTCAGCCTCCGGAGTAGCTGGGATTACAGGCGCCCACCACCACGCCCAGCTAATTTTTTGTATTTTTAGTAGAGACGGGGTTTCACCGTGTTAGCCAGGATGGTCTTGATCTCCTGACCTCGTGATCTGCCCGCCTTGGCCTCTCAAAGTGCTGGGATTACAGGCGTGAGCCACCGCGCCCGGCCTTCATCACGCAGCTATTAAGCCCAGTACCCAACAGTTAATTTTTCTGCTCCTCTCCCTCCTCCCACCTCCACCCTCAAGTAGGCCCCAGTGTCTGTTGTTGCCTTCTTTGTGTCCATAAGTTCTTATCATTTAGCTCCTATGTGTGAGAACATGCAGTATTTGGTTTTGTGTTCCTACATTAGTTTGCTAAGAATAATAGCCACCAGCTCCAATCCACTTATTTGTTACTCAAAAAAAATAGATCCAACCACTAATCTCATGAAACTAGGGGAAGTTGTGCCCTCTCACCACTGAAACTAGCCCATTCAAGGTCACCAACGACCTTCGTATTGCAAAGCCAATGACACTTTCAACCCTCATCTTAATTCTACAGACACACTCTTCTTTCTCTTCTCCTGCCTCCTGGCCGCACTGTCTCAGCCTCATTTTCTGGCTCTTTCCTCTCTTTGAATTCTTGGGGGCTTGGTCCTGGCCCCTCTATTCTTCTCATTCTTCTCTATACCCTCTGCCCAGATGAGCTTACTCAGGCCCATGATATCAAACACCAATGGCACCAAATTTCACATCCACTGATGAAAATGCCTTTGTAAAAATTACAACATTGCGAAAAATCTGGCATAAGGAAATTTTGAAAGTGAAAGAAATCCGACCTGACTCTATCTTGCTTCGAACCTTCATGCTACCCTTGTTCATTCCTGGGCATAGGCCAAACTAACTTTGGGAGGAATTTAGTTTATAGTTTAACTATTTTTTTTTTTTAAGAGAAAAGGTCTTGCTCTGTTACCCAGGCTGGGGTGCAGTGGCACAATCATATAGCTCACTGCAGCCCTGAACTCCTGAGCTCAAGTGATCCTCCCACCTCAGCCTGCCAAGTAGCTGGAACTACAGGCATACACCACCACTCCTGGCTAATTTTCTTTCTTTCTTTCTTTCTTTTGAGAGGGAGTCTCGCTCTGTCACCCAGGCTGGAGTGCAGTGGTGCATTCTTGCCTCACTGCAACCTCCGCCTCCTGGGTTCAAGCAATTCTCCTGCCTCAGCCTCCCAAGTAGCTGGAATTACAGGCATGCACAACCACGCCTGGCTAATTTTTGTATTTTTAGTAGAGATGGGGTTTTGCCATGTTGGCCAGGCTGATCTCAAACTCTTGACCTCAGGTGATCCGCCCGCCTCAGCCTCCCAAACTCCTGGGGTTACAGGTGTGAGCCACTGTGCCCTGCCTTTTTTTTTTTTTTTTTTTTTGAGACAGAGTCTTGCTCTGTCACCCAGGCTGGAGTGCAGTGGCACCATCGCGGCTCACTGCAACCTCTGTGTCCCGGGTTCAAGCAATTCTCATGTCTCAGCCTCCCAAGTAATTAGGATTACAGGCGCATGCCACCACGCCTGGCTAATTTTGTATTTTTAGTAGAGACGGGGTTTCACCATGTTGGCCAGAGTGGTCTTGAACTCCTGACCTCAAGTGGTCTGCCCACCTCAGCCTGCCAAAGTGCTGGGATTACAGGTGTGAGCCACCATGCCTGGCCCACTCCTGGGTAATTTTTTTTTTTTTTTAATTTTGTAGAGACAAGATCTCATTATGCTGCTCAGGCTGGTCTCAAACTCCTGGCTTCAAGTGATCCTTCTGCCTCAACCTATCAAAATGTCAAGATATACAGGTGTGAGCCACCATACCGGGTCTATAGTTTAACTTTGAAACAAAAATGATAACAGCTCTCCCCAAAACAAACTCCCTCCTTGCTTGGGGACCAGACTACCTTTGTAAAAGTAACAAATTGGAGGCCGGGCATGGTGGCTCACACCTGTAATCCCAGCACTTTGGGAGGCCAAGTTGGGCAGATCACAAGGTCAGGAGATCAAGACCATCCTGGCTAACACAGTGAAACCCAGTCTCTACTAAAAATACAAAAAATTAGCTGGGCATGGTGGCGGGTGCCTGTAATCCCAGCTACTCAGGAGGCTGAGGCAGGAGAATTGCTTGAACCCAGGAGGCGGAGGTTGCAGTGAGCCAAGATCACACCATTGCATTCCAGCCTGGGTGATGGAGTGAGACTCCATTTCAAAAAAAAAACAAACAAAACCAAATTGGCCACATTAAGGGAGGAGACCACCCCTCATATTGTCTTACGCCCAATTTCTGCCTCCAAAGAAAGAAGAAGTAAAAACTAAAAGGCAGAAATGAAATCCACAAGCAGACAGCCCAGCACCACACCCTGGGCCTAGTAGTTAAAGATTGACCCCTGACCTGATCGGTTATGTTATCTATAGATTCCAGACATTGTATGGAAAAGCACTGTGAAAATCCCTGTCCTGTTCTGTTCCATTCTAATTACTGGTGCATGCAGCCCCCAGTCACGTACCCCCTGCTTGCTCAATTGATCATGACCCTCTCATGTGGACCCCCTTAGAGTTGTAAGCCCTTAAGAGGAACAGGAATTGCTCACTCGGGGAGCTCGGTTGTTGGAGATTTGAGTCTTGCCAAAGCTCCTGGCCGAATAAAGCCCTTCCTTCTTTAACTCGGTGTCGGAGGGGTTTTGTCTGCAGCTTGTCCTGCTACAACATGATTAGAAAGTATGACCCAGGAGTCATGCAGCCAGAGGCCACAAGATCACTAACCTCCCCAATTGCTCCTGTAGATAATATTACTATTATAAAACCTAAGATTGGTATTTGAGGTATTTTTCAGATCCTATGTTCTGATGGACCAGCTGACACCACCCAGACAGGTAATCTGGCTCAACTAGTTCTGCAATCCCACTCAGGAATAGAAGACAGCAAGAAGAGCCCGTTTCAACCCTCTATGATTTCATCCTGACCCAACCAGTCAGCATTTCTCATTCCCTAGCCCCCCCCCGCCCACCAAACTTTCTTTAAAAAGCCCTAGCCTCTGAATTTTCAGGGAGGCTGATTTGAGTAATAATAAAACTCTGGCTTCCCATTTAGCTGGCTCTATGTGTATTAAACGCTTTATCTATTACAATCTCTGTCTTGATTAATCAGTTCTACCTGGGCCGCAGGCAAGAAGAACATGTGGGGAGGTTACGCTGACTTTCAGAACACTCAGTGGATTTCTTCACCTCTCCTCTTTTTTTTTTTCTCTCCAACATGTTTCTCCCCAAATCTGTCCCATTTCAATAAATGGCCAACTCTCACTCAACTCTCCCAGATGCTCAAACCAGAAACTTAGCAATTCTCCCCTTTTCTATATCATTTCCTGTATCTCTACCCACAATCTCAGTCTGCTCCACTACCCAGAGCTCTCTTGAGTTCGTCAGTCCCTCCAGTGCTTTCTGGCTCCAGTGTCACCTCCCTGACATCAGCCCCCATCACCTCACCTGTGCTACAACTGCCTTCTGAACACTTCAGGTGTGGTATAATAGCAAATATGTATTTCACCTTTGCCCCAGATTTCTGGCACACAGCTCCCAGAGCTCCAAAACCCTCTGGAATTTCCTGTGATCGTGTTAGAGTAGATAGTTAGCCAGATACGAGCAGGACAGGAGAGGGCTCCCGGGCAACAGGAATGTCAGGCAATCATCAGGTGATGGTCAGGAAGTTGTTAAACTATCTCTCTGAGATAATAATTGGTCACAGCCAGCACCAGGGCAAGGCCGTCTCCCGGTAGATAGAAAACATCTAAAGCTGGTGATCAGCAGCTTCCCAATAAGATCTCAGGAGCTGGGTGAGTGGGCTCAAGCATGTGCACTAATAGGCAAAATGGCAGAATTTAACTGGTATGTGACCTTCCTCTATGAACACTCGACTGGTAAGGGAAAAATGAGCGTCTACACAACTTCAGTAAACACATTGCGCATGCGGCCCCTCCCAAGTGCCGCAGGCCGCTACACACTTGGGTAGCCCACCCCAAGGGAAGAGTTGGGGGAGAAGCAATGCAACCCTGGAAGCACGCCAACCTATAAGACCCCAAGTCAAAGTTCAAACCACACACTTGACTCTCTCAAGTTGCCTGCTTGACCCTCTTACAAGTGTACTTTACTTCCTTTCATTCCTATTCAAACTTCTTAATAAACTTTCACTCTTACTCTAAAACTTGCCTCAGTCTCTCACTCTGCCTTATGCCCCTCCATCAGATTCTTCCTTCTGAGGAGGCAAGAATTGAGGTAGCTGCTGATCTCTATGGATTCCCAGCTGCTAATAATAGGACTGTGTTTTGTTATTTATAACAAGCCCCTTTCAACCGTACTTGAGTTTATGCTAATAAGATGACTCCTGCAGGGAAGCGGGTGCCTAGATAGCTTCAGGTTGCGGGCTGGTGCCAGAAAGACAGGAGTGATTAAAGTGTTGGAACTGTCAGCCCAGCCTCTGACCTACATGGAAGAGGTTCTGAATATTGAGTTCAATGGCCAGTGGTCAGGAATTTGATCAATCATGCCTGCAATAATGAAACCTCCATAAAAAGCCCTAAAGACTGGGATTCACAGAGCTTCTAGGTTGGTGACCATGTCCATATGCTGGGAGGGCAGTGCGCCTGGAGAGGGCAAGGAAGCTCCATGCTGCCCACCCCCACACCTTGTGATATGATTTGGCTGTGTCCGCACCCAAATCTCATCTTTAATTGTAGTTCCTGTAATACCCACATGTTGTGGGAGGGACAGAGTGGGAGATAATTGAATCATGGGGCAGCTTCCCCCATACTGTTCTCATGGTAGTGAATAAGTCTCAGAAGATCTGATGGTTTTATAAAGGGAAACGCCTCTTGCTTGGCTCTCATTCTCCCTTGTCTGCCGCCATGTAAGACGTGCCTTTCACCTTCCACCATGATTGAGAGGCCTCCGCAGCCATGTGGAACTGTGAGTTCATTAAACCTCTTTTTCTTTATAAATTCCCTAGTCTTGGGTATGTCTTTATCAGCAGTGTGAAAACAGACTAATACATCTCACCCTGTGCATCTCTTCCATCTGGCTATTCCTGGTTGGATCCTTTATAATAAACCAGTCAATGTAAGTAAAGCATTTGCCTGAGTTCTGTGAGTCATTCTAGCCAAGTACTGAACCTGAGGAGGGGGTCATGGGAACCCTCAAATTGGTAGCCAAGTTGGACAGAGGTACAGGTAGACTGGGACCTGGGACTTTTTGGCTGAGTCAGAAGTGGGGCAATCTTGTGGGACTGAGCCCTTAGCCTGGCATCTGTGCTAACTCCGGTTAGTGTCGGAAGTGAATTGAATTGTTTGGAGAGTGAAAACTAAAAAGAAAACCTTAAACCCCCCACCTAACTGAATGGACCTCCTCTTGGCCAAGGGGACCCCAGGGAAACCTTAAAAACTGAATTCTCAGCCATGACGGGACAGGAGGTCAAACTCGCCTCAGTATACTCCCTCCCTTTCACAGTTTAGACACAACTCACCAGCATTAATGTGAAAACAGAGATCCTAAGACTAACAGAACGGACTCTTTGTGGCAATAAGATACCAAATTACAAACAAGACCTAACGGTGCGCCAGGCAAGGGTGAGGTCACACACCCTACACTTAAAGAATAAACTATGTTCCAACTGCCACAAGGTTTTTCTTTTTCTCTAGCCCCTAAACAAGCACTGGCCTTGAGATAAGCAATACTGAAACAATTGCGGTTCATCCCACAGACGCTGGCTGGCTGATTCCCCATTCTACAAGCCATACTACAGCCTTGATAGGACAGAAGACTGATTTCTATACATTTCTCCTGATAAGAGACCACTGACCATGGGCTAGTTCTAGCTGGGTTTGACAGAGGCTGCGCACTGGGGTGCCTTCATGTCTCTTCCTCGCCTTCTGACATATAGGGCTTAATTGTAATGCATTTGAATGTTAAGTCTCCACCCCAAAGTGAACCTGGGTTATATGATACAGGCATGTTTGTTAAATAGGCATGCATCGGGACCCCCTTCATGCATATTCATAGCCCCTCCTATAACCTGTTGAATGTGTGTACTTGGCCAACCATCTGGCATAAACCCCTGTTCCAACCCGTTCTCCTTCAAAGTGCCTGCCTTTTGGGCTCTGCCTGCAGCCATGCTTCCCAGCCTGGGAATGGCCAGCCTGCAGGCTGTAACCTTCTATCAGAAGTAAAGTCTCCTCTCCAAATGTATAGATTTCATGATTTTTCAGTTGACAACACCCAAATGGTGTCAGAGAATTTGAGAACGGCTTGGTGTGGAAAAACCACAAATTTGATGTCAGAAAAAAGACATCATGGCCGGGCGCGGTGACTCACACCTGTAATCCCAACACTTTGGGAGGCTGAGGCTGGCACATTGCTTGAGGCCAGGAGTTCGAGACCAGCCTGGCCAACATAGAAAAACACCATCTCTACTAAAAGTACAAAAAATTAGCCAGGTGTGGCAGCACATGCCTGTAATCTCAGCTACTTGGGAGGCTGAGGCATGAGAATTCCTTGAGCCTGGGAGGTGGAGGTTGCAGTGAGCCGAGATCGCAGCACTGCACTCCAACCTGGGTGACAGAGTGAGACTCTGTCTCCAAAAAACAAACAAAAAGATGTAGCACCTATCTTTTCCCATTGGCAGCTAACCCTGTCCCTAAGTCCATTCTTAACATGGCGGCTGTGGTCATCTTTTCAGAGCTTACTGCAGGTTATGTCACACTTTCTTACCAATCCCCATGAGCAAACCCAGTAATGGGCCGTGAGACCCCAACTCCCCCAGCCCCTACCCAGCTCAGCATCCCTTCACCCAGTGCCCTTCCCACTCCAGCCACTCAGGCCCTGCTTGCCCACATTCCTCTGCAGCAATGCCCCTCCCCACCTGAGACGATGGTATTTCTCAACCTTCAGATCTCCTTCAAATGATACCCCTTAACAGGCTCCCTGAAAATTCTCGCGACTATATTTGCAGACCTGTTAGCTCCGCCTTTTCTCAGTCTCCTCCTTCTAGACCACAAGAATGTGTCTGTGGTGGGGGAAGGCTGCTTATAACCAAGAATGTGATTGTTTTCCTAGGCTGAAGTGCATCTGCTCACGGGCCGCCCTGTTAGCAACATGAAGAATTGGCTGAGCAATTAAAGGACACTTGTTCTCTGGCATTGACACAATTCTCTGACCAAATTCTAGGGTGGAGCTCTCCCTCAAGAACATGTGCTTCTCTCCCTCAAAGCGATTTCTGTGAGCTGAGAGGGCCAATGGAAGATCCTATTCTCTCCCTTCCAGAGAAAATTTTGGGAGTCATGGCATTCCCCCTCCCTGGCTGTGGTGACTACTTAGGTGTTTGAAATACCTGCTTTAATACAGGGCAACCCACACCCTGGCAGTGGTGCTAAGCTGGGAGTAATCGCCTGGCTCAAGCTGGGCCAGAGTTTCTCCCCAGAAATTTGGATTTGGGACGGAAAAAGGAGAGTCAATCATCCTTTGAGAGCCCAGACTCTAACAGGGGATAGGAGTTCAAGATGGTCACCATGGCCAGGGAAGCCAACAGCACATCTGTGATGAGCAGAGGAGAAAGTGGCGGGGATTGGGGGACACTCCAACTGAGCACCTTCCTTCACACACCT
Source organism: Pan troglodytes (assembly GCF_028858775.2). Classification (NCBI taxonomy): domain Eukaryota; kingdom Metazoa; phylum Chordata; class Mammalia; order Primates; family Hominidae; genus Pan; species Pan troglodytes. Next base: position 49,592,688 of record NC_086015.1, read on the forward strand.
GTGCCAGCTGCTCTTCTGGCCTGTGCACCATGACATATGCCCATAACTTGTCAACAGCTTCCGTTTTCCTTAAGCTAGGTTGAGAGGGGCTCCTGTCATTTGCAAGCAAAAGAATAATAAATAACATAGAAGGGAAGTGTTTGAAGACTCAGCCTATTGATAATTAAACAGTGGGAGCTACCTCTCTCTCTCTTTTTTTTTTTTTTTTTTTTTTTTTTTTGAGACAGAATCTTGCTCTGTTCCCCAGGCTGGAGTGCAGTGACACGATCTCAGCTCACTGCAACCTCCACCTCCCGGGTTCAAGCGAGTCTCGTGGCTCAGCCTCCCAAGCAGCTGGGACTACGGGTGCGTGCCACTAGGCCTGGCTAAATTTTTTTGTATTTCTAGTAGAGATGGGTTTTTACCATGTTGGCCACGCTGGTCTCGAACTGCTGGCCTCAAGTCATCCACCTGCCTCAGCCTCCCAAAGTGCTGGGATTACAGGTGTGAGCCACTGCTCCTGGCCAGGAGCTACCTCTTTATGAAAAAACAACAACAACAACAACAAAATCCGCTCTAGTCTGACCTGTTTGGAACCGGACAGATTTGAGTGTGAATTCAAGCTTGGATCCAGCGTGACCCTGGGTATGTTGCTCACTCCCGGGTGTAGGCCAAGCTGAATATAGGAGGAATTTTGTTTGTAGTTTAACTCTGAAGCAAGGATGATAATTGTCCCTCCCTGAAACTGATGCCTCTTCTTGTTTGGGGGCTGCGATCACCTTTGTAAGATGAATGAAAGGCCACAAAATTAGGATCCTGGGAAGGGCCTGAATTCTGCTAAAATGTAGGCATCGTTTTTATAATCCTTTACTGCTCAGAAGCCATGTGGCCAGAGGTTACAAGATTTTTATTTTATTTATTTATCTTATTTAATTAATTAATTTATTTTTTGAGGCAGAGTCTCACTCTGTCACCCATGCTGGGGTGCAGTGGTGTAATTACAGCTCACCGCAGCCTTGACCTCCCAAGCTCAAGCAATTCTCCCACCTTAGTCTCCTGAGTAGCTGGGACCATAGCTGCGCATCACCACATCCACCTAATTTAAAAAAAATTTTTGTAGGCCAGGCGCAGTGGCTCACGCCTATAATCCCAGCACTTTGATAGACCGAGGCAGGTGGATCACTTGAGCTCAGGAGTTCGAGACCAGCCTGGCCAACATAGTGAAACCCCATCTCCACTAAAAATACAAAAATTAGCTGGGCATAGTGGCACACACCTGTAATCCCAGCCACTTGGGAGGCTGAGGCAGGAGAATCGCTCGAGCCTGGGAGGCGGAGGTTGCAGTGAGCCAAGATTACACTATTGCACTCCAGCCTGGGTGACAACAGTGAAATTCTGTCTCAAAAAAAAAAAAAAAAAAAAGAGAGAGAGAGAGATGGGGTCTTCCTATGTTGCCCTTCCACTTGGAATTATAAGCATGAGCCACCACTCCTAGCAAGATTTGTGACTTCTCCAATTGCTCCTATAGATAACACCACTATTGTTGAACCTAAGGTTGGTCTTTTGAGATGTTTTTCAGACCTTTGCATTGTGGCAACCAACTGACCCTACACAGACTCATGACTTAGCTAGTCCTGTGGCCTCCCCTGACCCAGAGGTGGACTCAGCCCACGATGGCCATTTTCCACACCCCTATGATTGCATCCCCAACCAATCAGCAGCACCCATTTCCCAGACCACCGCCCACCAAACTATCCTTCAAAAATCCTAACCTCCAAGCCTTCAGGGACACTGATTTGAGTGATAACTCCAGTTCTCTTGTGTGACTGGCCTCACATTAATTAAACTCTTTCTTTATTGCAATACCATGGTCTCGGTGAGCTAGTTTCGTTTGTGCAGCAGGCAGGAAGAACCCACTGGGTGATTATACCACTTAATCTCTCTGAGACTCACTGAGTTCATATGTGAAATTGGGGCTCATAATGCTCACAGTGTTCTGAAGATAAAAGACATAAAAACGTTATAGGGGTTAGGTGTTCCAGTGACCAGGATTTTCTTGTCTTCTGACCAAAGCTCACTATTCCCAGGATTCAGGTGTTTTTGGCAGTAGTATCAAAAGTCTTAAAGTTGAGGCACATATCTGCAGACTCCACATTGTTCCTGTAGGATTTTCCCAAGGGATAAAGTAACAGCATATTGTGCTAAGACTTACAAACATCACTGTTCACTGTAACCAAACATTGGAAACCAACCAACAGTAGGGACTAGTTTCACAAATCATAGTGTACCACTCCCATAAGCCATGTATAAGGGTCAAGGGAAAAGTTCCCCTTCTCCTCTGAAGGTTCACTGAAAAGTCAACTGACAAAAGGCAGATTAATAGGAGAAAATACAAAATGTATTTTAACATGTATAACTAGGGGGCACCACAGGAGAATGATTACCCAGTAACCCAACGGGATACAGAAGCTTATATACCCTTATTCATAGGAAACGGGGGAGATGGGAAATGCAGGCAATTTCCCACATGGGGAAATGCAAATGATTATTAGGGAGAATGAGTGGACAGAAATTAGCTTATAAATGATTCTCTTCGGAATCTGAATGAGCCGACAGGCAGGCATTATCTTGTGAAAAAGCTCATCCATGTGTGGTTGCATTCCTCAGTCTTACTTTCTGAGATAGATAATGAGATTTCAGGGAGGGGAGGAAGGGAATTTGTGATACCAATAACAATGTATAGTCAATCAATAGCTTATGTTATCTTAATATAAATTCTTGGTAAACATCTTAGGAATGGCCTATTCTTTTTTCCTTAAAAACCTAACTCTAACTGCTGGTAATCAGAGTGTATATTCAGGGCAACTTGAATCTATGCTCCTAGGTGGCCATCCTCAAACTATGAGTCAAATAAACTATATAACTAGTATATATAACTATATATATATAACTATAACTATAATTATTATCATTCCACCATCAGCAAGCTTTGAGGTTATTTCAGGATTCTGCTATCACTCAGTACTACTATGAAAATTCTGTACCTGTCTCTGAAGGCATGAGTTTCTCTGGGGATAGCTGCAGGAGTGGAATAGCTGGGTGAGGTCCATGTGCATGCTCTACAAAATGACTATTTCCAAAGTGTTCTGGCGATGGAGGAGAGCCTTCCTTGCTCCACATCCTCCACAACACTTGCTGTCACCTGGCTTTGTAGTCAGTGCTCCTTTGGTAGGTTTACAGTGGCAACTTCCTCTCTCCACATGCCAGTCCCAAAGGTGAGATCAGGTGTTTAGCTCCCTATGAGTCAGCTCCTGAGGCCGCCTTCTGGGAGTTGTTAGAGGGCCAAGGAGAACAACAGGGTCTTTGGTGCTGGAAGGAGTTGGGTCTGCCTTCCAGATCCCCCACCAATAGGCTGTGCTACGTTAGGTAAGTGCCATGACCTCACTGAGCTTCCGTTTCTGCCAAATGAGGATGGCCCCTAATGTGCAGAGCTGTCAATGACGACTGCCCAACTGAAGATCTTGTAAAGCACCAAGCAGAGTGCAGTGGCTGTGGTTGTTCTGTTCTACCCTTTGCCTCTCATTCGTAATTTTGTCTCCAGGTTCTAGAACTGCCATACTTACGCCCTCTTGACACTGATTCCAGTTGTTCATTGCTAGGGTTTGAATGTGTCCTGCAAAGTTCAGGCAGGATCTTTAAGAGGCAATTAGACCATGACGGTTCTGTCCTCATGAATGGATTAATGCCGTCATTGTGAGAGTGGGTTAGTTATTGTGGGATTGGGTTCCTGATAAAAAGATGAGTTAGGCCCACTTCCCTGCTCTCTTTCTTGCATGTGCTCTCTTGGCCTCTCACCTTCCACCAGAGGATGATGCAGCAAGAAGGTTCTGCCAGATGCTGGCTCCTTGACTTTGGACGTTTCAGCCTCCAAAACTGTAAGAAATACATTTCTTAAAAAAATTACCCAGCCTGTGGTATTCTGTTACTGCAACACAAACAGACTAAGACATCCATCTTGGCCCATCTAAATGACAGTTGCTTCAAAGGTCTTTGTTTTGTTTCTGATGGATCAAGACAACTGCTCAAAGAACAGATCACTTGGGGAAGAATCTTATATAGCAAATTCCTCTATGGTTTTGCTGTCAGAGAAGAAAGCCTTGTGGCTCCATCTGATTCAGTGATGTGGTTGATCTGGGGCATATTTAAGTCTAAGTGACAAAGCTGGATTAGCAAAGGCTCTGCTAGGCTGGGTCTGTGTGTACATGGCCTTGATAGATATACTGGTTTGATGAAATGCAAATATCTGACAAAGACTATGGGAACACAAGCCTTCTTTGTCATGTTTTATTGCGATCTGGGGGGTCCTAACTCTTTTATAAGAGGGGGATAGGGAAGGAGAATGAAGGGGACTGAGTATTGGCCCTGAGCCAGTCCAGTCTGAGCTCAGGACTTTACTCACTGGATCTCAAGAAAGAGGTAGGTCTCTTACATCATCCTGAAAACAGAATGGGAGGTTTATTTCAGTGACTTATCAGAAAGAAAAAAAAAATCAGTAGTTCTGCAATGGCTTTGTTTTCTGACTTTCTTATATAAAGGGATTTGGAGTGCTCAATTTTACTTATCATCAGAGAAATCAGATTAAACCACAATGAGATAACTCTTCACACCAACCAGTATGGTAAAATGAAAAGAATGGCAAAATCAAGTGTTGATGAGGATGTGGGAGAGCAAGAACTCTCCTTTGCTGATAGCAACTGTACAACCACTTCAGAGCCCTGGTTAGCTGGATCTATTACTAGGATCTACCAGTATGCTATGACCCAGCAATTCCCTTCTCATTGATATACCCAATAGAAATGTCTACATTAGTTCACCAACAGCCCTGCCCTATAGAATATTCACAGCAGGACTATTCAAAATAGCCCCAAAATTAGAACTATCCAAATGCCTGTTACAATGGGATAGCTAAAGCATGGTACATCACACAATGGAATATTACACAGCCATAAAAACGCACACACTGCAATGACACACAACAATGTGAATGATTCTCACAAACATAATGTTGAACAAAAGAAACTGGACTCAAAATAATACATACTGTGTGATTCTAGTTACATGAAAAACAGAGATAGTCAAAACTGATATATGCATTTGGAAGTTAGGATAGTAGTTACCCTTGGGAAGGTGGTGGTTAGGTGAGGACACAGGGGGCTTCTAGGGTGCTGGTCAGGTGCTATTTCTTGATCTGGGTTCAGGTTGCACACAGGTATTCAGTTAATGAAAATCCATCATGCTATACTCTTTCCATATAACATACTTCTATCAAAAGTTAAAAAAAGATTGGCAGGTGGCTATTACCTTTAGCCTGCACCCAGTGGAGGTCAACTCATAGGTGGGAAATTCATGGACTTGAAAACTTAGCTGCAGATAAGACCTCAGACATCATTCAGTACAGAGAGCAGACATTCAGGGATTAAATCCTTACTCCTCTATTTACCAGCTATGTGCCATTAGGCAATCTACTTAAACTCTCTGAACCTCCATTTCTCTATTTGTAAAATGGGATAATGGAATTTATCTAGGAGAGCTGTTATGAGGATTAAGGGCAAGAATGCAAACTCTTAGCCAGTGCTTAGCAAATGTCAACTATTATTAGCATTATCATTATCCAGTACAATATGCATTCATTCATTCATTCATTCACAATAATTAATTAAGTACTGTACAAGATACCAGGGTGGGCAAGACACACCTGATCCTTACCCTCACAGAGCTTACAGTCTAGTCTGGCCTCTTCCTGGACCCACAGTAGTGTTGGAAACAGAAGACATGGTCCCCCCATTCAGGTTTGGCAGGCAAACATTCACTGATAGACACACTCTGGAAGTAGCTCTGGGAGCTTCAATAGCCTGGCAATCACTTGGATTATTTGGTTATGAGAGGTGGTGTGGTTTCGAGCCAGGCTGCCTGGGTTCAGATCCCAGATCCTCCACTTACTACCTGTGGAATTTTTTTTTTCTAGCTGTGGAATTTTAGGCAAGTTCTTTATCTCCCTTATGCCTATTTCCTCATCTGTGTAAAGGAGTAGATAACAGAACCTATCTCGTGGGTTGTTGGGAAGATTTAACAGTGTAATCTATGTAGAGGATATAAAATGATGCTGGGTACAGAGTAGGTGCTATGATGTGTTAGTGGTCCTTGTTGATCTTGTTATAAATAATCAAGGATTCTCACACTGACCACAGCTAGATGACAACCTGCAGAGAGCCAGACAGACCTCCTTGGTGCCTATGAAGAAATCCAAGTCATTCCAGCAGCACTGTGGAGTTCTCAAGAATATGCCTAACTCATGGGTGTCTACTCTACAGCTATGCTTGCACAGGTGTGAAATGGTTTATAAGTCATCCCTTGCTATGGTTAACATAGTAGCAAAAGCATAGAAGCAGCCTAGATGTCTGTGAATAGGAGATTGGTTAAAAAGTCCATGACTCACTCAAAGAAAGAAATATTAGCCCTAAGAAAGAACAAGGCAGCTGCATGTGAAATGATGTGAAAAGATTTCCAAGAATATTATTAAGTGCAAAAAGCAAGAGGCAGTGCATTTACTTCCTGTGTTTTAAAAAAACAAAACCAAAAAAGAATTGTACATGACCAGGTACTTTGGTAATGTGACTTTTGGTAATGTAGTTGGCTTTGGAGGGGACACTGGGGCATAGGAGTGGGAGGATACCTTCTTTTCACTGTATGTTCAGTTGTACCTTTTGAATTTTAACCCATATGCATGTTTTATTTTTTAAAAGAGTAATCCAGTGACTAGGGCCAATTCAGAAATCAGCACTACAGTCCATTGTACTGTTAAACATCTTTTGCTGCTCTCTGAACAGATGGCCCTGGGAGGGGTTGGGCCAGGGCCAGCGGGAAACCTCCCTCCCCTATGGGTGTATGGGGAGCCTGTGGCTAGGCACATGCCTCCAGCTGGGTCTGCTTGCATGGCCAAAGGGCTGGGGTGCAGAACTGAAGCTGGCAAAGACAGTGGGCTCCAGCAGCCTGGCAGAGGCCACACACACAGGACAAGGTCACGGTCCTAATATCTGGGTCTGGCCTTGGCACCTTTCCAGGGTAAAACTCATGGGACAAAGGCTCATTGCAAGCACCAGGAAAGGGCCTCCATTGCAGCTGCTTCTCTTCATTCATGGGGCAATTCCACAGTGGACCTTGGGGCCAGAGAAGACCAGTCTGTTCAGGAAACAGATTTGGAGGGGCCAGTGTTTTCCTGGCCTGCTCTGGGCCATCAGTGGAATGGAAAGAGCCCAAAGGAACCTTAATTCTTAATTCTTCGTCCATGTGCTCAGCTGAAATATAAAGATTCTTTTCAGAGCCCTCCCTGAAGTAGCCCTCCAGCTTTGGGACACACACAGCATTGTGTGCAGAGACATTTCCTATAGCCAAGCAAAAGCGACAGAGAGGCCCTTTCAGTTTGCTGCAAAATAAGCAGGGCTCTGTCCCAAGACAGGCGGCCTTTGCCTCATGGGCCCCTTGGTAATTCATAGGCTGCCTGAGCTCCATTTACTGCCTACAGTCTATTAGACTAGGGCTTTTCAAATGCCCTTTAGCCAACAATTCTTTATATATATTGATATGAAAAACATATATATATGCGTGCAAACAGATTTTTGTTTTTTTAGACAGAGTCTTGCTTTATTACCCAGGCTGGAGTGCGGTGGCCTGCTGCAGCCTTGCTCTCCCAGGCTCAAGTGATCCTCCCACCTCAGCTTGCCAAGTAGCTGGGACCACAGGTATGCAACACCATGCCTGGTTATTTATTTATTTATTTATTTTTTGAGACAAGGTCTCACTACGTTTCCCAGGCTGGTCTCAAACTCCTGGGCTCAAGCAATCCTTCCACCTTGACCTCCCAAAGTGTTAGGATTGCAGGTGTGAGCCACTGTGCCCAACTGTAAACAGATATTCTAAACTCAGATATCTTTTATACACACACAGACACACATACACACACACACACATGTATATATGTAGTCATACTGTTTTTTTATTTTTTTTTTTTTGAGATGTAATCTCACTCTGTCACTCAGGGTAGAGTGCAGTGGCGTGATCTCAGCTCACTGCAACCTCCGCCTCCCCGGTTCAAGCGATTCTCCTGTCTCAGCCTCCCAAGTAGCTGGGATTGCATGCGCCCACCACCATGCCCACCTAATTTTTGTATTTTTAGTAGAGACAGGGTTTCACCATGTTGGCCAGGCTGGTCTCAAACTCCTGACCTCAAGTTATCCACCTGCCCTGGCCTCTCAAAATGCTGAGATACAGGCGTGAGCCAACGTACCTGGCCTATATGTAGTCATATTCTTAATTAAGCTATATATCACTAATATTCATCAAATATGATATATATAAAAGATTAAGTATTTGGTACAAAGTTTTCAAACAAGATCTATAGAAGGTTTGCAGAGACATACAAATTTATAAGAGGAACAATACAGCCTCTCTTCTTTTTTTTTTTTTTTTGAGGTGGAGTTTTACTCTTGTTGCCCAGGCTGGAGTGCAATGGCGCAATTTTGGCTTACTGCAACCTCCACCTCCCGGGTTCAAGCAATTCTCCTGTCTCAGCCTCCCAAGTAGCTGGGATTACAGGTGCATACCACCACGCCCGGCTAATTTTTGTATTTTTAGTAGAGATGGGCTTTCATCATACTCGTCAGGTTGGTCTGGAACTCCTGATCTCAGGTGATCCACCTGCCTCAGCCTCCCAAAGTGCTGGGATTACAGGCATGAGCCGCCGTGCCTGGCCCTCTCTTCTCTGTTTTTCCAAATCTGGGTCACCATTTAGCCCAATTAATTTCTTCTACTTATAGACGGCAACACCACACCAGTGCTCCCTTTTCCGATGCGATCAATTTACCACACATTTGGGGGGGCCCCTACCATGTGCCAGGCACTGTTCTAGGTTCCTAGGATACAGCAATGAACCAAATGGTCAAAGATCCATGGCCTTGTGGGGTCTGCATCCTAGTGAGGTGACAGACAGCAAACAAGTAATGAAACAGATGTTCACTGTGTGTCATGTAGGGAGAGGGATAGAAAGAAGGGTGTAAGGAAGGACATCCCAAGGAGGTGACTGCCGAGTGGAGACCTGGGGGTTGTGAGGGAGGGATTCGCGTGGATATCTGGGACAGTGGGTTCGAGGCAGAGGAATGGCTACCCTTTTGCCCACTCTAGATACACTGCACTCACTCGACAAAAGCCAGCCCTAGTTAGACCCAATTCTCCACCTACTCCATACCCACATCTGTGCAGCTGAACCCTGGCTAGAGAAAAACATGCCACTGTGTTGGCTGGCCTCACTGAGACCCATGCCCAGAATCTTGGGGTGGGGCGCCTTCATGCTTCCCTGGGCCATTCATCCTCCCACTCCCTGGACAACCAATTCCCATGGCAACTTTGCCAGCCTCCCTCTCAGATGCCTTCCTTACTTGCTTATGTCACCAAGAAAATTAAAGCAATCAGAAGAGTTACCACTCTAAGATTCCAACACCTCATGTACTTACCTACCTGATTCTTGTCCAAAACCTTCCTTCCTGTTACTATGGATGAAACATGCATTGAAGTCCAATCCCTCTCTGCTACTCAAGGAAAACTCTCTCCTCTCCCTTCTACATTAGCAATGCTCCTCTCCCATGTCCCTATCTCACTGGGTCATTCCCACCAGTGTTGAAACATGCCCTACCACCTCCTACTATTTATTTATTTATTTGAGACAGGGTCTTGCTCTGTCTCCCGGGCTGGAGTGCAGTGTCATGATCACAGCTCACTGCAGCCTCCACTCCCAGGCTCAAGCAATCTTCCCACCTTAGCTTCCTAGGTAGCTGGGACTAGAGGCGCACGCCACCATTCCTGGTTAATATTTTTATTTTCTGTAGAGACAGGGTTTCATCATGTTGCCCCGGCTGGGCTCAAACTCCTGGGCTCATGTGATCCTCCTACCTTGGCCTCCCAAAGTGCTGGGATTACAGGTGTAGGCCACCACTCCCAGCCAATCTCCCACATTTTTAATTAATTAATTAATTAAAATTTAATTTTTTTTTTTGAGATAGGGTCTTGCTGTCGCCCAGGCTGGAGTGCAGTGGTGTGATCTTAGCTTACTGCAACCTCTGCCTCCCGGGTTCAAGCAATTCTCCTGTCTCAGCCTCCTGAGTATCTGGGACTATAGGCGCACGCCACTGTGCCTGGCTGAGTTTTGTATTTTTAGTAGAGATGGGATTTTTCACCATATTGGTCTCAAACTCCTGACCTCAGATGATCCACCCGCTTCAGCCTCCCAAAGTGCTGGGATTACAGGCGTGAGCCACCGTGACCTGCCTATTTTTTTTTCTGGAGATGGAGTCTCGTTCTGTCACCCAGGCTAGAGTGCAGTGGCATGATCTTGGTTCACTGCAACCTCCACCTCCCAGGCTCAAGCGATTCTCCTGCCTCAGCCTCCCAAGTGGCTGGGATTACAGGTGTGCGCCACTATGCCCAGCTAATTTTTGTATTTTTAGTAGAGATGGGGTTTCACCATGTTGGCCAGGCTGGTCTCAAACTCCTGGCCTCAAGTGATCCACCTGGCTTGGCCTCCCAAAGTGCTGGGATTACAGGCGTGAGCCACCGCGCCTGGCCCACATTTTAAACAAATTGAAAAACCCTCTCTTCATGGCACTTTTCCCTCTAATTCACTTTACCCAACAAAACTCCTAGAAAGAGTTGCGTAGATGGCTGTCTCCAACGTCTCTCCTTGCACTTGTTCTTCTTCTGGTCTCTGCTCAGGTGTCACTTGCTCAGTGGGACCTTCCCTGACCCTTGTGTTTAAAATTGCACCCCTCCCTATGTCCTCTTTCCTGCTTCATTTTTCACCATAGCTCCCATCCCTTTCTAATATGTACTGTAAGGCATGCACCTATTCTGTTTATTGTCCATCCTCCCCACTCAAATGTACTAGAATGGAAGTCCAAATAGGACAGGGATGTTCATCTGTTTTGTCCACTGCTGTAACCCCAGCACCTAGGAAAGGGCCCGGGGCATTACAGGTGCTCAGTACCATTTGTTCTGTGAGTGAATGCATGATAAGGGCAAGGGCAAGGAACGGCAAAGAAGTCCATGTGTCTGAATGGAGCAAGAGGAAAGGATAGTGGAAAATTTGGAGGCAGAGGAGGCAAGGCACCAGATCACATAGAGCCAAGGAAAGGATCTAAGTGTGGTTCAGGATGCCATTGGAGGGTTTGCACTAGGGAAAGCCATGATCTGACTGATGTTACTGAGATTCTGGGCAGGTCAAGTAAAAAAAATTCACATTCCATGAGTGTGTCCCTGTGGCAGGCAGTTTTTGTATCTGTGTATCATGAACAATTGTCCTGCCTCAGCCTAAAGCTTTCCCAAAGGAAAGCTGGGTGTCGAAAATGGTACCTGTTGCACAGGCAGGGCCATGGGAAGGAATGATCACTGCTTTGCAGGGGCTCCATGCTTTACAGCTTGCTATGGACTGAATGTTTATGCCCACTGCCCCAACATTCATATGTTGAAATCCTACCACCCAAAGTAATGGTATTAGAAGGTGGGACTTTGGGGCCGGGCACGGTGGCTCATACCTGTAATCCCAGCACTTTGGGAGGTTGAGGCAGGCAGATCATGAGGTCAGGAGATCGAGACCATCCTGGCCAACATGGTGAAACCCTGTCTCTACTGAAATACAAAAAAATTAGCCGGGTGTGGTGGCGTGCGCCTATAGTCCCAGCTACTCGGGAGGCCGAGGCAGGGGAACTGCTTGAACCCGGGAGGTGGAGGTTGCAGTGAGCCAAGATCACGCCACTGCACTCCAGCCTGGCGACAGAGCGAGACTGTATCTCAAGAAAAAAAAAAAAGAAGGTCATGAGGGTAGAGCCCTTATGAATGGAATTAGTGCAATTAAAAAAGAGGCCTGAGGGAGCTTGGTCACCCTTCTACCATGTGAGGACACAGGCAGAAGGTACCATCTGTGAACCAGAGAGCAGGTCCTCACCAAACACCCATTGACAAAAGGAGTCAAACTCTGTAAAATATTTGAAGAGATTTATTCTGAGCCAAATATGAGCAACCATGGCCTGTGACACAGCCCTCAGGAGATCCCTGAGAATATGTGCCCAAGGTGGTTGGGGCGCAGCTTGGTTTTGTACATTTTAGGGAGATGTGAGACATCAATCAAATACATTTAAGATATATATTGGTTGCATCCAGAGAGGTGGGACAACTCAAAGAGGGGGGTGGTGGGGGTGAGGGCTTCCAGGTTATAGGTAGATTAAAAATTTTTCTAACCAACAATTAGTTGAAATAGTTATCAATATAAAAAAAATCTAGTTTGTGATAAGAGACTGTGAAGACCAAAGTTTCATCATGCAGATGAAGCCTCCAGGTAGCAGGCTTCAGAGAGAATAGATTGTTGGGCTGGGTGCAGTGGCTTACGCCTGTAATCCCAGCACTTTGGGAGGCTGAGGTGGGTGGCTCACCTGAGGTCAGGAGTTTGAGACCAGCCTAGCCAACATGGAGAATCCCTAGCTCTACTAAAAATACAAAAAGTTAGCTGGGCGTGGTGGCGTGTGCCCGTAATCCCGGCTACTCGGGAGACTGAGGCAGGAGAATTACTTGAACCCAGGAGGCGGAGGTTGCAGTGAGCTGAGACCATGCCATTGTACTCCAGCCTGAGCAACAAGAGCAAAACTCCATCTCAAAACAAAACAAAACAACAACAACAAAACCAGAGAGAATAGATTGTAAATATTTCTCATCAGACTTAAGGTCGTGTTGATGTTAATGCCAGAGAGGTGTAATGAGGCATGTCTGACCCCCACTTTCAGGTTAAATTTTAGAGTGCCCTGGCTGAGGAGGAAGTCCATTTAGATGGTTGGGGGGCCTTAGGATTTTATTTTTGGTTAACACCCTGAATTTGCTGTTGCCTTGATCTTGGACTTCCCAGCCTCTCAAACCATGAGAAATACATTTCTGTTGTTTATAAGTCACCTAGTCTGTGGTATTCTGTTATAACAGCCCAAATGGACCAAGACTAGTCAACTAGAATATTGAACATGTTTTCATTCAAGAAAACAAAATAAAACATTACTGGTAAACACTTAAACAAAACCATTTACACTCTGCCTACCTACTGATAAAATTTTTTAACTTTTCAGTATTTTGCTTCTTAAACAACTGTTATGCAAATATAAACACCTTTTTTTGAGATATTAAAGTTGTTTCCAAGCACATGAAACAGACAAAAACAGCCTGTATTAAATAACCACAGCTGGGATTCTAAATGCTATGCACAGAATTTGAAAGACCTCTGCCTCTTATGTATTAAACAGCAGCAGTAAAACATCAGTAGTCTCCTGGCCATTTCTAAGTACCCTTTCACAGTGGTATATTATTCAGTTTGATGCCCATGGGATACCATCTTTATTTTTTTTTTTTAATTTTTTTTTTTGAGACAGGGTCTTGTTCTTTCACCCAGGCTGGAGAACAGTGGTGCGATACTACAGTCATGTGCTACCATACCTGGCCAATTTTTTAAAAATTATTTTTTGGTAGAGATGGGATCTCACTATGCTTGTTGCCCAGGCTGGTCGCAAACTCCTGGCCTCAAGCATTCCTCCCTCCTTGGCCTCACAAAGTGCTGGGATTACAAGAGGGAGCCACTGTGCTCGGCTGGGATGCCATCTTTATAATCTATTTTGTAACGGTGTAAGGTGATCCATTGACTAAGAGAGGACAAGCCAGTTGGGGCAGGAAATACATGGATTGTGGATTCAGGTTTGTGTTTAGTTGATGGAGATGGTGCAACTGTTCTAGAATGGCAGTGGGGGTGGAGAGTAACGCCTACAAGCTTCTGGAATGCTGAGCACTTCAGCTAAGTCAAGATGCGGGGAGGCAGGAGGGCATCAAGGATTGTGGGCTCACATAGGTGCCAATGTCACAGGATACTTGGGGTGTTGCTTTTCCAGACAGAAACCTCTGTGGCCAGTGGTGCCTTTGCCCAAGTTTTGCTCAGGCCTGCTGGTTTTGTTTCGCCCACTTAGCCTGACAGGCTGTGCTCAGCTCGTGCTACTGGTGTGGATCCCATGCTTGCCAAGGGCAAGCCAGCCATGGAGCAGCGAGAGCTGTGTGAGCAAGCAAGCATGGGGTCTGGCCACTGCACACAGCCAGGCATGCCAGCTGTGGCAGGGCAGGCAGCTCCGGGTGCCAGCACGGGCACAGCTGTGGCTGGACCAGGCGTACCACAGGCAACTTCCACCGCTGGCACTGGGGAATGTGGTGGCACCTGGAAGCTTGGAGACACCAGGAACTGCAGAGCCCCAAAGAGGGTATCATAACCCTGGATTGGGGCGCTCCTAGGTCTGGGCTCCCCAAAGGGCTGCAGCTTTTCTCTCCTTCTCTCTTTTCTCCTTCTCTCTTCTCTCCTTCTCGTTGCCCACAACGTGGCAAGCAAGGGGTGTGTTTCAGTCCTGTTTGTGTTACAGATCTTTTAGTGCCGCCATTTGCCCAGTGGGTCCCAAGTTCTTGTCCTGTGTCCACAAAGAATGAAGTATGCAGACAACTGGAGGGTGAGCAAGGCAGAAAGGAGCCTCATTGAGTGGCAGAACTGTTCTCAGTGAGTATCTCCTTTCCTCAGGCAGGTTGTCCCGATGAGTGTCCAGCTCTCAGTGGAGAAGAGACCCACAGTGGGTAGCTGCCTTCCACAGGCAGGTTGCCCCGATGTCTCTGCAGCCTTCAGCAGAGAGACCCAGAGTGGGTAGCTCCTATCTGCAGGCAGGTCATCCCATTGTCTGCCTGAGTCTGGCTGAGTCTGGTTTTTTTTATGGACTTCAGAAGGGAGGAAGTGTGTGCTGATTGGTCCACGGGCAGCCATAGGCAGGCCCAGGAAAAGCACCATAAATTCTCACTCCAGTCTGCAGGACTGATAGCTCAGCCCCTGGGTTTCAGGCTGTCCCTGTCTTGAAGGGGGCTTCACTGGGGACCCATCCCATTTCACCCAGGAGCCTGATTGCCCCCTACTGCCATCAACCTGCTGGCCATGGCACCCATGGCACCCAGACTGTTCATGCTGAGGGGTGCCTGCAGGTACATGCCGAACTGCCCTCAGCCTCACCCTGGCCTCCCTCCCATGCTCATCAGCACCCGAAGTCTGGAGGGGGCCGAGGCAGCAGGGGACTGGTGTGTCAGTGCTGCCCTCAGTGCGTGCACCCCCAGCTGGGTCGTGACAGTATCTGGGCTCAGCTTCAACTTTGCTCCAAAATCAGAATGGGCACCAGGAGAGGCCAGGCAGCAGGAGCAGGCACTTCTGAGCCTGTGGGAGTAGGGGGGCTTTCTAGGTCCCCGGGAGCACAGGGATGCCCAGGTCTGCAGCCACAGCTGGGTGGATGCAGCTGTGCCTGGGAAGGCAGGGCTCCCGCCCCACCAACTCAGAAGGGAGTGGGGCTCCTGCCTGTTCCTAGCTCCTACCAGCTCCATGGAGCATGCAGTCACGGCCTCACCTCGCCATTGCAGCTAGCATCATGGCAGTGGCTGCTCCAGATGGACCACTGCTGCCATCACCAAGATAGGATGAAAAGAGAAGACAAATGTAAGAGCACTGGTTGGGGTCTGTGGCTCCTGCACCAGGGTTCCAGCTGTCCAAACTGAAAACCCAGGAAGCTGGCTCTGAGCTTACTGGACTTTGCAGAAGGATGGCCATATATTCCTCGCACTTTGTCAGCTACAACTGCCATATTTGGAGGTCAGGCAAAGTGAGCCAGTCTTCCACTCCAAAATCCAGTTTTTAATTAATAAGTATTACCCAACACCTAAGGAGTGTTTAATTATGATTACCTCTGAGAAAGGGGATGGTAGGCAACTTTTAAAACTTTATATATGTCTGTATTGTTCAAAGTTGTTATAGAAACATGTATTACTTGTAGATAAAAAACCAAAAAAAATTTTTTTAATTAAAATACTTCATTTTAGTATAGTGCTTTATAGCGGTGCTTCTGTAACTTTATTGTGCAAACAAACCGCCCAGAAATCTTGTTAAAATGCAGATTCTGATTCAGTAGGTTGGCAATGGGGCCTAAGATTCTGCATTTTCAACAAGCTCCCTGGTGATATGGAGTCCATTAACCATGCTTTGGGTTTACGGCAGCGGTCCTCAATCTTTTTGGCATCAGTTTCACAGAAGCCAATTTTTTCACAGACGGGATGAAACTGTTCCACCTCAGATCATCGGGCATTAGATTCTCATAAGGAGTGTGCAACCTACATTCCTCATGAGGGTAGTTCATAATAAGGTTTGTGCACCCCTCTGAGAATCTAATGCCACTGCTGATCTGACAGGATGCGAAGCTCAGGCGGTAATGCCAGTGATGGGGAGTGGCTGTAAATACAGATGAAGTTTCGCTGGCTTGCCTCCTCTCACCTCCTGCTGTGCCACTCAGTTCCTAACAGGCCACAGACCAGTACTGGTCAGTAGCCCAGGGGTTGGGGACCCCTGGTTTACAGAATATAAAGCACATTCATATATATTATCTTATTTGTTCTCTGTCACAACTCTGGCAGATAGGGGTTCACTAATTCACTTATTCGACCATTAGGTACTAGTATTAATATATACCAGGCACTTGGCATACAGATATGGTCAAATGGAGTGGGAAACCTACCACCCAACCAAACAAAAAAAACGCACGTTAACCAACAAATAAATAATTATAAATAGTTATCAGAACTGAGCAGGAAGTAAAGAGGGTGCTGAAAAAGAACAACAGGAACCACTCTGAGAAGGCCTCTAAGAGGAGGTGACTTCAGCAGGGATGGGAAAGATGAGCCACTCAGTTTAGGGGCAAGCTCTGGGCAGACACCAGGAAGCTCCTGCAGCTAGAGTGCAGGGAGGGAGGGAAGATCCCCAGATCTGGCCCGGAAGGCTGCGGCAAGAGGCCGATTTCAATTTAATTCTGGGGTAAGCACTGAGGATTTAGGTAGAGAAGTGTCTGTTCTAGTATTTGCCTTAGGATCACGATGGCTGTAGTGTGGGAAATGAAACCTCTCCAGGATCGCCTGGGAACTGGTATAGGGAGTCCCGGGCCATGCGGGGGCGCCAAGGAGTCAGGCCTGGTGTCCCTGCAGCCGCGCGGATCCACTTGCAGATGGGTCCCTCTACGAATAACGAGCCTACTAGGGCACGTGCTTTTACTGCTGCACTGAGGACGTGAAATGCGCGCAGGCACAACGAGACTTTCTTCTTTTCCGCTCTCTCAGAGGGCCCGGGCTCCCATCTACGCTTTGCTGGTTACGTTGGCATGTTGGGCATTTCCCCCTCTCTGCCTCAGTCTCCCGACCTGTCAAAGAGGACGGTGGGCCAGCCATGGGTGACACGCCCGTGCGCCTCTCCAATAGTGCACCTCGGGCAAGCCGGGCGGCGGGCACAGCCTGGACAGTGCCGGCCCCGAGAGGCACAAAGGGCTGGCTTTCCACCGGGGAAACTGAGGCAGTGGAGCGAGGAGCGGCGTCCTCGAAAGTCCTCGCAAACTCCCAGCGCCTGTGTTGGGCCCATGCAGGCTACCCAGGCCGCCCGTCTCCGAGCGGAGGACCCCGCCCAGCGCTGCTAGGGGCGGGGCCGGGCTGAGGACCCGAGGCTGGAAGGGAGGTCGGAGCACCCAATTCGGTCCAGGACTCGCAGGGGGCGGCAGTGGCGGCGGCGAAGTCCCGTGCAGTCCCAGTGCTAGAGCGTGGGACGCACTTGTGGGGCACCCCTCGGTGTTCTCCAGCCAGGCCTGGGGGCAGGAGGCCCAGCCACGCTGCCGGGTGCAGGCCCGCCCCTGGGCGCCCGCCCGCGCGCCGTCCCCGCCCCTCGGCCGCCCCCTCCGCCCCGGCGCGGGCTCGGGACGTGCAGAGCCGGCGAGCGAGCAGCAGGGACTGCGCCTGGCGCACTCACTTCCGCGTCCCGCCGC
Source organism: Pan troglodytes (assembly GCF_028858775.2). Lineage (NCBI taxonomy): Eukaryota > Metazoa > Chordata > Mammalia > Primates > Hominidae > Pan > Pan troglodytes. The sequence goes on from NC_086015.1 coordinate 49,610,663, forward strand.
CCTCCGGCCCGCGCGCGCCGATCCGCCGCCGCCATCGGACAATGGGCCGCCAGCCCCAGCTGCCGTGAAGTTCCTGCCGCTGCTCGGCCGCCCGTGCGTCCCGGACGGCGCTCCCGCCAGGCGCCGGCCGGGATCGCAGCTCTGGGAAAGCAGCGGAGGACCCAGCGCCTGGAACGGACCTGCGCCTCAGCCGCCGCGCCTTTGCTCCGGCCCGACTCGCGGCCTCGGCGCCCTCCCGGCCGATTCAGCTTCACCTGGCCCAGTCGGCTGCTGCCTTGCTGTGAGTTTCCGTGTTTGGTTGCCTAAGGAGGATGTGATTTTACTTTTTTGCTGTTTTCTTTTTCCTTTTATAATTTGAAGAGGAGAAAAGAACTCCGCTGAGCAGGCCCGGGGCAGCGAAGTGCCACCAGCTACCCCAACAAGGACGTCTCCAGGGGAAAGGGAGTTGGAAGCAAACTTGGTCCAGCTGGCGTTGAGGTCTCAACTTCGGCTGGACTCTTAAATCCTGGGGTCATGCCCTTCACGCTAGGCAGGTGGAAGTCTTTACTTGTACTGGGCCGAACTTGAGCCCCGACCCTTCGCCAGCATCTCCCCGCTGCCCTCAACACACACACACACACACACACACACACACACACACACACACACACACACGGCACCTGGGCTAGGCCCGGACACCTGTCTGCAGCATGGATAAGTATGACGACCTGGGCCTGGAGGCCAGTAAATTCATCGAGGACCTGAACATGTATGAGGCCTCTAAGGATGGGCTCTTCCGAGTGGACAAGGGTGCAGGCAACAACCCCGAGTTTGAGGAAACTCGCAGGGTGTTCGCCACCAAGATGGCCAAAATCCACCTCCAGCAGCAGCAGCAGCAGCTCCTGCAGGAGGAGACTCTGCCCAGGGGGAGCAGAGGCCCTGTCAATGGAGGGGGCCGCCTGGGCCCACAGGCCCGTCGGGAAGTTGTGGGCAGCAAGCTGACTGTGGATGGTGCTGCCAAGCCTCCTCTTGCTGCCTCGACAGGGGCACCTGGGGCAGTCACTACCCTCGCTGCTGGGCAGCCCCCGTACCCACCGCAGGAGCAGAGATCCAGGCCATACCTGCATGGCACGAGGCATGGCAGCCAGGACTGTGGTTCCAGGGAGAGCCTGGCGACTTCTGAGATGTCTGCTTTCCCCCCGCCAGGCCCCTGCGAGGATCCTTCCTGCCTCACTCATGGAGACTATTATGACAACCTCTCCTTGGCAAGCCCAAAGTGGGGTGACAAACCAGGAGTGTCCCCCAACATCGGCCTGAGTGTAGGGAGTGGGTGGCCTAGCTCCCCGGGGAGTGACCCACCACTGCCCAAACCCTGCGGGGACCATCCCCTAAATCACCGACAGCTCTCCCTGAGCTCCAGCAGGTCTTCTGAGGGTAGCCTCGGTGGTCAGAATAGTGGCATTGGTGGCCGCAGCAGCGAGAAGCCAACAGGCCTTTGGTCCACTGCCTCCTCCCAGCGGGTGAGCCCTGGCCTGCCTTCCCCAAACTTGGAGAACGGAGCACCAGCTCTGGGGCCTGTTCAGCCCAGGACCCCTTCTGTGTCAGCACCCTTGGCCCTGAGCTGCCCCAGGCAAGGAGGTCTTCCAAGATCAAACTCAGGGCTGGGGGGTGAGGTTTCAGGTGTGATGTCCAAACCCAATGTGGACCCCCAACCCTGGTTCCAGGATGGGCCCAAATCTTACCTTTCCAGTTCTGCCCCGTCATCCTCGCCAGCTGGCCTGGACGGTTCACAGCAGGGTGCGGTCCCTGGGCTGGGGCCGAAGCCTGGCTGCACAGAACTTGGCACTGGTCCCAAGCTCAGCCCCACCAGTCTTGTCCATCCAGTGATGTCCACCCTGCCTGAGTTATCTTGTAAAGAGGGTCCCCTGGGCTGGTCTTCTGATGGTAGCCTGGGATCTGTGCTCCTGGACAGCCCCAGCTCCCCTAGGGTAAGGCTGCCCTGCCAGCCCCTCGTCCCAGGTCCTGAGCTGAGACCCTCTGCTGCTGAGTTGAAATTAGAAGCCCTCACCCAACGTCTGGAGCGAGAGATGGATGCTCACCCGAAGGCTGATTACTTTGGTGAGTGAGAGGCTGGTGGAGTTGCCTATGGTGGGGCGATGGGGTTCTTGAGATCGGGGAACATGCCCCCTACCAGGGATGCTGTGGGCTGTAGTTACCTCTCTTTGAGTGGCCTGTTTTTTTATTTTTTTGTTTTGGGCTTCCTCTTTCAGCTGCTTTTTCTGATTCAGAAACTTGAAAGCATCCTGGGGCAGAAAGCGGACCTTGCAGCTGGGGTTACCCATGTGTGAAGGGTGCAGCAGGGTGGGATTGCTCATGACTGCTCTCAGAAAAGAGAAATGCTGTGACTTTGGATTTCAAGGGTTTTGGGTGTGACTTTAGAGCCTCTTGCAGTGACAGGCTCATATAGGACTTGAGTGGGACCAGCTTTCTCAGGGGCAGGTACCACTGAGCGTTCAGTCTGTAGTTGGTTGGGCAGATCTGGTTGATCTGGCTGTTTGAGGGACCAGTGATTGAGGCAGGGGCTCTTGACTGCCATGTGTGTGTGTCTGTGTGTAGATGGGTACTTATGTGCAGTTGAGGCAGGTCAAACACTACCATGAAAGACTTGTAGAGCAGTGGATCTTTTTTTTTTTTTTTTTTTTTGAGATGGAGTCTCGTTCTGTAGCCCAGGCTAGAGTGCAGTGGCACAATCTCGGCTCACTGCAACCTCCGCCTCCCGGGTTCAAGCAATTCTGCCTCAGCCTCTTGAGTAGCTGGGACTACAGGCACGTGCCACCACACCTGGCTAATTTTTTTTTTTTAAGTAGAGACAGGGTTTCACTGTGCTAGCCAGGATGTTCTCAATCTCCTGACCTCGTGATCCGCCCGCCTTGGCCTCCCGAAGTGCTGGGATTACAGGCGTGAGCCACCGCGCCTGGCCAGAGCAGTGGTTCTTAAGTGTAGTCCCTGGATCAGCAGCATCCCTTTGCCTGGAAACTGATTAGAAATGGAAATTCTTGGGCCCCACCCAAGACCTACTGAATCAGAAACTGTGGGATGGGACCCAGCCAGCCGTGATCCTGCTGTGTGGTGAGATTTGAGCCCTGCCGCACCATGTGCCTCCTAACCCAGCCTACACCCAGGTAACAGCCAACAGCCAGGTTGCACCACAGCCGTGGCACAAACTATGATGGAAAATGTGTCTTCCTGGTTTTACTCAAACTTGCATGTTTTGTTTTATTCTCTTTTTTAAAACCACAAACTCTTGGAGACTGCTAGCTTCAACTTTTTTTCTTTGCACGAGGTTTAGTGGTAGTTGTATCTTTGTGTTGAGTAATGATTAGTTGTCACAAAAGAGAGGTAACTAGAAAGACAGCCTATTCGCAGAGAATCGGAGGGGTTTTTCTTTTTCAGTTTTTAACTTTGGATAATTGACCCCCGTGTTCCCCATAGCCTGAGTCCTGCTGGGGTAGCAGCTCTGCCTAGTGGAGGGCAGGGACAGGGAAGGCCCTGGGAGAGGAAGACAGCTGGCTTACTGCTGTCAGTCTACGCTTATTCTCCGTGGACGAGCAAGTGTCCCAAGGTCCTTTGAGGGACCAGGGTCTGAGGCACTGGGCTGCTGGATGTGTGCAGCTTACGGTAGCATTGTGTTTTGCTTCTCATGAGAACCTTGTGGGAGCCAGTTCTCACCCCATACTCAGCAGGCTGAGGTCAGGGTAGCTGTTTACGGCTTACTTTTTTTAAATTTATTTTAATTAATTAATTTATTTGTTTATTTATTTATTTATTTTGAGACAAAGTCTTGCCTTGTTGCCCAGGCTGGAGTGCAGTGCAGCCTAGACCTCCCGGACTCAAGGCATCTTCCTACCTCAGCCTCCTGAGTAGCTAGGACTACTTAAGAGGAAGCAGGGAGGAAGGGGACATGGAGGTGGGGGGGTTCTCTCTAGGTTGCCCAGGCTGTTCTTCTGGGCTCAAGTGGTCTTCCTGCCTCAGCCTCCCAAAGTGCTGGGATTACAGGTGTGAGCCACTGTGCCCGGCCTACTGGTTTATTTTTTAAAGCACATGGCACCATCTTACTGTGAACTATCTTTTCTCCTCAGCACATTCCCACATTTGGGAGTAATAGTTAGCTGGAAATACTGTGGGTCTTTTAATTTAAACTTTTGTTTAGTTGTAAATTTCAAGCTCATTGGACAACACAAACAGCAGTTTTATCTTGAGATGCAAGTTTATGCTGTGCATCAGAGCAACGGTATTAGCTGACGCTACTCATCCATTCAGCATATATTAAAATTTATTGAGCACCTATCTTGAGGCCATGCTCTATTCCAGGTCTTGGGGATACATAGTGAACAGGACAGACAGGAACCTCTGCCTCCCTGGAGCAGACAATGTAGTAGAAGGAGGCAGGGAGTGAATGAAGTAAATAAGCAAGTACTAGGGAGAGAATCAAGGTAGAGAAAGGGAATGGAGCCCTGGGGCTGGGGGTGGCAGAGAGATTTCCAGTTTTAAATTGGGTGATCAGGGAATGTCCCACCTAGAAGATGCATTTGAACAAAGGCAGGCAGGAGACTGGACCATGTGTTTTCCCAGGGAAATGGTGTTCTTGGCAGAGCAGACAGCAAGCACAGAGTCCCTGTAGGCCTGGTCTGTGCTGGGCCCTGTACTGAACACTTGATGCTGACTATTGAATTGACTGGTCACAGCATCCTCGGAAGCTGGTTCTGCCATTATGCCCATTTTACTGATGAGAAAACGGAAGCTCAGGGAGATTAAATTACTTACTGGCGGTGTCACAGGTCATATTGGGTACTGCTGGGACTTGAACCTGACAGTTCAGTTCAGCCTCAGGGCCCATGTGTCTAACCAGCATTGCCAAACAGTCTCCCAAGCAGAGATTTGGAAGCCTATTTTATTTATTTATTTTTATGTTTTTTTTTTAATTGAGATGAAATTCACATAATGTAAAATTAACCATTTTGAAGTGAACAATTCAGTGGTGTTTAATATTAATACATTCACAACGTTGTACAATGAACACCTCCGTCCAGTTCCAAAATGTTTTCGTCAACCCAAAAGGAAACCCCATACCCATAAAGCAATTGCTCCCTGTTTCCCCCTCTCCCCTCCCAGCTCCTGGCAACAACCAATGTGCATTCTGTCCCTATGGCATTTACCTATTCTGGAATTTCATTTAGAAACGGAATCGTGTATTTTATTCATTTTTTGTATAAACTTCACAGATAAGCAAGCACGCACAGTGAAAATCGAGCCTCTTTCCCTGGTCTGTCTAGTCAAGTGTTCTGGGTGTAATAAGCATGTGTGTGTTTCTGCCAGCCCCAGTGGTGGCATGCTGTTCCACTGTACAGCGTCTTGGCAGTGGCTCTACATCAGCATGTGTTCAGCTGGCTATACGTGGCTGCTGTGCAATGTGCCCAGGTCACCTAAGGTCACCTAAGCAGCCCTCACTGATGGGCCTTTGGAATGTACCCATCTACAAGGGGCAGGCGTAGCTGCAAGATGAGCTCCCAGGAGTGGGACTGTGGGGCTGCGTGGTTTGTGTCCTTTAGGTGTGGCTTGGTTGCTTCCTGCAGAGCTCATGCCAGGGCTGAGCTGCGAGCTATGTAGGAGAGGGTTTGCTCCACACCTGCTTTGGTGGCAGAGCTTCCATCTGCTCTTCTGCGACCTACCTTGGGGCAGAGGAGGAAGTCTTTCGGCCTGAAGATTGGCAGTCTTTGCCTGGCCCTGTGTGGGGACCATGAAGAGACCACATGCTCCTCCAGACCACTCCTCCCTTGTCGGTAGCCTAAGGAGGCTGGACAGCTGAGGGGCTCCCCGCCACAGATACTTTTCCCTCCCCTACATCTGGTATTACTTGAAAGATTTTGTCTACCCAACACGCTACATTTGTTAAATAATGGTTAGATTCTACTTCCAAACAGAAGAATGTTTAATGGTGCAGGGCGCTTGGCAGTGAGAGTCAGAGTGACACAACTCCCCATGAGAGGTGATGTCACTCAGGCCAAAAGCAAAGCAAAGTAGATGTTTGGGTTAGCTTGGGCCCCTTCCTAGGTTGAACTGAAGGTGTCCCTTTGGGCATTTGACTTTGTGAGAAGAGCTTGTGAATCCCCGTTGCCACCTTTGTAAGCCCTTAGAGTCTCAAGATGCCCAGTTTCCAGTTACTGATTAACTTGGCACGGGAACTCTCCTGGCACTTTCCATGGCTGGTCTTTGTGGGTTTAGTAAAATAGGATCCTACAGAGGCGTGTCTCTTTCCCTACTCTGCTGGGCCTACTTCCTCCTCCAGCCACCCTCCCCACCCCCCGCCCCCATTGCCTCTTTGTGTCTGTCTGTCCATGTTGTTGGGTTTTTGGTCTTCTAGGCGTTGCTCCTGGCCTACACCACCTAGTGCAGTGTGGCTTCTGTTTTAGCACCACTGCTGACACTGCAGAGGTGGGGTGCAGAGGGCACCGTGCCTTTGTTAGTTGTGCCCCACTGTCTCCTCCATGTGATCCACCTGTCTTCCTCACACTGGTCCTCTTCTCCCTTTCTAAGGAAAAAGGACACAAGCCGGGTGTGGTGGCTCACACCTGTGATCCCAGCGACTCAAGAGACTGAGGCAGGAGAATTGCTTGAGCCCAGGAGTTTAAGACCAGCCTGGGCAACATAGTGAGACCCCATCTCTACAAAAAACACAAAAATTAGCCAGGCATGGTGGTGCACACCTGTAGTCCCAGCTACTTGGGAGGCTGAGGTGGGAAGATTGCTTGAGCCCAGGAGGCTGAGGCTGCAGTGAGACATGATCATGCCACTGCACTCCAGCCTGGGTGACAGAGCGAGACCCTGTCTCAAAACAAAAACAAAAACAAAAAACCCCACAAATAAACCACTTGTCATAGGCTGGGTTTCCTGGGAAGCTGACTGAGACAGAGTTGACCATACAAGGGCTTATTAAAAGGTGCTTTTGGGGTCCCCACCTGTGGAAGATGGAGAAGGAATCAGGAGTGGGTAGAGGAGAGCTGAGCTGCTGGGACCTGACCCCGCAGGGAGCCTGGGAGCTGGAAAAGTCCTTTAGGGTCATCCTAGTTGGCCTGACATGGCCTGGCCTTCACATTCCCTCATGGATCAGCTGTTGGCTGTGGGCTGCCCAGGAAGATGGTGACTTTGGGCGAGGCAGCTCTGTGCAGCTGGGATAGTCTCTTCAGGGGCTGACAGGAGGGCAACCTGCCTGCCGCACCCCAGCAGCTGTGCCCTCCCCTGTCCTCGCCTTCATCGAAGGGCCTTTGCAGCATCCCCACAGTGCCCCCTTCCTGGGGGCAGGTAGGAGCGGGTGACTTGGGCATTATGGTTCTAGTAGTAGCTACCGTGTGTCAAGTGCCAGTGGTGTGCCGGGCACTGGAGTTCAGTGCTTTGTGGGCCTTGTTGGCATTTAACCTGCACACTTAGTTTTGATATAGGCACCATTCTCTGTTTACAGTTGAGAAACCGAGGCCAGAGAGGTTAAGTGACTTGCTCAAGACCATATGGGTACAAGTAGTGGTGCTCCCATACCAGTCGGGATTTTGCTTCTGCTCTGACCACTTGCATGGTGGGACTAGGTGGTCTCTCACGTCTGAGTGGATGCCTTCTAGTGCCCCTCCAGATTCATTCTCCACCCACGTACTGTAGGGAGCTTTTGTGGGCTCCTTGCGTTTTCCATGCCTTCTTCCCCCATATTTCAGGCTGTGGACTTTTTTTTTTTTTTTTTTTGAGACAGAGTCTCGCTCTGTCGCCCAGGATGGAGTGCAGTGGCGCGATCTTGGCTTACTGCAAGCTCCGCCTCCCGGGTTCAAGCCATTCTCCTGCCTCAGCCTCCTGGGTAACTGGGACTGCAGGCGCCCGCCACCACGCCCAGCTAATTTTTTTTTTTTTTTTTTTTTTTGAGACGGAGTCTCGCTCTGTCGCCCAGGCTGGAGTGCAGTGGCGCGATCTCGGCTCACTGCAAGCTCCGCCTCCCGGGTTCACGCCATTCTCCTGCCTCAGCCTCCCGAGTAGCTGGGACTACAGGCGCCCGCTACCACGCCCGGCTAATTTTTTGTATTTTTAGTAGAGACGGGGTTTCACTGTGTTAGCCAGGATGGTCTCGATCTCCTGACCTTGTGATCCACCCTCCTTGGCCTCCCAAAGTGCTGGGATTATAGGCGTGAGCCGCTGCGCCCGGCCTGGGCTGTGGACTTTTGTGTCCCCTGGACCTGAAGCCCCTGTGCTCACCCTCCCTGCTGTGGGTGGGCCTGGGGATCTGTCACAGCTAAAGCTAACCAGGAGAGAGCCACATTCTGCTCGCTGTTAGGACCAGAGGGGTGGGAAAGGCAAGAATAAGCAGGTTCCAGGGTCTCCTGTACCCAGGAAGTGGATGGACAGGCCTGCTCCTCACCAGCATGGAGAAAGGAAAGGTTGGCATTGTGTTTGGTTTTTCTGTCTTTGGTGGATGTCCTTTCAGCAGTATCCTAACCCAGAAAACTGCAGTGGCAGACCCCCCTTAGCCTGGGAGCCTGAAAGCAGGTGTGACTCCTCCTGAGAATGGCCCTGCCCTGACCGGGGCCAGGGAGCCTGTCTTACTTGATTTTACTTTCCTGGCAATGCACAGGGTTAAACGAGCAGTCCAAGCAAGGAACATGTGGATGTCCTATCTGTGTACCTACATGTCCTATTTGCATGACTACAGATGCCCTATCTGCATGTCTACATGACTGCAGATGCCCTTCCATCTGACAGTCTGTTGCACACTGAGCTGCTCCTCGTTTTCATGACTTTTTTTTTTATTTATTTATTTAAATTGAGACGGAGTCTCACTCCGTCACCCAGGCTGGAGTGCAGTGGTGCGATCTTGGCTCACTGCGGCCACCGCCTCCCCGGGTTCAAGCGATTCTCCTGCCTCAGCCTCCTGGATAGCTGGGATTACAGGCGCGCACCACCATGCCCGGCTAATTTTTGTATTTTCAGTAGAGACAGGGTTTCGCCATGTTGGCCAGGCTGGTCTTGAGCTCCTGACCTCAGGTGATCTGCCTGCCTTGGTCTCCCAAAGTGCTGGGATTACAGGCGTGAGCCACTGCACCTGGCCCTTCATGACTTTTTAATTACTGTTTATCAGACTTTATTAGCAATAGATGCTTGAAATATGGTGCTTAATTCCAGCCTAGATTAAAAAATCGAGCATTTTTCACATAAAAGGAAACAACATGGGCTAGTCTTGTAATAAAGCAGCCCCTCCAGAATTCCAGAACAGAGGTCTGTCTGTGTTCCCCAGAGGCACTGGCTAACCAGCCTCCTCCCATATCAGGCATTTCATTAAACCCAAACCAACTGCTGAAGTGGAAGAAAGTGACAGAAGCTCAACAGCTGTGTGCCTCTGTCTGAGTGACTGGCATGACTAGATATGATGACGTGGGGAGTGCCACCAGAATGCCTTTTGGAGATGTGCCATAATTTGAACCAGCTGAATCCAGGTTTCCATTGACATGGAAGTAAATTTCTGATTCTGCTGGTAACATTTGTCAGTGACATTCAAGACTCCAATCTCTCTGGCCCTGCAGATGCACACCCTGGGATATGGGGATGCCCAGTCCTTTAGACATTGGGCAGTCTCTGTGCATTCTTTTAAAAAATTGAGGCAGAGTCTCACCATATTGCTTAGGCTGGTTTTGAACTCCCAGCTTCAAGTGATCTCCCACCTCAGCCTCCCAAAGTGCTGGGATTACAGTCGTGAGCCACTGTGCCCAGCCCATGCATTTTTTTAATGGACCAGGCAATCTTCCTAAGTCAGGAAGACATGTATTCTTAACCTTTTATTGATGTACGATGTACACATATCATAGATGTTCACAAAGTGAACCCATCTGTGTAGCCAACACCCAGATCAAGGCAGAACATGACCATCACCCAGGACGCTCCTTGTGCCCCTGTACAGTCACCACCAGTGTCCAAGGATCAGCTGTCTGATTTCTGATAGCAAAAATGGGCTTTTAAACAAACATGGGATTTGATGTAACTTTTAAAAACTTGGAAAATGTAAAAACACATTATGGCATGTTTGGGGATGGATGAATGGAGATCGTGTGGCTGACCTGGGTGAAGCTTGGGCTGGAGACAGCAAGGAGTTGGTGCCGTCTGCCCAGGGCCACCTCCACTGTATGTCCTCCTGGGCTGGAAGCTCGCCCTGTAACAGCGGTGACTCCTGTGTGGTCAGTGGTTCAATCCTCCCAACAACCCTACTTTATTAACCCCATTTCACAGATGGAGAAACTGAGCTACACAGAAGTTAAGTGGCCCGCCTAGTACTTTTATGAAGTATCTTTGCTGAGTCTGGCTGCTGAGTTGGAGATTTTGACCACTGTGTTGTGATGCCTCTTAGCTCTTGGAAGTTTCTCCTTTCTAACAAAGAAGAAACTTCAGGGGCTACTGTGGCTAGGGTAGGTCAAGGCTGAGGTCTTTTTGTACTCTGGTGGAGCCAGGGCCATTCCAGGAGCAGCAAAGAAGGCAGAGTGTGGAGGCATGCCTGAGCTGACTGGAGGAGTTGGGTCCCACTCTTGCAACGAGAGGCTGTCTCCAGCTTTCTCTTCTGTCCAGGAGCCTGTGCCTGCACAAGTGCCTCCCTGCAGGGCAGTGGACAGAGCCCCAGAGGCTCGGAGGCACATGGGCTGCCTTGTGTTCCTCTGAAGAGGTGTGGGTTAGGGCAAGTGGACCATGTCCTCAGGGGTGCTCGTGTGACATCCCCAAGTGCTGCAGGCATAAGTAGGGGCATGCCAGCCCATACTTCCCTTGGGCATGTGAGCAAGATGCCTTGTCTAGGGGTCAGGAGCAACCCCAGGCTGTGTGCAGAGGTGCTTGAACCAAATTTTGTTTTGTTTTGTCTTTTGTTTTTGAGGCAGAGTCTCGCTCTGTTGCCCAGGCTGGAGTGCAGTGGCAATATCTCAGCTCACTGCAACCTTGCTTCCCAGTTTCAAGCAATTCTCGTGCCTCAGCTTCCCAAGTACCTGGGATTACAGGCACACTCCACCTTGGCCGGCTAATTTCTGTATTTTTAGTGGAGACGGGGTTTCACCATGCTGGCCAGGCAGGTCTCGAACTCCTGACCTCAAGTGATCCACCCGCCTTGGCCTCTCAAAGTGCTGGGATTACAGGTGTGAGCCACCATGCCTGGCCTATAACCAAATTTTGGATGACACTGTCCTTAGAGTCCATCCAGCAAACTGAACAGAAACCTTGTCCTAAAACAAAACAGGTCACCGAAATTTCCAAGGCGTGGCAACGCAGGGTAGCACTTGCCAGCGAATATTTATATCCACTCCAGTTTTTGTTTTCCATTTTTCCCCTTACAGGGAAACCAGCTGGACACAGGGTCTCAGGGTCACACTGGAAGGCAGGAGACTTTCTGCTTGAGTGTTTCAAAGGGAGTTCTTGGGATCCACAGCCAGGTTATTTTTAAGTTTTGAGAGCCATGAGTTTAAACTTGGCCAAGTTCCTTCCTCATCTTTCTTGTTGTGTGACTGTCGCTGTGTCCCTGGGGAGTGAGGATGGGTTACTCCCGGTTACTGAAAGCTGGTGGGGAGCATCTCAGGGGTCTCTACCTCCCTCCCCACAAACATGTTTTGTAGCACACAAAAAGTTCTGGAAGCCTGCCATGATGCTGTCTGTCATTCCAGGGAGGGAGTTTGCATTTAGCATGAGTCCTCCCTGCAGCTAGTTCTGGAAGGATAGTGACTGAGGTACTTAGAGGACCTAGTGGATAAGGCACCCCTCTTAGCAGGCAGGCTCCAAGTCAGGGGGTGAGCACATATTCCAGCAGGCCCGAGCTGGCCAGCATGTGACGGCCATTTCAGGTGGTAAAGCAGGAGCAGATTTGCTTTTTGTGCCCGAAACCCCTTCGGACAATAACAGCGGCTTCCCTGTTCCCCTGCACCTCCCTGTCAGCCGAGTTGATGGATTTCCTTTCAGCAGGGTGGAACCAAGTTATGGCCACGTTTGCTCGCGTGATGGTCAGGGCTGGCCCTGAGGTTTTGCATCTGCCAAAATGTCGCCTGTTCCCTCCCCTCCTGCTACCTCAGTTTGCATTCCTTCCTGATGATGCAGTGAGGTAGTAAATTTAGAAAGAAATGGAATTGGGGGCAGCTCAGCTGCTGGCCATGGCTAGGTTCCAGGGCATTTGCTGACAGTTATCTTTACATTAAATGCGGGCAGCAAGGATTGCATTGCAGGCCTGATTGTGCTGCTTTCTGGCTGTAAGCTTGACTTTTCTGCTTCACTTTTCTGTGCTCAGTTTCTTCATATTATGGAGACTGGAGGTCCTGTGCTGCTTATAATCCTGTGTCCTTTCCCTTGCTTTGAGCCTCAGAGCCAGTTTTAGATTCAGGGTTGTTGGCTGGGAGAAGACTCTTGGCTCTGAGGGTGACAGTGGTTTAGGGAGAACTTGCTTTGGACACCTTGTGTGTATGGGCGGGGGCATCGCAGGCATGTACATTGGTTGAACTTGGAAGCTTTCCCTCATTTGCTTGCAGAGAAGCCCACTGACGGAGTGAAGAAGCCTGAGTTGGGGAGGGTGTGAAAAACGTGTACAATGACAAAGTTTGTTTAGAAGCAAGTGAGGCCCTGTCTCTAAGAAGTAAGGAGAATGACGCTGGGCACGTGGCTCACACCTATAATCCCAACACTTTTGGAGGCCGAGGCGGGCGGATCACTTGAGGTCAAGAGTTTGAGACCAGCCTGGCTAACACAGTAAAACCCTGTCTGTACTAAAAATACAAAAATTAGCTGGGTGTGGTGGCGCATGCCTGTAGTCCCAGCTACTCGGGAGGCTGAGGCAGGAGAATCGCTTGAACCTGGGAGGCGGAGGTTGCAGTGAGCCAAGATTGTGTCATTGCACTCCAGCCTGGGCAACAGAGCGAGACTCAGTATCAAAAAAAAAAAAAAAAAGAAGGAGAATGAAGAAATAAAACCAAACACTGAATTAGTGATAAGGTTCAAAATAGAAACCGAAAGACCTGGTCTGTAGAAGTTACTCATGAGATATTTGTTGAATGAATGAATCATGGTATGTATTTATAATATTACCCAATCAGAATAAAAAAGGGAAATATTTTGGTGACAGTGCTACTGTTTGCTCAGCAGTAGTGGCTAAGAAACAGTGGATGCTACATAGGTATTTTCTCCATAACTTGTGCCTGGTAGTAGCTGTGCCAATTTTCACCAGACCTTGATTACCTGTTAGAGTTTTGAAGGGAGAGCTTATCTGGTGAGGACTTGGGTGACGTTGCTTGTGGGAGGAGGGCCAAGCACGGAATGGAAGTTGAATGTTAGAAGTGCTGGACCTCCAGATTCAGTAAACTTGGAGAAGCCCTGTCCCTTGTGGTAAACTTGAGACTTGACTACATTTTGCGGTTAAGGGAATTTCAGTCGGTCAGCATATAACCTGGGGGAGCCTCATGATGTTCTCTTCTTTTTTTTTTTTTAATTCATAGGTGTGATCATAGTACACTACAGCCTCAAGCTCTTGGGCTCAAGCAGTCCTCTTGCCTCAGCCTCCCAGGTAGCTGGGATACAGGCATGTGCCACCGCGCCTGGCTCTGAATGGCTCCTTGGTTTCCTTGGTGGGTGGAGCTCCAGATTCCTGAAGCTGGAGTTGTGGGCATGAACCCCAAGTGGGTCACTGGCTCTCCTGCGGGGTTCCACAGCCCTCACTTACCCCTGCCCCAGACCTATCTTTGCATTACCACATCCAGAAAAAGTAGTTCCAAGCCAGGATAACTCATTCATTCAGCAGCTATTATTGAGTACCTACTATGTGCAAGAGACTGAATTAGGACTACTAGGGCTTCCTTTTGTCACAAACAGGTATTGCTTAGTTTCTCCTGCTGTATCTGAGCTCCTTGGTAGTGGGGTTTTTGTCTGTTTTGTTCACTGTTGTATCCCCAGGGCCCAAGGCACTGCCTGGCACACAGCAGGTACCCAATGGAAACTTACTGAATGAGGCTGGGTGCGGTGGCCCATGCCTGTAATCCCAGCACTTTGGGAGGCCGAGGTGGGCAGATCACAAGGTCAGGAGATCGAGACCAGCCTGACCAACATGGTGAAACCCCATCTCTACTAAAACTACAAAAATTAGCTAGGCATGGTGGCGCGCGCCTGTAATCCCAGCTACTCGGGAGGCTGAGGTAGAAGAATCACTTGAACCCAGGAGGCGAGTGAGCCGAGATTGTGCCACTGCACTCCAGCCTGGGCAACAAAGCAAGGCTCTGTCTCAAGAAAAAAAAAGACTTCTCGAATGAATATGTGTACACTCTGGCCAGATGTGGGGAGCAGATACTCCCTGACTTCCTCCTGAGTGTCAGTGCCTTTAGCTGGGACACACATTCTGGCATCAATCCATACCCTACACTGACGTGGTAGGGAGGCAGGGGCACTGGGCTGCTGTCCACATCCCTCACCCTGACCAGAGTTACTCAGATGAGCGCTCTCATGTGGGTAGGAGATGCCTTTGGTAGCTGAGGACTAGAGGGGCCAGAAAGGGTTGGGATACATGCTTTATCTGGATAGAAACTTATAGAGTTCCAGGGACCAGCTCACCAAAGGCCTGCGCAGGTTTGGCAGGGAGCAGGGAGACATGCTGGCAGGCATGCATGGTGGCTTTGATTTGAGGAGCTGTTGGTGGGAATGAAAAGCCTAATAAGCACGTGGGCTTTGGATCTGCCACCCCCCAGCTCTGCCAACAGCTGTGAGACCTTGGGCAGGTTGTTCAGCAGCCCTGTACCTCAGTTTCCCCATCAGTAAAATGTGCATATGGTTGTGAGGACTGAATTAGCTAGTATCTGATCTAAGTTGTCCAGTACGGGAGACTGGCCACGTGCAACTGCGAAGTACTTCAAAAGGTGGCTTTTCTGAACTGAGATGTGCTTTTGAAGCACATCTGGATTTTGAAGACTTGGTATGGAGAAAAGAGTGGCTTATTAATATTTTTCATATTGATTCTATGTTGAAATGAGACTTTTGGATATATTGGCCTAAGTAAAACATTAAAATTAGTTTCACCTATTTTTACTTCCTAAGTATGGGTACTGGAAAATGTAAAATCGCACGTGGCTTGCATATTTTTCTGCTGGGCAGGGCTGTGCCTTACAAAGCACTTAGAACAGGCTGTAACACATGGTGGTTTGCTGTATACATTCTCTTGCTTTGTCATTTTCTCAAAAGCATGGAAGCGTCTTTACCTTGTCCCATCTGAAAGCCAAGCCCAATCGATTTGTTCAGAACCACAAATGCTTAAACAAAAAGATCATCATTTGTTCAAGGGAGGCTGATTTCGTGATTGCCAACCACCAAGTGAGCCCACTGAGGCCAAATGCCTGATGCAAGGGATGGCAGGCTGCTCCCACGCAGCCTTAGAACGAATCCGTTCCCACTTGAAGCAGGGGGGCTCTGGGGTCCAAAGCTGCTGTGTGCACAGGGCTTGATGGAGCAGGTGGTCATTGCAGCTGAGCCAATTTTCCAGCGCCTTAAAAAATACACTCAGTTTAGCAAGTACAGGCAGAAAGCCCAAAGAGATGGCCCATCCCCTTGAGGGAGGTAGAGAAGTGAACGATGGTGTTTCCTGTCCCAAGAGGTGGGAGGAAGGCTGTTTGGGATTTGGCTCATCAGGGGCCACAGGCTACTGGGATGCCTGTGTCCTGTCCCTCTGTGTAGGCTATGGAGCCCTTTCCTGGGTATGGGCCTCCCAATAAGCCTGTGGCCAATGCAGGGGCAGGCTGGGAGGTGGCTTTCCAGGCAGCTTGCAAAGGCCTGTTTGTCTGAGGCTTGTCCTGACATCACTGAGGCTTTGCTTGCAGGTGGCAGGGACTTACACAGAGGCTCTTTGTTGGCCAGCCTCAGAGGTCAGTTAGAAGCCATGAATGGACTGGAGCTGGCAGCCCCTCCTCTACCCGTAGCACACAGCTGCCACCTCTCTGGGTTGCCCATGCCTGACGGTGGGTGTGTGAGGTGTGGGGAGAGGCATCTCTGCCCAAATTTATAGCCAGAGAGCAGAGGAAGTGAAGTTGGTGGGAGGCGGTGAGGAGGGCAGGGAGAAAGAAAGGAGGTGTTGTTGAGGAAGCTAGCATGGCTTCTGCCCAGCTCTGTCATGGTTTGCAGGCACACTCTCTCTCTCTTTCTCTCTCTCTCTCTTTAAAGACAAATTCTCACTCTGTACCCAGGTTAGAGTTCAGTGGCACCATCTTAGGTCACTGTAGCCTTGGCTTCCTGGGCTCAAGCAAGCCTCCCATCCCAGCCCCCCAAATAACTGGGAACACAGGTGTGCACAACCATGCCTGGCTAATTTGTTAATTTTTGTAGAGGCAGGGTCTCGCTGTCTTGCCCAGGCCGGTCTTGAACTCCTGGGCTCAAGTGATCCTCCCACCTCGGCCTCCCAAAGTGCTAGGATAACAGGTGTGAGCCACTGTGCCAGGCCTTTTGCAGGCTATTTGATGTCTGCATTGGATACTTGGGGTCAGGCTCAATGCCTGGAAGTCATTTAGTGTCATTCTGCTGTGCTCTATTACTTTAAGCATTCACAAGCCTTTCCACACTCTCACTTCTTGATAGGAGGAGTGTCTAGGAATTGTTTTCAAAATGCTGTATTTGCATACAGAGAAATGTGTAGTTCAGTGAGTTTTGACAGATGCATGCACCTGTGTGACCCACATTCCTATCAAGATATAGAATAGTTCCATCCCCAGAAAGTTCCCTCATGCTTCTTTCCAGTTAGTGCTCACCTCCAGGCAACTACAATTCTGATTTTTTAAAATCATTTATTAGTTTTGCCCATTCTAAGATGTAATATAAATGGATTCATATAGTATTTATATACAGTTGATCTTCATTATCCACAGATTCTGTATTTGTGAATCAGCTTACTTGCTAAAATTTATTTGTAACCCCAAAATTAATACTCACAGTTCTTTTGTGATCATTCACAGATATAACAGAGTGCTGAAAAGTTTGAGTCCCCTGACGCCTATCTTCCCAGCTGAAGTTGAACAAGGCAACGCTCCGCCTTCTTGTTTCAGGTCATACAGTAAACAGGTGTCCTTTTCATGGTCTATTTAGTGCCATGGTTTTTGCATTTTTGTGGTTTTTGTTGATGATTTTGCTGTTTCAAATGGCCCCCAGGCACAGTGCTGGAGTGCTTTCTAGTGTTCCTAAGAGCAAGAGGGCTGTGATGTGCTTTACAACGAGAATATGTATGAGAGAAGCTTTGTTCAGGCACGAGCTACAGGGCTGTTGGCTGAGGGTTCGATGTTAATGAATCAACAACATATACTAAGGAAGGTGTCTCTAAATAGAAACACACATAAAACAAGGTCATATATTAATCAGTTGATGAAAGTGTTGTGGTCAGAAGTTTTCAGAAACCTAACCCTGTATTTCTGCCAGAAGCAGTGGTTCAGTATTGACTGATTCAGTATTCTTGCCAAATAATGAGAATCAACTATAGTACTCCTTTGTCCAGCTTATTTCACTCAGATAATATCTGTGAAATTCAGCTATGCTGTTGCATTATCAATTGGGCTTTTTGCATTATCAATTGTGCTTTTGTTTTACTGCTGAGTAATATTACATTGTATGGATACACCACAAGTTTTGTTTTTCCATTTCCCTGTTGAGGTTTTTTTTTTTTTTTTCATTTTTGGCTATTATGAATAAGTCTGTTAGGATTGTTTTTGTGTAAGACTTTGGGGGTTTTTTTTGTTTGTTTTTTTCTTTTGTAAATATGGGATCTCGCTATGTTGTCCAGGTTGGTTTTGAACTCCTGGCTTCAAGTGATTCTCCTGCCTTGGCCTCCTAAAGTGCTGGAATTATAGGCATGAGCCACTGCACCTTATATGTACAAGTCTTTGTATAGACACAGGCTTTCGTTTCTCTTGGGTAAATACCTAGGAGTAGAATTGCTGGATCATGGAGTAGGTGTATGTATAACTTTTTTAGCAACTGCCAAAAACTTTTCCAAAGTGGCCGTGCCACTTAGCATTCCCACAGCAGTGTGAAAGTTCCTCTGATTCTCCAGCTGTTTTTAGAATTTCTTGGGGGCCCTGCTTTACTTGTTGCTTTCTAAGCCACCTGTTCTCTGAGCTGGCAACGCTTGGCTGATACCCTCCCAATTTCCTCTGTTAAAATATTATCTTCACAAGATATTTTATTCCTTTCTTGATAGTGATGGGCTGTGAGCCCATCACTATTTTACTTTGCTTCTTTGCTCTCTTAAGAGTTTGATTTAAAAAACATTTTTTTGTTTTTGCTTTTACCAGTTTTCTCTAGTACAGAAATCCTTTTAGGCTGGGCACAGTGGCTCATGCCTGTCATCCCAGCACTTTGGGAGGCCGAGGCGGATGGATCACGAGGTCAGGAGATCAAGACCATCCTGGCTAACATGGTGAAACCCAGCCTCTACAACAAATATAAAAAATTAGCCGGGCGTGGTGGCGGGCACCTGTAGTTAAAAAAAAAAAAAAAAAGGAAATCCTCTGCCCGGGTGCTGTGGCTCACGCACTTTGTAATCCCAGCACTTTGGGAGCTGAGGCAGGGGGATTGCTTGAGCTTAGAGATTCAAGACCAGCCTGGGCAACATGGTGAAACTTTGTCTCTACGAAAAATACAAAAATTAACTGGGCGTGGTGGTGTGTGCCTATAGTTCCAGGTACCGGGGAGGCTGAGGTGGGAGGATCATATGAGCCCAGGAGGTCAAAGCTGCAATGAGCCATGATCACACCACTGCATTCCAGCCTGGGCAACAGAATGAGGCCCTGTCTCAAAAAAACTGATAATAATAATAAAATAAAAAATAAATTCCTGGGTGTTTTTTTTTTTTTTTTTTTTTTTTTTGCCATTTTTTAAACCTTAAACACAGCTAACTGTAGAAAAGTCAGAAAGTATAGAAAAAAATTGGAAAGGTCACCCATCATCCTACTCTAGGGATAATCACTGTTAGGATAGACTTTTTTTCTTTTACACATAGATATTTAATTTTAAAGAATTTGAGTGAACTAAAATTAACTTTGTTGTAGATTTGGGGACTTTAGTGAAAGTTGGGCCAATAGAGGATGTCGGGGAGTCAGAACTTCCCCTCTTCTCTCTTGGGGTCCTGGTGGGGTCTGAAAACTAAATTGACATAGGTAAATAGAAGAGCATACACATTTAATAAAAGTTCTGTGTGACACGGGAGCCCTCATAAACAAATGAAGACCCAAAGCAGTGGCAAAACATACATGTGTTTATATGAGGTTGAACAAAGAGAGGCATTTGTGGGAAAGTAACCAAATTATGTGGGGAGGCTAAAGGAAAGTAAGCCTTATTTTAACAAGGTCTGTTTGTACAGAATTTTCTCTGCTGTTACTCTCCATTGAAGAGTGTTTGTTTTCTCATGGTACAGGGAGGGCACCTTTTATTTTATTTTGTATTTTATTTGTATGGATTTAGGGGGGAGAAGTGCACTTTTGTTACATGGATCTATTGCCTACTGGTGAAATCTGGGTTTTAGTGTAACCATCAACTGAACAGTGTAAATTGTTCCCTAACCATCAACTGAACAGTGTAAATTGTTCCCTAACCATCAACTGAACAGTGTAAATTGTTCCCTAACCATCAACTGAACAGTGTAAATTGTTCCCTAACCATCAACTGAACAGTGTAAATTGTTCCCACTAAGTAATTTCTGGCTGGGCAGTAGTCCCAGCACTTTGGGAGGCTGAGGGGAGTGGGGATATCTTGAGCCTGGGAAGTTGAGGCTGCCTGGGCAACATGGCAAAACCCCATCTCTACTAAAAATACGAAAAATTAGCCGGGCAAGGTGGTGCGTGCCTGTGGTTCCAGCTACTTTGGAGGCTGAGGTGGGAGGACTGCCTGAGACTGGGAAGTTGAGGCTGCAGTGATCCATAGTCACGCCTGTGTACTCCAACCTGGGTAGGTTGACAACTTGTCTCAAAAAAAAAAAAAAAAAGTAATTTCTCATCCCTCACTCCCCGCCCACCCTCTTCCCCTTCCCTTCTAAGCCTCCAATGTCTGTCATTCCACACTGTATGTCCATAGGGAGGGGGCACCTTTTACATGGGAGTTTTCGTCTCCTGAAGATGAAAATGCCCTTCTTGCATCTGCTGTTTTTCAAGTGTCTTTAGTTTGATATAATCCTATGTCAAAGTGGCATATTTTGGGGCGGCATCTTCAGCCAGCCTTCAGGGGCCTCTAGGGATTAAAAATAGAGTTCAGAAGCCAGCATATGAAACATTTTCCCTTTCTGCTACTTGTTGGCAATGCTGCTTCCCTCTGGTTTAAGAAACTTTCTGGGAGACTTGTGTCACCCCAGTTTCTGCCTTTATTTTTCGCAGGGATGGCTGGGTTCTATTTTGATATGAGTAATTTTGGAATCAGAATTGAGAACTGGGCCCCCTTCCTCCTGCCCCCAACAGGGATCTCTTGCCAGCATCTTCCTGACAAACCTCTGTTCCTTGCTGTCTCACTCTCTCGAGGGACAGCTGGACAAGTGTCAATGAGTTGAGATTGTTAGAAGGTTTTTCTTCTCCAGCCAGCAGCCTTCCCAAAGACCTGACCTACTTAGCAGGCAGATGGATCCTGTAAAAACAAAACCGGGTCACATCCCTCCTGGGCTTGGAAAGAATCCTTCAGTGCCCCCGACCCCTTCTTCCTCACCCACAGAATTGGAGCCAAAGTCCTGAAAGTAGCCTTGGAGGTCCTGCCTTCCCCACCCTGAGTCCCTGCTGTGTGCTGCACCCGGGTCCCCTCCTGGCTGTGAGCCCATCACTATTCCAGTTTCTTTCCACTGCACAAGGTAGTTGTTCAGGCCCCTCCCTGAAAGATGTGTTGGTTCTTCAAGATTCACAAGCAAATCATGCCTGTGTGTGCATTGCAGATAGCTCACTTACATTAGATTTGATATGAGAAAGTCTTTTTTTTTTTTTTTTTTGAGACGGAATCTTGCTTTGTCTCCCAGGCTGGAGTGTGGTGGCGCAATCTTGGCTCACTGCAGCCTCTGTCTCCCGGGCTCAAGTGATTCAAGCTGAGGTTACAGGTGTGCGCCACCATGCCCAGCTAATTTTTGTATTTTTAGTAGAGACGGGGTTTCACCATGTTGGCTAGGCTGGTCTCGAACTCCTGACCTCGTGATCCACCCGCCTTGGCTTCCCAAAGTGCTGGGATTACAGGTGTGAGCCACCGTGCCTGGCCTATTTTTTTTTTTTTTTTTTTGAGACAGAGTCTAGCTCTGTCGCCCAGACTGGAGTGCAGTGGCACCATCTCAGCTCACTGCAGCCTCTGCCTCTCAGGTTCAAGCAGTTCTCCTGCCTCGGCCTCCCTAGTAGCTGGGACTACAGGTGTGTGCCACCACACCTGGCTAATTTATTTTATTATTATTTGTATTTTTAGTAGAGATGGGGTTTCACCATGTTGGCCAGGCTGGTCTCAAACTCCTGACCTCAGGTGATCTACTCACCTCGGCCTCCCAAAGTGCTGGGATTACAGGTGTGAGCCACTGCACCAGTCCAAGATAGTCTTAAAAAGCAATGTTTTTGTCTTTTCTAAGAAAGGGCCCTGATGGTTTGCCCTGCGTTACACTCCCAGGCAGGCACAGAACCGATGTTAAACTCTCCATTTTATCACATGAACCCTGCCCAGTGCCCTACCCATTCCTCCCACACCAGGCTCATGACTGCATGTCAAGCACAGTTGTGCCAGGTGTCTACCTGCTCCATTTCTCCTCCTCCCAGCAGCCCTGCAAAGTGCCCGCCAATTTTCTCTCCTGTTTTGAAGATGGGAAAACTAAAGCAGAGAGCCACAAGGTCACTCACCTGGTAAGCTGCAGAACTGAACAAAGTGTGCTTGTGAAACTTTGTTTGTTCTAAGGAGACAACTGTGGGTGGGTGGACTCTGCTGGAGGCTGTCCCTTGCCTGGCTGGCAGCAACCAAGCCTTCTGCTTCTGACTTGCTGGGGAGCGGGAGGACGGGAAGGGCTGTCGGTGGGGAAATTGGAGAGAATACAAAACCTCCCCTCAGCTTTAATAGGCTCTACCAACAGTTTTCACTTTGCCTCTTTTCCTTCTCTGGTACAGCCTTCCTCCTCTTTGGTAAATGCAGATTCAGAGCATCTCTAAAATCCACTCTGTGTTACTTCTGAGGAGAATTCGGGATTTTATTTTTTCTGGAAAAATGAAAGGATTTTCATTCTGGTTCCCTTCTGGTTCCGTGTGGTGGGGCACCTCACTGCCTGAGGTCACTGACCTCTGAGCCCTTCTTGCCACTCCAGTCATCTCTGCCCCACATGGACACACTCAGCCGCCTGCTGGAGTTTGTGTTTTCCGTGGTTGGAGGGAGGCAGGAGGGCAGTTGAAAGCGTGCTGAGTGGGGAGATGGGAGCAGGGAGCTGTGAGAAGGAGAGAAGCTAAGGTCAGATTGCGTGCGTCATTCATTCATTCCTTCACTCACTTGGTAGATGTTTATTGAGTGCCTGCTGTGAGCTTGGCACCTGCTCAGGTCAAAAGGGTGGCTGAGTCCTCAAGGGCCCTGCTGTCCTGTGGGGACAGTTCCAATACAGTGTGGTCATTACCCAGTGGAGGAGTGGGGAGGGGCATGGGGCAGGGAAGGAGAGAGCTCAGTCCGGAGAGTCTGGGAGGCCTGAGGAAGAACTCAGGAGGTTTTGTGAAGTGCAGTGTGTGGAATGTGGGTGTCTGTGAGGAGAGTGGTTTTATCTTTTAATGAATTCACTGTGCTAAGGCCTGGAAGAAAACACCTTTCCTAGAAAGGGAGGGAAGGAAATGAACTTTTATGGGGCACCTCTGTGCCAGGAGCAGAGGTAAGAGCTTACATGATCTCACTTAATCCTCACCGCTACCCTGTGAGATACATTTATTGTCACAGCCCATTTGGTGGGTGAAGAAGCCACAACGATGCCTGAGGTCAGATCTGAACCCAGTGCTTACACCAAAACCCACTGTTTACAGTTCCACTGCAGGAGGGAGGCTGTGGACGTGGGGAGGAAGGTCTTGCCGCTGGGACCCACCAGGACTGCAGGGTGGTCCTTAGGTTCAGCAAGAGTGGACCCGAATTCTGGGGCTAGTGATGTTGTGATTCCTGATCTGCTTGCTGTTTACCAGGAGTGCTTATTTTGTGAAAAATTATTGCGTTGTAAACTTAACAATATTTGGGCTTTTCTTATGTATGCATCACTAAAAATGTTTTTTAAAAAACTATACTCTCTAGAAAAGGACAATGAGGTAATGGTTTTGGAAATCATAAAATGTTTTTGTTGCTTGTCTTATCTAAACTGATTACCAGTTGTGCGTATAATAAATGCTAGCTCTTCTTTATTTATCTATTATTTTTTTTTTCTTGTAGAGACAGAGTCTTACTATAGCCCAGGCTGGTCTTGAACTCCTGGGCTCAAGCAGTCCTCCTGCTTCAGCCTCCTAAAGTTCTGGGATTATAGACGTGAGCCACTGTGCCCAGCTGTGAGCTCTTCTTTATACTTGAGTTTAGATTGCCAGATTTAACAAATAAAAATACATTTGAATGTCAGATAAACAACAAATAATTTTCAGTATAAATATGTACCATGTGATGGTACTTACACTAAAAATACTTGTTTATCTGATATTCGAATTTGCATGGGACAGTCACTAAAAATTATTTGTTGCTATGCTTAAATTCACGTTTTAAGGCTGGGCACGGTGGATCACGCCTGTAATCCCAGCACTTTGGGAGGCCAAGACGGGCAGATCACCTGAGGTCAGGAGTCTGAGACCAGCCTGGCCAACATGGTAAAACCCCATCTCTACTAAAAATATAAAAATTAGCCGGGCGTGGTGATGGGCACCTGTAATCCCAGCTACTCGGGAGACTGAAGCAGGAGAATCGCTTGAACCTGGGAAGCGGAGGTTGTGGTGAGCTGAGATTGCACCACTATACTCCAGCCTGGGCAACAGAGTGAAACTCCATCTAAAAAAATTAATAATAATAACCAACCCCCCGCCCCCCCCAAAAAAAGCACATTTTGCTGGGCATCCTATATTTTATCTGGCAACCCTAAATTAAGCTGAGACCTGAAGGGAGTAAGGAGTACAACTGAGCCTTATTTGAGAGATCAGAGAATTTCCAGGCCAGATGGAAGGAAATAATCCAGGAGAGAAGCAAATTGGTAGAGGATGTCGGATGGGGTATTCTAAATTGCTGGTGGGAAAACTGAACTGATGTCAAGAGTGGGTATGTGGAGTGACCTGGAAAGGGAGAAGCGATATGAATGTTGCACTACTCAGCCTGCATGATGGGGTCAAGACACTTTCTGCTGGAGGTTGACATTTGTTTTAGTAGTTTATGTTGATGCAAAGATCCTGGGAAACATGCATGATTTTGAGCCTTCTCACAAGGAAGGGTGATGTTAAAAGTGAGCTAACTTGAGAAACTGGCTTCAAAATCTGGGCCAATTTGAGCAACAAAATAAATAATGGTAGAAGTGTATTGTAACCCAGAGAATAAATATCCACAAGTCCTTAATGATGATATAAATACATAAGTGGGGAGAAGGGAAAACTTTTGTACAGAGGATTCCATTAGTAAAATGTAGAAAGAATGATGAAAATGAAGAGGTCAGCATTTGGAAAGACCACTGTAATAGTTGTTGCTGTCAAGAATCATCAATGGGGCTGGGCATGGTGGCTCATGCTTGTAATCCTAGCACTTGGGGAGGCCAAGGTGTGTGGATCACTTGAAGTCAGGTGTTTGAGACCAGCCTGGCCAACATGATGAAACCCTGTCTCTACTAAAAATTAGCTAGAAATCGCTTGAACCTGGGGGGCAGAAGTTGCAGTGAGCCAAGATTGCACCATTGCACTCCAACCTGGGCAACAGAGCAAGACTCTGTCTCAAAAAACAAACAAAAAGAATCATCAATGGATGCTGCATAGTGGGCAAAAATATGATAAGGAATCTCAAATATTTCTTCATAAAGCTCTTGCGCTAATTCCAAAGAGAAAAAGAGTAATTTTACAGTGGAGAAATCTGGCCATTACCACCTTAACTAAGTGATCAAGTTAACACCAACAGTAAAATGTTCTATTCTGCATGTTGACATCATGTACACCCATGTATGATGTACTGAGGAGGGCACACCATCACTCCTGGGACATTCCTGCCAAAAATACATATCCTCAGTCTGATCATGAAGAAACATTAGGCAAACCCCAGTTGGGGACAGCATGCAAGATAATTGGCCTATACTCTTCCAAAGTACCAAGGTCAAGAAAGACAAAGACTGAGGAGCTGTCCCAGGTTAAAGGAGACCAAGAGAGACAACCACTAAATGCAGTGGATTTAGTTCCAGGATTGAATTCCTCCCTTCCCCTCCCCTCCCCTCTCTTTTTTCCTTTCCTTTTCCCTTTTCTTTCCTTACAGGGTCTTGCTCTGTTGCCAGACTGGACTGCAGTGCTGTGACCATGGCTCACTGCAGCCATGAACTCCCAGGCTCGAACAATCCTCCCACTTCAGCCTCCCAAGTGGCTGGGTCTACAGGCATGTACCACCACACCTGGCTAATTTTTTAAATCTTTTTTATTTTATGTAGAGACAGGGGTCTTACTCTGTTGCCAGGCTGGTCTTGAACTCCTAGGCTCAAGAGATCCTCCCACCTTGACTTCCCAAAGTGCTGGGATTATAGGTGTGAGCCACTGTGCCTGGCCAACATTTTCATTATTATAGAAACGTTTCTATTAGGCAGTGCTACTCTAGAATATGATTTTTAAAAGTTGTGTAGTATTTACTTAACTTTACCTCTGCATTGGATATTTATATTTTGTATTTTTCGTATTTAAGTGTTTAATATTTTGATGAGTAGTTTTGCACATTCTTTCTTAAACAACAGCATTTAATAACAGGTATACTTCACATTACCATAAATCCATCAATTGAAATTGTGCAGTTCAGGCTGGGCGCGGTGGCTCACACCTGTCATCCCAGCACTTTGGGAGGCCGAGGTGGGTGGATCAAGAGGTCAGGAGATCGAGACCTTCCTGGCCAAAATGCTGAAACCCCATGTGTACTAAAAATACAAAAGTTAGCCAGGCATGGTGGTGCGTGCCTATAATCCCAGCTACTCGGGAGGCTGAGGCAGGAGAATCACTTGAACCAGGGAGTTGGAGGCTGCAGTGAGCCGAGATCACACCACTGTACTCCAGTCTGGCGACAGAGCGAGACTCCATCTCAAAAAAAAAAAAAAGAAATTGTGTAATTCACTGGTTTTTAGTGTATTTGCAGAGTTGTGCAACCATCACCACTATCTAATTTTAGAAGATTTTTATTATCCCAGAAAATAAACTCTACTCCCACTAGCTGTCACTCCCTGCTCCACTGTCCTCCAGCCCTGGGTAAACAGGAATCTACTAGCTGTCTCTGTGCACATCTATTTTGGGGAGAATTTTAAATTTTTTTCCTCAGGAAAAATTCTGTTAAATTACAGTAGTCCGCCCTCATGCGTGAGGGATATAGTCCAAGACCCCCAGTGGATGCCTGAAACTGTGGGTAGTACTGAACCCTATACACACTGTGACTTTTCCTGTATACACATACCTATGATAAACTTTAAATTACATATCAGGCATGGTAAGAGATGAACAACAACAATTATAAAATAGAACAATTATAGCAGTTCACTGTAATAAAAATTACGTGAATGTGGTCTTTCTCTTTCGAAATATCTTGCTGTACTATACTCACCCGTGTTTTGACAATGGTTGACTGAGACTGAGGAAAGGGGAGGCTGCTGTATGGGGTCAAATAGTGTGAACTTTTTTAAAGGAATTTTTTTTTTTAAACAGAGTCTCATGCTGTCACCCAGGCTGGATTGCAGTGGCATGATCTTGGCTCACTGCAACCTCCGCCTCCCAGGTTCAAGCAATTCTCCTGCCTCAGCCTCCCAAGTAGCTGGGACTACAGGCGTGGCTACTGCACCTGGCTAATTTTTGTATTTTTAGTAGAGACAGGGTTTCACCATGTTGGCCAGGCTGGTCTCGAACTCCTGACCTAAGGTGATCCCACCTTGGCCTCCCAAAGTGCTGTGATTACAGGCGTGAGCCACCGCACCTGGCCTTTTAAAGGTTTTTGATGCACCATGCCAAACTGCCCTCCAGAAAGGTTGTCCACGTTTATGCTTCCATTAAGAGTGTATGAGAGAGCCCTTTCTCTACACCTCGGTGACACTGTTATCATCCTTATTTTCCATCTTTGTCAATCAGGTTAGTGACAAGTGGCATCCCCTCTTTGCATGTGACTCCTAGCAAGGAACACCTTTTTGAATGCTGCTTGGCCATTCCTATTTCGTATTAGAGTTGAGAAAGCTCGTCAGCCTCTGTGTGGAGAGACTCGAAGTTAAGACCCTCGTGAGGAAAAAGGAAGACCAGACAGAAGGGTATAACCAGAGGCTGCAGGCTGGGCTGCCCTGGCGATAGCTGGAGGAGAGCTTCATGTAGGAGTTGGGGGTGGGGTGCAGGACTTGCTCAGGGGTACTTTGAGCTCCTTGTTTCCCTGTAGAGTGGAGGCCAGGAATCATTTAGGCCAGGGAATAGTCGTGTCCTTGGGCAAAAGTATACCTACGGGCAGTCTGGCAGGGCAAGCTCAAGCTCACAGTGATTGGGAAATTGCATTAGAAACTTCCTTTCCCACTGTGATGAAGTAAGGCCGTCGTTGGTTTTGAGGCCATGTGTGTTTTAATGGCAAGTTCAGAATGAAGAAAAGTAGGCTGGCACAATGACCCCATGGCCCATAGTGGTCTTAAGTACTTCCTTTGTGGCTTGGTGATGGCTTTACCCATTGACGTGAGAACTACAGAGTGTGTGAGGGAGAGGGCAGAGGCAGGGGATGTCCAGGATGCCAGGTAGGATGCAGGGTGTTGCATTATCTACATCTGTGGTTCTCATCCCTGGCTGTGCACTAGAGTCAGCTGGAGAGCTTTGGCCTTACCCCCAAAACGGGACCCTGTCTCTGGAGGTAGTGTTGGGCATTCGCACATCGATTCTGTACAGCCAGACTTGAGAAGTGGGAATCTGATATGCGTGTTAGTCAGGAGCCCAGCAGCAGCCACCCCTGGAGATCTTTTGTGAGCTTTTAGAGTGGCTGGGGGAAGACTGTTGCTGTGATCATTGGTCTAGCTCTGTCGCAAGGACTTGGCTCCTCTTCAGAAC
The DNA here is from genome assembly GCF_028858775.2 of Pan troglodytes. Classification (NCBI taxonomy): domain Eukaryota; kingdom Metazoa; phylum Chordata; class Mammalia; order Primates; family Hominidae; genus Pan; species Pan troglodytes. The sequence goes on from NC_086015.1 coordinate 49,638,913, forward strand.
CTGCTGATGCCCAGAGCTGTCCAGGTGCACAGGCAGCAACTTTTGGCCAAGAAAGAGCCTTGCTCAAGCTGTGTTTGGGATAACTCATAAAATTATGTTCCAGGCTGATCCTTCTAGCATCCCTGCAGATGCTGACTGGATGCCCTGACCCTTGCCCCAACCCCTTTCAGCATACAGTACGTGGTTCATAGCTATGTGATCTTGCATGATGTCTGGTGGTGTGATGGGGGCACTGCTCTGGGAGGCCTCCCTTCTTCACTGAGAGAGAAGTGGCACAAAATAAAGTCGAGATGTGAGACGGGGGTAGGAGCAGGGCCACATTCATTGGCTAGCCTGGTAGAGCCTTTTTATTTAAAAGCTTTCCATCGGCCGGGCGCGGTGTGTCACGCCTGTAATCCCAGCACTTTGGGAGGCCGAGGTGGGCGGATCACGAGGTCAGGAGATCGAGACCATCCTGGCTAAACAGTGAAACCCCGTCTCTACTGAAAATACAAAAAAATAAAAAGAAAAAGAAATTAGCCGGGTGTGGTGGTGGGCGCCTGTAGTCCCAGCTACTCAGGAGGCTGAGGCAGGAGAATGGCGTGAACCCAGGAGGCGGAGCTTGCAGAGAGCCAAGATTGCGCCACTGCACTCCAGCCTGGGCGACAGAGCGAGACTCCGCCTCAAAAACAAAACAAAACAAAAAAAAAAACTTTCCATCACAACAGGAGATGCTGACTTGGTCGTCACCCTGGTTGGCTGCATCCTCAGCCTGGCTGTGGGCAGGAAGGAGGCAGGAATTGTCTTCTAGCCAGCTGTCTTGCTAAGGGTGCTCTGCTATCTTCCTTTTTTTTTTTTTTTTTTTTTTGTAAATGCTGCCTTTGCTGGGAGAGTGGAGTAGGTGCCCCCCAAAGTTCAAATTGTTTTTCGGCTTTGGGTGTGCAGAAGATGATTTAATACCAATTCAGGGTAACTTATTTCACGTGGAAGGCTGCCCAGGCCAGGCAGGGTTGTATCTGCAGTTGACCAGTTTTGCCGTATGTTAATGGTTTTCAGATAATCTTCCTGGAACCACTGCAGGGGGCCAGGACAGCCTAGGAGGCAGAGTGGTCTCTGTCCCACCCTAAATCATAGTGATTTCTCTTATGTGTGTTATATATAGTTGAGGTTCCATTGATACTTTTTAAAAGAAAAGTTTCTACCCATTTAAACCATTTGAGAACCACTGTTGTGCACAGAGAAAGTTAGGTCAGCCTGATTTTTATATATAGCTCACTGATGCCATTAATATGGAGCCTAAACAAACAAGAAATGCGGAGTACCTCACACCCAGTAGATGCTGAATAAGCATGGAACACAGTTGTGTATGTGCCTCTGCCTTTCCTGTCTCTGTGCCTTCACTTACCTAGAACACCTTCCTGCTGACTCTGGTTTTTGAATGTGTTCAGTGCTTATTTGGCATCTACTGTGTGTGAGGCACTCAGCATTTCTTGTTTGTGGGATCCTTTGGGGTTTGAATATGCCCCCCACAGTTCAAGTGTTTGAAACTGAATCCCCAAGGCAACAGTGTTGAGAGGTGGGACCTTTAAGAGGTGATTAGGTCATGAAGACTCTGCCCTTGTGAATGGATTAATAATGGTATATCTGGAGCGGGTTCCTGGTAAAAGGATGGATTTAGCCCCCTTCCCTGCTTTCTCTTGCACATGCTTTCACCCTTCCATGATGCAGTAAGAAGGCCCTTGGCAGATACGGGCCCTTCATCCTTGGACTTCCCAGCCTCTAGAACTGTAAGAAATAAATGTCTGCTCTTTATAAATTACTCAGTCTCGGGTATTCCATTATAGTAGCACAAAATGGATTAAGACATGGCGATACTAAAATATACAGCCAGAGCCCTGCCCTGGCTTATTTGGCTCAGTAAGCTTATTTGTTTGACTAATATGAGGAGACATATACTGCTAACCCTACCTAGTATAAAATCATAAGCCACAAAAGAGAGGTGGGAGAAATGTTTGAGTAATCCTTGGTGGATCATTGCCTCCTGCTGCACATCTTTTAAAACAGGAAACTGTCCCTTGTTTTTGCCCTTTCCTGTGAGAATATTATGATTTTTAAAAGAATCTTGTATAGCCATTTTGGAAAACAGTTTGGCAGCTTCTTATAAAACTGAACATATTCTTGTTGTATAATCCAGCAGTCACCATCCTTGGTATTTACCCAAATGAGTTGAAAACTTATGTCCACACAAAAACCTGCACACGAATGTTTACAGAAGCTTATTCATAATGACAAAACTTGGCAAGATGTCCTTCAGTAGATGACTGTATCAATAAATGGTTGTATATCCAGACAATGGCATATTATTTAGCACTAAGAAAAAATGAGCTATTGAGCCATGAAAGGACATGGAGAAACCATAAATGCATGTTAGTAAGTGAGAGAAACCGATCTAAAAGGCTGCATAGTGTATGATTCCAAAGATACAACATTCTGGAAAAGGCAAAACTTTGGAGAAAATAAAAGGATCAATGGTTGCCAGGGGTTTTTGGGGAGGAACAGATGAATAAGTGGAGCATAGGGGATTTTTAGGGCAGTGAAATTAGTCTGTTTGCTACTGTAATAGTAAATACATGCCATACACTTGTCCACACCCATAGAATGTACAGCACCCAGAGTGAACCCACACATGAACTGTGGACTTTGGGTGATAATGATGTGTCCATGTAGGTTCCTCATTTGTGACAAGTGTACCACTCTGGTGGGGGCTGTTGATAGGGAGGGGGGCTGTGCATGTGTGGGGAAGGGGATATATGGAAATTCTCTGTACCTTTTGCTCGGTTTTGCTGTGAACCTAAAACTGCTCAAAAAAAAAAAAAGTAAATTCATTGAAAAAATACTGGAAGGAAATAGGCCAAAATGATAAATATCATTTTTTAAAAATAATTCCCACTGAAGTCTGTTGGTCTATTGACTATTAATGATCTTTCACAAATCCACTGTGCTCCCCCAGCTCCTTTGGTGTCCCCGAAGGAGAGGCCCTGGGCACACAAACACCTTCTTCTGGGGCCACTCCATGCCCAGGGTTCCAAGGGCCACATTTCTCTGTGCGTAGGGGTGGGCTTGGCCTTCATCTCCTAGCTGCAGCCAAGAAGGAGCTATGCTGCCATCACTGAGCTGGGATTTGGGGATTCGCTGGTGCCCCAAAACCATGAAGATACTAAGTTTTAGGGATAAGTAGAACCCCTGGACCTTTTCTTCCCCTGTACTCCCTTAGCCCCTCTTATAAGTGCAGTAGGATGGACTGGAAAGGATATAGATAAGTCAGCCTGATTTTGCGCATTAGATTTAATCTTTGAACTTCAGTTTCTTCATGTATAAAGTGATGATGTTTTATAGAATTGTTGTTAAATGAAGAAACACATATAAACTGTCTAGCACCGTGTTGGCACTTGTGATGTTTAATAAATGCCCATTCTGGGCTGGATGTGGTGGCTCACACGTGTAATCCCAGCACTTTGGGAGGCCAAGATGGGAGGATCACTTGAAGCCAGGAGTTCAAGACCAACTTGGTCAACATAGCGAGAACCCATCTCTTTTTTATAAAATATAAAATGAGAAAGCCCATTCTAAAGATGGAGCATCAGGGACTGGATGAACCTCCTGCCTAAAACAACCAAAAAAAAAGAAAAAGGCCAGGTGCGGTAGCTCATGCCTGTAATCCCAGCACTTTGGGAGGCCGAGGCGGGTGGATCACTTGAGATCAGGAGTTCGATACCAGCCTGGCCGACATGGCGAAACACCATCTCTACTGAAAATACAAAAATTAGCGAGGCATGGTGTTCATGCCTGTAGTCCCAGCTACTCAGGAGGCTGAGGCAGGAGAATCGCTTGAACCTGGGAGGCGGAGGTTGCAGTGAGCCGAGATGGTGCCACTGCACTCCAGCCTGGGTGACAGAGTGAGACCCCATCTCAAAAAAAGAAAAAGAAAAAGAAAAAAGAATATATGAACCAAAGGTTTTCAAGACACTGGACATCAAGAAGGTGATTCTTGAGAGATAGGAAGCAAATGAGGTGAGCCCAGTGACAGCCCCAGCTAATTGCCTCGAGAGAATTTCCAGGCCTTGGCACAGGGAGGGAGAAGAGAGGCAGAACCTGGTGGACTCCCTGAGTTGAAAAGGAGCTGAGAGTCTATGGGGACCAAGGCAGCTAGTTTGTAGGACTCTAGCAAAACCTTTGTGAAGCAATATCTGATAAAGAACTTGTATCTAGAATGTATAAGGAGTTCTCATAACAGTAAGAAAAAAAACAGGCAAAAGATTTGGGCGTCTCACTAAAGAAGAAAAGGATGACAAATAAGCAGGTGAAAAGATGCTGACACACAACATCAGTTACTAGAGAGATGCAGATTAAAACTACAATGAGATGCTACTGTATAACCTATTACAATAGAATGGATAACATTTAAAAGACTATTCATGCCAAGTGTTGGCAAGGATGTGGAGAATTTGGAACTCTAATGAGCTGCTGGTAGGAATGTAAAATGATATAACTTCTTCAGAAAGCAGTTTGTCAATTTCTTAAACAGTTAATCATCCACCTACCATAAGACCCAGCCATTTCACTCCTAGGCCTTTACTCAAGAGAAATGCAAATGTATGTCCATTACAAACGCTTGTACACAAATCTTGATGGCATCTTTATTTGTAATAGTCTCAAACTGGAAACAACTTATGTGCATCAACAAGCAAATGGATAAACAAACTAATACATTCATATGGTGGAATACCACGTGGCAGTAAAGAGGAATGAGCTCCTGCTGCATGTAACAGCATGTGTGAATCTCAATTTATATTGAGTGAAAGAAACCAGATAAAGTACATAAACCAGATAAAGTACATACTCCAGATTCCATTTATATAAACTAGAAAAGACAAGCTAATCTGTGATGACAGAAAGCAGATCAGTGGTTGCCTGGGGAGAGGAAGAGGAAGCGGGGAGGGATTGCAAAAGGCATGAGGACATGGGGAATCTCTGGGGCAGTGGATTTGATCATTGTCTTGATTGTGGTGATGATTTCACAGGTGTATAGAAATGTCACAACACGGGGCTGGGCACGGTGGTTCACGCCTGTATTCCCAGCACTTTGGGAGGCCGAGGCGGGCAGATCATGAGGTCAGGAGTTCAAGACCAGCCTGACCAACATGGTGAAACTCTTGTCTCTACTAAAAATACAAAAATTAGCCAGGCCTGGTGGCACGTGCCTGTAATCCCAGCTACTCAGGAGACTGAGGCAGGAGAATCGCTTGAACCCAGGAGGCAGAGGTTGTAGTGAGCCGAGATCACGCCACTGCACTCCAGCCTGGGTGACAAAGAAGACTCTTGTCTCAAAAAAAAAAAAAAAAAGAAAAGAAAAGAAATGTCACAACATACTGATACAGAAGCAGGGAAGAGAAGTGCTGGGTAGAGGAGGGCATGGTCCCTGGCTAGGGCTCTACACCAGGGACCTAGGTGAGGACAGGCACTTCTGCCTTTGCACCCAAATATTGCATTTTCCAAAACCACCCCAGCCTGCCTTGCTCCCATCCTGGGCCTATAAAAACCTGAGACCCTAGCAAGGCAGAGACAGAAGCTGCTGGACGGCGAGAGGAACACATCAGCGGAAGAAGATACAAGCAGCTGGATGGCGAGAGGATGCCAGGAGCACACCGACAGACGCCACCACACTGGCAGGCCATCAGCCGGCAGAACGAGGCAGAGTTTGGCTGGGGCAGTCGGAGGAGAGCCTGTATGCTCCCCTAGAGGTTTGAGCAGGGGGGCACTGAAGAAGCGAGCCACACTCCCATTGCACACCCTGTGAGAGGGACAAGGGAACTTTTCCCATTATAATACCAAATTGCACTCTTTAAATAGGTACAGCTTATTATATGCTACTTATATCTCATTAAAGCTGTTTTATAAGAAGATTGCCTGGGCTACAATTTGGAGAATGGGCTAAAGGGGCAGTAAGTCTAATTGCAGAGGAAAAATGCCCATCCCTTCCTCTCTTCTCCTAAAAGTGTATTCCTTATTCCTCTCACTTCCCTTCTGATTTTTGAGCTTGGTTGTTATAGTAACATGTGATGATATTTTTTCTTTCCTCTGTTGGGCATTTCTTTAAAATCCTGTGGCATGGGGGGCCCTGGCAAAGCCAAGGGAGGCTAAGAGCCTACTCTTTTTCTTCTTGTTGAGCCTGAGCCTCTCCTCAGCCCAGACCACTTAGTGAATGTACAGGTGAGATTGGGCAGCTCACCACCAGTGGTGGCAGGGTCTGGTTTCTACAAGGGCATGGCCACAGTGCAGTCACCCTGCTCCCTATCCCATAGCCAGCATCTGGAGAGGGGCTGGCTCCAAATGAGTGAGACGGAAGTGTTTGTGGGGGGAACGATTGGTTTCCTGAAGGGCAGTCAGAAGGCACGCACCTGCAGGGCCCCTCACAGAAGGGCAGGAGGAGCTGCGGGTTGCCCTCCAGGGAGAGGCCTTGTGATTGAGGTCCCAGTCAGAAAGATGGTCGTGTGTGCGAGGGACAAGGTAGAATGGGAGGTGGGCCAGGGTGGGTAGTAGGAGACTGGGGGCAGGGCTCCTCTGGGGTCTGAATCCCTGAGCAGGTGATATGTTATGGGGTGAGGAAGGAGCTCCCCTCATGATGGGGGTTGGGGGGCATGTGTGGCAGGAATAGCCACAGCTGCCAACCAGATAGTCATAATGAGACCTTTGAGTTGGAACTGGGGCTCAGATTCCCTCTTTCAAACCTACCCACTGTGCAGACTTCAGTAAGTGACAGGACCTTTCTGGAACTTGGGTTTTAGACAGGAGATGGCAGCAGCTCCTTCACTGGTTGAAATCCCCAAGTCTGGCTAGGTGCGGTGGCTCACGCCTGTAATCCCAGCACTTTGGGAGGCCAAGGCGGGCGGATCACCTGAGGTCAGGAGTTGAAGACCAGCCTGGCCAGCATGGAGAAACCCCGTCTCTACTAAAAATATAAAAATTAGTCAGGCATGGTGGTGCACAACTGTAATCCCAGCTACTCGGGAGGCTGAGGCAGGAGAATAGCTTGAAACCAGGAGGCAGAGGTTACAGGTAGCCAAGATCGCATGCTGCACTCCAGCCTGGATGACAGAGCGAGACTCTGTCTCAAATAATAATAATAATAATAATAAAAATCCAAAGAATAAAATATCTATGAGTCCATACTGATATACTGCACTCCAGCCTGGCGACAGAGTGAGACTCTGTCTCAAAAAAAAAACAAAGAAAGAAATCTCCAAGTCCAGGGTCTGGCCCATAGTAGACACATGATTTCCTAGAATGTGAAATTCAGTTTTTTTCCCTACCTTTTCTGTCTAGGAAGTACTTTTAGATCCATTTAGCCACAAGGATGAAATCTTTTCCTACCTACTTGGCTTCTTATGGGGTCTTCCTCACTCTGTGACCCATGGTTTCAAACACAGGTGGCTTCCTTGTTTTGTATCTGTGCTAGGTGGTCACTGGTCACGGTGGAGAGAAAGGATGTCACCAGCCCGAAGGACTCAGCTGCAGGAACAGAAAGTGAGGGACAGCTGAAGGCAGAGGGTCACAGGCCTCAGAGAGAGGAAGCCAGAAGAGAGTGTAGCTGAGCAGGGTGTGGAGAGAGGGGAGGAAGCCCTGCCGTTGAGAGATAAAGTGGCAGGAAGTCCAGGGGGGCACTGGCTGTTGTCAGAGCATCCACGTGAAGACGCTGGCCATCCTGCCAGCATCTTATGAACAGGGGTAGGAGAGGGTGCTGGATTTCATTCCCCAAACCCAAATAAGATGCATTTGCTTCTGCCGTCTGGGCCAGCAGCATTGCACTGACACGTGCAATTCATTTCACCTTTCCTTTTTGGTGAGCTGTCTTGCAGGACGGTCCTCTTCATGTGCTCATGCTGTGGGTGGTGGAAAGGGTGGGCATGCCATGCTAAGCTGCTGAGTCCCCGTGCCTCTCTGCTGTTTGTAGCCAGCATTTTACAGGAGGTTAAACAAAGAGGCCACAGCATTTGGGAGTGGTTTTACACCACGTTTGTGAGCAGAATTATATTCACAAGTGCACTGCTTTAACATTACATGTAGCCTTCTTCGAGTGTGCTTAGTTGATGCCTGACAAACTAGCTTTTGTTGCTCATTGTAAAGGCTTAGAGTCAGGTCCACCAGGGGACTTACGATTGGTAATCTGGAAGTGGACTTCGGCATTACCAAACAATAACCTAACTCATATCTTGACATTTTGCCATGGCCTGATATTTGGCATTTTTCGGAAAGATTTCTCCCCCATTGTCACATTTGAATTATGTCATCGCCAGTTCCCAATAGATGTCCATAGAACCCATTTCTCTGTGTTTAGGTCTGCTGAGGGGATACTAAGTGCACTCTGTCTGTGGCTGGGGGTGTTCAGAGATGAATAAGACCCTGGGCCTTGGAATGAAGTGCTTGTGGGGGAACAGACATGTGTGCCCAAGATACAAGGAAGCAGGTGCCAGGTAAGGAAGAAAGAGGAAAGGACTGTGCAGGGAACTATGTGGAATGTGATTCAACTCACACTTGTTTCCTTGAGCACTTGCGGAGGCCACAGTTAAGACATGGCCCTTATTCTGAAGGCACTTGCAATTCACTAGGAGAGGCAAATGCCCAGGTAACTAGCAACTCACCACAGCATGGTAGGTGCTGTGCCCAGTGGCGGATGCACCACCACCATCACTTCCACATTTGCCCCGTCCCAAATACTAGAGGCCCCACTTGGCTCGGCCTGGTCCAGTGGTCACTGTGCATGGGCCCCTAGCAGCAGCCGTGACACCACTGCTTTCCAGAGTGATGAGACCGCTTAAAGGAGCCTTAAAGATGAGTGGTGATGCCTCAACCCTGTTGGGTTTATGCTTTGCTGCTAGGTAGGCCCCACAGCTCCATGTGTGCCAGCAAAAGAAATGCAGTTTGCCCGGAACTGTATTTTCTACCTTGAGAGCATAAGGTACCTAAGTTGTATATAAAAATCATTAGGCAGAAAGAAATGCTGATGCCTCTGAATTACTTGATGCTTTCAGTTTCATACTGGTGGGGGCTCCCCGTTGACTTTGCTGCTTGCAAGGAACAGAAATGCCAGCTGTCCAGTAATCTCATCCGCCCGCCACCCTCCCCTCCACAGGCACATATACATGCACACACATGCATTTCATAGCCATTAAAGAGAAGACGGAAGGGAGAAGGCAGGCAGGAACTTTTTGGGGGTGTTGGAAATATTCTATATCTTGATTTGGGTTTGCTTTACATAGATCATTTGTCAAAACTCATTGAATGGTAGACTTACACTTTTTGTGTCTGTGAATTTTACCCGGAAAAAAATAAGCCTAAGCAAATAAATGATGAACTCTAGTTAATGATGGGGAGGCTGAAGTGTTTGGGGTAAAGTTGCTGCCTGCAACTTTGAAATGCATCAAGAATGGGATGGATTGTTGGATTGATTGAGGAATGGATAGCAAAACATTAATTATAGAATTGGGATGGTGAGTATGTGGGTACCCTCTGTATAATTCCTTCAACTTTTCTGCGTGTTTGAAAATGTTGAAACAGAAGAAGAACTGCAGATAACCAATACTTGTGCCCTCTTGAGCTTTCTATAAATGAATTTCTCCAATGGTCAATTTCTTGTCTGTTTCCTACAGACTGCTTCACCCTGCTTCCTGGTGTTGGCAGAGGGGCTTTCTCCTTAAACCTGTTGGTGTGGGGGAATTTCATGAAGGATGTGTTAGCTTGGACTTCCTTTGATGGTGATGCAGTTTATCAACTTAAAATGATATGAACTCTGAAACACAGGGCTTTCTACCCTGTGGGCAGAAGGCTGGGGATTTGCAGCCTGAGAATAGCCCTGGCAGATTGGAGCCAGAGTTAGAAAAGGATGCCTGAGCTCCTCCTGACCAAAGGATGCCAGCTGGCTACCTTGCTGGGTGCTAGGGGAGCAATTGATATTTATAAAATCTGTGAAGTTGATTTTTCAAAAATTTTAACATTATATAATGTATTTGAACATATTCAAACACTTTTTTGAGACGACCTTTTAAAATCTGTAAAGTAATGAATGCCTGCTGTCTTATAAAAAAACTACAGAAAATGTAAAGAAATAAGGCCAGCTACAGTTTTACAACATAAAGAAACCACTGTTTATATTTTAATATATTCCTCCGTGAATCTTTTTTCATCTTGTGCATTGTTTACATAATTGTGCTGTCTTTCATTTGACTGTAATGGGGGAGTTCTTTGGGAGGGAGACTCCAAGGCCTCCTTGATGTGGACGGGCCCGGAGCCTGGGCTGCTGCTGTAGGGGTTCTGGGCTGGCCTAGCCTGAGAGACCTCCAGCCTGTTCACAGAGCCCATGTGAGATCCCGAGAGGCCCAGAACTTCTTAGACAGCTCTTTTTAAGCTGAAGGCACTTTTTGCAGGAGGCAGTAACATGATTGTCATCCTTATAATTTGCCTGTTAATTGAGCATTTCCCAAGTATGGGGCCCTGCACTAAGTACTGCACATATTCTCTTACAGTAACCCTACGAGGGGGCCACTGTTGTCCCCATTTTCTAGCCCAACATCGGAGTTTAATTAGTCTGCGCTTGTCACATAGCTAGTAAATTGTGGAGCTGTTTTAGACCAGGTGTCCCAATAAGCACTTTGTAGTTGAGGCATGTTAACTCTTTAGAACTTTTTGGTTTTCAAAGCAACTCTTAATTGCTGCTCCTGGGAATATGCAGGGCAGATGGAAGGAACCTCTATTTCCTAATTAAGAAATGGATACCCAGAGGGCTGATCACCATTAATCCAAACTACAGGAGTCACGGGTAGGTGGGAGGCTCAAGGTTAGAACCTGGCTCTTCAAATTTGTTTTTTCAGGCCAGGCGCGGTGGCTCATGCCTGTCATCCCGGCACTTTGGGAGGCTGAGGCAGGCGGATCACCTGAGGTCAGTAGTTTGAGACCAGCCTGGCCAACATGGTGAAACCCCATCTCTACTGAAAATACAAAAATTAGCTGGGCTTGATTGTGCATTCCTGTAGTCCCAGCTACTTGGAAGGCTGAGGCAGGAGAATCAGTTGAACCCGGGAGGCGGAGGTTGCAGTGAGCCGAGATTGCACCACTGCACTCCAGCCCAGGTGACAGAGTGAGACTCTGTCTCAAAAAAAGTTCTCTCTCTCTCTCTCGATGGATGATCTCCCTATGTTGCCCAGGCTGGTGTTGAACTCCTGGCCTCAAACAGTCTGAGGAAGGAATCGTGGGGCAGGCTGAGATGAAAGCCTCAGGACTTGAGTGAACAGAAGGGCAGGAGTAGAATGTACTAGGTAGGGGCCCATCAGCAAAGGCTGGGCTAAGACCCTGTGGGACTTGTTAGGGGGTGAGGAGCTGCTGGTAGAAGGGCAGGGAAGAGCACTTGCTTGCAGTCTGACAAACCCGGGGCTTGGGGTGTGATATACTTTTTGTAAAAATTGAGGTTACTAAATCCTAGTTGGTGGTTCCCACTGAAAATTAAAGGAAATAATTTAGTTGGAATTGTCTGGCCAGGCATGGTGGCTCACACCTGTAATCCTAGCACTTTGGGAGGCCGAGGCAGGAGGATTGCTTGAGCCTAGGAGTTCAAGACCATTCTGGGCAACATATCAAGATCCCCGTCTCAAAAAAAAAAAAAAAAGGGAGGAAAAAAGAAATTTCCCAACCTGCATGCTTGGCATATTATAGTGATGGTGCAATCTTTCTGAACTGTCTTATAAACAGTGGGAACCTTCGAAAGCTTTGGGTGGGGTGAGGGAGGGAGTTGACCAAGCCCAGGAATTCTGAACATTAGCATAACAGTGGGGCAGGGAAAGTGGGACCTAAAGTCCAGCCTGGTAGCTGTTTTCTGCAGTTGAAAGAGTGACAGAGCGAGAGGGAGAGAAAGACACTTCAAATGAGTCATCCACTGGATTTGGTGGTGGGCTGGCCATGGGGAGGGATGGTATTATGCTTTGTTCATTGGCTTTTTTATGACTCAGTTTACACTGGTTCCCTCCTGACTCACTGATGTTTCTCTTGTCCTTGCAGGAGCCTGTGTGAAATGCAGCAAAGGGGTGTTTGGGGCTGGCCAGGCCTGTCAGGCCATGGGGAACCTCTACCATGACACATGCTTCACCTGTGCAGCTTGCAGTAAGTGTGGGTGTGGGTGTCGGGTGTGTGGGGGATGCGTAAGGAACATGGGAACCGAGAAGGGGAGGAGAGAGAAGATCATCTTTCTGGAGACAGTTGGTCCATGGCCCTCCTCAGCCCCACAGAAAAGCCAGACAGTGTCTTTTACAGCAGGGTTTCTTACCACCAACAGAAGCCCATCAGGGCACGGTGACTTAACACAATACCAAAGATTGCCTGTGATTCTGGTGATAAGTTGAATGAGTTCAGAGTGATCCCTAATCACATCAGGTTTGAAATATGTAAGAAGAAGTTTCAGAAGATTTGGGAGGAAGTGCTGGGATTCACCATGTCTACCCTGTTTGTCAGTTCTCTCCCCCACTGTGGGGACCAGCCAACCAAAAGTGATTAGTCAGTCAGCTACCCCAGTGTGAGGTGGAGGTGGGGGTCCTTTATTACTCTGTAACCACCTCCCTAACCTAATCTTTGATTTGGAGGCTGCTGTATGAGCATGAGGTGTGTGTGCATGCCACCCGTGTGCTGGTGCCTACCTAGCACACACCTGTGGGCATCTTTGTACTCCAGTACATGCATTATAATTCAAGCAGCCCATCAGGAGTCTGGATTGAATGGATGGCAACCGCTCCCCGTGGAAGATTCTAACACATTGCATGCTTGCCAAGTCTGACCAAGTTATGGATTTTGCTTGTTTTCTGTCTCTATCAAAGATTAATTTTGAGGAGTATTTTTGGAAAATGTCTTACTTATATTCTCAATCCTATACTGAGGCTAACAGCTCTCAACTAAAAGGGAGTGTTACAGCAGAGTCACAGGGTGTCAGGAACGAAGGGGTCTTTCTAACCATCTGGCCTCGTGGTTTGCAATCCTGGCTGCTCATTAGAATCACCTGTGGAGACTTTAAACCCCTGCTAATCAGAATCAGAGCTAAATCCTAATCTGATAGGATTAGCTAGGAACCTCAATCTGATTCTGCTAATCAAGGGTGGGGCCAGGGCATCACCCTTGGAATTTCTAGAGTGAGGCAAGTGTATTAATTTTTTTTTTTTTTTTTTTTGAGACGGAGTCTCACTTTGTCGCCCAGGCTGGAGTGCGGTGGTGCTATCTCAGCTCACTGCAACCTCCGCCTCCTGGGTTCAAGCGATTCTTTTGCTACAGCCTCCCGAGTAGCTGGGACTACAGATGTGCACCAGCACGCCCAGCTAATTTTTGTATTTTTAGTAGAGGCGGGGTTTCACCATGTTGGCCAGGATTGTCTCGATCTCTTGACCTTGTGATCCACCCACCTCGGCCTCCAAAAGTGCTGGGATTACAGGCGTGAGCCACTGCGCCCGCCCAAGTGGGGCAAGTGTATTTTTTCACAGCTTCTCAGATACTTCCAGGGTGTGATCAGGGCTGACTACCATTGGTTTGGGGATCCTCATTTTGAATCCTTCTGGAGAAGGGAAGGGGAAGAACTTGCTCACAGCCAGAGATCCTAATTCCCAGTATAAAGTTAACCAGTGCATGTGGTTAACTAGTGGCCTCCTAACCTGCTGAGCCTTGATGGTCCAGGCCTGAGTTCTGAACCTCATGCTTCAGTCCTCACTGCAATTTCCCTTAGAACACATGCCTGAGAGTTTATGGTTTACACATTGATCAGTGTTCACCTGTGTAGGGAAAGACTTTGAGAATGTCCGCAGTGGAAATCTAGGAGTGATCTGGTTATCGAATTCTCTGGGTCTCTGTGCCTTTCCTTGTCTTTGAGCTATGTTGCACTCTGTAAGTTGTAGAATATTGATGGTAACAAACACAATTCTTGTCTATAGCAATGCAGACTGTCTGGTGGAGGTGCAGTTGATGATTGTTACCCTGTGGAGATTGACCAGTTTTGCAATCTATTAAGCAAATTGATTTCAACATTCCTGATGGCCTATGGTTCTTTGAATTCTCCCAATTATACCATTTATTGGTTCCTTTATTAATTGATGAGTTAAATAAAGTCTTTGGCACATGTTTGTGTTTTATCCATATGGGAGTTGTGTTTAGGCCCCCCTTTATTTATTTAGTTAGTTAAATTTTAATTTTAGTTTTAGATTCAAGACGTGCAGGTTTGTTACAAAGGTATATTGTGTGAATCTGAAGTTTGAGCTTCTATTGGTCCTGTCACCCACACAGTGAACATAGTACCCAGTAGAAAGTTTTTCAGCTATTTGGTTTTCTGTTTCTTGTGTTTCTATGTTGCTGCAAAGGACATGATGTCATTTTTTTATGGCTGTGTAGTATTCCATGGTGTATATGTACCACATTTTCTTTATTCAGTTACTGCTGATGGGCACCTAGGTTGATTCCATGTCTTTGCTATTGTGAATAGTGTGGTGATAAACATACGAGTGCAGGTATCTTTGGTAGAAGATGTACATTTCTTTGCATATATATCCAGTAATGGGATTACTGGGTCAAATGGTAGCTCTATTTTTAGTTCTTTGAGAAATCTCCTAACTGTTTTCCACAGTGGCTGAACTAATTTACACTCCCACCAACCGTGTATAAGCATTGCCTTTTCTCTATAGCCTTGCCAACATCTACTTTTTGACTTTTTAATAGTGGCCATTTTGTGGTTTTGATTTGCATTTCTTTGATGATAATGATGTGGAGGTTTGTTTTGTTTTGAGATGGGGTCTCACTGTGTCATCCAGGCTGGAGTGCCATGATGTAATTGTAGCTCACTGCAGCCTTGAACTCAAGTAACCCTTCTGCCTTAGCTTCTGAGTAGCTGGGACTGCAGGCATGTGCCACCATGCCCAGCTAATGTTTTAAAATTTTTGTAGAGACAGAGGTCTCGCTGTGTTGCCTAGGCTGGTCTCGAGCTCCTGACTTCTGGTGACCCTCCCACCTCAGCCTCCCACAGGGCTGGGATTACTGGCATAAGCCACCACACCTGACCCTTGAGCATTTTTTTCATGTTTGTTGGCTGCTTGTATCAGATCTTTGTTTACAATTTATCTTTGACCTTTGACTCCTACAACAGTTTCTCAATACTTGCTCTATTTTTCAGGAAAAAGAAAATAAATATTAAGGAGAGGCTGTTTTCCACCTCAAGCAGTTACCATTTGAATTAGGGAAGCTGTTGGTGAGGGAAAACCAATTGATGAGTGTCTTAGTCTGTTTGGACTGTTATAACAAAGTACCATACACTGGTTGGCTTATAAACAATAGAAATGTATTTCTCACAGTTCTAGATGCTGGAAAGTCCAAGATCAAGGTGCTGGCAGATGAGGTGTCTGTTGAGGGCCCACTTCCCGGGCACTCATATGGTAGAAGGGGAGCTCTCTGGGATCTCCTTTATAAGGGCACTAATCCCATTCCTGAGGGTTCCACCTCATGAGAATCACCTCCCAAAGGCCCTACCCCCTAATCCCGTCACCTTGGAGGTTAGGATTTTTTTTTCTTTTTTTGAGATGGAGTTTTGCTCTTATTGCCCAGGCTGGAGTGCAGTGGCGCAGTCTCGGCTTACCGCAACCTCCGCCTCCTGGGTTCAAGCGATTCTCCTGCCTCAGCCTCCCAAGTAGCTGGGATTACAGCCATGCGCCACCAAACCTGGCTAATTTTTGTATTTTTAGTAGAGACAGGGTTTCTTCATGTTGGTCAGGCTGGTCTCGAAGTCCTGACCTCAGGTGATCTACCCGCCTCAGCTTCCCAAAATGCTGGGATTACAGGCGTGAGCCACCATGCCCGGCCAGAGGTTAGGATTTTAACATAGGAATTTTAGGGGGACATAGACATTCAGCCCATTGCAGATGAGTCTGTGGGTTCCACCCAAGGCTGCTAGAGTGGCTGTCTATTTCTTAATGGATTGAGTTTCTCTTTCTTCAAATTGTGACAAGCACAGACACTTAAGGAAGACAGACCTGGTTTGGGTTTTTGATTGGTCTAGCATTGAAGGCCTTTGTGGTCTTGTCCCTGTCTTATCACTTCCTGTTTCCTATTCCAGTCAAACTGAATTTCTCTTTTTCACTTCCATGCCTCTGATCACATTGTTAGCTAGAATAACCTCTCCCCATTCACTTAATACATTTCTCTGTCCAGTCTTATGACTCAGCTCAAATGCCTCCTCTTCCAGGTAGCCTTCCCTGTTTCCTTAGCAGGAAGAGACTTCTCCTGAATTTGGTGCACTCTGCTTTCTTGTTTTTTTTGTTGTTGTTGTTGTTTTGTTTTGTTTTTAAGACGGATCTCACTCTGTTGCCCAGGCTGGAGTGCAGTGGCATGATCTCA
Organism: Pan troglodytes; assembly: GCF_028858775.2. Lineage (NCBI taxonomy): Eukaryota > Metazoa > Chordata > Mammalia > Primates > Hominidae > Pan > Pan troglodytes. The sequence goes on from NC_086015.1 coordinate 49,655,350, forward strand.
GCCCACTGCAACCTCTGCCTCCCGGGTTCAAGCGATTCTCCTGCCTCTCAGCCTCCTAAGTAGCTGGAACTACAGGCATGTACCACCAGGCCCGGCTAATTTTTGTATTTTTCGTAGAGACAGGGTTTCACCATGTTGGCCAGGCTGGTCTTGAACTCCTGACCTCAGGTGATCTGCCTGCCTTGGCCTTCCAAAGTGCTGAAATTACAAGCGCGAGCCACCACGCCGAACCCTTGTTGGTGTTATTACATAGACGGTGAACCGCACTCTCTGTGGATCTATTGCCAGCAAACCAGGCCCTAGAACAGAGTTGCTGAAGGAATGAGGATTCGGATTTTGTCAAAAAGTGAGTGCAGGGGCATTGCTGTTTGCCCTGGGGCTGCACACCCTCCTGCTCTGTGAATGTCCCACTTCCTCTCCAGTTCCAAAGAGCAGTTGGAATGTTGGAGACTGGGCTTGTGTCTCAGTGGCTTCTCTTAGACACTGGAGGTGACTTGTCTTTTTTCAGTTACATTGCTGCCCTTTACCTCGGCTTTCAGCAGAAGGAGGCACCCGGGAGCTCTATGTCTCAGCTCTGCAGGTCCTGAGTGTGTCTCTGTGAGCCTCAACACCATGGAGACGGCACAGCTGGGGGTCTGGGTGCATCTAGGGCATCCCCTCCTTCTTAGAAGAGAAAATGGGGGCAGACAGGGAAAGAGAATTTCTCAAGGTCAAAAACCTGGCTATGGAGCTGGCACGGAATCCAGACCTCTTGAATCTATGCTCACCTGTACTTCCTTGTTTTTCTGGTTCTCCCTCCTCTGATTTATTTCCACCTAGTCAAGCAAAAATAAGTGTGTTTTCTCTGTTCTTTATCTTATCTTGGTTATTGATAGAGTCTGGTGAGTGTGTGTATTTCTGAACATATTTGTATATGTATCTTTTCTATTTTCCCATTTCATTTATGAAAATCTAGTTTAAAACACTATATATAGTATGTAAAGCCAGATTTTATATATATTTTTATATTTTTTATTTTATTTATATTTTTTATATATATATAGCATATGGCATATGGAGGTATCTGTTGGTATATACACATACTTCCTGAGGTCCATTGATACTGCATTAAAACATAGTATTTGGATACTGTTAAGCTCACACACATTTACAGGGCAAGTCCAGGGCCTGACTAGTTTGGTAAAGATACAACAAGCCACTGTTACTTTAGGCAGTTTATTACTTACATAGGCAACACAAAGAATGTGTCAAAGGTACCATCTTCCTGGGTCCTTGTCCCATACACTGAAGAGGATGACACTGAAGCAAAAGGGGCTGATGACTGCCACACAAGTGGGATTTTGAGAAGCAATTTTAGACTGCAGCTAAGTGGTCTCAGAGCCCACAGCTCTGTTCTGAGAGGCAGGCAGAATTCCCCATACCTCATTAGAGATGAGACACTGTCTGGTGACAGGCTCCTGGGGGAATAGGGAGGTGAATGAGAGACAGCCGTGCATCTTTTTATGTTCTGGAAGCCTACAAGGTGTTCCACCAAGATTCAGGCAAACCTTTGCATACGTGGCTATGTGCAGTTCTCCCAGGCACCATGGCAGGTTCCCTTACACGGATATGAACATTTCCCCATCTGCTGATGAGAAGCAGCAATGGGGAAAGCTGTGAGAAAATTGTATCTTTTTTTTTTTTTCTTTTTGAGACTGGGTCTTGCTCTGTCGTACAAGCTGGAGTGCAATGGTGGGATCACAGCTCACTGCAGCCTTGAACTCCTGGGCTCAGGTGATCCTCCTGCCTCAGCCTCCTGAGTAGCTGGGATTACAGACATGCACCACCATGTTCAGCTATTTTTTTATTATTTTTTGTAGAGACAGGGTCTTGCTATGTTGCCCAGGCTGGTCTCAAACTCCTGGGCTCAAGCAGTCTGTCTGCCTTGGCGTCCCAAAGTGCTAGGATTATAGGCATGAGCCACCACATCTGGCTGCTGCAAAGAAAATTTTAAAGACAGAAACCTGTTATGTTAGCATTGTAGCTCAGCTACTGTCACTTTTATGTTTTCCTTGCCAGTTTTTCTCCAAGTTTATACACATTTTTTAGAGTTGCGATCATAGTATATAAACAATGTTGTATCCTTTTCAATTTAACATCATGTCATAGTTCATAATAATAATTTTAAGTTACATGGTGATGGATGAGTCGTGCCACAGTTAATGGCTGGTTTGCAGGTTGTTACACACAGCCCCAGCCAGCATCTTTGTGCAGCATCTTTCTTTCCTTCTGTGGGATTGTTTCCTTGGTGCTCGTTCCAGCAGTAAGCAGCAGGTTGTGGTGTGGGCGTTTGTGTGGTTTGTTCAAGTTCCCTTCTTTGCTGTGCTCCTTGGGCTGGGAATGTTTGGTTGCCGTGGAGATGAGTGCTGTGGGTCTCCCTCCTCCCCCCTCAGGCTCTGCCCACCCCAGGCGGCCATGCCCCCCCACTGGCACTGGACGCTCTCAGGAAGCTGTTGGCACACCCTGGAGTGGGAGGGAGGTCTGTGGAGAGGACAGGAGTGGCCTTTGTTGACAGCTGTGTCTACTTACATGTCAAGTGGCCTGTCTGAGGGAGTCTGGCTCCCACCTGTGCCTCAGAAGCAGCAGCATGAGAGGAGGAAAAACACGCTGACTTGTGGGGTTGAGTGGACTTCTCGGCACCTTCAAGAATAGTCTGGGAGGCCAGGCGTGGTGGCTCAATCTGTAATCCCAGCACTTTTGGGAGGTTGAGGCGGGTAGATCACTTGAGGTCACGAGTTTGAGACCAGCCTGGGCAACGTGGCAAAACCCCATCTCTACTAAAAATACAAAAATTAACCGCGTGTGGTGGCACATGCCTATAATACTAGCTATTTGGGGGGCTGAGGCAGGAGAATCACTTGAACCCAGGAGGCGGAGTTTTCAGTGAGCCAAGACTGCGCCACTGTACTCCATCCTGGGCGACAGGGCGAGACTCTGTCTCAAAAAAAAAAAAAAGAATGGTCTGTGAGGGAGAAGTAGGCAAGGTCCTGTGTGCTCACTCCAGGCAGATTGAGGTTTAAAAACTAAGACGTTCATTTCACAGACTAAACAAATTCCATCCTACTTGCCATGTTAGTGTCATGATTCCTATTAGTTTTTCGATGATATGAGATGGAAAATGATGGACTAGGTAAATATACTCTCCCCGCCAGAAGCCCATGGAGCAGGGGGGTGCCCACCTTGGGGATGGAAGCTGGGAAGCAGCCAGTCCCACAGTTGACAGAAATTACACCTAGTGCAGGTCCGAGCTCAGTGGAAGGCTGTAGAGGGCCAGACGGGGTCCACTTGGGATGGTGCTGGGATGTGTAAGTCAAGGCCAGAATGAATTGCAGTGGTGTAACCTACTGTTTATATTGCTGGGTGTAAGATGCACTGTGACCTGCCAGCCATGCCTTAGTGGGGAGAAAAAGCAAAACTAAGATTATATACCATTGCTCATTTCACCTTCCAAAAACCGAATGTCCATGCCTGTTGAAGATTGCGAATGGGATTTATAGTAAAATCTCACTTGTTGAGACCCAGTTGGAAGAAAGCCTTTCTTAGTAATAAAAAGCCTGCATCTAGAACACTCACAAAATGCCATTTTGTTACTTGAGATAAATAAAACAATTAGGACCAAGCCTAATGTTGTGGAACAGAGGTTCTTAGCGAATGAATAAGTCCTTGGTGATTGACTCACCAGTTAGTTCGCCTCTGAAGGACTGGAGGGTTCTTGCCAGCTATTTTGTTTTTCTTACAAAGTCTAAATACTGCATCTGAAATCCTTTCCCTTTTTTTTTGACTTTGTAAATGACCTCGTCAACCCAGCCCCTGAAAATGCTTACACATTTTGAATTAGTTAAGCCTGAACTAGGGAGGTCTTCCTTTAATTCATGCAGGTCTGCTTCTGTAAAACAGTCACTGCGATATTTATAGATAATTTTGGGTAAGCTTTCTAGCTTACCGTGGGCCTGACACCACATAGCCCTCCTCCACCCATGGCGGCGCACTAAATCCTGTAACAATTCAGGGAGTTCAACGTTCATTATTATTATTACTCTCAACTTAAGATGTACAGATTGAGGCTTGGAGAGTTTAGTTTGTGGTTGGTTTTGTCACTGTTAAGTGGTGTGGTCAGCACTTGAACCCAAGACCTGTGGATCCACAGCTCTTGCTGTTAGCCACTGTATTAAATTACCTTTGCTTAGAGAGAGTATTTGCCAAAGACAGGAGCCGGGCTGTAGCCATGGGGCCTTGCCTTGACTTTTCAGGTTCAGCCGCTGCCTTGGGGTTGTGTGACAACAGAGACTGGATTTTTGGCCACCCTCGAGTTGTGAGTGCAGGAGAGTGGCCTGGGGCTGGGAATAGGGGAGGTAGAATTCAATCATGGGGTGCACCCATAGTAGAGAAATGGACTAAGGGCTTTAATCCCTGAGTTTCTGAGCTGTCGAATTGTCCGAATATTTCTCATCATATTCAGCAGTTCTGTATGAGCTGAATGAGTCAGCAGGACCTAAGGAAAAAGCTGAAGATCAAGAATGTGAGAAAGGAAGAGTGGGCAGATGCTAAAGGAAATCAGTGGGCACGGGAAAGATCAGGAAGCAACCAAAATAGGCTGGAGCTGGCCAGAGGGCTGCAGGGATCGGAAGAGAGTGGAGGGGCCACTTACTTTGGTTATCAAAGGGTCTCTTGTGTCCGTCTCCTGCAAGCCTAGTTCTGCTAGTGCACTGGAGTTGGGGCCAAACCTGGTTTCCCAGGTCAGACTCTGCTGGTTCAGTCAGAGGCCAGGAAGTCCCTGACAGGGGAGACCATCAGATTCCTTTGTTCCTATCGTCTGAACACAGTCTGAGAGGTTTCGCAGTATATTGTAGAGGCTAACTTTGGTGTAACCTATACCTTATGTGGCCATGTCTGCATCCTAAGCTCCTGATATTGCACATGTCTGGTTTTTGTTGGAAGTCTGTACCTTTCCTCCGTGGTAGTCCCAGACCAAGGGTGATACTTGGCGGTGCCCAGGGTGTCACCTGTCTTCTCAAGTCGAAGAGGAGAATGAAGAGCACTCCAGTACGCCAGGAGCATCACACCGTAATTAGCAGGAAGATGTTGCACCGCAGTGCCTCATCTCAGAGCCAGAGTCCTGGGTTAGGGAGTAAACTCTTTTACCTAGGCCTGACTGTATTCTGGCATTGTAGGCACTCCTCAGGTTTCTGTGGCCCTCTCATCTCACTGAGGGTATCCCTTCTTCATGTGTCTCTCAGCTCTTCTCTTACATTTCTGCCCCTGGCTCTGGCCCCTTCAGCTTCCTTCTCCTTCCCTTTCCCTTCCCTCCTCTCTCCTCCTTTCACCGACAGTTTTGTTTGCACCCATAGTTGCCCATCAGTGGATCCATGCCTGTAAGCCAGTGTAATACGAGCTGCTGTCTGTGGAGCATTTATTGCATTTATTGCAGTGAGCCATGATCGTGCCACTGCACTCCAGCCTGAGTGACAGAGCGAGACTCTGTCTCAAAAAAAAAAAAAAAAAAAAGATTTAGGAACCAGAGGCTTTATATGCAGTCCAATACAGTAGCCACAAGCTGCACGTGGCTGTCTTCTTGTGTCCCTTGCTTGCCTTCCAGCCACACTCATCTTACACAAGAGGTCATGGGGTCTCAGAGCGGTTGCCCAGCTGGTGAGTGGGGAAGTGTGTTCGTGCCCAGGGGCAGGTGGCCACTGTGTATACGCTTGCCACCATATCCATGGCCTTCACCCCTCACTGTGCGTCAGTTGCCATCACAAGGGGCCTGTTACAGTGCCGACCTCTGCCTCTGCCTGCAGAGATCCTGATTTCTGAGATCTGTGTGTGCAGGGGGAGCATCCTGGGGGATTATGATGAAGTTAGCTGGGAACTTGGCTGTGGCCCTGCAGTGGGCCTCACCACCAGCCCACTTGACCTTCATGTGGACTTCAGTCCTCTGGCCTCTCTCTGACCTGTAGACCTGCACCATCTAACACAGCAGCTACTGGCCACCTGGGGCTCTTGAGCACTTGAAATGTGGCTAGTGTGACTATGGAACTGCATTTTCCATTTTATTTCATTTTAATTAATTAAAGTTTAAATTTATTTTAGTAGCCATGTACAGCTTGTGGCTACTGTATTGGACTGCATATAAAGCCTCTTGTTCCTAAATCTTTTTTTTTTTTTTTTTTTTTTTTTTGAGACAGTCTCACTCTGCCATTCAGGCTGGAGTGCAGTGCTGCATTATGGCTCACTGCAACCTCTGCCTCATGGGCTAAAGTGATCCTCCCACCTCAGTCCCTTTAGTCCCCTGGCTAATTTTTTTGAAATTAATTTTTGTAGAGTTGGAGTCCCACTATGTTGCCCAGATTGGTCTCAAACTCCTGGGTTCAAGTGATCCTCCCGCCTTGGCCTCCCAAAGTGCTGGAATTACAAGTGCAAGCCACAATGCCCGGCCTCTAAATCTTAGCCAGAGTTCACTTATTAGTAGGAAATTATTCATGAAGTTTCTTTTTTTTGATATTTTATACATCACCAAGTCAATGTAGTCACATTGTCAAAAAATGTATATGGGAGAAGAAAATCACCTATAATTCAATACCAAAAAGAACCCCCAAAAATGTATGCTGTGCCTACGTAGACGTTTTTGCCTGGTTGTCATCACAGTGTATGTTTGCTTTTATGCCCTGCTTTTTCCACTTAGAAATATATCATATGCCTTTTCCCTCATTGCTTCATAGTCTTCATAACCATCTGCTGCGTAAGATCCTGTTGATTTGATGACTCAAAGCCAACATAACCTTCTTGCCAGTTAAAGTTTAAAGGGGAAGTGAACTCTTACCATGGGAGCTCCCAGACTCTTCCCAGGAGTACTGAGGCTGGCTGGGTGTGGATCCTGTGGCCAGGTTTTCAAGGACCAGATGCATAGCAGGGCACGGGTCAGCCTGGGGGTCCGGCAAATCCAATGCCTGGCCAGAGGATGCAGGCCCTTCCCTGTGTTCAGGGGCAGGGTGACAGCTGCCTCTCCACATCAGCAGCAGCCCTGCAATGGTCACCATTGGTGGCATTTGGATGCCAGCAGGGTCCCATATGCCCTGTTTTAGGCAGAGCGTCTCTGTCTCTTGCATGGATCACTGCTGTCACCTCCAGTCTGGTCTCTGGGCACAGCAGCGAGGAGGCCACTCCACAGCTCAGAGACCTTCAGCTACTTTTTGCCTTAACATTGTAGTCCAGTTCTTTTGCCTGGTGTTTAAGACATTTCCTTAAATTAGTTCTAACTTCCTTCCTGTCTTCTTTCTTTCTAACTATCCCCCTCCTTCGCTGCCCCACAGCCTCCCGAAGTGCTGAAGTCCCTGGCCACACTGCACATCACCTGTCCTTTTCTACCCCTGTACCTTGTCACCCTTACCCTCCATCACCACCCAGGTGAATATCACTCTCCCTTCAGTGTCTTCCATTGCCATCTCCATTGCGACTCTCCTGATCTTGGGTCCCATGTGCACCTTGTTCATTTGCCTGTCCTATGGTGTTTTCAATTATGATTAGATTGAAACTGTTTGCAGGAATCTCTATCTCCCCCTAGGTGATCAGTTTTGGGAGAATAGGGACAGGGTTTAACTGATCATGATTTTACTCCTTATAACCCTTCAGCACCTTTAGTATAATTCTGAACACAGAATAAATGTTGGAATAAATAAAGGTGACACTTCCCCATTACCTGGTACTCATCACTTCACCTCCTTACTCACCTTCCCTCATCCCTAAGCAACCACTGATCTTCCTATCCCTATAGATTTGCCTATTCTGGATATTTCATATGAATGAAATCATACAATATATGATCTTCTGTGTCTGGCTTTTTTCACTTAGCGTGCATTCCAGGTTCATCCACGTTGTAGTATGAATCAGTATCTCATTTCTTTTTATGGCTGAATAGTATTCCCTTGTATAGATGTACCATATTTTGTTTATCCATTCAGCAGTTGATAGACACTTGTTTTTATTTTTGGCTATTATAAATAATGTTGCTATGAACATTCCTAGGCAGGTGTTTATGTGAATGTATCATTTCTGTTCTCTTGGGTAAATATTAGGAGTGAAATTGCTGGGTCATATGGTAACTGTGTTTAACCTTTTGAGGACCTGTTTTTTAAAGAAGCTCTACCATGTTACATTCCCACCAGCCATGTATGAGAGTTCCAGTATTTCCACATCCTTGCCAACGCTTAGGCTTATCTAGTTTTTTTATTCTAACTATCCTATTTGGTGTGAAGTTGGATCTCATTGTGGTTTTGATTTGCATTTTCCTGATGATTAATGATGTTGAGCATCTTTTCATACATTTATTGGCCATTGGTATGTCTTATTTGGAAAAATGTCTTCTCAATTCCCTGCTCATTTTTACTTGGATTGTCTTTTTATTATTGAGTCTTAATCGTTCTTTGTATAGGATTTGGGAATATTTTCTTTCATTCTGTGGACTGTCATTTCATTTCTTGATGGTATTGTTTACAGCACAAAGGCTTTAAATTTTGATGCAGTAGAATTTATCTACTTTTTTTCTTTTTTTGCCAGTGTTTTGGTGCTTTTTGTAGGAAAACATTGGCTGACCCAAGGTCACAAAGATTCATGTCCATGTTTTCTTCTAAATGTTTTAAAGAGATTTAACTAATAAGAAAAAAGTCTCACTTGTCCTCGCATTTGCCATTTCTGCTCCTTCTCATCCCTTTGTTTAGATTCAGGTTTTCATCTGGTACCATTTTTCCTTCTGCTTGAAGGACTTCTCTTAACATTTTTTCTTTTTCGTATGCTGATTTGGTGATGAATTCTTTAAACTTTTGTATTCTGAATTTATCTTTCTTTCATTTTTTTATTTTAAAATATATTTTTTTGGCTGGGCGCAGTGGCTCACGCCTGTAATCCCAGCACTTTGGGAGGCCGAGGCGGGCCAATCATGAGGTCAGAAGATCGAGACCATCCTGACTAACATGGTGAAACCCCGCCTCTACTAAAAATACAAAAAATTAGCCGGGCATGGTGGCGGGTGCCTGTAGTCCCAGCTACTGGCGAGGCTGAGGCAGCAGAATGGCGTGAACGCAGGAGGCAGAGCTTGCAGTGAGCCGAGATTGCACCACTGCACTCCAGCCTGGGCAACAGAGTGAGACTCTGTCTCAAAAAAAAAATTATATATATATTTATATTTATATATATATAATTATATAGATATATTTATATATAATTATATATTTTATATATATAATTATATATAAAATATATATATTGCTGGATATAGAATTCTAGCTTGATACTTTTTTGAGTTCCTTGAAGTTTTTTTGTTTTTTTTTTTTTTTTACTATTTTCTCCCTTATTTTTTTTTAATGAGAAATCTGATATCTCTATTCTCTGTATGTGACATGTTTTTCCCCCATTCTGGCTGCTTTTAAGATTTCATCATTGATTTTGAGAAATTTGATTATGATATCCTTGGTGTGCTTTTCATGTTTCTTGTGCTTAGGGGTTTGTTGAGCTTCTTGGATCTGTGTGTTTGTAGTCAGTCTTCATCAAATCTATTTCTTCACATTCATCCCCATCCACTAGGGACTCCAATTACTCCAATCTTAGGCATCTTGAAGTTGTCCCAGAGCTCACTTGTGCCCATTTCGTTATTTAAAAAGTTCTTTTCCTCTCATTTCATTTTGGACATTTTCTATTGCTGTACCTTTAAATTCACTAATGTTTTCTCTTGCATGGTGTAATCTGCTATTAATCCCATCCAGTGTATTCTCTTTTCTAAAATTTTTAAAAAGCTTTTTGTTATTTATTTATGTATCTTTTTTAAATTATACTTTAAGTTCTGTGTTACATGTGCACAATGTGCAGTTTTGTTACATAGGTATACATGTGCCATGTTGGCTTGCTGTACCCATCATTTACATTAGGTATTTCTCCTAATGCTATCCCTCCCCCAGCCCCCCACCCCCCCCAACAGGCCCCAGTGTGTGATGTCCCCTCCCTGTGTCCACGTGTTCTGATTGTTCAACTCCCACTTATGAGTGAGAACATGCGGTATTTGGTTTTCTGTCCTTGTGATAGTTTGCTGAGAATGATGGTTTCCAGCTTCATCCATGTCCCCAAAAAGGACATGAACTCATCCTTTTTATGGCTGCATAGTATTCCGTGGTGTATATGTGCCACATTTTCTTTATCCAGTCTATTATTGATGGATATTTGGGTTGGTTCCAAGTCTTTGCTATTGTGAATAGTGCCGCAATAAACATAACGTGTGCATGTGTCTTTATAGCAGCATGATTTATAATCCTTTGGGTATATGCCCAGTAATGGGATGGCTGGGTCAAATGGTATTTCTAGTTGTACATCCTTGAGGAATTGCCACACTGTCTTCCACAATGGTTGAACTAATTTACAGTCCCACCAACAGTGTAAAAGCGTTCCTGTTTCCCACATCCTCTCCAGCGTCTGTTGTTTCCTGACTTTTTAATAATTGCCATTCTAACTGACATGAGATGGTATCTCATTGTGGTTTTGATTTGCATTTCTCTGATGACCAGTGATGATGAGCATTTTTTCATATGTCTGTTGGCTGCATAAATGTCTTCTTTTGAGAAGTGTCTGTTCATATCCTTTGCACACTTTTTGATGGGGTTGTTGTTTTCTTGTAAATTTGTTTAAGTTCTTTGTAGATTCTGGATATTAGCCCTTTATCAGATGGGTAGATTGTAGAAATTTTCTCCCATTTTGTAGGTTGCCTGTTCACTCTGATGGTAGTTTCTTTTGCTGTGCAGAAGCTCTTTAGTTTAATTAGATCCCATTTGTCTATTTTGGCTTTTGTTGCCATTGCTTTTGGTGTTTTAGTTATGAAGTCCTTGCCTATGCCTGTGTCCTGAATGGTACTGCCTAGATTTTATTCTAGGGTTTTTATGGTTTTTGGTCTTACATTTAAGTCCTTAATCCATCTTGAGTTAATTTTTGTATAAGGTGGAAGGAAGGGATCCAGTTTCAGCTTTCTACATATGTCTAGCCAGTTTTCCCAGCACCATTAAGTAGGGAATGCTTTCTCCATTGCTTGTTTTTGTCAAGTTTGTCAAAGATCAGATGGTTATTTTTTTTTTTTTAAGATGGAGTCTTGCCCCCATTGTGCAGGCTGGAGTGTAGTGGCATGATCTCAGCTCAGTGCAACCTCCACCTCCCGGGTTCAAGCGATTCTCCTTCCTCAGCCTTCCAAGTAGCTGGGATTACAGGCATGCACCACCATGCCTGGCTAATTTTTGTATTTTTAGTAGAGACAGGGTTTTGCCACGTTGGCCAGGCTGGTCTCAAACTCCTGACCTCAGGTGATCCACCCGCCTCGGCCTCCCAAAGTGCTAGGATTACAGGCGTGAGCCACCGCACCCGGCCTGTTATTTATTTTGAGACACAGTCTTGCTCTGCTGCCCAGGCTGGAGTGCAATGGTGTGATCTCGGCTCACTGCAACCTCCGCCTCCCAGGTTCCAGCGATTCTCACGGGTCAGCCTCCTAATAAGTAGCTGGGATTACAGGCATGAGCCACCATGCCTGGCTAATTTATGTATTTTTAGTAGAGGTGGAGTTTTACTATGTTGGCCAGGCTGATCTCAAACTCCTGTCCTCAAGTGATAACGCCTTCCTTGGCCTCCCTAAGTGCTGGCATTACAGGTGAGAGCCACCATGCCCGGCCAGCCAATGTATTGTTTATCTCAGACATTTTGGTTTTCATCTCTAGCAGCTCAGTTTGAGCCTTTTAAATATTTTCCATGTTGCTACTTAACATTTCCAACATATTGAATATAGAAACAATAGCTTTTAATGTCCTTCTCTGCTAATTCTAATATCTGTGTCTGATCGGGGTTGATTTCCATAGATTGATTATTCTCTTCCCTGTGGGTTGTGCTTTCCTGCCTCTTTGCATGCCTGGGAATATTTGATTGGCTGCCAGACATTGTAAACTTTACCTTATTGAGTCTTGGATATTTTGTATTCTTTCAATCTTCTGAGCATTGTTCTGGGATGCTGTTAAATTATTTAGGAACAGTGATTCTAGTCTTGCTTTTATGATTTATTAGATGAATTCAAAGCAGAGCTCAGTCTAGGGCTTTATTATTCCTCATTCTCAGGGCTGGTGGGAATAGGCACTGTTTCCAGCTTTTGTGGGTGCCAGGCACTGTTCTTGCGAATCCTGCAGATGTTTGTCCTCTGACTTTGGTTAGTTTCCTCACAGGCAAGAGCTGATCCATGCTCTGCTGAACACTTAAAGGAGACCCTCTGCACATCTCTGGGTTGTCTCTGTGTGCAGTATTCTCATCTCTGATCCAGACGATAATAGCCTGGAATAGGGGAAATGGAAAACTAACTATAAGACAAAGACTTTGGAGTGGCACGTGAGAAGAGAATTGGAGCGTGAGGCAGCAGTGCTCAGAGCATGGTCCTTGGCCAGCACCAGCAAAGGCCGAGAAAGAGATGAGAACGTTTAGAGACCTTCCTAAGAGTTTGACAGAGTGGCTTTGTGTCAGTTGAATTGGATAATAACTACAGTTGGGGCTTGGATTTTATGTTTCATTTTTCTATATTATTGTATTTTACAAGATAATAAGTCTGACAGATGGAAATTAAAAACAAAAGCCTCCCATACCTAGCCCTTTGCCACAGATAAACTGAGAAGGAAGGAGTGATGTAGGGGATTTGGATGAGGAGGGAGAGAGGGTGGTGGTTATGATTCTTAGCTCTGGTGGGTGTCATTTGAGGAAACGGAAGGTCAGGTAGGGATGCTGGCAACAGTCACACCAGATGCCTGGTATGAGGTGCACTGGGCTGCGTTCCCCACTGTGATCCCACTTTTATCCTTACCAGGGAACCTGAAGGGTTTGGGTGACAGCCAGGGTCTCATTTCAGGGAAGGGGCAAAGGCAAGGTTGGACCCCAAGCCTGAGTGCTTTTCCACTTTGCCCCTTTCTGCTGTGCTCCTTGGCTTACTGAGGCTTGGCAAGCCTGCAAAATCGAGGCTGGATCTCTCCTTCACTTGAGCCAAACCAAATTGATTTGTTTTTAGCAATATCTTTTAAGAGTTAACCTATTCTGGGGCTGGGTGTTGTGGCCTATGCCTCTAATCCTAGCACTTTGGGAGGCTGAGGCAGCCAGATCACCTGAGGTCAGGAATTCAAGACCAACCTGGCCAACATGGTGAAACCCCATCTCTACTAAAAATACAAAAATTACCTGGGAGTGATGGTGCATGCCTGTAGTCCCAGCTACTCAGGAGGCTGAGCCAGGAGGATGGCTTGAGTCCAGAAGGCGGAGGTTGCTGTGAGCCAAGATTGCACCACTGCACTCCAGCCTGAGCGACGGAGCAAGACTGTCTCAAAAAAAAAAAAAAAAAAAAAAAAAAGAAAAGAAAAAAAAGAACCTATTCTAGAAAAGCTATTTGAAGTAGATTGGTTAGAATTTTGTGCGATGATGCAGATATTCTAAAGCTTCCCTAGTCACAAGTGGCCATCAAGTACTCAAGATATACTTGTTCAAGTCCTGGCGCTAAATTTTTAATGTTATCTTAATTGATTTAAACTTATATAAATAACCACATGTGGCTAGTAGCCACCATGGACAGTACAGGTAGAAGTCACTAACTGGGACAGTACAATCAAAACAGTCCAAGTGACTACTGATTTTTACTTTCTTTTCTCGGAAACTCTTCTCATTGTTGGGAAACCCTTGCATTTTTACTTCTCAGGGAGATATTTTGGAACTGAAATTTGTGGTGGAGTCTTACCGCCAAGGACCAGTTATGTTTCCAGAATAGGTTATAGCTTATTTCTATTTTATAGGGAAGGAAGAGTGATGAGTATTATTGCACGTTTTAGTTTTGTCAGATTAAATGGCTGACCTCTCTTTGTGATGTCCTTAACTCTTGTTTCCTTTGTTAAACTACACCGGCTTTATCAGATGCATTTTTCTCTTTTAAACTGAGGATGGCTTGAAGTCAAATATAAAATACTCATTCACGGCCTGCAGGTGGCTCACACCTGTAATCCCAGCACTGTGGGAGGCTGAGGCAGGTGGATAGCTTGAGCCCGGGAGTTTGAGACCAGCCTGGGCAACATGGTGAAACCCCGTCTCTACTAAAAATACACACAAAAAATTAGCCAGTCATGGTGGCATCCACGTGTGTTCCCAGCTACTCAAGGCTGAGGTGGGAGGATTGCTCCAGCCCAGGAGGAGATTGCACCACTGCACTCCAGCCTGGGTGACAGAGTAAGACCCTGTCTCAAAAAAAAAAAAAAAAAAAAAAAAGAAAGAAAAAATTCATTCACTACATCTATGGGAAGTGTCTTTTTGGAGTGGATTCTCTGTGAGTCTGCACATTTATCAGTCAATTTTTTTTTTTTTTTTTAAGACATGGTCTCACTCTGTCACCCAGGCTGGAGTACAATGGTTCAATCTCAGCTCACTGCAACCTCTGCCACCTGGGTTCAAGTGATTCTCCTGCCTCAGCCTCCTGAGTAGCTGGGATTACAGGCTCACGCCACCAGGCCTGGCTAATTTTTGTATTTTTAGTAGAGATGGGGTTTCACCCTGTTGGCCAAGCTGGTGTCGAACTCCTGACCTCAAGTGATCTGCCCGCCTCAGCCTCCCAAAGTGCTGGGATTATAGGCATGAGACACCACACTCGGCCTATCAGTCAATATTTTATAAACGGCTGATGTAAATAAAGAAAATAAAGAGCACTTTGACTACTGTCTTCTAAACTGTAAAAATGGTCTGTTGAGTATATATTTAGTGTGACTATCATCAGCTATTTCCTAGTGGAGGGAATTCCTCTACTGGAAGCAGGACGATTCTGAAACTAGAATTATAAAGATGTAACACTGACACTCCCACCCCCAGTTTATGTTTGATGCTGATTATTCAGGGATGGTTTAAGTCTTAGCATTTTTGACCAAGATGAACAGCATCAAATGGAAGTGCCAGTTCAGAGACAAGCCTGAGGCATAGTCTGACTTGGTGGTTCTCAAAGTGTGGTCCCTGGACTAGCACCATCAGCATCACTAGGGAACTTAACTAGAAATGCAGAGTCTCGGGCCCCTTCCCACACTTACTAAGTCAGCAGTCTGTGTTTCAACAAACCCACCTGGCGGTTCTGAAGCATGCTAAGGTTTGAGAACCACCTAAGTTTTTGGTGTTTATCCCTCGGCTATTCCATTTTGTCTTCTGTCCTTATTAGCTCTGCCAAAGCCGCAGCAGCTCCCTAGTGTTACATCTCTACGTATGAGTCGCCATAACAAGTCAGTGAGGACAGTGAAATTTGCCTCTTCAAGGGAGCAGAAGGAAGTTTAATTGGGAATGCCAGGAAATCCATCTACTTCCCTGGAAGGACTGAACGTTTATACCGTCCCCTCACAGATCCTTATGTTGAATCTCTAATCCCAACATGATGGTATTTGGAGGTGGAGTCTTTGGGAGGTGATTAAGTTATGAGAGTGGATACTTCCTGAATGGGATTAGTGTCCTTATAAGAAGAGCTCAGAGATGTAGTTAGTTCCCTTTCCACCATGTGAGAAAACAGCAGGAAGACAGCCATCTGTAAATCAGGAACTGGATCCTCACCAAGAACCGACCCTACTAGCACCCTGATGTTGGACTTCCAACCTCCAGAGCTGTGAGAAATAAATGTCTATTGTTTAAGCTACTCAGTTTATGGTATTTTGTTCTAACAGCCTAAAATGACTAAGACATTCCCCTTAGTCTGAGAGATATTCCTTTTGGAACAGAAAACAAGAGAGACAGTATAGTGTGGTGGAAAGAGTGTTGACTTTGCACAAGAGAGACCTGGGTTCGAATCTCAACTTTTCTATTTAACTTTTAGCTACATAGGTGAATTTAACCTCTTTAGCTTTTGTTTCTCCACCAGAAAAAAAAAAAAAAAGCTTCAGTAACTCAACCATAATATAGTAAGTGAGCTTCCTTTTTCTTTTTCTTTCTTTTTTTTTTTTTGAGACGGAGTCTCACTCTGTCGCCAGGCTGGAGTGCAGTGGTGCAATCTCGGCTCACTGCAACCTCCGCCTCCCGGGTTCAAGCGATTCTCCTGCCTCAGCTTCCTGAGTAGCTGGGATTACAGGCACGCACCACCACACCCAGCTGGTTTTTGTATTTTTAGTAGGGACGGGGTTTCACCATGTTGGCCAGGATGGTCTTGGTCTCCTGACCTCATGATCCGCCCACCTTGGCCTCCCAAAGTGCTGGGATTACAGGCGTGAGCCACCGCGCCCAGCCGACAAGTGAGTTTCAACTGCCCAAACGTCAGGGCACATTATTGCAAGATTAATGAAATGACTCAAGCAGGCCTCCAGGGCTGGCTGGCTTGGGGTAAATTGTGCTGCTTCAACCTGTCCTTGTCCTGGCTGTGGTTTGGCACCACCTAGTGGCGGTTGGGTGCTCTAGCTTAAATGTCAATAAGGAGGATTCTGGATCCTGCTCTTGATTGGAACTTTCAGGACAGTGGCAGTGATTCCAGGAATTTTCAGGTTAGTTGGCGTCTGTTTCATTGGCCAAATCTGGGGTGATTCAGCCTGGAGAATACCTTTTCTGCCTCCTTGCTTCTCAGCACCAGGTTGCTTGCTGTTTCCTACCTGGCCTCAGCCTCCTCTCAGCAACCCCCTTTCTCCAAAGATACAAACTTTAGCCTGTCTCCAAGTGGAAGGTTACCTATCAAGTTACATCTAAATGCCTGTCATCACAAGGAGTTTTTACGGAACTGTTCATGACACTTAAGTGAGACATGAGGCAAGTAAAAGGCCCAGTACCTAGAAAGTGTTTGAATGAAAATTCCCTTTTCCGGCCAGATATGGTAACTCACACCTGTAATCTCAACGCTTTGGGAGGCCAAGGTGGGAGGATTGCTGAGACCAGGAGTTCGAGGCTGCAGTGAGCTATGATTGTACCACTGCACTCCAGCCTGGGCAACAGAGCAAGACGCTGTCTCAAAAAAAAAAAAAAAAAAAAAAAAGGAAAAAGAAAGAAAGGCCTGTCCCATTTCCTGGCAGAAGAGAGAAACTGGATTCTGCATATAGGTGTGCATCCAACAAGCATTAAATACTGCTGCATGGCCTCATGGTGCAGTGGAACAAGCACAGTCTTCAGAGTCAGACAAATCTGGGTTCCCATCCTGCCCACTTACTACCTGGGTAAGCCTCAATTTCCTTACTTATGAAATGAAAACAATAATGTGTAATTCATAAGTATCATATTTTTACTCCAGAAAGTTAGGAGTAATCCTTGGGTGTGATTTCAAGTGATTCCCAAAAATAATCAATTCCTGTATCCTTGTACTGCTCCATGACATTGACATGTGATGTGTTTTATTTCTGCCTCACTCTTTACTGAACCCTTTCTACGCTCACTGAAACCTGGAGTAGG
Organism: Pan troglodytes; assembly: GCF_028858775.2. Taxonomy (NCBI): domain Eukaryota; kingdom Metazoa; phylum Chordata; class Mammalia; order Primates; family Hominidae; genus Pan; species Pan troglodytes. Next base: position 49,672,807 of record NC_086015.1, read on the forward strand.
TGATGGCTTTGAGTAGGAAATGACTTTGTGAGTTTCTTTCGTAAAAGGCATGTGGCAGTACAGGGTCAGAAGGTGGGGTGATGCAGTAACCTGTGTGGCAAAGTTTTCAAGCATTTAAAAATATATGTGAAAGCCCTAAACATAGTACTTAGACCACAGAAGACAATCAGTAGATGTTAGGCTTTTCTCCCACTCAGAATACAAACAAATATATTTTGATACACTATCCAGTTTCTAACCTCAGGTGGTCTTTCAAAACCGAAGTGAAAAATGAAGTGTGAGTTCTTCAGAGCAAACTAAGCCCCACCCTCTTAGGTCAGTGGGGGAGTCTCAGTTTTTTAAAATTTGGAATAAAGGAAAATCAGACGTAGTCCCCCAACCCCCTGTACTGGCCTCCTGTGTCCGGACATGGGAATTCTCAGCTGTGGGAACTGGCAGCAAGAGGACTTATCTAGCCAGCTGGGCAATTTTTTAAATGATCGGAGCAATACCTGCTCATTGGTAAATCTTTGGGAAAGTGTAGGAAAGTATATAGAAGCAACCAACTAGGAAATAAACCATCCCCTCCACCATGCAGATTCTTTTTTTTTTTTTTTGGAGACTGAGTTTTGCTCATGTTGCTCATTGCAGGCTGGAGTGCAATGGTGTGATCTCAGCTCGCCGCAATCTCCACCCCTTGGGTTCAAGTGATTCTCCTGCCTCAGCCTCCTGAGTAGCTGGGACTACAGGCATGCACCACCATGCCTGGCTAATTTTGTATTTTTAGTAGAGAGGGGGCTTTTCCACGTTGGTCAGACTGGTCTTGAACTCCCGACTTCAGGCGATCTGCCCGCCTTGGCCTCTCAAAGTGCTGGGATTACAGGCATGAGCCACCGTGCCTGGCCTCACCATGCAGATTCTAAATATGTCCACTCAGAGGCGTTTTCACTCATGGGCAGATTTCCTTTCCAGTCTTTTTTTCTTTGAATTTCTTTATATAGTTGAGATGCACAATTTTTAAATCTTGCTTTTTTACTTTTCACATTATAACATAAGGGTTTTCTTTTAAGATTAAAAGTATTGTTTTTCATATTATATATATTTCTAGAAAAATTTAATATAGAAATATGTGAAGTAAAGTGAAATTTCTCTCTAATACCATCTGTCACTGTACCTAATACTAGAAAGAAAATTTAAAATATTAAAGTATATAAAGTAGAAAGTGATGTTTCACTGTTATACTTCTACCAGTGTTACCCACTGTTTGTTTTTTTCCCTTTTGCATATCAATGGTATCTGCAAATTACTGAAATGGAATTGTACTATAAATACACTTGTCAAGTTTGCTTTTTTCACTTGTTAATATATTTTCAGTCTGGGTGCAGTAGTTCACACCTGTAATCCTGAGATGGGCTGATCACTTGAGCCCAGGAGTTGTTGACCAGCCTTAGACAACATGGCGAAACACTGTCTCTACAAAAAATACAAAAATTAGGCAGTTGTGGTGGTGCACACCTGTAGCCCTATCTACTCAGGAGGCCGAGGTGGGAGGATTCCTTGAGCCTGGGAGGCTGAGGCTGCAGATTGCACCACTGCACTCCAGCCTGGGTGACAGAGTCAGGCTCCATCTCAAAAAAACCCCAAACATATATATATGCTATCCTTCTGTAGTATAAGCATTTTCCAATATGACTAAAACACTATTTAAATGACATTTTAAATAGCTATGTAACATTTCATCATTTATATGTACTCTGGTTTATATAACCATTCCTCTAAGGCTGCCAGTTTGGATCTAAGTAAATATTTATTCACTTTTTAAAATTCTTTCCCAAAGCTAAGTCTCAGATAACCTCACTGAGTCAGAGATAAACATTTTAAAGTTTCCCTTCCAGGGAGAGTTTATCATCTTACACTCTCAGCAGTAGCTTATGAAAATATACAGTGACAACAATCACAAACACTTAAAAAATCTTTGTTGATCTCCTGGGTGAAAAAGCTCTCGTTTAATTTGTTTCTTAACGCTAGAGGGTTCAGTGCTTCTGCATGTTCAATGATCTTCCTCTGTGATTTTTGGAATAGAGGTGATCTTTGCCCTATTACACAAAACGTTGATTTCCAGCTCAGATTCCTTAGAACTTGCTAACCCCATTCCTGGAACCAAAGTGCTGTTTGCTGTGTTCTCCATACATTGGATCAGAAGCCCAAGCTCTGGAAGTCCTGCGCCGTTTCCTGGTGGCCTCCTAGCTCCCTCTAGGGGCCCCATCCGCAACTGCAGCCCCACCTTCTTTCCTCTCTTGAGGAATGAGTTTACCCTACGGGAATTCCGAGAAGGAAGAGGCGAAAGTGGGGAGCTCCACAAGTAAAGATTTGGACTTTGTGATCAGACAGTGTGTGAATAGTTTTGCTTACTGGTTGAGCAGCTTCTCTTAGGTGGGCTGTCTTTTTTTTTTTTTTTTTCCCGAGACGGAGTCTCTCTCTGTCATACAGGCTGGAGTGCAATGGCGCGATCTTAGCTTCCTGCAGCCTCCGCCTCCCAGGTTCAAGCGATTCTCCTACCGCGGCCTCCCAAGTAGCTAGGATTATAGGCGCGTGCCACCATGCCAAGCTAATTTTTGTATTTTTAGTGGAGATGAGGTTTCGCCATGTTGGCCAGGCTGGTCTCGAACTCGTGACCTCAAGTGGTCCAACAGCCTCAGCCTCCCAGAGTGCTGGGATCACAGGCGTGAGCCACCGCGCCCGGCCAGGTGGGCTGTTTGTGTTCCTCGTCACCTTGTTCCTGGGGAGGGACAGAGGGCAGCAGATCAGCTGTCACCCAGGTAGGTGTCCGACGTGGGAAAAATATGGGAAAGATACTCTAGTTAGTTCTCATTTTCTTTTCTAAAACTTCGAGTTCTCTGGAGTCCCTTTATAGAGAGAAAGTTTAAGTAACTGAAATTAATTTCCTTGGCTGCCAAGGGGGTTCTGATGATGATCCCTGAGATCACCCAGCTGTAGGTAGACATTCTTGGTACCTTAGTTTAGCAGAGTCAGAAAATACTGCGAACGTTCAAGGATGGGGACCTTCTAGAAGAGAGGGCAGCAGTAACTTTGAGGGGAGGACAAGAGAGCAGCTTTGGAGACCTAAAGAGTTGTGGCCTTCTATGTAAGTCCTATTATCCCTTCCATGCACCCCCACCCACATTCCCCTACTCCATTAAACTTTGTTTCAGGTTATAAAATAATGCATAATTATTGCAGGAAAAAATGGTAATTGAAAATCACCTATTTCTTACACTCAAAGATAATGACTTAAAATTTGGTGTACATCTTATGTGTATGAGTGTACACATAATTTTGTCATCATATATGTGAGTGTGTTCATAACTGTAACCCACATACTTATATACTTCCTTTAAAATATTTCAAGTATTTTTCCCTGTCAATAAATATTTTTTTGAAAACACAATCTTTTTATGGCTGCATAATATTCCAACATGTATATGGGTTATCATTTAATAGGAATTGGACATTTGATGCTCATTTTTAGCAAGCTATTATAAATCTGAGATGACGATTTCTGGAACTAGGATAAATTCCTGACATAGAATTTTTGGGGAGAAAATATCTGAACTTTGTAAATTCCACTGACATTTAATACAAATTTCTCTCCTAAGAGCTTGTTTTAGCTTCTGCTATCCCTTGCAGAGTGTGAACAAGTATCTGTTTGTCTGTGTCATTACTAACACTGGGGTTATCATTCTTTTTAAGCTTTGCTAGTCTGATAGGTAAAGCATAGGGTTTTTTGTTGTTGTTTGTTTTTGGACAGACAGAGTCTCACTCTGTTGCCCAGGCTGGCGTGCACAGACATGATCTCAGCTCACTGCAGTCTCAACCTCTAGGCACAAGTGATCCTCCTAGCTCAGCCTCCTAAGTAGCTGGGACTACAGGCGTGCCCCACTACACCTAGCTAACTTTTTTATTATTTGTAGAGATGGGATCTTGCTGTGTTGCCTAGGCTGGTCTTGAGCTCCTGGGTTCAAGTGATCCTCCCACCTTGGCCTCCCAAAGTGTTGGAATTACAGGTGTGAGCCACTGTGCCTGGCAGCAATATTTTTTAAATCATGAGGAAAGCTAAAGATTTTATTTTATAGTTATTGATCATTCATACTTATTTTGTGGTTTGTCTGCCTATTCTTTACCCATTTTTTATATAGGACTGTTACTTGAGTTATTTTCATATTAGAGTTACATCCTTTTCTGTCATACAGTATAGATGTTTGCTCTAGTTTGTTATTGCCTTTTCGTTTATGGTGTTTCACCTAAGTGTGTGTGTGTGTGTGCGCGCGTGTAAAACCTACTGGAAGGTACTATGGGAAATAATCCTTATTTACCTGTCACCCAGAATGCACAGACATTTTTACATTATAGTTTTGGTTTGATATTTTTTATAAAGGAAATTAAATATATAAAAATTGTGTGTGTATTTGAAAACCTACTGGAAAGTACTATAGGAAATAATCCTTATTTACCTATCACCCAGAATGCACAGACATTTTTACATTGTAGCTTTGATTCTGTATTTTTATAAAGGAAATAAAATATTATATAAAAATTGGAATCATCTTGATTCCTTTTCCCATCCTCTCCCTTCCTTCCCTAGGGCAGCTGCCATTATGAATTGAAATTTTCCTACTGTTACCATATATACTATTGTCAATAAAAAACATACAGTACTAGTTTACAGTACTAGTTTGTGGCCAGGCATGGTGGCTCACACCTGTAATCCCAGCACTTTGGGAGGCCGAGGTGGGTGGATCACCTGAGGTCTGGAGTTCGAGACCAGCCTGGCCACCATCTCTACTAAAAATACAAAAATTAGCCAGGTATGGTGGTGAGTGCCTGTAATCCCAGTTGCTTGGGAGGCTGAGGCAGGAGAATCACTTGAACCTGGGAGGCAGAGGCTGCAGTGAACCAAGATCGTGCCACTGCACTCCAGCCTGGGCGACACAGCGAGACTCCGTCTCAAAAAAAAAAAACAGTACTAGTTTGTGTATGCGTGTGTGCGCACTCTCAAACTTACACATATACGATCATTGGTATATCTTCAGGCATTTTGCCTTATTTGCACTGGTGTTCAGTTCAATTAATAATGATATGCATAGATCTAGCCCTTTCATTTTGACTGCTGTCTGGTATTACATCCAGTAAATACAGCTCCAGTTTCTTCGTCTATTTATCAATTCTCATATCTACTGAACACTGAAGACACTTCTAGTTTTTCCATAACAACGTTGCCGTGAACATCCATACATGTCTGTCCTCATGCATGTTTGGGTAATCTTCTCAAGGGGCAACCTTAGAAGTGTGTTGTGGATTATGTGTATTTTCAGATCTATTGGCCCTTGACAAATTGTTCCCAAGTAGTCATCCCCGTTGATGATACTCCCACCTTGTCCCACACCTTCCAAGACATGCTATTAGATTTAGTAATTTTTGCCAATCTATGAAAGTGAGATAGAATCTCATTGTGGTTTTAGTTTGCATTATCCTGATTGTTGATAGGATAGAACATCTTTTTATTATAAATATTGGGGTTATGATTAATAATCCTGGTTATTCCTAAGGTATAACAGGTTTTCTATTCTATGCACTTTCTCTTCCTGCCCTTTGCTCATTTCCCCATTGGATTATTTATCTTTTTCTTATTAATTGGTGTTCTTTGTGTCTTAGGTACTAATACTATTTTAATTTATTTTATTTATTTATTTTTGAGACAGAGTCTTGCTCTGTTGCCCAGTCTTGACTCACTGCAATCTCCACCTCCTGGGTTCAAGTGATTCTTCTGCCTCAGACTCCCAAGTAGTGCGTGGCACCATGCCTGGCTAATTTTTTTTTTTTTTTTTTTTTTGAGACAGAGTCTCCCTCTGTCACCCAGGCTGGAGTGCAGTGGCATGATCTCGGCTCACTGCAACCTCCGCCTCCTAGGTGCAGGCGATTCTCCTGCCTCAGTCTCCCAAGTAGCTGGGGTTACAGGTGCATGCCACCATGCCCAGCTCTTTTTTGTATTTTTAGTAGAGATGGGGTTTCACCATATTGGCCAGGCTGATCTCGAACTCCTGACCTCAGGTGATCCACCTGCCTCAGCCTCCCAAAGTGCTGGCACTACAGGCTTGAGCCACCGTGCCTGGCCAATTTTTGTACGTTTTGTAGAGACGAAGTTTCACCATGTTGGCCAGGCTAGTCCCAAACTCCTGACCTCAAGTGATCCTCCCGTGTCAGCCTCCCAAAATGCTGGGACTACAGGCGTGAACAACTGTGCCCGGCCAGATACTAATAGCATTTTATATGTGCTTTGGCCATCTTCTGATCCATGGCTTACTCTTCCTTTTTTCTTTAACTCAACATGTACTGCACTCTGTTAGAGTATTGCCAAGCCCTCCCCTCCAATTATGAAGCTGACTTAGCTATATCTTCAAGGAATGTAGCATATACTCAGAGTATTAAAAAGTCCTACAGGAACCAACAGGAGGGCTGGGGAAACATTCAGACAACACTAGATCTGGTAGCAACGACCACCACAGCAAAGAAGATGGATTTGTAGTTACAGTTACTTCCTTTTTTATGCCTTTTCCTCTGCGTCGATGCTTTCAGGGTCCTCTCTGAGGTCTGAGGAGTGTTCTTTGACAGTCTTGTCGCTATCTGCCTTGCGCTGCTTTGCCTCCTGTGGGCATCACCAGGCGAGGGCAGCCAGTGTTCGTCTGGTGGGTTTCTCTGTATCTCGGGTACTGTTTGTGACAATGATGATTTTACTTTCATTTTGTTGGCTGGCCCCAAAGGGCTTGGTTTAACTTTTTGCAGAGGGGTTCATTCAGTTTCTGAAACCCCCACGTTGCCTGTTGAGTATGTGTTGAGCCTAGCACTGGAAATGCCCTCAGATCTGTGAATACTGCCAAGTAGGGGATCCCGGGACACCCTCTGCTGACCTTGAGCTCACAGCCCCATTGTGTTTTCCATAAGAGATGAGAGGGAATCAGTCCCTCTCATCCTTTTATCAAAAGGATGTTTACCTGTGTTAGCCTTATGGAAGCAAGAGTTCCATCCAAGGAATCAGGGTGCTTTGAACTTTTCCCACTCCCGCCTACTCGTTTTAGGTCAAGAGAAACAAAAATATCCTTCCAACAATGTGTGTTTTCTACAGTTTAGGTGAGAAAAAGATAGGAAAATAATAGTTAACCAATGTATAGGACTCTCCTGATAGGCGGTCACAGTGGTCCTGGAGCACATGTCCAAGGTGACTGTCATAAATGCCTGTGGGAAACTGCATCTTCACAAGAGACTGTTGCCTGGATGCCCCCTTGTGTTGCCTCTGCTGTCCTGCCACCAAATGCTTTGCTGGCGTCTTTCCAAGCAGATAGGAGGCGCTGGAAGGTGAGCGTAGGATGACTTCCAAGTCAGCCCTTGAGTCTTTTTGCCAAATAGCACCTGCCAGGGCACCCTTCCTCCCGGCCTCAGCCTGCCTGCCTCTCGCCGAGGGCCACGGCATCTTTTAGGAACTGGAAAGTGTCATTGACAGTTGGCGGTTTTTACGTGTTTATTTCTGCGTAAAGATTTTGCTTTTCACTTTTCACTTTTTCCACTGCATATTAAAATTTTTCTTTTTTTACCCTGTGTTTGTGATTTTTTCCTTAGGCCGGAAGCTGAGAGGAAAAGCCTTTTATTTTGTCAATGGCAAAGTGTTTTGTGAAGAAGACTTCCTGGTGAGTGTGTCACTGAAGCCTCCCCTTGCATGTCCTGGCCAGAGTCAGAGGGCAGGGGCCTGGGGGGACCTGGGCCAGCATGTAGGGAAGCTGCACTGCTGGAGAGAGGGGCCCTGCCTTTCCTTCTGTAGATACTTGGGGGTGGCCATGTTCCTGAGGCCAATGGCAAACCACACAGCCTTGTACTTTGAAGGAACTGTGCGGTCACTTGGCTATCCTCTTGCTGCTTTCTGCAGTTCTGCCTCTTCCACCACCCTGGACTCCTCCTCTTAGACCACTGGACTGGGACCTGGGCTCTCTTCTTCTCATCCCACTCTCTCTGGGGATCTAGCTTCTCCCATGGACTGGAAGTCCATCCATGTGCCAGTGGCTCCCAGACCTGAACTCTAGCCCTGCCACACCTCTGAGGCCAGCTGCTGGCATCCCACTGGCCCCTGGGCTGTGTCCCAGCCCCTCACGTACCAGCCCCTCACCATATTTCTGTGAAGCAGAAAAATCTTACCTTGCCTTGGGTCCTGATCTGTGAGAATTGCCTCCTAGGTTTGTCCTCAACCCCACCTCCTTGAACGCAGCCAGGCGTTGAACTCTGTGCTGCCATGTCTTCCACAATTCTGCCTCCGTTCATACCTCCGGCATGGCTCAGCCAGGCTAGCTTAACGGCCTCTGCACACCCGCATCAAGAGGCCTTATAGGGCATAAACCTGGCCTGCTTGGTCCCAGCATGTGCAGGGTACAAAGCACACTCAGAAGCTCTCCGAGGTCTGGAATCCCCAGCTGCCCACACCTGTGCAACCTCATGCCTTCGTGCCTTTGCTTGGGCCATTTCCCCTGCTTGCAACGTCTTGCCCCTTTATTTTCCCAGATCCCCCCAACAGCCTTCCTGTCCCTCCTGCACCCACAATGGAGGAGCTCTTCTGTGCTGCCACCATGCCCGGGGCCTGCCCTGGCAGGGCTGTGGGCTGTTAGCCCTGAGCAGTATGTCTGCTTACAAGTCTCTCCTCCATTGACTGAAAGCTTCCAGGATAGAAAGAACATGCGTCTTCACCTTCACACCTGCAGATTCTAACAAGATGCCATGCAGACTGGGTGCTTGGTAGTTGGTGGTTGAAATGACTCTGTCATCTCAGGGATGAGGAATGTGAGATGCAGAGATGGGCTCAGGGCCAGCTTCTCCCTGCCTTCCCTTGAGAAAAGCTCTATTTGGTTTTCACTGAAAAGTTGATTCATTATGATTCCTGTTGGCCAGAAACAGACTAGCAAACCCAAACGGGCTTAAGTAAAAAGGAAATTATTCCAGCAGTGCCTCAGGAGTCATTTTCTCCACAGTTTTTGGCCGTGTATCTCAGTGTTAGCTTCAGTCTCAGGTCCTATGTGATGGCCAGATGTTGGGAGGACCCCAGAGTTTACATTCTCTCAGTTTCACATCCGATGGGCAAGAGTGCCAGTCCCTCCTTCGGAATCCTCCACAGACGTCTGCTGGAGTCTCATTGGCTCTTACTGGGCCACATGCCCACCCCTGGAAAAAGTAACAGTGCTGGAGGAATGCAAGGCTCTGATGGGCCAGATCTGTCAATGCCCTGCCTGGGCCCTGGCATGGAGCCAGCCCACATGGTGATGGGAGCCACGTGGTGTGGAGCTGGGGGCTGGATCTCAAATGAAAATAGAGAGCTATTACCCCCAGAATGGGGCGTAGGTGCCAGACAACAGAAACCTCCACCACATGGTGTAGAGTTGCAGAAAGTTTCCCTTTTTTGTTTTTCCCAGCTTCCTTTCATAAGGTTTCCCCCAGTTAAGTTGTGTTTGTAATACCCAAACTTCTAGTCTAGTGTGTAGCATCTAGTATGTTTTTTGAAGAGAGCACCTCATGTCTTTCAAGACTGTGTGTGTGTATGTGTTTAGGTAAGATAAGGTAAGGTAAAGTAGATATTTATTAAGTTTCTTTGAAGCTAACTATAAAAGGCATTAGCTTTTTAACCAGAACCGGAGTTGAATTTGATTTCTGTCCTTACCCTTTGTTGGCTGTGTGACCTTGAAAAGTTCACTTAACCTCTCTGAGCTGCCCTCTGCTTCTATTTGAGGATTCCGGGTAATCATGTAGACCTTGCAGAATTGTCGTAAGCATTAGAGTGATGGTTTCAGAATCCCCTGAAAGGCTTGTGAAAACACAGATTGCCAGAACCCACCCCCTGAGTTTCCAAATCAGTAGGTCTGGAGTGGAGCCCAAGGATTTGCATTTTTTACAAGCTTTCAAGTGATGCCAGGGAACTGCTCTTTGAGAACCACTGAGATGGGATTAAAGCATCTCTATATACAGTCCCTTACATAGAGCCTGGCATGCTGTGGGTGCCCAGACACAGTCATTGTTAGAGTGAGTGGTACTAGTATTTGTGATGGCTTTCGTGGCAGAGAATATTCTATGACTCAGCCCACAGCTGTGTTGTACTTGGGGATGACAGAATTCTGCACAGAGTGACACATCTTTCTGAGAAATTCCTTATAATCCTCTTGGCTGTTGGGGAAGTGGCTGATTCATCTTACCAGTCTGGGTTTAACTTTCTTTTCTTTTTCTTCTGCAGTACTCTGGTTTCCAGCAGTCGGCTGACAGGTGTTTTCTTTGTGGACATCTGATCATGGACATGGTGAGTAGGTCAGCCAAAGAAGAGAACAGCATCTCAGGTGGAGGAGGAGGTGTTCAGAGAAAAAAGAAATTAATAATTGAGGACAGTGTTTCTTATCTTGATTTGTGGTTATGGCTGGGCGCAGTGGCTCATGCCTGTAATCCCAGCACTTTGGGAGGCCGAGGCGGGCGGATCACGAGGTCAGGAGTTTGAGACCAACCAGCCTGGCCAATATGGTGAAACCTTGTCTCTACTAAAAATACAAAAATTTTCCGGGCGTGGTGGTGCATGCCTGTAGTCCCAGCTACTTGAGAGGCCAAGGCAGGAGAATTGTTTGAACCCTGGAGGCGGAGTTTGCAGTGAGCCGAGACCACGCCACTGCACTCCAGCCTGGGGGACAGAGTGAGACTCCACCTCAAAAAAAAGAAGTCCCTGTAAAGTACAGCTTGCTTGTTCTAATAGAACCCACATTGTTGGCTTTTATTGGAATTAACATCTTTAACCATCTAGAGCACACGCTATCATGTTTCCGATAATGCTTTCTCCTCCTCTGGGCTGTTTGAATTGCACTGGCCTCCCTCTGGCTTCTCTGTGATCCTTGTGGCATCCCAGATGAGATGCTAAATACAGTCTGTTTTTACTGCAGAAATCCCAGCTACCTTGGAGTCAAATGCAGAAAGCCAGAGGAGCAAAGTTGTTTTTCTCCCTGTGTTATGCCCAGCTCACAACATTACGAAGATGAGTTTTTAGGGCCTGTCATTTAGTTCTGAGACAGCAGAGCAAGGACCAGGTTTTATACATTCCATTCTTTGCTCAGTCACTGGCTCTCTGAGGTTATTCTGGGCTTCAGGTCTTCAGTGGGGACAATTTTTCCCTAGAGGGTTAGGTTATGAGGTTAATGAGTACAACATCAAATTGTTCACCATTGGAAACCAGCCTTTAAGAAGTTCTTTAATATACTGATCAGTGGAAATGATTATATAACATACTTTAAATTGGAAAGAGTTAAGTCCCTCTCTAAGCTGACTCATTAATTTCATTCTAGAGAAGATAATTTCTAATTATTAGTATTTTTAATTTTACCTTTTTATTGAGAAATAACTCATAGAGTAAAAGATACTAATCTTAAGTGTACATCTGAATGAGTTTTCACATGTGCATATACCCCTGTAACCACCACCCAGATCAAGATGTAGAACACTTCCCAAACTCCAGAAAGTTCCTTCTTGTCTATTCCCACTCAAGACCCCACTCCCACAAAGGCAACCATTATTCCAACTTCTATTGCCAGAAATTCATTTTGCTGGTTTTGGAACTTCATATAAATAGAAACATATAGTATAGACTCTTTCAGGTCTTATTACATGTTTTTGAGCTTCATCCATGCTGTTACCTGTATTGGTAGTTTATTGATTTGTATTGCTAAGTGGAATTCCATTGTATGGATATAGCACAGTTTATTTCTCCATCTCATGTTGATGGGGATTTGGTGGTTTCTAGTTTTTTGCTATTTATGCATGAAGCTGCTGTGAACACTCTTGAACATGTCTTTGATGGACATAAACACTCATTTCTGCTGGCTATACGCTAATATTTATAAAACATCAGTGACCCAGAGCCCTCCCCATTCGTGATGAATATCTGCTATCTCCCAGGCTTTGACAGACCTCAGCAGAGGTCTTAGCCCTGTTAGAGCCATGTCCTCATTAGTAGCCAAGACCTCCCTGGGAAACGTGGCCCTTCCCCCATTCTCGCAGTGGGAGGTAGGCAGAAGCTACATATGCTTACCTCTCCTTCCCAGGTATCTTCTAGACTCTGTAGGGCTCTATTTCTTTAGCAGAATTTGCCTTTGTTTTTAGTGTCCGTCAACATGGTCTGAATTTATGAGTACGATTATACCCTATTCTTAGTTCTAGTAATCCTAAGACTTCTTTGGATAACCTCAGGGTATGTCATTTATCTATTGCTGCATGACAAACCACCCTAAAACTTTGTAGTTTAAAACAACAGTGATTTCTTATTTATCATCATGCTTCATGCTGTGGGTCAGGATTTAGGTCAGGGTTTAGCAGGCCAATTCTTCTGCTCTGTGTGGCATTGGCTGGGGTCTCCTACTTAACTTTGTTCAGCTGGTAGCACAGTTGAACTGGAACATCTAAGATGACCTCTCACCCTCCAGGCCCCTCTCCCTGTAGCCTCTAATCATTCAGTAGTCTAGTTCAGACTTCCTTACAGCAAGAGATAGGAAGTGGAAGCTACCAGTCTTCTTAAGCCTTTGACTCAGAAATCTCAGAACATTGTTTCTTCTGCTTTCTGTTAATTAAAGAAAGTCACAAAGCCAGTTCTGATTCAAGGGGAGGGGGAAATAGTCCCCATCTCTTGATGTGAGATCTCTACCATATGGGATAGTATGAAGTTGAACCTTCAGTCTTTCAGGTCTCCTCTAGGACTTGAAAACTTTTAGTGAATGTCTAGACAGAACCCCAGCTGTCTAACTCTTTGTGTAAATTGTCTCTCTGTATACCCTTTTGTTAATAGAGGGGTACATTCTGGGCTTGCAGGTTAGAACCAGGCATAGTCTCACATAAAAAAAGTATTACAGCTAGTCACAATGCAGAAAAATGGCATCTTTTTCTAATCTTACTTCAGGCACAATGTGGATTAAATTAATTTAAGGATCTCTTTCTGCCAAGACAGCATTCATCTTGGGGAAAATGCATTCCAAGGTCCAAATTGCCAAATGGGTTTTGGAAGCCCAGCCAGTTGTTCTTCCTGTTTTGCCTTACTGCAAATTGAGAGAGCCCTCAAAGGTTAGTGAAACCCAGGAGGGAATGAGGAAGCTTGAAAGCTGAGCATTCAGAGGAAAGCTGGAATAGCACAATGCCCTTCTCTTGCCTTCTTGGCTGGAGCTTGTGCAGTGTGGAGTTATCCACCTGAGGCTTCCAGGGGAAGGAGCTGGAACACAGCATATCTTTACCCCTGGGTCTCACAGTGTACTGACAAGGCTTCCCCAAATCCAAAATCCCCTTTCTTCAGCCTGTTTGAAGGCTTTCTGTGTGGGCTCCCACTGCTGGATGCTGATGGCCGTTCTGTACATTCTTTGCAGATGCATGTTTTGGTGTGACCTTGCTCATGTTGATTCTGTAGTTCAGTTGTTTTTGCTAAGTTTCATGATGCAGGTAATTGCAGAAATGAATCTCCTATTAAGTCAGTGAAGATGCTTTCAACTGTAAATTATAGAAAAAACCCAGACTCAATTCGAGTTAAACCAATGATCCTCCAACTTTAATATATATCAGAATCACCCTATTAAAATACCAACTGCTGGGCCTTACCCCCAGAGTTTCTGATTCAAAAAATCTGGGATGGGGTCCAAGAATGTGCATTATTAACAAGTTTGCAGGTGATGCTAATGCTGAAGGTCTGGGGCCACACACATTTCGAGGACCACTGACTTCATAGGAATGATATTTTATCTCACCTAAAAAGAGGCTTGGAGGTACGTGGTTCCATGATGAGTTAATTCAGTTACTTACGGACCTCACCAAGGATGTTCTTTCCATCTCTTCTCTTTCCTGCTGTCCATGTCTTGGGTCTGTCCTGGTTTCAGGTTGGCTCTGGCAGTTCCAGGTATCCCATCCAGATCCAGATTAAATGACACTGAGAGGAAGAAGTTTGTGGGGCTTTCCCTCTATTGCATTTAAAAACAACAACAGAGAAACTTTACTTATTACACTTGGATTTGAGGTCATTGGGTTGAGTCAGAACTTCTAGATTATCATGCTCCAGAGTCAAAGCTGCATAGAAGGGGCATCCAAGAGGCAGAAGTGAAGGGGTTCCTTTTGAGCTCTGCCATTTCCACATGGAATTTCTTTTCATTTTTCCGAGTACTTGCTGCTTCCCAAATCTGGGAAGGATGTATCCTTCTGTGGCCCTGCTTTGCATCGTTTCCCACTTCTTCATGGTGGATTTTGGCCCTGGGATTGGCCCATCCCTTCCTTACCATCTCTTTCTCTTAAAGAACTATGCAAGAGTTTCCTGTTCTGGGTGAGGGTTGGAAAGGAGCCCTCTTTCCCTGCCAGTTCAGAGACCCTGTGAGAGGCTGCAGGAAAAGGATTCCTGTGTGGTCTCTTCTGTGTATTTATCTAAACAGATTTGCTTTTCCCACCCCATCACCTCTTGCTCTTCTCCTAGGTGAAACTCGGGGGTAAGTGTACTCTGTGTGTGACTGCTCATGTAATCCTTAGGCCTGATGTGTTCCTCTCCCCTTCCACCATCTCATCCTTCCCTATAATCCCCACTGAGTCTTGGTCTCTCCTCCAGATCCTGCAAGCCCTGGGGAAGTCCTACCACCCCGGCTGTTTCCGCTGTGTCATCTGTAATGAGTGTTTGGATGGGGTGCCCTTCACCGTGGACTCAGAGAACAAGATCTACTGTGTCCGAGATTACCACAAGTAAGAAGGGATGGGAACAGACAGGACCCATTCGTGTAGGCCAAGACGATCTCAGCAGAGTGAGCGGTGGAAACCGACAAAACTGTGTTTGCCAGCCGCCCTTAGATCACAGTCCAGCAAAGGCTTAATGGTTTTGAGGGGTACAGCAGGGACCTTGGGAGGTTGGTCGATGCCAGTGTTGACAGGAATGGGTTAAAGAATCATGTTTAGTGAAAAAAAAAAAAAAACACAGAGCACAAAAAAACTAATAATCATATTTGTAGCTAGGCCTCGGGAGGAATCCACCAAGCCCTGTGGCTTCAGCGTTACCTAACTTCACAAGGCCCCTATGCAGTGCTGGTTCCTACCACTCTTGGTTTGCCTGAGCCTGTGCTAGGCACCATGAGAGGTGTAAACAAATCGGTTAGTGCTGTCCCCAGAAGAGTGAGAGGCAGCCAGTGTCCTCATTGCAGCTGGGGAGCAAATACTAAGGCATATTCCACAAAGTGAGCCAGGTACCAGTCATTCTATGAGGGAGGAGAGCAAGGGGTAGGAGGCGGCATGGAGGAAGGCTCCGTGTGGATTCCAAGTGCAAGTCTGACTCTGGAATTTGCTCCCAGAAGCAACATTTATTGCTGCTTTGTTTCTCCCCACAGGGTGCTGGCCCCCAAGTGTGCAGCCTGTGGGCTTCCCATCCTTCCACCTGAGGTAAGATGCCCTTCCAGACATGCTCCCAGGGGCTTCTAAGACATGAATATCTCCCTGGGCTCATTTACAAGATCCATGTCCTGTCCTTACAGCTTTTAAGGTATCCTTTTAAAAATCTCAACTCTGGCCTGGTGCAGTGGCTCACGCCTGTAATCCCACCACTTTAGGAGGCCCAGGCAGGAAAATTGCTTGAGGCCTGGAGTTTAAGAACAGCCTGGGCAACATAGCAAGACCTCATCTCTACAAAAAATTGTTAAAAATTAGCCAAGCGTGGTGGCATGTGCCTGTAGTCCCAGCTGCTTGAGCCCAAGAGTTGAGGCTGCAGTGAGCTATGATGGTGCTACTGCATTCCAGCAGGTGACAGCAAGACCTTGTCTCCAAAAAAAAAAAAAACAAAAAAAACCCCACTTCACCTTTGAGATAAGTCGTGTCTTCACCCTTCCTTGTTGACTGGCTTCCCCAGCCCAGTACCCTTCTTGTGCTGATTTGTCCCCATAACCAGGTCAAACTCCCTTACTTGATACTAATTCTTAGATTAGCAGATGAGGAGAAAGGCTTGTCTTTTCTTCATTTTTTAAAATAAGTGTCCATGTAGGTCTTTCTTTCAGTGTTAACTCTGACATTCTAGAAGGAAGGACTCCTATCCCTCCTACTTCCCCTCTCATCAGCTTAAATGTATTCTTCTTCCAATAAGTACTCCTGATTTACCTTCTCCTCCCAAGGCCACCTACTTGTTACCCCAAAACCCTCTTCCCTCCCCACCCCACGGTACATCAAGCCCGACAGCCCCCCTAACAGGCCTCTCCTATGTGTTCTTGCTTTTCTTTGGTCCCAGGGCTCAGATGAGACCATCCGTGTCGTGTCCATGGACAGAGACTACCACGTGGAGTGTTACCACTGCGAGGTAGACCCCTCCCCACCCAGCCCCCAAAGCCCATTGTAGACATCCAAGAGAAAAGCATCCTGCGTTGACTGGGGCAAGAGGCAGTCAACAAGATTCTGGCAAGGGTCAGCCCTCTAGAGCTTCTGTAGGAAATGGAATGAAGGCTGGTTCTTGGGGGAGGTAGGAGAAGATGGAAATGCTCAAGGTATAAAGGTCTTTCTTCTGCATATTCAGAACTATCAAGTCCTGCAACTGTTGGAGCTGCTCTCCCTGAAGCTGCAGAGCTAGGAGGGTCGTGGAGAGCATGGGTTTCAGGTCCTATCTGGGGGCCACATTGTCAGGCAGGTGTGCGATTTGGGGAAGGGACTCCCTCCCCTCCAGCTTGCAGGCTGTTCTATCTGCCTGAAGCTCCTTTCTCAGCTGAGCCCTGGAAATCATGAAGCCCCTCTTGGAAACAGGCATGTCAGCTGGTGGTGTGAAGGCGGGTGGGGTCCGCCTGCCCCTTCCTGCCCTTTGTCCCAACCCAAGGTGAAGGAGCACTAGTACCTGATGACTGTCAGGAAAGCTAGGGGTTGCCCCTCACCAGCCCTTGTGAAGGGTGACCATGGAATTTCAGCCACAATTAAGTGAATTCACCCATGGAAGGAGATTAGATTCATTTGGTGACCCTGTGGGTAGAGAATGGGGGTGTCCCTCATATAGACTTGTCCCACTGCCAACACTGAAGAAATGGGTGGGAATCATTGCTGCTGGGACCCCAGGTGCCCCAGGTCACTGCAGGAGAAAAAGGTGAGGACATTTGCTCAACAGGCCTCTCCACATTTTCTAGACCAGTGCTATCCAAAAGAAATATAAGGGGCCGGGCGCGATAGCTCACGCCTGTAATCTCAGCACTTTGGGAGGCCAAGGCCGGCAGATTACTTGAGGTCAGGAGTTCGAGACCAGCCTGGCCAACATGGCAAAAACCCATCTCTACTAAAAATACAAAAATTAGTGGGCGTGGTGGCACACGCCTGTAGTCCCAGCTACTCGGGAAGCTGAGATAGGAGAATTGCTTGAACCTGGGAAGTGGAGGTTGCAGTGACCTGAGATCATGCTACTGCACTCCAGCCTGGGCAACAGAGCAAGACTCCGTCTCAAAAAAAGAAAGAACTATGAGAGCCACAAATTAAAGTCATGTATCATTTTAAGTTTTCTGGTAGTCACAATTAAAACGTTAAAAGAAAGAATTATGAGAGCCACAAATTAAAGTCATTTATCATTTTAAGTTTTCTGGTAGTCACAATTAAAACGTTAAAAGAAACAGGTGAGATTAATTATTTTATTCGGTTCAAAATATCCAGCCAGGCATGGGCCCATGCCTGTAATCTTAGCACTTTGGAAGGCCGAGGCAGGGGGATCACATGAGCCCAGGAGTTTGAGAACAGCATGGACAACACAGTGAGACCCTGTCTCTACTAAAAATACAAAAATTAGCCAGGCATGCTGTGCCTATAGTCTCAGCTACTTAGGAAGCTAGGATCACGTCACTGCACTCTACTCTGGGTGACACAGCAAGACCCTGTCTTAAAAAAGTAAAAAATCCTGCTGGGCGTGGTGGCTCATGCCTGTAATCCCAGCACTTTGGGAGGGCAGATCACTTGAGGTCAGGAGTTCAAGACCAGCCTGGCCAGCATGGTGAAACCCTGTCTCTACTAAAAATACAAAAATTAGCCAGATGTGTTGGCGCGTGCATAATCCCAGCTACTTGGGAGGCTGAGACAGGAGAATTCCTTGAACGGGGGAGGCGGATGTTGCAGTGAGCTGAGATCGCACCACTGCACTCCAGCCTAGGAAACAGAGGGAGACTGTCTCAAAAAAGAAAAAAAAATCCAAATGTTATCTTTTGAACATGTAATCAATATAAAAAAGTTACCCATGAGATTTTTTTTGTAACTCCACAATTTATTTTATTTCTTCTAAAAAAAAAAGGGATACGTGTGAAGATTTATTACATAGATATATGCTGTACGTGTGCCAGGGTGGTTTGCTGCACCTATTGTCCCATCCTCTAAGTTCCCTCCCCTCACCCCCACCTCCCAACAGGCCCTGGTGTGTGTTGTTCCCCTCCCTGTATCCATGTGTTCTCATTGTCCAACTCCCACTTATGAGTGAGAACATGTGGTGTTTAGTTTTCTGTTCCTTTGTTAGTTTGCTGAGAATGATGGCTTCCAGCTTCATCCATGTCCCTGCAAAGGACATGATCTCATTCCTTTTTCCCATGAGATATTTTTACATCCTCTTTTTGTCCTAAGTCTTCGGAATCTGCATTTACACTGACAGCACATTTTAAGTGGTTCACAGCAAGTGCCTTGTGGCAGTGTCTCCTGTGTTGGACAGGCCTCCACGGGGCAGGAGCTGTGTTTCTGCACTGGCATTTCCTGCCTATACAGAAACACACAGCACCCTCTGCTGATTTTGGGGACTGTGGCTTTCAGGTCAATCTTGCAGTCTGTTTTGTTTTGCTTCCCCTGGACATGTCTGCCTCCCCACAGGACTGTGGTCTGGAGCTCAATGATGAAGATGGCCACCGCTGTTATCCGCTGGAGGACCACCTGTTCTGTCACTCCTGCCACGTGAAGAGGCTGGAGAAGAGACCCTCATCTACAGCCCTTCACCAGCACCACTTCTAGCCAGAGCCACTTGCAGACATCACGGCAGGGGATGAGGAGCCGGGGTTGCTGCTGCTGCTTCCGGTGGCCCCTGGGGTGGAAGTGGGGTAGGGGAAGAGGAGGGGCAGGAGGGAGAGTTCCTGTGAGCATGTGGGGGGTGCCTTTCCTTTAACCAGGGAGGTGAACACTACCTGCCTCCTGCGTGTATTTTCCAAGTGCTTTTCTCTGTTGCCACATTTTCCTCAGGTTACTCAGGAAAATGCTCCAGCATGTGTGAGCACATGACCTGAGGTTGCATCATAGCAACAAAGGAATCCTCCTGTCCCCTCTGGGAACATTTCATGCTTCAGAGGGAGAGGTTTTTATTGAGCTTGTTTCACAATATCCCCTTGAAGGGACAGCTCAGCTGCCCTTTCTCTTCCTTCAGGAAAATACCTATACCCAAATGTTCCCTCCCCCGACATATATCATGGCATGATTTAAGGCTTCTTTTCACCTGAGAGCTTCAGTTCTTCTGCAGAATGGCTGCAAATTTAATTGCATTAAGGCAAGAAGGAAGCTCTAACGTGTGCTTTGTATCCTAAGATGAATTTGCTTAGAAAACCAGAGTCAAGATTTGAAATAGGTGAGGCAGGGTTTCCTCCTTAGACACTGACAGCATTCTCTGTGCCCCTTCAAATCCTTACTCTCCTAAAGGCAGCTGAGTCCGCGACAGAAATTTGCCCTATGTGAGTAAAACATACTTTGGGAGAAGAACTTGGTGCAGGCACCAGGATTTTTTTTTTTGCCCACGTGTTTGCGCTGTTTTTCTCTGGAGTTCTCAAGAGTTGGTGACTTGGAAGGCCGCGTCTGCAAGGCAAGTCTCAGGAACCCATGCAGGTACATCGCTTGCACCTGTTTTTAGCTTATTTAATGACGGGCTTTTGGGAAGAACTGCCCGCATACTGAGAGACAGCTTCTTATAAACAAGGAGAGTTTTTGTGTGTGCGAGATCTCTAAGCCAGCGTGGGAGGGAGCGCCTCAGGATAAGTTATTATATTCATTTCTTTGGTTTCTCTCCTGCCCAGTTCTTGGCACAGGCATTATGTTTGAAGAAACCAGTATAAGGTACACTGCTTTTGTCTGTTTAATTTTTTTAGTTGTTTCCCTTCACTTTCAGTCTTCCACACACAAAAAATACCTCACAGAGCTTCACCAAATCACAGATTCAGGAGGAATTTGGCTTTCACACTGGACTCAGATACCTTCTTCAGTGTGTTGGAAATCACTGGCTTCACACAGGCCCAACTCCAGCTGGTCAGGGCAGAGTGATTGTAACTAAAGGTCAGTGGGGAATAGATCCGATTCAGTGCTTTTGCCTTATGCATTTCAGCATCCTGGCTCCCCAGGGTGGCAGGAGCTGAGGGAGGGCCACACACTGGCAAGATTTCAAGACCACTGTCTGCACTGAAGAGGTAAAATTTGCACTGCAAGTCACATCCCTGAGGCCAGAGGTCAGTACCCTTTGGTATTTCGATTAGAAGAAGCTGCAAAAGAAAGGCAGCCCATTTTACCATTGCCAGCCAGGCCGGGGACACAGGAGCCGGTGTGTGCACTCTGCCTCCTCACCTTGCACCCAGAGCAAGAGGACTGGGTGCTGGGCTGCAGAGGCCGGTCAGTGGAGCCCCTAGCACGTGTGAACTCAGGCTTTTCATTGGGCCCGGCTCCACTTCTAGGCCATGTTTCGACTCATTTGGTAACCATTGCCTGTAAGAAGCACAGAATTGGTGCCATGGATTATCTTTTCCATGTTGATGAAATTCATTCTGTTGGAATCCTTTGGCCAGATGTCACTTCAGCCAGGGTGTGCATCATCATTGGTTCTTTTTCACAGGCTGAGCCTCCTGAAAACCCATGAACGCTGGGGCTGGGGAAGTGAACCCTGAGGTGGGGACCCTCTCTTCCCATCAAATCATCCAGCTCAGTGTGGGGCGTGGCAGGGGGGTAAATGAAGCCAGCCAATGTGTTAACCTGTCTCTGTCAACCTAAGAATGTTGGCCTTACTGACACACCTTTGCTCCATGTTCAAGACCAGAAGTAGCTGGGATTTGTTTGCAAATTGGGTAATTAGTTTAAAAATCTGTGATTACATTTTTAAATGAAATTTTCAAAGTGGCCTAGATTGAGGTGATTCAGATAGGTTTGCGAATATACCATTTTATATTGTTGAGAAAGAACAAAAAGGGAATTTCCAGATGTCCTAGAAATCCTAGCAACAGATTTCTCTGGTTGTCAGTTTCCCTGGAGAAGGCGCCAGATAGGAATCTCCAATCAGTTGTTTTTCTCTTCGCTTCAGGCCCTTACACAAAAGCCATGAAGAGACGTTCACCTACCTGGTATTTTAAATGTTCTGTAAATTATTAGCCAAATAGAACTGTAATGGGGTTGTATTTATGGGCGCCTAGAAAGAAAACACAAGGACTTGGTAGGCCAGGAAGAAAAGATTTTAAAATTTAGAATGACTAGCCCTTCTGGGTTTTCTTTTTGACAATTCTTGGACTTTAGGTAAAACAAGGATTGTGGCCGGATTTCAGATCCCAAAGCCAGCCTCCATCTTAGGCCTTTGCCTCATTGTGCCTTTTAGGTTTTCTTACCCACCGTCTCCTGTTTTGTCTTTTTTTTCTTTTCTCCTACCCCTATCGTGGGACATTCAGAAACTGCCTGGGTGGTTTGAGAAGAGACAACCCAGTTTGATCTGCAATACAAGGATCCATTCGTAATCTCTCTCTCACTGATGTTATTCCCCCATCTGCCGTCTTGGTTCATCTCACCACAGAAGGGCATTTAGTCCTACCCAGCCATCGGCTGCGTATGACAGCAGGATGGCACTTCCCATTTCTCTGTGGTTAGTGCTCGAGTGAAAACCTCTTTCAGCTGAGTCCTCTGAGGTTCTGCTGTTGAGTCCTGGGTGGCTGATGGAATGATTGAGGAGGTCTGGTCACCCTCAAGCGCCGTCATCGCCTTGTTTCCATGGGCTTCTGTCACACAAAATGAAGAACAGAAATGTTAGGACTTAAGACAATGTTTGGAATTCACACCTCTTTGCAGTCCTTTCAAGGCTGCTGCTCTGTGCTGTGTCCCGTGCGTGTGAAAGCAGAGCTGTGATGGCTGCTGGGACCCTTGCGAAGATCATGTGTGAGAATTGAGCACAAGACCACAAATTATTACTGCTTGATGCACTTGTTAAAACTCTATCTGCCAGGAAACCAAATTTTCTTTTCTTTTCTTTTCTTTTTTTTTGAGACAGGGCCTCACTCTGTTGCCCAGGCTGGAGTGCAGTGGCGCGATCTCAGCTCACTGCAGCCTCCACCTACTGGGCTCAAGTGATCCTCCCACCTCAGCCTCCCGAGTAGCCGGGACCACAGGCGTGTACCACTGACTACGCCTGGCTAATTTTTGTATTTTTAATAGAGACGAGTTTCACCATGTTGCCCAGGATGGTCTGGAACTCCTGGGCTCAAGTGATCTGCCCACTTCCGCCTCCCAAAGTGTTGGGATTATGGCCATTAGCCACTGTACCTGGCACAATTTTTTTTTGTACCCTCCTTTATGCCAAGAATCAGTCCTAATTTCTTTACTATGTGAAGTAACTTTTAAAGGTAACAGAAAAGGCCAGGCACAGTGGCTCATGCCTGTAATCCCAGCACTTTGAGAGGCTGAGGCGGGTGGATCACTTAAGGTCAGGAGTTAGAGACCAGCCTGACCAACATGGTGAAACACTGTCTCTACTAAAAATACAAAATTAGCTGGGTTTGGTGGCGTACGCCTGTAATCCCAGCTACCTGAGAGGTTGAGGCAGGAGAATCGCTTAAACCTGGGAGGCAGAGGTTGCAGTGAGCCGAGATGGTGCCATTGCACTCCGACCTGGGCAACAGAATGAAACACTGTCTCAAAAAAAAAAAAAAAAAAAGTAACAGAAAAAAGAGTGAAATATATTAGCTATCTTTTATTCTGAGCCAAAACTTGACAGATGTGGGAAATCTCCATATAGTGTATGAAAATTTCATTGTACAGGGAAATTATTTTCCTCTGTGTCTTTTCTTTTACTATAAAGTGATTCAGAATTTTACTGTTACTATAAAATTATGCAAAGTATTGTGACAAAACTGCATCAATTTGTTGACTATTAAAGTGCTCCTTGAACATTATATTTCCTGGGTCTTTTCTGTGTGTGGAGTCAGCAAACAGTGTTTTTTGCTACCTGGACTTTGTCTTCTTTTACAGCTCTGGATTCTTAAAAGTACCACATAGGTATCAAACCTATGAAGGGTATGAGATTTTACCCTACTTGCAGGCTAATAAAGTGAGCACACCACATGGGTTCATGGATCCTGGCAGAAGTTATGAGACTCATAGGTCAGAGACAAAGGACAGTTTATTATAGCAATAGCAGTGGCCAGATTATCAGCATTTGCACTGGTTCCCTGAGCCCCAGGCCCCAAGAAGAGGGCCAGGTGAGACCTGCACACGCAGTGGGCTGCATTACAAGAGGAACCCCCATGCTTAGGGGACCCTGGTATTTGATAATGGGCAGTAAGCCTGCCTGACTTTTGCTCCAGAGACAGACACTATCTCTGTCATCCAAGACTGTTCACTAGATAAACATCCTTGAAAATATAAGTCTGGAACCTGGCAATTGGTGTCTCTTCTTACCAGATGTATAAAAATGTGAGAGGCCTTGGAGAATCATATCCCAAGAATCAGCAGTTTCTTTTACTGGACCTTTAAGATTGAGACTTATAAGGTCCTGATGCAGTGACTTGTAAGGTCACTTTGTCTCTCTTGTGAATGTTACTGTTTTTTCTCTTCTGAGGTTATGACCAAAGAATCCTCAAGGCGAGTGATCCTTCAGGTTTGAGACAGCCACATGCAGGAAGACAGGACTTGTAGAGTGATGGGGCCAAGTGTGTGGTTAGAATCCTTGGGGTGGGGAAAGAGTTTGTTCTAGACTCCACTGTAGTCCTTGTGGCTACCAGGTCTGACGTGCCAAGGACACGGGAAAGCTGGGAGTGAGGATACTGATAGTCATAGCACCTTACACCAGAATAAAAGTTTTTTTTTCTTTCTAAGTGATGAGAGAATGGCTAGTCTGATTTTGCCAACATGGGCTGCTATTTGCTTAAGACCTTGATGGTATAAGGAGTGAAGATGCAATCAGGGTAAAAGGCGGTCTGGAGTTGTGGTGTGCTGGCAAACCAGGCTTCTGGGGCAAAAAATTAAAAAGCCTTGATATGGAGTGTTTGCTGATACCTATGATGTAAATATTCCCGCCATGGCCACTTTCCAGCTACCAGCAAGGCATCCTGGCACCAGGGATTGGGAGGAGATGGCATAGTCCTAAGAGTCAGCCTTGGGCATTGGGCCATGTGGGACTGGGCAGTGGGGTATCTGGTCTGGTTCTAAGTGCTGTGATGAAGCAGTAGCAGCTGTAATAGCTGACATTTCCCGTGTGCTCATCACATAGCAGATGTTATTCCAAGGACTGTATGTTCTTTATCATCCCTCATTTGATAGACAAGACAACTGAGACACAAAAGGGTGAAATAAACAGTAAGTACTCCATCCCAGGCCATCTCATCCAGAGGGCGCTGTCTTGACCACTCTACTACTCTGGTTGATGGGAGGCAGTAAATTGTCCATCAGTATACTTCTTCATCAAAGCTACATAGTCAAAAAGCCACAGGAGGCTGTGAGGAGAAGCTCACTGCTGCTCTGTGGAAGTCTGTATTGGTTTCCTATGGCCACTCTAACAAATTACCACAACCTCAGTGGCTTAAAACAACACAAATATATCATTCTGTCATCCTGGACACGAGCCAAAGGTTGTCGGCCGAAGCAAATTGCTTCCAGAGGTGCTATAGGGGACTGCCCATTCCTTGCCCCTTTTCCGCTTCTAGAGGCTGCCCATTTTCCTTGGCTTGTGGCTGCATCATTCTGGCTGCATCACTCTGGCTGCTTCTATTGTCACACCTCTTCTCTGACCCTCCCTGCCTCCTTGTAAGGACGCTTGCGATTATGCCCATCCAGATAATCTAGAATAATCTCCCATTTTGCGATTCTTAATAACATCTGCAAAGCCTCTTTTACCTTGCAGAATAAGATATTCACAGGTTCTGATGAGGAGGGCAGGGACATCTCTGAAGGGGAGGGAAGCAGGAGATAGGGTCTGGAGGCATGGAATTGGCTTCCTAAGGCCAATTCAGGCTGACTTCCTAGAACTAAGTCAAAAGGAAAACCCCAACTTTCCACGCTCAAGTAACAAAAGGACCAGAGGCTACTCCCTTTGCAACCTCCCCACCCCCAGCCCCTTTTCTGCATGGCAGGTGAAAAATTGAAAGTATCGCTAATTGATCCCCTCCCACAACCAATCAGACTGGTCTTAGGCCAAGTCTTCATTTGCATAGGAGTATAACTTTGTAACTTCAGCCTCTGATTGGTCGTTTTACACAACCAGTCAGATGTTTGTATAGGGTGGTGTAACTTTGTAACTTTGCTTCAGCCTCTGATTGGTCCCCTCCCACAACCAATCAAACTGATCATGGACCTCTGCTTCATTTACATAGGGTGTACACCAAGTAACCAATGGGAAACCTCTAGAGGGTATTTAAATCCCAGAAAATTCTGTAACCGGGTTCTTGAGCTGCTTGGGCTGCTCCCACCCTGTGGAGCGTACTTTCGTTTTTCAATAAATCTCTTTTGTTGCTTCATTCTTTACTTGCTTTGTGCGTTTTGTCCATTTCTTTATCAAGACGCCAAGAACCTGGACACCCTCCACCGGTAACAGGAGGAGCATTAGTCAGCCTACCACAGACTCCAACGAACGTTTTTTGAGAGGAAGTGAAAGAATATTCCTAGGTTATTGGGTGCCTTTTCTTCAAGAATCCCTGAAAGTGGGGGTTTGCAATTTTCCCTGGATTGAAAATAGAAATGCTTCCTACACAAACTTGATTGAGACCTTGTACTCTAGGTGTAAAAAAACAGAGTAGGGCATACCCTGTGGGTTATGGTCAGAGAGATCTGGTTAGAAGTTCCCAGGTAGGCGACAGCCCTAGATGTGTGACACTTCTAGGAGAATCTCTGGCTATGTGGATATGTCCAGGTGTGTAAGGCAGCCTCAGGGACTGCCACCACTTGGTCACATACATGTCCCTCCAACTAATCCTAGCTCTCAAGGACAGGCGGTTCTGGGCCCTGTGTTGCCCATGAGACTTGGTCCACGGCAAGCCTGTGATGGAGTGAAAGTGAGGGGACACCCAATTTGAAAACTCGGCAGGAAGCCAGACTCCATGACATACAAATGGATCAAAGTGAATCGGCTCCGTTGTTTGGGGAAATACCTGAGGTTTGTTGTTTCATGCCAAGAAGATTAACAACACGGACACACGTGGGTGGGTTAAGGAGCAGAAAGTTTAACAGGCAGAAAAAAGAGAACAGCTCCCCCATGCAGAGGGAGGAGGACTCCAAATGGATCTCCCCATTCCTGGCAGGAAGCAGTCTGATATATAGAGGAGGGGGTTTGAAGAGGTGGTATTTGATTTACATAGAGCCCAAGGAATTGGTTTGACCAGGTGTGCCATTTACATAGCCCTCGAAGAAACTGGCCATTCCACCTTGATCTTTTATTATGCAGATAGGGTTTTTTACTTGGCCAGAGCCTTGACACCTGCACACATGGCAACAAACAGAAGGGAGGAGAAATCTTCCATATTGGATGCACCTGGCTTCCAGGTGCAGCTGCCGGCATTTATCTGTGCAAGCTTCTAGCTTGCTTATTTATGCTTGCAGCTTGACTTTTCAGGCTGCTTTCTGTTAGAAAAGAAATGGTTTTGGGGGCTGCTTTTTATTAAAAGAAAAGCCTTACCAAGGACTCCTGTACCCTATCTGCCTAAATTTTTTTAACTACTATATTAAAAGGTCTATAAGTGGGAGCTGGCCCTAAAAGTAGGTTGTAGAGATTATTTGGATGTGCCAACAAGCTTCATCTGCAGCTTGGACTGTCTCCATTGGAAGGCCTCTGGCAGATTTTGTAAAAAGTTATATTTATATAACAATTTTACTATAGGAAAAACTTGGCTAAAGATATGAATTTATATTACCCATCATTGGCTGGTTCCTTATCCTGAACATTGGTTTCCTTGGAATCTGATTTTGGCTTGTTTGGCCTTTAAAAACCCCAGAAGAATGGGGTTTCTGCCAGATTATTTTCTGGTTTTCAGTCTCACTGAATGTCACAAAGGCCTTGGTTTATGGTTCCCAACTGGTAAAGAAACATCAAACTTTGCCTCTCTTAGTTCCTTCTACATGACAATGGGTGGCGGTTGCTCATATCGAAGCATTTCTTTTCCCCCTAAAGCCTATGAGACAGGCTGCAACTTAAACCCCTATTTTATTAAAGGAGAGGAAATGTCCAAGAGCCCAGAGATAGTGGGTAAAAGCATCATCAGGACTAGAAATGGGGTCTTCTTGTTGCTAATTAGTAGGGGTGAGGGGTAAGTGGCAGATGTGACTGCCATCCATGCCCAGACGGAATTGTCCTTGAACCTACTCATGCGGTGTCTTCTGGGGTACAGTGAGTCCACAGGGCAGGACGGCCTTGGGGTCAAGAGCCCAGACTCACATTCTATCTCAGGCTTCATAACTCAATTGCTCCATGACCTTAAGCCAATTTAGTTCCCTCATCTGTAAAAATGGGGATAACAACTGCATTTACCTCATGGGATTGTGTAATGCCCAACCTTGTTTTTACTAACCCTGTTTTTAGACTCTCCCTCTTCCTTTGATCACCTAGCCTTGTTTCCACCTGAATTGACTCTCCCTTAGCTAAGAGAGCCAGACAGACTCCATCTTGGCTCTTTCACTGGCACTCCTTCCTCAAGGACTTAACTTGTGCAAGCTGACTCCCAGTGCATCCAAGAATGCAATTAACTGATAAGATACTGTGGCAAGCTATATCCGCAATTCCCAGGAATTCATCTGATTGATAACGCCCAAAGCCCCGGGTCTATCACCTTGTAATAGTCTTAAAGCCCCTGCACCTGGAACTGTTTACTTTCCTGTAACCATTTATCCTTTTAACTTTTTGCCTACTTTATTTCTGTAAAATTGTTTTAACTAGACACCCCCCCTCCCCTTTCTAAACCAAAGTATAAAAGAAAATCTAGCCCTTTCCTCGGGGCTGAGAAAATTTTGAGTGTTAGCCGTCTCTCGGTCGCCGGCTAATAAAGGACTCTTAATTCGTCTTAAAGTGTGGCGTTTTTCTAACTCGCTCGGGTACAACAATTGTTGTAAGGAATGATTGAATTCATCCAAGTAAGGGAATTAGAGCAGTTTCTGGCATGAAGTAATTGCTCAATAAAGTGTGTCAGGTTTTAAGATTAATTGATCTTTACATCATGATAAATGGCAACAAAATAAATGACAAATGGATTAAAGTAAATGGTAAAAACAACATAAGAACAAAACATTAAAAAATCATATAATAGAAGAAACCAAATATTAGTAAGTTTGAATATATAAAAGTGAAAATTACTACAAGTTCAAATATATATATATATATATATATATATATATATATTTTTTTTTTTTTTTTTTTTTGAGACAGAGTTTCACTGTGTCACCCAGGCTGGAGTGCAGTGACGTGATCTCAGCCAACTGCAGCCTCCACCTCCCAGGTTCAAGCAATTCTCCTGCCTCAGCCTCCTGAGTGGCTGGGACTACAGGCACACACCACCATGCCTTGCTAATTTTTGTATTTTTAAATAGAGCGAGGGTTTCACCATGTTGGCCAGGCAGGTCTCGAACTCCTGACCTCAAGAGATCCACCTGCCTTGACCTCCCAAAGCACTGGGATTACAGGCATGAGCCACTGTGCCCAGCCGTTAAAAAAATTTTGAAAAGGTAAATCATAAGCTGGAAAAAAGATTGCAATGTATTTAAGAGTTAATACCCTTAATATATTAAAAAATCAAATTTGTAAGAAAAAATTCAATACATCAAGAGAAAATATATAAAAAGTACATGTAAAAGGAAGTTCCATATTCCAATTATGAAAATTGCAAATCACGGTTAAATTTATAATAGCCAGTGTTGGTTAGCATGCACGAAAACAGAGAAACAGGTGCTGTTGATGGAAGTGTGTTTTGGTTTAATTTTTTGGAAGGCAGTTAGAAAGTAACAAAAGTCTTAAAAATGTCCATAAAATGGACCTTACAGATGTCCACCTGGTCGTTCCACCTCTAGAATTTGTAAGACAAATAATTCGGCCGGGCACAGTGGCTCACGTCTAACCCCAGCACTTTGGGAGGCCGAGGTGGGCGGATCACGAGATCAGGAGATCAAGACCATCCTTGCTAACACGGTGAAACCCCGTCTCTACTAAAAAATACAAAAAATTAGTCGGGCGTGGTGGCACACACCTGTAGTCCCAGTTACTTGGGAGGCTGAAGCAGGAGAATTGCTTGAACCCGGGAGGCAGAGACTGCAGTAAGCCGAGATCACGCCACTGCACTCCAGCCTGGGTGACAGAGCGAGACTCCGTCTCAAAATAATAATAATAATAATTCAACACAGGGTCTCATTCTGTTGCTCAGGCTGGAGTGCAGTGGCATGGTAACAGCTCACTGCAGCCTCAACCTCCTGGGCTGAGGTGATCCTCCCACCTCAGCCTCCTGAGTAGCTAGGACTATAGGTGCACACCACCACACCTGGCTAATTAAAATTTATTTATTTATTTAGTAAATAGAGATGAGGTCTTGCTATGTTGCCCAGGCTGGTCTCGAACTCCTAAGCAGCATCATTTTTTCTAGGTGTTAAACTGGCAACAACCCAAATTCCCAGCATAAGGATTCTATTTAAAATATCTAGCTCTCTGATGAAATATCTTCAAAGAATATTTAATGACCTTAAATCTCAGACAAAAAGGTAAGGAGACAAAATGAGGAACCCATTTCCGTACAACCCCAATTTGGAAAAACACATGTGCAAGTATACCCATGTTAAAAAATATAGAGGAAAAAAAGGCTTTAAGAAAAAAAAATAATAGTAATGATTTAGGGTGGGAATCGCGTTAATATTCCCAATAATTTTATATATTTTAAAAATCTATAATTTTATCAGGGGAAAACGTTATGTTGCGGAAATTAATTGATCGATTGAGTGATTGGTTAATGGACAGTGTCCGATGACTCATATAATCCCCCGGTTCGAGTCCCTTTAGGCTGCAGACGTTTCGCGCCTTCTCGGGTGTCCAAGTCGCGCATCCGTACAATGAGGGGTAATATACTAGATTACCTGAGGTCTTCTTACGGTAAAAACACCGGTGTCTTAAGGTTTCCCAGTGGAATTTGGGGGCCGGGTTGACTTCGGAGCTGGAGCTCGCAAAGGCCGGGGCTGCTGCAGATTCTGACGCTTTGTGGACCCCTACTACCGCGCGCAGCCGCACCGCAGGTTTTCTTCGCTGCTGGTTAGATCCAAAGCCCATCCCATCCTAGTAAACTGGGACAGCGCCGCTTCTCACATCACTATGGGGGCTTCTGCTCCATGGCGGGGAAGGCCAGAACTGCTGCCTTAAATGCGCTTTTGCATCATCCGGTTGCTAACCTCCGGCCACAGCATTCCGCACTCCAAAATGCCACTTTTCCAGGTGTGTTTGCCTAAATTTACCCCATTTACAGACTTCTCAGGTGCATCATTGGGAACAGGGCGCTTTGCAGTTTGCAAACCCCCTCAGACGACTCCAGGTTTAAAGGATAAAGGATGACATTGTGAGCAAAGCGGCATCAAAATTTCAGATATTTAACTTTCACATTCTAACCATACACCTTTCCAAGGTCTTGTAATACTTTCACATTGTGAATATACATCTTTACAAGACCTTGTAGTACATAGGTCAAGTGTGGCAAAACAGGTATCGCGAGCCAGCCAGGAGTCGAACCTAGAATCTTCTGATCCGTAGTCAGACGCGTTATCCATTGCGCCACTGGCCCCGAGTTGGTAAGTCCTTCTCCGCGATAGCTGATCACCCTTATACAGTTTGAACGGGCTTCCGGGTACCAACGATCCATTTTGCCCTTGCGCCGCGCTCCCGCTGCTCTGCCTTTCCCCAAAACGCGCCCCACCAATCCGCAGCGGCTTCGTCACGGCGCTCTTCGTCGCACTCCAACCCGCCGCGTCGGCGGCATCTCTCGCGTGCTCTTGCTCGCGCACTAATTTGTCCTCCACCGCCTCCCGTTCAGGCCGGCTCTCCTGCGGGGCGGGGAAAGGGGTGGGAAGAGGCTGGGAGCTGCGGCCGCTGTGCCAGGGTGACCGGTAGAGCTGTAGCCGAGGTGGCGGCGCGGGGCGGGGCGGGCGGAGAGAGAAGGAAGGAGGTGGTTGTGCAGGATGGCGACGGCGGCCTACGAGCAGCTGAAGCTGTGAGTCCCACGGGCCGGAGGCCTGAGGCGCGGCGGGCGGGGCGGCAGGTGCGGGCCCTGGCCTCGGGGAGGGCTTCTGAGTCCCGGATTGCAGATAGGGTGTGGGAGCTCCTCGCATTTACCGGTCTTCCTCAGCCGGCGCGGCCTCTCCTAGGCCTCGCCCGAGTAGCCATAGGCCGGGAACCAGCGGCTCGCCGGCCTTTCTCCACCGTGCTCGGCCCCAGCGCCCACGGCTGAAGAGAGAAGCTGCCGACTGGCCCCCACCGAGCCGGGGTCGGCGTTATGATGCGG
This sequence comes from Pan troglodytes, assembly GCF_028858775.2. Lineage (NCBI taxonomy): Eukaryota > Metazoa > Chordata > Mammalia > Primates > Hominidae > Pan > Pan troglodytes. The sequence goes on from NC_086015.1 coordinate 49,704,558, forward strand.
CCCTTCAGGGCACGCTTGTCCCCACTTTCTATGCAGAGCTACCGACTAAATTTATCTGTATGACTTAACAGAGAAAAAGAGTTTTCTCTTACTTAACGGACCTACAGCAGCAATTTAGAGTCTACACACAGATCAACAAATCTTTGTTTTGGTTACAGCCTATCTGGGTACCGAAGCCTGCCTGCCCCCTCTTCAGTGTGCAGAAAAAATTTAAAGTACAGTCAGTAGTCTTAAGGGCCTGAAGGAGTTTACTTTGGTTTAAATTTTAAACAGCTCCAACCTAAAGCAGGTTCTTAAGTCTATGTCGACAGCCAGAGGCTAATCTCGATAATTTTGGTACTGCAAATTGACTTTTCGGTAAATCCAAGTTTTTGAGTCTTTGATACAGAGGCTGTGGTTGTTAAGAGTTATAAAATAGGTGTTTTTAAGGGTTTTGGTTTGTCTTGGATTAAAAACAACATGTGTTTATTTCCCTTAGTGTTACCCATTAGCATCCACACTTTTCTTGTCTGTGAATAATTTCGTTGTACTCACTTCGTGTTTAATGCTTTACCCCTAGGCTGTTTGAAAATCTGGTGGCCACAGCCTGGGAATATCTGGTAGGAGAAACAAATGTAATTTTTTAGAAGCTTATCTATCCCTATATATAAGCTAAAATACCTTGGCAGTTAGGCATAGATATCGCATTTCCTTTGCAGGGAAATGACACCAAAATGTGGTTTGGGCACTTAAGCTCCTCAGACCTCAGTCTCACTAGTAACTTTCTGAAAGGTTCAGTGGAAAGTTGGAGGTGCAAAATTCAGAGAGGTCATTTATTCCACATTGTATGTGTTGTCAAAAAAGATGATTGCTTTTTCTACAGTGCACCCCCTGTGGGTGCCATTTCTGTTTACTGTAATGTTCTTTGAAAACCCTAGCTGCACACTTTCCTCCACATTTTCCTCTCCACCTTTCCCTATTTTCTCCCAGTTCCCCTTTGCAAAGTGCTCACCTCGTCTTTGGTGAAAGAGTTGAAGGAAGTGTCTTCCACTGCGTTTCTGGCCAGGCCACTGTTACATGTGCTCTGCTAGCTAATTAGGTTATTGTGTATCTGATAGGCACTGAAGGGTTTAATGTGATCCTACACCAGGTCTCAAATGTGTTTAAGCCATATGGAGCCATGGCTTCATGCAGCTTAGCGTGGCAAAGATTGAATAGGATGGAGAACTTGAGAATTATGATGATTGTTTTTCAGCTGCCAAAACACTAAATTTAACCAGTTCAGACCTTAAAACAAACCAAAATCCTCGCATACATAAAAGAGAAAGGAAATTTGTCCCTTAAGTAGTAAGAATGATGTTTTTATATTGATTTTTGTGAGAAGTGGAAACTCTTAAATTATTTGGGTGATAAAGTCAAACTGGGGTTATGTGAAAGTCATTCTCTCATTTGTCAGTCCTAGCTTTTTTTCCCCCTGAAAAAAAAAGTTTAGAGTGTTTCTGTAAATGTGAAGGTACAACTTTTTTGCACCTTTTTCTTTACCAAGGGGTTTATGAGTTAGAATTTCCATTTTTATTCCTTCCTTTTGGCCCTTCCTGCTCTGAGGCTGCTGTTGAAGGTTTTCAAATGTGGCTCCTGCCCTAAGGAGTATTCTTTTTTGGATGCATTTAGAAGTGAAATTGGTTTCTGTGTAAGAATTGGTAGGAGATAGTAGCCATTTTTTAAAATGTGTCTAGAGATGTGTTTTAAGAAATATCCATGCAAAAGAGATAGTTCGATTATTTTATTACGAAAGGATTGTTAAAAGGATTTATTTAAATGTTGAAATGCTTGTTTTTTTTTCTTTGTTTCCTTTTGTCTTTAAAGAGATGGGGTCTCATTCTGTTGCCCAGGCTGGAGTATAGTGGTTTGATCATAGCTCACTGCAGCCTCTAACTCCTAGTCTCAAGCGAGCCTCCCACCTCAGCCTCTCGAGGAGCTAGGATTACAGATGCACACCACCACACCTGTCCTACTTGGGATTTTAAATAATAATTCTGTCTGCATTATGCCATGCCTTTTCTCCAGCCCATCTCTGCCCTGTTGAATTTCACCTTTCTAATGCTCTGGTTTTATCCTCTACTTTCCTGCTTACAATTTCCAGTTCCATCTTACTGACCTATAGGATCAAGCTTGCATTTCTTAGCCATCTGTATATTCTAGCCTCTTTATAATCTGTCGCCTAATTTATTTCCCATAACTGCCCAGAGCCTTTTCCCCACTTCTGCAAAACTTGGCTCATCCCCTTCTAGCTTCAAACTTGGGTGTTATTTTGATCCTTCTACCCAGAATGCCTTCTTCCTCTCTGTTCTCTTTACATACTGGTCACATCCATGGTAGAGCCAAGAGATCTCAGGTTTTGTTAGTCAGAATGGATATGGATTCATATCTTAACTTGACTACTTGTTTTGTGTCCTGGGCATAGTACTTAATCCTTCTGAATTGGTGTTTCAATCTGTAAAATGGGAATGTTGATACTTCACAGGATTATTGTAAGGTTTGAAAGAGAGTTTTTTATTTTTATTTTTTTTTGAGACAGGGTCTCACTTGTCACCCAGGCTGGAGTGCAGTGGTGTGAGCTCAGCTCACTGCAGCCTCAGCCTCCCAGGCTCAAGTGATCCTCTCACCTCAGCCCCCGAAGCATCTGGGACTACAGGTGCACATCACCATGCCTGGCTGATTTTTTCTGTTTTTCAGTTTCACCATGTTGCCGAAACTTGAACTCCTGGTCTTAAGTGATCCATGCACCCTGGCCTCCCAAAGTGCTGGAATTACTGGCATGAGCCACCATGCCTGGCCCAAAGAGAGTTTAGATGAAGTACTTAGTGTACCTTATAGGTACCTTCTTTGAGAAATGTTTTCTTTCCATGTCTTCTCCTTCACTGAGTTCTGGTAACAGTTTTTAAAGCCAAAAATGAAAAATTATTGTAACGGGTTAGACACCAAATGTTTACGTGATTTATATATTCTGTCTCTTAGGATCAGTTTACAGTGCATTTACTTTCTCATGGACAAGAGGATGGAAAGCTAGAATGGTCAATCCATAGTACTGTTTGAACCACTCATTTTGTCACTTAGAAATGAAATCATTATGTACACAGTTATGTGACTCTTACTGACAGAGATACATTCTGAGAAATATGTTAGAAATATGTTAGGCAACTTCTTTGTACAAACATCAGAGTATAATTTACACAAACCTAGATGGTACAGCCTACTACACACCTAGGCTATATGGAATTGCCAGTTGTTCCTAGGCTACAAACCTGTACAGCAGGTTACTGTACTGAATACTGTAGGCAGTTGCAACACCATGGTAAAGATTTGTGTATGTATACATACATAAACAAGAAAAGGTACAGTAAATATACGGTATTATAAGCTTATAGGACCACCATCATATGTGTAGTCTGTCGTTGACCGAAGCATTGTTACATGGCACATGGCTGTACTTTGTTTTTCCAACCAGTTTACACCTTAACATTTTCTTCTCTAGTCCTCCTCAGTACCTAACATAGAGCCTTGTGCAGAGCAGCTCCTCAGTGAATCAACTGAGTAAATGAAAGGAACTTTCCAGTATAGACCACATACTAGCACTGCAAAAAGAACACAGTCTAGGATAATTTGGAATGTATCCTTTTGAAGAAACACAGCTTAAAAGTCATTTCATGTATATTGTCTTCCCAGTGTCTCTGTGAGGTCATAGGTTGATATGTATCCTGTCATTGTTGAAAACAGTCTCATAATTGCCCTTGGCCACAAAGTCAAATCATACAGCCAAGCCATGGTAGAGCTAGCCTTGGAATACGGCTGGTCCAGAGTGCAGTGATCTTTCCATTCCATTGCATTATCCATATTACCTTTTTTTCTCTTATCAGATTGCTCTCACCTTAGTCCTCAGACATGCCAGGTATTGAAATGAGTCACTTACAACCAAATATAGTTGACATGTCCGTATTAATTTCCATATGTTTAATGTGGAAAACAGAATATTGATTTGCTCAGAATTTAAAATTCATACTTTTTAAACTTCCAGGCAGTTCTAAATATCCTGTTAGGCTCCATTTTTCTTTTTAAGCCATTTGTATAGGCATGGATAATGTCAGACAGTGATAAATTTGAAATTGCAAAATAATTAGACTGGAAATGTAATTTTTAAGAAGCTTATCTATCCCTATATATAAGCTAAAATACCTTGGCAGTTCAGCATAGGTGTCACATTTCCTTTGCAGGGAAATGACATCAAATGTGGTTTGGGCACTTCTTATGCCCCTCAGACCTCAAGCTCATAATAACTTTCTAAAAGGTTCAGTGGAAAGTTAGAGGTGCAAAATTATTGGATACATTTAAAGCATTTTTTCTGCTTTTTTTTTTTTTCTTTTTCTTTTAAAAGGTCAGTTGAAACTAGGTGTAAGGCAGGGAATCCTTTAGATACTGCATCAGGCTGCAGCATGCCTCTGAAGAGTCCTGTTTCCTCAGGAAATTGCCATTTTTAAAAGAGTCTCATAACTGTGAGGTCATCAGTCAGGGCAGATATGATCCAACCTTGAAAACAGATGTAACCTAAGCTACCTTGTGATACAGACACATGTAATCTGTTCAATATAATGAACATTCATATTATTCACAGAAGTCTCCCAGTGGAGGGAAGGGTGTAGGGCAGCTCAGATTATTCTCATGAGTTTTAGCACAAACAATATGGGGTTTGTATCCAAAGCATTAGTTGGCTGGGAGTTCAGGCTAGTTCAGGCTTACCTAGGCTCACCTGGCTAGCCTAGGTTAGTGCTAGGCTACATCAAATGACTTGGTATGCTTGTTTTAAGTCCATATTCCAGGGCCCCTCATTAGGCCTACTGAGTGAAAATCTCTGGGGATGAGCGGTGGAAATCTGCAAGTTTAACTAGCTATCCTGGTAGTTTTTATGCACTCTGAAATATTTTAGGGCTGGGCATACATAGCTGAGTTAGGACCAGAACATGCTGGTAGAAGAGAATTCTTTGGAAGATATGGGGCTCTGGTAGATTGTGCTGTGGATTAGAGCTTCAGATTAGGTGGAATTTGGACCTAGTCCTGTGAAGAAGTCTGTTTGAGAGAATGGGTTTTAGGGCATTCAGGGAATAGGATGTAGGTGGGAACACAGAGTTTTGAGAAAGAGGATAGCATTAGAATGAGTCTTTCTAGAAACACCAACTGGTTTGGAATTGGGTTGTGCCCCTGGGGAGTCTGTGATGAACTTGAGCTATAGGAGAGGCAAGCAGGGAGGGCTCAGTGAGGTGGTACCCAAAGGGAGGATGAATGTGGGAGGTAGGAGCACCTTCTGCCTGTGAGTGTAATATGTGCAGGGGATCCTTCTTTACTAAGTTCTTTTCTTTTTGCTCACCAAACGTAGTAAAATGTTGTGCCTCTGTCTTTTCAACCAGAGATGTATTAAATTTGATCATTAAGACCTTGATTTAATTCTTTTTTTTTTTGAGATGGGGTCTCACTCTGTTGCCCAGGCTGGAGTGCAGTGGCGCAGTCTCAGCTCACCACAACCACCACCTCCCAGGTTCAAGTGATTCTCGTGCCTCAGCCTCCCTTGTAGCTGGGACTACAGGCATGCACCACCAGGCCCGGCTAATTTTTGTATTGTTAGTAGAGACAGAGTTTCACCATGTTGGCCAGGCTGGTCTTGATCTCCTGACCTCAAGTGATCCAGCCGCCTCGGCCTCCCAAAGTGTTGAGATTACAGGCATGAGCCACTGCACCCAGCCAAATTCTTTACGTAAGATTTTTGAGGGAATATGTTCTTCCTACAGTTTTTTGACATATCACTGTGGCTCCTATGCAAAATAGTGGTTTCATTATTTTTAAAAATTGTGGTAAAATAAAACATTAAATTTACCGTCTTAACCATTTTTAAGTATACAGTTCAGGGGCAATAAGCACATTCATGTTGTACAACCATTATCACCATCCATCACCAGAACCCTTTTCATCTTGCAAAAATAAACTCTGTACCCATTAAACAACTCCCCATTTCTGTATCCTCCCAGCCCCTGGCAACCACCATTCTACTTTCTGTCTCTATAAATTTGACTTCTCTAGATGCCTTATGAAGTGGCAGTATTTGTCCTTTTATGACTGGTTTATTTCACTTAGCATAATGTCCTTAAGGTTCATCCATTTTGTAGCATGTGTCAGAATTTCCTTTTTTTTTTTTTTTTGAGATGGAGTCTCGCTCTGTCGCCCAGGCTGGAGTACAGTGGTACGATCTCAGCCCACTGCAACCTCTGCCTCCTGGGTTCAAGCCAATTCTCCTGCCTTAGCCTCCTAAGTAGCTGGGATTTCAGGTGCCCGCCACCACGCCCAGCTACTGTTTTGTATTTTTAGTAGAGACAAGGTTTCACTGCATTTGCCAGGATGGTCTCCATCTCCTGACCTCGTGATCCGCCCGCCTCGGCTTCCCAGAGTGTTGGGATTCCAGGCCTGAGCCACTGTGCCCGGCCCAGAATCTCCTTTTTAAGGCTAAATAATATTCCATTATATGTATGTACCACATTTCATTTGTTCATTTGTTGATAGACACATAGGTGGCTTCCACCTTTTTGGCTATTGTGAGTAATGCCAGTATGAATGTGAGTATACAAATACCTTTTTGAAACCCTACTTTCAGTTATTTTGAGTATATACCTGGAAGTGGAATTGTTGGGTCATATGGGAATTCTATTTTTAATTTTTAGTGGGCCACCATACTGTTTTCCCATAGTGGCTGCACCGTTTTACATTCCCACCCACAAAGCACCAGGATTCCAATGTCTCCACATCGTAGCCAACACTTGTTATTTTCTATCCTGGGTTTTTTTTTTTTTTTTCCTTCTAGATAATAGCCATTTTAATGGGTATGAGGTTGGTAAGTAGTAATGTTTTTGTAGTGGGCCAGTTTTACTCATTGATTTGACAGGATTTTAAAGAGGTCAGTTGTCTGAAATAAGACGTGAATGTTACATGGGAGATAAATGTTTTCAGACACTAGAAAATCACAATGCCAACACTGAAAGAAAATAAAAATATTTGATGTTAATATTATAATTAAAGATATTGCTTTTCTTAAAATTTAACAAGACTAATTTTTTAAAAAACACTCTTAAGAGCTGTTGAATCCCAGGTGACTATAAGATTAAATGTATTCGTATTAAGTGTAATACCAGAACTGCCTTTGTTGCATTTAGCTTTTAATCCCAGTTCCACTTCTGGGATACTCAAAATAATTAAAAATAAGGTCTCAAAGAGAGATTTGTATACCCCTGTTCATAGCAGCATTATTCACAACAGTCAAAAAGGAGGAAGCAACCTAAGTGTTGATTCTTTCTTTTTTTTTTTTATTTCAACATTTTTTGTAGAGTTGAGATCTCGCTATGTTGACCAGGCTGGTCTCAAACTCCTGGCCTCAAGATCCTCCTGCTTTGTTTTTCTTTTCTTTTCTTTCTTTTTTTTTTTTTAAGACAGACTCTTGCTCTGTTGCCCAGGCTGGAGTGCAGTGGTGCGATCTTGGCTCAGAGCAGCCTCTGCCTCGCAGGTTGAAGTGATCCTCCGACCTCAGCCTCCTGAATAGCTGAGGCCACAGGTACATACCACCACACCCGGCTAATTTTTGCATTTTTTGTAGAAACGGGGTTTTGCCATTTTGCCCAGGCTGGTCTCAAACTCCTGGGCTCAAGCAGTCCTCCTGCCTCAGCCTCCCAAAGTGCTGGGATTACAGGCATGAGCACTGTACCCAACCACTTTTTCTTTTTTATGCCATGCTTGGACAGTAATCCTTAAAAGCAAAATAACGAACTGAATGAAGGTAGTCAAAATAGGAGCGATTATTATACAAGTATTATGCTATTTTGATATATCTTCCATAGTATGTGTCTTATTAATGGGAACCAGAACTCTGGGTAGATATCGGATCCCCTTGTCTTGACAGATACTTGGTAGGATTCTTGTTCAGTTAGAGTTAATAGTGAATTGGAGGCTAATCACCTCACCAGATAGTTTATATAGGACCAGAACCCTTTTTAGTATACAGTATTACTTTGAACCTTAGAGATCTGTTATCAACAGTATAGATAATGACCAAATAATCTTCTTGGATCGAATCTTGTCTTCTGAAATCCATTTCATAAAATAAGTAATATGATAGCTTGTTTGGTAAAGATTTAAACACAAAAATAGCAATAAAACAATACACACCAGCAAAAATTATACCACTGAATGTTTACCTAATTGTTTTTGACTGTTTAAATGCTAGAGAGTTAAAGTTAATTTCACTGGCTTTTGAAATGAAGCCCAGGAAGCATAAAACATAGAATAAAATTTATTACATAAAATAATTATGCTTCAGATCAGTATTAAGACCAATACAAAAGTGGTGGGAAATGAAAGGAGAGGAAGAGAAGAGTAAGGGCATATATGTAGGTTCCGTGAGTTAGGATGATACCTGCTGTTACGGTTAACAGAATTGTGAGTCATTACTTATAATTACTATCCCTCGAAATGTTGATTCCCTGGCAGTCACTGTTCACATTTTCATTGCTCCAATTCTTAAGCCTAGAGATACTACTTTCAGTGACATTATCAGAATAGCCTGATGGCAGCATCAGCAATTTAGATTCCAACAGCATCTCTCAGAGAGAGAAGATCAAGCAAAGGCCTCAGGACTTTTGAGCGAGACATCTCTACCTTGATCCATAATTACTCTTATTTGTATACTTTGTTATAATACTTTTTTTTTTGAGACGAAGTCTCGCTCTTGTGCCCCAGGCTGGAGTGCAATGGCGCAATCTCTGCTCACTGCAACCTCCGCCTCCCAGGTTCAAGCGATTCTCCTGCCTCAGCCTCCTGAGTAGCTGGGATTACAGGCACCTGCCACCATGCCTGGCTAATTTTTGTATTTTTAGTAGAGATAGGGTTTCACCATGTTGGCCAGGCTGGTCTTGACTGAACTCCTAACCTCACGGAGTCTTGCTCTGTCGCCAGCCTAGAGTGCAGTGGCGTGATCTCAGCTCACTGCAACCTCCACCTCCTGGGTTCAAGCAAGCGAGTCCCCTGCCTCAGCCTCCCAAGTAGCTGGGACTACAGGCGTGCGCCACCGCACCCAGCTAATTTTTTTGTTTGTATTTTAGTAGAGACGGGTTTCACCATGTTGACCAGGCTGGTCTCGATCTCCTGACCTTGTGATCCACCCGCCTCGGCCTCCCTAAGTGCTGGGATTACAGGCGTGAGCCTCTGCGCCCGGCCTGTAATACAGTTTTTAAATCTTATTTTTATTTCAATCTTATGTATATGGTTTAAAAGTAAGTAGTATACAAAGCTTATAATAACAGATGCATCTACTTTTTTAAGCAACTTCTGGTATTTTACTCCATATCTATAAAAATGCTCATATTAGGCTGGACTGTGGTTTATGTAGCTGTGGTTCAAATGAAGCCTCATGGTGTATCATAATTACATTTCTTTATAAAAATGTTTTGTTTTTATAAATTATAAATTTATAAAATTTATAATTTTATAAAATTTATATAAATTTTATAAAATTATAAATTAAATGTTTTTAATTTCCTAGAATTAAAAAGTGCCTTGGTTCTTGTTATTTGCTTGACTTTTTTTGAGACGGAGTCTCACTCTGTCACCCAGGCTGGAATGCAATGGCATGATCTTGGCTCACTGCCGCCTCCAGCTCCTGGGTTCAGACAATTCTCCTGCCTTAGCGGGGATTACAGGCATGCGCCACCACCACACCTGGCTAATTTTTGTATTTTTAGTAGAGACAGGGTTTCACTGTGTCGGCCAGGCTGGTCTCAAACTTCTCACCTCAAACGATCTGCCCGCTTCCACCTCCTAAAGTGCTGGGATTACAGGTGTGAGCCACCGCGCCCGGCCGAGAAAAACTTTTAATTGCTTATAATGGAGATAGTTTTTTTTCTGTGTGTGCATATGACTTTTGTGCTCTTAGAAACAGCTGATTTTATAATAAATACTTTATTGCTGACTGAAATGTACCTATTAAGTTATACCTCCAAAGTTGTATGTGGAAACAAGTGTGACTTTTCAGTTCATTGATTTTTGTCCAAATAATTTTCATTTTAAAGGTCTTACAGGTGAGGAGAGTTTAAATGCATTTATGTAAATACCAGGTGGTCAGAGTGTAGGAAGGGTGAGCTGTCGAGGGCAAGCAATATGCATTTCTCTGTTGGCTGTTTATCTAGATGCAAGCTTTGTGTTTTTGTGCCTAATATAAAAAAGTGGAGGAATTCCATTTCTGAGCTTGGTGAATAATCATCTTTTTATGTTAAAAATAGCATTAGTTATTGAAGAGGTAACACACCCTTTGTCTGGAGAAATAAATTATGGCAACTCTGTCCCCCAAAATACAGCTGTGAACTTAAAAGATGTAGACCTCTGAGTATTACGAAGAAAATGGATGTAATAAAGCCCGTGGACTTTACTCTGGTCAAAACTGTGTCACCTTCCTGAGACCTTTCTGAAACCTGTAACTTTGTCCTGGATGTAAAAGTAAAGCAGCCAAATAGGAGCAGTGGTGATGGCTTTGTCAAGACACTAAAGACGGTGGAAGTGTAAAAAAACAATATTAAAACCCAGTGTTCTGAAACCATTTAGTAAAATTTTAATAATGCTTGGAGTCCCCTCTTAGTGCTGAGCATATCATGTGTATTCTGTCATCCACCCTTACCTATCAGTTCTATCTCTTTTTATTTTATTTTACTTTAATTTTTTTTTTGAGACAGAGTCTCACTCTGTTGCCCAGGCTGGAGTGCAGTGGTGTGATCTGAACTCACTGCAACCTCTGCCTCCTGAGCTTAAACGATTCTCATGCCTCAGCCTCCCAAGTAGCTGGGACTACAGGCATGCACCACCATGGCCAGCTAATGTTTGTATTTTTAGTAGAGATGAGGTTTCACCATGTTGGCCAGGCTGGTCTCGAACACCTGACCTTAAATGATCCACCTGCCTGGGCCTCCCAAAGTGGTGGGATTACAGGCGTGAGCCACTGCGCCCAGCCTCTATCTCTTTTTAATGGAGAGAAGGCTGAGAATGGCAGCAAGGAATGAAATCCTTTCCTCAAATGAATTTTTAGATGCCTTGGTGTTTGGGTCTCGAGGTGACAAAACTTTTAAAAAATTATTTTAAATGGAAAGACTTTAAATTTTATTAAACCTGGGTTTTAAAAACATTTCCTTAATTTTTTTTTTTTTTTTTACTAACCAGGGTCAATTTTGAACACAACAATGTATCTGTGCCAGCCTACCAAAGGATGATGTCTTCAAATTGTAGTAATAGAGTATGGTGAAAAAAAAATTATAGCCTTTAGACTTTTACAAAACTGGTTTGAATCCCAATTCCGTGCCTACCATCAGTGAGTCCCCAAAACAAAGCACTGAAATTCCTGGCTCAGCTTTCCCTGGAATGTATTCATCACCTGCCGCATAGCCCCTAGTGCTTGCGTAATGCTTAGTATGCGGTAGCCTTTTGATAAGTGTTAATGGCTTACACTTGGAATGCAACTTGTGCTTCCATAAAACATCTTCTGTAGATACGGACTGAAATAGTGGATTTAAAAAAAATGGCTTAAGACTAGATGTCTGGAATTTCTTTATATTTCTTTGGTTTTAGGACCTTTCACTTTGTTTTCTTTTTATAGCTTTATTGAAGTTTAGTTGACATACAGTAAACTACACACATGGAAAAGGGAAGTGTACAGTTTGATAAATTTTGACATTGTTACACCCATGAAACCATTGCCAGTATTACAATAGTGAACGTATCCGTCACTCTGAAACGTTTCCTCGTGCCTGTAATCCCTCCTTTTTCTCCCTTCCTGCACAAGTTAAACATATATGTGCCATATGATCCAGCTGTTCCACTTCTAGGGAGTTAACCAAGAGAAGTGAACATCTGCCTTAAGACTTTTATACAAGAATGTTCCTAGAACCTTTCCTTTATTCATAGTAACCCAAAACCAAAGTTACCAAATAGCCATCAGCAAATGAATGGATCAACAAATTATGATATATCTGTACAATGGAATGCTATTCAGTAATAAAAAGGAATGAATTGTTGTGTTCAGGTTAAATTGAAGATTGCTGTATTTGAAGCAGATTTGCTTTCTTTGTTGTATTGATTTTCCTTTACTTAGCATATCCCCCCAAATGAAGGAAACTAGCCTAATATTTAGTTGGTTACAGATGAACCGTAGAAGGTTGTAAGTTATATTTGGATAATTAAGGATTGATTATTCCTCAGAGAACTTACAGTAAAAAAGAGTCAAAAGTTTGTTTTGCTGCAGGACATTTTTCTATAATGCCAAATAGCTTATACACAATTGGTAAATAGAAAATGATGTCCATGATGGTTGTGTGGGTTTGAATGAGATTTTTCATAGGCAAGTGGGAGTAGAATTAAAAAGGAAAGGAAAAAGCCCTCAGATTGGCTGCTGCACAGATAGAACAGATAGAAATTCTTTTAAGTCTGGTTTGTGAACAATAAAGATTAGTTTCTGGAAAAAGAAATAGTTCTGGGACTCAGCCTCCCTCCCCAGCCTTGCTCAGCTTCTGGAAAGGTTGTATCTTCTCCTGTGCCTACCTTAAAACAGCAGTCTCCATCAGTGGCTTGGAGTTCTACTTCAGTCTGCATCGTTTTAGTGCCTGCAAATGAAAACGCAGTTTTACTTTATTCTGTTAATATTTTGTATATCCTGAGTCAGTCCCTCACCATGCTGAGTTGCTTTCCTGAACTATTTAAGTTGTTTCTTGAGAAACCAACTGTTATTTTTGTTAGACTCTAATTACAAAGTTGCATAAATTTTAAGTAGTCTCTCTCAACCGTGTTTCTACCTCCTTTATTTTTTATTTTCCAGAGTGAGTTTTTTTCAGGAACATATATATGGGTTTCTAAAAAAACACCCCACCTGAATGTTAAAGTAATTTGTTTTTAAAAATTTCCTGGAAATATTTTATTTAAAATGCATTTCTTACTATTTTTAGCTAATACCTCTTGCTTACTATGCGTCAGTTGTTCAAAGTACTTACCAAAGATTAGCTCATTTAATTCACACGATGCTGCGTGATGAATCTGGTATTATCGTTATTTTACAGAAAGGGAATAAGAGGATCAGAGAGAATGAGTAACTTGTCTAAGGTCACACTACTGGTAGTCTGGTTCTGTAGGCTCTGGTCCTACTATGCTACATTGCCTTATGTACCCTGTTGAATATAATAAACTAGATTTGATTATGGCATTTTTTGTATATGTTAAGTTGATGGTTTCATAGCAAATCAAAACCTTGTCATCATCAAATATACAAGTGAAAAGAGTTGCAGTGAACTCATAAGGACAGCAAACTTAACAGATTCATCCTTTTAGAAGCTGGGAAAATGATGTCAAATTTATACTCTGTAATTGTCATAATAAGTAGTTTTTTAGAAGTCTTCATTTCATTTGGTTAGTTATTTATGTTTTACATTTCTTCTTAGGCATATCACACCTGAAAAATTTTATGTGGAAGCTTGTGATGATGGAGCAGATGATGTACTTACCATCGACCGTGTGTCCACAGAGGTTACCCTTGCAGGTATTTTACAGCCAGATTTAGAAGTTTAGGGAGAAAGATTTTATACATAAATTACAATAATTAAAAAACATCACTCAGAGGTGTGTCAGTGTGTGGATCTCTGAGTGCATTCTTATTAAAATTTTTATTCTTGCTATCTCATTCATAGGTTGGTGCATCAATTTTATGCTATCTCCTTTTCTGTGAAAAGGAGAAATGATCTTGAAAATTTTAGGTAGCATTTTACTGTCCGTAAGGATTTAAAAACATAATATTTATTATTTTTTTCCCTTAGCTGTATTTTAACAGGATTGGTTTAGATAGCTAAGCTTCTTTCTAGCTGTAAGATTTAAGATATTTGAGAGTGAAAAAGTTGTTTCAGCTTTAAGAGTATGGAATTTTAACAGCCGCTTTTGTTTTGAAAGCTTTCATGACTATGCGGAAATTTAATAAATGAAAAATAAAATATACTTCACTGACTAAAACTTGTAGGTGTTCTTAGGCAAATGATGTTTCTAAGTTTTATCTACCTATCCAGTTATACTTTGGTTTTGCTTTTCTGGGATATGAAAAACAAACTTTTTTTTCACTTGTGTGGAACACCCTGACTTTCCAAATAGATAAATACGAAATAATTTTGGTGGCAAATTAATATACCATGTGATAACATATTTAGAATTTCATATTTCACTTGTTTAAAGATTCTATTCACCCCCAGAGTTCTATATTTATTTTTTTCTTAAAGTACAATATTTGAATAACCATAGAGTAGGCATTCAGTAAATAGCCTTTGAGTGGGTGAAGTGAAATATGAAAATATATTCCATGAGATAATGGGGTGTAAGACAAGTATGGCTATAAAATTTCTGTTTTTTTGATTATGTGGTAATTCTGGTAGGTACTATATATAGTTTGTCTTTGATCAAATGGAATTAGAGCTCTGTTTTAGTTTGATAATTTGACATTTCCTATTTGTCTGTTGCTTGGTGGCTGCTCTCTCAAGATAGCTGACTGGTTTTAACTAGTGTTAGTACACTTCTCCTAAAGTTTAAATTATACTACTATACCATGTTGACACAACCTAGTGTCTTACAAGAGCTTTAATGTGGGTGTATTTTCAGTTATTCTTGATCTTTCAGTAATGTTTTATTTGTAAGTAGAGATTGCAGACCCATTTGAATAGACTGAAAAGCTAAAGGTCATGAATAGTTTGAATGTAAAGATGATGATGCCAAACAGTCATCAGTAAGACACATGATAAAATACTTCCACGCAAAGGCAGTACTGATGAGTGACTGACTTGCTGACAGTTTCTTAGCCAGTTTCTTTTCACCACTGGGAATGCAGACTATGGCATTCCTAATGGGATTATTTTTTCTTCCATGAAAAAACCTAACATACATTCTAGGAGTTATCACAGTTTTATTGCTGTTACACTCCAGTTTACGTAACTTATAGCTCTATCAATAGTGCATTTAAGTTAAGGAATGTTGCTTTTCTTAGAACAAATCATGCAAATTGATGTAGTCAAAGTAACTACTGAAATCAAACTAAATTTCTGTTTCTGTTGGTGAGCTTTTTGTATGTGATTTTTCTTTCTTTCCTTTCTTTTAAAGTCAAGAAAGATGTTCCTCCTTCAGCTGTCACAAGACCAATATTTGGTATACTGGGCACAATCCATCTGGTGGCAGGTAAGAGAAAATAAGCTAAGATGGGCAAAGAAGGTAATTAACAAGGTAGTTAAATTGATAATATTAGAGTGAGTATACGATGAAGTAATACTTTGTATCATGCTTTAAGCAGTAAATCTCTAGGTTAAGTATTTGTCATTAATTTTTAAAAGAAATACTCCCCAAATGGTAAAATTTATCAGCGTGAGCTTCTATTATTTAAAAAAAAGTTTTGTATTTTGTTGTGTTTCAGTTAGAGTTGAAATCCTTAGCTAGATAATTTTCACAAATGGAGTATGTAAATAAATTTTTTTTTTTTTTTTTTTTTTTGAGTTGGAGTTTTATTCTTGTTGCCCAGGTTGGAGTGCAATGGCATGATCTCAGCTCACTGCACCCTCCGCCTCCCGGGTTCAAGTGATTCTCCTGCCTCAGCTTCCTGAGTAGCTGGGATTACAGGTACCTGCCACCACACTCGGCTAATTCGTTATATTTTTAGTAGAGATGGGGTTTCACCATGTTGGTCAGGCTGGTCTTGAACTCCTGACCTCAGGTGATCCACCCGCCCCAGCCTCCCAAAGTGCTGGGATTACAGGCATGAGCCACCACGCCCAGCCTGTAAATAAAATTTTCAATGCATCAGTGGAACAGGGTATTCTACACCTTCAGCCCTGTAGTAATAGGACATAGTGCATATTAGCAAATGTTACTTGGTTCTGAGTTGTTAAGAAGGTGATTTTTGTTTAGATTTAATTTGATTGAGCTTGTTTGAAGTTCCTATTTTTTCAGGCACCATGCTAGATGCTGAGTTATAAAGGATGAAAGTCCATTTTGCCCTGCAGTTCACAGTCTAGTGAGAGAGGCGTGTAAGCAGTAAATTACTGCAGTACAGTGTGACAAGTTCCAGGAGAGACATGTACATGGCAAAACTTTCAGAGAGGGAACTTGTGGGTAGAGTGTTGAACAGACCTGAAGAATTAATTGAGTAGGAAAGGGTTACTCTGTTTTATATATTTCTGGGGTGAGGAGGTGGCAAGGTCAGGACTGGTGTATTGTGCATGATGTTGTGATGACTCCTTGATTCCTGACCACTCATCCTTGTAATATTGCAGCAGCCAGTTAGGTATACTGCCCCAGCACATTTCTCTACCATTTAGAGAGAGACATGAAGGACATAGGAGTGGTGTGGAAGGGACGTTGCCCTGTAGTGTCAGATCTCACGTCCTGATGCTTTAAGCTGCCTGCTGGGAAATGATTAGCAGAGGTCTGTATCCCTTGGGGGTGATGAAAGAGAGAAAGAGAAGTATTTTCTGTCTCTACTTTCCATTTACTAAGACAAATCCTTTGGTTATGAAAAGCTTTTGCTTTTATCTTTTTTGAGAAAAACATGACCTTTCAGTAAGAATTTTTCTAAATAATATGCTGGCCTTTCTATTCATAAATTGTAAGGTTGCTTTAAAAATGGGCCTTTTATCTGAGTGGCACAATATAGTCTCATTCTACTAGACTTTAAAGTTAAACAATAAGGACTCCTATTTCTACCTTTAGAGTTACTATTTTTATAATTATGTGTGTTTGGCTTGCTTTTTGCAGGTAATTATCTTATAGTCATTACCAAAAAGATAAAAGTAGGTGAATTTTTCAGTCATGTAATCTGGAAAGCAACAGATTTTGATGTCCTTTCTTATAAGAAGACAATGTTGCACTTAACTGATATTCAGGTAAGAACTGGAAATTGTTACTAATTGCAAAGCCCAAAGAAGTATTATGGGCTGGGGAGAGGAGGGTGAGGGTGTTGTGGAATACAAAGAATGCTATAATTATTTTAACAACCTATAGAGTAAGGTCACTCTACCTACTTTTCTACCTAGGCATAAAAAATATTTTTTAAATCATTTGTTGCTCTTGTTTTTTTTTTTTTTAAAGATTCAGTTCTTAAATTATGCAATTTCATATGGAGAGAAGGGAAAACAGAAATGCACGTGTACTCAGCACCAGATTTAACTTCATATCCTCTTTGTAAAGAAATAAAATATAAATACCTTTGAAGTTCTGCTCCTCTTAACTCATTCCCTTCTTTCCCAGAGAGGTTTTCTCTATTTTTACCACATGTGAATGTAAGTGTGTATGTGTGTTTATGAAATGTGTATATATTCTTTCAGGCAGTTTTCCTTTTGCACTATTCCTGTATGCACAGATTTCAGTAACCGTAGTTTAGTTAACACCAGTCCCCAAACAGCATGGCTTAAATTTCAGTTACTCCAGTTTATTAACTGAAGAATTAACCCACCAAAGATGAAGGTGCAAAAAAACAAAAAGCAACAACTCTGGAAGAGAAATTGAAATTGAACATAAATGGAGCATAGAAGAAGTAGCTGACCATGGGAATGCTGACACTATCACCATTCAAGGGACTGTAGGTATGCAGCCAGAGGTCCTAGTGCAGGCGAACTGACCGACATTAATGATGGAGTGGCTGTGACGAAAGGGATGACAGTATCCCAGAGAAAGTGATGCCTGCAACAGACTTCCCATTAAAGGAAACCTTGGAGATATTTCCCAGCATTGAAAGCGCAAAGGATAAAATGTCAGAAGTTGGTTTAGACTTAGGAAGGTGTATGACAGTTCACCAGGGATAGAAGAAATATTCTGTATCTTAATCTGTATGACAAGAAGGCGGCAAGCACTGTTCAAGTCTCTTGATAAATTTTTTTACAAAGAAAATATTTTTTATTCTCGGTGTTTCTAATGTTTTAAATTATAGTGTGCTAAATATTAGTTTTACAATTTGTTCATTTATGCTTATAATTTACTATATATAACTTACAAGTTACATCTACAATGTAACTATATGTTAATATCTATAACTAATAATATCTATAACTTACAATAGAGTTTTTAATGTTTTGACAAAAAAATTTTTAAAGGTCATGAAACAATCATAGTTTTTACAATTGACTGTTAAGATAGCTTAAGATTATTAAGATGAAAATAACATGGTAATTTTTACATTCCCACTTTACAAAGTAAAGACTGCCAGTATTCATATTTAAACAGGATCTGTTTTTGCTTGGAGTGTGTATGAAACTTACATGAATGGCATTGCCCTGTTCTGATTCTTTGAAACTTACTTTTTAAAGTCAACATTGTTTAGAGATATATATACCTGTTGAGAGTGATTGTTTTCTTAATGTAATTTTAGTTACGTTTGCTATTTAAAAATTTTAAGTTGTATTTTTACACCCAATTTATAAGAATGTTTCTAGAAGAAAATATATTATTCTAAAACATATAACTTAGGATAAACATTTTAAAAAATAAAATTATAGCACGGCCTACCTGAGTAAAACTACAGGATATGCTTTTTATACTTTAGAATTTCTTTTTTATTATATATATCAAGAAATATATATCAATATCTTCATTCTCTACTAGGCATATTTTAAAGAAATAAAAACAGCTGTATTTATTTAATAGACCAGTCATATTTACTTAGACAATTTCTTCTCGATTGTTATTCTTTTCAAGCTGTGTAACTAATTTTAAAAACATGTCTGAGCACAAATAAAAAATTTTGTATATGTAGATTTGTAACATGTAGATTAACAAGTTAATCATTTAGTAATGATTAAACGTTACCAAACATTAACAATTGTTTTTTAAAACAAGGATAAAAACAAATGTCAATCTTGGTATTCATTGGGAAAGATAGTTAAAATGGTTTCTCAAAAATAAAGATAAATATTGCTTTTACTGGACTTTTTAATCTTTGTTTTAAAGAAAAAGAATTCCATTTTACCTCTCGTTCATCCCAAACCAGGGAACGTTTCTTGAGAATGTGGATGATGTTAGTATCTTGTTATTTGCTGTTTGCATTATTGGGCCCGTCATAAATTTATGTGTTTTATTTGTCAAATGAAGATAGCTATGCTAACTTAGCAGGGCTGTTGTGAAGATTAAAGGGAATCTTTGGAAAATACCTGGCACACAGTAGGTCATAACCGAAGGTGATGTTTTGTTAAAACCACTCTTCTGCCCTTGAGAATAAAATTTGTAAAGGATACAAAGGGGAGGAGTCCTGCCTAATCAAGTTACCTAGTAGTACCCTACAGTGTTTATTGAGTATCTTCTGTGTGTCAGAACTGTCCTACATCCCAGGGAAATGGCGAGCATCCCCCTCACTGGCTCAGTCCTTGTGCCAGTAGTCTTTAATGAGACTGGACTTAACAGGATTTAATTTGTATTCTTTTCTCATGCTGGCAGATTCCTTTTCAATTATGAGCTATACTGATTTTTCTTTGTTTATAGTTACAAGATAATAAAACCTTCCTAGCGATGCTAAACCATGTCTTGAATGTGGATGGATTTTACTTTTCAACAACATATGATTTGACCCATACTTTGCAGCGGCTATCCAACACTAGTCCTGAATTCCAAGAAATGAGTCTCTTGGAAAGGGTAAGCTTGATCTTCAATTATTTTTATTTTTAGGTTTTTAAAAGGGACATGTCTCTGTTTCATGCATAAAAATTTATATTGATTTTTCTCAGTCCTGGCTATCTTAGAATCATGTATGAGGCTTTGAAAATATACCCTGTTTTAAATATACATCACAATCCCAGTGTGTGAGTCCTTGAATCTGTGTATGTATACAGCCAGAATTGAGAATCACTGGTGTAGATATTCAGAAATCTTTGTATAAACACACATGTAAGTTATTAGAGGAAAATCTTTCAGAATTTGTATTTCTGCATAAATATTACCAGGCTACCAAGTGCTAACTCTCAGATGTCAAATCTTCAAACTAGCATTGCATTCATTTGTAATTTCTTAACTCTCAGTGTTCGGTAGTGTAGCAGTTACATTAGCAGTGTAATTAGGCTTATAAAATTCATATTCTAACAGTTGATATTTCTTCTGTAGTGATGGTTATTTATAATTTTTATAACTAAAAATGTAACAAAAGTCACTAGAACTTGGAAAATATCCTTTTAAGGTTTTTTTATTTTGCTTTTTTTTTTTTTCTTTGAGACAGAGTCTCACTCTATCACCTAGGCTGTAGTGCAGTGGTGCGATCTCAGCTCACTGCAACCTCTGCCTCCTGGGTTCAAGCAATTCTCATGTCTCAGCCTTGTAGGTAGGTGCAATTACAGGCGTGTGCTAACACGCTTGGCTAGTTTTTAGTAGAGATGGGGTTTCGCCATGTTGCCCAGGCTGGTCTTGAACTCCTGGCCTCAAGTGATCCACCCACCTCATCCTCCCAAAGTGCTGGGATTACAGGCGTGAGCCACTGTGCCTGCCCAATCTGCCTTTTTTTTTTTTTTTTTTAAATATACAGTGAATATATCTTTAAAATTAGGTTTCATATGATCTCAACTTAAAGTTTCTTTTGTTCAGGAACCTGGATGATTGCTACCTTAATTTTTTTTTGACACACCTTAGAAGTGTTTAATGAGAAGACAGAATTTAAAAGGTCGCTCCATCTTACTTATTAGGTTGGACAATGTGAAGTTGCCAGTAATTGACCATTTTTGACCAATAAAAATGGTTATTTCATATGGTTCAACCTAAATTAATATTTTAGTTGACTGGCTTTTTTGGGTGAGATTTTACACTCTAATTTGGTAAAATTGTATGTAGGCTTTGATGGAAGTTTAGGTGCAGGCTAAGCATTCAAGAAACTTGGCTTTTAACTACAAAGAGACTTGCTTTTAAAAGCAGTTGCTACATTCTCCATTTGTTTATGAAACATCTCTACAACGTCAGCCATGTACCAGGAGCTATACTAGCCCCTGGGGACCCAGAATGAAGCTGTGGACCCTGTCTTGTGGGAGCCTACGGTCTGCTGGGGAAGTGGTAGTCAAAGAATGGTTGCTATAATGGAGATATGTACCAAAGTGAGGTGGGATCCTGAAGGAATGAGGGTCTTTGCCTGAGGTTGTCAGGGACAACTTTATAAAGTAAGGTATCTACAGAGGACGGTAACTTTACACAGAAAGGTAACTTTTGAGCTGAGACTTGATGAAGATTTGTTGGTCAGGTGACAGTGGGCCAGGGGGTTCCAGGCAGAGGTGGTGGCAGAGGCTAAGCTGAAGAAAAAGCCATCTCATCTGTTGGGATGAGATGGGAATGTTTTGTCAGCTAAACAGAAAGTTAGCCAAGTGTAGTGGTTCATGCCTGTAATCCCAACACTTTAGGTGGCCGAGGCAGAAGGATTGCTTGAGTCCATGAGTTCAAGACCAGCCTGGGCAACATAGGGAGACCACAGCTCTACAAAAAAATTTAAAAATTAATCAGGTGTGGTGGCATGCACCTGCAATCCCAGCTACTCGGGAGGCTGAGGTGGGAGGTTCACTTGAGATAGAAGCCGCAGTGTGCTGTCATCGCGCCACTGCACTCCAGCCAAGGCAACAGCAAGACGGTCTAAAAAAAAAAAGTTAATGTTAACATAGGGAATCATAAAAGTGATAAATGGAACATATATACCCTAAATATTTTAACTTAAAACATAAAAGTTTTACATTGGTCAATGTTTTTATGTATGGCCATAGGATTTTCTTTGTTTTTGGTTCCTTGATTCTGAATTGTCTTCCCTGTGTAAATTACACCCATAAGGCTTTCCCATTTGGGCCACTTTAAAGACTTTGACACTTACAGAGAAATCTGTGTGCAGAATCCTGTACATTTTTACTATGTTCTTTTATATTTTTTTAGTTGCCACTCCCACTCCAAATTCAACAGCAGTTTTGTTTTAGCAACTTGCCTCTTATCAAGTTACATTCCAAATCATTTAACTTTATAGAAACAGCAGTGTGTTTTTCATCTTATTTCATTGGTTTATAAAATAGTTAAACTATATAATGATGAAATAATAATAAGTATGACTGGCACAAATTCGGGAACACACACTTGAATCCCAGGAAGTGCGATTCAGCTGGTTGTGGTCAAGTGCAAAAGCCATTCCCTGTGACTTTTAGAGTCGGGGGTGCCGGTGGTTCAGTTGGTATGCTTCATAAATAGAATTGATTAATCTACTGAGTAGAGTCAGTTATTTTGTTTGTTTTTTCTTTTTTGAGACAGTGTCTTGCTCTGTCACCTATCCTGGAGTGCAGTGGCACGATCTTGGCTCATTGCAGCCTCCACCTCCCAGGTTCCAGTGATTCTTGTGCCTTAGCCTCCCCAAGTAACTGGGACTACAGACACGTGCTACCACGTCCGACTAATTTTTGCATTTTTAGTAGAGACATGTCGGCCAGGCTGGTCTCGAACTCCTAAGTCTCAAGTGATCCGCCTGCCTTGGCCTCTCAAAGTGCTGGGATTACAGGCATGAGCCACCACGTCTGGCCCTAAGTAGAGTTGATTAAATATAGATTGTTGAGGGAGCCTCTTCTGTATTTATGAAAGTCAGAGTGGCCAGAGATGAGATCAGAGAGTTAATTAGGGGCTGCCAGATCCTAGGACTGATTAGGCCATGCAGAGATTTGGTTCTTTAGATGACAGAGTCATTGTAGAATTTTGAGCAGATAGGAGACAGGACACGTTAGAGAACTCCTGCTGGTAGCATTGTGGAAAAATGAGTGGCGAGGGCTAATGCCTAAACTGGAGGCAAGGGAAGGTGTGTTAGTAGTTAGGCTGGAGTCAGATGTTGGTAAAGATAGTGGGAGTAGAAATGTAAAAAATGTGGATTTTGAAGGAGATTTAGTACTTGACAATTAAATGTAAGGGAAAGAAATACCGTAAAACTCCTCCCAGGTTTCTGTCTGGCCTGAGACAATGAGACAGAAATGCCCACAGGAGGTACAGATTTGAGGGGGAGATGTATTTTGTTTGAGGCCTGTCAAAGAAACTGGCTTCTAGCCATCAGAAAGAGACATTGATTGGTGTAGTTTTCTTTCTGTAGAAAGTAAGCTTGGCAGGAGGTATTTTATTAAATTTTAAAACTTCTCTCAGGCAGATCAGCGATTTGTATGGAATGGTCATCTTCTAAGAGAACTTTCTGCACAGCCAGAGGTAATGTACACGAAATAAAATCTGCTTAATTGTTACAGTCCAAGCTTTAATTCAATGCATACTATAAAGTGACTTCCTAATCACCAAGAATTTCGAGAAACAATTCTAATTTAACTGTTTATAACTTACAAACTTGGATCAGGTCTACCCTGTCACATCATTCTAGGTTGAAGAAGCCTAACTATTTTACTCTGATCTTCTATAGAAGCCTTAAATAAAAATACATTGCTTTGTCTAACTAAGAGAGATACAGGGGATCTTGGTACATGGATGATGGAGAAATGAGGGGCCAGGGCCAAGTTTCCTGGCCAAGGGGAGAGCTCTTTTTTGTCTTCCTTTGGGGATGAGACTCCCTTCAGTCACCCAGGAGAGACATGCACAGGCACCGCCCTTTTCTGTCCTTTGTCTACACATATGAGGTATAAACAGGGAGGCCCAGCTAGGGAAACATGATATATTATTGAATCTAGGTAAATAGATGTGCCTAATTGCTTTATTTCTTGTCATTTGCTATGCTTTTTTTGGAAAAGTAGTTTGAGCTGCAAACAATTAGCATGGGATATCTTTTCCCTGGAGGAGTGAAGTTGTTGTAGGCAAAGACTGAAAAGGAGGTAAACATTCTGTAACTTCATGTAGCTTTATTAGTGTTCCAAAATCTGTGAATATTCAAGCTCAAATGATTGTAATGCATACTTAATGTTACATTAGAGAAATTTTTAAAAAATTATATTACCCATAAGTTTACTACCTTGTTATGTTTGTATATTACCTCCCTATGTGTAAATATTTTTATATAATGCTTATTTATTTTTAAAGTATATTTATTCTAAATATATATCTTCATTTCAGGTTCATCGGTTTGCCCTTCCAGTGTTACATGGCTGTATCCTTACATGATATTACTCTTTAGTTTCTAGATGCCTTTATTTAAATTTTATTATAAGGCAGATTTAGAGATAGTCTCAAATACTCCATAAGGAGAGTATTTCAGAATTAATATAAATTGCTGTTGATAAGAAAATCAAACTCATTGCTATTTTGGTTTTTTTTTTTTTTTTAGAATGAACTTTTCAGACTATACGATTCTCTCTCTGTTCAAGAGTTCTGGGGCTGGTTGTTTAAAGAAAAGGAATATGTGTACTGTATTTTGCCTTTATTTGATGTTACCTTTTATCAGTAAATTACACATAAGTAGTTTGGACCTGGCTGTTGAAAACTTTCCTAAGTACGTAATTTAAAAAGTTAGACTTAGGCCGGGCATGGTGGCTTGCATCTCTAGTCCCAGTTACTCAGGAGGCTGAGGTGGGAGGATGACTTGAGCCCAGGAGTTTGAGGCTGCAGTGAGCTGTGATGGCACCACTGCACTCCAGCCTGGGTGACAGGGTCCAAAAAAGTGAGACTCAGACACTAGTGTGGGTAACAAGTTGGAAAGGAGAATTACCATTAAAAATTTTATTTGTCATTTGAAATAGTGACAGATAAATGAAAATAAGTAGAGTACAAAGAATATTGCCTAGGGGAGAAATCAGAGTACAGATACAAAATGAGTAATGATTATCTAATTGTAGGTTCATTTTAAAAACAAATCTATGTCATAGACATCATAATAAAAATAAAGCAGCCAAGTGAGCTGGCTCTTAAAGGATATATAAGCACAATATGCTGATGAGTGCCTATCCAGTTATGTGCCACATACTGACATTTCAGTCGGTGACAGACCACATATATGAAGGTGGTCCTATAAGATTATAATACCATATTTCTACTGTATCTTTTCTATGCTTAGATATGTTGAGATACACAAATACCATTGTGTTACAGTTGCCTACACTATTTAGTACAGTAACATGCTATACAGGTTTGTAGCTAATGAGCGATGGGCTATACCGTGTAGCCTAGGTGTGTAGTAGGCTGTGCCATCTAGGTTTGTGTAAGTACACTCTATAATGTATAGAATTGCCTAACGATGCATTTCTCAGAATGTACCCCTATTAAGTGATGCATGACTGTAATCAGGATTGTGCCCTGAAGAAAACGGTGATGACATCTATCAAGCACATGTAAGAAGCTTATCAATGCAAGTCTACTATTTATTTATTCAGTATGTTAATATAATTTCACTAAACTTAATGCTTGTTATACTTAAAGGAAACCCAAAAAGTAATGGAGGAAACATGTTCCACAGTTATGGGGAAATAAAAATTAGAAAATTTCATGATAAAAGCTCATTTATTTTTGTTTCCCCACCCCGAGCTTTCCAAGTTCTCCTAAGGATAAAATAAGAATAAATGTGTTTATTCGGCCGGGTGCAGTGGCTCACGCCTGTAATCCCAGCACTTTGGGAGGTCAAGGCCGGCAAATCACGAGGTCAGGAGTTCGAGACCAGTCTGGACAACATGGTGAAACCTTGTCTCTACTAAAAATACAAAAATTAGCTGGGCGTGGTGGCTCACACCTGTAATGCCAGGTACTCGGGAGACTGAGGAAGGAGTATTGCTTGAACCCAGGAGATGGAGGTTGCAGTGAGCCGAGATCGTGCCACTGCACTCCAGCCTGGATGACAGAGCAAGACTCCATCTCAAAAAAAAAAAAAAAAAAAGTGTTTATCCTTATTTAGTGCCTTAAATGATTTGGGCCAACTATGGTGTTTTTTGTTTTTTGTTTTTTTTTCAAAATGAGATTGTGAATGGACAAACAATATTAAGTGAGATTATAGAACCTTTTTTTCTAGGCAGTTTTAGAAACAGCTTACTCATTTACCTTTAAATTGAAAGCTTCAAATGAGCTTTTCTTTAGTGTAGTTTGTTGACTAGAAGTAAAATCATATGTTTCACACACATACAGAGACATTAATAAGTAAAATGACCCCAAGACAGGAACATGACTGGATTAGAGAGTGGACAGAGAGGTGGGAGCTGTGTTCAGAGAATTAGCTCAGCCCAGATGACTCAGGGCCTTATAAGCCATGGGAAGAACTGTGGCTTTTACTTTAAATGTGGTGGGGCCAGGCATAGTGGCTCATGTCTGTAATCTCAGTGCCTTGGGAAGCTGAAGCAGGAGGATCCTTTGAGGCCAGGAGTTCAAGACCAGCCTGGAGAACATAGTGAGACCCTGTCTCTACAAAAATTTTTTAAAAATTAGGCATGGTAGCATGTGCCTGTAGTCCCACCTGCTCAGGAGGCTGAGTCAGGAGGATCACTTGACCCCATTTTGAAGCTGCAGTGAGCTATGATCACACCACTGTATTCTAGCCTGGGTGACAGAGAAAGACCTCTACTCAAAAGATTTTGGAGAAGGGGAAAATTGGTGAAGGTGCATGCTAGAGTGATATCCAAGAATGTGTGAGGTGGGTGGGGGTCAGCGCACAGGTAGAGGGCCTGGTGTGGGCTGCTCACCTACCACTGTAGAAGGGAAGCAGATAGATGGATGTGGTTGCTGATGGGTGTGTAAATGTGATCGGGGCCTGTGGAGGGCTTTTATTTTTACAGCACCATATAAAGTGACATAATGGGCTGTGAGGGGGATGAGGGAGAAGTGTTGCATGTTGAGGGGAGTATGTGAAATGCCATCCTGGAGAGAAGGCATGGATGGCCCTGGGAGTAACTGATTGATGAAAGACTAGAAGTAAATACACTCACATTTTAAAAGTTATGCTGATGGGATTCAGTTTTTATTTTACTCTTGTTCCTTCCATGCTTTCTGGATTCTCTAAAGTGTGTAGATGTTTTTGTCTTGTAATCAGAGGAACATGATTCATAAAGCAGTCAGTCATATTCTCTGCTAGATTTAGCTCTCTAAGAGCAGGCTTATCTGCCCTGCTCATTTTTGTGCCCTGGCTCGAAATAGATAATTTGGGTAAGGGAGCAAATATTACATTGGAGTCTTCTCTAGTGCTATGGGCTTCAAAGGAAAGTGAATTGGGAGCTCAAGAGGAGCCCTTATCAAGTCTGATAATACCAGGTAATAGAGATGAGTCATTAGCAGCTCAACTCATTGCTGATGTCATTAGGTACCATTTTGAAAAGCATTTGGTGTTCTCTTGTGAATTTGCCAGCACTTCTCCAATGCATACCCAATACATTCATACCAGGAGGTCTTTCCAGAATGTTCACAGTACCACGTTAGAGCAATACCATGAACATCACAAGGGCTTGAAGTTTATAAATAGCGTAGTTTCATTTTTACAAAAAAGCAAGCTGCGTGTTTCTAAGTATGGTTGCATGTGATGAAACTAAAAAGATAGAATGGTCTCCATAAACCTGAGAATAGTTACTTCTAGGTGAGAACACAATTGGATAAAATAGGGAAGGAGCAGATAAATAGATTCAGGGTTTTGGTACTGTTTTGAAGTTGGATGGTAGGTTCACAAATATTTATTTTATTATGCTGTTATACTTTATAATGGGTGCATCAAACTATATTAAGAAAAAGTGTTACATATAGAAAATACCATAACCAAACCTAAACAAATGTGGAAGGAGAAAAAGTAAGGCCGTTGAAACAATAAAACCTTTCTGTCATACCCCCCTGCTCCCCAGCCACAGTGTGGCAAACATTAAAAAGCAGACAATAAATTAGCCAGACATGGTGGCATGTGCCTGTAGTCCCAGCTACCTGGGAGGCCAAGGTGAGAGGATGGCTTGGGCCCAAGAGTTTGAGGCTGCGGTGAGCCATGATGGTGCCACTGCACTCCAGCCTGGTTAGCACAGCAAGAGCCTCTCTCTCAAATAAATACATAAAGAATTTTTTTTAAAAAAGCAGACAACATCAAATGTTGGTAAAGGTGAGAAGCCAAAGTAATTCTTGAAGCAATATGGAATTTCCTAATAAGATCAGATGAGGAGTATACTCTGTAACCCAGCAGTACTGCTCCTTAGTGCCATTTCTGCTTGTTGGTACAGAGATGTTTATTGCAACATTGTTCATAATAGTAAAACTGGAAACAGCTGGCATGTCCATGGACAGCAGAATGGATAAGTAACTGTAATCTAGTCATATAGTGGAATATTATACAGCCATAGCAGCAGCAAATGAACCTCATGACTATAATGAGCAAATAAAGAAAACTGAAAGAATACATACAGATTAATTCCTGTTATGTAAAAAAAAAAAAAAAGTCAAAAGCTGTTCAGACTAAACAAGAATTTGTTTAGTGGCAAAACTAGAAATACAAGGGAATAATGAACTGAGTGGATAGTAGTTCTTAGAGGGCAGTAAGGGAGCCACAGGGAAAGGTGCTTCAGAGATGCTAGTGGGTACAAAGGGGTGTGTGTATGTGTAATTTTTAAAATTATGATCAAATATACTTCATAAACAATTTGCCTTTTTGGTCATTTTTAGATGTGTAATTCAGTGAGTGGCATTAATTTCATTCACAGTGTTGTGCAACCAGCATCCTGTTTCCATCACTCCAGTAAGAAATTCTTACCCATTTAATATCAACTCCCCATACTAAATGGGTATTTAACCTATTGTAAATAGTTACACACATTATACTTTACTGTTTATTATATTTCATAATAAAAACATTTAATGTAAGAGGTATGCCAATTCCAAAGGCTTTTGCAACCCTTTACTCTGGGAATGAAGTGGAGAGATCAGCCTTTAGAATTTCTAGGTGTATGACTGTTTATATTACTGAATGGTGTAGGAAGTGTCCTATACCATATACTATTATCAGTAGTAAGGGAAATAACTTTATATAAAGAAAGGCTTTTGGGGAGATACAGTCTTTCATACTGAGGTTCACCTTTTCTATTTCAAGGATAAGGTAGAGTCAAAATTTCCATTTCTAGATAACCTTTGTTTAATTCACTTTGATCTGTGAATCTTCATATGCTTACCAGCTGTTACATGGCTAATTTATAATTATGTGTCATGCATTTCATTTTTTTCCCCCTTAACTGCAGTAGCCTAGCCTTCCCTCCCCCTTTTGTGTTTCTTATTTGAAAGTTAATCTATTTTAAATTTATGTTTTCCATTCAGAGTAGATTTTTCAGTGATGTGGTTAATACTTAATTCTTTAGAAAGTGATTGAGAATATCAGGAAAAGGGAAGCATATCATTTAAATAAAAACACCATAGTGAACTTCTTAAACATACTACGTTCGTGTCATAGGGTTATTAACTTGACAAAACTTCACAGTTGATTATAGTACTAAGGGCTTGTGAATATTCATGAAGATTTGTATACTCTGTCATTTTTTCTCTTAAAGACCATCATTAGGATAGATAGATGCAAACAATCTAGAAACAATGCTTATGATTTCTATTATATGTTATATTTTTCTTAATGTGGTTAAGTTATTACCATGCATTCATGTTCTGTTAATGGAAAATACTTTGATTGGATTCTCATCTCGAGGAGGAGCTGTTTCAGAGCTGGTGTGCGCTATTATGTAAGAGGTGAGAATTTTGTCAGCATGGATCATATCTGTAATTAATATTTTGTCTTACGGTGACACGAATGTAACCTTTTGTATTTTATTTGTTTTCATTATCATTTGATAGCCTTGCTAAGTATTTATCTCCTGCTTCATTGTAATAATTAGGTAGGTCTTCCGTGCTTCAGTTACTGTAATTACATTGCAAATGTTAATGTGATACTTGTAGGCTGCTGCTTACTGCTTGAAGAGGAACTGATCATGTTGTTTGCTGGATGTCTGAAAGCACAGCTGAACTCAGTGTAGTTTTCAGTAACCTAACTTAGAAAGTATTTTCTTGTATTGCTTTTAGGTTTTTTGCATGCATGAAGCTAGTCATTTGGCTTTGTGCCTTCAACTTTGTAAACATTTACATTTTGAGCATTTATTTTCTAGGCTTTGTACTAGCAACATGCTTATTTTGCTAAACTAAACTTAAAAAATCTGTATTAAAGCTTACTGTCATTATGAAAAGAGGTTTCTCCAACCTTTATATTTTTTTAACCAGAATATATCAGCATATTTAATGGCTGCGAGCCATTAAATAAATTGTAGCTTGGGGCCAGAAAGTTGTAGAGATTATTTGCTTAATCTCTCTCATAGCAGAGGAAGAATAACATTGAGTGAGTGACCTGGCAAAGATCACAAACCAAAATTAAAGTTAGCAACTCTCTTGTAACTAGATTTTCTTGGATGGAAACATAGTTTTTGATTAAATTTTTGAACAGGTAGTGCATTTACGTATTTCGAATATCAAGAAGTATTTTTTTAATGCAATAAAAAATATTTCCCATTTCTGACCTCATCTGCTTGGTTCTTACCCCCTTCCCAGCTAATCAGATGTTAGTTTCTTGTTTATCCTTCCAGATAATTTTTATGCTAATACAGATATGTGCCCTTCTCTTCCTCCTTTTTTAGACAGTGATAATATTCTGTGCACATTTTTCTGCACCTTGTTTCCTTTTTTTCCTTAATATCTTTTGCAAATCTTTTCATAAAGATCTTTCATACACACAAACACACATACTGTCTCTCAGTCTGACTCTCACTTTTAAAAATAATTGGATGTTGTTCCTTAGTGGGAATTACGAAGGGAAGCAAGGATAGCCTGTGCTTCTGACAAGTAATCTCATAAAGTATTGAGGAGTCATGTCATTGCTGATTTGGCTCAATAAGTTTGGCCCCTTCTGGTGATATGGTAACTAAAACAGTGATACTTCACATATACCTGCAAATGTTATATGTAAGAAATATGTCAGAAAGGATGTTAGGAAATACTTGGCACAGTTAAAAAATACATTGATTTCTTTCTGATAAGTTGGTAATTTGGGTCAGGGACTAGCTTGAAAGTTGCCTTTGCTTAGCAAGCGTTTCTTTGTAAAAATAGATTATGTAAACAAATTTTTAAAGGAATGCTTCAAATATTTGAAAGAACTAAACAGCATCAAGAATCCAAACACTTTGCTTTTCAAACTAGGTTTTGTGAGCATATTCATGGAGTTACAGAGGATCACATACAGATTTTGTGTTTTCATTTTGATAATTAAAATCAGTATAAGCATCTGCCGGAGACCATTTGCATTATTATAACAAAATATTATAAAATAGCCTATATTCACCGGGTGTGGTGGCTCACGCCTATAATCCCAGCAGTTTGGGAGGCCAAGGCAGGCGGATCACCTGAGGTCGGGAGTTTGAGACCAGCCTGACCAACATGGAGAAACCCCATCTCTACTAAAAATACAAAACTTAGCTGGGCGTGGTGGCGCATGCCTGTAATCCCAGCTACTTGAGAGGCTAAGGCAGGAGAATCGCTTGAACCCGGGAAGCGGAGGTTGCGGTGAGCTAAGATTATGCCATTGCACTCCAGCCTGGGCAACAAGAGCGAAACTCCGTCTCAAAAAATAAGTAAATAAAAATAAAATGGCCTATCTTTATGTTGAGTATTGTGTTGTTACTAAGTATAATTACCTAAATTGATAGTTTTACCTTTCAAACTAGTATTTTTCAAATTAGAATCTATGGACATTTTCTCAGGGGTCTTTGAGATTTTTTTTTTCTTTAAAAGATGTCTCAAGTTTGAGAAACACTATTTTAGAGGAATTTTGTATGTAGAAACAATGTATTTAAGAGCAACCAACTTCATCTGTTTATTAATAGGTTTTTAATACTCTTTAAGCCTGTTTAAAGTGAGCAAGCTTGTGTTAGTTTTCTGATCATGTATAATGAATTTGTTTGAATTGTATTTTCATAATGACTTTTCCACTAACTTGAACTGACTTAATTCTCTCCAAGTTAACCTGAATTAGTGGGTTTCTGATGTGTTTCTTTGTGTAATCAGTATAGTTAATTCTTAATTTTTTTTCTATTTAGGAATTGATTCTGAAGGCCATGCAGCTAACTTTGTAGAAACAGAACAAATTGTGCACTACAATGGGAGCAAAGCTTCATTTGTACAGGCAAGTTGTTATGTCTGTTAGGCAGTCAGTGAGTTGGCCTTTTCTGCTTGGATTATAATTTTCTGTCATGTTGAAATTTCCTTCTTTTCCCTTCTCTGTTCTTATGTAATATTTTTATCCACAGTGCAAAAAAAGTTCACCCCAAAAAAGGAAAATCCATTAATCTGGCACTAACCTGCTGCCATTTCCTGCCCTTAAATTAAATCCCTAGAGGAGAGGGTAGGCTAGGAGGTGCGAAGAGAGTTATGGAAATGGAGCCATCTGTCCATTGAACCATTTACATGTATTAAGGGCAGTGATGATAGGACAAGCTGATGGCTTATAATTGACTTTACCTGCCACTGTGAGATGTCTCTTCTGTTGCCTTATGGAGTTGTACACCACTTGCTGCTCCAGAGCGTTAGTGGCCAAATATATTCATATGTTCATAAACATATTCATTTGAAAATGAATAAAGCAATTTTCTAATTTTTTCATAATGCCAACTTATATAACAGATGTAACCTGTTAATTTTTACTCAGATAAATTTAGAATTTCAAGGAAATAACTGTCTATTACACAAATGCCATGTATATAAAACTAGAAGGAGAAAAAGTTCTAAATGTTTTTCCATAAAATATGAACTTTAGGAGCAGATACACATGGACTTTTAAAGTTGTTGGTAGGTTGTATTAGTTTTTTCCCTTGCATATTCATTAATATATACACCCCTGACAATAAGTAGGGTGAGAAAAACAAGTATGTTTGTGTTTCTTTTCACATTTCTCTCTTTTCTTTTAGACTCGAGGATCAATACCTGTTTTCTGGTCCCAAAGACCAAACCTCAAGTACAAACCACTGCCACAGATCAGCAAAGTAGCAAATCACGTGTGTATCTTGCATGCCTTTTTTGTTGGCTAAAAATAGAAGCTTAATAGCATTACAATTTGCATGTAAAGAATGTATTTATTCCGCATAAATCAGCGTTCAACATCTTTGAGGCTCTTCTTCTTGGTTCCGGCACATAGTAAACCCCTAAACCAAAAGGTGTGTGGGTGGCATGTTAGAAATATAGACAAACTATGATTGAATGGCGTGGCAAGTAAGGATTTGAGAGATCTCAGTAAGATTTGTAACTTTATGCTTTTTAGGGTACTTAATATATTCCACTGAGGTTGTACTCAGAATTAAAGTGGTAGTGTTGCAGCTCAGAGTAAAATAGCTTACGATTACTAGATGGCATTTAGAATAGCTAGAAGGCATAGTTCACATCGGGACATCATTCTTTTGAATATAGAAATAAGACATTTAAGGAGGTCCTTTAAAAATATTATAAATATTTAAATTATATTTATAAATTATATAATGTACTCCAGTAAAATATGTAACTTTTTCCCCTCTAGATGGATGGTTTCCAAAGGCATTTTGATTCCCAAGTAATTATTTATGGAAAACAAGTTATAATCAATCTGGTATGTTTCTTATGTTTCTTGGGGGGAAAAAAAAGCCTTAACTTTTTCTTGACAGAAAATTTACTATTTTAACCATTTTTTAAGTGTACAGTTCAGTGGCATTAAGTAGCTCGTAATGTGCAGCCATCATCACTGTTCATTTCCACAACATTTCATCATACCAGCCAGAAACTCTACCCATTAAACAATTAACTTCCTATTACATCCCTCCCCACAGCCCCTGGTAATTCTATTTTACTGTCTGTCTCTCTGAATTTGTGTATTCTAAGTACCCCCATGTAAGTGGAATAATACAATGTTTTTCTTTTTTAATGTTTTTAAGGTTCATCTTGTAGCATGTATAGAATTTCATTCTTCTTTTAAGACTGAGGAATATTCCATTGTGTATGTGTATGTATATATGCACACACACACACAGACACACACATATACATGCATACCACATTTTGTTTATCCATTAATCTATTGATGGACATTTGGGTTGTTTTCATTTTTTGGCTATTATGAATAATGTTGCTATGAACATTGGTGATGTGCAAGTATCTGATTGAGTCCCTGTTTTCAGTTCTTTTAGGCTTATACTTAGAAGTAGAATTGCTAGATCATATGGTGATTCTATGTTTAACTCTTTGAGGAACCACCATACTGTTTGCCATAGCGGCTGCACCATTTTGTATTCCCACCAGCAATACACCAGAGTTCCAGTTTCTTCATATCCTTGCTGACAATTGTTGTTTTCTGGTGTGTGTGTGTGTGTGTGTGTGTGTGTGTGTGTGTGTGTGTGTGTGTGTTTAATGATAGCCATCCCAATGGGTGTGGAGTGGTGTTGAGTTGATTTACATTTCTCTAATGATTTGTGTGATTTTGAGCATCTTTGCATGTGCTCATTGGCCATTTGTGTATCTTCTTTGGAGAAATGTCTACGTAAATCCTTTGGCTATTTTTAATCAGGTTGTTCTTTGTTTGAGTTGTAGTCATTCTTTATGAAGTCTGGATATTTATCTCTTAGCAGACAGGTGCTTTACAAATATTTTCTCCCACTCTTTAGGTTGATTTTTTACTCTTGACAATGTCCTTGGTATACAAATTGTTTAAGTCCAGCTTATCTAGTTTTTCTTTTGTTGCCTCTGCTCTTGGTGTCAAATTCAAGAAATAGTCACCAAATCCAATAACATAAACTTACCCCTATATTTTCTTTTTAAGAGTCTTTATAGTTTTAGATCTTACAGTTAGGTCTTTGGTCTGTTTTGAGTTAATTTTTGTTTCGTGTATGTGTGTCTGTGTATTACTTCTTAACACTGCACATGAGTTAATTTTTGTATATGGTGTAGGTGTAAGGGTCCAACTTCATTCTTTTGCATATGGCTATCCAGTTTTCCCAGCACCATTTATAAAAAGACTGTTCTTTTCCTTTGAATGGTCTGTCACCCTAATAAAAAATCAGTTGAACATATATATAAGGTCTTATTTTGAGGCTCTGTTCTATTCCATTGGTCTCCGTGTCTGTCCTTATGACAGGATAACACTATTTTGGTTACTACAGCTTTGTGTAATAAGTTTTAAAATCGGGAAGTGTGATAATTCCAACTTCCTTCTCCTTTTGCAAGATTATTTTGGCTACTTGAGATCCCTTGAGATTGCTTATGAATTTTAGGCTTGGTTTTTCTATTTCTGCAAACAATGTCATTGGGATTTTAGTAGCAATTGCATTGAATTGACAGACTGATCACTTTGACTAGTACTGTCATCTTAATAATATTGTTTGTCAGTCCATCAACTCAGATGTCTTTTCATTTATTTATGTTTTAAAAATTTTCAGCAATATTTTGCAGTTTTCAGTGTACATGCATTTTGCCTCCTTGTTTAAATTTATTTTTGAGTATTTATGCCTGAGTGGTGTTTTTTTGTTTGTTTTTCGTTAGTGTAAATGAAATTGTTTTTGTACTTTCCTTTTTGGATATTTCATTGTTAGTATATAGAAATGCAACTGATTATTGTGTCTTGATTTTTGTATGCTCCAACTTTGTTGAATTTCTTATCTCCAATTGATATTTTGCAGAATTTTTAGGGTTTTCTATATATAAGATCATGTCACCTGTGAACAGAGATAATTTTATGCTTCCTTTCCAATTTGGATGCCTTTTTTTTTTTTTCTTGCCTAATTGCTGTTGCTAGAACTACTAATACTATGTTGAACAGAAATTGTGAAAGCAAGCATCCTTGTCTTATTCCTTTTCTTAGGAGAAAAGCTTTTGGTCTTTCATCATTAAATATGATATTAGCTGTGGGTTTTTCACATAATGGCCTTTATGTTGAGGAACTTTTCTTCTTTTTCTAAGTTATCCAGTTGAGTGTTTTTATCAAGAAGAGGTGTTGAATTTTGTCAAATACTTTTCTGTATCAATCGAGATGCTCGTTTGTTTTTTTTTTTCCCTTCATTCTACTAATGTGGTATATTATACTGATGGATTTTTGTGTATTGAACCAGCCTTACATTGTGGGAATAAATCCTTTTGGTCATGGTATATACTTTTTAAATATGCTGCAGAATTTGGTGTGCTGGTGTTTGGTTGGGATTTTTACATTAATATTCATGAAGGATATTGGCCTGTAGTTTTCTTGTAATATCTTTGTTTGGTTTTGATATCAGGATAATCTTATCTTTACAGAATAAGTTAGAAAGTGTTCTCTCTTCTTCAGCTTTTTGGTAGAGTTTGAGGAAGACTGGTGTTAATTCTTTAAATTTTGGTAGAATTCACTGGTGAGTTCACTAGTAAAGCCATCTAGTCCAGGCTTTTCTTTGTTAGGAGACTTTTTTTTTTTTTTTTTCTGTTCGTTTTCATTACTGATTCAATCTCCTTACTATGTATTGGTCTATTTAGATTTTCTATTTTTTCATGATTCAGTTTTGGCAGATTATATGTCTAGGAATTTGCCAATCTGGGTTATCCTACTTGTTGGCATACGGTTGTTCATAGTATTCTCTTAGATCCTTTTTATTTCTCGGAAATTGCTAGTAATGTCCACTGTCACTCTTGATTTTAGTAATTTGAGTCTTTTGTTTTGGTCATTCTAGCTAAGAGTTTGTGAATTTTGTTGATCTTTTCAAAGTTCAACTTTTAGTTTTATTGACTTTATTGTTTTTATATTTTCTATTTTATTTATCTCTACTCTGATTTTTATTATTTCCTCCGGTAGCTTTGGGTTTAGTTTGCTCTTCTTTTTCTTGTTCCTTAAAGTGTAAAATTAGGTTATTGCTTTGAGGTTTTCTTTTTTAATGTGTGCATTTACAGTGACAAATTTTCCTCAGCACTGCTTTTGCTTTATTTCATACATTTGGTATATTGTATTTTTGTTTTCATTTGTCTCAGGTATTTTCTAAGTTCTCTTGCTGGGATTTTTTTCTTTGAACCAGTGGTTCAGTATGTTGTTTGTTTTTCACATGTTTGTGAAATTTCTAGTTTTCCTTCTGTTCTTGATTTTTAGCTTTCTGTTGTGATCAGAATATATACTTAATGTGATTTGAATTTTTAAAAATGTGTTAAAACTTGTTTTGTGGCCTAGATATAGTTTGTCTTAGAGAATATTTCATGTGTACTTGTAAAAAAATGTGTATTCTGCTGCTGTTGGGTAGAGTAATATGGTCTGATTGGTTTATGATGGTGTTTAAATTCTCTATTTTCTTATTCATCTCTGTCTGATTGTTCTGTTGTTGCAAGTAGGGTATTGAAGTTTCCTACAATTTTGTAAAATTTTTTATTTATTTATTTTTGGAGACAGTGTCTCACTCTGTCACCCAGGCTGGAGTGCAGTGGCATGCCTCCCTGGTTTGCGCCATTCTCCTGCCTCAGCCTCCCGAGTAGCTGGGACTACAGGCGCCTACCACCACACCTGGCTGATTTTTTGTATTTTTAGTAGAGATGGGGCTTTACCATGTTAGCCAGGGTGGTCTCAATCTCCTGACCTCGTGATCTGCCCGCCTCGGCCTTCCAAAGTGCTGGGATTACAGGCGTGAGCCACCGCGCCCAGCCCCTACTATTATTATATAATTTTCTGTTTCTCCCTTCAGTTCTGTCAGTGTGCTTCATTATATTTTCAGGCCGTCATGGTTTGTTGCATATATGTTTATAATTGTATCTTCTTGGAAAATTGACCATTTAATCAATAAACAATGTTCTTTTTTTGTCTTTTGTAACAATGTTTCACTTAGAGTGTATTTTGTCTGATACTAGTGTAGTTATTCCAGCTCTTTTTTGATTACTATTTGCACAAAATATCTTTTTTCATCCTTTGTCTTTCAACCTATATGTGTCTTTAGGTCTAACATGAATCTCTTAGAGACAGCATGTAGTTAGATCATATTTTTTTCCATTTTGCCAGTCTACTTATTTTTACTGGAGAGTTAATCCATTTGCATTTAAAGTAATTACTGATAAGGATTTACTTCTGCTATTTTGTTACTTGTTTTCTGTGTGTCCTATAGCTTTTTGTTCCTCATTTCCTCCATTACTGTCTCTTACTGTGCTTAGTTGATTTTTTTTTGGTAGTGATATATTTTGATTACCTTCTCATTTTCATTTGTATATATTCTATAGGTGTTTTCTTTGTGGTTACCATGAGGATTACATATAACATCCTGTTATAAGTTTCTAATTTGGATTGATACCAGAAGCATATAAAAGCTCTACTCCTGTAAAGCCTTCATGCTTCCTTTTTATGTTGACATTTCAAATTCCATCTTTATATATTGTGTTTCAGTAACATCAATATATAATTATTTTTATGCAGTTGGCTCTTATTTATGTATATATGTATTTATTTTTTAGAGAAAAGGTCTTGTTCTGTTGCCCAGGCTTGTGTGCAGTGGCATGATCATAGCTCTGTGTAATCTTGAACTCCTGGGCTGAAGGAATCCTCCCACTTCAGCTTCCTGAGCAGCTAGGACTATAGGCACATACCACCATGCTTGGCTAATTTTTTTTGTGTTTTCTATAGAGATGGGGGTCTCACTATATTGCCCAGGCCGGTCTTGAACTCCTGGCCTCAAGCCATCCTCTTACCTCAGCCTACCAAAGTGCTAGGATTACAGATGTGAGCCACCATTCCTGACTGCATTTGACTTTTAAATCCTGTAGAAATAAAAATTGGAGTTACAGACCAGGATTTCAATAATACTGGCTTTTATATTTGCCCTTGTTTTTACCTTTTTGGATTTATTTATTTATTTTTTGAGATGGAGTCTTATTCTGTCACCCAGGCTGGAGTACAGTGGCACAATCTCGGCTCACTGCAACCTCTGCCTCCTGGGTTCAAGCGATTCTCCTGCCTCAGCCTCCTGAGTGGCTGGGATTACAGGTGTGGGCCACCACACCCAGCTAATTTTTTTATTTTTGGCAGAGACAGGGTTTTGCCATGTTGGCCAGGCTAGTCTCGAACTCCTGACCTCAAGTGATCTGCCCACCTCGGCCTCCCAAAGTGCTGGGATTACAGGCGTGAGCTACTATGCCCAGCCTGTTGGAAATTTTTATATCTCTGTATGGCTGCAAGTTACTGTGTAGCATCCTTTCATTTCAACCTGAAGGACTCCCTTTAGCATTTCTTATAGATTGGGTTTAATGATAATGAACTACCTCAGGTTTTGTTTATCTAGGAATGTCTTAATTTTTCCTTCATTTTTGAAGGACGTTTTGCCAGATACAGAATCCTTGGTTGACAGTTTTTTCTTCTTCCAGCATTTAAAATATATGATCCCACTGTCTTCAGCCTCCAAGATTTCTAATGAGAAATTGGCGGATAATCCCATTGAGAATCTCTTGTGTGTGATAAGTCTCCTCTCTCTTGCTGCTTTTCAGGATTCTGTTTTTTGTCTTTCAGCTATGTGATTATAATGTTTTTGGTGTGGGTCTCCTTAGAGTTCAGAGCTTGGGTTTGTAGATTCATATGTTTCATCACATTTGGGAAGGTTTTGGCTATTTTTTTTTTCTTCAAATAATCTGTCTCTGCCTTTCTGTCTCTCTTCCTGGAATTCCCATAGTGCTAAATATTTTATTTCACTTTTTGTACTCTTTTGCTCCAGAATTATTTTTTGGCTTCTTATAATAATTTTTCTATCTTTGTTGATATCCTCATTTTGTTTATGTATTGTTTTCCTGATTTCTTTTAGTTGTTTGTCTGTGTTTCCCCTTAGCTCTTTGAGTGTTTTTAAGACAGTTGCTTTAAAGTCTTTGTCTAATAAGTCTAGTCTTTGTCTAATAAGCCAAGTCCTGTCTTGGCTTCCACAGGAACAGTTTCTGTCAATTTCTTATGTTCCATTGAATGAGTCATGTTTTTCTGTTTATTTTTGTACCTGTGATTTTTTTTTTTTAATTATATGTTTGATTATCATAATATCATAACTCTGGAAGTCAGAGTCTCCTTTTCCCCTATGGTTTGCTGGGGTTTTTTTTGTTTTATTTGATTGTTAAAGACTCTGCTAATCCTTTTTTTTTTTTTGAGACTTTTCCAAACTATTTTTGCCAAAACTTTCTTACTGTGTATGTTCACTGAGGTCTGTTCCTTTTGCTTCTATTCAGCTGTTTTGACAGGTTTCATTGAATTCCAAGAACTGAAATAGACAAACTAACAAAAAAAGAAAGCAAAAATCAGAGAACAACCCTGTCCCCCATTCTTTGCAGACTTGCTGTATGCTGGGGCAGTCCTTTACTGAGTAGCCAGGCTTGCTGTGAGCCTAGGGATCAGTCTGTGGTAAAGGTTTAAGGTCTTCTCAGGACTCTTCTCAGCAAGCATCTTGCCTGGTTATGTGGGTGGCCTTCAAAACTCCTTCATATACATGGCTGCTTTTGAAAGTCCTAATTTCCTAAGAATATCACAAAGCTTCTTCTCCAGCCTTTAGATGGTCTATTGTATGTCTCCATCCAGAATTTTTTGCCTCAGGCATCCATTGGTTTATGTTCCTCTTGTAGCTTTTACAAGCAGTGGTCACCATTTTTACTGCCCGTGTTCAGAGATATGTGGGACAGAGATGAGTTAGTCTTTCATGTTACAACAGATGTACACAATTATATGCAAATAAGGTCTGGTCTGCCTCCTCTAGTTTGATGAGGGGAACTGAGAACCCGGTTATTCCCTTGTAAGACTAAGGTTGTCACCACTCTGGGGAGGGGCTGGGTCAAGGACAAGTTAAATGCCACAAAACTTTCCCACCATTTTGAAAGTGACTTTTTCTTTATTGGGTGCTTGGGTGGGTTACTATAAAACCTTTAATCGTTTTTCAGAGCTCCTACAAAGTTGGCTCAGACAGCTTCTGGGTTTTTTTGATGTTTCTGTGGGAGAATGATGAGAGCTTAGAGCTTCCTAGTTTGTCCTTTTTCTGATACCACTCTCTCCTTTGAAATAAACTGAAAACTATGGTGTTTGAAATTTTTTACAGATTAACCAGAAGGGCTCGGAGAAGCCACTTGAGCAGACATTTGCAACAATGGTGTCTTCTTTGGGAAGTGGAATGATGAGGTACCTCACTAGAAATCTGTTGCAGGTCTTTTCAGATCAGATGTGCACTTACATATATGCATGATTACATAGAGCTCACTAGACATATGTTTCAGCTTGAATTTTTTTCAATAGTAGATCAAAGCATGATATTTTGTTGGCTTGAAATTTCTCTAGCATAATTTATGTTGCAGAATAACTTCTTTTCAGTCAGGTTTTGAGTTTAGTCTCTGATTAAAATTCCCTCATTGAGGCTTTGTGCTCCAGAGAGTTTCCATAGATAATACTTTGCCACTAGAATTGTCTTAAGGAATTTGGACTAGGCCTCTTTGCAGTGCATACCTGATTGCTGTACTTGAGCTTACTTCACTAGCATTTGTTGCGTTTCTCCTCTACTCCTCCTGAGGGCCCCAGAAGAACCTGTGAGGATAGATATATGCATATATTTTCATGTTTATATCTGCACGTATCATATATATATATTTTCCTCTGCTAGGTATGAGCATGAGAAGGGGTGTGTGTGTGCATGTAGTATATGTATAGTGATAAACCCAGAGTGAAGGAGGTTCTAGTGTTCCCAAGAAATACGTATGCACTGATATAAAGAGGAAAATCAGCTTATGAAGGTATTACTAATAGAAGGAAAATGAATGATCTCTGGTCGGTTTCTGAATATCTTTTCTTTTGGTAGATACATTGCCTTTGACTTCCATAAGGAATGTAAAAATATGAGATGGGATCGACTAAGTATTTTATTGGATCAGGTAGCAGAAATGCAAGATGAATTAAGGTAAGCTATATTATTTCCTTAAGGAGGTAGAGGGAAGAGGTATATATATCAGTCATATTTTATTATGCGTCATCCAGCAGACTTACAAATACAGTTCATTGGATTGTCATTGCTTGTCTGTACTATTTTATTATTTTTAATTTCTTTACTGGAAAGATGAGACTTGGTGACTTCAAAATATTTTTGAATTCTTAAAAATGACCCAAGGCCAGATATCTTCATATTTTTATAAATTATCTACCACACATTTACAAATTTTTATATAGTTGAACTTGGTTTACTACTATTTTGTATTGTTGTTTCCACTAGACATTCTATCACAAGTATTTTGTTGTTAACCTGTACAGTGTCTGTAATGATAGTGTTTAATGGCTTTTCTGTATTCTGTTTTATCATAACATAGTTCTAAGAAAGTGCTTTTCTTCACCCTGAGCACCTGGTTTATTTCCTTTCCTCTTTCTATCATGAAAGATTGTGGTGCCATGAATCATTATATATATTTTACATCTGTTAAATTATTTCTTTAAAAAAATTCTTCAGAGTAGGATTAATGGATCAAAGGGTCTGAATGTCTTTGCAGTACTATGTTATCATATTGGTTCAGGTTTACCATACTCTATGCGTGTCAGTCTTTACCGATTTTAAAGCCAGAAGAAGGAATCTGTAAATCGTACTACCATTTTCTTCTGCCTGTGTGTGATGGTTCTAAACCTGGCAACCCAAATGCACTTTTTAATTTGTTACACAATAATATAGTAAAACCTCTTGGATAGACATTTGCTCAGTTTTCAAAAATATCTTTTTATATACATTAGGTAATCAACTACAGTTATTTAAATCTGCTTTTTTTCTGTGAGGTTTTGTCACGAACACAGAAGGGAAATTGACCTCCTGTTGTTGGGCAATTAGAGAAAACATTGGCTGGCCCTGGCATGTTGTTGGAGGAGGTAGTTCCTTGGGTTCACCCATTAACTGCTGCCGTACAAGAGTGTAAGAAAGAAGGAGAGTTGACTCCAGAGTTTGTGTTCGTTGCTGTTCACTGTGGTCCACAGGGAGAGCAGAGCTTTCACTGGTGACTTTCAGATGATCTCTCGAGACTTTTTTCTAAGGGTTTTTGGGGTAGTGGAAAGAATCTGGGCTTTGGGATCCAACACACCTTGGTTTGAATTTAAGTTTTTCTCTTAGTAGTAATATGACCCAGGGCCACTTAGTTATTTTCAGACTTCAGTTTCTTCATTTGTAAAGTGAAGATGATAACTTACTGTATAGTTTAAGCAATAATATTTATAACATATCTAGGATTTTATAAGTATTAATGGGGTACGAACACACATACACACCCTTGCACACACATATATATGTACACCAACTCTAAACGAACCTTACCAATTCTGCATGATCCATATGTAGATTTTTCATCCTAACACATTCTTCCACGCTTTTATTCTTGAGGTCATGATTTGTATTTAGCCCTTGATGAATCTGTTGCATTTTCTTCCTCCTCTTGGATTTTGGAGAATAGTTTCAATAGTTAACATTATCCAGTATTCATTGTTTGCTGTGTTCCATACACTATGCTAAGTACTTTATGTGCATTATGTGTTATCTCATTCAAACCTTAGAGAAGCCTAATGGTGGTGCTGCTGTTACCTCCATTTTGTGGATGAAAAAGCTTACTATTTAAAGTTCTACAGTTAGTAAGTTGCGTATGATGCTAAGGCTAGCAAACAGATGGTTTGCTTCCTGCATCCATATTCTTAACCACCACACTGTGTGTTGTCAGATTTTTGAATTTATAGAATTATCAAGGAGCTTGTTAAAGAAAACATGGGAACTGGTAACTGTGGATGGTTGCAGTGCAGACATCTGGGTGTTTAAGGGGAGGAAGGGAAACTGATTTTTCAAATAATACCTAATTGTTCTTTATAAATCTTGTACTATTTGCATGTATTACCCATTTAAGAATTTTTTTTTTTTTTTTTTTTTTTTGGCTGGGGGCTGTGGCTCACGCCTGTAATCCCAGCACTTTGGGAAGCCAAGGCAGACGGATCACCTGAGGTCAGGAGTTCAAGACCAGCTTGGCCAACATGGCAAAACCCCATCTGTACTAAAAATACAAAAATTAGCCGGTCATGGTGGTGGGTGCCTGTAATCGCAGCTACTCAGGAGGCTGAGGCAGGAGAATCACTTGAACCTGGGAGGCAGAGGTTGGAGTGAGCTGAGATCATGCCACTGTGCTTCAGTCTGGGTGACGGAGGGAGATTCCATCTCAAAAAAAAAAAAAAAGAAAAAGAAAAAGAAAAAAATATTTTAAAGTATTTTTTTAAATTTTTTTTAAATTTAGATACAGGATATAGATCTGTCACCCAGGCTGGAGTGCAGTGGTGTGATCATAGTTCACTGCAGCCTTTAACCCTTGAGCTCAAGTGATCCTCCCACTTTAGCCTTCTGACTACAGGTATGCACCACCATGCCTGGCTACGTTTTTGTTCTTTTAGAGGCAGGGACTCGTTATGTTGTCCAGGCTGGTCTCGAA
The DNA here is from genome assembly GCF_028858775.2 of Pan troglodytes. NCBI lineage: Eukaryota > Metazoa > Chordata > Mammalia > Primates > Hominidae > Pan > Pan troglodytes. Next base: position 49,748,994 of record NC_086015.1, read on the forward strand.
CTCCTGAGCTCAAGTAATCCTTCCACCTCAGCCTCCCAAGTAGCTGGGATTACAGGCACGCGCCACCACGCCCAGCTAAAAGTATTTTTAATGCAAAATATTCAATCCTTGCCTCAGAGATTCTGATTCAGTTGATCTCAAGGCCAGGAATCTTTTTTCACAAGCAACCCAGAGGATTCTAAAGATAGTATATGAATCATAAAGCCCTGACATCTAGGGATATAGTTGGAATAATTATGTTAGAGGAAACCCTCATCTGGCTTTGGGAAACATGATTGATTTGCACAGCAACCTTTTTAATACTCTTAACTTTACTTTTTCACATCTTTGGGGTGAGATGATCTCTAATCTTCAGCCATTTTTTGGATGGGGAGCTGTCTTGCCTCAGCCATTTAGACTTCTTTTTGGTCTAGGATAATCACATATGCCTGACTACACATTCCTGTCTGACCTTTTAATTTACAGTTTTTAATAATGTCACTGAAATGAGACCCATGTTATAAGAGTTAAGTCCTTAGTAAATCTGACCTACTTTGGTATGAGAGTGTTTATACAAATATGTTTTAGTTATTTTCTAGTGGACTCTGCTGGCCAGGTGGTGGCAAACCAGGAAGGCGTGTTCCGAAGCAATTGCATGGATTGTCTAGATAGAACCAATGTGATCCAGAGTTTGTTAGCTCGTCGTTCACTTCAGGCCCAACTTCAGGTGCGAATGCTTTTTTTTTTTTTTTAATTGAAAAACAACACAGCAAAAAATTAAACATCTTTAAAACCCAGTAACAAAAAATATTCACATTGCCCACACCCTAACCCAGCTCTTTTTATTTTTGTGTCTTGCCCATGGATATCACATTTTCTATAACTAGGGTCAGTCTGTGTATGCACAGTTTTCACTTTTGCCATTTTCCCTTAGCATTTATGTAATCACAGTTTCTGATGGTTGTATTGTTGTGCCGTAATTTACTAAGCCATTCAGATTGCTACATTTTTGGTTTATAAATAACACCGTAGAGAATATATCTGTATATGTTATTATTAACTTGAATTATTTCCTTCATGTTAATTCCTAGAAGTGGAATTACTGGGTTAAAGAGAATAAATATATTATTTTCCAAGAGCATCATACCAGTTTACACTGACACCAACAATGAATAAATCCATTTCATTGAACTCTTTCCAGCATTCGATATTTTAATTTTTTTTTTTGTTTTTCCTTGAGAAAGTGTCTGGCTCTGTTGCCCAGGCTGGAGTGCAGTGGTGCAGTCTCGGCTTGCTGCAACCTCTGCCTCCTGGGCTCAAGCCATCCTACTAACTCAGCCTCCCACAAAGCTGGGGCTACAGGCATGTGTCACCACACCTGGCTAATTTTTGTATTTTTTTGTAGAGACAGGATTTCACCATGTTGCCCAGGTTGGTCTCAAACCCCTGGGCTCAAGCAGTCTACCTGCCTCAGCTCCCAAAGTGCTGGGATTACAGGCTTGAGCCACTGTGTCTAGCCTCTTTTTTTTCTATTTCATTAATACAAAAGTAGCACCTCAAGATTGTTTCTATTTATCTCTCTCTTATTACTAGCAAGGAATATTGACTCCAAAGTAAAAAGTTTCTGACACAGCTTTGCTTTACCACTAGACTATGCTGTTGAGAAAAATAGTTTTTTTCTTCTGTGTATATTTGGAATGAAAAAGATGTAGAGCCCCAATTTTTAAATCACATTGGCATTTGTTGTGAGGGGCAGACAAAATGCATACCACATGGTTTCCTGTTCAGGTAATTAGTAAGCATTCAACTTTATTTCTGACAATTGTATGATACCGAGAAAGAAATTTTGGAGGTAAAATACCCCTTCAGAATGAATTGTTCTTGAATCTTAAAGTCGCACCTGCCAGAGGAGTGCTGTCCCTGTTGGAGTAGTCTGTAGTTTGTATTGTGCTATGTCCTCGTCTGTTGGAAGGTCTTCTAAGTGTAGTTTTTAATAGAAACAATATTAGGAATGGTTTGGTTCCATGGCTGATTAACCAAAACTTACTTGACTAGGCTCTGCAATCCATATTTTACAATTTTACATGCTATATATAGTATTATGAAACCTAACCAACCTTCAGAGAGTGGGGGCAGGAGCCTCTCCAGCAGCTTTGCCTACTAGTGTAGGGGCTGTCTACTTGTGCCTCTCCAAGTCTGCCAGTGAAGGCAGAGTTCTTACCCAGCTAAAGGTCACCAAGGTGGCTCCTGTGCTGTGTCTGAGGGTGGGAATGACTCCTTCTGAGGTGGAGATGAGGTGTCATCTGAGGTAAGCAGTGAAGATAGTCGTTCTCAGAGGTGATGGTCTGAGACAAGGCAGGGACTTGTCATCTGTGGTTGGTGGTCTCCAAAAGGGAGTCCATAGAGGGGATTCAGGGGGCCCAGCAACCCTGGGATATTCTGTGTCTGTGTGTGTGCACTTTTGGGGAGGTAGATTAGCTGGCACTCATCAGATTCTTAAAGGTCCCTGGGACAGAGGGTAAGGCTGGGGTGACTCAGGGGTGAAGAAGTTGAGGGATGATGCATATGAGGGGGTCTCAAGGGGTAGAGGCAGTGGAAGACTGGGGGTAAGAGGGAGGGAGGAAGTAGCGGCTGGAATCCTATAGCAGCTTTCACTCTCCCTTCTGACCCTCTCCCTGAGTATAGTCCTGCTGCTATCCCTCAAGGGAGTGCAGGGGCTGCAAGGCAAAGGTGCCCTCAGGAGAGGCTTTGCAGTCTGCCCTGGGCAGGAGAGGGCTGCTGCGAGCTGGGGCCCCCTATAGACAACAGACATTTCTGGCCTGCATCCAGCAACCAGGCACCATGAGATAAAATTTGGGGACTGCTTTTTCTTCCTAAACCATGTCTGCTAAAATCTATTGTACATAAATCTGGGTGTGGTTTTTTATTCCAGAGACTAGGAGTTTTGCATGTGGGACAAAAGCTTGAAGAACAAGATGAATTTGAGAAGATTTATAAAAATGGTAGGTCATTTCTTTAATATAGACAAAGTTGCTCAGATTTTGAAATAAATTAATATTCTGGATTTAGAACTTTGTTTGTCATCTTAATAATTATCAGCTGTTTTTACTTTTTTCTACAGCCTGGGCTGACAACGCAAATGCTTGTGCCAAGCAATATGCGGGAACTGGTGCCTTGAAGACTGACTTTACCAGGCAAGCCATGCTTTTAAAATAGCATTCCACATCAGTAGTTCACAGTCCTGGTGCTTTTAAAAATCACCTGGGCAGCTTTCAGACAGCAGCAGCAACAGCAGCAAGACTCCAGCATCTGGGCCTCACTTGAGACCTGTGGAGTCAGGATTTCTGGGAAGTGAGGCCCGGGTACTGGTGTGTTCTTAGCCACCCTGGGAGATTCTGATGCTTGGGGAGGGTTGAGAGCCACCGCTCCACAGTGCTCCTCAGACCTTACCGTGTACCTGAAGCACCAGTCTTGAGATGTGCTCTAAAAAGCACCCAGGTGATGCTGATGCTGCTTTCAAAGACCACACTGAGTAATGAGGACATTAATGAGAACATTTTGAATGTATTATGCATGCAGTGGCTCTTTTTCTGCTGTGTGGGTTCCCTGGGAGCAGAATAAGATTTCTAGTCTGTTTGCTTTGCTGTGTCCTACCACTTAACCTGGGCTATGTATTTCTCTTCATATTTCTTGTCTTTGCAACTGGAATTAGTATGTTTCTTTGTGCCTCCTTTGGTAATATTTTAGAAAGAAAATAGGTATTTCTTGGACCTACAAGTGATTTCTTTTGTGAAGTATCTATATTTTCAGGGATAGTTTTTAAAATCTGTCACTCACTTATTTCTATACCTTATGCTTATTGGCCATAAAACAGTGTGAGAATTCAGGGTACAAACCTGTAACTTAAAACTTAACCTCTTTAACCAGAACTGGAAAGAGAACTCATTTGGGACTTATAATGGATGGCTGGAACTCAATGATACGATATTATAAGAACAACTTTTCCGATGGATTTAGACAAGTAAGTTTGTATTTGATGCTTTCCTGGCATTAGGCGGTTGTATCTTTGCATTGTTCATCACTAATGTTATCTCACGCTGAGTTTACGAATTTCTTCCTTTCTGTTCTAGGATTCCATAGACTTATTTCTTGGAAACTATTCAGTGGATGAATTAGAATCTCATAGTCCTTTAAGTGTTCCAAGGGATTGGAAATTCCTGGCTGTAAGACACCATTTTGTATTTTTCAAGTTTTTAAAAGCATTGTGTCTGAAGGTATAGATGGTTTCAGTCTCAATTTAAAACGTTATATGTTGTTTTATATTTCATTACATGAAATATAAATACTTAGGTTTTCCAAAGAGGTCAGGCTGAGGAGTACAGTAACTGGTGGAGCATTTGTTTTCTTTTCCTCAGACTGTCTCACACATCCTTTTCATGTGAAGTAACATAAGCAAAGGGAATGTGGAAGCTTTCTCATTTCAGGAAAACTTCAATTCTCTTACATTGAGGGAATTGCCAGAGACAAACGTGTTACATGGAAGGCAAAGTTTATTTTTGATGCTTCTCTCCTTTTTGACTCCTCTGTTCACCAGACCCTGCAAGAGCCGCTCTGGATTTTCTTTCCAGTGTGTCAAGTGCCCTGGAATGGAAGGGAGGCCTAGTGTTCTAGGTCCTCATCTGGGCATCCTCCTTCCATTTAGCACCCTTTGGCTTGGAGCAAAAGCATGCTTCTTCCGATCTTACCACATCCCCCATCTAAAGTCTAGGGCAGTTGTGATTGAACCCATAAATGATAATGTTTTGTTGACAAAAGATATTAGCTGTGTATTAGCTGACAGATGAGTTTTATTCTTTTCCCAAGCAATGCATGCACAACTGATTTTGCTGCCATTGATTAGCATTCTTAAATGATGATCTCTTTCTATTGTCTTTTCCAGTTGCCTATCATCATGGTTGTTGCCTTTTCAATGTGCATTATCTGTTTGCTTATGGCTGGTAAGTCTGCTCCACACATTTGTTTCTTAGAATGTTGACCTTTCTTTTACAACATCTTAAGTTTTTGAGTTCACCGAACACTTGATGTTTCCCTATTAAATTTAATGGGTAAAGTGGATGTGACATTAGATTGTCATTAGATGTGACAGGAAGAAAAATAACATACCTAGTAGTTTGATGGTTGTCGTTTTTTTTAACCTCAGATTTTAAAAACATGTTTTTCTTATTACTGTAAACCAATGAGTGTCTGAGACAGGTCTCAGTCAGTTTAGAGGCTTAATTTGCCAAGGTTGAGGAACTGCCCAGGGAAAAGAGACACAAGATACAGTAGGATCAGTATCTTGTGCTTTTTCCAAAGAGGGTTTTAAGGACTTCAGTATTAAATGGGGAAAGAGTGTACAGGAGAGGAAGGAGGAATGGAAACAAAAGGGGAGGGTAGGTAGTAAGATAAGTGGTCACATTCTTGTGAGGCTTTGATTAGCACTCACTGAATCCATGTTACATGTGAAAGGACGGGGTAGAGGAACAGTCAATTATGCATTCATCTCCTGCTCAGTAAATCTGCATTTTATGTAAGACAAAGTAAACATAGAGTAGATAAAGAAGTCAGATCTGCATTTGTTTTGGGGTGGGCGGAGGGATGATTTTCTAGTCTTGTCTTTGTCCCATACCTGTGAAAATAAAGTGTTAATTTACATTGTCAGGGTGAGGGAGATTCAACAGGACTGTCTTTTAGGGTAAAGATTTTGGGGCCCACAAGGAATTTGCTTGTGACAGTTTGTGAGGGTGGCCATCTGTAAGGATATGTGGCCCACTATCTTTGCAGCTGTCTACTTAGGAACAAAAGGAGGGTAGTTTTGTGAGACTCAGTTCCCAAGTTTAACTTTTTCCTTTGGCATAGTAAATTTGGAGTCCTGAGATTTTATTTTCCTTTCACATTACCAAAGTAATACATAGTAATTATAGAAAACACACGTAGGCAGAAAAGGAGAAAATATTATTTATCATCATACCTTTGAGAGAGAAGCTAACCACTCTTAACATTTTGATGTTTTAATCTTTATAAGTGTCTGTGATTTTTTTTCAAAAGTGAGATATGTATTTTCATTATCTGCTTTTTTTCACTGAGCAGTATGTTTTCCCATGTTCTTAATTGCTAATGGCTGCAAAGTATTCCATTTATGGATGTATAGTTTAACCAACTCAAATAAATGTTAATGGATTAAGATATTACTTATTAAATTTTAAAGGTTGAGAGTAAAATTGCCTGAGAACCTGAGGAGACAAGGTCTTTACTGGTTTTCTTTTTTCTCTTAATATTTTGCTATGTTACTGAGTTAATAAAGCATTTAAGATTAAAGTGAGAAGAATGTATTCTTTATTCTCCTTTGAGTAATGTCCTGTACTTTGGAGGTTTGAGTCTGAGACTTGGTGTATTGGACCTTGGAGATGCAATCCTAGTCACTCTGAAAGAAGAGGCACCTTCCAGCCTTCATCCTCTATCCTGAATTCGTTGAGCCAACCTCTCTCTGCCTGTCTGAATTCCACCATCCTCAGGGCACCATTCATATGCTCCCCTCTCACAGAGTGTCTCTCCCACACAGAAGTCTTCACCTTCTATCTGGATTTCCACAGCACTCCTGGTCCTCTCTCCCAGCACTTTCCTCTTTTAACCTCATTAATACATAGGGAGTTATTTTTCAGAGGTGGTATACCTCTTTGGTGTACCTGACATACCCAGTGTGTATTTCTTTTTGGATGGTAATGATTTGCATACTTGTTTGTTTTTTTCACTGGATCAGCAACTTTTTGAAGGTAAAGACTGTGTCTTACTCATTGTTTTATCTCCTTTGTCCAGGATATAGTGAGCCCTCAGTAAATGTTTGCTGAATTAAGGACTCACTCCACCACCACCACTAATTCTGTCACCTTTTTGATAGGGAGGCTCAGTTACCTGTTCATCTCTGTATTCCCCTCAGTGCTCAGCCCTGTAGACAGTCGTGACATAGTTTTAACTAAATGCTGAAATGTTGCGTAGGGGGAAAGAAAGAGCCATCTTATTATTATTATAGTTAGCAAAATTTTTCTGTAAAGAGCCAGGTAGTAAATATTTTTGTCTTTATGGATGGCTGTACATTCTTTGTTTTTGTGTTTATAACCATTTAAAAATGTAAAAACCATTCTTACCTTACAATACAAAAACAGGTTGAAGCACAGGTATTGCCTGGGACATGACTGCAGGTTTTAGGGCAGGAAGGAAGAGGCAGCATGTGCCGGTTCCTCAGCGGCCAGCCCTGCTTTCATTTCCTCTCTAGATCCTCTGCCTTCTTTCCTGAAAACACTGCCCAGCGCATGCCATTTTTGGGGAGCCACTCTACTGTTAAATTAGTTCATTTTGTTGTTGTGACTATACCCACATTTACTTAAAGAACCTCTGGAGAGGCAGGAAAGTCAAGACCAAGAACTCTGCTTGAATGAAACGGATGATTCCTTTAGGGAGTGTCCAGCAGAGTGGCTAACAAGGAACTGCCCTTCTTCTTTTGTCCAAGAAGAATTTTAAACTTCAGAGCCATGAAAATGAGCAATTATGCAAATTCGAGTATATTTTGAGTAAAAAGAGATTGGATGCTGTGGATGGTAACTTCTCATGTCAGTTTATTCTTATAATGAACTTTGTGATGTTTGGTTATGGTAATATCTGATTTCTAGCTCCTGCTGTGGTTTTCAAAGAGAATAGAAAACAAATGTAGCATGATCTCTGAGGGCTTGTTAGGAAGGAGTCTGGATGCTAGTTTCTTCCGTGGTGTGCTCACTGGCCGTCATTCCCTGTATGTATTTCTCCTTCTGCAAATGAGGCCAGTAGTGTTGCAGAGAGAGAAGCTATTCTCTAGGTTCAGCTATTCAAGGAGTAAAACAAAGTAGATCTTTGCCCACCGGCCTGCTGCTAACCTTTATGAACTTCGGACTTTGGAAAATGCATATCAGCAGAGTTGGGTTAAATATGTCATTAAAATATGTTATTGGCTGGGTGCTGTGGTGTGTGCCTATAGTCCCAGCTACTCAGGAGGCTGAAGTGGGAGGATCACTTGAGCCCAGGAGTTCTGGTCTGTAGTGTGTTATGCTGATCGGATGTCCACACTAAGTTCAGCATCATATGGTGACCTCTTTGAACAGGAGATCACCAGGTTGCCTAAGGAATGGTGAACTAGTACAGGTTGGAAACAGCAGGACAAAACTTTCATGCTGATCAGTAGTGGAATGGTGCTTGTGAATAGCCACTGCACTCTAGCCTGGGCAACACAGCAAGACCCCATCTCTAAAGAAAATGTTATTGACTTTTGTTTTATATATTTGTGTATATGCAAAAAATACTCTACAAAATATACATAACTTCAGAAAAGTTATGTATAACTTATGTTTGGTATTTATGAATATTCTATTAAATTTTTTGTGCAGGTATTTTGACAATAGCTCATATCTGTTATAGAACTATGAATTAAACTTAATAGTTATTTGTATTATTAAAATATACTAAAAGTGATCATTATTATTTGTATAATATAATATGAAATCATTTAGTCCAGTGGTTCTCAAAGTGTAGCCTCTTGATCGGTAGCATCAGCATCACCTGGGTACTAGGAACTTGCTAGAATGCAGATTCCTGGGGCCCAACAGTTGATGCTTTATCAAGCCCTGCAGAAGATTCTGGTACTAGCCAGGGTTTGAGAACCACTGGTTTAAACCTTAATTAAGAGGTTCTTATATTTTTCCTGTGAATGTGCTAGTAAACTTTAATGTTGCCAAAATGTGCTAAACAGCTGAAAACTGGGTCTGATATCAACAAACGACTTATTTAGCTTTTTGTTTCTTAATATCAACAGGTGACACTTGGACAGAAACACTGGCCTATGTGCTCTTCTGGGGAGTTGCAAGCATTGGAACATTTTTTATCATTCTTTACAATGGCAAAGATTTTGTTGATGCTCCCAGACTGGTCCAGAAAGAAAAGATAGACTGAATTTGTATTTGTGGAAAGCGGCTTGGCTTGGAAGATTCCATTGTGCAGAACTGGAGTCTTTACTGACCCGCTTTCCACATCAGCCCAAGGTCTTTTTAATGCCTTTATCCAAAAGCACATCTTGTGCTCCATGCAGGATGATGACAGAATTGATCTGATGTTACTGCCTTGATGGTCTCTTTACTATTGGGACAGTTAGATTTATAATTTGAAGCTATTCTGTAATTAAAATATAACCTGAATTCAGCTTGCAGAATGGAAGCTGAATCTGTTCATTGTATTCTATTGATTGTCAATTTAATTAGCTGTTGCAGAATAAGTAATATATTTTAAAAACCTAGCTCCTTTCATTATTTAAAACAGCAAAATTATTTTTGTAGCTCAGTTTCATTATTGTCATTGTAGAAGCGGTCACTATTAGCAGGCATACTTTTCCACACATCTTTGGACTTTTCTTAAAAGTTCAGTAATAAGCTAACTGTGTTTATAAAATGTAAGTCTCTTACAGACATCAAGTAGTTTGATGAGACAGTCTGTGACTTCATGATAGGAAAGAGGAGGATGAGGTCTGGGGTTCTTTAAAGTCTCTGGTGGGCTGCCTCATGACTTTAATCAGCTTGAACTGCCAGTGCACCAGCAGTTTAGCTGTGATGAGAGAATTCAGATATACTTTATCTTTTTAAAAAAGTGTAAATAAAATCAAAGAATGTAAAGTCTATCTCTTACGCTAGAGGTCCAAAACTGCCTCTGTTTTAAAGATTATCCCAATGTGAAAGATGCCCATGACTGGTCAGCTACTTCCTCCTATACATTTTGGTTTCTTTGAGGGTCACTCATTGAGACACGCAGGCCTCTGAGAGGGTCTTGTTCTAGATTTCATATTGCACTTGGAGGGTAACAGCTGCTTTTTCTCGCATGGTACTCTTGATGTTTTTCACTCTGTCAAGGATTTTGTTGACTATCAATGAATGTGTCTAAAACTTAGTGCTTCCAGGTAGTTATAGTACTCCAAATCAAGGACCAACTTAAACGTTAATTTTTGTGCAAAAACAAACCTGAAAAATATGCTTCGGAAACTGTGCATAGTTCTAATTGTAAGTCAGATTGTATATTCAAATTGTAATTAAGAGATTTAAATATTAGAACGGTATGTAAGGTAGTATAATTACCACTATTTTAAAACAATTCAGTTAAACACTGCTGCAATATTTCAGTGTTGTGCTTGAAAATATGTACAGTTTTTTTCCAATATTAATACCTTATGTTGTCCTTAAATATTTCTAAAAGCGCCTTTATTTCAGCATTACCTTTTTTTCATCATTATCTTTTATAAAACATTAATATAAGTCGTTACTTTTAGAAACTCTAAAGGAAATAATAGCTGGAAAACCCTCTGTAGTTTAAAATCAGTCATTAAACTCACAATAGGGTAAGTAAATATAGCCACCTGTTAACATGTAAATAAGCATAATTTGTTCCAAAGATGGAATATTGAAACTTAGTTCATGTCTGCTGTAAAATATTATTTAAATGCTGCTGGGCATTTCACTTAAAGAACTTAATGTCAACAGCTACAACAAAGACCAAATCTGAACTGCTAATGTGGCTGCTTTGTGGGGAATGGACTAATATCAGTGTGTTAGATCTTAAGGTATCAGTATTTCAGAATCCTGCGACGATTTTATTTCTAAATTCATGTACTGTATGTCCATAAGTGAAAATAAAATGTCATATTCTTTTCTATTATTGGTATCATTCATGTACTTTGAAAGTGATGTTTTTCTTTTTGATCTTAGAATGCTAAAAATCATGCAAAATGATACGGTTTGGCTCTGTGTCCCCACCCACCCAAATCTCATCTCAAATTGTAATCCCTACGTGTTGAGGGAGGTACCTGGTGGGAGGTGGTTGGATCATGGGGGATGGTTTCCCCCATGCTGTTTTCATGAGTTTGCACGAGGTCTGATGGTTTAAAAGTGTTTGGCATTTACCCCCTTGCTCGCTCACTTTCCTGCCACCGTGTTAAGATGTGCTTTGCTTTCCCTTCAGCTTCTGCCATGATGAAGTTTTGTGAGGCCTCCCCAGCCATGCGGAACTGTGAGTCAAACCTCTTTTCTTTATATGTTACCCAGTCTCAGGTAGTTCTTTACAGCAGTGTGAAGACAAATTAATACACAAAGCAATGCATGATCATCATAGAAAAATTAGAGTAAGCAAGAAAATCAGTAGCTTCTGCAATTTTGCTTTCCAGTTATGATCACTTAAGAAATTTTGTGTCTCCTTATAGTTTTTATTTTTAGTTATAGAGAAACCCAGGGAAATATTTAGTAAAGTGTAATGTCCATAAAAAGGTGTCCCCCACCTTCAAATTGTAATTTGTTTTTCAAAATGTTATGAATCCCAGCTGATGTGGGAAAATATTGCTTATTAGAAAATGACACCTCCACAGGAAGGTGTCAGCATGAGGGAAATCGTGATGGAAACACATTGGTACCTAGTGATGGCACCAGTGGGCCGTCTGGAGTGGCTGCTGCCATTGTGCCGGCCGTAGCAGGGAGGTGTGAGTGGTGGCTGCAGGAGCAGCAGTGGTGATGGTGAGACCCCTGTGCCCCACGTTCCCTGTGCCCCGTGTCCCTGCGGCAGCCGACTGCACCGCCCCCACCCCTGTGTGGCCGAGTGGGGCCTGCCTCCAGGCCTGGAGCCACCACTGCTCTGGACCCTGGTCCGCGTTACCACCACTGTTGCTTGCTGTTGCCAGGAGGGCGGACAGTCCCCGGAGCCTGCTGCAGGGATACCCCTGGAGCCTGTCTCCCGGGGGGCTGCCGCAATGGGGCCAGGTTGAGTTGCCTGCCGGCAGGGGAGCAGCGTGATTGTGCATGGAGGAGCAGGCAGAGAAGGGCCACAGGTGGAGCTGGGCCTGGGGTGGTGCCATGCTTGCACATGGAGCACGGGGGCCGCGCCTGGGGCGCGGAGCTGGGGCTGTCCTTTGGGGGCCTGGAGTGGGAAGTGGGAGCGGTGCTCACTTTGGGGACACAGCCAGTGGCACGGCCACCGCGCCCTTCCTGCTGACTGGCGCCGGATTCCTGCGCCTTGGGAGGAGGCTCTGCAGGATTTCCCAGGGCCGGATCCCCAGGGTCTGCCTCACAGCGGGGTGACCGCTGAGCCTGATGCTCCCTAGGACCAGGCCCAGGGCCTGCAATCCACTCCTGGAGGCACTCCTGCTGGGCAGGGCTGTGAGCCAGGCAAGGGAGAGCCCTAGGCCACCCCTGAGCACTGGGACCACAGGAAGAACTTGTGGTGACGTCACTCTTGCCTCAGATGCCAGCATGGGCCCAGCAAGGAACCCGAACCCCTACCGCAGACTGCGAGGAGGCGTGGCCAGAGCTGCCTGCACGTCCATGGAGCAGGTGGGAGACTCGCCTTCCCAGGCACAGGACCTGGGTATCCGCACTGTGCACCCTCGGGAGCCAGATCTCAGAGTGGGGTTGGAGCCGAAGCCGGGCATTGTCACAGCTCAGCAGGGTGTGTGCACACTTGGGGCAGCACTGAAAAGCCAGCCTCCTGCCACGTCGGCCCCCTCTGGACTTTGGGCACCAACAAGCACTGGTGGAGGGGAGGGGAAACGGGGAGGCTAAGGGTGTCTCGGTGCTGACCTGCAGGTGCCCCTTGGTCAAGCAGTCTGGGCACCATGGATGGCTGCAGGAGGCAGGCTCCTGGGCAGAAAGGGGCGGGTCCCTGGTGAGGCCCCACCTTCAGGCCACGGACGGCCTGGAAGCTGGGGACTGGGCTGCCAGTTCTGTGGACCTGACTGGAATGGGAACTTGTGCCTTTTCTGGTCCCACCTATGGCTGCCCACGGACCAATTGGCATATTCAGTTTCTCCCTCCTGAGGCCCAGAAAGGCCCTGGGCTCAGCCAAAGCAGAGCAGAGACAATGGGACAACCAGCTGCAGAGAAGAGCTACCCGCTCTGCTGATAGCTGAACACTTGGGATGACCTGCCTGGAGAGAGCAGCTACCCTCTCTGCTAGGAGCTGAACACTTATCGGAACACCCTGGCTGCGGAAAGGAGGTACTCCCTGCAGGTCTCCTCTGAGCTGTTCTATCACTCGATAAAGCTCCTCTTCATCTTGCTCATCCTCCACTTGTCCACATACTTCATTCTTCCTGGCCACAGGACAAGAACTCAGGACCCGCCAAATGGTGAGGCTAAAAGAGCTATAACAAACAGGGCTGAAATGCCCCTTGCTCACCACATTGTGCGCGAAGGAGAGAAGACCTGCAGCCCTTCAGGGAACCCAGACCTGGGAGTTCCCTGAGTCAGGGCTGTGACTCCCTCTTTGGGGTCCTGCAGTTCCTAGCATCTCCAAGCTTCTGGGCACTACCGTCTTCCGCACTGGCAGCCGTGGAAGCTGCTTGCATGCATGCCTTGGCCAGCTGCAGCCTTGCAGAGAGCCTGCACCCATGCCAGCACTTGGAGCTGCCTGCCCCACTGCAGCAGCCGGTGTGTGTAACTGCAGTGGCTGGGCCCCATGCTTACATACCCCTTGCTGCTCCATACCTGACTTGCCCTTGGCAGGCATGGGATCCAGGCCCGTAATGTTAGCCGAGCTCAGCCTGCCAGGCTGAGTGGGCGGAACAAGCCCAGCAGGCCTGAACAAAACACGGGCAAAGGCACCCCTGGCCACAGAGGTTTCCAGCCAGAAAACCAACACCCCAAAGATCCTGTAACATTAGGAGGACTCTCACTCATGTGGGAAGTGAGATGAAATTCCTTGGAAATGGCTCGCTCTTAATCCCATGTGCTCAATCTCGTTCTCTCTCTCTCACCAGCTGAACTTTGGAGCACTTTTGGAGTAATGTGGGTTCTCTGTAATAACAGTTGTTTTCTGACAGTGGATCAGAAAACATATAAATATATATATATATATATAAACATATATATCTCTCTTGAGGATAAATTATATAATTATATTTTTTTATATATATATAATCTCAGGATAAATTAGGGTAAATATTTAAAATATTGTCTTCCCATAATTCATTTCTCCAGTTTCTTAGTGAAATAATTTCAAAATTTGGTCATTAATTTGAGAATTAATGAGGTGTCCTTGTGCTCCCAACCAGGGACTGCAGGGGATGTATGATACGTTCCAGCTCTGAATGACCTCAGTGCATCTATCACTGCATAACAAATTACTCCAAAACTTACTGGCTTAAAGCAACCCCTATTTATTCGTATTTATCATCTCACAGTTCCTGTAGGTCAGGAATTTGGGCACGATTTAGCTCTGTCCCCCATTTGAGGGTCTCCCACAGGCGCCAGTCAAGGTTCAGCTGGAGCAGGATCCACTTTAAAGATCACTCTCGTTGTTGGCAGGTGTATTAGTTTGTTTTCACACTGCTGATAAAGACATACATGAGACTGAGCAATTTACAAAAGAAAGAGGTTTAACTGGACTTACAGTTCCAAGTGGCTGGGGAAGCCTCACAATCATGGTGGAAGGCAAGGAAGAGCAAGTCACGTCTTACGTGGTTGGTGGCAGGCAAAAAGTGAGAGAATGAGGAAGACTCAAAAGTGGAAACCTCTGATAAAACCATCAGATCTCATGAGACTTATTCACTACCACTAAAACCACTCCCATGATTCAATTATCTCCCACTGGGTGCCACCCACAGCACATGGGAATTCAAGATGAGATTTGGGTGGGGACACAGCCAAATCATATCAGCAGGATTCAGTTCCTTGTGGGCTGTTGGACTGGTCCACTTGCTGGCTGTTAGCTGAAACTCTCCCTCAATTCCTTGCCACATGGGCCTGTTCAACATGGCAACTTGTTTCATCAAGTCAGCAAGAGAGAGTCTGCTAACAAGGAGGAAGTCGCAGTGTCTTGTCTTTTTTTTTTTTTTTTTGAGACAAAGTCTCGCTCTTGTCCCCCAGGCTGGAGTGCGATGGCGTGATCTCTGCTCACTGCAACCTCCGCCTCCCAGGTTCAAGCGATTCTCCTGCCTCAGCCTCCCAAGTAGCTGGGATTACAGGCGCCTGCCACCATGCCCAGCTAATTTTTCTATTTTTAGTAGAGACGGGGTTTCACCATCTTGGCCAGGCTGGTCTCGAACTCCTGACATCAGGTGATCTACCCGCCTCAGCCTCCCAAAGTGCTGGGATTACAGGCGTGAACCACCGCACCCAGCCCACAGTGTCTTTTATAACTTAATCTGGAAATTGTTATCCCATCACTTTTACCACATTCTGTGCACTAGAAGTCACTAGGTCCAGCTCATTCAAGAGGAGGAGATAACATGAGCACATGAATACCAGGTGGCAATCTTTGGGGGCCGTCTTAGAAGTCTGCTGACCATAGTCAGAAAGGAGAGAATACAAAGGTGAAGTGCAGAGCTATTGCTGGAGGGAGTCAGGTGGCTTCCTGGAGGAGGTGGGGCTTATGCTAGGACCTAGGTGTTCTGGTTATCTAATGCTGTGTAGCAAATTAGCCCGAGAAAGAAAGAGGGGGAGGGAAGGATGAAGGAGGGAGAGGAGGGACATAGACACAGCAGGTGTACCATGAACACCCTATCCAAGGCAGCTAGTTGAGTTCCCCAGAGCCAGGGCACAACTCTGCTATTATCCTTAACTCCTGGCTATGTTTCCTTCTTTGGAAGGAGTGTTGGGAAGGGCACCTAGCTTGTAAGAATTCAATATTCCACCTCAATCTAAAGCTTTACTGTTTCCCTCTGTATGCTTTTGGGCATCTGGATCATGACTGGGGAGAACAGAACTTGCACCTTGGAAGCCCATGGTCTCCTTCCCACTGCCATCCCTACCTCTTCCCAGAGATGACCACTAGCCTTGCATTTCTTCCTAGTTTAGTACATAGTATGTATCCCTAGATACATAATATCTATCTATATAATGTATATGTAATATCTGTATTGTTTCGTTTTGCTTGTTTTTGAAGTGTCTAGAAATGGCATCATTCCATATGCATGATACAGCTGGCCTTTAAATTCAGCATTGCTCTAAGATTCATCTACACTGACGGTTATAGCTGGAGTCCACCCTGTTGTTGTCTGCCTTGTTTGTTTGTTTGTTTGTTTGTTTGAGACAGGGTTTCTGTCTGTCACCCAGGCTGGAGTGCAGTGGTGCAATAGCTCACTGCAACCTCCGCCTCCCGGATTCAAGCAATTGTGCTGCCTCAGCCTCCCGAGTAGCTGGGATTACAGGCATGCGACACCACGCCCAGCTAATTTTTGTATTTTTAGTAGAGACAGGGTTTCACCATGTTGGCCAGGCTGGTCTCAAACTTTTGGCCTCAAGTGGTCCACCCGCCTTGGCCTCCCAAAGTGCTGGGATTACAGGCGTGAGCCACTGCGCCTGGCCAACTGTTGTTTACTTTGAATGAATGTATTACAATATATGTATTCATTTGGATCTATTTATGACGGTCACAAATCATTTTTTGTCTAGTCTAATATTGATGGATATTCTGGTTGTTTTTGGTTGTTTGTTTTTGCACTAAGTACTGCTGTGAGTATTGTATATGTCTCCAGCTCACACAGGAAATTATTTCTCTATGCTCCATGCTCAGTGGTAGAATTATAAGCCTGAAATATATAAGGTAACATGAAATTCTTTTCTAAATTGCTTGTGCCATTTATATTGCTCCCAGTTCCACATTATCACCAATGCTTGGCACTGTCAGACTTCCTAACTTTTTAATCCAGTAGGTATAAAAATCGTATCTCCTTTTGGCATTTCTCAGATCACTAATGAGATTGAGCATCTTTTCATAGTTTTGACATTCTTTATATTTTAGAGAATAATTATCTGTTAGTTAATATACTACAAATATCTTCTCTCTGTTTTTAGCTTGTCTTTTCATTTTCTTATGATGACTTTTGATGAAAGTGTATAAATGGTGCTGAATTGACCAGTATTTTCCTAGCACATTTTGTGCTTATGTAAGACCATATGATGTCATCTGACAAGAGTCCAGTGTTCTTTTTCCTGTAGAGTTAGCCAGTTGCTGAGAATGTTGTTGAATCTTGTCCCTCCTGGCCTGCAGTGCCACCCCTATCGTCTCTCAGGTCCGCTCTACTTGTGGGTGTTGGGGCTTTCTATTCTCATCTATTTGCTGGTATGTTTTCAGTGCTGAGAACGCATCTTGTTGGATGGTTCTGTCCCTGCCATGAGCCCTGGGCTCCTCCATCTGTTAGGCAGACAGCTTTGATGCCATGCATTTTCCTGACCTGCAGTGCAGTTTTGGAGTAATGTGGGTTCTCTGTGTTAACACTTGTTTTCTGATGGTGGATCTCTAGTGACAACTGTATGCAAACACTGAATTACACAGAGTTATCTAACCTGCAGGACTTTGGTCAGAGGTTTGAAAAGTGACTCTCCTAGAGGAGGTATCGGCCGTGCAGCAGCACCCAAGCTTTGTAGCCTGTAGAATCTTTTGTTCCTAGAGCATCTCATAGGACCAGCCTTCCATGGGATTCATTTTGTGAAAGGCCAGCATGGACGTGACTACTCTGGCCTTGAAGCTGAGAAACATGGGCTATAATCTATTTGTACCTCACGTGAGTGTTGAATCTGATGGCCCCTCAATTATAAATTTTTAAAATTTCATCCAGGTGGTAATTCCTTAAGAGCCATGCACACACACATGCACATCTGCACACACCTGCTGAGAGATCCGGGTAAGTCTACGAGTGGGGAGTCTTCCCTGGTGTCCAGCTCTCATCCTTTCCTGCCTCTGGCCTCGTTCCTCTGGGCTGGACATCCATGCAGAGGCTCCATGATGTGCTCTCACTGGGGGACCAATTAGTAAGGGGCTGTGACACGTTTAAGTGAATTCCCTGGTCCCAGGTGAAGGAGTTAGATGATCTGTTTGTTCCTAACACTTGCCTTGGTAGATTATTCTGAGCATGAATTTGCTTTTTGTTTTTGTTTAGTCAAAGGTTCAGGTGTTCCTCTTTCTCCATTCAACATTTTCAGTGATGCATGCCTATTGCCCTTTATTCTAGTTGTACAAACCTAAAGTAAAGTAACCACTAAAATACTGTGTTAACATTTTATGTCCCAAATCAAGCTCCTATTATAGTTGGGTTCAAATATAGACTAACATTAGGAAAAGTAGAAAGTGTAAGTGGTAAGTCATGTTTAGCAGAATTTATGATGTTCTCTCTGAGCTCCTGGGACCACACATTCTCCTGGGTTTTGTTTTTGTTTTTTGTTTTGAGACAGGTTCTTGGGTCTGTCACCCAGGCTGGAGCACAGTGGTGCAACCTCTGCTTCCCAGGCTTAAATGATCCTCTCACCTCAGCCTCCCAAATAGCTGGGACTCCAGGCATGCATCACCAGGCTTGGCTAATTTTTGTATTTTTTGTAGAGACGAGGTTTTGCCATGTTGCCCAGGCTGGTCTCGAGTTCCTGGCCTCAAGCGATCCGCTGGCTTGGGCCTCCCAGTGTTGGGATGACAGGTGTGAGCCACCACACCTGGCTGCTCCATTCCTTGTTGATCTCTCCTCTCTACTTCACAATGCTGTGAGTCAGGAATTCAGGCAGAGTTTGGCTGGGTGATTCTTCTGTTCCAGATGGCACTGATGGAGGTGACTCAGTGGCATTCATTTGACAGATGGGCTGGTCTGTCTGGCCCAAGCTTGTCTGGTGCCCAGGCATGGCTGGAAGGTGGACTCAGCTGGTCCTGTGAGCTGGAGTACAGCAGCCTCAGGGTGGTGGGGCTTCATTCATGGCAACTTAGGGCTCCCCAAGTGAATGTTCCAACAAACCAGGTTGAAGCTGCATGGCCACATGATCTAGCCTTGAATGTCAAATGGTGTTCCTTCCATCATATTCTTTTGGTTGAAGCAATCACAAGCCCACCTAAATACACAGACCCTATCCCTCCGTGGGAGAGGTGGAAAATCACATGTGGCCATGTCCGAAAACACATTGGAGTTCCTGTAGGCCTTGGTCGCAGGCCCTCTTCTTCGTGTATACTCACCCTGGATGACCTCATTTAGTTAGACCTGTGGCTTTAAATAGCATCTCTCCACTGTAACTCCCAAATGTATATTTCTGGCCCAGACGTAACCCAACCTCCAGATTCTTGTGTTCAACAGGTTACTGGATATTTCCACCTAATTCACAGACATCTCAAACTTCACATGGTCAAACCACTCTTGATTTTTACTCTGCAGGCCAGCTCTGTTCCCCACTTTCCTCATCTCCGGAAATGGCACCAGCATCCCCCCAGCAGGTAAAGCTCTTTATCCCCCTTTCCCTCAGCTGGGAATCCAACCCATCAGCAAGACTTGGCAACTTTCCCTCCAAAGTATAACTCAAGCTTGCCTATTTTTCTCCATATCCATTCCCACGTCCATGCTGCCATCATCTTCCATGGGTTTACTACAGTAGCTTCTGGAGTGATTTTCCAGCCTCCCTTTATGCCCCGCTCCCATCCATCCTCCATGGCAACAGTGATCTTTCAAACATAAATCAGATCTTGCCAGACCCCACAGTGAACCCTCAGTGGCATTTCTTTCTCTTCAACAAAAATGAAGCTCCTTGCTGTGGCCTGTGAGGCCTTATGTGATCTGGCCCCTGCTCACTCCTCCAAGCTCACTTCCCATTGCTCACTTTCCCATTCCAACCACAGGCCTCCTCTCTGCTCTTTCCCTCCTCAGGGCCTTTGCACTTGCTGTCACCTCTCCTGGACAGACCTTCTAGGAATTTTAATGACTCGTTCCTTCTTCTTCAAATTTCAGTTCACGAAGTTCCTCAACCGCTTAAAGTACTGTCCTGTTAACGCCACCACATCGGGCCATTTATTTCCTTCTTAGACATGATCACAGTCTGTAATCATATCATTTATTTGTTATGCATCATTGTCTCTCTCCTTTTCCAGAATGTAAGTGCCATAAAGGCCAGCGACTGTGTCTATCCTGTTCACCATTGCCCCCAGCGCATACCAAGGGACTGGTTTGTAATATACTAGTTGGGTAATCTCAAAAAAGGCTGATCCACCCACCCTGCAGGAGGGTGAATAATAGAAAAGTGATCCACATGTAAGAGAGAGACTGGTCAGGAAATTCAGGTTAAGAATTTGCTATTTGTAGATGCAATTTTTGCCTTGCAAAGGGATGTGTAAATCTGTTATTTTTTTCTTCCCCTGACTGATGTAGGGCAGAAAATCGGCTTAGTTAATTCTCTACCCCAGCTTTTCTACCTATAAGGTGGCATAAGTTAATTTTTCCATGTAAAGTAACTCATACAAAAATCAAATACAATAGTTTACACACTCCCCCCTCTGAGGTGAGGCTCTGAGGTCACATTCAAACCTAATGTGGTTCTGCATGGCCCTGGCCAAAAAGAGATGCTGAGATGGGCAAGACTGCCCGGGACACTCTCAAAAGGAGTGGCAAGATTCTGCAGCAATTCCAAGGGGCTCACATTCTGTTTTAAATCTGGCCAATTAGAAATTTTTTTTCTAACTTTTCTTGTGGACTCTGTCTCTCATCTTCCCATGATAGACTTCATCCACTGCATTGGTGCGGTCTCACAGGTTACATGAAGAGGTAAACGCAGAAAAGGGTGACAGAAAAAAAGGTTGGATGGATTTGTCCCCCCCCCCCTTATTTTCCATTTTTTCAAAATTAGCTTGTGTTTCTACATGAGAGAAAATCTTGTGTTGAGAGAAGTCTAAAACTGTAGATACACTTGCTTAGAGTTTTATTTACTAAGACAATTGCTAAAAAACAAATATTTCCCTACTCAATTTCTTGGAGCTAAATCAAGGTTTGCTATGTTTCCAGTAAAAACAGAAAGCTTTCTGGAGTCCATGATCTGGCCATCGTGTCATGGCTACCACTAAGGGTACAGGGATGGAATGTCCCTTTGTCGCTCCAGCTTATTGGAGGGTGGGTGGACAAATGTCGACATGGCCACTTTTGTGCAGTACCTAGGAAATGGCAAAGAACATTTTTTGAGACAGGATTGATTACTGGCTCAAGAGGATTCTTGAGAAATGTTCTGCTTTTCATGAAATTCACAGAAACGAGACATTTTCATCTGGAGCACATTATTCTGTAACAGTGGTGCTTCATCTGTTTGAGTTCCATGAGCAAAAACTATTCCGTAGAAGTAACTCTACCATATAATTGGAAATGCTCAAAAATGCCTTCAAATTTTTAAGTCATTTTATAAAATGTAAATATTCCTCAATGTACCACCCATGTTCTTTCTTTTTTAAAGGGGGCCTCTCAGATTTGGCTGCACATCGGATCACCTAGGGAGTTTTTGGGGCTATGGAGGCCCAGGTCTTGCTTCCAGAAGGTCTGATGGGTGGCCCCAGGGTGTGGTGTGGGCATCTGGAGTTTTAAATGCTCCCAGGTGGTTGGAATGGGCTGCAAGGTGGGGACACTGAATAAGGTAATGATCTAGGACATTTATCTTTTCACTCCTGAGGCTACCTGGTGTTCAAGGCTTACACACCCTGACTGATGACTGATCCCAGGTGGCCCCGAGTTGTAAGACGGTGACTGTGAGTGGGGGTTGAGAGGAGGGCCAGATCCTCCAGGATTCAGAGCAGACTCGGTGCTGTGTTTGCCATTGAGGAGTGTGCCGGCTCTTCAAGCCTTGACAGCAGGTTTTTTGACATAAAAGAACCTTCTGATAAGAAGATTGAATCCACGGGATAGATAAGATTGAATCCATGGGGTACATGCTGGTTCATACATTTGAAAGTCAAATGTATGATAACTGGACAATCAGGTGAAGCTGGAAGATGAGATGGTCGCTGAAGACAGTACAAGACCTTTCTAAAGCCTATTTTTGCTGTAAGAGAATTTTACAGCACAAAAATAAAAAGACATCTCCGGCCAATGTCCCAAGTGAGTGTTTGTGTCTTCAAAGATATCTGTGCAAATATATCCACAGAAACTCTCCAGAATTCCATGATCTCAAGGAAGCACTGGACGTTAGAGCAGGAAGGGACTCGCTCACTTTAGGGGTAACCTTGACCTACTTTATTGCAGTTAAAAAAAAAATTTTTTTGAGAAAAGAAATAAGACACAGAGACAAAGTATAGAGAAAGAACAGTGGGCCCAGGACTGGCGCTCAGCATGTGGAGGACCCGCACCGGCGCCGGCCTCTGAGTTCCCTCAGTATTTATTGATCATTATTTTTACTATCTATCTATCTTAGTGAGGGGAGTGTAGCAGGGCAACAGGTGGGGAGAAGGTCAGCAGGGAAACATGTGAGCAAAGGAATCTGTATCATGAATAAGTAAGTTCAAGGAAAGGTACTGTGCCCAGATGTGCACGTAGGCTAGATTTATGTTTCTCTTTACCCAAACATCTCAGTGTAGCAAGGAGTAACAGAGCAGTATTGCTGCCAGCATATCTCACCTCCAGCCACAGGGCGGTTTTCTCCTATCTCAGAATAGAACGAATGGGAATGGTCAGCTTTACACCGAGACATTCCATTACCAGGGACAAGCAGGAGACAGAAGCCTTCCTCTTATCTCAACTGCAAAGAGGCCTCCCTCTTGCACTATTCCTCAGCACCAACCCTTTACAGGTGTCGGGCTGGGGGACGGTTAGGTCTTTCCCTTCCCATGAGGCCATAGCTCAGGCTGTCTCAGTGGGGGGAAACCTTGGACAATACCCAGGCTTTCTTGGGCAGAGGTCCCTGCAGCTTTCTGCCGTGCATTGTGTCCCTGGTTAATCGAGAATGGAGAATGGCGATGACTTCTACCAAGCGTACAGCCTGCAAACATATTGTTAACAAAGCACATCCTGCACAGCCCTAAATCCATTAAACTTTGATTCATTACAGCGCATGTTTCTGTGAGCACAGAGTTGGGGCTAAAGTTACAGGTTAACAGCATCTCAAAGCAGAAACAATTTTTCTTAGTACAGATCAAAATGGAGTTTCTTATGTCTTCCTTTTCTACATAGACACAGTAACAATCTGATCTTTCTTTTCCCCACGTGGACTAATGTGATATCATAGATATGGTGTGTCTTCAGTTACAAGATGCTCTGTTTGTTTGAATTATATACATTTTAGAAAACTTATGTACAGATGAATAATTTAAAATTAATTGTAAGTGGTATTTGTGGTCTTGATAGAGTTGGCCACGATGTCCAAATGTAATATTAAGCCTATGGGAAAGTCAGATCCACTTTTTTTTTTTTTTGAGTCAGAGTCTTGCTCTGTCACCCAGACTGGAGTGGAGTGGCATGATCTTGGCTCACAGCAACCGCCACCTCCTAGGTTCAAATGATTCTTGTGCCTCAGCAGCCAGAGTAGCTGGGATTACAGGCCTGTGCCACCACTCCCAGCTAATTTTTTTGTATTTTTAGTAGAAATGGGGTTTCGCCATGTTGGCCAGGCTGGCCTCAAACTCCTGACCTCAAGTGATCCACCCACCTTGACCCCCAAGGTGCTGGGATTACAGGCGTGAGCCACCGTGCCCAGCTGAGATCCACTTTCATTCTCACCTCACAGTGGCTCCTGACTCCTTTTCCAATGCACCAAGACACACACCACGGAGGGATGTCTGCAGACTTCTAATGTGGTTTGGGGTTGCAAACTGTAGTTGGGGCAATTTTTTGTAGAGGTCTGGTCCTGGACCCACTGTCAGAGACCTTAGAGAAAGGATCCCTTTGGGGGTCCCAGACAAAGATCTTCTTTCTTTATAACTTGTCATCCTAAGATTTAAAGGGTGGAAGGGGAACACAGAAATTGCATATTCACTACAACTCAAAAAAGAAGAGAATTAATTTTGCACCACTGACAAATAGGTCATCTTAGGCACTTCAAAACTCCTTAAATGGATCTAAAAATATTTGTCCTCTAATATTTTGGTGTCTCTTCAGCCAAAAACAAAAGTTGCTTAAATTTGGTCCCATAAGAATTATAGTCATATTTCAGTTTGCAATGTGCCCTAATTCTAGGGCTTTCCTGGAATGAAGGATGCAGTTATCTTTGAGACCGGCTTTCATAGCCCGCCCCCTTCCATGATGAGGCAGGTGACAGGGAGGAACAGCCACCACGGGAGGGTGTGCATTCTCCCAAGGGAGTTTTCTTCCTGCACACCTTCCTCATCTTCTTTAGACACTCAGGAAGTTGATGGGCTGAGCACTCCTGGTTTAAGCATTTGAAAAAGCAGCCGAGGAGTTTCCGCCTGTAAATAGTATCTGTAAAACCGTGAGCGGCTGGGAAGCCCACATCTCAGGCCACGGGGTCTGCGTCTCCCCTCTTGAGGCGACGCTGAACAAAAGTCCCCAGGGCCGCCAGGGGGATGCACATGGTGGAGGAGGCCACAAGCAGCCCGATGACAGCCAGTGCATAGGCCGGGTAATCTTTGGTCACGAGCTGGCCCTGAAAGGAGAGACTGAGTGTCAGCAGAGAGCACCTGCTGAGCACTGCCCCTGGACCTCAGGGCCCATCTGTGATGGGGAGGCGATGTGATGTGGGCAGAGAGCATGTGGGGCTGGTGTCCTCACTCCTGGGGCCACGGGCTCTGCAATTCACTAGCAAATGTGCCAGGAGCCTAACTGCCCTCACCTTTTTTTTCCATAAACTAGGAATAATAGTAACTACTTGAACCAGTGGGTGTAGAGCTATTGTTTGGAGCTACCCATAATGAATAACCATGGTAATAATCAAGCACCTTATGTCTAAGGCAACTTTCAGGGAACCTAAACTGTAGGCGACTACTCTTAGCCTGGAATGGGACTTTCCCGTGAAGGTAGCAACGTTCTCTGTCAGTGCTGTCTGCTGCGGTAGGCGCGGAGGAGAGCGCTGCTCAGGAGGCAGGAGCTGGCGCCTTTGCAGCGGGAGTTTTTCTCAGCTTCCGGGGGACAGGTGGATGGGGAAGCTCTGGAGGAGTGCCTTCCTCTCGCCCCACTGAAGCACATACCTAAAATGTCAAAGCCCAGCTCCTCCGTGCTGGACTATTTCTAAAATACCTCAGTGATATTTCCATGTCGTGACAAATAACCTACCCACACCATGGAAATAGTCCCCTGGTTTCAGAAAACGAATGGCCCATGCTTTTGAGTGGCCATGGGGGCCCAGCGCCAGCCCTACGGAGACAGCAGATACCTGGGAGGCGTCCCAGGCTTGATACTTCAGGGTCCCCATGAGGATGTAGTCGCTCAGGTAGAAGACAAAGAGGCTGACAATCAGCAGTGGGCTTACGCCAGCCCACATCACCTTCCAGTACCAGCTCACAGCTCGGCCGGTCATGGCCTTAAGGTCACTTTCAAATCTATTTGGAAAACAGGGAGAGAAAGTCTGGATTAACCAGGCTGCGGAGGTCAGGGCGTCCAGCTTGCCTGTCCCTATTCACAAAGGAACATTCTGTTCTAGGTGGTAAAGGATGTCTGAGCTTGGCCACTGGGCTCCTCTGTGACACCTTCTTGAGAGACGAGTGCTGCGGTGGGGAGGGGAGAAGGGCTGAGGCTGCCCAGAAGGGATGATGGAGCAAGCAACCCGCAGAGAGTGGACATCAGAAGACGCCTTCCTAATGCCAGCCTTCAGATGAAGGCTGCTGGCATAGCCCAGAGGGCAGCCTCCAGGAATGGTGGGCACAGGCAGCAGGGGATGGACATTTGTCAGGCTGGTCATCAATGACAGGGACTTCTTGGGCGGCTTTGCCCACCTCCCTACCCAGCCCGCCCCTGTCAATCAGTGACTCCCTTTCCCAGTAGAAACACCACGGAGCAGAATCACTTGGTCCATTGAAACCAGAGCAGGTTTTCTGGGACAGAGGAAGAGCCAACCTCGGACTGAAGGACCGTAGCCCTGGCCTGCTGGAGCTGGTCTAGAGTGGCCAGGGCAGTGAGTCCCAAAGGCGTTGCCCACAGCCACCATCACCACCTCCATCATGCCTGTAGCTCTCTTTTCCCTCTTCTTTACTTTTAAACCTACGGTTAGCAGCAGCACAACAGCAGCCAGTTTCTCATCGACTTGACAAACTAAGTACATGTGTTTTTGAATACACGTACACAGTATAAAAAGTATCTTTGGCATTTTGGGAGATGTTGACCCAACGAAACTCCCCATTTCACACAGGAAGAACCAAGGCCCAGGGCTGCGATGCCTTCTTCCTTAGGGCTTGGTAAAGACCAGGCCCAGAACCTGGGTTGGCCTCCTGCCTCCAGCCCAGAGCCTTTAAACCTGCTCCCTACAGCGGAAGAGGCAGCCTTGGCGGGAGGGGCTGGGGTGGTGTGGGTGTGACGTCACCAGCTGCAGCCACAGCCTCTCCCTCCCTGGGACCTGCTGCATGTCCTGGGTGTCCATGCGAGGCTGTGTGGCAACCACCACCTGCCCTTTGCTGCTGCTGACGTAGTTGGACTCTAAGCTGCAGGCCATGAAGGCTCATGTATGTGACACGAAAACCTGGGGCTTTCAAAATCAGACAGGTGAAAAAGTGTTGGGGGTCCTCTTGTCCCTTCACACCCCCATAACCCCCCCTTTCCTGGATGGAGAAAGTTGGGAAGAGCTGGCTGCAGAAAAGCCCCAGGACACTGTCGCTGGGTGGTCACTAGATGGCGGTGTCACCTGAGCAAGCCGAAGCACTCCCCTCCTGCCACTTACATGGTCAGTCCACCTACAACATCTCCAAGGCATGTTTGTTTCTGCCTCTGTCTCCCTTCACCAGCCCCTTTTTGATGGACTTGTGCCCCTCACCCATCTAGTGACCTCCAGCGGGCCCTAGGTTCTGTTCCTCTCTCCCAACCTTCTCTTTTTATCCTGAAACACTCACCCTCTCAGTGACCAATCTCTTTCTCCCTCTAGACTGGCATTTCCTAGGTGACCAGGGATTTTCCCAATTTTAGCACTGAAAGTTCCACATCCCAGAAAACCCCTCAATCCTGGGGAAACAGGGAGAGTTGGTCCCCTTAACACTAGTGTCCTCAAAATGTTAGTAGCTAAGGGTGGGAGTCGGGTGAGAGGAGGGTGAAAAGGCATTCCTTAACCAAGTAAGTCTGGAAATGCTGCAATTCTAACCCTCTCTTTGGGATCCACAACTGTCTTTAAGATTCTGAGAAGTCCTACGGGAAAGACATCAATTTGGCTTTGTTTAACTTATGTCCTGATGGATCATGGGAGATCCCTCAGCATGGCACGGGACCCTGGCCTTTCCGGGGACACAGCAGGGATTGCTGCTTCAGGGATGCCTGCCTCCCAGAGTGTTGTCAATGTCTCCCTCCCCACCCTGAACCAGCACAGAGGATCAAAAAGACTGGGGAAGAGGGCAGAAAACAACGTGGCACAGCCTCCTCGCCCAAACCGCACCCACTAGAGCAGCGTTGCCCAAACTGTGATGTGCCTCAGGCCCCCTGGACATAGTGTGAAGATGCAGGATCTGATTCAGCAGGATGGGGTGGGCCCGAGCTTCTGCAGTCCCAACGAGCGCCTTGTTGCTGCTGCTCCCGCTCTAGGGACCACACTTGAGGTAGCAAAGCTCTCTAGGCCAGTGGTTCTCAAAGTGTGGGTGCCAGACATCTGGGAACCTGCTAGAAATGTGAATTCTTGGCCCTCCCCTGGCCTGCCTGATCAGAACCCTGGGGGTGAGTCCCACGGCTGTGTTTGACCAGCCCAAGGGACTCTGAGGCACACTCGAGTTTGAAGGTTGCTCTAGACCAGTGGCTCTTGCCCCAGCTGCACATTCCATCACCTGGGGAGAACTAAAACATTCCAGTCCCGTGCTGTGCACTGGGATTGAGAACCTCACTGACTAAATTTTGAATCTGCCAAATTTTCTAAGGTCTAAGTTATCAACTGGACTTTGGTCAGGGTTCTTGGAAAATACTGATGTTGGCCGATGATCAGAGCATCCAGTGCCTGGAGGCACAATTCCCTGCCCCAGTAAGCTGTGGGGGTCCAGCAGGGTCAACCCTAAAACAGCCTATGATACAAAGCAAAAGTACAGGGAATAGAGAAAAAGATATTCACTGAAGCAAACTGAGCATGGAATAGAGGCAGAGCATAAGCTGAGATCTGCGGGCAAAGAACAAACGTTGAGTCATGATGCGAAGCTTAAAGAAGAGGTGAAGATGTGCATCAAGAAACAGCTGTTTTCCTTGAGGGGCATGGCCTCTGTGGCTGTGTTTTCCCTATGCAAATGAGGGTCCTGGGCCTCCTCACCTCCTCAGCCCGTACACGTAGCACACGGCAATCGTCTCCACCAGCACGATGAGCAGCAGGGACAGTGTGGCCGCGTAGTCGTTGAATATGTCAAACCAGTAGTTCCCAGCCTCCATCGTGAACACCATGCCAATGGCACAGTTGACAAGGCACACCAGACCTGGGGGCCACAAGACCAGCTGCTCACCTGCCCGAGACCCCCCAACTACTGCTTACCAGTTCTCTACAGGACAGTGGGGCCGTCGGCCCTCAGGGAATTTTGGCTGATTGCTTCATCCACATGGGTTGAAAGAGCTGTCATGGTTTGGACTCTCTGAAGGTATGTGCCATGTGTGTGGGGCAGGGGGCACAATGGTGTCCCGAAGCGTGTTGGCAGGGGTCACTGATGTTGACTCACTGAGCTGCCCTGCAGGGGTGGCAGAGCTTAAAGCTCAATGAACAAGCAGACGTAGTGGGCACTGTCATTCCAGGATCCCGCCCAGGCTGTGGGTCTACAATTATAACCCCCGCTGTTTATCCCAACAACTCAGCCCTGGAGCTGATGAGAAATGAATCAGGGGAGGAGGCTTGAATATGGAGTGGCCCCATAAGGACTTCCTAGAGAGGACTTGCCTCCACCCAGAAGAGGGTGGGGCAGGGAAGAGACAAATGTCCACCCAGGTCCTCCCTTGTGCCAGGCACTTGCAATGCGTTGGACCCTTAGGCCTCTGAGGCAGGTGTCCGGAGCCCCCTTTCACAGATGGGAAGGCAAGGCTCAGAGATGTCTAAGGCTCCCCCAACGTCCCATAGCACATCCATGGCAGAGTGAGGATTCAGACCCAGGCCCTTTAGCCTCCAGAACCTGGGCCTTCATCCCAGGCCCCTCCAGCTGCCTTCCCTGGGGACCCCATGCATGTCTGAGTCTAGAGCCCACACCTGCCCTTTCCACTAGCACACCGTACACTGCCAGCTACCGAGCCCTCCTGCTATCCCGACGGGGACACACAAGGAGAAAGGGGCCATGCGCTGGCTGAGGGCTACGGGCACACCTAGTGTTGGCTACAAAGACCAGGCCTGAGGAGGGGGTCTAAGTGCTGCAGCACTCTGAAGAGGTGGGGGCAACTCCAACTGGAGTGGTCGGGGCTTGAAGGAGATGGCCTGGGAGCTGGGTTTGATTCATCCTGCATGTCAAGGAATGGTGTTTTCAGAGACGGAGTAGTGTAGGCCACAGGGTCCTTGAGGCACTGCCTGATTGGAGTGGAGCAGATGGGCCAGGGAGTGAAACCATGAGAGATGTAATTGGAAAAGCCAGCTCATTTCCTAAGATCTGAAATGTCCATCAACAGCAGAATGGATAAAGAAACTGTGGTATGTCACCTTACAATGGATTATTATATAGGCACAAAAAGGGGCAGACGATCGCTGCTGGAAACAACATGAGTGGATCTCACAGGTAGATTCTGAGTGAAGACAATAGACGTAGACTGTGTACAATAGGACTTCGTTCATATGAAATTCAGGAACAGGAAGGCCAGGCGCAATGACTCATGCCTATAATCCCAGTATTTTGGGAGGCCAAGGCAGGCAGATCACTTGAGGTCAGGAGTTTGAGACCAGCCTGGCCAACACGGGGAAACCCCATCTTTACTAAAATACAAAAATTAGCCAGGCATCATGGTGTGCACCTATAATCCCAGCTACTCAGGAGGATGAGGCACGAGAATAGCTTGAGCCTGGGAGGTGGAGGTTGCAGTGAGCCAAGATCGCACCATTGCACTCCAGCCTGGGTGACAGAGTGAGACTGTTTCTTTAAAAACAAACAAACAAAAAAAAAAATAGGAAAAAAACCCCTAAAATGTAGAAGTCAGAATAGAGGTGAACTCCAGGGGTGCACACTGCCTGGGAAGGGGTGTGAAGGAACTGTCTAGGGTGTGGAAAATGTTCTGTATCTTGACCTAGGTGGTGGTTCCTTGGGTGGATACATATGTAAAATCCACTGAGTTTGTACTTAAGAAATGTACACTTTATAATGGTCATACTTCAGGCCAGGTGTGGTGGCTCACGCCCGTAATCCCAGCACTTTTGGAGGCTGAGATGGGCGAATCACCTGGGGTCAGGAGTTCGAGACCAGCCTGGCCAACATGGTGAAACCCCTTCTCTACTAAAAATACAAAAATTAGCCAGGTGTCATGGCGTGCACCTGTAATCCCAGCTACTCGGGAGGGTGAGGCAGGAGAATCACTTGAACCTGGGAGATGGAGGTTGCAGTGAGCCAAGATCACGCCACTGAACTCCAGCCTGGGCAACAGAGCGAGACTCCGTCTGAAATATATATAATATACTTCAATGAAAATGAACAGAAACAAAATCGAGTTCTCTCCTAGCCTGGAGAACTTTGAATGTCAGGTTGGGGAGTTGGGTTGGGGTGGCCACTTCACTTCCCTGTGATGTGGAGAATGGAACGCACAGGGTGAATCACATGGCCCAGGTCCCAGGTTGTGAGAAGACATGGCAGGACCGTGGTGAGGTGGCTGCAACCCCCTGTAGCCACCTGAACCAGCCCATGACCCCTGAGGGAGCTCGCCCCTGTTCACCCCCACGCCTTGGCCCTCCTGACCCCTGCCTCCTCCACTGGCTGGCCCCGCTGACCTGAGATGGCCTCCTTGGGCAGGTGGCTGGAGATGATCTTGCTGTCTGTCAGAGGGGTGAGGATGGCCGCTGTGTTCCCCAGCATGCTCCCAATGCCCAGCATCAGCAGCATGAAGAAGTAGAGCACCGACCACAGCTGGGACACCTCCATGTTTTTAATGGCCTCTGTGTAGACGATGAATGCCAGGCCAGTGCCCTGGACGGCCTGCCCAGGGTGAGAAGACACCAGTTACATGCAAGAGGGACTTACAGTCTTATTCACGCACTCAGTACTAAGCAACATGGGGGACCTTGGAAGTGGCCATGAGAAGCCACATTGTGAGGTTGGAGCTTCCATCTGCAGATCAACCCCTTACACTCAGCTGGGCTGAAACGAAATGGGAGCTGCCAGGAGCTCATATATGCAAAGCACGTGAGAACTTGCAGCCAGCCTGCAACACTGAGTTCCCCTCTCCTGCCCCAACTTACGTACATTCTGGATGAAAGATAATAAAACAATGGATAATTTCTGCTTCTAATGTGATGATCGACTAGGTGTCCTGAAACCTCCGTGGCTGGGACCTGAGGAGGGAGGGCGGGGCCAGGGCAGCAGGAAGCAGAATTGTAGGGAGCCAGCTTGGTCAGCAGGCAACCAGGAGGGGCAGGTGCTCAGCGGTCAGGTCCCTGTGCTGGTAACTCTGTTGCGGAAATGTTAAACTATGGAAATTGAGGCTGGAACTCCTGCTTAAAGACAAATCCCCTAAGGGGCTCAAAAGGGATAATAGGTTGTGCGTACTCTCTGGCTACCCACAGAAGAAGCAAAAACAAGCCCTCCCTGGGTAGAAGCCCCCCCCCCCCACCCCTCCGGTTTAGACGCACAGGATTCCCAGAGATTGAGCAAAGTGCTCATAAACAGGGATTTACAAACCCACAAGGAGAGAAGTCACTATGAGTGAAGAACTAGCAAGATAAGAAATCAGATTTAGAACATCCCTCCCCGAGGTGGCAGATGTTGGACTGTCAGATTCAGAATTGCTATGGACTGAACCATGTCCACCTGAAATTTGTATGTTGAAACCCTAGCTCCCAATGTGACTGTATCTGGAGATAGGGTCTTTAGGGGGTAATTAAGGTTAAATTGAGTTATAATATTGGAGCCCTAATCTGACCAGACTGTAGCCTTATAACAAGGGGAAGAGAGAGAGAGAACTCTCTATCATGTGAGGACACAGTGAGAAGATAGGTGTTCACGAACCAGGAAACAGGTCTTCATCAGAAACCAAACCCTGCTGGCCCTTGATCGTGGACTTCTCAGCCTCTAGGACTGAGAGACAAATTCCTGTTTTTTGCTGGGCACAGCGGCTCATGCCTGTAATCCCAGCACTTTGGGAGGCTTAGGTGGGAGGATCACTTGAGCTCAGGAGTTTGAGATCAGCCTGCGCAACATAGCAAGACCTTGTCTCTACTAAAAGTAAATAAAAGAAAATAAATTTATGTTGTTTAAGCCACCCAGCCTATGATATTTTGTTATGGCAGCCTGCACTGACTAATATAAGAACACAGGTCAATTCTATAGTATACCAGTTGCTCAGGGGCATACTGAAAATAGTTGGCTTTATGTGCTGACAACAAGGGAGTGATCACTTGTAGAGAACTTAATAATAATAGTAAAAATCTACAAAAAGTTGATATACTTTTTATGATTATCATGAGCCAGCAATTCTAAACAGTGTTAAAATACTGCTCTCCTTCTCTTGCCTATGGCCACCACTGAAACAGTTACGTATGAAATGTTTAAAGAAACAAAGGATAACATTACAAAAATAAACATGTATCAATAAACTATTGGGATGGACAAGTAAATCTGAAAAAAATAGCATCTATATAAAAAATATAGTTATTGAATTAAAAGGCTCAATTGACAGTTAAATACCAGATTAGATGCAGCTGAAAAGAGAGTTAGTGAACTGAAAGATATATCCAGAAATGAATCAATAAAATAAAAAAGGATAAAAAGATGGGAAAAATAAAAGAGAGGTTAAGAGACCTGTAGGACAGGATGAAAAAGTCACATCTAATGAAGTTCCAAAAGGAGAAAAATGAGAGAATCAGAGACAATGATTATGAGATAATAGGTATGAATTTTCCAAAACTGATAAGAAACATTGGATCCTTAGATCCAGGAAGCCCAACCTCACCCAGGCCTAGAGTGGATAAATAAAAATATATTCATGCCATGTCTAGATTGCAGAGGCCAAAGACGAAGAGAAGATCATGAGAAAGAGAAAAAGCTGCTTGCTTACAAAGAATAAAAGAAAATATCAAGAGCAACAATGGAAGCCTGAATCACATGGCAAACATCTTCAAAGTGTTGAGAGAAAATAATTGTTAACCTGGAATTTTCTACTCCGAGGAACAATGTCTTTAAAAGATAGATGTCAATTATAGAACAAAATTTAAGAAAACTGTTCTAAATGAAAGTATTTTAAGGAAAAACCTTTGGAGATGCTGGGATGCAAGAAAGAATGGTGAACAAATAAAATGGCAAACATGTAGGTAAATACAAGAGCTGTATAAAATAACAATAATGTCAGGTCCAATGTATAGGGTTAAGGAGACAGAACTAGAAAACAATCATTTAAAATGGGAGAGATAAAATGAAAGTACTCTAAAGTCCTTTTGAATTTTGGGAAGGAGGTCAAGATACTGTTTAACTTTAGACTTTATTAAGTTAAATATGAAAGGAAAATTTCAAGAAGAGAAATCAAGCAACCAAATTCCAAACAGCAGGGAATAAAGTGGAATGGGGAAAGAAAAGAAAGAAAAAAAAAGAACAAAGCAACAGGAAAAACGAAATCTAGATAAATCAATAACCAACCATGTAATTCTTGGCTGTAGAGCCAAGCTCAAAAGTAAGTGAGGAAAACTCCCAGGTGCCATCCATAAAGGAAAGTTGAAGTGAGAGCACTGAACAAGTGCTGAAGCCAAAGGACCTCATGGGTCACCTGAACAGGACCTAGGCCTTGAGGGCTGGGGTTTGTGGGCTGGGGTCTGATGCCTGCCTGGGGAAGCAGGCTCATGCCACAGGCCAATACAAGCATGGAGCTAGGGCTGGACAACCAGGAGAAAAAAGCATTGTCTCACCCATGAAATGACCTACAGTGGTTGTACCCATGAAACGAAGTGCCAAACAAACCAAACCCAACCAACCAACCACCCCAAAAATATCAACCTCCAAAGTAGCTTACTAGCAACCAGAGCCACAGGCCCTCCCTACTCCCTATCCTTGAAAAGCATTACCTAGGAACACTCTGTAGGAATAATCTCTAGAAGTATTTGCATTAAATATAAGAATTAGGCAAATATGCCCACTATCACTTCTACTCCCATGTGCTAGAAGTCCTAGTGAATACAATAAGAAAAAGGGAATGAGATATAAGCATTGAAAAGAAAAATGCAAAATTCTATCTGCAGGCGATATGATAGTTTACATAGAAAACTGAAGCAAATCTATACATAAATATGAGAATTAATAAGAATTCATCAAGATTGCTAGATACAAGGTCAACATATAAAATATTTAGCTTTCTTTTGCAACAAAAACAAACGATAGAAATGAGGGGAAAAAACACCATTCACAATACAATAAAACAGTAAGGTAATAGAAATCTAATGAAAGATGTGCCAAGACATTCATAGAGAAAGTTAGCTGAAGAATGTTTTAAAAGACTTGACTGAACAAGAGAAAGTATGTTCCTGAGTCAAATATCACAATTCAAAAGATATTAATTCTCCCCAAATTACACTATAAAATCAATGCAAGTCTAGTAAAAATTCCCTAGATTTTTTTTTCCAATGAAACTTATCAAACTGATCCTCAAACCAATGTGAAAAAATAAAGGTCCCAGCACAGCAGAGATAATTCTGTAAAATATAAATAAAGGTGACTTTCAGTAGCAAAAATTAAAAAAAAAACCTCCAAATGTCTATTAGTAAGGGAATGGATAAATAAATTGCAGTATTGTTGTGTGATGGAATAAAATGCAGCATTTAAACAAATGAGGTTCCACATGTATTATTATGGACAGATCTCAAAATTAAAATGCTGAATGAGAGAAGTATCTTTCCAGACCATTTATGCCCATTTAAAAACTGCTGACATAGGAGTGCAAAAGGCTTGTTGAAAAAATAAAAAATAAAATAAAAACTGCCAACAAAACAATGATATTATTTAAGAATACATAGATGGGTAATAGAAATATAAAAATGAAGGTTCTTGCCTTTGGTGAGTAGGGAAAAAAAAGGGGGACTTTTTAACTTCATCTCTGAAATGTTCTTTTATATAAAAAAATCTGAGCCCAAAATGACAAAATGTTTACAATTGATCTTTCTGAGTGGTATATATGGGTGTTTGTTATTCTCTCTACTTTTCTGTATTTTAAAAGCTTAGAAAGACAAAAGAAAAAGAGAGAAAGGACAGAGAGGTCCGCCAGGAAGTTTATTATAACTAGCATTCTCGAGCAGCCCTCAAGAGAGTGGTGGTAAAGCCTCTCTTCCCCTTGAAGTTGCAGGAAAAGTAATTCAGGATCCTTCTTTATTTTTACAGACCTTGCCTATCTCCCAAGTCAGCAGCTCACCAAGGTTCCCATGAGTGTGTGGAGAGAAGCCAGTCCTCGACCTTGCCTGGGCATCTTACCGTGTCTAGCTCCGACTCCAAGCTGCAGTTTTTGATTTGCGGGAACATCTCGCTGTATTTGCTTGGGTAGGCAGATGCGAGGTAGCCCTTCACCTGCTCCAGGTTGCTGGCTGTCAAAAAGCCATCTTCAAGGTCAAAAGTGTTGGTCAGCAGCAGACTCACCCTGCAGAGCAGACCATCGGATCGAACTTCACTGATCAGAAAGGCAGCTGTCACCAAAGCCTCCCGTCAGCCTCTTCTTTTCTGATTAGGTGAGGAAAGGGAGTCTGTTGCTTGGTGATCTTTTAAAGGGCAGGGTAATTTTGAATGGCACTGAAGAAGCCTCAGATATGAACAGTGATGACAACAGGCACCAAACTCACACAGCTAGGCTATTTTAACCTCTGGACCAACATAGTCCAGCGGAAGTTTCTGTGCTGATGAAAACGCTATCTGGGCTGTCCAACTGGCCACATATGGCAACTGAGCACTTAATGGTGGACACTGAGCAACTGATTGAAAATAACAAGGGAATGTACTGAAATATGAATTAAGTTATTTAAATGTGAATTAAGTTGCATTGATTTAAATGTAAATTTGTAAATAGCCACTTGTGGCTAGTGACTACCCAACTGGACAGCATACCTCCTGGATGATGTCTTTGTATTTTGGGCAAGGGGCCACAGAAAGTGAATCCTGCAATCTCTGTGGCTCAGCTAGAGGCTTCTTGGTTACTTCTGAGGTGGGGGAGATGGGGTAGAAGAAACAAAATTTGATCGTTGTATGTCCTATTATGCTAAGTGCTCACAACACGCTAACGTGCCCTCATCCCTGCCAGGCAGATGTTGACATGCCCCAGGCCCCCCAGCAACTGGTGGTGGTGTAGGGAGTCCAAATGTGAGCCCTGGATTGAGGACTCCAAAACTGGTGCACTTTGCCCCAGCCCTTGCCCCGGCGACCCTTCAGCTCAGAGCTCAGGGAGGCCTGGGACTCGGTGGGACAGCCCAGGCTTACTTCTTCAAGCAGTTTTCATAATTGAAGGTGGCCTTGAAGCCATAGATGGAGAAGGTGACGATGCTGGCAAATATGGAGGTGAAGCTGTTGATGAGGGACACGATGATGGCGTGCTTCTGGCAGTTGTTGGATGGCTCATTGTAGCTGGCGAAGGCGATCAGGCTGCCGAAGCCCAGGCCAAGTGAGAAGAAGATCTGGGTGGCTGCATTGATCCAGGCCTTGGGGTTGGCCAGCTGCTCTATCTGGAAGGCCAGCAGGGACAGGGCTGATGATCCCTGGGTGGAATCCCAAATGCTCAGACCCGCAACAGGAGAGTGGCCCAGAGAGGGGAAGGAGCTCACCTACAGCACGCAGCCATCAGGGGCACCCCTAGGGCTGGAGACCAGCTCTCCTGGCCCCATCCACTCCCTGGCAGATGAAACACACAGCTCAAGCTGCACACCTCCCAGGGCTAAGGTGCTGTGGAGAATACAGGTGCTATGTGGAGGATATAAGGTGCTACGTATCCTCCATAGCACCTCAGCCATAGGAGGTGTGTAACCAGAAGCAGCTGTGCTCACCACTATACGCCAGTGCGGAGGTGTGCAATGGAATACTGCAGGGTAAAATAATTAAAACACAAATGGGGCCCTGATTCATAGGCAGTTACTACACAGGTCTGGGCATTCAGAGATGGAGGGGGTGTGGCCTGGCAGGGGAAGTCTAGGTGTGGGTTGACTCTCTGCACTGACATCGGGGGCGTCTGGAATGGGGAAGGGGAAGGATGACACAGTCATTTTATTTCTAGGGACTGCATTTGCCAAATGAAGAACTTGCCCCATCCCAAAGGCAAGAGTGCACCCTCCATGGATGAACCCTGGGTGTGGGGTGCATGGAGAATGGGTGGGTTGGGAAACTCTGTAGGGAAACGGGTGCGTGGAACCATGTGAGCAGGCAAGCAAGATGACCAGAGTGGTGCTCATGGCAAAAAGCTTGGTCCACAGTCTGAAAGGGGCTTGAGGTGAGGCAGTGGCAGGGGTGCAGCAGTTGGGGGGCAGTGAGGATGAAGAGGAGAAGCTGAAAGAAAGACTTAATGCTCCAGAATTAACAGGGAGTGGGGATGACCTGGCTGAGGAGGTGATCCAGCAACTGCAGGTACTCCACACTCCTGCCACACCCTGGTGGGACCACATCAGCTTCCGTAGGTACAGCGTTGGCCCACTCTCCACCTTTCCCTCTTCCCACCCATCCTGGAAGGTGGCAGGATAAGTGAGGGGTGCCCTTAGGGCCCTTCCACTTCAGCCCGTACCTTGGGAGTGAACATGTACATGAGGCCATTGGTGGCTCCGTGGAGCGTGAGTCCCCTGATGAGGTAGATGATGAGCACGCAATAGGGCAGTGACGCCGTGAAATACACCACCTGCGGGCATCAGAGGGCAGAGTTGGCCTCCCGGAGCAGTGGGGTCCACAGGACAGACCCACGCCCCATGGAACACCACATCTGGGGTATTCAGGCTGCACCGACCAGCTGCTGACAGCTGGAAAAGGCATGGAGATTCTTGGTCACACACAGGCTCTGGGTTAGGGCTGGGGAAATGGGCTGGTGGGATGTGGTCGCTCACAGCTGTGACCAGCACGACATTTCTTATTCAGTAGAGAAGAGGCAAACAGGTACCGAGCCTCTGCCTTCCACCCTCCCTTCAACCTGACCTTATTCTGGAAAGGATTTGAGGTTACCCACAAAAACACATCAGTCACGTTAACATTTCAAAATTGCTAAAGAAATCAGCATGAAAAAAATATATGGGCAATCCAGTAATGAGCCCACAGGAAAAAGCAGCCCATAGAATCTGTGCATAAGTCTCTACCCAGTTTCTGAGCCAGATTCAGCTCTGAGCTTCCTGGTGGCCTACACACAAAGCAGGAACACAATTAAAAGGAAAAAAAAATCTGCAGCTTGGAGAAGGACAGATTTCCCCAGGACTGGGGCCTGAGAGCAGATTGGTCATGACTGCTCATACAGGAAAGCAGCGAGGTGTAGCGTAGAGGACAATGTCCCCATAATAAACACAATAGGAAATTCAGATCTGATTTTTATGGCAACCCTCCAGAAAGGGTTTACTTCCTTAGGCTTTAACATTACACCTGAATGGACATTTTTGTCAACCAGATCTTCTTTCTCCACCGACATGCATCGTAAGTTCAATGATGTTTTGTTAATATCTTTGGTGTTCATGGTAGCTTTAGTAGTCACCTGTCATGCTCTGGGTGATTCTAACTGTTACAAAGCCATAGAATACAGACCTTCAAGTGCACGTGTACCTATCCAGGAATGGATTTTTTTCTGTAAATCAACTCATATGTGTACCAGAGCCTCATTTGTAAAGGAAATAAATATTTTGCAAGATTGTCTTTTGTGTAAGAGTTCCCTTAAAGTTTGAGTCTCTCTGTGAGAAATATGGCTGGTGGCCTATGTTCAGGTGGGCTTGAATTACACTTGGCCCTCCCTTCCTATTGAGGTGTGGCATCATCTTCTCATCAATTTCCAAGGCCACCAGAATGGCACTCTGTACACTGTCACCCAGGGGACGGCAGGTGGAATGTGGGGTGTGTCTTTTATCACTGCTTCTTAGCTGAGGTTGTTGTAACTTGAGAAGAGTAATAAATCCACCCAAGATTATAAGAAACCAGGTAAGAGAGATGAAAAGACAGAGCACTCACTCGTGACCAACATCCATCACAATGGGCACTAAGCAGGCCCTTAGGGCCAGCCCCGAGAATTTCCCTCCTTCCCCCAAAGTGAGCAAGTTTCCTGGAGGCTCATGGAGTCCCTACCAAGGTGGCTCACTTCTCCCTAAGTGGGCAGAATTGCTGGACACGTGATCCAGCCTAATCTATTGGAAGAAACCAATTCTGACCACTCTGCAGAGATTCTGGCAGGAAACAAAGGCGATTCCAACAGAGGACGCCAGGAAATGTCACATGGTCTGTGACAAGATTAGCTCCATTTACATAGAGCTGTTGGGGTACTTTTCCCATGGAGAAGGGTGTAGCTGAAGCAGAAATAGATGATAAGAATAAATAAGTTTTTATGGCATGACATGGTCTTATGCAACACATTTCAAAGTGATTGGGAAAAGGAATGGTCTCTAATCTCTACCTCTGCAGATGTTGCCCTCTGATCTCTTGGATCATGATCATAATAATCTGGCAAACATAAATTACGAAAACATTTTTTATGAGCATGACAGTATGGCCAGGCTCTACGATGGGACTGAGTGGGCTGCTGCAGGTTCTAAGCTCTCTCGGGGAAAGAGCACCTGTGCTCACTCGTCCCTTTCCTCAGCCATGGCACAGGGGACTTTGGGGGCTAAGAGGCTGGTCATCAGGGGCTCTTAGAAACCAAAATAAAATGCCCTACCAGGCATGATACTGGAATTGTCCCATGGGCCCTGGAATACCATGGGTAGCTCTGGTCTAATGCCTCAAGAAATACATGGGGGGTGGGGTGTGGCTGGAGGAGACAACTCAGGTAGTCAGAGGGTGAGGACAGGTGGGCTCCTAGGACTCTCAGCAGGTGACAGTTGGAATTGATGACATCATTAAGGCATAGAGAGAGCTATGTGGCTACCAAACCAAGACAATGGGAAGTCTTGGGGTGAGGCTGGGCTTTGCCCTCACTAGCTGTGCCCTTGGGCAGGTCAATTTACCTCTCTAAGCTTCAGGTGACTGGGATCATGAAATCTACCATGAAAGGCTGTTGCCAGAATGACACAATGTGGGTGCTCAAGCCGTGGTGGGTCTACTGTGAGAAGTGACAGTGAATGAGACAGGGTGTGCTAGGCTCCGAGACGTCTGCTGAAGCTTCAGGCAGGTGGCGGGTGATGGGAACACTGAAAGCAAACCTTCTACGTGGAGCAGACTAGAGATGAAGGAACATGTCAGCCCCAGTGAAAGTGTGAGCCTTGGGATGCACCAAGAAAGGATTATGGAGATCAAGCCCGACAGCTCTGGAGGGTGATTGGAAGCAGCTTAGAACAAAGGGTCTCAAACTCAGCTGCAAATTAGAATCACCTGGCGAGCTTTTAAACCTCCCCTGCCTCCCCACCCAGTGCTCAGGACACACCCCAGACTGGTTACTGCAGAACTTTGGGGGGCAGGGCTAAGGCATGAGATTTTTGAAAACTCTCCAGAAAATACCAATGTGCAGCTGAGTTGGAGAGCCAGTGGCTAGGGTGTCTCGAGGATACATACAATCTTAAAGAAAAGCAAACTCACTGTCTGGTTGTCTGGGTGGTATGGATTTGGGGCTGACTGCTACAGAAAAACTCTTTTTTTTTTCTAAGAAAGTCCTTGTTTTGAGATTTAGGGTTGCAACTTTAACCATCTCTGGCCCTCTCTATAGTCATCTAGTAGGTGACTTGTCCCAGCAACACCATCTGTGCCCTCTGCCCTAACATAGCTGCTGCCTCTCCACTGCAGAGGGCACTCCCTTGGCATTGCCTAGGGTTGGAGACAGAGGCAGCTGCCCCTCGGTGCACCCTCCCACCCACCAGGAGCACCGGGTTTCTGTGCCACACTGTCCCACCTTGCCAGTGGACTCGGTGCCACGCAGGATGCACAGGTACACCACCAGCCAGGCCAGGAGGAGGCACAGCGCCGGCTCCCACTGCACACCCCCGTTCTCCTGGAGGGACGGCGAGATATTGAGGGTTTTCCTGTACCAGAAGTACTGTGTGGAGGACGCCTTCTCGCACTCCTCATCGTAGCCCGTGTGGTTACCATTCAGTGGGCAGACAGACCACGGCAGGGGATCCTGTGGGACCAAAGCAAGTGTTATCCAGAGAGGTGAAGGCTGAGGACAAAGGCTGTGGCAGGGGTGAGGCAGGTGGCCCTGAGCGGAGACTCTTGGAAGAGAAGGGTGCTGGTCCCCGAAGGGCAGGTGGCTGGAGCCCCTGAAGGCAGACTGGGAGTTGGAGAGTTTGTCAGGGGGCACGGGTGAGGCAGGAAGGGGTTGGAGGAGGGGGCTCTACTCTCGTTGCAATTCTACAGGTGTTCCTTGAGGACTACAGAACTCTGTGGTGGGTCCCAGAGACTGAATAGCAAATGGACCACAGCCAGGCCAGCCATGATGATGGAACTCCGACCCACAGCCTGTGCACAATCAGCTCAGGCACTTAAACCACACCCTTTGCAGCACTGGCCCAGATTGCTTAGGACTTGGTCAATGATTGAGAGAGTCCCTATTTTTTGGCCAACTCAGAACCAACCAGAGAAAGTGACAGAGAGCCCAGTTCAGAGTAGCTTAAGCAGATGAGAGTCTTACTGGCTCCACCCTGCAAAGTCCAGGAGTCTAACTGCTTCAGGTATAGCTTGACTCTAGCTCAAAGAAGTCACCAGCACCAGGTTCTCTCGGGCTCAGACATGCAGGACAGCTGTGGGGCCTGAACCTCATCCCCTGCTAGCTTCCAAACCCAATGTACATTGCAGGAAATGCCATTCGCCACCAGCACTTAGTGAGCACAGAACCTGAGACTTACGCATCTCAGGACTTGCAGAAATCAACAAAGACCACCCAAGTGAGAACAAGCAGAGGCTGTTTACTTAGGGCTTGCTACAGCAAGGGAGATAGCAGCATCGCTTGCATTTGGCGGGGACTCCAAGGCAGGCGGGGATTGGGAAAGCTTGTTAGTGAGAAAAGAGAAGGCTCCAGGTGTGCCCCCATAGGAGGCTGCTGGCGTGTCACTTATGAACAAAGGAGCCTCAATGGTGCATGCATCATGACCATGACCCGAGGCCAAGTGGTAAACAGTGGTGCTGAGATGGGAGGGAGGGGAGGAAAAGTTACTTGTGACTGTGGGGTAGGAGACCCCAACCCTGCTCTTTGAGGACCAGCCCCACATTGATCAGTTTTGCACATATCTGGGTTCTACAAGCCCAGATTTAATTAGACAAAAATGCATCATTAATGGAAGCAAGTCTGACCACCCCACTGGGCTCAATCCCGTATTTCACAGGAGACAGAACCAAGGCCCGGGGTATCACCTAATGGGTCATGGCTACTGTGCCAGTAGGCAGCTGGAGCCCAGGTCTGCACACCCAGACAGTGCTCAGGACTGTCCTGGTGAGGACCTCCACGCCCACCCCTGCAATACCTCCCCAGGGCCACCCTAGCCTACTGGAATGTGTGAGCTGGTTTCTTGCTTTGACCCATATCGTGTTCAAAGCTGGCCACCAACAGTCCTTCCCCTTCCCATGTGCAAATTTCTCCCATCCAGAAGTGGTGTCTCTTGCCTCAGCCTGTGAGTCTGGGCTGTCCTCCGATGCACGCTGACCAACTGAATATGGTGAAGAGATGCTGTGTGAGTGACTTCCCGGCCCAGGACTTCAGAGCCCTGTAGCTAGCCTCTCACCCTCTTGGAGACCAGCTGTGGGACATCCAGGCTAGCTTCCTGAATGATGTGGGTGCAGGGAGAGGGAGGCACGTGGAGGGAACTGAGGTGCCCGGTGGCAGCCAGCACCAAGTCCCAGGCAGGTGACAGGGGTCCTGGTAGACCTGAAGCCCAGTTGAGCTGCCTAGACTGACATCCCCTTGGGCCATTTACAGCCTGTGTGGGACTGACCTGAGTCTGTTCCCTGGACTACCTGCTGATGCCAGACCGGGCCTGCTTCCCAGGCTTGGCTACACGACTAAGGCACCCGGGGGTGATGCCCAGGCTGCACCCCCAGTGACTCTGATTTCATCTGTTTGGGATAGGGCCTGGTCATTGGATTTTTCACACCTCCCCACCCTGCACCCCGCACCCCGCAACTTCATCTCCCCAGTGTGCAGCCAGGTTGAAGAAGGTTTAGAGTATAGGAGAACTTGTTAAATGGGCCAGTTCCCAGTCTGACCTCCCTCACTCACCTCTGAACCAGCAGGTGAGGACAAGGATCCCCGCATTTGTGTGCATAACAGCCCAGGTGCTCCTGCTGAGAAGGGCTGGACACAAGGCTGGAAAGCCTGGCCAGGGAGTGAGTAGACAGGAGCACAGACTCCGGGGCCAGGTCCCTGAGTCCAACCCCACCAGCTATGAGCTACTCGGCTCCCCTCTGCTCGGGTGCTCAGTGTGCTTAGCCTCGTGGGGTGGCTGTTTTGATTACATGAGTGAACACTTCTAAAGCGCTGGGACCTATGTCTGGCCCAAAGCACATGTAAGTGAATGTCTGCAGCTACTATTCCTCTCATTATTATGGGACCATGGAGGAGGGCTTCAAAGTTAGAGGGACTAAGGGATAAGTCCACAGACCTATGAAGGATGGAATGAATGAATATTTAAGTGATTTTCATGAATCGCTGGCCCCCATACTTCTGACTATTAGAAAAAGATGCCCCTTTCTTGAGGCACTTTATTTTTGCTTTTGGGGGATGAGCAAATTATTCTGATTTTGTTAGGACAAGACACATTACTTCCACTTTTGGAAACTTGTCTTAATAAGTATACAAATCTATAATGCTTACAATGTGTATGGCAAGCCCTTAGTTGGCAGTACTGTTGTGCAGTGCACAAGCTGCCCAACCATACATGGCAGCCCTGCACAGAGGACAGGAAACAGTCACCAGGCTATAGAGTAAGAAGAGTTGCCCTGTTTCCACTGAGAAGGCTGGGGAGAGGCAGAGTTGTGGCCAGTGTTCATGAAACTCTAGGTTGAACCAGGGAAAGAAGGAGGGACTGCAACTAAGCTCAGGTTACAGCTTTCTTGCCAGAGATATGTGCAATGGGGCAAGCTTGGTGGAGCTCATTGGGAAGCCAGAGTGGGGTATGCCAAATCAGGATTATTAAAGTCATTCACCCAAGCATTCCTCACGCCCCCACAGAGTCAAGGCTATGCCCAAGCACCCCAGAGGCAAACCCAGTTCAGTCCATAGTCCATGCCAGCCCTATCTTGCTTGCGGACCTTGGGGACAGGCATGTCCCATGAAGGCCTGGCTCAGGGGCAAAGGGTAAGGCATTGGCCTGGTTAGCT
Source organism: Pan troglodytes (assembly GCF_028858775.2). Classification (NCBI taxonomy): domain Eukaryota; kingdom Metazoa; phylum Chordata; class Mammalia; order Primates; family Hominidae; genus Pan; species Pan troglodytes. The sequence goes on from NC_086015.1 coordinate 49,793,436, forward strand.
CCTGCCTCCTCCACTGTTCCCAACTGGGAAGAAGCCAAGGTGAAGGTAGTTCCTGGAAGCAGGTGGGGGCAGTGGAGGATGGGGTTCCTGAGAGTGAAACGGTAGGAGCCAGGTAACAGAAATGAGCATGAGCAGTGGAGAGGAAAATTCCTCTTGTCCTGAATGTACACCAGCTCTCTGTGTGGAATTGGAGTTCTTGCTTCTCTACAATTCCAGCCCCTTCCACTTTTCTACAGAGTGTCAGCTGTAGTTATCATCAGAAATGTGTGGTTTAAAATGTTTAGGAATGGCCCTATTGTGTTACAGGGTGACAATGGTCCTTCTAGGAGAAGTTAGGGGTCTGCAGGGAAAAGAAGAGGCTCAGGCTGGAGTCAGAAACCTGGAAGCACAAGTGGCCCTGAGGAAAGCGGGAGAAGGGGACGGGGAGGAAGAGGACAGGCCGTTGCCGTCTTGCTGGATTGAGGGAATCCCTCCCCACCAGTCCTCTCCACAGATTTCCTCCTAGGCACACTGTGCAGTAGTTCTTAATAGTGTGTGTGTGGGGTCACATCCATCAGAGAGAATCCACTGAAAGCCATGGACCTTCTCTCCAAGAACACGCACACTCTCACCGGTGGACTCTTGCTTACAGCGTAAGGGGCCCGTGGAGCCCAGGTTCAGAAACCCTTCACGTGGTTTGGGGTGCATGGCTTCCCCTCCACCTCACACCACCCACCGGCTCCCCGCCCCGAGGCTGCTCACCTTGCCCCACACCCCCTTCCCCGAGCGGGTGGCCCTGTTTTTCTCTCCCTTTCTCGCTCCTACTCCTGTTCTGGCACGGGCCCCCCGGCTCACCTGGAAGGAGTGGAAGAGGTACCAGAAGGCCCAGGCGTTGATGACGTTGTAGTACATGGAGAGGAAGAAAGAGACCACCACGCTGGCGACCCCTGCGAGGAAGCAGAGGGCCGCGCTGAGGACTGAGGATGGCCCTTCCCCCTCCGCCAGGCCCAGCGTGTGCTCCCAGGACACACCTGTGGCGATCGCCCCGGGGTGGGCGAGGCCTCCCTCCACCAGGTTTGTGTGGTGAGTATTAAGCGAGACCAGGCACCTGTGAACACTTGGGAAGGGTGATTTCTTTTTCTCCAACCTCCCTCCTCACCTTCTGGGACAGGAGGCTGATGACATGTTTTTGAGATCTAACTGCCAGGCACTGTGCTAAATAAGTACTTTATTTACCTTCGGTCCTTACAACAGTATTATCTTCATATCGCAGAAGAGAAAACTGAGGCCTGGAGCCTGCCCAAGACTACCCAGCTGTTAAGTGGCAGAACTGGGTTCACAACCTCATGCTGTGAGAAGCACTGTTGCTGTGAAGTGCCACCTTGTCCAGATGTACAGTTATGCTCCCTCCTTGGCTCACCAGCGGTTGAGTCACCTGGTAGCCAGGAGAGGGGGTGTGAGGAGGCGGTGGAGGGGGCTGCCCGTAATTCGGTCAGGCCTGCACAAAACCCAGGGTGCGGCCTGAGAGCACAGAGAGGGGTGGGAGGCAGCAGGGCTCTGGGGCTGGCCCACACCAGCCCTTGAGAACCAGCGTCCCCTCCTCTCCCCAGCCCCAAGTGCTAGGACACTCGGTAGTAGAAACTGGCCATGGTGCCCGTATTTACCCCATAGGCATCCGCAAATGCTATAAACCAGGGCTTCCCCTCCCCACCCCCACTCCACTCTGAGCACTGGTTGTTAAATATTCACCAGCATCCCCTGGTTGGCACAAATATCTGGTATCTTTCCTATGATGCAGAAGATGCCTCTGAGAAGTCCTCTGTGATTGCTTATTCAGGCAGATTGTAAAACCACACACTTCTGTGTTAAAAATTAATAGCCTAGTGAAACCCCATCTCTACTAAAAATACAAAAAATTAGCCAGGTGTGGTGGCGGGTGCCTGTAATTCCAGCTCATCAGGAGGCTGAGGCAGGAGAAACGGTTGAATCCAGGAGTGGAGGTTGCAGTGAGCCGAGATTGTGCCATTGCACTCCAGCCTGGGCAATAAGAGCGAAACTCCGCCTCAAAAAAAAAAAAAATTAATAGCCATTCAAAACAAGGAGGCAGTCTGGGTTTGGAGATGATTTGTGAGAACACTGGACACATTTCTTCTGCATCTGCAACCAGGTCACATATAAGCTTCCACCCTCTTTGCTCCTGAAACGTCACTCTGCTTTCCTGCCTGCCTTCCTTTCTGGGGCGGGAGGGGTGAGCATCACAGGCTATGGCCACTTCTGGTCAGGGTTCCTTCTGCATGCAGAGGCAGCCCTGGGTCATAAGCAATGTGCAGGGCAGGTGGAGGTTGTCCTGGAAGTGCCTGGGGCTCTGGCTCAAGGTCACTCAGGAGAAGCATGAGATGAAACAGTCCTCTCCTGCTGTCCGTGCGGGCCTCAGCTTCCGCACCCCAGAGACATTAATGGCACTCCACAACACCTCAGCGGTGTAAAGAAGATTAAATGAGCTCATGCACATATATCCTATAGGCTGGCTCCCAGCATGTAGTAGGTGCTTGCTAAAAGAGAGCTGTTATTTAGCAGGGAGAAGTTGGTGAGTTTCCAGAATGGTTGTTAGCTAGGACTTGGAGTTACAGCTGTTTCCCTTTTACAGGTGACCAAGCTGAGGTCCAGAGAAGAGAAGGAGGGTGGCATCTGTTCCCCAAGGGGCATGCATCCTCCCTGTCTTACCGCCCTGTGGGTAGGAAACCCAGCTCCTCTCAGCCCACATTCTATGTCATCCCCGCCAGGCCATTTGTTCACCCCAGGCAAGGGCTCTCTCTTGGGCCTTGTGCTCGCCCCTTGATCCAGCAGCTTTGCTGATGGGATCCCACCCACACCCCCATGCTGCCCGGGTCTCTGGGTGGGAGAGGACTGGAGGGGCCCCACGTACCGACACCACTGAGGTACGGGCTGATGGTCCTCCAGGCGCCGATGCTGCCCTGCCGCATGCGCTGCCCCACAGCCAGTTCCAGGTACAAGAGCGGCATTCCCTCCACGATAAGCATGATGATGTAGGGGACCAGGAAACTACCTGTGGATGTCCAGAGCTGAGAGCCAGGCCACCACCAAAAGGCTTTTCTCCACGACCACTCAACCTCTGTGCAAACATCCTTCCATCCTCCTGTCTTTCTACTTGTCCATGCATTCTCCTACCTTTCCATCATCCATCCTCCTCTTTCTACTCATCCTTCATCCTTCTTTCATTCCACATTTTCATCCATCCTTCTTGCTGCCATTCCTCTCATCTATCTATTCATTCACCCACTTTCTATCCATCCTTCCATCCATCCATCCTTCCATCCCACCATCCATTCATCCATCCGTTCTTCCGTCTATCTTTCTATCCTTCCATCTATCCACCCTACCTCCATCCATCCTTCCTTCCTTCCATCCATCTATATTTCCAACCTTCCATTCATCCATCCGTATTTCCATATTTCCATCCATCCATCCATCCATCCATCCATCCATCCAACCATCCATCCATCCTTCCATCCATTCATCTGTCCATCCTTCCATGCATCCTTCCATCCATCCTTTCATCTTTTTATCTTCCTACTCAGCCACCTGTCTGTTCGTCCATCCATCTGTGGATGACATGCAGCCATGTCAGTTGTTGAACTCTTTAAATTCATCCTCACTGGGAGGCAAACTGCCACTGTCCCAAGCTGCTTGAATGCCTTTCTCAATGCCTCCACTGTCCCAGCCCTTCTGCCAAACCCCACATTCCATCTTCTATTTCAGCAACTAATAGTTGATCAGGGCCAAGACAATTGTGTTGTTAAATATGTCAGACATCATGCCTGGATCCATGCATTCAGCTGTCCACCTCTATGCACTTCCTTTGGGCTTTGTGCACAGCCCTGATGGTGCTCCACATGAGGTAGTGTATGAAACAGACACTTACTAAGCACTTACTCTGGGCCAGCCCCTGGCTGGTGTGGAATGGGAGAGTAGCAACCCTGCTCCCTGCCCTTGAGGTTCCCTGCTGTTGGTGATGGTGGGGAGCCAGGGAGTGTGAATTTTGTCAGGGTGAGCCTAACAAAATGTCCAGTGGGAAAAGAGGGCAGGACTTCTGATCAAATAAAACCCAGACACTACAACTGCAAAGATTAAGGGCTGATTACAGAGCAAACTGGATCCTCAGTTGTTAAGGTAAACAACAAAATAACTATGCTTACATGAACATCTAATATTTACCAAAAATGTCTCCATTGTACACACGTGTTGTCCTGTAACACACTCTTCTCACCCTATGGCATTCCCCAGGCACTCTCCCAATCACAGACCTTTGCATCACCCCTTAAAGAGCTGCATGATGTTCTGCTCTGAAAATGAGCCCAGAATGCATTTAATCAATTGTTAGACACTCAGGCTGTTTCCAGCTTTCTGCCATCCTAAACAAAGCTGTGAAATGAAGCCTGGTCCACTTGTTTGTGTATTTCCTTGGGATACAAATCCCAGAAGTGGAATGGCTGGGGCAAAGACCACGCAGAGCCCCCATGGCCACACCACAGAAAGAAAGGCATGAGCCGCTTGCATGGGTGGATGAGTGCCCACACCACCAGGCTTGGAGTTCCTAGCTTCATCCTGCTCATGTGGGGGCCTAGAACAAATCCTGCCCTCTCATGTCCAGACACTGCTATAACTCCTCTAGGCCAGGCTCCCTTCCTTTCCTTCAGAACCTTGTTTCAGCACCTTGTGAGTTTTCTCTCAATATCAAAGGAGTCCAAGAGGTCATTGGTGGCTCTCAATCATGAAATATCTGACAATAAAGATTGGGTTCACACACTGAGGCTTTGAAGCCACATTCAAACCCTCAGTGGTTATAAGATAATCCTGTTTTTACGTGGGGTGTTAAACAGTAACTATGTCAGGCCTGGCAAGGTCCAGGGACGACTGTCTCTCTGACAGGGTCTGACTGCCCAGTGCCCATGGGTAGGGTGGAAATCTAAAACCTGATGCCAAGTGGGAACATGAGGGCTGTTTGGCCCTAGGCATTAATCATTTCTGTCACTCCTGCCCCAACCTTTCAAATAAACACGTAATCTGGGTGAATTTGCTCTGCAATAAATTTTTCAAGAAATGATGCTAGAACAATTGAACATTCATATGCAGAAAAATGAAACTCAACCCATATCTCAAATTTTATAACAAACAAATCTCAGAATGGATTACAGGCCTATATGTACAACTAAAAGCTATAAAACTTATATAAGAATACAGGAGAAAATCTTTATGAACTTGAGTTTTGAGGCAAAGATTTCTTAAATACAACGTTAAAAGCACTATCTATGGAAGAAAAGATTGAGAAATTGGATTTCGTTACTTCTTTGTGAAAGACACTGTTAAGAGAATAAAAACAAAAACTATAGACTGGGAGAAAATACTTGCAAAACACGCATCTTGAGAAAAACTTTGTGCCAAGAATATATAAAGGATTCTGAAAACTCAATAAGAAAAATAACCCTTTCAAAAAATGTAAAAAAAAAATGTGAACAGGCATTTCACCAAAGAATGCTTGTCTTAGTCTGTGTTGCTATAACAGAATACCAGAGACTGGATAATTTACAAAGAACAGAAATTTATTGGCTCATGGTTCTGGAGGCTGGGAAGTCCAAGAGCATGGTGCTAGTATCTGGAGAGGGCCTTCTTACTGCATCATCCCATGGCAGGAGGTGGGAGGGCAAGAGGGAGCAAAGGGAGCAAGAGGGAGCAAGAGGGGGCTGAACTCTCTTTTATAACAAACCCACTCTCTCAATAACAAAAACACTCCTGGGATAATGATACCAATCCACTGACAAGGCCAGAGTCCTCATGACCTAATCACCTCTTAATGGTCCCACTTCTCAACCCTATTGCATTGGAAACTAAGTTTTCAACACATGAGCTTTGGAGGACATATTCAAACCATAGTAGGATGATTCCATTTATATGACATTCTGGAAAAGGCAAAACTATAGGGACAGAAAACAGGTTGGTGGTGGCCAGGAGTAGGGGAGTAGGAAGGGGTTGACTACAAGGGGCATGATTTTGGTGGTAGTTGTGATGGCTAATACTGAGTGTCAAATTGATTGGATAAAGGGATGCAAAGTATTGATCCTGGGTGTGTCTGTGAGGGTGTTGCCAAAGGAGATTAACATTTGAGTTAGTGGGCTGGGAAAGGCAGACCCACCCTTAATCTGGTGGACCCAATCTGATCAGCTGCCAGTGAATATAAAGCAGGCAGAAAAAAGTGAAAAGGTGAACCTGGCTTAGCCTCCCAGCCTACATCTTTCTCCCGTGCTGGATGCTTCCTGCTGTTGAACATCGGACTGCAAGTTCTTCAGTTTTGGGACTCAGACTGGCTTTCCTTGCTCCTCAGCTTGCAGACAGCCTATTGTGGGACCTTGTAATCATGTGAGTCAATACTTAATAAACTCCCCTTTCTCTCTCTCTCTCTTCCCCCTATTAGTTCTGTCCCTCTAGGGAACCCTAATACAGTAGTAATACAACTACATGCCTTAAAGGCATGTGTGGAGATTAAATACAGCCACACATTCTTCAGCGCTCCTCCCCTGAAGAGGTGGAGTCTATTCCCCACACTGTGAGGCTGGGCTGGCCTTGGGGCTGGCTTTGTCCAGTAGAATGTGGTGTCCATGTTGGTACCAGAGCCCAGGCCTCAGGAGGCCTTGCAGCTTCGCCTTCCTTCTCTTGGAGTGTGCCTGAGACAGCCATGTACAGATACCAGACCAGGCTCCAGAGGATGAGAGGCCACGAGGAGGAGAACCGAGGGAGCCCAGCCAGCTCAGCACCCACTACCAGGTGTGTGAGGGACCTTCTGGCTGCATGAGCAAGGCCAGACACAAACAGTAAAGGAACAGCTCAGGCACCCACAGAACTGTGAGAAATGATTAATTATAGTTGCTTTAAGTCACTAATTTTTTTTCTTTTTACCTCTCAATATTTTCAGTGTGTATTTCCAAAAACAAGAACATTATCTTATATAATCCCAGTGCAATGAGTAAAATCAGGGAATTAACACCAACATCAAACTATTATTTTATCTGCAGCCCTTTTGCAATTTTCTTGACTGTCCCACTGATGGCCTCTAGGCATCCAGACTCTAGCTCACAAGCCCACAAGGCCTCTAGCTGTCAGGTTTCTTTAGTCTCCTTTAATCTGGGACACCTCCTTAGACATTTTTGCCTTTCTTTGTCTTTCATGACCTTTCACAGTGCTTTAGAGGAGCACTGGCCAGTTACTTTGTGGAATGTCCCTCATTTGGAGTTTTGGCAGAAACACTAAAGTTATCCTGTGTCCTTGTCCAGAGGCACAAGATGTCAATGTGTTCCATTCACGGTGATGTAGATTTTGCTCACTTGGTTGAGGTGGTGTCTGCTGGATTTCTCTGCTGAGAGTTACTATTCTCCCCTTAGAAATAATTATCTTCTTGGAGATATTCTGAGCCTCAGTAACTATCCTATTTCTCATACTTTTGCCCAGTAGTTTTGGCATCCAGTGAAGATTTTTGCCCAAAACGATTATTGCCACACTGGTTGCCAGATGGCGATTTCCTAATTCCATCATTCCTTCTAAGTCCTGGAGTTTTCGAGTGGTTTGTTATGAATAAATAGGTAACTGAGGCACACATTGAGCCCTGTGGTAATGTCTCTGCCACTGTGAGTCCATATTACCCCAGATGAGTGGGACGCTTACAGTCACAGAATTATTGGAAGATGTAGACTCAGCTCAGCCTGGTGAATCCTTACTCATCACCACCTCCCTGGCACCCACTGTCACATCTCCACTGCACCGCCCTCCAGGCAGGTCTTTGTGATTCCACCCTCCAGTCCCCTCCCTGCAGTTTGTTCTCAGATTGTGACACACCTGCCTTTTCCATCCCTAGCCTCTCACCTGGTCAAATCTTCCTTGGCTCCTCCTTCCACCTGGAATCAAACCCATACTCCCTCCCTTGACCTCTGAGGCTTGGGGAACAGGGCTCCCACCTTCCCTTCCCTGCCACTGGCCTCTCTCCATCCACTGCAGTCACACTGGCCTTCCTGCTGGTCTGGCCTCAGCACCTTGGTTCTTGCTGTTCCTCCTGCCCAGGATGCTTTCTCTCTTCTTTCAGTGCTCTGCCCAGACTTGGCTTCCCCAGAGCCGCCTTCTCTGTCCACCCTCACTAGAACAGCCTTCTTGCCATCTTGGACTCCTTACCCTGCTTGATTTACCTTCTGAACAGTTCCCTATGTGAATAATGCTATAATTTTCTTTGTTTACTTGGTGTCTGCCTCTCTACTAGCAAGGAAGCTCTCCTCTTGTTCTCTGCTCTGCTTAGAACAGCACTGGGCAGAGAGCCAGAGTCCATTGAATATTTGTTGAATGCAGGAAAGAATCCTTAGGGTCTCACTGGATCTTCCAGATGCATCACTTCCTCCAAGTGCCACCAGATCACTCAAAACTAAGACCCACCCTCTTGTCTTGCAAGCCCCTGTTGTTGAGGCACCTGCCACTACACTGAATGTCTACTGCTCTGTCCACACCTCCAACTCCTAAACAGTCAGCTCCTTGAGGGTGTAGAGATGGGATCTGCATGGCTCATAGTTGATCTCTAGCTCCTAAGGAAGGACCTGGCACAGAGTAGGTGCTCAGTAAATGTTTGTTGAGTAACTGGCTCTACTGTGGTGTATAGCGTAATGCTTGGGCTTGCTGTCCATGTGTTTTCTCTTCTTGTAATCTCCATCTCTTTATCCTGTTCTTCCGAACTGTGGAATAACTTTGGATAGGGTCTCGCTCTGTTGCCCAGGCTGGAGTGCAGTAGTGCGATCACGGCTCACTGCAGCCTCGACCTCCCAGGCTCAAGCAATCCTGCTGCCTCAGCCCCCATGAGTGGCTGGGCCCAAAGGCATGCATCACTGTGCCTAATTTTCAATTTTTTGTAGAGATGGGGTCTCACTATGTTGCCTAAGCTGACATTACAGGGTGAACCAGTGAACCACTGCGCCTGGTCCTGCCATATTTTTTGCTAGGGGAGATCCATACTGGCTCTTGGTGATACCCTGTTTCCAAAAAAAAAAAAAAAAAAAAAGATAAAAAAGAAAAAGAAAGCTATCCCACAGCTCAGAAGAAAAGGATAAAGAGATGGAGATTACAAGAAGAGAAGAGACATGGACAGCAAACCCAAGTGCTACTCTATGTCTAATAAGCGTTACTCAGTTTCAGCAGTTGTGCCTGCAGAAAGAACACTGCAGACACAACTGGTGGAAAAGTACAATCACAAATTCTACAAGTCATTTTCCCAGTTGTGTACATTGAAAGCGCTCACTAGTCCTAGGTTAACTTGATGAAAACATTTAATACTTAGACATATAGCCTGTGATCTTTCAGAAATTATAAGATTCATATAATACCATATAAATTTATGTAATATTCTAGGTCCATGATACCTAATAACTAATAAAAAATAAAATTGGCTGCAGAGTTCTCCTTTGCAGAAATGAAAATCTGAAAACAACAGAAAAGCATCTATAGATTTTTGAGTAAAAAACATTGTAGCTAACTCATGTGGCTACAAAGGACAGATGTTCTCAGACATGCTGAGAAAGCGAACCACCTATTTACTATTCCTGAAAAACTTAAGTGCTCATGAACTGCATCCAACCAGTGTTGGATCAAAATAAGGAACTCAGATATGGGGTTGTGTTATAGTAGAACTAACTAGTGGTAAATAAACCAACAAAACAGAATCAAGTCTGAAAATCATACTGTTAATATCATTGTGAAGTTATACAAATGGAAAATGTAATTTCTGAATGAGAAGAAACAAAATATAAAGAGTAAAATAATCATCATAATGTGTCTGAAATCCTAGATTATATCAACAAAAGTTGTTAACTGGAATGGGGGTGAGGAAAGAAGCAAGAAGTACAAGTGTGCTAAAATTTTTTTCTTTCATAGGGTGATATCAACAGATGACATTTCATTCTTGACAGTGATAACTAGAGAAAATAAGTATACTTTCCCCTCAAATTTAAATTAACTGCTAATAGAAAAAATAGGAATTATACCTTCTAAATCACTTGAGAAAAAAAAGTGAAGAATATATACTTCATATTGTAAAAGATCAAAACAAAATCCAACAATAATAACTAACAAAAAGGAAAAGTAAGGCAGTACGAAATGTGATGAAAAATAACAGCAAACATAACCTGATAATAAATATAAATGGATCAAATTCCTCCACTAAAACATGAGGACCACTGGATTATAACAGCATAAAACTTTACGTGACTTAAACTTCCACAACTGGAGAATGGTTAAGTAAGTTATGTTACCTCTGTAAATGGAATATTATGGAGCTATTTAAGCTTATATTTTCAAAAAATATTACATGATTTTGGAAAGGATTAAAATAAGTTAATTTTGAAAAAGCAAAATACCAAGTCACATATAAAAATATGGTTCTAATTTTTTACAGCAAAAATGTTAACAGTCATTACCTCTGGGTGGTGGAATTTCTGGTGATTTTGTATTTTATTATTTGTATATTTCTGCATTTTACAGAATTTTTTCCTAACTTTTATATTTTTAGTAGAGATGAGGTCTCACTATATTGCTCAGGCTGATCTTGAACTCCTGAGCTCAAGTGATCCTCCTGCCTCGGCCTCCCAAAGTGCTGGGATTACAGGCATGAGCCTCCACACCCGGCCCTTTTACACAATTTCTACGATGAACACTCATTACATTTATAACCCCCAAACTCACACCATATGTTATTCTAGAGCATGTTGTTGCTTATTTTTCTAATTATCATAGCCAGTACGTTGTCTATTTGCTAAACCTAAGAATCTCACTAGAAGAGACATTCCTTTCTGTATGAAATGTATCACTGCAAGCCCTCACATCATACTCTGTCTCCTTTGAGGGCCACAGAGATGCCCGCCCGAGTCAGTGCCTTTCATGGGAAAGCTTACTCAGGTGTCCAAACTCTTTCTCTCCCTCCACTTACATATCTTTTTTTCCGAAAACAACAACAACAAAAACAAACAAACAAAAAACACAGCAGGGATTTTTTGTAAACCTTTTTTTTTTCTTTCTGGGGCATGTGTGTGCTTGTGTATTTGTGTGCATATACACATGTTTAATGTAAGGAACACTGAGCACAAGTCCCCAGGGGATGCTGAAGCTGCTGGCCTGGGGGTTCCACTTTGGGAACCACTGCTCTATTGTGTGAGACTCTCCACCCCAGCGCCTTCCTTCTCTTCATTCACTCGCCTCCATCTTGGTCTTCCCCCAAAAGTTTCCCATTTGGAATCAAACCCAGTCAACCTTTTGAAAACCAAGAACAAAGGCACAGGTGAGAAAAATTAAAGCCGTCTTTACTCTTCCTGACTGTCACTGGTTTAAACCTCCTAGAATTCCCTCCCATCTGTTCTCTGCTCTCCTTGCCCATCCCCTCGGGCAGCATCACCCCTTCTCCAGCTACCCAGTGCATCCTTGGCCTCCATGCTGGCAATCTCTGTAAACCACAGCTCTGACTGTGCCACTTCCCTGCTTAAAATCTGGCTTTGCTGTCAGAGCTAAGCTCCACCTTCTTAGCCTGTTATTTGGGGCCCTTAGGGACATGCTGACTCCTTTTTCATCTCCAGTTTCCTCTCCTGCCATTGCCCTAGTCCCCACCTCACTTCTCACAGCCACCTGGGGTTTCTGGCCATTTCCCTCAAATGTGTGCTTTTCTGTGCCTTTTGCATACAGTTTCTTCTGCCTGGAATATTTTCACCCCTAATTCTACATGATGAGCTTTGACTTCTCTTTCACAGCTGCTATTAAATGTTGCCATTGCTAGAAGGCTTTCTAGATCCTCTTGAGCCGTTAGTCTTTCTTGAGTTATTTCAGCGAAGCCTCTGAACAGTGCTTTGTTAAAGCTTTTCCTGCTTGGTCCACCCCCAACCCCTGTACCCTATAATCACCATATTTGTAAACTTCCGTCAGCATAGTCCCTGGCTTGCAGAAGATACTCAGTGAATATTTACTGAATGACTTAACTTGCCTAGAAGGTTTATATTATATATTGTTTGTAAGGTAGTGATTCTCAACCTGGGTTGCACAGTAGAGCCCTCTGGGGAGTGTAAAACTCCTGTTTAGGCCACATCTGAGACCAATCCAATCAGGATTTCTGGGGATAGGACAGAAGCATCAGTATTTTTTAAAGCTATGGGCTGATTCCAACACGCAGACAAATAGAGGCTTCTCCACCAGTAGGCAGACTCTATGTTCCTGACTGGTCACTTTTCCTCCCTACCAAGTGGGAGTGAGACATGTCAGACCCCACAATGCAACAGGCACAGGAGGGATGGTGTATCAGTCTGTTCTCACACTGCTGTAAAGAAATACCTCAAACTGGGTAATTTATAAAGGAAAGAAGTTTAATTGGCTCACAGTTCCACAGGCTGTACAGGAAGCATGGCTGGGGAGGCCTCAGGAAACTTGCAATTTTGGAAGAAGGTGAAGGGGAAGTAGGCACGTCTTACATGACTGGAGCAGGAGGAAGAGAGAGAGTAGGAAGCTGCTACATACTTTTAAATAACCAGATCTCACTGATAACTCACTATCACGAGAACAGCACCAAAGGGGAAATTTACCTCATGATCCAATCACCTCCCACCAGACCCCACCTCCAACATTGGGATTACAATTTGACATGAGATTTGGGTGGGGACCAAACTCATATCAGATGGATTTAGCCCGGGGATCAAAGGAGGGCTTTGTGGAAGAAGTCACCTTTAATTTAGGGAGGAGGTTTCCTGGAGAGGATGAAGAGCACACTGGGAAGATGCCAAACATTTTGGGGTATATTCAGGGAAGGGCAGAGGTGGAGAGGAGGTTAGAACGGAAGGGACAAGGGATCCTTGCAGGTGGACATCGCACAGGCTCCTGGCCAGGCCCTCCTCCAATGTCAAGGTGAGCCGTGGGTGAGTGTCACAGGAGAATCACAGGAAGAAGTACCCTGAGCCACGGCAATTCTTATTTGGGGGTCCTAGAAAGGCCTGGACACCTGAGGAGTCCTGTCCTGCCTGTAGCAGATGAGTGCAGGGTGCTGGGGAGAGAGCCCTGGCTTGTCACAGAAGTGGCTTGAGCCCCAGCTATTTCTCCAGAAGTCTTGTTCTCTCTGACTTGTTTCCTATCTGTAAATGGGGGTGACAGGACCAACTGTGGGCATGTTGTGAAGACCAAATTGAATTCCTTCAGAAAATGCCTCACATGATGCCTGGCACATGCTAGGAGCCCAACAGGGCAGATGTTACCAGGATTGAGTCTGGAAAACTTGGGTGAGCAGCAGGGGCCCCTGATCATGGTATTTCCCAACTACTGGGAGCCCTCACCGACTTTACAAGTAAACAGCTGCAGCACTGTTCCCTGATCCATCCATGGACTGACCTGCTGTGAATCAGTCCCAGGCTGGGTGCTGGCCTGAAGAGCTGTGGCCACCGCAGCTCCAGGCCGGCTCACAAGAGCCAACCGGCCCCACCTCTCCCCAACCCCACACTCCGGCACAATACGTTGGCAGTCTGAAACTGGCCATGGTGGGAGGATTTACATCGAGGTAATCTGCAAATTCTTGGAATTGGGTCTTGCTGTTCCACCAAGAGCCAATTGTTAAACATTTACTGGGACCCTACTGCCAGGCCTGGGGCCACAGAAGCAACCCTGACCCTTCCCTGAAGTGTGGTCCATGGACCAAGCCTTAGCCTTGCTAGGGAGCTTTCTAGAAATGAAGAATCCTGTCCTCCCCCACAGGCGTCTGGATCAGAATCCCTGGAAGTGGGGTCTAGCAACCTGCAGTTTATGAAGATCCTCAGGTAGGCTACAGTTTGACATGCAATTCTCTAAGCAATTTGGGGTAAGCAGTACAGGCAGCTGAAAGAGCTGGCTTCCTGTCCCAGACAGCAGGGGCTTTGCAGGGATGTGGAGCATTCCAGTCTGAGAGTGATACTGTCCCACTGCATAGTCAGGTGTCCTCTGATTTCCCCCTCAATATTGCAGACAGAAAATTTAAGAGAAAAAAATCCATATTTCCACCAGTCACACAACTGTTCTCATCTCTCCATGTTTCTTCTGTGCACATGTTTATGTAAAATAGTTAGTGCAGTATTTGCTTTTTACACCTTAGTGCACACACACTTGCATCCCCGATTTCTTCCTGAACAACTACTGCCTTAGATTTTGACATGGTTGCCCAAGACCTGCTGACTTTTTCAAAAAAAGATTTTGTGAAGTTCTTTGAGCTGCCTTTTATTTTTTATTTTTTCTAGAGCAGGCAGCCAGGGCTGTACAGAGATGATTGGTACCTGGAATGTAATCTTCAGAATTAACATTCCTCATGCCGGGCCTGGCCTGGGGAGCAGGAAGGAAACAAGCCTCTCCAGTCACGGGCAGAGTCCCATGGAGAGGGGCACAGATCCCTAATCCGTCTTATTCTGGGAAGTATTTTGGCACAGCCTGGCTCTGTGGTTTATAAACAAATTCTTTGTTTGCTGGGGGTATTTGCAGCTCTGCTTACAAGGAAGTTATACACCCCTCTGCAGCCTTTCATAATGTGGCTGATTTTTACCTTCCGGTAAGGGATGGGTTGTAAACTGCCTGGGTTTGGGGCAACACAAATCACTTCTTAAAGGTGACTTTACTGTGCAGTGAGAGGCTTGGGAAAGCCTCTAGCATCCTCTAGCGTCATTTATTCTGTGGCTTTTCCTAATACCTTGCTCATTCACTCAACAAATATTTATTGGATGGCTCCTGTGACTCCATCGCATCACAGAGGTTGGGCCGGGCGGAGACAGAGAAACTGAAGAACAATGTGCAGTTCTTCTGACCAAGTGCTTATGTGGCCTGTGAAGTAGTGAGGAGAGTCAGAGAGCACAACGGAGAGAAAGCAATATTTGGTCCCACCTGGAGGGAATGGTGGGAGTTCTCCCAGCAACAACAGCATCTCAGGTGGAGGAAATATCTTGTGTGAAGGGTTGAGGCACAGAAGGAGGTGCTCATGGAAGTGTTTGGAGGGCAGGGGGAGGTCTGAAGCTGTGTGGCAGGAAATGAGGTGGAAATATTGGACAAGTGGTCAAGTTAGGTGGTCAAGTGCCTACGGTGCCAAGTGGACTGTTTGGTCTTTATTCTGTAGACATGTGGCTGAGAGGGTGCCATCCACCAGACCCACACCCTCCTTTTGTCTGTGCACCCACTAATCCATGCATACCCCCAGCCACCAATCCATGCTGCGTCCGGCTTCCACTCATCTATCTATCCACCCATCCAGCCGAAGCATCCTCTGCACCAGGCACAGGATTACTTCTTGTTTCTTTTTCTTGGAACCTGAGGGTCTTGAGGTTTCCCTAGCAACCCCTTGATACATATTCAACTCCAGAACTATCAGCCCCACATGCATCCCTCTGCAGACTATTCAGGTGATGGTGGTATTATAAACAAGGAATTAAGTAGTCATGTGACAGTGAGGCTCACCTTGACTGATGACTGGGAAACATGTACCCAGGATAAAGGTATCATGGGTAGGTCTACTGAGCACAGAATGATGTGGAAATCTCATTCTGACAAATAATTCTTTTTAAGAGTCAGTTATAGAGCTGTTAGAGCACATGGTTAATGCTGTTAGAGCATATGGCAACATATGCCCTTCACATCATTATGGTGTATTTATGCACTTCAAATTTTAAAAAGGAATCAGGAAATTAAGAATGCACTGTTTTAAAAACTCTATGAATTAACCTTTTGTTGATTTGGGGTAAGGGGAGGAGGGAGCAGTGTTTAGCTCTTGGTCTTCTCAAATCGGTTCATTTTCGTAAATACTTTGGTCTAACATCTTCCATGATCTTTTATGGTGAAAAAAACATGCTAATTATAGAAGTCCTAATACACAAACACACACATACACACACAAAAACACACACACACGACAAGGTAAACAAAAATCACCCAGAAATTTTGTTAACAATTTGATGTCTTTTCCCCATTCTTTTCTCTGCATATTTTTAAGTAATTGTTTTAAAATGTCAAATCCATTTTATATAGCTTTGAATCTGATTTCTCCTCCCTCCACTTAATACAGGATACGAGAAAATACCATTTTTTTTTTGAAAATGCCGCCTTAATGGCTGCGAAGAGCAACCTTGAATGGATGCTCTATAATTTACTGAACCAATCCCCTTTATTTGAGGGCTTAGGAAGTTGCCAATGTTTTGCTCTTATTAAATGATGGTGACCATCCTTCTACCTCTGTCAGAACTCTGACAATTTCCTTTAGATACAATTCTAGAAACGAGACAACCGAGAAAAAAAGTGTTTTAAATGCTGAGACTTAAATCCCTCTTGCCACATTGCCTTCCAAAAAGGTACTTGGGCTTCACGAGGTTATTGACATGTGTAGAAGGTGTTCCCAGCTTTCCGCAACGCTAGGGGAGTGCGGTAAGAGCGCGTGGCTGGCTGGCTGTCCCCGGAGCGTGCACGATGCTTCGGAGGAAACATTTATTTAAGAAAAACAAAACAAAACAGAATGATTTGCATTTCCTGCTTTCTGTCGTTCCAAACTCAAACCAATCTCCTTATAAAAAATTTAAAGAAATGGCTCAAGATTCTCTTAACCTGAGTTTCAAACCGTTGATTTAAGTTTCGGATCTGAAAGTTGTATAACGAGTTTCTGTTGAATAAGACAATTTCCTACTCACTTTTTACACCTAAACGTAAGGTTTACTCACTAAGACGTCAGACCATTGACACTTCTCTCGAAGAAGGAGACCGCGTCCCCTGCGCTCTCAGAGCCGCAGCCTGGCCAACAAGGGTGAGGGTTGGGGGCTTGGCCGCCCCCGGGATGGGGCGAGGGGTTCCCGAGGGCTTGGGAGGGTGGCTTGGGAGAGAGCTCCGGCTCCGGAACGAGGTGTCCTGGGAACACTCCCGGGTCTGTGACTTCGGACAAATCACGCTCGCTTTCCCGGCCTCAGTGTGCCGTTCTGTAACTTGGGTCTAACCCCGGCTCGCACAGACGGCGGGGACGCGCACAGAGTGGGACTGGGGCCGGGGCGCGGTGGGCACTCACCTCCGCCGTACATCTGGCACAGGTACGGGAAGCGCCACACGTTGCCCAGGCCCACGGCGTACGAGATGCAGGCGAACACGAACTGTAGCGAGTTGGCCCACAGCGGCCGCGCTTTCTCCATGGCCCCGGCCTCGGCGCGCTCGGCTCCGGCTCGGGGGTCCGGCACGGCAGTCTCAGTGCGCGGTCGCCAGGCGCGCCGTCCTACCCCGGCTCGGCTTGGGGGTGGCCCCGCGCCTCCGCCGCCGACGCAGCTAGCTGGTTTTTAAATTGCTAATCTCATTAACGGCGCGCCCGTCCGAGAGGCGAGGCTGGTAAATGGATGACGGCGAGCCCCACCCCGCCCGATCGTCGCGGCCGGGAAGGCACCCGAGATTGCAGAGGACAGGGCGGCGTCCCCTGGGGTCCTCCGGCTCGGCGGGGCCTTTCTTCAGGCTGCGGAACTCCTCGGAGTGGGCGCCTTCCCTCGGCCACTCACCTGTCATTTATCAAGCGCCTACTGTGTGCCAGGCATTGTCTGGGGACACGGCTGTGAACCACTTCCCAGCTCCGTCTTGGAGCTGACATTCTGGTAGAGGGAAACACTTGAATTGGACTGCATGAAATGCCCCATTTTCAACCATTTTTTAATTTATAGAAAGGACAATGTCATATGGTTCAACTTAGCCCACGTATAAGACTGAGAGACGCGAGGAAGACACCTAAGGCAAAGTAAAGGGGTAAGCAGTTGCGGGGGGTGGCCAGGGATGGTTAGGGAGGGCTTCTCAGAGGAGAGAACATAACATTTGCCAGGGGCCAGAAAGAAGTGAGGGACCTTCCCGGCAGTCCCGTCCCCTCCGTCCACCCAACAGCTTGGCCCTGCGTGCCTACTGGGTCCGGGGACGGAATCAGGTTTTGAACTGCTGTGGGGGACTCTACTGCTCAGGCCAGCCTAGGGACCAGAAATTTTGATTCATTAGGCCAGGGTAGGGAACTAAGAAACCTCGTATTTCTGCCAGTCTTACAATGTGATTTGCTTGAGGGTGGTCACTAGATAAGACAGAGCTTGGTGCTTTGCAGTAATGTGGAATCTGGGTTTGTATACCAACTCTGCTACTGACTTAGCTGTGTGACCTTGGACAAGGCACTTGACTTCTCTGAGTCTCTGTGTACTCCTCTGTAATGCTAACAGATATCTTCCCCTCTCTCCTGCCTGGCAAGGAAGAGCTCATGTGAGGATTAATTGGGAACTTAGCTTACTACCTGGCACAGAGTAAGTTCTCAATAAAGAGGCCATTATCAAGTCTCCAGCAGGCTGAATGAATGAATGGGTAACATATTAATACTAATGCCACGCTTTGAACAGTGCCTAGTACATTTTAACAGATAAGAAAATGCTAAATAATAATAATAAAATTTAAAAGAGATGAAAAGCAGAGTTGCTAGTGAAAATCTTACTTGAAGCCAAAATGAAATCAGTGCTCTAGGACAGCTCCTTGTTGGGCTTTCCCTGGAGTTCCTGCCTGTCTGGTCCCAGAGGAGAAGGGTGAGTAGGGTGAGGGAGGTGGAGGCTTCCTCAGACATATTACCTGTCCTGGAACTTCCTACCTCGAAAAAGCAAAGCAGAAAAAAAAAGGCAGCACAGCAGGAGAAACTACTTTAATTTTTTTAAACTTCAGATTCTAGATAAATGTTTTTTCCTACTCATTGCCTCCTCCCCAAAGGAACCTACCATCCTGGTGTCTAACCCCATGGGTTAGTTTTGACCTTGATGAAAATGGAATTAAATGGGATGTACATTTTTTGTGCCTGGCTTCATTTGCTTTCCATTGTTTGTGGGGTTCATTCATGTTCTAGTGTGTTGTGTAGCTGTGGGTCATTCTCTCTCACTGTAGTATACTTGTCGGTGGTGTGAATATGCTCCAGTCTACTACTGACAGATGTCTGTGTTGTCTCCAGTTTGGGGCTGTCATGAATAGGGCTGCAATGCACATTCTAGTGCACGTTCTTCCGTAGATGAATGCACTCACTGCTGGGAACTTCTTGGCCTTAGGATAGGTGTGTTTGGCTTTAGCAGATATTGTCAAACTGTTTTCCAGAGTGTGGTAGTACAAGCTGACACTCCCTTTGGGTTTCAGTTGCTTTTGCTTTGCATCCTAACACTTGTCATTCTATTTCTAAAGGTCTGCCCAGTCTTGTAGGTGTATAGTGATAGTTCATTGTGCCTTTTTTTTTTTTTTTTTTGAGACGGCGTCTCGCTGTGTCGCCCAGGCTGGAGCACAGTGGCGCGATCTCGGCTCACTGCAAGTGCCACCTCTGGGGTTCGCGCCATTCTCCTGCCTCAGCCTCCCGAGTAGCTGGGACTACAGGCACCCATCACTATGCCCAGCTAATTTTGTTTTTGTATTTTTATTAGAGACGGGGTTTCACCGTGTTAGCCAGGATGGTCTCAATCTCCTGACCTTGTGATCTGCCCGCCTCAGCCTCCCAAAGTACTGGGATTACAGGCGTGAGCCACCACGCCTGGCCCATTGTGCCTTATTTTAACTTCCCTCATGACCAGTAAGGCTGCATACCATTCCATAGGCTAATTGGGCCATCTAGGTATCTTTTTTCATGAAGTGCCTGTTCAAATTTTTTGTCAGTTTTTAATTGGGTTGTCTGATTTTTTCCTACCGATTTGTAGTTCTTTATGTATTCTGGATTTGGGTCCTATGTCAGTTTAGTGTATTACAAATTGCTTTTCTCAGTCTGTGTTGCCTTTTATTCTGTCAGTGGTGTCTTCTAATGAAGAGATATTTTTAACTTTAACAAAGTCCAATTTCCCAATCTTTTCCTTTAGTGTCCTCCTTTGGTGGTTTTTCTTATGTCCTGTTTAAGAAAGCACTCCTTTATCAACTCCAAGGCTGTGAAGATATTCCTGAGAATATATAAGACTCAGGCAAAATGAGTCTCAGCCATCCATAGATAGGGCTACCCGCCCTCCCCCTACAAAGGACTCCTCACAGCAATGGCAGCAGACGGAGTGCCAGCATTTTCTTGTGCTGGTTCCCTGGGCTCCAATTCGATGGGGCTGCCTTTTTAAAGTGGTTTTGCATTGTTTAGGCAGAAGGCTTGTTGCTGCCTCCAGCTATCTGCTTGCATGTTCTTGTTCTCATATATGAGTTATTCCTAGAGGGTACCTGGCTATGCAGTGACCTTCAGGAACTGGGCACTTTGGAGAGATGCCTCACCTGGACCATGAGGCTGCTGGGACCTTGTTGGTTTGATGGAGGCAAGGCCTCTCTTTAATTCCCTACCTCTGAGATCAGGCCAGCACCTCCTTCCATTCATACTGCTATACTCCCTGGGAGCCCATCCAGTATGTGAGGCCCTGTGTGGTAGCTTTGGGCAGCACGAAGAATCACCCAGATAACCCCAAAGAGCAGTAAGTAAATGCAATGGGGCAGATAATCAGGGCTCCTGGTAAGGTCCCCATGACTTTCTGAAGCCTATGTGACAGCTCTCATCTGACAAGGCCAGTTGTGCTGCTGGGACTCATAGAGTGGAGAGGACAGGCCTGGAAGGGTTGGGGGGCTTCCGCAGAGAGCCAGCAAGACAGAGGGTGGAGAGGAGTGGTAGGCTGGCAGGTATGTAACCACTGGCTCTCTGCAGAAAAAGCTCTGATTTGTCACATTTGCCAATTTCTGTGGTGTAAACACTTTTACTATGACTTTTTTTTTTTTTTTTTTGACAGAGTTTTGCTGCGATGCCCAGGCTGGAGTGCGGTGTCACAATCTTGGCTCACTGCAACCTCCACCTCCCGTGTTCAAGCAATTCTCCTGCCTCGGCCTCCTGAGTAGCTGAGATTACAGGTGCCCACCACCACGCCTGGCTAATTTTTGTATTTTTGGTAGAGATGGGGTTTCACCATGTTGGCCAGCCTGGTCTTGAACTCCTGACCTCACGTGATCCACCCGCCTTGGCCTCCCAAAGTGCTGGGATTACAGGCATGAGCCACCTCACCTGGCCTTACTATGACTGATTCTAAGCTACCAAAGTGATGTCACGAAACGTGGAGACATGCAGTAGCACACCATTGTACTGAGTCTCCACTATCCAGATACAACAGGCATAGATAATAGTACAGTCAATAATTAGGAAGTGCCAAGTTTTGTGTATTTATTACCTCTGTTTTAAATAACTTATTCAATTGCTAGCTTATGTAGTTTAATTCTTAGTGGCCGTGTTTAACAACCAGCCCACAGAATTCTAGAAAATTTACCAGTTGGCTCTCAAGAGTGTGTGGCAGCTGGCTTTGGCATTCAGCAGGGGGATCGGGGCTAGGGAAATCACTTCTGCATGGCAGGGACAAGGGGAGTGAGTTCAGCTCAGTGGTGTCTGGTGCCCCATGGCAATGGGGTTTTCAGCTTAGCTGAGCCCCACTCTGAGTGCTCCTTGGGGCCCCCACTGCTAGTATGCAAGACACTGCCTGTGGACCGGTCTCACTGTGCCCCATGTCACTCAGGACAGACTTACCTGCAGGATAGAAGGCCAGCATGCCTTAGTTATCTGATTTCTGGAAGGGGTGGAGACACTGGGGAGGGCCCTGACTCAGCTGTATGGGTGTGGGCTCCTGGGCCCGTGCCAGGGTTCCTGATTACCCTGCCGACCATGAAGTTCATGCCACTTTCAATAATTTGCTCATCCTAGTGATGCCATTGTTACTTCACCACCATCAGTGGCTCCCAGTCACCACAAGATAAAGTCCAAACTCCTTAGCCTGGTCTGTAAGGTTTTGAGGATTTTTAAAATTGGGCCCTGAGGAATTTAACTCTTGCACACCTAGGCTCCAGGAGAAGCTAAACTTTTCACTTTCCGGAATGTGCATTTTTATACTTCTGGGACGTCTCTCAGCCAAGAGCACCTCTGCTTTCTCAACCCAGAAAAATCCTGTCCTTTCTCTTGACCCAGATGATTTATTACCTCTTTTTAAAATTTAAATTTTAACCCATTAATTTTTTTAGAGATGAGGTCTCACTATGTTGTCCATGCTGGTCTTGAACTCCTGGGCTCAAGCAATGCTCCAGCCTCAGCCTCTTAAAGTGCTGGGATTACAGGCATGAGCCACTATGCTTGGCCTTTTACCCTTTTTAAGAAGCCCCAGAACCCCATCTGCAGCTGGAATATATTGCTTGCTCTTCCCTGCCCCCGGGCCCTGGGTACATACCTGACTTTTCTTTTTGAGACGGAGTTTTGCTCTTGTTGCCCAACCTGGAGTGCAATGGCTCACTGCAACCTCTGCCTTCTGGTTTCAAGCAATTCTCCTGCCTCAGCCTCCTGAGTAGCTGGGATTACAGGTGCGTGCCACCACACCTGGCTAATTTTTGTATTTTTAGTAAACACAGGGTTTCATTGTGTTGGCCAGGCTGGTCTCAAACTCCTGACCTCGTGATCCACCCGCCTTGGCCTCCCAAAGTGCTGGGATTACAGGTGCGAGCCACCACGCCTGGCCCATAGCTGACTTGTAATGCCTGCCAGCGCTGTGCTGTCATGAAGAGTGCATCGTATGTGTCCCCTCTGGACTATGGGTCGCATCATGCCTTACTCATCCTTTTCTCCCTAGTGCCAGGTACATGGTTGAATCTCAATAAAAGTCAGCTGGTAAAGGAAAAACCTGCTGCAGATTCTAAGCATTTAAGTACAAGTTCATTTTTGTTGTTCACAGCTTCGGCAACAGTCAGATGTCTGCATTTCAGAACATTTCTTCAGCACATTCAAGTTCTTGACATGACTGTTCTCCCTGCTGCCCAAAGCACTTGCTCGTTATCCCTCAGGGAGCACAAAGACTCACACAGTACAAATAGGAGTGTAGAAGCCACCAGGAGGAGATTCTGCAAAGGAAATGCTGGGGCTGCTGTGGGGACTTGCCTAGCTCAGGTGGTGAAGGAGAACCTGTGTGTGCACGTGCACACATGTGTGCGTGTATGTATGTGTATGTAGTGCCAAGGAGGTGGGAATGCCCCAACTTTTCCCTGAACCCTGGGACTCTCTTGGCTGCAAGTGGAGCTTCTGACCTCAGAGCCCTGGTGTCTCAGAGCTGCCAAGCTCCTTGGAGCAATGCTCCTCAAACATCAGCGAATCCCCTGGGGGTCTTGGTCCAATGCAGATCCTGGCTCAGTAGGTCCGGGACGGCACCTGCGATTCTGCATTTCCCACAAGCCCCCAAGGAATGGTGGTGCTGTTGGTCCGAGGCCCTCATTCCATATCAGACCCATCGATACTCCCGTTCTCCAACCATGTTTGCCATTTTTGCCAATAGCCATATTTATCATGTTTGTGAACCATGTGGACTGTTATTTATTTATCATTTTTCTTTAAATTAATTCACTTTTCACTTAAATACATTTAAAAACAAAATTTTACACCACTACCATACACGTAAAGCTAGTGTTTTTAAAATTCATTTAAGATAAATTGAAGAAAATTTAAAAAGTTTAAATGTCTATGTCTGGTGCTGCCTCAAAACACCTTACGTACTCCCAGTGGCAGATGTCCCATATTGGGCACCACAGACCTTGCCCATGAACTGTGCCACAGAGCCCTAGAATTTCATGAATGTGCCTGTAGGACTGTGCCCAGGGCTTGGACAGGTTGGTGGGAATCCAACCAGAGTAGCCCCACCACCATATCTTGATATCCTGTATTGTGTTTCTGTGTGGAATTTTATTTGACAAAAAGTTAAGGTCCAAAACTATCAGAAACCCACTGCTGAGCCCATACATTTGTTTTAGAGAAGCCCTGGAGTTTGCTGCCCGATATGGTAGCCACTAGCCACATATCTTTACTTAACTTCAATTAAAATGAAGTACAATTAAAAATTCAGTTCCTCAGTCACATTTCAAGAGCACAATAGCCATATGTGGTTAGTGGCTACTGTCGGGACAGCACTTACATAGAACATTTCCATCACTGCAGAAAGTTCCATTGGACAGTCCTGACTTGTGGAAGCTGGGAGAAGAATTTGGTGATAATGCTTGCCACAGTCTCTTGCATTCTGGGCCTGGACTGTGGGCAGCTGCTTGGGATAAAGTAATGTCCCTCACACTGTCCCTTTGTTCTCAGAGAAGGAAAGATGGGACCTTCCTTCTCTCCTCTCCTCTGCCTCTCACGATGCTGACCAGGGCATCATCTCCTGGCAGGAGGCCAGCTGTGCTGAAAGTGGCTCCATCCCTACAAGCTACTTCAGCTGCAAGATGGGAAACTCTAATACCATCTTTTGGACCCCAGTCCCTACCTCTCCTGCTGCCTTTCAGTCTCCTGGGCCCCAGAATGTGCTCTTTGCCCCACTGGTCCCCTGTCTCTGGCCCTCCCTGTTTTCCCAGTGCCTCCCTCTCTGGCCTGGCCTTCATGGTTGGTCAAGTCCACATATCTCCCTCTCACTCATCTTTGCCCTCCGTTCCTTTTGCTGTTTCTCAGCCCTGTGCCACCCAAACTTGAGGATTTCTGGGCTCCCCAGACTGCTGCTAGGGACTTCTGGAAAGTCTCACAAAGCTATGACTGTATCTTCCGCAAGCATAGATTGTGAGGCCTCGGCAGGGCCTTGCTGTTGCTCACTTCTTTGTGACCCACGTCTGGCTGTGGTTCTTTCTTGTGGCCCTGGGGCAGGGTTCCTGATCTTCTCCATATGCCTCAAACTTTTCTTTCCATACTCCTCATCCTGCTGATGACATAATAAAGGTCTTGGGAGTCACCCAGATGGCTAAGGGAACTACCCCTAGGCTGGGCCTCTACCTGAGATTCTCCCTGCTGTCCAGTCACCTTGAGTGTGGGCTCCCACTCCCTCCTGGGCCTTCAGCATCCCTCCCGTCAGTCATTCCTCTCTCCCTAGCATTGCTGATGGCTTTTCTTTTCCTTTCCTTTCCCTTCCCTTCTTCCTCTCTCTCTCTTGCTGTTCGCATAAAGACATTCTCAGGTTCCACTAGAAGCATCTTTAAAACCTTCTAGATCTGCTTACCATCAATCTTTAGACAACTGTGTGGTCCACATTCCTTACCTTGGTTCCTCATCACACCATTCATTCCTTTACCTCTTACAAGGTAGTAGTGTGGCACTCAGACCTAAGTTATAACAAATCCACTCTGTCAAATATACCCAGAAACATGACCCATCCTTTTTTCCTTCTGTTATAATGGAGGGGTTAAGGGAGGACCCTTCTTCCTGGCTAAGCCCCTTCCCATGCCAGGACTATGTGTGCCTTCAACTTCCTCTGTGTCTTCACACACCCAGGCTGATAATAGGTATACAGTAATTTCTAAATAAAGACTAGATGACTTAAGGATATTAATATTGTTAGAGAATAGAGAAATTTGGAAAATGAAGTTAATGAGTACTCAAAAAGATATTAACTATATTCAATTTTTTTCTTTTTTACTTTTCATAATGAAATACACAGAGAAAATTACACATAAAAAAACTATACCTCAACAAATTATCATCTCCTTGTGTCTTTCAGATGCCAGCTTTCTCCCTGAAAAAGTATCCACTATGCCGACAGTCCTTTCTTGGCTTTTTTGTGTGGTCTTACCACTTAAGCATGAATCCCTAAACGCTATACTTACTTTTGTCTGTGTTTGAACTTCATATTGTGAAAAAATAGAGTGGCTATTCTTTGATGTCTGACTTCTTTTGCCTTACATTATGTTTTCTTTGTTGTTGTTTCATCTAAGTTGATATTGCAGCTATAGTTTTTACTTGGCCAGTCTATTGTATTTCTTACGTAACTACAAATTATTTAACCACTTTACTATTGATAGATATTTGGATTATTTAGCTTTTGGATATTATGAAAAATGCTGCTTGGAACATTCTGGTACATGTGTTCTGGTACACATGAGCAAGCATGTCTATGTGTAGAAAGGCTGAAACATAGTGTGTATGTATTTTAAGCTTTGATAGATAATTCCAAAAGTGTTTCAATTCATTTATATGTATGTATTCATATAATACGGTCAGAGAATTCTAACTGCAATATATTCCTGCATAGTTTGATGAAAGCAAAAAAAGGAGAAATGAGTTATTAAAAATTCAGGACAAATATAAAGCACAAAGTAAGACAGGAGAAATATCAGTTCAAATGTATCAGTAATTACAATAAATGTAAATGGATTCAATGGGCCATATGAAAGACAGAGACTGTAATGACTGGAATAAAAAATTCACACATACAGTTACATGCTATTGACAAGAGATATACCAACCATAAGCTCACAGCAACATTTACATGAATATATTAGGAAAAGAATACATTAGGATGAAAAGAATATATTAGGAAAATGCTATCCAAAAGAAAGCCAAAAGAATATCATTAGTGATAGAAAGGACATCTATCACTAGAAAGCTATAACATTTAAAAAAATTACAGTTCATAAAATAGCTTCAAAAAACAACAAATTGATTTCTTCATGGATTACATGGATAAATTGACATATCTACCATCATGATGGAGATATCTGTACTCATTTCTCCATTTTTGATAGATAAAGCGAAAATAAAAGGAACAGGGAGTGAAAATTGATTAATACAGATTATTAGAATAATCTAAAATGGAACTTCTACAAATAGCAATAATAGAAATTAAAAATTAAGTGGATGGATTTAAAAGTGGATGAGACACAGCTAAGGAGAGATTTGATGAACGCAAAGATATGTCAGAAAAAATTATGTGGCACATTGCACAGAGAGATAAGAAGCAAAAACCAAGAAAAAACTTAAGATATATAAATAAGCTATGTAGGACAATGAAGTCTAATATATGCTTACCTAGAATTCTGGAAGGAGAAGAGAGACTGGAACAGAGAAACACTTAAAGTACAACAGCTCAACATTTCCCACCACAGATTCATGAAGCCCAGTGAATCCTACGTAGGAAAAAAAAATGTAATGCCCATCAAGATGCCTCATGATCATGCTCCAGAACATCAGGGTGAGGCCCTTAACCCACATCAAAGGTCTCACCGCAGAGGAGTGTTTAATTTGTGGCATTTTGAAAAAAATTAAAAGGTAGAACTTAAATCTTGGACAGATAAAATAGCATATGACAGAAGAGTGGTAAGAGCGGAAATGTTCTAAGGAGGTGAACAACTTTAGACTTTGTGAAAGTATGCAAAGCAAACATTTCAAGTTGTCCCCAGATTTCTTTTATAGCTTTCCAGGATAGAAATAATTCATACGCTGCATTTGGTTGTTATGAATACAGTTGCTTTTAGGACAGTTTTCCCACCTTTTTATTTTCATGACATTGACTTTCTAAAGAGACCAGGCTGTTTGAATTGTATAATGTCTTACATTCAGGATTTGACTGATTATTTCATTGTGGGGTCATTTAATATGGCCTTTTCCCCCTGTAACTTGCAGAGAATGTGTTAATTTAGTCTTTATATGGCACATGCATGTACGCACACACACACACACACATTATAACATCATATAGGCACTTAGGCAATTAACTGTATTTATTATTGATGGAATTTTGAATTTAAGAAGTATATACGCTAGGTGCAGTGACTCATGCCTATAATCCAGCACTTTGGGAGGCCGAGGTGGGAAGATCGCTTGAGGCCAGGAATTTGAGACCAGCCTGGGCAACACAGTGAGACTCTGTCTTTGCAGAAAATTAATTTTTAAAAAATTAGCTAGGTGTGGTGGTACACACCTGTAGTCCTAGCTACTTGGGAGGTTGAGGTGGGAGGATCACTTGAGCCCAGGAGTTGGAGGCTGTAATGAGCTATGAATGCGCCACTGCACTCCAGCCTGGGTGACACAGTAAGACCCCATCAAATAAACAAACAAATAAATAATAAAATAAAAAGTGTACAACCTTCCTGAGTTTACATTCACCAAATGGGGCGTAGTGCTGACCTTCTTCACTGAGCTATTCCAAGCAATTTAGAATATTTGGCAAATATAACAAGACGCAGAGAGCCTCCAGGATCGGAGGAACTGCTGGCCAGAGCTGAAGGCAACATGGCTGCACAGAACTGGCACTGGGCTGGCAGCTGCAGGCTACAGCTCTGTGTTGCTGTGGCTCTGTTTCTGGCTACACTTCTGTGAGATATGATAACTAATGGGACACAGATGACTTGAATGGCAGCCTTAAAAATAAAGGAAAATGAAAAGACATCTAAGACTTGAAAGCAAAGAAAACCTAACTTAAAATAATATAGGGAAACACTAAAATAAATGTTTGAACTTGTACTTCACCAGTATATACTGGTAAAAACTCAGGGCTTCCTGAGCCTCTGAGTAAGGTTACACAATGATTTTAATATTCTACATCCTTTTGCCTGTATGCCTACATCCAAAGGACAACTGTGTCAACTGAGTAACCTGAATGGATTTTCTGTGAATTGATGCCTATTGTTGTCTGAAGTAACTAATTTGAGTAAACAACACAAAGTGGGCGTCCTTTCTAAAGGAACAAGAGGAATGGAACAAAGAGGCATTTTTCAGGTCAGAGAGAACAGATGCAGAAATGAGCTTGTTTAGAAAACATTGTGGCTTCTCACCACGATCACTCAGCTGATCCCTTGCATTAAGGAAGATTCAGCCACGTGCTGTGAAAACAAGGGACTCAGAGAGCAGTGTGGAATCCTTCCTTCCTTTTTGTTGGTCTTGGCTGAATTTATTCCTTCACCTCAAATATTTTTGCTGGGAACAAGCAATCAATACCAACTAGAAGGCATAATCTGGTGGAGAAAAACAGATGGAGCACTGTGAAAATATTTTCAAGGGTCAGGGTACACCTGGGGCCATGCTGTCTCAATTAGTGACCCCCTAAGGAATTTCACTGTGTCCTGCTGTGCTGTTTTGTACTTGCTCTTTTCATTTCATAACAGGAGAAGCCCTGTGAATCTTACTCTGCCAGAAAACACACATACTTTATTTCACAAGCTCGG
This sequence comes from Pan troglodytes, assembly GCF_028858775.2. Classification (NCBI taxonomy): domain Eukaryota; kingdom Metazoa; phylum Chordata; class Mammalia; order Primates; family Hominidae; genus Pan; species Pan troglodytes. The sequence goes on from NC_086015.1 coordinate 49,822,446, forward strand.
TGGTTCAAATTATATTTGATTTCTTTCCCTGCTCCATACTCCAAATGTGGCCTAGGGATGGGCAGCGTCGGCATCGCCAGGGCGCCTGTGGGAAATGCAGACTCTCAGGCCCCTCCCAGACCTCTAGAATCAGAACCTACTTTTAAAAAGACACCCCCAAGGGATTTGCAGGCAGGTTAATGTCTCAGGAGCACACAGGGTTTTTAACCCTGGCTGCACATCAGGATCCTATCTATGGAGCTTTAAAATACAGATGCACGAGACTCCCTGAAAAACTGAGCTTGGCAGAGGAGTCTCTTGAATGTTTGGCTTCTAGAAGCTTCCATGGTGGCTGATGTGGGATACCCTTCTCCAGAAGAGGAAGATCCCTACCAACACTGCCGTGCCACTCAGAATAAACATATCTAGATCTTCTCCCCACTGGCTCCCCTCCAGTTTCCATATCCCCAATGTCCCTTGTTTAAGGTCCACCTCTGCCTGCTCTTTCCCACTGTTAAAATTTCTCTTCTAAAATACATTCAGAGTCAACAGGAAAAGGTCTTAAAGATAATTTATCATAGATGCAACAACAATTTCTTCTCATGAACTTGAGGAGCCCAAAATCTTTTCCCTGCTTGCCAAGGTGCTATATTGTCTGAAAATAGCTCAACTGCTTGGGAATGGTTTTGTGAAATCGATTCCCTACTGTATTACAGGGAATTAAGTGCTCCCAAAACTTCCCTTCTGACTTTGTTTCCATTTCCCAATATACAGCCTACCCAGAATGAAGTGTTATCATTGTCTGCCATGTTTTGTTTCATTTATGCTGTACTTTTTTTGGGGGGGGGTGGGGACGGGGCGGATGGAGTCTCACTCTGTCACCCAGGCTGGAGTGCACTGGTGTGATCTCAGCTCACTGCAACCTCCACCTCCTGGGTTCAAGCAATTTTCCTGCCTCAGTCTCCTGAGGAGCTGGGATTACAAGCACATGCCACCACGACTGGCTAATTTTTTGTATTTTTTAGTAGAGACAGGGCTTCACCATGTTGGCTAGGCTGGTCTCGAACTCCTGACCCCAGGTGATACATCTGCCTCAGTCTCCCAAAGTGCTTGGATTACAGGTGTGAGCCACGGCGCCCGGCCTATGCTGTACTTTTTGTGTTATAATACAGCATATATGGCATACAGCATACTATGGAAAATAAATACATGTATAAATAATAATTATAAGACAAGTGCTCTTGTAGCCATCACCCAGGTGGTTGAGACTTGGTATAGTGTGTGGCCAGTTTTCATAAATATTCTGTATTTGCACAAAGAGAAAAAAAATTGGATGCTGCAGTTTGTTTTATTTATTAGGCCAAATCTGCTATTGTATTGTTCCTATCTTCTATATCCTTATGATGATTTTGTGTCTGTGCATTCTGTCAATCACTGAGAGAAGTGTTAAAATCTTCCATTATGATTGTGAATTTTTCTATTTTCTTTTAATTGTGTCAATTTTTACTTTATAGAATCTGAAGCCATTAAGGACAAACTTTAAATTGTTATATCTTCTTGGAGGGTTAAAATTTTAATCATATGGAATGACTCTATCTCTAGCAGTGTTAAATTCTCTATTTGGATAATTCAGATTGTTGTGTGTTTTCTGCATACACAATTATATCATCTGTGAATGAGTTTTTTTTCTGGCCTCATGCTTTGGTTTAGGCCTCCACCACTATATGTATCTGTCATTGCTCCAAAGTCTCCCTGTCATTGAAGCCTTAGTGACAGCCCTATGTAAAATGTCAACTACCACCCCAACATTGTTTCTCTCTTTCCTTCTTCATTGTATCCCTTGGGCACTATTTGGCATGTTATACGTGTTTCTTGTTTATCAAGCCCGATTTGCTCATTTATTTAAGAGAGTTATCGAGTCTATGTGCCAGACCCTGTTCTGGATATGGGGGATGCAGCAATAAACAAGACAACCACAGATCTCAGCCCCCTCGGAGGATACATTCTGGTGGCGAGGCAGAAAATAGACAAACACCATGCTTCTACTTCAGTAAGGCCTGTCTTGACCACCATATTTTAAGAAAAACATCCCTTCTCTTGATTCTACTTTCCTTTCTACCTACCTTATGCCCCCCTCCTTTTTTTTTTTTTTGCTTTACTCTGTTTTATAGCCCAGCCCATCAAGAGATGTCGATGCTTACTTTGTCTCCAAGTTTCTCTTGTTACTTCTCACAGTCACCTCAGCTAGGCCCCTCAGCAGTCCAACAAAACTATCTTGTCAAGGACACCAGTGACCCCCCGCATAGCTAAATCCAACAGTCAGCTGTCCCTTTCCTGGACCTGCCAGCTGCATGCCACCCAGGTAATGATTCTTTCCTGCTGATGTAATTTGCCCAGCCAGCATCCAGGGAGACGCTCTCTCGGTCTTCCTCTCACTGGCCCCTGCTGTTCCATCTCTTTTGCTGATGTCTCCTCTTCCCTGATTCCTTGGGGTTGGAGCACCTAGGGCTTCTCACTGACACTCACCTCCTTGGTGTGCCTACCTCTTTAATGGTTTAAAAGCCCTCTCCACCGATAACTCCCAATGTTGTATCTCTAGTCCAGACCACGCTTCAGAGGTCTAGACTTGTATGTCTGGTGCCTCCCAACATCCCCATTTGGGTGTCTGAGAGGCATTTCATGCTTGTCTAAAAGAGGATTTCTGGCCAGACGTAGTGGCTCATGCCTGTAATCCCAGCACTTTGGGAGGCCGAGGCAGGTGGATCACCTGAGGTCAGGAGTTTGAGACCAGCCTGGCCAACATGGCAAAACCCCGTCGCTACTAAAAATACAAAAATTAGCTGGGCATGGTGGCGGGCACCTGTAAAAATTAGCTGGGCATGGTGGAAGGCACCTGTAATCCCAGCTACTAGGGAGGTTGAGGCAGGATAATCACTTGAACCCAGGAGAAGAAGGTTGCAGTGAGCCAAAATTGTGCCACTGCGCTCCAGCCTGGGCGACAGAGCAAGACTGTCTCAAAAAAAAAAAAAAAAAAAAAAAGAGAATTTCTTATCTTTGCCCACTTCCCTTCCTAAAGCCAGCTCCCTATCTCTGTTGACACCAAGCCTAGCCTAGCAGTTGCTCAGCCCCAAACCCCTGAAGTCATCCTGAGTCCTATCTCTCATCTCCTTTCAATCTGTGCTGATAGTCTATTAGTTTTCCCTTCAAAATATATCCAGAACCTAACTCTCTGACACTGCTGATGGGAGTGTAAATTGGACACCTGGAAAATTTGGGGGGCAGTGTCTACTAATATTGAACATTCATATATGCTGTGATCCAGCAATGACACTCCTAGATGTACATACCTACACCAAAAGATCCACACTAGACGTTTATATTAGCATTCTCTGTATTAGCCACAGACTAGCAAAACTCCAAATGTCCAGCAACAGTATGATGGATAAATTATGGAATATTGCCACTATACAGCAATGAGAACAAAAAAACAATTGCTACATGCAACAATAGGGATGACACTCACAAGCACAGTGTTGAAAGAAGCTGGACACAACAGAGTCTATGCTGTATGATTTCACGTACATAAAGTTCAAAAAGGAAGTCAGGAGAGTGGTTACCTTTGGAAGGAGATGGTGCCTGGGGGCCAGCACAGGAGGCCTCTAGGGGTGCAGATAATGAGTGATTCTTCATCTGGGTACCTTAGTGCTTACTTTGTGCAAATTCTTTGAGCTGTATGCTTATGATTTGTGCACTTTGCGTACATAAGTTTTACTTAAATTGAAAAAGAAATCCAGCTTCAACCACCCTTATCACTTCTTTTTTTTTTTTGACAGAGCTTTGCTCTTGTTGCCCAGGCTGGAGTGCAATGGCACCCTCTTGGCTCACTGCAACCTCCGCTTCCCGGGTTCAAGCGATTCTCCTGCCTCAGCCTCCCGAGTAGCTGGGATTACAGGTATGCGCCACCATGCCTGGCTAATTTTGTATTTTTAGTAGAGACAGAGTTTCACCATGTTGGTCAGGCTGGTCCTGAACTCCCGATCTCAGGTGATCCGCTCCCCCCTTGGCCTCCCAAAGTGCTGGGATTACAGGCATAAGCCACCATGCCTGGCTTACCCTTATTACTTCTATATTCCTACCTCAGTCTAGGCCACTACCATCTTTCACCTGGATGACTACTAATTTTTTTTTTTTTTTTTTTTTTGAGACGGAGTCTCACTCTGTTGCCAGGCTGGAGTGCAGTGGCACGATCTTGGCTCACTGCAACCTCTGCCTCCCAGGTTCCAGCAATTCTCCTGCCTCAGCCTCCTGAGTAGCTGGGACTACAGGTGTGCGCCACCACATCCAGCTAATTTTTGTATCTTTAGTAGAGACGGGGTTTCACCATGTTGGCCAGGATGGTCTCAATCTCTTGACCTTGTGATTCGCCTGCCTGGGCCTCCCAAAGTGCTGGGATTACAGGCGTGAGCCACCACACCCAGCTGACTACTAATATTCAGTCACCTCTTCACCCCTGCTCACAATCTAGCCCAAGGACAGTCTATTCTTTTTTTTTTTTGACAAGGTCTCAATTTGTCACGCAGGCTGGAGTGCAGTGGCATGATCATGGCTCACTGCAGCCTCCCACCTCCCTGGCTCAAGCGAGATCCTCCCACCTCAGCCTCCTGAGTAGCTGGGACTACAGGCATGTACCACCTACCTAATTTTTAAATTTTTTGTAGAGATGAGGTTTTGCCATGTTGCCTAGGCTGGTCTCAAACTGGACTCAAGTGATCTGCTCACCTGGGCCTCCCAAAGTGCTAAGATTACAGGCATGCACCACTGTACCCGGCCAACAGTCTATTCTTAATGCAACCACAGAGTCGTCCTTTTTAAATAGCATCAGGTTTTATCATTCCAAGGCTTATAACCCTGCAGTGGCTTCTCATATCCTTTGCTCAGTGTCTCCTCAATGAGGTCTATCCTGACCACCCTGCTGAAGCTGCATCCAGCATCCCTCCAGCACTCTTGATCCTCCTTGTTCTACTCTATTATTATTATTACCATAGCACTTTCTTCTTCTAACATATTATAGGGGTTTGAAAGGTAGCCCCCCAAAAGATACATCTACCCAGAACCTATGAGCGTGACTTCATTTGGAAAAAGGGTCTTTGCAGATGTCATTAAGTTGGGGCCTTGAGATGAGATTATCCTGGATTAGGATGGGCACTAAATCCAATGACAAGTGTCTTGAAGAGAAGAGGAGAAGATAAAAGGGAAGGTGATCTGAAGACAGAGGCAGAGACTGAAGTGATGTGTCTATAAGCCAAGGAATGGCGAGAACGGCCAGCAGCCACCAGAAGATACGAGAGGCATGCACTGCATCTCCCTCAGAGCCTCCAGAAGGAACCAGCTCCACCAGCACCTGCATTTAGGACTTCTGGCCTCCAGAACTGCGAGAGAGTAAATTTCTGTTGTTTTAAGCTATGCAGTTTATGGTAATTTGTTACAGTAGTCCTAGGAAACTAATACACATACTGCATAATTTATTTACTATTTATTATTTTCTGTATGCTGTCACTGTAAGCTCCTTGAGGGTACAAATTATGATTCTGTTCACAATCTATTTCACCAGTGCTTGACACACAGTAGGCATTCAAACTTAAAAATAATTGATTCTATTGATAAAGTTAATAAATATTGATTAAAGTAATCTAAGATTTCGTTGGATAAATGAATTGTGACATATCTATACACTAGAAGGTACTACTCAACAATAAAAGGAATGAATTATTATATACACACCAATATAGATGAATCTTAAATACATTTTGCTAAGTGAAGGAAGCCAGATATTAAAGAGAATATACTATATGATTTCATTATGTGAATTCTAGAAAAGGCAAATCAAAGCTGTCAAGAGAAAAAGCAGTTCGGTGCTTGCTCAGGGACCAACCAGGCTCAGGGAGCCTGGCTGCAAAGGGACATGAAGGGACTTGGTGAAGTGATGAAAGTGTCCTCTATTCTGATTGTGGTGGTGGTTCCAGGGCTATCTATATTTGCCAAAACTCTTCAAACTGTACCTTTAAAAGGGGTACATGTTATTGTAAATTATACCTCAAAAAGGTGATAAAATAAGGTGGTTCATTTATTTAGAATAATGTAATAATTGTCTAAAGCAAATACCCAGTATAGACTCTGGAGCAGGCCTAAAGGTGTCAGAGTCAAAAAATATATGGCAAGAAGGTACAGTAGAAGGAAGCAAAAGATATAAAACCCTAACAACAGAAAAGAGACAGCTGCTGATTATTGAGAGCTCTCCCAAGGATATACGCATGAGAAGACACCATTAGCAGAGCCCACACTGTGGACCATGCAGTGACATCTCCCTTGCTGCATCAAGCCCCTGGAACACAAACCAGCAGCCTCTGTCATGAAAGAAAACCGCTGCTGGAGAGGCAGGAGGATAGCTTGAGCCCAGGACTTTGATACCTGCCTGGGCAATACAGTGAGATCCCATTCTCCACAAAAAGGAAAAAGAAGGAAAGAAAGAAAATCTCTGTGGGGTAAACAGAGCAGCTGTTCTGGGGGATGCTGGTAGTTGTTTGTTATCCCCACCCACCTCACTATCTCCCTGTTCTTTCCTTCAAGATGGCCTTAATTCTGATGACAGATCACTGATTTCATTTATGAAGTGGAGTTAACACTGCTTAAAGTATTCAAAGGTTTCACTGAATATGATCACGATCAAGCTCTTTAAAAAAGTTAATCAGTTATTGGTTCAGAAACACTGCTGGTGGCTTTCAAATAACATGTTTTATAAGAAAGAGAAATTCCAGACTAGTCTCTCTTGTGAAGATTGATGGAAAAGGGCCTGCATTGCCAAGACAATCCTAAGCCAAAAGAACAAAGCTGAGCGCATCACGCTACCTGACTTCAAACTACACTACAAGGCTATAGTAACCAGAACAGCATGGTACTGGTACCAAAACAGAGATATAGACCAATGGAACAGAACAGAGCCCTCAGAAATAATACCACACATCTACATCCATCTGATCTTTGACAAACCTGACAAAAACAAGAAATGGGGAAAGGAGTCCCTATTTAATAAATGGTGCTGGGAAAACTGGCTAGCCATATGTAGAAAACTGAAACTGGATCCCTTCCTTACACCTTATACAAAAATTAATTCAAGATGGATTAAAGACTTAAATGTTAGACCTAAAACCATAAAAACCCTAGAAGAAAACCTAGGCAATACCATTCAGGACATAGGCATGGGCAAGGACTTCATGACTAAAACACCAAAAGCAATGGCAACAAAAGCCAAAATTGACAAATGGGATCTAATTAAACTAAAGAGCTTCTGCACAGCAAAAGAAACTACCATCAGAGTGAACTGGCAACCTACAAAATGGGAGAAAATTTTTGTAATCTACTCATCTGACAAAGGGCTAATATCCAGAATCTACAAAGCACTCAAACAAATTTGCAAGAAAAAACAAACAACCCCATCAAAAAGTGGGTGAAGGATATGAACAGACACTTCTCAAAAGAAGACATTCATGCAGCCAACAGACACATGAAAAAAATGCTCATCATCACTGGTCATCAGAGAAATGCAAATCGAAACCACAATGAGATACCATCTCACACCAGTTAGAATGGCGATCATTAAAAAGTCAGGAAAAACCTTCAATAATTCATCGGCTAACTGGAACTAGCAAGATATGAAAAGGATAGTATATCATCACTGTCTTAGAACAGGACCCTTGTAAATTATACCTCAAAATAAGGGGGAGTAGACTCTGAGGCCAAGATTGTGTGCAGGATGTCGATCAGGAGGGAGCCTTGGGGCCAACAGGTGTAAAGGAAGTCAAGGCAGCAGGACTGGGCAGGCCCAGTGGCATGGCTGTCAGCCCTGTGGGGAGCTCTGAGGATGAGACACACTTTGACACTGTCCCACACTGAGGCGAGAGAGTTATGTCTCCATTGATTGTTACTGGAAGCAGCCACCTTGAAAGGGAGCATAAACTTGGGCAAGGTGGTTCTCTTCAGCTGGGCAGTGCTCAAATGGCAGACAATGAAGGGCCAGCTGCTAGCAGGTCTTCCAGTGGCTGGGGCCATAGTCCCTTTATTCCTGAATGGAGATTAGGAATAATCTGCACACAGTGGCAGCAAAGGCAAGGCCAAGTCAGATGGTAATGATATGAGCTGCTTTTAATTTCAGGCAGTTGATTACTTACATAGACAGGGAAAGGAAGTGGGTCAGCCAAAGGTGCTAGGTTCCTGGGTCCTTCTCTCACACTCCAAAAAGGACAACACCTACTCAAAAGGGGCAGGATGACTGCAACAGGAGTTGTGGGATACTTTGTTGCTGGGGAGCCAAGCCTAGACTGCAGCTAAGTGGTTTTGCATTCTGCAGGTCTATTCTGAGCTCTTCAGAATCTCATCAAAACCCTCGCAGGAAAGACAGGGAGGCAAGAGGAGCTGGCCTCGGGGCAACTCCTCACAAGCTTCCCATCCTCTCTGTTCTAGGAGAATCATGAGGCATTTTGCCAAGACCTAGACTATTAATAACTGTGGCTCAACCCTTGCCTGTACAGCATCTGGGCCAGGATGGAACCGTTCTCTACAGCACCTGATGCAACAACCAAGTGGAGTATGTTTCAGGCCTCTAAGGATAGTTTAACAGTAAGAAATTAAATATCATTCACAACATTAACAGAAAAAAGAGAAAAATTATATCATCTCAACAGATGCAGAAAAGGCATTTGGCAAAATTCAACACCCATTTATAGTTTAAGCTTTTCTAGCAAACTAGGAATAAAAAAGAACTTCCTTAATTTGACACCGAATATAGCAAGCATTATTCTTTTTTTTTTTTTTTCTGAGAAGAGTCTTGCTCTGTTGCCCAGGCTGGAGTGCAGTGGTGCGATCTCGGCTCACTGCAACGTCTGACTCCCAGGTTCAAGCTATTCTCCTGCTCAGCCTCCTGAGTAGCTGGGACTACAGGCGTGCACCACCACGCCTGGCTAATTTTTTGTATTTTTAGTAGAGATGGAGTTTTACCATGTTGACCAGGCTGGTCTTGAACTCCTGACTTCAGGTAATTTGCCCATCTTGGCCTCCCAAAGTGCTGGGATTACAGGCGTGAGCTACTGTGCCCAGCCTGCAAGCATTATTCTTATTGGTGAAATATTTAAAGTGTTCTCCCTGAGACTGGGCATGAAGCAAAGATGCTATCTTTTCTATTCAACATTGTACTAGAGGTCCTAGCCAGTGCAATAAGGCAAGAGAAATAAATAAAAGGCTCACAATCTCACTTATTCAAAATTATTTACCTGGAAACCCCAACTATTTGAAACAAAGCTGGTAATCTGGAAGACTAACATTCTCTTATAAAGCAATCTAAAAAGGTCTTGGAGCAGCAAAGATGCCACAAAGCTTATGCTCTTCACACACAGAGTCCCTTAAGCCCTCATCCTGAAGCTACGTACAATCCTAATAAATGGCTCCATTTATTTTCCAAGCCCACCTTGGAAAATGGCAAGAGATTGGCAAACCAAACAAAACCAATGTTAGCTACCAGCCTAAAAGGAAAGAACACGCATAAACCATAAAACGTAGATGCAGCAGTTTAAAAAAACAGTGCTTATAAATCACTTACTAAAAGGGCAAACAGCTCCATACCTCAGCAGCCCCGAGGGCACTGCAGTGCAGGACAATAATTGACACTTGTAATAATGACTTTGAGTCATCAGGAAAAGATAAGATTATGCTTATGACTCACTGCTTAAGAAGGCAGGAAATTATATTTTGTATTAAAGGTTTTTAATGTCTGATTTTAAAGAAGTTTGGGTTATTTATATGCAGAAATTTTAGTGTTAGGAAATTACTTTATAGGTAATATCTGATTTCTTTTACAACCTAACCACTAAGGTTTTTCATGGCTTAAGCAGTACTTGGCCAGGAAACAGAAGTCAATTTCACAAGTGTTTGGATTGAGCACCTGTGATACTTGAGTCATAATGACGGGCTCTGCTCCAGGCACTCAGTCCAGGGATGTTCTTTTTTTTTTCAGAGTTGTTACTATTTAAAGGCAGCTGTGGCTTGGCCACGTGAGCATACTGGGCTGAAAATGGTAAGCAGGATTTGTAATTTCTTCTAAGTCGAGTTGACCCTTTGATGAGTAAGTATTGAAAGCATGCAAATATTCCTTGCATTTGCTCTTCTATCTTCTTAGTTCACTGTGGGATGAGATGCTATTGATGTCACACCCAATTCCCCTTATCCCAGCCTGGAATGTGGCCTGCAGAAGGTTCTCTGTGTCTCTTCACCTGAAGCCCTTTCTTGGCTACGGAAGCATGTTCAGCCTAGGTCCAACAACAAGGAGTTAACATCTCAGGAGTAATCCTCATCTTGATAAATTAAGGCCTGGTGGATACATTCCCAGCTTCCTCACGTCTCAGTGGGATTGAGCGTGGTGGTCCACAGTGCTAACCTGCTCATTAACACACATTTTATCTCCTTTCTTCCCTTTCCTGCCTCATGCCTCCGTACCCTCACCCCACTTTCTGGGATCCCCTCCCCACTTCAACCAAGATCCCTGCCTCAGGGTTTTGCTTTTGGGGGAGCTGAAATAAAACATCTGGTGCCAGAAATGGCCCTAGAAAGTGGCCTCAGGATGAGACACTGGACTTGATGCCAGCCAGATGACAACAGGATCCCACTGCTAGTAGTAAGTGTAGTGGTGATAAACCCTGTCACACTACTGGGTCAGTTACCAACACTCTCACCTGGGTATGGATTGGAATGAAAGAAGAGAAGACAGTCTCTGATTAGCCAACTATTACCTGAAGAGATGCCCTGATAACTAGAAAGCCCCCAGGTCTCTATTTAAAAGAACCCACATCTCCTATGTGCAGAAGCCAGAATGTACTGAGAATCAGGCCCATGATTGGATTACAGCAGTGATGCAGATTCAAAGGAGACCAAATTCACATGCCCGGAAAGTCTCCTTTGCTTAAGTCAGGGCCCTGATTGGGAAGGAATGTGACTCTTGAGATATGAGGGGCCCATTTGGGCAAATGCCCTCAACAACCTTGATATCCCAGATTCTTCTGAACCCTTGGGTCTAGAAGAAGTGGCTCACTCCCCCTTGCTAGAGGAGAGTAGCCTCCTATCACCTGGAAGCCATTCCAAGGCCTCTCTTGAAAGGAGACTGGCAAGATAACCTTGGTCTTCCTCAGGATCGGTCCCTACTTCCACTCATTACTTCTAAACCAATAAATAGGGCTGAATATCAGCATGCCCTATGCAGAGAAATATTATCCTGCTTTGAGAAGAAATGGATTAGTCCCCCAAAAGAACAGAACCTGGACTGGCAGAAACTGGAAGAACATGTATGGTTATGGATCCTGAGGATGCTGGCCTAGTGGGAAGTAGAAAAGAAGTTGGATAAGGAAGAGTTTATTGACATAGACTGTCTTCTGTGACTCAGGATTTGGCATGTTTGTAAGAACACATGGAGCCAGTCCTAATACACTGCTGCAATGGGCCTTGGTGCTTGAGGATGATGGTATGCCAAAAACGAGGTGGAGATTCCACAACTGCTTAACAAGAGTGCTGAGGAGGGTTCAGAAGGCTCAGAGGGATGACATGCTAGAATGGATATAAGGCGAGAGAGCCCACCCATGGGCAGGGGTATTTCCTTCACTGAAACAATAAAGACTGCATTGGTAAGGGGACATTAACATTGTTGAGAAGCTCAGTGGTGGCTGTCTTCTGTTGGCTAGAACTGACAACAGAAGATTCTGGCACATAACTGGGCCTCCTATGACAGGAAGGATTCCAGAACAAAAAACTAACGGCTGCACTCAGACATTAGAGGAATAAAATGAATACAGTAACCTAATGGGCCGTAAGACCAGAAGAACAACCAGGGAGCCAAGGACCAGTGGCTAATAGATTACGGCGCTCCTAGAGGTGAGGTGAATGGGCAGTCAATGAAGTTACTGTTATAAAACCAAGCCAACCAACCAAACAGCTGATGAGTAAAAGACTGATGTCAGCCACCACAGTGGAAAATCCTGATCTCTCATAGTTACCAGACCTAGTCAGTTCTCAGTTCCAGAGCCCATGGATTGAAGGAGAGTCTGGGTCTCCTGAGGAGGAGCCCTGCAGCACTATAGCAATCTTAAATAATACGCACTGTCTCAAATCTTTCCCAAAGAGCCCCATGGCCATTTTTCAGAGTAACTGTACGCTGAGAAAGCAGAATATACACATCTTTCAAGAGCTACTCAACATAGGGCCTGAGTGACATACCCAGGGGATCTAAAGCACCATCACAGCCCTCTTGTTAGAGTGGGACATATAAGATAGGCAATCTATAAAGTTCTGACCCAAGACTATCTCAGGGCAGATCCAGTAGGCCTGTGGGTCAATCCCCTGATCTCCCTTGTTTCTGAGAGGATAAATGGGATGAGTGCACTTAACTGAGAGACCCCAAAATTGGTTTCTTGACCTGAGGGATAAGAGCCATAATGGTAGAAAAGGCTTATTTAATGCTCCAAAATGCTCTCTCCATCCCACCCCCTCCCCACTCCTGGTCAAAATCAGGGGCAACATCCCAGGAGTATTGACAGTGATCCCCACAATATCCCATTGAATGGTTCCTGCAAAGCAAAACAGAGCAAAAGTGGAAGATGACAGTGGACTAACATAAACCAAGAAGTAGCTCCAATAGCAGCTGCTGTGCTGGATGTAGCATCCCTTCGAGTCAGCACTTGATATGAGGCTGGAGATTTGGTTAATGAATTCTTTTAAATCCCCTTCAGAAAAGAGAATCAAGAACAGGTTGAATTCACCTGGGTCAGATAACACAGTGTACACTCAAAGTTTTGCTCCAGGAGCATATAAACCCTCCTGCTGTTACAAAACCGTCCAAAGAAGTCCTTGATCATCGTGACATTCTGTAGAACATCATCCTGGTCCAATACTTTGATGACAAAATGTTAACTGGACCTAGTGAACAGGAATGAACTGGCAAATAATCTGAGTGTTCCTCATGACACATGCACCAGAGAGAAGGAGGTAATTCCTACAAAGATTCAGAGGTCAGAGGTCCAACAATCTAGGGAATACTGGGACATCTGCCAAGTCAAGAGCCAGTTATTGCATTTTGTACCTTCTACTACTAAGAGAGGTAAGCACTAGGTAGTATTATCTGGATTCTGAAGTCAGCATGTACAACACTTAGGAATATTGCTATGACCATTTCTTGGGTCACTCAGAAGGCTGCAAGTTTTGAGTACACAGTTAGGAGGGCTTTGTACCTCTCTATGGTTCAGGCTGTAGTGTAGGGGTACCTCTTGGTGATATGTGGGGGTAACAATAAATGGGAAATTTCACAAATACAGCAGGACAGGGGCAAAATGATCAGGGGCTCAGACATCTAAGAAAGGAAAGTCTAGGTCATCTCATGAGGCCAGCCATGCTGACCAGCAAAAGTGCTGGTTGAGGGTGAGGGGAATCTAGAATAAGTAGAAGAGAGAGATGATAAATGTTAATTATGGCTTCAGGACCAATATGCAACAGAGAGGACTACAGCCTGTCCCACTAACCTTTTCGTTGATGTTTTCCTTTTTGTATTCATTGTTTTAAAAATATTGTGACCAACCATTATCCTCGAGAGAAAGTGAACTTAACATGGGACACCAGGTGGTACAGTAGAGTGGAGTGGATGGCTGGAGATGCTGGTGATTACTTCAACATATCCCCTTCATTTATTCCCAGAGGTTTTCTTTTAATTGAGATATAACTTACGTATAAAATTTATCATTTTAAAGTATACAATTCAGTGATTTTTAGTATAGTCACAAAGTTGTACAACTATTACAACTATCTAATTCCAGAACATTTCATACCCTCAAAATGAAATGCAGGACCCATTAACAGTCACTCCCCATCTACTCCTGAGTTTGCAAGCAGACAGTTCCCATGCTTGGCTTCTGGAGGAGTCTCTTTGCCTGAGAGCATTCTCTGGAATTTGGTCCACATCCAGGCAGGCTGGACATGGCAAGGAATTAATACCTCAGATTTCTAACCTCAACCAGTGAGGGATGGAAAGTGGTGGATAATATTCCCAGCTACCTTGTCCTTCAGTGTAATAATTCAGAGATGTTTTCTGTACCATGTCTCAGAGGGTCCCCAGCAGGATTGGGTCCCAGTTGCCCATAGTGGTGACTCTTTCGATCTGTCTCAGTTCCTCAGTCTTCCGCGGGATTTCCTGAAATCACTTCCCAAATAAACTACCTGCACCCAAATCCTTATCCTATAGTCTACATTTGGGAAAACCCACCTACGATTCTTTTCAACAAGACTATCATGAGGTCTTTGTCAAGCACCTTGCTGAAATTCTGACATACTATACCTCTCATGCTTTTAAAAAGACAAATGAGGCCGGGTGCAGTGGCTCACGCCTGTCATCCCAGCACTTTGGGAGGCCAAGGTGGGCGGATCATGAGGTCAGGAGATCGAGACCATCCTGGCTAACATGGTGAAACCCCGTCTCTACTAAAAATACAAAAAAATTAGCCAGGCATGTTGGCAGGTGCCTGTAGTCCCAGCTACTCGGGAAGCTGAGGCAGGAGAATGGCTTGAACCTGGGAGGTGAAGCTTGCAGTGAGCTGAGATCACGCCACTGCACTCAAGCCTGAGCAACAGAGTGAGACTCTTGTCTCAAAAAAAAAAAAAAAAAGACAAACGAGTTTAGTCTGCCATATCATGTGATCACATGCCACTATGTGCTGCTAATTTTTAAATTTTTTGTAGAGATGGGGTCTTGCGATATTGGCCAGGCTTGTTTTGACTTACTGGCCTCAAGCGATCCCCCTGCCTGGAACTCCCAAAGCGTTGTAATTACAGTCATGAGACACTGCGACTGGCCCTGCCATACCTGATTTCTTACTAGGGAGATCCATGCTGGCTCCTGGAGGTTATGTTTCTTTTCCAAGTGCTCATGAAAATCCATTTAATAAGCTGTTAGTTAATTTGACAGTAAGCCCATTGCTATTTTACAAAACTATAAAGGATTTTCCAAGTTCCATTTTGCTTTGTCTAACAGTGGTTTTTTAATCTGTAAAAGTTAAAGGATGTATTATAGGCAAAAAAGAGAGGAAGTTATACTTCATATAATGTAAGAGATTGACTACTGTTCACATCAATTCATGTTTTACAATAGGCAATAACAGCTACACGCTTACTTGATGAAGGAGCTGATGACACAATCCAAAAGACACCACAGCCCCCCACAAAAGCCTCCAAACCAGTTGTCACCAACCCACTCACCTCTATTCAAGACAGAGGTCATTACCTTTAAGTATAATATTTCCCCTTTTTCCTAAGCAGTTTTGAAAATGGTTTTGTCAAAATATTATTGTCTAAATACTACTGTTTTGTCTAAATGTGAAATATCATTTTGCTGAAATAGCTTTTCTTTCTGGAAGACTGGCTTACATGACAATTTATGATTTGAATATCTAGTGGCAAAGCTTTGGAACATAGGCATTTACACATAAGCAGAGGGAAATCATTAATGCCAAACTTTTGCAACCAATATATATCTAAAAGCACCAAGGGCTTAAAATTTGAGCATCTCTATAAATCTCTTTCAGTTAATCAGAATGGAAATAATGAATAGCAAAGGCTTTATCAAATAAGATTACACAGTCAAGGTAGGGCAGTATTTTTCTTATGCTGAGTTTTATAAGACATAAGAAAATTATCATTTAAGCATTTATTTAATATAGGTTAAAATGTAATACATAAAGAGAAAAAATGAACACAAATGTCAAACAGAAGAAAACCCTTTATATTTTATTTTGGTCAACAAAAAGTCTGTGCATAACTCAGCAGCAGGCCTGAATTAAATTAAACCAAAGCTGCATTGTGATGGCCATCAATGTACAGACTGCCTGTCTGGCTTAGCTCATCAAAAGTCTAATCAAGGCTCAAACCACCATCCTTAGAAATCCAATATATATATATATATGAAAAAGGCTTTCTTTCTCAGTTAAATTAGATAAGTCTTAAAGTTGGAAAACTACTAAAAACAATAAAAATTTAAAACTGTATTTTGCTAAAGGGTATAGAGTAAATAATAACAACAACAACAACAACAAAAATGACAAACCAGAAACACTAAAATGTGTTTACATGTGAAAGAATCATCACGTTGATTTACGTCAAAGAACATCATATTTGTTTATCTTAATGCTTGGCGTAGTTGGTTTTAAGGTTTTAGAAATATTTTTGAATTTATTATTAAACAATAGGAACGTACTGTACAGAATATTTCAAAACTGCTACCAAGAAAACAAGTACAAATTCTACCTAGCAATATAGGTTTCTTATCAACATACCTTTTTTCCTCACTGGTTTCAAACTGACAAAGGTGTAGGGAGAAAATATTTGGTTTCTGAAGGCCACACTAGCCCTTTAGCCAAGAGTTCTGCTTCTGAATTACATAGAACATCTTGGTCCACAGACAATGGAATGGATTTTTGGAGAGAGTGTCAATTTAGGGCTAAAGAAATACAGGGTGAGAATGAAGCCCTCAACAAAAGCTCCAAAAGGGCACAGAAACTGGTAAGTGACCTAAATATGGAGAGACAGGTGAGGAGAAAATACATAGTAAATGCTGGCTTGTTATTGCATTTTATTCTCTCCCTTCTCTCATCCATTCATCTTCTTAAGACTGCCTTCTGTGTCCTTTTGCAGGGAAATTATCTTACCCTTTAACATTTGTTCCTTCACTATTTTAACAAAAAGCCTATAAGAAAAATAATAAATTCAAGGCTATTACTAAAAGCTTGAATAAAAATAACAACAAGCCCTATGCTCCAATCAGTAAACTCGTTTCTTGGAATAAAATCTTCATTTGTGGAAATGGAATGATGTCTCTTAGTAGACAGCGTTCATTTAGGGTGTGATACTCTTACTTTTAGAAGCAGGAAAAATTACTAAATATTAATATGTGAAAAGTAAGGACTTTCCTTCTGAGGGATTATTGCTTTATGGACTTGACTTTGTTTATCCTTATAGTATATCACTGCCTTACTTAACTGTGGATATGATGCCCAGTTTCTAATGATTTGTCCAAAATCGTCTGAGAAAACCAGGCCAATACAAATATAGTGAAAACCTCTTGAAAATACAATTATTATAGACCCACATAAATAAAGTCTAATCTGAAGTCTGATAGCTGATTTTATGTTGAATATACGTCTTTTAAAAAGTGTTCTTATTGAACATAAAATGTAAAATAACATTCTGGAAACAAGTATAAATATTACATTTATTCTGAGTCCAGATACTTTCTAAACTGTAGAAGTGCAGGATGGATTTGACTTATCCATTAGTAATACAGACTCATGAAAAGTTATGCTGCAAAAAATGCTGAACCTCCTCTGATAAATGATCTTTAAGATGGAGAGACTGAGGAAGCTAAGTGAATGTTCATGTTCACTGCTGTAAATGTTCCTTATAATTGGTAAAAAGGCTACCCATAATAGAATTCACATTTTCAATGAATTTATAGTTTATCATCAAATAGAGTAAATGAATTAAGATTTCATTTTTAAAAATAAAGAGACATATTTATTTGTAATAACTCTCTTTTTTTGGTAATAACTATCTTTAACGATGCTATTATTTATTTTTACCCATGGGGAATGCATAAGTACAAACATTGTTAGCTTATTTAACATTTATTAAAAATACAGACTCTTTATACTAATGCAGAAGGATAAGCCTCTTCTTCCCACTCTAAAAATCTCTTCTTTGCTGTAAAGAATTCTCAGTGCATGTGAGCTAAGACTCTGGAGCACTCAGTAGAGAGGTGTGTGGGATGACCAGACAGAATCACAAGGTTTTCTCTGTTTTCAACTAGCTGAAAATAGGAACTCTAGTTCTAAATATTCAAAGTCTAAATATTAGAAAAATAAGGAGAGGGGATATGACAAAATGCTTTTCAAAATACATGCCTGAGGTGAGACTGCTTGTATGTTTGCATGTGGTAGCTTCCAGATGAAATCTTCAGTTTTAATCTTCAGGTTCATATCTGGAGATATAAATTAAGAACACAATGTCAGGATACCTTTTGTTGTTGTTATTACCAAATAAGTTTACCTGAAGCAGTGGCACTATATTTCTCACTTCAAATTACTGTTACGGTAGAAGTTGGACACATTCAACTTTGTTTTGATGGTGACTCAGAGGGGATTTTTACATCAGGTAGGAGGATAGGCCAGATCACTGCTAAGACTCCAAGTCTCTATATTTGGCATTTAGACCTGTGATAACTTCATATAATTACCTCAATCATCATGTTGACAAGAACAGTTGATACGACTATATGAGTAAAGGGCTAGCAAATCTACTTCTCTAAGGGCAAATCTACTTCTCTAAGGACAAATCTCACCTTGAATTCCCTTTCTAGCTCTGCTCCCCTGGAACTCTGATAAAGGTAAAATGTCAACTCAGTTTCCAGGCAAAACATCTGATGACCACATCTGGACCTGGAGGACTATGAATGAACTATAAATACGTGGTGGGAGCCACCACTTTAGGTTTCCCCCTGTGCGATGAGTTCTTTTAACTGGACATACCCTTAACTGGGTATCATGTGACTGCTAAGAGAGATACTAATCCTATGTAGAACACGGACTTCTAAGCCAAGCTGGCTATGACACCCATCTGCATGAATCTCATTCTCTCCAACTTAAACTGTCATTTAGGGGAACAGTAAGACCAGTTCTTGGACTGCTTAGAGTATACCACCAAGGAGAAGAGAACTACCTAATGCTGCCCTGTGAGCTTGCTGTGTTTCCTGTCTGACATCCTGCTAAGTGAATCCATTGCCAAGAGCAGCTTACTGTAGGCCTGTGTGAGTCTAAAGGCCTAGATGAACCTAAAAAGAAGCCCTGGTGGGCATTATAGATAAGGTCAGGCCAGAGCTCCTCCACTTTCCTCAAATGAAGGCTTCTGGACTAAATGATCCAGCAACTACCACCGGCTTGACCTCTCTGGAACAAGCTTAGATTTAACAGAGAACAAACATCAATCCAGAGAGAGAAATCCAAAGGCGGGATCAGTGTGGCTTACTGTGCCAGTCTTTTCCTCAGATCTTTGATTTGGTCATTCTTCTTGGTAAGAATCTCTTTCATGTTTCGATAAGCTGCTGTTTGCTGAAATTTCTTTTCTAATTCCTGCTTAGTAAAAAATGTCAGCCCATTACTAAAAAAATAGTTAAGGAAAGAGATAACAAATGTGATAAAAATATGTAGTTTTTTTTGCTTGAATTTTACTAGTATTTTGCTAATGATTTTCTAATTTCCTTAAAGGACACATTTATATAAAACTAAGACTATCCAAACTTTAAAAATATATTCTTTCAAATGAGAAGCCATAAAATAGTAACATTTTCCCAAGTACAGTGTTGGTAAATAACTCAAGCCCTGGATATGATAAATCTATTTGAAATATTAAACTAATTTTCCTGTAAAATAAGCACACTTTTTTCCCAAGTCCCATAGTAGTGTATTTTAGCAAAATGATTTTTAATTTAGTTAAATTTTAGCTCCCATATTTTTTCCCATTTTTATATGAAAAAATTTTTAATTTTTTTATAGAGATGGGGGTCTTGCTATGTTGGCCAGGCTGGTCTTGAACTCCTGGGCTCAAGCAATCCTGCCATCTTGGCCTCCCAAAGTGCTGGGATTACAGGCACAAGCCACTGCACCCGGCCTCAACTCCCATATTCTTAAGAGTCTAATCCCCAAAGTGAAGAATCTAGCTCTCTACATATTTTATATAAATTATGACGAAAGTATAGAAGTCCTTAAAAAAAACAGTCCCTCATCCCTCTGCAGGCTGTGGGAAGAAGGAGCAGAAGAGCAACATGGTGGGATGTAGGGCAGGATTCAAGCCACCTACAGAGGAGCATTTCACTACACCATAGAGGGAGAGGAGATGTCTTATTATCACAGATATTTTAGTACCAAAGATGGAAGAATATCAGTGCCCGGAAATGATTAATCTTTAGAACATATTGGCTAATACCTTGAGAAAAAATAATCTGAATTTGCAGTTGTTCAACGTTTATCTTAGCCACATGTATTCCTCTATACTGTGTGCATTAATCATGCATTAACAGACAAATCCCTTAAACATGGTCTTCTGACCTTTTCAGCCATGTGCAGCTCCTCCTGAACCCTGAGTAGATCGTGCTTGGCTGTCGCCAGATTCTCCTCCAGTGACTTCTGGTTTTCTGTCTTGTCATTAAGTGTCTTCTGAAACTCACTCTTTAAGGCAGCGACAGTGTTTTCCAAGTTACTTAAGTCTTGGGCCTTTATAAAATCCTATGAAAAATAAATGCATGCATGTAATTTCATGTTGATATTCTAAAAATAACTGTTTTAGAATGGTGATTCAACATCATAGGAGATGAAAAAAATGATGTATGTTTTGTGTGCATGCCAGCCTCCCTTGCCAGCCTAGGTAAGTGCCAGCCCCTTCAGAGTCACCAGCAGGCCAGTCCATTGTCAGCCCTGGGTACGTGGTGTCTTGCACACAGCCGACACTCAGTAGCCACTGAATTCCAAATACATAAAATATGATTTGTGAACTGCTGGTATTTCCATCCAAGATGTGTGTACCAGGGTTGAGATGGCAAACAGGTTTGATTTTGAAAAGCCAAATTTAAAAAAATCCTCAAAGAAGTTTGAATTCTTCAAAATGATAGAAAAAATGATAAAAGTAATATAATTTATACCAAAAACTTAATAGACATATGTTTTAGTCATTATTTACAAGGAAATAATATGAGAGCACAATTACTGATTACATGGTTTTCTAAATTTTTAAGATTTTAAGTTTTTTATATTCATGAGATGTGTACAATTTTTGCATACTTTGACAACTATAGCATAAGACAGGCACTGGGTCTTCTCTCTTCCTGGATCTTGTTTTTGACTGGATAAGATTCATGACAGAAAAAACATTTGTACTGATAAGACAGTAAAATGGTCTACAATTGGTTAATATGTAGATGGAGAAATACTTAGTACTTTCAAGTGGCTCTCACGCCTGTAATTCCAATACTTTAGGAGGCCAAGGGACGAGGACTGCTTGAGCCCAGGAAATTGAGACCAGCCTGGGCAACAGAGCAAGCCCCTGTCTCTACAAAAAATATAAAAAATTAGCCAGGCATGGTGGCACATGCCTGTGGTCCCAACCACTTGGGAGGCTGAGGTGGGAGGATCGCTTGAGCCGGTGAGGTCAAGGTTGTAGTGAGCCATGGCTGCACCACCGCACTCCAGCCTGGGCAACAGAACAAGGCCCTGTCTCAAAAGCAAAAAAAAAAAAAAAAGTACTTTCAACAGAAGAAAAAAAAAATCTTTCCTCATTTTTGAAATCTGGTCTTTGAAAAAAAGATTTTCATTGCAACTAATAAAAGCACGTATTCACTGGTTGTTCTTGTGTCCAAAATCTTAAAGTAAAATTGGAGCAAAGCCCCAAAAAGCTTTTAAACAAATTCATCAGCCAAATGTGTTTGCAATTGTTTGACTTAGGAGAAATTATAAAGCGGTTCTGGAACATTCGTGTTTTTATAAATCTATTGTCATTGGCATATAATGGTTGAAAATCATTAGCTATATAAGAAGTATCCTCCTATTTTAAAAATATCTACAGATAAAATGGTTCAACGTCTGAGATTTGCTTCAAAAAAACATGGCTGGTGGGAAGAAGAAAGTAGAGGTACAAATGAAACCAGACTGGCCATGCATTGGTAACTGCTAAATAGAGTGAAGAGTGCATGGGGGTTCATTATACTATTCTCTCTACTTTTGTGTATGTTTGAAATTTTTCATAGAGAAAAGATTAGCAAAAGCCCAGTGAAGCAGATTTTGGGTTTGTTTACCAGACATTTGCAATGAGAGTATGACCACTAGAAAAGCCAATGCTGTACTGAATATCTACCCAAATGGTCCTGCTCACAGGAAATCATACTGCAGCATGCACACTCAACAGAAAGTCCACAGGAGACAGACTGTACATACAATGACTTCCTGCAGGCGGAGTGACATTCAGTCATTACATTCAGACAAGCATGAAGAACTACAACACTGGATTTCATTGTACTCTACGGTGCCGGCGGGTACAGATGCATCTGCAGATTCATAATCATTTTGTCACACTCATCAAAGGCAAACTTAAGTAATGTTCAGTATAATAAAACCCAAATATAAACCAATTAAAAACTTTTCTTTTCATTTTCTTTCCCCTCCACTGTAACTGGATGTCAAAGTGAGAGGGGAAACTTAAAAAAAAAAAGTGAGAATATCTTGCATACCAGGAAGATTGTAGAAAAACTTAAAAAATAAATGTGAGAATATCTTGCAGGCCAGGGAAACTGCAGGAAATGGTGAGAATATCTTGCATGCCAGGGAAACTGCAGGTGTGTGAGCTATGTACTGTCCCCTCTGCCCTAGAAGATGGACAGAGGGAAGGCCACTGGTTCTCACCAGGCCTTTTGGGGGCAAGAATGTCCCAACACATGACAATAGAGGCATTTGTCTCAGGGAGTAGCAGGGGTGGGGTACAGTGAGCAGTAACTAAGACTTAATTTTAAGTTTATAACTTCATTCTACTTAGAAAATGTGAGAAAGGTAGCTAAAACTTGTTTCACCTTTTGATTTCCTTGATCAAGCTGTAAATCTTGCAGTGCTTTTTCTAGTTTTGACTTTTCATCCAGTGCATTTGTAGCCTATAGTGAAGTTTAAACAAAACACTTTCAGTATTTAATCTGTAGGCAGTTCAATAATTGTGTCAAAACATTTCTCAGTTACCTGTATTTCAATGGTCTTCAACCTTGACTTCAATTTCTCATTCTCTTCTTGAAGTCTTAAAATTTCCTTTGTGAGTAAATTCAAATTTTATTATATTAACCAAAATATTTTAATATTTGAAATTATTACTTGTTTCACTTAAAAATCTAATTTTTAAATTTAAATTACATAATAGCTCAAAAATGTACTACTGATATTTTGGTAATATCCCAATTTCATCCAGCCTATCAGCCTCAGTATCTGTGAGTCAGCTTTGGATCTAAGACATCTAGTTTCTTTTCTTTCAGTTTCTCAGACACATCTTTCCTCTTTCAGTCCTCTGTTTTCAAATTTTTTTCCAAAGACCCCCTTCCCTGCCAACTCTCTCCTAGCTGGTCCTGCAAATCCTGGGTCTATTCTCAGCCTACACTGCACACTGTTGCCCCTTATCCTGAGAACTCCTTCACTTCAGTACCATGCTCAAGCCCACAGATGCTTCTGACTGAGGTGAGGCCAAACACTTTTGTTCTTATACAGCTCAAACATTTGAATCATCTGTGTTATTTTTCAGTAGACTCAAACAAACACATCAGCCCAGTCAGAGGGCACTGCACTCTGTTTCAAGTCATGCCGCCTCCTGTCTGACCACTGCCTGTTCTGTTCTCCTGCCCAACACACTCACTTCTCTTTCCTCTACAATTTAACTGGTCTTCATCCTTCAAGGCCCAGCTTAGTACCCCTTTACCCAAGAGCCTGTTCTCACCTACTGTTATCCACACACAACTGAGTCTTCTCTGCTACCCAGTATGACACCTGTAGCACACAGGAGAATATTCTCTGGTCTCTATTTCTAGAACATCAGTTCTACTTTCCCAATAAAACTATTACATTTTTGGCCGGGCACGGTGGCTCACACCTGTAATCCCAGCACTTTGGAAGGCCAAGGCGGGCGTATCACAAGATCAGGAGATCGAGACCAACCTGGCTAACATGGTGAAACCCCATCTCTACTAAAAATACAAAAAATTAGCCGGGCGTGGTGGCAGGCGCTACTCGGAGGCTGAGGCAGGAGAATGGCGTGAACCCGGGAGGTGGAGCTTGGAGTGAGCCTAGATCACGCCACCGCACTCCAGCCTGGGCGACAGAGCAAGACTCTGTCTCAAAAAAACAAACCAACAAACAACAACAAAAAACCCAAACTATTACATTTTTGAGGGCAAGGGAGCAGGTACTACACTGCTTTTTATTTCTAACAACATCTAGCATAATGTTGAGAATACAAGGGTCATGAAAAATAGCTGAAATCTGAAATGCTTCAACATCAGAAACTTTCTGAGTGCTGACATGATACTCAAAGAAACTGCTCATTGGAGCATTTCAGATTTCAGACTTTTGGATTTGGGATGCTCAACTGGGATCTGTATAATGCAAATATTCAAAAATCTGAAATCCAAAACACTTCTGGTCCCAAGGATAAGGGATACTCAACCTGTGCTGATAAATAATTTTTTTTTTTTTTTGAGATGGAGTCTCGCTCTGTCGCCCAGGCTAGAGTGCAGTGGCGTGATCTCAGCTCACTGCAACCTCTACCTCCCGGGTTCAAGCAATTCTCCTGCCTCAGCCTCCCGAGTAGCTGTGACTACAGGCACGTACCACCACACCCGGCTAATTGATAAATAATTTGTATAAACTTAAAAACCCTTCTCCTTGTTACCGCAGATCACAAACTTTAAATGTCCATCAATAAACGCTGTCCAAAATTTCATGCTCTTCACTTTACCTTGAAAAGGTGTGATCAGGAGCTACTTCAGGCTCTCTAGAAGGTTAAGTATGCCCTCTTCTGGCCCATGGGGTACCATCAAGTAAAACTACTGCAATGGACTAATTATCCTCAGAGGAACTGAACCAAACCTTCCACTTCTGTTTCTCCACCCTAGGCAATGACAGGACAGAATGAGAGACTTTCCGTTTCTCAAAATAATAATATTACCTTGTTTAGGAGTTCTGCTGTTCCACCTTCATTAAGTGGAGCAAGTTTTGGCTTTGTGACATCTAAGATGGGCTGAAACAAAATAAAGAAACCAAACTGAAATCACCACAGAATAAAGCATGTATAATCATTGAACACTTGCACTTTGCAAGTGGAAGATACTATATATAAACATATTCACTGCGATGTCAGTTCCACAGGTGTGGAGATTTCTGTTGGTTTCATCCTTTGTTACTCCCAGTGCCTAGGATATGCCTGTCCTACGGTGCCCCATACATGTTAGAGATAAAAATAAAACCTATCTTCCCTGTATCTTTTAAAAATATATAGATAGAAGGAAAATGAGGGAAGAAAGGAGGGACGGAAGGAGCTCAAAGCCAGATCTGATATAGAGCCTAGCATCTAGCAACTAGAATTTTAGCCTGTGGGAGCTGAAACAGTGATTTCTACATGAACCTTAGACTCTGTGAAAAACAATAATATTGATGAAGATCTAGGCAAGTATAATACAGATAAACAATAACTTGGCACAAATAATATAGTAGTTTAGTAATATATATTAAAAATAAAATAATTCATGCCCTCTGATCCAGAAATTTCTTAGCCAGAAATATGACCCAAAGGAATAACTGGAAAGTATTTTGCATGTATATGTACATAGATTCATCTCAGCAGTATTTATCCAACAATGGAGTATTTACAGTGTGCCCGTGAAG
This sequence comes from Pan troglodytes, assembly GCF_028858775.2. Taxonomy (NCBI): domain Eukaryota; kingdom Metazoa; phylum Chordata; class Mammalia; order Primates; family Hominidae; genus Pan; species Pan troglodytes. Next base: position 49,848,005 of record NC_086015.1, read on the forward strand.
TGGAATGGTAAGTGGCCACTCCAATTAATGAGAATGATTAGAAAGAGAAGTAGATAACTACTAGTATTGTCTCCATTTGTCAGATGAGTAAAATGAAGCTCAGCTACCTCAGATAACCTGCTCAAGGTAACACAGCCAGGAAGTGACAGAGCCAGGATGTATACCCAGGTGTGGCTGACCCTACAGCCTGCGCTCTGAATCTTCTGAGTAGAGTATTTATGAGTGGGATTGAGACTGAACTTAGGGATCATGTGTATGTGTAAGCCATCACAGACAAAAGCAGTTTTTCATAGTTACTTCCAAAACATTTTTTCTTTTGCCTGAAAATATGATAGACAATTTCTGAATTTTACTCTTGAATTGAATGCTTTTCCTTAAGAGTTCTCAGTTTTGATCTCTGAATTCTTTGAGCAACTTGAGGATTTTAAATACTGGCTATTAAGATATGGATTTAGAATGACCAAAAAGTTACCTTTTTGTTTGAAGATGTAATCTCTGCTTTTTCAAATTCTGCAACTTGTTCTAATAATTCTCTTGAAGAAGAAAGCAAAGATAAAAATTATTCATTTAAAATAGATTTATATCACACGCAAGAAGAGTAAAATCACTGGTACCAACCCATTACATGCCAGAGAGAACAGAGCAAGGTGGACCAAACTTCACCATATCAAAAATATTAGTTGCAAATGGTTGAGAACCTAAACCACATGGACTCAAATGTAATCATCCACAGTACCTGGCATTTTGTATCTACTAGGTATGCAATATCCACTGCTAGAAATAAACCATAATGTTAATACAAATATGAGGAAAATTTATAGTCAACTTTGTATTCTTGAGGTGCTATGAGGAGACTGTTTTATTACATAATATGTATTGTTAGCTAGTAGGTGTTCAAAAAAGATTCTTAATAAAGTAGCCTCAGAAAAATGAAAATAGTCCATAGTATCTACTGAAAAAGAGTACCACAAATTCCTAGGAAAGACAGATAGTGGGGGTGTGCCATCTGAAGATTTGCAAAGGCCAATGAGAAGTGACTATACACAAGCTTAGAGTGTTAACAGCAGTCAGCTTCTAAGCTTCTTAAAGCACCACCTTCTCAGAGTTTTCTCACCAGTCATCTACTGACAGTGGCAGAAGTTCAATGATTTTCCTCCCCAGCTCACAGGTTGTCCTCAGCGTTGTTCAACACTCTGCATGTGAACTGATGTGCTGTGACTGTGCTTAGAGTAGTTCACGGGGCTTGGTGGTCAGTCCTTCCTGATTTCTGGCATGCTTTTTCTTAAAATGAGTTTCAGCTTCACCAATTTTACCATATTTTTTGAATTTGAGCTCTTAGATGTCCATATTATAAGCTTTTTTGTATATTTCCTATTTCAAAGTTAATAAATGTATACTTTTAAATTCCATTATTTGGAAAACTTCCAATGCTACTGGATTGAATTGATGGTATTTATTATATTTGAATTGACTTTTCAACTGTCTCATAATCTTTATTTCTTAGTTGACCAATCTGATGGTAATACTGACCAAGCTAACAAAAATGCTGTAAGAAATAATTAATGATAGCCTGAAAAGCAATTTCATAAATCTCGATGGCCTTTGTAATACCTAGGAACAGTAGAAACAGAGAACTTTTAAAAGGGTGCTTAGTGGTACCCAAGAGATCACTCAGTGACTCAATGCTTTGCTGTTACCCTACCCAAATTTCCTCACACGCTAGCCCCAAGAAAATATGCAGCCAAAGATGTTCACTAACTTTTAAGATTATGCTTGGGCCATTATTGTCGCAGTTGCAAGTTCAAATTTTATTACCGGTTTTCAAGTTCAGAGATGTCTGTCTGTAGCTTAAGATACCACTTCTCAGCTTGTGCAAACAGCTGTCGCAGAAGTAACACATTGGTATAGGCAGTGTTGATGAGCTCAGATTCCACCTCACTATGAACCACAGCTTGTAATCCATTGAGGACTTCAGAGACTTCATCTATGGTGAAGGTCTCCTCCACCAGCCTGAAAAACAACCATGATCCAAAACTTATAGATAAACAACAAGAAAAATCTACAAAATACAGCAAAATTAAGAAACCCACATTCATGTAATCTAAGAAATTCAAAGATTACAGTGAAAATCTCTCTGGGAACTATCTTCTTTATTAATAAACATTGAAAATAATTTAAACTCAATTAATTTTTGACATCTATTCAAATGATTAAATTGTGCACATCCTTTAATACAAGTAAATGCTCAAACACATTCCCAAAACCATCATCTACTTTTTTAACTTTTTAGTATTAAATGTCTTATTTCAAACTCCACTGAAATCAGTCTTATTACATTTAATAATTTCAAAAGTCACCCGGAAGGCATAGTCTCATTTCTTTCTAATATTTCTCTAACATTTTAATAACTGTATGAACTATTCACAGGTTAGTAAACATCTATGGGAAATAAATGGTAATTATATATATTGCTTCTCTTTGCATTCTTGAGACCCAAAATAATAATAATAATAAAAACTAGCTTATCTTAAAGTTCTACTGAACACTCCACAAAAATGAATATCATCATCAACAATAGCATTAGAAATCTACTCTCAGGGCCAGGCATGGTAGCTCATGCCTGTAATCCCAGCACTTTGGGAGGCAGAGGCAGGTGGATCACTTGAGGTCAGGAGTTCGAGACCAATGTGGCCAACACAGCAAAAACTCTTCTCTATTAAAAATACAAAAAATTACCTGGGTGTGGTGGCATGTGCCTTAATCTTAGCTACTTAGGAGGCTGAGGCAGGAGAATCGCTTGTAACCAGAAGGTGGAGGTTGCAGTGAGCCAACATCATGCCACCGCACTCCAGCCTGGGCGACAAAGTGAGACTCCGTCTCAGAAAAACAAACAAAAAAACAAAACTACTCTTACATAGAGAATGCTTGGGTTGGAAGAGAACTTTGGTGCCATCTTCTACAATCCCCTAACTTTACAGATAGGAACACAGATTTGAAGAGTGGAGATGACTTGCCTATGGTCACATTGGTGGTGACTAAACCCCACAATCATCTTCAGCAATGATTCTGGGCAAAGGATTCATGCCCAACAGCTGAATCCTTGAAAAAGCTTCTGTGTGTGCCTTCCAGTTTCAATGACAGTATCACAGTAACACCGTCCTCTCCTCTCCCTACCTCTACCCTCCAAAGTCCCTTCTCCCTCAGATTCTCAGCAGATGAAGAGCAGCTACCGCAACCTCAGCTTTATTTTCTTCCCTACTTCCAAAAAGACATCATCAAGCAAGACCCAGTTACACTAAAGCATTATCATAGTTAAACTCAAGTTAATAGTATTTGTTTTATAATTCTTTAATGTTTCATCTAGCCAGCAGAATTTAGTCATTCTCAAAAAACCAAAACTTTTAAAATATAAATCCTTATTAAAATATTAATAATCTTTCTATATTCTTTAATAGAACATATGTTCTCGCCAATTAAATTGTTGCTTTCATCTGCTGGGGGATAGGAAACCAGATTACCAGATGAGTTTAATGGACTGAATGGTCTAAGGCTGATGGCCTCTAATACTGAGACATTCATGGGTTTATGGCAGCTGGAGCTCACCTGGAGGTCTTTTTCACTTATATCTGACTTGACATTCATCTCTTGCTACAAATCAGCTATGGTCCAACCATTATCATCTCATGCTAGAAATCAACTAACAATTTTGGTACTAGTCAGCATTATGATTTCCTGCTGTTTTCCTCTCTACTAATTATTCAGTATGAAACACAGAAGTGTTTTCTCACTAATTGCCATGTCTTATAGCTCTAACCATTTAATTAATAACTCAAGTAATTAAAGTTCTGGAATCTTCAATACAACAAGCCAATCATTAATCCACAAACCCTTGGCAACTTCCTTCTCAAACTCTGCCATCCTACAATTATCCTACAATTATCACATGCATTTCTGACAATAGATTCATTGCTTTCACCACAATACAACTTCTTTTGTTTCCTGTATCCATGAGGCTTAGTGTAGCTGCTCTTAGCAAATAATTGATCATGATGAATCCCAGAAATTGTCTGGCCTCTGCTATGGCACCCCCATACTGGCTACCAGAAAGAATCCATGTTCCTATTTGGTTTGCTTAGAGTCCTCCTCTGATACCTGCTCTCCTTGAGGTCTTGGAAGCAGGAATCTACAGTTTTGAGTCTCAAGCCTCTCTTTGAACGAGCAAAACGCATATAATTAATAACTTCATTTTGATGGTGCTCATTTAGGCCCAACTCTGCCTGAAAAAGAAAGAGGTAATTTAATTGTTAGTTTTGAAGATCTGATCAAAGAGCCAACAATGAAAATGCATAAGATATCCTGTGGTCGAGACTGCTAGATCTCCATCAAATTCTATTCTTCCCTTCTTCCTGGCTGCATGGCTGCCCACCTAGATGACACTTCCTTGCCCTCCTTGCAATCAAGTCACTGCTGACTACTTCTCAGCAATGAATGTTGTGGTCTACTTCCAAAGACCTGGTCTTAAGATATGGGGTGTACCTCTGCCCCTCCCTGTTTCTCTGAAACCTGGAAGAGGTGGCGACTTGACTGAATCATGCAGACAACATCAATGCCCTAGAGGCTGGGGGAGCCGCAAGATGAAAGGGCCCCATGTCTCTACCTCATGGAGAGGCACTGACCCTCTCACTGAACTGAGATGAGCAGTGAGATGGCTGTTAAGTGAGAGAGAAATAAACTTCTGTATTCTTCAAGCCACTTAACCTTACAGCAAAAAACAGCAACTCTGTTATAGCAGCTTAACCCTTACCCCATTAAATACAGCTTTAACAAGTATATTTGATTTGGAAAGAACCACTAATTGGTCTGTACTTTAAACCAGATGACAGCTTGACAAATATTTAAGAGGCAAGCCCATGGAGGTAGGGCTAGCACCCAAATAACAGAGCAGGTCAGCAGTCAGCTAAGAGCAAGGCATCAGCCATGTTAGTTGGATTTGTAATTAAGCTGCTGATGAGATTTACAAAGCAGTTTAGGTGGCATAAGTCTTTAAGGTCTGGAGGATAGAATGGAGATAGCAAGAGTTGAAGGGAAGCAAAAGGGAAATCTCTAAGGTACTCAAGTACAACAGGTTACAGTCACATATGCACTTGAGTTGTGAATAACAAGACAGATTTCTATTACACACTAAAAATAATTGACTACCTACATTAGAGACAATATTATCTCTGATAGTCACACATTAGTATGGGCAAGAATATCCCACAATTTAGAAATATCACAAAACAATGTCACAATTTGCTAAAAACAAAGCATAAATACAGATTCTTTTTTTTTTTTTTTTTTTTTTTAGAGACGGAGTCTCGCTCTTTCACCCAGGCTGGAGTGCAGTGGCGCAATCTCGACTCACTGCAAGTTCCGCCTCCTGGGTTCATGCCATTCTCCTGCCTCAGGCTCCCGAGTAGCTGGGACCACAGGTGCCCACCACCACGCCTGACTCATTACTTGTATTTTTAGTAGAGACGGGGTTTCACCGTGTCAGCCAGGATGGTCTCGATCTCCTGACCTCGTGATCCACCTGCCTCGGCCTCCCAAAGTGCTGGGATTACAGAGGTGAGCCACCACGCCTGGCCCAGATTCTTAATAATTATTCACTGTCTATAGTATTACATTTACACTCTTTGCTCCCCCAAAACCTCCCAAACTCTCTTACCCTGTTTCCCAGGATTCTACTAAATGAACACTCTACTTTAGCCACACTAGTCTGCTCATCAGTCCTGAAACATGACTTAAAATTTCCTGCCTTGACTTTCACTCATGTTACTCTGATCCTAAAGCATCTCTCCATTCCTATTCGAGAATCTGAATCCTACCCAGTGGTATGATGGTAAATATTTAACAGCAGGTTTTCTAGGTAGGGGGGCCTGATTTGTAGCACTGCTGATTTCCATGGCATAAATACTTCCATCATGGCTGATTTCGAGCCACCAATATAATGTCACTGAATGAAGAGGTAAGAAGAAATGCATACAATTGGATCTCACCAGCCAGTACACACATGCTCCACCACATCACTGAATTCCTACCCACCCTTCATGGCCTAACCTGTTTCACCTACTCTGTGCCATCTCCCAATATGCCCTCAGTAACTCTATAGGTATGCCTTCCTCCAAAACCTAGCATATATAATCTCTGCTACTTCTTTGGTACCGTCACAGGCTGATTACTACCTCGTATTATTGATTATCTTTTTTTTCAGGTCTTGCTCCTCCAAGTAGATTGTAAACTCTATGAGGGCACGAACCATTTCTTATAATGCACAACACCTAGCATAGTGCCTTGTGCCAGCAGGTGGCCAATTCCTATCTGTTCATTCCTTTCCCTCCTTTCAAGGAAAGTTAAGACTGTCCTAGGACCAAGAAGGAAAAATTACTCAAACTGAGAAGGGTAAATGACAGAAAAGTTCCTTTAAAATGGATTGGAATGAAGAAAGGGGGTAAAAGTGGACAGCTGAGTTCAAAAGGAAAAATAGCATCAGCCTAGGAAACGGCTATTCACAAACCTTTACTTCCACACATATACTATATGTATTTATGTCAAATCATTAGAGAGGAAATGGAATAGGTAGACATGTGGTATAATAGACAAAGCACTGGATTAGAAACCAGGTTTAGGTCTAGCTATGCAACTATCTACCTTGGTAACAGTCTGTTACCAAGTCACTTAACCCCAATGACATTAGTTTTACTATCTGCTAAATGAGAGGTAGATATGATGATCAGTCCTAAAATGGTTAGAAACAATGGGAGGTATCCAAGTGGGGAAGTCAGAATTTGTTTGAATTTTATTGTAGAAATATTCCGTTAAAATAATAATAAAAAGAGCTGAAAACATACAGCAAGAAATCCTGCCAGAGCATTGCCAAGCTAATGTCTTGAAATTGTACCACAAATTGTGTATGTGTGTTTAGGGGGAAGGGGATAGAAGAGAAATGGGTAAGGTACCAGAAAGGGTTCCCTGTTCTTAACCATGCCCACAAATCCATATACAATTTAAGATAAGTACAAGGAGGAAACTGTAATGATAAAAATGAGCACAGTTTAATAATACCTATCAGATACTGAATGCTTAATATTTTCACAGGTACTGCACTGTTTACACGCATTATCTTACTTATTATATTAACAGTCTTGTGTAGTTATTATCTGCAATTTACTAATGAAGAACCTGAGCCTGATTCCAAAGCCTCAGTTGTTAAGTGATGGAAAGGAATGACAGAAGATAGAATAGGAAGAGATACAAATTTTTTTGTGATTTGTTTTCAACGTGTTCTCCTGATATTTTAGGGAAATCAAGAGAATGAGTGGAGAGGCTCTAAACTCAAGAAGGGGAGGGAGCAATCTGTTTAGCTCACAGGTGTCTTCTCAGCTCCCAGACAGCGCTTGGAACACAGTGTGGACTAAATAGAAATTCTGGTTGCTGAAGTATTTCAGTAGCTATTTCAGGTAGTGCTCGCAACCCTGGTTTCATCCGTTTTCCTGAACACTTCAGTGCTGTGCACTGTTCTAAGTATGATTGGTATTTAAGATGGCATGCTATATTCGCTGGAGGGATTAATGATATTTTTTGAGCAAGCCAAAACAAAGGAAATGTCACCCAAATTCCTCAGCTGTAATACGGGGTGCTGGGATTCTTAAAGTCACCTCCACATCAGAAAGTTGGATTTCAATCACACAGAAAGCTAGATTCGTTCTCCCTGCTCCTCTGGTTACCGCGCGCGCGCGCGTGTCTGTGTAAACCCGGAGCTTCCTGAAACTGAGTGAGACCCCGGGTATGTGTTAATGTGTGTGTGTGTGTAAACTTGGAGCTTCTTGAAATAGAGTAAGAACACTGCCGTGCACCTTAGGCCGGCAGCAGTTTCCTCTAGCTCTCCTCACCTGCCACCTAAGAGTTGTGCCTTGGCTCCAGCCCCCGCAGGCAGGAGAGAAACGAAGCGATGCGGCGGAGCTGGGCTGCTGGGAAAAGGCTTCACCCAGGATTACCCCAGAAGGTCTTGGGCTGCGGTTAACCGAATCTCTCGCGCCCGGCGCAGCTCCCCTTCTCAGGGAGGCTGAGGTGCGGCCAGACCCAACGAGGCCACGTAATCATTCCGGGCCCACCCACTCAGTGTCTCCAGCCCCGGCCGCGCTCTCTCCTGTGCGCGGTGCGGCGCCTGAGGGTCGGTTACTCACCATGGCGGCAGGCGGCGGCGGCAGCCTAAAGGAACGGGAGAGGCCAGGCGGTGCCCCGCCAAGCCTGGGATCGCCGAGGGTAGTTGGACCACAGAAAATGGGGAAAGAGGGTAGGTTGTTTAGAAGCCTCTGGTTGCTAACGGAAACCGAGGCACGTGGACTGCAATTATGCATTTTCATTGGTCCTCAGGATCACGCGACAGGAAGTATTGCGTAACCGGTTGACTGCCACATGCGCATTGGCTTCCAGGGCCGGAAGTCCCACCTTTTTGTGCCACGTTCACTTTTGGGAGCTGACTGCAGTTGCAGAAGGTAGCGGGAGGGTTGGGCTGCCTGGAGTTGCGTGTGGCCACGAACGCGCTTCGCGCCTCGTGGCGTCCGCTTATGGATTGTTGGGAAGTTCTTGTCCAGAACTTCCTGTGGCATAGGTGACCCCAAGGATGAATGGACATCCCAGACCTTTCAATGGTCTCATAGGGCGCGGCCCAGACATTTTTTTTTTTTTTCAGGAGTTCCTACCTGAGCATCAGGGTGGCTGAGACAGGCCAACAACACCAATGCCAGCAGGTTCTCAAATAGAGCTTCAAACGACCCCTCCCCATGACTCCGCCCATTATTATTACTGTGTTATTATCTTCTCTTATATTTCCAGCTAAAAGTCTCTAGCAACATTTTTCCATTTAAAAAAAAATGCAAAAAGCATGGGTTTTCTCTGAGAGCAGTGAATTTCAAAAGGTTCCATATGCCTGGAACTACTATGGAAGCTTGTTGAACAAATTCCTGGGCCTTATCTCCAGAAATTCTGATTCACAAGTCTAGCTTGGGTCCTTGGGATCTGCACTTTTTAACCGATGTTCCAGGAGTGATCACAGATCAGGACCACTCTTAGAAACACTGGCTTGGAAGGACAAGTGTAGGATGAGATCGATTATTGCAAATACCAGGGACTCAGAGTCCTTCACTCAGATAATACAGAGGTGATGTGCAGGCATTTGCCCACAGAAGGATCTCAAGCCTTGGGTCAAGAACAGTAAACAAGGTTCTCCTGTGTGTCACCTGGAGCACTCCAATGCACGGAATGATGGCCTGAAGGCAGTGGCGTGGGTATGCCCAACTTCAGCTTTGGCTAGGCTCCCTACCCTTGGCACTGCAATGGCATTTGGGCAGGATCCCTGTCTTCTTGAAAGATTCCTAAGGGCAGATTCTCTCAACCCTGCATATTAACCCCTTCCAAGCTCAGTTAAACTTCCCCTTTACCATCCCACCTCCCCATTTCTGTTTAGTGAGTGTTGTTCAATTTGATAACAATGGTTGCCATTATTTAGTGCCTACTATGAGCTATTAATAGACACATTCCATTCCAGTAGTTAATCCTCATAATACTTGGTTCTTTCCTCTGTAGACATTCGTTGTGTTCACATAGTGAGAGGGTCACTTTACAAGGTGTTGTGGGTGCGAGATGAAGTTCATAAAAACTTTTATGACTGATCAGTAAACAAAGTTGTTCATCAGCTCGCACTGCTGAAAAGCTCGTTTATTTTCTCCTAGGCCAAATCTTGTGATTGCGAAGTGTTATCAATTCAAGGGAATGAAAGGAGCGTGTGTATAATGCAAATATTACATTTGTGGCTTGGGGATTTTAAAATTTATTCTGCAAAACTCCATCAGCTAGTTATTGTAATTTAAAATTCTGCTTTAATCTAAAATCTTCCATACCAAGGAGGTTAATCACCATTAGCCAATCTACCCAACAGAGTTGAGTGTTGTTACATAAGCTGTCTAAATAGTGTCAGCAAATCTGAACATGAATTTTAGTCTCAAAGTGATGAATTTGGCGCATGAAAAGGCTGAACTTGTACTTCAGGTTGTTTACTAGTGCGGGTTGGTCACCAAAGCAAACAATTCGAGCCGTGAGGGAGAACAGCTCCATCCTACTTTACTAGTGATCTTCTTAGGCTCTGTTTTTATTTATTTTAATTGCTGTGACAGTTTTTTAAAATGTGTGTATGTGTGAGTGTATGTGTGTGTGTAAATTTGGAGGGAGGCACACAAGTCCATTTTGTACCTTTTAGCAGAGTTCAACATAAATAAAATGAAGATAAATTCTTTTTATATTATTATGAAATGAGACTTATGACTTTATAAGTTCCCAGTCATCATACTAAGACCACCAGTTTCAGGGTGTTTGCAACCTAGACTTGGCAAAAGGAGGAATGGAAAGCTGATCATGGCCTCCTCAGGGATGCCAACAGATTCACTCATTCTGCCACTATTTACAGAACCCCTGTTGTGTGCAAGGTTCTGTGGCCATGGTAGTGAGTCTGAGGAAAAAATCTGAGGGGGAAATCTGAGGGAAGAAGTGGAGGGACTCAGAAAGCCCCAGCTGCCCCTGCACTATAAATTTTGGGGGGATGCAGGGGGACTAAGGTGAGGCTTTACTTAAGTAGAAAGAGGAAATGAAGAAAATGATTAAGTAAAAAAAAATAGGTGATACACAGAAAATGTAAAAATCTGAAAGGTTATATGGGAAAGAGAAAAGTTTGATAAATACTGAACTGGTAGTAGGTGGAAAATAGGGGAAATTATTTTAGGACATTATTCTTAAGAAGACAGGATCTTTGCAGCATGGCTTCTTGCATGAAGTTCTACCATACAAGTTCTCTTCAACTTCCCCATCTTGCCCCACCTTGGCTGCTGAGAAAGTAGCCAAGACCTTATAGAAGAGAAGGGCCCAGATTACAGGGCTCTTTACAGGAGATATGCATTTGAGTAGGCCTGAAGTAGGCAAGAGGCTATTTTCAGTTGCTTTCAAAACACCCTAGTGACCAGCAGAGTATTGGAGAGTGCTGACAAACTAGATTAGTGAAATCACTATCACATGCATTAAAGCAGGTCAAGCAAGGAAGTGGTTCACCATAAAATACAACTCCCTCTAAGAATGTGTGGATGTTGGCAATTACTTAGCCCAAATGATAGATTAGTTTCACTGATAATCTCAATGCATTAACAACACCCCAAAGGGAACAAACACCGAAACCATCAAAATGAGAAGTCTACCTCAAAAAATTTTAAGAATTGGTTGTGGGGAATACCTTCTTGTAGAGTACAAGAAAAATTGATTGTAAAGATGATGATACGCACCAGCTCCTCTTTCCATACTCCCTTATGCATATACATTTCAGTTAAACCCACAATCTCAGTCTGTATATTCAGCAGCTGTTAATGGAAATCTGGATACTCGCAAGACACAATGGGGAAGGGAATAATGAACAAGATGGGATTGGTCTCTTTCAAAAATGGCCTTATAATCAAGTGAAGGGAGAATTCAAGCTTGCAGAATAATTTCAAAGTAGACAGTAAGTAGTAGGGTAGTTCAGAGAGGGTGTGAGATAGTTCACTTCTGTTGAGGCTGGAGAGGAGAGATTCAGAAAAGTCTTCCAGAAGGCAGTGGAATTTGGGCTAGGTTTTAACAGGAGTGTGGAAAAGTTGGGGATGAGTGTGATGATTGTGAAATTGAGAGTTGTCTTGGACAGGGAACCAGAATTTTCATCAGGTGCTGCAGTAGAAGTGTCCAGAGATGTACATTTATTATTATTACAAGTGGCAAACTACAAAAAGAGATATACTGACAGCTTATACAAGGATGGAGCACCTTTAAGAGTGTCTTATTCAGAAATGTGGGTCTTCCTAGATCTGTGGTCTTCACTAAATGTTTCCATGGACTTCTGGCAATGTAAGGGTGTTCACCAATTGCATTTCATCATAGAAAATGTAAACAAAAAATTAAATTTGCTCAGAAAGTTTTGCCTACAAAGCTGGGGCTGTGTAGTCCTATTGGAAGAGCTGAATAGCTGTGTCATGAATAGCTGTGTTCATGACTGGAAGTTTTCTCAATGGGATGGATAAATAATATATGAAAAATAAAGTGAACTCAAATGGAAATGTCATTTTTAGCCAGCTTATATGAGTTTGTCTTCCCAACTACTATGTTGCAAGCTCCTTGAAGGAAGAAATATTTATTATATAATAACATAGTATGGCTGGGCTATAAGAAGCTCTGAGCTATGCTTGCAGAATTAAATTGGAGATAAACAGGAACATCTCAACAAACATTTGTGAGTTCCTACTGGGTTCCAGATACTGTGTTTGTGGGTTGCTTTTGGCCCTGGACATGCCCTCTCTTGGAAAGCATATCATAAGGCAGCAGACATATTCAGCTATCCCTGTTTCCCATGTTAAATGTAACTTTGAGGTGATTTATATAACTTTTAGGAGTTTTTGAGAATGAATTATTTAGTTCTCATGACTTAACCCTTATGTTTTTATATAACTACTGTTTGAGTTCTAGTTTGACTTAATGCTACACTTTGAAGACATTCCATAAAACAATTACTAATTTATATTTTGTGGTTTCTTTTAATATTTTGAGCCCAAGCATTTACAGTTGCTCCTTGAACAACACAAGGGATAATGGTGCTGACCCCATGCACAGTCAAAAATCCACATATAACTTTTGACTCCCCCGAAACTGAACTACTAATAGACTGCTGTTGACTGGAAGCCTTACCAATAACATAAATAGTTCATGAGCATACATTATGCATTATATGTATTATATACTATATTATTTCCATAAAGTAAGCTAGAGAAAAGAAAACACTAGAAAATCATAAGGAAGAGAAAATATATTTACTATTCATTAAGTGGAAGTGGATAATATAAAAGTCTTCATTTTGAATAGGTTGAGGAGGAGGAGGAAGAGGAGAGGTTGGTCTTGCTGTCTCGGGTGGCAGAGGAGAAGGAGTTGGAGGAGGTGGAAGGGGAGTCAGGAGAGAAAGGCACACTCGGTGTAACTTTATGGAAATGCATAATTTCTGTCTGACTTTTTCTTTTTTGTTTATCTAAAAATGTTTCTACGTGGTACCAGTCCTTCTTCCGCCATTTGCGTGTTTCAGTGCCTGCATAATAGAAGGGTCCATGTCATAAAAGAAGTCAAAATCAGTCTTGAATAATTGAAACCATTCTTCCAGATTGTCTAATGTCAATGTGTTTTCTGGCACTACTTCTACATCTTTCTCATTATTTGGCACTGGTTCGGAAGCACTTATCTCCATCAACTTGTGTTCAGCTAATTCCTCTGGTGTGGTGTCTATTAGCTCTTGAATCTTTCTCCAGGATTCACACCTTGAAACCCTTTGCCCCTGTTCTTATTTTGCATATCTACAATCTCTTTCATGGTTTCCTTGTTTGGCTCATGCACAACATCCAGACACAGTTTTCTCCAGCTATTGTTTCAGGGTTGATGGCTTTCATGGCTTTTCCTGTAGCAATGATGACATCTGCAGTGGTGTGTAATCTTTCCAGGCCTCCATGATGTTGTCTCCGCTGGGGTTCTCCTCCACAGCATTGACAATCCTCTCCATAAAGAACCATGTGCAATGAGCCTTAAAGGTCCTTATGACCCCCGATCTAGAGGCTGAATTAGAGACATTGTGTTTGGGGGCAAGTAGACCACTTCAACACCTTTGACATGGAACTCATGGGGTTTTGGGTAGCCAGGGGCATTGTCCAATATAAAAAGAAACTTTAAAAGTCACTGGAAAAGTACCTCCTTACTGGAAAAGTACCTCCTGACTTCATGGACAAAAGCATTGATGGAACTAATCCAGAATAAGGGTGCTTGTTGTCCAGGTCTTCTTGTACAACCAAAAGATTGGCAGCTGGTGTTCAACTTTTTCCTTCAAGGCTCAGAGATTGCAGCTTTATAGACAAGAGCAGACCTGATCATAAACCTCACTGCATTTGCACAAAACATTGGAGTTAGATAATCCTTTCCTATTACATTTTGGTGCTCATTTCTCTTCTTTATGAATAAATGTCCTTTGTGGTATCTTTTTTCCCAGAATGGGGCATTTTCATCTGCATTAAAAACCTGTTTAGGCAGCTATCCTTTCTCTTCAATAATTTTCTTAGTGGTGTCTTGAAACTCACCTACTGCCTCTTAGTTGGCAGAAGCTGCCAACTAAGATATTTTTAAAGCCAAACCTCTTTCTAAAATTATCGACCCATCCTTTGCTGGCACTAAATTCTCTGGCTTTAGATCCTTCATCTTCCTTTTTCTTTAAGTTTTCATATATGACTTCACTTTTTCTCAAACTATATTAGAGATGCCTTTCTTAGAGCAATCCTATACCCACATAAAAGCTGCATTTTTAATACAAGATAAAAAGGTAGTTCACCAAAAGTACAAGGTTTTTGCAGCAGCTTGAGTAGATGCAGTGATGCCTTCATGAATTTCCTTTTCTTCTTTTTTACAATGGTCCTTATGCTGGAGGGCAGCTGCAGCTGCAGACCTAAATCTATGGTACATATCAAGTAATTCAACTTTTTCTTGTAATATCATGACTTTGCTTACTGGGAGTACTTCCAGCATCATTAGTGACACTTTGTATGGATACCATGATGTTATTTAAGGCTTACAGTATTGCACTACACACAAAATATGCAAGAACTGCTGAAAATCACTTTTTTACTATGATACATAATTTACTGGAGAGATGAACTGCTCAGGTGGAGATAATTAGCCTCATAGCTATTTTAAGCTGATACTTGAAACACTTGAGCTCATTGCACTAGCAACAAGAGGTGGCTACAAAATTATTACAGTAGTACAAAGTGTACTACAGTTAATTGTATGCAGTTATGATTTAATACTGCATCTTTATGTTTGTTTACATTTCTCTCTGCTGTGAATGGTGCCATGTGGTCTCTAAGTGTTTCTGTGCATAAGTTTTGATAAATTTTATATTTTTGTAATAGATTTGTGTATATTTTAGGGTAGTGAATTATAAAATAGACCAACCTTTACATATATTTTATGCATTAATTAAAATCCGAATTTTTTGATATTTCCGTGAGTTTTTTCAAATAGTCAAAAATCTCCAAAAATTTTTCCAATATATTAATTGAAAAATATCCATGTATAAGTAGACCTACACAGTTCAAACCAATGTTGTTCAGGTGCAACTGTGTATTTCTGATTTCAAACATTTTTATAGGCCATCGGCCCTGTGTCTAAAGTGTCTATCAGTTGTTGGGAGAACAAAGATGAAGTAAGGTCCCTGCTCTCAAGGATGCTAACCATCCAGCAGGACAGACGGACCCATTAGAGGATCATGTCATGTCAACATAATGTGATCACCTTTTAGGAAACCAGGCAAGGGGCACTTAGCTCAATTTAGGGTTTCAGGGAAAGCTTTGAGGAAAATCCCTGAATTGAACCTTCAGGGATTAGCAAATGTTAGCCTGGGAGAAGCAAGGCAGAAAGGACAGAGGGAACATAGCAAACACGGGCACCAATACCTGAAACAGCCCAGCATGTGGACTCCTTACAAACGCTAAGAGATTAAATGTTAGATGAGCTTCTACTTTTAGAAGTCAATATTGCCAAAATGTCACTGCTTTGCTAAAAATATTAAGCAGGAAACGAATGACCTGGGCAGGGAAAAAAATAACTGAACACACTAAAACCCAGGGTGATATAAAGAAAAGTTACATATCTGGTCTACTGCTACCATTGAAGCTAAGACACCAATCTAAGGGACTAGTGTTAAGCTAACGTGGTAAGAATGTCTTCATTAAATCATCCACAAAAAAGACTGTGGAGAATAACTTTGAACAGCTAACATACACAGAACTGATACTTTTCGTGTATAGAATTGAAGATAAATGGTTCCCAGTTGTTCTTATGTGATATAATTTGGTTTTATTTTAAAATAGTGAGACTGAATATAAACCAGAAGACAACATGAAGTTAAATATCTGCATATATAAGGCAGAAAAAATTTGCATTTTAAGAGATTTAATGTATGAATTTCTATACTTGATTTTGTGTAAGAGAAGCCATGAAAACCATGGAGATAGTTGTTTTTACTAGGATCGCTGTCGTGTCCACATAAGAAGGTTCTATTTGTGTGTTGAGAGATTTTTCCATGTGCCCATTGTATTTGTTACTTAGAATTTACAATATTTTGAAAACTTTCCCCTTCAAAATGGATATATATTTTAAAACCTTCTACAATGTGAGTAATTATAGTTTAATTGATTGCATATTTACTGTGTTCCAGTAATACATGTTTCATGTCTAACATGCTATGTTTAATCCTCAAACAGCCTCATGAGATGCATACTATGATTACTCTTATTTGTGAAGAGAGAATGGAGGCTAAGTGAATGTAGGTAACTTTTACAAGGTCATGTAGTGAGTCGATGGAAGGACATGCATGAGTATGCAGAGGCTACCAGCCAGATACACAGTCTCCCCAGTCCCTGCAGAATGGAGGGACTTGATGGTCTCACTCTCACACCTCCTCCCCGCAGCACCACCATGGAGAGGCACCAGTACACCTTCACTGGGAAGCTCCATGTGGACCATTCCTTCCTTTTATCCATTCTCGGATGCCCTGATTCCTAATTCCCTTGATTCACATTCAATCATTTCAGTGTCCCCAAATTGCCTGATAGAAATCCTAATCAACACTTTTCCTCTCCAGCTTCCAGTGAATGCCTTGTGGGATTCACAATATATTTCTTGATGTCCTGAGATCATCAGCTTTTTCCTCGAACACTCCTTACCAAAGAGGAAGCTTCCTTCTCTCCACCCTCTCCCTCCCAACACCTGTACCTATGGGTGGCTGGTAGTCTGTGCGTCCTTCACAGTCACCTCCTGACCCTTGAGTGAAGCCAGCCTCTCAACCAGCCCTCCCTCAATGAAGCTCTTGTTTCTTGCTCTGCTGCTCCCTCTTCTCCATCAACCCTTCAGCATCCAGAACATTCACTCATTCAAGCATACTCAATCAGGCCTTGGGATTTCTGCAGGTGACCTGCAGAATGGCTCCACCCTATCTTGCCATTCCTGATGCATGACCCACATAGCACCCCTTTGTCGTTCGTGGCTTTACCTGCTGTTCTTCAGAAACCTTCAGCTCCAATTCACTTCAGGACCTGTCTGCTCCCCACACCCCATCATAGCCAGCAGCTGTTCCACGCCTTGTTGAAATTTTGAACTCAGAAATGCTTCTCGCTAATCATCACCAACTCTCTGACCACTGCTCTAACTCTCTCACTCCCCTTAAACCTTGCCTCTAACTTGATTGTGATTTAGCTGTGATTTTTTTTTTTTTTTGAGATGGAGTCTAGTTTTGTCACCCAGGCTGGAGTGCAGTGGCATGATCTCGGCTCACTGCAACCTCCGCCTCCTGGGTTCAAGCGATTCTCCTGCATCAGCCTCCTGAGTAGCTGGGATTACAGGCACCTGCCACCACGCCCAGCTCAGTTTTGTACTTTTAGTAGAGACAGGGTTTCACTGTGTTGGCCAGGCTGGTCTCAAACTCCTGACCTCATGATCCGCCCGCCTCGGCCTCCCAAAGTGCTGGGATTAGAAGAGTGAGCCACCGTGCCTGGCCAGCTGTGATCTTCGAAACTTCTATTTTCTTCTAGCCCATCAGTCCTTCTCTTTGACTCATTTCTCTTTGGTCTCAAGTCAAACCTTTGTGCAATCATTTAACTATGAGAAGTTTCTATTTCTCACCAGACCACTCAATTTTAATATACTGATGGATTCCAACCTTAAATTTTTCCCAGCCAGGTGCGGTGGCTCACACTTGTAATCCCAACACTTTGGGAGGCTGAGGCGGGAGGATGGCTTGAGCCTAGGAAGTGAAGGCTGCAGTGAGCCATGATCACACCACTGCACTCCAGCCTGGGTGACCCTGTCTCTCATTTTTTTTTTTGTTCTTGTTCCCAAACTAGAAAAGTCACATAACTAACTATATTGACTTCATAAAAACTTTTTGACATTTTTTCCCCAATTTTCTCTGGGCTTTTTAGATGCCTGGACATTGTGGGTCAGCTCCTGCTCCACTCTACCCAAGTGGCTGTCTCCCAAAGCATTCCTAGTCCTGACACGTTCATCTCCCTCCCTTCTCTTAAATCTTAACATATGATCCTCCTGCTACTTTTCTAGAAGGGAAGTTCCCTTAATATCCCTAACCTTTTGCTCAAAGAAAGTACCTTTATCTATAAGCAAGAAAATATTTAAAGAGTATTAACACTCAGTAGTGTCTGGGGCATGAGGAAAAAGGCACTCTTAAAAACTGTTGATAGGAGGATAAGCTAGTATGACATTTTTTGGAGGACAGTCTGGAAATTGTCATCAAAACTGAAAAGGTACACACCCTTTAAGCCAGCAATTTGCCTTCACTTCTAAGAATTTATTTAAGAAACAACAAGACCACAAAGATGTATGTACAGAGATGTTTACAGCAGCTTTTTCTGTGGTAAAAAGTCTTGAGATAGTTTAAATGATCCTCTTATGGGGGACTGACTAAATGAATTATGGAGCAATAAAAGAGTAGTTTTCTGTAGCCGTCAAAAGAACAAGGAAGAATCCATGTGCACGGACATGGAAAAATTTCCATAGTATATAGTGAAAAGAAAAAAAGTCAAGTTGGAGAATAGTAAGATCCCATTTTTATAAACACACATACATGCAAATTTGGAAAGGTAAAGCAATAAATTCCTCACATCAAAATGTGGGAAGAGGTGCTAGAGTGGCAGTAGGGATGGGAGGTGGTTGATCCCTACTTTATATATGTCTGTAACTTGAATTTATTTCTTAAGCAGACAGGCATTACTTTTACAGTTTAATAATGAAAAGAGAAAACAAAAGGTAAGACAAAAGCAGCTTTTGTCACTTTTTCCATTGTTTTATGTGCTCACCCCAATCAAGGCACCTTCTTTCTAAGAGCCAGTATTTATTTCTGTTCTCTTTAAATCAGAAGTTAGGCAGACATTTCAGGCCATGAGACCTAGATTGGAAACCACTCAAAGGAACATGCCCTTTCCTCTTCAAACACTGTTACCAACATTTAGATACTTTCATTTTGGTTGCAGCCCACTATTTTTAGCTTTTTCTTCTTTTTTTCTCCAGATGGCTGAAGAGACCCAGGCCTTTCACACTGAAGGTGGGGTAGGTGGAACAGATGGAAGGGCTTTACTTGTGGTCGATTAATTGTTTCATAACCCTTTTCATGAGCTTTCTTTGAGCAGGCATGCTTGGTTTTGGTAAAGTCCTGTCAAAATTTCTTTGATTTGAATTAGATGTACTGGGCAGGTCCCATTCAGATATTTAATAGCAAAATTAAACAGAAAGTCACCATATATTTTTTGAGGGACACAAAGTTATATCATGTAGGAATATTATGAACATTAGGTTCACTTTCTTGCTACACTAGGGGAAACATCTTTTTTTGAGGCAAGGTGCATAGAAATTTTGGTGTGACTTACTTTGAGAGCAATGATCATCATTCGTGGTTTACTATTTACTCTTTTCACAGATATAGAGAGCAAAATTATTAAATGTGTAATAAGTGTCATGGGGCTACAAAAAGATTCTAAGCTCTCATCTTTTCCTCTAGGACACCCATGTATTTTCTTCTCTTCTTGCTCTACTGATTCGCAAGAACTCTTGTCCAGGGTTAACTAGATCCCATTCTCATCTAAGCCCTTCTACCTCTGCTAGGACCAAGCTCCATCAATTATCCCTTAAGATTTTTCTTTTTGGCTCTATATCTTCATTTTCTTCCCTTTTCTTTGATCCTTCCTCAGTTTAAAGTCATTCTCAAGTCTCCTCCACATTAAAAAAGAAAACAATGACAAACCATAAACAATGATAATCCATAAACAATGCTAAGCCAACCCTTTCTTTGTCCACACCTTTTCTGTAGTCAGCTGCCCTAACTTCTTCTCCTCTTTATTGCTAAACTCCTCCAGAGAGTGGCCTCTATTGACTTCTTGCACTTCACCTGTCATTCACTCTGCATTTTGGCTTTCTTCTCCTCCTCCCTACTGAAACAGACTTCTCAAAAGCCATCAAATGAGCTGATGGCTGCCAGATTGAATGCCTTGTCTCAGGTCTGCACCATTTTACACTATGGACACCTCCTCCTTTACAGTTTCCTGGGCTTTTGCTACTCTGCCCTCTCCTTTCTGTGGTTTCTTGCTGTCCATGTTTGGCTCCTCTGCTACACACCCCTGAACATTGGTATCCCTTGAAAATTCTCCTCAGCTGCTTTGTTTTACCATGTATCCCCCTTGGCTGTGTAATTCCATTCATTCCCAGGGTTTCATCTGTTGCATCTGAGGATGACCATCAAATCTGCATCTCCAGCCAGGTGCGGTGGTTCACACCTGTAATCCCAGCACATTGGGAGGCCAAGGCAGGCGGATCACCTGAGGTCAGGAGTTCGAGACCAGCCTGACCAACAAGGAGGAATCCCGTCTCTACTAAAAATACAAAATTAGCCAGGTGTGGTGGCGCATGCCTGTAATCACAGCTATTCAGGAGGCTGAGGCAGGAGAATCGCTTGAACCTGGAAGGCGGAGGTTGCGATGAGCCGAGATGGTGCCATTGCACTCCAGCCTGGGCAACAAGAGCGAAACTCCGTCTCAAAAAAAAAAAAATTGCATCTCCAACCACACTTCCTGTTTGCATTCCCAATTTATATTTGCAGGCGCTTACAGGTATTCTCCAAGTGGGATTCTCAAAAGCTATTTACATTCAACACATCTAAAGAGAACTCATAATCCATCAGTGTGTCTTGGTCTCATTCTACCACCAACCATTTTATCACTATCTGCCAATGAGATGATTCAGAGTTGCTTATGAATTCTCCTCTCTCTCCTGCTGCTTCCAGAACATCCTAGGATTACATCTGAAATAACTCAAAATCATCACCATTCCCTTCTTTATGCTAAGAGCTACTCTCCTTGTCCCATTCATCTAATCTGGAATAATAATAAAAAAACAGGAACAACCACCACCAAAACATAATTATAATATGTCAGATGCGCTTGTCAACTTACAGAGCTTTCTCCTGGAACTTAGCCCAGCTACTTGGAAAAGTCACCAAAGGGTGGGTAGGGTACAACTTGATGGATTTTCTCTGCCTTCCCTAGAAAATAAGAGTTCCAGTTAAAAATTAAGTTGTATCTTAAAAACATCAAAGGGATATGATGAACATCAATGCAAAAATCCTCAATAAAATACTGACAAACCGAATCCAGCAGCACATCAAAAAGCTTATCCACCACAATCAAGTCGGCTTCATCCCCATGATGCAAGGCTGGTTCAACATATGCAAATCAATAAATGTAATCCATCACATAAACAGAACTAAAGACAAAACCCACATGATTATCTCAATAGAGGCAGAAAAGGCCTTCAATAAAATTCAACATCTCTTCATGTTAAAAACTCTCAATAAACTAGGTATTGATGGAACGTACCTCAAAATAATAACAGCCATTTATGGCAAATCCACAGCCAGTATCATACTGAATGGGCAAAAGCTGAAACTGTTCCCCTTGAAAACTGGCACAAAACAAGGATACCCTCTCTCTCACCACCCTTATTCAACATAGTATTGGAAGTCCTGGACAGGACAATCAGGCAAGAGAAGGGTATTCAAATAGGAACAGAGGAAGTCAAACTGTCTCTGTTTGCACATGACATGATCCTATATCTAGAAAACCCCACAGTCTCATCCCAAAGGCTTCTTAAGCTGATAAGCAACTTCAGCAAAGTCTCAGGATACAAAATCAATGTGCAAAAATCACAAACATTCCTATACACCAAAAATAGACAGACAGCCAAATCATGAATGAATTCCCATTCACAATTGCTACAAAGAAAATAAAATACCTAGGAATACAGAAAACAAGGGAAGTGAAGGACCTTTTCAAGGAGAGCTACAAACCACTGCTCAAGGGAATCAGAGAGGACACAAACAAATGAAAAAATATTCCATGCTTATGGATAGGAAGAATCAACACTGTGAAAATGGCCATACTGTCCAAAGTAATTTATAGATTCAATGCTATTCCCATTAAACTACAATTGACATGCTTCACAGAATTAGAAAAAAAATTTTTAATTCATATAGAACCAAAAAAGAGCCCATATAACCAAGACAATCCTAGGCAAAAAGAACAAAGCTGGAGGCTTTCAAACTATACTACAAGGCTACAGTAACCAAAACAGCATGGTACTGGTACAAAACCAGACACATCGACCAATGGAACAGAATAGAGATCTCAGAAATAAGACTGCACATATACAACCATCTGATCTTTAACAAACCTGATAAAAACAAGCAATGGAGAAAGGATTCCCTATTTAATAAATGTGCTGAGAAAACTGGCTAGCCATATGCAGAAAATTGAAACTGAATCCCTTCCTTACACCTTATACAAAAATTAACTCAAGATGGATTAAAGACTTAAATGTAAAACCCAAAACTATAAAAACTCTAGCAGAAAATCTAGGCAATACCATTCAGGACCTAAGCACAGGCAAAGATTTCATGACAAAAACATCAAAAGCAACCACAACAAAAACAAAAATTGACAAATGGGACATAATTAAAGAGCTGCACAACAAAAGAAACTATCATCAGAGTGAACAGACAACCTACAAGATGGGAGAAAATGTTTTCAATCAATCCATCTAACAAAGGTCTAATATCCAAAATCTACAAGGAACTTAAATACATTTACAAGAAAAAAACATTAAAAAGTGGGCAAAAGACATGAACAGACACGTCTCAAAAGAAGACATTTATGCAGCCAACAAACATGAAAAAAAGCTCAACATCACTGATTGGTAGAGAAATGCAAATCAAAACCACAATGAGATACCATCTCATGCCAGTCAGAATGGTGATTATTAAAAAGTGAAGAAACAACAGATGCTGGCAAGGCTGTGGAGAAATAGGAACACTTTTACACTTTGGTTGGAGTGTAAATTAGTTCAATCATTGTGGAAGACAGTGTGGCAATTCGTCAAAGATGTAGAATGAGAAATACCATTTGACCCAGCAATCCCACTCCTGGGTATATACCCAATGGAATAGAAATCATTCTATGATAAAGATACATGCATGTGTATGTTCATTGTAGCACTATTCACAATAGCAAAGACACAGACTCAACCTAAATGCTCATCAATGATAGACTGGATAAAGAAAGTATGGCACATATACATCATGGATTACTACACAGCCATAAAAAGGAACAAGTTAATGTCCTTTGCAGGGATATGGATGGAGCTGGAAGCTGTTATCCTCAGGAAACTAACACAGAAACAGAAAACCAAACATTGCATGTTCTCACTTATAAGTGGGAACTGAACAATGAGAACATGTGGACACAGAGGGGAACAACACACACTGGGGCCTGTCGGTGGTGGTTGGGGGCAGGGAGAGCATCAGGATAAATAGCTAATTCATGTGAGGTGTAATATCTAGGTGATGGGTTGATAAGTGCAGCAAACCACCATGGCACACGTTTACTTGTGTAAAAAACCTGCACGTCCCAGGACTTTTAATTAAATTAAATTTAAAAATAAAAACAAAAGGGATGTTTT
Organism: Pan troglodytes; assembly: GCF_028858775.2. NCBI lineage: Eukaryota > Metazoa > Chordata > Mammalia > Primates > Hominidae > Pan > Pan troglodytes. The sequence continues at coordinate 49,871,714 of NC_086015.1, forward strand.
CCTCACACCTGACTTTTCGGACTGTTATACCAACCTAGGAGTTAATCACATTGACAAAATTGCCTAATAGACTAAAACTCAATTTTAAATATTTAAAGTAAACATTTTTTAAAACCCGCTAGAGATGTGGTTGGACAAATAGGCCAAAAGACAATTTTTAAAAGTAGATCTTATCCTTTGGAGAAGTTTTGGGTCCAAAACAAAATTGAGAGGAAGGTACAGAGATTTCTCATAAACCTTCAGTCTCCACATATGCCTCCCACTCCTTATTATCAGCATCCCCCACCAGAGTGGTACATGTGTTACAATTGATAAACTATATTGACAAGTCATTATCACCCCAAGTCCATAGTTTATTTGTTTTTGGTTTTCATTTCTGCTATGTAAGGAAAAAAAGGGTTTTGTGATTTTTCAAATTGGTTAATCATAATGATAATTTTATAAAGGAAATGCTGGTTTTAATGTCTGCTAATTTTGTGCTTTTCTTAAGAAATGTATTAAATCAATTTACCATAATTTTTAAAAAGTATTTCCAGGATCTCACTCCTTTACACATTCAATTTTCAAGAAGAAAAATCCTGTCTATATCTATTTCCAAGAAGAGTAAATAAGTTTATGAATAGTAGATTAAAAATAAATGTTACCATACTTGGTTCTTTTTAACAGCTGTCAGGGTGTATTATCAAGAAAAAGCATCTCATGCTTCACAAGGTTATTTTGTGTTGCTCTTCCTTACTCTGAAAAATTCCACAAGGCTTATACTTGTAAATACTGTAGCCAGAATGGGAATTAACCCTTCAATATGACCTCCAAGGTCAAGGGAAGATCTGGAGGACTAGTGTACAGGAATGCTGGGATAAGTATGGCGACACAGAAACAGTCAAAGTGACAGGTACTGAGCTGAATAATACATACTTACGTTTTTACCTAGTGTCATGGAAATAATTTATTATATCCCTAATATATTTTTTATCATTTGTTAAACTTAAAATCACATGCTGTATTTTGTAAACTGTACTCATATGCTCTATAAACTACAGAATGAAAAATGAGCAACCTCAATGCTTTAAAAATGGAAATCTTGAGAAAATAAGAAGCTATAGACACAACTGTTTTGAAAGTGCCTTTGTTTAGATCCAAAAGAGAAAGATAGAGAATTTTGTTAAATCTGAACTTGTATCTCATTGCCAAAAAGTTGAGTCTGTCTTTATTAAAAAGAGCAAAGAGTTTTCCTATAATGTCATATTAAAAATATAATTCTAAGAATTGTTGACTTGAACCTTGAGGATACAAATATTTGTTATGAGATGTTTGCCACAGAAATCGGTGTTTGTTCACTTAAAATTGTAAATTATGGTTTTCAGAGGAAGTTGATTTTATTTACTCACCTTGCGATTAATGCACAAACTGTGAACTCTGGCCTCTAGGAAGCTGTCCAAGAAATAGGGACATAGTTGGAGGTGTTGCTCCTTGTAAAAATTATTTCACAGGTAAAAGTAAAAATGACTGACAGTAGAATCTAAAACAAAAGGCAGGATTTCTATTCTCCTGGATGGTGCTCGTTGATGATACACAACATGTGAGGCAGAAATGGGAACTAATCTCTTCCTGTTTTTAAAAATTTGCTATGCAGAGATAATTTTCATGTAATAATGAACTTAAAAGTCTGGTCTAAATATTCTACTCCATTCATATCTACCAGAAGGACATCTGACTCTCCCAGGCTTGTGTGCAGTGGTGAGATAATAGCTCCCTGCAGCCTCTAACTCCTGGCCTCAAGTGATCCTCCTGCCGCACCCTCCCAAGTAGCTGGGACTATAGGCACTAGCCATGGTGCCTGACTATTTTGTTGTTGTTGTTGTAGAGACAGCGTCTCGCTTTTTTGCCCACGGTGGTTTCAAACTTCTGGGCTCAATTGATCCTCCCACCTTGGCCTCCCAAAGTGCTGTGATTACAGATGTGAGCCACTGAATGTGGCCTATGCTGGTATTTTCACCAACAAAAAACACCAATGAAGTAGTTTTCTCATTTTTAAATGACAAAAATTAACGAATGAATGAAAGTGGATCTTTCACAGAGAACATTACATGGCTTTTTATTTTTTTTTGGCAGAGTCTCACTCTGTTGCCCAGGCTGGCATGCAGTGGCATGATCTTGGCTCACTGCAACCTCTGCCTCCCAGGTTAAAGCGATTCTCATGCCTCAGCCTCCCAAGTAGCTGGGATTACAGGCTCCCACCACCACACCCGGCTAATTTTTATATTTTTAGTAGAGACAGGGTTTCACCATGTTGGCCAGGCTGGTCCTGAACTCCTGACCTCAAGTGATCTGCCCGTATATAGCATTCTTAATAATGTACAGAACTGAAATAAAATTCACTTCCTTTTTGAAAAATAAGAATTTGGGAAATTTGAAATAGAATGGCATTAAGTATATACTAATCATAGAATGCAACTCTAATAGTGTCTAATGATCACAGTATGATGACCAGCCATTGTAATTTTAAGGGAGAGAAAAAGAAAAATTTAATGTAGATTTTAAAATGTATACTTCTTGGGAGGCTGAGGTGGGAGGATGGTTTGAGCCCAGAAGGTGGAGGTTGCAGTGAGCCGAGATTGCGCCACTGCACTCCATCCTGGGCGACAGAGCCAGACACTGTCTCAAATAAATAAGTAAGTAAATAAATAAATAAATAAATAAATAAATAAGTAAAATAAATAAGATGTATACTTGCAAGAATTTTTTTTTTCGAGAAATTATGCCATGAGAAGAGTGTGTGCCCATGAGTCTATATAGGGATGTATGTGCATATAGGCATGTGCAAGAATGTGTGTGTGTATATGTGTGTGTGTTAGTTGGGAAGAACAGCAGTGAAAAGGAAAGGACTTTGGAATCCTAAGGTAATTCAGATGGTAGATGGACATTTATCTTATAAATGCTTTTTTTTTGTTTTTTGGTAGGTGGTGAAAGTAGTAACACCAGCAAATGTGAAAAATCTGCTTTTCTCTTAATAAGATTGTGAGGTTCCCTTTGGAAGGCAAACTTTTTCTTTGCCTGAAATTAATCTCATTAATTTAGATTTTGTCAAAATAATTAGGCCAGGCTCATATGCTTCAGTATGAGGCCACCATGTGACAGAGCACATGGGACATGCAGTGTCATCTTGAAAAACGAATGATGAAGACAGGACAGGCTCCGGGTGGAGCTTTGGAGTGTAGGAAGAGGTTGCATTCTCACCTAGTCTCTTAAAAGGTTGCCTCAGCAAGGAAACCCAACCCAAGGAGTTTAAGTAATAAGTACGAAATCGTTGACCATTTTCATCTTTTCCCATCTTAATTTTAAAAATCACATATTTTTCCTGCTGCTAGGAGAGATTTTCTGCTGAAATCTTCCCACTGACTTCTGATCTAGTCCATTGCCAACATGTTTGTGCTTGACCCTCATTTGGGCATGTTTCTTCTGGGTCTTTTAGTTAGGATTATTTTCAGAGATAAGATAAGGGAAAATGAAATAGCTCTATTCAGCACAGGGTCGAAGTACACTGGCCTTGTGCAGATGTGCTTAGGAGAGGCGATGGACACTAGAGAGGGCCCAGGAGTGGCATTTATTCCAAGCCTGCCTAGTATCAGTACAGAGACTGCCTGTGCGTATTATAATTATTTTGAAAGACTGTGAAGAAGCAAAACGAAAAAAAAAAAAACCCCAAAAACTCCCTTCCAGATCAAAACTTCAGAGGGCAAAAGTTCAAGAAAGGATTTATTTTTAATGTTGAAAGAGAAGAGATTGTGAGTAAAATCGAGAACAGTGATTAAAATGCAAAAGCCCAGGAAGCTCAGAAGTGCTGTTTGGTTTGCTGAATGTTTGTATTTTCTCAGTCAGAAGCCAGCCAAATATACCTGCCTTATTCCTGAAAGTTTTTTCTAACTGGCTGCTAGCCTACAATAAAAACCATTTTCTACAGCTTTAATGTGTGCTGAGGAGGGGTGGGGGAATGTTTAAAAGAAGTCCTATGAGTAAGTAGACCTTGCGATGATGCATTATAGCATTATATTTGCAAAGATATGTGTGCGTGTGTGTATGTGTGTTTGTGCCTCTCTGTGCATGTGTGTGTGTGTGTGTGTGTGTTTGCATTCTTGTGCCTGCTTATTTGCAGATACAAGGGACAAAGTCACAGATAAGTAGGAGCATAGCTGAGACCATAAACTAGCAGTAAAGCACATAACTGGTATGAATTCTACCACTTTCTTAGGCTTCATAACTTACGTCTCTTAGTGTAACTAAGTAGGAGAATTTACTTACCCCTTGCCTAAAAATGAAATCTATTTATGGAAGCCAAAAGCTGTGAGGGCCGTTTATATCATTTATTACAAACCAGTCCCTTGGAAAACCAAGATCCAAAAAAGCCATGTGGCTTGCCTAAGGTACCGAGTTTTTGTCAAAGTATTTTATTCCCCACCTGGTGGTCATTATCTTTGTCATTCTTATGGAGCTCATTTTTCCTGAGAAAATAAAAATCATATACGACCAGCTATGGACTTTTGGTAATCAAGCTCGTTTATCAAATGTGTATTGAGCACCTGATATATATGTGAGGCACCATCTTAGACTCTGGTGTCACAATGATGAAAACAGACATGGTCTCTGTTCTTGGGAGGTAAAGTGAGTCTTAAAGCTGTGTGAATTGGTTCTATGTATTTTGCTCTTCCTTTGAAGAAACTTACAAATTAATTGTAGCCTCTGGATCCTCCATCTGTACCAGCCAGGAACAGGCGGACCAGGCCGGAAAAACCCTTCAGCCTCCACTGGAGGGGAACAAACCTTGGCCATGCACGAGGTGAGGATCTGGGATGTGGTGGCTTCCCTTCAAACAGATCTGCTTCCCAGGGAAGTGACCAATAATGACACAGGACAAAATCAAAGTGCAACCTGCAGGACCATGCAGGGCATGGAGGAGATGGGATTCCCCACATTATCCTCCTCAGGAGTGATTTTCACAACAACAACAACACTGTTCTCGTCAGCACTTCTTCCACCAACCCTCGCGGGGAAACAGTGACTTAATGAGGGACCGTCTGACATGGGCTCTGATCCTCCTGGTTCTACAATCTGTTTCGTGGGAAAGAAATCTTACTTGCTGTAAGTAAGAAAAAAGAAAGTAATGGCTTTGGAGGCTTAGAAGCATCTTAAAGTATGGGCCGATCTACTAGCTTTTGACATTGGATCTGAGTTTATGCCAGCCGCAGTTGAAACATTGCTGACAACCAGTACGGAGAACTCTCATGGCTTGCAGCCTTCCCTCAGGCACTCTTCTGGAATTCTCCCATATCTTGAAGATGTGGAGGGAGCACAGATATAAATAACAATGACAGTAATTTATTAGATGATCTCGCCTTTGTTCTCTAGGAAAGTAGTTCTTTCCAGAATGTTATCTTTGGAGCTACTCTTGTTTTGAAACTTTGTTTTAAATCAAACTCAGTTCTGACTGCTTTGGCTTCTGGTGAGAATAGTATTATGAGACCCAAGAATAATTCAATAAAAACACATGCATTGAATGTATATTCATGAGTCCATAATGATACTCAAAAAGAATACTGCCAGAAGAAACTCATTCGAGGCAGCTAATACCAATGTCTTATTTTGACATTGTGTAACTGAAAGAAAAGTGCGTCTAATGTCCTTCAGGTAGGAACTATATTTCAAGGTAAGCAAATAGCTCCAGTTGACAACATAAAGCTTGAAGAATGCCAGCTAAATGTAGAGGGATGAAAGTCATAATCTTGCAATTCCTAATGAGAGGGATGAAAGTCATAATCTTGCAATTCCTAATGAGAATGTAGATCCAGGCAAGGACTATCAACCTGTGCTTGAGGACCTCAGGGGAGTGGTTGATGGGACTTGGACATCTGTATGGTGCCAAAATAACAATATGATGATGTGGCTCTGGTCTTCAGGAGAAAAACAGAATTGTACAATGGATGGATCAGACCACCATCACCCTCACCTAAAGGTTGATCCTAGCATCAGGAATAGTGGGACAACCAGTTATTCCATGTCTCCTGGGGTCATGAATTCCTATGTCACAGCATCCCCTGTGACGCAGTCTAGCCAAAGATGTTTAACTTGGGTCTAATCAATATGTAGATGTAACTTCCAGGAAATACAAGGGAGAGAGGAACAAGCTAAATGACACCACTGGCAAGAAATGTAGGGGGCCTCTATCGGCCACTGGCCAAGCAGCTGCAATAAGAAGCTACCCATGAAGAGACTGGAGGCTGGATTAAAAGATAGAGAGAGGACATAAAAGCCAGGTGCAATGTGTGGTCCAGGATTGGTTCCTCGTTTGGACAAAGAAGCTGGGAAGGACATTCAGGGAAACATTTGGTGAATTTGAATAATATAATGGCTATTAGATGATATTAAAGAATGATTATTAATTTTAGGTGTGATAATGTTGTTTGTCAAGCAGGAAAGTGTTCTTTTTTTAAGAAATGTATTTTGGGGGCAATGTCATGCATGATATCTCTAACATAACACACAGCTGGACACTATGTGGGAGACTGACTGTGATGTTCAAGTCCCCTGTGGAAAGGTTGAACAAAAGTAGACATTTAACCAACATACTTGTCAGAGACTAGCAGGTAATGTGTAATTATAAATTGCTATCAAATTACTGAGTAAAAGTTTTGTGAAACATTTTCTAAAGTTTGAGAGTAAAGAGTAAAAAAGAGTAGCATATTAGTTCAAAATAATGAGGAAGGCATTATCATAGGAAGATAACAAAATTTTAATATGTGATACCTGATTTAATTTTAATATTGCTACTAGAACCTAATTTCCACTTGTCATAATGAAGAATTTTTATAACTTTTCTTCACTTATTGCTACTCAAAATCTTCATCAACTAGTAAAAATCAACCACAGGGCAACTGTTATAAATTATGGTATGTCCATATCTGAAATATTATGAAGTCATTAACAATTAAGATGTGGATTTAATATTTGGTTAATATTTAATGACATGAAAACATATTTATGCCAATGTTCAGTGCAGAATATGCAACTTTATTATAATATAGTCCTAATTTTATGTATTAATAAGTGTAAAAGATTTAGCCCCCAGGTTATTGCTGAGAGAGGGATAAATAGGTACCATTTAATGTAGTCCTAGTATCATTAATTATTAAAAGAATATAAGAGAGAAAAAAACACACATGAGGAGACAGTAAAAAACTGTTTAGCTGACCAAGTGAGTGTTGCATTATTGTCTGTTTTAAACAAGGGAGTAGGTTTTCTCACCACATTCAGCCAATGTGGTAAATTTTCTAACATGATAAAAAGAAACTCCCAATTTTACTCATTTCCAGAGCTGAAAGTTGAAGAGTTGAAGCCCTTTTGCCCTTCTCAGAATGACTACACTTAAAGTGAGCTTCCTCACCACCAAGTACCAGAACAAATGGTGGGCCTGGAAAGGCAATTCTGCTCTGAGGAACGTGAAACAAGCATAAACCGAATGTGATGGCAGAGCTGTCACACCTTGTGGCCATCCATTACATTTCCACTGACTGTTCTATCACTCTCCAGAAGGGTGATCATGCCTGTGCTGCTCCCAGAAGACCCAGATCCACTGAAAGAAATGCAATCCTTCCCCACAGGCAGCCTTTCCTGAGGAGAAGAAGGAGCTTCTCTAATTGTCACATGAGTAGAAAATGTTGAAGAGACCTGCCTCTTTCAGAGGAAGGGTAAACAGAATTCTAACCACATTTTAAAACACCTCTTCCCTCTGCTTATTGAAGTAGGATACTCAGCAACAATTCAAAAGATTGAGGTTTACATGCACTGATGAGGAACAACCTCCAAGCTTCATTGTTCAGTGAGTGAAGCCAGAGTTAGAGCAACAGAGCTCACAAAATCTCACTTACACGCACATACATGCTTCCACATGCAAACACGTGCACATGCACATACATGCACAGACTCTTGCAAAGAAAAGATGAACACACACCAAACTTTTAATAATAAATATGTATGACGAACTAGGAAAGGGATGGAATAAAAGGGAACGTTCACTTTTCTTACTCTATATTTCTGAAGTTTTTGGATTTTCTTTTTATAACAGGAGGTAAACATTTAGTTCTTATGTAATTTTAAGAGAGGGAACGATGAATTCATACACTTCTGGTAGAAATGTAAAAATGATACAGTCATTTGAAAACAGTTTGGCAGTTCCTCAAAAAGTTAAACATAGAGTTATCATATGACCCAGCCATTTCACTCCTGAGTGTTTACCCAAGAGAGAAAGAAATATATGTTCCTGCAAATACTTGAGCGTTTATAACAGCATTGTCTGTAATAACCGAAAATCAGAGGCAACCAAATGTCTACAAACCAATGAATGGATAACAAACTGGTATAGGCCATGTAATCGAATACTATTCCACAATAATAGGAAACAACTATTGGTACACATGACAACGTGAATGCATCTCAAAATGATGCTGAGTGAAAGAAGCCAGACAAAAGAGTATTTGCTATGTATTACAATTTATATAAAATTCTAGAAATGCAAACCAAACTATAGTGACAGAAAGCAGATCAGTGGTTGAATGTGGCGAGGGGTGGTGGCGTGGTGGGAGGAAGGAATAACAAATGGGTCCAAGGACACTTTTGGGGTGATGGATATGTTCACCACCTTCATTGTGCTAATGATTGATCCGGTGTGTACTACAGCAAGATTTATCCAATTGCATACTTTAAACATGTAGTTTATAGTGTGCTAATCATAACTCAATGAATCTACAAAAAAGTAATACATGCTTAATATAGAACATTTTGAAATAATGTAAAAATGAAGATGAAAAATTTAAAAGCCCCTACACTTTCGAAAAGAAAACCGTTAACATTTTGGGGCTTTTTCTTCCAGGAAAGTTTCACATCCACCATACAGTCAGCTCTACAAGGGCAAGCCTGCCTGATTCACCAGCCGTATTCACAGAACTATGCTGGAAAAGCAATTGTGGGATAACTAAGTTTGGATAAATAAATGAATGTGTAAAATAGCCTACCCTCTTCATTTCATAGTATATAATGAGGGCTTTTTCATGTCACTAAAAGTTCTTTGAAAACATACCATGGCTTCATACCCTTCTACTGCCTGGATCTACAGTAATTGATTTTAGACTTGGGTTGTTTAGAGTCTTTCAATATAATCAATAGTGCTGTAATATTCAGCTTTGTGTATACCACAGAAGACTTGTATTCACCATAGAGGCTATCCCACAACAATTAATGGATCCAATTAAGTAGGTTAACAATTCGGTTTTACATTGTGTAGCTAAAAATAAGATAGTTGCGGCCAGGTGAAGTGGCTCACGCCTGTAATCCCAGCACTTTGGGAGGCTGAGGCAGGAGGATCACTTGAGGTCAGGAGTTCGAGACCAGCCTGGGCAACATAGTGAAACCCCATCTTTACTAAAAATACAAAAATTAGCTGGGCATGGTGGCGCATGCCTGTAATCCCAGCTACTTAGGCGGCTGAGGCAGGAGAATCGCTTGAACCCAGGAGGCTGAGGTTGCAGTGAGCCGAGATCATGCCACTACACTCCAGCCTGGGTGACAGAGCAAGACTCAATCTCAAAAAAAAAAAAAAAAAAAAAAAAAACCGAAAGATAGTTACATTTTTCATCTTTTAAATTAATTTGTTAATTGCCTTCTCTTTCACTCAGTTTCCCCTTTGGTAAATGGGAGTAATAATAATATCTTCCTCTCAAGGTGTTTTTAAAATTTTAAAATATGGTGTAAAAACTGCTTATGACAATGCTGGCAGAGAGTAAACTTGTAATGATGGGCACTTCCGGGCCATTCTTGTGCCAGAACTGTCCTTGGCTCCTGCCAAATTCCCGCAATTCAAGTTTTTTTTTCTTGCACCTGCTATTCTGAACACATCCATCAACCTTGCTTGAAGAATCTTTGGGGTGAATTGGAATTAAAAGGCAAGGCTGGAAGTTTATATTGTTACTATTTAGCACTTCTTTAGAAAACTTATCTTAGGCTGGGCACCGTGGCTCATGCCTGTAATCCCAGCATTTTGGGAGGAGGAAGCGAGAGGATTCCTTGAGCCCAGGAATTCAAGACCAGCCTGGGCAACATAGTGAGACATCATCTCTACAAAATGTCAAAAAATTAGCTGGGCACGGTGGTGCATGCCTGTAATCCCAGCTACTTGGGAGGCTGATGTGGGAGGATCACTTGAGCCTGGGAGGTCGAGGCTGCAGTGAGCTGTGATTGCACCACTGCACTCTAGCCTGGGTGACAGAGCAAGACCCTGTCTCAAAACAACAACGACAACGAACAAGAAAACCTATATTAGCCAAAGATAAATGTCAGCCCCATTGGAATGGGTTCCATGTTCTGTCTCTGGATAGCTCTGGTGATGAGAAGGATTCAAGGGCAGCAATTTTCTTTCAAGAAGATTTTCCATTAGGTATATCTCTTAATGCTATATATATATAATGGAAAATCCTCTTGAAAGAAAATTGCTGCCCTTGAATCCTTCTCATCACCAGAGCTATCCAGAGTGCAGCACACCAGCATGGCACATGTATACATATGTAACAAACCTGCACGTTGTGCACATGTACCCTAGAACTTAAAGTATAATAAAAATATATATATATAAAATTTTTTTTAAAGTATTTCAATTTTTTTGCAAAAAAAAAAAAAAAGAGGATTTTCCCCAGCTTTCTACTGAGCTTGTGCAAGTGAAACTTGATTGAAACCACTCGCTTCGTAGAGTTGTGGTAGCAAACCATAAATCATTCTGGGTTCCCTGAGAAGTTTTTCAAACCTTAGAGAGCCAGATGACTCTTAACAAAGCTGTTTCATTAAACAGTTTTAGAGTGGATTTTTAGCCAAGTTCTGGTTCTAGATTCTCAGCATTTAGCAGAAATGTTTAGTGAGTTACTCACATACACACATGTAAAGCTTTTGTTCACTTAGGTCAACAGAGAGAGAAATGAATATGTAAATATGTATTGAGTCAATATCTGCAAATATAGCTTTGTTTAAATAATAGCCTCTCATTTTATAGTTAAGAAAAGTGAGGCTTAACAAGATTGAGTGACTTGCTCAAATTCTCAGTCAGTGGTAGAGGGGGTAAACCCAACTCTCTCTGATTCCAAAGCAAGTATATCATCTACATGATAGAAAATCATAATAACAGCCGATATTTTCCCAACATATTAAAGTTTACAAGCCTCTCTGATACATTGTCTCATCAAGCCCTTATGGTCCTTCTCTGTTTAGAAGGCTACCATGGGGCAGGCCTTCTCCCCACACCTCCCAAACGTGGATATAAGACTCTCCCTTGACATCCAAATGTGGTCCTGGCCCAGCATCATGGGCATTGCCTGAGAGCTTGTTAGAAATGCAGACTCTCAGGCCCCACCCCAGACCTACTGACTCAGAATCTGTATTTTAATAAGATCCCCACTTTGAAGAGCATTCCCACAAAGTCAGACAAGAAATGCACGCATGATGACCACAGCAGAGAGAAGGCAGAGTGTCCCTCAGGCTAGCAGGTCTTGTGTGACACTGACTCAAGAGCTAAAGACAGTGCATGTGCATGGGCAGGAAGGGACGGGCAGAGCACGAGATTACAAAGATCACCACTGGCATTGCTCAGGGATGGAGGACCATGGATAAAGGCCATTGGCAAGGTCAGTCCTGCTGTGCGAGGAGTGCATGGGCAACCAAGTCTACTGATGCTGTATGTTTGTTATGGGAAACCCTTGGGATGCTAGACTAGGCAGAACGTAATCAATTTTTATTGTTCATTTCATGAAGACTTTCCTAGAAGCAGGAAAAAGAAGATGCCATGCCTTCCAGTCATGCTTGCTTAAAGCCATGCTTGCTTGCTCTTCTATATTTCATTTAGAAAACATGGTCAACGTTTCAATGAAGTAGTGGTTGGATATTACCCTAGGCCCCCAAGTTCTGCCCTCTCTAGCCTGGGATGGGACACAGCTATAAGAAGGAGCATACTTCCTCTGGTCCATCTCTAACTTTTAAGAGAATGCAGCCAACTCTGAGCCTACACTCCCTTGTGTCATTGATGTACCCCTCCTTTGTGGAAGGTGCCTGGAAGCAGTGTGGGTAATGCCTGGAGATGGCTGGGCATGGCCTTGGTAGGGAATGATTCGTCTGTGTCTTTTTTGAGCCATAAAATCCCCATCTTATTGAAATAAAAAGAAATTCAGGTATGTCTGGTCCAGACAGAAGAGGTCACCCCCAAATCTGGGACATCCAAGATGACACCCAAGATGAAAGATGATGTCATCATCAATCCTCTGGTTTAAAACTATTTCCCTCAGGATTGCAATTTGGCTCCTCCAGTGGGTCTGCCCATGGAGGGAGAGAGACTAGTTATGTCAACAAAAGTACTCGAGTTCCCATGACATCTGCTTTTGCATTTTCCTCCAACTCTCCATGTCTTTTTGTCATACAACACTGCCTCATTAAACGAGGGGTATAAACTAGAAAGTTGTAACGAAGAGTTTCTTGAAATGATTTCTGCAGACCAGCAACCTTCCAGGCACCCCACTTTCTCTCCAGTGCCCGCTCTCAAGCTCAGCCTGGCAGGAGGGGCAGGGTAGCATGTTACAAGGGTGCTCACGAGGGCATGCAGAAAGCTATGTGGTTTGGGGTCAGGAAACCAGGTGCCTGGCTGTCAGGCTACACCCACAGACCCAGGCATCACCACCAAGTCAGGTGTCTCTTGGTTTTCGCTGCTCTAGAATTATGAGTTGACAATCAGATGGCACAGAAGCCTGGAAACTAAGTTATCAGTTAATCAGAAAGGCCTGCTTGCATGTGGTTCAGACATCCTGAGGTGGTAGCACAGTGTGGCATAGGGTGGAAATTGCTATCCCCACGGTGAGTTATGGTGTCTCTGTGTGTGTGCACATGTGTGCGTGTGTGTTTGTGGTTGAACACAGAGAAACTATCTTTCTTCTTAATGATCAGATGAACAAAGAGTGCTTTTGACAAATGGGATGATTTTATAATAACGTCTGAAGAGAAGTAATTGTATATTTGTACAAATACAAAGCCTACTTAACATTTAAGACAAGCAACAGATTTTCCAATGTTATTCAACAGATAGAAATACTTATAGGAATCCTAAAATATTTAATGTTAATTACACAATTAAGCAATTTATTCTTGAAAACACTCTCATAGTAAAGCATTCATTGATTACAGACAAACGAAACGTTTCCTTCACCACCTTCCACCACCCCCTGACTTCTTCCAGAAGTTAAGCACTGTGGATATTTGATATTAATCCTTCCAAAGGCTTTCTCTGCACTTAAAAACATGTATATGTTCCCAGACAAATGGATAATACTTGAGTGTTTTGTTTTTATCAGAAATGCCATCATATTGAACACACCATCTATTATACAAGTTGCTTTATTTGTTCAGAAACATGCCCTGGGAATCTTTTCTTGTTAGTACATGTAGATCCACATTAAATCTTTTAAATGGCTACATAGTATTCCATAGAATGAAAGTACCATCCTTTATGTAATCACCATCTCCTTGATGAACACGTAGGTGGTATTTCATCTTCACCCACATAAGCAAGGCAGCCATGATCTTTGTTACAATGCCTCCTTAAAGAAATGCATTGAATTTCTCCAGAGGGGATGCCAGAATGGAGTTGCTTTGATACAAGGAATGCAAACTTTGTATCTTAGCAGATATCGCTGTCATCTCTTTCCAGTGCGGCTGAACCCATTTTTGCACCTTCAGGAATGGGTGAGAGGCCATGATTCCCAATCACAGTGCTTGATATTAAACTCATAATGATTTGCCTATTTGAAGGGTGAAAACATTGTTTTTATTTAACATGCATTTTCCTACTACTAGCTAGATAGAGCACCTTTTCATATGTTTTTCCGCTCATCTGGGAAGAAAACTTTTGCACATTTGAAAAATATGTGTTATCTTTTTATTTTTGTTTTGCAGGAGCAGAAGTTCTTTTCTAAGAGAAATTGCAAAAAGCAAGTGGCAACATACTAGACATTTTTCTTTATTTCAGAAAGTCATAAAAGCAATGGCTTGCATAGAAATAGAGAAAAAAGTCTGTGGTGTGTGTATGTGCATGTTTTTTTTTTTTTCCATAGAGTGACGCTAACACCCACACACCTTTAGCAAATGGAGTGAAGCCCCCAAAGATTGCAAAGGCAAAGACGAAAGACAAAGAAAAGAAAGGCAGTTCTACCAGGCGCTTTATAACAAGAAAAGCGACTTGCAACCAGCATCTGAAATCTGGCTTCCATGCTCTGCAGAGGGCTTTGTTTGCTTCCCAGGGCCAACTATTTCCTGTAGAAATCCTTTCTATAGTGGGAGCTTGGGATTTGGCTGGTGTTTATCAGTTGCCCACGTAAGGAAGTGATGTCAACCTGTGGCCCCCACCTGGGGTTATCTGAGGGGCTCATCGCTTACTGGTACTGACTGAGACGGAGAAGCAGCCAGGTGGCAGCAAGGAATGGCAGGCCTAGGCTCATCAAATCACCCTCAACCGCAGCAGAATTTATCGCCACAGTGCATCTCTTGGGGGAAAGCTGAAGTCTGGGGGCTTGAGAAAATTAGGTGTAAGAATGAGGGGTGCAGAGGGGCCAGAAAGGAAGGGGAAGGAGCTCCATCCTCTCTGGAGTGGGTTCTGATGCATGTGGAGGAGGCTATGGAGCAAATACAAGTATAAACCCCAAAGCGGGGCTGTGGTGTCGATCAGAGTACTTGGGGTGTGTGGCACACCCATTTAAGCTTCTGTTTAAATAGTGTTTTAAAAGATTGTCAAGGGAGAGGTCCGGACATTTTAGAAAACATCTGTGGGGTAGGTTGTGTTTCCACTCTTTGTGAATGTGGCTAGTAAGCTGAAACTCTCACTGAGGAGATGCTAATTTACGAGCGCAGTGAGATTTGCAACAAACCAGCCCAGGAATAGAACAGGGGATGGGTTGGTGAACATGAGGACTTCCTGGGGGGCTTGTTGAAGTGCAGATTACTGGGCCCCATCCGTAGGGTTTCTCCTTCCTAGGTCTGAGGCACCTCACAGCTCTAACAAATTTCCAGGTAATACTGATGCTGCTGGTCCGGGGCACACAATTTGAGAACCATCAGGCTAGCGATGACTGGCTAGAGAAACTTTTAACTGGGGAGACAACAGATGCTGTGACCTTTTGTAGATAGTTGGTGGCTGTGGTCTCCTCTCAGGCTGATGGGGGAGGGGATTCCAGATAATCAGAGGAATTGAGAAATGCTTTTATGACAAAGTTTGCAGATGGCAGATGAGGAACAATGTTTGCCTGAGGTGCTTCTAAAGGCAAGTGAGGCTGAAGTAGGGCTGTGATGTCTTAGAAAGAGTATTCTAATCTAAACTGAGGGCCAGGGCCAAGATAAGATTAAGTATTAGTGAGAAAAAGAGCATATTCTACCCAGGTACTTATTTTTTAAATTATTAAGGAACTTGTAAAATCAAACTAACAAATACCATGACCATGGCTAAACAAAGATAAAATAAGACTTAAGACAAACCTGTTCCTTGTTCTAATTTCCCCACTGCTAGTCCTATTCCCCAAACCAATTTTTCAAGCTTCTCAAACTTTACTTAGTACACAAACCCTGGGGATGTGTTAATGGCAGAGTTGATTCAGTGGGCCTAGGGCAGGGCCTGAAATTCTGCATTTCCAACAAGCTCCTAGGTGATGCTAGTGTTGCTCTATGGGCCATGCATTGTACTGGGAGGTTTTAAATAATTCTTTTAGCTGTGTGTTTTGCTAATCAATGTTAGACATTCTTCATTTATTTCCTGCAATAATTTATGAACATTTCATTTCTCCGTCAGCCTTACTTGCCTTACTTGCCTTCCCATCTTTACATTACAGTTATATTTAGTATTTTTATTAATATTAATAAACACTGCTATAGTACAGTGACTGTAAAATTGTTTACTGCATAGTAAAGCAGTGAACTATTATAATTCATTTCTCATACAGCCTTTTGTTTTTCCTGGAGTTTCTAATTGTATTTATTTTCTTCTTACAATGTCTTGCTCATAATAATTCTGTTTCCCCTCTCCCCTCGATAAAGCTCACCATAACAGCTCATCTATAAAGTCCTCTTTTCTCTGGAAGACCTCCATCTTTCCACAAATTCAAACCAAACTAAACCAAACAAAACCAAAACAAAACCTCTTCCTGCCTCTGAGCATTCCACAAGCTGTTCACTCCTTCTAGGATACTGTCTCCTCCCTCCTATAATCTTCCCCAACAGGCTTACGTGCCACCTGTTGAAGTGTTACTCATTGCTCTAATCTAATATAACCTTTGTAGTCAGTTTGCTTCCCTATCACCATCAGTAGCGATGGCTCCCTCTGCTTCCCTTTATCTCGTTTATTCCTCCATCACATGTGCACATGCATGCACACATGTATATATATACATATGGGGGCCTCATCCACTCACTAATTCTACAAGTACTTATTAAGAGTTTACTACATGTCAAAGATGTTTCTGCCTGTTTCACCATCTCCACTTCCTTTCTTGCTATTAATCTCTCCCATCTTCATTCTTCATTAATATTCCCTTTGCTTTGCTTCCCTTGCATCCTCCTCTTTCCTACATCTCTATTTTGGGAGACATATTTCTCTAAGGGTCCACAACTATTTCATGAAAATGATAGCCACTGAAAAAATCTGCATGCTTCCAGTGGCCATTTGGGGTTGTGGGGAGGTGAAGGGATAAGCATTTTGATGTTATACTATGTTGCTGTCCTGTGTACTTGCTGCTAAGTCCTTTATTTAATATATGACCATGCAACAGGTCTGTGTGCAGGATGTGGACATTTTGCTATGGGGAGTGTATCTTTTAGAATAACTTCTTCTTAGGGGATGCTCTTTCCTATGGCTTTGAATGGCTCTTCCTTCTCATACTTCAGCTCTGAGAATAAATGTCATCTCCTCAGAGAGGCCTTCTCCCATCTGAAGTAGCTCTATTCCCTTCCCTTCCCACCACTCAGCCATTCTCTATCACATTACCCTGTAGGTACATTAATTTCATTGATGTCTCCAATTAATAGTCTCCCTGTATCCATACCCTTTGAAATGGACTTTGTAGTTCTTCCCATTGAGAGGTAGTGTCTGTCTCCCCACACCTTGAATCTGGGCGGACTTTGTGACTTGCTTTGACCAATAGTATGCAACAAAGTGATGGTGTGGCAGTTCTAAGCCCAGACCTTCAGAGTCACTGTGTACTTCTCTCTCTATAACCTTATCATCATCACCATCTGTCCAAACCCAGACTAGCCAGCTGGTGGATGGGAGGCACGTGGACCAGTGGTAACATCATCCCGTACAGCTAACCCCTAGTTAACTTTCTAGCTGGCTACAAACACCTGGGCTAGCAGGCCCAACTGAGGTCAGCTAAGGTTAGTTGAAGAACTTCTCAATTGAGCCCAGCTTAAAATACAACTTGTAGAATCATGAGCTAAATAAATAATTGTTGTTTAAGCCACTACATTTTGGAGCAGTTTGTTCTGCAGCAATAGCTTACTGATACATCCTGTTTATTTCCTTTAGAGCCCTTATCACTGTCTAACATTAACTTCTTTATTTGTTTACTTTTTCTCTCCCGCTCCCTTTGAATGTGAGCTCTATGAGCTCTATCAGGGTATGCCCCTTGTCTGTTTGGTTCATTACCATATTCTTAGTATTTAGAATAGTGTCTGACTATAGTAGGTGCAAAATCAGTTTTAAGTAAATGAATAAATGAATTAACATACCATTTGCAAATGCCTAGTGTGTTGCTATATATCAGGAGGAGTATCTAATAACTCAGGTAATGGAAGAAAAGCAGAATTTTGAATTAGTTCTGGATTCAAATCCTGGCTCTAGCACTTACTAGCTATATGACCTTGGACAAATCTCTGAGTTTCAATTTCATTGTCTGCAAAGCATGAATACAAAAATAATATCTGGCCAGGTGCAGTGACACACGCCTGTAATCCTAGCACTTTAGGAGGCCAAGACAGGTGGATTGCTTAAGCCCAGCCATTCAAGACCATCCTAGGCAACATAGTGAGACTCTGTCTCTATGAAACATACAAAAAGAAAGAAAGAAAGAAAGAAACAAAAGCAAAAACAATATTCATCTACATAGTGGTTGTGAAGATCAAACATGAAAATTATTTTGCAAATTGTGAAATATTGGACCAATTTTATTTGTTGTTTTAAGTTTGACCCAGAGTAGAAGGTTTTTTTATTCTCTTACTTTTTGGTTCTCTGGGTGAAGAAATGCCCTAATGTAAATTTTTAAATTTGTGGAACCAAGTGTCTCTTTAGAGGATGTGACTTATAGAAAGGAAGGGGAGGAAAAAATTATGGCCTTTGAAATTAGTTGAATCCCAGCTACCACTACTGTGTGATCTTAGGACATTCGGTTAGCTGCTCAAAGACTCAACTTTCTTTTCTAAGAAGGATGCAAACTCTCTTATCAACTTATTATGGGATTTGAATAAGATAAAGTTCGTAAAGCTCTTGGCACAAACTCGGTGCTCAGACCATTCATTTGCTTTCTCTTTCCTGGACCAGGGTGGGAATCACAGTCAAGTGAAGCCTGAGGCTCTTGACGCTCAGGGACATAGGACAGCTCAAAGGCTTTGGGATGTTTAAGAAGGAGGGTTGTTTGAAGGAGGAACCCAGGGTAATTTAGTGAGACACACCTTTCATTTGGTTGGATTTGAATGATGTTCCTGCATTGGTCATTTATTGGATTTCTCTGTAGTGTTTAGAAATGAAATATTGTAATAACAAAAGGGCAAGCATTGTTGCTTTGGCACCGTGTGGGTGCCAAACTCACAGATTACAGCAATCCTAGGGAATAGTTATTAGTGTCCCTGTTTTACAACAGAGAAATCTGAGGCTCTGAGACACAGACCACCCTGCAAGCAAGTGTAGAGCTGGATAGACCGCAGAGGTAATCATGATACCCTGACACACTTCAGTAGAAAGTACCTCTACTGAGCATTGCCATGTGCCAGGCGCTGGCTCGACTCTTTCCTGTATTAGTTCTTTTTCCTCTCACAGCAATCCCTTGAAGGGGGTAGTATCATCCTGTTTTATAGATAAGGAAAATGTCTTGCCCAGCGTCACCTAGTTAAAGCACTGTCTTGACACCAAAGCCTGTGATCCTGGCTTAGTTCACCTGTGCCCATTCCTGGAGGTGCAGGGTGGTGAAAAGTTCAAGAAATTTGGCAGATGGTAGAAACCTTAAAATGAAAAGAGAAATGAGCTAAATCTTTGAGATGGAAAGGAAGGCTGGACCTGGCTGGCTTAGTCACGGGACTGGGGAGTGGAAGGGTAACTATTCCTCCAGCCTTCCTCCGGGCTCTCTTCAAAGCCTCCTGGACACAAGACAGCAGGGATGGAAGCTGAGACAACAGCAGTCTCTATCTTAGGTCATCTCAAACATAGGGCAAGGGAAGGCTTCCTCAATGCATATCAGAGGAAGAGAAAAGTAGGAAGGGATCCCAACTCCTGCAGCCCAAGATATAGCGAATAAAATCGTGAAACTATTGAAAAATAAACTCCAAGTTTAAAAGATACTAAACAGACCTCTTTCCAGTAGGGCTTCTCAGAATCTGTGAGTGCTGCTTCACCTTTTTCACAAAGCATCTCTTTTTTTTTTTTTTTTTGAGACAGAGTTTTGCTCTTGTTGCCCAGGCTGGAGTGCAATGGTGCAAGCTTGGCTCACCGCAACCTCTGCCTCCCAGGTTCAAGCAATTCTCCTGCCTCAGCCTCCCAAGTAGCTGGGACTACAGGCACACGCCACCACGCTTGGCTAATTTTTGTATTTTTAGTAGGGATGGGATTTCACCGTGTTGGTCGGGCTGGTCTCGAACTCCTGACCTCAGGTGATCCGCCTGCCTCGGCCCCCCAGAGTGCTGGGTTTACAGGCGTAAACCACTGCGCCTGGCCACAAAGCACCTCCTTTTGCTGGACACCTGCCCACAGAACACTGTTTGGGAAGGCTGCTAGACATTGTTTTGGTTTTTCTTTGGTAAATTTTTTCCAAATATGGTTAATACTGAAAATTGGGCTGTTATTTCTAAGGTGAAACTCCATGAGTAATCTGAGTCCTGTGATGGGGTCTCTGTTTTAAAGCATAATTTATTTTATTTATTAGGTTTTTTTGTTTTTTGTTTTTTTTCTGAGACAGAGTCTAGCTTTGTTGCCCAGGCTGGAGTGCAGTGGCTTGATCTTGGCGCAGTGCAACCTCTGCCTCCCAGGTTCAAGCGATTCTCCCACCTCAGCCTCCTGAGTAGCTGGAATTACAGGCGCCTGCCACCATGCCTGGCTAATTTTTGTATTTTTAGTAGAGACAGTGTTTCACCATGTTGACCAGGCTGGTCTCAAACTCTTGGCCTCAAATGATCCACCCGCCTCGGCCTCCCAAAGTGTTGGGATTACAGGCATGAGCCACCACGCCCAGCCCATTTATTAGTTTTTAACTGACAAATAATAATTTTATTTATGGGGTACAATGTGATGTGTCTACATGGTGGAAAGATTAAATTAAGCTAATTAGTATATTCCTCACCTCACCTACTCATTTTTCTTGTGGTGAGAATGTTTAAAAATCTATTCTTTCAGCAATTTTGGAATATGCAAAACATTATTATTAACTATGGCCAGCACCAGCCCGAGGCCTGAAGCTTTCCTCTGGGTCTCCATTGCAGGGGCCTGACCTTTTGATGTGATTGTTTTGATGTGGCCATTTAGAAACTGAGGCTATTTTCATGTAGCTATTTTGATGCTGTGGAAATTTTCTGACTTTTCAAAAACTAGCCACTGAACTTTCAGCTTTTGAAAAAATGATCAAGTGTTAATATACTATAGGGCCAGGGACACGGCAGGGGTTGGCACTATGGACAAAGTGGGGCAGGGTGAGGCTGGGGGATGGGGCCCATTTCTAATGTAATTTCTTATTAAAAAAATTAAACATGTAAAGTTCTGATTTTTAGGGCCACAAAGGCCCTCAAGTGAAAAAAAAAAGCCCCTCTATGAAAGACACTGTTAAGAGAAGGAGAAGACAAGCCCCAGACTGGGAGAAAGTATTTGCAAAAGACACATCTGATAAAGGAATGTTATCCATAATATACAAAGAACTCTTAAAACTCAACAATAAGAAAATAAGCAACCCAATTAAAAAACAGGCAAAAGACCTAAAGAGATACTTCACTGGGCCAGGTGCAGTGGCTCACGCCTGTAATCCCAGCACTTTGGGAGGCTGAGGCGGGCGGATCACGAGGTCAGGAGTTCGAGATACTTCACTGAAGAAGATATGCGGATGGGAAATAAGCATATGAAAATATATTCGACATCATAGGTCATTAGGGAACTTCAGATTAAAGCCACACACCTATTAGAATAGCCCAGGCCCTGAACACATAGCACCAAATGCTGGTAATGATATGGAGCATCAGGAACTCTTATTGCTGGTGGGAATGCAAAAAGGTACAGCCACTTTGGAAGACAGTTTGGCAGCTTCTTACAAAACTAAACATATTCTCGCCGTATGATCTAGCAGTCGTGCTTCTCAGTATGTACCCAAATGAGCTGAAACTTATGGCCACACAAAGATCTGCACACAGATGTTCACGGCAGCTTTATTCATAATTGCCCAAACCTGGAAGAACCAAGATGTCCTTCAGCAGGTGAATGGATAAATAAACTGTGACACATCCAGACAATAGTTTATGTTATTCAACACTAAAAAGAAATGAGCTAGCAAGCCATGAAAAGACATGGAGGAGCCTTAAATCCATATCAGTAAGTGAGAGAAGCCCATCTGAAAAGGCTATATACTGTATGATTCCAACAAATATGGCATTCCGGAAAAGAAAAACTGGAGACAGTAAAAAGGTCAGTGGTTGCCAGGAGTAAGGTGGAAGAGACGGACGAATAGGTGGAGTACAGAGGATCCTTAGGGCAACGAAACTATTCTGTATGTTATTTTAATGGTGGATACATGTCATACATTTGTCCAAACCACAGAGTGTTCAATACAAAGAGTGAAACCGAAAGTAAACTACTTTGGGTGATAGTGATGTATGAGTGTAGATGAACTGATTATAACAAATGTGCCACTCTGATGCAGGATATTGATAGTGGGAAGGTGGCACATGTGCTGCGGGAGCGGGTATATAGGAACTCTCTGTACCTTCTGCACAATTTTGCTGTGAACCTAAAACTGCTCTAAAAAATAAAGCCTATTTAAAAAACCCAACATTATTAACTGGAATTAATGATAAAAATATGTATTTAAAAAATCCCATAAGCACTTCTCAGTGAATAATGATGGTCATCACTAGAAACGTTCCCTGGGTGACGTTTAGTGTGTGTGTCCTCCTTCCATCAGGGGTGGCAGGAGGGAGGGATGTAAGCACCCTGAATCCACCATGATGCCTCCGTACAGGCAGGGGTCCAGAGAAGGGACAGTGACAGGCAGAGCTGAGGGTGGATGCTGCGGTGGCCTAGGCCAGCCCAGCCAAGGCAAGGCTCTCATTTAGACGTTTGGTTCTGGTGCCTGCAGAACCAAAGGTTTTGCTGTTTTTTTGTTGTTTCCCATGCAGCAATCAGTGATCTGTTAAAAATGGAAATCAGGCCAGGCGAGGTAGCTCAGGCCTGCAATCCCAGCACTTTGGGAGGCCGAGGTAGGCGGATCACGAGGTCAGGAGTTCGATACCAGCCTGGCCCACATGCTAAAACCCCATCTCTACTAAAAATACAAAAATTAGCTGGGCATGGTGATGGGCACCTGTAATCCCAGCTACTCAGGAAGCTGAGACAGGAGAATCACTTGAACCCAGGAGGCGGAGGTTGCAGTTAGCCGAGATCACACCACTGCACTCCAGCCTGGGCGACAGAGCAAGACTCCATCTCAAAAAAAAAAGGAAATCGGATCATGTTATCACCTATATAAGTCCTTTGGGTAGCTTTCTGTACACCTGGCATCAGGTGAAAACTACTGGCCCAGCCTCAAAGCCCAACATGCTCGTGCCCCTCCAAATTATCTGGCCGCCCCTCACTGCAAGCTGTCCTTCTGCATGTTGGTCTTTCTCATCCTTGGACACGTCAAATTCTTCCTGCCAACTGTTCCCTCTGCTGATAATGGCTGCTCCAATCTTCACATTGATGGGAACTTCTTGTCACTCAGGCCTTAAGTGTCACTACTGTAGTGGGCCTTTCCCAGACCATCCAGTGTGAGGGCCCCCTTCCCACGCCACTCCCTCCATCACCTCTCTCTGTACTGATTCTCTGCATGGCATTTGTCGCTATTTAATGTGCTCTGTCTTGCTGACTGCTACATCCAACCTCTTAGAACAGTGACAGCAAATAGTAGGAGCTTGACAAGTACATGTTGAATGAAGGACTCCAATGAGATCTTCCAATGAGATAATGCGTGTGAGGGCAGAAGGGATGATTTTTATCATTAATAGATGAGACAAATAAAAATAAAAAATCCTCTGACTGGTCTCATGACTCAGGTGCTGCAAGCACAAAACCTCAGGAGTTGAGGATGACACATATTTCCCTTATAAACAGCTTGCATTCTGCAGCAGCTTGGCAGCCACACCACTGAACTCTTGACCTCCCCTCTGAGCTGCAGTGGAGAATATCTAACGACCTGCTAGACACCTTCACTTCAACACCTCAGCCATATCACATCCAGTGCTACATGCATCACTATCTGCCAAAACCAACATTTCCTCCCACACACTTGCTCAGTTAAAGATACCCAAGTCTTCCCACAGCCTCCAACTGGTTTTGTTCTCTTCCTCCTGCAACATCTCATCATTTGGCAGCTCCTGAGGGGCACTTGGCCATGTCTGTCCTGTCCCTCCCATTCCTGCTGCTGCTGCAGGGTGCGGGCCCCCTCCTCCTCTCTCTCTCTCACTCTCTGAGAATTGCCTCCTAGCTGACACCGCGACCTTCAAGGGCTATTCATGGTAACTGAATTTAGCAAAAATGACTCCTTTCTCCTCATTCCTGTCCTTTAAGGGTTTTGATTACTAACTGCGACACACGAAGAATGTGTACAAATACTTTTAAGGGACCTTGCCCTTAAAAGTATCTACAGGTATTCTAGAAAACCAGTATAGCTAAAGCCTGCCCTGGCTTGAGTGCTACTGGGGAAGGAAGAGCTCAGCCTCACACCCTTTACCCCCTTGCAGAAGGGAGTGAGTCTGCCACAGGCCAGCTGCCCTGGCTTGCATCATAATGTGAGCTATCTAAGGCTAGAGCCGAGGTAGAAATATTAGCTGCTGAACAGTAGGTTGGTCTGGACCTGTACAATCCACTAGGGTGGCCACTGGCCACGTTGGCTGTTTACATTTCCATTTAAGCTAATTCCAATTAAATAATGATTTTAAAAAGATCACACTAACCACAGTGTCATGTTCAGTAGCTATATGTGGCCACACACTGGACAGATAGCTATAGAATATTCCCACATTGCAGAAAGTGCTATTAGATGGCTCTATTCTAGATCCTCAAGACTTATATCAGGTGAATTTTTTGCATTAATTTAGTCAGAAGATGTTTAATATTCTCCTAGAATGTGCTGCTGGGCTTCAACCATGGCCAGTATCCACATAGTCCCTTTCCTCATGGATTAATGGGGAAAAAAGGGTCCTTGCAGATTTTATTCCTTGGAAATTTGGACCTAGGACTCTTTTTACCTGCACTGATCATAATGTCACCACCAACTACTAACTGCCTCCAGACACTTTGGCTTTCCAAGTCAAGATAAGGTGTTAATCAATGAAAAGTAGAAAGACAGCATTGTCCTCTTCCAAAGACCCCAATATGCTTTTGAAATATGACTTTCCCAGTATGTACAGGAGGCTAAGGAAGGAGGAGAACAAGATTACAAATCTATAGTAGTTTTCAATTTGGGGAACCTAAAAAGTAGAAGACTGAAGTAAAATTAATTTTTTCTGTGCCAGAGACTGTGCTAGACACTTGGTATATTGGAATGAACAAGAGGTAACCGACTTGATCATATATTGTAATGAACAGACTCAGCACTCCTGTTGGCCCCTGCAACAAAGTCAGCTTGGGTCTTTTCTCTGTTACAGGTATCAGCGTTGTGGATTGCCGTTTCTAGTCCACAGTTATTCCTGAAATGCTCTTCAGTTGCCAGGTACAGCACTTGGTCCATAACCCAAAGGGGATGCTATTATTATTATTATTATTATTATTAATATTTAAAAAAAATTTCTTTTCATAGAATGCATTTTTGTATTAGAGATTCCTCTAGTGGGAAAATAACAGTTTATTACTTACAGTTTTATATTTGTGGACAGATCACTTTAGAACAAGTAAAACACATTTGAGAATGAAGTCTCAGTTTAGAATTTGTAATATTTTGATACTTCTACAAGGCGGACCTTGCCCTTAAACGGAACTTTGCTATACTCAGAAGCATTCCAAGCTTTTCTTCCTAGGATTTAGAAATTCATAATGTGAGATATCAGCATTTCCTAATTTTCAACTTCCCCTAGAATATGTAACCATCAGTAGCTGGTGTCTACTGAATAGAGAGGGAAGTTTTTGAAAATTAAACACGGTCTCATTTTCTGCAAAGTTTTTATTCATGAATTAACAGTATTTCTCTTTGCCCATTATTCCCAAGGCAAGTACAGAAGAAATTTGATCATGTAGTAATAGTAATAAAGCTGGATTCTCTTTAAGAGATTGATAAATTCAAAGGCAAAAGCTCATATATCATGTTGAGTTATGTGTGAGTCTTATAAGAAGCTGGGAGGCAACCCCATTAACTCACCAGAATACAGACCTCAGTCTCACAATTTCTTGGACATAATTCCTCTCAAACCTTTTCCTCAAAGCTTAAATTCTGAAAATAGTCTGGTGATTAAGAGAAGAAGGCTTCCCACCAATGGATTTATCTGTTATTTCTTCCTTATTGTGAGTTGCATGGCGTGACAAAGTGAAGGCAAAGAGGCATGCATTAGTTCTTCAAAGTGTAAGTCAAAAAGGTCAGCGCTTCCACAGTGTGGCAGCATCCTTGCAGATGCCCACATCATGATAGTTGAAAGAGCAAAGCCCAGCAAAGGCTAAAGCTGAAAGTGCCAAAAGGCCTGCCTTGGCAGCTTTCTGCAATGCATCCCCATGAACACAGTCAGGAACAACTTGTCCAAGGCCCCAAGACCATGAAGAGTGAGAGTTGCAGCCACGGAGTAGGCCATCACAGAGCAAGGATTCAGTTAAGCAGCTGGAAGCAGGCCCAGGAGCAAAACACTGACAATCCTCTCACTAGTCCAGTGGAAAGATGCAGCCTTGGAACCAGAAAGGTGGCTCAGTGACAAATGAATGTGCTGCACTCCACGCCATTCTGGGGTAGGTTGGGTCCTGAAGAAATCCTGAGATCTGAGCAGGTCTGACAACTGGGGCTCGCAGGAACAGAGCTCAGCCTCCTTGGGCACCACAGAGGGCACTCAGCCTCTAGAGAACCTCCATCTCTTCCCTCAGGGTATGCTTATACTGCCCTGTCCTCCAGAACTCACCTTTGGCAGGGTGAGAATGCAAGAGAGAAATAGCCCTTAGAAAAGGGGACCAGCAACCTTTTATTGTCACCCAGCTCTGAATTCTAGTTGCAAAGAAAGAAACGCGGCAAAGAAAACAAGAGGATAGGGCTTTTTTCAGGAATGGACCTAAACTAGATTGCAGCAAAGGGAGTCACATTTGCACAGGCTCCTTTGAGAAAGCGGAAGTTCTCTCTATGACTTCCTTGCGTCTTCCCTTCTCCCCAGCCTCATGATTCTCTCTGCATCCCAGGAGAGGGCATGTGAGTGCTCTAGAGCAGCTCTTCCAGACCTGGATGGAAGAACCTACCTAAGCTTCCCCACCTCACCTGGACCACGGGGACCCGTGCAGAGGAGGGAATCTTCCCACCCCGGTGCATTTACCCCTTCTCCTCTTCCCTGACCGCCAGCCTCACCCTCCTTCCTCCCCCGAGCCTCACTCCAACGTCTGGGGGCAAGCAGTGTCTACCTTGTATGCTCTTACCTGATGAGGAAACAGCCTGAGTCAAGAGAAGGGAGAAGCACAGGCTTTTCCTCACCCACGGCACTTGCAATAGTGCGTGTCTCACCTCGCTGCAAGCTTTCCAAGGACGCAATCAAACACGGGGGAGAAACAAATTCAGCCAAGAAAGTCAAGTAAGGGAACATCTTCTTCCCTCTAGCACCAGTTCCTTTTGTGTCTTTATTTGCCAAGTGAGAGGGAGGAGTGAGATGCCAGAGCATCTGGCTGGTTCTCAGCTATGTATAGTTTCAGACACCATTCATTTGCAATGAGCGCCCGCCGAGGGAAGGGAATTTCACGGCTCCCTCGCACCGCCGTTCCTTCAAGGCTGGTGAATCAGACACCTCTTTCGTTCTTACTGTGCATGCCCTCTACCTTTCAGATGACCTATTTGTTGGCCTTTTTCCATTTAGACGATAAACCCAAGTGCACCTTCTGCATCCCTTTGCTCTACAGGAACTGAGGGTGATGAAGGGGACATGCGCCTGGGAGTACCACACCATGACAGAGCAGCATTGAGTCCTCGGGACAATCAATACACCAAGAGGTGGAAATTAACATCCACAAGAGTGTAGTCGTGATTTTCCCCCAGAACAAATATATAAAAGGGATCTTTGTCATAACAATGACAGGAAATCATTAATCACATCAGGATTGAAGTCCCCACTGTAGCAGTGGATGGGAAGACTTCGTCTGTGATCTTCATTAAAAATGCAATATTTTGTACATTTAGCTTTTTTCAAAGTTTCACCAAAACACCTGTAATTAATACAATTTATTGTATTGTCTTTGTTAATGTATCTGATGTGCAAAACCTTACTAGATTTGCCCCAATTTGAAGGTGTCTGTGGCTTTCCAGCACTCCATGTGTTCCTAGCTACATCTCACAGGCAGACTTTCTAAAGTAGTGCCTTTCAGTAGCACTGTTGGCGACGATGGACAGGTTCTATATCTGCATTGTCCATTGGGATAGCCACTAGCTGCATGTGGCTATTGAGCACTTGAAATGTACCTGGCATGACTGAGAAACTAGTTAACACTTAAAACATTTTTCTTTTTTGATACAGGGTCTCAGTCTGTTGCCCAGGGTGGAGTGCAGTGGTGCAATCTTGGCTCACTACAACCTCTGCCTCCTGATCCTTCCACCTCAGCTTCCCTGAGTATCTGGGACTACAGGCATGGGCCACCATGCCTGCCTAATTGTTTTTGTGTTTTTTGTAGAGATGAGGTTTCACCATGTTGTCCGGGCTGTTCTTGAACTCCTAGGCTCTGCCTAGTGATCTGCCCGCCTCAGCCTCTCAGAGTGCTGGGACTACAGAGGTGAGCCACTGTACTGGCCCTAGTTAGCACTTTAATTAATTTGAATTTAAATAGGCACATCTGCCTAGTAGCTACTGTGTTGGATAGCACAGCCCTCTGGGGTTCTGGTACGTCTGTCAAGGCCAGAAAAGGTATGTTGCGATGGATAGTGCTACATCTGCCACGGGGTGGTAATCTGATACAGGCCTGCTCAGGTGACACCACCTAAAGAAATCTCATCAGTGTGCACCTCTGGCAAGCCTGACAAGGCTGACTTCTCTCGATAGGACCCTCCAATTTCCCCATTCCCTGTAAGCAGCTGTGCTGTCTAGGAAGAGAATTTGCTCTTAGATCATCAGTCTGTATGTGCGTCTTCAGACGAGACAGTTTCCCCTTATCCCAGCAGTTTTCAGCTTTTTGTTTCTGGTTGCAAATGATTGACTCCGCTGATTGCTGGAAGCTACACAGGTGACTCCCCACCCTCTCGGGCTACCCCACCAGTGACAACACAGGCAGGGGTGGCCTGGCTTCCTTTCTCGTGTTGTTATCGGGTAGCTGCCTGCTCAGAACCCACAAAGCCTGCCCCTCATCCCAGGCAGAGAGCAACCCAGCTCTTTCCCCAGACACTGAGAGCTGGTGGTGCCTGCTGTCCCCGGGAGAGTTGCATCGCCCTCCACAGTGAGTATTGCTCTTCTTCTTGTTGCCCCCAACCCAGTGTCATCTTGGCCCTCAGTTGTGTGCTGCTATGATGGCTTCTAAAACCTGGGCTTGCACTCATTTGTTCAGAGGTCGTGGGCACCAGTCACTTTTCTAGAAACTTCCAGGAAGGTAAATGGGAATTGGTGATGCCCAACCCAGGTTTCTTGTAGGGCGAGTAATAAAACTCCCTCCCCCTTCCCATACATGAAGCTTAGGCTTAAGGCAGTCTGTGATTTATACCTTAAAGGAAGGAGAAGCAGGTGCTGGGGGACAAGATGGTGGCCAGGGGTAAAGGACACACCCATGAGGTCCTTGAGTCTGAGACACTGCCCCATGGAAAGGATTCTTTGTAGCAGTGAAAAACTGGAAACAAGGAAACTATGCGTCAGGAGGCGAATGGTTAAATGAATTGTGATGTATCTAGACAATGGAATGCACAGCAGCCATCCAATTCTATGATACGGTTCTATATTGAATTGGCATGGAAGGTGATCCATGAAAGATGGGCAATTAGAAAGCAAGATAGAAGATTATATGTGTAGTCTGATTTCCTTTCTATTAAGTGCGTGTGTGTGTGTGTGTGTGTGAGGTTGTGTTACAGAGAAAAAGTCAGAAAGGAAGTATCTCAGAAACGTAACAATGGCTAAACTAGGAAAGGGTGCTTCAGGAGTTTTTATTTTCTATATTATGTATGTTGGCATTTTGGGGATTTTTTGTGCATTGTAAAAATACTCCTTTATGATCAGAGTAAAGCAAAAAGTTATTTTAAATGACTCATCAGTGGATGCTGGTTTGCCTTTTCAAACACACCTACCTTCTTTAGTTCTGAATTAGCTGTTACTCCATAGACGGCTGGCAAGTCCATCCAGAGAGTGGTCACTGTGTGCTGAACCGGAAGGGCTGTGCAGCAGCCAGTCTGTGGGATCCCATCTCCTTACTCCCTTTCCTGAACGAGCAAAAGCTAATTTACTATTTCAGCATCTGGAATTTCAGAGTCCTTTTCTTCCAATATCTGCTTATCTGTTCTGAAGCCTCTTTGTGTAGGCCTCACTCACAGGCTTGTGTTGGGAGCCCCTGGGCCCCGTGCAGCCCCTGCAGGGCGGTTGGCAGGCATCTGATCCAGGCATGGTGAGTGGATGGATCTGATAGATGGCTCAGAGACCCCGCCTCGTGTAGGGAACAAAAAGCAGAGCTATGAAAAAATGTAAGAGATGATTCAAGCTCCGTGTAGCAAATTGTACAAAGATCAAAGTAAGGACCTGCATTCCTGACTCATGTTAGTATCTGATTTGATGTTAGTGCTGTAAGCATCAGAGGCTATAAGTGTGGGGAGATGCTGTGTGCACAATAACCCCATGCTGATTTTCATGTTGGCTACTTAAGAATGTTAGAGAATACAAAAATAGTGATTGGATAATAAGAGGTTCCAAGCTAACTTTTCTAATAGGCACTTTTCTCTTTTGGAGAATTAGCAGCTCTCTCCCTTCCTTTATCTCCCAGGTCCCTGCACATACCCCATGCTTTCTGACTTTCATGCCTTAGTGCATATGTTTTCCCACCCTGGAGCAATGTTCCCTCCCCTCGTTGCATGTCTCCATGCTCTTCGGCCTTCAAGGACCCGCAAAAATGTCACCTCTTCAATGAAGCCCTCCTGGATTTTCCCCAGAGCTAAAGACATGACCTCCTTCTTCCAATTCCTACCACAACTCATAGCACTTTCCCTTTGTTGTTATTTGCAGCCATGACTTACTCAGTGTATTTGAATGCAAGCTTCTTGAGGACATGGATCATGTCTTACACATTGTTTAAGCCAAATAAATGTATCAGGTACTCAAGGCACATTGAATAAGTGGGTTTGATGGATGGCCCATGGCACCTGCAACAAGGCCTCACTGAGCAGCAAGGGAGAGATTTGCCACAGTGCTGAGTCAACTGCCCATCCACTCCCGACAGACCGCTGAGATGGTCCTCACTCTCAGTATGTTTGGTCATATGTGGGATTTTCCCCCCTATATTTTTCCCGCTTTCTCACTGGCAAGACGAAAATGAAAGCAAGCACTGAGACTTAGTAGCTGGGAGAATAAAATATTTGAGAAGTATTCTGACAAAATGAAAGAGAAATAGACGGCAAGGCTGTCTGTGGAGGTTCTAGATGTGGGCTCTAGGGAGGGGTATGTCCTGTTTTTACTCTTTGGCTCTCTCCAAATTTTCTATGAGCCAGAAGCAGATGCATATTTTATAAACTGTAATATATTACATTCTATTATACACCATAATATATTACATGATATATACTATTTGTTTATTTATTTTAGAGACAGGGTCTTGCTCTGTCACTCAGGCTGCAGTGCAGCAGTGAAATGTTAGCTCACTTCAGCCTTGAACTCCTGGGTTCAAGCGATTGTCCTGCGTCAGCCAGCTGAGTAGCTGGGACTACAGGGTAGGCAACCATGCCTGGCATATTTTTAAATTTTTTGTAGAGATGGGGTCTTGCTCTGTTGCCCAGGCTGATCTCAAATTCCTGGCTTCAAGTGATGCTCCCACCTCAGCCTCCCAAAGTGTTGGAACTACAGGCATGAGCCATCTTGCCTGGCTTGTGTTTATATATTACCTTTTTTTTAAAAAAAATAAAGACAAACCTTTATAGAAAGCTAGTGTACAACTTAGTTGCATAAAGTAGCCTCGGTGAATGTAATTACTAGACTTGCTCTTTCTGCGGTAGCTGGAGCAGGCTACAAGTTCCTCCTCTAGATGAGTTTTGTAAACAGGTGTGCTGAACGTTAGAGCATTGGGCTTCTTCTTTTTTTTTTAAATATGACAAGTTATTTTTATGACAGCTCTTAAAATAAAATTTTACACACTTGGTAAGATATTTAAATAGTTTGCAAAATCTAAATGACAACATGAAAGTTCATTTTGCACTGGTCATCGTGGTTCAGTCTCCTTCCAGAAAATGTTTCGGTGCTGGTGAGCAGTGCAGTGTATGTCTTTTTCTATTTTTTTTTTTTTTAAAGATCACACAACATAAGTCTTCCTACATGTTGCATTTTAATCTTATAGTCTTGAGGACCTCTTTTCTATCGGCATGAGGACCATCCTTGTTTATTGGCTACACGTGGTTTATTGGATTGATGTGTCATAATATTACCAATTGCTGAATATTTAAGTTGTTTTCCAATTTTTGTTCTGCTCCAACATATATCCCTATACCTGGACCCTTGTGTTCTTTTGTGAGAATACCAGTAGGGCAAATTCCAAGCAGATGTGCTGCAGAGTCAGAGATGTTGTGCTTTGTAAATTTTGACAGATATGGCTTAACCCTCCAAAAAGATCACATAAATTTATACTCCTCACAGCAGTGTGGAGGCCTTTTTTCCAAACTCTTACCAATGTTGTTACCATCTATTGCTATTTCCAATCTGAAACTTGCTATCATTCACTATAACCAAAGCCATTCTTTCTTCTTTTTGTGGTTTCTTTCTTTGGGAATTTTTCTCAGGTATTACATGATTAATATTCAATCCTTTCATGAAAGCAAAAAGGAGGTGACATAAGCCCTGGGTATTAGAAATATATATATATTTATATAAATATATATATATAACATATATATAACATATATATATAACATATATAAAGTGTTTTCTAATTGATATCTCAAAAATCAACCTCCGTATTCCCCAAGCTGTAATAAAATAAAATTTGCTGAGTTGAGGTCTTCCAAAATCAACTGGGCATTTTTCATCTGGGGGAAAAAAAAGAAGAGTAATGCTCAGCTCCAAAGTGGCTGCTTTTCTGCTTGCTGGGTGAGTTTCTTGTTTCAAAACAGAGGCTCACTGGGCTTCTTGATGGCACCTGGAGTCATGCCAAGCAGGAAGCAATCACTCCACAGAGCTGAAGATGTCAGAACCGTTCAGAAATACTGCCTGGGGAAAGTTCTTGGTTCTTCGGCTTAGGAGGAAAGGGGCAGAATACAACCTTTCTGAAGAAAATGCATCTTTCATTCACCTGGGAAATATTTCAAAATAACTATAAAAAGAAGTTAGAAGCAGGTGAATTGCCCCACAGAGGGGAATGTTTAAATGAATTGGGGCACAGCCCCTGTCGGAATGCCAGGTAGCTGATGCCTTCACCTGTCTGAAGAATGTTTAATGATGAAAGAAATGTTCATAATCCGTTAGGTGGGAAAAAGAAAATAAAAGTTCAAAGTGTACGAATGCATAGAAACACGGCTGGGAGGGAAAACAACAGAAAGTTAAAAGTGGTTATTTTAAGGTAGGAAGATTACGGGTGATTTTGATTTTCTCCTCTCGGCTTTTCTGTATTTGTCAAATTTCCTGCAAACATGTGTGTTACTTTTGTAACAAAAAAAGTCATTTTTCAGATAAATGTCAGTGTTTTCCTGGCCCCCAGAGGGCTGCAGTGAAATTCGGTGCATGCCCAGGTGGCTGGGTAAGGTCACGGCCGGAGGCTGGGGCTACTCATTTTTATTTCAGACACAGTCCTGTTCCAGGCTTTCTTGTGTCTTAGGGTCAATTGCCAAAACATTTTTTTCTCTTCTTCTAAAAATTTATTGTGAGTCTTACTTGTATCTAATTTCAAGCTCACTGAAAAGTGAAGAATTGTGTAAAGAATGCTTATAAACCCTTCACCCAAACCATTGTTTTCATTTTGTCCTACTGGCTTTATTATTCTCCTTCTCTCTATATACATATGTTTTCATTAATTTTTTGCATTTTTTGCTTATTTTTTGAATCCTTTGAGAATATGCCAAAGACACTGTTCTCTTTTGCCCCTAAATACTTCAGGGGATAATTCCTAAGAACAGGGGCATTCTCCTGTAAAACCACAATGCAGTCAGCAAAATCAGGAAATTTAACCCAGATGCAGCACTATCATCAAATTCACAGCACCTATTGTAATGCCCTTAATTTCCCAGTAATGTCCTTCACAATTATTTTTTTTCCCCACTCCAGGACCAAATCCAGGTTCTTGCCTTGCATCTACTTGTCCTGTCTCTTTAGTCTCCTTCAACCTGAGATGGTTTCTCAGTTTTTCTTTGTCTCACTTGACCTTGATATTTGGCCAATTACTTTGCAGAAAGTCCTTCATTTTGGGTTTTTCTGATGCTTCCTCATTCTTTGATTTAGGTTGACCTTTTTTTCCAGGAATAAAGATGATGTGTCTTCCCTCCTCAACTCTTTAGGACAAATGTGACACTGGTTTGCTTCCATGTTGGTGGTATGGGGTTTGAAGACCAACTTAGCCGGTCTTCAAATCCAACACCATCAACATGTAGTTACATGTCTCCAGGGAGCCCTGGCTGTTTAGTGGAGAAAGATATTTAGATTCCAAGATCAGGGCACTAGGCGCTAATTATGCTGTGTATCATTGCTTTTAGGTCCTCTCAGCAGACAGAGCCAGGAAACATGTATGTGAAACACACATACATATACATATACAAATTGTCTATCTATCTAATTTAATCTTAAAAACATATGGGTATAAAGACATGTGAACATGTATGTTCATTCCAACACTATTCACAATAGCAAAAACATGGAAGCAACCTAAATGTTCATCAACGATAGACTGGATAAGGAAAATGTGGTACATATACATCATGGAATACTACACAGCCATAAAAAAGAACAAAATCATGTCCTTTGAAGCAACATAGATGGAACTGGAGGCCATTATCCTAAGTGAATTAACACAGAACAGAAAAACAAATGTCACATGTTCTCATTTATAAATGGGAGCTAAATGTTGAGTACATATGGACACAAAAAAGGGAACAACAGACACTGGGACCTCCTTGAGGAAGGAGGGAGGTAGGAGGGTGAGGATAAAAAACCTATCTACCAGTCAGGTACTATGCTTATTAACCTGGGTGGCGAAATAATCTATACACCAAGCCCCCATGACGCGCAATTTACCTATATGACAAACCTGCACATATACCCCTGAAGCTAAAATAAAAGGAAAAAACCCACAAAAACAAACCAAAACAAAAAAAACCCACGTGGGTCCGTAGTGATCTCTCAAGTTGGCTACAACAGCACAAGGCACTCCAGTGCACTTTTGAAAAGCTACCAGCAGAGAGGTTACCAGGAGGAAGTTCTGGTTGCTTTCCTCCTCAGGGCCTGCTGACAGCCGGAGATGACACTGAGAAGTGAAGTGCCAGAATGTTTTCATCGTACTTTGCTTTTCCCTGCCTTACTTGAACAGCTTTATTGAGGTCCAATTATAATAAACTGCAAATATTAAAATGCAGAATGTAAGTTCTGACATACATACACCCTTGCGAAGCTCTCACACAACCCAGACAGTGAACATATTTATCCCCCACTGAGGTTTCCTTTGTACCCACCTGCCCTCCTGCCCTCCCACACTCCCCTTCTCTCTCTCTCTCTCTTTTTTTTTTTTTTTGTTTGAGATGGAGTCTTGCTCTGTCACCCAGGCTGGAGTGCAGTGGTGCAATCTTGGCTCACTGCAACCTCTGCCTCCCAGGTTCAAGTGATCCTCCTGCCTCAGCCTCCTGAGTAGCTGAGACTACAGGCGCACACCACCACACCTGGCTAATTTTTTGTATTTTTATAGAAATGGGGTTTCACCACGTTGGCCAGACTGGTCTCGAACTCCCAACCTCAGGTGATCTACCCACCTTGGCCTCCCAAAGTGCTGGGGTTATAGGCGTAAGCCTCCATGCCCAGCCACCTCCCCTTCTCTCTCTCTCTATTGCCAGGACATCAGTGATTCTGCTTTCCGTCAGTATAGATTAGTTTGCATTATCTAGAGTTTTATACAAGTGAAATCATACAGTATGAACTCCCTTTGGTCTGGCTACTTGGCATAATTGTTTGGAGACTTGTCCATGTTGCTGTGTGAATCGGTCATTCATTCCCTATTCCATTGGATGGATATTTCACAGTTAACTTATCCATTTACTACTTGATGGACATTTAGGCTGTTATCAGTTTTTGGCTACCACAGAGTAAAGCTGTAATGAACATTCACATACTAGTCTTTATGGGGACATATACTTACAATTTTCTTGGGTGAATACTTAGGAGTGGGATGACTGGATCACATGGTGAGTGCATGTATAACGTCTTAAGAAACTGCCAGTTTTCCAAAGTGGTTTTACCACACATTATGCATTGGAAACCACTGTACTTTCAGAAAAGCAGGGTGGGGTCATGATGTTGTTATGGAAAGGAAGCCAACAGGTTGGCTTTATAGGATTTATGAAAGAGACTATTTTTTTCGAGAACCTTGGGGTGTGATGCTGGACAGGTTTCCTTGAAATGTACTCGCTAAGGGTATAAAAGGAAATGCCCCGGCTCAGGCACAGACTCCGTCCTCGAAGGCAGTCAAGCTGTTGTTTCTTTGGTTATGTAGGGGTGGGCTTTAAAGAAATTCAAAACACATGAAAATGACAACTCGAGATTTATTTCAGTCAGTTCCGAGGCCCTGTGCATTAGGGAACTAGAACTCATTTTTCTTCAGTACACAAACCTAGGACTTCCTTTTCCTGCTGAAGTCAGGGTAAAGAGGAGAAAGGTGGGTTCTGGGGGCACCGGGTCTTTTAGGGAGGGGGCCCCAACCCCAGTGGGCACCACCCAGCCCTCATGTTCTTCTTGCCACCTGGTTACTCAAAGGCCCTTTTCCTGGGGAGTCCAGAGCCCAGGGCATTCTCAAAGCGACCACTGTCCTGTTAGCTTCGGTGAGTCCCTTAGCTGATAGAGCAGGGGGAAGGGGAACCAGTCAGCAAAACAGGACTTGACAGACAAGCTGAATCAAGGGAAAGGGAGCTAATGTAGAAAGGATGAGCTGGGAAAAATGTAACAGCCCACCTGCCATTCCTCATTTGTGGATGGGAGATGTACTAATTATTGTCTAAGTAGAAAGAAAACAAATGCTAGAATCAGGTGACCCTCAGAGTCAAAGAAGTGAATGATAACTTCAAAGGAGAGGTTCATTCATTTCTGTGTGGACTACTCAGATGATTCTGAAATCTAGAATACTATATAGACTCTAACTCCTGCTTGGAATATTTTTTTCAGAAGAATAAACAGATTTAAAATTTAATCTCCATCTTTTTGGCATTTGGTTGTTACTATTCGTTTACAAGCCAGTCCACTTTTTGATTTTTGTCCCTTTTCCAGGAGCAGGCTTGCATCTGACTGACCCACCATGACACCCACAGACTTCACAGTGAGTACAGCCGTGCTCCTCTGGCTCCTCAAAACACACACTCATCTTCCCTTTTTAGGGGGTGTGGGAAGGATCCACTGTGGGGGAAGGATTTATCTGTGTGGTTTCCCAGGGTAAGATCTCTGCCTGGCAATGCGCATTGCTGGGTAGGTTGTTGTCCAGCACAGAGGGTTTTGCAAATGCAAAGAGGCAGCTATGCTTTGGGGTATGTTGTGGAGACAGAGGAAAATGTGGTGTTATAAACAGCTAAGGATTTTTAACCATCTTTAACTAGGGTGTGCTTAGTTCCATATGCCTGTTCTAAAACTCAGACAAATGAGGCAAAGGGAGAATTCATGTAATTTGCTTTTAAAAAACCCATGGTGGGCACATTAGTTGTATTTCTTGCATAACATTATGTAGACCTTATGAAAACACGTAACAGTATACATTACCCTGAAAGAGACCAAGAGCTGAGCAAAAATTAGTGAGTCAGTCTGGGCGTGGTAGCTCACGCCTGTAATCCCAGCACTTTGGGAGGCAGAGGCGGGCGGATCACCTGGCCGAGGCCAGGATTTCAAGACCAGCCTGCCCAACATGGCAAAACCCCATCTCTACTAAAAATACAAAAATAGCTAGGTGTGGTGGCATGCACATGTAATCCCAGCTACTTGGGAGGCTGAGGCACGAGAGTCGCTTGAGCCTGGGAGGTGGAGGTTGCAGTGAGCCAAGATCACGCCATTGCACTCCAGCCTGGGCAACAGAGCGAGACTCTGTCTTAAAAAAAAAAAAAAAAAAATCAGTGAGTCAAATCATAATCCAGAGAATCTTTTTTTCTTTTACAGCCAAATGTAATTAAGTGTAGAATCAAATTAATTTCCCATGCTTTTGTAACATTCATAAATGCTTTATAAAATTACCTAAGGGCTTTGATTTTGCTCTTCTCCAAGGGAAAGCCTGGGTTTTACATGTAGATAATTGAAATCCAGACTTCCTAGCAGGAGGGCTAACAAACTGCCTCACAGTACATTGTAGGTTTCCATGATCTATGGAGAGTGGTGGTTGAAACAGTTTATCAACTAAATTATTTATGATATGCTAATGATTCATTAGTATTACATATGTATAGTTACCTAATTGCACCTATATCCATAACAACAAAAAAGTAATTAATTTGGTCCTGGTGAAGTAACTATTATTCTGACAAAAAGTAGACTCTTCAGTTTCTCCTGCATTAAATTCACCTTTCAATCCCTGAGGCTGTGGAAACAGAAGTAGATGAAGGCAGCAGAGCCAGGGCTGCTTCTGAGCTTGCCAGTCATTTGCTTTTATCATTTGGGATCTTGGATAATAGCCAACTCTGCAAAGCAGCCCCAGATAAGAAGGAAACTGCACCTCAGTAATGACCTTCTCTTGTCAGAGGAGTCTGGCGCCATCTAAATGGGAAGAAGATGGGACCCCTGTGGCCCTGACTCCCATATTCCATGGAAAGTAGCCGTGGCACCCTGTGGCCACCTTTCTGAGGATGTGCTGGGCCAGTCACCCATGCAGGTGCCCCACATTCCCTCAGCGTCACAGTAAAGGCAGAGTCCTTTTTTACAGATGAGGAGACCTAGACTGGGGAAGGTGGTTTGAGGGTTCAAGGTCTCATAGAAATTTGGAGGAAGAGCCCTTGAGGGGTGCTGTTGGCAATCATTGCTTTGCTGGGTTCCTCCCTCAGGGTGAATGTCAAAGCACTGAAATCCAGGTCTCAATGTTGGGATTTAATACTTTCTCAAGTGTGGGGCCAAGGTGTCTGCCAGAGTCCCTGCTGATAACAAATTCATTTTTTCCCCACCTCCCTCCTCCTTGTGCCCTCTCTTATTCCATCTCCCCCATTGCCTTGTGCCCATTCTTGGTGCTAAGGCACAATGGAAGCCTTGGCAAGCACAGTCCCTGCCCTTTCTCTGTCCATTCCCCAGAGAGGGGCATCTTGAGCCTGGGTTTGGCTGAGGGTTTCCAGAGAACACATGAGCCAGAGAAGGAGGCCCTGGAAAGCTCTGGGAACTTCTTCCTGCTCTGGGTGTTCCCAACTGGGATGCCTGGGCTGCTGCTTCTGAGCCCAGGACTCCTGAGGGAAGAGGACGTGCCTGTGTGGGAGCAACAGCCTGTGGGCTCAGAGGCTTGCCAGGACACAGACAGGCAGGATGGGCCCCTTGCCCTGGCTGTGCACTGAGGTTTGTTTACATTTACTGAGGGATTTCCAGAGGATTTGATGTCTAAGATCCATCAGGCATGTGCAAAACTGTGAGTGTGAGTCGTGACACAGGGGGTGTTGTTCCAGGATTCCTCTCGTGGTCCTGACAAATTTTATATAAATCTAGATTTGGGGTGTAAAATTCAATCACTTAAAAAATATGCCTGGGGAGTCCCTAACCTAACTAACTAAGTAACTTCATGCAAAAGCACGAGGTCCTTAATTCTCACCCAGCAGAAAAACTATGCCCCCTGGGCTTCCAGCAGGACACAATGTCCTTGTCTGGGATTCAGTCTTGGGATTGTTAGCTGTGCCTGCTCACCGGGCAGTGGAGAAAGCTGGGTCACCCAGGTCCTGGGATTTCTGCACAATTTCTCCTGTTCTGCTCCTGCAGTCTCCTCCAGGCCCCGCTCCAGATCACCTTCCCTCGCTGGCCCAGGAATCCATCTCCTTCCAGCACCTTAGCCCAGGACTAACACAGCTAAGTGATGCTGGCCTTCCCACCTGCCCCCTCTCATTTGTTCCCTAGGAACCAAAGTCATCCCTTGTGCTTGTCCTTCTGCCAAGCATGCCCTCTTCCCTCCCTTGCCTTCTTCTTTCTTCCTTGTCTGTCTTCCTCTTAACATGTCTTTAAAATCCGTGCTGCTCCTCGCTACCTGGAGCTGCAGCAGGAGGAGAGCAGGCTTGCTGGACCGGAGAAGCAACTCCAGGCAGCAAGACCCCTGGGCCCTCATCTGTGAGGCTGCTTGCGATTTGCTTCACAGCCGTGGGCTCAGGCTCATGTGAGAGTCTATTAAAGCTATTTGACCAAAAAAAAAAAAAAAAAAAAAAAAAACACACAACACACAAAACACCAATCCACAAATAACAAAAAAAAAAAAACTTCAAAAGCAAGTTTAGCACTTATTCATTGTGTGGATTCACAGTCGGTACTTGCTCATCTGCATTGTTTTACTGAGAGTCCTCCAAAAGGTCATCCTCCCAACCTCTTAAACCTGCTGTGATGTCCATTGTGGGGTCTCCATGCTCTTCACAATCTTCCTTCTATTCTCAAGTTCTTCTTTCACTCAAAGTCCACTCAAACCTCACCTCCTACAGGACGACTGCCTTAGTGGGGCCATGATTGCAGCTGGTTCCCGTGTCCAGCGTTGGGAGGATTCTCCTGGCATGTTTCTAAAATGTGTGTCACCTAGGAGGTCTGTCCTCTCGAGAGACTGGGTTTCCAGACAAGGGCCAATGCTAGAAGAAACATCTCTAAGTGTAAACTGAAATGGATTAATCAAGCCAAGGGACTAATCACATATAAAATAGGGAGACGAGTTTTCTTTAGTTCTTTGCGTTTGTGGGCCATTTTCAGCTGCCCTGGCCTGAAGAGCCGCCTCCGGGATCCTGCTCCTGGGTCCCTCTCTTTGCAATAGGATTTTCTCTTGCTCACATATTGGAGATGGAGTCAGGACTAGATGTCAGATTTTCCCAGTTGTCATCCAAGTTACCTTGGGTCCCCCTGCTACTTCCTGCCAGCCAGGGCCCAAATAGGACTAACATCTACTGTCCTTTATCAATCAATTCAGTGAGCCCTGATATCTAAGAAGCCCTCCACAAACACACACACAACAGGTTCTATGTTCCAATAAATTTAGAAAACATTGTTAAACAAAATTCAACAGATTCTGAAGGATTTCTCAGAGTCTTTACTGTGCTAATGTGCAATTAAAATAAAACAACTTCTGGGCCGGGCACGGCGGCTCACGCCTGTAATGCCAGCACTTTCGGAGGCCAAAGTGGGTGGATTACGAGGTCAGAAGTTCGAGACCAGCCTGACCAACATGGTGAAATCCTGTCTCTACTAAAAATACAAAAATTAGCCAGGCATGGTGGCACACGCCTGTAATCCCAGCTACTCAGGAGGCTGAGGCAGGAGAATCGCTTGAACCTGGGAGGCGGAGGTTGCAGTGAGCCGAGATGGCGCCATTGCACTCCAGCCTGGGCAGCAAGAGCAAAACTCCATCTCAAAACAAACAAACAAATAAATAAAACGAGTTTTGTAGGACTTTTCAGATCCTTCAATGTCCTCAGGAGTATTGTGAATTTCAGAGAAGGAATATGCAAAGATTCTCAACTATTTTAACCATTAGTGTTCCACCTAAAACATGGTTTGGGAAACGCTAGTCAGATCTACTAGAAATAGATGGATATTACAATGTATACAGATAGGGAGAGCCCAGCTAACAGGAGGTAGAGAATATTTTGCTATTTAAATATAAACATTTAAGTACACAAAATCATCTTTGTACTTATATATTTGTTAATATTAACTGTTCAAAACAAAATAAAAACTTATTGTGGATTTGGGGTGACTTCTAGTCCAAATGTATCCAGATAAATTGAACTATTGCATTTGCCTCAGGATAAATAAAAGTAGAGATGAGATTTGGCAAGGAATGTCCCTCAAGGAAAGGGAGTGAGAGCTGGTAGTCCCTGGTGGAATTTGGGAGTCCTAATGGGAGCCCTCAGAAGGAAACTGGTGGGAAGTGAGAGTGCTTGAGGATCTGCGGGCAGAGGTTTTGGAAGGAATGTAGCAGGCGTGGCACGGACTCTCCCCTCCTCCTCCATCGGCAGTCCACATCCTTCATTACCTCCCACCCCAGGTTTGA
Source organism: Pan troglodytes (assembly GCF_028858775.2). Classification (NCBI taxonomy): domain Eukaryota; kingdom Metazoa; phylum Chordata; class Mammalia; order Primates; family Hominidae; genus Pan; species Pan troglodytes. Next base: position 49,913,970 of record NC_086015.1, read on the forward strand.
CTCAAGGGCTTACATCTCAGGGTCTCATTTCCAGACCTCATTTCCTGTTTCCGTAGCAGGGGTTTTAGGATGGCTTCTGCTTCAGGAACCCAGAAAAAGTGTAAGAAGTGTGTGTGTGTATGCGCGTATATGTGTGTATATATGTGTGCATGCATGAGTGTGTACCTATGTGTATGTGAGCATGAGTGTTGGCATGTTTGTGTACGAGAGCATGTGCAAGTGCATGTATTATGTGTATGCATGTACATATGAGTGTGTGTGCTTGTTGGGGCCAGCTTCATGGCTGTGCAACCCACACAGTCACACAGGGGCCCTGTGCTTAGAAGTGCTGCTTGTTTGATTGAATGCTGGATGTGTTGAAATTCCTAATAATTTTTGGACCACGGGTCCTGCTAACTATAGAGCAGGTCATGGTGCTTGTGTGTGTACGTAGGGTTGAGAGTGTCTGTGTGTGTATGTGTATGTGCATGTGTATGTGGGTGTATGCTGGTGCTCCCGGAGCTTTCAGGAAACTCAGGGGACTGGGATCCAGATGAGTTTAAGAGCCCTTGCTGACCTTTTTAGGGTCAGTGAAAAACTGAATAGATAGGAGAAGTACGATCGCAGTCATATCACAGTTTGATAAAACTGCCCATCAGTAGTGTGGAGGCACTCTTACCCCATCAGAGCACTTGGCATGCACACTATAAATGTTCATTTGTGTGTCTGGTTGCTCTATGGGTAGGTAAGTTTCCTGAGAGTGAAGCCACACATCTGACTTATTTATTATGGTTTCTTTGGCAGATAGCACAGTAGCCAACATACAGTATGTGCTTAATAAACATCTGTTGAATAAATAAATATGTCACAACCCAAGCAGATGTCCTCAGAATGCCTACGTGTCTTTGGCCTTATCATAGGTGTTTGGGGTTGGAAGGGTCAAGAGGTCCATGCCTCTGCCATCAGACAGGACCTTCAAAATATTTTCCTTGACCTAATGCCATCTTGTGTCCCCTTGCAGAGCCCTATTCCTAACATGGCTGATGACTATGGCTCTGAATCCACATCTTCCATGGAAGACTACGTTAACTTCAACTTCACTGACTTCTACTGTGAGAAAAACAATGTCAGGCAGTTTGCGAGCCATTTCCTCCCACCCTTGTACTGGCTCGTGTTCATCGTGGGTGCCTTGGGCAACAGTCTGGTTATCCTTGTCTACTGGTACTGCACAAGAGTGAAGACCATGACCGACATGTTCCTTTTGAATTTGGCGATTGCTGACCTCCTCTTTCTTGTCACTCTTCCCTTCTGGGCCATTGCCGCTGCTGACCAGTGGAAGTTCCAGACCTTCATGTGCAAGGTGGTCAACAGTATGTACAAGATGAACTTCTACAGCTGTGTGTTGCTGATCATGTGCATCAGCGTGGACAGGTACATTGCCATTGCCCAGGCCATGAGAGCACATACTTGGAGGGAGAAAAGGCTTTTGTACAGCAAAATGGTTTGCTTTACCATCTGGGTATTGGCAGCTGCTCTCTGCATCCCAGAAATCTTATACAGCCAAATCAAGGAGGAATCCGGCATTGCTATCTGCACCATGGTTTACCCTAGCGACGAGAGCACCAAACTGAAGTCAGCTGTCTTGACCCTGAAGGTCATTCTGGGGTTCTTCCTTCCCTTCGTGGTCATGGCTTGCTGCTACACCATCATCATTCACACCCTGATACAAGCCAAGAAGTCATCCAAGCACAAAGCCCTAAAAGTGACCATCACTGTCCTGACCGTCTTTGTCTTGTCTCAGTTTCCCTACAACTGCATTTTGTTGGTGCAGACCATTGACGCCTATGCCATGTTCATCTCCAACTGTGCCGTTTCCACCAACATTGACATCTGCTTCCAGGTCACCCAGACCATCGCCTTCTTCCACAGTTGCCTGAACCCTGTTCTCTATGTTTTTGTGGGTGAGAGATTCCGCCGGGATCTTGTGAAAACCCTGAAGAACTTGGGTTGCATCAGCCAGGCCCAGTGGGTTTCATTTACAAGGAGAGAGGGAAGCTTGAAGCTGTCGTCTATGTTGCTGGAGACAACCTCAGGAGCACTCTCCCTCTGAGGGGTCTTCTCTGAGGTGCATGGTTCTTTTGGAAGAAATGAGAAATACAGAAACAGTTTCCCCACTGATGGGACCAGAGAGAGTGAAAGAGAAAAGAAAACTCAGAAAGGGATGAATCTGAACTATATGATTACTTGTAGTCAGAATTTGCCAAAGCAAATATTTCAAAATCAACTGACTAGTCCAGGAGGCTGTTGATTGGCTCTTGACTGTAATGCCTGCAATTCTCAAAGGAGGACTAAGGATCAGCACTGTGGAGCACCCTGGCTTTGCCACTCGCCGGAGCATCAATGCCGCTGCCTCTGGAGGAGCCCTTGGATTTTCTCCATGCACTGTGAACTTCTGTGGCTTCAGTTCTCATGCTGCCTCTTCCAAAAGGGGACACAGAAGCACTGGCTGCTGCTACAGACCGCAAAAGCAGAAAGTTTCGTGAAAATGTCCATCTTTGGGAAGTTTTCTACCCTGCTCTTGAGCCTGATAACCCATGCCAGGTCTTATAGATTCCTGATCTAGAACCTTTCCAGGCAATCTCAGACCTAATTTCCTTCTGTTCTCCTTCTTCTGTTCTGGGCCAGTGAAGGTCCTTGTTCTGATTTTGAAACGATCTGCAGGTCTGGCCAGTGAACCCCGGGACAACTGACCCCACCCACAAGGCATCCAAAGTCTGTTGGCTTCCAATCCATTTCTGTGTCCTGCTGGAGGTTTTAACCTAGACAAGGATTCCGCTTATTCCTTGGTATGGTGACAGTGTCTCTCCATGGCCTGAGCAGGGAGATTATAACAGCTGGGTTCGCAGGAGCCAGCCTTGGCCCTGTTGTAGGCTTGTTCTGTTGAGTGGCACTTGCTTTGGGTCCACCGTCTGCTCCCTAGAAAATGGGCTGGTTCTCTTGGCCCTCTTCTTTCTGAGGCCCACTTTATTCTGAGGAATACAGTGAGCAGATATGGGCAGCAGCCAGGGAGGGCAAAGGGGTGAAGCGCAGGCCTTGCTGGAAGGCTATTTACTTCCATGCTTCTCCTTTTCTTACTCTATAGTGGCAACATTTTAAAAGCTTTTAACTTAGAGATTAGGCTGAAAAAAATAAGTAATGGAATTCACCTTTGCATCTTTTGTGTCTTTCTTTTCATGATTTGGCAAAATGCATCACCTTTGAAAATATTTCACATATTGGAAAAGTGCCTTTTAATGTGTATATGAAGCATTAATTACTTGTCACTTTCTTTACCCTGTCTCAATATTTTAAGTGTGTGCAATTAAAGATCAAATAGATACATTAAGAGTGTGAAGGCTGGTCTGAAGGTAGTGAGCTATCTCAATCGGATTGTTCACACTCAGTTACAGATTGAACTCCTTGTTCTACTTTCCCTGCTTCTCTCTACTGCAATTGACTAGTCTTTAAAAAAAAGTGTGAAGAGTAAGCAATGGGGATAAGGAAATAAGATCTCCAAATACCTTAAAACCATCACGGCTGACAAGTTTTTATTTCTCCTCTGTCCAAACTTACTCCTCAGGCTTTTCCGTGTTAGTCAAATGGAATTTCCAAGGAGGACTATTGGAACAGCACAGTAAACCACCCCTGGCTTTGCCACTTGCTTTAGAGGAAGCATCTAATTTCCCCAGTGCCTTGTGGATCGCTGTGGTTTCCGTTCCAACGCCATCCCTTCCCAAAGGGGAGACAAAAGCACTGGACCCTGCCATTTCACCCTTTTTCTCCCTGCCCACTTCTAAAGCACAGGAGAATGAGGAATAAAGTGAGCAGACATGGGCAGCAGCCAGGGAGGGCGAAGGGGTGAAGCGCAGGCCTTGCTACCCCATCAACATGCTGCCCGTGAGGGGGCAGTGGGTGGGAAGAAAACATTGGCCTGGGACCAGCAGATCAACGTGGGCCCAGCACAGGCACTGCATCCGTAGTTAAAGGGAGGATAACTTCTCCAAGGTCACTTATGAACACAGCCATCCATTGGCCATTTCCAAGAGGAGACCCAGATATTTACCCTTATAGGAACTTGAGAGAATAAAAAAGATGCATGAGCCACTTCTAAATAACATTGTGCAGTTAGGTGCAAAGAACACAGCTGAGTTTGGCTTTTATTTTTAGATACTGCGGTTCTGATGCTCTGTCATGGGAGTCCCAGTGGTGCTGAGCCTCACACAGGGCAGCCTCACCAGGACAATTATGGAGCCTTCCCAGGTGGGAGCCCGGGCAAGTAGCTTTGTGTGGACCTGTTCTGGTACATGTTTTAAATGCCCAGACTCCTCATCACACACAAATTTCTTGGGTGGGGTAGGAACAATATAATGAATTAATATCTTTATAAACATTTAAAATTAATCATTTCTCAAATATGTACTTCATGTGTCAGAGTTCAGCAGCTAGGAAACTTCTAGAAAATAAAGATTGCCAACCTTGAGCATTGGGACATTACATCCTTTGGGCAGTGATGCTGTCCTGCTATCTACAGGCAGCCTGGGGGACTGGTGGTCAAGGAAGGAACTGACTAGACCAGGACTGGACGCCAATGCTTTTCCCAGCTTTGGTGTCCAGGGCTTTGGCCTTGTGAGTTGCCCTGATTGCATCCTGAGAGAGCTGACACAGCTCCTGAGAGAGCTGAGTGGCTATAACTTCTTCTTTGCCCATTGTAGTTGTTACAGAGAGTCCTGAGCAAGGAAGGAAGCAGCCCACAGTGAGCTCCTTCCATTTTGGTCTTGTGGACCTTCCCCCAGGCCATCGCCATTGCAGTATGGCCATTATGGGTGGTATCTTGGTTTCTGTGATGGTGTTGACTTGAATACAAAGCCAAGGCTTTCGTGAAGCATTCATGAGTTGACACCTTTGGAGACCACCACAGTCTTTCTGCTTCATCAATGCAAAGCTGTCTCACACTTCCAGATGGTTCTTTTGTGCTTGCAATCTTTGAGTGGGTTTGCTTGGCTTTCCAGTTCTAAGTTGGCCTCACAAGAACTGGAGCTTCTTGTGGGGTCCAGAACAAAGCACAGCCGAAATCATCCCCCAGCACCAGCCTGGCTCCAGTGCCCACAGATCTCTGTCCCTCACTGAAGTTGGCCACTCCAGCTTCACCGGAGGGTTCTTCTCCTATACACTGGACAGCTTGTCTCAATGTGAGGTCTGTTCAGGGGCTCCCCGTGACTTTGAAAAAAGAGAAGTAATCATGGGCTCCAACACCTGCACCTGACATGTTTTAGATACTCAAAAAAAATCTTTCTCTCCATTCAACGAGTAGTCACTGATTGTTTAGTCACTGTGTGTGGTTAGTAAGTACCACAGCCTTAGAATTCCCCTCCCAGCCAAGACACACCATAGTGCTTCTGCAATAAAGTCTCTCTCTCTCCCCACCTCATGTGCTCCTCCCTTCCAGTTGAGGTCCCTATCCAACATGCTCCTGGGACAATGAGCTAGTTCTCTAATCATTCCTACATTATTAGAACAGACAACCCAGACAGCTAATGACCCATTTAATGTCTTTCTTTGACTTTTATATTATCAAAGCCTAAAAATGACATGCAAATATGTGTCTTTCCAACAGGTGATTCCTTATGAGGTCCTCTCCATATATTTACTTGTATACGCTCAATTGTGGCACCACAAGCTAAGCAAAAAACCTTTATGGTCATATGGAGATGCCTCAAGAAAGAACTTGTAGGGAGTATGGTCGGCACAGGCCCTCTGGTTGCCAGTTCTTCAGGGCCTGCCTCCACTGCAGAGCCGCCCTGCCCAAGCCAGGCCTTCCCAGGGTCACCTGTCTCTGGTGCCTGTGAGACAGAGAATAGCGTCATCTCAGCCCGATGGTGGCACTCTGATGGGCAGAATCCACTCCAGGGCACTCTGCCAGCACACCCTCATGGTGCACTTTTGAAGAAGGGAATCAGCAGGGCCTTGGCTGTCACACGTCACCATTTAGCATTTGCATGACATGGTCAGTGAGAGGGGTGCTGGCCAACCTTGTGCCTGTCGGTCTTTTTAGCCCCTGGTCCTCAGAACAAAATCTGGCTTGGCAAATGCTGGTCGACTCTCCAAAGCCAGGGCTTTGTGAAGCCTTCATGGCAGTTTGAGTTCTCTCTCTGCCCAATCATGCTTCCTCTCACATCCCTCCAAAGGCATTGATTCCTAATAAACACCTTGCACCCCAAACTCCAGCTCAGTACCTCCTAGAGAAGTCGTCCTGCAACAATTTTCTCACCAGGGGCTGCCAATTCCAAGAGCCCACCTAAGTCTGGATGGGTAAGAACACTGGGTATGCAGGAGATCCGTAGTGTGGTTGGGCGCCAGTCACAGAACTCCTCTGAGAAGGCTGAGAGCACGGGTCCTGTCTCATTATAACCTAAGCATTCAGCAGATATGCTTGGGCACCAGCTGCATGCCAGGGGCCCCATGGTGTGTGAGACAGCCACGATACCTCCCAGAATTTTGAGCACCATTGCTAACCCTGATTTACAGAGGAAGGAGCTGAGCCTCAGAGATATCAAGTAACTCATCTGAGCCCATGCAGTTAGTAATTGGCTTTGTCTGACATGGTCAGACAAACCAGCCCTTGCTTTGGAGGGTTGACCAGCATTTGCCAAGCCAGACTTTGTGCTGAGGACCAGGGACTGAAAAGATGGACAGGCACGAGTTTGGCCAGCACTCCTCCCACTGACCATGTCATGCAAATGCTAAATGGTAACATGCCACAGCCAAGGCCCTGCTGACTCCCTTCTTCAAAAGTGCACCATGAAGGTGTGCTGGCAAAGGACAATGGTGTCATCTTCACAGAATCGAGAAGGTTCCTAGCTGCTACCTCTCCCAGGCTCTTCCCCACACACATATGGCTGTGGAGCCTTAATTCCTTCATGAAGAAGCCACAGATTTCACCGGAGGTGTGTGTGTGCAGGTCCAAGGACCCAACACCTGGGCCTAGACATGTGTCTGAACTTTAGAATTCCTGCTGTTGGCTTTCCTCTTCTCCCTGCCCCATTCCCCTGCCTCTCCCATCCCTGGCTCCTCTCTCTCAGATGCAAGACCCATGAATACATTTCCTGGGCCTGGTACAAGATGTGGCTTTAGGTCAGATTCCCTGTGCGGGATCCAGGCATTACTCACTGCTGTCCCCACGTGGCCCCAGATCTCCTCTGCAGCCAGTCAGATGATCTCAAGGGGCATGCAGGCCTCTCAGGTTGGCTCTGTCCACCCTGCCCATGGCCGGTGGTCTGCAGGGCTGGCTTCCGCCCTGGCTCTTCCTCTCTGGGTCTAGGTGGCCAGGCTTAGGCCCCAGTCCCGGGTCTCCCTGGGCTGGGGCTTTCACCAGACCCCAGGCTCAGATCTGAGGAGCTGCCCTAAGCCTCCTCCCCTGCCCAGGGACTGGCATCTCCTTCTGGGAGTCACCCTCCAGGCTTTCCTGAAAAGCTGTGGCTGCTGCCTGGATTCCCTGGCCTGATGATGGCCCTGCCCCTGACCACCTGGACAAACACTGTGCCTGCTCCACCAGCGGCCCTCGCTCAGGCCAGGCTCTGTGGCCAGGTAGGTGCTTCAAGGAACCTGTCTCTTCCTGCGTCTGCTGCAGCATCCTTCTGCAGACTCTCCACTTTCTAGACTTCAAATACACATTTCAAGCACATCTGAATTGTGTCATCTGGAAATTTCTAAACAGTGTAAACAACCCTCAGTCAAGAGCTGGCCGAAGCGTCCCTTCTCGTATTAAAAGGTACTATGGCAATTGCTGATGTGGCTCGCTGCGTGGGCATGGCAAGATGACGTGGCAAAGTCCCAGAGTGACAGTTAGAGCCCCGTTATCCTCCTGTGTGGCACACTGCTTGTCCCTTTCCTTCACAGCACTCCTCTCATTTGTAATTCGCTAGTATTCTTCTTCCTACTGATTGATCCTCTGACTCCTATGTTTGGACCCTCAGCAACAAGCAGCCACGGACTGTGCGTGTTCTTGCTCACGTGTGTCTGCCCAGCAACAGGTACAGTGCCCAGAATGAGAGCTGCGTCTCTAGCATTTGCATGATGTTATGACAGTCTTTGAGGCCAGAAAGAGCTACAGCAATGGAAAATGTTTGGAGACTTGGAGAGTTAGGCAAGAAAGACAGGGACTGAACTCTGAATAGCTGCAGACAGTGAGTCAGCTGGGTAGATTAAGGATGACCTATAGGAAGCAGGGGAGAAAGGAGCAACAGTTTCTTTGATGCTCCTCTCATCAAAACATGGGGTTGATGTCCCCTCTCCTTGAATCTGGGTGGGCTCTGGGTTTGCTTGAACAGTGGAATTTGGTGCAAGGGATGCTGTGCCAGTTTCTGGATGCAGACTCAGAAGAAGAGGCTGGCAGCTTCCACATCCTGTGCCGTGGGAGGCTTGCTCTGGAAGCCCTAAGCTGCCGTGTCAGAAGTCTGCCCACCCTGAGACCACCGTGCTGGAGAGGCCACAAGTAGGCCCAGCATTTCAACTGTTGCTGTAATTAGCCTCATTCAACATTTATTGAGCATTTAGTACATGCTAAGCACTGGGCAAGGTGGTGAGCAACGGCAGACACAGGCATGGTGCTCATGAAGCTCACAATCACAGACACAAGTCACACCATCATAGGAACAAGCTGATGGTTATCAGTACAGGATGCTAGAGAGTGTGACAGGGGACTCTGATCTGCTCTGGAAAGGGGAGGCAGGGAAGGCATCCCTGAGGAGGTAGCGTTTGAGCTGAGAGCTGAAGAATGGACAGGAATGACCTACAGGAAGCAAGGGAGAAAGGGGAGGAGGGCGGTGTGTGCCAAGGCCCTGCACCACTCATACCTGTGGGACATCACTGTCAACTCTCTGGTGAAGTGTCCATGCATGCAATTGGTTTAGGACTTCTCCACTCATGTTCTTTTCTTTTTAAACTTTTTAATTATAGAAATTTAAAAACATACACAAAAGCAGAGGGAATAGTATTAATGCAGGGGTCCCCAACCCCTGGGCCACAGACCACTACTGCTCTGTGGCCTGTTAGGAACCAGGCTGCACAGGAGGAGGTGAGTGGCAGGCAAGTGAGTGAAGCTTCGTCTGTATTTATAGCTGCTCCCCATCGCCTGCATCACCGCCTGAGCTCCACCAACTGTCAGATCAGTGGCGGCATTAGATTCTTATAGGAGCACAAACCTATTGTGAACATGCAAAGGATCTAGACTGTGCACTCCCTATGAGAATCTAACGCCTGGTGATCTGTCACTGTCTCCCATTACCCCGATGAGATCGTCTAGTTGCAGGAAAACAAGCTCAGGCTTCCCACTGATTCTACATTATGGCGAGTTGTATAATTATCTCATTATACATTACAATGTAATAATAATATAAAGTGCACAATAGATGTAACATGCTTGAATCATCCCCAAATCACCTCTCCACCAATGCTGCAGGTCCATGGAAAAACCGTCTTCCACAAAACTGGTCCCCGGTGCCAAAAAGGTTGGGGACCGCTGGTATAATGAAGATGCACATACCCCTCACCCAACTTCAATAATGATTAACATTCTGTCCATTTTTGGTTTCAGCTACACTTCCCACTTTTCTTTCCTTTCCTCTTCTTTGTTTCATCTGCTCCCTTCCTTCTTTTTCCTTCCTTACCTTCTTCCTTTTAAAAACAAGTTTGCTGTAGTATTTTAAAGAAAATCCAAGACATCATGCAATTCCCTTAAAAACTCATGCTCTTATCCTTATAAAGCCCCAAATCACAATTTTAAAACATTAACATAAGAAATGGAGACTGGATGGACTCTTCCTCTGTGTGGTTAGGCCACCACTCAACAAAGGAACCGAAGGAGGGACGGAGTCCCCTGGGGATAGAGCAGCAAGCTTGGAAAGGCCTCACGCCGTGGGTGGCACTTTCTCAGGGGGGTAATCTCCAGGTGGCTCAGAATGCCCTACAGAGGCTGATAAAGGCTGCAGTGAGCTCCAGGGTTTCTCTTGTTCAACTTTTGGAAACCAGGAAGTTTCTAAGGACCACAGGAAAACTGATGTTGCCTGAGACGAGGTGGGACCATCACCCCTAATTCTCACAGGTGTCTCTGAGACAGGAAAGTGATCAGCAGAGTTAAGTGGCTAAAAGAAGAGCCATTGGTGATTGGAGGGTTATGAGTGAGAGGGAAGTCAGAGAGGAGAGGAAGGTAGGGGCACTGTTCAGGCGCAGATGATGAATTTTGATTTATTCCACTTCAGGAAGATTTTTAAGTGGGGTGTGGCATGATCCAATTCATGTTTTAAAGATCTCTAAAGCCCCCAGGAGAAGAAGGGTGGTGGCTGGGGGTTAGGGGCGGTGCAAGGAAGCAGGGAGGCCAGTCAGGAGCTGTTGCAGTTGTTCAGGAAAAAGATGGTGGTGGCGGAGTTGGAGTGAAGGTGGTGGTTGTGGTGTAGAGAGATGGATGGCTTTTGACTTACTCTGGGGGTAGACACAATGGTGAAGATTAGAATTGAAAGAAAGGAAGGCATCAAGGATGACTTGGGTTTTGAATCTGCACGTTTGGGTGGTTGGTGGTGCTGCCCCTGGGAGGAGATGATCAGCAGAGAGCAAGTCTGGGGATGCCACCCCGAAGATGGTAGCCATGAGCATGGGAAGAGCTGAGGTCAAGAGAGAGTGGAGGCTGGCAGCGACCTGGCTAGGAGCAGCTTCCCAGGCATCAACAAGGCAGACTGTGATTGGCTGAGGAGCAAATCAATGGGAAGTGAGGATGTGGAAAGAGGATGTGTAGGTGAAACTTGTGTCAGGTTTGCTATGATAAAGTATCAGGAGTAATCCAATAAAACAACAAGAAAATGTAAATGGATCTCTTTTGGGTTCATTTGCAATTAAATGAAAGAAGTGATTCTAAGAACCTTGCCTGTATTCAATTCAGCTGTGTCCTGGTAACTGTTGCCACAAAATTTAGTGGTATAAAAACAATAACCATTTTATTTTATTCGCCATTTTGTGAGCTGGGAATTTGGAAGGGGCTCAGCAGGGCATATTTAGCTTGGGTTCTCTCGTGTGGCTGCAGTTAGATATTGGCTGGGGCTGTGGCCACTGGAAAGCTTAACTACTGCCTCAGGGCCAGTAGTTGATGCTGGCTGCCATGCAGGGCCCCAGCACACGGCAGCTTCAGCAGGGAGGGCTCAAGGTACTCAGACCTTTTACACGGCAGCTGGCTTCCCCTGTGCAAGAGAACTAAGGGGAAGTTGCAGGTCCTTTTCTGACATGGCCCCGGAAGCCACACAGTGTCCCTCTGCTCTTCCACTGGTCAGAGCAGCCAGAGGCCAGCCCGGAGTCAAGGGACTCAAGACTCCACCTCTTATGGGAAGGGTGTCAAATAACTCTGGGGCCACGTTTTAAAATCACCAAAGGTGGCTACTCTGTAAATTAACTCATCTTTCAATGATCCCAATCACTCGGTCCCCCAACTTGACTAGCTGACTAATGCCCAGAAGGAATCAAAAGAGCCAAGAGAGTAAAAGGGATTGGACAAGGTGTGGATGTTTTTCTCAATGATAACAGCTATCACATTTTGAGGCACAGAGTAGCTAAGTGACTTGTCCCAAGCCAGAGGAAGTAGGTAGTGGCACTAGGAGTTGGATCCATGTCTTTCTGATTCTAGAACCCAATCTCTTAGAGGCTGTTGTACTTTCTCCCCAGTTGAAGTTCAAGCACTGATGTTCCAGTGGTCAGTTTGCACCATATGATCTGGATATAGCTCTTCTCACAGAGGCCCTGAGTCAGGAGGACAGGGGGCCCTAGCTGGGCCAGCCCCTAGGCAGGGGAAGAGGAACTCTGGCCATATTGTGGCTTCCTCCCAGGCCCTCCCCGCTCATGGCTTTATGCCGTTCAGTTTTGCTGGTAAGTAGGTCACCCCTTTGGTGAATGCAGAAAGACATCAACAACTGTGTAATGACTCCAGCATATAGGAATTGGGCATTTGGTTTTTTACTGGGAATTTGAGATGGCCGTAAGATGATGTGAATGTCTTTTTAGAAATTAGTTTTCACATTTTAAAAGTTAAACTGGCACCTACTAAAAATACTTCAAACGACATAGAAAAGTATAAAGAGAAAAGTAAAAGCATCTTATTCCTGCCACCAACTCCAAAGCCCCACCAGCTCCATCTGCCGAGGCAGCCACTGCTGTGTCCAGCGTCTTTGTCAGGAAATGTCGCATGGGTGTGAATAGTGTTCGTCACGTAGTCTCCCAGGGTGCCGTCATATACTGCTTCAATCCAACCCACTTTGAACAAATCCTTTCCTGTTTTTTGCTATCACAGACATTGTGGCCATGAAGATTGTTGCGTGTGTTTTTGCGTACTTGTATGAGTGTATCTGGAGGAGAAGGTGGGTGTTTTACCGAAGATGAAAATTGAGGTGGAAATATGTGCAAGAAGGGAAGATTATAGACTCTTTGGTAGAAATATTACAAAAATGGTCCCAATTCTCTACCCCTCACTGTCCCTGTGCCCTTTATAAAGTGACTTTGCAGTTCCTCCCATCCAGAGGAGTCCCTTTTCCCACACCTGGAATCTGGGCTGGCCTGTGACTTGCTCTGACCAACAGAACACTGTTGAAATGATGCGCCAGGTCTGAGACTGGGCTTTGCGAAGCTCGGGAACTTTTACTCACTCTCTTGGAAACCTGCTCAGTGGCCATCTGAATAAGCCCAGGCTATCCTGTTGGGGTCAGGGAGACCACATGAAGTACAGCCAAGTTGTCTGGCCAAGACCATCCTAGCCTAGCCAGCCTTCCTTTGACCAACTGACCACAGATGTAGGAGTCAACCCCAGCCGCGATTAGCCAATGAGCAGCCAACCCTCAGACATGTGGGAGCACAGCCTCAATGCGTAGCTGACCATGGGCAGACAAGGGAGTGAGCCCACCAAGAGTCCAGAGCCCCCAGTCAACCTGCATATTCGTGAGCAAAATAAATCTTCAGTGATTTAAGCCACGGTTTTGAGGTTGTCCAACTTCAAATAACGCAGAATAATGCAGCTTGGTCTGACAACAGGTAACTGATACAGCCTTTTGTATTAACAATCATAGTAAAGGTCTGAAGGTCAAGGGCTGCCATAGCAAATCCTGGTTTATGGAAAAGCTTTTTATAAGTCATCAGATAATCTATATTCAAGTAAAATGAGAATGGTTTAGAGAAAACCACTCCTACAGCTGTCTCAGCATAACGCAGTAGCAGTAATATGTTCTGTAAATGGTTCAGACTTACCATCTTCCCTGGGTCTTGGTTCCTCATCTGTAAAAGCGGGCTGACTTATAGCAAGAGCCTAGAAAATTATACAATTACACAAATTAAACAATGCTACTATTGTTACTATTAACAAACCAGTGCTGCAATGAGCTGATCTTTCTCTTGTTTTTCATGAGGACCTGCCACAACCTAAAGATCCTTAACTTTTTTTTTTTTGGCCTCATCCACACCTTTGACAATCTGACAAAGCCTATAGCCCCTTTCTCAGAATGCTTTAAAATGCAAACAATAAAATAGAATTACAAACCAATTAAACTGAAATACAATTCTCCAAATATTAAACCAGATATATGAACTAGTAATATATGTGTCTTTTTACTAATGCATTACATAAAATCTATCAGATCTAATGACAACCTTCATTTCTGAGTGGAGATAAACATAAACGATATTTTGAGAGTCTGCAGAAATTGTCATGTAATATGAAAATATCTGCCATTTCTACTGGTGACAAAGTGACAGGTCTAGCTAGTACTAGTGTGGCATGTTGTCTCTAGTCATAATTGAAGGAAGACTTAAATTTTAATTAGTAGTTAGGGTAAAGATGTCATTTTTTCCCCCACCCATTTTCAAAGACCTTTGATTCTGTGTACGGACCAGCTTAGGAACTCCCTCCTAAACTTACCTCCCCAACGCATACCCCCTGGATACTTTCTCCATTTCTTAAAATTTAGACATGTATGGAACTCTTCTGGATTTGGGGAAGGGGACGTTTTTCCACTCAGAAATGATCTGCCAGTTGGCACCAGAACACTTGAATAAAAATATAAGCCATAAAAAGTTACGGTTGTAAACTATTTTACCCTTAGAATAGTTTTATACCAGGGGATTCATTTAGAAACACCCTCCTGTCCAAGACTGAAATTTCCATCATTGCGCCCTAGTGCTTGGGCTAATGGATTTGAGGAAGACAGCCTGGTTCCAAGATTCAAGGATCACAGGTAGAGTTAAATTAGGAGACAGATCAATTAGTTCATTTCCTCCTTTCCTCAAATTCTAATCAAAACAGTGGTGACGCAGCAATGCTCACCAGGACCACCTGCTCCAGCATCACCTGGAGGACCTGTGAATGGGCCAGACCTGATGAACCAGAATTGGAATGGGTGGTGCCCATGGATCTGCATTTTTTTTTTTTGAGACAGGGTCTCACTCTGTCCCCCAGGCTGGAGTGCAGTGGGGCAATCACAGTTGCAGCCTCAAACTCCCAGGCTTAAGGGATTCTGCCACCTCAGCCTCCCCAGTAGCTGGGACTAGAGGCGCCTGGCTAATATTTGAATTTTTTTTGGTAGAGACGGGGTCTCCCTATGTTACGCAGGTTGGCCTTGAACTCCTGGCCTCAAGTGATCCTCCTGCCTCGGCCACCCAAAATGCTGGGATTATAGACATGAGCCACCACACCTGGCTGGATCTGCATTTTAATATGCCTTCAGGTAACTAAAGCAAGAGAACCTTCTCCTAAGAATCTCTCTGCAACTTCCTTTTATTTACTGACACCTAATAAATGAACAGTTGACTCTGGAGCAAAACTGAGCCCTGGGTGAGTCTTGGGCTTTTCCTGATGGCTCAATACCTGAAACTTTCATAACCAAAGAAGATGGGGGCCTGATCCAGGACCAGTTCTGGTCTCCTTGTCCTTCTTCCACTGGTCACCTTCAGGGCATGAATGTGTGGTCCTCTTTCTGAGACCACCCAACAGCTGGGTGGCGTCCCTGCTGGTGGAGAGGAGCTGCCTCTTCCAAGACCTTGGGTTCCACATAGGAACCCTGTCGCTCATTCACAAGCCTCGTGGGAGGACTGGACTGAGGCTGCTGCCCCTGCTGCTTGTGAAAGCATGCAGGGCCCTGTTTGTGAAAGCTTGCAGGGCCCTGAAGCCACCTCTGAGGCAGAGGAACAAACCGGCTTGTCTTTCCACATCAGCAGTCACTGCCTTTGGTGTCTGTTTCCTCAATGGTCCAGGCTTCCTTACATTAAAGTGCTGCCTCCACCAGATGCATGGGGCAGCTTCAGCCACACCGACACTGTCATTTCTCACTGCCCCTTTCTTCCAATGAGAAAGATGGCTTCTGCTAAGCAGCCCTGGGTCCAGCCCTCCCTGCAGCCTTTAGGGAGGCCCTTTCTGTTACCCCTCTTTTCTCATCACTGCTTTGCTCTCCTATCTTTTATCCCCGCACCGCCCCCCTCCACCCCACCCTTCTCCCTCACCAGCTTTTGTCTCTCAAGCCGGGGAGAAGATAGCACCTGCCCCACTGACCTGGAAGACGGACGTTTTGGCCTCCCAGAAATGGCTTCCTTCTCTCCTCCGAGGCTCAGTCAGAGTCGGCCTTGGGAGCAGAAAGTGGGGGAGACCTCCTGAAATCATTTTTTCTGTGATGATTCTATGGACCCACAGGCCCGAAGACAGACCTGTCCTAGAAACGAGGACTTCCTTTTGGTAAGGACACTCATGCATCTCAGGTTTTGTTCATTTTTTAGCTAAAAAAGACTTAATTCATTCAAGGCTTTAGATGGGGCTGTCAACTCTTAGATAACCTCAGTGCCAGCATGGTGGGAGGTGTGAGGAAACCACACTAGTCTCTGACCTCCCCAGAGCTTGCAGGATGGGGGCGGGAGGAGGGGACACACATCAAAGCCCAGAGGTTGGCCATCACCCTTCTGCTCGCATTACCATCCTTCTTCAGAAAACAGCGGGTGTGGGAAAAGTAAAAGGCTGACCTTTCTCTCACCCCTAACCCACTTTGAATGTCTTTCATAATTGCTATGCTTTCCCCCCGCCCGGCTTTTGAGGCTTCAGCTTCAACTGCTGTCTCAAAAAAAGTCCGTTTTCTCATCTTGGGCTACTGGTTTCACCATCTGTTTGCTCTTCAGATGTGTGTGGGTGGCAAGAGGAGATTTTTCCCACGCATCTTCAAACTGAAAGGGCTGACCTTGCTGTGAGGAGCCTTCTGAGTCACCCAGGAGTCTCTGCATCCTCAGCCCTCACCCGGCAGACGTGGCAGGGAGGGGCGGGGCACCTCTATGTGCCACAGAGTCTGTGAAC
Organism: Pan troglodytes; assembly: GCF_028858775.2. Taxonomy (NCBI): domain Eukaryota; kingdom Metazoa; phylum Chordata; class Mammalia; order Primates; family Hominidae; genus Pan; species Pan troglodytes. Next base: position 49,930,339 of record NC_086015.1, read on the forward strand.
ACTGAACTGGGCCCAGATTACCTGGAATCAAGCGTGGGGCTTGGAAACCCTCCAGCAAAGACTTGGGTCATCTTGAGTTACTCTGCAGTTTAGCAGGGTGGGGTGAGGTGGAATGGAGGATTTTGACCTGGAGGTCCCCAGATCCCAGCCCCAGATGCACAGCACACACATATATGTATGTCTCAACTGTTTCTTGTTCTAGCCCCCAGCCCATGAGGCCCCCAAGCCTCAGGAAGGACTGTTGTATTAACAAAGAAACTCTCTGGCTCTGTCATTTGGGGCAGGTGGAGTAACTATCTGCCATTACTTCAATCTGGTTACTAGATAGATACTTGATTTGAGGGCACCTTTTTATTTTTTTGAGACAGGGCCTCACTCTGTCACTCGTGGAGTGGCACGATCTTGGCTCACTGCAGCCTCTACTGAGTTGGGACTATAGACATGCACCACTACACCTGGCTAATTAAAGAAAAAAAAATGTAGAGACGGGGTCTCACTGTGTTGCCCAGGTGGTCTCGAACCCCTGGGCTCAAGCAATCCTCCTGCCTTGGACTCCCAAAGTGTTGGGATTACAGGCGTGAGCCACTGCGCCCAGCCCAAGGGCATCTTTGACATAAGAGGGGGTGCGGGGGTGGGACTGAGTGACCAGCTATCATTGCCCGTATCTCCTCCTGCAGGCCCACCCTTTCCCTCCTCTGCCACCGGAGTGTTTCAGGAGCCTCTATTCCTGGCAGAGTTAGTTGCCAGTGGGAATGCTGATGACTTTTTGGCTGACCCAGGGCACTGGGACTGACCCGAGAGGTCAATTCAGTATTTTTTGAGTCCCTTCCTGCCTGGCATGTTGCTCGATGCTGCGGTGGGGAGAGAAGGGAGGAGGGAGATGAAGATAAAGATGAAGGATTCACTGTCTTTTATCCTTGGGAGAGAACCAGAGTTACAGAAAATGTGACTTCTTCCATGGAGTAACAGATTAAAGAAGAGGCTACACGAAAGTCTGGCAGCAGGAGAGGGCTGGCGGAGGAAGGGTGGTGAAGGGGTGGTGTGGGGAGGTGTTCTTTTGAGGTGCAGAGCACTCCAGGGACAGAGCCCTGGTCATCCCTGGAGTGGGGGTGTGAGGTGAGTGTGGGTGGGCTGCCCAGCCTGAGCTCAGTCCAACATCAAGCAGTGACCAGGGCATGCCCCTCTAGGCCTCTGTCCAGGCTCTTTGCTGACCCAGCCAGAGAAAGGTATGCGGGAATGGGAAGGCTGACTTCTTCCTCTGCCAGCCATCTCAGCCTGGCAGTCTTGCCCAGCTTTGTACCTCATATTGACCAATCATGGTTTTAGGCCATCCATGATGCTTCTCCCCAGCCCCATTGTTCCGGTAAACTCAGAAGTCTGCTCTTTGCTCAACATGCTCTGTGGGTGCCCTGGGAGATCTGGACATTTGAGCTGAGGCTAGAAGCGCATAGGGCACAACAGCATGGATTGAAAGACAGGCTGTCTCAGGCAGGTCTAAACACCACCCTCACAGCAGGCCAGGAAGCAGCCAGGTGCCAGGCCACCTGGAAACTTCCCAGAACATCTGCTGACTCAAGTCCTCCTGAAAAGCCACCATAAAAGATGCTCTATTTCCCAGCAGCACAGCTCAACCCCAACTCAGCTCTGTATAACTTCGTGATGCACTTTATGTCCCAAAAAAATGAGAGACAAATGTCTAAATGTCATAGTGTTTACTTTATTTAAATCCTGAGGTTAAAAAGGAAAGTATTTCCACATGGCATGGCAGACACTATAAAATAATATGCTTAGGGATACAAAAGTTTTCCACCCCATTGTGCAGGTGGGGTGCTGGTATTTGATGTGCTTCTAGATAATTCTTTGGCAGATAAGAATGAATTGGGGTCCCAGACCCACCATCCCGTAAGGCCACATGAATTGAGGATTAATCAATTAAAGTGCAATTCCAAATGTTGAGCCTTCCAAATGAGGCTTGGGTATTGCTCTGCAGCCACCAGAGGCAGAGTGTCTCTGCATAACATACGTCAAGCAGCCTTTTTTTTTTTATTAAATCAGAGATGCCTCCCCAAATTTCAAGATGTACTTTATTATTTTAAAAGTGCTTAAGAGGAAAGAGAGAATTATTAATTCAGTCTCTCCTGTTTCCTTGGAAGAAACGTAATGAAATGAGAAGAACTTACTAAGGTTCCCCTACAAAGTGCTTTCTTGTAAGTGTTTTGTAAACAAGAATGGCTGTCTCGATGGTCTTTGTGTACATGACCATCCTTGGTTCTAAGCATCACAAATGGCTTCTCTCTGCTTTAATTCCCAACACCTCTGAGCCAAGGACAGTTTCTTGGTCTAAAGAATTCTCATATGTAGAATCATGCACACTTTTAAAAATGAAACTCCTTTAAAATTTCATCAGTGGACATCCAACCATATCATAAAACACAGGCTCTGTGATTTCATCCCCAACTGGCGATTTCCTTTCATTTGGGCCTGAAATAGTTTCACCACCTTCGATGATAATTTTAAAATTTCCAAAACACCATTTATTCTTGAGTTATATGACGTGGCTTTTCATTTCCATTTTCCAAACCCTGTGGAGTTTTTCAGTTCCCGTGTCTTTGCCTGCTCTTGGTCCAGTCCACCTGGAATCCAGTGTGTTGAGGTCAAGCACTCTGTAGAGTCCACTTGGACCTGGAGGACAACACTTTGTGCCAAACGTGCCTCCTTGTTTGTGGGTAAGTGAATCTGACAGTTTGGCATGTTCTTGAAGGTGGTGAGTGGCTTCAGTGGCATGATGAAGAAGGCATCTGGTATCGATATGAAGACGTGACTGTTATTCAGAGAGATGAGCCATCAAGGGGCTGCCCCTTTTTAAAAAAAAAAAAAAAAAAAGAGTGATCTGGGATCCCAAGGACGCTTCCTTCTGGCTGATTTCTAGTGTAATTCAGTCTAGCCAGGGCTACCACCTGCAGCAGTGGTTCTTCAATTGCTATTTGCATTTCTTTAAAGTACCCCAGTCCTTAATTCTCAGTAAAGTTGGGAATCTGATTAATATCAGAATAAAGCTATTTATAAAAGCCACTCTTAAATATGCCAAGATGTTTTGTAGCTGCAGAGAGCACAGCAAACTTGAGCTTAAACAGCATCCTAATGAAATACAAATGTCCACCCAGCACAAAAAATAAATTCGCTAATGAAACCACATAGTTAGGAAGTCACCTCAGGGCACAGGGCAGTCCTCCCAATGCAGCAAAGGCTTTTTTTGAACAACAGCAGTCAGTGCTCAAGGTGGTGCACGCAAGACATCCAGCTCTCCTGGAGGAGTGGTTCTGGGTAAGCTGCACCCGGTCCTCTGCTGTGATGAGTGACATGTTCAGGAAGGACCTCAGATGGAATGTCCCAGGCCCCAAACCCATTAGCTACTCAGTGAACGGTGGTTCTTGTTGCATATGGTGCCAGTGACACTTCAGAAGGTCATCAGCTTGGCCAGAGTCTCCGCAGTATCCTTGGAAAGCCAAGCACTCAAAGATTCTAGATTGCTCTGGGTTCTCTTTTGTTAGTTTCTTTCTAACAGTGAACAAGCTGACTTCTGATTATCCTTTGCAAGTGGCTGGATGGATTCAAAGTTAGCATGATTTGCTCTGAATCATCTCAGGCCACGTGGCATGCCTGTGAGGACAAACATCAGGCCAAGAAGAGTCGCTGGGGGCCTGGCCACTTCTATTCCAGTACTAAGCATGGTCAGAGCCTTGGCCAGGGGAAGATGATTGAGCACCTGATGGCTTTCTGCCAGAAGGGGCTGCTCCAAGGAAGCCGAATGCAAGAGGCCCAGCTTTTCTCTGGGCAGCCTCTTTGAAAGGTTCTATTCCCTGTTCCCCATGCCTTGCTTAAAAACTGACTGGAAGTGCCCAACTCTCCTGTTTAAAGGTCTGAGTCCATTCCAGAAATGACCTCTTACTTGTGGCCCCACAAAAGTCCTCTTTGTTGGTGGTGAGGTTGTGGCTGCTGGTGTGTGGTGGGTTTGGGGTCTCTGTTGGACTTGGTCTGGAGTCCCTGACCCATTCTCAAGCCCTTAAAACCAGCCAGACCAGGGTTATGACAAAGAGAAACTTTGGGAAATGTGTGACTGGACTTGGGTCACAAGGGTAGCTGGAGGAATTGCCGGGCCCAGCTCTCAGATTCTCAGATAGCCTGTCTGGTGCTCTCTCCCTCACCCCTGGCCAAACTGGGACCTTTTGTCAGATGCTCTGTTCACCCATGGAAGAACCTGGGGCCTGACTGCAGGCAGCTGGTTCCATGAACAAGGGACGAAGAGCTGTCCAAGGTGAGCTATCTGTTGTTGGGGAAGAAAAGGACCACAGAGAACAGGGAAGATTAACTAATTCTTGTCTGGAAACAGGGAACAGGATCTCTCTGCCTCGAGGGGGGATGTCTCCTGGAGGTCTGGTGTGGGCTGAGCAGTGGGAAGTGGGCAAATGGGCTGTTGGGGAACCTGTCAGGAGGGGAGTGGGGCCCAGGGATCCATCATGCCTCTGTTTACTCTGTTACTTTGGTTCTTAAGTTATCAAAGACTTTTGTTAAGAAGGCCCCAATGTTTGAAAGTGGTTCTAATCCTGGCTATGATCATTAGTAAACATGTCTGCAGGTGGGGCAGAAGCTCTTATTTATATAAACAAAAGTGGGCCATCAGCTGAGGAGTAGCTCTAAAGCCAATGCACAATCCTGCTCTGTGGTCACGACATCCACACTGGCTGGCATTTGGGCATTAGATGTAGTGTACACACAGCCACTGCAGGCCCCAAGTACAGTGGGTTTTGCTCTTGGATTATCTTTACTTCTGATTCTTAGGGCAATGCTTTGAGCTGTGGAGAGGTCTGGCTGAGTGAAGGGCTTTATTTGAGGACAGAATCACCCAGACAAAAGGGCCAGAAAGAGTGCAGCTTAGAGGCCCCTCCAACACTGCTGAGTTCTGGAGCAGCCTCCAGCTTACTGGGGCAGTGAGGGACAAGAGCATGACTGGAGGAGCTGGTCAGGATCTCAGGGGGGTCCCCTGGCACCCTGACTCCCATGATGGCTGTGTACCTCCTTTTCCCAGGAGTACCTGAGGGCGTCACAGCCCGAGGATTCACAGGGCATGGCCAGGGCACCCAGCTCAGTCTCCAAGATGCAGGGCCCTGATGGGGCAGGGCAGAAAATCTCTCCACAGGCAGAAGTTGGAATCACCCCTGCCCGTGAAACTCTCCACAAGAGGCCTGTAGCCAACCGTGCTCCCAGGAGAGGCTGATGGTCTCCTGGGTGTTTAAACCTTTGGCAGAGCATCCCTTTGGGTGTGAGAACAGCTGAGTCTCTACTTAATGGAAACATTGCCTGAGCCCTTCAACGCCTCGGGGGCTAAGAGTGGCCGGTGCAGAGTGCTGAGCACAAAGTCCTCCCCAGACACCGCCTCTGAGGGGCAGCCCAGGGGCCTCTCTTCCAGAGGGGCAGAGTTGATGATTTTGGAGCAGCTGACTTTTTAAAAAAATGCTTTATGTGACAGGTGAGGAAGAGCAGTGTTTCCTGTGGATGAAGTGAAGTTACTGAGGTGCTGAAGCTACATGAAATCACTTCCATCGTAGATCACAGGCCGATCAACCGTCAAGTGATAAAATACCTTTTTAGAGACAAACCTGAGGAAACAGAAATGGAAAGGGAGGGTGTTACCTGAGAGCTGAAAGTCCGAGGGGTGGCAGCTGCTGCTGAGGCCTCTGTGGTCACTGCAGTGACCTGGTTGGGTGTGGGTCCTGGAGCCCCATGCCCCATTTCCTGTCTGTCTAGTGGAGTTCTCTCCCTGTGAGGGTCAGGGGGTCTCGGGACATCACTGTGGACTCTCCTGAGGCTTGGGTGCAGAAATGCCCTTTTGATCACAGGCTGTGAATATCACCTCCCTCACCTGGCTGCTCTGAAGCAGCTGGTGGTGGGGACTGCACAGTGTGTGTATGGTGGTGTGAGGAGCAGGCAATGGGAGGAGGCATATGGTGGAGGCCAGCACGGATTTTTTTCCGACTCGGCAGCTAACTCAGTTCTGATATCCATAGTTTGGAAATCTCAAGTAGGCCCCTGAGATGACCTTGATGGGCCAAGGCCAGAGTTTGTCACAGCACCATGGCCACCTCTAGGGGTAACTGGGAGCCTGCTCGGGCTTGGGACGGTGCTCTGCCCTCATCACATCTCTCCTCGGTCTCTCCATCAATCCACAGTGTGGCCGCCACTGCAGAGTAGGAAATGGAGACTCAACTAAGGGCCGCTGGGGGAAGAGCAGAGCTTGGGCCTGGTGGTCCCCAACCCATTCTCCTAACCACTGCCCTATCCTGTTCAAGAGGGGCTGGGGCTCATGTCCACTCTTGGGGTAGAGGGTGGCTCCAAAGAGAGCTCTCTGGCCATGATAGGTCTATGCCATGAGGTCCTGCTAACTCCAGGGGTGCTTTCATTTCCACTTGGGAGTGTACGGAGGGGCAGGAGGGGGTGAGGTGGGAAGTTCATCTTCCAACCCCTCCTCTGGTGGGCACTCTTGGCCACAAGCCCTGGCAGTTCAAGGCCTGGAGGTGGTGAGGGGATGACTCAGGTTTTCCCTAGTGTCCTGTCTAGTTATTCTGCTAAGAGCCAAGTACCCATGCTGGGGATGTGACCAGTAGCCCAGGACCTTGCTCAGAGAGGATGTGGCCAGAAAAAGATCAGGCAGTTCTCTCTAAAGAGCCGGTTCCAGTTAAGGGGTCTGTGCTGAAGCAGAAGACATAAACAGGGGCAGGTGCCCAGCCCCTCTCCAAATGATTGGCAGATACTCAGTCAATGCTGGTCCTGTCTCCACTCCCCTCCTGCTGTCCCTCTGGCCTCATCTCCCTCCATTCTCATTCTCTTGTCCAGCTTCTCCCCCATCTCCCAACCTATACACTCCTGAACCTTAGCTGGTTCTCAGAGTGCTTCCCAGAGATGGCACCTGCCGCTCCCGCCACATGGCCAGGGGCTTTGTGGTGCAGTTTTGGGCCTGCTTATCTCAAGCTCTGCCCTTCCTTCTTTTATTTTTCCCTTTCTCGTTCATTCATTCATTCAGTCCTTCCATCGTATTTCCTGAGCCCCTTCTTTGGGCAGGGCAGTGGCAGAGCAGTGGGAATCAATATCAGAGAGAGGGAAAGGGCACCTTGGTTATTAAGAGTTCAGACTGGCCAGACCGCCTGGTTCAGATCCAGCTCCACCACTGGCTGTGTGACTTAGGAGTGTCACTCCTCTACCCCTCAGCAGTGACATGGTAAGACTCTGCAAGCATGAGCCTGTGTGTCACAAAATCTCTAAAGAACACTGGAACACCAGAGGAGAGGGGTCAACAATCAAAGAACAATTAATAATAAGTTACTGACAAATAATTGGTTTTGAGTGTCCACCTCTGCTCTTTAGAAGAGGTGAAAGAGAGGCCTGGAGATGTGGAGCTGGTGCCTGAGGTGGCCCTACCTTGAGAAGGTATTGTCGAAGATGAGCATGTAGATGCCGGGTGTGCGAACCTTGAGCTGGCCCTGGATGTTCTCCTTGTGGGAGTTGCATCGGGTCGTGGGAATGAGGACCTGGGAGGGAAAGCAGGTAGGCAAAAACATCACAGAGGCTGAGAGGGCCCTCCGCATCCTCAGGGAAGACCCTTTATTTTGGGGTAGGAGGCTGAGTGTGTTGCCCAAGTTCACAGATGAGCAGGGCCGGAGCTGTGACCAGCCCCAGTAGTGGCACAGTGCCATCCCACAACCTGAGGCTGTTGATGACTCGTGGCTATGAGTTTCTTCCAGAATCACGACTTGGTCAGCACCCTTTAGGAGTCATCCCCTAGCCTTGAACATAGAAGATGCTAGAACACTCCACGGGCTAAAGGAGAAGCCCTTTTCTGCCTTCAGGATATGAAGCTTGGTCTAGGTGGGATCCACCTGTCCAGCTGCCTCCTGTTGGTCCTGGTGCTGCCCTTGGGTCTTGCAGGACAGGCTGAGACCTCCTTCCAGATAACAACCTTCCAGGCACAAAGCTGCTGGGCCCACTCTCCTCCAGGCTCGACATCTCTGGCTCCACCTAGGTCTGTCTCCTGGCTGTGCTTTGGCTGGTCCATGTGCCCCAGGACCCTTTCATCTTCCTGCGCCTGGGCCTCAGCCTCCTATTCACTCTCTGCCTTCCCTGAGAATGAGAAATTAGTCCCAGGAGACACTGATATTGATTCTTTTTCCAGATGATTTTTGAAGGGCCTCACTGTCAGAGACAAAATCTGTGCCAAGGGTGTGTGCTAGACAGGGCCAGGGCTCAGGGGGAGGTCTTTGAATGGCTCACTTCTTCCCCACCAGGGCAGGCTCTTCAACCTACTTACCAGCTAAGACACAGGCCTCATTTTAAAACTGAAAATATGCTAGGAGATAAGGCAGAGCCAGCCAACATTTTTTTTCCTTTTTTTTCCTGAGATGGAGTCTTACTCTGTTGCCCAGGCTGGAGTGCAGTGGCATGATCTTGGCTCACTGCAATCTCCACCTCCCAGGTTCAAGCAGTTCTCCTTTCTCAGTGTCCCGAGTAGTAGGGATTACAGGCACCCACCACCATGCCCGGCTAATTTTTGTATTTTTAGCAGGGATGGAGTTTCACCATGTTGGCCAGGTTGGTATCGAACTTCTGACCTCAGGTGATCCGCCCGCCTCAGCCTCCCAAAGTGCTGGGATTACAGGTGTGAGCCACCATGCTAGGCTAGACCCAACCAACATTTAAAATTTTTTTTTTTTTTAAGATGGAGTCTCACTCTGTTGCCCAGGCTGGAGTGCAGTGGCGTGATCTTGGCTCACTGCAACCTGTGCCTCCTGGGTTCAAGCAATTCTCCTGCCTCAGCCTCCTGAGTAGCTAGGATTACAGGTGTACACCAACACACCCAGCTAATTTTTGTATTTTTAATAGAGACAGGGTTTCATCATGTTGGCCAGGCTGGTCTCAAACTCCTGACCTGGTGATTCGCCTGCCTCGGCCTCCCAAAGTGCTGGGATTACAGGCATGAGCCACGGCGCCCAGCCCTTAAATTTTTTTTTTTTTTTTAAGAAGTGACTAGCACCTGGAGGATCTTGTCTTATAAAGTGTCCCTAAGCCTTCCATTTAAGACTGACTACACATAAATGGTTATATGGACCAGAAGGTCTACAGACAACGGAAGCAGCATCTTAGCAACTCTGAGTTCCTAATGAGGTAAACTTCCCCAGAAGTGACCATTTTTATTCTTTACAAAATAAAATGTAGCTTCTTTTTCAGAAATACAATTTTTATTAAATTCAGTTTTAATTTTTTTCCCATTATACATTTTTAACTTGTACAAAATGACTGAATCCAAAATAGTTGTTAATATAAGGATGCGATTACTTTCTCAACTTAATCTTGAACACAGCTGCATCTTTCTCTAAACTGTACATGTTGGGTACACAGTCCCCAAAGTGAAGTGAATTCCCACAAAGGACTCTGCCCTCAGGAATCTTGTGGTTTAATGGTGATCACAGAGAAGAAAACATTCAGTTACACTGGGGTGAGAGTACCATGAGAGGAGAACTGGCAAGGGGTGCCATTCTAGCATCTGGGTGGGAGAGAGGAGGCTGAATGCCAGGGGAAACTTCCTGGAAAAAGTGATGCTGAGTTAGGACAATTTAGCCAATGAGAAGGGATCTGGCTGTTCCTGGCAGTGGAGACAACATATTTAAAGGCATGGGAGAATATCTAAGATTTACCCTCCCAGGACACAACAACAACACAACAATAACAACAACAAAAACAACAAAACAAAAAATAGAAAACATATGAAAGGACCGTTTTCAAGACACTGGTTATCAGGCAGTGCAGGATAGTGATCCCTGAGAGACAGGAATAGGGTGAGCCCAACAACTGCCCTCACTTAGTGAGGAAGAGAGACAAAAAACAGATGGGATAAGAGAAAATGAATACCAAGATGGCAGACTCAAACCTAACCTTAACAGCAATCACAGTAAGTGAAAATAGCCTAAACATTCCAATGAAAAGGCAGAGATTACCAGACTGGATAAAAGCAACACCCAACCCTATCATGCCTACAAGAAATGCAATTTAAATATAAAGACACAAATAGGTTAAAAGTAAACGGATGTAAACAAGATTACCAGGCTAGCATGCTAACCAAAAGAATGCTAGTTTGACTGTATTAGTATTACATAACATAGCTTTTATCAAAGAATATTACCAGGGATAATTTCATAATGATAAATATGTCAGTTCATTAAAAGGACAATAATCCTAAACGTTTATGCCCCTAATGACAGAGCTTCAAAATACATGATACAAAAAGTGGTAGAATTGCAAGGAGAGACGGACAAATTCACAATTATAGTTGGAGATTTCAATACCTCTTTCTTAATAATTGATAGAATAAGTAGACAGGAACTCAATGAAGAAACAGAAGACCAACACCACCATCAACTAACTTGACCTAATTGGCATCTATAATAGAATATTCCGGCCAGGCACGGTGGCTCACGCCTGTAATCTCAACACTTCGGGAGGCCGAGGTGGGTGGATCACCTGAGGTCAGGAGTTCAAAACCAACCTGGCCAACATAGTGAAACCCCATCTCTAATAAAAATACAAAATTATCTGGGCATGGTGGCGCATGCTTGTAATCCCAGCTACTTGGGAGGCTGAGGCAGGAGAATCGCTTGAACCTGGGAGGCAGAAGTTGCAGTGAGCCGAGATCGCGCCATTGCACTCCAGCCTGGGCAACAAGAGTGCAACTCTGTCTCAAAAAAAAAAAAAAAGAACGCTCCACCCAACAACAGCAGAAGGTACATCCTTTTCAAGTGCACTCGGAACATTCACCCAGGTAGGTCACATTCTAGGCCAAGCTTGTCCAACCCGCGGCCCAGGAAGGCTTTGAATGCAGCCCAACACAAATTCGTAAACTTTCTTAAAACATTATGAGTTTTTTTGTTTGTTTTTGTTTTTAGCTCATCAGCTATCGTTAGTGTTAGTGTATTTTATGTGTGGCCCAAGACAATTCTTCTTCCAACGTGGCCCAGGGAAGCCAAATGATTGGACACCCTTGTTCTAGGCCATTAAGAAAACACCTCTCAAACTTCAAAGGATTCAAGTTATACAAAGTATGTTCTAGGTCTACAATGGAATTAAATTAGAAATCAAGAGCAGATCTCTGGAAAATCTCAAAATATTTGAAAACTAAATAACAAATTCAAACGTGTGGATCGAAGGGAAATCAAAAGGGGAATCAAAAAGGCACGGGAGGGAGAGCGAGCATTGTGTTCCTAACACAACAGTGTGCTTGCTCAGGCTGGCAGCTGGTAATGGTGAGGGAGTAGGACAGGCCCCTGACAAGGCTGGAGGGGACAAAGGTGTACAAAGAGTGTACACTGAGGGCCTGCTACACGTAGGCTCTGTGCTGCCTCTTCTGCACACGACGTCTCATTTACTTCCATTAATATTCTATCACATTCTAGTTCCACCAGGGACTAAGGATCCCGGGAGAGTGAGGGGTTGGTTCTGTTTCTGTGATCCACAATCTAACAACTCTGGCCTGGTCTCAGACACTGCAGCAGGGGTGTATGGGAAGGAGCTGCTGGAGGGGAAGGCTTGCTGTTTGCATGGGGACCTTGGTGTGCCCACCCTGCACACCCTCGCACCCACTACTTTGATTACAAGCAACATCAAGAGCTCCTTAAGGCAGGTCCCCTGAAGAGGGCATGTTTAACATAGATTAATGTGTGTTCTTGAAAATGATACTCTTCATTTCTTTAAAACATCTTACTCTGTAGCCTTTTCATTCATTCCAGCTGTTTTTCATTCATTCCATTCACATGAAACATCTAGAATCAGCATACCCACAAAATAGATTAGTGGTCACTGGGGGCAGAGGTTGGGGAGTGACTGCTAATGGGCACAGAATTTCTTTTTTGGAGTGACGGAAAGAATCTAAAATTAGACAGTGGTAATGGTGGTACAACTCTGTGAATATACTAAAAACCATTAAACTGTACACTTCAAGTGCGTGAGTTGTATCTCAATAAAGCTGTTTTAAAAAACAAAGTCAAGGGTCCTTGCTGTCAGCTGATTCCTCCTCTGACTCCCTCTGAAGCCCACCCCAACAGGCCATTGACCTTCTCTGGCCAAAGACGGATCCTCTGCCCAGAGAGAGGACAGAGTCTGGATCCAACTCTCTGCTTTGTCCCTGGGCCTCAGGCCAGCGGTGTGTACACTGGTAACCTGGTTCATAATTTCTTTCATCAAGTGCCTCCCCTAGATTCTCACTCTCTAATCTCAGTGTCGAGTCTATGACTATAATGGAGGAAGTGGGTCTGGAGAGAGGGTGGCACAGGTTGGAGAGTGTCTGACAGGTGCCCCTAGAAACAGGGCTGGCCTTCTGCTGTGCTATTCCATCTACCTGGATGCTTCTCCTCAAGCCCACAGGTCCCTCACCTCACCTCACAATGCTGCTTCTGGTTTCCTCCACTGCGGTCTTCATCATTGCCCAGGGCTCTCCTTTCCTCATCTCTGTTCCCCAGGCTGGGCTAGGCACCCTTCCCAGGGGTACCCACAGTGCCCACCCACCCCTGTCATGAAACCACCTGGAATCACAAGTGTCTATTTATTAGAGTCTCTCTCTGATTACACAGTGAGCTCCTCAACGGGAGATCCCATGTTATCCCTTCATCTTTCTATCCCCCTTGGGCCCTAAAGAGTCCAGTATACAGGACACACTCAATAAATGGTTGCAAATACACAGCATAATTCCTTGTGTCTATACCTCCATAATCATGAAGTCTGAGTGCTGCAATTTGCACTGCATCTGTCATTTCCTCTAAGGCCCAGGCTGGTCAGGAGAGCACTCGGGGAGTCCCCGGGATAGATATTGAGGGCACATGTCTGGAAACAGGCTACCCTGGCCATGGTCTCTTTGGGGGACCTCAGGCAGAGATAACAGCCACCCCCATCTGTGGTTGGTGACAGTGGCCTGTGAAGGCAGAGGAGCACCTGAGCATCCTGTACACGGGCCCCTTCTGCCCCCTGGTGTCACTGTGGGGAAAGGCAGTGGGGCCCCCTGGAAGCTAGAGGAGGAAGGCTCAGTAGGTCCCCAAGTTCCTGATTCCTGGTAGAGCCACACAGGAACCCCAGGCTCCTGAGGACTCGGTGGGTAGGGACTGAGCAAGGGGAGAGGCCCACAGCCCAGCCATATATGGGCAGGCAAAACAGCAAAGGCCTGGATCCCTGATTTCGTCCCTTCCCTCCCTGCCACAAACACTCATGGTGTCTGATCTGGGTGGATTCAAGGCTGGGGGCCTGGTAGGTCTGGGGAACGTGATGGTGAGTGGCAAGGGCAGCTCTTGGCAGTGCTGCCGTTTGTTAGTGTGGAGCTGACAGGCATGTTGGCCGCACCAGGACCTCCTGGGCGGGGGCTCAGAACTGCTCAAGAAGGAAGGGCTCCAGAGGTAGGTATGAGGAGCTGGCTATAAGCCCCAAAAGAATAAGATGGGCAGAGCGGTTTTAAATAAGACAGAATATGATACTCCAATAAACAAGGCCAACCCAAGGGAGTAGAGTTACATTTTGAGAGTGAGTTTGAAAAGCAGAGAAATGACAAAAGCGATCCCTGCATTGAGCAGATTCCAACAGGGCAGGATGGCAGGAGAGCAAACCCAAACGGGTACGTGTTCCTCTATGGGATGCCAGCGCCACAGCAGGAACTGCTGTGTGGCCCAATGTGTCTCCTAGCTGGGCTCTCCTGCTCTGGGCCTTCCTCATCCCTCAACCTCAAGCCCCTCGAGGGCACCCAGTGGACCAAACACACAAGGGACTATGAGATGTTTCTGCAAAGACTTCACAGAACTCTTGTTTCACATGACTTCAGCTAGCTTTTCCCTATCTTGATCCTTGCAATTCTTGCAAAATGGAGATTTCTGCAGTCATATTCCCAGACTACGATCCATTTTCAGCTCCAGTCCAGCAGTCCCAACTGCTTTTACCATTTCTTTCACTCAGAATGATTCAAATGGAACTTGTGTTTCCATGCAAACCATCTCTCCCTTCCATATCCCTCTACACCCTTTCTCTGCAGAGATGCAGGCATCAAATTCAGACCTCAGGCATGGGTCTCCCTTCTCCTTGCCCCATACTGAATCAGCCACCCATGGAGCCCTGCCCAACCTCTGTCCCTGTGGTCTGGATTCCATCTCATCCTTTCCACTTTGACTTCAACCCCTTGATCTACACCAGTGGTACTCAACCTTGGCTACTCATTGGAATCACTTGGAGATGTCTGGATCCCACCCCTAGAGACTCTAATTTGCAGCCAAGGTTGAGAACAACAGTCCGAGCACTGTCAACATTCCATGCCTAGAATGTCTTAGGAATTTATAAACTGGTACCTGCCACCAAGATTTCAAGCTCGACCGCCCAAGTGACATTGGGGTTGTCTCTACTGACACCTTTCCGGGTTGAGATGCACCCTAAGCTAAAAACTAGAGGAAGAGAGGTCACCACCTCCCAAGGTGATCCATTCCTGCTTTGCACAGCTCTATTAGAAAATGATCCTTAAATTGAGTCATATGTCTGTATTCCTCTTTCACCTACCCATCTATCCCAAGGGCAGACTGTACCTGTTTCACACAGGTGTGACCTTCAGACATTTGAGAACTTTCCAGAACTTCTGGGTCTTTCTCTCCCCAAACTGGACAAGGCCCAGGTGTTCTGCCTTCTCTGCATGATACTGCCCAGAACATTCCAGGTGAGGCCTGCCCAGCAAAGGATAGGATGGCCACTGCCCTGCTTTGAGAAAGGCCTGCCCAAGTACCCAGATGTGTGTGTAAGGAGCCCACAGGCAGGGAGCCCAGCCTTACCTTACACTGATCCAGCGGTGTCTCCTCGGCCTCCTGGAAGACCACACTGAAGGAGATGCTCTTGGGGTCAGAGGAGAAGACCCAGCTGATGGTGAGGCCTGCCTCGGCCACAGTGATGGGGATCAGGCTGTAGGTGCTGGACCTCACAAACAGCTCCCTGCTACCCTCCCCGAAGCTGGCGATCTCATCCACTGTGAGGGGTACTTTGATCCTAAAATAAAAATACAGAGAGGGACCTGATTGACTGGGCAAAGTGTTTGTGTCCACTGGCCAGGTCATCTGTGGCTCAGAGGTGGCTGGAGACTTCGGAGACTCTTGAGAGGACAAGCCCTGGGTAACCTTGGCCAACATGCTTAATTAGGGGATGGGCAGCTCACTCCAACAAATGCTTCCTGAGCGCTAACTACATGCCTGGCATAGGTCTAGGCACGGAGGAGACAGCAGTAAAAAATACAGATGACACCTTTGCCTGTGTGGAGGTTAAAGCCCATGGGAACTAAGGAACTGAGGATGGCCTGACCTGCTCCACGGCCCTCATGGACAGGAAGCAAGTGCCGAGGCACAGCTTTTTGCTGCTCTCCTGAAGATGCCCTGCTGCTCAGCCATCTGTTTTTTCTCTGCCATTTCTCCTTCCAGTTCCCTGCCTCGCCCTTTCACCTAATTAGTACAAGCCTCCCAGCCTTTCGATATAGTCCATCTTCTCAGCTGCATCTGGCGTCCATTGTAAGATTCCACATGGACACCCTGACCTTTCCTCAAATGCCAACATCCCATACTCTTTATAATGCAAGGGTGGTGCAAGTAATACAACGGTTTTGGGGAGAAAAGCTTGTTCTTACTCTCCCTGGGTAGACAAAAGCTTCTTCAAGAAGTTTATAAGGTTCATTGACAGTGAGTTCCTCTGTTTTTGGGGTTCTGTGCTGGACCCAGAGTGTGACGTGAAGAATGTGAGGTTAGGGGCCAAGGGACCTGCCTCACTGCATCCCTGCTGCATAAGCCTCAGTTCTTCATCTGCCAAACAAGGACAACCACACCTGCCTCAGGACTGCTGCAAGGACTAGATTACAAGATGAACCCAGGGAGCTTGCTCCTCAGGGCCCCTTCCAGGCCGAGTGGCACCCCTCCTACACTGTGCAACTCTGGAGGCAGCTAGGTTAGCTCATGATCATGGAGACAGAGCCTCCAGTGCAGAGCTGCAACTTAGGAGCAGTGTGGCCTTGGGTGAGTCACTCACTCACTTTGAACCTCGGTTTCTCAACTGTGAAATGGGAAGGTGGCGGCCATCATAGGCCACGCCCTGTGCTCAACAATTTTGCATGTTACTGCAATGGCTCCTTGAGGAAGGCATGACTGTTGCCATTCTACAAAAGAGGAAACTAAGATTCTAAAAGATTGAGAAATTCAATCCAGGCTCACACAGGTCTGAGGCAAAGCCATCATCTTCCTACCATACCAAACTGCCTTTTGTGGAGAAAATGTATTACTATCCCCTTTAACACAGGGGAGGGAATTAACTTCAAAGAGGTGAGGTAACTTGCCCAACACTGCGCAGCAAGTGGT
The DNA here is from genome assembly GCF_028858775.2 of Pan troglodytes. Lineage (NCBI taxonomy): Eukaryota > Metazoa > Chordata > Mammalia > Primates > Hominidae > Pan > Pan troglodytes. Next base: position 49,946,787 of record NC_086015.1, read on the forward strand.
GGTGCTGAGCGTTCATCTGCCTCCAAAGCTGTGGAGATGAATGGACAGACTCCCCAAAGCTAATGAGAAGGGTAAGAAATGATTAAAAAACCAGTATGCTTTAAAGAACAGCTCCAATACTCACCTTTGTGAGAATTCAATTCAATGCGATACTTCTCCATGTGTTAAATTTTATTTCTAATTAAGAACCCTCGACCAACATTTACAATTTTCAAGAATCTGAGGGCAGGTTTGGGGGGTCCATTCTGGAACAGACATCTTTCTTGTAATGTGGAAATCTTACCATATTACCATGCAAAAAGTCACTTACCCTGACATAATGCCCCATTAATACATTAATGCTGGAGCATTTTATAATTTTATGCTCCAGAATTCTCCCCTGGCACCCAGGTATTTGGATTGTGCCTCAATCATCTAGTCTAGACATCATCTAGACATCATCTATTCAGTGACAAGGACAATACTCAGCCTCTCCAAAGCCGATCTTAACAAAAACAAATCAAAGGTTTGCTCAAATATAATATAATCTTAAGATGCCTATTGTCTATAAGGCTCATGTCACAGATGTGAATTCCACTGAGTGACCTGAGAAATTTCAGTTTACATGAGTCAAGGGGTACCAACACATTTGCAGCGTTCTGAGATAATCCCAACCTTTAACATGTTTTCAGATGCTCTCATGATGTTGTTGCTAATCCTTAGCTTGCTGTCACTCTCTTTGAAAGAGGCAGAAAAAAATAACTTTCAAGGTGTTGTCATTCTCCTTGCATTTTATTCCCATGTCCAGCTGACCTATTCTCCGTACTGTCTTATTCTCCTCAAAGACCTGCCTTGGATCTGTGTGTTCTAGTTATTTCTAAATCTCATAACTTTCCTCATCCCTTTACTTGAGGGTAGGTTTTTTACCAGTTTTATTATAAATGATTTCAAACATTTCCCTGTTCTTTCCCACTAAATGCCACTAAAAAACCTGAAAATGATTCAGCAGTTGTAGTAAAAGTGAAGGGCAGGAGAAGGAAGGCGGACTGATTAAGGACCCCCAGAATATGAGGAAAATCACAACAGCTTAGCGTCTCTGAGCCCCCCACCTACACATAATAAAAAACCACTCATTATCCTAAGAGCCAGGAAAATCACAGTGTGCATGAGGAAAGACAATCAACAGAAGCCGACACTGACATCAACCAGATGCTGGAGTTATCTGTCAAGGCTTTTAAAGCAGCCATCAAAAAAAATGCTTCAGTAACAATTTTAAATGTTCTTGAAACAATAAAACAGTGGAAAACTCATACCAAAGAAACAGAAGATATAAAAAAGTACCAAATGGAAATTTTAGAACTAAATAATTACAATAACCAAAATAAAAAAAAATCACTGGACACTCAATAGCTGAATAAAGATGACAGTTGTACTTGAAGAGAGAAAAACAGAAATTCCTCAATCTGAACAACACAGGGAAAAGAGAATTGGGGGACAGGGTGCAAGGAAAAAGAACAGAGCCTGAGGAATCTACAAGACAAGGACAAAAGATCTCACATTTGTATCACTGGAGTCCCAAATGGAGAGGGAAAATAGAGTGCATCTGAAAAAATGTTCAAAGAAATGATGGTTATAAACTTCCCAAATATGATGACAGATAAGCCTAGAGATTTAAGAGCTGAGTGTACCCCAAATAGGAAAAACCCAAAGAAATTCATGCCAAGACCCATCATAATTAAACGTCTAAGAACAAAAGACAAAGAAAAAACTTAAAAGCAGGCAGAGAGGAGTAACTTATTATCTATGGGGGAATACCAATTTGAATGCCAGGGGATTTCTCATCTAAAACCATGGAGGCCAGAGGGAAGTAGCAGCACACATATTTCAAATGCTGAAAGAAAAGAACTTTCAATTCTATATCTGGCAAACATCCTTTAGATATTCTGTCAAATCCGGCAGTGTGTGAAAAGACTTATATACCACAGCCAGTGGGATTTATCCCAGGTATGCAAGGCTGGTTTGATATATGAAAGTCAATCAATGCAATCCATCATATCAACAGGCTAAGGAAGAAAAAGCCTATGATCTTATCAACTGATGTAGAAGAAAGATCTGGCAAAATTCAACAGCCATTCACGACCACCCAAGTTCTCTGTTACTATTTCTAATTGTCACTGCTGTGAGTAGCATGCAAGGGACATTTTGGTAGCTTTATCTTTGCACCTCCAGTCATTATTTCCTCAGGATAAATTCCCAGACACAGGCCCATTGCATCAAAGAGAAAATGCAATTCTTGAACTTTTGGTACATTCTGCAGCCAAGTTGCTCTCCAGAAAGGGTGGCCCTGACACTTCATACTCCCCCAGCATCAACAGCTTGTGAGTGGGCTAGCTATTTAATTCTTCCTGCTTGGTCTGCCCCATAATTCAATATAGTGTTTGTCCAAGTGTGGTCCAAGGTCACCTGAGGACTGGTGGAATAGATTATTCTCTCACGACCACATCTAAACCTTCAGGAAATTCTGTCTGCACCACCTTCAAAATAGGTCCAGAATTTGCCCTGGTCTCTGCGCTCTCTGCCAACACTTGGTCCAAGGAACAAGGATTCCTCTAATACCCTCCCAACTGGTCTCCCCACTTTGGCTCTCATCCTCCATCATCTATTCTCTACATGGCAATCAGAACAATCCTTTTTCAACTGTAAATTAGATTAAGTCACTCTTAATGCTACACACCTCATTCTGGGGGTCCCATTTCCCTCAGATTCAAAGTCAAAGTCCTTACAATGGCCAACGAGGCCCTATGTGCTGGGACCCTCATTTCCACTCTGACTCCACCTCCTGGTTCTCTCTGCTGCAGGCACGCTGGCCCTTTTCTCAGCCCCTGAACATGTCAGGCATTGTCCTGTCTCAGGGCCTTTGTGCTGCGTGTTCCCTCTGCCTGAAATGCTATACCCGCAGATAGATGCCTGGCAACTCCTTCACCTCCTTCAAGTCTTATCTTCTTACTGTCACTTTATTTAAAATGGCAAATTCCCCTTCCCTGTTATCCTACTTTATCTTTTTCCATAGCAAGCACCACCTTGTAACATTTATACAATATTGACTTATTTAATTATGTTTATAGCGTATCATCTGTCAACCCCTGCTGGAATATAAGCTTGATGAGGGCGAGGGGTCAGCCTTTCTTGGTTTTGTTTACTGACATGCTCTAAGCACCTAAAATAGTACCTGGCACATTGTGATAATTAATAAATATCTGTGAATGAGTGACTGAATCTATTTAATGACAATTATGCAGCCACTGGACACAACACTGGAGAACTCGATGATATGGGAAAATACTCATGCTATAGGAAGTTTTAAAAGACTGTAAAATAAGATTTAGAATATTTGTTTGTGTCAAAAATTATATGCATATATGTGTATAAAAAAGACTGGAAGGCGATATGCCAAAATGTTTTGCTTATCTCTATTTTCCTAATTTTTTACAATGTAAGTGTACTGCTCATACAATAAAAAAATTAACAAAGTTATTTTGAAAAAAGAACATGAGGTGTGGGAGGAATATTATAAAGGGGCAACTTCGTAGGGTGAGGGAACTGTTCTATATCTTAATTGCGGTAGTGATCACACTGTATCATTAATGAAAATTCAAGCACTGTATACTTGCTTGAATCTTAATGTATATAAGCTATGCCTGAAAAAAAAGAATAAACGAAGCCCCATTGGTATTAAGTTAGAGCCCCCGAGGTGGTCCCCAGCGCCGGCACTGGAGAGGCCAGTGCTCCTCCCAACGCCACACCTGGGGAGGGCCCAGGCAGCAGTTGCCACTTACATCAGTTCTCCAGACTTCAGCAGGCAGATTTCCGAATCCTGCCCCACGGGCATGTCTTCAGTGTCCTCAGGCGTTAGCGAGGTTGATGTAGTATCCCTGAAATGTCACAAATGAGAACACAGTCATTTAGCTATCAACACACAGGGTCTCACATCCTGGGGTCCGAGTCTTGGAGTCACAGGCAGCCAAATCCAGATGCATGGGGGATCCTTTAATCATAGAGGCCATGACAGAGACCCCGGCAGATTTTGTGGGTAGAGGGAGGGCTGCAGGGGCCGGGGCCAGGGCCAACAGGTGGACAAGGAGAAGACAATAGGGCTACAGCAGTTTCCCTGGAGCAGCTGTAGGGAAGATACCTCCTGCTATAGGAAGGGTGAGCAGAAACACAAATCAACCACTCTCCTAGCCCACGCCAGCAGAGCTGTTGCCACAGGACCAAGGTACCAGCACCACTGGGTCCTGCCTTCTCAGTGCCAGTGCACAACTAGAGAAGCCTCTGGCCTATCCCTGGGGCACAAGAACAGGCACCCAGGGGAGGTTTTTAACACCTTCTGAATTATGGATCCTTAGAACATTTTGGCAAATTGAAGTCCCTGCACTTCACTGATGGGGACACAGAGGCCCAGGCAGTTCCTCAGAGGCAGAGCTGGAGCCAGAACTAGATACCCTGACTGCAACTTAGTGTTTTCCCTGTGGGGTTCCAGGTCCAGCTCAGCCAGGGACTTATACAATCTCAGGTGCCTCAGAGCCCAACCAGCTCCACTCCCCAGTTCTGCCAAAGAGGAAACCTAGGTCCAGAAAAGAAAAAATGGCTTTGCCCTCATGTGAAGGCATCAATGAGGAAGATCTCCCATGCAGTGTGGCTTCTTTTTAAATTGCTGAAATAATCTGTGCTCTTCCAGGAGCTGAATGCCACCAGCCCTGAGCAAGTGGGGCTCCCTCTAGCTGGAGGTCTCTGTGGCCCCCAAGGGCAGGGGACATGGTATGACTGTAGTGGGGTCCATTGTGGTTCCAGCTTCAGCACTGTGACTGTGTGACTCACGGTGAGCTCTTTCCTCCTGAGACCCCAGTTTTCCTTCTCTAAATGGAAGCAAATGGAACCAGATGGACTCTGGGTTCTGATGGCTTGAAAAGGCTGTAAGTTTTAAAGGACTCAGAGGTAGCATTGTGTGAGCCCACTGGCTCAGAAAGAAGTGGGCTTGCTCTGGTCAGCAGCTTCCTGCCCACAGCCTCCGCTGCTCTTCTCAGGGAAGGTGCAGGAAGAACGCGGGCTGCAGCACCTGCTGCCACCAGGGGCATGTCTTGTCACTCTGGCATTTCTTTTTCTTCCTGGCCCCAACCCCCTCTCTGTCTTCCTCCTTGCCTAACACCTCCTTCTTTTTGCTTTCCAGCCGCTGGTTTCCAGGCCCGCACCCTCACCTCGGGACAAACAGAAACAGGGAACATCAGTGCAAGAAGCTGCTCAAGGAGCCAGCTTGTGCGGCCACCCACTTGACAGCAGGGAAGCACAAGTCCAGAGGAGACAGGCCAGGGTCACTCAGGCCTGCTTTTGTTTGCTTTCATCCTTGTCCAAGGCGTAAATACCATAAATGAGATAAAGAAATAACACAGAATGAGAGAGACGCTGAAAGCTGTACTTGGTTCTCCCAATTTTCCCGCATTCAGGATAAAAGATGTCCTAATCTATAATTTCCTCTCTTCCTCCATCACCCTCCTCCCTGACCACAGTGATGACAGACAACGCCTGATTACCTGCAAGCAGATGATTCAGAGCAGGTTTCCCAGACCCTTGCTGGCCCCGACAGACGCCCTGCATGAGTGAGGTAGGAATGGGATAGGTGGGTGATGCAGTCTCAAAGGTGACAATTAGGGCAGAGGGCTTTCTTTTCAATAGGTTTTCAAACTGTAGGTCATGACCCATTTAGTGGGCTGTGAATCAATTTAGGAGGTTATGACCAACATTAAAAGAAATAGAATAAAACAGAAAATACAATAGTATATTGCATGTTGTGAGGATAAGTATTTATGAGGCTCTTGGGGTTTTTTGTTGTTGTTGTTTGTTTTTGAGATGGAGTTTTGCTCTGTCGCCAGGCTGGAGTGCTATGGCACGATCTTGGCTTACTGCAACATCCGACTCCCTGGTTCAAGCGATTTTCCTGCCTCAGCCTCCCGAATAGCTGGGATTACAGGCACACACCACCACACCCAGCTAATTTTTGTATTTTTAGTAGATACGGGGTTTCACCATGTTGGCCAGGATGGTCTCAAACTCCTGACCACATGATTGGCCCACCTCGGCCTCCCAAAGTGCTGGGATTACAGGCGTGAGCCACTGAGGCCAGCCTCGAGGCTCTTGTTTTGACCATATGTGTACACACATGCAAACTAGGTAGCCGTGCAAAATGTATTTCTTACCGTGAGATGTTGTAGAAAATGTTCAAGCAACTCAGAGGATGTCAAGGGATGTAAGAGCTTGAGAAAGGACAGCAACCAAAGCATGACCACTAGAGGGCACCCCACCTCCTACTACAGCTGCTTCCTTTCCTTGCTATTGAGGCGCAAAGATACCAGATACTCACTGCCCACGCGGCTTTCCTCCTCCCCTTGCTCTGGTCATGGCAGCCTACTGCTAGCTTGGCTGATGGCATGCCACCCTTTCCTTCCGAGTTTCTGTCTGCAGCCTGTGGTCAGTTGAGTGAATATCTCTTGAGCACACGTTCTAGTCTGTCAACTTGTCTGTCCCTTTGTGGGTGCCATCCTGGCATTCCTGGGCAGCCTGCTGTGCACACAGCCCATGCCCAGTGAATATCTACATTATTTGTCTCAGGGTAAGGTTTTCTTCTGTCCCAAATGCTCCCAAAGGAGGACATACCCAAGGCTCCACATTAGAAGCGAGTCAGAATAAAGTGGTGAGCACAAACCAGGCAGCCCCTGGCACTGTAGTCCTGGAGTCCACACCTCTCTGAGTCATGGTGGAGCCCCTCCAGCTTGGTGTCTACAAATGGGAGTCTATAGTCCTTCCCTGTCACGAATCAAATGGCCTCAGCCTGTTTGTTATGTAATTACTGCACAACTTTAATCCTGCAGGCTGCCTGCAGTACAGATCTGCTTGTTTAGAAACTAGCCGAGGGAGGAACAGATGCCTGGAAAATCCCTATGGCCCAAGGTGCCTTGCTGCCAATCTTCCCCAGAGGGCGCCATCTCCCCTCAGCCTCGCTAAGCCCCGCAGAGTGAGAAGTGTTGTTTTCCTGATTACACAGGCTCCCATCGTCCCTCTGGTCAGCCTCCATTTGTGAACAGTCTCCTGTGAAATGGAGATGTCTTCAGTTTAGAACCGCACTCTTCAATACAGTAGCCACTAGCCATATGTGGCTATATAAACTTAAATTCATCAGATAAATTTAACTAAAAATGTGGCTGCCTGGTGGCATTAGCCACATTTCAAGTGCTCAATTCAAGTGGCACTAGCCACCTGGACTGGTGGCCACTGTGTTGGGCAGTGCAGGTACAGCACAGGTCTCTCACAGCAGAAGGCTCCACTGACCAGTGCAGGTTTGGAAGGTTGGGCTGAACCACACCCCACACATCATATTCACTCTGTGATCTGGGGGCATCTTTAAATTTTGCTATCAAATTATTATTATTGTATTAACTTGATTTTACTTTGCTAATCCATTGCTTATAAATTCCTAGTGTTAGAGTAGGTAGCTAGGCAGACATGAGCAGGGCAGGAGAGGGCCCCCCTCCCCCAGGAATGTCAGGTGACCATTAAGTAATGGTCAGGCAATTGTTAAGCTGTCTCTCTAAAATAACTGGTTGCAGCCAGAGCCAGAGAAAGAGTCTCCCAATAGATAGAAAACATCTGAAGCTGGTAATCAGCAGCTTCCTGACAAGATCTCAGGAGTTGGGCGAGTGGGCTCAAGCACGCACACTAAGAGGCAAAATGGCAGTTTAACCGGTATGTGACCTTCCTCTAGAAACGACTGATAAGGGAAAAACACCTCAAATGAGCATGCATACACCTCCAGTAAACAGTCTGAGCATGCAGCTCCTCCCAAATGCTGGCAAGCCACCATGCCTGCGGACAGCCTGCTCCAAGGGAAGAGTCGGGGGAGAAGAAACATAAACCCTGGAACCATGCCAATGTATAAAACCTCAAGTCAAGGGCCGGACGGGGCACTTGGATCTCTCAGGTCACCTGCTTGGCTCTCTTCCAAGTATACTTTACTTCCATTTGTTCCTGCTCTAAAACTTTTTAATAAACCTTCACTCCTGCTCTAAAACTTGCCTCAGTCTCTCCCTCTGCCTTAAACCTACTTCTGCCCCTCGGCCAAATTCTTTCCTCCAAGGAGGCAAGACTTGAGTTGCTGCAGACCCATATGGATTTGCTGCTGCTAACATACTTTGGTGCCACATGACTCAGACACATTCCCTAGTGATAAGACACTCCTACAACTCACCTTCTTCCGCTGGAGGTAGTCAACCCCTGTACGCGGTTTCCTTCTCCTGCTCTCCTGCTTATAGAACAATTGTTCCTCCAGAACAATTCCTCTCAGCCATAGTGGCTCTGCTCCCACCAGATGATCTCTCAGCTCATCCTGGTGGCTTGCAGGGGTACAGGTCTGCCGGCTATGTTGCCCAGGCTGGCCTCAAACTCCTGGCTTCAATGATCCTCTCATCTTAGCCTCTTGAGTACTGGGACTATAAGTGCCCACTGCCACGCCTGGCTGGTTAGGCTACTTTTCTGTGGATCACAGCCCATCATCCACCAATGCCTTGCCAACAACTGTAAATGTCTCATCCCTGAATCCTGGAACTGATAACAGCTCTGCCAGGTCTTCAGGTAAGGAGAGCAGGCCAACAGTCTGACTTCCAAGATAAATCTGCAGCAGGTATGTCGGCCACTTCCTTTTTACTCTTCCCTCAATTTTATTTAGAAAATGTTTAGGTATTTCTGGGGAAATCTAAGACATATATGATTGGGTTCCCACCCTTAGGAAGTTCAAAGTTTTGTTTCAAATAAAAGTAATGCCCTTAAAACAATTAACACTACAAATTGGCAGATAGTAAAAGGCATTTTGTAAAGTGATTAAAATAAAATTTTAGCCCCAAACCTGCAAGTGGCTCAGCCCCTCAAATTTAGGTGAAAGTCTTTTGTACTATAGAGAAGTTTCTATTAAAGAATGGCCACGATAAACAAGCCATGCTTTCTCAAATACACATATCCCCATATTGACATGTACACACAGTCATGGAGGGCCCCAGGTGCTGGCTTGTTTTTCCCCATGGAGTAGAAAGGCTTGCTGAGAAAAGCATGGCCAAGGGTGCTTGACAAGGCTCAGGCCATTCTAACACTGCCCTATGGACCTGTATTGAATGGCATGGTTGGTTGTCCCTGGGTAAAACTCAGCTCTCAAAGCTTACAGATTCCTAAATGTCAGGCAGGGTTACATTAAATTGCCACCCTGCCTTGAAAGGTCTCTTTCAGGAAGACAGGTGCATATTTGGCTCAGTCTGTTCCTTTATTCATTTGTCCACCATTCCCTACATCCATCTGTCCATCGGTATGTAGTCTATGCGGCCTCATGGTTCATGCCCATAAGGAACACCTCACTCATTTGTACCAGTTTGGTAGAAAGGACAGTCTGAACGAATTCATTCAAAAAAGGCCTGCAAACCTACTAGAGGTCTTCAGATCTTTTATCAGGGCCCCCTGGCACAGCTCCATACTCAGAGCAGGGCAGGAAGCACTGGCTTTGCAGCCTGACAGTCCTGGGTGACTGCCGGGGATGTGTGTTCTTGGGCAAGTGGGCTAATCTCTCTAATCTTCTGTTTGCCTATCTGTACGTGACTAGGATTAGATGGCTGTACATAGAAGCATCCAGCATAGGGCCAGGCTTGCAGTAGAACTGAGTGTTAGTCTCTGGATCCTGAGGCTGCTCCCGGTCCCTGCTCCCAATGCTTGACATTTGCCCTTAGGAAGAGCCACATGAGAAGGTTTGCCTAGCAGGTGGGAGAGAGCAACAGCATTGGAGAGAAGCAGCCTGAATGGGAGTGCAGAGCCAGAGAAGGGAGGCCAGGCACCTCCACAAGAAGGCAGCTGCTTCTGGGAAAGCAGACATCGAGTCCATGCCTCTCCCTAGTACCCTCTCCACTACAAGGCACTGGGGCATGTGACCCAGGCTGACATGCCTCCAATTCCTGCCTTCCAGCGTTATTTCCCAGAAGGGTCAGTAATGTTAGATCATGGAGACTGACAACTAGAACTGTACTGAGATCAAAGTAGTCAACATCTGGGGAATTCCAGGAGTACAGAGGGCAGCCCAAGGAAACCAGATGATTCCAGCCAGCCTAGGCAGGGTGGGTGGGCACTGCCTGCTGAGTGCCTGAGTGGTGTGGGCTTAGGAGGTGGGGCTGCACCAGGCCCTCTGGCAGACCCATCATCATGCTGTTGATTGGTCTGGTAATGACAGAGACCTGAGTGTGTATCTTCGATTTTCCAGTTTCTAGCTGTGTACACCAGGGCTTGTTATTTTGGCTATGGTCCTCAGTGTTCTCATCTATAAAGGGAGGATAATATCCACTGCAGGGCTGCTATGGGGCTTAACAGCTATCACATATGCTGGAGCTGCATACGCACGCAGAACCCAGCCCATACCATGGACTCAGCATTGGCCCAGACCCTAACTGTTCCAAAAAGATGTCTGACTAGTGAATTAAGTAATTTTAAGGTACAAATGCCACCATCTTCGGTGGATGGCCAGAGCCAAACCTCCTTATTGTTCCCCTTTAGTTTACGAATAAAGCCCGTCAGGCCCTGACAGAAGAATCAGCCCCAAAGCAGAATGAAGGGAGTGTGGGGTATCAGTCACCCATCCATCTCTGACCCACACGTTACACAGGGGCGGGTTGGTCATATGGATTCTGATCTGAAGGACGGGAGTAGGGGGTGGGTCTCTTATAGTAACCAGCTGAGGGCTCTTAAAAAATGTTCAGCGGAAACATGAACCACATCACAGAAGTAGAGGCAGACCTTGCTTCATGAGCAAGCTCATCTCTGGAACAAACTGGCAAAGCATCTCTGCTGGTGAGTCATTTGTCTTACTCTTTATATTGAAAAGAAGACAGGGAGGACTAACCCCAGGTATTGTTGGTATTCTCAGATTCCTGTCTGTAGTAGGGTACAGTGCAAAATGCCAGGCTATGGAGCTCAGCTGCTCTTCGTTCAAATTCCATCACTGCCATTTGCTGCTGTGTGGGTTAAACTGGAGAAACATGAAAACTACTGAACATGTTTCCTGGCACACAGTTAGTGCTTGTAGGCTGATGGTACTGCTAGTAATGGCATAGTCAGACCCACCCAGGGAGATAAGGAGAATCTAGTTATTGTCTATATTTGCTCAATGAATAATCTCTGTTTTCATTTCTTTTGCATAAGACAGGCTGTTTTATCAGATTATCATTTATGTTCTTTTTTCAATATAAATCAATATACTACTGTAGAAACTTTGAAAACTATTTTAAAAAAAGGAAGAAATAAGTCACCCATAATTCCACCAGCTGGAGGCCAACTGTTAATAAAATGTGATCATTTTTTCCAGGTTTCTAAAAGTACGGTCAGTCAAAATCACATAGTTTATCATGAACTCTTAAGTGAGGGCCCACAGAATACATGGCAGAAGGATTCAAGGGGTTCATGGACTCCCAGAATTGTAGGGGTGTTTGTTTGTGTGTGTGTGTGTGTGTGTGTGTGTGTGTGTGTGTATATACATTATTTCTGAGAAAAGGTCTGCAGTTTTTAGGAGATTCTCGAAGGAGTTTATGGTCAAAAAAGGTTAAGAATCACAATTTTATATCCTTTTGACATCTATTTGTTGTAATAGTAATAGCTAATACTTATTTTGCATATTTACTTTGTGTTTACACTGTTCTTAGCAATTTAACTGTATTGCATTTTCCAAAATCAGTAAAAATACTTCCTAAACATTTAAGTATATTCTATTTTATGTATGAATTGTAATTTGCTTCATCATTATCAGACTTTTACACTACTTCCAAAGTTGTAGATTTTTTTTTAATTTTCAGAAAACAAAATAGGATTTTAATTATAGAGGATAAAGAAATGAATGTTTTTAGTTCGCCTAGAAGGGAAAGTAATTTTTCATACTCTATTTGCACAGCACTGTCCAGGCCCAATCTGTTTACCAATTATTATACATCAAAGTTTACCAATTATTACACATGAATTTGCACAGGTCCTTTGAGGAAATGTGTAATGGCAGCATAAGGGACCAGCAAAAGCTGGAACAGGAAGATACCGAAAAAAGGCAAGAGCGAGTCAAGCAATAATGGGGAGCTGAACATTATTCTTAAGAGCAAAGCCACCTGTTTCATATTTTAAATGATGAAAAAATATGTTTTTGCCCATGTGAATCAATAACACATACACATCATCTGACCTACTTAATACAGTGCCCCAGAGAGCTTGTGGGGGGCAGGATGTCTACTGGCTGACCTATCACCCTTAGAGATCTAACAATTGTGACGTAAGGGCAAGGATTTTTATTGAGCAGTCTTAGCCCAAAGGCAGCATCCTTCCTTGCTAGAGAGAAAGGGCACTTTGGTCCCTGGAAAGACAGAGGCAAGCAGCAGCATTGGAGACACTGCTCCCAGTCAGGACTCAAAGTCAGGGACAGAAGTGTTTCTGAGTGGATTAGGAAAGGTAACCTCATCGTTTATATGCACTTGTCTGGTCAGGCAATATTTTGACTTTGCTGGCAGAGATTCTGTCCAAACACCTGCTCTTCTTCATACATCTTCTAGAGGTGCTGGCCAGACATGGCTCCAGGTCACTGGAAATGAGCTGCTGCATGTTGAGTATCTGCAGTCCAGTAGCAAGGGCAGACTTGGCACTCATGGGCTGATGTTGCCGCAGCTGCCCCTGCTCCCACACCACAGGTTACATGATCCCTTGTCCTGTCCATGGTCTTTGCCAGGGTCACAGGGCAGAGGGAAGGGTCAGAGAGAAGTGACATCTGGAAGGGCTGGTGCCCTGGGTAAGAAAGGTTGCCCATCTGGCATCCCATTTCAATTGGGTTTTCTGCTTGTTAAATGAGGCCCCTAAGTCCTAACCTGCCAATCACAGGAGCTAAGGCAAGGTTCCGCTTTGGGGAAATCTACCTTTTAAGAGACTTCTTGCTCAGAAGTCTTCAGGAAATGAGGCTCTGATGGTAGAATGCCATAAACTGTGTTAAATGATGAAGGGGAAAGTTTAGTTGGGAAGTGAGGAGAACCACCCAATGCTTTAACCATGAAGCCAGCTCAGCCAAAGTGCTGGGCAGTCGTGGGCTTTTCTATGCTTTGTTTCCCCATTAGTAGCCTTTGAAAATCTATGCAATTGAGGGGAAGTAAAGGCAGGAAGGACTACCTACCCAGGCAGAGCAGTCTTGCCATCCCCAAACACCTGTGGTCTCCAGGAGTCTCCTTGATAGGAGAGCCCCCTGGTAGGGGCACTTGCTTTAGCTTTCACAATTTATTAGGAAATGGGGCTCAGGATGGGTGGGCAACTGTGGTGAGGCGGGGGGAGATGAAAACAGGCATGTCCCATTGATGAGCTCATATTATCAGTGGGCTCAACCATCCATCATCAGTGTTGCTCTTCCAAACAGCACTGTGCCCACCTGGCAACAAAGCGACTTTTGCTTTCAAAATAATTGAGCACAGGATTTTATGGAATGTGCTTAGGGGTCAGTTATGAGTTGTCTCCCAGATGGGTGAGATCCTGAGAATTTTCAGGCTAATGGAGAGTCCTCATCCTGTCTGAGCAATTTCCCCTCAGAATTGGTTATCTTCAATATACTGGACTGTGCTGTTTCTACACATCCCAGTGGGTGGGTTTGGAAGATGATTATTTGCCCCCTAAATGTGGTCAATGGGACAGCAGGAAGACAAAGAATGCCATCCTCAGCCCCAAATATAATTCCTGGGTTCTGACTCACAGGTGTTCATCAGAACAGACACCATGGCAGAGCATGATTACCATGAAGACTATGGGTTCAACAGTTTCAATGACAGCAGCCAGGAGGAGCATCAAGACTTCCTGCAGTTCAGCAAGGTCTTTCTGCCCTGCATGTACCTGGTGGTGTTTGTCTGTGGTCTGGTGGGGAACTCTCTGGTGCTGGTCATATCCATCTTCTACCATAAGTTGCAGAGCCTGACGGATGTGTTCCTGGTGAACCTACCCCTGGCTGACCTGGTGTTTGTCTGCACTCTGCCCTTCTGGGCCTATGCAGGCATCCATGAATGGGTGTTTGGCCAGGTCATGTGCAAGAGCCTACTGGGCATCTACACTATTAACTTCTACACGTCCATGCTCATCCTCACCTGCATCACTGTGGATCGTTTCATTGTAGTGGTTAAGGCCACCAAGGCCTACAACCAGCAAGCCAAGAGGATGACCTGGGGCAAGGTCACCAGCTTGCTCATCTGGGTGATATCCCTGCTGGTTTCCTTGCCCCAAATTATCTATGGCAATGTCTTTAATCTCGACAAGCTCATATGTGGTTACCATGACGAGGCAATTTCCACTGTGGTTCTTGCCACCCAGATGACACTGGGGTTCTTCTTGCCACTGCTCACCATGATTGTCTGCTATTCAGTCATAATCAAAACACTGCTTCATGCTGGAGGCTTCCAGAAGCACAGATCTCTAAAGATCATCTTCCTGGTGATGGCTGTGTTCCTGCTGACCCAGATGCCCTTCAACCTCATGAAGCTCATCCGCAGCACACACTGGGAATACTATGCCATGACCAGCTTTCACTACACCATCATGGTGACAGAGGCCATCGCATACCTGAGGGCCTGCCTTAACCCTGTGCTCTATGCCTTTGTCAGCCTGAAGTTTCGAAAGAACTTCTGGAAACTTGTGAAGGACATTGGTTGCCTCCCTTACCTTGGGGTCTCACATCAATGGAAATCTTCTGAGGACAATTCCAAGACTTTTTCTGCCTCCCACAATGTGGAGGCCACCAGCATGTTCCAGTTATAGGCCTTGCCAGGGTTTCGAGAAGCTGCTCTGGAATTTGCAAGGCATGGCTGTGCCCTCTTGATGTGGTGAGGCAGGCTTTGTTTATAGCTTGCGCATTCTCATGGAGAAGTTATCAGACACTCTGGCTGGTTTGGAATGCTTCTTCTCAGGCATGAACATGTACTGTTCTCTTCTTGAACACTCATGCTGAAAGCCCAAGTAGGGAGTCTAAAATTTTTAAGGACTTTCCTTCCTCCATCTCCAAGAATGCTGAAACCAAGGGGGATGACATGTGACTCCTATGATCTCAGGTTCTCCTTGATTGGGACTGGGGCTGAAGGTTGAAGAAGTGAGCACGGCCAACAAAGCTGTTGATGGTAGGTGGCACACTGGGTGCCCAAGCTCAGAAGGCTCTTCTGACTACTGGGCAAAGAGTGTAGATCACAGCAGCAGTGAAAACAAGTGCTGGCACCACCAGGCACCTCACAGAAATGAGATCAGGCTCTGCCTCACCTTGGGGCTTGACTTTTGTATAGGTAGATGTTCAGATTGCTTTGATTAATCCAGAATAACTAGCACCAGGGACTATGAATGGGCAAAACTGAATTATAAGAGGCTGATAATTCCAGTGGTCCATGGAATGCTTGAAAAATGTGCAAAACAGCGTTTAAGACTGTAATGAATCTAAGCAGCATTTCTGAAGTGGACTCTTTGGTGGCTTTGCATTTTAAAAATGAAATTTTCCAATGTCTGCCACACAAACGTATGTAAATGTATATACCCACACACATATACACATATGTCATATATTACTAGCATATGAGTTTCATAGCTAAGAAATAAAACTTTTAAAGTCTCCAAACTACTTTTACACTTCGGCACATTCTATTTTAATGTGGTATGCCTGGAATATACAAAAAAGTTACTTTTGGGCTCAGAGCCTGGGAAATAAGTCGTAAACTTTCATGGCAGTGCTCTATCACGGAAATGGAATACACCAGTGATAATGACCCTGCTCTTTCACTGTGGTTTCTAACCTCCTGTCCAAAGTGTGGGGCACATTTGTTTAACTTCCAGAATGTGGTCACAGGATGAGGCATAGTTTTAAATGTCAGATTTTATGCATGTTTATTAAATCCTGGCAGTCTGTTCAATAGGCTTAAAGATGTTTTTTGGGCTTATGTATCCCAAAATCACTCACCAAAATACAGAGAACCAACTGACAACAGCTAAGTAGAATGCACAGAGAAGTAGGCCAGAACTGACTTAACAGTGTGGTTTTGGGGCTGAATAGACGAGAGTTGAATCCCTGCCACTCACCAGTTTGTAAGACCTTGGGCGAATCTCTTAGCCTCTGAGCACCTGTTTCCTTTCTTTTTGGTGAAACATGGATCATAACAGCACCACCTCTATGGGTTGGTGTGAATACCTGAGACACTGCATGTAAAACACTTGGCACAGTTTGCATTTGGGGAGAAAAGGTCCAAAAAATAGCAGTAGTTATTATTTCTTACAAGAACTGGTGACACAAAATGGAAGCCCTCCATGTCAGCTCAGTGGGTTAGCGAGGCGAGGGAGGGTTTATATCGTGCCTTCCAGGTGTGTGGCATACCATGTGCACCTGGTGCAGCTGAGCACAGGCTGGGCCTTTCAGAGCCCACATGATCCTACCTACTGTTTCATAAACATGCCTAAATGCATCTACAAGCAGAGTTTTACTGTACTCAGGCCACATAGACCTCCGAGTGCTTCCTCCAACTACAAAATCTGCCCTTTTAGGGTGACAAGGCTGACATTTATCTTTTAAGTGGCTTTCAAAGAGAGTTTCTGTCATTCCCCCTTTGTGCATTCATGTTAACCTGGAACACTTCTGACAGAGGGGCCACCAGTCCCTGGTATCCCTGACAGTGTCCCGGCCCAAGGGACAGAGGCAGAAGTAGAGTCAGGAGACAGGGCCCTGCAGCATTTCCACGAGTCCCCATGGAGAGATGCAGAAAGGTGTGATGAGAATGTAGGCTCTGGGCTCACTCTGACAGTGTTCAGTGACAGCTCCACCACCATGTACCCCTGTGCAGGGGATGCAGTACCCCTGACCCAAGCCCTGGTTCATCACCTACACCACTGGGTCATGAAGGCCCTCCCTCCTGGGGTGCTCATGAGCACGGCCAGCACACTGCAAGCACCATGCTTGGGCCTGCCTGGCCACAGCAACAGAAAAGCAGCGCTGGGACCATGGGGCTTTCCCTGACCAGGTGCCCGCTCCCTCCCAGGGTCCTTGCACTGGCCTTTTGTAGCTTAGGAAAGCCCTGCCTGCCTGGCCCCAGGAACAGCACAGCAGCAAAATCTTTCTTTGCCTTCCCTGCCTCCTCAGCCACTAATTGATCCTATGCGTCTGGGCCCTTACCTGCCACTCTTTGGAGTAGATGTCAGTTTTCCAACCCCTTCCCTTGGATAGGGGAATAAACGCGGGCACAGCACATGCAGATTACAAAGGGCCTTCACGTCTTGATCTCACTCCATCCACATCACAGCCCAGGAAGCAGAAGATGCTGTTGGTACAGGCTCCATTCCACAGAGGAGACTGAGGTCATGTGTGGGGCAGAGCCAGTTCCCAATCTCAGCCCACCCTTCTCCCTTCCATTTGGCTCTCCCTTCTGCTCGTCCACACCAGCACATGGCATCAGAGGCCTTGGGGGAGGGGATGAGGCTGGGTGTGGGCTCTGCTTGAGTCCATACTGCCTTGGTGTGGCCTCAGGGTTGGAGGGTAAAGGATGTGCTCTTTCCCTACCAAGTTCCCAACACCTGGGGGTGGCTGCAGTACTTATGGGCTCCAATCCCTTCAGAGATATGGCAGAGGCCACTAATGGCCACATCATCTGAGATGTGGGGAACACAAGATGACACTGACTCTAGGGGCTACCTGGGTGCTAGGGGCCCAGGTGTCCTCCGTAGGTGTTCTGGACTGAGGAGATGGTGCCATAGAAGGGAAAAGCCTGGAGCTACCCCTACTGGAGGGGTGGAGGCAAAGCGAAGAGGATGGGGCCCAGAAGTGGTCAGGGCAGTCACTCTGGCCTCCTCCTCCAAGGGGCTCTCAAAGCAGCACCCCCTTCCAGCTGCCTAGTCCTTGTTGGTCCCTGGTAACTAATGCCATTTTGTAGAAGGCCTGGCACTATCATCCCCATTTTCAGATAAGAAAACTAGTTCAGAGAGATTAATGCCTGCCAAAGCTCACACAACAGAGCTAGGACTACAATCTCAGTAAACAGCCTTTCTTTGCCCAGAAATGTTGGCTCCAAGAAGGTTTCCTGCCACTGACAAGCCACAGGGTACCTGTCACCTCTGTATTCAGCTGAAGGCAGAGATCTTGGGTCAACCCACGCGCAAGGTGGCTTTGTAACCTTAACCATTCACCATATCCTGTTCTCATTTTGTTTCTGAGATACCAAGCATCAAATCTCCTGGTGGGTGACAAATCTACCACAGCTCCCCTAAACACTCTGACCATGAAGCACCAGTTCTGAAGTAATTACTGGTAAAGATGCTCTGAGGGTTCAGGGAATGTTTCTGTGGGAGAGTTTAAGCTCACTTAGGGTCATCTGGGTATCTGAAGGATCTTCTTTGCAGGAGACGACTGGGTTGCGCAGTGCAAGGTACTGAGGTGGTAGCAGTAGCACACACAGCTCAGCCCCTGATGACACATCAGGAAAGCAACATAACTCCATGAAAGTCTTCCCAGGCATTAGACACTGGGCTGGGCTCAGTGCTCCACACACACAGTTCTCATGCAATCTTCCTAACACCCCTAGGGGTGAGTGCTGTTCCAGTCTCTTCGGTATAGGGGAGGAAACTGAGTTTGTGGGCTGCACTACCTAGAGCCATGGAGCCTGGAGGTGGCAGACCAGATATGTTTGGTTCTGGAGCTCAAGCTCTTCACCACCATACTGTCTGTTCATCTGGTAGCTAGAGGGGAAGGCCGGGCCTCAAGGAGGCCATGACTGGGTAGAGGCTGAGCAAAGGCTGAGGGAGTCACAGCCCAGTGCCCCTGCCAGCCCTTACTCCACAGGCCTGGTTCACCAGCTGCCAAGAGCTTGATTTCCTTCTCTGCCTCAGTCCGGAGAACAGCTGGACACCTGGTCAGGGTAGATGGTGGAGGGTGGGCCTGAATGACTGAAAAGGTGTGCATGGGTGTGTCTGGAGGGCTATGACGAATACCATCTTTTCTCCAGAAGTCAGGGGCTGTGCTCCTGCTCTGCACCACCATTCTAGGTCTGAGCCACGCACAGGGACCACTAGGAGGTTGCTTAGGGAGTCCCAGCATCAGGCCACATCTCCCTGGCAGGCTGGACTTTGGGACCCCTTCCTGACCCATCTCTGCCAGGAGGAGGGGCAAGGCAAACAACTTCCTTAGCCCCAAAACTGTGTACATGTGCGAAAGAGTGAACATGAAGGCAGGGGAGATGGGCAAAATGCGGACATGGGACGGAGAGAAGAGAGCTGAACTCTTCCAAATGAATCTTAAGCCAGTGGACTGGAGTCTAAAGCCTAGTTCTGGCACCTCCAACAACAGAAGTTATCCAGCCTCCTGAGGCTTCAGCTTCTTTGCCTATAAAATGAGATAATTCCCACTCCCTGATGGGCTGCACAGGGACTAGTGAGGTCATGTGTAAGAGCAGCTGGTGCAAGGGAGGCGCTCAACAGCATCACTTTCAACAACACTACTTCCAAGTGGCCTAATATTCCTCATGAATTTGGACTTAGTGTTTAATCTCTCCCGGATCCCTTCTTATCTTGAATTTGCTTATTTTTTCCCGAAGTTTCTTGCCAGGGATGCTTACACAAATCTAGGGCTCTAGATCTCCCACACTTTCTCAGACTCTCGGTGTTTTTGGTTTAGGTCTTAAAACTTAGGAAGAAAAAGTATGTAGGAAAAAGCTACCAGAAATGCTTGGGTTTATCTCTAGCTAATGCACAAAAAAAGTGTCTGACAATGCAGCCTTTAACTGACTTGGAAGGGTGGGGTGGCTCTTCACCCCAACAGAAGTGCAGGGATTACAGGTTCCTATCAGTTAGTCCCAGATCCGCCTTGGTGGCCGAAGACCAGCACACTGGCAGTTTCCTTTCCCTGGAACAGTTCCTGATTTCCCAAGACCAAACCACACATATTTGTCAGCAGTCAGAATGCCTTCTGTTTTTGTTCCTACTGGGCAGGGGAAGGTGGATAGTCACTTTCTCACTCAGGCTAGAGGAAGCAACAAGACAATTTCAAGCCGGAATGTCCTCCCAGGCCCCCAGGTTTCTGGTCCTGCTCACTTTACCACCTATCATCTACCCACCTGGCTTTCCAGGTGATGGAGGCAGAGTGTGGCTTAGTGCTAGTGGAATGGAACATGCCCCAGGGACCATTGAGCCATGGGGGTTGGGAGAACACTGCAGGCTTACATGGTCAGGGGTTGGAGGGGTGTCCCAGGAAGGAAAGGAAAAGCCTAAAGTCACAGAAGTGACAGTAGTAGACATGATCTTGGGTCTGGTGAGTTTGGTGATCAGGCTGGCTTTATCCATGAAGCTATAACATGATAAGTTCAGTTATTCTCTAGTCAGGGAACAGAGGGTTGTGGAGATACATGTAAGCCCAAAGTCCCTTACAATGGCAGCGTCATGAAGATTAAAGACATGCAGCAGAAATCCTGAATGATCAATCTGACAGATCAGTCCTAGCTCTCCTCTGAATTCTGGGCAGGAAAAGAGGGACAGATCTCAATGTTGAGGCAGGAGCATCATAAAAAATGTCCTTAACCAGAGGGAAAATGGGTCAAGAAACGTCTGGGACCTGGGACCCACACAAATTCTTTCTTGAGGTTCTGAACAGCCAGTGCTTTTTTGTAAACTGCTCTAAAGCCAGACAACAGAGACTGAGAAACATCAAGCAAGGACCTCCTTTTCTTATGGGTCCCATGTCATAAACTCTTGACATTTTAACATGGTGGCACTTTATACAACTCATATTTTTAAAAACTGACCTTGTGAAACTCTCCTTGAAAACCTTGTTGGCAAATAGCTACACTAGAAAAATGAGAAGGCCAAGGGAGAATAAGTACTTAAGGATATCCTTGCCGTGGCTGCTTTGTCCCTCTGAAGCCTGCTCTGCCTGTGTAAGCTATAGCATTCTTGCGGCAGTCAGGAAGGTTCAGTGGATCCAGGTCACTGATTAAAAGCAGCATAAAATACCAGTGCTAGGGCAAAGTGCAGGCTAGGTGAGTGGAAAGTCCCTTGGGTTCCACAGGGTACAGAGTAATAGGCCTGTCCATATTTTTCTTACTGCTAAAACTTTGAGGCTTTGAGTGGGTTTATCTGCAGCTAAAGGAACCTCTGAGAGGGCGCATCTATCAGAGACAATTGCAACTAAATCTGAGCTTCCTTTCTCATGGCATCCTTGCCAAGCCTGATTAGTGTTTCCAAAAGATGAACTAAACTCACCGTGCTGGAGCCTCATGGACAAAGCCAATCCAATCACCAAACTGGAGACCCAAGACAGCCCCTACTCACTGTTGCCTCTATGACTTTGGGCCTTGCCTTCCCTTCCTGGAACACCTTCCTCTGAAGCAAGCTTATCCAACCTGTGGCCCATAGGCCGCATGCAGCCCATGACTTTGAATGCAGCCCAACACAAATTCATAAACTTTCTTGAAACGTTATGACATTTTTTGGGGGGGGTAAGGCGATTTTTTTAAAGCTCATTAGCTATCGTTAGTGTTAGTTTATTTTATGTGTGGCCCAAAACAATTCTTCTTCCAGTGTGGTCCAGGGAAGCCAAAAGACTGGACACCCCTGCTCTGATGCGTTCCCTGACAGTATTAGCCTGCAGTGTTCTCCCAACCCCTATAGTCCAGTGGTCCCTAGGGCATGCTTCATTCCATTAGCACTAAGCCATACTCTGCCTTCATCACTCAGCAAGCCAGGTGGGTAGGTGGTAAGGTGAGTAAGACCAGGAGCACAGGGGCCTGGGAGCAAGGCTTTTAAAGAGCAGCATGTTGCTCTGAGCAACTGCCAAGGGCGGCCCAGCAAGGGTTGCTGTTATAGGCTGAATTGTCTCCCCATGCCCCAATTATTCACATGCTGAAGCCCTAAGCACCAGTACCTCAGACTGTGACTGCATTTGGAGATGAGGCCTGTAGAGGAATGATTAAGTTAAGATGATGCCGTTAGGGTGGGCCCTAATCCAATCGACCAGTGTCTGTAAGAAGAGGAGATTGAGAGACATGGAGACACACCAGCGGCATGCAACAGGGGACAGCCACATGAAGAGGCAGCAAGGGGGCAGATATCTGCAAGCCAAGGAGAAGCATCTTGCAGGAAACCAGCCCTGCCAGCACCTGACCTTGCACTTCCAGCCTCCAGAGCTGTGAGAAGGTAAATTTCTGTTATTTAAGCCACCCGGTCTGCGGTATTTTATATAGCACCCAAGCAAACTAATATAGTCGCTCAAGCCAAGAAAGACAGGCCTTAATAGTGATGCTAAAACCTGGGGCCACTGAAATCTCTCAGGAACTCTCTGCAAGGCTCAACACTGACAACTTCCCGAGTGCCGATGCTCTTCAAGGCCATTGCAAGCACTGTTCCCTTAGGCAAGGACAGTCAATCCTGCTTCCAGTGTCTCACTTTCCTCATCCTTTGATAAGAAAGCACAGGGGCCAGGCCTGTAATGAGCACTCAGGAAATGGGGGTGACCTCTACTCACTGTTCAGCCGCATTTGGGTCAAGAGAATCAGTTTCAGTGGGTGTTTCAGGCAAGGAGGAGCCGGACTCCTGTATCTGGCACAATTCCTCATCTGTGATGATATCAAACACAGCGTCGTCCGGTGGCCTGTAGTCTGTATTTGCTCCTGGGCAGCAGAGGCAGATCAGGAGAGAAGAGACACAACACACTGTTATGCATAGGCTGGGTAAGGGCCCTTGGGAAAGTGAGAGAGTGCAGCTATGCAGAACAAGCTGCTGAGGCACAATTTAAGTGGTCACTCAACTGACAGCTATTCTGTCCAGAGTTGAGAGAAATGGTTGGTTGCTGGAACATTCCAAAAAAGTAGAGGAAGGCTTACAGACGAAATGGAATGTATAACCTAAGAGACTTCTCAAAGTCAGGGGCTTAGAGAGGTTTCAACCTCTTGCATATTCTCTGAGGTCCCTTATTTAGAAAGAAAAATCTTACTAAGAAAGAACCTAATAACAGAAAACACACTTCTATGCCACTAAATCCTTGCTCCATAAGACACAGGCAGTACTTATTCATGTATTTTTGAAAGCAGGAGTCTGTCTGACCTGCATTTTCCCTTAATCCACTGATGCATGGGAAAGAACCTCCCAGTGCTCAAGGGCTTGCAGCAGGCACTGGGTTTCCAACCAGGGGCCTTGTGTCCGACTGTGCAAACCACTTAGTAGGAAGGCCACTGTAGAAATGTTCCTGTACCAGTCATCTGCCCACAAACACTCTCCAGCATATGTCACGGAAAAATGTGAGAGCAGGTTTGAGGCAAAAATGAAAAAAACACTGGGTGCTGTGGCTCATGCCTATAATCCCAGCACTTTGGGAAGCCGGGGTGGGTGGATCACTTGAGGCCAGGAGTTCAGTACCAGCCTGGCCAACTTGATGAAACCCTGTGTCTAATAAAAATATAAAAATTAGCCAGGTGTGGTGGCAGGCACCTGTAATCCCAGCTACTCAGGAAGCTGAGGCACGAGAATCACATGAACCCAGGAGGCAGAGGTTGCAGTGAGCTGAGATCGTACCACTGCACTCCAGCCTGAGAAACAGAGCAAGACTTTGTCTCAAAAATAAATAAATAAATAAATAAATAAATAAATAAATGAGTAGACAGGAAATGTCAAAAATCAAAACAAGTGACCGCAGCACTCTGTGGTCACTAATGAGTCAGGGCAAGCCCATGCAAAGTTCCTGGGGTGTTTAGCAAGAAAAATGGTTCAGGTGAGCTTAAAGTTCCCACCTGGACCTGCCACATGACCACTAAGGCAGGCCCTGCTTTAGAAGTGAAGTTCTTCTTCTTGTTTCAAGTCTGTGTAATAGAGAGCTTGAGGCATAGGCTGAAAAAAGGGGCCAGGGATTGTTTTTTTTTTCCATCAATTCAGCCACACTCCTGAACCTGCCTTGTAAGGCTGGCAGAGGGAAGGGAAAGCAGACAGCAGGGATCTAAAATGATGTCCACTGAGAGAAACCAAAGACTTAAATAAATAGAAAGTTGTATCATGTTCATGGACTGAGTCAATCTTATTAAGATGTCAATTCTCCCCAAACTGAACTAGAGATTCAATGCAATCTCAATTTAAATATCACCAGGATTTTTTGTAGAAATTGACAAACTGATTCTAAAACTTATATAGAAAAACAAAAAACCTAGAATAGCCAATACTTTGATAAAGAACAAAACTGGAGTCACTCTACGTGATGTTAAGATGCTTTATAAAACCATGGTCATCATAACAGTTTGGTATTAGTGAAAGAATAGGCACATAGATAAATGGAATAGAATAAAAGTCCAGATATAAATCCACACATATAAGGTCAATTGCCTACTTTCTCATGGCAGCATAAAAAAAAATAAGGTTGGTTTTTGACAAAGGTGCAAAGAACAGTCTTTCAATCAATGGTGTTGAAATAACTGGACAGCCATACAAAAAGATGAATCTCTATTCATACCTTGCACCATACACAAAGATAACTGAAAATGCATCATAGGCCTAAATGTATAAGCTAAAGTTGTAAAACTTCTAAGAGACAACAGAAGAAGGTCTGTGAGTCCTTGGGCTAAGTAAAGCCAGACATGACAACAAAAAGAAAAACATTTATGCATAACAGAAAAAACTTGATACATTGGACCTCATTAAAATGATAAACTTCTGCTCTTTGAAGACTTTTTTGCTCTTTGAAAGAAAATATAAAGATAAGGTATAGATTGGGAAAAAATACTTGTAAAATACATATGTGACAAAGAACTTGCATAGAGAATATACAGAGGACTCTCAAAATTCAATACTTAAAAAACATTTTAAAATGGGCAAAAGATTTGAAGAAGATAAACTAAAGCTGTGCAAAGTACACTCCCCATCCTTGTCAGTTCTTTGTACCCAACAACATAATGGGGCCTGCCAACCACTTGGTAATCCACTCAAACAAAAGAGGAATGGACAGTATTTCTAAAGGCTGGCTGGCCTGCATCCAGGCAGAAGCCAAGGAGGAGTTCACAGGGACCAGCTGCAGATGGCAATGATGCTCGAGCAGAGACAAGCTGAGACCACTTCTGCCTGTGCCATCTCAGCTCTGCCTCCCTGTGTTCCACATCCAAAGTCCAGTGCCCTGAAGGGCAGCCCAGGCCTGTCTGTTAGGGTGTGCTCAAAACAGAAGCAGCAGAACCCAAACTCTACTTCCTTCACTGGGCTGAGTGGGAGGACACAAAGGAGATTACATCCTCCTTGGACATGAAGGAAGAGCGAGCTTCAGGAAGAGACTGAAGGATATGGATGGTTCCAGACACAACTCCTAGCCTTGAGTTACTCTGGATGCCAAGGCTGCAGCTCTGGTAGACAGCATTCTCCAAAGCATGGGGTGTATTTCATGAATGTGCATTAACAGGTACATAGACTTCAGGTTAAATCACACTGAATCTTATCAGGGCAAAGTTATTCCTTTTTCAATTCTCTTTCAATCCTAACATATCAAAATGAAAGTCTCAAGTTGGTGGTAATATATTTTAGCACCTCTTTAATACCTAAGTTTAGAAAACACTGAATTCAGCTTATTAGCACTAACTAGCCACAACATCGGTAGGGGAGGAAGTGGCACCTAGAGAACATAGTAGGCAGTAGTAGCAGGAGACTGACCTTGGCCTCCTGTGGCCTGGGGCCCAGGTGAGGCTGGTGACAGTGCAGGGCTGGGCTCTCCCTGGCTAGTGCCTGAGCCACTGCTATCAGGGGAGCCAGGGCCTTCACTGAGCTTCTGGAAACAGGCTCGGCAGCAGCGCTCCTTTTTGCCACCGTGCTTGCTCAGGACGTAGTTGTTGCAGCAGTAGTAACAGAAGATGCGGCCACATATCCTGGGAACAAAACAAGCCCAGGCTGTGAGGATGACACACTATGATCTTGTGTGATCTGCTCAGCACCCAAACTGGGCTCTGGATGCCATGTGACTCTCATCAGACCTGGCTCTGCCCCCAAGTTAGGATGTGGCCATGAGCTCATTTCCTAAGATTCCAACAAAGCCTTCTTGTCAGCTTGGTGAAAGCATGGTTTACTTCCTAAGGTCCTGGGAGGCAGGGAGACAAAGTGTGGCTGAGCCCACCTTCCCTGGCACCAAGTTGTAGGTATGCCTCCCATATCTCAGAAGCTAAGGCTCTAAGAGACCACAGACCTTCACAGCTATGCTGATTATTCTGCACCTGCCCCCAGCCCAGCCGAGATTCATCTTTATCCATCCTTCTCTGGCCTTCATGCCCCTGGCACTGCCTGTGTTCCTCTAGTGAGGTTTCAGGCCAGCTCTTGCTGGCTTCCAGTAATGCTGCTCCCCTCTGGTCCCTATAGGAATGGTAGAAGAACTGCTAGTCTCTGGGTATGCCCCATCCCTGTGGGGCCCCCTAACTCCATCCACATCTCTGTATTTTTTCCTTTCAGGGAGCCCTGAGTGTCTTGTTAGGATCCCAACTAATACACCTTCCTTACCTGGTTCCCTTAAAGCCAAAACGCAATGTGCTCTTCCTAAATAGTCAGCCATGGTGCCAACACCTATCACAGAGTCCTCTTTTGGATCTGTCTGCTCTGGTCCTGGGCCCCACCAGGGTGTTGGTGCCAACCCACGAGCTCCCTGCTGACCTGCAGTGGTGCCGCCGCACCATCCAGCTGAACTCCCGCTTGCAGTCGAGGCAGTGGTTTGCCTCTGTGTCTCCAAGCCATCTCTCCTCAGCACTGAGCTTCTGCTGGAATTCCAGGGCATCTGACTTCTGCCAGAGAGCATCCTTGTCCCTGGGACAAAACCACATTGGAAGAAAAGAAGAGAGAATCCATGAAAACAATAGGATGATCCTTGCTTCATTTCAAAAGACTGGTATCAAATTTCCTAAGTCATAGAAAGAAAATTCACTTTCACCTTGGAAATCTGCCCCAGCCCATGCTAAGTCTCCTCCATCTCCCCCGACATGCAGACTTAACTGACACCACATGTGTGAGAACATGCGGGAGGCAAAAGATGTACACAGAAGGCACTGTTAAATGCAAAGAGCTGCCAGCACCAAAGAGAGCCACCACTCAGGCACCTAAACAACAGTGCTGGGGACCACTGGGAGTTTAAGCTAAAACGTGCTGCCATGCCGACGGCGTGCAGTAAGCCCAAGGACCATGAATGTACTTCCCACCTGAATCTTAATGTGCTTGGGGCCCTTTATGTTTCTATGGTTGCTCCAAGTAACAATTAATCAGTGGAGAAGATCAAAGATTTCCTAGTGTGAAAATCTGATCAGATGTTAGCCTCCTCTGCCCCTCAGAGAGATGGTAAGGTCACTCCAAGAAGCCAGACTCAAAGAAGTGTGAGGCTTTCCAGAAAGGTCTGGCAGTGTCAGAATGTGCCTGATGCACTGGAGGGGGAGGATGTGAACAGAGGCTTCCTCAGGGATACTGATGAGCATGTTCAGGCTTGATGGTTTCTGACATGGGAAGTTTAGTTCTTTCTCACATGGAGCCCCAGCTAGCATCCTCAGGGCTAACGTGGCTCTAGCAGCACCTCAGCCACCGGTAATGTGACACCCGAGCCACTCAGGTCCTGAGAGAGACAGGCTCCATCACTGACCAGGAACTCCCAATCAACCCCAGATCTTTTGCCTTAAATAAAAAAGTTTGAACATGGGCTTGGCTGGCTTTTTCAAGGACACTTGAAATTGTCAGGAAGCAGGAAGACTCATTCTCTGAAGCAGCCTCATTCTCTAGGCTGGTCCACCCACACTTTGGGAATGTGGAATGCTGCCAGGAGCTGGTGTTTTCCATCACACCCCTCAGGTCACAAATACCCTGAGTTCTAACTCTGTATATTGATGATAAGAAGGCAGAGTTTTTAAACTTTCAAATTGGTTATAATTTTAATATCACTGTTTTCTAACACTTAATGAATTAGCATATCTAGGCTTTGCTGATCCATGGTGCTGCTAACATCACAAAAACAGGGCTAATCAGATTGTATGTGCCTCTTGAAGGAAAGACCCCAAACTACAAACCAATTCTATGAAGGCTTCTTACCAAAATTTTGAACCTGAGTCTAAGCAAGCTGCCAGTAGAATGATGGTTCTCAGCTCTGGCTCACTGGTGTCTGAGTCTCACTCCCAGAAATTCCAATTCGGTTAGTCTTGGTGGGGCCTGGACATGGGCATTTTTAAATTACTTTCCTAGTGATTCTAATATGTAGCCAGGATTGAGAACCACTGCAATAGTTCTAACTATGGACTCACAGGAAATGCAAGGGATGGATGATCATGTTAAATGACACCATGGGGAAGCAATCGGCAAAAGTAGAGAGATGATAGGGAAACCCATTGACTAAAAGGGATGTAAGAGACACAGCAATTGCAATAGATGAATCTAATTTAGATCCTGATTAGAACGACCTGAAAATATTCTAAGGCAATCGGAAAAATTTGAAACTGACTAGACACTTGATGATATTAAGAAATTATACTTCATTTTTTAAGGTGTAATAAGGACACTGTGGTTGTTTAAAAATGGAGGGTTCTGGCACCAGGCATGGTGGCTCATGCCTGTAATCCCAGGACTTGGGAGGCTGAGGCAGGCAAATCATTTGGGGCCAGGAATTCAGAACCAGCCTGGCCAACATGGTGAAGCCTATTTCTACTAAAAATATAAAAATTAGCTGGGAGTGGTGGTGTGTGCCTGTAATCCCAGCTACTCGGGTGGCTGAGGCACAAGAATCGCTTGAATGCAGGAGGAAGAGGTTGCAGTGAGCCAAGATCACGCCACTGTACTCAAGCCTGGGCAACAGAGTGAGACTCTGTCTCAAAAAAAAAAAAAAAAAAAAAATTCAAAAAATAGAAAATAAAAGAGTCCTTACCTTGGAGAGGTACATACTGAAATATTTATGGATGAAATGATATGTCTGGGATTTGCTTCAAAATAATCTGGGAAGGTGGGTAAGCAGGTGGGTCTACAGATGAATCAAGACTGGCCCTGAGCTGAACACTGTTGAAGCTGGGTGACAGGTACCTGGAGGTGTATTAATGATTCCATTTTTGTATATTTGAAAATTTCCATAAGGAAAAGTTAAAATAAGTTTTGAATGACTTGTCAGCATTAAAAAATCAGGACACTTCACATTAAGATCCAGGTTTCCACCTTCTCTCAAGAAGTAAGGTGGTCTGGCAGTTCTAGGCCAAGACATATGGCAGAAGCAGAGCCCAGCTGTGTCCTCAGTTTCTCACAGTCCCCTCCTGATACAAGCTTCCACTTGTATCAGCTGCCTGGTACCTGCAGGCACTGGAGTTTGGGACTCTAGTACTGGGGAAAGTGAGATGGAGAAGGAGAGAGGGGCTCCTGAGACAGCAGCAAGAAAGTGGGGAAATTTCTGAAGTATGCTTTCAAGAACAGCTGCATTTCTTTAGAGAAAACCCAAGTGTGGGGAAAACCCCAGCTGCTGGTTTGACACAGCACTAACCTGAGCAGCTCTATCAGCCGCTCCTCGAGATACTTCTTGGTTCTGTTGAGGTCATCCAGGTCAGCAAGCATCTTCTGGTCATTCCTCTCGCGGTTTGTCACCTCCTGGCAGAGTTTGTTGTAATACTCTTGGATTTTTGTTGTGGCTTTTTCGAGTTCCTTCTGGTTCCTGGGGGAGGAGTGGTAAGTTTTCTTGATTAGCCAGGACTTCCAGCTTTCCCAGGGCTCTAGGCTCACCCAGGACTCTAATGAGGGGTGCTACTGCCCTCCGCCATGGGGGAGCCCCTTGGTATCTGCTCACAGCTTATGCAGTCCCCTAGCTTTTGAGACTCTCCTCTCACCCCCACATACAAAGGGCCATTCTGGGAGGGAAAGCAGGCTGACCCCAGGTTGCCAGAAGCACCCTAAGTGAATAGAACTCTGCACCCCTTGGCTCCTGGACAGGGGCTGGGCTTACAAGAGAAGCCTGATAGGCAAGGCTCATGGGCTGGTGATGGGGAGGATGGGCAGGAGGAGAAAGGAGTCAGGACAGGCAGGACAGAGGTGTAGCTTCCTGGAGGTGGCCACACAGAGGAGGGCCTGTCTTCCACACGTCCTTGGGACTCTACACATGGGGCATGGCCCTGGGCCCACGGCAGGCACTCAGTCTTAATCTGCACTGCCAGCTGTTCTACCTGATAGCCCCCCTGAGGCCCAAGGAATTCCGTTTTGGGTGCTGCAGGGTGTCTCAGTCTATAGCAGAGGGAGCTGGCTGAATCTCGCTGTCTTCCTCACCCCACCCACTCCATTTTTAATGCAGCTATTTCCTAAGGCAGTGGTTTTCCAAGGATGGTCCAGTGGGACATAATAAAACTCCATTAAACAAAGGGTTCTGCAGAGAGACTGATTACTTTACACCTTCCACATCTAGTATAAAGTTGCCAGGAGGTTGTTTAGTAGACCCTGTCCACCAAAATGGCCTTATAGGTGCACCCCCACACACAGGCAGCATATGTGTGTGCTTGCACACACACACACCACACACACACACTGAATAAAATAAGTTGGCAAATAGACTGTACAGCTTTGAGCAACTGAAACAAATGCTCTGAGATCTTACAAAAAACCACTGTTTATCATGTTTTCATGCCACCAACTCAGACTCTGTTTAAATTGTCATATGAACATGACTTAACTAAGGGCAGCCAGTGCCCTGTAGGATCTGAACACTAGAAGGGTAAGATGAAAAACGTATGTCCAGGTTACCAAATGTCAAAGATATCCTGGATCTCCTACTGAGCCAGAGCCCAGGCCTAGAAGGCAGGTGTTGGGAAGAGGTAATAGATAAATAGAAAAGTTAGAGACTTGGGACAAATTGGTGTGCTTATCTTTGCTGGTGGCACACATGCAATTCGATTCCAGCAACTCCTCCTCCCTGCTACACCTTTTTAAAATCAGGTCTTCCTCCCTGTTACATCTTTTCTTAATCAGGTCCTGGCTCAACTAGCTGTGTCCCATGACCACATGGTGGACTTAGGCTCACAACTCCACGTGGCCCCAAGCCTGAAAATGAGGGGGTCAAGGAGGCCTTGGGTGGCAGCGTGATCTGCTATCCACAGATATGGCATCAGAGTCTGCACAAAGACAGGCTGATCCTGGTCCTTGGCACACTCATCTTCCTCATCCATAAAATGGGGATAGATGATAACACCTTCCTCATAGGACTGTTAGGAGGATTAAATGGGCAAATGTATGCAAAGTATTCAAAACAGAGTCGGCCACGTTTTCAGCATTATTTAAATACATGCTGCTACTATTACCATTATTATTATGATCTAACTTTTATTTCATTTTAGTTTTTCCAAAGCTTGCAGTTACTGAAGTATGCACTGCCAGAGAGAAGAAAATTGAGTTAGGAGAAAGGTGCTTTAGCCGTGTATAGGTTGTGATGGGCAGGCAGCCAGGTTCTCTGTGGCATGCTTCCAGCAGAAGCACTTTCCGAGTTTGTGGCTTTTCGTGCAAAAGGACTTCCTAAACCTAATATGAGTGACTGACTTTCTAAATGACGAGACCAAACACTCCTTCCCTGAAGACTACCGACAGCTGCGTAGGTGGACTGTGACTAACCTTTCTAGGTCTTCACGCAGGGCAGCCCCCTCCTTGTCCTTCCTCAGCATGGCCGCCTGGCACTCTGCAAGATGGTTGCTAGTGCAGCTCAGCTTCTCTCCCATGTCTGCTTGGGTGGCCTGGCACAGGACATCAGGGAGAAGACACTCAGCTTGCAGAAGGCCATGCAACGTACCATAAAGTGGCTGGTGTGCCATCCACCCCATCTGGCTGGGTCACTTCTAAATGGAGGGTTGTTTCCTATTAAGTTCAAGAGGCCATGAACCTCTGCTCTATATTTGTGGGGCCTCAGTTGCAACTAGTTGTGGTGGTTGGCAAGTGGCAGGTACCAGAATTCCCAGGGTAACACTGAAGGTAGAGGTGGCAGGGAGCAGGATTCACCTGAACAAGTCACTGCTCTGAAGACTGTGGGTCCAGTGCCACCCCTGCTCCCACCCATTTTAGAATCACTGGCTGGCGATCACCCATAGAGATGGCCAAAGAGGACACTTATTTCCTTTCTGCATTTGGCAGCTCCGGCCAGGTATCCAGGGAATGGATGGAGGGGGTCAGGGTACAAACTAGGGTGTCTACAAAGGTGAACTGAGGACGGCTTCAGCTTGGGAATCTGGAGGCATGCAGGGAGCCCTCTTAAATGGTCCAGTCAAAACCACACCAGATGCCCTCTCCCTGACAGGTCTACACTACCAGGGCCTACCTTCAGCTTCTCCACAGCTTCCTCAGCAGCCTGCAGCTGCCGGCCTTGCTCCTCAAGCTGGCCCCTGAGGCTCTTGCACTCTTCACCAGCATTCTAGAGAGGACAAGAAAGGGATCATAAAAGTAGGGTCCTTGCTCTGAGGATCCCTCAGCCCCCTCACCCAAACAGATAAAACCAAGCTACCTTTCTCTTTTTCCCTGCAAACTGGCTCCTCAATGAGCTTTGGGTTTATTAATAGTGAAACACTTTCAAGCTTACTAAGAAAAGAGACTTAGCCTGGTCCCCAAACTTAGAACTTAATTTCCGCAAGAGAAAAAGTTGGCTATAAGCCACATGGAGTTTCACGGAGTGGGGTGGCACTGGGTGGGGAGGCACATCTGTGGCACTGCGGTGGAGCTGCCTCAGAGAGGAGGGTTAGGAGTAGCCTGAGAGTGCACAGACCTTGATGCAGACAGACTAGTGGCAAGCCCTGGAAATCAAAGCCCCAGGCCATTCTGCGCTGTCTTCACTCTAGACAGTCCTTAACCCCTCATCTTTGTGTACTATCAAAGGCACATAGTAACTGCTCATCTCATTAACTTGTCTGTCCCAAGGGCCTTGTGAAAATGAAGTGAGCTTGTTCCCTTCCCTGTATCTGCTGTCAGGAGAGCACCTGATGGGGTTGGTTATTCATTAAGAACTCAGAGATAGGACATGAGGCAGCTGTGAACTGCTGGCCCTCTGCAGGGGTTTTAGAGGCCAAGTCAGGGCTCTCACACTCACATGCCCGGCGGGGCTGGGCAAGTACAGAAACCAGTGTAAGGAAAAGTGCAGAGGATGTGTGCCTCCTTTAAAGTGGGCAGACACCCTCAGGTTCCTGCTGACTGCTGCCACAGGGCGGGGGCAAGGTGAGGACGCAGGCTTTCAAAAGCCCTCAAACTGTATTTGTAAACACCCTGCTCTTTCAATGTTGGCTACTAATTTTACAAACTTCTGTGTGGGCTAATCTTGTTTGCAATGGTCTTGAGTTTAAACTTCTGGGCTAAGGCATCACTCCCAATGTTCTGCGCCTAACATATTCCTGCAGAGAGAAAGATGCTACTGGGAGCTGTGATAGGACAGGGCCACAAGGTGTTTGCCTGCACCCACAGTACATTCTCCAGCCCTCACCTGCCTCATGGCTAAAGGTGCATCCTCCCATGGACCCACCAGGCCTGCCCAGGGAGAGGGGTAGAGCCCAAGTGGTTGAAGCTAGGATTACCTTAAGTCTGCTCTGGTAGTCCATGATTTCAGCACTCAGCTGGAACTTGAGGGTGTCGAGCTCCTGGTGTGCAGCCTCTTGGAGGCTCTGGGCCCGCTGCTCGGCCTGGGCGAGCTGGGCCTGCAGGCCAGGCAGTGAGCCGGCTGCTGCCTTGGCCGCCTTCAGCTTCTCCTGCAAGCTCTCCTTCTCTTGCTGCAGCCCAGCTACTTGGCGCTCCAGGCCCTCTCGCTCCCTTGAGGCTGCCTCTTTGGCGTCCTGGAGCTCCTGGACAGCACAGGCCAGTGCCTCCTCCACTCGCTCCTTTTCCACGGTCAGTGCGCAAACCTGGATGCCCAGCTCGGCTGTGTCCGTGTTGGCCCGGTGCAGCTGCTCTTGCAGCTCAGCGTGCTCCAGCTGTGCTTCCTCGGAGCTGCATTTGGCCTGGGACAGCTCCTCCTGCAGGGCCCGCAGCTCCTCCTCCCTCTGCTGGGCCTCATCGGCCCTCTCCTCCTGCAGTGCCCCTTCACGCTCCGAGCATTGCAGCAGCTCCTGGACATGGGCTCTGTTAAGGGCTTCATTCTGCTCCTTCAGCTGCTGCACAAGGGTTTTGTGCTCCCTCAGGACGGCCTCAGCCATGCTTAGCTGGCTCTGCACCTTGTCCTGGTCATCCAGGGCTGCCCGCATCTTGGCCTGGAGGTCCACCACCTGAGCCTGCAGCCGTTGGACCTCCCCCTGATGGACTTCCAGCTGCGCCTGAGACAGGGCTAGCTGGGCAGCCAGCTCACGGGCTTCATTGTCGGTGGGTGGGCCAACTCCCTGTTGGCCTTTCTCTGCTGTGAGGACCTCAATCAGCTGGGTCTGCTGCTGGCACTGGCTCTCGAGAGCCCTAAGCTCTCTGTGCCGGGCCTCTGCCAGTTGCCGGCACTGCTCCACCTCCTCCCGCAGCTGCTGACACTCGCCCTCCTTGCTCTGTAGAATGGCCTCCTTCTCTGCCATCTGGGCTTTCATGGCCTCCTTGGCCTTCCTTACAGCCAGCAAGCTCGCCTCCATCTGGTCACCCAAGTGCCGGATGCTGGCCTGCTCGGCCTCCAGGGAGGCCAAGGAGCCCTGGATGGCTGATTCTCGCTGCTGCAAAGCCTGGTAATCGGCCTGCAGGGCTTGCAGCTTGCCCTCCAGGAGCTGGTTACGCCCGACCACATTCTGTAGCTCCTTCTCCAGCTCCCTGTTGGCCTGCCGGAGCTCTTCCTCCTGGCTGCCCTCTTGCACCTTGGTATCGTCTAACTGTGCCTCCTGCAGGCCCCTCTGCTCCTCCTCTGGCTTCCCACAGGCCTCTTGCAGACTGGAGTTCACAGGGACCAGGGCCTCATTCTTCTCACCTGCCACTGGCAGTTCTGGGCCAGGCGGCCCAGCAAGCTGCTCGAGCATACCCACCTGCTGGCTGAGGTGGTCTTTGTCCTGAATGAGCTGCTTCTTCTGCTCCTCCAGGTCACTCACATGTTGGCTCACCTGTGCCAGCTGGGTCTCCAGGAACTGCAGCTGCCGGGTCAGAGACCTGACCTCCTGCTCCAGCAGCTCCTTCTCCTCCTGTTGCTGTTTTTTCTCCCGCCTCAACTCTGCTAGCTCCTCCTCCCAGGAGCTCGTGTGGGCCAGCAACTCCTGCAGCCGTCGCCAGAGCTGGTCTGCCTCCTGTCCCTTCCCAGACAACTCCTCCTGGAGTGGGGCCATCTCCTTCACCAGGCGCTCCAGGCTGGCCCGGGCATCCTCTTTCAGCTGCAGCTCCTTGACCAGCTGTTCCAGTTGGGCACTCTGCTGTCTGTTGACCTCCTCGACCTTGGTTCTCTCCCTTTCTAGGGCTTGAAGCTTCTCCCCTAGCTCCTGCAACTCCTGGGCCGCATCACTGGGAATAGGTTCTTGCCGGCCCTTTGTGTCTGATGCCGTATCTGCCTTCTGCTGAGCCATGGCTAGCCAGCCTGGGAAGCTGGCTAAATGCTGGTTTTTCTTGCCCAGTGAGTCCCGTGTGGCCTCAAGCTCCTGTGCCAAGGGCTGCAGCATGGACTCCAGCCGCCGCAGGGCTGTGTGGTAGTCCTCCTCCTTCTCTGCTGCTCCTAGCTCCAGGGCCTGCAGGCATGTCTGCAGCTCCTTCACAGTGTTCTGGGTGGCCTGGGTGACCTCCCACTGCTTCTGGAGCTCAGCTACCAAGCAAGTGAGGCGAACGTTGTCCTCCGCTGCAGTGCGCCCCCTCTCCCTCTCTGTCTGCAGTTGCTCCCCTTGCTGGCTGACAGCTGCCCTCAGCTCCTGGTTCTCTCTGTCCAGCTGCTGCATGCGCTCCTGTAGCTGCTTCTCCCGCACCTCCAACTGGTCCAGCTCTAGTCGCATCTCATCAAAGCCCTCCAATGCCTCGTTGTTTAGGGGGCTGTTCAGGTCAAAGTTGGACACCATCTCTTGAGTCTGGGAGGGAAAACACAAAAGACAAGTGGCTTTAGGATGAAGCTACAGGGCTATTCAGAAAAGCTTTAGAGTTTAATGAGAGCAGAGGTAAAAATACAGGCATTACCTGCCCTAAGGTTAGTCTAAAGAACTATTCAAAAGACTAGAATCCCTTTGCTCAAAGCATCTGCCACAGATTCAGCAGCACATTCCAAAGCTATGAGGCCACCCATGTGAGCTCCACTGAGATACAGACTTGCATTTCCCATCCAGCCTTCTTCAGCCTTATTAACTTAATGGACGTTGTCTCTGAGATAAATTCAGTTATATCTAAGCTGTTGTTCATTCATTGTGCCATACCCGTAACTGCAACTCCTGGCATGATTAAGCCACAAAATAAGGTAAAAGATTCATCTATTTTCTACTCTTAATGCTCCTTATATTGATCATTTTAATTTTTTTAATTGCTGTTCAGTTTCCACAGAACTATATACAGCTGTGATAAATTCACATTTCTAAAAAAAATTAACAAACTGCCACTACCTACTAACATTGACTGAGCCCTTGCATATGTCAAGCCCGTAAGTACTTAACATATGCTTAAGAACTGCATGCGCACCCCTCATTTATGAGCTAGAATGAGTTTTATTATCCCCAACCTGTGGATGAGAGAGCTGAAGGTTAAGTAATTTCCCCTTGGTCACAGCTGGTAGGTGAGAGTCAGGATTTGACTCTTGTCACTTTTAACCACGGTGCTAAACTGCTTCTTTTAAAATACTTTAAAATCATTTAGAAGAATGTAATTTTAAGAGAGCCTAGATTCTATTTGGTTGAAAAACCCAGACTCCCGGGAACAGCAGCCATAACTGAGTGGTTCTATTGCTCTGGCTGGAACAACGGGCATCTGAGAACATCACCCTTGAGTTGCTAGGGGCAAGGACATACCCTGGTAGAAGCTATAGGAAGATAATTCCCAGCCTTCCTGGCCTTACCTGCAGGTAGCTGCTCACCAAGCTGCTCATGCTGGAGCTGCGGCTAGGGGGTTTCCACAGGTAAGCAGAAGAGCCAGTGGTCAGCGTCCTCCTGTGGGGCCACAAAACAGACATACCTGTATTCAGAGCAGGAAACCTAACACATGGAGGCCTTGCTGGTCACTAGGCAACCAGGTGGTGGTAGGGGGCTGCCTTCCCAGGTAGAATGTAAGAAAATCAAACCCAACAGATTCCACCAAAGAGCACAGCTACACTGGTCTGTAACAGATGAATTCCATGGCTAGAGTTTTACCATCATGGCTTTCCTCCCACTGCCAAAAAAGAATTAAGTGAACATGTATTTCCCACTATTTGGTTTAAATTTTCCTTGAGCTTTTGGTGCCTGCCTCAGTTTGTCTGCCAGTGAGGAACAAGCAGCAGTCAGTTTGGTAAATAAGAGTCACACTGTGCTTGGGGGCTCAGCTGCCCGCTCTGTATGACACAGCAACAGTGTGGCTGGGAGGCCTGCTTCTAGGTCACATAACCAGGCCAGTCAGTGCAGATACAGAACATTTCCCTCATGCAGAAAGTTCCATTGGATGGCACTGCTTTAGAAATACAAAGGCTTGTGTGATAACTCTCGTTTAGCAGGAACACTGGAAACTAAACACATTTTTACTTCATCAGAATCATCTCCTAAATCTAAAATTATTGTGTGTTCAAACCTAGTCTCCAAAACCCAGCAACTGCCCTTCACAGTATCTTCCCTGAAGACAGTCACATATGTACATAAGGAGACAGTGGGGATGCTCTTGGCAGCACTGTAACTGGAAAAAGGGAAACCAAACAAACTCTACACTGCTATGGAAAGAGATACACTGTGGCTTATTCACCCAACAGAATTCTCTACACCATGGGTTGGCATTCTTTTTTTTTGAAAAGGGCCAGATAGTAAATATTTTGGTCTTGTGGGCTATATGGTCTCTGTCACTCAACTGGCACTGTTAGCATAAAAGCAGCCATGGACAACAGGTGAGTAAATGGGCAAAGCTGTGTTCCACACAGCCCTCTGGGCTGTGCTTTGCCAACCCAACTCTACACTTACAGAACTCCATGTATAAGCAGATACAAAATCTCAAAAACAAGGCAAAATGAAAAAAGCAGGTTGCAAAGGATAGCTATTACATGATTCAACATGTGTAAAATTTTAAAACATTTACAAAATAAAACTATATATATATACTTATATAAAATATTTACAAATACACAATTAATAATGAAAGCATAAGATCTGAGAATGAAATGCATTGATTACATGATTACTTCTGAAAGGGGAACAAAGGAGAAAGGATGGCAATGGGGTGGGGCTTTAGCTGATCTATAATATTTTATTTCTTAAAAAAAGTATCAGATGTAACCAAACCTCCCCACAAGAGCCAGCTTGAAGGGGGCTCCCCACTGGGGTAATTGGATAAATGGGATAATGTAAGCTTCAAAATAAATAATGACAGTGACAGAATGCAACCTATTGAATAAAATAAGAATCCATGAGTCAATACTGCTATGAATGAATGGGGAAAAAGAAAAAGATCTTCCTTACAGTAGAATGCCAACTAATAATGTAAAAGAAATAATGGAGTTAGAAAATCACTCTGGTAATGATGATGGTAATAACTGCTTCAGGCAAGAATGATCAAATGGTATTAAAACTAATACAGGACAGATTTAAGAGAAAAAAGGATAATAATGTAATTTCAGCATGTCTTCCCATAAGATATATACTCATTACAAAGGAAGAAATAGTAACTTTTGGAGAAACTTGGCAAGCACCGCCTTACCCAAATGACCAGGGTTAACCTCATTAGTAATGAAACAAATCAACACTGTGTGCCTCCAGATACAGTGTGCTGACAAGGACACAACAGCTAAGGTATTCCTGCCAAAAACACTTAACCTAAATCCAATAATGAGGAAACATCAGACAAACTCAAATTAAGGAACATTTTACAAAATAACTGGCCTGTATTTTTCAAAAATGTCAATGTTATGAAAGACAAAGACTGAAAAACTGTTCAAAATTAAAGGGGACTAGAGAGGCATAGCAATTAATGAATTAACAATTAATATGTGATCTGGGATTGGACCTTAGATTATGAGAGACATTACTGAGATAATTTGTAAAATTTAAATGAGATCTGTAAATTAGATAGCAGTATTGTATCAATGCTAATTTTCTGATTTTAATAACTGTACTGAGTTACATAACAGGATGTCCTTGATTTTAGAAAATACACAATTAAGTACTTAAGAGAAAAGAGGATCAAGTCTGTAATTTACTCTCAAAAGGCTTAGGAAATAAATCAACATGTAAATAGAAAAAATGATGAACAATTATAGTAAAATATCGATAACTAGGGAATCAGGGTGAAGGACAGATGAGTACTTTGTACTATTTTTGCAACTTTTCTGTAATTCTGAAATTATTTCAAAATGTAAAAGTTTTAAAAAGAGTATCTGGGCCAGGCGTGGTGGCTCACACCTGTAATCCCAGCAGTTTGGAAGGCCAAGATAGGAGGATAGCTTGAGCCCAGGAGTTCAAACCAGCTTGGGAGAGATGGCAAGACTCCATCCCTACAAAAAATAAAAATAAAAAAAGGACATCTGAATATGGCAAAATTAAATCCTAGTGGTTTGCATGTGACTATCATAGTCACCACTTTTCTCTATACATGAAGTATTTCCTAATAAAAAATATGAATGTTAAATTTTAAAAGCCTTATAAACAGAAAGCAAAACAAAACAAAGAACACTGGACTTGATTTTAACCCAAGTCAGGTGTCCCAGGCCTGCTGCCCACCAGCTGGGTGACTTTGTCAAGTCCCCTGATCCTCTGAGCCTGTTCCTCACACCTCCTTCCTGGAGCTCATGTAAGGACTCTGGTGGTATGTGAGTGCCACACTGGTGTAAGATATGGCTGGCTTGATGGCCTCAGAAAAGAAAAAAAGAAGAAACAAGAAACAAAAATGCAGCAACCTTTCCTGCAACCCTTATGTGGACAAGCTGTGGCTTTCACTTCCTCTCCTACTGCTTAGGAGCCTTCTGTAATAACTCCATAAGAACAGGCACGGCAAAAAGCCCACTCCTCCCCCAATGCCCGTAACAACAAGTGCCTTCAAAAAATTTTAAAGCCTTGGCTTTTGCAATACACATCTCCACTGACTCATGCTCTGGCCAGTTAAGTTGGTTTAAGGTTGGAGCCTTCAGATGTTATTGTTAGTCATGATTCAACAAAGTCTGTAAAAGGAGCTGGAATAAGAGTTGAACAGGTTTGTGTAATTTACTGAGCAAGCAAAATTGCTTTGAGTAGACTGGTGGCAATCTTCAAAACTTCAAATGTCTCTTTTCCTGTCTTTTAAACCAAGCAATCCTTCAAAGTACCTGGCAAATGTTGGCCAGGCAGCATCCAAGTCAAAGCCCCTCGACGCCAGGTCAAACTGAACCTCAGTCAGCTCATAGAGTTGGCCCACAATGTCCGAGCTCAGCTTTGGCTGCAGAAAGGGGCTTCTTGCATAGTACCAGTCACTGCAGAAAAACATGTCAATTATAAGAGTAATAAAGATAAAGTATGAATTTACTCAGTCCTCCCACTGTGGCTCTGCCTCATCGAATTCCAACTCAGGTTACTAAATTAAAAGACACAGGCACACAAACCAATTTCATTTTCATGGTAGAAGAACATAACTCTCAAATAAGCTTGCTCTTCTTCAAAGAAATTACTGCAATGATCTGGATGCTTATTCATTTATTATATATATCATATCTACTTCTCAAAAAGGATATGGGAAACCTTAAACATCAATTATTTGCCAAGAAAGGGGAATTGTAGGAGAAAGAAAACTTCTTTTTTGAAAGATTACTTCCTATCCCATTTTCAGAACTCAATATGGGACACTAAACTCACTGCTAATTTCTGTCCAGATACCAATTTAAAAGCCAAGGAACAAACTATTCAGAAATGGTTCAGCACCGTAAGACAGGGTGAGAAAAAATAAAATAAATGTTATCTGCATTTTGAGGTAGTGGTTGTATCATTTCAGGCAAAGTAACAAGAATTTTAAAAAGATGCATCAGAACACAGTCGCTCATGCCTGTAATCCCAACACTTTGGGAAGCTGAGGCAGGAGGATAGCTTGAACCCAGGAGTTCGAGGCCAGGGTGGGCAACATGGCAATATCCCATCTCTACCAAAAAAACACAAAAAATTAGCTGAGCATGGTGGCATGTACCTGTAGTCCCAGCGTCTCAAGAGGCTGAGGCAGGAGGATTGCTTGAACCCAGGAGGTAGAGGCCACAGTAAGCCATGATCATGCCACTGCACTCCAGCCTGTGTGACAGGTTAAGACTACCCCAACCCCCTACCCCAACCCCTGCCTAAAATGAAAAAGATGCCTGGGCATAGTGGCTCACACCTGTAATCCTAGCACTTTGGGAGGCCTAGGCAGGGGGTTCACTTGAGCCCAGGAATTTGAGGCCAAGCTGGGCAACATAGTGAGACCCTGTCTATATAAAAAGTAAAAAATTAGCCAGACACAGTGGTAAATGCCTATCCAGCTACTCGAAGGCTGAGGTAAGAAGATCACTTGAGCCCAGCAGCTTGAGGTTACAGTGTGCTATGATCGTGCCACTGCACTCCCGCGTGGGCAAAAAAGTGGGACATTATTGTCTGTGAACTGTGATTAAGTCAAGCTGTTGATGACGATCTTCACCAAACATCTAAAACAAAATAACCTTCAAATCAAATATGCAAACTTTTTCAGCTCACATCAATTCACAAGGCCTGTCACATGCATGAGAAATATGAGTGCATCTCTATGCAAATCAATCTTTAAGGTGACATAATGAAACAAAAGGTTTTCCCTTTGTAGTTTTTTTTAGATTCAAAAAAATTTGGAATACTCCAAAAGGAAAGGGGCCAAGAGATGCTGGAAAACCCAAAGAGGTTTTGTTGAGTGGTACCTGATTTGCAGCTTCTAAGCTGACACCCATTCTCCCCTTTATAGACTCAATCCCTGCCTCTCTCCTCCCTTCTCTCTTCCCTTTTGAGGCTTCAGCACTACCCGCACAAAGGCTGACTGCACACCTGACCTGAGCTCTGCAGTGGCTCCCAGTCCTGGCTACCCACCACAGTCTCCAGTGTGTTCACTCAGTATGCCAGGTGAGGACGCAGGCTCAGTAGTGTTAAAAGC
This sequence comes from Pan troglodytes, assembly GCF_028858775.2. NCBI lineage: Eukaryota > Metazoa > Chordata > Mammalia > Primates > Hominidae > Pan > Pan troglodytes. The sequence goes on from NC_086015.1 coordinate 49,989,006, forward strand.
CTTACAGGTGATTCTGCTGAGAGGCCAAGGCTGTAACCTGTCTGTCCAGTAGTGCTGGCACCAAGGACATGCCATCCACCAGGGAAAATGCCTGGTATCGGGAGTTAAGAGAGCAACGGGTGAGGCCTAGAGAAAAGCATTAAGCCCCTCTGAGCCTCACTTACCTATAAAAACACAGTGCTACTTGCCCACATGTGTCAAGGACTTTGGGAGGAGGGGTGGAAGACAATGATAGATGTGGAAGGAGTCTGCAGTGTCACGGGGGACACAAATGAGCACTACTGTTGCAGTTGTCATTATTATTAATTAACTTTAGTTCATTTCTGCACGGGATGATGCTAAACCCCAGCCCTGTCCTGTATTTACCTGGTCACTTTGGTGTTCATGAAGCACTGCTGTAAGGTGTCTGCCAACCTCTGGTGCACCAAGGAGTAGCGAATAAATGCTCTTCCTTTCCCCAAGGATGTTCGGAGCTGGAAAAAGCAGATTACATAGAGCCAAAGAGCTGTCAGCCTAACTCCAAATACAGACCTGGTCTCATAGATGGCTTGTGAAACGCAGATACAGGGCAAAAAATGTCACCCAATTTTACCCTATACGTTGTCCTTCAAAGGACACAACATATTTGATACTCTTACCGCAGAGAGTAAGGCTTGAAGTGGGTGAACTACTTGCAGGCCTTCATCTGAGAATAATCTGCAGACTCCAGCAAACATATCATGGAAAACATATTAACAAGAGGCTTCCAAACATCTGTGGATTCTATTGGAATGTCACTTTCCCTCCTCTGCTCTATCAGAATCTCTGGGTTTGGAGTCAGATAGGAACCAAATAAAACTCAGTTTTATATTAGAGTAAAACCTGGAGGTAGGTAAATGAAGCACTTCTCACACCAGAAGTCAGCTTGAGGAGGAAGAGATGGGCTCAGCTCAGCTAATGCTGGTTTGTTTTTAAGGTGCGTGGGGAACAGGTGCAGGGGAAGGGCCTAAAGGGCTTGGCAGAAACATGTGCAGAAGGAGGAAGGGAGGGACAAGGGCAGAGGTGCGTGAGTGTGGCCGTGTAACTGCCTCATCTGTGTCCCATGAAACCATCAGTAAAATCTACAAGTCTGCCAACGCTTTCCTGGTTGGATTTCCTGTTCTTTATCAGATATGCCAAATCACTACATTGAATCAGAAGGAGCCCAGGGGTGAGACCAGGGGTGTCTCTAGGCAGCCCAGTCACAGTGGGCTAAGGATAAAATGGATATGGGTCTGTCTCACAAGTTTGGCATGGATGGCATAGGAAGGCCCAGGTGCAGGCCTGTCTTCAAAACCTCTCCCCACAGAGCTTATACCTAAAATCCAATTCAGAGGAAGGAGAAGATGTGACCATAACTGTTTGAGGCTTAAATTCACCACTCAAAAGCTTGTTGTGATGGAAATGGGATATGTTGGTCAGAGACTCTGCCATGAGGCTGCAAAGCAGGGCTCTGTCAGCTGGGAGCATATAATGGCCAAGGCGGATGGAATAAAAGGGACAGCCACAGAAGACACTTGGGCAAGTTTGCAAATTAGGATTCATATTCCTTATAGGTCAGCCCAGAAACTCAAGAAAGTAGGCAGGAATTCAAAACCTCCTGACCTACCACAAGCACCTGCTCTCTCAGGCTCTGGCTCTGGGTAGGGTAAGCTGGGACCAATACCCTCCCCACCCCTTCAAAGGTCAGAAATATTTACAGTGTGTATATGTGATGGCGGAAGGGGGAGCAGTGGTTTGCCAGAGGGTTCCTATACCTCATACTATTCAAATTTTAATTCCAACACTATATTGAGTCAGGAAATATTGGCATTAAATGCCAGTGATTGAGGCTGTACCACATATTTCCTGATTCAATGGGGTAAACATCCTGGTGTATAGCACCTTTTAGCTCAGAGCTATATTTCTTCTTACTGCTGACTCAAGGAAATGATACCATATGAAGTAGTTTTAAAAAACAAAAAGGTGTTAACTCTCTTTAACTACAGAAGCTGTAAGACATTTCCCCATGTATGTTTTGGGTACAGCCAGGACACCTGGAAGTGAAGGCAGGCAGCAGCCTGGTTTATAGGCTTTATAAAAACCACCATGACATGTCTGCAGATAGACGATCTCAGCAGATGCGCGGGGGAGAATCTTGATGGTATATCCTGTCTAAATCAGTTTTCCACTGACGATTGAGGTGAGAACAAAGTGTTTAGTGGTGATAACCAGGAAATTCAGGCCATTGGAAAGAGGTGAGCAAGGCATTGTAAAGTGAAGCGTGTCAATTATACAAACACACACCCTGCAGAATTTCATTAAGACCCTCACATCACAGCCCAGGTCTGTAAGTTCCCAAAGACAGGAACTTGTCCTTATTTTTGGCAAACTTACCATTATACCAGCCTTTAGAACATCAAAACTTTTTTAATGGCAAACATTTAAGGCTATACTTTTAATCAGGCCCGTTAACTGAATTAAATATATATATATATATAAAGGGATCTATTTATTTTAAAAGGCATTTTTAGGGGGAAGGGAACAATAGTTCCTTTGTTAATCAGGCCCATTAACTGAATTAAATATATATATATATATATATATATATATATATATATATATGGAACTATTTATTTTAAAAGGTATTTTTAGGGGGAAGGGAACAATAGTTCCTTTGTACTGCAAATCAAAATGCTGCATGGCCTTTTTATGTTTTGAGATTATGGATCCACTTTCATTAACTAATTCCTTAATTTTTTTTAGCTTCTAATCAGAACCCACATACACTATCCAGAGAAGCAATACAATGGCAGCAAAGGACAGGAAATCTGCAGGGTACATGAGAGCTGATTCTGCTTTAAACCAGGTCATTGTGCCATGAGCCCGACGTCGAGCTACACCCTCATCACAGTGAAACACAGTCCAAGCTGAGCCCCTACTGAATCTCCAGAAATGGTTTCTTAGAACCTTCACCTATTTTAGCCTAAATAGCTACCGCCTACCTCAAAGGGGTCTGAGGGGACCTACAAATGCTTCTTATCCATTAACTCTTGCCCTCTCAGTTAAAGACCCAGATGGCTACTTGATTATTAAAATTAACCAAGTATCCAGCAACTCACTTAGCCTAGGGATGTTCCAAGCCATTCCAACCAATGATGCCCCAGAGAGCAGTCTTCAACAGAGATGAAACTGGACCCTATGGGAAGCAGAGCCTATGCCAGCCACTAAAACACCAACATTCATGCAAGCAAGGAATGTTTTTTGCTTCTAGAAAGTCAATTTCCATGGCTTCAGACTATCTAAAGATCTGTCTGCATTATGAGAAAGAAGAAGAAACTAGCCAAAAAGTAGATGAGTTTTAGCAAGCATTTCATAATCCTGGGGAATGCGGATTAAAACTAAATTTATTTCCAGACTTCAACTGTCCAAAGTCATAAAGTTAAAGGCTTTAGTTGCTCTGATGCAGCAGCTGAGGAATGAAGAGAGGAGACAAAGAGAACCTCTTCCACATTTATGACGCATTAAAATTAAAATACTGCTCTACCTCATGGACCCAAGTATCCCACCAGACCTCACAAGACTCATCCACACTAACATGGACATTAAAGAAACTCGCAGAACCAGCCCTTTAGAGCCAGGATCCTTCCTCATCGTCTCAGATGTCAGAGAGTGCAAATGGTGGGAAATGTCCAGCCATTGATGTCAGCATATTTAACACCATCATTCTCTATAAGAAGAAAGTCATTTAGCTCCAGCTGGCGTGTTTGGTGAGGAGCCCTTCCCAGAATACCTTAGGCTGTGGTATTTGTGGGCAGCCAGCCAAGCAGCAGGTGTGTTGACTTTAAACTGACTTCACACTTACTGAAAAGAAAGAAGAAATGTACAAACCTCCTGTCTCAAATCAAGGGGTTTACCTGCTCCCTGATATGCAAAGTTCTGCACTCCTGGATGGAATAGGCTGAGGAGAGAGAAGAAAGATTCTCTGGGGGTTGAGGGTGGAAAATAAACAGAAAGGAGAGTGTGAGTGTGTATGTGAAGTATGTGTGTGTGTTTGTTGTTCTGGAGTTTTGTAAAACAGCAAAGCCATGGCATTTTGCTCTTGAGGGGCTCAGAATTGAAAGTAGAAAGTTGGCACATCACTATTTTAAGAAATGTCTCTTGAGATCCCACATCATTCTTATTTCAAATCTAAGTTTCCTGGGCAAAGTGTAGGGAAAGCAGCATAGCAAACTCTAAAGAATTTTATCTCAGAAAATGAGTTTTTTAAAAAGATGGAGTCATCCTAAGCTTTACGCCTCAAGGGCTGCCATTAGCAGACTACAATGTATGTGAATAGGCCACCCTGTTAAGTAACATGCGGGTTGTGGCCTAAGGTACATTCAGGACTCAGCATTCTTCCCCTTGATAAACACTCACTGAAGTGGTTTCCCCAACCTTGAGCCACTGCAACAATGGGCATTACGTATACCTGGACTAGATTTCTTTACCACCCACAAACTCCCACTTCCTTATTTAGCTGTCTGCAGCAAAGGTCTCTGCAAGAGCTGCTTTAAGCAGGCAAAAGGACGACATGAAGTTGTTGGCTGCTTGCTCAGCTTACCTCTGAGATAGACTTGACAAATCGGATCCCATCATTGGCTCCTTTCACCTTGGCCAGGCAGGCACAGAAGTAATCCCAGTAGTCCTTCTTGTTGCCCAGGAGGGTGGCCTTCTCTTTCTGATCAAACTGGGTAGGGAAAGGGAAAGGGAGATGAGGTCCAAACCCACTGCTCTTCATCCCGGCATTTAAATGATAAATAATAACAATAGCTTCTTAGGTGCCAGCACTGGGTGAGGCCCTTTATTGGCATTATTTTTATTTATTGGCAAATCAAGGTGTGTTAATACCCTGTTCATACAGCTGGGTGGAAAACCACCGAAGGTGTTATTAACGGATGAGAAAGAAATACAAGAAAAGAGTCTTGGCCATGTGCGGTGGCTCACGCTGGTAATCCAGCACTTTGGGAGGCTGAGGTGGGTGGATCACCTGAGGTCAGGGGTCCAAGACCAGCCTGGCCAACATGGTGAAACCCCATCTCTACTAAAAATACAAAAATTAGCTGGGTGTGGTGGAGGGTGCCTGTGATCCCAGCTACTCAAGAGGATGAGGCAGGAGAATCACTTGAACCCAGGAGGCAGAGGTAGCAGTGAGCCAAGATTGCACCACTGCACTCCAGCCTGGGCAACAAGAGTGAAACCCTGTCTCAAAGAAAAAAAAAAAAAAGAAAAAGAAAAGAGTCTTAAGGGCAATATGAAGAGTGTTAACTATGCTTCGACTTAGGGAAATAAGATAATGACCTTTTATCCCAGTTACTCAACACTTCAGTTTCAATATCGTTTTAATACACCTACAATAAATTTAAATAAATGTCAGCTCTGAGTCATTTCAAACCCAAAACCAAAATGGGCTTAATTGAAAAAAAGAAAGGCTCAAAAACATTTTTACAATGTTAAAGAACCAGCTGAAATGTCATGAGAGAGGCAAGCCCTTCAGCACGTTAGGGGCCTTTCCTCTAGTGGGCCCGCATACTACGTGCTTTGGTGGGATGTGACGTTGCAAAATAATGGTGTTCACAATGACACAGGTATATCTTTCTATAACATTTTATAGCATTTTTTTTCTGATTACAGAAGCAAGATATGCGTATGTTATTAGGATATCTAGATAAAACAAAACACAAAAATAGAAAAAAATTTAACACCTAATACCACTACCCTAAAATAACTTCTACAGCATTTCTTTCCTGCCTATTTTAGTTGCATGCATTTTTCCACATCTGCAGTGTTTTTTACATCAGCACTTTTTGGGCTAAGCAGGGATAAGAGTTATACCATCAATATGTTAAAAGAAAATATCCTGGGCTGACCCCAGAGATTCTGATTCAGTAGGTGGGGGTGGGAGCCAAGAATATACTACAAATAAGCTCCCAGAGGATGCTGATGCTGCTGGTCTATGGACTGCACATTGAGTAGCAAAGCTCTAAAACAGAAGCCCATGGATAATCTTTAGAGGGTCCACACACTCTTAGAATCTGCCTGCAAAAATGCGTGATTGTGTGTATACATACACGAATGTCTTTTTGGGAAGACTCTATAGCTTTCACTAAACTCCCAAAGGGGTATGTAACTGTCCCAAAGTTAAGATCTTTGCCATACAGTAACCTTCCGACCTACCTTACAATGACCTAAATCTCTAAAGGATGTTCTTGATTCTCAAAGCCATCCTAAGGGGCAACATTGCAATTCCCCAAAGGATCACACTTGGAGGACTGAGCTGGCACTGGGGACTGCTCTGACCTTCAATCTAACCACAAGGGCTTACTGGCTCCTTGGGCTTTCTGAACCATATCTTGAATGCTGATGAGTCACCCAAGAGGGAGAAAAGAGATACCAGTGCAAAAATCAACACATTACAGGCGTCACTTACTTGCAGGAGATACTCAAGTTTATAAGAAAATTTATGCAAGCTGGTGCTGTCATCCGTGATGGGTTCCCCTGCTTCCTGAAATTCTTTGCTTAGTTCTGTCACAGCATCTTTAAGACAACAAATAGGAACATGTAACCAGATAGTGACTAAACTCAGACAGAGAAGCAGAAATAATCCAGGAAGCATGAGGAGCAAGTGGTCAGTGATACAAATCACCTCTGAAACATAAAAGGGTATGTAAGTATCCATGAGATATAACTCCAAGTCAGGGAGTGTTGAAATGTCCTGAGAGCCCACAGATACTTTACAATGCTTGTTGACTGGGCACATTTCTTGTTCACCCTTGTCTGTCCACCACCCAGGGCTAGTAATTTGCATATAGTAGCTGGACAACAAATGTTTGCTGTGTGGATGAATCAATTCAGTCCCTGAATACTGACTTCCAGAAAGCTTTACCTTTATTCTAGCCATATTTCAGGTTCTTCACTATAATCCTACTGCTCATTATAGGTAAGCGCAGGATCAGAATACCCAGTATGTGCAAATAATAGTAGTGACAATCACAATTCCAACAATGACAACCGCACCCGCTTCTGTTAACTGAGTGTCCTTGAGGGGCTAGGCCTTTACGTGTATTTTTCTCATTTAATATGGCATTGAGAGGCAGGGATTGCCTTATTTCGATGAATCTAAGATACAATTAATTATAATATACATTACAGTTTCAGAGCTGTTAAAATGTCAAAAAAAAAAGTACAATTTAGAATCTATGAAGTCTGCTATGATTATCCCCATTTTGCAGATGAGGAGTGTACAGAGAAATCAGAGCACTTGGCCAAAGATCATGGGTGGCAAACAGCAGAGCTGGAATAAGAACCCTGGTTTTCTCAAGAGCTGTCTAACTCCAGAGCCCACCTCTTAACTTCTAAGATAATTCACCTCCCTGTGTAGAAAAGAGGAAAACCCACTTTTGACTCTCACTCACTGCCTCTGCTGTGGGACAGAGGGACTATCGAGACACTGGATTTGGTTTAGATCCTGGAAAACATTTCCCCAGCAGAGATGGTTGGGATGTGCTTCACAAAACTATCTGACTCTCTGGCAATTCTTAAATTCTTAAACCCTGCTCCCAAGAACCATGGTTTGAAGCAGACCTGTCCAGGACTGAAGCCAAGCCTAAGATGGCTGAAAATGTAATCAACACGACCCCTCAGGCAAAGATTAGCAAATGGTGGAGACAGGTTCTTGGGACTGATTCTTACAAGTGACTGTTGTCCACTGTACCTTGCTAGAAGTGTCTGCAATGGCTGGCACTGACAGCCAGTGAGCCAGGGGCCTGGGAGAGACAAAGAGCCTTCCTCCTCCACCCTCCTGCCTCCTCAGGCCAGGTAAACACTCGCAACCTGATCTGGGAACTCCTGAAACTTTGAAGGAGTAGACTCTGGATATGAAATATGAAATTTTCAGCTCTAATCTCTGACACTCTAAGTAATATTAGCTTTGCAGGAATTACTATTTGATTCTTTCAATAATCTTGAGAAGTGGGTGTTATCATCAAACCCACCTGGCACATGAAGGAAGCAACTGTGCGTTGGAAAGGTGAAGGGACTTGTCCAACATTTTCCAGGGTTAAAAGAGAAGCCAGAAGCTGAGCACACCCCTGCCTGACTCCAAAGTCTTTGAAACTGCTGTCACCAAGAGGATAAGTGGGCTGCCCTGCAGAGGAGTGAAGGCTGTGTACCGCACAAAGATGCCTCAGTTAAGGACACTCCACTCTCATGGTAGATGCTGTAGATTTGTATGCTTATTAAGACATTTACCAACAGATGAAAGTGGAGGGTACTGAGAAAGTGGCACCTTTCAAGAATTCCCACCAAAGTGTTCTGTGGCCTACGTAAAGGACATTGAAATCAGCCCAGGATGTTGGGGGTGGCCAGACTCAGCTGGTACATGGGATAGACAATGGTCTAGATCAGAAGCTCTACCTGAGGGTCCCCTATTTCACCCTCTTCCCTCCCAATAAGGACCTCCAGGTCTCAAAGTTATCCTCAAGAACCAGATATTGAAACACAGAAAAGACTATCTACTTTATGGAGAAACCTCTTAAAGCCAGTGGCAAACTCAGATTTGCAGAGACTGGCATTTCACTTTCTCTGCCTCTCCGTGTAGATTTAAAAAAGCATCTAACGTCTTAGCTGAAAGTAGACTAGAGTGGTTAGGAGCATAGACTGGTGCCAGACTGTTGGTATAGAAAGTGCCCGGTGCACATCAAATGCCATGAAATTGTTAGCTATCAGAGGCCCAAGGCATGGTAGACACAAGATTAAAAGCCTGAGAAAATGTTTTTTATCTTGTTGACTTTGGAACTTCAGAATGAGAACTGCACTGTGGCCATGCTAGGCCAATGGCTCCTGGTATGGGAGATAACTGCTTGTGGTGCCCAAGCAGTTAGAAGCCTGGGCCTTTAGTCTGTCAGAAAAGTGTCACAGCGGACTCTGCAGGCACGGAGGAAGTGGTCAGCTTCAGACTGTGTAGTATCAAGTGTCCTAGAGCTCCGAAGAGCTTAAAGGTCAGCACTGGTGATGAGTGGGGATGGAAAACTTATAAAAATTCTGACCCCTGGGACAGCATCTGAAAGAGTGAAACTTGGAATTTGCAGCCAAAAAGAAAATAGTCCGTTTCTCCTGAGTCTATGAAACTTTATCTGCACCTTCCTCTGCCTTGCTTTTCTCCAGTGAGATAAGGGATACAAGTCATAGCCTCTCTCAGTGGACAACGCTGAGCTCAGGGAAGTCTGGGAGGCAGCAGGACTGGACCTACAGTGCATCCCAGGCAATGGGCCATCCGCCAGCCAGGACCCGGTTGGGCAGCAAAACAAGACAGGTGGGTCTCTGTCCTTCCTGCTCAGTGGGAGAAAGAACATTCTTTTCCAAAGAAGCCAACTTCATCAGAGCCCAGAAGTTTGGGATTTAGCCAAAGACTTAACAGGCAGCTTCAAAACACACATGTGTGCACTAATGGAAATCAGACCCAGTCCTGGAGCCGGGTGTATGATTTTGTTTACAAACTGGCTTTACAGTTCTCTGAAAGGAAACCAGGCAAGCTTTCCAAGCCTTACACAAGGTGGATATTTGAGACCCAAATATTTCAATATGATGTGACCTGAGGACTCCAATTACTCGTTGTGTGAACAAAAATGAAAGGGTTGAATTTCAACTGGCAACAGCAAAAAGCCCTGCCACAAGTCCCTCAAAACCAAACTCAGCCTGCCCAGCAACCTACCATACCTTGCAAGTCTCGGATGATTCTCTGGAGCTGGCTCTCTGCATTGGTGGAGGCCATGGTGAGTTTGCCTTTCTTGTCTGTGTGTCTCCCGCCTGGGTCCAGAGGAAGGCTCAGAATTTCGGCCCTCGGTGGCTGTCTGCTCAGCAGTGGTCAGACTCCATGGTGGCACCTGCACAGAGGAAGGGGAGGCCATGGAGGAAGCAGACACAGACACAATTTAACGACAATATTAGAGAACTCTGCTCTGGGCACAAAGGTCACCCTATCTGGGTGTATTCCCTCAACAGGAGGGCTTGACCTTTCTGTGTGGGCCTTGTTCTGTGGGCACTCTCTGGTTTGTTTCTGACACACTTATATTCAGACACAGTGACCTGGTTTGGGGCTAAACAAGAAATTAGATCAATCATATTGCAGCCTATCTTTTTGAGCTCGCTTTCCATTCACCTTAGATAGGACTGCCTTACTTTCCTTTAAAAAGCCACCTAGTGGCTCTCTCCATCCCCTTATACCAAAGGCTACACGGAATCAGTGCAGCCCAGCTTCAGACAGCTCTGCTAAGCCTAAGGATCCCCATCTCCCCCACACCTGGCCCCACACCCTCTCCACCTTTCTTTCTCTGAAGAATGGTCAGTCTCTAGCCAGGCAGTGCTAGTTGGGGGAGAGGATGAGGACACATACCCTCAGAACTTCTGGACCAAGGAAAGCCGGGCTTGCCTGGCAGGGTCCCCTTCGTCGTGAGGCTTGAAGCCTCCAGCTGCCCAGAGTCCAACTCAGCCTGGGTGTGCAGATGCTGCCTGGCCTTCTCTCCAGAGGCCTGCACAGCCCCTGCACCAGGCAATGGATGTGTCTCTATTTTTAAGTTTGGTTACAGTCCTCTCCCAGCTGGTGAGTCCTGAGTTATCAGCCCTACATGGGCAGCTGTTGAAGTGATTTAACCGTAGGGCTGAAGGCCAACAGAAGTTAAAGAGATGTGAGCACATTGGAAAGAGGTCTGGACATGCATCTGGAGATCCTACGTCCTTTCAGGACCTCTCATTCTTCCCTTAGATATCCAGTGCAAGGTTGTAATGTTTGCTGGCAAAGTAGATAGCAAGACTAGAGTTGGCTGTGGCGGCAGCCAGCACTAAATGAGGGTCTATTGCGTGCAGGGCTCTGTTACGTGCTTTACATACATGATCACTTTTAATTCTCACAATCACCCTGGTGGAGCAGATAACATCGTCCCTGTTTACAAAGGAGAAAATGATGCTCAGAGGAGTCATGTAACTTGTTTTAGGCCACGGGCCAGTAAGGCGAGGAATCACAGAGACTGAACTCTGGTCAGTCTGATTTCAAACCTGGTGGTTTTCCAATAAGTCCTAGTGACTTTTTAAGACTCAGCCATTGTCACTACAGCAAATGACCAACCACTTCCATCGGCTCGAGGTACTACCATGAACTCCAGCATCTCCCAAGTAATGTGAACACCCTGAGTGTTCTAACACATGCCACCTCTCACTCTCCCACTGCCACCTTGCCCTCGTGGCTCCAGGAGTCCAGGCAAGCAGATCCTGGCATGGAAACCACCCCAGCCACAAGCTCCTCCAAATATTTACATAAGGATTCCTGCCTCTGCCCGAGGAGAGGGCCTATCACAGGGCAGAGATAACTAGAGCCTATTTTTAACTAACTAGCCAATGTAGCTGTGACTCAGTGCAAACAAGGCCCAAAGAGGGCTTCTCTGGCTTAGGAGGAAGGAAACAGACACATGCCCGTACCACAGTCCCAGGAATTCATGAGTCCCAGAGAGAAGAGCTTCAGGGGAGCCACAGAGAACCCCCCAAACCTCCCAACAAGTGTTGGCACCCATTCATCAGGGACACCAAACTGAGGATGGGAGTGCTTTATGAGAAGCCTGCCTGCACATCCCTGGGTGTCTCTCCGGGTCACCAGCTGAACACAGGCCTGAGCAGGGACCAGCCGGGGCCCTAGAGAGAGTCAGAGAGGATAAGAACCTCCACTATCAACACACAGCTGCCCTAGCACATTCCGTCAAGTGTCTGCTACATGCAGGCTGGGGATACAGAGGCACACAAGACACAGTCCAGCCCTGGAAGAGCCTGGCTACACATCAAGGAGACAGATGGAAAAATATCACATATCCAGATACAATGGAAGAGGCTCACGTAGAGATATGGATAAAAAGTCATGGGCACTCAGTACTGAGAAGATATGAACTATGGGCATACAAAACAACATGGAGGAATCTGAAATGCCCTGTGCTGAGTCAAAGAAGCCTCTCAAACCACCACAACTGTGCAATCCCATTTATATGCTATTCTGGCAAAGGCAAATCATTAGGAGAGAAATCACATCAGTAGCTGCCAGGGTCTAGGGGAGAAGGGAGGGTCTGACTACAAAGGAGCACAGGAAAATATGGGGGGCAATTCTGTTTACTGCCTTGATTACGGTGATGGTTACATGACTATATGTATTTGACAAACATATACTTGTCACGACTCATATAACTATAAATTATATCTCACAAAAAAGCAGCATTGGGATGAATTTATAAAAAAAAATGCAATGGGATCTGAGGAAGGGAAAATTTAATTCAGCTTGGGGAAGGGAGAAGTGGTAGACACTCTGTGATGGCCAGGCCTAAAAAGTGAACAGGCAGTCACTGGAGAGAGCCAAGAAGAAAAGGATGCTGGGACGGAGGCACACAAGAGTAAAGGCTGTTTCTCTATCTGCATTCCTCTTATTTGGCTGCTGCCAACACAGAGGAGTTTGCAGTCTCTGAGAGAAATAATCCTGGAGAAAGACGACTGGAGTGATACCCTGTGATCTTTAAATGCAGCCCACTGGGTCTGTGTGTACACCTCTGACCATGTCTGTGGAGAGGGTGGAGCTTGGGAAGGAGGTGATAGCAACAACAGATCCTGAGTAGCTCATCCGGGCTGCGGCCAGGACAATGAAGGAACCAACCAGCTGGATTTTCTGGAAACCAGCCCTAACTGGAGTCTGGCACAAGGGAAACAATGTCTGCAAACCCAAACAGCATCATAAGCCTGAACACAGATGGCAACACACTCCTTTAAGACTTCTTGGTGCTTTGGTGACACTGCCCTTGTGTCAGCCCAAGGCAGGAGACCTTCTCTGTCTGACCTTGGGAGTGTGCTCTTGGCTGGTGTCAAGTTCCCAGGTCGTGGGGTGAGCTGTTCCCAGCCACTCATTACACAAGCTGATTTTTCAAAGAGCCTGTGTCGCCACCAGCGTAATGAGCCCTAAGAAACTGCCTGCCAGGCCTGTGGGGTGTGGTGGGCTTCCCCACTCTGGCTCTGGGTCATCACCTCACAGGGATTCAGGAAGTAAATCAGAGCTTCCATAGAGAACATGGTCACCATGGGGATGCTATTTTCAGGAACTCAGCATCTTGCCCTCCTTGCTCCTCCGTCTCGGTCTGAGGTCATTACTAACCAACAAAAGGCACAGAATGGGCAAGATCACTCTCCAAACATGGCCAACTTCCTTGTGTCTCTAGATAAGCTTGCCCTTTCATTGAGGGAATCACAGACTCCTGGCATGAACCAGCCTGATCCTGACATCTACAACCCATTAGCAAATGGCTCTCCTAACTCAGGAGACACTCAAAGCTCTGTACATACTACCACGGCTGCCTCAGCACCAGCGTAAGGACTCCAGGACTCACACACCTCACAGGGCCCCCAGTGTGCCAATCACCTCATAAACCCACAGTCCTTGTTGCACAACATGTAAAAACCTTCGTTGCTGTCTCTGACAGGCTCTTTCAAATATCAGAGAAATGCATTTTATAAAATCTTTGGAAGCATTGAATTTCCTTGCCAACAACTCAAAATTATGTTTAAGCCTATCCAAAATGTCTGAAAACATCCAATTTTCTGACAAAGAGGAAAAGGGACTCAATGCATTTTTAAAAATTCTTATTTTCCACTTGGTACTACTGTATGAGTTCCTAGTCATGACCTAGATATCATTTTAGAAGTAAAGGACCTTCTCTGACCTCCAAGTTTTTTCTATACCTGCCCAGATGCCCTAAATGCCTTAAACAATAGCAACGGCAATTTAGTCAAATTAAGATACAAAGATGCTGACTGACTCATGTAAACCTATTTATGCTATGGTCCAAGTGACTAATACTCATAATATTGCCCAGAAACTGGCTCAGACAGCATCTGAGTAGTCACACAAGGAAAGAAGAATCATCAGGGGAGGAGGAGGTTGGAGGCGTGGAAGTCAACCTTTCTCCACCTTCAAAATTTTGCTCCCAACACAATAGCTAAGGGCTGACCCAGAGAGGACACCTTACAGTTGGATTCCTCCCCCAGTCCCAAATAAGGAGGAGCCTACCAGTTGTAAAGTCTCCCCTGACCAAGAAAGAATGTTAAGGACAAGGATGGTTAAAAAGGCAGAAAAGCCTTTCTGGAAGAGTCCATTGCCTAGGCCTGGTTCAGCACACCCAACGGCAACTATCTAGTTACCACCTACAGAAAGGGAGGCACTTGGCTGGTACCTGCAGCTTCGAAGGCCTGGAGGTCCTGCTGGCCCAGGGGCTGGAACAATCAGTGGGCAGGCAGACTGCCCTTCCCAGAGCTTCAAGAGGGTGGCTAGGACAGTGCTCCGGAGTTTGCCAGAGGCCAGCTCAGAGGCAGGCATTTCAGCACACGTGAACAAAGACTCATTAGGTGACCCAACCCCTTGGACCTATGATTAAAGTGTTAACCCACTGCATGCCTGGGTCATCTTTCCCAAACACTCCTTTTTGCTTGTCATCTTCTCTCTTTCTTAAAGGGAATGAGAACTTGAGGCTTTGCCATGGCTTCTTGAACCTTCTCTTGGTCCCCTCCCCCCCACCAACAATAGCAGGTTCCTTGGTTGCTCTCCCAGAACACATACAAAACAGCCACTATTCGAGTCCATGGACCCCAGAGAGCAGGACTTAGAGGGCTCTGAGGTGTTGCTTTTGGATCTGGGGAAGCCAAGTCTTTTTTTAGTGAGGTGGGCAGTTGCTCAAGGGAGGAGCCACACCTCTGTACTTGACGCTGTGGGGCTGAGAAAATATCCAAGAGGTGACAATGACAGGCATGAGAATCTGGACAATCTCTGGAACAACTGCATCAATAATTAAGAACTCAACTGGTGCATCTACTCCTGCTCCAAAGAATACAGGCCCAACCTAGATGGGGAAAAACTACAGATCTCCAAAATTATATGCTCTGGGACCTCTCCTGACCGAAGTGTCAGGGGGTCAATCCAGCTAGTTATGAACTAAGAACTGAATCTCTGATAGAATATGACATAGCCACAAAACATGGCCTTGAGGAAGCAGCAGGCAACTTCTGTGTGCTAACAAACTGCCAGCCAGGTAAAAGGTATTTTTTGGCAGCACGATTAAGAGGCAAGCCTGAACCAGGAGCCGGGGCTATAGCTGTGAAAAGGGGCAGTGGGTGGAGCTCTGACCTTTAAGGAACTCAGGCTCAGCAGGAGAAATAGATAACATATACCCCAATAAAAACTAGTAAGAAGGAGCACTTGAGGCCTGGTAAGTGCTTTGATAAGAACAAGTGAACATACAAGGTACCACACTGTACTCCGCTCATGATTCTCAGCCCTCACTGCAGAGTCTCACGTTATGCTTCTGTGGCTTCTGGGGCCATTTGTCACAATGGTAATTTTTTGTTGAATCTCTATTCTTTCCACTTGACTGTAAACTTCGTTGCTGTTCATGATTTCCCCTAGCACAGTTCTGGCACATGGAGAGCCCTCAATAAATTACTGCTGAATGAATGAATGAATTAGACAAAACAAAACACATACCTTGCCCCACCATACAAACTAAACTTTGAGGCATAGAAATGTACAAAGATGTAAATACTACTAATCTTTCAATGGTGGCAACAAGAGCACTTTTTTTTTGAAATGGAGTCTCGCTCTGTCGCCAGGCTGGAGTGCAGTGGCACGATCTCAGCTCACTGCAACCTCCCCCTCCCAGGTTCAAGTGATTTCCCCTGCCTCAGCCTCCTGAGTAGCTGGGGCTACAGGCGCACGCCACCACGACTGGCAATTTTTTTTTTAATGTATTTTAGTAGAGACGGGGTTTCACCATGTTGGCCAGGATGGTCTTGATCTCCTGACCTCGTGATTCACCCGCCTTGGCCTCCCAAAGTGCTGGGATTACAGGCATGAGCCACTGCGCCTGGCCATCATGAGCACATTTTTTTAAAAATTCTATTTCTCTGATTTTTCAATTTTCCTTTATTGAGCATAAATTATTTGTATGTTGACTAAAATAATGCACTTAAAACACCATGTAGAAATTGTGAACATTATGTTGTAATTATTGTAAAAATATTGTGAGCTATTATTCCCAGAGTGAATAGAATAATATAATTCAGGGATGGATGAAGTGTGTCTACTCCACACTGCCTACCTAGCCTCTCTTTATAAACAGACCTCTGGTGTCCTGAGAGCTCAGTGACTGCTGTCAGACATGGGTACAAATCTCTTAACTCAGCTTGTGAGGCCCTTTACAGATGGGCTGCCTGACCTCGATAGGGATAGGCCCATCTTCTTGTCCCTCCTCCTTCCCTCCTTCCCCTCTGCCTACGTTCAGGCATCCCTGCGATGCCCTTCTGTGGCTGGGCCCTGCCTCCAGGGTTTGAATGCTCTGCTCCCTCTGCCAAGGCCATGCCCTGCCCAGCTCATGCTCCCTACACCTTCCTTTGGCCAGCTGCTCCAGTCTCGCTGGGTTTGGTGTGGACAGGAGGAAGTGTGAACCACAGTTCGGTTCCCGAGGAAGCCTTACCCACAGCCTCCTTCACCCCATCCTGGAAAATGAAAAGCACCGCCACCCTCACAAACAACCCTGCTAACCCAAACCTCCTGTCAGGGGGTGAATTGTGCACGCCACCCCACCGCATTTCGATGTTGAAGCCCTAACCCTCATACCTCAGAATGTGACTGCATTTGAAGACAGGGCCTTTAAAGAGGTAATGAAGATTAAATGAGGCCATGAGAGTGGGCCCAAATCCAATTGGAACTGGTGAGTTTATAAGGGGAATTCTGGACACACACAAGAGATACCACGGATGCAGGAGCACAGAGGAAAAGCCGTGTGAGGCCACAGCAAGAAGGCGGCTGTCTGAGAGCCAAGGAGAGAGGCCTCAGGAGAAGCCAAACCTGCCAATGGCTTGATCTGGGACTTACAGTCTCCAGAACTGTGAGAAAGTACATTTCTGCTGCTTAAGCCACTCAGTCTGTGGTATTTTGTTATGGCAGCCCTAGCACAAATACACCTCCCAAGGCCCTTGTCTCTCCATTCCTGAAAGTGTGCATGTGACACCATCAACAAGGCAACCTGGGGAGGGGAGGTGCTGGTGGGCCTGGGTTCTGTTGCACTTCTTGGGGAGGAGCATGACAACAGCAGTGCCAGCGTAGGTGCAGAGAGGCAGGAGGTGGGGCCATGCTGCAGATGGGAGGGGCAAGCAGGACCCAGGATGGCTCTGAAGCTGGAGTTGGAGCAATGAGCAAGATATTTTCTTCTCTCTTACCAGTGGTAGCCAAGTTTTGTCAAATGGGACCCTATTTAGATTTTGGAATCAGACTAGTTACGTGAACTTTCCATTATGTATTATGCAACAAATAATGCAACAAAGATCATGCCATGGTTGGGTGAGACCCAAGGTATATTTAGCTTACTCAACTATTTTTAGGCATGCTATCTGTCCTGGGGAAGTCATTTGACATCTTCCTACCTTTCTTTTTTCAGATGCAATGTTGAGAGGTAAACTTCCTTCATGTGAATTAATTAAGAATCGCAACCCTTGAAGGAGGTGGGAAAGGGGGGGTAACAGACATTCTCAGTGGCTGAGGCTTCTAAGTGTCCCCTCCCTGCTCCTGACCAAGTCTACAGATACCCTGGAAAAAGCATCTGGGGCTGCAGAGTCAACTTCAGGAAATTCCTTCCAGCTCCATTTTAAACCACTGTTTCTGATTCAGCTGTCCAGCCCTATCCTGGACTTCACATAGGGATTCTTCTCTTGGCCTTGCCCCCTGCATGCTAATGGTTTTCTTGGAATGCTTTTTTTGGTCCAAGCTTTTCTTTTGTATGCTAAGGACTTCCCCTAACTCGGGTTCCTGGGACTGGCCTAGGGTATAGTACTCTAGATTCCTGAGGTAGTTGGCCAGATCAGCCCTTGGGTCCCAGCCACAGGGCCACAATACTATACCCAAACCACAGATTCTCCTTAAGTCTTTCATCAGAACCACACTGATGTACACATCCTCCAAATGGCATCCGGCCTAATGAGAAACAGGCCCTTGGTGCCTTTCAAATGCCACAGAGATCCAAGTGAACAGGAAGGACCACTGGAGGTTACTAAAATCAACAGGTTGACTGGCTCCCATGTGAGAAAAGGGATAAAACTGCTCTTGCCCAATTGAGCACAGCTTCTGCCATCCTCCTCTTCTCAAAGCCATGGGGCCCATTTGCTCCAAGGCAATGGCTCTTATTATGGGGGTAGTACAGATATTTCAGCCATTTTTGTGATGTATCAACGAACAGCAAGAAGGTAAACAGCATTTCCATAGGTAGAACCACAGAAACATTCCAATTCCCACCCTATTGATTTATTTAATTGCTCAGATAGAGGCTCTTATACCAATAAAGACTTCTTATTTTCTTGAAACTGGCATTGAGCTCACAAACAAAATACTGTTTATCTTTTGACTAAGACAAGAACATAGCAGTCATGACGTGAGCAGATGTTGCCCTGACCATAATGGACTCATCTGTGCTCACAAGTTGCCTCTGTAATCACAGGCACCAGTTAATGACCCTTACCTGCTGCCTAGGGCTGCTTGCAGTGAACGTGGTTCCTAAATCTAGGTGCCTACCAGTGATTTCCACCATAAGACCACAGCTAGACAACACACTTCCTCTGCCTCATGTTTAAAGACATTCTAGTCTTGAGTCACCAAAGCTGTGTCTTTGGAATCTTCAGTAAACAAAAGTTACCTATCAGCTAAACATCTCCCCTAAAGGGAAGCAGGGTGGGTGGGGGTGAGAGGGCTGCCATTTCTTGCGTACCTACTTTGTATTCTTGAGTCAGCAGTCCATAGCCTCGGTGACCAATATGGGTCAAAGCTACCAGCTGCTCTGATCTTGCTCTGTTATGGGTGATTCCTCTCATCACAAACATCTGTGGGGGCCATCCCCCTCAAAAAGGACCAGGTTAAAAACTTGGCTCCTGAAATTATACTGGTGCTCCAAACCCAGCCCCAAGGGGCAAAGGTCATCCGAACAACAGCTAAAGGATCACTGCCTGAGACTGTTACCAATCTCTAAAGTAACTGCAAATAAAAAAAAAATCAAAGTAAAATATTAAGAATTGAGTATACGGATATTCACCATACAATCCTTTCAGTGATTCTGTATGTTTATTTTTCTAATAAAATATTAAAAACAATTTAAAAAGTAAATGAAGTGCTACACAAAGATAGTCACTTTGAACATAAACAGATAAACTCAATTTCCTAAAGCAAGAGCCTTTAGGAGAGATCCTATTAATCAAAGGAGGCTGAGATCCATCACTGTGACAATTAGCTCTTATTTTCAGGGTGATAATAACCACGGTGCACAACTAGTATGGGGCATTCAATGCTTTCAGAACAGTGGTTGTCACAGAAGGGAGGGTCAAGTGGAGCTCACTCAACAGGGGTCCACTTCAGAAGGTGGGAACTACTGAAAGCAGAAAACCTTGGCATGATAGCTCCAGCTCCCCACCCCTCCCCCACACCAGCCCCCAACACCCTCCAGCCGCATTAGGCAGATGGCAGGGGAATTAAGCTTGCTGCCTGAGACCACAAGGCCTGCAGGGGCAGGAGAACCAGTGAGCAGATTAAGCCCTGGATCCTCTGCCCCGCAAAAGCCCCTGACCCATTTCTCTGTCGGGAAAGGAAACTGCTGTGGTAAGACAAGCAGAGGGGCTGAGAGGCTCTGGCCAACACAGGCAGTTTCAACAAGTGTTCTATTTTTTTTTCTGGAGAGGACACCCAATGGGAACAGTGAAGAGTGACAGGGACATCAGAGAATACATGTGCTTTAACAGGGGGCCACGCGGTTAACGTGTCAACCACATGTGCTTTTCTTACAAAAAATAAAATTCCGCCATCCTCCCCCCTCCCCGCCCCACCCCCGCCAGGTTTCAACAGCACGGACTCCAGTCCAGTGCAGTGCCGCCACACCAGAGACAACAGGTGTTTCGGGAAAAGACCCCTGGGGGCTAGCTCGAGACCCTGCGCATGGGCACAAGGGGCAGTGGATAGTGAATAGGTCTTGGCCAAAGGATGGGCCAGGAAGAAAGAAGCTTCTTCCCCTCCTGGGAAGAGGGCAGAGATCCGAGCACCAGCGGAGTCCTTGCAAAGTGAAGGTCTGGGCTGTCCCGGCCCAACTGGGCCAGAGACTAAACTTCCTAAAGACCACGCAGGCAGGAACTCCGGGGCCTGCCCCATCCTGCGCTAAGACATTCAGGCTTGTTCTGAGACGCCGCATGGTGGGCTCCTTTCCTTTGCGGGCCCTCCGCCCTCCGGGGTCTTGGAACTGGTGTTTGGGGTCTGTCTTTCTAACCGACCAACAGAGGCAGGCTGGGTGCCTGGGCCGGCTTCCACCGGCCCAAGGTGCTTCCCGGCCCGCTGGGCAAGGACGGGCGGGGGCGCTCGGGCAGGGTCTGAGGGAGACCTGGGATGGGCGGGGACTGTAAGGGCAACAGGTGACAAGCCGCGCCCCGAGCGAAGCTCTCGGCTCAGGGATCGTGAGCGACCCAGGTGCCCCCATAGTCCAGCCGGTCTTCCGCGGCACTTACGCGCTCGTGGGTCCACCGCCGGGCAGAACCGAAACTTTCTGGGGCCAAGCGGAAGAGGACGGGACCGCGGTGCCGACGGCCATGACGCGCACACCAAGAGGCTGGCGGGGGCGGACTACAACTCCCGGCGTGCTCCCCGGGGCTGAGGCCTACAACTCCCATCGGACTCCCGGGGCTCCGACTACAACTCCCGGCGACTCCGCAGGGCGGGGGTTAACTGCTCCCACCGCCCAGTCCCCGGACCGACTGTCCCACCCGCGACCCATGCTGGCCCCAGGTTAACGCCTGCAACCCCGGAGGGCCACAAATCAAAGGTCTGGCATCTTGACAACAACGCTGTTCTTGTGTGGCTAAGGAGCACTCCAAAGGTAGCTAGTTCGAGTTGAATCGTGCACGTGCTGTAAGTGTGAAATACACCTAGGTACCAAAGAGTCCGAAGAATGTTAACTAGCTCATTAATTTTTAGTGATTGCATGTTAAAATGATAATATTTTGATATATTGAGAAATAGAAAAACATGTATTGGTGGGCCTAATTTCCCATCTTTTAATCCCCCTTATTTCTTAATATCAGGGTCTTACTTAAAATTAGTGCTCAAAAACTACGTGTTTATGAACTACCACCCCTAACTTTGGCCCCATCCTCAGCCCAACTTCTGTTTATAAGATGGGTGTTGCAAAGCACTGTGGAACTGAATACGATAGAACAAAATGCATTCAATCAGTGTCCGCTATGGGCACAGTAGAAAAGAGGAATGCTACACGGGGACTTTGGCTTCTAACTGACTGCATTCCTTAGCTGTGGCTGGCTATCCTTTACTCTCTGCCCTAGTTCTCATCATTTAAGCCAGAAACAGCTCTCTCCCTTGTAGGACCTAGCTCGTGGTATCCAGTCAGGAACCGTGGTGGCCCAACATTCTAAACTGAGGAAGCAGGATGTTGTCTGGGTGGAATAATACAGAAAGAAAATCAATTTCTTAGTCGATTTTAGGCTATGACATCTCATTAGCCATCTAATTTTATGAATTAGATGTAGCTAAAACAGTGAGTTGGGTGGATGGAGTAGTCAGTTTGGGGGTGGGGTTGGGAGGAGGTACATGAATAGAAGTGATTTCCACTCTTGTTAACAGAAAGGAGAACAGAAAGAAAACGGGGGGAGTGAGAAGATGACAAAGAGAAAAGTAATCAATGTAGTGGTCTAAGAGAAATCATTGCTCCAACCACTGTCTGAACAGCTTCATGCAATATTAAGGATGAGAGAGATTTTAATGTTGGTCATCTGGTCCAATATCCTTGTTTGAAACTGTGTGGGGAAAAAAAAACCTCCCTCAAACCGTATTTTTCCTCTACTCATACACAACAACAATCATCAACACAGGAGAATAATTTGGTGACCAGATGTGTGTGGGGTTTTCCCCATACACTGAGCAGCGGACCGCACCTGGGTGTCCTCCAATTCAATTCTGACACTATCTACCTGGAGTATCAGATCCCACAAGTGGAGGGCTCAGTCCCCAAGACTGCCTCCTCACCTTTAAACACCAGTTGTAAGTCTAGGCCTCCAGAACTTCGGAATGACTGGCTTCAAGTTGAGTTCCCACGATACCCTCTTTGGGTTCAGCTAATTTGCTAAAGTGGTTCATAGAACTCAGAGAAACACATTTACTGGTCTATTATAAAGGATACTGCAATGGATGCAGATAAAGAGACACGTAGGATGAGGGGTGGAGGAAGGGGCGTGGGGCTTCCATGCCTTCCCTGGGTGCACCACTCTTCAGTAACCTCCACGTGTTCAGCTATCCCGAAGCTCCCCGAATCCAGTCCTCTTGGGCTTTTATGGAAGCTTCGTGATGTCAGCATTGCTCCCCCCAGGGTATAGGGGAGGACCCTCTCTTGGGAGGGTCTTAAGACCTATAATCAGAAAGGCGGGGGAAGCGGCCGGGCACGGTGGCTCACGCCTGTAATCCCAGCACTTTGGGAGGCTGAGGTGGGCGGATCACCTGAGGTCGGGAGTTTGAGACCAGCCTGACCAACATGGAGAAACCCCATCTCTATTAAAAATACAAAATTAGCCGGGCGTGGTGGCACATGCCTATAATCCCAGCTTCTAGGGAGGCTGAGGCAGGAGAATCACTTGAACCCGGGAGGCGGAGGTTGCGGTGAGCCAAGATCGAGCCATTGCACTCCAGCCTGGGCAACAAGAGCAAAACTCCATCTTAAAGAAAAAAAAAAAAAAGAAAGAAAGGCGGGGGAAGATTAGAGTCCTGCCTTAAAGCAGGTGAAAGGAGGGCAGAAGGCCAGAGAGATTCGGTTTCCTGAAGCCTAACATACCTAACATAACAAAAGACTGTAACAAGGGCTATGGGAGTTATGAGCCAGGAACCATGGAAGAAAACCAAGATAGATAGGTAGGTAGGTAGATAGATAGATAGATAGATAGATAGATAGATAGATAGATAGATAGACAGATAGACAGACAGACATCATAATACCACAGAAACTTAAACCCAAAAGGAGTTTGAAAAGAAAAGGAAAACAAACCTAATATTTATTGAGGACCTATATGCCAGTCCCTAGCCCCCCAGCAAAAAAACAAAAAACAACAACAAAAACCCATACAGCATTATATTTAAAACTTGCAGCCACTTGGTGACAAAATTAGTATTCATTATCATACTTTGAAGATGAGGAGATGAAGCTCAGAGAGGTTAAATGACTGTCCTGGTCCACTCACCTAATAAGTGGTGGAGAGTGGTGGAGGCTGGGGTAGAGCTGGGGGCTCCTGAGGGGTCTTCTGTCACCCAGCACACTGTCAGATACAGGGAAGGTTAACAAAATCACTACTGTTCAGGTAGTTTAACTTGGATTTCCTTTATAGATAGAGCAGAGTATTTCAAACTATAATCTTTCAAACAAACATACAAACAAACGCAGCATATTCTTGTGTTCTGATGTGAATACACATTAAGAGATCAGATTCAAAATCACCAAATCCCCACACCCTCTCCTTACAGCCTTAACAAGTGGCAGAAGAGGAGACTATTCCTCACGGGAAGCTGACCGTGCCCACGGCCCTGAGGAGGGATGAGGCTCTTGGAATGATTGTTAAGGGCTTTGTATGTGCCAGGTGCCATGTTATGTGTATTCCACACCTGGTTTAGTTTTATCCTTATATCAGTCTCATGATACCTAATTATCCACATTAAGCAGATAAGCAAACAGCCTTAGAGAAGTTAGCTAATTTGCCTAAAGCCCAAACCTTATAGTGGCAGAGACAAATTTTGAGCTCAGGTCTGTCCAATTAGAGTTTAAGCCTTTAACCACTGTGATGGCAGCTCCTTCCATGGGGCAGCCATGTGCTCTGCCAAGGACCCTACCATTGTGGCCCCTGCTGGTCAGGCCAGAAGTGGATGCCAGCCATGCCAATGGCATGGGGTGGCAGCTCAAAAGAGTCAGCCTCCTCTTGATAGTCACTGGTCAATTAATCTCTCTGTTGGAAAATTCGAGTGTAAGACCCAGGGAAGGAATCAGAAGTTGACTGCAGAATCAACAGCTCTAAGCTGGTTGAGCTATCTTCCCCTACAGAACACAGCTTTTCAGTAATGATTCATAGACAATGCAGAAGGATGTGGACCTCAGGGCTCCGGAATTTGGTTTGAATTCTGACATGTATATTTTCCAGAATTTTTTCTTCATAACTCTACTATTGACTTTTCTCCTCAACCCTTCATCAACTGAAAACTTTTGAAATTTTAAAATAAGCTCTTGATAATACAGATTTAGACTTTTTCCATTTTAAGTGATAATAATAGAAAATAGCATTTCCCACAGAATAAGGGGACTATACTTCCTGGTTCAGCCAAGAGAGCCCTGTTATCCCAGCATGAATATTCACAGCACCTCTGTTCACTCCCAGTGGTGTCCCATTTTCTCAATACATTATAGTTACTGTTCGGGAAAAACTCTCAAACCGGTTTTCCTCTGTTCTCACACCACAACAATCAACACAGAAGACTTCTGCATTTCCTGAGGATTCCTTTCCACCACAAAGCAAGCAATCACTTCTGCAGCAGATACCAACTGGGTGTCCTCCAATTCAATTCTGACACTGTCTACCTGAAGATGGTGTCAGAGCCTGCCACTTTGGGGCCCACAACCCAAGAATCATGCTTCCCTCCTTAGATACCAGTCACAAGTCCGGCCCTCCAGAACTTTTGACTGACCAGCTTTGAGTTGGGGTTCCCAAGACCTCCTCTTTGGGTTTGATTGGTTTACTGAAGCACCTCACAGAACTCAGGGAAACACATTTACCAGTTTATTAAAAGGATATTACAAAGGATGCAGATAAAGAGACGATACACAGGGCAAGGTATGGGGGAAGGGGCGCCAGAGCTTCCATGCTCTCCCTGGGCATGCCACCCCCCAGGAACCTCCACGTGGTATGGAAACTCTGTGAACCCAGGCCACTTGGGTTTTTATGGAGGCTTCATTATATAAGCATGATTGATTAAGTCATTGGCCATTGGTGATCAACTTAACCTTCAGCTTCTCTCCCCTCTCGGTAGGTTGGTGGTGGAGCTAAGTCCCAACCCTCTAATCATGCCTCTGTCTATGGTGACCAGCCCCACCCTGAAGCTGTCAGTCTCTTATTGCAGGTAGCTAGGCAGACATGAGCAGGGCAGGAGACCCCCTCACCCCTGCCAAGGAATGTCAGGCAACCATCAGGTGATGGTTAGGGAGGAGGACGAGGAATCTCACATACACGTTTTCCTCCATTTCTTGAATCACTTCCATGCCCTTGCCAATATGCATCCAGACCTTCAAGGTCATATTTGAAGGGAAAGAAGTCCATTCCATTCTGGCAGTTGGCTGAACTGGTACAGACACAGGCTTCTCATCTACTTTAAGAAAAATGTGAAATGAGATGATAAGAAAAGAGATACTCACTTTGTTGCTAGAATGCTCTGAGAGAGTCACTGTAAGTTCATGGATACAAGGATATAGGCTGGCCCAAGGCCACAGGCTCAAGAGACAAAAGTACCCACCGGACAGAGATGAAGGCTGGTCCCAGGCTACAGGCACAGAATAGATTACCCTAGAACAGAGATGAAGGCAAGGTTAGGGGTATCCGTAAGACCAGTTCATTCTGAAACTCCAAGGATGAATAAGGGGCCCCCTATTCACTCTGGTATCTCCTGTCTTCTCAGGTGGATAATCATGATGAGACGGGAGCAAGCTTAAGGGTACCAGGTAAGACCAGTTCACTCTGGAGCCCCAAGGATGAATGGGGGATACCCTGTTCAGGAAGGGATAATAGGGAAATAAGAGAGGATACCTTCTTTTTCCCTTTTTTTTAATCCTCTATTCTCTCTTCACAGATGGATAATCACATATTCATACCATGGGACATGCCCCTCGGATGCATCCTCAAGAAGTGAGAAAAGTTTGAACCCCAAACCCTAAAAAGGAAAAGGCTAATATTTTTCTGTAACACAGCTTGGGTTGAATAAAATCTCCAGGACCAGTAATGTTGGCCAGAAAACAGAAGCATAAATTTTAATACAATCCATCAACTAGATTTGTTTTGCTGTCAACAGGGAAAATGAACAGAAATCCTTTATGTACAGGCCTTCGTGGCCCTAATAAACAACCATGGCCTTTGTCAGGCTTGTAAAATGGATCCAGTGATGATAGCGGCCATTGTCAGGCAGCTCCCACCAGTTGGTTTGGGAGGCCTCTTATTGGGTTTACCCAGGGCTCAAGCCCCAGAGGAACCAAGGGCAGAGCTTGGGTCAAACCCCACTGCCCCTTCTACCCCTTATATCCAAGTCTTCCAGCCTTGGAGCCTTGCTCTTTCTAGCCAGGGCCACCCTCTGGACACCACCGCCTTAAGTTATGCCCTTTTCAAGAGGTTAGCAGCCCCAGTGGACCCACTAGAGTCCAGACTCCGTTCACTATGTAAGACCTGAGCCAGATTAAGATGGAAATAGGAAGTTTATGGAAGACCCTGAAAAATACATCAAAGCGTTCCGTAAACTGGGCTAAACATTTGAACCACCTGGAGGGTCCTCTCAGTCATACTATGGCAAACTCTGTCTAAGGGAGAATGTGACTCCATTACAGAGGTGACCCAGCAATTTATAACTACAATGCACATGACTGACTCTGGTGGCAACACTGTGGGGGCCACCGCAGTTCCCTAGGTTGACCCTAATTCGGGTTACCATACCTGGGGGGGGGTATATGGGCAAGGAACCACATGTTTCTCTGTCTGATAGAAGGAATGAAAGCTAGCAAAACAGAGCCTATGAACTATAATAAATCGGCCTTAATAGATCAAGGCCCTCTTGAAAACCCCTAGAGAGGCTACAAGAGGCCCTAATGAAACATACTAACCTAGACCCAGACACACCAGAAAGACAACTGACCCTAAAGGACCATTTCCTAACTCTGGCAGCCCCAGATATTCAGAGGAAACTCCAAAAGCTAGCACTGGGCCCCAACACCCCGGGCCTGACATCTTCAAAATAGCTTCCTCAATCTTCTACAACCAAAACCAGGAGAAGGAGGAAAGAGCTCAGGAAAAGGGAGACAAAAGGAAAAGTAGCAGCTCCAACTCTTGGCTGCACTACAAGTCTGCCAGCCCCCTCCAGGTTGCCCTCAGATTACCCTCGCAGGTAACTGCCATCAGCACAGGAGGGCAGGCCACTGGAAGGCAAACTGCCCCAATAGGACTGATGGAAAAAAGCCCCGCATGGCTTGCCCCCACTGCCACAAGCTTGGCCACTGAAAATGGGACTGCCCTGAGGATCGAAGGGACTCTGGGACAGAATCCCAACCCCTGATGGCCTTGAGCTGAAGGAGCCCTACACATCAGCCAGCTCCCAGATTGAACATCACTGTTGAAGGGACAGACCCGAGGGCTGCTTTGGACATGGCAGGTAGGACTATAAGTTTTCTTTTGGATATGGGAGCGGACTACTCAGTGCTTACCTCTTTTCCTGAGCAATTATCCTCCAAATCCTCGCTGGTGCTGGGGCTAAATGAGGTGCCTATAAGCTGAAGATTTACTCCTCCTCTCTGGTGCCTGTAGGGGGAAACTATCTTTTCTCATTCATTTTTAATGATGCCAGAATGTCCTATGCCCCTTTTGGGTAGAGATAGTTTATTTAGACTAGAGGCTTAGTTAACCTTTCCTCCAAGGCAACACCTCCTTTTCCAAATGCAATCTTATGCCTCAAGGAAACCACACACAGGATGAACTGCTGACAGACCTTTCCATTAATCCAGAGGTCTGGGCCACAGGAATACATGGAAAGGCCATAATGGCAATGCCTGTAGTAATTCATCTCAAGGATCCTTCTTGCTATCCTTGTAGAAGGCAGCTGGCCAAAGAGGGACTTTGGCTCCTGATTGAAAAATTTCTGTAACGTGAATTATTAATACTCGATAACTTGCCCTGTAACACCTGCATCCTACCTGTTAAGAAGAGCAATGAGGCCAGGCGCAGTGGCTCACACCTATATCCCAGCACTTTGGGAGGCTGAGCCAGGTGGATCACTTGAGGTCAGGAGTTTGAGACCAGCCTGGCCAACATGGAGAAACCCCGTCTCTACTAAAAATACAAAAAAAAAAAAAAAAAAATTGCCAGGCATGGTGGCACATGCCTATAATCCCAGCTACTCGGGAGGTTGAGGCAGGAGAATCGCTTGAACCTGGGAGGCAGAGGTTGCAGTGAGCCAAGATTGCGCCATTGCACTCCAGCCTGGGGAACAAGAGCAAAACTCCGTCTCAAAAAAAAAAAAAAGAGCAATGACAAATACAGGCTAGTCCAGGACCTGCGAATCATAAATGAGGCAGTAGTCCCAGTGGTCCCCAACCCATATATATTAATAATTCTAGGAGAAGTACCTCCAGATACTCAGTTGTTTTCAGTCTTAGACCTCAAAGACACTTTCTTTCGTATCTCCCTAGACTCATCCTCCCAATTTTATTTGCATTTGAGTAGGAGAATAAGAAAGCAAGGCATCAACAGCTCACCTGGACAGTGCTTCCACAAGGTTTCACAGATAGTTCCCATTTGTTTGGGCAAGCCTTGGCTAGAGATTTGCAGGACCTGACTCTTGAGGTGGGGCAGATGGCTCCTACAGCATATGGATGACCTGTTAATCTGCTCCCCCACAAGACAGCTGGGAATCCAACATCTAGTCCAGACACTAAATTTACTGGCAGACAGAGGGCACAAGGTGTCCAAGGCCAAGACACAGCTACTAAGACAAGAGGTCCAATACTTGGAGATAATCATGACCCCTGGAGAACATAAGTTCTCCCCAGAATGGATACAGGCCATCTTTAAAATACTTCTCCCAGCCACCCAAAAGCAGCATCAGGCCTTTCTAGGGATCACAGGATATTGCAGACTTTGGATACTGGGACATGGTGGGATTGTTCAGTACTTATATCAGGCTCTAAAAGAAGGGACTGATAGGCACCCACTTCTTTGGGTAAAGGATCAGGAGCAAGACTTTATACAGCTAAAAACTGCCCTCTTACAAGCCCCAGACCTTGGGCTACTCACACTAACCAATCCATTTCAGCTTTTTGTCACTGAAAGGCAAGGTGTAGCCCTAGGAGTTCTAACTCAAACCATCGAGCCAATCAAACATCCGGTAGGTTACTTTTTAAAGAACCTAGACCCAGTAGTGCAAGTGTGGTCACACTTGTTGCAGTGGCCATCCTACTTGAGGAGGCCCTTAAAATCACCATGGGACTGTCAGTCCGACTCCTGACATCCCAGCAAGTAGGCCCCTTATTGAACATAAAAGTGCCATAATGGCACACTGATAACAGACTGCTAAAGTACCAAGTCTTGTTGTTAGAAAACCAACAGGTAACAGTTGAGTGGTATTCCACCCTTCACCCAGCCTCCTTACTGCCACTACGAGGAGACTATAACTCAACACATTCATGTTGTGAGATACTTAACCAAATTTTTGCCAGCTGGGAAGACTCAAAGAATCAGCCCCTAGATAATCTGGACGAAATATGGTTTTCAGATTAAAGTAGTTTTATCTGGAATGGAACTAGATATGCAGGGTACACTATAGTGTCCCTTCATCTAGTTCTGGAGGCTAAAGCTCTGTCCCCGGGGACCTCAGTGCAAGTAGCCAAACTCATTGCACTAACCAGAGCCCTAAAACTAGGGAAAGAAAAATAATAACCATGTATACAGATTTTAAATACGCCTTTCTGGTGTCTCATGTCCATGTGGCTATCTGAAAGGAAAGGCGGGTACCTAACAGCTTGGGATACTCCTATTAAGTATGGGCCTCAAATCTTAGAGCTCCTAGAGGCTGTTCATTTGCCCTGGGAAGTGGCAGTAGTGCACTGTAGAGGACACCAGAAGGGTTCTGATGAAACTGCATGAGGAAAACGGTTAGCTGACCAAAAAGCTAAAGAGGCAGCCGTCTCAAAAAATACCTTCATGGAGGCCTCGCTCCCCTCTCCCACCAGTGAACTGCCCCCTTTCCAGTACACTAAGGAAGAAATAGATTGGGCCACCCAACGTGGGTATAAGGAAGAAATCAGTGGTTGGTACAGGTTGGGAGGGCTTCTCTATCTACCTAAAGCCTCCCGAAGAAAGTCATCAAGAGTTTCCACAACTCCTGCCGCCTTGGAAAGGACAGACTGGGGCAAATTTGTAAATGGGCGTTTAGCAGGAAGGCACTAAATAAAACTATTCAACAGATTTGTCAAGCCTGCACCTTGTGCACCATAAATAATCCTCTGAGAGAGAAGCCCCCTCCATTAATAAGTGCAATCCAAAGGAGAGGCACATATCCTG
The DNA here is from genome assembly GCF_028858775.2 of Pan troglodytes. Taxonomy (NCBI): domain Eukaryota; kingdom Metazoa; phylum Chordata; class Mammalia; order Primates; family Hominidae; genus Pan; species Pan troglodytes. The sequence goes on from NC_086015.1 coordinate 50,019,483, forward strand.
GGGAGGACTGGCAGATGGACTTCACTCAGCTTCCCAAATGCTACAGGAGCTGAGTGAAACTCAACTCCAACCCATGGATCCACCTGCCCTGACAGCTAGCAAGAGGCCAAGAACCACAGAACAACCACCACTGCCCCTCTGTCAGCAGGAAGCAGTTACAGAAGACTGTTCTTCGTCCATTTTGCCAAAGAATTGGGTCTTGGACTCTTTAGGGGGGAAATGTTAGAGTAGGTAGTTAGGCAGACATGAGCAGGGCACAAGGGGGCCCTCCTCCCCACCAGGAATATCAGGCAACTCTCCGATGATGGTCAGGCAACTATCCGATGATGGTCAGGCAGTTGTCAAACTGTCTCTCTAAAATAGTAATTAGTTGCAGCTGGCAACTAGACAGTCTCCCAATAGACAGAAAACACTTGAAGCTGGTGATCAGTGGCTTCCCAGTAAGATCTCAGGAATTGGGGAAAATGGGCTCAAGCATGCACACTAAGCGGCAAAATGGTGGAGTTTAACTGGTATATGACCTTCACCTAGGAACACTCAGTTGGTAAGGGAAAAACGCCTCAAGTGAGCATATGTACAACTTCCTTAACACACTGCGCATGCAGCCCCTCCCAAGTGCTGGCAGGCCAGTGTACTGAGGACAAGCTGTCCTGAAGGAAAAAATCAAAGAAGAGAGATGCAAAACCCCAGAAGCATGCCAACGTATAAAACCCCAAGTCAAGGGCCGGATGGGGCACTTGGATCTCTCAGGTCACCCACTTGGCCCTCTTCCAAGTGTATTTTACTTCCTTTCACTCCTGCTCTAAAACTTGCCTCTGTTTCTCCCTCTGCCTTATGCCCCTCAGTTGAATTCTTTCCTTTGAGGAGGTCAGAATCGAGTTGCTGCAGACCCATGCAGATTCGGCATTACTAACAAGTCAACATTAGCATACAAAAAACATAGCACTTGGAAGATTCCAAGAATTTTAGGAGTTGTATGCCAGGAAATGGGGATGAAGACCAAATATCTATTGCATAATATCACAGTCACTCTCTCCATGAGTCAAGTAGTTCCCTGAGATAGTAAAGAGTGTTTCATCAACAATATTAGACCCTGTGGTCAAATAAGTTTTGAAAACAGGATTGGATGAAGACAAAAAACAAAGTCCTATACCACAGGACTCTGGGGAACCTCCAAATGTTTAAAAATGAGCCCCTGGTTGCAGTTGCTTCCGGGAGTCCAGGAAGCAATTGCAGCTGGAGATTTGCCATTTCATACTTGTGAGCAGTTTATCTTGTAAGGGATGGGGACTTCAATTCACCTTTGGGCAAAATGTTTCTTTATTTTGGGAAAAAACACTGAAGTGGGCCTCTTTGTGCCCATTCTTTGTTTTATACTTAAAAACAAAAACAGAGTTTGGTAATAGAAACTGTTTGGTAATAGAAAAGTTGTATTTGGTTAAATCACAGCTATTTATTCATCAATAAATATTTATGGAGCACTCCAGGTATTATTCTGGATCAGGGGTTGACAAAATTTATATGTAAAGAGCCAGAAGTAAATATTTTAAACTTTGTGGCTCATATGGTCTCAGTTGCAACTGCTTAAGTCTGTCATTATGGTGCAAAAGCAGCCATAGACAATACATAGGTGAATGGACATGGCTGTGTTTCAACATAACTTTATTTAAAAAAAACAGCAGCAGGTCAGATATGGCCATTTGCTGACTCCTGGCTTAGATGCCTGGGCTTCAGCAGTGGACTGAATGGACAAAAATCTCTGTTCTCATGGAACTTATATTCTAGAGGAGGGAGACAATAAGCATGATAAAGAGATAATTTAAATGTTAAGTTAGAAGGTGACAGATACTATGGGGGAAAAAGAAACCGTGGAAAAGGAATTGCAAGGCTGGGATCGGGGGTTGGGTGGGAAGAAAAAGTCTCTCTTAGAATGTGACATTTTGGCTGGGCATGGTGGCTCACACCTGTAATCCTAGCACTTTGGTAGGCCTAGGTGGGAGGATCATTTGAGTTCAGGAGTTCAAGACCAGACTAGGAAACATAGCAAGACCCTGTCTCTATTTTTTTTTTTAATGTTCAAAAACTAAAAAAACAAAAAAGAGAAGGTGACATTTTAGCAAACTTGAAGGAGATGAGTATGGCAATTTTAAAACATGTTCATAAGCATGTCTTTGACATTACTCTCACCCAGAGGTAGTGGTGGTGGGTGGGAGGATTCTATGTCTTCTCCCCTTGAATCTTGGCTGACCTTTGTGAATTGCTTGTAACCTAAAGAACGCAGCAAGTGATGCTATGGAACTTCTGAGGCTAGGTGGGAATAGACAGTGCAGTCTCCATCTGGTTGCCTTGGGATTGTTCTCTGTGGGAGCCAGATGCTATGTAAGAAATCTGATTCACTGAGAACTCCCTGCTGGAGAGTCCACATCTATAGCCCAGTGGAGCTTCTAGCTGACACCAGTGTCACCTGCCAGCCGTGTGATTGCACCATCTTGGACGTCCTACCCAGTCAAGCCATGAAATGATGGCAGCTTTAGCCGACATCTGACTGCAACCGTGTAAGTGATCCTAGGTGGGAACTGCCCTGCTGAGCCCTTCCTGTATTCCTGACCCACAAAATCCGTGAGCAATAAACAAATAAAATGATAGCTTTAAGCTGCTAAGTTTCAGGATAATTTGTTAGGCAGAAATGGTATCTGAAATAGAAATCTGCTAAAAGTGGACTGGGAAAAGTGAACTGTGTCAGATTGTATTTTCCAAAGACGGTCACAATACGGTTTCCCATCCCTTGTGTTTTTCCACAATGTGACCTTGCCACTCTCCCATCAAGAGGCGGAGTCTAATTCCCCTCAACTTGATCCTGAGTCGCTGGCGACTGCTTCCACCAATACAGAATGCAGAAGCAACACTGTGTTTTCCAAGGCTGAGTCACGAAAAATGATGTAGTTGGAGTTTTGAACTTTCACGTAAGAAGTCTGACTACCCGCCGGGTGCGGTGGCTCACACATGTAATCCCGGCACTTTGGGAGGCTGAGGGGGGCGGATCACAAGGTCAGGAGATCGAGACCATCCTGGCTAACACGGTGAAACCCTGTCTCTACTAAAAATACAAAAAAAAAAAAATTAGCCGGGTGTGATGGCAAGCGCCTGTAGTCCCAGCTACTCGGGAGTCTGAGGGAGGAGAATGGCGAATGGCATGAACCCGGGAGGCGGAGCTTGCAGTGAGCTGAGATCATGCCACTGCACTCCAGCCTGGGTGACAGAGTGAGACTCCGTCTAAAAAAAAAAGAAATCTGACTACCCTGAGACAGTCATGCCATGAGGAAGGCCACATGGTGAGATGGATATGGAGTGAGCCTTGGGGATAACTGGAGAAATAATTTTAGGCAAAAAGAACAACCAGCACGAAGGCTCTGAGTCAAGACCTGGGCCTCGTGTGTTTGAGGAGCCACAAGGAGGCCAGCGTGGCCGGAAGAGAATAGACTGTAGGGGCAAGGGAAGAAGCAGGGAGCCACTTATGAGAGTGCAGGTGAGTCAGTGCGGTTGGTCACAGAAGAGATAGGGGTGAGAAGTGGATTAAAAGGTAGAGCTGAGAAGATTCAGTCATGAACTGGTCGTAAACACTGAGAGAAAGAAAGGAACCAAAGATGATTCCTAGCTTTTTGGCCAATGGAAGAATTGAATTAGCAAAAGCAGAAATGGTGAAGACTGTAGAAGCAGATGTGGGGTTGTATGTAGGGGGCAGGTCAAGAGCTGGGTTTTAGACATAGATTTCAGATGCTGATTAGACATCCAAGTGGAGGTGTCCGGCAGGCAGAAGCTATCACCAGAAAAGGGGTCTTGTCCCAGACCCCAAGAGTGGGCTCTTGGATCTTGCACAGGAAAGAATTCAGGGCGAGTCACAGAATATATTGAAGTTAAGTTTATTAGAGGCTACTCAATTACAAAGTAGGGCATCCTCAGAAAGCAAGAGGAGGAATGCACTACCTTAAACGTAGTGCTGGCTTATCTAAGTTATTAAGAATAGTGTACTCTATCACAAAGGCCTGTGATCAGCTTGTAACAGTCTATTAGTATTGTTACTTTCCTGTTACTATTATCTTTAAAGCAAAACCTGTTCTTAAACTAAAAATCCTTTTTCTTCTTAAAGTACTGGGACGTTTCCATAAGTTCTGGGTCTTTATTTAGTTAGTTAACACTATTAACTCATTCCCTCAACCATAAACATCTTGTGACCAAGAGTGCCCAGCTCCCTGGGAATGTAACTCAGCAGGTTTGGCTTTATCCCAGCTTTATTAAAGATGGAATCACTCTGGTTAGGACACCTCTGACCAAGATGCATGAGCCCACATGCAGGGGAGAGGTTTGAGCTGTGGCAGATATAAATGTGGGTGTCATCAACATACAATTGGTTTAAAGCAATGACTTTCAGTTTGATCTCAGATCCCTTTAAAAAATTGTTTTTATTGGCTGGGTGCAGTGGCTCACACCTATAATCCCAGCACTTTGGGAGGCCGAGGCGGGCAGATCATGAGGTCAGGAGATTGAGACCATCCTGGCTAACATGGTGAAACCCCGTCTATACTAAAAATGCAAAACAAATTAGCCGGGAGTGGTGGTGGGCGCCTGTAGTCCCAGCTACTCGGGAGGCTGAGGCGGGAGAATGGCGTGAACCCGGGAGGCGGACTTGCAGTGAGCCGAGATCGCACCACTGCACTCCAGCCTGGGTGACAGAGTGAGACTCCGTCTCAAAAAAAAAAAAAAAAATTGTTTTTATTATAGTAAAAACATGTAACATTGAATTTATTATCTAACAAAATAAATTTATCATCGTAATCATTTTAAGTGTACAGTTCAGTAATGTTGAGTATATTCATATTATTGTGCAACAGATCTCTAGAACTTTTTCATCTCACAACACTGAAACTCAATACTCATTAGACACTAGCTCCTCCACCCCCAAGCCCTTGGTAACCACCTTACTACTTTCTGTTTCTATGCTTTTGACTACTTTATCATGAAGGAAATGAAAATAATTTGAAATCATCTTTGCAAAAATTATTACAGTGAGAAAATAAGACAGTGAAAGAGATCTAACCTAACTGACTCCATCTTGCTTCTAATCTTCAAGCTGCCCTTGTTCATTCCTGGGCATAGGTCAAGCTAACTTTGGAAAGAATTTAGTTTACAGTTTAACTTTGAAACAAAGATGTTAAGAGCTCCTCCCCAGAACAAACCCCCTCCTTGCCTGGGGATCAGACTGCCTTTGTAAAACTCACAAATTAGCCACAAGATTAGAAATTATAACTCACTTTGGGAGGCCAAGGTGGGTGGATCACTTGAGGTCGGGAGTTTGAGATCAGCCTGGCCAACATGGTGAAACCCCATCTCTATTAAAAATACAAAAATTAGCTGGATGTGGTGGCGGGCGCCTGTAATCCTAGCTACTTGGGAGGCTGAGTCACGAGAATCACTTGAACCTGGGAGGCGGAGGTTGCAGTGAGCTGAGATTGCACCACTGCACTTCAGCCTGGGTGACAGAGTGAGATTTTCTCTCAAAAAAAGAGGTCGGGCTTGGGATAGAGTGGCAACGAGAAGGATGAGTCCCTCTTCCTTCATCCTTGTCCCAGTCCCTCCAAGCCACACTGATGGAAGGAGGCAATGGCCTGAGGGAGACAGCATAAGCTGGAGTTGCAGGAGGAAACTGGAGAAAACTCATTGCAGTGTCCTGGCAGAGGGACAGTGGAGAGGTGACTTCCTGAGAAGACTGGGTGGAAAAGCTCAGCAGCCATGGTCCTCAGCTCACATTGACAGCATCTCTGTGAGAGGCTGAGTCAAGCGGAGTAGCAGGTGGGGCTTGGCATCACCACTCTCTGGTAACCCCTCCTCATGAAGTAGCCTCAGGCAGTGCTGGGAGTCTCCACAATGGAGAAAAGGGAGATGATGGTATTTCTACAACTGAATCACCCCAGGAACCCCTGGTCATGAACCATGTTAAGGATTAGTGTTCCAGGAAACACGCTGGCACATGCAGATGAAAACCAGAGGAGACAGAAGGGACCAGTGTCAGTATGTTGGTTCACTGGTTCTCATTGGGGTCATCAGAATCACTTCTGATGAAGGTACTTAAAAATATAGTTGCCTGGGCCCATCCAGGCTTAACAAAAAATACATGTCCTGGAGCGTTACCCTCTGCAGCATTCTGATTTATTAGGTCTAGACAGGGTCAGGGCATCTGTAGTTTTAAGTACCTTTCCAGGTGATACTGTCATGTACTCCTGGTAAAAACCCTCTGATCTAATTCCTTGTATTGCAGATGAACAAACTAAGGTCTAGAAATGTCAATAGGGTTATGAAAGGAGGCACAGTGCTAGTTGAAAGCTTAGGTTTGAGTCCTGACTATGTGACTTTGGATAATTTGTTTAATCCCTCCATGCTTTACCATCCTCATCTAGAAGAAGGGGCAGTAACAGCAATTCCAAATGGTTTTGGGAGCATTAAATGAGCTAAGGCAATCCAAGCCCTCTACCATGGTGCCTGATGTAAAGTTTCTGCCGAATAATTGCTGGCTACATTGTCATATCATCAGCAGCAGCAGCACCGTCATCATTATCGCCATCACCACCACTGTCATCATTATTGTCACTATCACCACCACCCCCACCACCCCCACTATCATCATCATTTTCATCATCGCTATTTCAAAAAGTGCCCCCCAGCCAGCTAGTGGCAGAGCTGGGACGATTTTGGTTTTCAGACTCCAAATTCAGTGACCTTTCCACTACTGAAGCCTCCAAATTCTCAACACAAACTTAAGTATTTCCTTGGCCAAGACAGTGTAACAAAGTCTTTTTTTTTCTGAGTGGAAAAATAAATTGCTCTTAATTTCTTTTTTCTTTCCTTTTTTTTGGTGGGGGGAGGGGGATGGAGTCTTGCTCTGTCACCCAGGCTGGAGTGCAGTGGTGTGACTTAGTTCACTGCAACCTCTGCTTCCCAGGTTCAAGTGATTCTCCTGCCTCAGCCTCCCGAGTAACTGGGATTACAGGTCCCCACCACCACGCCCAGCTCATTTTTGTATTTTTAGTAGAGATGGGGTTTCACCATGTTGGCCTGGCTGGTCTTGAACTCTTGACCTCGTGATCCACCCGCCTCAGCTTCCCAAAGTGCTGGGATTACAGGTGTGAGCCACCGCACCCGGCCCAAGTTCTTTTATTTTCAAACTGGCTCTTGACACTCAGAATAAAGGAAATCAACTCCATCTAAGACATGAGAAGAAATTGAAAAACCTCTTTGGAAAAACTCAGCTTTGCTACCAAGAAATAACCTTTAAGTAAATGGCTGGTAGGAAGGAAATTCTCAATAGTACTATTGTAGAAAATTGAGCCCGCCATTTTCCAAGTGCTTCACTGTCTCTTGAGTAGTTCTGTTGATGTGGGCAGGGAGCAGTACTGCTGATGGGAGCAATTTGGGGTGGGGTTTGATCGTATCACTTGTCAAAGGCTTATCCTAAAATGTTTTTGGTGTGCCCAGTGGTGTCACACCTCTGACCTCCTATCTTAGTGGCTTAGACTGTAAGCCACTGGCTTTCTCTACTGGCAGAGCAGTAGAAAACCTCAGTAACCTTTTTCACACTTGTGGTGGCCATTAGCTGATCCTGTGGCTGAACTCTCCCTGCTTGGGGGGATTCCTCACCACATGAGTCTTGGTGGGAGGCAGAGCCCACTTCTGTAGGAGATAAGGAAGCCTGGGCGCTCTTTCCCAGCTCCCTTGAGGCCAGAGTGTGGGTGTGTGGCCTTGGCTCACTCTGTGAGCCTCGTGTACCTGTGTTTTGTAATGCGGGTGGGAGAAGTCTTTCTAGAGTCACTGTAACCTCTGGCTCCTGCGGTTGTTGTGCCAGAGACCACCTCCCTTTGTTCTAGCTGTTTCTTCTGCCTTCCCACCAGTTTTGTGAGCTACCCAACAGCTTTTCTCTTTCTTTGAGTATAACCTCTTCTATATGTCATTTCTCTCCAATTTTAATGTATAATTACACACATTTTTCTTTTTTTAATTTTTTGCCGAATCATTTGTGATGTAGTTGCAGACATCATGACACTGTACCCTGCCGCATCTCTGATGCAATTACAATGAAATCACGTGCAGTATCTTTTCCACACATTTTCTTCTGCCGTGGCAACTAGAGGCAATTTCTGTTGCTTATGGTTAAGAGTCCTGATGGGCATATCATTTGGGAAATTGGCAAGATGTGATGGAAAGAGTAGGTGTTTGGGTACAATACAGACCTGAGTTTGGCTTTAACTTAAGAAAGTCATTTATCTCTCCAAGCCCCCCTTTTCTCATCTGGGTAGTGACAATGCCTACCTTGTAAAATTGTGAGAATGTGGCATAATGTGTGCAAGGGATATAGCACAGTTTCTAGCACCCAGTAGTGGCTCAATAAATATTCATTGAGTGAATGATTGAATGAATAAAGACACTAGATCAGTGATTGTCAAACATGGCTGTACATTAGAACCACCAGGAGACTTTAAAAACATCCTGAGGCCAGGTTGTACCCTAGAACAATTGCATCAGAACCTTTGGGGTAGAAACTCAGACATTAGTGTTTCTTTTGTTTGTTTGTTTTTGTTTTTTGAGACAGAGTCTTGCTCTGTTGCCAGGCTGTAGTGCAGTGGCGCAATCTCAGCTCATTGCAACCTCTGCCTCAGCCTCCCGAGTAGCTGGGACTACAGGTGCACACCACCATGCCCAATTAATTTTTGTATTTTTAGTAGAGACGGGGTTTCACCATGTTGACCAGGATGGTCTCGATCTCTTGACCTCATGATCCACCTGCCTCGGCCTCCCAAAGTGCTGGGATTACAGGCATGAGCCACTGTGCCTGGCCAACATTAGTATTTTTTAAGCTCCGCGTGTGATCTGACATGTAGCCTTGGATGTTGGAGTGTGACCTATTCTGGTCCCTTGTATCCTCCTTAGTCAAACTGGAGAAAACAGAAACCTCGTAAGGTAGCTGTGAGACGTGAAAATGTATGGACCTAATACATAGTAGGTCTCAGTAAACACTAGCTTCCAATCTCCTCTGCATGTCTTCAGTTAGGTGTAGCCTTCTGTGTAGGTGCAGGAGACACTGGAACATCATGGAAGATTTGGAGGTGCACTGGGATTCCGCTCCCACACACTGAAATTTGTGTCCTGTATTAATTTGCTCCGGCTGCCATTAACCAAGTTCCATGACTGGGTGGCTCGAACGAGAGAAATATACTGTCTCACAGTTCTGGAGACTGGAAGTCTGAGATCTAGGTGTCAGGTTCATTCCTTCTGGGGCTGTAAGGGAGAATCTGCTCCATGCCTTTCTCCTTACTTCTGGTCGCTTGCTGGCAGTCTTTGGTGTTTTTTGGCTTGTGGCAGCATAACTCTAGTCTTCACATGACATTCTCCTGTGTCTGTGCCCAAATTTACCCTTTTTGCAAGGACACCAGCCCTATTGAATTATAAACTCACCTTACCTCAGCATAATCTCATTTTATATGATCTGCAATAATCCTATTTCCAAATAAGGTCATATTCAGGGAGACTGTGGGTTAGGAGTTGAACATATGAATCTGGGGGCAGAGGATGACACAATTCAACCTGTAACCTGCCCTAAGCTACAGATTTGTATCCCCTGAAGAACTTCATCAAAATGTAAGCCATGAAATTTTAGACCTATAGACTTTGTTTTTAAGCATAAGAATAGATCTGAGTGCAAACCTCTCTAGTTAAGATGAAGAAATAAGCTTCAAAGGAGGGGAAGTGACTTGCTAAAGACCCAGCCAGAAAAGTGGGCCTGATTTGTATTTTTTTCTCTAATTTTGAAGTAAACAGAAGATTCTTTGATAAATTAGCAGGGCCCAGTGGTTCTTCCTCCCCCACCCCCGCCCCGCAATTTATCCTTACTATTGGGAAACTGTATATTGGCATATCGTTGAACCAATTGCAACCAAAGTTGAGGGTGGGAGCAGGTAAAGGTGGGTACCTCCTACCCCACATTCCCACAGTTCATTGCAAAGTGCCTTGGAAGAGCTTTAATAATACATTTAAAGTGAGCATCCCCAGTTGTGTGGACAATCAAGCCAGGTCATTTTCTTTCAGTCAAGAGAGGTCAGCAAGGTGGTCTGGGAAAAGGAACAGGAATTTCTTGGGCCTGGAGTAATCCTATGGGAACTTTTCTTCAAATGGGTATGACTAAAGGGTGGCCAACTTGAGAGTGGGGCCAATTCATCTTTGTGGTCTCACTCTCCACAACATGGGCTTTGCTCTGCTCTTGCATTGGGAAAATACTCCACAAAAGTAGCCAGGGGTTGCCTGGAGGTTTGCATGCCATTGTCTCACACCCTTCTCTCCCTTCTCACTCCTGTAACCATCCAACTGTCCAGTTCTTCTTTCTAACCATGAATGATGCTCAACGCTGATTTTCTGACATGGTCAAAGTCAAGGAACCAGGCTTCCTTTGTTTTTCTTTGGTCCCTCTGGTCTCACTTCCTTTTGTGGAGGGGCCAGTGGACATGTGGGGGGGGCGGTTGCAGCAACCCCACATCTATGATCTGGGCTGGCCTTAAGGTAGAGAGCAAAGCTCTGTGCTCAGAATAAGTTGGTGAAGAGTTAGGATAATCCCTCTTACCCTTCCCAATCTTCCCTGAAACCCCCAAGTATCTCCCACCAAGTTTTCAGCATGCCTGAAATTTCCAGCCAATAATAGTATCATACCTTCTGATTGTAGGACTGTATTTCTGAACGGTCCCTGTTCAGACCCAAATATTTTATAATACAGAAAATAAAAGCCTTGGACTTGGAGACAGAAGACTTGGGTGTCAAGCCAGGGGAGAAATGGGGATAGGAAATTGAGTCACAGAGCATTCAAGATAGACTTGGTCTCCTGGACAATTTCACCTAAGGTCTAAATTGAGCCAGTTTCCCACCACCCTGACTCACACAGGCCTTTTTCCACACTTTGTTCTCCAATCCTGAATCCCTAACCCAGATCCTCCATAAGTAGAAGACTTTTAAGAACCTATATGCTCTTGGTAGAAATGAGGGGACATAATCAATGCTGTGGGCTGAGTGTTTGCCACCCAGTTTATGGTATTTGTCATAGCAGCCCGAACTGACTAAGACAGCCAGCCAAAGGTAAGACAATACATGCTAATCTTTTACTTGTGCATATTAACACAGCGAAGCTTTCTTGTTTAATGAAATGATGCATAATAATTCATACTTATCTGGGACAGAATGATCAACAAAGCAAGTAGTTTTACATACATGACTTCATGCACAGCCTCATAGTGTGGGTGAGTCTGTTATTGGCTTCTCTACAGTTTATAGGTGAGGAAACTGAGCCTTGAGAGGCCCAAGGTCACAGTGGGAAAGAGCTTGGATTTGGAGTTTAGGTCCAGGGCTCAAATGTCATTCGACTCCACAGACAGTTTACTTTGGACATCTTTAGACCAGGTTTCCATGTTTGCAGACTTTTTTGTCCCATCACAGGCATTTGCACAAATGAAACCTGTGAAAAGTTCAACAAAGCTTAATTCCAAACAAAAAAGATGATGTTTAGGCCGGTGGGCCCCAGACGAGTTCACAAGAAGCTCATGGGGTGAGTACCTGGTGTTGACCAGAAGATGAGATGTAGGCAAGTATAGTAAGAGAAAACAGAGGTAGAAAAAAAGCCAAAAGATGGTCTCCTGTTAACTCACTCAACCAACCACAAACATTGCCAGGCACTGAGGGAGATGGTAGGAACTGGGTTTGTGCCTTTGAGGGATTTCCACTCCAGTTGAGGCCATTGGAGGTCTGGGGCTGGCCCGAGCTTGGAGACATGCTCTGCTCAGAGATCAGCGAGGTTCTTCTCTTCTGGATTCTGTCTGAGGGAAACTGGAGGTGTAAATGCTGTAGAACCACTGTGGGTTTTTTTATATTCCAGGAGTGGTTAGAGGTCTGCAGCTCTGTGTCCAGGACACCTCTGTTTGGAGGGAGAGATAGGCCTGCAAGAGTCCAGTTGAGATTGGGCAGTGGTTTCTGTGGGTGGAGGGAGGGGAAGCCCAGGAGGTGGTGGCCAGTGGAGGTTGTGGTCAGGGACAGACAGCGTGGCTCATGGTGTGCAACTCTCTGGCAACTCCTTTTCAGCAGTCTCATCCGCCACTCCCTCTCTGACTGGGTTACCCTTCTATCTTCCTATTCATACTTCTCTTTGTGCCTCTTCCCTTGGGTTCTTGAGGAGCTAGATTAGGGGAAGACTCCTGATTAAAGACTGCCTTGGGAGCCAGTCTATTAGGGATGCCAAAACATCACTGGAAGTATAAAGAGTCAGATATGAAACGCTCCCAGGGAGATGGCTGGATGTGCTGAAAGAAATACAAGAGAAGCATCTTGGGATGGGTAGGAATGGGATGGCATGGGGAGAGGGTGAAGTGAGCTTCTCAAGGGGCCTCAACCCCCAAACCTGCCTTCTAAGAAGGGTGGGTTCAAAGCCCAAGGTGCTTTGGTTTTGCTAAGTGGGTATGTGAGTAGGAGTCCTTTGCCTTTTTGCTCCCTGGCTCAGCCTGCCCTCTGAGTAAAAGTTGAACAAAATGTTAAGAATCAGTGTGAAACTGTGTTTGAAAGATTAGGCCAACTAGAAGCCCATAGGCTTAGCTCTGATACCACAAACTACCTCATTATCTCTTCCTTATGCTGTTTCTCCCATCGGTGGTGAGTAGTGGCCCCACCTGTAGGCTGGCAGGTAGGTCCATGGGAGCCCCTTCCCTTCACTGGTATGCCGCCCAGCCCTGTCCAGCAGGTGCTACTGGCCTCATTATTAAAACTAGGCCCTGGCTCTTCCCTAGACTGATAAACTCCTCCAGATCTACTGCCCCATTGGCAAATAGATCATTCAAGTTGCATCTGGAACTGAAGGGGAAATGCCTTACAAGCTCTCTCTAGGTTGGCCAGAGGGCTATATTGGTATCTACTTTATTCAATAACAAGATATTGAGTGTCTTCTGTGTGCAAATCCCTGCTCAAGGGACTGTAGAAGACTCTGGACTCATTTTTAAAAAAAGTTGCAGCCAAATATACCTAATGGAGGTGCATGTCAGAATCACATGGGAAGCTTTTCCAAATCCCCACGCCAGAGCCGAATCAGGTTCACAGATTGGGCCCAGGTCTTTGTGGCATGGCAAAGTTTAGAGAGTGGCTTTTATTTATGCCCTTGGGTATGAAGCAATGGGCCAGTGTGAGAGGCAGGGATGCGTACCATGAACTAGAAGGCAAGGTGAAGCATAGCCATCGCCACAGAGAGAGATAAGCAATCTCTCTACTACTACACCCTACTCTCTTTCTACTACTCTCTGAGAGTGTAGACTAGGAAAGAAAGGTTAATATTTATAGAGAAGCAGCCTGGGACAAAGAAGGTAAAGTGTGCCCCAGGGCATGGCTCCCCAAGAAGCATAAATCTGAAGGATAATAACAGCTGTTGATTCTTTGCTCCCACTGAGCGCACAGTGATAGAACACTGGGGTTCAAGACCAGGTTCCTGCCCTCAAGCAGCTTGCAGCCTGATGGGGCAGGGAGATAAGACATTGCATGTGTGTAACTACAACACAAGGTTGTTTTATTTTAGAGGGGACAAGCAGAATCCCACGACAACCCAGAGAGTGTTCTAATTTGCAGATTGGGGAGGGCTTCCTGGAGAAGCTGGCCTGTCAGCTAGAACATGTTCCAGGCCCAGGTGACAGCATGACAAATGCCTAGAGGTAGGGTACTGGGGAGATATCTGTCTGAAAGAAGGCCAGTGGTGTTTTGGGGTTGGATCCCAAGCTGCTGTGGGGAGGAGACTTAGAGTGGAATAAGAATGGAAAAGTTGGCTGGCATTGGATTGTGGCGGCCTTGAAAGCCTTGCTAAAGTGTATGGACTTCATTTGTAAGTAATGAGGAGCCACTAAGGGTTTTGAAGCACCTGGTGTAAGGGCAGAGGGCAGCCTCGTGGGGAAAGAGAGGAGCAGTGGGGAGATGCCAAGGAAGTGAGGCCCTGTTTCAGGGATGAAACCATGGGCATGCAATGGCAAGAATGAGTCAACTCTGAAAGCCACTAGACAGGCATAGTCATTTGGACCTGGCTGTGGGCGTTGAGGAAAAGAAAACACAGGCCTCCAAGAGGACTTGAGGTTTGGAGTGTGGGTGGGTGGGGGGAAGCTAGCACCATCAACCAAATAGAAGGAGGACACTTTAGGTACAAAGTGATAAATCTGAAGTCAGCTCACTATCCACCTGGGAAGGATGAGATGTTGGAGGAGTCCACCCTAGATGCCTTCACCAAGGTGGGTGTTCACCAAGGTAGGTGAGCCTTTGGGGCTGGGCTGTTGGCCCCTGGAGGGTAGCAACTGTATCTCATTCATCTTTGTATTCTCTGAATAAATACTTAGTGCAGAAGGTAGCACTTATTAAATTCATTCCTTCAATCAAATTTTATGAGCTAAATTTTTAAGGGCCAGTTTGTGGGCTAGGACTTGGATCCAGGATACAGAACATTTCTCCAGTCTAGTTGTGGATTTTTAGAATCCAGATATCAACATGACTGCTTATCTCAGGGTATGGCGACTTTTGTCTTCCAGACAGCCTCATCCAGCAGTACCTGAGGAATACGGAGCCAGGCGCCTCCAAAGTGAATAAACCAGTAGGGACGACCCTACAGTCAGGGAAGGGAGGCACTGTCTTGTCAGCATCGTGCAGTTATCACACACAACGAGCTTTAGGCCCTGTGAAGTCTCCAAGGAAGCACCTTTCTCAGAATCCTTTCATGTCTTAGAACCTTCTGAACTAAACAGTGATTAGAAACACATGTCTAAATGAAGGAGCGTGCAAGATGAACTCAGAGTTCAAGAAATGTTTTTTTGGATGGCAGTATAAAATTCCCAGGTAGGAAGCCACTTTCCCGCAGATGAGAGGCTGGCGGGACCCACTGGTGTAATGAATGATCTTCACTGCACGCCTGCAGCGGAGGAGACGTCTCCACCCTGCTGTGTTCTGCAATGCTCCTTCCAGGCCCGCTTCTCCATGACCCCCATTCCAGTCCCTGTCCACCTGCACCTGCGCCTGCACCGCCACAGGCCCCTCAGTAGAAGGAGGCGCCCTCATAGGCGAAGGCACCAGGGGAGTGGGGGATCGGGGCTGGGCTGGGTGCCTGCAGCCGGCAGAACCAGAACTGCCGGAGGACATGTTTCAGGTGTGTGCGGAACTTGACCCCCACGAAGACATAGAGCACCGGGTTAAAGCAGCAGTGGGAGAAGGCGAGGTTGCGGCAGATGAGCAGGGCGTATTCTAGCTGCTGTTTGGCCTCGCAGCTCCGGATGATCTGGGTTCGAAACAGCGTCTGCAGAAACAGGGTGAAGTTGTAGGGACCCCAGCTGAGGAAGTAGGCCACCACGATGGCGAAGATGAGCTTGACCGTGCGGTGGCGCCGCTTGGAGCGTGAGCGGAACAGGGTCCTGAGGATCTCCACGTAGCAGAACAGGATAATCCCCAGGGACAGCAGGAAGAAGAGGTTGTGCTGGTAGACGGAGGTGAGGTACCACGTGAGTTCGGAATAATCACAGCCCGAAGAAAGCACCTTGTGGAAGATGGTGTCGAGGATGGAGGACAGGATGCTGGCTACCCACACAGCCATGGTCACCAGCACCCGGCAGCGGAGGGTGGGGACGCGCAGGGTGGAGAGGGGGCTCACTACCGACAGGTAGCGGTGGATGGTCATGATGGTCAGGAAGAAGATGCTGCTGTAGAGGCTGATGGAGAAGATCATATTGAGGAGTTTGCAGAGGAAGTCTCCCAGCACCCAGCCCCAGTGGTATGGGGAGATCCACACAGGCAACAAGCAGGCGAACACCAGGTCTGAGAGGCACAGGTTGAGGATGAAGATGTTGGTGAGGGACTCCAGGCTCTCATACTTCACCAGGACCCACAGGACCAGGCTGTTGCCCACTAGGCTGAGGAGAAACACCAGGCAGTACAGGACGGTGGTGGCGAGGGTAGCAAAGACCCAGGCCTGGTTCTCACACGGCTGGCTCTGAAGGTCATAGTAAAAAAAGGTGGTGCTCTCTGGGTTGCCTGAGGACTCCATCTGGACCAGATGGCAGGGATGTTTAGAGCATCTGAAATGATAGAGACATGGAGTTTAAAGCCATGTGGTGGCTGGGTATAGTGGCTAACACCTGTAATCCTAGCACTTTGGAAAGGCCAAAGGGAGAGGATTGCTTGACCCCAGGAGTTTGAGACCATCCCAGGCAATATAGTGACACCCCTGTCTCTACAAAAAATTTAAAAATTACCCGGGTGTGGTGACACATGCCTATAGTCCCAGCTACTCAGGAAACTGGGGGGTGGGGAAAGATTGCTTGAGCCCAGGAGGGCGAGACTGCAGAGAGCTGTGATCACGCCACTGCACCTAAACCTAGGTGACAGAGAAAAACCATGTTTCAAAAACAAACAAAAAACCCAAATAAGATGCCAGACTCTTAGTTAATTCTCTCCTGGATCAGAGAAAAGACCTGGAATGGGAAGGGGATTCTCTACAGAGTGTATTTTCCCCACAAGAGATAGCTTTGCAAGACCATTTCAAAATATTCCTATCTGTCATGTTGGTATCTTATTGCTACAAAGAGTCTATTCTATCAGGCTTAAGGGCTGCTTTAATGTTAATGCTGGTCAGCTATGCTGAATTACAAAAGGAGGAGAGTATAATGAGGCATGTCTGACTACCTATTCCCATCATGGCCTGAACTAATATTTCTTTAGAATGCCCTTCCTTGGCTGAGGAGTCCATTCAGTTAGTTGTGAGGCTTAGAATTATATTTTTTATTTATAAAACTTAAATGCTTGTTAAGACAAACACCAAATAACCAATCAACACTTTTCAGAAAAATGAAACAAAATCCAGAGTCTACACAACTTAACAATGTTTAGGACACAATCCAAAATTACTCAGCATATAAAGAAATAGGAAAACATGACCCATACTCAAAAGAAAAGACAATCAAGCAGCTGCCTGTGAGAGGGGCCACATGTTGGAATTTGTAAATATGTATCAAAATGTAACTAACTATTATACCTGTTCCCAAGGAAATAAAGGAAACTATATTCATAATGAAAGGAGAGATAGAAAGTCTCAGCAGAGAAAGAAAAGTTATATAAAAGACCCAAAAGGAATTACAAATCAATAACAAGATATCAAGAAAAGCTTCAATAATTTGGAAATAATTTTAAAAACACCAGCGCGTGTGACGCCATGGCGCCGTGCGGGGTCGCGGCGGCGCAGGGGGCGGGCCCGTGGCGCGGGGCCTGAGGAGGAAGTGGCGAGATTGTTGCTCCCTCTGCGCCCAGAGAGGACGCGGCTGCGTCGTGCTCCCCTGCGGTCCCCTCCATGTTCCCTGGCCCCACCGCTCCCCTTCCTAAGGCTGCTGCTGTCTATGGAAGTAATGGAAGGACCCCTCAACCTGGCTCATCAGCAGAGCAGACGAGCCGACCGTTTATTAGCTGCAGGCAAATACGAAGAGGCGATTTCTTGTCACAAAAAGGCTGCGGCATATCTTTCTGAAGCCATGAAGCTGACACAATCTGAGCAGGCTCATCTTTCACTGGAATTGCAAAGGGATAGCCACATGAAACAGCTCCTCCTCATCCAAGAGAGATGGAAAAGGGCCCAGCGTGAGGAAAGATTGAAAGCCTAGCAGAACACAGACAAGGATGTAGCTGCCCATCTTCAGGCATCTCACAAACTCTCTGCCGAGGATGCGGAGGGCCAGAGCCCCCTTTCTCAGAAGTACAGCCCTTCTTCAGAGAAACGCCTGCCTGAGATTCAGGGGATCTTTGACAGGGATCCAAACACACTACTATATTTACTTCAGCAAAAGAGTGAGCCAGCAGAGCCATGTATTGGAAGCAAAGCCCCAGAAGATGATAAAACAATTATAGAGGAGTAGGCAACCAAAATTGCAGATTTGAAGAGGCATGTGGAATTCCTTGTGGCTGAGAATGAAAGATTAAGGAAAGAAAATAACTAAAGGCTGAAAAGGCCAGACTTCTAAAAAGGTCCAGTAGAAAAAGAGCTGGATGTAGATGCTGATTTTGTAGAAACGTCAGAATTACGGAGCTTGCCGCCACATTCAGAAACTGCTACAGCCTCCTCAACCTGGCAGAAGTTTGCAGCAAATGCCGGGAAAGCCAAGGACATTCCAATCCCCAGTCTTCCTCCCTTGGATTTTACATCTCCAGAACTTCCCCTTATGGATCTCCCTGAGAATATTCTGAAAGGATTTATGAATAATTAAAATGGAAGGCCACAGAAGAGGGGAGAAGAGGAAATAATACAGTAATAGTTAATCCAGCAAAAAAAAAAAAAAAAAATGAAAAGGGAAAACCACGTAGAAGGGGCATCCTGGTCCCGGAAATGTTTCATCATCTGGTGGACTGTGGGAGAATAGGCATTGCCAGGACTTGGGAAACAGTCACTGTGAAATGCGTTGCATATCTCATTCACTGACTTGAGCTAATGATTCCAACTTGATAGACACTAAACTCATGGAGGTTCAGTTTCTGCTGATACAAACCAAATGGCTACTTGGAATAATTTTTTTCAAGCAACAATTATTTTTCTTATCTTCAGGGTTAAAATGTATAAAATATGTTATGTGTAATTAATCTATAATGTCATAAATGATAATGCAAAACCTAAATAATATGGTGGCCCAAGGGGCTGCCTTGTATTTGAAACATGCTTTCTATCATGTATTGACTGTATGCATTTTGTTAATGCCCATTTTGTTTAAATAAGGTGAGTAAGATACACACCTTATTTGTTAGTTGTAAGATATACACCTTAATTGTTAGTTATGCTTTTTTAAACAAATTACCAGTTTACATGATTAATCAGGGTGCATTTTAAGTTCTAATTTTGTTTATTGTATAATGCATCATTTGAAAATACCAAGGAGGAAATATCCTTTGTTTTTAATGATGCATGAGTGGAAGTAATGCTAGTTGGCAGTATTTGATTGTAAGAAATCAATAAAGTAATTGTGTTTTATTAAAAAAACCCAACTGACTTCTAGAATCTGAGTCAAAGAAGAAATCAAAAGGCAAAGTATAAAATATTTTGCATTGATAATAATGAAAATACCACATATCAGAATTCATGAAATGCAACTAAAGCAGTACTTGGAGAGAAATTTATAGCTTTAAATGCGTGTATTAGAAAGAATAAACGTCTAAAATCTAAGACTTAAATCAGTGACATAAGCTAGAAATAGAAGAGCTAATTAAAGTAGAAGGAAGGCATTAATAAAAATAAAAGCAGAAAAAATAAAATAGAAAATAAAATGAACAAGATCAAAATTGGTTGTTTGACAACATTTAAATACATTGATAAAATCAGCAAGGAGCAGTGGCTCATGCCTATAATTCCAATGCTTTGAAAGGCTGAGGCAGGAGAATCCCTTGAGGCCAGGAGTTTCAGGCTGCAGTGAGCTATAATGGCGCCACTGCATTCCAGTCTGGGTGTCAGAGCAAGACCCTGTCTCAAAAGAAAGAAAGAAAAAGAGAGAGAGAGAGAGAAAGACCAAAAAATTGATGAAGCCTTATCTAGATTGATTGAGAACAAAGAGAAATATGTTACAGATCTTATAGACTTTACAAGAATAACAAATAAATATTATGATCAATTTTATGTTAAAAAATCCAACAACTTAAATGAAATGGATGAATTTCTTTTAACATGCAACATATCAAAACTGACATGGGATGATATGGCAAATGTGAATAGCCCTACATTTGTTATAGAAATATAATTAACTATATAAATCCTTACCACAAAGAAAACTTTAGAACTAGAGGATTTTTCTAGTGATTTTTTTAAACATTTGGGGAAGAAATAACACCAGTTTTACACAAACTATAAGAAATAGAAATAAAGGAATATTTTCTAACTCCTTTTATGAGGCCAGAATAACCCTGATACCAAAATTAGACCAACAAATTACAATAAGAGAAAACTACAGAACAATATTCCTCATGAACATAGACAGAAAAATTCTTAACGAAATATTGGCAGATCAAATCCAGCAATACATTTTAAAAGAATAATATAACATGACCAAGTTGAGTTTATCCCAGAAATATGAGATTGTTTTAATACATGAAAATCAATTTAAGTCACCATATCAATAGAATAAAGAAAAAAACTATATGATCTTTTCTGATAAATGTAGAAAAGCATTTGACAAAGCTCAACACCCTTTGATGATATAAACTCTCAGCAAATTAGAAATAAAAGGGATATTGGACATCTATAAAAATCATTTTTTTTGCTGGTTATTAATTCATTTACTCAAAAATTTCAGAGGCAGTCATGTTCTGGGCCTGGAAGCCTTTGGAGATAAAGGAAAATGATGTCAAATCTCAAACCTCTCCAAGTTACATTCAGTGGCCTGGCTCCCTTTTGCTGGTTGTCTCTCTCCCTCCCCATCTCTGTGGCCCACCTCAACTCTAAGGGAGTGAATTTAGCTTTCTGGACTGTAATATAATTTAGATTGAGAAAGACAGCTGTAAATTATACAACCATCAGTAATAACAAGGCCTTACATAAAGATATATAGCCAAATAAACCTCTCTACTTCTTTCAGCATAAGAAAAATATTATTTATATGTTAGGTCTACTCAAAGTATGGTTCCCAGATCCATTTTTCTTCTTCTTCTTTTTTTTTTTTTTTGAGATGGAGTCTCGTTCTGTCCCCTAGTCTGGAGTGCAGTGGTGTGTTCTTGGCTCACTGCAAGCTCCGTCTCCCAGATTCATGCCATTCTCCTGAATCAGCCTCCCAAGTAGCTAGGACTACAGGCGCCCGTCACCACACCTGGCTATTTTTTTGTATTTTTAGTAGAGACGGGGTTTCACCGTGTTAGCCAGGATGGTCTCAATCTCCTGACCTCATGATCCACCTGCCTCGGCCTCCCAAAGTGCTGGGATTACAGGTGGGAGCCACCGCGCCCAGCCAATTTTTCTTCTTTGATTTTTTTTTTTTGACAGGGCCTCGCCCTATCACCCATGCTGGAATGCAGTGGTGTGATCACATCTCAACCTCCTGAGCTCAAGTGATCCCCTCACCTTAGCCTCCTGAGTAGCTGGTAGTACAGATGTGTGCTACCACACCTAGCTAATTTTTTGGGGGTATTTTTTGCAGAGATAGGGTCTCATCATGTTAGGTAAGGAACTCCTGGACTCAAGAAATCTGCCAGGCCAATCCGGAACTCCTGGACTTAAGCAATCTGCCAGCCTTGGCCTCCCAAAGTGCTGGAATTACAGGCATGAGCCACTGCGCCCAGCCCAGATCAGCTTTTCTGAAAAGAATGCAGATTCTTGGGAAATCCCTATACCAAAGGAATCAGAGCCTTCAGAGGTAGCTCAGGAATCAGCGTATTTACTAGCCCTCCAGGTGGTTCTGATGTGCAGCAAAGCTTAAGAACTCCTGATATAGGCTGTTACAATTAGAGGAAAACATAAGTTTAAAATGTTTGTAAAGGAACTCACCTGAATCTACACCTCTTTACATGCGTCTTGAGGCAGAAATGGTGCTTCTCTGTTTCATATTTCACTTAAAGAAACTGAAACACCTGTCCTGCCCAGAAGGCTGGAGGAGGAGGATGGGAGGAGTCTCAGAGAGAGCCAGGGGGCCAGAGGGGGACAGCTAGTGAGAGATTAGGGAGGAAGAAGCCAGTCAGGCAGGCAGTTAGGGTGGATCCTTGGTGGAACTCCTTCAAACCAAGAACAGCCTGAAAATCAAGCTGCAAGCCCTGGATAAAGAAAAGAGCCTGCATGTTTGAATAGAAACACCTACTCTGTGAATCCAGATGAACAAATTCCACTCCTTTTTTGAACATATATCCCTCTCCTTGGCACGCCTTTGTCTCATTTCACATGCTTCCTCCCGATTGGTCCTTACCTTTTACCTGTTTAACATATACCTACCTTTCTGTGATGAGCTGCTTGCCAAATTTTCATTTGCATAAAGTGTAATGTCACTTCAGCCTCTGATTGGTCCTGGGCCAAGGTCTCAGGCCAAGCTTTCACTTCAGCCCCCAATTGGTTCTTTACACTATTGTACCTCTTCCTGAGTGGTGCTTTTTCCAAGCCTACCCATAAACCAATCAGCACGTATTTCCTCATTCTAAGCCTGTAAAAACCTGTGACTCAGCCTTATAGCTAGCAACCCTCTTTTGGGTCCCCTCTCTTTGCTGAGAGCTTTTCTGTGGCTTAATAAATCCAACTCTGCCTTCTTCACTCTCCAGTGTCTGTGTGCCTTATTTTTCTTGGTCGTGGGACAAGAACTTGGAGCTCACCAGTGGGGGGAGTAAAAGAGCTGTAACACTCCCTCCCCCTCACCAAACAACAGGAGTGAAACAGCTGCAACAGTAGGAGACAGTTTTTCCACATCCTTAATGAATAAAGATGTTGAGCATCTTTTTATATGTGTATTGGTCATTTGTGTATCTCTTTGTAGAAGTGTCTATTCATAACCTTTGCCTTTTAAAAATTTGAGTTATTAGTCTTTTTATTATTAAATTGTAAGAGTTATTTCTACATTCTGGATACTAGATCCTTATCAGAGATATGATTTAAAAATAATTTATCTCATTCCTTGGGTTCCTTTTTAATTCTTCATAATACCCTTTGACACACAAATGCTTTACATTTTCTTTTTCTTTTCTTTCCTTTTTTTTTTTTGAGGCAGGCCCTCACTCTGTCACCCAGGCCTGAATTCAGTGGCATGATCAGCTCACTATTGCCTTGAACTCTGGAGCTCAAGAGATACTCTCGCCTCAGCCTCCTAAGTAGCTAAGACTATAGATACACAGCACCACATCCAGCTAATTATTTTAATTTTTTTGTAGAGACAGGGTCTCACTATATTGCCCAGACTAATCTTGGACTCTTGGCCTCAAGTGATCCTCCTGCCTTGGCCTCCCAAAGCTCTGAGATTATAGACCTGAGCCACCGTGGCTGACCTGTTTTTAACTTTCACGAAATCTAATTTATAAATTATTTCTTTTGTTGCTCGTGATTTTGCTGTTGTAGTTAAGAAATCCTTGCCTAGTCAGATTATAGGGATTTATAGCTATGGCTTAGCTCTGAACTTTCAGTTATATTCCATTGGTCTTTGCATCTATCCTTATGTCAGTACCATAGAGTTTTGATTACCTTTGTAGTAAGTTTTGAAATCACAAATCCTCCAACTTTGTTCTTTCTTCTATTCAAGATTGGAGACATATAGATCAATGAAATACAATGGGGAAAGCCATACATCTATGGTCAATTGATTTTTTGTTTGTTTGTTTTGAGACAGGTTCTCACTCTGTTGCCCAGTCTGGAGTGTAGTGGTGCGATCATGGCTCACTGCAGCTTCAATCTCCCAGGCCTAAGTGATCCTCCTACTTCAGCCTCCTGAGTAGCTGGGACTACAGGTGCACACCAACATGCCTGGCTAATTTTTATAGAGACAGGGTTTTACCATGTTTCCCAGGCTGGTCTTCAACTCCTGGGCTCAAGTGATCTGCTTGCCTCAGCCTCCCAAAGTGCTGGGATTGTCAACTGATTTTTGACAAGGGTCAAAAATTAAGACCATTTACAAGGCCATTCAGTGTTAAAAGAATATTCTTCTTAACAAATGGTGCCAGGAAAACTAGATAGTCATATACAAGACAAAGTAGTACTCTTACCTCACATCATATACAAAAATTAACTCAAAATGGATTAAAGAGCCAGATGCAAGGGCTAAAAAACCTACAACACTTTTGTGTGTCAAAGGACACTATCAAGAAATTTTAAAAGAATTTTGATGGAAATTGCTTAGAATTTGTAGATCAGTTTGGGGAGTATTGCCGTTTTAACAATATTGGGTCTTCCAATCTGGGAACACTGAAAGTCCTTCTATTTACGTAGGTCTTCTTTAGTTTTTTTCCACATTGTTTTGTGGTTTTCAGTGAGTAGATTTTGTGCATTCTTGGTTAAATTTATTCCTAAGTATTTTTATGCTATTGTAAATGGAATTGTTTTGTTAATTTCATTTTCAGATTGTTCATTGCTAGTGTATAAAAATACAACTGATTTTTATATATTGATCTTGTACCCTGAGCTTATTTATTAGCTTTAATAGTTTTTTGTTTTTGTTTTTGTTTTTGGTGGATTCTTTCAGTTCTCTATGTACTATAAAGTCATGACATCTGCATATAGAAATAGTTTCACTTCTTCCTTTCCAATCTGGGTACTCTTCCCCCCACCGTGTTTAGTTGTCCTGGCTGGAACCACCAATGCAATGTCAAATAGGAGAGGACAATGGACATCATTGTCTTGTTTCTGATCTTAGGAGAAAAACTTCTAGTCTTTCACTACAAGTATGATGTTAATTGTGGGTTTTTAATACATGCCTTTTATCAGATTAAGGAAATTCCCCTCTATTTCTAATTTGTTGAGTGTTTTTATCATGAAATGGTGTTGGGTTTTGTTAAATGCTTATTCTGCATCTCTTGAGTTTATTGTATGGAAATACCACAGATTTTTTTATTCCTTCACCTATTGAAGGACATCTTGGTTAATCCTATTTCTTTGAAATTATGAAAAATACTTTATACACTATACACTATGTATAAAAAAGTATTTTATACGCGATATGTATTTGAATGCAGGTTTTTGTTTACACATAGTTTTGAGCTCGATTATAACTAGGAGTGTGATTGGATTATATGATAATAATGGCAGTGGCGGGCCATCCAGAGCAGCTGCTACCATCATGCCAGCTGCAGCAGGGAGGCATGAGCGGTGGTGGCAGGAGCAGCTGCAGGAGCAGCAGTGGGGGTGGTGGGACCTCTGTGCCCTGCATCCCCATGCCCTGCATCCCTGAGGCAGCTTACTGCACACCACCCCTACCCTTGCATGGCCGGGCAGGACCTACTCTCAGGCCTGGAGCCTCTGCCGCAGCCTCAACTCATTCCCTGCCATGTTCTGGGAGCCAGTGAATATCTGGCCAAAGGTGTAGCTGGGACTTTCAGGGCTAGCCCTGGGAGTGTCAGGTTCATTTGTGCGGGGTTGGCCAGGGCCACCACGCCACCTGCACCTTGCCCAGAACCACTGTGGGGAAAATGCGGAGAGGAGGTGTGGCTGGGGCTGCATGCTCCACACAGCCGGCAGGAGCTGGGGACAAATGGGAGCCCTGCCCCTTAGAAGTTGGTGGGACACGGAACTCCCCAGGCACAACTGCAGCTGCTGAAGCCATGGCTGTGACTTGGGCACCCCTGTGCTCTTGGGAGCTAGGAACAGGCAGGAGCCCCGCCCTCCAAGGCACTGCTACAGCCACCCTGCTGTGGCTATGGATCCAGGCATCTTTGCACTGTCGGGGGCCTGGGAAGGTCCCCCCCTGCCCACAGGCTTGGAAGTACCTGCTCCTGCTGTTTGGCTTCTCCCCGCTGTCACTGCCTGCTCTGATCTTGGAGTAAGGTTGGGGCCAAGCTTGGGTGCTGTTGCAACCTGGCCAGGTGTGTGCGTGCTTGGGGCAGTGCTGACATGCTAGGCCCTGTCACCTTGGCCCCCTCTGGACTTTGGGCACCGATGAGCACAGGAGGAAGGCTGAGGAGGGGGGCGCTGAGGGCAGCTCATTGCTGGCCTGCAGGCAACCCTTGGCATGAACAGCCTGAGTCCCATAAACAGTAGTGGGTGGTGAACAAGCTCCTGGGCAGAAAGGGCCAGGTCCCTGGTGAAGCCCCACCTTCAAGCTGGGGAAGGCCTGAAGCCAGGTGGCTGGGCTGACAGTCCCACGAACCACAGGGGGACATTTTGGTGCCTTTCCTTGTTCTGGCCCATGGCCACCCATGGACTTTCTCCCCTCTGCTGCCCATAAAAACCCTGGACTCAGCCAGATTTGGGAAGAGGATGGAGAGATGACGAAGAGACGATGGGATGACCTGTCTAAGAGAGGCTACCCACTCTAGGGCCTCCTCTCTGCTGAGAGCTGCAGAGACAATGGGATAACCTGCCTGCAGAGAGGAGCTTCCCACTCCAGCATCTCCTCTCTGGTAGGAGCTGAACACTCATTGGGACACCCTGGCTGCAGAAAGGAGCTATGCACTGTGAGTCTTCTCTGAGCTGTTCTATTGCTTGATAAAGCTCTTCATCTTGTTCATGCTGCACTTCTCTGCATACTTCATTCTTCTGGTTTGCAGGACAAGAACTTTGGACCCACCAAATGGTGACGCTAAAAGAACTGTAACACAAACAGTGCTGAAACATGCCCCCTGCTTGCCACATGGGCGAAGAGGAGAGAAAAGCTGTGGTCCTTTGGGGATCCCAGACCTGGGGTGCTCCCCAAGCTAGGACCATGACTTCCTCTTTGGGGCCTTGTGGTTCCTAGCATCTCTAAGTTTCCGTGTACCACTGCATTCCCTTACGCTAGCAGGGGAAGCTGCTTGTGGTGCATCTGGTCCAGCCATAGCTTCACAGAGAGCCAGCACCCAGGCTGGCACCTGGAGCTGCCCACCCCACAGCATAGCTGGCGTGTCTCACTGTGCAATGCTGGAACCCACACTTGCTCACACAGCCCTTGCCACTTCATGCCTGACTCACAGTCTCCCTTGGAGGCATGGGATACAGACTGGTAGTGTGAGCCTAGTGCAGCCTGCCAGGCTGAGTGAGCAGGATAAGCCCAGTGGGCCTGAGGAAAACTTGGGCAAAGGCACCACTGGCCACAGGTTTCCAGCCAGAAAACAGACCCCCCAAAGATCTTGTAACAATAAGACTATGTTTAGCTTTGTAATAAACTGTAAAACTGTCTTCCAAAGTGGCTGGATCATTTTGCACTTCCATCATCAATGAATGAGCATTCTCATTGCTAGACATCCACATTCACATTAGCATTTGATGTCAGGTTCTAAAAAATGTATCCATTCTAATACGTGCATGGGGTACCTCACTGACATTTTAATTTGTAATTCTATAATGACATATGATGTTGAGCATCTTTTCATATGCAATTTCGAATCTGTCTATCATCTGTGGTGGTCTGTTTAGATATTTTGTCCATTTTCTAAATTGGATTGTTTTCTTATCATTGAGTTCTAAGAGTTCTTTTTATATTTTGGATATAAGTCCTATATCCAAAATTTTTTTCAAATATTTTCTCCCAGTATCTGGCTTGTCTATTCATTCTTTTAACAAGGTTTTTTTTGTAGCGCAAAAGTTTTAAATTGTAATAAAGTCTAATTTATTACTTTTTTCTTTCACAGTATTGTATCTAAAAACTCCTCAATTTGGGGTCCTACCTAGGTATCAGAAAAAGAAGACAAAAATTAAAGAAAAACAAAAATAATAAAAACTCATAAAAAATCCAAGGCCATCTAGATTTTCTTCAGTGTTACTTGCTAGAAGTTTTGTACATTTGCATTTTGCATTTAGATTTAAGATGCATTTTGAGTTTTTTGTGAAAGGTGTAAGATCTGTGTATAGATTCCTCTTTTGCATGTAGATGTACAATTGTTCTAGCACCACTTGTTGAAAATATCCTTTATCCATTTAATTACCTATATGTCTTTGACAAAAATCAGTTGACTATATTAGTGCAAGTCTATTTCTGGGCTCTCTGTTATGTTCTGCTAGTATACTTTCACCAGTGTCACACTATCTTGATTACTGTAACTTTATATAAAGTCTTAAAGTTTGGTAATGCTGGGCCCCTGACTTTGTTCTTCTTCAGTTTTTTGTTGGTTATTCTAGGTCTTTTGTCTTTCCAAAAAAGCTTTAGAATCAGTTTGTTGATATTCACAAAATAAATTGCTGGGTTTTGATTGGGATTGCATTATAGCTATAGATCAAGTTAAGAATTGCCATCTTGACAATATTGAGTCTTCTTATCCTTAAACATGGAATATTGCTCCATTCATTTAGGTCTTCGTTGATTTCTTTTATAGAGTTTTATAGTTTTCCTTAGATAAATTCTGTATATATTTTATTAAATTGATGCTCAGGCATTTAAAATTTTTTGGTGCTAATGTAAATGGTCTTGTTTTCAATTTCAAATTTCAAGTGTTCATTGCTGTTTTTTTTTTTTTTCTTTTAGACAGAGTCTCACTCTGTTGCCAGGCTGGAGTGCAGTGGCGTGATCCTGGCTCACTGCAACCTCTGCCTCCTGGGTTCAAGTGATTCTCCTGTATCAGCCTCTGGAGTAGCTGGGATTACAGGTGCCTGCCCTCATGCCCAGCTAATTTTTTGTATTTTTAGTAGACGGGGTTTCACCACGTTGGTCAGGATGGTCTCGAACTCCTGACATCAGGTGATCCACCCTACTTGGCCTCCCAAAGTGCTGGGATTACAGGTGTGAGCCACTGCACTTGGCTATTGCTGGTATTTAGAAGAGCCAAGTCTTTTGTATATTAGCCTTGCCTTCTGCAGGCTTGCTATATAAATTATAGGAGTTTTTTTGCACATTCTTTGAGATTTTATACTGTGAGAACCATGTCATCTGCAAAGATATTTTTATCTCTTCTTTCCCAATCTTTATACCTTTTATTTCCTTTTTTTTGTTTGTTTTATTGCAACAGCTGGATGTTCAGTACAATGTTGAATAGGAATGGTGACAGAGGACATCCTTGACGTGCTCCTATTCTTAGGGGAAACACATCCAGTTTCTTACCCTTAAGAATGTTAGGTTTAGGTTTTCTTTAAAAAATTATATAAATGTATGTGTACAAGTATAGTTTTGTTACGTGCATATATTGCATAATGGTGAAGTCAGGGTTTTTATGATATATACCACCTGAATAATGTACATCGTACCCACTAACTAATTTCTCATAATGAAACTGACCCAATAGTCCCATAGAGAGCTTTTTTGATGAAAAAAGCTTCTGGTTTTAAAGCTTAAAACTTGTATTTGTTTTACCTAAGTTTCTTCCTCAGGAAAGACCTTCAGGCCTCTCAAAAAAATTATCAACCACCAGAAACTCACCATATCACCGCATCCAGATAATGAGATGCCAGACCCCTCATTCATCATGATTGCCTCCTTGCCCCTCCATAGTTCCTGTTTTCTTTTTCTTTTGAGACGGAGTCTCACTCTGTCGACAGGCTGGAGTGCAGTGGTGTGATCTCGGCTCACTGCAACCTCTTCCTCCCAGGTTCAAGTGATTCTCCCGCCTCAGCCTCCTGAGTAGCTGGGATTACAGGTGCTCACCACCACACCCCGCTAATTTTTGTGTTTTTGGTAGAGATGGGGTTTCACCACGTTGGTCAGGCTGGTCTCAAACTCCTGACCTCCTGATCTGCCCACCTAGGCCTCCCAAAGTGTTGGGATTACAGGCGTGAGCCACCATGCCTGGCCCCATAGTTCCTGTTTTCTTACACATTGTTACATTTCTTCTCTGCTATGTAAACATCTCCTTTTAGCCAGTCAGGGAGATGGATTTGAGACTAAGCTCCTATCTCCTCAGTTGCAGCACCTGATTAAAGCCTTCTTCATTGGCAATAATTGTCTCAGTCGTTGGTTTTCTGTGCCATGAGCAACGGGACCTAGACGAAACTCCTGGTGTTTCAGTAACAGATTTTGGTTCCCTAACCAGCAACGTGTTGCCACAGTTGCTCATTGCTCAGCTGCCATGGGCCAGGAGTCTCAAAAGCCCTCCTAAGCAGCTGCCCACTCAGTTTTGGTTGGAGATAAGTTTCAGTCTGTCTCTGGCCCCACTACAGCTGGTCTCAACTGTGTTCCTGATTGCCTATGAAGAGCTGTCTTTGAAATTTGACGTCCGCATCCCGATAGGTGAGTGTCCTTTGTGGGCCCAGACAGCAGGAGATGCTCCTCTCAATTTGGGAAATTTTTGAAAGAATTTCCATTTGCGGGTTGAACAAGCCCAACTGACAGTGAGGGAAGCACCCTGTTTCACTACGGACACTCTTGGGGGCTTGTTTGTAATTGTTTGTGTGTGTGTCCAGGCAAGTGAGTGTCTTTTGTGGGTACCAGATAGCAGGATGTGCTCCTCTCAATTTGGGAAATTCCTAAGGAATTTTTGTTTGCAGGTTGATTAAGCCCAACAAGTAGAGAGAGGAAGGACCCCGGGTGTTTCAATTTGGACACTCTTGGGGCTTGTTTATTGCTGCAGTGGTCGGACTGTGTTTTGGTGATTGTGTGTGTATCATGGGAAATTAGAATTACATAAACTGATATTCTTTTGTAATAATGCTTGTCCCCAATATTGTTTGGAATCGGAGTTTGCTGTTGAATGAGAAAGTGGGATGGAGTTTCCTGTGTCCAGGCTTTTATGTTGCTGTTCTGAGCAGGTTGGGCCTGGTTAATAGGTTCCAGGTGGTTTTCTGTGGTGCTGTTTGGCCCCAGTGTTCCTTGGAGTCTGAGGAGGTTTGGCCTTTAAAAATCAAACTGCTATGGAAACTGCTTTACCCAAAATTTTGGTTCACACCCTATGTTGGATTACATATGGGGCAAATAAAGTGTAACCACGTAAACCAATGACTTTGTATGTGTGCATATGCATGTCTAGATGTGTTTATGTATGTACATTTATTATGCTATGTCTTTTTGTCTAACAAATTGGCTTGTAAACAAAACAGAATTCATAAATTAAGTAAGCCCAAAGTATTTTTCAAGTTCACATGACTTAAGTAAACCTTTAATAAATGAACTGGCTTTAAAAATATTAATAAAATAAAAATAGGAATGTCTTAAGAATTGTTAACATATATTTTTGTTTGGGCTTTATATTTGTCTCTGCTAGATATTTTGAGGTATCAGGGTTTGGCACAGGTTATAAAATGATAAACCTAGCCAGAACAAAATGATCTTTGTAGGAATTTTTTAATAAGTAAGACTAATTTAATGTTATTGGTTTAATGAAAACAGCTGAATCTTCTGAGTTATTGGTGAAAATGCCCTTGTAGTTAACTTAAAGTTCTTATTTAGGTAAACACCTGATATTCACAGGTTATAAAATGGTTAACAAGGAAATAAATAATGCATAAGTAATCGAGATAAACTGCCAAAAATAAATAAAAAATGTGAGTAAGTGCTATAGGTGAAGTTTTTGTGTAACTTATAATCTTAAAAGTTATTTTCAATGCTTATTGGATGCCTGAGTCATTTCCAGTTAAGGAAGGGTTATGATATCGGGAAATATATTTCTAAAAATTATAGAATTGTTCTCACCTATAAAATGCTAATATCTGGTAGGCAGTTGAGGGTTTCTTGCCTCATAGTATTTCACTAAAATTTAGGGTTACTAAGAATTATATTAATTCTGTATATAAAAGCTACCCAAAAATGTGTGTTCTTAGTGAGAAAAAGAATAATTTTGTCTAATTCAGGAGTTATCTGAATGTTAATTCAAACTATGGACTTGAAAATGTTATTTATGAAACAAGGTAGAAAGGAACCAGTAAATAGGGGAGAGAGATATGAAGAAAGTTATGAATGTGACAATGTATTTTTGGTGAGAAAGGTTATAAAGAAAAGAGAAAAATATTGTGTGAGAAAGGTTATAAAGAAAAGAGAAAAATATTGTATGAGAAAGATCTTGTATGGTGAATTTTTGTCCTAAAATAAAATGACTAGTTATTTAAAAAAGAAAAGAAAATTTAGAACAAAATAAGAAGTCCAAAAGTATCATAGATGGTCTATGTAAGTCATATGTTGCTTTTTCCTGGTTCTCTGTGTTTCTATCTTTATGCACACACAGAGAAAATAGAAAGTTGAAAAAGTTTAGATAGTAAAATATCCCTTAAAACCTGATAGAAAATGGGAAAAATTTGACTGATTAACATTGCTCATAGTTAAAGCTCTTAGTTTTGATGAAGATAAAATAAATATTATAAAGAAATATACTGTCAGTTTGGCAATTCTTTTTTAATACAATTAACTGTGAAGCCAGATTTAGCATGGAGCCAAATTTCACATACATGCTTGCATTGCTTCACAGTATATTTGCTATTTTGCATAGATAGTACTGGTACTAAGGTACTTGTACGGGTCATGTACCTAGATGAATTTCTTAATTTCAAAAAATGTATAGTGCTATCAGTTGACTTGAAGACGTTAATCTGTGCACCAGGAATAAAATATATGTTGTGTGCACGGGTTTTTTTTTTTTTTTTTTTTTTTTTTTTTTGAGATGGAGTCTTGCTCTGTCACCCAGGCTGGAGTGCAATGGTGCAATCTTGGCTCACTGCAAACTCTGCCTCCCAGGTTCAAGCAATTTTTCTGCCTCAGCCTCCCAAGTAGCTGGGATTACAGGCACGTGCCACCATGCCTTGTATTTTTCTGAGAGGCGGGGTTTCACTATGTTGGCCAGGCTTGTCTGGAATTCCTGACCTCAGGTGATCTGCCAGGCTTGGTCTCCCAAAGTGCTGGGATTACAGGCGTGAACCACCGTGCCTGGCCGTGTGTGTGTTTTTTTAACCTCTAGGTAACACTTTAGCCTCCAAGGTAAACTGAGTAGGATAAAAATTTGGGGTTGGTTTCCTGTTTATTTTTGCTTCTAATTTTCATTTATTGTTGTTTATTCTCTTTTGGGTTTTACTTATGTGTACATCTCTATAAAACTATTGATGTTTTTAGTTTGCAATTGAAGGCTTTTATTTGGTTCTTTGAATAGTCATTTTGTTTCCTATGCATTTCTAACGAGTCATCATTTGTTCTGTTTATCTAGAATTCCTAGGCTACCTTTGTCAAGCCTCCAAAAATTAATAAACACCAGCCATTTAACATTTGATTGGTTTTGCTTACCCCTGATGATCTTGAGAACTATGAGAGATTTAAAGATCCTGGCCAAAAAATACAAGACTTATTTTTACAAGTTCTAAGCAGAAATAGTATACTATTTATTTTACTGGAAAAAGTAGGTGAGAATAATTTCCAAGGTAATTCAATTCAATCAACAATTTGAGTTGGTTTTACATCTTTTCCTGTAATGAGGGAAAACTGTGATACGGCTATAAACTTAATGCTAAGGAAAGATTGGCCTTATCCTTAAGTAAATTATATTGATTGGAATTTTTTTCAAATTAATTATAATTAAGTGATATTCACTTTGATTAAGTGGTTAAAAAAAAAAGTGAGACTTTCCAGTTATCTTTGACCCAAAGCCATTTATCACTGATGGGACCTCATGTGTGTGCTTGAAAACAACATATGTGCAAGTGTTTCACTGGTTTGAAGATTTTTGTGGTGAAAGTTACCTAATCAGCTGTCAGTACTGTATCTAGAAACCAATCTTGGAAATGTGTGATGATGCTCTTTTAAATAGCTGAAAAGAAATTATTGTGTGCTTTACTTTGTTCTTGTTTTGTTGTACGGTATTTAAGTGAAAGGAGATATTCTCATACTGAATTTGCAAAACTGATACTTGCATTTACCATTTCTTTAATGATGGAAAGTTAATTGTCTTACTTTGATAAGTTTGGCATAGGACCTATCACATTTTTTAATGCTTTTGGCCATAGTTCTGTCACTAGAATGCTAGCAATTAGACATGGGCAATGCGTAACCTAACTACTTTAATCCAGTGGTTTGAAGTACTGCAGGCAGTCACTCCTAGTCACCAAATCACAATGTTTTAATTTGTGACATATGTTAGAATGATAGGACTTTCTGTAGTATAAATAATCTATTAAGTAATCCTTGTGCTGTTAAGTTACAGGCCTTTGACTCCTGAGTCTGAAAAAGGCACTGACCCCTGCTAAATCTTGAGCATTAACACCATTTGAAGCCTTATTTTCAGACCCAGGAGAAGGTGACAATCAAAATGAACAGTTTTCATAAGACACAGGTTCAGAAATTAAAACTATTCTATCCCTCTAGGCCCAGGGACTATTGTAGAAGAGGTAGGTCCATGATATTGCAAGGATCAATTTTGAGGGATAAGATTAGTATAGAGTTTTTCTATAAATTAAACAATATCAAAACCACACTTACGCAAGGCCAGTGTCTGGGCCAGTGTGTCAGAATAACAGGGTTTTCTAGGAGCATTGATCTGTTTTTCAATAGAAAATTATAAAAGGTTACAAAAGGTTTATGGAAATCTTACCTTATGGTAAAACTGATTAAAATTAGATTTGTTTATAAGGTTTTATTGAAGTTAGCTTTAACGTTAATAATACCCCATACAAAGGTAAAATATGGTTTTCTCTTTTGAACAAAATTTTCATGCAAGAGATAATAAGAGACTTTTTTTTACCTTTTGAGTAAAACCACAGAAGAACAAAATAAAGGAAGGGAGACAGGTTTATTGACCTCATGCCTTTTTTATTAGGTCTTACTGTATAGGAAACGGACTCCTCTTTATCAAAGAGTAAACATTTTATATTATAATTTTGGCTAAATGATTATTTTATAGTAATTTGTGATCCTATTTTGTTATATTAAGTGTTGTAAGCCTTTGATATTTGACAGACTTTACAATAGCAAAATTTCAAGTTCCAAATTCAGTCTTTTTGACCTCAAACTAACTTTTTTGGATGTTAAATTCCCTGAAGTCCAAGAGAGATCTATTAGGCTTATTAGGCTTATTTTATAGGTTAGAATTATACAGCAAGCATTGTCAAATGTAAAGTGGTATTTAACTTTCTTTGGGTTATAGTTATATAGATATGTTGTTAATGTGTGTTCCAGGATTATATGATATTCCTGAAATTCTGATATGTCTTAATATATGTTGTCAGTAATAATTATGATTATTATGTTAAATTGTTGTATGCCACAGAAATAACCAAATTGCCTTGTCAACTGTGTCTTTGGCTATGGCTGTCCTAAGACTTTTGTCATCCGTAATTGTTATTTTGCCTTGATGCTCCTCAAAAATTGACTTATAATCAGCTTCAGTCTAGGGCTTGATTCTTTGGAAGAGTTCATGAAAAGGACTCTTGAATGCATGTGTCTGATAACTCTGAAGAATTGTGCCATTAGATTAGAGAGAAAATTTGTAGGACACTAATTGAAAGGCTGATGTGTTCATAAAGATTGCTAGCCCAATGTGAAGCAGAGCAGGAGTTGATTGCATGGATCAAACTAATGGAGGACTAAAATATTTTTTATGGCTTTTTTTGTTTGAAATATTGCTGATTCTTTTTTGTTTGTTTTTCAGAGTCTGCAGAATTTTTTTCTTTTGAGCCATTTATAGCCTTTAAATATGCTTTGTATATTGAGCAGCGTATAGTTTTATAAACAGAATTTGAGGCATATTTCTCTCTGCCTAATTTCTCCAGAATTTGTAAACTATTTGTGAATATTCCTGATTCATGGCAATGTGTTTATTTGCATAAGTTCAATAAGAAGCTGTTTTCTCTTATAATGGGACACAGTTGGAGGAATTGGTTATTTTCTAAGGGCTTTGACTGAAATGGCCTTGTGAGAGGTTCCAGCAAAGCCAATTTAGGAGAGCCTATGTGGACAATGATTCTTGTTGCACTTTGTGTGAGTAATCAGGCCAAGTAGAAGGGTCTGGACCTTATTTTGCTGGTAAATTGGTCCTGCTGTGATTTGTCTTTGGTGGAACTGAGGGCCTGGAGAGAGAAAGATTGTGTTTCAGATGAAAACTCTATAGTAGATTAATCTTTGATTTCTGGGTGGCTGCAAGGCCACCCATGGTATAGTCCTTCCCACGAAGCCCCTCCTTAGCATGAAGCAGCCAGAAAGATCAATGACCAGATTCCCCATGATTGAGGAATTTATAAATAGAAAGGGGGGACTGAAGCCAACCCAGTGATCCCATAGACAGTTGTTTTTGGATAAACATAGAAATTGATCCTTCTGGTCTTAAAGCTTGAAACTTACATTTGTTTTAGCTGAGTTCCTTCCCCAGGAAAGATCCCCTGGTCTCCCAAAAAGTATCAAATAACTGAAGCTCACCAGATCATAGTATTCAGACAATGAAACACCAGCCTTCTCATTTATCATAATTGC
Organism: Pan troglodytes; assembly: GCF_028858775.2. Lineage (NCBI taxonomy): Eukaryota > Metazoa > Chordata > Mammalia > Primates > Hominidae > Pan > Pan troglodytes. The sequence continues at coordinate 50,055,482 of NC_086015.1, forward strand.
TTCCTTGCTACTCCCTAGTTCCTGTTTTCTCGTACATTGTTATATGTCTTCCCTGCTATATAAACCCCCTAGTTTTAGTTGGTCAGGGAGATGGATTTGAGACTGAGCTCCCATTTCCTCAGCTTCAGCACCCAATTAACACCTTCTTCCTTGGCAATATTCATTGTCTCAGTGACTGGCTTTCTGTGAGGTAAGCAGTGGGACCCAGAGTGAACCACTGGTGTTTCAGTAACACAACTATTATGGCAGATAAGAAATCATAAGGGAAAATAGGAGATATCTTTAGGTGAGTGAAAAGAAAAACGCATGTCAAAACTTATGTGATGCTGCTTTTAAAGCAGTGCTCAGAGGGAAATTTATACTGTAAATGCCTATACTTTATAAAGAAGAAATATCTCAAATCAACAACCTAACTTTATACTCTAAGGAACTAGAAAAAGAAGAGCAAACTAATCCAATACTAGCAGAAGGAAGGAACAAAAAAGAGTAGAGTAGAAATAATCAAATGAGAAAATAGAAAAAATAGAGAAAATAAACAGAATAAAGTTTGCTCTTTAAAAAAATTGACAAATATTTAGCTATATTGAGTAAAGAGACAGAGACATATAGAGAGAGAACTCTAATTACTAATATCAGAAAGGAAAGTGGGGACATTACTACTGATTTTATAGAAATAGAAAGGATTATGAGAGAATATGATGAACAATTGAAGGCCAACAAATTGGGTAACTGATAAAATGGACCGATTCTTAAGAAGATGCAATCTACCAAAACTGACTGAAGAAGAAATAGAAAACCTGAATAGACCTATAACAAGAAAAGATATTGAATAGTAATCAAAAACTTCCCAACAAAGAAAAGTCCAAGACTAGTTGGCTTTGTTGGTGAATTCTACCAAACATTTAAAGAAGAATTAACTCCAGTCTTTCTCAAGCCCTTCTAAAAAATTGAAGAGAAGGGAACAGTTCTTAATCTATATCTGTAAGGCCAGAATTACTGTGATACCAAAGCCAAAGACACTACAAGAAAAGAAAACTGCAGTCCAATATCCTTCATGAATATAGATGCAAAAATCCTCAACAAAATACTAGCAAGCTGAATTCAACAACATATTAAAAGAGCTGTATACTTGGACTAAGAGGGATTTATCCCTGAATGCAAGAGTGGTGGTTCAATATAAAAAAATCAATTAATGTAATGCATCACTTTAATAGAATATAGGGATAAAATCATGTGATCATCTCAATTGATGCAGAGAAAGCACTTGACAAAATTAAATACCCTTTCATGATAAAAACACTCAGTAAATTATGACCAGGGCCAGGTGTGGTGGCTTATGCCTGTAACCCCAGCACTTTGGGAGGCTGAGGCAGGCAGATCACCTGAGGTCAGGAGTTTGAGACCAGCCTGGCCAACATGGAGAAACCCCGTCTCTACTAAAAATACAAAAATTAGCCAGACACGGTGGTCTATATCCTATAGTCCCAGCTACTCGGAGGCTGAGGTAGGAGAATTGTTTGAACCCAGGAGGCAGAGGTTGCAGTGAGCCGAGATCACACCACTGCATTCCAGCCTGGGCAACAGAGCGAGACCCCATCTCAAAAAACCAAACCAAACCAAAACAAAAAACTATAACTAAGAAATACTTCAACATGATAAAGTCCATATATGAAAAACCAACAGCTGATCTTATACTCACTGGTAAAAGATTGAAAATGTTTGCCCTAAGATCAGGAATAAAATAAGAATGCCTACTTACAGGCCAGGTGTGATGGCTTACTCCTGTGATCTCAGCACTTTGGGAGGCCAAGGCAGGAGGATTGCTTGAGCTCAGGAGTTTGAGACCAGCCTGGGCAACATAGTGAGACCTCATCTCTACACACACACACACACACACACACACACACACACACACACACAAGAATGCCTACTTACACTACTTCTATTCAACATAATACTAAAAGGTCTAGCCAGAAAAATTAGAGAGTGTTTTTTTAAAGCATACAAATTGAAAACAAAGAAGTAAAATTATGTGTGTTAACATGATGGTTCCAATTTCTACACATTCTTGCCAACACTTGTTGTTTTCCACTTTTTTATAGTAGCCATCCTAGTGGGTATGAAGTGGTACCCCATTGTGGTTTTTTTTGTTTGTTTTGTTTTTGTTTTTTGAGACAGAGTCTTGCTCTGTCACCCAGGCTAGAGTGCAGTGGTGCAATCTCAGCTCACTGCAAACTCCACCTCCCATGTTCAAGCAATTCCCCTGCCTCAGCCTCCCAGGTAGCTGGGATTACAGGTGTGAGCCACCACACCCAGCTAATTTTTGTATTTTTAGTAGAGATGGGGTTTCACCATGTTGGTCTCAAACACCTGACCTCAGGTGATCTGCTCTCTTTGGCCTCCCAAAGTGCTGGGATTACAGGGATGAGCCACCATGCCTGGCCCCCATTGTGGTTTTGATTTTGAGTTTCTCTGGTGACTTATTATATTGAGTACCTTTTCATGTGCTTGTTAGCCATTTGTATAATATATATTTGGAGAAAAGTCTATACAAGTCCTTTGCCCACTTTTAATTAGGTTGTCAGTTTTATTATTGTTGAGTTGTAGCACTTTTTTTATATACTCTGGTATTATGTGTATAATTTGCAAATATTTTCTCCCATTCTGTACATTGTCAATAAAATTGAAAACAAGAAATCAATAGAGAAAATAAATGAAACTAAAATCTAGTTCTTTGAAACAAATCAATAAAATTGATTAATCTCTAGACCAGCTTACAAAGAAAAAAAAGACACAGATTACTTATAGCAGAAATGAAAAGAGGAGTCATTACTACTAATCCCATGGATATTAGAAATATGATAAAGAAATAATGAACAACTCTATGCCCACCAATCCGATAACTTAGATGAAATAGACCAATTCCTTGAAAAATACAAACTACCAAAACTCACACAAGGAGAAATACAGAATATGGGTAGGCCTATAGCTATTAAACAAATTAAATCAATAATTAATGACCTGTCCAAAAGGTATCCAGCCTGGGTGACAGAGGGAGACTCTACTTAATCAGTGAAGTTATTAAGCTTTCTTAATTTTCTACACTTTCTCCTAGAAAATAAAAGCAGAAGGAACATTTATGAACTCATTCTATGAGGCCAGCATTACCCTAATACCAAACCAGATAAACACATTACAAGAAAGGAAAAATACAAACCAGTATCTCTCATAAACATAGACGCAAAAAGCCTCAAAAATATTGTCAAACAAAACCCCTAAATGTATTAAAAGAATTAGGCTGGGTGGGGTGGCCCACACCTGTAATCCCAGCACTTTGGGAGGCTGAATTGGGTGGATCATGAGGTCAGGAGTTCAATACCAGCCTGGCCCAGATGGTGAAACCTCGTCTCTACCAAAAATACAAAAAAAAAAATTGGTGGGTGCCTGTAATCCCAACTACGCAGGAGGCTGAGGCAGAGAATTGCTTGAACTCGGGAGGCAGAGGTTGCAGTGAGCCGAGATCGTGCCAGAGTGAGACTCCATCTTGGGGAAAAAAAAAAAGAAAGAATTAAATACCACCACCAACTGGGATACATTCCAGATATACAAGTCTGGTTGAAAATTTGAAAATCAATTAATGTAATCCATCACATCAGCAGAGTAAAGGAGAGAAATCATATGATCATATCAATATAGATACAGAAAAAAGCATTCAACATAATTCAACACTCATGATAAACACTCTCAGCAAACTAGAAATATATGAGAACTTCCTCAACATGATAAAAAAAACTTTTTTTAAAAACCTAAAGCCACAATAAAATATCATCTTACACCAGTCAGAATGGCTATTAGTTAAAAGGTTAAAAATAACAGATGTTGGTGAGGATGTGGAGAAAAGGGAACTCCTAAACACTGTTGATGGGAATGTAAATTAGTACAACCTCTATAGAAAATAGTATGGAGATTTCTTAAAGAACCAAACATAAAGCTACCATTGGATCCTGCAATCCCACTCCTAGGTATGTACCCAAAAGGAAAGAAATTATTATATCAAAAAGCACCTAAACTCATATGTTTATTGCAGTACTATCCACAAAGGCAAAGATATGGAATCAATCTAAGTGTCCATCAACAGGTGATTGGATAAAGAAAATGTAGTATATAAGCACAGTGGAATACCATTCAGCTGTTAAAAAGAATAAAATCATGTCTTTTGCAGCAACATGGAGAGAACTGGAGGCCATTAAGTGAAACAAGTGAGACACAGAAAGATAAATATTGCACGTTCTCACTTATAAGTGGTATAACCTGCATGGACCTAGGGGGACTGAACAAAGGGGGCGAACGCAGGAATAAAAGACAAAGATGAAAGAGTATATTTGGAAGAAGGGGTCAGGGGGCACTTTGCCTCTAGTGGACAAGGGCCCTGAGCTTTACACAGCCCTCCGTATTTATTAGGCAAAAGAGATAGCGAGAAGGGTGGCGTGGAAAAGGGGTTGGCTGCTCGGTCCAGAGTAGGCTTGCAAGACTGCATTCTCTAGATGTCCCAGTAGATAACCTAAAGGAGCTTGGTGCCAGGAAGTGACTGCCTTCAGCAAACCTTCTGGCAGTGAGAGCAGTCGTGAGTTTGCCCACATCCTGCATTCATGATAAACAGTTTGCTGTTTGATCATATAGCCTCCAGTGGAATGCTGAGTTGGTCATGTCCCATGGGCCTTTGGCTCCCTGCATATCCCCCTTTCTGTTTATGTATTAATTGAAAGAATGTAAGGCCAGGCTGAGCAGCTCTCATTTTTCGATTGGCAGTCCATCTGAGTTTACAGACTATAAACAGAAGACAGAGACAAAAAAACATTATTCCAAGAACTACATATAAGATATTAATGTGGTGCTTTAGATAGGTCCAAGGGTTGAGGCTCTCCAGGCCTTCCTGGAATTCGGTCCAGTCTTCTAAAGAAGGCTGAAACTCTTGAGTTTGCCTATTTAAATCAAGAATTTTGTTTTGTAATTCACCAATATCAAAGGTGATGTTGGATGTGAAAGCTCCCTGCAAATGGGCTTTCACAAGGTCCCACAGATACTCACTTTGGTTATATTTTAAGTTGGTTACACAAATATGAGTGTGATTAAAATGACAACGCAATTGCTGCTGCAATTGCAAGCTTTGTGCTTTTCCCCTAACCATAGAACCGTGGATTTCAACATTGCCACTTCAGTTTGTAACTCAGTGTTAATTTTATTCTGAAGTAGCCACACTTGGTCGGCTGTATGCCTCCATTTCTCCACATACTGAGCTGTTTGAATAGAATTATGCAAAGCTACAGAGGACATCACAACAGAAGTTATTAGTGTGACCAAGGAAACAATAGCAAAAATTATCAGGCCCAAGGCTCTACAGACACGATGAGTAAGCTGAGTTAGAAGAAGTTTCACAAAATGCAAAGCAGGTGTGGCAGCCCAAGGCTCAGACAGATTAACACGAATCCATAGCCCAGGGATGCAACCTAAAATCATCAAAGTAGAGATACTACGTGTTTGCAATGTGCTATGATTAATGCAGTGATATAACTGGCAAGATTTACAGGTCAGTTTGGTATTGTTTACCTGGAGCTGGTCCTTCTTAGCTGCCAAAAAGACAAAAGGATTAAAAACACAAACTGTAAATTGAGTGGTGATATTCTTTACAAATGTAACATTAAGACTGTGTGGCTTACTATTGCTATTATTGGATAGTATTCCAACCCAGATGTTGCTATTCATAAATGGGAGTGCTGCCTTCCATATTGTCTCTTGAATTGGTCCTTTCCTTCCTAGATAATGCCACTGAGGAAGAGGCGGGCTAAAGCCTGCTCCATGCCAAGCAATCTGGGTGGCAGACTGGGATTGGATGCCAGTGTTGTATAAAGAAGAAGAATTAAAAGCTTGCCACCAATGCCAGCGCAGTTTGTACCATGATTTCTGATTTTTGTCTTTTCCTTCTAATTGACCTTTAGGTCCCCAATGTCTCCAGTTAACATAGATTGTTTTCTAGCCAGTGGGCCAAGACAGGGGGTCCATGGAGGGGGATAGGAACTATTGAAGGGAATCTATTCTGTATAGTCAGCACAATTAGGGCGATTGGGCCGGGAATGGTTGGTTAGCACACCAGTTACGTTAATAGAACCAAGACTTAATAAGTACATGATTTTACCATAGTGACTCAACCATGTTTGAGCTTGAATTGTAAGACAGCTATGGCTGAGTGACGTTTTTGTGGTGATACACAAAGGGAGCCCTTCCAGTGGAGCGGTATAATTAATGACATTATTCTGAGAGTCTAAGTGTTCTATGTCAGGGGGAGTTTGGGGTCCTGGAGCCCACTCTCCCTGATTGTGATAAATCTCAGGAGGAGTGTCACTCCAAAGTACAGGTCGTACTGCTGGGGGATTGGGAACATATGCCTAATATGTTTTTGCTTCTGCACAGGGAAACATACCGCACAGGACATTATGGCTAACATGGCCAAGAACATGGAATCAGGGGTTTTTGCCTGTCCCTGACACTCCAGTAGTTTCTCAGCTTCCTGTGTGGCTTTCTTGAGTTGTCCCCAGGTTATGGGGGTTGATGTCGTTGTGATTCTGGTCAGCCTTTTCTCCCTCTTTGCACTCAGGCTCAGCTGGCTCATGGCTTGTACCGGAGGGACTGGGCCCATGGTTGGCCACCCTGGGTTCCTCTAGTCTCCCATTCTGTGGTCGCATGCACCTTGAGGGCACCCACACGGCTTGTCCATCTCCTGTGAAAACACAAGCCTATCCTCTTCCCCACGTCAGTAAACCCACCAGAACTTTCCATTGTCCTTCTTCCAGGGATTTCCATAACACTTTTGGATAAACTTTCCTCTTTTCCTCTAACACTTGCCAATGTCTTTTTGCCGAAGTCTTACCATCCATACCAGGAGTCAAAAAATTTAAAGTAAATAAGGCTAAATATAGTTTTGATTGAGGTGGTAGTTGGCCTCCTATACCCCCTTTTTGTCTTTTCAACATGCATTGTAATGTTTGCTGTGCCTGCTCTATAAAGCCTTGTCCTCTAGGATTATAAGGAATTCCTGTTTTATGGGTTATAGCCCAAAGCTGTAAGAAATTTTTAAAAGCATGACTAGTATAAGCGGGTCCATTGCCAGTTTTTAATTGTTTAGGTATCCCCATATGAGCAAATGGTGATAGGCAATGTCGCTGTGCATGACCAGCTGTCTCACCTGTTTGGCACATAACATGCTGCGTATGAAAATAAGTGTCTATAGTCACATGAACATAGCTTACCAAAGGTTGCTGTGTGTGTAACATCCATTTGCCAAATTTCATTTGGAGCCAAACCTCGTGGATTACATCCTTCTACAGGTGTGGCTCCAGGGGCATGCTGGCAAGTAGGACAGGTTTGTGTTATAGCCCTAGCATGCCTGCAAGATAAATGGAACATGTGAGTAAGGGCGGAAGTATTTTGGTGCAGAAGCGCATGAGATGCTTGAGCTTGCTGAAACACAGAACCAATCAGTTTGTCTGCTTTCTCATTACCTAGAGATAGTGGCCCAGGAAGTTGTGTGTGAGAATAAATATGAGAAATATGAGAAGAAGCTGCATGAGAGCGAATAACTTGTTGAAGTCTTAAAAATAAGCAGTTCTGGGTCTAGTGTATTTTTAATTGTAGCAGTTTCTATGTGACTGGCTACATTTACAACGTAAGCTGAATCACAGACAATTTTGATAGGATCTGAAGCTGTGAGCTGTAACACCTGAATGACTGCAATTAGCTCTGAGGATTGAGCTGAAACCCCAGAGGTCATTATTGTTTGAGTATGTTTTGGTCCATAGATAGCTGCATGACCTTTGGAAGAACCATCAGTAAAATAAGTCTGTCCACCTGGAGTAGGCTTGTGATGAATAATGAATAATCACAGGAAGAATGAAAGAATGGATTTTATAAAATTGTAAAATTTTGTCTGAAGGGTAGTGGCTATCTATAGCACCCACGAAGTCTGCAAAAGTAGTCTGCCAGGCAGTTGACATTTCCCAAGCTGTGGCTTGTTGCTGGGAGTCTACAGGAACAATAATTTTGTCAGGTTCATATCCCATAAGCATTCTTGACCTATGCCTGCCCATAGTCACAATTTGTGTAATTAAAGAAGGATAAACTTGCAAGGTTTTGACTGTTTGATTAGGTAGAAAGAGCCATTCTATTACTGTTACAGACTTGTCTATGAACTGGCCCAAAAGTCCTCTTGGAGAGTTGGGGGTAGGAAGAATAAACAAAAGCAAAGGTTTTTGCAGTTGTAGCGGTGAGGCATGTCTCTGCTGTGACATTTGCTCTACAAGCCGTAATTCGGCTTCTGCCTCTTTAGTTAATTGCTGCAGGGAATTTAAAGAACAGTCTCCTTGCAGGGTTTGGTAAAGATGTGTAAGTTGATAGGTAGCAGCAATACTTAACATCGGTCGTAGCCAGTTAATATCTCCTAATTGTTGAAAATCATTTAAAGTCTGTAACCTGTCTTTACAGAGAACTACTTTCTGAAGCCGTACACTCCTCTCCATTAACAATACTTCCTAAGTATTGGTATGGGGAAGTTGTTTGCACTTTCTCTGGAGCAATTTTGAGATTCCATTTGACAAGAGCTCGCTTTACTTCTCTGAATAATTTATGTAAAATTTGATCTGTAGGAGGGGCCAAAAGAATATCATCCATAAAATGAATGATATACGCAGTGGGAAACATATTTTGAGGCTCCTTTAATGCTCTTCCCACAAAATGCTGAGGTAATGTGGGACTGTTAAGCATGCCTTGAGGTAAAACTTCCCATTGATAGTGAGACACGTTCTCTTTGATTAACAGAAGGCACAGAGAAGGCAAATAGAGGCTGATCCTTCTCATGTAAGGAGGGTATAGTAAAGAAACTATCCTTAAGATCTATTATTACAAGAGGCCAGTCTCTTGAAATGGCCACTGGGGAAGGTAAACCTTGCTGTAATGCGCCCATCGGTTTAATTTGTGCATTAATAGCTCTCAAATTATGCAGCAATCACCATCTTCTGGACTTTTTTTGGAATAACAAATACCGGTGAATTCCAGGGGCTGACTTTTCTGTATGTCCTGCATTCAATTGCTCTTTTACCAACAGATGAAGTTGATCTAGCTTCTCCTGTGTTAGGGGCCATTGATCCCCCCACACAGGTTTGTCACTAAGCCATTCTAATGGTAAGGGCTTAGGCGGAGGAGAAATATCAATGACCCCCGTCAGAAATTCTGACGCTCTAGCTACTTTTCTATCTGTTTTTCCAGTTACTGATAACAGATTAGGGTTTTCTTGTAGAAACCTCCCCAAACCTTTTCCACTATGATATCTCATGTTCTTCAACATTTTAAATCCTGGGTTATCAAAGTTTTTATTTGTAAGTCTCATATCCCATGCTGTAAGTAAGTCTTGACCCCATAAGTTGATAGCTATATTTGCGACATAAGGCTGAAAAGTACATGACTGTCCATCCAGACCAAGACAAGGTAAAATCTCAGCACTCTGTTGAACACTTTGAGCTGTTCTTGCTCCCACTAAGGACGTAGAAGTTAATTGCAAGGGCCAGGATGGGGGCCAATTGTCTTTAGATATTACTGACACATCAGCTCCCATATCCATAAGCCCATAAAATTTCTTTCCTTAATTTGTACTACACAGGTGGGTCTATTAGAGGCTATGGGTTGGGGTAGATAGATTTCCTGTGTAGTTGTGCTCCCAAACCCTTTATTTCCTTGTTTCTCCTTATGTGGAGAAGGGTGTAATTTGCAGGGAATAAGTAATAATTGCACTATGTATTCTCTCAGTTCAAAAACCCAAAGATCTTGTGACATTAAAACTACTTGAATTGGCTGGGAGCTGTGGCTCATGCCTGTAATCCCAGCACTTTGTGAGGCTGAGGCGGGCGGATCACGAGGTCAGGAGATTGAGACCATCCTGGCTAATACGGTGAAACCGTGTCTCTACTAAAAATACAAAAAATTAGCCAGGTGTGGTGGTGGGCGCCTGTAGTCCCAGCTACTTGGGAGGCTGAGGCAGGAGAATGGCGTGGACCCGGGAGGCGGTCTGAGACTCCATCTCAAAAAAACAAAAACAAAAACAAAAAAAACTTGAATTTCTCCTTCATAACCAGAGTCAACAACTCCTGGGACTACAGTAATGCCTTGCAAGTTAAGGCGGCTTTTGCCTAAAATTAGTCCCATATATCCTGCTGGTAAAGGTCCCCAAATACCGGTGGGAACTTTGATGGGTTTGTCTCCCCCAACTAATGTAACCCTTTGTCTGGCTGGGAGATCTAACCCTGCACTTCCTGGTGTTCCTGGGGTGAGGGAATCAATATTCCTCTGGGAACCCACGCCTGAAACGGGGTTGAGGTCTGGGCTGGGAATGCCCTGATTGTTTGTGGGGCCCAGGTCCAGGCCCCCGTCTCGTTTCCCAACAGGGGGGTGCCATTCTGATGAAATTTTGAGCAGTACTGATTAGCCCAGTGATTTCCTTTGTTATAGGGAGGACAGTCCTGGTGTTTTTTCCCCTGGGTGGGGCACTGCATTGTAAGGTCCTTTCTGTCCTGAGATCTGGTGGCATTCCTTTTTAAAATATCCAGTTTTTCCACAATTATAACACTTTCCCATTTTAGAGCCTGACCCTTGGCTCCTTTTAGATTTGTCAACTACTAAATTAGCCATTACTTCAGCTAGCGTTGAAGAGCAATGAAGTTCAGTTCTTACATCCTGACAAGCTCTGAGAAAATTTCCCAAGTTCTTTGTACACCTCACCGGTGCCCGTGCACGTTCATAATCTGCGTTTGCATTCTCAAAAGCTAGAGTAAAGGTTAGCATTTCTGCAGCTGCGGTATGAGGAATCTGACGCTTCACTGCCTCTTGTAATCTTGCAAGAAATTGTGCCTAGGTTTCTTGCGACCCTTGCGTGATATGTAAAAAGGATTATACTGGGACTCCCTCTTAAGGAATTGTAGCCCAAGCGCATTTAGTGGCCTGTGTGCACTGCTGATAAGCAGCATTTGTGAGTGTCATTTCATGTTCCAGGTCTGAATAAGGGCCATTACCCAATAGCATATCCTTTATAATGTCTCCGTTTCCAGCAGCACGGTTCTATCCAGCCTGGTCTGCACCCAGTTCTTGCCAATTTAAATTCCATGTCGGATATGCGCTAGCAGACAAGCAAGTTTGCGCCAAGTGTTTCACATCAAAGGGTAGAAGACACATAGCACCAAACACAGATGCTAGCAATCCTAAAGTGAATGGGCTCTGTATGCCATTATTTACCACACTCGCTTTTAATTCCTTTAACAACTTAAACTCTAGTGGAGTGTGTTCATGATTAAGCTGCTGTGGATTATTTGGATCAGGCCTTACGGAAATAGGAAAAGCACAAGGTCCTAAGGGCTCTCCAGCCATGGCGGCAGAACGTAAAATTCTTTGTATTGGGGTCTCTGTTTCTGCCACCGAAGGAGGCGGTACAGATGTTTCTGCAACTGGAGGGAGCGGTATAGGCCAATTTTTATCCTCCCTCTCCTGTTTTTTATTTTCAATTGGAGCTGTGGGTGGGACAACAGATTCTTTCAGATTTTTAGATTCAGCCTGCTGTCCCGCAGAATAATAAGGAGATAATGGCAGAAGTACAGTACGAACTAAACTCCAAGAGGAGAAAACTGAAGAATAACTTTAAAACCTTTTTGATGAGCCTGTTTTAATCCTTCTCCTGCTCTGTCCCAATTTTCCACATCAAGAGTGCCTGCCTGTGGAAACCATGGGTTATGCATAATAACCTCCCATAGCATCTTAGTTAATGTGAGAACTAACCTGAGCACCAGTTTATTTCAACAAAACTTTAAGCAACTGCACATAATGTTTTTCTTCAACAGACAAATTCTGCCCCATGTTACCCTGATTCAGAAAACTTCCCATTCCCAGTACTACTTTAAGGCACTGCTCCCAGTAGCTCTCTTTAGGGCACTGACCATAATTATATCCGCTGCTGGCAGACTCATCCCGGGCTCCCTGTTCGCCTCGTCAGTTTCAGTTCCTCTGCTCCAGCAGATCTTCTTCATTCACGTCCTCAAAGTCCCTTTTCTGGGGTGCCATTATGTAACCCACATGGACCTAGGGGGACTGAACAAAGGGGGGCAAACGTGGGAATAAAAGACAAAGACAAAAGAGTATATTTGGAAGAAGGGGTCAGGGAGCACCTTGCCTCTAGTGGACAAGGGCCCTGAGCTTTACACAGCCCTCCATATTTATTAGGCAAAAGAGATAGCGAGAAGGTGGGTGTGGAAGAAGGGGTCAGCTGCTTGGTCCAGAGTAGGCTTGCAAGACTGCATTCTCTAGATGTCCCAGTAGATAACCTCAAGGAGCTTGAGGCCAGGAAGCGATTGCCCTCAGCAAACCTTCTGGCAGTGGGAGCAGTCGTGAGTTTGCCCAGATCCTGCGTTCATGATAAACAGTTTGTTGTTTGATCATATAGCCTCCAGTGGAATGCTGAGTTGGTCAGTCCCACGGGCGTTCGGCTCCCTGCAAAGTGGGAACTAAATAATGTGTACACAAGAGTGTAGAGTGTGGAATGGTAGACAATGGACACTCAAAAGGATGAGGGGGGGCGTGTGTGATGGATTATTGTTACCGAAACACCAGGGGTTTGGTGTAGGTACTGCTGCTGGCTGCACAGAAAATCAGTGACTGAGATGACGAGTATTACCAAGGAAGAAAGCTTTAATCAGGTGCTGCAGCTGAGGAGATGGGAGCTCAGTCTCAAATCCATCTCCCTGACCAACTAAAACTAGAGGTTTATATAGCAGGAAAGAAATGTAACAATGTGTAAAAAAACAGGAACTAGGGAGGGGCAAGGAAGCAATCATGATGAATGAGGGGGTCAGGCATCTCATTGATTTGTGCTGGGAAGCATTGCCACCTGAATAAGAAGTGGTCCACAGACATGGATGATCAGTCAAATGCACCTAGGAGCCAATGGTCAGCCAAGATCAGGAAAAACTGACCTAAGGAAATTGATCACTGGTGGAATCCTTAGCAGAAAAGGCATATGTAACTCAGGGTGGGAGGAAGAAGGTTTCTCTTAAGTTATATCCCTTGTTGCCCTCTGCAGTGTATTGAGTTCAGGCCAGGAAGAAGTAGACAGAGTGCTGAAGCCGTCCTTGCAGAGTTAACAAGAATTTTGGACAGAAATACATATAATGAAGCATTAATCAGGGTACACTTCCACTCACTTCTTTGTAACCAAAAGTCACGTAGCACTTGATACTGACCATTGGCATCCCTGTTGTTCCTATAGATAGGATTTCTGATTTTAGAATCATAAGGCTTTTATTTAAGATAGATAAGATCTGAGTCATGTACATGAACAAAACAATCATAAACAAAATCAGAAGGTTTTTGTTTAAGAATTTCTAAGATGTTTTCCAGATCCCAAATTCCAGCCAAACAGCTGTTGCCAACTAGTTTGAAGACCCCTCCAGACGAATGGATCATAATGAAAAAACAGTTTCTTCATCCTCTTGTCCCATGACTTCACCCTGCACTCTTTGACCAGTCAACAATCTCCACACTTTGGCTCACTCCAAAACCCTTAAAAACCCTAGCCACAAACTCCTCAGTGAGACAGATTTGAAGTTTCTTCCCATCTCCTCATTCAGTGGCCCTATGATTAAACCTCTTTCTCTGCTGCAACCCGGTGTCTTGGTGTACTGACTTGCTCTGTGCATCAGGCAATGAACCTATTACAGTTACAGTACCTCAGAGGGTCCTCTGGAGACCTGGATTCCGTAATTTCAAGGTACCTTGAAGGATCCCTGCTTGTCCAGCAGTAGGGCCCATGTGGAAACATGGAGTTAAGGGAGCCACCACCACTCTGCCAAGCATCAACTTAATCAGATCTCTTAACAACACTATGAAGAAGAGACAATCAGTATTTGAAATTTGCAGATAAGCCAGCAGAGGTGCTCAGAGGTTAAAGTCACTCGCAGTTAATCAGCAAGAAAATGGTGGTTGAGTGGGATTCAGTCCAACTTGTCTGGCTCCAAAGTCTCAGGTTTCTAGGGCTTGGTTTAAGGGGAGCCACACTTGTTTCCAAGATTGGGCTTGGGGTTGGGATTGGTTGTTAAGCAGTCTCTTGACTCCTTAGGCTGGCTGGGACTGTCTTCCTCCTCTCTTCTTCCTACTGCTCTCAGAAATGTGTGGTGTAGGTGCAGTGCTTGTTATATAGGGGTCAGACTAGCATTTCAAGAGTTCGTTTTTTTTCTTTTTATTTTTAGTAGAGGTGGGGTTTCACCATGTTGGCCAGGCTGGCCTCAAACTCCTGACCTCAGGTGATCCACCTGCCTCAGCCTCCCAAAGTGCTGGGATTACAGGTGTGAGCCACTGCACCCAGCCTCAAGTTTTCATTTCAATACTTCTTTTAACACAAAATTTATGACCCACATACCAATCAAGGACTTTTGGGTGGCAAATTTAAAACTTGGGGGGATGGTACAATTATTCTAGAAAGCAGTTTGGCAGTTTTTCTTTCTTTTATTTTTTTTGAGACAGGGTCTCACACTGTTGCCCAGGCTAGAGTGCAGTGGTGCAATCACAGCTCGCTGCAGCCTCAACCTCCTGGACTCAAGCAATTCTCCTGCCTCAGCCCCTCAAATAACTGGGACTACAGGCGCATGCCACCACACCTGGCTAATTTTTGTATTTATTTATTTTTTTTTTGTAGAGATGGGGTTTCGCCATCTTGCTCAGGCTGGTCTCCAACTCCTGAACTCAAGTGATCTGCCCACCTTGGCTTCCCAAAGTGGTGGGATTACAGGCTTGGAGCCCCTGTACCTGGCTGGCAGCTTCTTTGAAAGTTAAACAAACACCCATGTGTTTGTTTACCTAGGAGTCATCTGGCTCCTAGGTATTTACTAGAGAAAGCCAAAAACAATTTCCGTGCAAATATTTGCTCACAAAAGACCGTAGCAGCTTTACTTGTAATAAAGCAAAACTTAAAGCAGCCCTAGTGTCCATCAGTGGGTGAAAGGATAAATCAACTGTGGAATATCCACACAGTGAAATACTCTCAGCATTAAAAAGAAACAGATTCATCATCACCCTACAATGTGAGTGAACCTCAAAATAATGATGCTAAATGCAAGAAGCAAGAAAGAGTACATAATGTATGATTCCATTGTTTTCCGTTTTTAGTTTTTAGAGGTGAGTCCTGCTATGTTTTCTAGGCTGGACTTAAATTCTTGAGCTCAAGAGAGTCAACTGCCTCAGCTAGCCAAGTAGCTGGGACCATAGGCATATGCTACTGCACCTGGCTTGATTCCATTTATGTAAAGTTCTAGAAAATGCCAACTAATTTATAGTGACTGAAACAGATCAGATCAGTGGTTGCCTGGGGTTTGGGATGAGGGAAAGATGGAATATAAAGGGGCGCAAAGCAACTAACTGTTGGGGATGATGAAAAAATTGGCGTCTTGATTTTGGTGATAATTTCATGGGTTTCCACATATGTTAAAATAAATCAGAAGACACACTTTAAATATGTTGCAGTTTATTGTACTTTAATTATACCTTGTGATGGCCAGTTTTATGTGCCATCTAGGCTAGGCTGTATTCCACAGCTATTCAATCAGACATGGTTCTAGGTGTTGTAGATGTGATTAACATCTACAATCGGTTTACTTTATGGAAAGGAAATTATTCCTAATACTCTAGGAGGCCCGATTCAATCAGTTGAAAGGCGTGAATGCAGAACTGGTTTCCCTGAAGAAGAAATTCTGCCTGTGGATTGCAGTTAGCCTTTACCTGAGAGTTCCAGCCTGCTCTTCCCGATGGCCGCCCTGCAGAGTTTGGATTTCCCTAATCAGTCCCTACAATTGTGTAAGACAATTTCTTGCAATAAATCTCTATCTAGTACCTATTATCATCTTATCTGTCTGTCTGTCTATCTATCTATCTATCTATCTATCTATCCATCTATCTATCTATCTGCCATCTATGTATCTATCATCTATCGATCATCTATCTTGCTACCTATCTCTTACATCCTACTGGATATCCTACTGGTTCTGTTTCTCTAGTGAAAGCCTGACTCATATGGATTTAGGTAATGGAAGTGGTTCTAAAAGAACAAAATCTTAAGGATGAATTTTCTGAATTGCTTCTCTCGTATGATTCAATTTAAGGCCAGTAATGACTCTATTTCCATTGGTAAAGAGGGCATGGAATGAGGTGGCAAAATATTCCTGGATATTCCTGATCAAATGCTTATTAAAGGTAAGGTTCTGGTGATCATGTATTTGACACCTTTGGGGCATTTAGTCAAAATAAGGTGTATGGTGAGATTGGCTGGTTGCTCCTGACTATGTTAGAGAAAATGGAGAAGGAAAAGGATGAACTCAGGGCTTCAAATTGCCAGCTGAGCTCCACATATATGATCCAAAAGCTTCTATGTCTGTCCTTAAAGAAACCCTGTCTCTGTAGATGCAGGACTGGAATTTCTGAAAACCAAATCCTGAGTCTTATCCTGCAAGTGGCTGTATTACAATGCAAATTGAATTCACAACGTTGCAGGGCATCTTCTGATTTTATTTTATTTTAGACAAGGTCTTACTCTGTCACCAGGGCTGGAGTGCAGTGGTGAGATCATGGCTTAGTGCAGCTTCTACCTCCTGGGCTCAAGCGATCCTCCCACCTCAGCCTCCTGAGTAGTTGTAGTCCTGAATAGCTGGGACTATAGACGGGTGTCACCATGCCCAGCTAGTTTTCCTGTATTTTTGTAGAAACAGCGTTTTACCATGTTGCCTAGGCTGGTCTTGAACTCCTGAGGTCAAGCGATCCACCCACCTTGGCCTCCCAAAGTGCTGGGATTACAAGTGTGAGCCATGATGACCGGCCATAGGGTGTCTTCTGTTAGAGTGAAGGCATTGATTAGGAAGTAATGGGCTCTTCAAAATCAGAGTGGGGACATATGAAAAGATCCTAAGGAAAGTGGGGTCATTACATCCCTAAATATTGTTGAGTCTTCTTTGCCAGCAGAAGCAGCCCTTTTACTGCTGTCTGACCCACTAAATCCTAAGGTGGGGTGTGCACAATAGCACTCCATCATCAAATGGAAATGGTAAATATGACACAGGCCTGAGCCAGCCTTGAAGGCACAAGAAAGTTAGCTGAGGAAGTGGCCCATATACCTATAGAGCTGATTCTTCCTACACTGCCTTCTCTGTCTCAGCCTGTACCTATGGCCTCATGAAGAATTCCCTGTGATTAGCTGAATGAGGAAGAGAAAAACTCAAGTTTGCTTATAGATGATTGTGCACAATATGCAGGCATCACCCAAGATGTTCAGGTGTAGCAATACATCTTCTCTCTGGGTCATTCCTAAACCACAGTGATGAGAAGAAATACTCCCAGTAGGCAGAACTTTGAGCATTGCACTTGGTTGTTCATTTTGCTTGGAAGGAAAAATAGGTACTTAAACTCTCAATCACATTATTTATAGACAGTCTCAGGGTTCAGTCCCACAAATTGCAGCCTGTGAACATTTGAATTTGCTAGTTGATTTCAGAAAGAAAATCTTAGTTCCCAATTTCTAATTTCAGTGACAATGATGTTAAAAAAAAACTTTCACTCTTACTTCTATATAACATGCAGTATACGTATTCCATTTCCCACTTTTAGCAAAAAAGAGGAAAGGGTGCCTGGCTACTTTTCACTTCCACTTGGCTGAGGACTGAATACTCATGACCAATGTCCCTGACAAAGTTTTTGTGTTTGTTTATACACCTTTATTGAGGCATGTGTAAGTAAAGTTTCCACCAAAGAAACAAAACCAGAAGAATGGATATCTACAGCTATCGTCTATATTTATATCTATATCTATCTTTACAATAAGAAAGTCATACTTTCTACTAACATGATACAACTGAAATTGTGCTAACCTTTTCCCTGGAACAGGTGGCAGTGTCCTTGAGTGATAGTCATTCTTTCCCTAGATACCTTGTAACTTAAATACTAGGACGTAAAGTCAATCACTGTTAATACATCTTATGTTAGATGATAAGAGTATAAAGAGGGAAAAACTCAAAAATATTTGCTTAATGCATATCTATCCGTACAAACACATAACAAAATAGAAAGAAATACTCATATATAGTCCTCATTTCTGCATCTGGTCACATGGTCATAGCTGTTTATATAACATAGCTGTATCTATTTATAGATACCTTCTTCCACTACCCATGACTTATTCCTTTTGCCCTCAGTAAGCACCTAAGCTTGCCATGGTTCTTTGCTTGGTGGGTGACCCCAATCTTCATTTCTGAAACCTGGGCCATTAGCAGTTCTTCCTGAACTGGGTTGTAGTTCTCCATTGACTTTAATCACAGAACATAGTAGTACTAATAGGCGCCCTAAGGAATCTCTTGTATTCCAAATATACTTTGTCTTCTTCTATTGTGTAGTAGCAGCCCAATTTCCCTTTGGTAATCAGGATCAATCATCCCAACCAGCACAGCACTCCCTTATTTGCCTGTTAATTCATAGGTAAGAGGAGCCCAAAGTGGCAGGGTGGCAGTTTTAACTTGTAATTCAATGGAATCATTGTTGAATCTCCTGGTGGAAGCATTCCTCCCTCTGTAACTAAGACCTGTAGACCAGCTGAGCATAAGGTCACAGGAACAGAAGCAAACATTTTGCTAGGGGATTACCTATGGTAATAGTGAATGGTGCCACTCCCATTTCTATCTCCTGATTTCTGGACCGGTGACTCCTGGCTATGGAGAAACAGTATGTATATTGGATGCTGATTTACAGTGCACACATCCTCCTGGAGGATGCTTCCCCAGTACTGCAAGATATTGCCATCTGGCTGCCACCATAATTGAGTCTTCACAGGCCATTCCACTATTCTATCAAGCCTGCTGCTTCAGGATGATGGGGAATATGGTTAGTCCAGTAAATTGAATAGGAATAAGCCCACTGCCACACTTCATTTGGTGTGAAGTGAGTTCCTTACTCAGAAGTAATGTTATGTGGGAATACCAAGATGGTGAAAAAAGTATTCTTCAAGTCCACAGATGGTATTATTATTATTTTATTTTTTATTTTTTGCAGAAGCATTGCATTCAGAAAAAGCAAATCCTTTTTGGTGGGGGGAATGGGAGGAAAGCAAATCTGTGTCCAGAGTAAGTGTCTATTCCAGTAAGAACAAAACACTGCCTCTTCCATGATGGAAACAGTCCCGTTTAGTCAGCTTACCACTAAATAAGTTGGCTGATCACTCTGAGGAATTGTCCCTATCAGAGACTCAGTGTTGATCTTTGCTGCTGGCCAACTGAATGCTCAGCAGAGGCTGCAGCCAGGTCAGCCTTGGTGAGTGTAAGTCCATGTTGCTGAGCCCATACATAACTTCAATTCCTGCCACCATGGCCACTTTGTCCATGAATCTGTTGGGAGATGACAGGAGTGTCTGGAGAAAGAAGCTAACTGACTCACAGAGTGGATCATCCAAACCACTTGATTATTAAAAATCTGCTCTACTGCGTTCACCCTTTGGTGAACATTCACGTGGGACCTTCCCCTGCATTCCCTTCTCTCTTATGGGATGTTGCTCAACTTCCTTGCTGAGAACCTTTGGGCTGAAGCATGGCTTCCAAGGACTCCTTAGGACAGTCCTTTTAAAATCAGAAGATACAGCCATATCTCAGTGAAGCTGGAGCCTGGGGTCCTGCGAGGGGAAAGGAATATGGGGAGTTAGAGGTACAGAGGATGGGGGTTAGGTGGCTGATGCCAGAAGGAGTCATGGGGGTGCCAGGCCTGGGCTTCTTTCCCTGGTCTCCTGGGCATCTGGGCATGGTGACTGAGAAAGCCCCAGGTGAGTGTAAAGCATTAGAATGGGGGCTTGAATTCAGAGGCCCAGCTGGGTCCAGCACTGTGGGCAAAGCTGGATTTGAAGAGTCTGGCATAGAAGGTATCTTCTCTGGGATGGATTCCATCCCCGGAACCCCTAAGGGAAGGGTTTTGTGGGGCAAAGGATCATGAAGGGAGTGCCATAAGCTTTTGGAGGTGTCAGCCAGACTCCAATTTGGACAGTGCCCATTACATACAGAAGATGTTGAGTCAGCAGAATTGGGCCCAGGGCACCTCTGGGACTTTGGGGCTTTTTCAGTGAGTGGTTAGGGTTCAGGAGAAAATAGATGGTTTCTGAACTCCTTGGGGAGATGCAGGCCTCCTGGGAGCAGGACCAGTGGATGTGAGTCCCTGCAGCAGCCATGGACATGCCTGCTCAGCTGTCCTTCAGGAGACCCTGCTGCAGGATGCATGGTGGAATGATGGCCTCAGCTACTTCCACCATGAACACTGAGGCCACATGCCAGTCTCCCCACACCCCCCACTACTTCTGGCTAATGACTGAACTTGGAGCCCTCCCATTCTTGCCTGGAGCAGAACTCCTCTAAGGGCAACTTTTGCCCTGGGTCTCCCCATTGGCCTCGCCAAGACTTCCTCAGAACTTTCTATGTTACGGTCTAAGGTTCAACCTCCTGGATCCTTTTTCCTTCCCCCTTCCTTTTATAGGTGCTGGATCTGCATCTCTGTCTAAAGGCTCTCCCTGCCTACTTTTGCTCCTTCTCCCGTTACTCTTTTGGGAATTTTCCCCAATAGTTCTCTTGTATCTCTAATTCCCTCTTGGGGTTCACTTTTGAAATTCCAACAGAACAGGAGCTCAGGGCCATTCTGGCTTCTCAAGCCTAACATGGGCCATCCTTTCCCCAGGAGGAAACAGGGCCTTGTGGAAAGGAGCAGAAAGGAGGTTGGCAGCATTCAGAGGGCCTGTCGTCTCCGATGGAACTCCTAGCCTATCTCTGGGCTGGGGTGGCTCTAGTGGTGGAAGATAGGAGAGTTGGTTTTGGATCTGGGCAGAAGTATGCAGGAGCTGGCTCATACCAGTTTGTGTTCTATTTTTAGGAAAGTTGCAAGCTTGAAATCAGCCAAAGTGGAAGTATTTGGACCTCAAGGCAAACACTGCAAATCAGAGCTTTTTCCTTTAGAGACCTGGTTGTTAAAATTTACTAGCACACCACTGAATGGAAGGTTATCATTTTCTTAGAATTGCTATTGGGATAAAGTTCCGAATTATTATCCTAGCTGCTATAGCTCTATCATTCAGGGTCCCAGTAGGAATCAAGTGGCTCTCTCAAAAAGGTAATTGATGACAATTCAAGGAAGAGACCATTTACAAAGGTGTGGCAGGATATAGGGAATGCAAGAAGGGATGGTAAAGTATCCCTGATCTAACAATAGTGGGAAGCTGCTACTAATCCTAGGCCTGAGCACATAGGAGAAAGAGCCATTGGAGAACCTAGTGAGACCTAAAGCCTTAGGAGAGGGCTGCTTGGCAGGGCACACAGCCGTGGGCAGAGGAACATGGTTACTTTCACCCCAGTCCAGCAGAGACGAAACCAGAAAAATACATACTCCACTTTCTTTTTCCCCCGACCCCTGAGTTCCCCTGTCCAAACTCCTGCTGGTGCCTCCACTGTCGCCAACCAGGAGAAAAGGGAACTGTGGGTGCAGAACCAAGGGCAGAGCCTCGGGTGTTCTGTCCTTATGCCACCTGCCCAGCCTAACTCGATGCCCACTGCCCTTGCCCACTGCACTGTGGGGCACACACTGTTTCCTCTGCCTGAAAACTCTCTCACGTCCCCCTTCCCCTAGTTCATTACTTCTCATCTTTGGCTTAAATGTTAACCTCCTAAACATGTAATCCTCTTTGTTGATTGTACCCTTTGGCACCCTGTTGTTTATCTGCTTATTGCAAATCTTTTTTCCCAATGGTTATTACTAATATTTTTTGAGACAGGGCCTCGCTCTGCCACCCAGGCTGGAGTGCAGAGGTGCAATTATGGCTCACTACAGCCTTGACCTCCTCCCAGGCTTGAGCAATCCTCCCACCTCAACCTCCCTAGTAGCTGGGACTAAAGGTGGATGTTACCATGCCAGGATAATTTTTTAATTTTTAGTAGAGACAAAGTCTTGCTGTGTTGCCCATCCTGGTCTCAAACTCCTGGCCTCAAGTGATCCTCCCACCTCGGCCTCCCAAAGTGCTGGGATTACATGTGTAAGCCAATGTGTCTGGCCCCTAATGATTATTTAACAATAATAATACCAGTATTCAACATTGACTGAACACATATCATGTGCCAGGCACTGCGTAATTATTTGTTAGACTCTTTTAGACTACAGTCTCCATAAGGGCAGGGATCATGTCTCTGTATTGTTCATTGGTCTGTCTCTCCAGTGCCTAGGGCAGTAGCTGGCACATACCAGGAACTCAACAAACATGTATGGAGTAAAAAAATCCCACAATGAGCCTTGCAAGTTTTTCCTAGCTCTCTTGTATCATGGGAGGTTAAATATGGCTGCAAATTCTTTACTGCTCCTCCCACTGAGAGATGAAGTCCAATTCCACTCCCTTGAAATCCCTCATTGACTTGCTTGACTGATAGAATGTGGCTGGAGTGACATTCTTGGACTTGTAGCTCATAAGAAGCCTTGCAGCTTCCACCTGGGTCTCTTGGAACATTCTCACTTGGTGCTCTGAACCACCACTTTCGAAGTGTGACACATGAAGCCACCATGCTGGGGAGGCCACATGCAGGAATGGTAGATGGTTCCAGCTGCGCCTAGCTCTCCAGCCTTCTCTGCTCAGCCCCAGGTATCCACCAGCTCAACATCACCAAGGGACCCCCACTGATGCCACTTGGAAGAGTTACCCAGGGCGGGTGCAGTGGCTCACGCCTGTAATCCCAGCACTGTGGGAGGCTGAGGTGGGTGGATCACCTGAGGTTGGGAGTTCAAGAACAGCCTGACCAACATGGAGAAACCCCGTCTCTACTAAAAATACAAGATTAGCTGGGTGTGGTGGCGCATGCCTGTAATCCCAGCTACTCGGGAGGCTGAGGCAGGAGAATTGCTTGAACCAGCAAGGTGCAGGTTGTGGTGAGCCGAGATCCCACCATTGCACTCCAGCCTGGGCAACAAGAGAAAAACCCCTGTCTCAAAAAAATAAAGAAAAAAAAAAAAAAGGAAAAAAAAATAGAGTTACCCAGCCAAGCTCTACTCAACTTTCTGGGTCACAAAATTATAAGATCTAATAAAATGGTTCTTTTAAGCCTCTACATTTTGGGGCACTTTGTTATGTAGCAATAGTCAAAACAAGTAATATTGGTTAGGGGAAAATCCCCAACCTGCTTTTCCTTCCCACCTTCACCCATCCCACACTTTCAGGCTCCCCTTAGGGACTGTTACGTGCAGGAGTCTTGCTAACTTTCCAGCAACTTAACTTTGATGTGGCTTTAAGAGAGGTGCCTGAGCTTCCATTTGCCACACTCTGGGGAATCCCCCAAATGCTAACCTGTCCACTCTACAACAAGCTCCAGCAGCTGAGCTGTTCTGGGCCACCTGCCAAATATCATATGATACTCCCTTGATGTCGGGTGACAGTAAAATTCACCGACTCCTGGGTGGAGGCCCTTTTCTTTGAAGCCTGCTCTGCTCACCCAGCCACACACAGCCCACTTACACGGCATCACCAATTAGAGTTGGGGAAATGCAGGTGGTGGCCCCGGGCTACACCAAGCTCCACTGCTGCCTTGCTCTCTGGGTCAGATCTGTCTCAAGCAGAGCAAATTACTGCTGGAATCACCAGGGCTGTGAGGAGCTTCAGAGAGTGACCAAGGTTAGCACTTAGAGGACTGAGCCCTGGGCGGTGTGCTCTAAATGTGTGTAGGGTCCTAGATGAAGCCTTTTGGATATTTCTGGTAGCACCAAAGACTAAACAGGCATTTGAGAAGCCTGAGGCATCTTTGCCTGCTCCAGGGCCTCCGGAAGAGGCCACGTAGGGATGTCCCTGGGGCATTTGCTAACTCATTCTCAGAGGAAGATCCGAGGAAAATATATTCACTCCCTTGTCTCACTCCTTTGCTGCTCAAGCACATATGGGTGGGTGGAAGGAGGGAGGCTAGCGACAGCATTCCTGGTGGAGGGAGCGAGGGTAGTAAGCACAGAGTGTGTTGTGATGCAGCAAGACAGGCTCACTAGGGCCAGACCATGTAGAGTCTCAGACATACTCCTTGGTGCTCTTCCTTCCTTCCTTCCTTCCTTCCTTCCTTCCTTCCTTCCTTCCTTCCTTCCTTCCTTCCTCCCTCCCTCCCTCCCTCCCTCCCTCCCTCGCTGTCTCTCTGCTTCTTTTCTTTTCTTTCTTTTTCTTTCTTTTCTTTGGAGTCTCACTCTGTCACCAGGCTGGAGTGCAGCAGTGCAATCTCAGCTCACTGCAACCTCCACCTCCCGGGTTCAAGCGATTCTCCTGCTTCAGCCTTCTGAGTAGCTGAGACTACAGGCACGCACCACCACGCCCAGCTAATTTTTATATTTTTAGTAGAGACGGGGTTTCACCATGTTGGCCAGGATGGTCTCAATCTCTTGACCTCTTGATCCACCCACTTGGGCCTCCCAAAGTGCTGCAATTATAGGCGTCAGCCATCCAGCCCAGCCACAGCCATCATTTCTTAGTGGGAAGTTGGTGTGGACTACACTAGGTGAGGCTTGTGGCATATATAGGTTCCCAGGCTCCACCCAGACCTGTAGAAACAGAAGCTCTTTGGATGGGGCCCAGGCCTCTGCATTTGTAACAAGTGTCTAAGCAGTCATGAAGAAGGAAGCCAGGCAGAGTAGAGGTTAATTCCATGGGTCTGCAGTTAGACCACAGGGGTTTAAACCCAGACTCTAGCATTCAGTGCCTATGCAATTTTGGCACCTCAGTTTTGTTATCTGAATTGCAGATAATTATAACACCAACTTTACTGAGTTGGTGTGAGGATTAAATACATTAATATGAGTTAGATACTTACTACATAGATGGTGGGTCCTCAATAGCTGATTTTTCCAGCAACCTGAATGATGACAGTAGTGCAATGAGGAAGCCATGTACCTGCAGTACAGAGTCAGACCTCAATACATGCTTGCTGAAGGGAGGACAGGAGCATAGCATATTCAGCCAGGCCATTGGCACAATCATGCTGTGAACATTTGTTTTCACAGCTGGGCATAGCATACCTCTAGGTGCTGGGGGTTCAAAAAGGAATACCTGTGAATATACTTGTGAGGTCACAGATATGGAAATGGATGATTAGGAGGCAGTGTGGTAAGTTCTATGTGAGGGGCAGGCTCTGAGCATACCAGCTTTGAAGAGGCAGGTTAGGCTTCCTGGAGGAGGTGATGTCAAAGGGGGATCAGAAGGACAAGTAGGAGTTATCCAGGGAGAGGGGGCTGAATGCCAGATCTAGGGGAATACTCATGCACTAGTGGATATTCTGGGCCATCAAGGGGTTCAGTGTGGGTGAGGTGCATGGTGTAAGAGGCAGGAACATCAAGGTTTGAGACTGGAAAGATAAGCAGCATTAGCTGGTTGGATTGAGATGAGTTGGGCTAAATTGGGCTCCATGCCTTCAGTTCTGGCCAGCTCATGTCACCCATAGCACATTCTTACCACAAAGGTCACCTGTGTGTCCTTGAATAACACTCCTCCCTGGATTAGTCAATTACACACTGCTTTGGTGCCCAGAGCTATGAAAGGTCACAGAGGCCCAAATTCCTGCCCCAGGGAACACATGATCACTTTCTATTAGAGGACTGTTAACTAACTTGGGGACCATATTTCAAAACTGTCACATGGAGATTTAGGGAAAACCTCCTGGAAGAAGTGGCTTGGCTAAGTTTTGAAAAGTGCATAGGGGTGAGAACAGGGAGAGAAGAGGAAAGAGGACATGCTGTGGAGGGGCCAGCAAACGAGAAACTCGGGAGGCAGAAAATCTCAGGTCTGATTCAAAGGACTCTGGCTCAAGAGGGGAAAGTGTGTGCTAAGATGGGTGGTGGGAAAGGCAGAGCAGGGAGGCAAAGGTCTTTGTGTGTTAAGCTATAGAATTTGAAATTAGTGTTGAATGCAGAAATAATGAAAGATTTTAAGCAGAGGAATAAGGTCATTGGTGGATTCACTAGGATGCTCTTGGCTGCGAGTAACAGAGCACGTGACTAAAGTGGCTTAAATAGAGGGAGGCTGATAATTTCTGTTAGGAAGGTAGTTCTAGGGCTGATGCAGCAAATTCTACCAGCCTCAGCACCTCTGTGGCATCATTCCTCATAATTACAAGGTAGCTGCTATGGCTGCAAGCATCATGGCTTTATTACAGCATGCAAAACAGGAAACAAGGATACACATATCTATACCGGTGGCTCTCATTGGGTGCAATTTTGCCATGTCTGAAAGCATTTTTGGTTATCACCACTTGGGAGCAGCTGCTGGCATCTAGTAAGTACAGGCTTGCTTTCTTTCTTCTTGATATATCTTTAGTTCCTGGAATTTTCCTTTCCATTGTTATGTTAAATGCAGTGTCTTTTTTCCCTTTCCGTTTTTCAAAGGAGAATTACTTTGATTGATCTTGTTATTATAATAGAGCAGTGATGGTGGGAAGTTGGGGAAGTGTTGTCAACTTACAATAAATGCAGTTTGTCTATAGTCAACCCAGACATTGAAATATTGTCTCTGATATTTCCACTGGAGGTTTCTGGTTTGGCCTGATTCTTTTAAAGATGCCGAGCCAACCTGATATTTTTTCTTCCTAAACAGCTTCCTTTTCCTGTTTCTTGTTTACCTTGCTATCTGCCATCAGCCTTGTTTTTTTCCAAAATCAGAATTTGTTCTCTGCTGTTAGCTGCGGGTATAAACATATCATGGACATGTGTCTGTGTGTGTGTGTATGGTTTCTTATATATTTTCATGTCAACACAATTTAGCTGACAAAATTCTAGCCTCTTTCAATAACAAAGTTGTGGTTTTCCTTCCAGCATGAAATCAACAGCTGAAAAGAACAGTATAGTAAGAATACTAAACCAATGTACCATGCTGAAAATCTGTACCAAGTGAGTTACTGAAAAATGAATATCATATGTTTAAATAATCCAAAGGTCAAAGAAGTCTCAAGGGCAATAAAAATATACATGGAATGAAATAAAAATGAAAATACAAAATATCAAACTTTGTGAGACACAGCTAAAGTATTGCTGAGAAAACAATTTATAGCACTAAATGCTTACATTAAAAAAGAGAAAATGTCTCACATAAATAATCTAAGCTCTTATCTCAAGAATCTACAAAAAGAAGAGCAAAATAAACCCAAAGTAAGTAGAAAAAAAGGAAAAAAAATAAGGAGCAAAATTAATAAAACTGAAAACATAAAAAAGAAATGACACAAAAAGATTGTTCTTTGAAAAGATCAATAAAAGTGATAAACCTTTAGAAAGACCCACCAAATAAAAAAAGAAAGACACAAATTAGCAGTATCAGGAATGAAACAGGGAGTATCACTACAGACCCTGCAGACATCAAAGGATAATAATCAAATACAGTTGACAGCTAACCCTTGTACAGGGGGGTTAGAGGTGGTAACCTCCTCTATCTCCATGCAGTTGAAAATCTGCATATAACATTTGACTCTCCCAAAACTTAACTATTAATAGCCTACTATTGACCAAAGCTTTACCATAACATAAATAGTGGATTAATACATATTTTGTATGTTATATGTATTACATGCTGTATTCTTACAATAAAGTAAGCTAGAGAAAAGAAAATATTAAGAAAATAACCTCTCTTGGTAAGTCTAGCTAGCAATTTATTAATTTTATTTTTTCAAATAACCAACTTTCTGTGTTATTGATAATTTGTATTGTTTTCTTTTGTTTTAATTTCATTTAGTTCTGCTCTGATCTTTATTTCTTTTCTTCTGCTAGCTTTGGGTTTGTTTTTTTCTTCTTTTTCTAGTTCCTTGAGGTGTGATGTTAGGTTGTTAATTTGTGATCTATTTTTTTTTTTGGATGTAGAAGTTTAATGCTATAAACTTCTCTCTTAGCACTGCTTTTGTTGTATCCCAGAGGTTTTGGTATGTTGTGTTTCCATTTTCATTCATCTCAAAAAATTTTTAAATTTTCATCATTGACCCAAGATTATTCAGGAGCAAGTTACTTAATTTCATGTATTTTTATAGTTTCCAGAGTTCTTGTTATTGATTTCTAGTTTTATTCCACTATGATCTGAGAATATACTTGATATGATTTTGATCTTTAAAAATGCATCGAGACTTGGTTTGCAGCCTCACAGATGATCTATCTTGGAGAATGTTCCATATGCTGATGAGAAGAAGGTATATTCTATAGTTTTGAGTGGAATGTTCTGTAAATGTCTATTAGGTCCATTTGGTCTAAAGTCCAATTTAAGTCCAATGTCTCTTTGTTAATTTTCTGTCTCAATGATCTATCTAATGCTATAGGTGGGATGCTGAAGTCCCTCACTATTATTGTGTTATTGTCCATCTCTTTCTTTAGATCTAGTAATATTTGTTTTATTAATCTGAGTGCTGTGGTGTTGGCTGCATATATATTTAGGATTGTTATATTCTTTTGTTGAATTGATCCCTTTATCATTATATATAATGACCCTTGGGTTTTTTTAAGGTGTGTTTTATCTGATATAACTATAGCTACTCCTGCTTCCTTTTGGTTTCTGTTTGTGTGGAATATCTTTTTCCACCCCTTTACTTTCAGTATATATGTGTCTACCAATAAGTTGAGTTTCTCATAAGCAGCATGTAGTTTGATCATGTTTCTTTAATCCATTATGTCAGTCTTTATCTTGTAAGTGGAACATTTAATCCACTTACATTCAAGGTTAATATTGATATGTGACATTTGGTTCCTGTCATATTGTTAATTGTTATCTAGTTGTTTTATCAATTCTTGGCTTTTGTTTTCCTTTGTCTGTTGTCTTTGTGGTTTGGTGGTATTCTGTCATGTTGCCATTTGATTCCTTCCTGTTCCTCCTTTGTGTAATTGTTTTATGAAACCTGTGAGTTTTTATATTCTCATGTAGTTTTATGATGGTGAATACCAACCTTTTGTTTCCATCTTTAGTACTCCTTTGAGCATTTCTTGTACAAAAGAAGAGAGGAGATCCAAATAAACATACTCAGAAATGAAAATGAGACATTGCAACTGATACCACAGAAATACAAAAGATCATTAGAGACTATTATGAACAACTATATAGTCATAAACTAGAAACCTAGAGGAAATGGATAAATTCCTGGAAATATACAGCCTACTGATATTAAACAAGGAAGAAATAGAAATTCTGAACATACAAATAACAAGTAATGAGAATGCATCGATAATAAAAAAATTGCCAGATTTTTTATTCCAAAAAATCCCAGGCCCAGGTGGCTTTTTTTTAAGTTTCAAAAAAAGGCCAGCACCAGATGGATTCACAGATGAAGTCTGCCAAATGTAAAAAGAAGAGCTGTACCAATCTTCCTGATACTGTTCCAAAAAATTTAGGAGGGAATTCACCCTGACTCATTCCACAAAGCCAGTATCACCCTGATACTAAAGACAAGGATAGAAGAAGAAAAGAAAACTACAGAGCAACATTCCCCATGAACATAGATACAAAAATCCTCAACAAAATACTAGCAAATAGAATCCAAGAGCATATCCAAAAGATAATACAGCATGATCAACTGGGTTTTATTCCAAGGAGACAAGGATGGTTCAACATATGCAAATCAATACATGTGATTCACCACATAAACAGAACTAGGGACATAAGCCATATATATGATCATCTCAATAGATATAGAAAAACCATCTGATAAAATTCAGCATCCCCTCATGATGAAAACACTCAACAAACTAGGCACAGAAGGAACATACCATAAAATAATAAAGCCCCATATATGACAAACCCATAGCCAACCTCATACTGAACGGTGGAAAGTTGAAAGCATTCCCTCTGAGAACTGGAACAAGACAAGAATGTGCACATTTACCACTCCTATTTAACATAATACTGGAAGTCCTAGCCAGAGGAATGAGGCAAGAGAAACAAATTTTAAAAATCCACATTGGAAAAGAGGTAGTAAAATTATTTCTGCTTGCTGAGGTTATGATCTTATATCTAGAAAATACTAAATCCTTTAGATTTAATAAATGAATTCAGTAAAGTTTCAGGATACAAAATCAACGGACAAAAATCGGTAGCATTTCTATAAACCAATAATGATCAAGCTGAGAACCAAATCAAGACAGCAATCCCATTTACAATAACTAAAATTAAAAAAAACAACAACAACAAACCACCTTAGGCTGGGTATGGTGGCTCATGCCTGTAATCCCAGCATCTTGGGAGGCTGAGGTGGGCAGATCGCTTGAGCCCAGCAGTTCGAAACCAGCCTGGGCAACATGATGAAATCCTGTTTCTACAAAAAATACAAAAAATTAGCTGGGCATGGTGGTGCACACCTAGAGTCCCAGTTACTTGGGAGGCTGAGGTGGGAGGATTGCTTGAGTCTGGGAGGCAGAGATTGTACCAATGTACTCCAGCTTGGGTGGCTGAGAGGGACCTTGTCTCAGTGAAAATAAAACAAATAAAAACAAAACAAAAAATCCTGGAAATAAATTTAACCAAGGAGGTGAAAGAGCTCTACAAGAAAAGCAGCAAAACAATGATGAAAGAAATTATAGATGACCCAAATAAAAGGACAAATATCTCATGTTCATGGATCAGAAGAATTAATATTGTCAAAATGACCATACTGCCCACAGAAATCTACAGATTCAATGCAATTCCTATCATTAGAAAAATGATGTTGATAATTTATTGGATTAGAAACAAATTCTAAAATTTGTATGCAACCAAAAAAGAGCCTGAATAACTAAAGTATTCCTAAGCAAAATGAACAAAGCTGGAGGCATCACATTACCTGAGTTCAAATTATACTACAAGGCTATAGAAACCAAAACAGCATGGTACTAGTATAAAGGTAGACATATAGATCAGTATAACAGAATAGAGAACCCAGAAATAAAACTACATATTTAGAGACAATTGATCTTTGACAGAGCTGACAAAAACACACACTGGGGAAAAGATACCCTGTTCAATAAATGGTGCTGGAAAAATTGAATTGCGATATGCAGAAGAATGAAATTGGACCCATATCTCTCACCACATAAAAAAATCAACTCAAGATAGATTCAAGATTTAAATATAAGACTCAAAACTATAAAAATACTAGAAGGAAACCTAGGAAAAATGAGACATTGGTCTAGGCAAAGAATTAATGACTAAGATCTCAAAAGTACATGTGACGAAGACAAAAATAGACAAGCGGGACTTAGTTAAACTCTTCTGCACACCAAAAGAAATAAATAACAGATGCTGGGTGCAGTGGTTCACATCTATAATCCCAGCACTTTGGGAGGCTGAGGCGGGCAGATCACTTGAGGCCTGGAGTTCGAGACCAGCTTGGCCAACATGGCAAAATCCCATCTCTACTAAAATATTAGCTGGGCATGGTGGCACACACCTGTAATCCCAGCTACTTGGGAGGCTGAGGCATGAGAATTGCTTGAAGCCTGAGAGCCGGAGGTTGCAGTGAGCTGAGATCATGCCACTGCACTTCATCCTGAGAGACAGAGTGAGATTCTTAAACAAAAAACAAAAACAACAGAAATAAACAACAGAGTGGACAGAGAGCCTGCAGAATGGGAGAAAATATTTGCGACTTATGCATCTGACAGGGGACTAATATCCAGAATTTACAAGGAATTCAAACAACTCAACAACAACAACAAAATACAAATAACCCCATTAAAAAGTGGGCAAAGGACATGAATAGACATTTTAAAAGAAGACATACAAATGACCAAAAAGCATATGAAAAAATGCTCATTATTACAAATCATCGGAGAAACGCAGATGAAAACCAGAACATGATACCATCTTACACCAATCAGAATGGCTATTAAAAAAAAAAACCCAACAGATACTGGTGAAGATGTGAAGAAAAGGGAACTCTTATACATTGTTGGTGGGAATGTAAATTAGTACAACCTCTTTGGAAAATAATATGGAGATTTCTTAAAGAACTAAAAGTAGAACTACCATTGAATCCAGCAACCCCACTACTGGGTATCTACCCAAAGGAAAAGAAAATCGTTATATCAGAGATACCTTGCACATGCATGTTTATCACAGCACAATTTACAATATATATGCAATGGAATTATTATTCAGCCGTAAAGCAGCAACACGAATGGAACTGAAGGCCATCTTTTTTTTTTTTTTGAGACAGGGTCTCTTTTCTGTTGCCCAGGCTAGAGTGCAATGGCACAGTCATGACTCATTGCAGCCTCAACCCCCAAGGCTCAAGTGATAGAGGTCATTATCTTAAGTAAAACAACTCAGAAACAGAAAGGCAAATACTGCACGTTCTCCTTTATAAGTGGGAGCTAAATAATGTATACACATGGACATAGAATGTGGAGTAATACACACTGGAGACTCAGAAGAACGGGAGGTAGTGGTGGGGGGTGAAGGATGAGAAATTATTTAATGGGTACAATGTACATTATTTGGGTGATAGATACACTAGAAGCCAAGACATCATCATTATGTAATATATCCATGTAACAATGCAATTGTACCACTTAAATTTATATTTTTAAAAAAATCATAAGGAAGAAAAATATATTTACTATGCATTATGTGGAAGTAGGTCATCGTAAAGGCTTTCATCCTCATTGTCTTCACACTGAGTAGGCTAAAGGAGGAAGAGGAAGAGGAGGGGTTGGTCTTACTGTTTCAGGGGTGGGAAAGGTAGAGGAAATTTTGGATTTAAGTGGACCTTCCCAGTTTAAACCCATGTTGTTCAAGAATCAACTGTACTGTGAACAACTCTACACACATAAAACTTGTCAACTTAGATGAGATAAACCCACTCTTCAAAAAGCACAGACTACTATAACTCATCTATGAAACAGATAATTTGAATAGCCCTGTAACTACTAAGGACATTGAATTCATAATTAAAATATCCCAAGAAAAAAATTTCCAGGCCCAGAGAGTTTGACTGGAAACTATTTCAAATATTTAAAGAATAATTAGCACTTTGAAAAGGAATGAAATGGGAAGAATCACTCTACCCAATTTTAAGACTTATTTCGTAGCTATAGTAATATGTGATATTGGCAGAGGGACAGACACAAAGATTAATGGAAGAGAATTTAAAAAACCCAGAAGTAGCCCCACACAAGTATGGCCCACTGGTTTTTGACAGTGGTGCCAAAGCAAGTCAATGAGGGAAGGATAGTCTTTTCAACAAATGGTGCTAGAGCAACTAGATGCTCATAGACCAAAAAAAAAAAAAAAACAACAACAAAAATCAAAACCAAGAAACCTCAATCTAAATCTTTGACCTTATACACAAATTAACTCAAATTGGATCATTGATATAAATGTAATGGATAAACTATAAAACTTTAAGAAGAAAACAGAAGAGAAAATCTTTGAGACCTAAATCTTGGTGAAGAGTTCTTGGACATAACACCAAAAATATAATACATAAAAGAAAGAATAGATAAACTATTAAAATGAAAAGCATTTGCCCTGCAAAAGGCCCTGTTAAGACCATCTCCAGAATGGGAGAAAATATTTTCCAACCACATATCAGACAAATAGCTCATGTCTAAAATATATATAGAATCCTCAAAATTCAACATTTAAAAAGAAAACAAAACAAACAAACAAAAAACAACCAATTCAATTAAAAAATAGGAAATGAAGAGACATTTCATGGAAGAGGATTTTTCAAATGGCAAATGAGCACATGAAAATATATTCAATGTCACTAGCTACAAGGGAAAGGCAAATTAAGACCATGATAAGATATTATCACATATGTATCATAATATTTAAAACAGTAAAAATAGTGGCAATACCAAATTCTGACAAGGATGTGGAAAAATCTAGATATCTCATACTTTGCTATCTAGTTTGGGGAATGTAACATGGCATAGCCACTCTGAAAATAGTATAGCAGCCTCTTAAAAACCAAGCACGCACCATATGTGTTAGTCAGGGTTCTCCAGGAAAAAGAGCCAACAGGATAGATAGTGCTGGCCTGGGCCACCAAGATTTTTTAACAGTCACCTTCCAACCCTGCCCCAAGTGATTCCATGAGCAGCTAAGATTAAGAACCACTGCCCAGGGGAGACTTGGATTTTGTATGCAAAACAATTACTCCATGTGGTCCTACAATTTAGGCAAATTTGAAAGATACCCTTGTCTCTACCATCTGACATACCACCCACACTCAGCACTTGGCCAGCTCTGGGAACCCCTTGTATTCTTCTGGCTTTGAGAGAAATTGTTGAATGTAAGGTATGAGTCCTGCTGAAATCTGGGCCGTTCCTACTTCTTGGCTGAATATTTTGTCTGAGCTGGCCCCACATTGGCTCAAGTAAAGTCTTCAAAATTATTAATATATTTTGTGCCTCAGCTTCCTCAGCTGTAAAATGAGAAAGACACTCATCTTGCAGAGTTGAGTGCTTTAGATGTGATGTTGGTTAATGATTGCCATTTTGTAGAAGCTTAACAAATGGTAGCCATTATTTTGAAAAAAAAAAATAGGATATCATTGAAATCAGCAGCAGCAAAGTTAAAAGACAGAATTGTGGCTCCTGTTTAGTTCACATATTTCCCTGGGAAGGAGGAAAGTTTCTATGCTGGGGCATAGAAAACAAGGGGCTATACCTCAATGGTCCCAAACTGTCCTTATCAGGTTGGCCTTCTTGTTAGTTTCACTTTCAAGATGCTAGAGAAATTTGCTGTGGGCCACTGCCCTCTATTGAAGTAATATTGTCACTTCTGAGGAAAGAATACTTGGACTTGCCATAGGAGAAGTCAAGGATTGCACTTGAATTTCATCTCACTGCGGAAAAGCTGACCCTGTGTGAGCACTGAGAGAGAAAAGAAACTTTTTATGTGAGGAATACAAACCCCTTTAATATATCCAGCCCAGAAAGGCTTTGGAGTAAAAAGCTATTCACATCTCAGTCCCTGCTTGAGCTAAGTAATTACCTCTTGAAGCCACTTGCTGTGGGCTCTGGACTAACTGATGCCACGTGGCTATAAAATGCCATATACCATAATCATGGATGCCACAACTCATATCCTCTAGCTCAGGGGTCCTCAACCTCTGGGACGCAGACCAGTTAGGAACCAGGCTGCACAGCAGGAGGTAAGCAGAGGGCAGGCAAGTGAGCAAAACTTTATCTGCTGCTACCCATTGCTAGTATTACCACCGGAGGTCCTCCTCCTGTCAGATCAGCAGCAGTATTAGATTCTCATAGGAGTGCAAACCCTATTGTGAACTGTGCATGCGAGGGACCTAGGTTGCATGCTCCTTATGAAAATCTAATGCCTAATGATCTGCCACTGTCTCCCATCACCTCCAGATGGGACCATCTAGTTGCAGGAAAACAAGCTCAGGGCTCTTACTGATTCTACATTATGGTGAGTCATGTATTTCATTATATATTACAATGTAACAATAATAGAAATAAAGTGCACAATAAATGTAATGCACTTGCTTCATCCCCAAACCATCTCCCCTACTCCTCCCAGGTCTGTGGAAAAATTGTCTTCCATGAAACTCGTCCCTGGTGCCAAAAAGTTTGGGGACCACTGCTGTAGCTCAACAACATAAAGCCAATCACTAATCAATGTTATTTCTGCAAACCAATGAGAATTCCTGTCAAATAGCTTTGTATCAGTCCACTCCTTACTCACTTTTTGTCTTTAAAAACCTGCCTGAATGGATGCAGCTGGAGACAATTATTCTAAGTGAATTAACACAGGAACAGAATACCAAATACCGCACGTTCTCACTTATAAGTGAGAGCTAAACATTAGGCACACAGGGACATAAAGCTGGGAACAACAGACACTGGGGACTATTAGAGTGGGGAGAGAAGGAAAGGGGCAAAGATTGAAAAACCACCTGTTGGGTACCATGGTCGCTACCTGGCTGATGGGATCATTTGTACCCCAAACTTCAGCATCATGCAATATAGCCATGTAACAAACATGCACATGTAACCCCCTGAATCTAAAATAAAAGTTGAAATTATTTTTTAAAAAGCCTGCTCGCAACAAAGGCTGGATGCAGCACTCCCCAAAGCGACTCGGAAGTGTGTCCTGAGCAGCTGGCCTCATGTTGGCTCAAGTAAAGTCTTCAAAATTATGAATATATTTTGTGCCTCATCTTCTTCCTTTGGGGTCAGCATTTTTGGTGCCATGAGAAGGATTCAGAATAACCCCCTTGGCTCTACCATCTGACTTACCTCCCAGACTCAGCGCCTGGCCAGCTCTGGGAACCTCTTGTATTCTGACTTTGAGAGAAATTGTTGAATGTAAGGTATGAGTCCTGCTGAGATCTGGGCCTTTTCCATTTTTTGGTTGAAGGTCTAGATTTTGCCTGAGCTATGTTTTCTGATCCTCCCTTACTAGAATGGGAGTTTTCCATCTGTGCCTAATGGGCAGGAGATTTGGGTTCCAGAAAAGAAAAAGGGTAGGGGGAACAGCGTTTTTTCACCTCTGCCTTGGGGAAGGGAGGTCTGGGTCCAGGCATTGGCAATTTGACATTGGTGGTTTTGCTTTACATAGCACGCTTTAAAAATTGCAGCTGCTTCCTATTGTTTGAAATTCAGACTTGGATGTTTCATCTGTGACCAATTCCTATTAGTTCTAAACTGAAAAGTGCATGAGAGTGAGTTCTCTTGCTATGGAGAAAGGGCAGTTGCTCACTTTGACCAATTGGACTGCTCTAGGTGACTGGAGACTTTGCAGAGTTTGCAGAGTCTCTGCAGACTTTGCAGAGGTGTCAAGGCTGTTGTCTAGGATATAAAGGACGCTCGTAGGGTATTCCTCACCACAAGAACATTTTTTAGGGACTCGATCATCTGCATGGGCATAAAATACGGGACTGATCGCTCATACCTTTAGCACTCTGGTGCCACCTGGTGGTTAGAGGCATTCTGAGACAACGTAAGAGAGCAACTCATGACTTTTGGGTGACACCTAGAGGAGCAGTGCTCGTAAGCACCACACTTCCACCCAAACACATCCTTGGCCTTGGTCATTTTTGAGAAGTTCCTAAGTTACGGGAAATCAAGCTTGAAAATCTGAGCGCTCTTTAAAGGGACAACCATTGTTAGAAACACCATCTGGTTTTATGTACAACACTTATGAGACATCCTCTTGTAAATATCTAGGAAAACGGACCCATATAGCCCAGGATGATCATCAACAATGGCCAAAATGTGGGTCTTTTGAAATGCCCGAAATGATTCATTTGTGTGCACAATAGAGAAAAAAGCTGGTTTTAGAACATGAAATAGGATAATTACTTCCAATGGCACCTAGAGTTTTTTTAAGATAAATTCTGAGAAAATTGCCTCAATCCAAGAGATAAACAAAAAGATCCTAAATCTATTTCTGAATTTAAAAAGACTTTGAAGTCCTCCTCCCTTCCACTTCCAGCTGTTTCTCCTCATCCTACCCCTGCACCTTTATATCCTCTCTTATCTCAAGTCCCCTGTCCTGCCCTTCCTTCCCTCCCACTACCACCTTAGGAAATTCCCTAGAACTTGAACCCCCTCCCTGAAACCCCATTTTGGCAGCCCCTTTTCAGGTAAAACCACAGCAAGAGGTGAGACCACTATTATGTATACCCCTTGGACAAAAACTGAACTGAAGAATATTACAAAAGACTTCCCTGACCTGCTCCAAGATCCCATAGGGTTTGCAGAACAATCTGCTTTAATTGTCCAGACTTATAAGCCCAGATACTCTGACCTTTATCAATTAGTTCACATGCTGGTATGAGAAGGCAGGGCCACTGAATGGCGAAAAAGGCAATCTGGAAAAATCCCTCAGAGGATTTGGAAAAACAAACAGAAGCTGACCATGAGAAGATCCACACTTTAGCCAGGTCTCTCTGTGATGCCATTTCCTGGGTCTTTCCTCAAATGTAGAGTGGAAGATAATTCAACAATATACTCAAAGGCCAGATGAATTTGTGCTTAATTATTTTGAACAGTTAAAAAAAAAACCTTTTAACAATATTCTGGAATGGAATGCCTGATGCTAGCCTCCAAGATCACCTATGATCTTGCCACTGCACTCTGGCCTGGGCAACAGAACAAGTCCTTGTCTCAAAAAAAAAAAAAAAAAAAAAAAAAAAAAAAAAAAAGCCAACAAGTCTCCGACCTCTTGGAAGCAGTCCCCAACTGAAATCTCATAAAAATATAAAAATTCCTGGTCATGCCAAATTAGATACTCCAGAGAGCAAAGGCAATCATTTCACTGACAATGCCGCTAAGAATGCAGTCCTGAAGGTTATATCAGACAATAGATACCTTGAAATGTCCTTACAGACTTATTACCCATTTAAAACTTTGGCCAGGTGTGGTGGCTCACGTCTGTAATCCCAGCTACTTGGGAGGCTGAGGCATGAGAATCTTTTGAACTAGGGAGGCGGAGGTTGCAGTGAGCTGAGATTGTGCCACTGCACTCCAGCCTGAGTGACAAAGCGAGACCCTGTCTCAAAAACAAAAACAACAAAAAACCCCAGCCCCCCTGCCAAACAAACAAACAAACAAGAACTTTATTAGAAGCAGCACAAACAGGAGCTCTCAAGAAGGAAATCGACCTCAGGAAAGATAAAGGAACCAAGTTTTCCCCAGAAACAGGCTTACGATGTGGACTTAATGATAGACCAATCTTTCCCTTAGGGCTTCAACTACCCTTTAAATGATGTGTTTATGAGCTGACTCATTGGAATCCAGATGAAACGACAGCTTGGGGAAAGCAATATTATTGGAAACCATCCCCTCTTGTTTATTCTTGCTGATGGTTTGTCCCAAACATAATCCTGGAAAACTCCTTCATAGGTTACAGGGACATTTTCCTTTACCTTTAGGACCCTTTGATATATGGCAATTGGACTTTATCCAGCTGCCCCTGTCTCAGGGTTATAGATATGTTCTGGTGCTAATTTGTGTGTTTTCTCATTGGGATGAAACCTGCCCATGCCAATGAGCCATGGTCCAAGTAGTAAGAAAATTGTTATTAGAAAAGATAATTCCTTCATGGGGAGTTTCAGCTGAGCTCCAGAACGGCCAAGAAACACATTTTACTGGTCAAGTAATTCAATCCATTTGCAACATTTGGCCTATATTCCAATTGTGCTTTTAACCCCCAATCCTCTGGACTGGTGAAACACACCAACGGTATAATAAAAACTCAATTGGCCAAACTAATTGAAGTTTTTAACCTCTCCTGGCCAAAGGCTGTCTCATTAGTTCTGCTCAACCTGTGATCCACATCATTTGGAAAACACCAGCTCTCTCTCTTCAAAATAATAACAGGAAGGCCCACGTGACTAGATGAAGGAACTTATGAACTTGCATTTCTTAAAGGTGATATCCTCCATTACTGCCACGGTCTCAGAATACTTCTTATTAAGAACTCAAAATTAATCAAGAGTTCCTTCTGCAGAGAGCTCTGGGGAGATGAAATCATCAAAAATCATGGCCTGTAACTGGAGATTTTTTTTTTCTTTTTTAAGGTCTCTGATGTCTAATATTTGACAGACCAGTGAAGTAGTTTTGGCATTCCAAGCATTTTTGCCCTTTGTGAATTTCCCACTAGAGTGATTTGCAACTATTCCTTTTCTTTTTTTCTTTTCTTTTTTTTTAAATCTTATTCTAGATTTGGGGATACACATGCAGCTTTGTTATAAGGGCATATTGTGTGATGCCGAGGTTGGGGTGTGATTGAACCCGTCATTCAGGTAGTGAGCATAGTACCCAATAGTTAGTTTTTCAGCCCTTGCCTCCCTGCCTTCCTTTCCCTTCTCATAGTTCCCTGTGTCTCTTGTTTCCGTCTTTATGTTCGTGTGTACCCAATGTTTAGCTCCCACTTACAAGTGAGAATATGTGGAGATTTTGATTACTGGAAAGGATGTCAAATAAAAGATTCCTTCTCACCCGGTGGGAAGGGACCATATCAGGTACTATTGGCCAATCCCTGTGCCACTAAACTTAAAGGCATTGATGCATAAATTCATATTTCTTATTTTAAAAAGACAACCCTACCTGAGGGGATGTCTTTCATCATGGGAGATCTTAGTGGAATTGACTTGCAGTCTTCCTGACCAGAATGGAAAGTAGCTGACATTTGTGGTCACCTGTTTTCACCCAAGATACCAGACCAAGCCTGTATAACTTGTTCTTCATGATTCTAATGCCTACCACACCTGAAATATTTGCTCTTCTTTTTCTATTGACTGGAATACTTATGGCTTTAGGCCTCCATACTGTGAGTATCCTCTCTTGGATAAAATTGTTTTGGTAAAATCATCATATATATATTTATATGTGCATATATACGTGCATACACACACACACACACACACACACATATATTCTCTTAGGATATATGTAAACAAATGCCTATAATCAGGCTCCTTTTTTTTTTTTCCTTTTTTTAGAGATGGGGTTTTGCTCTGTTGCCCATGCTGGAATGTAGTAACATGATCATAACTCACTGCGGCCTCCAACTCCTGGGCTCAAGCAATCCTCCCGACTCAGCTTCCCGAGTAGCTGGGGCAACAGAAGTGCACCACCACACCCAGCTAATTAAAAAAAAAATTGTAGAGAAGGGTCTTGCTATGTTGACCACACTGGTCTCAAACTCCTGGCCTTAAGTAATTCTCCCACCTCGGCCTCTCAAAGTGCTGGGATTACAGGCATTAGCCACTGCACCTGGCCTAGGTTTCTGTTTTTGCCGTCCCTGATAAATTTGACTATAGCATGGAGGGATAATTCTCTGATCAGAATCCCACACACCATAGCCACTGCTGGAAATCTGAAGAGATGCTGGGTTTGCTACCCTAAACCAAAAACTACTTTTGACCACAATGACCCACTGGTACATTCTGCCCTAAATTTCACCAGTGTTCATGATAGCACTTGTAACACAACTCAGGGCCACATAAAACCAAACCTGTTAATCAGGTCTGCCTGACTCATCCTAACCTGTTTGTCCTATGTTTCAATGTAACTCATCAGAATTCTTTTGTCAAAAATCACTGCTGCGTTACTCACTAATGACAGTACTAAAATCCATGATGTTGTTAGAAAATCCAAAGAAAACAGCCCCTCCAGCTATCAGGATCCTGTCTTCTTGCTCTAACATTTCTGACCCATTGATCCAGTAATGCCTCAAAACTGATGTTCTCAAATTATAGTGTACTTATCTGTGCTCCACCAGGATTTATTATAGTCTGTGGAGAAAATCACCAGCCATGGTCCTGTAAGTGTCTAAGAGCATGGAATGTTGAAGGGCAATATGTCTTAGGATATTTCGTTACCCTTCTCTCTATATACAGCTCTGAACAAACTCAGCACTGGACTAGTTCCCTCAAACTTTTCTCTAGGCATGACTGCAGATCTACCTTAGATGGAGATTCTATTTAGATAAAATGTGCTAATTATCTGGCTGGCCATCAAGAAGATAGCTCCATGCATTTTTTTTTCTTTGAGAATACTTTTGCCTTTGTTGGATGTAACTTCCCATGAACACATGATCTAAAATCCTTCTAAAACCCTAGGAAACATTGCTGATGAAACTGCTGTCTCCATCACAGCTCAACAAAAAGCTACAGATTTACTGACTAAGGTTGTGCTAGACAATCACATTGCTTTAGATTCTATATTAGCTGAGCAAGGAGGTGGATATGTGGTGGCAAATACCTCTTGTTGTGTATACGTAAGTATTTCCCATGAAGTAGAAACTCACCTAGGAAAAATCAGGGAAGAAGCTGCTTGGCTACAGGTCTCTAAAGAAAAACTGGGATTTAATTTTCTTCATGGGGTTTTTAGTTGACTCTTAACAGACTAGATTCCTTTTTCATTCTGGCATAAAAATTCTGTTTTTGATTATAATCCTATGTGCATTATATATTTCTATTATTCCAATTAATGCTAGATATCTTTCACTGTTTTATTTCTTCTGAGAAAATGAAAATCATGGTATTCCAGAGACTGGCGATGACGGAGCAAGCAACAGCAGCTATGTCAGTCAATACTTTGAGGACTCACTTTTGCCATTCTGTATTGTCATCCTGATTCAGCTTTTTGGTGCTCTTAAAATTCCTCACTGAGATGTCTCCACTCCCCCATGTGGGACAGGGCTACCCAGGAATGAGCCTTCCTGGTGACAGGGGACAAGCTGGCACTCAGAATTGTATCATCAGTGCTTTTGAGGAGAAAAAGTTGTGATCAAAAGGAAGGAAATGAGAGCAAAAGGAAACTTTTAATCATCGGAATGTGAGCCCTTTTAAATTATCAGTCCCAGAAAAGCATTGGAATGAAAAGCCATCACATCTCATGCCTCCCTTGAGCTAAGTAATTACCTCTTGAAGCCACTTGCTATGTGGACTCTAGACTAACTGATGCCAAGTAGCTATAAAATGCCATGCACTGGATGCCATAACTCATATCCTCCAGCTCAACAATGTAAAGCCAATCCCTAATCAACGTAATTTCTGTAAACCAATGAGAATTCCTGCCAACTTTTTATCAGCTCACTCCTTGCTTTCTTTTTGTCTTTAAAAATCCACTTGTACAGATGTAGCTGGAGGCCATTATCCTAGGCGAATTAATGCAGGAAAAGAAAACCAAATACTGAATGTACACGCTTATAAGCAAGAGCTAAACACTGGGCACACAAAGACATAAAGACGGAAACCGTAGACACTGGGGGCTACTAGAGGGTGGAAGAAAGGAGTGGGGTAAGAATTGAACAACTATCTTATTGGGTACTATGCTCACTACCTGGATGATGGCATCAGTCATACCCCAAACCTCAGCATCATGCAATATACCCATGTAACAAATGTGCATATGTACCTCCCGAATCTAAAATAAAAGTTGAATTTTTTTTTTAAAGCCCGAATGCAACAAAAGCTGGATGGAGTACTCCCCAAGGCAACTTGGAAGGGTGTCCTGGGCAGCTGGCCTCACATTGGCTCAAGTAAAGTCTTTAAAATTACATTTTGTGCTCAGCTTCTTCATTTTAGGTGGACAGCACTTGCAGAAAACCTTGCCCCTCTTAAGGAGTTCCTGTAATCATGATAGCTAATACATGGAGCAGCCTATGTCTGCTCTAAGCATTTGACATATATTATTTTGAAAAAAAAAAAAAAAGGTTCCATCACCGCAAACACAACTCATCACACTGCGAACACAAGAGGCAGGTACTAATG
Organism: Pan troglodytes; assembly: GCF_028858775.2. Classification (NCBI taxonomy): domain Eukaryota; kingdom Metazoa; phylum Chordata; class Mammalia; order Primates; family Hominidae; genus Pan; species Pan troglodytes. The sequence continues at coordinate 50,098,816 of NC_086015.1, forward strand.
TGATCTACATCTATACAGATTAGGGAACTGAGGCACAAGAAGGCAAGTAACTTGGCCAAAGTCATGCAGCCAGGGAGCATCAAAGCTGGCTTCAGTCTTTATTCCTAACCAGCCTTTTGAATTCCTCTGATGCTTTCGATCTTATCATGACAATTGTTCTGCAGCCTGTATTGTGGTCCAAGCATTTTTTTCTCCATTTTAAACACTTTGAGTTTGCACTCCATCCTGTCTGCCCCTCCCCTTCACAGCAAATTTCTTGAAAGAATAGGCCACGTTCACTCTCCTTCCAGCAGCAAGCCTGCCATCAGTTTTTACTCCCAAGGTCAAGAGTCTGGCCTTGGCCTGGCTCACTGATCTGCCTGTGTACTGTTCCCCAGTACTCCCACTCACTTCCATGTCTCAACAATCATGCATAATGCCGGCACCCCCAACCCCATACATTCAGTCCAAACCTCCCTCTTGAGCTACAGATCTACAGTGGTCAACCTTGGTGTAGGGCCTCCTTACTTGGTGTAGTCCTTGGTGTGACAGCAGCATCTGGGAGCTTGTTAGAAATGCAGTTCTGGGCCCAACCCAGACATGCTGAATCAGACTCTGCATTTTAGTAGGACACTCCCCTGACCCAGCAGATTCTTGGGCACAACAGAGTCTGAGCAGTGTGATGTCTTGTGACATAGCAGTTACTGTAATGCTCTCCCATGCCTCTACCTGCTGGTGCACCCATGCCTTAGGTGCTAAGAGTCCTGGCTGCTAACTTCTCATACCTGCACCCTTCTCTGGAGGATGGCTCAAGCCTGTCTGCACATTCCAGTCACCTGGGGATATATTAAAATGTCCAAAGCCAGGCCCCACCACAGGCCAAGCAAATCACAATCTCTGAGGTTGGGATCTGACATCAGCATTTCTGAAGCCCAAGAGTTGCCCTTAGACAGACATGTTTGGGACTCACTACCATAGCTGATGGGTGCTGCCTTGCTTAGAGGTTCTGGAGCTTTCTCATACTCCTCCCAGCTGCCCATGACTAGCGGCTGACTGATGCTGGGCCACAGAAGCTCAGCCACCTGTCGTAGCGAGGGACACCTCTGCAGTGCCTCACCTTACTCCAGCCCTGGGCGTGGCCAGGCTGAGGCCAGACTTCTGCCCACCCTGTCCTCTGCTTTATCCTGCTTCCCTCACTCCTACACATTTCTCCTGAGAGCCCTTCTCCATGCCTTACTTTGCACAAGAATCTCTTTCTTAGGCTCTGCTTTCAGAAATCCAACCCAAGACACAAGGCTAGCACCACCCCAGACTCAACTAACGCCAAACTGAACTCAAATCTTCCCCTGTGCCTTCTTCTCCTCCTGTGCCACTCCCCTTCTCATCCTCTGATCCTCCACCATCCTCCCACACCTGCCCATTCTGCACATGCTGGCCTGGAGCATGCAATGTCTTGTCATGTTGCTCCTGCCTGAAGTCCCCAGTGTCTCCCTGGCATGTGCAGCAGTGTTTCCTAAAATGGGATTGTATTCTGTGCAGTCCTCAAGTCATCTGGGAGAATTTTTAATTATCTGTTGTCATTTGATAAATTAAAAAATACGTTATTTTATGAGCACATTCTTGATGTCTGGACGGCCACATCTGCCTCCTACTTCCAGTGCCCACACTTCAGCTTAAGATATTTTTGGAACCAAATGATCACTCAAAGAAATAGCTTTTCATTTTCAAAAGTACTGGTAGATGAGTCTGGCTTATGTTACTTAGGCATGTCCTAATATCAAAATGACAATAGTCATATGACCGTACTCATATGACTACTATTACAATAATATTTACAATTTTTGAGTGTTTATCGTAGGCACTGCATGGTACGTGCCTTATCTCACTTGATCTTGACACAGCTCTACGAGATAAGTATTGCAAATATCATATTTGTTTCAGTTATCTATTAGTATCTAAAGAACCACTCAAAACTTAGTGGATTAAAACAATAACAATGTATGATTTCTCATGATTCTTTGGTCTGGAATTTCAGGTGAGGCTCAGCTAGGTGGTTCTTCTGTTCGTTTCTTCTGTGGCTCAGCTGGAAGGTTCAGGAAGAATTCAGTCATGTCTAGTGCTTCAGGTTCCTCCATGTGGACTTTTTTTCTTCATGTGGTTTCTCATCATTTGCTTGTCTAGCCCAAGCTTTACAGTCAACAGCTGGCTTCCTAGAGGCCACCAGCATCACTTCTGCCACATTGTATTTGTCCAAGTTAATCACAAGGTAACCCTAGATTCAAAGGAAGGGAAGTAAACTCCAGATCTTGATGGGAAGACAGCAGGCATGCATGTAGAGGGATGGGAAGAACTATTGATGGCCATATGCCCATTTAATAGATGCGGAAACTGTGTCTATTTATCCCAGCCAACAAGAGGCAGAGTGAGGACTAGAACCCAGGCTGTTGGGTTCTATGGTCTATGCTTTAAGCTATTACATCATGTTCTACTTTCATTGTATCCCCTACGCCTCACTAAGTCTCAGCTATAAAGACAGAACTCTTTTGTGTGATAGTTCACAATCCAAAGGCACTTTTCAGAGAAACCGATGTCATGAAAACCACAGGGTTCAGGAGAGGCCCAGTGGTCTCATGGTTTTTTCTCTCACACTCCCTCCTTTCCCCATCACTCTCCCCATCACACTCTAGCTGAACTGACCCCTTTGCTCCCCCAAATATGCCTGTGCTTTCCAGTGTTCTGCTCATTTAATACATTGGTCTCTCGTATTTTTCTGTTTTGTCCACTAGAGAGAGGTCTTCTCTTCTTAAAGACAATTCCTCCTCCTGCTTCACAGCCTAGCAGCCACTGCGCTGTGGAAATGTGGTTGGTCTGAATTGAGGTGTGCTTACATACAAACCATACGCCAGATATTGAAGACTTAGTACAATAAACAGAATGTAAAACATCTTATTAATACATGCAATCAGTTGATTACATGTTGAAATGATATTTTAGATCTATTCAATAAATAAAAGATAATATTAAAATTAATTTCACATTTATTTATTTACTTATTACCAACTTGGTCTTACTCTGTCACCCAGGCTAGAGTGCAGTGGCATGATCTGGCTCAGTGCAGCCTCAAACTCATGAGCTTTAGCAATCCTCCCACCTCAGCCTCCTGAGTAGCTTGGACTCCAGATGCCTACCATCACACCTGGCTAATTACCTATTTATTTTTAGATTTAAAAAAATGTAGCTACCAATTTTTTTTTTTTTTTGAGATGGAGGCTCACTCTGTCACCCAGGCTGGAGTGCAATGGCATGATCTCGGTTCACTGCAACCTCTGCCTCTGTCTCCCGGGTTCAAGTGATTCTCCTGCCTCAACCTCCTGAGTGGCTGGGATTACAGGTGTGCGCCACCACGCCTGACTAATTTTTGTATCTTTAGTAGAGATGGGGTTTTATCATATTGGTCAGGCTGGTCTTGAACTCCTGACCTCGTGATCCACCCCCCCCCCCCCCCCCCGTCGGCCTCCCAAAGTGTTGGGATTGCAGGCGTGAGCCACCGCGCCCAGCCTAACAGAAATTGAAAATTGCATATGTGACTGACTTTATATTTCCATTGGACAGCACTGGTGTAGGGGATGCCTCCTCATGGCAAACTCCAAGGTAACTCTGAAGAACCCTAAGGCTCCAAGGAACCCAGGCTGAAAACCATTAGCTTGATTTGACTCATGAGGAAACTGAGGCTGGAATTGGCCAACAACTTGTTCATGGCTGTTGAAGTGGTAGAATGTTGAATTTACATGAAAACCCAGATGTTCTATGACCTGTTTGTTTTTTTCTCTCCTATCCTGGAGGTGCTTGGATACCATGTGAGGATGTAGGCACAAGCCACTCTTCTGGGCCTTTGAGGTCCTTCATCAGAAAGCTTCACCATCTCAAGTCTTTCTTGGCTGGAGACCCTGGAGACAAGTAGTGACTGCTCCGCCCTTCTTGCCCTCTTGTCTTAAACTACCTTTTGACTTGCCCAATCCCAGTCCTGCTCCCAGGACCATAATAACTCTTGCTGGAATAAGTCCAATCTAGTTGGAAGGATGAGAAAACAGAGCCAGCTTGGCTTTGTCACTCGCTGACCCCATGACCACAACACTCAGCTCACTGCTGAGCACTCACATAGCCCAGGCCTCTCTTGTGCATGGGTGACTGGTATCCACATGGCCAGTGACTCACATGGGAACTGAAAGCTCCCTTTGGTGGGGCAACTTCTCTAAAGTAGCCCCATGAATCAGCAGTGTGGGGTGCTGGAAAGCAAGGGCTGACCCTGACTTGCAGTCAGTCAGGGACCCTGAGCAGAAGCCCCTGCATCACAGGCTTCCACCACAGCCCGGAAGAGTTGCAGCACTGTGGGCCAGCGGTAGTTCCATGTATAGCACGAGTGGAGGCCCAAGATGCATGTGCATGTATGGGCCTAAGAGGTCTCCATAAATTGTTTCTCTGGGTCGTAGAGAACCCAAGCAAGTGGGAGCCAAGAGTATCTACCCCCGTCCCTGACTCTGTGTTTCCTGTCAGAGGGGCTGTGTTGGCCCAGGCCTGAGTGTGCCAGGGTTGCTTGGGCAATCACTGCCCCATGCCTGCAGTCTCATCTCTCCTTCTGAAGCCAAATCAGAGAAGTGCAGACTCATGGGGCTATGAGGAAACCCATGCTGTGTGGATCAGCAGTCACAAGGTGAAGGCTCTCTTCCCACTTCTTCCACAGCTCTAGCTGTGTGGCTTTGAGCTAGTTGCTATATGTCTCTGAGACTTGATTTCTAATTTATGTAATAGGTATATTAATGTTAGTTATACTTTGCTATGTAAAAAAATCAAGACTTCGTGGCTTAAACAATAAACATTTCTTATACAGTTTCTGTGGGTCAGGAATTTGGGAGTGACTACACAGGGTGGTTTCAGCTTAGGGTCTTTCAGGTATGGAGTTCCTTTGACATGGTACCTGGCTTCCTCCAGAGTGAGCAATCTAAGACAGCAAGACAGAATTCACACTGTCTTTTATGACTAGCCTTTGAAGTCAAGTTCTGTCATTTCTACACTACCCTATTAGTCACAAAAGTCAATCCTATTCAAGGATGGTGCAAACGACTGTGGGCCATCTGAGGCTGGCTAGCACAATGGAGTTAATATCTGCCCTGCCTATCTTACAGAACCATTGAGAGGTTTTGTTTGCACACCCACAGCAAGGAAAATCAGCACCCAGAGGATGCATCTGTGAAGAGTCAAGGCAGCATCTGCTAAAAACAGCTGGTGAAGGGGCTTCTGGGGCTGGAGCCTGGAGACATCAGAAGAAGCTCCGTGAGGAACACGGGGAGAGTCAGCTGTGAAGTTTGGCAGCTCAGAAGCCTTCCTAATGGGAGAGTGGCAAGGTTCCATTGAAGATGGGCATGTGGGATGGGAGAAGTTGCTGTGGTCATTTTTGGAAAATACAATCTCTCATAAAGGACCAGAGTAATCTCCCATATTTGAAGGCCTGTATTGAGTCATGATTGAATATTTTATTATCTAAGTTAAATAATCTCATTCTAAAGGGTCAAAGACAATTTAGAGTTTGATAGAACCTTGAAGATGCTCTGGTTTAGTCATTGGATTGTAAGATGAAAAACCCTGAGCTCTCAAGAGTTGAAATGGCTTGCCCAGTTTACCTAGCTGGCCAGAGGCACAGCCTCATGGAGAATCCCAGGCTCCTGCTCCCCCTTGCTCCAGCCCGCCCTTGGGGAACTCTGATGGTCGCCTCACTGGAATCACCCCCCTTCTTTCTTCCAACAGGCTGATTTTGTTCAGGTATTCACCCTGCCCAAATGGCTTATGTGCTCCAAGGGAAGCTGACCGTGCCATGTTGCTCTACCTATAGCCAAGGCCAGCATGGCAGGAGCAGCTTGCTGCCAGTCTGCAGCAGTGGAAACCTCCACCCCGAGAGCCACAAAGTCAATACTGTCAGTGGAAAACAGAGCTGGGGCCACTGGATTAGGTTGGCACAGGCCTGCTCTGCTGAACTTCCCATTTTGTGAATTAACTGTCTCCTTAGTATTCAAGCCACTTTAAGTTCAGTTTTCTGTTACTTGCAGCTGAAAGAACCCTCAAGAAAGTATTCCTATTTCTGGGATTAATCCTGACTTTGGGAAGGGGAATTTAAGGAGATTTAGCTCAATACTATAGGTCTATGCATCAGGCATTGACAGTGCGCCCCTGACCTTAGCCTGGTTTCTGAGAACTTGGATTTTCTCTCATTCTCTTGATTCAAATCTCTACCTGAGAGCAGCTCCGTCCCTCCAGAACCCATTATTGGTACTCTTGTCACTCTCAGTTGCTGCTCAGGGCTGGAGTCCTCTCTGCTTCCAAAATTTCACGCTGATGGCTATAGCCTTGTAACCCACTGTTGTCCCAGGTGCCTTCTCACCTGCTGCTTATCCTCCTGGATTTCAGAGAATCACTACTCCTGGAGTCTTCTTTGTTGAGTGCTGAATTCTGCCCCTCTTAGCATATGTCTGGTTGGGCCCAAGTGCTATATGCTCATCTGTTTTTTTGTCTATTACTGTCTTAATCTGTTTTGTGCTGTTATAACAGAATACCACAGACTGGGTAACTTATAATGAACAGAAATTTATTGGCTCATAATTCCGGAGCCTGGGAAGTCCAAATCAAGTCATCTTGTGAGTGTCTTCTTGCTGTGTCATTGCAAAGTAGAAGGTATCACGTGGCAGAAGGCATCATATGGTGGAAGGGAAAAAAGAGAATGAACCCATTCCCTTGAGCCTGTTTTTCAGAGGCATTAATCAATTCATGTGAGCCGAGCCCCCATGATTAAAGACGTTACTTCAGGCCCTACCTCCCTACAGTGTTGCACTGGGGGTTAAATTTTAACATGACTTTTGGAAGAGACAAACATTCAAACCACAGCAGTTATTGAACTATGCAGATTCCAGACACCTAAACTTTCCTGCTGGAGTAGACTTCCTCCTTGCACCTGCAGCTAGACAGGTGAAGCCTGCCACTCCCACGGTTCCCTTTGTGTCTTTGTGAGGGAGTCTTCTTGCAGATCATCCTGGTAGACCTTGGGGGAAAGTGCTTGGTTTGGGAGGTGCAACATCCCATAACTACCCCTGCAATGTCTAAACCTTCACAGAACAAAGAATCATCACTAATGTTTCACAATGCACAAGGCTCCTTTGTATGCACTCAAAGTTCATGTTTTATCTTATTTTACCCCTGCTGTTTGGAGAGTGAGGTCCCATGGGGATTTTGAAAGCAACACAAGTTGTTCCTGTCTCCAATAAGTGTTTGAATGAAGTAACAGGTGTGCATAAATAAATATAGTTAGAAAAAGTTAATATCTTCTCACTGAGACATGTGCTTATGTTTGGTTAAGGTCTCTGTTTTCATCCTCATCATCTCTTTGTGGCTCTAAACAATTCTCTTGCATTTGAAAACATTACCTGCTTGCTAATAAATGTTTTTATTTAGGACAGAATTCATTCTGAGCCTTGCTCCTGGGGTAACTTGGATTGAGATAGCAGGGGAGTGGGTGAGTTTCCACTCTTATCTGATGGTGGCAGCTGATAGTAACCAAAAGGAACTTTGTGGTTGTGCATGACCAAATTGTCTTAGGTCAGTTTCAACACCTGGGCAGTAGGAAGCGCACATGCATAAATAAGCAGTGAGAATTTGCTACATATTTTAATAGAGGGACCCAGGGAAAGCTAACCTCACACATAATGTGTCTCGCAAACCCCTTGAAACCTTCCCTGGGCTATGGCAGTGCCTCCCCTCTTCTTCCCTGGCCTTTCCCACAGCACCCAGCTCTGATCCTTGTTTCTACTTCATGCTATGGAAAATCTCTTTCCTTCCACAGAAAATTTGGGAACAGCCCAAAGTCCAGGCTGGAAGCTCCCTTTGACTCTTTGAGAAGTGGGCTTCTCAAAGGCCCTTTTTCCTCAAAGAAATCCTCATGCCAGCAGCTACAAAGGTATTTCCTTGATAGTCTTTGCAATGACCATGAAAATACTGATCATTGGAAGGGAAACATGATGGTTCAAGGTTCTTGATAAAGAGTTAGGCATTGTAAATTCTGACCTCCTTGCATTTCCTCACGGTAGTTTTGGGGTGTTGTTCAGATGGATGGAGGGCTGTCAGGCTTGGTTTGCTTCCGGGTCTCTCTAGCCTTCTTATTGTGACAGCCAAAACCATACTCATGGTCCTTCCTGCTGGATTCCGGATGGCTCACCTCCATGGAGGTCCTCTCATTGCTCTGGCTCCAATCTTGTGCTCCAGTTCTGGCTGCTAGGCCTTTGCCTCACTTCCTGGGTCTTCTCTCTCTTCCTCATGGAAATCTGCTCATTCCCTAGTCTCTCTAGAATGGGCCCTGCCTTAGACCCAAAACCCTTTCCCCACCTATTTGGGGGCTGGCTTCCTGACTTAGTGGTTGTGACCCTGAGACATGACGGATGATAGATCTTTCTGATGAAAACTGTCTTCCCCACCCCACACACACACTGAGCTTACAAGGGCACCTTCTACTTCCCAATTTGATCTTGTACAATTGGGAGGTTCTTTTTGGTTAATAAAAGCAGCCACCATTGTAGTAGGTGTTTAGGGCCAGCTCCTCCTCACAGCCTCACTGCAGGTTACCATAAAAGCAAGTCTCAGACTGAATTCTTCCCCCCAAAACAGACATTTATTAGCAAGCAGGCTCACATCAGTCACCTCCTGAGTGTGATAAAGTCCAGCATCTCTGTTCTTTAGGAGGTTCTAACGAGATCTTGCATGAAAGAGAGGTTCAGTTAAGGCAAATATCACAACAGTCTAGTAGTAGGATTGGTGAACCATCTAGTCAGACTGAGGTTGGCCCTCATTCTCCTGAACCAGAAGCTGACACAAATGTCATGGGTGACATTCCTAAGTAGGGAGGAAGAAAGGCCCATTAGATTCGAATGGCCTGTTCATGTAAGTTTGTGGAGTTTCTTGCTGTGGAGTTTCATGCTTCACTGATGAAAACTCATGTCCATGTTCATTATATTAATGAACAAAACTGCTGGCACTAATCCGAGAAGAAGACAGCTGAAGCACTTGTGGGTGTCCGTCTGGGGTATGGCCTTCCGATTACACTCTAATTACCACCCTGGAGTTGTCTTGATTAGGGCAACTGGCTTCCTCCGGAGTGAAGATTTAAAAGGCTACACCCACACTTAGATTACATTTTCAGTGCCAAAATATTTTTAAGTAAATTGCAGATGTCATAGTACCAGGGTACTTCAGCCCCTATATTAACAGTAATGAATACATTTCTTTGGTTTACAACATGTTATTTCATGATTTCAGCTCCTTGCAAAGTAAGTCCCCTAAAGTATTTCTAAGCAGCCCCAGGCATCTTACAGAGACTGGCCAATAGTTCCATTTAGCACAGCCCTTGCTTCATCCCTTAACCACTTCCAGCTCCCTTTGCAATGGGCATTCATTGCTTGGCTTGCCTACAACAGCCTTCCCATTCTGGGGGAAAGCTGCTTTTTCACCAATCCAACCATCCCTGTGGTGTGAGGATGAACACACGATCTGCCTGGGCCAATCACAGTGGCCTCATCCCTTTGGCCAAAGCAATTGGCCAGGAATGGGCAAGTGGGCCCACAAAGCCAATCACGAGCCTTCTCTGGGATTTTTTTCCACCTGGAGCTGGTGAGGATGCTGATTCTCCTCCCTGCCATTGTTGGTTCAGAGCTGCCTGCAGGCATGGCTTTGACTTTGTGGGGACAGCTGGACTGAGAGAATGAGTCCAATAAGCAGAGAGAATCAGAGACATAGGTTGTTATGGACTGAATGTTTGTGTCCCTCACCCCAAATTCATATGTTCAAGTCCTAACCTCCTATGTGATAGTATTTGGAAGGTAGGGACTTTGGGAGGTAATTGGGTTTAGATGAAGTCATGATGGGATTAGTGCCCTTAAAAGAAGAGGAAGAGGACACACTGAAACTCTCTCTTCAAGTGTGCACACACAAAGAATTGTCATAGGAACACATACTGAGATGCTGGCCATCTGCAAGCCAGGAAGGGGGCCATCACTAGAACCAAATCCGTCTCCACCTTGATCTTGGGCTTCCCAGCCTCCAGAGCTGTGAAATAGATGTCTATTGTTTAAGCCACCCTGTCTATAGTAACTTGTCATAGCAACCCAAGCTGACGAAGATGTAGGTGAAGAAAGAGGAAGTCCTGGCAATATTCAAATCTTCGAATCCAGTTGTCCTTGGGTTTAGCTGCACCTCTGTACTCTGTGTGATTTGGTTACACAGCCCACAGATTCCCTTTTTTGCTCAAGCTGGTTTGAGTTGAGTTTCTTTCTTTCTTTTTTTTTTTTTCTGAGACGGAGTCTCGCTCTGATGCCCAGGCTGGAGTGCAGTGGGGCTCACTGCAAGCCCCGCCTCCCTGGTTCACACTATTCTCCTGCCTCAGCCTCTGGAGTAGCTGGGACTACAGGCTCCTGCCACCACGCCTGGCTAATTTTTTGTATTTTTAGTAGAGACAGGGTTTCGCCGTGTTAGCCAGGATGGTCTCCATCTCCTGACCTCGTGATCCAACTGCCTCAGCCCCCCAAAGTGCTGGGATTACAGGCTTGAGCCACCGCACCCAGCCTGAGTTGAGTTTCTGATGAATCCGTTCACTGTCAACAGTCAGTAGTTGCTTTACAGGAGCTTTCACTCCTTATTGAAGCCCTATGCCTGCTATCAAGGACCACAATCACCCACCCTGTCCTTCTGATGCTGCCCAACATGTCTGAATCCTGACCTGAGGATCATCTAGGCCAAAATGGAGACCCTAAGTGTTCCAGTGCAGTCTGCTTGTGGCCAGCTTACCTGGCAGATGTCCACTCGCAGGGTTAGGAGAAGGTCCACAGTTCTGGACTTGCTGACAACTGGTTAATGCATACCACAGATCAGTTAAGGCCTATTAAGTGATTTTGGCTTTCTATTCTCAACACTGTCCCTGGTTTGGACTACAGATTATATGCCAGCCAAGGTATCACCATGACCATATGCTTCAGGAATCATTTTTGCCTTCTGGGAAGAACTTTCCCGGGACCTGAAGCTGATCTAGTCCACTCAGTGTGGCCAGGTCCTGGGTCCTAGGTCCCCAGTTTCTCCCCATTCTTAGGCTGCCCACCATGTACCCTGTAACTGAACTGTGATCTCTGAGTGGCTTCAGGGCAGGTCGTGGGTCTGGCTGCTCTGTGCCCATTGGAGCATCCCTGCCTCACATCTCATCTGCTGATGTATGATGCAGCTGACTCATCCCAAACTTGTGGCCTTGGCAAGTAGGACCCTCTCAATCCCTATCCGCACTTTCCACACAGAGGAAGCCAGACAGCATTGTGTATTGATGGTTTGTTTCCATCTCACTAATCAAGAGGCTGAAAGCAACAAACTCTTTTTTTTCCTCTATCTCAACTTTTATTTTAGGTTCTGAGGGTACACATGCAGATTTGTTAGATGGGTAAATTGAATGTTGCTGAGGTTTGGTGTACCAATGGTCCCATCACCAGCGATGGATATAGTCTGGAGGGCCAGACTCCAGGTGTCTTGTGGCTGAGGAATACACTCCTGTCTTGCTGAAGCCCTCACTACGGAGTGAGCTCTGTGGACCAGCAGCTTGGGCATCGCACAGGAGCCCATTAGACATGCTGAACGTCAAGGCCAGCCCCAGGGCTTCTGAATCACGGTCTGCATTTTAACAAGATCCCCGGGTGATTTCTGTGTACAGGATGGTTTGAGAGGCACTGGTTTAAGCCACTCTTTTTTTTCCCTGTTATTTGCAGCTGAACCCAATTCTTTCTTTCTTTCTTCTTCTTTTTTTCTATAGGGCTTTCAAAAAATGTTTCCTCACTGTTTTGACAATATCATGAAAAAAATTCAGTTTAGAATCTGGAACTGACCTGGATGAGATTCAGGGGCAGCTACATGGCAAGGGCGGCACAACCTCTTTGATTCCCTCCCCTCGGTGGGAGCTCAGCTACTGGTAATGGAGGCGCCGACAGGCACCAAACCAGGAACTAAGTTAATGTCTCAGGCAAGAAAGGGGAGGTGAGGCCGGGGCCACTGCAGGGACCCTCCTGGTTATAGTTAGTTGTCTCTCTCCCTCCCCACACTGGCGACATGAAGACAGGCAGGTGGGTCAGGTGTTCCAGGACAGAAAAATAACCAGCAGTCAGCCCTCAGGCTCACACCTGAGCTTCTGGTCAATCCCCTCGGCTGAACCCGCTTCTTGTGGATAGAGTAGATGATGTCCAGGTGGGGTCACTGAGAGAGTGGGGCTGGAGAAGGGATTTCTGAGCGGCTCACTCATGGGCACCCTCACCTCCCTTCCCTGCATGCAGGCCTGACTTTCTAGAAAACCCTCACTTCTAGAATGAGGGGTGTGGGAGCCTTGGCTAGAGCTGTTCTGGGGCCCAGGGTCTCAAAAAGCAAGGTTCCTGTCCCCTGTGATTGCCTTGCTCCGGACCCCTATGTCTCCAGCACCAAGAGTGTCAGGGTAGACGACGGTGTGGAGCTCAGTGGAGGCGGATAAGGGGGCTGTAGTCATTTTGAAACCTTACGGTATTATAAAATAGATCATCTTTCCTGGAAGCCATGGCCTTCTGTTTTTAAACACAGGCGTTTCTAGGCTGAATTTCTGGGGCCTCCTCTATGACTCAGACTTGATTGCCTAAGAGGGTCACAATCTTTGGTACAAAATTCCAAGAAGGGTCCCTCCCAGCACATGCACATCCACATCCACCCAGGTCTTGTACACCAGCACCTCTCAAACTTTAATGCCCAAATATATCCTCTGGAGATTTTGGTGAAAGGCAGTCTGGCTTGTGGCCTAAGACTCTGTGTCTCATAAAGCCTCCTGGTGCTGCAGCAGCTGCTGCTGCTGCTCTGAGAATTACACTTTAAAAGGCAAGGTTGTAGACTCTCTACTAACAGCTAGTGGATATTTCTTAGTTACAGCCTCTCATCTTCAAAACCTGACCCCACAATTCCAGACACTCCAGTTAGAAAGGTCAAATGAATTGTCATTTGTTACAGGATCTCACCACAAGTGTGGCTTCTCTTGGACAGGTGAGGGTAGAAGTTTCTATTTCTGTTTCTCTTTGTTTTGCTTTTATTAATAACCTACTACACACAGAACTTCATTTTAGATAAAATCCTGGCCAAGACATGAACAGGTGTGTAAGTAACTCTGTGGACAATGGGATTTGCTTTCATCTGGGTTCCTGGTGGTGAATGATATCTCCATGTTTAGAGAGCACCTCTCAGTTTGATGTGGCAGTTTTTTGCTGTGGTTATGACTTTCAACATACTTCCCGCTTTTCTTGCAAAACAGAGAAGACTCACTCCTCTGTGGGAGGCCACAGCCCAAATGATTGCCGGCTTCTTCGAGGGCTGGAGCAGGGCTTGTAGGGGATTGCTGGACTTCAGTGTGTGAGGTCTTTGGCCTTTTTCTACGTGAACATCAAGGTTAATCTATGTGGACTTGGCCTTCTGTTGGAGCAAGTTATTGCAATGCTGTTGGAGGAGCATGAGGTTCTTAGCACTTCTTAGCTTCAGATATCAAGGGAGATTCTTGTCCAACAACAACAGAAAATAGAGCCCAGCCATTTTTGTCATCAAGATTGCCAGGGTCGCATGATCTCAATGGCAATGCTCACACTTGCTAGAAATTTGGATTCATAAGCTTTTGAGTTAAACAGGGTCTGAGAATCCTTAAAGCTAACTCCTCTCTGTTTCAGAGGTACAAACTGCTAATGAGAAAGATGCCAATCTGGTTCTTATTCTTTTTTTTTTTTTTTTTTGAGATGGAATCTTTGTTGTCCAGGCTGGAATGCAGTAGTGTGATCTCATCTCACTGCAACCTCTACCTCCTGGGTTCAAGCGATTCTCCTGCCTCAGCCTCTGGAGTAGTTGGGATTACAGGTGCCTGCCTCCACACCCAGCTAACTTTTGTATTTTTAATAGGATGGGGTTTCGTCATGTTGGCCAAGCTGGTCTCGAACTCCTGACTTCAAGTCATCTACCTGCCTTGGCCTCCCAAAGTTGGTTCTTATTCTTTTGTTGTTTATTTGTTTCTTGTTTCTCTCTGAGAATGTTTAGGATCTCCTTAGATTGTTGGTGCTCTGAAATTCCAAGAGGTTATTTCTATGGATCACTCTTTGTTCATTGTGCTTAGTGCTTGGGGTCTTTCAATCCAAAGCTTATATCTTTCTTCAACTCTGGGAGATTTTTTTCAATTGTTTCTTTGATAATTTTCTGCTTTCTGTTTTCCTTCTTCTCCTTTTCTGAAATTCCTGCAATGTAAATGTTGAGCCACCTAAATTGACCCTATGTATTTTTTTTCTCCAATTACCCATTTTATTTTGGTCATTTTACTCTGTATTCTGCAAGTTCTTCTTGAATTTTTAATGTATTTTTTCTGTCTTTGACTTTTGGTTTCAAAAAAATTGAATGTATTATATTTGTGATAATAAAAAGTAAATATATTTTAAAAGGGATTTAGAACAAACTCTTGGTTTTCAACTGCTCCTTTTTAATAAAAGGTTTTTTTTTTTTTTTTTTTTTTTTTTGACGGAGTCTCGGTCTGTCACCAGGCTGGAGTGCAGTGGCGTGATCTGGGCTCACTGCAACCTTTGCCTCCCAGGTTCAAGCAATTCTCCTGCCTCAGCCTCCTGAGTAGCTGGGACTACAGGTGCACACCACCACACCCAGCTAATTTTTGTATTTTTAGTAGAGACGAGGTTTCACCATGTTGGCCAGAATGGTCTCAATCTCTTGACCTCGTGATCCACCTGCCTTGGCCTCCCAAAGTGTGGGTTTTGTTTTACGGATGTATCATCTTGGTTCTCCAAGAGGATAATTAGAGTTTAAGGTTTTTACTTAGTTCTTTTTCCTTTCCTTGTTCTACCTCCTCCAAGTTCATTTGTTCTGTTGACTTATCTTGGTCCTTTTCTTTTCCTGAGTGAATGGTGTTTTTGGCAGCTCATTTCTATTTATGCATTCTAGGTTGGGTTGTTAAGTTGAAGTAAATGGGGGATTGGGGTCCTTCTCCAAGTGAGAAGGTGTGACTGTGAGCTCTCTGGGTGTGGAAGGGGGTGCTGATGGGTAAACCTTGCTTTCTTCTGTGAGAGTGGGAGAAGTCAAACCAATTCAAGGAGACCCCTGCTCTAAGATGTTACTCCCATGTTGGAAGCCTCAGCCCCTTCCAGTCAGCTTTTATTTGCTTTTTAAAAAGATTATTTCTCAAGGGTGCAAGGGTGGTAAGGGATAAAAGACTAAACATTGGGCACAGTGTACTGTTTGGGTGACAGGTGCAGCAAAATCTCAGAAATTACTACTAAAGAATCTATCCCTGTAACCACCTGTTCCCCAAAAACTATTGAAATAAAATAAAAATAAAAAAGGATTATTTTTCCAGCTTTTAAGGTAAAAGCTGCCATTTTCTGCCCATGGGATTAGGGAGAGGTGGGATGGTGAAGGCCAGTTTCCACAGCAGTTTAGGTCCGGTCATTCCATCAATCACTTCCTTTTGTGCTCACCCTGGTCTTTGTACTTTCCAACCTCCAGAGGCTCTAACGTGAAGGACATCACCCCCTGCCACTGCCCTCACCAATAACTTCCACTTTTATTGCAACCCCAAAATGTGTTCTGAGCATCTAGGAAGCTAGAAATTAGCCTTCCTCATCAACTTCCTTAAAATTGGGGATTTAAGTAATACTTTTTAGAATCTCTCCACTCAGCTTCCAGTGCACATCCCTCTGTCCCAGCTCCACCCCATTTCCATCCTTATTGTTTCTGGGGGAAGCCACTTGATGATGCCAAGTATTTTCCAGTTCTGCTTTTGACCGCACTTTGCAAAGTAGTGTATGGTATGACGCTTGTTCCTTCCTTGGTTTGGAAGACTTTTGCCTGTTTTCTCAAAACAAACAAATGAACAAAAATCTCTGGTGTTTTTTGGATTTGGTGGGAGGGAGAATTTTGAATCTGCTTCAAGTCCCACATCTTTCTCTGCCACCTCACACGATTAATATCAAGAAGCACAGACAACTCTCATTTATTTCCCACTTTCAGTGAAAAAGAAAAAGCACCAACCTTGCTTGTTTTGGTTCCATTTTGGTTTGTTCTGTTTGTTTTTAATAGCTGTTCACATGAATGTATTAACCTGGATGGGATCTTGATTTGACCTAGAGTCATACTAGGTGGCTGAGAGGACACTAGTCAACTTCCTCTCGACTATGAGATGACCTAGTGGTCAGCCTTCAGGGTCTGGGTTTTCCTCAGGAGGGTCCTTGCTAAAAGTGGCAGAGTCCATTTTCAGTCCAAGAAAGAATGAGATGAAAGACAGAATCAAGGATGTGGACCTGATTGCCTGGAGACCTGTGTTCAAGTCCCACCTGTCCTTCTTATCAACTGTGCAGGCTGGGGCAAGTGGTAGCCTCTCCCCAGCTTCATTTTCCTCCTCTGTAAAATAGGTGGGTGGGTCCTGATGTCTCCCAGGTTCCTTTTATGTTCTAAAACTCCATGATTCCTTATAAAGTAGGCTTCTAAAGAGCAAGTAAGGGCAGGAGAGGATGTGAAGGGGAAGAATAATTAATATCCACATTCAGCCCTAATTTGGTTATTATGGTTTCATTAATAATGGAAAGAACAACAATTGCCATTGATGAAGACTATTTATGTTTCTGTTTCAGAAACAATATCTGCTCTTGGAGTCACTGCCACCAAGGGAATAACTTTACCTGGAATATGGACTGGGAGCTCAAGCCAAAAGCATGGACAAGGGAGTCCCAGATTACAGGATACTATTATAACTCTTGCATAAATATAAACTCCTATTACATAAATTGATAAGATGTGCTCTGGTTAGCTATTGCTGTGTAACAAACCACCCCAAACAGTGGCTTAAAGCAATGACATTCTAGGGTTGGCTGGGCTCAGCCAGGTGGTTCTTACATGGTCTATCATTAAGGTGCAAAAAGATAGTGGCTGGGTTAGGGCCATTCTGAAGAGTTATTCACTCACAGGTCTAGAACCTGGGCTGAAGGACTCAAACAGCTGGAGGATCTATCTATCTATCTATCTATCTATCTATCTATCTATCTATCTATCTTTCTATCATCAATCTTCTATCTATCTATCATTATCTTTCGATCCCCTCCATGTGATCTCTCCCCAAAGTGGCTCCAGGGTAACCAGACTTCTTACATGACAGCTGGAGCCTTGGAGTAAGTTTCCTAAAGAGACACTGGTAGAAGCTGCATGATCTTTTCTAATCTTACTTCAGAAGTCACACTTCTACTACATTCTGTTCATTAATGCAGCCACAAGGGCCCGCCCAAGTTCAAGAGGTGAGGATACTGACTCTGTCTCTTAATGTGTAGAGTGTCAAATAATTTACAAGCATGTTTCAAAAACCACCAGAAGTTGCAAGAATGAATCAATTAGTGTTGATGAATATCAATATAATATAGTTACAAAATCAATTATTGCAAGATTTAAAATTTACAAACTCTGATAGACTGAAATTGGACTCTGCCACTTTTAGCAAGGACCCTCCTGAGGAAAACCCAGACCCTGAAGGCTGACCACTAGGTCATCTCATAGTCGAGAGGAAGTTGACTAGTGTCCTCTCAGCCACCTAGTATGACTCTAGGTCAAATCAAGATCCCATCCAGGTTAATACATTCATGTGAACAGCTATTAAAAACAAACAGAACAAACCAAAATGGAACCAAAACAAGCAAGGTTGGTGCTTTTTCTTTTTCACTGAAAGTGGGAAATAAATGAGAGTTGTCTGTGCTTCTTGATATTAATCGTGTGAGGTGGCAGAGAAAGATGTGGAACTTGAAGCAGATTCAAAAGCATTTTGAAACTCACTATCTTGGTGAGATTGTGACCATCTCACCAAGCGTTTCCAGAGGTGCCCACCACTTGATTTCCAGCCTAGGTGCTGCCCTGGCCTAAGAAGAGACCCCAGTTATACATTGGAGTAGGCAATGGAGAGTCAAGATGACCTGATTCTGTCATGCTGAGTCATGTGACCTTTGATATATCACTTTAACTTACTGGGCCTCATGTTTCTCCTGCATAGTGGAGATACTAGCCTTGCCTTACCTATGTTGAAGAATTGTGATGAGACTCAAATAAGAATGTACTTTATAACTGCAAAGTGTTCTACAAAGGAAGAGAATGCTCCCTCCTGTTTCTTGCCTCTTCTGAACACTGGTGAAGCCAAGAGGCCTTAAGAACCTTGTCACATTAAAGGTTAACCCTCCAGGAATCTTCTGTTACACATTTCTTCCCAATAGCCCTGGGTTCTCATGGTGTCCACTGGCGCCTATTTACTGGGTTCTTCTGGGAGGGATGGAGTGTTTGGCTTTTCCCCACGTGGCTTGACTGCTGGCAATCACCTCTGTGTGCTTTTTTTTTTTTTTTTTTTTTTTGATGGAGTCTTGCTCTGTAGTCCAGGCTGGAGTGCAGTAGCATGATCTCAGCTCACTGCAACCTCCGCCTCCTGGGTCCCGGTTCAAGCAATTCTGCCTCAGCCTCCTGAGTAGCTGGGATTACAGGCACGCACCACCATGCCCAGCTAATTTTTGTATTTTTAATAGAGACAGGGTTTCACCATGTTGGCCAGGCTGGTCTTGAACTCTTGACCTCGTGATCTGCTTGCCTCAGCTGCCAAAGTGCTGCGATTATAGGCGTGAGCCACCGCTCCTGGCCCTGTGTACTCTTTATTATGGGATGGCTTTTCCAGTCCACAGGGAGGATCTTCCCTACAACTGACAGCATAAGGCTGGGTTCAAGGGGTGAAATGGACCGTGCTTTGGGACCTGGTGGCAGAAAAGCTAATGTGAAACTGACAGAAGAGAAATTTATTTACCAACTCTCCAATCTACACCTCCAACACAGACTTGCTTTTCTTTTAAAGGACCCAAGTTTGCTTCTTTTCAAAACATTAAAAATATTTAGTCAGAGACAGTTCAGCCTCTCAGTGCTTCCTCTTTAGCAGAGAAGATCCAGAAACACCTGTCATAGGCACAAACTATGGATTTATTTATTTATTTATTTATTTATTTGAGACAGAGTCTTGCACTGTTGCCCAGGCTGGAGTGCAGTGGCACGATCTCGGCTCACTGTAAGCTCCGCCTCCTGGGTTCATACCATTCTCCTGCCTCAGCCTCCCAAGTAGCTGGGACTACAGGCGCCCCCCACCACGCCTGGCTCATTTTTTTGTATTTTTAGTAGAGGCGGGGTTTCACCGTGTTAGCCAGGATGGTCTCGATCTCCTGACCTCGTGATCTGTCCACTTCGGCCTCCCAAAGTGCTGGGATTACAGATATGAGCTACCACACACTGCCCAACCTATGGATTTATAAAGGAAGAAAAATATGTAGCAGATTGATTAAATTATCTGACAGTGGAGGGACATGGCCATAAATGTTTTTGTTTCTCTAACCATTGCAGTCCATTGTCCTTTGTTGAGCTTTTCTTTCCCATTATTTGATGATGTTTGGTCAGCTCCTGTGGCCTTCCAGTCACTTCCCAATATAGAAGGGACAGGTCCAGTCCAGAGCAGCGCAGGTTAAAGCTCCAGTCTCCTACACAATTTAGCCCTTGTTTCATCCTCTGCCTTAAGCACCTGCCAGATTTTTCCCTTGAAGGGAACATGGTCTTCACTGCCTGCCACCCCGCCCCAGCTTGATTCCTTGGGGTTGGGCAGTGGGGAGAAAGAGGAAGAGGGAGATACAATCTCTAACTTCCTGGTGGGGCTGCAGCCTTCTCTTTGTGACTGTCTCCTGTTGCCGCCCAGAGATGGGGGCTGCATGGAGGAGCTCTCAAAGCCCATCTCTGTACACTCCCTGATGTGGTTCTGCTCAGGTCTGACCCTGGCCAGACCTCACTCAGCTCCCAACCCACTGCTTCTTGTTTTGTAGGTTTCTCCTTTCTAGGTGGCCAGACTTTCTGGATGAGGTCCTGGCAAGATGGTGCAAGTGCAGCTGCTTTCTGTGATTGTCCAACTGGTCTGTAGGAGACTCTTGCATTCTTATCTCCTAATGCTGCAAAAGCAGGCTGCTGCAGGGCCACCCCCTTGCAAGTTATTCCTGCTCCTTCTCCAATTCATCCTCTCTTTCTCAGAGTCTTCCCTCCTCCCCTGCTTAAATAGCCGTGCTTAAACAGACTCCAGCTAGGGAGCAAGATGTCAATCTCCATTCTCAAAGCTACCTCCTAAATGCACAAGAGATTCTCTTGAAGCCCCTACTCACATGGCCTAGGGGAGTGAAGGGATGGAGGTGATCAGGAAAGCTACCTCTTCTACCAGAGAGGAAAAGCCACAGCACTCTCCCCTATGACTTTCTATTCTTAATATTCTCTTTTCTCTCTAAGTATCAGAAAAGTTCAGCTTCCTCTGAGTTAGCCAAGGAAGCAGTGATTGACCCCCTAGTTGTTTGTTTCTTGATGCCCTTTGGTTCACAGCAGCCATTTCTCAGGCAGCAAGAGAAGTGGCTGTCAACATCCTGCTACAGACACATGGTCAGTGAACATTGCAATAAGTGATGAGCCTTGCTAACAATCAGGGCTATGCAAATTAAGAGAGGAAGAGGATGTTTTTCAGCCTATCAAATTGGTTTAAAATAAATGCATTACGTGATTATATCCGAGCTTAATAAATCTGTGTGTTTGTGTGTGTATAAGTGCATAGGTGTGTATATAAGTGTTTGGGTGTGTGTGTAATTGTGTAGGTGTGTAAATATTTGGGTGTATGTGTGTTTGTGTGTGAGTAAGTGTGTAGGTGTGTGTATGAGCATTTGAGTTTATGTGTGTAAGTGTGTGTGGAGTGTGTGTGTGCGTTTGGGTGTAAGCATGTGTAATGGGGCATGTGAGTGTGTGAGGGAACAAGCCAGTGCTGGTCAAGAGGGGCTGCTGGTGATGCTGATGGGAGAACAGGCATTGCCACACACCACTGCTGAGAGTTGAAACAGTTCCCTATCAATGGAAAGCCATTTGTCAATACATATAAGAACCTTAAAATGTGCAAACACTATAATCCAGAAATTCCACGTATCTTAAGGAAAAGTCATGGACAGTCACTGCAGTGATGCTTAGAATAGCAAACTTGACCCTTAAATGCTCAACTCTGGGGGACTATAAACAAATCAAGAACAACAGTTTGCGTAGTGCTTATATGTGCTAGACACTGTTTTAAGTGCTTTCCATATATTTGATATTCCACAACAACCTAGTGAGAGAGGTACTATTGATATCTCCTCCATTTTACAGATAAGAAAACTGAGCTCAGAGAAGTTAAGTGATTTGCCCAAGTTCATCAAGCCAAGATTTCAACTCAGGTGATCCAACCCGAGTGCACACTTTTAATCATCATGGTCTACTGCCTCAAATAGACTGGTCTTTGAACACTAACATCATGTTCCAGAAGAATGTGGGAAAAATATACATCATCTGACTTAAGGGGGCAAAGCAGGTTACAAAGCAATGCATTCAGTCTGACCATTACTTTTTTTTTTAAAGTATATAAAAATGCACAAGACAGAGAATGGAAGGATGTCTACCAAAATGAGAATATTTGTGATTTTAATTCAAAACAGCTTTATTGAGTGTTAATTCACATCACATACAATTCATCCAGTTAAAGTATAGGAATACCTTGGAGATACTGCAGGTTCAGTTGCAGACCACTACAAGAAAACAAATATTATAGCAAAGTAAATATCACAATAAAGTGATTCACAAGAATTTTTTAGTGTCCCATTTCATATAAAAGTTATGTTTACACTATACTGTAGTCTATTAAGTATGCAATAGCATTATGTCTAAAAATGCACATTTTTTTTCATTAAAAATATTTTATTGCCTGGAAATGCTAACAATCATCTGAACCTTCAGTGAGCTGTAATCTTTTTACTGATGGAGGGTCTTGTCTTGATGTTTATGGCTGCTGAATGATCAGGGTGGTGGCTCCTGAAGAATGAGAATATTACATAAACTTAGTTGATAAGTCAGAGGCAAAGTTTGAGAGGACAGACTTTAATTTTAAAAGAAGTGCTGCTGTGGGTAAAATGTTACCAACCAGAATCACATGCTGTAGAGTGAAATGGTATGAAAGAAAGAGTTGATGAATTTGGCAAACTTCCCTGTTATCTAACTTTAAGACATTTCCACAGCTACCTCATTCTTCTGAAAATTTTTTAAAAAACTACTGCATTCAGCCTGGGCAACATGGTGAAATCCCATCTCTACAAAAAATACAAAAATTAGCCAGCATTGTAACATGCCTGTAGTCCCAGCTACTCAGGAGGCTGAGGTGGGAGGATCGCTTGAGCCCAGGTGGTCAAGGCTACAGTGAGCCCAGATCATGCCACTGCACTCCAGCTTGGGTGACAGAGTGAGACCCTGTCTCAAAAAAAAAAAAAAAAAGTATTGCAGTTATTTAGTTGTCCAGTTGACATGAGGATGTCATGGAAGCAAGGCAAACACAGGCTCTGGGCTGGGGAGGGTGGGAGGTGGGCAGGATCAGAGGCAATTGGGGATGGCAGGAAAGCAGGAAAACTCCGTGAAAGAAAGAGAGGACATTTGCATTGGGCCTTGAAATGGTACAAAATTAACAAGAGAAGACCCTGAGGACTTAATGATGGGTTTGAGCTGCTTCTAAAAGCATCCACTTTTCCTAGAGTCATACTCTCCCCTCTGTGTCTGTTTTTGAGCCTCTGTGCTGCTGAGTGGGGCCACTTCTCTTGGCAGGTGGATTGGGGATGCAATGGAGTGATCTTCACAATAGATTGAGGGCTCCTTTGGTCTTTGTGAGAGCAAGTTCCCTCCTGCCGAGGTTGCTGCAGGCTCCAGGACACCTGTGACTTGAGGTGGAGGATGGGATGCTGTGGGCAATTTCTGTGGGTTGCGGAAGCAACTTTGGAAACGTTTGCAAGTTTCTAGTACTGGAAATGACTGCATGCCATGCAGAAATGGGATAGTTTAGATGTCAAGAAGGGGCCCCACCAAAGAGATGCTGTGCCCCACAAAAAGAAGCCCCTCCAAGGCTGAACCTGTGAGGACGGTCGGTTTCACACCTGGCCAGGCACTTCCTGTGCATGGAGTTCTCACAAGAGCAGAGATAACACCAAACTAAATAGGGCAAGCTTTTGAAAGAACCTTCCATCTGATTCCCCCAGGAAAGCAGTCCCCACCTCCCAGTCTTGAAGAAATTTCCTTTGTGTTGGTCTTTGGTCCTGGCCAGCTTTCTAATTGTTTCCCTCTAGAAATTTGAAAGGTAGCTGACTGTGGAATTTCCCACAGAATTTGGGGAAGGAGGCCCATGCCACACCCGTGTCTCAGTGCCTCATCATCACCCATGCAAGGGTAAATATAAAAATTGAACTTTCCCGGTGGTTAAATGGAAAGAACCCCTCCCCTTTCTTAGAACATTCCTGTGGGAAATCTAGTGTTTATGAATCCTTCTTCTGTCCCTTTGATATGTTTGCAAATATTTGAAAAGGCTAAGAAAGACTCTTGTCAGCTTTACAACCTGGGAATGCTTTATGGGTCTGGGAGCCGTCTCTTTGATATAAAAACATCAAGGAAGACAGCGTCCCTACTTCCTGGTCATCATGAGAGTTTGGCCTTGGCACTCTGCTTCAAGCTGTAACTACTGCCCGTCATGGAGGCAAAGGCAATTCGGATATAGGCAATTAGCAGGCTAATTAGTAGGTGAACATGGATGAATAATAAAAGAATGCACAGAAAATGGTGCTGCCAAATCCTACAGGAAGACAAGTTGCTGTTAGTCTTGAGCACAGATATGTAATGGATGGTAACTGTTTGGCGGTATAAAAATTTCTTTTGGTTTTGTCATCTCAGCTACCTGCCATACACTTTGTAATCTGGTTTAATGCTTACTCAATAATAAAGCTGTTGTCTTTCTTTTCTACCTATTGTGGAGAGGATTCTCTAGGTTGGCAGGATTTTTAATTTTTCCCAATACCTCCAAGCACCAGCAAGTGCCCGTGGTCTTACACTAGTAATGCCAACTTGTGGGAAGTTCTCCAACACACCATGCTTCATGCTTTTAAACACGTCACTTCCTCTCCCTACAGTTCCCTTTCTCTGTCCATCTTCCTGGACCAACCATAGGTCCCAACTTCCTGGTCCTCTGTGAGTAGGACTGTGTGGTCCTTACCCTATCAGTCTCTTCCCAGGCTGGGAGCAGCTCTCTGTGTAACCAAGGCTCTCTCCCTCTCTCTTTCTTTCCTGGGCCATCCACACAGTGCTTCAAGGCCTCCCAGGCCTGAGCCAGCTGGCCCAGGGCCATGATGCTGCCATTTTATTGAATTGAAGAATCCCTTCTCACAGGGCCCTGGTCATATATAAATGTGGCATCATCCTGGCCATCCCCCTCCCTGGGCCAGCAAGCCCTGCGGGTGTGATTCGTGTCTCTCCCTCCTCTGGCAGGAAGCTGCTGTGCATGGCTGTGTAGAAAGACCACATCACCTCCCAGCTGTCACCTTTGATGGCCCTTCAAAGTCAGTGGTGACTCACTACCCCAGTGTTCTCTACGTAAGGTTTCTAAGCCAGCCCTGGCTCTTTCCAGGGTGCTGGCTGGTGTGGTGGCTAAACAAGACGAGGGGAAGGTGAAACAGAAGCATCTGGAGGATCCTGTGGTCCCCTCACCCCTCTCTCTCCTTTATTTGTTACCAATCCTATCTGGATACCTAGAGAGGAACCAGGACTGCTTTTCTCAGCTGAAAGTTTTTCTTCTGATTTTGACACACCCAGCAGGCTTCTTGCTGCCCACAGAGGTGCATTTGTGTTAATGTTCTTGAGAAACCTCAACCCCCTCTCTTCACACTGTCAAGGGGCATAAGTTACTAGGATAACTCATGACATGGCCTGACTCCAAATTTTTCATATTTGGCTTTGAAGTGGGCCACAGAGATAGGACCACAGGGGTGTCTGGTGTTTGGGGCACATCCAAAGTCATGAAAAAGGAAGAGGTCAAACTCTTGAGTATTGATCAAGAAAAAACATTTTCACTCTCTGGACACACTCCTTCTTTTATTTACTCTTTCCTGAAGACAGAAAAGACATCAGCTCCCCTGGTTTATTGCTTCTTTAAAAAGAGAACTTCCCTCCAAGATTCTGGTGATTGGTTTGCTAATTTTTCTGGAATGAAAGAAATTAAGATGGTGAAACACTTAAAATTTTACGTAGGCACACACCTTATTTCGTATAATAGATATCTCCCGGAATAACAGTTTCTGGGGAAGGAATTATTTTTCAAATGCAGTAGGAGGGCTTTAATATTTAACTAAAGTTTGTAATGCATCTGTTTGAGGAGAACACTTTCAAGCATAATAAAATTATTGATTTAATAACTTCTTCATTTTGGAAGTTCAGATTTTTGCATAGATGTTATATTTTAGTGCTTTAAAAACAATAATAATGTGGTCTGCTACAGCATCCTAAATCTTTAATTTTTAACTTTGCCTTATGGTTATAAAAGTAATACATATTCAAGGTATCTTTTTTCATATATAAGTTTTAATTTTACTGTATTCAAATGTATTAATCTTTTCCTTTATGGTTTATATATTTTATCTCTCCTGGTAGATTGCACAAATGGATGCAATATTCTCTTTCTAGGTATTCATGACTGTACATCGTGCCTTGGTAGCTCCTCTTGTCTAGATGTGGAATCTATTTCCACTCTTTTGAATTTCTACTCCTGCTTTGGCTAAATGAATGTGGAAGTGATGCTGTGCCAGTTCTAAGCACAGAAGCCTTCCAGATTTTGCTCTCTTTTGGAACTCTGCCAGCCACCATGTAAATGACCTTAAGGTAGCCTACTGGATGGTGAGATGTATGACTCAGACTCCCCCGTTGCCCCAATTAATAGCCAGTCCCAAGCTAAACTGGAAGCTGGCCATAGTTGCGTGAGTGTAACCATAATTGCCCTGCAGAGCTCAGCCTAAATTGCTGACTTGCAGAATCATCAGCAATGACAAATGTTTATTACATTAAGCCACTAAGTTTTGTACTGGTTTGTTATGCAGAAATATTTAAATGATACTTGTCTTCTTGAAGAGATACCTCCCTACTTTGCGATTATAGAGTGTGAGAAACACTCACCAGTCCAAACACAAAGAATGGACTTGGAGACATGAAAAACAGCAGATGCAAGACTTTTAAAGGTGGTCTTGCAAGATTGGGTGTCTGGTAGGCAGACACACCTAGGGCAGTTACAGCAAGTAATTTCTCTCCTAGCACGCAAGTCCCTCCCCCTGTTCCTCATTGGTTGAGTATATGGGGTTACAGTCTTCCCGGACGTTGCCTAAGTTTCACTATCCCCCTTATAAGGTTATGCCCTGTCCTCTTCCCCACTTAAGTTTCCATTTCTCAACAATGAAACTTTCTTCCCTTTTATGGGCTGACTCCTCCTCTACATTCTGTCCACTTATTGTGACTTTCTAGGTGCATGAGCCATGCAATTTGTCACATTCGCAGGCTGGCTGCCAGTACTTAGAATTATCATGCCTTGAAAATGGACCATTTAAAATATTTTCTTACAAATTCCCTCCTCTTTTCTATTTACTTCCTTTGGTCTCAATTTCATTTAAACTCTTTTGGTCCTTGAATCACTTTAGAAGTCACTTTCTTCCTTATGGGAGAGTGAGTTTAATTTGGATTCTACTAGTAGCAGGTTATTTTGCTGGTAAAGCATGGACATTTATTTACTAATAGCTGCTTAAATTAATCTCTGTGCTAGTCCCCTCACACAGGGGATAATACAACATCCCACAGCTGTTAAGACTCCTGCTACAATTATGAGAGATGTAAAAATTGAAGCCTTTTTATTTTTCAAACCAACCTTTTAGCCAACCCATAAATGTGTTATTAATGCCAGCATTTTGTGCCAGTTTGTTGGCTAGAGTTGTCAGTCCTCGTAAAGTTTTTGTGATGGTCCCATCTGGGGCAGTATTGCTGGGAATGAAAGTACATTTCCTACCCAGCATAACACATATACCCCCTTTTTCTGCTGGGATTATGTCTAGTGAAAGCCTGTTTTCCCAGGCCATTTGGCTGGTGGCATTTAATAGGCTAACCACCCCTTTGAGGGTGTCCCAAGTATAACTGATGAATCTCTGTTGATTATAATAGATGTAGTTAATCCAATTCACATTCTTATTAATAGTTGACCACCAGAAGAGTGTTCACTTAAACTCAGCCACTATTTGGTTTTGGGCCTTAAATTCACTAGGCACCGCACTACGGACTCCTATTGAGTCAACACATATATTGAGATTAAAAGAATTTGTCAAATCTCTCTGGTTTTGGTGGCCATGTGTATTTTGTGGTATCTTATGGAATGCCAAGGTGAAGGGAATGGCCAATTGGACTATAGCACAAGTCCCAGTCCAATTGGAGGGTAACAGGTTATGGAGGTTCCTTTTCCCACAATACCACCAGACATCAGCCCAGGGTATGTGAGGGCTGAGTAATTGCCATTGCCTGACTCACCAGTGATGTTTAGGATGTGGGTACAAGTCGAGAATTCTACCACAGGCTTATTGAACTCTGCCACGTGCCTAGAGAGGCAAGAGGAGTGGTTCATATTTCCTACAGAGAACAAGGGGATTGCTCTTGGATCTGACCTCTGCAATGTGGGAAAGAGCAATGAGAGACTCTTACAAGTCTCATTTCTTCATGCATCTTCGTTTTGGTATAGAGCCAACATGCAATGCATTCCTTCAAGATCAGTATCCCATCCTGGGGGAAATGGAACCACCTGTGCCTGAGGTTGTCCCACAGCACACGTGTAGCAGTTACTCTTGTTGAGGGCTTGTACACAAAATTTGACCCATTCCACCCAGGCATTCACATCCCTGTACCCTGTTTTAATTTTTAAGGTTTGCCTTAAATCCTTTACCTCAATTATTTTTACTCTTTTAGGGTTATTATTTGGTGGACTAAAGTGTTTATTAGGGTTTGGGGTTGGAGTAGTGCCAGGCAAATGGGAGGTTGAGTTCTTGATTAGTTTGAGAACAAATTGCCCTAGGGGGGTCTTTCCTTGTGATGTCTGCCCCTAACCCATATACCTGAGATGCTACTTTTCGTTCTTGGTTTAGAACATCTGGATTGTCAATGATGATGAGTATAGGATTGCATTCTAAATTCTGACAGTTATTTGGCAAGGAGCCCTTCCCTTGGACAGCTGTAGTTTATTCTTTAAGGGTTTCCAGCTCAGAGTTACTCATCTCATGTTTACTGTTCAACCCTGAAATTGATCAGTTTACCATACATCATCCCAGCTGGGGCAGGATGATGCCCTACTGTAACCTGTATCTGGTTTAGGGCAAATATATTTATTCGCCTGCAAGAGCAGTCTCTGATTTTCTAAATTCCCACAGAGTAAGACCTGGCAGGCATCAAATCTTACAGTCTGGGGTGCTACCATCTTGGTTACATTAATTGGGTAGGGAGAAGTCCCCTGCCATTTTACATTTTGAGCTTCTGCTCTTTGTATAGTAGCCTATCCCAGCCATATTAACTTTCAGAAATGGGGCCAGCCCATTTTTTCTTTTTAGATTTTTCTCAAAGTTAACTTTAAGGGTTCCTCAGCTGACCTGTGCACTTTCCACTGGTCTTTTTCCCCTCTCTTCTGGGGTCTCTTTTACCAGTCCCTTGACTTGCGTATAGTGAGTCCACCCCTGTTCAGCTGTTTGCGCGGCCATCTCAGTGGTCAGGAGCACTTGATAGAGACCTTCCCAGCTTGGGTAGAGCTTGTCTTCTTTTCAAGTCTTGATCAGCACCAAGTCGCCAGGCTGGAAGTGGTGAACCGCAAATTTAAGAGGCAGAGTTTGAGTCAGAAGTCCTTTTAACCTGAGGGATGACAGGGTGGAGGATGTGGCCAGTATGTAATTTCTTAAGAATTGATCCTTGGTTTCCATAGTAGGCAGATTTGTAGCTCTGCCTAAATATGGCACCCCATGTAATAACTCATAGGGGAACAATCCCAAGTCTTTTCTTGGGGCTGTCGTAATCCTAAGCAGTGTATTGGGAGACATTTAGTCCAAGGCATTTTTTTTCTAAGATTAGTTTGGTGATATGCTTTTTGAGAGTTTGATTCATTCTTTCTACCTTTCCAGAGGAAGGGGGACATTACGAGGTGTGATAATCCCATCTAATTTGTAAACCTTACATAATTCCCCTTAACATCCTTGAGGTAAAGTGGCTCCCATTGTTTGAAACAGTATTTTCCACCAGGCCAAATCTACGCACAATCTGTTTTAATATTATTTTGACCACATTCTTGGTGGTGGCTGTTGGAAGGGGGAAGGCTTCCACCCAGCCAGAAAGGTAATCTGTGATCACCAGTAAATACTTTAGTTTTCCTACTTTGGGCATTTCTGTGAAATCTACTTGAATGCTTTGAAATGGTCTTAGTCTGGAGGTTTTCCTCCCATGGGCTGTTTTCTAATTACCTTTTTGTTTATCCTTTGACAAATTACACAACTTCCACATACCTGTTTAGTGAGGGTAAAATTCCTATAGTATTGCATCACAGAGAGCCTGAGGTCCCCAGTGACTCCCTTTGTGTAATATAGACATTAGTTCTCTCATCAGGGTTTACTGATTGTTTCTCTCCCATCAGGAAGTACTATTTCTTATTTTTAGTTTAAGTGACCCCTAGTCTGTCTAATTCTTCCTTCTCCTCTCTGGTAAACTGGGGCCTTAATACTACCTTAGGAATGTCTGGGATCCAGCTAAATAGTATAATTTCTTCCTCCAGGGAGGCTTGCTTAGCAGCTTTATCTGCAAGCCTGTTTCCTGCAGCTTCTATAGTGTTTCCTTTCTGATGACCATTTACATAAACTATGGCTAATTTGCTGGAAGCAGGAGGCTTTTTAAAACCTGTTTGGCCAGTTCCCCATGCACCAATTATTTTCCCCTGCTGTTTATTAGGGCCTGCTTTGTTCAGATTTTTCTAAAAGTGTGTACCACCCCATAAGCATATTTAGAATCAGTATGTATGGTGCCTTTTTGGCCTTTGAGTTTTAGGGCCTGGTTAAGAGCATATAATTCACAAGTTTGGGCCCACCAGCCATTAGGTAATCTACCCTTCTCACATAAGGAGTGTTTATTTTCATTAAGGACAGCATAACCATTATTTTTCTTGCCATCTATCATTGGGATGACCCATCCACAAACAGCCTTGTCCCATCATGTAGTGGAGCTTCCCTAAGGTCTGATTTAACTTTGGTTTGGTATTCTATGATATCTAATAGTTACAGTCTGATATCTCTTTGTTTTCCTCTCCTTTCCATAGGAAACTGGCTGGATTCAGGCAAGCATTTGTGGTTACAACCAAATCATCTTTTTCTAGTAATATGGCTTCATATTTTAGAACCTGAGAATCTGTTAACTATCTCCCGGCTTTTCAATTTAATACATTCCTGACCTGGTATGGAATGCTTACTATTAGGGCCCCACCAAAGGTTAGTTTTCAACTCTTTTCTCCAGCAGGGCTGTGGCAGCTACTGCTTGCACACATTCAGGCCACCCCTGAGAGACAGGATCGAGAAGCTTGGAGACAAAAGCAACAGGTTGCCTCTTCCCTCCCCAGATTTGAGTGAGCACTCCAAGGGCCATGCCCTGATCTACTGTGACAAACAGATGGAATAGTTTCTTTAAAGACAGAAGGGCCAGGGCCGGGGCTGTGATGAGGGCCTGCTTTAGCTGTTTTACTGCCTGAATTTCCTTTGGGGACCATTGCAAGGGATTGGGTTCCTCTTCTAGTAACTTGAGATACAGAATCTCTGTCTTTTGAGCATATGAGTTCATCCATAACCTACAATAGCCAGTGAAACCTAAAAATTTTTGGAGGTTTCTCTTTGTCTAAGGCAAAGGCAGAGCCACTATTCTCGATATTTTCTTTGGGTTTATTTTCTACTTCCCTTCACTAATCAGGTCTCCTAAATATTTAACTTCTTTTTTTTACAAATGGCAATTTGTTCTTAGAGACTCGTAATCCCCTTTTTCCTAGGAAATTAAGCAAGTTTAGGGTGGTTTTTGATTCCTCGGGCCTCCTCTCCCCAGAAATTAAAAGATTATTTACATGTTGTAACATCTGGGTTCCCTTGGAAGGTTGGAATTCCTCCAGGACTTTTTCTAAGACTTTTTCAATTAAGTTTGAGGCTTCTGTGAAACCTTGTGGCAGCACAGTTTGGTGGTACTGTTGTTTTCTCCCAGTTATAGGATTTTCCCATTCAAAGGCAAAGAGGTCCCTACTCCTAAAGTCTAGGGGAAATGCCCAGAATGTGTCTTTTGGATCCACCACACTGAACCACTTATGTTTATAGGGTATCTTACTAAGGAGGGTGTAGGGGTTAGGCACCCTAGGGTGGTGGGTCTGGACAATTTGATTTACAGCCCTTAGATTTTGCACCAATTTATATGACCCATCAGATATTTTGACTGGGAGAATTGGAGTATTGTATGGTGACCTGCAGGGTTCTAATAGTCCATCTTTTATCATTTTATTACTGCTTGGAGACCTTTTCTCCCTTCAACAGAAATGGGATATTGTTTTCTGCAAACTACTTTTCCTGGTTGTTTCTCATTCCATCCATCGATCTTTTGTAATTGTTTTATAATGTTAGGCCAGCTCTTAGTTACAAAGACCTTCAAAAGGCCTTGCCCTAATGGGTCCTCTGGATCGAATCCAGAGTGTTTTCTCATCTGATCTCTGAGCCTCTGTAGGAATGCAGAGGGAGTTTCCTCCTTTTTCTTGTTGAATCTTGAATGCCTTTGAGATATTTTGTGTCCTAGGAGTGGACTCTTTGATCCCTTTAATTATTAGTTCCCTGAAGTCTTGCATTCAGGCCTGGTGCCTGGGATCATTATTATCCCATTCGGGATTGACATTTGGAAATTTTTGTTTGGCTGGCAAGACTTCTTGCCTGGGAGGGTGTTGCCTCTCCCAGTTGGTTATGGTCACTCTCCTAATTATTCCCCTTTCTTCTCCTGTGAACAGGATATTCATAATAGACATCATTTCAGCCCAGGTGTAAAAGCTGGGTCTAGGAATTGGTCCAGCTGGTCTGCTAAACCGAGGGGATCTTCTAGGAGTGGTTTCATTTCCTTCTTGAAATTCCTAACATCAGTACTTATAAGAGGAGCATTTACAAAGCCAAGCTCTCCCTGTCCCATGGAAACTTCTCTAAGAGGGAACATGCTAGATGCTTGCTGTGTGGAAGGGATAGGGAAGTTCTCAATAGTCCTCTTACACTGTTGTAATTGTTTTCTTAGATTTGGATAAGGATTTAAAGAAGTAGTTGGTTTGGCTCCCCCATGGTTTCTAAGTTTTTCTTCCCCTAATCCCTTTGTTGCCCCTTGATCTTCCTGTCCCCTATTTTGTGAGACGTATGGAGGAGGCAAGCATGATAGGGGGGTCCCAGAGCTTTTACTAGGCTCTTTTTCTCCTTTCTTGAGGGGGAACATGGGAACTAATTCCTTGATCTGGCAGACAGCATAACCTATCTCTTCTTGTGAGGATGGGGTTTTATTATTTACATAGAGAATTAAAGCTCAGCACACCCAACACTTGTCTGAACCAAACTTAGGCCAAAAGACTGAAGGATTATGAATGGAGTCTTTGGGCCAGATAAAACAGCAAAGCTTTATTATCTTTTGCTTTTCCTTGTCCCTGGTTCAAGGGTTGTCCCTCAAAACCTGTAGCATTCTCCCCAAAGGACTATCCATGGGAATGTCAGAGGGAGTCTTTAGCTCCCTCTTTCCTTTGTCCCCTAGGCCTAGAATTTCTGTTTCCCATTTTCAGTCAGTCTCTGTGTCTGAGCATTTCCCTGTGTACTCAACACTCCCTCCTGGAGGTTTCTTGCACACCCTGAGAATTACTTGCAGGAGAACGGAACCGCGGATTGGGACTCTGCACTCGCTTTGTATCTAGGATACATCTCAGTCACACATGCTCAACCTCCAAAAATGTCCAACCACCAAGGCAGTACTTATAGTCCAATTCTCCTACCTTGGCTTGTGCACCAGGTTACCTGGTTGTTGTGGTGCCTGCTTTTTTCCCTGTGTTGCCTCTGTTGCCTCCTGAATAACAGTCTCAGATTTGTCTAAGGCCTCTATGGGGAGCTGGGACACCCGGACAGAGTGGGCCTCCTAAATTGAGTGGGCTGCATCTTCCCTCTTGGCCAGAGTCCCACTCCATGCAAACACAGAGATCCCGGATGGGTTCCCAAGTTTGTAAGAAACATATTCTCCCATCCAAACTCAAAGAATATACTTGGAGATAGGAAGAACAGCAGAAGCGAGACTTTTAATGGCAGTCTCGCAAGATCAGGTGTCTGGTAGGCAGGCATACCCGGGGCAGTTACAGCAGGTAATTTATCTCCTAGCATGCAAGTCCTTCCCCCAGTTCCTCATTGGTTGAGTACTATGGGGTTACAATCTTTCCAGATATTGCCTAAGTTTCATTATCCCCTTTATAAGGTTATACTCTGGTCCCCTTCCCTGATTAAGTTTCCATTTCCCAATAATGAAACTTTCTTCCCTTTTATGGGCTGACCCCTCCTCTACATTCTGTTCATTTATTGTGACTTTCTAGGTGCATGAGCCATGTGGTTTATTACATTTGCAGGCTGGTTGCCAGTACTTAGAATTATCATGCCTTGAAAATGGACCATTTAAAATGATTTTTCACATACAGGGTCTTTTATATTTTGTTATCAAAGTTTCTCCATTTTGTTTTTCATATTTATGTACCATAATCAATCTGGGATTAATTTTTGTGTGTGTGTGAGTAGAAAACTAATGCATGTGTTAATTTTTTTCTGCATATTTGAATATTTGAAATACTTCATAATTAATATTAAAATCACTCTAATAAAAGTAATACTTGTTTATTATAGAAAAGTTAGAAAAATACAATAAAAATAAAAACAAAACTTCCCCTGTAATAACATAACTCAGCAACACTTTTAATGTTGTGAGGTGTTTCCTTCTGGTCTTTTTTTATTTTTTGGTAAAACTGAGATCAAACTGTTTTCCATTTTTATCACTTAGCATTGTCTTGTGTGTATTTCCTTGTATCATTTGAGTTCTACAAAATTATTTTTAATGATATATGTAGTTTATCATATAGGTGCATCATATTTTATTTAACCAGGAACTTACTGTTAGACACTTAGGCTTCCTCCAAGTTTTCAATGTAAATGTTAGTTCAGCATTGAATATTCTTGTACAAATATTTCTGATTTGTTTTTGAGGATAATTTCTAGAAATGAAGTTCTTGGGTCAAAAGGTATGAAAAATTTTAAGATCTAAGAATACAGTTAGAGAAAGATACCCTCTGGAAAGTGTGTGCCAATTTTAATCCCACCTTCTCCAGCGACGAATGAGCTGGTCCATCCTCCCATAGGCACCCTCCTGGCACTTTTGCTGAAATACATGAAGACTCCAACCTTAGCTGATTCATGTAGTCATAACAAGATCACATGCTGATGAGAATACAAAATCTGGAAAAAGCACATAGCAAGAAGAGAAGTCTGTAATAATTTATTAATATAGTAGCCTCGGTCCTCCTTATTAAATTTATTTGGCAAAAATTTGCCATTCTGCCCTGGGTGATACCCTGATACACACAGCTCAAACCAAGAGCCAGGCATAGATGTTTAAGACATAAGAA
The DNA here is from genome assembly GCF_028858775.2 of Pan troglodytes. NCBI lineage: Eukaryota > Metazoa > Chordata > Mammalia > Primates > Hominidae > Pan > Pan troglodytes. Next base: position 50,133,569 of record NC_086015.1, read on the forward strand.
GGACTCCAACTTAACTGGTGCTCAGAGCAAAAGAAGAACACACCAGGACATCTGCCCCTCTGGTTAGGAGAGGTCAGAGGGGGCCAGATCACTCATTAAAACATTTCAGTGTCTGTTATGAGCCACTCATTGCATTGGAGGTGGGAACACAAAAATGACCAACCTTGACAGAAAATTACAATTTGGAACACTAAGGGCTCTTACAGGATCTAGCTTCAGGGCACTATGAAATCACAGGTAGGAGTGCTCCATGTAGCCTGAGGATGTCAGGGATATAGTTTCCCAGACAAGGTATGTCTAGGCTGATCTTTGAAGAGGAAGAGGGCTTGGCTGGGCAGAGAGAAAAACAGGCATCCTAACTAGCTATAGGGCAGACAGACTGTGGAGTAAAAGGTGAGGAGTGTGATGGAAGGGACTGGAGGAGGAACTGTATGAGAGAAGGCTGAAGGAGGAAGGGACTGGGTTATGAAAAGCTTCACGTGGCTTTCTATGGAGTTTATATTCTTTACAACACCGTATGTGTTCTGATCCCATCACCTTTCTGATCATATGTCCTATCCCTCCCCCATCCCAACCACTCTGCTTCAACCACATTGGTCTCCTTGCCATTCCCCAATCATGCTTCCACCTCAGGACCTTTGCACATGCTCTTCTCTCTGCCCAGAATGCTATCCCCCAGGTATATGTATGGCTTTCTTCCTCTCTTCCCTCAAATGTCTGCCTGATAGTATTACCTAAGCAGCGAGATTACCTCTGATAAACTTGGACAATACAGCATGCTGCTCTTGCCACCTACTCTGCTGTTCTCTGTCTTCTAACTCTGCTGTATTTTTCTTCGAGTATTTACTTTCTATCTTTGACCCTAACGTCTACTAGAATGAAAGCTCCATGGAGGTGGGGACTTTGCTTTTTTATTGCTTTACCAAATAGGATCTATTGAATAGTCTATTCCTTATGCCTAGAATAGTATCTGATGCATAGCAGATGCTTAATAAAAATTTGTTAAATATGCCAGTGAATTTTGTTATAAAGAGGATGAGGAGCCATTGAAGGTATTTTATGTTGGAGAAGGATCCTCAGATGTGTATTTTAGTCAGCTCTCTGTGCCCGTAGGGTGGAGGATGAGGCCAGTCAACCTGACCAGGAGGTTCCCAAAGTCATGTGTCTGGGTTAAGGTAGAAAGATTGGGGTGGAGAAGAGGGATGTCTTCCAAAGGCATTAAGTAGGAAGCGTATTTGTCTGGCCTCAGTGCCTGTTTGAATGTGGGAGCTGAGAGAGCAGGCAAATGATATTCCAGGTTATTGATTTGGGAATCTGGGTGGGTGCTGCCCTAACTTAGATCAGAGGATGCTGGCAAAGATTCAGTTCAGGAGGAATGACAATGAATTCAGGTTCATGTAGAACATTCTGGGTTTGAAGTTCTTTGGCATGTCCCAAGGGAGATGTTTAGCAGGCAATTTGGATATTGCAGTTACTGGAGCCATTTGTGGTGAGATCACTAAGGGAGGGTGTGTACCACGAGATAGAGGAGTATTAAGAATGGAACCCCAGGGCATATCACCCCAGAGGGAATGGAGGATGTGTGAAACAGGAGGAAAGAGTGTCTAGAAGGTGGGAGTGGTCAGTAACATCCAATAACAATACAAGTAGATGAAATAAGGACTGAACAGGTTAAATTGCATTTTGCAGCTGGGAAGTTGCCAGTGGAGTGCTCAGTACAGGGAATGGAAAAGAAAAATCGAGGCAGAATATGGACTACTTGAAAGAGTAGGAACACTCTGGAAAGAGTAGAGCAACTAAATGTGAAGAGAATGAGCAAGACAAAAGTTGGGCAGCAATTGAAAGGGAAAGGAAAGTGATTTTAACAAAATTAGGTCTGGAAATTCTTCACGCTTTTAATGTTGAGATAAAGATTCATAAGTAGTGAATAGTAAGTGCAGAGAAGTCCCACAAACCCCTCACCCAGTGTCCCTAGTGGTTACAACTGTACACAATTATAGTACAATATCAGTAACAGGGATTTGACTTTGGCACAATGTGTGTGTGTAGTTCTAAGTCATTTTTATCACATGTGTACGTTCATATTTAATATAATCATCATTGTATTCAAATACAATTTTTTTTAGAGACAGAGCCTCACTCTGTCACCCAGGTTGGACTACAGTGGCATGATCAGAGCCCATTGCAGCCTCGAACTCCTGGGTTTGAGCTATCCTCTTGCCTCAGCCTCCTAAGAAGCTGGGACTATAGGTGTGTGCCACCATGCTCAGCTAATTTTTATTTTTTTGTAGAGATAGGGTCTCGATATATTGCCCAGGATGATCTTGAACTCCTGGGCTTAAGCAATGATCTTCCCACCTCAAATACAAAATTATTCCATTATCACAAACAGCTCTTTGTGCTACCCATTGATAATCACACCAGCACCTCCTCCCTCCCATCATCTCTAACCCCTGAAAACCACTATTCTGTTTTCTATTTCTATAATTTTGTCACTGAGAATGTTACACAAATGGAATGATAAATCGTATACTATTTTGAGATTGGCATAATGCCCTCGAGGCGCATTCAAGTTGTGTGTATCAGTAGTTCATTCCTTGGAATTGCTGAGTAGTAGTGTTTGGTATAGATGTACTACAATTTTTTCTCCAATCTATAGTTGAGGAACATTTGTGCCATTTTCTAGTTTGGGGTTATTACAAATAAACTATTAACGATGGCGTACAGCTTTTTGTGTGGACAGAACTTTTTATTTTTCTGGGATAAATGCCCAGTGTTTCAATTGCTATATTATAAAGCATTTGCATGTTTAGTTTTCTAAGAAACTGCTAAACTGTTTTCCAGACTTGTTGCACACCATTTTCTAGTTCCACCAGCAATGTATGTGTGATCCAGTTTCTCTGCATCCTGGCCAGCAGATATGTAGTGATATTTCATCGAGGTCTTAATTTGCATTTTGCTAATGGCAAGTGATGTTGAACATCTTTTAATGTGCTTATTTGCTATCTTTATAACCTCTTCAGTGAAATATCTCTTTATGCTTTTGTCCATTTTCTAATTGGATTGTTTGGGTTTTTTAAAAATGTTAAGTTTTGAGAGGTGTTTGCATATTGAAAATAGAAGTGTTTCAGATATGTGGTGTGATGGTTAATACTGAGTGTCAACTTAATTGGATTGAAGGATGCAAAATATTCATCCTGGGTGTGTCTGTGAGGGTGTTGCCAAGGGGCTTAACATTTGAGTCAGTGCACTGGGGAAGGCAGACCCACCCTTAATCTGAGTGGGCACCATCTAATTAGCTGCCAGAAAATATAAAGCAGGCAGAAAAATGTGAAAAGGCTAGACTGGCCTAGTCTTCCAGCCTACATTTTTTCCCATGCTGGATGCTTCCTGCCCTTGAACATCAGACTCCAAGTTCTTCACCTTTGGGACTCGGACTGGCTTCCTTGCTCCTCAGCTTGCGGATGGCCTATTGTGGTACCTTGTGATTGTGTGAGTAAATACTACTTAATAAACTAATATTATATATATAAATATATATATAAGATATATAACCTATTAGTTCTGTCCCTCTAGAGAACCCTGACTAATACATATCGTTTGCAAATTTTCTCTAGATCTGTATGTAGCTTGATCTTGGGTTGAGGTTAATTTTTTCCCTATGGGTTGCTCCAGTACCATGTTGAAAAGACTATTCTTCCTCCATTGAATTGCTTTTACGCACCTGTAAAAGATAAGTTGGCTATATGAGGGGGCTTCAAAAAATTCATAGAAAAATGAAATTAAAAGATAAAAAATTTACTAACTAAAGAAAAATGGGTGCCCTTTAAAGATTTCTTAAGACTAAAAAACAAAAAGAAGTCAGAAGGAGTCAAATCAGGACCGTAAGGTGGATGCCCAGTGATTTCCCGTCGAAACTCTTGCAAAATTGCCCACATTTGATGGGGGGAATGTGCAGGAGCAATCTTGTGGTGAAGGCCTCTCTGGTGAAGCTTTTCTGAGTATTTTTTCTGCTAAAGCTTTTGTTAGAGTAGGTAGCTACCCAGGCATGAGCAGGGCAGGGGAAGGCCCCCCAACACCAGGAATGTCAGGTGACCATAATTGCCAGGGAAAGGCAGTTTCCCAATAGCTAAAACACCTGGAACTGGTGATCAGCCGCTTCCCATTAACATTTCAAAAATTGGGCAAGCATTAAGCGGCATAATTGTGGAGTATGACCTTTGCTAGGTATTCCACTGGAAAAGGGAAGAATGCCTCAGGTAAGCATGCATACAATTCTAGTAAACACACTGCATATGCTTGCCTCCAGGGTGTTAGGCCACCTTGCATGCCAGCAGCCCACCCTCAGGGAAGAATCATGGGAAAAGGGATGCAAGACCCCAGAGGTATGCCAACATATAAAATCCCAAGTCAAAAGATCAAAGCCCACATTTAACCTCCAAAATGGCCACTTGGCCCTCTTCCAAGTGTACTTTACTTTCCTTTCATTTCTGCTCTAAAGCTTTTTAATAAACCTTCACTCCTGCTCTGAAACTTGCCGCAGTCTCTTTTTTCTGCCTTATGCCCCTTAGTGAAATTCTTTCTTTTGAGAAGGCAAGAACTGAGGTTGCTGCAAACCCCTATGAATTCGCCACAAGTGACTTGGATAACTTCAACTGCTAATACTTTGGCTGACTTTCTCAAAAACACTTTCATAATAAGCAGATGTTATCACTCTTTGGCCCTCTAGAACGTCAGCAAGAAAAATGCCTTGAGCATCCCAAAAAGCTGTTGCCATGACCTTTGCTCTCCACTTTTACTGTGACTAGACCACTTCCATCTCTTGGTAGCCATTGCTTTGATTGTACTTTGTCTTCAGTAATGTAGTGGTAAAGCCATGTTCCATCTCCTCTTACACAGTTCTTCAAAGAAATGCTTCAGGATCTTGATCCCCCTTGTTTAAAGCTTTGCTCTTGTCTGCAGCTAATCTGGCTGCAGTGGTTTTGGCACCCATTGAGTGGAAAATTTGCTCAACTTTAATTTTTCAGTCAGAATTGTGCAAGCTTCTAGGAGGAGATGGTGACAGATTACAGGAAGGTGGCGGGGGGCAGTGAGTGGGGTTGGTTGGGGGATAAAATCCATGGTGAACAAAAGTTGTCTTGTGCAGATATAACCTCTCAGGTAGCAGCTCTCGGGTAGCCTGAGGCAAAGCCTCTCTAGGTGAGGTGTTGACCTTTGATTTCTTTTCCAGAGAGAAAATCTTTCCTAGATCTATTTTTAGGCAAATACGGGGACCTCAGAGAACCTCTGCTTGCATCCACTGTTTCCTGCTGTTTATCAATCAGCATACCAAAGTGTCATACTTTGGGGAATTGTTTCCTGAGCTGCAACAATTGTCATATTTGGGAATGCGTCACAGAATTAGAAACGATCAGACAGTTTTAAGAACTAAGACTGATTTTTATGGAGCCAATGTTTACAAAGTCCTATTGGGCAAACTGGTCTGGTACCTGATTTATAGTCCCAGTCTCACAGATGAGAAAGAAAGGTCACTTCCTGGCCCAGGAAATTTTGGGAACCTCTAGAAGAGAGGAATTCACCCAAATCTCTAGGAACTGTAGGTGGACAGTTCTTGGCTTGGCTTCCTAGCCTTGAGAAAGTGCTTCCTCAGCCTCCCAAAATGCTGGGATTATAGGCGTGAGCCCCTGCACCCAGCTTTTCCTGAGGCTTTTGTTTGTTTGCTGCAGCTTTCCATTTTTTTTCTTCTTTTCCAGGGTGCTTGTAATTGCTCATTGAAGCATTTTTATGATAATTGCTTAAAATCATTGTCAGATAATTCTAATATCTCTTGGTGTGGCATCTATTGATTTCCATTCCCCCTTTTTTCATTTAGTTTGAGATCTTCCTGGTCCTTAGTAAGATGAATGATTTTCAATTAAATCTTAGAAATTTTGATAGCTATAAATGCTTGCATTGGAAGAAATGAGAGATCTCAAATTAATAACCTAACTTTATACCTTAAAGAACTAGATAAAGAAGATCAAACTAAGCACAAAGCTAGAAGAAAGGAGGAAATCATAAAGATTAGAGCAGAGATAAATAAAAAAGAGAACGGAAAAAAATAGAGAAAATTCATAAAACCAAGAGTTGGTTTTTCAGAAAGATCAACGACAATATTTGCTAGATTGGCAAAGATAAAAAAGAAAGAAGACTCTCAAATAACTAATATCAGAAATGAAAATGGAGACATTCCTACTGATTTTAACAGAAATAAAAGAGATCATAAGAAAGTACTATGAACAATTATATGCCAACAAATTGTATAACCTAGATGACATGGACAAATTCCTAGGAACAGTTTCCATCAAACTGAATTGTGGAGAAATAGAAGATCTGAATAAACCTATAATGAGTAAGGAGATTAATTCAATAATCGAAAACCTCCTAACGAAGACAAGCCCCAGACAGTTGGCTTAACTGGTGAGTTCTAATGACATTTAAAGAATTAATAGTCATCCTTCTCAAACTCTTCCAAAAAGTTGAAGAGGAAGGAAGATAAACATATGAAAAGAAAACTACAGACTGATATCCTTTATGACTATTGATGCAATACTCAACCAAACACAATAGAATTCAGCAGCAAATTAAAAGGGTTATACACCATGACCGAGAAGGATTTATCCTTGAATGTAAGGGTGGCTCAACACACAAAAATAAATCAAGGTAATACATGACATTAATAGAATGAGGAAAAAAACATGAATTATCCTCTCAATTATTCAACATCTGACAAAATTCAACACCCTTTCATAATAAAAGACACTCAACAAAATAGGAATAGAAGGATAATACCTCAGTATAATAAAGGTCATATGTGAAAGAAAACCCACAGCTTATATAATACTCAATGGTGAAAGAATGAAATCTTTTTCTCTAAGATCAGGAATGAGACAAGGGTGCCTGCTCTCACCACTTCTATTCAATATAACATTGGAAGTCTTAGCCAGAGCAATTGGAATGAAAAAGAAATAAAAGGCAACCAAATCAGAAAGGAAGATGTAAAATTATCTCTGTTCACAGATGACATGATCATATATGCAGAAAATCCTAAAGATTCCACCAAAAGCACCTGTTAGAACTAATACATAAATTCAGCAAAGTTGCAGGATACAAAACCAATACCCCAGAATTAGTTGAATTTCTATGCACTAACAATGAACAACCTGAGAAGGAAATTAAGAACACAGTTCCATCTACAATAGCATCAAAAAGGCTGAAATACTTAGAAATAAACTTAACCAAGGAGGTAAAAGACTTGTATATTGCAGATCACAAATATTGCTGAAAGAAATTAAAGAAGTCACAAATAAATTGAAAGACATCCTGTGTTTATGGATTGGAAGACTTAATATTGTTAACTATTAGTATTACAAAACAATCTACAGAGTCAATGCAATTTCTATCAAAATCCCAATGACTATTTTGTGGAAATAGAAAAGTTCATCCTAAAATTCATATGGACTCTCAAGGAACCCCAAATAGCCCAAATAGAAATAAAAACAAGGTTGGAAGTCTCAGGCTTCCTAATTCCAAAACTTACTACAAAGATATAGTAATCAAAACAGAATGGTAATAGCATAAACACAGACATGTGGACAAATGCAATAGAATAGAGGTCCCACGATTAAACTCTCATAATTTTTGACAAGAGTGCCAAGGCCATTTGTTATAGACTAAATTATATTCCCTCAAAATTCATATGTTGAAATTCCAACCCCTGTTATCTTAGAATGTAAGTATATTTGGAGAGAAAGTCTAAGAGTTGGTTAGGTTAAAATGAGGCTGTTAGGATTGAGTGTTAATCTAATATGACTGGTGCCCTTATAAAAGAGAGGAACAGACACCTGGAGCATGTGTGTACAGAGGAATGACCAGGGGGAAAGGAAACAAGACATCAGCCATCTGCAAGCCAAGGAGAGAGGCCTCAGAGGAAACCAGCACCTTGATCTTTGATTTTCAGCCTGCAGAACTGTGAGGAAATACATTTCTGTTGTTTGAGTCACCAGCCTGTGGTATTTTGTTATGACAGCTCTAGGCAACTAGTATACTGTTCAGTGGGGGGAAAGAATAGTCTTTTCAACAAATGGTCTTGGGAAAACTAGATATTATCCACATGCAGAGGAATAATGAAGTGGGGCCCCTGTGTTATACCATATACAAAAATTAACTCGCAGTGGATCAAAAACCTAAATGTAAGAGCTGATCTATAAAACTATTTGAAGAAAACAACCAGCCGGGCACGGCGGCTCACACCTGTAATCCCAGCACTTTGGGAGGCAGAGGCGGGAGGATCATGAGGTCAGGAGATTGAGACCATCCTGGATAACACGGTGAAACCCTGTCTCTACTAAAAAAAAATACAAAAAGTTAGCTGGGGGTGGTGGCATGTGCCTGTAGTCCCAGCTACTTGGGACACTGTGGCAAGAGAATGGCATGAACCTAGGAGGCAGAGCTTGCAGCGAGGGGAGATCACACCACTGCACTCCAGCCTGGACAACAGAGTGATACTCCATCTCAAAAACAAAAACAAAAACAAACAAACAAAAAACAGCCAAATAACCTGATTCAAAATTGGGCAAAGGACTTAAATCGCTATTTCTCCAAAGAAGAGATACAAATGACCAGTAAGCCCATGAAGAGATGTTCAACATTACTTATCATTAGGGAAATGAAAATCAAAACCACAAGAAAATACCACTTCACACCCAATAGTATGGCTTTTAGCAAAAAAGAAATACACACACACACACACACACACACACACACGCACGTACACACACCAGAAAATAAGTGTTAGAGGGTATGTGAAGAATCTGGAACCCTTGCGCACTGTTGGTGGGATTGTAAAATGGTGCAGAGGCCATGGAAAACAGTATGACAGTTCCTCGAAAAATTAAAAATAGAATTTTCATGTGATCCAGCAATTCCAATTCTGGGTATACACCCAAAAGATTTGAAAGGAAGGACTCAAACAGATATTTGTACTCCCAAGTTTATAGTGCATTATTTGCAATAGCCAAAAGGTGAAAACAACCCAAATATCTATAGACAGCTGAATGGATAAACGAAATGTGGTATATAGGTACAATGGAATATTATTCAGCCTTAAGGAAATTCTGACACTTACTTCAACATGGATGAACCTTGAAGACATTACACTAAGTGAAATAAGCCAGTCACAAAAAGAGAAATACTGTATGATTTCACTTACATAAGATAACAAGAATAGTCAAATTTACAGAAGCAGAAAGCAGAATAGGGGTTGCCAGGGGCTGGAGGGAGGGAGGAGTTAGTGCTTAATGGGTACAGAGTTTCAGTTTGGGAAGATGAAAAAGTTCTGGAGATGGATGGTAGTGATGGTTGTGTGATATGAGAGTACTTAGTGCCTCTGAACTGTACCCTTAAAATGGTTTAAAATGGTACATTTGATGATATATATATATATATATATATATAACCACATTGAAAAACCTGGAAATTTGGGGCATTATATATTATGAGACTTTGGAACTTTTTTAAACCTGCTGGCTTTGGAGGGGAAGGGAGCCGGCTTTGGAGGGGAAGGGAGGGTGCTGCCGGGTTTGTACAAGGTAGAAGTTCTGTTCATGGCCCAAAATGGCAGAGCCAGTACTTGACACCATGGCTTCTAATGATAGATCTAGCTCTCTTGGATACCGAGGGCCAGCTGACGTTAGACATCATGGATTTGTGTTTTCCCTACACCTGGATGAATTTCTCTAGCAGGTTGGGCACAAAACTAGAGAAATGGGATTGCGAGACAGGGTCAAGGTTGGGTTCTTCCAGGCAGGTATCTCGGAAGAGCATACCTGGAGTATGTTCAGGGAGTGTCCAGGGGTAATGAGGCCATACCCACCTCACATGTTGTCAATGGTGTGTACTGGTAAGGACTATGTGACTTAATCAAGAACTAAGTGAAGACAGCAAGGGGATGATAATATCCAGGGGAAATGGTGGGTCGAAGTTTCTAGGGAGTGCTTGATGGGGTGGAAACACAGGTGGGGGTGATGGTAAGGAGGATGTGCAAGAATAGGCATTATAGGCAGTTGTGGTTAGAGAAGGAGATGCTAAAGATTTCTTGATAGGGCAGATCCTGGAGGTGACAAGATTTGTGATGTGGGTAGCTGAAAGGTGGGGGAGGCAAAGGATTTGAGGTCAAGAAATGCAAGGGCATAAAGGTAAAGTCTTTCCCAAGATTACACCAGTAGTCCCTGGGAGAGGTGGGACTCAAACCAGACTCAGAATCCAGAGAGGAGCTGGAGAACACGGGGCATGACCAAGGGGGTGAGGAGTGGTGGGGATGATGAGTGAGAAGGCTGGCCCAGGCAGCTCTCATGATGCTCAAAAGAGATGGGTGTTTGCATGCACAGCTTAGAAGGGAACTCAGGGTGAAAGAAGGATGCTGGCCTTACAGCAACAATGTTCACTTGCAGAGTTTTTTGGTACCTCTGTGCACGGTGCCTGGTGCTAGGGACATTGAAATAAAAGATATAGGTGCTGCCCACAGGAAACACACAGTCATTGGGGGAGGCGGGCACATAAGCCCATCTGCAAAACAGAATGATACTCTGATAACCGCTGTTGGAACAAGCAGTGAGGGAGTGGCCCTGGCTGGAGTGGTGAGGTCAGGCACAGGAGGGAGGTGATGCTTAGGCACTTTGTGCGAACTTCACTAGTTGGGCCCGATGGAGCAGACGCAAGAGTGGGGTGGAAGGATACAACTGAGAAAGAGTCTGGTGTATTCAGGGGCCTCTGCGTGGCTTGGCGTGGGGAGCACCAGGACCATATGTCAGGGGATGAGGGTAGGCAGGGCCCTCACTAGGTCATGTCTGCAGCTTGGCCTGGGTGTCATAGGAGGGGAGTGACAGGGAACCATTTGCATTTTAGAAAACGTGAAAGGGCAGATGAAAAAAATGAGCGCAATGACTACAGTGTAAAATGTATTACTAGGCCGGCACGAGTGAAATGAACGGGTTCTTAGAGGAGGATTATGCTCTCATTCCTTTTCAGGAAGTTTCCTTTATCATGACATTGTTTTTACACCAAAATGTGATTACTGTAAAAAGGGAACTGTGGTTAGTGTGAAAAGGGAACAAGCATGGAGTTACCAGAATCACATTTTCCTGACTGGAAAGAAGTCACAAGAAAACAACAGAGAACACTCACTCCATGTTCAGCATGAAGGAGAACTGCATGATCCAGGGAGGGTTGGGGGACCAAGAAGGTGGACAGGCTCTAACTGGGGCAGGCAGCAGGTGCGGCTGCAGAAAAGCGAAGGACTCCGAGCCCCGTGGTGCCTGCCTAAGAGTGAGCTAGACTCAGAAAGCCTGAGGCCCTTCTAGATGAAAGGTGACTGATGCAAAGCTTGATCCCAGATTGGATCTGGGTTATGGGAAGACAGCTCACCAGGGACTATTTAAGGGCAATTGGCGAAATGTGGACATGGAAGATGGACCAGACAACAGCATGAGATGAATGTTAAATTTCCTGATTTTGATCCTTGTTCTGTGGCTATGTAAGAGAATGTCCTTACTTTTAGAAAATACACATGGGGCATTTCTGGGAAGTTTTTAAGGGCATGGTGTCTGTAACTTACTCTCAAGCAGTTCAGGAAAATAATATATAAATTAGATATGAAGAGAAGTGAGGGGAGGAGAATAACACAAATGGGGGCAAAATATTAACATTGGTGCATCTGGATAAGATGATCTTTGGACAGAGTTCTTTGAACTATTCTTGAAACATCTGCATAAAATTTGAAGTTATATCAAATTTGAAACTTACAAAGAAAAGGCTTAGGGTTGGATTCTGCTTGGGCTGGAACATAAACTCAAGGTGAGAATATAGCCAACTTTGTGAATAGAGCAACTGAACCAATACTGGGTTTTTTGTTTTCTTTAAAAATCATTCTCTGTGGAAGATCAACTTAAATCTATTCTGCCAATATTAATAATTACTGACTAGCATGTGGTTTTATTTGCACTATCATTTTAATGGTGTTTACTTTATATATTAATTTTTGGCCTAATTAATTGGAGGCTTCCAGAAGGACGATCCCCTGGAACAATTTTCCTTGTGTTTCCCCCTTTTTGTTCTGCAAGCGTATAGCATATGGCAACAAGGAGGATCTCATTGCTCTCAGGGAGGGTGCAGGACACAAGGGCAGTGTGTGGCCTGATGAAAGCTGCTTGTCCTGGGAGCCCTCAGCACACAGAACTTTAGTAGAAGGGAAACCCTTTCACATCAGGAGCCAAAAGCCTTGTTAGGGGAGGGACTGCAGATATTGAGTCGAGCAAATCTGGCAGGGTGGCTTACGGTGAGAGGAAAGGACTAGTAGGCCAAGGGCAAAGGTAAATTCACCAGGGCAAAGGCAGTCTGAGCTAAATGCAAGAGCCTGGGCTTTGATGTGTGTATGCAGGGAGATTATGGAATAGCACAGCCAAGACCAGCAGCCTCCTGGCCCAGCGACTATGGCATGGGGCCACGCCCTGGGAACGATGGAGCTCCAGGCTTGGAGCATGTGTGAGCTGAAGGACCTCCAGGTGGAGGCTGGTGGGTGGCACCTCGACAGTGGTCTGAAGCAAGCCAGAGCAGCGAGGGCCTTGCCTCATCAGCAAGCAATTGTCCCTGGGGCTGCACCAGTCAAGGCTTCAACACTGACAATGTGATGTCTCTAGAACAGAGTAGTGGTGACCAGAGTAGCCCCTTCCATTCTCTCCTAGCTTATGTTTGGAAGAAGGACAAAAGCTTTTCAAGCCCTCAGTGTTCTTCTGTTATTTGAAAAGGAGGCTTCAGGAGGGAGGCACTGGGCACCATTTTTCTGGAACTATTAACTGATGAAATTTTAAAAAAGATGTGTTTGTACCCAGTGGTAGATAATCTCCAAATGTGGTCACCATCAGGTCCGATGTCCTTTCCTGTATGTGTCAAGGGGGGGAATGTATGTCCCCTCCCCTCATGTCTGGATTTGCCCTGTGCCTGCTTTGACCAAATGTGGAAGTGATATGCTCGGACTTCCAAGCCCAGGTCTTACGGCCTGGCAGCTTCTGTTTTCTTCCTCCAGGGACATTCACTCTTGGTTCCTCCCTCTGGACCCCAGTGCCCCTATTATAAGAAGCCCAGTTTAGAGAGGCCAGGTGGTGGAGGGCTGAGGCCCTGACCAACAGCCTCAGCAGAGCTCCTGGTAGACACAGAACCACCTGGCCAGCTCTGTGAGGGGGGCCAATCTGCACCTGCCAGCCCTGCAGCACCAGCCAAGACCATACAAAGAACCACTCGGTCAATCCACAGAATCATAATGAATGGCTTTGTTATTTTAAACCACTAAGTTTTAGGGTGGTTTAAAAAAAAGTATTGATTGAGCATCAAAATATACCCTAAATTAGTCAAGTGAATGAAGCAGAGATTATATATATATCTATCTCCTAATTGACCAGGTCAGGGAGTGGCTACTTCAGGCTTGGCTGACAGAGCCTGAACCTCTTTATTCAGCCCACAAAGACTCAGGACACCTCCGATGGCTGTCCCTGCATCTATAGCTTCCTAGACCTTGGCCCAGGGACTCAGAGATGTCAGTGCTGGAAAGAGCCATAGGGGCCACTTAGTCCAATGACTTCATGTTGTCAATGGATAAACTGAGCCCAGAGAGGGAAGATGACCTGCTCAGGTCACAGAGCTGGAAGTGAAGCTGGATCGAGACTAGGTCTTCTGAAACCACCCCGTTCCTTTTTCCACTGTCATAATTAGGTTCGCCTGTGTTGGCTGCTTTCTGTGTGCCATGCACCCTGTGCATTCTCCCTGTGAACCCTCCCTTCAGCTCTCCATCCTCAATGGTCAATACTGTGGCCCACACCCACTTTCCAAAAAGGAAACCAGGGCTGAGAGGAGGTGAAGTGGTGGCCCAAAGTCATGAACTGGGAAAAGTGGAGCTGGACTTTGAATTCAAGGTTAAGGAAAGGGGCCCCATTGTTGGCAAACACCCTCCACTGCCCTTTCTTTCATCACAAGGTGGGCTCAGAATTCCGGATTTAGTTTTACCTTTCTGGTATACCTTTGGATACGTTAGTTTGCTGCTGTGAGGTGAAATGGGAAAGACTGCTCCATAACCTATGATTGCCAGTCAATATGAACACTCTTATAATATGAGGTGCTGTATGGATGCTCACTCATAACTCATATTTAATTGCATTGTTTTATAGTGAGATTTAAAGAAAGATCTCCTTCTGCCTTTTCTCCTTTTTAAATGTAAACATAGCACAATTTAAAGAGAGGAGTTTTCTCTCCAGCTCTGCTGAAGCCCCTCATTGGAGTGTGTGGATTCAAATGCTCTCTGACTTCTGGCCACAGCTCACGCTTAAGATGTCCCCAGGGTAGAAAGGAGGAAGATTGTCCTGGTGTTTTTTTCTGCAGAGGAGGGACCTGGAGCACTGAAGTCTGATTCACCTGTTTCAGGTGACTCCTTGGGCTGCTGGGGCTGCCTCGTGCAGCCTAGGAGAATGGAGGTCCCCAAAGAGCCCCGCCTCCAGGCTTGGGGGGGTTCTCAGCCCTACCCAGCAACACTTTTGAGTTTCCCCTTTCTGTGCTACATGTATTTCAGACTCCCTCACTCACTAAAATTCTCTGACCCTCTTCCTGCCCCCGCCATCAGCAAATGACCCTGTCACCTATTTTACCAAGAAAATAGAAGGTGTCAGGATAAAACACTCTTAGCTTCTTGCCAGAAATCCTCCCACTTCATCCGCGCTTTCAGCCCTCCTGGGTTTGTTGTCACTGACACATGGTAAAGGCGAATCCCACCCACCCTGGCTCCCCTCTGCAATGACTTTGCTCCATCAGCTGTGCCTATCTTCTCTCTCTCTCTCTCCATAGCCCACATCTTTCCCATTGACACAATCCTTCCCTTGATCCCTCCAGCTGCTGCCCTGTCGCTCACCTCTCTTCACAGCTAAACTTTGTGAAGCCAAATGCACGTTCTTAACTCCTATTTGCTCCTCAAAGTACTCAAATGTGATGTCTGCCATCCCCATTCCACTGAAGCTCATCACTCCACAGTCACTCGTTAAACCCTCTGGGAGGTCTAGAGGCCTCATTGTAGCTGCTCAACTGCTCAGCTGCACCAGACACTACGACTACCACTAGTGTCCTGAAATGCTCTATTGTTTTTGTTTTTATCTCCTAGAAAACATCCCTCTCTTAGTTTTCCTCCCATTTCTCTGACTGTTCCTTTACTGTCTTGTCTTTTTCTGTCTCTAAAAGTTTGCTTCTGCCTTGACTTCTGGCCCTTTCTCTTCCAGCTCATCACATTTTCCCTGGACCAGAGGTCTGGCCAGGGACTGAAGGTAATGCAAACCCAGAGTGGCCAGATAGTCTCATTCTCCAGAAAAGCCAGAAATCTGGATCTTATTTGAAATCTTTTGGTTATTAAATGCTGGCATTTAGAAGATCTTCTGGGAGCACACATCTCTAGGTGCCCCTGAGCCTCTCATATGCACCTGAAACTGGTACATCCAGAACCCAATCCGTCATCACACTCCTACCCCTGAGCTGGCTCTGCAATCTCAGTAGATGGTGGCGCCCCCAATGAAATGGCCAGAAACAGACACCTGGGACTCCCTGCCACACCCAGCACTTCATAGTCCTGCAGATTCCTCCTCCTGAATACTGTCCACATGGCTCTGTCCTTACTGCCACTTCTCTATGTTGGGCCACAACCACTTCATCCCTTCAGGAACTCACCCTCCTTCTGGTAAAAAGAGTCCCCATCTCCTGTCTTAGCCTCCCTTAGTCCTTTCTGCAGCCAGAATGATTCTTCTAAAATTCAAATATGATCATGTCTTTCCCCAAGTTTGACTCATTTGCTGATTGAGTTGGGCCCAAACCTTCAGTGTGGCTTGCAAGGCTTCTTGTGGTCTGGGCCCTGCTGAACACTCCTGGTCTCCTCCCTCTCTCTGCTCACCCCACCCTGCTCTATGCTCCTGCCTTTCTCGTCTACTTTTAGTTCCTTAAATGAGTCAAACTCTCTCTCACTTCCAAGTCTTTTTATCTGTCGATCCCTCTGCCTAGCATGTCCTTCATTCCACCCCATTTACTGCCACGTTCTTCTTTATTCTCACAACTCATTTTAGAGGTTGCCCTTCTAGGAAGCCCTCCAGATGTCCTCAGCATGTACCAGTTAGTGCCCCATCTTTTCTTTAAAATAACATCTTTATTGATATATAATTCACATACCACATAATTCACCCACTTAAAGAGTAAAATTCAATGGTTTTTAGCGTATTTACAGAGTTATGTGACCATCACTCCAATCAATTTTAGAACATTCTTATCTCCCCAAAGAGAAGTCCTGTACATATTAACAGTCAGCCCCCTTTCCCAGCAATCACCCTCCACTGCCACCCAAGCCCTAGGCAATCACTGATCTACTTTTTGTCCCCAGAAATTGGCCTACTCTGGACATTTAGCATAAGTGGAATTAAATAACCTGTGGTCCTTTGTGACTGGCTTCTTTCACTTAGCATACTATTTTCAGGTTCTGCATGTTACAGCATGCATCATTACTTCTTTCATTTTTTAATTGCCAAATAATATTCCCTTGTATCACTATATTGCATTTTATGTATCCATACATCAATTGATGGATATTTAGGTTGCTTCTCCTTTTTGTCTATTATGAATAAGTCTATTGTAATCATTAGTGCACTTTTTTTTGTGGACAGATTTTTATTTCTTTTGGGTATGTATCCAGGAGTAGAATTGCTAGATCATATGTTAACTCTATGTTTAGCCTTTTGAGGAACTGCCAGACTGTTTTCCAAAGTTGCTGCACCATTTTACATTACCAACAGCAGCACCTGAGTGTTCCAGTTCCTCCACATCCTTTTCAACACTTGTTATTGTCTGTCTTTTTGATTATAGCCGTCCTGGGGGGTGTGAAGTCATATCTCATTGTGGTTTTGATCTGCGTTGTCCTGCTGGCAGATGTTAAGCATCTTTTCACTTATATATCTTTTTTGAGAAAATACGTATTCAGACCCTTTGTTCATCTTTAAATTGGGTTGTTTGCCATTTGTATGATTGTATGTGTTCTAGATACAAGTCTCTTATCAGATGTGTTATTTGCAAATATTTTCTCTCTTTGGGTTTTCTTCTTACTTTCATAATGGTATTCTTTGAAGCACAAAACTTTTTAATTTGATGTAGTCCAATTTATCTATTTTTTCTTCTGTGGCTTGTACTTTTGGTGTCTTACTTAGAAGGTCATGTTTACCCCAAGGTTGTGACAAGCTAGATATACTCAACGATGATCTTAATTAAGTCATAGCCTTTGTGGGTTGTAATTTCCTTTCCTTAAAAACAAAGATAGCAAGAATATCTGGTCTGTGGATATAGGTTACTGTGAAGGTCAAATGGGATTATGGCTTTTAGGGACCTCTCCCATTAATTAAGCACTTTGCAAGGTGAGTATCAATCATGATGGATCTGTGGGAAGGAAGGAAAACTCTTGGACCACTGTACCTGCCCTTTGGACATGATCATCTGCATTTCCCTAGGGCTGCCTCCCTCCCTTGCTTCCATGGAGACTGCCTCTGAAGAGCCTTTCCCCAGGGGCTGGCCCCGGCACTTCTGCCTCCTAGGCCATTTCTCTGCATGATGATGGAGGGGGCACTAGGGCCTCCTGGGGTGGTGCTAAGTCTGCGTCTTGCCATGAAGCATGGATTTAGCACATATCCGGTACCAAGCACTTTGCCAGACACCTTGATGGATACAGATAGGAATAAAATGTGGTCCTTGAGAGCACAGAGCTTAGTGGAAAAGACAAGCTGCTCACATGCACACTCATACACACTCATATACACTTATATGTATATATACTTATGGATTCACATACACTGACATATACACAGACATATACACATTCATACACACCATAAAATAAAAATACATGCTTATATACACACTCACAAACACACATATGTATATTCACAAACTTTCATGCATGCACACTCATACCCAAATGCACTTTTACTCATTCACACAGCACACACTTACACATACATACACTCACAGATTCATACAAGTTCACACAAGTATCCACATATACATGCTCACACCCATACATATAGTCACAAATACACACTTACCTGTACACTCATACTGGTACATGTACACTAAGACATTCATACGCACACAGTCACACAAAGGTACAACCATACACATAACACACACTCATGCACACAATTATACACCTACTCATACAAAACACACACATACACACACATCCATACACTCATATATACATGCACACGGTGGTATGTATTAATTGGCAAAATAAAGTCAAAGGAATCCGAGGGAGGTTTTAGATTAATAGAAACTAATATTTACTGATCATCTCTTGTATTCCAGGAAATTTACATTAATTATCTGTTTTAATTCTTAAAATTGCCCTAAGATATACTGTCACAGGGAAAGGACATTTACAGAGGGGAAACTGAGACTCAGAGAGATTGCCTCTGCAGAGTGAGGATTTGAGGTCAGTCTGCTTGATGTCCAAGGCTATGCCCTTTATTCCAGCTGAGTCTGGGGTGAGCACCTGTAGGGGCTGCTGAGGGTGGTGGTATAGAAGATATTCCATGGGAGTGAGGGAAGAAAATAGGACTCCTATTTATATTTATTTGGATAGAATACTTTTATCTCTTTTTTTTTACGTTTTTGGAAGTTAATGTTATTATATGAAGATGGTATGCAAAATATAGTACCAAACCATGTCTGTCTTATCTCTGTAGCATATATTCTTGGTTTGTATAAAAATAACTTTAAAATTCCAGTTTCCTTAGTTATGCACAAAACACACACACACACACACACACACACACATGCACACACACCATTACATCACTGTTGGTCAAAGATGCACTCCTCCTTTAATCAATTTAAATGAGGCTAGCGAGTATCTGTTTGATGTTTGCATTCTTATGGGCTAGAAACAAGGCACACATCCCTAAAACTAACATCTAGATGCCACTTCTTGGACTGATAAGAAACAGACTTGCATATGGTTTCAGTCCCATTCCACCCACACTGTTCCACGTACATTATCTCAGAAACCCAAAAAGGAAGTGCTTGTTCTTTGTTAGTGCCAACCATTTTTGTCATAAATGGCAAATGATTGCAATATTATCATCAGTTAATTCATGTTTCAATTTTCAGTGCTATTTTAATGAACAAGCACTTTGTAACTAGATAGGTCATTATTACAAACCTCCATTTTTCTTTCTACATGAAGACTCCAAATGGAACCATTTGACTGATGGACTCATGCATGCTACAAACCTGAGTTTGAAGAAGCGAAGTAATATAATTCCAATGGTTTTTCTTTTCTCTTGGAAAGGGGTATTGGTCTCTTAATGATTAAGAATTAGATTATTGAAATCAAGACATTATATGAATAGCTAAGGTTTTCTTTGTTATCACTATTTGCTGGGTTATTATCTGATTTGGAAAAATAAGTAGAGAATTGATTGAGGCCTTCTTTTTTCTGTGTTTAACCTCCTTCCAGTTACCTGATTTATAATATTGCCAGCTGTCTCAGGTGCTTTTGCATATGTAAAGATGAGGAAGAACAAAGATTTGTCCCCTCTTCTGGCTCTAGCTTTGTTTTGTTTGGATTTAGATCTTGGTGGCGAGGTCTGTCCCACTCTTCTCTTCTGTCTAGTGAGTCCTCCACAAGAGCCACCACAGGGCTCTAGTGGAGCCTGCTTAGGAATGTGCTGATGACAGTCCCATCTCTACATACAGAGAGCCTTTAAACAAGAATGTGACACATAAGAACGGAAACATACATTCTTCTGTTACTTAGAGTTCAGGTTTTAGAGTTAAGTTACGTGGATAAAAGGAAGCATACTCTTCTCCCCTAGAAGCAGCAATCCACTGTTGCTCATCCAGCTTCTGATTGGCTGCAGAAGGTGCAGACATTCTAAATACATAGACCCTAACTTGCATAAATAGCATCACAGCCAGCTTAGCGATCCAAGGCCCACTTGATCTTTAGACCCTGAAGAGTAGGCGTTCTTTCCTACCCAGTCTCCTTATTCCCATCATGCTCAGACCCCAGGCAAGGTTCAAAGCAGTTGAAAATGGGCTTTTCTTTTCTTTTCTTTTTTATTATACTTTAAGTTTTAGGGTACATGTGCACATTGTGCAGGTTAGTTACATATGTATACATGTGCCATGCTGGTGCACTGCACCCATTAACTCGTCATCTAGCATTAGGTATATCTCCCAATGCTATCCTTCCCCCCTCCCCCCCACCCCACAACGGTCCCCAGAGTGTGATGTTCCCCTTCCTGTGTCCATGTGTTCTCATTGTTCAATTCCCACCTATGAGTAAGAACATGCAGTGTTTGGTTTTTTGTCCTTGCGATAGTTTACTGAGAATGATGATTTCCAATTTCATCCATGTCCCTACAAAGGACATGAACTCATCCTTTTTTATGGCTGCATAGTATTCCATGATGTATATGTGCCACAGTTCCTTAATCCAGTCTATCATTGTTGGACATTTGGGTTGATTCCAAGTCTTTGCTATTGTGAATAATGCCGCAATAAACATACGTGTGCATGTGTCTTTATAGCAGCATGATTTATAGTCCTTTGGGTATATACCCAGTAATGGGATGGCTGGGTCAAATGGTATTTCTAGTTCTAGATCCCTGAGGAATCGCCACACTGACTTCCACAACGGTTGAATTAGTTTACAGTCCCACCAACAGTGTAAAAGTGTTCCTATTTCTCCACATTCTCTCCAGCACCTGTTGTTTCCTGACTTTTTAATGATTGCCATTCTAACTGGTGTGAGATGGTATCTCATTGTGGTATTGATTTGCATTTCTCTGATGGCCAGTGATGATGAGCAGTTTTTCATGTGTTTTTTGGCTGCATAAATGTCTTCTTTTGAGAAGTATCTGTTCATGTCCTTCGCCCACTTTTTGATGGGGTTGTTTGTTTTTTTCTTGTAAATTTGTTTGAGTTCATTGTAGATTCTGGATATTAGCCCTTTGTCAGATGAGTAGGTTGCGAAAATTTTCTCCCATTTTGTAGGTTGCCTGTTCACTCTGATGGTAGTTTCTTTTGCTGTGCAGCAGCTCTTTAGTTGAATTAGATCGCATTTGTCAATTTTGGCTTTTGTTGCCATTGCTTTTGGTGTTTTGGACATGAAGTCCTTGGAAAATGGGCTTTTCTTCTAGTGACGGCTCATTAATATCCTGTGTCCCAACTGTAGAAATATCTTGCATAAATTACACACCACCTTTTTTCTCAAGGAGCTTAAAGTGCTTAATATGCACCAGCTAATGCTCTTCCACACCTTTCCAGATTAGTATGAGACAGTGGAATCCCCATAAAATGAAAAATAAACATGTCTGACTTCCTGTGTTTGGGGTCCCAACTGTGTTGGTGAATTGGTTTGGTTGGTATAGAGACGGGGTTTTCCCTCGACCTTATTGACCTTTTTCTTCCATCAGTCCTAGTTTTGGTATGGAGAAAACCCTCCTTAGGACTGCATTTTCATTCTTCTCAGCTTTCTTTCACAACTAACTGTGCAAAACAGGATAATACCAAGAAATTGAGTTAAGTGTCTGGACTATATATTAATACTCGAAATAGAATGTGACATTTTAAGTGTAAGACCATCATGCCATGAAGACAACCTAGCTCTGGGTACGTTTTCAGTGCATCTTACTAAAGGAGCCAAAAATATGGGCTCAGAGTTGAGCACCACCCTCAGTGCTATAAATCAAAACATGCCACGTATGGGAATGGACATAGAACCAGTTCCATAGGTATAGTTTAAAAATGTGCTTTAACTCCAAAAGAGATGTTTATCCTTTTCTTGCCTCCCAGAATCCAGAAAATGTCCCCTGTTCTCTGTCTTGTCTGCTCCCAGCTGGGCCCTCAAATGTAGAAGGGTCAGAGCTGGGAAGCCTCTGAAATGGCATTGCTGAGCCCTGTCCGCCACCTCGCCCACATGGTGCGTCTCAAATTCTTTCTCATGCCTTCTCCCGGTGTCTCTTTTCTCCCTTGTTTTCTGCTTTTTTCCTTTTCCTCCTCACGTGTCTTAGGCCTGTTAGAGGACTCCCGAAACGTTGCTCAGGCCAGCCAGCGATCCCCGGGGCTGGCTTTTATCTGAGAACAATGCTCAGATAAAACCAGGGCTCGTTGCCCTGGGTTTTGGGCTGCGGGACTGGCCCAGTGGAGTCCATGATGCATTGCGTGATCAGTGCACTTCCTGAATCAAACTGGTCTTGCGTGCCCTGAGGTCTCGGGGGTTGGAGCAGGGAAGTCATTGGGCTTAGAAAGGATTTCTCTAACTCTGAGTAACATGAGGATTTAGCAGTAGTGTTCTTCACTTGTCACCATTTCTCTGTCTGGAGTTAACATTCCTGTTAGTCAAAAAAAAAAAAAAAAAAAAAAAAAAAAAAAAGCACTATTAAAAACTCACAAAAAGCAGCCGGCTCCCCTGGAAAGGTTAAAGTGTAAACTTATATATGCATAATACTGGCAAAAGCTAGTTTTCTGGGGGTATAAATACACATGTGCTTCTAGAAATAAGGCTTCGTATCAAACTCTAGACGGGTGGAGTACAAGACCACAGAATTTTAGCTGACTACAACTCCCAGAGGGGCGGGGAGCATCACGCCGTCTTCCTTTCCAGCTCGGCGTTGTCGTAGGTGAACCTGCCCTTGCCTTTGCTGATGTGCCCACTGTTGGAATGGCAGAAACTGGGCCTGCTGACATCAGAAAGCCCCGACTCCTTACTTTTGCTAGTTAGTCTCAAGTCAATCTTGAGCGAGGCCTTGGGTTTGCTGTCAGTCCTGGTGAAGCGCTTCAGCATGGGAGAGGCCAGCAGAGCGCTGCTGTCCCCCGGTAGTCATCAAACATGGAGGTGGCATTTGGCAAAAGTTCTTCAAAGGTTTTGATTCTTTCCAGGCTCATGAACTTGAAAGCATTTATGTATCTGACATCATCAGAGCTTCCTGAACTAAACTTGGGAGCTGAAATACCTTCCTTGAAGAAGTCCTCAGAGAAGGCAGGAGTTGAGTATGTAAAATTGTCAGTATGGCACTGAGTGGGATGTAGTCTTTACCATCCTGTTATACATTTGCTTGAAGCAAATTACCTAGGTTTTCCACAAGTTCTGCAAATCTTGGCCTTTCTTTTGGGTCTTTGTGCCTGTAGTCCAGCATGATCTGATAGATTTCAGGAGTGGAGTACTCAGCAGCTCTCATCCTCATGCCTTCCCTCAGGCAACTGCAGAAGTGCTCATCCATTTGCACTCCTGGGTATGGAGACCCACCTAAGGAGAAGATTTCCCACAGCAATACTCCCTAGGACCGCACATCGCTCTTGGTGCTGTAGATTTTGTCAAAGATAGATTCAAGAGCCATCCATTTCAGAGGAAGTCAAGTACCTCCTTTTCTCACATAATCGGGGTTCTTGTAAATATCCTGGGCAAGGCCAAAATCACAAATCTTCACCACATTGTTCTCAGATAAAAGAATGTTTCTTGCTGCCAGGTCCCAATGAATGCACTTTCTGGAAGACAGAAACTTCATGCCTCTGGCCACTTGAAAACTGTAAGAAATCAGATCTTCCATAGTGATGGGCTCCTGGTAGAAACCATCAGAATCCTCCTCTTCCTCAACATCACTCAGATTTTTATCTTCCTGAAACTTGGAGCTCCCAAAGCTCTCGCTGCTGGTGATGCTATCTAGTTTTGGTTTCTTGCCTTGTTCCAGGCCTGGCTCCATTTTTTCTTTCTTACGCTCCATGTGTGATGCCACATCCTTGTCGAGAAAAAATAAGTCACATTTGCTCTTGAGGTAGTTGGATAGATTTCCATATTTGCAATATTCAACAATCACCATCAGAGGCCCTTTGTTTGCTGATCTGACCCCAGTCTGAAGGAAGCAAGAGGGTTGAGAAGGAAGTCCAGCTGCACCGTGGGGCCCATGTGGTGCCCTGAAGGCCTCCTCTCCCCTGCCCTGCATTTCCACTGCATGCCCGGGCTGGGCACACAACCCCTTATCTTCTTTTTTGTGTTTTATTCTACACATAAGACACTAC
This sequence comes from Pan troglodytes, assembly GCF_028858775.2. Taxonomy (NCBI): domain Eukaryota; kingdom Metazoa; phylum Chordata; class Mammalia; order Primates; family Hominidae; genus Pan; species Pan troglodytes. Next base: position 50,157,746 of record NC_086015.1, read on the forward strand.
TACAGTAGAACACATCTGTAAAAATAAACAAATGCATATTCATATGTCAGAGGCACATGTCCAGAACTGTTGTTGATGGCAGCATGCAATCAAAAGCGCAGAGGCCTTTGCTTCCTACTCCATCCTGCAGCCTCCCCTGTGGGGCAGGGGCGCTGTGCCAAAGGGGGCTCCGGGCAGCCCTGCCTCCCTCCACTGCTTTGGATTTGGTCTACATTGAGCTTTCACTGTCCCTGCTTCCTCTTGGCAGAGATTCTTCCTCTTTTCCTTCACTCTGCAGGATCTGAAAGGACACAGACTCCTTTCCAAAGAATGCTGTGTATTGAAATGCAGAGAAACAGAAAGTAGATCACAAAATTAACTCTGTGGAAGTGGTTACAGGACATCTCAAAAGGTCTTGGCATCAGCTGTCCCTGGTCTCCACTCAGTTCTGCCCTCCTAGGTCTCCTTTTGTTCTTTCTCAATGAGCCCCACAGAAGTCCTCTTCCTTTTTCCCTTTTGCACACCCATGTACACATCCATGAGCACACCCCAGGCTCCATGACCCATGACCCACCTCTGTGCCCACTACTGCCTGCAGTGCTGCCCAGGCCAGGGAACGTTGCACTACTTTGATCTCTATGGTATTGATCTTTGGCTTCCACAAAAGAAGGGAAGCGGGCACAGCTCAACAATGCCAATTAAATTTTTAGTTCTCTTACAGAGATTATTTTATAATTGATTACAGAACAATGTTCTATGTAGCATTTACTGCTTAGTCAATTTTAAGGAAGAAAACACTGGTTAGGATTGCTAATGCGAAGGTGAATGGCAATGGTGAAGGTTCAAATGGATCTTGACAGACTGGGTCACTGAACTGAAAATAACAAGATGAAATTTAAGGAGAAAGAAAGTAAATCTGGGAATGCTCTGATACTTTAAAAAATAGCCAAATACAAAAATGAGATGGTAAGAGCTGTTGATGGATATCAGTTCAGGGGAAACAACTATTTTGTGACTAGGTCATAAGTAAAAAAGGCCTACTTACAACTAGGCTAATAAGAGCCCATCTTGAGACACTTGCTAGAAAAATGATTGTGAAGAGCTGATTATTACCAGGCTTAGAAAACAAATGTAGTCTACTCTCCTACCATCTACCCAGCACTTGGGAAGAATCAAAGCCTCACTATGGATAGTTTATCTTCGGGTTGAATGAACAACTGGTTTTGGAATATATACAATGATCACCACACATATAATTCAGCAGCCCCATTACACTAAGTAACGGTCAACTCTTTTAGATGTGGAGGGTTAGCAATAAGGTCTCAATTCTGATTCTGGTCTTTTTCCAGATGATTTTCTGTCTTCAGTATCTGCTGTTCAGTTCTTAGGTCTTGGGCTACTCAGAAGTTGGCTGACTCAGAATAAGGACACCCTGTCCTTGTGAACAAATGGAAGAAAGTGAGGTCCTAGTTACTGAAGGGGAATGTGAAAGGAGCTGGATGACCTTCTGTTGACCTATTGCAGAGGGTATTCCTGCACTGGAATTGACATTCTGCAGAGTCTTTTAGTCTCCAAAGGGGTCAAATGTGGAACCAAAAAATTGAGAGCATTTTGACTCTAGTCTTGTAACATCTCGCTCAACAGTTGCCAAACAATTCTGAAATAAAATTTTAAATGTTAAAAAAATCAGATGCTGTGAGGACATCATGGTATCAAGCATCTGGATGGAAAAAGAGGAGTAAAGTACTGACTCCTAATAGATTGGATGGCTAGCTCTAGGAAGGATGGAAATTGTGACCATGGTGTCTGTATTATTTTCCCATTGCTGCTATAACAAATTAACAAAAATTTAGTGGCTTAAATTAGTGCAAATGTATTCTCTTACAGTTGTGGAGGCCAGAAGTTTGAAATGAACCTTATGGGACTAAAATCAAGGTGTTGGGAGGGCTGGCTCCTTCTGGATACTCCAGAGGAAAATCTATTCTTTGTCTCTTTCAACTTTTCTTGGCTGATGGCATTCCTTTGCTTGTGGCTGCATCACTCCCATCTCTACTTTTGTTGTCACACTGCCTTTTCTTCGTTAGTATTCAGATCTCTCTCTACCTTCTTCTTATATTCTTGTGATTATGTTTAAGGCTTAGCAGGATAATCTCCCCATCTCAAGATCCTTGACTTAATCACACGTGCAAGGCCTTTTTTGCTATATAAGTTCACAGGTTCCAGGATTAGAGCCTGGGTATCCTTGGGGGCAAGTGTTCAGCCTCCCATAGTATCTTTATAAGAGGCCTCTTTCCTTTAAGCAGAAGGTGCTCATTCTTGGAAGCACTTGTGGTTGCCTTTCATCTTGAGGGTGGCAGGAGTCTCTAGTGCCACAGTTGTACACTACAGTATCTTTGGGGGCCAGCAGGGGTACATGTATAGTTACAGACAACAAAAAGAAGTGGGGCCTACGGCTATATAAGGAGTACAGGGCATCCAAATATGATGGTATTAACATTAAAACAACTCACATCACTGCTGCTAGTCAGATACCGTCAGTGGACTAGAGTTTAATAGTTTCTTATTTTGTACACATTCACTTTGTGTTTTTTATTGTACTGAAACTCCTCAAAAAGTCCAGAAAAGAAATTCCTTAAAGAATATTAACCTACATTTCTTTTAATTGAGAGAAGCCAGGGCTGGCCTCTAAAATCTACATACTCATAAGCTCAGATGGAAACAAAAATCAAATTCCAAATACAGGAAATGAGGTTTTCCACTAAAAGATCTTCAGTAATTCTTCCATCATTCAGTCATTTACATGTTTAAAAAACCCCACAAGTTCCTTATTAATCAGCCGCAAAATAACTTTAGTCATATTTGACCAAGCACATATCAGACCATCTAGAAGGTGTTCACCTTTTGCAGAGCGAGTTCTGTACTGGGGAGTTCCGGAGGAAGTAAGAGAGAGTTGTTGCCCTCTGCAAAAGCCATAATATGACAAGAGGATGCAGTTTTTAAAAATCATACGCAGGTACCCTTAGCATTTTGGGCTTTACCAATGGGCATGAACAAGTGTGCTCTTGTTGACATTCATGTCCATAATTTGATGACTTTGAGCTCCTGCCTACTTGTCAAAAAGCTACTAAATCTTCTACCAAGTCTTATTTCACAAGATTTCTGGCACTTCCCAGGGAGGTTGCAGGTGTCCATTCATCAGGCCTGGGCTTTGTTCCCCGACACAACCAGCAGAGCAGTAGTCCCCAGACACAACAGCTCTCAGAGCTGCCACTCCAAGCCAAACTTCCACTCCTGGGGGTAGAAATTTGCAGGGCCCAGTGGGGGTACGAAAAGCCCTGATTTGTCCACTGGCGTGAGTGAGGGAAGGAGGGTTGGATATGCATGCGTGTCAGTTTAGTCATTCAGCAATGTCTGCGGTGACGGGGACAGCTGCCTGCTGGCGTCCTTGACACCTTCCTGGATCATGGTGTAACAACAAAACCAATGAAAATCAACCCCCTTGAGGACATGTTGGCCAAATGGTACAAACTTTCAGTTAAGAGTAAGTTCTGGGGACCTAACATACAGTATGGTGATGATCATTAGTAATACTGTATTGCAGCAGTTCCCAACCTTTCTGGCACCAGGGACCAGTTTCATGGAAGACAAGTTTTCCACAGACCCAGTGTGGCGGAAACGGTTTTGGGATGAAACTGTTTCACCTCAGATATCAGGCATTAGATTCTCATAAGGAGTGTGCAACCTAGATCCCTCATATGCACAGTTCACGATAGGGTTAAAGCTCCTATGAGAATCTAATGCTGCCGCTGATCTGACAGGAGGCAGAGTTCAGGTGGTAATGCTGGCTTTCCCTGCTGCTCACCTCTTGCTGTGCGGCCCAGTTCCTAACAGGGCATGGACAAGTACTGGTCCATGGTCCAGGGGCTGGGGACCCTTGCTATATTGTATACTTGAAATTCACTAACAGTGTCGATCTTAAGTGTTCCCACCACAGTGATAAGTATGTGAGATGATGCATATGTTGATTAGCTTGATTGTGGTAATCATTCACAATGCTTATGTGTATCAAAACATCATGTTGTATGCCTTAAATATAAACAATTTTTTTTTTGTCAATCGTACTTCAAAAATCTGCTTCAGGAAAAAAAGAGTACTTTACCGTGAAGAATCTTGAAAAATACTACCTCAGCCAGATGACCAGTTAACATGAACAGGCATGAGGGATGTTGATTGTCTGTGCCCTTGATATCATGTGATGAGATAGGCACTCTGCTTTGTGGTCTTCGTCCCCAAAACCCATGCCTCCAGTCTAATTATGAGAAAAACATTAGACAAATCCCACTTGAAGGACATGCTACAAAATACCTGACCAGCACTACCAAAACTGTCAAGTTCACCAATAGAAGGAAAGTCTGAGAAACTGTCACAGCCAAGACGAGCTGAAGGAGACACAACTACTAAATGTAATGTGGCATCCTGGACATAGAGAAAGGAACGCTAGGTAAGTTGAAATGAAGTAAAAAATGTTAAGGGCAGCCAGAGAGAAAGGTCGGGTTACCCACAAAGGGAAGCCCATCAGACTAGCAGTGGATCTCTCAGCAGAAACTCTACAAGCCAGAAGAGAGTGGGGGCCAATATTCAACATTCTTAAAAAAAAAGAATTTTCAACCCAGAATTTCATATCCAGCCAAACTAAGCTTCATAAGTGAAGGAGAAATAAAATACTTTACAGACAAGCAAATGCTGAGAGATTTTGTCACCACCAGGCCTGCCCTAAAAGAGCTCCTAAAAGAAGCACTAAACATGGAAAGGAACAACTGGTACCAGCCACTGCAAAATCATGCCAAATTGTAAAGACCATCGAGGCTAGGAAGAAACTGCATCAACTAACGAGCAAAATAACCAACTAATATCATAATGACAGGATCAAATTCACACATAACAATATTAACTTTAAATGTAAATGGGCTAAATGCTCCAATTAAAAGACACAGACTGGCAAATTGGATAAAGAGTCGAGACCCATCAGTGTGCTGTATTCAGGAAACCCATCTCACGTGCAGAGACACACGTAGGCTCAAAATAAAAGGATGGAGGAAGATCTACCAAGCAAATGGAAAACAAAAAAAGGCAGGGGTTGCAATCCTAGTCTCTGATAAAACAGACTTTAAACCAACAAAGATCAAAAGAGACAAAGAAAGCCATTACATAATGGTAAGGGGATCAATTCAACAAGAAGAGCTAACTATCCTAAATATATATGCACCCAATACAGGAGCACCCAGATTCATAAAGCAAGTCCTGAGTGACCTACAAAGAGACTTAGACTCCCACACAATAATAATGGGAGACTTTAACACCCCACTGTCAACATTAGACAGATCAACGAGACAGAAAGTTAACAAGGATACCCAGGAATTGAACTCAGCTCTTCACCAAGTGACCCTAATAGACATCTACAGAACTCTCCACCCCAAATCAACAGAATATACATTTTTTTCAGCACCACATCACACCTATTCCAAAATTGACCACATAGTTGGAAGTAAAGCTCTCCTCAGCAAATGTAAAAGAACAGAAATTATAACAAACTGTCTCTCAGACCACAGTGCAATCAAACTAGAACTCAGGATTAAGAAACTCACTCAAAACCGCTCAACTACATGGAAACTGAACAACCTGCTCCTGAATGACTACTGGGTACATAACGAAATGAAGGCAGAAATAAAGATGTTCTTTGAAACCAATGAGAACAAAGACACAACATACCAGAATCTCTGGGACACATTGAAAGGAGTGTGTAGAGGGAAATTTATAGCACTAAATGCCCACAGGAGAAAGCAGGAAAGATCCAAAATTGACACCCTAACATCACAATTAAAAGAACTAGAAAAGCAAGAGCAAACACATTCAAAAGCTAGCAGAAGGCAAGAAATAACTAAAATCAGAGCAGAACTGAAGGAAATAGAGACACAAAAACCCTTCAAACAATTAATGAATCCAGGAGCTAGTTTTTTGAAAGGATCAACAAAATTGATAGACCTCTAACAAGACTAATAAAGAAGAAAAGAGAGAAGAATCAAATAGATGCAATAAAAAATGATAAAGGGGATATCACCACTGATCCCACAGAAATACAAACTACCATCAGAGAATACTACAAACACCTCTACGCAAATAAACTAGAAAATCTAGAAGAAATGGATAAATTCCTCGACACATACACCCTCCCAAGACTAAACCAGGAAGAAGTTGAATCTCTGAATAGACCAATAACAGGCTCTGAAATTGTGGCAATAATCAATAGCTTACCAACCAAAAAGAGTCCAGGACCAGATGGATTCACAGCCGAATTCTACCAGAGGTACAAGGAGGAACTGGTACCATTCCTTCTGAAACTATTCCAATCAATAGAAAAAGAGGGAATCCTCCCTAACTCATTTTATGAGGCCAGCATCATCCTGATACCAAAGCTGGGCAGAGACATAACCCAAAAAGAGAATTTTAGACCAATATCCTTGATGAACATTGATGCAAAAATCCTCAATAAAATACTGGCAAACCGAATCCAGCAGCACATCAAAAAGCTTATCTACCATGATCAAGTGGGCTTCATCCTTGGGATGCAAGGCTGGTTCAATATACACAACTCAATAAATGTAATCCAGCATATAAACAGAACCAAAGACAAAAACCACATGATTATCTCAATAGATGCAGAAAAGGCCTTTGACAAAATTCAACAACCCTTCATGCTAAAAACTCTCAATAAATTAGGTATTGATGGGACGTATTTCAAAATAATAAGAGCTATGTATGACAAACCCACAGCCAATATCATACTGAATGGGCAAAAACTGGAAGCATTCCCTTTGAAAACTGGCACAAGACAGGGATGCCCTCTGTCACCACTCCTATTCAACATAGTGTTGGAAGTTCTGGCCAGGGCAATTAGGCAGGAGAAGGAAATAAAGGGTATTCAATTAGGAAAAGAGGAAGTCAAATTGTCCCTGTTTGCAGATGACATGATTGTATATCTAGAAAACCCCATTGTCTCAGCCCAAAATCTCCTTAAGCTGATAAGCAACTTCAGCAGTCTCAGGATACAAAATCAATGTACAAAAATCACAAGCATTCTTATACACCAGTAACAGACAAACAGAGAGCCAAATCATGAGTGAACTCCCATTCACAATTGCTTCAAAGAGAATAAAATACCTAGGAATCCAACTTACAAGGGACATGAAGGACCTCTTCAAGGAGAACTACAAACCACTGCTCAATGAAATAAGAGAGGATACAAACAAATGGAACAACATTCCATGCTCATGGGTAGGAAGAATCAATATCGTGAAAATGGCCATACTGCCCAAGGTAATTTATAGATTCAATGCCATCCCCGTCAAGCTACCAATGACTTTCTTCACAGAATTGGAAAAAACTACTTTAAAGTTCATATGGAACCAAAAAAGAGCCCGCATCACCAAGTCAATCCTAAGCCAAAAGAACAAAGCTGGAGGCATCACGCTACCTGACTTCAAACTATACTACAAGGCTACAGTAACCAAAACAGCATGGTACTGGTACCAAAACAGAGATATAGATCAATGGAACAGAACAGAGCCCTCAGAAATAACACTGCATATCTACAACTATCTGATCTTTGACAAACCTGAGAAAAACAAGCAATGGGGAAAGGATTCCCTATTTAATAAATGGTGCTGAGAAAACTGGCTAGCCATATGTAGAAAGCTGAAACTGGATCCCTTCCTTACACCTTATACAAAAATTAATTCAAGATGGATTAAAGACTTAAACATTAGACCTAAAACCATAAAAACCCTAGAAGAAAACCTAGGCATTACCATTCAGGACATAGGCATGGGCAAGGACTTCATGTCTAAAACACCAAAAGCAATGGCAACAAAAGCCAAAATTGACAAATGGGATCTAATTCAACTAAAGAGCTTCTGCACAGCAAAAGAAACTACCATCAGAGTGAACAGGCAACCTACAAAATGGGAGAAAATTTTCGCAACCTACTCATCTGACAAAGGGCTAATATCCAGAATCTACAATGAACTCAAACAAATTTACAAGAAAAAAACAAACAACCCCATCAAAAAGTGGGCAAAGGACATGAACAGACACTTCTCAAAAGAAGACATTTATGCAGCCAAAACACACATGAAAAAATGCTCACCATCACTGGCCATCAGAGAAATGCAAATCAAAACCACAATGAGATACCATCTCACACCAGTTAGAATGGCAATCATTAAAAAGTCAGGAAAGAACAGGTGCTGGAGAGGATGTGGAGGAATAGGAACACTTTTACACTGTTGGTGGGACTGTAAACTAGTTCAACCGTTGTGGAAGTCAGTGTGGCGATTCCTCAGGGACCTAGAACTAGAAATACCATTAGACCCAGCCATCCCATTACTGGGTATATACCCAAAGGACTATAAATCATGCTGCTATAAAGACACATGCACACGTATGTTTATTGCAGCACTATTCACAATAGCAAAGACTTGGAACCAACCCAAATGTCCAACAATGATAGACTGGATTAAGAAAATGTGGCACATATACACCATGGAATACTATGCAGCCATAAAAAAGGATGAGTTCATGTCCTTTGTAGGGACATGGATGAAATTGGAAATCATCATTCTCAGTAAACTATCGCAAGGACAAAAAACCAAACACTGCATGTTCTTACTCATAGGTGGGAATTGAACAATGAGAACACATGGACACAGGAAGGGGAACATCACACTCTGGGGACCGTTGCAGGGTGGGGGGAGGGGGGAGGGATAGCATTAGGAGATATACCTAATGCTAAATGACGAGTTAATGGGTGCAGCACACCAGCATGGCACGTGTGTACATATGTAACTAACCTGCACATTGTGCACATATACCCTAAAACTGAAAGTATAATTAAAAAAAAAACAAAAAAACTAAAGAAATCTCAATAAAGTATGGCTTTAATTAATAATAATATGATCAATGCTGGTTTATTAATTGTAACAAATGTATCACCAATGTGAGGGGTTAATAATAGGGGAAACTGGGTGTGGTCTTATGGGAACTCTCAATACTATCTTTACACCTTTTCTGTGACTCTAAAACTGTTCTAAAATTATTTATTTATTTATTTATTTTTATTTTTTGAGATGGCCTCTCGCTCTGTCGCCCAGGCTGGAGGGCAGTGACACGATCTCAGCTCACTGCAAGCTCCGCCTCCTGGGTTCATGCCATTCTCCTGCCTCAGCCTCCTGAGTAGCTGGGACTACAGGCGCCCGCCACCACGCCCGGCTAATATTTTGTATTTTTAGTAGAGACGAGGTTTCACCGCGTTAGCCAGGATGGTCTCAATCACCTGACCTCGTGATCCGCCCACCTTGGCCTCCCTAAGTGCTGGGATTACAGGAGTGAACCACCGTATTTTTTTTTTCTAATTAATCCCCAACATGCAGGCTGTGTGTTTGCCTGTTTCTGGACTATTTTCCAGATCGAAGACTAGCTGAGTGATTCATTTTGTAATTGGTAACCCTGACCCCAGCACCCCTCTGTGGCTGCCTTGTGGAGCAGGCTTCTATTCTGCACACCTCCTCCCTCTCTGCCCCTCCCTCCAGGTTGGCCCATCTCCTCCCACCTCTCCCCTCCCTCCTGACAGGGTCTGGTCCTTCCTGCTGGAATTCTGTGGGTCATGAGGAACAGGGGATAAACAAGGCAGAGGCTGGATCTGGGGCAATGTTGGGGCAGGAAAAGGAATCAAAGACAGAAGCACAGGGTGGCAGAACCGAGGTCCTTCAATAAGGATGGACACATCAGAGCTTGTGAGTTGTTTATTCAATCACTTAAGAAATATTTGTAGGTGTCTACTATGTGCCAAGCCTGGCTGGATGCTATAAATACAATAGCAAGCAAATTAAATCTACTCCCAAATAATACAATAATGCTCATTCTGGGTTACCTGGACAATGAGCATCTTGGAATTAGGGACACTCCTTCTTCCCAGAGGAGGGGCTGCCCTAGGAGTCTCCTACATTAGAGAAGTAGCACGTTTCTATGGTCCCTGAGACCTCCAAGTGCCCAGCAGTCGGCATTTCTGGGCACTTTCTTTTCTTTTCTTTGTTTTGTTTTTTTAGACAGAGTCTCGCTCTGTCGTCCAGGCTGGAGTGCAGTGGCACGATCTCCGCTCACTGCAACCTCCGCCTCCTGGGTTCAAGCAATTCTCAGGCTCCTGAATACCTGGGATTTAAGGCGCCCGCCACCACACTCAGCTAATTTTTTAAATTATTATTATTTTTTTATTTTTAGTAGAGGCGGGGTTTTGCCATGTTGCCCAGGCTGGTCTTGAACTGCTGAGCTCAGGCATTCCACCCGCTTTGGCCTCCCAAAGTGCTAGGAATACAGGCGCGAGCCACTGCACCCAGCCTTCTGGACACTTTCATAAATAGCTGGCATCCACGTCCAGGCTGCCAGACCCCCATGCAGTCTGACCAACTTGCTCTCCTACCTGCCCCACAGGAAGTGAGAGCGATGGGCAGCATGGTCTTTCTGTGGAATTCTCACTCAGGCTGCCCAGCCAGTGGCTTGGCCAGGCCCTCTACACAACTCTCTGTGGTATGAGGGAGGTCCAGAGGAGCCACCTGCTCTCTCTTGCTGACACTGGCTTGAACATTTCCTCATTTCCCAATAAAGCCTATTCCTTAACCCTTGCATGTGACTCTGCAAGCTTTATTTTATGTTTTGCTGCCCGATAGTGGCATGACAGATGGCCACCACAAAGGGATGCATTCTGCAGGACCTGGCTAGGCCCTTCTGGAAACCATGGAAGGGGTCAATTGGACCACTTCAGGAGTAAAAGAGAATCTCCTGGAATTGAGAGCAGGAAAATCAATGGTTGGGAATGGCCAGAGTCCACAGGTCACTGCAGCTCCTGAGGGCAGTCATTTGGGTAGCTGCTGTCCTGATGGCTGCTTTGTCTGGCTATAAGCTGGAGTGGGTGTCTGGCTATAAGCTGGATTTTTCAGAGATTCCAGGGCAGCAGATTTAGGAAGAGAGAAAACCCAGACCTGAGGGTCCACAGACAGCAACATCTGCATGCCCTCTTGGAGGAAGACTAGGAGTCTGTGGCTTGATCCCTTGGATTCTCTTGCTTGGTCTCTCTCCTGGAATACTAACTACTTCTACTCCCATTACCCTTCAGCTCTCAGCTTAGATGACACTTCCTACAGGAAGTCTCTCCAACCCCACCCATCAGAGCATTTAATCTCCTTGTGCTGTAATGGGCTGTTCATGTCCCACCAGCTACCGGATGGCAGAAGACCATGCCTTGTTCCCTGTGGTGTCCTCCAGCATTAGTGCTTGGCACACAGTAGGTCCTTCATAAATATTCACCCAGTGAGACACTCAGGGTCCCACACTAAGACCTCTTGGTTATGCTGTAATGATTCAACTTCCACTTGAAGGCCTGAAATCATGCAAAGGCTGCAACCTTGAACACAGAGTCTGGAGGCCTAGAGTCCATGGGGAAACCAGAAGGCAGGCTGCTTGTGGAACCACAGTAGAGAAAGGACAGCAGGACTTTCAAAGTACATTTCCTGCCTAAACTAGGTCACCAATGTGTATGGCGCAGCTGGTCTGGTCCCCTGGACAATGCTGTCACACTCTGAAGGCTGATGGAAGTCTATTTTGCCTGCTCGGAGGTGGATAGGTGGAAATCAGAAGGTATAGCAGCTCTCTGCACCCTCATCTATGGGGACATTTTAAAATCATCCCAAAGAAAACCATTCACAGAGTTCTGGGGACATTTGAAACCCTCCAGGGTCCTGAAATGGGAGGTCATTTTTCTTGAACTGGAAGGGAGACAAGTCCCATGACCAACCTTGTTCAGAACTCCTGGCTCCCTTCCTAATTTCCTTGTTGTCCGTATGCCTAAGTTCAAGAATTTCATATACATGGAATCAAACAGTATATAAACATTTGAGATCAGCTTTTTCACTCCATGTAATTCCCCTGAGATTTGCCCAAGTTGTTGCAGGTACTAATGCTTTGCTCCTTTTTATTGCTTAGAAGTATTCCATGGTATAGATGTGCCACGGTTTGTTTAACCATCCACCTCTTGAAGAATATTTAGGTTCTGGCTAGTTTTGGGCTGTTATAAATAAAACTGCTAAAAATCAATTGGCCATATGTGTATAGGTCTATTCCTGGGTTTTCTGTTCTGTTCCATTGGTCCAGGTGTCTATCCCTCTGCCAGTATTGCACTGTCTTGGTTATTATAGCTATATAGTGAAACTGAACACTGGGCAGAGTGATTCCTCACACTTTATTTCTCTTTTTCAATATTGTTTTAGCTACTCTAGGTCCTGTATCTTTCTATGTAAATTTAACAATAAGCTTCTCTACAATTGTTGTTTGCAATTGTTGTAAAGTGATTGTTAACATTAAGCTTGTCAATGTCTACAAAAAAAAAAACTTTTCTAGGATTTTGGTATAAATTGCAGTAAAATGAGGCAATTGACATCTTTATAATGTTGAGTCTGTTGTTGAGTCTTCTGACTCATGAATATGGCACGTCTCTACATTTCTTTAGGTCTTCTTTGATTTCTTTAATCAGCATTTTGTAATTTTCAGGATATAGATCCTGTACATATTTTGTTAGATTTTGAGTATTTCATTTTCTTCAGAGCAATTGAAAATTGCATTGTGTGTATGCGTGTGTTTTTTAGAGACTTAATGTGTTATAAACAGTTTTAAATTCACAGCAAAATTGAAAGGAAGGTACAGAGATTCACCATACTACCCCTGCCCTGACACATGCATAACGGCTCCTATTATCAACATCCTCCACCACAGTAGTACATTTTTGACAATTGATGAATCTACACTGACACATCATAATCACCCAAAGTCCACAGTTTACATTGGTGTTCACTCTTGGTATTGAACATTTTTTGGGTTTGAGCAAATGTATAATGACATGTACTCTCTTCTGGCTTGTAGAGTTTCTGCTGAGAGATCAGCTGTTAGTCTGATGGGCTTCCCAAGTATTTGCTCTTATAATATCATTCAGAGTATTTTCAATGTTCTAAATTTCTCTTTGCTCTATGTATTCATTCTTTTGTTCCCTGCCAACATATTGTGTTTTAATTTTTTCTTTTTGTATATTTGTTAGTCTATTAAAATGCAATTGATTTTTTTAAACGTCTATTTTAAGTTTAGGGGTACATGTGCAGGATATGCAGGTTTGTTACACAGGTAAGGATGTGTCATGGGGGTTTGTTGTACAGATTATTTCATCACCGAGGTATGAAGCCTAATAATATTCATTCGTTATTTTTCCTGATCCTCTCCCTCCTTCCTCCATCCTTCCTACCCTCTGCCATCTGGTAGGCCCCAGTGTATGTTGTTCACCTCTATGTATTCATGTGTTCTCATCATTTGGCTCCCACTTGTAAGTTAGAATGTGTGGTATTTGGTTTTCTCTTCCTGAATTAGTTTGCTAAGGATAAGGGCCTCTAGCTCTATCCATTCCTTGCAAAGGACATGATCTCATTCCCTTTTATAACTGCATAGTATTCCATGGTATACATGTACTAGATTTTCTTTATCCAGTCTATCATTAATGGGCATTTAGGTTGATTTCATGTCTTTGCTAGTATGACTAGTGCTACAATGAACATACGCATGCATGTGTCTTTATAATAGGGAAAGATTTATATTCCTCTGGGTATATACCCAGTAATGGGATTGCTGGGTTGAATGGTATTTCTGCCTCTAGGTCTTTGAGAAATCACCACACTGTCTTCCAAAATGGCTGAACTAATTTACACTCCCACCAACAGTATAAAAGCATTCCTTTTTCTCCACAGGCTCACCAGCATCTGTTGTTTTTTGACTTTTTAATAGTAGCCATTCTGACTGGTATGAGATGGTATCTCATTATGGTTTTGATTTGCGTTTCTCTAATAATCAGTGATGTTGAACTTTTTTTCATATGTTTGTTGGCTGCATGTATGTCTTCTTTTGAGAAGTGTCTGTTCATGTCCTTTGCCCATTTTTAATGGGGTTGTTTGTTCTTTTCTTGTAAATTTGTCTAAGTTCCTTATAGATGCTGTATATTGGACCTTTGTCTGATGCATAGATGGCAAAAGTTTTCTCCCATTCTGTAGATTGTCTGTTTACTCTATTGATAGTTTCTTTTGCTATGCAGAAGCTCTTTAGTTTAATTAGATCCCATTTGTAAATTTTTGCTTTTGCTGTAATTGCTTTTGGCATTTTTGTCATGAAATCCTTCCCTGTGCCTATATCCTGAATGGTATTGCCTAGGTTTTCTTCTAGGGCTTTTATAGTTTTGGGTTTTATGTCAAAGACATTTAGGTTTAAAAGCATTTAGGTCTTTAATCTATCTTGAGTTGATTTTTGTATATGGTGTAAAGAAAGGTCCAGCCTCAATTTTCTGTATATGGCTAGCCAGTTCTCCCACCATTTATTAAATAAGGAATCCTTTCCCCATTGCTTGTTTTTGTTAGGTTTGTCAAAGATCAGATGGTTGTAGGTGTGTGGTATTATTTCTGGGCTCTCTATTCTGTTCCATTGATCTATGTATCTGTTCTTGTACCAGTACTATGCTGTTTTGGTTACTGTAGCCCTTTAGTATAGTTTGAAGCTGGGTAGCATGGTGTCTCCAGCTTTGTTCCTTTTGCTTAGGATTGCCTTGGCTATTTGGGCTCTTTTTGGGTTCCATGTGAATTTTAAGATAGTTTTTTCGAATTCTGTGAAGAAAGTCAATGGTAGTTTAATGGGAATAGCATTGAATCTATAAATTGCTTTGGGCAGTATGGCCATTTTTATAATATTGATTCTTCCTATCCATGAGCATGAAATGTTTTTCCATTTGTGTCATCACTGATTGCTTTGAGCAGTGGTTTGTAGTTTTCCTTGCAGAGATCCTTCACTTCCCCTGTTAGCTATATTCTTAGGTATTTTATTCTTTTTGTGGCAATTGTGAATGGAAGTTCATTCATGATTTGGCTCTGTGTTTTGCCTGTTGTTGATGTATAGGGATGCTAGCAATTTTTGCACATTGATTTTTATATCCTGAGACATTGCTGAAGTTGCTTATCGGCTTAAGAAGGTTTTGGGATGAGACCATGGGGTTTCTTAGATACAGGATCATGTCATCTGCAAACAAAGATAATTTGACTTCCTTTCTTCCTATCTGAATACTCTTTATTTCCTTCTGTTGCCTGATTGCTCTGGCCAGAACTTCTCATACTATATTCAATAGGAGTGATGAGAGGGGGCATCTTTTTCTTGTGCTGCTTTTCAAGAGGAATGCTTCCAGCTTTTGCCCATTTGGTATGATATTGGCTGTGGGTCTGTCATATATGGTATGTTCTTATCATTTTGAGGTATATTTTTTTTTTTTGGAGATGGAGTCTCGCTCTGTCACCCACGCTGGAGTGCAGTGGCACAATCTCCGCTCACTGCAACCTCCATCTCCCGGGTTCAAGCAATTCTCCTGCCTCAGCCTCCTGAGTAGCTGGGACTACAGGCGTATGCCACCACACCTGGCTAATTTTTTGTATTTTTAGTAGAGATGGGGTTTCACCATGTTGCCCAGGCTGGTCTTAAACTCCTGAGCTCAGGCAATCTGCCTGCCTTGGCCTCCCAAAGTGCTAGGATTACAAGCATGAGCTACCGTGCCTGGCCGTCTTTAGTTCTGTTTATGTGATGAATCACATTTATTGATTTGTGTATGTTGAACCAACCTTGTCTCTCAGGGACGGAGCCTACTTGATCATGGTGGATAAGTTTTTTGACGTACGGCTAGATTTGGCTTGCCAGTGTTTTTTTGAGGTATTGTCAAGTGTATTGGCCTGAAGTTTTCTTTTTTTGTTGTATCTCTGCTAGGTTTTGGTGTCAGGATGATGCTGGCCTTATAGAATAAGTTAAGGAGGAGTCCTTCCTTTTCGATTTTTTGGAATAATTTCAGTAGGAATGGTACCAGCTCTTCTTTGTACATCTGGTATAATTCAATTGTGAATACTTCTGGTCCTGGGCCTTTTTTGGTTGGTAGACTATTACTGCTTCAATTTCAGAACTCGTTATTGGTCTGTTCAGGGATTCAATTTCTTCCTGGTTTGGTCTTGGGAGGGTGTACGTGTTCAGGAATTTATTCATTTATTCTAACTTTTCTAGTTTGTGTGCATATAGGTGTTCTTAGTAGTCTCTTATGGTTATTTGTATTTCTGTGGGGTCAGTTGTAATATCTCCTTTATCATTTCTGATTGTGCTTATTTGAATCTTTTATCTTCTTTATTAGCCTAGGTAGTGGTCTATTTTATTAATTTTTTCAAAAAGCCAGCTACTTTATTTGTTGATCTTTTGAAGGTTTTTTTGCGTCTCTGTCTCCTTCAGTTCAGCTCTGATCTTGGTTATTTCTTGTCTTCTGCTACGTTTGGGGTTTGTTTTCTCTTGGTTCTCTAGTTCCTTTAGTTGTGATGTTAGGTTATTAACTTGAGATCTTTCTAGATTTTTGATGTGGGTATTTAGTGTTATAAATTTCCCTCTTAACAGTGCCTTAGCTGTGTCCCAGAGATTCTAGTATATTGTATCTTTGTTCTCATTAGTTTCAAATAACTTCTTGATTTCTGCTTTAATTTTACTTTTTACCCAAGAGTCATTCAGGAGCAGGTTGTTCAATTTCCATGTACTTCAATGG
This sequence comes from Pan troglodytes, assembly GCF_028858775.2. Classification (NCBI taxonomy): domain Eukaryota; kingdom Metazoa; phylum Chordata; class Mammalia; order Primates; family Hominidae; genus Pan; species Pan troglodytes. Next base: position 50,174,472 of record NC_086015.1, read on the forward strand.
TTTTGAGTAGATTTCTTAGTCTTGAGTTCTAATTTGATTGCACTGTGGTACAGGAGATTCGTTTGTTATTATTTCAGTTCTTTTGCATTTGCTGAGGAGTGTTTTACTTCCTGATTATTTGATCAATTTTAGAGTAAGTGCCATGTGGAGATGAGACAATCATATATTCTGTTGTTTTGAGGTGGAGGGTTCTGTAGATATTTATCAGGTCCATTTGATCCATAGCTGAGTTCAGGTCCTGAATATCTTTTGTTAATTTTCTGTCTCAATGATCTGTCTAATATTGTCAGTGGGGTGTTAAAATGTCCCACAGTTATTGTGTGGGAATCTAAGTCTCTTTCAAGGTCTCTAAGAACTTGCTTTATGAATCTGAGTGCTCCTGTGTTGGGTACATATCTATTTAGGACAGTTAGCTGTTTTTGTTGAATTGAACCCTTTACCATTATGTAATACCCTTCTCTGTCTTTTTAAATCTTTGTTGGTTTAAAGTCAATTTGTCAAAAACTAGACTGCAACCCTGGCTTTTTGTGTTTTCCATTTGCTTGGTAAATTTTTCTCCATCCCTTTATTTTGAGCCTATGTATGTCTTTGCATGTGAGATGGGTCTCTTAAAGACAGCATACCAATTCCTCATCCAGCTCACCACTCTGTGTCTTTTAATTGGGGCATTTAGCCCATTTACATTTAAGGTTAAGGATAATATTGTTAAATGTGAATTTGATCCTGTCATCATAATGCTAGCTGGTTATTTTGCAGACTGGTTTATGTGGTTGCTTCCTAGTGTCACCTGTCTGTGTATTTCAGTGTGTTTTTGCAGTGGCTGGTAACAATTTTTCCTTTCCATGTTTAGTGCTTCCTTCAGGAGCTCTTTTAAGGCAGGTCTGGTGGTAATGAATTCTCTCAGCATTTGCTTGTCTGAAAAGAATCTTATTTCTCTTTTGCTTATGAAGCTTAGTTTGGCCACATATGAAATTCTGGGTTGGAATTTCTTTTCTTTAAGAATGTTGAATATTGGCCTCCAATCTCTTCTGGCTTGCAGGGTTTCCACTGAGAGGTTTGCTGTTAGTCTGATGGGCTTCCCTTTGTAGGTGATCTGGCATTTCTCTCTGGCTGCCCTTAACATTTTTTTTTTTCATTTTGACCTTGGAGAATTTTATGATTGTGTCTTGGGGATAATCTTCTTGTGGAGATGGGGTTCTCTGCATTTCCTGAATTTGAATGTTGGCCTGTCTATCTAGGTTAGGGAAATTCCCCTGGATGATATCCTGAAATATGTTTCCCAAATTAGTTTCATTCTCTCTGTCTCTTTCAGGTATCTCAATCAACCATAGATTCGGTCTCTTTTTACATAATCCCATATTTATTGGAGATTTTGTTCATTCCTTTTCACTCTTTTTTTCTCTATTCTTGCCTGGCTGTCTTATTTCAGAAAGTCAGCCTTCAGGCTCTGATATTCTTTCCTCTGCTTGGCCTAATCTGCTTTTAATACTTGTGATTGCATTGTGAAGTTCTTGTAGTATGTTTTTCAGCTCTACCAGGTTGGTTATGTTCCTCTCTATACTGGTTATTTTGGCTGTCAGCTCCTGTATTGTTTTACCATGATTTTTAGCTTCCTTACATAGGGTTACAATGTGCTTCTTTAGCTCAGTGAAGTTTGTTTTTATCCGCATTCTGAAGCCTACTTCTGTCATTTCAGCAATGTCGTCCTCAGCCCAGTTCCAAATCCTTGTTGGAGAAGTATTGTGGTCATTTGGAGGAAAGAGGGTCCTCTGGCTTTTTTAGTTTTCAGTGTTTTTGTCCTGATTCTTTCTCATCTTTGTGGGCTTATCTACCTTGGATCTTTGAAGTTGCTGACCTTTGGATAGAGTTTCTGTGGGGTTTTTTGTTTCTGTTTGTTTGTTCATTTTTCTTTTAACAGTCTGGCCACTTTTCCATAGGGCAGCTGTAATTTGTTCTGAATCTGCTCCGGACCCTAGTCACTCTGGATTTTCCAGCACCTAGAGGTATCACCAGTGAAGGCTGCAAAACAGCAAAGATGGCAGCCTGCCCCTTTCTCTGGGAGCTCCATCCCAGGGGGGTATGGATCTGTAGGAGGTGGCTGGAGACCCCAGTTGGGAGGCCTTACCCAGTCAGGAGGAACAGGATCAGGGAACTGCTTAAAGAAGTAGTCTGGCTGTGTTTTGGCAGAGCAGCTGTACTTTGTTGGGGGAATCCCTTCAGTCTGCAATCAGTTTAGGCTCTTCAAGGCTGAGATGCCCAAACAGGAAAGGTGGTAGCCCTCAAACCCCTACCCCCAGCCCCTGCTGCTGAGCATTCTGTCCCAGGAAGACAACAGAAAATTGTCAGCCATAGAACACTGGTAGGGGTGACCAGAGACCCTGGCTGGGAGGTCCTGCCCAGCGAGGAGGAATGGGTCAGGGTTCCATTTAAAGAAGCAGTCTGGCCATGCCTTGGCAAAGCAGCCATACTGTGCTGGGGTGTTGCCTCCTCCCCAGTCTGTTTGGACTCTCCAAAGCTCACAGGCTGGAATACCCGAGTGACCCAAATAGCAAAGGTGGCAGCCTGCCCCTCCTAGTGGTCACTCTGTCCTAGGGGGAAATTTGAACTCTGTCAGCCATAGGATATGAGTTGGGGTGGCTGAAGGTCCTGGATGGGAGGTCCTGCCCAGTGAGGGGGAATGGATCAGGGTCCCGCTTAAAGAAGCCGTCTGGCCACAATTTGGTAAACCAGCTGTGGTATGCTGGGAGATCCCTTTCTTGTCTGGTCGGTTTGTACTCTCCAAAGCCCACAGGTTGGAATGGCTGAGTCATCTAAACAACACAGGTGGTGGCCTGCCCCTCCCTGCAGGCACTCTGTCCCAGGGAGAAATCAGAACTCTTTAGAATTTGGGTGAGGGTGGCTGGAGGCCCCGGATGGGAAGTCCAGCCCAGTGAGCAGGAGTGGATCAGGGTCCCACTTAAAGAAGGAGTCTGCCCACATTTTGGTAAAGCAGCTGTGTTGTGCTGGGCGAATCCCTTTCTTGTCTGGTTCATTTGGACCCTCCAAAGCCCACAGGCTGGAACGGCTGAGTCATCCAAACAAAAAAGGTGGCAGCCCATCCCTCCCCCAGGGGCTCTACCCTGTCTCAAGTAGGTGCTACCCTGTTGCTGGTGGCTGGCTGGAATTCCAAGCCAGTTGATCTTATCCTGTGAGGTCCCTTGGAAGTGGGGCCCACAGACTGACGCTGCTCTGCTTCCTGGATTCAGCCCTCTTCCTAAGGGTATGTATGGACCTCTTGTCTTGCTTAAGTTGTAGTCATGTTTGCCAAAGATCCCAGAGTAGATTATGTAAAGGTCCTGGGCCTCTGTGCATGTCTAAGCAGCTGCTCTGCTGTGACTCCACACAGCTCTGTGTGTCAGACCCAAGGCCCTGGTGGAGTGGGTTCATGAGGGGGATCTCCTGATCTGAGGGTTGCAAAAATCTGTGGGAGAAGCATGGTTTCCCTGGGTCACACATTCACTCACGGCTTCTCTTGGCTGGGAGTGGGGGTTCCCTTGGGTCTGTGTTGCTCCTGGGTGGGCTGACATCCTGCCCTGCTTTTCTACATTCTCCGTGGGTCGAGCAGTTTCTCTGATCAGTCCTAATGTGAGCACCTGGATGTTTTAGTTGAAGGTGCTGAATTTACTCACCCCTTTTGTCCATCTCCGTGAGTGCCACACCCTGTAGCTGCTTCTAATCGGCCATCGTGGCCCCAACTTCCAATTTTAAAATAAATATTTTAACTTTTATTTTAGGTGCAGGGATACATGTGTAGGTTTGTTATATAGGTAAACTTGTGACTTGGGGGTTTGGTGTACAGATTATTTTGTCACCCGGGTACTAAGGATAGTACCTGATAGTTTGATTTTTTTTCTGAACCTCTCCCTTCTCCCACCTTCCTCCCATGAATAGGCTCCAGTGTCTGTTGTTCCTCTCCTTCTGTCCAGGTGTTCTCATTATTTAGCTCCCACTTCTAAGTGAGAACATGTGGTATTTGGTTTTCTGTGCCTGCATTAGTTTGCTGAGGATAAGGGCCTCCAGTTCCATCCATGTTCCTACAAAGGACATAATCTTGTTCTTTTTTATAGCTGTGTAATATTCCATGGTGTATATGTACCACATTTTCTTTATCCAGTTTACCATTGATTGGCATTTAGGTTTATTCCATGTCTTTGCTATTGTGAACAGTGCTGCAATGAACATACAAATGCATGTGTCTTTCTGGTAGAACTCTTTATATTCCTTTGGGTATATACCCAGTAGTGGAACTGCTAGGTTGAATGGTAGTTCTGTCTTCAGTTCTTTGAGGAATTGCCACACTGTCTTCCACAATGGTTGAACTAATTTACACTCCCACAGCAGTGTATAAAGGTTCCTTTTTCTCCACAACCTCTCCGGCATCTGTTATTTTTTGACCTTTTAAAATAGCCATTCTGACTGGTGTGAGATGGTATCTCATTGTGGATTTGATTTGCAGTTCTCTAATTATCAGTGATATTGAGCATCTTTTCACATGCTTTTTGGCCACATATATGTCTTCTTTTGAAAAGTATCTGTTCATATCCTTTGCCCACTTCTTAATCGGGTTGTTTTTTGCTTGTACATTTGTTTAAGTTCCTTGTAGATTCTGGATATTAGACCTTTGTCAGATGTATAATTTGCAAATATTTTCTCTCATTCTGTAGGTTGCCTATTTACTGTATTGATAGTTTCTTTTGCTGTGCAGAAACTCTTTAGGTTAATGAGGTCCCATTTGTAAATTTTTGCTTTTGTTGCAATTGCTTTTGGCATTTTCATTATGAAATCTTTGCCAGATTCTGTATCCAAAATGATATATTCTTGGTTTATTCCAGGGTTTTTATAGTTTTAGGTTTTACATTTAGGTCTTTAATCCATCTTGAGTTGATTTTTGTATATGGTATAAGGAAGGGGTCCAGTTCCAATCTTTTGTATATTGCTAGCCACTTATCCCTGCCCTATTTATTGAATAGGGAGTCTTTTCCCCATCGCTTATTTTTGTCAGCTTTGTCAAAGATCAGATAGTTGTAGGTGTATGGCTCTATTTCTGGGCTGCCTATTCTGTTCCATTGGTCTATGTGTCTGTTTTTGTACCAGTACCATACTGTTTTGGTTACTGTAGCCTTGTAGTACAGTTTGAAGTTGGGTAATGTGATTCCTCCAGCTTTGTTCTTTTTGCTTAGGATTGCTTTGGTTATTTGGGCTCTTTTTCAGGTTTTATATAAATTTTAGAATAGTTTTTTCTGTTCTGTGAGGAATGTCATTGGTAGTTTGATAGGAATGGCATTGAATCTATAAATTGCTTTGGGCAGCATGGCCATTTTAACAATATTGATTCTTCCTACCCATGAGCATGGAATGTTCTTCCATTTGTTTGTGTCATCTTTGATTTCTTTGAACAATGTTTTGTAATTCTCATTGTAGAGATCTTTCACCTCCTTGGTTAGCTGTATTCCTAAGTATTTTATTCTTTTTGTGGCAGTCGTGAATGGGATCATGTTCCTGATTTGGCTCTTGGTTTGGGTGCTCTTAGAGTATAGGAATGCTATTGATTTTTGTACATTGATTTGTATCCCCAAACTTTGCTAAAGTTGCTTATCAGCTCAAGGAGCTTTTGGGTGGAGACTCTGGGGTTTTGTAGATATAGAATCATGTCATCTGCAAACAGGGATGGTTTGACTTCCTCTCTTCCTATTTGGATGCCTTTTGTTTCTCTTGCCTGATTGCTTTGGCCAGAACTTCCAATTCTATGTTCAGTAGGAGTGGTAAGAGTGGGCATCATTTTCTTCTGCTGGTTTTCAAGGGGAATGCCTCCAGCTTTTGCCCATTTAGTATAATGTTGGCTATGGGTTTGTCATAGATAGCTCTTACTATTTTGAGGTATGTTCCTTTAATGCTTAGTTTATTGAGGGTTTTTAACATGAAGCGATGTTGAATTTTATTGAAAGCCTTTTCTGCATCGATTGCGATAATCATGTGTTTTGGTCTTTGGTTTGGTTATGTGATGAATCACATTTATTGATGTGTACATGTTGAACCAACCATGAATCCCAGGGATAAAGCCTACTTTGATCATTGTGGATTAGGTTTTTGATGTGCTGCTGGATTCTGTTTGCTAGGATTTTGTTGAGGATTTTTGAATCTATGGGTCATCAAGGATATTGGCCTAAAGTTTCCTTTTGGGTATGTGTGTCGATGTCAGGTTTTGGTATCAGGATGATGCTGGCCTCATAGAATGAGTTAGGGAGGAATCCTTCCTTTTCAAATTTTTGGAATAATTTCAGTAGAAATAGAACCAGCTCTTCTTTGTGCATCTGGTAGAATTCAGCTGTGAATCCTTCTGGTCCTGGGCTTTTTTTGTTGGTAGGCTATTTATTACTGATAATTTCCAAGCTCGTTATTTGTCTGTTCAGGGACTTATTCTTGACTCACTGTTGGGAGGATGCATGTGTCCAGGAATTTATCTATTTATTTTAGATTTTCTAGTTTGTGTACATAAAGGTGTTCACAGTAGTCTCTTATGGTTATTTGTATTTCTGCAAGGTCAGTGATAACATCCTCTTTGTCATTTCTGATTGTGTTTATTTGAATCTTCTCTCTTTTCTTCTTTATTAGTCTAGCTAGTGGTCTATCTTATTAATTTTTTCAAGAACAAATTCCTGGATTTGTTAATCTTTTGTATGCTTTTTCATGTCTCTATCTCTTTCAGTTCGCCTCTGATTTTGGTTATTTCTTGTCTTCTGCTAGTTTGGGGTTTGTTTGCTCTTGGTTCTCTAGTTCTTCTAGTTGTGATGTTAGGTTGTTATTTGAGATCTTTCTAGATTTTTGATGTGGGCATTTAGTGCTACAAAATTCCCTCTTAACAATGCCTTAGCTGTGTTCCAGAGATTCTCGTGTGTTGTGTCTTTGTTTTCATTAGTTTAAAATAACCTCTTGATTTCTGCCTGAATTTTATTACTTACCCAAGAGTCATTCAGGAGCAAGTTGTTCAGTTTCCATGTAATTGTATGGTTTTGAGCAATTTTCTTGGCCTCAATTTCTACTTTTATTGTGCTGTGGTTCGAGAGTATAGTTAGTATGATTTAAATTTTTTTTGAGTTTGCTGAGGATTGTTTTATGTCCAACTGAATGGTCAATTTTAAAGTACGTACCATGTGGCAATGAAAAGAATGCATACTCTATTGCCTTTGGTGGAGAGTTTTGTATATGTCTATTAGGTATATTTGTTCAAGCATTAAGTTCAGGTCTGGAATCTCTTTGTGAATTTTTTGCTTGATAATCTGTCTAATACTGTCAGTGGGGTTTGAAGTGTCCCATTTTATTGTGTATAAATCTCAGTCTCTTTGTAAGTCTCTAAGAAATTGCTTTATGAATCTGGGCACACCTGTGTTGGGTGCTTACAGAGTTAGGATAGTTAGATCTTCTTGTTTAATTGAACCCTTTACCATTATGTAATGCCCTTCTTTGTCTTTGTTTTGTTTTGTTTTGTTTTGAGATGGAGTCTCGCTCTGTCACCCAGGCTGGAGTGCAGTGGCGTGATCTCGGCTCACTGCAAGCTCTGCCTCCCAGGTTCCTACCATTCTCCTTCCTCAGCCTCCTGAGTATCTGGGACTACAGGGGCCCACCACCACACTCAGCTAATTTTTCTGTATTTTTAGTAGAGACAGGGTTTCACTGTGTTAGCCAGGGTGGTCTCGAGCTCCTGACCTTGTGATCTGCCCACCTTGGCCTCCCAAAGTGCTGGGATTACAGGTGTGAGCCACCGCGCCGGGCCCCTTCTTTGTCTTTTTTGTTGTTTGTTGGTTTAAAGTCTGCTTTGTCTGAAATTAGAATTGCAACCCCTGCTTTTTTGTGTTTTCCATTTGCTTGGTAGGTTTTTCTCCATCCTTTTATTTTGAGACTATGGGTGTCATTGCACGTGAGTTGGGTCTCTTGAAGACAGCATACTATTGGGTCTAGCTTCTTATCCAGTTTGCCACTCTGTGCCTTTTAACTGGGGCATTTAGCCCATTAACATTCAAGGTAAATCATTGATACGTGTGGTTTCATCCTGTTATCATGTTGTTAGCTGGTTACTATGCAGATTTCTTTGTGTGGTTGCTTTACAGTCACTGGTCCATGTACTTAAGTATTTTTGCAGTGGCTGGTAATGGTCTTTTCTTTCCATATTTAGTGCTTCTTTCAGGATCTCTGGTAGGGCTGGTATGCTGGTAACAAATTCCTTTAGCATTTGTTTGTGTGAAAGGAGTCTTATTTCTTCTTTGCTTATGAAACTATTTTGGCCAGATGTGAAAAAATCTTGGTTATAATTTCTTTGCTTTAAGAATGTTGAATATAGGCACCCAATCTTTTCTGGCTTATAGGGTTCCTGCTGAGATTTCTGCTGTTAGTCTGATGGGCTTCTATTTGTAGGTGGCCTGTCCTTTTTCTTTAGCTGCCTTTAACATTTTTTCTTTCATTTCAATCTTGGAGAATCTGATGATTATGTGTCTTGGGGATGATCCAATTGTGAAGTAACTTGCAGGGATTCTCTGCATTTCCTGAATTTGATTGTTGGCCTTACCAGTTAGGTTGGGGAAATCTTCATGGATGATATTCTGAAATGTTTTCTAAGTTGCTTCCTTTCTCCCCATTTCTTTCAGGAATGCCAGTGAAGCATAGATTTAGTCTCTATGTAATTCGGTATTTCTTGAAGGTTTTCTTTATTCCTTTTCATTCTTTTTTCTTTATTCTTGTCTGACTGTCATATTTCAGAAAGCCAGTCTTTAAACTCTGAGATTCTTTCCTTAGCTTGGTCTATTCTGCTTTTAATACTAGTGATTGCATTATGAAATTCTTGTAGTGTGTTTTTCGTCTCTATCAAGTTGACTGTATTCTTTTCTATACTGGCTATTTTGTCTGTCAGCTTTTGTATCATTTTATCGTGACTCTTCATTTCCTTGGATTGGGTTTCAATATTCTCCTGAATCTCGATGATCTTGGTTCCTACCCATATTCTGAATTTGATCTCTGTCATTTCTGCCATCTCAGCCTGCTTAAGAACCCTTTCCAGAGAACTATTGCAGTCGTTTGGAAGAAAGAAGGCACTCTGGCTTTTTGAGTTGCCAGAGTTGTTGCACTGGTTCTTTCTAATTTACATGGGCTGATGTTCCTTCAGTCTTTGAAATTGCTGTACTTTGGATGAACTGGTTTGCTTTTTTCTTCTTTGATGCCCTGGGGGGTTTGATTATGGTATAAAGTGTGTTTTGTTGACTGGCTTCAATTCTAGTCTGCTCCTGGGTCTTGGAGGAGTCCCCTCCAATTCCTACCTCTGTGTCTGCATTTCTTTGTTGGGTATTCTGGTCCACAGGGTTTCCTCAGGTTGAGGATGAAGTTGACCAACAAGCCATTGTTGGCCCTAATCGGCTGTCATGTGCTTCCTGGGGAAACACAAGTTTGAATCTTCCTGGAGAGTTCAGGTGGAAGTAGGACTGCTAGGTTGGAAACTCTAGCAGGTGTGGCCTATCTGGCTATGCAGGTGGGGGAGTTGTCAGTCCTGCTATCCAGATGTTTTCAGAACAACAGGAGGCTGCACCCCTTGGTAAATTCAGGCAGATGTAGGACCACTGAGCTGGAAGCAGTCAAGCTAGAGTCTTGGGCTCTACTTTTTTATTTTGAAGGGAAGTTTTCCAGGGAGTGTATTCTCCTGGGTTTGGTGATAACTGCAACTCAGTCTTTTTTTTTCTTAACACAATATTTCTGCTGACTTCTGAAAAATTTTCACTTGAATGTGTAAAGAAGGGGCAGCAGCAGCAACAGTCCTTGGCCCGGAGATGCACCACAGTGCCCAGCAAGTCTTTGGCACTACTTGCCCCACGCTCTTCTTGGTGCCCAGCTCTCTCCCTGGCCCTAGTCCCTGGGTTAGGCCACCCCACCCCTACTTAGCATTGTGCCTGCCCTGGCACCAGCTGGGCATGCTGGGCTACTGCCTGCTCTCTGGGTAAAGGTGGAAGGGGTGGGGGATGTCATTGTATGGCCTGTCCCTGGACACAGTCTCCCCAGGCCTGGCCCTGCCATGTGGAATGGCCTGCAGGGTGGATGTGAGTCTGCAAAGTGCTTGGTAGGTGTCTGCAGCAAGCAGCAGGGCCACAGTAGCTGCAGCAGAGGCTCAGCTTGGCTCAGGCAGTGTGGTGCGAGTGATGCTAATGTTTGTAGTAAGCACAGAGATGAAATAAACCACAATTGATTTTTGTGCATTGATCTTGTTCCTGCAAACTTGGTGAACTCATTTATTAGTACTAGAAGATTTTTTTGTTAGATTCCATTGGGATATTCTATGTGGACAATGATATCATCCGCAAATAGAGACAGTTTTATTTCTTCCTTTCCAATCTATATGCCTTTATCTCAGTTGTATGTTGAATAAGAATGGTGAGAATGTACATCCTTCCCATGTTCCTTGTTTTAGGGGGAAAGTATTCATTCTTTCACCATCAAGTATGTTATCTCTAGGCTTTGAGGACGCTCTTTATCACGTTGAGGAAGTACCTGTCTGTTCCTACCTTGCTGAGAGTTTTTCCTCGTTAACAGATGTTGGATTTTGTCAAATGATTTTTCTGTACCTAATGGTATGATTATACTGTTTTCTTCTTTAGCCTGTTGATATGGTGAGTTACGTTGGTTGATTGTTAAATGTTGAAACAGCCTTTTGTACTTGGAATAAATCCCGTTTCTTCATGGTGTAAAATTATTTTATACACTGTTTTATTACTAATGTTTTGTTGAGGATTTTTGTGTCTAAGTTCATGGCCTTTTGTGTTCTTTGTTTATACTGTCTGCCTCTCTGATTTTGATAACAGGATAATACCTGCCTCAAAAAGTGAGTTAGGAAGTGTTCCCTCTTTTACCTTCAGGAAGATATTAAGCAAAATTGGTACTAATTCTTTTTTAAATATTTGGTAGAATTCTCCAATGAAGCCTTCTGGTCCTTGATTTCTTTATGAGGAGCTTTTTATTTACAAATTTAATATCTTTAATGGTTATTATACTAGTCACATTATCTATCTCATATTGGTTGAGTTTTGGCAGTTTGTGGTTTTTAAGGATTCAGTCCATTTTTTATATGTCGTTGAATTTATGACACTAGAGTTATATGTAGTATCCTTTTAGTATTCCTGTTTCATTTCTGATACTGGTTATTTATGTCTTTTTCTCTTTTTTGAGAAAGGTTCCTGCTCTAGTGCCCAGGCTAGATAGAATGAAGTGGCACAATCAGGACTCAAATGATCCTCCTGCCTTAGCCCCCTGAGTAGCTGAGACTATAGGTGTGCACCACCACACCTGGCTAAAGTTTTTTGAATTTTAGTAGAGAAGAGATCTCACTATGTTGCCCAGGCTGGTCCCAAATTCCTGAGTTCACACAATCCTCCTGCCTCGGCCTCTCAAAGTGCTGGGATTACAGCACTAGAGATTTATCACTTTTACTGATTTTTTTGAAGAAGTAGCTTATTTTTCTCATTGATTTTTTTCTATTGTTTTAATTTTCAATTTCATTGATTCTGTTCTTATCTTTATATTTCCTTATTTTAAAATATTTAATTGACAAATAAAGATTGTATATATTCAAGGTGTACAATGTGATAATTAAAGATTGTATATATTCAAGGTGTACAATGTGATAATTTGATATACATATGCATCGTGTAATGATTACCACAATTACATAAATTACACATTCATCATCACCCATGCTGTACCTCAGATACCTGGAACTTGTTCATTTCGTAACTGAAAGTTTGTACCTTTTGGCCAATATTTCCTTTATCTCCACTCCCTTAGCCCTTCGTAATCATTGTTCTACTCTCTGCTTCTGTGAGTTCAACTTTTTAAAATTCCACATATAAGTGAGATCATACAGTATTTGTCTTTCTGTGTCTGGCTTATTTCACTAATCCTAATGTCTTCCAGTTCACTCATGTTGCTATAAATGGCAGAATTTCCTTATTTTTTTAAGACTGAATAATATTCCATTGTGCTTATATACCACATTGTCTTTATTCATTCATCTATTGATGGACAATTAGTTTGTTTCTGTGTCTTGGCTATCATGAATAATCCTGCAATGAACATGGGGATGCCAATACCTCTTTAAGATACTGATTTCTTTTCCTTTGGATATATACCCAGAAGTGAAATTGCTGGATCATGTAGTAGTTCTATTTTATTTTTTTGAGGATCCTCCGTACTGTTTTCCATAATGGCTATACCAATTTACATTCCCACAAACAGTGTACAAAGGTTCCCTTTTCTACATACCCTCACCAACACTTATAATCTCATGTCTTTTTGAGAATAGCCATCCTAACAAGTGTGAGGTGATATCTCATTGTGATTTTAATTTGCATTTCTCTGATGACTTGTAATATTGAGTGACTTTATATACTCACTGACCATTTGCAATAAAAAATGTCTATTCTTGTCCTTTGCCCATTTTGCAATCAGGTTATTTGTGTTTTTCTATTGAGTTGTGTGAGTTCTTCATACATTTTGGATATCAATTTCTTATCAGGTATATGGTTTGCACATTTTCTTCCCATTCCATGGGTTGTCTTTTCATTTGTGTTGATTGTGCTCTTTGCTCTGCAGAAGCTTTTTCATTTGATGTAGTCCCCCTTGTTTATTTATTTTTGAGACAGAGTCTCATTTACTCTGTTGCCCAGGCTGCAATGTTTATTTTTGCTTTTGTTGCCTGTGCTTTTTGTGTCATATCCAAAAAAATCATTGCCAAGATCAATTTCAAGGAAACTTCCCTATGTTTTCTTCTAGGAGTTTTATGGTTTCAGATCTTACATTTAAGTCTTTAATTCATTTCAAGTTAATTTTTGTATATGGTGTAAGTCAAGGATTCAATTTCATTCTGTTAATGTGGTGTATCATATTTATTGATTTGTATATGTTGTAACATCCTTGCATCCCAGGGATAAATCCAATTTGGTCATGGTATATGATCCACTCAGTGTGCTGTTGAATTTGGTTTGCTAGCATTTTGTTGAAGATTATTGAATCTATGTTCAGGGATATTGGCCTGTGATTTTCTTTTCTTATAGTGTCCTTATCTGGCTTTGGTATCAGGGTAACGCTGTAATGAAATGAGTTTGAAAATATTCCCATCTCTTCAATTTTTTTGGACAAGTTTCAGAAGGACTGGTATTAATTCTTATTTAACTGTTTGGTAGAATTAACCTGTGAAGACATCTAGTCTTGGGCTTTTTGAGGTTGGGAGGTTAGGAGGTTTGTGAATACTGATCCAATCTTCTTATTTGTTATTGGTTTGTTCAGATTGTCTATTTCTTCATAATTCATGCTTTGTAGGTTGTATTTCTAGGAATTTGTGCATCTTTTCTGAGTTACACAGTTTGTGGCATAGTCGTTTATAGTAGTCTATTATAGTTATTTGTATTTCTGTGGTATCAGTTGTAATGTCTCCCCTTTCATTTACACTTTCACTTATTTTAGTCCTTTTTTTTAGGTTTTGAAATTTCTTTTTTTTTTTAATTTTGTTATTATTATACTTTAAGTTTTAGGGTACATGTGCACAATGTGCAGGTTTGTTACATATGTATACATGTGACATGTTGGTGTGCTGCACCCATTAACTCGTCATTTAGCATTAGGTATATCTCCTAATGCTATCCCTCCCCCCTCCCCCCACCCCACAACAGTCCCCAGAGTGTGATGTTCCCCTTCCTGTGTCCATGTGTTCTCATTGTTCAGTTCCCACCTATGAGTGAGAACATGCGGTGTTTGGTTTTATGTCCTTGCGATAGTTTGCTGAGAATGATGGTTTCCAGTTTCATCCGTGTCCCTACAAAGGACATGAACTCATCATTTTTATGGCTGCATAGTATTCCATGGTGTATATGTGCCACAGTTCCTTAATCCAGTCTATCATTGTTGGACATTTGGGTTAGTTCCAAGTCTTTGCTATTGTGAATAGTGCCACTATAAACATACGTGTGCACGTGTCTTTATAGCAGCATGATTTTTAATCCTTTGGGTATATACCCAGTAATGGGATGGCTGGGTCAAATGGTATTTCTAGTTCTAGATCCCTGAGGAATCGCCATACTGACTTCCACAATGGTTGAACTAGTTTACAGTCCCACCAACAGTGTAAAAGTGTTCCTATTTCTCCACATCCTCTCCAGCACCTGTTCTTTCCTGACTTTTTAATGATTGCCATTCTAACTGGTGTGAGATGGTATCTCATTGTGGTTTTGATTTGCATTTCTCTGATGGCCAGTGATGATGAGCATTTTTTCATGTGTTTTTTGGCTGCATAAATATCTTCTTTTGAGAAGTGTCTGTTCATGTCCTTTGCCCACTTTTTGATGGGGTTGTTTGTTTTTTTCTTGTAAATTTGTTTGAGTTCATTGTAGATTCTGGATATTAGCCCTTTGTCAGATGAGTAGGTTGCAAAATTTTTCTCCCATTTTGTAGGTTGCCTGTTCACTCTGATGGTAGTTTCTTTTGCTGTGCAGAAGCTCTTTAGTTGAATTAGATCCCATTTGTCAATTTTGGCTTTTGTTGCCATTGCTTTTGGTGTTTTAGACATGAAGTCCTTGCCCATGCCTATGTCCTGAATGGTGATGCCTAGGTTTTCTTCTAGGGTTTTTATGGTTTTAGGTCTAACGTTTAAGTCTTTAATCCATCTTGAATTAATTTTTGTATAAGGTGTAAGGAAGGGATCCAGTTTCAGCTTTCTACATATGGCTAGCCAGTTTTCCCAGCACCATTTATTAAATAGGGAATCCTTTCCCCATTGCTTGTTTTTCTCAGGTTTGTCAAAGATCAGATAGTTGTAGATATGCGGCATTATTTCTGAGGGCTCTGTTCTGTTCCATTGGTCTATATCTCTGTTTTGGTACCAGTACCATGCTGTTTTAGTTACTGTAGCCTTGTAGTATAGTGTGAAGTCAGGTAGCATCTATTTGATTCTTCTCTCTTTTCTTCTTTATGAGTCTTGCTAGCAGTCTATCAATTTTGTTGATCTTTTAAAAAAAACCAGCTCCTGGATTCATTAATTTTTGGAAGGGTTTTTTGTGTCTCTATTTCCTTCAGTTCTGCTCTGATCTTAGTTATTTCTTGCCTTCTGCTAGCTTTTAAATGTGTTTGCTCTTGCTTTTCTAGTTCTTTTAATTGTGATGTTAGGGTGTCAATTTTAGATCTTTCCTGCTTTCTCTTGTGGGCATTTAGTGCTATAAATTTCCCTCTACACACTCCTTTCAATGTGTCCCAGAGATTCTGGTATGATGTGTCTTTGTTCTTGTTGGTTTCAAAGAACATCTTTATTTCTGCCTTCATTTCATTATTTACCCAGTAGTCATTCAGGAGCAGGTTGTTCAGTTTCCATGTAGTTGAGTGGTTTTGAGTGAGTTTCTTAATCCTCAGTTCTAGTTTGATTGCACTGTGGTCTGAGAGACAGTTTGTTATAATTTCTATTCTTTTACATTTGCTGAGGAGTGCTTTACTTACAACTATGTAGTCAATTTTGGAGTACGTGTGGTGTGTTGCTGTAAAGAATGTATATTCTGTTGATTTGGGGTGGAGAGTTCTGTAGATGTCTATTAGGTCCGCTTGGTGCAGAGCTGAATTCAATTCCTGGGTATCCTTGTTAACTTTCTGTCTCGTTGATCTGTCTAATGTTGCAGTGGGGTGTTAAAGTCTCCCATTATTATTGTGTGGGAGTCTAAGTTTCTTTTTAGGTCACTAAGGACTTGTTTTATGAATCTGGGTGCTCCTGTATTGGGTGAAATATATTTAGGATAGTTAGCTCTTCTTGTTGAATGGATCCCTTTACCATTATGTAATGGCCTTCTTTGTCTCTTCTGATCTTTGTTGGTTTAAAGTCTGTTTTATCAGAGACTAGGATTGCAACCCCTGCCTTTTTTTGTTTTCTATTTGCTTGGTAGATCTTCCTCCATCCCTTTATTTTGAGCCTATGTGTGTCTCTACACGTGAGATGGGTTTCCTGAATACAGCACACTGATGGGTCTTGACTCTTTATCCAATTTGCCAGTCTGTGTCTTTTAATTGGAGCATTTAGCCCATTTACATTTAAAGTTAACATTGTTATGTGTGAATTTGATCCTGTCATTATGATGTTAGCTGGTTATTTTGCTCGTTAGTTGATGCAGTTTCTTTCTAGCATTGATGGTCTTTAGAATTTGGCATGTGTTTGCAGTGGCTGGTACTGGTTGTTCCTTTCCATTTTTAGTGCTTCCTTCAGGAGCTCTTTTAGGGCAGGCCTGGTGGTGACAAAATCTCTCAGCATTTGCTTGTCTGTAAAGTATTTTATTTCTCCTTCACTTATGAAGCTTAGTTTGGCTGGATATGAGATTCTGGGTTGAAAATTCTTTTCTTTAAGAATGTTGAATATTGGTCCCCACTCTCTTCTGGCTTGTAGAGTTTCTGCCAAGAGATCCGCTGTTAGTCTGATGGGCTTCCCCTTGTGGGTAACCCGACCTTTCTCTCTGGCTGCCCTTAACATTTTTTCCTTCATTTCAACTTTGGTGAATCTGACAATTATGTGTCTTGGAGTTGCTCCTCTCGAGGAGTATCTTTGTGGTGTTCTCTGTATTTCCTCAATTTGAATGTTGGCCTGCCTTGCTAGATTGGGGAAGTTCTCCTGGATAATATCCTGCAGAGTGTTTTCCAACTTGGTTCCATTCTCCCTGTCACTTTCAGGTACACCAATCAGATGTAGATTTGGTCTTTTCACATAGTCCCATATTTCTAGGAGGCTTTGTTCGTTTCTTTTTATTCTTTTTCCTCTAAACTTCTCTTCACGCTTCATTTCATTCATTTCGTCTTCCATCACTGATACCCTTTCTTTCAGTTGATCGCATTGGCTACTGAGGCTTCTGCATTCATCACGTAGCTCTCGTGCCTTGGTTTTCAGCTCCATCAGGTCCTTTAAGGACTTCTCTGCATTTGTTATTCTAGTTATCCATTCGTCTAATTTTTTTTCAAAGCTTTTAACTTCTTTGCCATTGGTTCGAATTTCCTCCTGTAGCTCAGAGTAGTTTGATCGTCTGAAGCCTTCTTCTCTCAACTCGTCAAAGTCATTCTCCATCCAGCTTTGTTCTGTTGCTGGTGAGGAGCTGTGTTCCTTTGGAGGAGGAGAGGTGCTCTGATTTTTAGAGTTTCCAGTTTTTCTGCTCTGTTTTTTCCCCATCTTTGTGGTTTTATCTACCTTTGGTCTTTGATGATGGTGAAGTACCAATGGGTTTTTGGTGTGGATGTCCTTTCTGTTTGTTAGCTTTCCTTCTAACAGATAGGACCCTCAGCTGCAGGTCTGTTGGAGTTTGCTAGAGGTCCACTCCAGACCCTGTTTGTTTAGTCCTTTCATTCTTAGTTTGTCTAGCTCATTGTCAATTTTGTCAATGAAACTCAGTTTCATTGATCTTTTTCTATTATCTTTCTAGTCTCTATGTCATTTATTTCTGCTCAATCTTTATTATTTCCCTCCTTTTTCTGATTTTGGGCTTAGTTTCTTCTTTTTTAAATTTTTATTATTTATAGAGATAGGTCTTGTCCTGTCACTCAGGCTGGAGTGCAGTGACCCAATCATATCTCACTGCAGTCTCGAACTCTTGGGCTCAAGCATTCCTCCCACCTCAGCCTCCCAAGTAACTGGGACTACAGGTGTGAGTCACTGTGCCTGGATAATTTTTAAATTACTTTTTGTAGAGATGGGGTCTTACTATGTTGCCCAGGTTAGTCTTGAATTCCTGCCTCAAGTAATCCTCCCACCTCAGCTTCCTGAGTGGCTGGGACTACAGGTGTGAGCCACCATGCCCAGACAGTTTGTTTTTCTTTTTCTAGTCCTTTGAGGTGTGAAGTTAAGTTTTTTATTTGAGATCTTTCTTTTTTCTTAATGTAGGCATACATTGCAATAAACTTCCCTCTTAGCACTGTTTTTGCTGCATCCCTTAAGTTTTGGTATGTGGTGTTTCCATTTTAATTTGTCTCAAGAAACTTTTTGATTTCCTTTTTGATTTTTTTCTTTGATCTATGGGTTGTTCCAGAGTATGTTGGTTCATTTTCATGTATTTGTGAGTTTTCCAAAATTCTTTCTATTATTGTTTTCTAGTCTTATACCATTGTGGACAGAAAAGATAGTTGCTAACACCAAGTATCTTATTATTTCCTTCTTTGTGCATGCTTTG
Source organism: Pan troglodytes (assembly GCF_028858775.2). NCBI lineage: Eukaryota > Metazoa > Chordata > Mammalia > Primates > Hominidae > Pan > Pan troglodytes. Next base: position 50,192,717 of record NC_086015.1, read on the forward strand.
GGTTTATTTTGCTCTTCTTTTTTAGTTTCTTGAAGTAGAAATTTAGACTATTTATTTGAGACCTTTTAAATTTTTTAACGTGTTTAGTGCTGTAAATTTTCCTGTCAGCACTATTTTAGCTGCCTCACTCATATCTTGATAGACTACTACATTTTTGTTTTCATTCACTTGTATATTTTGCTTTATTTCTTCCAAAACTTCATCTTTGATCCATGCATTGTTTTGATCAATCATGGATTGATTCTTTTATTATTATGTCATGTCCCTCTTTGTCTCTAGAAGTGTGCTGTTTAATTTCCAAGTGTTTTCCTGTTGTCGTGGTCAAAGAACAAATCTCGTAATCTTATATAATTTCAATTTTTAAAAATATGTTGGGGTGTTATTTTTGGCCCAGGATATTGTCAATTTTGGTAAATATTCCATGGGCACTTAAAACATGTGAATTCTGCTGTTGTCGGGTGGAATGTTCTATAAATGTCAATAGCTCCTGATGATTGATTGTGCTGTTCAGTTCTTCTATATCCTTGCTGTTTTTCTGTCTAATAGTTCTATAAGTTACCGAGAGTAGGGTGTGGAAGTTCCATATACACTTGTGAATTTGTCTATTTTTCCTTTCATGTTTATCACTTTTTGCATCATGTATTTTTATGCTCTATTGTTTGGTGCATACACCTTTAGGATCATATGTATTCCCCATGGATTAATTCTTTTATTATTATGTCATGTCTCTCTTTGTCTCTAGTAATTTTCTTTGCTCCAAAGCCTGCTTTATATTATATTCACATAGTCACTCCTCCTTTTTTTCAATTATTATTAAGGCTTGCATAGTATATCGTGTCCCATCCTTTTACTTTTAACTTACCTATGCTGCTATATCTAAAGTGAGTTTCTTGTAGCAGCATGTTCTTAAATAATGGTTATTTTATTCACTTTGCTAATTTTTGCTCTTTAATTGGTATATTTCAACAATTTACATTTAAGGTAATTATTGATATGTTAGGGCATTCTAAGTCTGCCATTTTATTACCTATTTTCTGTTTGTTCCCTCCATTTCTTGTTCCCTGGTTTCTCTTTTCTTGTCTTTCTGTGGGTTACTTGGACATTTTTAATAATTTCATCTTGATTTATTTATAGTGTTTTTAGTATGTCGCTTGGTATGTTTATGTTAGTCATCGTTCTATGTATAAGTATGTTCTTAGCATGGATACATATAACTTATCACAGTCTACTGGTATTGATATTTTACCAGTCCAAATGAAGTGTAGAAATTTTATTTCCATTTAGGTCCTTTTATCCTCCTCAATTTTCTTTCTCTTTTTCTTTTTTTTTTTTTTTTTTTGAGACAGAGTCGTGCTCTGTCGCCCAAGCTGGAGTGCAGCGGCACGATCTCGGCTCACTGGAAGCTCTGCCTCCTGAGTTCATGCCATTCTCCTGCCTCAGCCCCCCGAGTAGCTGGGACTACAGGCGCCTGCCACCACATCCAGCTAAATTTTTGTATTTTTTTTAAATTTTAGTTTAAAAAAAACCCTGGCTAACAGGGTTTCACCGTGTTAGCCAGGATGGTCTTGATCTCCTGACCTCGTGATCCGCCCACCTCGGCCTCCCAAAGTGCTGGGATTACAGGCGTGAGCCACCGCACTCAGCCCCTCCTCACTTTTCAATAATAATAGTCCTAAGTATTTTCTCTTTGTACATTAAATACCACATTAGATGGTGCTAAACTTTTTGCTTCAAGTGTTAAGTATAATTTTAGAAGCTCATGAAAAGAAGAATGGTCTATAATATTTACCCGTGTGTGTATATATATATATGTGTATATATATACATATATATATATGTGTATATATATATTTTTTTTTTGCGACAAAGTCTCGCTCTGTCACCCAGGCTGGAGTGCAGTGAGGTGATCTCAGCTCACTGAAACCTCCACCTCCTGGGTTCAAGCCATTCTCCTGCCTCAGCCTCCCAAGTATCTGGGATTATAGGCACCCGCCACCACACCCAACTCATTTTTGTGCTTTTAGTAGAGATAGGGTTTCACCATGTTGGCCAGGCACGTCTCAAACTCCTGACCTCAAGTGATCAGCCCGCCTCCGCCTCCCAAAGTGCTGGGATTACAGGCATGAGCCACTGCACCCGGCCTACCCTTATTTTTAGTAATTCCATTCTTATTTTTTTTTCTGAAGTTCCAAGTCTTCTATTATAATTTCCTTTCTGTTCAGATAACTTCTTTAGCTATTTTTACAGGTAGGCTTGCTTGCAATAAATTCTTTTAACTTTCCTTTGTTGAGGAATGTCTTTATTTTCTCTTTATTCATAAAGGATATTTTCATAAGATTTAGAATTCACAGTTAACATTTATTTTCTTTCAGCCCTTGAAAAATATTGTGCCATTTCCTTCTGGTCTCCATGGATTCATATGTCAAATATGCTGTCATTCATGTTGATATTCATCTATCTATAAGTAATGTGTCATTTCTCTCTGGATGCATTCAAGATTTGTTTGTTTGTTTTTAGTTTTCAGGAATGTAAGTATTACGTGTCTTTGCATGGATTTCTTTAGGTTTATCCTATGTCAGATTTGAGAAGTTTTCAGCCATTATTTCTTTGAACACTTTTTTCATATCCATTCTTTTTCTCCTCTTCTTTTGGGACTTTGATGATATGAATGCTATCCCTTTTGTTATTATTCTACAGATTCCTGAGACACTGTTCATTTTTTTTCAGTCTATTTTCTCTCTGTTCAGATTGTGTTTTCATCTCTCCTCAAGTTTACTGATTTTTATCCTCTATCACCTCCATTCTACTATTAAGCCCATCCAGCAAATTTTTTATTTCAGTTATTTTAGTTTTCAGTTATATAATTTTCATTTGATTATTTTGATAAGGTCTGTGTCTCTGATGAAATCATTTATTTAAAAAAATTTCAAGGGATCATTAATTTATTGTTGAAACATTTTTATGATGGCTACTATAAAATCTTGGTCAAATAATTCTAACATCTGATTCATCTCAGTGTTGGCATATGTTGATTGTGTTTTCTTCTTAAAGCTGTGATTTTCCTGGTTCTTGCTATGGCAAATGAGATTTTTACTGTGTATCTAAACATTTAAATATATTTTAGTAGATTTTAAGTCCTATTTAATTATCTTTTTTCTCTTCTTCCTCTTTCTCCTCGTCCTCCTCTCTTCTTCTTCTTCTTCTTCCTCTCCTTCTTCTTCTTCTTTCTTCTTCTTCTTCCTCTCCTTCTTCTTCTTCTTCTTTCTTCTTCTTCTTTCTTCTTCTTCTTCTTCCTTTCTTCTTCTAGTAGTCCCTCTGTTGAAGTGTAGTGTGAGGAGCAGATTAGTGTGTATGTTTATTTTCCAGCTAGGCCCCACTAACATCACTGGCAAAAGTAGAGGATTGACTCACATTGCCTTTTTAAAGATGGGTGTGGTGGAAGTTCAGCTCCCCACTGGGTCTCCCTGATACCTTGGGTCTTGCTGATACCTCTGGGTGAAAGTGGGACACCAACAGACACTGCCTCCCTTGAGTGGAGGTGTAAGCTGTGCTCCCTGCTGCGTAGGGGAGGGACTCCCTGACACTGGTAGGGGAGATGAAAAGTTAAGTGGCTAGCCCTACCTCACACTGTTTTATTCAGTCTCATTGATGCTGGGCAGGGTGGAGGATCAGTTCCTTGGGTCCCCACTGACACCAAGAGGTGGGGAGACAAGACAGCCTACCAGCTCTCCTTCATGCCATCTTGTTCAGCCTTTTTGCTGCTGGGTAGTTGGCGAGGTTTAGTTCCCCACTGGGCCCTACTGAGACCAGGCATGGGGGGAAAGTGGAGCACTTGCACTTACTAGACCTAATTTGCATTGCTTTGTTCAGTCTCATTAATGCTGGGTGAAGGTGGAGGCTCAGGGTACTGCTGAACCCTGCTAACATGGCTACCTTGGTCCTGGCAGGGGATCTCTGGGTACTGCCTGCTTCCACAGAGCAGGACATGGTAGATCAGCTCTCTGCTCAGCCCCTCCAAACACCACCCAGTGGAAGAATTGGAGCACAGCCTACTTCTGCCATATGGGGGATGGAAGGTTAGCATCCCTGTGGGCCCTGCTGACACTGGCACCATCGAGCAGAGTAATCAGAGAAGCACTGCTGCCCACTTCCACATGTGTGGGCTGAGCAGGATGGAAAGCAGCTTCCTGCTTGGCCCCGCTGAAATTACGTGTGTGTGTGTGCTGCGGAGGAGGGAAGGTTGTGAGATTTGCTGTGGGTATTTGGCTGGAGTACCACACATAGTGCCACAAAGGTTTTCTCTAGTTTGGCCACCCCTTTCCCAGGCTTTTGGTTAGGGGGAAGAGGCTTTCCTTGTAGTTTTTAAAAAATCTGTGCCTATTGGCAGTTCCAGGTTGGAGGCTCCTGCAGCCCTATCTATGTCCAGAATATATGTGAGGCAATAAGCAAACCCGGAGAACTCAGTGCCACATCATTTCTCAAGTCCCAAAGTTCTTTGGAAGTCACCTTTCTCCCCACTGTTCAGTCTTCCTATGCTTTGTAATGTCCAGGGGTTTTTAAAGTTGTAAGAAAAGGGACCTGGGAGGAAACAAAGCTGCTGCATCTTGGTCACAAGCAGAAGTCATAATTCATAGCATTTGAATACTTCCAGGAGCACTGGAGATCATCTACAGAATTTATGGACTTTTATGTGATTTGGTACAACTCTTTAGTCTTAAAGGTAGGAAGCATGTAGTTTGGGCACAGTGGCTCACGCCTGTGATCCCAGCACTTTGGGAGGCCAAGGTAGGTGGATTATTTGAAGTCAGGGGTTTGAGACCAGCCTGGCCAACATGATGAAACACCATCTCTACTAAAAATACAAAAATTAATCTAGCATGGTGGCAGGCACCTGTAATTCCAGCTACTTGGGAGACTGAGGCAGGAGGATCACTTGAACCTGGGAGGCAGAGGTTGCAGTGAGCTGAGATGGTGCCACTGCACTCCAGCCTGGGTGACAGAGTGAGACTGTGTCAAAAAAAAAAAAAAAAAAAAGAAAGGAAAAGAGAGAAACCTATAAATACCAATTTACAGTTATTCTCTGTTCCCAGCTCCAGCCAACTATTGGTCTGCTTTCTGCCTCTATAAATGTATTTTCGTTTTGGATGTTTCATATAAATGGAATCATACAACCTGTGGTTTCTTGTGTCTGACTTATTTTGCTCAGCAGTTGCTTTGAGGTTCACTCATCACACAGCATGTGTCAGTGATTCACTCCTTTTTATTGCCCAATAGCATTCCATTGTATGGGTATATATTTTGTCTACTTATTTGCCATCTGATAGATATTTATGTTTCTGCTTTTTGGCTTTTATGAATGTGTTAGTTGGTTCTCATGCTGCTATAAAGATACGACCTGAGACTGGGTAATTTATAAACAGAAGACATTTAACTAACTAACAGGTCCGCATGTCTAGGGAGGCCTCAGGGAACTTGCAATCCTGGTGGAAGAGGGGAACCAAGGCAAGTCTTACCTGGTGGCAGGCAGAGAGAGTACAAGGGGGGAACTGCCAAACACTTTTAAACCCATCAAATCTTGTGAGAACTCACTCACTATCATGAGAACTGCAGGGGGAAACCACCCCCATGATCCAATCACCTCCCACCAGGTCCCTCCCTCCCCACATTCGAGGATTACAATTTGCGATGAGATTTGGGTGGGGACACAGAGCCAAACCATGTCAATGAATAATGCTGTTGTAAGCATGTGCAATTTTTTTTACAGACATATGTTTTCATTTCTCTTGGATATATCCCTAGAAATGGAATTGCTAGGTCAGATGAACCCTCTATATTTAACATTTTGAGGAAATGCTAAATTGTTTTCCAAAGCAGCTATACCATTTTTTATCCCTACCAGCAATGCATGAGGGTTTAATTTCTCCACACCCTTCCTAACACTTGCTGTTGTGTGTCTTATTTATTACAGCCCTTTTGGTATGTGTGAAATGGCATCTCATTGTGGCTTTAATTTGCAATTGCATTTCCCTGATGACTAATGAATGATGTTGAGCATCTTTTCATACTTTATTAGCCTTTCATGTATCTTCTTTGGTGAAATGTCTGTTAATATTTTTTGCTTATTATTTTTAATTTTTATTTTGTAATTGTAAATTGACAAACTATTGTTGTACACAAAGTTTTGTTATAATGTATAAATACAATGTGGAATAATCAAATCAAGCTAATTAACATATCCATCACCTCAAGTACTTACATTTTGTGTTAAAAATATTTGAAATTTACTCTCTTAGAAATTTTGAAATGTACAACATATTATTATTTACTATATTCACCAAGCTATGCAATATACCTCAAAGAAATAAAAAATTATTCCTCCATGTAACTGAGGCTTTATGGCTATTTTTTTTCTTTCAACTTTTGTTTTAGGTTCTGGGGTTCATGTGCAGGTTTGTTATGTAGGTAAACTCGTGTCACAGGGGTCTGGTGTACAGATTGTTTCCTCACCCAGGTACTAAGCATAGTACTCGATAAGTATTTTTTTCTGAAATTTTCCCTCCTCCCACCCTCCACCTTCAAGTAGGCCCCAGTGTCTGTTGTTCCCCTCTTTGTGTCCATGTGTTTTTATTATTTAGCTTCCACTTATAAGTGAGAGCGTGCGTCTATCTTTGATTGTTTTTTTACAATTGAGTTGTACAAGCACTCTCTAAATTCTGGTACCGGCTTTTTATCATAAATGTGTTTTGCAAATATTTCTCCCAGTGTTTTTCCTGTCCTTCCATTTTCTTAATGGTATCTTTTGAAGTGCAAGGTTTTCAATTTTGATGAGGTCTATTTTATCAATTTTTTCATTTATAAATCACATTTTTAAAAGAAATCTGTCTGGCCCAAAGTCCTAAAGATTTACTTCTATGTTTACTTCTAAAAGTTTAATTGTTTCAACTCTTACATTTAAGTCTATGATTTGTTTTGAGTTAATTTTTATGCATGGTGTGAGGTGAGGGTCCAAGGTCATTTTTTTTGCATACACATAGTTATATTATGAAATGTTTTTCTAGAAGTTAATATGATAATAGCTTAATATTTCATTTTATGAACATACTATAAACAGTGAGGTCCTGGTAAATATTTGACAATCATCTCTTTTAAAAAAGCCCTGATTTGTAGTATTTGCCAATTTCCCTGTGTAAATATTCCAACAGTGTTTAATTTAAAGCTACTACATGACATAACATAAGGAGTTGGGAAGAAGTCACACCATTGGTTCTTATGAATTGCTACAAGCTGGCTCTAGCATATCACTAAATCAATTTAACCAGTCTCCTGGGTTTTTGTTTTATTTTGTTTGCTTCTTGTTTTTCTCTCTTTTTACCCTCAATATATAAAAAAGATGCAAAAAAGAAACAAAAAGCAGAAAGAAACAGTCTATTTTATTCACCGCTATAAATGAATGCTGTATCTCTAGGGAGTTTCTAGTTCTCTCTCCTTAGGAACACAGCTGTGGGCAACATCCTTGAAGCCTTTCTGTGGTCACATTTAGTAATGTCTATCACATTTACTTTCAGACAACCCCCTCACCAGCCTTGCTTCCTTTTAATGATAAAGAAAATCAAGTTTTGACAAATAGAGTATAAAGCAGCTTGAACTTCTGCAATTTTGCAAAGACCCATATACAAAATTTAAATTATAGAGGTGACTTTCCCCCCCCCTTTTTTTCTCCATCTCAAGAACCAAGTATAGAATTAAGCAAATGCTGAGGAGGAAAATAGTTGTCTTGACAGGCAGTGGAAGTCAAGTGTGAATGGCCACAATGTGTCAGCTTCCTGAAAGTGTCTTGTACATAAGAGTACTGCAAAGAAATCACTGGAGTGTGACACTGTTTCAGATAAATATATCTGATCTTCCTTTCGAGGAAATCTTGTAAGAAGTGCAAATAAAACTAGGGGGCCACTTTGGAACAGATGCTTTTATTTATTTATTTTTTTTGAGGCAGGGTCTCACTCTGTCACCCACACTGGAGTGCAGTGGTGTGATCATGGCGCACTGCAGCCTCGACCTCCAGGGCTCAAACAATCCTCCCATCTCAGCCTCCTGAATAGCTGGGACTACAGGTGTGCACCACCATGAGTGACTCATTTTTGTATTTTTTGTAGAGACAGGGTTTTGCCATGTTGCCCAAGTTGGTCTCAAACTCTTGGGCTCTCAAAATGCTGAGATTATAGGCATGAGCCACCATGCCTGGCCAATAGATATTTTTAATAAGTAGTTATTAGATGCCTATCTGTAGCTCTGTGGAGCCCACATAGCTTTATCCACATTGTTACAAATGGGGAGCAGCAGAGGCCTGGGATCTGGGAGAGCAGTGAGCCATGGGGGATTTGGAGGCGAAAGGGCACTAAGTTGTATGGGGATAAGAAGGTTTTGAGCAACTGTCACTATTTGGCAAGACCTTTATTCAATATAATTACCATTATTTAAAGTACCCCTTTCTATTACTATGAAAAGTGAGGCTCAGAGAGATGTGAAAGTGCTTACACAGGGACTTCTGGCTTACAAATACCTGCTTTTTAAACTCTGTACTCAGAGTGTGCATTGGGAGTCACCTCATGAAGTGGAGACTCAAGCTCAGTGACTCATCACAGCCTCCTGCTCTGGCCCCATGTCCCAGTCAGCCCACTCACTGCCCCATGCTCCCCCTCTGACTCCTGCTCCTCTGCACATGACGGGAGTCATACTAAACTTTGTGCAGGTCCCAGAGAGAGTCATGCTTCTGGTCCTCATTCACTCCACACCCTTACCCTGGAATGTTCATTCCACTGTGTTCTTCTAAGAAGCACCTGCTCATCTTTTTCTTTTCTCTGTCTCCTTCTCTCTCTCTTTCCCCAACTTTCCCCCTATTAGACTTCTTCTCCTTCTTGCCCTTTCTCCTTCCTTTCTTTTCACAAAGAATAGTTTTTCTTATGATGTGGTCATTTTAAAAGTTGGATAGGCCAGCCTGGTGGCTCATGCCTGTAATCCCAGCACTTTGGGAGGCCAAGGCAGGAGTATCCCTTGAGGCCAGGAGTTCAAGACCAGCCTGGGCAACAAAGCAAGATCCTGTCTCTACAAAGGATAAAAATAAAGTATTAGCTGGGTGTGGTGACATGGGTCTGTGGTCCCAGCTACTGAGGAGGTGGGGGTGGGTGGATCTCTTGGGTCCAGGAGTTCAAGACCGCAGTGAACTGTGGTCACCACTGCAGTCCAGCCTGGATGACAGAGTGAGATCCTGCTCTAAAAAAAATATGTATTTTTTTTTTCAGTTAGATAGCACTGAAAGCATACAGAAGAAAATTAACATCACTCATTTGCAATGACTTTATACAATGTCAGTTTAAACGGGAACTACATTTCCCAGAACTCACTGTCAGTAGGGTTCCAGGTTAGCACAGGCCCGGGGATCTATATAACTAACTTGAGATTCACGAGAGAATGGAGCAACAGCTGTAATGTAACGCTGTGAATGTGCCAGCAGGTTCCGGGGCCCTATGGTGGCTTGCGCACACTGCAGTCTATCTGCAGGCTCACTTTGGCGTAGGACAGCACCTGGACCCACTGGATTCCGGCTCCCATGCTCCCCTCTGGAAGTACAAGTCCTGGGCCAGGCGCATGTGAACCTCCATGGTGAATGCAGCAGCTTCCTCTGCAGATTCCTAGCGAGGTAGTGGCTGGATGCCGCGAGAGACAGATGAACCTCTGCCGCGAGAGACAGATGAACCTCCTGTTTGTCCTCAAGGCGGGTAGTGTCCGTGTAGGATCCGGCTTGTCCTTACAGGTGCCATCTGATCCTTGCTCACATCCTCAGCTGGCGTTCCTTCCTGACTGCTGGAGTGGCTGACCTGAAGAGACTTCCCACTCAACACTGCAGGCAGAGGGGACAGCCCAGAGAGACTTGCCCGCCAGCTCTCACCTTGCATATAATCTCACTCCTAAATAAATCCCTCAGCTCAGGGGTCCCCAAACTTTCTCTGTGAGTGGTGCCCTTAATTTCTCAGTACTCTCTTCTTAGTGCACCTGGGCCAAAAGAAATACCAAACAGTTCCATTAATTAAGTGGTTAGATCCAAATGACGTAGGTATGTTTGTAATGGCTGTTTGAAAAGAAAATACACATACATTGAAAGAAAAAATAATATTTGATTTTCCTCTTAAATAAGCAGTGCCGATGGGATATGTGCCTGTTGGACAAGGCCCAGCTTCTCCAACCTTGGAATCAAGTTGGACACTGTTGCCCTCATTTTCTGTCCCACACCATTTTACCTCAAAGCAATCATTGAAAACCCAGCTTTGGAAAGATATGACAACTGGGAAAGGAATATACTGCAATCTGATGTTCGAACTGTGAACTTCCTCAATCGAGTAGTTCCCAAGGTGTCCAAGAAGGGTCAGCTATCAATGCATATCCTCTGAAAACTGGAAATATTCCATGGCACCCCTGTGAACTCACTGTGGCCCCTACAGTTTTAGAACCATGGCCTTGTCTCATATTGCTTCTGATACACAGAGTGCCATGCTGATTTGGGTGTATTCTTTTCCTGTCTTTGTACTCTCCACATATATTATAAAATGTGGACCAGAAGAATTCTATATTTCTCTTTTTTTAATTTGACAATGTTATGAGTGTATTCCCATGTCAATAAAAATTCTTTTAAAAATTATTTATATCTGAATCATATACCAAATTTACCAATATCGAATTTAATCTTCCTCCAGTCATTGAATTTTCCAGCTGTATTTCATTTTGCTATTATCTGTCAATATTCCTTAAAATGGATTTCTAGAAGCAGTATTACCAAATGAACTTCTTAAACAATCTTGATAACTATTGTTAAATTGCTTTTCAGAAATAATGCACTAATTTATATTCCAATAAAAAATACATGGCAGTGGCTATTTTGCCACATTCGTAACTGCACTGGGTATTTCCATTAATAAAATAAAATCTCCTCACCATTTTTAACAGGCAGAAGAAATATTTCATTGTAATTGGCATTTTGTTTTATTACTAGTATGATTAGTATTTTTATTTTAATGGGTATTGCATTTATTCCATGACTGTTTGTATCTTTGTTTATTTAAATAAATTATTGGCCTGTAATCCCAGCATGTTGGGAGGCTGAAGCGGGTGGATTACCTGAGGTTAGGAGTTCAAGACCAGCCTGGTCAACATGGTGAAACCCCATCTCTACTAAAAGTACAAAAATTAGCCGGGTATGGTGGCGTGCACCTGTAATCTCAGCTACTCGGGAGGCTGAGATGTGCGAATCGCTTGAACCCGGGAGGCAGAGGCTGCAGTGAGCTGAGATCACACCACTGCACACCAACTTGGGCAACAGAGTGAGACTCTGTCTCAAATAAATAAATAAATAAATAAGCAAATAAATAATTGGAATATATTATTAGTTTTCTTATTGATTCGTAAAATTGCCTTATATGTTAGGAGAGTTGATACTTTGGCATCTTTGTCTTAATCTTTAGTTTATTACACTTTAAAATTTTTTGGTACAGGATCTTTGTAGTTCAGGCTGCATAATGTATGTCAGCATACAAGCAAATTCTCCCCCAGTACAATACTGTTCTTTTTTGAAACTTACTTAGACTGTCTCATCTGATTATTCTACAAATGAATTTTAGATTTGCTAAATTAAAAGCCAACACACAATGCTTTTGTTCAACGCTTTCAAACAAAAGCTGTAACCAACCTTTGTTGGTCAAGAGGAGACTCTTGAAAGCTGGATGAAGTTAGACACCGCAGATATTCTCGAGTAGAGAGAGCATAAGCTCAAAGAAATTCACTGGTGTGTATCCAGGGCCAAACAGCGAGTCCCTGACAGTCTAGAGAACGCAGTGACCTTATTCCAGCAACTCCTCTGGTAGCTCCTGCCCACCATGGCACAGGGGAAGCTTCAGTGCATGGTGGGGTGGCAGGTCCTTCTTCAAGTGGCCTTCATACCCCTGATGTCTGATTCAAGGGGCTTGTACCAAATGAAGGGATGAGTGAATGAGTGGGTGGATGAGTGACATTTGAATGAATGAATAAACAAATCAATGGATAAATAAAATTTACGGGAAAATTCTCCTTTTCTCCTTCCAATGCTTGGCTCCCAGAACTCTGTTTCCTCTTGTTCTCTTGGGGGAACACACTTATAGGTTTCTATAATTTAATTGTGTCCAAAAGGTCTGCTGGCAGCTTCAGAACATCACAGCTCCTGGCTTCAGGGTCCCTGTGCCTTAAGTCATCTCAAAGCCTTGGCACAGGGCAAGCAAGCCCACTCACTCATGGGAGTGGGGGCACTGAGATGCTCCAGGTGGGTAGAGCAGGGCTAAAACTGGATGGAAACTCTAGGTAAGGAAATGCAGATGGGCAAGGCTTCCAATTATGGAGGCATAGCAGGGGGTCAGGAGCATCCTGGATAGCACCCTGCCTGCTTCCAGGAGTTGCAGCACCCAGGAGTGGGGTCAGAACAGAAGCCTGAGGCTCTTCTTAGTAAATACCCTTGTTCTTTTCATGCCACCCAAGTTTCAGTCTTCTCACTCTTCCTCAGCTCCTACCACAGAAAGTGAGAATGGGAAATGAAAGGACCAGAAATAAATATTGGGCAACTTCAGACCTGGATAACCCTGTCAAGCCCAGATTCTTACACAACATTGAGATTTTATTGTACTGAACTAGGTCTGCACAGAGCAACAGCTGTGGACTTAAAAATCAGTTTTCTTTTTTCAAAAATTTCTCAAAGAATTTCATGACAAAAGATGTTAACTTATCAATGGGGTTAGTGTATCATTTTAAGTAGCTAATTAAGGGGAGAAATGAGTGTGAAGGGAAGGAAATGTAAAATCAGCCGACATCAGGATTTCTTATTGACTTGATGCTGAGTCCTTCCGCTCTGGGAAAATCAAAATGTATTCCTTCTGGTTCATGTTTCTCAAGCTTTAGTTATTAGAATTACCTTTTTGATTTTTGCTGTATTTTCACATATTGCATTGTTACTTAAACATTATACTTAAATACATTTATTTTAATAATAGCAATCACTTATATGGTACTATGTGCCAGGCACTCTTTTAAGCACTTTACATGCATTAAGACATTTCATCCTCATAACAACCCCATTAGATGAGATGCTACTATTACCTCCATTCAATGATGGAGACGATGAGTCTCTGAGAAGTTAAGTGACTTGCCATAGTTACACACCAGAATAAAGACCTAAATAAGAATTGAAATACTATTATGGTGATAGAAGAAAATATAGGACAAAATAGAAAAACAATTGTACTTAAGGGTGAGAAAGGAGGCTTTAAACTACACTGAGCTAGTATAAGCCAAAAGACAAAATTTAATGAATTTTAATTTAAATTTTATTACATCAAAAGTATTTCTATTTAATGAAGGATACCATAAACAAAGTTATGTACATATGACAATGATAAAAGTTATTTGCAATATCTTAAAGCAACAAAAAATTAAAATCCAGAGTATGTAAATAACTCTTGATAATCAACAAGAAATAGTGGGAAACCCAATAAAAAATGGCCAAAGATACGAGCAGGTAATTTATAGGAGAAACTCAAAAGCTTATAAAAAGATGTTCAAACCCATCGGTAATCAGAGAAAAGCAAAATGAAGCAACTATCAGAGTCACGTTACTTGTTCACCTAGCAAAGATTAGAGAGCAGCATAATGCCAAGTGTTGGTAAAGATGTGGGGAGAGGAAACTTTTTGCACAGTTAGTGGCTACATAGATTGAACTCATTTACATCTCCCTGTGATCTAGCATTTCCAGTCCAACTCTGTACAAGAACGTTGTAATTTTATTTGCCAGAGTGGAGAGCTGGCGGCAATCTTGGTTCCCATGCCTAGGAGAGTAAATAAGTAGAATGTGGAAGATATACTCTATGGAGTACTGTGAAGCAGGTGAAAGAAATGGGTTGAATATTCTAAATAGCAACATAGATGATCAGGCAAGCTGGGCACTATGTTAAAAAAGTAAGAAACATATATCATTTACCTAAATTAAAAATACTACATACAAAACAATACATATATTTTAGGACACATTAAAAAGAAAATGACACACATTAAAAAACCTTAGAATAGGACTTCTGCTTTTGGTCATGATGGAGTAACTGGTGCCAAATTTTCCTTTCCATTGTAAGCAACTATGAAACTGGACAAAGTATGAGTCAACTATTTTCAGGTATTGGGCAAATAGAGGACTCGTATCCCTGAGAAAAGGAACATTTTCCTGTGGTAGTACAGGGAGATGGAGCCCAGGCAGAGCAGAGGGTTCACTGAGCTGAAGAGGCAGAGATTAGACCTGGGCTGCTGAAGCAGCTACAATTTTCAGGGCAGGGGACTGGAGAGAAGGCAGCTCCATAGAGAAGAGGCTCAGAAGTCTCCACAGGGATTTTCTGTTGGATCCTTGGCTGAAGAAAGGATTGCACTAGAGGAAAGTGAGAGATCCTTGGCTGAAGGAAGGATTGCACTAGAGGAAAGTGAGACTCCATGAGGTATAAGTGTGTGGCTACTGAGGAGCTGAGAGCTGAACAATGGGATACCGGGATTTGCACAATGCTGAGAGAAGATTCCCAGCCAGGGTGGATAGACTCCTCTGCCCCCTCTTATGAGCAAAGGCTATGCCCTACAGCAGTGGTTTTCTAATGTTAGCATGTACCAGGGTCGTCTGAAACACTTGTTAAAATACGGATTGCTGCGTCTCACCCCTGGAATTTCTGATTCAGTAGCTCTGAAGTAGGGCCTGAAAATTTGTATTTTTAATAAGTTCCCAGGTGATGCTGTTGTTGTTGAAGACCACAGCCCTAGAGTAAATGCAAGCCCTAAAACTAAAGCCAAATCTGAAATAGACACATCCTAACAAAACATAAAACTGAGTCTGATGAGACTGAAAGGAAGCACCAATGATTTTACAACCCTGACAAAATGACACCCAGCACTTTTTAAAGGAAGATAATAGTCCAGACTCCGTACAACATATCACCTATAATGCTTGACATGCAATAAAAAAGTAATTGATGTGAAAAGAATTATAGCCATAATTCTAAAAAAAAAGTCCATAGAAACAGACCCCAAGATGACTGGGAAGTTGTAATTAGCAATTAGGGACTTTAAATCAACTATTATAATCAAGGACTTAAAGAATTAAATTGTCGTAATGAATGAACAGATGTGGAATTTCAGTAGATAAATGGAAACTATGTAAAAGAACCAAATGGAAATTCTAGAACTGTTAATTACAGTATCTGAAATAAATTGGAGGGTCTTAACAACCTAGTAGAGACAATAGAAGAAAGGTCAAGAAATGAATATAAATTACTGTAAAAAATGAGTTTTAAAAGGAGATTTGAAACAAAATTAAGCAGTCTAATAAAGGTATAATACCCTTATCCATTGGTGATATGTTCCAAAACTCTCAATGGATGCCTGAAACTGCGGATAGTGCCAAATCCCAGCCAAGGAACATCAAGGTCACCTTTTCACTTAGGGAAGCACTTTCAAGTTTCTCTTTGACATATCCAGATTGCCAGCATCACTACTCTTAGGGCCATTACTAAGTTAAAAAAGGGTCACTTGAACACAAGTACTGCAATATCACAAGCGTCAACCTGATAGCTGAGACAGCTAAATGGCTAAGGGGCAGGTAGCAAATAAAGTGTATGTATATGGGACAAAGGGATGATTCATGTGCAGGCAGGATGAAGCAATACAGTGTAAGATTTCATCATGCTACTCAGAATGGCGCATAATTTAAAACTTATGAATTCCTTATTTCTGGAATTTTCAATTTAATATTTTTAGACCATGGTTGACCAGGGATAACTGAAACTGCAGAAAGCAAAACTGCAGTTAAGTGGGGACCCACTGTATAACTGGTATATATGAAGGTGAAGAGAAAGTGATAATTAAGCAGGGAAAAAATGTATTTGAAGAAATCATGGCCCCAAATTTCTCAAATTGGGGGAAAATCAACCTAAAATTCAATGTTTCATAAACACCAAGAATAATAAACACAAATGAAGCAAAAAATGCTAAAAAAAAAAAAAGGGGGAAAGGGATAACATTAAAGGCAGCCAGAGGGGGGGGAAAAAACACATTTCATAGGAGATAACAATGATAAGAGTAATTGCTAACTTTTTATCAGAGACAATGATGTACAGATGACAGTAGAATGATTTCTTTAAAGGACTGAGAAAAAATATTGCCAATTCAGAATGCTGTATCTGGAAAAAAAATCTCTCAAAAATGAGGGTAAAATAAAGACATTTTCAAATAAGTGAAAACTACCAGATTCTTTGCCAACAGACTCATGCTCAAGATATAGTAAAATAAGTTATTCAGGCTAAGGCAAATTGACACCAGATAGAAACTTGGATAAATATAAAAGATTACATTTTTTGTCTTGATGTCTTTTTAAAAATGAATTTGTTTAAAATGAAAATAATAACAGTGTATTATGAGGTTTTCTACATATGTAAATGTAAAATACATGATAACAATACAGAGAATGAGAGGAGGTTCTTACATTTTATATGAAATGGCACGATATTAATCCTAAATAGTCTGTGATATATTAAGGATGTATACTAAAATCCCTACAGAAAATCACTACAACAATAATATAAAGAGGTATAGCTTAAAAAGTCAATAGAGGGACTGAAATAGACTACTAAACATTTTTCAAATAATCAAAAAAAATATTAAGAGATAGAGAAAACAAAATACAAATAGGACAAATAGGAAACAAAGTGTACCGTAGTAGACTTAAACTCGATAATATCAATCATTACATAAAATGTTAATAGACTAAATAATTCAAGTGAAAGGGGTTGTCAGACTGGATGAGAAAGAAGATTGAGCGCCATGCTTTCTACGAGAGATTCCCTTTAAATTAAAAAACAAAACAACATATATTTAAAAATAAAAGTACTGAAAAAGATATACAGTCATGTTCTACATAATGATGTTTCAGTCAATGATGGATTGATTATACCAAGGTTGTCCCATGCGATTATAATGGAATTGAAAAATTCCTATTGCCTGGTGACATCAGAGCTGTTGTAACATCGTAGCGCAACTCATTACTCCCGTATTTCTGGTGATGCTGTTGTAAACAAACTTACTGCACTTCAGCCACATAAAAATAGAGCACATACAATTATATACAGTACATAATACTTGATCACGATAATAAATGACTATGTTACTGGCTTAGGTATTCAGTATACTGAACTTTTTATTGTTATTTTAAGATGCACTTCTTCTACTTATAAAAAGAAAGTTAACTGTAAAACAGCCTCAGGCAGGTCCTTCAGGAGGAATTCCAGATGAAGACATTGTTATCATAGGAGATGCCAGCTCCATGCCTGTGATTGCCCCTGAAGGCCTTCCAGTGGGAAAAGATGTAGAGATGGAAGACAGTGATAATGATGATCTTGATCCTGTGTAGGTCTAGACTAAAGTGTGTGTTTGTGTCTTGATTTTTGGCAAAAAAGTTTAAAAAGTAAAAATGTTAAAAATTTTTTAAAGTAGAAAAAATCTTATGGAATAGGGATATAAAGAAAGAAAGCATTTTTGTATAGCTGTACAATGCCTGTTTTAAGCTAAGTGTTATTACAAAAAAGTATAATAAAAAAGAGTCAAAAAGTTTAAAATTAAAAAGTTTATAACTAAAGTTGTAGTAAGCTAAGGTTAATTTATCACTGGAGAAATTGTTTTTTATAAATTTAGTGTAGCCTAAGTGTACAGTTTATAAAGCCTACAGTAATATACGATAATGTCCTAGGCCTTCACATTCACTCACCACTCACTCAGTAACTCACCCAGAGCAGCTTCCAGTCCTGCAACCTCCATTCATGGTAAGTATCCTATGCAGGTGTACCTTTTAAAAATCCTTTTTATTGTATTTTTAATGTACCTTTTCTATGCTTAGGTATACAAATACTTACCATGGTGTTACAATTGGCTACAGTATTCAGTACAGTAACATGCTGTACAAGGTTGTAGCCTGGGAGAAATAGGATATGCCATGTGGCATAAGTGTGTAGTAGGGTATACCATCTAGGTTTGTGTAAGTACACTCTATAATGTTCACACAACGACAAAATAGCCTAAGAGTGCATTTCTCAGAATGTATCCCCATCATTAAAGCACAAATGACTGTACCATGCGAAGAATAAGCATTAAAAAGTTAGAATAGCAGTAATATCAGAAAAAGTGAACTTCTAGACAAGAACTATTACCAGGGATAAAGGGATATATTTCTTAATGACAAAGGAGTCAATGAGAAGACAGAATAGTCTTATATGTCTTTCATATAATAGAGCTAGGACATATATGAAGCAAAAATTGACAGAAATAAAGGAAGATGCAGACAAATCCATAATCATAATTAAATATTTTAACAAGGCAACTTATTGTTCTATCTAGCTAGCTGATATAACAATGAGGCAAAAAATTAGTATTGAATAGAAGATATGAGCAACACTATTGGCCAACTTGACCCAACTGACATTTATTAAATATTATAATGCAAGACACATAGTCTTTTCAAGTGCTCATGGAACATTAACCAACCTAGACTACATACACACAGAACATTTACTAATATAGCTCATTCTCTGAGCCATAAAAGGAACCTCAGTACATTTAGAATTATTCAAATTGTGTAAGTCACAGCAGAATTACATTAGAAATTAATAGCAAATATATCTGAAAAATCCACAAATCTTTGGAAGCTGACAAACTTTTAAATAACTTACAGGCAAATAATTATAAAAGGATATTAAAAATTATTTTGAACTGAATGAGATACAAAGATAACATATGAAAATTTGTTGAATGCAGCAAAAGCAGTCCTTAGAGGTACATTTATAGCTCTAGATGCTGATACTGGAGAAGGAGAATGGTTTAAATAAATTATCATAGCTGCTTCTATTTTAATAAACTAGACAAAAACAAAATAAAACAAAATCAAATGAACCCAAAGTAAGCAGAAGAAAAGAGATAAGAAAGACCAGAAAAGAAATCAATGAAACAAAAGCTGTTTCTTTAAAAAAGTCAATAAAATTAAATTGTGCCTATGATGTTGGGGTGGGGAGCAGATCGGGGATATGTGGATTTTTTTAAAAGGAAAAGATGAAAAATTTATGAAGGTAAAAGGTGTCATCCTCGCCCTGGTGCCAAGACTGTGTAGAGTGGTTCACATGCTGGAGCCTGACTCAAAAGACTGAGGGGTACTCAAGTGATGTACAGAGTCTCTCATCATTGGCAGCAGTAAGGCATTAGACTGGCCTATTCAGAAGAACTGTGATTACTCACTAAAGGATTATGTAAAAAGGAATACATTGACAGCAATGAGAACCAGGTTTCTTGTTGTGAGAGAAGCCAGTTTCAACTATGAAAAGGTAGAAGAGGCTGGGCGTGGTGGCTCACTCCTGTAATCCCAGCACTTTGAGAGGGCGAGGCGGTTGGATCATGAGGTCAGGAGTTCAAAACCAGCCTGGCCAAGATGTTGAAACCCCGTTTCTATTAAAACTACAAAAATTAGCCAGGCGTGGTGGCAGGCACCTGTAATCCCAGCTACACGGGAGGCTGAGGCAGGAGAATCGCTTGAACCTGGGAGGCCGAGGTTGTAGTGAGCCGAGATGGTGCCATTGCACTCCTGCCTTGGCAACAGAGTGAGACTCTGTCTCAAAAAGAAAAAAAAGTAGACTAGAAAGAACAATGCTATGTAAGATTGTCATTGAAGGTATTGGTGTGAACGCATGGCTATGTGATAGATTAGATAGATAGATATGCTTGTGTGTGTGTGGGTGGGGGGTGTGTGTTACTGTATTTACACATACATAGATATTTTTCGTAGCTCTGTCCACGGAGAAGGCCCAAAAACAATAGTACTCCACTAACAATGAACACATCTAGCTCTCCAATCTTGGTTTCTAAATATTAGTTTCCACTACAAAAAACCAGACTGCTTGGAGATGTGTCTTTCTGTGGCCAGGGCAGGGAAAATACAAGACAGAGCTGGAACCTCTTTGCTAAAGAGGGAGGGATTGCTCAAAGTACAATGGAGACAGAACAAAAGGACATAGGATCCAGCTCCCATTAGATCAATCTGGGGTGATTTGTGCATCAAAATAAAGACAACATTTAACTATATTCCACTGAATATAGTTTAACCCCATGAGATGCTGCTGATACAAATAATAAATAAGAGGAGGAGAAGAGAAGCTTTCACTTTTCAGAAAGAAGTGAACTAATAATTGTCACTTATTAAGTAATAAGTACAAAATGCTTTACAGTGGCAAAAACTGGTAGACACCTTCTTAAGCAAGTGATAAAGTTTAACATCACCAGTTGTGGGGAAGATTGGCATTAGGTGCGTTCTGATATTATGCACTGAGAACACAGCAACTGTTCTGTGAGATTCCTGCCCTAGTTTCATAACCTGGATCTAAGGAAACATCAGTCAGCCAAATCGAGGAATTGTTGTCTATCAGGTAACTGTAGTGTTCTCTTAAATGCTGAAGTCATGAAAGACAAGAAAAGCCTGAGGAACTGCTCTTAAAGGAGACTAGAGGAGCAGACGACTAAGTAAACAAGCATTTCTGGACCCTGGGATTATTGAGGACATTATTGGCAAAGTGGGCAAAACTGGAAACAGGGCTACAGATAATATGATGATATTGTGTCCATATCAGTTTCCTGTTTTGGTTAGGTGGGAGAATATCCTTTTTGCTAGTAAAAACATTCTGAGGGTAATGATGATAATGAGGCATCGTATTTGCAACTTGCTCTCAAATGATTGTGGAGAAAAAATAACATTGTATATCTATCTATATCTAGCATCTAGATCTAGATATGTATGTATGTACGTATCTAATATATATTAGATTCATCTAGAGAATGATGAATTTAACACAAACATGGTAAAATGCTGACAACTGGTGAGTCTGAATAGGGGACAAGGGAGTTGTGCTCTTCTGGCAGACTTTCTGTAAGGATGAAATCGAAAAGACAAAGGGGACAACAATAGCGACGAGTCTGGGGCTGCACCCCATTAGCACAGGACCAGGGCATGGGAGGGGCAGGGGAGGCAGTCAGGAGGAGCTGGAATTTCTTAAGTGACCAAGGAAAGGTGCTGGCAGACATCTTATTGGATAATGTTGGAGGAATACTACCCGATTTCCCTAACTTTATGTTATTTAATCCTCAGAACAGCAGCATGAGGTAGATACCAGGCTCCTCTTCACTTTATAGATTAGGAAATTGGAGCTCAGAAATTGAACTTCACTCAGCCAGCATTTACTTAGTGTTTACTATGTGTCAAACATTACCGAGGTTACACGCACAGAAAATATTAAGTGTGATCATCTATGTATGTGTGTGCATTTATAAAACAGTACTAGAAGGAAATGTACTAAAACAGTAGTATAATAAGGGAGGCTATATTTGGGGAGCGGAATTGCACAGATGTTTTCATTTTTCTCCTTTGTGTTTTTTAGCTATTTCTAGTTTTCTACAACTAGAAATTCCCTTTGTAATAAGGGAAAAAACAAGTATTACTTCAAAACGGAATTGGAGGATCTTGTGAAATATTCCACATTATGATTTCACTGTGGACCAAATACTGTTTTCTGATGCAGTTTTATTTTACTAAAGCAATAGACAAATATGTCTTAATTCAGTTAAGCCTCCTTTCCACACACTGAGAGCTGGTGGGTTTACAACTGGAAAGCTGACATCCACTTGGACTCCTAAGGCCTATATTTGTCTATATTTTCTGTGTGGGGGTGTAAGCCCAGGTGGCATGACCTCCTCTATCCCAGACGAAAGTTTTCAAGACCATCATGACACCAGCTTCTTTGTACAAAGACCACATGTGAACACAATTCCCACTGAAGGGGGCGGGTGGTTTGGTAAGAGTGCAGCTCTAGTGTCCACAAAAGGAGAAAAGTCAGCCCAATGGTGTCACTGTATTGTAAGGTGGGACACCCGTCAGCTTAGGGTGTCTTCTGACTGATGATTCCTTCTTCCCTTTTACTGCCTTGGCACCCTGAGCTCTGCAGTCCCCCCAACCCCCTGCCATGCTGCCTGGGCCCTGTTGGCATCCCTGTGTCTGTCTGGCTCACTGAGCTGAGCACCCTGCAAGAACAGACATTCCTCATGCACCAGTGTCTCTCATGGCTCAAGAGCTTGCTTTGAATGGAGCCCACAGTCATCACTGTTGGGTTGAACTGATTTGTGCAAGCAATAGTGGGTAAACAGATGGAGTAAATTAGGGTGCATCCCTGCCAAGGACTTCAGTGCAGGCACCAAAAACAATGCTTTGAAATGATTTATTCACCTGGGAAAGTGATCACAACTTGCTGCTAATTAAAACCAACAACAGAACAGTGAGTACAATTGAAGTCCATCATTGTTATTATCATAAATATGCACCCAACAAAAAACAAACTAAAAGAAAATACACTCAAAAGCACACAGTGGGCACATTTTGTCTTTGGGTAGTGGAAGTGTAGGTAATGTCAGTGTTTGGGGTTTTTCTTTGAATTTTTAAGCTGTTTTAGAAATAAGTTTTGTTATTAGGAAAATTATTTTTAAAGAAATATACATCTGAGGGAAAAGAGAACAAAGGCATGATAAATAAGGGGTCCTTGGTTGGAGATAATGCATCTAGAACATTTTGGATAAATAAGCTACTTTGAGTTAAGGGCCTTCTCGGCCTCCTACATCAACACAGAATCTCACCCCACCCTCCTAGTAGACACTTTCCTCCCAACCCCCTATCAGCTACAAATACTGTCAGCTTACACAGCAGGCCTTTTTTTTTTTTTTTTTTTTTTTTTTTTTGCTGACAAGTCCAAGATGGCAGTCGGAACTCTGACCCATAAAACCAGAAGGCTTGGATGAAGAACAAAAAGAAGGGAAACCAACCCTGCTTCCTTTTGCCTGTTATTAATCGCTGCAATAAAGCCATTAGAATCTACCAACATATCACCCAACTTGAAGAGAAGGGAGATTCTGAAAAATAGTCAGAAAAGAAGGGTAAATGGAAATGATGAGTTCCTCCCCTTTATGGCTATTTTAAGAAGCACACCATGTTATTCATATGGCCCGTGCTTAGCCCACTCCCTGAATTGTTTGATTTTAGTGGATATAAAAATTCTTCCTAAGGGCTTTCTTAGTTCCACTGCCAGCAGTAGTTCCCCATTTCTATTTCTCATTAGGTCTCAATTCTTCCATCATGAGTTCTATGTTCCCCAGGATTCCAAGAGCCCAAATCCTGCGGTGGGAGTGAAGGGGAGGCAGATGCTGGCTACTGATTGGCTCTGGGACTCAGAGTGGAGTCACTGTGGAAATCACTATTTCCAAGTTCTTTGGCAGTGGGAGGGTGGGGGGGTGGGTGATGGAAGAACAGAAATTCCTCATACATCAGTGTCTCCCATGGCTTAGGAGCTCACTTTGAATGGAGCCCACAGTCACCACTACTGGGTTTAATTGGTTTGTGCAAGCAATAGTGGGAAGTGGGTGACTTTGTTGACAAACGCTAATGGTCACAAATCTGAAATCTTGCTTGAGTCCAAGCCCTTCTCTGGTACACTTAGTCCCAGTCTCTGGAATATTTGGTTTTGCTCATTCATCTTCTTTCTACCAGGGGAGAAGTTCATGGAAAAGACTGAAGCCCCAGAAGCCTCAGAAGCCCCAGGCCACCATTACATTCCCTCTCTATCCCAAGTGGCTGTGACTCCATGCTGTGCCAAGAGTCAGAACCTGGCTGGGAGAGCCAGGCCGCTGGCTCAGTGTGCCTGGCAGGTCACGCCTGCTTATTTTGGGTTGGCCTCCTATGGTCTGAGTCAGAACCCAGCAGAGAGTTCATGCTCCCCTGTGGAGGGAGATGTGGAGCTGACCCTCTCCAGCCTGTCCACGGAGAGGAAGGGGAGCCATTTAACCAGGTGCACAGCCACACGCCTGTGGAACAACTGCCGCAGGTACTTCCGGAACCTCTCACCAACGAAGGCGTAGATCACTGGGTTGACACAGCAGTGCGTGTAGGCGATCACCTCCGTCACTTGCACAGCCAGGTCCAAATGTCTGCTCTGCTCACACTCATGGGTGAACAGGAAGTCTTGGAAAACAGAAATAAGTATAGTCAAATTGTAGGGGGTCCAAAAGAGAAAAAAGATGATCATGATGACAAAAATCAAACGGACAGCTTTGGATTTCTTCTCATTTGGTCGTCTTAGCAGAATCTTTATAATCCCTGTGTAGCAGATGATCATGACCAACAAAGGCAATACCAGCCCAAAGAGGTTCAGTTTCAGAGCCTGAAACAGCTTCCACTCTCGTAGGCTTTCATGAGGGAAGTGAAGGCTGCAGGTGTGGTGAGTGAATTCCCATTGGGTCTTGGAAAAGTATAAGCCTGGCATGGAAGCCAAGATGGCCAGGGCCCAAACGATGATGCTGGTGATGACACCAAAAGTGACGGTCCGTGCCCGCAAGGCAAACACGGCGTGGACGATGGCCAGGTACCTGTCAATCGTCAGCAGGATGATGAAAAAGATCTCGCTGTACAAGCCTGTGTAATAAAACCCAGAGAGGATCTTACACATGGCATCACCAAAAACCCAGTCATCCTTCAACTTGTAGTCGATCCAGAAGGGAAGCGTGAACAGGAAGAGCAGGTCAGAAATGGCCAGGTTCAGGAGGTAGATGCTGGTCATGTTTTTTAGCCTCTTGTATTGCACAAGGACCAGGACCACCAGGATGTTTCCAACCAGGCCAATGACAAATACCAAGGAGTACAGAGGGGGCAGCAGTTGGGCCCCAAAGGCCCTCTCGTTCACCTTCTGGCACGGAGTTGCATCCCCATAGTCAAACTCTGTGGTCGTGTCATAGTCCTCTGTGGTGTTTGGAGTTTCCATCCCGGCTTCTCCTACAGGTTAAAAAAAAAAAGATTTGTCTTTACTCTGCTACTAAAGGCAGTGGGCACTGGACAGTAAAGACAAGGGAGAGGTAACATTTTTTCAGCCACTCCGTAAATGTTTATTGAGTGCCTTCTGTGTACCATGCCCTGGGGACAAAATGGAGTATTAGAGAGACCCAGGTCCTCTCTGCCTTCTTGGAATCTTAATCTAACAGGGAGTGGAAGCAATAAGTAAATGAGTGCACAAATCATTAATTCAATCATTTCAGCAAAGAGTTTTGTAAGGGATAAGTTCAATGGGTGGAAAGCCAGAGGGAGACCTTACCATACTATTCATAACCAACACTTCCTAAGCACCCCCATGGGCTAGGCACTGGACTTAGGGTTAAAGAGCCCTGGAGGGGTCCCATTGTTGTTCTCATTTAAGAGGTGATGAAACAGAGGTTCAGAGTGGTTAGGAAACATGTTCAAGGACACACCTCTTGTGAGAACAGACCTGGAGCTCCAACCCAGCTATGCATCATTCTCATGCCCGGCCCTGACACCACTACGCTTTCCTGCCGCTGTCCCCGAGCAGTAGCTTTGCACTGTGGAGCCCACAGGAGGACTCTGAGAAGGAAAATGGTCCTGGCTCAGAGAAAGATACATGGCTTTTGGTCTAAGAAGATTCTCAGCCGAGAGTGACCTAGTACCCTTGGGGCACTTGGAAATGTGTGGGCATTTGTTGTTGTTGTCACCAAAACTGGGGGATGTTACCGTCATTTGGTAGGCAGGGCCAAGGATGTCCTACAGTGCAGAGATCATTCTACCCCAAACACCAATGGTGTTGCCATAGTGAAATCCTAGTAGGTCAACCACATTATTTTGGAGATGAGGACACTGAGGGCACCAGAGTGGGCTGAGCCTGACCCACATTGCACAGCCCTTAGGTGGCACAGGTAGATCTAAGGTCACTTTGCAGACCTCCTGAAGGAGAGGAAAGTGCAGGCAGAGAGGGGGGAGGTAACCTGGTCAGAAAAAGAGAAAACTGGGCATCAGGGGAGGAAGAGTTCAGAATGGTCTGGAGCTATGAGGTGATGTTACACAGTGACTAGCTGAATTCTGCTGAGATAAGCTCTTAGATATTTTTTCCCACGGATGCCTTAAAGCAAACAAAAATGAAACAAAAAAGAATCACTCTGTAGGTTGCCTTTGTAGGACTTCTCCCAGTCCCTGCTTTTTTGGCACTTGAATCCTTTCCAGTTGCTTATTAAAGATGCCTCCCCAAATGGAGCATGGGCTTTGGTGTAACCTACGAGCTTTGTGACTTTGGATGAATTATTTTACCTCTCTGAGCTTCATTCCTCATCTGCAATGTGGGAAAGCAACTCTTATCTTGCAAGGCTACTGTGAGGTAATGTATGAGAAAAGTGCCACCATCACCCTCCCACCACCACCACCTGGCAACAGCCAGGCCCCTTATTGAGGGCCTGGCAAGAGCCAGGCCAGGGCACTTTTCTTGGGGACCTTCCCTGAGAGACCTCCTTCACTGCAGGAGCCCTTCCCTAAGGCCTGTCACCACCAGCACATCCCAGGCACCAATGTCCAGGATGTCCCTGGCTGGCTGGTATACCCTGTCTCCCATCCCCCCTGCCAGATTTCTTTGTAGTTAATCTAGAAAGTGATTTTTCTTGATAACGGTGGACAATGATGGTCCCTTCCATGTGAATGACATTTGAAATTGTCAATCTATTGCCGCCAATCTAAATTGATTTGACCCAAATACCAATCAGTAAAGTAGGTGGCACCTACTTTATAATTTCTATCTTAACCTGGGTCTCTGGTGTTCTTCCTTCTACTCTCCTTAAGGAATGTTTCCTGCTTACACAATTCACATTTTTTCAATAGCCATTGTAAAGGAAATTAAGGCACATGGAGGGTATAGGGCACCCTGGCTGGAAAGGGAGATACTGTATTAGGGTGAGAAGTGAGGAGCTTTAATTTTTTATCAAACCCATCCCCTGGCCCACTCCTCCATCTCCAGAGAGATCCAATCAGCCCTCTTTCTGGAGAGAGTCAGGCTAACGGTCACTAACAAAGCTGTGTTGGCAGTTTCTAATTTCTGCAGCCACAGCCATTGCTGATGAGGGCAGACAGTTCAGTTTGATAGTCAGCACTTTTCGGTGGGCTGGCAGGTTAACAGTGGAAGTATGCAAACAGTTTGGAAAGCACAAAGAGCAGCTAGTGCAAGGCTGATCCCATGAGTCCAGTTTCTGGGAAGGTTTGGCAAAGGCAAAGGCAAGTTGGGTCAACATTGTCAGGTGGCATTTTAAACCGAGTCACCTCCATACACCCCCCTACCTCCAACCCATTTGTTATTTCCCCAACTTGTTAAGCCCCAGGCAACCACTCCAAGGCATGCTGTTCCTAAAGGGAGGTGATCTGGGGTGGGGCCCGAGAAGAGAAACCAAAGGACCATGTTGTCATCTAATCTGCCAGCCCTGCTGTAGTCTACTGCAGAAGTCTGCCTCAAGGCCACTGCACAGTGGTCAGCTATAGCCCTGGATCCTGGACCCTCCACTGCCAGTGTCTTCCAGCCTGGGAGTTGGTGAAGTCTCTGAGCAGAGATAAAGCAGTCTGTGATGGTGAAAGACACCCAGGCCTATGGTGCGCTGGCTGGCTTATACTGGTTTATAAGTGCCAATTGCGTGCATCTCTTCCCCACTCCACATTCAGCATGTTGGTAGCTTGAAACTGACCACAGTGGGGGCATTTATATCATGAAAATCAACAAATGTTATAAAGCAGGGATCTTTTCTTCAGAAGAGTCAGTTGTTGAACATTACCAGCACATCACTGCCCAGGCCCCACATTCTGAACAGTCCAGCACTGTCCCACTGCTCGGTGCGGGAACTAAAGGATCAGTGAGTGGCACATAGCCTGGTGCCAGGTTGTGCAAACTTTTGGGAGTTTCCATCTCTTCTTTGAAATCTGGGACCCACCAAGACCACCTATGAAGTAGATACCTATACGGAGCCACCATGCCCCTCTATCTTCAGAACAAAATCCTGACCTGTGTCTTTGTTAGTAGAGCAGAACAGATGCCCCCCAAGATCACCTGGCCAGCTCCTTGCCTTTGGGTGAGTGAAAGCCTACCTCTTCCAAAGATAGCAGTGCCAATTTTGAGGATCCTTGGTTCTAGTCTTCTTAAGAGATAGGTTCAGTATCAAATCATCCTTGCATCTGCCAAGATTTTTCTAACTAATATTTCCCTCTTGCTATAATTTCTTCATACACCATGTTTGGTTTTCCTTTACATGGGGGAATTTGGCAAGCAATTTTTTTTTTTTTTTTTTCCAGACAGTCTCTTGCTCTGTCGCCAGGCTGGAGTGTAGTGGTGCAATCTCAGCTCACTGCAACCTCCACCTCCCGGATTCAAGTGATTCTCCTGCCTCAGCCTCTTGAGTAGCTGGGACTACAGGCATGCGCCACCATGCCCGGCTAATTTTTATTTTTAGTAGAGACAGGGTTTCACCATGTGGCCAGGATTGTCTCCATCTCTTGACCTCATGATCCACCCGCCTCGGTCTCCCAAAGTGCTGGGATTACAGCCGTGAGCCACTGCGCCCAGCCAAGTAATTTCTTATTGAATAGGTTTCCACAGAAAACACCTTTTGTCCCTTAGTACTGACTGACTTTCTTAATCAGTAACCAACAGCCAATCCTTCAAGTAAGCTTCCTTTTTAGCAAAAAAGCCTATATTTCAACTGAGCACCCAGCTTTATAAATCCACCATTCTCAGTATTGCTACAGTATTAATTGCCTTGGAGATGCATCCATGGGCTACTTAGACATTTGCCCGGCCCTCAAAGAATTCCCCCTACCTTTGAGGAGCCCCTAGCTGCATGCATGTCTTTGAACAAGACTGCCCTCCACAGTAACAGATAAGACAGAAAAGACAAGTGACACTTACTCTGGTTCCAAGGGACTTTGTCCGTGAAGTCTTTGTTTCTGGGGCTTTCTGGGTTTTTATGAATTCAAGTTTCAAGGTCCTGACCAAGTAGGAAGTACTCAGCTTCCTGTGTGATGATGGAGAATTGGCTCCAGTTTCACAGTCTTTCAAAATGACAAGAAAGGGACAAAGTTCTTCTTTTTGTGTGGTTTGGTGCTCATGAATGGCCACAACGCCCACCAGTGGCCACTTCCTGGAAGCCAAGTTAACTGCGAGGATTTTCTCTGCTCACTCTGAGGCTCTTGAGTCTTGGCCCTGGGAGCTCAGCCTTAAGGGAATTGGGGGTAGGTGAAGCTGAGTTGGGTGAGGTGGGTGGCAGTGAGATGTTCCCAGAATGTTTGGAGCAATTAAAGTGTGGGATGTGTGTATGTGGGATGGGGGCAGGGCATAGAGCTCTTGTGGTCAGCGGCAGACTTCTTTTTTTTCTTCTTCTTAAAGATTGTGAATGGAAGGATTTAAACTGGAACCCTGAGTCCTG
Source organism: Pan troglodytes (assembly GCF_028858775.2). Taxonomy (NCBI): domain Eukaryota; kingdom Metazoa; phylum Chordata; class Mammalia; order Primates; family Hominidae; genus Pan; species Pan troglodytes. The sequence goes on from NC_086015.1 coordinate 50,222,168, forward strand.
TTCCTCAAAACTAATTGACATGGGTGCTCACAGAGGCAGCAGCTTCTCTTTGGTACCCCATGCCCCTTGGCTTCTGGGAGCTCACTGTCCCTCTGCTCTCTGCTCCCCAAGTCCCTCCCCACCAAACCTCAGAGAGTGGCTTTGCCCCAGGAACCTCCAGCATGGAGGGAATATAGGTCTGTTGGTTATGTTTTGACCTTCCCTTTCTGATGCCCCATTCCTGCTTTATGTGATGGTCAAACATGGGCCAAGTTCAAATCCCAGCTCTCTACCTGTGACATGGGCAGATCACTCACCTTTCTAAATCTTGGTTCCTACTCTGCTAAATGAGAGTACTGAATGCTTACCTCAGAGGAGAAGCATGAAGTGAACTTGTACATGAAAAATGTCAGAGTGCCTGGCACAGTGAAAAATGTCTGACAAATGATGAGTACTGTGACTCTCCTCACAACTGCCAACACCTACTCTGCCTCTGCCCTTGTGTCTTCTATAAAGTGGGGACACCCCTAACCTTCCTCACGGCATTGCTACAAAGCACTGTTTCAGAAATCATCAGTGTGAATGTGCTTTGAAAAGATCACTTGTCTCTTCATGGTTCAGTTTCCTTATCTGTAAAATGAAGAATTCAGACAAGATGGCCTAAGCTTGACATCTGATCATCACTCAGCTTCACCCCGAAGAAATAAATGGGGGTCTGCATGTGCCTGGCTATTTGCAGTACTTTGCTGGTGGATCAGTTTCCAAAGAGAACAGAGGCTTGTGAGGCCTGCCTTTTCGTTGATCCTGTCTAAGGTAAGGGACACGGTCAGTACCTCATCCTTGACCAGGCTTCCAGCTCTGCTCTAGGTTTCATTTCACAGAGGGGATGTACCAGGCAAATCTGCTTGTTCATTGAACAAATATTTATTCAGTACTCACAATGTGCCAGACATTGTGTTAGGTGCTTGGGATATAGTGGTGAAGAAAGAGGCTGGATCCATTCTTTGAGAGCTTATAGCTTAGGAAGGATCACAAACAATTAACCAAGTTACCACAATGAGGAACAGCTTTTGTAGTGGCCTGGGAAATACCCTGGGCTAAGGAAGGGTGCATCGAGGGTGGGAAGGGGTGAGGAAGTCCTTTAGAGCAGTGGTTCTCAAAGTGAGGTCCCTGGACCAGCAGCATTCACATTCCCTGGGACGTTGCTAGCCATGCAAATTCTGGGGTTACATGCCAGATATACTGACTCAGAAATCCTGGGGATGCGGCCAAGCAATCCAGGTTTTGACAAAGACTGGCATATGATTCTGATGCATGCTTAAATTTGGGGGGCATGGATCTAGCTTAAATTTGGGGGGCATGGATCTAGATTTTCTCAATGCTTTTGGCTCAGAGTCCCATGTGATCTTTCTTCAGAAGAGTTAGGCTGGACCAGCTGTGAGCTAGGAAGCCTTCTTTCTCTCCTTAGCTCAAGGCCTAAACAAGAGGCTGCTCAGTTGCCTGCTCTGTCTCCCCTCCCACACCCACACTCAGGTCTCCTATGGCCTTGCAAACCCCTTAGTGCACACACCCCTCTCACCACAGCAGATGTGTACAACGGGGGCAGCACAGAGAGACAAGAGAGAAACCAGCAAAGAGGGATGACCTTGCTCCATCCATTTCTCTTAAAAGCCCTTTGACTCCTCTCCTTAAAAGCTGTAGTGTTCTCTCAAGGTTGCCATATTGTCCTTGATCCACATCAATGTTCCTCTTCCTTGGAGAGAAGGGGGAGATGTGGGCAGCTTCCTTTGCCCCAGAGAGGTTGCAGTGGAAGCCCAGCACTAAGCCAAACCCTGTCCTGGGACAGCCTTCCACCCCAGCCTTGGCACCAATGTTCAGGGAAGAGATGCAGGGGACCCTGCCAGTGGTGGATGTGGATGACTCTGTCTTTAACACCTGCAGAGCTCATGGACCCTGGCCGTCATCAGGTTCAACCTCATATTCAACTGCTGGGCCTTGTCTTCTGGCCACACACTCTCTCCAAATCAGCGATGGTGGGGAACTGAGGAGCCAGAGGCCATTGTGGAAGAACTCCAAGGAAACAATCTCCAGGTTATCACATCTAAAGCCTGAGCAAGATTTGAGGCTGGGAAGTGATGGATCCCAGAATTGGAAGAAGGTAGGTGAAACCAGTGTTGCCTCCGCTGTGTTAGAGTCACATGGAAGCTTGAAGGACAATTGACTCCTAGGCCCACCCCCAGATATTCTGATATACTTGGTCTAGGGTGCAGCCTGGGCATTGGAATTTTAATATGTAAAAAAATCTGAGAACTAGAATCCCTGGCCTAAAGCAATGGTTCTCTAATTTGAATATCCATCAGAATCTACAGAGGGCTTGTTAAAACAGATTTCTGGACTTATCTCCAGAGATTAAGTTCAGTAGGTCTGGAATGGGGCCTGAGAATTTACTTTTTTTTTTTTTTTTTAGACAAGGTCTTGCTCTGTCGCCCAGGCTGGAGTGCAGTAGCATGATCATGGCTCACTGCAGCCTCAACCTTCTGGGCTCAAGTGATCCTCCCACTTCAGTCTCCTAAGTAGCTGGAACCACAGGTGCATGGCACCACACCTGGCTAATTTGAAAAAATATGTATATATATATATGTAAAACATATATATATATTTTGTAGAAATGGGTGTCTTGCCATGTTGCCTAGGTTGGTCTCAAACTCCTGGGCTCTAGTGACCCTCTTGCCCCAGCCTCCCAAAGTGCTGGGATTACAGGTGTGACCTGTGATCCCACCATGCCTGACCTAGATTTGCATTTCTAATAAGTTTTGAGAACCACTGGTCTACAGGAATTCTCTGAGATGTAATTTGTTTATATTTGTAAGTACACAAAATATAAGGTGAAGAGCTAAGTTTGCCTACCCCTGGCCCCTTATTTCCCCCATTTCTCTTCCCAAAAGGAACAACAGTATCAGATTCTCATGTCACTTTGAACATAGAACACACACACACACACACTTTTTTTTACACAGGTGAGCGAATACAATACACGTTGTCTTCCATTGCTTTTGTCACTGAACCTCATACCCAGAAGATTCTTCTCCACCAGCAAGCACGTGGGAATAAGCATGTAGGCAGTGACTATAGCCTCTCGATGTGGTGGAAACAGAGAAATATCAATAAGGTGCACACCTGAAGATTCTAACCTTGAGTTTGTCTAGGTCTCTGATTCCTTAATTTGATACCCCCTCCTGTGTCAGCCCCATGACTTGGCCTGCTCATTCCTCCTCTTCCTTCTCACCTATTTATTTGCCTTTCATGACCTGCACACATCATCCATGGCATCCAATTTTGACTTGGCCCTGTTTCTGATTCTCCTTTCGTGACACAACCTCAACATTCCAGAAACCTTATGTTCTGATTTAAACAAGACAGGGCAGGACCCAGGCACCTCAACTGCATGGACCCTGGTGGTCACTGATGCAAACCTTTTAGGTTCGGTGGCTACATGAATAGGTTAATTTGGTGGTGCCGTGATCACAGAGATGTGAGATGTCCCTGTTGCCTAATCCTGGGGCACACTGTCTGCATGACGAAAGAGGTTGCTCCTGATCCCAGGCTATTTCCAGAACACCAAAGTCACATTGGTTACTGCCTCACAGATGGGCAAAAGTGGTTTTGGGAGATGTAAGAGGGTCTTAGGCAGTAGCACCCCAGGTCCCTCGACATCACCTCATTTCCCTCCTCTTGGCCCCCCTACCCCACTCCTCTTGTCTTGTCTAATTTCTTTCCCTAGCCTCTCTTGCCACCTCCCCTCCTCACTCCATACTTCTTCTATCCAGGTGGTCATTTTTCCTCCTGCATCTCTGCCTCTTTTTGCCTGCCTGGCCTCTGGCCTCTCCAAGGTGCTCTCTCACCTCCCATTCTACAAAGTCCAACTTGACAAACCAAGGAGAAAGGGGCCAAGACTTCTTTGCCCCCTCTCTCCCTACTCTCTGTCCTGCTCATCTATCCCACTGTGCTTCACCATGTCCCAAAGTGAAAGAGGGCATTGGGCACATCAGCGTGAGATCCCTCACCATGGATCATCCAAGAGGCTGCCTCCTCCCTGAAGCCTTCCCATCCTCCATGACAGGAAGTCATCAATGAAAGACTGATGTAGCACCTCTGAGGTTTTTAAGCTTCTTAGGGGGGTAGGGGGAGACCTGTGTTGAAACCTCATTATATAAATTGGGTACTTTTGACAGCAAATAACAAAGCAATGGACTCAAAATAGCTCAAAAAAGAAAAAGAAAAGAAATCATTGTTTTCTCACAAATCTAGATATTAGCTCTGGTTTGAAATTACTCTTTAACAGTCTCTTGTAATAATTCTTAATGATTTCACTATTCACATGTTTCTATTCGTCTTTACAGCCTAAAATACAACCTCAGAACTCAGGGGCTTGAAATCACAGTGACATTTTTTCTTGTGATTCTGTGAGTTAGATGAATCGTCCAAGGTGCTCTCACTCCCACATCTGGGGTTGGGGCCAGCTGTCAACTGTCAATTCACCTTTATGTGGCTGCTCATCCTCCAATCAGCTAGATAGACATGACATCTCATCTCTGTCTCAGGCCAGTTAAGAGAGTACAAAATAGAAGCTGTAAAGCATTTTAAGGCATAACCTCAGAAGTCACATGATGCTGCTTTTGCAAGTAAGTCACAAAGCCAAGCCACATTCAAGGAGTCAGGAAATAGAAACTACCTTTTTTGGAAAAGCTACAAAGTCAAATTGTAAAAGGCTGTGTGTACTAGGCTTGGAGGAGTTTGAGTCCGTAAATTATCTTCTACCACAATGCACAAATTTCCTCTAGTTCCGTAGCCAAGTAGTTCCTTGAACTTCATCCCTCTAATGGTCTTGTCTTCCCCATACCTCAGTCACGTATGCCCATGATCATAGCTCCTGAATCTTTCTATCACTAATATCTGTAGCTCTTCATACTTCCTGCTGCCAGCATCCAGCCTCTGACCACCACCTCCTACATTTACTACTCACTGCCTTCAGCACCTCAACTCCAACAGTTCTTTGACCCCAGTAAGACCTCCAGTCCATTGATATTTTAATTTTCCACTGACCTTCAGCCTTCTCATGCCCTTACTTCCCATCATCTTAAAAATCCATGAGCCATCATTACAGTCTCTCCCTTAAACACACCCTCAATTCCTTTGCTCTTTTCTGATCCTGTCATGCCCACTTGGCAAAATTTTGGTCCTAGTTAGATCCAGCTCCCCAACTTGCATCTGTGAAGTTAAATATGGCCAGAGAAAATCACACAACCACAGTGACTAGGGTGGCTCTAAATGATGATACCTGTATCCAAAGCATCCTTAATGCCCATCAACTGCATTCCCCTCTTTTAGACATTATTTCACACCTTTTGCCTTTTCCTTAAACCTCCAACACCACCTGTTATCCTCATTCTTAGCTGATGATCTTGTTTCCTATTTCACTGAGAAAATGAAAGCCATCAGAAGAAACTTTCTACAAGCCCCCACCTCTCACCTCCCCTGCTACCGGTCACTTTTTTCCTGGACACTTCTCTGCCTCCCACCTGTTACATGGCTGGATTCTCCATGTTCCTGTCTAAACCCATCCCTTCCGCTTGTGCAGGATCCCAACCTCTCTCACTCACTCAAGGACATTGCTCTATTGATTTTCTCTTATCTTGTCAGTTTTTCCTGCTCTATTGCATTATTCCTATCCGAGTTATTTAATTTAGCAGCTTCATCTGGGACCCAGGTTCCTCCCATCTTTCTGCTCTGACATGTTCAGACCACCTCTGCTCAGGGATGTGGCTGCTGGTGTCACACTGAGGTATGAGGACATCTAACAGAGAAAAGGGCTGCCTTTTCTTTTTGCCAATTTATAGAAATAAGGAGCCCTGATGTTCTGTGATAAAACAGCCACTTGTGAGGCAGATCCTCTGGGGAGACCAGGAGATAGTGCCTCCACCTTTCCTCCCTGGACAAGCAGAGGGTAATGGATGCTGCAGGACAGTGTGGATGATGTAGGGAAGCCCCTTCCCTCAGGTCTTCTGGCACAGTGAAGTGCTTAGCAGAAAGCAGACACTGGGGGGCAGGATTTGAGAGCCTGTGAATGAACCAAGAGCACATTATCCCCTTCCAATGTCCCTCCCTGTCCCCAAACACAGAAGTTTCTGGGGTGGTTCCTGCTGGCAGAGAGCCTGAGAGCATGGCCATTGTACCTGAAGAGGCTGGTGCCAAGAGCTGCCAACTAGAACCTGGTAGGTCTGTAATCTAAGTGCTCACAAGAATGGGGCAGTGGCTCATTGTGGTTTGAGCCTGGCAGGGGGGCAGGCAGGAATGAAGAGCTGATAATGATCCTTGTACTCCAAACCTAAGCTCCAGACAGTCACATGTATGTTCCTGTCACTTATTACATCCAGTCTGAGTGCTCATGCTGGTATTTGTTCCCTTACACCTCATCCATCACACAGCTATTAAGCATGTGTTCTCTCTGTCAAGCATGGAGTAGTTAAGAGTCCTAAAAGTTGAATTAGGTAGGGCCTGGAAGTAGTGTTATGCAAGGTGAGGTATGTGAACCAGCAGCATCTGTGTCACCTGGGAGCTTGGTGGAAATGAAGGTTCTCAGGCCCCATTGAAGGTTAGACCCAGGAATCTGTGTTTTAACAAGTCCTCCATGTGCTTCTTATTTATGCTAGAGTTTGAGAATCAGTGCTGGACCCTGCTGTTCAAAGTGATGGCAAAACCTGAGAGCTTACCAGAAATGCAGACTCTCAGGCCCCACCACAGGTTTACTGGGTGGGAGTCTGCATTTTTATCAGATCCCCAAGGGATTTGTTTGCACACGACAGTGTGAGACACCCTGGTCTAGAGGATCATGGTCTAGCGGGATAGAAGTCTGTATAGGGTTCAAGAGATACAAAAAGGAAGTTAGCTGGAGTCAAAAACACTTTGCATCGATGTTTACCCTGGGGCTAGAGAAATGAATTGGAGTCTGCCAGAGGACCAAGAGGGCTGGAGATGAATGAACGGTGCCACAGAGCAACCCAGCACACCCCAGCACATTTCAGCTTGTAGATGTTCAGTAAACATTTTTTGGTTGGTCATGGGCTGTAGGGAGCAGGCTCACTAGGCTGCCCCTATAGATGGCTACTTCTGAGACCCAACCTGCAGCTTCACTTCATGGGAATAGCCAGAATCTGGGAGTCAGACACCTGACTTCAGATCTGGTTCCAGCACTGAGTTGGTGAAGCTGTGGAGGAAGAGTCATGCCTGCCTATTGCTGATGGGAGGGGAAATTGGGTCCCACTCCATGGAGGGCTGTTTGGCAATAGCTATCGGAATTTGAAGTGTATGCATTTTTTATTCCAGCAAATCCACTTTTATGAATTTATCTTACAAATATTTACACATGTGGCAGAAGATACAGATTATAGGCACGTTCACTGCAATGTAAGGGACTGATTAAGTCCCCCTGGAATGCTATGCAACTTTATGTGTTGACACGAAACGCCCCCCAGGTTGGAGTGCCAAGTGAATGAGCAAGGACCTTGTACTATGTACACACTGCACACATTGGGTGAGCTTGAAGGCACCTGTGTCTCTGGAAGAATAATTGGTGTGCCTGAGGAAGAAAGGGAATCTAAAACTTATCTGAGAACGTATCTGAGGGAATAATTGAGGAAAATTTCTCCAGTCTTGCTAGTGATCTAGAAATCCAAATACAAGAAGCTCAAAGAACACCTGGAAAATTCATCACAAAAAGATCATCGTCTAGGCACCTAGTCATCAAGTTACCTAAAGTCAAGATGAAGGAAAGACTCTTAAGAGCTGTGAGGCAAAAACCTCAGCTTCTCCTTTATAGGTAATCTATAATGAAAACCTATCAGATTAACAGCAGAATTCTCAGCAGAAACCCTGCAAGTCAGAAGATGTTGGGGTCCTATCTTTTGCCTCCTTAAAATAATTATCACCCTAGAGTGTTGGATCCAATCCAACTAAGCTTCATTAATAAAGGAAGATAAAGTATTTTTCAGGTAAACAAATGCTGAGAGAATTCACCACTACCAAGCCAGCACTACAAGAACTGCTAAAAAGAAGTCCTAAATTGTGAAATAAAACCTCAAAATATACCAAAATAGAACCTACTTAAAGTGAAAATCTCACAGGACCTATAAAACAATAACACAATGAAAAAAAGGTATCAGGCAACAACTAGCATGATGAATAGAACAGTACCTCACATCTCAATACTAACATTGAATGTAAGTGGCCTAAATGCTTTACTTAAAAGAAACAGAATGACAGATAGATAAAAATCCACCAAACTCACATAAACTTAAGGTAAAGTGAGGGGGAGGGAAGACATTCCATGCAAATGGAAACCAAAAGCAAGCAATAGTAGCTATTCTTACATCAGTCAAAAGAGACTTAAAACCAACAACAGTTAAAAAAGACAAAGAGAAACATTATGTAATGATAAAAGTATTAGTCCAACAGGAAAATATCACAATCCTAGATATATATGCACCTAACACTGGAGCTCCCAAATTTATAAGACAATTACTACTAGACCTGAGAAATGAGATTGATGGCAACACAATAGTCGTAGGGGGAGTCAGTACTCTTCTGACAGTACTAAACAGGTCATCAAGATAGAAAGTCAACAAAGAAACATTAGACTTAAACTGTACCCTAGAACAAATGGACCTTACAGATATTTACAGAACATTCTACCCAACAACTGCAGAATATACATTCTTTTCATCAGCTCATGGAACATTCTCCAAGATAGACTATATGATAGGCCACAAAATAAGTTTCAATAAATTTAAGAAAATCAAAATTGTATCAAGTACTCCGTCAGACCACAGTGGAATAAAACTGGAAATTAAAAGTTAAAAGGAACTGCCAAAACTACACAAATACATGGAAATTAAATAATCTGCTCCCAAATGATCCTTGGGTTAACTATAAAATCAAGAGGGAAATTTAGCAATTCTTTGGACTGAATGACAATAGTAACAAAACTGATCAAAACCTCTGGGATACAGCAAAAGCGGTGCTAAGAGGAAAGTTCATAGCATTAAACCCCTACATCAAAAAGTCTGAAACAGCACAAATAGACACCCTAAGGCCACACCTCAAGGAACCAGAGAAACAAGAACAAATCAAACCTGAACCAAGCAGAAGGAAAGAAATACAAAGATCAGAGCAGAACTAAATAAAATTGAAACAAACAAAAAAAATACAAAAGCTAAATGAAACAAAAAGTCGGTTCTTTGAAAAGATAAGCAAAATCGATAGACCATTAGCAAGATTAACCAAGAAAAGAAGAGAGAAGTTTCAAATAAGCTCAATTAGAAATGAAATGGGAGATACTACAAATGATGCCACAGAAATGCAAAAGATTATTCAAGGCTACTATAAGCAAGCTTATATGCACAAACTAGAAAACCTAGAGGAGATGGATAAATTCCTAGAAATGTACCACCCTCCTAGATTAAACCAGGAAGAAATAGAAACTCTGAACAGACCAATAACAAGCAGCAAGATTAAAACGGTAATTTTAAAAATTGCCAACAAAAAAAAAAGTCTAGGACCAGATGGATTGACAGCTTGAATTCTATCAGGCATTCAAAGAAGAATTGGCACCAATACTACTGAAACTATTCCAAAAAATAGAGAAAGAAGGAATCCTCCCTAAATCATTCTATGAAGCTAGTATTACCCTAATACCAAAACCAGGAAATGACGTAATGAAAAAAGAAAATTACTGATCAATATCCCTCATGAATGTGGATGCAAAAATCCTCAACAAAACACTAGGTAACCGAATTCAACAGGATATCAAAAAGGTAATGCACCATAATCAAGTGGGTTTCATACCCGGGAGGCAGGGCTGATTTAACATATGTAAGTCAATAAATGTGATATACCACGTAAACAGAAGTAAAAACAAAAATCATATAATCATCTCAATGGATGCAGAAAAAGTATTTGACAAAATCCAGCCTCCATTTATGATTAAAACCCTTAGCAAAATCAGCATAGAAGGGACATACCATAAGGTAATCAAAGCCGTCTATGACAAACCCACAGCTAACATTATACTGAAAAGGGAAAAGTTGAAAGCATTTTCTCTGAGAACTGGAACAAGACAAGGATGCCCACTTTCACACTTCTATTCAACATATTACTGGAAGTTCTAGCCAGAGCAGTCAGACAAGAGAAAGAAATAAAGGGCATCCAAATTAGTAATGAAGAAGTCAAACTGTCGCTGTTTGCCCATGATATGATCATATACCTAGAAAACTCTAAAGACTCATCCAAAAAGCTCCTAGATCTGATAAAGGAATTCAGTAAAGTTTCAGGATACAAAATCAATGTATAAAAATCAGTAGCACTGCTATACACCAACAGCAACCAAGCTGAGAATCAAATCAAAACCTCAACCCCTTTTATAACAGCTGCAAAAAATAATATTATAAAATACTTAGGAATATACCTAATCAAAGAGGTGAAAGATCTCTACAGGGAAAACTACCAAACACTGCTGAATGAAATCATAGATGACACAAACAAATAGAAACACATCCCATGCTCATGGACGGATAGAATCAATGTTATGAAAATGACCATACTGCCTAAAGCAATCTATAAATTCAATGCAATTCTCATCAAAATGTCATCATCATTCTTCACAGAACTAGAAAAAAAATCCTATAATTCATATGGAACCAAAAAAGAGCCCACATAGCCAAAGCAAGACTAAACAAAAAGAACAAATCTGGAGGCCTCACATTACCCAACTTCAAACTATACTACAAGGCTATAGTTACCAAAACAGCATGGTACTGGTATAAAAATAGGCACAGGCACATAGACCAATGGAACAGAATAGAGAACCCAGAAATAAAGCCAAATACTTACAACCAACTGATCTTTGACAAAGCAAACAAAAACATAAAGTGGGGAAAGGACACCCTTTCCAGCGAATGGTGCTGGGATAATTGTCAAACCACATGTAGAAGAATGAAACTGAATCCTCATCTCTCACCTTAGACAAAAATCATCTCAAGATGGATAAAAGACTTAAATCTAAGACCTGAAACCATGAAAAGTCTAGAAGATAACATCAGAAGAACTCTCCTAGACATTGGCCTAAGCAAAGAGTTCATGTCCAAGAACCCAAAAGCAAATGCAACAAAAACAAAGATAAATAGATGGGACTGAATTAAACTGAAAAGCTTCTGCATAGCAAAAGTAATAATCAGCAGAGTAAACAGACAACCCACAGAGTGGGAGAAAATCTTTGCAAACTATGCATCTAACAAAATGGTGAATATCCAGAATTTACAAGGAACTCAAATCAGCAAGAAAAGAACAAATAATCCCATCAAAAAGTGGGCTAAGGACATGAGTAGACAATTCTGAAAAGAAGATACACAAGTGGACAACAAACATATGAAAAAATGCTGAACATCACTAATTATCAGGGAAATGCAAATCAAAACCACAATGCAATATCACCTTACTCCTGCAAGAATGGCATAATTAAAAAATCAAAAAATAATAGATAATAATAATAGATGTTGGCAGGGATGTGGTGAAAAGAGAATACTTTTACACTGCTGGTGGGCATGTAAACTAGTACAACCACTATAGAAAACAGTATGGAGATTCCTTAAAGAACCAAAAGTAGAACTACCATTTGAATCAGCAATCCCACTACTGGGTATCTACCCGGAGGAAAAGAAGTCGTTACAATGAAAAAGGCACCTGCACATGCATCTTTATAGCAGCGCAATTCACAATTGCAAAAATATGGAACCAAAGTAAATGTCCGTCAACTAATGAGTGGATAAAGAAAATGTGATATACATATACCATGGAATTCTACTCAGCCACAAAAAGGAACAAAATAATGTCATTCCCAGCAACCTGGATGGAGTTGGAGACCATTATTCCAAGTGAAGTAACTCAGGAGTGGAAAACCAAACATCCTATGGTCTCACCTATAAGTGGAAGCTATGCTATGAGGATATAAAGGCATCAGAATGACATAATGGACTCTGGAGACTTAGACGGAAGGGTGGGAAAGAGACAAGGGATTAAAGACTACACGCTGGGTGCAGTGTACACTGCTTAGGTGATGGGGGTACCAAAATCTCAGAAATCACACCTAAGGAACTTATCCATGTAACCAAACACCACCTGTTCCCCAAAAACTATTGAAATAATAAAATAAAATGATACACATGAAGAATTTAGCAAATAATGTAAACTCAACAAACTCTGTTATTATGGTTACCTAAACTCTGTTAGACTCAGACTACCCACCTTCGCCTTAGTGATATTAAGTTCACAACTTGAACTTGGCCACGGAGAGTATTTACACCAAGGACATTGGAAACTGATGCTATTATATCAGGCATGTTGTGCCTGTTTTGATTCTTCCTCCAGAAAGCTGGTTGTTAAACATTTACCAGCACACCATTGCAGAGTACCTATAGGCCATGAATGTACAGGGAAGATGTTTGCATTTCTTTCATCTTAAGTCTTCAAGGACAAATGGATCTGACAACAGCAACAAATACTGTATCTGAGTTTATATAAATCTTTGGTTTCAGCAGAAATAGCTTTTACTTGAATATCTGCTCTTCCCACTAGTAGCTGGGGCCTGATTCCCTAGTTGTAGGGGTATTCCTGCACATGCAAGATGCACCCCTCACATGCCCCCCGCAGCCCAGTCCTTCACAGAGAGGTCCTGACCTTGGCTGGGCTATGGTTCAAGTCACACAAACAGTTCAAACCACACGGCTCTGCCTGCAGTTGAGGCATCTTGAACCCAATTTGCACTTCCCTTTTCTAGACTTTTAGTCTTATTCCTGTCTTCCTTTTCCCTCTGTGGGTTATTTTGGGGGGTGGGTTGGAGTAGGGCTATTTTGTTTTGCTTAAGCCTTCATTTTTGAGCTTGCTTTCCTCCAAGCACCCCTGGCAGGTTTCCGGTTGTTGAAATGCACATTCACTTCTTCCAAAGGATCATCCTGTGTTCTTTTGCCCCTTGCAAAGCAGACCTACCCAAGACCACTGAAGACAAAGAAGGGGGTCCATGAAGGAGTGTGTCTGGGCCCCTGACTGACCGCCACCCCGCACTTAGCTCTGCCTGCCTTTCCTCCTCCCGTGTGCCCCCTAGTCCCTCCCCAGCCCCTCTCTTGCCACTGCTGTCCACACAATTTCCCACAGGCTTCCTCCACACAAACTGGCACTGAAGATTCCCCCTGAGGACTGGGCAGGAGCCCTGAAGGTCAGATAGGCAGGCCTCCCAGGCTGTCCCACTCTCTAGGACAATAAGGTGTGACACTCTCCACATCAAAGGACCCATGTCTGAATTCCTGTTTCAGAGCAGTGAGACAGAGGAAGCAGGACCACGTATCATGCCACACCACCAATCCATATCAACACAGCAGCCACAGAGTGTGGCACACCTAGGGCATTCTTGGATGGCCATGGTGGAGGTGGGGAGATGGGGGTTTCATGGGGATAGATGAACTTCTAGCTAGACTGGGCAAGTGATGGGTCCAGTATGATAATCTGGAGAAGTTACAGGGGCTGACAGGCAGCCTGGTTGCGTTACTTTCTCTTATTTAATTTGTCGCCCTCTTGCTGCTGCCTTGCCTCTGAAGCTACCTATCAGGAAGCCCTAGGATTCTTCTTGAAGGGTACTGCCAGGCTAGTAGAGAACTCAGGAAAAAAACTTCCAGAGTCGCTTAATCTTTCAGGGCGCCGCCCCACAGATCTGGTGCCCTAGGTCCTGGGCTCTAACTTCAGACATCATGCATGGCCAGGCATGCTGCGCTCCTCAACTTGTTCAAGCAACAGACAATGGCAGCACCTTGCCACAGGCAGCAAGTCCTCCAGCACACCAGACGTGGCACAGCCCTCAGATGCCAGCCATGCCACCTTGGGCATTTTTATTTTCCGCTTGTCAGAACCTCAGCTTCCCCACGTTTAAAATAGTGAGAGTAATATTTCTTTCTCAGGATTGTTGCAATAATTAAATATGATTCAATATGTGTCTGGCACTTGGTAAATGTTCAGCCGATGGGAGCTACGTGGCTATTTATTTCCTCATCCTATGCCTCAGTCAAACTGGTAAACATCTGTTGAATGTCTCCTATGTGCAAGAAAATTGTCAAGAAACCCTTCATGCTAAAAAGGGGAAGGAGAGAGTATATTAAGGAAGTGCTCTAAAAACTCCCTGTCCAGGTCCAGCCCAAGTTAACACTTACAGTCTTGCATGCCAAGTTTTAAAACTCTTTTCAGGCCAGGTGTGTTGGCTCATGCCTGTAATCCTAACACTTTGGGAGGCTGAGGTGGGCGGATCATGAGGTCAGGAGTTCGAGACCAGCCTGGCCAATGTGGTGAAACCCTGTCTCTACTAAAAATACAAAAATTAGCTGGGTGTGGTGGTGGGCATCTGTAATCCCAGCAGAGGGAGAGAACTGCTTGAGCCCAGGATGTGGAGGTTGCAGTGAGCCGAGATCGTGCCACTGCACTCCAGCCTGGGTGACAGAGCAAGACTCTGTCTTGAAAACAAACAAACAAACAAACAAATAAAACCTCTTTTGAGTCTGGGCTTACATACAGTCTAATACACAGCATTTTATATCACGTTATCTGTATTACATCTTTTCTCTCCAGCTAAATTGTAAGCTTCTCAGCTGCTGGGCCCATGCCCAATCCTTTTTCATATGTTTTCCACAGTACCCAGCACTGAGATGCATATATATAAGAGGTGGTCAGTGTAAGGACTTGCTGATTAAAGTTGATGCTTGTGTGTGTGCATGCATGTTGTGTGCATGCATGCAGGAGTGTGTGTGCATGTATGTATGTGTGACTATTGATAAGTACAGTTTGACCTCTTTTATTCAGAGTGACATTATCACATGTCACTTGTATCAATCTGTTTTCCCTTTTCAGCCTGCCTCAGTTTCAGGAAGCAAGAATTCTTTTGGCTCCTGACAAAGAAGGGAGAGAGACATTTTAGATCCCATGGCTTGCCTGAAACTTGGCCAGGGACAGTGTGCTGGTGCAGGTATGGGACATGGATAGAGGTACTAGAGGACAGTGGATGACTTGAGCAGGTTCAGAAACATAAGCCCAGAGGTGTCGGTAAATAGAGTCTCCATCGGGTGTGATCAGGGTGTGCCAGGAGCTGGGTAGAAAGCAGCATGAGTGCCCACAGCCAGAAACAGCTCGGGGAGAGCTCTTTCAAATAAAGGGTTGCATATACAAAATAGATTAAATACTTCTGCCAGTTAATAGGAAAAGGACCAATGGCCTATTTTTTTTTAAATAGGCAAAAGACTTGATTAGAAACTTCATAGATGAGGATATCCAAATAACTAACATGTATGTGAAAATGTGCTCTGCATCACTAATCATTTGAGAAATGCAAATTAAAACCACTGGTTTTAATGAGACGACCCAATGAGACAGCAGCACATAACCACCAGAATGGCTAAAATGAAAAAAACGCAAAACAACATCAACAAAAAACCAAACCCTGGGCCAGGCACGGTGGCTCACACCTGTAATCCCACCACTTTGGGAGGCTGAGGCAGGCAGATTACCTGAGGCCAGGAGTTCAAGACCAGCCTGGCCAACACCAATATGGTGAAACCCCATCTCTAATAAAAATACAAAAATTAGCTGGGCATGGTGGCACACACCTGTAATCCCAGCACTTTGGGAGGCTGAGGCAGGCAGATTACCTGAGGTGAGGAGTTAGAGATATCCTGGCCAACATGGTGAAACCCTGTCTCTACTAAAAATACAAAAATTAGCCAGGCATGGTGGCACACACCTGTAATCCCAGCTACTCAGGAGACTGAGGCAGCAGAATTGCTTGAGCCTGGGAGACGGAGGTTGCAGTGAGCCGAGATCATGCCACTGCACTCCAGCCTGGGCAACAGAGCAAGACTCTGTCAAAAAAAAAAAAAAAAAAAAGCCATCAACAACAAAAAACAAACCCTGACAATAGACAATACCAAGTATTAACAAGGTTATGAGGCAATGAGAACTCTCACACTGTGCTGGTGCAAGTATAAATTGGTACAACCACTTGAAAAATTGTTTAGCTGTATGTAAAGCTAAACATGTGCTTTCCCTGTGACCCAGCAATTCTACTTCCAGGTAAATACCCAAGAGAAGTGCACATAAACCCAAAAGATGTGTTCAAGAATGTTGTTAGTAACTTTATTCATAATAGTCTCAAACTGATAGTCCAAAATTCTTATCAGTAGTAAAATAGGTAAATTAGTCATATGAGAGAATACTATATATAGTAATATAAAAGACCAAACTATTGCTACTGCATGCTACATAACCTCATTTATAATGAATTCAATAATGGTCAAAACTGATCAGCAGTGATAGAAATAAAATAGACATGACCTCTATGGAGGTGGGTACTGACTGGGAAGAAGCACTAGGGAACATTCTGGGGTTCTAGTAATGTCTTGACTGGTGGTTACATGGTTATGTGCATATGCAAAAACTTAAGATTTAGGCATTAACGCATTAGGCATCTTACCATCTCAATCTTTAAATCTTTGAACATTTTTTAGGTAAATTGTCCATGGCATGGTGGCACCTCCCTGTAATCCCAGCTACTCGGGATTACCCAGCTACAATTGCTGGGTTGTATTGTAAGCATGAATTTAGTTTTGTAAGAAAGTGCCATGCTCTTTTTCATAATGGCTGTATTATTTTATGTTCCCAGCTGCAAAGTATGAGTGATTCATTTTCTCTGCATCCTTGCCAGTGTTTGTTTTACTATTCTTTATTTCAGCCATTCTGATAGGTATGTAGTAACATCTCATGGTAGTTTTAATTTGCATTTCCCTAAAGACTAATGATATTGAACATCTCTGTATGTGCTTAGTGATTATCTGTATATCCTCTTCAGTGATATGTCTGTGCATATCTTTGACCATTTTCTAATTGGAATTTTTGCTTTTTTGCTTTTGAGTTTTGAGAATGCTTCATATTCTAAACAAATATTTTGTTAGATATGTTGTTTGCATTTTGAGTTACTTCTTGTATAAGGTGTGAGGTTTAGGCTGAGGGTCATTTTGTTTTTTGGTTTATCTACGAATGTACAATTCCTCAAGCACCATTTTTTGAAAAGACTATCCCTCCATTTAATGGCTTTACACCTTTGTCAAAAAACAGTTAAGCATATTTGTGAGTCTAGTTCTGAGTTCTCTATTTGTTCTTTGATCAGTGTGTCTATCTCTCTGCCAATATCACTCTATCTGGATTACTGTAGCTATATAATAAGTCATGAAATCAGATAAGTGATTCCTCTCACTTTATTATCAAAATTATTTTAGCTATTCTAGGTCCTGTGACTTTCCATATAAACTTAAGAATAATAAGCTTACAAATGGCTATAAAAATTTCACTGGAATTTTTATAATATAAATTGCCCCAAACCTTGGATTAATTTGGGGAAAATTGACATCTTTACTGTTGAATCTTCTAATCTATGAACATGGTGTATCTCTCTATATTTATTTAGGTCTTCTTTGATTTATTTTATCAGCATTTTGTAGTTTTCAGCATACAAGTCATGTACATACTTAGCTAGAGTTATACTTAAGTATCATCTAAAAGCTTTTTGGAGCAACTGAAAATGGCACAGAAATTTTTAATTTTGGCTTCCACATGTTCCTTAGTACATATAAATGTGATTGACTTTTGTTTCCTGGTTTTGTTCCTGCAATCTTACTGACCTTGGGATTTTCTATGTAGACCGCTATGTCTTTCTTAAATAATAGGGACAGTTTTATTTCCTCCTTTCCAATCTGTATGCCTTTTATTTATTTTTCTTGTCTTACTGCACTGGCTTAAACTTCCAGCTGAATAGGAGTGGTGAGAGTAGACGTCCTTGCTTTGTTCTTGATCTTAGAGGAAAACATTCATTCTTTTTCCATCAAGTATAATGTTTTCTCTAGACTCTTTGTAAATGCTGTTTATCAAGTAGAGGAAGTGTCTTTCTATTTTTAGTTTGCTGAGTGTTTACCATGAATGGGTGAAATATATATATATATATATTTTCTTTTTTAATTGAGATGGAGTCTTGCTCTTTTGCCCAGGCTGGAGTGCAGTGGCATGATCTCGGCTCACTGCAACCTCTGCTGCCCAGGTTCAAGCGATTCTCATGCCTCAGCCTCCTGAGTAGCTGGGACTATGGGTGCATGCCACCATGCCTGGCTATTTTTTTTTGTTTTTCATATTTTTAGTAGAGACAGGGTTTTGCCATGTTGGCCAGGCTGTTCTCAAACTCCTGACCTCAGGTAATCCCAGCCCCTGCCTCAGCCTCTCAAAGTGCTGGGATTACAGGCCTGAGCCACCACGCCCAGCTGAAACATTTTGTTAAATCACTCTGTCGTAGATATTTTATCTATGTCAATATTCAACAAACTAGTTTTTCTGAATTGTTGAATTTATGATAATAAAGTTGTTCATAGTATTCTACTATTATTCCTTTTAATGGCTGAAGAAGCTGTAGTAATATCCCCTGTTTTATTTCTGATATTGGTGATTTATGTCTTCTCTTTTTCTTTTGTATGTCTTGCTAGAGGTTTATCACTTTTCTTGATTTTTTTGAAAAACTGGCTTTTTGTTTCCTTGCCTTTTTTTCTCTTGCATCCCTTGTGATGGAAGTTTCTTTGATTTTTATCTACTGTTTTTCTGTTTTCAATTTTATTTATATTTTCTCTTTATTTTTGTCTCCTTTCTACTTGTTTTGAGTTAATTTTGCTCTGCATTTTCTGGTTTCTTGAGAAAAGAACTTGGATTATTGATGCGAGACTGTTCTTTTCTAATGGAAGCATTTAGCGCTGCATATTTTCCTCTCAGAACTGCTTTAGCTACAGCCCACATACCTTGATATATTATTATTTTGTTTTCATTTAGTTCTGTATATTTTTAAATTTCCTTTGAAACTTCCTCTTTGACCCATGAATTAGTTAGAAGTGTTTTTACATTTTCAAGTGTTTAGAGATTTTCCTGTTATCTTTCTGTTATTAAAATTTAGGTGATTCCACTTTGGCTTGAGAACATACTTGGCATAATTTTAATGAAAAAACTAAAACCCTGGATATGGTTGATCTCGGTGAATGTTCCATAGGTACTTGAAAAAGTGTATTCGTTGTGAAGGTATCTACATTTTATATGAAGCCCCTTCCTAGTCAACATACCTAGAGAAGATTTGTATGACCGAACCCTGACAATAGGAAGATAACATCCCACACTATACAGCAAGCCTTCCTGAAAATCCATGTTTAACATTTCTGTCTTTCCTTCCCAAACTCTTTCCCACCTACTGCCCAGTTTGTGGTCTTTTTTTTTTTTCTTCCTCACAGTCCCACACAGCCTTTCCAATCTCACTGGGGACATCCTGGTCTTTCTTCCTAGATCTTACATTGTACGCACACCCCCTCCCACTCTCTCTATCCGTGTTGTTACAAAGAGAAATTTTTTTCTGTCTAATTTTAAAATTTGCCTCTTCACCCATCATCTTATAAGAATTTTATCTGAGTCACCCTTCTTTGAATGCAGAGGCTATAGTAAATAGCGAGTAACTTTCCCTATCTCTTAGTGCTGAATTTGACCCCACCCTTGTATCTGCGGTGCACATGTCTTCCTGGCCATCTGCCCTGAGGTCTAAGTTGTGAAATCCATCTTCTCTAATCCTTCTATGATCTATTAATGATATGACATAATCTTCACGTTCTTGGTACCCAGACTTATTTTGAAATCTGCTGGTGATATTCAAGGCTCTCATGGAAGGAAAAAATAAAACAAACTACAATTGGTTTGTTCTGCCCAATGTTAACAGCACAGGCTTAGGAATTAAAAATACCTGTGTACAAATCTATTATCTGCCATTTGATAACTGTACAAACATGGTGGGTCATATAATCTTGCGTTGCCTTAATCCTCATCTGTAAACTGGATATCTACAGACTTGTGAGGATACATGTGATGATGCATGATAAAACACTTGGCATGTGCCTGCTCATCAGATGATAGTTATTCTTTTCATCTGTTCTTTCTCATGTTACATCTGCTATGTGTATTCTTACCATGTGTGTGTCATTTGGTTGTTGTGCTTGCTATTATCAAAAATGATAATGTTATGTGTCAATGTCTCTTTCTTCTTCCTCTTTCTAGCTTTTCCTTTCCTGCTCAGCTAGCTATATGCATATGTGAGAGCTTTGATAGCTTGTGGGCACATAGGTAGACTGTATTTCCAGTCTCTCTTGCATGTGCGTGTGGTCATATCACTGAGTTCCAGCCAATGGGATATAGATAGAAGTGATATGAGCGATTTCCAGGCCAGCCCATAAAGCCCTTTCATGAACATTCTTTCATACTGTCTCCTTCCTTTGGGTGGTGCAGTTGTATATGTTGTGATCTCAGATGCTAACTCTTGTGATATCAGAATCACAATATGAAAGGTGCCTAGGAGCCTGTATTAATGTTTGTCAATCCTGATTAGCTTTACATGATCAATGAATACACCCCTAAGTGTTTAAGTCCACTGTACATTTCAGAGTTTGTTTTTTATATCATTTTCTTAACAAATATAGAAATTGGTACCTTGAAGTGGGATGCTGACATACAAAAACCTAAAATGTATAGCATTGATGATATAAATTGCCTTAAATATTCAGGCTGTGGGTTGCAAAGAAACTGAACTTAAGGACTGGAAAGCCATGGTTGTCTGGAGTTGGGGGTGGAGGGCAGGAAGGACTGCAAAGGGACACAAAGAATCTCTGGTGGGGGGAGGTGACAGAAATATTTTGAATCTTGATTATGGGAATTATTTAACAGATGTGTACAGCTGTCAAGATTCCTCAAATCACAGGCATTAAATTGATGCAGTTTATTATACATACATTATATTGCAATAAGTTGTTTAAAACAACAACAGATCCCATACGTGGTAAACTCCTTATCTTAGATCATGATCCTGGATGCTGAGATGAAGATTCGTGTGCAAGGAATATATTAAGGAAATGTGCTGAGAAAAAAAAACAGCATAGGAGTCAGAGAAGCAGGACAGAGAGGGAGGAGGCCAAGCAAGAGCGTGGTCCCAGGCAGAGCCCTTAGGGTAGCCCTTATCCCATGAGTGGACCCTGGACTCAGGAGCATTAGGTTATGCCTCAGAGTCTATTCTGACACAAGGAAGACAAGGAAGACAAGGAAGTTGGAGAGATTCCTTCTGGCTCTGTGGGCAAAACCACTCCAGTAGTCAGAGGGCAGGTCTTGATAGAATCATAGGTGCAAGCAGCTGGAAGCAAAAAACGTGGAAACAGAAAGGGGTGCATAGGAAAGGTAAGAAGGACTCCACAAGGTCCAGCAGAGCCCCACCAATATCCATGACACTCTCCTTCTAGAAGGAGGACTCATTCTTTTCTGTAATGAAGTCACAATATGCAAGTTTTCTTCAGATTTTCTTTATTAAAGAGAAGTGTAGAATTAAAGCAGAGGTGTTCTGACATAAAATTCAACTCCTGAATTTAGGACATGGGCCTCTGGAGTGGAATGGAAAGCCTGGAGTGAACAGAAATACTCCACCACCCACCCCTCAGGCCACCTGGTCCTATGTAACCCCTCATGCCACATCAACGGACCTCCAGGAAGGCAGCAGGCAGAGTGGTTAGGGCTGGGTACTAATCTGATAGAGCTGGATTCCAGGACAAGCCCCACCATTTTTTGCTTGTGTGATCTTGGGCCCGTTGCTTAACAAACTCACCTCAGTGCCTCCTCTGTGAACTGGTAAAAAGAAATGCACTCATCTCCCAGGGTCACTGAAGGGTTTGAACAAGACAGGGTACCTAAAGCCCTTAGCAGAGTGCCCAGCCCCCTCTGACGATGTAAATGCAGCCCCTCCATCTACCTCCTTGCCCCGTCCTCCTGATCACTGTCCTAGTTCATGAGCCTGGGTCCATTAAAGTCATCTTTATCGGTGTTAAGGACCGAGGCACTTTTCCTCCACCCTCCACACTGGCCCTCTGATCTTTTCCAGGGCAGGGACCTAGGCTTATGTTTTTATTCATTCAGGATTTGTGCTGCTCAAAACAGATTTTGATCAGTTTTTTGTTTGTTTTGTTTTTTGTTTGTTTGTGTTTTTGAAGGTGTCTCGCTCTGTCGCCCAGGCTGGAGTGCAGTGGCGCGATCTTGGCTCACTGCAACCTCTGCCTCCCGGGTTCAAATGATTCTCTTGCCTCAGCCTCCCGAGTAGCTGGGATTACAGTCACACACCATCACACCCAGCTAATTTTTGTATTTTTAGTAGAGAAGGGGTTTCACCATGTTGGCCAGGATAGTCTTGATCTCTTAACCTCATGATCTGCCCTCCTTGGCCTCCCAGAGTGCTGGGATTACAGGCATAAGCCACTGTGCCTGGCCCAGATTTTGACAAGTTTTTAAAGTGCCCAGATTAATTTTGTGGATGAGATGCAAAACAGCACTCCATATGGAAATGGGCTGTGCACCCCTCCCTACATGACTTTCTGAGAATCCTGATCGCCACTGTGGTTTATAGAAGGCTCCAAAACACTTTATTACTCAGGTGTGAACAAAGCAGAGATTACATCTTCCCACAGTAAGAAATATTTCTGGTTGTTACTTGTAGGAAAAGGAGCGATTAGCTTCAATATCTATTATCTATCTATCTGTATTAGTCAACGAGCACAAAGTTTCAGTTACAGAAGATGAGTAAGTCCTAGAGATGTACTGAACAGCATGGTGCCTCTAGCTAACAATACTGCATCGTATACTTAAAAATGTGCCAAAAGGGTAGATCTTACGTTAAAGTAATAATCATGATATATAGGACAGGAGGAAACTTTTGAAGTGATAGATATGTTTATGGTATAGATTATGATGAGGGTTTCACAGGGGTATATTTCTCTCCAAACTCATCAAGTTGTATAGATTAAATATGCACAGCTTTTTGTATATTATACTTCAATAAAGTGGTTTTTAAAAAAGATCCATTATTCATCCACCCCTCTTATCTTGTTTCAGGAGAAACAAGATCTATTGATCTATCCCATCTCTTTCCCTGCCCCAGTGTCTCTCTTGCATTTCCAGGGGCCCATGTGACAGTGTGAGGTACCATGGAAATAAGAACTTCACATATTTTACTTGGGTAACATTATATGAATTTGTTCCTGTTTATTGGAAGTGCATTGTTTTTGCATTTAATTAGGAAGTATTTTCCATATCCTGGGGAGAAAAATGTATTTTCTGCATAATTTCTAAATCATTGTTCAATTTTTTTCTTCATCATCATATTTATTTACTGAGTTTAATACTAGATTTTTGATGTTCTTATAAAAAAATGAAAATGAGCAAAATGAAACACACAGAATGGTTAGAGGAACAAGCAACAACACAATCCCTCACGGGAATGCCCTGAAGGAATATGTTGAAGCCAATTTGAACATGAAGGTTACGTCTGTCCAGATCTCCAAAAGCAGCCACCAAGCAGGTTTTACACAGGGAAAGATTTTGTTGGAAAAGCACCTGGGAGGGAAAGTGGGCTGGAGCAGGAAGGGCTGGGAAAGCCGGCAGAACCCCAGTGAGGTAGCAGGGGAACCAAGTGGTAGTAGACGCATCCTAGACTGTTCTGCAGCCTGAGGAAGATTTGGCATAGCCACGTGGGGGTCCTTAAGCTAATGTCAGTGCATCTCTAGGGATTGGGCCTGCCTCAGTATCCCTGTGTGCTCAGTCATTGGAAGCACAACATTGATTTCAGAGCCTGCAGAGGGGTCTTAGGCTTTCTGGAGTGGGAGGGGCATGTTCATGGCTGCACCGGTGGTTTGCCCCATCCTTGGTGCCATTCTGGATGTGATGTTGCACTGATGGTAAATATCAAGGCCCAGATCAATGCTAGACTCTCATTTACCTGTTATCTTGAAATCACAGGTGGCCCACCACCTCCCCCAATAGCACAGCTTCCACGTTCTCACTCCTGTCTCTTTTGTAGAATAGGCTATCTATCAGGGGGATAATCCTTTTTTGTGTTTTTCGAGATGAAGTCTTGCTCTGTTGCCCAGGCTGGAGTGCAGTGGCACAATCTCGGCTCACTGCAACCTCTACTTCCTGATTTCAAGCAATTCTCCTGCCTCAGTCTCCCGAGTAGCTGGGATTATAGGCACACGCCACCACGCCTGGCTAATTTTTGTATTTTTAGTAGAGACGGGGTTTCACCATGTTGGCCAGGCTGGTCTCGAACTCCTGACCTCGTGATCCACGTGTCTCAGCCTCCCAAAGTGCTGGGATTACTGGCATGAGCCACTGCACCCGGCCCATAGTCCTTTTTGTAAAGCTTTCACAGGAGGGTGACGTGCTGTCAGTGGAGGGAACACAGAAATACACAGGATTGCCAACGTGCTAGAGAGGGGCCCTGCTGGCTACAAAAGTCCTTCCACTAACTTCACTAGAAAAGTGACGGTAAACACAAGTCTGGCTGGAGCCCCACATTTCTGGCCCTGGTGCCCGGGAAGGAAGGTGGGTGCATTAAAGGAAGCTTTGCACTTCTCCCTGCTGCTCTGGCAATCGTTTCCGTTCACACGCTCAAGGTTGTGGCTTGACCTATGCTCTCCTGCAAAATATTGCTGACCCTTTCCTATTTCTGAGGTTCTTTATTTTTCCCCTCCCATGTTCCCATACTCCTAAGCTATCTTCTGCGTGTGTTGTTGTTGTTTTGGCTCTTTTTTCCCGCCCCCCAGAAATGTGTCTGCTTCAGTGTAATGTGGCAGTGAGAATCTGGGAGATTGGAAGACATTTGTGTTTGGTTGGGTTTTCCCACACACCTCTGTTTTTCCTGTGAGCTAAGAACCCCAAAAGAAGCATCAAAAATTTCTTTCCCATGGTAGGAAAAGCCAGGACAGAACGAGCCATTCTGGACCTTGGGGAAACCACTTTGGGTTCTGGTTTCCTTCAGGTTTGATGCCATCCTCACCTTTGGCTGAAGGGCAACAGGCAACTGTTCTTCAGACGGCAGTGCCGTGCCGGAAAACAGAGCACCACGTGGCTAGCCCAAGCTCTGGGGTAGAGCCAGCTCTGCCCTTCACTCTCTGTGGCTTTTGCCAAGTCCCTCATTGAGTCTCAGCTTCCCCATCTGCAACACAGGGGTAAGGTAGCAGGGTTGCAAGAGCATCCTGCCACCTCCTGGGCTGCAATGGATACCCCGTCAAGGTAAGACAGTGGACAGGGGGCAGTATGCCCTTGTAGTGCCTGTGCATGCATCAGGCCGGCACTGCTCGGAGTGCTCCTGAGGCATCCTGACCTTGAGAGATGTTAACACTTGTCATTTGAAAAGTATTTCTTTTCTAAGTTAAAGATAGGTTTGAGAAATGCTGGATTAGGAAGGTTTCAAACAGATTCATCACTACAGGACTTCTCAGGGGCCTTTAATGCACTGTGAATCTCCAGGAGTGTTTTCTAACAGTGCATGCTTTTATCCTAAGAGACATTAAATGTATTGGGATGGATTCATTGGTTTAATCAATGGGTAGTTCGTGAGAAGCTTCAACCTGAAAGGCCTGAGGGCTCTTGATACCCAAGAAAGCCAAGGGGAGATCCTTGACATCTGTGAAACATCAGATCCAAGATCTCCCAGAGTGACCACATACCCTTTCAGAGTCCACTTGGGCTCCAGATGTTATCTGGAGCCATATTTCTATCAAGAATTTATGTGGTTGTGCTTATCCTCACATAAATTAAGCCTCGTTTTAACATTCTATAAAGCTTAGTCTTGCAATTGATGAGCACTCGTTGCCCTAACTGGAGCACCCCACAAAATGCCCCCTGATTTCCCTTGTTTTTATGTGGAACACACAGTAGAGTCACTCCCATGAAGATCTGAGTCACTGCTGAATTCCATATTCCTGTCGATAATTTATCCCAAATTTATGTTTTCTGCCCCAGAACCACTGCTTTTTAAGATTTCTTTATTATGGCTTTCCTTCCACCACCATCACCAGCATTTAGCTTGTTTTATGAAGAAATGAAGCTCTTTGGTTGTTTAAATCACTTCTGGGGAATTCTAAGGCTACAGTGAGTGGTGAGGATGGAGTTGACCAGGTCCACTCACCAGGTGGAGGGCTCACGCCCATGCATAGCCCCCATTCCCACATCCCACTCCCTTTCTCCTGAAGGGAGCTCAAAGGGTCTACATCTGGCTTCTCTCCACCCCTCTACTGGAGGTGGAGTGGCTTTTAAATTGGTCAGATTTGGAAAGAATAGCTGGGAAGCCTTAGCCCAGCTCTGCTCCTCTTCCTCTTGAAAGAGAGCTGCCTGTCACTCAGTAGATACATTTGTACAGTTCTGTGGTTTAATTAACAGGCTTCTTTTTTCCCTCACTCCCCCACCCACCGCCATGTCTTAACTTGCTCAGATCCCAGACAATAAAGGGGGCAGGGGACAGGGAAGGGCTTCTTTCTCTCCAGAGGATACTGAGCACCAGAAGACTAAGTAGGCAATAAATGCCACAGGAGTGTGGAAAGGGAGGTGAGTACCAAGGCCTGCTACATTAAGACATAACAACACATGCTATCATGGTTAGCATTGGAGGCGCACTTCCTACAAGCACTTCTCATAGGCTAGCTCACCCAATTCTCACATCCCTGCAGGTACTATAATGATCTTCATTTATAGACAAGAAAATTGAAACTTTCACATTGCTAATAACTCACTGGGATTGGAGTCCATTCTTTCTAAGCAGAAAGAGATATCTTTGTGGAGAAACTGAATCTTGACTGCAGGTCAGTGTATAGAGCACCCTTGACATAAGTAACTCCATCTTAGAAAAAGACTTCATCTTACATTTCAAAAGGCATTGAGGACCAGATGTTTTTGACTGATCAAAACACTGCATTCAAGCAAATAAGGACATAACCAAACACACTCTTCCACTACGAGCCCTCACCAGAGGACTGGCCATAAAAGAGCAGGACTTCAGCAGCTCAAAACAGCAGACTTAACAGATGCTGTCTTGCTGTCATTTGTGATAAGCACATGGTATCTGCTGCCGAAGGCTCTACGCACATCAAATACTCTTCCTTGCAAGATGCTGATGCTGACTGGCACCTGGGGCATTCCAGGACATTATTTTTGTTCATGTTGCTCTCCCTGGACTGGTTTGTTAACTCTTTTTCCTATCCCTTTTCTCTTGATGTCAAATGTTACTTTGTTTGATGTGGAATATTAATCTATAATATTTATATATTGATTAAGTATACTATGATGTATGGTTTGCAATACTGACTGACTTGGGGAGTGGCTTGAGCCTGTGTGCCCATGGCTCTGACTACAGAGTAAATGGGTGGTACCAAGGGGAACTACCTCCTTGGGAACTCCATGCAGTTCGTGGCTTTTATGATTGAAACAGCACCAGCAGAAGTGTGACCTCGTGGAAAGACATGAAAATACATGGACTTGGTTATCTCTGACCTTGTGCCCCTCATGATAGTTGAACTCAGAGCAGCAGAGAGAAGAGAAAAGGGAAGACACCAGCTGCTGAGAGCTGCCCTCACCATGGTGGTGCATGTGCAAGGCCACATGGGCTCTGCTCCACCAGCCCCATCGACAGGCTCCCAGGACGGCTCACCTTCCAGGAAGTCCTGCTGACACTGTTGTTGCTGCATTGGGTAGAAGTCTGCCTCCATGTAACCTCTCCACCCTGGGCTGCGTCAAACTGCCCACAGGAAATGTCACCTCTATAATAAACAACTAGAGGACTTCTTATCTTCTCTTTTGCAGACCAGAGGCTTCCAGTTCCTCTAATTCTTCTCCACTGGTTCTGCTGGCCCTCTTGGGACTGCTGGTTGTCAAGCTCCCTCACACTGAGGTCCCCAGGATGCCCAGAGTTTCCCAGCAGCATTGGAGAGAGGCAGCACATAGTGGGACCCTAGTGGGAAGAGAGGCAGCAGGCTCAGAAGAGTTCAAATCCTCAGTTCCAAGAGTCTGTACCTTATCTAAGACACAATAGCACATGGCTGAAGAGTCTTCAGCAGAGGAGGGAAAGGGGAGTGGGTGTGAGGCCAGGGATCCTGGAAAGTTGTCCCGCAGGCAGCTGTAAGGGGAGACTTGAGGAGAGAAAGGAGGCAGCTGCCTCTCAGTCAATTCAAATTACCTCTTGTGAAATTGTCTTTCTATGCCTGGCTTATTTCATTTAACATAATGCCTCCAGTTCCATCCATTTTGCTGCAAATGGCATGATTTCATTCATTTATGGCTGAATAATATTTCATTGTGCATATATACCACATTTTCTTTATCTATTCATCCATTGATGAACACTTAGGTTGATTCCATATCTTAACTAGGGTGAATAGTGCTGCAATAAACACGGTGGTGCAGTATCCCTTTGATATACTGATTTCCTTTCCTTTGTAAAAATACCCAATAATGGGATTGCTGGATTGTACCTTAGTTCCATTTTTAGCTTTTTGATAGATCTCCAGTTGTTTTTGTTGAGTTGCTTGAGGTCCTTGTACATATTCTGGATATTAGTACTTGGGTGAATGGTTTGCATAGATTTCTCCCATTCTACAGATTGTCTCTTCACTCCGTTGGTTGTTTCCTTTGCTGTGCAGAAGCTTTTTAGTTTAATACTGTCCCATTTGTCTATTTTTGTTTTTGTTGCCTGTGCATTTGAAGTGTTAGCCACAAGAGCTTTGCCTAGATTAATGTCTTGAAGCATTTTCCCTATGTTTTCATGTAGTAGTTTTATAGTTTTAGGTTTTATGTTTACATTTTTAATCCATTATAAGTATATTTTTGTGAAAGATAGGGGTCCAGTTTCATTCTGCATGTGGCTATTCAGTTTTCCCAGCAGCATGTATTGAAGAGGGTGTCCTTTCCTCAATGTATGTTTTTGGCACCTTTGTTGAAAATAAGTTGGCTGTAAATGTGTGAATTATTTCTGGGCTCTCTATTCCATTCCATTGGTTTATGTGTCTGTTTTAATACCAACACCATGCTGTTTGGGTTACAATGTAAGCTGCTACATTTTAAGATCATTTGTTATGAAGCTACAGTAACCAGAACACTGTTTTTCATAATCCAGGTGCCTGATTTTGATCTTCTTACCACCTTCAAGTTTGAGAGAATAATTTCTACACATTTGAAAGAAATCAAGATCTGCTTACATTTCCTAGTTGGTTAAACACATAGTTTTAGATCTTTTCTCTATTTCAATTACATATTCCTGAGAACCAAACTGCTTTACTTGAAAGTTGCTCCAATGTTCTGACAGATTGATACTTTTAGTTCTTTAAACAAATAATGAGCTGCTTTGAATTATAATGCATTGTATAATAAACTGCCTTATTTTCAGAGTGGCTATACAATTTTTCTTTCCCACTAGCTCTGTATGAGAGTTTTAGTGTTCTGTATTCTTGTCAGCACTTGATATTGTCAATTAAAAAAAAAAAAGTTAGTCATTCTAGTAAGTATGTAGTTGTATCTCATTGCAATTTTAATTTGCATTTTCCTAATGACTAACAATGTTGACAGTCTTGTGTGCTTATTTGCCATCTATACTTTTTTTTTTTATGGAATGTCTATTCAGATCTTTTTTATTGGGCTGGTTTATCAATGTCGAGTACAGTGCATTTACTAGGGAAACTTAACAAAGTGTTGCAGCAGTTCTCATGACAGTGAGAAAAAGAGATGTTTTACCTAGGTATGTCCACCACAAGGGGATCAGGGTATGGAGTTTATATGAGGATTTACGGAATTTGGCTCACGGCTGGGGATAACTTCTCTTAGTGCTTTAGCAATAACCTGAATACCTTTATTAGTGCGTGGAAGTGTTCAAGTCCCTAGCTTGAGTTCAAGCCACAGGAGACAACACAAAGCTTGCCAAGTCACAGGGTAGTCAAGGCACTCTCTATTTCTCAGGTGAGACAGAGAAAAAAGTGGGGGGACCTGAGGGACCCTACAATCACTGATACATGGAATAACACAAATGAATCTCAAACTCATTATGCTGAGAAAAAAGCTAGACACAGGAGTAGATATGGCATGATGCCATTTATATATGATATTCTAGAACAAGCAAAACTAAGCTAGAGCAACATAACGCAATCAGCGGTTGCCTGGGACAGGGGATAAGGGAGTCATTGATTGAAATGGGGCATAAGGTACTTTTTGAGGTGTGAAAATGTCCTGTATTTGATTATGATGGTGATTCAGAGAGGTATGCAATTGTTGAATTTGTTGACCTGTACCCTTAAAATGGGTGCAAGCAAATGACACTTCAATATGTTGTTAACTGAAAAACGAATGAGGGAAATCATAGAGATTCTTACAAGAATCTGCCTTATTGCAAAATGCCAGAAAAAAATGCTGTCCCCTGTCCTCTTTGTTTTTCTCCAAGGTGTAGAAATGGAAGTGACTGAATTTTTACAATCTTTTGTGAATTAGCTATTAAAAATCTTATGCATGTAGCTTCTTTACAGAAATCTCCAAATGCTTTTTAAATCTTTGTAACCTTCTAGGAAATACTATAATTTGTTGATTTCAGATGAAGAATGCTTTGTTATAGTTTTAACTCTGCAGAGATGTCATTTGGTAATTGTGATTATTTATCAAGCTCCTACCATGTGCTTCATCTTAGCCAAAATTTCCACTGTAGATGGTGAAATTAGGGCTCAGGAAGGCTACATGACTCATCTATATGAGCCATAAATGGGCGAGGTGAACCCGGTCTGTCTGGTGCTAAATCCCAGGTGCCTTCTATTTCACCACTGGTGAGAACACAGAGTGCTAATTAAGGAGACTGGAGTTGGAATTTCCACTCCACCATTTAGTCATGTGTGAGCTTGGACAGGTCACTTGATCTCAATTCCCTTACCCACAGGTTAGGTGATTACCTGCATTGCTCCTCATTCTGGTCTACTGCGTAGTCCCACGGGGAGCAGTTTGCATTGATTACCCTGTGAATGTCACCCCATGGAGGCAGCTCTGGGATGACAATCTCCCTATTAAGTTAAAAGGTCATTGTGGGATTTCCACCCAGAAAATTTATGTGGAATACTCTGAAAACCCTCAAGCACTGATCTCAAATAAGGTAGTACCAGTACTATTACTCAAAATCCTTCAATAGCTCCCACATTTCCATGGAATCTACTGTGAACTTGTCAACTCTTTATAATCTAGCCAAAACCAGCAGTCAATCTTATCTCCCTCCACTCTTTGCTCCATGCCCACTACCTCTGCCAGGCCCATGCCTTTCCTGTCTTCAGATGTCATCGACCGCCTGTTGGCATGTCATGTGATCTAGGGATAAAACTCCCCAGATAAAGTGAAAGGAGTGGAAGTCAGATGCACCACAATGGGCCTGCAAAATTCCACCCTCTGCCAGAGACCTGCAGGTGGCTCTGAATGCTCTGCAGGGCTGGAGCTTCTGAATGTGTGTCACCCTAACAGATGTATATAATGTATTACACATTTTAAAATGTGTATGTGTGTATATATATTAATCTCCCTGGCTCTTGGTTCCTGGCATTAGGATGCAAGCATATCTGTTCCCTAATTTCATTCCTGCCTACCCCTGCACAGGGACCAAGCTCACCTCACCTCTTGGTCTTGGTAGCTCTACTTCCTTTTTCCTGGAAACTCTCCCTACCCCTTCCACATGGCCAAATTCTGTTCATCCCTCGGGCCCTTTCTCTTCCATGAAGCCGTTCCCAGTCCCTTCAGCCCACATGGTCCTGTTTTCTAAACCCTGTAGAACTTGCATTTGACATCCCACATGCTGAATCAGAGCACAATATATTATACTATATTTCAGACCACCCTGAGTGGCTGCCTCTTTCTCACTGAGAGGATCTGTCATGACAACTATGATAAATATTTTCATGACGCTGTCCACATGCCACACACTGGCCTCCATGTAGTCCTAATTTATTTGCTCCTCACACAGATCCTACAAGCTAGGCATTGCTACATCATTTTGCAGTAGAGCACGCTGAGGCACACAGAGGTTATGTAGCTTGCCCAAGGTGATATCCCTATTAAGCGGTAAAGGTAGGTTTTGCACTCAGGTGTCCAGCAGCAAAGTCTGAGATCTTACCATCACTCGAAAATTTTGTTTTAGCCAATTTGAATATGCTATATTGAATATGCTATAGATTAAATAGTGAAATGTTTCTTTGGTTGTGCTTTAACTATATTTGAGCATTCTTGATATTTTATCAGGTCTCTGTTGTCTCTGATCACCAACAAGGTTATAGACTCTTTAAGGTGGAAACTGAGCCCCTTCCTCCCTTTCTTCTCTCTCTCTCAAATTCTCTCCCTATTCTTTCTCTCTCTCTCTCTAATGCACATGTGTGCGTGCGCGCTCTCTCTCTCTGTCTCTCTTATCCTCCTTCCTCTCTCTTTGTCTTTTGTTCCTATGTTTTCTTTATCATGAAGCATACAGCACAGTCCTACACACATATCAAACGTTTGATAAACACTTTGGTGCATTACACTCATTTGTCGAGTTAGTCAGTGTATCAAAGATCACATCATGCTTAGTCAGAGTTCTTCCCGCAAATATTGGGTGAATACCTGCTCTGTGCCCAGTACCATGCTAGGTCCCAAGGGACACATCAGCACA
The DNA here is from genome assembly GCF_028858775.2 of Pan troglodytes. Lineage (NCBI taxonomy): Eukaryota > Metazoa > Chordata > Mammalia > Primates > Hominidae > Pan > Pan troglodytes. The sequence continues at coordinate 50,254,866 of NC_086015.1, forward strand.
TACAGCAGGCACATGGCTCTGCCCTGTGACGCTCTGCCCTGAGACATGGCTCTGCCCTATGACGCTTATGTCACAGTGGCATTCTACCCACACTTTACATTTCCTTAGCCTTGTATATTCTGCAGAGACTTTTCACATATTTATCTTAGTTGGTTCCACGGCAATGCTATGACTTAAATATCATTATTTCCAGTTTAGAGATGAAAAAGCTGAGGTCCAGCAAGTTTAAATTACTACCCCCAGCTTATGTAGCTGTGTATGCCACAACTGAAACTCAAACTCAAGTCTTTTAGACTTGTCTAAACCTTTGCAGCCACATTTTGCCCCATCCAAGTGTCTATTGGACCCTGCAGAATGATTAGTTTATTCCTTTGCCGGGAAATTCTTATTTCATTCTTCATCCTGTCTCCCGATGGGTCAAATCAATGCCTATTCAAGAATTATAAATCCCAGCCCTTTAGGAGGCCGAGACGGGCAGATCACTTGAGGTCAGAAGTTTGAGACCAGCCTGGCCAACATGGTGAAACCCTGTCTCTACTAAAAATACAAAAATTAGCCAGGCATGGTGGCGCGTGCCTCTAATACCAACTATTCCAGAGGCTGAGGCAGGAAAATCCCTTGAACCCAGGAGGTGGAGGTTGCAGTGAGCTGAGATCATGCCACTGTACTCCAGCCTGGGTGACAGAATGAAATGCTGTCTAAAAAAAAAAAAAAAAAAAAAAAAATTATAACAACCCCCCACCACTAAAAATGAGCAATGCCAATGGGTGGAGAGCCCCTAAAGCAGCACTCATTACAAGGATTTCTCAGGTGAGTGGTTAGTATGTGGTGTCAATCATGAAAAAGAAGAACTGCACGAAAGTATCTTTGTGAAAACTTGCAAAACTGAGAAGCTAGTCCGTTTAAAACAGGAAGTTATATACTTACATTGTTTACTACTTTACTAATGTCTGTGATCTGATGGTATCTCTGTTTCAGGAGTGGTGACGCCTAAGCTATCACTGGACATATCAAGGACTTCACTAAATTAGCAGGTACCACTGGTCTTCTTGTGCTTATCCGGGCAAGAACTTATCGAAATACAATAGAAGTTTTTACTTAGAAGAGATTTTCAGGTAGGTGTCACTTTTCCAGGAAAAGGGAGGTGGAACAAGGAGGGGTCCAGGCAGGTGGAAGTAATAACTTCCAGCAGTGCTCTTGGATCTAGGAGGGAGGAGAAGGAAGGTACACAGCAATTTAGAGGTAGTATGGGGCCAGAGTGGGAGAAAATATGGCCACATATCTCCATTTTCTTCTTGCTTTTTCTAATTTTCCCTTTCTGTCTCCCATCCACACAATGATAAGTTTGCGTGTAGCACTCACCCAAACTAGGCCCTTTATACCTCTTTAGTCAACATCTGTGCCCATGTTACCCTCCTATACTTTCACAAATTCTCAACTATGTGCATATGACTACTCCAAAGAGCTTACACTTAATAGCTTATGTTTATTTATATTGACTTGTAAGAAATAGCAAAAATATAATTTTATATATATGTGTGTGTGTATGTGTATATATATATATATATATATATATATATATATATATACACATACATTTTTATATATATAAAGTCCTCCCTCAGTATCTGTGAGGGATTTGTTCCAGGACCCTTGCAGATACCAAAATTCATAGATGCTCAAGTTCCTTATATAAAATGATGTAGTGTTTGCTGATAACCTACAAATATCCTCCAGTACCCTTTAAATACAACTACCTAGATTACTTGTAATACCTAATACAACGCATACACAGCGCTTCATTCATGTGGAGTCAACATAGCACTTGCTGCGTGGCAAATTCAAGGCTTGGTTTTTGCAACTTTGTGGAGCTTTTTCCCAGATATTTTTGATCCGTGATTGGTTGAATACACAAATGTGGAACCCATGGATACAGAGGGCTGATTATATACATATGTGTGTGTGCATTAAGTATGTATGTGTGGAAATATATATATTTATTTGAAGTTTTCATTGAAAATCCACACTAAATCAAGCTACTAGATGAGTCAGTTGATTGATTTGGTGTCTTTTTTTCTGGGTGAATGAGATTGTCTGTGTTAGAGGGTAGAGCTAGAAAGCCTTACCGATTCTTCTGGAAACGCCTGGATTGACAGAGGATGAGTGTTAACTTTGACAAGTACTTCAAGTGAGAGTGGTGGGAATAAGGGGTCTTCCACATGGATGTGGTATAAGTTGAAGTATATTTTTGAAGTGCAGCTCTTTCCAGAAAGTGGTGATGATTACACTGAACCAGGCAGGATGAGTTAGCTCTTCTGGGAGAAAAAATATGAGCCCTTTGTATGACTTAATAAGAAAAAAGCAGATCTGTACAGCAGAATAAATTGGGTAAAGGGCACAAAGAGATAAATCACAGGAAGGGAAATATGAATGACTAATACTTGTAGTTAAAAAAAATCAGTAATGAAATAAATGTTAATTACAACAATAATGGCAACCCTTTTGCCCATCTAATTGGCCAAGTAATTTTTTCTTTCTTTTAGATCTTCTCCATATTGATGGATGCTTGCTGAAATGGGCACCATCACCTACTAGTGCCAAGAGTATATATATTGTTACACACTTTCTGGAAGCAATTTGACAAAATGCATCAAGAGACTTCGAAATATAATTCAATGTAGAAATTGTGATTTGTGTAATATACCTTAAGGAAATAATTTTAAAATGCACACAAATATGTTTATTGCAGTATTATTTATAGCAGAGCAAATTGTGAATAACTTAATCACACAACAAACAGTCTGATTAAATAACCATGATTATCTATACAATATGTTGGAATCATTACAAATTACATTTTTAAGTAATTTTTAGTCACATGGAACTAGGTGAAATATAAAGAAATTGAGGTATCAGAATACAAAATGATATGCAAAATGATATACAAAATGATTTACACACTTTCTGGAAGCAATTTGACAAAATGCATCAAGACACTTTGAAATATAATTCAATGTAGAAATTATAATTTGTGTAATATACCTTAAGGAAATAATTTTAAAATGCAGGCTAATATGTTTATTGCAGTATTTTCTATAGCAGAGCAAATTGTGAACAACTTAATCACACAACAAAAAAGCAATGGTTAAATAAGCATGATTATCTATACAATATGTTGGAGTCATTACAAATTACATTTTTAAGTAATTTTTAGCCACAAGGAACTAGGTGAAAGGTAAAGAGGTTAAGGTATCAGAATACAAAATGATATACAAGTGTACTATCTTTCATGCGCGTCCGTGTGAAGAGACCACCAAACAGGCTTTGTGTGAGCAATAAAGTTTTTTAATCACCTGGGTGCAGGCAGGCTGAGTCCGAAAAGAGTCAGCAACGGGAGATAGGGTGGGGCCGTTTTATAGGATTTGGGTAGATAAAGGAAAATTACAGTCAAAGGGGACTTGTTCTCTGGCGGGCAGGAGTGGGGGTCACAAGGTGCTCAGTGGGGGAGCTTTTTGAGCCAGGATGAGCCAGGAAAAGGGACTTTCACAAGGTAATGTCATCACTTAAGGCAAGGACCAGCCATTTTCACTTCTTTTGTGGTGGAATGTCATCAGTTAAGGCGGGGCAGGGCATTTTCACTTCTTTGGTGATTCTTCAGTTACTTCAGGCCATCTGGGCGTATATGTGCAAGTCACAGGGGATGTGATGGCTTGGCTTGGGCTCAGAGGCCTGACACTGTCAATTATAACATACGTGGTACCTGGAAAGGCAGTGGCTCTCTCTCCATAGCACAGTTGGAGGTGGAAGCACTGGGTCCCAGAAAGCTGAAATTCTGGTCACGGTGACTATCCCACAACCATGTTATTTGGAATGTATACGCATACTTTCCTTGTGAAAACATATTCTTCATGACCAACTCCTTCAACTAAATAACATATCAGCCTGTATTGAAAACTAAAAATTGGCCACATTTGAAATACCTGTTACTAAAATGTAATGAACAAGTCTAATATTTGATCAAGGAGATTGGTAAAAAGAATCCAAAATCATTTGGCTGGTGGGTGAAACCCTGTCACTTAAGATGAACTGACTGCACTCAGACACAATTCTGAAAGACACAAGCATGAGGTGTAACTTTTGCATTAGTAACTATTATTAATGATTGGAAGCTCTGGAAATCCATGTGCTGCCCTAAAATACCAATTCTGGGAAATGTTGGTGGCTGGAAAGAAGACTGCATTCATTCATGATTTGAACTTTGAGAGGCTCTTCTTGTGTATTTCCTGGGAAGAAGCTCACTGGCTCCCTCATTCCGTTCCTGCACTGTTCTCAGAAAGTTCTTCCCCATGTGTGGATGTATCTAGTATCCTCCAAGGTCATCAAATTTCTGCTCTATGAGAGTCTACTTCCTCTTCTACAGGAAAAACTATCGTATCATAGACTTTTCTATCTTACGTGGGCCTAAAACATTGCCTAATCCAACCCTTTAATTTAAAAAAAAAACCTTCGATCCAGACCAAAGGCATACAAAAACAAAACAAAACAAAACAAAACCTAAAATGAATCCAAATATGATTATTTTCCTTTTTTTTAACTTTTATTTTAGGTTTGGGGGTACATGTGAAGCTTTGTTACGTAGGTAAAGTCGTGCCATGGGGGTTTGTTATACAGATTATTTCATCACCCAGGTATTAAGCCTAGTAGCCAATACTTGTTTTTCTGCTTCTCTCCCTCCTCCCACTCTCAAGTAGACCCCTGTGTCTGTTGTTCTCTTCTTTGTGTTCATGAGTTCTCATCATTTAGCTCCCACTTATAAGTCAGAACATGTGGTATTTGGTTTTTTCCCTGCATTAGTTTGCTAAGGATAATAGCTTCTAGCTCCATCCATGTTCCTGCAAAAGACACTATCTGTTTTTTTATGGCTGCATAGTATTCCATGTGTATATGTACCACATTTTCTTTATCCAATCTGTCATTGATGGGCATTTAGTTTGATTTCATGCAAAGACTATTATTTTTCATACAAAACATTTCCAAGTTCTGCCAACTATGGCTGATGTTTTGGGACTGTTATCATCCTACTTCCTTCTATAGTCTAGGTTGATACTAACCCTCTTAAAATTTGGTGCCTGGAACAGAACATAATATTTCAGATGTGTAGTCTGGACAGTGCAAAGCAGAGTTAAAATTATTCTACTCCATCCTTTCATACACTTAAGAAGAGTTTATTAAGCATCCTTCATTTGTCAGGCATCATGCTGGACACTAGGCCTGTACTGTCCACTATGGTGGCTACTTGCTTTTATGCGTGTCCGTGTGAAGAGACCACCAAACAGGCTTTGTGTGAGCAACATGGCTGTTTATTTCACCTGGGTGCAGGTGGGCTGAGTCCGAAAAGAGAGTCAGCGAAGGGAGATAAGGGTGGGGCCGTTTTATAGGATTTGGGTAGGTAGAGGAAAATTACAGTCAAAGGGGGTTTGTTCTCTGGCGGGCAGGAGTAGGGGTCGCAAGGTGCTCAGTGGGGGTGCTTTTTGAGCCAGGATGAGCTAGGAAAAGGACTTTCACAAGGTAATGTCATCACTTAAGGCAAGGACCGGCCATTTTCACTGCTTTTGTGGTGGAATGTCATCAGTTAAGGTGGGGCAGGGCATATTCACTTCTTTTGTGATTCTTCAGTTACTTCAGGCCATCTGGGCGTATATGTGCAAGTTACAGGGGATGGGATGGCTTGGCTTGGGCTCAGAGGCCTGACATTCCTGCCTTCTTATATTAATAAGAAAAATAAAACAAAATAGTGTTGAAGTGTTGGGGTGGCGAAAATTTTTGGAGGGTGGTATGGAGAGAGAATGGGCGATGTTTCTCAGGGCTGCTTCAAGCGGGATTAGGGCCGGCGTGGGAACCTAGAGTGGGAGAGATTAAGCTGAAGGGAGGTCTTGTGGTAAGGGGTGATATTGTGGGGATGTTAGAAGAAACATTTGTCGCATAGAATGATTGGTGATGGCCTGGATACGGTTTTGTATGAATTGAAAAACTAAATGGAATAAGAGAAGGAGAAAAACAGGTATAAAAGATCTAAGAATTGGGAGGACCTAGGACATCTGATTAGAGAGTGCCTAAGGAGATTCAGCATAGTCCTGCCAGCAAAGATTATTTATTTACTTCAAGAGTTAAGAGCGGCGGTTTGGGGATAGCACAAGGAGATATCAGCTGTGATGGCTTGGAGAAACAGTGTAAACTGGCAGTGTAAACAAGAGCAGGGCATGTATGAGTAGTTGAGAACAGAGAACAGGAGTATGACTAGATAGAAAATAGTAGGGATGACAAGTTTTTGGGGCACAGTCTAAGGTGGTCCGGTGTCTGGAATGAGACTGGGGGCCTAATGAAAAGGAGCATCTCTACAGGAACTTAAATGGGCTGTACCTTATAGCATTCCGAGGACAGGTCTGACTTCTGAGAAGGGAAAGTGGTAAAAGTATTGTCCAGTTCTTTTTAAGTTGGTGGCTGAGCTTGGTGAGGTGTGTTTTTAAAAAACCTTTAGTCCGTTCTACTTTTCTTGAAGACAGAGGACTATAAGGGATATAAAGGTTTCACTGAATACTAAGAGCCTGAAAAACTGCTTGGCTGATTTGACTAATAAAGGCTGGTCTGTTATCAGACTGTATAGAGGTGGGAAGGCTAAACTGAGGAATTATGTCTGACAGAAGGGAAGAAATGACTGCGGTGCCCTTCTCAGACCCTGTAGGAAAGGCCTCTACCTATCTAGTGAAAGTGTCTACTTAGACTAAGAGGTATTTTAGTTTTTGTGACTCAGGGCATGTTGAGTAAAGCTAATTTGCCAGTCCTGGGCAGGGGCAAATCCTCGAGCTTGATGTGTAGGGAAGGGAGGGGGCCTGAATAATCCTTGAGGAGTAGTAGAATAGCACATAGAATAGCAGATGGAACACTGAGAAGTGATTTCCTTGAGGATAGATTTCTACAATGGAAAGGAAATGAGAGGTTCTAAGAGGCGGGCTAGTGGCTTGTACTATAGCATAGCCTGCCTTTGCTGGTGTGTGGTGATTAGGCCTGGTGGAACTGCCATCAATAAATCAAGCATGATCAGGGTGAGGAACAGGAAAGAAGGAGATATGGGGAAATGGGGTGAATGTCAGGTGGATCAGAGAGATACAGTCATGAGGGTCAGGTGTGGTTTCTGGAATAATGTGGGAGGCTGGACTGAAGTCCGGGCCAGGAATGATGGTAATTGTGGGAGACTTAACAAAGAGTGAGTACAGCTGAAGGAGCCGAGGAGCAGAAAGTATATGCATCAGGTATGAGGAAGAAAATAGATTTTGGAAGTTATGAGAAATGTAGAGAGTGAGTTGAGCATAGTTTGTGATTTTTAGGGCCTCTAAAGGTATTAAAGCAGTGGCAGCTGCTGCATGCAGACATGAGGGCTAGGCTAAAACAGTAAGGTCAAGTTGTTTGGACAGAAAGGCTACAGGGTGCAGTCCTGGCTCTTGTGTAAGAATTCTGACTGCACTAACCATGCCTAGGAAGGAAAGGAGTTGTTGTTTTGTAAGGGATTGAGGTTTGGGAGATTAATCGGACACGATCAGCAGGGAGAGCACATGTGTTTTTATGAGAATTATGCCAAGATAGGTAACAGATGATGATGAAATTTGGGCTTGACTGAAGTAATGGGGGCTGTCTGTGAAGCCTTGTGGCAGTACAGCCCAGGTAATTTGCTGAGCCTAATGGGTGTCAGGGTCAGTCTAAGTGAAAGCAAAGAGAGGCTGGGATGAAGGGTGCAAAGGAATAGTAAAGAAAGCATGTTTGAGATCCAGAACAGAATAATGGGTAGTAGAGGGAGGTATTGAGGATAGGAGAGTATATGGGTTTGGCCCCACGGGGTGGATAGGCAAAACAATTTGGTTGATAAGGTGCAGATTCTGAACTAACTTGTAAGGCTTGTCTGGTTTTAGGACAGGTAAAATGGGGGAATGGTAAGGAGAGTTTATAGGCTTTAAAAGGCCATGCCTTAGCAGGCGAGTGATAACAGGCTTTAATCCTTTCAAAGCGTGCTGTGGGATGGGATCTTGGCATTGAGCAGGGTAAGGGTGATTAGGTTTTAATGAGATGGTAAGGGGAGCATGACTGGTCGCCAAGGAGGGAGTAGAGGTATCTTATACTTGTGGGTTAAGGTGGGGGAATACAAGAAGAGGACGCAAAGGAGGCTTTGGATTGGGAAGAAGGGCAGCAATGAGATGCGGCTATAGTTCAGGAATAGTCAGGGAAGCAGATAATTTGGTTAAAATATCTCGGCCTAATAAGGGAACTGGGCAGGTGGGGATAACTAAAAAAGAGTGCATAAAAGAGTATTGTCTAAGTTGGCACCAGAGTTGGGGAGTTTTAAGAGGTTTAGAAGCCTGGGCATCAATACCCACAACAGTTATGGAGGCAAGGGAAACAGGCTCTTGAAAAGAAGGTAATGTGGAGTGGGTAGCCTCCGTATTGATTAAGAAGGGGATGGACTTACTCTCCACTGTGAGAGTTACCTAAAGCTCGGCATCTGTGATGGTCTATGGGGCTTCCGAGGCGATCAGGCTGTGTCAGTCTTCAGCCGCTAAGCCAAGAAGGAGTCAGTCAGAGAGCCTTGGGCCAGAGTTCCAGGGGCTCTGGGAGTGGCTGCCAGGTGAATTGAACAGTCTGATTTCCAGTGGGGTCCCACACAGATGGGGGAATCCTGGGCTGCAGGCATTCCTTGGCCTGGTGGTCAGATTTCTGGCACTTGTAGCAAGTTCCTGGGGGAGGAGGTTCTGGAGGAATGCCTGGCCGCTGCGGTTCAGGTGTTTGGAAGTTCTTGTGTGCTGGAGATGTGGCTGGGGTTTGTCTCACAGTGGAGGCAAGGAATTGCAACTTTTTTTTTTATCATTGTACATCTTGAAGGTGAGGTTAATTAAGTCCTGTTGTGGGGTTTGAGGGCCAGATTCTAATTTTTGGAGTTTTATTTAATGTCGGGAGCAGATTGGGTAATAAAATGTATGTTGAGAATAAGATGGCCTTTTGACCTTTTAGGGTCTAGGGCTGTAAAGTGTCTCAGGGTTGCTGCCGAATGAGCCATGAACTGGGCTGGGTTTTTATATTTGATGAAAAAGAGCCTAAACGCTTCTGATTTGGGATAAAGAAAAAGGAGCATTAACCTTGACTATGCCTTTGGCTCCAGGCACCTTTTTAAGAGTAAATTGCTGGGCAGGTGGGGAAGGGCTAGTGACGGAACGAAACTGTAAGCCGGACCAGGTGTGAGGAGGTGAGGCGATAAAAAGATTACAGGGTGGAGGAGCGGAGGCTGAGGAAGAATTGGGACCTAGCTTGGCCTGGCAAGGAGGGGAGAGGTCAGATGGGTCTGTAGAAAAGGAAGATTAGAAAGACTCAGCGATACTTGGGGTTGGGACTGAGGGGACAGGCGGGAGGGAAACAAGGAAGATTTGGGACAAGTTGCACTGGGCACAGAGACTAGGAAGGGACTGATGTGTAAAAGAATGCCTGGACATCAGGCACCTCAGACCATTTGCCTATTTTAAGACAAGAATTATTCAGATCTTGTAGGATGGAGAAATCGAAAGTGCCGTTTTCTGGCCATTTAGAGCCATTGTCAAGTTTGTATTGGGGCCAAGCAGTGTTGCAGAAGAAAACAAGGTGTTTAGGTTTTAGGTCAGGTGTAAGTTGAAGAGGTTTTAAGTTCTTGAGGACACAGGCTAAAGGAGAAGAAGGAGGAATTGAGGGTGGAAGTTTGCCTATAGTGAAGAAGGCAAACCCAGAGAAAAGAGAGAGTAGAGACATGGAGGGAAGGGGTTTGGGGGTTCTTACCCTCCAGAAAAGCGGGAAGGGGGGTCGGGGCATGGAAATAAGGGATTGGGGCACAGAGATAAGAGGTCAGGGTGAGGAAATAAGGGATTGGGGTGCAGAGATAAGAGGTTGGGGTGCAGAAATAAGGGATTGGGGGTTCTTGCCCCCTAGAAAAGTGGGACTTGCCACTAAGACTGAAGGAGAAGGGGTTGAGGGGTACTTGCCCCTCCCCCAGAAAAGCAGAGAAGGGGTAGAGACAAGGAGAGAAGGGGTTGGGGTACTTGCCCCTTTCCCAGAAAAGCGGGACTTGCTGCTAAGGGTGAAGGACCAAGGCAGGCGTCCCTGCATGGTCTGACACCTTTGAAATATGGGTGAATAATCAGAGAGGCATCCCTGCAATGATTAAACACCAAGGGAAGGCTGCCTTCCCAGTCTGTGACCGGCGCCGGAGTTTTGGGTCCACGGATAAAACGTGTCTCCTTTGTCTCTACCAGAAAATGAAAGGAATTGAAATTAAGAGAAGGGAGAGATTGAAGTGTGGCACCAAGATTGAAAGGAGAAAGAGGTTGAGGGATAGTGAGGGAGGTTGGAGAAGAGAGTAAAAAGAGGCCGCTTACTGGATTTGAAGTTGGTGAGATGTTTCTTGGGTGGGTCAGTCTGAGGACCTGAGGTCGTAGGTGGATCTTTCTCACAGAGCAAAGAACAGGAGGACAGGGGATTGATCTCCCAAGGGAGGTCCCACAATCCGAGTCACGGCACCAAATTTCATGTGCATCCTTGTGAAGAGACCACCAAACAGGCTTTGTATGAGAAACATGGCTGTTTATTTCACCTGAGTGCAGGCGGGCTGAGTCCGAAAAGAGAGTCAGCAAAGGGAGATAAGGGTGGGGCCGTTTTATAGGATTTGGGTAGGTAAAGGAAAATTACAGTCAAAGGGGGTTTGTTCTCTGGCGGGCAGGAGTGGGGGTCACAAGGTGCTCAGTGGGGGTGATTTTTGAGCCAGGATGAGCTAGGAAAAGGACTTTCACAAGGTAATGTCATCACTTAAGGCAAGGACCAGTCATTTACACTTCTTTTGTGGTGGAATGTCATCAGTTAAGGTGGGGCAGGGCATATTCACTTCTTTTGTGATTCTTCAGTTACTTCAGGCCATCTGGGCATATATGTGCAAGTCACAGGGGATGCAATGGCTTGGCTTGGGCTCAGAGGCCTGACACTTTCTACATGTGGTTATTTAAATTAAATAAAATGAAAAGTTCAGTTTCTCAATTGCAGTAGCCACATTTCAAGTGCTCAATAGCCATGAAGCTAGTTTCTGTCTTTTTTTTTTTTTTTTTTTTTTTTGAGACAGGGTCTTACTCTGTCTCCCAGACTGGAGTGGAGTGGCACGATCTCAGCTCACAGCAAACTCTGCATCCCAGGCTCAAGAGATTCTCCTGCCTCAGCCTTCTGAGTAGCTGGAATTACAGGGGTGCACCACTACTGCCCAGCTAATTTTTTTTTTTTAAAGTAGAGACAAGGTTTCACCATGTTGACCAAGCTGGTCTTGAACTCCTGACCTCAAATGATCCACCCACCTTGGCCTCTCAAGATGCTGGGATTGTAGGCATGAGCCACAGCACCCAGCCAAGTGTCTCTCTTATCAGACAGCACAGATACAGAACATTTCCACTAATATAGAAAAATTCTATTGGACCACTGCACAGATAACTAACTTTTCTGGATACTCCAGGTTTTTTGAGAAAAGAAACGAAGGAAGGGAAGGAAGTGGGAGGGGATCAGCTTAATTGCATAGATGGGAAGCAAGTTGAATATCTAGATGGGTAATTGGATGGAAACAAGAAGGGATAGCTGGTGGAGAGGTGGATGGAGAGTCAGGTGGTAGATTTCATTTGTTCTGGACGATACAGCAATATAGCCTACCATTAAATTGGCTCTTGTGTTTGCCATTCATGGTGATAGCTTCTAAAGAACTTGCAACTAAGGATATTTTTTATTCTACCCCTAAGTTTCCCCTTTTCTTTCCACTACATTTAAAATAGGTTGGAGGGTTACATGACTCAGGGATTTAAAAAAAAAAAGTTCAAATTTAGGAGGGACTTCCTTTCACGTAGTCCAGGAGTTGTCAACCTTGGCTGCACAAGGGAATCACCAGAAGAGCATTAAGAACCACTGAGAGCCAGACCCCATCTCCAGAGACTCTGATTTAATTGTTCAGGTTTATAAGCTGGGGATTTTCAAGAGCTCCCCAGTGACTCCCACATGCAGCCAGGACTGAGAAATGCTGCTCTAGCCAATCTTCCTCCCTCTGGGGGAATGCCTTCTACCTCTGAGTGAATTCCTCACTCAGCCTCTGAGTGAATTCCTCCAGTCACAGCTCACTCAAGACCTCACATGGCACCCATTTCATTGCTGGATAATTCTACTCAAGGTGTTCTTGAGTGGTGGTTGAATTTGCATCTTTGAACTACCTCTTGCTGGTTCTGGGAGGCTTTGCAGGGAGTCACACATAATTCTGATTCTCATCTGCCCAGCCAGTATCATACTCTCTCCCCTCCCCAAAGTGGATTTTCTCCAGGATGGATACGCTTGGCTTCTTCAACTCATCTTTATTGGGTAAAGCTTCCTCTTGACTGCATTTCAGTTGGTCAATGTTTGCATTAAATGAGCCCTGGACATATTTGGACCACTTTCGGATGCTGTGAAATGATCCTTCCCACTATCTGCATATAACACTTTTATTAATTTAGATTAAATTAAGATTAAATTTAACTAAGTTTACATGCAGGAAGTTTCTTTATTAACCCCATCACATGTTAACCTTAAGGGAAACTAGAATTACCGGATTTTTTTGGAGTATTTTTGTTCTACTTTTATTTTAGGTTCAGGGGTAAATGTGCAGGTTTGTTATACTGGTAAATTTTGTGTTGATGCCCAGTGTGGGTAATCTAAATTCTGTTAATAGAAAACTGTTTAAATTCCACACAGTGGAATACCATCTCGCTATTAGAAAGAATGAGGCCGTTCTACAAGTATTGATATAGAAAGATTTCCAAGATGTAAGGTTTAAAAAGTCTCAGAAAACTTTATGTTTCTTACTCTGATTTATGTACCAAAGAATGAGGCAGTTCTACAAGTATTGATATAGAAAGATTTCCAAGACATAAAGTTTAAAAAGTCACAGAAAACTTGATATTTCCTACTCTGATTTATGTACCAAAAAGCCACTTATAATTATGTATATAAATTCAGCCACCACTCAAGAACACCCTGAATAGAATTATCCAGCAATGAAATGGGTGCCATGTGAGGTCCTGATTTATGTACCAAAAAGCCACTTATAATTATGTGTATAAGTACATAAACAAATATCAAGAGGGCTCAACAACAAACTCCCCTCTGAGGAGGAGAGGAAATTGAGAAAGGGGAGAGTAAAAGAAACTTTACATTTGTCAAAAATAAAATCAGATCAAAATTTAAAGTTGCAGAAGTTTATTGTGCACACAAAAGAACAGTTTGGGAGTGAGGAGACATAGATCTGAAAGTGTAGGGATTCCCACTTAGAGCACTTACAGCATAGTTTATAAAGCATAAAGGAGGAAATATTTTTCCCCCCTGGGTTCAAAGTTCTTTTTAAAAAAAAAAAATCAATAGGTTTTAGGGGAACAGGTGGTGTTTGTTATATGAATAATTTCTTTAGTGGTGATTTCTGAGATTTTGGTGCACCCATCACCTGAGCAGTGTGTACACTGTACTCAATGTGTAGTCTTTTATCCCTCACTCCCCTCCCATCCTTTCCCCTGAGTCCCCAAAGTCCATTTTATCTTTCTTATGCCTTTGCATCCTCACATCTTAGCTCTCACTTATGAGTGACAATGTACAATGTTTGGTTTTCCATTCCTGAGTTACTTAACTTAGAATAATGATCTCTAATTCCATCCAGGTTGCTGCAAATGCCATTATTTCATTCATTTTCATGGCTGAGTAGTATACCATGGTGTTGCTATAAATGTGTGTGCAAGTATCTTTCTCATATAGTGACTTATTTTCCTCTGGGTAGATACCCAGGAGTAGGATTGATGGATCAAATGATAGATCGACTTTTAATTCTTCAAGGATTCACCACATTGTTTTCCATAGGGGTTGTACTAGTTTACATACCCATGAACAGCATAAAGTGTTCTCTTCACCACATCCACGCCAACATCTATTTTTTTATTATTATTATAGCCATTCTTGCAAGAGTAGGCAGTATCACACTGTGGTTTTGATTTGCATTTCCCTGATAATTAGTGGTGTTGAGCATTTTTTCATATGTTCGTTGGCTATTTGTATATCTTCTTTTGAGAATTGTCTATTCATGTCCTTAGCCTACTTTTTGATGGGATTATTTGTTTTTTTCTTGATGATTTGTTTGAGTTCCTTGTAGATTCTGGATATTAGACCTTTATCAAATGTGTAGATTGCAATGATTTTCTCCCAATCTGTTGGTGGTCTGTATACTCTGCTGATTATTTCTTTTGCTGTGCAGAAGCTTTTTAGTTTAATTAAGTCCCATCTATTTATCTTTGTTTTTGTTGTATTTGCTTTTGGGTTCTTGGTCATGACCTCTTTGCCTAAGCCAATGTCTAGAAGAGTTCTTTTGAGGTTATCTTCTAAAATTTTTATGGTTTTGGGTCTTAGATTTAAGTCTTTGATCCATCTTGGGTTGATTTTTGTCTATGGTGAGAGATGAGGATCCAGTTTCGTTCTTCTACACATGGCTAGCCAATTATCCCAGCACCATTTGTTGAATAGGGTGTCCTTTCCCCACTTTATGTTTTTGTTTGCTTTGTTGAAAATCAGTTTGCCTTAAGTATTTGAGTTTATTTCTGGGTTCTCTATTCTGTTCCATTGGTCTATATGCCTGTTCTTATACCAGTACCATGCTGTTTGGGTGACTATGGCCTTATATTAATAGTGTAGTTTGAAGCTGGGTAACATGATGCCTCCAGATTTGTTCTTTTTGCTGTGTTGCTTTGGCAATGTGGGCTCTTTTTTGGTTCCATGTGAATTTTGGGATTTTTTTTCAAGTTCTGTGAAGAATAATGGTGGTATTGAGATGGAAATTGCATGAATTTGTAGGTTGTTTTTTGCAGTATGGTCATTTTCACAATATTGATTCTATCCATCCATGAGCATGGGATGTGTTTCCATTTTTTGTGTCATCTATGATTTCTTTCAGCAGTGTTTTGTAGTTTTCCTTGCAGAGATCTTTCAGTATTTTGAACTTTTTTTGTGATTTGCTGTTATACATTAACATGGTGTTGCAACAAGAACATTTAAAGCTGATTTGTCTATAGCAGATTGGTTTAATTTCACTGAATCATGCTGAAAATGACATAAACTTTATATTTTGTGTTTCATTTATTATTACATCTGGCTTTTCAGGGAAATCAGGATGACTTCAGTCTTGGCTATGTGGCTATGGGTGGTTGGCCTTGAGGAGTTTGGGCTGTAATCCTGAAAAACACAATCCTGAATGCCATAATCCCAAATGTTGAAATCCAGAAAGACTAAAATTTTAAATCCAAAAACCACAATCCCAAAATATTAAAATCCTGAAAATATAACTCTGAAAACAATAATTTAAAAGACATTTATTTATATTCCTATAGGTGGATTTATTTTGAAAAACTTATAAAAACACAACAGAACACTTCACAATAGGGAATAATGTATATATTTTTGCAAGCATAAACACTCAGGTATACTAACAACAGTCACAAGGGTATAACAGTTATGAGCAGATGAATTTTATACATAAATAAATAGTGTCAAAATTTTATTCACAAATAAATTGTGTAAAAAATCACAATGTATAAATGCATATCACTATAGTTAATAATTGTGTGCACCCAGCTTTATAAACTGTAGTCATCTGAAATACTGTGATGGACATCCTAATTCTTTGGATGAGATCAATCGAGAACCATGATGGGTCACCACCATATTTGCCAGTTGCCCAAAGAGCCAAGACCTCGAGAAATTGTATCTTTCACAAACACAGAGGCACAAAAAGGACATCTGTTTATTTATCAAGGAGGTCTTCACATTTGTGCACACACACACACACACAATGCTTACACACAAAGTTGTAGTAGTAATGTACTTTCAGGAGTCAAATTTGCAAAAAAAAATGGCATAAAACATAATAAAACTCTCTAAATGTCTTTACACAGTTTATAACTCCACTACTGAAAATGATGCAAAGATTAAATACATAGCATAGTGAATTGGCACTAGGGGTGAAGGGACAGAAGTGATACACAATTGAGTAACTTGGCAAGGGAAATTTCTTGTATTTTTTCTGTGTGTTTTCACTTCTAAGTTCTTCAAAACACTTGCTGCACTTGTATTTGGAGAGTCGTTGTGGTCTACACATTGCCTAAGTATATGCTGTCCATTTAAAAGTCTGTTTATTGCTTGGCTGTTGCAATTAAAGGATTGGTGCTTTTGTAGCACCAATAATAATCAACTTTAACATTGTTATCTTTCACCATTAAAGTAACCTCATACACTTAGCTTGTCCCAGGCTTTTTTTTTTTTTTTTCTGGGAAAAAAGTTCACCAGTCTCTTCCATTGAGAGTAAAGGAAGAGTAATGGAATATTGTGATGCTCATTAGACACTTAAGATGAAATTTTGAGTAGGAATTTGGGTCAGGGCTTAAGACATCAATTTGAGAGTCCTTAACATGTATTAGTATTTAAAACCATAATGGCATATCATTCCAGTAAGAAGGATGATACTCAGCTTCCTCAATACCAAATCTATATTAGTCTGGGTTCTCCAGAGACAGAACCAATAGGATATGTATGTAGATATATGAGATGGGATTTATTAGGATAATTGGCTCACAATTAAGGTGGCTAAGAAGTCCCACAACAGACCATCTACAAGCTGGAGACCCTGGAATACAGGTAGTGTGGCTCAGTGTAACTCTGAAGGCCTCAGAAACAGAGAAGCCAATGTTGTAACTCTCAGTCCTAGGCTGAAAGCCACTGAGTTGGGGGAGGTGGGTAGTTGTATAGTTCAAAGGCTGGTGAGCCTGGATTTCTGATGTCTAAAGCAACAGAAGAAAAGTCTGTTCCAGCTCTCAAAGACAGACCAATTTGCGTTCTGTAATTGTTCTCTTCAGGCCCCCAGCTGATTGGATGGTGCCTGTCAACCCTGAAAGCAGATCTTTCCCACCTAATCCACTCAGACTCACACAGTAATCTCTGGAAACACTTTCACAGACACACTCAATACAATGCTTCAACAAGTTTCTAGTTATTCCTTTACTCAGTCATGTTGACATCTAAAATTAAGTCCACAGATCCACCCTTTGTCAAGTTGACATGCATACATATCTCCTTAAACCATACCTAATTTCCAAATAAAGATAATAGCAAGTAATAGTTCTTCTTAACACGATGCAACTAACATTATGCAACTACGGTGTGTACAACCAGAAATGCACTAATCCTTCCGCAGAATTCAGCTTTCAGGATTTCAACATTAGGAATTTTAGTCTTTTAGGATTGTGATTTTGATCTTTTGGGATTTCAACATTATAGCATTTGGGATTGTGTTTTTCAAGAATATCATCAGCACTGGGCCTTGGGACATATCTAAACTGTGGCCTTCATTTTTATTTTTCTTTAACAATTCCCCCCTTTTGGTCATCCTCTCGCTTGAACTGAGAATGTGACTGGCTATTACCCTTGGTTACTACATGTTGCTTTCCTTTCTGTAGACATTTATAGGTCACAAACTAGAATCTCAGTAGGTTATTTTGATGACTCTTGTTCGTATAGTTTTGGTTTTCAATCCTCACGGAGATCAACTGTTGAGTTAGTGGCTGCTGACAAGCATTTAAGATCCTTGTGAGACTACATTGCATAAGGGATATTATCAATATGACTAATAGGAGGATAATACCAAGAGTCTGAAAAATACCCCAAAACCAACCAAACCAACCTACTTAAGAGCCAAGATTTAGCCAATCAATTGTGCTTCCCTGATCTGGTAGAATAGTAGGATCTGATCTCTTAGATCTCTAAGATTTAGGGCTACAATTCCTGATTCAATGACATAGAAACAGCATTTTAAAAAATATGGCTGTTTCCCTCTAATAGATTTTCTTGGCTTGCAGTTTGAATGTCTCTGGTAATGTCATTGGAGGTCCAGGGAACTTTCTGAGTGGCCGTGCAGCAACATGCACAAAAGATGTTCATATACAAGCTGTTGTGGTGATTTCTCTGAAGTTTATTTTAGGTAATTCAACTTCAGCTTGCAGGACTGTAAGGCTAGAAACAACCCTAGTTCAAAACTGTCAGAAACCTGTATGTGTCAGAGTCTTTCTATGAATTTCATGTCATTTTGTACCATAAGGTATTTGCAAAAGCTTTCAGGAAAGCACCAGAGTAAAACAATAACTGCTGTGGATGAACAATGGTTTAAAATGCCCCTGAGAATTTACTATAATGCAGTTGAAGAAGAAATTTGGTTATTTCTGTGATATACAACATTTTGGCTGATAAAATATATACAACATATGGCTGATATACAACACATGGCTGGTAAAATTATACCAGGACATATCTGATATTTAGGAAATTCATATAATTTCTGAAACACATATTAATAAGATATATCTATACAAATATAACATAAAGAAGATTTAACGTTATTTCTTATTTGGCAGTTCTTCCCATGCAATGTAATATGTTAAATAAACTTAATTAGTCTAACATCTCTCTTTTTATAATATAAGGAGAGAATAAATTCCTTTGAGGTTTTTCCAGAGGCTCTCTGCAAAATTCCAAAGTTAGCTTAAGGTAAAAAAAGACTGTATGTAGAATTGATTTAGGAAGGTTGTCAAAAATGTCTAAAGATTTAAAGCACTTGATTAAATAGGATCATAGTTCACTGTGAAACAATACTTAGGTATCCATTTAGCCAAAGTGACAAGTAAAAGATTTCAAAGGCAAATACAGAAAGTTACATAGTTGTATTAGTCCATTTTCATGCTGTTGATAAAGACATACCTGAGACTGGGCAATTTACAAAAGAAAGAGTTTTATTGGACTTCCAGTTTCATATGGCTGGGGAGGCCTCACAATCATGAGGGAAGGTGAAAGGCACATCTCATATGGTGGCAGACAAGAGAAGAAGAGCTTGTGCAGGGAAACTCCCCTTTTAAAAACCATCAGATCCCGTGAGACTCATTCACTATCAGGAGAACAGTGCAGGAAAAACCCACCCCCATAATTCAATCACCTCCCACTGTGTGTCTCCCACGACACATGGGGATTGTGGGTGTTACAATTTGAGATGAGATTTGGGTGGGGACACAGCCAAACCATGTCATTCTACCCCGGCCCCTCCCAAATCTCATGTCCTCACATTTCAAAACCAATCATACCTTCCCAACAGTCACCCAAAGTCTTAACTCATTTCATCATTAACTCAAAAGTCCACAGTCCAACATCTCATCTGAGACAAGGCAAGTCCCTTCTGCCTATGAACTTGTAAAATCAAAAGCAAGTTACTTACTTCCTAGATACAATGAGGGTACAGGCATTGGGTAAATACAGCCATTCTAAATGGGAGAAATTGGCCAAAACAAAGGGGCTACAGGCCCCATGCAAATTCAAAATCCAGCAGGGCAGTCAAACCTTAAAGCTCCAGAATGATCTCCTTTGACTCCATGTCTTGCATCCAGGTTATGCAGATGTAAGAGGTGAGTTCCAATGGTCTTGGGCAATAGTTAAGAAAACAAAAATGAAAAATCTTAGTTCTTGTAACACAAATAACTCTATTTTCTTAAGTAATCAAAGATCTTGATAAACACAACATGAGGCAGAGGAAATTATTTTGATGAGAAATAAAATCTGCTCTTTTAGGCAGATCACTTAAAAGGCAGAGAAAACACTTTCATTACTCTTATCAAGAGTAGACTAATAATCCAAGAAAACTTTGTGGTTTTTAACAGAAAGAAGACCAAATTCTAGTTTTGCATCAGTGTACTTTGATATTGAAAGCCCATTTTAAAATCCTTGTAATAAATTCATTCAATTTTATCCAGTTTAACCACATAAGATTCTCTCTCTCATTCTTTCTCTCCCTCCTACTTTCTATGTTCATTTAACTTTTGTTCTTTATTATCCTCTTTTTTCATGTTGAAATAACCTTTAAATAACCTTCAAAATAGATCAAAATTACATTCCCAGGTATAAAACCTTGATATTGTAAAGTTATCAATTCTTCCTAAATTTATTTACAAATGTAACACAATTCCACCCAAACTTATGTTTTTATAAGTAATTGACTAGATGATCCTAAAGTTTAATAAAACAAATGGCTCTAATAGGTAAGACATTTGGAAATGTATAATGAAAGGGAGTTGCATAATAAGATCATCTATATAAATCATCTAATAAATCTACAATAAAAAGTGTCTCTAGCACAGAAATAAGATATCAATAGAATATAAGGTACAAAATCAGATTCAGGAACATTAAAGAATATACGACAAAGGTGATATTTCAAGCCCAAAGGTGAGAGGATGGTTATTCAACACATAGTGTTTTAAAATTTGTCAGATGAGAATGGAGAGGAGGAGGCTCCTCTCCTCTGACCCCAGGGAATGTGAGAAGAGACACAGTGGTTATGAAAGGAAGCAGTCACACCTGTGGATCCCTACCTTCCCCATCAGAGCTAGGGGGCATGGAGCGCTCTCTGCTAAGATGGGGACCCCCAAGGAATGTCTCCCTGTAGGGCACTTCCTTACCAGATGGGATGGCCAGTGCAGTTAAGTTGGTGGTCAGGCAGAAAAAAAAGATCTAGTTTGTACTCTTGAGAGTTCCTCGGTTTGTTCATGGCATGGGCAGGGAGTCAAGGAGCAGCAGCCTTGCCTCAGTGCCTACCAGTGCAGGAAAAGGTGCATAGCCTGGGCCAGGGCCAGGGCCCTGGTGGAGGTGTCGTGGTAACAGAGAGGGCTCTCCATTCCAGCCCAAGGAAGACTAAGAATGAATACCTCATGAGTATATTAGCTACAAACCACCACAGCAGGTTCCAGAAAAAGGCTCAGCATTGGAACCAGGTCACCCCCACTCAGCAGACACCAGTCATATAAATCAAGGACCAACAGGAGACAGGAACACCCCCTTCCCACTCTGCCCCATGTCTCAAGTTGTAGTGGCCCTTCCTCCAGATCTCTGCCACCATCTTAGAAAGGAACACTGAAAGAAGAAACTGAAATTATAAGCTGACAGCATAAAGAGGATGAGTAAAACCTAAAATCATTGTTCAAATGAATGAATCAAGAGAAGTTTAAACCACTTTGGACTAAAATGTGTGAATCCTTTTTCCTGCTATCCAGCAGATGAGAAGCTGGTAACAGAGACCAAAATAGTTTGGAGACTAAAGAATCATTGCACATTTCACTGCTGAGTTGTATTGTGAGTAATTTTAGTTGACCTCACTTTTGTAAATCTTGCACACGGGCATCCATATCTGCACAGAGATATGTTAACAGTGGTAAATGCTGCATGAGGAGATTGGGTGATTTTTACTTTCGTTTTTGTGCTCTTCTTTCTTATTGTTCTTACTTATTTACGATTACCCTATCGTTTTCCAAAATGTAAAAGGCCATTTTGAAAGCCTAATTCAAACCTCTTGACTATTTTGTATCTAAGTATTCACCTTGATTGAGACTGGGTAGACAGGTGAAAACCATATCAGGTTTTTAATTTTTTAATTTTTAATTAATTATTTATTTATTTATTTTTTGAGATGGAGTCTGGCTGTCGCTCAGGCTGGAGTGCAGTGGCGTGATCACAGTTCACTGCAGCCTCAACCTTCTAGGCTCAAGGGATTCTCCCACCTCAGCCCCCCAAGTAGTTGGGACCACATGTATGCGCCACCATGCCTGGCTAATTTCTTATTTTTTTGTAGAGATAGGATCTCACTATATTGTCCAGGCTGGTCTTGAATTCCTGGGCTCAGGCGAGCCTCCCACCTGGGCCTCCCAAAGTACTGGGATTACAAGCATGAGCCAAGGTCCCCTGCCCATATGAGATTTTCTGTCTCTGATCCCATGCAGCTAGTAATCAAGGACTTGGCTGCTGACTCTGGAGGACCTGCATGCTTTCTTGAGCTGTGAACTTCAGTGCTAAAAGCTCATAGGCAGCCCTGAAACCCAAACCAAAAGGTTCTATAGTTTATCATCCTGATCATGTTGATTTTATAGAAATAACACATGAATTAAAGACACTACCCTCAAACTGAGCAAAACTTAAGTAATTTTTTAAAAGTTTGACCTGTTTTTAAATCACTCTTGGAGAAAAGGAAAATAAATACAAATAATTAACGGTGAATACAGGCTACTATACCTTTGTTCTCCAGAATTAGCAGTTCTGTTCTTTTCTTGCTTTAGATGCTGAAGTGCAGAAGGACACTCTCTGTGATTGTACGTGTGTAACTGACAAAATGTGTATTTTTTTTCTCAGCTGCTATGGATTGGATTATGCTATTATGAATAAGAATGCTGATAGGAGCACACACAAACCATTTGTTCCTCAGTCCATTTTCCTCCTCAGAAGCCTGGAATGTGCCATTGATCAGTGGGAGATGTACCTGGACAGACCCATGAAAAGAGATCAACAAGTTCCACCCAAGGGACCCTATTTTTCCTAATTTCTTTTGAAATGGCTTCTAATTGTCCTTCTTTCATTCCTGCTTCCTACCAGTTTTACAGCTTTTTCTGGTTTCAAATGTGAACTCACATACACTCTCATTTTTCCTCATCACAACCCCAAGTGACCCAATGGTCCTCACTTTCGGTATAAGTAAAGGAGGCTCTGCATTAAGGGCTTGTCCAAGGCATGCAGCTGAGAGGCACTAGGACTGGCTCCATTTCCATCTCTATTCTCACTGACTTTGACTACCCAGAACCCCAACATGTGGGGCCTCAGTATTCGATCAATTATTCTATTAAGAAGCAAAAACAATTCCCCGCATTGGCCCCAGTTATTAAGCTTTTCTCAGATTTACCTTGAGAAATGCCCATCGGCCTGTATATTCACATCTTCACCCTTGTCCCTTCCTCCTAGAAAGGAGAAAGTCAGTTGGATGCTGTCTGAGGAACTAGTGCATGGCTTCACTGTCCTTCCATGACTCCTGCCTTATCTGTTTTCTATTTTCCTCCTTTTCCACCGAAGTCTATCATCTCAAGAAAAGCAGGCACTGGCCTTAGGGTTCCTGGCCTAAGAAATATCAAGTCCAGTAAGAAATCCCATTGACTGACCCCTCCTGCTTACCCCTTTGTGATGGAGAAGCTCCCAGGGGTTTGCTTTTTGCATATTACCAGCCTAACTCAGCATCACCAGGGGCAAGAAAAGGAAAGTAACCTAAACTAATGCTGCTTATAATTGTAATTATTGTAATAGTTAATTACTGTGATTGTACATGTGTAACAGACAAAATGTGTATTTTTTTCACAGCTGCTGTGGATTGGATTATGCCATTTGGAATAAGAATGCTGTTAAGAGCACACAAGCCAGGTTCCTCAAGTCCGTAGCAAATTTTTCAAACGTTAAATTTAAAAATCACTACATTTGAATCTAGTGACAGGAGAAATGGACATGAATAGAGACTAAAGATCTAGCCCAAATTTTATATTTACTTGTTAGAGGATTTTGAACAAATTACTAAATTTCTTCAAGGTTCAATTTCCCCATTAACTATAATGAATGGCACATCATTATGGGGCCCTGGAGAAGCGTAATTACTTGTAATTGTAATAATCATTGTTATTATTATTATACGTATTTTGCTTTTAAATGGATAAGGATTTTTAAGGTATATGTAAACTGTAAAACATAAAATGCAAAATGCCGTAAGAGACAGTAGTAATAATAATGATTATTATATTGTTATCATTATCTAGCCTGTTTTTTCCTGTTTTGTATTTCTTCCTTTAAATGCTTTCAGAAATCTATATCCCCATTCTTCACCACCACCCCACAACATTTCTGTTTCTTTTCCCATGCCGGGTCATGCTAACTTTGAAAGCTTCAGCTCTTTCCTTCCTCAACCCCTCTCCTGGCACCTCTGATATGCCTTTTGAAATTCATGTTAAAGAATCCCTAGGCTGCTATCACATGTGGCATCTTTGTTGAGTACATGAATAAATCAACTGGTGTGTTTTACGAAGGATGATTATGCTTCATTGTGGGATTGTATTTTTCTTCTTCTATCACAGGGAGAAGTGAAATGACAACCTCACTAGATACAGTTGAGACCTTTGGTACCACATCCTACTATGATGACGTGGGCCTGCTCTGTGAAAAAGCTGATACCAGAGCACTGATGGCCCAGTTTGTGCCCCCGCTGTACTCCCTGGTGTTCACTGTGGGCCTCTTGGGCAATGTGGTGGTGGTGATGATCCTCATAAAATACAGGAGGCTCCGAATTATGACCAACATCTATCTGCTCAACCTGGCCATTTCAGACCTGCTCTTCCTCTTCACCCTTCCATTCTGGATCCACTATGTCAGGGGGCATAACTGGGTTTTTGGCCATGGCATGTGTAAGCTCCTCTCAGGGTTTTATCACACAGGCTTGTACAGCGAGATCTTTTTCATAATCCTGCTGACAATCGACAGGTACCTGGCCATCGTCCATGCTGTGTTTGCCCTTCGAGCCCGGACTGTCACTTTTGGTGTCATCACCAGCATCGTCACCTGGGGCCTGGCAGTGCTAGCAGCTCTTCCTGAATTTATCTTCTATGAGATTGAAGAGTTGTTTGAAGAGACTCTTTGCAGTGCTCTTTACCCAGAGGATACAGTATATAGCTGGAGGCATTTCTACACTCTGAGAATGACCATCTTCTGTCTCGTTCTCCCTCTGCTCGTTATGGCCATCTGCTACACAGGAATCATCAAAACACTGCTGAGGTGCCCCAGTAAAAAAAAGTACAAGGCCATCCGGCTCATTTTTGTCATCATGTCGGTGTTTTTCATTTTCTGGACACCCTACAATGTGGCTATCCTTCTCTCTTCCTATCAATCCATCTTATTTGGAAATGACTGTGAGCGGAGCAAGCATCTGGACCTGGTCATGCTGGTGACAGAGGTGATCGCCTACTCCCACTGCTGCATGAACCCGGTGATCTACGCCTTTGTTGGAGAGAGGTTCCGGAAGTACCTGCGCCACTTCTTCCACAGGCACGTGCTCATGCACCTGGGCAGATACATCCCATTCCTTCCTAGTGAGAAGCTGGAAAGAACCAGCTCTGTCTCTCCATCCACAGCAGAGCCGGAACTCTCTATTGTGTTTTAGGTCAGTTGCAGAAAATTGCCTAAAGAGGAAGGACCAAGGAGATGAAGCAAACACATTAAGCCTTCCACACTCACCTCTAAAACAGTCCTTCAAACTTCCAGTGCAACACTGAAGCTCTTGAAGATACTGAAATATACACACAGCAGTAGCAGTAGATGCATGTACCCTAAGGTCATTACCACAGGCCAGGGGCTGGGCAGCGTACTCATCATCAACCCTAAAAAGCAGAGCTTTGCTTCTCTGAAGAGTTACCTACATTTTAATGCACCTGAATGTTAGATAGTTACTATATGCCGCTACAAAAAGGTAAAACTTTTTATATTTTATACGTTAACTTCAGCCAGCTATTGATATAAATAAAACATTTTCACACAATACAATAAGTTAACTATTTTATTTTCTAATGTGCCTAGTTCTTTCCCTGCTTAATGAAAAGCTTGTTTTTTCAGTGTGAATAAATAATCGTAAGCAACATAATGGCATGCCATTCCTGTTCTAAATATTCTTCATAGTTTGTTGATTTCCTGTTCACACTGAATGACAAAATTTCCCATGGGTGACTCACAGAGCCCTGAGAAGTGTGCACTGTCCTCTTAATGCCAATCTGACATTGCAGAGGAGGCCAGGGCCTCCGTACATATGAAGTAGCCCGGGTATGGAGCGGGGAGGTGTTGGGCTTGCAGGGGCTCTCGGCACCTGCAGCTCAGTGGCTCTCAAACTTGTCATCAGAAGCACCTGGAAGTTGTGTGAAAACGTGGATGGCTGGACCCCACCCAAGAGTTCCTGGTTCAGCGGATCTAGAATGAGACACAATAATGTGCTTAGCATCACTAGCAAGTTTTCTGGTGATGCTGATGATGCTGGTCCTGGAACCATGCTTTTAGAACAACTGCCCTAGCTAAAATGTCTGGACATTCCAGACCCATCCTTGAAATTGCAGATTTTAGTGTCAGAAGGAAATGTAAACTACCCTTGTGATCTAGGCTCTGCCAAAAACAATCACCACCCAGGACAGCGTATGTATGTCAGTTCATCGTAAACCAATCAGTTTAGTGGGTCTTTCTACTCCATCATTTTTATTTAGTTGAGCTTTTCTTGAGTGCCTATATTTAATACCCTGCCCTAGAAGCTATGGTAGATACAAAGATGAGTATGACTTTGTGTGAGCTACATCCTAAGGAGGAAAACATGCAACTTATGATGTAAAAGTATCCCCCCCAAAAAAGTAGGAATGGCTCAGGTCTCCATTCCCTTTGGTTCTGCCTAGTTATGGCTTCTAGGGGAAGTAAGTTCTAAGCTTCTGATTAACTTATGCCTCTCAGTAGAGATCATATGACTGTGCAATGTGAGCCTTGCCAGCTGTCCATCCAACAGCTGTCTGTTAGGTGATCCGGACAGGGTGCACAAACACTGCTTCAGGTTAAGTGAAAGATGCAAAAATGTGTAAGACAAGCACAATCCCTGCCCCTATGAAACCTTCAGTCTAGAAGGGGTATAAGATGGAAACAAACAACTCTGGTGCAAAGGGGTAGACACTCAATGCTATGCCTGGGCCAGGAAGGGAAAAACGACTTCTTGTGGGAACGTGAGGGGAGGAAGATTTCATGGAGGAAGTAGCTTTTCAGCAGTTTTCTGAAAGAAAGGCAGGATTTAGAAAGGGAGAGAATTTGGGAGAAGGCACCTTTAACCCAAGGGAATGCCCCATCCCAAGGGGAGAGAGGAGGGTATGCATATTTGTGGACAGGAGGGCGGCATGGACAGGGTAGGGTGGGCCATGAATTTCACACAAGGGGAGCTATGGAAGGCTTTAGAGCAGGGGAGGAAAACAATGTAGGAAGATACATCTGGTAACACATAGAGCATGGAGGGGAGGCCTCAGAACCATGCAGGAGGGAAGTTAGGAGGTGAGTGCAAGTTTGGAGGCAAGGAAAGATCAGCAGCTGGTAAGAGAGGTTCCAGGAGCACTCAGGAGAATTTGACCAAGAGATAGCATGAAGGATGAATTAAAGCACTAGGAGTGATATATGGCTGAGTGCAAAAATCAAAGGGCAAGGCTGGGCATGGTGGCTCATGCCTGTAATCCCAGCACTTTGGGAGGCCGAGGCAGGCGGATCACGAGGTCAGGAGATAGAGACCATGCTGGCTAACATGGCAAAACCCTATCTTTACTAAAGTACAAAAATTAGCTGGGTGTGGTGGCAGGTACCTGTAATCCCAGCTACTCAGGAGGCTGAGGCAGGAGAATCACTTGAACCCGGGAGGCAAGTTTGCAGTGAGCCGAGATGGCGCCACTGCACTTCAGCCTGAGTGACAAGAGCAAGACGTTGTAAAAAATGTAAAAAAATGAAAATATAAAATCAAAGGGCAAAGCAGAGTGTATCATATGCTTATCACACACACACACACACACACACACACACACGTTTTACTCTGTACTTAGGTGTATAGACCATCTCTCTAAGGATACAAAAGAAACCAGTACCAATATGGGGTGGCTGGAGAACAGGAAAAGAAGCATGAGTTTTTGTGCCTTCTGGATTTTCAATCATGGGGACATACTTCTCATTCAAAAAATAAATACAACCTTAGAATGATATAAAAAATAAAAGGCTAGGCTGCTATGTAGATGTTCAGAAGTAGGCATACGTCCTACCAGTCATAAGGAGATTAGAAGCCTCCTGCCATGAATTAATCCTGTGACCTGGCACAAATTATTTGGCCTCTTTTGGCCCCAATTTCCTCATCCATATAATAAAAAAGTTGGATTAAATCATCTCTAAGGCCCCTCTGTGGCCCAAGTAGACTCTAATCTTGCTAAAATGTTAGGAGCTGGAGGCTCTAAGTTTACAAAATATATGATAAAAAAAAAAAAAAAGGAGGAGAAGAGTGGTGGACAAGCCCACAGCATTACCTCCATTGGTCGTGAGGCCAGGCATGGTTCCCACTGTTCACTAAGGGGTACTCAGGTTTTGTTCATTCATTTGGTCATTTACCATTCAGCAAACATTTGCTGAGCATCCACCATGTTCTTAGCTAAGTTCTGAGGAAACAAACAAGGGCACACCCACAGGTGTCCAATTCAGTCTGACGGTGAGCTCCCTGGGGATGTCCAATTCAATCTCAACTTGGATGCTGCCTGCAGGGGGCTCACCATCAGACTGAATTGGACACTGCTCTTGTCCTCCACTGCCAGAGTTCATGATCATGCCTTATAAAGGAATTACCAATGCTTGAATTCAACCCAGATGAAAGTTCCACATGAAGACCAGAAGACATTTTTTATTTCCCAATCCAATGCTTGGAGAAAGGGAGTGCATTCTCTTGGCCATGATTCCATCCATCCTCACCCTCTGGTGAGTGGCCTGGCCTTTTGTCACTGTCTTGCCTATCTGAGAGCTCTGCATGGCCAACACAGGATGTGAACTCTCTAAACCACGCAACGTGAATCTCAATTTGGCTAGGACACTTTGAAGTACTTCTCTTTTTTGTGGTTCAGCCAAAATGTAAATAAAACAATCATTTAAAAACTGAACTACACATCACTGGTTCTCTCTTGCATTATGAAGTTGCATCTGCCTTAGGTAACCACAAGTGCAGGATAGAGATGCTTGTTCATACCATACTCCTCTTACCCTTGAAAGCTTTTAGGAGCTTTTTGACTCTCTCAAACTTCACATAACCAAATCACGAATTGGTGTGTGCTGCTTTGTTCCCCATCCCAGCTCTGTTCAAGAACTATAGAAATACACTGAGAGAAATGTTCTATATCTGCACTGTCCAATATGATCGCCACATGCAGCTATTGAGCACTTGAGCACTTGAAATGTGGCTTAGGTGGCTAAGGCACTGAATTTTTAAATTGTATTCAATTTAAATTACTTTGGATTTAAATTTAAATGGCCACATTGGTAGTGGTGCAGCAGTAGCCCCTTCAAACCTGCCTCTTGACCCCTCCTCTACCTATGCATCCAGCACCCTGTAGCCCTCAAACACATGCCCTGAACACTGCACAATAGGGAAAATCCTGGTGACGCAAAATGAACGAGATCCATTTCTAGAACACTCACTCACTGTTCAGTGGAAGAGACCCACCTGATTCCTGTGGCTGTAATGAAACATGAGGGGTGCCTGAAGGACACTGCTGCAGAGAGTAGGATGGAGACATTGAAGAAAGGTGCACAGAGAAGGTGTCTTTCTGCTTAGATGGGGTTCCTCCAGGCAGAGACCCTGAGCAAGGATTTGAGAGCAAAAAGTTTATTTGCAAAGTGCAGGAAACTCCAGTAGGGAAGTGAGGAAGTAAAATAGGGAGGGAGGAGAAGATGCGAACAAGGGTACATTATCCAGCCATTTTTCACAGGGGGTGACTGGAGTTAAAGCCACTAGGGAACTCTGGGAGACAGTACAACACACTTCTCCTGATTTGAGGGGTGAGGGAGTTGGGGTATTTATAATCCACTCCTGTCAGTCATTGGCCGAGGATTGCTCCTGGGGGATGTTAATCCCCAGCACTTCCTGCTGGCCTTGCTAGGGCAGGAGGCCTTCCCAGCTTTGGAGAACATTCCTGGGGCAACAAGATGTAGATGCTGGATGTTGGAAGACAGTTGGGCATGCTTGGTTAAGGCTTGAGAGATAAAGCATTTGCTACGCATTTGAACTAGTGTTAGAACAGTTTTTCATGAAGCAGATGGTGGGAGTGAGAGTAGCATCCAGGCAGGTGGGTCAGTTTGTTGGAAGGCACAGTGGCACAAAAGTGACCCACAGATGCCTGCTCTGGTGATGCCTAGTGTGACATTGGGCAATGACAGATGCCCTTGAATGTGCCTCTCTGTTTTCTTCCCTGGCTGCTTTACTCCTCCTCCTTTTGTTCAGCATCATAATCTGCTATTTCAGAAGATGGTCCCTTTCCAGCTTGAGTTCCTGAGATGTTCTCCAGATTCCAGAGCTAAAATTCTAAAGGCTTCATATCTCCTGAACAAAGCAGTTTCTGGTCCTTTCTAGCCTATGGACTGTAAAAAACTTCACTGAGGTTTTCATCCACTTCTTCCCAGGTAAATCCCCAGTGTAGTTAGGGTCACCATTCTTCTTTTGCTAGTCTCTGACCTAATCCAGGGCTCGGACAAGGACCTGCAGGACAAACCTGGCCCACTGCCTGTTTTGTAAATAGAGTGTCACTGGAACACAGCCAGGCTCATTTTTTTATGCATCGTCTGTGGCTGCTTTTGCACTACTATGAGAGTTGAATAGTTGCAACAGAGACTGTATAGCCCATAAATCCTAAAATATTTACTTTTCTATCCTTTACAGAATAAGTTTCCTGACTCCTGATAATCCACAGGACTTGGCTCTCCTCAGCCATGAGGAGGAGAGGAGGAGAGAGAACGGGTTGTCAGGGGGAAAACTTGGGGTGTGAGGTGATCAAGCCACTTAAGTCCCCAGGTTAGTTTTTCCTTGAGCCTGGATGCAGTACAAAGCAAGCAAATTAGGGTTCAATTGTATATTAGTCAAATGTTTCTCACTAATGCAAAACACTAACAGTATGCACCAAGATATATTGGAAGTTTTTATTGAGGCAGTAGGGTCCTTTAGATACTGTATCCCAAAGTAGACTATAAGATAATTTCCAAAGGAATTGTAAAAACAGACTTCACAACTCTTGAGACCCCTCACTTATAAGGGGGACAAAGGGATTGGATTGATTGATGAAATTAAGGAGGTATTTGAAAAGTTTTTTGTAGAGGGCTACTGGTATTCAGGATGCCTGCTTCTCACCTTAAGCCTGGTGAGAGTGATGCCAATGGCACCACCTGAGAGCTCAGTAGGAGTCACCAGAGTTAAAGAAGCACCACGCATCAGCATCTGACTCACATCCAGGAAATCTGGAGACAAGGAACAGGCCAGCCAGCTGCACTGGGGGTAGGGTGGAGGAGAACTGCCATTACTTTGGGAGGGATCTATACTTCTAGAGATGATTTTGGCCAAGAATGTAGAATTCTTTACATGGGCCAGATCCCAGAGAGCTGACTGGAGGATTTCCAATCCTGCCCTGTGGACCCCAACAGCATATGTGTATGCAGTGGCCTGCCAAAACGACAGGATGATGGGAGGTTGAAAGCCAGGGAAAATGCATTTTTAAAAAACTAACAGGAGTTACATTGAATATTTCGAGGAATGACGCCAATGACTCTACCAAAGCAGCCCATGAGAGAAATGATTAAGTTGTAAACATCCACCAGCCCCAGAAAGGACGACACCATCTTATGACAGGACCAGTCAAACAAAAACTTTCCTAACACCAACCCTTTTTCCCTTCCCAGCTCCCACACAGTGAGAGGGTGAGAATCCATGCTTAGCAAACTGGGGAGGGGTCAAAATGCAGGACAGAGAGAAAAATAGACAGGGTTGTGCCCCGCTCCTCTCTCCCACAAGTGGTTATCCCTCAGCCAGCTGGGTGAGCTGGGAAAGTGGGGAAGATTTCAGTGTCAAATCAAATGGAGTTTTGATTATTATATGGGGATCAGCTTTTTAATTTTTGAATTGAAATTGTCCTTTTGTGACCTCAAATGATGCTGGGATTTTTTGTACCTAAGCATAATGACGAAAGCTGTGGGACTGCCGGAATTTTCATTCAGGGATTCAAGTATAGAAGAACTTCAGCCTCTAATTCAGTTTAAAGAGATAGTGAGGGACAAAAGTAAAGTTTACATCCCATGAATTCTGCCAGTTCAGCATACTGCTGGCAAATCCAGGCCCCCAAGTTTCAGCTCTCTGAGATCCACATAGGCTCACATGAATTGACAGGACTGAACTGCAGGTCTTCAATGAACAAAGAGACATGAAAAACCCTTCAAAAAAATCAATGAATCCAGGCGCTGGTTTTTTGAAAAGATCAACAGAATAGACTGCTAGCCATGCTAATAAAGAAAAAAAGAGAGAAGAATCAAATAGACACAATAAAAAATGATAAAGGGGAGACCACCACTGATCCCACAGAAATACAAACTACCATCAGAGAATACTGTAAACACCTCTACACAAATAAACTAGAAAATCTAGAAGAAATTGATAAATTCCTAGGCTCATACACCCTCCCAACACTGAACCAGGAAGAAGTCGAATCCCTGAATAGACCAATAACAAGTTCTGAAATTGAGGAAGTAATTAATAGCCTACCAACCAAAAAAAGCCCAGGACCAGATGGATTCACAGTCGAATTCTATCAGAGGTACAAAGAGGAGCTGGTACCATTCCTTCTGGAACTATTCCCATCAATAGAAAAAGAGGGAATTCTCCCTAACTCATTTTATGAGGCCAGCATCATTCTGACACCAAAACCTGGCAGAGACACAACAAAAAAAGAAAATTTCAGGCAATATCTCTGACGAATATCGATGCAAAAATCCTCAATAAAATACTGGCAAACCGAATCCAGCAGCACATCAAAAAGCTTATCCATCATGATCAAGTCAGCTTCATTCCTGGGATGCAAGGCTGGTTCAACATACACAAATCAATAAAAGTAATCCATCACATAAACAGAACCAATGACAAAAATCACATGATTATCTCAATAGATGCAGAAAAGGCCTTCAATAAAATTCAACACCCCTTCATGCTAAAAACTCTCAATAAACTGGGTATTGATGGAATGTCTCAAAATAATAAGAGCTATTTATGGCAAACGCACAGCCAATATCATACTGAACAGGCAAAAGCTGGAAGCATTCCCTTTGAAAACCGGCACAAGAAAAGGATGCCCTCTCTCACCACTCCTATTCAACATAGTATTGGAAGTTCTGGCCAGGACAATCAGGCAAGAGAAAGAAATAAAGGGTATTCAATTCGGAAATGAGGAAGTCAAATTGTCTCTGTTTGCAGATGACATGATTGTCTATTTAGAAAACCCCATCGTCTCAGCCCAAAATCTCCTTAAGCTGATAAGCAATTTCAGCAAAGTCTTAGGATACAAAATCAATGTGCAAAAATCACAAGCATTCCTATACACCAATAATAGACAAACAGAGAGCCAAATCATAAGTGAACTCCCATTCACAGTTGCTGCAAAGAGAATAAAATAACTAGGAATACAATTTACAAGGGATGTGAAGGACCTCTTCAAAGAGAACTACAAACCACTGTTCAAGGAAATAAGAGAGGACACAAACAAATGGAAAAATATTCCATGCTCATGGATAGGAAGAATCAATATTGTGAAAACGGCCATATTGCCCAAAGTAATTTATAGATTCAATGCTATCCCCACCAAGCTACCACTGACTTTCTTCACAGAGTTAGAAAAACCTACTTTAAATTTCATATGGAACCACAAAAGAGCCTCTATAGCCAAGACAATCCTAAGCAAAAAGAACAAAGCTGGAGGCAACACGCCACCTGCATTCAAACTATACTACAAGGCTACAGTAACCAAAACAGCATGGTACTGGTACCAAAACAGATATATAGACCAATGGAACAGAATAGAGGCCTCAGAAGTAACGCCACACATCTACAACCATCTGATCTTTGACAAACCTGACAAAAACAAGCAATGGGGAAAGGATTCCCTATTTAATAAATGGTGTTGGGAAAACTGGCTAGCCATATGCAGAAAAGTAAAACTGGACCCCTTCCTTACACCTTATACAAAAATTAACTCAAGATGGATTAAAGACATAAATATAAGAGTAAAACCATAAAAACCCTGGAAGAAAACCTAGGCAATACCATTCAGGACATAGGCATGGGCAAAGACTTCATGACTAAAACACCAAAAGCAATGGCAACAAAAGCCAAAATAGACAAATCGGATCTAATTAAACTAAAGAGCTTCTGCACAGCAAAAGAAACTATCATTAGAGTGAACAGACAACCTACAGAATGGGAGAAAAATTTCACAATCTATCCACCTGAGAAAGGGCTAATATCCAGAATCTACAAGGAACTTTAATAATTTACAAGAAAAAAACAACCCCATCAAAAAGTAGGGGAAGGATATGAACAGACACTTCTCAAAAGAAGAAATTTATGCTGCCAACAAACATATGAAGAAAAGCTCATCATCACCGGTCATTAGAGAAATGCAAATCAAAACCACAATAAGACACCATCTCATGCCAGTTAGAATGGTGATCATTAAAATGTCAGGAAACAACACAGGCTGGAGAGGATGTGGAGAAATAGGAATGCTTTTATGCTGTTGGTAGGAGTGTAAATTAGTTCAACCATTGTGGAAGACAGTGTGGCGATTCCTCAAGGATCTAGAACCAGAAATACCATTTAACCCAGCAATCCCATTACTGGGTATATACCCAAAAGATTATGAATCATTCTACTATAAAGATACATGCACACGTATGTTTATTGCAGCACTGTTCACAATAGCAAAGACTTGGAATCAACCCAAATGCCCATCAATGATAGACTGGATAAAGAAAATGTGGCACATATACACCATGGAATGCTATGCAGTCATAAAAACGGATGAGTTCATGTCCTTTGCAGGGACATGGATGAAGCTGGAAACCACCATTCTCAGCAAACTAACACAAGAACAGAAAACCAGACACTGCATGTTCTCACTGATAAATGGGAGTTGAACAATGAGAACACATGGACACAGGGAGGGGAACATCACACACTGGAGCCTGTTAGGGGTGGAGGGGCTAGGGGAAGGATAGCGTCAGGAGAAATATTTAATGTAGATTACGGGTTGATGGGTGCAGCAAACCACCATGGCACGTGTATACCTATGTAACAAACCTGCACGTTCTGCACATGTATCGCAGAACTTAAAGTATAATTTTTAAAAAAGGCTTTGATATTAAAGATACATAGGCCAGGTGTGGTGGCTCATGCCTGTAATCCCAACACTTTGGGAGGCTGAGACCAGCCTGGGCAACATGGCAAGACCTAGGTCTCTACAAAAAATAAACAAAAATTAGCTGGGTGTGGGGGTGCATGGCTGTAGTCCCAGCTACTAAGGAGACTGAGACAAGGGGATCACTTGAGACTAGGAGTGCAGTGAGCTGAGATCCCACCACTGCACTCCATCCTGGGTGATAGAGCAAAACCCTGTCTCAAAAAAAAAAGATACATATAGATATAGATTTAGATATGGACATAAATAAGGATATGGATATGGGCTTGAATATGAAAATACCTAATGATGTCTTTAAAATCCTGTATACTTGAATTTTGCCTACTTCAAGGTTAACCTCTCCTAGCTAAGCAAGAACTAGTCCACTGGGCGCTGCCCAATGCCCATGGGAAGAGCCGCCCCTTGAAGTCAAGACTTTCTTTCACTGAGGAAGGCCTCTCAATTTTTTTCAGACAGGACAACCTTCTCCCTGGCTCAGTTCCAGGCCCTGGTCAGATGAGCCCCACCTCAGATGAGTCCTTCACTTGCTGGCATCAGCGTCCCAGACAGTTGCAGTGGGGGAACCTGAACACCAGGGGGTGTTGGCTGGTGGCAGAGAGGAGCTAGCTCTGCACAGTTCTTCAGTCAGTAGAGGGTGTGCCCGAGGGCTAGGAGGGAGGTGAGGTTTGATAATACAACAAGAAACTCAGGAATGCCTAAATCTGATATTGTCCAACTGTGTTGCAAAACGTGGGGGATGCCATCTGTATCCCCAGGAATTGTGCAAGGCCGTGACCGCAGGAAGAAAGCAACAGAAGATAGGAAACAGGGTACACCTTGTTATCTGGGCGAATTCCTAGCTCCTTTGGATGGAGGGCTTTGGTAAAGCTGTATGTGGCTCAAGGTCTACATATTCCCCTACATCCCATTAAACCAAAATTCAAATTATATTCCAGAAGACCATGTCCAAGCCCACAGCAATGGGTATGCTAAAAACACGTGTGAATATAAGAGGACAAAGAAAAGCAAGAGAGCAGCACCTGCCCCTGTGAGCCACAGCCTGGCTCAACCCACCACTGCCTGGAAGGGAAAGCAGTAGACTTGCTAGTGCTTGTGTGGGACCTTTTAACACTCAGAGACCCCAACCGCTCGTAAATGTGGCCCAGTCCATGTTCTGAAATCTGACGATCAGAACAGCAACTCCTCTGACCTGGGACAAGTGAGGATGGATGGAGAGGCCGACATCTTCCTCACCCTATGTTGTTCAATCCAGATGCTGTTCAAACCCCAACTGATCTCATGTATGGCACACCTTCTCCCACCCTTTTCCCCTTCAGACCTTGGGCTGGTAATAAATCCCTGCTGTTACTCACCTCATGGGATGGTATTCTCACTTTATGCTGCTAGTCCCTTTGTAAATAGCCCCTTTATTAAAGTGTCCTCAAATTGCCCTGTTTGAGTGTCAGTTGTTTGCTGCTGGGACTCTGAGTGGCACAAGGTGACCACATACAGCACAGGAAAAGAAACTGGTCATTAAAAAATTTGTGGTAAATGTCAAGTGAGTGTTCAGGGAAGACTTCCTATAGGAGGAGAGGCCAGACTGGGTCTTAAAAGACAGGAAGTGACACCCCTGAGGAGAGTCGTGGGAGGGGGATAAGCAAAGGCAGAGTTGGGAACGAACAAAGAATGTTTAGAAGAGAGAAATTGGGCAGGTGGGAGAGAGTTCTGGAAGCAAGGGCACTTTGATGCCAGAACTAAGAAACTTAAATGCCAAGACTTTGAAACCTATCAGCAGCAGGGAGTGATGCTGCTATAGACACAGGCTGGGGAGTTTGCCTGGCTCGCAATGATCCCCACAGTGGCCAACCCCAGGTTCCTCCCACAGCCTCTTCACTTATTTGATCCAAGGGGGAATTGATGGTAGCCTGACCTAAGCTAGGCCAATTGGATTTGAAAACTCAAATGAAGACATACAGAGATGGTTGGGACTGATTGATTCTATGTCTAAAGAAAGGCTACATGGGGCTGGGCACAGTGGCACATGACTGTAATCCCAGCACTTTGGGATGCCAAGGCGGGCAGATCACCTGAGGTCAGGAGTTTGAGACCAGCCTGACCAACATGGATAAACCCCATCTCTACTACTGGTGTGGTGGTGCATGCCTGTAATCGCAGCTACTCAGGAGGCTGAGGCAGGAGAATCGCTTGAACCTGGGAGGCGGAGGTTGCGGTGAGCCGAGATCTCACCATTGCACTCCAGCCTGGGCAACAAGAGCGAAACTCTGTCTCAAAAAAAAAAAAAAAAGAAAAAAGAAAGGCTACCTGGGCTGGATGTGGTGGCTCACATCTGTAATTACAGCACTTTGGGAGGCTGAGGCGGGTGGATCACCTGAGGTCAGCAGTTGAGACCAGCCTGACCAACATGGTGAAACTCTGTCTGTACTAAAAAATACAAAAATTAGCCTGGCATGGTGGTGGGTACCTGTAATCCTAGCTACTCAGAAGGCTGAGGCAGGAAAATTGCTTGAACCCAGGAGGCGGAGGTTGCAGTGAGCCAAGATGGTGCCATTGCACTCCAGCCTGGGGACTGAGCAAGTCTCCGTCTCAAAAAAAAAAGGAAAGGCTACATGGACTTTTAGGGCTGAGGCTTCTGTCCTCTCTGAGTGGCTCCTGTCCTCTCTGAGGGCTAAAGGTCCTTCTTTCTTCCATTCTGTGAGCCATCCAAACCCTGTCCATACAGTCGTTCTTGGCTGAAGCTGGGGTTGTTTATAAATCAAAAAGGTTGACTGATATGGAAATGTGTGCTAGAAAGCAGGTTGCAGACATCAGCCTTCCAGGGAGGTGATGAGTGTTTGAATTAGTTAGCAGGAAGTAAGACTCCCTTCCAACTCCAAGATGGGAAAATGGCACCCATGTGATAGAATGGCTAAACAACTAGTCAAGTTATCACCTCAGACCATGTGCCTATTGAGAATGAAGCCTGGTGGGATGAGGGTGGGGGTTGGCAGGAAGGTGCTGCTATCCACCAATCTAAAGAGGATGAAGAAGGCCAGAACTAGAGGGTAGGATGGCTGCTTCTGAAGGCACTGAGAAACTTAAAGCAAGACCATTCAAATGCTGAAACTTTCATTTTCAAGTTAGAGTGAAACTTAAAGCCTTTCTGTGACCATGTTGAAAAAAAAAGTCTCTTATTACTTGCAGCTGCCAGGTTAAGACTATTGGAAATTAATTCAGAGCATGAAGTGTCTTAATTATAATAGGAGTTGTATTTGCAAATTTGCTAAAAAGCCTGTATGAATGTTAAAGCATTGACAAGATAGACTGAGGATCAGTGGGAATGGGGATATCTGGGAGGATGCATAGGACCTGGGAAACCCTGTTCCTCCATCCCCTCTGGAACACTGTCATTTCTACTTCTCCTTCTAAGGAAGCTGTTTTCCCTTAGCATGAGAAAGGTAACAGTTCGCTCTTCATTGTTGCTCACCTAATAAACAGGATTTGAATTCAACCTGGCCCAGAGGGTAAAATGCAGAATCAAGGTATGGGAAAAAATTCCATAAAGAATTATAGAAAGTGGTCAATGAACATTATTGAAAAACTGAGTTTGGCTTTTAAGAGTGCTTAATAAAAAATTGCAGAATAGAAATTTGGATTGGGCTGAATTAATTGACATGTACACTCATCGAAAATATTGCATTCAATGGTTAAGGTCCTAAGAGTTGTTGATTGGTCTAATACAAACCTGGACCAAATGCTGGTCCATCCTCAATGAGTGTAAAAGGCCAGAGATCCCTAGGAATCATCTAGAGGAAGACAGGAACATTATACTTCTATCAAGCATAATGTCAGTCTACCACTGACACTCTTTTTCTTGTCATAAAGACAAGATCGG
This sequence comes from Pan troglodytes, assembly GCF_028858775.2. Lineage (NCBI taxonomy): Eukaryota > Metazoa > Chordata > Mammalia > Primates > Hominidae > Pan > Pan troglodytes. Next base: position 50,293,809 of record NC_086015.1, read on the forward strand.
AGAGGGAAGCTCATTAGGAATGATAGTGGGAGGGGCTGTAATTGAAATGCAATCTTTGACCTCAGTCAGATAGGGAGTATGTTAAGTGTGGACTTTTTACCTGCAAGAAACAACATAGATGTGGCCATTATAAAAGCCAACAGGAAAAGCATGGTGATAACAGCTCAGGGAGTGATCTGACATCCGGAAGCCTCTGACTATGTTTATTCATTATGGAGATCCCAAGAATTAAGTCAAGAAAATGTCAGGTCTGGCAAAAAAACAGATCTGTCTTGAGTTGTAGTGAGAAAATGTGGCCTCTCGCCAAATTCTCAGAAGTGAGTCACTTCATAAAATGAGGGCCTTTTAAGTGAGAAGAAAACCACACCTCAAAAAAAGAGCTCTACAATATGTCATACATGATACTGTAACACCTAGGCTTTCCCAAATGAACCTGTAACCAATTTTCCTGGAATAATATGCACTGGGAAAAAGAAATACCCACAGCCTTTGGTATTATTGATTGCCAATTTTAAGTTACAGTAATTCCAAAAGACCCAGGAAATCACTCTAGTCAGCCTCAGAGTAGGCACCCATGAGGGCCAGGAGATAGAGGTGCTTCCCCCGCCCCTTTGAGACAGGGTCTCACCTTGTCACCCAAGATTGAGTTTGGTGGTGTGATCTTGGCTCACTGAGCCTAGACCTCCCCAGGCTCAGGTGATCCTCCCACCTCAGCTTCTTGCGTAGCTGGGACTACAGGCACATGCTACCATGCCTGGCTAATTTCTGCATTTTTTGTAGAGATGGGGTTTTGCCATGTTGTCCAGGCTGGTCTCAAACTCCTGGACTCAAGCAAACAACCTGCTTGGCCTCCCAAAGTGCTAGGTGATAGAGTTTTGATGTGACTTTGTATCATTGTAGGCAGAATTTGGCCCAGAACCCACCTTGTGATTTTCACCAGTCTCCAGTGCAGTGTTAGAATGAACATACTTAGTAGGCAGGGTGCAATGGCTCACGCCTGTAATCTCAGCATTTTGGGAGGCCGAGGCGGGCAGATCATGAGGTCAGGAGTTCGAGACCAGCCTGGCCAATATGGTGAAACCCCATATCTACTAAAAAAAAAAAAAATACAAAAATTATCCAAGCATGATGGTGCTGGCCTGTAGTCCCAGCTACCCGGGAGGCTGAGGCAGAAGAATCGCTTGAACCTGGGAGGCAGAGGTTGCAGTGAGCCAAGGTCACGCCACTGCACTCCAGCCTGGGCAACAGAGCAAGACTCCGTCTCAAAAAAAAAAAAAAAAAAAAAAAGAATGGGATTCCCGTTAGGCTTTCAGACAGTAAAGAATGGCTACAACAGAGGAAGGCCCAAGTGGAAGCCACTGAAGGCCCCCTGCCCATACAAAGCAGAAAATCAAAAACAACACTCTATCCTATGAAGAAAATAGCAGATTAGTCTCATCACAGATAAGAAAGACACAGATATGTTGATTCCTGTCATACCTCCTTTTAATGCTCCAGTTTTGCCAGTAAAAAAATTTAAAAAATAATAAAATAAAATAAATTGATGGGTCTTGGGGAATAGCCATGGAATGTTACAACTAAATCAGATGGTGACTTTCACTGTGTGTGTTGTCTTCTAAGTTTGGTTCCCTTGCTGAGGCAAATCATTACAGTCATGGTATTTGGCATGTAGATGCCAGTCTAGAGTAGGGGCTGGCAAGCTTTTTCCTAAAGGGCCAGATAGTAAGTATTTTAGGCTTTCAAGCCAGCTGGTCTCTGTCACAACTACTCAACTCTGAAGTTGTAGCAAGAAAGCAGCCACAGACAACATGTCAGTGCACGGGCACAGCTGTGTTCCAGTAAAACTAGTTTTCAAACACAGGCATCTACACACTGGAGTTTGCTAACTTCAGATGAGGAAAATACAGTTTTCTCCCTTTTGGTACAGAGAGGCACCGAAAGAAGCAGTTTGTCTCCAGCTGTCAGGAGCAGAGTACACGCTGCCATCCTGCCTGGGGGTGATGCTACTTTCAGGTGATTTGCCTCACTGTAATCTGCAGGGACCTTGTGACTGCATCACCCGACAGGACATCACTTTGGTCCACATGGTTAATATTGTGCTGAGAGAACCTGGGAAACGGGAATAACAAAAACCTTCAATGTCTTGATAAAACACACGGCTGACAGAGAGTGAAAGATAAAGCCGGAGAAAATATCAGAGTCTCCAACTTCAGGCAAGAGGTGAGGTCCAGTGAAAGCAGATAGCCTCAGTGTGTGGAGTCCATGCCTGGTCTCCTTCCCTGTGCCACTGTTTACGCTGTTCATGAGCCTCTGAGAAATCATCTGGCTGCCATAGGAAGGGTGACCCAGCATGTGCTATTTTCCGAGTTTCTTCCATCCTGGGGGGCATTTTGGTGAGAATTCACATGAGATATGAATATTTTTAGGTTTGGGACTCATTCAAAGAAATCCATTGACATACTCCTCCAAATCTTGATAACAATTTTCCATTTAATTCCTTCTGTCTTCCCTTACATCTGACCATATATAATAAACACTTTCTAGAAATATGTGTAGATTCTGACCCTTGGTGATCTTTCCTTCGAAGCAAAGAGGACACTATGATAAACACCTTGATTTCTGCCACCTGGGAGGTGTCTTCTCCACTTGTCCTTTAGGGCTACCCCTGAGAGGGGCTGAATCTAACACAGTCTACCTCAGGCTGGTGCAAGCAAAGTGCAGAGTCCTCTATCCATAAGACAGGCATGAGTGTTTTCATCCTCAGACAGATCATCGCAGCCAACTTCCTGGGAGGCCACAGGTCCAGGTGAAGGGAGAGGATGGCAGTTGTTGGGACTAGGGATGGGATAGGCATGAATAACCTGCCCATGCTGCCTTTCGAACCTGTGTGGATTATGTCCTATATAATCCCACTTCCCCTTTATGATGCAGTGTTATTGGGTCTCTCTGTGGCAAAGTAGGTCAGGTGGCAGTCAGTTCATAATAAACAACCTGAGTGTCATGGTAAGCTGGTGTCTCATAGTCAAACTCTCAGAGTCCCCTGGAGTCCAGTAACAACCCAGGACTTATTTTTTTGCTGAAAGGGATGTAGCATTTCTTCGCCCTCCAAGGGGCTGCTGCCATGCTCCTGTCCAGGCTTGTATCCAAAATTTGACTCAAGGAGTTCAAGAATAGCAAAAACGGGTGTCATCACAAAGTAGAATACCCAGTAGTAGAAGTAGCAGCAGCAGTAATAGCAGTAGTAGCAGTAATAGTAGTTGTTGTTGTTGCTGTTGTGATTCAGGAAAAACTCCCAGAATGGAAGTACACAGGTCTGTGAGATGAAGCGGGTACCAAGTACCCACCATGATAAATGGACACAGACCCTCTTCTGAGCACATCATTATGAACTTTCAGAACAACAGGGATAAATACGTTGAGAGCTTTTAAGAGGGGGAAAAACAGGTAACAGAAAGGAATAGAAATGGACTTGACATCAGATTCTCAATGACAACATTGGCTGATACAAGACTGTGGGGCAACAGCATCACAGTTTTGAGAAAATGTTATGTTCAGCCCAGAAATCTCTACAGAGCCAACGTATGAGATCCAGTGAGGCTTGAATATAGATATTTTTAGACACAGAAGGATTTTGCAATTTACTTTCCATTTACCCATTCTCAAGAAGAGACAAAATATATGCTTTAGCAAAATGAAGAGGTAACCAAGAAAGAGGAGATCCTAGGATCTTAGAAATGAGTTCGACACAGGACAGTGGCAAAGGAATCTCCAGGACCTCCACAGAAGCCTGTCCAGACTGGTATTTAGAAAGGACATGAAATTTGTAGGTTTCGAACATTTTAAAAAATTATTGTTGGGCCCAGGACAGATCAAATTTGAGCATTTTGGAAATTGGTGATAAGTATTTTTACAAAGTAAGCAGATGGAAAAAATCAAAAGAAACTACTATTAACTCCAAGAATATAAAACTTTAGCTCAACAGTGAATAATACTTATGTGGTCATAATAACGTGAACACTGACTAGTCATTTAACCAGAAACTGTCAAAAAACCATATTGAGAGGATGTTGGGAGGGGAAAGAAGTGTAAGCTAAATCCTCACCTACAAGAACAGGAAATCAATAAATTCTGTCTAAAATTGATACATTATGAAGTAGCAATCAATATAAGCATGTTACTTAACACTTAGGGCAGCACCAGAGAAACAGCCAACAGAGTTGAAAGTGGTTGCCTCATAGGAGTGGGCAGGGGTGGGGAGGGGACGGGGCAGGAAATGCTATTTCTAATTTCTTAACTATGCACTATTACATCTTGATAACTTTTTCTTTTTGGATGGGGTCTCGCTCTGTCACTCAGGCTGGAGTGCAGTGTCATGATCACGGCTCACTGCAGCCTCAACCTCCCAGGCTCAAGCAATTCTCCTGCTTCAGACTCCCAAGTAGCTGGGACTACAGGCACACACCATCATGTCTGGCTAATTTTTGTATTTTTTGTAGAGACAGGGTTTTGCTATGTTGCCCAGGCTGGTCTCAAACTCTAGGACTCATGTAATCCACCTGCTTTGGCCTCCCAAAGTGCGGGACTACAAGGCATGAGCCACCTCAACTGGCCTGTAACTTGATAACTTTTAAAAACTTGATGTTATTAGGTGAAGAAGTAAAAGCAAAAATATAATAAAATAAGAATAGAAGAGTATGATTAAATTATAAACACAATTCCTTACTGTGTACCAGACACTGACAATTGAAAGACATAAACACAAACTTGGCCATTCACTCCTTAGTAACCAAACACAGAGAAAACACTCCCCATTATAGATGCTAGAATATTATCAGATTATTAGAACAATACTAAACTAGAGGCCAACCAACTACACATTTTGGGAAATGTTGAATGGTCCAATGTTAGCTAAAAATCAGTACCTGGCCACGCTAAGGCCAAAACTGTCACCATCATAGAAAAAATTGTTGGGATTTAAGAACAATCTGAAATTGTATTTTAAAATGTAATTATAATTGCAACTGTATTGTTAAAATTGACTGCTCTAATTTTTAAAGTTTGATATCTAGGTGAGGAAACCACCACTTCTCAGCACTGTCAGCATTCCATGTTCCTGTGGTCACTATGTGGCAAGTGTAAGATACAAGTCAGAGGCCTCCAAGTGAGGTCGATAGGAGGGCAGGGTTTGGTGTTTACTGTGCCAGTATGAGGGAGTGCTCATGATGATGTCACCAAGATTTTCAGCTTTCCTTTCTTTATCTCTCTGGGTAATCAGCTAAGGTAAAAGCATCTCTCCTCTTCAACTCCTGGAATTAAAGATACCATCATGAATGATAATACAATTTCATTGTTTGTGCACTGCTTAAAGAAGTCTTCTGAGTATGTTCAGAAGCTCTCTATTTGGACACCTCTTAGGCAACACTTCCAATCCTCTTGGGCTCTTGTGCTGTGGGCTCCAGCCAGCCTTGCACAGCTGTAGCCGGATGTGCCTGGCCTGGGCCTGGGCCATGCCTCTCATCCCTATCTCAGGGCTCCTCCACTGACACTCAGCACCCACACATGTGCAAGCTGCAAATGCAGGGGACCTCATGCCTAGTGGGGCAAAGCTTTGACCAACGGGTGACCGGATCTGATGGGGAAAGGGATCTCTTTTTTCCCCTAGGTTCATAATCCTAAGAAGCATCTCACAGCTCATCAGGCAGTCCTGAGAGGCCTAGCAAGCAGCTCCTCTGGTTGGGTGCATGTGAATCCTCATTCTGGTCCTCTCTTCTTTCCAGCTTTACTCCCCTGTCCCTCACCTCTACTGTCTCAATCTCAGTCTCCACCTTCTGGGGAACCCAAACTAAGACAAAGGCTTATGATTATTGTCTTGACTTTTATTTTTAAATTTCTAGTATTTTTCCATGCACATGGGATTCCATAGAAGTACTTGAGAAGAGTTTCTTCTTAAGCCTTGAATCTAATAATGTGCCATGGAGCAATGTGATTGGCATTAGATACTTTTTTAAAAAAAATCTCAGATTCCATCTGCATCTTGGCTTCCACTGCACACACACCTCTGGAGGAGGAGGATCTTGACGGCAGTATCGGGTCGGAAATATTTGCACTCTCAAGATGACTTCTTCAGCTGGTTCCCGTAAATGAGCTATTTTTCCACAAGCAACTCTTGGTTGTTAGCAAGTTCTATGATGCCAGTACTGTTTTCTGTAAAGTTTATGATTACACTTTCTTTTCATCAAATGGCTGTTCCAAAGCATCATGCTTCCTATGCCACTGGAACATTTTGGATGAATGTGCATCAAGCCAGGTCCACTATTTTGTGTATCTCATATAGTTTACCTTTGGCTAAAAACCAAATGCTGCAAGTGCCCTTTTACCTTTTTGCTTACAACCAGCAATTCTGCTACATGATGCTATGTTGTAGTTACTTTCTGAAAACACAACTGAAATGTGTGAACAAAACACTGCATGCTCATGATTTCTAAATCACTCATAGCTTCACTATGTGCTTCCCATTGTCATTGACAATTATACAATTTTTTCCTTTGCTGATTTTCCATTCAATAAATATTTCTTCCTTCATTCACTGTGTTGTTTTTGTATAAGACCCGGACACCTCTTCACAACCAAGTAAAGCCAAAGCATGGTAGAATTCAGCGTTATTCCACTATGCTGTTGAACTTAAAAATATATATATATAGGTCAGGCGTGGTGGCTCACGCCTGTAATCCCAGCACTTTGGGAGGCCGGGCCGGATGGATCACCTGAGGTCAGGCGTTCGAGATGAGCCTGGCCAACATGGTGAAACCCCATCTCTACTAAAAATACAAAAATTAGCCAGGCATGGTGGTGCGCACCTGTAGTCGCAGCTACTCGGGAGGCTGAGGCAGGAGAATCGCTTGAACCCGGGAGGCGGAGGTTGCAGTGAGCTGAGATTGTGCCACTGCACTCCAGCCTGGGTGAAAAAGCAAGACTCTGTCTCAAGAAAAAATATATATGTGTGTGTATATATATATATATATATACTAAAAAATATAAAAATATATATTCTGTAGTTGTCAGAGACAACAGGAAGCACACGGTGAGGCTATGAGTGATTTAGGAATCATGAGCGTGCAATGTTTTGTTCACACCTTTCAGTTGTGTTTTCAGAAAGTAACTACAACACTGCATAATGCAGCAGAATTGCTGGTTGTAAGCAAAAAGGTAAAAGGGCACTTGCATCATTTGGTTTTATATCTATCTGGTTGTCTTTGAACGTCTAAATATAAGGGGCATCAGACACCATATCAGCACACTTAGTATTATTGTCTGTAATCCTTCTGTGCACAGCAGAATGCACAGCAGGCAAATGTTTTCTAGGATCTCTAGCTAGAAATCATAGTCTGGATGAATCTCAAAATCCTTCAACTTCTTTTTTTTTTTTATTTTGTTGAGACAGGGTCTTCTCACTTTGTCACCCAGGCTGGAGTGCAGTGCTGTAATCATGTCTCACTGCAGCCTCGACCTTCCGGACTCAAGTGATCCTTCCACCCCAGCCTCCCAACTGGCTGGGACTATAGGTGCATGCCACCACACCTGGCTAATCTTTGTATTTTTTGTAGAGAAGGGGTTTTGCCATATTTTCCAGGCTTGTCTCAAACTCCTGGGCTCAAGAGATGGGCCTGCCTCAGCCTCCCAAAGTGCTAGGATAACAAAATCCTTCAACTTCTGAGGATGGGTGGCAACCTCTAGCAATCACTGTGACAAGGTTTTTGTTTACATTTTAGCCTTTGTATTTTCAATGGTTTCGAAAGCAAGGCTTATGTCTTTGTAAAATATTCATATGAAGTAGCATGTTTCAAAGTTTGATTCATGAGATAAAATATGTTCTGAGGCTCTCCTTTTTCTCAACACTTCCTTTTTTTCTTCATAATTTATGTTTCTTTGCACGTCTGGATCAAAGATTGTTTATCGTGGATATTTCTATATGTTCTTCTAGAGTCTTTTTGGAAAAATTTGAGGTGAAATCTTGACATTCTGCTTTTGGCTCATCAGCATATGATAGGAAGAATTCTCAAATAGAAAATTTTCTGAGAAGATTCCTAGCTGAAGTTGAATTAAATAAACTAAAAATTAGTCACAATTGTTAAAGGTTATTTTAATTTGGGAGGATGCGGTGGCTCACACCACGCCTGTAATCCCAGCACTTTGGGAGGCCGAGGCGGGCAGATGACGAGGTCAGGAGGTCAAGACCATCCTGGCTAACATGGTGAAACCCCATCTCTACTAAAAATACAAAACAACAACAACAACAACAAAAAACAACTAGCCGGGCATGGTGGCAGGTGCCTGTAGTCCCAGCTACTTGGGAGGCTGAGGCAGGAGAATGACGTCAACCCGGGAGGCGGAGCTTGCAGTGAGCTGAGATTGCAGTCAAACAACAAAGATTAAAATTATGGTGTAATTTAATCTCTATAATCAATTATTTTTCTCTATTCTACTTGTTATTGTTATTTATATATTTATAAACATCTCTTGGTCCCTGCCTGGCACAATGTGCTCTCTGTAGCACCTAATAACACACACTTTCTCTTAATATTTGTTTTAACTGCCAATCTATTTTTCTATTTATTTTGTCACTTGAAAATCTCATTTTTTGTACACAAAAATTGACAGCTTCTATTGCCATTAGTTTTCACAGCATTTTACTCTTGTAATTTTCAATGTACATTTACATTTCAATTGGTTGATAGAATATCAACATATAAAGCATGTAAGGAGACTTTTCACTATAAGGCACATCTAAATGCTTACTTGTATTTGGAACTAACCATTACGTTATTTGCAGTAAAACTGTGCTTGTAGGCAGGGCATGGTGGCTCACATCTATAATCCCAGCATTTTGGGAGGCCGAGGCCAGGGGATTGCTTGAGTCCAGGAGTTCGAGACCAGCCTGGACAACATGGCAAACCCCGTCTCTTCTAAAATTACAACCAATTAGCCAGGCATGGCAGCATGTGCCTGTAGTCCCAGCTACTTGGGAGGCTGAGGTGAGAGGATCAGCTGAGCCTGGGAAGTTGAGGCTGCAGTGAGCCATGATCATGCCACTGCTCTCCAGCCTGGGCAACAGGAGTGAGATCTTGTCTCAAAAACAAACAAACAAACAAACAAAAACCTGTGCTCATGTTACATACATTGATAAGATAGTGTCCTACACAATCACATGCCCATTGATCATATAGAAGTTCAAGAATCTAAAAAATGAAATTGATATAGGCATCTGGCTTTTTGGCCTTCCAATGGCTAAGGTCAATGCTTAAACCAAAATTAGATTGTTTTAACTATATATTTTTCCTACCTCATATTACCTCAGCCTTATTTTTGAATGGCACTGAATCCCTATATATTTTCATATTGGGTACTTTTCAAAAATGTATATGCTATTTTACCTCTTGTGACTCATAAGAAGTTAAAACAGAAAAAAAGAGAGCAACATCTGTGTGGCTAATTCAAGAACTATGGGTATTACAGGAAGTCTTATAAGAAAACTAAAGATGCATTGGTGAGATGCTTTTAATTTTCTTACTGTGCCTGAAAAGTCAATGGACTTTCAAAAAATTATATAAACATTTAGCAAGGTTACCAGTTGAGACAAGATGGTGAAGGTTGAGCTGACCTAGGCTCTCAACCAGAGCCAGAGTGCACGAGTTGGGGAACCATGAGGCAGAGATGGATGTAGAGAGCAGAGGGGCTGGCGCATCCCATGCCTTCACCTGCTGATCCACCACACATGTTCCACCCTGCCTTCACATCTCTAGGCTCTGCTGGTCCAAAGTTTTTGTGACCAAGTGAGAATACTTCTGTAAGTGGACCCAAAAAGTTCTCCCTAATTGGAAACTGAGAATGCCACCTGGTGCTATCATTTTCTTACACAACCAAAGAAATTGCAAACAGAAAAAGAGAGAGAGACAGAGATGGAGGGAGGCAGAAGGAGAGAGAGAAAGAGATCCTGAAAGAGTATATATAATATGGGTGGTGAAATCTAGGGGAATATTTTATTTGTGTCCTTGTACAAGTATATCCAAAAGTAGAAATTAACAGAAACTACCACAGTCCTATACAGACAGGTCTGTAAATGCCTCAGATGGCTAAGAAATGACGGATTGGGCCATCTCAACAGACTCCACCCAGAGAAGTGGTGGCCAAAAGAAAGGGGAACATAAAATGAGTAGTGGAGGAGGGATCTTAAATATCGGTTGCAGAAATAAACACTACTGTTTCACCCTGTACTTCTTTTCTTTTTATTTCTTTAATTATTATGTATGAGTTGTGTTGATTATGGTTAAATTTGACATTTGGTTCATAGGCTGAAGATTATAAATGTCAGCTCACAATGAAAATCCAATAGAAATTGATGTCGCTGGGAGAGCATGGACTTGCATGACTTTGGACTCAGTAACTCATTTCTAGGTGCAGCAGTTGATGATGACCTTGTGCCTAGCACCTACACTGCTCCCTAGCCATGGGGCTGACCCATGCTGTGTAATTTGACTTGAAAAGCTTTTACAGAAAAAAAGACCAGAAGCATTTATTATTAAAAATGTTTTTTAAAGTTCTGATTAGTTTTACTTTCTACTTTTATTTTATTATTTCTTTATTTATTTTGAGACGGAGTCTCACTCTGTCGCCCAGGGTTGGAGTGCAGTGGCGCGATCCCGGCTCACTGTAACCTCCGCCTCCCGGGTTCAAGCAATTCTCCGCCTCAGCCTCCCGAGTAGCTGAGATTACAGGCACCCGCCACTACGCCCAGCTAGTTTTTTGTATTTTTAATAGAGAAGGGCTTTTACCATGTTGGCCAGGCTGTTCTTGAACTCCTGACCTCATGATTCATCTGCCTCAGCCTCCCATAGTGCTGGGATTACAAGTGTGAGCCACTGCACCCGGCTTCTACTTTTATTTTTAATTTTGTGTTGCTTCCTCGTCCTCTGACTCCCGTTCCTTTTTTTGATGGTTTTCAGATTAGAAAAAAAAATATGTATGTTGTATCAAGGGCTAACTTAATATGTAAAGATGTATAGAAGCATTAGCATCCCTTCCCCCTTTTTCCTGGCTTAAACAAAAAGAAATACAAACATATTCATACATATGGAGATTTTTTTGTTTTCTTCCACTGATATATTGTCATATGGTATTTATTTCTCTTTAACTTGCTAATTTTTCACTTTATTACAAATCATGGACATCCCTCTATTCAATACATAATACTTAACTCTCCATTTTCCCCAATTTCTTTATGCAAAAATGCAAATTCTTATGCATAATTTTACATTTATGGGATCATATTATGCTTGCATATGTGAGAGTATCTTTTTCTTTTTAGCACAGTTTTTTGTTTCTCTTTTTTTCTCCCTACCAGCCTCTCCAAACCCCTCCTCCCAACTCGAGTGCCCCCAAGTCTCACAATGGCCATGTTCTCTGAGCTAGTACACCCATGCAGCTTTTTTGCCCATTGTTTATGATACGTAATGCACAGTTCTTTGCATATTACCTTTTTATCCTATAAGACCATGCAGAAATTCTTCCAAATCAGGTGGTGTAGTTCTAATTTTTTTCCTTTTAGTGGCATGATAATATTTCAGGGTGTGGATGAGCCAAAATTTATTGACCCCTTCAAGTATTTTAAATTAATCACTTTCTGGGGCTTTTTTTTCCCCCACTTAAATATTCTTATATACCACTCATGGTACTTTTATTTCCATGGTATAGATTCCCAGGAGTTGGATTGGTTGGATGTATCTTAAATTAAAGAGAGGCTGCTAGATTATTTTCTGAAACAATTATGATAATTTACTTCACTTTTTCACAAGCACTGTATAAGAAAACCTCTCAATTCTCCCTACTTCACTGGCCAATTTATTATGCAGACATTTCCATCTTCCAGATACATTTAATATGATGGGCCTAAAGTGATATTTCATTTTTAATGTAATTACTGTGCTTGAGAATGTTTGTATGTTTGTTAGCCATTAGCATTTTCTTTCTGCAAACTGTCAATTTATTCAGGATGAGAGAGGAGACGTAGAAAGATGGAAAGGATAAGGACAGCGTAGATGAATTCTACATACAACTCTGTGGTGACACACTGCGAACCTCAAGGAAATGAGCGATCTCCCAGAAAAATGTAAATTATCAAAACCCAAAAGTAAGTAGAATATATAAATAGGCCAATTAACACAGAAAAATTAGAAAGGTAAACTAATATCTACTTTTTAAAAGGGTACCAGAACCAAATATTTTCACAGCTAAGTTCTACTTACCCTTTAAAGAACAGATAATATTATCATATTTAAATTATTCCACCTCACGGAAAAAGATGGAAAACTTCCCATTCAACTTTATGAAGCCAGACTATTTTAAAGATAGAATGAAAAAAGGCAACTGTTTATCAATCTCATGTAAGTCCACAAGTAATAGTCAAAACATTGGTGAATGAAATTCAGCAATATATCAAAATGTATATACTATGGTCAAGTGATGTTACCCAAACATGGAAACGTGGTTCAGCTTAGGAAGTCTACTCTCTCGATGCATTCAATCAACAAACGGTAGAATAAAACCCCAAATGATCATATTAATAGATACTGAAAAATTATTTTATAAAATCCAGCAATTATTCCCAATAATAATTCTAAATAGAATTTTTTGTGATAAATTCTGTTATTTAAAATCATCAAAAAAACACCCCAAATGGTAAAATATTAAAACTAAGCCAATTAAGTTCAGAAATCATACATAGATTCCTGCTATCACCATTGAAATTTAATGTTGTCTTAGAGAGTCTAACAAATGCAATAAAACAAGAAGGAAAAATATTGGTAAAACCTCGCATGCCCATATACCTAGAAAAACCAAGTCTATCTGGAAAAAAAAAACCTTCTGGACCATACGAGAATTAATAGTGTTTCCCTATTTCAGCAATAATTGACTCAGAAATCCAGAAGCTATGTAAAAAGGTAAACATATTTGAGTATATAAATTGTTCAACTTTTTGTAGAACAAAATAGGTCACAGCAAAGCCAGTTCAAAAATATTTTTGCAAAAGAAAAATTTGCAACTAAGATGACGAATAAAGTATTGATATCTACAATATCTAGAGTTCTTACAAAGTTGGAAGAAAAAGACAGATAACTCAAAAGAGACATGTTGAAAGTCACACCTTGATGAGATCAGGAACTAGATTTCATACCACAGATAGCAGGTTTCCCTCAAAAAGGTTACTTCCAGCAAAGCAAATTGTGCTAGATTAAACAATCAGATTGCAACACTGCTTTCAGCACACTTTAAAAAATAATAATATGAAGGAGGAAAGCATATACACTTTCTTTCAAACCCCTCTACCCCCTACAACAACATGCCATCAAATTTTAGTTTTATACATTGTCAGGCTATCTTTGTTGTGGAGGGAAAAGAAACTCTGGCATCCTTAAATCTCTGGCCCAGTAGGGGGCCTGAAATCCTGCCTAGCTGTGGAAGGCCCTCTCCCCTCATCTTGGATGTCCTCAGCTTTCTTTAGACTCCCACTCTGCATTGTGGCCCAAAAGGACAGATCACCTGGATTTTGTACACAGATTTAGATGGTGTCTGTACTTTTTCTGCCAGGCCCCACCCAGTGGATTAAGCTGTTACGAGATGGAACCAGAAACCTGGGTCAGGACACACCATCGGCCCCTGTGTAGGATTCTTCATGTGACAGCTACTCCTTCAGATGCAATTTGGCCATCCAGCCATTTGCCCTGCCCCTGGCCCAGGGTAGTCCCTACTTCCTCCAGTCACCTATTGATTCATATGTGTCAGTTATGACACCTTAGACGTTGCTCAGTGACCTTGGGTGAGGCGAGCAGCAATGGAATAATAAGCACCCACCTGTTTCTGAGCTGCATCTTGGTCCCACCCATGTTCACAGCCTCCATGACCTTGAGGCTGTGTGGCTCTTCTGCAGAAAGCACGGCACACAGGAGCCCCAGTTGAGGCAGTGTGCAAACAACAGAGAAAGGATTAGTGAGATGTGGATGGGGCAGGCATCCACGTCTTCTCTATTCCAGAAAGAAGGCTGATATCACAGAGCAAGGGGGAGTCCCAGGGAACTGGCAAAGCAACTGTGACACATCCCAGGAGTGAGTGGGCTTGGGGGCTTGCTGGGGCAGGGAGTTGTAGACTCTCAAAAAGCAGAGGGGGAGATGAATCATGTAGATAACTCAAAACCTGCAAGAAGGAAATTACTTTAAGTACTTAAACTCAAAGGTTGTTAGTTTCAATCCTTCTACAGAAGCCAAGACAAAAAGGTGAAAGAACAGGTGAGGAGAAGGGGATTTCAACACAGGAATTGAAACTGAGACATCCTGGGGCTGCGAGAGGGGCAGAGGTTTTCTTCTCTTTAATTGTCCATGATCCTAGCTCCAATTCCTGAAACTGAAGAATCAGGTTAGTTTTTGTGATTTTCTGATAGCTTCCATGGTGCCCACCAAACACTTAGAACCAGCGTCCATGGACACAGTATTGAATTAAGCATTATGGCGTGCACAGAGGACGTGAAACAATTGGAAGGCAACGAACAGCAGTGCCATGGTTTGATGTAGGGCTTCCTTATTCACAGTGAAGTTCATGGACTAACAGCATCCATACCCTCTGGGAGCTTTTCAGAAAGGCCGAATCTCAAGCCCCACCCCAGAGCTACTGACCAGAATCTGCATTTTTAGCAAGACTCCCAGATGATTTGTAGGCAGTTTAAAGTTTTAGAAATGCTGATATAGGCAATAAGGCAGACAGAAGAGACTGCCTGATGTGGAGGCTGAGGCAGTGTGCAAACAACAGAGAAGGGGCTGAAATTGGGGCTGCCACAGAAAGCTTCATGGACAAGTGGAGCCTGGGCCAACACACAGGGCCTTTCTTTCCTTTACTCATGTGACCTTCCTACTGGAGGAATATGTGTTTGGTTACAAGTAATACACTGCCTCTCCAGCAAGGTGTCCAGGGATGTTACTTTTGCTTTCAGGAAACCCATGAAAAGGAAATTTCAACTCCTGTAATCAGGAAAGAAAGGAATAGCTCATGTGCTAAGAATGGCCTTCGTCCCTTAGCAAGAAACTGCTCTCTGAGTGCAGAGAGATTGAATGCCTACCCGAGCCAGACACTCCCCGGCTTCCTCTCCCCTCTCGAAACACTGCTTACTGGACTGTGCCTCAGCTTGTCACCACCGACTCCCGGTGAGGAGTGCTCTATTTTAAAATTGCCCTTTGAGGCCGGGCTCAGTGGCTCACTCCTATAATCCCAGCACTCTGGGAGGCCAAGGTGGGTGGATCACCTGAGGTCAGGAGTTCGAGATCAGCCTGGTTAACATGGTGAAACCCCATCTCCACTAGAAATACAAAAACTAGCCAGGTGTGGTGGCAGGTGCCTGTAATCCCAGCTACTCGGGAGGCTGAGGCAGGAGAATCACTTGAACCCAGGAGGCGGAGGTTGCAGTGAGCCAAAATGGCACCCCTGCACTCCAGCCTGGGCAACAGAGACTCCGTCTCAAAAAAATAAATAAAAAAGAAAATAAAATTGCCCTTCAAAGCTGTCTTTACTCCATGGATCTTCAAAAGGACGTTCATTACATTGCACTGGTAGTTGCCATCCTGTTCTCCAGGACACACTAATTAATGACTGCTACAGAAAAACAGGACAAGAGGAAGAAGAAGTCAAAGATGGTCTTCTGTGCTCCAGAAGCTCTGGAAGATGTGAGACTTGCAGAGCCTTTGATACACCAGTGTGGGACTCTAAGCTTATTTAAGCACCTTTTTCAAGATGTAAAAGACTTCAGGACAGGCTTCATCGCTTCTGTGTCTTCTCAAAGAAAACCCATTTTCTCTGAGACATTTTTCTCCTTGAATCCTGTACCAAGAATGACTGTGAATCTCCTGGGGAACTACCTTGCCTGATTTTCTGAGTCTAAAAAATCAGAACATATGGCCGGGCACGGAGCTCACGCCTGCACTTTGGGAGGACAAGGCAGACAGATCACGAGGTCAAGAGAGGAAGACCATCCTAGCCAACATGGGGAAACCCGGCCTCTACTAAAAATACAAAAATTAGCTGGGAGTTGTGGCGCATGCCTATAGTCCCAGCTACTTGGGAGGCTGAGGCAGGAGAATCACTTGAGCCTGGCAGGCAAAGGTTGCAGTGATCTGAGATCACACCACTGCACTCTAGCCTGGCAACAAAGCGAGACTCCACCTCAAAACAAACAAACAAACAACATAAAAAAGAATCAGAACATAGATGTGTTCTGCTCTTTGCACTGGTTGCTGGACAGCTGACAGCCACGTTGTAGCAGGGCATACAGCAATTCTGAACCTTGGAGCACACTCCTGGTGGCCTGGATCTGGTGTCCACTTGTTTTCTTACATTTCTCATCTATTTACTTTCAGTGTTTTTCATGGCATATCTCTTATTTGTATGTCACATTGCATCTTTTTTCAAATGAAAACTCAGAGAGGCTAACTGCCTTGCCCAAGCTCACACAGCTTATCAGTGAGGAATGCAAGATTCAGAGCCTAAGCTCTCCCATGCCCCCTGCCTAGTCTTGAGTAAGGCCCATGAAAGACTTGGATGTGCGCACAACACTGGGAATTGGTAGGAAGTGACCATTATTGGACAGCAGTGATTTGACCTAATCATTTCCTCTTCTTATGCTTGTTTCTTGCTGGCTTGCCTTCTCCACACCCACCCTATAGTGCCCCTTCCTTACTCTCCAAAACTTTTCATCAACTCCCCAAATCCAAGACCTATAATCTATGACTGACAGCTCCAGCTTCTAGATAACCAGGTATATAGGAACAATGCCCTAATAGCCATAGCAACAGGGGTGGGTGGCATTCCAGTATATTGCATCTGTCACAGCCCCCATTTCCACCCACCGTCCCCACATACAGCAGAACCCCAGCCACAGGAACTCAACTGAATATGGCCTTGCTAACTCACACACAAACCCCAGCAGCTGCATCCATCTCTTTGAAATGAGGCTTTCATGCTGTGGCTGCCACATGGGCTCCAGATGGCATTCCAAGCAGGAAGAAAAAAACTAGGAGGTGGAAGGGACAACAACAATATCAGGAAGGGAAAATTTCCCAGGAATCCTCAGCAGACTTCTACTTAGGTCTCATTGGCCAGGACTGTGCACCTGGCCACCCCTAGCTGCAAAGGAGGCTGTCTTGAGTACAATCATGGCCAGAGAAAGGAGGAGAGATGGGTTTTGGGTAATCTGCCACACCAGAGAGGCCACCCTAAATCCCTGGGTTGAGTATAAGATGCAGAAAACAGGCAGCAGAAGGGGAGCACCAGGGTCAAATAGATGAAGATGATCATTTAAAGGGATGCAGTGGTCATTATGTGGCATCCCTAGACTCCCCTCTGGCACTGAAGGGCTCATGTTCCCAGTGCTTGGAGTTCTGCTAACATACCCCAAGCTCTCAGCCTTCTTTGGGAATCATGTTGGCTGAAAAGAGTGACCTTGCCCAAAGTCATGCCCCTGTCCAGGGGCAAGGGCGGCCCTCATCCATTGCCTCATCCCTGTATTATTTTGCAGGCCCATCCTAGCCCCAGAGTGCCATGTGGGGTTGGCTGAGGTTTTGAGACTGCGTGGCCTCCCCCTCTCTTTTCCCACATCCTCTCCTCCCCTTCCCTTCCTCCCACAGCCCTAGAGCACTCCTGATAAGCATCCAGCAGGGTGATCTCCCTAAGCCACAGCCTGCACCAAAGAACAAACCACTCTTTTTTTCTAGTTAAACCTCACTGGCATCTGCTGAGTGCTGGGTGTGTTTGAGGCACTGAGCCAGGTGCTGGGAGTGGAGGGAGTGGGTAATCCAAACATGAGTAAGATCAGTCCCCACCTTCTAGAATCTCACAGCCCAGTGCATGGAACTGGGAAAACACGTGACTCCGAGACAAGACAACAGATAGTAAGATAAATACAAAGTGTGATGGCTACTCAAAGGAGGAAGACGTTATAAAGGGTTTGATAGGAAGTGGAGAGAGATTAGGAAATCTGGAGATGCTACACATGGGAGGGAGACTTTGACAGGCCTCTGAAGGATGGCTGGGTAGAGCCCATGGCAGACAGCACTCCAGGCAGGACCAGCCTAAGCAAAAGCGCAGAGGGCTCAGCATGGGCCATGTCCAGATGGCAACACAGATCCAGTTTGGCCACAATGGGAAGTGAAACAGAGCACAAGTTAAGAACATGAGCTTCCAAGTCAGACAGTGCTGTGCTCAACTCGCAGCTCTGCCCTCTCTGAGAGAGGGATGTCAGCAGGTAACTTAACCTCCAACAGCCATGGTTTTCTTATCTGTAAATCAGGAATTGCAACACCCCCCTCTGCCCCAGGGGTCATTGTGGGGACTGAATAGTGGAAATATTAAACCACTACATGAACTCTTAGAGGAGCAGGAGGCTCCGTTGACACCCTAGTTTTTATTATACAAGCAGAAATATTAAGGCTACTTCTGCAGCCACTGGTTCTCAAAGTCAGATCCCTGATCAGCAGCATCCCATTACCTGCGAGCCTGCTAGGAATGCAGAATCTCAGGCCCCAACCCCAACCCAGACCTGCTGAATCAGAAATTCTGGGTGCGGCATCCAGCAGTGTATTTTAATGAAGGGAGCTGAGGCACATGAAAACCTGAAAACCTCTGGGTTAAGCCAACAGAGGAATTTATTTTAAGGGTACAGGAGCTCTTCGTGGAATTCAAAGACAGGTGCAGCAGGGCCTCAAAAAAGGGCGGCTGACAGAGATGGGAGACTGGGGCAACAAGGATCTCCTTCTGCTTCTCTCATCTCAACTTATCTTTTAACCTCTGCCTCTCTCTTCCTGTGGCTGCGAATAAGCTTTTTTTATGTCTTACTTCCACCAGCTGAGGGTTTCTATCGTAAAGGGTGAAATCTGAGAGGCTGAAATCTGTTTGTCTCCACTCCAGGTCACCCTGGAAGCCGCTCATTGGCCCAGATGGAGTTCGGTGCCTCTACCTGGGCTGCTTAATGTGGTTTAGAGGCTGAGACACTTAGTCTGAGTATAGGTACTCTTGGCCAAACCAAACGGATGAAAGTGAGGTGCCGATTCAATGGGGTCTCCTATGCTAGGAACACCAGCCAGTCAGGTGCTGGAGAAAGAGGTCAAGTTGAGACTGTGGAATTTAGGAGACTGTGGCTTTGAGACTAGTTCCATAGAACAGTGGTTCTCAAAGTGTGATCCCCAGACCGGCAGTCTCAGCCACATGATGTCAGAAGTGCAGTCTTGGCCCCAACCTACCCCAGAGCTACTAAACCAGAAACTCTCTTGGTGGCCTTGTCAATCCTTGCTTTAACAAGGACAAGTTAGAGAACCACTGTCAGGGAGGGCACAGAAAGAGGTAAAAAAAAAAAAAAAAAAAAAAAAAAAAAACCTTTAAATGAGAGAGACACATCATTTCTGTAGCCTCGTCCGTCTTTCACTCCATTTTCTTAGAATCATAACGAAACAGGCAAACGAGACATCAGAGGAAAACACATCCAGGGTGATGGCTCCCCCTTCTTTTCTTTCCTTAGTGCACAGTGCACATAGTAAAAGACAACTTCCCAAATTATGCAGGCTGTTAGAGCTGGAATAGAGCCTGCTCTTCCCTCTTTACTTTTGGGGAAACCAAGGTCCTGAGGGATAGCATTTCAGAACCAGTGTCTCATTTACTGGCAGAGAAGGGACTGAATCTCAGGCCTCCTAGCTTCAAGCAGTCATGATTTAAAAATGGAACTTGTCTAAGTCAAAGGGAAAAGTAACTGAGAAAGTAGATTCAAAGGAAGTCATACAAGACCTGCATAGAAAATTAAAAGCAATGCAGCCCTGGCCAGTGGAGTTAGCATCTACAGTGTTATTTTGTGGAATCCCAAACCGAATTATCAATCCCCGACATCCATGGTCAAGCCTTAAATTCCATCATTATGATGACTAAGAGCTTTTTTCACTCACCACAAACCAGGTAAACCTAAACCACTGCCACCTCAAAATTAGAACATCCAAGGCTTTAACAAGAAAGGGAAAGAGAGGAGAGGAAGGAGACATCTTGTAGAGACATAACAAAAGAAAAAGACAGCTCATAAGTTCTTATATCGAAGTAGATCTGCCAAGTATCCAACAAGGGAAAAACAGCTAGAACATTGCACAGAGTTGTGAAAATCACCTACTTTAAAGTCTGAGCTTTGTAAAACTGCAAAAAGAGAGATACTCTTGGCAGTTAGTGTGTCAGCCGTAATAAAAGGAAGTGGCAAGTCTAGCCTGTGTCAGGGTGGATTAGCATGGCCTGTGTGGGATGCAAAAAGGACAGCAGACGACAAAAAAACAAAACAAAACAAAACAAAAAAACATGAATATTACAAGGATTAAAAAAGAGGAACCAGACTGAACCAAAACGAAGAGATCTTTCTTTGGTCTTAGCTATGGGTTTTACCAAGATGTGGATGAGGAGGGGTGGGTATGGATGGTTGTGCAGGTTGCCCTAAACAAGCATGCCACTCTTGCCAGTAGGATAGGTGCAGACTAAGTCCATCTGGTGCTCTGCTCATCAATCCATGCTCAGACCAGCCCGAGGGGACGGGGTGGTGAATGTTCCTAATCTTCCAAGGCCAGCAACAGGCTCAAGTTATAAATGACAGAATCACCTAGCTGGCTTGCTTTTGATACTTGTTCTTTGATAGATGTATGTTCAAATTAACTGTTGGCAACCTGTACATTTCAAAGAATGACTTCCGGTCTCTTCAACTAATTTTCTTATTTTCTTCATAAACTTCCAAACTCAGGATATCCAATCAACCCTTTAGAGTCAACGGCTTGGTGCCTAGACAGAGCAAAATGAGAATCTCCCTTTCACAGAATGACACGAAGGAACAGATTCCCTCTTACGAAGAAGCACCAATTACAGGATAATCCCTTTTTTCTGGAGCCAGATTCAAACTCAAATTATTATTACTTTGTTTAATTTCATTGCTTGTTTCTGAAAATGCTTTTTTTGTGGGGGTGGGGATCCTTAGGGATTTTGCTGTTCTGGTTTGAGGTTTGCTTTCCTACTGCCTTTCATGATACCCCTCCATGCTTGCTGTGACTAGGATCCGTCAAGCACCCTTTACTTTTAGAAATTCTTCCCAAACACTCAAAATTACAGAAGCAGAAATAGCAGTGTCCTCCTCTCTCCAACAAGGAACAGGAAAGAAACTTGCCTGAAAAGGAGAAGCTGGTTTCCAATAAGTACAAACTAGAAGAGATGACTTGTTTGTTGTTTGGAAATTTGGAACCTTCGCAACTAGACTGTTTGTGGCAGTGAGGCTGGTGCCACCCATGTGCTTAGCATCAATAGTGTGGCCTGGGGCTACGTCTACGACCTGACCACTTAACACCATCGCGACTGCTACTGTCCTCGTCCAAGCCACCATCACAGGTGGGGCTTGCTTCCCTCCTCTGCCTTTCCTGTAATAGGCTATGCTCAGTGCAGCAGCCAGAGATCCTGTTAAAACATCCATCCCTCCACTACCCAGAGCCCTCTGCTAGCTCCCCAGCTGGTCCCCAGTAAAGGGAAAAGCCCTTCCCATGGCCTGCTAGGCCCCACAAGACCTGGCTCCCAACCCCCTGCTCTGCCTTGGGTCCCACCACCACACTCCCCCTCACTTCCTCTGCTCCAGCCACACCCTGGCTCTCTTGCTGTTTCTTTCTTTCTCTCTCTTTCTTTCTTTCTTTTTTTTTTTTTTTAGAGGGAGTTTCACTCTTGTCGCCCAGGCTAGAGTGCAATGGCAAGATCTTGGCTCACTGCAACCTCTGCCTCCCGGGTTCAAGCAATTCTCCCTGCCTCAGCCTCCCAAGTAGCTGGAATTACAGGCGTGTGCCACCACGCCCGGACAATTTTTGTATTTTTAGTAGAGACAAGGTTTCACCATGTTGGCCAGGCTGGTCTTGAACTCCTGACCTCAGGTGATCCACCCACCTCAGCCTCCCAAAGTGCTGGGATTACAAGCGTGAGCCACCGAGCCCGACACCCTTGCTGTTTCTTTGTGCCCATGTATAGAAATTTCTCTAGGCCGGATGTATACCTAAAAATAGAAGCGCTGATCAGGGCATCTCTACATTTTATAGATATGCCAAATTTCTTACAAATAGGTTTGTAATTTAAATTTCTACCCACATCGTGGGAGATGGTAGCTTTTGTCACGTTCTCTCCAATACTTGGCTTTATCACATATTTTAATTTTTACTAATCAGATGTGTGGGAAATGTGAACCCAACACAGGTTCAATCTACATTTTATTGATTATGATGAAAGTTGAGCTTATTTTCGTGTTTATTGGTTATTTATATTTCCTATTCTGGAAATCTGCTGGGAAAGAGAGGAAACTGAGATAATGCGATTTCTTTAAGAGTTTATTTAGTTTTTCTATTTCTCATGAGTTGATTTTGGAAATGCATAATCTTCTAGAAAGTTATTCATTTCATCCAAATTTCCAAATGAATTGGCGTAAAGTTACTCCCTCTGTTCTCTCCTGATGTCTACCCTCTATCCCATTTAGCTATCTTTTGTTGTTGCTTTAATATTACTTATTTGTACCTTTTCTCATTTCTTTTCATCACTCTTGTTAAAGGTGAGTTAATTAAGACTGAATAGCCTCAGATTAGGCTACTCACAGAGTTATGAAAAGAAGTTTCAGTTTTCAGAATCTTAGATTTCAGAAGAGTAAATGGCAAACTATGGATCCATGTTTTCATTTTCATTTAGTTTTAAATATTTTGTAACTTTTGTTCTGCTTTCATTTTAACTCATAAGTCCTTTAGAAATTTACTTATTATTTTATTTTATTATTATTATTATTTTTGAGATGGAGTCTCGCTCTGTCGCCCAGGCTGGAGTGTGGTAGTGTGATCTTGGCTCACTGCAACCTCCACCTCCCAGGTTCAAGTGATTCTCCTGCCTCAGCCTCCCGAGTAGCTGGGATTACAGGCACCCACCACCACACCCAGCTAATTTTTGTATTTTTAGTAGAGACAGGGTTTCACCATGTTGCCCAGGCTGGTCTCCAGCTCCTGATCTCAAGTGATCCACCTGCCTCGCCCTCCCAAAATGCTGGAATTACAGGCGTGAGCCACCACACCTGGCCAGAAACTTATTTTTAGCTTCCAAATACATGTTCTTCTGCTTTTTGCAATCTATATGAAGGTGATTTTTAATCTAATAAACTGGTCAGAAAGTGTGGTCTGTATGATACAGTTACTTGCAAACTTGCTAATAAGTCTAGTATAAATGTACACATGGTCAGCTTTTCTGTAAGTTCTGTGTCTTCTCTGTTTCATAACATCTGAGCTGGCAGGCCATGAATGGCCTATGAGTATGTTGTAGCGTATTGATTTATTCAGCCCTAGGACAGCTGGGCAATGCCTTATCATGAGCGCCATAGTCTGGGGTTCCTCAGAGGGCAGCCCTGGCTCAGGAAGCTCACCCCGGGTGGCAGGCACAAGAGGCTTATTCATAGAGCCTTTGCTGCTCTATGGTATGTGCTAAGCCCAGGGATGACATCCACATCACCAGCCAGCTACAGAGCCCTTGACTGCCAATCCAGAACAAGGGGTCTGTCAAATTGCAGGAGGAGTTTGTCCATGTTACAGGTGTCCAGGAACCCGGAGCACAGCCCAGGTCTCCAGTAGAGTTGGGGGCCAGGGAGGCTCAGTCAGGGCTCCTGGAAGATATAGCTCCTGGCAGCAGCACCCATTCTCTGTTTTACATATTTTGGTCACTTCCCTCCATTGTGGCTATTGTGCCCTTTTAGTGGCATCCCGACCATTTGCAGGGTGACCATTCTAACAATATATGCATGATTTGTGAAGTAGCACTGCATCATGTTAAAAACCCTACATGTGAAACATTTGATACCTTTGATATTTGTCTGTATTTCAAATTTCAAGATATTTCAACATTATATTTTCTAATGAAAGATAACTATTAGATCCTTCAAATATCATTTCAACTGTTGCAAACTTTTGAATGATTCTAAACATTTTGCTTTCATTTTTGTCACTTACTTATTTGAATAAAGCTTCTCATTGATCACGATTATCACGAATTTGAAATTATTAACAGGAAAAATCTTGATTTGAAATGTGCTTAGCAATTTTAAGTGTAAAATATGATAAAGGCTTATGTCTGTGGGAGCAACCTCATTTCTGATGTAAAAATTGGAAAATATTTTATTTGTAAAATTTTTGAAAAGTCAGTATTTAACATTTTATAATGCTGTGAATTTTGTATTTCTTCTTGTTATATTAACAAAATGAAAACTACCTTCTTGGCGGATTGTTTCTTTAATGTTATGTAGTTTTTCTCTTTCTCAAATTAAACCTTTTGCCTTAAATTCTATTTGATGTTACTCTTCAGCATGATTTTGGTGAATTTTTTTTCTAGAATACCTCTCCATCCCTTTATTTTCAGTCTTCCTATGTGCTTTTGTTATAGGAGCTCTTGTATAAGCAGTGTCTGAAAGTCTACGTCCTTAAGAAATTATGTTATTCCATTGCTTTTTAACTTTTTTTTGATTACGGATATAATCAGACTCGCTTTAGCTAATCTGTTTTGTTTTCTGTTGACCAACTTTTTCCTTTCTTAAATCTCTTCCCTTGTCTTTAGTCTGCTTTTCCCCCTGGAATTTATACAGTGTAGTCAATTCTCTTTGAAGTTATTCTTATTTTTCTTTGTTTTAAAAAACATCCATCTTGAATTACAGATTTTTCTAACAGATTCTAAAGTTTTTCAATATTTCTATTTTTCTTCTCAACATGACATAAATTTTTGCACACTTTGCTCACTGAGCATTACCTCCCTACTATCTAGTCATTGCTGCCCTGAGGTTTAGGGGATTTTGTTTAGGTGGTTTTCTTTTACATTTCTAAACAACGTAAGTTTTCTTCCATCAGCAGTTAAATTTACCAATCTATTTTTATCAGTTTCTGTCCTTACAGCCATTTCTTGTATGTCATGATTTTCTTCTAGGTTCACTTTTCTTCTTGTGGAAGCACATTTTAAAAATAGTTCTTTTAATGAGTGCCTGTAAAGAGTAAAATCCCTTAATCCTTGTATGTCTTAAGATGTCTTTCATGTGTCTTCACTCTTGAATAACAGTTTAGCAGGGTGTAAAATTCTATGTTGATAGTCATTTTCCTTGAACACCTTGTCATCTGGCATAAAACCAATCTTTTCTCGATGATGTCTTTCAAGGGATTCTCTACATCATTAATGTGCTACAATTTCACAATAATATATCTAGGCATATGTTGAATAGAGCATTCATGTCCTCCAATTCTAGAATAATTATTAGTTATTAATTTTTCAGATGTTAGTTTTCACTGATCCCCTTCTCTCTTATTTTTTGAAACACCACGCAAATGTCAGTCTCTCAATCTATTCTCTAGTCTCTTATTAGTTCTCCCACATAAAATATCTTTGCTCCTTTGAGCTATGTCCTGGGTGAGTTTCTCCATATTAATTTCCAATTCATGGATTTTCTTTGTGTATAGTTTGGAGAGCATTATTTTCCATTTTGATGACAATAATCTTAATTTCTAAGATTTTACTATTTTTGATTTGTTCTTTTTCATATACTCCTTCTTTTTGTGTCATTTCTTCCCATATTATTTTGTAGTCATTGCTCTATTTTAGTATCAAGTAATTCCTTCATTTGTTTCTCCAGAATAACAAAATACAGTAATTTTAAAGTCTTTTTTCAATTAATTCATGATTAATTTCATCTGGAGTAAATCTGAATCAGGATGATTCTGGACACAACTATCACAAAAGCTAACCAAAATTAATAGATTAAACAAAAAGGGGAGTTATTGTTTCACATAACAAAACATCCTGAGGTAAGATAATAAGACGATAATCAATCATAAGCAATATTTTAAGATAAGAAATCTACATGCGTTGCTTATTTATATCCTATAGCTAATAAAGAAATCATAATGCCCTTTTCATTACAAGTGTCTATACCTTCAGAAATCAAAAAAAACAATTTAAATTTTAGTACCAAGTACAATAAATTATAAAGTAACAGAACCAATTTAGCAAATCAGACTTTTGATACTTAAAGTGATATTTCATAGTAATTATAGTTATATCTAAAGTCTAGGTATCTTGAAAATCTCTGTTAAAAACACACTGCAAGAATGATTTTTTATGATAAAAGAAAAAGGTGGTCACAATTAGCAAATTTTCTCATCCAGTCTTTACCAGACAAAAATGTAGGACCAATATTCTTGTGAATGTTCTCTGCTTAATACATTATTGGAATTGACTTTTTAATTACCTTTATGGTTTAGAATTTTGTCTGCCCTCTACAGCTGCAGAGAGGTGGTATATTTTAAATTGTGGTGTCTATATGTTCGCTGCTAGTATATAGAAGCACACCTGATCTTTTAAAAAACAACTTTTTTTGAGACAAAGTCTCGCCCAAGCTGGAGTACAGTGGCACGATCTTGGCTCACTGCAGCCTCCCTCTCCCCAGTTCAAGTGATTCTTGTGTGTCAGCCTCCCCAGTAGCTGAGATTACAGGCACATGCCACCAAGCCCAGCTAATTTTTACAGTTTTAGTAGAGATGGGGTTTTGCCATGTTGGCCAGGCTGGTCTCGAACTCCTGGCCTCAAGTGATCCACCTGCCTCAGACTCCCAAAGTCCTGGGTTTATAAGTATGAGCCATGGTACCCAGCCATAACTGATCTTTATTTGCTTGTCTATAGTTCTCTATTATTGTACTGACTTTCTCTGGTTTTGGTGTCAAGGTAATTCTAGATATAAAAAATTACAAGTATTCCTTCCTTTTCTATTTTCTTGGAGAGATTACATAGCACTGGTTTCCCCCAGTGAAACCATATAGACCTGGAGATTCCTTTTTTGGGAATTTCAAGAATTATGGATTCCATTTCCTTAATAGTTAGAGAGAATATTAAAATTTTCTGTGTCACACGGGGTGAGTTAAGGTAGTTTGTGTTTTTCAAAGAATTGGTCCATTTCATTGAAGTTGTGAAATTTATATGTGTAGAGTTGTCCATAGTGTTCCCTTATTTTCCTTTTGATTTCTTTGGGGTCTGTAATGATACCCCTTGTTTAATTCCTGATATTGGTAATTTGTGTCTTCTTGCTTTTTCTCTTTGTCAGTCTTACGAGAGGCTGTCAATGTTAGTAATCTTTTAGAAGAACAAGCTTGTATTTTCCTGATTTTCTTCGTCATTTTTCTCTTTTCAGCTTCATTGATTTCTGCTCTTATTTTTATTATTTTCTTGTTTTTCTTGCTTTGAGTTTATTTAGCTCTTCTTTTCCCAGCTTCTTGAGGGAGCAAAATAACTGATAGGAGATTTTTTCCTCTTTCCCAATATACACATTTAGTGCTATAAATTTCTCTCTCAGCATTGCTTTAGCAGTGTCTCACAGATTTGGGTATGTTGTATTTTCTTTTTTTTTTTTTTTTTTGAGACGGAATCTCACTCTGTCACCCAGGCTGCAGTGGCATGCTCTCAGTTCACTGCAAGCTCCACCTCCCAGGTTCACGCCATTCTCCTGCCTCAGCCTCCCGAGTAGCTGGGACTACAGGTGCCCGCCACCACGCCCGGCTAATTTTTTGTATTTTTTAGTAGAGATGGGGTTTCACCATGTTAGCCAGGATGGTTTGATCTCCTGACCTCGTGATCCACCCTCCTTGGCCTCCCAAAGTGCTGGGATTACAGGCGTGAGCCACTGCACCCAGCCGTATTTTCTTTTTAATTCAGTTCATTGTATTTTTAAATTTCCCTTAAGACTTTCTTTTTGGTGCATAGATTATTTATAAGTGTACTGTGTAGTTTCCAAATGTTTGTTGATATTTCTGTTTTCTTTTTTGGGTGGAGGGAGGGGGACAGAGTCTCATTCTGTCACCCAGGCTGGAGTGCAGTGGCACAATCTTGGCTTACTGCAACCTCCACCTCCTGGATTCAAGTGATTCTCCTGCCTCAGCTTCCTAAGTACCTGGGACTACAGGCACGCACCACCATGCCCGGCTGATTTTTGTGGGTTTTGGCAGAGATGGGGTTTTCACCATGTTAGTCAGGCTGATCTTGAACTCCTGACCTCAAGTGATCTACCTGTCTCGGCCTCCCAGAGTGCTGGGATTACAGGTGTGAGCCACTGTGCCCAAACTGTTATCTTTTTATTATTGATTTTTATTTTGATTCCATTGTTATCTGAGAACACACCCTGTGTTATTTTAACTCTTTCAAAGAGTTGAGGCTTGTTTTATTGCCTATAACATAATCAACCTGGGTAAATAACCTGTGGATGCTTATAAAGAATATGTATTCTACTGTCATTTTGCTGAAATGTTCTTTAAATGTCAATGAGATCCTGTTGGTTGATGATGTTATTAAGTTCTATAATCTTATAATTTTTTATCTAATTGTTTTATCAGTAGTTGAGAGAAGGATTTTGAAGTCTCCAGCTATAGTTGTTGATTTATCTCTTACTCCTTTTATTTTTTTTCCATGTTTTCTTCACATATTTCACAACTTTAATGTTTGGTGCACACACATTTAGGATTTCTATGTCTTCTTGGGAGAGTGACATTTTTATCCATTTGTAATGTCCCTCTCTGCCCCTGTTACTTTTCTTTGCTCTGAAGCCTTCTTTATGTGATATTGAGACAGGCACCACTATTTCTTTTGTTTTTTTTTTTTCTTTAATGCCCCCACACCTATTTTTTGAGTGATATTTGCATGATATATCTTTTTCCATCCTTTTATTTTTGATCTACATATATCATTATTTTGAAGTGAGATTCTTGTAGACAGCATATAGTTGAGTCACATTTTAAAATCCATACTACCAATCTTTGTTTTTAAATAGGTGCACTTAGATCATTTACATTTAATGTAATTATTGACATATTAGGGCTTATGTCTGCCATTTATTTTTAATTCCTGTTTGTTCTCTCTGTTTTTCATTTCTGTTTTTCTTCTGCCTTTCTGTCGGATATTAGAGCATTTTTTTAGAATTCCATTTTGATTTATCCATGTTTTTGTACCTTTTAAGTTGTTGCTCTGGGTATTATGTGACAAATACATTAATTATCACAGTCTACTGGTATCAACTTTCACCCATTCAAAGGATGTACAGAAGCCTTATCTCCCTATCCTTCTAGCCTATATACTGTCTTAAATATTTCCTCTACACACATTTCAGACTATCAGTGTTACAATTTTTGTTTCAACCAGCAAACACAATTTAGAAAGCTCATGAGCTGGAAGAAAATGTACTGCACTTACCTATAATTTTAGTCTTTTTGCTGTTCTTGCCTCCTTCCTCATGTTTTGTCACTTCCCTTTGGTTCAGAGAACTCCCTTTAGACATTCTTTTATGATAGTCTTATTTGCTAGTGACAAATCCTTTCTTTCTCTTCATCTGATAATGTCTTGATTTTCCTTGCATTCTTGAAGGATATTTTCACTGGATATAGGATTCTAGATTGATGGTTCTTTTCTTGCAGCAATTAAAAAATGTTGTGCCACTAACTTTGGGCCTTATGATTTCCAATGAAAAATTCACTGTCATTTAAGCTGCTTGTCCTCTACTGTGTTTCTCTCTGGCTTTCAATATTTTTTTGTTCTCTATCTTTAGTTTTCAGAGGTTTGATTATAATATGTCTTGGTGTGGATTTCTTTGGGTTTATCTTGTTTGGGATACACTCAGCTTCTTTAATTTGTAAGCTTATGTCTTTTGCCAAATTTATAAAGTTTTTACCCATTATTACTCTAAATATCTTTTTAGCCTCATTTTCTTTTTTTTCTCCTTGTGAGACTCATAACATAAATTTTAGATCTTTTGTTGTAATTCCACAGGCTCCTGAGGCTCTGTTCATTTTTTTTATTATTTATTTATTTAGTTAGTTAGTTATTTTTGAAACAGAGTCTTGTTCTGTCGCCCAGGCTGGAATGCAGTGGCACGATCTAGGCTCACTGCAACCTCCACTTCCTGGGTTCAAGTGATTCTCCTGCTTCAGCCTCCTCAGTAGCTGGGAATACAGGCACACACCACCATGCCTGGCTAATTTTTGTGTTTTTAGTAGAGATGGGTTTCACCACGTTGGTCAGGCTGGTCTCAAATGCCTGGCCCTGAGTGATCTGCCCGCCTTGGCCTCCCAAAGTGCTGGGATTACAGGCGCGGGCCACCACGCCTGGCCATAATTTTTTTTTTTTTAATTTTCTGTCTGTTGTTCAGATTAGGTCATTTCTATTGTTCATTCTTCCAGTTCACTGATTCTTTTCTCTGTCTCCTCCATTCTGCTCTTGAACCCATCCAGTTAGTTTTTTTCTAACATTTAAGCAAAATGTTTTATTGACTTTGGGTAAGCTGGGAATAATTGCCTACATTTATGCTTTAAGGCATTTTACCTCATTGTAAAAAAAAAAAAAAAAAACACACAAAGATAAATGTTAGATACTTCTGGCTTCCATGTGTTTGAGGCTCTGGGCTGAGAGAATGTTCAGCCCTTTCCTATAATATGTGCTTCTGTATTACAACTCATCAACCAAAGGTGTATGTTCCAAATTTCCACTTGTTGCCATTAACAAGTAGAAGTTTGTTTCTAGCCAGAAGCAAACTTCTTTGCAGAATTGATGATGACAGCACTAGCCAACCAACTAATCTACTGAAGGACTGGTGATATTGGCTTGTAAGAACCAGTAACTACAGCCTGGGGCCTGACTTCTTCTATGAAACCCTCAGAAGACTTCACTTATATTTGGTATCCAGCTTTCAGTTTGTTCTTGGCAGCCTGGACATTGAAAAGCTTTTCTTGAGCAATTATTTCCACTTGGTTATAGGCAGCCTTGATAACATCTCCAGCAGCTGCAGCCTGGAAGACAATGTACATCCTGAAGAGTCCAAAATTGGAGTAACTAGCATTAAAAACAGAAATAGCAAGTGGCTGGTGAATTGCCTTGGCAATAGCCTGCTATAGATAGCTGGTGGCATCACTGTGCCCCTTGACATATGGTGTCCCTCTTGATATGCTGAAAAACACTAAATGCATTTGCTGTGCCCTTCTTGTGGCAGCACTTTCTGCTACAAGAGCAAGCATGGACAAGACTGTCTCCATTTTGTTCCTGAATTTCACCTCCACAGTATTTGGCTTTTGTACCAGACAAAAGAAACCCACCCCTCCTGTTGAGAAACTATTCAGCAACTTGCTTTAGAACAGGGTGACTCACACCAAGTCCAACCAAGCCATTCTTGCACTTGTGAAGTGGTTCTAAACATAGTAATGTAACTCTTCCCATGTCACTTTTCCAATCCTATAGCCAGGACAATACAAGGAATTAGCCAAGGCATCCCAATAAGCTTCAGTATGCAAATTTTCAATGACATGTGCCTGTGGATTCTGAAAATTCACAGCTCTGTCTATCCTTAGCTGAGACTGAAGGCATCTACTTCCCAATGACCAAATCCTGGTGCTGTGGCGACACTGAGCAGGAACTCCATTAGAATATCAATATCACTCTGCAGACATTCCATGATGTAAGCTATGTTTTCTCTTGTTGCAATTACACTTAATTTACCACCAGCTGCTTCAACGTCATGGGCTATCTTGAAAAATGAAGCTCCTTTTGTAGTCAAACTGGATGCAAGACACAGCAAATGAGAAGTTACTAAATTGTTGGAGTCCTCATAGCTACTGCCTGCTTTAATGAACAAACCAATTCTTGATGCAGGGCATAGTTTTCCAAAGGAGAAATCATAAAACCATTTGGAAATTTGATGATCTCAAGGTCCTGATGATGTGGAGCCACTCCTGTGGGGGTAGCTGTGGCTTTAACTTTGGGGGCAACTTTGAGGGAATAAAGTCTCAAAAAGAGGGAATAAAGTCTCAAGATTGTTCGTGACCCATAGTAACTTCTGGCTTAAAGGACCATTCAGCAAGTTTTTAAATGTATTTTCTATAATTTCCATGTAGTTCTTTATATTTTCTATTTCTTATTTAAAACCTCTATTTTAGCTCGTTTCCTTTGACACTGCTCTGGCAGGGAAAGGGGTGGCACTGCCTCATTACTGCCAGGTAGGGGTAGAAGTCCATTATCCACTTGGTCTCCATTGATACCCAAAGTGGGGAGAGGCTCCTGTTACTGCTGGTGAGGGTGGGAGTCCCCACTAGGTTTCTGCTAATACTGTCCTGGTGGCTTGCTACTATTCCCATGCAGCCTCCACTGATACTACATTACTTTTGGGTGGTGGCAAATGTCCTGCCTCTCCACTAGCCCTCCTGCTCTAAAACAACCCGAGTAGGGAGTGGGAGGGAAGCTTTGTTACTGCTAGGTGGGAGCTGAAGTCCAGACTTGCCACATTGTCCCACTGATGCTACAGGGAGGAGGAAGCGGGCCACATTACTGCCTGATAGGGATGAAAGCCCCAGCTCCCTACCTGGCCTTCGCTGATACCATCCTGCTACAGGAGTGAAGAGAGATTTGAAGGCCTCAATATAGCCTGTCGAGGGTGGAAGTCTTGCTCCCAATGGGCCTTTAGCAGCATGGGTGGGTGTGGGGCCATAGCTGTCTCTGTACTGCTTGGCTAGAGTGGAGTATTTGAGGTCCAAAAGTTTTCTGTCTTTCTAGCCCTTTGGTTAGAAAGAGCAGACTTTTGTTGGAAGTATTTTTTTGTGTTTACCTGTTGTATTTCCAGGTTCCTAGCTTCTCCAGCACAGTCTGGGATGTGTGAGACACAGAGAAAATCCAGTGATGTTACTACCGTATGGTTTCTTGGGTCCCAACGTCTCTAGCTAATCTGCTCCACCTTTTGGAGTTTTCTTATTTGTTTTAGATCAGGGATTTAGTCATATTTAATAGGAGAAATATGGAAAAATACTTCTACTCTATCTTCCTGGAAGTTCCTGTTTGTTTTTTATGTCCTTTTCCTCTGGCTAGACCGTAAGAGACTTACGAAACAAACACTTACACATTCTACTAAACTCAATGTCCAACGTTTGTGAACTTCTTGAATATTGCTTGTTCATTTCCACCCCCAGTCACTGACTGAATCTCCCTGCTGTCTGTCTACAATGCCAATGAGCTTCTGGTTAACTTCTTCTCATGCATGCTTAGGCAACAACTTCCCAGTTTTACTACACTTGCCCATCCCTAGTTTTGTTGTTGCTTAATCCCTTGGCCTAGTGCCACCATACTCCTCCAGCAGAGCAACCAATTCTTACATTATAGGATAGCACATATCCACTAAAAACAGTTCATGCCACACCAACCACATTTCCCTTTGTCAACAAAATTACTTGATAGATAATTCCAGGAATGCCTGATGAAGCTGATTGACAACAAGATATTTGGCAGACTCTCTGCTGCCTATACATACCTTAGCATGTGGAACTCAAGTAATGAGAGGTCCATTTAATTGAATTGAATTGGGTTGGATAGGATTGGATTGAATCCTGTGGGATGGCTAGGCTAAATTAGAAATGAAGACTAGTTTAACAGCAGTATCCAAGGATAGTTGACTAATGAGTTAATTTTACTCTCAAAGACAGTCTTTAGTAGTAAGCTGTAATGCATTATATCAAACTATTTTCCAGTCAATGATTTATCAGTTACTTGAATAAGGATGCTAAAGATGTGCCTTATTGAAATGGCAATTAGCACAAAGTTGGGAATGAAATCTAATTAGTTAAATAACAGAATCACATAAAAAAGGACTTGAATAAATGTAGCATCCTACCATGTTCCTGGATAGAAAGACTGCTATCATAAAGATATTCATTCTCCTCAAGTTAAATTATAAACTCAATGCAATTCAACAGGATTTTAAAAAACTAGACAAAGTGATTCCAAGTTTACGTGGAAAATAAAATGTGAGGTACCAAACAATATTTGAAAAAGAAAGAGAATAAAATCTCATCCTTCCAGATACCACAATGTATTATAAAGCAATAGTAATTAACATGAGGGCAGAAATGAGCAAGCAAGTGAACAAAATAAGACAGATAGTCACAGGAAACTCATATATTTATAGGTGCTTTGCGTATAATGAAGATGGTCCTTCAAATCAGTTGGGAAAAGATGGGTTATTCAATAAATGGTGTTGGGTAAAATTGGTTATACATTGGTGAGAAATAAAGTGAAACTCCTACTTTGTATCATATGCGAAAAATAGATTCCAGACAGATGAAATATTTAAATGTAAAAAATAAAATTCTAAAACTACTAGAAAAAAAGAAGAATATTTTTATTCCTTTGAAATAGAAAAGGTCTTACTAAGCAAAACACAGAAGTAATAAATGAATAAATGAAGACAAATATGATAAAAATAAGTTAAAAATATAAGCAATCTTTCTTTGTTTTTTTTTTTTCACCTTTCCTAGAAAAAAATATATAGGCAACTTGTTAAGCAAGGTAGATTACAAGAAAATATTTACAACATTTAACAGGCCACAGATTATTATCCAGCCTCATCTGATAAGAAAACTTCAACATAAAGATATCTGTTTTTTGTCTTATAAGGTTCCTCAAAGTGAGCCAATCACTTCTTAAGCTGAACAAAAAACAAAACAGAAGTGATCTTTTCCAATAATGAAAACAAACATTGACAGAGCAGCTGTAGGATCCTTTCAGGCAAATTATGAAAAGGTGCTCTTTCTCAGAAACCACAGTTACCATTCAGCTTTGTGACCAGAGGTTTGACTGTACCCTAGTCCCTACTAGCAACCCAACCACATAACCATCTTCAAAGGTCCTGAATGACTGTGTTGTACTTAATGTCAGATGATCTATCTCCCATTTTTGTCCTAAGGATTTTCCAAGATAATATATTTCTGCATTTGTTTTGCTTTTACTTCACTCCAAATTGAAATCTATTTGTGGGATAAGACTAAAGAAATGCTTATAGGAAAATTGATAGCACCAAATTCCTATATTAAAAAATGAAAAAGCTTTCAAATCAATGACCTCAGCTTTTACTTTAAGAAAATAGAAAAAGCAGGATAAGCTAAAGCCAAAGTAAACAGAAGAAAGGAAATTATAAAGATAAGAGCAGAAATCAATGAATAGAAAACAAAAGAAAAAAATCAAACCAAACAGCTGATTCTTTAAGCAGATCTATAAAATTGATAAAACTCTAGCCAGATTGATCAAGTAAAAAAGAGAGAAGACACAAATTACCAGTATTAAGAATGAGAGAGGCAATATCACTACAGATCCTACAGATATAAAAAGTATAAGGGCATACTTTGAATAATTTTATGACTATAAATTAGGCAACTTAGATAAAACAAATTTCTTGAAAGACACAAACAACCAAAGCTCACCTAAAATACTCACAAATTGAATAGTCTTATAGCTATTACAAAATTAAGGCCAGGCGCAGTGTCTCAAGCCTTTAATCCCAGCACTTTGGGAGGGCTAGGAAGGCAGATCACGAGGTCAGGAGTTTGAGACCAGCCTGACTAACATGGTGAAACCCTGTCTCTACTAAAAATACAAAAATTAGCCAGGCTTGGTGGTGCGTGCCTGTAATCCCATCTACTCAGGAGACTGAGGCAGGAGAATTGCTTGAACCCGGGAGGCAAGGTTGTGGTGAGCCGAGATCGCACCACTGCACTTCAGCCTGGGCAACAGAACAAGACTCCGTCTCAAAAAAAAAAAAAAAAAAAAATTGAAATTGAAATTATAGTTAAAAGTCTTCCCACAAAGCAAACTCTAGACCCAGATGGCTTCAATGGTAAATTCTACTGGACAATCAAACAGGAAACAGTAATAATTCTCCACAATGTCTTTCATAAAATTGATGCGGAGGAGATACTCTCCAACTCATTTTATGAAACTAGCATTACCCTGATACCAAAATCATACAGAGACAGTGTAGGAAAACAACAGATCAGTATCCTTCATGAACATAAATGAAGTACAATGCAGTCTTATGCATAAATCAGAGCTTCATTGTTCTACAGATAAGGTAATGTAGGATTGTTGGTTGCCCCTCCAGGTCTGTTAAATTCACCTCCTTCCCCAGAGAGCATCCTTCTTAAGGACAGGGAGCCTCAATATGTCAGTCCTCACAGCACCTCCCTCAGCCTTCAGCACTTACCAGCTCATCACCACAACTGATACCACATTGGATAATTTCATGAATTACTTTAGAGCAAATGCAAGAAAAAAATGGATTTTTATATAGGAGAAGAAGGAGGAAATTCTTGTGGATTTTGTACAGAATAGGGCCAAGGGAAAATTACAGATGTAAAAAGAAAAGTGTGTGAAATAGTATCCTTAGTGCTCACAAATACAATGATTTCATTGTTTTTAAAAATAAAAAATGACAAATGTCTAATGCTTGGTGGTAATGCTTTATTGAATGTGTGTTATACACTGGTTCCTCATTCCTGAAGTTAGAAATAATACCTTCCTCTTTTCATTTGGTTATGTTTGCTGAAACAAATCAAAGGCTGAGATTGAAACACATGCTACTTCAGGTGGATGACCTTACGACTAAGCTCATCACAACAGCACTTACAGCTGAAGACCCCAGAGTCCTACCTAACTTTTCTCACAACCCAGATTTTGGCCATGTAGTTCTGGGCCTTACCATTAAAGCAGACAGAAGTCAGAGGAATGACTCCTTTCCACTTGAAGTGAGCTGCAGGCTTCTAGGAAAGGCAAGATGCACATTTCCCTCCTGTGGAGCATAAAGCCTTTGTAATTCAGGACTTAGGACCCCTATGGATTTGAAATATTATGACATTGGAGCTGGAGTGGTTGGGGACAACACCAGTAGTGTTACAGGCCATGGAATGTCAAAAGAACATGGAACCCTGTTAAAATCATTAAACATCAAAACTCTCCCCTCCTCTGGTGATATGGTTTGGCTGTGTCCCCATCCAAATCTCATCTTGAACTCCCATGTGTTGTGGGAGGCACCCGGTGGGAGGTAATTGAATCATGGGGGCAGGTCTTTCCCATGCTGTTTTCATGATACTGAATAAGTCTCACAAGATCTGATGGTTTTATAAAGGGGAGTTTCCCTGTACAAGCTCTCTTCTCTTGTCTGCCACCATGTGAGACATGCCTTTCAACTTCCGCCATGATTGTGAGGCCTCCCCAACCATGTGGAACTTTTAAGTTCATTAAACCTCTTCCTTTTGTAAATTGCTCAGTCTCAAATATGTCTTTATCAGCAACGTGAAAACAGACTATCTGATTTTCTGTGGGATGTGGATTATGACCATGGACAGAGCATAACTGGGACAGAGCTGGAAAAAATATTAATTAGGTGCTTAAAAATATTTGTTAGAACTATCTTCATGAATGAGAATCAATCCTGTTTCCATGGTGATTCACCAGGCATCAATTCCAAGCATCCATGACTCAGAAAAGTCCTATCTTCTCTTAGTTATCATCCAGGACTCCAAGGAACCATAATTAGCCAACCTGTTCACATTTCCTTTTCATTCACTAGCCTCGAAGTTTCCAGGGGACAGGGACTCTGTCCTATTCATTTCTGTAACCTTACCGCCTGACCCAGAATAGCTGTTCCCTGAAGATTTGGTGGATTATAAATGTGGATGTCTTATTTCTTTGAAAGTGTGAGCTTCAGGTACTGATCACGTTATTCCAATTATCAATTTAGTAACTTTCTTCACCATTAAACTGTGAAATTCTTGAGGGAAGAACCTATGACTGATTTATCTCTGTAAACTCATGCCACCAGTATTCAAAATCACACCTAGCACATAGTAAACACTCAATGTTTGTTGAATGACTGAAGGAATGAATGAAAATGAACCTCCTTGCTTCTGACCAGTGGATGAGTTGCTTGGCTGTGTTCCTACAGCCTAGAGCTCATCCCCTAAAGCATCTGAAGTTACCCATTAGTGCAATGGTTCTTGAACGCTGGTATTGATCAGAATCATCTGGATGCCCAGGTTCTCTGAAATAAGATAGGGTCTAGGCATTTGTATTTTTACCAAGGAGGTGTGATGGAGTCAGATGCAAGAAGGCTAGTTGAAGAAACCATATGAGAGTTTAGTGTAGTGTATTAGAAGACTGGTTTGGCTCTGTCACTAGTGGCTACACCATCTTGATCAAGTCATGCCAGTCTCAGGACCTCATTCAGTCTCTTCAGCTGTAATATGGGTGGGTTGCACCACATAACCAGAAAGATCCCTTCCAGCTCTACCCACTTACAACATGGTCAAATTTGGTCTGATTTTTTAAATTGTAGTACAATATATATGACATAAAATTCACCATTTTAGCCACTTTAAATGTACAATTCTGTGGCATTAACTACATTCACATTGTTGTGCAACCATCACTACCATCTACTTCCAGAACTCTTCATCTTGCAAAACTGAACCTCTGTTGTCATTAGTCACTAACTATTCCTCTCCCCCCCTCCTTCTAGGCCCTGGCAATCACCATTCTACTTTCTGTCGCTATGAATTTGACTACTCTAGGTAACTTATATAAGTGGAATCACAGCATTTGCCCTATTATGACTGGTTTATTTCACTTAGCACAACCTCCTAAGGCTCAACCACATTTTAGCATGTGTCAGAATTTTCTTTGTTTTTAAGGCTGAATAATATTCTGTTGTATCTGTAAATAACATCTTTATTCATTTCTCCATCAACAGACAGTTGAGTTCCTCCCATCTTTTGACTATTGTGAAAAATGCTGCTATGAACCTGAGTGTACAGACATCTG
The DNA here is from genome assembly GCF_028858775.2 of Pan troglodytes. Lineage (NCBI taxonomy): Eukaryota > Metazoa > Chordata > Mammalia > Primates > Hominidae > Pan > Pan troglodytes. The sequence goes on from NC_086015.1 coordinate 50,332,605, forward strand.
GTTGAGTACTGCTTTCAATTAATTGTTTATATGGATCATATGGTAATTTTATGTTTAATTTTTTTGGAACTGCTACATTGTTTTCCACAGTGTACATCATTTTACATTTCCATCAGCAATGCACAAAGGTTCCAATTTCTCCACATTCTTACCAACATTTTTTATTTTCTTTCTTATTTATTTATGTATTTATTTATTCTGAGACAGAGTCTCACTCTGTCACCTAGGCTGGAGAGCAGCAGGGTGATCTCAGCTCACTGCAACCTCTGCCTCCCATGTTCAAGTGATTCTCCTCCCTCAGCCTCCCAAGTAAATGGAATTACAGGTGCCCACCACAACGCCCAGGTAATTTTTGCATTTTTTTTAGTAGTGATGAGGTTTCACCATGTTGGTCAGGCTGGTCTTGAACTCCTGACCTCAAGTGATCCACCCGCCTCAGCCTCCCAAAGTGCTGGGATTACAGGTATGAGCCACTGCACCCAGGCTATTTTTTGCTTTTTAGATAATAGTCATCCTAGTGGGTATGAAGTGGTATTTCATTGTGGTTTTGATTTATATTTCCCTAATGATCAGTGATATTGAGCATCTTTCAAGGGCTTATTGGCCATTTTCTTCTTTGGAGAAATGTCTATGCAAGTCCTTTGCTCATTTTTTAATCCAGTTGCTTTTTGTTATTCTTTTTGATTTGAAAGTGTTCTTTATACCTCTTGTATACTAATCCCTTATCAGATATGATTTATAAATATTTTCTTCCTTTCCATGGATTGCCCTTTTTACTCTGTTGATAGTGTTCTTTGATACAAAATAATTTTTAATTTGGATGAAGCCCAATTAATCTATTTTTGTTTCTTTTGTTGCCTGTGCTTTTGGTGTCCTATCCAAGAAACTGTTGCCAAATCCAATGTCATAAAGCTTTTTCCCATGCTTCCTTCTAAGAGTTTTGTAGTTACAGCTCTTGTATTTAGGTATTTGACTATTTTGAGTTAATTTTTGTACATCGTATAAAATAAGAATCCAATTTTTATTTTATTTTACTTTTTGTATGTGGAGATCCAATTTCCCCACCACCATTCATTGAAAAGACTGTCCTTTCCCTATCGAATGGTCTTGGCACCCTTGTAAAACATAATTTCACCATATATGTGAGGGTTTATTTCTGGGCTGTCTATTCTATTCTATTCTATTGGTCCCTATGTCTTTCTTTATTCTAGTACCACCATTTTGCTCATCATAACTTTGTAGTAAGTTTTGAAGTCAGGAATCGTAAGACCTCCAGCTTTGTTCATTTTCAAGGTTGTTTTGGCTATTCAAGGTCCCTTGATAGTCCATATGAGTTTCAGGATGGATTTTTCTATTTCTGCAAAAAAAAAAATCATTGAAATTTTTAAACAGATTGCATTAAATCTGTAGATTGTTTTGGGTAGTATTGACATTTAACAACATTAAATCTTCCAATCAATGAACTAGGCTATTTTTATTTATTTTTTCTGTTTCTTTGAGCTACTTTTGTAGTTTTCAGTGTATAAGTTTTTGCTACCTGGTTAGGTATACTTCTAAGTATTTTCTACTTTTTGATGCTATTGCACATTGAATCGTTTTCTTAATTTGGTGGTAGGGGGGATTGTGCATTGTTAGTACATAAAAATGCAACTCATTTTTTGTGTGTTGATTTTGTATCCTGCAGCTTTAACAAATTCATGTTAGTTCTAACAGACTTATTCTATGAATCTTTAGGGTTTTCTACATAAAAGATCATGTCACCTACAGAGATAATTTTACTCCACCCCTTCCCGTTGCAATGCCTTTTATGTCTTTTTCTTGCCTAATTGTTCTGGCTAAGACTTCCACTACCATGTTGAATAGAAGTGGTGAAAGTAGACATCCTTGTCTTGTTCCAATCTTAGAGTCAAAGCTTTCAGTCTTTCACGGCCTGAAAGACTTTGTAATATGTTCTCAAGGTTAAAGAACTTCAGAAGTTTTCTAAGCAAGAGACCATTTTATTAACTTAATTGGCAGCAATTCTGAGAGATTAGAATGAAAAGATAGAGGATAAGAAGTATCTGGCAGGTATAATATATTGAGTGTGCTGAATATACTTTTAGTTTTGTATAGGTGTTAAAAAATGGCAAAGGAGGCCGGGCGTGGTGGCTCACACCTGTAATCCCAGCACTTTGGGAGGCCGAGGTGGGCAGATCATGAGGTCAGGAGATCGAGACCATCCTGGCTAAAACAGTGAAACCCTGTCTCTACTAAAAATACAAAAAATTCGCTGGGCGTGGTGGTGGACACCTGTAGTCCCAGCTACTCGGGAGGCTGAGGCAGGAGAATGGTGTGAACCTGGAAGGTGGAGCTTGCAGTGAGCCGAGATCACGCCACTGCACTCCAGCCTGGGCGACAGAGCGAGACTCCATCTCAAAAGAAAAAAAAATGGCAAAGGAAAGAATGAAAAATAAAGCAAGGTCCCAGAAGAGGCTAAAAATCTTAATCAAAATTGACTGAACATTACTGAATGAAATGGTTTTTCCTTTACTCCAATTAACGACTTCACAAGAAGATTCCAACCTCGTTTATAAGATAAACCCAAAACCAGCACTTAAAACCAGAAGCCTTGAAAGGATGGAGTTTGGGGACCCTTCTCATGTCTATTCCCAGAAGGGGGTCTTCTTCTGGGGTCCTGTCCCCTAAAGAGCTAGGCAAAAAGTATGCTTGCCACATCTGTTGAAAGATAGAAAGTTGGTCTAAAAATACATGAGAGGGAACTGAAACATTTCAGAGAAGGCAAGACTCAGAAGTAAGAAACCAAAAGAGGAAGGTAAAATTCTAGTTACAAAGAAAAGAGGAATGGAAATTAAATTGTCTTACAGAGAAAATCCAGAACTGCCCCCTCTTCCCTTACTACTCCATCAAAAAAGGGGAAAAATAGTCAATGGGAAAGTTTTGAGAAAAATAGATCTCTGCGTTCTTCTGGTTGAGAATTCAGACAACTTGAACTAGAGAGCTGGGTAATTTCTTGACTAAAGGTGTGTTAGATCTGAAAGGGTTTTTCTTAAAACTGTCTGTGTTCATCCCTCCCATCTTAGAGAGGAACACAGGATAAGAGACCTCTGGAGCTCCCCCAGGGTCACCGAGCTAATAGGATCAGAGACAAAGCTACAAAGTCATTTTCTGACATCTCTCCAGGGCTCTTTTTTTCTGGACCCCCCATATCAACATGATGTATTTATTACATTGGATTGGCAACTCTCCCTTGAGCTTTCCTCAGTACCAGGTTTACATCTCAGTCTGTGGGTCTCAGAGAAAGTACCCAATCAGCAGCAACATTACCTGGAAACTCATCAGAAGTGCCCCTTCTCAGCCCCACCCCAGATCTATGCAATCAGAAACTCTGGAAATGCAGGCCAGTCCTAACAAGCCCCCCAGGGAATTCTGGTGCACTAAGGTTTGAGATCCACTGATCAAAGAAATAATATTCCTTTTCTTCATTATAATAGCATGAATAATAACTAACATGTATTTCACAATTTACAAAAGAGCTTTATGCTCTTGTTAAATTTGAGGATAGTCTTCTCAAAATCTCTGTGAGGCTAGAAAGTCAGATATTGAAACACCTGTTTTATGGGTTCAAAGATAGGTTCAAAAGAGAGTAAATGATTGTTGGGGTGGCAGGTCCAGAGAGGGCAGGATCAAAACTGCAATTGAGTCTTCTGCCTTATAAACCAGCATAGCTACCCCAAGGCACGTCACTTCTCGATAAAATGGTGACAACTAGAGTGTCCTTTCAGATCATTCTTAGAAGCATGGAGTGCTAGGTCAATTGTGTAATTGATGAGGAAATAATAATACTAAGACCTCCCATCTTCTACGTCCTTATATACAATCCTGTCAGGTAGAAGCTGAGTCTCAGAGAGAACAAGTTGCCCTCCCAGGACCACCAGGTAAGCTCGGCATAGCTGTGTTAGAATGTAGGCTGTCTGGCTTCTGGGCTTGCCTGCCCAGGGAGGCTTTGTGGGTTCTACTTGGTCATCCAGATCACTGAGGAGCAGCACTGACTCCTACCCAGTGCTTTTGACTGTACATCTAATACTTTGTACTAAGAAAACCCCTTCTCTTTAGACCAATGGTTTTCAAATCTTGGTGTGCATTGGAATCACCTGGAAAGCTTGTTAAAACACAGATTGTCCCACTCCAAGAGTTTCTGATTCTGTAGGCTGGGGTGGGGACCCATGAAAGTGCATTTCTAACAAGGTCCCAAGTGATGCTGATGCCACCAGTGTGTGGACAACGCTTTGAGTGGTGAAGCTCCGGACACCCTAATTTGCAAGGCTAATCAGGCATATGTGGCAAATGAATAAGAATTGAAATTCTGACTCCAATATCTTCACTGATATTCCTAATCCATAGCATACACACAGTCCCATTCGTTTCCCTTTTAGCTTTTAATCACATTTATCCTTTCTTCCTCTGCCACTGCCTTCTCTCCAGTTAGCTCAAACCAGGTAACACATAACCGCCTCCTAACTCATCCGCCCAGTTGGTTTCTTTGGCTTTAATCTAGACTTCTTATCTCCACCAGATTTGCCTTACCAAAGCACCAATTTCTTAAGGCAGGGTTAGAATTAAAAATCTTCTGTTCCTCCTCATTGCCTAAAACTCCTAAACTTATGATTCAAGGTCTTCCATGACCTTCATGGACCAGTCTAACATTTTAGCCTGTCCTAAGTGACATGCCTCCACCACATACTTCATGCTTTCCACTTTCTTTCTCCATGTCTTTGTTCATGCATTTCCATTTCTTCTACCTGCGATGTCCTCCTTCGCCATCTCTGTAGATTTAAAAATCCTACAGGGCTCATCTCAAATGCCCTTTCCTTCATGAAGCCTTTCATGAAATCCCCATCGAGAAATCCCCATCGAGAGGTTTTCCCTCCTCTCAGCTCTCCAAAGCACAGATGTCTGCGTTTGTGGCTATTATCTTACGTTGTTTTGTATTAAAATTTCTCCAGCTTTACATATTTGTCATCCTCTTAAGGACAAACATCTTATTATGGTCAATGTGAAGCTATAGAGGATAATTTAATGAAATATTCCAAGGGCTAGTCATTACACATGACTGATTTATCTCTGTAAACTCATCCACACTCATCCACCTGATTTTGATTGGCCAAGTTAATGAATCAGAGAGGAAAAGATGGTAAAAATATAATAAAAATCTCCTAGGTAGTCTCACATCCCCCAGAGCCCCAGGTAATGAAATGAGGCCCTGAGATAATACTTTATGAACAATAAAACTCCGGGTTCTATTGACAGTGAAGCAAGACCTGAGAGAGAAGGCTAAATTCCCTTGTGTCTAGCTGCCACAATCTTCTGAGAATAATGGCCTTTCTTCCCATCTGCCTTCTGAATCATAGGCAAATTTTTCTCTTTGGTGATCCCTAATACAGAAAGGGGAAGTCAAATAAAATATATACAAGGAGAAGGATTCTGGGAGACAGAGTTTCTTGATTCCCTTCTGCATGCTCCTCCTCAAAAGCCTTTATGAGTTTACCTTACATTTAAATTCTTTTAAACAAGGCATTATGTGGTCTGGTCTTTTCCAGCTCCACACACCTTCACACTACATTCCCCCCAGCTAATTCTGCTCTGGGAACACTGACCTTCTTTTAGTTCTTTGAACACATTGATTTCTGGTCAAGATGACTCAGTAACTTCAACCTTTGTTGTGCCCTTCGTGCTGTGAAGATATAGATATATATTAACCACTGCACACCAGAAATCAGAAATAGCACAACAGAGAATAAAGTCATTGAGCCGTCTTCTGAGCTCCAAAAGACAAATTTTCTCCAAAAAGACAAATTCAGCCTCTAAAACAATACCTTAAGGAACCAGAAGTGGAATAGAAAATTAAGGTGGTAAGCAGGGCTAAACCACATGCCTGTTGAGCCCAGGTTTGGAAGAAGGCAATGGCAGGTAGGAATGTGGTTTCTGATGGGTAATAGGTACTGTTTTCATTAATTTTCTGTTGCTTATAACAGAATATCTGAAACTGGGTGCTTTATAAAGAAAAGGAATTTATGTCTTGCAGTTAGGGAAACTGAGAAGTCAAAAGTTGAGGGCTGCAATTGACAAGTGCCTTCTTGCTGGTGGGGATACTCTGCAGAGCCTTGAGGTGGTATCGGGCATACCACCCTCAGTGACGGGACTGAGCACACTAGGTCAGGTCTTTCTTCCTCCTTTTATAAAGCTATCAGTCCCACTCTCATGATAACCCATTAATCCATTAACTGATTAGCCAATTAATCCATGAATGGATTAATTCATTCATGAGGGCAGAGCCTTCCTGACCCAAACGCCTCTTAAATACTCCACCTCTCAATACTGCCACATGGGGGATTAAATTTCAGCATGAGTTTTTGATGAGACAAATATCCCAATGATAGCAGTTATTAAAAGTACATGCTTGAGAGAAGGGGATTGGAGTCAGCCTCAGTGCTTAAACTCAAAAGCTAGGATGAGGCTCTAACACTCCTGAAAGAAGGAGTTGCTGCTGGCTCCTTACCAGGGCTATATCTTTTACAGAGCAGCAGACCTAAAGAGGCAGGAGGACCCGGACATCGTTTGGAAACCAAGCACTAAAACAGGCCACCTGTTATACCCCCAATATCCTCTCAGGACAAGTGTTTTGAACCACTCACACAAGGCCTAGTTTGGGCAAGTGGGCTAGATGAAGAAACCACAAAATAGCTAAGTGGGGAGAGAAAGACCAAAAATACTATTTTATTCAAAATGAAAATACAATCCAAAATTCCATGATTCATGAAGAAATCAAATGGTATGTGTTAGGTGGTTCTTGCATTGCTATAGAGAAATACCTGAGATTGGGTAATTTATAAAGAAAAGAAGTTTAATTGGCTCATAATTCTGCAGGCTTCACAGGAAGCATGGTGCTGGCATCTGCTCAGCTTCGGGAGAGGCCCCAAGAAGATTTGCTCAAGGCAGAAGGTTAAGGGAGAGCTGGCACATCACATGGCGAGAAAGGAAGCTAGAGAGAGGGTGCAGGGTGAGGTGCCACAAGTTACCACAGCCAGATCTCTTGAGAACTCACTTACTTTCATGAGGACAGCACCAAGCCATAAGGTGTAGGGAGCCAAAGTCCCATGGGACATGACCAACTCAGCATTCCACTGGAGGCTATATGATCAAACAGCAAACTGTTTATCACGAATGCAGGATGTGAGCAAACTCACAACTGGTCCTGCCAACAGAAGGTTTGTTGGAGGCAATCACTCCCTGGTGCCTGAGGTAATCTACTGCAACATCTAGAGAATGCAGTCTTGCAAGCCTACTCTGGACAGGGCAGCTGGCACCTTATTCCACCCCCCTTCTCACTATCTTTTTTGCCCAATAAATACAGAGGGCTGTGTAAAGCTCAGGGCCCTTGTCCACTAGAGGCAAGTTGCCCCCTGACCCCTTCTTCCAAATATACTTTTTTGTCTCTTGTCTTTTATTCTCACATTTGCCCCCTTTGTTCAGTTCCACTAGGTCCGTGTGGGTTACATACTGGTGCTCTGAGCAGCAACAGAATCAGGCTCTCAACAAGTGTCATCCGAACATGGGACTTTGAGGACGTGAACGAAGAAGGTCTGCTGGAGCAGAGGAACAGAAATTGACAAGGTGAACAGGGACCCTGGGACGAGTCTGCCAGCAGTAGATATAAGGTCAGTTACCTAAAGAGGTACTGATCAGTGCCCTAAAGAGATACTGGGAGCAGTGCTTTAAAGAAGTACTGGGAACGGGAAATTTTCTGAATCAGGGTAACAAGGGGAAGAATTTGTCTATTAAAGAAAAACATTATGTGCAGTTGCTTAAAGTTGTATTGAAACAGTCTGGAGCTTAGGTTAATTTGCAGACACTAACTATCACATGCGTCCGTGTGAAGAGAGTCCACCAACAGGCTTTGTGTGGGCAATAAAGCTTTTTAATCACCTTGGTGCAGGCGGGCTGAGTCCAAAAAAGGAGTCAGCAAAGGGAGATAGAGGTGGGGCAGTTTTATAGGATTTGAGTAGGTAGTGGAAAGTTACAGTTAAAAGTGGTTATCTCTTGTGGGCAGAGGCAGGGGTCACAAGGTGCTGGGTGGGGAAATCATGAGACTCTTTTTCTGGGACAGGAGTGTCACAAGGTCAATTGATCAGTTGGGGTGGGGCAGGAACAAATCGCAATGGTGGAATGTCATCACTTAAGGCAGGAACTGACTATTTCACTTCTTTTGTGGTTCTTCAGTTGTTTCGGGCCATCTGGATGTATAGTGCAGCTCACAGGGGATATGATGGCTTAGGTTGGGCTCAGAGACCTGACATTCCTGTCTTTTTATATTAATAAGAAAAACAAAACAAAATAGTGGTTAAGTGTTGGGGCAGCAAAAATTTTTGGGGGTGGTATGTAGAGATAAGGGGCAATGTTTCTCAAGGCTGCTTCAAGCATGATCAGGGTGGTGTGGGAATCTAGAGTGGGAGAGATTAAGCTGAAGAAAAATTTTGGGGAAAGGGGTGATATTCTGGGGTTGTTAGAAGGAGCATTTGTCATATAGAATGATTGATGATGGCCTGGATGTGGTTTTGTATGAATTGAGAAACTAAACGGAAGACACAAGGTCCAAATAAGAGAAGGAGAAAAACAGGCATTAAAGGATTAAGAATTGGGAGGACACAGGACATCCAATTAGAGAGTGCCCAAGGGGGTCCAGTGTAATTATTTGCCTGGACAATGAGTTTTGGGGCTCTATTAGGTTGTCATATACCAGGCCAGATTGATTTAGGTAAAAACAACACTCTTCATTTAAAATATACAGAGTCCTCCTTTTTTAGCAGTGAGTAAGTTGAGACCTATTCCTGTCTTCTTATATTAATAAGTAAAATAAAACAAAATAGTGGTGAAGTGTTGGTGTCATGAGGGGAACAGGAAGCGGTTCGGTCCTATTTGCAAATTGATTTTGGGGGGTAAGGAAAACTAGTGTACCTTTGCCTGTCCAATTAATAGGTAGACACATGTAGATGGAGGAGCCACAGAGGAAGAATAGAACTTTGTAAGGCAAAACTGGAAATGTAAAGGGAAAAGATGAGAGGGAGCACCAAAAGAGGTGTCTTGCACCCAGACTCAGGGATCTAGTGAGAGCAGCAGCTATTAGAGGTTGTAATGGGGATTAATGGGGCTACTGCGTAGAGGGGGAGGTTCAACTTTTATGGTGTATGAGAAAGCGCATAGTGTCTACAAGCAACCTTTCATTGCTATTCATAGGATTGGGTATAAGTAAACAAGAAGGGGGGGGCTAGGAGGAGAGTCTGAAGAACAAGGGGAAGGTAGCCAAGGATGGAGTGAAATGTAGGGCAAATGTCTTAAAGGAAATGAGAGGTTCTAAGAGGAGGGCTAGTGGCTTGTAACCCACATGGAAGAGGTTACGAAAGGATGATAGAATGGAATGAGCCTGTGAGGCTGGAAGGAGGAATTTTCCTTGGTCCAAGAACCATTTGCCTTGTGTGGGAAGAGTTTGATAGGTGGAAGTTTCAGTGGGAGGGTAGGCGGGAGTGACTGATGAGAAGGAGAAAAACTGGCCATGAGGGACAGAAGTTGGAATGCTAGCTGCTCCTTTAGCTACCTTATCAGCATAAGCATTGCCCTGAGTGATGGGATCTGATGCCTTTTGATGGCGCTTGCAGTGAATGACCCTAGCTTCCTTGGAAGTAGAGCAGCTTTAAGAAGAGTTTTTATGAAGAAGGCATTAATAATGGAGGACCCTCGTATAGTGAGGAAACCTCTTTCAGGCCATATAACAGAATGGGGGTGGAGAATATGGAAGGCATATTTACAGTCAGTATAAATACTGACACACAATCCTTTTGCAAGAGTGAGGGCTCGAGTTAAGGCAATGAGTTCGGCTTGCTGAGAGGGAGTGGAGTGGGGCAGAGTGGTAGCCTCAATGATAGATGTGAAAGATACTATAGCGTAGCCTGCCTTTGCTGGTGAGTGGTGATTAGGCCTAGTGGAACTGCCATCAATAAACCAAGTGTGATCAGAGTGAGGAACAGGAAAGAAGGAAATATGGGAAAATGGAGTGAATGCTAGGTGGATCAGAGAGATACAGTCATGGGGATCAGGTGTGGTATCAGGAATAATGTGGGAGGCCAGATTGAAGTCCAGGCCAGGAACAATGGTAATTGTGGGAGACTCAACAAAGAGTGAGTTCAACTGAAGGAGCCGGGGGAGGGGGAGAGCGGCAGAAAGTATATGCATCAGGTGTGAGGAAGAAAATACATTTTGAAAGTTATGAGAACTGTAGAGAGTGAGTTGATCATAGTTTGTGATTTTGAGGGCCTTTAAAAGTATTAAAGCAGTGGCAGCTGCCACACACAGACATGAGAGCCAGCCTAAAACAGTAAGGTCAATCTGTTTAGACAGAAAGGCTACAGGGCACTGTCCCAGCTCTTGTGTAAGGATTCTGACCGCACAGCCTTGTACTTTGGCTGTGTGTAATGAAAAGGTTTGGGATGAGTTAGGGAGAGCTAGTGTGGGAGTAGCTTCTAGGGCTGTTTTTAAGGAACATAAAGAGGAGTGGGGAAAGGATTTAGGATCTATGGGGTCGGCTAGGTTTCCTTTTGTGAGTTTATATAATGGTTTAGTCAGGATGGCAAAACCAGGTATCCAAAGGTGAAAGTACCCAACCATGCCTAGGAAGGAAAGGATTTGTTGCTTTGTAGAAGGGATTGGGGTTTGGGAGATTAGCCGGACACAGATCAGGAGGGAGAGCACATGTATTTTTATGAAGAATTATGCCGATAGGTAACGGATGAGGAAGAAATTTGGGCTTTGGAGGGGGATACACGATATTCCCTTGAGAATAGATGTTGGAGGAGCAGGAGGGTGTCCTGTTGGGAAGATTCATAGGAGGGGCTATAAAGTAGAAGGCCATCAAAATATTGAATAAGGTGACAAGCAGATGGACAGAAAAGTAAATCATGAGAAAGGGCTTGACTGAAGTAATGGAGGCTGTCCCTGAAGCCTTGTGGCAGTACAGCCCAGGTAAGTTGCTGAGACTGATGGGTGTCAGGGTCAGTCCAAGTGTAAGTGAAGAGAGGCTGGGGTGAAGGGTGCAAAGGAATAGTAAAGAAAGCATCTTCGAGATCCAGAACAGAATAATGGGTTGTGGAGGGAGGTATTGAGGATAGGAGAGTATATGGGTTTGGCACCACAGAGTGGATAGGCAAGACAATTTGGTTGATAAGCCGAAGATCCTGGACAGGCTTTAGTCCCTTCAAAGCCTGTTGTGGGATGGGATACTGGCATTGAGCAGGATAAGGGTAATTAGGTTTTAATGGGATGGTAGGGGTGCGTGATCGGTCACCAAGGAGGGAGTAGAGGTATCCCATACTTGTGGGTTAAGATAGGGAGTCAGGAGGGGAGGTTGTGAAGGAGGCTTTGAACTGGGGAAAAGGGCGGCAATGAGGTGTGGCTGTAGCCCAGGAATAGTCAGGGAAGCAGATAATTTAGTTAAAATGCCTCAATTTAATAAGGGAGCTGGGCAGGTGGGAATAACTAAAAAGGAGTGCATAAAAGAATGTTGTCCAAGTTGGCACCAGATTTGGGGAGTTTTAAGAGGTTTAGCAGCCTGACCATCAATACCCACAACAGTTATGGAGGCAAGGGAAACAGGCCCTTGAAAGGAAAGTAATATGGAGTGGGTAGCCTCCATATTGATTAAGAAAGGGACAGACTTACCCTCCACTCTAAGAGTTACCCAAAGTGTCTGTGATGATCCAGGAGGCTTCTGTGGCGATCAGGCAGTGTCAGTCTTCAGCTGCTAAGCTGAGAAGATCTGGGAAGGAGTCAGTCAGAGAGCCTTGGGCCAGAGTTCCAGGGGCTCTGGGAGTGGCTGACGGGCAAGTTGGACGTCCGATTTCCAATGGGGTCCCACACAGATGGGATACAGTTTAGGAGGAATCCTGGGCTGTAGGCATTCCTTGGCCCAGTGGCCAGATTTCTAGCACTTGAAGCAAGATCCTGGAGGAATGCCTGACCACTGTGGTTTAGGTGTTTTGAAGTTCTTGTGTGCTGGAGATGTGGCTGAGGTTTTTCTCACAGCAGAGGCAAGTAATTGCAACTCAGAAATACATTGCCACTTGGCTGTCTCTTCTCTATTATTGTACACCTTGAAGGTGAGGTTAATTAAGTCCTGTTGTGGGGTTTGAGGGCCATAATCTAATTTTTGAAGCTTTTTTAATGTTGGGAGTGGATTGGGTAATAAAATGCATATTGAGAGTAAGACAGCCTTCTGGCCCCTCTGAACCTAGGGCGGTAAAGTGTCTAAAAGTTGTTGCCAAAGGGACCATGGACTGGGCTGCGTTTTCATATTTGATGAAAAAAAAAGAGCCTAAATGCTAACTAATTTGGGAGAGGTCAGATAAAGTAAAAGGAACATTAATCTTGACTATGCCTTCAGCTCTTGCCACCTCTCTAAGAGGAAATTTTTGGGCAAGTGGAGGAGTGCTAGTCGTGGAATGAAACCATAAGCTGGACTGGGTGTGAGGAGGGGAGGTGATAGAAGGATTACAGCATAGGGGAGTAGAGGCTGAGGAAGAATTGGGACCTGGCTCAGCCTGGTGAGGAGCGGCCTGGTGAGGAGCAGCCTGGGGAGGAGGAGAGAGGTTAGATGGGTTCGTAGAAAAGAAGGATTCAAAGGACTCGGAGCTTGGTGGGGAGACTGAAGGAACAGACAGGAGAGAAAGAAGAAAGATTTGGGACAAGTCGCATTGGGAGCAGAGACTAGGAAGGGAGTGATGTGTAAAGAATGCCTGGACATCAGGCACCTCAGACCATTTGCCCATTTTATGACAAAAATTATCTAAGTCTTGTAGGGTGGAGAAATCGAAAGTGCTGTTTTCTGGCCATTTGGAACAATTATCGAGTTTGTATTGCGGCCAAGTGGTGTTGCAGAAGAAAATAAGATGCTTAGGTTTAGGTCAGGTGAGAGTTGAAGAGGTTTTAGGTTTTTTAGAACACAGGCTAAGGCAGAAGAAGGAGGAATGGAGGGTGGAAGGCTGCCCATAATAAAAAGGTAAGTTTAGAGAAAAGAGAGGATAGAGACACAGAGAGAGGGGGTGGTGGTACTCGTCAGCCAGGGGAGGTGGTACTTGCCACCAAGGTGATGGATCAAGGCAGTCATCCCCACGGTGATCAGACACCTCTGAAATGTGGGTGAATAATCAGGCAGGTGTCCCTGCAGTGATTAGACACCAAGGGGAGACTGTCTTCCCGAGTCCGTGACCGGCTCTGGAGTTTTGAGTTCACAGATAAAACACATCTCCTCTGTCTCTACCAGAAAGGGAAAGGAACTAAAATTAAGGAAGGGAGAGATTGAAGGGTGGACAGATAGCAAGAGAGTTGGAAAAGAGAATAAAAAGAGGCCACTTACTCAATTTAAAATTGGTGAGATGTTCCTTGGGCTGATCTGAGGACCCAAGGTTGTAGGTGAATCTCCTCACGGAATGAGGGTGAGGACAGGGGACTGGTCTCCCGAAGGAGTTCCCGAGTCCTGGATCTTCAGCACCAAATGTCATGTGCATCCATGTGAAGAGAGTCCACCAACAGGCTTTGTGTTATCAATAAAGCTTTTTAATCACCTTGGTGCAGGTGGGCTGAGTCTGAAAAAGGAGTCAGCAAAGGGAGATAGGGGTGGGTCAGTTTTATAAGATTTGGGTAGGTAGTGGAAAGTTACAGTTAGAGGTGGTTATCTCTTGAGGGCAGAGGTGGGGGTCACAAGGTGCTGGGTGGGGAAATCCTGAGACTTATCATCCAGGGAAGGAGTGTCACAAGGTCGATTGATCAGTTGGGGTGGGGCAGGAACAAATCGCATGGTGGAATGTCATCAGTTAAGGCAGGAACTCACTATTTCACTTCTTTTGTGGTTCTTCAGTTGCTTCAGGCCATCTGGATGTACACGTGAAGGTTACGGGGATATGATGGCTTAGCTTGGGCTCAGAGGCCTGACACTAACCTCCTGCAGAAGCCACAAAAGGTTATTACACATAACCCATGGTTTCCACAGGCAGGCACTCTTGATGTGGAAAATTGGGATAGAGCAGAAGGATTAAAACAAGCTCATCAAAAAGGTCTTAAAGTTGATTCTTCAGTTTTCTCCACTTGGAGTTTAGTTCATACTGTAGTTCTGCCATTATCTCCTTATTATTCTGCGGAACAGCAGGCTGAATCTAAAAATTGGAAAGAATTTGTTGTCCTACTCACAGCTCCAATTGAATATAAAAAACAGGAGAGGGAGGATAAAAATTGGCCTATACCACCTCTTCCAGATGCAGAAACATCTGTACCATCTCCTTCAGTGGCAGAAATAGAGATCACAGTACAAAGAATTTTATGCTCTGCTGTCATAGCTGGAGAGCCCTTAGGACCTTGTGCTTTTCCTATTTCTGTAAGGCCTGATCCAAATAATCCACAGCAGTTTATTCATTAACACTCTCCACTAGAATTTAAGTTGTTGAAGGAATTAAAAACTAGTGTGGTCAATAATGGAGTACAAAGCCCATGGTTCCTGGAGGAAGGAATGCTAGACATAGAACTTTGGGAGCAAGTGGGGAGAAATCTTAAACAACATCAGGCACAAAGGCATCAGGTCCCAGTAAAATCTTTTATGTTAGGGGCTTTGAGTAGAGCAGCCCTGGTTGTTACACACAAAAGAGGCTAAAAAGGGAAAGGAGGAGAAAATGTCACCTGCTTTATCACCTCCCCTTCCCTCAGTGCCAATATCACTGGGCCAAAATAACAAAGAGGAAATGGAGGTCTTACCTAAGCTTCCTCCTCCAATAGATAGGAAGAAGGACAGAGGATACGCTACAGCTATCAGTCCCTGTCTTAAGCAGGCAGCATTAGAAGGAGAGCTCTTAGCCGGGTGCAGTGGCTCATGCCTGTAATCCCAGCACTTTGGGAGGCCGAGGCAGGCAGATCATGAGGTCAGGAGATCGAGACCATCCTAGCTAACATGGTGAAACCCCGTCTCCACTAAAAATACAAAAAATTAGCCAGGCATGTTGATGGGCGCCTGTAGCCCCAGCTACTTGGGAGGCTGAGGCAGGAGAATGGCATGAACCCAGGAGGTGGAGCTTGGAGCTTTCAGTGACCTGAGATTGCACCACTGCACTACAGCCTGGGCAACAGAGCAAGACTCCATCTAAAAAAAGAAGAAGAAGGAGAGCTCTTAACCTGCTCAGTAATGCAAAATCGGCAAGGCAATCAGGTGTATGTTTATAAAAAGATAAGAAAAAGGCATTAGAAGCCAAAACCACATGGCCAAGCAGGCAGTGGGCAGGAGAAAATGCTCAGAGGCAGAAAAGCTCACAGCGACAAAGCCAACAAGGTCTGCCCAGGACGGCAGCATCCCTCCAGCAAAGGAGCAAGGGAGCAGCACAGACACAGGCAAAGCCTAAACAAGTACAATGTGGCCACCACCCAGGACCTGCACCACTGCCCTCTGGCTCTGTGGGCAGCCCATTGCAAAATTTCATGTGTTACATCTCAGGCTATGATTCTCTGCTAAGATGTAAGTAAAATGTAAGAATTTGAAAAGCATCTTTTCTAATAATGGCCACTATTGTCATCTCTCTCCTATCCCTGATGTAGCTTTCCAAATTCAATTTAAGTAAAACAGTAACCTTTGAAGGGAAAGAGATTACAGAGGGCCCATGAATTAGTTGAAGAGTAATTAAAAGCTAGGCATGTAAAACCACACATTACCCTCAGAAGAAATTTAAACCTAATTAAATGATATTTGTTAAATTAGAAGGTAAAAATGTTGTGCCCTGTTGGGAACAGGCCCCCAAATCTGGCCATAAACTGGCCCCAAAACAGGCCATAAAGAAAATCTCTGCAGCACCATGACATGTTTGTGATGGCCATGATGCCCACCTTGAAGGTTGTTGGTTTACTGGAATGAGGGCAAGGAACACCTGGCCCACCCAGGGCAGAAAACTGCTTAAAGGCATTCCCAAACCACAAACGATAGCATGAGCAATCTGTGCCTTAAGGACATGTTCCTGCTGCAGACAGCTAGCCAGAGCCCATCCCTTTGTTTTGGCCCATCCCTTTGTTTCCCATAAGGAATGCTTTCAGTTAATCTATGATCTATAGAAACGATGCTCATCACTGGCTTGCTGTCAATAAATATGGGAGTAAAACTCTGTTCAGGGCTTTCAGCTCAGAAAGCCGTAAGCCCCCTGATTTCCCACTCCCCACCCTTTATTTCTGTGTGTGTGTCTTGAATTCCTCTAGCGCCTCTGGGTTATGGTCTCCACAACCACGCTGGTCTTGGCAGTGCCCTTCTCAGAAAGTGAAGAAGAGTTGTATGTAAGTGTAGTGAAAACATAAGCATGAATCACTGTCTTAACCCACTGATTAGATAGTCTTTGATTTGTACTTGCTAAAAGAGTCCTAAATTGAGTTCCTCAGCTAGTGAGTCACTGTTTTCAAGACTGTTTGCCAGATTGAAGTCCATAAACTTGGTCAGCCCGAAAACTCAATTACAAGATCTAAGCTATTCTGCCTGTGGCTTTAAGCACATGGTTAAAGTATATTATTTAAGTCTCTCCTTCTAGATATGCTTTCAGATTTTCTTTTTAAACTTCTTGTTACTTATTTCAGCTTTCCATATTAATAATTAATGCAGTCAATTGCTCAGTTATGACTGTGATATCATCAGGATTCCTTTAAGTAAAAGGCAATTCAAAGCGGTATTGCACTCCCCCATACCTAATGCTTTAACACTGTTTACTGATGGGTCTGGTAAACATGGAAAAGCTGCAATCTAGTAGAGACCACATAATTCAATCACTCGATCTGAGTTCACTAGCACTCAGAGAGCTAAGGTTACTCTGTTTATTTATTAAAGAATCTTTACAACCTTAAGCTCACTCTGGACTTTCCAGCCTTATGTGGTAAATATAGCCATCAATTTACGGGGTCGAGACTTACTTACAGCATGGGATATGAGGCTTATAAATGAAACTTTGATAACCCAGGATTTAAAATTTTGAAGAACATGGGATATCAGAGTGAAAAAGGTTTAGGGAAAATTCTGACAAGGGAAAATTCTAACCTGATATCAATAACTGGAAAGACAGGTTAAACCCTGCAAGGGGATACATTGACATTTTTTCTTCCTCACTTGCTCTTTTCTGCTGTCTGAATATGGGCATGAGGGCAAGAGTCATTTTAGACCACCAAGTGACCTTGAGGATAGAAGCCTTGTACTAGAGGTGGTGGGAAAGAAAAAACAGAAGGACTCATAAAGAAAAAAATAATAAACCTCAGTATTAAGATGGAAAAATTCCCCCAATTGGTCTATAGGTTGAACTTCATCTCTATTAAATTTCAGCTATGTTTTTGCAGAATTTGATATGCTGATCATAAAATTTATATGAAAATGCAAGAGACACAGAATAGTCAAAACTTTGAAAAGAAGAAAGTTGGAGGACTTACACTTGTTGATTTTAAGGCTTTTTACAAAGCTACAATAAGCAAGACAATGTGTTACTGACATAATGATAGACATATTGATCAATATAGACAATGGATGAATGGAGTAGAATTGACAGTCTAGAAATAAAACCTTATATATATGGTCAATTTATTTCTTTATGTATTCTGACATCCAGAATACATAAAGAACACCTACAACTCAATAACAACAATACCAACAAGGGTGCCAAGACCAATCAATGGAGGAAATAATAGTCTTTTCAAGAAATTTTGCTGAGACAACTAAATATTTATATGCAAAATAATGAGTTTGAATGGCTACCATATACAAAAATTAACTCAAATGGACTATATTAGGTCAGTGCAAAAGTAATTGCAGTTTACCACCATTACTTGTTTTTTTTTTTTTTTTTGGTTTTTTTTTGAGACAGAGTCTTGCTCTGTCACCCAGACCAGAGTGCAGTGGCATGATCTCAGCTCACTGCAAGCTCCACCTCCTGAGTTCACGCCATTCTCCTTCCTCAGCCTCCTGAGTAGCTGGGACTACAGGTGTCTGGGTAATTTTTTTGTATTTTTAGTGGAGATGGAGTTTCACCATGTTAGCCAGGATGGTCTCAATCTCTTGACCTCGTGATCTGCCCACCTCAGCCTCCCAAAGTGCTGGGATTACAGGCATGAGCCACCACACCTGGCCTACCATTACTTTTAATGGCAAAAATGCAGTTACTTTTGCACCACCCTAATAGAACTAAATGTAAGAGCTAAAACTACAAAACTGTTAGAAGAAAGCATAGCAGCAAATCTTAATGACATGAGAGTTGGCAATTGTTTTTTAGATATGACACCAAAAGCATCAAGGACAAAAGAAAAAAATGGATAAATTGGACTTCCTCCAAATTAAGAGAACTTTTGTCCTGCAAGCAATACTATTAAGAAAGTGAAAGGACAAGTCACAAAATGGGAGAACATTTTTGCACATAATATATTTAATAATAGGCTGACATCCAGAATACATAAATACCTACAACTCAATACCAAAAAGACAGCCCAATTTAAAAATGGGCCAAGGATATGAATAAACATTTCTCTAAAGAAGATACAAAAATGGTCAATATCCACATGAAAAGATGCTCAATATCAATATCTATTAGGAAAATACAAATTAAAACACAAAATATAAAACACAAGATATCAATTTACACTCACCAGGATGGCTGTTATCAAAAAGACAGATAACAAGTATTGGCAAGGATTTGGGGAAATTGTAACCTTCATACATTGCTGGTAGGAATATAAAATTTGCAGCAGGTTTGGAAAACAGTTTAGCAGTTTCTCAAAAAGCCTGGGCATGGTGGCTCATGCCTACAATCCCAGTGCTTTAGGGAGCTGAGGTGAGAGGATTGCTTGAGCCCAGGAGTTGGAGACCAGCCTGAGTAACACAGTGAGACCTCTTTTCTACCAAAAAGAAGAGAGTTAAACATAGGGTACCATATAAGCCAGCAATCCATCTCCTAGATATGTACCCAAGAAAGTTGAAAACATATACTGACACAGAAACTTACATATGAATCTTCATATTAGCCTTATAATAATAGCCAAAAAGTAGAAACAACCCAAATACCCATCAACTAATTAAAATGTGGTGTAGCTATACGTATTATTTGGCCATAAAAGGAATGAAGTACTGATACATGTCATAACACAAATGAACCTTGGAAGCACTATGATCTCTGTATTAGTCAGCTCTTGTATTGCTATAAAGAACTACCTGAGACTGGGTAACTTATAAAGAAAAAGGCTTAATTGAGTCACAGTTCCACAGGCTGCACAGGGATCATGGCCCAGGAGACCTCAGGAAACTTACAGTTATGATGGAAGGAAGAGAGTGAAGGAGGAGGTGCTACATGCTTTTAAACCACCAGATCTTGTGAGAAGTCACACACTATCATGAGAACAGCAAGGGAGAAGTCCACCCCCATGATCCAGTCAGCCCCAGCCAGGCCCCAACTCCAACATTGGGGATTACAATTCCACATGAGATTTGGGTGGGGACACTAATCCAAACAATATCATTCTGCCCCAGCCCCTCCCAAATCCTGTGTCCTTCTCACATTGGAAGATACAATCATCCCTTCTCAACAGTTTCATTTCAGCATTAACTCAAAAATCCAAAGTCTCATCTGAGACAAGACAAGTCCCTTCCACCTATGAGCCTATAAGATCAAAAAGAAGTTAGTTACTTCCAAGATACAATGGAGGTACAGGCATTGGGCAAATATATCCATTCCAAAAGGGAAAAATTAGCCAAAACAAAGGGGCCACAGGCCCCACGCAAGTCCAAAATCAAGCAGGGAAATCATTAAATCTTAAAGCTTCAAAATGATATCCTTTGACTCCATGTCTCACATCCAGGCCACACCAATGCAAGGAGTGTGCTCCCAAGGCCTTGGGCAGCTCTACCCTGTTGCTTTACAGGGTATAGCCCCCATGGCTGCTTTCACAGGCTGGCATTGAGTGCCTCCAGCTTTTCCAGGTACACAGTGCAAGCTGTTAGTGGATCTACCATTCTAGGGTCTGGAAGATTGTGGCCCTCTTCTCATAGCTCCAGTAGACAGTGCCCCAGTGGGGAATCTGTATGGGGGCTGCAACCCCACATTTCTCCTCTGCACTGCCCAATAGAGGTTCTCCATGAGGGTTCCATTCCTGTAGCATACTTCTACCTGGACATCCAGGTGTTTTCATACATCCTCTAAAATCTAGGTAGGGGCTCCCAAGCCTCAACTCTTGCCCTCTGCACATCCGCAGGCTTAATACCACATGGAAACCACCAATGCTTATGGCTTGCACCCTATGAAGCAGCAGTCTGAGACATATCTGGGCCCTTTTGGCCATGGCAGGGAACAGTGTCCTGAAGTGGCACAGGGCAGCGGGGCCATGGGCCTGGCCCATGAAACCTTCTTTCCTCCTAGGCCTCCAGACCTGTGATGGGAGGGTCTGCCTCGACGGTCTCTAGAATGTGTTTGAGGCATATTCCTCATTGTCTTGGCTATTAATATTTGGCTCCTCTTTACTTATGCAAATTTCTACAGCCTGATTAATTCCTTTCCAAAAAAATGGGATTTTCTTTTCTACTACATGGTCAGGTCACAAATTTTCCAAACTTTTACGCTTCCCTTTGAAATATAAGTTCCAGTTGCAGGTCATTTCTTTGATCACAAATATAAGCATATATTTGTAGAATCAGCCAGGCCACATCTTGAATGTTTTGCTGCTTAGAAATTGCTTCCACCAGATACCCTAAATCATTGCTATCAGGTTCAAAATTCTACATATCTCTAGGGCAAGGGCACAATGCCTCCAAGACCTTCGCTAATGCATAAGAAAATTGACCTTTGCTCCAGTTCCCAATAAGTTCCCCATCTTCATCTGAGGTCTCCTTAGCCTGGACTTCATTGTCCATATCAGTATCAGCATTTTCATCACAATAATTTAACAAGTCTCTAAGAAGTTCCAAACTTTCCCTTATCTTCCTATCTTCTTCTGAGCCCTCCAAACTGCTCCAACCTCTGCCCATTACTCGGTTCCAAAGCTGCTTCCACATT
Organism: Pan troglodytes; assembly: GCF_028858775.2. Lineage (NCBI taxonomy): Eukaryota > Metazoa > Chordata > Mammalia > Primates > Hominidae > Pan > Pan troglodytes. The sequence continues at coordinate 50,353,739 of NC_086015.1, forward strand.
TTCAGGTATCTTTATAGCAATGCTCCATTCCTGATACCAATTTTCTGTATTAGTCTCTTCTCGCACTCCTGTAAAGAACTACCTGAGACTGGGTAATTTATAAAGAAAAGAGGTTTAATTGACTCACAGTTACACAAGCTGTATAGGAAGCATGGTTCAGAAGGCCACAGGAAACTTACAATCATGGAGGAAGGTGAAGAGAAAGAAGGCACGTCTTACGTGGCTGGAGCAGGAGGAAGAGAGTGAAGGGGGAGGTGCTACACACTTTTAAACAACCAGATCTTGTGAGAACTCACTCACTATCATGAGAACAGCAAGGGAGAGGTCTGCCTCCATGATCCAATCACCTCCTACCAGGCTCCTCCTCCAACATTGGGGATTATGATTTGACATGAGATTTGGGTAGGGACACAACTCCAAACCATATCAATCCCATTTATATGAAATGTCCACAATAGATAAATCTATAGAGACATAAAATAGATTGATGCTTGCCTAGTGCTGGACGTGACAGGAGGGTGTGAGTAAAAGAGGCAATGGAGTGATAGGTACAGGGTTTCTTTTTGGGGTGATGAAAATATTATAAAATTAGATTGTGGTTATAGTTGTATAACTCTTGAATATCCTAAAAATATATTGAATTTTCCATTTCCATTTTAAATGGGTGAATCTTATGGTATGTGAATTATGTCTCAATAAAACTGCAAAAAATGCACAATTTGCAATTGCATAAATATGGAACCAGTCCAAATGCCCATCAATGAGTGGATAAAGGAACTGTGGTGTGTATATATATATATATATATATATATATATATATATATATATATATATACACACACACACACACACACACACCATGGAATACTACTCAGCCATAAAAGGGAATAAAACAATGGCATTCTCAGCAACCTGGATGGAATTGGAGACCATTATTCTAAGTGAAATAACTCAGTAATGGAAAACCGAATATCATACATTCTTACTCATAAGTGGGAGCTAAGCTATGAGGATGCAAAGGCATAAGAATGATATAATGGACTTTGGGAACTCAGGGAAAGGGTGAGAGACGGGTGAGGAATAAAAGGCTACCCATTGGGTACAGTGTACACTGTTCAAGTGATGGCTGCACCAAAATCTCAGAAATCACCACTAAAGAACTTATTTACATAACCAAATACCACCTATTTCTCAAAAACCTATTGAAATTAATTAATTTTTGAAAACTGCTGAAATCAATAGTGAAAGGATGGACTATTCAATAATGACATAGTTAATTGAATATCATATTTTAAAAATTAGATCCTTACCTCACACTATAACATAACAATAAATTCCAGGTGAATTATAGACCAAATATGAAAAGCAAAATTTTAATATTTTAGAAGACAATTTTTATGACCTTAAGTTAGAAAATGATTTTTAAAAACAGGATGCAAAAACACTAATCATAAAGAGATATTTTAGGCCAAGCATGGTGGCTCACACCTGTAATCCTAGTACTTTGGGAAGCTGAGGCAGGTGGATCACTTGAGGTCAGGAGTTCAAGACAAGCCTGGCCAATAGGGTGAAACATGTCTCTACTAAAAATACAAAAATTAGCTGGAAATCGCTTGAACCCAGGAGGCAGAGGTTGCAGTGAGCTGAGATTGTGCCACTGCACTCCAGCCTGGGTGACAGAGAGAGACTCCGTCTCAAAAAAATAAATAAATAAAAATAAAGAGAGATTTTAATAAGGTGCATTAAAATAAAAAACTATCCATCAAAGACACCATGAATAAAGTTAAAATAGGCCACAATGAGAATATATTTGCCATGAATTTTTTCTTTTTTTTTTTGAGATGGAGTCTTGCTCTGTCACCCAGGCTGGAATGCAGTGGTGCAATCTCGGCTTACTGCAAACTTCACCTCCCAGGTTCAAGCAATTCTCCTGCCTCAGCCTCCTGAGTAGCTGGGATTACAGGTGTGTGCCACCATGCCTGGCTAATTTTTGTATTTTTAGTAGACACGGGGTTTCACCATGTTGGTCAGGCTGAGCTCAAACCCCTGACCTCGTGATCCACCTTCCTCAGCCTCCCAAAGTGCTGGGATTACAGGCATGAGCCACCGTGCCTGGCCTACCATGAATATTTTTTTAAAGGTAGCATCCAGAATTAATAATCTTCTCCAACAAATTTCATTAGTAGTCAGGGAACTGCAAATTAAAATCAAAGTAAAATACTACTTTCCACTCATTAGACTAAAATCCATTCAAGTCTGATAATACCTAGTACTGAGTTGGAGTTATAGAAACTGCTAATGGGTCAGTTAGTTGGTCATCACTTTGGAGAGAAATTAGTCAGTATCTAGTAAAAGTTAGTGATACACCTTCCATTTTCATCTGTTCTGTGCCGCTACCAAAGAATACCTGAGACTAGGTAATTTATAAATAATAGAAATGTATTTCTAATGGTTCTAGAGGCTGAGAAGTCCAAGATTGAAGGGCCAGCCTCTGCAGAGAGCCTTCTTGCTGTGTCATGCCATGGCAGAAGGGCAAAGAGAGGGCAAGAGAGAGCAAAAGCAAATTCACAGCATCAATCCCTTTTATAATCAGCATTACTCTATTAATGAGGGCAAGACCCTCATGGCCTAATCACCTCTAAAAGGTCACACCTCTTAATACTATTGCAATGGTAATTAAGTTTCTAATACATACTTTTTGGGAGACATTTTCAAACTATAGCGCCTACCCTATAGCCCAACATTTCTACCCCTAGGAGTATACCCTAGAGAAATTCTGCATAAATATCTAAAGAGGGGTCATTGTTGCATTGTTAGATACTGGAAAATTGGAATCAATTACTATGTCTACCAGCAGCAGAAGATGGCTTTTTTAAAGTTGTGGTTTATTCATGAAATGGAATATTGCATAAAGTATGCTCCATCTCACCAGATGAAAACATTTTTCACTAGGACTATTTCAAAAGTAGTCTTATCACTGGACTTCTCTATTATGCATAAAAATTTTAAGTGAACATGTTCTTTGACCTAGTACTCCTACTTTTAGGAATTTGCCCAAAAGGGACAATTATACTACTGGGATAAATCTTTGAATCCTAAAGTAAGTTGTAAATGGTACAAGCAGTATGTCTTCTTTTTATTTAAAGCACATTAACAATATTACACGTATAGTAAAAAATAAATAAATAAAACATGTGAATAATAAACACCCAATTTAGAACAAGTGTTGACAGTGGAGAGGGAAAGAGAGAGAAAGAAGGAGAAATGGGGAGTGGGAGAGGGTACACAAGGAAATTTTAGTTGCAGCTCCAAATTTTTACTTTTTACACAATGAAGCGAATATGGCAAAATAAGATTTGTTAAAGTTGGGCAGCAGGTACACAGATATTCTATCATTATCCTTTGAATATTTCTGTAGACTTAAGTTGTCCATTAAAAAAATAAAATACACACATAATTTTTAAGATTAGTTTTTTTCTATTTCCTGGCCTTCGCATGCACTGTTAACTTTACCTGGAATTCTCTATGCAGTAATTAAGAGCAAAGGTGTAGAGCAAGACTGCTTCAGCTTGGATCCCAGCACTGAGTTGATTTAGGGAGAATAACTTAATCTCTTAATCCCAAGAGAAAATATGATATCATAGTTTTGAGCTCATAAAGTTTTCGTAAGCATTAAATGTGACCTATATATGTAAAGCAATCTAACAGTGCCTATAGTATTTATAAGTGTCTGCATTACCAAATTCATCATTATCATGGCATGTCATGTCACCATCCACTACATTACCATCACTGTCACCATCATCATCATCACCACCACCATCATCATTAACTCCCTTTGTCTAGTCAATTCATATTTGTTCTTCGTATTTTAGATACCTGTTAAAATATTTTTTCAAAGATGTCTACTCTGATTCTTCAGTACAAATTTGATTTAATAAGATCCTATCATTTTGTCCAAATACTTATAAAAATTTGTAGTTCTATATTTAATGTGTTTTTGTTTGTTTAACATCTCTCTCCTACATTGTGTTAAGTTTTTTAAAGAGAAGGTAAGGGTTAAAGAGAGACATAGAGAGAGAAAGAGAGACAGAGAGAGAGAGAGAGAGAGAGCGGTTCTACAGCAATACAGGTATATTAGAAAAACCTGCAAAGGTGGGGACCAGCTTAATGCCAGAGCCCCCCACTGCTTATAGGCTGGGGTACTTATAGGCCTGGGGGTACTTATAGGCCTGGGTGGGTGGGGTCTGAGCAGTATGGCTTGCTGCCCAAGAAGATGTTGATAAGACTTTCCCATGATGAGGCAGTTTGGTCCTTGCTTCCATAGAGTGTGATGCTTCTTGCACTTTTTCCCAGCAGAATGTGGTAGGGATGTTCCTTCAGGTGGGCCTTTGCCTGGCAGGGTATGATAAGGATGTTCCTGTGCCTTGGAATCAGGTAGTTAGACAGGATGTTTCTCACAGCCTGAACCCCCATGGAATGTTTCACTTTGACCAGGGTCTGCAAAATAGCAGGGGGCTTACAAAATGGTGCAGTTTGGACTAACACCTTGGAGCACAAAAGTTTCTTGGAGCCAAGGCTGGCGTATTAGTCTGTTTTCATGCTGCTAGTAAAGACATACCTGAGACTGGGTAATTTATAAAGAGAAAAGAGGTTTAATGGACTCACAATTCCACATGGCTGGAGGCCTCACAATCATGGGGGAGGCAAAGGAGGAGCAAAGGCACGTCTTACATGGTGGTAGGCAAGAGAACGTGTGCAGGGGGACTGCCCTTTATAAAACCATCAGATCTTGTGATACTTATTCACTATCAAAAGAACAGCACGGGAAAAATCTGCCTCCATGATTCAATTACCTCCCACCAGATTCCTCCCATGACATGTGGTAATTATGGGAACTACAATTCAAGATGAAATTTGGGTGGGGACACAGTCAAACCATATCAGCTGGGTATGTTTTATTCACCTTTTTATACCCATTGTCATGTCTTCTGGACAAACAATGGATGTAAAATGGTATAGACTCTTGAGTACTCATTTGTTGAATGACAAATCTATGAACCATTTGACCAGTATGCAGCAGCCATTAAAATTATATTTATGAATAATTTACAGCATGGAAAAATTTGGGGTTGCTAGTAGAAAAACAAAAAGGTACAAAAGGATATATATAATAAGCCTACAATGCCATATAAACAATACTAACAGCAAAAACAAACCTATAAATTGGGGGAAGATGGGGCAGATAGAAGTAACCTAAAATACTAACATGTTGTTTTGGGGTCATGAAATTATAAATGATTATGCACCCCTTAATTTTTACTTTCTATGTTTGATTTTTCTATGGTAAATGCATTTTTATTGAGGTGGAATTCACGTAACATGAAATGAAAAATTTAGTGGCATTTATTATATTCACAATATTGTACAACCACTAGCTCTACTTCCAAAACATTTTCATCACTCCAAAATAAAACCTTGTACCCATTAAGCAGTTACTCCCCATTATTTCCTCTCTTAGCTCCTAGCAACCACCAACCTGCTTTCTGTCTCTAGGGATTTACTTATTCTGGATATTCCATAAAAATGGAGGCACAATATGTACCTTTTATGTCTGGCTTCTTTCACCAAGCATGTTTTTGAGGCTAATCCACATTGCAGCATGTATCAGTACTTCATTTCTTTTTATGAATAACTGTATACAGACCACAATTTGTTATCCATTTTTTGGTTTATGGACATTTGGGTTGTTTCCATCTCTCAACTATTGTGAATAATGCTGCTATGTATATTTGTGTACAAGAATTTGGTTACCTATTTTCAATTCTTTTATGTATATATCTAAGATGAAATTGCAGGGTTATATGCTAATCCTATGTTTAGCATTTTTTTTTTAGGAACCATTAAACTGTTTTCCAAATCTGATGCCCCATTTTATATTCCTACTAGCAATGTAAGCAAGTTCCAATTTCTCCATATCCTCAACAACACTTGTTATTTTCTATTTTTGTTATAGCCATTCTAATGAGTGTAAAGTGATATATCATTGTGGTTTTCTTTGCATTTTCCTTATGAACATTGACGTTGAGTACCTTTTCATGTACTTTTTGGTCATTTATATATCATCTTTGGAGAAATGTCTCTTCGTGTATGTTTTGCCCATTTTAAAACTAGATTGTCTTTGTTGTTGACATGCATGCATTCTTTAAATATTCTGCATACTAGGCCCTTATCAGATATATGATTTGCAAATGTTTTTTCTCATTTTACTGGCTGTCTTTTCACTTTATTGATAATGTCCTCTGATGCCCAAAAGTTGTTTATTTTGATGAAGCATATTTATCAATTTATTTCTTTTATTGCTCATGCTTTTGATGTCACCTCTAAGAATTTATAACCAAATCAGAAGTAATGAAGGTTTACCCCTCTATTTTCTTCTAAGAGTTTTATAGTTTTGACTCATTTACTTAGGTCGGTGATTCATTTTTAGTTAATTTTTGCATATGATGTGAGGAAGAGGTCCAACTTTACTCATTTGCATGTGGATATTCAGCTGTGCCAGCACCATTTGTGAAGAGGCTATCATCTCCTCATTTAATAATAGTATTGACACCTTTGTTGAAAGTCAATTGATAATAAATGTATGAGTTTATTTCTGGAATCTAAATTCTATTCCATTGATCTACATGTCTATCCTTGTATCAGTATCACACTATCTTGATTACTGTAGATTTGTAGTAAGTTTTGAAACTAGAAAGTGTGAGTACTGCAATATTCTTCTTTTTCTTTTTTAAAGATTGTCAGGGCCTCTTGCAATTTAATAGGGATATGAGGATTGACTTTTCTATTCTACAAAATTAAAATTTTGATAGAGATTGCATTGACACTGTAGGTAGCTTTCAGTAACATTGCCATCTCAACAATTTTAAGTATTCTAATACATGAATATGAGCTTTCTTTCTCTTTATTTAGGTCTTCTTTAATTTCTTTCAGCAGTGTTTTGTAGTTTTGGGGTACAAGTCTTTCACCTTTAAATTTTGGTGAAATTTATTCCTAGGTATTGCATTTTTTTATGCTATTGTAAATAAAATTATTTTCTCAATTTCCTGTTGGATGTTCATTGCAGGTGTATAGAAACTCAACTGATTCTTTGTGTTGATCTTATGCTGAGACCAGCTCAGTTGGGGAGACCCTAACCTAGCAGCACTAGAGGAATTAAAGACACAAACACAGAAATATAGAGGTGTAAAGTGGGAAATCAGGCGTCTCACAGCCTTCAGAGCTGAGAGCCTCAAACAGAGATTTACCCACATATTTATTAACAGCAAGCCAGTCATTAGCATTGTTTCTATAGATATTAGATTAACTAAAAGTATCCCTTATGGGAAACGAAGGGAAGGGCTGAAATAAAGGGATGGGTTGGGCTAGTTATCTGCAGCAGGAGCATGTCCTTAAGTCACAGATCACTCATGCTATTGTTTGTGGTTTAAGAATGCCTTTAAGCGGTTTTCTGCCCTGTGGGACAGGTGTTCCTTGCCCTCATTCCGGTAAACCCACAACCTTCAAGGTGGGCATTATGGCCATCATGAACATGTCACGGTGCTGCAGCAGTTTTTATGTCCAGTTTTGGGGCCAGTTTATGGCCAGATTTTGGGGGGCCTGTTACCAACAATCTTATACCTTGCAATTTTGCTGAATTTGCTTGTTAACTTTGATAGTTTTTTTGTGGATTATTTGGGATTTTCTACATATCATGTCATCTGTGAATAAAGATAGTTTTGCTTCTTTCTTTCTCATTTGGATGCCTTTTATTTCCTTTTCTTGCCTAATTTCCCTGGCTAGAACTTCCAGTATGATGTTGAATAACCATGGTGAAATTGGCATTCTTGTCTTTTTCCTGATGTTAGAGAGAAATTTTTCAGTCTTTAACCATTGAGTATAATGTTAGCTGTGGGTTTTTACAAATATCTTTTATCATGTTGAGGAAGTTCCTTCCTACTCCTACTTCTTGGAGTGTTTTTCATATAAAGGGTATTTAATTTGTCAAATGCTTTTTCTGTGTCAGTTGAGATTATCATGTGAGATTTTTTTTCCTTCATTCTATTAATGTTGATGTTACATTGGTTGATTTTTTATGTTGTACTACATTTGCATTCTTTATATAAATTTCACTTGGTCATGGTGTATAACCCTTTTAATATGCCATTGAATTTAGTTTGCTAGTATTTTGTTTAGAGTTTTTGCATCTATATTCATAAGCAATATCAGTCCACAGGTTTTTTGTGGTTTATTTGTCTGGCTTTGCTATAATGGTAATGCTGTCTTCTTAGAATGAATGAGGGAGTGTTTTCTCCTCTTTCATTTTCTAAACGTTTGAGAAGGAGTGATATTAATTTTTTCTTTAAATGTTTGGTAGAACTTACCAGTGAAGCCATCTGGTTCTTAACATTTTTCTGTGTTGGGAGGTTTCTGATTACCAATTTGATCTCTTTGATTTTTACAGATCTTTTCAGATTTTCTATTTCTTCTTGAGTCAGTTTTTAGCAATTTATGTATTTTAGAAATTTGTTCATTTAATCTAGGTTATTTAATTTATTGGTGTGCATTTTTTCATAGTATTATCTTATAATCTTTTAATTTTTGTAAAGTTGATAATGTCCCCACCTTACCTGATCTTAATTATTTGTGTCTTCTCTGTATTCTTTGTGTCTTCTTCTTCTGTCTTAGCATAGCTAAAGGTTTGTCAACTTTGTTGATCTTTTAAAGAGTCAACTTTTGCTTTCAGCATGCATTACTTTTTAAATAGAAATATATACACCTAAGTTGCATTACAAAGGAGTTGTCCTCCACACACTTATTCTTTCCCACCATCAGAGGTTTATGGTCCCTGCAAAAGTCACCATCAGTTGGGCTCAACTCCAATCAGTCATGGTAGGTCAGGGTCCATCTCACTGTCTCCATCACTCATGCCCACCCAGGGTAAGTCTAATCATGTTCACCAATCAGAACCTCTGCCACATCAGCTCTGTGGGTTTCCTCTCATGCCATCTGTACCAACAATGAGCACAGTCTGGGTTTCCTGATGTTTTCTATAGCATGGTGCCCCTCCCTGGGACACCTCAGAAGCCACAATGATATTCATTAAACTTCTTCCTGCAAGTACTCCCTCTATTGCTCCTTCTACTCACCAAGCTTAGTGTCAGGGAACATGCTGGTAGGGAGTATGAATCTTAGCTTCTCACTCCCAGACTCGGCTCCCAACCTGCTGTTGCCAAGTCTTGGGGACATCTATAAATGCCTTCTAAATACCTGTCTTGGCCTATCCCCAGCCACAGATTCCTCCCTAGAGCAGGCTACCTCTGAGGCTTCTATACTGAGATCTTAATCACAGAGGCATTTAAAACATCTAGGCTACAAAAGAATTCCTACTATAGGGTTCAAATGAATTTCTTTCCATCACTTGAGAGAGCTTTTTAGCAAGTACATGTATTAAAGATTCTGATTTCCCCTTTTTTCTCCTACAGTTTGTTTGGCCTAAAGGTATAACATCTAATCTGCTGCATTTACACTCTAAGTCAAAATTACCATTTTGTTCTTTTAATTTCTATTTCTAATCATACATTCTTGTCTATTCCTGGTTCATCTGGAGACAAAGTTGAACTTAGAAGATGGAGGAGAAATTCTTATCTGCCCTCTGCTAGTTGACACTTCCTTTCCAAGAATCATTTGCAGTTGCTGGGCTTTCTTGCTGTGACTCTATGCCCTGTTGTGTTACTTTTTCATTTGTGACAAAAACAGTGGTAATAGTTTGCTTCATTTTTATTATGAAGACTTGACCAGGATATGTAGGAACATGATTGCTGCTTTTTCTGTGGGCATCATATTGGTCCAGATCATGTTTAACCAGAATTGAAGATGTAAAATCCTAGAACTCACTAATCTATTTTAGTAGGTCACAGGAAGCATGCAAACCATAAAAACCGCAATGAACCAAAAGCATCTGTGTTGACAAGAGGCAAGAATTTCTCTATTTTCTAAAGGCACTAACTGAACAAATCTATTGCCCATTACTTAGGAAATTGCTAAGGGCATCGTTAAAGTACTTCAGGCTGTTGAAAAACCTTTTCTGTCTTCTTGCCCCACCACCAATTCTCTCTAGCTATGCTTTCTCTCACATGTTCTTGCCATCCATGGAGTGGCAGAGAAGTTCTGAGTACAACTCTAACTTTCAGTTTCAATGGCCTAATCCCCAACTCAACTGCTGACCTTGAGTGTAAAAATAAACAAGATCTTAAACATCTTAGGGCCAGCATTCTGGGTCTTCTTTTGTTATTTGGGGAGCATAAACTATTCTCATATCATTGGCTTGCAGAAAAATTGAGCTTCTCCTCTTCCTTGCCCCATGTCACCTTGAGGTGACCACAGCCCTGCCTTCTATGTAATCCTGCTTGGTCAGCAGGCACATCAGAGCTCAGTGGCTTGTGACATACTTTCCTTCAAGCCTGCTCGAAGGGCCATACTCATCATTGAGACTGGGAACCTTAGAAACCATGAACCCAGTGCCAATGGGTAGATACAGAATTCTCAAACTCATGAAAAAACATCCTTTTTAACTCTCTCCATGTGCATAAAGAATTCTAAGATGTACTTATCAAGATTCCCAATTTTCTAACTATCTATTAATATATGGACGAGGTAAGAAGAAAGTTGCAAGAAAAAAATCTGTTTGACTTGACGGTTGTGTGGTTATTTGCCACACTCCCCCAGATCCACTCTGAGTCCCAGGATGCTGATTTTAGGGGCTACATTGCCTAGACTGTCCATTGTTCCCTCTTCCCATCTGGTTCAGTCACTGGGAAGCACTGGTAGGAGGTCAGAGTGGGAGAAGGAGGTTAGGATACTTTCTGCCCCTACTGTCCTACTGCTTTGCTGAACTTCTAGCAGTGGCTGAGCCATCAACCTGCAGCTCTCAATTCCAGCTGTCAGTAGCACTCAAGTGGTATTGTTTATTCTTTTGATCCTTCTAGCTGTTAAGGAAGAAAAAAATAATTTTTTCCTCAATGCTCATAAGTTCTTGGAATGGACCCCTGTAACAAAAGACAGATTAACACGAGAAAAGTTTATTAACATACATATTTTATACGTACATAGGAGCTATCCAGGGAATGAATAATTCTCAAAAAGGTGACTTTGAATTCCAGCTCATATAGCATCTTCAACAAAGTTCAGTAACATTTTAGAGATATGACAAGACAAAGAAAATGAACTTTGAGCCTTTAGGGACAGTGACTTGTAGGAAGGCAAAAGGAATAAATGGAGGTAAAGGCTGGTTAGTAACACTTGTTAATGAAGATTCCTCTGGTGCCATCTCCAGGTCCACAAGGATTTAAATTTGTCTTCAGTGGTGAACCTTTGTTCACCCTGGCAGAAGGTGTGGAGGGGGGTGCAGATCCGTTTTGTCTTTGTAAGTCTATATCCTGCTTTTAGACAAATAAAGGGAGGGAAAAGAGCTTTCCTTCATCTGCTTCTTAATTGCCTTCAGCTCAACAATCCTTATGCAAAAGAGGTACATTTTAGGGTGTCAAATTCTGGTCTCCCACAAAGCATAGGGATGACAGACCACCTCACCATCCCTGTTGCTTCTTTTAAGCCTGCTCACCCCTCCAAAAATATTTTCATTCTATACTGTCTCTTCAAAATCTCAGCGGAGGGTGCCCTCTGTTATCCTGCCCTCTGTGTCAGTATAAGCCAAAGGTTTGAATCCTGGCTCTGCAACTATCTACCTCTGTGCCTCTCCTTGTTTATGAAATTACAGGGCTGCAGACAAAGATCACAATGTGAAGACAAAATTGGAGAGCCGTCCTAATCAGCCAGAGCAAAATTTCTGGCTCTTGCTCTTCCCCATCCTGGGTTGAATCATAGGAACAGGTGGCAAGATGCCAGGGTCAGGAGATTCCAGAAGTGGCAGCAAGCTCAGTGTTACCAGGTCAGGGAAGACCTGTCTTATTATTGAAATCTCAGAGATATGCTCCAATTCCGGCCCAGAGACACATTGAGAGACAACTGGGGAACTTGCTATGTTCCTGAACAGGCAATGAGCTGTCTTCCAAGAAAAAACCTGAGACCCTTCAAGTCTCAGGTCTTACTTAGCACATATACCAGGTCTTACACAGGACACATGGTTACAACTGACTGAAATCTGGGCTGGGTGTAGGAGCTCACACCTGTAATCCCAGCCCTTCAGGAGGCTGAGGCAGGCAGATTGCCTGAGCCCAGGAGTTCGAGACCAGCCCGGGCAACATGACAAAACCCCATCTCTACAAAAAATAGTCAGGCATGGTGGCATGCACCTGTAGTCTCAGCTACTTGGGAGGCTGAGATGAGAGGATTGCTTGAGGTTGAGACTGCAGTGAAGCATGATCGTGCCACCGCACTCCGGCCTAGGCAACAGAGCAAGATCTTGTCGCAAAAGAAAGCAAAAACACAACATAACACAACAACAACAACAACAAAAAAGCCAACTTCTTGAAATCTGGAAAGGACACCTGGACTGCCCTGAGCATTTGATTGTTGTTGGCTCTAGCAGTGGATGCATCCTTCAACCTCTGGCACTCTGCAGGGCTCAGACTGTTCTGTTCTGTTTGTTACCTGTGGAGTGCCTGCCAGACCCTGCTCTAGCTGCTTTAGATCCATTTACCCTCATAGACCCCCAGTCTTGTTATTCATATTTCATATTTGGGAAATGGAAACTTAGAAACTTGCCAAGTCCACAGCATGAGATCCTGCCTCCAGTGTCTGCTGGATTCCAGAAAGTGCCAGGGGCCAACTTAGATGACACCATGTTCTCTGCACAATCTTAGGAATGCTCCTAGTCTGATGTCCCCATTGCAAAATTTACATTATCTTTTAACAAAACGTCTTTCCAAGGAGGGGCATTTAAAATAACTGAGGTTCTTCTTGCTAAGGACGTTCCTGACACAAGAGATAATTTAGCATTTCCTTTTCATTAGAAAGTTTGAAATCCTGTAATTTGTGACAATGTGGATGAACCTAGAGGATGTTAAGTGAAATAAGCCACACACAGATAGACAAATACCACGTGATCTCACTCTTATGTGGAATTTTTTTTTAAATAAGTTGCTTAGCCGGGCATGATGGCACACACCTGTAATCCTAGCTACTCAGGAGGCTGAGGTGGGAGGATGGCTTGAACTCAGAAGGTGGAGGTTGCAGTGAGCTGAGACTGTGCCAGTGCACTCCGGTCTGGGTGACAGACTGACACCCAATTTCAAAAAAAAAAAAAGTTGCTATCTTAGAAACAGACAGTAGAGCAGTGGTTACCAGAGACTGGGGAGGAAAGAGAGGAGGTGAGAATGAGCAGCAGTTGATCAACGGGTACAAAGTGACCATGAGATAGGAGAAACAAGTGCTGGTGCTCTGCTCCAAGTAGGGTGACGGTAGTTAATAATGAATTCTGTATATATAAATAGCTAGAAGAGAGGGTTTTCAATATCATTATTATTTCAAAAGAAATGATAAATGTTTCAGAGGATGGATATGTAATTACCCTGATTTGATCATTGCACAATGTATACATGTAGCAAAAATCACATTGTGTCCCATAAATATATACAATTATTATGTGAATTAAATAAAAAAAAAAATTTAAAGTCTTATCTAAATGAAATTTCTAACCAGATTCTGAATCCATGATACCACTGAAACCAGCACACATGATCGCAGTAAAACCTCATTATACTTCCTCCACTATCACCAACACCCTTTATTCTCTGGAACATGAAACATTCTGTTGTGCTCATATCATGCAAATTATCACTAGTAGGAGAGCAGAGAGTGGAAGTGTTCCAGGTATAAAGACCCACAAGATAAAGAAGCTCAGAGTCATTAGAAACAGGAGCAGATGTACAGGGTTTGCCTGACTCACACTCAAGGTTGCATAAGCAAGATTTCAAAATTAATCCTATTCTGGAGACCTCAACCCAATGTACAATGTTCCTGACTGGAAAAGAAGAACTATATTTTTCTGATTTTTTTTTTCAAATCTTTACCATTAGTTGCCCTGTATCTCCGCCTTCACTTTCTGCAGGAAACTTTATTTCCTACTTCTGCATACCAAGTTTCTACCTCTAGATCTGTTTGGTTCAGTTGCTGAGAAGCCTGACATACCAGGACTGCCTGAGACAAGCCACAAGCTGGTGAGTTGTAGGCATTTTTTCCATTACTTTCTGATTCATAGGCTCAACGCACCTCAAAGCTGGAAATGCCGGGTCTGGGTACACCCTGGGGAACTGCAAAGCCTGCACACTTGGGGGGAATGATCAAGATGAGAGGCAGGGGTGGGGATGGCATGTGCACCAGGAGATGTTAGAGAAACCCTGAGGAAGAGCAGGGTGCAGCAGCTGATGGGGGAGAGTGGGCAGCAAGCGAGGCCAGGACAGCCACTCTGCTCAGTCACCTGTCCACACACCCAGGGGCTCACTCTGCCCCTCTGAGCACCCAAGGACGTTAAAGAGCTGGAACTGTTAGTCTAAATATAGGACCATCCAAGCTCTGAACCAAAATGTGTCCCTTGCCTCAACTCAGGAGATCCACAGAGGCAGAAGTAAGGAATTTATTTTCTGAAAGATACATTTCTATCAGTTCTGGGTGACATGTTCTGACACTTGAAATGACACCTAGGACAGCACATTTCAGGCATCTTGCTCATTGTTCACTGTAGTAGAAGCTACATGCTAGCCAGTTGTAAAAATGAAATTAAGTAATGTGTGCACAGCATTTAACATAGCATCTGAGCTTCAGGAGCACTCAATTAATGACCACAGTTGTGATTCTTTAGGCAGATGCATTTTTTTCCAACTTTGATCAGAGGTCTTATTTAGCTTCTCCAGATTTCAAGAATCTGGCTCAGTGATATGAAATACAAGACTTGTGAAAAGTGTCAATTGCAAGAGAAATGGAAGGATAAAGTATACAGGTGGGTGGAAAAGAAATTCACAGTCACTGCCAGAAAAAAAATTCTTGAGAATCAAGTCCTGATGATGTTAGGGCTTATAGTTCTTATTATAAAGAGTTTTATGTACTCATTCAGTGAACATTTATTGGTGCCTCCTTTAGCCAGGTACTATCATAAGAGCTGAAAATAGAAGCATAATCCAGTCCTTGATCTTGAGGAACATGCTGTGTGTAGCAGATAACATAATAAGTGCTTATCTAGATGCATGCAGTGTTATGTGACAAGAGTAATATGACAGAGGATACAGATTAGGCTTCACAGAGAAGGGGGATTTGAGCAGGAGGTATTGAAGGGTGAATAGAAGCTCACCAATCATTTTGGGCAGAGGGGCAAGGACCTGCAAAACCACTGAAGCATGAAGGAAATGGTGAGTTTAGGGAAAATGAAGAGAAGATGGCTGTGGCTGAAGCACAGGATTTGGGATTGGAGAAGGGACTGGAGGTGAGGCTGAGAAGAGGCAAACTCAGAAAAGATGTTGTGCTGGGCAGTCTGGACATTATCTTTGAAGCCCACCACATATAAGTCATAGGGCTACTGGAGGTTTTAAGCTAAGAGTGACTATTCAATTTCAACTTAAGAGAAGATAGGTGGAGAGGGAACATGGCTTGAGATGAGCCATGAGCAAAGGAAAGACTACAACAAAGCCAGGAGTGAGGAGTATGTGAAGCAAGAAAGTGACAGTTGAAAGCAGTGCAGAGGGGATGAATCTGAGAGGCATCTATGAGGTGGAACTCAAATGACATGATAATAATACAGGGCATTTCTCTGTGTCAGATGCTGTCCTAAGTCCTTACTCCATTGATCTTCACAGCAACTCAGCATAGTTAATATTTTATGCATAAAGAAATCGGCACTTGAAGGAGTAATTGGCCCCAGATTACACTGCCTATAAGGATTCGAATCCAGGTTTGTTTGGCTCCAAAAACTGGCTCCTAATTTTCAGAAGGAGAAGCGACCCAGGGCAATGCCCAATTTTGCTTCTTAGGCAATGGAGGAATCCACAATCGGGAGGAGTTTTCAGGAGTGCCCCATTTGGGGTGGGTTGAATTTGAGGTCCCTGCATGATACCCACTTTGCTCACTTCAGTGCCTAAAACTGAGTATGGTTCATAGTAGGTGTTCAATAAGTGTTGATGCAGTGAATACATGCATGGAGAGATATGCAGCAGGCAATGGGAAATTCAAATCTAAGGCTTAGGGGAAAGCTGGAGCTTGAAGACAGAGCTTTAGAAAACAGTAGCATAGAAGGGAGTAGGAACCATGAGTTTAGACAATACAATTCAGGAAGAACTTTGTAGCAAGGATAAAGAGGCAAAAAATTAAAGAGGTGAGAGCTAAGTATGGTGCCTGGGGAATCTTAAGGTGTGGGCACGGGGAGGAGATGCCAGCAAAGAACATGAATAAAAAGCGGTAGCACAGCCCCTCCCATCTGGAAGCCAAAAAGAATTGTAAATGGAGGAAGTTAGCAGAAGGATCAAATACTTGAAGAGGGTGGAATTGGAATAAAACCAGGGCATTTGAAAAATTGAGTTGTCACTGCAATCTTAACAAGAGAAGTTTTGGCAGGATGATGGAGGCAGAAAGCTGAGAGAATCATCAGTTAGAACGTTTTTGACTTCAGAGAACAGAAAATGCAGTTCATAATGGCTTTAAAACAGGGGCTTGTTTTTCTCCCAGCAATTTGAGAGGCCAAGGCGGGTGCATCAGGAGGTCAAGAGACCGAGACCATCGTGGCCAACATGGTGAAACCCCATCTCTACTAAAAATACAAAATTAGCGGGGCATGGTGGTGCATGCCTATAGTCCCATCTACTCAGGAGGCTGAGGCAGGAGAATCGCTTGAACCCAGGAGGTGGAGGTTGCAGTGAGCTGAGATCATGGCCACTGCACTATAGCCTGGAGACACAGCGAGACTCCGTCTCCAAAAAAAAAAAAAAAAAAGAAGGCAGAAGGTGAGTAGTTCAAGGGTGGGTTTAGGACTCAGTGATATTAGGATTCTGCCTGGCTTCTCATGGTTCTCTAGGTCTTCCATTCATGGCACCATGCCCTCACTAGGCATGCTGCCAGAGCAGGAGGGGCAGATGGAGGGTTCTCTTGTGTCTGTCTTATCAGGGAAGAAGAGCTTTCTCAGAAGCGCCCAGCAGACTCCCTTTTCATATTATGGTCCAGCAATGAGTCACAGACCTATGCACCACCTGCAAAGGAGCCAGAGAAAACAAACGCCCAGCGCTTTTAGCCTGAAAATGAGAATCTGGCTTGCTGGGGAAGACAAAGGGTGTCGGAAAATGGCTGTTGGGTAAATCATTGATGTCTGCCACTAGGAATGAAAGGCAAATCAGGAACTGGCACACATGCTTTCAGGGAGATGGCTGCAAGGGAGAGGCCAAAGACTGGGAAGTTGCTTATGTGGTGCCAGACTATTTGGAAGATCATGGATTGTGGTGTTTGTGTTGTGTGGTCATCATTTTGTTCTTTGTTTACAGAGCAGAGAAAGTGGATTGAACAAGGAGGCATTTCCCCAGTACATCCACAACATGCTGTCCACATCTCGTTCTCGGTTTATCAGAAATACCAACGAGAGCGGTGAAGAAGTCACCACCTTTTTTGATTATGATTACGGTGCTCCCTGTCATAAATTTGACGTGAAGCAAATCGGGGCCCAACTCCTGCCTCCGCTGTACTCGCTGGTGTTCATCTTTGGTTTTGTGGGCAACATGCTGGTTGTCCTCATCTTAATAAACTGCAAAAAGCTGAAGTGCTTGACTGACATTTACCTGCTCAATCTGGCCATCTCTGATCTGCTTTTTCTTATTACTCTCCCATTGTGGGCTCACTCTGCTGCAAATGAGTGGGTCTTTGGGAATGCAATGTGCAAATTATTCACAGGGCTGTATCACATCGGTTATTTTGGCGGAATCTTCTTCATCATCCTCCTGACAATCGATAGATACCTGGCTATTGTCCATGCTGTGTTTGCTTTAAAAGCCAGGACGGTCACCTTTGGGGTGGTGACAAGTGTGATCACCTGGTTGGTGGCTGTGTTTGCTTCTGTCCCAGGAATCATCTTTACTAAATGCCAGAAAGAAGATTCTGTTTATGTCTGTGGCCCTTATTTTCCACGAGGATGGAATAATTTCCACACAATAATGAGGAACATTTTGGGGCTGGTCCTGCCACTGCTCATCATGGTCATCTGCTACTCGGGAATCCTGAAAACCCTGCTTCGGTGTCGAAACGAGAAGAAGAGGCATAGGGCAGTGAGAGTCATCTTCACCATCATGATTGTTTACTTTCTCTTCTGGACTCCCTATAACATTGTCATTCTCCTGAACACCTTCCAGGAATTCTTCGGCCTGAGTAACTGTGAAAGCACCAGTCAACTGGACCAAGCCACGCAGGTGACAGAGACTCTTGGGATGACTCACTGCTGCATCAATCCCATCATCTATGCCTTCGTTGGGGAGAAGTTCAGAAGGTATCTCTCGGTGTTTTTCCGAAAGCACATCACCAAGCGCTTCTGTAAACAATGTCCAGTTTTCTACAGGGAGACAGCGGATGGAGTGACTTCAACAAACACGCCTTCCACTGGGGAGCAGGAAGTCTCGGCTGGTTTATAAAACGAGGAGCAGTTTGATTGTTGTTTATAAAGGGAGATAACAATCTGTATATAACAACAAACTTCAAGGGTTTGTTGAACAACAGAAACCTGTAAAGCAGGTGCCCAGGAACCTCAGGGCTGTGTGTACTAATACAGACTATGTCACTCAATGCATATCCAACATGTGCTCAGGGAATAATCCAGAAAAACTGTGGGTAGAGACTTTGACTCTCCAGAAAGCTCATCTCAGCTCCTGAAAAATGCCTCATTACCTTGTGCTAATCCTCTTTTTCTAGTCTTCATAATTTCTTCACTCAATCTCTGATTCTGTCAATGTCTTGAAATCAAGGGCCAGCTGGAGGTGAAGAAGAGAATGTGACAGGCACAGATGAATGGGAGTGAGGGATAGTGGGGTCAGGGCTGAGAGGAGAAGAAGGGAGACATGAGCATGGCTGAGCCTGGACAAAGACAAAGGTGAGCAAAGGGCTCACACATTCAGCCAGGAGATAATACTGGTCCTTAGCCCCATCTGCCACGTGTATTTAACCTTGAAGGGTTCACCAGGTCAGGGAGAGTTTGGGAACTGCAATAACCTGGGAGTTTTGGTCGAGTCCGATGATTCTCTTTTGCATAAGTGCATGACATATTTTTGCTTTATTACAGTTTATCTATGGCACCCATGCACCCTACATTTGAAATCTATGAAATATCACGCTCCATTGTTCAGATGCTTCTTAGGCCACATCCCCCTGTCTAAAAATTCAGAAAATTTTTGTTTATAAAAGATGCATTATCTATGATATGCTAATATATGTATATGCAATATATATATAGGCTCTTGCTTGATCTCTCCAGGAGGTAGTGATTATGAGAAGGGGGTGGAGAATGATGAGTTCCTTCACCAGGAGCAAAGGACGGGGATCGTGTGTAACCACTGCAGAACTATTTCCGGAATCAACTAAGTGGAGAGCCAGGAAGGCTGCATCAGAACCCAGTAAAGCTTCTTGTCTGGATCTGAGCTGGTTTGTTTTGTGCTTGCTTTTCCCTGCCTTGCCACTCCCCTCGCTCTTCTCTTTTCCCCCACAGCCTTTTTCACATAGCTCTTGGCTGTAGGATTGCCCCACTCCAAAAACCAGTGTGTGGAGGTCCAGGAGCGAGACCAGGAAAGAATGTGAAAGTGACTACACAAGGACTCCTCGATGGTCGTGGAAAAGGAAAGTCAATTGGCAGAGCCCCTGAAGCCAGTCTTCAGGACAGAGAAGGAGCCTAGAGACAGAAATGACAGATCTCTGCTTTGGAAATCACACATCTGGCTTCACAGATGTGTGATTCACAGTGTGAATCTTGGTGTCTACGTTACCAGGCAGGAAGGCTGAGAGGAGAGAGACTCCAGCTGGGTTGGAAAACGGTATTTTCCAAACTACCTTCCAGTTCCTCATTTTTGAATATAGGCATAGAGTTCAGACTTTTTTTAAATAGTAAAAATAAAATTAAAGCTGAAAACTGCAACTTGTAAATGTGGTAAAGTGTTAGTTTGAGTTACTATCATGTCAAACGTGAAAATGCTGTATTAGTCACAGAGATAATTCTAGCTTTGAGCTTAAGAATTTTGAGCAGGTGGTATGTTTGGGAGACTGCTGAGTCAACCCAATAGTTGTTGATTGGCAGGAGTTGGAAGTGTGTGATCTGTGGGCACATTAGCCTATGTGCATGCAGCATCTAAGTAATGATGTCGTTTGAATCACAGTATACGCTCCATCGCTGTCATCTCAGCTGGATCTCCATTCTCTCAGGCTTGCTGCCAAAAGCCTTTTGTGTTTTGCTTTGTATCATTATGAAGTCATACGTTTAATCACATTCGAGTGTTTCAGTGCTTCGCAGATGTCCTTGTTGATGCTCATATTGTTCCCTATTTGGCCAGTGGGAGCTCCTAAATCAAGTTGGCTTCTAATCAAAGCTTTTAAACCCTATTGGTAAAGAATGGAAGGTGGAGAAGCTCCCTGAAGTAAGCAAAGACTTTCCTCTTAGTCGAGCCAAGTTAAGAATGTTCTTATGTTGCCCAGTGTGTTTCTGATCTGATGCAAGCAAGAAACACTGGGCTTCTAGAACCAGGCAACTTGGGAACTAGACTCCCAAGCTGGACTATGGCTCTACTTTCAGGCCACATGGCTAAAGAAGGTTTCAGAAAGAAGTGGGGACAGAGCAGAACTTTCACCTTCATATATTTGTATGATCCTAATAAATGCATAAAATGTTAAGTTGATGGTGATGAAATGTAAATACTGTTTTTAACAACTATGATTTGGAAAATAAATCAATGCTATAACTATGTTGATAAAAGATTTAAAAACAACTGGCTGTTTTTTTACACTGTGGTGTGGAAGATTGTGTTTTGTTCACAACTTTTCACTTCTTCCCCTGTGTGATTACACACACCTGCCCTTGTGGTGTGACTTGCAGTGCACCCTACAGGCCACACACCCCACGCCCTCCACCACTGGCTCTGCTGCTGGAATGTGAGCAGAAGTGACATCTGCCTCATTCAAGCAGAGCCTCTTGCTCAGCCACAGGAAGGCCCATTCCAGATCACACCCCTCAGCCTGTGCGCCCTGGTGAATGAGAAGACACAGGGAGCTGCAGCCACATATAACATGAGCAAGAAGTCTGTGTTTGCTGTGATAAGCCACTGAGTTTTAGGGGTTGTTTGTTAAGAAGCACAAAAACCGATTAAGACGTGTGGTATATAGTGACTTCATATATAGAATCTGGAAAACTATCCATTTATTTTCAATCATGGAATTCAATATGACAAGCATCCCGGAGGGTCTACCTATGCCAGACTGGGTTGGAAACAGAAAGACAGATGTTAATGCCAGTGTCCTTTACACCTCCAAGGCCAGGGCCAGCTGCGGAGTGGGAGGGGTAGAGAAGGTCCTGTGCACAGTCACAGTGCGCTGTGCAGAGCAGGAACAGAGGCATCTGTGAAAAGTGCTGAGAGCCTGGAGGACAGAGTGACTAATGCAACGACAGTCTTGCATCATAGGAATAACAGCCACAGCAGGATTTTATTGCTGCCAAAGAAACTGCCATTTAAAAATTGCCAGCCATCCGGGAGCCTGAGGCAGGAGAACGGCATGAATCCAGGAGGCGGAGCTTGCAGTGAGCTGAGATCGGGCCACTGCACTCCAGCCTGGGCAACAGAGCCAGACTCCATCTCAAAAAAAAAAAAAAAAAAATTGCCAGCCATCTCTCTTTCTAAAGTGGAATCCTCAAGTCTCCTTTATTCTGGGGACATTTGAGTAGGCTGTTCGAGTTAAGCAGGTGGAAGATGATGATCCCTCATCATCATTCTGAGGGATGAGTGTCTGAAGACTTTTTGGTAAGGAAGGGTCTTGACATAGCCCACCCCATGCCACCTCCCTTGATCTGTGATATCCCCAGCAGCTGGGGAGGTTGGAGCATTTTGCAAAGAGGCCCCGAAGCCTCCAGAAAGTAAACCTTCAAGAGCCCACCCTTCCTTCCTCTTTTGTTTTTGCTCGTTATGAAAACTTCCCTGACAAATTGAAAAGGCTTCAGGTGAGATTAGCCCGCAGGAAAAACCACCAAGGGCCACCCAGAGGGGCCACACTGTGACAGAAGGAGTATGGGCTGGTGAGCTGACCTCTGGAAGACAGTGCATGAATTGAGGGGAAGAGATTGGTTCCAGGCATGGGAGGAATGAGGCTGGAAATTTCTTCAGACATTGCCGCTTCGGCACTCTGTGTGTGTGTGTGTGTGTGTGTGTGTGTGTGTGTGTGTGTGTAAACAGATTCCTGTAATGCAAGGTCCGGCCTTGGCAGCCCCAGCCTGGAGCCACAGTGAGATGTGAGCCGAGGGTTATGCTGGGAAAAACCTCTCCCTCCCAGCACCTGAAAGGCTCTGCAGGCCCAGCAGCTCAGCAAGCAAGGGTAAGGGCATGGACTAACATCTTATTTCATACTATCCCTTATAACACATCCTAATGTAATCAGCTCACAATATGAAATTATTTCATTTCTCTCCAGTCATTGTTTCAATGGGCCCTTAGGGTCGACTGGATTCTGGAGGGCCCTGCCTAGAGGAGGGGGTGCATTCTGTCCCTATGTCCCCTCCTGCTCCATCCTCCACAGCACATGCCTAGTGGTCTACCTTGTGGGGAATTCTTGTACCTCCCTCTTTAGGCATGGACTAGCATTGAGAAGTGGGAGAGGAGTGTTAGGAAAAAGGGCAAATATAGACATACCTTGTCTTATTGTGCTTTACAGATATTGTTTTTTGTTGTTGTTGTTGTTGTTTACAAATTGAAAGTTTGTGGCAACCCTGCCTCGAGCAAGTCTATTGGTGCTGTTTTTCCAACAGCATGTGCTTGTTTTACATCTCTGTGTCACATTTTGGTAATTCTCCCAATATTTCAAACTTTGTCATTATTTCTATATCTGTTATGGTAATCTGTGATCAGTGATCTTTGATGTCACTATTGTAGTTGTTTGGGGCACCACGAAGTGCACCCATGTAAGATGGCAAACAATCAATAAATGTTGTGTGTGTTCTGACTGCTCCACGGACTGCCTGTTCCTGAGACACAATAATATATATATAACAATTTTATATATATATATATTTAAACAATTATATATATATATATTTATATATATTTTGAGGCAGAGTCGCACTCTGATTGCCCAGGCTGGAGTGCAATGATGTGATTTCAGCTCACTGCAACCTCTGCCTCCCTGGGCTCAGGTGATTCTCCCACTTCAGCCTCCCAAGCTGGGACTACAAATGTGCACCATCACACCCGGCTAATTTTTTTTTGTATTTTTAGGAGAGACAGGGTTTTGCCATGTTGCCCAGGCTGGCCTTGAACTCCTAGACTCAAACAATCCACCTGCCTCAGCTTCCCAAAGGGCTGGGATTACAGGCATGAGCCACTGTGCCCAGCCCAAGACACAATAATATTGAAATTAAGCCAGTTAATAACCCTACAATGGCCTCTAAGTGTTCAAGTGAAAGGAAAAGTCCCACGTCTCTCACTTTAAATCAAAATCTAGAAATGATTAAGCTTAATAAGGAGGACATATTGAAAGTCAAGGCCAAAAGCTCACCTCTTGCACCAGTTAGCCAAATTGCGACTTCACAGGAAAAGTTCTTGAAGGATATTTAAGCTCTACTCCAGGGAACACGCAAATGAAGAGAAAACAAAGCAGCCATATTGCTAATATGGAGAAAGTTTGAGTGGTCTGGAGAAAAGATCCAACCAGCCACAACATTTCCTAAAGTCAAAGCCTAATCCAGAGCAAGACTCTAACTCTCTTCAATGCTATGAAGGTGGTGAGAGGTGAGGAAGCTGCAGAAGAAAAGTTTGAAGCTAGCGGAGGTTGGTTTGTGAGGTTTAATGAAAGACAACATCTCCATAAGATAAAAATGCAAGATGAAGCAGCAAGTGCAAAGGGAGAAGCTGTGGCAAGTTATCCAGAAAATCTAGATAAGATAATTGATGAAAGTGTCTACACTAAACAACAGATTTTCAGTGTAGACAAAACAGTCTTATTTTGGAAGAAGATGCCATCCAGGACTTTCACAGCTAGAGAGGAGATGTCAAGGCAAGCTGCAAAGCTCCACGGGACAGGCTGACTCTCTTTTTAGAGGTGAATGCAGCTGATGACTTTAAGTTGAAGTAAATGTTCATTTACTATTTTGTAAATCCTGGGGTCATTAAGAATTATGCAAAATCGGCCGGGCGCGGTGGCTCACGCCTGTAATCCCAGCACTTTGGGAGGCCGAGGCGGGCGGATCACGAGGTCAGGAGATCGAGACCATCCTGGCTAACACGGTGAAACCCCGTCTCTACTAAAAATACAAAAAATTAGCCGGGCGTGGTAGCGGGCGCCTGTAGTCCCAGCTACTCGGGAGGCTGAGGCAGGAGAATGGCGTGAACCCGGGAGGCGGAGCTTGCAGTGAGCCGAGATCGCGCCACTGCACTCCAGCCTGGGCGACAGAGCGAGACTCCGTCTCAAAAAAAAAAAAAAAAAAAAAAAAGAATTATGCAAAATCTACTTTATCTGTGCTCCATAAATGGAACAATAAAGCCTGGATGACAACACATCTGTTTA
Source organism: Pan troglodytes (assembly GCF_028858775.2). Lineage (NCBI taxonomy): Eukaryota > Metazoa > Chordata > Mammalia > Primates > Hominidae > Pan > Pan troglodytes. Next base: position 50,378,501 of record NC_086015.1, read on the forward strand.
CAGCATGGTTTACTGAATATTTCAAGCCCACTATTGAGAACTATTGCCCAGAAAAAAAGATTCCTTTCAAAATATTACTGCTCTGCACCATGTCGATCAAGAGCTGTGTTGGAGATGTACGAGAATATTCATGTTGTTTTCATCCCTGCTAACACAAACATCCATTCTGCAGTCCATGGACCAAGACTTTCAAGTCTTATTAAGAAATATATTTCATAAGGCTATTAAGAAATAGCTATATATATATATATATAGCCTTATATAGTTTATATAGCTACCATTGATAGTGATTCCATTGACGGATCTGAGCAAAGCAAATTGAAAATCTTCTGGAAAGCAGTCATTATTCTAGATGCCATTAGGAACATTTGTAATTCATGGGAGGAGGTCAAAATACCAACATTAACAGGAGTGTGAAAGACATTGATTCCAACCCCCATAGATGACTTTCAGGGGTTCACATCTTCAGTGGAGGAAGTCGCTGTAGATGTGGTGGAAATAGCAAGAGAACTAGAACTAGAAGTGGAGCCTGAAGTTGTGACTGAATTGCTGCACTCTCATGATCAAACTTGAACAGATGAAGAGTTGCTTCTTACAGATGAGCAGTGAAAGCGGTCTCTTGAGATGGAATCTCCTCCTGGTGAAGATGCTGTGAACATGGTTAAAATGACAACAATCGATTTAGAATATTACATAAATTTAGTTAATAAAGCAGTGGCAGGGTTTGAGAAGATTGGCTCCAATTTTGAAAGAAGTGGGTAAAATGCTATCAAATAGCATCACATGGTATGGAGAAATCTTTTGTGAAGGGAAGAGTCGACCAAGGTGGCAAATTGCATTGTCATCTTATTTTAAGAAATTGCCACAGCCACCCCCAGCTTTAGCAACCACCACCCTGATCAGTAAGCAGCCATCAACATCAAAACAAGACCGCCATCCTCTTCAGCAAAAACACCATGACTTGCTGAAGGCTCAGATGATGGTTAGCATTTTTAGCAACACAATATTTTTAATTAAGGTATGCACATTGGTTTTTTTGACATAATACTATTGCACACTTAATAGACTACAGTATAGGGTAAACACAACTTTTATATGCACTGGGAAACCAAAAAAGTTATTTTTGTGATATTTGCTTTATTGTGGTGGTCTGAAGCTGAGCTCACAATCTCACCAAGGTGTGCCTGAACCTCTTTAGCTAACTGGCTACTGCCACAGTCCACTCTGTGTTGGTCAAGATGCCCCAGAGTGGCAGGCACACTGTGTGGTCACATCCAAGGGCCTAGAGATGGTGGGGGCTCCATATGGATCTAGACATGTGGGATCTCTCTTTGATTTGACTTCTTCCAACCCACCATTTTCTGGGTGCTGGGCTCATCTCACCCAGAAAGTAGGACCCAATGTGACAGTTCCTGCCCAGTTCCCTCCTGTGGTAGCCACTTAACCCAGGGGCACTCTTGATCCTTGCAGCCTCACTTACACACCCTATCTCTACCCCTATCACCTCTCTCCAATCCCCACTCCCCCTGCTCAGCTTGTCTGCTGACCAGTGGGGGCCCCACCCATGCTGGCCTCTCCTTTTGCAAGTCCCCATTCCTCATATGGTTTCTTCAGAGCCCCTTTCTTTGGCTTTGAGGAGAGGTGCCCTCACTCGCTTCCCCACCAATCCTGCCCACTTCTACAGTCCATTCATTATCCTAATTGCCTCCGTATACAGACTGGAGTGAGAGGAGTTGATGTGATGGGTGTGGATACAGGGCTGGTGCTGTCATCTTCTAGTAAGCCCTGGGAGAGGTGTCTGAGCCCAGGTGTCAGTGGTTTTCTTTGGAACTGTGAGTGCGTAACACTTCTTTGCCTTCAGCCTTAGGCCATAATTGCTAGTTCTGGGACAACCAGAAAAGTCCTACATAATCTCGTGTTATGTGCAGAGCTGAGTATAGAGCTCCAGGTATGATCTGACTCACTTAAGATCACAGTGAGTCTATTGTATTGTTGAACTGTTAGCTTAGACATCTGTTACTGTACCTACATGGCACTAGCCTCACGCCTAGACACCGATCTGAAAGAAATCCCCTAAATGCATAGAGAAGACTTCTCAGCTGAGCTAAGGGGCTCCCACCAGGTTTGAGCCTATCTAATGAATCCATGAGGTAGACAGCCTGCACGTGTCCACTTGGTTTGATGAATTGCACAAATCCCTGTGGGGGATGTGGTCCATGGCCTGGGAAGTGGGTTACCCTGGGAAAGGTCTACAGGACAGAGGCAGGGATGGAGACAACAGCATGGTGAGTTCCCAACCCACCCACGATGATAGGTGTCTGAGGCAGAAGGTAAAGAGGCTGTCACCTGGTGGGTGTCATAAGACTCAAGTGTCATTGCTGAGGCACGTGGGTAACAAAGCTTGGCACTGGATGGGGGTGGATTCTTCCTATTTCTGTGAGGATCAGGGGGACTCCCTGGCTCTCCTGGTAAAGGTAGCTCTGGGGACAGGAAGAGTGTACTTCTTGACAGGGATGTCAGAGCACTGATGGTGACAATCAGTGTGACACTGCTCACATGACTGAACAACGGGAAGAGCCCGACTGTGTACTGAACAACAGGAAGAGCCCGACTGTCTAATGACGGAGCTCTGTTAAATATAGTTAAGGCTATCTTGTTGAATGAATGAAGCCAGACAGGAAAGAGGACAGTATCTGTAATCCATTTATAGAAGTTAAAGACAGGCTCATTTAATCTCTGTGAAGACAGAGTGGCCCTTACCTCTGGGTGGAGCAAAAGGCACCTTCTGAAGTGATAGGGATGTTCCTTATCATCTTGATCCAGAGTGATAGTTACATGCATGTACGCATATCAAAACTCACCAAGCTGTACCACTAAGTGTGTTCTTCCTCAATAAAAATAATAAAGTACCACTAAGTGTGTTCTTCCTCAATAAAAATAATAAAGAACTACACTTATAAAGAATTTTTTAATAATATAGGAAAATGTCTACACTATAATCTTTAGCTAAAAAAAAAACAAAAAAGAAGCCGCCTACAGAATGGTATATGCATGAGAACAATTAATCGAAAAGTGCATGGGAAAAGTTGGGATTGAAACATCATGTTTTAAAAGACATTGTTTTGATACTGTGAGAATGTACCTAAGTTTTTCCTTTTTTCTGTTTTTCCCAATTTTATACAATGAGCATGTGTTGGTTTTATAATTAGACATTTTGTTTGTTTGGTTTGGTTTTGAGACACAGCTTGCTGTCACCCAGGTTGGAGTGCAATGGCCCAATCTTGGTTCACTGCAACCTCCATCTCCTGGGTTCAAGAGATTCTCCCACTTCAGCCTCCTGAGTAGCTGGGACTATAGGGGCGCACCACCACATCCAGCTAATTTTGTGTATTTTTAGTAGAGATGGGGTTTCACCATGCTGGTCAGGTTGGTCTCAAACTCCTGACCTCAAGTTATCCACTCGCCTTGGCTTCCCAAAGTGCTGGGATTACAGGCATGAGCCACCGCGCCTGGCCTAGACATTTGTTTTAAAAATAAAAGATTCATTTGCTCTTTTTACAGCCCGTCTCACTGTTGACTGATATTGACCAGGAGTCAACTCAGGCCCCAGGGATTTTCACAACAGCTGCTGTATGGCAGGGTTTCTGCTCACTGTGCTCATGTAGTTGGCCCTTGCACCCAAAGTGAATAATTAACATTCTCCCCATCCTGTTGATGATGCTCTGAAAATATGGTCCAGAAATGGTGTGAGCAAGGAGACAGCAAAGCAATGCTTGGAACATAGGTGCAGTGACTAGACATGGAGCAGCTGTTTAAAGACAAAAAGGCCCCAAAAAGGAGGGATGGCACGAAACACCCTCCAATATGGGCATGGAGTCTAGAGTGACAAAGTGATCAAAAGTTCATTTCCTATGGGGTGTCCGAATGTACTTAATAATAAAAAGAGAACAAGAGCCGTGCAAACTGAGAGGGACAAAGTAGAAAGAGTAGCAGACACCAAGCAACTAAGTCACAGCATGATAAGCTGCTAGTTTGTTGTCATTATTGTATCCGGAACAACATTTCATTTAAATGCTGAAGAATTTCCCATGGGTCCCCACTTTCTTGTGAATCCTTGGGCTGAACCCCCCTGTCCTGAGTGGTTACTAGAACACACCTCTGGACCAGAAACACAAAAGTGGAGTAACACACACTGCAAAGCGTGCTTCCTTGTTTCAGCCTGTGAATCCTCACCTTGTTTCCCATCTAGCCTGTATTTTTCAAACCAACTTGGCCATAGAATCATGTAGTATTTAGGGTGGAAGCTGCCCCAGGTCTAGCACGTCATTTAACAGATGAGGAAATGGAAGCTTGGGCAGTGGAAGTGTCTTGCCAAGGTCACACAGCAAGTCCGCAGCACAGCGTGTGTGACTCTGAGCCTGCTCCGCTAGCCCACATTGCCCTCTGGGGGTGAGTATGTCTTCACATCCTCCAATACCCTAACAACAGACACACAGAACATGGCAAAGCCTCAGCTCTGCATGGTGAAAGTAAGAACCAGCAATTGCCACAAACAGAAATACAGTGTTGGTCCGGCAGCCTCCAGGAGTTCTGCACAAGTGGATTACCAGTGAATACAAGGCTATCTATCTTTCGAAAAACCAAAGTTGTATTTATGCTATCTATTTTCTATAAAATTTTACATTAATTTATTTGTTACCTATTTTTGAACTCTTTCAAAAGCACACTTTATATTTCCCTGCTTAAACAGTCCCCCGAGGGTGGGTGCCCAAAAGGCTCTACACTTGTTATCATTCCCTCTCCACCACAGGCGTATTGAGTAAGTTTGTATTTGGGTTTTTTTAAAACCTCCACTCTACAGTTAAGAAAACTAAGGCACAGAGCTTCAATAATTTGGTCAGAGCCAAGTAGCAGTAATGAAGCTGGAGGTTAAACCCAGCAGCATGACTGCAGTTCTTAATCAATGCCTTTTGAATTGCACATATGGGATGAACTAGAACATTTTCTCGAAGATTCGCTGTCCTTGTTATGATTATGTTACTGAGCTCTGTTGTAGCACAGACACATGTCCCTATATGGGGCGGGGGTGGGGGTGTCTTGATCGCTGGGCTATTTCTATACTGTTCTGGCTTTTCCCAAGCAGTCATTTCTTTCTATTCTCCAAGCACCAGCAATTAGCTTTACCTTTTCAGCTTCTAGTTTGCTGAAACTAATCTGCTATAGACAGAGACTCCGGTGAACCAATTTTATTAGGATTTGATCAAATAAACTCTCTCTGACAAAGGACTGCTGAAAGAGTAACTAAGAGTTTGATGTTTACTGAGTGCATAGTATGTGCTAGATGCTGGCCGTGGATGCCTCATAGAATCCTCCCAACAACTCATGAAATGACTACTGTCATTCAGCCCAATACCCAGATGAGAAAGCTGAGGGTAAGACAGGTTTCAAGCTTGGCAGTCTGACTACAGAGGCCACTGGCTTAGCCCCTGGGTTAGTCTGCCTCTGTAGGATTGGGGGCACGTAATTTTGCTGTTTGGGGTCTCCTTTGCCTTCTTAGAGATCACAAGCCAAAGCTTTTTATTCTAGAGCCAAGGTCACGGAAGCCCAGAGGGCATCTTGTGGCTCGGGAGTAGCTCTCTGCTGTCTTCTCAGCTCTGCTGACAATACTTGAGATTTTCAGATGTCACCGACCACCAAGAGAGCTTGATATGACTGTATATAGTACAGTCATAAAGAACCTGAACTTGACCATATACTTATGTCATGTGGAAAATTTCTCATAGCTCCAGATAGATTATATCTGGAGTGAAGAATCCTGCCACCTATGTGTCTGGCATAGTGTGAGTCCTCATAAATGCTTACTGGTTTGAAGGGCAACAAAATAGTGAACAGAGTGAAAATCCCCACTAAGATCCTGGGTCCAGAAAAAGATGGGAAACCTGTTTAGCTCCCGTGAGCCCATAGTTAAAACTCTTTAGACAACAGGTTGTTTCCGTTTACAGAGAACAATAATATTGGGTGGTGAGCATCTGTGTGGGGGTTGGGGTGGGATAGGGGATACGGGGAGAGTGGAGAAAAAGGGGGCACAGGGTTAATGTGAAGTCCAGGATCCCCCTCTACATTTAAAGTTGGTTTAAGTTGGCTTTAATTAATAGCAACTCTTAAGATAATCAGAATTTTCTTAACCTTTTAGCCTTACTGTTGAAAAGCCCTGTGATCTTGTACAAATCATTGGCTTCTTGGATAGTAATTTCTTTTACTAAAATGTGGGCTTTTGACTAGATGAATGTAAATGTTCTTCTAGCTCTGATATCCTTTATTCTTTATATTTTCTAACGGATTCTGTGTAGAGGGATGAGCAGAGAACAAAAACAAAATAATCCAGTGAGAAAAGCCCATAAATAAACTTTCAGACCAGAGATCTATTCTCTAGCTTATTTTAAGCTCAACTTAAAAAGAAGAACTGTTCTCTGATTCTTTTTGCCTTCGATACACTTAATGATTTAACTCCACCCTCCTTCAAAAGAAACAGCATTTCCTACTTTTATACTGTCTATATGATTGATTTGCACAGCTCATCTGGCCAGAAGAGCTGAGACATCCGTTCCCCTACAAGAAACTCTCCCCGGTAAGTAACCTCTCAGCTGCTTGGCCTGTTAGTTAGCTTCTGAGATGAGTAAAAGACTTTACAGGAAACCCATAGAAGACATTTGGCAAACACCAAGTGCTCATACAATTATCTTAAAATATAATCTTTAAGATAAGGAAAGGGTCAGAGTTTGGGATGAGTTTCAGACGGTTATAACATCAAAGATACAAAACATGATTGTGAGTGAAAGACTTTAAAGGGAGCAATAGTATTTTAATAACTAACAATCCTTACCTCTCAAAAGAAAGATTTGCAGAGAGATGAGTCTTAGCTGAAATCTTGAAATCTTATCTTCTGCTAAGGAGAACTAAACCCTCTCCAGTGAGATGCCTTCTGAATATGTGCCCACAAGAAGTTGTGTCTAAGTCTGGTTCTCTTTTTTCTTTTTCCTCCAGACAAGAGGGAAGCCTAAAAATGGCCAAAATTAATATTAAATTACAAACGCCAAATAAAATTTTCCTCTAATATATCAGTTTCATGGCACAGTTAGTATATAATTCTTTATGGTTCAAAATTAAAAATGAGCTTTTCTAGGGGCTTCTCTCAGCTGCCTAGTCTAAGGTGCAGGGAGTTTGAGACTCACAGGGTTTAATAAGAGAAAATTCTCAGCTGGAGCAGCTGAACTTAAACAGACTAGGCAAGACAGCTGGTTATAAGACTAAACTACCCAGAATGCATGATATTCATCTGTGGTGGCAGACGAAACATTTTTTATTTTATTATTTCTTGGGTATGTATGACAACTCTTAATTGTGGCAACTCAGAAACTACAAACACAAACTTCACAGAAAATGTGAGGATTTTACAATTGGCTGTTGGCATCTATGACCTTCCCTGGGGACTTGGGCACCCGGCCATTTCACTCTGACTACATCATGTCACCAAACATCTGATGGTCTTGCCTTTTAATTCTCTTTTCGAGGACTGAGAGGGAGGGTAGCATGGTAGTTAAGAGTGCAGGCTTCCCGCATTCAAAATCGGTTGCTTACTAGCTGTGTGGCTTTGAGCAAGTTACTCACCCTCTCTGTGCTTCAAGGTCCTTGTCTGCAAAATGTGAAAAATATTTCCTGCCTCATAAGGTTGCCCTAAGGATTAAATGAATGAATGGGTATGATGCTTAGAACAGTGATTGGCATCCAGTATGTGCCCTCGAGGCCTCTTAATTATTACTGGCTTGCTCATAGTGCATGTTCTTTGTGGGCTAACTCTAGCGTCAATAAAAATGTTAAGACTGAGTTGCAGCCGGGCATGGTGGCTCATGCCTGTAATCCCAGCATTCTAGGAGGCTGAGGCAGGAGGATCGCTTGAGCCCAGGAGTTCGAGACCAGCCTGGGCAACATAGTGTGATATTGTATCTATAAAAATAAACAAAATTAGTTGGGCGTGGTGGCGCCTGTAGTCCCCAGCCACTTGGAGGGGTGAGGTGAGAGGATTGCTTGAGCCCGGGATGGTCCAGGCTGCAGTGAGCCATGATCATGCCACTGCACTCCAGCCTGGGCGACAGAGTGAGACCCTGTCTCACAACAACAACAACAAAAAGGCTGAGCTGCACCATGCTTGACCCAGTTTCTTAAAATTGTTATCAAGGCTTCATTCACTCCATGGTGCTATAGAGCACAAGATTTTATTTGGTGAGATGGTGCTTTCACGAATTCCCCCCAACAGAGCCAAGCTCTCCATCTAGTGGGCAGGGAAGCTAGCAGCAAACCTTCCCTTCACTACAAAACTTCATTGCTTGGCCAAAAAGGGAGTTAATTCAATGTAGACATCTATGTATGCAATTAAAAACCTATTGATGTATAAAACAGTTTGCATTCATGGAGGGCCACTAAATACATTCTAGGACTTTGTAAAAGATCACTTTTTATTTATTCACAGGGTGGAACAAGATGGATTATCAAGTGTCAAGTCCAATCTATGACATCGATTATTATACATCGGAGCCCTGCCAAAAAATCAATGTGAAGCAAATTGCAGCCCGCCTCCTGCCTCCGCTCTACTCACTGGTGTTCATCTTTGGTTTTGTGGGCAACATGCTGGTCATCCTCATCCTGATAAACTGCAAAAGGCTGAAGAGCATGACTGATATCTACCTGCTCAACCTGGCCATCTCTGACCTGTTTTTCCTTCTTACTGTCCCCTTCTGGGCTCACTATGCTGCTGCCCAGTGGGACTTTGGAAATACAATGTGTCAACTCTTGACAGGGCTCTATTTTATAGGCTTCTTCTCTGGAATCTTCTTCATCATCCTCCTGACAATCGATAGGTACCTGGCTATCGTCCATGCTGTGTTTGCTTTAAAAGCCAGGACGGTCACCTTTGGGGTGGTGACAAGTGTGATCACTTGGGTGGTGGCTGTGTTTGCGTCTCTCCCAGGAATCATCTTTACCAGATCTCAAAAAGAAGGTCTTCATTACACCTGCAGCTCTCATTTTCCGTACAGTCAGTATCAATTCTGGAAGAATTTCCAGACATTAAAGATAGTCATCTTGGGGCTGGTCCTGCCGCTGCTTGTCATGGTCATCTGCTACTCAGGAATCCTAAAAACTCTGCTTCGGTGTCGAAATGAGAAGAAGAGGCACAGGGCTGTGAGGCTTATCTTCACCATCATGATTGTTTATTTTCTCTTCTGGGCTCCCTACAACATTGTCCTTCTCCTGAACACCTTCCAGGAATTCTTTGGCCTGAATAATTGCAGTAGCTCTAACAGGTTGGACCAAGCTATGCAGGTGACAGAGACTCTTGGGATGACGCACTGCTGCATCAACCCCATCATCTATGCCTTTGTCGGGGAGAAGTTCAGAAACTACCTCTTAGTCTTCTTCCAAAAGCACATTGCCAAACGCTTCTGCAAATGCTGTTCTATTTTCCAGCAAGAGGCTCCCGAGCGAGCAAGCTCAGTTTACACCCGATCCACTGGGGAGCAGGAAATATCTGTGGGCTTGTGACCCGGACTCAAGTGGGCTGGTGACCCAGTCAGAGTTGTGCACATGGCTTAGTTTTCATACACAGCCTGGGCTGGGGGTGGGGTGGGAGAGGTCTTTTTTAAAAGGAAGTTACTGTTATAGAGGGTCTAAGATTCATCCATTTATTTGGCATCTGTTTAAAGTAGATTAGATCTTTTAAGCCCATCAATTATAGAAAGCCGAATCAAAATATGTTGATGAAAAATAGCAACCTTTTTATCTCCCCTTCACATGCATCAAGTTATTGACAAACTCTCCCTTCACTCCGAAAGTTCCTTATGTATATTTAAAAGAAAGCCTCAGAGAATTGCTGATTCTTGAGTTTAGTGATCTGAACAGAAATACCAAAATTATTTCAGAAATGTACAACTTTTTACCTAGTACAAGGCAACATATAGGTTGTAAATGTGTTTAAAACAGGTCTTTGTCTTGCTATGGGGAGAAAAGACATGAATATGATTAGTTAAGAAATGACACTTTTCGTGTGTGATTTCCCCTCCAAGGTATGGTTACTAAGTTTCACTGACTTAGAACCAGGCGAGAGACTTGTGGCCTGGGAGAGCTGGGGAAGCTTCTTAAATGAGAAGGAATTTGAGTTGGATCATCTATTGCTGGCAAAGACAGAAGCCTCACTGCAAACACTGCATGGGCAAGCTTGGCTGTAGAAGGAGACAGAGCTGGTTGGGAAGACCTGGGGAGGAAGGACAAGGCTAGATCATGAAGAACCTTGACGGCATTGCTCCGTCTAAGTCATGAGCTGAGCAGGGAGATCCTGGTTGGTGTTGCAGAAGGTTTACTCTGTGGCCAAAGGAGGGTCAGGAAGGATGAGCATTTAGGGCAAGGAGACCACCGACAGCCCTCAGGTCAGGGTGAGGATGGCCTCTGCTAAGCTCAAGGCGTGAGGATGGGAAGGAGGGAGGTATTCGTGAGGATGGGAAGGAGGGAGGTATTCGTGAGGATGGGAAGGAGGGAGGTATTTGTGAGGATGGGAAGGAGGGAGGTATTCGTGAGGATGGGAAGGAGGAAGGTATTCGTGAGGATGGGAAGGAGGGAGGTATTCGTGCAGCATATGAGGATGCAGAGTCAGCAGAACTGGGGTGGATTTGGGTTGGAAGTGAGGGTCAGAGAAGAGTCAGAGAGAATCCCTAGGCTTCAAGCAGATTGGAGAAACCCTTGAAAAGACATCAAGCACGGAAGGAGGAGGAGGAGGTTTAGGTCAAGAAGAAGACGGATTGGTGTAAAAGGATGGGTCTGGTTTGCAAAGCTTGAACACAGTCTCACCCAGACTCCAGGCTGTCTTTCACTGAATGCTTCTGACTTCAGAGATTTCCTTCCCATCCCCGCTCAAATACTGAGGGGTCTCCAGGAGGAGACTAGATTTATGAATACAAGAGGTATGAGGTCTAGGAACATACTTCAGCTCACACATGAGATCTAGGTGAGGATTGATTACCTAGTAGTCATTTCATGGGTTGTTGGGAGGATTCTATGAGGCAACCACAGGCAGCATTTAGCACATACTACACATTCAATAAGCATCAAACTCTTAGTTACTCATTCAGGGATAGCACTAAGCAAAGCATTGAGCAAAGGGGTCCCATAGAGGTGAGGGAAGCCTGAAAAACTAAGATGCTGCCTGCCCAGTGCACACAAGTGTAGGTATCATTTTCTGCATTTAACCATCAATAGGCAAAGGGGGGAAGGGACATATTCATTTCGAAATAAGCTGCCTTGAGCCTTAAAACCCACAAAAGTACAATTTACCAGCCTCCGTATTTCAGACTGAATGGGGGTGGGTGGGGGGGCGCCTTAGGTACTTATTCCAGATGCCTTCTCCAGACAAACCAGAAGCAACAGAAAAAGTCGTCTCTCCCTCCCTTTGAAATGAATATACCCCTTAGTGTTTGGGTATATTCATTTCAAAGGGAGAGAGAGAGGTTTTTTTCTGTTGTTTCTCATATGATTGTGCACATACTTGAGACTGTTTTGAATTTGGGGGATGGCTAAAACCATCATAGTACAGGTAAGGTGAGGGAATAGAAAGTGGTGAGAACTACTCAGGGAATGAAGGTGTCAGAATAATAAGAGGTGCTACTGACTTTCTCAGCCTCTGAATATGAACGGTGAGCATTGTGGCTGTCAGCAGGAAGCAATGAAGGGAAATGTCTTTCCTTTTGCTCTTAAGTTGTGGAGAGTGCAAGAGTAGCATAGGACCCTACCCTCTGGGCCAAGTCAAAGACATTCTGACATCTTAGTATTTGCATATTCTTATGTATGTGAAAGTTACAAATTGCTTGAAAGAAAATATGCATCTAATAAAAAACACCTTCTAAAATAATTCATTATATTCTTGCTCTTTCAGTCAAGTGTACATTTAGAGAATAGCACATAAAACTGCCAAAGCATTTTATAAGCAGCTGTTTTCTTCCTTAGTGTGTGTGCATGTGTGTGTGATGTATACAAAGAGAGAGATAACTGTTGTATTTTCTTTTAAATAGTTTTTAAAATTGACCCTTTTCCTGAGACAAATTGCCAGAATAGTTTGTATTTAGAGATGGTACCTCTAAGAGTAAGGTTGCTGAGCAACTGACTTGAAAACTTTAAAAATTCAAATTTTAATTCCACTACTCAAAAGAATTGCCATGTTTTAAAAAAGAGAATTGGTGCCATAAGTTAGTTGTCTATGTTTGAAAATGAAGAAGACATGCAACGTCATGGCCTGGTCACTTACCCGCAGCCCTGAGTTGTAGGCACATCATATGTGAGAATGAGGAGGCTTTTCTTTCATTTAAAATCCCTCCCCAAAACTTGGCTCTAATTGCAGTCATGACAATCATGTACATTTGGATTTATGTGCACGAGTCTCTTACCCTGAGAGAGGACAGGTGCTACAGGTGGAGGGGACCCGTCTGGGTCACGTTCACATTTTGAACATGCTGGTTTTCAGTCACTGCACACTCATCTCCCAGCGCAGGTCATGGGCAGCAGATGCAAAAGCTGCCCGTGGTCCTATTTGGAGGTGCATGAAATGAGCAGAAGACAGAACAGCTTGATCTGACTAGAAGGGCAGCTTCTCCCTACCAAGACTTGAAGGATTGCCTTTCATCTGTTAGGGTAAAAGGTAGAATGAACCAAGGAAGGGCAGGAGGGGGCTGGGGTTAGGGTAGAAGGAAGGGGCCACGGAGAAGGGAGATCCATCCCATAGGAGGAAGGCAGTGCGGCAGGGAGGTTTGAAGGTATCAGCTTTTATGGCTGACATACATGCAGCCATGTCAATTGCTCCTTTTTCCTTTTCCATCTTATTAAATGTCTTCCAATGTTAGCACAAAGAAAAGCTATTTGCAGTGTTGCCAGCCTTTCCAGAGCCCGTCCCCATTATCTCCCCAGGCCCATGCCTTTACTCCTTGGAGTTTCAACTCACGACCTTCAGGATCTGACTTTATTCACCATCTCTGGGGTGAACGTACCTTCTGTCTCCACCCAGAGGTCTCTATCAAAGAGGAGATTGCATGCCATGGATAAAGTCAAAGTAGAGGTGACTGTCCTTAGGAAGAGTAATGTGCAAATTCATAAACTGGGATTCTGTTTACATTTTGTACTCCAGGGGTTCTTAGTTTAAATCGTTCTGAACAAATTAAGATGCAATGGCATTTCAACTGTTATGATTAAATTTACAAATCATTTATTTTCTATCACGGGGACAGATAGAGCTCCAAATGCAAACATAACTGCTCAAGTGTTAACACTTATAATGAAAACATAAGAATTACCACCAACTACCCTGGGGGCTAGAAGCAGAAATGTGAACCGGAAAACAAATCATGAACTTTCCTTTTTTTTTTTTTGAGATGGAGTCTCGCTCTGTTGCCCAGGCTGGAGTGCAATGGTGTGATCTCAGCTCACTGCAACCACTGCCTCCCGGGTTCAAGCAATTCTCCTGCCTCAGCCTCCTGAGTAGCTGGGACTACAGGCGTGCACCACCACGCCTGGGTAATTTTTTGTATTTTTAGTAGAGACAGGGTTTCACTGTATTAGCCAGGATGCTCTCGATCTCCTGACCTCGTGATCTGCCTGCCTCGGCCTCCCACCGAAGTGCTGGGATTACAGGCATGAGCCACTGTGCCCGGCCAACAAATCATGAACTTTCTAACTGCAGTTCCTTGTAGCTTGTTAACACATCCACTTACTTATTGTCAGAGTACGTGGAGATTTTCCACAACCCTCGGGGATAAGGCTGAACAGAAGAGGCAAAAACGTGAAAACATTTCGATAGCTCCTTTACTTTGAAATAAAATTCACTGTAAAAGTTGCTTGTATTTTTCCAAAACGGAGTCAACCTTTAATATTTAAGATTATGTATACAAATACATATTTTTATATAATTAATATATAGTCATATGACATATACTATATCTTTATATTAATATCCATGCATATAATATATATTTCCTTCCTAATTTTCTCTAAGCAGTTTTACAAGACTGACTTCTATTTGCCTCTTTATTGTTACTACGTGGTTTGATAATCCGTTTTGTGTCATTGTGATTCTGTCACGTTTTGGGGACTTATTTTTGTTTCTCTGGGTGGTCACTAGTTTTTTTAAAGCATTCGTGGAAGAGTGTGAATCTTTTACAAGCTAGGAAGCCATGGCAAGCCTTGGGTCATACTGCCCCCGCGAGGCCACATTGGCAAACCAGCAAGGGTGTTCAGCTTCCAGACTTGGCCATGGAGAAGACACACGAGGAGGCTTCTCACATTCAGCTGTTTAATGTTTGTCTCTGCCGGCACCATCCCAGTTGTGAAAAAGAGGTATTTCCACAGCGGCTCAGGGTAGGTAGTGCACAGCTCACATTCATCATTTCTGAAAACCGAGAGGAGTCTCCATTCGGGGTACAGGTTGATGCCTGTCGTGGAATGAACGTTCCAACACCCAGACCAATCTCTGCAGTGTGCTGCTCTCATGAGCTTGCAACAAGATCAGAAAATGTTTTGTGACTAAGCATTTTTCATAATGCATAAAATGCTTCAAGCTCCTCCCTTCTCTCTATAATCCTGTATATCTGATGATTGTGGGTACCAAGTGTTTGAAATAATCAAATGTGATTTGATGTTGGTAAATTTCTTTATCATTCGCACTCTCCTTTCTCTATTATTGTTATTGTAACTGAACCGCAGATTAGTCACTCATTGCTTGCAGAATCCAATTAACAAGAGCGAGGTCAGATATAAAGAAAATGATTTATTCCAAACCTCCTTCAGGGAAGAGGTGCAGGCTCCTGCCTCTAAATACACTGCTTTGCCAGGCGTGGTGGCTCACACCTGTAATCCCAGCATTTTGGGAGACCGAGGAGGGCAGATCACTTAAGGTCAGGAGATCAAGACCAGCCTGGCCAATATAGTGAAACCCCTGTCTCTACTAAAAATACAAAAAATTAGCCAGACGTGGTGGCGGGTGCCTGTAATCCCAGCTACTCGGGAGGCTGAGGCAGGAGACTCGCTTGAACCTGGGAGGTGGAAGTTGCAGTGAGCTGACATCTCGCCACTGCACTCCAGCCTGGGTGACAGAGTATAAATAAATAAATAAATAAACAAATAGTAAATGCACTGCTTTGCTTTTGGAGCAGAAAGCAGGCACTTTGAAAAGGCAGGGGAGGAAGTGAGCAAGGGCAGGGGGTCTGCACACTGGCATGGTGCCTGATCTATCCAGGCAGTTGAATTGGCACTTTCATAAGCAGAAATAAGTTGAAAAAGTGGCCTAAAACTCTCTAGGTGGGAGTGGATAGTGGGCATGCCTTCAACCTGCCTTTCTGGAGGGTGAGTTCCATGGCAACCCCCTGAAGGGTGAGAGTTCCATGGAGATCATGCTTTGGTCTATAAATCAGCCGTTAATTCTCTAGAAAGTTCTGTCTTGGAGCATATAGTTAGATGAACTTGCCCTGTAAAGAATGTCTGGTGAAGGGGAAGTAAAAGGTGAGATTTGCATTTCTAAAGGGCTAATAGAAAGTGGGGTACAAGAGGAAAGGAAAAAAGAGAAAATAATTTAAAAAATAATTGTAACTTATTCCCTTTTACTTAGAAAAAAAGGGAATACTCAGTTACATTATCACCTCGTTTACATCAAACCCTCTTATGGAATCCTATGGTTTGAAAACAAAAAGGTTGTTGAGGACCAGTGAGCCCAACCCCTTTGCTTTATAAATGAAGGGCATTGCCTGCCCCAAGCCCCAGAGACTCTGATGTCGTGGGTCTGGAGTGGGCTCCAAGAGCGGCATGTTTTGATGGTGCTTCCCAGTGGCACACCAGTGATGAGCCTTTGAATAGGGGAAGTAGGAGCACTTGTGACTCCCTTCACGATCAGCACCTGTGTGCTAATAAATTCACAAAAGCCAACATATTGGAGTCACTCGGGGAGTTTTACAAATAGTGACGTTAAATCCAACCTCAAATAGTTCTGATTCGATCTGTCTGCATTGCTGCCCTGTGGTTCCCCACTGTAGAAGCTCCCCAGGTGATTCTAAGTGTAGCCAAGTCTGAGAAATACTGCCTAAAGCCTGTTGGACTGACAGCAAGGGCGATTGTCTGAGCAAGATTTGCCTGGCCTGGGGTGGCATGTGCACCAGGAAGAGTCTCAACTTTCATAACAGAACATTCCCCAAGCTGGTTTTTTTAAAGCATGTGAATCTAGACTTCATTGGCAATACCAAAGATCTGTATTTGAGGCTCCAAGTATTTCACTTTCATTTTTGGTTTTGGGTTATGTTTCCACCCTTCCTTTCCAAGTGAAAAGTAAACAGAAATGGGATGTCTGGCGCCCATGCTGAGCTTGGCGACTTCAAATTCAATAGAGAAGAAGTCTCTTGTATAGAAAAGGGCCTGTCTGAGATGTTTCTCAAATAAATATAGATATTGCTTATGTGGCTAAAGGATTCTTCTCCCCCCATTTCCTTATCCCTGCAGTGAGCCATCCTTCTTAACTCTTTCCATGAAAGCATTATTCCTGAAGAACTGGGAACTCATGCCAGCCCTGATCAGGCAATGATAATTCTGCAGAGAATTAAAATTTAGATTTAAATTGTCAACTCTTATACATCCTGGCATATGGTTTAAACACATGTACACACACACAAACACCTCCTGCTATCTACTGAAGAGCAGATATCTGATAACTTCATCTTTTTGGTTTTGAGTCAAGACAATTCCTCCTTTTGAAACAGCATACCGCTGAATATAATAAAATGTAATTAAGATTAAAAATAAAAAACTAATGGGAGAATTTCAATATTGTCTATGTTCACTTTAAAATTCCTCTACTTAGGTTTACTGCCATTACCAAAGACTATTCAAAAATCCTTTTTAGGAGAATCCTAATGGTTTCCTGACATATAATCAAATAAGGACTCTGTTGATTGGCTAACTCAATCTTCCTGTGCCAAAAAGCAGAGCCCAGCAGAGAAGAGGGCAGGGACTTGAAAGTCAGACTGACTCGAGTTCCAGCCTTGGGGCTGTGGGAGCTTGGGCAAGTGACTTAACGTCTCTGGCTCTCAGGATCTAAAAGGATTTCCAGTAGTAATTTGGGGTGTTACTGATACAGGAGCTAAAAAGAAATTATTTAGGTGGTTAGTGAGGGTCAGAGAGTCCTCGGTAAGATTTGCCTTTTAACAAAAAGCAGCCCCAAAATCAATTGTTTGCTAACAAAGATTGGGCTGCAGACATAGATAAGCAAGCTGGAAGCTTGCACGGGTGAATGCCGGCAGCTGTGCCAATAGGAAAATGCTCTCTGGGGGCCAGGCATGTTCAACATGGATTCTCCATCTTCCCTTTTCTTTGTCAACCACGTGTACAGTAAAGGAACAGGCAACATGGCACGGGCCAGGTAGAGAACCCTTCTGCATAATAAAAGATTAGGGTGAGATGGCCAGCTTCTTCCCGTGCTATGCAAATGGCATACCTGGTCCAACCAGTCTTTTGGGCCCTGCGTAAATAAGACACCGCCTCCTCAAGTTAGTCTATAAAACCTCATGCATTTTACCGTGAAACTGGGAGATCCACTCGGAACCCCCTCCTGCACGAGAGACCTTTTCTCTTTTGCCTATTACACTTCCGCTCTTAAACTCACTGCTCATGTGTTAGCATCCTTGATTTCCTTGGCATGAGGCAACGAACCTTGTGTATTACCCCATACAAATGATGCTGCTTCATTACTAATAGCAACCTGACAGGGTTGTGTTGGAGTATAAATTATCTAGACCAGGGAGATCCAATAGAATTTTTTTGTAATGACGGGAATGCTTTGTATCTGCATCATCCAAAATGGTAGCCACCAGGCCGGGGTGAAATGTGGCCATTGTGACTGAGGAACTGAATGTTTTCCATGATTTAATTTAAATGTGGCCAATGGCTACTGTAGGAGACAGTGTGAGTCTGGCATATTATAAATAATAAATATTAATATAATTTGAACTTTGGCATCAGTGTTTCCTAGATTTGAATTACTATGCAAGTTGCTTACTGTTTCCAAGCCTCAGCTTTCTAATCTGTAATTGGGGCTAATAATAGTATCTGCCTTACAGGTTTGTTCAGAGGATAAATGAGAAATTGCATGTTGAGGGCTTAACACAGTGCCTGGCACATAAAAGCTCTGGTAACAGTTAGCTACTTTAATAATTTGCTAATAATGGCTATTTCTTCTTCAGATTAGGATGTGCTCCCCCAAACAGTGCTCTTAGACATAGCGGGCAATCCAGCTCACTCTCTGCAGTGAGAGAGAAGCACTGGCCGACCAGAGTCAGCCAGGGGCTCGTGGGTATGAAATCAACAGCATGATTTTGTAAGTAATGGATGGAAAGGGCCTCACAACTTTATGGCACTGTGTTCAATTTGCTTGGTCTTCTGTAGCTCCTTTTGAAAGCCTTTTAGGGTGGATTAACCTGCTACCAATAATTCTGGTCAGATGTAGACTCCATAGCTCAAAGCAAACTGAGAGAGTGAGGGCAGCAGGCCAATTCCCCACCCCTTCCTTCTGGACTCTGACAGAAGCTTACACTCAAGGAAGAGCAAGTAGGAATTAACGTGTTAAGAGCTAGGTAAGCAAAACCCAATGAGAAGTTCTGGCAAAGCCCCATGGACAGGGGTGGCTTAGGCACAGGAAAGAAGTAGGATTTCATACCACGCGCCTCAGTCTACTTCCGGGGCCCTCATCCTCAGCTGTGCCTATGCAAAGGAGAGCAACCAATAAACCCCACCTCCACTCTTCTATTGTGGAGGCCAGGGATGGCCAGGGGTAAGAGAGGGATGGGAAGTGTTTCCTCCAGCCGTCCTCTGAGAAGGAGAGGAAACTGGGCAGAGCTTCTGTCCTCCTTCAAGCAGAAACAGAAATGGGAAGTAAGAACCCCGTAAGGGGGTTCTTACTTCCCCTCTAGTTCAGTTGTGCACTAACCATCTGCAGCTCAACATTCAGCATTCATTCATTGATTCAGCAAACATTGAAGGAGGGCCAGCTATGTGCCAGATGCCAACTCATGCCGTGAAAGAGAGTCCCTGTCCTTATGAAATTCACTATTTAGAGAGAAAAGCAAGCAAAAAGGCAAAGCTTGAAAAGTACTGTTGAAGTGGCATCATTGTCTGGGGTGAATACCTGAGGTTTGTGGTCTCACGCCAAGGGAATCAAGGACTCAGGCACACAAGAAGTGAGTTTAAGAGCAGAGGTTTAATAAGCAAAAGAAAGAGAAAAAAGAATAGCTCTCTTGCCTGCACAGAGAGAGGGGCACCTGAGTGGATCTTCCTGTTTTGTGGTGAAATGCAAGGCATTTTATAGATGAGCTTGAGGAAGTGGTGTCTGATTTACTTAGGACCCGAGAGATTGGTCAGACCAGGTGTGTGTTTACATAGCATACAAAGAAGCTGGCCATCCCATCCTAATCTTTTATTATGCAGATGGGGTCTATACCTGGCTGGTGCCATGTTGTCTGTTCCTTACTGTACACGTGGTTGACAAAGAAAAGGGAAGATGAAGAATCCA
The DNA here is from genome assembly GCF_028858775.2 of Pan troglodytes. Classification (NCBI taxonomy): domain Eukaryota; kingdom Metazoa; phylum Chordata; class Mammalia; order Primates; family Hominidae; genus Pan; species Pan troglodytes. Next base: position 50,398,134 of record NC_086015.1, read on the forward strand.
TGTTGAACATGCCTGGCCCCCAGATAGTCTTTTCCTATTGGCACAGCTGCCGGCATTCACCCTTGCAAGCTTCCAGATTGCTTATCTATGTCTGCAGCCCGATTTTACAGGTTGCTCTTTGCTAGAAAAGAAATGATTTGGGGGCTGCTTTTCATTAAAAGGAAAAGCTTACCAAGGTTAAAAAGAAAATAATTTCTTTTTAATGCCTATGTTACTGTGAACAGTGTCGGGATAAGGCTCTGAGAGCCAGATGAGGATGAGTTATCCAATCCAAGGATGGGGGTCTGGAGGAAAAAATCCTAGAGAGCATTGCTGCAGTTGAATAAGGATTAGTTAGAAGCTAATGAGTGGAGCATAGGAGTAGGAACTCTTATGCAAATGTGCAGAGGTGAAATAAAGCAAGGTATAGTCCAGGTGCCTAAAGTAGCACAGCTGACTTGAGATAGATGATAGATAGGTAGATAGATGGATAGGGTAGATATAGATAGATAGATAGATAGATAGATAGATAGATAGACAGACAGACGGACAGACACTGGTGTGAGTGTGGGTGTGTGTGTCTGGCTGCGTGCATGCATTCCTCCTGCAGGAGATCAGGAGCAGTGGGCAGTGTGGAGTGACAAGATTGGGAGGTACTCCTTCTAGCCCTCCCCTCTGCTCTGCCCTCCACTGGAGCAGAAGCAAAGCATATGGTGAAGGGGAACAAGGAGTCTCCCCAGCACAGTACCTGAGTGCATTAGCTATTTATCACTCCACAGTCCCCATTCACGTGTTAATTCAGCATTTATTGAATGCTTACTGTTTGCAATGTCTGTGTCAAGCTGTCAAGTGTAGTTTTTATTCTACAGGCCACAGGCACCCCCTAACTGTGTTAAACAAGATGGTAGTATTGAGACAGGAATAATAAGGGTGGTCACAGGAGAATGGAAGATTCCAGGCAGCAGTTTGACTAGTAAAAAAGGAAACTGTTGAAATAGCTGCATAATCCAGGGGTCAATAAGAACCTGAGAACCAGGGTGTGAGCCAAGCCTGGTTAAAAGCGACTGGATCCAATATGGTGCTGGGTTTCTCCTAGGTTTTGCCTAGAACCTCATTATATGCTCAATAACATACCAAATCACACACCCACCAGGGCCATTCCATTTCCTGGAACACTCATGTTTGGTGTAAAAATGGGTGGCACAACAGCTCTGAGAAATCTTTACCTTTTTCAGGAAACTTCATGAATATTCCACCCCTTGGTTAAAGAAACTCATAATGTAGAAGCCCCAAACCCTACTGGGCGCAACTCTCTCTCTCTCTTGAGTATGCCTGCACTTCCCTTTATTATTTATTTATTTATTTATTTATTTTTTAGATGGAGTCTGGCTCAGTCACCAAGGCTGGAGTGCAGTGGTGCAATCTCAGCTCACTGCAAGCTCTGCCTCCAGGGTTCAGGCCATTCTCCTGCCTCAGCCTCCCAAGCAGCAGGGACTACAGGCGCCCACCACCACGCCTAGCTAATTTTTTGTATTTTCAGTAGAGACGGGGTTTCACCGTATTTTATTTTATTTTTGAGACAGGGTCTCACTTTGTTGGCTCGCTGCAACCTCTGCCTCCCAGGCTCAAGCAATCCTCCAACCTCAGCCCCCCAAGTATCTGGGAGGACAGACGTGCACCACCACACCTTGCTAATATTTTGTATTTTTTTTTGTAGAGACAGGGTCTTGCCATGTTCCCCAGGCTGGTCTTGAACTCCTGGACTCAGGTGATCAGCCTGCCTCCACCTTCCAAAGTGCTGGGATTACAGGAATGAGCCACCCCACCTGACCACACTCCCATTTCTTGAGTGTGTGCATTTTGCTCTGCAATAAATCTCTCTACTTTCACTTTTCTCTGACTCGTCCTTGAATTCCTTCTTGTGACAGCGTCAACAGCCTGGACACCAGCTGCAGTCAAGGTCTCACCAGTGTTTAGGGACCTCCTCTAATCCACTGGTATCAGCATGATCAGACTTGCTTTTTCAGAAAAAGCCTTCTGTCCATAGGACAAAGGGAAGTGACTCAGAGAAGGGGCAGGAGGAATCACAAGCTCCCTGCCTGACCAGGCCTGGACTATGGCAGAGACAGTGAGATGGTGAGAAAGCAAGGGTAGACAGCCAGCCAAATCCAGAATATAGAAAGTTCTACAGGAAAAGGTGGTGCCAAGGTGGGACAGGGGAAAGGAATTGTTGCACATTAACAGTGCAATGCAGAGCACTGGTCTTGTTTATGTCCAGGTTAGAACAAACCAATGAGAAAGCACATCTATGAGACAACTGGAGAAATTTGAACACTGACTAGATATAATATTATGTTAATTATGCTTTAATTTGGGGTACAATAATGCTTTTGTAGCTATTTCTAAAGAGTCCTTATCTCTTAAGGATACACTCTAAAATACTAGTGGATTAAGTTATATGATGTTTAGATTCTTTTTAAAATAATCCAGTGGGGTGAGAGGGAGAGGGAAGGGAGAGGAGCATAGATGAAACAGTGTTGGCCATATGTTTGTAATTGTTAAAACTGAGTGATGGGAATATGGAGATTTAACATATTAATACTATTTTCTGCCCATGTAATATTTGAATATTTTCATAATAAAATAGAGAGAGAGATAAAGAGAGAAAAGAGAAAAGAAGAGAAGAGAGAAGAGATAAGGGAAGTGGAGGAAAAAGAGCTTTCTTCAAGGACCATTGTGGTGGACACAAATGAAAGAGACCCCCTTCCTACTATGAATTCTAGGTGTGTACTACCCAAGATGAGTCAATCGGATTCTAGCTTCCAGAAATGGTGAGCATGATGCAGCCCTACAGAGGCAGTGCCCTGGAAAGGAGACCCATGACCATCCAAGGAAGATGTCCCATCACAGCACTGCCCTGGGTCATGTGTTTTCCAAGTCCACATGTCCGGTAGTTCCTTCTTTCCTATGACCAATGCCACCAACCTTCCAGCACTGTCCTTTATTGCTAGGCAAACCTGAGCCATCCTCTTCTTCTTGCAACTTGTGCCTGAAGTAACATGGACACAAAGTCCCCACTTTTCCCACATTCTCAGAATGAAGTAGTTCTCCCTCCACACTTTAGGTGCTAGAGGCAAGTGGATTGCTTGAGCTCAAGAGTTCAAGACCAGCCTGAGCAACATGGCAAAACCCCGTCTCTACAAAAAATACAAAAATTAACCGGGGGTGGTGGTGTGCACCTGTAGTCCCAGCTACTCAGGAGGCAGAGAAGGAGGATTTCTTGAGCCCTGAAGGTGGTTGTGTTACGTGCATTCATGTGAAGAGACCACCAAACAGGCTTTGTGTGAGCAATAAAGCTTTTTAATCGTGTGGGTGCAGGCAGACTGAGTCTGAAAAAAGAGTCAGCAAAGGGAGATAGGGATGGGGCGGTTTTATAGGATTTGTGTAGGTAGTGGAAAATTACAGTTAAAGGGGGTTGTCCTCTTGCGGGTACAGGTGGGGGTCACAAGGTGCTCGGTGGGGAGCTCCTGAGATTTATTGTCCAGGAGAAGGAATGTCACAAGGTCAACTGATCAGTTAGAGTGGGGCAGGAACAAATTACAGTGGTGGAATGTCATCAGTTAAGGCAGGAACTGCGTATTTTCACTTCTTTGTGGTTCTTCAGTTGCTTCAGGCCATCTGGATGTATAAGTGCAGGTCACAGGGGATATGATGGCTTAGCTCGGGCTCAGAGGCCTGACATTCCTGTCTTCTTATATTAATAAGAAAAACAAAACAAAATAGTGATGAAATGTTGGGGCAGTGAAAATTTTTGGGGGTGGTATGGAGAGATAATGGGTGATGTTTCTCAGGGCTGCTTCAAGCAGGATTAGGGGTGACATAGGAACCTAGAGTGGGAGAGATTAAACTGAAGAAAGATTTTGTGGTAAGGGGTGATATTGTGGGGTTGTTAGAAAGAGCAATGCTCATATAGAATGATTGATGATGGCCTGGATGCAGTTTTGTATGAATTGAGAAACTAAACGGAAGACACAAGGTCTGAATAAGAGAAGGAGAAAAACAGGCATTAAAGGACTAAGAACTGGGAGGACCCAGGACATCCAATTAGAGAGTGCCCAAGGGGGTTCAGCATAATTATTTGCTTGGTTGGTGAGTTTTTGGTCTCCATCCTTGAGTTTTTTTTATGTTGTCATATGCCAGGCCAGATTGATTTAGGTAAAAACAACACTCTTCATTTAAAAATATACAGAGTTCTCCTTTCTCAGCAGTGAGTAAGTCGAGGCCTCAGCAGTTTTGGAGGAAAGAGAAATGCAAAGGAAGCAATTGTTTGTTAAAGAAGGATTAGAAATGGCTAGGAGAGAGTGAGTGAGATTGATAGTGTGGTGGAGATAGCTGAGGAGAGGTAGAGGGTGGCATAAGAATGGGAACGAGAATAAGAGTGAGTATAAAAGTACTTCATCAGGGTGAAAGTATTGGAGGGTGCCCTGTCAGCAAAGATCATCTGTCCACTCCAAGAGGGAGTAAAGAGTGGCGGATTGGGGATAGTACCAGGAGATATCCACTATGATGGTTTGGAGGAAAAGTGTAAACTGGCAGTGTAAACAGGGGCAGGGCATTTATGAGTCATTGAGAATGGTGAATAGGAGTATGACTAGACAGAAGATAGTGGAGATGACAAATTTTGGGGGCACAGTCCAAATAGTGGGGGTGACTGTGTAGAGCTCTGTTGCAAAAAGTAGGGTAAGGATAAATAGACTTAATAGAATGAAGAGATGTATTAGGCTCATAAGGGTTATCATTGTTCTTCAGAAATGTAAGTGAGTTTAAGGGAAGTAGGGGTGAGTACTTGCGACTTCCAGAAGGAAGAGGAGAGATCAGGCTGGCTGTCTGATGGGCACAGCTTTATTCTGGAACAGTGAATCCAATGGGGAGGGTTGTGCAGACGGATGGCAGTTGGGGTGCTATAAATGACCAGGTAGGGTCCAGTCCATCAAAGCTGTAGAGTGTGAGGGGTCAGACTTGACAAGGACTGATTGCCCAGCTAAGGTATCTTCATATGGCTGGGAGTTTGGAGGAGGCAAGAGAAGATTAGCAGCCTGGTGAATTTCCTGTCTAGCCTGCTGGAGGACTGGAAGATAAAGGCAACAGGTCATGGGCCTGGCTCCTGTGTGAGGACTCTAGCAGCACAGCCTTGTATTTCAGCTGTGTGTAAGGAACAAGGATGGGACGAGTCAGGGAATGCTAGTGTGGGAGCTGTCTCCAGGTCCTTTTTGAGAGGGTGAAAGGAAGAATGGGGAAAAGACTTATGGTCTATGGGATTAGTTAAATTACCCTTTGTGAGCTAGTAAAGTGGTTTGATTAGGATAGCAAAGCCCGGTATCCAAAGTTGGAAATATCCAACAATGCCTAAGAAGGAAGGGAGTTGTTGTTTGGTGGTGGGGGTTGGGGTCTGGGAGATTAACTGAACACAGTCTGCAGGAAGGGTGTGTGTATGTTGATGGAGCATTATACCAAGATAGGTAATGCTAGGGGAAGAAATTTGTGCCTTGGAGGGCGATACTTTGTACCCCTTTGAGTAGAGATGTTGAAGAAGCAGGCTAGTGTCCTGCTGGGAAGATTGGTAAGAAGGGCTGCAAAGAAGAAGATCATCAACATATTGAATAAGGTGGGAGGCAGATGGGTGAAAAGAAAGCAGATCATGAGAAAGGGCTTGGCCAAAGTAATGTGGGCTGTCCCTGAAGCCTTGGGGTAGAAAAATCCAGGTGAGTTGTTGGGACTGGTGGGTGTCAGAGTCAGTCCAAGTAAGGCGAAAAGAGGCTGGGAGGAGGGATGCAAGGGGATAGTAAAGAAGGCATCTTTGAGGTCGATAACAGAATAGAGTTGTGGAAGGGGGTATTGAAGATAGGAGGGTGTACGGGTTTGGCACTATAGGATGGATGGGAAGGACGATTTGATCAACAAGACGAAGATCCTGAACAAACCTGTAAGACTTGTCCGGTTTCTGGATGGGTAGGATAGGGGAGTTGTAAGGAGAATTTGTAGGCTTTAAGAGGCCATGTTGAAACAGGCAGGTGATAACAGGCTTTAACCCTTTTAAAGCCTGCTGTGGGATGGGATATTGGCATTGAGCGGGGTAAGGGTGATTACATTTTAATGGGATGATAAGGGGTGCATGATCGGTTGCCAAGGTAGGAGTAGAGGTATCTTATACTTGTGGATTAAGGTGGGGAGATACAAGGGGAGGATGTGAAACAGGCCTTGAGTTGGGTAAAAGTGCAACAATGAGATGTGGCTGTGGCCCAGGAATAGTCAGGGAAGCAGATAATTTGGTTAAAATGTCTCATCCTAATAAGGGAGCTGGACAGGTGGGGATAACTAAAAAAGTGCATAAAAGAATGTTGTCCAAGTTGGCACCAGAGTGGGGGAGTTTTAAGGGGTTTAGAAGCCTGGCCGACAATACCCACAACAGTTATGGAGGCAAGGGAAACAGGCCCTTGAAAAGAAGGTAATGTGGAGTGGGTAGCCTCCGTATTGATTAAGAAGGGGACAGACTTACCCTCCACTGTAAGAGTTACCCAAAGCATCTGTGATGGTCCAGGAGGCTTCCGAGGTGATCAGGCAGTGTCAGTCTTCAGCTGCTAAGCTGAGAAGATCTGGGAAGGAGTCAGTCAGAGAGCCTTGGGCCAGAGTTCCAGGGGCTCTGGGAGTGGTTGCCAGGCAAGTTGAACAGTCTGATTTCCAGTGGGGTCTCGCACAGATGGGACATTCCTTGGCCCAGTGGCCAGATTTCCGGCACTTGAAGGAAGATCCTGGGGGAGGAGGTCCTGGAGAAATGCCTGGCCCCTGCAGTTTAGGTGTTTTGAAGTTCTTGTGTGCTGGAGATGTGGCTGGGGTTTCTCTTACAGCGGAGGCAAGTAATTGCGACTCAGAAATATGTTGCCACTTGGCTGCCTCTTTTCTATTATTGTACACCTTAAGGCGAGGGTAATTAAATCCTGTTGTGGGGTTTGAGGGCTGGAATCTAATTTTTGGAGCTTTTTCTAATGTCAGGAGCAGATTGGGTAATAAAATGCATATTGAGAATAAGACGGTCTTCTGGCCCCTCTGGGTCTAGGGAGGTAAAGTGTCTAAGGGTTGTTGCCAAACAGGCCATGGACTCAGCTGGGTTTTCATATTTGATGAAAAAGAGCCTAAACGCTAACTGATTTGGGAGAGGTCAGCTAAAGAAAAAGGAGCATTAACCTTGACTATGCCTTTAGCTCTAGCCACCTCTAAGAGGAAATTGTTGGGCCGGTGGGGGAGGGCTAGTTGTGGAACGAAACTGTAAGCCAGACCAGGTGTGAGGAGAGGAGGTGATAGAAGGTTTACAGGGTAGGGGAGCAGAGGCTGGGGAAGAATTGGGACCTGGCTAGGCCTGGCGAGGAGCAGCCTGGGGAGGAGGGGAGAAATCAGATGGGTCCGTAGAAAAGGAGGATTCAAACGACTCAGAGCTTGGGGTGGAGACTGAAGGAACAGACAGGAGAGAAAGAGGAAAGATTTGGGATGAGTCACATTGGGAGCAGAGACTAGAGAGGGACTGATGTGTAAAGAATGCCTGGACATCAGGCGCCTCAGACCATTTATCCATTTTACGACAAAAATTATCTAGATCTTGTAGGATGGATAAATCGAAAGTGTCATTCTCTGGCCACTTGGAACTATTGTCAAGTTTGTATTGGGGCCAAGCAGTATCACAGAAGAAAATAAGATGTTTAGGTTTTAAAAAGAGTGCATAAAAGAATGTTGTCCAAGTCCATCCCCTTCTTAATCAATACGGGGGCTACCCACTCCACATTACCTTTTTTTCAAGGGCCTGTTTCCCTTGCCTCCATAACTGTTGTGGGTATTGATGGCCAGGCTTATAAGCCCCTTAAAATTACCCCACTCTGGTGCCAACTTGGACAGGTCAGGTGTTAGTCAAAGGTGTTTTAAGTTTTAAGAACACAGGCTAAGAGAGAAGAACGGGGAATGAAGCATGGAAGGTTGCCCATAGTGAAAGAGGTAAGTTTAAAGAGAAAGGTAGAGACATGGAGAAGTGGGGAGGTGAGCAGCCCTGGGCTGTCATGTGGGTTAGCAGCCAAAGCAGGTGTCCCAGCAATTGACTTACCACCAAGGGAATGTGGGTGAATGACCAAGGCAGGCATCCCCCCGGTGATCAGACACCAAATGGAATGTGGGTGAAAGATCAAGGTAGGTGTCCCCATGATGATCAGACACCAAAGGAAGGCTGTCTTCCCAAATCCATGATCCATGTTGGAGTTTTTGAGTTCATGGATAAAATGTGTCTCCTTTGTCTCTACTAGAGAGGAAAAAGAACTGGAATTTGAAGGACAGGGAGATTGAAGTGTAGCAAGAGAGGCTGAAGAAGAGAGTGAAGAGACCGCTTACCCGATTTGAAATTGGTGAGATGTTCCTTGGGCTGGTCTGAGGACCTGAGGTCGTAGGTGGATCTTCTCATGGAGTGAGGGTGAGGACAGGGGACCAATCTCCCGAAGGAGTCACACTGTCCGGGGTCTTTGGCACCAAATGTTATGCACATCCATGTGAAGAGACCACCAAACAGGCTTTGTGTGAGCAATAAAGCTTTTTAATCATGTGGGTGCAGGCAGACTGAGTCTGAAAAAGGAGTCAGCAACGGGAGATAGAGTTGGGGTGGTTCTATAGGATTTGGGTAGGTAATGGAAAATTACAGTTAAAGGGGGTTGTCCTCTTGCAGGCAAGGGCGGGGGTCACAAGGTGCTCAGTGGGGAGTTCCTGAGACTCATTGTCCAGGAGAAGGAATGTCACAAGGTCAATTGATCAGTTGGGGTGGGGCAGGAACAAATTACAATGGTGGAATGTCATCAGTTAAGGCAGGAACTGCCTATTTTCACTTCTTTTGTGGTTCTTCAATTGCTTCAGGCCATCTGGATGTGTATGTGCAGGTCACAGAGGATATGATGGCTTAGCTTGGGCTCAGAGGCCTGACAGGTTGCTGCAGTGAGCCAAGATCACACTACTGCACTCCTGCCTGGGCAACAGAGCCACAAAAAAAAAAAAAAAAGGAAGAAAAGAAAACAAAAAGAAAAAAATTTTTTTCCACCAAGAATTTAGTAAAAAATTATAGGGAAAAGTGTCACTAATTCAAAGGAATTGCATTGAAAATTATTCATTCATTCAACAGATATTTATTGAGAAGCAAGTATGCTGGTGATAGGGTTACAACAGTGCACAAATTCCTGCATTCAAGGAATGAGGTAAGAGTATGCAGATAGGAGCCAGAGAGGTCAACAGGCAATTGCAACATAGAGTAACACATGCTCCAGAACACATAGGAGGGCTTCCAGACCACATGCTGGGCTATCAGAGCTGGCTTCCTGGAAGTGGTGTGGCTCAGCTAAAACCTGAGAACCAAGAATGAGCCTTCTGATATCTCACGGGTAAATCGGCACAAATGAAACCATTTTATAACCAAACAACCTTTTCCCTCCTGAACTGCACTTTTTCTAGAACCCATTTAATCCTTCCTAACATGTTCAATCCAGCCCCGTGATTTTTCAGTCAAATGCAAGATGCGTAGGATTCCTTTTCTGTTCAGTGCTCCCCAGCCAATCTTTTTCCCTTCTCCCACCCCACAGTTACTAATTCCAGCGTTTCAGTTCTCAGCAGAGGATGACAGTTCCACCAGGAGACATCAGTGTTATCTGGAGACATTTTAGTTGTCCCAGCTGAGGGCACAGTGCTGCTGGCATCTAGTGGGTGAAGGTCAGGAATGCACCTCAACATCCTGGAACACTCAGGACAATCCCCTGCAACAAAAACCTATCCATCCAGAACATCAACAGGGCTGTGGCTGAGGAGCCCTGCTCTAGTGCTTCCTCCTTGCTGTATCCTCATCAAGGAGGGCTCTGGGGCATGTCAGGGGCTGCTACAGGCTCCTGGCAGATTTCGGCGACTTACTCCAGACTTGTGGAACATTCAGGACTCTTAGCATGGCCACAGGAGAGTCAGGCTGTCCACAAGCACTCTCTCTTTCTTCACCCACTCATTCCCATCACTCTACCATTTCCACTGCCTTCCCAAATGCCCATCGTGAGTCCCACCAGGGGCCAGAACACCACCCTCTCAAGCCTCCCCAGTGGCGCGTGCACACCTGGAGAACATGTCTCACATCCCCCAGCCAGCGAGACGTCCTGAGATTCCAGCACTTCTCAGTGTCTTTCCCAGCTTGTTTGTATCTGGAATGGGGTGGGGTCTCTCACACAGGAGAAATTACAAGGAAAAGTGTACGTGACAGGAATGGAGGAATTTCTGTGGAAACGGTGTGTGAGAAAACGTGGGAAGAAAGAAACTTCAGGAAATGGTAAGTGGCATCTTGAGAGCAGAAAGTGAGAAGGGAGCAGAAAGAAATGGGACTGGAACCTGGGAAGGAAAGGACAGTTGGGGATGGCCTTGCACACCGTGGGCACTGAGGAGTGTGGGCCCATGGCATGGGTGGAGAGGAGTTTCAAGACAGGGAGTAGATTCCTATTTTGAACTTCGGATTGGCCCTGGCAATGTGGAGACTGTATTGGAAGAAGGCAAGAATGGAGGAGAGCCCCTAGGTGGAGGTTTGGCAATGCTCTCTCCAGAATATAGCAGAGGCCTCTTCCAAGGTAGGAAAGCCCTGAGTGGAGAGAAGTTAATGGATCTGAGGGTGCAAGGGAGGACTTGGATTATCAGGACTTTTAGGGAGGCATATGATCAAGGCTTGGGTCTTGGCCCATTGAAATGGGGAGCACTGGTTTTAGGATGTGGGTCAATCAGTTTGGTTTTCAGGACAGGCTGAGTTGGATATCCTGGGGGACCTCCAGGTGGCAGTGTCAGGGGAAGCTGGATGTGCTGACACTGAACTCAGAAGAGTGACTGAGTAGAGATCTACATCTGGGGTCACAGGCAGTGGATGCCGTAGGGGTGGACTCAATAGCTCAAGCAGAACCCGGAGGAATGCAGGCAGCAAAGGGAGCCCTAAAGAACAATGAGGAGATGTGCCAAGAAAGAGCCAAATCCGGGGCTTTGTAGCAGCCCAGGGGAGAGGGCTGTGGGAGTAAGAGGAAGTGTCAGCAATATCAAATGTTGCAGAGACATAGAGTAAGATAAGAGCGGAAAAAACATCCATGGAACCCTGTGATGCAATCAGAATGCAGAAAGACTTTGTAACTCCTGCCTGGTCTCCTCCTCTGCCCACTCATGGCAAAGGAATACAAAGTAATGTTCCCTCCTTCCGCCTAGAAAAGCACAACTTCTGCCCCCAAGCTCTGGCCTCTCCTGAGAGGACAGGACCAGCCTCTGAAGTTGAAGGTCCTGGTTTACCAGGTAGGGAAGGAGCCCTTTCCAAGACCCTTTCCAGAAGGTGTGGCTGAGATGGGAACCGTGGACTCTATGCAGATGTAGGAGCTGGCTCCAGTCAAGTGCTAGGAGGTTGTGCGTCCTGGGAAGGAAGAGGCTCTGGAGCCTCTGTGGAGACTCTGGGACTGTCCTTGGGGGAGACGTGAGCAGGAAGAAGCAGGGCCTTCACAGTCCCCAGCTTAGGGGCCTCACCACCCAGACTGAAGACCAGGACCAAACCCTTTCCTGCACAGTTACAATGTGTCATTTAATTTTACTAAAGGGAATATTTTTTAAATGAGGATGCTACTTTGTGATTAATTTTTACCTCTATTCATAAAAGAAACGTTTCTTATCTATTTAAGATGATTCATATCAGACCAGTGTCTGCCCAACTCGACTGACCCTGTGAAAACTGGGCACTTCACACTCCAATGGTGATGGATGAGTCCCCAGCAGCATAGTTTAGGGGAGTGAGTGGGCAGTGTGGCCTCCTGTGCACGTGACTTCCTCCTTCAGTGTGCCCACATGTGGGTTCCATGGTCTTGTGACATTGTGGCTTTAGAAATTTCTGTTTCCATTTTCTATCATTCAGAGTAAATGAAATTTGCAGGAAATTCAGAACCTTCCACCTGTACAGTGGATACTGTGAGACTCTGCCCAGATGCCCTCTTCAAGCCAATGCATCTCTCCATGCTCCCACCCCCGTAGATGGGAACAGAGGTGCTGGAACTCAGAGCTACTCCCCTTTCTGGGAACTGGAGCTGCCTGCCCAGGCAATGCCCCCTTCCCAGGGATGGCTGAGCCAATGACTGGCTAATGTTGGATTGCAGAGGCCTAGCGCCCTCCCCTCAATTCCTAATTCCTTGTAGGAATAACTGAGGCCTCCTCTGTGACCACGTGGGCAGCTTCTCCCTCTGCCTGGTCCTGTCTTGTTCTCTCCTTTCCAGTTGTGTCTCCTGGAAGCCCTCCCCACAAGTCTGCTGCATACAACTCTCCTTCTCAGAGAGCCTGAGCCCTGGATTCCCAGGAATCCAACCTAAAATAGTCTGCCATTTGGTTTCAATTTTCTCTTTCACTAAGACTCAGTCACAGGTGCTAATAAATAATAAAATGTCACCACCTTGAATTCTATCACTCTCTCTTTTCTTGCCCCATCTCTGACAAGTAGGTGGTCCCTCAAGAACCTGAAAAGCAGACATTAGGAGGAAAGGAGGAGGGGGGGCAAGAGGCCCACTCCTCACCTGGCTGGCTCCCATCCATGTGCCCTTGACTGAGGTGACACCTACCCTGGGAATCCTTCCCCTGCCTCTCGTGAGCCAGGCCGGGTGCTCTTGGGACAGCTCCCACTGCTCCTGTGTGCTCCCCCAGCTTGGCGCATGACTCCCTGAATTATAGTCAGTTCCGTACCTGAATCTCCCTCTAGAATGCCAGTGCCACGAGGACAGAGGACGGTTCCACTTTGTTCACTATTTTCTCCCCAGGGTCTGGCAAAGTTCCTGGGACTTGGGAGAGGTGTCCTTCAGGAGCTTGGCAGAAGCCAAACGGCACACTTAAGTAGGGCAACTGAGGCGAGTTTAATGAAGGATTCTATACAAAGATTTGGACAGGGTATAGGGAGGCCACAATACACAGTGCAGTGCCTGGTGCCAGTGAGAGCAGGGCACCATTCCCACTGCAAGGCCAGACAGGGCAAGGGGAGGGAGCTGTCTGACAAGAGCTGCCCTTACGTCAAGGGACACATCAGCCCACTAGACCCCATCAGGAGGGAGCCAGGGCCTGACTCCCCTGACCTTGCTCTCCAATCTTCTGCCTAAAATTCCCCATCAGCCAAACACAACTGAAAACTGAAAGACAGGGGAGCCTGCTGTTAATAAGGTGAGCTTCCCCCGGAATAAAGCTGGGTAGAGAGTGGAGAATGGATATGGAAGGGCAAAAGGAAGATTTATAAGACAGTGGGCACTAAATATCTATGAGATGAATAAAGGAACCACATTTTACAACAAACGTTCATTGAAACGCTACTCAATGGAAAGAGATCATTTCGGTCACTGTCTGATGCAGACAAATCAAAGGCCACATGCATCAAAAAGGCCATGTCAGTGTAACTCCGACATGGGGCAGACAGCAAGGCTGAAGGCTATGGGGTATGTGGAGCCGGAACTGAGAGATCCTGATGTAAATCTAGCACTTGGGAAAAGGGGGACTAGAAGAAATTCACCCACAGGCAGAGGAAAACACAAACACTTATCTATTTTTGCCTAGGCTTTAAGTGGTATGGGAAAAATCTCTGAGACTACAAATCCTGTGCTTCATGCACAGGTTTATAATACCCTCAAAATGGAAGACCCCAAAACCAGGCACGGAAAATTCATATCAGGCCATTGATGCCCTCAATGTTCCTGGCTGAAACAAACTCAAAACTCCTCTGGAAAGGAGTGCTCCCACTTCAAGCCATGAAAAGCTACTGCAGAGAAAATAATCCCCAGTCAAGACACACTCACGTTGAAACTGCAAGGCACACAAGGAAATGGATCACCCTGAGTGATAGCTGGCAGAGCTAATAAACCTCTGTATACCTCTAAGAAGCTCCACGCACTAGTATAACCCTTAAAGATTTGATGAAATCATTACTTTATTAAAATTGTGTTTATAAAAAATCAAAATCCAAAAAAAGCAACAAATTTTATACCAGAGCCAATTCGGTATATACAAGGGTGTCTTACTCTTGTGGAATTTGTCTTATTGTCCTAACTCAGCACATTGTCCTGGTCTATGAAAAGTCCTAGAAACCCTTCTACCCTCTGTAATGTAGGAGCTTTAACTCAATAGGGTTTTTAAAATTCTTTTTTCTTGTCTTTTTTTCTTTTTTAATTTTTTCCATTTTTTCAAGTCAAACTGAAGAAATATTTTTCTTTTCTTTCTAGGAATGCATATTCACCCCCCAAGGCCACTTGTCTCCTGATTGGAGAGTATTAGACAATTCTCAGGATTTCTTTATTTTCCTTCTTTATTCCATAGGATTGGATTTAGGCATTTAATCCAGTAGGATTGGGTTTAGGCATATCTCTAAAGCACAATGTTTCAACGTTTTGATGTAAGATTGTGCCCTATTTCTTGTTCAGTTGCTGCCAGCAGATGTTATAGTTTTAAAACTAGTTTTTGGTCATTGAGATATTAGAGGAGGGAAGAGTCTGCTATCCTGCTTTACTCATCTTCATCTACACTACACTGTCATCTTCACTGCAAAGTCCTGTATTAATGTTTTTAGATTCTATAACATTTTAACAGGTGTCAAAAAATCTTAAGCACCACTTCAGCTTGGGAATCTCTAAATGTAATGGTGTTTGTGGGCTGGACTGATGTCTGCGTCTTCTTGTTGTTGGTATTGTCTGTAGTAATGGAGAGCCGGGAGATCCTGGACACTTCCTGTTCATGGGCACTTGATGCATTAGCTGCTCCAGCAGCTGATTACATTTAACAACAAGGATGTGTGGGTGAACCCAGGGAGACCAATCTCAGTGGAGTGGTGGGGGCAGAAGCCAGGCTGCAGGGTATAGAGTAGGGAATGAGCAGTGATGAAGTAGAAACAGAGTTTGGACAACTAGTGAAGCTGCCTGGAAGAGGGGGAGAAGAGACAGTAAATGGTCAGACCAATGTTTGAGGTCAAAGTGGGCTTGTAATCTTTATTTAAGGGACAGATCTGAGCATTTAAAAATTCTGAATAATCTAATAGAGAGGAAAAAGTTGGGACTCAAAGAAAATGTGGGAAAAAATGATGAAGGTTAAACGGAATGAGATCCAGAGTGCAGGGGGAGAGATTAGCCTTTGGTGTTAGAGGAGCAACTCTGTCCATGGAGAGAGGAAAAATGTAGACATACCACAGTTGCATTTGAAGTTGGGGCCTGAGGAGTTGAGGAGTTCTGAGAAAAGCAGAAGATGAGATCATTTCCTTAGAGTAAACGGGAGTCATTAGAACGGGGGTGAAGAGACTGGAAGCTTTAGGTAGCTTGAAATAGTTGATGGAAAAATGGGATAAAGTGACAATTTGTCACACTCAGAACAGCTATCAGGGAATCTAGAAGAATCTCTGGAAGCTAGTTGAAGATCTTAAATTACCAATGTATCTTGTCCACATAGCTAAGCGGTTTTACTTATTTTTATTTTTTTGAAACAGGGTCTCACTCTGTCACGCAGGCTGGAGTGTAGTAGTAGTAGCACAATCACAGCTCAATGCAATCTCTGCCTCCCGGGCTCAAGCAATCCTCCCACCCCAGCCTCCCGGGCCTGGGACTACAGACACACACCACCACTCCCAGCTATATTTTGTACATTTGTAGAGACAGGGTCTCGCCATGTTGCCCAAGCTGGTCTTGAACTCCTGGGCTCAAGTAATCTGCCCACCTCGGCCTCCCAAAGTGCTGGGATTACAAGCTTGAGCCCGGCTGCTAAGTGGTTTTAAACAGCTGTTCTCGGAAACACACACTCAAAGAAAAAATGTAGAGGATAATTTATCTAAGGCTGGGGCTTCAAGAGAGGTCAGGGTGTTGACAAGAGAATGACTAAGTGGCAGACTACTGGATCTCAGCTAGATAAAGAGGGATGTGACCGTGGGAGGGACTGATAGTCAGAGGCTGGAAGGCTTGATGAACAACACATATTACACAAAGAATAAATGGAGTGAGAGAAACCAAAGGAGTAAAAGTTGTCATCAGAAAAGTGAGAAATTTTATTGTGAGAGTTTAGTGGTAAATCAATGTTAACAAACCTCAGCTGGGCACTAGTGGAGTGAAACCGAAGGCCAGGGAGTTGAGTTAATGAGCTGAGACTTGGGCACCAGATGGGGGTCCACATGGACAACTAAGCCACCAGGATGATGTGGGAAACTGGGGTGAATAGAAGCCCCTTATCCATGTGCACAAGTCTTGAATAAAATAGGGGCAACCAGGCAGTCAGTGGATGATAGCAGTGAGGTGGAGCAGAGAGCAATGTAGTTGGAGAAGTGGAGCCCACAGCAGTCTCCTTTATATCTAGAAGGGAATTAATAGCCAAAAAATGGCACCGAGGCCAAGGATGTCACCTTCTGACTCCCAAATCTGAGACAGATGTGAGAGGGAAGGAGTATCCTCAAGGGACAGGAGATGGTGTGAATGTTTTTGGCATAAATCAAAGATGTCAGGGAAATTGTCAGAAGTCAGGTTCCAGAGACACAGAGGAAAAGCATGGGAGAAAGTGGAATATTGGGAGGTGAGATTAGGGCAGAGGAAGCACAAATCAAAGAACGAGGAATAGAAAAAGTCATATGAGCTGAGGAGTTGGCCAAACATGACAGAATGGGAATATGATGGAATTAAGTGGCTTTATGTGTTCCAAAAGGATTGGTCCACGCAGGCCACAGGAAAATGGGAGGTAAGAAGAAAGGGATCGAAATGCTGCAAAATGTATTACTTCATGGTAAGCAAAGGACTCAAGACTCTAGAAAATGATGCCCTTCCTTCCAAGACTATGTTAGTCCAAATCTTTCAAGATACAGAACCCAAGGTGGGGTCTGGCATACAAGAAGTGTAATAGAGGAAATGTCTGTGACATTTGCAGGACTGCAAAGGGAGCCAGGAGAAGCTGGGAAAGCCATGAGATCACAAGCAGGTCTGACTCCAAGTGAAGGAGATGGGGAATGACGCAAGGTTTGGCTGAAGCATGTGCCAAAGGCACCCATCAGAGGAGTCCCTCTCCAAGGGATGGGCCTATCATAGTGTCCCTAATAGGGTCATGGAGTGGGAGCAGCCCACGGAGGGCACAGCCTTGGCATGAATGCAGACATGGGTCTCAGAGTGCAGCAGCTGGGCCCCTCAGTCAATTAGGCTCCCTCAGAGCTGGGGCAGGAGGTGCACTAGACCACACAGTAATATTTATTTATTATTAATTTAATTAATTAATATTAATTAATTAAATTAATTAATATTAATTTAATTAATAATATTAATTAATTTAATTAATTAATATTATTAAATTAATTAATAATATTAATTAATTAAATTAATTAATAATATATTTATGTATTTATTATTACTAGACCACACAGTAGTATTTGTATGTCTAAGGAAGCATTTCTCAGAATATACTCACTGAACTTTTAGCCTATAAGTACCTGTATGAAAATTTTAAAAGGGGTTTCATGATCAAAACATTTTGGGAAACACTCCATACCCTTTCTTCCTCATGAAGGATCATAATGCCTATTAGTATATGAAGGGCTCTGAGAAGTCCTGTAGTAAAGAAACTTGCTTTAGTTTTTTAGTCCAGCTATTTTTCAAACTTAAATAAGCAATAGCCTCCCATCCTTTTTTTTACACTTTTTAGCATACTGCGGAATAAACTGAACATGCATTGAGAAAGACTGCTTTAGGGAATAGTCAACACTATTTCACTCCCAGTAAGTACATATAAAATCTGTATTTCCAAGGTGGATTATCAACACAGCTGTATTTTAGAAATATTATCTGCCCTCCCAGGTATCACAGCTACTAAATGTTGGGTACTGAGGTGGAATTTTAGGGATCAGCCAATTATGGGAAAGAAAATCTGGGGGCAGGATAAGATGGTCTCCGATGCCTTAAAAGTATATGCCATTATTTACCTCTTTGATCTACTACTCAATATCAAACAACTAATTCAGAAGAAAATTGATTGTTTTCTAAAAGTAGTTTTTCTACATTTCCCATTAAGAAGCAGTGGTATTTAAAACTTATAATGGCTATTATGTGAGATTATCACTATCATAGTTTTTCTCTATACAAATTTTCTGTAACATTTTATTTGCTAATAAAAATTAGATAGATGGATTGACTAATTGATAATCTAAGAAAGATTATATTTGAAGAAGCCATAGTAAGGGACAGATTAAATTATCATCAGTCTAAACATTCTAATACCTATTTTTCTTTTTTTGAAATTTTCCAAATTTGTTATTATGCATTTAAACAATAATTTTTTAAACTTTTATTTTAGGTTCTGGGGTACATGTGAAAGCTTGTTACATAGGTAAACTTTTGTCATGAGGGTTTGTTGTACAAATTATTTCATCACTCAGATATCAAGCCCAGTACTCAATAGGTATTTTTTCTGCTCCTCTCCCTCCTCCCACCCTCCAATCTCAAGTAGACCCCAGTGTCTGTTGTTCCCTTCTTTGAGTTCATGTGTTCTCATCATTTAGCTCCCACTTATAAGTGAGAATACAAGGTATTTGGTTTTCTGTTCCTGTGTTAGTTTGCTAAGGGTAATAGCCTCCAGCTCCATTCGTGTTTCCACAAAAAAACATGATCTCGTTCTTTTCATGGCTGCATAGTATTCCATGGTGTATATGTACCACATTTTCTTTATCTAATCTGTCATTGATGGACATTTAGGTTTATTCCATGTCTTTGCTACTGTGAATAGTGCAGCAATGAACATTCACATGCATGTGTCTTTATGGTAGAATGATTTATATTCCTCTGAGTGTATACCCAATAATGGGATTTCTGTTTTTAGCTCTTTGATCTAATACCTATTTCTCAAGATCAAGTTAGATCTCTAAAAAAGGCATCATCCTAGCATTTCCCCATCCCTTCCCTGAACTAAATTTAATGTTGTGTGTATCAATCAGCATACAGTCAAGACAGAAACCACACATGAACATTAAATATAATGAGTTATTAACTTATAAAAGGGTATGAACTACTAAAGGGGGTAAGGAGAACGCTGAAGAATGCAGGAATGGCAGATGTAGAGAGCAGCCATAACCTCTAAGCTAAGGCACAGCAGCCAAGGAAGGGGCGAACTCAAAGAATGCCCTGCCTCCCCAGCTGATCCACCCTTGTTGGAGGGGGTGTGGCTGCAACCCAATGGATGCCCAAGAAGTTTGCAGAATTGTGGCAGGTTGGGGCTGCTGAGCAGGAAACTGCCCGAAGGGGTACCAGTGAGATTCCCAAGAATGTGGGCATGCCTCTGGCGGGGAAGACGCTCTTGGAGTGCCAGCAAAATTTACTAGGAAGCTACCCAGTAGGGTGCCAGCAAAAGTCAGCAGGAAGCCACTGTCGTGGTGTCGGCAAAATTCACTGAGGAGTGGGCACTGCAGGGTCTCCACCCGGCACTGGCAAATCAGCCAAAAGAACAAAAACAAAATAAAAACAAATCCCAGAACCAGAAAGAAAAAACTCTGCCTCTTACTGCGACCCTCTTATGCCTTCTACAGCAACTGGCAGAGGAGAAATGTTTATGGGGTCCAGCTCTAGACTCACAAAGCAGAACACAGAAGAGTGAATGAAGAGCTGAAAGGCGATAAATCAGTAACTGGAGCCTCACATCCTTTGCCTTTTTTATTGAGGGTCAATATATTAAGAAGAATATGTCTGCGTCTTCGGTAAAATTATTGCTAGGGTTATCACCCAGTGCGTGTTTTCAACCTCCCTGATATAAGAACTTAGTGACAAGAAAGAATGAGACAATGATCATGAACGATTGGACCTAACCATTTGTGGCTTTAGTGCCCATCTTCTCAGCAAGGCTTTCTCTCTCTCTCTCTCTCTCTCTCTTTTTTTTTTTTTTTTTTAAGGTGGAGTCTCACTCTGTCACCCAGGCTGGAGTGCAGTGGCACAATCTTGGCTCACGGCAACCTCTACCTCCTGGGTTCGAGTGATTCTCCTGCATCAGCCTCCCGAGTAGCTGGGATTACGGGCACCCATCGCCACCCCTCCTGGCTAATTTTTGTATTTTTAGTAGAGATGAAGTTTTGCCATGTCGGCCAGGCTGGTCTCAAACTCCTGACCTCAAGTGATCCACCCACCTCAGCCTCCCAAAGTGCTGGGATTACAGGCATGAGCCACCACGGCCAGCTCTCAGCAAGGCTTTCTCTGACTACACTATTTAAAATGTGATCCCTGAGCCACTTTGGCCTCTCTTGCTGTCCTTCCCTGCTTCGCCTTCTCCATAGCACTTCTCTCCTACTAATCTACAATTTACTTGAGCTCTGTGAAGTTCAGGATTTTTGCCTGTTTTGTCCATTGGTGTATCCCCAGCACCTGGAACAGAGCTGGGCGCAGGCTAGGCACTCTAGAAATACTTGCTGAATAATTGAATTAAGTAAATGAGTGATCTACACGTGGTGGGGAATGAGAGTATACAGTGACAGTTCCTTCGACTGAAACTGGGGTCGAATTATAGTGATAAAGAGGAACTCAGACCTTCAGAGGTAAGGTTTGTGGGCCACTTGCCAAGGCTGCAGAATGTGGTGTCATTTCACAAACAAGGAGGCCCTATTATGGCTTCAGATATGAGAATGATAAAGAGAACTTTCCTTTCGCCTCAACTGCAGCCTTCTAAACTCTTCCTTCCTTCCTATGTAGAAGTTTCAAGGACCTCATGGCCTGAGTGTGGATAGGCAGAATGCTGGGAATCCGGCAAAAATAAAATAATACTGAAAGTGAAGGTCATGCTAATATTAGGAAGCCAGGGTGATCCTGAATTTACAAAACATTTTTCTTTGGGAAATTTCACACCTCACATGATTCTGTGTTTTTCCATGGGAAATTTCACATCTCACATGACTCTGTGACATGTGGTACACGAGGTGCCTGACTGCTGTTTTTGTCCTCTACTAATGAGGAAGAGTGTGTGTACTCCCAGCGTTTTGCAAGTTTCAAAGTCTGACTTGACTTTCCTTCCTTTTCCTGGAACTGATCCATGAGTATCGAGAGTAAAGCTGCCCGCACCTACTCATTCAAGATCCTGAGTGTCCTGCCCAGCTGCAGGAGGTGGAGAGACCCAGGAGGAGGGGCCACTGCTGATCCCAGGCTGTAGGGGGTGGGAAGAGTGTCCCAGGGCACCATGACCCCCACTCACTCACTCACGGGAGACCCACACAAGAGAGGAGAGGGCACTTACAGCTTAGGTTCCCACGAGCACCAACTCCTCTGCCATCAAACATCATTGTGTTTCTCTTTCTGCCTTGTCTGTCGGCACACGTGGAGTTAAATTTAATGCTCAATCACATATTTGTCTGGGCTCTTTCTGTGTTTATTTTTCTCTTAATAGTTCTCTCTCCTCCCTTCCTCTCCCCGCCCCTCCTCCTCCTCCTCCTTCTTCTTTTTTTTTTTCCAGAGACAGTGTCTCGCTCTGCCACCCAGGCCAGAGTGCAGAGTGGCATGATCATGGCTCACCGCAGCCTCGAACTCCTGGGCTCAAGTGAACATCCCACCTTGGCCTCTGGAATGTCTGGGATTACAGGCACTTGCCACTGCATCTGGCTAATTTTTATATTGTTTATAGATACGGGATCTCACTATGTTGCCCAGGCTGGCCTCAAACTCCTGGCCTCAAGCGACCCTCCCACCTCATACTTCTGAGTAGCTGGGGCTATAGGAATGCGCCTCAGTGTCAGGCTAGTTTCTTAATTTTCTATTTCTATTTTGACAGGTACAAATTTTGTATTCAATCCTACCTCAGACACATCTTTGGTGGGAAAAGGATGTCATTTAATCAATATATAAATTCTAAGCAAATAGGTCTGATCCCCAAATTAGGTTAGTCACAGCTGCTGAGTCGTTGACCCAACAGAAGCTCATCTAGATTTTTTCATTATTTTCAAGTTCCTCTTCTCGGTTCATCCTTCTTCCAGACCGTGTCCTCCCCGTCCCACCCTCTTCCCACAGCCTCCCCTCCCCACAGCCTCCTCCCACCATTCCAAATCTGGGCTGTTCTCTCAATTTCCTTCTCTCTGGACTCAAACCTATCCTAGCCCCCAGCCTCAGTTTGGGGTTAAACTTGTTCTCCTCACATTCTCTCCCACCCAACTTGATGTCGCCTCTGTGTCATCACCACGGGATTTTCCTCCTCTGGGTTCTCCTTTTCCGAGTGGGGTCAGCTCCCCCATGAGTCACAGCACCAATCACTTCTGGCTGCTTGCAAACCCCTTTGCTTTCCTCAGTGTTGACACCCAGGGCAGCCCTATGCTCACTGCCGCTGAGGTCCCACCTCTGCCCCTGGCCTTTTCCCAGCTGACATCACCCTGTGGCTTCCATTTTCCTAAAATTCTCTCTTGAGGCCTCAGTCTTAACCAAAGCACACAGTGCCCCTCAAAAATGACAATAAAAACCCAAACACACCGTGACTGTCACGGCAGGTTCCTGGTCCCCGTATTGAATCAGCGGGTGGGTTTCTGCGAACACTGGTGAGAGGCCGCATTAGAGGATCGGGACCCTCAGGTCTGGACTCGTGGTCACCACATACCTTCCTCCCTGCTGACAGTAGCTGGTACCTGTTACCTACTCAGAGTGTCACATGCCACAAGCCAGAGCGTCTTGGCAGTTCTCAGCACCTTGACATCACTTCCTTGCTACCACTCAGAGCAGCAGTGACACAGTTCCCTTATCTCAGAAGGCCAGAAGACGGCTGTCAAAGGTCACAGGGAAATCAAAGGCGGGGTACAGGGCCAGAGGGAGGAGGAAACAACTTCCCGGTTGCTTTCAGACGCTTCAGAGATCCTCTGGAGGCCTGGGGGAGCTTTTGAGTACTTTATTTCAGTTGGTCCCTGAGCTCAGTAAGCGGGGCTGGTAGAGCCACCAGGGGAATCAACAGTGGTTTCTCGTGCCCCTCAGGGTCAGGAGCAGTCTGATCAAAAGGAGGGCATCCACTGTCCGGGGCCATTCCCACAGCTCCCGGATGCTGGGTCTGGAGGCTGCGCCCTTCCCCTGCAGGAGCTCGGCCCAGTGGTAAGTCATCTGTGTGTCATCTATGTATTTAACCCCTTATGGCCATGTTGATGCTGAGCATGGTTTCACTTTTGCAAACATTTGTTTATACCCTTCGAGAGAAAAACATCTCAGCTGTCACAGGAAGCTGCTTCGGGGGGTGAGCAAACTTCTTAAAATGCAGAAATTATGATCTACACCCGTTTCTTAAAAGTAAGCCATGGTACTTGGTTCTCTTTAATTATATATTTTCTTACATATTGTGTTCATGTAGGCAAGTCCTGTTTCTGCTAAAAGAAGGTAAGTTCTACCAAGACGGTGTCATGCCAGCTTTATTTCCCGTGGCACCTGGCACACTGCTAAGCACTTACATGCTTAACAACTAGATTGGGAATGGTGCTGCTCTGGGGAAGTGGGCACACGTTAAAGAAATGTTTATTTCAGTCTTCTGAAATAGGGAATTACTCTGGCTAAAATGTAGCTCCAGAAAGGGAAAGTGGGGCTGTATGAATCCAGGTCCAGTTTGTTGTTTCCTCCAGGATAAGACAGCTGTCGGAGGGGAAAATCATCTCCCATTTCTCCACAGGGTAGTCTGAAGATGGCCAATTACACGCTGGCACCAGAGGATGAATATGATGTCCTCATAGAAGGTGAACTGGAGAGCGATGAGGCAGAGCAATGTGACAAGTATGACGCCCAGGCGCTCTCAGCCCAGCTGGTGCCATCACTCTGCTCTGCTGTGTTTGTGATCGGTGTCCTGGACAATCTCCTGGTTGTGCTTATCCTAGTAAAATATAAAGGACTCAAATGCATGGAAAATATCTATCTTCTAAACTTGGCAGCTTCTAACTTGTGTTTCTTGCTTACCCTGCCCTTCTGGGCTCATGCTGGTGGCGATCCCATGTGTAAAATTCTCATTGGACTGTACTTCGTGGGCCTGTACAGTGAGACATTTTTCAATTGCCTTCTGACTGTGCAAAGGTACCTAGTGTTTTTGCACAAGGGAAACTTTTTCTCAGCCAGGAGGAGGGTGCCCTGTGGCATCATTACAAGTGTCCTGGCATGGGTAACAGCCATTCTGGCCACTTTGCCTGAATTCGTGGTTTATAAACCTCAGATGGAAGACCAGGAATACAAGTGTGCATTTAGCAGAACTCCCTTCCTGCCAGCTGATGAGACATTCTGGAAGCACTTTCTGACTTTAAAAATGAACATTTTGGTTCTTGTCCTCCCCCTATTTATTTTTACATTTCTCTATGTGCAAATGAGAAAAACACTAAGGTTCAGGGAGCAGAGGTATAGCCTTTTCAAGCTTGTTTTTGCCATAATGGTAGTCTTCCTTCTGATGTGGGCGCCCTACAATATTGCATTTTTCCTGTCCACTTTCAAAGAACACTTCTCCCTGAGTGACTGCAAGAGCAGCTACAATCTGGACAAAAGTGTTCACATCACTAAACTCATCGCCACCACCCACTGCTGCGTCAACCCTCTCCTGTATGCGTTTCTTGATGGGACATTTAGCAAATACCTCTGCCGCTGTTTCCATCTGAGTAGTAACACCCCACTTCAACCCAGGGGGCAGTCTGCACAAGGCACATCGAGGGAAGAACCTGACCATTCCACCGAAGTGTAAACTAGCATCCACCAAATGCAAGAAGAATAAACATGGATTTTCATCTTTCTGCATTATTTCATGTAAATTTTTTACATATTTGTATACAAAATCGGATACAGGAAGAAAAGGGAGAGGTGAGCTAACATTTGCTAAGCACTAAATTTGTCTCAGGCACCGTGCAAGGCTCTTTACAAACGTGAGCTCCTTCGCCTCCTACCACTTGTCCATAGTGTGGATAGGACTAGTCTCATTTCTCTGAAAAGAAAACTAAGGCGCGGAAATTTGTCTAAGATCACACAACTAGGAAGTGGCAGAACTGATTCTCCAGCCCTGGTAGCATTTGCTCAGAGCCTACGCTTGGTCCAGAACATCAAACTCCAAACCCTGGGGACAAACGACATGAAATAAATGTATTTTAAAACATCGATTTAATGTATTTTAAAATAATTTGTAAGTTGCTTTTAAAACCAATTTAACTGCATTCCAAATTATAAACAGCCCATTTATATGGGAGTAATTTTTCAGGCGCATTGCCTTGCCGGTGATGAGAAGAACTAGCTAGCTGGAAGCTGTGGGAAAAAGAGGTAAGGTAACTTGTTCTGTCGAAGTTCTCTAAATTCTCTTGCTTACTTGCCACACCCCTAGGCCCCCAGCTTCCCCTAACCCAAGTTTTCTGGTATTTTCTCGTACTTTATCAAGACTATGGAATCTTAGGAGACTTAACAAAAGCAAATGAGAAATTATGTTTAGAAATGTCTAACAAAATGAATGCTTTGTCCTTTTAAGTATAACACATACCTCAGGCCTCACCAGCACATAACTACAAAAGGTTGTCCCACTTCCTTTCTATGGCTGAGTCAGTAGAACACAGGCTCCCACCTGCCACATCAGCAGAAGGTCACCTCAACATGTGAGCTACCTCCCCGGCGACCCCCCAGATCTGTAAGGATGATGCATCCTTGATCCTAAAAACATTTTCCTGTTCCTGGTGTTCAGAATTGGACTCCACACTCACTGGTCTCTTTATAATCTTGCTTCTGGCCCTTTGAGGCCTCAAAGCTACCAGTGCCTTGCTGCCAGGGGACAATCACTGCTCCCGGCTGAGTCCTGCAGACATAGGGCCTGGGCTGGCTGCCTCCTCCTGCTGGCCCAGCATCTTGTTTGCACTAAAGAGAGCTGGAGGCTTGGCACTGATACTTGCTAAAAACCTACCCAGGCCACCCACTGTTGCTGCACTGCAGGGCACCAGCCCACACTCCTCCCCTCCTGGCATCAGGCACATGTTCACGGCATTAAACCTTACAGGAAAGCAGTGGAACCCTGTCTTTCCTTCATAGGAGGCACTTTCCTTCCTAGGCAAAAATGATGATACCCATGGGCACAGCATCTCACATAGGGACACATAGAGATGTCTGACTCATTAAAACCCAAGTCTCTGGCCAATTAAAAGGGGTCCTTAATGTCCTACTCAACAGTGGTGGAAGGAAATTTGCTCTATATTGATGAAATGAGGTGGAGAAAATCTGATTTTCCAAACATGAGAATTCTCCATATGCCACCCCATAACCAAAGACCCCTTATTTGTGTTAGATGAAACATTCAAAAAGCCTATTAGGATAGTGGATGAGACCCCCAAGGGACATGCTTATACAACAATAACTGGCTCCAAACCACACTCCATGGCAGTGGCTCTCAAATGCCAGCTCACATCACAAGCCTTGTGCTAAAACACAGAGTTCTGGGCCCCATCCCTGAGTTTGTGGTTCAGGAGGTCTGGAGTGTGACCTCAGAATATGCATTTCTA
This sequence comes from Pan troglodytes, assembly GCF_028858775.2. Classification (NCBI taxonomy): domain Eukaryota; kingdom Metazoa; phylum Chordata; class Mammalia; order Primates; family Hominidae; genus Pan; species Pan troglodytes. The sequence goes on from NC_086015.1 coordinate 50,424,643, forward strand.
ACAAATTCCCCAGGGGATGCAGATACTGCTGACCCAAGGCCCTCCTTCTGAGAACCACTGTTCCATGGAGAAGAAACTCAGCTAAGTAAGGGTTTGGCTTTGTGCTGAAGACAATGTGGAATTTAGAGTTGGGGTGAATTATTCAGGAAAGTAGAGAGGTTTGGAGATGTGAGGGTGGGAAGCGCAGTGGAGGGAGGCAGAGAGGAAATACGAAGCAGCGTCAGTTGGAGAGAAATTAGGAAGAGGAATAAAATGATATATGCCAGGGATTTCAGTTTTGCTGAGCCCATGATGACAGCCTCTTCTCTGGCACCTTGTGTCACTCATTGAGAGCTTGTAGCTGGCTCTGCTCTTTCAGAGTCATAATAGGGCTATGGGTCTGACCTCAAGGTGAGCTGGAATGGGCACAAGTAATAGATAAAACTGCAAGAAGTCACTCAAGGGTCCTTCCTAGAACAAAGGATCCCTACATTCCAAAGGCGAATGCCGGTCACTATCATAAAAGAAAAGAAAGAAAGAAACTGATGGTGACATTTTAAATGGCAATTTTTCTAGCTTCTAATAGGTTGTGGAGCAACTGGAACTTTCATACCCTGCTGGTGGGAATGTAAAATGGTATAATCACTTTGGAAAAATTGGCAGTGTCACCAAAAGCAAAGCCTATACCTACTATCCATTTCACTCCTCAGTATTTACCCAAGAGAAATGAGCATGTATGTCCATACAAAGATTTGGACCCAAATGTTCATGACAGCCTTATTTATATAGCCTCAAACTAGAAAAAGTCTGTCTATCAACAGGTGAATGGATAAACAAATACTGGCCTGTGTATCTAATGGAATACTGCTCATCCACAAAAAGAAACGAGCTATTGAGACACACAGGAGCATGCACGAAATCTCAAAATGCTGAATGAAGGAGGCCAGATTTTAATTTTAATTTTTTATTTATTTATCTATTTTTGAGACAAAGTCTCGCTCTGTCACCCAGCCTGGAATGCAATGGTGTGATCTTGGCTGACTGCAACCTCTGCCTCCTGAGTTCAAGCAATTCTCATGCCTCAGCCTCCCAAGTAGCTGTGACTACAGTCATGCACAAGAGCAACTGGCTAATTTTTGTAATTTTAGTAGAGACAGGGTTTTGCCATGTTGGCCAGCTGCTCTCACACTCCTGACCTCAGGTGATCCACCCGCCTCGGCCTCCTAAAGTGCTGGGATTACAGGCATGAGTCACCGTGCCCAGCCGGAAGCCAGATATTTTTTTAAAGTACTTATTTTGTGATTCTATTTATATAAAATTCTAGAAAATGCAAACAAATCCATAGCGACAGCAAATCAGTGGTTGCTGGAGATGTTGGAGGGGAGAGGAGAGGAATAGATTGCAAAGGGGAACAAGGAAATTTGGGGGGACAGTGGATATGTCTGCTATTTTGACTGTGGTGATGGTTTCATTGGTATATACATATGTCAAAAACGTAACAAGTTGTATACGTTATTTATTATGTGTTGACTATACCTCAAAAAGGCTATTTTTTAAAACCCCTCTCAGCCTCCAGGCACTCCATTACGTTGGTGTGACTTGTCTTGGAAATACACTCTGAGCATTTGCTGGAGGAGATCCAGTGCCTGGGCCTCTGTTTCTTCTCCCAAGTAGAATTGGCAGCTAAAACGGGATGCCCATGGGCACAACCTGTCACCCCCATCACCTACCAGGGAGCAGAAGGAGGCTGCTGGGGGTGCCCCCACAGGGAGCACAGTCTCATCGGGAATGACCTTCCATGGCAAATAAAATCACCAGGGCAAGTCAAGGGAGAGACCAGGGAAGAGAGTGATCCAGTCTATATTAAAAAAGGATGAGAAAGATTGAAGAAAAAGAGAAGAAGGGACAGAAATTCTCTTCACACATTTGCAGAAGTAGGTCCGGACTCTCCATCCACTTCTCCTCCTCCGATACGTAGGACAGGAATCTCAGAGGAAATGGCGTCATCTTCCGATGTTTACAGACACAGCAATGAACTCAAAGAACAATCTTATCAGGATTTTCCAAATGAAAACATGGAGCGTATAGAGAATAAAGATCCGTAAACTCTTATGGTGGCTGAGACTGAAATGGTTAATGAAAAGCAAAAGTGTGTGCTGAATGACACCAGCCACAATGGCCTGAACACTTAAGTAGTGTAATATACTTGGAACACTGACAGCTAACAAGGTCTTCCTCCCATGTCAGACCAAGAACACAGTTTCCTAAAGATAAAAATAGCACATGCTTTTCCACTTTTCCATAAACGACTGCATTAGAAAACTAACAAACCATGAAAAGCAAAATATGGCTAGTCTATTCAAGAAAAACTGGTGTTTCTGTTTTGCCTGTAAATTACTTCCTAATACAAAAAACAATTCCTGTTACATTGCGGTAATTCTAACTAGGGACATATGAGAGAGAGATTGAAATCTCATGAGCTGTCTCCTTTTCATCTCAATTCTGTGTACTCGTGGGTACAAATGGAACTAGTTTTTGTTTGTTTGTTTGTTTGTTTTTTGAGATGGAGTCTTGCGCTGTTGCCCAGGCTGGAGTGCAAAGGCGTGATCTCGGCTCACTGCAACCTCTGCCTCCTGGGTTCAAGCAATTCTCCTGCCTCAGCCTCCTGAGTAGCTGAGATTACAGGCGCCTGCCACCATGCCTGACTAATTTTTTTTTTTTTTGTATTTTTTAGTAGAGACAGGGTTTCACCATGTTGGTCAGGCTGGTCTCAAACTCCTGACCTCAGGAGATCCACCCACCTCGGCCTCCCAAAGTGCTGGGATTACAGGCGTGAGCCACTGCACCTGGCCCGGAACTAGTTTTAAAACAGGAAACAGTTGATATACTGAATGGAAAAGCAATACAACTTGAAGTTGAAAAAACAAAATAAGATGCCCAGTTAAATTTAAATTTCAGTTAAGCAGCTAATAGTTATTTAGTATAAGTACAACCCATATACGACAATTGCAGTATTTGTTATTTATCTGAAATTCAGACTTACCTGGGCATCCTAGTATCCTGTTTTTTGTTTTGTTTTGTTTTTCCTTTTGTTTTCTTTTTTTTCCCCGAAATCTGACCACCTTAACTTTAAGGTATTTATTCATTTTTAAAAACTAAATATTTTTCGGCAGTCAGAACTAGAGCAAAGATAAATGACCCCAGGACTCCGTTTAGCAGGCAGTCAGGAAGTGTGACAGTGTGGTGGGTGGCAGCCCCGGCCAGGCCTTTCCTCTTCCCTAAACTGCCACAGCAGGACTGCCACACTCGGGAATCCCAGTTTCCATCTGAGCAGCCCCTCCAGAGTTTGGAAGGAGTCAGTGCTTTAGCCTGAGGAGCCACAGATGGCTCTAACACTTTGCTTGTCGGTCGAATAAAAATCAACCCAAAGGTGGCCTACACTCATTGAAGTGGGAATGCCAGAACTTCCGCGGTGTCACATAGAAGAAAATATCTAAGTGCTTAGGGAGATGGCAGTGCTAGTGGATCTACTGGATCATTAAGACTCACTCACCCACCCAGCGCAGATCTAGAGGACACACCCTTGCCACACTGGGAAGTGTAAATGAGCTCCAGCATCTTTATTTTTTTTTTATTTTTTATTTGTTTTATTATGCTTTAAGTTTTAGGGTACATGTGCACAACGTGCAGGTTTGTTACATATGTATACATGTGCCATGTTGGTGTGCTGCACCCATTAACTCGTCATTTAACATTAGGTATATCTCCTAATGCTATCCCTCCCCCCGCCCCCGGTGTGTGATGTCCCCCTTCCTGTGTCCATGTGTTCTCATTGTTCAATTCCCACCTATGAGTGAGAACATGCGGTGTTTGGTTTTTTGTCCTTGTGATAGTTTGCTGAGAATGATGGTTTCCAGCTTCATCCATGCCCCGCATCTTTAAAAAAAAAAAAAAATCTCTAAGTGGTGGCTCTTCTCTGTAGATCAGGAGCTGTAGTGAGCAATGCTACAAAACTGGAGTTTCTAAATACAGGGGGGATGGTGGGATTCTGAGGAAGGAGGGGCCACGTGGTAACACTTACAAAAGATCAAGTGGGCGTGGTTGCCACTGTGGACGGTGGAGCCAAAGCAGTCCTCAGAATAGTCTGACCCCCACAGATCTTTGGCATTGGCTGGTTGATCATGGTGTCCCTGGAACTGAAATAGAAGGACGGTCTACTAAATTTTTACCTGATCTGTATAAGCAGAAGAGTTCTATCTCTAGTGAACAGAAGTCTAACTTTAGTCACCAGAACTGAGAGTCAATTCAATCAATTCCCAGATTTGACATAGTTATAGACCTAGAACCCCTTGAATGAAAGGTAAGCTGGCTCCCCTTGAGGAAGGACCCTGTTACATTTCCGGCATTTTATTCTGATAATCTTTTTTCCCAGCCTTCCCCAAAGCAACTTAGGGCCATTTACCAGGGAAAGCCATGGAGGAAAAGGAAATAATTAGGCTATTTGGAGATTCCAGGACACTGGCTCTACGCTGACACCAGTTCTAAGAGACCCAAAATATCTTTGTGGTCTACCAGCCAAAGTAGGGCTTCATAGAGGTCAGGGGATCACTAGAGTTTGAGCTCAGGTCTGTTTCACTGTGAGTCTAGAGGGTCCCTGAACTTATCCTGTAGTTATTCCCCCAGTTCCAGAATGCAGAATTGAGCTGAGAGCAGTGGCTCATGCTTGTAGCCCCAACACTCTGGGAGGCGAAGGTGAGAGGATCACTTGAGCTAAGCAGTTTGAGACCAGCCTGGGAAATATAGTGAGACCCCATCTTTTAAAAAGACAAAGAAAAATAAAGAAAATTGACATGGAAAAATAATATAAAATGTGAATAATCTCACATCTACTAAAGAAATTCAATCTGTAATTAGAACTCCTCCCACAGAGAACTATAAGCCCAGTGCCCCCATCAATAGGAGAAACAGAAAGAAACAATCTTCTTAACAGAAAGCATAATTGGAATGGAGATACTCTGCATCGGGGAAGAATCCCCATATTGATTCTCTGATCCATAGAGTGAGGGCCAAGTGGAAGCCTTTGGAACTCCCTCTACCTGCCAAGATACTAAACAAAACAACACTGCACGTCTGGAGGAATTGTAGCAAGAACTTGAAAGATGAAGGATGATGATGTCCACCTCTCTCCATTCAGCTCACCTATCCGGTTTGTGCAGAAGACAAATAGGTGTTGGAAAATGACAGTGGACCAGTGTAAACTTAATCAGGCGGGGGCTCCAGCTGCAGCTGCAGGATCAGGTGTTGTTTCATTTTTGCAGCTAATCAACCCTTCTCCCGGCACCTGGTGTGCAGATGGCAATTTTTCTTTTCTATTATCTGTTAGTAAAGACTATCAGAAGCTGTTTATTTTCAGTTGGCAAGGTCAGCAATACACTCCAAGGGAAGAGCAGTCTGTCTCAGATCTCACCGATGCCTAGGGATAGGGAGGGAGTGGCCCCCTCACCGTCTCCAAGGCCTAGTCCTCTGCTCCTGTTACCGGCAGCAAATCCATGCAGGTCTGCAACAACCTCAATTCTTGCCTCCTCAGAAGAAAGAATTCAATTGAGGGACATAAGACAGAAGGAGAGACTGAGGCAAGTTTTAGCACAGGAGTAAAAGTTTACTTAAAAGCTTTAGAATAGGAACAAAAGGAAGGAAAGTACACTTGGAAGAGGGCCAAGTGGATGACTTAAAAGGCAAGTGCGTGGTTTGACCTTTTGACTTGGGGTTTTATACGTCAGCATGCTTCCGGGGTCTTGCGTTATTTCTCCCCTGGTTCTTCCCTTGGGGTGGGCTGTCCCATGTGCCTGCCTGAGCCCACTGGCTCAACTCCTGAGATCTTATAGGGAAACTGCTGCTCGCCAGTTTCGAGTGTTTTCTATCTATTAGGAGCCGGCTTTTCCCTGTTGCTGGGTGTGACCAATTATTACTTTAGAAAGACGGTCAACAACCGCCAGACCATCACCTGATGGTCACCTGACACTCCTGGTGTGTGTGGGGGATGGGGAGCCCTCTCCTGCCCTGCTCTTCCTGACTAGCTACCCACTATAACGCTCCCAGAGGGACCTGCACATTTTGTGCTCTTTGCAAGACAGTGCCTGCCCAGCACCTGTAGGCCTGCTCACCCCTTCAGGGTCATGATTTTTGCTTTTTACCGCAGGTACCCATAAGCAAAACATGGCGTTGTTCACCATGCTTTTACATTATTCACATAATTTTAAGTTATTCACATAACAATGTAAAACCATGGTGAACCATGCCACATTTTGCTTATGGGTACCTGTGGTAAAAATCCTGCTACTAGCTCATTTTGCAGCGTCTATAATGACAGGTAATGCTCCATTCACTCCTTTGTGACCCTTGCAAAAACTGAGAACATAACGCCTCCCAGTTAAGCAGGCATCTGGGCAATGTGAGGAGAACAGAAATAGACCACGCTGCATTTATCTCTCTTGATGACAGGCCTTGAGATTTCCACTTTTTCTGGTTTCTTATTATGTCTCTACTGGGCATTATTACATACATCTTGCACACCATGGAAAGTTTCTCTAGGGCAGTGGTTCACAAACTTTTTGGATACAGAATACTTTTATGTGCTTGAAAACTGAGGACCCCATACAGCTTTAGTTTATGTGGGTGTCAGGTTCTAGCCCAAACTGAAGTCCGAAGGGAGTTGGTGGGTGGGTGAGGGGTAGCTGAAAAAACACCCGAGGAATCATAGGCAGTTTGAACATGGCCTTATCCTCTCTCTGGGCACGAGCCATATGTCCAGTGTCAGCAGGGTAATTATACCTTTTACAGACAATAGAGGCTCTGAAGCAATCACGAGCTCATGTGAGTGGTCACCTAATGCACCTCAAGTGGCATGATTCATAATGTGCGGAGTCGTGTGCCTACGCTCCAAACCCACTGAGTCATGGTGCACCAAAAAGTGGCCTCAGCCTGCTCCTGACTAAAGTGCAGCCATCTTCCTTACACTCCACCCCTAGGCCAAGGGCATCTTCCAGGTAGGGACATGTGCCCGTAGGGTGGAGCCCTGAATCCACAATCCACAGCAACAATACGGAGAGCAACAGCTCACTACTAGGATTCCAGCTACGCTACTTATGACTATCAGGGCCCAGCGTAGGCCAGAGCCCAGGGATGTCTACCATCTCTGCAGAGGGTCATCAGTAAGGCTCTTGACTACCTTAATCTCCTGTGAGACCCCTTGCAGGGCTGCTGTTATGTTCTGCCAATTGTCAGGGATAAAGGTACAACATTGTGTTCCTAAAAGGGCACAGGTGCCTCCTTAGGCAGCAGTTACTATGTCTAAGACCATTCGGTTTCGCAACACCACCTTTCTGATCTGATCAACCTCATCCATTAATGGGAAGAGGGCCACTCAGGTGTAATTCAGAGCCTGAGCAGCATGCTCTGCAAGAGCAGTAACTTGTGCTTCTACAGTTATGACACACACTCCAGGGATAGTGCCTGTCAAGGGGTAAGACCACCAGGGTGCTCATCACACTTGCAAAAACCGAGAGTGTAGCACCTCCCAGTTATGCGGGCATCTGGGCAATGTGAGAACAGTGGCAGGTACATGAGGCCACCCTCAGGTATAACGTCCAGTCCAGTTTGCTTATAGGTAAGGCCACCCTGTGTCCCCACAGACCCATAAACTCCCAGGGGGCACACAGTCCATCGAGGCCCCTTGGTGGGGCCGCTTCTTCCACCATACCTTTGGTGTGGTGACATGTATTATGTTTACACAGGCTGTGACGGGTACCCATCCCACAGTGCTGTTGCCCCAGTGTTGCTATGTTCACCACAGTGCCTGGGCCAGGGGTACTGCACGTTACCCCACTAGCCAGCCCCACCCATCATAAATGCTATGGGCCAGCCAGGGAATAGCTGTGCTGTGGGTCTTGTGGCATCCTTTGTCCAAAGCTTGCCACGTTGCATTCCAGGCATCAGCCATGGGACCCCAAGTCTCCAGCCATGTCCGGTTCTCTGCAGATGCTGAATGTATGTGCTGAGGCAAGCCATCTGCAGCTGCTAGAAGGGCGGTGCAGATCCAACAGTTGGAAACATTGGTCACTTCAGCGTAGGTGTGGGCCCAGTCCACAGTGCAGTTGGAGCATGTTAACCTACAGTTGGAATGACAGAGTAGGCATAGGTACTAACAGAGGAAAATCACATCCCTCAGGTAAAATACAGGCTAACCTTTCATCCCTGGATAACAATGCAGCCCCCAAGGGCTTCTGCCCTGGGCAATAGTACCACACCTTTTCAGCTCCCCATGGTTCCTTTGGGTCCTGTATTCATGCCAAAGTCACAGGGGAGCTTGTCGTAGGCCACACAGACAGTACATTTGAACACTGGAGGAAAGTTTCTTCCCTGGCCTTTTTCCTACAAACAGTTAACTTCGGGGACCATTCATTGAACACCCAAAGAGTGACATACAAGTCATACTGTAGGTCCTCCCCACAGGGAGCTACGATGGACAACCACCAGCAGCCAGGGGCTTGGAGGGGCTATGGCCACAGCCAGGTTTTCTGTTCCCCTGCCTTCAGGGATGTTGGGGCAGGCAACAACAGGTTACTGTTCATCCCCATACCCAGTCAGAGGAGGTTACCCTTGGTGTGTATCTGCAACTGAATAGGGGTGGTGGCCCATGTAACAAAGCCTCCACCTGGGCTGGGCTGCTTTTCCATGGCCATTCATTCAGGGTTTGGAGCATCAGGTCCAGCCTGGAACTTCAGCCCTGCAAAGACAGGAGTGTGACATGCAAGTAAAACCCATTCTTCAAGAGCTCGCTGTATCACTCAGTCATACCCACAGCTTGCAAGTTGTGTGGTACATGGAATCCCTACTTTATGTCCATTATTGTGCCTGTTGTCCAGTAAAATGTGTCCCCCATCACTCTCAATGACCAAAGGGCAACCATATAGAGCACATAAGTGTTGCAGGGTCTGGATGGTGTGCTGTTGGTTGGCCACCCTGCAAGGATAGGCAAACAACAGGCCTGTGGCTGTGTCCACAGCTGTTAGCACATGCGTATACCCTTGTGACTTCGGCAGCAGCCCAATGTAGTCTACTTGCCACCTGGTCAAGGGCACTTGCCCTGTTGTCACTTGTGTAGCACTGGACAGCTGCCTCCATTTAGGGTATGCCTGAGCACATGCCTGGCATTTCTGACAAGCCTCCCAAATGTCTTGCATGGGCAGAGACAGACCCCAACATTTATTGACTTGTTGCATCAGTTTACCCCCTGCATGTCCCAGTTTCCGGTGTAGCTACAAGGCCACATCTCATGTAGATGCCAACTCTAACCATTGGACCTTGGCCAAGGCTTCTGCCTCGTCATTGCTGGGGGTGGCCAGAGGCATATGGCCTGACAAATGATAAATAGTTACATCTTTGTGATGACCCATTTCCCAGAGGTCTTGCTACATGGGTTGGTGGCCCCAAATGGGTTGGTGGCCAACTAGCCAATTCTGTATTTTCCAAGTAATTAAACACAAGGTTAGGCCTCCATAGACTGCCCAGCTATCGGTACAGATTACCATAGGTGTCTCCGCCTTGTTGATCACCATCCATACTGCTCTAAATTCAGCCCATTGACTACTTTGTCCACATCTGGTTTCAAACCATATGGTTTTGGTACTAAGTTGGACTGCAACGCTGGTCCAAGCAGGAGTAGCACCTCGACTAGACCCATCTGTGTGCCATGCCCCATCAGGAATAGAGGGATGCCCTTCCTTAAATGGCAGTGGCTAGGGGTCAAGGGGTGCCTCAGGCCCCATGGCCTTCTCTTGCATTAGGACTGCAGGTCCCAAGATCTCTTGCAACTCTGCTGCTAATGGGCTTGTACTCAGCATACTCTGTTGCTCCAAGTAAGTGCCTCACTTTGCCAAAGTGGATGTCTGCGCCATCCCAGTCCGGGGGGTCATTACACATGAATGCACCCATCCCGCTGTCAGGTAAGTCATCCACACTGTGACTGTAGCCCATCCTATCACTTCTCACAAGCCTGAAGGGCAGCATATACAGCTGCTAGCTATTTCTCTATCAAGGAATACCAGAGCTCAGCTCCTTTCCATAGTTGGGACCAAAAGCCTCCTGGCATTCTCAGGCACTCTGTGTGCTGCCACAGGCCCCAACTAAAACCATCTGTGGTCACATGCATATCCAGTTCAAATGGGCACCCCTTGTCAACTACCCACAGGGCTCGTGCCTGCTGAATAGCCCACTTGGCTGCCAGGAAGGCAGTCTCAGCCACATCAGCCCAATCCCAGATTGCTCCCTTCTTTGTTAACTGATACAATGGTTTTATCATTTGAGCTAAATGAGGCAGGAGTGTCCACCAATATCCCAGGAGGCTCACAAAAGTTTGCAGCTGCCTCACTGTGGTGGGCCAGGGATATGCCTAAATTTTGTCAATGATAGCCTCTTGTATGGCCTTCATCTTACCCGACCAGATAACTCCCAAGAATTTAGCAGGTAATCCAGGCCCTCGGACCTTGGATTTGTTGATGGCCCAACTGCATGCTGCCAAATGTTGCCACAAGAGGGGTGCCGCTGCTTCTAAATCTGCAAGAGAATCAGAGGTTAACATAATATCATCAACATAATGGAACAAGTGGACTCCCTTTGGACATTTTCAGGCTGTTAAATCCATGGCAACAAGACCATGACATATGGTGGAGCTATGCACATAGCCCTGCAGCAACACTGTGAAAGTCCATTGTCATCAAGGCAAATTGTTCCTGGCTCTCTAGAGCAAGGTCAACTGAGAAGAATGCATTGACCAAGTCCACCACATAGTGGTACTGTCCCAATTCCATTGTCAAGTGGCTCATCAAATCCGTGATAGATGGCACAGCTTCCAAGCCATGTAAAATATCCACCTCCAGAATGTATTCAGGTATGGGAGAGACATACACAGTGTATAAGCAAGGAGCCAAGTGGCCAATGCCAAGGTACAGAGATACAGGTTTCACTTTCACTGACTGGCCTCCATAACCATCAATGTATGCAGATTTGCCCAAAAACTTAACTGGGTTCCCATAAACAAGGCTACAATCTATGCCAGTATCTACCAGCACCAGCACCCACTGTACATTGGTGGGGGACCAGTGGATTGCCAATTCCACATGTGGCCTCTGGTGGTCTGGTGTCCCCCCAAGCCAGACACCTTTGGCCAGTTCCCTAGTTGAACAGAAAAGGCTCTACATTTCCACCTGGCTGCAGCAAGTAGTCTCTGAGCTGGGTGGGACCAGGTCACGCAGCAATGGCTTTCTCCCCTTTGGGCATTTTCTGGAATTGCTGCCCTGCATACAACTGTCTCCACAAAGTTAGGAGTATTTCATTGGGCTGCTTATCAATTTTCTCTCAGTCAACCCCAGCCAAAATCAAATCTATCCACATCTGTTAGTGTGTCACTCGTTGGGGCCCGCTTTTTTTATGGGGGAGCCCCCTGTGGGTGGGGTACCTTCCCCCTCTTTATGGTGTGGACCCTTCAATCCCCCTGACGGCCTTCTGCTTCCCTGAGAGCCGCCATGGCAGTGGTTACTTCATGTATGCAGTGCCCTACGTATGGGGTGAGGACAGCAGCTAGGGAGCCAAAGGGCCTCAGGAGCATCAAACCCAACATGAGATCCCTCACGTGGGAGGCGAAACATTCATCATCTGGCCCTCAGGTATTCAGGTCAAACATAGCCTGCCGCATACACATCTCCCGAATGACTTACACCAAATTGACATACGACTGCCGTTTACTCACAATTTTGGGGCATTTCACCAGCATTATTCCATGCAGTTCATATGGCTGCCTGTAGCCACTCAGTCAGGGTGTGGTCTCCTTGCCCCGCCACTAACCACCTGCTCACTTGCAGCCGCTGACAGAGAGAGGGATGAGTCATGGTGGAGGCCAGCTTGTCCATCTCAGAGGTGGAATGGGAGATACTATCTGCTCCCTTGTTCCACAGACAAAGCATCCAGGCAGGCAGGGGTTCCCCTGGACACTGGCAGCACTGCTTGTCTAATTCCTGCAACTCAGTTGGGGTACAGGCAATATATGAAATGTGTTGCATTATGGTGGGGAGTCCCTGAGTCCACCCTTGGAGCCCCAGTGGCTGTTCATGATCTACCTTCTGTCGGACCACTGGGTGAGCCCACAACAGAGGTTCTTCCTCCTTGGTATGAAACTGAGTGGGGATCTCCAGACAAGATGATGGACCCAGGCCTGCAATCACGGTAGCCTCTAATTCCTTTTCCAAGCTCTGAAGCCACGCCTCCAGGCGTCCTGCCTGCACCTGGCGGTCCCCATTCATGGCAGCCTCCAATTATTTTCCAGATCGGTGTAGCCAGACCTCCAGTCTGCATCCCTCAGGGACTGGGTGTGTACTTTTCTTAGCACAGTTAAAAATGCCCATCCAACTCTGCCAGCAAAGGCTCTCTCCTTCTTGGTGCTCTGCACTTCCAGCTGCTTCAGCGCCTTCTCCATGCTCATGGCGGACCCATCTACTGCCATCCAGGTTTCCACTCAGGCCCACCCTCACAGCATGGCTACCACTGGGTACCACAACCCATGTTGTGGTCACATGGCCAACCTGGAATCAGCAGGGACCGAAGGCTCACTTACCTTAGGATCCTGTTCGTGATGCCAATTGTCAGGTTCTAGCCCAAACCAAAGTCCAAGGGGAGTTGGTGGGTGAGTGGCAGGTAACTGGAAAAACACTCGAGTAGGCGGTTTCGACATGGCTTTATTCTCTCTCTGGGTGCAAGCCATATGTAGTGTCAGCAGGGTAATTTTACCTTTTACAGACAATAGTGACTTTGAGCCAAGCACGTGCTCATGTGAGTGGTCACCTAATGCACCTCACCTGGCATGGTTACATAATGTGCAGAGTTCTGTGCCTGCGCTCCAAACCCACTGAGTCATCCTGCACCAGAAGGCTGCCTCGGCCTATTCCTGACTAAAGCACAACCATCTCCCTTACAGTGGGCTAAATCTATTGCTATTTATACTATTAGAAATTTTAACACAGAAGTTTTAAATATTTACATTGTTAATTGATTTTGAAATAATAAGCCCATTACAGGTTAACATAAATAACATACTTTTATTAAAAATTCCCTATTTTTTAAAAGAAAAAAAATTTAGCAACAACAGTGATCCTTGGAATCGTCCCACCTCAGCCTCCCAAGTAGCTGGGACCACAGACGCACATCACCATGCGAGCTAATTTCTATATTTTTTGGTAGAGATGGGATCTTGCCATGCCAGCCAGGGTGGTCTCGAGCTCCTGAGCTCAAGTGATCCTCCTGCCTCGGTCTCCCAAAGTGCTGAGATTACAGGTGTGAGCCACCACGTCTGGCCAGAAGCTGGATTCTCTGTCTTATTCTCCATCCAATCTGTTAGCCTGTCAAATGCCAAATAACCTTTGGAAAATTCTACTCGTAAAATAAGGAGAGAGATAAATAACTTCTGAGTATCATCATTAAAATAGTTTGACCTCATGGACCCACTGGGTCCCATGTGGAGAATAGCTCTAAGCTAAAGAGTAGAATGGCTTGGGGGGGACATAAACATTCAGCCCATAGCTGCTGACCACAATAACACATTTTAAGTCTCTTCCTCTCCTGCTCCTTGTGATTGCAGACAGACTCAATCTGTAGGAGAGCTGTAGAGAGAACAAGCTCAAGCCCCTGATTTTACCTACAAAGAAAGCTGAGCCCAGAGAAGTTAAGGGACTTACCCAAGGTCACACAGCCACACAGCAGAGCTGGGGCTGAGCTCCAGGTGTCCTGCTACAGAGGCCACTTCTTTTTCCCACTAGGGACTGGCCTGTGATTACTTCAGAAAACAATGGTCAGCTAACTGATTCTGAATGCCCTTTGCTGGTAAAAGCTAATCTCCTGAGGAAAAATGTATGCATTGGCTGGGCGCAGTGGCTCAAGCCTATAATTCCAGCATTTTGGGAGGTGGAGACAGGCAGATCACTTGAGGTCAGGAGTTTAAGACCAGCCTGGCAGTCATGGTGAAACCCCGTCTCTACTAAAACTACAAATATTAAGCTGGGCATGGTGGCAGGTACCTGTAATCCCAGCTACTGGAGAGGCTGAGGCAGGAGAATCACTTGAACCCAGGAGGCGGAGGTTGCAGTGAGCCGAGGTCGCACCACTGCACTCCATCCTGGGCAACAGAGTGAGATTCTGTCTCAAAAAATAATAATAATAAAATAAAAATAAATAAACAAATAAGTATGCATCACCTCAGGTGGTCAGTCAGCCTTCCCAAGACCCAAAAGCACACAATGTTCTTTCTGGTGTGAGTGACATGGGGTTCACAGCACCACAGAGTCCATGACTTTTCCCTCAGAAGTGAATGCATGGCTAATTATTTTGTATTTTTTGTAGACATGGAGTTTTGCCATGTTGCCCAGGCTGCTCTCAAACTCCTGGACTCAAGTAATCCACCCACCTCAGCTTCCCAAGGTGCTGGGATTACAGGCATGAGACACCGCGTGGCCTGCACCTATAGTCCCAGCTACTCAGGAGGCTGAGGTGGGAGGATCACCTGAACCCGGGAAGTCGAGCCTACAGTGAACTGTGATCGCTCTGGTGCACTCCATCCTGGGCAACAGAGTGAGATCCTGCCTCAAGAAAAAAAAAGTGAACACACATGCTGGGGAAGAGGCCTGCAGGCACCCCTGCCAGTTCTGCACCAGAGCACACTGTAGCAGCCCTGCTGTGACGCAGGAAGCAGCTCCAGGTCCTGCAGTCTGAAGCATGGAGCCTGACGCCTGGAGCCCCCCATCCAATGCTGCACCATGCTCACCAGTATCCCCCAGCATCAGCACCGAGGCACCAGCTGCAGATAAATTTCTCACCTAAAATGTTGAGAGATGTTGCTAAACTGTCCTTGTAAGGGCGTGTATAATAATACGGTCCTGCCGATACTGCATAAGACTATCTGCTTCATTACATCCTCACAATACTGAATATCATTAGCAACTTGAATTTTAAATTGTGCTAATCAATGAAAATGATTGCCTAATTACTAGTGAGTTGAGGTTATTTAACATTAATACTCCTTCTGATGAAATATTTTGCATTTATCACATTTTACATAAATTCTCTCTATATAATTAGCACTAGAATGTCCGACTTGGTTTTCATTGTTCCTCACCTGTTTGGAAACACATTAAGAATGAGGGAGAGAATGGATGGGGACTCACCTAGGGATGCATGGAGTTGGTCTGCAGCCACTCTGAGGCCCTCTTAACACTTCCCCACCACATACTCAATTTCCCCTGGTTTGTCCATAGATACATCCAACAATTTTTATGTAAATAAGAAAGAAAGACTCAGCTTTCAATGGAAAATGGTAGGTTGGATTTTATGACTGAAGTGGCAAAAAGAAATAAGGGATTTTATTATGGGGGAGGTCCAAACCCTGGTGAAAAACAAAATTCATTGAAATTGTTTGAAAATTCAAGGATTAAATCAGATTATTTTGGATTCAGTAGGAATTACATTACTCTAAAGCCCCAGGATACTTTATTCTGTAGAATGCATGGAAAGTATAGAAAAGAGAAACAAAGAGGGAACGTCATGGCTAATAACCTGGAAGGGGTATATAGGGAGCCAAAGGCCTGTGGGATGTAACCAACTCAGCATTCCACTGGAGGCTTTATGATCAAATAGCAAGCTATTTATCATGAATGCAGGATCTGGGCAAACTCACGACTGCTCCCACTGCCAGAAGGTTTGCTGAGGGCAATCGCTTCCTGGCACCGAGCTCCTTGAGTTTATCTACTGGGACATCTGGAGAATGCAGTCTTGCAAGCCTACTCTGGACCCAGCAGCTGACCCCTTCTTCCATGCCCCTCTTCCTGCTATCTCTTTTGCCTAATAAATATGGAGGGCTGTGTAAAGCTCAGGGCCCTTGTCCACTAGAGGCAAACTGCCCCCGACCCCTCTTCCAAATATACTCTTTTGTCTCATGTCTTTTATTCCCGCTTTCACCCCACTTTGTTCAGTCCCCCTAGGTCCATGTGGGTTACATAGTGGTGCCCTGAACAGCGACAGAATCAGGTGCTCTACAAGTGGCGTCCGAACACAGGGACTATGAGGATGTGAATGAAGAAGGTCTGCTGGAGCAGAGAAATTGAAATTGACAAGGTGAATGGGGATCCCGGGACGAGTCTGCCAGCAGCAGATATAAGGTCAGTGCCCTAAAGAGGTACTGGGACCAGTACTTTAAAGTAGTACTGGGAATGGGAAGTTTTCTGAATCAGGGTAACATGGGGCAGAATTTGTCTGTTGAAGAAAAACATTATGTGCAGTTGCTTAAAGTTTTGTTGAAACAAACTGGTGCTCAAGTTAGTTCTCACGTTAACTAAGATGCTACAGGAGGTCCTTATGCATAACCCATGGTTACAGGCAGGGACTCTTGATGTAGAAAATTGGGATAGAGCAGGAGAAGGATTAAAACAGGCTCATCAAAAAGGTTTTCAAGTTGATTCTTCAGTTTTCTCCACTTGGAGTTTAGTTCGTACTGTACTTCTGCCATTATCTCCTTATTATTCTGCGGGACAACAGGCTGAATGTAAAAATCTGAAAGAATCTGTTGTCCCACCCACAGCTCCAGTTGAAAATAAGTAATAGGAGAGGGAGGATAAAAATTGGCCTATACCGCCCCCTCCAGTTGCAGAAACATCTGTACCGCCTCCTTCGGTGGCAGAAACAGAGACCCCAATACAAAGAATTTTACGCTCTGCCACCACGGCTGGAGAGCCCTTAGGACCTTGTGCTTTTCCTATTTCCGTAAGGCCTGATCCAAATAATCCACAGCAGCTTAATCATGAACACACTCCACTAGAGTTTAAGTTGTTAAAGGAATTAAAAGCGAGTGTGGTAAATAATGGCGTACAGAGCCCATTCACTTTAGGATTGCTAGAATCTATGTTTGGTGCTATGTGTCTTCTACCCTTTGATGTGAAACACTTGGCATGAACTTGCTTGTCTGCTAGCGCATATCTGACATGGAATTTAAACTGGCAAGAACAGGGTGCAGACCAGGCTAGACAGAACCATGCTGCTGGAAATGGAGAAATTACAGAGGATAGACTATTGGGTAATGGCCCTTATTCTGACCTGGTACATCAAATAGCACTCACAAATGCTGCTTATCAGCAGTGCACACAGGCTGCTAAATGTGCCTGGGCCACAATTCCTGAAGAGGGAGTCCCAGTACTATCATTTTTACATATCATGCAAGGGTCACAGGAACCCTACGCACAATTTCTTGCAAGATTACAAGAGGCAGTGAGGCATCAGATTCCTCATACCTTGGCTGCAGAAATGCTAACCTTTACTCTAGCTTTTGAGAATGCAAATGCAGATTGTAAATGTGCACTGGCACCGGTTAGGTGTACAAAAACTTGGGAAATTTTCTCAGAGCTTGTCAAGATGTAGCAACTGAGCTTTATCGATCTGCAATGTTAGCTGAAGCAATGGCTAATTTAGCTGTTGACAAATCTAAAAAGAGCCAAGGGTCAAACCCTAAAATGGGAAAATGTTATAATTGTGGAAAAACTGGACATTTTAAAAAGGAATGCCACCAGATCTCAGGACAGAAAGGATCTTACAATGCTTTTCCCCTCCGCCCCCAGCGGAAAGAACACCAGGACTTTGTCCTCGCTATGACAAAGGAAATAACTTGGCTAATCAGTGCTGCTCAAAATTCCATCAGAATGGCACCCCCCTGTTGGGAAATGAGATGGGGGCCTGTACCCAGGCCTCACAAACAATGAGGGTATTCCCAATTCAGACTTCAACCCTGTTTCAGACATGGGTTCCCAGAGGCATATTGAGTCCCTCACCCGAGGAACTCCAGGAAGTGCAGGATTAGATCTCCCAGCCAGAGAAAGGGTTACATAAGGTGGGGAAGACAAACCCACCAAGATTCCCACTGGCATTTGGGGACCTTTACCAGCAGGATATACGGGACTAATTTTAGGCAAAAGCCGCCTTAACTTGCAAAGGCATTACTGTAGTCCCAGAAGTTGTTGACTCTGATTATGAAGGAGAAATTCAAGTAGTTTTAATGTCACAAGATCTTCGGGTTTTTGAACAGAGAGAATACATAGTGCAATTATTACTTATTCCCTGCAAATTACACCCTTCTCCATGAAAGGAGAAACAAGGAAATAAAGGGTTTGGGAGCACAGCTACATGGGAAATCTATCTATCCCGACCCGTAGCCTCTAATAGACCCACCTGTGTAGTACAAATTAAAGGAAAGAAATTTTATGGGTTTATGGATACAGGAGCTGATGTGTCAGTGTTACCAGCAGGTCTTTGTTCTTAGAGCTCCCAAGATGGCAGCAAGCCTTTTGTTCTCTGACCTGGAGTTCTTGGCCTCACAGATTCCAAGGAATGGATCCTTGGGCCATGCAGTGAGTGTTATAGCTCTATTAGAAGCTCTTCCAAAAGTCGTGCTGCTATCTATGGACTAAAACATACTCAACCAATAATGACCTCTGGCGTTTAGGCTCAATGCTCAGAGCTAATTGCAGTCATTCAGGTTTCACAGCTCACAGCTTCAGATCCTATCAACATTGTCTGTGTTCAGTTTATGTTGTAAATGTAGCCAGTCACATAGAAACTGCTACAATTAAAAGTACACTAAACCCAGAACTGCTCATTTATTTTTAAGACTTCAACAAGTTATTTGTTCTAGTGCAGCTCCTTTTCATATTTCTCATATTCCTTCTCACACACAACATCCTGGGCCGCTATCTCTAAGTAATGAGAAAACAGACAAACTGATTGCTTCTGTGTTTCAGCAAGCTCAACCATCTCATGTGCTTCTGCAACAAAATACTTCCGCCCTTACTCACATGTTCCTACAGGTTTGTATTATATTATGCAGTATGTCCCTCGAGCCACACCTATAGAAGGATGTAATCCACGAGGTTTGGCTCCAAATGAAATCTGGCAAATGGATGTTACACACACAGCAACCTTTGGTAAGCTGAGCTATGTTCATGTGACTATAGACACTTATTCTCATATGCTGCATGCTACATGCCAAACAGGTGAGACAGCTGGTCATGTACAGCGACACTGTCTGTCATCATTTGCTCATATGGGGATATCTAAACAATTAAAAACTGACAATGGACCCGCTTATACTAGTCATGCTTTTAAAAATTTCTTGCAGCTTTGGGCTATAACCCATAAAACAGGAATTCCTTATAATCCTAGAGGACAAGGCACTATAGAGCAGGCACATCAAACATTACAATGCATGTTGAAAAGACAAAAAGCGGGTATAGGAGGCCAACTACCACCCCAATAAAAACTACATTTAGCCTTATTTACTTTAAATTTTTTGACTCCTGGTATGGATGGTAAGACTCCAGCAGAAAGACATTGGCAAGTGTTAGAAGAAAAGAGGAAAATTTATCCAAAAGTGTTATGGAAATCCCTGGAAGAAGGAAAATGGAAAGGTCTGGTGGATTTACTGACGTGGGGAAGAGAGTATGCTTGTGTTTTTACAGGAGATGGACAAGCCGTGTGGGTGCCCTCAAGGTGTGTGCAACCATGGAACAGGAGACTAGAGGAACCCAGGGTGGCCAACCATGGACACGGTCCCCCCGGTACGAGCCATGAGCCAGCTGAGCCTGAGTGCAAAGACGGAGAGAAGGCCAACTGGAGTCACAACACAGTTCTAATGTTATATTTGTAAAGAATATCACCACTCAACTTACAGTTTGTGTTTATAGATATAGATATAGATACGGATATAGATATAGATATAGTTATAGATATAGATAGATATACACTTTAAGTTCTAGGGTACATGTGCACAACTTGCAGGTTTGTTACATAGGTATACATGTGCCATGTTGGTTTGCTGCACCCATCAACTCATCATTTACATTAGGTATTTCTCCTAATGCTGTCCCTCCCCCAGCACCGCCCCCCAACAGGCCCTGGTATGTGATATTCCCTGCCCTGTGTCCAAGTGTTCTCATTGTTCAATTTCCACCTATGAATGAGAACATGCAGTGTTTTATTTTCTGTTCCTGTATTAGTTTGCTGAGAATGATGGTTTCCAGCTTCATCCATGTCCCTGCAAAGGACATGAACTCATCCTTTTTTATGGCCACATAGTATTCCATGGTGTATCCTTATGTCTTTTTGACAGCTAAGAAGGACCAGCTCCAGGTAAACAATACCCAATTGACCTGTAAATCTTACCAATTATATCACTGCATTAATCATAGCACATTGCAAACACATAATATCTCTACTTTGATTATTTTAGGCCACATCCCTGGGCTATGTATTCCTGTTAATCTGTCCGAGGCTTGGGCTGCCACACCTGCTTTGCATTTTGTGAAACTTCTTCTAACTGAGCTTACTCATCATGTCTGTAGAGCCTTAGACATAATAATTTTAGCTATTGTTTCCTTGGTCGCACTAATAACTTCTGTTGTGATGTCCTCTGTAGCTTTGCATAATTCTATTCAAACAGCTCAGTACATGGAGAACTGGACACACACAGCCGACCAAGCATGGCTACTTCAGAATAAAATTAACACTGAGTTACAAACTGAAGTGGTGTTATGGGAAGTCAGGGACCCCGAACAGAGGGACCAGCTGGAGCCACAGCAGAGGAACATAAATTGTGAAGATTTCATCTTAATATGGATATTTATCAGTTCTCAAATAATACTTGTATAATTTCTTATGCCTGTCTTTAATCTCTTAATCCTGTTACCTTCGTAAGCTGAGGATGTGCATCACCTCAGGACCACTGTTATAATTGTGTTAACTGTACAAATTGATTGTAAAACGTGTGTTTGAACAATATGAAATCAGTGCACCTTGAAAACAGAATAACGGTGATTTTTATGGAACAAGGGAAGACAACCATAAGGTCTGACTGCCTGCAGGGTCGGGCAAAAAGAGCCATATTTTTCTTTTTGCAGAGAGCCTATAAATGGACGTGCAAGTAGGAAACATATCACTAAATTCTTTTCCTAGCAAGGAATATTAATATTAATACCCTCGGAAAAGAATGCATTCCTGAGGGGAGGTCTATAAATGGCCACTCTGGGAATGTCTGTCTTGTGCAGTTGAGATAAGGACTGAGATACGCCCTGGTCTCCTGCAGAACCCTCAGGCTTACCAGAGTGGGGAAAAACTCTGCTGTAGTAAATTTTTGGTCAGACCAGTTCTCTGCTCTCAAACCCTGTTTTCTGTTAAGATGTTTATCAAGACAATATGTGCACCACTGAACATAGACCCTTATCAGGAGTTTATGATTTTTCTCCTGTCCTGTTTCCTCAGGAGCATGTGATCTTTGTTCTCCATTTTGCCCTTTGAAGCATGTGATCTTTGTGACCTACTCCCTGTTCTTACACCCCCTCCCCTTTTGAAATCCTTAATAAAAACCTGCTGGTTTTGCGGCTCAGGTGGGCATCACGGTCCTACCAATATGTGATGTCACCCCCAGAGGCCCAGCTGTAAAATTCTTCTCTTTGTACTCTTTCTCTTTATTTCTCAGCCAGCCGACACTTATGGAAAATAGAAAGAACCTACGTGAAATATTGGGGGTGGGTTCCCCCGATACGTGATGTCACCCCTGGTGGCCCAGCTGTAAAATTCCTCTCTTTGTACTGTCTCTCCTTATTTCTCAGCTGGCCAACACTTATGGAAAATAGAAGGAACCTATGTTGAAATACTGAGGGTGGGTTCTCCCAATAAAGTGGCAATGTTGAAATCCACAGTTCTATGGTTAGGGGAAAAGCACAAAGCTTGCAATTGCAGCAGCAATTGCATTGTCATTTTAATCACACTCATATTTGTGTAACCAACTTAGAATATAACCAAAGTGAGTATCTGTGGGACGTTGTGAAAGCCTATTTGCAGGGAGCTTTCACATCTAACATCACCTTTGATATTGGTGAATTACAAAACAAAATTCTTGATTTACATAGGCAAATTCAAGAGTTTCAGCCTTCTTTAGAAGACTGGACCAAATTCCAGCAAGGCCTGGAGAGCCTCAATCCTTGGACTTATCTAAGGCACTACATTAACATCTTACATGTAGTTCTTGGAATAATATTGTTTTGTCTCTGTCTTCTGTTCATAGCCTGTAAAATTGGATGGACCACCAATCAGAAAATGAGAGCTGCCCACCCTGGCCTTACATTCTTTCAATTAATTCATAAACAGAAAGGGGGATATTTAGGGAGCCTAAGGCACGTGGGACTGACCAACTCATCATTCCACTGGAGGCTATATGATAAAACAGCAAACTGTTTATCATGAATGCAGGATGTGGGCAAACTCACGACTGCTCCCACTGCCAGAAGGTTTGCTGAGGGCAATCACTTCCTGGCACCAGGCTCCTTGAGGTTATCTACTGGGACATCTGGAGAATGCAGTCTTGCAAGCCTACTGTGGACTGAGCAGCTGATCCCTTCTTCCACGCCCCCCTTCTCACTATATCTTTTGTCTAATCACTACGGAGGGTTGTGTAAAGCTCAGGGCCCTTGTCCACTAGAGGCAAAGTGCCCCCTGACCGCTTCTTCCAAATATACTCTTTTGTCTCTTGTCTTTTATTCCCATGTTTGCCCCCTTTGTTCAGTTTCCCTAGGTCCATGTGGGTTACATAGTGGCGACCTGAACAGCGACAGAATCAGGTGCTCTACAGAAATAACTTTTTAAGGAAAGATTTGGGACTTAGAGACCCCAGGAGACATACACAAAAATGATAAGAGGATGTGCCCAAACCAGTCTTAAAGTTGTGGCACAGGGTGAGGCAGATGAAGCTGTTACTGAACCTCAGAGAGTGACTGGTGTTACAGCAAAAGTTAGCAATGGCCTGAAGGGAGGGTTTCTGAAATCAAATATGAATGATTCCCCCTCAGGGAACCCAACCTTGGGAACTACTGCATGGTTCTCTGTATGGGAAAATATCATTAATGCAGGATAAATTGTGAAATATCACAGGAAGCATCCTGCATCTAGTCAATCTTCTGTTTCTGGGGTGGCCTGTGCAGCTGTGCAGGCAGAGGCCCAACCATCCTGGTGAGTGGCACACAGGGACTGAGATCCAGCCACACCTACCAGGCCATGCTCTGGGAAGGGGGCGGGACCTGGGCAAAGGACACCTCTCTAGGACTGCACAGAAGCCTTTGTGGGTGGGTGGGACATTCCTGTGATGGCCTTCTGGCTGGGCACTATGAAATGCTCTGAAGATTTTTCCTTGCACTGTTGCACTAACCCCAGTCCTCTATCACTGCCCCTTCCTCCTGGGCGACTTCACTGATGTTGTGGCCATGTGAATTCTCTGGCCAATGAATGATGAAGATGATATGGCCTCTGCCAAGCAGACACTGTAAGTATTATTGTATGATGCTTTTGTCTCTTTTTTTTAAGTTAAAGCAGTTTATTAAGAAAATAAAGGAATAAAAGAATAGCACTCCATAGGCAGAGCAGCTGCCTCTGTCTCTTATATTTTCCCCTCTGCCTCAAGCCCAACATGCCCAAAATTGGGGCTGCTGGTTCAGCCTGGGTCTCAGAATAAAGACATGAGCCACAGATCCATTGCTGACCCATGATGGAGATGGACACAAGAGAGAAACACATTTTTGTCATGTTAACCACTAAGATTTTGATTTGGAGGCCATTTGCTACAGCAATATAACCTAGCGTGAACAGAGAGACACAGCGATGTTCCATTTCTTTTCAACCTGGAACAGGAGAATTTCATAGGTGGGCCTCAATTTCACTTTAGTATCTTATTTAGACAAGAAAGTTCATACTGTTCAAATGTCATGTTTAAGAGTGCTGGCATTATCACTGCTGTGGCTACCCCATCAGATGTTGCTCGCTGACTAATCTTCTCATGTTAGTGAGGATGGACAACATATCAGGCCATAATTTAAAGTAGCAAATAGGAAAAGAGCTTCATCCTAGCATTATGGGACCTTAATTAATGTTCTTTCCTGACAGGTTTCAGAGGATTTTGCAGGCAGCAGCAGAGCTATTCATCTCACTGACAGTGGGGAACATGGCCAAATGGTTGCCCCCAGAATGGAGGCAGAGTTTCAGGACACTTGTCTGATCTCTGCCCTTGAAGGAACAGTCTCACCCTGATTGACACTTTTGCCTGTTATGTCCAAAGAACCAATGGAAAAGCAGGAAAATTATTCCTTCTTCATTTCTCTCTTCATTATTTAAAATTATTCTGTCTTCACTTCTCTCTCCTTTTCTCTGCTTCCTACTTAGCTCTTTAGAAATGCAATTATAATCTTTTATCTCGCCTTCACCAGACACTCCCAACAGGGCAAGTTCATCTAACTATGTGCTCTTAGTTAGACGCTACAGAGCAGAACTCTCTCCCACCAAGAGACTACCTTGAGACATAACAGTCAATTCACAAGCCAAAATATGCCCGCTATGAAACTCTCCCATCTGGAAATTTTTTGGCTGCTTTTACAACCTAGTTTTGCCCACAAAGGCACCAGCAGTAACCAACTCAACTGCCTGGTAGACAAGGCACCAAAGCCAGTACCCAGACCCTCTACCTGCTCACTTCCTGCCTTGCATGCCACGCCCCCCATTTAAAAGCCTCTGCTTTCTGCTCCAAAGGTGAAGCAGTTACCCTTAAGGAAAGAAGCCTGTACTTCTTCCCCTAAGGTAGCTTTGGAATAAAAGTCACTTTATACCAAACCTAGCTCTTGTTAATTAGACTCTGCAAGTGATGAGCAACTGAACCTACATTTCAGTTATTATTCCTATGCTTGCTCTTCCTGCCCTCCTTGGGGACACACACACACTCCCAGGCACATACATGCACGTGCACTGAGACAGCTATGTGAATAACCAACAAGATCCCCTTGGGAAAACCGGTGCTTGGCCTGGCCTTAAATTCCAGACCCTTGGGCATCATACCCAAGACTGCAAGAAAGAGGAGGGGCTGGACCTGAAAAACTTGGAAGGGAAGGTCCAACTGTACAGGTATTTTGTCAGGCATGTGATTTCAGTATAAAATTCTAGAAAAGATGAGTGACACTTTATAAGGAGAGAATATCAACAAAATTTCTCATTTTACTTCTTGCTAAGACGACAGCAGGGAATTGTAAGCAGATGGATGGGCAATCCCCACCTTCAGCAGGGGAGGCCAAGGCCCCAACACACCTGGGGAGAAGAGCTGGGGGCAGTGAATGGCTGAGGCTTTCTTGGGGAGATGGGCCATCTTCTTCGGTTTTACTTCCTGAGGAATTCACAGGCTTCCAGGAGGGCTGTGGGACACAACAGAGCAAGAGATTCAGAAACTGATTTCTTCCATTAAACCAGTTATTTAATCCAATAAATCAAAGAGAATACTAAGAGTTTTCTCTGCCCTTCTCCCATCACTGAGTCAGTGCTTGCCACACTCATATTCCCACTCCCCTACTCCTAGCGACTATGGTGTTCAAGGGAGCCAGAGTCTAGCCCTCACCAGCCAGGGTGTTTCCCTGCTCTGGCCTGAGAGACACAACCACCCTGCACTTGTCTCTGATTGAATCGACTGTCACATTCTCAAGTTCACAAGACATTGGTGGTCCTCTAGCTTCTCCTGGAATGTGAACCTGTTTGCAATCATGTTCACCTGCAGATTCACTCATTCATTCACAGATCCTTACTGAGCACCTGCTTTGTGTGAGTTGCTGTGCTAAGTGCTGGGGACACAGCATGGATAGACTGGCCTGCCCTCAAGAAGCATGTGGTCTATGCAGTCCTGAGCTGGCTGCTCACAAGAAGAGCCCTGTAGCCATATTTCTCAGAGGGTGGTCCTGACCTGCATCACAGTGACCTGAGTTGTTTGTCAATACAGAAAAGGGTTTCTCAACCTTGGCACTATTGACATTTGGGGCCTGATAATAACTCTTTATTGCAGGGGGCTGGCTGTGCTTTGTTTAGTAGCATCCCTGGCCTCTACCTATTTGTTACCAGCAGCACCCTCTATGTTGTAAGAATCAAAAAATGCTTCTCACATTGTCAAATATCCCCTCAGGGGAAAAATTGTCTCTCATTGAAAACTACCGATAAAGACATTTCTGGCCCTGCCCCCATCCTTGGACCAACAGCATCCCTAATGCCCCCAACTCTGGGTGAGGGACCAGGAATAGGAATCTGAATGATTGCAGTGCACAGGGAGCTGTGCACACTGAAATCCCACAGTTATCACCGGGAGTCTTACAATACTCTGTGATGTCTTCTAAATATTTTTAAGGGATTAAATTAATATCAACATATTTCCCTGGTTAAGATATGTTTTCCTACACTTGAATTTTTTTGAGATTTTGTTTTCTCTATAGTTGGCATCTATGGTAACTGTCTAGAATCAGATTTTTTTTTTTTTTTTTTTGAGGAAGGGTCTTTCGGTGTCACCTAGGCTGTAGTGCAGTGGTACAATCATAGCTCACTGCAGCTTCAACCTTCTGGGATCAAGCAATCGTCCTATTTCAGCCTCTCAAGTAGCTGGGACTACAGGTGCTTGACACCACACCAGGCTAATTTTTAAAATTATTTTTGTAGAACAAGGTCTCTCTGTGTTGGCCACATTGGTCTCAAACTCCCGGGCTCAAGCCATCCTCCCACCTCTGCTTCCCAAGGTGGTGGGATGACAGGTGTGAGCCATCACACCTGGCTGGTTTTGTCATTTCTCAATGCATATGTATATATGCACCTTTCATTTTACTGAATAAAATGGATTATCAGTTTCCAAAGATTTCATGACAGTGCCGTCACTATCCGTACTATAAAATTTATAAAAATTTATTACATACTGCTCTATTTTATTCTCTAATTATTTTATCAATGAGATTACAATTTCCTGAACTGTAAAGAGATATTATCTTTCGTTAACATTTTTACACCTGTGTTCGTTCCTAGAATGCTGTTTGGCCCTCAAACCTTGACCTTCACCCATGGTGGTTTCTCGGGGATGCTAGCTAGGGTCTACTTACGGGAGGTTGAGCACTTTTTCAGATTAGTAATGGCTGCGACATACTGTGGTCCCAAATATTTTTCATATGTTGTTTTGCCATGGAGTCTGGCCAGACACTCAGTGTTGTCATTGAACAGAAGGTTTTTGGTTTCAGACCGGAATAAGCAAAACTTCTCCGGGCAGTCAGATCCATTTCTCCCAAATTTAGCCTGCGACAAAAGGGCAGACAGTGAGTAGCTAAGGAAAAGAGGAATTTATGGGTTAAAGGAGGCAAAGGGGTATTTCTTCCACCCAAGAACAGCCCTGAGAAAACCATGGGGCAGAAGGAGCTGAGTTCTGGAGTCATTCCACCTCCTTAGTGGAGTCCCCCACCCCACACTCCTGGTGGCAGGCCCGCCTTGGGCAGCATCCAGGCCTCACACCACTTCTGGTCCTACCTCCTACCATCTGCCGTCTTTCCTTCCTTCTTAACCTGTGACCTTTTCCCATACAACTTCTTATGGGTGACAAGGCAACAATGGAGGGGTTTTGAGATCTGCCCTCACAAGTCAATTGCTCAGGACATTCTAATATGCAGCTCTTCTAGAGAGGCAGGCTGCTAGGAAAACCCAGGCTCGGCCACTAACCAGCTCAGTGTGCAGGTCGGTCACCCTGCCTCCCTCACACAGTTCCTGCTCTGTCCCAGGCTCCCATGTGGGGAGACTGAGACCCAAACCCCTCAGTCACGGCAGCTCTCTCACCAGCACCACTGTGTGTGCACAGTAAGAGCTCCATAAAGGCCAGTTATGGTGGCCAGTCTTGTTATTCCTGAGTTGTTTTCTTCAAAAGCACACAGAGACATGATGTTATATGATAAAAACAGAAGTTCTAATAAAATCCCAGATTTTAAGAAAATTTTGGGATTTCCTTCAAATCACATTTAGAGAGCCCTAAATCTATAGGGCACCTTCTGAGTTTGCTGTTTTAGAGGCCTGGCCTAGAGCACTGTTCACTCGGCCCAGGCTCAGGAAATGTCACCTGAGTAAAAAGCACTATACTAATGCATGTGGGAGGAAGGCTCAGTGGCTTCCTCATTTGCCAGAAGAACAGCAGGAGGGAAAAAGACAGCCTCTGAGCCAGGCAGTGACGGCAACAAGGCCAGAGCACAGAGACTCAGCAGAAATGGAGTGAGTCCCAGAAAGCCCAGAGTCAAAAGCCTCTGTTGTTCTTGTTGACACTCTGGGCAACCCCACAGCATGAAGCCAATACTCTCACCATGAGCTTCAAGTAGAGGGACTAGAGAGGATCGAGTGGGCTGGTGCACCTAGCTCTGTGATCTCCTCACCTAACATGAGCCCACACAGCTAAGAAAGCACTAGAAGCCCTGTGGTCCATACCTGTTGGTGGAGCAGCACCTGTTTCAGGCGTTCCACCTTATCCGTCCGAGACACCACGGCATGATTCGGGGCCATGGCAAGATGGCAGCTTCTAGCCTCAGTCACAGGCTTCCGTTTGCCATCGAGGCACAGCAGCGCAAAGTCCGCCAGCTTCAAATCCTTAGCCCATGCCTCACTGTTATTTCCTGGGGAGAAAAAGAAGGTGGCATCATCCACGCCTCCCCTGCTTAGCCAAGAAGTCTCTTCTGGGTGGGTGTGGCCATTCCACTAACCTCCCAAATGCACACACTGGGTTTGTGGTGATGTGAGGAACAGAGAAGGAGCTTCATCCTACACAAGCTGTACAAACTTCAAATATACCAAATATTAGTGTTGTGTCCATGCAATGGAATGTTATTCAGCAATAAAAGGGAGTGAAGTTCTGGTACATCCTGCAATATGCATGAACCTCGAAAACGATGCTAAGTGAAAGAAGCCAGTCACAAAAGACCGCACAATAGGCTGGGCACGGCGGCTCATGCCTGTAATCCCAGCCCTTTGGAGGCCAAGGTGGGAGAATCACTTGAAGCTAGGAGTTCATGACCAGCTTGGGCAACATAGCAAGACCTCATCTCAAAAAAAAAAACCCACCACATATTATATGACTCCATTTATATGAAATGTCCAGAATAGGCCAACCTATGGAGACAGAAAGTGGATTGATGGTTGCCAATGCTGAAGAAGGATAGGGCAATGACTGATAATAGGTGCAGGGGTTTCTTTATGGGAGGATACAAGCGTTCTAGAGTTGGATTGTGTTGATGGCTGCACAACTCTGTGAATGTGCTGGAGATCACTGAATTGTACACTTTGCATGGGTGGATTTTTTAGTATATGAATTCTACCTCGATAAAGCTGTTAAGAGTTCTTATTTTTTTAAAGAAGAAAACCCTCCACCTATGCCATATTTTTCAGTGAGTTCCAGAAAAAGAATAGATGGTTTACATTCAAGGAGAAATTGGTTTCTCCTCCCTTTCATATTCAAATGCTATTAGTGTAACCAGAGAAAGGAAAGGAACTTTTATAGGTTTATCAAATATATACAGCCAATTCTAACAAAATACAGTTGTAAAGTACTGGAGAAAGTTAAAATTAAATTTGACATCAATCTGATCCCTGGAGATTACTTCAGTGAATGGCTTGTAAATTCTAAATGTAATTGTATGCATGTCTATGTTTGTGCAGATGCCGGCTCATTGTTCCGGCTCCCGTTTGTCTCTCTGCTCTCTCCCTTTAAGAAAGCACTTTATTCATTCTCTTGGATTCCTCTATTTGATATTGAAATAATTTCAAATTTACATGTCTGGTTTTAATCTCTGTCCCAAGAGACACTAGAAGGAGCAGAAGCAGAAGGGAGAAGTGGCTGAGACTGCAGTGATTACTGAAGGAGGGAGGCCGAAAGTGGAGACAGTTCTTTCTCAGGAAACAGAATACCAAGTCACCTGCTGAGACTTGGGGGTTGGAATGCTGAAGTGGGGCTAAGGAGACAGATGCAGATTGGAAGGTAGCAAATGGCTGAGGACCAGGAGAGAGAGTGATTGTTCAAACATTGGCTGGAAGATTATCTTCCATCATCTGCAACCACCTGTAATTTTGTTCCCACTAACTCCCAAGGAGTCTCCAGACCAAGGCTCACATGGGGATGAATGAAGGCCTCTACTTCCTTTTTCATAAAGGGAGGCTTCATTTGCATATGTTCACCCAGTTTGTAGCATCATCCACAGTTTCCAATAGGCATGCATGATCTCATGTGGGCAGACAGTGTGTTTCTGTGGTTGACTAGAGGAAGCCAGGGAGACATTTGCTACTGAGCATGGCTAGTATCTGTGTGTGTGAGAGTGAGTGTGTGTGTGTGTGTGAGAGAGAGAGAGAGAGAGTGTGTGTGTATGAATTTGGTTTCAAAATCCATATGACACCTACAGATGTTATCATGTTGTCTATTGAGATAAAGAATTTTGGAGTTCTTTTAATCACAAATCTGGAAAATGTTATAAAACCTTCCCAAAGGCAAATCTGAACACTAAGATGTGTTGTGATGCCAAAGACTCTGCTTTGAAGGAGAAAAGGAAACACCTTCACTTACCATCAGTGTTCTGCAAGACAGTGACATCTTTCACAAATGCAACG
Organism: Pan troglodytes; assembly: GCF_028858775.2. NCBI lineage: Eukaryota > Metazoa > Chordata > Mammalia > Primates > Hominidae > Pan > Pan troglodytes. The sequence continues at coordinate 50,455,216 of NC_086015.1, forward strand.
TCTCCAGCATTCTCAGCCAGGCACCTAAAATGTTCCAGAAAATATACACATAATTACAGAAGAGAAACTAGTGGGGCTTTCATAAATATTTGTAATATGCATTCCAAAAACTGAAATATGGAAGTAAACATCTAAAAGACAACTATTTCTAGGAATTTACTGTTTACAGCGGCAGATTGAACACAGGTGTACCTGCCCTCCTTTTAAAACCCTATATAAAAGACATTACAAAACCAAGAAATCTAAAGATATTCGACCCAGGAAACAGGCAATCTAACATGAAGTAAGACAAAGGAAAGCACCAAAATAATGGTCAACGGGACCCCCAGGACAACAGATGTGCAGGCGGCCTACACAGCAACCAGTCCAAACTGCAGCAGGAAGATGGATGCCTTCTGGAGCAGCACTTCCAAGTAAATGATGAAACTGTGATAGCACCCAGAGAGAGAGAGAGAGAGAGAGAGAGAGAGAGAGAGAGTGTGTGTGTGTGTGTGTGTGTGTGTATGCATGTTGTTAGGAGATTTACATTACTGGCAGACAGTTTGGGGATGAGATAGTGTTGTGTTTTTTTAAGTGCAGAAAATTAAGCAAATAAGAAAAGACATTTATGAACTCCAGAGTAAACAAAAAGTTTGTACAATAAGGGAAATATAATATGAGAATAACGCTTACACAGTCATAAGTACTGAATATGACATTAGCGTATTGGGTGCTGAAGAGAGTTGAAGTCTGTGGTTGTGGGGTGGAAAAGGTGCTGGGGGCAGTGTGAGAGGCTAGATCTTCTTCTATACTACAGAGTCAGCAGAAAGTTAAAAATTAAGAGCCAGCATTATAAGGATGATAGAAATAAAGGGGTATGACACTGGTTTCAGCTTTTAATGATTTTGCTATAAATTTCCCCAATCTAGATTCTAGATATAATTTAAACAAAAGACAAGGGGTTTTCTTCCAGTATAAATAGGAATATTAAAATGTGGGTGTTTCCAGTGAACTAATACCTTGCTGCAGGTCTGAAAAAAAAAAGAGGAGCACATGCTTCTTTCGGGCTCTTATGAGACGTGTGTTCAGCATTTCTGAGTAGAATCACATTTCCATTTGCAAATCCTTAGTCCCTTAAAGATATTTTTATACATTCACAAAACATTTTTTTTTGTTTTGGGTCTTTTTTTATGAGCCTCTTATATAGCAAAAGCTACTTTTATGTCATTCCATTACTGGAACAAGGCTGTTGAATTTATGTTAAAAAGTTCAGACACCCTCAGACACATGACGCCATCTGGTGGTGAAATGTACTCTTGGCAAATGGAGGAAAAGGAACAGGGGAAGATCCTCTCTGCACCCTTCACACTGGTAAATAGTGCCCCTGAGAAGCAACACCCGGATGAATGGTGCTGTAAAATGTGGGGTGTGGTTACAAGTCACTAAGTGGTTATAACTTATGAATTCTGAAAACTTGCATTTTGGCTTATTTTTCACTTCGTTACTGGAGAATAACACTGCAATTCTGCCATCTCTTTGCCATTTCTAAGGCCAAAGTCAGAGAAAAAGGGAAACCTAAGCCATAGTCATGACCTAGGTGAGAAGAAAAGGGGCAGCGATGGGAAAGAGAATTCTTCCCCATAAATGGAATTGTAGGAAGCACTTAGGATACCACACTCTACCCATTTGATTTTCAGGACGAGGCTATTGAGGCCTACTGCTGTTGATCTTGGCTCAAAGCCACAGGGAGAAGCACTGCGGAGCTGAGGTCAGACAGCCCTGGTGCCAGCCTCCACTCTCTGGGGCGGTGGGTGTGGTGGGGACAGCCCTCACTGGGGCCACCCATGAGCTGACCCACAGGATGACCCCCACTCTGCTGTGACAGGTCACATCTGGCTCCTTAGAACTGCAATGCTGACATGCTGAGGGATGAGGTAAGGCCCCATCCTGATGGAGCTCAGTCACAGACTCACCGGAAAGCCCCAGTGTAGCCGTAGTATCTCTCATTGCTGTTGGGCACGCACTTATTCTCACCCTGCTCGTCGCCAATACACAGAGCACAGAGATTAGATCTCGGGTCAGACCCAGGGGCACAGCTTTGACTGAAATATTCATCTGGAGAGAAGGAACACGGGGAGTCAGCTCTTCAAACCTGAGTCCACACAAGCAACCTTTACCTAACAGCCGATGCAGGTTGGTTTCAGTTCATTAGACTTCCCAGGACAGCAATCTAGATAGAACACACTCACCATCACAAAGCAACATGTTGTCACCAACATAGGACCCACCAGAAAAGCTTCATTCAGACTGTAGGCACAGATGGACACCGAACTAAGGCTGGGGATGAGAGCTGTGGCTGCCTGGAGGGTCCCATCATCACAGCCTTGAGCTGGGGACTCAGCTCATGACCGTGATGGCTGTGTGCAGCAGAGCCTGTGAGTTGCCTACTCCAGGATCTGATTTTGTTTTTATCAGTAATGGAAACCCTGCTTTGTATCTGGGTGCTTGGCCCTTTGGTATAAAGACTAGACTTATCAGACTCCCTGGGGCTCATATGGCCATATGGGTAGCTATAGGCCAGTGAAATATCAGCAGGAGTGTTGGGCGCCTGCTTCTCAGAAACATCCTTGAAAGACAATTGGTACATGCCTTTTGCCCTTTCTTCTCCTTCTCTTTCTTCATCCTGCACATAGAATGCAGAAGCAGGGACTGGACTTAGAGATGCAATGTGGGCCATGAGGTGACCTTGAGCATGAAAGCCACACAAATGGCAGAGTAGCCAAATGATTAAAGCCCAGGTTCCAGACCCCATATTGTCTTCATACCAGCCCTAGGCAAACCACCTCTGGACTACATGACACAGAAATTAACTTCTGTCTTGTTTAAGCCTCTACTATTTCAGGAGTTTTCTGTTCCTTGCAGCTGAACCTGATCTGAATTCATTCATTGTGTGATTTAACCCAAGAAAGAATAAACAAAGGTGACAAGAAAGCTCTGCCCCACTGAGCAAACGTCAGCCATTATCAGACTCCCACTGCTGCTGGAAGAGCCACACTATGTGTCAACCTCAGGAAAAGCTGGGAGTTCCCATTCCATCCTGGCAGTTTCCCTACAGCTCAGAGGCTGCCATGGAGCTGGTGAGGAGCAGAGCCACGTGAAAGCCGCCTGCCCCGGCCAGGATCAAAAACCCATGCAGTGGAGCCCCTGCCCTAGGAGACGCCCATACAAGAAGGGAGTCACATTGAGGATGTGCTACACACCACGCCACGGGGCCCACAGCAGGCAGGGCGTGGCTGATGCTGACTAGGATGAGTGTGGGGTGTGGTGGGGAGAGAAAACTGCAGAAGCAGGTGGAGCCAGGCTCTTGAGGTCTTATTCAGGCTCCGTTGCAGTGTAGAGTAAGCGTCAGTTTTGCTTAGTAACAGGAGTCACCTTTCATGAGGCAGGCAGACATCTTTCCCCAAGCTGGGAAGCCAGAGTTTAAGAGGAATTTAGGTCTGGAGCTCCAAGAGGTAAAAAGCATTTGCACATCTTGGAACTTGCATTTATTCTTAGGGTGCAGCGAAATAGGCAGATATTCCAATCTTTAATCTTGGGGTGGGGTGAATGGGGCATGGGAAGTGCTGTGCAGGGAAACCCCCAGTGCACCCACGCCTCCAGGGGGCAGCCACAGGGAGAATTTCCTTATGCTGGAAGAGGCCTGCAGGCCACTATCAGCCTGCAAATCCCCTCCCCTCCCTTCCCTAAGGTTCCACAGCACAATATGCCTACCCTCCAGGGTGGCCCACCCACCGCACCTTTGGAGCTCCTTACCAAATTTGCAGGAGCCCGTCTGGTTGAAGAGCAGGCCCATGGGGATATTCCAGCCTGCAGTCCTGTCCACGGCGGTGTGGCAGGACTTCTTGCCTTTCACAGAGTTCCAGGTAAGGCTAGCGTCTGATCTCCTAACCACCGCCACAGCAAGATATCCTGGCATAACAGATGACAGAAAAACAAGTCTTAACCTCCAGGAGGCCTGGCACATGGATTCCAGTGGAGCTGTCTGCAGCCCAGGCCAAAACAGGCCAAGAAGCAACACCAGGCAATGATTCCCGCAAAGAACTGGCCTTTTTAGGTAGACCGAGAAAGCATAAGCTGCTGCCTTATGTTAAGGTGAGACTGATGAAATAAAACAGTAAGAAAAGCTGATTCTTTTAGTGATTACAGGGGACTGTCTTCAACCAGCCACACAATGTCCCTGAGTTACAAACCAGCAATGCATCTCTCAGTGTAAGCTTCTACAGCAACAAACGCTATAAACAACAAGAGAGACCCCAACAGTGCATAAATCACCAACCACAGTGTGCATCAGGCAAGAGCACCAACATCCAGCCGGCTAACTGCTGTGTGGGTACAGGGGCACATGTCCCCAGGGACTGCCCTGAGCTGAGTCTGGACCCACCCTGCACTGGTTGAACTCAACATGGTTGCCACTGTCCTCCTGAGAGAATGCATCTGACAGACACCCACCAAGGGCAAGTCTCTTCTGAAACTGAGCAAGCACCAGCTCTGGTGGGCAGGGGGAGTGGTGCACAGAGCACTGGGACACGAGTCCCAGGTCACGAGGACCCGGGGTCAAGACCAGGATCTACCACAGTATTACCTATGGCTGTGAGTGAGATCCTGGGCACTTGGGGACTCTCGGTGCCACTGTTTCCTCATCCCCATGAGGTGGGGAAGTAGCACCCCCCATTCCATGACCATGACAAAATGAGGGACTATATGGATGTTCTTTGCCAAGTGTGAAGGTCAATATAAATGTTAATTAGAACTATTCCTCTGTGAATTATTTGCACCCTTAAAATTATTGCTCCTAGAAGCCCTATAGCTTCTAGGGCTGCAATTCTTTCTGTTTTTTTACAGTTCCTGCCACTTCCTCTTCCAGCAACAAGAACTTGTCCTTGACCCTGAAAGTGGCTAATGCCAACTCACCTTCCACAGGTCTATCCACACAGTTAGGATCAGGGTCACTGCTTTGTTGGGATTCTGAAAGAATAAAGACAAGCCAGACATCATTATCCATTCAGATGTAGTGAGAAGCCACAAACTCTTAAATCTCAATGATGCAGAATCAAATCCAAAGAGACCGTCCCAGCAGTTCCATGCAGGAGAAGTGCGTCTATATGTTCAACAAAAGACATGGCACAGAGATTCACAGCTGCATTATTCACAACAGCCACCAACTGGAAACTACTCAAATGCCCATCCACGCTCAAATGATGAATAATCACAGTAGACTCACACAGCGACGAGACTGAACAGTCTACAACTACACACTTAGGTGGATGAAAAGCATAACGATGAGCAAGAGAAACCAGACATAAAAAAACACATGCTGTGCAATTCCTTTAACATGAAGTTTAAAACATAGGCAAACTTAGATCTGCGCCCTTAGAAGTCAGGAGAGAGGCTTCCCTTGCAGGAGTAAGGGGGCGGGGGACAGGAGGACATAAGGGGCTTCTGAAACTTGCAGTGTTTGTTCTGGGCCCGAGAGCATGGACTGTACAGTGTGTGAAGTGTCATGAGTTGTACATTTATGTGCACTTTTCTGTTTGTATGTTATAATTCACTGAGATCTTCTGGAAAATTAAGAAGATAAAACCAACCTGTCCCTTGTTAATTCTCAACACAATAGGCTTTGTGGGTAACACGGCCCCTTTCATTTCTTCTTTCCCTGATTCTCCCTTTTGAATGTATCTGTTCATCATAATGTTTCACCTGCATTCACCGAATGGGATTACTCATAGCCCCACTCCCATGACCCAGAGGGAATATACCAGAGGATGCTAACTCCACTTACTGTAGTTCTCTGCCAGGACAGGCACCAAACCACATTTGCCTGCAGTGTACACATATCCTCCATCCAAACTCATGGCATCAGCTTCTCCTTTCTGCAAAGACAGAGCAGATCTCCAGCACCACAGTGAGGCTGCATCCCGTCCTGCCTGTCTATATAGCTCTCTGAGAGAATGGTTTTCTGTCAGGTGACCAGTGAAACAGCAGAAAGAGATGGACTGTTCAAACTGAGCAGCCAGAGGAAACACCATGTGCACCACTAATTCTCTCCCAGCCCTGCCTACTTTCTGGGCTGTCAATTCAACTGGAAAGACCAGGCACAGGTTGCACTAATCCTCTGTCCTCTGAGCAAAACCTTTTCTGTGTCCCTGGCACTTTGGGGACACCTTCCTGGAGCAGTCTCACTGACTGAGGACACAGATGGGAACAGCTGGCCTCATCTAATCTGAACTCATTAGCACTCCACTCCAAGTGCTACACAGAAGTTGTCCAACACATAAGCTGAAGTCGTCATATTGGCCCACCACCAGAATGAACAAGTCCAGGCTACAACACAGGATCATGGACTCATCAGTAGTATGAAACTTCCTCTTTGGCCCAGTAATATTTTTATAACTATATTAAAAATAGAGAAGTGGACAAAGATTTCTACTCAAGAATGCTCACCACAGGGTTATTGATAATAGCAAAGTAAGGGACAAAGAGGAATGGGGGCATGACTAAACTGAGCCATATTCACATAAAAGATATCCTGGAAGCATGTTTAAAAAATGTTTTCGTCCGAGTGCTGTGGCTCACACCCGTAATCCCAGCACTTTGGGAGGCCGAAGCAGGAAGATTGCTTGAGCTCAGGAGTTCGAGACGAGCCTGGGCAACAAAGCGAGACCCTGTCGCTACAATAATAATAATAATAATTATGCAGGTGTGGTGGCGTATGCCTGTAGCCCCAGCTACTTGGGAAGCTGAGATGGGAGGATCACTTGAGCCCAAGAGTTCCAGGCTGCAGTGAGCTGTGGTCGCACCACTGCACTCCAGCCTGGGTGACAGATCAAGAATCTGTCTCTTAAAAAAAAAAAAAATTAATGCCTTCCAAGAGTAAATATTCATGTGGAAGAATGCCCATTATACGCTGTTTAGTGAAAAGGGCTTAAAAACGACATACTGCAACACTTCATTATTGTTGCATGCATATCTGCAGATGTGCAGAGAAATACTGGAATGGAGAATTAGCCAGACTTTAACCATGTCTGTCCCTCTGTGTGAGATCACAGGTGGTTTGGGGGGTTTGTTGTTGTTTTGTTTTAACATAATACCTTTCCATATTTTCCAAATTCCTTATAATAATCCTGAGTTGTTCTTATAACCAGAGGAGTGGGAAACCCACAGTAAACTGCTTTTTGAAACTAAAATGGTTTCTGGCCCTGAGCACACCTCTCCAGGCATCCCTGCCTCACCCGGGCCCCCGTGGCCTCTTTGACTGTTGACTTCACTTTAAGCAGATGCCCAGGCCCTAGGTCTTCCACCGGGCCCGCCGCCCGCCCCTGTGATGGAGCTCCCTACCAGCACCAGGGCGATGCAGTCCTCTGTGGTGGAGGCCGAGGAGCAGGTCACGCTGCCTTCGCTCAAGCCGCTCCACTGGTTACACTTGCGCAGCTCCTGCTCGCCCACCGCACACCACACGACCCGCGCACGCCGGGCAGCCACTTCCTCCTCACCTGCCAGAGGGAAGACCGCAGGTGGCTGGGCAACCTGAGCTTTGCCAGGTTGTCCAACCTCCCCAGAGCCAGGGTCCTGCCCAGATTCTCCCTGGAACAGGAGCTACAGTACATGTGTGGACATGTGGACCCATGCCCTCTCCTCCTCCACTTCTCAGCTCCAAGCCCCTTCTTCAGGTCCACAGAGCTCCCTGTGTTTCCCATTTCTGTCCCTTTGGAGAAGTTCTCTGGCTTCTAATCTATCCATTAATCTTTAGAGTCAGGAGGCGCCTATTGTCTCTGTCTCTGAGGATAAACGCTCCATGACCCAGAGACCAGTGACAGTCCCAAGAGATGGCCTAGGGGACCTTGAGCCCAGCCCTGACTTCCCCTAACGCCTGCAATCACCACCAATAACTACGGTGCAGCCTCTGGGTTCCCCCAGACTCCCACCCCCAGCCCCCCAGTAGAGAAGGAGCCATAGCTGAGTTCCCCCACCATGGTGTCCCCAACTAAGTTCAAGGTCTGGGCCTGGGAAGTGTGGGTAAATCCAGGCCCCCGGATTCATCCAGGAGGGGTCCTGGCTCTCTTTGTTCATGTTCATGTTTCTCACTTAATAGGAGGCAAATTGATTTTTCTGCCAGGCCTGGGGAGCCTGACGTGCACTGATCAGGTGGCCAGACTATTCTTTTAGAGACACCTGACCTAATCCACAGAAGACACTCACACCTGCATCAAACCTCCACGATGACCCCACAGTGTCTGGGAAAAGGAGTGACCGCCACAAAGTAGGGCCACCTGCTGGGAAGTAGAAGACCACACCAGGCGGACCTCAGGACCCTCCTGGGCTCACTCACTTTTCCTCAAGTTCTGGATGGCAGTGAAGTAGCTGGAGCCAAGGTACAGCCCAGAATCTATCCTCGGGGGCACCCTCGAAAACCCAATGGCAGAGTCCTTGAACAGCAGATCTTTCTGCCCACTAGGGGAGCCAAAGAGCTGGAATTTTGGTGACTTGTCCTTTCCAAACTTTTCCTAATTAAGAAAAAATAGAATTATGGTGTCAATGGTAAATAGGGAGGAAACAAAAAAATGATGTTAAAAAAGAGTATCTGGAGCTTTGGGATCATTCTAACTGAGAGCAGGAGCCTCGGTTGAGACCCTCCTGCAGAAGGACTTGTGCCATCTCGGAGACCCAAGCTCAGCTATGGCTCATTCTTTGAAGAGTTGCTGAGGTCCAAGCACTTTGGGCCCTGAGAAGATTGCATCGACCACCCCCTGCTTCTGCTCCCATCATAAGACGCTGTCAGCCCGTGTGACAGAAGAGTTTCATTGCTTCTGCTGTCCACAGTACAGCCTGGGCAAGCAGCCCAATGCATTAGTGTGCTATCCTGCAGCAAAGCTACAGGACTTCTGGAGTGTCAGAAGTCAGGGACGTAAGAAACCTTGCTCCCTGCCCCCCAAATCCAAGCAAGTGGGGAGGACCATGGGTGAAGATACCTGTGCCTGGCGGAGAAGATTCCAGATGGCATCCTCCTTGCCATTCACACTTCGTGCCACAACGGCATGAGAAGGGACCCGGGCCAGATGGCAGTCTTTGAACTTGTCCACTGGCTTCCGAGTGTTGTCTGGGCAGAGTAACTCATACTCGTCCCTTTCAGCCTCGTCTGACAGGTCCTCTGCAGGGAAGGTGAGGTGGGAGGGAGTCTAGATAAGCCGACTCCAGCAGTAACCTCGAGCTATAGTTCCCCTTCTCCCTATAGAATTTTGAGCTTGGGGAGATAGCTGACAAAACTGAGGGTCAGAAAGGCAGGGGTTTGCTCCAGAACACTCAGAAAGGTAAAGATAGTGCCCCAAAAGCCTCAGGGGGCAGCCGAGGTGTGATCCTCATCCTAAATCACTTAGGCCACCCTGGGGTTCCCATGCAGCTGCTGCCTGGCAGGCCAGAGAGGCCAAACCAGACCCGTCTGTTTCTGCGGCATCTCTGCCTGGAAAAGTCACTTTGCAGAGACAAGCTCAGGGGGCCACCAAGGGTTGCTCCCTTACTCACATCTCTGGGAAGAATAAAAATGACAAAAATGTTAACAAGGCAGGAAATAAGGCAGGAAGGTGAGACACTTTCCAACACTGAGTATATCAAAAGAAGGGGAAGAATGGTTTTATGAATGAGTTCAGGCAAATGTGGAATATCATATATAAGTTGCTTCAGAATGTGTAAAGTGAAAAAAATCTTGCCCGAGTCATTTTATGAGATTAGTACAACCTTGATGTCAAAATCAGAGAAAGTATAGGAGGGAAGAATTAAAGGTTTATTTTACTTACGAACATAAATGCAAAAATTGTAAATAACGTACTAGCTAACTCAATCTCACAGAGTATTTAAAAAGCTAATAGATTGGAATGAAGGTTTACCAGTTTATTCCATTAATAAAAGAATGGCTGAACATCAAAAAAACTAAAGTAATCTGCATTTAATGGCAGAAAACCATGAGATCGTCTTCATCTTAATAGATGCAGAACGATTGTTTATGTGTTCAACATCTATTTGTGTGTGGTTTTTTTTTTCAGCCTCAGAAAAATAGTAATAGATAGAACCGGTAAAGTTTTTTTGTTTGTTTTGAGACGGAGTCTCACTCTGTTGCCCAGCCTGGAATGCAGTGGTGCGATCTCAGCTCACTGCATCCTCCATCTCCTGGAGTCAAGAGATTCTCTTGCCTCAGCCTCCCAAGTAGCTGGGACTACAAGCACGCGCCACCAGGCCCAGCTAATTTTTGTATTTTTAATAGAGATGGGGTTTCACCATGTTGGCCAGGCTGGTCTCGAACTCCTGACCTCATGTGATCCACCCGCCTCAGTCTCCCAAAGTGCTGGGATTACAGGGGCGAGACACCACGCCTGGCCATAAGTTATTGGCTTGATAAATGCCATTAATCTACAGCAAAAATCTTACTAAAAGAAGAAAATGTAGACATTCACTGCAAAATCAGGAACAAGGCAAGGATGCCCACTGTTACAATGCCAGCACAATTCTAGATATCCAGATCACACAATTTACAAAAGAAATGTGAGATATAAACACTGGGAGGAAAAAGACACACTCTTATTTAAAAAGATGATATCGTCATCTACAAAAAACCAATGAAACCAACAGAAACTAATAAAACTACTCAGAGGAGTAACAAGTTATAAGAACAACCTACAAAAATCAGATGTTATCCTCATTAACAATAACCAAATAGAAACCAATATGGACTATAAGATGTTACAATAGCAACTAAAACCATTAAGTAGCTAATAATTAGCCTCCCACAAAGACACATCAGACCCACAAAGGAAAAATTTTAGTTCTATCAAAGAAACTAAAAAGAGGTGTGATCAAATGGGGGAGATTTAGCATCACCATGGACTGGACAACTTAATGTTATAAATATGCTGATTTTTCATGGAACAATTTAAATTCAGTACAATTCGAATCAAAATTAAAGTATGATTTTTTCCAGAAATTCAACAAAATAATTCTGAAGTTTTAGCTGAGTATATTTGAAAAGGAATAATAAAGTGAGAGGGGAGAGGGAGCTCTCTCTCATTCTCTCTCTCTTCCTCTCACTGGCTCTCTCTCTTTCTCTCCACCAGATAGTAAGACCCATTAGTAAGCCACAGTAACAAAAGCAGAAAAAATGCAAATACACCAATGAAATAAAATAGCTCAGAAACTGGTCCACTTGGATATATACAAACTTGGTGTAGAATTGGTTTCACGTATGGCAGAAAAAATATACTTTTTTTATTGTAAGGTAAATTGCCTCACTGTAAAGGGGATAAAATGCTAAAGCCAAATCTATATCTGACTTTCTAGGTAGAGCACATATAAATAGATGAGGAAGGGGATCTTCAATCTTATTTTAGGAAATAATTATGATTTGGGTGTGAAGAAGGGCATCTTTGAAAGATCTCAAAACTACAAACCAACAAGGTGAGGCTTGTGGATTTGACCTTATCAATATCAAGGATTTTTGATCAACAGAGACTACGGTTGTCAGATTTTTGACTGAGAAGAGGTTTTACTAAAGTTTAAAATCAGCAATATTTTGATACCTAGATAGAAGGAACTTCTGTCCTTGAATCAAAATCATGCAGAAACAAGGTGTGAAACTCAATTTAAAAAGTAGTCAAATGTCACAAAATAAGAAAGGGAAGCCCAAACGGCTAGCAAATATGTTGAAATGATCAAACTCACCAGCTGTCAGAGAAATGAAAATTAAAAATAAAATGAACTATCTATTGCATTACAACCATCATTCGGACAAAAAGTATGAAAGTCAAAAATACTTCTAACTGAAGTTGTGGGGAAATTAGAACACTTGCAGAGTGTCATTCCAGACAGCAGCTTGGTGATCCTGGGTGCATGTGGGGTCTGTCTCTGGTGGCCCTGGGTGCATGTGGAGGTCTGTTTCTGGTGGCCTCTGATGAATGCGGGGTCTGTCTCTGATGGTCCTAGGTGAATGTGGGTGTTGTCTCTTTCTCTGGTGGTCCTGGGTGGATGTGGGGTGTGTCTCTGATGGTCCTGAGTGAATGTGGGTGTCTGTCACTTTCTCTAGTGGCCCTGGGTGGAATATAGTAGCCCTGTCTCTATTGGTCTTGCATGAAATGTAGTGAGCTTATGTCCACTAGTCCTGGGTGCAGTGTGTTTAGCCTCTACCTACTCATCAACTGCTTTAGTATAAGTCCAGGAGGGACGCTGTCCAGCAGGTAAGTAAGGAACACAGGTGAAGGTATCAGTCGTGTGGCTGCATGTGGTAGAGGAAAAGAGAGCACAACCTCTGTCCATCACTATGGTGACAGAGAAGTAAAAGGTGGATGTATTCCACGGAACACTCCTCAACTGTTAGGACCCCTGAGCTAGACATGTATACAACAATACCGATAAACCTCTAAAACAAAATGCTGAGCAGAAAACCCAAGCAGCAGGATTTCTAATGCTCACTAAAACCTCTATGAACCCAGAAACCAGAAACACAAACCAGCACAATCTGTTCTGCATGAGCACATGTGTCTTGGAGGACGCATTGCCAAGCACCTAGCCATGGGTGTCTATGAGGGGAAGAGAAAGGCAGTAGGCACAGGAGGTTTGAAGAAAACTGATCATTTAAAATAGGAAAGATCATAAAATCAGATCTGTGCCCTGTAGGAATCTTGAAAATGGTCTGCCATGAACTTAGGAATCTAATTAGCTCAAAGGTCAGAGTCATGATCAAGTAAGATAAAAGGGGTCAGTACCCACGGCTCATTACCCTGCTCTTACCAAACACTGTGCTGTCTCTGATAAAAGCCACGTCTCCAGCCCCGTCTCTCAGACACCTGTGAAAAGAGAAACCATCAGGGGTAAGCACAGGCAGCCCTCCCCGGCCCCTCCCTGTGGAACAGTAGCCCTGGCACTCAGCATCTATGGGTTTCTACTCCCTGCAGGGCAGGGCTCTGAAGCTTTGGGGCATCCCAGCTGGGAAGGTAGGGGCCCCCTCCAGGTAGATACTGAAGAATGACTCAGGTGCTAGCCAGAGGCCCCCATCTTCTGCTTTGAGGGCTAAGAGGACAAAACTTTTTTCTATATAAAGGAGAGTTTTGAAGCCTCTACCCAAGAGAGTAAAGCCTTAGCATCACTGTTCATGTGGCTGTTTCCCTCAGGACTGAGTGTGCAGGTGTGCCCTGGCCAGTGGGGAAGTGTGGAGGCCTCCCTCTGCAAAAATACGCTAGTGCCAGCAGACAGAATGGGAAAAGGGGGAGCTCAGCCTCCGCGTGGGGGCAGAGAGGATGGGGGCGAATCAGGCATTGCTCACTGTCCTTCAGCCATGGGGAGAGGCCCAGGTGGGCAGAAGGACATCAGCCTGGACACTGCAGCAGTCCTGCCCAACCAGGAGCCAGGACTGGACATCTCATGACAAGATGCCTTCAGTCCTGCTGTGGTTAGGGAGGTGGCAGAAATTAGTATGAGGAACCCAGGACAACAGGGCAGCCAAGTTGGATTCAGGGCTCTCTGAGGTAACAGGAGGGCCCACAGCCACAGTGACTGTCCGTGGGGCTGGTGAGAAGTTGGGGGCACAGTTGGGCCCGGAAGGCTGGAGGGGAACACACACTGGGCAGGCCTGCACTCTCTTTGGATACACAGCAGTAGGAGAACCAGACCTCCTCTCATCCCCAAGAGCAGGCTGGGCTCTATGTGGGGCCAGAGAAAAGGCCTCCCGGCCTGAGGCCAAGGGACACTTGGCCACTGAAGAGAAGGGGACAGGGTCACTCACTTGAAGGCACCAGAGTAGCCGAAGTACGGTTCCTGGGAGGAGAAGGCACAGTTGTTTTCCCCTGTCCCCGCACACAGGCGACACAGGTTGGGGAACTGTCCTTTATCTGCACCGGGAACACAGCTGGCTGAGAAGAACCTGGCCACAGCTGTTAAACACAGAGAAGTGGACCACAGAGTGTGAGCCAGCCCTGGTCACAGCAGGTTACACCTCCCATCCTGAGGTCTCCGTGGGCAAGGCCCCTTTCTCCACCCCTGCAGGAGAGACTCTGTCATGGGGCTGGGAGCTCGAGACATGCACCTCTGCTGAGAGCAGACTCAGCTGTGCCTCCCAAGGGCTGCTGGGGTAACGGATCCTGCCAGCAGGATGTTACAAGCTGGCCAGCCTCACCCCCACCTTGATTCATCCCACACTTTCACCTGCATGATCTGTGTGGCCTGTGCTTACAACTGGAATAGAGCCCCCTGCCTGAGGCCACTCACTATACCCCAGCCATCTTACCTGCCTCAATGGGCTCAGGTGGACCCGTCCAATTCAAGAATGGACGAAGTGTCCCTATAGGGACAGTCCATCCAGCGGTCCTGCGAAGGCCTGTGTGGCAGGACTTCAGACCTTGCAGTTCGTTCAGCTGAAAGCTGCCGCCCTTCTTCACCACAGCCACGGCATAATAGTGAGTTCGTGGCTCTGCAAAGGGGCAGACAGAATTGAAAGCTCTTAGCCTGGACAAGAGGGACAAAAACAACCCATCCTGAAAAGTCTCCGGTGGGAAGGGGGAATGCTGTGCTGCAGTTTCCTCACAGCTCACGTGTGTCCTCCTCTCATGGGTCAGCGTCAGGAGGAACGTCCTTCATCTGGCCCAGAGCCCAGCGACTCCATTCCCTACATGTGTGATGTGACCGAGACTCCACCTCCACATGTTCCCCCACTCTCAATCCACAGAGCTCAGGGCACAGGCTGAGGCCACCGTGGCATTTGGGTCCCCAGGCAGAACTCACGTCTTTCGGTCCCATAGACTTCCGCCGCTACAGGTCGCAGTTTGTAGGGGGCCAGGCCTGCCTCGTATATGAAACCGCCATCAAGGGTCACAGCATCGGCCCTGTTTTCCTGAAAGTAAAGAGGCCAGACTGGCTTCAGCAGAAAACTCACCCAAACCCAGCAAGTGGGACTTCAGGACCTCAAAAAGTCTCCATGGCTGGAAGGGTCGTCAAAGGGGTCCGCTTTCCATCCTGTCCCCTCTCTTCCTATGAGAGATGGTGAGAGCCAAGGACCCCTGTTTTGGGACAGTGAGCACCAGCCCTCTAAGTCCTGAGACTGGCCCCTGCCCTCTTTCTCCTCTGCCTGCCTGTGTCACTCTCCCGATCACACCCCTCACAGTCATCTATATTTGAAGTCGTTTGTTCTAGATACTTTCTATTTTTGCTCTATATTCATTTCTTTTAAGTTCTGTTTTATTGGATAGAAAATATAGTTATTAAGATATCCTAAAATTTTCATAAGAAACCGTGTTCCTCCGCTTCAGCACATTGCTTCCCACATGACTACATATTTCTTTGGTTTGCAATGTGGGACAGTTTAGTGATCCCCAACTTTTTTGCCACCAAGGACCAGTTTCAGGGAATGTAATTTTTCCACAGACAGATGGGGAATGGTTTTGGGATGAAACTGTTCCACCTCTGATGATCAGGCATTGGATTCTCATAGGGAGTGCAACCTAGATCCCTCTCATGCACAGTTCACACTAGGGTTCACACTCCTATGAGAATCTAATGCCGCCGCTGATCTGAGAGGAGGTGGAGCTCAGGCAGTCATGCTCACTGGCCCTCCGCTCACCTCCTGCTCTGAGGTCTAGTTCCTAACAGGCCATCAACCGGTACCAGTCCGCGGCCAGGTGGTGGGGACCCCTGGGATACATCATATTTTGTGGACTGCTTATTCATCTAAAACTGGATACATTTTCTAACTTCTGCAGAGCCTTTACTGATTTTGTAGACAGCATAATGTTTTCTCATAA
This sequence comes from Pan troglodytes, assembly GCF_028858775.2. Lineage (NCBI taxonomy): Eukaryota > Metazoa > Chordata > Mammalia > Primates > Hominidae > Pan > Pan troglodytes. The sequence goes on from NC_086015.1 coordinate 50,471,025, forward strand.
TGTGGGTGTTCTATTGTGTATTGAATAATTTCCCCCAATGTTTAGCACTTGAGTTTATTTCTAACTGTTGCCTGTGAGGACTGTATTTTCATGAATATCTTTGTCCTCAGTGTTTTTCCTTGTGACCACTTGTGTCCTTGGGTAGGCACCTGAGGGTGGAATCCCCCAGATGAGGAGCATGTTTCCCCCTGTGACCCTGGCTGCCATTGCCATTCTGCTTCCAGAAGACTTATAATACCAATTCAGAATGGCACTGACCGTGAGGACCAGCTTCACTCTTGAATCACCAGCAGGGCAGGCTATCATTCTATTAGCTGTTATTACTATAGAAAATGTGAGTACTAACAAATCGCTCAGGTCTGATTAGTAAGGGGAACATCTCACAAGTATTTTTTATTAATTATGAATTCCCTCTTACTGGTAACTCTGTTCATATCATTTTTCTTCTATGATTCTACATTTTTTCCAATTTGGGTTATTCTTTTATTTATTTATTTTTTCGAGCGGAGTCACCCAGGCTGGAGTGCAGTGGCACCATCTCAGCTCACTGCAACCTCCACCTCCCAGGTTAAAGCGATTCTCTTGCCTCAGCCTCCTGAGTAGCTGGGACTACAGGCGTGTGCCACCGTGCCTGGCTAATTTTTTTTTTTTTTTTGTATGTTTAGTAGAGATGGGGTTTCACCATCTTAGCCAGGATGGTCTTGATCTCCTGACCTCGTGATCTGCCTGCCTTGACCTCCCAAAGTGCTGGGATTACAGACGTGAGCCACCACGCCCGGCCTTGAGTTATTCTTTTATAGAGTGTAAATAGTAATCATGTGTCAGAGCTGGTGCATATTCATTCATTCCAGTCCTTTCTAAATTTTTTATTTAAATATTTTCTATGGGCTATGAATTACATTTTCTGTATTTTACAATATCTGTTTGTTTCATGATTTAGATCATCGTTTAAGAGATTTCTATTTCCTCTACAGTTCTGCTAGTTAACCTGCCCCCCAGTTTTTCAATAATACAAGTTTTATTTTTAATCATTTAATCTATCTCAACTTTATTTGAATGAATGGTATGTAGTACTGATTTCAAACAGGGATCTTATTTTCCGAGATCAGACGAGATCAGACGCATTCAGCGTGGTATGGCCTTAGACAGGATCTTATTTTAAAAGGCAGATTTTGTGGCTTCTTTCACATATATTCAGATTGAGTAGGTTAGAATAGAGCTTAGGAATCTGCATTTTAAACAAGCAAGAGATGCTGGTACTGGTTTTTTGTTTTTTGAGATGGAGTCTCGCTCTTGTCGCCCAGGCTGGAGTGCAGTAGCATGATCTTGGCTCACTGCAACCTCCCCCTCCCGGGTTCAAGTGATTCTCCTGCCTCAGCCTTGTAAGTAGCTGGGAATACAGGCATGTGCCACCACACCCAGCTAATTTTTGTATTTTTAGTAGAGGCAGGGTTTCACCATGTTGGCCATCCTGGTTTTGAACTACTGACCTCAGGTGATCCTCCCACCTCAGCCTCCAAAGTGCTGAAATTACAGGCGTGAGCCACCGCGCCCAGCCACTGGTACTGTTTGTATGCAGGTAATAGTTGTAAAATAATAGCCTAAAACATTGATTAAACTAGATTTTTCCCTAAGTGCTATTCTAATAACTCCATTGTATTTATAAGATAATCCTATGAAGTTGCCTCGGGAAATTTTATGCAAATTATTCACTCTGCTGGAGTTGAGTACACATGATTATGGCACATGGCAGGTACACAGAATATATTTGTTGAATGAATGAGTAAAAATCATTTCAGTAGATCTTACATCTCAAAAAATAAAAGGAATCAGAAATCATATACAAGTCATGATACCCTTTTCTCTCTCTCTGAAAGTGTCTTGGACGAAAGTCTTTCTAACACCCAGCACCCTGGCAGGCCCTGCCCCAGCCATGTGATGTGGCAACGGTGACCAGGACAAGCTTCTTTCTCACAGGGTTTAGAGGTCATGACTCTTTTGGAGGATTTCCCTCTCTGAGTAACTTTGCTTTTTGCTGATCCTATGTATTCATCAAATACAACTGCTTACATTTCATTTTGGAACAGTTGTTATTAATGAATAACAGTTGTTATTATAGTTTATGTGGAGGCTCCAGGTTCCTCACACATGGTCTCTTGACTTAAGCTCCTTCCTTTCTGCTCTGAAAATAGCACAGTTCCCTGTGAGAGAGGACGGCTGCCCACTTCGTTGCCCAACAGGTGAAGCAGAGGAAGTAAGGAGAGCTCGTGTTCTATCTTTTTCCATTTCTCTCTCCCTTCCATTCAGCTTGGTCCCAACCAACACCCGGCATTGACTCACCGCAATGGCCTGGATACACTGGATGGGGGAGTCTCTCTTTATGCAGCTGACAGGAGGGCCACGCACTCTTCTCATATTCCTTTGCCATCGGAAGCATTTTGTGGCCTCGGGTTGGGATACAGTGCACCACTGAACACTCCTTCTCCTAGGGCCAGCCAGACACAGTCCTGGGAGAGAGGGGCCAAGGAGTAAGGATTCAACCACTGACTGAGGGGGTGACCACCGCACCCTCTGATGGAGTTTTCCAGACTCCTCCCTCTCTCTCGGCTGCCCTCCTTCCCTCTCCATTTCATGGCTATGTCCAGCCATTCTCCACAAGTGGAGGCATCTTGCTGGACTAATAGGATCTCTGCATTGGCTAGAGGTCTGTGGTTCTCAATAAATTAAAGGAGAAAGTCCCTCTAGATTATTTTTATTCCTATGACTTTGACATGTTTCCTACCACTTAAAAAATGATGGTGATCCCTCAGACCAGTTATGGAATTCTTCTACCAGCTTTGCCCACTTTGAACCTGGAAGGTAGGCAGGAAAGGAGTCATTGCTCCTGTTTTATTGATGTGGAAATTGGCTCCTAAGGAGGCTGAGTGACTCGCCACTCAGCAGTGCAGAGCCCAGCTGAGAATCCAGGTCTCTCTAGATTGTTTTGTGCATAAATCTCTTCCCAGGGAATGCCAAGAGAACAGGGGAAAATATACCTGACTCGGTTGGTAGCTGAGGTAAATGGTAAGTCAATGTCAATGGGGACAAATCAGTTGGTTGGTGTGCCTGAGCTACCACCATTCACTCTGTACAGAAAGACTGGTGCTCCTGTTGAGCCTGCTTTTTTTGCTCAAATACTGGTTCTTCTGTTGAGCCTGCTTTTGTTGCTCAAATCCATGTAATTAGGGAGGAAGATGCATTGAATTTACTCACCTGGTTGCCTGATAAAAGGCATCCACAAAAAACCTGCAATGAACATCATACTAAAATGGTGAAAGACTGACTGCTTTCCACCTAAGATCAGGAATGATGAGAGAGTGTCCACACTCAACTCTTCTATTCAACAGTGCTAGAGATTCTAGTCACAGCAATAAGGCAAGAAAAGAAATGAGACACCCATATTGGAAAGAAAGAAGTAAAACTGACTTTACTTTCAGATAACATGATCTTCTATGTAGAAAATACTGAAGAATCTACAAAGTACTATTAGAATTAATAAACAAGTACAGCCAGGCCACAGGATACAAGATCAATATACAAAAATTGATCATATTTTTGCATACAGCACAGAACAATCTAAAAATGAAATTAAGAACATAATGCTAGATAGTATAACATCAAAAAGGATTTAGTACATGATGGGTAAATGATAAGGACAGACATTTTACCAAAGAAGATATATGAATGGACAATAAGCACATGAAAAGTGCTCAATATCATTAGTCAAAAATGCAAATTGAAAATGCAACGAAATATCATTTCAGAGCCACTAAACAGGTTATAATAGCTAAAACAGACAATGACACATATCGATGAGGATGTGGAGAAGTGGAAACCCTCATACATTGCTGAGAATGTAAAATGACCAGCCACTTTGTAAAACAGGTTGGCAGCTTCTCAAAATGTGAAGCACAGAGTTCCAATAGGACCCAACAATTGCACTTCTAGGCATATAGCCAGAAGAAATATTATAAAAGCCTATCATACATAAAGGCTTGTGCATGAATATTCATAGCAGTGTTATTTAGAATAGTAGAAAACTGGAAACAACCTAAATGTCCAATAACTGGTGAATGTACATCCATTCAATGGAATATTACTCAGCAGTGAGAAGAACTACTGGCATGCCCCACAACATGAACAAGCCTCAGTTATGCTCAGTGAAGGAAGCCAGACACAAGAGACCACATGCTGTATGATTCCATTTGAATGAAATGTCCAGAAAAGGCAAATTTATGGAGACAAGAAAATAGATTAGTGGTTGTCTGATGCTGGGGTAGAAATGAGGATTAACTATAAACAGGCATGAGGGACCTTTACTGGGGGGGATAAAAGTGTTCTAAAACAGATTTATGGTGATAGTTGCACACTCGGTAAGGTTACTGAAACTCATTGAATTGTACGCAAATAGGTGATTTTTTTATGATACAGAAAATGTACCTCAGTAAAGCTGTTACCAAAAACTAAAACAAAAAACAAACAAACAAAAAAATAAAATAAACACACAGTTGTAAAAGCCCTCTGCCCTTTGGATGTGCTATGGGGTAGAATGTTCAGCCTCTGCTGTCTCCTGTTTCTGAGCCATCCCCTTATGGTGAGAGCCACCCATGGCCCTTGGGTGGGCAAGAGGCCTGTAGCTCCCTGGCTGAGTCTGCAGGGGTTTGGGGACACCTAGCTGCCATACTCCCCCTTCATCCACCCTCATCCCGGGGAAATCCCAGGGAATATAATCTTGCCTTGGAAGCCTTTATAGAACTATCCCACACTGAGAATTAACCCAATCAGATGCAGCCATTTGTGACCCAGTGAGCATTAACTGGATGCCTGCTGTATAAACAGCACTGTGTGTCACGCAAGGAATGTGTAAGCGGACAGGACCAGATTTCACTTCTCACTGGAGAGGCAAAAATCCAAAACGAGGAAGCTAAGAATGGTGGATGTGTTAAAAGAGAACAAATACCAAACAAATACCAGCTAATGGAGACATACGTGTCTCCATTAGTTGCCACAGCTCCTCTGTATTGTGAATTCTGCCAACCTCTCCATTCTCCAGGGGAGGGAGCTATGGCTTTAACTAGTTATGTGGCTTGTGGAAGTTCCCATAGCTAATAAGTAAGTGTTGGATCTAGGACTCGAACCTAAGCAGTCAGGCACTAAACTCCCCTACAATTACCACTGGGCTAGCCTGCCTATTTAGGTTGGCAAAGTTAGAGACAGGTTGGAGATGGGGCTAGAAAAGGGTCTGGGTCAGATCCTAGAAAGTCTCCAATGCTGATCCAGGGAGGTCTTATTCAGGATGCAGTGAAGCTGTGACTCACGGGAGACTCTCCCTAGGGCAGGGGCAGAGTGAACTGAGACCTGGGAACAGGCAGAGAAGCTGTGGCCAAGGAAGGCACCAGGGAAGGGCTAGTCTGAGTGGAGAGGGGGGACAGCACTGAGAACAGAGAAGGGGGCAGGGAGCTGGTATCAGAAATCGGCTTGGTAATGGGTGGGTTCTGGGGGTGAAGGGAGAGAGTAAAATGGAAGACCATGCCTCAAGTCGGAGGTGGGGGCTGAGCAATGACAGGAATCTGTGGGCAGAGTTCATTTCTTCCCCTAAGAGGAGCTGAACCAGAGTGACTAAAGGACCGCTGAGCTCCCTTCCAGGATTCCCAGTCCCCAGCCCCCCAAACACCAGGTGAAGTCTCCATGCTCTTACCTCCCAGCTCTGGAGCTGTGTGACCCACAAGCTCTTACCTCCCAGCTCTGGAGCTATGTGACCCCCTGAAGCAGGTCTAGGTCTGGCCCCTCCAAAATCTTCAACCCAGCACTTGTATTCAGTGTCAGGCACTCAGATGCTGCCCACTGGACCTGGCTGGACACTGGCTAAAACACACATTCTGGGCAGACATGCAGTGCGCTGGCCTCGAAGGCAGGGGCCAGGACAGGAGTTACTCTCCCCACCTACCCACACAGCTCATGATAGGGCCCAAGCAGACTGCTCAGACTGATGGGAAACCTCATGAGTGCCTCCCAGCCCATGGCTCCAGGGCTAAGCAGACAGACTCCTCCACCCAATGCTCACACGGCTTAGATCCAGCTGGCCCCACTCACCCAACTTCTGTCAGCCTGGACACCCACGGGGAGCAGGGCAGGAATTCCATAGGGCAACTGCCACCCTTTCCTCAGGAAGAACAAGGGTTGCAATGGCACTTTGGGGTACAAGCCACCATCCCAATTGACTGCAGGATTCAAACTTCAGACCTCAGTAGGCGCCAAAACAACTAAAGATCCAAGTGAATATAAAACCCAGTGGTGCAACTCTGAGCCAGAATCCTGGACCACAGCCCATGACCACTTCCAGGAAGGCAAGGTTTCCTTCCTCTCCTGCCCCTCCCAGGTGGCCCTAACCCTGTGCAACAGGCCACTTGCCAGGGAGCTTGAGGGGAAGAGAACAGTCGGGTCCTGGCCAGTCCCAATCTGTCTTAGAGAAGAGAAGGATGACCAACACCCATGGGAAGGTATTTGGAGCAGGAGACCAGAAGGGCAGGGACAAGGATGGGTTTGGGCTCCCACTGCTGCTCTCTATCCACCGCCACCACTTCCATCCAGGAAGCTCCCAGCCTTAGGTAGATGCCGTAAGACAAGTGGAGGCTGCACTGGGCTGGGGAGGTGTGACACCTGGGCTTTCACTGTGCCCCTCCCACTGCCTAGGTCCTGATGCCCATCACAGCCCTTTCTGCTGCGGCCTGGGACCTTCCCCTCCCGGTGCTGCAGGGAACTCCGCACTCACGCATTTAGGTCACTAATGTGCAGCGCTGGGGAGTGCCCTCTGAGCACCCGAGAAATTACTTTGGTTATGGAACTGACAATTGTTTCCTTCCTTCTACTCCTTCCTTCTGTTCGGCTGACATTTCCCTCTCAAACCCTCTGACACAGGGTTCCATCAGGAGCACTGCACCCCTCCACACCCCTCTGCCACGGAAGGTGTGCGAATGCCCCATCTCCTCCTCACAACCCTGTGGATCCATGGTTAGGCCGTTTCTTTAAGTGAAGAAACTAAGTCTCATAAAGGCTCGGTCTTGCTGGGGTCTCACAGTCCTCGCAGGAGCTAGGATCTGGACTAGGGTCCTTGAGCTAGTCGCTCACCCTCTCTGAGCCTCACTTTCCTGCCAGGTAAAACGCATGTCACAATACAATGGGGACCAAATCCTTAGGCGGGACACAAAGGACAGGGGCCTGGGAGGCCTTTTGAGAAGCTCTGCGCAGAGCTAGGCGTGCCCCGATCCGGCTTGAGGAGCCCAGCTCCTGTTCCTCCCCATGTGGGAAAGAGACTGGCCCCGCGTCCGGGCCGCCTCCCGGCTGTAGGCGCTGGGACCGCGGGGCGCAGAGACCCCGCGCCCAGCCAACTGGTCACAGGGACCAAAGCGCCTAGCAGACAGGGCGCAGGAGACGCCCATCAGGCGGCTCGCGCCCCCAGGCACCTGCACTCACCGAGGGCCCCGAGGAAGAGCAGGACGAGGAAGACAAGTTTCATGTCTGCGGTCTGGAGGCGACTTGGCAAACGAAGGCTCTGCCACTTGCGCCTGCCCTGCGCCCCTTTATTCAGGGCTTTGCCCCGCCCTGTTGCCCAATAGACACCCCTTCCCTCCCCACTCCCCGCGGCCAGGTCTACTTGTTCCTTGAGGATCCAGGCTCCGAAAAGCCCTGAGGCAGGACAGGACTCCACACCGCGCTGCGAGAGGAAAGCCAGCCTGCACCTCACCTGTCCTGGTTCTGCCTGGCTGCTGCGATGTTCTTTCTCTCCCACTAGTCTGCAAGCCCCTAGGAGTCGCAGCCCCCTGAGCCCTGTCCCAGCTCTGGTCTCAGTGCCTTCTAGAGGGCAGGACACAGAGCAGAGGGTCTTTACTTGAAGATTGCCTTGACCTGTGAGACTGCTATCTTCTTCAGCAGATGACCTTGAAGGTGCCTAGGAGCCAGTTAGGGCAGGTGGATTTGCTTTCACCTTGGCTCAGCAGTGAGCTGAGAGTTGAAAAGATGACCCAACCACCCCCAGCAGCAGCCTAGGGACAGCTGACAGAGAAAAGAGAGGCTGCCCAGAGTCTCAGGCAAGCTGCCCATGGGGTATCTCCCTGCCCTGCTGAGACCCACAATACAGCTCCCAGAAAACAGACAGGGGCCTCAGAGGGGAATGGCCACCACCCAAGGCTGGTTCCATGTTCTTGTTTGCCAATGGGAAAGATGCCCTATGGCTAAGATGCCCTACCACTTTTTTTTTTTTTTTTTTTTTTGTCTTTTTTTTCTCCATCTCCTCCTTCTTCTTTTTTGGTGTTGATAGTATTCAGTAGGAAATGGTAACCTCATTTTAACAATCGCCATAAATGTCAGATTTTAAAATTCAAAAGCTAGAATACTGCTTCTAAGAATACATCTCGTAAATACATTCCCATGACACACAGCAGCCCAGGTACAAATGTTTCCAGGCACCACTGCATGCCATTAATCAGTTGGAAGCAAACTAAACATCCATCTCTAGGGGAGTGTCACATACAGCATGGTGCCTGTGGGACACATTGGGGGCCTCAGAAAGAATATCCTGTGTGTATGGATGTGAACTTAGCCCAAGAGTAACTAGGCAGGGCACAGTGGCTCATGCCTGTAATCCCAGCACTTTGGGAGGCCAAGATGGGAGGATCGCTTGAGCCCAGGAGTTCAAGACTAGCCTGGGCAACATAGGGAAACCCCCATCTCTACAAAAAATACAAAAATTAGCCCAGCATGGTGGTGTATGCCTATGGTCCCAGCTACTTGGGAGGCTAAAGTGGGAGGACCATTTGAGCCTGGGAGATGAAGGTGGCAGTGAGCCATGATCATGTCACTGCACTGCAGCCTGGGCAATAGAGTAAGACTCTGTAACCCCCACCAAAAAAAAAAAGGGTAACTAAGTGAAGAAAAAAGGTACTAACAGTGAGGGAAATAATAGGTCACCTGAACACCTTTCTTGGCAGGTGAGTCTGACCAATATGTGACTCTGAAATCTGCTTATTCTGAAAAGCTGATCTTGACTCTGCTTAGACTACTTGGTACTAAAAAGCATTTCCTGGAGCAGATAGGCAATGCCCCAGGGAGCCAGCTCTGCCAAGAGTGAGCATGCAGTGGGCACCTAGCCATGGAGAAGCAGGCTCAGCCCAAGGTGGAGAGGCCATTAAGGAGGCTGGGGAGCCCCTCCATTTCTGGGCATGATCCTGACAAGGCACAGGGTGGAGGCTAATCAGGGATCATGTTTGCCTGCCATGAGACTGGGGTCTGAGATTTGGTGCTAGAATCACCAGCTGGGTTTTGGGGTCACAGATCCAAGGTCTCTCATTGTTTGGAAACATGATATTGCACCATTTAAAGTTGCCATCATCAATAATTGCAATAAGTTCTTTCAAAAATACTGAAGAAATACAAAATTGACTAATTCCCAGGAGTGCTGAAGCATCTTTGTACCTAAATTGGCAATAAGACTTTGCCTTTTCATCATTATAAAAGAATTAAGAAACATCATAACCCATGTCTCTTTTTCTGAGTCCAAATTAAAAAAAAGGATGACTGGGAGGTCAGAGGGCCCTGGGCCCTCTTAAGTATGTTACAGTGTTGGCAAGAACACAGAGAACCTGGGGGCACTACCAAGAGGCTCAGCTTAAGGAGTGCCCTGAAGGCAGCATGGGTAGGCAACAGGGCAGACTGTTTTCCTGCTGTGCCTGTTGGAACAGCCCAGCCCCAGGGCAGGGATGTGTGCATCTGGACACAGGCAGAGCAGCCCCTCAAGGCCATTTGCAGAGGAGGCTGATGTAGGGGATGAGTCTGCCCCAAAAAACAATGAAGTTTCACTGATCTATTAACAGCATTCATTCATTCATTCATTCATTCATTCATGCCAGAACTGGTAGATGCCATGAGAGACAGAGAAGAGGGGTCTGTCCTTGCCCTCAGGAGCTCACAGCACTATGTGGGAGGGACAGTCACAGGAACGCACTTCTATCACAGAGGCTCCCTAAGAAGAGGCCAAGCAGCATAAAGCAAGTGAGTGTGAGGGCCCAGAGGAGGAATGACCAGCACCCATCATGAGGGCTCCAGGAGAACTCCAGGAAGATTTAGCCTGGGTACCTGAAGGAAGAGTGGGATTTCTACAGGTAGAGCATTCTGTAAAGTAAACAACCAAACAAGTAAAGGCTTGGGAGCATGAACCCAGTGACCAATTACCTGAGCACTAGGGACAACAAAAGTTCCCTCTGGCTTTCTGGCCAGGAATTCTTTTTTTCTTTTCTTTTCTTTTCTTTTTTTTTTTTTTTTTTTTTACCGACAGGGTCTCCCTCTGTCACCTAGGCTGGTATGCAGTGGTGGTGCAATCACAGCTCACTGCAGCCTTGACCTCCTGGGCTCAAGCAATCCTCCCACCTTGGCCTCCCAAAGTGCTGGAATTACAGGCATAAACCATTGCACCCAGCCATGGCTTGGAACTCTTGTTGGAAGAAGGATTAACAAAATCCTCCTCCTCTATCCTGAGCTCCACATCATGTGTTCATCTGCCTCTGGAAAGGTACTCTTGCAGGTCCTGAAGGCGCCTAAATTTAATGCATCAAAAATGCAACTCTCCCAGTCCCTCCAACCCTGAACCTTTTCTCATATTTCCTACCGCTTTCCACCAAACCCACCAAAGAGCCGCAGAGGCACCCTCAAATCCTTTGGCCAGTTAGCTCTGTGCATGTTATAGGCACTTGATGATCAATATCTGTTGAAGGAATGAATAAATGAGGAGGAGGAACAGGCTAAGAAAGGGACAAAGGATCCTGTTTGTAATGTGTTGGGTCTGAAGGATAGTGAGGGTCAGGGCTGGCTAAGCCAGGCCATGCCAAAGCCTGTGTACATGGACTCATTAACTTATCCATTCATTCAACACTGGTCTATGGGACATCTCCAACGTGCCAGGAGTTGGGTCAGATCTCAAAGAGCCTGCAGGGAAGCAGAATGCAGGTTTCCAAATGCTGAGACAGTAACATGAGTTTAAGGAGCACAAAGAAGGTAGCTGCTGTGGAAACTGCCATGCAGTGGCAAGAGCTAGTGTTCAACAGGCAGGTGTGTGAGGCTGACTCCCTTCCTCCTAACCCTGCTCTGCCCCCACCCTCAAAACTCCTCCAGGGAGCCTTTACAGAATTGCAGGCCCAAGCCCCATCAGCAGGCAACAGTCTCTGGCCAACCTAAGTCATCCCTGCAAGCCAGTAAACCTCACATCCTGCCCTCTATGAGCCTCTAGCTTCAAACCCCAAGAAGAGTGTTGGGAAGGAAGTGTGAGATCTGAGTAGAACTGGCTTCAAGTGGGATAAGGCAGAAAAGGCCTTCCTGAGACATCAACTCACGCTTGGACAATAGCTTGGCAGATGGGAGACCTTGGGCCCTGTATCTTTTCCCTGCCAGGGGTGAGAGATTGCTGACTTGAGAGCCACTTGTTAAATATTTAGGGATTTGGGGTGGGTTAACTGATGGCAGCTTGATATCAGGCATAGTCGATGTATTTATGCCATGGAATTAGCAAATGCTCTAAATCAGGGCTTCCTCCTTCCACACCCCCAGAGGGCCAGTTGACCAGCACACAGCTGCCTACGTTCATCACCGTTTGGTGGCATGCAGTGTCCACATTAGTGTGGGTGTGTTTGTGTATGGGTGGCTGTGCCATCCCTAGCAGAGAAATAGGATAATAATCTTTAATATTTGGATGACATTTTAAAATCCAAATAGTGCTGTCAGTGACTTTGTTTCACACGGCTTTAACAACGACTCTGTGAGTTAAGACAGTCACTCTTTCCATTCTAAAAACAGGTACTCTGAGTGTCGCCTGAGGTCACACAGTGAGTGAGATACAACTGCTATCCCTGAGTCTCCCATTAGGCCCACAGCCAGGGGCTTTCTCCTCCATGAGCCAAGAACCCTCTGAGAGCTCAGGGTGCAGGGACTGAGGCCCAGGGATCTCAGCACAAAGGGAACCTGGCAAGAATTGAACCTTCCGTGAAGCAGGCCCTGCCTGGCCCCTTCCACACATCAGCTGGCTTCTGATGCTCTGGAAATACCAAAAGGTGCTTATTATACCTGTTTCCAGCTGAGTGGACTTGGGCAATGCACCCTGTTCGTGGTCTCACAGCCAGTGGACAGTAGAGCTAGAAATCCACCCGGGACCCCATCCAGTGACTTCTTAGGGCCTTGGTGTCTTAGTATTGATCATTTATTTGCTGATCACCCTGGAGAGAGGGGCAGAGAATGGGGGAGAAGGAGAAAGAGAGGGATGGAGAGCTGCCTGTGTGTCTACCCACCCAAGTCCCCACAAGATCCCAACACAGACAATGACCTTGAGAGAAAGGCCCTCACATTTGGCCCCACATTAGCCCTTTTGAGGACAGCCAAAGGCCCTGAGAGTCTGGGAACGTTTCTGGGCTCCTGGGAGCTTCCATCAGGAGGGAAGATCTGCTGAAGGGCAGCAGGCAGGAAAACAGTGGCTTCATTAGCCAACACGTATTGTTGCCAAATGTTGCCCAATTTACAAAGGCCCCACAGAGACAAGGAGCTTCTGTCTGCTTGGATCAGCCCTCTTCTTCCTCTTCCTCTTCCTCTTCCCTCCCCTCACCTAACCCTCCTCCTCTGCAGGACCCTCTGCCCTCTGGCCCTCTCCTCACAGGGACAGCCCTCCTGGGGCTGGCTTCTCCAAAGACCTGCTGAGCTTGCTCCCCAGTGGGCAAGGGGCAGTGGAATGAGCTCATGCTTCCAGTCCCACCCCACTTCTGAGTTTTCAATTCTCCTGGCCGGGATAGCACCCCAAGTTCCTGGCAGAATCTGAAATGAGCACCTAATCACCATATCCTTTGAGAATGTACAGCAGGTCAGGCCCTGGGGGAGAGCCTTCTGGGAAGGTGCTGGCCTGGAGGGAGCATGTGTGTGGCCCAAGGCCAGCCATGCAAATTTCTTCCCAGAAGGAATGAGGCCCTGGCCCAGGGAAAGTTCCAGGCAGAAAGTACCTGAGTTGCTGACCCATGGTGCTGCCCTCCTACAAGGCTGCATTCTGGAGGGGACTGCTCCACAGGCTTCACTGTGCTGGAGGCCTCTGTGTCTGCTGTCTGTGTCCTGCAAGGACAAGATCAGCTGGATCCTTCACTCAGTAGGAGCCTGAGATGGGCGAGCAGAGGAGTGAGGAGGCATGATTTTCCTCCATTTCTCTGGGTGAGGCTGCTCATCCCCAGCTCTTCCAGGCTAGAGATGCCCAGCTCCTCTGACCAGTCCTCAAGCCTCACTACTGCTCTGGTAGTGGACTTCCTCATCCCACCATTCCTTTATTCACCTGACAGCTGGGCAGATGGGAAGGCATGGGGAGAGATGTGGTTAGAAGCTCAGAGATGGGATTGGCTGGCTAAGTTTGAACCAGTTCCACCCTAAACAGCTCCCTGGACCTAGGTCAGTCTCTCAACCTATCTGAGCTTCAGTTTCTCCATATGTAAAAAAGAGACACAAATAATATCCACCATATGAGGTGGGTAGAATTAAAACCCAATGTTGAGATGCTTGTGCAGTGCTCAGTACAGGCAAGCTGTCATTGATATTTGCAGACATTCATGAGCCCCCACTGTGTGCAAAAACCTCAGCTGGGCACAGAGGTTCAGGGTTGAGCAGGAAGGAGCCCAGCTTCCAGCGGTTCCTGGTCAGTGAGAGGGGCTGCATGGACCCAGAGAGTCGCCATCCTACTTGCAGACGGTGTTGACAGAGGCTGCGGGGAGTTTTGGGAGTGGAGGAGAGAGTGGCAGAGTCTGTTCTCCAACATGGCCCTTCTAGGAGAGCACACACTGCCCCCAGCTGCCTGCCTTTTCTAGAGTGTTCACAGTCTGGCTGGCCTACTCTCCATCTGTGTCTCTGTCCTAATCCCTGCCTCCTCTCTTTCTCTGTCTGTTTCTCCCTCTCTCCTTGGCTTACCTTCTCCCTCTCTATCTCTCTGTCTCTATTTCCCTCTCTGTCTTAAACACCTATGTCTATACGGGTTATGGATGCCTGCCATAGGGAGGGGCTCTGACCCTGACTGAGCTTCCTCTAGCATAGTACTTGTAACTACCGACACCTGTCCCTGCACCCATGCCTTCACTCTGAGTTCCAGGAGGGAAAGGACTACGGTTGACTAGCTGTGCATCCCCAGGGTCCACCTCCAGGCTTGGCCCAGTGGAGAGCCTCCCTCAGGGCTGTTGACCAGGTGAGTGTGGGGAGCAGAGGAGGACAAGCCCTGCATAAAGGTACACGGAGAAAGGAGCAGGGAGCGGGCCACCCGATGGCCCCTACCTCGCCCTGTGTAGCACCTACCTGTGTGTGTCTTGAGGATGGAGAGGCTGAAGAGGAGATTTCTCCATCAGCCCCAGCACCCAGCATCTGCCTGCAGAGAAGCTGGGACCTACTTCTCCTACTGAAAGGTCTCCTCTCCTACAGCCCCATCAGCTTCTAAGGGTAAGCAGCAAGGGCACCGGGAGAGTATCAGGGCAGTGCCAATGATGAGCAAAAAGAAATATAGGGGCTGGGGGCCATGAGGACAATTCCCCCAAATTTTAACACGCACCACTTTAAGGCCGAGATGCTGTCATGTTAGCCAATTTTGTTTGCAGTCAGAGGCTTGTTGGAGCCTCCAGAGGGTCCTTGGCAGCCCAGGGCCTCCCTGTGTCGCTCTTTCTGGGCATAAGTCTTTTCCAGCGACCCTCCTCCCTTCTCACCCTTCCCTCCCTTCTCCCTCCCAGCTCTAGATTCTACCCTCCCCATTTCTTCCTCTACTCTTATTCAGCTAAAACCAGAAGTAAAGCTAGCACAAACTCATATGACTTTAGGAGGTGCCTGCCATGAGCTGTGGTATTTAGAGTATGTGTTTTTACTGAAATTACACCCTCCCAAGGCCATGTGGCAGGCAAGCTACAGAGAGTTCTCATCCAGAGTCCTCTCCGGGGCATCCTGTCCACTCATCCTTAGCCTCCTGTGTGCTACTGTTGAAGGACAGAGAAGGAGCAGAGACAGGGAGCAAGACGCCCCTTTTTCGTGATCAACCTAGCAAAACTTCATCCTAAGCAAAGTCTTCCTCCAGAGGGTATTAATTTCCAGAAAATCAATTTTGGAAAAGATTCTTGTGTGTGTGTGTGTGTGAGAGAGAGAGAGAGAGAGAAAAGTTCTTGCTCTGTTGCCCAAGCTGGAGTGCAGTGGCACAGTATAGCTCACGGCAGCCTCGAACTCCCAGGCTCAAGAGATCCTCTTGAAGTTCAGCCACATGGTCAGCCCTTTTGAGTAAAGCTGACCTCTCCAGAACATGTGTTGTTGGAGGAATTAGGGGGAAGCTGTGGGTATGGGGCTGGGGTCCAGGACAGCAATGCCTCTGAACCAATAATGTTGTTGCCAAATGTTGCCCCATTTGTAAAGGAAACTCAGCAATCAAAGAATTTGTCTCAGCTTGAATCAATCCTTCCTGCTTCTTCCCTTTGTCTTCATCATCCCTCTCTGGAACCCCTCCAGGTGGCCTTCTCCCCACTTCATCTGGCAAGGCGGGGGCCAGACTCCCCATGTCTCTAGGTCAATACATGTGTGTCCTTACAGATTCCCCTTTCTCTTTCAGTCACTACATGTCATCTGGGCCCAGATGCACTCAGTTCTTCCTCCATCCTGCCTCTTGCGCCTGCCTGTTCCTTTCCATTCCATGGTCTGGAGATGACCTTGGACTCCTGCCTCAGCTTCTGACCACTCTCCTGACCCTCATCTCCCCAAGTGCACCCTTCCCTGAGGGAAACTTTCAGAATCACAGAGCTAACCATGGTTCCAAGGAATATTTTCTTGCCCTTCCTCTCTTCTCCCATAATCAGCTCCTGAAGAACCTCATTCTCCTTCCTCCTTTGGATTAATACCTTCTCTGTGCTGAAAACTACTTTATTCTACTCTACTCTGGCAATGTGTACTCAACTGTGAACAGAACAGCTCAGCCTAGAAGTTCCACCAGTGCCTCAAAACAGCATGTCCAACTTCCAGTTCTGGATCAAGATGGAGTAGGCATATCTCTCTCTATTCCTCCCACTAAGTACAGATTAAAATGCTAAAGATTATAGATGTAGTGGCTTAAAACAGCACAAATGTATTATCTTACAATGCTGAAGATCAGAATTTCAAAATCAGCAGTGAACTAAAGAATGTAGGGCTGTTTTCCCTCTGGAGGCTCCAGGGGGAATCCATTTCCTTATTTTTTTTCAGCTTCTAGAAGCTGACTCCATTCCTTGGATCTGGGCTGTACATCATTCTCACCTCTGTGGCTCTCGTTACATCTCCATCTCACACTCTGACCTTCCTGCCTCCCTCCTGTAAGAACTGTCATGATTATACTGTGACCATCCAGAGAACGTCCCCATCTCAAGATCTTAATAACATCTGCAAAGTCCCTTTTGCCATTTAAGCTAACATATTTACAGATTCCAGGAATTAGGACATGGACATCTTTGGGGTCCATTATTCAGCATACCACTCCAGTAGACTGTGATAAGGCCGATCATGTGTATACTAAGTAATACCTACGGTAACCACTACGTAACCTATACAAAGATATATACTCAAAGTTACTATAGGTACATCAAAATGGAATTCTAAAAAATGTTTAAGTAACCCACAGGCCAGTGAGAAAAAGAAAACAGTAAAATCTAAAAACAGAGAGAAAAAAATAAAATAAAATGGTAGGCTTAACACTAACATATCAATAATTACATAAGTAAATAGTCTAAATACTCCAATTAAAAGAATGGGATTGGAAGAGTGGATTAAAAAACATAACCCAGCTCTAAGCTTTCCACAAGAAACTCATTAGAAAAAATAACAATGTAGGTAGCATGAAAGTAAAATGATAGAAAAACATAAACCATGCAAACATTAATAAAAAGAAAGCAGGAAGAGCTACATTAATATTAGATAAAGTTGAATTCAGGGCAAAGAAAATTATTAGGGGCAGAAAGAAACATTATGTAATAATAAAAGAGTCAATACACCTAGAAGTCATAACAATCCTAAATGTACCCATCAAAAAGCAGAGCTGCAAAATACATGAAGAAAAATCTGATAGAACTAGAAAGAGAAATAGACTCCACAATTATAGTTGAAGACTTCAAACCCCTCTACCAACAACTGATAGAACAGAGAGCAAATTAGCAAGAGTGTAGAAGAATTCAACAACACCATCAACCAGCAGAACTGAATAAACATTTATAGAGCCCTTTACCCAACAATAGCAGAATATGCATTCTTTTCAAGTTCCCACAGAATACTTACCAAGATAGACCATTTCCTGGGACATAAAACAAACCTCAACAATTTTTTAAAAATTGAAATCATAAAAATTTATTCTTTGATCACAATAAAATCAAACTAGAAATCACTAGCAAAAAGATAGCAGAGAAATCTCCAAACAGTTAGAAACTAAATATCACACTTCTAAATCATCAGTGGGTCAAAGAGGAAACCTCAAGTAAAACTTTTTTCAAATACACTGAACTTAATGAGAATGAAAATACAGCATATCAAAATGTGTGGGATGCTGCTAAAGCTGTACTCAGAGGGAAATTTGTAGCACCAAATGATTACATTAGAGGAGGAAAAGCCTCATATCAGTAATCTAAACTGCCACCTCAAGGAACCAGAAAAGGGAGAGTAAAATAAACCTAAAGCAAGCAAAAGAAAGAAAACAGAAGCTATCACAACAGATCCTAAAGACAATGGAAGGATAACTCAAGGACTACTAAAAGATCTCTACACACATACATTTGACAACTGATATGAAATTGACCAATTTCTCCAAAAAAACAAACTATTGCAACTCACAATATGAAAAAGATCATCTGAATTAAGAAACAGAGTTCATGATTTTAAAACTCTCAAAAAAGAAATCTTCAGACTCAAATGGTTTCACTGTCGAGTTCTACTAAATATTTAAATAATTATCACCAATTCCACACAACCTCTTCCAAAACCGAAAAGAGGAAATACTCTCCAATACATTCCATGAGGCCCGTTTGTTAGCAAGAAAGAAAAAGGAGAGGGTCATCTCTGTTATTCTTGGGAGAAACTCCCTATGAGATGTCAGTCACTTTCATCTGCTCTCCCCCTAAACACACACACACACACACACACACACACACACCCTCTCTTCATCTACTCTCCAACTCTATGGCCCTGCAAGGCATTACCATGGGAACCATGTGGCTCCTTTGATCCAGCTGCAGCCAATTGACCATTAGAG
This sequence comes from Pan troglodytes, assembly GCF_028858775.2. Classification (NCBI taxonomy): domain Eukaryota; kingdom Metazoa; phylum Chordata; class Mammalia; order Primates; family Hominidae; genus Pan; species Pan troglodytes. The sequence continues at coordinate 50,489,356 of NC_086015.1, forward strand.
ACCACCCAACTCAAGCTGGCCAAGTAATCTTTTTTAAGTTAAAAAAAACTCTCATATGGAGAAATATAAAACATAAATGTACAATTGAGCATATTATCCCAAAGAACACTCATGTAACCACCACCCAGGTCAAAGAAAACTGCCAACATTCAAAAACCGCTTATGCCTCTGCTCAACCCCACACCATCTCCCAACCCCTAAAGCTAGCTACTACTATAATTTCTACACTACACCTGAGGTCTGCCTACTTCTGAATTTTATATAAATGGAATCATATAATATGTATTCTTTTGTATTTGATTTCCTTCATTCAACATTCTGCTTGTGAGATCATCCTTTAATTCATTTTCTAATTTTTATTTCATTTGGTAATAATTGCTAGTATTAGAAATACAATCTTTTTGTATTTATCCTTCTGTTTGACAAGCTTATTAAATTCACTTATAAAATCTAATTACTTGGGAGTTTCCACTAACATAATAATGAGAGCTTTATCCTTTCTTTCCAGTGATTTTGCACTAGATGGGACTTTCCGTACAATGTTGAACAGATATGGAGATAACAGCATCCGGGTCTTGTTCCCGATCTCAGAAGGCAAGCTTTCAACATTGTCCCCATTAATATGATATCTATTTGCTGTTGGCTTTTTTATAGATATGTAGATTCTATAGAAACTTTTGTAGATTAAGGAAGTCCCTTTAGATAGTTAGTTATAAACATGAATGGATGTTGAATTTCAGCATCAACTGAGATAATCATTTGATTTTTCTCTTTGGTGATGAATCATACCAATTTATTTTCAAATACCAAGCCAAACTTACATTTCTCATGCAGTCTGTAAATGGCAATATTTGTCTTTTAAAAACACACTTTTTATTAAAGTGTAGCATACATATGCATATATAACAGCAGATGCACAAATCATACATGTAGAGTTTGATGAATTTTTAAAATTTGAACACCTCGCTAAAAAACAACTCTCAAATAAAGTAAGAGAAGATCACCTGCCCACAAAAACTCTATACATGCCTCTTTCCAATCACTACCCCAGAGGTGATCACTATCCTGACATCTAACACAATGTATTCATTATGACTGTGTGTGAAGTTTTTATAAATGGAATTGTATAGAAGCTGCCTGAGGTTTTCTGTTTAAAATTTTGTTTATTAGATTCTCCAATGTTGTTCCATGAAGAAATAGCTCTTACATGCTCACTTCTGTATAATCTTTATGTATGTGAGTGTACCAAAGTTACCTGTCTATTCTATTGGTGATAGATATTTTGGTCGTTTCTAACTTGGGGTTATTACAATGGTGCTGAAGCGAACATACGTATTCTTTTCTGTTGGTCATGTACTTAGGAATGGAGTTTTACAGCATATGCCTACGTTCTGCTTTAGAAAATTCTGCTAGTTTTCCAAAGTTAATTGTAGCAATTCATATTCCTACCAATGTATATGAGAGTTCTAGCTGCTTCACATCCTTGCCAAGACTTGGCATTGTCTGTCTTTTTCATTTCAGCCACTCTGTTTGGGAATGTCTTTTGTCCACTGTTTGATTATTTGGTAAGGCTTTTTCTCATTGGCGGATAGTTCTTTCAATATTCTTCAGAGTCACCACTTCCCTCCACTTGCCTCTGTGAGGGAGCCCAGGGCTCCTCCTCCCTCAGCTCTTCTAAGCCCAGATGAAGCCTGGCCCTTCTGAGCACATCCCAAGGCCACACCTGCATTCTAGGCGACTCCCTTGTCCCTTTGATTCACTGGGTAGTCTGGTGCCCGAAAGGCAGGGTCAGTGATGAGAGTGGTTAAACATCGCAGGCAGGGGAGTTTGAAACCAGCTCTACCTCTTCTCCACTCCCCAGATCTAGCCATGTCATTCAGCCTGTCTCAGCTTCAGTGTCCCCATGTGAAAATAGGAATACTAAAAGCATCTCCCTCATAAAATTGTTAGAACTTAATGAAGTAACTTATAAAGATGCTTAGAACAGTGCCCAGCACATAGGGGCTGCTCAATAGATATTTTTTGAACGAAGGAATGGGTGTGTGAATTAATAAATGAATGGATGTAAGATTTTCAGTATAAGGCCAAACCATACAGTGAAAACTCAGTCAATATTAACTATTATTGTTATTGTTTCCATGCATTTCTGGGCCCCGCTGTGAGCCAGAACCTATGCAGAGTCCTGGGAATCTGCAAAGAGTTCCCTTTCCCCAGGCTCCAGATGAGTCACAATCCAACAGAAGGTGTTAGCAAAGGCAAGTTCACCCTACAGGGAGGACAGAGGGCCGAGCGGGAGCCACTTTCCCCAGTCTTCCTTCTCAAGCTAACCCAGCAGTTTGCCCCAGCCCTTTTACAGACATCTGTCTCTGTGATTCCTTGGGCTCCTCTCCACACCCACACTCCTTATGCCCACATTCTGTCCTGTTATCTGCAACCCTTTGTAGCTCTTTCACTCCTCTCTCTTTTATGACGTCCACCTCTCTCTCCAGTTCTCTGTCTCTCTCACCATCATGCCCTCTTCCCACCCCACTGCCCTGAGACTTTTCCTAATGGCCCCTCTCAGCAGCCTGGGCGGCCTCCTTGAATTTCTGCTCACCAGTAACCCAGCTGCGTCCCGACTGTCAGTCTTGGCTTTGCTCCACACATCTTCTCTCTCCCCCTCCAAGGGTCTCTGGGCTACAAGGGAAACTTTCCCAGAACCCATGTGGCCACTCAGTCACTTCCCCAGAAGCTGAAGGTCGCTATGTTGGTGACAAAGTGCAGGTGATACACTTTGCTCTCCACAGTGCTATCAGCAGGCATGGGCAGGGTCCCTAGAGAGTGCCAGGGACCAAGGGGTGAGGCCAGGTCCACCCCACTCTTAACCATCACTCCCCATCTTCCTGGACAGTGCAGCTGGATGAGGAAGCAGCTGCAGGATGCAACGTAGATGCTAGAGGGCCAAGGGGAGGACAGAAGAGGGTAGGGCAGAAGATGACTGGCAGAATGAAGAACTAGTTGGTGGGCCTCCGGACCTCGTAGATGAAGCAGAACCTGATGGCTATTTGGAAATGGAGGAAAGAGTCACAAAAGTGAGCAATTTCCAGGATATTTGGAAATATTCTGGCTTGAGGTTACTACCTTGAAATAATTTGACCAAGAAAATCAGACACTCTCAGAAAATAATATTTTTTATGCCATTTTACAAATGAGGTCTCTAAGCCCAGAGAGGGCGTGTGGCCTGCTCAGACCTGACACGGTGCGGCCAGGTAGAATCCAGCTTCCTGACTCCTTGCACTTAGAGGGGTTCCCTCAACTAAAGCCATCCTCACAGAGCATTTACCCTGGACCAGGTCCTTGTTAGGTACTGGGTCACCAAACTGAGCTAGACTCAGTTCTGCCCCCAAGGGCAACAGACAAGGGAATAGGCAGTTACCACCATAGGAGATGAGAATGTCCATGGACCACGGTAACAGAAGAAGCGTGGAGAACCACGCCTGTGCCCAAGGCTCTGTGCGTGGTAGGGAATCTGCCTCCCACCTGTGGCAGCTCTGGAGGAGGGGCAGCCTGACCTGTGACAGGCAGGGAAAAGCCCATAGCCCCCTCTCTCCCACCCTGGCATCTTCCAGCAACCTCCACAAAGTGGGTTTGGCCGGAACCAAGTGATTGAGGGGGAGATTACAGGGCCCGGGAATTGTGGGGCCCTGTGGGTACCTAGAAGACCATCTGCTTTTACTCTGAGGATGTAGGAGCCAAGGCAGAAGGCTGAGAATGGACTGAGAGGCAGAACAAGTGGGGAGCAGAGAGATGATTAGGGAGGCTCCAGCAGTGACCTGGGAGAGAGATGAAGTGGCTTTTCTGTTTGTTTGTTTGTTTGTTTGTTTGTTTGTGACAGAGTCTCGCTCTGTCGCCCAGTCTGAAGTGCAGTGGCACGATCTCAACTCACTCCAACCTCTGCCTCCAGGGTTCAAGCAATTCTCCTGCCTCAGCCTCCCAAGTAGCAGGGATTACAGGCAAGTGCCACCACCCCTGGCTAATTTTTGTATTTTTAGTAGAGACGGGGTTTCACCATGGCTGGTTTCTAGGCTGGTCTCGAACTCCTGACTTCAAGTGATCTACCCACCTCAGCCTCCCAAAATGCTGGGATTACAGGCGTGAGCCACTGCGCCCGGCCAGAAGTGGCTTTGATTAGGATGTGGCTGTGGAGAAATAGTGAGATGGCTGGATTCTTGACATATTTTAAAGGAGGAGGTCATGGGATTTGCTTACATTACAAGGGGATGTGGGGTGTGAAGGAGAGAGGTGGATGATGGCACCAAGGTGTTTGGCCTGAGAAACTAAAAGGAGGTAGTTTCATTAACTGAGATGGGGAAGACTGGGAATAAAGCAGATTGAGGAGGAGGTGGATCAGAAGCTCCATTCTAATCATGGTAAGACTGACAGACCCCGGACACCCAGGTGGATCGTGGAAGAGCCAGCTCCCTGACTCGCTGCCATTCAGAATGGCATTGTTGCTATAGAAGCCAAAGGTAGAGGCCTTGAACTTTATTTAAAACTAATTTTTGGACCATGGGCTCATTTTCCTCCAAGAACAATGCCTATTCACACAAATTGCTGTGTCCAGCTCCTGGGGTTTGTAGAATGCTCTGTATCATGTCCCTGGATTTTTCTCACATTTCCAGAGTTTGGACTCCGCAACCTTCCTAACTACCCTTGAAACCCCACTCTGATGTTTCCACACCATGCCCATTGTGCCTGTGGTGATGGATTGTCATGCCCTTGGCTGCAGGGACCTGCCACTCTCCTGCCTTATTTCATGCACGTTGGTTCCTTCCTTGCTCGTGGACCCAGAGAGGCACTAAAGCTTTTCTCTGCATGGTCCCTATCTGGTGCTGGGCCTGGCTCTGGGAATTTCAAATTAAAACCTGCTTGTGGTCAATTGTTGACAGCATCATGGCCTTTCCATGAGAGTAATAGCAGGAAATGTGTGTCCCAGCTACAAAGAGGACAATGGCACATTCACGGGCCTCAAAAGGGTTTGTGTGCAGCTTTGGACAAAGTTGATTTGTTATTTTACGGGTCACTCTGCATTGCCCACCATTGTCAGTACACAAAAGAACGTATTGAGACTAGATCTGAGCAGTGAAATACAAGACGTGAGAATTAAACCTAGGAGAGAAGTCTCAAGAAGGAAGCAAAACTTCCTCAAACTAGGCATCTGCCCCAGGGACAGCCATGCAGCTTCCCCTCCAGGTGGGCCATGGGGGCTGACACATAAAAGACAGCAGCCCTGGACAGCAGGTACACAACTGCCAGTGGAAGTGCCCCAGCCTCCACCCTCCTCCACTGCTGATAGGCAGCACGGCCCAGCCACACTCCTTGCCCACAGCACTCACAGGCTGTCCCTGCCCTGGTGCATGATGTCTCTCCTTGGCCACTCCAACTCTCAGGGCCATTTGAGTGCAGCCCCCCTCCAGGAAGCTCAGTACCTGCACCTTTGTGACCTCTTCCTTCCTGCAACTCACCACCCTGCCTGGATCACCCCTGAGCAAGTGGTCCTGTAGAAGTTAGCAACTGCTTATGGAATCCTTTCCTAGGACAATTATCAACTAGGCTGGCCAGCTTGTTCCCTTAGCCATAGCTTTAATGTCCAGGAAACTGCTGGTCCCAAGATAGGAGGACAAAGTACAAATGAACTTTGCTTTAAACCCCACCAACAGGGCCAGGTGTGGTGGTTCACCTTGTAATCCCAGCACTTTGGGTACCTAGATGTTCCCCAAAGTCTGCCAAACAACTTTGTTCTTTCTTTTCTCCCTAGTTTTTACCCTTTACTCTCCAGAGCCCAGGCCCCAGCTCAAACACCTATGCCACTAAGACTTGGGTAATTGTGACTATTGTCATGATTAGCCAACATGGCGAAACCCCATCTCTACTAAAGATACAAAAATTAGCTGGGCCTGGTGGCAGGTGCCTGTAATCATAGCTACTCGGGAGGCTGAGGCAGGAGAATCACTTGAACCTGAAAGGCAGAGGTTGCAGGGAGCCGAGATTGCGCCACTGCACTCCAGCCTGGGAGACAGAGCAAGACTCCGTCAAAACAAAATAAAACAAAACTAAAAAACCACCAACAGATGTAGAAATTGGTGCAATCACTTTGGAAAACCATTTGGCAGCATCAGTTAAAGCAGGATATGCCTAATGACTAATGTGGGCTGGCAAGTGCTTAATAACCATCTCTGAAAATAGAGTTCCAACAAGAATATTGGAAAAATATTGAATTATTGAAAAAATAAAAACTATTGAGGTGTTTGTGGTAAAGAGTAAGAAGAAAGAGAAAAACACTGCACATGTCTCAGAACGTCACCCATTCATCAATGACATAAGCATTTTTTTTCGTGAATCAGATAATAGTTTTTTGATACTGGAGAAATATTTTCTTAATTTTTATGCAACTCACAATGTCACAGCTATAGAGATGACACACACCTAAGTTTAGTCTGCATTATTAACATTTTCTCAGGCTGGGCACAGTGACTCATACCTGTAATCCCAACACTTTGGGAGGCCGAGGCAGGTGGATCGCCTGAGCCCAGGAGTTGGAGACCAGCCTGGACAACATGGAGAAACCCCATCTCTACCAAAAATAAACAAATAAATAAATAAAAATTAGCCTGGCTTGGTGGCGAGCACCTGTAGTTCCAGCTACCAGGGAGGCTGAGGTGGGAGGATCACCTGAGTCTGGGAGGTTGAGGCTGTAGTGAGCTGTGATCACACCATTGAACTCTAGCCTGGACATTAAAGTGAGACTCTGTCAAAAAAGAAAGGAGAAGGAAGGGAAGGGAAGGGAAAGGAAAGGAAGGGAGAGAGAGAGAGAGAGAGAGAGAGAGAGAAAGAAAGAAAGAAAGAAAGAAAGAAAGAAAGAAAGAAAGAAAGAAGGAAAGAAAGAAAGAAAGAGAAAGGGAGGAAGGGAGGGAGGGACAAGAGACAGACAGACAGAAAGAGAGAGAAAGAAAACAAAGAGAAAGAAAGAGAGAAAAACATTTTCTCTATCACTTTGTTAAGTCTACCTTTGGACAATCAACAAAACAATAAACCTATGAAGCCCTGATTTGTAGCATTTGCCAGTTTCTGTGGTGTAAAAACTCCTCCAATGACTGAGTTCAAGCTGCTGACATGGATGGGTGCCACTGAATTTGGAGTTGGGAGGAGATGAATGATATTCCACTGTTGCATAACATTCCCACCATACAATAGGCTGAAATAACCTCAAGAGCCACAGGAATGCAAGGGAAAGGGAAATCAGAATGGGGGAAAATTTTGCAAATCCCTGACAACGTTAACAGCCAGCTCCCATGAGCCAGAATGAGCCAACTCCAGCACAGCACTGCCTGGAACCCAGCCTCTCCTCTCCTAGGTGTACGCCTAGCAGAAATGCATACATGTGTGCACCAAAAACACAAACAAGAATGTTGATAAGAGCATTGTCCATACATGTCCCAAATGTCTGTGAGTGGTAAATGGATAAATCAATTGTAATACTATCAACTAAGCAGTGAGAATGAGCTAACTTCTGCTGCCCACGACAATATGGTTGAATCTCACACGCATAGTATTGAGCATAAGAGGTTGGACACAAAAGAGCACCTACCACCTGCCTGCATTTATGTGAAGCTCACAAACAGTAAAAATCAGTGCCCGTGAGGCCACAAGATAGGGGAGTGTTAACCTTGGGGAAGAGGGGCAAGAAAGTGATTAATAGGAGCAAGAGTGGGGCCTGGGGGTGGAAATGTTTCTATTCCTTGATTTGGGTGGTGATTACACAAAAGTGTTCATTTTGTGATAACTCATCTAGCTACACAAATATTAATTGTGCATGTTTCTATATGTAGGTTAGGTGTCAATATAAAGTTTATTTCATTTTATTTAGTTTAAAAAAAAACGGAGACAGGGATCTTGCTATGTTGGCCTGGGTAGCCTCAAACTCCTGGCCTCAAGCAATCCTCCTGCCTATGCCTCCCAGAGTGCTGGGACTATAGATGTGAGCTGCTGCACCCTGGCCAAAAGTTTATTTTTAAAAGCCCCCAGCAGGAAGGCATACAAATGACTTTGGCCTCATAAATAACCTTGGCACTCCCCAAAGGTGCTGTCCTTGTTTGGGATGTACCAGAGATGCCCTTGGAAGGCCCCCTGGAGGCTACAGAACAAAGCTTTCTTGAAATATGGCCTCCTCCCTCAAATGTCAACCCTTGTCAATGGCTGAAGAGGGAAGGGAGGGGTCGGAGAAGACAAGAGCATGGAAATTCGTAAATGGACAATAGTCATGATTACCCAAGTCATAGTGGCATAGGTGTTTGAGCTGGGGCCTGGGCTCTGGCTAGCAAAGGGTAAAAACTAGGGAGGAAAGAAAGAACAAAGTTGTTTGGCAGACTTTGGGGAACATCTTCTGAACACTTACCATAGGATGCTGCTCTGAACACTGCTTGATCCTCAGCCATCTCCGTGAGGTAGGTCCTGTGACCATAATCCCCATCTCACAGATCAAGACACTGAGGCTTGGGGCAAGATGAAACTGAGGTTCCCTCCAGGCAACCTCAGGCCTTAGGGGCTGTGCTGTCCTCACAACACCCCTACCCTTGCTCCCCTAAAAAACTGCATGTCCCTGCTGGGAAGGCAGTGCCAAGAAGGGCCTGGAATGTTCTGCCAATATCCACCCTCCTCCCATGCTGGAACTGAGCCCTTATGATCTGGGGGCCCCAGCATATTGTTGTCAATCAAAATTAGCTAAACTTGATGAAGCAAGAACATTAAAAGTGCCCAGAGGAGGAATAAGGAAACAGATGAAAAATGAAGTCAGACATTCCCAGCAGGTGCTAACACCTGAAGGTGTACAGTGTGTCTCACCCCATGCCCCTACCCACCACCTCGGGGCAGAGAGGTCAATTCTTTCACATCCTTGGGGGCTGCCGGGGAAGAAAGGAAGATGTATGGGCCTGGCCCTGGGATGATGCCTCCTCCCTGGCCAGCCCCACTGCTTACAGACCCTCTCTGGGACCCGGCTGCTCTCAGAGCACAGCCAGCTCCTCTGGCTCTGGGAGCACCTGCCAGGGCTGGGGGAAGGAGCCTTCTTCCATTCCTTCTGCTCATTAAATTCTGGATCAAGTCAGACCACAGCCCAGGGCCCCAGCTGGAGTTCCAGGGATCCGGGAAGCCAATAGCAGAAAGCCCAGGGTGCAGCCTGCCCAGCCTGAGGCAGGTGGCTGGCAGGTGATGATAAGGGCTGCTGGAGGGCCCCCACGCTTTGTTCCCCTCAGTGCCCGCTGTGCTCACTCAGGCCAGCTGTGAAGGCCACGTCACCGTCCACTGGGAAGTGAGGCGGAGCTCCCTGCCGGAGAGCCAGAATGGGCGGGAATGCAGGTACTGCCAGCACTCACAGAGGGAGGGAAGGTGGGGAGCTCGGCTGAGGGGAAGTTTTCCAGAACTTCCTGGCCCCTCAGAAGAGCTCCCACCTTCCCTCCCTCTGGGAATGCCAGCAGTTCCTGCATGGGAAAGAGGAAGCCCTGTATGGCAGGTGTCCACCCACAGTTCGGTGGCAGCTGCTGGTGGAATTGAGGACCATCTGCTTGCTTAGTGCACTCACAGGAATGCTGAACTCACAGGCTAAGGCTGGGGGCAGGGGCAGAGGCCCCAACATGGCTCCTAGGGAGAATTGCAGGCTCTCCTCTGAGGAAGAGACTTCAGGAGGTGCCCCAGCCCCAGGAGGCCCTCAACCCTAACACTTGCCTGTGCCCAGTCACTCACTCTTAAAGCATCCATTCACATTGATTAGCTTTATTGCTTCCAGCAAATGTTGACATTCACCCCTGTAAAGTCTTCAAAGCCTTGGGGTCAGGGTTCACCTCCATATGCAGCAGTTTGTGACGCATTCATTGTTACTGCCATTTTCTGGTTTTGGAGACCAAGGCCCAGACAGGTCTGAAGGAAATAATGTATACAGTGGTCCATTTCCAAGACAAGGTGCCTTGAATCGGCTTAGGTCAGCAAACTGCAGAAGAAACAGGATGTACTAGGCTCCTGCTTGGATAGCCAAGGCCTGCTTGTTGGCCTCCCCTTTCCTCCCCCTTCCGCCACACTTGGTTGCCCTCACCTGAACCAACAAAGTTTAGTCTAAGGTAAAAGTTTAATAGTCTGCAAAATAGCTTGCTTTGTCTGTTCTTATCAGCCTGCCCAGCTACTTAGGTCATAAGTCAAATACTTAAAGAGCCCCTAAGCTAACCAGGATTGCAATGCATTGTGGGCTGCAACAAAACGCACCAAGACAACCCTAAAAACAAACAGACAAACAAACAAAACACCTGAAGCCCCTGATTAACAATCAATAGGCAACATCCAGGAAGATTGTAACCCCATAGTACTCAGCCTATTGGGAACCGGGGGAGGCACCTGCGCACTAGGGTATAAATTGCTTGTTGAAACTTTGCTGGGTGTGCCTGCATGCCACACACCCGATCTTGCAAGACCATCATTAAAAGTCTCACTTTCGCTATTCTTGGGGTCTCTGAGTCCATTCTTTGGGTTTGAATGGGGGAGTTTGTTTCTCAGAAGCCTATATTCCATCCATGAAGATGAGGTGGACTCCAGGCTGCATTAGGGAACTCATATATTCCCAGAGGAGGGAACAAGAGCAGTAGAATGAATTGCAGCTGGGAAGACTTTGGTACGATAGACACCAGAACTGCCACTCTCCACAGAGAGGGGTAAAGAAAGCTGTGGGGCCAAAAGAAGTCCAGCTCAGCCACATAGGTGGACCAAGATACCTTGTAAAGGCGCAAGTTTGGCCTTCTCACTATCCAGCCCCTGTACCTCAACATGCACAGTGCATCTGTTGACCACAAAGACATTTGTTCATCATGGCCTGGCAGGACCCGGAGAAGACTATTTGCCTCATTTCACAAGTAAGAAAACTGGGTCTCACAAAGGAGAACTTACCTGCCCAATACATCCATGTTTTAAAATAAACTTTTTATTTTGGTATAGCTTTACAGTAAAGTTACAAAGACCATTCAGAGATTTCCCATCCACCTCTCATCCAGTTTCCCCCATTGTTACCATCTTACGTTACTATGGTATATTTGTCAAAACTAAGAAGCTGACATTGATATGTTACTATTAACTAAATGCCAGACCTTATTTGGATTCCATCAACTTTTCTGTTAATGTCCTCTTTTTTGTTCCAGAATCCCATCCAGGATACCACATTGCATTTACTTGTCATTTGTCCCAGCCTCCTCTGATCTGCTGTGACAGTTTTTGAGTTTTTCCTTAATTTTAATGACCTCAACAGTTTTGAGGAGTACTGGTCAGGCATCCTGTAGAATGTCCCCCAGTCTAAGTCTGTCTCATGTTTTTCTCACGATTAGACTGGGGTTACAGGTTGGGGGGAAGCACACTACAGAGGAGGAGCACCCTTCTTATCACAACCTATTAGAGGGTGCATTACATCCACACTGGTGATGCTCACCTTCATCACTGGGTTAAAGGTAGTATCTACCAGGTTTCTCTACTAGTTACTCTTTTTCCGTTTCCATACTCTGTTATTTGGAAGTGAGTCTAGCCTACCCAGAAAGAGGATGGTAGCAGCTGAACTAAGCCTCATCCCCTGGAGGGAGGACTGTCTAACATGCTACTTCAAATTCTGTTAAAAAAAAAAAAAAAAGATTCGTCTTTGTACTCTATTTATTCAATCATTTATATCAGAATAGCCTCACTTATATTTAATACTTTGGGTTATAATACAATACAATACTATGTTAGTTATTTTGTTGTTCACATCGTTCCAGCATTGGCCATTGGGAGCTCCTTCAGGTTGATTCCTGTGTCCCTCTGATGTGTTCCCATCCTTTTTGTTTTTGAGTACTTCCTTTCTTTCTGGTGCTACAAGATGCTCCAGGCTCTTGTATTTTATCAGTCATTTCTCCAAGGAGCCTTTGCTTCTTTTATTGGAGAAAGGTATTTAGAAACCAAGATGTGAGCACTGGGGTGTCATTGCCTCTAGGCCCTCTCAGCTGACTGAGCCAGGTAATATATGCATACATACTAAATTATTAGATATACACATATCCACATTGTTTCTGTATCTATCCATCTGTGTATATACTGAGCATCGTACTGATGTCTCCAACTGTAATCCCATCTCCAGGATTCATTCCAGCCTTCCTTTCTTGTTAATCTGTAACTTTCCTCTCCCACAGTGTGAACAACCTGGCCCACCTTCTCTCATGTATTTACTTATTTGCTCATCCCCAGTACACCCATGAAGCTGTTTCAGAATCCTTAACCTGGGTACCCTTATGTAAAATAAATTTATCGACCGGGCACAGTGACTCACGCCTGTAATCCCAGCACTTTGGGAGGCCGAGGCGGGATGATCATGAGGTCAGGAGATCGAGACCATCCTGGCCAACATGGTGAAACCCCATCTCTACTAAAATTGCAAAAATTAGCTGGTCATGGTGGCATTGCCTGTAATCCAAGCTACTTGGGAGGCTGAGGCAGGAGAATCGCTTAAACCAGGGAGTCGGAGGTTGCGGTGAGCCGAGATCGCGCCATTGCACTCCAGCCTGGGAGACAGAGCAAGACTCTGTCTCAAGAATAAATAAATATATATATATATATATATATATATATCAATTAGAGTACATCGTTCATAGTACCTTTCATCTTTAGCCTAATAATTTCCAGGCAAAATATTATCTTCCAATGTTATTTAGGCCAGTCCCTTCTCTTCCCCAGCCCCCACTGGTGCAGTTATATAATGAATTTGTAATAAAGTTTATATGCTTTTTATGCATTGTCTCCCAGCTCCGAACGCGTCCTTCAATATAGCATATGCGCTGACGTGGACTTCTCCAAGCATCTCTCTCCTTCAGTGAGCTCGGCAAGCTTGCTCGGTAGAGGGCGGTGGAGGGACGTTGCAGGAGGAAGGGGCGCTCCTGCCATTTCCAGTGAGGGCCACGGGAGGGCGGTCCGGGTATGAGGACTGCGGTCTGCTGCACCTGCAGCCTGGGTGTGGCGATGACCTTTTCTGCAGCCCTCTCAACACAGACCTCGGAGTCTCCGAGCAGCCTGTGTGCTCTGTAGGCCTGCTGTCCGTGCTGGCGCCCAGACTTCCTCTCCAAGCTCCCGCCTGCCCTGTGGCCCCGAAGGTTCCATGCTGAGCTGCAGCACTTCCTGCAAGCCTCCAGTGGCTCAGGCGCTTAGAAGGCCTCCTGTCCCCACTGTATGCCCATGTCACTGGTTCCCGATCCCCTGCTCCTTTGTCGGCTTACAGACAGTGGCCTGTTGCCTGCCCAACAAATTCCTGGCCAGCGCCAGCCTGACCAAACCGGTGAGAGTCCTCTGCTAGCAGGTGTGCTGACTGCACCTCCAAGAAGTCTGAACCCTTCCAAGCTTGTCTTTCCCAGGGTGCACTCCCTCAGCACGAGGACACAATGCAGTTTCTTCATTAACTCCTCTCCTGTCCTAGGATCACTCCCTCTGGGAAAGAAGACCAGCCTTGGCCCCAGAGGAATGTGTCCTAATTTAAAAAGCAGCTCAATTACTGCAGCACCTTGGGGACCAAGGCCAGTGGGATGAGAAATGCAGGTTCTGGTTGGTGCCCTGTGCCCCTGGGCTGGTGGCAGGAGCAGCGGGGCTGGTTAGCATCCCACTGTCAAACCCCAGCCTTGAACGTTCACCTGGAGCTTGGCCTGGGAGCCACTGACCATGGATCACCTGGTCCAGGGACATGAGACATACTCTCCACTGCCCCACAGGCAGAGCTACTCAGGCAGGGACCTGAGGCAGGCTGGTCTCAGGAACAGGTTGGCCACAGCTTCAACAGTAAGAGAGCGGGGATCACAAGAAAACCAGGCTTAAAGGAACCCAAAGTTACAAATTCACTTTCTCTCCTTTGAGTCCAGTGTGTTCTCTGTTCCCTGTGCTGATCATGGCATCCTTTGCTCAGTGATACTCTTTGCAGCATTTAGAAGAGTAGGTAGCACTCACTCTCTCAAGCCTGAACTGGAAATACTGCCATAGCCAGGGTAGCTCACAACCCCAGCACAGCCACAGGACCTCTCATCCACCCTCCTTTATGTTTATAAATTTCCTTATGTTCTTAACTACAAGTGCATGATTTCCTAAGTGATGGCATTGTGGTTTTGTTCCTCACGTAAGAGGTATTTTGTTGTGTAGAAGCTCCAGCAGCTTGAATTCTTTACTCAATTCCATGATTGTGAGATAAGCCCATGTTGATCTATGTAGCTCTAGTTTAGGGAATGGCAAACCTCTTTCTGTAAAGAGCCAGATAATAAATATTTTAGGCTTTGTGGACCAAGAGGCAAATCAAAGATATTATGTAGGTCCTTATCTAGGTATAAGAAGGAAGACAAATTACCACAAAACTTTGTTGATGAAATTCAAAATGTAATATTATAATAAAATAATAATAATCAAATCAATTTTTTTGTAATACAGATCTAGAATAATGAAATTCTTTTGGGGAAAATATCAAAGTGACTATTTTTTATCTACTTCAAATATCCATCTTTATGAGTCATTCTTAGTTCTTGAGCCACACAGAAACTTGTGATGGGCCAGATTTGGTTGTGGGCCAAAGTTCACCAAACCCTACTCTAGTTCATTCGTTTTCACTGCCGCATAGAATTCCACTGGATGACTCTAAAAAAAGGTTTTATCTGTTCACTGGGAGGAGAGAGGAGTGTTCCAGTTGTTTCTATTTTAAAATTGTATTTCTATAAGTATTCTAATACATATCAGTATACTATATGTGCAAATGTTTATCTGGATGGTATACATACAAGTAGAATTGCTGAACAGGGCATGTGTATCTTTAATCCCAAACTGTTTCCCAAAGTGGCTGTACTAATTTCTAAGAGTGGCAGCTATATTTGTCCCTGTTGCTCCACAGGCTTATAAACATTTGGTATTTGGTCAGCAGGCTCTTCCAACACCCTTTTGAAGGTGCTTCATGTTTCCTGCCACAGGGTTGGGAGGAGGCTGTGTAGACCAAAACCACGTAATAAAAATAATAATCATTTATATGTATGCCTTTTTTATGCCATTGACAACAGAATTATGAAAAAAAACAAATTCGAAACACATAAGTGACAAAAAAGTTCCAGAAGACAGAAGGACCAGGAGCAGCAAGGGCCACTGCCCACTTTGGAGGTTTTCCATTTTCGTGACAAGAGCAGGCCCCAGGAGCTCTGCCAGTCAGGAACCTCTGCAGCCTGGGAGCACACGTGGATATCTGGTCTAGGTTCAGTAGGTGCCGCTGCCTGAGCTGCCCCGACTGCTGGGCAAGGAGGGATTTCCTGTGGCCATCCACAGACTTCCAAACTCACATGGTCTCATATTGATTCTGGATTGTTGGTTTACATAAGCCCTGGCGCAGGCTGCGAATTTTATCTCAGGGAAGTGGTGTATTTCAGCCAATGAACAGGTCATCAGAAATGAGAACTTTTAGAACATGGAGGGCAAGTCTTCTCATTGGGTTGCAGTTAAAAATTCTCAGTTGAATCATAAAACCAGTCATTCAAAGGAAACTTTTAAAAGTACCAGCCCTGGAAAATTCTGTTCTTAGGAATCACATCTCAGCTTCAAGGAGGAACTAAACTGGCTTGTAAAACTTTTGATCTTGCATTCAGCACAGGGACAGTGTAAAAGGAAAGAAAAATAGTGGAAAGCATTTTCGTTAAACTTGACCGAGAGAGCAATTTCTTTGGAGAATAAGATCACAGAGGGTAGGCTGGCCACATTTGAAAGGGAAAAGAGGCTTACCTTGACCCAAAGGCTCTTACAGTTGGGAAACTAAAAGAGGGAATTATTTAAGTGTCATTAGGTCTGAGATGATGACACACCAGCAAGCCCCAGCAGAAAAAGAGGTAAGTTATCAGAGAGGAAATGGAGGATTCCCCAGAGAATGCATAGATCCAGAAAACTGTGGACAGTTGCCCTCATAAAAACTGTAATAAGAGCAATTGCAAGACCATCCCCGTCCTCCCTCCTCCCACCCCTGGAACCCCAGACTGGGATAGTTCTATAGAGTTAACAGAATTTGGGACAGAATTCATTCAACATTCATTCAAATAATTACTGAATATCCAGGCACTGTTCAGATGAGCAAAAATTCCCTGCTTTTCTATGTCAAGACTGGCAGTTTCCTAGAAACCAAGGCTATGTCAGGAGGTGATTTAAAAATAAACAAATGTGGAAAAACAGAATAGTGAGAAAGAAAGAGAGTGTGGAAGGAGAGGGAGAGAGTTGCCACTTTATTGAGGGAATTTAAGGAAGGCCTCCCTAATAATTCGAGAGGAGGCCCAGAGGAGCTGACAGAATGAGCCATGCTCCAGGTTATTCTGTGAAAGGAAGAGCAAGGAGGCCAGCTTAGCCAGGGGGTGGCATTTGAATTTTTAAAAGGCTCTTTGGCGCTCTGTAAAGGATGATTTTTGAAAGACAATACTCGGGGATATAAACCAAAATTGTCCAGTCAAATAGTGAGGACCTGAACCCAAGGAAGTGGTGGCAGGTAGGAAAAGGAAAGTCCACACTAGCACAAGTATAGCTGCAGTTGCTTCGTATTCTTGTACCTGTTGTAGAGAGCAGGCAGGTGGCTCCAACCCTCAGGACAGCTGGGAAGTCAAGGAGGGTTTAAACGCCGGTGTATCATTTCTTAAGGCTTCCATGCAAAATACCACAAGCTGGACGCCTTAATACAAATGAATTCTCTCATAATTCTGGAGGCTAGAAGACCAAAATCAAAGTGTGAGCAGGGCCATGCCTCCTATAAAGGCTGGTCTAGAGAGAATCCTTTCTTGCCTCTTCCAGCTTCTGTGGGCTTCAGGTGTTCCTTGGCTTGTGCCAGCTTAACTCTAGTCTCTGCTCTGTCTCCACATGGCTTTCCCCTAGGTCTCTGTGTCTCAAATCTCACTCTGCCGCTCCCTTATAGAGATACCTGTCACTGGGTTTAGGGCCTACCCCAAATCCAGGACAGTCTTGCAATATAGCTTAGTTTTGTTTTTTAATGATGTTTGAGGCCCTGGCTAAAGAGGAGTCAGTCCACACTCCAACCACTTTTGTTATCTGGCCGTCACACTCCTGATCACTGTGCACCTGCCCTAGTAACCCCAAGGCCAGGAAATGATACCTGGTGTAATGCCTCTGTGACATAGCTGAATTTCTACCCCATTCTACCTCTGCTTATCTTTAAGAAGCAGGACATCTGTGATACAAATTTCCCTTTGTAACCAGACCAACTAAGACTGGTTAGAACCAAGATAGACAATCAAATGACTTCAGAAAGATCTGAGGCTTTATTATAATGTCATTTCCATGCTAAATGACCCTCCCACAAGCACCATGGCAGTTGACAATTGCCATGACCATGACCAAAAGAAGCCATAAAAGGACAAAAAGGAAAGCAGCACTCCATTTCCAAGAAGTTCGCCACCCATCTCCAGAAAAGACCTGAATATTCCTCCCCTCATTTCTAATGTTCAACCCCTTCATTAGGGAAATCCTTCTTCCCTCACTAGTTGAGAAGTTGATTTGTGAGCCAAGCTCCCGCTTCTCAATTCCATGGCCATTGAATAAAACTTCTGCTGCTTAAGATTCACTTTTGGTTTTGCATATTGGCTTTGCAGCACTAAACAGGAAAAGACCCCATTTGTGGGGGAACCAGCTTTGTCTATAATAGTACTAGACTACTAGAGGCAGTCCCTATGCCCTGGAGCACTCAGAATTATTTAAATGAGCCAATCCACAGGGAGCCCATGAAACCTAGCTAGCCCCGCGCAACTCCCCAACTTCCTACCCATAAACTGTCCCTCACAGCTCCAGCTGGCTGTTGCTCTGCCCCCAGGCACCCTGTGTGGGCCTGCCTGGCAGCCTTGCCTTGTTTGGAGGTATAACTAACAAATAGTTCTGCCTTTTATCTATCTTCGTGTCATTGTGTTGTGTCCTGCCATCAAAAGAAACTTTAAATTTCATGAAACTGACCTCATCTCTAGATCCTTCACTTAATTACATCTGCAGAAACCCTTTTTCCAAATATGGTCACATTCAAAGGTGGACATCTCTTTCGGGGTGTAGCAATGACTTAAGCCTTGTATACAGATGAAGTCAGCAAAAGGAATGCTAAAGTCAAGGGAGTCTGCTCTCCGTCATGCGATGCTATACCAGAGTCAGGTTGGAAAGTAGCTCCATTATACCAGGTTAATAAAACTCCCTTTAATGAGATATTATGGTTTGTAGGGCATAACTTTTACCATGCATGGCCTTAGGTCTTGTTTATAAATTGGTTATCTTATTGCAACAAGCAGTCTATTTTGTCAGTCTTATGATCTCTGTTTTAACCTTGATGCTGGTCAGTTGTCCCTAAAGTCAAAGGGAGGGAGTATGATAAGGTGTTTCCAACCTCCCCGCCTGTCATAGCTGGGAATTTAGTTTTTCAGGTTTCTCAGGGGTCCCCTTGGCCAAAAGCTAGTCCATTCAGTTGGTTTGGGGGCTTAGGAACTTATTTTTAGTTAGCAGTTTAAAATCAATACAGTGTAACAACTATTTACATAGCATTTACATTGTATTAGGTATTATAAGTAATCTAGAGATCAATTAAAGTATACAGAAGGATGTGCATAGATTATATGCAAATACTATGTCATTTTGTATAAGGGACCTGAGCATCTGAGGATTTTGCTATCTGCAGGGGGCGCTGGAACCAATCCACCTGGAACTGAGGGACAGCTCTAATGCCGAGAAACAAAACTGGCTTGGAAAGAGGGGAGACCCAGGACTTGAGCCTGCCGAGGAGCTAAACCCAAGGGCAAGAGCTGCAGGCAGCTGGGCTGGAGAGGAGGAAGGAGGTGGCTTTGTTTCCAACTGCCCTGGAAGACCTCCTCATCCCCCTGCATCCCCAGCCTCCTTTCCTTTTTCCTTCCTGCTCTGCTCCCTTCCTTCCTCTCCTCCTCTTGGGAGGTGGCCAGGGACATAGGTGAGTGCCTGGCCCCGAGGAAGACACATGCAGTTTGTGGACGGGTCTTGGGATGCGGACACCCAGAGTCTTGTGCACCTTCCTGGAGTGTTGCCCACTCCAGTACCCACTCCCTAATCTCCCCTCTTCCTCCTCAATCCTCTCTTGCAGGAAGCAGAGGATGGAGAACCCTCTCAGGAAGCAGGGCAGTGACTCTGGGTTTGCCTAGGGCTAATGGCCTCTCACCGACCTGTGCCCTTGTACCTGTCGCCTGGGCAAACAGTGATTGCATCAGCTTTGGTTTCTCATGGGTGGGCAGCCTTGGCTGTCTGCCGGAACGTAAAGAGCATGGAGCAAGGACATGGGAATCCGAATCCCGCTGAGGTCCCAGGACCACTTCGTCCTTCTTCCCTGTGCCTCTCCTCCCCAGCATGAGCACAGCAGCCTGATGGAGAAGGATTTTCCAATGTTAGAACTGGAAAGAACACCTGCAGCCTGTCTCCACCGTTTACAGTGGTGCTGGAAGTGAAAAGATGTGTTCCAGGTCACAGGCAGGTAGACAGCGGAGCCAGACTGAAATTCACTCCTCCTGATTTGGAGTTTAGAGCTCTTCTTTGAACACTTTGATGAATAAAATCACAAGTTCTGTGTCTTTTGAAATTCCTTGTGGAGCCTAGTGCCATCCTCTGAACTTGGAGCCAACTGACCTTTGTCCTTGGGGCAGAGACATGGTTCATGGGCCCAATCCAGGTCCTCAAAGGGAGGGCAGGTCTGAGTCCTTGCCCTCTGAAGTCAGAAACCTCATCTCCCACTACAGACCTGCCAGGGCCCAGGACAGCTCGACCCACCCAGGCACACCATAGCAGCAGAGATGGCTGGGGACACAGAAGTGTGGAAGCAAATGTTTCAGGAGTTAATGCGGGAGGTGAAGCCATGGCACAGGTGGACCCTGAGACCAGACAAGGGCCTTCTTCCCAACGTCCTGAAGCCAGGCTGGATGCAATACCAGCAGTGGACCTTCGCCAGGTGAGGGGGAATGTGATGGTACACGTTCCAGAAAATTCTTGCGCATTTCTTACTAGGTATACCTGTTACTTTTCTTGTTCTATTCTGTGCTTCCAAATTGAAGACTATGGGTAATAAGATGCCCATCATCCAAGAAGTTGTAACTTCATTAAAGATTGTTTTTTCACTATTACAATGAACCCCAAAGCAAGAGCAGGCCTGAGCACCCTTGTGAGCTAATGCCTGGATACAGAGAAATCAGTCTGTGGGGGTGGGGAGAGGGAGCAGCCAGGAAAGGGGAGGGGAGGAAGGGCAGCTGTTGCACCCATGGGCGGTGCATGTGCCCCATGCCTAGGGAGACTGCTGGACCCACCTTGGAGCCCCTAGGAGGAGAGACTCACGGCACTGAGCAGACACCCTCGGGGGAGGCCGGAGGAGCAGGGGGCCTGGGCAACAGGCAGCAATCCTGCCCCTCTCTACTCTGAGCTGATAGAATCTTTTTAAAATAGGAGTCTTAGAAATCATCCTAAGCCTCATCCTCTCTTTCCCAGGTGGAAATGGGGAGCCCCAAGGCTTGGGGCTGATTGCCCACAGTGCACAGAGGGTGGAGGCCGGGGACTCTGTCCCACCCGCTGTCCCCACCCAGGGAGAGTCTACATAGAGGGGGCAGAGCTCTCCCACTGGCCTATGGCTATCCCAGGCCAGGAGCTGCCATAGGGAGCATTGCACCAAAGTCTCAGTCCATTTATCCGTGGGAAGTTTGAACTCTGAACAAGCACAGGAACAGAGCACTGAGACCCAGGGGATGGCAGTGGACTTCTGCTCAGAACAGGGCCCAGGCCCCTCTGCACTGCTGACTCTGGGTGACTCCCAGCAAGGTCCTCTCACAGTGATCACAGCTTCTTGGCCTCTCCCTCTCATTTCAACCTTGCATTCACCCTGTGGGTTGCGGCTAGAGTCAAGATACAGGAGCACACCCTGGACTAACTCCCTCTTCCCAGCCCCCTCCAATTCACCACCTGCAGCCTAATTTCTCTGTATCCAGGCATCAAGCCAAGGTGAGGCTCAGTCACAGTGACAAATAAACCTGGAAATATCACTGATTTAACCTTACACGTGGCTCCCAAGGTCACCGAAGCAGAGGAGGAGAGAGCTGGAATGTCTTACCAGGGCTTCTGTGACCATATCTGGAAGGAACATATATCACTGCTGGCCTCATCTCATTGCCCAACTGGTCCCATGGCCCCAACCTCACGGCAAAGGGGCTGGGAAGTGGGAGGGAGTGCATGGATAATTTGGTGAGCATTAAATGTCTCCGCCACAGTGCAGCTCTCTGCCTCTCCCATAATTCCTTTCTCAGGTGCAGCCATGTGCTTCCTGCCTTCTTCTCTCTCTACCTCCTGACATGTATTTGTCCAGATACCTTAGCTCAAAAATTGCCCTCCTCCCTGCTGAGACAAGGTGTATTATCTTGTACCCTGTCTGAAGCCAGTGGCATTCAGAATATGAAGTTTTCCAGGCTACCTTGAGCAAGGGAACTGGGTTGGAGGGGAAACAAATGAAGAGAGAGCTGGACACTGTGATCTCCCTGCAATACTGCAGACCAGGGACCCTTGGCAGCCAAGAGAAAGGCAAAGGCTTTCCTCTAGGAGAACCCTGGACACTTCAGGCTCCCACCGCCAACCCATGAGTCTGTAACTTAATCAACACCCACCTATAGGCATTTGTGGATTTCAGGGTCCTGAACTGAACTGGCTGCTGTTGCAGTTGTGGCCTCTGACCCATTTGAATCTACATTTGAAGAAGCTTTGCTTTGGAATAGGGAGACCACAGTCCCAGTCATGCCTTTTTACACCCACTGGGTCTCTGGACATGAGGAGTTTCCAGAGTGTGCCTCATCTCTAAAATGAATGTGTTGGACTTAGAAGATGCCCAAGGTCCCTCCCAGATCTAACAGCTTGCAATTCGCTGTTTTCATAGCAGACACTGTGCAGCATGCAGCGTGTCGGTGGCACAATGCAGATGGGAACGAGGTCTTAGCAATTTCTTCCACCACTGAGCCACAGCCCCAGTCAAGTCATGTCTCTGTGCAGTCGGTAGCTCCTTTCTCTCTCTGGCAGTTCCCCGTGATTTGGTCACATGGAGCCAGGCTGAGACTCTCTTCTGTCTCCACAGGTTCCAGTGCTCCTCCTGCTCTCGTAACTGGGCCTCTGCCCAAGTTCTGGTCCTTTTCCACATGAACTGGAGTGAGGAGAAGTCCAGGGGCCAGGTGAAGATGAGGGTGTTTACCCAGAGATGTAAGAAGTGCCCCCAACCTCTGTTTGAGGACCCTGAGTTCACGCAAGAGAACATCTCAAGGATCCTGAAAAACCTGGTGTTCCGAATTCTGAAGAAATGCTATAGAGGAAGATTTCAGTTGATAGAGGAGGTTCCTATGATCAAGGACATCTCTCTTGAAGGGCCACACAATAGTGACAACTGTGAGGCATGTCTGCAGGGCTTCTGTGCTGGGCCCATACAGGTTACAAGCCTCCCCCCATCTCAGACCCCAAGAGTACACTCCATTTACAAGGTGGAGGAGGTAGTTAAGCCCTGGGCCTCAGGAGAGAATATCTATTCCTACACATGCCAAAACCACATCTGTAGGAACTTAAGCATTTTCTGCTGTTGTGTCATTCTCATTCTCATTGTTATCGTGGTGATTGTTGTAAAAACTGCTATATGAGCCTTGGAAACATGATGCTAAGTCAGAAAAAAAATCAGATACAAAAAGTCATATGTTGTATGATTTCATTTATGTGAAAGGTCCAGAATAGGCAAATCCATTAGATGAACTGCTAGCAGGGCCTAGAGATAGTGGGAGATGGGAAGCAACTACTTAATCCTGATGGGTTTTTTTTTGTGGAGGAGAAAGGTGTGATGCAAATGTTTTGGACTGAGATAGAGGTGCGGTTGCACAACAGTGTCAATGCACTAAATGTCATTGAACTGTCCACTTTCAATGGTTAAATTTGTTATGTGACTTTCACTTCAGTATTTTTTAAAAAGGCCTTCACAATTGTGTTCACTCTCAAGAGAACTGAGTCTGAAGTGTCTATGGTTCATAAACCATTTGGAAATCTTGTGAAGCCTGTGGGCCCCCTCACCAGGGAATTTTGCACAGACCCTCTGAGGTCAGACTGTGAGGGCAAAAGCATCAGGATGAAAACCTGGGTTCTCAAACAGTTGTCCCCATGGAGGGAGGTGTGTATGCTGCTGAGGGGGAAAGGCAGGATGTGCCACCGGGTGTTTCCTTTTTAAAGATAATGTAATTAGTATAAATTGTTGATTAACGGGGAACTCACAGCCAATAGCATCATAACCCAGGCCTGAAGGAAGCTTCTCTAACACACATATTCTCATATTCTCTCCATAAGGCATATCATAGCCTTCTCACTCTTAGGAACACCAGACAGCACTCTGCACTATGCTCAAGGGCCATTTGAAAGAGCAAAATCACTAACAGAAGCACAAAAATGTGAAACGCATGGCAAAATAGATCAGGAGATGGACGCTTGTTTATAGTACAAAAGCTGGAACAAACAGGCAGGGAACACACAAGCCCTGCTCTGGCTCAGTTGGGAACACAGGTGCTGGTGACTCCAATTTCCCCTGCTCTGCACATGTCTGTGAATGACCACAAACACACCATGAGTACTGATTTGGGGGTTACTAATAGATTTCAGCAGGCAGGCAAAATCACAAATAGACTCCACGAATAATGGGGCTGACCTGTGCATTCTCAAATGGCTTTGAACTGTGAATGACTTTGTTTTACTAACACATGCGGTCTACATGTGGAGTTCTCACCCACAAGGCTCACGTGAGGGCTGTCAGCTTGGAGCTCTGGGATTCCTACTAGCTAACCAGAATTTTTCATGTTCAGAGGACAGAGTCTCAGAAACTATTTGCTCCTTAGACCAAGTCCTCCCAGTGACTGAACCAAAGCTGAGATTTTTCTTAGTAAAATCGAACAAAGGATTGACTTAATAAAACTTCCGTTGAAAGATGGATGTAAGGGGGCACGTTACCTGGCTAGATAGAAAGTTCTGATTTTAAATATTCCAGATAACCATAAAAATCTATCACTGCTAAGGGGATGCCTAATTTCTAAAGAAGTAATTGAAGTCTGGTGGCTCACGCCTGTAATTCCAGCACTTTGGGAGGCCAAGTTGGGCAGACCACCTGAGCTCAGGAGCTCAAGACCAGCCTGGCCAACATGGCGAAACTCCATCTCTACTAAAAATACAAACATGTGGTGACATGCACCTATAATTCCAGCTACTGGGAGGCTGAGGCACAAGAATCACTTGAACCCAGGAGGCAGAGGTTGCAGTGAGCCAAGATTGCACCACTGCACTCCAGCCTGGGTGACAGAGTGAGACTCTGTCTCAAAAAAAAAAAAAAATTACCCTCTGACATACATACACCTGCTCACAAATATATTGTCTGACCAGTGACAGCTGCTGCCTAGTGTCTGCAGGGAAGAGGAAGGGGGTGTCCAAGTGGTGGGCTTGGAGCATGACCTGAACTGGATAATACTGGTATTGCTCCTGTGCAAATTAAAATTTGACCTAAGGCCTCCAGCAGGTCAGCAGGAAAGTGAAAGGAGACCCACACCCCTCCCTGAGTTCCCACTATCTCCCAGTATACAAAGGCCAGAGATGGCCTCCTCCCAGCAACACACGAGGGCCCAGTCCAGTATTCAGAAAGAGTTGACAGTGAGTGTCTAGGCTGGGAATTGACCCTGTTCCAAGGAGAGTGGCCTCTGGGTTGGAAGACTGAGGTGAGTGTATGGAGGGTCATGACAAAGCCACCCCCTAGGGGAAGGGAAGAGGGTACCAAGCCTGCCCTGGCTTTGCCAGATAAGGGATGGTAATGCAAGCTGGTATTTATGTTGATAAATATCTCTTTCCAGAGTGGGTAGGCCTGGGTGACAGTAGAGGGTGTTCCAAATAGATCTTGGAATTATGTTTGTCAAGCTCAAGCAGATGAGAGACCAGCATTGGCTTATGGGCCCTTCTCTGCACAGGCATACTGTCTAAGTCTGTTTACGTTGCTGTAAAGGAATAGCTGAGTCTGGGTAATTTACAAAGAAAAGAGGCTTGTTTCATTCACAGTTCTGCAGAGCGTACAAGTAGCATGGCACTAGCATCTGCTTCGGGTGAGGGCCTCAGGCTGCTCATGACAGGTGAAGGAGAGCCAGCACAAGTAGGGATCACATGGGGAAAGAGGAAGCAAGAGAGGTGCGGGGAGGTGCCGGGTTCTAACAACGGATTCTGGCAGGAACTAAGAGCTAGAACTCACTCATTACACTAAGGATGGCACCAAGCCATTCATGAAGGATTTGTCCCCATAATCCAAACATTTCCCATTAGGCCCCACCTCTAACACTGGGGGTCCAATTTCATCATGAAGTTTAAAGGGTCAAATATTCAAACTATAGCACGTTCCTAGCACCCTTCCACATAAACAGCTGCTCTTCATCCTCGGAATACCCGCAGTGGCTGGGGCATTGTCCACAGCTGCTCAGAGCCCAAGGCCAGAAGCTTCTAGGACTTCTATTCCAGATTTTCTCCCCTGCACCCTCCCCCTTTCCCTGAAGTTGAGAGTCAGTGGGAGGAGCACAGAGAGAGAGGCTGAAAGAAAAGAAATAGTCAAAAGGGAGAATTTAAGAGGGCCCTTAAATCTAGGTAACCTTTGAGATGAGCAAAGTAATATTGAGAAACAAAGCTGGTGGAGATGAGGGGAGACTGCCACAGTGTGAGTCTGCTGAGGAAGGAGCCAGTTAGGCTGAAAACATGGGTTCTCAGGGAGTGGTCTCCCTGGGGCCACCTGTGACTGAGGGGTGAGGCAGGATGCACCACTGAGGAGGGAGAGATATCCTGTTTAGTTTTTCTTTAAAGTTTATTATTTCTTACGGTATGTTTTTATAATGTATGCAAATATATTAGAATAATGGTATGCATAAGTATGCAGATGACGCATGAATAACAAATACACACACATTTGGAATGCATGCTCAATTTTTTTTAACCCCGTTGTGCAATCAAAAACACTGGGACTGAGGCCAGGCTCGGTGGCTCGTGCCTGTAATCCCAGCACTTTGGGAGGCCGAGGCGGGAGGATCACGAGGTCGGGAGATCGAGACCATCCTGGCTAACACAGTGAAACCCCGTCTCTACTAAAAATACAAAAAAAAAATTAGCCAGGCATGGTGGCGGGTACCTGTAGTCCCAGCTACATGGGAGGCTGAGGCAGGAGAACGGTGTGAACCTGGGAGGTGGAGCTTTTGGTGAGCCGAGATCACGCCACTGCACTCCAGCCTGGGCAACAGAGAGAGACTCCGTCTCAAAACAAAACAAAACAAAAAGACAAAAAACAACAACAACAACAACAAAAAAAAAAACATTGAGACTGACATTTTGGGCTGGATGATCACAAAAATAATAAAAATAATAAAAAAGAAATACTGAGGACTCCCATTCTAAAGGAGCAAATGTGGAAGTCTGTGGACAGATTCTTACCAGGTGTATTAGTCCATTCTCACGCTGCTATGAAGAAATACCCAAGACTGGGTAATTTATAAAGAAAAGAGGTTTAATTGACTCACAATTCCACATGGCTGGAGAGGCCTCGGGAACACAATCATGGCAGAAGGCACCTCTTCACAGAGTGGCAAAAGAGAGAATGAGTGCCAAGCAAAGGGGGGAAAGTCCCTTATAAAACCATCAGATCTCGTGAGAACCCACTAACTATCACAAGAATAGCATGAGGGTAACCACCCCCATGATTAAATTACCCCCCACTGGGCCCCTCCCATGACTCGTGGGGATTATGAGAAATACAATTCAAGATGAAATTTGGGTGGGGACACTTTCAAACCATATCACCAGGACTCTGAAACCAAAGCAGTCTTTTGAACATGCTCTGTCTTGATTAATGACATTAATTTCAAGACTCCTTCTCACACCTTTTTTTAAAAAAACTAGAAATGTGAATCCTTCCATTTATGCAATGGAAATTAGTGTAATAGTCACTTACAGCCAATAACTTCTTTTCACTCACCCCATCCCCATCCTCTCCCCATCTGCCCGGTTCTCCTCACCTTTCCCTGCTTCCTAACCCAGGGAGGAGCCTCTGCACAGCTGTGTGAGCTGAAAGAAGGGCTGCATGGTGAATGAGCCTGCCACATCTGGACTGAGCACTGATGGACTCTCTGCATGCCATTTGGCCATGAACAGCTTAGAAGTGAAAATGGTGTTTTCCACTTTACCCATTTGCCATTTCTCTCCTCATGTGTATTCATGGGTGATCCTAGCTCACTCTTTGGCAAAGGACACACTGTTTCTGAAACTGAAAAAGATGTGTGTTTAATTCATGTGGAAGAATGAGTGACCGAAACTTGATAAACAAGTCAGGAAAAAATGACCACAGGTGGGCCTTGCCTTAGAAGATATCACCACTGTGGTAATTAGCATATAGAGTGCTGGCTCCGGGACAGGCAGCACTGCAGAGCAAGCCGGGCAAGGGCCAGGGCTAACTGGAGGAGGGTCCCTGTGCTTGGAGAGGGGTGACAGCAGCAGGCTGGACAATTTGGCTTGGTTTTAGACATCGTTGGGACCTACCTGAAGCTGGGGCATACTTCACCTTTGCGCTTACTCATAGGCTGTGTAGCCCATGCTGGGGAGACTATGATTAAAGAGGCCAAAAAGTCCCACAGTCTGCAAGCTGGAGAACCAGAAACCCAGGGGTGTAATTCAGTCTGAGTCTGAAGGCCTGAGAACTGGAGGTGTGGGGCCACACATGTAAGTCCCAGAGTTCAAAGGCCGGAGAGCTCTGGCATTTGAGAGCAAGAGGGCAGGAGAAGATGGATGTCTCAGCTCCAGAAGAGTGGATTCGCCTTTCCTCCACCATTTTATTCTGTCTGCCCACCCACATGGGGGAGGGCAATCTTCTTTACTCAGTCCACTGATTCAAATGTAAACCTCTTTGGGAAACACCCTCACAGACACACCCAGAAATGACGTTTCACAGCTATAATATCTGGGTATCTCTTAGACCAGCAAAGTAGACACCTAAAATTAACCATTCACACCTTCCTAGACTTCCCTTCCCAGCGTAAGTCTCACTAAGTCCTGAGCTTGTGTTTCGTCTCCTCAAACTTACTAAGAGATAAAGAACCGACTAGTGCTTTCACAATTTTCACTCTTCTTTTCAGGGTTTCCCAGGCTATTTTGCTTCCTTATTTTCCCATGTGTATTTTGAATCAACCTGACAAAAAAAGAAAGAAATTTAAAGAAAAACAAGAAAAGCTGAGGGTGTTTTATTGTGATCCCATTAAATTTATAGATTAATTTAGAAAAAATTAGAATCTGTATCATGCTAAATCTTCCTATCCAAGAACATGGTACATCATTCCCTTTGTAAACGTCTTTTGTGTCTTTCATGTGTGTTTTAAAGTCTTTCGTATGTAGGTTTTGTATATATGTTATCAGGAATATTTTATATTACAAATTGGTTTCTCTCTCATTATATCTTCTAGCTGTTATTGCTATGTATAAAGGCCTTTGGCTTCCATATATTATTTTATATGCCACCATTCTCCTGACTTCTATTATTTTTTATAGTAATGTTTCAGTTGATTCTCTTGGGTTTCCCAGGTAGGCAATCACATCGTCTGCAAAACGTGGGTTTTACCTCCTTTTTAACTTTGATATCTCTGTTTTCTTCCTCTTCTCTAATTGTGTAGTAGTAGTAGGGATTTTAGAGGAGATGTCTCCAAATTTTCCTCATTAGGTACAATGTTGGCTTTGAAAATACTCATCAATTTCTATTTCATTGAGTATTCTGAAATCAAGAACGGGCATTCAAGACCGTTAAAACAAAATGTAAATTCCATAAACAGATAAACAGACTCATATGCATATTTAATATACAACAAAGGCATCTTCTCAAATCTGTGCAGAAAGAGTAGACAGACTTTTTAGTAAGTGTTTTTAGGATAATTAGACAGCCCTATGGTAAAAGATAAAATTAGAACCATTCCTCAAGCCATATGCCAGGATAAATTTCCAACAAATTAGAGACTTAAATGGAAATAATAAAACCTTACAAGTACATGGAAAAAATGAGTAAATTCCTCTGTGATGTGGTTCAATGATGCCCATGTCCTAATCCCCAGAACCTGTGAACACGTAACCTTACGTGGCACAGGGGACTTTACAGATGTGATTAAGGTGAAGGACCTTGAGATGGGGAGAGTATCCTCCATCATCCAGCTGGGCTCCGTATAATCACATGAGTCCTTAAAGTGGAGAATCTTTCCTGGCTTTTGTCAGAGAAATGTGACTTCAGAAGAGTTAGAGAGACGCAATGTTGCTGGCTTTGAAGATGAAGGAAGGAGGTCAGGAGCCCAAAAGAATGGGGGTTGCCTCCAGAGGCCGGGATGGGCAAGGAAACAGATTTTCTAGAAGAGCCTCTAGAAAAGAACGCAGCCCTGCCTTGATTTTAGCCCAGTGAGAACTGTGTTGAACTTCTGACCTACAGAATTGTACGAGAATACATTTGTGTTATTTTAAACCATTGAATCTGTGGTCCTGTTACAGCAGCAATAGGGAATTCATACCTCTTTAATTTCCCTGCCTGAGAAGCAAAGGGACTGTCTCCCGGCCCCATCCTAAGTCACAATCTAAGCTTCTGACTGCCCTTTCCTAAATTCTTATTCAGTAGGAATGTTGGAAATAGTGGCACAGGTCGGGGAATCAAAAGGGAACCCCACCCCCGCCCACCAAACCCACCCCCAGAACCCAGATGGGAAGGACAGCAAGCTGGATTGAGGACCTTTGGTCCAGCAAGTTGCACTTGAACAAATAAGAAATATCTGGTTACTAGACACGTCAGAGGTAGAAGTGAGAACTTTAGAAGATTAACATAATCCTCTGTGAAGGAGTGTTATTTTAATTTCTCAGATTAAATTACTAAATATGCAGCCTGCCAGTTGTCTCCTCTCAGCCCCAAGCAATTTGGCTTCTGCAAGGTTCTAATTACCTCAGTTGTAATGTCCCCTTAATTACAGTGTTATCTAATGAACATACCATCCTCTGTTCTATAATGAGAGGATTTTTAAAGTAAAATTGACAAAGGTAAAGATGAGAAATTAGCCGTAGAGTATGCTCACTTGGCTCACTGGAGAGTTGAAACTTAACGCAAGGTTTCAGAGACCTTCGGTGCACACAGAATGTGCTTGTAAGCCAGACTTGACATCTGATTTCACAAAAGTAAGAAAACGCAATTTTTAAAAATTGTGGTAAAAAAACTCATAAATCATGAACCATATTTAAGTGCACAGTTCAGTCATGTAAGTAGATTCACATCATTGTGAAACAGCTCCCCAGAACTTTTTAATCTTGCAGAACTAAAACTCCATACCTATTAACAAACAGCTCCCTATTTCCTCTCCTCCAAGCCCCTGGCAACCACCATTCTACTTTTCTGTTTCTACAAATCTGACTACATTAGATACTGCAAATAAGTGAAATCACACAGCATTAGTCTTTTTGTGACTGGCTTATTTCATTGAACTTAACATCCTCAAGGTTCATCCACGTTGTAGTATGTGTCAGAATTTCCCTCCTTCTTGAGGCTGAATAATACTCCACATGTTGTTTATCCATTCATCCACTGATCCATTGATAAACATCTGTGTTGCTTACTCTTCTTGGCTATTTTGAACTGAGCTGCTATGAATATGAATGTGCAAATATCCCTCGTTGAGACCCTTTTTTTTTTTTTTTTTTTTTTTTTTTACTTTAAGTGAGACCCTTCTTTCAATCCTTTTGGGTATATACCCAGAAGTGAGATTTCTGGATCATATGGTAGTTCTATTTTTAATTTTTTTGAGGAACTATCATGGTTTTCCACAGTGATAACACCATTTTACAACCCCACCAACGGTGCGCAAGGGTTTCAATTATTCTACATCCTCACAAACACTTGTTATTTTCTGCTTTTGTTTTCTTTTATCATAGCCATACATATGGGTATGAAGTGATATCTTGTAGTCATTTTGATTTGCATTTCTAGAAAATGCTATTTTATGATGCACATTCACACTTTCAAGGCAATATCACAAACAATATTTATGTATCATAGCACCGATTAAATAAGGAAAACAAACTAGACAATAACTTTTTAAACTTGGATAATTAGAACAATAAAAGAAATGGAAGTTAGATTATTTGTGAGCTCACTGAAGACTAGAGCCAAGAACTTTAATCTCAAGAAAGAATTGGAAAGCCCTTCAAAATCCTAAGAAATGCTATTATGTGGTCTAAACTGACTTTGATGATGGATCTTGCCACTGACAAGTAGTGTGGGAGAAGCTGGAAGATGAGATACTAGAAAAAAATGTCCTCCTTATTAATCAGGAAAAATTAGAATCAAGTAAACATTTTAAAGAAAAGAGAAATTAGTAAGATCTGTGGATTTTTTAAAATAGGTAATTTTTCAAAAAGAAAATTAGATAGAATTACACATTTGTAAGACCCATAAAATATTGGTCATGTAACTTTGGAAAACGGAGGAAGAAAATAAACACACCTGTAATACACTTCTTTTAGATGTCAATGGGATTCCCAAGTGGAGCTGCCCTATAGAGGAGAAACCAGAAACAGGTGCCAATATTAAAGGTCAAAGCTGGAGTAAGAAACATAAGTCATCTATGTATCAAAACCAAATCCTCGTTTTAAAAAGGATTAGTACCCTCAGTACAATTATAAAGCACTAAACTTTGGCTCAAATACAGAATGGTCTTTGGGTGAAAACATAATCCATTCTGAGCCAATTAGAATACATACCTCAGTAAGCAATAGGATTGGATATCCACTTCCTCAACCTTTCCCTTTTAAAGTTTACAAAACTGACCATTTTGTGAATGCCTGCTCTAACGACCCAGATAAACACCAGCCAAGCTTTCAGAAGGAGGCATCTCTAAGCCAGAAGGAGAGTTGAGAAGCTTGCTGGGTTTTTCTACAGAAAAGTGAGAAAGTAAGAAGGAACCATCTCCTATCATATCCAGTTATTAAAATTAAAATGACCTTTTGTCTCTTTCTGTACAAAAAAGACTGTTGGATTCTTCCACAATTCAAACTGGGAGGAATACGGTAGTAAGGATTTAATTCACTACTTTATAGCTTACTAGCTCCATGATCCATTACACCTCAAACAAGGAAACATGTGGGTGGGGAGGGTGGCTAGAACCATCAATAAATTTAAAAGAGATTCTAGTGGAAATAAAATTAAAGCTACAGTCAAGAAACCAGATGTGAGTCTTGCTATTAATTACAATACACTACTTAAGGATTTCACCTAAGTGCCTTTTCCCCTTCATTTCTGATGGGCTTCATTACATTCTATCCCAAAACATGGCGCCTTGGCATTTGAGAAAACTGCAGAAGCAGGAAGGTATCTCTGACTTTCCTCTCAGCCTTCACCCCTGAAGTAGGCCATAACAGAATTATCTGACCTTCCTCCCTGCAGTCGGTCATAAGACCCCCCCTTCCAGAGGTATCCTGCCTGTATCTGAATTATAGGAACATCCTTATCCTCAAAGACACAGGGACACCAAGAAGAATTGAACTGACAGGCCTTGTTAAGTTTCCCCCAGCGTATTGCTATTAGATCACACCGTGTTGTCCTCCAATCATATTTTTCCACAACTATGCACTTCATTATTAAACCTAGTATTAAAAAATGCACTAGTTGTCCAGGCACAGTGGCTCATGCCTGTAATCCCAGCAATTTGGGAGGCCAAAGCGGGAGGATCTCTTGAGGTCAGGAGTTCAAGACCAGCCTGGCCAACATGGTGAAACCCCATCTCTACTAAAAATACAAAAATTAGCTGGGCGTGGTGGCGCACACCTGTAATCCCAGTTACTCAGGAGGCTGAGGTGGAAGAATCGCTTCAGCCCGAGAGGTGGAGGTTACAGTGAGCCGAGATTATACCACCGCACTCCAGCCTGGGTAACAGAGCGAGACTCTGTCTCAAAAAAAAAAAAAAAAACACAAATTTACCTGTTTCTTTGGGTCTTCATTTTTGAAGGCTCCCATATTGCATAAAACTTATATTAAATATATTTGTATGCTATTTTCACTTCTTAATCCATCTTTTGTTATAGGAGTCTCAGCCATGAACCTAGCAACAGATAAGGAAAAAAAAATCTTTTCCCCCCTACACTTCCAACATATAAAAAATAGGTTTAATAAAAAGCTTTTAGAACCAGGACATTTTTCTTCTAAGAATATTTTATTCTTTCATTCATATTACTTTAATATTCATACATGTATTCTGCCATGTAAATAACCTTTCCAAATTATGTATCAGTCTATTTGCATCATGTCATATTTTCACAAGATATATATTCTCCTTTGGAATCTTTCTGCACGTTTATATGAATAAATTAAATAGTATCTCTACAAACATATTCAAGTAATATATTTGTTTTGGGTTATTATATAACATGAAATAATTATATATCAATGCAGTATTTTTTCATATGTGACAGTGAAACAAGGTTTTTAAACAAAAAACTGGTTTTATTAAAATAAAATTTACATAAATTATGAACAGTCTATTTGTATGAAAGCCCCTCTTCAGATATATTTTCCACTTGGCCATATGTAACACATACCTTAGCATGACATAAAATTCCAAAATCATTCAAGTAGTACAGCTAATAAATTTGAATTGTATTTTTAGTGTTAAAAAGAAAAAAATGTAACTATTTAAGATTCAACAAAGGTGATTTCTCATTTTCCTACTCTTTTCATCTCTCTCTCTTTTTTTTTTTTTTTTTTTTTTTTTTTTTTTTTTTTTTGAGATGGAGTCTCACTCTGTTGCCCAGGCTGGAGTGCAATGGTGGGATCTCGGCTTACTGCAACCTCTGTTTCCTGGGTTCAAGCAATTCTCCTGCCTCAGCCTCCCGAGTAGCTGGGATTACGGGCGCCCACCACCACGCCTGGCTAATTTTTTGCATTTTTAATAGAGACAGGGTTTCACCATGTTGTTTAGGCTGGTCTCGAACTCCTGACCTCATGATTCGCCCATCTCGGCCTCCCAAAGTGCTGGGATTACAGGCGTGAGTCACCGCGCCCGGCCCTCTTGTCTTCTCTTAGCCTACTTCTCAGAGTTTGTTTCTAAGTGGAAGCAGTCCTCCACCAAAGCACTACCATGTGGTTTTAGAATGCTCTGCCTGTTTTACACCTGTTGAGAATAAAATGTTTGGACTTATGAGTAAGCCCATCAAGACAAAATATTGGGATGTCAATAATAACCTTTTTAAAAATGGCTGGTTCTTCAGACAGAGAAAATAAAAATCACCATACATTTCTACCCCAGATTAACTTCCAAAAAAACAAATAACTAGCTAGACCTGTTCGGGAGTATGGTAGCCACATGCGTGTGGGGTCCCCTAGTTTTCCTCATTTTTGTCTCTGTCCTGACCAAGAAACACACGGTGCCTTGACCCAGCCAGCTGACGTTTTCCTCTGCAGGTCTGAACCCCAGCCTCGGCCTTGAACATTCCTAGGCACTGATAACGGTGTTTAGGTTGCTGCTGGAAACACTGAAAGATCAGCCGTGTTGCTAAACATGTAGAAGCCAGCCCAGCCCCCACCCAAATTCCTTACATCTTCATGTGAACTCCATCCCCGACCCCCTCGCTGGGGACATGCCCAGGTAGAACATCCCTTGTCTCACTGCCCATCACAAGGACGCTGCAGCCCACGCTGTATGTAAGCTCCCCTCATAAATGCTCTGGACTGATCACCCTGCCATTTAGTGCTTCTTCCTTTAGAATCGCAACTGGCCCCACCTTGGAACGGTTTGGAGCACTCTCTCATGGGAATTTTCCATCAGGTCAAACCCAAGGCTGGAGTTAAATGTGGCTATTTAAATTTAATTGAATTGAAAGATGGGTTCTTCAATCACATCAGTCATTGTTCAAGTGCTCAAGAATCACATGTGTCTGGTTTACCATGTTGGACAACGCAAATACAGAACATTTCCGTCACTGCAGAAAGCTCCACTGGATGGTACTGGGCAAGACCACAGAGGAGATGATTCATATAAAAATATGCCACTATATGCATATTTTCCTTCTTAGTCACAAAAGCTGCTTGTTGTTTTTTTTTTTTTTTTAGTTATAACAATAATAATATTGTTATTGCTGTTTGTTTTGCTTTTGAGACAGGGTCTCACTCTGTCACCCAGGCTGGAGGGTAGTGTCACAATCACAGCACACTGCAGCCTCGACCTCCCAGGCTCAAGTGATTTTCCCACCTCAGCCTCCTGAGTAGCTGGGACCACAGGCACGTGCCACCACACCTGGCTAATTTTTTGAATTTTTTTGTGGAGATGCGGTTTCACCATGATGCCCAAGCTGTTCTCAAAATCCTGTTCTCAAACTCCTGGGCTTAAACAACCTGCTTGCCTCGGCCTCCCATAGTGCTGGGATTATAGGTGTGAGCCACCGTGCCCGGCCAAAGTTATTTGTTTAAGCTTATTTATCTTCAACACCATCAGCCACAACCTGTTTATTTTAGCCCAAGACAGTGGTATAAAAATAAGAGATTGTGTCTAATTTCTCCAAATCATGTGATGTGACATAAGAGCCCAAAGTCTTGTAATGAATCCCACCTCTCCCAAATTCAAACAGCCCATGGGCTCCCTCTGGACTGAAGAATCTTTGCTATGGGCAGAGTTGTCCTGTGGTACCCACAAGGAAGCCTTGCTAGGAACTCCTTATCAGTGTGGACTGGTCATCTCCATTACCCTACATGGCCATCTTGGAGGAAGGGACCCTGAGGGCGTTGCCTTTGCTCTTTACTGAGGTGTGTCCCAGGACCCCCAGGGTGACCACTCAGGACAGGATGGCCATCCATGAAGGCCACTGAAGACCTCCCATGAACAGCCAGGCCCACACTTCCTCAACTAGATCTACCCACGCACCATCTGAGCATCTCATGCCCAAAGCATGGGCAGATATTCCAGCCTTTCTTTCTTCAAGGCCTAGATTGTACCTACAAGTCTCTCCTGGGAGTCTACACTTGCCAAAATATAACTTAAAACATATGGAAATAGCAGTTTATATAAACTCAAGGAAGATTATTCTCAGTAAAAGAAATAAACTCTTTCAAAATAACAAAATACTCTCATCTGATTAGTCCAGTATAAATGCTCTTTTCACAATCCCTTTATCTTTTTCTTTTTTTTTTTTTTTTTTTTTTTTTTTTTTTTTTTGAGACAGAGTCTGGCTCTGTCACCCAGGCTGGAGTGCAGTGGCATGATCTCGGCTCACTGCAACTCCGCCTCCCAGGTTCAAGCGATTCTCCTGCCTCAGCCTCCTGAGTAGCTAGGATTACAGGCAACTGCCACCATGCCCAGCTAATTTTTTGTATTTTTAGTAGAGATGGGGTTTCGCCATGCTGGCCAAACCAGCCTCGAACTCCTGACCTCACGTGATCCACCCACTTCAGCCTCCCAAAGTGCTGGGATTACAGGTGTGAGCCACCACACCCGGCCCCTTTATCTTTTGATTCCTGAAAACAATGCACTTAACTTCAGTATTTGGTCTTTTAGTTATAATTCTTAAAAATAAGACATTTTAAAACATAATAAATGTGCATTATTTGGAAAAAAGTGCATGCAAATGAACCTGGAAATATCAATATACAAACCAATTTTTCAATTCTCCAGTCCATGGAGGGAGATACTCATGTATTTGACATTTGAAAACCATTTTTTTTAGCAACTACGATAGTGGTTTCTAGACTTTGTCCTTAAGCACAAGCCATTCTTCCTATATGACATGATCATAACAAAGATTTATATATAGCTCCAGAGAATAGTGAGATTTGCAGTCTTCTGATGGATATCAAAGTTGAAGGCTAAAAGACACTTTGGTGGTATAGCTGGGAACAGATTCTGTAACAGAAAGAAAAAAGTATGCTCAATCATTCACCATTTTATTATGAAATCTAGCTACGTGCTATGACATACATAATGAATGTATGTCAACACACCCATTATTGTCACTTCATGTTTTAAGTATAGAGATACTGTATAGGTGATAAATAATGCATTTGTCACCATTAAGTAAGTCATCACAAATGTGCAGTCAAACTTTAGAAATGTTTAGATCTAAGAATCGTTAACTTTCATTCTTTTGCCATCTTTCCAGCCAACTCACAGCTACATCAAGATCTTGGAAGCTATATGACCCTACAGTATTAATAGTTGACAAAATAGAAATAGATGGTCACAGACTTGGGACTGTGGCTAGTAGTTGGCAGAGGGTACCGTTTATAAGAGAAGTTTGGGCTGTTCCTAAACCATACACGATCTTTGAAAGTAAACCTTCTCTCAGCCTGGCTCTTCCCACTAGTTGCTGACCCCTCTTCTCTCTCCCTTCACAGCCAAAATTTTGTCAAAGGATGGTCTATACCAATGGCTCTCAAAGTGTACTTCTCAGAAACAAGGCATCAACATCACCAGCGAGCTGGTCAGAAGTGTACTTTCTCAGGCCCTGCCCCAGGCCTGATGAGTAAAAACTCTCATTCCTGTGTTCACTAAAGCTTGAGGACCAGTGAGGGCTTCACATCCTCATCCTTCTTGAATCACACAAAGTTGTAGGCCCTTGTGGGCAGATTAAATCTACTATTTTTTCACTCAGACATTGGTCTGATGGGGAAAGAAGGAAAACAGGGAAGACACCATGATAAAGAAAAGAAAACGAGCAAATTTTTTAAAATTCA
This sequence comes from Pan troglodytes, assembly GCF_028858775.2. Classification (NCBI taxonomy): domain Eukaryota; kingdom Metazoa; phylum Chordata; class Mammalia; order Primates; family Hominidae; genus Pan; species Pan troglodytes. The sequence continues at coordinate 50,527,220 of NC_086015.1, forward strand.
GAGCACATGCCTGACCATATCTAGATTGAAACATTAAAAAGTGTCATTTCTGTAGGACAAAACCTGCTGAATATTAGCAATATCATGTGTTCAATCTAATACATATGAATATATACAGAATAAAATTATTATTATTATTTAGAAATAAGTAAACAAATTAAAAATCTATCATCTCTAAAGTTAATTTTTAAAAGCAAATTATTTTAAAACAAATTAATTTATTTAAGTAAATAATAACTAATAATATATTATCGATAAAATTAATAGTAAATAATATATTTATTAAATGATATTTTATAATAGATAAATATATTTATTTTATTTAAATTGATTAATTTTAAAAGCAAATTATTATTGCTGGCCACATAGATCCAGAACTTAACACCTATTTTCTTTCTTTCTTGCAGTTTTACATAATAATAGCACTACAATATAATTATGAATAAATAAATGAATAAAATGGAACACTAAAGGTTCTCACAAGAGGAAAACCATACAACCCAAAGGTAAATTTTGACAAATAAATGGCTCTGTAATTTCAGTTTCACATTTATGATAAATTTCTAATTTATTTCATATTAGTTCAGAATTCAAAATTAGGGATATCCAAACAGATTAAAAGTAACCATATAGAAATTTTAGTTTAGCTGAAACAATTTTTAATTTGCCCAATAAATGACACTTTTCATCATTTCTGACTATCTGAATGTGACTAATCGTCTTCAGACATCTACTGATGAGGGAGGGGCATGCTCACGCATGCCATTTTCTGAGGGTGGCTGAGGGAGCCTGCCCACAGATGCTCATCATCAGAGGCCCAGGGCCAGTGCTGCTTCCTCCCTAAATCCACTTGCGGGACATCTCTCTTCCTGCCAGGTCTGCACCTAGCTCATCAAAGAACTGAAAAATTAAGGAATGACTCTCAGGCATCCACACCCAGAAAGGAGGCAGTGATTAGAAGACCAAAGACTGATGTATGCCTTTTTCCTGGGGAAGCTGTCTTGTGATGGAAGGAAGGGCTTAAGGCTTCCAGAACACCATTAGGATCTCTCCACTGCTTTGGGAACAGCCGCCGGAATCTGGCGCTGGGAAAAAGCCTTCCCACCCTTTCCTGAGGTACTTGACCCCCCTCGCCCCTCTGTATTCTCACCACCCTATGGGAACCAAAACTAAATGCATCTATGCGCAAATTGGCCATCCTGTGCTTTCCCTTTTGTGATTTTTATATAAGTGTTCTTGATTTATGTGAGATAACTTTTTCAAAAGTTGAATGTAAATGGATTTTGAAACGACATCTTATTTTTCTAGTAACTTAGGATACTATTTTGTCAATATCGTTTAGTTAAAAACTCACGTATGGTTAGTAACGCAACCCTAACATTTTAAGTGCACGTTTCCCAGCCTCTCTGTCAAACAGTGGATGATTCATCAAGCATTCAAATGGACTAGCACAATTTGATATTTTAAGGAAATGTATCATTTGGAGTGTGTTGGAGGGTAAATGGAAAAATAATTTACAAAGTAACGTGCCCCTCAACCAATAAACTTTTTGTCAATTTGACTTCTATTAACAAATGTATTACATAAGTGGACGTCTGTACACTAATTTTAAATAATTTTAAATATGAGTAACCCACCTCTTTCTTTAAGGTCTTCAATATAGGCTTTCATAACTTCTTTATCAAAATGTTGGCGATCCCGTTCACTTTCCATTATTTCATTGCCATCTTCACATTGGGCATTATCAATAGGATTGTCCATAAGGCTTACAAATCTATTCGAGAAAGCATGGGAAGTATCACATTATCACCTGTGCATTTTAAACTGCAAAATTCCTCACATAAAATAACCTCTGCTATCCCAAGTTCTGGCTTACCTTTAAAAGTCACATTTGACCACATGATATCAGCATCACCAGTGGAATTCCAGTGTGGAATAATCCAACAGTAATATAGAGCCAGTTTTAAAGTATAGACTTTTCAGAGGCCTGATGGGGAAATGAGAGCTCCCTAGTCATAGGCAGAGAGGACAGGAGGCCATGGAGTGGACACTAACACCTCCTCTCAGGCAGATCCTCACAGCTGCATGTCGTCATGCAATGTTTGATGTTACTCCCAGTAAGGGACATCCAACTTTAAAATGACGTGTCCAAATTACAAAGGACTCAAGGAAAATCCCCACAAAATGTGTATTTAAAAGATAGGACATGGCTGGGCACAGTGGCTCACTGCTGTAATCCCAGCACTTTGGGAGGCTGAGGCGGGTGGATCACCTGAGGTCAGGAGTTCGAGACCAGCCTAAACAACATGGTGAAACCCTGTCTCTACTAAAAATACAAAAATTAGCTGGGTGTGGTGGCAGGCGCCTATAATCCCAGCTACTCAGGAGGCTGAGGCAGGAGAATTGCTTGAACCCAGGAGGCAGAGGTTGCAGTGAGCTGAAATCACGCCATGGCACTCTAGTCTGGGCAACAGAGCGAGACTCAATCTCAAACATAAACAAATAAATAAATAAATAAATAAATAAATAAACGATAGGACAGGAACAGAGGCTCATGCCTATAATCTCAGCATTTTAGGAAGCCAAGGCAGGAGGATATGCTTGAGGCCAGGAGTTGGAGACCAGCCTGGGCAACATAGAGAGACTCCATCTCTACAAGAAATATAAAAGATTAGCTGAGTGTGGTGGCACATGCCTGTAATCCCAGCTACTCGGCAGGCTGAGGCAAGAAGATGGCTTAGTCCCAGGAAGTCAAGGCTCCAGTGAGCTATGATGACACTACTGCACTCTAGCCTGGGCAATAGAATGAGAGAGACCTCATCTCTGAAAATATAAGAATAAAATTAAATAAAAGATGAACTACTGCTAACACACACACACACACACACACACACACACACAAGCTAAAGGGGGGAAACCCAAATGGTATTTGATCTTCTGTCTTCACAATTTTCAAAGATGTATTGATGTGAAAAATACTGTAATTATTTCAATTCAAAACAGTAAATCTCTTAAATAGTTTTTGGTTGCAATTGCAGGCCCTGCTGTCTTGAGATGTTAGCGTGTTCTCATTGGATTATAGATGAGAGCTGTATATATGGAAGATATGAGCCACGAGTGTTGTTTTAGTATATATATATATTTCCCACTTCATTTTCCTTTTAATTTTATTTAATGTCTGAACATGGAGAGAGTTTAAAAGTTGTAATGTTTAATGTAGATAGAACCATTCAACTTTTCCTTTATAATTTTTTCATTGAGTTAATGTTTATCATCCTTCCCTATTCAAAAATAAGAAATATACCTACATTTTATCATTCTTAACATTTTTAATCAAGTAATCATTGTACACATTTTTAAACCTGCAGAATGTAATTGTGCTTCTTTGTGAAGCAATAGTCTCTCACCCTCCCTTTAATTACTCTTCAGATCCCAGAAGCAATCTTTTTTCATTGGTCTATCACTGTTTTTCCTTAATCTATTTAAAATACCTTTTACCTTAGGACAAATACTTTCCTGTCATTCAATCAAGTGGTGGTATTTCTCCCCTTCTTTCCCATTTCCCAACCTTCGCACTTCCAAATTTTTACCTACTATTTTACTTTTTAAACATTTTATTATGAAAATTCTTAAATATTCACAAAAGTAGAAAAAAGTTCATAGTGAACACCCATGTACAATCCCCTAGATTCCATGTTTAACATTTTGCTATACTTGCTTTAACACATATCCACTCATCTGTCCACACACCTATCCGCCCAACTATCCACCCATCTATCCACCCAGCCATCCACCCATCCATCTACCCATCCATCTACCCATCTATCCATCCATCTATCCATCCATCTATCCACCCATTTATCCACCCATTTATCCAACCATCCATCCACCCATCTGTCCACCCATCTATCCACCCATCTACCCACCCATCTGTTCACACGTCTATCCACCCATCTAACCACACATCGGACATCTCATTTTTTTTGATGCATCTCAAAGCACAATCACAGATATTGTGTACTTTTACTTTGTTAAGGTCAATACTATACACATTCTGATGTGTAATCACATCTCACTTTTCTTTTGCCTGCAGCTTGATTCTAAAATTGAAAATCAATAAATAATATTTACATTTTTGTGTAATCACATCTCACTTTTCTTTTGCCTGCAGCTTGATTCTAAAATTGAAAATCAATAAATAATATTTACATTTTTGTGTAATCACATCTCACTTTTCTTTTGCCTGCAGCTTGATTCTAAAATTGAAAATCAATAAATAATATTTACATTTTTGTATAATCACATCTCACTTTTCTTTTGCCTGCAGTTTGATTCTAAAATTGAAAATCAATAAATAATATTTACATTTTTGTGTAATCACATCTCACTTTTCTTTTGCCTGCAGTTTGATTCTAAAATTGAAAATCAATAAATAATATTTACGTTTTTGTGACAACCATCTGGTAAGGCTTGGTAATGCCTTCATATCTGAGAATGAGACAGCAGAATTTGGCTGGGCCCCTGAGTATGTAGGCAGTGCTGGCCAAGGTACCAGCCTCACTGTGGGTGATCACTCAAGCACAGAGCTAGCAGGTCCTCAGGGCAGTCGCCAAACACAGAACTCTGGGGTCTTTTCTCCAGGCTACCTTAGAGAAAATCTCAGGCTTTTGGTCTGGGGCCTGGACTGCTGGTACAGAGTGGTCTGCCCATTGTAATTAAGGAGGAGGTTGGGGGGTGCCTGTTGATATAAAAATTCTTCCGTTTTTCCTCTTGTTTTAAGCACCGTATTTCTGTCTACACCTCCCTGTACCGAAATTTCTGGCCACCAACATCTTCAGGACAGAGCGGCCTGCTCCTCGGCTTGTTCTCTGGGATTTGGTTTGTTCCACCTTACTTTCATCAATGACTGTTATTCTGTCTACTTGATGTATCTCATAAAAATGTTGAGATTTCTCATATTTTAAATTTTTTCCTTTCATTTTAATAGGCTGTTATAAAGGATAAGTGTATAAGTGTTAAAAGGGATCAAGCCATCATGATTAACATGGCATTCCTTATTCTTTTAATAACTTTCTTTTTATATTTAACTTGTCTCTTGGTCTAGTTTTCTTTCTATATGCTATTTATACCATATATTTGTGATATTAACTATATATGGCATATATAGCGATGTAGTACTCCAAGATTTCTTATGCTATAAAGTGAAGAACAGGCTTTATCACTAGCCAGTTTCTTCATACCATATGAAGTCATTCATACTTTCCCCAGTTGCTTATGAAAATTCCTATATCATGTATTAGCATTGATTTCAGGACTACCTATTCTCTTCCAATAACTCACCTATAAATCATTGCCCAGCATTGCATCATTTTGAGGTCACCCCTTCTAAATGTACTGTAATTCTTTTCTTTTTCTTTCTTTTTTTTTTTTTTTTTTTTAGATAGAGTCTTGCTCTATCATCCAGGCTGCAGTGCAGTGGTGCACAATCATGGCTCACTGCAGCCTCGACCTCCCAAGCTCAAGCGACCCTTGCACCTCAGCCACCCAGGTAGCTGGGACTACAGGCACATGCCACCATGCCAGGCCTTTTTTTTTTTTTAGACAGGGTCTTGCTGTGTTGCTCAGGTTGGAATGCAGCAGTGAAATCATGACTCACTGTAACATCGAACTCCTGGGCTCAAGCAATCCTCCTGCCTCAGCCTCCCAAGTACCTAGGACTACAGGGGCATATCACCATGCCTGGCTAATTTCTTAATTTTTTGTAGAGACAGTATCTCGCTATGTTACCCACACCGATCTCAAACTCCTGAGCTAAAGCAATCCTCCTGCCTCACCCTCACAAAGGGTTAGGTTACAGGCATGAGCCACTGTGCCTGGCCACACTATAATCCTTGATAAGGCAAGTTCTGTCACACTACTCTTGTTTTCTAAAATTATTATTACTGTCCTTAGCTTTGTCCTTCCACATACACTGTCAAATCCATTTTTCAAGCTCCAAAAAAGAAATTCCATTAGAGTTATGATTGGAATTATATTACACTTAAGTATAATTTTTGGAAGAAATCACATCTTCACCGCCTTTTCACCCAGAAAAGATACATTATACCTTTTTCAAATATTCAAGACTTCTTTATTATTCTTTGGGAAGACTGTTTAATACTATTCATGTAAGAGGACTATTTTCACTAGAGGTTTTCCTAGATATTTTAGATTTTTGGTTATTATTATTAATGTCATCATTTCTTCCACTATTTTTCTACAGGTTATTTCCTTTTTTTCTTTTTCTTTTTCTTTCTTTTTTTTTTTTTGATGGAGTCTAGCTCTGTCGCCAGGCTGTAGTGCAGTGGCACAACCTCGGCTTATTGCAAATTCCGCCTCCCGGTTTCAAGCGATTCTCCTGCCTCAGCCTCCTGAGTAGCGGGGATTACAGGTGCCCGTCACTGTGCCCAGTTAATTTTTTGTATTTTTAGTAGAGACGGGGTTTCACCTTGTTGGCCAGGTTGGTCTTGAACTTCTACAGGTTATTTCTAAGAATCAGTAAGCTATTAAATATTTATGCAAACCTGTATCTATTCTTTTTATTGAAATTTCAATAATTCAAAGAGCTTCCATCTGATTCTCTTAGATTTCTGAGTCCTACAATTATATCATTTGAAATTACTTTAGTTAGGTGACAGGTTTACCCTGACTGCTATGAGACATGAAGCTGCCAAGCCTGCTTCCAGGGGCTGGATGTGGAAGGGGCTCTAGGGAGGAGTCCTGCTACCCCTCTCACCAGTGGTCCTCTTCTTATTCAAACAATATTCCACACACAGCCAAGCACAGTGGAAGACCTATTCTAGTGGAAGGAGCAGAGTAAGGCATGCGTGAGATGTCTTACACCCTGTTTATTTTGTGCTTATACAGATATGGAGTTGTTCTCTTTCTTTCCAGCAGTCAAACCTCTTTATTTGTTTGCCATGCATTTATTGCAAGGACAGGAAGATAAGATTGAACTCTGCTGATAGTAAGCACTTACCACTGAAGAACTAGGAGTCCTGGGGAAATATTCTCGCTAGTGGTTGCGTTAACAGCCACCTGGTGTTCAAGGCCAATAGGTCTCTGGACAGAGAGAAGGTGGCTCTTACTAGAGCAGCCTCGTGTGAATAATGTGGGGAGGGCCCAAACCGCTAGGGATGGACAAAAATGGTCTCAGGTAGAATTAATGGGGCAACCCCAAAGCTCCAGATTCTGGGAGGATGTGCTGCCAGGGAGCCATCAGCTGCCTTGGAGTCATTTCAGGGGAGGGCGGAGCCAGGACTTCTCAATTCCACTTCCACATCCCCAGATTGGAGGCTGTTTGGAGTACATTTGCATGGATGGTTTTTCTTAGTTGTGGGTGGTTTATAGGTTCACTTAAGGAAACCTAAAGAAGGGTGAAGCAATCAGGGAGGGTCCTTTCAACATCTGCTGACCCCTCCAGGCCAGCAGCGACGTGAGCACTGAGCAAGAGATCACAGGCCCTGGACATATGTCCCGCAACACCATCAACCAGCATGCATTTGTGCAGAAATCCTCTGAACCCTGTGCCTCTTCCTCGTGTCATATGCCACAAACTCCAAAATCCTGTAAAAAGTCACCAGAACTTCTGTGAGTTGGGATCAGGTTCTCAGAGTACGAGAGCCATCTAATCCGGGTCTTGAGACAGCTGCCCAGGCTCTGGTACTTCTCACTCCTTACCTGTGTCTGAGTGTGTCTACTGGGATTTCTGGGCTACTCACTTTAAAGGTGTGGACGAGTCACAAAGGGCAGTTGGGAGCTCCACCAAATGGTCCCCACTGACGACTAACAGAGTGAGCTTCTTCAGGTTCAGCATGGAATAGGGAAGGTAGGTCAACTTGTTTTTATACAAGAGAAAGCTCTGCAGCTCCTCTAGCCTAAGAAGAGGTAAAAACAATCATAGCACTGGACTTAGCATCATAGCTAAGAAAACCAACATGAATTACAAATAAATTCTAACAGGAAGTCCCTACTTTATTTTATACATGTGACCTTTATGAGAACCAACTTATTCTAAGTTTTGTTCTTCGTTTTTTTTTTTGAGACAAGGTGTTATTATGTTGCCCAGGTTGGAGTGCAGTGGTACAATCTCGGCTCACTGCAGCCTCAACTTCCTGGGCTCAAATGATCCTCCCACCTCAGACTCCTGAGTAACTAGGACTACAGGCACACGCCATCATGCCTGGCTAATTATTTTTTGTATTTTTTGTAGAGACAGAGGGTCTTGCCATAGTGCCCAGGCTGGTCTTGAACTCCTGGGCTCAAGCAGTCTGCCCGCCTCAGCCTCCCAAAGTGTTGAGATTACAGGCATAAGCCACTATGCTCTGCCTAAGTTTTAAGTAACTAAAGTCATGCCAGGTGACGTGATTTTTTGGAAGTTTTTACTGACTTAATCACCAGTTGAAGACACAGCTATAGCAGCGGGATAAGCATACTGCACAATACACACTAGGCCATGATGGAGCCTCAAACATCAGTATGTCCCTTCCGAGAGTCTACTGCATTTACAAGGGTTAACAGGGCATGGGAAGGCAATCATACTAGAATTGAAATGAGAATAAACAGATTTTAGCAATGTACTTCCTTTGGTACACTTTTTTTTTTTTTTAATGAGAAAGACAGGGTCTCACTATGTTGCCTAGGCTTGTCTTGAACTCCTGGCTTTAAGCAATCCTCCTTCCTTGGCCTCCCAAAGTGCTAGGATTACAGGCAAGAGCCACTGTGCCCAGCCTCCTCTTGTATATCTTTAAAGCCCAGTTATTATCCTTCTCTCATCACGTCTTCCAACTTTAAAACAGGAAGGCAACTGCGGAGTGAAAAGTAAATGAGCAAAATATGATCCAAATATGTCTTATTCTGTTTTCCATTTTATTCTAACTCAGTGGCCTCCCCCTGGGAATTTTTCTTTCATTTATTTCCAAAACTTTGGATTATCATACAAATATTTCATAAAGTTCCCATGTTGCAAACTAAAAGATTCCCTCTTAGCCTCAAAAGCCTAGAAAGCATCAATACACATTACATGTACCAGGAATAAAAAAAAGTCATACAAGATGGCATTCAGGCCTAAGCCATTGCTGGCCTCTGTGTCATCATAGCTTGCTTGTGTTTCTTTATAAAAAAGATTGTAGGCCAGGCACGGTGGCTCATGCCTGTAATCCCAGCACTTTGGGAGGCTGAGGCAGGAGGATCGCTTGAGTCCAGGAATTCAAGACCAGCCTGGGTAATATAGCAAGACCTTATCTCTACAAATAATTATTTTAAAAAATTAGCCAGGCATGATGGCACACATCTGTGGCCCCAGCTACTTGGGAGGCTGAGGTGAGGGAATTGCTTAAGCCCAAGCAGTCGAGGCTGCAGTGAGCCATGACTGCACTACTGCACTCCAGCCTGGGCAGCTAGCAGGACTCTGTCTCAAAAAAAAAAAATTGTAGATCCCAGGATGCCAGAGATTGTGTTTCATTTACCACTTTAAACCCATCCCATTCTCTAGGCTTGCCATACAGGAGTCTAATAATATTATAAGTGAATGACTGAAACTTACATGATAATTCTTACTTTGAAAAACATGAAATAGCTGCAAGAATATAATTTGGGCCAGGCACAGTGGCTCATGCCTGTAATCCCAGAACTTTGAGAGGCCAAGGCAGAAGGACTGCTTGCACCCAGGAGTTTGAGACCAGCCTGGGAAACAAAGCAAGACCCTGTCTGAACAAAAAATAAAAATTTAAAAATATGTATATTTTTAATTTGAAAGAATATAATTTGAAAACCTGGCTAAGCATATCAATTTTGTTTGAAAGTTTATGTATAATGAATCAATAAATGAAATGAGGACAATAAAATTTGTCCTCATTGATATTCTAAACATACAGTGATATGTTTCTATTCTATACTTAATAAATTAACTTTTCCACTTCTGTAGAGTGAAGGAAAGTTAGTGGTGCCATTCTATGGAGACTAAAGCAAATTAAAGTTCATCAAGACAATGAAGAGGTGTTCAAATGCACGTAAACACATACATGTATGATGCAGACTGGAAATTGTCTTATTCTATAGTTTCCTCGGAAACTGATTTCCTGGAAAGGAAACTCTGGAAAATTAGTTGATTCCAAAGAACATTCATGTAGTATACATGTTTCAAATGTTAACAGTGTTTGAAGCGTTAGTAACTAATACATACACCTCACCTTAGAATGCAAGTAGCTACCTGTCTATATCTTGCGGCAGGTCGGTCAGGTTATTGCTGCTGATATCCAACCACTGCAAATTCGACATCCGCAGGACACAGATTGGGACACTGGAAAACTTGTTTGCTGAGATATCTACAAATGTAACTTGCTTCAAATTACTTAACTAGAAATGAATAACAAAATGTTCTAATTACTTTTATAAGAGTGGGAATTAAGTTCAACTAATAATTTTAAGATGGATATTTCTTCCCCAAAGGCATTTCTATGAATATATGCAAAGCAGATCAATACAGTATGTATTTTGGAGCACCTCGGATGTGTCATTCACTGTGCACACGTAGAGAAGTTAAGATAAATAATACACTGCGGCTGCCTTCCAGGATTTTATATTGCTATAAATTATCAGTGCAAGCTGGGCGTGGCTGCTCATGCCTGTAATTCTAGCACTTTGGGAGGCTGAGGTGGACAGATTGCTTGAGCCCAGAAGTTCAAGACCAGCCTGGACACCATGGCAAAACCCCGTCTCTACTAAAAATACAAAAATTAACGAGATGTGCTGGTGCACACCTGTAATCCCAACTACTTGGGAGGCTGAGGCAGGAGAATCACTTGAACCTGGATAGCGGAGGTTGCAGTGAGCTGAGATTATGCCACTGCACACAAAAAAAGACATAACCAATACTGGGTAATTTACAAAGAAAAGAGGTTTAATGGATTCATAGGTCCACATTGCTGGGGAGGAATCACAATCATGGTGGAAGGCAAAGGAGAAGCGAAGGCACGCCTTACATGGCAGCAGGCAAAAAGAGAGCTTATGCAGAGGAACTCCCATTTATAAAACCACCAGATCTCATGAGATTTATTCTCACGAGAACAGCACAAGAGAGACCTGCTCCCATGATTCAATTACCTCCCACCAGGTCCCTTCCACAACGTGTGGGAATTATGGGAGCTGCAATTCAAGATGAGATTTGGGTGGGGACACAGCCAAACCATATCACCATATCATCATGTAAAACATAACTATAAGAGAGTTAGAGTGACTATATTAATATCAGACAAATTATATTTAAGAAATAATATCGTTGAGGATAAAGAAGGACATTTCATAATAATAAAAGGGTCAATAGCAGGAGCCCCCCTGACGTATGTCAGGAAGATACAAGAATCATAAATGTATATGCAACTGACAATGTAAAATATATGAAGTAAAAACTGATGGAATTAAAAGGACAAAGAGACAATTCAACAATTATAGTTAGATTTTTTTTTTTTTTTTTGAGATGGAGTTTCACTCTGTCACACAGGCTGGAGTGCAGTGGAGAGATCTCAGCCTCCACCTCCCATGTTGCCTAGTCCTGGGAGTGGGAATGGGGATTCATATCAAAGGAGCAAGAGAGAATTGGGGGTAGTGGGTGGGGGAGGAGTGATGGAAATGGCCTAAATTTGAATCTGTACACTTGTAATGGGTGAGTCATATGGTATGTAGATTACACTTTAATAAAGGAGGAAAAGGTAGAAGAAGGGGCAGAGAAGCAAACAGGGAGGCTGTTGCCCCAGTCCAGATGACAGACAACACTGTCTTGACCAGGGTGGCAGTGGGAAGGTGATGAGAACGGTTAGACAGAATATATTCTGGAGGGCATGCTCAACAGGATTTATTTATGGATTGGATATGGCACATGGGAGAAGAGAGGATGACTTAATTTACTTCCAGCCTTAACATCTGTGTGAAGATTGAGCCATTGCCTGAACTGGAAAAGACTGGGAGATGAGTGGATCTGTGCGGGGAACCATGACCCCTGGCTGTGCAACCTCACCAGGACCCCTGCTGTGCATCTCCTAGGGTGGAATGGGTGCTAACAGCTTAGAAGCAGCCACTTCCTCCTACCCTGCAGCATTCAGGAAAGGAAAATAATGCCCCTTCTAGGATGGCAATCGGTGTCCAGTGCCTTGTCACCAGCAATCACCATTTTTAGCCCATTCATTACCAGTAGGATTGTGAGATCCTTCTCTCGCTCCAGCACGAGATGCTTATTGAGTTTAATTTGGCATTAAAAATTGTTCACTTTTATGTGCTCCACTTTATCAGAAAATGATTTAAAATCATTTTTCCGTGAATACAGACCAAAATAAACTAATGAATATTTTTAAATTAGTGGATTTCTTAAATCCTATCTGTAGGACTACTTTAATCATCTACAAGTTTTGCTATGAGTATATAAAAATTTTACCCCTTTTATTTTCAATTTTACCATTGTGGATAAATAAATCAGGATCTGCATTAGAGACAACAGGCATCTTATATTACAAGCATCAACAAGCAAAGCATCAAATAAAAATTTCTTGTGTGAAATTTTGCCTGGTTTTCCTTTGATAGCATTTCTGAACTTAAATTCGGGTTCTGACATAGTATAAAATGTTTTTAAAGAAGGGCAGGTGCGGTGGCTCACACCTGTAATCCCAGGACTCTGGGAGGCCAAGGCAGGTGGATCACCTGAAGTCAGGAGTTAGAGACCAGCCTGGCCAACATAGTGAAACCCCACCTCTACTAAAAATACAAAAATTAGCCAGACGTGGTGGTTTGCACCTGTAGTCCCAGCTACTCAGGAGGCTGAGGCAGGAGAATTGCTTGAACCCAGGAGGCAAAACCTGCAGTGAGCTGAGATCACACCACTGTACTGCAGCCTGGGTGACAGAGCAAGACTCCACCTCAAAAAAAAGAAGTTTTTAAAGACCAGTATACGGTGATTGAAATGTCAGGAAAAGGTGATATAATAAAGACAGATTTCATATGTTAAAACTTCTTGCCATATTATAGACCATTCTATGTCATAAACCAAATAAAAGTGAATCGTAGTACAGAAATGTTTATCTCTTACTTCAAAGGGCAGCTCCATTAATTCTAGATTTCCAGAACAATCCAGTCTCTCTAGATTTTCACAATCTCCCAATTCTGGAGGAATGCTCTTCAGATAGTTGAAACTCACATTGAGTTCTTTCAGGTTCTTCAAACAACCTGTCATCAGAAAAAGTTAACAACCATTGAATAGGTCGTTTAAGGTCTTTTAAGAACAAAAAGCAAAACTAAGAAGTAAACAGCTCTGTAAATAATGATGGGGAAGGAACTAAACATAATTTAGTATTTGGGTTTCGGGGGGTGTATCTGATGAACATTATCTTGTAGCATCATGACCCCGAGGTTCTGGAAATCACAGAGTTTTTCAGTGTGATAAGCGTCCAACATTACAGAATCTGAAACAAAACTTTTAAGGCTCATGCCTTCAGTGTGTCATATTTTTAAATACCTGATTTGTCTATTCTTTCTTGAAATGCCCAGGGATCTTTTCCAACTGAAATGAAGCTGCCTACCTACTCCCTGTTCTCCCAAAGCCCTCAGACCTAATTTCCAGTAAGGGGAAGATAATTGCAACTGGAGCACAGTGAATTCTATAGCGGCTCCTTGTTTCTAGAGCCCAAGGAGCAGCTTAAGGAATTACCATATCTTACAATATTTGAGTAAAAATGTTTAAATACAGATTCTCCCTAACTTACGATGGAATTACACCTCAATAAGCCCATCATAAGTTGAAAATATCATAAGTCAAAAATGCATTTAATACACCTAACCTATCAAACATTGTAGCTTCACCTAGCCTACCTTAAATGTGCTGAGAACACATTAGCCTACAGTTGGGCAAAATCATCCAACATAAAGCCTGTTTTATAATAAAGTGTTGAATGTCTCCTGTAATAAATAGACTACTGCACTGAAAATGAAAAGCAGAATGTTTGTATAGGTACTCACAGTTTCCTTCCTTCCTTCCTCCTTCCCTCCCTCCCTCCCTCTCTCTCTTTTCTTTGTTTCTTTCTTTCTTTGTTTCTTTCTTTCTTTCTTTTTCTTTCTCTCTCTGCCTGTCTTTCTTTCTTTCTTCTTTCTTTCGCTTTCTTTCCCTTCCTTTCTTCCTTCCTTCCTTCCTTTCTTTTCTTTTTTTTTAATTTTTTTTGTTTTACTTTTAGTTCTGGGATACATGTGCAGAACATGCAGGTTTCTTATATCGGTATACATGTGCCATGGTGGTTTGCTGCACCTATCAACACATCATCTAGGTTTTAAGCCCCACATGCATTAGGTATTTGTCCTAATGTTCTCCCTCCCCTTTCCCCACCAGCCCCCAACAGGCCCAGTGTGTGATGTTCCCTCCCTGTGTCCATGTGTTCTCATTGTTCAACTCCCACTGTGAGTGAGAACATGCGGTGTTTGGTTTTCTGTTCCTTGTGTTAGTTTGCTGAGAATGATGGCTTCCAGCTTCATCCATGTCTCTGCAAAGGACACAAACTCCTCCTTTTTATGGCTGCATAGTATTCCATGGTGTATATGTGCCACATTTTCTTTATCCAGTCTATCATTGATGGGCATTTGGGTTGGTTCCAAGTCTTTACTATTGTAAATAGTGCTGCTCTTTTCTTTTCTTTTTTGTTTTCTTTCTTTTCTTTTATTTTCTTTTCCTTTCTTTCTTTCTTTCTTTGTTTCTTTCTTTCTTTCTAGCAGCCGCACCCTTCTAGGAACAAAGTACAGTTTCTACTAAATGCACACCACTTTCACACCATCAAAAAGCTGAAAAACCTTACATCTAACCATTGTAAATTGGGGATCATCTGTAATTCCAATAATTAGCTATTTTAAATCCATATAATGATAATTTCTTGGGAATTTCACAAAGAAGTTAAGAGCACCACTCATTGTCATTCTTAATTCCTTGATGTCAAATGTCAAAAATAACTGCTCTAATAATGAGAAAAAGAATACCCTGTCTAGTAATCACACCTCCCTGACTCCTCCCCTTCATCAGCCCTCAGTAGATCTATAAGACAATATGATAAGAGATCAAACCCCACCTCCTTTACAAAATTCAGCTGCTCAACATAAAAGAGCTAAAAATCCTTTGTTCATTCCCACGTTCCTCACTATGCTTGAGCATCAGATCCTGCAGTTGAGTGTTTCTTCATTTATCCCTAGTTTGTAAGGAGCTATATCTGCTCCTCTAGGAGAGAAACATGCCCTGAACTAATATATTTTCATTTCTTTTCATTTTGCCCCACATGTGAAAATTGATTTATTCTAGATGCCCTCAATACTTACGTTTGGTAAAAAAGAGGATTTGCTCAAAATACTCCATGTTAATAACTCAGAGTATCAAGAAGCAAGTACTAGAAGAAAATTAGGGTGACAGCCTTACCTAAGTCATTCTAAGAACATCTCCCTTTTTATTATTGTATTCTTTTCTTAAGATTTCCTATATAATGATGAAAAATTGTGATACTCACATGTCATAAGAATTTCCAAACTGGAGATATGATATATGTCTCAGCCATGTGAGAAGGGAATCGTCTGTCTTTGCCTAAGTTATGGATGTATTTGGATAAATTATATTCTGTTGATTTGAAATAGACTGAAAATTATAAGTTGGATAAAATACATATATGACTTAAATCTGGTATAGAAAGAGTATTAAAGCCTCTGAGATTTATTGTCCCCCTCCTTCCCATAGTTTAACTCACAAAAAAATTCAACTAGAGAATTTTAGAGGTGGCAGATATTTTAAAGATCATTCTGACCCCTTATCCTACAAATGAGAATACTAAGATTTAAAAAATTAAAGTATGTGCTCAAGTTACTCAAAGTTAGATAACATCTGTGTCTTCAGAATCTTAGGTCAGTCTTCAGTTCACTAAGTTTAATTTTAAAATATTTTGGGAACAAGTTAAATAAATCATGCCATAATCATCACTCAGCTACTAGGGAGAATGGGGAAGGTTTAGATGTTCTGATACTGAAAAATAACATTAACATAAAGATGATGCTAATAATAGCAATAATAATAATAATGGCTAGTGAATGCCAGGGATTCACCTACTCTAAATGCTTTCTATGTATTATCTATTTAATCCTCACAACAACGCGGTGAACTAGGTACTATTGTTATCCCCATTTTACAGATGAGGAAACTGAAAACGAGTAAATGACTTGCTCAAGGTTACCTTCTAGTAAGTCAAAGACCCAGGCAGCCTGATCCTAGAGTCCACCTCCGCCTTCATGGTGTGATCGGGGGAAACATGTGAGGCACAGACTGAAGAACACAGTGTAAGCCCATGTGTGTAAGTATATTTAACATGCATGGTTACATGTCTGTTTATAAATAGACAGCTACAACGTAGGTCTATAGAAGAGCATGAGTGTATGTACAGTGTGAATACCCAGGAAACTTAGTGCTTACTGAGAGGCTTATTTTACATTTTACACCTTTCTAGAATGTTTGAATAGTTTTCCCTGCACATGAATGAGGTCTGTGGGGATGACATCATGTCTCCAACAGGATTCGAGTGCCTTGGAATAATCACTTGAATAATCGCTTGGAATAACAACTATGTACCCAATATGTTGGTGTTTATTGCCTTATCTAATCCTCACAACCACTAAATGACAGCAACAACTATTATCCCCACTTTACAGATGAAGTAACTGAAGAGCAGAGAGATTAAGTATAGTGTCCCAATCCCACATTGGTCCCCCACGGATACCCCTCACCCACCAATCTCTTCTCCTCCTCCGAGTGTGCAAGGATAACATCCTCACTCCCCCACCAGTGGTCTCAACCATGGCTGCACATGGGAATCATGTAGGGAGTTTGTTAAATGCTGATTCCTGGCCCTGTACCCAGAGATTCCTATGGAATTGGTCTGCAGTGGGTCTTGGGCGTTTCGATTTTTAAGGCTCTTTGGGGGATTCTAAGGTGTAGCCAGGGTGAAAACCACTGCTCAAATCAAACTGGCTCACAAGGAAAGAATGAATAGTACATTGGTGTAGTGTGGGAAGTTAAAAAAGAACAGATGTTAATCTGGCTGGCAATAATTTCAAGGAAGACATTTCAAGAAATGAACAAAGATACATATTAAATGGAGCACCTCTGATGACATTTCAGACAACTGTGAGCATGACTCATCCCATGGTGATGCTCTGATGCCCTGCCTTTTGACAGCTCCATGCTTAATACCCCATCTATCTTGCTGCCAACCACTGGATTCCCAAGCCAAGGTGGCAGGATGGCAAGGATCCCTGAGTCTAGGTCAACCACTGTGGCTTCTCAAATGTATAAGGACAGAACCTTTCTACTTGAAAAGGGTTGTTTGTTTGTTTGTTTGTTTTGAGACAGGGTCTCACCCTGTCACCCAGGCTGGAGTGATGGCTGGTGCCATCACCGCTCACTGCAGCCTCAACCTCCTGGGCTCAAGCGATCCTCCCACAGGCACACGCCATCATGCCTGGCTAATGTTTTACTTTTTGTAGAGATGGGGTTTTGCCATGTTGCCCAGGCTGGTCTCAAACTCCTAGGCTCAAGTGATCTGCCTGCCTCAGCCTCCCAAAGTGCTGGGATTCCAGGCATGAGCCACCGCCTCCAGCCTAAAAAGGGTTTTTAAAAGTAACTCAGTCCTCAGAAACTCTATCCAGTTATTTAAATATACCATGAGCTTGCCCAAAAATGACCTGCAAATAGTGAAATCTGGCTTCTAGCCCAGGCTCTGAAGAAGTTCCTTAGTGTAATATGTAAATGATAATGATTCAGTCAGTTAATGATTCAGTCAGTGGGTATCTCCAATTTGCAAAATAAAGGGGCAGGAGGTAAATGACCCCTTACATGTCAAAAATGGTACTTTTCAGTCATAGAAATTCTAAGGTCCTTTCTACCTTTCCAGAAACTAGGCAAGGAAACAGAAGTACTTATCCTTGTTGGGTCTAAAATTTGATTTTACCCTGCTTAGAAGCTAATAAATTTTGCCTATTCCTGTTTCATGGATACCGACAGAAGACACGAGGCTCCTGGTCCAACACAGCATACTGATGTGAGTTGCACTTACAGCTAAGTTTACCAAGTGTGATGCAGATGGCCTGGATAGATGCTATGCACATATACATCACAGCTGAGAACCCTGAGCTTGGGGAACCCACCACTTTTACAGCAAGTGGTTAGCAAGGCAGCTCTTTGCCTGGGAGCAGGTGTCTCCTCATCCCTCAAGGTTAGTACGTGCATAAACATCCCCAAGATCGGCCTGGGTAAGAGGGTGGTCAGAGCCTTGTAGTCTTGACACAGCCAGCAAGACATGTATGAACACCAGAGGCTCCACAAGCCACCTGTCCCACAGGGTCTTGGCTTCTGGTAAATTTTCACATAACTATGCGAAACCACTGGTCCCAGGGCACATGTGTAAGAATGGAGCTCCGGGCAGCTCCAGACCTTCACTCCTTGCACCCCAGGAAAAAGAGAAGCAATAATGATCACTGTCATTTTCATTTTAAGATAACACAACTGAATAATGACTGAGAATTATAAAATTTTGATCCATCAAAAAGACATCAGGCTGGTTACTGTGGCTCATGCCTGTAATCCCAGCACTTTGGGAAGCCGAGGCAGGCAGAGCACCTGAGGTCAGGAGTTTGAGACCAGCCTGGTCAACATGGTGAAACCCCTTCTCTACTAAAAAAAAAAATACAAAATCAGCTGGTGGCACGTGACTGTAATCCTAGCTACTTGGGAGGCTGAGGCAGGAGAATCGCTTGAACCAGGGAGGCAGAGGTTGCAGTGAGCCGAGATTGTGCCATTGCACTCCAGCTGGGGCAACAAGAGCGAAACTCCGTCTCAAGGAAAAAAAAAAAAAGACAACATAAGCTAAACTAGATTTATCAATGGACTAATGTATAAGAGCAATACATTACATTTCTAATAAGCATACTGCATGTTTATAGGTTTAAAACAAAAAGAAAATAAACACAGAGTTCCTAAACAAAATATTGCTCACTCATGAAACTTCTGGTTTCTGAGCAATTGGCAAGTGTCCTATGTGCTGAGTGATACAGGCGAGATGCAGCACCCAAAGGGATGCTGCAAACAAGCAGCTCTGGGGAGCCTCCAAACAGCCCTGCCCAGCCACTTCCTGGGGAAGCTGGAGAGGAAACACGGTGTCTGCACAGTGTCTGTCACCTGCCTGACAGCTGCCTGCTTAACACCCCAGAGGCCCGAAGACCCCTGCTAAGTTGACATACCGATTTCTGCTGGAAGATGTGAGATTTGGTTTTTTGGCAGATCCAGAATTCTCATCGCTTGAAATAACTGAATATATGTAGGAATGATTTGAATCAAGGTATTGCTTATGTGCCATTCTCTCAGGTGTGTCTGCTCCTTCAATGAATCTGGGAGCTCCTAAAATAGAAAGAATGACATCAATCAGAACTAGCTCCTCCATGTGCACAAAGCCGTGTAAAACCAAGCATTTATTTTAAAACAGGAAGTGAGAAAGCAGACACGAGAGCATAAAACTTAACCACCAGCACTCCAGCCATTTCAGAAAGAAACCAAAGATACCGCAGTTGTCGTCAACTTCACAACAGTATATTAGCCCTATTTCAAAACTGCCGTGAATTCATGATGTTATTAAAATTAAATCCTAGTGAACACAAAAAACCAGACTCACACTTAGAGCCACAATATGTATTATTTATTGCAACATACCAACTTAACATCCCCTAAGGTCTGTCTATACATTCGATTTCAAAATTTGTGCTTCGTTTCCCTTTGTCTGTAGTTGCTTTTAGAAATACTTGATAAACCTCTAATATTTGCTGCACCATATTTCCAAATATTCTTAAGAGTCTATGAAAGGGAAAAAGCATGAGAAAGACAGTCAGCTGGGACACCTGAGTTCCGGCCCAGGCCCTGCCATTTTCCAGTCACGCCACCTCCCTGGGTCTCCACTGCTGAAATGACATTGATGAACTCAGTGTCCAAGGCCTCCCCTAGCTCAAGTGTTCTGGGATAAAACTGTAAAGGTGTCAAGCAAGAAGCGTTTAAAGACTTTAAGGAGGCTATTTGTCCAGCTGAAGAAATCTAATTCACCGAGAGTTACCGAGCCCCCATTGCAGGTGAGGGGTGCTCAGCACTGAGGGGTGGGGCAAAGACGAGACACACAGGTCCCCTGACCTCAGAAGCTGACCACAACGCACCATCAGCAAAGTGGCTGGAGCACAGGGTGGAGGTGGGATGAGGTGTGGAAAACTCCATGGCAGTTGAAGGGGAGGTGGAGGGAGCAATGGAGTCCATAGTGATCCTTCTTTTTTGTACTTGGTACTTGTAATGTGCTTTACAACCACTGCCCTCCTGTGTGTGGGTTAAGCTGTTAACTTGCAAAAGTGCTTTCACTCTAGTATTATCTCATGCAACAGTACCATAAGATAGGCAAAGTGGGCCGGGCACAGTGGCTTACGCCTGTAATCCCAGCAATTTGGGAGGCCAAGGCGGGTGAATCACCTGAGGTCAGGAGTTCGAGACCAGCCTGGCCAACATGGTGAAACCCCATCTCTACTAAAAATACAAAAATTGGCTAGCTGTGGTGGCGTGCACTTGTAATCCCAGCTACTTGGGAGGCTGAGGAAGGAGAATCTCTTGAACCCAGGAGGCGAAGGTTGCAGTGAGCCAAAATAGCACCACTGCACTCCAGCCTGGGTGACAGAGTGAGACTCCATCTCAAAAAAAAAAAAAAATTGATAGGCAAAGTGAGCCCCTTTGGAAGAGGAAAGCTGAAACCTCAAAGACATTTAAGTGAATCACTTACAGTAAGGATCCACTACTGAGTTTGCAGAGCCTAGTGCAAAATGAAAATGCAGGCACCTTGTTAAAAATTAAGAAGTTCAAGATGGTGAGCACAGAGCATTAAACCAAGCATAGGGCCCTGTGCCGCTGCTTCTGAAGCCGACTACCTAGTTACCACCTGCCACCTGCCCCCTTCTCGTGGCCCTGGCAAACTGTCCTGACACCTCTTGATCTGAATGGAACCCACACCACACCAGAGGGTTGCCTCCTGGAACTGAGACAAAATGAGTTGGGTCATCAGGGAGCTGACCACAGGCTCATAATCACAATCTCTTCACTGACACTTCAACGTACTGACTCTCTCATAAATAACCTCATTCCACTCTTTCAATAATGGCACACATGAAAGATTATTAAATTTCTAAAATTATGTTCATGACTATTTTCAACAAGAAAAATGTTAGGATAGGCCGTGCATGGTGGCTCACGCCTGTAATCCCAGCACTTTGGGAGGCCAAAGTGGGCGGATCACGAGGTCAGGAGATCGAGACCATCCTGGCTAACACAGTGAAACTCCGTCTCTACTAAAAATACAAAACATTAGCCAGGCGTGGTGGCGGGCGCCTGCAGTCCCAGCTACTCGGGAGGCTGAGGCAGGAGAATGGTGTGAACCCGGGAGGCGGACCTTGAAGTGAGCCGAGAATATGCCACTGCACTCCAGCCTGGGCGACAGAGTGAGACTCCGTCTCAAAAAAAAAAAAAAAAAAGAAAGAAAAATATTAGGATATCATATGAAATAGAAATGAAAAGAATCGACTAAAAATGACAGATTGAATGTACGCATGTACTTTTGCTCTTCTCCAAAATTCCATTAAAGACAACAGTACAGGAACTTTTTAGGTGCCATAAACCTTGCAGAAGGGCAAAGAGAAAGGGAAAGGAGACATCAGCTGCAAAATGTGGATAACCAGACAGCCGGAAGATGGTAACCTGGCTTCCCAGAGCTGCTCAATCTTAGACTAGCAGCAGAAACAACTGAGATACAACCTGGGCTTCTCACCAGAAGCCACCAGAGACTCGGCAGTAGAAAGAGCCTGGTACCCCTGGAAGTGAGAGCTGAAGTCACGGCCCAAAGAAAGAGATCAGGTTCAAAGTCTGAGGACCAGAACCTTGACCCCCATCCATGCCACACAGCAATTACCTCTGCTCCCCACCAGTAGGAAGCTGAGGCTTATTCACTGGAAGAGGTTCAACAAAGTCCCTGAACTGGGGTACCTCAAGCACAGCTGAGGCACGGGAGGTGGCAATTAGATGATGAGTGATGAATGCTGAGATTCTCTCTGCCCCAGGAACTGAGAAGATCCTTCTCTGTATGTTCCCATAGCTCCAGACAAATCATGAATGTGCATTCATGAACATTCATGAATAATCATGAATAGGAGAGGGGAGGCACCAGTGAGATGGGGACTTTACAGCAACTTCCTCAAAAGCTAAGTGTGCCCGACACACACTCAGAGCTTCTGGTCAGCTTGTTAGTGCTCTGGACAACCCAG
Source organism: Pan troglodytes (assembly GCF_028858775.2). Lineage (NCBI taxonomy): Eukaryota > Metazoa > Chordata > Mammalia > Primates > Hominidae > Pan > Pan troglodytes. Next base: position 50,549,648 of record NC_086015.1, read on the forward strand.
TGTCTCCAGACCTCCAAGAAAAGTCCCAACATGCGAGATAAAGACACATACCCTAAAAGAAAAAGGAAACTCTGAAACGAGAAAGCATCCCCCCTCAAAAAAACTATCCAGCACTTTGGGAGGCTAAGGCAAGACAATCACTTGAGCCTAGGAGTTCAAGACCAGCCCAGACCACAAAGTGAGACTCCATCTTTAAAAAAAAAAATTTAATTAGCCGAGTGTGGTGGCATGCACCTGTTGGTTCCAGCTACAGAGAAGGCTAAGGTGGAAGGATCACTTGAGTCCAGGAGATAGAGGCTACAGTGAGCCATGTTCATGCCACTGCACTCCAGACAGAGTGACTAAGCAGGGCTCTGTCTCAAAAAACAAACAAAAGAAAAAAAAAGAAGAAAAGAAAAAAAAAATTGATCCCAAGATAGCTAAGAAAAGCCATTACCCTGCAAAATAAAAACAGAACAAAATTTTAAAAGCTAAGATTAAGAGATATCTGTAAAAGTGGAAAAATAAAGCCACTTCACAGAATTCATCCATTTGAAAAAACAAACAGCAAACAGCTCTGGGAAATTAAACATGTGGTAGTAAAAATGAAAAATTCTATTGCATGGTTGGAAAATAAAATTGAGGATCTCCCCTATAAGAGCAGGGTCCGGGGTCTGAGAGCTTCTGACTCAAAACAGGAGCCCCAGCCCTCAGCCCAAGCTGGCCACACAGCCTCAGCCAGCCCTAAGGGCCGCAGCAGATCTCTCTCTACCTAGTCCCTAAGGCCCCAGAAGCTCCACAGCCCATTCCTTCCCTCCTGACCTCTTGCAGGGGCCAGGCAGGCTGCCAGGTGTGACTTTGGAGGCCACAAATCCCTCACTGCCACAGAGCACTCTAAGAGGTTGAAAAATCCCTTAACACACACAGCCTTTCACTCCTTAGTCAGAGGTGAGGCCGAAGCACAAGCTCTCTGGGGGAGGAAAACGGTAACTGAAATTCACTCTAAAGAATATGTGGGGCCCAGAGTCTTCCTGGACTCTTCTGTACTCAATCACAACAGAGTACGGCTTAGGGGATGGCGTATGGGGACAAAGAGATTGCAAGTTTTGAGGACGCCATCCACCTGGTTCACAATGGAGGTCTCTCCCAGCCTGCTGAATTCTAACCATCTTCCCATTCCCCTTACCATACCGGGCACATTAAACACGCTTTACAGGCCAGGTGCGGTGACTCACGCCTGTAATCCCAGCACTTTGGGAGGCCGAGGCGGGCGGATCACGACGTCAGGAGATCGAGACCATCCTGGTTAACACGGTGAAACCCCGTCTCTACTAAAAATACAAAAATTTAGCCGGGTATGGTGGCGGGTGCCTGTGGTCCCAGCTACTTGGGAGGCTGAGGCAGGAGAATGGCATGAACCCGGGAGGCGGAGCTTGCAGCGAGCTGAGATCGCACCACTGCACTCCAGCCTGGGCGACAGAGCGAGACTCCATCTCAATTAATAATAATAATAATAATAACAATAATAAATACGCTTTACAATGATTTTCAAAAGGTAGATTGTGAAACATGAGGGCTCGTGACAGGTTCTCCAGGTGAACTGGACACCCTTACAGGGTAAGTGCCACACCCAGGATCGTGTTTACTGGCCAATGGTATTTAATTAACAATCCAGACATGCCTCCCTTCGTGCCCTAGAATAGGCAGCCCGTTACCTACTGATCTCAATGATGGGGATGCAAGGGAAAGAACAGTAAAGAGGTTTACAGTAATAACCTCTTGCATTTTTGGAGAACTGTATACTTTACAGAATATTCATGCACTTCATCCTCTCAATAGCACTCAGATAGGGTCAGGGCAAGCATTAGCAGCATTTTACTGATAAGAATGATAAAAACCCATAAAAGTGATATGCGTTTTTATCAAATGATAAAAACCGCCTCGGATCACATGGCTAATAAAAGACAGCCCCAGGTCACGCAAAATATTTAGTCTCTCCACCGAGTCCTTTTAGTCACAAAATGGCAGGGTAATAGGCTCAAGCTCAGGAATTCGAGACCAGCCTGGGCAACCTGGCAAAACCCCGCCTCTAGGGAAAAAATACAAAGCCCGGGCGTGGTGGCTCTTGCCTGTAATCCCAGCACTTTGGGAGGCAGAGGCGGGCAGATCACCTGAGGTCAGGAGTTCGAGACCAACCTGGCCAACATGGTGAAACCCCGTCTCTACTAAAAATACAAAAATTAGCCAGGCATGGTGGCGCACACCTGTAGTCCCAGCTCCTCGGGAAACTGAGATCTCGCCACTGCACTCCAGCCTGGGTGACAGAGCAAGACTCTTGAACAAAACAAAACAAAACAAAAAAGACACAAAATGGCAAGATACAAAGAGATGGACGGAGGGTCCCTGGGAACCCTGTCCCGATGAAATGGGCAATAGCCCAAGTTATTATGGGACCTGAGGAAAGAAAGATGGAATTGTCTTTGCCCTGGCCTCAGAATCTCAGGACAGGAAAACCAGATAAAGGATCTGCAGAAATTCCTTTGCTGCCCTTCGGCACTTCGGCAAGTAAGTAATTGCCCACTGCCAGGGTGTTAGTTGAATGAAAGGCGCCGTCACTTAAATTAATGTTTTTTAAAGACAAAGAATTATGTTAAGGGTCTAGGGTGGGGAACAGGAGAGGAACGCATCCTGAAAGACTGTGCTGTCCAGGAGAGGGCGCGTGCATCCCAGCTGCTCAGCCACAGAGGTATCCAAGTGGGTCCCATCACTGCTTCCAGGACTGCGCTGCGTTTCACTGAGGAAGGGACAGAAGAACCTCCTCTAAAGGCAAAAGCATTCATTCATTCATCCTTGGGCTCAGGCGAGCAGCAGTCATCGACCACAGCACTGCATTGGGCGAGAACTGCCTCGACTCACCGTCCAGTGCTCCCCAGAAAGTTCAAACACAAACGCACTGCTCCGTTTGCCTCTGTCCTTGGGAAGTGAACTCTGCCTTGTGAGAGTGTTCCTTTCAATCTTGTCCAGAAGCCGCACGCTGGTGTCTATGAAGCCATTCTTGCAGTATACAGCCTGGGGGATGCCCTTCCTCCTGCATTCGGCCACAAAGTTCCACTCCTCCTTTATCCTAAAACAGGCAGCAGGGGTCACAGTTACTCTCCTGGGGACTGGCCATCACCTGCCTAGAGAAGTGAGTCAGCCACCTGGGCATAGGTGCTCTCCTTGTCATTCCCAGGCCTACGTAAGCACTCCCTTCCTCTTTCCTCCCTGCTGTGGGGGTGCAGGGGAAACCCTAAACCCTTTTGTGAATTATTAGTAACTTCAACTTTAAAAGTAGAGAAGATGGGTTAGATGGAATTTCTGGCTATGCGTTTAATTATAATTTCCTTTGAAATTATATCATGCCAACCTAAGTTTTAAAAAAGTGCAGGGCCACAGGGATTCACTGATCTTTCAAGGGTATTTGAATAGAAATACAGAGGAGCTTCAGTGTATAAAACACCTGACTTTGGAATGTCACCATCAGCCACCTTGGGGAATTTTATTCCTGTAGATGGACCTGAGGTCCACTCAGACACTGGAGCTGGCTGAGGACCCAGCATCCCCACCAAACCTCACCACCCCACGTGTTGCTAATTTTCTGACCTATCTTTTAGAGCTTTCCACATCCATAGCTTATCCCCCAGCTTGATGCTAAGCTCCATGATGACAGCTAGTGTGTCTCACAGCCCTTCAGATGCCCACACAGCTGTCAGAACAGGGCTCTGCACCTGGTGGGCCTTTCTTCATTTAGGAATTTGTTTTCTGTTTGAGGCCTTTAACATATTCTATGTGATGCAAAACAAGATGTTTTGTGGTTTTCCTTCAAAACCATCAAACACAGATGTTGTCTGACTCAAAATAAGGTAGCCCACCTTTGATAGGGGCTTAGATGCATTCCACACTCAGAAAAGCATTCTACACCCTACTCAGCCCAACTGGGAACCTGGTGGCAGTCAGGATTCAGGTCTTCTGGGGGCTACTTTAGAAACAAGCTGCAGGTGCAGACTTGGTCTTCACGTGGCCCAAGGCAGTATATACACTAAATAAGTGTGAGATAAGCCCCATGGTCAAGGAACAATCCTAGTATGGAAACTCTCTGCTGTTATCTGAAGGAAGGGTGGTTCAGAGTCTCAGTCAGGCTGTAGGGTGGCACTGTGGGGCACAGGCAAGCCTGCCATTGGAGTGGTTAGGAGGGGTCTGAAGGTTTACTGCACCTGGGACAAGACCAGCTTCTAGGACTGGGCATGCGGGAAGTCCCAGTCTGGACCACCAGGCACTGTCAAGTGTAAGGAGAAATTTCAGATTTTGAAAGAAGCAAAACACAGATGGATAGCCTTTTCCTGGAATGCCGGAGCCTCCAGGGGATTCTCCAATTCTATAGGAATGTACCTTTGACTTTGACTAAGCTATTTTATAACTCTGTAGAGAGTAAAGTTAACTTGTAGAAAACGGAAAGCCATACAAATAATTCTTATCCATAAACACACAGAAATTCTATCCAGTGGAGGGACAACCCTCTCCCACCCCCAGAAACACCAATTTGCTCCTTTTTTTTTTTTTTTTTTTGAGACAGAGTTTTGCTCTGTCACCCAGGCTGGAGTGCAATGGCACAGTCTCAGCTCACTGCAACCTCCACCTCCCATGTTCAAGCGATTCTCCTGCCTCAGCCTCCCCAGTAGCTGGGATTACAGATGCCTGCCACAGTTTAGTTTATATCCCATTATCTCCCTGCTCTACACCTGCCCCCACACAGTAAATGAGATGAAGAAAAACTCATAACCTTGCACACTGGTCTGGCTTTGAAAGGAAAACATATTCATGGCTCCCATTGTAATCACCTCCTGGCATCCATCCTTAACTCCCTTGCCCCTCTCTTGCTGTCAGTGGCATTTGCATTTGCTGTTATGCCTGCCTGGAACCCTTGTTCTTAGATTTCTGCAGGGCTGGCTCCCCAGGTCTACATGCAAATGTCACCTTCTTAATCAGATGTTTTGCTTTTAAGAAACCATTTCAGATATTGCTGGAGTTTCATGCTTGCCATTCAGCTGAGGGAAGCTGGAACATTTGAAGAAAAACATTTTGCTGACAGCACTGGCTGGCACAGCTCTGTAGGTCTCAGTCCCAGTGAGCTGGGCTGGGGAAAAGCACCCAGCAATCAATGAGTCAGGGCTTCAGGATCTACATATGAAGTCTATAAGTAATATAACAAAAGCGATAAATTTAAAAATATTGCCAGGTGCAGTGGCTCGGGCAGGAGGAACACTTGAGGCCAAGAGTTTGAGACCAGCCTGGGAAAGAAAGTGAGACCCCTGTCTCTACAAAAAATACGAGAAAAAAAAAAAGCGGGGCTGGTGGCATATGCCTGTAGTCCCAGCTACTCAGGAGACTGAGCTAGGAAAACTGTTTAAGCCCTGGAAGTCGAGGGTGCAGTGAGCTATGATCACACCACTGCACTCCAGCCTGGGCAACAGAAAGAGACTTGTCTCAAAAAAATTAAAAGAAAAAAATATATATATATATATAACGTGTGTGTATGTGTGTGTGTGTGTGTGTGTGTGTCAGCACATGAAGGGATATGAATTTAAAAGCAGAAGAAAGTGCTGAAAGAGAAGTGGGCTCCTCTGGGAGATGTTGTAGTGGCTTGGAATTGTTGCTTTTCCTTATTAGCTTTTCTGTGTGATTTAGTTTTATAACCATATGATAAAAATGAATTTTAAATATCTACCTGTAGATTTAGATCTTACTGTAGCAGTCAGGACAAGGGGCAGACTCTAGGTCAAAGACATGCTGCTAGAACTTCTGTTAGAAGCAATACCTCCAAAATTTTAAAAACCAACAGCACAGCCACTGCAAGTTCTTGTATTCACTGGGCACTTTTCAGATTAATGTCTCTAACTTTTCTTTCCTCATTTCTTAGACTGAACCTGAAGGCAGATCCTAGCAATATAATGAAATGATACCGGCTCATCCCTATGTAATATATCATTCCTATAGCACATATTACAAATTGTTATAAATATTTCACATATTTTGGTACAGCCAATATAAAACGGAGAAGAAAGAAAATTAGATGTACCCCATTAAAAATAATTATATACCAAATCTATTTTGTATTCTTTCTTAAATATTTGTTGTCTTATTTTCTTTATGTCTTATTTTCCTTCTTAAATATTTTATGTCTTATTCCCTCTGAAACCTGATGAAAGGAAAGTGAAGAAGGAAATATAAACTATTTTTTAATTCCATTCTCTTCCTTGAAAGTAATTAAAATAAATAAAATTCATTGTCTTTTCACTCTATCACCCATATAATTGAATGTGAAATCTTCCTCTCAACTCAGTTTTAGCTGAATGCCAAATATGCAATAAACATACAAAAAAATGCCATTAGAGTTCTTCTAATTAAATCAATAAATGTGTAAATAAAATACCTTTTCCTTAGGAAAGGAAACCACAATCCCAGCCCAGATGGCAAACAGCCTCAATGGAGAAGAAATTCTTCACTTACAGCCTAACAATAGCTCTTTTATTTCTCCCTGTAAATCAGCAGTCCTCAACCTTTTTGGCACCAGGGACCAGTTTCATGGAAGACAATTTTTCCATGGATGAGGGGTTGGGGGGATGGTTTCGGGATAAAACTGTTCCACCTCAGATCATCAGGCATTAGATTCTCATAAGCAGTGGGCAACCTAGATCCCTCGTATGCACAATTCACAAAAGGGTTTGTGCTCCTATGAGAATCTAATGCTGCCGCTGATCTGACAGGAGGCGGAGCTCAGGCAGTAATGCCCGCTTGCCCCCTGCACACCTCCTGCTGTGTGGCCCAGTTCCTAAAAGGCCAGCCCAGGGCTTGGGAACCTCCGCTCCAAATGATCAAGTTTCATTCAGAGAGAGTGATATTTCATATTTTATCTCTACTTATAATGTTTAAGTATCAGTATATACTTCATAACAACTACAGCATTACAGGATGAGATACCCTAAAGTGAGGTAACAGAACAAGCTGGGAGGTTTTATTTGTTTCAGTAAATTTAAGTTAACCAAATAGTTGCCTTTTATAATCAGGCAGGCATTAATTTTTCAACATATTAATTACTCCTTTGAACAGTAAACAGATCCTGAGAAACTAAAAGTTAACCCTCAAATAGTACTAATGATCACAGTATGAATTATATTATGGAAGCTCAAAAACACCTGTAAAGAAGGCAAATTTACTACCCCCATTTCTGAGGAGGCTGAGAAACTAAGTTCCTTTCTTAAACGTGCACATTCCTCCCCAGCCCTACCTCACATTCCTCCTTATCTGCCCAGCCAACTTGGTGGCTGTTTTCCTTATCTTGGGCTAGAAAAGCCAAACAAATATCCAAGAAGTTTTCTGTCTTAGGTTAAGATGAGACAGTGCACAAGCTCAATGACACTGAGCCCAAGTCAAGCTCAATCCTATGTACATGAGATGCGTGAAGCTGTTTAACACCTCAGAGAAAGACAGCGTTGAAGGGGCAGATCCCACTCCAAAGCAGATGAGAGAGCACAGTTTGCAGACCCCAGGTGTCTGCAAATGGCTCCTCTTCCAAGAACCTCAGGAAGTTGCATCAGCTACAGGTGCTTCCCTAACTCCCCTCCCCACTGCCAAGGGCGTGGGCCTCCATGCAGCAAGCTTGTTCTGCTGTAGAGTAACCCCAGATGCTAGGTGTGCGGAGGAAATCAAAGCAGGGCTGAGAGCTACTTTGGGCTCTGGGACCTTGTATGATTTGTGAGTGTAGGTCTCTTGGATGCGTTGCCATGTGGGCTTTCTGGTTTAAGGGTTGTAATTCTTTTTTGTTGTTTTTTTGTAAAGACGGAGTCTCTCTATGTTGCCCAGGCTAGTCTCAAACTCCTCAAGCAATCCTTTACTTCATATTGGACAATCTCAGATTAGTGGCAAGAGAAAAGATGTTCTAACTACCTGTGATTACAGCATTATACAGAGGCAAGGGCTTGGCCACATCTTCCGCTCACCATCTGTGTGAATTTGAGCAACTTACCTAAGTCCCAACTTCCTCATCTGCAAATTAGGGATGGTGGTAACCACCTGAAACCACTGTGATGAATACAGTAGCAGCTTAATTATCAAGCATGATCAGAATAGGTATTTGTTCAATCCAAAAAGCTAATGAAGGTGGAGAACCAAGAATGTAGATACATTCACACCTTACACGTCTTTTTTTTTTTTTTTTTTTTTTTTTTGAGACAGAGTCTCGCTCCGTCGCCCAGGCTGGAATGCAGTGGCTTGATCTCAGCTCACTGCAAGCTCTGCCTCCCGGGTTCACACCACTCTCCTGCCTTCCTGCCTCAGCCTCCCAAGTAGCTGGGACTACAGGCGCCCGCCACCACGCCCGGCTAATTTTTTGCATTTTTAGCAGAGACCGGGTTTCACCGTGTTAGCCAGGATGGTCTTGATCTCCTGACCTTGTGATCCGCCTGCCTCGGTCTCCTAGAGTGCTGGGATTACAGGCGTGAGCCACTGCGCCCAGCCCCTACACATCTTGTTTTTAATTTAAAGTGTGCAAATATACCATCATTGGCCAACTTGATGTAGGGTTGGGACTTTCTTTGAGAATGGGTCTGCCAATGAGAATCCCATTGTGTCAATCTTATATAAACAGCACCCCTAATGCATCATCCATGAGTTCCAGTTCTGGTTTCTCCACAGGGAATAAAAATTGCAGACATATGCAAAGCCATCTGCAACCTTTCTACCTTGTAGATTTTCCAAAGCACTCAACTTGGTGTTCATATACATAACTTTCTTTTACTCATATTTCACGGCCGTATATGATAGGCAAATGACACCATTTCATCCAAGTAAAAATGACACCAACACAATGAATCTTACCTAGAATTCAGCTCAATGGGGGAGGGCTGAAGTGCACAACAGAGTAGCCCCAAGCTGCCCCAGATGGCAGTCAGATGGTCTCCAGAGCACCAGACAGCCTAGTGAGTTAGGTCATTGAACTCTAGCTAGGCAGCCTGCTATAGCATTTACTGTGGGGGGATTTATCGTGTCATCTCGGTCTTCCTCGTGCCTACCACAAGGGTGGTGGGTAGGTCCTTATAACCATGGGTGTTGCTATCATAGGAACTGCGTATTTGTACTGAGCAACAGTGTAAGGCTCTGAAGTTTAATGAGGAAAATTTTACCAACAGTGAGAAATCCCAGAAGAAAAGCATCCTCCTCCACAACGCAACTGTTGCCTGTCCAAATCCTTATTCACCAAACAAGCTACAAGACTAGGTTGAGAAAACACGTACTTCTCCAAGGCGCTCTTCTCAAGCCTTTCCGCCTCCTTCTTCTGCCAAGCTTTGTGCTTCTTGACACGAGTTTCCCACAAGGCTCTGATGACAGAAATGTCGAAGACAACCACTTTATGTCCCATTTTGGGAGCATGAAATTACCTATTTAAAAAATGTATAGATATGTCAGCTTGATACACAAACAGAAAACAGTTTTAACATAAACTTTAAAATGAAATATGAATGAATCACTTGGCTTAAGGAATGATGATATGCCTTACTACTTCAAGGATGACAGTTTGCTTTTTTTTTTTTTTTTTTTTAGCTTGTTTGGCTGGTTGGGTTTTGTTTGTCTTGTTTTTATTGAGACAGAGTCTCACTCTGTTGCCCAGGCTGGAATGCAGTGGCACGATCATAGCTCCAACTGCAGCCTCAACCTCCTGGGCTCAAGCAATCTTCCTGCTTCAGCCTCCCAAGCAGCTGGGACTACAGGCTCACACCATCACACCCAACTAATTTTTTAATTTTTTGTGGAGACAGGGTCTCACTCTATTGCCGAGGCTCGGAGGATGACAGTTTCCTAATGTTCTTAAGGTTTGGTAGTACTTTGTGTAAGTAAGTCATAGTTCAACACTCACCCTAGGGTCACCTTCTCTAGATGGTCACACTTGTCTCCTTAACCCTCAGATAGACTCTGGGCTCCCAAAGCCCCCTGGGGATTCCTCAAACTTCACGGTTCCACATTGTATTGAATTCACTAGTATATGTACCTAATATTCCCAGTAGGTTGTTACATAATCAAGGATAAGTTAGATGAATTAATCACAGGGCACGGGCGTGCACACACACACACGCAGGCACGCATGCACACACATCCTCTCTCCTCTCTCAAGTAGAACGGAATATAACTTCTTAGTTGTATTTAAATCTAAAAAAAAAAAAAAAAAAGCTCACATAGGCGGTGTTATAATTGCTTTTCTAAAAGTCCCCTTTTGTTGGTAGAAATTTATTCTAAAGATATTTGAGTGTTCTTTCCTTCCTTTAAGTATAGGACATGAGGCACGTAACAGCGACTTTCTTCCGTAACCCATCACCTCAATTCTTCCCCTCTGGGATTGCCTTTTCCATCCTCCTCCTGCCTTCTTTCCTCAGTCCGGCTGACCTAACTCATTTCTGTTCTCCAGGGTAGTCTCTGCCACCACCAGTCTCTGCCTCTCCTCCCCAATATCCCCAGCCCTCATCATCTGAGGCCACAGGCCAGCCACCATTAAGTTAAAAAAAAAATGGCACTGAGCCCCACTGAGCACTCTGCCACTTAAGACTGACCACACAGCCTGGAGACATGTCCTCTGAGGTTTCCCTGCAGATTGAACCTTCACAAACCATTGATCTCTGTTTACCTGGTTTTCGAAGAGCAAGGAAAGTCAAACTTGGGTACATTTTGGCCATTACATCTCAGTGGGAATTTAGAGATGATTTAGTCTCTATTTTCAGTGTCACCAAATGAAACATGAGAGGCCCACCAAAACTTTATGTCTATATCCCTGGCACCTAGCATAGTGCTTTGCACATGGTAGGCCCTCCATAAATATTTGTGGAATGCATGAGTGAGTGAATGAATGAATGAGTAAATAAAAGATATTGCTTCACTCTCAGGACACTAAATGAGCTCTCTTTTATTTTCCTACTTTACATTTACTTTTTGTTTTTGTGTGTTTTTTTTTGTTTTTTTTTTTTTTGAGACAGAGTCTCGCTCTTTCGCCCAGGCTGGAGTGCAGTGGCGCGATCTCTGCTCACTGCAAGCTCCGCCTCCTGGGTTCACGCCATTCTCCTGCCTCAGCCTCCCAAGTAGCTGGGATTACAGGTGCCCGCCACCACGCCCGGCTAATTTTTTGTATTTTCAGTAGAGACGGGGTTTCACCGTGTTAGCCAGGATGGTCTCGATCTCCTGACCTCGTGATCTGCCTGCCTCGGCCTCCCAAAGTGCTGGGATTACAGGCGTGAGCCACCGTGCCCGGCCTACTTTTTGTTTTAAGTAATTATTTGATCATTGCAAAAAAAAAAAAATTATCAGGACAGAAAAGTACCTTTCAGTGTCCATTCCACTAAGTTATACTTATGTCCCTTATCTAAGTAAAGTAACTTTCTAGATATTGTTTTGAAATTCCCTAACTGCAGCAGCAAAGTCTTGCTAAATCCATGTCCTGATTTGCACAAACACAGATTGTCAGTTGCTAAATAGTAGAGCTGGTGAATACTTTCTCCTCCAATTTCAGACACTTCTAAATAGCAGTCATGGATATGAAGCCAAATATTTAATCTTCTTTTTCTTTTTCTTTCAGACAGGGTATTACCTGTTCCCTAGGCTGGAGGGCAGTGATCCAGGTGCAATCACTGCTCATTGCACCTGGATCTGGGCATAGTGGCGCATGTCTGTAGTCCCTCAACCTCCTGGGCTCAGGGGATCCTCCCATCTCAGCCTCCCATGTAGCTGGGACCACAGTCCTGCGTCACCACACTTGGTGAATTTTTCAATTTTTTGTAGAAGCAGGGCCTCGCTATGTCACCCAGGCTGGTCTTGAACTCCGGGGCTCAAGTGATCCTCCTGCCTCAGTCTCCCATAGTGCTGGGATCACAGGCACAAGCCATCATGCCTGGCCAAAATATATAATCTTCTGACTCAAGAATGTGCTCCCTATAAATGGCTTGCCAATAAGAGTGGGAGAACTGGCTTATGTTTGTACAGCTGAAAATATGAACGTATATAATTTTACTCTAAAGAGCTGACAATGCTGACCTAATTTATTTCCTTCTTTCCTTTGATTTCTGATGTCTGAGACTGCCTTTGTTTGTTGTTGTTGTTGTTGTTTCATTGGTTGTTGTTGTTGTTTTTTTGTTGTTGTTTTTTTCCTGAGACAGGGTCTCACTCTGTTGCTCAGGCTAGAATGCAATGACACCATCATGGTTCACTGCAGCCTCAACCTCCCAGGCTCAAGCATTCCTCCTACCTCCACCTCCCAAGTAGCTGGGACTACAGACATGCGCCACTATGCCCAGATAATTTTTGTATTTTTTGTAGAGATGGTGGTCCCACTATGTTGCCCAGACTGGTCTCAAACTCCTGGGCTCAAGCAATCCACCCACCTAGGCCTCCCAAAGTGCTGGGATTATTGGCATGAGACAGTCTGCCCAGCCTGAGACTGCCTTTGCCTCCTTTAGAATTGTTTTACCTAAAGGAGGCCAGGTGCAGTGGCTCACGCCTGTAATCCCAGTACTTTGGGAGGCAGAGGTGGGCAGATCATGAGGTCAGGAATTCCAGACCACCCTGGCCAATATGGTGAAACCCCATCTCTATTAAAAATTACAAAAATTAGCCGGGCATGGTGGTGCGCACCTGTAGTCCCAGCCACTCGGGAGGCTGAGGCAGAATTGCTTGAACCTGGGAGGCGGAGGTTGCAGTGAGCCGAGATCGTACCAGTGCACTCCAGTCTGGGAGACAGAGCAAGACTCTGTCTTAAAAAAAAAAAAAAGAAGAAGAAGAAGAATTGTTTTACCTAAAGGAGATTTTTGACAAAAGTTAAAATGATGCACAAGTTTTTGTGTGTACATTTGTTGTCTTATCCTTGGTAAATATAAAGGAGAATTGTTAGATTATATGATAACTCTATAGTTAACCTTTCTGTGAACTGTCAGACTGTTTTGCAAAGCAGCTACATCATTTTACATTCCCACCAGCAGTGTATGAAGATTCCTGTCTCTCCACATCCTCACTAACACTTGTTATTAACTGTCTTTTTTATTATAGCCATCCTAGTAGGTGTGAAGAGGTATCTTGCTGTTTTGATATGCATTTTCCTGATGGCTGATGATGTTGAGCATATTTTCATATGCTTGTTAGGCATTTATAGATCTTCTTTGGAGAAATGTCTATTCAGATCCTTTCCCCTTTTTTAATTGGGTTAATTGGTCTTTTTATTTATCGTTAAGTTGCAATAGTACTTTATATGTTCTAGATACAGGTCCTTTACCACGCATATAATTTGCACAAAGTTTCTTCCATTTTGTGAGTTGCTTTTCACTTTCTTGATTCCATCATTTTATATTATCCTAACTATATGCTTATAGTTGATGTGAGATTTTGTAGACAGACTATTGCTGGATCATTTATTTAACCAATTCTGACTATCTCTGTCTTTTAATTGATGTATGTATGCCATTTATATTTAATACACTTACTTGTATATTTGGATTTAAATCTGTAATTTTATTACTTTTTTTCTATTTGATCCCTCTTTTGTTTTCCTATTTTACACTTTCCTGCCTTCTTTTCTCTGAACATTTTTTAGAATTCCATTTTAGTTTCTCTATTATATATTTTACTACGTCTCTTTGGGTAGTTTTTTTCTCTTGTTTTATGGTTGCCCTAAGAATTATTATACATACTTACTTTTTCATAGTCCACTTAGAAACAGTATGTTACCACTTCAAGTGAGATGTAAAAATCTTACCACCATATAGGTCCTCCTACATTCCCACCTTTATGTTGCAGTTGTCTTATGTATTATGTCAATCAATGTTATATTTTTGGCTTCCAATCATCAAATTTAAAGAACTCCTGAGGAGAAAACTAGTCCATTATATTAATCTTGATATTTATATGTTCCTGTTCCTTCCTTCCTGCTGTTCAAGTTTACATCTGTTATCATTTCCCTTCTATCTAAAAACTTGCCTTAACAATTATTTTAGAGAAAATATACTGACATATTCTGGTTTCCTTCAATTGAGGATGTCTTTTTCTTACCTCCATTCATAAATACTATTTTTGCTGGATATAGAATTTGAAAGCAATCTTTTCTTTTTTATTAATCAGCACCTTTAGAATGTTGTGCCACTTTCTTTTGGCATCCACAGTTTCTGATTAGCAATCTGAAATAATTTGAATCACACTTTCCTATAGGAGATGCATCATTTTTCTCTTGCTACTTTCTTTTTTTTTTCTTTCCCCCTTCCAGAGACAAGATCTCACTCTGTCACCCAGGCTGGAGTGCAGTGATGCCATCACAACTCACTGCAGCCTCAACCTCCTAGGCTCAAACAATCCTCCCATCTCAGCCTCTCAGGTAGCTGGAAACACAGGGATGCACCACCATATCTGGCTAATTTTTTTAAAAAAATATTTTTGCAGCGATGAGGTCTCACTATGTTGCCCAGGCTGGTCTCAAACTCCTGGGCACAAGTGATTCCCCCACCTCAACCTCCCAAAATGCTGGGATGACAGGCATGAGCCACTGCACCTGGCAAAATTTTTTCGTCTTTGGGTTTCTTCAGGTTAATTATCTGGGCACGGATTTTGGGTGGGATTATCCTGATTTAGATTTGTTTAGCTTTTTTAATCACTTGATTTATATCTTTTGACAAATTTGGGGATTTTTCAGTCATTATTTCTTTTTTTTTTTTTTTGAGACAGAGTCTCGCTCTGTCGCCCAAGCTGGAGTGCAGTGGCGTGATCTCCACTAACTGCAACCTCAGCCTCCCGGGTTCAAGCAATTCTCCTGCCTCAGCCTCCCGAGTAGCTGGAATTACAGGCACGTGCCACCACACCCAGCTAATTTTTGTATTTTTAGTAGAGACAGGGTTTCACCATGTTGATCAGGCTGGTCTCGAATTTCTGACCTTGTGATCCACCCGCCTCAGCCTCCCAAAGTGCTAGGATTACAGGCGTGAGCCATCGCGCCCAGTCCCAGCCATTATTTCTTGAAAATTTTTTCTGCATTACACTCTTTCTTCTCTCCTTCTGGAATTCTGAGGACACAAATATTAGACTTTTCAGTATTGTTCCATAGATTCTTGAGGGCTTGTTCATTTCAGATAAATCTGTTCTTCTATTTTTTGTTTCAGATTGGTAATACCCGGTGTCAGGCCTCTGAGCCCAAGCCAAGCCATCGAATCCCCTGTGACTTGCACGTATATGCCAAGATGGCCTGAAGTAACTGAAGAATCACAAAAGAAGTGAAAATGCCCTGCCCCGCCTTAACTGATGACACTCCACCACAAAAGAAGTGTAAATGGCCGGTCCTTGCCTTAACTGATGACATTCCACCACAAAAGAAGTGAAAATGGCCGGTCCTTGCCTTAAGTGATGACATTACCTTGTGAAAGTCCCTTTTCCTGGCTCATCCTGGCTCAAAAACTCCCCCACTGAGCACCTTGCGACCCCCACTCCTGCCCGCCAGAGAACAAACCCCCTTTGACTGTAATTTTCCTTTACCTACCCAAATCTTATAAAACGGCCTCATCCCTATCTCCCTTCGCTGACTCTCTTTTCGGACTCAGCCTGCCTGCACCAAGGTGATTAAAAGCTTTATTGCTCACACAAAGCCTGTTTGGTGGTCTCTTCACACAGACGCACATGAAACCCAGTAATCTACTTCAAGTTTCCTAGCTCTTCCCTATGCCATCTCCATTATGTTGTGAGCCTATCCAGTATTTTATTTCAATTATTGTCTTTTTATTTCTAAAATTTCCAATTAGTTCTTTATATCTTCTGTTTCTTTGTTGATATTTTTCTGTCTTTCCATTCATACCCCAGGGCTGAGGGAGCGTATCCAAGGAAGGGCCAACTTGGAAGGGGTTCAGCCAATCAGATAGCAGGTAAGTCCTCTGGTTTGGGCAGGATAGTCTGGAGTTGCTGGGTAACTAATAGGAGAACCCCTCAAGTGCAGGTAGGGATGGCTAATCAGCAACTGGTGGCATGGGCATGTGATGGGAGTCCAGATGGCCTTCAGAGTGTGTGGACCACACAGGCACTTGCAGAAGGCATGGCAGGTTGGCATGTGACCCTCAGGGGCACAGGCAGCTGTGTGCAGGTAATATGCAGGCTTGCGAAGAAAGTCGAAATACAAGCACAGGCAGGAGTTCTTCAGAGCACGTGGGCTGCACAAGGGCTCTGTGTTCTGGCTCAAGAGAGCTGTAGAAAGGTGACTGCAAGGCCAAGGATGCAAAGTCGCAAAGGGACTGTTCTGAGCCCATGCTTGGGGCAAGTTCCGATGGATATTCTCACATGCACACTGCTGATCCCCAGCTCACGCCAAAAAAAAGGCAGGAAGTCTCTTCCTACTACCTTGCCCCTCCAGTGCCTTCTACTGAGAAAGCATAGCACTGCGCTCACTTTAAAGGGCCAATATTTAAAGGAATGCCATTGTATAACACAGGGTATATTTATCGAGTGGCGCATTCAAAGCTGAGAAGCAGTAAGTTGATAACTGACACCGTGGGTAACCAATTTGGTTGAGTTCTGACCTCAAATTCCAACCTGCCTTCTGTGGGGTGTGAGCCCCATGTCAGGTCAGTTTTCAGTTTTCGTGGTGCTATTCAGCTATGTTCCGTGTGCGCCACCCAGTGGCCAGTCTACGGCTTGGCTGAAGGTCTATCCCAGTGTTCAGGTCTAACTTCTTTGGAGTGCTGGTTAGGGTCTGATCCACGCATGCGCAGCTCGGGGAGGAGCCCAGGAACAAACTTACGGAGCTGTTTCCTCCAAATTCCTCCCTCTCTGTGATCTCCCTGCTCCTTTCCTGATCGCTGGGCTCCCTTTTTCGGTCCTCTGGCCAAAAACTTGGTGTTGTAGTTACCCTGCTCTGCCTTGCACTTCCTACAACTGCACCCACAGTCGCGGCCAAGCAGCGAAGATTTAAGAGAGAAAGAAAGCGTGACGGTTTACTCCACTCTTTTGGGCTATAGCTCCTCCAATCAGAAAAGGAAGGTTCTCTGCATGTCCCACTTTATGTGAAATCTAAAAAAGTTGAACTCGTAGAAGTAGAGTGTAGAAAGAGGTTGGGGCCGGGGAGGAAGGGAATGGGGAGTTACCGGTCAAAGGGTACAAAGTTTCAGATAGGTAGGAGGAATGTTTTGAAATCTATTGCATAGCAGGGCGACTATAGTCAATAATAAATATTGCATATTTCAAAATCACTGAAAGGGTAAATTTCAAATGTCTACCATAAAAATGATAGGTAAAAGAAGTGCATTTAATTTTTCTTTTACCACTTTTCTTACTCTGTTATCTTCAGCTCAGGAGTATCTAACCTGCGAAGATCTTAATTAAGGCTTTGGCTTTCGACTTAAAAGTCTCCATAAAGGAACGCTACGCATCATCCTGAAAATAAAGATCAAAGTCCACAGCCAGTGGTGAAGAAACATTAATAAGAGAATCAGTCAGCCTAGTTTTTTTGAGGAAATCTGTGCACAGATCCCAAGTCTACACATAAACCAAAAAGCCAAAGTAAAGTTAACTGTATTTGAGCAGTGTGGGCAGCCCAGCCAGCCACAGTAACTGAAGCTGGAAGAATTACTCCCTACACACAGGGCTCGTGTTCTCTAGATCAACCAGACACATCACAGACTCTGTTGTTGAGGTTCTTTCATTTCCTCAGGCCAGTTAGCCCTTGGCAAGTAGCCAGAGCTGTACATTAACTGCCCCTACATTTTTAAAATCATTGCTTATGAATTTCTATGTATTAACTTAGAGAAATGTAATTCTAGTTCCCATCTTAGAGGAATGGTCTCTTCTTAATGTCTTTGTGTTCTAAATATTTGATCATGTCAACAAAAAATGGCTTAATCATCTTTGATAAATTCCTGGAATTATGAAATTTAATTACCAAAGGCCCTGACATATTTTTAAGTAGTTATAAGTCATTACTACTCTCGGTATTTTGGTGGGAAAGAGCATATTCTGTCTGTCATCTAACCATGTTCACCATTTTCCCTGTGTTTTTAAAAAGCAGGAAAAGAAGTTCTCTTATACAATTAAGGGGGCGTTGAATGTGCCAGGATGTAAATCAGCATCTTGCCTATAAGATGAAGTTTTGTTTGCAAACATGTATAATGAAAACTGGAGACTAAGAACAGTAGGTGATGACCACATTTGCTAGAGATTTACATGTGATGTCCAGAGGTGCTGGGAAGCTATGACATACAAGATCCTAAGTGCCAGGTCCAGCCCAGCCCTTGGCATCCCATGTAGGACAGAGATAAGTCCAGACCTCTCTAGACAACTGGACAAATTTTACCTTAACCTAGAAGGTAGTAGTTCATGGGTGGGTTCTGAGACTGAGAAAGTAGTTTCAAATGAGAGTCCATGTGTCAGTCCAGGGTAAGGAGGAGACCCTGCATCCAGGGGAGAAACCACATTGGGGAGCCCATAGGACACAGTTGTCAGGGACAGACACAGGTGCCAGTCCCCCAGCAGCTCAGGGGAGAGATCTCCTCACAAATTTACAAAGCTAATCTCTTCTTTGTAAAATAAACTCTAGTCAACACAATCTTTCAGGCAAAGACATAGAATGCAATGTCCTAAGCATTAACTTTCTCTAGGACTATAGAAATGTCATCATCATATGCTACCCCAACACAGAAAAGGGAAAAATTAACCTCTACGGGATCCAGTCAAGAGACCCTCAATACAAACAAAGCAATATCCTCTTATAGGAAACTTTACAACGAAGTAGATTCTACAAAGCAGCCTAAGTGTAAAGCTTCAGCCTGGACCCTCGTTGAATTTGACAGCAAAGTGTCATGGTTCCAAGACAGCATCTGATTCCGGTTCCCTGCTGTGGGTCTGGTTTGTGTGGTTGTAGCAGAATTATGACAACAAGCCTCCCTCGATTTGGGCTACACTGTCCACAGTCACAGAGCATCTTCCAGAGAAGAAAACACCTGCAATGATGAGACAGAAGGAGAACTGTGGCATCTCTCACTGTAAAGGAAAGAACACTGGGGCCACAAAGTGTCATCAGCCATGTTCCTCTCCAGTCCAAGGACTCCCAGACACTTAGTGTTCCAGCTCCTGAGTGAAAATGTTAACCATCAGCACACTCTCAAAGGTTGGATTAAGGAAAATAATGCCTGGAAAGTCTTTTGCTTTAGTGCAGGGCTGAGAAAACTTGATGGTAAATAATAGAGGTTTCCCAGGCCAATAAGCAAAATTGAAGATATATGTAGGCGTTTACATAACAAAGGAGAACCCTCTGGCGAGCCTCTCCCTGCTTGCCTCCAAGGAACCATCCGGAGTAGTTAGCATGTTTCATGTCCAGCTGCTGCTTGCCAAAAACATTCTCAGAACAAGAGGGACTAGCCCAAGAGGGAAAGGCCTAGTAGGTATGGTGAAAAAGGGGCAGGGTGGCTGGGTGCAGTGGCTCCCACCTGTAATCACAGCACTTTGGGAGGCTGAGGTGGGTGGATTGCTTAAGCTCAGGAGTTTGAGAGCAGCCTGGGCAACATGGCAAAACCCTGTCTCTACCAAAAATAAAAAATAAAATGAATAAATAAAATAGCCAGGTGGTGGCATGCATCTGTGGTCCCAGCTACTAAGGAGGCTGATGTGAGAGGATCACTTGGGCCTGGGAGGCAGATGTTGCAGTGAGCTGAGATTACATCAATGCACTCCAGCCTGGGTCTCAAAAGAACAAAAAGACAGGGGAGAGGTTGACAGGGGAAGGGGCCGGGGAGTGAGCCTGCTGCAGTCCATTTCTTTCTCTGCCCCAGTATCACCCAGACAGGTGCCTGTGTGTCCTTCTCTCCTCCAGTCATCACAAGTTGGACAGCTGGCTGGAGGCAAGGTGACCTACTCAGTCACCAGCTCCTGAACTGAGATTCCATTGCTTGGTTGCTAACAATAGAGTCTCCAATGTGTAGATGGCAACCAGGGTGGGCCCTGGGCTGCAGCAAGGTACAGCTGGCCAGGTGGACAGGAGCTGAGAGCAGTGGGGGAATAGAAACAGAAGAAAATACCCCAGCTTGGTCCCCAGATGCTCCAGCAGTGCCCACATTCCATATGTAAACAGGTGTCAGGCCTGCAGGTTATAGTTTACTGATCCTAGCTTTAGTGGACAATAAAATGTAAAATATTTTGCTTTGGTGGATGTGATGGTTTTAAACTATATCCACAAAGTCTTTCACATTCTTCCCTTTAAAAAGGTAGAACTTAATTCCTCCCCCCTTGAGCATGGGCTAGACTTAGTGACTCACTTCTAATGACTAGAATGTGGTGAAAGTAATGGTGTGTGGCTTCTGAGACTAGGTCTTCACTCTCTGTCAGATCACTCACTCTAGGAAGTCAGCTGCCATGTCATGATGATGCTCAAGCAGCCTTGTGGAAAAGCTTCACAAGGAGAGGAACTGAGGCCTCCTGTCAACAGCCATGAGAGGGGGCTGTCTTAAAAGCAGATCCTCCAGCCCCAGTCAAGCCTTCAGATGACGGCAGCCCCTGTGGACATCTTGACCACAACTTCATGAGACCATAAGCCAGAAACACTCAGCTAAACTGCCCTGGATTTCTGACTCTCAGAAACTGTGAGATAATAAATGTGTGTTATTCTAAACTAACAGTTTAGAATAAACTGTTATGCAGCAATAAATAACCAAGACAGTGGATTTTTATAAAAGACACTTTAAAAATCAGTCTTAACTTCTGGTGCCATCTGGTGTGCATGTTCAGCTGCCTCCTTGAATATGCACTTGGATGTCTCACACATATCTCAAAGAAACATGATGTTCTCCAAACTTGCTCCTTTAGAGTTTGTCCATCCTAGGCCTCCCTTAATTCCACACCTCAGGAATGACTCCATCATAATCTAGAAGATCTAGAAGTTACTTCTTTTTTTTTTTTTTTTTTTTGAGATGAAGTCTCACTCTGTCACCCAGGCTGGAGTGCAGTGGCACAATCTCAGCTCACTGCAAACTTCACTTCCTGGGTTCAAGCAATTCTTCCTCAGCCTCCTGAGTAGCTGGGATTACAGGCAAAAGCCACCATATCCGGCTAATTTTTGTATTTTTAGTAGAGATAGGGTTTCACCATGTTGAACAGGCTGGTCTCAAACTCCTGACCTCAGGTGATCTGCCCGCCTCGGCATCCCAAAGTGCTGGGATTACAGGTATGAGCCACTGTACTCAGCCAGAAGTCACTTCTTTTGCTTCGTTTCCTCACTCTGCCCACCCACTATGCAGATAGTATGCACACACACACGTGCATGCACACACACACACATTCATCCACACCTCCAGTTATCACCTACGTCTTAGAGGGCATGCATTTCTCACCACCAACTAGTGTCACGCCTTGCCTCAGTTGGGGAAAGGCCTCCTAATTGGTCTCCTGGCTTCCCACTCAACCCCATCCAAACCATCTTCTACTCAATAGTGAGAGTCACTTTCCAATGAGAACTAGATCATGCCACCACCTGGCACAAATCTCCCCAAGGGCTGCCTCTGAAATGAGAATGAGATCCCAGCTTTCCACAGAGGCAGTGAGCCCCTGGCATGGTCTGCCCTCGGCCAGCCCATCCCACCTCACCCCTCCTGCTCCCCTCCTCTGTGCTTATCCACCCCACGCCTCTTCCCCCTCAGAGCTCAGCACACACTGCTCCCTCAGCCTAGAGCATTTCTCCCCAAGTCACATGGCTTCCTCCCCACACCCTTGGAACCCACCTTAAATGTTTTCTCCTGTCTGGCTTTCCCAGCCTCCTCATCTAAAGTAAACCCGCCTGTTATTTTATTTCTCAGTCTACTGTTTATTTGCATCACAATACTTCGTGCAAGTTAAAGTATTTGATTCATTATATTTTGTCTATCCATGGACCAAGCCATAGACGAGCCACAGTTTACTGACAGGAGCAGCCACTTGGGAGTCCCCAGACTTGGGTTCACAGACTGTCCCCCAGGAGTTCAGCTGAGCAGGTCATACTGTAGCATACAATGGGAACTGGAGGGGCCTCTCCATCACCTTGTCCAAGCCCCTGCAGACAGAGGTGTGCTATGGCCATCAAATGAGGGGGTTTTGAGTAGTCCAAGGGCTACAGATGCCAGTCTCCTGCTTCTGAACCTCAACACAGAAACCGTGTGTACTGAGCCAGTGTACTTAGTGTGTATTTCTGTTTTTCAATGCCTAGGAACCCTAAGTGACATTTATGGACACTCATTAAATGCAGAAAGACAGAAGCCTTGTCCATGACTCCAAGTTCCCAATCTAGAGGGGAGAGCATCAAAGGATATATTTGAGCGCAGCATGTTCATTAGACAACAGAGGCTGAACCAACCCCTGTAGAAGCCAAAAGAGAAAGGGTGGGGGAGGGGTTGGGAGAGTCCTGCAGGGACCTTGAGGAAGGGGAAAGGGCTAACAGGGCAGGTTTGGCTGAGTAACTTTCCACACCCCCCTCCCCAACCCAGTTATATCAGAACCACTTTACAGAGCCATCCACTTTACAGAGCCATCCACTTTCCAGAGCCAGAGGGCATGACTGGAAAAACATGTCCCCTGGCACCAGGGCACTAGTCTCCACTCAGAAGTCATATGCCAGGGGGAGGGGGGGTTTTCCGGTCACCTAGTCCTCTCCCTTCTTGTCAAATTACACTGAGTTGCTGGGTAGGAGGTGTGGAGTGGGTGCAGGGTTAACCTCTCAGAGCATCCTAAGAAGGATCTGGGGGAGTTTGGGAGGAGACTCAACAAAGTCTGGGAGGAGACTCACCTCATCATGCAGGTGGCAAGCCATTCTTGGCACTCCCACTGGGAGGCTGGGAGGGGGACAGGAGCAAGGGATGGAGCAGGAGAGGAGGACGGAGCTGATGCCAGAGGTCACCTGAACCAGCCATGCAGAGAGAGGCTCTCTCCTCCACACCTGCCCCTCAGAACTCCCAGGACCCCTCCACCCCAGGCTGCCCAGCTCCCAGCCCTCCAAAGCACCCTTCCAGGTGTGTCATCAATGTAAGGAAAACCTCTATCATCAGCCTTGCTGTATCCAAGAGAACTACTGTAACCCATGGGAATTTCTGGGGGCACCAAGATACAATGGGCAATAATATGACAACCAAGGAGCTTTGGTGACTCACAAATTCCATTACATCCTCACATAAGGCCACTGCCTGGACACCAGGGTTGGAATGAACGCAGTGAGTTTTCTGATAGAAACGGGGATAAATAGGAGCTAAATAGTCAAGTAAGGTCAGTATAGTCAGCCAAATCCTGAATTAAATGACATTTATGCCACATGATCAGAGTTTCCCTGGGGACATCTGATTAATTTTATTGTAATTTGTTAAGCTAGAAAATCCAGCCAGGGGAGGCAGAGGGTCCAGACGAGATTAAGAGGGCAGTTCCGAGGCCAAGTTGCCTGGGCTGGAGCCCTGCCTACCCACTCTCTGGCCACATGTCCCTGAGAACATGGCCTAACCTCTCTGAGCCTGATGTTCTCATGTGGACGTGATGGAGCAAACAGCACTGAGCTCACAGGTTGGCGAGAACATCATGTAGGATCATTGTGTCAAGAGCTTAAGACAGTACCTGGCACCTAGTAAGGTCAAAAAAAAGTTCAATCATTTAAAGAAAAAAGAAAAGAAACTAAGAATCCCTGTCACCAATTAAATGTAAGACAAAAACAAGAGGTAGGTAAGCATCCGAGGGTTTTTCCTCCACCTGGCATGATTAGCAGAGGTTCTTTGGGTGAATAATGGGTGAACCCCCCAGTCCCTGAGTTCTGGGAGAGGGTTTGGTCCAGCAGAAGAGCTAGCAACAGGGCAGAGCCGCTAACAAGCCAGACAATTCCTCCTCCTCTGGGTCTCCAGTCACTTTCCGCCCTTGCCTCAGGCCTGTCCCCACCCCAAGCCAGGGGGCGTGAGACGCTGGAAGAAAAGACTTCCCCGCCAGGGCCATGTGTCAATCATACCATTCAGGACACAAACAAAGTTGATTTATCTCCCCTGGACAGCGCTTTGGACCAGAAAGCTTTGGGCTCAGCCTTGGGCGCCGGAGCAGTACGCGCAGGGAAACTGCTAAGCCGGAGCAAGATTCACTCGCGGGGACCCCTGCCTCCCCACGCTCTCTCCTTTCTCGCCATCCCACCATAGTCCTGGACCTCAGATACCGGTCGATGCCTAAGCCCCAGCCGCTGTCCGGTTAGGGACGTTTACCCCTGTCGCTCCGGCAGATTGCAGCTCACCAAGGCACAGAGGAAGGATTAAACAACTGAGCGTCCGGGGCACCGGCCATCCGCCCGCGTCCTCCCACGGGGAGCGCAAGGCCCCCGCTCCCGCCCCGCCGGCCACCTCGGACGCCCAGCGCTTACCTGCCCCGAGGGGCGGGCACTGACAGTCCTGGCCTGCCCGCCGCGGCTGTTTACACCGCAGAGGCTGTTTACACCGCAGAGGCTGTTTACACCGCAGAGGCTGTTTACACCCGCTGAGCAGCACGGCCGAGCCGGAAGAAGCCTCCCGTGCCTGTGCGCTAACAGGCTATATTTGTAGGCGGATAATATGATCTGGAGGACATGTGCTAAATCAACTATCTATCTAGTCTATGTGACTCAGCCCAGCCTGAGACAAAACAGACTTCGTAGGGGAGGGCTTGGCACCCTGCGCGCTGCAGCCGGCCAGCGCGAGCCCCGGCCCAGGGACTATCTGCAGCCTCCTACCCAGGGCCAGACATTTTCACAATGGAGATCCCGGAGGGTGTGGAATGGAAGGGAGCGGGTTCCGAGTGCTCAGCACGCTAAGCTGGGAACCCAGCCAGACGCAGGCTTTGAAAGCCATATGACCAAGGGAATGCAAAGGTGTTTTCTATGTTGGAAGCAGCAGACATCGAAGGTCTCAATTTCACCGTTACATTTTATCTTTTTAATATCCTAAAATGTATGTGAGTTTAGGTTCTCTTTAGATACTTTACTAATTGGCCAAATATGTTTCGCTGATAGCCGACATCGTGAAAATATGACAAGTTAATAATCAGTAATCAACTCCCTGGCTGCTCCCAGGAGTCCATGTGAACACGTCCTGATCCTTAATGGCAATGGCTCCTCATATCCCTTAGCCTAAACTGAAAAATACCTTTTGTGTGATATATGTGTCATACTTCTAAAATTCATTTCCTTAAAAAGCATTATTTTCTTTTCTTTTTTTTTTTTTTTTTTTTGAGAGGAGTCTCACTGTCGCCCACCCTGGAGTGCAGTGGTGTGATCTCGGCTCACTGCAACCTGCGCCTCCCGGGTTCAAGCGATCCTCCTGCCTCAGCCTCCCCAGTAGCTGGGATTACAGGCGCCTGCCACCACGCGCGGCTAATTTTTGTATTTTTGTAGAGATGGGGTTTCACAATGTTGGCCAGGCTGGTCTAGAATTCCTGACCTCAGGTGACCCGCCCACCTCGGCCTCCCAAAGTGCTGGAATTACAGGCATGAGCCACCGTGCCTGGCCTTTTGAAAATAATGCTTTTTGGTGGGGCACGGTGGCTCACGCCTGTAATCCCAACACTTTGGGAGGCCGAGGCAGGTGGATCACCTGAGGTCGGGAGTTTGAGGCCAGCCTGGCCAACATGGAGAAACCCCGTCTCTACTAAAAATACAAAATTAGCTGGGCGTGGTGGCAGGCGCCTGCAATCCCAGCTACTGGGGAGGCTGAGGCAGGAGAATCGTTTGAACCCGGGAGGCCGAGGTTGCAGTGAGCCGAGATCGCACCATTGCACTCCAGCCTGAGCAACAAGAGCGAAATTCTGTCTCAAAAAAAAAAAGGACTTTTATCTGAGAAATGCAAGTTTTTTTCATTATCAGGCCCAAGGAGACATTAAAATGAAACTGCACTCATGCCCTACTCCCCTCTTTGAGCTATGTCTTCATCTCTTGAAATTACTTGCTATTGTCACAAGTAGCTGTAAATTAGCCTAATAGCAACACGCCAGACACTATAACCACACCCTATAGCTAAAGGATATATAGCCAATCACTTATCAATGTTATTTCTGTAAACCAATGAAAATTTGTAACAAATAACTTTATTTCAATCCCTCTCTGTCTCCTTCTTTTACTTTTAAAAATCCACTCATTGAGCAACTGTATGCCAATAAATTGGAAAGTCTAGAAGAAATGAACAAACTTCTAGGTACATACAACCTACAAAGATTGAATCAGGAAGAAATTCAAAACCTGAACAGACCAATAACAAGTAACAAGATCAAGGCTGTAATAAAAAGTCTCCCGGTAAAAAAATGCCCAGAACCTGATGGCTTCACTGCTGAATTCTACCAAACATTTAAAGAAGAGCTAATACCAATCCTACCCAAACTATTCCAGAAAATAGAGGAGGAAGGAATACTTGCAAACTCATTTTATAGGCCAGTATTACCCTGATACCAAAACCAGAGAAAGACACATCAAAAAAAAAGAAAACTACAGGTCAAAATTCATCTCTGATGAATATTGATGCAAAAATCTTCAACAAAAATACTGGCAAGCCGAATTCAGCACTACATTAGAAAGATCATTCACCATGACCAAGTGGAATTTATGCCTGGGATACAAGGATAGTTCAACATACACAAATCAATTGACACGATACATCAGATTAACAGAATAAAGGATAAAAATCATATGATCATTTTAACTGATGCTGAAAAAGCATTGGATAAAATTCAACATTCCTTTATGATAAAAACCCTCAAAAAAACTGAGTTTTGAAGGAACATACCTCAACATAATAAAAGCCATATATGACAGATCCACAGCTAGTATCCTTACTGAATGGGGAAAAACTGGAAGCCCTTCTTCTAATATTTGGAACACAGCAAGGATACCCACTGTCACCACTGTTATTCAACATAGAACTGGAAGTCCTAGCTAGAGCAATCAGACAAGAGAAAGATATAAAGGGCATTCAAATTGGAAAGGAAGAAGTTAAATTATCTGTTTGCTAATGATATGGTCTTATATTTGGAAAAACCTAAAGATTCCACAAGAAAACTATTAGAACTGATAAACTAAACAAATTCAGTAAAGTTGCAAGAGACAAAATCAACATACAAAAACCAGTAGCAGGCTGGGCACAGTGGCTCACACCTGTAATCCCAGCACTTTGGGAGGCCATGGCAGGTGGATTGCTTGACCCTAGGAGTTTGAGACCAGCCTGAGCAACATGGCAAAACCCCATCTCTACAAAAAAAAAAAAATACAAAAATTAACCAGGCATGGTGGTATATACCTGTAGTCCCAGCTACTTGGGAGGCTGAGGTAGGAGGATAATCTGAGCCCAGGAGTCAGAAGTTGCAGTGAACCGAGATTGTGCCATTGCACTCCAGCCTGGGAAACAGAGACCCTGTCTAAAAAAAAAAAAGTCAGTAGCATTTCTATAGGCCAACAGTGAACAATATGAAAATGAAATTTAAAAAGTAATCCCATGTACAATAACCACACATAAAATTAAATACCTAGGAATTAACTTAACCAAAGAAGTGAAAGATCTCTATAATAAAAACTATAAAACGCTGATGAAGGAAATTGAAGAAAATACCAAAAAATTGAAAAACATTCCATGTTCATGTGTTGGAAGAATCAACGTTGCTAAAATGTCCACACTACCCTAAGCAATCTACAGATTCAATGCAGTCCCTATCAAAATACTGGACATTTTTCACAGAAATAGAAAAAACAATTCTAAAATTTATATGAAACCACAAAAGACCCAGAATAGCCAAAGCTACCTTAAGCAAAAGAACAAAACTGGAGAAATCACATTACCTGACTTCAAATTATACCACAGAGCTATAGTAACCAAAACAGCATGGTACTGGCATAAAAACAGACACATAGACCAATGGAACAGAATTGAGAACCCAGAAACAAATCCACACACCTACAGTGAACTCATTTTTGACAAAGGAACCAAGAACATACACTAGGGAAAAGAACAGTCTCTTCAATAAAAGGTGCTGGGAAAACAGGATATCCATATGCAAAACAATGAAACTAGACCCCTATCTCTCACCACATACAAAAATCAAATCAAAATGGATTAAAGACTTAAATCTAAGACTTCAAACTATGAAACTACTACAAGAAAACATTGGGCAAAATCCCCAAGACCTTGGTCTGATCAATGCCATAACCACAGGCCACAACCACACAAATACCCCACAAACACAGGCAACCAAAGCAAAAATGGACAAATAGGATTACATCAAGTTAAAAAGCTTCTGCATAGCAAAGGATAAAATCAACAAAGTGAAGAGACAACCCACAGAAAGGGAGAAAATATTTGCAAACTACCCATCTGATAAGAGATTAATAATGAGAATATATAAGGAGCTCAACGCTATAGGAAAAAAATCTAACAATCTGATCAAAAAAACTGGGAAAAGATTTGAATAGATTTCTCAAAAGAAGATATACAAATGGCACACAGGTATATGAAAGGATGCTTAACATCATTGATCATCAGAGAAATGCAGATGAAAACTACAATAAGATATCATCTCAACTCAGTTAAAATGGCTTATATCCGAAAGACAGGCAATAACAAATGCTGGTGAGGATGTGGAGAAAGGGAACCCTTGTACACTGTTAGTGGGAATGTAAATTAGTACAACCACTATGGAGAACAGTTTGGAGATTCCTCAAAAAACTAAAAATTGAGCTACCATATGAGCCAGAATTCCACTGCTGGGTATACACACAAAAGAAAGGAAATCAGTATATCAGAGATATCTGCATTCCTGTTTGTTGCAGCACTGTTTACAATAACTAAGATTTGGAAGCAACCTAAGTGCCCATCAGCAGATGAATGGATAAAGAAAATGTGGTACATATACACAATGGAATACTATTCAGCCATAAAAAAGAATGAGATCCAGTCATTTGCAATGACATGAATGGAACTGGAGATGATTATGTTAAGTGAAATAAGCCAGGCACTGAAAGACAAACATCCCATGTTCTCACTTCTTTGTGGGATCTAAAAATCAAAGTAGGGCTGGGCGTGGTGGTTCGTGCCTGTAATCCCAGCACTTTGGGAGGCCGAGTCAGGTGGATCACCTGAGGTCCGGAGTTCGAGACCAGCCTGTCCAACATAGTGAAACCCTGTCTCTACTAAAAATACAAAAAATTAGCCAGGCATGGTAGCAGGCACCTGTAATCCCAGCAACTCAGGAGGCTGAGGCAGGAGAATCATCTGAACCCGGGAGGTGGAGGTTGCAGTGAGCTGAGATTGTGTCATAGCCCTCCAGCCTGGGAGACAAGACTGAGACTCCGTCTCAAAAAAAAAAAAAGAAAGAAAAGAAATTAGCCAGGTGTGGTGGCACATGCCCGTAGTCCCAGCTACTCGGGAGGCTGAGGCATGAAAATCACTTGAACCCAGCAGCAGGTAGAGGCTGCAGTAAGCCAAGATGGCACCACTGCACTACAGCCTGGGCAACATAGCAAGACTCCATCTCAAAAAAATAAAATAGCCATTAAGAGCTGTATGTGATCAAATACAAAATCCACCACATAAGAAGCACTTTTTTTTAATTGTTGTTGTTTGTTTTTTTGTTTTTTTTTTTTTTTTTTTGAGATGGAGTTTCACTCTTGTTGCCCAGGCTGGAGTGCAATGGCCTGATCTCAGCTCACCACAACCTCTGCCTCCTGGGTTCAAGCAATTCTCCTGCCTCAGCCTCCTGAGTAGCTTGGATTACAGGCACCGGCCACCACGCCTGGCTAATTTTGTATTTTCAGCAGAGACAGGGTTTCTGAATGTTGGTTAGGCTGGTCTCAAACTCCTGACCTCAGGTGATCCACCTGCCTTGGCCTCCGAAAGCACTGGGATTACAGGCATGAGCCACCCCACCGGCTTAAGAAGCACTTTTAAATGAGATTGTCCAGGTCATGAAAACCAAGTGAGACCCCAGCTTGCCTCCCAAGTCTAACTCCTGGGAGTCTGTCTGTCCATCTATTTGTCTGCTGGGGCCAAATGGCCTTGACTTGGTTGTTAGGAAATTAGGAAGTGACTGCCTTCTCACCATCAGCAGCTTACTGATCACACTAAAATCGCACTTCATTTAGATTACTGGGCTTGTCTTATCTCGGGGGAGGGAAGATGGGAGCAGGAGCCCTACCTTGGAAATCTCTGTCTACCCCATCGTGCTAAGCACAGATAGCTGATCAGTAAATATTTGTTGAATTTAATTGAAAAAAATTAAGATTTTGGTATAAAAGAATTCTAAATTATAGCCATGTCTAAAAGTCTAAATCAGGGCTTGGCACGGTGGCTCATGCCTGTAATCCCAGCACTTTGAGAGGCCAAGGCAGGCAGATTGCCTGAGGTCAGGAGTTCGAGACCAGCCTGGCCAACATGGTGAAACCCCTTCTCTACTAAAAATACAAAATTAGCCGGGCATGGTGGCGCACACCTGTAATCCCAGCTATCTAGGAGGCTGAGGCAGGAGAATCGCTTGAACCTGGGAAGCAGAGGTTGTGGTGAGCCAAGATCGTGCCATTGCACTCCAGCCTGAGCATCAAGAGTGAAACTCCATCTCAAAAAAAAAAGGTTAAATCAGATTTTCCATAGTCTGACATGGTTCCCAGTAAGTACATCAAAATTATCTTGTCTTATATGTGTTAAATACTCTTTTTTTTTTTTTGAGATGGAGTCTCACTCTGTCGCCCAGGCTGGAGTGCAGTGGCACGATCTCAGCTCGCTGCAAGCTCTGCCTCCCGGATTCACGCCATTCTCCTGCCTCAGCCTCCCAAGTAGCTGGGTCTACAGGTGCCCGCCACCACGCCCGGCTAATTTTTTGTATTTTTAGTAGAGACGGGGTTTCACCGTGTTAGCCAGGATGGTCTCGATATCCTGACCTCGTGATCTGCCCGCCTCGGCCTCCTAAAGTGCTGGGATTACAGGCGTGAGCCACCGCGCCCAGCTGTATATGGTAAATACTCTTAACAATTTGCCCAGAATTCAGCCCAGAATATCAGTGGTGGTTTGGGTTACATATTTCAAATTTGTCTTTTTTCCCTTCTTTGCTGGGGGAAGAGGGTATTCTTTGTTTTATTTCTAGGATCAGGCTTGAGGAAACAAGTTGTTTTCATGTGGCACCTCTCAAGGACCTTGCCCTCGCCCCACCCCCATTTTAGAAAATAGGGCTGAGATTTAATATGTGTCTGTCAGAGATGTGGCTGGTGGAGAAAGACTAAGCCAAAAGAAAATCAGCACAGGTAAACACTGCACTAGAGGTTGGAGAAGCTGAGGTTTCTGGAAGACCAGATTTCTGGACCTCTTAGTCAAGGGAATAAAGGATAGGGGGAAGAGTTGGTGAAAGACACACACACACACAAAGCAGTTTACAATACAGTGAGACCAAGCAAGGTGACTCATGCCTGTAATCCCAGCACTTTGGGAGGCTGAGGCAGGCAGATTGCCTGAGGTTGGGAGTTTGAAACCAGCCTGGCCAACATGATAAAACCCCATCTCTACTAAAAACACAAAATTAGCCAGGTGTGGTGGTGCATGCCTGTAATCCCAGCTACTCAGGGGACTGAGGCAGGAGAATCGCTTGAACCTGGGAGGCGGAAGTTGCGGTGAGCCGAGATCGCGCCATTGCACTCCAGCCTGGGCAGAAAGAGTGAAACTCCATCTAAAAAAAAAAATATATATATATATATATATATATGTATATATATATGCAGTGAAGACAAGATAACATCTGGGGACAGTGGTTGCCAGGACAGGGCTCTCAGAACAGCTGGAAGCTGGAGTAGGGAGGATGGTCTCAACAAGGACTTCCCAGAGCAAATGAAATTTGGGCTGAGTCTCAAAGAAGCCAGTCCAAGTGCTCTGTAAGAAGGACCAGCCAGGTCATAGAAAATGAAATACAAACACCCAATAACCAAGCAACAACGAAACACTACTTTTCACATACTGTATTAGCAAAACTTAAGATGCTTGCTGCAGCCAGAGCTGGTAAGTCCTTGGGAGATGAGCTCTCAATACCAACTCAAGGGGGAGGGAGGAGGGGCGGAGAGGAGATTGGTGCAGGCTTCTTCGAAAATAATTTGGAAGCGTCCACCCTTTAACCAAGCAATTCCCGTGCTAGAAATTTACAAGAGGAATATGCTCTCAAGCGTTCACCAAGATATATGTACAAGGAAGTTCACCACAAAACGTGGAAACATGTCATGTCTATTCATTGATAAAATAATGTATACTATGTCTACATAGGAAGAAATATGATACGGCCCCCATGGCGCACGGAAAAAAATGAAGTCCTCTCTTAAGCCCTTCTCCATTCCTCTTACGCCATTTATGTAACAATATGGCTCTAAAATGACTTGCTTGAGCATGTCTTCCCCACTGAAATTGCAGATTTTTGAATGCAGGAATCTGTCCTTTTATGTCCCACACAGAGACCTTTGGCAAATACAGAATAAGTTTCCAGTTGCAATTTGTAAGTTTGCCAGTGAAAACAGAAAGCCATTAACTTGTTAATGAAGTGTGGCCAGGACACATTGGGTGGATAATGCTTCCGCAGGAGTGTAGCTCAGGCGTTAACAGAAGCTAAGCTTGATGAAATTAGAGGCCCTGACATTCCTCAGCTGGAGGGTACATACATATACAGAATTCCCCCACCCCCTCTGCTCTCTCTTATCTTCTGGCCTGCCTGGATGTTCAAGGGAACAATGACAGAGCTAAGACCTAAGTGCCCTATGATAAAAGGAGGCTTTTACCTTGAAATACTGTCATTGTAGTGCAGACATGGCATTCTTTTGTTAACTCTTTGGTTGGAATTTAGTTCTACGTGTTCTCAACCATTTAAACAAGGTCGAATTGGCTTTTGATAGCTAAAATTGATCCCATTCTCCAAGTTTATTTTCTTCCTTGAATTTTAGGCAGACACAGGAAGTCTGTCCTTTGATTATGATGTATTTCATTCCACCATTCTTGTTTGGATGGTTTTAAGTCAAATGCTTATTTGTGTGATTTTTAAACACAATTCTGCCCCAGTTTTTAATACACAATGTCTCAAGGGCAGTACCAAGAAATGGCCAACACCAAGAGCATTGTTTTTCATTTTCTGCTCTCAGTGCCTTTCGTAAGGGATGAGATGGGCTGCCTGTGATTGGGGAACCCCCGTTGCACAGCACTTCCCAATCCTAGGCCTGACCTTTTGACACAAAGCACTCATTGGCCTGGAGGCTGGCCAGCAGCCCAGTTTCAACAGTGACCAAGCAGAGGTGACCAGTGGCCATCCTAGGGTAGTCATTCAATTCCCCCACCTGGAGGCAGCAACAACTTTTTGCAGTTAGTACAATTAGAATCAACAATTACTGTTCTTTCTCTCCAGCCTCACAGTGGGGTCACTTCTCACAACTGTTTCTCCAGAGCCAAACTCCAGTCTACAGGCCGCCCAGTAGTAGACATCAAATACCTGTTAAATAGCCCTTACATCTCCAGCCCAACGGCAAATATCTAACCTCTCTTAAACACCACAGCCCTTCCCTTCCCCTTCTCCCCACCCCCCATCCCAAAACCTGTCCCAGGCTCTGACTACCCTGGATCCACTTGGCTTCCTCTGCAGTCAGTACCTATGGGGAATGGGGATCTCTTCAGGGGGTTCTGGTCCTTAGAGAAGGGATTTTGTGTGGCTGAAAAGCTGGCATCCTGGGGTTCTGGTCCCGTCAATGCCAACATCGCCAGACTGGAGACCTCAGTTACTTCCTCTGAAAATGCAGTGATTTCCAGGGGTCCTATTTAAGCTCTAAAAATTCCACAAGAGCTTTAGATAAGGAAATAGCAACGCAGGGGTGTGTTCTGTTGCCAGTTCTGCCACAGGCCTGCCCAGTCTCTAAAGACAAGACATTCAAATCCCCAAATAGAACTAGTTGTCTTGTCCATAAAGTGAGACTAATATTGTGGGTGCTACTTATCTACTTAGCACCTTGGACTGGTGAGGACTGTGGTGCACAAGCTACCTTACAAATGTACCACACTGAGTAACATCTTTAAACCTCCTTGCAGCTCCAGGGCTAGCCTTCTCCTTTGCGGAGCCCTCCCCCACCTCCGGCCTCCTAGAGCTTCAGGCCATGTTCCCCTGTCCCCTGTGAATCTCAGCATGCTACCTGAAGCGTTTCACCTGAAAAGGCCACACAGGGAGGAGGCGAAGCGCAGCAGGAATGAAATAATCAACTGCTGTGGAGTTGGAAATGTTGCTGCATCCCACCATTGACTGGATGGGGCCTCACTCCCCCAATACAAATTATTTTACGTTTGCTTCTCCCAAGATCATGTGTAAGGCCTGGCGCGGTAGCTCATGCCTGTAATCCCAGCACTTTGGGAGGCCGAGGCGGGTGGATCACGAGGTCAGGAATCTGAGACCAGCCTGACCAACATGGTGAAACCCTGTCTCTACTAAAAATACAAAAATTAGTCGGGCGTTGTGGCGGGCGCCTGTAATCCCAGCTACTCAGGAGGTTGAGGCAGGAAAATCACTTGAACCCAGGAGGTGGAGGTTGCAGTGAGCCAAGATCGTGCCATTGCACTCCAGCCCGGGTAACAGAGGGAGACTGTCTCAAAAAAAAAAAAAAAAATCATGTGTAGAAGTAAATAACACCTCTTCCCAGCACCTGTGGATCCATGGCATTCACACAGGTAGGCACTGACGCTGAAATGGCCTCAGATGCTACCAATTCTTTCTGCCGAGGCCTAAACCCAATAAACAGAGATGGATGGAAACAACTAATAAAAGTTTCGCATTTGTGTGCCTGGCAACATTAAGTAACCGTCAGGCTTTCCTTTAGAAATTGGAATTAAATGCGATTTAGAAACTATTAACGACTTTGGGCGTATTTAATAACACATGAAATAACCCGGAGGATTGAAATGTTAGGTGAGGCGACTCCGGCTCATAGACGCGCCTCTCCATCTGGGGCGTCTGGCGCTTAGTGGAACCACTCAATAAACACGTTTACCCCTGCAAGCGGCACATCAGAGTCCGGGGGTAATTCTCGGTGTCGTGGTGCCAGGCGGAGAGGGGCTGGAAGAGGCCGCCCTGTGGGAGCTGAGAGGCTGAAATAAATTCCCGTGATTGGGGGCTGAAATGGCCTCCCATGCCGGACTGCGGTGGTTCTAGAACTTTTTCCTGGAACAGGCCGGCACTCCCACTGGAGAGTCCCAGCGGCTGCGCCCCTGGCCGCCCCTCCCCTCTCCCGGGCACCTGGCGCCGGCTCCCGCGTCCTTTCAGGAATTCAGGTCCGCCTGGAATTTGCACTTCAAGTCTGGAGCCCCCAAGGAACCCCTCCTGACCCTGAACTTCTATCTCAGTTTCAAGCTTCCTAGTCTTCCCCCTACACACACACCTAGCTCCTCAGGCGGAGAGCACCCCTTTCTTGGCCACCCGGGTATCCCCCAGGGGGAGTACGGGGCTCAAAACACCCTTCTGGAAAAACAAAGGTGGAAGAAAATTTCAGGAAGTAAAACTTCCTGAAATAAAATAAAATATCGAATGCCTTGAGACCCATACATTTTCAGGTTTTCCTAATTAAAGCAATTACTTTCCACCACCCCTCCAACCTGGAATCACCAACTTGATTAGAGAAACTGATTTTTCTTTTTTCTGTTTTTTTTCCCAAAAGAGTACATCTGATCATTTTAGCCTGCAACTAATGATAGAGATATAAGGGCTAGTTAACCACAGTTTTACAAGACTCCTCTTCCCGCGTGTGGGCCATTGTCATGCTGGTGGGCGTCCCGCCCACCTGAAAGGTCTCCCCGCCCCGACTGGGGTTTGTTGTTGAAGAAGGAGAATCCCCGGAAAGGCTGAGTCTCCAGCTCAAGGTCAAAACGTCCAAGGCCGAAAGCCCTCCAGTTTCCCCTGGACGCCTTGCTCCTGCTTCTGCTACGACCTTCTGGGGAATGCGAATTTCTCATTTTCTTCTTAAATTGCCATTTTCGCTTTAGGAGATGAATGTTTTCCTTTGGCTGTTTTGGCAATGACTCTGAATTAAAGCGATGCTAACGCCTCTTTTCCCCCTAATTGTTAAAAGCTATGGACTGCAGGAAGATGGCCCGCTTCTCTTACAGGTATGAGCTAATCTTGAATGTGAACTTTTTTTGATTGCTAGAGATTGCCAGCTTAGGAAATAATGTTCTACATCTGTCATTTGATTTTTCTCTTGCTCAAGCCTTAAAAGAGCTGCCAACGGCACTGCTGTTTTTCCTGAAAGACCTGGAATTTCACATGGTTACTTCTAACTTTGCCATTGGCTTTTAACATTTTCGTGTTAATGTTAATTTTCATTTTATGTTAATGACTCTGCCTATGAAATAGTGCTTCTTTATTCTTGTACAAATAAAGGTCAATACTACAACCAAATTTAAAATCTTCCGAAAAGATTAAAGGTATAAGCAGATTCAATACTTGGCAAAACCATTAAGATAATAGCAAAAAAAAAAAAAAAAAACCCACATTTTTTACCTAAAAACCTTTTAAGTGATTGGTTAAAATAGTTTGGCCGGGTGCGGTGGCTCACGCCTGTAATCCTAGCACTTTGGGAGGCGGAGGCGGAGGCGGGTGGATCACCTGAGGTCAGGAGACCAGCCTGGCCAACATGGCGAAACCCCGTCTCTATTAAAAATACAAAAATTAGCCAGGCATGGTGGCGGGCACCTGTAATCCCAGCTACTCTGGAGGCTGAGGCAGGAGAATTGCTTGAACCGGAGAGGGGAGGCAGTGAGCCGAGATCGCACCATTGCACTCCAGCCTGGGTGAAAAACCGAAACTCCGTCTCAAAAATAAATAAATAAATACAGTAGTTTGTAAAATGATTCATCAGTAACATGGGATGCAGCTATTTTTTAATCCTTATATGAAAATTGTATGCAGGGGGAAACATATGAAATAGAAGATAAAAGACATATACCTACTTAAAATTAGGTACTTATGTGAGGACAGGGCCTAAGAAATAATAATATATATTAAAAAGACTTGGATATTGGTGACTTTTTTTCAACATTTTTCTTTGTTACATGAATTAGCCATTAAAAAAAGAAAGATGGTGCTCTACAATTTCTTTTCAGTGATCTGTGGTCTTGTCCTTGTGATGAGAGGACCCGGGTGTTAACTTGAAAGGTTTTATTTCC
Organism: Pan troglodytes; assembly: GCF_028858775.2. NCBI lineage: Eukaryota > Metazoa > Chordata > Mammalia > Primates > Hominidae > Pan > Pan troglodytes. The sequence goes on from NC_086015.1 coordinate 50,586,853, forward strand.
TTTGTTTGGCTAACTCATGTCTGACTTCCTCTTCCTAGTGTGATTTGGATCATGGCCATTTCTAAAGCCTTTGAACTGGGATTAGTTGCCGGTGAGAGACCTTTTGTTCTTTTGATCACTCTCAATTTTTATGTGGCCTAAAATACAGACTCCATGAATTGATTTTGTCGTTAAGGGCTGGGCCATCAGGAATTTGCTCGTCCATCTCGGGGAGACCTGGCCTTCAGAGATGACAGCATTTGGCCCCAGGAGGAGCCTGCAATTCGGCCTCGGTCTTCCCAGCGTGTGCCGCCCATGGGGATACAGCACAGTAAGAACTGCCTGACTTCGATGCTTCTGCCCTGGCCCTTCATGTGTCTCCTGAGTATCTTTCCAACACTCTTTCACCTAAAAGGGCACCTGGTTCTGGAACTGGGCGGGTGCTGGACTGCTTTTGGTTTTGGAAGTGAGACAGGGATTGTGTATTTTACTTCCCTAGAGTGCAGTTTTCCTCACCTGAGTCCACTTCACGCTGGGGAACCCAGAACCACCACTGGCCTATGCATGAAAATGACTTCTCTGCTCAAAGGCGCAGAGTCTTACTCTAATACAACACATTGGTGTTGTATTAACCTTCGCTTACAGGAATTGCCCTTGCACTTTTCCATCCCTACACCCTCAGTCATCTGTTCTTACCTTTCAGGTAAGGAGCTAAACAGAACCTGCTGCCTGAATGGGGGAACCTGCATGCTGGGGTCCTTTTGTGCCTGCCCTCCCTCCTTCTACGGACGGAACTGTGAGCACGATGTGCGCAAAGAGTAAGCAATTCAGAGGGGCGGGGAGCCGTGGAGAGGAGAGAGAAAGGGAAGTGGAAATTTCAGACCCAAGGCTATCGCCTTACCTGTTCATTCTCAGGAACTGTGGGTCTGTGCCCCATGACACCTGGCTGCCCAAGAAGTGTTCCCTGTGTAAATGCTGGCACGGTCAGCTCCGCTGCTTTCCTCAGGCATTTCTACCCGGCTGCGGTAAGTGGAGGTTCTCCTCTTTCTTTTGCCCTTTGAAGTTACGTAGTTGCCTTGGGGGGTGCTTAGTTAGCAGGCTCTCCTTGTACCTCTTGTCTTGCTAGAGCCTGGCAGCCAAAGTTCTGCTTATAAAAGCATCGCAGACTCCTGATGAGATAGTTGCCTTGGCCTCTTTGATATTTATTTCCTCGGGAACCTGGCTAGTCCTGCTGCCTTTCAGATAGAGATGTATTTCAAGTCTATTTGACATTTTATGGTCTGAACTTCTATTGAGGAAAATAAACAAGTCTCAGTCTCTTGTTTAACCAAGAGATGTTCTCTGGTGTTCCTTTCCTTTGGGTAGGGGGACCCAAACCAGGATGGGCAGCTCATTTAGAGCCTACAAATTCTATCAGAGGCTTGGCCCCTTGCTAGTCCTTTAGAAACTTCCAGGGTCCTAAAAGTCCCTGGTAACCCCCTCCCCATACCTTACCATGACTGGTCACAGAACCCTTTCACCTTATTGATTTTTACTGATTTGAGGAATACAATGAAAAGAAGGGCAGCACCTGGAGAGGAAAAGAGGTGACAGTCCTCTCTCCACCCTAGCCTGAGCCAGGTTTCTAGGGCCCCCCAAATTCAGAGACCTATTATAGTTCTGGGCCTTGGAGATGTTAGAAATGGAAAATATTCAAGTCCAGGAAGTAAATGAAAGCAAATATTTCACTGAGAACAGGAAGGAATTCCCCAATCCAGACAGGGATTGTGTCTTTGCCATTTGCATCCTGGGTGTCAGGCTCAGGATAGGTGTTTGATAAGTGTGGGTTGGGTGATTGGATGTGTAGGGAACATGTTCTCTTCCTGGAACATGGGGCCCAATCAGAATCTAACCAGGTTGTGCTCATTCCTGCAAGTGAAGGCATCACCACTGGGCTAGGTTCCAGGTGTGAGTGTCCTGAGAAGAGCAGGTTCACAGTAGGTGTATAGATATGCCACGTTTGTGGGCAGCAGGATGAACTGCCAGAGAGGTTTGCTTTAATGACCAAACATCCCTACCTTCCAGATGGCCTTGTGATGGATGAGCACCTCGTGGCTTCCAGGACTCCAGAACTACCACTGTCTGCACGTACTACCACTTTTATGCTAGTTGGCATCTGCCTTTCTATACAAAGCTACTATTAATCGACATTGACCTATTTCCAGAAATACAATTTTAGATATCATGCAAATTTCATGACCAGTAAAGGCTGCTGCTACAATGTCCTAACTGAAAGATGATCATTTGTAGTTGCCTTAAAATAATGTATACATTTCCAAAATGGTCTCTAACATTTCCTTACAGAACTAACTACTTCTTACCTCTTTGCCCTGCCCTCTCCCAAAAAACTACTTCTTTTTTCAAAAGAAAGTCAGCCATATCTCCATTGTGCCCAAGTCCAGTGTTTCTTTTCTTTCTTTTTTTTTTTTTTTTTTTTTGAGACAGAGTCTCACTCTGTCACCCAGGCTGGACTGCAATGACGCGATCTCGGTTCACTGCAACCTCCGCATCCGGGGTTCAAGCCATTCTCCTGCCTCAGCCTCCCAAGTAGCTGGGATTACAGGCATGTGTCACCATGCCCAGCTAATTTTTTTGTATTTTTAGTAGAGATGGGGGTTTCACCATATTGGCCAGTCTGGTCTCGAACTCCTGACCTTGTGATCCACTCGCCTCAGTCTCTCGAAGTGCTGAGATTACACACGTGAGCAACTGTGCAAGGCCTGGTGTTTCTTGATACATGTAATTCTACCAAGGTCTTCTTAATATGTTCTTTTAAATGATTGAATTATATCTTCAGATTATTAAAGACTAATTCTAATGTGGACCTTAGAATACAGTTTTGAGTAGAGTTGATCAAAATCAATTAAAATAGTCTCTTTAAAAGGAAAGAAAACATCTTTAAGGGGAGGAACAAGAGTGCTGAAGGAATGGAAGTCCATCTGCGTGTGTGCAGGGAGACTGGGTAGGAAAGAGGAAGCAAACAGAAGAGAGGTTGAAAAACAAAATGGGTTACTTGATTGGTGATTAGGTGGTGGTAGAGAAGCAAGTAAAAAGGCTAAATGGAAGGGCAAGTTTCCGTCATCTATAGAAAGCTATATAAGACAAGAACTCCCCTTTTTTTTCCCAAAGGCATTGTAAAAAGAATGAAGTCTCCTTAGAAAAAAAATTATACCTCAATGTCCCCAACAAGATTGCTTAATAAATTGTGTTTCCTCCAAGCTATTCAATTCTTTTAACTGTTGTAGAAGAGAAAATGTTCACAATATATTTAGTTGTAAACCAAGTGATCAAACTACATATTGTAAAGCCCATTTTTAAAATACATTGTATATATGTGTATGCACAGTAAAAATGAAAACTATATTGACCTAAATGTGAACTGGTTATTTCTAGGTGGTGAGGTGCTTTATGGTGGTAGGTTTTTGCTCTCGATGCCCTTTTTGCATTTTCCAAAGTACCATGGTGAGGATGTGTTATATCTTTTCCAGGGTCCTAAAAGTCCCTGGCAACTCCCTCCCCATACCCTACCATGACTGGTCACAGAACCCTTTCACCTTATTGATTTTTACTGATTTCATATGGAATATGGCAACTACATCTGGCTCAAAACAGAGGAAACCAGAAGAGCCAAGTCCCGGGTGAGTGCTCAGTTCTGTTTCTAGCTTTGACGTGTGTGTTCTTCTGTGAAGGACAAGATTTGCTTCTATTATTTACGTACCATAATTTGTGTTTTTCCAAATTAATTCCCTGCAGATGCAAACTGCCAAATAGGTGACATTTTTTACAATGCCCAATGGAAAGAAAGTAAAATGGAATAAGCATGAAGCAGTGAGGTGTACCAGAAAGCACAAAATCAGGAGGTAGACAGGCTGAATTTGGAAGGTGGTCTGGCCACTTACTGACAGTGGGACCCAGCTTCCTAATCTGAATCTGGATTAATGCCTACATCACAGTATTAGAACTAAGTGACATAAAATAGTTAAATAGTTAAAACATTTATACAAAATAGATTCTCAATAAATGTCACATTTTCTTCTCTTTTTACCTGCATATTTGCCACAGAGGGTTTAAAAACATTTTTGGGGCCAGAAATAGAATTTATTTTTTTCTGAGACAGGGTTTCATGCTGTCCGCCAGGCTGGACTGCAGTGGTGCCTTCACAGCAGTCTTGACTGCAGCCTTGACTGCCTGAGTTCAAGCACTCCTGCCACCTCAGTCTCCCAAGCAGCTGGGACCACAGGAGCACACCACCACGCCCAGCTAATTTTGCTTATTTTTTACAGAGATGGGTTCTTGATTTAAGCCACATCATCTGTGCTTATGCTTTTCTTTATATCAACTTATTTTTATTGTGGTAAAATATACATAACATTTACCATTTTAATCATTTGTAAGTTCAGTAGCATTTAAGTACATTTGCATTGTTGTGCAACAGTCACCACCATCTATTTCCAAAACTTTTTCATCATCCCAAGCTGAAACTCTACCTATTAAACATTAACTACCCCTTTGCCCTTCCCCAGGCCCTCGGTAACCACACTTAGTCTCTGAATTTGACTGTTCTGGATACCTCCAGTAGGGGGAGTTATACGCTATTTGTCTTTTTGTGTCGCATCGTGTCTTTAAGGTTCATCCATGTTGTAGCATGTGTCAAACTTTTTTTTTTTTTTTTTTTTTTTTTGAGACAGGGTCTCGCTCTGTCGCCCAGGCTGGAGTGCAGTGGCGCAATCTCGGCTCACTGCAAGCTCCGCCTCCCGGGTTCACGCCATTCTCCTGACTCAGCCTCCCAAGTAGCTGGGACTACAGGCGCCCGTCACCATGCCCGGCTAACTTTTAGCGGTTTTGTTGTTGTTTTAGTAGAGACGGGGTTTCACCGTGTTGGCCAGGATGGTCTTGATCTCCTGACCTTGTGATCCGCCCACCTCAGCCTCCCAAAGTGCTGGGATTACAGGCGTGAGCCACCATGCCCAGCCAATGGGTGCTGTTTTAAAGGCCTGACATCAGAGAATGGTTTACTTATCAGAGCTCAGCCTCCACCATGGAATATTACATCACCTTTAAAAAATCATCTTTAGAAAGGATTTTTAATGCTCTGGAGAAATGCTTAAGATACTATGTCAGGTGTTAAAGGGAGAAGACAGTATGGTCTCAACTAGAGTTCTTAAAAGGTAAGAAACATAAAAATATTAAAGCAGTCAGTTCTGAATAGGATAATTATGGGTAATTAAAAAAAATTTTTTTAAACTACAATAGCATGTTAAATAAAAGAAAATTAGAGGCCAGGCATGGTGGCTCAAGCCTGTAATCCCAGCACTTTGGGAAAAGGCCAAGGTGGATGGATCACTTGAGGTCAGGAGTTTTGAGACCAGCCTGGCCAACATGATGAAACCCCATCTCCACTAAAAAAAAAATACAAAAATTAGCTGAGTGTGGTGGTGTGTGCCTATAATCCTAGCTACTGGGGAGGCTGAGGCAGGAGAATCGCTTGAACCTGGGAGGCAGGGGTTGCAGTGAGCCAAGATCCCACCCCTGTACTCCAGCCTGGGCGACAGAGTGAGACTTCATCTCAAAAAAAAAAAAAGAAAATTAGAGGAAACCCAACACTGGTAGAAGCAGTTGCTTTAGAACGTGTCTGAGATGAGGTTCCCAAAGAGACTCATCCCAGAGGGGTTTCTTGAGGAGTGCCCTGGGTGCAGCCCTTGCCAGCCAGGGAGAGGCAACACTGATGCTGCAGTCAGCAGACACCTCACCTGCATTGCTGCGTGTGATGGGGAGTTCTGGAACTGGGGTGGCCCTTCAGAGTTGTCCCCAGCTGAAGCAAGAAGCCAGGTCTTTCTACCCCCCCCCCCCCCCACCACCAACCCCGGGCATCAATGGTAATGGAGCACAAGCTGCCCCCGGGAGGGCGCATGGCCTTGGGTAAGTGGACTCCTTTGAGTTAAGGACAGTTCATACCTAACACCCCCAGCCTCTGGGGGAAGGTGGGTCTCATCACAGTCCACCGCTCATGCTGCTGGTTCCATTTCCTCCAGGATTCTGAATGATCAGTTTTCCTGGGTGAACTTTAACAGAGTAGGGTTGGTGGGGCAGACTACAGTCCCCTCTCCTGCAGCTGATCTCAGAGCACAACAGAGAACTGAGGTACATCTCCCTCCTGTACCCATTCTGCCTCCCCTTGCCCTGAGCTAGCACCTCTGCTGTTGTATGTGGCTTACCTGGTGGGGGTGACCAAACCTTCATCCCTAGGGGGTCTAAATCCCTGATCCCCATGCCCTTCTCAAGCTCAAATTGGGCAGGGAGTACCAAAATATACCCCTGTGGATCACCTGAGCTGAAACTTTGTACCCCCACAGCATTAGAGTCTTCCCTGGGAGGAGCAGTTCCTGTCAGTCAAGGGTGAGTCCCAGACAGACACTAAGCCAGGAGCAGCCAACATGCTCTAATCCACCCCCAAGGAGTGCCCCCATGACCTTCTCACATGTATACTGCCTGGCCCGTGCTGCTTCAATAACTGAACATTTAGCTTCTCTGATCACAACTTCTGTGCTCCACAATTACCCTTCTACCTCACAGCTAACTCCTAAGCAACACAGGGGTTAGGGGAACTGACCCCTCGCTTAGTTGAAAGTCCATGTATAACTTTGGATTCCCCCAAAACTTAACTACTAATAGCCTACTGTTGACCAGAAGCCTTACCGATAACAGTCAATTAACACGTATTTTGTATGTCATGTGTATTATATGTTGTATTCTTGAAATAAAGTGTTGTATTCTTGAAACTAAAGAAAAGAAAAGATGATTAAGAAAATCATAAGGAAGAGAAAATATATTTACTATTCATACAGTGGAAGTGGGTCATCATAAAGGTCTTCATCCTCATCATCTCCATGTTGAGTAGACCAAGGAGAAGGAAGAAGAGGGGTTGGCCTTGCTGTCTCAGGGGTTGTGGAGATGAAAGAAAATTCGTGTATAAGTGAATTCATGCCATTCAAACATATGTTGCTCAAGGGTCAACTGTGTATTATTTTATGAAACTATATGTGCCATTTCACAGGTCACCTCAGGACTTAGCTGTTGCAATAATCATGCAACAGTTAATGTTTAACTGCTTCTTTCTTAGCTTAGACATTAATCAGGAGCCATGCACTACTCCCATTTGTCAACATTCTCTGGTAGGGCTCCTCTCTGGCCTCAGCAAAGTCTTAACCAAAAAAACAAAACAAGAAAAAAAGGTTGCGTGGGGAGAACCCAGGGAGTCTGACTCTTCACACTTTTCTGCAAGAACATCTCCCATCTGTAGCGCCCCCAGAGCATGGGTGACAGTCCATGTCTGTCCCCTCTATAAATGGGGGAGCAGGGACACGGTCACACCAAATTCTACCAGCCAGTGGGGAGTTTCCAGGTGCCTTCTATGAGCAAACAGGAAGAATGCAGTTACCTGTGAGCTCACTGTTTTGTCTTGGAGCTATCATTTTGTAAAAGCTTCACCTTTAAACATTTCTACAGCTGACAAAACCAGTTGGCCCTACATTGATTCTACCAACATTGGAGAGTAGTCAGCTGTACAGATTTTGTCAGCTATTGCACATGCACTCGTTAATTAAAAAGAATAAAAAGAGACTACCAAATTTCATCAAAAGAGCCAACAGGAGGAATGGAGGGGAGGCCCTGGGGAAGGCAGCACTTGAGCCAAGGGCAGGGCTTGGCAGCTCAGGGATGAGCCCTCTATGACTGTTTGCTAAGGAAAGGAAAGAGCTGGGGGTCAGCCCTGCTGAGCACCTGAGGACCAGATAGAGGAAGGAGGAACAACCCGTGAGAAGACTTGAAGGTGAAGGAAGCTTTACCGACCTGGCGAGTGTGGCTGAGAAGTCAGGAGCTAAAGGATTTGAACCCCCATTTAATCAGAGGCAGCCCACAACACACAATGGGAGAGCATCCTGGGCTGCCACTGGCACCCCAGGGCTGACAACCTCACAGGCTGTTCAAGGAGCACAGCAAAGACAGCCCACATTTTAAAAGCTGGCATGGATGTCAATAGGCCTTACGAAGTGGTTATGAGCCTTAAAATGTAGTGCTGAGATTGCAGCTCCAACTCAGATGGACAGAGTAGCATGCGGAGGCTCACACTGTGAATTTTAGCTCCAGAACGAGTGCAAAAACAAACCGGCAATCCCGAGAGGACCCACAGACCCTCTCAAGGAAGTGGACTGCTCCTGCAGGACCTGGGAGACACCCCAAATACTGTGCTGGTATCCATGGCTGAGAGACCCATAGATGGTTGATATCACAGGACTCTGTGCAGACAACCCCCAGTATCAGCCAGAGCCTGGTAGACTTGCTGGGTGGCTAGATCCAGAAGAGAGATAACAATCACTGCAGCTTGGCTCTCAGAAAGCCACATCCATAGGAAAAGGGGGAGAGTACTACATCAAGGGAACACCCCGTAGGACAAAAGGATCTGAACAACAGCCTTCAGCCCTAGACTTTCCCTCTGACAGAGCCTATCCAAATGAGAGGGAACCAGTAAACCAACTCTGGTAATATGACAAAACAGGCTCTTTAACAACCCTAAAAAATCACACTGGCTCACCAGCAATGGATCCAAACCAAAAAGAAATCCCTTATTTACCTGAAAAAGAATTCAGGATGTTTGTTATCAAACTAATCAGGGAGGCACCAGAAAAAGGTGAAGCCCAATGCAAGAAAATCCAAAAAGGATACAAGAAGTAAAGGGAGAAATATTCAAGGAAATAGATAGCATAAAGAAAAAACAATCAAAACTTCAGGAAACATTAGATATAGAAATGCAAAATGCTCAAGAAAGTCTCAGCAATAGAATTGAACAAGTAGAAGAAAGAAATTCAGAGCTCAAAGACAAGGTCTTCAAATTAACCCAATCCAACACAACCAAAGAAAAAAAAAATAAGAAAATATGAACAAAGCCTCCAAGAAGTCTGAGATTATGTTAAATGACCAAACCTAAGAATAATCGGTGTTCCTGAGGAAGAAGAGAAATCTAAAAGTTTGGAAAACATATTTGGGGGGAATAATCGAGGAAACTTCCCGGCCTTGCTGGAGACTTGGACATCCAAATACAAGAAGCACAAAGAACACCTGGGAAATTCATCACAAAAAGCTCCTCGCCTAGGCATATTGTCATTAGGTTATCCAAAGTTAAGATGAAGGAAAGAACCTTAAGAGCTGTCAGACAGAAGCACCAGGTAACCTATAAAGGAAAACCTATCAGATTAACAGCAGATTTCTCAGGAGAAACCCTGCAAGCTAGAAAAGATTGGGGCCCTTTCTTCAGCCTCTTCAAACAAAACAATTATCAGCCAAGCATTTTGATCCAGCAAAACTAAGCGTCATATATGAAGGAAAGATACAGTCTTTTTCAGACAAACAAACGCTGAGAGAATTTGCCACTACCAAGTCACCACTACAAGAACTGCTGAAAAATAGCTCTAAATGTTGAAACAAATCCTGGAAACACATCAAAACAAAACCGCTATAAAGCATAAATCACACAGGACCTATAAAACAAATATACAATTTATAAAGCAAAAACAAAAAACAAAAAAAACAAGGCACACAGGCAACAAATAGCACAATGAATGAAATGGTACCTCACATCTCAATACTAACATTGAATGTAATTGGCCTAAATGCTCCTCTTGAAAGATACAGAACTGGAGAATGGATAAAAAAATCACCCACCAACTATCTGCTGCCTTCAGGAGACTCACCTAGCACATAAGGACTCACATAAACTTAAAGGGATGGAAAAAGGCATTTCGTGCAAATGGACGCCAAAAGCGAGCAGGGGTAGCTATTCTATCAGACAAAACAAACTTTAAAGCAACAGCAGTTAAAACAAAGAGAGTCATTATATAATGGTAAAAGGCCTTGTCCAACAGGAAAATATGACAATCCTAAACATATATGCACCTAACACTGGAGGTCCCCAATTTATAAAACAATTACTAAAAGACCTAGGAAATGAGATAGACAGCAACACAATAATAGCAGGGGACTTCAGTACTCCACTAACAGCACTAGACAGGTCATCAAGACAGAAACTCAACAAAGAAACAATGGATTTAAACTATACTTTGGAACAAATGGACTTAGCAGATATATACAGAACATTTCATCCAACAACTGCAGAATATACATTCTATTCAACAGCGCATGGAACTTTCTCCAAGATAGACCATACGATAGGCCACAAAATGAGTCTCAATACATTTAAGAAAATTGAAATTATATCAAGTACCCTCTCAGACCACAGTGGAATAAAACAGGAAATAACTCCAAAAGGAAACTTCAAAACGATGGAAATACATGGAAATTAAATAATCTGCTCCTGAATGATCATTGGGTCAAAAAGGAAAGCAAGATGGAAATTTAAAAATTCTTCGAACTGGGCCGGGCGCAGTGGCTCATGCCTGTAATCCCAGCACTTTGGGAGGCCAAGGCGGGCGGATCACGAGGTCAGGAGATCGAGACCATCCTGGCTAACACAGTGAAACCCCATCTCTACTAATCCCGTCTCTACTAGCCAGCCGGGCTTGGTGGCGGGTGCCTGTAGTCCCAGCTAGTCGGGAGGCTGAGGCAGGAGAATGGCGTGAACCCGGGAGGTGGAGCTTGCAGTGAGCCGAGATGACGCCACTGCACTCCAGCCTGGGCAACAGAGTAAAACTCCATCTCAAAAAAAAAAAAAAAATTCTTTAAACTGAACAACAATAATGACACTACCTATCAGAACCTCTGGGATACAGCAAAGGCCATGCTAAGAGGAAAGTTCACAGCCCTAAATGCCAGTATCAAAAAGACTGAAAGACCACAAACTGACATCTAAGGTCACACCTCAAGGAACTAGAGAAATAAGAACAAACCAAACCCAAACCCAGCAGAAGAAACGAAATAACCAAGATCAGAGCAGAACTAAATGAAATTGAAACAACAACAAAAAAAAAATACAAAAGATAAATGAAACAAAAAGCTGGTTTTTTGAAAAGATAAATAAAATTGATAAATTGTTAGCAAGATTAACCAAAAAAAGAAGAGAGAAAATTCAAATAACCTCATTAAGAAATGAAAAGGGAGATACTACAACTGACACCACTGAAATACAGAAGATCATTCAAGGCTACTATGAATACCTTTACACACATAAATTAGAAAACCTCAGAGAGATGGATAAATTCCTGGAAAAATACAACCCTCCTGGCTTAAATCATGAAGCATTAGATACCCTGAACAGACCAATAACAAGCAGCGAGATTGAAATGGTAATTTAAAAATTACAACAATAAAAAGTCCAGGACCAGATGGATTCACAGCAGAATTCTACCAGACACTTAAAGAAGAATTGGTACTAATCCTTTTGATACTATTCCACAAGACAGAGAAAGAAGGAGCCCTCCCTAATTTATTCTATGAAGCCATCATCACCCTAATCCCAAAACCAGGAAAGGACATAATCAAAAAAGAAAACTACAGGCCGATATCCCTGATGAACATAGATGCTAACATCCTTGACAAAATACTAGCTAACTGAATCCAACAACATGTCAAAAAGATAATCCACCATGATGAAGTGGGTTTCATACCAGGGATGCAGGGGTGGTTTAACATATGCAAGTCAACAAATGTGATACACAACATAAACAGAATTTTTAAAAATCAATGATCACCTCAATATATGCAGAAAAAGTATTAGACAAAACCCAGCATCTCTTTATAATTAAAACTCTCGGCCGGGCGCGGTGGCTTATGCCTATAATCCCAGCACTTTGGGAGGCCGAGGCGGGTGGATCACCTGAGGTCAGGAGTTCGAAACCAGCCTCAACATGGAGAAACCCTGTCTCTACTAAAAATACAAAATTATCCGGGCATGGTGGTGCATACCTGTAATCCCAGCTACTCAGGAGGCTGAGGCAGGAGAATTGCTTGAACCTGGGAGGCAGATGTTGCGGTGAGCCAAGATTGCGCCATTGCACTCCAGCCTGGGCAACAAGAGTGAAACTCCGTCTCAAAAAAAAAAAAAAAACTCTCAGCAAAATTGGCCTACAAGGGACACACCTCAATGTAATAAAAGCCATCTATGACAAACCCACAGCCAACATAATACTGAATGGGGAAAAGTTGAAAGCATTCGTTCTGAGAACTGGAACAAGACAAGGATGCCCACTCTCACTACTCCTCTTCAACATAGTACTGGAAGCCTAGCCAGAGCAATATGACAAGGGAAAGAAATAAAGGGCATCCAAATCGGCAAAGAAGTAGTCAAACTGTCACTGTTTGCTGACAATATGATCATTTACCTCAAAAACCCTAAAGACTCCTCTGGAAAGCTCCTAGAACTGATAAAAGAATTCAGCAAAGTTTCTGGATACAAGATTAATGTATATAAAATCAGTAGCTCTTCTATACAACAACAGCGACCAAGCAAAGAAACAAATCAAGAACTCAACCCCTTTTACAATAGCTGCAAAAAATATATAAAATACCTAGGAATATACCTAACAAAGGAGTCAAAAATCTCTACAAGGAAAACTACAAAACACTGCTGAAAGAAATCATAGATGACACAAACAAATGCAAACACATCCCACGCTCATGGATGAGTAGAATCAATATTGTAAAAATGACCACACTGCCAAAAGCAATCTACAAATTCAACGCAATCCCCATCAAAATACCACCATCATTCTTCACAGAATTAGAAAAATTCATATGGAACCAAAAAAGAGCCCCCATAGCCAAAGCAAGACTAAGCAAAAAGAACAAATCTGGAGGCATCACACTACCTGATTTCAAACTATACTACAAGGCCATACTCACCAAAACAGCATGGTACTGGTATAAAAATAGGCACATAGACCAATGGACTAGAATAGAGAACCCAGAAATAAACCCAAATACTGACAGCTAACTGATCTTTGACAAAGCAAACAAAAACATGAAGTGGGGAAAGGACACCCTATTCAACAAATGGCACTGGGATAATTGGCAAGCCACATGCAGGAGAATGAAACTGGATCCTCGTCTCTCACCTTATACAAAAATCAACTAAAGATGGATCAAAGATTTAAATCTAAGACCTGAAACTGTAAAAATTCTAGAAGATAACATTGAAAAAACCCTTCTAGACATTGGCTTAGGCAAGGATTTCATGACCAAGAACCCAAAAGCAAATGCAATAAAAACAAAGATAAATAGCTGGGACTTCATTAAACTAAAGAGCTTTTGCACGACAAAAGGAACAGTCAGCAGAGTAAACAGACAACCCACAGAGTGGGAGAAAATCTTCACAATCTGTACATCTAACAAAGGACTAATATCCAGAATCTACAACGAATTCAAACAAATCAGTAAGAAAAGAAACAATCCCATCAAAAAGTGGGTAAGGACATGAATAGACAATTCTCAAAAGAAGATACACAAATGGCCAACAAACGTGAAAAAAATGCTCAACATCACTAATGATCAGGAAAATGCAAATCAAAACCACAATGTGATACCACCTTACTCCTGCAAGAATGGCCATAATCAAAAAATCAAAAAACAGTAGATGGAATACTACTCAGACATAAAAAGGAATGAATTAACAGCATTTGCAGTGACCTGGATGACATTGGAGACTATTATTTTAAGCGAAGTAACTCAGGAATGGAAAAACAAACATCATATGTTCTCACTGATAAGTGGGAGCTAAGCTATGAGGACACTAAGGCGTAAGAATGATACAGTGGACTTTGGGGACTTGGAGAGAAGGGTGAGAAGAGGGATAAAAGACTATGAGTAGGGTGCAAGATATACCGCTCAGGTGATGGGTGCACCATAATCTCACAAATCACCACTAAAGAACTTACTCATATAACCAAATACCACCTGTACCCCAATAACCTATGGAAATTTTTTTTTAAAAATCTAATGCCTACCTTGGCACGGGTATAATACGAGCATCCTCATCTGGGAGGGAGAAACACAGTCTGGGGCTCCCACATGCCCCTCCTACTTTTCCTACCTCCCGGACCCCTGCCCTTGCCATAGGAGAAGGTCCACTCTGTGAGCCCCCACTGAATCCCCTCATGTACCTTTAGTCTCTTGTAGGTTCCATTATGCTCCATCACACTGATATGTTTTCAAGTCTGTCAGCCCGACTGGTCTGTACGCATCCTCGGTACCTGTGTGCTGGCTGTGAGAATCCTAGGGCCATTTCATAGAAGCTTGATAAGTGGCGGAAGGAAAGATAAAAGGAAGAGAGGGAGAGAGGGAAGGCGGAAGAGGGGAGATGGGCAAGTAGAGGGTCTTCCTCATTAACAGTGACAAGACCCTCTTACGTAATAATTAGCACTTCTTAGACTGTCTCCTACATCCCCCAACACGGGGAAGATGGTAAAGAAAGAACAAGGCAGTGCAGAGGCTGAGCTCCTTCAGAGGAGAAGCAGGCCCCGTCAGGTCTGGTCACTCGCTAGGAGTCTCTGCGCTTCCCTGCAGACCTGGCCAGCCGCATCCCCGGGGTCAACACTGGTCTAAAAGGAAAAAGAAGGGAGAGAGCGAAATGAAAACAGAAGAGGGAGCTCACATTCTTCTCCTTGGTGATACAGCACTTCTGACCTGCACAGGTATTTCTGATGCTGATTGTGTGGTGTAAACCAGTAGTTCTCAGATTTGTCCCAGTTCCATATAGTGAGCTCTCCATGGCAGACACCAATGCTAGGAATCAAAGGCAAATGGGAAATTATAAAGTCCCCATTCAGATTTATTTTCAATTGGAAAAAAAAAAGGAAGAACTAAGGGTTAGATAAATCATTACATTATATTAATCAGAACAATTGACATTGCTATTGTAGCATTTCATCTTCAAAAAAGTCAAAATTGGCTTTTGGTTGAAAGCATTTCTTCCCCCTGAGAACCAGAACAAGACAAGGATGTCCACTCTCACCATTTCTATTCAACATAGTACTGGAGGTCCTAGCCAGAGCAATCAGACAAAAGAAAGAAAGAAAGGGCATCCAAATTAGTAAAGAGGAAGTCAAACTGCCTCCAGAATAAACACATAAAAACATAAAGCTAAGAGAGGCTGTCAGGCTTGACTATAATGAAATAATTGTCCCGTGTTGGGTGTTTACAGAAAAACATTTTATGAGTAATGAGTAATCTTTTATGTCTCCTTTTTTTTTATTTGCTTATTTTTGTTATAGATACATTCTTGGGTAACAGCAGACCACAGGCTAATATATTTTTACTACAGAAAAACTAATCTGCCAGTGCAAGACCTGGGAATATCTTTAACCATCTTTGTGAAGAATACAATAGACTGGTTTCCATAGGACATTAATTGAAAATTACAGGAATCTGTAAAAATAGTGATTATCTGACATCAGTCACCTACTGTGAAAAAAGAATTGTGTGAAAGTCATGCATATATACTGCTTTTCATGTACCAATTTTCCCATAGCTCTTAATAAAGTTTCATTATTAATGATGTAAATCATTGATTTATTGCAATTGATGCATTACAATTAACTTATTACCAATGATTTTAATCAGTATTGATGGTTTAATTATTAGTGATTAAGTCAGCACTGGTGATTTAAATCGGAAGAGGAATTTAACCTTAAAACACCTTGTTAGTCTTTATAGCATCTCCTCAGGTGAAAAGAGAAGGTTTTTATCAGACACAAGAAAAAAAAAGAAAGACCATTGCTTACCCACAGGTAGTAAAGTCGCCAAATCTTGGGCTACAGAGCCCAAATGCCCACTGTGTGACCTCGGAAAAATCACTTACCCTCTCTGTGCCCCTGAAGGCTGAGGTGAGGACTGGATGTGAGTTCATTCATTTGAAGAATGAGAATGGTATCTCCCTAGAATGCTCTGCCAGTATCATTGTCACCGAGCCCTGTGCAGATATGAGCATACAGAGATGAGCACATGTAGGCTCAGAGGGTTCATGGGTCCCTTGAAACCCATCCATGGTCCATGGACCTTGGCTTAGGAACCCTCTCAGAAATCACTGTGTGTTAAATGTGTGGAGATGACCTGAAATCCCCTCATTTCACAGATGAATCTAGAATGATAGGAGGGTTGAGAATGATAAGCATTTCCAAGGCCACAACTCCACCAAAGCATGTCTTAACTCGGCCCCTGGACTCTCCCAGTCCCCTAGGCTGTCCCCTGATGACACTTTGTTCATCAGGAGATAACATAAAAGGCCTTAACTGACAGAAGAGTAATTAGACCCTAGTAGAACAGCTGGGAGGAGCCTGGAAAGAACCGATCCTGCATTAATGGTGGAAGTCCTCAAAGCCCTCAAGTCCAACTGCTGGCACCCCCCATTGTCCAGCAGCTGCCCTGGCTGGTGCCATGGTCACTCACAAATCACAGGCTGCACCCCAGACCCAGGATGTCAGCTCGCGCCGTGACCTGAACACGTTTGTTCACCCACCCCTGGGCTGCAGAGTGGAGGGGGTTCCATTCTGTGGTCACTGCAGCCTGATCCCTTCTCCATGAAGCCCGCCTCAAGGCTGACAAGAGAGCTGCTCTGTGATCCACCTCCACCCTTTCCAAGCTGTATACTTTGAAACCTAAGGACGTGCCCAGGCAGACCTGACTGGACTCAGTAGCCTCATTCTCAGTGTCTGGAAAGACCCCAAAGAGTCTCTTGCTCAAAATAATCTACCCAACAGTACTGCTGGAGAATCTTCCCCTGATCTCATGTTTTCTTCAGAGAATGACGTGGAACACTCCAGTGAAAATGCTAGTGTAATCCAGGGTGGCTTACTAACTAGTATCCACCTCAACAGCCAAGCAGGAACTGCTTATCTGAAAGTAATGGAATACGGATCCGATTTATAAAGGGGTTGGAAAATGTCAGGCCAAGTGAGACACAAGCCCAGGCCATGTCAATTTCGCAATTCGTATCCATTGCCATGCACAATTTTAAATGAGGTCCTTGAAGATAAATCGCCAGTGGCACAGACTTCCAATTACTCACAGATTTCTGCATCACAAAGTGGTACAGTCTTCCCAGAACACTCAAAGACACTTAAAGCCTCAGAGGGAGGCTTCTGTCAGAGTTGCAGAGGATGCTTCTCAGAGGAGCTCCAGTTCCTGGCACTGTATCAGTTGGGGTCTGTGGCGGGCAGGGGGAGTGGGGTATGCGGGTCGGCGACTCTGCCCAATCCCTCTGTCAAGTCCAGTGCCCTGCCCAGGTGGCCCAGCACACATGGGCCTGCTCCCCTGCAGGCCTCCTCCTCTTCTCTCATCACCCCCTCTGAAACAGGAGCAGCATCATTTGGGGGCCTTCCCCTGCCTGTCTGTCTTTTATTATATTTGTTGCATTTCTTAACACTTTTTCAAAATCCTCATTGATAACTGATTAAATTAGATAATGTAATTGAAAGCACTTTGTAAACTAAAAAGTGTTCTACAAAGTCTGTATTAAATTTTTATCGTTGCAGACTCACAATCATGACTCAGGACTCTTGACCTGTCCATTAGGAGCCCAGCCTGGTAAGGGGCTTGCTGAGGGATGGAGGGAGACAACAGATGCTCAGCTGCTTCCTATTTAACAGTCCACCATGGTCTTGGTGAAGGGGGCCCAAGATGGCCCAAGGTGAAAGCCACTCAGATATAGCAGAGTAAGGGACACAGCCCCTTGGTCAGTCACTGATGTTATTTCCTGACTTCCCTTGGATCTGGCCTAGCCATCCAGAGATTTTTTTTTTTTTTTAAATGGAGTCTCACTGTGTGTCCCAGGCTGGAGTGCAGTGACGCGATCTCAGCTCACTGCAGCCTCCGCCTCCTGGGTTCAAACGATTCTCCTGCCTCAGACTCCCAGGTAGCTGGGATTACAGACGCCTGCCACCCCACCCAGCTAATTTTTTTTTTTTTTTTTTTTTTTTTTGAGACGGAGTCTCACTGTGTCACCCAGACTGGAGTACAGTGGCATGATCTCGGTTCACTGCAACCTCTGCCTCCCGGGTTCAAGCGATTCTTCTGCCTCAGGCTTCCAAGTAGCTAAGACTACAGGTGTGCACCACCACGTCTGGCTAATTTTTGTATTTTTAGTAGAGACAGGGTTTCACCATATTGGCCAGGCTGGTCTCAAACTCCTGATCTCATGATCCGCCCCCTCGACCTCCCAAAGTGCTGGGATTACAGGCATGAGCCACTGCACCAGGCTAATTTTTATATTTTTAGTAGAGTGGGTTTTACCATGTTGACCAGGCTGGTCTTGAATACCCGACCTCAGGTGATCCACCCACCTCAGCCTCCCAAAGTGCTGGGATTACAGGTGTGAGCCACCTTGCCCAGCCCAGAGATGTCTTTATTTATGGTGACCATCTTTTAGAAACCAAGAAAAAAAGATACCATGATCTTCAAGTAGTAGCATCCTTCAGGGATAAGAAGTTGGAATATCTGTAGTTAAGTCTGTCCTCAAAATGCTGGGTGGAATGGTGACCATACCTTTGTCATCTTGGTTATGTGCATCTTCTAATTGTCTATATTTGGTGATGTGGTCTTTTGGGCTGTACATTCATGAGGGTTTCTTGCTTTCCAGTCAATCCCAGGCGACATCATAACAGAGATGAAGCCCTTGCTCTGCATTTCACAGCCAGTGATGTTGAGCTGTCAAGAGTTGCATGGAGTAAATTGGATTCCAGAACCTACACTTGCAGACTCCAAGTTGTAGACTCCTTCACTTTCTGTTGAGCAAAGCTCAGCCATCCCATTTTAGTTGGCCATTTATTTGGTCATCTGTTTTTAATTGACCACATTGGCTAATAGTTATTTTCTATTTAAGTATCAAAGATTTAACTTTGAATTTCCTACCTCCTCCCTGTTAAATGATGACTAGAAATGACAACATGTTTTTGTCAAGTCTGGTTCAAATTACACAATGTTAATAAGGTTTTATGTGGATATTTACCATTGATATTTAGTGTGTTTAGCATACGGATCAATTTCAACAAGATACAAGCATAACAGCTTCAAGAGCACTTGCATGCTTTGAGATCAGACAGATTTGAGTACCAGCTCTGCCATTTAAGCTGTGGCATGTGATTCAGTTACAGGCATGTGATTCAGTCTTTCTCAGTCTCAGTTTTCATGCTTTTAAAACAGGGAAGATAGGCCAGGCACGGTGGCTCATGCCTGTAATCCCAGCACTTTGGGAGGCTGAGGTGGGTGGATCACAAGGTTAGGAGTTCAAGACCAGCCTGGCCAAGATGGTGAAACCCTATCTCTAGTAAAAACACAAAAATTAGCCGGCGCGGTGGCAGGTGCCTGTAATCCCAGCTACTTGGGAGGCTGAGGCAGAGAATTGCTTGAACCTGGGAGTTGGAGGTTGCAGTGAGCTGAGATTGCGCCACTGCACTTCAGCCTGGGCAACAGAGCAAGACTCTGTCTCAAAAAAAAAAAAAAAAGAAGAAGAAGATAACCTCGTGTAAAGACTTTCAGAGAAGACTACAATATAACATACAATGCTTCACAATACAATGTACATAAACATTAGTTTTATCTTCCTCTTTCTCCCTTTCATATAAAATTTATCTCCTATGCTTAAATTTAAACACTCTTTTTACCATTTTTACTCTCCTTCCAACTATGATGTGATGGGGTAACTAATATGTCATGTGTAAATGTCACGTCATCATAGGGTCCTGCAGGGAACAGAGCTCACCCTATGGAGCCTTAGGAAGAAAGACCATCGTTAGGTTAATAGTAAGGTCCATGCTACCAACCCTGGGGAGGCCTTTCCTGGTCTGGTCAGCCTATGCCAGAAAAGCAGCCAAGTGAAGGCTGGAAACACCGTGTGGCTCGTATAGATACTTCCAGTGTCACAAAACCAACACTACTAAGAGGTGGGAATCAGCTGAAGAAGTGAGTTGGCTCCTCGCACCCCCTAGCTTCTGGCATATGGGCCTTGAACTTGCCTATGAAAGGTCTAAGCACCGTTGAGGAGCTGTCCTGGCATCTCAGCAGTGAACAAAGGCCTCTTCCTCTGATGAGGGATTTCTCAGAGCCCCCATCACAAAGGATAGAGATGGCCCTTCCTGGGGCTGTTTCAATGTCCACAGACTAGATGGCAAGCATGTTTCCTGCCAGCCCTTTCTGACCAATGACTTCTAACTTCTTCTGCTCCCACTCAGTCCCCATACTCAGTCCAGTAGCCCCCTGCCATATGAATGGGATGACTTGCAAAGTTTCATTTGTGAATCTGCCAGGTGGACCAGCTTCCTACTTTCTTGCAGCTGAATCAACTCTCGATGGTTAGGATTCCTGGTTTGCAGGCTGGGTTTTAGTTAGGTGATTTGGTGGAGGGTTTTTACAACCTGGGTTCTTATCTTCCACAGGACAGGCGTCTTTTCATTCCATTTATTCCATTCTCCCCCTGCCCGCTCCCACTACCACATCTAATCAGTCAGCTCTGAGAGCCAAGAGTATATGCCGTGCTGAACGCAATGCTTCAAAATCCACCTGGGCCTTGGCAAACCCTGGAATTTTCTTCCATTGTTTGGGGACAGCCATGGTCAAACATTTAAGCAGCATAAATCTCTCATTTCCAAGAGAAGAGAAAGAAGAAAGGCTCTGTGCAATGACAATAGTAATGGTAATAGAAGCAAAATCTCCATCTATCAGGGCCTCCCGGGGACAGGAGCTTTATTTTCCAAATGTTCTGCCTGTGGGCATTTTACAAGAGACCCTCGGCTATGGCCCCTGCTTCTCCCCTGTCCTCCAAGGACTGCTTCAGCCACACAGCTCTTGCAGCTGCCACTGGCCTAACAGAGCCCACGATAGGAGTCAATGAAACCCTCAACCCAGAAAATGTCCCATGCCCGTTGTATTGGGCTGCCCCAGTAGTAAATGTGATTAGAAAGCAACCACAGCACCAGGATCTACAGTGTCCCCATGACTCACTTCAGAAAGCCCGAGACCCAAGCACTGAAAGGACTTGGAAGCTAGGACCCCTCCATGGCACAGGCACACCCAGTGTCGGGTCTTGTTTATAAATTCCTCTCTCCTCTAAAAGGTGCCAGAGCTCCTTGGAGAAATGGCTGATTCCAGGGCTGGGACAGGGAAAATACAAGATGACACTAAAGCATCTTGTGCCAAAAGTAAAGATGTGCACAAAGAATGATGGGGACACCTCAAAGGGACACAGAAACCAGCTTGAAGTGACTCCCACTGGCCAAATGTGAGACAACTTGAGCATCAGAATTAAAAGTGATATGGCTGGGAGCGGAGGCTCACTCCTGTAATCCCAGCACTTTGGGAGGCCAACATGGGAGGATCACTCAAGTCCAGGAGTTCAAGACCAGCCTAGACAACATGGCAAAAACCCATCTCCACAAAAAATACAAAAATTAGCCGCACATGGTGGCTTGCACCTATAGTCCCAGCTACTCGGGAGGCTGAGATGGGAGGATGGCTTGAGCCCAGAAGACGGAGGTTTCAGTGAGCCGAGATCGCACCACTGCACTCCAGCCTGGGTGACAGAGTGAGCTTTGTCTCAAAAAAAAAAAAAAAAGTGATAATGACTTACAAGCTATTAAATGAAATAATAATTTATAAGTTCATACTGATAGTAAATTGATATCTAGGTAAAGAGATCAATAGGCTGATGGTTGAGAAGAGGAAACTTCTCTACTGTAGGATGTCAACTAATAAATGAAGAGGGAAAGATGGAGTTAGAAAATTACATGTGTGGACAGGTACAGTGGCTCATGCCTGTAATCCCAACACTTTGGCAGGCTGAGGCAGGAGGATCACTTGAGGCAAGGAGTTTGAGCCCATCCTGGGCAACATAGCAGGATCTTATCTCTACAAGAAAAAAACAAAAAAAACAAAAATTAGCAGGGTGTGGTGGTGCACACATGTAGTCCCAACTACTCCGAAGACTGAGGCGGGAGGATCCCTTGAGCCCAGGAGTTCAAGGCTGCAGTGAGCTATGATAGTGCCACTGCACTCCAGCCTAGGTGACAGAGTAAGATCTCATCTCTAAAAAATAATAAGTTAAAAATAAAGGAAAGTTGCCAGGTGTGGTGGCTCACGCCTGTAATCCCAGCATTTTGGGAGACTGAGGCAGGTGGATCACGAGGTCAGGAGATTGAGACCATCCTGGCTAACACAGTGAAACCCCGTCTCTACTAAAAAATACAAAAAATTAGCCGGGCGTGGTGGCGGGCGCCTGTAGTCCCAGCTACTGGGGAGGCTGAGGCAGGAGAATGGCATGAACCTGGGAAGCGGAGCTTGCAGTGAGCCGAGATCGAGCCACTGCACTCCAGCCCGGGTGACAGAGCGAGACTCTGTCTCAAAAAAAATAAATAAAATAAAATAAAGGAAAGTTACATTTGTAACCATCATAATAAAAATTGGTGGTGGCAAGAATCATCAGTGGATGCTAAAACTAGAGTCTGAAAGTTTGACGGGCAACAAGATGTTTGCTGAGTCTCACAGCATCTCCCCACAAGATGCTTATTCATTGTGAAGGGAGAAATAGTCACTTTACAGTGAGAAAACTGGTAGATTCCACCTTGATCAAGTGATCAATGTTGACACCAATATAGGAACAAATGGCTATCTTACGCCTCCTGTGAGGATGCCCCAATGGGAAACATCATCACTTCAGTGGCACTCACACCCAAAATCCACAGGCTGAGTCTAGTAATGATGAAACATCAACCAAAACCAAATTAAGAGGCATCCTACAAAGTGCTGGCCTGTGATCTTTAAAAATGTCAGTGTCACAAAAGAAAAAAAAGGCCGGGCATGGTGGCTCATGCCTGTAATCCCAGCACTTTGGGAGGCTGAGGCGGGTGGATCACGAGGTCAGGAGTTCGAGACCAGCCTAACCAACATGGTGAAACCCCATCTCTACTAAAAATACAAAAATTAGCCAGGCATGGTGGTGTGCGCCTGTACTCTCAGCTACTTGGGAGGCTGAGGCAGGAGCATTGCTTGAACCCGGCAGGCGGAGGTTGTGGTGAGCTGAGATCGTGCCATTGCACTCCAGCCTGGGCAATAAGAGCGAAACTCCATCTGAAAAAAAAAAAGAAAAAGAAAAAGAAAAGAAAAAAAAGGTGCTGAGGAAGTGTGCTAAGCTAAAAGTGGCTAAAGAGACATGACGAGTGAATGTTGTGTGTGATCTGGGATTGAATCCTAGGAAAAAGAATTGCTATAAGTTGCATCAAATCTGAAAAGTATTTGTATATTAGATAACATTTGTTAAAATTCCTAATTTTGATCACCATATGGTAGTTATATAAGTTATGACAGTGAAAGAGATCTGGCCTAAATTTCTGGGAGAAATTTATTTTACAGTTTAAATGATAATACCCCTTCCCAAAACTAAACCTCTTTTGTAAAACTCATGAAAGGCTACCAGATTACAAGAGGATCCTGAATTCTTCTAAGATAGTTAAATAATTACAAGCCATTATTCTAGAGGTTCTTAAGAAATACACAATGAAGAATTTCATGGTAAAAAGGCATGTTGTTTGCAACTTACCTTCAAACGACTCAAAAACAGAACTAGATGGATAGATAGGTGGTGGGTATAGCAAGAGACAGAGAAAGAGTCAGGAAATGCTACAGCAACGGTGGCAAAATGACATTTGGTTAATCTTGGTGAAGGATATTCTATGTACTATTCTTGAAACTTTGCTATTAAATGTGAAATTATTTTAAAGTAGCAAGTTTATTAAAAAGCAAAGCAAAACATGACAAGTGAAAAGGAAGATATTAAGTAGGATATATGCAGGGTGGGAATATAAAATGGTACAGACACTCTGGAAAATAGTTTGGCAGTTTCCTAAAACACTAAACATGTGCTTATCATATGACCCAGCAATTGAGCTCTTGGGTGTTTATCCCAAAGAAAGGAAAACTTATGTCCACTAAAAACCTGTACGTGAATGTTCCTAGCAGCTTTATTGGTAATACTCAAAAACTTGAAACAACCAAAACATCCTTCGACAGGTGACTGGTTAAACAAACTGGTATATTCGCACCATGGAATACTACTGAGCAATAAAAAGGAACAAGTTATTCGTATATGCAACGGTTTGGATGAATCTCAAGGAAATTATGCTGAGTACAAAAAGCCAAGCTCAAAAAAGGTCACACACAGTAGTATTCTATTTATATAACGTTCTCAAAATGTTACAGAGCACAGATTTGTAGTTTTTGTGCTCTGAAACTACTATTAGAGGATGTGGAGAAAGGAAGGGAGGGAAGAGGATATGACTCTAAAAGGGCAATCAGAGGGACCTTTGTGATGGAATGGGCCTGTAGCTTGACTGCAATAGATACACAAATCTACACGTACTGCAACTGCATTTGCAAATCTCATAACAGTGAGAAAATTATGACAGTGAAAGAGATCTGGCCTAACCAATTCCATCTTGCCTTTATCCTTCAAACTGCCCTTGTTCATTCCTGGACATGGGCCAAGCTAACTGTGGGAGAAATTTAGTTTACAGTTTAAATGATAATACCCCTTCCCAAAACTAAACCTCTTTTGTAAAACTCATGAAAGGCTACCACATTACAAGAGGAGCCTGAATTCTTCTAAGATAGTTAAATAATTACAAGCCATTATTCTGGAGGTCACAAGATTTGCAGCTTCTCCAAATACTCCTGTAATTAACATCACTATTGTCGAACCTAACATTGGCCTTTGAGATATCTTTTCAGGCTTTTGCATTCCAGTGACTGGATGGCTCCTCCTGGACTGGCAACTCCTCTGTGGCCCCACCCAAAAGCAAACTCAGCACACCAGGACCATTTTCCACACCTCTTTAATTGCATCCCCTACCAATCAGTATTCCTCCTTTCTTATCCCCCTGCCCATAAAAATATCCTTGAAAATCCTTGAAAATCCCTAGCCTCCAAATTTTGGGGGAGGCTGATTTGAGTAATAATAAAATTCCAGTCTCCCACTTAGCCAGCTCTATGTGTATAAAACTCTTGCAATTAAACTCTGTTGCAATTCCCCTGTCTTGATAAATCAGCTCTATCTAGGCAGCAGGCAAAATGAACCCACCGGTTGGTTACAATATGACCAAGTTGAATAGAGCTATACAGGCACACAAACACACACAAACAAGTGCATGTGAGAAACCCGAAGAAGCCCTACGGATAGTACAAATGTCCATTTCCTGCCCTTGATACTGTGCTATGGTTATGCAAGAAGCTAACACTAGAGGAAGGGTGCACAGGACCTCCCTGTACATTTCTTTGCAACTTCCTGTAAATCAATAACTATTCCAAAACACAAAGTTGAAAACAAACAAACAAAAAAAGCAAGTCTAAGACAAAGCCTGTCTGTACTCCCCTGCTATACCACTGGTGACTCTGCTCCCAAGAGATGTCCTGTGGGGAGTCTATCCTTCAGACTGTCATCTTGTCTTATCTTGTCTCATAACCCCTGTCTTAGTCCATTGTGTGTTGCTATAAAGGAATATCTGAGATTGGTTCATTTATAAAGAAGAGAGGTTTATTTGGCTCATGGTTTTGCAGGTTGTACAAGAAGCATGGTGCCAGCATCCGCATTGGGTGAGGGCCTCTGGCTGCTTCTCATGGTGGAAGGGAGCTGGTGTGTGTAGAGATCACACAGCAAAAGAGAAAGCAAGAGGCGGGGCAAGAGGTAATCAGGCCCTTTTTAACAACCAGCTCTTGTGGAAACATAGAGTGAGAACTCACTCACCTTGGAGAGAGGGCATTAATCTATTCATGAGGGATCTGTCTCTAATACACAAACACCTCCCATTAGGCCCCACCTCCAACACTGAGGATCAAATTTCAACATGAGGTTTTCGGGGGACAATCATCCAAATTATAGCAACTCTCAAAACTTTGTATGGGATCTCATCCCCCTTCTTCATGTATCTTAGCAGTAGGAACAGATGGTGGAAGTACAAGGGCAGAGACACACAAGAGTCTGGGTGTAGCCTTTAAGCACAGGATCAACTCTAAATGCTGGAGCTCACATTGGATTACGACTTTGAAGTCAGGCTACTGGATTCAAAGGCCAATCTGTCACCATTCACAAAATCTTAGATACAGTGCTTACCCATTTGTGTTTCAGTTTTCTTATCTATGAAATGAGGATGATAATAGTACCCATATCATAGGATTATTCTGTGTGTGTGAGGTGTGCATGTATATGTAGCTTAGAACAGTACCAGACACCTAGAAAGAGTTAGTATTAGTTGTTATTTATAATACTCATAAAAACAACTGCTTAATATTATTATATCTCTCTACAAGTTTTAACATTCCTATTTTACAATGAAGAAGCTGGGTCTTGGCAAAACTAATTAACTAGCATGGGCCCGCTAGTCACATGTTCATGCCCTTTTCAATATGCCTATTTGAACATAGTTCATGCCCTTTTCAATATGCCTATTTGATTAAGTCTCTATGGATACCTTACTAGCAAAAGAAGAAAAAAAGTCCAGAAAGCAGAGAAAAGGACAAAGAATAAATTCTAGGCTGGGTGCTGTGGCTCACTCCTGTAATCCCAGCACTTTGGGAGGCCGAGGCGGGTGGATCATGAGGTCAGGAGTTCAGGACCAGCCTGGCCAAGATGGTGAAACCCCGTCTCTACTAAAAATACAAAAATTAGCTGGGTGTCGTAGTGGGCGCTTGTAATCCCAGTTACTCAGGAGGCTGAGGCAGAGAATTGCTTGAACCTGGGAGGCGGAGCTTGCAGTGAGCCAAGATCGTGCCACTGCACTCCAGCCTGGGCAACAGAGCAAGGCTCCATCTCAAAAAAAAAAAAAAAGAATAAATTCTATCTCAGGAAGAAAGATTGTACAGTTGACATTCAACAACACAGGAGTTGGGGTGCTGATGGCCCATGCAGTCGAAATCTGCCTATAACATTTGACTCCCCCAAAACTCAACTACTACAAGTGTACCATTGGCCCAAAGCCTTACTGGTAACATAAACAGTATATTAGCACATATTTTGTGTGTTATGTGTATTATATACTACATTATTACAATAAAATAGAGAAAAAATGTTATTAAGAAAATCATAAATAAGATAAAATTTATTGGCAAGGCATGATGGCTCATGCCTATAATCCCAACACTATAGAAGGCCAAGATAGGAAGATCACATGAGGCCAGGAGTTCAAAACCAGCCTGACCAACATAGCAAGACCCCATCTCTACAAAGAATACAAAAATTAGCTGGGCATAATGGCACATGCCTGTTGTCCCAGCTAGTCAAGAAGCTGAGACAGGAGGATTGTTTGAACCCAGGAGTTCAAGGCTGCAGTCAGCCATGTTCATGCCACTGCACTCCAGCCCGGGCAATAGAATGAGAATTTTTTTTTAATCTTTATAAAATAAAATGTCTTCATAAAAAACAATAAATTTTTAAAAATTAAATTAATGAAATACAATAAAATATATATATTTGCTATTTATTAAGTGGAAATGGATCATCATGAATGTCTTCATCCTCACTGCCTTCATAATGAGTAGGCTAAGGAGGAGGAGAAAGAGGAAGAAATGGTTGGTTTTGCTGTCTAAGGGGTGGCAGAGACGGAAGAAAATCTATGTGTAAGTGAACCTGCACAGTTCAAACCCAAGTTGTTCAAGGGCACACTGTAAAAAACCATCTCAAGTGACTTAAACTATAAAGTAAGTTAATTTTCATACTTACCATGAACGTCCAAGTTTGGGAGCCTCGGGGGCTGGTGAATTCAGTGGCTCAGCAATGTCATCACTAACGTGGGTTTTTCTGTCTCTCTGCTCTGCCAGTTTTAGCGATGGTTTAGCTCCCACTGCGGTCCCAACATGACTGCACTATTTCCACACAACAAAATCCAAAGGAGAAGGAAGACTACTCCCAACATGTGTTTTTTAAGAAAGGGAAATCTTAGCCAGCGCCTTAGTTTGAGTTGTGTCACCAGCCCATGGACTGTCATGACTGGCTCAGTGAAGCATCTGGCTGTGTGGAGAAGGGTGGGTTACCCAAGCAAAACTGAGGTTGAGTCACAGGAAAGAAGTGGACAGTGGCTCTTGGGTAGTAACCAGTATCCTCCTCCCACCATGAAAAGCACCCTTCTCCTTTGACACTCCCTTATCAACAGGCAAAATAGTAGTCAATTTTAAAACTAAGCAACAATACAAATCTATTTTATTTATTTATTTATTTATTTATTTATTTATTTATTGAGACAGAGTCTCACTCTGTCGCCCAGGCTGGAGTGCAGTGGCGCAATCTCAGCTCACTGCAACCTCTGCCTCCCAGGTTCAAGCAATTCTCCTGCCTCAGCCTCCTGAGTAGCTGAGATTATAGGCACCCACCACCACGCCCAGCTAATTTTTGTATTTTTGTAGAGATGGAGTTTTGCCATGGCAACAACACAAATCTTACAAAGGTTCAGCCAGAGCATACTTAGTTTTTGACAATTATATTTGATATATGTGTGTATCGGTCAGAAAGGCTGGTTTATGATGCCATAATAGGCAATACCAAGTTTTCTGAAACATACAACTGTGGCAGTTTATTTTTTGTTCCCGAAACTTGCAGTCAACGTTTCAGGGCCATCCAAGGTCTTACTCAGTCCCAGGCTTATGCAATCTTCCAGCAACCTGAGGCTTTGGGGTTCACAGCAGTAGGAGGAGCAAGCATGGAAAATCTCACACCAGGGGACAAGTTGCCTCCTTTCCAGGCCTTTGCTAGAACCAGTCCCATGGCTCTGTACGGAATTCGGGTAAAGCAATCCTCTTTGTGTCCAGAAGAGGGAGGGGAGCCAGAAATGTCCATGAGTACTAGCAAAGGTAACCACATCCCCTGTCCAGGAAGCGTGCCAGGAAGGGACTCCTGTTCCACATGGGTCTGGGCATCAGGGAAGGAACCTTGACACTGCCAGGACTAGCTGGGGAAGAAAAGGGCCTGTCCACTTTGTTTATTACAGCTCCCTCCTCTAGTGGGATGCCTCTCATTAGGTAGGAGCTTGGTTTCCAGTGGGGTAAATAGCTTGAGCTAACCAGAACTATTTGAAATCAAGCCATGAAGTGGCAAATACAAAACTTTGCAAAAATTAAAAAACACACACACACGCAAAGCTAGATGGGAGCTTGCTAAATTGGGAAATGGTCATGCCCTATTATCACCCAGGCCCCTCCCAAGCTGTGAGATCTTTAAGTACAATTTTAAATGCTTCCTAGCCTATAATGTGAACAACGCTAGTGTCAGAGCAGGAAGGACCTGGCGCTAAACATCTCTGCCTCCATCCCTATATGACTGTAAACCCTGAAATGTGAGAGAGCACCTCAGGAACAGGTCCAAGGGAACGACTTTGGCTACGGAGACACAGAATCAGCCACAGCCCACTCCCACCACCACAGAGAAATTTTCTTCTGTCTCTGGAGTCTTCTTAAACTTCTCAGAGAAAGTCTGTGGGTAATATGGATTAAAGACATACTCTAACTCTAAATAAGATACTTGGCTTCAGTCTGAATGAGAAGACCCTTGTAGGAGTCTCTGTCCATTAAATAAATTATAAACAGAATGAAAATTTGGAAATTCAGAAAGTTGTTGATTCAAAATTCAGCTGAACTGGGAAAATTGTAAATGTTTGTGCTTTGAAGTAAACAAATTATGAAGGCTATGAAATTCCTGCTAGTGGATTATGGGTTTTTTTTGTTTCTTTGTTTTTTTGTTTTTTTGATCATTTGTGAGCCCAAGAGGAGTAGCAACACTTAAGCTTAATTTTATAAGCTTTTTCCTGGAGGACTTGCTAATGGCTTCAATACAGTTTAAGGAATCTAATGTAATGAAAAAGACTTTCTCAGCATTTAACATGTCATTGAATAAACAAAAACAAAACAACCCAATCCTTCAAGATGATCTTCTACCTATTAAATATTCAGTTTCACTGTTAATTTTTTAAAGAGGAAATGGGAATTTAAACTTACAGTAGAAATATTTAAACAACATGTTTATCCTCTTCTGTCTGCTTGTGTATAACATTTATCAGCAGAAAAAATCAAAAAGCAAAGTGGGTATTTGTGTTGCCTTTAATTATATTCCAGTGATATCAGTGTTGCCCTTAGTATCAACACTGTGACTCCTGTGACCTAAGTCAGAAGCAGGCTTATTAGTGGCAAAGCAGGGTGTGATCATGACCTGAACTGGGTCTGTTTCCAGACAAGGCACCACCGCAGAAGTTTCATGCAAGAACATACCATGCTCCCTGAAATGCCTAAAGGGCATTTTCAACTGAGAAGTGAAAGTTTGGTTCACTTTTTGGTTTGATGCATTTTACTGGAAAATGGTCACTGTTCCTGCCCCCACTGGGGGAGGACTGAGCATATTGTGAAATGTCCTCACCCAGCTCTATCCTTGGATTAGCGGCTCCAAAGAAAAACATGCCTCTCTAAGTCATCCTGTAAGGTGACCCCGAAGTGTGACTTGTCACACCATCCCGCCTTCTTTACCCCCTGAGCCGTGGAGGGCAGCCTGGCCTGATGCACCAAGGATTCATGCTCACAGATGATCCAGGGCATGTTCTAAACATTAACTTTACTTCCAGCCAAGTCATGGCCTCTGTGGAACCTGCCAGAGCAGAAGCTTACCTGCCCCCGGGGTGGGCAGAGGGAGCAGGTGATGGGGACTGTTTAACACTTTGTCCCTGGAATAAGATCTCTGTGAATCTAGTGCTAATTTCGTGTGTGTAACCTTGTCAGGCGAAGGCATTTCTGTAACTCCTCCGCTCTGCATATAAAAGATTAAGACCCTGAGGTTTCAGGACCAGGTCGTGGCCTCTGAGAGCCCCAGAGCTGAGGAAACAGGAGTTACAATACTTGCCTTCCGTTACAACACATCAAGGCAGCAGCAGATTCATCTCAAAGGTAAAGGATGTTGAACTTGATGTGGATGGGAACCTGGCGGAGGTTCATCTCACTCTTCGGCAGGGAGGGAAGTGGATGGGCCCCTTGTAAGCCTGTAAACCTGTCTTTCTCAGCGGCTGGGATTCAGCTTTCCCCCGGAACCCCCTTGCTTGCATCTGCTTGGGAATGACTCACAAATCCTAATGGGGCTTTTCCATATCTAATTTATATAATTAGATGATGCAATCAAAACAAGTTAAACTGTGAGAAAGCCAGAAATCAGTGCCAGTGTCCGCTTAACCAGGCTCTGAAAAAAATAGTACATATGGATAGTGAGATGCCAATACCCCAAAGAAATGAACACCCTCAAGGAATGTTCAAATAGAGATGCTCGACCACAGTGGGCTTCTCGGGAGACTAGCACTGAGGAGGCTGTACCTTAGCTTCGGCCTTTGTAATTCTAAAGCAGAGCTGCTTAAACTGCACAGGAGTCATGCACAGGAGTCATCTGGGGATGAGATGAAAATGCAGGGTTTGATTCCGATCTGGGCCTTGATAAATTCTGCACTTGTACCAACTCCGTGGTGATGCCAGTGCTGCTGGTTCACGGGACAATCGGGTGGCAGGGCTCACTGGGGTCTTAGTGACAGTATATAATCTTTGAGACTTTTCCATGCCTGAATCTTATCAAATCAGCAGAGTCAAAATGCATTTTACCAAAAGCATTTTCTGTTCTGTTTTTAAAGTTTTTATTTTTAAATTAACACACAGTAAAAAATGATTCTTTTGTCTGTACTCAGTTCTATGAATTTTAACATACATACAGCTTCACGTAACCACCGCCATGAAGAATGCAGAACAATTACATCAGGTTCTCCACAGTTCCTTCATGCTTTGCCTCTGCAGTCATACCCTCCCCAACCTCTAATCCCAGGCAGTCATGATAGTTTTGTCTTTTCAAGAATACCATATAAATGGGATCACAGAAAACATATACCAACCAGCCCGGGCAACATGGCAAGACCCCGTCTCTACAAAAAATACCAAAATTACCCAGGTGTGGTAGTGCACACCTGTAGCCCCAGCCACTCTGGAGGCTGAGATGGGAGGATCACCTGGAGCTGGAGAAGGTCAAAGCTGCAGTTAGCCGTGATCGTGCCCCTGCACTCCAGACTGTGCAGCAGAGTGAGACTCTGTCTCAGTTTAAAAAAAAAAAAGGAAAGAAAAGAAAAGTAAGAAAGAAAATATATACCATTTTGAGATTGCCTTGTTCTACCGAGCATAATGCCTTTGAGATCCATCCAAGTTATTGCATGTGTTGAAGTTTGTTCCCTCTTATTGCTGCACAATATTCCATTGTATGAATGTCTGACAGATTTTTATCCATTCATCCATTGAAGAACTATCAGGTTGTTTCTTTTTGGCAATCACGAATAGAGCTGTGTACAGGTGTGCAAGTTTTTGCTTGAATACAAGTTTACATTTCTCTAGTCTAAATACCTAGAAGTAGAATTGCTGTGTCATATGGTGAGTATAGTTTAACTTTATAAGAAACTACAGCCGGCTGGGCGTAGTGGCTCACGCCTGTAATCCCAGCACTTTGGGAGGCCTAGGTGGGTGGATCACCCGAAGGTCAGGAGTTCGAGATCAACCTGGCCAATATGGTGAAACCCCGTCTCTACTAAAAATATAAAAAATTAGCCAGGTGTGATGGTGGGTGCCTGTAATCCCAGCTACTTGGGAGGCTGAGGCAGGAGAATCGCTTGAACCTGGGAGGCGGATGTTGCAGTGAGCCAAGATTGCACCATTGCACTCCAGCCTGGGCAACAAGAGGGAAACTTCTTCTCAAAATAAATAAATTAATTAATTAAATAAAAAAGAAAAGAAACTGCTGCCAAACTGTTTTTCACAATAATACCTGTACCATTCTGCAGTCCTGCCAGCAATGTGTGAGAGTTCCAATTCCCTTTCTCCCTGGAACCAGAGGACTTCTCAGAGCTCTTTCTACCCTTGTTCCCACTTCTGGGTTGCCTTGAGTCTAAACTGGGGATACCAGAGTAAAAATAGAAAATTTAGCACTGTTCAATGGTAATTGGAATTCTGGGGTTTTTCCTCTAATCTACCTGCTGCTGTTTACTTTTCAGAGTCCTGAAACAGCTGCGCCACACATTCTGTCCAGGCTGCATTCTTTGGAGGGACAGGTTAGGGTATGCTTCCTCCATCTTACTTGGAACTGGAACCCTTCTGTTCTATTTCAAGCCCCAATCATAAAGAAAAATGTAAAAGGCGGTTAAACATACTTTTGGATATGTGAAAAATAATCATGAAATACTTGCTCTCAGGAGGTGTTGAATAGGCAAGAGGTACATGAGCAGTGTGCACAGTCAGCTGGTGTGCATTGAACCTCCCTAGCCAAGAGCCACAAGCACGCTCAGTGTAAGCCAAAAGCCTCTTTTAAAAAAGCAACTCTCAGATTTCTCAATTTGAGTTTAATACTCTGGGTAACTGAGACTTGGGAAATCAAATTGCTGGCACAGCGTTAAGGCTTGCGAGGGACAAATGTTCCTTTGTTCTTGTTGATTTGCTGAACGTGAATTGGCTCCCGGGGCAGCACAGATGCCTCACAGGCGGTCAAGTGCGACACATTTGGTTCGACTGAATCGATGTCTTCACATCCCTTCATGCGGTTGTTCTCTGTAAGTGTTAATTAATTTGTTGATTTTGTGAAGTAAAATTCCTAATGGTTATGGAGGTTATGGTTTGTCCAAGTTGGTGCTGATTCACTGGACGCAGCAGCACGAATTCTCTCAAGTACAAGATTAGATGGTGTTTTGGGCAGAGGGGATACAGAGGAATAGAGCTATTTACTTATCAAGAGCTTTCCAACTATGGACAGTCTCCTCATCACACTTCTACTAGGAGGAGCAGTTGTCCTCATTGTAGACACCAGGAAACCGAAACACAAATACTCACGGAAACACGTTACCTGTGAAGGAATGGGCTAAACCCTAATGACAAGATGCTAACAGTCTCCCAGTAGGTTAGAGCCAGGGAACTTGAACTTCTAGTCCAAAGACAGAAGAAGCTTTTTACCTATGTTTACTGAGGAATAACTTATGTGTAGTGAAATTCACTCATATAAAATGTAGAGTTTGGTAAGTTTTAGCAATTGTACACTGCTATATAATCAACACTATAAACAAGACACAGGCTGGGCACAGTGGCTCACACCTGTAATCCCAGCACTTTTGAAGACCAAGGCGGATGGATCACCTGAGGTCAGGAGTTTGAGACCAGCCTGGCCAACATGGTGAAACCCTGTCTCTACTAAAAATACAAAAATTAGCCTGGCGTGGTAGTAGGCACCTGTAATCCCAGATACTGGGGAGGCTGAAGCAGGAGAATCGCTTGAACCCAGGAGGTGGAGGTTGCAGTGAGCTGAGATCGTGCCACTGCAATCCAGCCTGGGTGACAGAGTGAAACTCGTTCTAAATAAATAAATAAATAAATAACAAGACACAGAACATTTCCATTACCCTAAAGAGTGCCCCCATGCTCCTTTGCCGTCAGTCCCCTCCCCCAACTCGACCTCAGCCAATCCCCAATCTGTTTCTGCAACTCTTTGTTCTGCAAGATTTCCACTGCAGGTCTCTGCACAGGTCACTTCCTGCACCCTGGGTGCTCCTGCCCGCTCATCCTGCAAGTCCCTCCCCCTAGAAGGAGCCCCAAACCCTCGGCCAGGTCAGGGCACCCTCCTTGTGTGTCCCATTTCAGTGCCTGTCACGTGAAGTGCCAGTGCCTCACTCCCTGTTATCTGAAGTCCCCTGAGGAGGGGCCCTGTCTTATCCCAGTGTCAGCCGTTTAGAGTGAAGAAGGATGGGGTATTAGATATTTGTTTGTTTGTTTGTTTGTTTGTTTGTTTGTTTTAGACAGGGTCTCGCTTTGTCCCCCAGGCTGGAGTGCAGTGGTACAAACATGGCTCACTTTAGCCTTGACCTCTTGGGCTCAAGCAATCTTCCTACCTCAGCCTCCTGAGTAGCTGGGACCACAGGCACGTAGCACTACGCCCAGCTAATTTTTTATTTTTTATTTTTATAGAGACAGGATCTCTGTATGTTGCCCAGCCTGGTCTCAAACTACTGGGATCAAGTGATCCTCCAGCCTCAGCCTCCCAAAGTGCTGGGATTACAGGCGTGAGCCACTGCACCCGGCTTAAATATATTTAATCCCCTCTTTCTGCCTTATTTTTATCTTTTCCTAAAAGTGTATTTCTAAAGCTATCATTAATTGTGTTTCTTTGAAGCTACAAAATTGGTGATAGTAGCCACTACAGTTCTGCTCATAGTGAGGACAATGACTAAAACAAGTTAAGAAGACAAGGTAGTTTGTTTAAAAGTGAAATGCATTTTTTCTTAGAGATTTTACTTGTTTTCACCATTGTGTCAGCAGCATTTTCCAGCAAAACACACACACACAGCTGGTTAGTTTGTAAAATAACGTTATGCGGATGGAGGTAGAGATGGATGTCACTCTTCAACCCAAAGGGAGCTCTGCTATTTCTTAGAAAAACATATATCTCCCATTTTACACATGTGGGACACCTCCCAGTGAGTGGGCATGGTGAGGCTTATCTCTGACGTATCAGAAGTGAAAGAACACAGGACAAACGCTCTTACCCAGTGCTCCTCTGGGCATGGCCCTACATAGGACATGGTTCAACTTAAGAACTTCTACTGTCACCCAAGCTTTCCTAAATGGTGGCCAACAGACCAAGGATAGAGATAAATGAATCTGTCATATACCCAAGAAGCCACACACTCAATATTGTGTGTAAATAAAGATTCACACTTATTCAAGGTTGTCAATGACATTTAATTAGCTCAGACTAATGATGTCCCTATGCCAGACTAATGAATCCCTATGCCAGACAACAGTCAGAAAAATGAGTGGGCCAGGACCAAGCTCATCAGTTATATTTATTCAGAACTTTATAAATTGCAGAACACTTTCACACTTAGGGTCAAACTCGGTCTTCAGAGAAATTTTAAAGATGAGAAAACTGAGGCCAGGAGAACCCACGTGACAAACAGACGGTGCATCAAGGCAGTGGAAACACAGGTCTGGAGTGAACATCTGGCTTCAAACCCCTTTCTCCTTCTACCCTGCCCCACTGTCCCGGTCTGTCTTTCTGAGAGCTGTGGCCCAGACCTCTATGCTGAGTTCCAGACCCATGTGTCAGGCGCCCCTCCAGTGCTTCCCCCTGGGGGTCGGCACCCAGAAAACTCAAACTCCATCCATCCAGCACAACCTGAGCCCACTCCCCATAGCCCTCCTCCTCCTCCGTTTCCCATCTGTGCACAGGCACAGCCAGGGCCGTACCCACTGACACCCCTTCTCCTTCATTTTCCACACAGAGTTTCCTGTGAATCTGTCCACTCTTCATCATCTTTGCCCCTCCCGCCCTGGTCACAGCATCGCTCTGGGCTCCTCCAGCAGCCCAGTTCCTCCTCCCCCTGCATCTGCTCTCACCTCTTCAGTCTCTGCCCCCAGAACATCTGGCAAAATGCCTGTCTGGACCCACCATTTCCCCACTGAAAGCCCTTCCTGGGATAAGGTCCAAATCCTCTCTGGGGCATGCCAGGCCAGCTTCTCCAGGCTGCCATCTCCCCACACTCTTCTGCAGGGGTTCCCACCAGCAGACAGGAACATCTGCAGCCCCTGCTTTTGAGCTTTCTACTATATCCACTCAGCTGGTCTGAAAGTTAAGCAGAGTTTCTGCATGTAATAAGTGAGCATTTTGAGTGTCTGATATGTATAATTCCACACACAAGAGCCCACATGTGTGCACGCACACACACACACACACACCTCAAAGCAGCTTGCTCTGGGGTGTCAGGCACTGGAACCATTTTCTCTGATAAACCCCTTTAGTAAAGGGCCTGGAAACTTTCAGAAGTCTGAAGCCTGTCACTCCTCAAATATCTCACCTAAAAGATGAAGAAGGTCATGGCCATCTCATGTGGATGTTGTGATAACGAAATGGACTTAGGTGCACAAAATTCCTGGTGCATGTTCCTGCTACCAGAAGTTGAGAAACAATTCTTCTGTGAGGAGGAAGGAAGGGCAGAGGCGTTTGCCAGGTGCCAGCTTGTGGAAGGTCTGCACTCACATCTCACTGTGTCCTGACAACCAGCCAGCAGCAAGCACTGAGGCCACCATTGTCCTCCCACTTGCAGAGGTCCTGTGGCTGGCCAGGTCTGTCTCATGTCAACAGCAGGGTCAGGATACCTATACCCTGCAGAGTCTCAGGGATCGTGGTTTATGGGGGTTCAGCTTCTATTTTTTTTTATTTCAATAGCTTTAGGAGTACAAGTGGGTTTTGGTTACATGGATAAATTGTATAGTGTTTAAGTCTTGGCTTTTAGTGCACTTGTCACCCAAATAGTGTACATGGCACCCAATAAGTGACATTTTATCCCTAACCTCTTTCCTTCTGAGTCTCCAATGCCCATTATACCACTCTGTTTGCCTTTATAAACCCGTGGCTTAGCTCCCACTTATAAGTGAGAATATGCAGTATTTGGTTTTCCATTCCAGAGTTACTTCATTAGGATAATGGCCTCAGTTCCATCCGAGTTGCTGCAAAAGACA
This sequence comes from Pan troglodytes, assembly GCF_028858775.2. Classification (NCBI taxonomy): domain Eukaryota; kingdom Metazoa; phylum Chordata; class Mammalia; order Primates; family Hominidae; genus Pan; species Pan troglodytes. The sequence goes on from NC_086015.1 coordinate 50,624,398, forward strand.
TTATTTTGTTCTTTTTTAGGCTGAGTAGTATTCCATTACACACACACACACACACATAAAACATTTTCTTGATCCAGTCATAAGTTAATGAGCACTTAGTTTGACTCCATATCTTTGCAATTGTGAATTGTGCTGTGATAAACAAACACATTCAGGTGTCTTTTTTATATAATTACTTCTTTTCCTTTGGGTAGGTACCCAGTAGTCAGAATTGCTGGATCAAATGGTAGATCTACTCTCAGTTCTTTGAGAAATCTCCATACTGTTTTCCAAAGAGGTTGTACTAATTTACATTCCTACCAACAGCATATAAGTGTTCTCTTTTCTCTGCATCTGCACCAACACCTATTAGTTTTTTGACTTTTAAACAGTCAAATTGGAGTAAGGTGGATTGGAGTAAGATGGTAGGTATCTCATTGTGGTTTTAATTTACATTTCCCTGATGATGAGTGATGTTGAGCATTTCTTCATATGTTTTTTGGTTATTTGTATGGCTATTTTCCTTTTTAGGGGATGAACAATCAATACACCCGTCGGGAGGTCTTCTGCCGGAACACCTGCCATGATCTCAAGCGTTTCTGGGAAAGGGAAATTGGCAAACAGACTTACTACCGAGAATCAGAGGAACGTCGTCTGGGAAGAAGCGCACTGAGAAAGTATGTGGCTTGTTTGTCTACTTTTTAGAATTAATTAATTTTTAAAATACATCTTATAATTTAGAACAGTTTTAGGTTCACAGCAAAATTGAGCAGAAGGTACTAAGAGTTCCCTGAGCCCCCACGCAATTGCCCCACTGTCAACATCTGCACCAGTGGTACCTTTGTGACTGTCGATGAGCTTTCACTGACTTTCAAGTCATTATTATCTTGTCTGTTTTGTAAGAGCAAAATTAATTTCCCCAGAAGAATGCCAGATGGGCATCTTAGAGGAGGTAATTATTTTAATTTTCCATGCTTACATTCCTTTAATTCTTATCTTTATGAACTGGAAAACTCTCTCCACTCTGTCACCATGTCACCTTCTAGCACATGAGGTTACACTAAATGAGGCAGGGGTGGGGGTACAAACACTATGTCTGTGAAAAGCAATCAAGCAAAGGAAGCAGTGCCCAGTTCTCAGTGCCCATTTAGGTGAAAACACAAGATGGCCTGCTTGGTTCCTGGAGGGGAAGGCGGGGTCTCCCCTTGTGTGCATCCCTGTTCTGGCCCAGTGAGTCTGCCGAGCAGTGGAGTGCAGTGACTCCCGTGGGCAAACGAGGGTCACCTTGCTGTGGAAGCAGTGCAGGCTCACTGCCCTCACACACACACTGCAGAAAGCCATCATGGGCTGCAGGGAGGGACCGCCCTTTTGAGCTCTATCCCCTCAAAGGGAACAGCTCAGCCAGCTGTCTGACGAGGCCATGGCTTATGTGTGGTAAGGGAGTATGAGACCTTGTGTGCTGTCCAGACAGCAGGGCCCATGACTCCATGGCCACTGGACTGATGGCATGCCTTAATTCACAGGTGGTAAACTTACTGCTGCCTTCCCAAAGCCTCTCCTGAGCCCTGGAGGGGAACCCAGTCTCCCACTTGTAGAGACCTGCTCAGCCTTATTCCCGACTACCATCCCACCTGCTGAAGTACAGAAGTAGGGCATAGAAAGCTGACTTGGGTGGCCAGTCATTTCTGCAGTTCCTGCCATCTTCGTCCCCCAGGCTACGCCACTCAGAGTCCTGTACCATGTGTGGGTTCCCTGGGGAGCAGGCAAAAGGCCTCAGGTGAAGTGAAATTGGCCCAAGGAAGATGCAGAAACCAAAGGCTCCAAGAGAGGCACAAGCCAAGGGGTGAACAAAACAGCCTCTGAAGCAAATTGTGCAGGCTGTTAAAACATTAAAAATATATACATGCGGCCGGGTGCGGTGACTCACGCCTGTAATCCCAGTACTTTGGGAGGCTGAGGTGGGCGGATCACCTGAGGTCGAGAGTTTGAGACCAGCCCGACCAACAAGGAGAAACCCCATCTCTACTAAAAATACAAAATTAGCTAGGCGTGGTGGTGCATGCCTGTAATCCCAGCTACTCGGGAGGCTGAGGCAGGAGAATCACTTGAACCCGGGAGGCAGAGGTTGTGGTGAGCCGAGATCTTGCCATTGCACTCCAGCCTGGGTGAAAAGAGCAAAACTCTGTCTCAAAAAGAAAAAAATATATATATATATGTATATATATATATACACACACACACACACACACATACACATATGCAGTATCTATCTATGCATATAACAAAAGAATGCAAGAAGATAAACTTTCTGGTTGATAGGGTGGCAGAAGACTTTAGCTTATTTGTTCTCCTCACCCTCTTCTGATTTGACTCTGGGTAGCCAGGCTCCAGAGGCTCTGCTCTAATTAATACTCTGTGTTGTCCCTTCACAAAATGGAATGTTAGTTCCCCTCCCTCTTCTGCACTCCCATTTAACAATCCAGGATCTAATATGGCAGCAGCAATACGCCAAAGGAAGACATTCCTTAGAGGAGAAAAACAAGATGAAAACAAAATTGCAAGAGTGGGCAAGGGTGGGAACAAGCTCAGAATAGTGGTGAACAGCAGAGACTTTGCAGCTGGTTGCCTGGGCTCACCCTTTTGGGTCCCTGGGGTGAGCAACCAAATCTCCCTGGGTCTCAGTGTCCTCATCATTATTTTCATCATAGAGAAGCAGACACTAAGAGAAGTAAGAGGGATGCTGGAGAGTTACTGCCCTTTGAGTGTGGGCAGAGGGAGTGCAGACTTGATCTTCTTTCATTAGCAGATGGAGCACCTGGGCTACTGATGCACACAGGGGTGTGTACAAACCTCCCCCATTTTGGAACTGGTCAGGGAGGTGACACAGATGCTGCCGTCTCCCGCCTGTCCACTACAGGATCTGAGCGTTTCTTTCTGCAGTCTTCTGGGGGTCCCAGCTTCAGAGCTGGTTCACTTGGCCCGTGGGCACCAGCAGCTTGTTGAGCTGCTGTGCAGATGTGTTGGCATGCTGGTTGGCAGCCCGCACTCTGAGGTCCAGCCCTCCAGGTAACTAGCATGGCACCCTCCAATCTCATCTCTCAGGGAAGAGAGAGTTGGGCAAATGTAGGAGAATGGACAAGAGCATTCTAGGCAGAAGAAATGCCATGTGCAAACACCCCGACGCAAGGGAACAGCTTGCCCTATTTGTGGAATGGAGAAACCACCATTTTTATATATTGCTCGTGTATTCTCCAAAGTCCCTACTGCAGTGCTGAACATATAATAAGTGCTCAAGAAAAGCATGCTTGACTGGATCCAAGAAAACCATGGAATTGGCTCTTGGATGGGTCTTCGCTGCCTACTTACTTTGGCCCAGCACTCACTCCCATTCCTGGCTTCCTTGCCAGGCTGATCTCCTTTGACCCCCACCCCCATCAATTCTCCTCCCTCAGCTGACCCCTCTTCCCATGCTAGTCCTTGAATCACCAGTCCTTCAGCTTCTGGCTAGGTTCTGTCAACAGGAGATGAGAGGACTGGAGGCTAAGTCTGCCTATTTCTTCCCCACACCCTTCCTGCCCTGGGTCCTGTTTTCTAGCAGTGACTTCATCTCTCCTGGACTACAGCTCCTGCTGCAGAGCCCCTCCCCCATGACTCCAGGCTCCAAAACACAAGTGAAAAGGGATTGGTAGAAAGAAGCTATTGACATTTGGCAACACCTAATGAAAGTAAATTGGATCTAATGATCATTAATATCTGCTAACATCAAAAAAAGTGATCTATAACCAGACAGATTTGATGGCCGTCCATTATATCACCCGTAATGTAGTTTTGTCAAAAAAAAAAAAAATCCGGATCTAATCAAACTTCTAGTGCTAGCCACTAATTAACAGCATATACAGGAAACAGAGGAATGGGTTAGAGTCACACAGGAATACAGTCAGCAAAATTCAAACTGTGCATACTCTGCAGAACAAACAATCTGGTTTCAAAAAAAGAAAACAAAAACTTCAAGGGAAGGGGAAAGATGAGGGAGAATTTCCAGATTAAAGAAATCCTAAAAGATATAGCAACAAATAAGAATGTGTGCGCTTTATTCGGGTCCTGATTCAACCAACCTAATGTTCAACATTAAAAGACAATCAGAATTGTGAACCAATGGAATATTTATTTGATGATATCAAGTACCTCTGGTTAATTTTTTAAGTGTGATAATGGCAAGGTAGTTTCTTTTTAAAGGAGTTATTATATTTAAGGACAAAATAGCTAAAAGCAGTTATTTTGTTTAACATGCAGGAGAAGGGAGATACGGGAAACAAGATCAGCCTTAAGCTGAGGAAGCTGGGGAGTGGCTATAGGGGAGTTCTTAGATTACTAGTTTCTCTACTTTTTTGTATGCTTGAAATCTTCTACTACAAAGGTTTTCTAAAAAACGTTGTCTTGAAAAAAAAGAGTGCAATTCCCTTTCCCTTCTTCCTCACCACCTCTTCACAATCCAAGTAGTTCCATTAATTTTTTCTGTATGTATTTTGAGGCTACTTTATTAGGTGCATGCATATTTAGAAGTGTAATATCTTCACGGTGAGGTGAACCTTTTTATTATTAGGCAGTGACTTTATCCCTGATGATTTTTTGTTTGAAGATCTTTTTATCAACAGACTTTATAACTGTATTAACAGACTTTATATTAAGTCTGTTAATATAGCCAAACCAACCTTGTTTTTATTAGCATTTGCCTTATATATCTTTTTTCCGTTTTCTTATTTTCAACTTATCTCTGTCCTTATAATTTAGATGTGTCTTTTTTAAACAGCATATAGTTGTCTGAGCACGGTGGCTCATGCCTGTAATCCCAGCACTCTGGGAATCCAAGGCAGGTAGAACACTTGAGTTTGAGACCAGGCTGGGCAATATGGCAAAACTCTGTCCCTATGAAAAATACAAAAATTGGCCAGGCATGCTACCACGAGCCTGTAGTCCCAGCTACTGGGGGGGAAAGGGGCAGTGGGGCTGAAATAGGAGGATCACTTGAGCCTCGGGAGGTCGAGGCTGCAGTGAGCCATGATCGTGCCACTGCAATCCAGCCTGGGCAACAGAGACCCCTCCTTCTCAAAAAAAAAAAACTACATAGTTGGATTGGATGTTTTTCTAATCCGACATATTTTAGTATAAATTGGTGAGTTTAGTCCTTTTTCATTTATTGTAACTGGCTTGTTTCTACCATCTTAGTTACTTAGAGTGCTTTATGATTTCCCTTTTCTGTATTCCTATTTTTTTCTTACTCTTTGAATTGATATCCATATCTCCTTAATAGATAAGAACTATTTTACTAGTTTCTTCTCTCATCTTTATCATTGTCTTCTTTTCATTTCCTTTGGGTTTATTCTTTTGCAGATATGTTCTCAATTTTGATCAAGTCTAATTTATGAGAAAATTTTCTTTTCTTTTTTTTTTTTTTTTTTTTGAGACAGAGTCTCACTCTGTCGCCCAGTGCAGTGGCTCGATCTTGGCCCACTGCAAGCTCCATCTCCCAGGTTGGCGCCATTCTCCTGCCTCAGCCTCCCAAGTAACTGGGACTACAGGCGCCTGCCACCATGCCCAGCTAATTTTTTGTATTTTTTAGTAGAGACGGGGTTTCACCGTGTTAGCCAGGATGGTCTCAATCTTCTGACCTCGTGATCCGCCCGCCTCGGCCTCCCAAAGTGCTGGGATTACAGGTGTGAGCCACCGTGCCCAGCTGAGAAAAATTTCTTTTACAGATTTTGCTTTTGTTGTATCTAAGAAGACTCTGCCTATCCCAAGGTCACAAAGATTGTCTTCTGTTTTATTTCTAGAAGCCTTATGAATTTAAGTTTTACATTTAGATTAATAATATCTTTTGACTTAATTTTTAATATAATGGGAGGTACAGCGTGCAGTTCACTTTTTTTGCATATCCAGTGGTTCCAGCACCATTTGCTGAAAAGACTATCCTTTCTCCACTACATTGTCTTTGCACGTTTGTTGAAAATTAATAACTCATCTATGTGTAGGAATGTTTTTGGACCTTTTCTGTCCCATTGATCTATTTGTCCATTGGCCCAATGTCACACTGCTTTGATTACTTAGGTTTATAATAATTCTTGAAGTCAGGTGGTGTAAGTCTTACAACTTTTTCAAAATTGTTTTGGTTATCCTAGGTTATCTGCATTTTCATATGAATTTTGGAATCAACTTGTCAATTTCTGTTATGTAAAACAGCCTGCTGGTTTGATTGGGATGGAATTGAATCTGTAGGTCAATTTAGGGAGAAATGACGTCCTGATAATATTTACAGTATCTGATATATGAACACAATATATACGTCCCTTTATTTAGGTCTGTTTTAATATCTCTCAGCAATGGTTTGCAGTTTTCAGCACATAAGTCATATATATCTTTTGTCAGATTTACCTCTATTTTGTATTTTTGATATTATTATAATTGCTTTTTTTAAATTTTAATTTATGGTTGTTTCTTTGATTTATGGGTTATTTAGAATTTGTTATTTAGTTTCAAAATGTTTAGGGGACTTTCCAGATATCTTTCTGTTTTTAAGTCTAATTTAATTATTGCAGACAGGGAATATATTGAACCCTTTTAAATTTATTGAGACTTGTTTTATAGCCCAGAATATTTTCTGTCTTTGTAAATATTCCATGTATGTTTGAAAAAGAATGTGTGCTCTGCCGTTGTTAGGGAGAATATTCTATAAATATTGATTATATCAAGTTGGTTGATAGTGTTGTTCAAGTGTTTTATATCTTTATCATTTACTGATTATTGAAAGACAGGTATTGAAATCTCTGCTATAAATACAGATTTGTCTATTTCTCCTTGCAGTTCTATCACATTTTGCTTCATGTATTTTGAAGTTCTGTTATTAGGTACATAAATGTTTCAGATTGTTATATCATCTTGATGAATTGACCCCCTTATTACAAAATGACCCTCTTTCTCTTTGGTAATATTTTTTGCTATGAAATCTACTTTGATATTAATATAACCACACCAGCCTTCTTTGATTAGGTTTAGCATGGACTATCTCTTCGTCCTTTTACTTTTAACCTATTTTGTCTTCATATTTAAAGTGGATTTCTTATAAGCAGTATATATTTGGATATTGTCTTTTAAAAATCCAATTTGACAGTCTTTGCATTTTTATTGCGTTGTTTACACCATTAACATTAATTGGTATGATTTGTTTTAAATCTACCATCGTGCTATGTGTCCTCTATTTCTCTCATCTGTTGTTTATTCCCTTTTTCTCTTTTTATGCCTTGTTTTGGATCAAGTGAGTATTTTTTATGATTCCATGTTATCTCTTCTGTTGGCTATTTAACTATTGTTCTTTGTGTTTAGTGGTTGCTTTAGGATATATAATACACATCCTTAACTTATCACAGCCTGCCTTCAGGTGATATTTTATCACTTTTTGTGTAGCATAAGAACCTTAAAATGGTATATTCTCATTTCTCCCCTCTTGGCCTTTATGCTATTGTACAAAGTACAACTTTACTTCTACATATGCTATAACCCCACAGTACATCATTAATAGTTTTACTTTCAATGGTGGGCTATTTTTTTTTTTTTTTCCAGACAGAGTCTTACTCCGTCACCCAAGCTGAAGTGCAGTGGCACAGTCTCGGCTCACTGCAACCTCCTCCTCCCAGGTTCAAGCAATTCTCCTGCCTCAGCCTTCCGAGTAGCTGGAACTGCAGGCACCCGCCACCATGATCAGCTAATTTTTGTGCTTTTAGTAGAGACGGGGTTTCACCATATTGGCCAGGCTGGTCTCGAACTCCTGACCTTGTGATCTGTGCGCCTTGGCCTCCCAAAGTGCTGGGATTACAGGAGTGAGCCACTGTGCCTGACCACAGTGGGCTATTTTTAAAGCTATTTAAGTAGTTTTAAAAAGTATTAATATATAACCACATCATTGCTTTTCAGATGCTTTTCATTCCATGTGTACATCCAGATTTCCATCTTGTGTCACTTTCCTTCTGTTTGAAGGAATTCCTTTAACATGTCATGTAGTGACAGTCTGCTGGTGATTTCTTTCAGTTTGCATACGTCTAAAAATATCTTTATTTCACCTCTGCTGTTGAAAGATAGGTTTGCTGTGTGAAGAAGTCTAGACTGACAGGTTTACTCTCCCTGACTTCAAATATATTTTCAAAGGAAAATCCAGAGAATTAAGATTAAGTACTTCTAACAAAAATGAGAGCCTGTTTACTCTTACTTATATAAATAAATAAATATGAATAAATTTTATATATATATATATTTAAACTTGCATGTCTTCTGCATGCCTTTTAAAACCTGAACACATACACGCAATTTCAGGGGCTGGGAGGACAGGAAGAAAGCTCTCCTGAACCAAGAGCCATGGAAATGAATGCTCCATCTGTGTGTTTGGTTTCTATTTTCAGGCTCAGAGAAGAATGGAAGCAGAGGCTGGAAACAAAGCTGAGGCTGCGGAACAATCCAGAGGACACTGAAACGAGGACAAATGTTGGCTGAGAGCTTCCTGCTTCATTGACACAAGAAGATGCAAAACACTGAGGTCACTTTGCTAGAAGTCAGTGCAAATTCCTGAGTCCCTTTGCTATACCAATCAGCTCTCACACTATTGTTTCCCCACCTGGGAGAGGACTTACCTGTAAATCCTTTCCCAGTGTTTGATGGCGGTTATTGGCCAAGTCAGTCCTCTGTGCATGGGCGCCAGGTTATTATCCCAAATGTCTCTAAAGATAGCTTATTTAATATGGAAGCTCCATGCAGCATTCCTTGCTTCTATATAATTATCTTCTAATTTTGAAATCCAAATATTTTAAACTCTAAACACACCAAGAGGAATCCTCAACCTTCATGGTCAAACTTTAAACACTGCACAGTGGTATTGCCCCACCATTTCACCTAGGAAACACAGCTTTATGGAATTCTTGTTTTCTTTTTATGAGAAGAAAAATGCACCTATCTGCAGAAATTAAAAAAAGATTATCAATAGTCAAAGTACAATTTGAAAATAAATTGATCTAATATTCTTTTTTCTTCATATAAATTTAATTAGCTTTTTCAAAAGTATGTTTACCAAGAATAATATCAGAATAATTTTAATAAAACTTGGTTGTCCTGTCATCACTATGCACATGCCTTCATTTTATTGCTTTATTTTAATCTCTGCATGTTTGCACTGGTTGGCTCTCTGTCAGCCCAGCCAAAGCATATCTGGCCATTCCACAGAGTGTTTACCACACAGATTCTGGATTTTGAAATGGTACAGTCACTCCCTTGCCATCTCTCAAGTTCAGAAGCACCAGGGTTTGATGCTTCCAAGAGTGCAAACTGTAACTGGGCCTGAGGCAATTATTTTAACCAAGGGAAGGGAGAAGAGATGCAATGATATAAAGTCCTGGGTACTTGCTGGCTGTAAGCAGCACCTGCAAGGCCTTATATACTATACACAGAGGCACTGTTTATGGCAGACGCACCTGACAGCAATAACAAGATAATAAGTTAAGCAAATACACTGAGAATGACATTATGGTCTAAGAAGAATGTGTGTTCGGAGTCCCAAGCTAAGGAATCTGGGAGTGGCCAACCAGGAGTTTCATACCTTAATTGTGAAGGACACCTGAACCCCCAGCCATCCTTTGGAACATAGGTTGTACAGGGGATCAAAGCCTTCTGTTTTGGGTTAGATGGTGGTTGCTAGGTGGAGGGTGCTAAGTGAAAATGCTATATAAACTGCGTGCTTTTTACAAACAGTAGTGGTTCTCTTGTCCAGCCCACTGCTACTGGATCATCCCTATGTAAGTTCCCCCAATAAACCCTATGTCTCATTCACTGTCTCTGAGTGTCTTCTTTGTCTTCTCAGACATGGTGCCATTCCATTGGAGTCAATAGGAGCCTGGCTTGACATAACATTACTAGGAGATGCAGAGAGTCAGGCTGGCCAATTCTGCCAGTGGTGAGTGTGGCGTTGCAGTCTTCTAAGTATCCTAATACAGCATTAAGTATTTCCATCCACATCCCTAGGGAGCCCATTAGGCTTTATCAGGCCAATGGGAACCTCCCAGAGGAAAGCAGGACTGGGGGAGTATTTCCCCAGCTTCCACACTTAATATGATCCAAGGAACAGGGCTTAGAGCCCTCTCTCCCTCTATGGTCTCTTATTCAATCTTGGATTCAATTCAACTAATAAATTACAAATTCAAGCTGGGGAAATTTGAGAATGTTTAGATGAAGAAGGAATTTTTGTTGGGTGTAGGAGGAATGTAGGAATTAAATAGAGGTCGAAAAAAGTAATAGCTTGCGGGGCTGAGAGGCTCTCAGAAGCAAAGGCCTGCCTTCACAAACTGCAAATGCTGTTGCTGGGATTGAAATGCAGTAGAGTGAGGCGGGAAATACAGGTAAAGATTCATTGTGCATTTACTCATTCACCATATGCCAGGCACTGTGCTAGACAACCAGAATCCAGCAGAAAAAAAAAACAGAGGTGTTAGCTCTGGAAGCCACAGTCTAGGGAAGAAGCCACTGGGAGTCACAGCAGGCCATGGTGCCCACACCCTGTGGGAACACACTCTGGACTAAGGAAGATCATATACACATGATCCAGGAGCAGTGAGTATTCAGAGCTGGCAGGTCCTGGGTACTTTGAGGAAATACATTCAGCAAAGTTAGAGTGGGAGTGTGGAGAAGGCACAGCACACAGGGCCTTGCTGGCTGATGGATTTGAGCTTTGCCTAAGGGCACGGGGAGCCCCTGAAGGGTATTAGCAAGGAGACGGCTGGAGCACTGCCCAGAGACAGGAGGTGAGAGGACAGAGGTGAGAGGCCAGTCACGAGCTCCTGCAGATGGCTCTGGAGAGGCCTTGGTGCCCTGGAGGGTGGGGTCAGTAAGGTAAGGGGTAGACAAGGAGGAGGACCATCTTGGAGGGAAGCGCACAGCTCCCTGAGTGATGGGGTGCAGAAGGAGGTGTGTGTCCAGGGAGTTAGAAGTGGCAGAGGTTCTTGGAGGCTGTGAAAAGGTAGGGAATATGAAGGAAAAATATGATGTGGGAATAGAGGTGGTGGGGACACATCAGAAGCATGATGAGTGAGACGGCCCAGGAGACATGCAATTTGCGCCAAGGAGCATGGAGGAAAATTCTATTCCCAGGTCGCTGCCCAGCTACTCTAGAACACTACCTCCTCAGGGCGCTGCCTAGATATAGTATAGAAATGGGTATCTCAGGGCCTGACTGATTTCCTCATGGGGGATAGAGACCTGATAGAAATCTTGGCTGGTTCCAGGCCAATATCCAGGGCAGGCACATGAATCCATCAGAGTCAGCCTCAGGGAGAATGATGAGCCCATGGCCAAGGAGATAGTGAGCAGTTTTGGATTTGGAAAGCCAGTTTTCTTGGGAAAGATTTTATTACAGGTGTGCTGACAGGTGAAACAGTTTATGGGTGTTCTGTCTCTGAGTATTAAAAAGGGCATCCTGTTTTTGAAATACCCAAGCACTGCTGACTTCTCAGAGCTCTATATCTGTCCCAACACCTGAATGTGTATTGAATAGATTTTTATTGATTGGTATGTTTTGGTTACAAATGTTTTAGGTGCTTTTCTGTAAAGTACCTAAATACAAATAGAATGAAATTACTCGATTAGGACTGACATATAAAGTTAAATTTTCATATTCACTGATATGGATGAAACTCATCATTTTTAAGGCTCCAGTGGTTCTGTTCTAGGAACATATGTTTCTGTGGAACCTGGTAGATGCGTAACATAGGATTGATCTGTTCACAGTCTCAAAATAGCCTTGGAGGTTGACCCAGGCCTTGAAGCCCTGCTCTCAGGCCACTCTGCACAATTGGCTCGGTGACCTCCCAGAGATCTGAATAGACCTAGTTGCTGCTCCTTGGAAACCTTGACTCCCCACAGATGAGCAGAAGCTGCTTCCTTTTCCCTAATCTATGGAAGGGTCACCAGGATAAAGCCCCTAGCGGGTGTGGAAGCCAGCTTTGGGAGAACCTAAGAAGTGCAATGGGAGCAGCTGTGAAAGGAAGATTGTGACTATACAGTCAAGCTGTGAGGCCAGGAAGACCCGGGACCCCCTCAGGGCTCTCAGAGGCTGAATATGAGGGCAGAAATCTCCGCTGCTTTGGCAGCAGAACAGCCGTGGGGACGGGAGCACTCATATATTAATGAGACGCAAATTATCTTTCGGGTGCTTGTAGCACAAGCACATAGTCTTACAAGAAACACTTGAATAACAACTCCATTCAAAGCAGGGCTAGGCAGACTGAATAGATCAGCTCGGGGCTTATTTCCTCCCTCATTTAGCAGAGAGCTGGCTTAGCTTTCTGAATTGCTCAACGTAAAACACACTGAGACTAGCTGCTAAGTTTCAGAGGCTTCTCTCCACACAAGGCCACTTCCTGACCGGGAAGCTTCCAGTGTTTTCTAATTGCCCAGATGTTGCCATTTGGCCTATAGAGTGAAGGGCTTTACAGGGCGTGGTGCTTCTGGAGCTTTTCCACCCTGCGCCCAGCACAGCTGTGCCAGCCCAGGCCCAACTCCGGGCTGTGTGCTCTGCTGCTTCTCTGCCTGCAGTTTCCCCACAACAAACATAATTTTGTCTTTCTATCGAGCTACGGCTTTAGTGACGGGTGTCCCATGACCATGTTCTCAACAGTGGCTTCATTCAGGCCCTCCCTAGACCCAGAAGGCTGTCTTGGAGGACAGCTCCCAAGTATCCACGGAACTTGAGGCAAGAAGAGGGGAAGATACAAAAAAGGCAGAGAACAAAACTGAGGAAAGTAACACCCGCAGAGGGAGAGAAAATACAGCTTTCTGGAAAGACTGTTGCACGGGGTTTAGAAAAATTCATTCTTGATCATGGCTGTTTCTGCCAGGGGCCAGTCAGCAAAAAAAAAAAAAAAAAGCCAGGAGGAGGAAGAGGAGAATGAGGATGACGAGGAGAGGGGGAAGAGGAGGGGGTAAGAGGAGCGGGGAGAGGAGGAGAATGGAGGAGGAGGAGAATGGAGGAGGAGGAGAATGGAGGAGGAGGAGGGGACGAGGAGGAAGAGGGGAAGAGGAAGAGGAGGGGGAGGAGGAGGAGAAGGAGGAGGAGGAGAGAAGGAAGAGAGGAGGAGGAGGGGAAGAGGCGGGGAGGCAGCCCCTGCCCACTCGAGGTGGTTCGTCAGAGTAGCTGTTGCATAGATCTGGTTACTAAGGTACTGGAATAGCTGAGACACCAAACAGGAAACAGCAGGCAACCCAGGAAACAGCAGGCAACCCAGGACTCCTCAGCACCAAGTTGCTGCTCAAATCCCTAGCACTGCAGGGACAAAGGAGAGTCGCCTGGTGGGAACTGGAACCACATGGAGAAGTATCCCCAGGAAGCTCTGGGCCTGCGGAGGGAGGCGGTGCGGGCGACGCTGAAACCCAGCAGCTGCGCCGCCTGAGGCGGAGGTGAGAAGCGCCCTGGCTGGGCCTCCCTCCGGCGCCTCCCAGTGGCCGCAAGCTGGTCGGCGGCAGGTGCTGCGCAGTCAGCAGGACCCCGCGATGCGAACGAGAATGATGGGCATAAGGACTCCTCTCCATTTGCTGTGACATGTCAGGACAGGCCTTTCTTTCCGAGTTTCCCTTCTGAGATGGAAAGCGGTCTTTAGGCGTTTGTCCAGATCTGAATTTCTATGAGACAAGCATGAACTCTATCAGGAGACGTTGTGGTGGAACCACACCTGGTCATGGGCCTGGTGGGTGTGTCCTTCAAGAATGGGGTCTTCGGCCGGGTGCAGTGGCTCACGCCTGTAATCACACTTTAGGGGGCCGAGGTGGGCAGATCACCTGAGGTCAGTAGTTCGAGACCAGTCTTGCAAACGTGGTGAAACCCCATCTCTACTAAAAACACAAAAACTAACCAGGCGTGGTGGTGGGCGCCTGTAATCCCAGAGACCTACTCGACAGGCTGAGGCAGGAGAATCGTTTGAACCCTGGAGGCGGAGGTTGCCGTGAGCCGAGATTGCGCCACTGCACTCCAGCCTGGCGACAGAGCAAGACTCCGTCTCAAAAAAAAAAAAAAAAAAAAAAGAATGGGGTCCTCATGCTAGTATTGACCCGGGAGGAGCTAAAGTCTCTCCCACCACAGAGGTGGCCCTAAATCTAGGCAGAGTCTGGGAATGACAGAGTGGAGGTGTGATATGTCACCAGACATTCTGTTTCATGATGACAGGTACCACATTCCACACTGACTCTTGTACCCCACGCAGGGTTGTGGCCTGGCTATTCTGGGTGTGTGGCTCCTGAGACAACGGTTGTGCTGCAGGTCCTTTCAGTGTAGCTTTCTCAGGAAAAAGTATTTAGGGCATGAGGTGAACCAATGGGAAAGGCAGACATTTTACTTGTTTTCAAAATACATTTATCAAGCATTATCAAGTCTGAGATTTTACCCTGCTTACAAGTTAACACACTAGCCTGCCATCGTTTCATGGATGTGGCAGGAGGCGTGAGGCTCCTGGATCAGGGACAGGATGGTTTAGCACTGACAGCAATAGCAGCAGTCAGGGTATCGGCACCTGCACCCATTCCTCAAACCTCAGTTCCCACTGAAAACAGGAGGAGGACAGGTGAAGAGCCCTGAGGTTAGGAAACTCAAATCTTGAATAAAGGGTAGTAAGCTTGCCTGACCTTTGCCCTGGTGGAAAACACTATCCCTACCTTCAAATTCTGGAAGAAAACCTGCCCTCTTCCATATTGAGATTCCATACCTGTCAAGGCTGCTTATCATACAAACATCCTTGGAAAGGTAGCCTGAAGCACAGGCAGCCAGTGCTTCTGCTCAGAAGATGTGCAGGAATTCTAGAGACCCAGGAAAAATGCCTCCCAACAACATCCACCCCTTATTTCTATACTGTCTTGGCTTCTGGTGAATTTCCCCAGAGGAGACTATTTATCTGACTGACAGAAGCTGGGACCAAATTCATTTAGTGTGGCTCATAGAGTATTGAATTGAGTCAACTATGAAAGGACTTCAAACAGCAAGATGAAGCCAACCTGCAGTACTGACCACAGCCATGCCTCCAAGGGTCCTTGATCCAAATAGCAGAACAAATCACGTAAACTCTCAGGGCCTACTTTAGAAAGGCATGTGACTTGAGTTTCTGTATCGACTGTTCCTCTTGTCCAGAGGCCTTAATTAACCCAGGAATGGCGGCATGTACTAGTGATTGCACAGACTCCACGTTGGCCTGCACGGAGGAAGTCTAGAGAGATTCCATTATCCGTAATAACCCTGAACCAGTGAGCTGAGGCTGCCCTGAATGTCTTCCATTGCCAAGGTGGTGATCACTTCAGCTAAAACCAGGGACAAATTTCATACCATTAATTAGGTGGCTTCCATTATAAGGGAAAATGTCCTGAGAGTATATACGCATAGTGAGTCCGAGTAACTGAATTACTCATTTTGGAGCAATTTTAGAAGTTGTCTGAGGGCCACATGATCCACTGGCGGTATTTCCTTAAGCACTCAGAGGTCCCTCGTGACCAATCCTAAGGTACAAGTCACCTAGGGGCCTGATAGGATGGACAGTTGGGTGTCTGCATCCAACAAAGCCATGAAAGATGAAGTCCTTCCCTTCTCTGAATTTCCCCAGCATACTTGGATGGGTGTGTGCACCCATCTTGGGGAAAAGGAGACCTCCGCCCCACCCCTAACAAACTTTCTCCTTAAAGGAGCTGAGGTTAAAGTAGAGGGGAACAGAGGGCTGGATTTTCTAAGCATGATATGAAAGGGTGAAACTCTAAAGAAAAATATTGAGAGATCTGACATTATGATGATTTTTGAATATCCCAACTTGTGAATACCAAGAATGAAATAGATTTAAATTTAAAAGCAAGTAGAAAGTCATACGAAAAGTTTGAAATATTTTAATATATCCCTTTTTATATCATATAATAAACTTAATAGACTATGCTTGTACCAATCAATAAAACAATAATCAACAATCTAATATGTAAAGAAGCAATAGCTATAAATCTGCAAATTCACAACAATGGAGATATCATGAGTAATAAAATAGTACATTTTAATATTTGTGAATTATAAAAAGGCACAATAAGATAATTTGAATTTTTAAAAACAAAACTGGCAAAGATTTTTAGAGATCATTGAACCTATATATTTTTTACTATATTAGATAGTTGTTCAATGAGTATCCACTTTCTCACTCTCTATCTCCGTGGGAGGCTGGGCTTGGCCCCATGACCTGTTTCAGCAAACAGAGCATGAGCAACAGTAACTGGCCAGTTCTGAGCAGAGGCCTCTCTGCTCAGAGACATTGTGAAATTCTTCTTGCCCTTCTGGAAGCTTCTGACCTCTGTGACAGAAACACATGCTCCAGGGAGCTGCCCCTCTCCAGCCTTGGCTGCAGAGAGTGGCATTGCAGTGCAGATCTGAACTCAGCCTGCAGCCTAAAGCAAGCCACCCTAGCAGACTCAGGGCCCGACAGCCTGAGGCAGAGCTACCCAAACAACCCTTGAACACTGGAGTGAGGAAAAAAGTTTATTGTATATGCCATTGAGATTTGGGGGTCAGGGATTATTATGCAACAAAAGGCTGACTTAAGACACAAATTGGTACCTAGAAGTGAGTATTCTATAACACAAGCCTAAGACAGGTAGCAGTAGTTTAGGTATCAAACAGTACAACAAAACATAATAGGCTGATAAACGTGATAAAACGGTTACAGAAAGCTAGAAAAAAGCGGCCAGTGTTATTGTCATGAAAAGACAAAACTCCGTTCAGTTGTTGTCTGTGATAACCTGGAAGACTGAACATGTCTTTTGTGTTCACGGCTCTATGCCTGGCGTCAGACTTTGCTCAAAGCAGATATTCAAACACCAAGGGAATGGCTCAAATATTTTGGGCTAAGATGAGCATAGGAAAGAGGTTGAAGGTCTATTAGAGGAAAATAACTCGATTTCCCTATCCACCTTAGTGGTGGTGTATGGACTTTTAAATATCCATCTCCGGCTGGGCATGGTGGCTCATGCCTGTAATCCCAGCACTTTGGGAGGCCAAGGCAGGTGGATCACTTGAGGTCAGGAGATCAAGACTCTTTACTAAAAATACAAAAATTAGCCATCTCCTGAATGGTTAATGCCAGCCACTTGATCAGGCTTGACTCATGGCTGATGCTGAAACGTGTAACAGGAAGCCCTGCAGGGCTCCCGAGGGCGTGGTCAGGACTGCCTGGGATATGGGGAGCATGAGGGCAGCTTGACCAGAACGCAGGGCTTGCCTCAAGGGGGTGGTGATGGGAGCTCTCCGCTGACCCTGGAACTAGGACTAGAAGTTTCTGGCCCTGGCCCCTCACACAGGCTTCATAGGTGCTCCGTTGCCAACTTATTTCATGTGGTTCCTCATTTCACATACCACTGGAGGAAGGGTGCCATCTCGGGCTATTTCTGAATATTGCTGCTCGTAGAACTTGCTGAAAATCAGGTCCTTGGGGGTACAACGAGTTGATTTTCAAACTTATGTTAAGTTGGTGTTTGTACCCAGGCACAGCCCAGGGCTGCAAAGCCCAGGGCAAAAACAGCCCCCTTGGTTTCCCATGAGTTTCAGCAGAAAAGAGGGAAGAAAGGGAGGCCAGAAGCCTCCCATGTCCATAACAGAAGCTTCACGGGATATCTTAAGGCAATAATATCTATAAATCTGTGCTCCAGCATTGCCCTGTCCTGGAATGGGCCTGATTCAAATCCCATATTGTTTCCACAGGCATTTGCAGAGAGTGGACCACTGACGGAACACTGCATTTGCTGGTTGCTACCCTGCTGTGCCTCAGTTACCACATATTTAGGGCATCGACTGTGTTTCTGGGAGACGATGCTCTGATGGCTTCTTCCTGTTTCTTCTCATGCAGCTTCCACCATCTGTGGAAAACAAGATCTGCTTGTTTTCCCCTGAAGCACCATGTCTGCAGGGATGGTGACCCTGTTAGCGGTGGGTTTTCCCGTTTATACAATAGATGAACTATATGGAATTGCACTGGGAGCATTTCCAAATCAGCCCGATTTAAAATATTGAGTTTGACAAGTTTTTGCCCCTTTTAAAAATGTTTATTTTCTCCCCAGTGTTGAAGGAAGTGGTTAAGGGAGATGTGAGGATTCTAATCTATGAAATTTGAATTTCTGGGCTTCCACATCAGCCACACTCACTCCGCATCTTCTGTAACCGATTTCTCTTCAAAGAAGAAACTCCTAAGTATCATTTCCTCTTCCTGCTGTTACTGCTACAGTCCCACCATCAAGAACACCCCTGCTTGGAAAGAGGCAGAGAAGCTCCAATGACCTCCCGCTGTCCCTGCCCAACCCCACTGCCCTTGCCCTCCGTCTGCAAAGAGGAAAAGGCCCAACCCATGGCCCTCAGCCAAGGTCAGTGCTGAAAGGCAAGGCCAGCGCTTTACCAGCACCAGGTCCAGGACCAACTCATGCTTCCCTTCCCAGGGTGAGAAACTATTGATAAATGAACCCCAACAGGGGCCAAATATGTCTCTTCCTCAACTGAAGGAAAAGACACTTATTTATTTATTTTGGGGGGACAGGGTCTCCCTCTGTTGCCCAGGCTGGAGTGTAGTGGTGTGATCATAGCTCACTGTAACCTTGAACTCCTGGGTTTAAGCGATCCTCCCACCTCACCCTCCTGAGTACCTGGGACTACAGGCAAGAGCAACTGCACCTGGCAGACCTTTATTTTAAATATGTGAGTTTCCTGTGAAATAGCCACACTCAATGATACTGTGCCGGGGTGTGCCAGGCCTCCTAACTCTTGGGGTCAAGCCACAAATTAGCAATACTCTGAGGATCTGTTTCCAAAAATTTCACTTTGTTTACAATAGTAACTCGGGCTGCTTTTGCCCCACACTTCACCAAATTGTGTTAATCATAAATGAAGTTATATAGTTACTGTATGATTTGTAGGGGGATGCAGGAGGTAGGGCTCAAAGATTTGCTCTGTTCTCTGTGAGTGCTATATAGGATCAAAGAGTGAGACGGCATTTCTGGTTAATAACAGAGCCTGAACCAAGTGTAAGTGAGACACAGTCTGCCCATTATGGTGTGTCCCCTTCAAGCAGATGCATTTTCACAGCTAAAAAGTCATTGTAACCCCAGGTGGTTTTGTATTTGAGGAATTTATGTGTGATGCCTCAGCATCCTCTTGTCTCCTCATTCCTGTATCAAATATTCCTGTTTCCTGTATTCCTGTTTCTTTACCCATCTGTCACTCACACCATCTGTATCTTATATTTTCATAACAACTTGCCATAGTTTGGAAAGGACAGGTTTTGCATGTCTGTGTACTTGTGGACATCAAGTGCTTGATTTAACGCCCTTCCCTTATGAGTGCAGCAGCATCTGAAGATAAAATAGTGATCCCTGTTCTTGGGCCTAGTGGAAGGTGAGGAAGGTTATTCTTGTCTGTCACATATATTCATATGCCAGGCAGTGTGGCAAGGGGCAAACTTATCACCAGCCCAAAGCATCTGAGAAATCAAATGCTTGCTCTGTGTCTCCAAGGACAGATGACTGTGCCCAAAAGGGCGTGATTCCTCCTACGTGATAGTGCCAAACCCTTAAACATTCATTCCTTCATTCACTTATATAAAATAGAATCCGTCTATATCTGTTTTTGTAATCAAGCAATTTATCCTAAGCAAATGTCTAATGTACAAACATATTTGCATGTTAATGACCTCAAGGTAGTATAAACCAATGAATCGTGATTTATTTAATCGCACTCCATCTCAAAAAAAAAAAGTTTCTTAAAATTCAAGTGCTAGGTAAAAGCATGTGGACATTGAGACTTTGATACGTATTAAAAACTGCACAGCAAAAGTGAAACAATTTGCCTTTCCAGCAGTCTTATGGGAGAGTATACAGTCCATGTACTTTACAGAGCTTTGTGTTAGCATTCTTTGTAACCTTAGTAAATTTGGTAAACGAAAAATTATATTGGATAATTTAAATGCTGGCTTCCTTATATAACAATGTAAGGAAGTAACAATGATCTCACTTTCTTTGTTATCCATTTTTATATACACTATTGTTATCGCCTGTGGTGTCCATTTGCCCCCTTTTCTACCATGAAAATTTTTGCATTTGATATACGATAGCTTCCTAAAATATTAATTGATGATTAATATAATTAATAATTATTTTAATATTTTACCTATAATATTTTGTCAAAAATATTTCCCAATAATACTTTTATATTTAATTCACGGGAATTTTACTGTAAAATTAGTGCTTTTTATTTGTTAAATCTTTAATTTTGTCATTCTTTTACTTATGTTTTCTGAATCTGATATCATGACCTCTACAATGTTTGTTTACAAAAATATTTACTGATATATTTTAATATCTGTTGTTGTAGTTTGTTATGTTGAACTCATTAATATTTTGAGATTAACTTGGGAATGCAAAAGTACAAATGATAACATGAATCTTAATTTCCAAACAATTAACATGCATCGACTCCTGAATAAACCATTCTTTTCTTATTGCATTCAAATCCCACACATGGCCGGGCATGGTGGCAAATGACTGTAATCCCAGCACTTTGGGAGACCGAGGCGGGTGGATCACCTGAGGCCAGGAGTTCGAGACCAGCCTGGTCAACATGGTAAAACCTTGTCTCTACTAAAATTACAAAAATTAGCCGAGTGTGGTGACATGCATCTGTAATCCTAATTACTTGGGAGGCTGAGGCAGGAGAATCACTTGAACCCGGGAATTGGAGGTTGCAGTGAGCAAAGATCGCACCACTGTACTCCAGCCTGGGCCCAAATTGCAAACCATACGGCCCAAATTGCAAAACCATCATCTGGACCTGCCATAAAGCCTTTGTCTGTTCTAGATCTTACTCAAGGCTTTCAGCCTTCCCTGTCCCTAGTTATATGGAATAGAGTGGTATTCCTAGGTGTGGAATGTGTTGCCACCAGAAACCAAAGAAGATACGAGATGCTGTATTTCCTTCCCTGTGGTAGCAGATGCATGATGCCCCCTATATGCCTATCTCAGTATTCCGGGACCACAGGACACCGAAGAACTTCACTGAAATGGCAGGTCCCTGAATCTTCATAGGGTTTATCTCTCACTAAATGTGGAACTAATGTGTCTTAACAAGGCTTCCTCTGTACTAGCCCTCTTTTGTTAGTTCTGACTGATCAGCATGATGTTTTATCGATATAATGAATTTCATGTGATGTTCTCTGGTAGATCTGGACAATCCAGATCTTGTTACACTATATTATGACAGAAGGCAGGAGAATTCACATGACTGTGAGGCAAAACCATAAATGAATATATTTGTCTAGTCTACCTAAATGCAACCTTTTTTTATTCCTTTTCCTATTTGGAAAGGAAAAGAATGAATCCACCATATTAATAACCACATACATGTTCATGAGGTCTTATTAATACGCTCTAGCAATGATATCACATCTGGCACAGCAGCTGTAATCAGGGCTACTATTTGATCAAGTTTGTAGAAGTCTAAGTTTACAGAATCCACTCAGTTTCTGCAGGGTCCAGACTGATGAGTTCAATGGAGATCTAATAGGGAACACCACCCAGGTCTTTAGTGGTGACACTAATCATCATCCTCAGGATGTGATATTATTTTTTATTTACTCTTGTGGCTGGGAGGACTGTTTTAGAGATTTCCATGTGGCCTTTTTCACTAAGATAGTTCTTATCCCACAGGCCAAGGACCTTGTGTTGTGATTACTCCAACTGTGAAGAGACCAATTCCAATTAAGCCCTCAGGAACTGTAGAAATGACCACTGGCTGGCTCTCCAGATCCAATAGGCCTACTGTAAACTAGACTTCATTTATTGAAGCAAGGACTTCACTTATTACCTGCACCTCCTAAGTCCCCACTCTAACAGGAAGACCATAATGGTGCTTTGGGTCCCTGAGTATTAATGTCAACTGAGACCCTGTGTCCAATAGCCCTCAAGATGTCTAGGGATTCTTCTTTCTATACAGCCATCCAAGAAAATGCTCATATGTCCCTTTGAGAAGAACTGGGACAATCATTACAGTATATACTTGCTTTGGTAAACGAAATCTTCATCCTAGAGACTCGGCCATCTCTTGAGTCGACAGAATCTGAAAATTAGCTATTGTTGTTTTTCAGTCTTCTAAAATCCACCCTAGCCATGAGTTTGACCTATCCCCTGGGATCTTTGCCAGGGTGTTAAATCTCCTCTTTCAAGACAGTGCCTTCCAGTCAATGAATTCTTTCTTACCCGGCCTACATTCCAACCTTCTTGAATAAGCACATTCAAAATTCAATACTAATGATAATCCTTGGTCCCAGCTAGCTAGCTAATTCTTTCAACTCCTTTGGTGGGTAATTTCTTTCTTCTCTTATCAGACACACCGCAGCTCCAGTCAGGTTATGCTGGGATTTAACACTAGTCATTGGACTGGCAACCAGGAGAGAAAGTAGGATAGATAAATAGGGAAACACCTATTGTCTTGTTGGGGAGAGGGCTCTTTAGTATCTTGAGCATAGGGGGAAGTGCTAGCTCTTACTAGGGAAGGATAGGCCACCTCTGCAAGCTCTATGTGTTTGGGGATGGGGGTGGGGTGGGGTGGAGTAGTCTTCAGAACTCACATCCTCAAAGACATTAATCCAGGTACCCCCATCCCATATTTCAGTACCAGGATTCCCCAGCCAAAGTCCTCACCTTAGCCTAAGGGAGCTGCTTTGGCAATCAAACATTCCTGGACTTCCGTGGCTCCATCAGATCCTTGGTCAGCCACTCAGCTGTGTCTGGTGTCCTACTGCAGGAGATAAGGCCTCTCTGTAAGCTACTAAATATGTCCTTTAACTCTAACACTTAGCCTTTAACTGCTAGTTAATGACACTCAGTTTCTCCTTACCCTCTATAGGACATCAACACAACTCAACAATAACCAGACAATGCCTGTCTTTGTAGGCACTTTCCCCCATATATATCAACCTGAAAGACTCCTTTTAGTATTTCATTGTCATATCTGGGAATGAACTATCTCAGTTTTTATTCATCATCTGGGAATGTCTTAATTTCTCCTTTATTTTTGAAGGATAGTTTTGCCAGATATAGAATTCTGGACTGATAAGGATTTTTTTCTTTTAATACTTTAAATATGTCATCCCACTATCTTCTGGTTGCCATGATTTCTGATAAGAAATTGGCTGTTAATCTTATTGAGCAGCTGTCCCCAATCTTTTTGGCACCAGGGACCAGTTTCATGGAAGACAATTTTTCCACAGACCAGGGTGGGGGGGATGATCTGGGGATGATTCAAGTGCATTACATTTATTGTGCACTTTATTTCTATTATTATTACACTGTAATATATAATGAAATAATTATACAACTCAACATAATGTAAAATCAGTGATAGCCCTGAGCTTGTTTTCCTGCAACTAGATGGTCCCATCTGGGGGTGATGGGAGACAGTGACAGATCAGCAGCCATTAGATTCTCATAAGGAGTGTGCAACCAAGACCCCTCATGTAGATTTCCCACTCCTATGAGAATCTAATGCTGCTACTGATCTGACAGGAGGCAGTTGGTAATGCCAGTGATGGGGAGTGGCTGTAAATACAGATGAAGCTTCACTCACTTGCCTGCTGCTCACCTCCTGCTATGTGTCCCATTTCCTAACAGGCCACAGACAAATACCAACTCGTGGCCCCAGGGTTAGGGACCCCTGTTATTGAGGGTCTCCTGTATGACAAGTCACTTCTCTCTGGCTGCTTTCAAGAGTCTCTCTTTAGCTTTGGCTTTACTCAGTTTGATTATAATGTATCTCAGTGTGACTGTCATTGAGTGTATTCTACTTGGAGTTCATTCAGTTTTGTGGATTTGTAGATTTATGTTTTCCATCACATTCAGGAAATTTCTGACCAATTATTTTTTCAAATACTTTTTCTTCCCTTTTCTCTCTTTCTTTTATTTCTAGGTCTCTCATAGTGTATATGTTTGTATGCTTGATGATATAACAAAGTTGCTTAGGCTCTGCTCATTTTTCTTAATTTTTTTTTCTTTTTCCTCCTCAAACTGAATAGTTTCATTGTGCCATATTCAAGATCACTGATTCTTCATTCTGTCTGCTCAAATCTGCTGTTGAAACCCTCCATCAAATTTTTCATTTTAGCTATTGTACTTTTCAGCTCCAGAATTCCTATCTGGTTTCTTTTTCTTATTTCTATCTTTTTATGTTTTGGGGGGGATTTTTTGAGATGGGGTTTCACTATGTTGCCCAGGGGCTAATCTTGAGACAGACAGACCAAGCCTGGAGACCCAGCTGCAAAATTCCAGAGATTACTTCAAGGCAATTAGTTAACAACCCAGCCATAGTTGAGATGGCACCAGCCCACGATCCAGGTAGACTGGGACCTAAATAGCCACCAGAACAAGACACACAGGCATTCTACTCAGCACAATTCTTGTACGCCTTCCTTATCAATGTTTCCCTTTTTAAACCCTGCCTTCCCCCCGACCCCCACCCAAAATCAAAATGGTTGCTTCGGATGGAATCCAGCCACTTCCCCTTTACTAGTTTTGGTTAATAAAATCACTTTCTTTCTACCAGACCTTGTTAATTGGACTCTGCAAGCAGTGAGCATCTAGACCTGAGTTCGGTTACATGGGTAACATGTATTTAAATGTTTTTGATAGACAGATACCTGCAAAGCCAGACCAAGGGGATTAAAACAGAGGTTAGCCTCATATCAATCCCTCACAGAATGCCAGGTAAGTCAAAAAGCACAACCAGAATTTTTTAAGAACAAGATCTGTATTGCCACCCCTTCCAGCAGCAGGAGGCTGCCCTAGGAATATGGGCCACCTTTCTTGTGGCTGTGGCTGAGCTGGGGATAGTAGACACTTAAGTAAAAATGCCACAACACTCTGTTGCAAAAATTTAGCAGCTTGCTTCTTCATTAAGCACTCACCTGGCTGTTCTGTTTTTGATTAGATTCCAGAATTCAGAAAAAAAGTTGATTCTGATAATTTTTGCTACTTGGTAATTGCCTCACTGAAGGGACCAATTCTTGGCGCTCCCTACTCTCCCATTTTCATGTCACTCCCTTAACATATATTCACATTCCTAAGTGATCCCACCTGCAGAGTATTCCTTTCCACAGGATGTCCTGTCAGGTCACCACCAGGGAAACCTTTAGCAATTGAGCTGTAACATTTTTCCACGAATTACCTGAGCCTTTCTCACCACAGAGAGTGGCATTCTTCTTGCCTGCCAGAGGGTGAGTGAGCCAGTTCCAAATCCCCAGCTCACTGCCTGCTGTCTATACATTAATTTGTGTCTGCCAAGAAACAGACATCAAAATGGGATTAGATATAACAGAAATTTTTGGAGGTGAGGGAGCAGAAGAAGGTGGGAGAAACTTCAGACCATACATCAGATCTGAAACCTGTGGGACAAAAGAGAGAAGGGAAGATGATTGGATAGCAAGAACCTTTTTTTTTTTTTTTTTTTTTTCATTTTCCTAAAGACAGGGTCTGGCCCAGGTCTGTCACATAGGCTGGAGTGCCAGTCCCGATCATAGCTCATTACAGCCTCAAACTCTTGTGTTCAAAGGATCTTCCTACCTCAGTCTCCTAAGTGGCGGTGACTACAGGCATGAACCACTGAATCAGAGACAGAGTTTTGCTGTGTTGCCCAGGCTGGTCTCAAACTAATGGCCTCAACGCATACTCCCATTTTGGCCTTCCAGAGTGGCGGGATCACAGACACGAGCCACTGTGCCCAGCCTTTAGGAAAAATCTTATACTGCAGCACTGTTTCAGAAATATGCACCCAGGGCGATGAGGAGTCTTCAAGCCAAAATCGCCCACTGCATGGGTCCAGCATCTCACCAACACAGGCCTGGCTTAACACTCCTGCCACATTCAGTGCTTTGCTGGGAGCAGCCAGCCAAAGCATGACCTCAGCACAAGTGGAGGGGTTTATCTTACTCAGAGGGGCAGCAGGCGAGACCATCAGTCGAGCAGGCTGTCCTCAGAGGAGATCACAGCAATGCATTTTCAGGGTCATCATAGACTTAAATGTTTGTTTTTGGGTTTTGCTTTTTTGTTTTTTGGTTTTTTTTGAGATGGAGTCTTGCTCTGTTGACCAGGCTGGAGTGCAGTGGCGTGATCTCGACTCACTGCAACTTCCGCCTCCCAGGTTCAAGTGATTCTCCTCCCTCAGCCTCCTAAGCAGCTGAGATTACAGGCACCCACCACCATGTCCAGCTAATTTTTGTATTTTTAGTAGAGAAGGGTTTCACCATGTTGGCCAGGCTGGTCTCGAACTCCTGATGTCAGGTGATCCACCCGCCTCAGCCTCCCAAAGTGCTGGGATTACAGGCATAAGCCACCACACCCGGCCTAAATGTTTTATCTCTTTCTAGCAACAACAAAGTCATAGAGAACAGCCTTATACCTCTCTCAAAGTAGACCACAGAATTACACAACTTTCTTGGTCTGGTGGGTATATTTTGAAGTACAGATAAGAAGTAAAGTATTGAGCTTCAGGATGAAGACATGGTCCAGTTGAGTTAAGCCTCAGGCATTTCTCAAAAATTGCTTTACTGTGCTCTCTCAGAAGTCTGATGAAAAATCAAATATGGAAAGGAAAAAAAAGTCTTCTTCCTCCCATTCTTCTTGTTTTAATTTAACATGCCGTATATCCACTGGGTTCTTCCCCTCTTGGTAATGGAAGTTTGAATGTTTATGATGTAAATTTCACATTGTTCTCCCTTGAATTACTTCTAGTCCACAAAAAAATTGATCATCTTTCCTCTCACATTCAGAATACATGTAGTCCTTTTGATCTTCTCCTGCGTGAAGAAAGCCAGTTTCTATCTGTTTATTAGATGGTCCCCAGGGAGGCCTCTCAGGCTGTAGGCATGGTGTTGTTACTGCTGCATTTTGGCTGGACCTGGGTGAGTCTGTTGGTCTCAGATGACATGAAAGGTGAGCAGTGCCCCTGGGAGCTGAGAAAAGA
The DNA here is from genome assembly GCF_028858775.2 of Pan troglodytes. Lineage (NCBI taxonomy): Eukaryota > Metazoa > Chordata > Mammalia > Primates > Hominidae > Pan > Pan troglodytes. Next base: position 50,651,459 of record NC_086015.1, read on the forward strand.
AATGACCTGGAGAGATATCTGCATAGCCTTCATGAAGAAGATGCCTATTAATAAGATATATCAGAGTCCTATGGATATTAAATTTTTCATCAGCCTCATAGACCTACCAGCAACTGTAACTACTGTTTATGGTAATACCAACTTACTACAAAGCCTGTTTTACTGGAAATGTAGTTTCAACCACGAGGAAGGTGTGCAGCATAACCTCACATTGGGATTTCACCATCAATGAGAAACCAAACTTGCTTAATATTTTCCAGGGAAGTTTTGCTTTTTCACACACACAAAAACCATGAAATTCCAGGTTTCAAACAATTTCTACAAACAGTTAACTCCTTAAAATACCCAGATGATATTTTCCTTAGTCAACAATGGAGCTTTCTTTTTAGTTGCACATATTCTGAATTTGACTGTGAAGTTTTGGGGGGGATGTTCACTAAATACTTCCTTGGAGGCCATGCTCCTGAACCTTCTTGTCATGACCGTGTCTGGCTCCAGACACCCTGTATACAATGCTGTGTGTGCTTTCACCCATGGCTTCCTACAGACCCTGTTCATAGTGAGAGAAATGGAATCTATGGCTACGGCAAAAAGTTTAGTGTTTCCCTCTGGCAAGTAAAGTTTTTCTAAATTGTTTGATTCCCATTTTTGTCTAGTTGGCCAGAAAGCCTATAGGTTTTCTTTTTTCTTTCTTTCTTTTTTTTTTTTTTAAGAAGAAATCTTTCTCCGTTGCCAGGCTGGAGTGCAGTGGTGCAATCTCGGCTCACTGCAACCTCCACCTCCCAGGTTCAAGAGATTCTCCTGCCTCAGCCTCCCAAGTAGCTGGGACTACAGGCACACACCACCATGACTAGCTAATTTTTTTGTATATTCAGTAGAGATGGGGTTTCACCATGTTGGCCAGGATGGTCTCGATCTCCTGACCTCATGATCCACCCACCTCAGCCTCCCAAAGTGCTGGGATTACAGGCATGAGCCACCGTGCCCGGCCAAGAGCTTATAGTTTTTCAACAAAATAATCATTTGTAGGACTTTCTCAGAGCTCAAAAGATCAGATTGATGCAGGGCAAGTGAGCCCCAAAACTGGGGCTTAGCCTGGATGGGTTATTGGCTTTGCCTGGGAAAGGATTCAAGGGTGAGCCGGTGGTGGTAGACAGCAACTTTTATTGAAGCAGCTGTGTATAGAAGCAGCAGAGGTATAACTCCTTGTGGAGCAGGGCTACCCCATAGGCAGTGTGCCCAGAGTGGCAGCTCAGAGACAGGTCTGTAGTCATATTTAGACCTATTTTTAATTATATATAAATTAAGGGGCGTGTTATGCAGAAATTTCTAGAAAAGGGGTGGTAACTTCTGGGTCATCAGGTCATTGCCATGGAAAGGGGTGGTAACTTCCAGGTGTTGCCACAGCAATGGTAAATTGACATGGCACACTGGAGGGCATGTCTTATGGAAAGGTGTCTCCACCCCATTCCTAGTTCCTATTTTAACTAGTCCTCAATTTGGTCCAATGTCTGAGCCCTGCTTCCAGCATTGAGTCCCACCTCCTACCTCAAGATGAAAGGGTAAGTTTTCTTTTTTCTTAGTTATAGGAGGATCCACACTTGTTTCACTTTTTAGATGAGCTCTAGGTCTATGCCAACGTGGTAGCTATGAGCCACATGTGGTTCCCTAAATTTAAACTTAAATTTAAATTAAATAAAAAATTCAGCTCCTCAGTTGCAGTCGCCACATTTCAAGTGCTCAGTAGGTAAAGGTGGGAGTGGATGCCATCCTGGACAGCACAGGCACAGGACCTTCCCATCACTGAAGAAAGTTTCGCTGAACAATGCTGCTCTAGAACATCAGTCACCTTGATATGAACATTTTCAGGTGGGAATCTTCATCAGAAAGAACACGGTTCTTCTAAATGATTTAGAAGACCAGGGTCAGGGTCGTCTCTGCCACACACAGCGTTCCCACACTTGCCTGCACTACTCTCTTCAGGGTGAGGATGTCTCTGACTTTACCCATGAGATCTTCAGGTGACTGAGTTAGAGGGATGAGCTCCTTAAGCTTCTCCTTTGTGTAAGACATCCTTTGGAGTCCTTTACAAAATGTATCTCAATTAATCCTGTACCATATTAGGAAGTAGTTATTATTATTCTCATTTTACTGATGAACTATCATCTGACTCTGAAAGAGTGCGTCAACTACGTCAATTGCAGGCTGAGGTCAATGGTTAGCCTTAATTTCAATCTCAATGTTGATAAATACAGACTGTTCGCCCAGGGCTACTTATCCGCAATAATGAAGGTGCCACTGACATTTAAATAAACATTTACATATATATAAATATGAATATTTATGTATGTAGTAACATATAAGGTTTTGAGTGTTTCAGATATGACATTTTTCTCCCTCCCTGCCCCCAGATTGTGGCACAATATAAACACAAATTTTCTTTTCCACATTTAGGACTAAAGGAAGCAGTGATTTTCCACAGGTCTAGAGAGTAAAATACTCAAAACTGTGGATTATTCCACATCTATGTAAACTATAGATGACCACATGCTGGTAAGTGATAGAAGGGGGATCTGAAGTCAGGTCTGTGAATCTCAGCCCTGCTCTTTCCACTGCGAAACAGAGTACCTGGAAGAAACGCTGTGCAGCATGAACAAAATGTCTGCAAGTCTCAATGATTCCAATGGGCCAGTCTGTCCTGTTGAGTTGAAGGTGTTTCGATGGGTTTTATTATTCTTTAGGTGTGATGAGGCCGAGATGAGGAGGTGACTGCTATTGGAAACATAGCTTATCATGCCAACAGGTCCCAAGAGAGGGAGCCCCCATGACACCATAGTGGGGTCACATGGGGAGGCACCAGGGTCAGTCACAAGAGGGGCTGGGGAACTGTGGGCAAGAGTCTGAGTTGTGTTTTCTGCAGGAAGGAATGGGCGAGGCAGGGTGAGTAGGTAATCTCCGCAGGCTCTGGGGCACAGGTGCTGTCCTTGGTTGTCTGGTACCTGGCCCTGAGGTGATTAGGGCAGGAGGACAGTGGCCTGGATCATGAGAGCCCAGTTAGTACGGTGGTTGTGTGTGGACTCTGGATTGGTTGGTTTGTATTTGAAAAGCACATTCCTGGGAGGATGACTTCTCTCTAAGGAGGGAGAGGAGGCAGTGAGCAGGGAAGGGCCAAGGCTGGGTGACGCAGGCATGTCACAGGGTTGTCCAGAACCAGGTGGATCTGGCATACACATGCAGAGCAGATGTTAAGCTTCCATTTATAGAAACCAGAGACGTGATTGATCCAGAAGGGCTATTTCTGAGGCTCCATCCTTCGCTCTACTGCACAGGCATCCCCTCAAATGCCAGTTCTGCAGGTATCAGAAAAGAGGACATCCTCGCTCCAGGAGATTCCTGTGTACAAGTAGGCCTGGGATTTCCATTTCCAGCCTCTGAAGCTGACAGGCTCTGTGAGTGACGGGCACCCGTTCCAGGGTCCTAGTGGTCTCAGCACACACAGGGCTCCACTTCAAAGGTGATTTGGTAAGTGCTCAAGTCCTGAATGTCCTCCATGACCTCGGAGAGAAAGAAATAGGTTTGGATAATTGTGCCTTATTCCCGGAGTTAGCATTTCACCTGCACACTTCCTTACACTTTAGCAGGCCCTTTTACACTCCTATTTTCACAATAATTATCATAATAAATATGTAATACAAACGTTCAAATAATGCAGAAAAACATAAGACAGAAAGTAAAAGTTTCTTTTATTGCTTTAAAATTACTATTTATTGTGTACTTATCATGTTCACTCTACTTTATATATATCATCCCATTTATTACTTGCAACAATTCTACATAAATGGGCATTATTATTCCTGTTTTGGAGATAACAACAATGAAGCACACGGGGTTTATATAATCTATCCAGAATGTCTGCCAGACACCAAAATCCATTCTCTTAACCATTGCACTGTCCTGCGTTTCATTCTGACTGAACTGACTCTTATGCTTTCTCGCTTTGGCTCTGTCCCTTATGGTCTTTTCGGTCCATCATTTGTTTTGGTACTCCCCATACTATTGTTTTATAGTGGCAATATCATTCACATACCATCAAATTTAACCTTTTAAAGTATAAGATTTAGTAGCATTTGGTATATTCACAACATTGTGCAATTATCCCCACTAATTCCAGAATAGTTCTAGCACCCCCCAAAGACCCATTAGCAATCACTCCCCATTCCCCCCATCCCCAACCCCTGTCAGTCACCAATCTACTTTCTTTCCCTGTGGGTTTGCTTATTCTGAGCATTTTGTTAAAATGGAATCATACAATATGTGGCCTTTTGTATCTGGCTTCTTTCACACCATAATATTTTCAAAGTTTACCCATGTTCTAGCATGAATCAGTACTTATTTTTTTATGGCTGAATAATAATTTATTGTATGAATATACCACATTTTGTTTTATCCATTCACCAGCTCACACAACATATGACATTTGTGTTGTTTTCACTTTTGGGTTGTGATGAATATGCTTCTATGAACATTCAGGTACAATTTTAATGACAGACACCAAACCACAGATCCTGGAAGCTTAAAGAACACCAAACAGGATAAATACCCAAAAAACCTATACCTATACATATCATATTCATTTGATATAAATATGATTCATGAAATCAAAGATACAGAAAAAAATAGAGAAAGAGGCCAAAGGGAAAAAAATACCTTACCTATAAAGGAAAAAAGATAAGAAAGAATTACATCAACCACTCAGAAACCTTGCAAGCAAGAAGAGAGTGGAGTAAAATATTTAAAGTGTTGAGAGAGAGAAAAATCCACTAATCTAAAGTTCTATACCTTGCAAAACTATCATTCAAAAGGAAAGGAGAAATAAAGACTTTCTCAGACAAACAAAAATAGGGGGAATTTGTTGCCAACAGAATTTCCTAACCTTGTAAGAAATATTAAAAGAAGTTATTGCACATCAGAGAAAACTGAGTAAAATTTTAAAAATTTAATGTAAAAAATAGAAGTTATTCAGAGGAAAGGAAAATGAGATAGGTCAGAAACTTAGATCTCCATAATGGAAGAGCATTGAGAAAGAAATAAGTGGAGATAAGATAAAAACTTTTATTTTTCTTTGTCTTTTTTTTTTTTTTTTTTTTTTTTTTGAGACAGAGTTTCAGTCTTGTTGCCCAGGCTGGAGTGCAATGGCACAATCTCAGCTCACTGTAACCTCCACCTCCCGGGTTCAGCGATTCCCCTGCATCAGCCTCCCGAGTAGCTGGGATTACAAGCATACGACACCATGCCCGACAAATTTTGTATTTTCAGTAGAGATGGGGTTTCACCATGTTGGTCAGGCTGGTCTCGAACTCCCAACCTCAGGTGATCCTCCCACCTCGGCCTCCTAAAGTGCTGGGATTACAGGCATGAGCCACTGCACCCAGCTATTGTCCTTATTCTTAATTGATATAAAAGGTAACCATTTGTCCAAAATAATAATAGCAATGCTGTGTTTGATTATGTATGTGAAATGAATGACAGCACTGACGCAAGGGACAAGAGGGAGGAATTAGGATTATTTTGTTATTATAAGGTACTCACGCTACCTTGAAGCAGTATAGAATTATTTCAAAGTGGACTTGGATTAGTTGTAAATGCATACTGCAAACTCCAGGGCTACCCTTTAAAAAGTAAAAAAATAAGTATAAATGATATGTTAAAAAAGGAAAGAAACTGGGCTCATATAAAATCCTCAATTAAAACCACAAAAGGCAGAAAAAGAGTGAAAGACAAAACAGAAATAAAAAAATAGAAACCAGTAACAAACATGGTATATATTCTTATTAATAATCACATTTTTTTTAAGAGACAAGGTCTTGCTCTGTCACCCAGGCTGGAATGTAGTGGCAAGATCACAGCTCACTGTAGTCTCGACCTCCTGGGCTCAATTAGTCATCCCGCCTCAGCTTCCCAAGTAGGTGGGACTACAGTCATGAGCCATCACACCCAGTTAATTCTTTTTTAAAATATTTTGTAGAGACAGGGTCTTACTATGTTGTCCGGGCTGGCCTTAAATCCTAGCCTCAAATGATCCTTCCAGCTTGGCCTCCCAAAGTGCTTGGATTACAAGCCTGAGCCACAGCACCCAGCCATAAATAATCACTTTAAATGTCAATGATCTAAATACACCAGTTAAAAGACAGAGATTGCCACAGTGGTTAAAAAAATAATGCCCAACTATATGTTGTCTCTAAGAAATCCACTTTAAATACAAAGACATGTATAGATTAAAAATAAAAGAATGGAGAAAGATGTTCTATGCTAACACTACTCAAGAGAACTTGAGTAAGTACTGCCTTTGCTCCTCTGTAAAAATTCAGTTAGCTATATCTATGTGGGTCTATTTCTAAGCTCCCGATTCTGTCCCATTTATATATTTTTCTCTCCTCTCACCAATACCACACTGCCTTAATTACTGTAGCTTTATAATATGTCTTTTTTTTTTTTGAGATGGTGTCTCACTCTGTCACCTAGGCTGGAGTGCAGTGGTGTGATCTCAGCTCACTGCAACCTTCACCTTCCAGGTTCAAGCAATTCTCGTGCTTGATTCTAAAGTTTACATACCAGACAGAGCAGACTTCAAAGCAAGAAAAATTATCACAGATAAAGAGGGCATGACATACTAATAAAGGGGTCAATTGTCCAAGAAGACATAACTATACTTAATGTGTACGCACCTAATAATAGAGTGGCAAAATACTTGAAGCAAAAACTGACAGAACTGCAAGAGAAATAGATGAATTCCATTAATATAGTTGGACTCAACACCTCCCTATCAGAAATGGACAGATCCAGATCATGAAGAGATTTATCGTTTGTCTGATGTATATGGGGTGGGGAAAAGAAAGAAAGAAATGGACAAATCCAGCAGGTAGAAAATCTGTAAGGACATAGTTGAATTAAACAGCACCATCAATCAACAGGGTATAATTGACATCTATCAACTACTTTATCCAACAACAGTAAATACACACAAGATCACATGGAATATTCACCAAGATAGACTATATTCTAGCCCATAAAAAAAAGTTAGCAAATTTAAAATAATAGAAATAGCAATCAATAACAGAAAGATAGCTGGAAAATACCAAAGCACTTGGAGATTAAACAATACACTTCTAAATGACACATGGGTCAAAGAAGAAATATCAGGAGAAATTTTAAAATCTTCTGAACTAAATTAAAATGAAAATACAACTTACCAAAATGTGTGGTATGCACCAAAAGCTGTGCCTACAGGGAAATTTCTAGTATTAAATGCATGTATTAGGAAATAAGAAGGATCTAAAATTATCTAAGCTTCCACCTTAGAAAACTATAAAAAAGAGCAAATTAAATCCAAAGCAGAAGAAAATAAATAATAAAAATTTTAACAGAAATCAAAGAAATTGAAAACAATTCAAATTGAAATAAATGAACTGAAAACAAGGAAATTGACAGAGAAAATCAACAAAATCAAAAGCTGGTTCTTTGAAAAGATCAATAAAATCAATAGGCATCTGGCCAGCTAACTGAGAAAAAAAGAGAGAAGACACAAATCAGAAATAAAAGAGATGACATCACCACAGATCTTAGGGACATTAGAAGAATGAGAAACAAATACTATGCCCACAAATTTGATAACCTAGATGAAATGGACCAATTTCTTAAAAGACACAACTACTGAAACTCACATATGTAAAAATAGACCATCAAAATAGGCCTATATCTATTAAAGAATTTGAATAAAAAATTAATAACCTTCAAAAACAGAAGGCAGTAGGCCCAAATGGGTTTATTGTTTAACTGTACACCCAACATTTAAGGAAAAAATAATACTAATTCTCTACAATCTCTTCCAGAAGATATAAGCAGAGGAAATCATTTCTAACTCATTCTATGAAGCCAGCATTTATCCTAATACCAAAACCAGACAAATAAATTACAAGAAAAGAAAACTATAGACCAATGTCTTTTGTGAACATAGGTGCAAAAATCTTCAACAAAATATCAGCAAATAAAATCCAACAATGTATGAAACGAATCATACACTACCACAAAGTGGGCTTTATCGCAGGTATGCAAGACTGGCTCAACATACAAAAATCAATTAATGTAATCCATCACATCCACAGACTAATGAAGAAAAATCATGATTATATCCATAGATGCAAGAAAAACACTTCACAAAACCCAATACTCATTCACGATAAAAACTCTCAGCCAACTAGGAATAGAACAGAGCTTCCTTAACTTGATAGAGAACAAGAATTCAACTTGATAAAGATCTACAAGAAAACCTACAGCTAGCATCATACTTAATGGTGAGAAACTAGAAGCTTTCCTGCTAAGATCAGGAACAAGGCAAGGATATCCCTGATATCCCCTTTCACCACTCCTTTTCAACATCATACTGGCAGTCCTAGCTAATGCAATAAGACAAGAAAAGGAAATAAAAGGTATAGAGATTGGGAAGGAAGAAATAGAACCATCTTTGTTTGCGGAGGGCATGATTGTCTGTCTTTGTAGAAAGTCTGAAGGATTTGACAAGTCTATGGCCTTACCACCCTGAATGCACCCAGTCTTTTCTGAAAGAGTTCACACACACACAAACACACATACACACACACATACACATGATCCTCCTGGAACTACTAAGCAATTATAGCAAGGTTGCAAGATATAAGATTAATATACATAAGCCAATCTCTTTCCTGTATACCAGCAATGAATGGTGGAATTTGAAATTAAAAACACATTACTATTTACATCAGCAATAAAAAAAGAAATACTTTGGTATAAATCTAACAAAATATGCACAAGATCCAGGAAAACTACAAAAGCCTAATGAAAGAAATCAAAGAAGTAAATAAATGGAGAGATACTTAGTCTATGTTTATGGATAGGAAGACTCAATATTATCAAGATGTCAGTTCATCCCAGTTTGAACTATAGAGTCAGCATAATCCCAATCAAAATCCTAACAAGTTATTTTGTGGATATTGACAAACCAATTCTAAAGTTTACATACCTAAAGGCACAAGATCCAGAATGGCCAACACAATATTGAAGGAGAACAAAGTCAGAGCACTGTTACTACCCAACTTTAAGACTTACTATAGGTTGGCACAGTGGCTCATGCCTGTAATCCCAGCACCTTGGGAAGCCGAGGTTGGTGGATCACCTGAAGTCAGGAGTTCAAGACGAGCCTGGCCAACATAGTGAAACCTTGTCTCTACTAAAAATACATGCCTGGGACTACAGGCATGGTGGTATGTGCCTGCAGTCCCAGCGACTTGGGAGGCTGAGGCATGAGAATTGCTTGAACCCGGAAGGTGGAGGTTGCAGTGAGCTAAGATCACACCACTGCACTCCAGCCCAGGTGACAGAGTGAGACTCCATCTCAAAAAAAAAAAAAAAAGACATATTATAAAGCTACAGTAATTAAGGCAGTGTGGTATTGGTAAGAGGAGAAACAAATAGATAAATGGGACAGAATTGAGAGCTTAGAAATAGACCCACATAGATATAGCCAACTGATTTTTTACAGAGGAGCAAAGGCAATACAATGGAAAAAAGATAGTCTCTTCAACAAATGGTGCTGAAACACCTGGACATTTACATGCCAAAATATGAATCTAGACACACGCCTTACACTTTTTGCAAAAATTAAAACAAAGTGGATCACAGACCTAAATGTAAAACTGTGAAACTCCTAGAAGACAACATAAGAGAAAATCTAGATGACCTTGGGTATGGCAATGACTTTTTAGATACAATCCATGAAATAAATAATTGATAAGCTGGACTTCATTAAAATTAAAAACTTCAGCCTGGTGCAGTGGCTCATGCTTATAATCCCAACACTTTGGAAGACTGAGGTGGGAGGATCACTTGAGCCCAGGAGTCTGAGACCAGCCTGGGCAACATGGCAAAACCCCGTCTCTACAAAAAATACAAAAATTAGCCGGGTGTGGTGGTATGCAGTTGTAGTCCCAGCTACTCGGGAGGCTGGGGTGGGAGGATCACCTGAAGTCATGGCTGCAGTGAGCTGTGATTGTGCCACTGCACTCCAGTCTGGATGAAACCCTGTATCAAAAAAAAAAAAAAAAGATTTAAAAACTTCTAGCCGGGCGCGGTGGCTCACGCCTTTAATCCCAGCACTTTGGGAGGCCAAGGCAGGTGGATCATGAGGTCAGGAGTTCGAAACCAGCCTGACCAATATGATGAAACCCCGTCTCTCCTAAAAATACAAAAATTAGCTGGGTGTGGTGGTGCGCGCCTATAATCCCAGCTACTCAGGAGGCTGAAGTAGGAGAACTGCTTGGAGCAGGGAGACAGAGATTGCAGTGAGCTGAGATTGCGCCATTGCACTCCAGCCTGGGCAACAGAGCGAGAGCGAGACTCCATCTCAAAAACAACAACAACAACAACAACAACAACAAAAAACCTTCTGCTTTGTGAAAGGCACTGTCAAGAGAAGGAGAAGAGAAGTCATAGACTGGGAGAAAATATTTCTGCCAAATACATGCCTGACATAAGACTGTAATGCAAAACAAAGAACTCTTTAAAAAACAATAAGTAAAAGAACAGTTTGATTTAAACATGGGCAAAAGACCTGAAGACACCTCACCAAAGGAGAATACAGATGGCAAGGGGTTTATTTCTGGGCTTTTCAGTCTGTTTCATTGGTCTATATCTCTGTCTCCATGCCAGTACCACACAGAGGATTTTTAGGGCAGTGAAACTATTCTGTATGATTCTATTAATGATGGATCTATGTCATTATACATTTGTCAAAACCCATAGAATGAACAATACTAATGTAAATTTTGGACTTTGGGCAATAATGACATGTTAATGAAGGTTCATCGGTTGTAACAGGCACCATTCTGGTGCAGATTGTTAATAGATGGGGAGGCTATGCATGGATAGGGGCTAAAGGTGTGTGGGAACTCTGCACTTTCTGTATACTTTTGCTGTGAACCTAAAACTACTCTAAAAACTGTGTGTGTGTGTGTGTGTGTGTGTGTGTGTGTGTGTGTGTGTGTGTATTTTGAGACAGAGTCTCGCTTGGTCTGTTGCCCAGGCTGGAGTGCAGTGGGGCATATCGGCTTGCTGCAACCTCTGCTTCCCGGGTTCAAGCAATTCTCCTGCCTCAGCCTCCCGAGTAGCTGTGATTACAGGCACCTGCCACCGCGCCCAGCTAATTTTTGTATTTTTAGTAGAGACGGGATTTCATCACAGTGGCCGGGCTGGTCTTGAACTCCTGACCTCAGGTGATCTGCCCACCTCAGCCTCCCAAAGTGCTGGGATTACAGGTGTGAGCCACCACACCTGACCAAAAAAAGAAATCTATCTTTTAAAAGTCTAATGAAAAGCTGATACGCAGCCAAGAATACGAAAGATGCCAGTGAGTTGCCTTTTAATCCATAAAAATTAATTAGGTATTATCATCATCAACATTTTTCTAAACAGAAGTTAAATGTTGCATCTGATGTTAAATGTTGTTGAAGTAGCAGAGTGAGGCTTTAACTCTTAGACTATGTGATTCCAAATTCCCTGCTAGCTCAATAGCATTGGAATAGCAATGAGATTTCATGAAAAATGATGAAGGCAAGTAAGGGCATCCTTTTGCTATGGAGTAGAAAGTTCTACCAGAGGAATATCCAGGAAGTAAGGAAAGCCAGAGGAGATAAATGTGGCAGCCTCGGCTGGTCAGAGAATAATTCCCAAAGGAGATGATGCATGTGCTAAGAGTTTCTCAGCAAGTAGAAATGAACCTGTGGAACTCAAACAAATCAGCAAGAAAAAAACAAATAATCCCATCAAAAAGTGGGCGGTGGATAAGAATAGACAGTTCTCGGCTGGGCACGGTGGCTCACGCCTGTAATCCAGCACTTTAGGAGGCTGAGGTGGGCAGATCACGAGGTCAGGAGATCAAGACCCTCCTGGCTAACACGGTGAAACCCCGTCTCTACTAAAAATACAAAAAATTAGCCGGTTGTGGTGGCGGGCGCCTGTAGTCCCAGCTACTCAGGAGGCTGAGGCAGGAGAATGGCGTGAACCCAGAAGGTGGAGCTTGCAGTGAGCCGAGATCGCACCACTGCACTCCAGCCTTGGGCAACAGAGCGAGACTCCACCTCAAAAAAAAAAAAAAGAAGAAGAAGAATAGACAGTTCTCAAAAGAAGATATACAGTCAACAAACACATGAAAAAATGCTCAACATCACTAATCATCAGGGAAATGCAAATTAAAACTACAATAACATACCACCTTACTCCTGCAAGAATGGCCATAATTAAAAAGTCACAAAACAATAGATATTGATGGTGTGGAAGTAGTGAAAAGAGAACACTTTCACATTGCTGGTGGGGATGTAAATTAGTACAACCATACTGTAGAAAACAGTGTGGAGATTCCTTAAAGAACTAAAAGTAGATCTACCATTCGATCCAGCAATCCCACGACTGGGTATCTACCCAGAGGAAAAGAAGTCATTACATGAAAAAGACACTTGCACACGCATGTTTATAGCAGCACAATTCACAATTGCAAAGATATGGAACCAATCTAAATGCCCATTGACCAACAAGTGGATCACGAAAATATGGTATATATACATCATGGAATACCTCTCAGCCATAAAAAGGAACAAAATAATGTCTTTTGCAGCAACTTGTATGGAGCTGGAGGCCACTATTCTAAGTGAAGTAACTTAGGAATGGAAAACCAAATACCATATGTTCTCACTCATAAGTGAAAGCTAAATTATGAGGACGCAAATGCGTAAGAACGGCATAATGGACTGTGGAAACTTGGGAGGGGGACAGTTGGGAGCAGAGTGAGGGATAAAAGACCATATACGGGGTACAGTATACACTGCTTTATGGATGCACTAAATCTCAGAAATCACCACGAAAGAACTTATCCATGTAACCAAAGCCCAACTATACCCCAAAAACTATTGAAATAAATATAAAAACAAATCCATTGAAGAGGCAAGCTGGATAGCTCCCATTTACCCTTTTAGATCTGCTCTACACCCTTTCACATCTCTCTCTGCAACCAGATTCTGGGGGCCTCTGGCTCCCAGCTGGGTGCAGCATATGGAGTGGTTGTTTTATTCTGGGCCGCCCAGTGCCAACACCAACGCATACAGCAGCCTCTGCAGGGGGCCCTCTTTCAACCCTTCTCTCACCTGTTTCTCATTAAAGTCCTTCTCTGTTGCCCCATCAGGGCTAGTAATACTAAGTGTCTCACCATTATTGCTAGCCGCAGGGTGATTCCTCTCCTTGTTAGTTTCTCTAAACACAGCCCACACTTTTGGAAAGAGGCCCTACGGTTCCATCTATCAAGAGGACCATCCGTCTCTTGCTGCAAACTTGACCAATACAGAACAACATTAAAATCAGAAGAACAATATTAAAATCAGCTGGGCATTGAGGAGTGAATGGGCATGGAGAATTAGGGTAAATTCTGAAACAGGGGTCCCCAACCCCCTTCACGGTACTGGTCCATGGCCTGTTAGGAGCCAGGCCATAGAGCAGAAGGTGAGCAGTGGGTGAGTAAGCAAAGCTTCGCCTGTATTTACAGCCACGCCCCATCACCGGCATTACCACCTGAGCACCTCCTCCTGTCTGATCAGCAGCATTAGATTCTCATAGGAGTGCAAACCCCATTGTGAACTGCGCATGCAAGGGATCTAGGTTGCAGGTTCCTTACGATAACCTAATGCTTGATGATCTGTCACTGTCTCCCATCACCCTTTGATAGGACCATCTCTAGTTGCAGGAAAACAAGCTCAGGGCTCCTACTGACTCTGCATTCTGGTGAGTTGTATAATCATTTCTTTACATATTACAATGTAATAATAATAGAAATAAAGTGCACAATAAACGTAATGCGCTTGAATCATCCCGAAATCACCTCCCCGCCCCGCCCCTAGTCTGTGGAAAAATTGTCTTCCACAAAACTGGTCTGTGGTGCCAAAAAGGTTGGGGGCCACTGTTTTAGAAGATTCATATGGCAGAATTGTAGATTACAAGGTTTAATAAATGCCAGGACTGTGGCTGGAAAGGAGGGTAGAAGTCAATTCCAGAAGGTGCCTTTCCTGTTGTGCAGTTGACTCAGAACTGGGATGCTAGAAAGTTGCTCTGTGATTTGTGGAGGGAATCCACACTAACCACAGGAAATCACCCATGACATTTGCAAGACAGAAGGAAGGAGAAACTGAACTAAGGGGTGGTAGCAGAACTGGACAGGAGGTAGTGCAGAGAAGAATTATTTACATGTTGAACCAATGGAGTTAAGAACTAAATGCTGGACCTCTTTTTTTTTTTTTTTTTTTTTTTGTGGAGATGGGATCTCACTATGTTGCCCCAGCTAGAGTGCAGTGGTGCAAACAAGGCTCACTGCAGCCTCAACCTCTTGGGCTCAAGTAATCCTCCTGCCTCAGCCTCCTGAGTAGCTGGGACTACAGGCACATGCCACCATGCCCAGCTAATTTTTAAAATGTTTATACAGATGAGGTCTCACTATGTTGCCGAGGCTAGTCTCAAACTCCTGAGCTCAAGTGATCCTCCCACCTTGGCCTCCCTAACTGCTGGGAACCACTGCACCCAGCCTACTGGGCATTTTTTAATGACCAGCCTTAGCAAGGCATCTGCCTCACAGCAGACACTCAATGACTAGCACCTGGTGAATTTAGTCCAGTCGCACCTTGATCTCCACCCAGCAGGTTAGCAGTATTTGACTATACTAAACATTTCATGTAAAGAATGCTTTGAGCCTGGGCATGGTGGCTCATGCCTGTAACCCCAGCACTTTGGGAGGCCGAGGCGGGCAGATCACCTGAGGTCAGGGGTTTGAGACCAGGCTGGCCAACATAGTGAAATCCCGTCTCTACCAAAAATACAAAAATTAGCTGGGCGTGATGGTGCACACCTGTAATCCCAGCTACGTGGGAGGCTGAGGCAGGAGAATCACTTAAACCTGGGAGGCAGAGATTGCAGTGAGCTGAGATTGCGCCACTGCACTCCAGCTTGGGTGACTGAGACTCTGTCTCAAAAAAAAAAAAAAAAAATGCTCTGCATGCCCGCCTGTAACCAAAAATAAATATTAATTGCTGAGTTACTTTTACTGTGGAAAAACTACTCATCTGCTTGACATTGCTCTTTCACCAAGGGGCATTCTGTTGTTTCACCTCTGCAATTTAAAATTTCTAGTGAAATTAAATTCTGTTACTTGTTGTGGCTGTGTACCATCTTAAACTATCATTAATCACAAAGACAGATAATACCAAGGAATAATTTCAATGCCGCACCTGCAAGTGGCGGAGAACTGCAAGCTGGAATCAGCCTCTGCCGAGGTGCAGACCCCAAGAGACAGCAGCATCTGTGTAGAAACCAAACACATGCATTTTTTTCCTCTGTGTTTATAGAATTGTCTTCCGTTTACGGTCATTGATGCTGGATTTCCACGTACACAGGGATATGAAGTTTCCCATTTTAATAGATTCCCATTTTTAAGTAGAAGTATAGAAAAACTCTAAAAGTTAAATGATGAATAGTAGGTTTGGCAAGGACTGTTCCGTTTACCTAGTGCTGCACTAAAAAGCCATCCCAAAACAATGGCTTGAAACAATAGCCGAAGTTTATTTTGCTCAGGAATCTGGGGCTGACTGGGCTGCTAGGCAGCTGTTGCCTGGGGGCATCTCTAAGGTTCCAGTCCATGGAGGCTGCAGTCACACGCGAGTGTCCTCACTCACGTGCCCAGTGTCTGGGCTGGTAAGACTCCAGGCACTGGATGCTGGATAGGCTGGGCCTATTGGGTCTCTCTCTCTGAGGCGTCCCCACACGGCAGCTCAGGGCTGCCAGACTCCCAGCATGATGGTTAAAGGCTCCCAGAACAAGCATCCCAGGAGAACTGGCAGGACCTATGTGGCTTTCTATAAGCAGCCTCAGAAGGCACTCGGCTCTCTCCTGCTGCAATCATTAAGGGCTGTGGTTTAAGGTGAGGTTCGTGGCCTCTGTGTCTTGATGGGGAGAGTGTGGAAGAATTGGTGGATATGTTTGAAAGCCACCACCAGGGCAGAAAAAAAAAATACTGAGAGGCTGAACATTAGGGGATATGGGGAAATGCCCCTGCAGGTTTTGAAAGTCTCTCACTTGGGGTTTGCCTGACCTCCCGGCAACTCATTTCCCAGCTCTCTGCATTCTGGAAAGTCATGCCCTTCTACCTCTGGGCCTTTGACTCTGCCTTCCCCCCTGCCAGGCAAGCCATTCCTCCCTCTGGCAAATTCATTCTTCAAGATCCAGTTTCATGGTGCTGTCTGCTAAGACAGGGCCCCCACCTCTGCCCTCTTCCTGCTGTGACCACACAGACTAGGCATGTTTTCCAGACTCTTTCTCCAGAAGGACGGGGCACACAGGAAACCAATGACCACTCACTTCCCCAAGGTCACCTTTCCTCGGAGGCACTGGCAAGACTCACTGTGTAAGCACAGGTTGATTTCAGCTCACCTGCTGTCATCCGTGCTTGTCCCTGGGGATGCCTTGGCCAAACCTGAAAGAAATGCAGGAACCAGTGATGAACAGTCCTGTGCTAGTGCCTGAGACAGGCCGGGGGCCTCCTGCAGCCACTTGTCCGCACTGCTCATGTACAGATGCGTGGGTGCACCTGCTTGCTCGTATGTCCGCCCGGTTTGGCTGCATGACAGCAAGGTATAAAAGATCCTTTCTGGTTTGAAACAGTGGTTCCCTGAGGTCAAGTTATCTCCCATGTGCCTGCTGGCCCCTTTCTCTCTCCTCCAGTGCTCTCTGCCACCCCTTAAAAGGGTCCACCACATTTCCCACGAGGATCAAAGCAATTGTGTGGGAGAGAAGAGCTTGCCTCTGAAGGCAGGCCTTGGAGATGGCCTCTTATTGATAGTCCTCACCCCTTCCTCATGGTCCTGTGCTAACCAGGCCACACAGACCCAGAGTCCTCACTGCACCAGGCACCGCCGCCCCAGCTCCAGGCTGCCACCCTCTGGGCTCCAGCAGCTGGGGGTGCAGAGAGCACCTGGCTCCTCAGGACACAGAGGAAGCACCTCAATGCTCCCCTGGGCAGCTCGGCCATGCAGGTCCTTTCAAGCTATCAGAGCAGGGAAAGATGTCACTGTCCCCAGAGGAGACAGTGGGCAGGGTGCATCTGTCCCAGCCATCAGCAACCTCCACCCAAAGGCACCCCATGCACTCCAGTTAGCTCTGTCTTCACATGCCCTGGCATGGGCTGCAGCACTGCTCTGAGCTCCGGGAGCCAAGGAAGACAGCCAAATCCCCTGGGGCACAAGGTCACATGGCCCTGCAGCTCGGTCCCCGTTGCCCAAGCTGTGACTTCCCACTCCTGTTCCCTGCCCTCCAGGAAAAGCCACATGTTATACTCACCCTCACCTGCACCTCCCTTCACCCCTGGGTCTGGAATTGCTGGTGGGTTCAGGGATGAAGGATTTCCCACTGAGCAGACCTTGGGTGTGGACTTGAAGCTTCAAACCCTCCTTGCTCACTTCTCGGCTTAGTGCTGGGGCAAACAACCTGAAAACCGATCTGAGTCTCCAGGAGTGCTGCCCTCCCCCACGCCACCCCCAGCCCAGAGGGGCCCAGTGGGTCTTATTTCTGTTGGAAATTTCACTGCTGGGTGATTTAGAGTCCTTGTCATTCTCTTCCCTGTCCTGGCTCATGGATGTGTGTTACTGTTTCAGTTTGGAGCAGGGTCCTTAAAGGGGCAGGGTCATGGCTCCCCAGCCTCAGGGGTGTCATCAGTAATGTTCTGGGCCGGGTGTGGTAGCTCATGCCTGTAATCCCAGCACTTTGGGAGGCTGAGGTGGGTGGATCACTAGAGGTCAGGAGTTCAGGACCAGCCTGGTCAACATGGTGAAACACTGTCTTTACTAAAAATACAAAAATTATCCAGGTGGTGTGTGCCTGTAATCCCAGCTACTTGGGAGGCTGAGACAGGAGAATCACTTGAACCTGGGAGGCAGAGGTTGCAGTGAGTGGAGATCATGCCATTGCACTTCAGCCTGGGCAACAGAGTGAGACTCTGTGGCAAAAGAAAAAAAAATAGTGTTCTGAATTATTCAAGCCCTGTCCTGGAGTCAAACTGAACTCTTCCCTCTAACTCCCCAGCTAGCGCCACACTGAGGAGCAATCGCTGCCTTGAATCCCCCGCTGTTCCATTCACTAAACTAGATTAGATGGGGAGGGGGAGGGCGTAGAAGGTGCTGGGGAGCTGCAGCCTCATTGTTGTGATTCATTCACTTAATGGATCTTGTGCAGAGCACAGTTCAAGGCCCTGGGGATGAAGTAGTGACCAAGACAGAGGAGGCCTCTCCCTGCCCTCCCCAGGCACCCAGTCCAGCAAGGAGTGGGGGATTTAGCCAGGAGAGGGTGTCAGTGAGGACAAAACGTGCTCAATGACAGGATACAGGGAGAGGGCAGAGGCGGCAAACCGCGGGTCAGGGAAGCCTCTCGTGGGAAGCACTGTTTAGCCTGGAACCTGAAGGACAAGAATGAGACTGCTCCAGGGAGAGTGAGGGCCAGGAGGAGGACACCAGTGCAGGGCCATGAGGTGGGAGAGGCTCAGAGGGCTCCAGGAGCATCAAGACAGGTGGCAAGAGTGACGAGAGCACAGAGAGGAAAGGGGGTAGGAGTCATGAGGGGCTGGCAGAGGGATTCCAGGGCGACCCCAGGGACCGGGCCTGTGAGTCAAGAGAAAGAGGCTGGATTGATTCTAGGCACTGGGAAGCCATGGAGGGACGTCAGCAGGGTTGATTTCATGAAGCTGCCTCTGGCTGCAGTGTTGGCACCTGGCTAGGATGGGGGCGGGAGAGGCAGCAGGAAGACCAGGGAGGAGGCTGGGGCAGGAGGTGGCCAGCTGGGAGGGGACCAGGGCCTGGAGAAGGGTGTGCATGGGCACGGAGAGAAGCAGATGTGCCCAAGACCCATGTTGCCTTCGGGCTGACAGAGGTGCTGATGGAACAGAGGTGCGGACGAGGAGGGAGGAATCCCAGATCAGAGTGCTCAGCACTGAGGGGTGCACTCTCAATCAGGGCCTGACCAGGGATGAAGGGAAGCTCTGAAGATGGGTGAGGGAGGGGTGTCAGATCTCCATTAGGAAACGGAGTGGAGAATGGGCTGTGACTCTGCACAACTCCCTGGGAATCTTGCAAGTATCCACGCAGGCCACATAAGCAAGGCTCAGCTGCAGTCCAACCTGTGTCTCGGCTGAATGCCCTACAATTCCTCCTGCAGCCAGGGGAGCTAAGACTTGGGAGAAGCCACTGAGAGGTCTTTCTCAGCTGCAGGCTACAAAATTGTTTGGCTGTAATATGGAGGCAGCTCCTAAATGGCTGAGTGACCCTCTGCTCACACTGTCATCCGATCCCTCCGGGTCAGAGTCAGACTGTGGGATGAGAGACAAGGGAGCTGACCTCCTGCCCATTTTGCTTCTGCTGTTCTTGTAAATAATAAACTGTCTAAATCCACGTGGGCTCATTGTCTCATCCCTGGCTGGATGCATGGAAGTGCGCCAAATCCACCAGCAGCTGCAGTCATGTAGCCACCCATGCTGTCGCTTGGAAATTGCTTCACAGTTTGATAAATTGGTCCCAAACGTGGGGCCAGTAAGGGTACAATGCCTTTCTGGAGAGAAGACGGAAGAGGCCCACGTGGCCAACCAAATGAAGAGATGTGGAAGACCCCAGGATCGCCCAGGCATGCTGTCACCCAGGGAGGGTGAGAGGAGGGGTACCCCTCTGTCCTACCTCCTGAGGAATGTTTGCAGGCTGAGTAGCAAGAGGAAGAATTGAAACCAGCCACCCAAATGCTGCCCCTCCTGATGTCCAGAGAGTTCTTGGGCTCAGGGAGATGTAAAAATGAAAACAAAAACAAAACCAGACAGGATGAAATAGAGGAGGAGGCTGGGTCGGGGGCCTGGAAGGAGAGAGCAGCTCTGCACATCAGCCGATGCTGTGACTCCTGACTGCAAGGTCTGCTCCCACAGGGGAAGGGCCACAGTTAGGACAGTGGCCGGTGGGACAAGCACACACCTGGGAGCCCACCAGGCTTCGCCTGCCCAGCCACTTGATGGCAGTAAAGCAGCATAGAATAGAAGAGGGCAGGGGCCACAGCACTAAAGAGCTGGAGAGGAAGAGGTGCGTAAGGAAACCATCCAGCAGCTGTGCGGACTGCCCTCCCCAGCCAATTAGTCCTGAAGAGCCTTGAAAATTATGAGTGTGCGTGGCGGACAATTACTCAGCCTGGAGCCAGTTGCAGCAGGATGCTGGCAGTCAACAAAGGTGACCCCTGGTGTTCTGAGTACAGCAGTCACTTGACAGACAGGGCCCAGCACACCCCCTCGAGTGGTAATTACTGGCTTGCAGCTGGGTGTAGGTAGACACTGAGGGTAGAGCTCCCCATGCATGGTTCCTCCCAGGCAGCCCCTTATAGGGTGGGTCTGGAGGAAAGACACCAACACAGTGGACACTGCCCAGCAAATGTCTGTCATCAAATGACAGGGGGAGAGCCAAGAAAGGAGGAAGCCAGGCATCAATGGAATCTCCCACCAGCCTGAAAAAGTGGCAATCACCCGCCAGGGGCAGCTACCCCAGACCTGGGGTCTGCACCGGCACCTCAGGCTCCTTGTGAACTTCACCACAGCGCAGTCCCTGAGGAGGCCTGGGCCTGATTCACAGACAGATCAGCCAAGCTACAGGACCCACAGAAAACACTGATGAAAGCTGCATATGAAGAAAGAAGTCTGGCCAGGGGCAGTGGTGCAGGCTATGGTTCTTGCCCTGGAAACAGCCCCCACCAAAGTTCACAGCCAGTGGGCTGACCATGTGGTCTGGCACTTGACAATGGAACAACTGGATGTCAAGTCCCAACCCTGGTTGGGACAAACATTAGGCTTCAGATTGCACAGGGCCCAGGGCCTCTGAAAACCCAGTGAAAAGGACCCCTTGGCAGTGAACGTCAGTGAAACCAATAAGCTGACCAATTCTGCATAGCCCAGGTAAGCATCAGAGCCACCTGGATACACCATCACACGAGGCCTGGCCATCTGCCTATAGCTCAGGACTGGGGCCCACGTCAAAGCCTAGTGAGGCCAGCACATGAGGCCAAGCAAGCCTGCAAGTGTACCAGCTCCACAGTCAAGGGACAAAGTGACTCCAGTGCACACAGCGACCTGTGCACTCCAGTACACTGACCTGGCCAGTCCTGGAAAACAGACTCCACGGACCCCTTCCCCTTCTGCCAGGAGCACCACTGGGTGCTGACGACAGTAGATGCCATTCTTGGGTATGACACAGCAATTCCCATCTGCGGGGAACGTGGGCCGTGCTGCTTGACAAGTCCTAAATGTACTGCTGCATATCTGAACTCCTGGAGCACATCCAGTCGGACAATGATGCCGCCCTCATAGCCAAGAGAACCAGCAATAGGCAGCTATCTGGGGGCTGCTGTGTGGGACATTTCATGTCGCCTACCACCCACAGACAGCAGGTGCCTTAAAAGATGAACTAAAAAAAAAAAAAAAACTGAAAAGATAAGTGGACTCTAATTGTGGCAATTCTCCAGGAAGGTACCACTCATTTAAATAAAATATTTAGTTATGAGGTAGGGAGGGGGAATAAGAAAAGACCCACACTGGCTGTGAGAGACCCTGCTGCATAATTCATCCTCCTCACTCTTCTCTGCCCACCTCCATCCCTGCATGGAGGAACCCGGGCTACTGACCCGTGGGCTGCAAGGTGGGGGTTGGTGTGGGAGATGCTAATCCGGTCACTCTTACCTCCTGGCTCTGCGTGCGAGCGCTGGGCAGTTGTGGATATTGATGATAATGATCATGATCATTATCTCAGGCGTGATCACTCCTAAGAGTGCCGCTGGCGCAGCCCGCACGTCTGGGGTGATACATAGTAATCACCTCCAGAAGAACACTGTGGGTTAGGAATAGTGAGGATTTCGAAAAGCGGAGCAGCTCTGCTGGAGGAGAAGGAACACCCTAGGCTCCCGGAGGCATAGAGAGGCCAGACCATTAGCGTCTTTTGGCTCTCGCCTGCAGGACACCTGGCCCACCTGTCGTCTCAGAATGCTGTGGTCACCTTGTCCCAGACCATTACCACTGCCCTCAGTCTAACTCCTGGACACCCATTCTCTCAAGAGAGCCTCAACTGAGGACTGTTGACTTTGGAGGCAAGACAGCCCCCGCCAAAGCAATGAAACATGATTAATTTTCCAGACACTGATGAGGCCTCCCTTGGCCTCATCTTATTATTGCTGGTACCCTACTGCCAAAACAAATGAACAAACAAACCAAACACTCTCTTGTGTGCTTTTCACAGATCATAGCTACTGCTCTGAATTTAATGAGCCACTGGACCTATCATCCTCCACCTGACCCTGACGACTAGACCACACTCCCTCATTTCCACCTCCTCACAAATACTTTTGGACATGAGGGGCCAGGCCTCAGCCAGGGGGCATATGAGAAGATCACTTTGGGAGAAACTTGCCTGTCTTGAAGGCAAGGAACAGGGACAGGTGGCCAAACACCTGGGCTCCAGCTCTGCACCTGGTAGTGCTGGAGTCGTGCAGTCACCCAGCTGGCACCTGGGCTCTGGTATGAGGCCGTGTGGGTCCAGTCCATCATAGCTACTCAGCCCCCTGTTCATTGGGGACAGAGTGTGTGTTTCTGCTTGCTCCTGAGGGCCTAGGTTTCCTGGGTTGTGACTCCTGGGGCTTTGGTCATGAGGAAGTTGAGATAAAGCCCATAAAGTGCTTAGCCCGCACGTGGGTCCTCTTCAATGCATCCAGAGCCCAAGCGGCATCTCTTGCCTGCCCTTCACAGCAAAGGGTGCTCCTCATGGCAGAACAGGGTGTCTGGGCAGCTCCTTTGCTTACAGACAACAAACAGGACCCAGTTAGGAAAAGGACTTGGCCAAGGTCCCAGAGAGACCAAGACCTGGCAGCCTGGACCCCATCCCAGGTTCTCGCCTGCAGCAAGAGTAAACACCAGAGTACGTGTCTGTACAACCCTTGACAAAGCCAACCAGAAAAGCCCTGACCCGATCTGAGGTTGACCTTGACCCTCATTCTCACTCCAGTCCCTAAATCTAACTTGACACTGACCCTGACTTCAACCCTAATCCCTAATTGTATCCCTCACACTGACTTTAACCCAGACCCTCGCCTTATCCTTTCCCAGGTGCCCATAAGAGGGCAGCCCCTGTCCCCTGCTGGGCCCCAGTGGTCAGCCGTCCCTCTGGGAGAGTGACAGCTGAGGTCCTGGGGCCCTCCTTAGGGCCCTACTAGTGAGCATCTGCTTCCCTCACACAGTGACACTAAGCACCTCTCCAGCAGCTCCTGGTCACCCCTCTGGCCTCAGCATCCCTCCAGCCTTCTCTGGAGCTGCAGCAGGCAAGGGGCATGCACAGTGAGCACCCTGATCACGCACTGGCTCGAGCATCCTCGGGGGTGGTGTGAATAAACAGAGGCTTGGTCAGCACTCAGGTCCCTCAGATGCCTGCCAGCTCCCACTGTGGGGTAGCTGTTCCAGACCATACTCCAGACAGGGAACAGGGCTGCCATCCAGGAGGCCCCTGGGGAGGCTCGCTGACAAAGAAGTCAGCAGTCCCTTCAGAGGACTTCATGGGACCATGCTGTGCCCTGGTCCCTTTCAGGATGCCCTCTCCATCCACCACTACCTCTGGGTCACTGGCTATAGCCTGGCCACGCCACTCCGTGGCTTTCCTGCAGCTGGAGCTCCAACCAAGCAGTAGGGCAGTGCCTGGAGGTGTCCTGCCACACTGGCATCATAGCTGCCTGGTGTGGGCACACGGCCCCAGGAGGGCCAGGCCTGAGCCTCTGGTGCCCTGTGTGACTATGGAGCAAGGCACAGAGGGTGTCCATCTTTTCTTCCCCTTCTCCTGAGGCATCAGCATCAACTTGCTGTCTACTCCTGGCCTGTGTTTGCCCGGGGCTCCATTTCCCTGGGGCCCGTCCATCCTGGACACACCAGAGGGGTTGTTTGCACAGATGCTTCTCCAGCCAGTCTGAGATGCTGACCTACTCTGGGGGTCAGGCCCTTCAGAGTCCAACCCCTCCCGTGTCATCCTGTATTCTGTCCTCGTCCCCAACTGCTGTGGAGCACGGGCCCCTGGCGAGGCGGCCTGCACTGTGCCCGGGGAAAGGATGGGAAGAAGACACCACAGAGGACTGTTGACTTTGGAGGCAAGACAGCCCCCGCCAAAGCAATGAAACATGGGCCCGGGTCTGGAAAGGGGCTGTGAAGAGAGAAGCCTTCTTCCTAGGGGAACAGGGGCTTCATATGACCTAGGCCTGCAAGGATGGATCTGCCTAGGACCTAGTGGGACTGGACGAGGGCATTTCTGCAAGAAAAGAGATGAGTGAGAGGGGCAGGAGCAGGAGGGCAGGGCAGAACAGGGTGGCAGATGGAGTTGACTGGTGAAGGGAGTAGTGGGCCTGGGGGAAGCAGGACTAGAGGTTGTATGATTGACTGCATGCAGGCCCGGGTGCAGTTGTGGGTGGGGCGGTTGTCCAGGGCCAGGGCTGCCGTCTAGGATAAGCAGGTGGTCCGGCTGTGCAACCTGGACACATCTGCTCACTGAAAATGCCTTTGGCCCCTTGGGTATCTGTCATTCTCAGCCCCACATCCTGGCCCCCGAGGGCAAGGCCAATGTGTTTGAGTCCCACTGTAGCCTGGGACTCAGCCCTTACAGGAGAGGAAACTGCCTGAGTCCGTGAATGGGCCGTGTCTCCCTGTGCCTCTCTCCACTCTGTCCCAGGTGATTGTGAAGTGCCATTTGGGATTATTAGGAAGAATCTTAGCACTTCCTCAAGATCACCGCTGAAGAGAGAATCCTCATCCCGGGAAAGAGGTGGGAACTAGAATGGTGGAGGGACTGGAGCTGGGCCCTGCCAGGCTGCTCTGAACATCAGTGAGATCACTGAGGTGCTAGGGTCCCTGCTGGCCAACCCTGCCATCCAGAGACTGGGCACCAGCATGCTCTCTGGGCAGCCAGGGGCTCCTGCAGCAGCTGGGAGAGGTCACCCTGGAATGTGGACTGGGTGGGTCTTCTGTGCATGAAGCACTCACTGCAGTGGTCAGGCTCATCTATAGGAAGGACTCCTGCCTGCCTGCCTGCTCTGTGGGTTTCATTGTAAGGGTCTGATATAGCCCTGTCTGCCCTTGGACTCTTCCAGGACCCTTTTAAAACACTGCAGCCCCCTAGGCTCTGTCCAGATGCTCTTTTTTATTTATTTATTTTTATTTTTATTTTTATTTTTGAGGCAGGGTTTCATTTTGTCACCCAGGATTGAGTGCAGAGGTGCGATCTCCGCTCACTGCAACCTCGACCCTCCAGGCTCAGGGATCTTCCCACCTCAGCCTCCCGAGTAGCTGGGACCACAGGCACACACCAACACACCCAGCTAATTATTTTATTTTATATTTGTAGAGACAGGGTCTCACTATGTTGCCCAAGCTGGTCTTGAACTCTCAGTTTCCAGCAGCCTTCCTGCCTCAGCCTCCCAAAGTGAGCCACTGTGCCCAGCCAGAGGCTCCAGTTCCACTGGTGTTGGGTGAGGCCTAGTGAGAGGGTGGGCAGAGGGCCTTGTTGAATCTGAACTGCAGCAAGGGCTTGCAGATCTCAAAGGAGGCAGGGAAGTGTGCTGGGGTCCCGTCAGCATCGCATGAACTCAGGGATGGCTGCATTTGAGGCCAGGGTCAGGCTGTCCTCACTTATCAGGGGACAAGAGCTGGCTGATGCCGATTGGAAAGGATAGAATCCTAGTGAGCTGCCCCAGTCCCGGTAAGCATGAGTGCCTGTGCACCCTGCATATCCTCGCTCTTCCTCAGTTCTACCCCCTTCCTGGGGGTGTCACAGGCTCCTGGCAGAACCAGAGCCCATGCCCTGCATTTGGGCTGGCACATTTAGTGGAACCAGCCAGAGAAATGCTGTCCCTCCTTCCTGGGGAAGTGGTGGCAAACAGAGGCACCAAGGCTCTCTCTGCCCACTGCCCACATCATCTCTGGGACTCTGCGGGTGCCCTCTGCCCCAAGGCTACTGCCAGGGACTCAGGTGTGGCTGGGCTTTCCAGAGCCTCCCTCAACCCTCCCCTCACAGGCTGAAGTCAGTACTTCGTTTGGGGGAGCCACACCCAGAGCCAGGAGCCTGACTTGCTCAGGGCCTAGGGAATGGGACCAAGAGTGATCCAGCTTCTTCTCCAGAGCTGCACCCTGCACAAATCCACCCTCTCCCTACGCTTTGCCCTGGACACTTTCAGAACACATCACACTGCCTGTCATCATGCATCTCCTGCTAGGGCAGAGGGAGACCGTGCACGTCACCCGGTACAATGTGACGGAAGATAAACTGTGTGGGGAAGAGAAACTGAGGCCCAACAGGAATAAAGCTGCCCCAAGACCCAGCTCCTGCCTCTCTTGGTCCCACACTAGAACCACTGTTTAAATAAAGTCCTCCCCTCCCAATGGTACTCCTGCTCCCCAACTACAGCAGGGTCCTGGGTCCTGGGTCTGAGGGTTTATTGGTCAGGGCCCAGGCAGATGTCATGTGCCCCTGTTGTCCCCACGCAGGCCCACAGACGTCACAGGAGAATGATTTACAAGCCACTTGGGGCCTGCTGGCAGTGAGGGTTTACCCACCCCCGCCCCAGCTTGCTCCAGTGCCGCCGTTTACGTCATGGGTACGTGGCCTGCAGTTCACGGATCTCCAGGCCCATCCTGTTGACTGCATACCCAGTGAGGCTTCGAGCCTGCCAGAGGTCAGTACAGCCCAGCAGACTAAAGTCAGTTTTCCAAAAGGACTCTGGAATTCAGCAAAATGAATGGAAGGTCCTTTACAGCGTACTCACTCCACCATTGTACAGATGGCAGCACTGAGGCCCGGAGAGGCTCTGGAACTTGGGAGAAAGGCTCAGGCTAAGAGAAGCCAGGGACTCCTCACCCCCAGCCTGTGAGCTGCTGCAGATTAAGGGGTCATTGAAGATGGGCTAGTGGCCAAGGGAAAACCACCACATCCAGGGCCACACCCGTCACCCCTCACCCTCATCCCAGTCAGGGCAGCAGCAGCATCTTCCTGTGCAAAACAAAATGCTCATCTCCTCCAAGAGCTGCTTCCGAGGGCCTCTCCTGCCCCTTGCCTTGGGTAATGAGGGACAGGCTGGCAGTGCCCTGCTCAGCTCTGCAGTCTGTCCAGGAAAGGCCAGGCTACCAGAGCTCCCTGGAGTGCCAGTGGCCAGGTAAGCGGTGCAGCCTCATGTCTTCTTTCTGGATGTGCTCGTAACAGGACTGGAGGGAGAGAGGCAAGGCTGAGGCCAGTTGACCTGCCTGATCCCAACCACATGCACAGGATCTAGGGCTCAATAGCTGTGTGCACCCACCTCCCAACCCAGAGGAGGCGTGTCTCCAACTCAGCCCTCAGCCACAGTCTGCAAGGAAAATGGGGCCCTTCCTCTCCCACTGTGCTTGGGAATGCAGCATGGAGCAATCATGGCCCCAGGGTCCCCAGGGCCGGGATGCACTGTGGGACCCCTCCCTGGCTCCTTTAATAAGAGCGGGATCAGGGACACTGTGAGGCCCCTTCCCAGAGTCACACATGAGCTGTGAATTTGAGCTCCCTCCCACTATGGTGTTATGATGTCTGGGAAGGGAAAAGGGTCTGCCCCAGGGGCCAGGGCATTTCCACCTCGGTCCACAGCCCCTGTCCCTTACCTCCAGGGCTGTGAGCAGGAAGTCATACAGGCCTCCTGTGTGGTTGGGGTCCATCATGTCACGGATCAGGTGGATCTCGGCTCCCAGGTGCTGAATTCTGGAGAACACCGCCCCACCAAGAGAGCGAGGGAGACAAGGAGAAGAGGGCTGTCGCGGACAGGCAGCTGGGGAAGGAGCGCTGGCCTGGATGGCTGGACACCTGGGGTGTGGTCCTCACTCTACCTCTAGCACCCCAGCACCCTGGCTGGGACCCTCCCTTTTCTGGGCCTTGGCTTCCCCATCTGTACAGAGAGAAGCTGCATCCATAAACCCTGGGGTTCAGAGGTATCAGAAGATATCGTGGTTGGGGGTGGGACCCTTCCCCTGCCCTGCACCCCCAGCTCCTGTCTGCCTCACCGGGCGCGCGACACCACGTAGATGAGAAGTGGCAGCAGGTCGTCCATGGGCAGCTTGTACTCCCGGCCCAGCACCCTCGACACCGTGCCCTCAATTTCCCCGTATGTCCTCTCCAGCACCTCCAGCTTCTCCCGTGGGTCCACCGTGGTCCTGCAGCAGGGTAGCTGGCTCCAGGTCAAGGCCCTTGGTTCAGTCCCAACCAGGAGCACCCCACACTCTGCCTCCGGACCCCCAACCCACTACGGCTCACACTCACATGATCTTCTGCAGGCACTCGGTGGCTGACAGGAAACACTTGTCCCTGACCAGGGAGTACCTCTGCATGGTGGAGGGAGTGGACTGGATGAGGCCATGGCCCCCCAGCTCTGACATCCCCTCCTTCCCAGGGCCGGGCCTGAGTCCCCCGCCACCCTTCCCTTCACTGCCAGCTTTAGTGCAGCCCCACCCTGAGGGCTGAGTGACCCAGGGCAAATCACAGCTCCACTGTGGGCCTCAGTTTGTGCAACCATAAAACAGGGTGAATGGTCTCCATGAGGTTGGGAGGATCCAAACGGATAAGAAGATAATAATCATAACAGGCACTGGCCACTGGGTGCCGCCCAGTTCTGAGTGCCTATGTCAATGGTTCTCAAACCCAAGGGCTTGGTGAAACACAGGTTCCCGGGCCCACTCCCTGCATTTCTGACTCGGTAGGTCTGAGGTGGGTCCAAGAATCTGCTTTCCTAACTGGTTCCCAGATGATCCTGATGCTTCCAGCCTGGCAGGCACATTTTGAGAACAGCTGCCTCATGTGCCCACTTCACCCTCACAACAATTTTGAGGTGGTTCTGGCCAAGCGCAGTGGCTCATGCCTGTAATCCCACCACTTTAGGAGGCAAAGGCAAGCAGATCACCTGAGGTCAGGAGTTTGAGACCAGCCTGGCCAACATGGTGAAATCCTGTCTCTACCAAAAATACAAAAATTAGCTGGGCATGGTAGTGAGCACTTGGCAGGCGCCTGTAATCCCAGCTACTCGGGAGGCTGAGGCAGGTTAATCGCTTGAACCCGGGAGGCGGAGGTTGCAGTGAGCTGAGATCGCACCACTGCACTCTAACCTGGGCGACAAAGTGAGACTTTTTCTCGAAAAGTAAATAAATAAATAAATAAAATAAGAATTTTGAGGTTGTTCTAGTGTTGGCTCCCTTTTACTGATGAGGCAGCTGAGGCACGGTGCACGAGCCTCTTGCACACGGTCACACAGCCAGGTAAGAACCTGTGTTTGAGCCTGGTGGTTACAGGCCAACAGCTTACCTCCACCACACTGGGAGGTCAGAATGACAGTGTCTCCTCCCAACCCACCCTGCCCCTCCCCAGCTCCTCTGCAGCCTCCGCCCAGCAATCATGAGGCAAAGGACTCCTCAAAGCCTGCAGGACCTCTGGGGGCCCCTGGCTTGGGGCTCTGGCCTCCCTCTCACCTGATTGCTCGTCAGCGTGAGGTCCTTGAGGGGCCACAAGTGCCTGAAATTGAAAAAGTGAGACAGGAGGCTCTGCCTCGACAAGGGGCAGAGTCTGAGGTCAGAGGGCAAATTCCCTATGCCACTGTGTCCCCCGGCAGATCTGGGTCCTGAAAAGGGGAAGGAGATCAGCCTAGGTCATGGGGAGGACGGAAGGATTCCTGGAGAAGGCAGAGCTCCAGAAGCTCCAGGGAGGTAAGGGCGGCCCAGGGGCTTGTATAAGCCAGGTCGTGGTGACCAGTAGAGAGGGAGGGGTGAGGAGACTGCACTCCATCCAGGAGGCTCTGCTGAGCCAGCACAGGGCTGTGAGCAGGGGGATGCAGCCCTCATGCAGCAGAGCTGGAGGCTGGTGTGGGGAAGTGACACTGAGGTGGTGAGGGAGGCGGGGCATGCTTGGGAAGCACTGGCAGCCAGGTCTTTAGGCTGGTGGCTGGTCAGATGCAGGACACAGTCACCAAGATAGAGGAAGAAACAGGGATTTGCAGGGTGGGTGGGAAGCACCATCCCTGTGTAACAAAGGAGACCTGGATGTGGGAGCAGAGACAGTGCCCGTGCCCTCTACTGTGGACAGTGGGGTCACTTGTGGCATCAATGGATAGATGGGACACTGAAGAGAAAGGTCATTTTGGAGACTGAGGGTGGAAGGGAGGCCCTGGGGTGTGGTAAACACCTCCCGACGTGCACCCAGAGCAGTCCTCAGTCTCCCCTGAGGGACCTCCTCTCCCCTACTCTCAGCCCAAGTGCTCAGAGCAGGTGATCTTGCCCCAGCCTCAGCAGTGGATATTCAGGCAGGCCTGGTCAATCACGGCTGGCACTCAGGGGTGGGCTCAAGACCCAAGCCGAGCCAGTGAGGGACTTCAGGGGCTCTGAGGGAGCTGTTGGAAGGCAATGCCAGCTCCTGTGGGGACTCTGGGAGTGGAGCTGGGAGGGTATGAACCTTGAGCGGTTGGTGCTTATGGTGTTTGTCACCACAAGGGGGAGGCTGAGAAAGACCAACAGAAATGGAAGGTGCTTCCCTCTGTCATTCAGTTGAACACCTAGATCCAGCCACACCTGAATGCATAAGCTTAGAACTTGGTGGGTACATGAACCTATCAACCCCAGCCCCACCTTTTGGCTGAAGACAGTCTGAGTCGAGTTTGAGTCCTGGCTAACACGGCACGGGGGAAGGGAAGGCTTACTTCTGCACATCCAGGAACTCGAGCAGTTGGGTATCAGGAAAGAGGCTCAAGTTGGCAATGCCCTGGCTGTAGAAGCTGTCCTCCCGCTCATGAAGCAGCAGGTAGAGCGTGAAGAGCTCTGAGTAGAAGCTGGGCAGCATGAGGGGCAGCACCAATCCATGCACCTGGAGGTCCCTGATGGGGAGACCGGAACAGGTTGGGATGAGCAAGGTGGGGTCTGGGATTACTACTTGGAGTCTCGTCTCAAAGAGCTCCTGGTTCCACAACAAACAGTGTCCTGGCCTCCAGCCTCCTCCTCCCCAGAAAACCTTTTCCAAGCCTGTTCTCAGTCATCATTTGCCCAATTCAATTCATAACTTCATTCCCTCCTTTGACTTTGACAACCAAGATGGCAGGTGGGGCAGGAGTTGGATCCCCATTTGACTGAAAGCAAAACCAGGGCCCCAGATGGACCAGCAACTTGCAGCCGAGCTCTCAGCAGCCATTCCAGGCTGATTCAGTTCCACCTCCTGGTTTGCTGTGCTAGGACTCCGGGCGGGGAGTCCTCCCTAATGTCTAACCCCATTTCCCTTGCCTCCTGCAAGGCAGTGACAGGAAGGCCTCTCTGATCAGGAACACTTTCAGGTCTAGAATCTAAAGGCAAATTGTAAGGTTTGCTCCAGGGACTGGGGGAAACAAATTTCATGACCCACCTAACTCCTGTATAACCTCAGGCTCATCCCTACCAGCCCTCGGTTTCCCCATCTGTGTGCAGGGAGAGGAGGGTGCCTCGGGGAGCTACTCACCTTCTGCATGCGAAAGATGAGATTGGGATCATACATTTAGAACAAAGATGCATTCAATGCATTGTAGCAGTGCCCCCTCCCTGGTTCCTCACAGAACAGAGGTCATGGGTCATTCTAATCCACAAACGATCAATGCACAATGTTTGGTCAATAGAGTGAATGCCCAGCACTTCCCCAGAAGCACTTCTTTCCCCAAGGGAGGTCCTAGGAGCAGACGCATGAGGCCTCCCTGGACACGGCAGGCCCCAAGGAGACCTGCGCCAGTCACCTTGTCTCTGTGTCTTCATCCTCCTCCACGGCCTGGCCCTTGCGCTCTAAGGCAACTCGCAGCAGACCCCTGTGAGTCAATGAGAGAGAAATGGTGTGGCTGCCCCTTGCCACAGAACTGGAGTTCTACCACCAGTCAACAAAGGCAAAAGCAGGTGGCCTCTCAGAACTGTGGACATGGCCTGCAGGGTTCATCCTCTCAAACCACAGAAGTTAGAAGGTTGGAGCTCCAGGATGTTAGCCTGAGAATCCAGCAGCAGAAGGAACTATAGCATCTAAGGCTTCTATTTGCAGTGTTTCATGGGGTCACAGCCCAGCCTGGGACTGCAGGTGTGTTCCGAGTCCAGGGCCAAGCTCAGCCTACAGTGGGGTGAGAGTGCACCTGGGGTCAGAGTCAGCCCAGGGCCTGGTTGGGTCTTGGACTCTAGCTGAGGGCTGCAGCTGGGCCTTTGCTCTCACCTCCCCACCCTCTAACCCTTTTACTCAGCAGCTGCACACTGACCAAGCCTCTGGTTCGTTGTTGAATCAGACACTTGGCATTCCTCCCAAATGCAAGGCAGAACTGATGCCTGGAAAGGGCACACTAGTGTCACAGGGCAGTAGCTGTCCCATTTGCCACCGAGCTCACCTGTAGGCAGCCCAGAGTTCCTGGGCATGCTGCTTCACCTCCTCCTGGGCCAGCTCCTGCAGGTGCTTGTTGGCCCCGACACCTGCATAGGTAGCCTGGAAGGTCAGCATCAGTGTCCGGAGCAGCTTTCCCAGGGGGTGCAGTGAGTTGCTCAGAGCCTGGGCCAGTGCGTAGGCAACAGAGAGAGACTAAGCACCGGGGTCTGGAGCACAGCATGCCCACACCAGCCTCCCAACACTTCTCCCATCTCATACACAGGAACACTAAGGTCCTCTGAGGACAAGGGATCCACAGGCCTGTCCCCTTCAGTCAGCACCCTGCTATGAAAAATGGGAGCCCTTCCCCACCAGGGACAGTGAGAATGTCACCCCCTTGGCCACCCCAGCAGGGTTCTCACCTTCCTGAGGTACAGCTGCAGGGCCTTGGGCTCCCGGTGCTGCAGCAGCTCCTCCAGGATGTCTTCCATACTGCCCACACTGTCCTCAGGGTGGGTCCTGGGCATCACACACAGCATCCCTCACCCACACCTGGGCCCAGGCCCCTCCCCCCAGGAAGCCCTCCCCGGCCCACCCTGACCTGTGCATGCTCACACAGCCAGCCTCACCTCTCGCAGCACAGGTAATCCTGAGACCTACGCAGCTCCCTGGAGCTCTGCACGTCGAAGCCCAGCAGGGCCTCCTGCAGGTCCCTGGGGCAGCCAGCACACACAAAGTCCCGGAAGGGGCTGTAGACTCCCTGCCAGCGGCTTTCCACGGGGAAGGCACCCACACCCAGCTGCCTGCGATGGGGATGGAGGGTGGGTGATGGGGCAGAGAGAGATGGAGCTGAGGTAGGCAGGACTCTGCCCAGGCCCTTGGAGGGGTGGGGGTATGAGCCTGGCCCAGGATCAAGCCCCAAGAAGGGTGGATGGATTGAACCATGCAGAGGGGGCTGACCTCCACGGCTCCAGGAGGAAGAGCAGCAGAGAAAGGGACAGAGAATCTACCCTGCGACGAGAAGACAGACAGAAGCATATGGAATCCTGGAAAGATGGAGACAGAAAGGTGGGCAGATCTGGAGGCCAAGCCAGAGAGGGGGTCTTGGCCCAAGAGAGACCAGTGTCCAAAGTCTGGGATTCCCCTCCAAGACATCCCCCTCTGCCCTCCCTTACAGCTGGTTCCTTCCTGTGGTTGATCCCGCCCTGGCCAACAGGCTGGGGCCTGGCTGCACATGTCTAATGGAGCCCTGCACTCCAGTGTCATGCTCGTAGGCTACACGCAGCCCACACTCACACCCGGGCTGGGGCCTGCCCCTAGGGATTGCTGTCCACTCCCAGCTCCTGCTGTCAGGGAGAAGCAGCATGCAGGGACAGCGGGCCAAGTAGTCAACTGTACTCCCTCCCTACATCTGAAATGCTGCCTGGGACCACTTCCCATTAGAACTGCCACCCACACAGATTCCTTCCTCTGTGCAATACTGAGTCTTCCTCAACAGACGCAACAAGAGCAACTGTTTTCCAAGGAGGAACTCTGTTCCTACAGGAAAAGAAGTCTATCCTCCTCTGGAATACTCCTTGATAATGATAATGATTCCACTTAGCAAGTTTCCTTCTTTACCTTGGCTGCCAGGAAACTCAGAGCCAGGCTCAATGATCAGTTGTAAATGCTGTAGGACGTGTCTACATATCCCTTTCTTTTAAGGTTAACATATGCTCTTATTTTCTATTTTTTTTTTTTCCTGTATGTTTGGTTTGTAAACCGTATTGTATCCTTTCGTGACAAAAAAAAAAAAAGCAGG
The DNA here is from genome assembly GCF_028858775.2 of Pan troglodytes. Taxonomy (NCBI): domain Eukaryota; kingdom Metazoa; phylum Chordata; class Mammalia; order Primates; family Hominidae; genus Pan; species Pan troglodytes. The sequence goes on from NC_086015.1 coordinate 50,685,815, forward strand.
ACCTAAGCAAAGCCTACAAATAATATTTCTCTCCAGTTTTGTGGTGTACCGCATTATATCTACACAGCCCCTGATTCCAAGAGTCTCTGACTGGAGTTGTACACCCTGGGCTCTCGGAACTCTCTAGAGGGCTAAGAGGTGGGTGCAAAAAGGCCCCTCTGAGGAGACCTGAGTCTTTGGGATGGAAACACAGACACATCCCCAGATAGGCCCAGAGCCAGAGGGGCCAGGCACTCACCTCTTGCAGGTACTGCTCGGGTCTGGTGGGAGGGCAGCCGTGTCCAGCACACCCTGTGTGTGCAGTCCTCTCCCTGCCCCACTGCCGAACGAGCCCTCCAGGGTGAAGCCATTGGGGAAGGTGACCTTGCCCTGGGAGCCAGGAGAAGGAGCAGGGATGTCTGTCTGCCCAGTTACCCTTCCAGCCAATCATGACAGGCCACAAGCCTGTCCATCAGTGTCAGAGAGGCTAAGGACTAATGAATGGGCTTCCCGCCATCCATTCAAGCTGCTCCATGCTGAGGGGTTCATAATCCTCTATGCCTGCCAGAGCCCCCCACCAACAGCTGTGCCCACGTCTCAGGGGCTCGCTCACCTCTGAGGTAGGAAGAGGAGAGAGATGGAGAAGGGACTCACAGGCAAGAGTGGGGAGACCACCACTGAGGGGCTGGGGTGGGGGTAAGCCAGGGACAGGCAACGCCTGAGGAGGGCGGTGTCTTGCCACATGGGGCTGTCCCATTCATAGCAACCTGATCTCCACCCCTTTGCTCCAGTCATTATGAAACCAAAACAGCCCCTACATTTCCAAAGGCTCCAGCGGGGACACATTGCCTTTTCCTGGGTTAGCTCAGGGAGGCACACACTGAAGGCCAGTGCCTCCAGGGACAGCTGCTCGAGGCACTGGTACTGGTGGAGGGCGTGTTTTCTGAACTAGGAGGGTATGGAGGGACACAGCCAGGAGACCACCGGTACCCTCTGGATAGCAGGCAAGGCCACTGGTCCCCTCTCACCTCACTCCAGAATCAATCACAACTCTGTGGCAGGGTGGAGTTGCTGTGCCCACTCCTTGGCTCCAAGGGAGGTGGGACAGGCCCTCCCCTACCTGCCCCCAGCCCTGAGTCTAAGTGGGGAGATTACAGACACCAACCAAGGCCTTGGCAGGGTGTGGAGGGGGGCCTCAGTGGTCCTCACCTTCCCCATGAGGGTCAGGTCCCTGGTGAAGGTGCCCTCATACAGGGAGTCGTCTTCAGAGAGGAGGATGCCTGGGCCCTTGGGGAGAGGAAGCCAGGGAGGGTAGAAAGGGTGGGTGAGGAAGGGCCAGGAAACTCAGGGTGGAGAGAGATGGCCAAAGAAGGGAGATGTGCCCTGACACATGGCGAGAGGGGCCCTGAGCCTCATCATGCCCCACAGGACTGTACCTAATTGGGACTCTAGCCTTTGGCCTGCTGAGCACCAGCCCCAAGGACCCCATCCCTGGATTTCCCCAAATGACACCCTCCGCCCTGGCTCCTCACCCCAGTGGCTTCTTCAGGAAGCCCTTGGGAGCTCAAGAAATGTGGGGCTTTCTCTGAAACATCCCTGCTTCCCTGCTTGTCACTGGCCCTGGGAATGGCAGAGCTGACCAGGCTCCCTTGCCCCATGGGCTGCCGGGAAGCTCAGAGCCAAAAGGGATACAATTAGTGTTCAGCTTATTTCCAAATCTATTTTGTGTACTTATTCTTCCCCTTGTCTTCCTCTTTCCTTGAAGGCCTCCTTCAATCCTTTCGAGAATGAAGTAGAGCATAAACAAACCAACAGACCATAATAACAAGAACAGCCATCAGGCCAGAGCCCCACATTCCCCAGGCACCTGGAAGGGTATGGGTGAGGCAAACATGGGAGTCCCAGGCTCGGCGGCCAGGCTCAGCAGACCAGGGTGTGAGTGTCAGCTCTGCCACTCAGTGAAGGTGACATGGAGCAGGTCCTCTGATCCCTCTGAACCTCTCATTTGTCATTCACTAGGGACACACTGGGGATAATAATGACATCAACCTGCAGGGCTCTTGGGAAGATCCCACAAGATCAGGGTGGGAGCTTAGCCCAGAGCCAGGTGTCAAGTTAGGACTCTGTGAATGTCAGCTAATGCATCATCATGAGCAAGTGCTCCATTCTTGCTAGTTCATTGAGTCTATGGTAAGTATTCTTAACCTGAGTTGCTGATGGGGAAACCAAGGTCAGGCAGAGCAGGGATTGGCCAGGGCCAGGGGAGGTGGGTGGTAGAGCTGGCTTCCTGCCCAGGTTCTGGCTCCCTCCAGCACCCAGGAACACAGCCCCCTTTCCCATCCCTCCCTGAAAGGCCTCAGCTCAGCCTCAGGGCCCCCAGCGGGAGTGGGGTGCAAAGAGAGGGATAGCCCAGGATACACTCCACTCACCACCGTCTTGTCTGCCTGGAAGGTGCCCTGGTAGCAGACACCTGCCTGGGTGACCATGACCCCTGGGCCGTGGCGCTGACCAGCCTGCCACATGCCAATGTAGCGCTCACCTCTGGAGGGAGAGGAATGTGGCCAGAGTTGGATCAGACTCATTCCCATGTACCTCCTGGGCACTCTGCTGGCACGGGGCGGCAGGGAGTGCAGATAAGGGGCAGTGACATCACCTGAATCCACTCAACAGACACAGTGCCAGAGAGGTCAGGACCCCCAAGAGGAATAGAGAATGGAGGAGGGAGGGAGGCAGCCTGGGAAGGGCATCTGGGAGGCTTCTCCGTGGAGGTGGCAGGAAGGACAGGGGGAATAGGAGTGTGTGCAAAGCCATGGAGGTAGGAGCATGTGATGGATACGTGGGGACTTCAGTGGTCCAGAAAGGCTGGAGGGGTGCCCAGGAGACGCAGCTGGGGTGAGGTCAGAGAAGCAGGCGAGGCTGTGATTGCCAGGCCAAGGATCCAGGGCTTTATCACACAGCCCAGAGAGCCAGCAAGGGCTGCAGTTTTTAGACGTGACAGAGCAGGGGGGGTCAGAAATGCCTCTCCAACACCATGAGGAGGGGTGAGGGGCGGGGGCGACCCTGCAGTCAGCGTGACCAAGATTCGCTCAGCCTGAGCCTCCGCAGCAACCGAGGGACTGGAGGGGAAGTGAGGGGCTTAAGAGAGACACAGTGGGGGACAAACACGAGCCTGTGTCCTGCAACAATCTGGTCTGTGAGGGCCCTGTCCACCCCTCCGTCCTGGGAGTGGTGGCTGCAGGGCGCTCACCTGTCACCATCCTCCTCAATGCCATAGCCGCTCCTCTGGCCCCTCTCCCAGTGGCCTGTGTACCTGAAGGGCTGGGGGGCCTGCGGACCACTCTCAAGGACCCCAAATCCGTGCCGCAGGCCCTCCTGGAAGTAGCCCTTGTACACCTCGTCGGTGCTGTACCTGGGGAGGGCCATCAACAACGAGCTCTGCCTCATGGAGCTCAGCCCAGAGGATGGGCCCAGCCCATGAACCCCCCAGCCAGGGTCACTTACTCACAGATGCCGTAGCCACACATGCTGCCTTCTCGCCAGTGACACTTGTAACAGTCGAACTTGTCCTCAGAGGCCTGGGGCAGCAGGCGGATGCCGAAGCTGACAGCATGGTTGTGGGGGTAGGGATCAGCCCTGACCTGAGACGCCCATTACACCTACTCCATGCCACCCAGGAGTATCCCTGCCCCCAAGGAGCCTTCCAGACAACAGGGAGACTCTCAGAGGCCCTCAGCCTTCCTATCCTTCAAAGGGCCCCTCTCAGGACCCCTCCCTCCAGCCTGGTCCCGTGCACCTTGGAGCACCTTTTGGCCTGTACCACTCCCTCCGTGACCTCGAGCTGAGACGGGCCCCCTATTCAGGCCCCCGGTTCCCCTTTGGTACAGTGGGCGGGGGCTGGACCAGATTGTCTCTAAGTTCCTGCTTGAGGTTTGGGAATTCAGGATGGGGCCGGGCTGGTGACCACAGCAGGGGAGGAAAGCACCCTTCAGCCCACTGCACGCCTCCCAGCAGTAGCCCCAGCCAGCCTTACCCATGCTCCAGGCCCTGGCAGAAATTCCCCACGTGATTCCGCCCATCCGGCCATTTCAGGGTTCCCCTGGAACACAGTGGAGGTTCACGAGCCTCAGGCCTACCCACCCCTCAGCAACCTCAGCCACCTACTTTCTCAGACGCCCTCCCTTCCTCTTCCCTTGGACTGGGCTCCCTGCACCCACCCAGCCCTCTTGTCTGAGCTCCGAATATCCCTTGCAGAAAGCCCCTTTAGCCCTTTTCTACTCCTGGCCCAACTGTACCAGCAGCCTCATGGGGCACACTCACCACATCCCATAAGGAAAGCCCTGGAGACATCTAGGTTCCCTTTTTTCCCTTGACCAACAGGAAGCTCAGAGCTAAGAATCAAGCTCAAGTTTAATGCTGGTCAGTGGGGTTTCTACCACCCTCCTCCCCACTTCTATGTTTTTTCTGTCCTTTTGTTCTTAAGTCTTCTCGAGCCCTTTCTGAAAGGAGGCAGGGTATCAGAAACTAGCGGAGGTGCTTGAGAGTGTAGCCTTGTGAGTCCCTTCTGCTCTCTGGGTCTGTTTTCCCAGCTGTGGCATGGGGTGGGGCCACATGGTCTATAAAGGCTTGCCTGTCTGTGGGGTCACACAGACCTGTGATTGAGGCCGGCTCACCCTATCACTTGCCCTGAGACCTTGGGCAGGTTATGCCCATCACTAGGCCTCAGTGTTTGTACCTATGAAATGGGTAAAAGCACTCCATACAGAGCGTCTTTATGAGGACCGATGGAGATAGAATGTGTGCAAGCCATTTCACCACCTCCAGACAATGAGGTACAGATGTGAGAATTATTCTCCCACCCTCCTAAGAATGGAATGGCACCTGCAGGCTGTAAGGCCAGTGCTTGGTTGCTGCCCCTTGTCCTCTAGCGTCACCATCAAGACTTTATTTGGCACAGACTGTCTCTGGGCCAGGCCCAGTCCAAGAGGACTTAAGAGGGACTCTGAGAATTGACTGTCCACAGAGAGTAACCGCTCCTGGAACATGTCCTGAGACAATTAGGTTTGTGTGCTGCTCTCTGCCCCGCAGACCCCCAAGGAGTCCCACCTTGCCACCCAGAGCTCCAGCCACTCACTTGCCGTGGGGCCGGCCCCTGCACCACTCGCCCTCGTAGGTGGCCTGGCAGAGCCGGCCCTCTGCCTGGAAGGTATATTCTGCACAGCGGCAGGCGGGAGGCTGGGAGGGCTCCAGGCCAGCCCCCAGCACGGGGAAGTCCTTCTTCCCACGTAGGGCCTGGTGAACAGCCCAGGTCACCTTCCACTGCCAGACTGCCTGGTGGGAGGGGGAACATGGGGAAGGGGATCACTGCTGCTGGAGGCTTTCCCTCCAGGAAGCCTTCTGGGGTAGCTCCAGGTACCACCCCCTCCACCCTCCACCTCCTACTCCATTTTGTCACCTTGGGGACCCTTCAACTGCTTCTTGCTACTCTCTGGGCCCTCCACCCAACCTGAGATCCTCCTCTGCAGTTTCAGGGCCTGCCCAGAGGGGCCAAACAAGACCTCAGGGCAGGGATCGACACAGGACCCAATTCTGTCTTTAGAAAGAAAAATACCCTGTTCTTTTTGGCATTCTAATGCCTGACCCCGATTTACTCTGACCAGGTCCCCAGAAGCCTGCCAGACACTCGCCGGCACTCCTGTGGGGCCCTGCAGGGTTGCATACTTCTGCCCTCTTCCTACCCTGTCCTCTGACCCCGCTCCCGCAGTTCACAGCTCACCCACACTCACCTGGCCCTGGGAGTCCTTGGCACAAAAGGAGAACTCTTCTTCGGGCGTGAGGAGGTGAAACGTGCACCTAGACAGACGGAGGTGATCAGTAGGCCCCAGCTTTGTCCAGGAGGGTGGAGGGGCCCAAGCCAGAGTCCCAGGGTGTGGGCAGGTGTCACGGGGGTAAAGGGAAGAAGGCCTGGGGTGTCAGCCAAGGGGGTTGCTCACCCGTCCTGCCCAGGATCCACCCACACCAGCTTCAGATCAAAGGTGTGGACGTTGTGGCCCTGGAAGAGGAGGGACACAGGAGTCATTCAGAGCCCAGGCCAGATGCTCACCTACCCTCTGGCCAAGGCTTGCCCCAAGCTCAACCTTGTGTGGCCACCAAGGCTATTCTGCCCAGCATGTCCAGGACTGAGTCCCTCTCCCCTCTGGCTTGCTCCCCACCTCAGGGACAGCTCCTCCATGTCCTTTCTACCCCAGAGCTTGGCCAGGAACTCAGAACCAGCCTCTAGCCCCCTGTGGCTACCAGAGTGGTCTAGAAATGAAGCTGGGACCTGGTCAACCCCTGCTGGAAACCTCTCTATGGCTCCTACTGCCTGGGGGTTGAGACACTGCTGAGCCCAACATTTAAGACCTCACAGACCACTACGCCATCACGGCCACTCCACAATCACACCTTCATGAGCTTGCCCCAACCTCTCCTCACTGTGAACTTTTGCTCATACTGTTCCTTCTACCTGGAATGCCATCCTGCTCTGACAGCCAGAAAAAAAGCCCCTTCCTATGGGAAGATTTTGTGTAGCAACTTCCTACCTGGCCCAGTCAGGCCAATCACTGCTCCATACCAGAATGGGGAGGACGTGGGAGGCCCAGGCCTGAGGGGTGAGGAGGAGCTTGCCAGCCGCAGGCCAGGGACAAGAGATGGCCCACCAGACACAACAGCATGTGCAAAGGTCCAGCGTCAGGAGAGGGCTAGCACAGGGAAGGGACAGTAGCTCATCAGTGTACCTGGAGTGGAGTGTGAAGTTGGGAGTGGAGGGGAATTCAAACTAAATCAGAACCAACCCCAAAATCAGGCTTCAGGGGACACAGGTCTAGGCTGGGCAGCAGCTTCCTGCCAGGCCCCGGCCACCTGTCTGCAAGGGGGTTCCAGGCCAACCTTCTAAGGGGTAGAGAAGACAGTGCTGTGGACCTCACCAGGACAACGTGATTTCAGGATGGATGAACCACAGTTGGTGACTGGCCATGTAACAATTCCCAGCCTCAGGCCTGGCTCCCTTCTGACTTCCACAATGCTGAAAGCCCAGGCACTGCTCCTGTAGGGTACTTTTCTCTAGAAGCCTTCTCATCCAGCCCTCCTTAGTCACCCCTCAGTCACCCATGACTTTCTGTCTGGGGTTCCTCTCTCATTTGTGTACAATGGGAACTAAGAGTTGTCTGGTGTCTACTGTAGAACAAACTCACTCACAATGACCCCCACATTCCAGATGGGAAAACGAAGGTGAAGACATGTAACCAAGGACACCAGCTGGGAAGGGCTGAAGCCGGGACAAGCCCTGGACAGCCTTTCCCCTCAGCCCATGCTCCTCTGGGGACAGCTCCAGTGGACCGCCCCTCCCCAACACAACGCCTTTCTATCCCTGACCATCCCTCCAAGCCCACTTTCTCAGTCCCAGCAGCATGCCCCTTTACTGCTCCTTTTCCAGCCAGACCCCAGAACCCTACTGTGGCCTCAAGACCTTGGGTCAGCCCCACCCCAACCTGCAGCAGGACGAGGGCATCATCAAAGAGCAGCACACGCTCAGCCCGCAACGGTGCGACCGTCACGGGTACGTCCTGGCTGTCCTGAAGGAGTCTGTGAGCAGGGGTGCAGAGCACATCCTGGTGGGGCAAAGAGGACAGTACAAGGCTTAGGCACCTCTGTCCTGCAAGCTGCCTGCCACTCTGCCACCTCCCACTGTACCCCAGACACCTCCCAGAGGCCCCCTCCAGTAGACCTGGAGTGGACCCTGGGTCAGTGATAGGCAGAAATGCACTGATTATACATTCCTGGCTCTCTTGAAGCTTCAGTGTCCCCTCCCACACCTCTGTGCCACGGCCCCAGCCATGCCCCTATCAGTCCTCTCCCAGTACTCGGCCACCCCTGCCTCCCTTCCACAATTCTCGTTCCTCTACCTAGTCTCCTAATTCTCCACACCAGGTCCAAACCTCAGGGCACAGGGGACTCTCCTCCCTGCAGGGGCAGTCCATGCCATGGTGGGCAGTGACGCAAGGGTGTGATCGGTGATATCCCCAGGGGAGAGGACTGGTTCTGCTGATTGCCTCTTCCCTAGGCCAGGTCAGGGCCTGGCCCAGGACGTGCTCAGCAGACAGATAAGAATGGCTGGACAGAGGGACCTTACAGCCACCTGCTTCAGCCATCACTCCCCCTTCCATATAGGGAAACTGAGGCCCGGAGAATACAGCAAGCAGCTCAAGCCCCCCAACATCTCCATGCCCAACGTGGAACCCCCTCCCTAACTGCCCCTCAGGCCCCCAACTCACCCTCAGCCGGCCTCTCAGGGTGTGCCAGAGAGCCTGTGTGGCCACAGCCTGGTCCAACTCCTGCTTCATGAAGGACTGCAGGTTCCCAAAGAGGGTGACTGCATTCACCACCAGCTCCCGGGTTGGGTGATGCTGAAGGGGGACAGGGCAGCCAGTGAGAGGAGAGCTTACTGGAATCTTCCCTAGCCCAGTCCTGGTCCCGGCTGGTGGGGAGGCCTGAATCTAGGCCAGACTTTGCCCTTTTCTCCCTGACAGCTCCTCTTCCGCTGGTGGGGCAGGGGGTGGAATATGAAGGTGCTTCCCCAGCTTGGCCCTGGGCCCACGTGTCCTCATTCCCAGGACGTGATTCTACCCCTGCTGTCTGGGTCTCTGCTGGCTCTACCAGGGCAGGGCCACGTGCCTCAGACACCGCAGGGAAGGGCAGTGCTTTCACCCACTAAGATTCCCTAGGACAGAACCATGTCTTCGGACCCCCTCCTCAGGGCTGGGCCACATCCCCCATGTCCCCTGAAAACCACAGGCCAGGCCTGTGACTTCCTCAACCCTCTCCCACCTGCCGGCATGGCTGAGTCCTTCTTGTACTAGGGTTCCTGAGTATAGGCTGAGCCCCCTGAGTCTGGGCCCTATCCCTCCCTTCCCTCGGCTTCCCCACATGCTGCTGCCCCTGGTACCCACCTCCCCAATGGTGTCCCCGAGGCTCAGCAGGAGGAGCACGTACTGTTGCACGTGATGGGCGAGTGGCTGGTGGAGGGCCTGGCCCAGCAATGCGCCCACTGAGCCCTCTGAGCTCACACCTGAAAGCAGCTGCCGCAGCGCCTTCCGCTGGCCCCGCCAGTACTCGCTGCGTGTAGAGAGGGCCACACACCACCTTCACCCCTTCCTCCATTCCTGCACCCACACCGCCACCTCCCTGCCCCAGCTAATCCCCCCAGATCCCAGGGCCAGCCCCAGGCCCAAAACCTCTACCCTATCAGATCAACACAGTACCTGAGTTGCCCTCACAGGTTTAAGAGCAATATCTCAGAGTATGAAGGGATTGCTGATCACAACCATCCACCCTGAAGGGATTCCCCTCCTTCCCCGCCCCAAGGCCAGCCCAGCTAGAGCGGGTCTGGATTCTGTTCCTGGCCTCACTGGGCCTTCCCTGTTTCTCTTCCAGTGTGGATCAGTGCAGATTTGTAGAGCCAGGAGTCCTCCAGGATGAGTTGTGGGCTGTGACACCTGCTGCTCTGGGGAGGGGGCTTCCCCGACCCCACCCTCACTCAGGCAGTCCCACCCTGTCAGGGGCCAGTGCACCAGCCCTGTGCTCACCTTCTCCTCTTTGCTGCCTTCTGGAAGGCCTGCACCACCATGCAGCTTGTGTAGGACTCAATGTACCTGCAGGCAGCACAGGGGACACCCTGCAAACCCAGTCCTCAGCCCCAGACCTAAGCCCCTGGTCCCTGGGATCCCCAGATCCCACCCACTAGTCAGCTGCAGCCCTGAGGGCCCACACAGTGGCCTGGCTCTGGGCACTGGAGACCTCAACTCCTGGGCCAACAAGACAATTCTAACATACAGTCCGTCTTCCCTGAGAGGCCCCAAGCCTCAGGTCTGGAGTGTCTGAGCCTGCCGTCAGGCGAATACCCAAGCCCAGGTGAGGCTGAACCCAGGTGAGCACCAACCATGGACTGAGCCCAAACCTTTGCTTGAACCCTGACCCATGTGAGCCCCAACCCCAGGTGAACCTTAATGCCAGGTGTCACTCTGACACCAGGGATGAGCCCCAGCCCCACCTCCAGTGGTCTTACTCTATGTGGGCCTGCAGTACACGGTCAGCACCTCGCAGCAGCAGCAGGGACTCCAGACCGGTGGAGTCCGGGTAACGCAGCCTCTCCTGCAGTGAGTGCAGGCTTTCCTCCGTCACCTCCCAGAGTTGCTGGGAGCTCTTGTGCAGCTGTTGCAAGAGCCGCAGGCACTCTCTGCCCCAGGGATCCGAGGGCTCTGGGGCTGGGGAAGGAGTACAGTCACACTGTGAGTAGAGGACGTGGGCTCCATCTCCCAGGGAACATGCACAGGCCCCAGGTGTTCACATGAGAGCCACCAGCACCGGCCAGCGCTGGAGCTGCAGCAGGGTCTGCATCCCTGGGATCCGCAGGACAGAATTGGTGAACCCTAGAGCTGAGCAGGGGAAGGGCAGGCTGGAGCAGTGGGCAGTATCCTCGAGGAGGAAACAGGAGACACACCCACTCCTCACTAAACAGGGACAACCCTGACAGCCTCAGGGAACTAAGTACATACACGAATTACCCCCTGGCTCTGGGCCTCCTCATCCTGGACTCCTCAGATCCAGAATGTGAAGTCCACAGGGTCACACAGTCCTCTGCCATTTCACAGATGCACAGAGGCACCTGTCCAAGGCCTCACAGGTGAGAATTAAACTGGAAGTAAAACCTAGGCATCCTGTTCCAGTCAGTCTTGTTCCCCTCCCGGCACCATCAGGTGCCCTAGGTGGGAGCAAGATGAAAATTCAAGCAAAGGGCAGTTTCCAGTTTTTTACCCTGGGAAAGGAGGAATTCCATCTCTTTGCACAGCCTGGTCTGGGCTACAGGTAGGTTCATGGCCTGGCCCCTCAGCATTCCTTTAAAAAAGGAGCAGTCAGACTTGGCGCAGTGGCTCATGCCTATATTCCCAGCAATTTGAGAGGCTGAGGCGGGCAGATCATTTGAGGTCAAGACTTTGAGACCAGCCTGGCCAACATGGTAAAACCCCTGTCTCTACTAAAAATATGAAAATTAGTCAGGCGTGGTGGCAGGCACCTGTAATCCCAGCTACTCAGAAGGCTGAGGCACAAGAATCGCTTGAACCTGGGAGGCAGAGGTTGCAGTGAGCCAAGATCGCACCACCTGCATCAGAAGATGCTGATACCAGCTGTCACCACTCCTACTTGAGGTTGAGAAAGCTGTGGCTCCGCGAGTCCAACAAGGTAGGTCTCCTGTCCCTGGGATCATTCCTCGGTGCCCTTCCCTCCCCACTAGAAAGCCTAGACTCACCGGCTGGGAGCAGGGGCTGGAGGACAAGGCTGTTGACACGGGCGAGGGTGGCTGAGAAGACCTCCTCCAGCCGCAGCAGAGCTGCCTCCTCAGGGTTGCACATGGCCAGGTGCCGGACTCAGGGCCTCCTAGCTAGGGCACAGGTTACAGCTAGATAGCACAGACAGGAGCAAGGCCAGTGCCCATCCTCTCAGGCAGGGTGCCCAGAAGCAAGGTCCATGACCACCCACATCAGAACTGAGCAGTGAGCCCAGATCGCCTCAAAGGGGAGTTCCTGGACTGGCCACTGACCTCTGCCCTGCTCCGTGCCTAGGCCCAGCTGAGGGGTCCTTGAAGGAGAGAGAGAGCTCAGAGCTGCCAAGGGAAGCAACCCTTTCTTCCCCAGAGGGTAGATGTTCTTTAAGCCCAGTTTGGCCTGCTCATTCCTCTGCTCAAATACCCACCATGGATCCCAAGTGCCCAGGATAGTATTAGTGGTGCCCTGGTCTTAGCCTCCTTTCCATCAAGTCTCCCTTCAGGGATTCTGCAGTCTCTATAAACAGGGTCATGCTGTCAGAGGATCCCAGCCTTGTCCTCTAGCCCATGGTTCGGGACTCCCTGTCACCCAACCGGGCTGTGTAAGCAAGGAGAGTTTTGGAGGTATGGGGGAGTCTGGAGGCCTCCTGCTAGAGCCACGAACGATGGGCAAGAAATGAAAAGGAAGACAGGACCCAGCAGGCAAGTGGAGGAACCCTGAGAGTAAAGGCTCATGGGTGTGAGGGCCCAGCCTCTGAGGGCAGCCCACCAAGCAGCACCCCAAAGGACCACAGCTTCACTGTGCCTCAGTCAGCCATGGACAGCCATGGAGGACTTTAGAGCAAGGTAATGATGGGATCCAAAGTCACATTTGGGGAAATAAATGTATGACAGTTGTAGAGGAGATAGTGCCAGGCAGTGAGAGAGAGTTCAATGTGGATGGGACCCTGGACCCTCCATGGTCCCCTAACCAGACAGAGGGATCACTGATCACAACCATCCACCCTGAAGGGGTGCCTGCTGGATGGGTGGGGGACCTTGGGGTGGGCAGGTGGGCTTGAGCCTTGAGATTTCCTGCCCTGGAGTGAGGGACCTTCCAATCAGGCAGGAATCACCTGGGAATGCGGTGTCCTGCCTAAAGGGAGGGGTGAAGAGAGGCCTGGGCTCAAACCTACCCCCACAGCCAGGCTACAGCCTCTACTCCAACAAAGCCCTCCCCTACCAGACCCTGGTACCCTCACTTGGCAATGTTCATCTGCCCAAATGACCTGATCAGGTATCTGGGGCGGAGAGTTAGAGGGTCTTTTAGCCCAAGACCCGCAGACTGTCTCTCTCCTTGTCTCTGACACGCTGAGGCTTTGGAGTTAGCCAACCTGTGTGGGGCAGGGGACAAAATCAGGGCAGCCAATGATGGGCAGGTGACACAGGCAGACCCAAAAGGGTGAGTGGGAAGGGGTCTCAGCCCTCCCCTCTCCACCCCGCCCTGAGAGTGCCATGGGGGCATCCCAGGCCCCTGGCAGAGCCTACAACTCCCAGGGAATTGGCTCTGGAATGGAGTGGGGCGGGTCCCTCAGAGCTCTGGCCAAAGGCCCGGGCCAGGCATTCCTGCCCCACCTTTCCTGCTACTGCTGCTTCGAGAGGGTGAGGCTGCAGAGAGAGAGGCAGGAAGGGGAAGCCACCAGACACCCAGCTGCAGCTTCTGTGCTGCAGCTTCTTCTCCCTCTGTGGGCCCCTGAGGCAGACCCAGGCCCCCAGGACACAGGGGGCTCCAGGTCAGCTCAGGCAGACAAGGAAAGCCCAGCCAAGGGAATAGGGGTGCAGCCAGGCCCACCTCTCACCCGTATCTCCCGAAACTGCTGGAATGGAAAGGGGCTTTGGGGGTGACCTTTTCACTCTCAGCTGGCAGTCAGCTGGGGTCTAAGCTAAGAGGTGAGGATATCCAAGGCTGGTTGGGGAGGTAGAAGAAAGGGTGAGGCTAGGATGGGAGATGCAGACTAGGAACCAGATCAGTGCAAGTTGAAAAGATACTGCAGTAAATAACTCGCTGCTAGGAAGACTTGAACACCAACATCCCTACACTCTCCGGGGGGCCAGCACCAAGACCCCAGCCGACACCATACCTTGGCAAGGAGCTCTCTGACCCTAGAGATAGCCTCTCCTCCTCAGGCTTCCTGTCCCTCGTCCCCACTGCCCAGTCTCAGCTGCTCCCCCAGGAGCAGCCCTCACCTGGCTGCTCAGCCCTGGACATGCTTCAACTTATCCACAGCCTTACTCCTCTCTGTACCTCAGCCACCCCTCTACGAAATGGGGGTTCAACCAGATCACAGCATTTTTTTCTTTTTATTTGTTTGTATTTCTTTCTACTCTTTTTTTTTTTTTTTTTTAGAGATGGGATCTCACTATGTTGACGAGGCTGGTCTCGAACTCCTAGCCTCAAGTGATCAACCCATCTTGGCCTCCCAAAGTGCTGGGATTACAGGCGTGAGCCACTGCGCCCAGCCAAAGCAGATCAGAGCTTTTCAAACTACTTAAGTCTCCCCTCAAAAGGACAAACAGGTGGAAGGGGGCTTCTCTGGGTGTGGGGATCTGGTCCTTAGACTCCCCACCCCACAAAGCAGCCTATGACCCCGGGGGTGAGTCCTCCAGACTCAAGTTGGCAACTGTTAATCTGGGAGTCTTCCACATCTGTGGCCCCAAAGGGATCTATAACCCTGGGAAACTGAGTCACACCACCCGGAGGAACGGGCAGAAGTTAAGCATGGCTGGTGAGGCAGTGGGTTGGGGGAAGGCTGCAGTGGAAGCTGGGATTCTGGTTAGGTGACCCTAAGGGGCCCAGCTCCCAGGCTAGGGAGTCTGGGGCTTCATCCTGGAAGTGATGAGGAGAGTGTAAGTGCAGGGGTGAGGCAACGTGAATGTGCATGAGTGTGCACGTTTGCGGGGCAGGAGGAGGAGGTGCTGAACCTTAATATGAGGAGGATCCTGCAGGAGTACCCCCCTCCCCAACCCCTGTCCCATCCCTAACCTTCCCCCTTCCAGTCAAGGGCATAGCTTCCTCACCCTCTCCCTCCCTCCAGTTCAAAGGTTCCTTAGTGACAGGCTGTGCCTAATGTACAGATGGGGAAACTGAGGCCCAGGAACAATGGGAGGGTCCAGAGACCCTTGTGTAGAACTTGTGCAGGGCTCAGACCCAGACTTCTGGCTCCAGCCCACCAGGTTCACCTAGCTAGATGGCTCAGAGAGGGTGGGCAACTCACCTGAGGCACAGAGCAAGATCCTGGCGGGCCCTGCCTCACAGCTGTCCTCAGGCAGCCCAGATGCTCACCACGGGGTGGGGTGGGGTGGGGCAGGGTGAGGACAGAACTGGCCAGTCACGGCGTGCCCAGGTGAGTCAGCGGCTGCCCCTGTGGCGCTCTAACCAGTAGCCAGACCTGGTCTCTCCTCTGCATTCCTGGCCTCTGTCCATGCTAGGTCCCTCCCGGGCAGGGTCACTGGGGCCTTCCCTGTGCTCTCCCAGGCCTGGCTCCTTAGGCCCCTGACACACCTTGTCGTGACACTCACTCACTCTGGTATTTCCTGGTCTGAACAGGCAGGGAAGTTCTGCCTGCTGTGGAGGCTTTTTCATGGGCTGCCGTGGCAGCCCCTTCGTTATCTGGTGCCCAGTGGGGGAGAGTAGAGAGACGCACTGCCCCAGGGAGGGGGCGCTGAACTGTCACACCTGATCCCTCAGTCTCATGCTCGCCTCTCCCCGCTGCACCCTTCCTTGGCCCCACCATGGCTACAAGCCTCTTGTCCTAGACAAGCACCCCTCCCTGCTGTCGCATATGTCCCAGCTTCCCTTCCTCTCCCTGCCCAGGCACACACTCAGTCGCTGGAGTTTCCCAGACCCGAGCTCCTATTCCGGCCGCCAGGCATTTGCCATGCCGCTCCCATGCGAAAAGGCCACCTCCTGGAATCCCGGGTCGGGCCCTTCCGCCCTAACCAGCCGGCGTCACCTCCTCCTGGCAGTCTCTCCTGCTGGCTGGGGCCCCGTGGCCCTGCCACCACGGCTCAGGTCAGGCCCGGGGCGCTGCCCCGAACCCAAGCGGGCTAGCAGCCAGGCAGGGAGGACGACGCTGTGGGCGGGGGATCTTACGAGGGACTCGGACGGCCGGGGGATGACTGCCGCCGGGACCAAGGAGCTGGGCGGGGACCGCAGCAGCCGAGAAGGTGGGAGCCCCCACCTGGACGGGCTAAGCTTGGAGCGCAGACACCCGTCCGCAGACGCGCGCCCTTCGTCGCGCCCTTACCTGAGCGCTGTGGTTGCCCCGCGCCGGGACTGCCTGCGCGGCTCCTCGCTCGCACCCCCACCCTGCCCCCTGCCAGCCCCGCCCCCTTCGCCCAGCCCCGCCCCGCCCCGCCTCGCCCCGCCTCCGGGTGTTGCTCTGGAGTTGCGGGGGCCACGGGCGGGCCACGGAGGAGGTGGCGCGCGGTATTGATCCGTCCCGCCGCCCCAAGCCTCTCCTGAGGCCTCCCTCTGGCGTCCCCCGGGATCCGGAGGCCCCTCGGACCCGGCGCGGGGAGGAAAATTGGGAGTCTTGACCCCTCCGCCCCCTACGCACCCACGCGCACACTCAGGCTCGCCTCTCGCGCCCCGCTTCCCCTGTAAGGCTCCGAGGCCGCCGTGCCACCACCTCGCCCTGCCAGTCAGTCGCTCTGCGTGCCTGTGGTGCAGCCCCGTGACCTCCCGGGTCTGCCCTGAGTCACAGAAGCCAGCACACGCGGAGCGCTGTGTGGGTTCGTGGAACTTGGAGCCGGTAGAGGGGTATACTGAGGCGCCCTGCGGCCCCCTGGGCTGGGTGTCCACGGCCGGCCGCCCCTCCTGTGCGACCTTGGGGAAGTCCCCTTTCCTCCCCACTCCTGAGTCTCAACAGGCCTAGTAGAGCATGAAGCCGGCCGCGTGTGCTTTGTGCGAAGGCCTGAGACCTTGGAAAGGGTGGCTGAAGACTTATCTGGGACAGACCCCCCGGGAGTGGGAGGGAACTTAGTTCAAACCTGTAACAAAGAAGCCCCCCGTCAGTAGCCTGATTCCCCCTCTGGCCACCAGGTTAGTCACCCATTGCTCTCAGTGGCATTCAGGTTCCAGTGACGGGGAGGCTCAGGGTCCAAGGCGGCCGTGGAAGAGCAGAAAGAGTGGCCCACCAGCCCCCTACTCAGCCCCCTACTGAGGAGGTGGGAGGCATCCCCCAACCTGCCAGGCTGAAGAGACCCCCAGTGGAGGTAAGTAGGGGCCTGGGGCTTGCCAAGCTCATCCCCTGGCTCCCTTGGGTTGTTGCGAGGTGGGAGTTTACTGTCTGCCAAGCTGCACATCACCCCTTGGAGGGTTTCCAGCCTGGGACCCTTGTCTGAGTGACTGCAGGCCCCAGTGACCTCACCCTCTTGCCCCACATTGCTCTCCTCCTGGGTCCCAATCCTGCAGAGCCGCCCCTTCCTGCTTCTCCATCCCTCCCCACATTGCCAAGGCCCGCCCTAGCTCTGGCCTCCCCTTTTCCAGCCTTGTTTTCTTGCCCCCCTTCTGCACCCCCTGCTGCCTGAGGGGCTCCACTCCCAAAGGCCTTGCTCCTCTGGTCCCTGCCTGCTAGAGGTGTTGCTGTGTTGGTGGGTGGGGGCTGCCTCAAGGAGGCTTCTGGTGAGGTGTCCCTCTGGCCCTCTGGGAAAGCCTCCCCTCCCCATGCCCTCCACCCCCAGGCTCCGTACCTTGGCCCCCACTCCCCTTCACAGCCCTGTTGGCCTGCGGGACTGTCTGCTGGGGCACTTGGCTCCCTGAGTCTACAGCACAGCCTGGCAGAGCCACCGCCCCAGCAGGTGGAATGAACTGAGGCTTCAGGTTCTAAACAGGCCTCCAAGGTCTTCCCTGTGGGGATCCTTTGTGCCTGTGGGGCAGTGGGAGGTAGCGGTACATTCTGGAAGAGCTGGTATGGGGCCTTGTGCTGCTTTCCTCTTGCTGTGTGATCACAGGCAGTGTGTGGCCTCTCTGTAACTTAGTGCCCCTGCTGGTGAAATATCTTACCTGCGCCTCCTTCTCGGGGTTCTGTGGGACTCTGAGAGGAGGGGTATGGTGGGTTCAAGGGGCTCCTTCAGGGACGAGCACGGTTTAGAGGATCTATGGGTCCCCTAGAGCATGGGTGTGGGCCACCAGGCATCCCTGGGGCTTAGGAGGGAGGCAAGGGCTGGAGAGTGGCCATGGCCTCAGGAGGAGCATATGGCCTCACCACTTGTGACGAACAGGGACAGGTGGGGCAAGGCCCCGAGTAGGACAGATCTGATCTTATGCTAGGTGTCTCTGGGCCTCACTTTCATCATCTGCACGTGCAGCTGAGGGAAGGCAGTGCTGCCTGGGCTCGAGCAGGAAGGGAAGGGCTCCCACGGCTTCCTCCCTAGAGCCCAGACTTCCTGTTCAGCCACATCTAGGGGAATGGAAAGGCTGACTGAGCTCTGGGCAGCAGACCAGTCCTTCCCCCATTCCCTGGGTGACCTCATGGGCATTGCAAACCCAGTTTTCCTATCTGCTAAATGGGGCAAGACCTGCCCAGCCTCTCTTCCAGCTCATTCTTGGCTTGGGGCCAGGTAAGGCCTCTGGTAGTGCCCAAAGGACAGCCTCTGCTGAGTCCACCTGCCTTCAGTCCCCTGCAGCACAGCCAAGGGCCCCTGGCCAATCCCACCACAGATGTGTATACCCACCCACACCACTCCCACACCCGCTGCACACAGATACAATTCCGCAGTCAGGGAACGGGTGGGTCCCTGTGCCACATGGACCCATCTACCATTGAACCCACTGGTAAGGACTCCAAGTTGCACAACTCTAGTGGCAGCCCTGGGTATGCGTGTGCAGATCATGTGCCCATCCACAGGGACACAGACCTGCACACTACTCCAGGGAACACACACGTATGTGAATGGCACCTGTGATTCTGGAGCCATTGAGACTCATACCCAGCCACACACAAAGCTGCATGCAGAATGCACACGCACTCCCATGTGCACCAGTGCCTTAGTACACAAAGCACATGCTCAAGCACACGCAGGTCTGACACAGGCCTGGCCCAGCCCCACAGCTATTCTGAGCTGAGCCTGGGGCTGATGAGGTCAGGGACAGCCAACTCCCAGCAGGCCCCAGTTGCTGTGGCACAGGCCTAGGCTGCTCAGCTCCCACCCCCACCCTAGGCTGAGTCCCTGGATCCTAGCCTAGCTTTGTGACTGGGGGTCCTCATTTCCTACCCCCAACTTCCCCAGAGCTAAACTTTAAGCCCTGGGATTTCAGGCTCCAGGAGAGAACATTCCACAGGGTCCTCTGGCCACTACCCCCTGCCTTGCTCACAGCTTCCAATTCAGAGGCCCTGGAGGCTGGACTGGGTCCCTACAGGAAACTCACAGGAGCTAAAAATAGTACAGGAGGGAGAAGCAGGGATCTGCAGACCAGCATTCACAGCACCATGTATGGAGGGGACACTGTCTTCCAGGGAGCAAGGGTGGGGGACTTGGAGTCCAGAGCTCCCCAACCCCAGATATGATAGGCCCAACTGATTTTGGGGTGCAGGGGGATGTGGAGGCCTCCTAAGAAGCAGAAACAGTACTGGACACTGAGCAGTGCTCTGGGTTGGAGGCAAAGGCTGAGGTGGAGGCCATAGTTCCTGTGTGACCTTAGGCAGGGCATAACCCCTCTATGAGCTTAAATTCCTCACTGAAAAGCCCTCAGAGATGTAAAGTCCCTCAAAGATGGGGGAAAAAAAAAACCCATGTGGTGTTAGGTATTGATTTTCATCCTCGGCTCCTGGCTCATAGCTCCCATTGCCCTTGTTACGGTCTTTGGCTATAATGTGTTGGGCCTCAGGGCAGGCCCCAGGAAACGGAATCTCTCTGCCTTCTCCTGCCCTGCTTTCACCTGCCCCAAGCGAGGACCCTAATTTTCCCACACCTTTCTGATTGCGAATCTTAAGACCCTCCCCAGAGAGGGTCCTGCCCTATACTCTGGGAGGAAGGAATGCAGATGTCGTGAAGCCTCCATAAACCCCAAGAGGACAGGGTTCAGAGGGCTTCCGAATAGCTGAACGTGTGGAGGCTGGGTGGCATGCCAGGAGGGCATGAAAGCTCCATACCCCTTCCTCCATATCTCGCCCTATGCATCTCTTCAGCTGTATCCTTCATAATACCCTTTACAGTAAACCACTAAAAGTCAGTCAGTGCTTCCCTGAGTTCTGTGACCCACTCCAGCAAATTAAGCCCAAAGAGGAGGTTGTAGGAACCCCAACGTGAAGCCGGTTGGTCAGAAGTTCCAGAGGCCAGACTGGCGACTGGTGTCTTGGGGCTGGGTGGGCAGTCTTGGGAACTGAGGCCTCAATCTGTGGGATCTGACACTATCTCCGGGTAGATCATGTCAGAATCGAATTGGAAGGCACCCAGTTGGTGTCTGCTGCTTGGCATTTAGGGAAAAAACCCACACATTTGATCACAGAAGACTTCTGTGTGGATGATTGTTGTTGTGTTGGTGTACGAGCAGAGGAAAAGATATAGTTTGAGAGAGTTTTCAAAACTACTTTAACTTTCAGGATGTTCGCCTTAACGTGGTGTTTAATACTGGAGAATTGGAAGCAATGGACATGTCCAACAATAGGACAGAGATCCAACAAGGTTTTTTTGTTTCTTTTGTTTTGTTGTTTCTTTTTTTTGAGATGGAATCTTGCTTTCGCCCAGGCTGGAGTGCAGTGGCGCCATCTCAGCTCACTGCAACCACCTCCTCCTGGGTTCAAGCGATTCTCCTGCCTCAGCCTCCCGACTAGTTGGGACTACAGGCATGTGCTACCGGCTAATGTTTTGTATTTTTAGTAGAGATGGGGTTTCACTGTGTTAGCCAGGATGGTCTCGATCTCCTGACCTCATGATCCGCCCACCTGAGCCTCCCAAAGTGCTGGGATTACAGGTGTGAGCCACCGCACCTGGCCCTTGCTGAGTTTTTATACAGTGTAGTATCACACAGCCTTTAACAAGAATGATAATAATTATAATGACTAGCGTTTAATGAAGGCTTGTGATATGCTGGTGCATGATACTGAATTAAAAAAAAATAGAGATGGCGTCTTGCTATGTTGCCCAGGCTAGTCTCGAACTCCTGGGCTCAAATGATCCTCCTGCCTTGGTCTCCCAAAGGTGTGAGCCACTGCACCTGGCCCATGATCCTGAATTATATCTGTTTTACAGATGAGGGACTGAAGCTCAGAGGGGTTAAGTAGCCCACCTGAGGGTTCACAGCCGGCAGTATGCTCATGTCCCAGAAACCTTAGTGCAGTTTTAAGCTTTAACAACTTCAGAAGTTAGGACATATAAAGCTATGAATTTACCAAAAATTTTTTGGAAAGTTTGTTTAAATTCTCTTATGCTACTTTAGTTTTGTGAATTTTGAATGACCTAAGTTTCTTTTTCTTTTCTTTTTTTATTTTTTATTTTTTATTTTTTAGAGAGACAGGGGTCTCACTATATTGCTTAGGCTGGTCTCAAACTCCTGGTCTCAAGCATTCCTCCCACCTCAACTTCCCAGTGTTAGGATTACAGGCATGAGCCACCACAGTCAGCCGACTTAAATTTCTTTCAGTCAACTTTTACCATCTTCAGAGGGCATAAAAGGAAACTTAAACTTTCAAATGGTGTTTCTTTTTTTTTTTTTTTTTTTTTTTTTTTTTGAGACAGAGTTTTGCTCTTGTTGCTGCCCAGGCTGGAGTGCAATGGCACGATCTCGGCTTACCGCAACCTCCGCCTCCCGAGTTCAAGCGATTCTCCTGCCTCAGCCTCACGAGTAGCTGGGGTTACAGGCATGTGCCACCTCACCCAGCTAATTTTGTATTTTTAGTAGAGATGAGGTTTCTCCATGTTGGTCAGGCTGGTCTCGACGCCTGACCTCAGGTGATCCGCCCACCTCGGCCTCCCAAGGTGCTGGGATTACAGGTGTGAGCCACCATGCCTGGCTAAATGGTGTTTCTCATACATTTGTAGCTTTATACTTCTGAGGTTATTAAAGCTTACAACTGCACTGAGACTTTCGGGACACCCTGCTGTTTAAGTTCAGTCAGTTTGATTTTGAAGCCCGTGTGATAGTATTTGGCTGTGGTGGGGTCAAGGAGGATCTAGAGTACTTGAGTTGGTTAAAAAAAGTTCTGGGTACAAAAGTATACTAGAAATAGTGTACTGTAAGATCTCAGCTGTGTTCAGGAGTCTGCAGAGAAGTGGAACCCACGCAGAGCAGTGGCCATCTCAGGGAACACCGGGGGACACACATGATTGTATTTTCTTTCAGATTTCTTCACTAGGCTTGCCCTACTTCTTGATGGATGGATGAACTTTACAGAAAACAGAAACAGCTCTCCTCTGGGCTGAGCTGTGATTGGGAGCCTGTAAGCAGCAGAGCGCTGCCTGTCCTGCTAAGGAGAGCCAGCACTCCCATATTCATTAATTCATATCATCCTCACATCAATCATGGGAGTCTCACCCTCCCCAAGCCATGGATAAGAAACAGAAACAGAGGAGTAATGCTTTGCTCAGTGCATTACTGACAGGCTCACTTAGTCCTCACCCTGTCCAGCCTCCCTGACCCCATGTCCCGAGGGTGACCTCCCTGACTGGTCAGTGTGGCTTTCCCTAGCCTGGCCTGTGACCAGCAGCATGAGGAAGTGGGGATTGGAGTGCTGCAACAAGTGATTTGGATTTTAGCAGAGTTCCTGTTTGCCTGGCCAGGGCATGCCTGGGGAGGACTGGGTGGCCCAGCCCACTCAGTCCCCAGACTTTGCCTCCCACTGTTGAGCGTTTCCTCGATGGGTCTCCTGGGCTGCAGTCCTTCTCCAACAGCTCTCGTTTTCCTGCCTGGCTGTCATCTCCGGGCCCTGACACTGGCAGGTGACCGCAGGTGGCCCTCCGCTCCCTGCTGCAGCCTGCTGTGGTCCTTGCCCATTCATGGCATGTCCAGGCCAGAACCTCACAGGGCTCTGGAGCCACAGGGTCTCCCTGGTTCTCAGGGCAGGACTTGCTGGGCCATCCCCAGCCTGCGCAGGCCTTCACCAGTGCCCCTGGTGATAAGGGTTCCAGGGGCCCAACACCTGGGCTGCTTGTCCTAACACTCAGCAGCAGGAGATAAATAAGAATAGAAGGGAGGAAGAAAAGGAGGGAAGGGGAGTCTACCAACTCCAGGCCTCCCCACTCCTCTTCCTAAGTCTTCAGCCCCCACCCAGGTCTCTACATCTCCTCAGAACCTCCCTCTGTCCCTCAGTTGTCAAGGCTCAACATGGGGTCAGGGCCAGAGTGCAGTGTGGGTCAACTTCAGCATGAGGTCAGGGTCCTGGCTTAGACTGAAGTCAGAGTCAGTGTTCAGGCTGGGGCAGAGATTGAGGGCAGCCAGGGTCAGAAAATGGTCCTCCAGCCCTTCCAGGGACAGCCCACTTCTGTCCTGTGGGGCTGAAGATGCTGGCTTCTTCTGGAACCCTCCATAACACTGCCGGCTGGCAGCTCTGACCATACCATCCCCTGCTCTCCAGCTCTGGTGTCCAGGGTGACCAGAGCCGCCTCTGGGCAGGAAGCCAAGCCAGAAAGCCCAGGACATCCCTGAGCGCCTGTCACCATGGCAACCTGCCCGCTCTGCCCCCCCAAACTCAAATCCAGTATATTTTTCAAATCCAGCATGACAGAATGGGAAGGGCCTCCTAGATCAGCAGATTCCAGTCCCACCCCCTTGTCCCAGATGGAGAAACTGAGGCCCATTTGCAGAAGGGAGGGGGACCTGTTGATTAGGGACCTGGCCCCAGCCTGTCCTCCCTCCCGCCCACCCCCACCTCAGTGTCCCTGGGGATGCGGAAGGTGGGGGCAGGGAGGGGGAGCCTGCGGCCCGATCTCCTGGGAAGGAGGGGGCGGGCCCTCCACCGCAGCGATGGCGGGGGCGGGCGGCGCGGGAACCTGACACCGAGGATGAATAAATGATGCTCGCTGACTACCCGTGGCCAAAGCCCGTGGCCACCGAGCGCCGGCTGGCAGGGGCAGTGACCGGCGGCCGGCCCGTTCGTCCCTGGGCTCCGCAAGCGGTGCGGTGGCACGAAGATGGCGGGGTGGCCGGGCGCGGGTCCCCTCTGCGTGCTGGGCGGCGCCGCACTCGGGGTGTGCCTCGCGGGGGTTGCCGGGCAGCTGGTGGAGGTGAGGCCGCGGCGCGGAGGGACTGGGGAGGCTGTCACCCTCCAGGCAGGGGGCTGGGGGAGAGGGGACGCCTTTTTGATCCGGAGCTTGTTTGATCCCTTACTCTTGCCCTGAGAGATCCAGTCTCCTGGGCGATGCAGCCCTGCCCCAAGCCCTGCCAGGCTGTGAGAGAGACTCAGCCCCACTCTTAGGGTCCCTGGTCTGATGCAAGGGCACAGTACCCGATTTCTGGAACATTAGTCTGACGGGGGAGACTCACCTTGACCTTAGGGATTCCCAGCCTGACTGGGGACACAGCCCTGCCCAGACTGATGGGGGATACTGGGCCCCCATCCTCCAGCCTTTGGTCTCACTGGCAGGGAGGTGCACAGCCCTGGGTTTCCTGGACCTCTAGTCTGATGGAGCACATCCTGGACCTCTAGTCTGATGGAACAGACCCTGAATTTAGGGTCTTCTGGAGGCAACAGCCTCTATCTCCAGAGATGTTCCAGGGACCCCTGTCTAATGGAGGGGGAGACATAGCCTTAAGATGGAGATGAGGGCATTCCAAGTTGGAGGGTGGGGGCAGCAGGATGAGGAGACCCTTTACAGAGAAGCTATGTGGAGCACTAGGTCCAGAGGGGCAGGCAGGGCAGGACCTAGGGACTGGGAAGTCTGACTTGGTCCTGGTGATAACCGGGAGCTTTAGAAGGTTTCTGCTCAGGGACAAGTCATGATGAGTTCTGGTTTGGAAGGAGGGTAAATTGGGAGCAGGCACACAGTGGGAGAGGCGGGAGGAGCTGCTGAGATAGCACAGAAGCTGGGGGAGAGCCCTGGTGGAGAGCCTGGCTGGGGCCAGGAAGGGTGGGGCCATCTGTAGCCTCCCTAACCCCCTTGTACCCCACTCCTGCTGAGCCTGAAAGGGGAGCCAACGAGGGAGCTGGCAGACCAGACCTAGAGTTCTGGATTGTGAGGCCAGAGGGAGAAGGCCCAGGAGCCAGGGCCAGGGAGGAGCAGGGGATGGAGGCTGTGCAGGCAGGGGCGGACCAGAGGGAGCAGGAAAACAGAAATGCAAGAGGCAGTGAGAGGTGCCCAGGGAAGTCCTGAGGGGCGGGGGCTTAGGGACAGTGTGGGATAGAGAGGACAGAGCCATGGGGAAGTTGTTATGGGGGGACACAGCCCTGAACTGGAGGGTTTGATGGGGACATAGGGACAGAGCCCTGGACCCAGATGTAGCCTGTCCCTGCTGTTGCCCAGAGGGCATGACCACAAGGCTGGGCTAGAGTCAGGTGTCAGCTCCAGTGTCCCTGTAAGGGGAGCTATGCTGGCTTGAGCCCTGTGAGGCGTACTTGGGCCCCTCACAGGCTGCCTTGAGGCCTGGGTACAGAAACTGAGCTGGCCTAGGTGCAGACAGAAAGCTGGGGGTGGGGGTTAAGTCAGTTCTCAGCCAAGGACTCTTCTCCCTCACCCCCAGGAACTCATCTTTTCCCAGTTCTAGGGAAATTGCATTTGGAGGCCATCTGCCTGACATCTGCCTACAGTCTGAGCAAGGCCTTAGCTCTTCCCTCACGGAAGCACCAAAGACATGGGCAGGGCTGGGGGCCATGTCACCACCCACCCGAGCCCTGTGTGGGTCACCATCACCCTCCATCAGCCCATGAGGCTCTGAAGGAGGTGGGGGCCTCCATGCTCCAGAAATCAGACCCCAGCAGGGCCCAACATGAGGAGAAGACCAGCTGTCATCTGCTGCCGTCCACCCAAGACCCCTATCAGTAAGAGTAGGCCCAGCTCCACCCACATCAGGGCTGGGGCAAGAATGTGTAGGAAGTGAGCTGCCTTGGCTCAGAATCTGAGAACTTTGCCATGGCCCTCAGAGTCTTCCAGTCATACAACCAGCCGGGCCAACACATTGGGCCTTAGAATTAGGGCAGCTGCCACCATCAAGCCCCTAACCCTAATGGCACAGACATGTCCCTGACCACACCCACATGCATGCCAACCACACCCACATGCATGCCAACCACACATGTGCCCAACCTCACACATGTTCCCCAACTTTATGTACATGTCTGACCCCACACATATATCCAGGGGAAAGTACTGAGGAATGGTGTCTTCTTGTCAATAGCTCACCCTGGCAGGGAGAAAAGAGCCTGAGAATCAGGTACCAATCCCAGCCCACAGATCCTCTGGGTTACCTGGGACAGATTGCTGATCCTCTCTTGAGTTCTGCAACCCATGCTGAAGGGTGGCATTCACTAGATGAAGAAGCGCCTGGCTCATGACAGATGCCTAATCCATGTTTATGGACCTGGGGGAAGAAGGGCTGGATGGTCGAACTACAGGTTGCCTTTCTTCTCAGAGAACCAGAAGGGACTTCTCGTGTCTGTCCTTATTTGGTAATCAGTGCACAACATCTCGCTCATATGCCCCAGGGTTCTCTCTCCCTCAGAGGACAGACCCCTCTCCCTGTCCCTCAGCCACACTAAGTGACAGACATGGGGTCATATCCATCTCTGGTCAGGGACAGATCTTACTCAAATTCTACAGTGTGGGTCCATGTCCCTTCAGACCTAGGCAGGACTGTGTCCCCTAGACACCCAGGGTAGAGCTGTGTCCCCTAGACACCCAGGGCAGGACCGTGTCCCCTAGACACCCAGGGTGGACCATGTCCCTAGACACCCAGGGTGAAGCATATCCCCTAGACACCCAGGGCGGACCATGTCCCCTAGACACCCAGGGTGGACCATGTCCCCTAGACACCCAGGGCAGGACCATGTCCCTAGACACTCAGGGTGGACCATGTCCCCTAGAGACCCAGGGTGGACCATGTCGCCTAGACACCCAGGGCAGGACCATGTCCCCTAGACACCCAGGGCAGGACCATGTCCCTAGACACCCAGGGCGGACCATGTCCCCTAGACACCCAGGGTGGACCATGTCCCTAGACACCCAGGGTGAAGCATATCCCCTAGACACCCAGGGCGAAGCATATCCCCTAGACACCCAGGGCGGACCATGTCCCCTAGACACCCAGGGCGGACCATGTCCCTAGACACCCAGGGTGGACCATGTCCCCTAGACACCCAGGGAAGGACCATGTCCCTAGACACCCAGGGCAGGAACATGTCCCCTAGACACCCAAGGTGGACCATGTCCCTAGACACTCAGGGTGGACTATGTCCCCTAGAGACCCGGGGTGGACCATGTCGCCTAGACACCCAGGGCAGGACCATGTCCCCTAGACACCCAGGGCAGGACCATGTCCCCTAGACGCCCAGGGCAGGACCATGTCCCCTAGACGCCCAGGGTGGACCATGTCCCCTAGACACCCAGGGCAGGACCATGTCCCTAGACACCCAGGGTAGGAACATGTCCCCTAGACACCCAAGGTGGACCATGTCCCTAGACACTCAGGGTGGACTATGTCCCCTAGAGACCCAGGGTGGACCATGTCGCCTAGACACCCAGGGCAGGACCATGTCCCCTAGACACCCAGGGCAGGACCATGTCCCTAGACACCCAGGGCAGGACCATGTCCCCTAGACACCCAAGGTGGACCATGTCCCTAGACACTCAGGGTGGACTATGTCCCCTAGAGACCCAGGGTGGACCATGTCGCCTAGACACCCAGGGCAGGACCATGTCCCCTAGATGCCCAGGGCAGGACCATGTCCCTAGACACCCAGGGTGGACCATGTCCCCTAGACACCCAGGGCCAGGGTCATGTCCCTAGACACCCAGGGTGGACCACGTCCCCTAGACACCCAGGGCCAGGGTCATGTCCCTAGACAGCCAGGAGCAGGGTTGTCTCCCCTCAGACCTGGGCAGAACTATGTCCCCTAGACACCCAGGAGAAGGGCTGTGTCCTCTCAGACCTGGGGCTGGGCCATGTCCCTTAGATATCCAGGATGAGGCCATGTCCTCTCAGAACTGGGGCAGGACTGTGTCCTCTAGACCCTGGGGCAGTGTCCTATCCCCTCAGTCCCCCAGGGCAGGGTCATGTCCATCTGGAAAGTGGGAGTGTCTGGCTGTGCTCTATTCAGGCTTGCTACAGCCGCACTTCTGCCTTTTGGCCTCCAGGTGTCGCCACAGCACTGCAGACCTTTTATTTATCCAGTGCCTGTCCTGTGGACACTCTGGGAGAGTCTTCTGTTCAGAGTGACTCCTAGTAGGGTAGGCGACCAAAGGAGGCCACCTGGCAGGGGTCCAGGCCAGCTGGCAGAACTATGTGGCCCAGACTCCTAGCTCCACACCCCACCCTCACTGGGGAGATGTGAGAGCAAAGCCAGTTAGCCAGCACCCCCCAGGCCTCGCCTTGTCTCTGGCCTTGGTCCTGAGACCCCATCTGCCTGGGTGGAGCCCAGGACTGGAGTAGGAGGGTGTGTTCATAGGGGCCTTGAACCTGGCCAGGACAAGCCATCCACATTTGCTCCTCCAGGCCTTGGTTTCCCCAAGCATCAACCACCCTCCCACTTCAAGTACCTGGCTCTGCTCAGTTCTCTTGCTCTAAATCTGGAACTTTCCAAGGTCTAGGGTGTTGGTAGCGCATGCTTAAGAGAGTTGATTCTAGGAGATTCTGATATGCTTGGGCTGAGTGTTTGCTGAGACCTGGGCCCTTCTCAGCTGGTTCCAGCCAGCTGGCCTCTGCCTAACTCACTCCCCTCTCTCCTGACCCACAGCCCAGCACGGCCCCACCCAAGCCCAAGCCGCCTCCGCTGACCAAGGAGACAGTGGTGTTCTGGGACATGCGCCTGTGGCACGTGGTGGGCATCTTTTCGCTCTTCGTGTTGTCCATCAGTGAGTAGCTGTTCCCTTCCCTCTCCACCACACTGCAGTGGGAACACAGCACCCCCTGCCCCCCAGAGGGCTCAGAGCAGCAATTCCGGGCAGTGCAAGTAGGCCAGGCACCCGCAGGAGACCCGCGGTGGTTTCTGGCACCTCCTGATCCACACAAACTCCCCGTAGAGGGCTGACAGGCCGGTGGTGACCTGAAGTATTCTGCAGGACCCAGGGAGGTAGCCACATGGCAATTATGGTAATTACAGGGAACTCCACTGAACCAAGGACTGGGACGAGGACGTGTCATTTTTCCCTATGGCTGGCCTCCTGATGCTTTTCCTGCAGTTTGGCCAGCTTAAAGGCCCACACCCAGGGGCCCCAGCAAGGCCATCCTCCACTAGAGGCTCCCCAGACACCCAGCAGATGTGGCTCCCAGGCTTCGATCCCTGCCTTGTCAAATACCATTTTCCGGGAGTGACTCACACCCGCCTCAATTAAAAGCAGGAAACCCATTCCTCTCCTGGCCTCTGGGAGCTTCTTGATGCAAAGTCGCAGCAGAAATGGGCTTGGCCGGCTCCCCTTAGCCCTCCCCTCAGAATGGAGGTCTGGAGTTGGGGAAGGGGACAGGAAGGCACAGGAGACAGAGGCCAAGTGGGGAGGCTGCCATGGCACAAAGCAGTCTGACAGAGGTTCCCACGAGGCAAAAGCAGAGTGGGGGGGAATGTAGGAGGTAAAAGGAGAAGCAGCCCACTCCCCTGCAAAGGCGTCACAGAGGAGGGTCCTCTGAGCTGCAGACCGGTGGGAGGGTAGGTGGGGTTTTGCAGGAGGGAAGGCTGGAAAGGCATTCCGGGAGAGGGGATAGTGTGAGCAGAGGCTGGAGGAAATGCAGCCTCACGCAGGGTCTCAGATGAACCCAACTGGACATTTGCTGAGTGCACCCTGGGTGGGGAGGCAAAAGCTGCACTTCATCCCAGCCGGAGCTGTCCCGGGATGAGGTGCCCCAGAGAGCTGGGTGGCCCACAGAGAGCCCACCCAGATGTGAGGGGCTCCAAGGAAGACGTGACATCTGATTTGCACGTGCTTCTCCTGGCACCAGAAGTGCTGTCCCAAGAGAAAATATCTGCCCTGCAGAAAATCCCCGCCCCCCATCTGAGCAAGAGCCTGTGCTTTGTTCCCAGCCGAGGCTGAGAACCAGTCAGGCATCTTTGTGGAGGCCCCACAGACAGATAGGTGTGCCTGCAGCCTCAGCCAGGTGTCCAGAGAGGGAAACAGCCCGCTGCAGGGCTCGGGGGTCATCTGCCCTACAGGAGCCACAGGCGCAGCCTAGGATGCAGGTCTACGGAGCAGCAGAAAGAGCACTGTGGGCCTCAAGACACAACAAAGGTGCCTGGGGCCACATGAGAAAATTGCAGTGTCAGACCCCAAGCGGCACTTGGACATCAACCACACAGACCATCTCTAACCCCATTTCCTAGAAAGGGTAAAGGATAGTCCCAAGACACCTGAGCAGCAGGCAGCACTTGTTACCTTCCATTGCCGGATCTAGGCAGTGGGGGCAACACAGCTCCCTCTCCTGGGGGGAAACATTTTTCCTGCTTCCCAGTCTGCCTGGGCTGTTATTGGAGCATCACCCCCAAAGCCCTGCAGGAAAAGGGGCTGGGGCTAGAAGGGGTGCCCCTGGAGGTCTCCTCCAGCCCCAGGGACTTATATCCCAAGCCCCTGCCTGGGCCCTGGAACTTGACCCAAAGCTCTTTGCATCTCCCCTTCTTTGAAGAGAAGCAACCAGGCCAGGCTGTGCGGGGCAGGCCTGAAGTGAGGGGTGGTGTTTGAGCCCGGCTCTGGCTGCCGTCAGCGGCCCACTGAGCTCCTTAGGAAGCCCCAGCCTCCCGGGGCCTGGGACCAGCCTGCATGGAGCCTGAGTGGGCATAGTCCCAAGGAGGTTCCTGGTGGGGTGGCTAGAAGAGGTGGCCTAAGCCGGGAGGGTTAGGATTGGGTACCAACTTCGAGTCTCAGGCATGAACACAGGTTCTGGAGAAATCCAGGACCCAGCTTCTTGGATAAGGCCTGCTGTCTGCTCAGGTCCACCCCTGGACAGTCGGATCTATAGCTGGGGCCCTTGTGCAGCACCCTCCTCCAAGTGTATGCCTGGATGCTATTGGCTCCCCAATTCATTCACTCTAGTCCAGTCCTGTTCCCAACAGCAAAGGCTTTGAGATCATCCCATTCATTCATTCATTGATTTTTTTCTTTTATTCTGAGCCTGGGTGAGACCTAGTAGGACCACAATATTTGTCTGAAGGGGTTCTGACTTGGTTGCATAAAATGACCCCAGAAGGTACTCCAGTCCAGGCTACATAGATCTGATCCATCTTCCCCAAAATAGACCTGGTTAATCCTCCGTGGGCCCTTCTGCCCCCAGGAGTCTGCCAGGAAGTTATGTCTGGTCATCTGGTTTATAATAGGAACCAGCTCCATCCCCTCCCCTAGGGCTGGGGCCAAGGTGGTCAGGCTGTGGGGGCCTTAGAAAAATAAACTCAGTCCAGCCAGGTCCTGGCAGCCCTAACCTGCCCTACCCATCACTAGACAGGCCAGCTCCATGACCTGGCCTAACTGGCGTGGGTGCAGCTGCCCTCAGCCGGAAAACCACTCCTGAAATAACTCCGTCTGAGGTGAATGCCTCAAGGCAGGGTCTGTGCCCTCTCATGGGCTCCCGCCCTAGCCAGGGAGAGCCCAGGGATGTCCTCAGGGAGGCTGAGGAGGACATGCAGAGCCACGTCCTCTCACGACTGAGGCAACTTTGGCCTAGCTCTCAGTGGTGTGGGAAGGAGAAGCTAAGTTGCACACCCGGAGGCCTGGGTTGGAAGTGCTGGATGGCCCCCAGGAAGCTATGGCTTAAGTCATGGTGCAGACCTCTGCCTTACCCTCCAGTGACTCTCAGTCTAGTCAGAAAGACCCTCAGGACCAGGACTGGTGACATAATTTAGCCAGGGTCCCTTCCAAGCACGGGGGCCTGTGCAGCTGCATGAAGTCAGCCCTGCTTAGGAAAGTCACCTTGGTCATCATAGGGTCCACAGGGGTTTTGTCAAGATGCTGAGCCTCCTGCCAGGGTCTGGTGGGTGAGACACATGTGGGTGGATGGGGGCGGGCCTGAAGGAAGGCAGATGCCATCCCTTGGGTGTCTGAACCCCAGCCCCAGCCAAGCCTGCTCTGTCCTCCCTACAGTCATCACGCTGTGCTGTGTCTTCAACTGTCGTGTGCCACGGACCCGGAAGGAGATCGAAGCCCGGTACCTGCAGCGAAAGGCAGCCAAGATGTACACAGACAAGCTGGAGACTGTGCCACCCCTCAATGAGCTCACAGAAGTCCCAGGAGGTGAGTTGGCCCTGGCTTGAGCCCTGCTGCGCCAGCCAGTTCCTCAGTCCTGCTGCCTGGAGTCACCCTGTTCCTCTGCTCCAACCAAAGCAGGTTCAGGGAGGGGCCCCAGCCCTGCCCCTGGAGACCAGAGCACAGAAATTGGTTGGCATGAGGCAAATAGAACGATGAGCCTATTCTCCAGTAGGAAGAAGGAAGAAAAAGGCAGAGTGTAGGAGGTTCTGGGGCTCTTCACCTCGGGACAGTCAGACCCCAGGACCTTGTCTCACCACTATCACATGGTCTCTTCCCCCTGCCCCACAGAGGATAAGAAGAAGAAGAAGAAGAAGGACACTGTGGACACAGTGGCCATCAAAGTAGAGGAGGATGAGAAGAATGAGGCCAAGAAGAAGAAAGGAGAGAAATGAAGACATCCTGGACAGCTTGGGCTGGCAGGCCCTGGAGCTCAAGCCATGGCCGGGGTCCAGGCATGTTGGACTCTGAGCTCATTTGGGGACCACAGAGGCTGTGGTCAGAGAGGGAAGCTGAGGCCCATGGCCACATCCTCATGGCCCATCAGGGGCAGGAACCAGACAATCTCGTAGGTGTCCTGCCCCCCAGCCTAGGCTTGGCTCCTTTCACCCCATCCACATGGGTACTGTCTCGGCAGAGGTGGTCTGGTGCCACCGTCCCTCTGCAGATACACTGCTCTCCCCACCCAGACCTGCCTGTCTCCCACCCTTTCTGCCAGGGATGGCAGTGGCTGTGAAGGAGTAATGGGATATGGGGTTACTTCAGCCACCCTTTCTGGCACGAAATGGCTGAAGTGCATGGGTCAGGGTGTGAGGCCACACCCAGAGTAGCCATGAGGAGGCAGAGAGGGTCACTGGGGGACACTGTGGCAGCAGGAGGGACTCTGTCTGGCCAGGGAGGAGCCCCAGTGGTGAGGAGACTTCCCCAAGCCTGGCAGGGGATCCAGCTCAAGGGAGTAAGTAGAGGTGGCTTCAGAAATGGAACCCCCAGCCCAGCAGACATCAAGCTCAAGGCAATGGGCTACCCTCATTTCACACGTTGTGATGAAGCTGAGGCTGCTGCCAGGCCCGGCATGAGGCCCCGAGGCTCGAGCTCGGGGCTGGGGGCTGCAGGGCTGGGTCAGGGGTACACAGAGCTAAGGCCAATGGGCTAGAGGGTGCCGGAAAGAGAGCTGGAGTCTGGGCTCCTCTTGGGAATCAGAGTATATTTAAGAAGCCAAGGGGGACCTCGGGCTGTTCTGGTGGCCCCTTCTATGCCCAGCTGTGCTGGGAGGTCCCAGGGCCCTAGAAGATCACAGCAGGGCCTTCTGCCTGCTGACCATAAGAGTGCCAGCTTCTTTGCAGCTTCCTCTTCTACCATTTCCCACTACGGGCACCTAAAAGAAGCATCTCTGACCAGAAGACAAAGGCCCAAATAGCACCTGGGGGAGGGAAGATGCACAGAGGCACTTCCAGATGGCATCGAACAGACTAAGGCTCTGAAACCTAGGCCTGAACACTAAGGTCTCGAGACACCAGAGGTTTCTGAGCCAGGAGAGCCTGCTGGAAAAGCAGCCTGCAGAGATTTGTGAATAAAGCTGATTGCCTTCTCAGAGCCAGGCCTAGAAAATGGCCTCCTGAGATGACCCCTCGGATGCGCTATTCCTGGGGCATTTATGTGGTGGGTGATGCAGCAGTCAGTGACAGATGGCTCAGGCCAGGCTAAAGTCCCCTCCCTGACTCTTCTGCCAGCCTGAATTAGGATGAGATAGAGGGAGAAATGGGAGCCAAGAGGCTGAGGGGCAGCTGCAGTCACCTGGGCCCACCCCGGAGGCAGGCACAGGACTCGGGAGGGACGCTGCCAGCTCTCTGGGTGCTGAGTTCACAAGGCTGCATTCATGATTTTCAATAGACCTGTGATGGTCTGTGCCCAGTGCTGGGGACACAGAAGAGTCAAACCTGGCTCCTGACCTGGACCTGGATCATCACTGTACAGGGAGGAGAGTGATCCAGGCTGATGAGGAAAGCGCATGACATGGGGTCTTAGGAGCAGTGAGGGGCAGAGCCATGGCAAAAGGCCCCGCCATGGAAGCTGAGGACTCTGACACCAGATGGAGGCAGTTGACCGACCTCTGCCCTTGGGGTCCAACCCATGGGCTTCTCATACATAGGGGTGAAAAAGGCCATTCTATTTATGCAGAATTTTCCCATGTGGCCAGGCAGCAGAAGTCCAGAGGGGTAGGGGCCACTCAGGGTCACACAGAGCAGCAGTTGCTGAAGACTGGGGAAGTCCAGGCCTAGGCTCCAGCTGCCCTTCCCCTGACATGGGGCCACCACTAGCCTTTTATGGGCAGGCCTGGCTGCTGGTGGTTGGAATAACATCTGACTCCAGTGGGTGTCTGTCACTGTCTCCAGACAGGAGACAGAGACAGAGGATCAGAGTTCACTATGGCTCTTTGGGGCAATGAAATGCTGTGTTCTAGCCTCTTGCCAGAAATCAGCCAAAGTCAAGGAAAGCCCGACTCCCACAGTTATCACAGAAAGAGCACCCACTTTCCAGCCCAGACAGCTGCACCCCAGCTTGGTCCTGGCGGCCCCAGCTTCAGCCTGGGCGGTATGTTCCAGGCCCCTCGATCATCTGACCCTAATATCACCCCTTCACACCCCCTCCACCTTCTGCGGGAGCCACCCCGAACCTCTGAATGGGGGCAGATCCTGGAGGCTCTGCAATTTTCAGTGTAAACTGCCTGGAGTTCCCCACTTCACCCTCATCTGGTTCACCTGTGGACTCCCAACAGAGCAGGCCCAGGAAACGCGGGGCCTCTGAGGCCGGGGAAGAAGGAGGCATGGAAAACAGTAATGTTTAATTGAGCACCTCGTCTCCACCCTGACTCTCAGGGCTGTGAGAGCTGCACCCACAGCAACCTGGGCACGGAGGCAAGGGGGGCCCACAAGTGAGGGAGGGCACACGGAGTCAGAGGGCAGCAAGGAGGCTGAGGGGCAGTGGGAGTGCCAGGAGCAGGGTCCTGGATGGGGCTGGCAGGGCCAGGGCCTGCCCGTTGAGGCAGTCCCAGATCCAGTGTTGGTAGGAGGAGACCTGTAGGTAGATGGGTGGGGCCTCGCTCTTCTGGCAGCCTGCACCCCAGCTCACCAATCCCACCAGGTACCACGTGCCCTCCATGGAGCAGACCAAGGGCTCTCCAGTTAGCTCCTGTGGGAAGGGTTGGGGGAGTAAGGGTCAGGGAGGCCAGGCAAGGCCAGAGACGACCCAGCTCCAGGACAGGCAGGATGTCCTCACACCACACCTCCACAGCCCCCAAGTGCCAACATAGGTGAGAAGTGCTCCAGACCCAGGAGATCTTCCTCAAAGGGTTTCATCCCCCACCTCTTAACACCCACCCTCCATCTCCCCACGGACCCCCCACTCCTCTCACCTCCAACAGCCATCCCCATTCCCAGCCCCCATCTGTTTCCTCCCAGTCTCCCCCGACATCCTCCATCCCCATATCCCAGAGTCCTGCCCACCCCCTTCCCTTCCCCTACCCAACCTCCACCCTTCCGCTCTCCCTCCCCAGATGCCTCTCCCCCAGGTGCCCCTGAAGGGGAGTGAGCGAGGAGAGGCCGCTCACATAGCAGAACTTCTCCCTGTGGGTGTCCTCCGCACACATCATCTGGGACTTGATGATCCGAACCAGAGTGGAGATTTTGGTGAAGTTGTGGTAGAAATTGTCACACTCTTTGTTGTTCAGGATGATGACTTCCTTCTCCTGAATGGTCCGGAACTGAGGCCACATGCCTGTGGGACAGGGCCCCATTTAGGCGCAGCCACTCACCGCTGCCCACTACCGCCAGCCTCACTCGTCCTCTCTCCACTGTTCCCCACGTCCCACCTTTTCTGCTTTAGCCACACACCCCTGCCCTCGTTCTAGCCCATACCCATCTAGGGCCCTCAACACAGAGCCCCCGGAGCAGAGTGCCCCCAACCCAGCCTTGCCGGGCCTGCTCTCGCTTCCCGCAGCGCCCAGGCCACTGGGGCCCTTGACACCACCTCCACCACACTCGGCCTCTTGGCTTTTGCCACTCCTTCCCTCCTGAGGGCCTGCCAAGCCTTCCTTCTCTTCAAGCATCCCTTCTCCCACAGGCCTCTTCCCTGCTGAGCCTTCCCAGACCCCTCCATGGAGGCAGGCACTGCTTCTTCCTTCTGCCTCCCTGAGTAGTGTGTCCCTGTCCCTGGCCTAAGCTCCTGGGAGACAGGAGACAGGCCACAGCAGGGATGACAAAGTCACTCCCAGGTCCTCCCACATGGGCTGAAGCCCCCTTGAGCTGTTTTGAGAGTAAGTTGGTTCCTTGAGGCCACAGGGAAGGGCATCTCTCTTATGGGCTGGGGACCCCATGAAGGAAGTAGACAGTTCTAGGGTCCCCTGGATGTTCCTGAGAGAACACACCTGCTCTCTGGGCCTTGCTCCTGAATTGGGACGAGAAGGAGTTGAGGCCCACTGAGGGGAGGGGAAACCATGAGCTCCAGGTGCAGACGGCCCCTAGCCAGCCATGTGGGCCTTCTGGGCAGCATTTTACAACACAGAAGACTGCTCCCCCGACCTCAGGTGCTCTGCTGCAAGCTGCCGATGCCTGGGCAGTGGGTGTGGACTGTGAGGTATTACTCTGTGCCTCTCTTCCTTCAAGGAAGTTCTGTTTACATGCCCTGGCCTGACTCAGGATTCAAAGGCAATCAGGGTCCCCTGAGGCTGGAGCAGCAGTGAGGTGTTCCCCACGAGATCCTCAAGGGGAAGGAGACCTCAGAGATGAGAGCCTGGCAGGAAGGTCCTGGGAGCGGCAGGCTCCCTGGGGAAAGTGCCTCAGAAACATCCATCTGTGGTGGCACCCTGGCCTGCACCCACGTCCTTTCTCACAGCACCCGCCCTGGTCTGCGGAGGCTTTGACTCACCGTCAGCCTTGGAAAGTCCCCAGCCCGTCACAGTGCAGCGGGAATGGTCCTTCAACACATAGTCCGTGCCAGGCAGGCAGATGGGCCGCACGTAATTGCTGTACTTGAGTTCCTGCTTGAGCTTGAGGAGGCCGATGTCGTTGGCCTGGCCCACCCAGGACCAGAACCGCTGGGCCCGGTACCTGCTATGCATGATGACCTGGAGCACCGGGACATCGGAGGCGGTCTGCGTCATCTGGTCAATCCACGGACTCCCCACCCTCACTGAGTAGATAACATCACGCCTAGGGGGGCCGTGAGGGGAGGCCATGATCAGCTCCAGGCCCCCTGCCCCAGCCTCCAGCCTGGGCCTTCCCCCACTCTGCTGCCCTCCCAGAAGATCCAGGAGGGGCCACCCACCCGCTTCAAGCCCCCTGAGCCTACTCCTCACCACAGACATGAACAGGGCCCTGCACACTCACTGTGTGGTCCAGTCCTCAAGACCCTTCATTTTATGGAGGGGGAAACTGAGGCTCAGAGAAGCCCAATGAACCACTCAGGGCTGCATAGCTAGGAGGCAGTGGAAGGGATGCGGACCCAGTTTTCTCTGGTTCCAAACTCTACTCTCAGTCCATAGCATGGACTCTTTCACCCCATGCTGTGCTCTGGAGGAGGCAATTCTACTCCTTCCAGCTCCATGGAATGTGCCATGGCCTGGCTGTCTAGCTGCGCACCCCTGGGGTACCCCTTGGAGTCTGTATGTTGGCCCTTAGGCCTGGAACACATTTCACTTGTCAGCTCTGACAGCCAGCACTCCTGGCCCCAAAACATCAGAACACACCCTCTTTTGTCCCCACACCAACCAGGCACCCTTGTGAGCATCTATTTTCCTTTCTGTCTCCCCCAACAAGCTGGAAGGAATGATCCATCCCTCCTCTGCCCCCAGTGTCTAGGCCAGGGCCTTGCTCAAAGAAGTGTCAGAGACGGTTGATTGAAGGGAGGAACAAGGATGTGGGTGCAAAGGGGGTGAAATGAAAGAACTAGGAGCTTCTTCCCGTGGAGAGGAGGCATGAGGCTAGACAAATGGCTTCTGAGCTTCCATTTCCCATCTGCGGAATGACTGCACGGGACTGAGAGGCCAGACGAGGGGAGCGAACGGTGGGACACTGAAAAGACTGGAGCTCTGAAGGAATTTTCAGGACTCAGCCTCCACCTGCTTGGAGCCCAGATGAGGCTGGGGCTGGGACTGTGGGGCTCTGCAGAGCACATAGCTGCCACTGCTGCCACCACTGCCAGAAGAGCTGGCAGGGAGGGGATGACTGGGCCCACAGCAGCTCCAAATACCTCTCCACCCACCCCACCTCAGCCTTGACTCACCGGATCAGGCAGTGGGCCACAGTCAGCACCCACTGGGAGGCAATGATGGTGCCGGCACAGATGTGTGTGCCATTGGCCCGCACGCTGACCATCCAGGGCCACCGCCGAGCCACGGATTCTGGGTCCCTGAGGGTGGGGTCCTGCTCATAGGAAAAGCCACAGGCTGAGGAGGAAGGTGAGAGCTTGATGAGGGATGGATCTTTCCCTGTCCCTCCCCTCCCCCAGCCTGACCTCGTGCCTCTCCAGCCACTGGCCTGCACCCATCCAGGGGTGCTCCCTTTTCACCTGTCACCATGGAATGATGCTGTCCACATGTGGACTGGAGTCTCATGCCTCAGAAGGGTCCAAGCACTGCCCAGATATCTCTCTCCCTGTTCCCACAGCCCGGGCCCTAGAGCATCCCCAGCCGACCAGCCCAGTGTACCACCAGCCCCTCTGCCGTCACCAACACACTCTCAGCTCCAATCAGATCCTTCACTAACTTGTTCTCATTTCCACCTGGTTCCACCCTCACCATGTCCCCTACTTCAGCCAAGGCAGAGCTCTCTCCCTCCTCTGGGAACCGCTTTCTGTGGCTCAGTGAGAGGAAAGTGGATGCCCCAACAGAAAAATGGGCATAGTCCAAGGAGGAAATCCCAGTAGCCAATGACCACAGAAGCTGCTCCGCCCTTAGTCTGCAGGGAAATGCAGACTGCTTCTTCTTCTTTCCTCTTCTTCTCTCTTCCCTTTTCCTCCTCCTCTGATGAGGTCTTGCTCTGTCACCCAGGCGGGAGTGCAGTGGTATGATCATTGTTCATTGTAACCTCAAACTCCTAGGCTCAAATGATCTTCCCACCTCAGCCTCCTGAATAGCTGGGACTACAGGCACACACAACCACACCCAGCTAATTTTTTTATTTTTTAATTTTTTGGAGAGATAGAGTCCCACTATGTTGCCCAGGCAGGTCTCAAACTCCTGACCTCAAGTGATCTTACTGCCTCAGCCTCCAAAAGCACTGGGATTATAAGCATGACCCACTACCTCCAGCCTGAAAATGCAGATTTCAATCACGATGAGATTCTGCTCTGTACCATCCGCCTGGCAAAAACGCAACATCTGTGACACCGAGTGTCAGTGAGGATTATCACCCAGAATGCCTACCCACGGCTGGTGGGAGTGCTCACTGCTGCAGCCGCTTTGGAAAACAATTTCTCTAGATTGAAGATGCACATATCCAACATCCCAGGAGTCCCATTCCTAGTGTTTTCCAAATGGATTCGTGGATTGTAAATGTAAGTGGGCCGTGACCAGCCTTTTTAAAGGATAACATAGGCAAGAAAACATCGGCATGCACAGCACAGGGTACTGGAAGTCCTGTTTGGGTGACTTTCTGTGGCAGTTAAATGCTATGTGCTGAGTCCCAGTCTTATGTGGGTCTGTTAAACATGCCTGAAAGCCACTGGGCAAGAGAACGTCTTACGTGTGCACCCTGGAGACACCACAGGAAGGCTCACACAGCCTGGCCCTGAAAGCTGTGCTGGAGATCCCAGAGGTCCCTGGCTGGGAGCCTGGGTCAGAGGCACGATGGGTGTCAGGGCCTGGAGCAGGGTGAGAGGCCACCTGCCCCACGGCCAGCTCAGGCGAGGCGGGAACACACAGCCGGCCCCAGGCCCCTCTGACTTTCCTGCCCCCTACCTCAGCAGGAGGGGAGGCCTGTGAGGACAAGACACCCAGAGCTCTGGGCCTCCAGACACGACCAGGCCTAACCCACAGGTGTTTAGTGCTCAATGAACACCTGTAGAAGGAGGCGCTCCTCTATCCTGCTCGCCCCCGTCCCTTCTGCTCCCCTAGCCCCAGCCACGGTCCTTAAGACTCCTCTGTCACCCTCCTTGCCCCACGGAGTCTACACCCCTGGTACTCACAGCGGTATGGGTCGACTTTGCCTTCAGAAACTGGGAATTGGGTCTCCATGGTGGTCGAGGGCAGTGTCTGGGTGGTCGGGGTCTGCCAGAGAAGGCGAGGCCGGCTGGAAGGACAGGTGGCCTTGGGGACACACTGGACGCTCTGGTCGGCGGGATCAGCAGTGGACAGCGCCCCCGGGGCTTCCCCTGCGCCCCAGCAACCTGCGGAGGACGTCGAGCGGATTAGAGGTGGAAGGCGAGGGCCGCGTCAGGCGGGTGGGGTAGGGATCGGGAGGGACTCACCTGCAGACCTCAGCAACAGAAGCAGCAGCAGCAGGGCACCGGCGCGGGAGGGGGCAGACGTCCGGGGGCGCTGCCCGCGCGCGACGGTCTGGCACCAGCGACCCATCCCTGGGTGGCAGCCGACTGCGTCTCTCCGGAAGGCGCTCCCAGTGCCGCCCCCACGACGGCGCCCCCTGTTGGCCGCATGCCGCGGCCTCTGGTGAGCTGGGTGGGGAGGCTCCTAGTGCCCCGCCTGCGTGGCGCCCCCCAGGGG
Organism: Pan troglodytes; assembly: GCF_028858775.2. NCBI lineage: Eukaryota > Metazoa > Chordata > Mammalia > Primates > Hominidae > Pan > Pan troglodytes. The sequence goes on from NC_086015.1 coordinate 50,726,215, forward strand.
CCACCCGCCACGGCGCTCGTGGTGTCTGACCCGCAAGGGCGCCCCTAGTGACAGCCCTCCCTTATACCTCCCGGGCTGGGTACGCCCCGGCTGACTTCCCTCCTTGGCCCCTCCCTCTCCTCACTCCGCTGGTCCAAGCAGTCTCCTGGAGTCCCTCAACTTAACCTCGGCCGATTCTCAGACCTCCTCACCCTTGCAGCCCATTGCCCTGGACTGGCTCATGGTGTCACACCTCCCGCAGTGAGATGAAGACCAAACCTCAGGGGCTGGCATCCAGGATCTCCAAGTGACCCTACTTTCCCTCCAGCCCCTCCAGTGGGGCTTTGCCCAAGGAACTGAAATTAAGCAGATAGATGTGTTTTAAATAATGATTTTGAAAGACTGCTTCATTCTAAGCAACTACACCCCACCCCCACCCCATTCAGCAGATGCCCTTGCCCCACAGATCCATCTGCTTAGGAAAGAGAGTGCAGGCAAAGGGTCCCTCCACAGAGGAACACTGGTGCTTACCATTGCGCCACTGTGGGATGAGGAGGCCACTTTGCACGTTACAATTTGGGGAACACATTGATGGTTCAGTGACACAGGAGGGTAATACATTTAAAAAGTCATGTGGGGTACTCAAAGCTGTTGGAAAATTCTAGCCTAATAGAAGATAAGGTGATCCAGCATTGTGGCATGCACCTGTCCCAGCTACTCTCAGCTACTCAGGAAACTGAGGCAGAAGGATCACTTGAGCCCAGGTGTTCGAGTCCAGCCTGGGCAACATAGCACCCCCATCTCTACAGGAAAATAATTTTTTCTAAGATACGGTGAAAGTTAAATCAAGCCAGGATATTCTAACATATGTCCAGGCTTGTGGTCTTGGGATACACACTTGAGCTGGCCAATCCATGCTCCAATCTCTGAAAAGACAGTAAATCACACCCTTCAGGTGCCCTGAGGGATAGGGGTGGCTGGTTGCTCAGCACCTGAGGACCACCAGGTCTGAGCAGCCCCTCATTCCTCACACAGGGGCAAGGCTCTGTCCTCAGCTTGGCTACCTCCAGTAACCTTGCTCGTGCTGTAGAGTCTAATGGAGGTCACCAAGGCAGCTCAGGAGCTCAGGGCATAGTGATCTCACACATTCATTACCCAGGCAGGCACTCTGCCCTATCCCCACATCACCTACCTCTGCCAAAGAGGGAGGAGGAATTGGTCAGGCTCTGCAGACCCATGGAAGGATATGAAGGGTAGGGAGAAGCTAGTGGGTTCTGAAACATGGTCCATGGTTGTGGGTCTGTGATCTGGCCATGGTGAGTTACTTGGGAAGAGGCCAGGCCTCGCAGGAAGGCCTGAGGGAAAGTGTCTGTCACATACCCAGGGGAGGGCCATGGGGACCTGGGGATTACTGGATTGCTGGGATGACTAAGAAGGAGCTGCAGTCCCACATTTGGAAGAAGAGGGAGGGGAACAGTCTCCCAGGGTCACACAACAAGCACAAGACAGACACGGCATAAAGCTATCAGAGAAGGCTCAGCTTGAGAGAACAGCCAGGACTGCTTGGGGGTTAGGAAGGTTGTGAAGGGCTCTGGCCGAAGTCAGGAAGCAAGATGATCACTTGAGTGGCTCAAAGTTCAAAAGCATCTTCATTGAACAACAGAAAGTAACAGTGGCTCTCGGACCCTCCCCCTCACTCTGCCCTGCCATCCTGGGCAACCTCTCGTCTCCAGTTCTGAGGGTAGAACAGAGGGGAGGGAGAAGCAGCCTCTGGGAGGGACTGTCCTTGAAACACCGCTCACAGGAGCCACAGGGAGCCCAAGGAGCCCAAGGAGCCCAGTAGAATGTAGCCAGTGAGGAAAACTGGGCTCAGGAAGGCAGGGCCAGCCCTACTGATGAACCTTATGTTAGCAACCTCAGTCCTGATCCACTGGTTGAAGTGGGCAGTGCTGGTGTAGATACCTGGGAAGTGGCGCTGGCCACAACTAAAGCTCCAGCTCACCACTCCTATCTGAATCCAGGTCTTGTCCATTTGGCAGACAAGGGAGCTTCCAGAGTCAACCTGTAGAGAAAAGGAGGGAGGGCATAAGGATGGCAGCAGGAGGGCATCCCTGGCCTGAGCCTGCCCCTCAGGATGAGCTCTGTGACACATAAGCTCTGCACTGGACCACGCCAGCCTCTGTCTTCATTTTCGTGCTAACTCTGACCCTAACTCCCCATCCCATCCCCTCCTCTGCCTTCCCCTTAAATCTTGGTGGTCTTTTTCTTTCCTGAAATCCTGCTTGCAGAGTGAGCTGTTTGAAATGCAAACCAGTTCTCCTCTTTTTGTACAAACATGGGTTTACAGATAAGAATACTGTTTACAATGACATACAACAAAAAGTCATAGCTGTTATTGCTGCTGATAGTGGGTTTCTTATGATTTTTTAAAACTTTCTTTACACTCTTCTGTAATGTCAGAAAATTTTATAAATCAGAAAAACCACTCAATTACATTTATTTTTAAAACGTAATGCACACCAAGATTTACAGGACATAATCTAATGAAGAATGCAAAAGACTCTTAAGGAAAAAAGTAATAAACTGTGCCTAAGAATATAAAAAAAGACCTACATCAATGTATAGATATACTGTTGTTCAAAGCTGAGATAACTTAAAGCAATGTGAAAATGTCAACTCTCAGCATTTGGCTTCCTGCAGTATGGAAGACAAGATACCCTAACCAAATTTATTGCTAAAGATACCTACAAATGTGAGACTTTTTTAAAAATTATGATTTTAAATGCATGGGTAAGCTAGCAAGAAAATAAAGACTCTTCAAAGTCCAAAACCTAAATGAGGGTTAGAATATAGAGGTCAGTAGAGCCCAGAAGACAGCTTTTGTCCCAAGGCCCTTTGTCAAACCCAGCAAAACTGAGCTTCAGTTTTCATAGCCTTGTTCATGGGCTCAGGAGACAAAAGACAAAACCCAGGGCCTAACTAAGGGGAGGAGCCTCAGAGTAGACCCCTGCAAAAAGTTATGCCTTCAAAAAATGACCACACCCTCACAGTGAGGGTGAACTGGAAACACTCTCGTATGAACTCACAACATGACTTCACACTGTCTGGGTGGTTCAAAAAACCTGAACCAAGGATGGATGTGGTTTAAAGTGGTGCTGGGATATTCACAATAGCAAAGACATGGAATTAGCCTAAATGCCCATCAAGGATAGACTGGATAAAGAACATGTGGTACATATATACCATGGAATACTACGCAGCCATAAAAAAGAACATGATCATGTCCTTTGCAGGGACATGGTTGCAGCTGGAGGCCATTATCCTTAGCAACCTAATGTAGGAACAGAAAACCAAACACCACATGTTCTCACTTGTAAGTGGGAGCTAAATGATGAGAACTCATAAACACAAAGGGAACAGACACTGGAGCCTACTTGATGGGGGAGGGTAGGAGGAGGGAGAGGATCAAGAAAAACAACTAATAGGTACTAGGCTCAAAACTTGGGTGATGAAATAATCTGTACAACAAAGCCCCATGACACAAGTTGACCTGTGTAACAAACCTGCGCTTGTACCCCTGAACTTAAAAGTTAAAAATAAGTAAGTAAATAAAGTGATGCTGGGTTGGTCATACCTGCAGGCACCTGGCTGAAGCAAATGTAGATTCTGTCTGGAGGAACCTATCTTTCAAGCCACACCTCAGAGTAGTCGTATAATTAACACTCTAAGGAGCATGTCCTCCCTCCTCAAAACATTGCACACCACACAAGGAAGTTGAGGCACCATGAGCAAATGTCAGCCAGCAAAATAACTGGGAGCAGTCAGAGCCTTTGAGGCTTGAGATACAGGAATGGCCACGGGGAAACTTTAACATGCCCGTAAGGGCACTCTTTCTTAGGCTTGCTGATGGGTACGTGGATGTTGCTAATGTTATTCTTTATTCTCCATATATGTTTTATAAATATCCTTTTGTCTATTCAATACAGAGTAAAAGCAATTAAAAATCATAACAATGTCAGTTCTCCTTACATTAGTCTCTCAAAGCAATTCCAATTAAAACGCCAGCAGGGTTTTCTCAGGAACTTGACAATCTGATTCTAAAATTGATATTGAAGGATAATAGTCCTTAAATTCTAGGATGGTTTTGAGAAAGGGGAGAGAATTGGAGAGTCAGGTTGGGGGCAGATTTGACCTACCAGATAGTTACACATATTTTAAAGCTATAATTATAGAAATATAATTAAAGATGAGAAAGCTCTAATTATAGAAATAGTGGGGTACTGGCATAGAAACAAAAAAAATAGCCCAGTGGGGGTTGTGGAGAGCCCGTAACCTGATGCCTATCCAGGAGGACACTTGACACATGTCACACAAAGCATCACGTCTGCGGGAAATGAGGGCTCTGCAGTAGATGGTGGCAACATTGGCTCACCAGAAGGAGAAAAGCGAAGTTGCATCCTACCGTAACAAAACTTCAGAGGAATTAAAACTCTGAATGTGAAAAGTAAAAATGATAAAGCTAATTAAAACATATAAGACCAGCACAGTGGCTCACACCTGTAATCCCAACACTCTGGGAGGCCAAGGTGGGAGGATCACTCGAGCCCAGGAGTTCAAGACCAGCCTGGTCAACATAGTGAGACCCTGTCTTCACAAAAATAAAATTAGGCAGGCATGGTGGCACACACCTTAGTCCCAGCTACTCTGGAGGCTAAGGTGGGAGGATCGCTTGAGACCAGGATTTCCGGGCTGTCGTGAGCCATGATCATGCCGCTGCCCTCCAGCCTGGGCAACAGAGCCAGACCCTGTCTCTAAAATAAAAAATAAAACCGAAACCAAAATGTATATAGGACCATGTTTTTATGACTCGGGATGAAGCATATTTTTAAAAATAAGATTCAAAACCCACAAACTGCTGGGTGCAGTGGCTCACACGGGTAATCCCAGCACTTTGGGAGGCTGGGGTGGGAGGATCTCTTGAGCCCAGGAGTTCAAGATCAGGCTAGGCAACATAGTGACACCCCATGACTACAAAAAATTTAAAAATTAGTTCCAGCTACTCAGGAGGCTGAGGTGGGAGGATCGCTTGAGCCCAGGAGGTTGAGGCTGCAGTGAACCATACCACGCCACTGCGCTGTAGCCTGGGTAACAGAGCAAGACTCTGTCTCAAAATAACAAAACAAAAACAAGCGAACAAAACAAAACTCACAAACCTGAAGAAATGTGTTAGGCTTGATTACATCAAAACTAAGGTTATCTGTTCAGTAAAGGACACCAAATCTCAATGAAGACTGATGAATTAAGATAGGGCTCTGTCTAAAACAAACCAGAGGTCAATATTGAACATATCTAAGGACCTCTTGAAAATAACAAGCAGACCGGGCGCGGTGGCTCACGCCTGTAATCCCAGCACTTTGGGAGGCCGAGGCGGGCGGATCACGAGGTCAGGAGATCGAGAGCATTCTGGCTAACACGGTGAAACCCCGGCTCTACTAAAAATACAAAAAATTAGCTGGGCGTGATGGCGGGCGCCTGTAGTCCCAGCTACTCGGGAGGCTGAGGAGGGAGAATGGCGTGAACCCGGGAGGCGGAGCTTGCAGTGAGCCAAGATCGCGCCACTGTACTCCAGCCTGGGGGACAGAGCAAGACTCCGTCTCAAAAAAAAATTAGAAAAGAAAATAACAAGCAGAGTGAGTTGGGGGAGATGTGAGGCTTCCATGGCCTCACCATGGAGATTACACCAGGCCAGCTTCCTGATCTCCTGGCAGGGCAGGGAACCCCATCCCCAGGAGCACCAGAGAGTGGGGGGCTCCTGAAGTGAGGTTTAAATTTAAATAGAAACTTTTAATGGCACAAGGCATTTCATAACTGAAAGTGACTCAAAATTATGAGCTCTGCCCAAAATGACGTTTGGGGAAGGAAGGAAAATTTGACATAGGATATGTGGGGGCAATTATTTGAAAGAATAAAACCATTTAATGTGAATACCTTATCAAATTCAGATGCCTCAGTAAACAACTACAGGAGGAGATATGCAGCACAATATAATTTATACCAACTAAAACACACACAGCAGCACTATGCATTCTTCAAAGACACAGATATCTTTAATTTCACTTTATTATCATTATGATTATGATTATTTGAGACGGAATCTTGCTCTGTCACGCAGGCTGGAGTGCTGTGGTGCGATCTTGGCTCACTGCAACCTCCACCTCCTGGGTTCAAGCGATTCTCCTGTCTCAGCCTCCCGAGCAACTGGGACTACAGGCGCGTGCCACCACGCCCAGCTAATTTTTGTATTTTTAGTAGAGATGGGGTTTTGTCATGTTGGCCACGCTGGTCTCGAACTCCTGACCTCAGGTGATCCACCCACCTTGGCCTCCCAAAGTGCTGGGATTACAGGCCTAAGCCACCGCGCCTGGCCTAATTACACATATTAGACAGATTTCAGTTGATGTTCTTTTGCGGGGAAGGGCAAATAGAAGATGAAGGAGAAAATGAAGCCAGTGATAATCACACCAGCAATGATAGTGTGAGGGCCCTTGCCTGAGATAGGACTGATGGGACTCTAGGGGCCCAGAGAAAGTAAGAACATGAGAAAAGAAGAGAGAGAGAGAGATCCGCTGTAGGTAAGCATTCTCTCACCTCAGTGAAATAAAACCAGAGTTTAGTAACAAAATGTGAGTCACTCCATCAACAGGAAAAAAATAACTTTCAAAACGTTAAAGTAAAAATGAAATCTACAATTAGAATGTAGAGTAAAGAGAGCATCACATATTGCACAGGATGTGGGCCTAAACTGCACACAGATTGTCCTGGTCTAAAGTACTTTTAATATCAAGCAAGAGAGAATAAAAATAAATTATTTGTTATTATCATCAATTATCACTGCACATTCAGCTCAAGACACTTGAAAAGGAATTAATAAAGACAAAAAGAGGATAGTTCATGTGTTACAAAGCAGAAAAATCATAGACTTGAGAAATAAAAATCAATAGCTTATTCTTAAAAAACAACAAGGCTGGGCACAGTGGCTCACGTCTGTTATCCCAGCACTTTGGGAGACTAAGGCAGGAGGATTACTTGAGCTCAGGAGTTCCAGACCAGCCTGGGCAAAACATAGTGAAATCCTGTCTCTACAAAAAATTTAAAAAATTAGCTGGGCATAGTGGCACACGCCTGTAGTCCCAGCTTCTCAGGAGGCTGAGGCAGAAGGATTTCTTGAGGCCATGAGTTCAAGGTTAACAGTGAGCTATGATCACACCACTGCACTCCAGCCTGGGCAACAGAGTGAGACCCTGTTTCAGACAAAACAACAACAAGAACAACAAAACAGATAAGCACCTTGTGACTCTTACCAAGAAAAACAGAAAGAGAAGGAAAAATGGAAACACTTCATGATTTGAGTAGAAAATAAACTAGAACACATCCAGGGAAAATATACTTTCTCAGAATCTCAAGACTGTTGACAATTTCCTCTTTGTGGATTTACACTCTGGATGAAATGACCTTTTTCTATGAAACAGAAATCATTTAAACAAATTTAAAGAGTGACAGAAAGCCCGACAAGTCCAATAACTATGGGCAAAACAACTTAAAATATTCCCCAAGAGCAACCACTCAAAGGAAAACAGGCTTATGTGGTTTCACAGGCAACTGCTATCCAGCATTCAAGGAGGAGATAATTTGTGTTATTTCAAATGTTCCAGAACATGAACAAATATTTTTCAAGTGAAGCATCGTCCTGATACTATCACTTGACAAAGGGGTGTCTTTCTCTCTACATACCTTAAAGTGGAGCCCAGTGTCCCTGGAGGAAAAAGTAAAAAGGTTGTGTGCATTGTGCTGTGTGGACTGTGCCACGTGGTACCATTTGTTCCCCGGGCCCAGACCTTTCTTAAGCCCAGTGTTATCCATGTATGGCCCAGAGCCCAGCATACGGTGTCTGTTGAGTGAATAAATAAATTAAAGTGTGCTCCACAAAAAGATATTATGAATCTGAATCCAACAGATGAATGAAACAAAAGTACACCATAAGCAGGGAGGAATGATCTTGGAATGCAGGGCGCATGGACATGAGGAATCTGTTTAGGGAACAGACTCGGCACCCTGAGTTAGAGCAGAGAGTCAGAAAACATGTGTATAAAGGAGAATGTTCTTTCCTGAAATCAAACGCTGTGGTCAAACAGAAAGGAATGGCTCTCCCCTCAACAGATGACAGGCCAAATCACCACCATGGCATGCTTCAGGGTGAAGTGTAAGAAGCACTTCCCATCAAAGTGGGCAGCAAGAGAAAACACAGCCATGACTCTAGGTTGTTTTGGGGAGAGAGGGGGACTCAAAACAATAAAAAAGTAAAACACAAATAAAAGAGGTGAAATCGTTACTAATTACAACTCATATGAGCATAGGCCTAGAAAGCTCAAGAGTCCACTAAAAATTCTTAGATATAATAAAAGAGTCAAGCAAGCTGAACTCCCAGATATCTTCAACAAGAGGGGGAGTCTGGAGGATGGAAATGAAGAAAGCAAAAATGCAGGAAGTCTCTGGCCCCCTGCTAAGGAGGCTGTAGACACTGATTAACTACGTGATAATTCAATTTTAAATATATATGTGGAAAATACAAGGTGACCAATAGCAGAAGGAAATGTACATACGTAACTTCTAAACCGCTAGAGGATAAAAGTAGAGTGAAGAAAAAAAAATCAAACCAAAATGTAAGGTGAGGGAACAAAAAAAATCCCCAGTCTTCTTGGTAAATAGATTAAAGAACAATCTCTCAGATGTGTTGAAAAATAATAGCATCCAGCTTTGTATTGTTTACAAGAGATACACCTAAAACTATATGACACATTGTCTCATGGGAAATAATAATTTTTCTGGAATATGGTTCTGAATATTTGCAATTACACAAAAGAAAGAAATAAGAGGAAGACTTACAGGATTTTATTTTAGGAAAGAACGCTCAGCTTTATAAATGTGTTTTCTGACTGTATGCTCTAACTCAATGTGCAGTCGATTCCCTGAACAGATTCTTCACGTCATGCACATACACATTGGCAGGTGATGTGTCTGTGGTCCACTCAATTGAAGAGAATCAGCTAGGTCCAGGAAGGTTGCTTATTACAAAGTAAATACACAAAAATCTAAAATAAAAAAACAGAAAATACAACAAAAGAAAATATACCAGTCTGGGCACAGTGGCTCATGCCTGTAATCCCAGCATTTTGGGAGGCTGAGGAGGGCGGATCACCTGAGGTCAGGAGTTCGAGACCAGCCTGACCAACATGGTGAAACCCCATCTCTAATAAAAATACCAAAAATTAGCCAGGCGTGGTGGCACACATCTGTAATCCCAGGTACTTGGGAGACTGAGACAGGAGAATGGCGTGAACCCGGTAATCGGAGGTTGCAGTGTGCCGAGATCACGCCACTGCACTCTAGCCTGGAGCCACAGAACGAGACTCTGTCTGAAAATAATTAATTAATTAAAAATATATATACACCACTCACAATAAGGACATAATATATAACATTTAGGAATAGACTCAGGAAGCAGCATGCAGTAACTACATGGAGAAAGCTACAAACTCCTGCTCTATAGACATAAAGAAATAGTGCAAAATAAAAAGTCTTTATTTCCCTAAAAGGATCTATCAATTTCCACCAAAATCCCCATGTGGTTTTCTTTTTGACAACTTTATTCTAAGACTGTGAAAAGGAACGTGGGAGAACAGCAGGTAAATTCTTTAAAAGATGGAGAATGAAGGAGGACTTGCATTACCACATAAAAAAGAATTCTAAAGCTACAATAATTTTCAGAGTGGTGGCGGCATAGAGATGTAAATGGTAGGAAGACAGCAAAATAGAGTGGGAATTTAGAATACAATAAAGGGGGCATTTCTAATTCATAGCCAAAAAAACAAGTATTCAACAAAATATTTTTATGTAACAGGCTACCCATTTGGAGAAAAATAATACTGAACTTCCTCTCTCAATCATCCAGATGAATCAAAATTTAAAGTATTTAAAGAAAAGAATTAGAAAATGATGAGTAAATAATTTTATAATCTTAGGACAGGAAAGGTATTTCTTTGTTGTTGTCATTGTTGTTGTTGTTTGAGTCTTGCTCTGTTGCCCAGGCCGCAGTGCAGTGGCGCAATCTCGGCTCACTGCAAGCTGCGCCTCCCAGGTTCAGGCCATTCTCCTGCCTCAGCCTCCCGAGTACCTGGGACTACAGGTGCCCACCACCACACCCGGTTAATTTTTTGGGGGGGATTTTTAGTAGACACGGGGTTTCACCGTGTTAGCCAGGATGGTCTCGATCTCCTGACCTCGTGATCCGCCCACCTCGGCCTCCCAAAGTGCTGGGATTACAGTCGTGAGCCACTGCGCCCGGCCAAGATAGGAAAAAAAAACCTAAAATAATGGAGGAAAATAATGATAGATACAAACACATAAAAATTTTACATAACCATATGGGGAAAAAACCTACACCAGAAAAAAAGGGTAAATGAGGTACAAATAGGGTAAAATATTGTAAAGCATTTTACAATGGGTTAAAACTTCCAGTAACCCAAAGTTTTGGGGTAAATTTGTATTCTGAAATAATTTGAGACTTTCAGAAAAGTTGCAAGTATAATATTTTACCCAGATTCACTAATTTTGATGTTTTACCATATGTTTTATGTCTCCAAATGTATGTATACATATACACATATATATAAATGCTTATGAGCCATTTGAAATTAAGCTGAAAGAGACATAATGCTCCTTTATCACTAGTTACTACAGAATAGAATATCCAGAGTTTTTGTAAATCAACAAAAACAAAAGTAGTTTAATAGAAGAACATGGGCAAAGGACGTGGAAAAGTGTAAATGGTACATTAAATGAAGCAAGCATTTTATTTGGACTTCCTTTGTTCTTTTAAAATTGATTTAGAAGGTGAGGTTTTTTCCTTGACCCCTGGTAAAAACTTGGGCAGAACCAGAACATTTTGCCCACTGTGGTTAACGTAATCGTAATTGCCATGATTACACCAAGTGTCATATGAACATCTCACTTCAGAAATCAGAATATTCATTTCCATATAATAATCACAATGTTAGACTTGATTTAAAGTAAAACTCCCCATTGCCGTCAGGGCTTTAGCAAGTAGGAGGCTTCCCTCCCTGTAGCTTCCACTCCTCCTACCCCATCTTACTAACCTGATCTTCCTAACCTGCCAAGGTAACAGCAGCAGAGTGAGAGGGAAAGAACTGTCTTAACCGCCCCCACCCCTCCCCTCCAGGCCACTGTGAGCTCTCTGAGCCTGGAGGGATTTAGAGCTGACTCTCCCCCTACCTTGAGGGGTACGCATCAGGCTTTCTGAGCGATCCTGCGGGTACCACTCCCAGTAGACTTGCAGTGTGGAACGGGCACCCCCAGCCCGCTCATCCCTATCCCCTTAAAGGGAGAAAGGTGAGCTCATAGATGCAGTTCTCTCCAGAGAAATTCTCCTCACAAAATCACCTCCAACCCTACCCTCTGGACCCTTTGATACAGACATGTAGCCAAATATCAGTCACACAACTCTTTGAATTCTGATACTTACTGTATTTTGATATCTTTATTGAAACTTCCTACTTATCCTATTAAACAAGCAATTTACAGAATTTCTCAATGTCATGAAATAACAACAAAAATAATGTACAAGTTTTAGTCTACCAAAAAGAGAAAAGTTAAAATAAAAATAATACCTAGTTCTGGTGATGATGCAGGAAAAGTCATTTATCTACTGTTGGTGTTAATATAAATGGATCAAATCTTTGGGAGGCTAATTTGCAAATATCTATTGAAATTTTAAATATATATACAACTGATTTTGTAATTACACTTCTAAAAAATTATTGTAGCTAAATGTTTGAACAAATGTGAAAAGGTATTCAATTTTTTTTTATTCTGGCATAGTAAAAAAATACTGAAATGAGCTCAAATATCTGTCAATAGAAGAATGGTTAAGTAGATTGTGGCATAGCCATATGAGAAAATTATTATTCAAGGAAGATGGAATATATTTATATGTATAGACCTAGAAAGGAGTCCAAGATATATTTTAAGTAAAAATTTAAAAGTTGGAGAATAAAATTATATAACAGTCCTTTATTAAAAATCATAACCAGAGGCCAGGCACGGTGGCTTACACCTGTAATCCCAGCACTTTTGGAGGCCGAGGTGGGTGGATCACCTGAGGTCAGGAGTTCGAGACCACCTGACCAACATGGTGAAACCCCATCTCTACTAAAAATACAAATTAGTTGGGCGTGGTGGCGCATGCCTGTAATCTCAGCTACCTGGGAGGCTGAGGCAGGAGAATCACTTGAACCCGGGAGGCAGAAGTGCAGTGAGCTGAGGTCGTGCCATTGCACTCCATCCTGGGCAACAAGAGCAAAACCCCGTCTCAAAAACAACAACAACAAAAAAAATCAAAACCAGGAAAAAAAAAAACTAATGTAGAATTTTATATGTATAGAAAGACATGTTAGGAATATAAACCAAACAATTTAGTGTAGAAATTTCTAGGTAGTTTGATTATAGGAGAGTCTCATTTTCTAATTTTGCACTTACGTATTACTTTTTAAACAAAATGTGTGCTTTTTTTTCAAAATCACAGAACATATTTTAAAATAAACTAGTGATGATGGAATCACAACAGTGAAAATTTAAGAGATGAATTTAAAGTTCAAATCAAAACTGATTTTATGATCTTAAATTCTTTAAACACAAAACTAGAAAGAGTAAACCTTCTCAGCATATTCCATATAATTGATACCACTTTAGAACTAATTTTAAGACAAGGAAACTGAGCTGGAAATCAATAACAACAACAAAAAAACCATGCATAGGTCAAAATAAAATCAAAATAGAAATTTTATAAAATATTGTGGCATGAAACTAAAGCCATACTTAGAGGGAAATATGTAGCCTCAAAAATTTGTATTGAGAAGGAAGAAAGAACAAAAATAAATTATGTAAGTGTCCAACTGAAAAAAACTATCCCTTGTGTTTACACAACCTTGATATATGAGAGAGGTAGTGACAGCCAGTGCAGGAAATGACTTTTTCAATAAATAGCATTAGGAAAATTGGTAGTCCACATGAGAAGATAAATAAAAATAGATTCCTATCTTACACCATTCCCAAAATGAATGCCACATGGTTTCAATACGTGAAAACCGTAATTTCCAAATTCTGAGGAAAAAAATATAGGAGAATGTCTTTATGACCTTGGGAAAAGGAATGATTAAATAAGACACAAAAAGCATAAATCAGAGACATGATATATTTGACTAAAATAAAACCTAAATTGCTGTTCAGCAAAGTACAGTACAAAAATAATAAAAAGATACATGGGAAACTGGGAGAAGATTTTGCAGTATACACAATGAACATAGAATTTGTATCCAGAATATTAAAAAATAAAAAAAGAAAAAGGAAAACAATAGTAGAATATCCAAAGTATATGAATAAGTGCTCATAGAAGAGGAATCACAAATGGTGAATTAACATATGAACTGCACAACCGCATTAGTAACTGGGGACGTGCACATTACAACCGCAACGGGTGCTATTTCCCGTCCATTGGAATGGAAAACATTTTATAGTCTGACAATACCAAACGCTGGCAAGAAATGGAGCAAGGAACTCTCAAATACTACTGTTAGAATATAAATTAATACGATCACTTTGGAAAACAATTTGACCATGACTATTAAAGATGAAGGTAAACACAGCCTATGACCCAGCACTCCTGTGCAGATACATCTTGCTGAGAAATTGTGGAACATGTAAATAGGGAGGTGTGTGTGAGAATACTTAGAGTAGCAGCAGAGTTTCTGATATGAAAAAATTGGAAACTCCCTCAATGTTAATAAACAAGAGCTTGGGTAAATTGCGGCATATTCACAAAAGAGAATATTGTAGAGCATTTAATGCATAAAACCTGCACGTATCCATATGAATAAATCTCAAAACCAATGTTGAATAGAAGGTGCAAGTGGCAGGTGGCAGAAGTATTCATTCTGTGCTTGCAGAATGAATGTCACTTATGCAAAACAGGTTCTGCCCGCACATGGCCCACATCTGGGCATGTAGCTGATGCCCAGAAGTGGTAAACTAACCTGAGAAGGACTGCCATCACTACCTTCATTGTGGACAGGGACAAGAGTATTTTACCCTTATTTTACAGGCTAAATGGAAGCCCAGGGGAAGGAGATTTTCTTTTCTTTTCTTTTCTTTTTTCTTTTCTTTTTTTATTTTACTTTAAGTTTCGGATACATGTGCAGAATGTGCAGGTTTGTTACATAGGTATAGTGTGCCATGGTGGTTTGCTGCACCTATCAACCCATGATCTAGGTTTTAAGCCCTACATGCATTAGGTATTTGTCCTAATGCTATCCCTCCCCTTGCCCCCTACCCTCCGACAGACCTTGGTGTGTGTTGTTCCCCTCCCTGTGTCCATGTGTTCTCATTGTGCAACTCCCACTTATGAGTGAGAACATACGGTGGTTAGGTTTTCTGTTCCTGTGTTAGTTTGCTGAAGATCATGGCTTCCAGCTTTATCCATGTCCCTGCAAAGGACACAATCTCATTCTTTTTATGGCTGCATAGTATTTCATGGTGTATATGTACTACGTTTTCTTTATCCAGTCTATCATTGATGGGGCTATTTAGGTTGGTTCTATGTCTTTGCTATTGTAAATAGTGCTGCAATAAACATACGTGGCATGTGTCTTTTTTTTTTTTTTGAGACAGAGTCTCACTCTGTCACCCAGGCTGGAGTGCAGTAGCACAGTCTCGGCTCACTGCAACCTCCACCTCTTGGTTCCTCCTGAAGACTGTAGGGGGTACTTGGGGTCACTGAGGAAACAGAGAGCCAGCCTTGTCATCCCCTCAGCTTTTCGGCACATCCCCATCACAGAGTTGTCCACATTTGCTAAGGTGGGAGGGAGGGCCATTTCCTGGGATGGTGATTGATAAAGGCCCCAGCCCACAACCTAACTTTTGAAACAGCCCAGCTCATTAAAAAAGACTACACAAAAGTGTCCCAAGGGGCTTGGAGTGATATCCAGGCACCAAAGGACAAATAGGACAAGAGGGGATTTCTCCAGGAATTCAGGTTCCATGAGGGTGAAGAGTTCAGTTCTGCCCCATGGCCACCGGCAAGGTGCCAAGACCCTAGAGCCCCAAGACGGCACCCCCTGGAAAGCAGGCCCCCACAAAGCCTCCCAGATTCTAGGACCCAAGGAGAGCACCAACAGGGGCCGGACCTCCAGGAATTTGGGGGTACCTCAGGATAACCAGTACACAAGATGGATAGAGAAACCTCAATACCTCAGTATGTCCTGAGATCGTGGCCCTCATGCCATTAATGGGAACTCCATTAATAACCAAGAATTCACTTCCTGCCATGCTGCAGGGTAAGCACTTGGCATTTCATTTAACTTCACTTTGGGAACTGAGGTCCATGCAGGTCACATGTGTCTTTTACACTAGAGCACTGGGTATATCTTTGTATTAAGAGTTCAGGAAATGTTTGCTGCCTGAGTGAATGAGTGAATAAAGGAATGAATGAAGGAGCCCGTGATGGGGCTGTGTTCTGAGGAGGCGAGTGTCTTGTAACCTCTGCCAGCCTTCACTCACCTTTTTTCCCTGTAGTTCCCCAGCCGATTACCCAGCACATGCTTCCAATGGATGGCTTGAATTTGATGTTAGGGAGGCAGGCAGACAGGCTGGACGAAGGGGGACCACGAGATGGAGTCCCTGAGCTTTAGGAGGGCAATGTCCTGAGACATGAGATTGCTGAAATCCTTATGAATCACCATGCGAGTGAGCGGGAGCTGAGTGCTATTTTCTGGGCACTGGTGGACTCCCCCCATCACGGAGTACAGGCTGGGGTCCTTGGATCTGCAGGACCATGGGTAGGAGGCAGGTCGCCAATGGTAAGTCCATAAGTAAAGGAGGAGACAGGCCCTGAGCTCAGGACCACCCAGCCAGGCCCCCTGCTCCCAGATCCCTAGATTCACCAGGGACTCCCCAGGCCAGAAAGCAAAGTCCCCAGCCCCCGCTGACTGACCTCTGCAAGCAGTGCGCAGCCGTGAGGACCCACTGGTGATGGATGAGGGAGCCGCTGCAGATGTACGTGCCCAGGAAAAGGATGCTCACCTGCCATGGCCACTTGCCTACCTCTACCAGCTTCCCCTTCACCACCCTGCAGGACACGTTGGTCTGACCGCAGGCCCGGAGCCAGGGCCCTGAGGAAAGAGGATCTCAGGCAGCAAAGGGCAGCCCTCACACCCCTGGACACAGCAGATTTGAGACAGAGAGAGCTGCCTTCCAGCCCTGTCATAAGCAGCCACTGCCACATGCACATGTGAGAAGGGGCTTTTCCCACTGCCTCAAAACTGGCAACCAGCCGGGCGCAGTGGCTCACACCTATAATTGCAGCACTTTGGGAGGCCAAGGTGGGTGGATCGCTTGAGGTCAGGAGTTCAAGACCAGCATGGCCAATATGATGAAACCCCATCTCTACTAAAAATACAAAAATTAGCCTGGCGTGGTGGCACGTGCCTGTGATCCCAGCTGCTCAGGAGGCTGAGGCAGGAGAATCGCTTGAACCTGGGAGGTGGAGGTTGCAGTGAGCCGTGATCGTGCCACAGCACTCCAGGCTGGGCGACGGAGCCAGACTCTATCTCAAAAAAAAAAAAAAAAAAAGGCAACCAAAGGCCAGGGTCAGCAGGTACCCCACATTCTAGAGTTCCCAAACAATGAGGACCAGACAACTCCTCCTGGGCTTGTTGTAAGCCATCACCCAGGACTCATCCTTGCCCATAGTTTACACAAACAGATGGTTGGGGGAGAGAAGCAGAAGAGAGAATCACCACAGGGGCGAGCTGTCAGCCAGGGGATAGGTGATGGGGCACAAGTCGGCCAGGCTGCCTGTCCCCAGTGAAGAGTAATGTCACACTGCACTGCTCTAGGGGCCACCCATGCCCCTGGAGGTGCAGTCCTTGTGATCGTGTAGGGAAGTGAGTAGAGATGTGTGTCCATTCCCTCCTTGACTCTCACTGGCCCCAGCAGCAGGGGTGAGAAGAGAGCAGGCTGCACTGAACCAGGTGTGAGATGGAGATTTTAAACAGGCCCAGTCTGGATTGCTACAGGTATTTACTAACGAAACATCATAAAGGATAAGAAAGGGAGAAAGTCACACCAGTAATCACAGAGCTTTGGAAAGCCCAGGAGGGAGGATGGCTTGAGGCCAGGAGTTCAAGGCCAGCCTGAGCAACATAGCGAGATCTTATTTCTACAAAAGCAAAATTAATCAGGTGTGGTGGCGCACACCTGTAGTCCCAGCTACTCAGGAGACTGAGGCGGGAGGATCACTTGAGCCCAGGAGTTCAAGGCTACAGTGAACTAGGATTGCACCCTCCATTCCAGCCTGGGTGACAGAGCAAGACCCTGTCTCTAAAAAAATTTTCATCTTTTTTTTTTTTAAATATGGAACGCTTCACGAATTTGCATGTCATCCTTTTTTCACCCCCAAAGAGTCTATTGAACACAGGTATTGAATTCTGGCTACAGCACTCGCAAACCACTGAGGCTCTGTTGAGTCTCAGTTTCTCACTGTGAAATGGGATGCTGGTGAAGCTCGCCTCACAGGGTGTTGCGACCTCACTCAGTCTCAGCCGCGCTGATACATAGTGGGCACTAAGCCTCACTTCCTCATCATCGCAAGATGGGGTCTCCTATGACTGTGCCTCCCAAACAAGCTCACTCGTTCCATGGATGTTAGTGTTAGTGTTAATGTTAGTCTGTTCCTTTTTTTTTTTTTTTTTTTTGAGATGGAGTCTCACTTTGTCACCCAGGCTGGTGTGCAGTGGTGTGATCTCAGCTCACTGCAACTTCCACTTCCCAGGTTCAAGCTGTTTTCGTGCCTCAACCTCCTGAGTGGCTGGGATTACAGATGTGCACCACCATGCCCAATTTTTGTATTTTTAGTAGAGACAGGGTTTTGCCATGTTGGCCAGGCTAGTCTCAAGTGATCCGCCCTCCTTGGCCTCCCACGGTGCTGGGATTACAGGCGTGAGCCACTGTGCCCACTGTGTTCCTCCATTTTTAATAAGGCTCTTCCCTCCTGTCATGGTCACCCTTGAAATTGGAACCGCCCTGACACCGTTTGGGTCCCCAGTCTGCTGAGGATGTACCACCCACCAGGACATGGACACACCAAGGCCCTTCAGGCATGAGGACAGCCCGACACAGGCACCCGGCAAACAGACCCCTCCAGCCTCCGTCCCATGTCCCTGAAGCCTTACCTTCAATAGACGGCTGATAATCTAATCTGGCAGAGGAAAGCGGAGATGTAAGGCTTTGAAGATCCCCCAGCCCACAGGCCATGGCAAGCGGGTATCTACTCCTCAATGCTCCTTCTAACGGATGTGGAGGCAGAGGGGATGGGGCACCTCTACTATGACAAGATTCTAGAACTCATGCTTTGTGTGTTCATGACTGTGGGGAGTAGGCATCTGCTCCAAGGTTGGAGGCCTACCTGGCTGTGGCAGTCACAGGACTCTGAGAAGGAGGCAGTGTGGTCATGGCAAGGCCCTGCCAGGGCCACAAGGTGATGCTGCTGTCAGGAACCTCCCTGGAGTGGTACTCCAGGTGCTCGGCCCGTGACAGTGCCTCCTGGGCCCAGCTCTCTGCAGTGTACCCTATGTCCAGCCTTGGCCTTGATGGTGCCCCCGGTGTGTAGTTCTGAGCCTGTGACAGTACGATGTGCCTGGCTCGTGACAGTGCCTGGTACCTGGCCCATGAAGCACCCTAGTGCCCAGCCCAGGCTCCTTTGTGAACCCCCTCTCACGCCTCCCTGGAGGTGTGGAAACTGAGGCACTGAGAGGGAGATAACTAGTTCTTGTAGTATGTGATGTGATTGAGGTGGAACTGGAGGTTTCTTTTTTCCCTCAGGGTCTGTATTTTCTTTCCTTTTTTTTTTCTTCCAGACAGGGTCTCATTCTGTCACCACGCTGGAGTGTGATGGTGGTGAGATCATAGCTCACTGCAGCCTCCACCTCCCAGGCTCAAGCAATCCTCCTACCTTAGCCTCCCGAGTAGCTAGGACCACAGGTGTGCACCATCATGCCTGGCTAATTTTTTTTTAATTTTTTGAGAGACAAGGTCCCACTGTGCTGCCCAGGCTGGTCTCAAGCTCCAGGGATTACAGGCATGAGCCACTATGCCCAGCCCAAGGTCTGTATTTTCAAAGGAAAGAGCTCCTGGGTTGAGGAAATCTAGGTATGTTTAACCTGGCAGGGTGGCTTCCTCAGAGGAAGCCACTTGCAGACTTGGGTCTTCACAAATCGGCAGAATGAATGACATCTGGGGACACCTCGTCACCAGTCCCCCGAGGTCTCCCTTCCCAAGGATCCCAGGCTCCTCACACTGTCCATGCAGGAAGCTCCTGCTCCACCCTGCAGCCAGTGCTGCCAAGGACACGGAGTGACGAGGTTGTTCACACACTGCTGGGGAGATAAACTGACATGACCACTATAAATGACTGTTTGGAATCATTTAGCAGAGCAGAAAGTGTGCCTACCCCACAACCCACAGTTCCACTCCTGGCTTCATGCCCTAGAAACTGCACAGATGCAGCAGGACAGGTGCAAGAGACTGTTCACTAGCAGTGCTGCTGGGAAGGGTCCCAGCTGGAAACTACCCAACTGCCATCCAAGGTGCAACAGCTACGCGGAATCTTCAGCGGCAGTGAGAATGGATGAGCTGCTGCTATACCTAGCTGGAAGGTGACGCTCATAACCCTATTCTGAGTGAGACAATTCAGACACAAAAGTCAGATACAGTCTGTGTACTGTATGAAATTAAAAAACAGGCAAAACAAACTAATTTTAGAGCTATATGGTAGAAAATCAAGGAAATTATTATCTGTACAATCAGATTCCCTCCAGGGGGAAAGACATAGAAAGGGAAAGAGGGAGAAAGAAAAGAGAAACTTCAGAGAAGAGAAACGCTATCACTCTTCTGCCTTTGCAGAAAATAATTCTTTGGGGGAAACAACCAATCAATAAAACAAAACAGGATAACTGAATAAAGATCAGGCATATCTGTTATCACAACCAATGTGAATGCATAGAATTCTACTTTTAAAATAAAAAGATCCTCATGTTGGGTAGAAAAAAACCCATCCACATACTACTTATTAAAGACACACCAAAAACAAAGTGGCATAAATAAGGTGAAAGTAAAAAGATGTGGCTGGGCTTGGTGGCTCACACCTGCAATCCCAGAACTTTGGGAGGCTGGGGTGGGTGGATGGCTTGAGCCCAGGAGTTCGACACCAGCCTAGCCAACGTAGTGAGACCTCGTCTTTACAAAAAATTTAAAAAATTAGCCAGGTGTGGTGGCATGCACCTGTGGTCCCAGCTACCCGGGAGGCTGAGATTGTGGTGAGCTGAGATCACGCCACTGCACTCCAGACTGGGCAACAGAATGAGACCCTGTCTCAAAAAATATTAATTTAAAAAATTAGAAATTAATTAAATTTTTAAAAGATAGGCAAAAATATATTTATATGCAAGCAAAAGTGGCAATGGCAATGTGAATCTCTAAAAATGATTCAAGACAAATTATTTAAACAGAAAAAGAAAGCTATTTTGTGTTGAAAAAGGCACAAATTGCAATATGTAACATCATAAAGTTCTGTCCATCAATAAAATAACATCAAACATATGAAACAAAATCAATCAGCAACACATGAGAAACTGGAAAATCTCTCTTGCAGTGGGAGAGTCTTCTCCAACTCACTCTGTCCTTGAGAGACGGGATAGCTATAAACTACTAATAAAATAATACTAATAATTAGAGCAATACGTTATTTAAAAACCTTACTGGGTGTGCCCAAGGCAAATTCATAACCTTAAAGATATTTATTATTGAATAACAGAGAATGAAAATAAATGACCTAAATACTCAAATCTAAAAACTATAAAAAGTAGAAAATAAACCAGAGGAAAATCTGAAGGAAAAAAAGTACAAAATATAAAATTGTACCTTAATCAATTAGAAGAACTGCCAAAATTAAGAATGAACTCTGATCTGGATCTTTGAAAAAACAAGTAATGTTACATAGGACAAAAGGCATGTTTTATATTGATAGGGTGTAACCCACTAAGATAATACAGCAGGCATGAACCCTGTATTCCTAACAACACAGCTTTGAAACATAGAAAGCAAGAATTGTGCAAGAAGAAATAGGCAAATTCTTAAGTTTTGCAGTAAACTTCTTAGAAATCAACAAATTATGTAGCCGTAAAATATGTCAGGTGTTGAGATAATCTGAATAACACAATCAACAAGCCTGATCCAATCAGTTATGGCTCAAACTTCGTTCTAAAACACACACTTTTAACTATTTTAGGTTCAGGAGTACATGTGCAGTTTTGTTACTTAGGTAAACTTGTGTCACAGGGGTTTGTTGTACAGATTATTTCATCACCCAGATACTATGCCTTGTATCCAACAGTTATTTTTTCTGCTCCTCTCCCTCCTCCTTTGCATCACTAAAACCAAGGAGGCTCCAGGAACAATGCTGTTGTTGTTCCCCTCTATGTGTCCATGTGTTCTCATCATTTAGCTCTCACTTAGAAGTGAGAACATGTGGTATCTGGTTTTCTGTTCCTGCATTAGTTTGCTAAGGATAATGGCCTCCAGCTCCAACCATTTTCCCACAAAAGACATATCTCATTCTTTTTTATGGCTGCATAGTATTCCATGGTGTTTGTGTAACACATTTTCTTTATCCAGTGTCATTGATGGGCCTTTAGGTTGATTCCATGTCTTGGCTATTGTGAATAGTGCTGCAATGAACACTTGTGAAAACACACACTTTCATTTCAGACGCACAACACTCACTAAGACTAACCAAATACTAAGCCACAAATAAAACCTCAAAAAATTCAAAAATGCAGAAATAATTAAATTCATATGCAGTCGTGCATCACTTAATGACAGGGATACAGTATGAGAAATGCATTGTTAGGCAATTTCATCACCATGCAAACATAAGACTGTGCTTACACATGCCTAGATGGTACATATATATTTTTATGTATATGTATTTTTTCATCAGGAAAACCAAATGTCCCAGCACCATTAGTGAATGTCAGTCATTCCCTTACTTGTCTGCAATGCCACTATCAACTACCATATATCAGGTTTCTATATATGCTCCATTATAATCTTATGGGACCACTCTTGTATATGTGGGCTGTAATCGACTGAAATGTCATTATGTGGCATATGACTGTAGTGATATAGAGAAAAAGAAGCCCTCATTCCTCCCGAGAACTACCCACCAGGAAATTAAATAACACCCTTCTATATAACTCTTGGACTAAATAAGAAATATACTGTGAAATTACAAACAATACAGAAATGAATGACAATGAGGCCAGTACGTATCAAATCCTGTGAAATATGGCTAAAGTGGGACTCAGAGGAAAATTTACGGAATTAACTTAAAATACTAGAACACAAATAAGTCTAAAATAATGAACTAAGCCCACTACTCAAGAGGTTACAAAAAGAGCAATAAAATAATCACATGGAGGCATCCACTTCTCATTTTGGTATATTTTCTTCTACATTTTTTTCTTAAAAAAAAGATTATGAGATATATATATATATCTAGATATATATATCTTTGAAATATATATATGTATTTGAAGGCAAATTCATAACCTTAAAGATATTTATTATTGAATAACAGAGAATGAAAATAAATGACCTAAATACTCAAATCTAAAAACTATAAAAAGTAGAAAATAAACCAGAGGAAAATCTGAAGGAAAAAAAGTACAAAATATAAAATTGTACCTTAATCAATTAGAAGAACTGCCAAAATTAAGAATGAACTCTGATCTGGATCTTTGAAAAAACAAGTAATGTTACATAGGACAAAAGGCATGTTTTATATTGATAGGGTGTAACCCACTATATATATCTAGATTATATGTCTAGATATATATCTAGATTATATATATCTAGATATATATCTAGACATATATAATCTAGATATATATCTAGACATATATAATCTAGATATATATATCTAGATATATGTATCTATATAGATATATAGAGATATATGTAGATATATATCTCTCTAGAGATATATGTAGATATATATCTCTCTAGAGATATATGTAGATATATATCTCTATATATCT
Organism: Pan troglodytes; assembly: GCF_028858775.2. Taxonomy (NCBI): domain Eukaryota; kingdom Metazoa; phylum Chordata; class Mammalia; order Primates; family Hominidae; genus Pan; species Pan troglodytes. Next base: position 50,749,476 of record NC_086015.1, read on the forward strand.
ATATATCTCTACAGATATATATAGATATATATCTGTATATCTCTACAGATATATAGAGATATATATCTGTATATCTCTAGAGATATATATAGATTTTTTTTTTTTTTTGAGACAGAGTCTCACTCTGTCACCCAGGCTGGAATGCAGTGGCGCAATCTCGGCTCACTGCAAGCTCCGCCTCCCAGGTTCAAGCCATTCTCCTGCCTCAGCCTCCCGAGTAACTGGGACTACAGGTGCCCACCACCACGCCCAGCTAATTTTTTGTATTTTTTAGTAGAGACGGGGTTTCACCATATTAGCCAGGATGGTCTCGATCTCCTGACCTCGTGATCCACCCGCCTCAGCCTCCCAAAGTGCTGGGATTACAGGCGTGAGCCACCGCGCCCGGCCTATGAGCAATAATTTTTAAGAAAAAAATGTAGAAGAAGATATACCAAAATGAGAAGCGGATGCCTCCATGTGGTGGGACTCCAGGGGAAGTCTACTTTCTTTAGGCTCGACTATGTTTTCTAATTTTCTACAATAAACATGCACTACTTTTATAATTGGTTTTAAAAAAAAGAAAGCTGCTTTTGGAGTACTATTGTGAGTCACTCCTACTGCAGCCTAAAAGCCTGCATGTTTCAACTGTTCCCTTAATAGCATGCCCACTTTACAGACAAGGAAACTGAGGTCACAGGCCCAGACCTTTTCCTTAAACCCCAGCACTAATGATACAGCAAAAACCAGCAGTCCCCACTCCAGACAGCCTCCTGGCAGACTTAATTCCAGGAAGCTCTGCCATCCCACCCACGGCCAACCCCCAGGACTACCCCAGAAAAGAGAAAAGAGTCAGCTCAAGTTTGCACATGTTTAATCCCTGCTCTCCTGGTCCCAGATTCCAGAATCCTTCTAGGCCACACTTCCCTTCTCCTGCTCACCCAAGGCCTAGTTATCCACCACACTTCTCCTCACCGGGATGCCAAAGCCAGACCCATTCTCTCAGGGGTTACTCTTCCCCACCCTGACTCTTGTTGAAGATGGACACATGACCTTGGTCAAACCATCTGGCCCCATTCAGCAGAGGCAAGGCAGGAGGAGGAAAAGGTAGGGAGGTCAGGAGCCCATCTGGGGCTGCAGCAGCCAGCACAGGAACAGGAGGCAGGCAGAGGCGCAGGGACCTGAGAAGGCTCCATTGCTCATTTGCTTCTTGATCCATTTGGTGTATTTGGTGACGCGGGTGTACACGCCTGGATTCTGTGCCTTCGCGCAGGCCTTTTCCCAGGACAACACCCCAGCCAGAATCCATCTGCCCTCAACTTCACAAGCCAATGGCCCTCCAGAATCCCCCTAGGCAAAAAGAGAGGAGTGATGGAGGCTGTGGGTCCAGCTGGGCCTGCTGGGCCCTGGGGACCCATGCCCACCCTCTGAGCTCTGCTGGGAGGGTTTTCACTCCTCCAGGACCTCACTACTTGGGGTCCTCTTTTGGCTCCTCAGCTGGGACCCACACCCCAGAATCAGGGCAAAAGTCAGCATCACAGGGGAAGGAAGACAGGAGCAGAGCACTACTGGGTGATGGTAACGGAGGGAGGCCGGGCCAACCCCGCCCCAGGGAACTGCCTCCACCCGGGAGTGGTTCCCAACAGAAGCAGAGCTACCAGAACCTCCCAGAAACTCACATAGCACAAGTTTTCTCCATAATTGGTGGCACAGATCATGTCCCCCAGGACAAGGGGGACAACTGGGGGGAAGAAGGACTTCTTGTAATGCCGGTCACACCTCTTGTTGTCCATGATAAACACCTCAGCCTCCTGCAGCTCTGGGGTCAGCATGGAGTTGGCTGTGGAGCCTAGCAGGGTGAGCAGTGACCTCTCACTCCACCCAACCCTGACCTCTGTCCAGGGTCCTGTCCCCTTCACCCTGGAGACTCAGCCCAGCCACCGCCTGTCATACCTCCAAGCCCTCCCCTCCTTCACCGGCCCCTCCCCCTGCAGTGCAGGCCTTGTCTGAAAAGCCCCCGCCCTCGAAGGCTCTGAGTCCAGATCCCCTTCTTGGGAAACTTCTGCTTCTGAACCAAACCAGCCATAACTCAAGTCTCAGTGCAGCCGCTTCCAATCTGGGGCCCAGCCCCGCGCTGCTTCCCTGCAGACTCTCAGCTCTGCTGGCACGGCCGCTCTCTCCACCTTCGTTAACACTCGCTCCTCCTCCAGGGCCTCAAGGCAGTCCCTCTGCCCAGAGCTCATTCCAGATCCCTCCCAGCTGGATCTCAAGACCACCAGACAAGAACTTTGCCTTGTTCTCCTCAGCCTGTGCCCACACCCACACCCAATCATGACTTCCCTCCAGGCAGGGCATGCATTTCTAATCCCAAGGGCTGGGTGCCGACACTCAAAGTGTGTCAAGTGAAGGAATGAGTGAATGCCCAGCTCTGAGCTTCTATAAGACACAGATGGTCATGCCCAGCCCAGGCACTACCAGGCCTGAATGAGGTGTCCACATAAACAGTGACAATGGTCACCACATGAGGAGTGGTCAACACATTCAGAGAACCAGGTCCAGCAGGAAAGGCCCCAGAAGGAAAGGAGTGTGCTCTCGGTGGTACCGCACCCACCCCCCATCCCATCCTGCTCACCTGAAAAGCGCTGCTTAACCTGGCTCCAGCCAGTCACCCAACACTGCGTCCCAACCTTCAGGTTGAAATTGGGCTCCGGGAGGCAGATGGGCTGCACGTACTCACTGAAGGTGACAGGTGTTTGAAGGTGGACAAGGGCAACGTCACCCATGATGAAGGTCCGGCCCCAGTACTTGGGGTGCATAATGATGTCCCTCACAGGGACCCAGAGGGCCCTGCTGAAGTTCATGGGCTGCAGCTTGGAGGTGCCAAGCACCACTGAGTACTCTTTGGTGCTGTGGGAAACAGAGAGCCCCACCTGGTAGGTATCAGACTCCCAAGCAGGAACACACTCCTACCTCCCCACGGCCCTACCCCTTTAGCAGGAGTCCTGCCTCCACCCAATCTGCCTAATCCAGCCTGAGGGCACTGAAGATCTCAGAGCTGACTGCCTCCTCATTCATCATTCAAATTGATTCAAGGTGGCCTGGTCTGTGTGCTGTGCGTGCAGGTGTGGAAGTGTTGGTGTACACATATGCTCTCATGCGTGATGGGGTAGGGGGCGTGTTCTGGGTTTTCCTGTTGCTCAGCTTAGGGTGCAGTCTTTGTTGCTAGGGGCTCCTGCCCTAGCTCAGTCCCTGGCCCCCAGGAGACCCCCAGCACAATTCTCACTTATCCCAGGTGCCCTTCCCACTCCCTACCTCCCTCCCACACTGTTTCACTCAGGAAATGAGGAAGCTGGGCTGGGCCCATGGTAGCTTGGGGTCTCCAAGCCCTGGACACATGGGCCATACTCACCCTTGGATGCAGTGGGCCGCAGTCACCACCCAGCTGGGGTCAATGAGGGCCCCTCCACACACGTGCTCATTTTCCATCCGGAGGCTCATCTCCCAGGGCCAATGGCGGGTCATTTCCAAATCCTCCGACCACCAGGGCTCACCACAAACTTCAGGAAGAAGTGTGCCAGGGAGACACAGGAACCACATAGAGGAGGATGAGAAAGACTGAGACCTAGATGCCCTACAGGGCCAATTTGCACAAAGCTGTAAACTCAGGGCCTCTTCCCATTTCAGAGATGGGGAGAGTGAGGGTGAGAGAAGGGCAGTGGCGTGCCCAAAGGCACTGAGCTTGACGGAAAGTGACAGTGACAGAGGTAAAAAGCATCAAGGCAGAGACATGGAGAGAGAGAGATTCTGAGTCACAGGGAGTCTTCAGCCCAGGACCTCAAAACAAAGGCAAGCAGAGAAGGAGCCCCAAGGCAAGCAGAGAAGGAGCCCCAAGGCAAGCAGAGAAGGAGCCCCAACGCAAGCAGAGAAGGAGCCCCAAGGCAAGAAATGCATTTTCTGCATCTGGGGAAGTTCCTCCACCACTTCTGAAAAGCTATAATGCTTGCTGCATTTCTTAGATGCAGAAGGCCTGTGTCCCCTACACTGCTAAGAGTCAAGAAAAGCTCCTGACTTCTGTGTCAGAAGTTTTCACATTGAACATTCAAAGTGCCAGCAGGGAGACCCCAGAGGCCCCTCATTCACAGGTCACACACTCAGTTTTCACACAGTTCTATCAGTCAAGTTATATGGTTGTATGAATGTATGAAGAAACACAGATGCACGCATTCTAAATAAAATAGTAGCTAATGTTGTATTTTTGAAAAACAATGCACCATGATGATTAAGGATTGGCCCAGGAGTGCAAGGGTGGTTCCACATTGAAAGAATTCTCAGTGGATTCTCCACATAAAAGGTTCTAACAATCTGAAGACAGAAAGACCATGTGCTTTCCTCCACGGACACAGAAAAAGTCATTTGAAAAATTTAACACATATTTATAACTTACAAAAAAACCCCTCTTACTTAAACTAGAAATAGATGGAAAACCCTTAACTTTACAAAAGTTAGATATACCCCAAACTTACAACAAACATCATACAACACTAAAGAACAGGCAGAAAAGAACCTATCCCACCAGAGACCAGGAATAAGGACACTTTGTGGAAGGAGGGCAGAGGAAATAATTGAGAGAACGCAAGGGGGCTGCTGGGTGCTGGTTTAGCCTTTTTTTTTTTTTTTTTTTTGAGACAGGGTCTCACTCTGTCACCCAGGCTGCAGTGCAGTGTCACAGCTCACTGCAGCCTTGACCTCCCAGGCTCAAGCGATCCTCTCACCTCAGCCTCCCAAGTCACCGGGACTACAAGCAGTTGCCACCACACCTGGCTAATTTTTAAAAAAAATTTTATAGAGACAGTCTTGCTATGTTGCCAGGGCTGGTCTCAAACTCCTGGGCTCAAGCAATCCTCGCACCTCAGCCTCTCTACATACTTATTCTACTTTTTAACCTGGGTGGTGATAACACAGGTATGCTCACTGTGTGACAATTCCTTCAGCTGGGCCTTCGTAATTTGTGCATTTTTTTTGGAATGCATATAATACTTCAATAAAACAATTTCCTTTTAAAAACAATAATGTTTTTTTATCCCAGCACAACCAACTAGAAAATATACTGAAGTAACATACATTTTCAGCAGCGAAAAAATGATAAAAGTTCATAGGAATTAACTTACCTAACACCACATAAGACTCCTGTGGTAATAAATTTAAAACTCTAATAAAGGACACAGAAAATGATCAGCATAAATGGCAAGACAGTCCCTGCTCTTAAAACAACAGCTAAGGCCTGGCACGATGGCTCACGCCTGTAATCCCAGCACTTTGGGAGGCGCAGGCAAGCGGATCACAAGGTCAGGAGTTTGAGACCAGCCTGGCCAACATAGTGAAACCCCGTCTCTACTAAAAATACAAAAAAATTAGCTGGGCGTGGTGGCGGGCACCTGTAATCCCAGCTACTCGGGAGGCTGAGGCAGGAGAATTGCTTGAACCCAGGGGCCGGAGGTTGCAGTGGGCCAAGATCACGCCACTGAACTCCAGCCTGGGCAATAGTGCAAGATTCTGTCTCAAAAAAAAAAAAAAAAAAAAGACCAGCTAAACATTTTAGATGTAATTTTTCCAAAATTAATCTATAAATTCATTTTGTAAGTTAGAATTTTTAAGAAACTTGATAAACTTATTCTGAAACTGAAACAGAAAAACAAAGGTCTATGAATAGTTCAGTCTTTGAAGAAGCACAGCAAAGAAGGGTCATTTGTCCTAGCAGATATTAAGACACATGTGAAAGCCATAATAATAAAAACAATGTGGTACTGTCACAAGGACAGACAATGGAAAGTGACAATGGAAAAGAATAGAGAGCTTGAGATTGTTTCATGTGCTGCACAAACTTGATGTAAAGAAAGGAGCCACCACTATCAGTGGGTAAAAGAAGGACTGTTGAGTACATGGTGTTGGGAAAACTCGCTCACTATAAGAGAAATAAGAAATCCAAAACTGGATTCTTTGCTAATAGCACTTGAAGATCTAAAGGTAAAAGGTAAAACTGTAAAATAAATAAATCATGTGACATGGGGTAGGAAAGGACTCCTTAAAACCTCAAACACAAACCATAAAGCATAAACTGATTAACGTGATTATATCAAAATCGAGAGGTTTTGGCCCGGGAGCAAAGTTAACAGACAGAAAACAGATAGGGAGGAAATATTTGCAATATCTAAAATGAATACAAGACTTTATGCAAGAAATTTTAGGAAACCAACAAGAAAAAAAAAAGATAATAGGCAAAGGATAGAGACAAGCAATTTATTAGAAGAGGAAACTCAAGAAGCCAACAACATATTGAGACATGATCAAACTCATCAGTAATGAGAAAAATGAAAATTAAATCAATAAGTGATTTTTCAATCTATTAGATTGGCAAAAAACATAAACGCAGGATCACACTAAGGGTTGGTAGGTCTGTGGCAACCTATACACCTTCATGCACTGCTGAAGTAGGAGTTTGGAGAACTGACCAAATTAGAATATGGATAGTAGATAAAAGTACGGTATGAATGTAAACTTTTGAAGTTGTTAAGCGCACTGTGGTTATGGAAGAGAATATTCTCAGAAAATACATACCAAAGTATTTAGCAATAAAGAGCCATGCTGTATGTTACCCTCCACTGATTCTGAAACAAATTATATATGTGTGCGTGTTCCTTGTACTACTTGTATTTTTGCAGTGTTTTGTAAGTTTAAAATTATTTCCAAATTTTAAAAAGTCTTAATGAGGCTGAATTAAAAGGGATAACCGAAAGAGATACAGAGAACATACCATTTATGTAAATTAAAAATACATGCACACAAGACAGCAATATGTATTTTTACAAGAGCACACACAAACAGAAAGATCCCCAAGAAAGATTAAGCGGGTGGAGAAGGGGAATGGGAGTGGAGCTTGGAGAGAAGCAAGGATAACTAACTTAATCCATCAGTCATCCATTCTATAATGAATTAGGGTAGAGTTCTGGCAGGACCGATGAGAATGGAGGCCCATAAACTGAAGAACAGGAGTAACCCAACGCTCCATGCCTAAGGTGTAAGGAAAAAGACAGGAAACCCAGAAGAGCTGGGCTCTACTGACACTGCCACAAGGCCCAGGAAGTTCTATCTGCAACAGAATGGCTTAGAGCTCAAAAGGTTCTGTGTGCAAAAGGGTCTGAGATGAGGCCTGGGCTGAATTCCAAGAGGCTCAGCATTCTTATGGGAGGCCAAGATCCTCTTTCCTCTAGACTGTTAGGTCTATATGTTCTGGTAGCTGCAGGCTGTTCTTTAGAAAACAGACCCCTTAGACCAAATGCTTGCTTCCTACAAACCCAGCACCACTGTCTATGTGACTCCCTTCAGACATACCCTCCCAAGAGCTTCAGCTTTTCCTGCAGCAGGGTCTCACCCTACCTACCTGGATTGGTTGTGTCCTCTTTATAACCTGGAGGAGAAAAGAGGGACAGAGATGAAGCAAGCATTCACGACAGGATGACAGCAAAGAGGTGCATTTTTAAATTAGTTCATTCATTCATTCACCAAATAGGTCCTAATCTCCCACTCTGTTCCCAGCCTGGAGCCAGAGGCCGGGGAGACAGAGGTGTGTCAAATAGAGCCTACTCTCAAGGAATACAGTGTCCAGCAGGGTGGACAGAGGTAAATACACAACCACCTGCGTGAGATCAGTGCAGGGACAGGGCGGCAGGCTTCAGGGGAGCCCAGAAGAAGTGGTGGACAGAAAAGACCACTTCAGTGGGAGGAAGGCTTACTGTGCCAGGTGTTAAAGATGAGAAGGTAAACAGAAATGAAAAGTGATCATCACATTCCTTGCAGGAGAAACATCGTCGTGTATGCCAGACTGCAGAGGATGAAGGGCAAGACCTGTGATGGCAAGAGATGAGCCAGGGGAGGAAAGTCAGGCATCAGTCATGAAGGCCTCGAAAGCCTGGCCAAGAAGCCAGGGTGAGACCCTCTGGGAAAAGGGAGATCAACAGAGGTATGACTGAGCCAGGCTTGCACAGGCAGCCCAGATATTAGACAGGAAGATGACAAGACTGAGGCACTGAGATCCCACCAGAGGCTCTGCAGAACCAAGGCAAGAAATGAGGAGGTCTGAATGAGGAAGTGGCTGTGAGAACAGACACGGTGAGCTGTGTGGGGGACTTAGGCACATGGGTGGGTCTAGGATCACACCGCACTTTCTGATTTTGGAGAAAAGTGGCTGCCATCCACTTAGTTAGGAAACAATGAGAGAAGTCAGTTGGCAAGAAGAAGAAGACCTCAGCATTGACCCCAAGGGGTTGAGATGTTCCGAGGTCTTTCAGGTAGAGATGTCCAGGAGGCAGCTGCACATCCAGACATGTTTTATGAGGCACCATCACATAAATGGCAGCTCAAGTGAGTTCACCCAGGGAGCAGTTAAGAGGGGAGGAGCAGGAAAAAGAGAGCAGCTTAGGGGACACCAACACGTCTGGGATGAACAGAGCACGGTGGCATGGGACAGACACAGAGGAGAGGGGGAGTTACCCTTGAGGTAGAGGAGAATCAGGAGACCACAGAAAATGAAAGAGGAGGGGGTGGTACAAAGGTCAGGGATGATCAGGGTGGAGAGAGCCCAGGAAGGAACTAAGGGTTAAGTGGAGAGCGAGGAGGCACTGGCAGGAAGCATGGAGTGAAGACATTTGGGAGGTCTCGCAGTGAAGGGGCAAGAGATGGGGGAGAAAAATCAGCAAAGCAAAAACAAGAGAATACCTATGAGAGAGGATGGTGGGGGGCGTGTCGCACAGGGAGAGCCCACACAGCAGGGCACAGGTGAGCCGCTGGCCCTGCACCAGAAGCAGGCCTCTCTGACTCCTAAAGAAGTAGGTGAGGGTGGTGTTGAGCAGTCCAGTTTGGAGGGGCCCCTGTGGGTTTGGGGATTGGGTTCAGGAAGACAGCACCCAAAGCCTGTGTTTTCTGAGGGAATGATGGGCTGCTAGGGAGGCAAGCTGGGTTGGAATCGAGGATCTGGGAAGAAGGTGAATTTTAGAATATTCCTGTAGTGGATGGGGACCAAGAATTTTCCTGGGCCAAAGAGCATGTCCAAGTGGGGTCTCCAGTGGGGCTCAGCTCCATGAGAAGATCAGAGCGGGGGGTGGAGGGGGAGCCTATGAGAGGCCTGAGGGCGGCTCGGGTGGTAGGGACATTAGCCACGGTGTCCAGACTGGCAGCGAAGGAAGAGACTGCCAGTGGAGGAGAGAAGGCAGGGGTTCCCGCACCGCTGATTCAGGGCGCTGTAGGACAGGTGTGCCCTGACGGAGGAGGCCAGAGAGGACAGGAGTTTAAGATCCTGGAATCGCCCTGGCGAGGTCCTGGGCGCGAGTAGTAGAGGAGAGCTGACCGCGGGGTGCGTGGGCCGCAAAAATCCCCGACCCAGGAGTAGGCAGCCACACCCCCGGGCCAGTCCCCCGCCTCCAAGGCCAGGCACGGAGCCGGAGGCGGAGCAGGGCTGGGGCCGGGGAGAGGGAAGGTAGAGCTGCGGAGGAGCGCCCACCTCACCCGAGCTCAGCGGCAGCAGAAAAAGCAGCGGCAGCAGGACGCGGCGGCTCAGGACCGAGGGCCTGGAGGTTCCGGGCCCCACGCCCGGCCATGAGGCTGGGGGGTCGAGGCCATGAGGCTGGGGGGTCGAGGCTCGACCGTGAGACGGCCATGAGGCTGGGGAGGTGCCACCTGGCGGCTGCGGAGACGGTTCCCGAGAGCCCGGCACGTGCCTGGCGTCTGCACACGTGACCGCACTGTAGCACGTGATGGCGCCGGGAACTCCCGACAGCTCCCCGCAAAACTGGCGCATTTCCCTCACCTCTACCTCCTGCCTGTTCTTGAGGACGACCTGGGAGTCCTGAGTCTGTGATTGCTCCCAGGGTGGCGGGCCCCATGAAAGCACCCCCAAGGGTTTTAAGTTGGTGACAATGCCCAGAGAACCTGGCTGATGAAGGTGCACCGCATCCCTGGACTACTAATGGCATCCTGTTGCCCAGCCTCTGACTACACCCTTGGTTCCCTGGTCCCAGCGCACTGGAGAGTTTCACAATTACTCTTGGTTTGAGAATCTGGAAAGATGGAGAAAGCACAAAAAAAGGAAAAGAACTGTAAGGCTATGGAATCAGAGAAGATGTCTTTGAAAAAGTGATATTTGAGCTGGATCTAAGACTACTGTAAAACAAGGACTCTTGGGGGAGACCAGAGAAAGGTAAGACATGTGTCCTCTTCCACAGACAACCAGTAAGATCGTGGCAGCTAAAAGGAATGGTGGCTTGTGCCAGGCCTTGGGCTTCCACAGGGATTTTTTGCAGAAGGATGCGGTCTTTGGATCTGCTAGGCATGGCAGAGATTGGGAAGTGATCAGCTGGACTTGGAGCCACATTCCCTCCCCAGCCTGGCACCTAAGTGGGTCCACATGAATAGAGGTGATGTGTGCCACTTCCATGCCAAGGCAGTCAACAGGAGGTTGCCTTTTCTATTCTTGTTAATGCAGAGCATTGCTTCTCAAAGTGAGGTCTCCAGACCAGCAATATTAGCATGAGCCAGGAACTGAGAAATGTACATTCTTTAGGTCTTTCAGGTAAATGTACATTCTTGTTAGAAATGTACATTCTTTTAAGGTCTTTCTACCTGAAAGACAGAGAATGTAGGCCCCGTCCCAGACCTACAGGATTGAAAACTCCAGGGGTGGAACCAGGAACCAGTAATCTGTAATTTTGTTTTAAGAGATGACGTTTCCTCCAGTCCCCCAGGCTGGAGGGCAGTGGCATGATCATATATCTCTGCAGCCTCAAACTCCTGGGCTCAAGACTTCTTCCTGCTCAGCCTCCAGAGTAGCTGGGACTACAGGCACAGGCCACCATGCCCAGCTAATTTTTTTTAAGAGACATGCTACATGCTCCTGGCCTCAAGAGATCCTCCTGCCTCAGTCTCCCAAGTAGCTGGGATTATAGGGATAAGCCACTGTGCAGGCCAGTAATCTGTATTTCACAAGCCTTAGGGGATTCTGATGCAGGTAAAGCATTAACTACAGGACTGAGAGCAAGCCACGAGATGGAGAAAGCTACCTGCTGACCAAGAACGCTGTAATGGGATGTTCTAGGGGAAAAAAGTTAAATTTGTTTTATTAATCTATGAATAAATCAGTGGTTTCTTAAAGCAGGTAGTGCTATATTCATTAAGAGACTGGGTTTGATGTAAGCTCTCAGTCTCTTGGCCTCAGCCTTCCTCAGGCAACAGAAGGGACTGATACAGACTGTCCACTGAAGCCCACCCATACCTGGGGGTTAAACATTCAACCCTAGAAGGGCAAAGGGCAAGAGGCTGGGAGGGGGTTGATCAGTAGCTAGACAGAGAGACTCCAGGACACCAGACTTTGTAATGAGGGGAGAGAACCTATGTATATACTACAATGAATCTCTCTTGCCCTTCTCCCGGTGGGAACGCCTATCTTTGGTAACCAAGTGGGAGGGAGCAGCAAGGAGAAGCAGTAGATGAGGAGGAATATTTCTCACACCCGAACTTCACTCCTGGGCCTACTTCCAGTGTCTCTTGATCCCCTATCCCTAACTGTAGAGACTGTTAAGCTCAACTACAGAGCTCCCTGCAGAGATGCTGACGGCTATAACAGGCATACAGGGAACAAGACCCATTGGCTCAAATCATCCCTAGAGCTCATGTCTGAGGAAGCAGGGCCTCACCTGTCCTTCTACATTTTAATAAGAACCATAAATAGCTTCCTTAGTTAAATGGGAAGCCAGTTCTCTATAGAGTATGTTATATTCAACCAAACTCCCCAGTGAGCAGAGCTTCAGAAACAGGAGACTCTCCAAACATTTAATCAGTTGATTTATGAAAACTCCACACTTCATAACTGCCTCAACACAACTTGTGGTGTCCCTGAAAGTGGCCACTAGGGCACTGAGGAAGGGGGTGCCAAGAATGGGTTGCTCCAAAAGAACTAGTGTGGCAGAGGCTGTCCACTCACAGATGGATCCACACTGGGCTGCAGGGGAACTTCTCCCAGCCCCAGACAACTGAGCCAGAGTGGAAGTCCCAGGCCTCACACGTCTGCAGGGACCTGGTAACGCCTCCTTCACTCTCTGTGAGCAATCACCCAGCTGGCTGGTTTCACAAAGTCTCAGGTGAGAGCCCTGAAACCAGAACCAGGTCTAACGCTTGCTTCACCGTTGATGATGTCTCTTCTTTGATAGATGTTCCTCCAGATATTGACGAGTCACCGTGGCCCACCTGGCAGAGCAGCTGGCCCTCTAGACGAGAGCACCAGGCAGGGGCACTTTCCAGGCCCCAGTCTCCCTGCCATGCTCTATTGTACGGATCTCCAGAGGGCCTGTGGATTCCAACTGGGATTTGTGGAAAGGGCATTGAGAAGGAGTGGGAAGTTGGTCAGAGGAGACACCTAAGTGTGAGACTCAGAAACAGCAGAAGAGTGGAATGGGGTCTGATCACGAGGTCACCAGGATGCCCAGGGGCATCACCAGACACAGGACTAGGATGAGGAAGTCTGCTGAATTCAAACAGGAAGCTTGTCTCAGGTGATCAATAATCCATTTCTTGTAGAAACTAACTTCTGTGTAAACTCCAGGGTATCCTTTGCGACCGCAGCCAATGCCCCAGCTCACAATCCCCACCTGGACCCATGTGCCATTTAATTCACAGACCAGGGGCCCCCCAGAATCTCCCTGGAAAAAGAAAGACAGTCACTGTAGGAAAGAAATAGGATCCACATCAGAGCAGGCTAATTGCACTGCAATGCGCTACAGAGCTAGGCACTCAGGGGGCTTCCCCAGGAACCCCTAAGACCCTCCTAGCCTTAGGTATCTGTCAATATGAGATCTGAGAATTAACAATTTCCAATAAACCAAAATCATGTACCTACTAAAAAGGCGTGTTCCAAAAAACGGAATATACCTAATGAAATTGTGCCTACTCTGAGACAATAATGAGTCAAGTGCTAACCTGAGTACACTGCCTGTCACACAGAAGGGTCTCAAAACATGGAGCATGTATTGTTGGTGGGACCTGCCTGATTCACCCCTCCTCCCACTCCAGGCTGTGTCAGTTGCTCTCTCCTGAAGGATCAGGTAGGCTGCCCAGGAGAGACTTGGTGGCTTGTCCTCACATCCTATTACCATGAATAAGGGTAAACGGAGGGGCTAGGAGATAACCCAGGCCCTACTGGCTGGGGATGAGGAAGCTTTGAGGAGACAATTGCAATGCTGAGGCAGCAAGACGCCCATGAACTGACCTGACAGGCATCCTTCCCTTGGTCATTATAGCCACAGACGGTCCCCCTCGTGACCATTTTACTCTTGGATATATTCTTGTTCTTGAGCATCTCACGACATTTCTCATGACGCATAATGTTTAGCTCAGTCTCCTGAAGAACAAGTGGCATTGGTCCTGAAACTGCAAAGACACAATTTACAAGAGAGTGGATCTTCACAAAGGGATAGAACAGGAGCCCCCAGTGCCCACTCTGAGTCCTGATTGGTGTGTTTAACACAACTGCCCAAATTAAAGGAAGTCAGGGCAGTGGACAATGTCGCCACTTGACATAGAAGGAAACTCGAGCTTAATGTTGACATGGAGAAAGGAAAGGACAAGAAACAAAATCAAGACAGTAAAAGGAAAAACAGATCAGGAGAGGGAGAGGCAAGGCCTTGTCAGCCTGAAAAATGGCAACCAAGTATCTGTCACTCTGAGTATCAGCAGAAATGACAGGCTGTCCTGTGCATCAGTAAAGCATCTTCACTTTTTAGAGCAGGATCACAGACTCTTAGACAGGTAGTGCCTCTCCCTAAGGATAGGAGTCCCCACAGCCTCACTGGCAGGGTTGCTCTGGCTTGGCCTACACTGCTAGGGTGAAGAAGTTCAACCCATCAAGGCAGGTCTTTCTAGTGGGGGTTGGCTCCTATTGGCAGACAGCTCATCACCCTGAGCTGAAATTCACCCTGAAGAGAACCCACTACACTTGGCCCCCAAGCCCCAAGGTCCCAATATGACAACAGAAATTCATAACATAGTTGTTAAATTACTTCCTGGCAGCATCTTCTCCACCCTCCTCCCTCACCCACCTGCTAGAAAATGGCCTCCCTGCCTCTCCCAATAGCTTGCAGGCCAAGCCCAGCCCACCAGACTGTCCCACCTCAGCATCCTGCCTGTCTCACCACTCTCTGACACTTGGCCCCATCCAGTCACCCAGCACTCTGTCCCAGCTTCCACTTCAAAAAGCTTTTCGGGGAGGCACACAGGCTGGATATGTGAGGAATAATTCACAGAGTAGGCGAGCAGAGCAAGGGCAATGTCGCTTGTCAAAGTGGCAAAATCAAAATTGCTAGGAAAAATGATGTCTCGAACAGGGATCACCAGTGCCTCTTTGGAACCAGCATGCAAGTCAGGGTCTCCCAGCTTCACCTTGTATTCCAAATTACTGTTGAGAGAAAAGATGGCCTTCACAGAGATCCTGGGGGGACGTCTATGCTCCCCTTCCACACCTTCCAGGTGCTTCCAAGCCTGGTCCCATCTTCCTATGCCAGCCAGCAGCCACCTCCCTCCCTCCCAACCACATCCCCTCAGGACCCCTGACCACTTTAGCCAGTGGTCCCCAGATCGGCGGCGGCGGCAACACCCGGAAACTTGTTAGAAATGCAAATACTCAGGTCTCACCCAGACTGGATAAAAACTATGGGGCTGTCGCCCCCTTTTACAGATGAGGAAGAGGAAGCTCAGGGAAGGGGACAGACTGGCTCCAGGTCCCACAGCCTGATCAGGGCCCAAGCTCTGAGCCCCAAACACTCACCTAAAGACACAGTGGGCGGCAGTGAGCACCCAGCGCCTGTCGATGAGGGAGCCTCCACAATGGTGTATGTTGCTGGTCTGCAGGCTCACCTGCCAGGGCCACTTCTTGTTTGGGGCTGGCAATCCTCCAATTATCCTTGAAACACGGTGGCCACAGGCTGGTGGGCTCAGTAAAGAGAGGGGACTGGAAGTGAAGCCACTACCTTCCCACCACCCCCACCAGGCTGCCCAGGGAGGAGGCGGGTTATCTATCCTCTCTCTCAAATCATCTAGGTCAGGGTCTGACCCTCAACCTCCCTGAGCCAGGCTGCGTCCCCTTTGACCTCCCCCGCAGGCCAGGACAGATCTAGCACCAGAAACAATACCCTGAGAAAACTGCCTTCCAAGGTCGGAGATTCCGTCGGATTCCAAGGCTTCTCCCACTGTAGATGCTGAAGTAACCCAGGATCCTGGAGGCCCTGCGGTCGCTGGAGACCCTGGAGCTACAGAAGTTTCTGGAATTTTGGGGAATTTCGGGTGCACAGGAGACGTCCGGGCTTCTGGGCTTGCCGGGGTCATTCTGGAATCCTCCTCGGGTCGGTATGGCTCACCTGGTGAAGACGGGGACCCGCGGCGAACAGGAGCTGGCCTGGCGGCGCCTCCTCCGCGTCTGCCTGTTCCCACAGCGCCCCCACTGCCACCCCACACCCAACGTGGGTGCAGCCCAGCCCCGCCCTGTCCACTCCCAGCCTCACTGAGCAGGGGTTGAAGGAACTGAAGCCAGATCAGGAGGTGGAGGCTCAGGCGTGTGCCTCCACGGCCCCTGCGGAGGCCGTCCTGGGACGCCATGGGCACCGTCAGCACGCCTCGTGGTGCCCCCTCGCGGCGGCTCCGCCCTGGTCGTGGTGTTGGCGGGACCCCGGTGTGCCGGCGGAGACCTGAGGCGGCTCTCGCGAGCCCCGGTCACTCAGCAAAAACTAATCCGGGTAGTGCTGTGAAGGAAGTGGCTTTCAATATGTAATTCGTCCTGTGAACCTTAAGATAGAGATTTTCCTGGATTATCCAGTTGAGTGTAATTTTTTTTTTCTATGGAGTTTCACTCTTTCGCCCAGGCTGGAGTGCAGTGGCATGATCTCAGCTCACTGCAGCCTCCACCTCCCAGGTTCAAGCGATTCACCTGCCTCAGCCTCCCAAGTAGCTGGGATCCCAAGCGCGGGCCACCACGGGCGGCTAATTTTTATATTTTTAGTAGAGACGGGGTTTCACCATGTTGCCCAGGCTGGTCTCAAACTCCTGACCTCACGTGATCCTCCCGCCTCGGCCTCCCAAAGTGCTGGGACTATAGGGGTGAGCCACCGCACCCGGCCCAAGTTGAGTGTAATCTAATCACTGGATACCCTTCAAAGCAGCAAAAAATACAGTCTACCCAGTGGAAGGTTTCAAGCAAAACAGAAAGAGCCTGATTTCCTGCAGCCTGGGGTTCCAGCTACTCCGAAGGCTGCGGCTGAAGGATCACTGCAGCCCCGGGGTTTGCGTACAGCCTGGACAACATATTGAAATGCCATCTCTTTAAAACAAAACAAAACAGAACAAAGTATGATAAATAGAAAACACAAAACAAGATGGCTCTAATCAATCCTAATACAATAGCAATTGTGTTACATGTAAATGTGTTGGAAAAAAACAAACAAAACAAATACTTTATAATTAGAGAAAAAAGATATCATCCAGAAATATACTATATGGAGAGACAAATTTAAAACAAAAAGATACAGATAAATTGAAAAAGGGGGATAGAAAAAGAAATACCAAGCAAATCTGAAACACAAAGTAAGTAGTATAGCAATTTTCTTCTTAGATCATAGTATTTAAGGCAAGATCATGATAAAGGGACAAAAAGGAATCTTATTATATAAAGTATAAATAAGAAATGACCAAGAAGATGCAGAAAAAAGCCTATAATACTCAAAGAAACAGGTGACCAATTAATGGGAGACTGGAGTTTTTGATATGTTACCCTTAAGAAACTGCTGGATTACACAGACAAAATTAAGCAAAGATAAAGAAGATTTGACTATTAATAATCTTCACCTTAGCTATATAATAAATTTTACAACTACCAACAGAGAACACTTGCTCAATGACCACTAAGGGAACATTCAGAAACGATGCCACAGAGAACAACAAACTCCAGGGAAGGATTGGTATATAGATTCTGTTCTTGAGTCACAAGTCAATAATATTAAAATCAATTTTTAACATACAAAAAATCCCATCTTTCTGAAACAAAAACAAAACCCTTCTAAGTGGTTCTTCTATAAAAAGAAAATCATGAGGGAAATAATGAACATTTAGAGGTGACTGCCAATGAAAACACTACATATCAAAGCATATGTGATGCAGATAGACCAGTCCCAGAAAGTAATTTACAGCTTTGACAAGATCAGAAAAGAAAGACTGATAGCAAATGAGATAAACATCCAACTCAGAAAGTGAAAAGGATCAATGGAGTAAACTCAAAGAAAGAATTTGCAACGAAGGAGAAAATAATGGAAAAAGGAGGCAGAAATCAATAAAGTAGCCAGGCGCACAGTGTCTCAGGCCTGTAATCCCAACACTTTGGGAGGCTGAGGTGGGAGAATTGCTTGAGCCCAGGAGTTCAAGACTATCCTGGCAACATAGTAAGACCCTGTCTCTACTAGAAATAAAAAAACCAGCAGGTGTGGTGGCGTGCACCTATAGTCCCAGCTACTTGGGAGGATGAGACAGGAGAATCGTTTGTGCCCAGGAGTTCAAGGATACAGTGAGCTATGATCAGGCTGCTGCACTTCAGCCTGGGTGATAGAGTGACACCCTCTCTCTTAAAAAAAAGGAAATCAATAAAATAGAGAAAAAATTGTGGAGAGAATTAGCACCATCAGAATTTTGTTATTTGAAAAGCCTAATAAATTAAACAACATTCTAGTAAGATTAAAATAAAAGAAAAAAAGCAAATACAGAATGAAAAAGGGAAAGCAACTTAAAGAGATATTTTTAAATTACCTATGATCGATATTTTTAACTATAAAGGAATATTGGCTGGGCACTGTGGCTCATGCCTGTAATCCCAACACTTTGGGCAGCTGAGGCAGGATTGCTTGAGCCCAGGAGTTTGAGACCAGCCTAGGCAACATAGTGACACCCTGTCTCTGAATCAAATAAAATAAATTAGCTGAGGATAGTAGTGCATGCCTGTAGTCCTAGCTACTCAGGAGGCTGAGGCAAGAGGATCACTTGAGCCTAGGAGGTTGAGGTTATAGTAAGGTATGATTGTACCACTGCACTCCAGCCTGGGTAACAGAGCAAGGCCCGGAAAAAAAAAAAAAGAAGAAAAGAAAAGAAAAAGAAAAGAGAGAGAGAAAGAAAGAAAAGAAAGAGAAAGAAAGACAGAAAAAGAAAGAAACGAACAAACAAACAAACAAAGTAAGTTATTAAATGCTGACTTCTCCTTCTAGCCGTGGAATATAAAAAGACTGACCTTCCCACCTGAAACAACCAAAAATGGACAAACATCTGAAACAATAGTTTTTAAGATATTGGACACCCACCAAAAAAAATAGAATCCCTAATAGATGGGAAACAAATGGTGTAAGCCCTGTGACTGCCTCAGGTTTATGACTTGAGAGAATTTCCAGGCCACAGTACAGAGAAGGAGAACGTAGGCAGAATCCAGCAGGCTCCTGGATGTGAGCAGGTATTGCTGAGAGGCCAGGAACATGGAAGCGGCTGTGCTGATAAAATACTGCAGAGGAGAGTGGCACAAAGAAAGAACACAAAGATCTGCAGAGGCTCCCTGCTGTAGTTTGGATGTTTGTCCCCTCCACATCTCATGTTGAAATTTGATCCCCAGTGTTGGAAGTGGGGCCTAATGGTATGTGTCAGGGTCATAGGGGTGGATCTCTCATGAATAGATTAATACCCTTCCTGGAAGAGGAGGAGTGAGTGAGTTCTCACTATATTAGTTGCCAAGAGAGCCGGTTGTTAAAAAGAGCCTGGCACATCCATGTCCCCTCTCTTGCTTCCTCTCTTGCCATATGATCTCTACATACTAGCTCCCTTTTGCCTTCTGCCATGAGAAAAAGAAGCCTGAAGCTCTCATGAGAAGCAGATGCTGGCACCATGCTTCTTTACAGCCTAGAGAACCATGAGCCAAATAAACCTCTTTTTCTTATAAATTATCCAGCCTCAGGTATTCCTTTATAGCAACACAAATACTCCCCCTTGAGTATTAAACTGAGTATTGGTCAGTGCATGTCTGTGAGGAAACGACCTGAAGCTAGAGAAATAACCACTGAAAAGAATTAGAAGTAACAATGCCTGGTGCTCACACAGGGCCAAGAATAGAGCCTGCTTCCATTAGTTGGACAAAGAAACTCAAGATTCACAGAGCACTGGGTAGAGTATCCAGGAAGGTCTTGCCTCAGCAATGGGGAATAATTAGGCCTAGACTGAGAATTGTCCTGCTTAAAAAATCTTAAAAGCAAGATCTGAAAAGATCAAACAGTTTCCAAGTAATTTAAATGCATCCCCAAACAAAGCTCAAGAATATTTATGAGAATATGAAAATATCAAACAGCCAACAAGGTAAAAGTCACTATGTCCAGTATCCAATCAAAGAATACCCAACATGCAAGAAGCATGAAAATACAACTGATTATGAGGGGAATCATCAATTAATCTTATCCTCTCCAAACTGACACAGATGTTAAATGCACAGGCAAGGGCATTAAAACAGTCATTATAACTTTAAGTTATACATATACATATATATTCAAAAAGTTCAGGAGAGATATCTAAGATGAAAAATGACCCAAATCAAACTTCTAAAAATGAAAACTACCATGTATGTCAGAAACACACTCACGGGATTAGTAACATATTAAACTTTGTGGAAGAAAAGATTAGTAAACTTGAAAACCTAACAATTAAAAAAAATTTGACCGGGCGCAGTGGCCCATGCCTGTAATCCCAGCACTTTGGGAGGCCGAGGAGGGCAGATCACCTGAGGCTGGGAGTTCCAGACCAGCCTGACCAACACAAAAATTAGCCAGGCATGGTGGTGCATGCCTGTAACCCCAGCTACTCGGGAGGCTGAGTCAGGAGAATTGCTTGAACCCAGGAGGCAGAGGTTGCGGTGAGCCGAGATTGCGCCGTTGCACTCCAGCCTGGGCAACAAGAGGGAAACTGCGTCTCAAAAAAGAAAAAAAAAAAATTCAAAATGAAACAGAAAGAGAGTGTTAAAAGAAAAAAAGAGAGAGAGAGAGAGAACATCAGTGAGCTGTGTCCTAATGTGTGAGTATTTGGACAAAAATATTTAAAGAAATAATGTTCAAACGTTTTTAATTTGATAAAAACTATAAGCCCACAAATCTAGTAAGCTCAATGAACACCAAAGAAAGAAACATGAAGAAAACTAAACCAGGCCAGGAGTGGTGGCTCACGCCTGTAATCCCAGCACATTGGGAGGCTGACGTGGGCAGATCACCTGAGGTCAAGCATTTGAGAACAGCCTGGCCAACATGGTGAAAGCCTGTCTCTATTAAAAACATGAAAACTAGCTGGATGTGGTGGCATGCACCTGTAGTTCCAGCTACTTGGGAGGTTGAAGCAGGAGAATTGCTTAAACCCGGGAGGCGGAGGTTGCAGTGTGCCAAGATCGCGCCACTGCACTCCAGCTTGGACAACAGAGAGAGACTCCATCGAAAAAAAAAGTATATATATGTGTGTGTGTATATATATATATAACAAGTATGTGTGTGTGTGTGTGTGTAAAACTAAACCAAAGCACAACTTAATCAACTTGCTTAAAACCAGTGATAAAGTAAGTACAGAAGAATAAAGATAAGGATGACAGTAGATTTCTCATCAGAAGCTGTACAAGCAGGAAGACAGATAAGCACCATTTTTTAAGTGCTGGAAGAAAAAAACTTCCAGAATTTTATTTCAAAAATGAAGGCAAAATACAGATTTCTTTCAGGCATGCATAAGATGAAAGACTATCACCAGCAGATCTGCACTATAAAAAAGTTAAAGTCATTCAGACAGAAGGAACACTATACCAGACGTAAATCTGGATTTACATAAAGAAATGAAGAGTGCTGGGAAAGACAACTGCACAGGAAATATGTAAGATACTTTTCTTTTATGTAAATATCTTTGAAAGATAATTGAATTGACTATTTAAACAAAAATAACAATGTACAGTGAGGTTTGTAACACGTATGCAAGATGTATGACAGTAGCACAAAGATTGGGAGAGAGAGAAATATAAATATGTTGTTTGTGTGTGTGTGTGTGGTTGGGGTTTTTTTTGCGTTTTTTGTTTGTTTGTTTGTTTTTGTGTTTTTTTTTGAGACAGAGTTTCGCTCTTGTTGCCCAGGCTGGAGTGCAATGGCACAATCTCAGCTCACTGCAACCTCCGCCTCCCGGGTTCAAGCAATTCTCCTGCTTCAACCTCCCGAGTAGCTGGGATTACAGGTGCCCACCACCATGCCCGGCTAATTTTTTGTATTTTAGTAGAGACGGGGTTTCACCATGTTGGCCAGGCTGACCTCAGGTGATCCACTGCTTCGGCCTCCCAAAGTGCTGGGATTACAGGCGTGAGCCACTGCGCCTGGGAAATATGTTGTTTTCAACCTGAGAAAGCTAATTGAAAAAAAAAAAAGAAAAAGAAAGAAAAAAGAAATATGTCATAAGTTTTTTATCCTAAACATGAAGTGGTATAGTATCACATTCAGCTGCAAGAGCTACAAAGTTCTCCAGGATAACAGCACAAAGAGAAGACCAAAAGCCAAGTGGAGGAGGCAAAAACAAGGTATTACTGACAGACTTTTAAATCTCTGGTGCCCATAGCCACAAAAAAATTCAACTCTGGTAGCTACAACAACAAATTAAAGCACAGCCCACTCCTGATTAGAGTATCACAAATCTCCATAATAACCACCAAGCAGAAGGAAGCCTGTGTTTTTCTCCAAGCATAGAAAATATTTATATTAGTTATCTCCTGATACAGTAACAGAAATGGAGAATGTCTAACTTTCAACAAAAATTACAAGGCAAATCACAAGGCAAAAAAAAAAAAACACAGTCTAAGAAAAAGCAATAATCAGTACTAGACTCAGATATGACATAGATGTTGGAACTGTATGTATATTTAGGAAAGACCTGAGAAGACCCTAATCTCTCACCTCCAGCTAGCCTTCTGACATGTCTATGCATGTCAGAAACGAAAACTAAGAATGCTAGGGCAAACTGAAGTGTTGTAGACATGCCCCAACAAACAGAGCTCCTTAGCACAGGCTGGAAAATTTGTTGATTTAAGGCACTTAAGAAAATCTCTAATTATTAGCTGAGCACTAAAGCTAACAAGCAGAGATTTCATGGCCATATATGACAAAGAAGAGGCTTACAGAGTTAGTTTAGAAAAGTCACTAACCAAACAAACAGCAGCAGCAACAACAAATAGCAACAATAACAAAACAAAACAATAACAAAACCTGAGGAAGGTGAGAATGTGATTCCCATAGTTACAACATATAGTATTTAAACTGTTTCTGTTAAAAAAATTATGTAACATGCAAAGAAACAAAAAAATATGGCCTGTACCAAGGGTGGGAAAACAGGGGAAAAAGTCAAAAGAAACTGCCACTAGGAAGCCCAGAAGTTGAACTTACTAGACAAACAATTTAAGTAAGCTATTTTAAATGTGTTTGAGGAACTAAAGTATGCTGTCTACAGAAGTAAGGAAAGTATGAAAATGCCATCTCGCAAAATAAAAATATTACCAAAGAGAAATGATTTTTTTAAATAGAAAATCTAGAGTTGGAAATTACAAACACTGAAATGAAAATTCACAGGAGGAGCTCAGAAGTAAACATGAGCTGGCAGAAGAATCAGTGAACTTAAAGATAGGTCACTTGAGATTATCTACTCTGGAAGACAGAAAAGTAAAATAATGATGAAAAATAAACAGGGCCTCAAAAACCTGTGGGACTCCATTAAGTATGTCAACATACACATAATGGAAGTTCTGTGCAAAGAGGAGAGAAAGGGGGAAGAAAAGATATCTAAAGAAATAATTGCCTACAATGTCTCAAATTTGATGAAAAACATGAATCTACACATCAATGAATTCCAAATAAAATAAACTTGAAAATATGCACATTTCAAAATTTTATAAGCAAAGAGTTGCAAGACAATGACAAAGAGAGACTCTTCAAAGCAGCACCAAGGAAGCAATGCATTACATACACGGAATCCCCAATAAGATTATGAGCTGACTTCTCATCAGAAAGTATGGAGTCTGAAGGCAGTTGGGTGACACATTTAAAGTGCTGAAAGAAAAAGACTGTCAACCAAGAATTCTATATGCAACTCAAGTATCCTTTAAAAATAAAAAATATAGGGAGTTATGTCAGGGAAGATGGCAGAGTAGGAAATTCCAGGAATATAACTCCTTACCTAGATGACAATTGTATTGGCAGGAACTGTTTGAAGTAACTAGAATCTGGAGTCTATTTGAACCCTTACAGTTTCAAGGAGAAAACTTGGCTAGTAGATTAGTTAGTTTCTACCAATTTAAGCTTTAAACACCCCTTACTCCTAGCCTCATGGCAGCCAACTATGCCCATGTTCCTGGTGCAGCTTACTGGAGCCAGAATGGGCAATAACAACCTTCTCCTCCAAGTAACAGGAATCAGTGTTCTGTAACTTCTTGCTACTTTTGATCACTGAGATGTAGGCACACAGGCTAGCCACCATTGATTCAACTGCCACAGGCTGACACAGCTTTCAGGGGATTTAAAGGAACCACACCTGCTTATTTGTTTGTATTTCTTTTTTCCCTTTTTTCCCACTGGGGAGCCAGAAGTTTAAGGATCCAGACATTTCAAAGCAACTGTGAGCTGGGCATGGTGGCTCACACCTATAATCCCAGCCCTTTGGGAGGTCAAGGCAGGAGGATCACTTGAGCCCAGGAGTTTGAGAGCAGCCTAGGCAACATGATGAAACCCTGTCTCCACAAAAAATACAAAAATTAGCCAGGCGTGGTGGGATGCTCCTGTAGTCCCAGCTACTTGGGAAGCTGAGGTGGGAGGATGACTTAAGCCCAAGAGGTAGAGGTTACAGTGAGCTGAGATTGTGCCACTGTACTCCAGCCTGGGCGATGGAGCCAGAACCTGTCTCAAAAAAAAAAAAATTATTGAGTCTGAGGAACAGAAAGGAAAAAATAAAAATGAAAGGAAATAAAATATAGACCAGGCCAGGCATGGTGGCTCACATCTATAATCCCAGCACTTTGGGAGGCCAGGGCTGGTGGATCACCTGAGGTCAGGAGTTCAAGACCAGCCTGACCAATATGGTGAAACCCCACCTCTACTAAAAATGCAAAAATTTGCTGGGCATGGTGGCACGTGCCTGTAATCCCAGCTACTCAGGAGGCTGAGGCAGGAGAATCACTTGAACCTGGGAGGTGGAGTGAGCCAAGATCATGCCATTGCACTCCAGCCTGGGTGACAAGAGTGAAACTCCATCTCAAAAAATAATAATAATAATAACATATAGACCAGTATTTCTTAAGAATGAATTTAGATGTAGACATTCTCAATAAAATAATAGCAAACTGAATCCAACAATAAATATAAAAGGTTACACACTATCAACACCATGACCAGTGGACTTTATCCTAGGAATGCAACTTTAGTATAACATCCAAGAATCAATCAATATAATATACCACATTAATAGGATTTTAAAAGACATAATTATCTCAATAGATGAAGAAAAAGCATGTGAAAAGATCTAATGCCCTTTCATGATAAAACATTCAACAAAATAGGAATAGAAGGAAATTTCCTGAACTTTATAAAAAGGCATCTATGAAATCCCCACAGGTAAAATCATACTTAATAATGAAAGAATGGATGCTTTCACCCTAAGATCAGGAAAAAGTCAAGGATGTCTGCTTTCAGCACTTCCATTCAACGTTGTACTGGCAGGTCTAGCAAGGTCAATAGACAAGAAAAATAAATGAAAATCATTTAGATTAAAAAGGAAGAAATAAAACTCTCTCTATTCAAAGATGAAGCTTGTATGTAGAAAATTCTACAGAATTTTAGAGAAATTTTTACAGAATTCTACAGAAAATTCTGCATGGATAACAAAGTGTCAGGCTAACATGACACAAGCAAAGGAAACTAATAAAGCTCCAGTAGCTGAGCCCACAAAAATGGAGCTCTACGAATTGCCTGACAAATAATTTAAAACAACCATCTTAAAGATGCTCAATGAGATGCAAGAGAACACAGATAGACAACTAAACAAAATCATGCATGAACAAAATTAGACATTTAATAAAGAAATTAAAACAATAAAAAGTCCTGGAACTGAAGAACACAATGACAGAGCTGAAAAGTCAATAAAATTTTTTTTTTTTTTTTGGACAGAGTCTCGCTCTTTCACCCAGGCCGGAGTGCATGGCACTATCTCGGCTCACTGCAAGCTCCGCCTCCCAGGTTCACACCATTCTCCTGCCTCAGCCTCATGAGTAGCTGGGACTACCAGTGCCCACCACCACGCCAGGCTAATTTTTGTATTTTTAGTAGAGACGGGGTTTCACCGTGTTAGCCAGGATGGTCTTGATCTCCTGACCTCGTGATCTGCCCGCCTCGGCCTCCCAAAGTGCTGGGATTACAGGCATGAGCCACTGCATCCAGCCTAATAAAAAATTTTAACAGCAGAAGAGATCATATAGAAGAAAAATATCCGTGAACTCAGTGATAGGTCATTTGAAATTAGCCACTAGAGAAATAAAAATACAATAGAAGTAAAAAGAATAAGGGGGCTTAGTGCAGTGGCTCACATCTGTAATTCCAGCACTTTGGGAGGCCGAGGCAGGTGGATCACTTGAGGTCAGGAGTTCGAGACCAGCCTGACCAACATAGTGAAACCCCGTCTCTACTAAAAATATAAGTATTAGCCGGGCATGGTGGCACACACCTGTAGTCTCAGCTACTCAGAAGGCTGAGGTAGGAGAATCACTTGAACCCAGGAGGTGGAGGTTGCAATGAGCCAAGATTGCACCACTGCACTGCAGCCTGGGTGACAGAGTAAGACTCCATCTTAAAAAAATTAAAAAATAAAAAATAAGAGATCTATGGGGTACCATCAAGGTAATGTATTTATGAATTATGGGAGTTCCAAAAGAAGAAGAAAAAGAGAAAGAGGCAGAATGTTTAATTAAATGTAGTTTAATTAATGATTCCTGATGCCTAAAGGATCCCAAGCAAGATCAACCAAAAGAAGAATATCCTGAGACACACCACAGTGGTCCTTCTGTCCCCATGGAAGATTGGTTCCAGACCATCCACAGATACCAGAATCCATGAATGCTCAAATACCTTAAATAAAATGCATAGTATTCACATGTAACCTATGCACAACTTTCCGTATACTTTAAATTATCTCAGGATTACTTATGATACCTAATACAATGTAAATGCTATGTAAATGGTTGTTATATTGTATTTTTGTATTAGCTTTTATTGTTGCATTATTATTTTATTTATTTTTTAATATTTTCAATCTGTGGTTGGTTGAAGCCATGGATGCAGAAATCACAAATTTGAAGGCTTGATTGTATAGTCAAATTATCAAACGCCTAAGACAAAAAATGATGAAAGCATAAGAGAAAAGAGATTAATCACAAAGTCTTTTAGTCCATTTGTGTGCTCTAACAGAATACCACAGACTGGGTAATTTATAAAGAAAAGAAATTTATTTCCACCACAGTTCTAGAGGCTGGGAGTTTCAACATCAAGGTGCTTTGGCAGCTGGGCAGGTTGTTCTGCTACATCCTAACATGGCAGAAGGCATCATATGGCAAGAGAGCAAAAGAGATCAAACTAGAAGCCTCTAACCCTTTCATAATCAGCATTAATCCATTCATGAAAGTGGAGTCCTCATAGCCTAATGACCTCTCAAAGGTCACACTTCTTAACACTGTTGCACTGGGGATTAAGTTACTAACACATGCTTTTGTGGGGACACATTCAAACCACAGCATGAGAGAACCCTCATAAGGATATCAGTAGACTTTTCAGTAAAAAGCTGTAGGCTAGGGGAGGGTGGGTGAAAGATTTAAAGTGCTAAAAGAAAAAAAAAGCTGCCAACCAAGAATACTATTGCCAGCAAAGCTGTAATTCGGAAATGAAGGAGAAATAAAGACATTCACAGACAAACAAAAGCTGAGGGAGTTCATCACCGCAAATCTGCCTTACAAGGCTGGGCCCAGTGACTCACACCTGTAATCACAGCACTTTGGGAGGCTGAGGCAGGAGGATTGCTTGAGCCCAGGAGTTCAAGACCAGGCTAGCAACATAGGGAGACTCCACCTCTACACAAAAAATTAAAAATTAATCAGGTGTGGTGGTACATATCTGTGATCCCAGCTACTCAGGAGGCTGAGATGGAAAGATTGCTTAAGCTGGAAGGTCAAGGCTGCAATGAGCCATGATTATACCACTGCACTTCAGTGTGGGTGACAAAGCAAGACACTGTCTTTAAAAAATAAACAACAACAAAAAAATAGAATGAAAAGAAAAAAGAAAAAGGAGGCCAAGCACGGTGGTTCACGCCTGTAATCCCAGCACTTTGGGAGGCTGAGGCGGTTGGATTACCTGAGGTCAGGAGTTCAAGACCAGCCTGGCCAACATGGTGAAACCCCATCTCTACTAAAAATACAAAAATTAGCTGGGCTTGGTGGCACAACCCTGTAATCCCAGCTACTCGGGAGGCTGAGGCAGGAGAATTGCTTGAGCCCAGGAGGCGGAGGTTGCAGTAAGCCGAGATCATGCCACTGCACTCCAGCCTAGCCGACAGAGTGAGACTCTGTCTCAAAAAAAAAAAAAAAAGAAAAGAAAGAAAGAAAGAAAGAAAGAAAAGAAAAAAGAAAAAGTATAAGAAGTTCTTCAAGTTGAAATAGAAGGATGTTAAGTAACAATGTGAGAACATGAAAATATAAAACTCACTGGTAAAGGTAAGTATAACATCAAATCTATATATTATAATGATGGTGTATAAATCACTTTGAAATCTAGAATATAAAGTAAAAGACAAAAAGATTAAAAATAACTGTAGTTACAATAATTTGTTAATGGATACATAACATTAAAAGATGTAAAGTGTGACATAGCATAAAATGTGGAGATGGGGGAGAAGCAAAAGTGTATAGTTTTGTATAAAATTGAAATTAAATTGTTATTAGGTTAAGATAGAATGTTATAACTTTAAAATATTTTATATAAACCTCATAGTAACCACAAAGAAAAACCTCTACTAGACCTGCAAAAAATAAATAGAAAGGAAATGAAAGCATACCATTACAAAAAAATCAACAAATCACAAAGGAAGACAGCAAGACAGGAAAAAAGGAACTAAAAAATAGAAAACAATTAACAAAATGGCAATAATAAGTCCTTACCTATCAACAATTACCCTAAATGTAAATGAATTAAATTCTCCAATCAACAAATAGAATGGCTGAACAAATTTAAAAACAAGATCCAACAATATGCTACCTACAAGATACTCATTTCAGTCTTAAGGACACACATAAGCTGAAAAGTGAAGAAATGGAAAAAGATATTCCATGCAAATGGTAACCAAAAGAGAGTACAAGTAGCTATACTTACATCAGACAAAATAGAATTGCATTCAAAAACTGCCTCAAGAGACAAAGGTCACTATATAATGATAAAGGGACCAATTCATTAAGAGAGTATAACAATTGAAAAATATATACATTATGTATATTTTATTTCTATCTATGTATGTATGTGCCCCAATATTTAGAGCACTTAATTGTATAAAGCAATATTAACAAAATAGAGGGGAAAATAGACAGCAACACAATAATAGTAGGGAACTTCAATACCCCACTGCCAATAGTAGATAGATTATACACACAGAAAAACAATAAAGCAACTGTGGTCTTGAATAATACTACAAACCAAACAGACCAAATAGATCCAACAGACAAATACAGAATATTCCATTCAACAGCAGCAGAATATGCATTATTCTCAAGCACACACAGAACATTACCCAAGATAGATTATATATTGGATCACAAAACAGTTCTTAACAAATTTCAGAAGAAGATTTTAATTATATCAAATGTATTTTCTGACCACAAAGATATGAAACTAAATGTCAAGGCTGGGAGCGGTGGCTCACGCCTGTAATCCCAACACTTTGGGAGGCTGAGGTGGGTGGATCACTTGAGGTCAGGAGTTTGATACCAGCCTGGCCAGCAGGGCGAAACCCTGTCTCTACTAAAAATATAAAAATTAGCCAGGCATGGCAGCACATGCCTCTAATCCCAGCTACTAGGGAGGCTGAGACAGGAGAATTGCTTGAACGTGGAGGGCAGAAGTTGCAGTGAGCCAAGATCAAGCCACTGCACTCCAGCCTGGGTGACAGAGCAAGACCCTATCTCAAAATAAATAAATAAATAAATATCATTAACAAGAGAAATTTTAGAAATTTCAGAAATATGTGGATTCTACATAGCCAATAGGTCAAGAATAAATCAAAACAGAAATCAATAAGTGAGACAAATGAAAATTGAAACACAACATACAAATGTGTGGAATGCAGCAAAAGCAGTTCTAAGAGGGAAGTTTGTAGCAATAAATGTCTACATTAGGGAAAAAAAAAAACTCAAATAAACAACCTAACTTTACACTTTAAAAAACTAGAAAAAGAACAAACTATGCCCCAAATCAGCACAAAGAAGGAAATAAGATTAGAGAGCAGAAATAAATGAAACAGAGACTAGAAAGATAATAGAAAAGATCAACAAAACTAAGAGGTGATTTTTTGTAAAGACAAACAAAATTGACAAACCTTTAGCTATTAGTAGAATAACCAAGAAAAAACTGAGAGGACTCAAATACATAAAATTATAAATAAAAGAAGAGACACTACAACTGATACCACAGAAATACTAAGGACTATAAGAGACTACGAACAATTATATGCCAATGAATTGGATAACCTAGAAAAAATGGATAAATTCCTAGAAACATACAACTAAACAAGACTGAATCATGAAGAAATAGAAAATCTGAACAGACTGAGTACAGAGATTGAATCCATCAGCAAAAGTCCCAATAAAGAAACAGCCTAGGGCCAGACAGCTTCACATGTGAATTCTGCCAAGCATTTAAAGAAGAATTAATGCCAATTTTTCTCAAACTCTCCCAAAAAAATTGAAGAGGAGGGAATACTCCCAAAACTCATTTTATGAGGCCAGAATTACCTCATACCAAAACCAGATAAAGACACTATAGGAAAAAAATTACAGGTCAATATCTTTGCTGAACATAGCTTCAAAAACCCTCAGCAAAATATCAGCAAGCCAAATTCAAGAGCACATTAAAAAGAATCATATACCGTGATCAAGTAAGATTTAGTCCTGGAATGCAAGGATGGTCCAACATATGCAAATTAATAAATGTGATACACCATATTAACAGAATTAAGGATAAAAATCATATGATCATTTCAATAGATGCAGAAAAAGCATTTGACAAAATTGAAAATCTTTTCATTATTTTTAAAAAACACCCTCCCAACAAATTAGGGGAGCCAGGCATGATGGTGCATGCCTATACTCCCAGTGCTTTAGGAGGCCAAGGCAGTATGATTGTTTGAGGTCAGGAGTTTGAGACCAGCCTGGACAACATAGCAAGGTCCCATCTCTAAAAAAAAATTATTATTATTATTATTATTATTATACTTTAACTTTTAGGGTACATGTGCACAATGTGCAGGTTAGTTACATATGTATACATGTGCCATGCTGGTGCACTGCACCCACTAACTCATCATCTAGCATTAGGTATATCTCCCAATGCTATCCCTCCCCCCACCCCACAACAGTCCCCAGAGTGTGATGTTCCCCTTCCCGTGTCCATCTGTTCTCATTGTTTGATTCCCACCTATGAGTAAGAACATGCGGTGTTTGGTTTTTTGTTCTTGCGATAGTTTACTGAGAATGATGATTTCCAATTTCATCCATGTCCCTACAAAGACATGAACTCATCATTTTTTATGGCTGCATAGTATTCTGTGGTGTATATGTGCCACATTTTCTTAATCCAGTCTATCATTGTTGGACATTTGGGTTGGTTCCAAGTCTTTGCTATTGTGAATAGTGCTGCAATAAATATACGTGTGCATGTGCCTTTATAGCAGCATGATTTATAGCCCTTTGGGTATATACCCAGTAATGGGATGGCTGGGTCAAATGGTATTTCTAGTTCTAGATCCGTGAGGAATTGCCACACTGACTTCCACAATGGTTGAACTAGTTTACAGTCCCACCAACAGTGTAAAAGTGTCCCTATTTCTCCACATCCTCTCCAGCACCTGTTGTTTCCTGACTTTTTAATGATTGCCATTCTAACTGGTGTGAGATGGTATCTCATTGTGGTTTTGATTTACATTTCTCTGATGGCCAGTGATGGTGAGCATTTTTTCATGTGTTTTTTGGCTGCATAAATGTCTTCTTTTGAGAAGTGTCTGTTCATGTCCTTCGCCCACTTTGTGATGGGATTGTTTGTTTTTTTCTTGTAAATTTGTGTAAGTTCATTGTAGATTCTGGATATTAGCCCTTTGTCAGATGAGTAGGTTGCGAAAATTTTCTCCCATTTTGTAGGTTGCCTGTTCACTCTGATGGTAGTTTCTTTTGCTGTGCAGAAGCTCTTTAGTTTAATTCAATCCCATTTGTCAATTTTGGCTTTTGTTGCCATTGCTTTTGGTGTTTTAGACATGAAGTCCTTGCCCATGCCTATGTCCTGAATGGTAATGCCTAGGTTTTCTTCTAGGGTTTTTATGGTTTTGGGTCTAACGTTTAAGTCTTTAATCCATCTTGAATTGATTTTTGTATAAGGTGTAAGGAAGGGATCCAGTTTCAGCTTTCTACATATGGCTAGCCAGTTTTCCCAGCACCATTTATTAAATAGGGAATCCTTTCCCCATTGCTTGTTTTTCTCAGGTTTGTCAAAGATCAGATGGTTGTAGATATGCGGCGTTATTTCTGAGGGCTCTGTTCTGTTCCATTGATCTATATCTCTGTTTTGGTACCAGTACCATGCTGTTTTGGTTACTGTAGCCTTGTAGTATAGTTTGAAGTCAGGTAGAATGATGCCTCCAGCTTTGTTCTTTTGGCTTAGGATTGACTTGGCGATGCGGGCTCTTTTTTGGTTCCATATGAACTTTAAAGTAGTTTTTTCCAATTCTGTGAAGAAAGTCATTGGTAGCTTGATGGGGATGGCATTGAATCTATAAATTACCTTGGGCAGTATGGCCATTTTCACGATATTGATTCTTCCTACCCATGAGCATGGAATGTTCTTCCATTTGTTTGTATCCTCTTTTATTTCATTGAGCAGTGGTTTGTAGTTCTCCTTGAAGAGGTCCTTCATGTCCCTTGTAAGTTGGATTCCTAGGTATTTTATTCTCTTTGAAGCAATTGTGAATGGGAGTTCACTCATGATTTAGCTCTCTGTTTGTCTGTTATTGGTGTATAAGAATGCTTGTGATTTTTGTACATTGATTTTGTATCCTGAGACTTTGCTGAAGTTGCTGATCAGCTTAAGGAGAGTTTGGGCTGAGACAATGGGGTTTTCTAGATATACAATTATGTCGTCTGCAAACAGGGATAATTTGACTTCCTCTTTTCCTAACTGAATGCCCTTTATTTCCTTCTCCTGCCTAATTGCCCTGGCCAGAACTTCCAACACTATGTTGAATAGGAGTGGTGAGAGAGGGCATCCCTGTCTTGTGCCAGTTTTCAAAGGGAATGCTTCCAGTTTTTGCCCATTCAGTATGATTTTGGCTGTGCGTTTGTCATAGATAGCTCTTATTATTTTGAGATATGTCCCATCAATACCTAATTTATTGAGAGTTTTTAGCATGAAGGGTTGTTGAATTTTGTCAAAGGCCTTTTCTGCATCTATTGAGATAATCATGTGGTTTTTGTCTTTGGTTCTGTTTATATGCTGGATTACATTTATTGATTTGTGTATATTGAACCAGCCTTGCATCCCAGGGATGAAGCCCACTTGATCATGGTGGGTAAGCTTTTTGATGTGCTGCTGGATTCGGTTTGCCAGTATTTTATTGAGGATTTTTGCATCAATGTTCATCAAGGATATTGGTCTAAAATTCTCTTTTTTGGTTGTGTCTCTGCCCGGCTTTGGTATCAGGATGATGCTGGCCTCATAAAATGAGTTAGGGAGGATTCCCTCTTTTTCTATTGATTGGAATAGTTTCAGAAGGAATGGTACCAGTTCCTCCTTGTACCTCTGGTAGAATTCGGCTGTGAATCCATCTGGTCTTGGACTCTTTTTGGTTGGTAAGCTATTGATTATTGCCACAATTTCAGCTCCTGTTATTGGTCTATTCAGAGATTCAACTTCTTCCTGGTTTAGTCTTGGGAGAGTGTATGTGTCGAGGAATTTATCCATTTCTTCTAGATTTTCTAGTTTATTGGCATAGAGGTATTTGTAGTATTATCTGATGGTAGTTTGTATTTCTGTGGGATCAGTGGTGATATCCCCTTTATCATTTTTTATTGTGTCTATTTGATTCTTCTCTCTTTTTTTCTTTATTAGTCTTGCTAGCGGTTTATCAATTTTGTTGATCCTTTCAAAAAACCAGCTCCTGGATTCATTAATTTTTTGAAGGGTTTTTTTGTGTCTCTATTTCCTTCAGTTCTGCTCTGATTTTAGTTATTTCTTGCCTTCTGCTAGCTTTTGAATGTGTTTGCTCTTGCTTTTCTAGTTCTTTTAATTGTGATGTTAGGGTGTCAATTTTGGATCTTTCCTGCTTTCTCTTGTGGGCATTTAGTGCTATAAATTTCCCTCTACACACTGTTTTGAATGTGTCCCAGAGATTCTGGTATGTTGTGTCTTTGTTCTCGTTGGTTTCAAAGAACGTCTTTATTTCTGCCTTCATTTCGTTATGTACGCATTAGTCACTCAGGAGCAGGTTGTTCAGTTTCCATGTAGTTGAGCGGTTTTGAGTGAGTTTCTTAATCCTGAGTTCTAGTTTGATTGCACTGTGGCCTGAGAGATCGTTTGTTATAATTTCTGTTCTTTTACATTTGCTGAGGAGAGCTTTACTTCCAACTATGTGGTCAATTTTGGAATAGGTGTGGTGTGGTGCTGAAAAAAATGTATATTCTGTTGATTTGGGGTGGAGAGTTCTGTAGATGTCTATTAGGTCCGCTTGGTGCAGAGTTGAGTTCAATTCCTGGGTATCCTTGTTAACTTTCTGTCTCGTTGATCTGTCTAATGTTGACAGTGGGTGTTAAAGTCTCCCATTATTAATGTGTGGGAGTCTAAGTCTCTTTGTAGGTCACTCAGGACTTGCTTTATGAATCTGGGTGCTCCTGTATTGGGTGCATATATATTTAGGATAGTTAGCTCTTCTTGTTGAATTGATCCCTTTACCATTATGTAATGGCCTTCTTTGTCTCTTTTGATCTTTGTTGGTTTAAAGTCTGTTTTATCAGAGACTAGGATTGCAACCCCTGCCTTTTTTTGTTTTCCATTTGCTTGGTAGATCTTCCTCCATCCTTTTATTTTGAGCCTATGTGTGTTTCTGCACGTGAGATGGGTTTCCTGAATACAGCACACTGATGGGTCTTGACTCTTTATCCAATTTGCCAGTCTGTGTCTTTTAATTAGAGCATTTAGTCCATTTACATTTAAAGTTAATATTGTTATGTGTGAATTTGATCCTGTCATTATGATGTTAGCTGTCATTATAACGAGCTGATTTTGCTCATTAGTTGATGCAGTTTCTTCCTAGTCTTGATGGTCTTTACATTTTGGCATGATTTTGCAGCGGCTAGTACTGGTTGTTTCTTTCCATGTTTAGTGCTTCCTTCAGGAGCTCTTTTAGGGCAGGCCTGGTGGCGACAAAATCTCTCAGCATTTGCTTGTCTGTAAAGTATTTTATTTCTCCTTCAAAAATTTTTACCTAGCCGGGCATGATGGCATGTGCCTGTAGTCCTAGCTGAGTTGAAGCAAGAGGATCTCCTGAGTCCAGGAGTTTGAGGTTATAGTGAGCTATAATCACACCACTGTACTCCAGCCTTGGTGATAGAGCAAAACTCTATCTCAAAAAGCAAAACAAAACAAAACAAAAAAACAAATTAGGCATAGAAGGAATGTACCGCAACATAATAGAGTCCATATATGACAAGTTAACATCATACTCAACAGTGAAAAGCTGTCTTATTCCTCTGGGATCAGGAATAAGACAAGATTGCCCACTCTTGCCACTTCTATTTAACATAGTACTGGAAGTCTTAGCTGGAGCAATTAGGCAAGAAAAAGGAATAGAAGGTATCCAAATTGGAAAGGGGGTAATTAATTTTCTATGTTGGAAAAGAAATAATCTTACATATAGAAAACCCTAAAGATGCCACAAGAAAATGATTAGAACCAATAAAGGAATTCAGTAAAGTTGAAGGATACAAAATCAACATGCAAAAATCAGTTATTTTTCTACACTCTAACAACAAGCTATCCAAAAAAGAAATTAAGAAAACAATCCAGCCAGGCGTGGTGACTCACGCCTGTAATCCCAGCACTTTGGGAGGCTGAGGCAGGTGGATCACAAGGTCAGGAGATCGAAACCATCCTGGCTAACATGGTGAAACCCCATCTCTACTAAAAATACAAAAAATTAGCCAGGCATGGTGGCGGACACCTGTAGTCCCAGCTACTTGGGAGGCTGAGGCAGGAGAATGGTGTGAACCCAGGAGGCGGAGCTTGCAGTGAGCCGAGATCACGCCAATGCACTCCAGCCTGGGCGACAGAGCAAGACTCCATCTCAAAAAAAAAAAAAAGAAAGAAAACAATCCCACTTACAATAGCACCAAAAATAATAAAACACTTGGGAACAAATTAAGAAAGTAAAAGATCTATATATGGAAAATTATAGATAAAAGAAAACATTGATAAAAGAAATTGGAAAAGACATAAATAAATTGAAAGATATTCTGTGTTCATGGATTGGAAAAAATAGTATTGTTGAAATGTCCGTACTACCCAAAGTGATCTACAGATTCAGTGCAATCCCTATCAAAATTCCAATGTCATTTTTTTCAAAGCAATAGAAAAAGCAATCTGAAAAGTCATGTGAACCACAAAATACATTGAATAACCAAAGCAATCACGAGAAAGAAAAAACAAAGCTGGAGGCATCACACATCCTTATTTCAGACTATATTACAAAGCTATAGTAATCAAAACAGTTTGGTACTGGCATAAAAACAAACACATAGACAAACGGAAAAGAACAGAGAGCCAAGATATAAACCCACTCATATAGAGTCAACTAATCTTTGACCAGGATGCCAAGAACACTCAATGGGAAAAGGATAGTGTCTTTGATAAATTGTGTTGGGAAAACTGGGTGTTGACATGCAAAAGAATAAAATTAGACCTTTATCTTAAATCATATACAAAAATCAACTAGAAATTGATTAAAGAGTTAAATGTAAGACCTGAAACCATAAACTCCTAAGAAAAAAAATTAGGGAAAAAGCTCCTTGACACTGGTCTTGGCAATGATTTTTTGCATATGACAACAAAAGCACAGGCAACAAAAGCAAAAATAAACAAGTAGGACTACATCAAACTAAAAAGCTTTTGCACAGCAAAGGAAATAATCACTATATGAAAAGGCAACCTGTGGAATGGGAGAAAATACGTGCAAACCATATATCTGATAAGGGGTTAATATCCAAAATATATAAGGAACTCATAAAACTCCACAGTTTAAAAAATAACCCAATTTTAAAAATCAGCAAAACCAGGTGCAGTGGCTCATGCCTGTAATCCCAGTACTTTGGGAGGCCAAGGCAGGGGGATCGCTTGAGGATAGGAGTTTGAGACAAGCCTGGGCAACATAGGAAGACCCTATCTCTATTTTAATAATAATAATAATAATACAATTAAAAATAGTCAAACTCATAGAGGCAGAAAGTACAATGGCAATTGCCAGGGGCCGAGGGTTGGGGAAATGTTAGTTAAAAGACCTGAGCAGATATGTTTCCACATGGCCAATAAGGAAATGAAAAGGTGTTAAGCATCACTGCTCATCAGGAAGTTGCAAGTCAAAACCACAATGAGCTGTTACTCCATACCCGTTAGGCTGGCTATTATCAAAAGAATAAGAGATAACAGGTGTTGGCAAGGGAGCTGAGGAAAAGACACCCTAGGACACTGTTGGTGGGAATGTAAACTGGTACAGCCATATGAAAGAGTATGGAGGCTCCTCAAAAAATTAAAGCTAGAACTACCATGTGATTTAGCAATCCTAATTCTAAATATACATCAGAAAGAAATGAAATCAGTACCTTGAAGAGATATTTGCAGTCCCATGTTCACTGCAGCATTATTTGCAACAGTCAAGATATGAAAACAACCTAAGTGTACATCAATGGATGAATGGATAAAGAAAATGTATTATTCACACACCCACACAAACATACACACATATACACATTTTACATATTACATATATTATATTTATACGTTATATGTGTATATTTTATAGGCCCATATATACATTGAAATACACACAGACTCATATGCAATGGAGTATTATTCAGTCATAAAAAAGAAGGAAATACATGGCCAAGCATGGTGGCTCACACTGTAATCCCAGCACTTTGGGAAGATTGCTTGAGTCCAGGAGTTCAAGCCCAGCCTGGGCAACATGGTGAAACCCTGTCTCTATAAAAAATTTAAAAATTAGCTGAAGGTGGTGGTGCATGCCTGTGATCCCAGCTACTTGGGAGGCTGAGGTGGGAGGATTGTTTGAGCCCAGGAGGATGAGGCTGCCATAAGCTGTGATCACACCACTGCACTCCGGCCTGGGTGACAGAGT
Organism: Pan troglodytes; assembly: GCF_028858775.2. Lineage (NCBI taxonomy): Eukaryota > Metazoa > Chordata > Mammalia > Primates > Hominidae > Pan > Pan troglodytes. The sequence goes on from NC_086015.1 coordinate 50,787,309, forward strand.
ACTATCCTATCAAAAAAATAAATAAATAAGGAAATCCTGTCTTTTGTGACAACATGGATAAACCTGGAAGACATTATGCTATGAAATAAGCCAGGCACAGAAAGACAAATATTGTATAATCTCACTCATATGTGGAATCTGAAAAAGTCAAACTCATAGAGGCAGAAAGTACAATGGTAATTGCCAGGGGCTGAGGGTGCCCCAGATAAATGAGAAGACGTTGGTTAAAATTTCAGTTATAAGGTTTATAAGCTCTGTAGATCTAATGTACAGCATGGTGACTATAGTTAATAATACTCTATTGTTTACTTAAAATTTACTAAGAAAGAGTTGTCACTACACACATGCCCAAAATGGTAATTATGTGTATAGATGTGTTAATTAATTTGATTGTGGCATTCATTTTACAATTTATATGTACATCAAATCATTATGTTGTACACCTTGGATATATACAATTTTTTTTGTCAGTTATCTCTCAATAAAGCTGACAGCAAAAAAAAAAGAAAAGAAAAAGAAACACAAGGGACTCAGAACAACCAAAACAATTTTGAAAAAGAATAACAAAATTGGAGGCCTCACTGTTTTTGAGACTTCATATCCAGAATACATAATACATAATAAATATTAGAAGTCAAAAATAAGTCCTTTGCTGCTTAGAAATGTCTTCTATGAGATTGCTATTTCATCACTCTTACATTCAGCTTTCCACAAAGCTCAAGGGCATGGACACAATGCAGCCAGGTTTTTTGCTACTATATAACAAGGGTGGCCTTTACTCAAGTTTCCAGTAAGCTATTCTACATTTCCATCAAAGAACTCATCAGAATGGCTTTTACTGGTCATATTTCTATCAGCATTCTGGTCATGACCACTTAACCAATATCTAGAAAGTTCCCAACTTTCCTTAGTCTCATTTCCCATTTACTGGACCCTCACCAAAAAATCACCCTTAGTACTCCATTCATGAGAATACAGGCTTTTTCTAGCCTGTTCCTCCTAATTCTTCCAGCTACAACCCATTACCCAGTTTCAAAGCTGCTTTCACGTTTTCAGGTATCTGTATAGTAACACTCCAGTCTCAGTACTAATTTCCTGTCTTAGTCCATTTTCTGTTGCTATAACAAAATATCTGAGAGTGGGTAATGTATAAAGGAAAGAGGTTTATTTAGCTTACAATTCTGGAGGCTAGAAGGTCCAAGATTGGGCAGCCCCATCTGGACAGCCTCTGTGAGGGCCCCATGCTGAATCATAATATGGCGGAGAAGCAGGAGTGTGCAAAGTGGGCAAAACATGAGAGACAACCTCGCTTTATAACAACCTACTCTCATGGGAGCTAATCCATTCCCAAGAGAACTAACACAGGGTTATGAGAAACACATCAAACCATCTTAATGACCTAATCACCTCTTAAAGGAACCACCTCCCCACACTGCCATATTGGGCAGCCTCAACCAAGCCTCAACATGAGTTTTGGTGGGAATAAATCATATTTTAACCATAGCTCTGTTAAATAAATTTAATAAAAAAGTAATAAACTTCCAAAATAGCATCAGGCCCAGATGGGTTAATAAGATAATTTTACCAAATACTTAAGGAAGAAATTAAACCAACTGTAACTGGTATAATCTCTCCTAGAAAATAGAAACAGAGGGAATACTCCCTAACCCATTCTATGAGGCCAGCATTACCCTAATATCCAAACCAAAGACATTATAAGAAAGGAAAACTACAGACCAATATCTCTCATGAACATAGATGCAAAAATAATCAACAGATATTAGCAAACCTAATATAATAATGTGGACAAAGATGATACACCATGACTACATGGGATTTATCCCAGGTATGAAAAATCAGAAAATCAGTTAATGTAATCCATCACATCGACAGGCTAAAGAAGAAAAATCTCATAGTTATGTCACTAGATGTAGGAAAGTCGTTTGACAAAATCTAATATTCATTTATGATTTTAAGTTTCTCAGAAAGCTGGGAATAGAAGAGATTCTTATTCAACTTGATAAGGAACATCTATTTTTTAAAAGACCTACAGCAAACATCATATTTAATGGTGACAAACTAGATGCTTTCCCACTAAGATCAAGAATGAGTCAAAGAGGTCCACTCTCACCATTCTTATTAAACATCCCTCTGGGAGTCCCGGTAAATGCAACAAGAAAAGAAATGACATGAAAAATATACAAATTGGGAAGGAAGAAATAAAACTGTCTTTGTTCACAGATGTCATGAATGTCTGTAATGGAAATCCCAAAATATCAACAAAAAAGCTCCTGAACTATAGCAAGGTTGCAGGATATAAGGCTAATAAACAAAAGTCATACTCGTGTCTCTTTGGGCCTGAAAAAAGACCCAAAGAAATGAAAAAAGAAATTTTTTAAAAGTCAATTTCTTTCTTTTATACCAGCCATAAACAATTGGAATTTGAATTTTTTTTTTTTTTTTTTTTTTTTTTTTTTGAGATGGAGTCTCACTCTTGACATCCAGGCTGGAGTGCAATGGCGCAATCTTGGCTCACTGCAACCTCCGCCTCCTGGGTTCAAGTGATTCTCCTGGTTCAGCCTCCCAAGTAGCTGGGATTATAGGTGCCCGCTGCCACACTCGACTGATTTTTTATTTTTAGTAGAGACGGGGTTTCACCATGTTGGCCCAGCTGGTCTCAAACTCCTGACCTCAGGCAATCTGCCCACCTCGGCCTCCCAAAGTGCTAAGATTATAGGTGTGAGCCACCACGCCCGGCCAAAATTTGAAATTTAAAATGTAATACCATTTACATTAGCACCCCCAAAAATCAAATACTTAAGTATAAATCTAACACAATATCTACAAGATGCATATGAGGAAAACGACAAAACTTTGATGAAAGAAATACATGTTAAAAACAAAGATCTAAAAACAGAGAGATGCTCCATGTACATATATGAATTGTACATTGTCAAGAAGTCAGTTCTTCTCAACTTGACCTACAGATTTGATGCAATTCCAACCAAAATCCTTGCAAGTTATTTTGTAGTGGCAAACTGATTCTAAAATTTATATGGAGAGTCACAAGACCCAGAATGTCCAACACGATATTGAAGTAGATCAAAGTCAGGATCAACACCACTCAACTTCAAAACTTACTACAAAGCTACATCAGTCAAGACAGTGTGATGCTGGTGAATGAATAGACAAATAGATCAATAAAGCAGAATAGTAAGCCCAGAAATAGACTCATACAAATAATATAATCAACAGATTTTTAACAAAGGAACAAAGGCAATTCAAGTAAGAAAGGATAGTCTTTTCAATAAATAGTGCTGGAATCCATATCCACGTGCCAACACAAGGAGAACATGGGGGAGGGCAGAATCCAGTCACAGACCTTGCATCTTTCACAAAAATTAGCTCAAAATGTATCACAGATGCAAAATTATAAAACTCCTAGAAGATAACATAGGAAAAAATCTAGGGACCTTGGGTTTGACAATGACTTTTTAGATACACCAAAAGCATGACCCCATGAAAGAAAAAAAATATGGTAAGTTGGATCTCATTAAAATGAAAAATGTTTGCTCTGCAAAACACATTGTTCAGAGAATGAAAAGACAAGAAGCCATAGACTTGAAGAAAATATTTGCAAAGCTCATATCTGATAAAGGACTGGCATCCAAAATATACAAAGAACTCTTAAAACTCAACAATAAGAAAACAACTAGATTTACAATTTTTAAGTAGATTTCAAAACAGACAAAAGATCTGAACACACACCTCACCAAGGAAAATGCACAAATAGAAAATAAATATATGAAAAGATGCTCCATATCATATATCATCAGAGAAATGCAAATTAAAACAATAATGAGATACCACTATACACCTATTAGAATGGCTAAAATCCAAAATACAACACCAAATACTGTCAAAGATGTAGAACAGCAAGAAGCTTCATTTATTAATGGTGTGAACACAAACTGGTATAACCACTTTGGAAGACAGTTTGGCAGTTTCTTATAAAACTAAATATATTTTGCCATATGATCTGGCAATTGCACTCAGTCTTTTTAATCAGGTGAGTTGGAAGCTTATGTCCAAACAAAAACCTACACACACATGTTTATAGCATTTTTTTAATAATTGACAAAACTTGGAAGGAACCAAGATATACTTCAATAGGTAAATAAATAAGCGAACTGTAGGATAGCCATACAACAGAATATTATTCAGCAATTTTAAAAAGAGCTATCAAGCCATGAAAAGACATGGAGGAACTTTAAATGCACATTGCTAAGTTAAAGACACCAATCTGAAAAGGCTACATACTTCATGATTCCTACCATATGACATTCTGGAAAGGGCAAAACTATGAAGACAATAAAAAAGATCAGTTGTTGTCAGGATTCGGGGAGTGGGGAAGAGGGAAGGTGAGATGGATAGGGAAGACAGGGTATTTTTAAGGCAGTGAAACTATACAACATGATACTCTAATTGTGGATACATTTTATTATACATATGTCTAAAGTTATAGAATATACCAAACAAAGAGTAAACTCTATGAGCTTAGTCAATAATGTGTCAATATTCACTCATCAATCGTAACAAATGTACCACACTAATGCAAAATGTTAATAAAAGGGGAAAGTGGATGGGGAGGTTAAAAGAATATATGTGAACTCTGTACTTTCACTCATTTTTTCTGAAAAACTAAAACTGCCCAAATATAGAGTCTGCTAATTTTTAAAAGATAGAAATGAAAAATAGGTCAGTAGTTTCCAGGGGTTGGTGGCTATGTGTGGTTGACTATAAAAAAGGATGGCATAGGGAAATTTTTAGAGTGATAACACTGTGCTACATGGTACAGGGTGTTTGATACACAGGCTCTACGCATAGAACTGTACATCCACAAAGAACAAATTTGAACGTGGGAATATTTTAAAATTCAACCAAGAAGTCAGGAGGTCTTGGTCTGAAACACAGACTGTGATGAAATAATCTAACTATATTACAAATGTTGACATAATCTCACTGAAGGGGATGTGGGAAAAGGTAACCGACTTAAGTAAGTTTGGAAAAATGGTATTTGACTGGAATCTCTACAGAGTTAACACTAGTTTGTAAAGTTTTTCTCACAGAGGTACAGGTTACAATTCTGAAACTGCTTTACATGTACAGTGGAGTAGAAAAAATGAATACTGTCATGTACTGCAGAGCAACCATTTGGTCAAGGATGGACCATATATATGACAGTGATCCCATAAAATTATAATAGAGCTGAAAAATTCATATTGCCTAGTGATGTCATAGCCATCGTAACATCATAGCGCAATGCATAACTCACCCGTTCGTATTAATGCTGGTGTAAATAAAACTACTGCGCTGCCAGCTTCAGCAGACTTAAACATTCCTGCCTGCCAGCTCTGAGAGCAGCAGATCTCCCAGCACAGCTCTTGAGCTCTGTTAATGGACAGACTGCCTCCTCAAGTGGGTCCCTGACCCCCATGCCTCCTGACTGGGAGTCACCTCCCAGCAGGGGTCGACAGACACCTCATACAGGAGAGCTCTGGCTGGCATCTGGTGGGTGTCCCTCTGGGATGAAGCTTCCAGAGGAAAAAGCAGGCAACAATCTTTGCTGTTCTGCAGCCTCCGCTGGTGATACCCAGGCAAACAGGGTCTAGAGTGGACTTCCAGCAAACTCCAGCAGAACTGCAGAAGAGGGGCCTGACTGTTAGAAGGAAAGCTAACAAACAGAAAGCAATAGCATCAACATCAACAAAAAGGATGCCCACTCAAAAACCCCATCCGAAGGTCACCAACATCAAAGACCAAAGGTAGATAAATCTACAAAGATGAGGAAAAACCAGCACAAAAAGGCTGAAAATTCCAAAAACCAGAATGCTTCTTCTCCTCCAAAGTATCACAACTCCTCGCCAGCAAGGGAACAAAACTGGACGGAGAATGAGTTTGACGAATTGACAGAAGTAGGCCTCAGAAGGTGGGTAATAACAAACTCCTTCAAGCTAAAGGAGCATGTTCTAACCCAATGCAAGGAAGCGAAGAACTTGAAAAAAGGTTACAGGAACTGCTAACTAGAATAACCAGTTTAGAAAGAACATAAATCACCTGATGGAGCTGAAAAACACAGCACGAGAACTTCGTGAAGCATACACAAGTTTCAATAGCTGAATCGATCAAGCAGAAGAAAGGATATCAGAGATTGAAGAGCAACTTAATGAAATAAAGTGTGAAGACAAGATTAGAGAAAAAAGAATGAAAAGGAACGAACGAAGCCTCTAAGAAAAATGAGACTATGTTAAAAAGACCAAACCTACATTTGATTGACGTAATTGAAAGTGATGGGGAGAATGGAACCAGTTGGAAAACGCACTTTAGGATATTATCCAGGAGAATTTCCCCAACCTAGCAAGACAGGCTGACATTCAAACTCAGGAAATACAGACAACAACACAAAGACACTCCTTGAGAAGAGGAACCCCAAGACACATAATCTTCAGATTCACCAAGGTTGAAATGAAGGAAAAAATGTTAAGGGCAGCCAGAGAGAAAGGTCAGGTTACCCACAAAGGGAAGTCCATCAAACTAACAGTGGATCTCTCGGCAGAAACTCTACAAGCCAGAAGAGAGTCGGGGCCAATGTTCGACATTCTTAAAGAATAGAATTTTCAAGCCAGAATTTCATATCCAGCCAAACTAAGCTTCATAAGCTAAGGAGAAATAAAATCCTTTACAGACAAGCAAATGCTGAGGGATTTTGTCACCACCAGGCCTGCCTTACAAGAGCTCCTGAAGGAAGCACTAAATATGGAAAGGAAAAACCAGTACCAGCCACTGCAAAAACATACCAAAATGTAAAGACCGTCGACACTACGAAGAAACTGCATCAACTAACGGGCAAAATAACCAGCTAGCATCATAATGTCAGGATCGAATTAACACTTAAACAATATTAACCTTAAATGTAAATGGGCTAAATGCCCCAATTAAAAGACACAGACTGGCAAATTGGATAAAGAGTCAACACCCATTGGTGTGCTGTATTCAGGAGATGCATCTCACGTGCAAAGACATGCATAGGCTCAAAAATAAAGGGATGTAGGAATATTTACCAAGCAAATGGAAAGCAAAAAAAAGAAAGGATTTCAATCCTAGTCTCTGATAAAACAGACTTTAAACCAACAAAGATCAAAAAAGAAAAAGAAGGGCATTACATAATGGTAAAGGGATCAATGCAACAAGAAGAGCTAACTATCCTAAATATACATGCACCCAATACAGGAGCACCCAGATTCATAAAGCAAGTTCTTAGAGACCTATAAAGAGACTTAGACTCCCACACAATAATAGTGGGAGACTTTAACACCCCACTGTCAATATTAGACAGATCAATGAGAGAAAATTAACAAGGATATTCAGGACTTGAACTCAGCTCTGGACCAAGCAGACCTAATAGACATCTACAGAACTCTCCACCCCAAATCAACAAAATACACATTCTTCTCAGCACCACATAGCACTTATTCTAAAATTGACCACATAGTTGGAAGTAAAACACTCCTCAGCAAATGCAAAAGAATGGAAATCATAACAAACAGTCTCTCAAACCACAATGCAATCAAATTAGAACTTAGGATTAAGAAACTCACTCAAAACCGCACAACTACATGGAAACTGAACAACCTGCTCCTAAATGACTACTGGGTACATCACAAAATTAAGGCAGAAATAAATAAGTTCTTTAAAACCAATGAGAACAAAGACACAATGTACCAGAATCTCTGGGACACAGCTAAAGGAGTGTTTAGAGGGAAATTCAAAGCACTAAAATGCCCACATGAGAAAGCGGGGAAAGATCTAAAATCAACACCCTAACATCACAATTAAAAGAACTAGAGAAGCAAGAGCAAACAAATTCAAAAACTAGCAGAAGACAAGAAATAACTAAAATCAGAGCAGAACTGAAGGAGATAGAGATACGAAAAATTCTTCAAAAAAATCAATGAATCCAGGAGCTGGTTTTTTGAAAAGATTAACAAAATAGATAGACCATTAGCCAGACTAATAAAGAAGAAAATAGAGAAGAATCAAATACACACAATAAAAATAATAAAGGGGATATCACCACTGATCCCACATAAACACCTCTATGCAAATAAACTAGAAAATCTAGAAGAAGTGGATAAATTCCTGGACACATGCACCTTCCCAAGACTAAACCAGGAAGAAGTAGAATCCCTGAATAGACCAATAACAAGTTCTGAAATTGAGGCAGTAATTAATAGCCCACCAACAAAAAAAAAGGCCAGGACCAGATGGATTCACAGTCGAATTCTACCAGAGGTACAAAGAGGAACTGGTACCACTCTTTCTGAAACTATTCCTAACAATAGAAAAAGAGGGACTCCACCCTAACTCATTTTATGAGGCCAGCATCATCCTGATACCAAAACCTGGCAGAGACACAACAAGAAAAGAAAATTTCAGGCCAATATCCCTGATGAACGTCAATGTGAAAATCCTAAATAAAATACTGGCAAACCAAATCCAGCAGCACAATAAAATCTTATCCACCACAATCAAGTGGCTTCATCCCTGGGATGCAAAGTTGGTTCAACATATGCAAATCAATAAACGTAATCCATCACATAAACAGAACCAATGACAAAAACCACATAGTTATCTCAATAGATGCAGAAAAGGCCTTTGATAAAATTCAACATCCTTTCATGCTAAAAAAAAAACACTCAATAAACTAGGTATTATGGAACACATCTCAAAATAATAAAAGCTATTTATGACAAACCCATAGTCAATATCATACTGAATGGGCAAAAGCTGGAAGCATTCCCTTTGAAAACTGGCACAAGACAAGGATGCCTTCTCTCACCACTCCTATTCAACATAGTATTGGAAGTTCTTGCCAGGGCAATCAGGCAAGAGAAAGAAATAAAGTGATTCAAATAGGAAGAGAGGAAGTCAAATTGTCTCTGTTTGCAGATGACATGATTGTCTATTTAAAAAACCCTATCGTCTCAGCCCCAAAACTGCTTAACCTGATAAGCAACTTCAGCAAAATCTCGGGATACAAAATTAATGTGCAAAAATCACAAGCATTCCTATACACCAATAATAGACAAACAGAAAGCCAAATCATGAGTGAACTCCCATTCACAATTGCTACAGAGAAAATAAAATACCTAGGAATACAACTTACAAGGGATGTGAAGGACCTCTTCAAGGAGAACTACAAAACGCTGCTCAAGGAAATCAGAGAGGACACAAATGGAAAAACATCCCATGCTCATGGATAGGAAGAATCAATATAACAAAAATGGCCATACTGCCCAAAGTAATTTATAGATTCAATGCTATTCCCATCAAGCTACCATGACCTTCTTCACAGAATTAGAAAAAACTACTTTAAATTTCATATGGAACCAAAAAAGGGCCCATATAGCCAAGACAATCTGAAGCAAAAAGAACAAAGCTGGAGGCATCATACCACCTGACTTCAAACTACACTACAAGGCTATAGTAACCAAAACAGCATGGTACTGGTACCAAAACAGATACATAACCAATGGAACAGAACAGAGGCCTCAGAAATAATGCCACACATCTACAACCATCTGAACTTTGACAAACCTGACAAAAACAACCAATGGAGAAAGGATTCCCTATTTAACAAATGGTGTTGGGAAAACTGGCTAAGCCATATGCAAAAAACTGAAACTGCACCCCTTGCTTACACTTTATACAAAAATTAACCCAAGATGATTTAAAAACTTAAACGTAAGACCTAAAACCATAAAAACTCTAGGAGAAAACCTAGGCAATACCATTCAGGACATAGGCATGGGCAAAGATTTCATGATTAAAACATCAAAAGCAACTGCAACAAAAGCCAAAATTGACAAATGGGATCTAATTAAACTAAAGAGCTTCTGCACAGCAAAAGAAACTATCATCAGAGTGAACAGACAACCTACAGAATGAGAGAAAATGTTTGCAATCTATCCATCTAACAAAGGGCCAATATCCAGAATCTACAGGGAACTTAAACAAATTTACAAGAAAAAAACAACCCCATCAAAAAGTGGGCAAAGGATATGAACAGACACTTTTCAAAAGAAGACATTTATGCAGCCAACAAACATATTTAAAAAGCTCATCATCACCGGTCATTAGAGAAATGCAAATCAAAACCACAATGAGATACCATCTCACGTCAGTTAGAATGGTGATCATTAAAAAGTCAGGAAACAACAGATGCTGGAGAGGATGAGGCGAATTAGAACACTTTTACACTGTTGGTGGGAGTGTAAATTAGTTCAACCATTGTGGAAGACAGTGTGGCAATTCCTCAAGGATCTAGAACCAGAAATACGGTTTGACCCAGCAATCCCATTGCTGGGTATATACTCCAAGGATTATAAATTATTCTACTGTAAAGACACATGCACACATATGTTTATTGCAGCACTATTCACAATAGCAAAGACTTGGAACCAACCAAAATGCCCATCAATTATAGACTGGATAAAGAAAATGTGGCACATATACACCATGGAATACCATGCAGCCATAAAAAAGGATGAGTTCATGTCCTTTGCAGGGACGTGGATGAAGCTGGAAACCATCATTCTCAGCAAACTAACACAGGAACAGAAAGCCAAACACTGCATGTTCTCACTCATAAGTGGGAGTTGAACAATGAGGACATATGGGCACAGGGAGGGGAACATCACACACCAGGGCCTGTCGGGGGGTTGGGGGCAAGGGGAGGGATAACATTAGGACAAATACCTAATCTTGATGACTAGTTGATGGGTGCAGCAAACAACCATGGCACATGTATACCTATGTAACAAACCTGCATGTTCTGCACATGTATCCCAGAACTTAAAGTATAATAAAAAATAAAAATTAAAAAAAAAACTACTGCACTGCCAGTCATATAAAAATATAGTTCATACAATTATGTACAGTACATAATACTTCATAATGATAATAAACAATGATGTTACTGGTCTATGTATTTACAATACTATACTTTTAATCATTATTTTAGAGCATACTCCTTCCACTTATTTTTTTTTAAGTTAACTGTAAAACAGTTTCCGTTAGGTCCTTCAGGAGGTATCTAGAAGGCATTGTTATCATAGGTGATGGTTCCATGCGTGTTATTGCCCCAGTGGAACAAAATGTGGAGGGAGAAGACAGTGATATTGAAGATCTTGACCCTGTGTAGACCTAGGCTAATGTAAGTGTTTGTGTCTTAGTTTTTAACAACAATAACCACAAAAGCTTAAAAAGTAATAAAGAAATTAGCCAGGCGTTGTGGCTCATGCCTGTAGTCCAACACTTTGGGAGGCTGAGGCGGGTGGATCATGTAAGCCTAGGAGTTTGAGACCAGCCTGAGCAACATGGCTAAACCCTGTCTCTACAAAAAAATACAAAAAAGTTAGCTGGGCACAGTGGTGGCACTTGTGGTCCCAGGTAATTGAGAGGCTGAGGTGGGAGGATCGCTTGAGCCTGGGAGGTAGAGGGTGCAGTGAGCTGAGATGGCACCATGGCACTCCAGCCTGGGTGACAGAGTAAGACCCTGTCCAAAAAAGATTAAAAATAAAAATAAATTTAAAGTAAATGAATAATTTTTAAAATAGAAAAAGGTTTGTAGAATAAGGATGTAAAGAAAGAAAATATTTTTGTATAGCTGTACAATGTGTTTGTGTTTTAAGCTAAGTGTTATTACAAAAGAACCAAGTTTTTAAAAATTTAAAAGTGTACAAAGTTAAAAAGTTATGTAAGCTTGCCAGGCACGGTGGCTCATGCCTGTAATCCCAACACTCTGGGAGGCCGAGGTGGGTGGATCACCTGAGGTCAGGAGTTCAAAACCAGCCTGGCCAACATGGTGAGACCCCCGTCTCTACTAAGAATAGAAAAATTAGCTGGGCATGATGGCAGGTGCCTGTAATCCCAGCTACTTGGGAGGCTGAGGCAGGAGAATCGCTTGAACTCAGTAGGCAGTGGTTGCAGTGAGCCGAGATTGCACCACTGCACTCCAGCCTGGATGGCAGAGCAAGACCCTGTCTCAAAAAAAGAAAAAAAAAAAAGTTACAGTAAGCTACAGCTAATTTATTATTGAACAAAATATTTTTATATATTTAGTATAGCCTAAATGTACAGTGTTTATAAAGTCCACAAGAGTGTACGGTAATGTCCTCAGCCTTCACATTCACCCACCACTCACTCACTGACTCACCCATAGCAACTTCCAGTCCTACAAGCTCCACTCATGGTAAGTGCCCTATACAGGTTTTCCATTTTTTATCTTTTATACCATATTTTACTGTACCTTTTCTATATTAGATAGGTTTAAATATACAAATATTTACCATTGTGTTATAATTGCCTACAGTATTCAGTACAGTAATATGCTGCACAGATTTGCAGCCTAGGAGCCATAGGCTACACCAGATAGCCTAGGTGTGTAGCAGGTTTGTGAAAGCACACTATGATGCTTACACAATGACTAAATTGCCTAATGATGCATTCCTCAGAATGTTTCTCCATCATTAAGCAGCACATGACTGTATATAGATAAATACAGAAATGATAATATGTATGTGTGTTTACTTGGGTTAGTATATATATCCTAGCTCTGTCTGCTGAAAGGTCTAATTTCCCCCACTCACTTCAGTGTTGGCAAGACTTAGTAACTTGCTTCCAAAGAATTGGATATTGAAAGAGTTTTTTTATATGTAGAAATGTAACTTTAAAGTACAGAAACCTGGCAAATATAATCTTAACCAAAGACAAAAGTTAAGATCACCAGTGATGCCATGCTGATAGGATGTAACCTCTGATACAATGTGACAAGAAGGGTACTTCATCTCTGTGGTATTTTCCCCCAAAACCCATAACTCCAGGCTAATCATAACAAAAACATTAGGACAGTGGACATCCAAGACTCCAAGATGGTGTCAGTTCTACCAGTTTAGGAAAAGAATTGTACTCAATGGATGTCAAAATAGAGGGATGACACGCTGGATACTGATGTGGGATTTCATCCCTAAAGGCACTGTTGGGGCATTTCAATACAGCCACAACTGGTATTACAAGTATGTCAAAGTGAAGAAAGGGAGCACTCTCAGGGTTTCTATGCTGTTGGCAGCTTACATGTTTTTCAACTACTGCCTTTCTTACAAGGAGCTCAAACTTGAAAGGTTATACAAGTACTACTGAAGTGGAAGCCAATGCAAAGGACATACACTGCATTTCTTACTGTGACTTTCTTTGCCCTGGCATCATTCCTTGAGGAATACAGTTGTTATTGAAACTTTTCCTATCTTAATTGAGAATTTATGCCTATGATGATAAATTGTATGTGTCAGCTTGACTGGGTTAAGGGATATCCACATAGCTGGTGAAACATTATTTCTATTGATGGTGTTTTTGGAAGAGATCAGTATTTGAATCAGTAGACTGAGTAAAGATCTGCCCTCGCCAATGTGAGTGGCATCATCCAATCCAATTAGGGCTCAGACAGAACAAAAATGTGGAGGAAGGGCAAATTCTCTCTCTGTCTCCTTGAGCTGGGACATCCATTTTCTCCTGCTTTTGGACATCAGATCTCCTGGGTCTCTGGCCTTCAGAGTCCAGGACTTATTCCAATGCACCACTGGCATAAGAACTTATTTCTCACCCCCAGGTTCTCAGGCATTTGAACTCTGAATGAATTACACCATCAGCTTTCCTGTTCTCCAGCTTATAGATAGCATTTCATGGGACTTCTTGACCTCCATAATTGTACAAGCCAATTCCCATAAGAAGTATCCTGTTACATATACTTAATACATCCTATTGGTTCTGTTTCTCTGGAGAATCCTGACTAATACAATGCCCAACAAAAAATAACCAGTATATATATTTTTTAAAAAATCAGACAAACCCAAGTTGAAGGACATTCTACCAAATATTTCATCAGAAGTCCTCAAAACTGTCAAAGTCATCAAAATAAGGTAGGACTGAAAAGACCAGAGGAGACTGAGGAAGAATTGTGACTAAATACCATGTGTATCCTGAACTGGATCTTAGAACAGAAAAAGAACATTGTGAGAAAAACTAGTAAAATTTGAACACAGTCTGAAGTTTAATTAATATTAAGGTACCAGTGTTGATTTCTTAGTTTTGACAAACATACCATGGTAATATAAGTTGTTAACATTAGGGAAACCTGATGAGAAGTATACAGGAACCTCCCTGTACTATCTTTGCAACATTTCTGTAAATCTAAAATTATTCCAAAGTAAAGCTTTTATTTTAAAAAATGCATGAAGCAAAAACTGATAGAAGATGAAGAAGAAATAGCCAATCCACAATTATAGTCAGATATTTCAAGACTCCTATCAATAATTGATAAAACAGGTAGAAAAAAGCCAGTAGAGAAAGGGAAGATTTGAACAATATTATCAACAAGTGACATTTATAGAATATGCCACTCAACAGCAGAATACACATCCTTTTCAAGTTTTCATAGAACTTTTACCAAGAAGGGTCATATTTGGAGTAAATTCATAAAAAAATCTGTCATCTCATCACAGTGGAATTAAATTTGAAATAAATAACAGAATAATATTTGGGAAATCTCCGATATTTGGAAACTATATAACACAATTCCAAACAACTGATGGGTCAAAGAATCAAAGGGAAAATTACGAAGTATTTTTAAGTGAATAAAAATGAAACCACAACATATCAAAATTTGTGGGATGCCTCTAAAGAAGTACAGAGACAATTACAAAACATTGCTTAAAAAAATTAAAGGAGACCTAAATAAATGAAGAGATAGATCAAGTTCATGGGTTGAAAAATATCAATATTATAAGGTGTCAATTCTTCCCAAATTGATGTACTACAGATCCAATGCAATCCCAGTAAAAATTCCAGCATACTTTTTTTCGTAGAAATCAGTAAACTTATTCTGAGGTTCATATGAAAATGCAAAGAACCTAGAATGCTTAAGCAATTTTGAAAAAGAACACAGTTGGAGGACTAATACTACCTCACTTCAAGACATATTATAAAGCTACAGTAATCAAGTTGT
This sequence comes from Pan troglodytes, assembly GCF_028858775.2. Lineage (NCBI taxonomy): Eukaryota > Metazoa > Chordata > Mammalia > Primates > Hominidae > Pan > Pan troglodytes. The sequence continues at coordinate 50,802,430 of NC_086015.1, forward strand.
TGTGGTATTATCATAAAAACTGACAAATTGATAAATAGAACAGAATAGAGAAAGAGTCCAGAAATAGACCCACACATATAGGGACAGCTACTTTTTGACAAAAGTGTAAAGACAATTCAATGGCAAAAGGATAGTATTTTCAACAAATGGTGCTGGAACATTTAGATATTCATGTGCAAATAAATAAATAAACTTCAATCCATTCCTCATGATATATAAAATGTTTAACTTAATATCCATCATAAACCTAAATGTAAAACCAACAACTATAAAACATATAGAAGAAAGCATAAATGAAATCTTTTACCTTGGGTTGGGCAAGATCACATTGATAAACTGGACTTCATCAAAATTACAAACATCTACCCTTCTTAAAATATTCCTATGGTAATGAAATGGCAAGTCAGAGATTGGGAAAAAATAATTACAAACCATGAATCTGATAAACAAGTTGTATCGAGAATATATAAACTCTCAAAGCTCAGTTTTAGAAGATTTAAACCCCAATTTTTAGAAATAGGCAAAAGATCTGAACAAACACACCAAAGAATATATAGAGGCAAATAAGCACAAGAAAAGGGGCATATCATTAGTCATTAGGAAAATGCCTTCTTTTGAGAAGTGTCTGTTCATATACTTCGCCCACTTTGTGATGGGGTTATTTGTTTTTTTCTTGTAAATTTGTTTGAGTTCATTATAGATTCTGGATATTAGCCCTTTGTCAGATGAGTAGGTTGCGAAAATTTTCTCCCATTTTGTAGGTTGCCTGTTCACTCTGATGGTAGTTTGTTTTGCTGTGCAGAAGCTCTTTAGTTTAATTCAATCCCATTTGTCAATTTTGGCTTTTGTTGCCATTGCTTTTGGTGTTTTAGACATGAAGTCCTTGCCCATGCCTATGTCCTGAATGGTAATGCCTAGGTTTTCTTCTAGGGTTTTTATGGTTTTAGGTCTAACGTTTAAGTCTTTAATCCATCATGAATTGATTTTTGTATAAGGTGTAAGGAAGGGATCCAGTTTCAGCTTTCTACATATGGCTAGCCAGTTTTCCCAGCACCATTTATTAAATAGGGAATCCTTTCCCCATTGCTTGTTTTTCTCAGGTTTGTCAAAGATCAGATGGTTGTAGATATGCGGCGTTATTTCTGAGGGCTCTGTTCTGTTCCATTGATCTATATCTCTGTTTTGGTACCAGTACCACGCTGTTTTGGTTACTGTAGCCTCGTAGTATAGTTTGAAGTCTGGTAGCGTGATGCCTCCAGCTTTGTTCTTTTGGCTTAGGATTGACTTGGCAATGCGGGCTCTTTTTTGGTTCCATATGAACTTTAAAGTAGTTTTTTCCAATTCTGTGAAGAAAGTCATTGGTAGCTTGATGGGGATGGCATTGAATCTATAAATTACCTTGGGCAGTATGGCCATTTTCACGATATTGATTCTTCCTACCCATGAGCATGGAATGTTCTTCCATTTGTTTGTATCCTCTTTTATTTCCTTGAGCAGTGGTTTGTAGTTCTCCTTGAAGAGGTCCTTCACATCCCTTGTAAGTTGGATTCCTAAGTATTTTATTCTCTTTGAAGCAATTGTGAATGGGAGTTCACTCATGATTTGGCTCTCTGTTTGTCTGTTATTGGTGTATAAGAATGCTTGTGATTTTTGTACATTGATTTTGTATCCTGAGACTTTGCTGAAGTTGCTGATCAGCTTAAGGAGATTTTGGGCTGAGACGATGGGGTTTTCTAGATATACAATCATGTCGTCTGCAAACAGGGACAATTTGACTTCCTCTTTTCCTAATTGAATACCCTTTATTTCCTTCTCCTGCCTAATTGCCCTGGCCAGAACTTCCAACACTACGTTGAATAGGAGTGGGGAAAGAGGGCATCCCTGTCTTGTGCCAGTTTTCAAAGGGAATGCTTCCAGTTTTTGCCCATTCAGTATGATTTTGGCTGTGGGTTTGTCATAGATGGCTCTTATTATTTTGAGGTACGTCCCATCAATACCTAATTTATTGAGAGTTTTTAGCATGAAGGGTTGTTGAATGAAAATGCTAACTAGAACCACAATGAGACCATTATAAACTTATTCAAATGACTACAAACGGGAAAGACTGACCATACCAACTAGTGGCAAGGATGTTCAGGAAATGGAACTCTCGTACAGTGCTGCGAACCTAAAATTGTACAACCACTTGGAAAAAAAGTTTGGCAGTTACTTAAAAATGTAAATATACACTTATTCTATGATCCATCCATTCTACTCCCACATATTTACCTAAGAGAAATGAGAGTAAGTGTACATGCAAAGACTTGTACACAACATGTTCATACCAAGAGGAAAAGGTATTCAAACTTCAGCACAATTTAAGACAAAAGTATAGTATTTCTTCAGTGTAGATTTATTAAATGCCTATAGAACAGGGTTTTGATTTGCTTTTTCTGTTTCTTGAAAGAGCTAATGCAGTTGTTGAAGCTTCTAACCAAGACAGAACTTAAGTAATTGGGAGACTTGGTCCCCTTGTTTTCAGGGCTGTGCCTATAACTCCTTCCCCACCTTTGGATATTGCTTAAATATGGCAAAAGGATTTCTAGTTTTTATAACCAATAGTTTTTGTTTGTTTGTTTGCTTGCTTGCGGATTTGCATAATCATTGATGCTTACTATTGCTGATTCATAATATAAAGAATGACTCCTGTCCTCCATATTTATGCATGTGCTAGAAATAGTATACATGATATAAAGAGTATGAAGTTTTCATAAGCCTTTATATTTCAAGCTCTTTATTTAAACATTGTTGAAACATGTGGCATAAACCTTGTTTCATTTATTTAATAAACTAGAGTAGTATAAAATAATTTAAAAACAGATACTTGTACACAAATGATCATAGTAGCTTAATTTGTAATAGTATAAACCTGGAAACAACCCAAATGTCCATCAATAGATGAATGGGTAAACAAATTGTGGTATATCCATACAATGAAATACTACTCGTCAATAAAAATAACATATTGATACACACTGCGATTGTGGATAAATTTCAAAATAATTGTGCTGTGTGAAAGAGGCCAGACCCCCCTGAAAAAGAATACTCTATGTTTCCCCTTTACATAAAATCCTAGGAATTACAAACTAATGAATAGTGACTGAAAGCAGATCACCAGTTGAGGACAGAGGAGCAACCAGAAGGGCTGGGAAAGAGGGATTACCAAGGCTAACAAAGAAACTTTTGGGGGAAATGTTCATTTTCATGATTACAGTAATAGCTGCAGATGTGTGTCCATATATCACAACTTATCAAATTGTACATTTTAAATAAATGCAGTTTATTGTATGTCAATCATACTTCAATAAAGCTGTTTTCTTTTTTTTAAAAAGTATGCCAAAAATTTGAAAATCTAGATTAAATATATTTCTAAAAAAAATTAAAATATCAATAATAACACAAGAAGAGATTGACAACCTGAAGACCAATAACCATGAAATAAATAAATAATAAAAGGCTCCCCTCACCCATCCCCACAAAGCTTCACACAATAGCAGTTTTAAAGATGAGTTCCACCATTTTCCTTTTACCTTTTACATGTTTAAAAAAAAATGATACACAAAAACCATTTCATTTAAGTAATTATTTTAAGGGGGCCATACTTGTAACTGCAATTTTGGTCAAGAAATAGAGCTATGCCAATCATGCTTGAAGCCCTTCCCTGTGCCTTCCATAACACAATTGCCTTCTGTCTCTCAAATATAACCTATTAATCTGACTCTTAAGTAATTCTTTCCTTGTGTTTCTTTATAATTTTATCACCCAAATGTGTTTTCCTGAACACTACACTTTTGTCTTGCTATGACTGTTTCATATTTGATATGTCTTTAGAGACACTCTTCACTTATAATTTTCCCCTGTATTGCCTTACAGTTCATCTGTTGAAGAATCTGGGCTGCCTGACGTGTAGAGTCTCCCACAATCTGGACTTTGTTAATTGCCTTCATGGTGTGGTTCAACATGTTCTGTTTTCTGTATTTCCTGTAAATCAGCAGCTAGTCTCAGGTTCAATCCCTTTGTCAACATAGTAGGTGTTGCATTCTTTCACTTGGAGACACACAATGTCTGGATGGGCTCATTTTCTGATGTTACCAGCTGTTGATTATTTTTGCCTGGATCTACTAATTCACTGAAGGTTGAAAAATAGTAATCTAATGGTATCATTTCTCTTTTTGAGGTGGAAAAGTTTTATGAAGATTTTGGATTTTAACATATTTTATGAGTTTTTATGCATTGTAATTGTTATGCTTACTGTGGTAGATTAGAAAATATGGACACAATATTTTGCATATTCTCCCATCAAGAAATGAAATTTAGTTCTCCATCCTCATTTAAACTGAACTGGCCTTGTGACATGCTCTGACCAACAGAATGTGGTAGAAATTAAGTTTTACAACTTCTGAATCTAGGCATAAAGAGGCCTGGCAATTTCTGCTTTCACCCACTTGGAGCACTGTCCTGAGTCCACCTGATCTAATCTACAGGAGGATGAAAGGCCTTTGGAGGAAAAGTTAGGGCACCCCTACCTATATTCCCATATAACCACTCACCATTTGAGCAAGAGCATCTTGGGACATCCCCACCATGCTTGAAGTGTAACTACAGGAATTAGCTCAGACTAGACCAGCAGAACTGCCAACTATTCTACAAAATTATGAGGAATACAATTGAATCTCATTATTCACAGAAGTTATGTTTTATAAAGTCATCATGAGGACTGAATGCGTGAATACTGAATCATTGCTCCTAGAGGAAATGTAGGGTTAGATTCCTGTGAGCCTCTAGTCAAAATAGACTCATCAACCAGTCAACATATAACCTTGTTTTATGTATGTTCCTTTAAAGACATCTCCTTTAGCACACTCGACTGGTTGAACTCCCAGGCAACAGAACTATGCATGCCTAAGCAAAGCTTATCTAACATGCCTATTTTTCCTCCATAAGGCACATCACAGCCTTATTGCACTTAGGAGCACTAACCAGCATTTCAGCAGTACTCTTGGGGTCCTTTTATTTATTTATTTTGAGATGGAGTCTTGCTCCGTCACCCAGGCTGGAGTGTAGTGGCATGATCACAGCTCACTGTAACCTCCGCCTCCCAGGTTCAAGCAATTCTCCTGCCTCAGCCTCCTGAGTAGCTAGGATTACAGGCATGCGCCACCATGCCCAGCTAATTTTTGTATTTTTAGTAGAGACCGGGTTTCACCATGTTGGCCAGGCTGGTCTCGAACTCCTGACCTTATGATCTGCCCGCCTTGGCTTCTCAAAGTACTGGGATTACAGGCGTGAGCCACCGCACCTGGCCCCAGGGCCCTTTTAAACAGCAAAATCACCAACAACAAGCACAAAAATGTTTTTTTTAAAGTGACAGTTAAGAGATGACAAAAAAGATACTTGTTTACAGTAAGAGAGATGAAAGCAGACAAAATAGCACATTGTACAGCCTCAGCTAGGAACTTAGGCATCAGAAAACTCAAATTTTTCCACTGCCCTGGGCATGTCCAAAAATCACTCCGAGTACTGATTTGGGGGTTAAAATAAATTTCAGCAAGTAGGTGAATTTGCAAGTACGAATGCTTGAATAATGAGAATTGACCATAATACAATGTGTTGTTTTAGGCCACTGAGTTTGGGGTGATTGTTACACAGCAATAGAATCCTGAAACACACAAAGACATCTTTTGCCAGGCAGGGTGACTTAGATTGGGTTCCCTGAACATAGGCTCTGAGAGAGAATTCTGTCCAACGGTTTGTTGAGGAGTGCTCATAGGAGAAGCTGCTCACAGAAGGCAGTTGCAACTGACATCTCAGCTGATCCTACAAGAGGCCTTTCCAAGTTGTCCCAAATTGAGGGAAGAAGACTGGGCCTTTATATCTCTGCATAGCAATTATTTGCTATGGGATACCCCTGTGAAGAGACTTAATCTTGAGGGAATCAGTTCCCTGAGGCTGAGTGCCCATTTTGTGAGGGGTGCAGCTGTGAATCAGTATCTTCAGAAGCTGAGGGATGGCTGTGATTTCTCTGCAATGGGATCTAGCAGGAACACCACATGTCAGAACACAGGGTGCCTCTTCTGATTGGTTCTGAGTCCTGTTGACATGATAGCTTCCTTGCTATCTGGTATGACAAGAAATTTCAGGCTTATTTTATACATTTCCTGTTTCATACCTGTAAATTTTTCAAGCCATTTCTCCAAGAAGCCCTGGTTTCTTTTGGTGGCAAACAGTATTTCTTGTTGTTGTTGTTGTTGTTGTTGTTGTTGTTGTTGTTGTTTTGGGGGGGATGGAATTTTGTTCTTGTGGCCCAGGCTGGAGTGCAATGGAGCGGTCTCAGCTCACTACAACCTCTGCCTCCCAGGTTCAAGAGATTCTCATGCCTCAGCCTCCCAAGTAGCTGGAATTACAGGCACCTTCCACCACGCCTGGCTAATTTTTTTGTATTTTTAGTAGAGACGGGGTTTCACCATGTTGGCCAGGTTGGTCTCAAACTCCTGACCTCAGGTGATCCACCCACCTCAGCTTCCCAAAGTGCTGGGATTACAGGCATGAGCCACCGCGCCTAGCTGGCAAATGGTATTTCAAGACCACTAAAAATGCTTATTGCGCCCTCTGTCATTTGCCCCTTATGACTAGAAACCCATAGGGAATTTTGTTGTTTGTTTTTATTTCCTTTTTGTTCAAGTCTGGCATTTTTAGTAAAACTGATTGCCTGCCAGTCAACAACTCCTCTCCCTGTGTCATCTATCTCTTTCAGGTTCTACCCAGCCACCAAGCTCCTTACCTAGAAGTCCTCCTAATGACCACCTCTATCCCCCAACTGCCATCTACATCTTATCTGTGGATGAAGGCCAGTGCCTCATTCATAAAAGATAATTCAAAATTTTTGTTGGAAAGAGTAAAATCGACTAACGTTTACTTGGCACTTGATGTTTTGTTCCCTGGGGGGCCATGCCCATCTTTTCTGGTAGCCAGAGGCTATTCCTCAGTAGCCAAGATGCTTGAATGGAATTTCTATTCTCCTATAACAAGAAACATGCTCTAATATTGGCAGACCAAAGGGCACCCCATCCAGAACCATAAACTTCCTGGAGCCTGGGACTTTCCCCACTGCAGGGGCTGTAACCCTTGCCTACCCAGTTGTGTTTTTTCCCCCTTCACGAAGGCAACCTGGAAAGCAAAAGGAGGACAAAGCAATGAGGTGAAAGGGCAGAGAGAGAAAAAAGTAAGGCAATAGAGGATATATGAGCACCTAATTATCTATATATGAGCATCTAATTATCTATTATCACTCACTCACTCACCAAATAGTTCCTAAACTCCTGCTCTGTTCCACACCTGGAGCTGGAGGATGGAAGATAAGGAAAGATTAGACAGAGTCCCATGGCCATGAGGAACAAAATGTCAACCAGTGGAAACAGAGAAATTAACAGGCACAGAGACTGCAGAGTTCAGGGAGCCCAGAAGAAGGCACATTACATTACACAGCCCAGCAGAGTCCACAGGAGTGGTTTGTGGAAAGGGGGAATGCTTATACTGGGGCTGAACTGATGAGGAAGAAGAAAGAAGGAAATGAGAAGCCATACTGGCATTCCCCGCAGATGGAACATGGAAAAGGGTCAGTCAGTCTGTTCTGAAAGAAAGCTGCAAGTAACAGCAATATGTGGCAAGTCTTGGGCATCCAACTCTTCTTCATGGGCATTTCTGTAGGTCATGACCTAGGATTTGCTGGGTTTAGCTGTAACCATGTAGAGTTTGAAAAGCAGAGTGTTTTCACTCACTGAGCCCCAGCTCCCTCAGGCAGCAGGTTTTTTCTCTCTCTCTCTCTCTCTCTCTCCCCCCCTCCCCCTCCCCTCTCTCTCTCCCCCCTCCCCCTCCCCTCTCTCTCTCCTCTCTCTCTCTCTCTCCCCTCTCTCTCTCTCTCCCCCTCCCCTCTTTCTCTCTCTCCTGCATGCACACACAAACACACACACACACATACACATACAAAGAGAGAATGAGCTCTTCCTTCCCACCCTCCTCCCTGTGGGTACTCAGCTCTCTGGGCTCAAGGACCAGCCCATAGTCCATTTTGTCTCCTCAAGGCACACTTGTTATAGAGCAGCAAGGAGAAGCAGGAAGGTGTCTGAGTGTGCTACACCCCAGTCTCTGTCCCTCTTGATGCCCCACTCCTGATGCAGGGTTTGTTAAACTCAAGTACCACACTCCCAGCTACAGAGATGCTGATGGAAAAAAAAAAAAAAACAGGCAGCAGGACCCACTGGGTAAAGCCACCTGTCAGACTTAAATGAGGGCAGACAAGCTCCTCATCCCTGGCTCTGCCAGAGTTTAATAAAAACCATGAATATCTTCCTAATAAATGGGAAGCCAATTCTTTACAGAGTATGTTATATACAACCTCACACCCCAGTGAGCAGAGCTTCAGAAACACAGGAGACTCCCCAAATATTTATTCAGTTGATTTCCGAAAATTCCACACCCCATTAACAGACTCAATACAATTTGTAGTGTCCCTGAAAGTGGCCACTAGGGCACTGAGGAAAGAGGTGCAAGAATGGGTTGCCCCAAGAGAGCTGGTGTGGCAGAGGCTGTCCACTCACAGATGGATCCACACTGGGCTGCAGGGGAACTTCTCCCAGCCCCAGACTACTGAGCCAGAGTGGAAGTCCCAGGCCTCACACGTCTGCAGGGACCTGGTAACGCCTCCTTCTCTCTCTGTGAGCAATCACCCAGCTGGCTGGTTTCACAAAGTCTCAGGTGAGAGCCCTGAAACCAGAACCACGTCTAACGCTTCCTTCACCATTGATGATGTCTCTTCTTTGATAGATGTTCCTCCAGATATTGATGAGTCACCGTGGCCCACTTGGCAGGGAGGCTGGCCCTCTAGCTGGAATCGGTTCACTCCCTCCTTCCCACCAGCCAGAGCACAGCCCTGGTGCAGGCATGGCTGAGGCAAGTGACCAGAGCACCAGGCAGGAGCACTTTCCAGGCCCCAGTCTCCCTGCCATGCTCTATTGTACGGATCTCCAGAGGGCCCGTGGATTCCAACTGGGATTTGTGGAAAGGGCATTGAGAAGGAGTGGGAAGTTGGTCAGAGGAGACACCTAAGTGTGAGACTCAGAAACAGCAGAAGAGTGGAATGGGGTCTGATCACGAGGTCACCAGGATGCCCAGGGGCATCACCAGACACAGGACTAGGATGAGGAAGTCTTTGAATTCAAACAGGAAGCTTGTCTCAGGTGATCAATAATCCATTTCTTGTAGAAACTAACTTCTGTGTAAACTCCAGGGTATCCTTTGCGACCGCAGCCAATGCCCCAGCTCACAATCCCCACCTGGACCCCTGTGCCATTTAATTCACAGACCAGGGGCCCCCCAGAATCTCCCTGGAAAAAGAAAGACAGTCACTGTAGGAAAGAAATAAGATCCACATCAGAGCAGGCTAATTGCACTGCAATGCGCTACAGAGCTAGGCACTCAGGGGGCTTCCCCAGGAACCCCTAAGACCCTCCTAGCCTTAGGTATCTGTCAATATGAGATCTGAGAATTGATAATTTCCAATAAACCAAAATCATGTACCTACTAAAAAGGCGTGTTCCAAAAAACGGAATATACCTAATGAAATCGTGCCTACTCTGAGACAATAATGAGTCAAGTGCTAACCTGAGTACACTGCCTGTCACACAGAAGGGTCCCAAAACATGAAGCATGTATTGTTGGTGGGACCTGCCTGATTCACCCCTCCTCCCACTCCAGGCTGTGTCAGCTGCTCTCTTTTGAAGGATCAGGTAGGCTGCCCAGGAAAGCCTTGGTGGCTTGTCCTCACGTCCCATTACCATGAATAAGGGTAAACGGAGGGGCTAGGAGATAACCCAGTCCCTACTGGTTGGGGATGAGGAAGCTTTGAGGAGACAACTGCAATGCTGAGGCAGCAAGAGGCCCATGAGCTGACCTGACAGGCATCCTTCCCTTGGTCATTATAGCCACAGATGGTCCCTTTCTTGACCATTTCACTCCTCATTCTTATCTTTTCCTTGAGCACCTCATTACATTTATCATGAAGAATAATGCTTAGCTCAGCCTCCTGAGGCTCAGTTACTATCTTTTCTGATGAATCTACAGAGAGACAATTTACAACTGAGTGGGTGTGTATAAGTGGGACAGGACAGGAGAACCCCATACCCACTCTGGGTCTCAATACCATGTGTTCACACACAGACACGCTCTTAGGCATTGGATATTGTCCCATTTGACAAAGGAAGATATGAGGCCCAATGTTGACATGGGGAGATAAGGACATAAGATCCAAACCAAAACAGGGGAAATAAGAACAGACAGGAAAGGGAAGGCAAGGCGTTACCACCCTGAGAAACCAAAACCAAGCATCTGTCACTCTGAATAGTAGTACTAATAGTGACACAGTATCCTGTACATCAGTAAAGCATCTATACTTTCTAGAGCAGGATCACAGACTGTCAGACAGGTAATGCCCCAAAGGTACCAAATCCAGCCTCTCCCCAAGGATAGGAGGCCCTACACCTCTCTGAAAGGTCTCTGGCCTCTTCTCACACACAGGAAGCTTCCTATCTACCAAGACAGGTACTTCCAGGGAGGGACAGCTTAAAAGGGCAGACAGCTAGCTCATCGCCCCCAGAGGTAAAATCCACCCTAGAGAGAACCCACCATGCCTGGCACCCAAATCCCCAGGTCCTGACAAACCAAAAGAATTTCATAGACCAGTTGTTAAAATTATTCCCAGGCAGCATCTACTGCACCCTCCTCCCTGACTTACTAAAAAAATCTGCCTCTCTGTCCCTCCCTTTAGCTTGTAGATCAACCCCAGGGCACCGAGCAACATTTTCCCTGGTCTGGGGCTGCTGTAGTCTTGCTTCATAGTCTCACCTGTTTCATTTACTTTGCCCCATCCGGTCACCCAGCAGTTCGTACCAGCTTGCACCATGAAAGCCTGTTCAGGGAGGCACACAGGCTGGATGTGCGTGGAGTAATTCACAGGGAAGTCAAGCAGAGCAAGGGCAATGTCATTTTCAATTATCCCAGGAGACGTAAAATATCGGTGGATAACGACGTCACGAACTGGGACCACAAGTGCTGTTTTGGAGCGATGATGCACATTTGTGTCTCCCAGCTTCACTGTGTATTCCAGATGGCTGCAGGAAGATCCTCCAGGGTCTACACTCTGCTTCCACACCTTCGAGGTGCTTCCCGCCTGGTACCATCTTCCTATGCCAGCCAGCAGCTACCTCCCTCTCTCCAAGCCACATCCCTCCAGGACCCCTGACCACTTTAGCCAGTGGTCCCCAGATCAGCGGCGGCGGCAACACCCAGAAACTTGTTAGAAATGCAAATCCTCAGGTCTCACCCAGACTGGATAAAAACTATGGAGCTGTCACCCCCTTTTACAGATGAGGAAGAGGAAGTTCAGGGAGGGGGACAGACTGGCTCCAGGTCCCACAGCCTGATCAGGGCCCAAGCTCTGAGCCCCAAACCCTCACCCAGAGATGCAGTGAGCGGCAGTGAGTACCCAGTGCCTGGCGATAAGGGAGCCTCCGCAGATGTGTCTGTTGCTGGTCTGCAGGCTCACCTGCCAGGGCCACTTCCTGTCTGGGGCCGGCAATCCTCCAGTTATCCTTGAAGTCCGCTGGCCACAGGCTGGGGCAGGTCAATGAAAGGAAGGGACTAAGAGTAACGCTGCTGCAGCACCTTCACCAGAGCCAAATGCGCCTCGGAACCCTCAAAGTAAGGCCTGCATCCCCTGAGGCTCTTCGGAAAATGGCTGTGTCCTCCCAGGTCTCAGGGAGCCGCCCCGCCCCTGGACAGATCGTGTCCCCTGAGCCCCTCCTCCTCTAGGGCAGGTCCCCTCCCCCTCAAACCAGGCCAGTTCTCTGCGGCTGGGCATGGCCCAGAAGCGTCACCTGACGTTTAATGCTACTGTCCCTTTGGTCCATGTTGATGATAGTGTGTGTGGGATTGCCAGAGCCTGGTAAGAATCAGACTCACCTGAGGGAAGTAACACCGAAGCGGGGCGCACTGCGTTCCCCCTGGACTGGGGGGCCGCTGGGGATCCTGGAGCCCCTACAGGTGGCGGCTCCCATCCGCTCGCTCCGGGGTCCTGGCCGCCTGGCCCTGAGGGGAGCGCGGAGGGGAAGAGCAGTGCTACGCCTCCCTGCGCACCCACCCTGCCTGCCCGGGCCTCTTCGAGCCATGGCTGAAGAAGCAAGAACCAGGCCAGGAGCCCCAGGGAGCTGCCGCTCTGGGACGCCATGGATACTGCCGGCGACCTCAGCCTCCGTCGTAGCGCCGCCTCGCAGCGGTTTCCACGCCGGCCATGGGTTCTGGCGGCAACTTGGAGCGCCCGGGAGGGACGAGGGGGCGGGGCGGGGCCACCAGGCCGTCCGAGGGGCGGGGCCTGGGCGGGGTCGCGCCGTGCAGTCCTGACTCAGATGAGTCCTCTCTCTCTTCGCAGCTCTCCGTGGACTCAGGGCCCTCCACCTCATCGGGAGCCTCCCAGGCACTCAGCTTCTCCTGGCCTAGGGCCCTCGCCTCAGAGTGGCAGCTGTCTAGCCCTTTGTTCACACAAAAATGCGACCACTACTCTACGGCAGAGCTTCCTCCAGCCAGGGCTTTAGAGTCTCCTTCCCTTACTTGTTTGCAATAAAAATTAAAACTCTTTAACGTCCATGTTGCACTTAACATTACTAACCACTGCGTTAGAGACGATACTGCTACCTTTTTGAAAATCAACACCCACATTAGAGACGACACTGCTACCTTTTTGGAAATCAACACCCACGTGAGAAAAGGGGCATTGAGACTCTAAAGCAGTAGACAATCCCCAGATACCATCTGTAGAGTTGGAACTGCATTATTTTAAAGTTTTATATGCATATATTTTAGGGCTGTAGACTTACTTTCCTATTTTGTGTTCCAAGGCTTATTCTTGAGCACAAAATGATAATCAGTACATTTATACATCACCTTTTTTACTTTTCCAAGCCCTTTTACAGCTCTTGGCATTTTCCTCACCCAGGCCTGTGAGGTAACTGGGATTGCACCTTTTATACCAGAAACCTGAGGCAGATGAAATTTATTTCCATCTAGGACTAGAAAAACTGGTACAGCAGCTGCAATTGGAGTCACCACTTGGTTAAACTTATGATAATCCACTGTCATTCTCCTAGATCCATCTGCCTTCTGCACAGGCCGAATGGGAGAGTTGAACAGGGATGTGGTGGGAATCACCACCCCTTCATCTTCAAGTCCTTGATGGTGGCACTGATCTCTGTAGTCCCTCCCGGGATGCAATATTATTTTTGATTTACTATTTTTCTACATAGAGGCAGCTCTAAGGGCTTCTATTTGGCCTTTCCCACCATAATAGCCCTCGCCCTACCAGTCAGAGAGCCAATGTGGGAGTTCTGCCAGCTGCTGAGTATGTATATGCCAATTATGCATTCTGGCACTGGGGAAATGACCACAGGACGAGTCCAGGGACCCACTGGACCAAGGTCAGACCTGAGCTAAAACTCTATTAATTACCTGACCTCCATAAGTCCCTACTTTAACTGGAAGACCACAGTGACATTTTGGGTACCCTGGAATCAATGTCAGCTCAGAACCAGTGTCCAGTAGTCCCCAAAATGTCTGACCATTTCCCTTTCCCCAGTGCACAGTTACCCTGGTAAAAGGCCATAGGTCTCCTTGGGGAAGGATGGGAGAAATATTAACAGCATAAGTTGTCGGTAGTGTAATGGGGTCCTTCCTCAAGGGGACCCAGCCTCCCCTTCATTCAAGAGGTTCTAGGTCTGTAAACTGGCTCAAGTTTGGAAATTGATTGAGGAGCCGTGATTCTCTATGTTTATAATTCAAATTAGTCTGTTGTCCATCCGATCTAGAAGTTTTCTGCTTATATAAATTAAGGAGGAATGCAGTGGGCTTCCTATCAATTTCACTTCTAGAAACACCTTGACTAATTACCCAATGCCAGAGCTCTACACGAGTCAGACTATTCTGATTGCTGCTTTGCCTCTGCTGCCCATTACAGTAGCTATGCCCACCTTGCCTTTGATGGTTGAGTGCCACCACTTGGCCCCTGCCACCTTGGGATCCAATTATTCCCAATGTATTTAAATTTTGTAGTTTAGTGACTGCAGTTCCCACTGTTAGATCTGACATACAGAGAAGAACAATTACAGGACCCTTCAAAGATGCAGGTACTGCCCTCACAAATCTATTTCACAAGGCATTGATCAAGGATATATCTTCTGGACCCTCTCAGCTGGGATGAGTAGATCTAAAGTGACTAATCCACTCCACCATCTCAATCTCCCTAAGCCTTTGGATGCCTTCTTCTATATTAAACTAAGGGAGATCAGGCATTTCCAGCTCCCTCACAGTGGGCCATCTTTTAATGCATATTTCAGCTAACCAAGCAAATAAACTATTAGAACCTTATTTTAACTCACTGAGCTGCAACATTAAATGCAGAGTCCCTACTTAGTGGGCCTGAAGCAATAAATTCAGCCTGACCCAACTCTATGTTCCTTCCACCATTATCCCATACCCTTAATATCCATTCCCATGCCTATTCTCCAGATTTCTACTTATACAAATGAGAAAACTCAAGTAGTTATTTTCAAGTGTAGTGCACCTTCTCATGGGTCACACTCTCAACCTCACCTCTAAGGGCCCACCAGTACTTTAGTCTAGTTACAGGTCTAGAAGCAAATGGGGGTGTTGGGGGTGACTCCAGAGGAGAATCAACATTACATTGTCTGGCAACTGCCTCAGAAGAGGCCATCACTTTTGCCTCAGGCAGCACAGGGTTTTTATCTCCTTGGACAAAGGTAGAAAGGCTGATGGCAGCATGGGTCAGGGAGGGGATGTTGTCACTACTGGGGATGGGAAAGCTTTTCTTCTAGCCAAAAAGGTTCAGCAGAGTTTACAAATTCAGTGTCCCCAGCTTCATCAGGGTCCTCTCACAAGTCCCCATTCCAAGTTGCAGGGTCCCATTCTTTTCCAATCAATGCCCTCACTTTAGCAGTAGACACCTCAGGTGGCTGTGCATGCATCTTTTGTTGCAGGTCAGCCACTCGCATGATAAGCGCTTATGTCTGTTTTTCCACAATTTCAGCTCTTTCTCTACAGGAGATAAGACTCTCACTCAGGGCAATCTTGGCAGATTTGAGGCTCAGTATCTGCTTCTGAAACTGGGTGTTAGAATCCCTGAGTTCATCATTTTCTTTCATCACTTTGTCCACTGAACTTAAGAGCAAACAACCAGCTTCATTACGTTCCTTGGCTCTCCACATATGGTCAAAGGTATTATGTATAGAGTCACTAAAGTCCTTGCCTTTTATGAGCGGTGAATCAGGAGTGTCAAATGCATTTATTTTGCATAACTCTCTAAACAGTTCATGCCGAGGACTATCATGTTCTCCATACTATTAGTAGAGTCCTGCTGGGCATGGTAGCTCACGCTTGTAATCCCAGCACTTTGGGAGGCCAAGGCGGGCGGATCACGAGGTCGGAGTTCAAAACCAGCCTGACCAAGATGGTGAAACCCCGTTTCTACTAAAAATATTTTAAAAATTAGCCAGGTGTGGTGGCCCGTGCCTGTAATCCCAGCTACTCCGGAGGCTGGGGCAGGAGAATCGCTTGAACTCGGGAGGCGGAGGTTGCAGTGAGCCGAGATCGCACCACTGCACTCCAGCCTGCGCAACAGGGTGAGACGCCATCTCAAAAAAAAAAAAAATTTAGAAGTAGAGTCCGCATTTTTGGGACTAATCATATTAAGCAGCCAACTCCAGAAACCCCAAAACCAATGAAAGAACTCCATCCTTAATATTCTGTTCCTTTAGAACCACTCCTGGTACCAAAATCTGTATTAGTCAGGGTTCTGTAGACAGGAGACATATATATACATACATACATATATATATGAGAGTTTGTTAAGTATTAACTCACACGATCACAAGGTCCCACAATAGGCCATCTGCAAGCTGAGGAGCAAGAAAAGCCAGTCCAAGTCCTAAAACTGAAGAACTTGGAGTCTGATGTTCGAGGGCAGGAAGCATCCAGCACAAGAGAAAGATGTGGGCTGGGAGGCTAGGCCAGACTAGTCTTTTCATGTTTTCTGCCTGCTTTATATTATAGCTGTCCTGGCAGCTGATTAAATGGTGCCCACCCAGATTAAGGGTGAGTCTGCCTTTCCCAGCCCACTGACTCAAATGTTAATCTCCTTTGGCAACACCCTCACAGACACACCCAGGATCAATACTTTGCATCCTTCAGTCCAATGAAGTTGACACTCAGTATCAACCGTCACAATCCCCCATTCATGAGTGGCCCTAAAAGACAGTGGTGAGGGGAAATCCTGTATGTAGAGCTTCACACAGTACACCTGGTCATCAGCTTGTTGTAAAGGGAGAAGTGGCCTGAGTAAGAATACATATGGACCCTCAAGCAGTGATGAATGGCTTGTCTGGTTGGTTGGGCCTTAGAGCAAAATTCAAACATCTGGGGAAGAAGCACATGGCTAGACCTATAGGAGTGGATATAATATGTGTGGCTTTTTAAAATCTCATACCAATGCCCACCAATGGGTATCCGCTGAAGAGGAAGCACTCAACAACCAAGTGGATAGGATGACTCCTCCAGTAGAGGTCAGCTAGCTCCTGTCCTTGTCAACCTCTGCACTACACACTGTGCTCAGGAAAAGAGTATAATTGTGTTGGCAGGATTGGAGGCTTTTTATTCACCCAATAAAACAGCACCAGTTTCCTCTGAACAAAGGTGATCTAGCTACTACTGCTCTGAATGTCTAATCTGTCAGCATCAGAAAGCAATTCCAAGCCTTTGATGTGCTACATTCCTGAAGGAAACCAACTAGATATTTGGTAGGAAGATGATTATATCAACCCCCTTCTACCCTGGAGGGCCAATATCTCATCCTTACTGGGGTTCATACATATTATAAAAAAATACATATATGTATATCTTATAAATAATCTTTGTAAAATGACTAATTTATTAAGTATTGATCTTTTAATGCACATGCATTTAATTATTTTGTGTGATGAAATGGCAAGTATGCATAAAGCACTGCTGCTGTACACAGAAGTATGATGCTGACTCAAGAAAACACATGTGCAGTTGTTTGAGTTGTGAACTGAACTAGCTGGTTTTATCATGGGACATCATTTTTACTTTCAAAGAATGAATCGCAATAGAACTATTGTTATTTTGACCTAAGTATTTGGCAGGCTTTTTCTCAAAAATAAACTAAGTTAGAATCTGTGACTTTAAGAAAAATGACTGAAAGTATTTGTTGCCAATATTAAAATTTGAGCTTTCAAGTGAAAATTTGAATTTTGGAAAATGTGTATGTGCTACCATGAACACAACAGCTTTCCAATAATTAAAGACTTTTCTGATGACACTGGTGGTGATATGAGTGAAGGCAATTCTTTTTTGATATTGTACAGTACTGTATAATGAAATGTGTCAACTTTTGGAAAATCTGCATAACTAAGTAAACCAATATTTTCCAATGATTTTACAAAGTTATGCATGGGTGAAAGGCCCATTCACAGTGAAGGGCCAACTGATTTTAACGTAATGAGTACAAAAGTTCAGTTTTATATTCTACATGACAAAAATCTACCACTTGTCAAGTTCTGGCAGAGTGTAAACAGTAATTTGAAAAGGCACAATTACTTGAAAAGGCTATTAAACTACCCCTTCACTTCCAACTGTGTATCTGTATGAGGCTAGGTTTTCTTCATAAACTTCAATCGAAACAATAAACAATGCAGAAGAGACATTAAGCCTGACATTAAGGAAATTTGAAAAACTAAAAAGTAATACCATTCTTTTCACTAATTTTTTTCTTCTGGGAAATATAGTTTTTTCATAAAAGTCCGTCATTCATGTTTACATGTATGAGTTTATTTTTATTCTTAAATAAATAATAAAATAACTTTTTAATTTCTGTTTTAATTTCTAAAGCAGTAAACATTGGTAGATATATAACACATCAACCAGATTCTAGGATTCTCAATAATTTTTGAGAGTGTAAGGTGATCATGAGACCAAAATGTTTGAGAGCTTCTTCTCTATTTGTTATCCATTTACTGTTTCATTGATTTTCATTTCAGTCTTTATTTCCTTCCTCTTTTTCATTTGAGAATAATTTTCTTTTTCTAGCTTCCTAAAGTGGAAGTTTGGATAATGAACTTAAAATCTTTCTTCTTTTTTCATAGGCATTTGAAGTCATAAATTTATATCTTAAGCATTGCTTTAGCTACATCCCACAAAATTCGATATTTTATGTTTTCATTATAACTCAGTTCAAAATATTTTCTAATTTCCCTTGTGATTTATCTTTGATACATAGGTTATTTGGAAGAGTATTCTTTAATTTTCACATATTTGGGGATTTTTCAAGATATCTATTTGTTACTTTTTTATTCCATTCTCATCAG
Organism: Pan troglodytes; assembly: GCF_028858775.2. Taxonomy (NCBI): domain Eukaryota; kingdom Metazoa; phylum Chordata; class Mammalia; order Primates; family Hominidae; genus Pan; species Pan troglodytes. Next base: position 50,820,969 of record NC_086015.1, read on the forward strand.
AAGACATACTATTAATGATTTCAGTCATTTCACATTTATTAAGACATGTTTTATGGCTCAGGACATGATCTTTCTTGAGAAATATTACGTGTGCACTTGAAAAGAATCTGTTCTGCAGTTGTTAGATGAAGTATTCTATACATGTCAACGAAGTCAAATTGTTTAATAGTGCTACTCAAGTCTTCAACATCCTTACTGATTTTCTGGTCTACTTGTTCTATCTATTATTAAGAGAGGAGTGTTGAAATCCCCTATTATAATTATAGATTTGTCTATTTTTCTTTGCAGTTCTGTCCATTTTTGCTTTATTGCTTTTGTTGAAACTCTGTAATTAGGATTATTAAGTGTTCTTGGTGAATTACACATTTTATCATTATGAAATGTCCCTCTTTGTGTATGGCTATCTTCCTTTTCCTGACGTCTACTTTTCTAATATTAATATAGCCTTACATCTTTCTCATTATTAGTATTTGCATAGTATATCATTTTTCTTCCTCTTACTTTTAATCTAATTATGACTTATATTTAAAGCGCATTTCCTGCCAGGCACAGTGGCTAACACCTGTAAATCCAACTTGAGGAGGCCAAGGCAGGAGGAGCACTTGAGCCCAGGAGTTCAAGACCATCCTGGACCACATGGTACAATCTCATCACTACAAAAATTTAAAAATTAGCCAGGTGTGGTGGCACTTGCCTGTGGTCTCCGGTACTCAGGAGGCTGAGGTGAGAAGATCACTTGAGTTTAAGAGGTTGAGGCTGCAGTGAGCCATAATTGCACCACTGCACTCCAGCCTGGGCAACAGAAAGATTCTGTCTCAAAAAAAATTTAAAAAAGGGCATTTCCTGTAGACAGCATATTGTTGGGTCTTTCTTTTTCCATCTAAAAATGTGTCTTCTAAATGGATTATTCAGCTTCTTTACACTTAATGTAATTATTTATGTGGTTGAGTTTAAGTTTACCATCTTGCTATTTCTTCTCTATTCCATTTGTTCTCTATCCCATCTTTTCTCTTTTCCTGCCAAATCTTGGATTAACTGTTTGTTTGTTTGTTTGTTTTAATTCATTTAATATCCTAAACTGCCTTATTATATATATATCCATTTTATTTTTTAGTGGTTGCTTGAGTGTTTTCAGTATGTCTTTAAATTATTACAGCTTACCTTCAAATATTGATATGACTTGGCTCTGTGTCCCCACCCAAATCTCATCTTGTAGCTCCCATAATTCCCACGTGTTGTGGGAGAGACCCGATGGGAGATGATTGAATCATATGGTGGGTCTTTCCTGTGCTGTTCTCGTGATAGTGAATGGGTCTCATGAGATCCGATGGTTTTTAAAAATTGGAGTTTCTCTGCACAAACTCTCTCTTTGCCTTCTGCCATCCATGTAAGATATGAATTGCTCCTCCTTGCCTTCTGCCATGATTGTGAGGCTTCCCCAGCCACATGGAACTGTAAGTCCAATTAAACCTCTTTCTTTTGTAAATTGCCCAATCTCAGGTAAGTCTTTATCAGCAGCATGAAAACGGGCTAAACAATATTATACCACTTCGCATTTGATGTAATTTTCTAAAGAATTTTTTCTTTTTTTTTGAGACGGAGTCTTGCTCTGTCGCCCAGGCTGGAGTGCAGTGGCACAATCTCGGCTCACTGCAAGCTCCGCCTCCCAGGTTCACGCCATTCTCCTGCCTCAGCCTACTGAGTAGCTGGGACTACAGGCACCCGCCACTACGCCCAGCTAATTTTTTGTATTTTTAGTAGCGACGGGGTTTCACCGTGGTCTCGATCTCCTGACCTCGTGATCCACCCACCTTGGCCTCCCAAAGTGCTGGGATTACAGGCGTGAGCCACCACGCCCGGCCTAAAGAATTTTTTAAACAAATTAGATGGGCATGGTGGTGTGTGCCTGTAGTTCCAGCTATGTGAGAGGCTGAGGTGGGAGGATCACCTGAGCCTGGGGAGGTCGAGGCTGCAGTGAGCCATAATCATGCCACTGCACTCCAGCCTGAGCAACAGAGCAAGACAATCTCAAAAAATAATAAAAAAGAAATTTTAAAACAAAGGCTTTAATATTTACTAACAAAGCTATCATTTCTGGTCCACTTCATTTCTTTGTACAGATACAAATTTCCACCTGGTATCATTTCTGTTCACCCTGAAGAACTTCCTTAACATTGCATGAAGTCCAGGAAGGTATTCACTCAGCTTTTGTTTATAAAAGTTTTTATTTCATTTTCAATTTTGAAAGATACTTTTACTTAATAATGGAATTCTACATTCACTTTTTTTCCTTTCAGCATTTGATGATACTCTACTGTCTTCTGACTTGCATTGTTTCTGGAGAGAAGTCTGTAATCATTCTTATTTTTGTTTCTCTGTCTATGTCCTTTTAAACTCTACTACTGAGTTTTAAATAGCAATTCAATTATTATGTTCTGTAGTGTGGCTTTGTGTTTACCTTGCTTGAGATTCACTGTGCTTCTAGAATCTGTGGCTTTTAGCTTTTATCAAATTTGAAAATTTTTAGCTATTATTTCTTCAAATATATATTTTTGGCTCCTACTATTTTCTTCTGTCATTCTGTACTCTAGTTTTTCACATGTCACACTACTTGCTATAGACCCCCAGGTGAAATTATCATACTTAATTTTTTTCAAATTTTCTGGTCTGTACTTCAGTTTGGATAGTTTCCATTGCTATGCCTCCAATTTCATTAATATTTTCTTCTGCAGTGTAATCTATGGCTAAAACCATCTAGTTAATTTTTCATTTCAGATGTTGTATTTTTCAGCTCAAATGGTCCCATTTGGCTCTTTTTACATCTTGAATGTCTCTCCTAATTATGTTAATGTTTTCTTCTAAATCCTTGATCAAATTTATAATATTAATAATAGATATATTAAAGTATTTGTCTAAAATTTCATAATCTCTGTCACTTCTGTGCCTGTTTCTATTAAATAACTTTCCTCTCAATTACAGGTCACAATTTCCTGCCTTCTCACATATCTATAATTTTTAATAAATGCTGACCACTGTTAAATGTTACATTGTTGACTATTTCAATTACATTGTCTTTCTTTAAGAAATGTTGAAATTTGGCAGACAGCTAAGTTACTTGCAATTCATCTTGATCCATTTGAGGTTGATTCTGAAGTCTGTTAGGATGAGTCTAGAGCAGACTTTATGCTAAGACTACTGCATTAGTCCGTTTTCACACTGCTATAAAGAACTACCTGAGATCAGGTAATTTATAAACAAAAGAGGTTTAATTCACTCACCATTCCACATGGCTGGGGAAGACTCAGGAAACTTACAATCATGGCAGAAGGAAAAGGGGAAGCAAGGCATGGCTTACATGGCAACAAGAGAGAAAGTGAGTGAGCGGGGAACTGTCAAACACTTTTAAACCATCAGATCTTGTGAGAACTCACTCACTATCACAAGAACAGTATGGGGGAAACCACTCCCATGATCCAATCACCTCCCACCAGATGCCTCCATTGACACATGGGGATTACAATTTGAGATGAGATTTGGGTGAGAACACAGCCAAACCATATCATTCTGCCCCTGGCCTCTCTCAAATTTCATGTCCTTCTCACATTTAAAAACCAATCATGAGCCAGGTGCAGTGGCTCACACCTGTAATCCCAGCACTTTGGGAAGCTAAAGGGGGTGGATTGCTTGAGGCCAGGAGTTCAAGACCAGCCTGGCCAACATGGAGAAACCTCATCTCTACTAAAAATACAAAAATTAACTGGGTGTGGTGGCACACACCTGTAATGCCAGCTACTCTGCTTGAGAAGCTGAGACATGAGAAGCACTTGAATCTAGGAGGTGGAGCTTGCAGTGAGCCAAGATCATGACACTGCACTCCAGCCTAAGCAACAGAATGAGACTGTGTCTCAAAAAAATAAAATAAAATAATAAAAAAACAATTATGCCTTCCCAACAGTCCCCCAAAGTCTTAATTCATTCCAGCATTAACTCAAAAAGTCCAAGTCCAAAGTCTCATCTAAGACAAGGCAAGTCCCTTTCATCTATTAGCCTGTAAAATCAAAAACAAGTTAGTTGCTTCCTAGATAAAATGTGGGTATAGGCATTGAGTAAATGTTCCCATTCCAAATGGGAGAAATTCGCCAAAACAAAAGGCCTACAGGCCCCATGCAAGTCTGAAACCCAACGGGGCACTCTTAAGGCTCCAAAATAATCTCTTTTGACTCATGTCTCACATCCAGGGCACACTGATGCAGAATAGGCTCCCAAAGTCTTGGGCAGCTCCAACCATGTGGATCTGCAGGGTACAGCCCCCGCAGCTGCTTTCATGGGCTGGCATTAAGTGCCTATGGCTTTTCCAGGTACACAGTACAAGCTCTCAGTGGATCTACCATTCTGGGGTCTGGAGGACAGTGGCCCTCTTCTCACAGATCCACTAGGCAGTGCCCCAGTGGGGACTCTTTGTGGGGGCTCCAACCCCACATTTCCCTTTTGCACTGCCCTAGCAGAGGTTCTCCATGAGGGCTCTGCCCCTGCAGGAGACTTCCACCTGGACATCCAAGCATTGCCATACATCCTCTGAAATCTAGGTGGAGGTTCTTAAACCTCAACTCTTGTCTTTTGTACACCCACAGGCCCAACACTATGTGGAAGCTGCCAAGGCTTGGGGCTTGCACTCTCTGAAGCAATGGCCTCAGCTGTACCTTGGCCCATTTTAGCCATGGCTGGAGTGTCAGCAACTGGGACACAAGGCATCATGTCTCAAGGCTGCACAGAGCATCAGGGTCCTGGGCCTGGCCCACAAAACCATTTTTCCCTCCTAGGCCTCCAGGCCTGTGATGGGAGGGGCTGCCATGAAGATCTCTGACATGGCTTGGAGACATTTTCCCCATTATCTTGGCTATTACCATTTGGATCCTCCTTACTTATGTGGATTTCTGCAGCTGGCTTGAATTTCTCCCCAGAAAATGGGTTTTTCTTTTCTGCCACATGGTCAGGCTGCAAATTTTCCAAAGTTTTATGTTCTGCTTCCCTTCTAAACTAAGTACTAATTTCAGATCATCTCTCTATGAATGCATACAGCTGACTCTACACTTTCAGAAAAAGCCAGGTCACCTCTTGGATGCTTTGCTGCTTAGAAATTTCTTCCACCAGACACCCTAAATCATCTCTCTCAAGTTCAAAGTTCCAGAGTTCTCTAGGATGGGGACAAAATGCCACCAGTCTCTTTGCTAAAGCATAGCAAGAGTGACCTTTGCTCCAGTTCCCAATAAGTTCCTCATCTCCATCTGAGACCACTTCAGCCTGGACCTCACTGTCCATATCACTATCAACATTTTGGTCAAAAGCATTCAACAAGTCTCTAGGAAGTTCCAAACTTTCCCACATCTTCCTGTCTTCTTCTGAGCCCTCCAAACTGTTCCAACCTCTGTGCATTACCCAGTTCCAAAGTTGCTTCCACATTTTCAGGTTATCTTTAGAGCAGTACCCCACTATTCCAGTACCAATTTTCTGTATTAGTCCATTTTCACACAGCTAAAAAGAACTAGCTGAAACTGGGTAATTTACAAACAAAAGAGGTTTAATTGACTCACAATTTCACATGACTGGGGAGGCCGCAAGAAACTTACAATTATGGTGGGAGGCAAAGGAGAAGCAATGCACAGCTTACATGGTGGCAAGATAGAGAACAAGCAAATGTGGAACTGCCAAACACTTTGAAGCCATCAGATCTCATGAGAACTCACTCACTATCATGAGAACAGCATGGGGGAAACCACCACCATGATCCAATCACCTCCTACCAGGTTCCACCATAGACACACAGGGATTACAATTCAAGATGAGCTTTGGGTGGAGACACAGAGCCAAACCATATCAGCTACCTTACCCTTGATATTAAGGTATGAATCTTGTAGGATCTCTACTGATCACCCAAGTATTCAATGAGATCCCTCCTCTCTGGTTGGATGAAACTTGAATGTCTCCTGGTACTGTGTAAGTTCTGATAATTGCTCAGCTTATGGCTCCCTAGCATTTGTTCTTTGCCTAGTCATCTGGAAATTTACCCTATTCATGTGCAAATTAACATTCAGCCAAAGACTAAAAGGGAGTGCTCTGCAGATTTCTGGAACTTTCTCTGTGTATCTTCATCCTATATAGCAGGGTTTGGCAAACTTTATATATAGCTAGATAGTAAATATTTGAGGCTTTGTAGGACACACATAGTTTCTGCTATATTCTTTTTTTAAAAACAAGTCTTTTAAAAGTGTATAAATCATTCTTATCTTAGGCCTGTAAAAAAAAAAGACTATGTCTTGAATTGGTCCACAGCCATAGTCTGCCAACCTCTGCTCTACAGTATTCTGATCTGCAAACTCCAGATACCTAGCCTTCCTGAACTCCAATCTCTGTCTCCTTCACTTAGTGATATCAGTGCTCTATTTGGGTTTCCCTCTCTGTGCCATCTGAAAATTGCCTCCACAAAGGAGGCCAATATAATTATAGAATTCACTTCACTTGTTTTCCTTCTCTCTAGGATCACAGTCCTATACTGGCTATTGTCCTAATATCTGAAGTTATTTATTTTATTCTGTCCAGTTTTTTCTAATTGTTTGTAGTGGGAAAGCAAGTTCTTTAGTGAATATTCCTTAATGGCCCTACAATATCATTTTGTGTCTTTTAAAAAATAGGTAATAGAATAATGCTTGGACTGATTTCTAGGTCTCTTGATCTGAAATTTCCACATCACTCTTTTTGTTTTTAAAAAAATGCCTAACCAAAGTCTAGAGTTAGCCCAGATTTTGATAAATTCCTAATCAATCTGGTGATGAAGTTATCTCAGAATCTCTTTGGCTACTCCCTTCTCCTCCCATACCCCTTGCTGTGAGACATCTGACTTTCTTAGATAAGGCAATCACATAGAAATGTAGGAAAGAAAAGAAGTTGGGTAACTTCAGAATCTTTGTTCTTTCCTTTTCATTACTCCTCCAGCTACTCAAGACCCAAGTGTTTAATGGTCTGAAATTTCTGTTTTGCAACTGGTGACCCGCAGGAAAGTAACATGTGTGAAAGGTAAAGCTAGCTTTTTATGTGTGTGTAAAAGGTAAAGCTAGCTTTTTTTTTTTTTTTTTTTTTTTTTTTTGAGACAGAGTTTTGATCTGTCGCCCAGGCTGGAGTGCAGTGGCACAATCTCGGCTCACTGCAACCTCCACCTCCCAGGTTCAAGGGATTCTCCTGCCTCAGCCTCCCGAGTAGCTGGGACTACAGATGCAAGCCACCACACCTGGCTAATTTTTGTGTTTTTAGTAGAGACAGGGTTTCACCGTGTTAGCCAGGATGATCTCGATCTCCTGACCTTGTGATCCGCCTGCCTCAGCCTCCCAAAGTTCTGGGATTACAGGCATGAGCCACCGCTCCTGGCCAGTAAAGCCAGCTTTTAAAGCTCATGCTGTTGACCTATAGGAGGAACCTTAAAGGTCATTAAGTGAAGACATAGCACTTGCACCAAAGAAGTCATCAAGGACAAACGTGTGGTGAGGGACAGTCCCTAACCTGCAATAGGAAAGTCCTCAATTGTTCTGCTAACTTGGAAGACTACTTGCAATCTAAATTGAGGGAGTCTAATTTCTTTCACTCAACATAATGTTTTTTAAATTTCATCCATGTTATTTTGTGTATTCATAGTTTATTTTTATTCTTTTTCTTACTTTTTAAATGTTATTTACTTTTTCTTTTCATTTATTTTTAAATAAACAAAAGTTTATTATTTTATTGCTGAGTAGTATTTCATTGTTTATCACTCAACTGTTGACATTAGGATTGTTTCCAGATCCTGGCTGTTATGAATACAGATGCGATAAACATTCATATATAAGTCTTTGAATGGTGACAAAAGTTATTTGCCTGGCCAAACTTTAGTCAGGCTTCTAAATCTTCTCCTCGGTCTGTCTGTGCACTTCCTCATGAGATCTACTTTTAGCAAAAGAATTCTGCTAAGTCCATTTAGCCAGAACTCCCATTCTTGATATCTGATTATCCTCATTATCTGATCAGGTTCCTCATCCTCTCCCGTCCCCCAGGTGATGTCTGATCACTCTGGTCTATCTTAAGCAAGAATTCTGTTAGGTCAGATTAGCCAGGATCCCCCTTACCCCTTACTATGGTTTCACTGTGTCCCCCAAAGTTCATGTGTTGGAAACTTTATCCCTAAAGCAAAAATGTTTGGAGATGGGCCTAATGGGAAGTGTTTAGGTCATGAGGGCTCCACCAATTAATACATTATAATCAAATTTTATAACAGAATTAATGCTGATTATGAAAGGGCTTCAGGTTATAAGTTATCTCTCTCTCTCTCTCTTTCTCTCTCTCTCTCACCCTTCTGCCTTCTGCCACAGGATGACACAGCAAGAAGGCCCTCACAAGATGCCAGCACCTTAAGACTGGACTTTCCAGCCTCCAGAACTGTAAAAAATAAATCTTCTTTTATAAATTACCCAGACTGTGGTATTCTGTTAAAGCAACACAAATGAACTAAGACACCCCTGATGTTTCTTCTCAGTAATTTTCCATCCACTGATCCCCACACTGCTCTTTGGTTATAAATTCCCACATGTCTACGCTGCATTCAAAGTTGAGTCCAGTCTCTCTTCCTCATCCTGGGAGACCCTATTGCAGTGATCCCTAAACCTGTTTTAATGGTCTTCAATAAAGTCTTCCTTGCTGTGCTTTAATAAATATTACTGAATAATTTTTTCTTTAACAGTGAACATTGTTGCTATTTTCTTCAAGTCTGTGGCTTTTACTTTCATTTTCTTAATACTGTCTTTCTAAGAGCAGAAGATTTTAATTTTGTTAAGATCCAATATATCATTCTTTTCTTATGTGGTACATACTTTTTGAATCTTATTTAAAGAATTTTTGCCTACTAAAGATCAGAAAGATTTTTCTTCAAGCTTTCTTAGAGAAGCTTTATAAATTCAGGTTTTACATTTAGTTCTATAATATGTTTTGAGTTAATTTTTCTACATAATGCAAGATAAGGACCAAGGCTCATTTTTTTTTTTTTTTGCATAGGAATATCGCATCATTCCAGCACCGTTTATTAGACTTACCCTTTCCCCCAATTAATTACCTCAGCACTTCTGTTGAAATCAATTGGCCATATGGGTGGGGGCCTATTTCTGGACTCTCTATCCTGTTTCATTGATATATATACGTATGGCAAATGCACCTGAAAGCAATAATTTAACTTAAGCATACCTGGAGAATGACCCTACCATCTAAGAAGAATGTGTATTCAAAGTCCTGAGCTAAGGAATCCAGGAGTGGCCATCCTAGAGATTTCCTCCTTATCTATGAAGGACATCTGAACCTCCAGCCCATCCCTTGGAACACAAGCCATATAGGGGGATCAAGGCCCTTTGTTTTGGATTAGATGGAGGTTGCTAGGTGGTGGGTGCTAGGTGAAAATGCATGTTTCTTACAAACAGTAGCAGTTCTCCTGTCCAGCCTGCTGCCACTGGACCACCCCTGTATGTAAGTCCCCCCAATAAACCCTATGTCTCATTCACTGCCTCCAGCTCTTTTCTTCAGCCTCGTGGATACAGTGTCATCCCTATTAGAATCAACAGGGCTCCAGCACAACACCTTATGCCAATACAACTCTGTCTTAATTACCATACCTTTATAGTAGGTCTTGAAATCCAATAGTTATCTGCATCGGTTAATTCTAGGTCCAATATGGATGAATCTCAAAAACAATGTGTGGAAAAAATATGTGGAGGGTAAGAAGCCAGACACAAAAGAGTATTTGCTATATGGCTCCATTTATATGAGGTTCAATAACATGCAAACCTAATCTGATAGTAATCAGAACAGTAGTTATCCGCCAGTCTCTACCCTTTTTTTTTTAAACAGAGTCTTACTCTGTTGCCCAGACTGGCGTGCAGCAGCACAATCTCGGCTCACTGCAACCTCGACCACCCAGGTTCAAGCAATCCTCCCACTTCAGCCTCCTGAGTAGCTTGGACTACAGGCATGCACCAACATGCCCAGCTAATTTTTGTATTTTTAGTGAAAAGACGGGATTTCACCATGTTGTCTGGGCTGGTCTTGAACTCCTGGGCTCAAGAAATCTGCCTTCCTCAGCCTCCCAAAGTGCTGGGATTACAGGTGTGAGCCACTGTCCAGCCTCTACCAATCTTTATTCAAGTAAATATTCACATGCACCTTCTTTCCATAGGCAAAACACACTAATCCTCTCCTAAAAGGAGGCAACTTCAATGTTTCATAAACAAAGAAGGAAACTGGAAGCAATAATGGGTTCTGCATCATATCAAAGAACTACCCTGGGACCCATAGGGTAATGAGGGAAATGAGCCAGAATCAGTAAGCACCCCAACCTGTCATCTCCCTAACCCTCAGCCCTGTGTTTTCCATAGAGCCTGATTAAAGTGATCTGGTGCTCAAGGCTTGGAGAAGGAGGGGCAGAAATAGGCAGAAAATGGAGGTTGCAGTTTGGGGTGTAGTGCCCTGACCACTCTCTTGCTTCCAGTTTCTCTCGCTTCCTCCTTCCCAGATGCAATGACTAGCAAACTCAGCTACAAAGCTCCATGCGGAAATGCTGATGGCCATGGAGAGCATAGGCAGCAAAACCCGACTATCTAAAACCATCCATCCAACTCACAACTGGGCAGGCAGAGACTTCCTCTCTCACTCTTTAGTTTAAAAAGAATCATCAACATCTTCCTAAGCTTAATGTGAGGTAAGTTGTCTTCAGTGTCCCCAATAACCAGGCCAGTAGACATGGAGAACATAGGAGACTCTCCAAACATTTATTTAGTTGATTTCTGAAAACTCTGCACTCCATAACTGCCTCAATACAACTTGTAGTGTCCCTGAAAGTGGCCACTAGGGCACCGAGGAAGGGGGTGCCAAGAATGGGTTGCCCCAAGAGAGTTAGTGTGGCAGAGGCTGTCCACTCACAGATGGATCCACACTGGGCTGCAGGGGAACTTCTCCCAGCCCCAGACAACTGAGCCTAGAGTGGAAGTCCCAGGCCTCACACCTCTGCAGGGACCTGGTAATGCCTCCTTCACGCCGAGCAATCACCCAGCTGGCTGGTTTCACAAAGTTTTAGGTGGGAGCCCTGAAACCAGAACCACATCTAACACTTGCTTCACTGTTGATGATGTCTCTTCTTTGATAGATGTTCCCCCAGATACTGATGAGTCACTGTGGCCTACCTGGCAGGGAGGCTGGTCCTCTAGCTGGAATTAGTTCACCCCCTCCTTCCCACTAGCCAGAGCACAGCCCTGGTGCAGGCATGGCTGAGGCAGGTGACCAGAGCACCAGGCAGGGGCACTTTCCAGGCCCCAGTCTCCCTGCTGTGCCCTATTGTATGGATCTCCAGAGGGCCCGTGGATTCCAACTGGGATTTTCAGAAACGGCATTGAGAAGGAGTGGGAGGTTGGAGGAGAGGCCTAGTATGAGACTCAGAAACAAAAGGGGAGTGGGCTGGGGTGATCACTGGGCCACCAGGATGCCCAGGGGCAGCACCAAATGCAGGACTAAGATGAGGAACACTGCTGGATACAAACAGGTAGCCTGATCCACCACTGCAATCAGCCACTTACTGTAGACACCAATTTCTGTATAAACTCCAGGCAACCCTCAGCGACCACAGCCAATGCCCCAGCTCACAATCCCTACCTGGATCCATGTGTCATTATATTCACAGGCCAAGCGGCCCCCAGAATCTCCCTGGAGAAAGAGAAAGAAACGAACTTCAGAAATTGAATAGGATCTATATCAGAGCAGACTGACTGTACTACAAGGTGTTGAGTAGACAGGCACACATAGGGCTTCCTCTGGCACCTCAAAGGCCCCACCACCCAGATTTCTGTGAATATGACAACTGAATATGTAAGCATGGGAACTAAAAAGTTAATGGGAAAACTTTAATATGCTCTGAGAAAATGATGGCTTCTCATTTTCCAAACTATAGTGGCTGTTAAACGTCTTGAACCTCTGCATGGCAGCCCCCTAAATCCTCATATTTAGCCTGAAGTTTCTCTACAACTCCTAACCTACATAGCCAGCTCCCTCCATATTTTCAGTTCCACTCTCAGACAGCCCCACACCCTCCAACTCAAGCAGAATTCTGCGTGTCCTTTCCCAAGCCTCCTCTGCTGACCAATCGTCTCAGTCAGAAAAACAGGGTCCTCCTGAACCTCTCCCTCACCCCCACCCCTACATGCAGTCAGTCAACAAGAATGAATGGGTCAAACTCAAAAACACCTTCACCAGCCTCCCTGCCCCAGGCACTGCTCAGGACTCCATTTATCACAGCCTAGGTGATGAAAACAAGCATTTAGACTTCTATCTATGCACCACACAGCTCAGGGAGTCATTTATCTAAAAGGCAAATCTAATTATGCTCACCAAGCCTCCCTCCCAAGTCCTGCCAGAGCAAAATCTAGAAACTTGGCACCGCACTCCAAGCCCTACACATTCTGACTCCAACCCACTTCTCAGCCACATTTGCTGCCTCATTTCTCCAAATGTGTAAAGTGTCCCTTAACATGAGAAGTTCCCTCAGACCTCTGAGCCACTGTACATGCTATTCCCTCTTCTTACAATGCTGTTTTCCTCTTTCCAAGAAATCCAAATACTCATTCTCTAAGACCCAGCTCTAATGCCCCCTCCTCAGGAAGGCAGCTTGGTGCCGAGGGAACAGCATGGGTCTGGGAGTTGGTACTCACAGGAGGATCCTGAAGTAATGTCCTTGGATATCACCTTTCACATTCATCCAAGGGGTGTGATGTTTATGTTGCGGGGTTGTGGTGTGGTTTAACTGAGATAATGAGGGTTAATGTCCACACTGGCATGGTGAGCGTCACATAGGAGAACCTCAATTAGTACAGCATATGTTATTAGCCTTACCCACCCCAACTTTCCCACATGCCAGCAGTGCCCCCAGGCAGTGCAATCTCCTTTTTGAAAGAACAGACCAGGCCAAGTTAGGGCAGCCATGGCAGGTTTCCCTCTATGAATCTCTTTAACTCAACTAGGTGTGAATAGAGGAAGCAGCAAATAACCCAGACTCTGCCATCTGAGAATGGGGAAAGGATCCATGAATTTACCTGACAAGAATCCTTTCCTTGTTCTTTATAGCCACAGACCATCCCTTTTATTATTACATCCTTAGTAGATGACAAGGCCTTCTGTATTATCTTATTACATTCCTCATAGCACATGATGTATTGGTCCACCTCCTGAAGAATTTCTGATGCAAGTTTCTCTCCTATCAAAGAAGATCATCAGATCTGCACAAGTGGACAATAGGCCCCTAAGCACCCAGCATCCCTCTGGAAAAAGGCCAAGGCAGTGAGTATTATTCTCATTTGACACAGAAGGCCCAAAGTTGACATGGAGAGAGGAGGATGTAAGAAACAAAACCAAGACAGGAACAGGAAGAATATTTCAGGAGAGGGAGAGGCAAGGCCTTGCCAACCTGAGAAATGACAACCAAGTATCATCACTCTAAGTATCAGTAGTAATAGTGAGAGTGTGTCCTGTGCATCAGTAAAGCACCTTTACTGTCTAGAGCAGGATCACAGACTCTCAGGCAGAAAATGCCCCAGAAGTACCAAATCCAGCTTCTCCCCAGGGATAGGAGGGCATACACCCCACCCATAGGAGTCTTCTGGTTCTCTCTACATCCCCAGGAACAGGAAATACCCTATCCACCAAAGCAGGTGCTTCGAATGAGGAGCAGCTCTGACTGGCAGACAGCTCATCACCCTCTGAGCTGTTCCTGGGGAGAACTTTATAGCATCTTGCTCTGTCCAGGGAACCTAAAAATCCCCCAAACCAGTCAAGCACAGTGCCCCCACGAATCCACAGAAGGAGATGTTGCCCATGTGTTTCTTCTTCTCCTGGCTGAGCAACTCCAGTTCCAGGACAGAAGTCTTCCTAAATGGCTGCCATCAAATATTTGTGTTGCAACAAAAGAACTCAACCCAGTTTCTGATGTCACCCAAGCCAACCAGGAACCATGACCCTGACTGCTGCTAAACTGCGTGCCCCTCACCACCTGCCACCCACCAGGCAGTTTGCCTCCCTGCCCCTTTCTGTGGCCTTCATGTCTACTTCAGGAGTAAGGGTGCCTCCTCTCTGCCCCAAGTTTGCTTCCTGCCTTGAAGTCTCACCACGTTCTGGTGTTTTGCCCCATCTGGTCACCCAGCACCTGGTCCTACCTTCCACCTGGAAATTCTCCTGAGGGATGCAGATAGGCTGGATGTTTGAGGTAAAATTCACAGGATGTTGGAGCTGGAGAAGGGCAAGGTCATTTCGAATGGTTGTAACTGTTGAGAACTTAGGGTGGACAAAAGCTCTTTGGACTGGGACCACCACACTTGTGTTTTCATTATAGACACTCCGATCTCCCATCTTGACACTGTAATGGAAACGGCTGTGGAAGAGAGGACATGCCTCTAAGAGAAGGCCTGGGAAACATCCTTTGTGCCTTTTCCATACATTTCCAATGTTTCTGAAACTGGCCTCAACCTCCCGGGCCACTGTCCCTACCACCCCATCGCCATCACCAAAAACCCTTCCTTGATCACTCTCAAACTTGGTTTGTCTGCCCGACTTAGACATGCCTACAGCAAGACGATGCACTCCGGCTTCACTGTGAGTTTTGTTTCTTTGTTGCCAAATTGCAGGGGCAATGGAACTGTGTGTGCTTGAGGGGGCCGGCCTGGCCCCAGAAGGCCCCCCAGCCCCGCGTGCCGCTCCTCACCTGGAAATGCAGTGGCCTGCCGTCAGCACCCACGTGGCGGTGACCAGGGTGCCGCCGCAGATGTGCCTGCCTTTGGTCCTCACGCTCACCTGCCAGGGCCACCTCCCTTCCTCCACGTCCACTCCTCCCACGATTCTCAGAGGGGTTCGGCCACACACTGGGGTGAGGATAGTGTAGGATGAAGAACTCACTCAAAGACACAGGACTTGACTCCCCCGGGCGCCCCAACGACAGCCAAGAAGGAGGCCGTGTCCCCCGGGGCTCCCGAGCCACGCTTCAGATTCCCCGGGCCGCGGACCGCAGGCTCCCAGGTAGCACCTGCCCCAGCCTGGCGCCCCAGCCTCCGCCTCCGGGCCTCCCACACAGTGAGTCACCTGGAAAGGACGTAAACAGATTGAGTGGGGGGCCCGCCTCAGGTCCTGGAGCCGGGCTCGCTTCGGGGTTCTCGCCGCCCTCCTCTGAGAGGAGAGGGGACGGGAGGCGTGGCGCCGCCATGCCCGCCCAGTTCTGCCCGGGCCAGGGCTGAAGGAGCAGAAGCCACGCCAGGAGGCCCCGGGAGCCGCCGCCAGAGGACATGTCATGGATACCGGCTGCCCCTCTCCAGACAGCTCGCGCCCCTGCCGGGGGTTGGCTGGAACCTGCCGGGGGTTGGCTGGGGCGCCTGCAAGGGACGAGGGGGCAGGGCCGGTGCCTAGAGGGGTGGAAATGGCCGAGCCGACTTGTTGGACCCCGGTCCTGCTAGATTCCTTGTCTGAATGGGAAATGTCGTCCTCGCGGTTTCACTCAGATCCTCACTCCAGACTATGTCCAGCCAGAACCCTGCCCAGGGCCAAGGGGTTAGGGTACTTCTGAGGAAACTGCCCCTGATGGAGAACTCCCGCTTTAGGGTCGGCACTTAGGAGGCCGGTGCGATGCTGCCCCTGACCTTGTAGGCATGGAACCTGGCCTGGAGCTGGTCAGGATGGGCCTTCTGGGAATTCATCGAGGAGCCCTCATTCTCCATAGCGTCCTCAAATCAGGGCTTCATTCACCAGACCTAGATATCGGGGTAGGAGGGCTTTACAGATTAAGCAGGCTAGACAGAGGAGTGGGCTGCTCTTCTGTTTCAGTCGCAGGGACATCTTTTAAACAGCCCGCAGGTCAATCCACTCTTATTAGCTCTGTGTCCCTAATGTCTAATCTGTCTGTTCTGGTAGCTCATCCTTTTGTCTGCTGCCCAAGAGCTACTACCAAGACTCTGCCTCTCCTGGCTTCATCTTTGTTGAAGTTGGAGGAAAAACAACAACAATAACAACTTTTGAATTGCTGTATGTTCCACTTTTTCCTGTCCAAAAGTGGACAGCCATGACAGTGTTTTCCATGGATGCCAGTGCTCTCCTCACCAATTTATTGTTCTAAGTCTTGGTGAAGGGGGCATTCTCTATGGCCCTCTTGGAGCTCAGAGGAGTGGGCGAGCAGGTCATACATCATGAATCCATCCCAATATTTGCCCCTCTCTAACTCTCTCTCTACATTGAACAAGTGTAAGGACCAGCCCTGCCAGGCCTGTGGGTTTTTCTCCTCGTGTGCGGAGACAAGAGATCGTAGAAATAAAGACACAAGACAAAGAGAGAGACAGACAGCTGGGCCCGGGGTACCACTACCACCAAGACGCGGAGACCGGTAGTGGCCCTGAATGCCTGGACTCGCTGCTATTTATTGTATTCTAGGCAAGGGGGCAGGGTAAGGAGTATGAGTCATCTCAAATGACTGATAAGGTCACGCAAGTCACGTGTCCACCCGACAGGTAGCCGAGGGAGAGAGGAAAGGGAGCATACATCAGCATTTCTTCTATGCACTTATCAGAAAGATCAAAGACTTTAATACTTTCACTAATTTTGCTACTGCTATCTTCTAAGAACTTAAAAGGAGGAGCCAGGCGTACAGGCGGAATATGAAAGTGGACAAGGAGCATGACCACTGAAGCACAGCACCACAGGGAGATGTTTAAGCCTCCGGATGACTGCAGGCAGGCCTGGCCTCCCACAAGAGCTGGTGGAGCAGAGTGTTCTCTAACTCTTCCAGAGAAAGGGAGACTCCCTTTCCCAGTCTGCTAAGTAACAGGTGCCTTCCCAGGCACTGGCACTACTGCTAGACCAAGGTCTGCTAAGTAACGGGTGCCTTCCCAGGCACTGGTGCTACCACTAGACCAAGGATCTCTCAAGAAGCCCTTATCTGGGCATGACAGAGGGCTCACGCTCTTGTCTTCTAGTCACCTCTCACAGTGTCCCTTCAGCTCCTAATTCTGTATGGCCTGGTTTTTTCTAGGTTATAATTATAAAACAGAGATTATTATAATAATAGAACAAAGTAATACTACGAACTAATGATTAATAATAATCATACCTATATCTTATTTCTAGTATAACTTTTCTTAATTTAATTATTTTCTTTATTATACTGGAACAGCTTGTGCCTTCAGTCTCTTGCCTGGGCACCTGGGTGGCTTGCCGCCCACAAACAAGGAATTTCTGACATATCACACTTAGTAGTCAAGTGTGGGCCACCACTGAGTTCAGGTTTAAAACAACCAAGTAGCAGCCAGGTGCGGTGGCTCACACCTGTAATCCCAGCACTTTGAGAGGCCAAGGCAGGAGGATTGCTTGAGCCCATGAGTCATGAGTTCATATCCAGCCTGGGCAACATGGAGAAATCCTGTACCTACAAAATATAAAAAGATTAGTTGGGGGAGGAGCCAAGATGGCCGAATAGGAACAGCTCCGGTCTACAGCTCCCAGCGTGAGCGACGCAGAAGACGGGTGATTACTGCATTTCCATCTGAGGTACCGGGTTCATCTCACTAGGGAGTGCCAGACAGTGGGCGCAGGACAGTGGGTGCGCGCACCGTGCGCGAGCCGAAGCAGGGCGAGGCATTGCGTCACCTGGGAAGCGCAAGGGGTCAGGGAGTTCCCTTTCCGAGTCAAAGAAAGGGGTGACGGACGCACCTGGAAAATCGGGTCACTCCCACCCGAATATTGCGCTTTTCAGACTGGCTTAAAAAACGGCGCACCACGAGACTATATCCCACACCTGGCTCGGAGGGTCCTACGCCCACGGAATCTCGCTGATTGCTAGCACAGCAGTCTGAGATCAAACTGCAAGGCGGCAGCGAGGCTGGGGGAGGGGCGCCCGCCATTGCCCAGGCTTGCTTAGGTAAACAAAGCAGCCGGGAAGCTCGAACTGGGTGGAGCCCACCACAGCTCAAGGAGGCCTGCCTGCCTCTGTAGTCTCCACCTCTGGGGGCAGGGCACAGACAAACAAAAAGACAGCAGTAACCTCTGCAGACTTAAATGTCCCTGTCTGACAGCTTTGAAGAGAGCAGTGGTTCTCCCAGCACGCAGCTGGAGATCTGAGAACGGGCAGACTGCCTCCTCAAGTGGGTCCCTGACCCCTGACCCCCGAGCAGCCTAACTGGGAGGCACCCCCCAGCAGGGGCACACTGACACCTCACACAGCAGGGTATTCCAACAGACCTGCAGCTGAGGGTCCTGTCTGTTAGAAGGAAAACTAACAAACAGAAAGGACATCCACACCGAAAACCCATCTGTACATCACCATCATCAAAGACCAAAAGTAGATAAAACCACAAAGATGGGGAAAAAACAGAACAGAAAAACTGGAAACTCTAAAATGCAGAGCGCCTCTCCTCCTCCAAAGGAACGCAGTACCTCACCAGCAACGGAACAAAGCTGGATGGAGAATGATTTTGATGAGCTGAGAGAAGAAGGCTTCAGACGATCAAATTACTCTGAGCTACGGGAGGATATTCAAACCAAAGGCAAAGAAGTTGAAAACTTTGAAAAAAATTTAGACGAATGTATAACTAGAATAACCAATACAGAGAAGTGCTTAAAGGAGCTGATGGAGCTGAAAACCAAGGCTCGAGAACTACGTGAAGAATGCAGAAGCCTCAGGAGCCGATGCGATCAACTGGAAGAAAGGGTATCAGCAATGGAAGATGAAATGAATGAAATGAAGCGAGAAGGGAAGTTTAGAGAAAAAAGAATAAAAAGAAATGAGCAAAGCCTCCAAGAAATATGGGACTATGTGAAAAGACCAAATCTACGTCTGATTGGTGTACCTGAAAGTGATGGGGAGAATGGAACCAAGTTGGAAAACACTCTGCAGGATATTATCCAGGAGAACTTCCCCAATCTAGCAAGGCAGGCCAACGTTCAGATTCAGGAAATACAGAGAATGCCACAAAGATACTCCTCAAGAAGAGCAACTCCAAGACACATAATTGTCAGATTCACCAGAGTTGAAATGAAGGAAAAAATGTTAAGGGCAGCCAGAGAGAAAGGTCGGGTTACCCTCAAAGGGAAGCCCATCAGACTAACAGCGGATCTCTCGGCAGAAACCCTACAAGCCAGAAGAGAGTGGGGGCCGATATTCAACATTCTTAAAGAAAAGAATTTTCAACCCAGAATTTCATATCCAGCCAAACTAAGCTTCATAAGTGAAGGAGAAATAAAATACTTTACAGACAAGCAAATGCTGACCGATTTTGTCACCACCAGGCCTGCCCTAAAAGACCTCCTGAAGGAAGCGCTAAACATGGAAAGGAACAACCGGTACCAGCCGCTGCAAAATCATGACAAAATGTAAAGACCATCGAGACTAGGAAGAAACTGCATCAACTAACGAGCAAGATCACCACCTAACATCATAATGAGAGGATCAAATTCACACATAACAATATTAACTTTAAATGTAAATGGACTAAATTCTCCAATTAAAAGACACAGACTGGCAAGTTGGATAAAGAGTCAAGACCCATCAGTGTGCTGTATTCAGGAAACCCATCTCACGTGCAGAGACACACATAGGCTCAAAATAAAAGGATGGAGGAAGACCTACCAAGCAAATGGAAAACAAAAAAAGGCAGGGGTTGCAATCCTAGTCTCTGATAAAACAGACTTTAAACCAACAAAGATCAAAAGAGACAAAGAAGGCCATTACATAATGGTAAAGGGATCAATTCAACAAGAAGAGCTAACTATCCTAAATATATATGCACCCAATACAGGAGCACCCAGATTCATAAAGCAAGTCCTGAGTGACCTACAAAGAGACTTAGACTCCCACACATTAATAATGGGAGACTTTAATACCCCACTGTCAACATTAGACAGATCAACGAGACAGAAAGTCAACAAGGATACCCAGGAATTGAACTCAGCTCTGCACCAAGCGGACCTAATAGACATCTACAGAACTCTCCACCCCAAATCAACAGAATATACATTTTTTTCAGCACCACACCACACCTATTCCAAAATTGACCACATAGTTGGAAGTAAAGCTCTCCTCAGCAAATGTAAAAGAACAGAAATTATAACAAACTATCTCTCAGACCACAGTGCAATCAAACTAGAACTCAGGATTAAGAATCTCACTCAAAGCCGCTCAACTACATGGAAACTGAACAACCTGCTCCTGAATGACTACTGGGTACATAACGAAATGAAGGCAGAAATAAAGATGTTCTTTGAAACCAACGAGAACAAAGACACAACATACCAGAATCTCTGGGACGCATTCAAAGCAGTGTGTAGAGGGAAATTTATAGCACTAAATGCCCACAAGAGAAAGCAGGAAAGATCCAAAATTGACACCCTAACATCACAATTAAAAGAACTAGAAAAGCAAGAGCAAACACATTCAAAAGCTAGCAGAAGGCAAGAAATAACTAAAATCAGAGCAGAACTGAAGGAAATAGAGACACAAAAAACCCTTCAAAAAATCAATGAATCCAGGAGCTGCTTTTTGAAAGGATCAACAAAATTGATAGACCGCTAGCAAGACTAATAAAGAAAAAAGAGAGAAGAATCAAATAGACACAATAAAAAATGATAAAGGGGATATCACCACCGATCCCACAGAAATACAGACTACCATCAGAGAATACTACAAACACCTCTACGCAAATAAACTAGAAAATCTAGAAGAAATGGACACATTCCTCGACACATACACTCTCCCAAGACTAAACCAGGAAGAAGTTGAATCTCTGAATAGACCAATAACAGGAGCTGAAATTGTGGCAGTAATCAATAGTTTACCCACCAAAAAGAGTCCAGGACCAGATGGATTCACAGCCAAATTCTACCAGAGGTACAAGGAGGAACTGGTACCATTCTTTCTGAAACTATTCCAATCAATAGAAAAAGAGGGAATCCTCCCTAACTCATTTTATGAGGCCAGCATCATTCTGATACCAAAGCCGGGCAGAGACACAACCAAAAAAGAGAATTTTAGACCAATATCCTTGATGAACATTGATGCAAAAATCCTCAATAAAATACTGGCAAACCGAATCCAGCAGCACATCAAAAAGCTTATCCACCATGATCAAGTGGGCTTCATCCCTGGGATGCAAGGCTTGTTCAATATACGCAAATCAATAAATGTAATCCAGCATATAAACAGAGCCAAAGACAAAAACCACATGATTATCTCAATAGATGCAGAAAAAGCCTTTGACAAAATTCAACAACCCTTCATGCTAAAAACTCTCAATAAATTAGGTATTGATGGGACGTATTTCAAAATAATAAGAGCTATCTATGACAAACCCACAGCCAATATCATACTGAATGGGCAAAAACTGGAAGCATTCCCTTTGAAAACTGGCACAAGACAGGGATGCCCTCTCTCACCGCTCCTATTCAACATAGTGTTGGAAGTTCTGGCCAGGGCAATCAGGCAGGAGAAGGAAATAAAGGGTATTCAATTAGGAAAAGAGGAAGTCAAATTGTCCCTGTTTGCAGACGACATGATTGTTTATCTAGAAAACCCCATCGTCTCAGCCCAAAATCTCCTTAAGCTGATAAGCAACTTCAGCAAAGTCTCAGGATACAAAATCAATGTACAAAAATCACAAGCATTCCTATACACCAACAACAGACAAACAGAGAGCCAAATCATGAGTGAACTCCCATTCACAATTGCTTCAAAGAGAATAAAATACCTAGGAATCCAACTTACAAGGGATGTGAAGGACCTCTTCAAGGAGAACTACAAACCACTGCTCAAGGAAATAAAAGAGGATACAAACAAATGGAAGAACATTCCATGCTCACGGGTAGGAAGAATCAATATCGTGAAAATGGCCATACTGCCCAAGGTAATTTACAGATTCAATGCCATCCCCATCAAGCTACCAATGACTTTCTTCACAGAATTGGAAAAAACTACTTTAAAGTTCATATGGAACCAAAAAAGAGCCCGCATTGCCAAGTCAATCCTAAGCCAAAAGAACAAAGCTGGAGGCATCACACTACCTGACTTCAAACTATACTACAAGGCTACAGTAACCAAAACAGCATGGTACTGGTACCAAAACAGAGATATAGATCAATGGAACAGAACAGAGCCCTCAGAAATAACGCCACTTACCTACAACTATCTGATCTTTGACAAACCTGAGAAAAACAAGCAATGGGGAAAGGATTCCCTATTTAATAAATGGTGCTGGGAAAACTGGCTAGCCATATGTAGAAAGCTGAAACTGGATCCCTTCCTTACACCTTATACAAAAATCAATTCAAGATGGATTAAAGATTTAAACGTTAGACCTAAAACCATAAAAACCCTAGAAGAAAACCTAGGCATTACCATTCAGGACATAGGCATGGGCAAGGACTTCATGTCCAAAACACCAAAAGCAATGGCAACAAAAGCCAAAATTGACAAATGGGATCTAATTAAACTAAAGAGCTTCTGCACAGCAAAAGAAACTACCATCAGAGTGAACAGGCAACCTACAACATGGGAGAAAATTTTCGCAACCTACTCATCTCACAAAGGGCTAATATCCAGAATCTACAATGAACACAAACAAATTTACAAGAAAAAAACAAACAACCCCATCAAAAAGTGGGCGAAGGACATGAACAGACACTTCTCAAAAGAAGACATTTATGCAGCCAAAAAACACATGAAAAAATGCTCATCATCACTGGCCATCAGAGAAATGCAAATCAAAACCACTATGAGATATCATCTCACACCAGTTAGAATGGCAATCATTAAAAAGTCAGGAAACAACAGGTGCTGGAGAGGATGTGGAGAAATAGGAACACTTTTACACTGTTGGTGGGACTGTAAACTAGTTCAACCATTGTGGAAGTCAGTGTGGCGATTCCTCAGGGATCTAGAACTAGAAATACCATTTGACCCAGCCATCCCATTACTGGGTATATACCCAAATGACTATAAATCATGCTGCTATAAAGACACATGCACACGTATGTTTATTGCGGCATTATTCACAATAGCAAAGACTTGGAACCAACCCAAATGTCCAACAATGATAGACTGGATTAAGAAAATGTGGCACATATACACCATGGAATACTATGCAGCCATAAAAAATGATGAGTTCATGTCCTTTGTAGGGACATGGATGAAACTGGAAACCATCATTCTCAGTAAGCTATCGCAAGAACAAAAAACCAAACACCGCATATTCTCACTCATAGGTGGGAATTGAACAATGAGATCACATGGACACAGGAAGGGGAATATCACACTCTGGGGACTGTGGTGGGGAGGGGGGAGGGGGGAGGGATAGCATTGGGAGATATACCTAATGCTAGATGACGAGTTAGTGGGTGCAGCGCACCAGCATGGCACATGTATACATATGTAACTAACCTGCACAATGTGCACATGTACCCTAAAACTTAAAGTATAATAATAATTAAAAAAAACCCAAAAAAAAAAAAAAAAAAAAAAAGATTAGTTGGACATGGTAGCCTGTGCCTGTAGTCCTAGTTACTCAGGAAGCTGAGGTGGGAGGATCCCTTAAGCCTGAGGGTTCCAGGCTGCAGTGAGCCATGATCGCACCACTGCACTGCAGCCTGGATGACAGAGCAGGACTCTGTCTCAAAAATAAAAATAAACAAGTAAACATGTAAAGCAAGGGTGTCCAATCTTTTGGCTTTCCTGGGCCACACTGGAAGAAGAATTGTCTTGGACCACACACAAAATACGTTAACACTTATGATAGCTGATGAGCTTTAAAAAAAATCACAAAAAATTAATGTCTTAATAAAGTTTATAAGTTTTTGTTGGGCCACATTTAAAGCCGTCCTGGGCTGTATGTGGCCCATGGGCCGCAGGTTGGACTAGCTTGATGTAGAGTCACTTTCACCTGCCTGTTTGGTATCTACAAATGGACACCAGCAAACTGAATTCAGAATTTCTGGTAAATGTACTCTTGGTAAATTTAGGCCCAAGCCTCTCTAATCAAGAGTCTGTAGAATCCAGTCCTGTACATATCTCCAATGTTCTTTCCCATGAAAGTTAGCAAAATCTTGCAGTTCTTTTTGTAAGGAAGCCTTCTCCCCCTGGGTTATACTTTGTATCTGTCCTTCTAGAGTATGCTGGGATCTGACTGTACTTATTAGGTGTAGAGGCAGTAAAGATTTGCTGGGGTGGTACAGGTCTAGAGGCAGTAGACCTTTAGACCTACTAGAGGTAGGTATGGAACTGGCATGCCCTTATCATGTAACTTCCTCAGTTGAAGTCAATACAGTAGCTCTAGGGTAGAGAAGACCACCCTTGTCAAAACAGAAGATGCACTGCTTCTGTTAGCAAGGGAGGTTCAGTGTGGCTGGGGGTCAGATGTCCTAAATCTATCCAAATATGCCTCATTGAAATTTTCATGGTCTCACTCTTTCCCAATCAATGCCCTGACTTTTATGTAAGAATTATAATGAAGCTGTTAATTCCATTTATGTTGAAATTCAGCAACCCAAAAGATGAGATACTACATTTTATTTTCAACTACATCAATCCTGCAGTGACAAGGAATATGAAATTATTTCAGGAAATCATAGAAGCTTTTAATCCAAGAAACTAAAATTCAATATTGCCATTTGCCTTCTTTAAAATTATCGTGTAGTAATAAGTAACCAGTCCTCCCCACAGTCCTTATATCTTTCATTTCCACAATAACATCTATTGTGGCAGCCTGTTATCTTTTAATGAACTGTGAAAGGCAGAGTGTGGCCTAGAGTAAGACTTTAGAATTTGTGGGAGCTGCAAACGTGAAGCAAATTTGCATCTACTCACAGGCCCTTCTCCACAAATTTCCACCAGGTCTTCAAGAGAAAGATTAGAGGAAGGGCAAGAGACCAAAGAAAGCCTTGCCTGCAGTGCAGTCTTTGGGGAGGTGAGCAAAAGCCACTGTGGGAAAGTCATGACATCTGGCCTGGATCCTC
This sequence comes from Pan troglodytes, assembly GCF_028858775.2. Classification (NCBI taxonomy): domain Eukaryota; kingdom Metazoa; phylum Chordata; class Mammalia; order Primates; family Hominidae; genus Pan; species Pan troglodytes. The sequence continues at coordinate 50,846,043 of NC_086015.1, forward strand.
TACTCTGATTCCCAGAAACCCCACCACCACCACTAACACTACCACTACCACACACACACACACACACACAAAATACACCAGCCCTATGCCACCGGGGTGGAGAGGGGGCATAAAAATGTCACTTCCAGGGCACAGGTAAAAGCCTGTTATAGCTGGGTGAAGATAACATTAAATACCCTCTATTTCTCGGGGAGGAGTAGCAAACTGTCCTGCTCCAAACTTTTAAAGATTATCTATTCTGGGAGAGGGGCAAGGTCACTTAGAAGGCCCCGTGACTAACAGCCAAGAACATAGCACTTGCCTAAGAGTGAGGCTGAGCCAGAACAATAAAGAAAGCCCCCCAGTACCAGGATAGCAAGTGTCCAGGAACAAGTAACAGCAGTCTACTGCTGGAAGAGTGAGGGTAAAAGCACAGAAAGATATCCTCTCTTAGACATAGGCACAAAGAAAAGACCAATAACTGTGATTTGAACAGACACTGAGAAAAACTCTCCAACAAACCAGCCACTAAGCAAAAAAATAATACTGGAAGAATTTGAATTATGTACTTTTTGAGAGTAACCATACTAACAACAAAACCTGACAGAGTTGTCTCAATGCCTCCTCCTTAAAGAAAAGGCATGTCCATTTCTGGACATAAATAGTGTTTACCCAAGTCTCCACTAGCCTTCACAAGAAGGCTTTAGCTTTCAACCAAAAATTATGAGACACATAATGAAACAAAAAATAACACACTATCAAGAGACAAACCAATCAACAAAACCAGACTCAGCTGTGACATGGATTTTGGAACTATTACACTGGGAGTTGAAAACACTATGATGGATATATCTGTAGACTCTAGTTCATAGGTCAACAAACGTTTTCTGCAAAGGGCCAGATAGGAAACATTTTAGAATTTGCAGACCATGAGGCAAAACTGAGGATATTATGTAGGTTTTTATATAGCAACAAGACAATTTTCCCACAAAATTATAGTCATAATACTAATTGCATACAATATTTGCTGATTCAGATCTACTAATGAGAGGAATAAAATTGTTTTGAGGGGAGTATAACATTTTACTTATTGGGGTTCAAGTTAGTGTTCTCTATTGTCAAAATCAATTGCACATTTTCTGTTAATGGTGAGCTGTAATGATATTTTGTGCACTTCATCTTTTCTTTTTTTATTTTTTATTTTTACTTTTTTAAGACAGGGTCTCCGTCTGTTGCCCAGGTTGGAGTGCAGTGGTGCAATCTTAGCTCACTGCAGCCTCTGCCTCTCTGGCTGAACATGGGGGGAAATAGTAAATTCTCTAAACTGTGAAGCAGTCTCCCAGCCACACACACATCCAGTGGTAAATAGTGGAAGTAAAACTGACTAAAGGAGCTTACCTACAACCACCAACAAATAAGTGATGCATGAAAATTGAGAGGGAAAATGGCTTCACATAATTATCTCACCCAAGTCACTAAACAAACAAAAGACCAAACAAACAACAAAACAGGTTGGGGGCAGCAAAAGGCAGGAATTAGTGCCTGGGCTTGCTACAGTATATCATCTAAGATGTCTTCTTCGAAACGGAAAAATTACAGAACAGGCAAAGAAACAGGAAAGTTTGGTCACTTCACAGGAGAAAAAAGCAAGGTAATAGAAATTATCTTTGAAGGGCCCCCTATCTTCGGCATAGTAGACAAAGACTTCAAAATGACTATTTTAAGTATCTTCAAAGGACTAAAGAAAAGCATGTTTTAAAATTAAAGGAAGGTATAATAATGGTGATTTATAAAATAGACAATATTTAAAAGAACCAAATGGAATCAAGTGAAGAAGCACAATAACTAAAATGAAAAATTCATGAGGTGGCCTCAACAGTGGATTTGATTTGGATCAGTAAACTTGAAGATAAGTCATCAGAGATTTTACAATATGAAGAAACAAAAACAAAACCTCAATGCAGAAAAATGAATAGAGGCTGAGCATGATGGCTCATGCGTGCAACCCCAACACTTTGGGAGGCTGAGGCAGGAGGATTGCTTGAGACCAGGAGTTTCAGACAAGCCTGGGCAACATAGCAATACCTTATCTTTTAAAAAAAAAAAAATTTTTTTTTTTTTTAGATGGAGTCTCGCTCTGTTGCCCAGGCTGAAGTGCAATGGCATGATCTCAGCTCACTGCAAACTCCGCCTCCCGGGTTCATGCCATTCTCCTGCCTCAGCCTCCCGAGTAGCTGGGACTACTGGTGCCCGCCACCATGCCCAGCTAATTTTTTTGTATTTTTAGTAGAGACGGGGTTTCACTGTGTTAGCCAGGATGGTCTTGATCTCCTGACCTCGTGATCTGCCTGCCTCGGCCTCACAAAGTGCTGGGATTACAGGCGTGAGCTGCCGTGCCCGGCCACAAAAAAAAATTTTTTTAATTAGCCAAGTATGGCGGCATATGTCTGTAGTCCTAGCTGCTCTGGAGGCTGAGGAGGGAGTATCACTGAAGCCCAGGAGTTTAAGGTTACAGTGAGCTATGATCATGCCCCTACACTCCAGCCTGGGTGACAGAGCAAGGCCCTGTCTCTGAGAAAGAAAGAAGGAAGGGAGGGAGGGAGGGAGGGAGGGAGGGAGGGAAAGAAAGGAAAGAAAGAAAGAAAGACGGATGGACGGAAGGAAGGAAAGAAAGAAAGGGAAAGAGAAGAAGGGAAGGAAGGGAGGGAGGAAGGAAGAAAGGAAGGAAGGGAGGGAGGGAGGAGGAGGGAGGGAGGAAGGAAGAAAAGAGGGAGGCAGGAAGGAAGGAAGGGAAAGAAAGGGAAAGGGAAAGGAAAGGAAAGAAAGGAAAGGAAAAGAGGAAATCCAACCAATCAAGAGGGAGGGAGGGAGGAAGGGAGGAAGGGAGGGAGGAAGGGAGGAAGGACGGAAGGAAGGAAGGAAGGAAAGAAGGAAGGGAGGGAGGGAAGGAGGGAGAAAGGAAGGAAGAAAGGAGAAAATGAATAGAGCCTCAGAGAAATGTGGAACACCATTAAGCACACAAACATAAACATAATGGCAGTACCAGAAGGAGAGAGAAAGGAACAGAAAAATATTTGAAGAAATAATGGCTGGAAACTTCCCAGATTTTATGAAAAACATTAAGCTACACATCGAACAAGCTTAATGAACTCCAAGTAGAATAAACTCAAAGAGACCTATACCCACACATCAGAGTCAAAATGTTGGAAGCCAAAGATAAAGAGAACATGTTGACAGCAGTAACAGAAAAATGACTCATCACATACAAGGGAACCATAATAAGATTATACCTGAGTTTTTACCAGAATAAAATGGAGGGCTGAAGATAGTGTGACAACTTACTTGAAGGGCTGAAAGAAAAATGTTCAATCCAGAATGTTATATCCAGCAAGTCCATGTTTTTAAAATGAAGATGATGAAAGTGAGACATTACTACTGATTTTACAGAAATAAAAAGAATTAAAATAGAATACTATGAACACTGTACACCAATAAACTGAATAACCTAAAAGAAATGGATGAATTCCTAGAAATACACAATCTACCAAGATTGAATCTTGAAAAAATAGAAAATCTGAGTAGACCTATATCTAGTAAGGAGACTGAATTAGTAATCAAAAATCTCCCAACAAAGAAAAACTGTGGATCAGATGGCTTCACTGGTGAATTCTATCAAACATTTAAAGAATTAATACCAACCCTTCTCAAACTCTTTCAAACAATTCAAGAGGGGGAAACATTTCCTAACTCATTCTATAAGGCCAGTACTAGTCTATTACTAAAGCTAGACAAATACATTATAAGAAAAAAACTACAGGTGCATATTCCTTATGAACATTGATGCAAAACTCCTCAGTCACATACTAGCAAAATGAATTTAGCAGCATATTAAAAGGATTATACCCAATGGCCAAGTGGAATTTTTCTTTTAATGAAACTAGAGATGGGCTCTCACTGTATTGTCCAGGCTGGTCTTGAATTCCTGGACTCAAGTGATCCTCCTGCCTTGGCCTCCCAAAGTGCTGGGGTTACAGGCATGGGCCACCATGCCCAGCTAATCAAGTGGAATTTATTCCCCAAAAGCAAGGATGATTCAATATACAAAAATCAATCAATGTAATATGCCACATTAATATAATGAAGGGGAAAAAATCACTTGATGATCTCAATTGATACAGAAAAGCATTTGACAAAATTCAACACCCTCTCACGATAAAAACACTCAATAAACTAGGAATAGAAGGAAACTTCTCCAATGTAATAAAGACCACATACGAAAAACCACCATCTAACATCATGCTCAATGATTTAAGACTAAAAGTTTTTCTCTCAAGATCAGGAACAAGACAAGGATGCTTACTTTCACCACTTCTATTCAACATTGTATTGGAAGTTCTGGCCAGAGCAATTAGACAAGAAAAAGAAACAAAAGGCATCCAAATTGGAAAAGAAGAAGTAAAATTATCTCTGTTTGCAGGTGCCATGATCCTATATTTAGAAAACCCCAAAGACTCCACCCTAAAACTCCCACAAAAGCCTGTTAGAGATAATAAACAAATTCAGAAAAGTTGAAGGATACAAAATCAACTTATAAAAATTAGTTGCATTTCTATAACTGTGAATGATCAAAAAGGAAATTAAGAAAACAATCCCATTTACAATAGCATCAAAAAGAATAAAACACTTGGGAATAAATTTAACCAAAGATGTGAAATACCTGCATACTGAAAACTGTACAACACTGCTTAATGAAATTAAAGAATAGTTAAATAAATGGAAAGATATTCCATATTCGTGGATTGGAAGACTTAATATTATTAAGGTGACAATAATTATCCAAATTAACTCAATTCAATCCCTATCAAAACCCCAATGACTTTTTTTGGCAGATATAGAAAAACCGTTCTAAAATTCATTCGGAATCTGAAGCACCCCAAATAGCTAAAACAATCTTGAAAAAGAGAACAAAATTGGAAGACTCACACTTTCTGATTTGAAAATTTACTATAAAGCTATATTAATTAAAACAGCATGGTATTGGCATAATGACAGACATACACACCAATGGAATAGAGAACCCAGAAATAAACCCTCTCATATATGGTCAAATGATTTTCAACAAGGATGCCAAGAGCATTCAATGGAGAAAGGACAGTCTTTCCAAAAAATAGTGCTGGGAAAAATGGATATCCACAAGCAAAAGAATAAAGGTAGAACTTTACCTTGCATCATATACAAAAATTAACCCAAAATGTATCAAAAACCCCATGTACGAGTTAAACTTAAAACTCTTAGAAGAAAACATAGGAGAATATCTTCATGATATTGGATTTGGCAATGATTTCTTGGATATGACACCAAAAGCACTGCCACAAAAGAAAAAAGTAGACAAACTGGACTTAATAAAAATTGGTAGCCTTTGTGCTATGAAGGACACTATCAAGAGAGTAAAAAGATACCCCACAGAACGGGAGAAAATATTTTCAAATCATATACCTGATAAGGGATTAATACCCAGAATATATAAAGAACTCCTACAACTCAAAAACAAAAGGACAATTCTATTTTAAATGGGCAAATAAATTTGTAAATAAACCTCTTCTCCAAAGAATATAAATAATGGCCAGTAAGCACATGAAAAGATGCTCAACATTGAGATACTCAATCATTAGGGTAATGCAAATTAAAACTAAAGTGAGATAACACTTCATACCCACCAAGATGGTTAATTAAAAAGAAACGAGCAGAACAGAAAATAACATGTAGGACATGAAGAAATTGGAATGTCGTGCCTTGCTGGTAGGAATGTCAAATGGTGCAGTGACTGTGGAAAACAGTATGACAATTCCTCAAAAAGTTAAACATAGAATTACCATATCATCCAGTAATTCTGCTTCTAGGTATATACCCAAAAGAAGTGAAAGCAGGGATTCAAACAGATACGTGTTCATGTACCCAAAATCTGTGAATATGTTACTTTACGTTGTAAAAGGAAATTTATAGATGTGATTCAGGTTCAGGACCTTGAAATGGGGATATTATCCTGGATTATCTGGAAAAGCCCAGTCTAATCACATGAGTACCCAAAAGTGGAGAATGTTTCACAGGGAGATAGGACTACCAAAGGGTCAGAGAGATGTAACATTGCGGCTTTGAAGATGGAAGAAGGGGACCAGAAGCTAAGGAATGCTGGTGACCTCTAGAAAATCAAGGAAACAAATCCTCCTCTTGGCATCCAGGAGGAACTGGCCCTACCTGGCTAATTTTATTTATTTATTTATTTATTTATTTATTTATTTAATTTTTGTAGAGGTGGGGTTTTGCTATGTTGCCCAGGCTGATCTCGAACTCCTAGGCTCAAGCAATCTTCCTGCCTCAGCCTCCCAAAGTATTGAGATTACAGGCATAAGCCACCAGACCCAGCTGCAAATGTTCTGTAACAACCATTCTCAGCTCATGGGCTAACAAGAGGCGGCCAGATGTGGTCTATACTCAAATATTACCTCCTCAATGAAGCCTTCCTAGGACACCCTCAAAAACTGTGTCCCCCATCCTTCCAAATCCTCCTTATCCTCCTTTAATTTTTCCCATAGTACTTCGCACAGTCTAACATACTATGTATTTTTCTCACACATATTACGTTTTCTGGGGCAAAGATTTTTACGACTACTTTCAATGGTGAAAATCGCAATTACTTTTGCACCAACCTAATACATTGGGTATCTTCCTCTTTCATAAATTCTTCTTCTTGTAAACTTTATGTGGGCAGATTTTTTTGTCTGTCTTGCTTATTGCTGTATTCCCAGCACCTGAAACATGTCTGGCACTCGATAAACATCTGTTAAATGAATGAATGAATCAGTGAGTGAATTAATAAATAAATAGATCCTATATAGCCTAGCAGTTAGGAAAAATAAAGAAATAAATAAATAGAAATGAAGTGGAGATAGAACACATTGATACCTGTAAGTGCTTAGAGCACTGCCTAGCACACACTAAGTGCTCAATAAATATTAGTCACCCTTATTCCTTATTGTAGTTATAGTTGTTACCTTCACGAGGAGCCTCAAGCATCTGAAAGGTGCAGGCACCAGAGCAAGCAAAATCTCCCAGCCACTATCTGTATCCAGCCGCCTGCCTCCCTGTCTACTGCATCTCCTCTCCTGGTTTCCCTGCTCCTTCTGGGGCTGCTGGTCTCCCTCTCTGCCACTGGAGCCTGTGTCCCCCTCTGGTTCCCTCAATCTTTGTCCCTCAATTACAGATGGGACTTCTGGACTCTCCACAGTGCCTCAGGCAGAGTCCCCCTAAGATATCTTGAACCCGACTGCCTGCTTCTACTCTCCTCCATTCTGTTCCCCCCATTCCACCCCTTCACTTGTTCCAGCGTCCAGGCTGTTGCCTTAGGATTCTGCTCCCACCCTGAGACCCCCCCACCCCCCCCCCCCAACGCCGCCACATTCCACCTAAGCGCCCATCCTCTAGAAAGCCTTTGCTGACACCCTCCCCAACCTTTTGGTGCCCACAGCCTCCCCCCGACCCCCCACCGTGCTGATCCCTTACGAAGCACTCTCATTCTGCTGGAACCTCTGTGCTGTCCCTGTCTCCCCCAAGGCTGACAATTTCCCAAGCTCCCCCTCCTCCCACAATGCCCCACCCAGGAAGCCCAGGGCCTGATCTCTGGCGCCTCAGCTCCTGAGACCCCCCTCCCCCTGCCGTCTAGAAACGTTCCTGGAATCCACCGACCCTCCCCACAGTGTTCCCTCTCTAATCCCCACAACAGTCTCAACCCTACAGTGGAGGAAATGAGTGGCGAGAGGTTAAGCAATTTGCCAAGATCACACGAGGCAGGAGTAAAGCGGGGCTTGAACCCAGGGCCCTGGGCAGGGCTGGGGTGCGGGGGCTGGCAGGGTATCGACCCAGGGTACACAACACAGCAGTCAAACAGATGGACAGAGTTTTGGATGAGCCAACGGCTGAGATGGGACGAGAAGCCAGCGCCTCCTCCCTGCGCGTCTGTCTGCAGGCCAGGGGCTCACACGGGAGCCGGCTCCTGCCCCCTGGCCCAGGGCCAGCCGTCATCCCCATGAGGTCAGCCACGGCTGGCGATTTCGGGGAAATACCAGCTCCTTATTAAAAACAGGCGGTGGTCAGGCCCCCGCTGCTTTCCCAGTAGAAACTGGAGTGTTTGTTCCAAAAGGAACAAGAGTGGGCAGGGCCTGGCCAGGGCCCTGAGGCGGGAGGCTTGAGCTGCAGTACCTGGTCAGGGTGTCCCGGGAGCTGCGGGGAGAGGAAGTGGAGGGGACAGCCCCAGTCCGGCAGTCGCGGGTGGGGGCTAGCAAAGGCAGCCTGTGTGAGGGGCGGGCACCGGCCCGGGAGGGGATGGTCCCACAACACCTCGAGGCTGCGCCGACCAGGGAGGGGTTGTGGACTGTGACCTCCACAGCTGCACCCCCCACCCCGGCCCGGGGACAAATCTCAGGCAGTGGGCAAGGCCTGAGAAAAAGCTGGCTGATGGCGATAAGTCCCTCCTCTTCCGGGGTAGGCAGCCGCCACCCGCGCCCCTGTGCCCAGAGCCTGCAGCCCCCGCCTCCAGGGGATCTGCGGAGGCCTCCCCTGCAGGGGGCGCGAGTGGGCCATGCCTCCCGCGGCCCCGGCCCAGGCCCCGGCCCACCCCGCCACTCTCCGCGCCAGCACAGGCCGCCCTGCATCTGGAGCGAGTTAGGGTTGGCGGCCTGGCGGGCGGCGGCGTGAGCTCATCCCGGCCCGCCCCGCTGCGGTTTCCACGCGGCTGTGAAGGGAACAGAACACAGAAACGCCGCGCCGAGGGCCGGGCCGGAGGAGCACAGGGGAGCGGCCGCTCCTCCCGGGATGTGGGTGGGAGTGGGAGAGGCGGGAGTGTGTATCACTGGCGCGTCGCCGAGGGAGGCTGAGCCCTGGGAGCCGGCCGCCAGCATGCGTCGCTGGTGTCACCGTGTGTGGTGGCTTGCGAGGGTGTGTGTGTCCCGAAGGGAAAACACTGTGCGTGTGATAAGTTGCACACCTCCCAACACACACTCCTCGTTTTACAAAAATCAGCAGCTGAGGGCAGAGGACAAGGAGGGCTGGCCAGTGCACAAACTGGGGCTTGGCTCCCATCCGGGGCCTGTGTCCCTGAGTGGATGCAGAAGCTCTGGACCAACCAGCCCAGGTGTCTGGCAGGGCCCAGGGCCCACCTCCCCAGACACACACATACTTTTCCTGGTCACTGCCCCCCTCACACTCCCCGCAAGGAGCCCAGGCATCTCCTCCTTCAGGAAGGAGAAAGGAACCCCTCACACCAGGGTATTGGCTCACAGAGACCCTCACAGCCCACACGGAAACAGGAACACATACCTGGACACAGGCTCACACCTGGAAGCACACCCAGGGAAATCACTCCTGCTCTCGGAATCCTAGTTGGGAGAGCCCACCAGCAGGCTGTGAGGCAGTGGCAAGGCTTGAAAAGGCTTCTTGGTGAGATGCCCCTTCCCTCTGCCAGGGGCTGGGAACAGGAAGGCTGGAGGTCACTGAACCTTGAACCTTAGTGGCCCCAGCACCTTGTGATGGGCCCTGAGGGTACCGCCCTGTGTGAAGGGCCTCAGAACCCCAGCACTCCCAAGGACCGGAGCCAAGGTGGGGATATGGGCACTGTAGTGATATTGATCACCAGACACTGGGTGGGGAGCTGGGCTGGAGCGGGTGCTTCGGAGCATCCAAGGTTCCCTCCACCCATCAGGCCAGTCCTCACCTTGGGCACTCACCTCAGCGACCTACTATCCCAGCTTCGGGTAGATGTCACCCAGCTGCACTGGGAACTATGGGAGGTAGCCCAGGCCATGCAGCACCTGCCAGCCTTCCCGCCTGGGCTCACAGGGCTGTCATGCTCCCATCCTCCTCCCTTCACCCTACAGCTGGGCCATGGCTCTGAGACAGTGACCTTGCCTGCAGGATGGCGCACATGAGTCTTTCACCCCTCCTTACCAGCTATTTCCCCTGGGCCCAAAGCACAGGATTGCAGAGGGCTGGTGGGGCTGAACTTGCCAGGAGCTTGGGTCCTCCATGTCCCCACCTGTGAGATAGAGAGGACACCCTATCCTGACCAGTCCACCACAGGGTGCCTAAACTGTAAAGTGCATCTGCAGTACCCACGGGGGTCTTCAGCTCCCAAAACACTGGGGCAAGCTGGGTGAGGGATGTTATTTAACTGGAATGGCTATGGTTTGCAGAACCAGAGCTTCCAAATTACTTAGCAAAACATGTTTGCTTTTTAATTAACATGTGCTTGAAAAACAATGGTTTTCATTAAAGTGGGTGGGGGAGAGAAGGGACTGTAGGGGAGAATATTTCAAGGAGCTCCAAGTTCCAGGCCAGACTTCTTAAAAATAAAGTGGGAGTCTTGCCCCAAGCCGGCAGAGGCTGGGAGGCAAGATTCCCTGCTGGACAGCCCAAGGAACAGCCCTACTACCTGCCTCCACCACTCTCTGGCTCCCTGGCTGAGAATCTGCCCTTTCGCTGATGGCTCAGTTACTTACCTACTATTCCCTGGGCCACTCTGGGAAGGGGAGGTCTTTTTTTTTTTTTTTTTTTTTTTTTTTTGGAGATGGAGTCTCACTCACCCTGTCACCTAGGCTGGAGTGCAGTGTCTTGATCTCAGCTCACCACAACATCCGCCTCTGGGGTTCAAGCAATTCTCCTGCCTCAGCCTCCTGCATAGCTGGGATTACAGGCACGCACCACCACGTCCAGCTAATTTTTCTATTTTTAGTAGAGACAGGGTTTTGCATTGTTGGCCAGGCTGCTTGAACTCCTGACCTCAAGTGATCCGCCTGCCTCGGCCTCCCAAAGTGCTGAGATTACAGGCATGAGCCACCGCGCCTGGCCGGTGTGGTCTTTTATAAAGCAGTCTTGGCGTTCAATGAATGAGGTCCACCAGGCAGATAAGCAAAAGGAAACAGCATGAGTAACAACCTGAAAGCATGGGCCTGGAAGCCACTGATGTCCAAGCCCCAGGGAGATTGGGGCAGGGAGGCTGAGCTGGTGCCAAGGACATAAGGGTGGGAAGGGAGGATGAACTCACATGGAGCAGAGGGGATATGTGAGGAACTGGCCAGAGGAAGTGGAGGGCTGGGAGACTGGAAGCAGGACGCATTCCAAAGCCTCAGGGCTTGCTCCCCAGAGGCTGATGGGCAGGATTGCAGGTTCAGTCAGTCCAACAGGGGGCAGCGTTGACTCCATCATCCAGCATGGAGAAGGCATGCCATCGGTGTTCAATAAATGCATGTAGAAGGGTGAGAATGAAGAGATGATCCCTCCGAGTCAACCACACCTTCTCCTATTTCTGGCCTTTTGGGGACAGGGTTAGCACCAGCGTGCAGCCTGAGGTCAGATGTCAACATACGGTTGGGACACATTCCACCCATTCACCCATACAGACCAAGGGAAGGTGGAGGGGAAGCTTCTGGGGAGTGAGGGCATCCCCAGGGGTCGGGTCAGATGCCCAGAACCCCCAGCAACCGGCAGCCTGCCCAGGACCCTGTTTCTCATTTGGGGCCTTCTTGCTTCCCCCAACCCACACCCCCACATGAAACGTGCCTGCCTATACTTAATTCATTATGCTCGGCTGGGTGGGAGGCCTGGCGAGCAGGGTTTTTTTTTTCCCCTGAGCTCAGACATTCCTCACTTTATTATTCTCCACATTTCAAAGCAGCTGTCGCCTCCCCCAACCGCCCCCAGCCCGAAGCTCAGAGTCCAGAAGGGGCCTCTCTAGGGCTCAGAACACCAGAGTCTCCAACACCTCCAGCCCGGCACAGGAGGAGAATTAAGGCCAGAGATGGATAGGGTAGCACCCCAGGGAGACCTGCAGGGCTCTTCCCCAACAGTCTGCACCTGAACTTATCCTCCCCTAAGTGCCGCAGTCACCCTCCCATAACACTGTCTTCTTGCCTCTCTGCACCCACTCTGTTCCACCCTCCACACAGGTGACCACAGTGGTCCCTTCATAACACAAACACAACCCCTGCCTCCCCCACTGGAGCAGGTGCTAGAAGAATTATCAAAGTCCCTGCCCTGCTCAGGCCCCTGGCAAACTGAGCCCTCACTGAGTCAGTGGCCTTACAGAGGGCAAGGCCCATCCCTAGAAAATAGCAGGGCCAGGGTCAGCCTAGTGAACCACAAAGGGGCCAGCCAGGGGAGAAACAGTTCTGGAGACTCAATTTCAGAGAAACAGGGAGGCCCTAGACAGATTTCTCCCCTACATCTGAGAGCTGCCCATGCAGAGCTTCCTTAGCAAGGGCTAAGATCCCTGTTGCATTTAAGCAAGCAGCAGCTTGGTCAGACTTGCCCTGGAAAAGAGGTTGGAGGAGGGACTTTGGCCCCAGGAGAAAATGGGGCAGGGGTCCAAGTGGGGCAGGCAACCCGGGGACCTGGAAACTGAGTCTGGATGTCCCTGTCAGCACTCAGGCTGTCTTGCCCACACTCACCCTATCACTGGGCATGCCCACTCAGGCCTGGGGCTTGATGGTAGCATTCTCGAGTGCCCAGGAGGGTAGAGGTGACTCTGTAATGTGGCCCCAGAGGATTCTTGGAGTCCACTGCAAGCCTGGGAGCCGAGAGCCCTCCCATACGTCCAGCTCTACTCTGTGAAACACCCCAAGGACTCCATCACTATGAGAAAGGCCCCCTCTTGAAGACGGACTGCACAGAGCCTGAGTCAGCCCTCAGAGCAGGCCCCTTTCCAGCAATAGAGCTGTCCCAGCCTAGAGCTTGGGATCCGGCCATGTCACCCTCTTGAGAGCTCCCAGCCCAGGGCCCCCCACTGAGCCTGGGCCATACAGAGGGAAACCTTGCTTCCCCTCTCATCCCTCAGCCTCAAGATCCATCCACCTTTCCCGGGGCTAGAAGCCATTGAACATTTGCCTTCCTGCCACAGCAGCCACCATCCCACACCTTGTGCTTCAGCTATGGATGAGAGGTCACTGCCATGAGCTTCCCCACCTCCAGCTGCAGGCCCCAGAGGTGGAAACAGGTATGGACATCCAGAGGTTTGGGGACACTCAGAATCTCAGGATCCCAGATACTCCAACAAAGAGCTGAGGCATCTTCTCCCTTGTGCCCCACCACCCCCTAGCCCTGACCTCACAGCACCTGGTTGTCCCACAGGCTCATCAGCACCTCCCTGCCAAGTTCCCATTCCCCACTCCATCCCAGTGGCAAGGCTGGGCCTCTGTTACTTATCATAGGTCGGCACAGTTAGCACCTGAAAATTACATGATGGATGGATGGAGGGAGGGAGGGAGGGAGGGATGAAAGGAGGGAGAATGGATGGATGAATGGATGAATAAGCTGATTCAAATGAGCCTTGGGCCTGGCAAAGATCTGAAAATTACATGATGGAGGGAGGGAGGGAGGGAGGGAGGGAGGGAGAATGGATGGATGAATGGATGAATAAGCTGATTCAAATGAGCCTTGGGCCTGGCAAAGATCTGCTCCATTCAAGGGTCTCTATCCAGGGGTTTTGGGAAATGCTGACTACAACAAACTGTGAAATTTCCTCAAAACTTAAAAACTGACTTGTAAGGTAAGCTCTTATTTTGCCAAGTAGAGATATGGAAAACAACAGCTACCGTCGTTATTGTTTCTGTAAACAGAAGGATATTCTCAAGGCAAAAGAAAGTAGGCAGGATGCAATCTTGGAAGAAAGACAGGCATTGAAGATGCATAGATTGGGCTTCTGGAAAATATACAAGATAGGACATTTTTTCAAAACTTTCTTGGGTATTGTGATAAGTTGGGCCTTAGGGCTTGGAAATGCCCAAGTGCTTCCAATATCCACCAGGGTAAGAGCCCCTTCTGCAGCCTTTCTGGCTCGGATTGGTTCCCCTCTGCTTGCATATTCCTCAGAACAGAGGGCTCACCACCTCTCCCAGTTAGCTCAGGAGCTGACGATGCCATTCTAGAGCACCTTTAAATGCTTCCAAGCCTACCATGGGAGAGAGGTAAGGAGACCAGGAGCAGGGTATGATGGCAGAGGTGTTGAGGGGAGGGAAGACCAAGGCTTCCAGCCCCAGGGCATAGGTGTGGTAAGGAAAAGGGCATACTCATGTTTAGCTGGACCAAAGTAGAAAAATCAAGAAGCTGCCAAGACCTGAACTTGCCCAAGGGGCACCTGGAAGTGCAGAGTCTGGAGTCTGAGTCTTCCAGCTGCCACATTCCACCCCAACTAGCCCTCCAGAAAGGTTCTGATGGCCCCATGGCCACGGCCTTGGTAGATATGTGAGGTACCCAAGCCCATAGACCAGAGGTGGGGGTGGAGAATGGAAAAAAATGGTGGAACCTCAGGAGTCCTCAGGCAGGTTGGAGAGGAGGGTGCAGGCAGGAACCCTGCCCAGACCTGACCTTCGAGGGCCTTCTCTGTCCAAGAGGCCCCGGGCCCTGGCTGCTGAGACTGGAGGGGCCCGCTGGGTGATCCGGCCTGGGGGAGTATCGTGTGCACACACTCACACACACATGCCACATTCCAGTTGTGCTCTGTCAGCGTTTGGGCAAACCAGGATTGTGTGGCTTTGGGAGGGCAGGGAACAAATAACCCCCAAAAGTGGGTGAGGGAGGGACTGGGGCTGGTTGGAAGGAACTTGGGAGAACCCCAGGGAACCACTTCTGTGCTGGGTCACCAGGTTCAAGATCTGGGTTTTCCTGCTGTGCTCTGAGGTGACTGGATCAGCATTTCCCCTGTTCCCAGGCAGGCCCGCCCTCTCCCTGACCCCACAACTCTCACTACTACCCATGGCCTCAGGACCAACCACGGAGGACACCCCAAACACCCCCTTATGCAACACAAGGAGCTCCTGTCACACTGCTGCCGACTTTTTTTGGCCCCTCCTCCCCTGTTCCATACATTCCGTCACCCCCGACCTCTCTTAAGGCCTCCATCAGCTTTCCATAAGACTCTCTGCCACTGAGTGCTTTGAGCACTACAGTCCACTTTCCCACAGCTGCACTGATTTCCTTCCTTCTTGTGGCCTGGCAAAATTTTCATCCAATGCCTGACTTCTTCAAGATCCCACCTGACTTCTTTCTATCTCGGCCTGAATTTCTGGCCTTCCTGGCACCGCTACTCCATGCCATCTCATTCATGTCCCAGTGGTAACCCCAGGATCCCTGGGGATGATGTCTGGAAGAGAAGATGCAGGGTGCGGCAGGCTAACAAGAGCCATGAGCATCCATGCAGGAACATCCGAGCAGCGGAGGGACGGTTTGTTCTGGGACCATCGCGGGCCCAGCTCCGATAATCCTCTGTCCCTTGTGCTCAAGTTCTAGATCCCCAAACTCTGCCCTAAAGCTGTGAGTGTCAAGGGCCCATCAGAACCTTGTTCCTGCAATGTCACTGGACCTTCTGTGTTAGGTTTTGCAGTTTCAAGGGGACTGCCTGGCCCTGCCTGGGGTGCTGAAGCTGAACTCTGCCCCTGGACTACCTCACTGACCCTCTGATCCAGCATGGACTGAGAATGTAGTGGTGGCTCCTCCTGCCACCTTGAGGAGACCTCAGAGATCAGGCCCCAGGCCAGAGGAGGAAAGTGAGGCATAGAGAGACCCCAGAACAGACCCCAGCCTTATGGGGCACATGACAGGGCACTTGAGGCATGAGGGGTATCAAGGTGGCCCAAGGGCAAACCCCCTGCCCCCACCCACCCCTCTCTACCAGCCACAAGGCCATAGGCTGGACCACCCTGCTTGAGGGGGAAGCTGGGACCAGTGTTTATGCCACTGTAGGGAGGCCACAGCCTGCCTAGGAGTGCCACCTGCCCAGCGCCGGTGCTGATTCAACAGAGCCCCCCCAGCACATATGCACTCAGACACAGGCACACACACTCATGCACACACAGTGGCAAACACACATGTACATATGCACAGACAAATGGGCACCTACACACTCACAGACACAGACACACATATACAACACACATACAAACACAAGCCCACATTCACTTACAGACACAGATCCACAGGCATACATGCACAACTGTGGACCTATGCACACATACACACGCACATTTCACCCAGCCAGGATGGGAGGATGCTGAGTAAGGAGAAGGCTCACCTCTGCAGCTGAGTCCCACCTTTAGGTGCCTCCACCCCATCCATTCTGATGTCTGCACCCACAGCCAGTGACCCAAACCCAGGAACATGTGGTCAGGAGAGCCACATATGAGAGGTAAATGGCCCCAGGGTAGCAACATGGCCATGGCTGGGCCAGAGGCACATTCTAAGTGGAGCTGAGCTGCAACAAGTGGAACCAAGCTGCCCCTGCCAGGGCTCATCAGACAACAGCTCCATCCATCCCTGCCCTCACCAAGGGGCCCCTAACCCGTCCCCTCCCAGCTACACAAGAAGAATAGGGGCTGGGAATTGCAAGATGCTCCCTTCTACCACCAAGCCAAACCAAGTGGGACAGTAGCTCCCAGGGACTAGGGAAGCCTGCAAGAAGGAGGGTATGTTTGGGGAAGGCCTGGGAGTACTGCAGGCCACCCTGGAAACCAGAAGGGCAGGCATTCTTGAGAGAGTGGGACGTGTATGCCTGAGGACTAAGACACATGTGAACTTGGATGCAGGGCACTCCTTGCTGGAGACGACTGAGAGCAGGTGCAATCTGTGCTCAGGACACCAGCCCAGGGTAGGCATACCCAGAAAGAAAATGCTGAAACTACTCAGTCCCATGCAGACTTCTGAAGGGGAGCTCAGCACTTCTGGGCTTGGTTTTCAGGAGCAAGGTGCACCGGACAGGCGGGAACTGGGGACTGCCCGGGAGAGTGTCAGCCACTTCAGGTGGTGCCCTACCCCGGAGGAGGCTGGAGGTGGAACCTGATTGGGATCTGCTCCCCTCTGTGTGGGTCCTCAGTCACTCATGGGCCAGGAAGGCTGGCCAGAGCCCGCCAAGATCACACACACACATGAAGATGCCCTCATTGGCCAAGTGCACTGCAACGGGGCACAGGGCGTCTTTATCTGCCCCACCAGCCGACAGACTGTGCACCTCTCAGCACAGTGGTGGTAAACTGTGAAAGAGCAGATTACGACTCCTTCCCCTGAATTAGATCTGAGGCTGGAGTGGACTGAACCAGAAGGCCTTGAAATCTGTCCTTGATGTTGCTGAGGATGTTTTCAAAACAGCCCTGGAATCTGACCACTTACGACCATCACCCCCACCAGTACCCTGGGCCAAGTGTGCATCTCCTCTCTCCTGGACCCTCCTCACTGCCTCCCTGCTGCCCCTGTGGCCCCCACAGTCTCTTCTCCACACAGCGGCCAGGGTGGCACTGAGAAAACATCTCCCCAGGGCGCATGCTGCAGCCCTCCCTGACCTCTCTGACTCAGGACCTGTCCCTCTCCTTGGCACTTTCTGCTCCCATCACCAGGCCTCTGTGCCCTCTGCCAGGACGTCTTCCCTCAGATGCCCATACAGCCTCCTGAAGCAGATGCTGAGGTGCCGCATAGGAATGTTCCAGCCAACCTAGGGGCCCTGCCCAGCCAGTGACAGATGGGAGTCTGTAGATAGTCTGCCTTCCTCATCCCTCAGTGAGAAATACCACCATCTCCCGGAGGTTCCCAGCAGGGCTGAGACCCCTTTGCTCATAAGTGTCATCTGCTCTGTGTGCACCCCTTTGGGGGGATTTTCTTTCTTCCCAGGCCCCCCACCCCACCCCTCTCCCACGCTCCCTGGAATCACCTTCCAGGGAGACTACTTGCAGGTAGTC
Organism: Pan troglodytes; assembly: GCF_028858775.2. Lineage (NCBI taxonomy): Eukaryota > Metazoa > Chordata > Mammalia > Primates > Hominidae > Pan > Pan troglodytes. The sequence goes on from NC_086015.1 coordinate 50,863,790, forward strand.
CTTGATCTGGTCCTTGTCTCAGGGATTACTTCTGGGGGAGCCCAGCCTAAGACACTTCATCTCTCCCTTTTCCCTTTAGCAATAACTCCCCATCTCCCCTCCCCCAGCCCCTACCATTTACTTTCTGTCTGTATGAATTTGACTACTCTAGGACCCTTAGATAAGTGGACTCTACAGTATTTTGTGTGTGTGTGACTGGCTTATTTCACTTAGTGTAACATCCTCAAGGTTCACCCGCATTGTTGCGTGTGTCGGCATGGCCTTGCTTTGTCAGGCTGAGTAATACTCCCTTGTGGATAGACCACATTTGCTTACTCACTCACCCCTCCACGGACACTTGGGTTGCTTCCACCTTTTAGCTACTGCGAATAGTGCTGCTGTGAACGTGGGTGTGCAAATACCTGTTCAAACCCTGCTTTCAAGTATTTTAGGTACATGCCCAGAAGTACAATTGCTGGTCATCTGGTCATTCTATTTTGTGGGAAACTGCTATAGTGTTTTCCACAGTGGCTGCACCATTTTACTTTCAAATTTCAACAGTGCACAAGGGTTCTAATTTCTCCACATCTTCAACAACACTTGTTATTTTCTGCTGTTTTTTTATAAAAACCATTCTAATGGGTGTGAGGTGGTATCTCATTATGGTTTTAATGTGCATTTCTGTAATGATTAGTGATGTTCAGCATCTTTGCATGTGCTTATTGGTTATCTGTATATCCTTTGGCGTTTTGTTTTGTTTTGTTTTGTTTTTTTGAGATGGAGTCTCGCTCTGTTGCCCAGGCTGGAGCGCAGTGGCGCAATCTCAGCTCACTGCAACCTCCGCCTCCCGGGTTCAAATGATTCTTTGGCCTCAGCCTTCCAAGTAGCTGGGATTACAGGCACCGGCCATCATGCTGGGCTAATTCTTGTATTTTTGTAGAGATGGGGTTTCACCATGTTGGCCAGGCTGGTCTTGAACTCCTGGCCTCATGTGATCCACCCGCCTCAGCCTCCCAAAGTGCTGGGATTACAGGCGTGAGCCACCACGCCCAGCCTGCATATCCTCTTTAGAGAAATGTATACATACAAGTCCTTTGCCTATTTTTTAGTTGGGTTGTTTGGGGGGTGGTTTTTGAGTTATAGAAGTTCTTTATATATTCTAAATATTATCTTCTCTCCTTTAAATCTTTGCTCAACTATTTCCTGCCCAGATAATCCTTGACCTCATTATTTAACATGTCACCCACCTCCCGGCTTACACACACACATGCACACACACACCACAGCCCTCCCTGCCTTCAGTCCTTCTCTGCCTTTAGCACCATTCGATACTCCACTGTCAGGATTTGTCTGGTTTGTGTGAGTTCTACAAGGGCAGAGGTTTCCACTGCCTTCTCCACTGCAGTGTTCCCAGCACCTAGAACAGAGCCTGACACACAGTCGGTGCTCAGTAAATGCTGAGAGAATGAAAGGAGGATGCAACAGACTCCTGCGACACACTCACCCCTAACATGCACTCTCTCCCACACACTGCCAGCAGCCCCCATCCACACACACTCACTCTCACACACACTCAGGACTCCCCACACCACACAGCCCCTTGGACAGTCTGATCCACGCAGGCCTTCCAAGTTGCTCTCACCCCCACCACATCCCCCCTGCCACGCAGACACGCGCATCCACACGAGGTCATGAAAAGGCGCCCCCTGGAGCTGCCCTGACTCCTGGGTCCTGGCCTGCAAGGTGTTTCCCATCCAGTGTGGCCCACTCCCCACTCAAAGCCTTTGATCTCCCCCACATTTCTATATCTGGGGCCCCCAGCCTCTCTGCAGGGCTTTGCTCTCTCTTCACATCAAGCCTGCGTGAATCATCTCCTCGAGGAAGCCTCCCCTCTCTATCCTCATCAGGCTCCAGGACTCAGGGGAGGGGCCCTGGCCCCAGAGCAGGGGATAGAATGGGGCAGGGGTCTGCAGGTGTGTGCACCTCCCTCCACCACGCAGGGATTGCATGCTGTCTTCTGCTGAGGAGCCCGGGGCTATCCCCACAAAGCCTCTACCTCTGACCTAGAGCCACACTGCTGGCAGAGTGGCTCAGTTTCACCATCGGAGTCAGGGCAAGGGGTCAGCTCTGACAGCCTGGGGACAAAGTTAGCTCCTGCCCTGCCACCCATTCCCAATGTCACTCAGGCAAGGCCATTCCCTGTGCTGGGCCTCAGCTTTCCCACCCGTGACAGGGTGGCTCTGGGCCAATGCCCCATGGTCACCCAGTTGGTGGACATGCAGTGAGACAGCTCAGACAGTGCTCTCAGGCTCCCAGCAGCCCGCATACCTGTGTTAGCGGCCCCAGCATGGCTGCCTCCTGCAGAAGGCCAGGTGAGGGGCAAGCGCAACAGAGAAGCACTCGGCCTCCTCCAGCTCAGCGTCCATGGGCCACAGAATTCACATAGGCAAGCCAAGGGCCACAGAGAGGAAAGAAGGAGAGAGGGAAAGAAGGAGGAAAGGGAAGAGGGGAAGGAGAAATGTGGGACAAAGAGGGAAAGGAAGGAAGGAAGGAGGGGAGGGAGGGAGGAAAGGAGGAAGGAAGGAAAAAAAGGGGGAAGGAAGAAGGAAAAGAGGAAAGGAAGAAAGGAAAGGAGGGAAGAAGGGGAGGAAAATGGGAGGGAAGGCAGGAAAGAAGAAAGGACGAAAGGGAGGGAGGTGGGTAGGAAGGGAGGGAGGGAGAAAAGGAAGAAAAAAGAGGAGGGGAGGGAAGGAAGGAGAGAAGGAAAAAAGAGAGGGAGGAAGGGAAATAAGTCAGAAAGGAAGGCCGGCAAGAAGCCATTTATTCATGAGGCCCATGGGGTGGGGACAGAGCTGCTGTCACAGGTAAGCACAGCCTGAGAGGGGCCAGAGATGGCAACCACGCGGAGAGGTCCAAGGGTTTTTGCAGGAGTCTTGGTAAGGCTCCCGTCCTTCCCACGACTCCAGGCCGCTGGTGTCAGCATCACACATGGGAGATGAGACGTCCCTGCACAGCCTTCCCTGGGCTTCCTGAAAGCAAAGGCAGTGCAGATTACAGAGGGGAAGGGAGACGGAGGCAGCAGGATGTCAAGTGAGCACTGCAGCTGGTGGAGTGTGGGCAGGTGGCAGCAGCGGGTTCAGGAGGGAGTGGGTGCCTACCTGGGCACGAGGTTTAGCTGGACATGATGTGCTTCACAAATGCTGGAAAGAAGAGGAGAGTGAGTGGCAGGAGTGCAACATGGGGAAGCCATGGCTGGGAGCCTGGGTCCCAGCACTCCCCTCCCAGAAGACCCCTGCCCCTGCTGAGCCCACCTTCATAGTTGATGCAGCCATTGGAGTCCTCTTGCCCAGCCATCAACTTCTCCACTTCGTCTTCTGTCAGCCTCTCACCTGGCAGGAGTGGGAGGCTGAGTCAGCACCGTGCGTGCAGAGGCATGATGGGGTGGGGGCACCCACTGAATCCCTCTAGATGGTGGCTCAACCTCTCCAGTATTCCCACAGCCAGCACTGTTCACAAGACCTTGGCCATCACCCCATTTCTGAGGCCAGGAGAATCAGTGACAAGTTAAGAAGGGGCCTGGGGTGCAGTACGTGCTGTCCTCTGTCCCACTAGGCTGGGAGGGGGTCCCTCCGCCAGGACGAAGCCAGGGCTCCCTAGAAGCAGTCCCTTGGGGCAGCCCCTTGAGGCTAGAGGAAGGGCCCATGGGGTGGAGTTGGGGATCTTGGGAGAGGGTGGTGGAGGGAGCCAAGAGACCACCCGCTGCTCCCCAAGTCTGGCATTCTCCTGCCTCCGTACTTCTGTATGCTGTGCTGGCCCCCCTTCAAAATGCCAGCCACAGCTTCCCCTTCTTACCCCCACTTTAGACACACACGCACACACAGAGAGAGAGAGGAGAGAGAGACCAGCACTGAAACAGTAGCTGAAACAGTAGACCAGGAGCTGAAACAGTAGACACTCAAATGTTTGCTGCAGGAAAAAATCACTTTGAAGAGGGACCCCCTGCTGCAGGCAGCCGATGGTAAGGGTATAAGTGGGAGGTACACAGGGCCCCACAGAGGTCAGGATCCCCCCAGGCAGCAGGCACTTGACCTGCTTGACCACTTAGGGCTGTGGCCCTGGAATTTGACCTTGGAGTAATGACCACCAGGACGGTGGCCTGGAGTCGTGGGAAGGAGGGGAGCATATCAAGACGGCTCCTTCCTGCCCTGCTCTGTCCCCAGAGCTGATGTCATCCCCCTTCTGTGAGCTGCACCAGCATGCTTGCTTTACTCTCCTCCTAAGTAACATTTCTGTTGTCTGCCATTGAGGCTCCCTAATTATGTAACTCTCTCCATTTCACCAATGGGTCACAGGCCTGGGGGGCAACAGAGTGGTTTCTCCCAGGATGTCCCTGGAAGGAGTTGGGGTAGGGGAGGAGGCTGCCCTCACCCAGCGTGGCCAGCACGTGGCGAAGCTCAGCACCCATGACAGTGCCATTGCCCTCCTTGTCGAAGACCCGCAGCCCCTCCACGAAGTCCTCATAGGTGCCCGTGTCCTTGTTCTTGGAAATGTGCTGGAGCATAGGCAGGAAAGTTTCAAAGTCCATCATCTTGGTATTGAGCTCTGCAGAGAAATGGTCCCAGGTTCCAGGGTCTAAGGCTGGGGTGGGCACACCCCTCCCCCATGCCTGATAATGAGGAGCTATCCCCACCTCTCACACAGTTCTACAACAGTCTACACCAGTTCTCACAGCAGTCTACACCAGTTTGCCATTTAAAAGCAAACTACCATCGCGAGGCACTTTACAGTCTACTGAGCAATGCACTGTTTCCATAGCCCTTTGCTATTCACAAAGGGAGTGTGCTGCCCTGAGCCACCACGGAGGGCTCTGTCCAGAACCCCTTGCCTACTTTTGGGAAACAGTCCTCCCCTCATGGCATTTTCTTATAGACCTCACCCTCCACCATCTGTGATTGGGTCAGGAGCAGCTAGGCCAATCAGAGACCTTCCCTGGGACTTTTGAACCCTTGGTGGGGGCTTGGGCCTCACTCCTTTTTTTTTTTTTTAGCTTTAAAATTTTATTCATTTATGTATTTATTTATTTTTAGACACGAGGTCTTCTTGTTATGTCACACAGACTGGAGTACAGTGGTGTGATTATAGCTCACTGCAACCTCAAATTCCTGGGCTCACGGGATCCTCCTGGCTCAGCTTCCTGAGTAGCTGGGACCATAGGTGCATGTCACCATGCCAAGCTAAATTTTTAATTTTTGTAGATATAGAATCTCACTATGTTACCCAGGCTGGTCTCAAACTCCTGGCCTCAAGTGATCCTCCCAAAGCATTGGGATGACAGCATCCCACTGCCCACTGCTGTCACTGCCCGACCTTCTCACTCCTCCATAGGTGTCAGCGCCTACCACCAGGGGGCCTGGCAAATCAGCATGGATCCAGATGCTCCAGCAAACCATTACTGCATGTCACCTGGTCGGCATGGCCCTGTGACTGGCCTCGGTGCCCTCATCGGGACAATGGGAGATGTCAGGAAAGATTCTCGTGCTATCCCGCAGGATGGATGGCAGCCCACCCAGCCAGTCTCCCCGGGACTAACACTATGGGGGCTCTCGGGCAGGTGCACTACCTTCCTGTCTTGGCTTCCCCAGGACACGGAGCACTTCTGCCTGTGTGGGGTTCTGGCCCAGCGCCCGCAGGACATCCCCACACTGCCCGTAGGTGATCTTCATCTCACACTTGGGTGTGCGGTCGAACAGCATGAAGGCTTCCTTGAACTCTGCCAGGAGAGGGCAGTGAGCCACAGACACTCCCAGGGTCAGCCTACCCCACTCCCCACACCCCTGGCAGGACCCTCAGACCAGGGAACCCCAGGCCAATCCTGCAACCCCTGGGTTCAAGACCCCTGCTCACCTTCAATCTGCTCAGGTGTGAACTCGATCTGAAAAGAGACCCCAAAGACTCAGATGCCCGGCTTAAAAGGTGGGGCCACACCTCCTCCTGGGCACTCGGTGGCCAACCCAGAATGTCAACTGTCTCAGCCTGTCCCATTCCAGCATCCCAGCCTGCACCCCCAGGACCTCCTGCAGTCCACCTTGATGCCCTCCTGCCTCCTTGCCCCCCTCCTGCCTCCTTGCCCCCCTCCACCTCTCCAGCCAGAAGGCCTTGAGTCTGTGTGCACCAAGCCCCTGATGCTCGGTGGACCCTGGCAGGGGTAGCAGTGAGGAGGGAGGCCACATGCCCAAGGCCTCAGGCCAGCATGGGCCTTACCTGATGCTCCCGGTTCTGGACAGATGTACCTTAAGCCACAAGCCCCAGTCAGGCTGGCTTTGCTTGGGGCCTGGTGGGCAGGACTGTCAGCAAAAGTGAGATGGGAGGGCCCAGGGTGGTAGAAGGAGTAAGGGCAATGGTACAGGCCGAGGGCTCGTGGCTGGAAGCATCGAGGGTGAGCACAAGTGTGCATGTTTGTGTGTGAGCATGTGTCTACATACGTCTGCCCTCACAGAGCCCCCTAAGCCCTAAAGACCAGGCAATCACTCACCAGCCCCACTATACCTATTTCTCACACACCCTGTCTGTAGGTCCCTGGGAAGCTCCCACACCCCAGGACAGCACAGGGCCAGGGCAGTGCTGCTGAGTGTTTGCTGAAGTCACATTGGGGCCACCTTGATTGACGTCAATCAAGAGGCCTCCCGGGATCCAGTGTCCCCCTCCTCACCGGATACCAGGTCTATTTTTATCACTGCAGTCACTCGCCCCAAGGTCAAGGTCACACAAGGGAAAGGAGGTTGGGGGAGGGGCATGACTGGCGTCTTTCTCATGGCTGCTGCCTCGGAGCCCCACCAATCTCCACAGTGCATGCCGGCACAGAGGGACACCCTGTTCAGGGCCACCCTACCATGACTGTCCCTCCTGGCTTCTGGCTTGACCCAGTGTTGGGAAGAACAGGTTGTCATTCCTGGCTCCCTGAGAGCTCTCTCCACCAGGAAGCCTACTGACATTAGGGTCTCTGGGCTCCTGGCAAAGGCTCCCTGCCCTTTACCTGCAACCTGGGGATGGGGGAAGAGGGCGCATGAGGGGTCTCATTGTCCCCACCTCTCAGAAGGAAGTCTGTGCCGACCTAAGGCCTGGCGAGAAAGGACAATGCCACTATGGGCCGTGGCTGTGGTCACAGCCTCACCATGAGGCCTGCAGAATGCAAGCCTGGGACCTGGGTGGCCAACTCCAGGTGCATATACTCTGAATGGTTCCCAGCAGCCCTGCAAGAGGGGACTTGCTGTTCTGTTTCACAGCTGAGGAAACCACGCCTCAGAGCAGTGAAGAACTTGGCAACTAAAATGGAGCAGAGTTGGGATTTGAACCCTTGCCTCAAAGGACATGGTAGGTATCTCTGGGAAGGGCTCATGAACAGGAGGCAAGACTTCACCGATGGAATGTAGGTCCTGCTGGGCATGCGGGGACGGCGAGGGTTCCACAGGGCTCCTGAGGAGGCAGCCAGGGCAGCAGTGGTCCCAGCCAAGAACAGGGAGCAGGCAGGACACAGGGTACGTGCTGCTATGCAGATAACCACAGGTGGGAGTCATGGCTCCCTCCAAGTTTAGACTCTGAGAAAGACTTCGCAGTTGGGGAAGGGCTCCTGGGGCCACTGGTCATAGCTCCATGACCAGCTTCCTGCACAGCTTTCAGAATATCCCCAGCCAGCTGATGCTTCAAGTTCCCTACCTAAAAGCTGAGGCCCGGAAGTGCTCTACCAGCTCTGGGCTCGGTGATTTGAACGAGACCCAGCCTGGACAGGGGCCCTGCTTCTTCTTACTCCCTATCTCATCCACGCTGGGAGCGTGTATGGACTTGGGACCCCTCAGCTGAACAAGGAAAATCCCTGCCTGGCTCCAGCTGACTCCAGGATTCCCCAAGGATGAGAAGTCCAGGAAGAAGGGCAAGGGAGAGTCCATTTCCAAAACCACTAAAAAGACAGTCCAGACTCAAACCCCAGTCCAGACTCCACCTGAGTTCTCAGCAGCACCAGAGGAGTCCTGCAGAACGTCTGACCACCATCCCTCCTGCTGCAGCCCTTCTGATGCCTGAAGCAGTCAGGGCTTGTCTGACCTCTGCACAGAAGCTTCCAGCGTCAGCTCAGTGCTCACCTCCAGAGCCTGACCTGCCTCTTGCTAGGTCCACTCTGGGATCCACTCACTTGCCCTGCTCCTATTGCCACCACCCAGCTTCCATACCCACCTTGATCTTGGAAGCATCAAACTCGACCTCCTTAGGGCGCTCAGGCTCAGGGGGAGGTGCGGGAGCTGGAGCTGCCTTGGGGGCTGCCTTGGCATCATCCTTCTTGGGCTCTGGCTTTTTGGGGGCCATTGGGGGCTGTAAGTACAGAGAGGGATGTGGAGAGAAGAATGCAGAAAGCAGGGTAGGTGAGCCGCCTCACCCAGGCCTTTATCCTGCCCGGATACCTCATGACCCCAGCCCCACCCCTGCAGTGCACAATAGGGACAGGGCCATAAAAGGATATGGCTAGGCTTAGGGGCTATTTTGGGGCCTGGGGAGGGCATTGTTCAGGCTCAGGAATGGGTAGGGGAGGAGGGATCTCCATTCCTCCCAATCACCTGTTGGGAAGGGGGAGGGAGAGAGGGGTACAAAGGCCACTGCTTAACACACACATACACACATACACGCACACTCATCTGCACACCCACACATACCCACACAGGGCCCTGCTGCCTCTCTGCAGGTCCGTAAGTTGAAGAGGTGAAGAAGGGTGGACCAAGTACATGCTACGTGTTGTGTTGGGGCCAGAAGGACTGGGATGATCTAAGGGCACCTCTGAACTTAAGCTCTCCAAAGTCCCCTGTGTCTGTGTCTGTGTCTATGACCGTGTCCATGTGGGGGAAGGCGGAAGTCAGCATGTGTCTGTGTGCGTTGTCTGTGTCTGTGTCGGGATGTCTATGTGTCTGTGGGTCTCTCTGTGTCTGTGTTTGTGTGGAGGGGGGTCTGTGTACACCTGTGTGTATTGTCTGGGTGCCTCCATGGTGGGGGGCTCTGTGCGTGCCTATGTGTGCTCCGTATCTGTGTCTATGTAAGGGATGGCCCGGGTGTCTGCATTTGTCTCTGTGGGTCTGGGTCTTTATGTGTGCGTGGTGTGTCTATGTGTCTATGTGAGTGTGTCTGCGGGTGTTGCTTCTGTGTGTTTATGTCTGGGTGTTTACATGTGTCTGTATGTGAGTGTCTGGTCATGGCAGGCAGCTGTAGCCCTGGCTATGGGTCCAAGGGTCTCCAGGAACCCCCACAAAGGGCAAGAGAAAGGATGCTGCTCCCTCTAGGGCAGTCGCCCCAGGCCAGTTCAGCAGCCTCCCTCTTCAGCACCTGCTGGCCCAGGGACCAGTTTCTCAGCTTTCACCCCTAGATTCCTACTTCCCCTCTCTACAGGCCCCAGGGATGCACATTTCCCTACACACCCCAGGCCTGGCTCCCCACTGCACCCTCTGCCCAGAGTGCCCTCGCCCCCTCTGCCTGACATATTCAAGGCTTGGCTCTACTGGCCCTCTTCCAGAAAGCTCTCTCCAATGCTATTCCACTGCCACATGTTGCCCTCTGCCGACCCTTTTGGCAGGGGCTCTGAGAGGGTCTGCCTCTCTGAGGAACCCCAAGCTGCCAAGCAGGGTCTGCCCCAGTGCAATGATGCTCATTCCCTGTTCCTACCACTCAGTGCCCACCCCCAGTGCCCATCCTGCAGTGCCCGGCCCTCAGGGTCCATCCCAAGCCCAGCCTTCAGCAGATGACAGTGACAGAGTGCAGCCTGACGGGACTGCCACTTGGGGAGGTGGGAAGGCTGAGGTGGCACAAGGCTCTTCCCGCATGGGGACGCCAACAGTGGGGACATCTTGTAAACACATTGGGCTCTGTTCCTTGCCCAGCATCTGTGCCTGGGGGGTGGGAAGGAGGTGCTCCTGGTTACTTTTAAGTGCCTGGAGCCTTTGATAGAAACTTCAAAGCCAGGGATTTCCCTGGTGTGGCAAGGGGCTAAGCCTGAGGCTGAGAGGTGCAGTGGGGCCCAGGGCCTCTACCTGGCACGCCCTGCTGTCTTCCTACTGGGCCCGGTCCCTCTCATCCTGTCACTCCGCCTCACAGGGAGGGACAGCAGTCCAGGGCTGGGGCCGGCCCGCTCCTGACTGGAACACGTTCTGCCTCTCATCTGGAGGGCAGAACACCCACATCTGGAAATCTGACAACATCCGGGACTGGCGGGGGGGCAAGTTTTTCACTTTTCTTCCAGATGTTTGGCAACAGTATTGAGAAAGAAAGGGGTGGGGGGATGGTCAGTAGAGACGAGCCAGAAATACCACAAGAGGAGAAGACAGCCAGAGGGCCACACAGAGGGGCCCCGGGGAGGCCCCACCACCCAGGCCTGCCGACCCTCAGGACAACGGGCTCTGGAAGTCACACGGGAGCCCCAGCCACCCACAGACACCGCCAACAAGACCAATTTCCTTGCGTTCATCATGAGGGAAGCAGAGGGCCAGAGCAGAGGACATATACAGGGCCTTCTCTCCCATCTCATTTCTTTCATCCTCACACAATTACCACCCCTTGGAAACCACCCAACATTGGCCCAAATGGGGGTAAGCCAGTGACAAGAGCATCCTGGGCCTCAGTGTCCAGGTCTGTGATCTGGGATGGGCAGGCTCATGCAGCCAGCCAGAGCCACATAGTGCCACCTTCCTCCACCTGTGTGTGGCAGTCAAGGCAGTGGCTTGGGCCCCTCCTGTCACACACAGGGCAAACGTGGTCCTGCAGCAGGGACAGGGTGCACAGAGCCATCCTCACTCCCTCATCAGGACCCAGATGAAGGCTAGGGCCAGGATGATGACTGCCTGAGCTCTGATTCTGGGCATGCCCCTGCTGGCTTGGGAGCAACAGTGCCCCAGGACTCACCCACAGGCCCACCCTCAAACCTATAACAACTGCCTAGCCCCCAATAGGCACTCTTCAGGACCAGCCAGAGCCCTCCCAGGCACACCAAGACCAGGAGCAAGGCATGGGGTGAACAGGAGGCAGGAAGGTGACCAGGGAGTTGGGGGTGGAGGGAGGGAGGGTGGGCAGCAGTTGGCGGTAAGAACAGGCCACACCATGCCTGGCACTTCCCTCTCTCTCCCACATCCCAACCTGAGCTTTGTGCCCTTCAGGAGTCAGCCTAGCAGGCAGGATCTGGGCAGGGCCTCGGGGGCCTGGAGAGCCAGGGCTGGGGGTCTGGGTCCTACTGCTTCAGCTCCCAAAGCTCTGATGTCTGAGCTGCAGCCCAGTGTGCTGCAGGCTGGCACACGCCATGTCCCAGAGCCCTCTCAGGCAGCCACTTACCTCTCCCTTCCCCCAGCCAAGGGGAATGCGGGGAAGATATGGGCCCTGACTTCTGAGGAGCCTGTGGACTAAGGCAGGAAAGCCCGGCCACGCCGGCCTTCTTCTGGGCTCTTGTTACCTGGCATCTTCCGTGCGTCCGCCTTCCTATGAATGTCAGCCGTCACAGGAGGGAGGAATGTTCTGCTCTTCCACAGCTACATTTTCCCAGGACCTGGTACACCACAGGCATTCAATAAATGCTGGATGAACAAATGTTCCAAATATCTCAGTTTACCCACCTCTCACAGAGGTACTGGAACCCCTTGCTAAACCCTGTCCTGGAGTGGGCCCGGAGAGATGGGGAGATTTGCCAACTGACTGACAGGAGCTCTGGCAGTGCAGAGGGCACTCTGGGACAGTAGTGCGGCCAGAGGCTACCTCCAAGCCCACTCACCACTTCCCCATGCCCACCCCAATTCAGGCGTGCTCTTCACAGACTAAAGAGGTGAGGGTGACCCCTGTGGTACAGGCAGTGACTGGACCACGATCAGCCAGCAGGGGGCGCAGAAGGGATGGGAACCGACCTTTGGTTCCTGAACTCAAACCCCAGAACCCAGAATCCCAACCCAGACCCCAGATCGGGAACCCGGAACCCCAAGCTCAGACCCCAGACTCAGGTCTCACAATTTGAGTGCCAAACTCAGAACCAAGAACCCAGATTCCAGGACTAGACCCCACTGTGGAGACCTAGACCCAGATCCTGGCACCCAAACCCTGACCAAAGACTCCAAGACCCAGGATGGTAAACCCGGACCTTCAACCCAGACTCCGGACCCCAGACCCCAGATACAGGAACCAGGATTCTAAACCCAGACCCCAGATCCAGGACTCAAGCCCCAGGACTCTAAACCCAGACTTCCAGGACTGCAAACCCAAACCCCAGACCCAGGACCCAGGACAAGGGCTGACGGATTTCCAGATCAGCGTGGCCCTGTGTGGACAAGGCCAGTGGGAAGGGGCACCGGGGGGGTCACACTCTTGGCAACAGCGGGGGTAGCTGCTTGGCAGACCTCCCTGGTAGCGTTCAGAAGGGCATGAAGAATGTCCATCATCCTGTCAGAGCCAATTTGGGGAGCTCAGACTATGGTTGCCACGTGGAGGGTGGGCAGAAGGAGGTAAGGGCCAGCTGTCCCCTGGGCCTAAGAGCCAGAGGCAGGGAAACAGGGTCGGGCTCCCCACGTGCCCTTGTCCCCTGGGCCGCAGTCTCCGCAGGCAGCCATGGCCCGCCCTGGCCTGCCGGTCCCGCCCCTCCTGGCCCACAGCCTCTGGGCTGGGACGCAGGCCCACACTTCCCGGAGGAGTCGAGAACACGGCCTGGGCCAGACCCAGAGCCTTAGAAGTAGGTCAAATGTTGCCGCGCAGCAGGTCCTGGGGACCCTGTCCTGGTGTGGGCAGGCCCGTAGGCTGCAGCTCACTTACCAGGGCCCACTTGTGTGTCCATATAGATGTGAACCCACCGCTACACACTGGACACCCATGAACACAGACCCCACGCGGGGCCCCTAGGTCCCTGTCCAGTTGCACAGATGGGGAGACCGTGGCCCCAAGGAGGCAAGGGCTGCCCAGCAACTCTGACTAGAGATGGCACGAGGCAGGTACAAGGACCAGCAGAAGGAGATAAATTTCTACACCATCCCATGGCCCTGGAGCCTCAGATGAAAGTCTGACTCCTAGGAGGACTTCCCAGCAAAGCCGCTCTGCCACTAACAGGATGGGGCCCACCTCCCAGAGGCACAACCCCGGGCCTTGAGAGATGGAAAAGAGTACCCAAGGGGGAGGCAGTAGACTCCCTATGCTCCTGTGACCCGGGCTGGTCCCTGCTCCTCTTGGCCTCAGTTTCCCCACCTGTACCATGGCCATGGGTGGGGCACTGTGATTCCAGGTTCAGAGGACAGTCTCTGCCCCTGAGTCCCAGCCCATCCTCACTACCCCCACACCACACACAGACAACTCTGTCCTCGAGCAGGCCAAACACAACCTTCAGGCCCCTCCCTCTGCCCACTGTGCTGACGGGGACCAGATGCTCCAACCTTGTGGTTCTAGGGGTGGGGGTGGCAGGGCCCAGCGGGCTGGCAGGCAAACCCTGGTTTTGGCCCAAGGACCTATAATCAGCTCCTGCCCCTCTGATCCCGGCCCAGGACTGACGCTTAGGGCTGTGGTGTCCTGGCCGGCTGTGGCCACGGCCGCTATATTTGGGAGCCCAATTCAGCATGAGGGAGGGGTGGGCAGGCAGAAGCCTCTAGGGACCCAAGCCTCATGGGGGACAGGATGGGGACAGCATTGGCCAGGCTTGGTCCATTCTGGAAGAAGGGCATGGCCCTGACTTCTCAGGGGCCTGGACTGGGGGACCTCAGCCCCACTCTCAGCAGCTAGTCTCAGGAGGGAGACTGAAAATGTGTCTGGAGATACTGCACCCCTGTTTAGTCCAAAGAGTGAGCATCAGTTGGGTCTGTGCATTCTGGGTGCATGAGATGGAGTCTCGGGCTGCCAAGGGTTTGTGGGAGCTCTGGATGGGTGAGGTTCGGGGTACCAGGGTCTGGGATGGGAGGAGGGGGTGCCAATGTACTAATCAAAGGAACTGAGAAAACAAAGGCCTGGGGCTTGGGTCAGGAGGAATGGAGCAAGATGCAGCCCTGAGCCCCAGCTCCCCAGCTCTGCCTGCTGGTCCAGCTTCCGGACAGGGGCCCGGCCCCTCCCCCCCAGCATGGCCTGTGGCCTCCCTGAACTGCCCTGGACATTCCCTGCCACTGGGCCAAACCCTGTACTCTCCCACCAGCAGCTTCCCAAAGAGCAAATATTTATTGTCCTTGGAAGAAAAAAAAAGACTCCCCTTTTAGGATCGGGGTCTGGGAGCTGCTATTGAGGTTTGCAGGGGCTCAGCAGCGGCCTGAAATGACCAGAAACCCCACCTAGATGGGCTGAGGAAGAAAGGAGGGTGTTCCATGAGCCGGCCTTGGAGGAGACTGCAAAGGCTGCCCTGGGTGCTGGGCTGGGGCTCTGCCCAGCGCTGCACCCTGGGCCACATTCCTCCCTCCCCTTGCCTCCATTTCCCCAAGGTTTCCCCAGAATAGGTGTGAGGACATGCAGACACTGCCACACGAGGTGTGAACATGTGTGACTGGATGGGTGTGGATAGTCTATGTGTGTGTAACCATGGACAAGAGGATGAGGCCACACGTGTGATTGTGTGGGAGTGTGTCGTCTTGCGTGCTTCCACGTGTCACCATGGGCACGAGGCTGTGACTCTGCGTGGGCGTGAGCATGTCTGCGTGCTCCTGGCTCTGTGTGCGTGTCTGTCTGCGAGCCTGTTCATCTGTTGGCATGGGTGGGGAAGGGGCATGTGGACACAACCTCTGTTGAATGGCCAATTCAGTCAAAAATGCAAGTAAATTTAGCAGGAGAAAAAAAAAACCCCGTCAGTCAGACGAGGAGTCTGAATTGAGTGGTTGTTTGAGTGGATGGACCGACTGTCTCAGGCAAACAGTTCACACTGGCTGGGAGGAGGAACCGGCTCCCCTGGGCCATCACGGAGAAACTGGAGACAGGGACCCTTGGCTATGGCAGAGGTGAGACACAGAGACTGAGACAGAGATGGGAGGATGGAGAGAGACAGAGAAAGAGAGAGATGGGGCAGTCAGAAACAGGGGGGAGGGAGGGTTGGTAGGAGGGTCAGGGACAAATGTTGCCCCAGGAAAGGATGTACCTTCCTGGAGCCTGCAGACACGCACGCATGCACACCATCATGCCACCCCTCACCTCGGCTCCCAGCCAGCATAACCCAAATTCATTCCCACCTCTCACCCATCCTCAAGCAGCTCCAAGTGGACAAGAAGTGGGCACCAGACCAGGATGCAAGGAGAGAGGGTGGGCATGGGCACCTGGACAGAGGGACAGGATGACAGATGAAGAAGGCAGTGCCGAGGACAGGGACAACAGTGATGGAGGTGAAGACAGGAGGGTTACAAGAAGGCCACAGTGGTGGTGACAGTGAAGAGGGAGTGCTGGCTGGGAGGACCTCCCTGACCCCTTGCAGACCCCACCTAGCCATGGCGGCCCCCTACACCCAGGGCTCTCCCCACTCTGCCCCAGCCAGAACCAGCTGTGGCCTTGCCTCCAGTGGCCATACAAAAATCCTCTGTGGCCCAGGGTGTGGATGCTGCAATAAAAATGGCCCAAGCTCCCAGCCAGGAATAGTTAGGGTCAACTCTGGTACCTGCCTGTGTGAGTATTTATATATCCACCCTCCCAGTGTGGCTATGTCTGAAACACACACACACTACCCCCAGGCAGGCTAACCCACCCCTGATGTGTGTCTGTCTGGAGATACCTATGGGCCCCTAGACACTCCCTACTCCACCTACTCCACCTCTGCCTAGTCCCTTTCCACCAGTACTGGGACAGCAGGAATCACACTGAAATGTGTGTGTGCACACGTAGCTTCCTGGAGCCTGCAGACATGCACTCAGGAACCCTGGCCCAAGGGAGCTTGGGCCAAGAGCAGGCACGCTGTACCACACACCTTTACCATATATCCTCATGCTTCATAGAAACCTTTGCATGCATGTTCACGCGCCCGTGCACACATATCCACACTCCTTTGTACACATATGCTTTTGCACACATGTATATACACATTCACATGCCTTTGCATACACATCCATGCACTCTCCCACATACACCTAATGAACCACATCTTTTAGCTCACGGGTATAGAAAGAACACCCAGGTATAATTTCCAGGCAGAAATGAGCACTCGGAAGGAGGAGCAGGGCTGAAGGCAGCAGAAATCAAGGAACCCTACCAGGCCTGCCTGGCACGGTAGTGTCCGCATCTGTTTGTGTGTGAACGTGTGTGTCTGGACATTTGGGACCTTTCCACTGCCTCCTCTCACCCCACCCCACCCTGTTCACAGAAGGGGAAACAGAGGCCCAAGCAGAGTAGCTGAGCGGGGAGGTCAGCGTCCTGGTTTGGGGCTTTCGAGCTTCAGCATCTGTGTTGTTCTTGGCACATCCGGGCCAGATAAGGACGGGGTCAGAGCTTGGCTCTCGTGGGAAAGGACTCTCTGGAAGGCTCCCGACCCATTCCTTTCCCAGATCTTGGACCCCAGTGCAAGCAGAGGGAAGACAAAAGGGAAGGAGAGATGGTTGGGAGACAGGCAAGCTCCCATCAGGTCAGCCTTGAGGGCTGTGGGGAGACCACAGCAGGTTCAGAGACTCACGGGTACCCAGGAATGTGTAATAACCCCCTCAGACCAGCACAGGAACCCCCAAATGCAGAGCCTAGAGCTGACGGGTAAGGGTGAGGCCAGGAGCCCAGCTCTCTGCAGCATCTGGCCTTGGAGCCCTCTGCTCCAGGGAGCCTCATGCGGTTTTAGAGCCAGGGCTGAGGTAAATACCTCTGTGCCCCAAAGGTCTGGAGCTGGGTTGGATGAGAAACTGTTCTGGGAGGACAGTGGACTGTTAGGAGACACTGGAGCATCATCCTCCCATCCAAAGTTGATGAGGGTACAGGTCCTGGGATTGGGGTTGGGTTGGCTGGGGACAGAGAACTCAGTTCTGGTGCTGGCCCCTTCACTGACTCCTGGAACCTCTTCCCCTCTGGAGACCTCAGTGTTCACACCTGTACAGTGGGGCGAGAGTTCCCTAAAGGTGGGCTCAGCAGGTGCACGGTCCTCCCAGTGCAGCCAGGGTGGGGCATCCCTGGACCTGAGTGTCCTCCTTCCCCACTGCCTCAGCCTGTGCCCCTGGCCAGGTCTCAGTGAGGGGGAGAGGGCTGGAGCTTGAAGCCAAGACAACAGGGGAACAATTGGCTGGAATTCTGCATAAACAGAGGGGCTCATCCAAGGCTGCAGATGAGCTGGGAGGGGCTGGGGAGTTCCTGCGCCCCGAGGGAGCCCTGCCTAACAGTGAGCCCATCCATCCAAAGGGAGGCCCTGCCTTCGGGAGTCCTGGTCTGAGAGCATAAGCAGGACAGCCTCTGTGGGGGATTTAGCAGGGGATGCTGTAGGGCCCCGAGACCCCCCCCCCTCAGCCCACCCCCAACCAGCATGCTCGTGGCCCCTGCCCCACCTAGAATCATTGGAGATACACCTCCCAGGGGCAGGAAAACAAGGAGAAACCATCATTGATTGCGGCTGCCAGAAGCCGTCACCACCTCTCAGGCCCCTCCTCGCCTGACCTTGGGGTCCAGAGAGAGGACATGCCAGTCTCCCCACTCCCATGGTCTCACAGCAGCAGCTGCAGGGACAGCCAGGCTGGTCTGGGATGGGGGTCGAGGGTGGGTCCTCTCTGCCAGTGCCAGATTCAGCTGCTGTCTCAGGGTTAGGCTCCAGCTCAACCCCTGGGGCTGCTCCCTGGCTTTCTGAGAAGATGCCGTCAGGCAGATTCCATCTCATAACGTTTCCTAGAGGAAAACGTTCCGACAATGAGCGTTCCAACAATGAAGGGATCTGTCTCTGATCCTGGGGCCTGCTCATGAGGAAACTGAGCCTACCCATGGCAACTGAGAGACGAAGAGGTAAGGGAGCAGGGTGTTTGGAATCCACAGCTCTGGCCAATAGGTGTGCCCTCCCCCAGAGATGGAGGCTTCTCAGCAGAGCCACAGAGATAACCTAGCCCCTGTCCTCCAGAGCTCACCGTCTATTGGGACAGAGGCAGCAGCATATCATGCCGTGCTAAATTTTCTAGTCAAACCAGGAGGTCTGAGGTCTCACTCTGCTGGGAGTTGAAGGGTGCAGATCCAGGAAGGCTTCAGAGAGGAGGGGGCCTTTGGAGGGCATACAAGAGCCACCCAGGCAGAGAAGGGAAGGACAAGTCAGATGGCAAGAAGTGCAGGGGCAGAGGCCAAAAGCTCATGGAGGGTTCAGGGAATGGGAACACAGGGCAGTGGGGCCAGGCAGGGAGTTGGCTCCCCCAAACTCTAGAGTCTCTGCATCTCCCAGCTGAGCCCAACACACAGTAAGGTGCAGGCAGGGGCCACGGAAGGCAGGGCTGAGCTTGCAGAACACATTGTTCCTCCTCCTCCTCTTCTTCCTCCTCCTCTGTTTGCGAGGTCATCACTTCCTTGCCCCCCTCCACCCCCAAGGAGCCCTGTGTGGTTATGCTTGATTGGGAAAATTGATGTGGGGCCGCCGAGTTTAAGGGCGGGGGTGGTCACCCTTCCATCTTGAACCCAGCTCTGCTCGTTGGGCCAAGAGTGGCTTCCAGAGCCAGCTGTGCTGAGAGAGGGTGCTGCTGTGAGGACAGGATGTACTGGATGGCCCTGAGTTCAGTGCTCCAGTCCCTTGCCTCCACAGCCCCCACACCAGCTCAGGAAAGGAGTGCAGTGGGACTGGGGGAAGCCTAGACCACTGACCTCCCCAAAAAGATCATGACTAGTCCGGGAGGCAGAGAGGCCCCAGAGATAGAGCAGAGGTCAGGGCAGGCAGGAGCTGGGTGTGTGACTTTGGGCAGAGGCCTGACCTCACTGGGCCAGACCGGCTGCCAGTGTCCCCTCCAGCTTCAGGGAGGCATCTGAGTTATGCCTAGCCACCTCCTGTTAAGCCCAGAACCTCCTCCACACTGGCGACCCACCTGTGCCCAGTGAGAGCCCTTCAGCCTCTTCCAAAGAGGCTCACCTCAGAGGGCACGGGTGTCGGAAGGCCTGGAGACTTGCTCTGGATGAGTGGGGTGACCTCTGGCATGCCATTGCCCTTCTCTGGATGTCGCTTTCCCATACACGGTTTTATAAACTTCCCTGAGTGCTTCCCCTCTCCAGCCAGTTCAGCCAATGTCCACGGTGCCTCTGGGCCAGGCTCGGTGCAGCCTGCAGGATGGCCGGGCAGACACAACCCTGATTCC
The DNA here is from genome assembly GCF_028858775.2 of Pan troglodytes. Lineage (NCBI taxonomy): Eukaryota > Metazoa > Chordata > Mammalia > Primates > Hominidae > Pan > Pan troglodytes. The sequence continues at coordinate 50,882,998 of NC_086015.1, forward strand.
AGCCCTAGAGACATTCCCAGTGTCCGCCAGCTCATTGCCTTGCCCCAGCCAGTGTCCCCTGAGGCATTTAGAGTGAGAGGAAACTGAGGCCCAGAGATTTGGCAAGGCACGACAAAGGACCACCCACATAGAGGGTTCCTCCAGGCCTAACAGGGCAGGAGGGTCAGGACTAGGGGTTCTCCACTCGAGGGCTCCCGGCCACAGCCCCCGGCAAGGACCCAGTGTCTGAGCTAACCCCCTCCCCACCACCTCCTCCTTCCTGGCCCCCTCCTCCCTTCAAACCGCAGGGCCCAGCCGGCCTCTGGAACGCGTGCCCGGGACCTCGGTGATATTTTGAGTTTAAGAAAACTTTGCAGTCGGCAGGAGCTCTTAAAGGTTATAAATAGCAGCAGCGGGAGCCCATGCCGGGAGAGGCGGAAACACGTGTCAAACACGCCTGGGAGGGGGTATTCCGAGGCACAGACCCCCCCACACACACACTAGGGACGCACTAGGCTTCTGGGGATTTTACAACCACTGGAGCGGGAAATCACACTCCACCCAGAAGGCGTCTGGGAAACAGGACCCGCTTTGGACCCCCAACCAGTGTCCCCAGTGGCTGGCCAGGTTGCCCGGGCATGTGGGGACACTGATGAAAGGGGATCTGGTGGGGAGGCCTTTCTCCTACCCCACTCCCCGCCACCATGCCACCAGGGATCTCCCTCAGAGCTGCCCTTGGGAACAGCAGGGCTAGGGGTGGGTTTGGAGAGAGTCCACTCTAACCCGTCTGTGGCAGGGAGAACTGAAGACCTGAGTGGGGACAGAATTGTTTCCAGGTCATGGGAAAGCTGGACAAGGTTTGGACCCCCAAGCCACAGTTCTTCCCATTGAACACTGTTGCTGCCTCCCTTCCATTTCCAGGGACCACGGGATGGTACTCTAACTCACCCAAAGAAAGCACAGAGATGGGCACAAAGGTGACAACAGACAACACTGAGGGATGCAGACCTGAGGGCCCCATCCCTCAGCATCCAATCCCAGTGCTTCCCCTTCCAGTGAAGACCCCTCCTGCTGAACAGATGAGGAACAGACCAGAGACTTGCCCTACTCCAGTGGGATGCAAGCCCATGCCCACGCTGCCAGGGAGTGGACTGTCAACAACCCAAGGCCAGGTATGCGGCCTCAGCAAGGACATCAGCTCCGCTTTGGACACAGCAGTCTCAGCCTTGCCTTGAGGGTCATGCAATTTGAGGACATGCCCTCAGGAGCCTAGTCTGAGGAGACACCCTTCTGGGGCCTGATCTAAGAGAAATCAGTTTTGATGGCCCCATGGCCATGGAAGGAACCCTTCAACCTCCACCACCTCCCTGGATTTCCCAACTGCTCCACAATGTGCATGGGGCAAGAACTGTTACGACACTGCAAATACCTGGAAACTCAGGCGTGTCTCAGGCTCCCACCCACCATCCCACTTATGCCTCACTCATGCCCCACCTGCTGCCCACAGCTCCCAGCAGGTCTGGGGGCGGCAGCCAGCCTTGGCATCCAGGCGTTCTGAACCTCAGGGAGCCCCAAAGGGTTTATGGGGCTCCCAATGAATGGGAGCCTGTTGAGCTCGGAGGGGGCCGGGCCCGAGTAAACATGGCTGGGTCTGAGCTGCCATTCTCCCCCTACCTCTTCCCCAGAACCCAGGACCAAAATACAACTTCCTGTCCCCGGAGCTGAGGGCCAGACTTGCCCCCCAGAGCCCTGGGCGGGGGCCCACAGGAGGAACGCAAACTGGCAGGCCCAAGGCTCGAGGGGAGAAAGGCCTTCAGGTTTTCAGACTCCCAGGTCTGCTTGCATCCAAGACCCAAGTGCCTGGGCACTTTACAGATCCCCTTTGAGCCTGAAACTGCCCAACTGTTAACAACAGATCAGGAAACTGAGGCCATGAGCAGGAAGGCGTCTGGCTCAGGGATCCACAGGTCAAAGCAGAAAAGGCCCCAGCCTCCTGCTTCCCTGGCCAGTGAGGATGGGGCCTGTGGGCAGGGTAGGGCAGTGCATGTGGACTCAGGGGAGGTAGAGGCTCTGGCAGTCAAGAGCCAGGGCAACAGGGAGGCTTGACAGAGCACAGGGGAACTCTCCCTCCTTTGGGCACAACTGCCCACTGACCTCCGCTGGCCTGGTCACAGAATAGCCTACGTGTCCCGGGATACCCCTTGGAGCAGTGCACTTCAGAGTAGCTGGGGCAGGAGTCCCATAAGTGCTGTTTGTCATAGTTTCGCTATGTCCCCTGGCCAGTCCATTCTGCTCTTTGGTCCCGTTTCCTCCACCTGGAGGCCAGGTATCACCGAGCCTGCCTCCCTGACTAACTTGTGAAACAAAAAGTACTTTGGAAACTCTAATGAGTGGTACCCTCCCCAGGAGCCTGGAAGACTCAGGGAGGGGGGCCCTAGGAACGTGCCCAATGGCTGGGGGTGGTTGGGGCCAGCTGCCTCACATGCAGGGCACTGGGGGCTACAGCTGGAATGTGCTGAGTGGCAGCTGCCACGTGAATCATTATACCTCATCAGGCTGAGCCTAGGACTTCCAGACACAAACCAGCTCAGACTGGGCTCAGGCAGAAGGGCAGCCTCCAGCCGGGTCCCAGGGCCTGGGGGTGAGGTTTCTGGGATCTTGCAGGGTCTCTGCCTCCCTGTCTGCCCACATCTTCATCCTGAGCAACCAGCCCTGGTTCTGAACACAGCTCGTTCTACAGACACACAGAGAGAAGTCATCCTGTCCACAGCCCCCCTGCCTTTGAGACCTGTGACAGCTTAAGCAGACCCTGGGCCTGGAAGGGCCTGGGAGGCAGATAGAGAGGGCTTCCTGGCTGACTCCTCACCAGGAGCCCACATTCCAGTGGGCAAGGAGTCAGATATGAGGTGGCTGTGGGGCTGTAGGGGTCAGGACACGGGCTGGAGTGGAATGACGGCCCCCTCCATCTCTTCCGTCTAGGAGCCACTGGGTACCCAGTGCTGGCAGATCAGGCTTTCTTGGGCCTCAGTTTTCCTGCCTGTGACACAGGCAAGAACCACCTCCAGCCCCCCTCTGATTTCTCTGGGTGCCTTAAACTTGAGTGAAGTCACTAGTAGGGGCTGTGTTCATACCTCGTGGCAGCCTGATATTCCTGAGATGTGGAAAGGACCAGAGGGTCAGACAGGGACACAGAGACTAAGAGAGAGGCATGGCAGGGCAAGGAGAGGACTATTGAGGCACACACACATGTCTGGCAGCCTGAGTGGGCCCAGTTACCTGGCAGGCAGACCCATGGGTGCTGAGGGGAGGGCCCAGCCCTGGGCATCTGAACACCGGCACACTTGGATCTGCCTCTGTTGCCTCCTACTCCTGACTAGGAGCCTGGGACAAAGTCCTGGGCCAGTGTAGGGCTTGGTAAAAAATAATTAATTTTCTTTTCAAGTGGAAGCTCTGACTCAGGTCTTTTCTTGTCCCCAGCAGCACTATCCTTGCTTAGGCCTGAGCCACAGAAGCTGCTCAGGGACTATCCATGGCCTCCCCGTGGCCAACTTGAGTCTGCTCTGCAGCTTTAGGCCCGACTTGGAAGGCCCGTGGGCTGCAGGTGAGTGGGGGCCAGGGGAGCCTAGGGTCCTGAGCACAGCTGGGAGGCCCAAGTCTGTGGTTTCCCCGGGGGTGAGTGTCTAAATACCTGGGCCGTGCTATGGGGCAGACAAGACATGCCCGCATGGAGACACATCTGTGGACCTGGTGTTATGACAGCAGGGGGCTTGTAACCATGAGGCCAGCAGGGACAGAAAGCCCATACCTCTAGCTCCTTGGGAGCCTTAGGAGTGCTCCCTGGTTGGGACAGAGCCTGCTGGCCCCAGGTGCCCCCATCGCCCCTCCCTTCACCTTCCTGAGAGGCAAGAAAGCCAGGCAGCCATGCTTCTGCTGCAAGGGAAGGGGGCTGCCCAGCCAGCTGCCATGGGAGCCTCCAGCGACTCAGCCGGGTGTCAGGGGGTGTTTATGAGCAGCCGAAATGGCTGTAAAAGTGGCACCTCGCTTCACTTATGGCCTGGCCATCCCCTCCCCTACTGGGCTCTTGCCTCAAAAAGTTTCCAGAGGGGCCTAGAAGCCGAGAGAGGTCTGGGGTTGAGGGCTGGGTGGAGGCACAACCTGGGGTCAGAGTTCAGCCAGGGGCTAGAAATCAGACTGGGATAAGAACTCAGCCTGAGGTTGGGGCTCATCATGGAGATAGAGCTCAGTCTGGGATCAGGGCTAAGCTTGGATGCAGCCTGACTTTGGGGCTAGTGTTGGGATGAAGCACTGGGGAAATATAAGGACTCAGAAATAGATGTGAGCCATTAGTCCCAGAGAACCCCTGGTCTGGCCAAGGGGTTTTCTGAGGGAGGAAGGCCAGGCTGCATTGCTCAGAGAGCTGAGCCTCTTGCCTTGCTTGTTGGTGTCTGATGCCCACCCTGGCCCCAGGGTCTGTGTACCTTGGCCAGAGCCCTACTCACAGTGGGATGGCTGCAGCAGAGGCCTGTCAGCCTGGGGCTGCCACACCAGCAGGGGTGGGGCCAGAGTCTGGCCCCTACTGCAGTTCTGAGATCCAGTGACCACCCTGGCTCCTCCTCCTAGGCCCCAGCCTGGGGATTAGAGACAGGGACTCACTCCTACTCCCCACCCCCAGCCAGGCCTTTTCAAACCCCATTGAAACTAACACTGACCTGACACTAACCAGAAACTGATTCTGAGCCCCTGGGGCGTGCTTGTCAAAAAGGGCAAGCTGACTCTGCCAGGTGCTTGGGTGCTACCAGTTAATGTGTGACACCCCCACCCTCATGGTAGCACTTTAACCAGAGGCCTGAGGGTGAGAGAGATGATCTGTGGCCCCACCCACAGCTGTGGAATGTCCAGCAGGGGACTCTGGGGTGAGGCACATGAGTTATGGCAGGAGGAATGCCCTTAAGGGACCCAGCACCCATCAGATTCCTCTCTGCAGCCCTCTCCACAGCCCACCCTCATCCTCCCAAGTACAAGTAGTATGTTTCCAAATCTCAAGTTTTCCCTGGTGTCAGATCTGAAAAGAACTCCTCCCCTCAGCCTCTAGTTTTATCTCTCAGTCCTTCCAATCCCTCCATTAATGTTCTTTTCTCATCACCAAGGGGGAAAGCAGGGTGGAAGATCAGTGGTCACAGAACCATAAAACTTAGAGACACTTAGAAACAGAGGCATAGGCCGGGTGCGGTGGTTCATGCCTGTAATCCCAGCTCTTTGGGAGGCCGAGGCAGGAGGACTGCTTGAGCCCAAGAGTTGGAGACCAGTCTAGGCAACAAAGTGAGACCTCGTCTCTACAAAAAAAAATTTTTTAATTACCCAGGTGTGGTAGCTCATGCCTGTGGTGCCAGCTACATGAGAGGCTGAGGTGAGAGGATTGCTTGAGCCCAGGAGGTCAAGGCTGCTGTGAGCCATGACCGTGCCACTGCACTCCAGCCTGGGCGACACAGCAAGACCCTGTCTGGGGGAAAAAAAAAATGCTGCGTGTGGTGGCTCACGCTTGTAATCTCAACACTTTGGGAGGCCGAGGCAGGATCACTTGAGGCCAGGAGTTTGAAACCAGCCTGGCCAACATAGAGAAACCCCATCTCCACTACAAATGCAAAAATTAGCCAGGCATGGTGGTGCACAAATATAATGCCAGCTACTCAGGAGGCTGAGGCCAGAGAATTGCTTGAACCTGGGAGGTGGAGGTTGCAGTCAGCCGAGATCGCACCACTGCACTCCAGCCTGGCCAACAGCCCTGTCTCAAAAAAGAAAAGAAACAGAGGCATAATAAAGCTGAGACCATTAAAATATAACACTGAAGAACCACAAGTGTTCTTTAGGTGCCCATTCTGGCACCTGGGCCTCCGTCCCAAGGAGGCTACATACCATAGGAGGCAGCCCTGAAATCACAACCTCCCTCCCCAGTAACGGAGGATGTGGGCACACAAGGAGGGAGGGGAGTGTCCTTTACACCAGGCAGAGGAGTATGATCCTGGCAGAGGAAGCAGCAAGGACAAAGGCAGGAGAGTGGATGTGTGAAGAAGACCAGGAGTCTAGCAGACAGTTCCTGTTAGGGAGAGTCATTTTTGGAGGAAACTGTCTCAAATAGCACAGCCCTTGAACACCAGAAAAAGAAATGAGGGCAGTGGGCACAGAGAAGGGAGGCAGCCATAGAAATGCATGGGGAGGGCCAAGGCTGGTGGTTCATACCTGTAATCCCAGCACTTTGGGAGGCTGAGGCAGGTGGATCACTTGAGGTCAGGGGTTCATGACCAGCCTGGTCAACATGGTGAAACCCAGTCTCTACCAAGAAAAGCAAAAATTAGCCAGGTTGGTGGTACACACCTGTAGTCCCAGCTACTTGGGAGAATCACTTGAGCCTGGGAAGCGGAGGTTGCAGTGAGCAGAGATCATGCCACTGGACTCCAGCCTGGGTGACAAAGTGAGACTTTGTCTTGAAGAAGAAGAAGAAGGAGAAGGAGAAGAAAGAAGAAGAAGAAAGAAGAAGAAAGTAGCAGCAGAAGAAGAAATACATGGGGAATGCACCTGGGAGTGCAGTCTGGAAGCTGGATGGGCTTGAGCCAGCAGAAGGGTGGCTGCAGCTGGATCCTAGGCCTTAGGACTTGGGCTTGACAGATTTGCACTGAGGGTTGGAGGGCAGGTTTGCAGGCTCTGAGGAGCTCAATATCCACAGGCTGAGTCTTGAGAGCCCCTGGAGCCCATGGGCCAGGATGCCCACCCTCGTGGAAACTAAACAGTAAAGTTAACATTGCCCTTGAATCAGCTGGCCAACCTCTCCATTTTGCAGATGAGGAAACTGAGGTCCAGACAGCCGAAGAGTGGTAGTGTCCAGGACACACAACTGGTAAGCGGGCAAGCACAGGCTGTTGCTTAGCCCAGACTCATTTCCCAGGGCCTCATGCATTCGCTTCCTCCGCGATCCTTAAAGCCCTCCGCTCCAGGCATCCCCAGCCCCTCCCTCTGCCTCAGTTTCCCCACTTGGTACCGGGAGGTGGTAGGTTTGGGGTCGAAGGGCCCCTCCTCTTAGAGCTCCAGCATGCCCTCCCCAGCCAAACACAGAAATCCCGCCCCGTTCAGCCCCAACCCCCGCGGACTCCTCCTTGCCTTCCCCTAAGTCGAGGGTCCCAGGCGGCCCGGTCCGAGCCGGCCGATAGCTTTTGGGAGTGGGGGTGGGAACGGGGGAGGGAGGTGAAGCCTGAGAGTGGGTGTCTGGATTGAGCCCCAGGTCTGGCAGCCTCGAGCCTCCGGGGTTGGGGCTGGGCAAGCCGGAGAGGCCCGGCCAGCAGCTGAATGGGTCGAGACTCGGAGACCCGGACCCGAAGAGACGCTGGGCAGGGAGGGAGCGGGATGTGTGGCTGCAGACCTGGGCGGGGGTCGGGGCTGGCCTAGGGCCGAGAGGAACGACAGGCCTGGGATGGGACTGAGGGCAGGGGACGAGGCGAGGGTGGGGCTGGACGTGGGGGAGGGCGGCAGCAGCCAAGCCGGGCTCGGGGCTGGCAGCCGAGCGGCCTCCCCAGGGACCCCGACCCGGCCCGAACGGGAGCCCAGTGGACTGACAGCGTCGCGGCCGGGGGCGCGCGGGGGTACCAGGCAGCCTCCTCAGGGGATTCGCCCATGATGAAAGAGGGCTCGCTTCTCGGCTCAGGGTCTCTATTCGCCAGCGGGGGCCGGATGATCAAGGGAAAAAAAATTAAAAAGCCCGTGCTTTCCAGAAGAGAATGAAGCGGCGGCGGCGTCCCGGGTTCCCTGCTCGGGTCTCGATGTTACAGCTGCCCCCGCCCCGTCTCCCCAGCACTCACATCCCGCCGCCGTAAGACCCCGGGCCTCGGCCTCTAGCGCAATGTCCCGGGGCGGGGGGCGGAAGGCTCCTCTCGGCCTCTCCACACTCCCGCGTCGCCGGCTGCGGAGGGGGTGGGGGCGGGAGAGGCCCGGGAGGGCGCGGGGGAGGGAAGAGGCGCCCGGCCGGGGGGAAGGGGAGCGGCAGACGCCGAGGCGAGGGATGCGCGCGGCGGGCGGTGGCTCCGAGCGGCGGCCGGGCGGGGGTCGCTGGAGGCCAGGCCGGCCAGCGGGGGGTATCCCGAGAGCTCCATGAAGTCCCCCCGGGGCCGCGGACGGGGCGCTGGCTTAGGGAGGCTGTCGGGGGGGCCCCGACATCCATGGCAAGGCGGGGGCCGCGGCGGCGCGCTCGGAGTAAGTCGGGGCTGGGGACCCGCGCCGAGGGGAAGTGGCCGGAGTCGGGAAGGAGCGACTCTGGGCCTGGCCGGAGCAGCCAGGCTGCTCTGTCTCGGTGTCAGTCGGCGGCGCCTCCTCGGAACCCGGGGGAGTCGCCAGCCCCGCGCCGCTCGGCTCGGTGGCTTTTTTGGAAACTTGCAAATGTTTTCGTAGAGAGAAAAGGGGGAGGGAGGGAGCGAGGGAGTGACCGAAACGGAGCTTGGGGCCGCTGGAAGAACTGAGGCCAAGGCCGGGGGAGCTAGAGACGGACTGACAGACAGGCAGACCGACAGAGCGTCGGGGCCGCTGCGCGCCCGAGCCGCACAGGCGCAAGCGGGGCTCTGGCCAAGGATGGGGAAGGGGTGCGGGAGGCGGCTGCCGAGGGTCTGGGATCTCAGGAGGCCGAACGGCCGGGGGCTGGCGGCCGGAACACCTAAGGGCTCAGTGTGGCTGCAAAGTTGGGATCGCATCCCCTAACTGCACGCCCCGCGCGGCTCAGAACGCGCCCCCTGCCCGGCCCTGACTCCCTACGCCGAAAGCCGCGGAGCTAAAAATAACAGTCCTGCGCGCCCCCCGCAGACCGCGACCCCGACCCCTCCCCCGCCCCCTCCCCCCACTGGGCGTGGGGCGAAGCCACAGCTCCCATTTCCCCAAAAGAAAAAAAAAGAAAGAAAGAAAGAAAGAAAAGGCGGCGCGGGAGGGGGGCGGGGGGCGGGCCGGGGGCGGGGGGCCCGGCCATATGGATGTGATTTCTCCGCTCCGAGGCAGACGGGCCGCTCCGCAGCGCTCGGCGCCCGCCCGCCGCCCGCCCGGCCTCCGGCTCTCCCTCCCTCCCTCCTGTCCCTCCCTCCCTCCCTCCTTTGCGCTGCTCGCTCGCTCGCTCGCTCGCTCGCCCTCAGCGCATGGGCCCCGCGCCGGGCCCCGGGGCCTCGGGCCGCCGGGACGCCGGGGTCCCCTAGGCCGGGGCGTGGGCGGGGCGGCCAGCCTGACGCAGCTCTGCACCCCCTACCACCACCAGGGCCGGCGGCGGCGGCTGCCCCGAGGGACGCGGCCCTAGGCGGTGGCGATGGGGACCGCCCGGATCGCACCCGGCCTGGCGCTCCTGCTCTGCTGCCCCGTGCTCAGCTCCGCGTACGCGCTGGTGAGTCCCCCGCTGCCAACACTCCGGGACAGGCTGCGGGCTTACCCTAGGGTCCGCGGGATAGGTCTAAGGCACGCAGTCTTGAGTTCCCCCAGTAGTTCGAACTTTGGGTGAGAGTCCCCTCTGATCCAGGATCCTGGGTGCCTGCTGTCTCTGGGATGTCTGGACTGTGGGTTCCAGCTGCCCGAAGCCTCCCTATTTCTGAAGCCTCGTTTGGGGTCCCAAATCTGGCAATTTGTGGTTGAGTTTTCACCATCCTCTGCTTCTGTGAGCACCATGGCTGTTTCTCCCTGGAAGATGACAGTGTGACCCAACAGAAGGCTGGGCTTTGGCCCTGCTGCGTACTCCCACAGACTTTGCTTTGGGGACCTCTGTTTTCTGCAAGTTTTGTTGCAGTCCCGGACACAGGGAATGTAGGTCTGAGGTCAGAATCATCCAGGCAGGGGGTAGGATTTAGGGGCCCCCTCCAGCCCTCACACACACACATGCACACGTCTGGCTTCACCCAGGGTAGAAGCTGTTTCCCCAAGGAGGTGGGTGTGGTGTGGCATGGAGAAGGGATGGAGTTCCCTGAAGGAGACTGACCTCACAGTGCACCCCTGTAGGAGAAGCACAGCATATCCTGTGGGGAAGTGAGGAGACCCCTGGAAAGACTGTCACTCCCTGAGAGTGACCTAAAAGCAGAATGGTAGGGAAGGCTAGAGGGAGAGGAGAGACAGAGACAAAGCCGGGTGGGGAGGAGAGATCCCCCCAGCTGGAGGGGTGGACAGACTAAGAACAGCAAAGAAAAATAGGGAGACAGGCAAAGGCAGAAAGCTGGAGACACAGAGTGGGCAGCACCTCCTCCTCCTGGGCCAGGGTCTGGGGCCCACTTTCTGGGAAGGGGGCTGTCCCAGCCCCTCAGTCCTATTCCACAGCAACCCCATCCCCTGGGACGAGCCCGTTCCTGGGGAGGCTGTCTGCCTGTGCGCCTAACTTCAAAGCCTCTTCTCCCTGCTCCCCAGTGGGGGTATCTGCCTGCTAGAGAGCAGGGCAGTCAGGCAGCCTCCTCCTCCTGACCAGCAGCAGCTCCCTACACAGGGCAGAGCTCCAGGCAGTTCCAATGAGCCTGGGATTCCTCCACCTTTGCATGATGCCTGTGTAAGCCTGGGCTGTCCTTCTCCGTGCCTCAGTTGCCCCATCTGTAAAAGAGAGGGCCTGGAAGAAACATCTGCCTGAGAATCCCATCATCAGAGGCTCTCCCTTCCTCTGAGGTCCTCAGCACTTCCCACTTACCTGTGCCTACACCCTCACAATTCTGGCCCCAGCAAAGGCTCCCCACCAAAGACAGCCCCATACAAGGCCTTGTGGATGGGGAAACTGAGGTTCAGAGGAGCTCAACACCCTCTGCAGAGACACTCCAAGTACTGACGAATGCCAGGGGATAGAACTACCACCAACCCCACCCCCGGAGTTTGGTGTGTGACGGCCTGAGGGGTAGACAGGGTGATGGGTGTGGGTGTCCTGAGAGTAAGTCTATGTGTCAGAGCAGGGTTCTGTGGGACTCTGGGCATGGTGTTCATCTGGGTCTGTGTGATTGTGAGTGTCTGAGTCCCTGTGTGAGTTCACGTGTCTGAAGCTGTGGTGCATGACTTGGAGGCGCAGTTGTGTGTGTTTGTGTGTGCCTTTGTGAGCGCCTGTGCACCCGGGCCTGTTGTTTTCTTATGTGTATTTCATAAATGCTTCTGTAGGGCTTTCTACTTGCCATTGTTCTAAGCAATTCACGTACATTAGCTAGTCTAATCCTCCCAACCACCCTCAGAGGAAGGTTATTGTCCCCATTTTTAACTGGCCCGAATCACACAACCACAATGACCATTATTTATCTCATGCCAAGCCCTGTGCCTCTATGTGTGTGTGAAGTATGGGTACCCAGAGCCCCACTGCTCTCCAGGGAAGCTGAGATATATGCAGAGAATCTTCCTGGCTTTGCCCTGGCCCATGTCTGAGAGTAGAAGGACAGATGCCAGTGCTCAGTCTGCCCAGGACCTTGTTGGGGCATGTGAGTTCACTGGACACTCCCTGGCTTCGGGGCCAGAAGATTGGGACTGAAGGGCGGGGGCAGCCTACTCACCCATCCAATATCCTATGGGCCCCCTGGACTCATCTGGGGCCAGCAAGAAGCTGGCAGCCTGCCAGCTCCCTCTCCTGAGCCCAAAGGGCTACTGCCCCCCTTTAGATCTGCACCTATGCCCCTCAAGCCCACCAACCTTATCTCATGGCCGGTCACCAAACCTGTATGCTACCTGCCCAGCTGGTCCCAAGACCAGGCTCACATGTCCAGTGACCTCACATTTGGGGGGCCAAAGAGCATTCCATCTGGAGGACACTGGTTGTGGCCAGACTCAGCTGGTCCATCTTCTGCTGTACAGGAAACAGTTACCTGGGAGCCTGGAGTCTGGGGCGGGGTGGAGTTTGGAGGAAGTGATAGACCCACAGATTGTGAGTAGGAGGCAAAGGGGCACTCTTGTCCTTGAGGATGCGTCCTCCTAAGGACCCCCCCAGCATGTACACATGTGGAGGAGAAACTGCAACAAGAGAAGCTGGAGCTCAGCATGGGGCAGGCCTTGAGTGTGAAGATGTGACCACTGGGTAGGACTCACAAGAGACTGTGGTGTGGACTCACAGGCTGGGAGTGTGTGGGACCTTTTCCAGCCTGCTCCAGGGGCAGCTTGGCCATGTTGCTTGCTTTCTTTTTTTCTTGAGACAGAGTCTCACTCTGTCACCCAGGCTGGAGTGCAGTAGTGCGATCTCGGCTCACTGCAAGCTCCGCCTCCCAGGTTCACGCCATTCTCCTGCCTCAGCCTCCTCAGTAGCTGGGATTACAGGCGCCCGCCACCACGCCCAGCTAATTTTTTGTATTTTTAGTAGAGATGGAGTTTCACCGTGTTAGCCAGGATGGTCTCGATCTCCTGACCTCGTGATCCGCCCGCCTCGGCCTCCCAAAGTGCTGGATTACAGGCGTGAGTCACCACGCCCGGCCGGTTGCTTGCTTTTAAAGACAGGAAGAAGCCAACATGTACAGAACAGTGGCTGTCCCCAGATTCTGAGCTAGAAACTGTCACAGATTGTTTTCTTATTTCATCCATTCACCCAGTGATTTCTACGCTAAAGGGCCCTGAGAGTCACACAGTGAGTCTGTGGCACAGCAGGATTTGAACCCAGATCTTTAGACCTTTGCACTGAATTCCTTCCTCAAAAGCAGCACGAGATCTGCTGCTGGCAGGAGATCCTCATGTCTCACTCTGGGGTTTCTCTTTCTTTTTTCTTTTTTAAAAATTAAATCATGGCCGGGTGCAGTGGCTCACACCTGTAATCCTAACACTTTGGGAGGCCGGGCAGATCACCTGAGGCCAGGAGTTCGAGACCAGCCTGGCCAACATGGTGAAACCCCCATCTCTACTAAGAATACAAAAATTAGCCACGCGTGGTGGTACGTGCCTGTAATCCCAGCTTATTGGAAGGCTGAGGCAGGAGAATCGCTTGAACCCAGGAGGCAGAGGTTGCAGTCAACCGAGATCACGCTGCTGCACTCCACCCTGGGCGACAGAGGCTCTGTAAAAAAGAAAAAAAAAAAATTAAATCCTTCTGTTATTTTGTTAATTTTTAACTTCACAACTGATATATGAATATGTTCTTATAAAAGAGTCAAACAAGTCTGTAATCCCAGATACTTGAGAGGCTGAGGAGGGAGAATTGCTTGAGCCCAGAAGTTCAAGGCTGCAATGAGCTACGATCATGCCACTTCACTCCAGCCTGGGTGACAGAGTGAGCCCCTGTCTCTGAAAAAAAAAAAAAGAGAGAGAGTCAATCAATAAAAATTAAACAGAAGCCCTCCTTGATCACTCCCAAGCCCCAGTTCCCTTCTAGGGAAAACCATTTTTAGCAGTTTGGGTAGAGGGGCGTTCTCCTTCCTCTTTCTGTGTGTTTCCAAATGGTACCTCTTTGTGTACATATCAAGTAGATAATTTTGTCATTTTCTATTTGTCTGGTTGTTTTTAAATAAATGGCATCGGTTTCTAGATAGGGCTCTGCCACATACATATTTTGACGTAAAGGTGTGTCTTAGAGATCTTCATTTCAGTAAATATGAATCTATATTTTTAAATGCTGCATAGTATTCCAAAACCCGGGACTCATTAAGTAGTCCATAGGAATGTACATTTAGATCGTTTCTGCATAATTTGTGTGTGTGTCTATATGTGCGTGATTCCAGATGGTGGCAGGGAAGCTCCTTGAAATGCCCTCTAGTGTCCCCATGTGACTATTTCCTAGTAGGATATTTCTAGATTTTGTCATTGCTGGGCCTGAGAATATACATATTTTTTATTTTAATAGCATGGCTAAATTGCCCTCTAAAAAGCTTGTGCTGCTTTATACTTATACAACACCAAGACCAACCAGGAGGGCCTCTCTGCCCACGCCCACTGTCTCATAGGATGTTAAGAGGATTCTTTGTGTTTCACCTTTGCTTGGATAGGTGAAAATGGTGTCTCTTGTCATTTTAATTTGCTGATTACCAGTGACTTCTGGGCTTTACAGTGAGAGCTTGCTCGGGGCCATTAACCATCATTCTATGGGTTATTTGTCTTTTTCGAATTGATTTGTTGAAGCTTTTTATATCACCTGCCCTTAAACACATTCACCTCAGCTCTTGAAACGGCTTACGGCTTATGGACAGAGCAGCAGGAGGGGTGCCGAGCCCTCCCAGGAACTGGGGTTTTCTTCAGAATGTTTTAATGAGGCGTCAAGTAGCCTCCCTCAGATTCCTGTTGTGGGCCTTCTGGGGACACTCCCTGGTCCAGCCACCACATCAGGAAGGCAGCTATTTCAGAAGGAGAGTCCTCAGGAAAAAGAAAAGGTGGGGCGAGGGTTTTGCAGACCTCTGAAATTGTCTGCAAAATACGGTGTGACTGGGAGAAGGGCGCAAAGTTTTGCTCAGGTTTGCAGAAACATCAGAGACCTTCAAGCCCTTAAAAGCCCCAACTCTTGGGCCAGTCTTATGCCCGAGGTGAGACCTAATGGGATCCCATTCTGCTGAGCAGGCGATGGCTTAGATTAGGCCATACTGTTCTTCTGGGCCTTGATTCCTCAGCCCAAGTAGGGCCTGCTTATGAAGATCCACCAGGTCGTAGCAGCCAACTCCGCTATCCCAGGCTGCATCCCACTGCCTGCCCCGAAGGCGGCCACGCTGGCTGGCCAGGATGAGAGGCGTCACAGTGCCTCTTCCCCCCCAGCCCCTCCCAGCCCCAAACACAGGCAGCCTGTTCAGGAAGGCCTGGCGAAGGGGAGGAAAAGTCAGCACTTGTCAGTGGTGGCGGGGCAGGACGAGGAGCCTGCTCAGGCCAGCCGGACAGAGAGAGGGCAGCAGGGGTGGGGGAGCAGTCCCAGCCAGCTGGCACGGGAGACATCCAGGGGTGCCAGCATGGGTCCCAGTAGTAGAACCTGGAGGAGGGCTGTAGGAAGGCCAGGAGGTCACGAAGGGGTCTCCTGTTAGCCAGGGTTTTCTCCTTCTGGCTGTGCTGGAGGCATCAATGGCCTGGTTGCCAACACCAGAGCCCAACTGTCCTCTACCCAGTTACAGCTGGGGACAAGCCGCCATCACCGGCATCACCGGCACCTCTATGTCTACCCACCTCTGCTCCTAAATCGGCTTCGGGGAGGCTGCCTTAGGGGATCTGCAAAGGGAGACTTGCTTAATGTAGCAGCTAAAATCCAGGATTATGGAAAGATGATACTGTCGCTGGTGCCAGGGTACCCGTGTGGCTGGGCACTTCCTCCTCTCTTTCCCTTCTTCCAAGGCTGCTGCTTCAGTGTCAAGCAGATCTTAGCTCCATCCCTGGCCCTCCTCTTTCTGTGACTCTTGGCCTCAGTGTCCCTGTCTGTAAAATGGGGATGTGGTAGAAGTTGCAGGAGGCATGGGTTTTAAAGCTCCTTGCTGACCATGGGGAGGATGTGCTACAGTGGAGGGTATTGAAGCCAAGCACCATGATGGCTGGGTTGGGGGAGTCAAGTCAGCCCTAATCAGGACCATAGGAGGAGTGTTGGGGGGATATGGGACAGCTGGTGCAGGGCTGGGTGGCCTGTAAGTGGTGGGTATGGACTAAGTGACCCCTGGCCACAGCCCAGCCCCAGTCCCTCAATCGTCACCCCTGAGACCCAAGATCTGCAGATCTGCTGGATCTAAGGGGACGCAAGCCTGAGTCCTCTGCACCCTGGCGCTGAGCCAAGAAGACAGGAACTCCTCAAGGGAGAGAGGGTTGGAGGGGTGGGGAGAAGGGAGTAGCAGATGGGGCATGCCAGGCTGAGAAGAGTTACAGCTGTCAGCATTTCCCCTTCATCCCCAGGAGATAAGGCTTCCTCAGTCAGGGCAGAGGCAGAGGAGGGGGTCCTTTTTCCTCCTAAGCTCAAGCTTGGGGCCTCTGGCAGTAACCTTGAATCCTAATGTAAGTCCAGAGTGGATCCAGAAATGCAAGGAGCCATTGGGATACTCTTCCATCCCAAAAGCTTGCCAGGAACACCTTATCTAGCAGGTCCTCCTGTAGTCCCTGCCCCCAGTCCACCCTGGGGCCCCATCTCCCATCTGCCCCTCACTGTCACCTGCTGGACTCAGCCATCTACCCAGATAATCTCCCCCAGCCACCTTGGGTCCCTGGCCTGGCTGGGAGCACCCATGTCACCAGGCAGCAGGGGTGCACATGGCGGGGATGTGACTTGCTGCTGCTGCTGCTGCTCACAGTATCAACAATAGCAACCAGCTTTTCCTGAGCTTCACCCCTGCACAGGCTTGTTGTGAAGTACTTCATTTAATCTTCACAGCAGCTTTTTTTTTTTTTTTTTTTTTTTTTTTTTTTGAGATGGAGTTTCGCTCTTGTTGCCCAGGCTGGAGTGCAATGGCGCGATCTTGGCTCACTGGAACCTCCGCTCCCAGGTTTGAGCGATTCTGCTGCCTCGGCCTCCCGAGTAGCTGGGATTACAGGCGCACCACCACACCCAGCTAATTTTGTATTTTTCAGTAGAGACAAGGTTTCTCCATGTTGGTCAGGCTGGTCTCGAACTCCTGACCTCAGGTGATCCACCTGGTTTGGCCTCCCAAAGTGCTGGGATTACTGGTGTTAGCCACCGTGCCGGGCCAACAACAGCCCTATTATTACCCTGATTTTACAGGAAAACTGAGGCACACGGGTTAAGCAACTTTCTCAGACACGAAGCTAGTCAAGGGTGGAGGTGGGATTCACATTGTGGGGCTGGTGGCAGAATCTCCTTGAAGAGGAGGGCACAGCTGGAGGGAGGAGTGAACAGGAGTGGGGGCATTCCAGGCATGGAGCTGTGAGCTAACGTTTGGAGGGGTAGCGCACTTGGTGTGGGGTTGTCCTCCTCTTCTTGGGAAAGTGCTTCCTTAACTTTAACATGAGTTATTCTTGTTGCAATGGCTGTGCTAACAGATAAATAGGTCCTAAAGTTCAGGGAGGCCAGAGGTGGGGCCACCACCCCTATGGATGAATGAAGGAGTGTGGGAGTCATGCGTGCTGGAAGCACATATCTTTCCCTCTCCTGAACATCCCAACTCCAGAAAAAGGGGTGTGCCTCCTCCTGGCCATGGAGAAGGTGAAGCCAACAGCTGGAGGTAGAGGCTGAGCCAATTCCTTGAGCCAGTGAGGGGTGTGTTGGTC
The DNA here is from genome assembly GCF_028858775.2 of Pan troglodytes. Classification (NCBI taxonomy): domain Eukaryota; kingdom Metazoa; phylum Chordata; class Mammalia; order Primates; family Hominidae; genus Pan; species Pan troglodytes. Next base: position 50,900,089 of record NC_086015.1, read on the forward strand.
AGCTTTCGGTGGTCAGGCTGCCAAATGGCCACTCAGTTTTCAACCCATGACTGCCTGCCTGCAGTCTAGGCCATCAGGGGTGACCCCCAGTCATATCAGTAGGCTGGTCTGTCTGTTGGGAGGCCCAGGGAGTCAGCAAGTCTCTAGGGATGTGTGGGAGCCTCCGTCAGTCACTCCAGAGCTCTCCATCAGCTGGAGAAAATACAGCACAATGGGTTTGTCTTGAGAGGGGTGGAGGTGGCAGAAGAAGAAGGATAGTGGGGAGGGGGTAAGACAACAAGATGGCAAAGGCAGTGTAAATGGTAGTTGTTGGGCAGGTGGCAGTATTGCTGATGGTGCTAATGTTGCCTTGGTGATGCTGGAGGTGGTGGCAGTGGTGCTGGTGCTGGTGATGTACCAGTTGTGATGGTGCAGATGGTGGTGATGGTGGTTATATTGATGGTTACAGTAGTGCTCATGGTGGTAACGGTGATGCCAGTGGTGGTGGTGGTAGTACTGGGAGGGACTGGTGATGCTGGTGTTGGTGTTAGTGACAGTAATGATGGTTATTGATGGAGGTACTAGCAGCAACGATGGAAATGGTAGTTAATGGGTGCTGTAAATGGAGTGAGCTGGACAGGGATCAGCCCCCTCACCAGCATGGATCCCCCATGTCAGAGGCACAGGGAGAGCTTCAGGTTAGTCTTGGAGGCCCCTGGATCCTGGCAAGTCCAACTTGTCCTCCCTTAAGCCATCCCATCATTCTGTGTCTACCTCTGCCCCAGCCAGCTCAGCCATAGCTGGGGAAGCAAAGAGACTAGGATAGAGGAGCTTAGGCCAGCCGCCAGCACGTGAGGATCTGCTCCAGCCCTTCCTGGGGTCCATAGTACCAGCGGAGATCTCAGGGTCCACCTCAGCCCCCAGAGACACCAGAAGCACGGGCCACCCACAGACGCAAAGGCTAAGGAGCTGCCGCCTCACTCATAGACGCACACACGCCGCCCTATGCCCAGAAATACATGTGCACGTGCATGCTCACAAACACGTCCGGCTCGCGTCCCACACTGACACGCTGGACAGTCTCCATGTGAGAACGCGCACGGACGGGCACACACAAGTGCACGCGCCGGCCACTCGAGGATGCGCCGCCACTCGCGCGCGCACGCACAGGGACGCGCACGCGGCTCCGCTAAGTGGAACCAGCAGAACCCAAGGCCGGCCGAGCCAATTGGAGACTCCTTGGCCCTGGAAGCCCTCGCTGCTGCCGCCAAGAGACGCGGTCAATTAACTTCTCCCTGCAGCCAGGCTCTCTGACCCGGCCTGCCCGCCCCTCCCGCCGGTGCCCGCCCCATGCCCGACCCGCCTTCTTCCTCCCCTGCCTCCTCTGGGTCCTCCCGCCCTGCACAGCCACGCTCGGACTGCAGGGCCCCGGCCCCGCCTTGGCGCGTCTGAAGGATGCGGCTCTGCCCCGGAGCTGAGGAGACGTAGCCTTCTGGGGGAGGGATGGAGGGGGTCGTCTCAGGGGACATACCCCTGCCCAGGGGTCTGAGGAAACACGACCCTGAATTAAGAGGGATGGGGCTGAGGGCTTCACAGCCCCGCCCTGGGGAGGTTTCAGAGACCGCCTTAACCTCTGCGGGTCACATTCACGGGAATGGCTGGGCTAGGCACACCAAGCTGCTCCCAAGTCAGAGGACAGAGGCTGAGACCCCTCAGCAGCCACCTGCTCAGGGTGAGCCTCCACCCGCATGATATTTCATTTCCTTTCTTATAATGAGGCCAGTGAGTCCCGGTGGGTGGCAGCCAGGGCCCAGGGTGTGCAGGTTGGAGGGAAGGGAAAGGACATTCCAGGCAGAGAACAGCAGGAGTGAGGGCCTGAGTGTCATCAGAACTCCGAGTCTGGATGGAGGGAGCTCCCAGATAAGCAGTGGAATGAGAGGGACTCCCACCCCCAGCCAGCACCAGAGTGCCCAGCCCAACCCAGGCCGCATGCCAACAGTTCCTCCATCCTCTCTTTCTCTCTCTTGAGATTGTAAGGAGGGGAGGCATTGAGGCACTCACCGTTCACTGGGGACAGCATTGACTGGGGAGCTGGGCCAAGATGGAAATTGGTGACTCCCAAGGCCCCCCAGGGTGCCAGGACTTGAAGGACTCCAGGCTGGGTTTGTCTCCCCACAGTTCACCACTCCTTATCCACCCCCTGCCCCCGACTCATGTCCCCAGCAGGCAGCCAGGATCCTGTGTGGATCCATCCTGGGACATTCCATTCCAGTCCCATGTACCCCTGGGGAAAGGACTGGACAGAGAATATCAGTGACTGCAGCCTACAGGGTTACTGGCGGGCAGGCAGGAGAGAGCCCCTGCTTTTTCCCTTCGATCAGGCAGGCCCTACCCCTCAGAGCCACAGCTTCCCATCTGTAAGGTGTGAGCTCCATAGAGCAGATTCCCCACATGCAGGGGAAATCCCACCTTCCCTCTAGAGTCAGGGCCTTTTGAAAGGGGGTAGTCCCTCTGGGAAATTGGGATGTCTCTGGGACCTGCTGCTGCGCCGGAAAGTCCTGCCTGTGGTCTGACCTTCGGCTTGGCAGGTGGATGCAGATGACGTCATGACTAAAGAGGAACAGATCTTCCTGCTGCACCGTGCTCAGGCCCAGTGCGAAAAACGGCTCAAGGAGGTCCTGCAGAGGCCAGGTGGGGGTCAAAGGAAGAGGGTCTGGGGATGAGGTCAGGTGAGGGAGGGGCCAGTCAAGGGCGGGACCCAGGATACAGAGCCAGGTGAAGGCTCTCTGTGGGGGCGGACTTAGGTAAAGGGGGCCAGGCCAAAGTGAGAACCGAAGTGGGGTGCGTGGTGCAAGAGTGGAGTCAGCAGGCTCGGGCATCCATGGCTTGTCCTAAGTCTCGAGCTCAGGTCCCTGTGTTGCCCACCACCAGCACTCAGACTGATAGCTGTCGGGTTAATCTCATCAACCGAAGAGGCTCAGACCCCAACTGACTGAAGGAGAGGAGCCGCTTCCTCCCCTGACAAGCCCTTAGGGTTCTGCAGGGGTTGAGGCTGGTGATCGCCCAGAACACAAGCACACAATGACAAACACACTCTATGGCACACAGATTTTGCTCACACTCACAGAGACTCACATGGTCTCTGCAGTCACAGCCCCACCGATGCCAGCCCCAACAGTGGCTCCCAGTCACATCGAGATCTGGGGGGTCAGATGGGCCCACTCACTCTGGGTCCTGAACCCAGCCCCTCTTCTTAATTGTGAAAGCCTGGAGGAGCCTCTCTTTGCCCCTCATCATCCACCATGGAGCCTCTCGCTTCCTACTATACCCCACCCTGCTACCCACATCCCCACACTGAGGCCCGAGGGTGGAGGCAGGAAAATGAGCACAGTCATTCTCATCCCAGTCCAGGCTGCTTGGACTCAGCTTCCCATCATTGCCACAGACCCGACATGTGAGGACCAGGGGGGCCTAGCTTGGGCGGTGGCTGAAGGAATACAAGTCAGAAAATGAGGAAGACTTTGTGGCTAGGAAGAAAGACCTCTCCAGCCTGGGCAACATAGTGAGACCCCATCTCTAAAAAAAAAAATTAAAAATTAGCGAGGTATGGTGGTGCACATCTGTAGTCCCAGCTATAGGGGAGGCTAAGGTGGGAGGATCACTTGAGCACAGGAATTTGAGGCTGCAGTAATTTGTGATCATGTCACTGCACTCCAGGCTGGGCGATAGAGGGAGACCTTGTCTCAAAAAAAAAAACGTCCAGCATCTCTCCAATGAGAAGAGAGGCCAGGCTCCATCTCAGATTAGGCATCTCAACGGCCACTGTGGAAGCTGTGAACCACATACTTGAGGATCCAGGGCAGGGGATGGGGTGGTCTTCTCTGTCCACTCTTGACTGTACCACCTTGCTCTTGTCTTCTCACCACCAGCTTCTTTACCTGCACAGCACTCAGGCCAGACTTAATTCTAGCTATGTAACCTGTCCATTGACATCACCCACTCTGTCTGCTTTCACCGTGCGCCCCCTGGTGGGGCCTTCACTGCTGCGTGGCCTTGGCCCCCACCCACTCCTGACTCCTGGGTGGGAGGATACCACCTCTGCTCTGTCTTGCCCAGTTTAGTGCTCACCCCACTAGCTGATCCTGCACTCCCATTCCAACCCTGGGGGACAATCTCCACCTCCTCTTATTACTTCACCTGGCAAGCACTTTACACTTTGTTAAACACCTCCTCACCCATCGTCTCAGATCTCCCAACAGCCTAGGTGTCAGCAGGGCAGGAGACAACCCCCCCATTGTACAAAGGGGGAGTCTGAGGCCAAAGAGTACCCTGGGTCTCCTGTTGTAGCTCAGCTGACAGCCATCATTACCACCCTGGTTTCTCCAGCCAACATAATGGAATCAGACAAGGGATGGACATCTGCGTCCACATCAGGGAAGCCCAGGAAAGATAAGGCATCTGGGAAGCTCTACCCTGAGTCTGAGGAGGACAAGGAGGCACCCACTGGCAGCAGGTACCGAGGTACGTCTCTGCTTCCATGCATCCAGCTGGCATGGGCTTGGATCCACCCACCCCCATTGCACTGTCTCTCTGATGTGAGCTCATGCTTCTTGGCTCTTATAGAAAGTAAAAGGCTGCAGCCACATCCCCAGGCAAGGGGCTGGGAGAAGACAGAGTGTAGTGGGAAGGAAGGGGAGCTAGATGGCTCAGGCCTCAGAAAGAGATGAACAGAGAACTCTCCAGCACCACACCAAGAGTGGACCCAGGGCTACGGTCCCACCCATGGAGAGAAAGAGAGATGACAGAGAACCCTGGGGGACAGAGAGGCAGGGAGAGATACACAAAGACAGACAGATAGTGACAGAGAAAGACGGGGAGAGGCATGGAGACAGAGATCAACAGAGGCAGGGAGAGACAGTCACAGAGATAGAGGGGACCAGGAGGCACACACTGAAGTCTGGGCTCAGTGTGTCAGAGGAGGTACATGGGGACACATAGTGGATAGGGCCACAGAAATAGAGAAGGAGAGGAGGGCAGTGGCAGAGGGTGGGGCCAGAGGCAGTGGGACAAGGAGGGGAGAAGAGAAGGGAGGGAAGCAGATGAGGAAAGGCAGACAGAGCCCAGGCTTTGGCCACAGGGCCGGTTTCAGCCGGCCGGGTGGGCAGCAGATTCCAGATGGGCCACATCTGGGAGGCTGTGGTCACCCTGTGGCTCCCTGGGGACCAGAGGGAATTGTGGGCCTGGCTGGGTGGGGCTGGGAATATGGCGCCCAGGACAGAGAGCCTTTCACCAAGCCAGGGCGGGTCCAGCCATCAAGGCAGCCTTCCAGGGTGGCTGGAGAGTCCTGTGGTTGGAGCCCTACAGAGGGAGAGAAGGGGGCTGCAAGCTGGGAGTGGAATGTGGAAGATCCAGAGGCTGGGGACCCTCCAAGGTCACTTAGCCTCCCTGCAGTGAGGCTGGGGCTCCAAAGTGGGATGTCACCCTACTTTGAATCCCACCATTAGCACTTAGATTTGGGGAATCGATCTCCCCCAGCAGTGGCCGTGGGAGTCTCACAGCAGGTACTCAGGGCAGGCATTGAGTGGTGGTAGAAGCATGGGCCAATGTGGTTAATCCCAACTTCCCAATGAGGAAATGGAAATAGAAAGACTTGGGACACCTGCATGAGGTCAGCAGCTCCTTGGAGTCCAGCTGGCACTAGAAACCAGACCTCCTGCCTCCTGTTCATGATCCCAGGGGAAGGGGCACACAGGGAGCCTCCCAGCTGAGGGAGAGTTAGTCTGGGTACTTGCCCTTCTTCAGAGACACCTGGAAGGTGGTTCCAAGAGCAGAGAGAAAGGCGAGAGGCCTGGCCTGGGGCTGAGCACTTGAAGAGGACAGGGCCCTGTGTTGTATGACCTCAGCAAGTTGCCTACCTCTCTTGGCCTCTGTCAGCCCATCTGGAAAATGGGGCCAGTGCCAGTACCTGTATCGCAGAGGCCATAGTAAATTCTATGAGGTGGGTACAGCCCACAGAAATACATTTTCTCCAGAGTGCTCCAAAGCCTGAATTTTCCTGCTTGGGGCACACCTGTCCCTGCAGGAACCAACAACCACTGATGGGCCGGGTGCAGTGGCTCATGCCTGTAATCCCAGCACTTTGGGAGGCCGAGGCAGGCAGATCACCTGAGGTCAGGAGTTTGAGACCAGCCTGACCAACATGGAGAAACCCCATCTCTACTAAAAATACAAAATTAGCCAGGCATGGTGGCGCATGCCTGTAATCCCAGCTACTCGGGAGGCTGAGGCAGGAGAATCGCTTGAACCTGGGAGGCGGAGGTTGCAGTGAGCTGAGATCACGCCATTGCCCTCCAGCCTGAGCAACAAGAGCGAAACTCCGTCTCAAAAAAAAAAAACAAAGCAAAAACAAAAAAAAACAAACCACAGATGTATTCATCCTTCTGGGTCACTAATCATGGCCTTGACTCTCCCTTGGTATCCCCTACCCTGTCTGTCTCTGGGCACAGGGCGCCCCTGTCTGCCGGAATGGGACCACATCCTGTGCTGGCCGCTGGGGGCACCAGGTGAGGTGGTGGCTGTGCCCTGTCCGGACTACATTTATGACTTCAATCACAAAGGTGAGGCCTGCTGGAAGGGGTGGGGATTACAAGGAGGCTGAGACTTGGAGCTAGGGGTTCAGTGCCTCGAGACCTCCCTGCCGGCCCTGACCTCCCATGGACCTGCAGGCCATGCCTACCGACGCTGTGACCGCAATGGCAGCTGGGAGCTGGTGCCTGGGCACAACAGGACGTGGGCCAACTACAGCGAGTGTGTCAAATTTCTCACCAATGAGACTCGTGAACGGGTGCGAGCCTTTCTCCTCCCCAACCTGACCGGGATAAATTCACTCCCACCCCACGGGTGACCCCTGACCCAGCCCTGACTCCTGACCTTGACTCCTCCAGCAACCTTACCCTGGCCTCTTGCTCTTACCCTGATGCTCTCCCTGGGTCCCAGGGCTCTGACTGTGTCTCCCCCCGCCCCGCACAGGAGGTGTTTGACCGCCTGGGCATGATTTACACCGTGGGCTACTCCGTGTCCCTGGCGTCCCTCACCGTAGCTGTGCTCATCCTGGCCTACTTTAGGTGGGCGGGGCGGGGCGAGAGGCGGCGGGACATGGTGGAGGGGGGGCGGTGGCCGAGGTCTGATGCGACCCCCTCCCTGCACCCATCACCCCCGGCGGGTGTCCCTACCTACGGCGCACAACCCAGCTTCCTGTCCACCCACCGCGCGTCCCCGTGCCCCCACCCACGGTCATGTCGCGCGCCCCGCAGGCGGCTGCACTGCACGCGCAACTACATCCACATGCACCTGTTCCTGTCCTTCATGCTGCGCGCCGTGAGCATCTTCGTCAAGGACGCGGTGCTCTACTCTGGCGCCACGCTTGATGAGGCTGAGCGCCTCACCGAGGAGGAGCTGCGCGCCATCGCCCAGGCGCCCCCGCCGCCTGCCACCGCCGCTGCCGGCTACGTGAGTACCCCTCTGCCCGCCCGCCCGCTCCCGGTGCCGCCACTGGCCTCGTGGGGCCCCGCCCCGCCCCCCTCCAGCCCGGCCCTCGCTCTGCCCGCCTCCTGCCAGCGCCACTGGCTTCAGCCACTCAAACCCGTCTTATAGGGTCCCTCGCAACCCTCAGCTCTGCCGCCGACCCTGCTGCCAAGGGCTCCGAGTGTCCCACACGCCCCGCGCTGCCATCAAGGCTCCTACCGCAACCCAGTACCCTCTAGCCACTCTACCTCTTCACTTTGCCTCCTGCCCCTGACACCGCATCCCCCTGAGAGAGCCCCCCAAACGAAGCCTGCCCCTTCCTGGCCTGTTTGGCCGGCACCACTTGTCCTCTCCTGCCGCCCCAGCCCCCCAGCCCAGCCCTGACTTCCCGGAGGCAGGCCCTGCCCTCTGACTAACACCAGCTGGTCTCTTAGGCGGGCTGCAGGGTGGCTGTGACCTTCTTCCTTTACTTCCTGGCCACCAACTACTACTGGATTCTGGTGGAGGGGCTGTACCTGCACAGCCTCATCTTCATGGCCTTCTTCTCAGAGAAGAAGTACCTGTGGGGCTTCACGGTCTTCGGCTGGGGTACGCGGGCACAGCGGGTAGTGAGGTGCCAGCAGGGGTGGGACCGTGGGTGACAGGGAGAGGGCAGCCCCTGGGGGGAGGCGCCCACACAGCACATCCTGCCCCAAGTGGAACAGCAGGAGAGAGGCCTGCCGCCCTTCTGTGATCCTGACCCTATTCCAGGCTCAGGGAACAGCAGGGCTTGGCCAGGGATCAGGTTCACCTGAGGTTAGATTCACCTGAATTGAGGCTCGGCCCAGGAGAGGGAAAGGAGGAACCATCAGGCCAAGATTCAGCTCAGGATCAGAGTAGGATACTGGGTCAGAGGTCAGCCTGGGGCTGGAATTGGGATCCAGGACCCTCCCTCTACCCTGAGCCCCATGGACTAGGCCAGCATCTATTACCCCACCAGTCCCCTTGCTGGGATGGGGCGCGGGGCTGCCCACACCATTGCCAGCCTCAGCAGGCCTGCGGGGTCCATGGCCCAGAGCCGTGGGCCCAGCACCTCAGCATCACCTGAGCTTCACAGCACCTCTGCAGAATGGGTTGCTGGAGCTGCGCACTCCTCCCAGCCCCCCACAGGCTCTGGGATCCAGTTACCGATAATTGTCCATTATTGTTGGCAGCTGCAGAGCTTGGCTGGGCTCCGGGACAACTGGCCAGACTGCAGAGGGGTGGGCCGGGTGGCTGGAGCCCTCTCCGCACTCAGCACCCAGAGGCCCACAGGTCAACAGCCACCGCCTCCCTGCCCCTCGACATACATCCTGACCCTGACCTCACCATGACAAGCCCCAGAGTTGGGGAGACCTGGGCCCAGTCCCAGGAACAGATGCAGGCTCTGGGGCTAGGAGGTGTCCTAGTGAACTGGCGACATGCAGATTGGGAGTGCATAGAATCCTGGGGCACAGGAATGTCACAGCTCTTTTTCTTACCCTAAAGCCAGGTCATACCCTATCCCTCCAAGGGTGTACCAGGCCTAGAGTCAAGTTGGTGGTGTGTGGTCGGGGAGGACCTGGGGCTCCCTTCCCAGAGGCACAGCTCACCCAAATATACCATGTGCCCCCTGAGCTGGCGCAGGCCAGGACATACTGACACACCGAGGTCTCCCTGTGGCCTCTGCTTGGGACAAAACCTCTCACCCCATCCAGTCTCATCCACGAGGGCTAGGACCTTTCAAACCAGGTTGTGGGGGGTGCTGTGCTGGGGCAAAAAAAAATGCGGAAAATAGGCTGTCTCCCCATGGGAGCTGCAAGTCCAAAGCAGTGCCCTCTGCAGAGGCAATGGACAGGGCATGGATCAGTTAGTGATACCTTATTATTATATTATACCTTGTACCCCATATATGTGCATATGACATGGAGCCAAGATGGGGGCAGAGGCTGAGCTGGGTTTTGAGGGCTGGAGCCCCAAGGGGAAGCTGTTAGGGCACCACATGGCAGAGTGTGGCTCTGTCACCAAGTGGACCAAGTGCCCAGTGTCAGGGGTTCAGGGCAATGGTGGGGTAAGCTGGGGGTCATCGAGGATGAGGGGGGAATGACCTTGTGGACAGCAGCCACAGTCCTGCACACTGTCCCCCTCTGTGCCCGCAGGTCTGCCCGCTGTCTTCGTGGCTGTGTGGGTCAGTGTCAGAGCTACCCTGGCCAACACCGGGTAGGTCCAGGTGGAGAAGGGGCCCAGGCAAGAAGCACCCCTGGGTCCCTTTTCTTCCAGGAAGCATGTGAGAGGGCCTCCTGTACCCTGGCCTCAAACGGCCCAGCCTCAGGAGTTCTCAGTCCAGCCTCAAGCCAGGAGCACCCTCAGGGTCACAGGAGGCTACTTCCAAAGAGGCCTGTGAGGGAGGCCTCAGGCCTGGCCACACCCAACACCCCTGCCCTGTGTCCTCAACAGCTAATGTCAGACCAGACCAAATCTGGGCCTCCGTGGGCAGTCTTAGGATGGGAACAGGAGGGATGGGAGCTAATGCCTCAACCTCCCCCAGGTGCTGGGACTTGAGCTCCGGGAACAAAAAGTGGATCATCCAGGTGCCCATCCTGGCCTCCATTGTGGTGAGCAGGGGTGGGCTGCTGGCCACAGGGGTGGGTGGGATGTGCGCCTGGGTCCCCCGGAACCAGCCCCTGACAGGGACCTAGGAGGCTTCCCTGGACCCCAGTGTCAGAGCTACAGAGGCCGGAGGACCAGCTGATCCACACTCCAGCCCAGAAAGGAAAACCAAGGGCTCAAGGAGCCACCCAGAGATGCAGTGACAGAGCAGAGCCTATGGCCGTGGCTGCCAGGCCTTGCCCCGCCCCACTAGGGTGCAGCCTCCAGACGCAGCCCCCTCACTCCCACAGCTCAACTTCATCCTCTTCATCAATATCGTCCGGGTGCTCGCCACCAAGCTGCGGGAGACCAACGCCGGCCGGTGTGACACACGGCAGCAGTACCGGTGAGCCCACCATGCCTGCCATGCCCTGGCTCCTCAGGGGTCCCCGAGTCCTGGTACCATGTACCCCAGGAAAGACAGTGGCCCCATGAATGATCCTGGGGCAAGGGAAAGGACCCAGCATCTGACTCCCTGGCTGTCCTCACCCACCTGGCCTGCCCAGCAGTGATGGGAGGCCCTAGGGCACCCCAAAGCCAGCCTGCCCACTTGTACCAGGCCCTGCACTAGAGCTGGAGTCTGTGAGTGTGCAACGAACTTGAACCTCTCCTCAAAGAGTTGGTTGCAGGGGGTCTGAGGAACAGGTAGGCGGTGAGTGGCCCCAGGAAGGCCGCAGCTCAGCTGAAACCTGAGGAGCAGACTGTGGGATAGTGAGGTTCGACCGTGGAGGGGAGTGCTTGCCAGCTGAGGGCTCCACAGGTGCGAAGGGCCCAGGGACAGGGGGACTGTCATTTGAAGTCCACTCCGGGACACCGCTGAGAACCAACGGGCCCTATTAGCACTTAGCCAGGACAGCAGCCATGCAGGTGAACTGGGTTGTCCTCCCGTGGTGACTGGAGCCCTGGGCCCCTTTGAGCTTCTGGAGCCTGGGGCTGGCAGGGTGGGGGTGGCACAATGCTTGTTGAAGGAGAAGTGGCTTGGCCCTGACCTACCTGCCCCGCTGGCCCAGGAAGCTGCTCAAATCCACGCTGGTGCTCATGCCCCTCTTTGGCGTCCACTACATTGTCTTCATGGCCACACCATACACCGAGGTCTCAGGGACGCTCTGGCAAGTCCAGATGCACTATGAGATGCTCTTCAACTCCTTCCAGGTGCGCAGTGCTGGCCCGGGCCTGGCTGAGGGTGGGAGGGGTTCCGGGGGCAGGCCTGATTCGAGACACCCCTCTTCGCAGGGATTTTTTGTCGCAATCATATACTGTTTCTGCAACGGCGAGGTAAGCAGGAGACAGTGTTGGCATAGGGCAGGGTGGGGCAGATACCCCAGAGGCTTCCTCAAGGCTCATTTCTCCATTCTTCCACCCCGTTATTTCTTTGTTCTTCCAAGAACACCCCTGAGGACATTCTGAAAGCAGAGAAGTCTTTCCAGATGATGCAGGTTCAGGATGTGCTAGGATGTGGGGACTCTTCAGTCACTGGCATAGCCAAGTGTCTTCCCAGCCCCATGGTTCAATTATCTGTGACCCAGATTGGAGGACTCAGCCACCTTTGGGGCAATTTGAGCCTTGTAGATTCTGGGTGTGTCGGCTGCCTGTAGCCAAACACCCTGTTGTGAGGATGGGATTTCACTTGGCCTTGGAGTTTCCCAGGAGTCACCTATTCCCATTTTCATTCCGTGCTGGGTGTCCAGGGGCCGGGATGGGGCATCGCTGGGGTTGGGAGACACACCTGACTGCCGCACCCTTACTGCCCCAAGGTACAAGCTGAGATCAAGAAATCTTGGAGCCGCTGGACACTGGCACTGGACTTCAAGCGCAAGGCACGCAGCGGGAGCAGCAGCTATAGCTACGGCCCCATGGTGTCCCACACAAGTGTGACCAATGTCGGCCCCCGTGTGGGACTCGGCCTGCCCCTCAGCCCCCGCCTACTGCCCGCTGCCACCACCAACGGCCACCCTCAGCTGCCTGGCCATGCCAAGCCAGGGACCCCAGCCCTGGAGACCCTCGAGACCACACCACCTGCCATGGCTGCTCCCAAGGACGATGGGTTCCTCAACGGCTCCTGCTCAGGCCTGGACGAGGAGGCCTCTGGGCCTGAGCGGCCACCTGCCCTGCTACAGGAAGAGTGGGAGACAGTCATGTGACCAGGCGCTGGGGGCTGGACCTGCTGACATAGTGGATGGACAGATGGACCAAAAGATGAGTGGTTGAATGATTTCCCACTCAGGGCTGGGGCCAAGAGGAAAAACAGGGAAAAAAAGAAAAAAAAAAAGAGAAAGGAAAAGGAAGTGGTGTGTGGCTTCCTGTGGCCCAAACTGGGGACTCACTCCAAGAGGGTGGGGCTGGGAGCCAGGGAAAGCTGTGGCGGGAGGGCCATGAGTCATGGAGGAATCCTCAGGTCTCACTTCAGAACGGGGAGGGATCTGGGGCCTGTGGTGTCCAGCAGAAAGGGCCCAGAGTGGCTCAAGTCTGCAGGGGTCACACAGCAGCCAAGTGGACCCATGTGGGAATCCAGCCTCCGTTGCCGCCAGCTGTGGAGCTGCTCTCCACACTTGTACCTAGACCCCATGGGGGACCCAGGCTCCTCTGGGCCAACTCTTCTGACTGCTGCCCCCATCACTGCCACCCAGGGCTGCTGGCAGATCCCTCGGGTCCCTGGCCACACCCCCAAGCCTACGGCCCTGCCACAGAGTGGACCTTTCCTGGCTGTCCGGTGGCCACTCAGGGAGCCCTCCACGCAGGAGCCTTAGCATCCACCCGTGACCTGACATGCCTCTGTGACTGAGGTTGCAGGAGGAGCACCAGGCCAGCAGGCGAAGGGTGGGCTGGGTCCCTGCTCTGGCTCAGGACTTGTGGGGAGCCAGGAGTCTGAGCCCAGAGGGCTGGCTGGGCAGGGGCCTGCAAGGTGGGACACATCCATTCACTATGCATCTGGGACAGTCACTAAGTGTCCTCACCTGACACCCACCTACCACCTTACTCACCCCCCTGGACCGTGCCCTCTCCCACCTTGGGCCATTCGTGGGCCCCAGAGTGGCACAGAGCCCCTCAGCCCGACACCCTGAGGACTGACCCTACAGCATGCCCACCCCGGGCTCTGGCCTGAACCAGCTTCTTGCTCTTGCTCCAGCCTAAAGACAGCCCCGCACGAGCCCTGCCCTGCCTTCCCATCTCCCGCTCAGCCCGTCTTGCTCTTCTCCACGGACTCGGCATCCAGGAGTGCACCTCATCTCCAGCAGCCCACACACACCCCGTAGGGCATAGGGGAGGGGTCAGGAGGCCCAAGACAAAAAACTCAGGTGGGCGTTAGGAGGTGTGGGTGCCTGCTGAGCAGCCTCACACCCAGCCCTGCCTGCCCTTCCAGATGACGGACAGGACCAAAGGCTGTCCAAGGGCCTGGTGCACCCGTGGAGCTCCATGCAATGGTTGAGGGAGGCATAGGCCAGTCTTAAAGGGCTGCAGAGCCAGGCTGGGAGCCACTGGAAGTTCAAGAGGGAGAGCAACAAGGTCTGAATGTTTAAAAAGTCCCCACAGCAATGTGGAGACGAGAGGAGGCTGCACAGGGTTTGGAGAAGAGGTGGCCTGGCAGGAGGCGGGTGGCCTCGCAGGGAGATGGTGACAGGGAGGGCAACAAGAGTTAGCTGGGGGAAGGAGACCTCAGCAGGGCAGACCCTCATCCTCCTCCCCAGGGATGTCCGATGCCGCTCTCTAGGGTCTGAACTGAGGTTTCTGAAGTAACAAGCCAATGAGGCCCACTCACCTAGAAGCATTCAGACTGGGCACCCCGCAACAGGGCTGTGGCTTCCCCCTCAGACTGGGTGCCCCCCCAGGTGGAGGTGGGCCTCTCCTCTCAGACTGGATTCCCTCTAGGACAGGGTTTGGTCTCTTCCTACAACCAGGGACCCCCAATCCCCACCCATACCCCAGGACAGGGCTGTGTCTCCCCACTCAGTCTGAGTACCCCAAGGTCAGGGCTGAGCCTCTGTCTCAGGCAGGGTGCCCCCCAGGACAGAGGTGTGCCTCTCCTCTGCCCTACTGGGTCACCCCAAGACAGGGCTGTCACCCCCATTAGACTTGTCACCATCTTCCCTTTAGATGGAACTCCCCTCCAGATAGGGCTGTCCTTCCCCTTTGAACTAATGCCCCCAGGACATACTGGGTACCCCCATCTCAGGTTTGGTGTCCCCAGGCCAGGGCCAGGCATCCCACACCAGCTGGATGCCTCTAAGAGGAGGACTGCCCTGCCCTGAGGATATCTGCACCCAGGGCAGTGCCAGGCCTCCCCCTTTAGACTAGGCACCATTTTTCCCCTCAGTCTGGATGTCCAAGACAGAACTGGACCTCTCACCTCAGTCCAAGTCCCCTAGGCTAGGACCAGTTCTCTCCCCTTAGACTAGGAGCCCCCAGGCCAGGGCTGGCCTCCACTCAGAGAGGCCTCAGAGCCCCACCTGGGCCATCCAGGTATTGGCAGTGGAAGTGGAGCCCTCAGCAGGCCTGGCAGGCAGGCAGGACCCTGTTTGCCTTGAGCAGGGGCTGGATCCAGGTGGTCACTTCTCCCTTCAAGGCCCCACAGCAAAGCCAAGCCACAGGGAACACGTAAACATTAGCAGAGCTGGGCGGGGTGGTCAGCAGGGTGGAGGGCACCTAGAGACCCCAAATCCTCAGCCCCCTTGGCTATGGGATCCGGCACCTTGCAGGCTGCCCCAGACTCCAAGGCAGGCCAGTACAGTGGCCAGTTTCTGCTCCCACCTGTCTTGAGCACGTGGACGGCCCCATCCCTCGCTGGCCTGTCTCCCTCAGCCCAGGCTGCGAGAAGAATCGCTGAAGGCCCTTGGAAGGAATGGACCTCCTGGGGGTGCTCGTCCAGCCCTGGAACACAGGCCTAGCCTCAAGGGGAAGCTGAGTGGATGCAAAGCTCCCAGCTCAGAATAGGGTCGAGCTCTGCCACCCACCACCTGCCAGTCCCTGTCGAGAGCAAGGACTGAGCTGGGCCCCAAGTGCCTGGAGTGGGCAGGCTCTGAGGGGCCACGATCTTCAGCCCTCACCCTGGGAGGTGGCCAGAGAGGGTGTGGACAGACAGGAAAGGGGGCTGAGTTCTCTGGAGGTTCAAGAGGGACATGACCCTGCCCCTCCCTCCCTGGGGTCTGGGAGGACACAGCCCTGCTCTGGGGGTCTGAGGGGACATGGACCCATCCTGGGAATCTGAGAGTGCATTGTCTCTGCGTGGATTCCTGGAAGAGCTGTCTGGCTGCAGGGACCCGTTGGCGGGGGCTGGGGTGAGGGGGTACAACTCTCTGTCCCTGGTTCCTCCTCAGCCAACTCCAGGAGAATGATCCCAGCCCAAGGCTGCCATGGCCAACTGAAACAAACCTTGCCTGAGGGACTGGTCCCACTGGCTGGGAGGGACAGAGGAGGAAGGTACTCCAGAGCTAGGCAGGGGCCTGAGCCCTGGCTGGCTCCAGGTGTGTGCTGTGTGGCTCTGGGCAAGCCACCTTCCCTCTCTGAGCCTCAACTTCTCCTCACAGGTCAAGCCCCTGCTCAGGCTTCATGACCTGAGTGGACTCAGGATCCTACCTCGCTCCTCAACAAGGATAGGGACAGGACCCCTATCCTTCCCTCAGGCAGGCGTGACAGCCTAAGGACCTCCCCCTTAGCCTCAAATATGTCTATTTGTGTATGTCTGTGTGTGTATTTATATGTGTGTGTCTGTGTGTATGTCTATTTGCATGTGTATTTGTTGTCTATGTGTATTTGTGTGTGTCTATTTGTATGTGTCTGTGTATTTGTGTGTATGACCGGCTCCTTCCCTCTTCAGTGCCACGGGCATGCAGGCAATGGAGGCCAGGTGAGGGTGGATTCTTCTTGCTCCAGCGTTTTTAACAGGCAGGGCAGGAGCAGCCTTGGCATGGCCCGCACACTGGCGCTTGCCCGGAGGCCACAGTCAGACAACCTGTCCACAACAAACTCATATCCATACATCAGTAAGACAGTGGGGCGTGTTGGGTGTCATTCTCCATGTGCGAGCGTTTGTATGCGCGTGCTGCTTGTGTATTTCTTTGTATTTGTGTACACGAGTGTCTGTCCATGTGCCTATGTGTGTCTGTGCTTGTGTACCTGTGTGTGTGTGTGGCCATGTGTGTTTCTATGTGTGTGTGTCTGGATATGCCTGTATGTCCATTTGTATGTGTCTGTGTCTTCTGGCATGTCTATGCATGTGTGGTTGTAGGTTTGTGTACCAGTGTGTCTGTGTGTGTGTGTGTGTGCGCATTTGTATGTCTATTTGTGTATTTCTGTATGTGTGTCTATTTGTGTGTGTATATCTGTGCCTATTTGTATATCTGTCTGGTGTGTGTGTATGTGTGTGTGTGTGTCTATGTTTCTGTGCTGGTGTACGTATGTCTATCTGTGTGTATTTATATGTATTGTGTATGTCTGTGTATGTGTATTTGTGTATTTGTGTAAATCTGTGTGTCTGTATATGTCTATTTGTGTATGTCTGGGTGTGTATATGTGTGTGTCTGTGTATGTCTATTTGCATGTGTATTTGTTGTCTATGTGTATTTGTGTGTGTCTATTTGTATGTGTCTATTTGTGTGTATGTCTCTGTGTGTGTCTATTTGTGTGTGTCTGTGTATTTGTGTATGTCTCTCTGTGTGTGTCTATTTGTATGTGTCTATTTGTGTATGTCTCTGCATGTGTGTGTGTGTCTATTTGTATGTGTCTGTGTGTTTATGTGTGTATGTCTCTCTGTGTGTGTGTCTATTTGTGTGTGTGTGGACTCGTGGTCTAAGAACGCCGCCTGTGGGTGGAATTTGGCTCATAGACATGTTTGGTTTGGCACCTACAGTATTTTCAACATCCTGAGCCAACATTTAAAAATCAGGATATTTCACATAAAAATTCAGCTTTCCAACTTCTCTTAAAAATTCAGAAGCCCTGGCAGCCCTGGGCCTGCGTTCCCCTGAGGCCACGCTCCTCCCGAACTGTGCGGGGCTGGCCTCCTCCGTGCACCCTCCATAGCCTCGCCCACTTGTCTCGCCCAGCAGTGTCTTGAGGATGGCTGAGTTGGTGAACCCAGTGTGTGGTCACAACTACGTGTGAGCCTGGCTGTCAGGGAATACGTGCATGAGTGGGGTGTGTGTGCATGTGTGTGAATGTGTGTGTGCATGTGCAAAGCAACTCTGTGTATGAGGCAAACCTGAGTGTGTGCGGTGCGTGTGAATGCCTGCATGTGCGCGTGCGTGTGTGAAGAGTCTGCGTGGGGGAACACGTGTGTAAAGGCATGGATGTGCACATGTGTGTGCAGGGGAGTGGCCATATTTGTGGCTGTGTGGAGTGTGTGGGCCACAGCGGACTGGCATGCTCTGCACAGGGGCCTCTTCCGGTCTTTGAGGGGGAATTGGATTCCCGGCTTCTGGCTGGGCCGCCTTGCGGGATTTATTTCTGTCTCAGTGCCCACTGGAGGCCTGAGTAATGGGAACATTTAAAGAAAACCAGTAAATACATACAGAAGGGGCAGGCTGGCTGGGAAACTCAGCCCAGACACCCCTGCCCAGCCCACAGCTGCCAGAGCCCCTGGGGGCAGGCCTGAGCCCAGGGAGAAAGGAGCTCCAGCATGCGACAGCACCCCCTCACTCTGTGGGGTGCCCACTGCTACCCATGCATGCCCCCACCACCTGGATGGATGGTCCCTGGGTCAACACTGGGCATCTTGAGAGCTTCCTTGGCTCCGAGCAGCAGATGTTCAGGAGATTCAGGGGATGCCAGCTCAGGCCTAGCCCGGGGGCCAAGAGGACCTGACCCTCCAGGGGTGCCCTTTCCCAGCCAGGCTACAGGCATTCTGCCCACACACACCCTCTGCACATGCAGACGCACCCACAGTTCAAGGAGGGGAGAGGCTGTGCTGACCTGGCAGGGCTGGGCGGGCACTCGATACCCCACCCGGACTTCACACACCCGGCAGTGCCTTGGAACCTCATCTGCCGGGACACGGCCCCTGCTGTTCTGGGTCTCAGGCTCACTGGACCCCACTCTCTGGATCGTCTCTGATGAGCAGTCACTTACAAATGACATAAACCCCACAGGAAAGGATAGGCGTGCGTCATGCGGTGGGGTGACCTGCTTTACAGAAGACCCGCTGCTGGCAGGAGCCGTTTGGACCAACGCGCCCTGTCAGGGACCCCATCGGGGATCTCCTGCTGCCCCCCAGTGGCCATGGGAGGACATGGGGAAATAAAAGTCAACAGCTGCATGGAGTTGCTCATCCGCGTCTGAGTGGACTCTGAGGGCCCCACGTGGTTCCCAGCCAGACAGTTATGGGGAAGCAAGGCCTTTCAACTGGTCTGAGGGAAGGGGCTTGGATCCCAGCACAGATCTGGAGACCACCTGGAAGGTCAGTTCCTCGAGGGCAGAACCATCGTCAGTCACAGCTGCATGCCTGGATACAGTGCCCAGCATGACATGGGTCCTCGGGAAGCATGCTACACTAATGGCCCACTCCCCAGGCTCCTGGGGCTGGGCAGCGCTGTAGCAAGCCCTGGGCCCAGCTCAGAGCCCCATGGAGAGGCCGCCTGAAGGTGAGCGGGCATCTCACATGTTGAAGCCTCCAAGGCAGTGAGGGGCTTGGGCTTCAGGCTGGACAGTAGTTTTCCCTTGTGACTTCAGGGGTTGTGCCTATCTCTGATCCCAAGCCCATAGTTCCTCACTGTGGTTACAAGGCCCTGTCCTGGCTGGTGACCTGCCTGGTCCCTGACTCTGCAAGCCCAGGTGGGACTTCCTCCCAGCCCTCTTGCTGCCTCCCCAGCAAGAGTCAGAACCGAGAGGCCCTGCGCCTGGGTCTCTGGTCTCCTGTCCTCTTCTAGGGAAGGAGCATCCGTGCTGCTGTGGAAAATATCCCAGGCCTGACACCTCTCCCAAGATGAAGAGGCCGGGTGTCCTAGAGAACCCCAAGATGAAGGGACCTGAACACTGCGAGGTTGGTCAGGGCTGTCCTGGAGGAGTGCCTGGGCAGTGATGGACCAGGCAGTGGCAGGCAAACCAGGGCTCCATCCACAGTGCTGGGCACTGGCCCCTGGCCCTCGCTGGCCCATCTTAAGCCTGAAGGGCTTACGACAAAGGGGCTGCCAGGGCCTCAGGGCACCCTCCCCACCTAGCCCTCCAACCAAGGCTAGGGCTGAGACTTTTTTTTCTTTACCAAATTTTCAGGGGACTATGAATCACTGAGACTAACTCTGAACTATCCTCACCTGGATGAAGACTGTAGTCCAGACCCCAGAATGTTTGTTTTAAATGGAGAAAGCATACTTTAAAGAAACACACATTTTAGTAACATGTTTTACCAGTTTCTTTGCTCACCACCTGTATTTTTTAAACCTTTTTATTTTGAAATACGGATTCATAGGAAGTTTTGTTTTTGTTTTTGTTTTTGTTTTTATACAGAGTCTTACTCTGTTGCCCAGGCTGGAGTGCAGGGGCACGATCTCGGCTCACCGCAACCTCTGCCATCAGGATTAAAGTGATTCTCGGGCCTCAGCCTCCCAAGTAGCTGGGATTACAGGCGTGCGCCACCATGTCCAGCTAATTTTTGGTTTTTTTAGTAGAGATGGGGTTTCACCATGTGGGCCGGGCTGGTCTTGAACTTCCGACCTCAGGTGATCCGCCCACCTCAGCCTCGCAAATTGCTGGGATTACAGGCATGAGCCACTGCACCCAGCCGATAGGAAGTTTAAAAGTACAGAGAAGTCCTGTGTAACATTCACCCAGCTTCCACCTGGTTACATCTTCCATAGCTGCAGTACAATATCGAAACCAGGAATCTGACATTGGTGCAGTGTGTATAGTTCTATTCCATTTCATCGGGTGCATAGATACAGGTAACCACCACCACAATCAAGATACACAGAGGTATTCCATCACAACCATTCCAGAGATCTCCTTGGAGCCACCCCCTTTAGAGTCACCTGTCCCCACCATCACTAACCCCTGGCAACCACTAATCTGTTCCCCATCTCTATAATTCTGTCACTGTCAGAATGTTACAGAAGTGGAACCATACAGTATGTGACCATTTGATACCTACTGTTTTCACTCACCATAATGCCCTTGAGATCCATCCAAGCTGTGGCAGGTGTCAGTCCTTGGTCCTGTTTTATTGCTGAGTTGCATTCCATGGTACGGATGAACCCGAGCTTAACCTGTCCCCTATTGACAGGACCTTTTCCCTAGCTTTTGGCAACCTACAAATAAAGCTGCTATGAACATCTGTATATGCATTTTTGTGTAAACATTCGTTTTTATTTCTCTGGGATAAATGCCCAGGAGCATGACTACTGGGCTATATGATAAGTGTACGTAAAGTTTTTAAAGAAATGGACAAACTATTTTCCAGAGTGGGTGTTCCATTATACATTCCCACCTACAATGTATGAGATTCAATTTTTCCACTTTCTTGTCAGCGTTTATCACTATTTTTATTTGTTCGAATACGTGTGTAAAGATATTGTGGGCCAGGCGCGGTGGCTTACGCCTGTAATCCCAGCACTTTGGGAGACCGAGGCAGGTGGATCACGAGGTCAGGAGATCGAGACCATCCTGGCTAACGGTGAAACCCCATCTCTACTAAAAATACAAAAAATTAGCCGGGCGTTGTGGCAGGCGCCTGTAGTCCCAGCTACTCAGGAGGCTGAGGCAGGAGAATGGCATGAACCAGGAGAATGGCGTGAACCAGGAGAATGGCGTGAACCAGGAGAATGGCGTGAACCAGGAGAATGGCGTGAACCAGGAGAATGGCGTGAACCAGGAGAACGGCGTGAACCAGGAGGCGGAGTTTGCAGTGAGCCGAGATCGCGCCATTGCACTCCAGCCTGGGCGACAGAGCGAGACTCCGTCTCAAAAAAAAAAAGATATTGTGATCTTTACTGGTATATCCGTAATGGCTCGTAATGTTGAACATCTTTACCATCTGTATATCCTTTTCAGTGAAACATTTCTTTATGTCTTTTGCCCACTTTCTAATTGTTTTTTTGTTTGTTTTGTTTTGTCTTACCGTTGAGTTTGGGAGTTCTTTATATATTCTTGATATAAGTCCTTCTTTATTTGATTTGCAAATATTTTGTTTGTAGCTTTTCATTCTCTTAACAGGGTCTTCGTTGGAGCAAAAACTTTTAAGTCAAATTTATCAATTTTTTTCTTTATGGATTGTGCTTTTGATCTCAGGTCCCAGAACTCTTGACTGAGCTGTAGGTCCTGAAGGTTTTCTCGTTTACTTCTAAAATTGCATAGTTTTACATTTTACATTTAAGTCCACAGTACAGTTTGAGTTAATTTTGTATAAGATCTGAGGTTCGGGCTTGGGTTTTTTTGTTTGCTTTTTTGCCTATGAATTTCCCTTTGCTCCAGCACCATTTGTTGAAGACTGTCCTTCCTCCAATCAATTTGTTTTGCACCTTTGTCAAAAATCAGTTGGTCAGCCTGGGCAACAAGGCGAAACCCCATCTCTACCGAACATACAAAAAGTAGCCAGGTGTGATGGCACACACCTGTAGTCCCAGCTACTCAGGAGGCTGAGGTGGGAGGATCGCTTGAGTCCGGGAGGTTGAGGCTGCAGAGAGCTGAGATCTCCCCACTGCACTCCAACCTGGGCAGAGTAGAGCAAGACCCTGTGCCCTGTGTCTCAAACAAACAAACAAACAAACAAAAAAAACAGTTGGCTGTGCTTGTGTATTGTCTTGTTGATCTGCCTCTTTTTCCACCAACACCACAATCTTGACTGCTATTACTGTAAAGTAAGCCCACAATAGGTAGTGAAATGAGTAGTATTCCTTATGCTTTTTTCTTCTAGTTAAAAATTGTTCAGCTATTCCAGTTCCTTTGCCTTTCCATATACATTTTAGAATAATCTTTATATCCAGAAAAAAAATCACTGGGCTTTTGGTAATAGTTACATTAAACCATTGAAATACTCCATTTCAATACATTTCAAATACATAAATACTCCATTGAAACACCTGGGCTTGGAGGTTTTTCAAGGCTTTAAAATAATAAATTCAATTTCCTTAATAGTTATAGAGCTATTTAAATGATCTATTTCATCTTGGCTGAGGTGTGGTATTTGTGCTTTTCAAAAAACTGGCCCCTTTGAACAACCTGTGGAATTGATGTGGGTACAGTTATTGACAGTGTCCTCTTCCTGTCCTTCTGATGTCTGTGGAGTATGATGCCCTTATTTCATTGCTGATATTCGTAATTTGACTTCTCTTTTGTGTCAGTCTTCCTAGAGGCCCATCAATGGTATCCGTCTTTCCAGCGTTTGCCAGTCTCTTTGCACACCACTCTTCCCTGCACCCTGTAGCTCACTGCTGGCTGCATTCCCAGGATCTTCTACCTTCCTCAGACAGTCTCAATTCATTGGCAAAGTGCCCAGCTTAAAACACCCATATCCGGTGCCTTCACGGCTGCTGACACAGTCATGGCCAATGCGAAGTGAAGACAGGTCTGTGGACAGGGTTGGAGCCAGGGTTTCCTCAGCTGGCCTGCCCTTTGCCCTTCTCCTCCTAATGGTACCTCGAATCTGTGATGGGGCAGAAGCTCTCATGAGGAGATGAGGATGGCAACTGGGGAGACAGAAGGGACTCACATCCCTGGTGGCCTCAGGGAGCCATGGTACCACCTTGGACTTAACACAAGACAATAAAACCCCTTCTTGCTTAAGCCCAGTCGTGGGTGACTGCCAAACAGTCCCGATTCCCATATCCACTCCCTGCTCCCAGACTGGTTTTTGCTCAGCATCCCATCCTTTAGTTCTTTCAGCAAAGATCAGTGCATGGTAAACACTTAGTGTCATAAGCTTGGAAACATCTGTCATGCCCCTACTTATGGTAACTGAGCAGACTTGACATTTGTTTCCTGAGCACTTAGGAAAACTGTCTTCTGGTATCTATTGTTGATGAAAAGCGAAACTACTTCCTTTGTAGGTAATCTCTTAAAATTTTTACATGTAGCCTGTTGTTACTTTTTCCCTTTAGCTTTGATGTTCTCATCTAGAACACTGGAGTCAAACTGCAGATGTAGTAAAACTGCTCTTAAAAAAAAGAAAAAATAGGCTGGGCACAGTGGCTCATGCCTATAATCTGAGCACTTTGGGAGGTTGAGGCGGGAGGATCGCTTGAGGTCAGTTTGAGACCAGCCTGGCCAAAATGGTGAAACCCCGTCTCTACTAAAAATGTTTTTAAAATGGCGCGGACTCACGCCTGTAATCCCAGCACTTTGGGAGGCCGAGGCGGGCGGATCACGAGGTCAAGAGATACAGACCATCCTGGGCAACATGATGAAACCCCCTCTCTACTAAAAATACAAAAATTAGCTGGGCATGGTGGCGTGTGCCCGTAGTCCCAGCTACTCAGGAGTCTGAGGCAGGAGAATCTCTTGAACCCAGGAGGTGGAGGTTGCAGTGAGCCAAGACCGCACCACTGCACTCCAGCGTGCCGACAGAGCAAGACTTCATCACAAAAAAAAAAAAAAAATTAGGCATGGTAGCACACAGCCACAGTCCCAGCTACTCGAGAGGCTGAGGTTGGAGAGCTGCTTGAGCCCGGGAGGCGAAGGTTGCAGTGAGCTGAGATCGTGCCACTGCACTCCAGCCTGGGTGACAGAGAATCCATCTCTAAATAAAGATAGATAGATAGATAGATAGATAGATAGATAGATAGATAGATAGAAAGAAAAAAATAAGCCTGTGTGTTGAAATACAGCATATACAGCAAGGTGTATAAAAATAAATACATATAGAGAATAAATTCCCATCACTCAAGCCAAGAAAAACACTTTGCCATTATCTCAAAGGGCCCCACTCCAGAGCTAATTACAAGCCTGAAGTTGACGATCACCACCTTGCTCTTCTGCCCTGGCCTTACCACCTGTGTGTGTCCTTACATCGTCTCACTCCACCTGTTTGGAACGTCACACAAATGGCTCATACTCTATTTCTTCCCTGACTTGCTTCTTTCAACATCTATCCATTTGTTGCACATGACTGTAGCTCTTCTCACAGCTATGGAACATCACACTTTCAGAATGACAACTTATTATTACCACATTCTGGCTTTGATTTAGTGTGTTTGTGTGTGCACACATGTGCCCGTGCTATTACAAACAATGCTTCTACAAGCATTTCTGTCCCTGTCTCCTGGTGTACGTGCACAAGTTTTCTAGTGCACTAAGAGCGCAACTGATGGGTCCCAGCGTGCACATGTTCAACTTTCCCAACATGGTTACACATTTCACACTCTTATGGCTGTGGGTGAAAGGTCCCACTGCTCCACAGTACAGTGGTGTAGCTAATGACACTTCTGAAAGTCTCCCTTGCCTGGCCTCACTCCTGCCACCTCCACTTTCTTTTGTTGATCCTGTGCTTGATAGAGCTTTTCTAGTCCCATTAATCTTTGTTTCTATTAATTTATGAGGCAGGGTCTCACTCTGTCGCTCAGACCTCCCAGGCTCACATGATCTCCCACCTCAGCCTCCCAAGTAGCTGCGACTACAGGCAGGCACCACCCCGCCTGGCTAATTTTTTTATTTTTTATTTTTGTAGAAGACGGAGTTTCACCATGTTGCCCAGACTGGTCTTGAACTCCTGGGCTCAAGCAATCTGCCTGAGACTCGAGCAAATTCAGCCTTCTTAAGTGCTGGGATTACAGGCATGAGCCACTGCACCCAGTCGGCTTCAGGTTTTTTTAAACTCAGCAAACTGAGTTTAAAGGAAAAAAAGAAAGAAAGAAAAGCAGTCTAATACCTTGCTATTACTGATATATCTGGATTCAACTACTCAATCCACCTTTTCTCTCTGCTTTCTTTTGGATACTTTTTTCTCATTCTGGTTTTTTTTTTTTTTTTTTCCTCTCTCATCTCCTCTGAAAGTGGTACACTCTGTTTCTACTCTTTTCAGGTTACCCTAGAAATGTCAAGAGGCCTGTTTCCTAGTCTTATCCCTCTTCCTAAGTGAGCGTCTTCAAGGACTGTAACCCCAACCACCTCCTACCTCTGAACTTACATACCATTGTTGTTATGTATTCCAAATAGCCCCTGCTTTACCCCACAACACATTTTTGTTTTACAAGGTCAGTGCTTATTTACATTTATACTTCCTTTCTCTGGACTTTCCATCTGGGATTGTGCCCCTCAGTCTGAAAATATCCTTTATGATTTTTTTAAAAGGAGAATGCTTATTTCATTTTTAAAAAACAACTTTATACATATACAGCCCACCCATTAAAGTGTACAATTCAATGGCTCTTGGCATATTCAGCATATTCACAGATTTGTGCAACCACAATCACTTTTAGAACATTTTCATTACCCCAAAATAGATTTTCATTTAGTGAGAGTCTGCTGGTGACAGAATCCCTGACTTCGTTGGTCTAAAAACATCTTAGGCCAGGTGCGGTGGCTCAGGCCTGTAATCCCAGCACTTTGGGAGGCCAAGGTGGGCAGATCACTTGAGTTCAGGAGTTCAAGATCAGCCTGGGCAAAATAGTGAGACCCCATCTCTGCAAAAAAACAAAAAACACGTCTCATATTTTCCCTGAGTATGCAATTCTAGGATTGCATACTTTCTTTCATTCCTGTTTACACTGGTTATAGCTGAGATATCTGCTGCTATGTTGCTCCTTGAAAGGTAGTATGTCCTTTCTCTCTGATTTTAAGGTATTTTCTTGATCTTTGTGCTCTTTAATGTTATTACAATGTGATTAGGTATGTGGTAGTTTTTAAATAAGTCCACAAATTCTTACACAGTCCTCCCTTCAGGAAGTGGAACCTAATTCTTCTAAGTGTGGACTGGGCGTAGTGACTTGCTTCTAACAAACAGAATGCAGCAGAATATCACTTCCAAGCCCAGATCATAAGAAAGCCCCACAACGCTCCCTCCTGCCTTCTTTCTTAGACTGCCACTCTGGGAAAGCCACCTGCCATGTCTTGAGAACACACCAGCCGATGGAGAGGTCCATGTGGCAAGACACAGGGGCCACCAATCAACAGCCCCATGAGTCATCTTGGAAACAGATCCTCCAGCCCCAGTCCAGCCTTCAGATGAGTGCAGCTTCACAACTGACCCCAAGCTAGACTTACCCAGCTAAGCCACTCCTGATTCCTGGCCCACAGAAACTGAGGTAATAAGTGTTTGTTATTTTAAGCCCCCGAGTTTTGGGTAATTTATGTGTAGCAACTGATGATTAATAAAAAGTGTAGAATTTTTTTAAGTAAATTTGCTTACTTAGAATAAACATACAAAAAGGGCATAAAACATGTATACAGTTCAATGAATATTCATAAAGTAAAAATACCTAATCATCACCCAGATGAAGAAACAGAACATTTGGATGTATAGTTCTTCCTATTAACCTGCCTGAGACTTACTGGTCTTCTTGAATCTGTGAATTGGTGATTTTTTCTGGAAAGTTCTCAGCCACTGTTTTTAAATATTGCTTCTGCCTCATTTTCACTTTTTTTTTTTTTCCCACCTGGAACTCCGTCACTTTACGTTGGATCTCTTCATTCTACTCTCCATGTCTCTCAGCCACTTGCTTTACATTATCACTGTTTATCTTGCTGGGCTGCATTTTGGAAAACTTCAGATCTAGCTTCCCATTCACTAATTGTCTCTTCACCTTTGTCTAATTCACAGATACAAGGTTTTTAATTGCCATAATACACTATAGTGCTATATAGTCACTCCTTATCTATGGGGGGATGTTCCAAGACCCCCAACCCCAGTGGATGCCTGAAATGGTGGCGAGTACTGAACCCTATATATGCTGTGTTTTCTCTTACACATACATACCTATGATAAAGTTTAATTTATAAATTAGGCACAGTAACAAATTAACAATAACTAATGAGAAAACAATTATAACAATACACAGTAATAAAAGTTATGTGAATGTGGTCTCTCTCAAAGTATCTTATTGCATGTGATAGTTTCGGACATGGTTGACCACAGGTAGCTGAAACCACAGAAAGGGAAACTGGAGATGCCAGGGGTGGGGGCCAGACTACTGTATTTTTTATTTCCAGAATACTGGTTTGGTTCTTTTGCAAATCTGCTCCTATGTTCACATCTTTTAGTTCTTAAGTAATTTTTAAACATACCTAAATTCCATGGCTGATAATTCTGATGTCTGAAGTCTCCATAAGTCTCGTTCTACCATGTGATTTTCGATGTTGGTTATTTTGCACCTGAGGCTCTGTTACCTTGTGTGTCTGATGAGCTTTTCTGCAACCTGTTCGTTTCTCTTTTCTATTTTAAAAATAACTTAAAGCTCTTGGCTCAAAATTTATTGCTCCCTTCCTTTGATGCTCATTTCCCAGCAAGCTATCGTCCTATATGGGGCCAGACTCCTAGTCGCACTGTGGGGAGGGACAGGTGCTGTGCCCATCATACTCAGCAGCAGTGAGGCAGTACATCATGAAGTGGCCCAGGTCATGTTTGGGGATGATCCTTGAGGGTCACTGTCCATCCAGGGTCACTGAGTAGGCCCTAAGATTCTCATATGTCTTGAAACTTTATCAGGGAGAATTCTTTGAGAGCTGATATGAATAAAGCTTTGTCCAGGTAGGATCTACATTTTCTTCTATCAAGTGTTTGAGACTTCCAACATTCTGGGACCAGTGGGACCACTTAAATTCTTGGATTCTCATGTACAAAAACCCACATGAAGGTTGGCTCAGTTCTCAAGGAAGACCTTTTTTTCAGTCCAGTAAGTGGCAAGGTTTAACTTTTGTATGGGATGCCAGGAGGGCAGATTTGCTATTAGTTCACAGAGGGTGTCACCCTTTGGGGCCCCAGCTTTACGGAGAGTTCTATTAGGGCCCTCATTTTGCAAAGGTTTTGGTTTGTCTTGAGCCCAGGCATCGAGAACCCCAAAAAACAATGTTCAGTTTCACCTGGTTTGTCAAATACCCTCAAGGCAAAGGTCAGACTTTGGCATTCTGCTACCTCTTTTACATTCTGCCAAAGTATTCCTTATTTTCTTGCCAGCTCATTGCTGTATTTTTAAAATATTTGTTGTTATGCTTTATTTACCTAGTATTTTTAGCTGTTTGCACAGAGAGGATCAGATCAGGTAACTATTCCACCATGAAACTAGAAACAGAAGTGGTTGGCCGGCTGGGTGCAGTGGCTCATGCCTGTAATCCCAGCACTCTGGGAGGCTGAGGCAGACGGATCGCCTGAAGTCAGGAGTTTGAGACCAGCCTGGCCAACATGGTGAAACCCCATCTCTAGTAAAAATACAAAAATTAGCTGGGCGTGGTGGCACGCATCTATAATCCCAGCGACCTGGGTGGCTGAGGCAGGAGAATCACTTGAACCCGGGAGGCAGAGGTTGCAGTGAGTCTAGATGGTGCCACTGCACTCCAGCCTGGGCGACAGAGTGAGACTTTGTCTCAGAAAAAAAAAGAAGTGGTTGGCCATTCTTTCTTCAGGTACCTTCTTTCTCTGGTTTCCTTTTCTTGGAACTCCTGTCATCTATAGGACAGGTATCAGTATAACAAGGTTCTCAAGCTACCCTCCATCTCGTCCTCTTTATCTCTCACTGCCACCTTCTCATGGCCGTCTCAGCTTTAACTTCCAATTTACTAATCCTTTCTTGGACTGTAAGTTAATACTTAGCTCTCTGGTGAGTTTATTTTAAGAGCTGTATTCTTTCTTTCCAAAATTTCTAATCAGTTCTTTCTTATGTCTAATCTCTGTTCTTAAGGATACCACACCCTCTTTTATCTCTCTGATGTAAAAACAAATGCTCATTTTTAAAACCTTGTAGGCTGTTACTATTTCAGTTTCCTTGGGTATAAATCCTCCCACCTGGGTTACTGGTCATTCTTTAAGGCATTGGATTTTCTCGTGTATTTTGTAAATTTTGTTTGAGTACTCATGATGCATGGTACTTTGTTTTTCCTTCTAGGACAACACCCAGGGTCATGAAACCAGAAGCACATCTTTCATTAGCTCTCGGGACTGTCGTACTGGGGGATAACCCTACTCTAGTCCCAGAGCTGATGCTGAGTGGCAGCTTAGTTGCCAGTCACCAGGTATCCAAGTCCTTCAATTGCTACAGACATGGATCCTGTTTCCAGCTGCAATCCCAGGAGACGCAGGGAGTCTTTTCACCCTTTTGTTCATAGGAAAAAAAGCCCAGCTCCAGTTTTACCAACTGGACAGACGGAGCCTGGCTCCAGTCCTGCATGTACCCCTGGACCTAGGAAATACTGGAAGGGTTTCTGCCCCATGTGGGAGTCAGGGTCTTGGTCTTGTCTTACTACTCAACGCAGAAGGTGGCCAGCTACCACTTTAGCCCTCACCCACAGCTAGAAGTTTCTGTTTCTTTTCTACACAGGAATTACCTTCCAAGAATAGTTGCATAATTTTAACTTAAGGGTTTTTCATTGGTTGTGAGCGTGCTGGTCTCTGTGTGCACAAACCCACTCTGCCTCTATGACCAGAGTGCTTGGCACTGTCCGCCAGAGATGGGCCATTGTGTTTCTGGAACACTGCGGAGAGGAAGAACACACTAGACGGCTTACGGCAGAGGCAGAAGGCTCAAGGAGAAATCCCGAAGGAAACTCAAGGGTGTAAGCATCCTGGAGGAGATGCAAGTCCAGCTGGCCACCGGTACTGCAGTCAGAGATGATGCAGCCAGCCAGGTACCCTGGAGAGTCAGTTCCACAGAGAAGGCTCATGTCCTAAAGCCAGAACCTTGGAGATCTAGGGTCCACAACCACACCTGAAACCCAGCCTACAACGTCCCCGTCTCTAGCAGAATGGGCCACCCCTCCCATGCAGGGTCTCTGTCCTAGGGGAGCCACAGTCTAGCTCTGACTGGTGGAGTAGGGAGAGAGGCCGCCTGGGGCTGGGGAGAGTGGGGAAAGCTGTGCCAGCGGCATCAAATCTGGAGTGGCCCTGAGTTGGGGCTTGCCAAGGCCCAGTCTCTCTCACACTGAGGATCCCCAGAGGACCAGGGTGGGAGCCTCTCCAGCTACTCCATAGACTACTACAAGGCCTAGGTCTGGGGGAAGTCTTAAAAGGACTTTCTCAGACCCTGTCTCTATCACCCAAGGATCTTGAGATGACCAGCACTGACCATGGACTGGGCCAGGACTTGGCCGCAGAAGGCAGCCCTGAGTGTTTCCCACCCCTCCGGCCTCAACATGCCCAGCCCAACACAGGGGTTATTCATACATATTAAGTACCAGCTCTGCAGTCACCCTGTCTCCATCCTGTGGAGCCCAAATCCACTGCACCCTCAGACCTAGGAAATATCTGACACATTTCTGCCACACACAGGGGTTTACTTGTCTCTATTTCCAGATTTTTTTTTAGAAAGTTCAAAATATATACATATATACAGACATATGTACATCCACATGTGCAGACACAGGCAAGCCCAGAGTTGTTGCTGGTTCTGCCTCCATTCAGAATGGCAGGGGCCACCCAGGAGACAAGGAGCTGACCTCATCCATGGGGGTTTCAGACTTGACGGGCAGGGAGTCTCTGCTCAGAAGCCAAACTGGAGGTGATGGCAAGCCTAGCCCCCATCCCTGCCCAAGACCATCCCCCGCAGGACAGGCCTGATGGGCGAGTGGTGGGGCAGGGCTTGCCTCAGTCGGAGTCACAGGTCTTTTGTTCGGTGGCAGCATCCACTGCAGAGGCTAGGCTGTCTTCCTGGCCTTTCAGCCTTTCACCTGGGATGGATGGCAGACAGAAGGGGTGGGGAGGGGCCCTGTGCTTGGGCCACCGCCCAGTGGGCAGGACCCCACCTTCCCAGGCACTGCACTTACGGATCAGCTCGGCAATGGCCCTCTGAGTCCGCTTTTTTAGTTTCTCCAGCTTCTTGGCCACATCTCTCTTGAGGTCCCTGGAGCAGGGAGGCAGGGAGAAGCAGGAAGGTGAAGGCTGGCCTGATGTGGCATTGGGCCCCCTCCCCTCTTGCAGCCCTCTGGCATTAGGAGTCATGCTCGGTTGCTGGAGGGGGCTGCCCTGGGGAAGAGGCCAGGACATTCCCCTTCTGTACCCTCCGAAACCCAGCACAAACCATCATTCCCTGTCCCACTGAGGCAGGGGGACTAGCATCACAAACCCACCCAACACAAGGGACTGAGCTAAGGCAAAGGTGGATGGTTTCTCAGGGACCCTCTCTTGCTCTGGTCCTCTGGTCACCATCAGGGAGTGACTTGCTCCTGCCCACTGTGGGCCCTGCTCCTCCTCCAGCCACCGGCCCAGCCCCTCCACTGTGGGCACCCAGAAGTGCACAAGCACTCAGCCCATTCTCTCTGGCTCTGGGTTTCCCAGGACATATGCCCCATGCTTTTGTTTCATCAAATTAAAACAGCTGGTGTTTACTCAACCAAGAATCAGGCGAGAGGGATATAGCCCTACCTCTGGCTCAAGGTGAAGACAGACACAAGGCTCCTGGCCCACAGCACCCTCTCTCCCACTCTCTCTCAGCCTAGCAAGAAGGATGACGACCTCCATTTCACAGAGGAGGAAACCAGGGCCAGAGGGAACAAGCTATGGTGGTAGAACAGGAACAGAAAACTGTGTCTGCCCTTCCCTCCACCCCTGGCCCCCAAAGACAGCGGTTGGCCTTGCTCAAATGGGAGCTCTGGAGCAGATGGGCTCTCAACCTCTCAGGAGGGCCTTCATGAGGGGCCTGCTGCTCCCCACGCCTGAGCCCCACTCCATCACTCCCCTCTCATCCCACCACTTATGTCCTCCTCAGCACTGGTTTCCAACAGTAGCTATCTCGTGTAACTCTATGTCTGTACTGCCAGTCTCTGCACTGTGATGGCAAGAAGGGCCAAGCCCCAGGCCCATGCTGGCACCAAGAGTCCCCGAGTCAGCCTGCACCCGCCATGCACGGGCAACACTCACCAGTCAGGCTTCCGAGGAGCAAGGTTGGCCAGGTCCTGGGAAGGGAGGAGACACACATCAGGGTGGAGGGGCCACCCCAGGACAAGGGGGAGGGCAGGCTCGAGAAGGAGGGAAATGGGAG
Organism: Pan troglodytes; assembly: GCF_028858775.2. Lineage (NCBI taxonomy): Eukaryota > Metazoa > Chordata > Mammalia > Primates > Hominidae > Pan > Pan troglodytes. The sequence continues at coordinate 50,932,278 of NC_086015.1, forward strand.
AAAGAGGAGGAGGAAGGAGGGACGAGAGCAAAGAGGCTGGTGGGAAGGGAATAAAGAAGTGACGAGAAGGAATAGGGGGCAGAGGGAGAGCAAGTGGCGAAGAGAAACAGGACACACAGAAGCAGCGAGGATGCCAGGGTGGTCCAGGCACTCACCACCTCCTCGATGACGGGCTCGGGCTTGGCGGCCTCCAGCTGCTCCTTCACCTTCTCCTCCACTAGAGGGTGCAATAAAACAGAGAAGGCCTGTGGAAAAGGCACTGCCACTCGGCAGGGACACTGCCTACCATGGCCCCCAGGGAGAGACGGGACCCCAGGCTTCCTTGCTCCCACCTCTGTGTGGCCCCCAACCAGCCAGAGGTGAAGACCCTGCAAAGGCAGCTCTGGAGGAGGGGCCTGGGTTTCCCAGGATGAAGCATTCCCCACAGGCCAAGAATGGGACAGCAGGAGGCAGCCAGCCACAGTCATTCAGGAAGCATGGATGCTGACAATAACCACAAGACCAGAGAGCTGCCTGGATACATACAAAGTGAGGACTGGCTTCTCACATAATCCCAGGGCTCCTGGGCTCTGAGGATGTCCTCTGGGTCCCGGCCTAGCCAGAGCCACAGGTGGCTTTTCCTCCATCCCACCTCAGGTATATGCTCCCAAGACCAGGGCACAGGCACCTCCCAGCTCCTCCAAGCTACTGCCAGCATAGTGGGCCTCTGAGCAATCTGACTAGGAGGGTCCTGCCCCTTGGGGACAAATGGCAGAAGCACTAACAACTCTGGGCTCTGTGGGCTTCCTCCAACCCCTGGCATTCAGTGGGCCCATGAGTGCCCTCCTGCTCTGCCTCACCTCCCTCCAGATACAGATGAGAGTTGAGGGCTTCCCCTGAGCTGGGCAGTTCCTCACCTCTCTGTCCTGCCTACTGTCCCCCAGTGCACCATTACCCTACCAGGTGGGGCCCAAACTACAAAGCAAATCACGGGGAAGTGTCTGGATTTCAGGGATGAAGGAGGTGGGGAAGCAGACTGGGATGTGGCCAAATGGGCAACACTTTACTTTTTCCCAAGATAAATGTATTTATTCACTTGTTACTTATGCAATTCAAAAAAAGTTGATAACAAGGCCAGGCACAGTCGCTCACACCTGGAATCCCAGCACTTTGGGACGCCAAGGCGGTGGATCACTTGAGGTCAGGAGGAGTTCAAGACCAGCCTGGCCGACATGGTGAAACCCTGTCTCTACTAAAAACACAAAAATTAGCCAGGCGCAGTGGCACACACCTGTAATCCCAGCTACTCAGGAGGCTGAGGTTACAGTGAGCTGAGATTATGCCACTGCACTCCAGCCTAGGCGACAGAGCGAGACTCCGTCTCAAAATAAAATAAAATAAAATAAAATAAATAACAAACATAAAGAATTAAAATGGGGACCCTCCATGGCAAGGGCCCAGGGATCCGCAGGACTAAGAAACTTCCTGGCATGAGTGGTGTGGACGGCCAGAAGCTCCTGGTGGCTGTGCTGTTCCCACGCCATGGCAAGAGTCTAGGCAAGCCCTGGGCCAGGCCCTCTCCCCTGCCTCAGTGCTCCACACTGCCCGTCCACTGCTGTGTGTGGCTGAATGACTGGCCCCTGTCTCTGACCCACCCAGGGCCCACAGGACCCATCACCCTGCCCTGCTGCCCAAGGGCCCCATGACCACATCCACTTCTCAGCCAGGAGTCCTCTGAGAGGATGTGGCCTTTTTCAAACCCCACTCAGATCCCTGGGAGGCCTCGGTCTCAGGGTGTGAGCAGGACTGAGAAGGCACAAGAGGCCTCTTCAGTGCCCCGACAGCCTCTGCTGCTGCCGAAGGCCGACTGTGTGCATCTGCCATGAGATAGTAACAAAGGGTCCTGCCTGCAGGCCCAACTCCTGTCCTGGTACTGCTGGTTATTCTCAGAGAGCAAAGCCTGCTGAGGTGGAGGGCGGCTGACAGTGCCAGGAAGCAGAGGTGGAGAGGGGCAGCTTGCTTACCTGCAACCGGTTTGGCCTGGGGCACCCTCCTCTTCTTCAGGTCCTCATCCTCCGGGACATAGTTCCGCAGCCTAAGTTCCCTGCAAGAATAGAGAGAACAAGCAGAGATGAAGTCAGTGTGTGACATGGTCTCATTCATTCATTCATTCATACAATTTGCATAGCCCGTGACTTCCTGACTTTCCTCTGCACTCTCTGGAGATAGCCTGGTAAGGAGGAGAAGCACAGAATGGAGTGTCATCAGGCAGGCCCCTTGGCACCGTCCCCTGCCACTTAGCGGGACTGGCTGCCCTCCAGAGGCCCTGTCTACTCTGTTGGAGTACGGTTCTCTTCCAGAGCTGGGCCAAGGACGCCTAGGGAGCATTCACAGGGTGTCTCTCCTGGATCATCCCATTTGACAGATAAGGGGACTGGAGGTCAGAGAGACTGTACCCTTTTCATAGGATCACACAGCAGTGGCTGCACATCTTAGCTCAAGGCAATGTATGACTCCCAGCCAGGGCTAAAGCTCCTAGGCTGAGTGATTCCCAAAAGAGAAGGCCAGTGGTCACCCACAAATTCCCCAAGTCTGGCCCCTCTTCAGAGCCTTCCTGCCCTGGGGCTCATGCCATGGAATACGCCTCAACTACTTAGAGAAAAGCATCTGGGTGTGCTGGGCCAGGGGCATGTGGCAGTGAGGAGTGACATGTGGACAGAGAAGCAGGTGCTGGAGGGCTCCAGAGGGGCGCGGCTGCCTACAGCTGTGGGAATGTGGAGGGGAGACACTCCAGGAGGAGGTGGCGCCTGGGCCTGCGATGACGCGGACAGGGTCAAGGCACAAAGCACACGAGAGGCTGACTCAGCTCCAAGACTGTTGAGAGTGGCCAGTGAGGGCTGTGGAAATAGGCATGACCATGTGCAAGGCTGGGAAGGCCACAGTCCACCAGGACAGCAGTGAGAACTGAACAGCCCCAAAGGCCTCCATGAAGAGAGAGGAGCCACAAGGGGCCAGAATCTCCCGGCGGGAGCTGCGGCTAGCTACTATGTTTTTATGTTCTTCCTGCCTCAGTCTTTTCAGGCAGGGGTGGCTGAACCAAGAACTCACTGGGGTCCTCTCTGGCTCAGGGGCTCATTAAATCCTAGCCCCACACACACAGAAGCAGGCTCCCAGGAAAATGTGTCCCTGGTAACTCCACAGGGCGGCAGGGCGAGAGGTCCTGGGGGCTGCAGGGTCTAAGAAAGGCAAGGCAGAGGCAGTGGGACAGACCCCTAGCCCCAGGGGATGCAGGAGTGGCCCCTCAGATGCCGGCCAGGTGAGACTAGGCCGCAGGTCCTCCTCCTTCCCCAGTACCTCTTTCGGTTCTTGACCACTGGTCCCTCAGAAAAGTCCTGGGCCTCTAAGGCAGGAAACAATTTCCCAACAGGCCTCCCACAGTCTGCCATCTCCCAAGCCCTCTGTCTGGACCAGGCAAAAGTGCTGCTGACTTCCTCAGGCCCTGCAAAAGCAAGCTTTCCCAGAGGCAGGGGTGTCTGTGGCTACACAGCTAGCAAGCGGCAGTGCTTTGGACTCAGGGGCTTTCAGATGCTATTCACTCTCCTATTCAAGGGCTCCACCTGCTTCCTGCCCCCAGCTTACTTACCATCTCCTTCCCTCCTGCCAGGGCCCCTGAGCCTGGAGCCTTGGGGCTGGGCTGAACCACTGCGGGGGATGGGGCAGTACCAGCATCACCTGTGTGGAAGAAGCCCACCTGCACTCCCAGAAGGCCCAGAGATACCCCACCCCGTCCCCCATCCTTGAACACCTGCCTCGGGCCTGGGGGTATATGTCAGGTCACAGAGGTACAGGGAGACAAAGTGGGGCATGACTGGGTGCAAAGGCTTTCGTTCACAACAGGGTGGGGAGAAATGAGGAAGAGAAACTGGGTGTGGGAAGAAAACTGCAGGGATTAGTAAGAAAAAAAACTGTCGCTTTCAGAAACGGTCTCCAGGGTTCTGTGAGAAATCAGTAGGAGAGAGGAGAGGCCACAGGGAACTGTACCCAGAACTCACAGCAGCAACACGCACCCATGCCTCCAGACCCACCCACTGCCCCAGGCTTCAGAAGGCCAACTGGAGGAGTGAACCAGAAGCAAGAGGCGGGAGCAGAGCCTTGCGCCCACTGTGCCCTGCCACCCCCAGAGCGGAGCACTGGCCAAGCAGCCAAGAACACTAGATCCCGACCACTATGGGAAGGTCTCATTCTGGGCCTCAGTTTCCACATTTAGAAACATTACGGCTGTATTGGGTGCATCCAGCTCTATCAAGCTGGGTCCACGCCCTCCCCAGACTCACTCTTGGAGGGCTAATCTGATGTGCAGCCACTGTTGTGTGATCGCGTGAAAATGGTGCAGTCTCTCTGACCTCCAGTCCCCTTAGCGTGGAGAGCTAAGAGACTTCCCCTCCCTAATGCCCACTTAACTGCCCACCCCCGGAATTCCACCACTACAAAAGGACAGGAGTCTCTGGGAGAGGTCAAGGAGCATGGCGGGGTTCAGCTTGGGGACCTGGCCTTTCCAACACAGGCCCAAGATTTAACCTCCCTTATAAAAGCAGGTGGATCACTTTAGGTCAGGAGTTTGAGCCCAGCCTGGCCAACAGGGCGAAACCCGGTCTCTACTAAAAATACAAAAATTAGGTGGGTGTGGTACCACATGCCTGTAATCTCAGCTATTCAGGAGGCTGAAGCAGGAGAATCGCTTGAACCGAGGAGGCAGAGGTTGCAGTGAGCTGAGATCGCACCACTGCACTCCAGCCTAGGCTGCAGACTGTCTCAAAAAAAAAATGTATATATATGTATTTTAAATGGCTTTAGAGAAGTACCAAGACAGCAAGGATTTCAGGGGCTGCAATCATGGAGATAAGGGAAGTACAACAAAGTGAGCCTGACATCACGTCCCTCTTTCCCCTTAAAGCATGTCTATTTACATGCAGCAGCTGAAAAGCTGAAAGACTGAGCAGAGCTTCCCATTAGGTTGATGCAAAAATAACTGTGGTTTTTGCCATTGAACATAGTGGCAGAAACCACAATTACTTTTGCACCAACCTCATATAATCTCATGGGCCTGGAGAGAAAAAAGAAAAAGTGTGTTTAAGCAGAAACTAAAACAGACTACTGACTTCTCAACTGAAACTATGGAAACCATAAGACCATGAAATGGTATCTCAGAAGTGTGGACAAAATAAATGTCACACAAAATTCTAAATCTAGTTAAGAAGCCTTCAAGAGAAAGACTTTTTCAGACAAAGAAAGGTTAGGAGAATCAGTTATCAGTGAATCCGTTATTCAAGAAATACTAAAAGGAATACTTCAGGCTAGAGGAAAATGATCTCAGACGGAAACATGGAATTGCAGGGAAAAAATAAAATGCCTCAGAAAGGGTAAATACAATGGCTTGTGTCTGTAATCCCAGCTACTTGGGAGGCTAAGGCAAGACGATTGCTTGAGCCAGGCGTTCAAGGCTGCAGAGAGCTATGATCACACTCTGCACTCCAGCCTAGGTGACAAAGCAAGACCCTGTCTCAAAAAAAAAGCAGGGGGAAAAGAGAATTTAAATGAATATTGACTGTATAAAAGAGTAATAACAACTTATAGTATTTAAAATATAGCAACAATAGTGTAAAAGGCAGAGTGGCAAATAGCCTTAAAGTGTTCTACGGTCCTAAGCACTGTAGAGGAAATGGTAAAAATACTACTATTTTCTATTAGACTTTGATAAGTTAAGGATGTATGTTGTTATGCCTGCGGAAATCACTAAAAGAAAGGGAAAACAGCATACAATTAACAAGTTATCAGAGGAAGAAAGTGGAATAATTAAAAGCAAAAAAATCCAAAAGGAGACAAGAATGGAGATAAAAAAGGAAAGTCAAGAAACAAATAGTAGGACAACAGGTTCACACACAAAGCAGGTCCAGGCTGCTATCCTAGGAGCTCCCATAGCCTTACAGTGTCCGGGGCCACCACAGCTCTTGGAGACTGGGCAGGGTGTGACGAGATGGTGCCAGCCAGACCAGTAGGGCGGGCCAACACCTAACACCTTGTCAGCTGGCCAGGAAATACTGAAGCAGCCTGCACTCACCAGCAGTCACTGGCATCTGGAAGCCACCTTTCTGAGGACCACTGGAGGCAAACAATGGTTCTGCCACCCCCATTTTAGAATGAGGAAGTTGCTAAGGGGAGAAGGTACTAGCTCTAGCTAAAAGAAAAGAAATAAAAACAACAAAAATGTTGACAGTGGTTATCTCTAGGACTGACTTTTTTTCAAGAGATGGGGGTCTTGGCTGGGCATGGTGGCTCACACCTGTAATTCCAACACTTTGGGAGGCCGAGGCGGGTGGATCACCTGAGGTCAGGAGTTCAAGAACAGTCTGGCCAACCAACATGGTGAAGCCCCATCTCTACTAAAAAAACAAAAATTAGCCAGATGTGGTGGCGGGTGCCTGTAATCCCAGCTACTCAGGAGGCTGAGGCAGGAGAATCACTTGAACCTGGGAGGCAGAGGTTGCAGTGAGCCGAGATGGTGCCACTGCACTCCAGCCTGGGCGAGAACAGCAAGACTCCATCTCAAAAAAAAAAAAAAAAGAGAGAGATGGGGATCTCCCTGTGTTGCTCAGGCTGGACTTGATCTCCTGGGCTTAAGCAATCCTCCTGTCTCAGCCTCCTGAATAGCTGGGACTACAGGCATGAGCCACCATGTCCAGCTCTGAGTGATTTTTACTTGCTTCTTTGATTTTCTGTAGTTTCCAGAATTTCTAATCAGTATTCTTCCTACACAGAAACAACCAACGAAGTACTCAAAAACGTAAAGAGGAAACAGGCCAGAGGGGCCATAAGGCAGCAGAGGACTGTGGCAGGGTTCTGAGTCAGGCAGCACCAGCACCTCAGCTCTGCTGGTGGCCAGTCTCTGTGGCTTAGGGCCAGGCTGTCCCCTAGCCAAAGGGAAGCAGAGACCAAGCCATGCTTTTTTGGGGCTTTCTGCCCCAGAGTCTATGGGAAGGAGGGCAGCCCAGAAAGCCCAATGGCTTCTAAGACACTATCCTTTGCACCAAATGCCCTAGGCCACCCAAAGTCCACCCTATACCGGCAGCCAGTGTCTGGGTGGAGCTTTGCTGTCTCTCCACAGGAGCAGACACAGCAGCCACCTCAGTGCCTCCACTGGCCCTCCCTCTGACTCAGGGACCCCAGTGTCCCCAAAACAAGTCTAAGCTTCTTCACGCGGTCCTGGCCCCACAGCCTGCTCACCCCCTCAGCTACACACTTCCCTGTCCATCACGCTTAAAGAGCCAGCTCCAGGAGGTGGCCCTGTGGGCCCCTCCCAGTGTCCCTACTCACCCTGAGGCACAGTAACCGCCCTTCTCCTGGGCCCCCTTTGCCCCACTTGCCTCTCTACCCTCTCCACAGCAGGCCCCACTCCACGCATGTGGCCCTGTGTCGGCTGCATGTCTGTCTTTCACAGCCTGCCCTAAATGCACCAGGCAACTCCAGGAGGGGCTCAGCATACATTGCCTCAAGCTGGATAAAGGAATTCAGAAGGCACTCAAGAAAGAGCTTTATGGGTAGCCTGGGGCTCTCTGAGCCTTTCAATGACTTGAGAAGACATTTGGAAGCAAAGAAGTTGTGCCCAGCAGAGAGGGCAGGAATGTGGCTGGGCCGGGGCAGCCAACCCCTAAGCAACTTCTTTGTGGCAAAGCAACAGGGAATGCCAAGTTTGCATTCTATAGTTTCCTTCTAAAATGGGTAGCTGACCTTTTCTATTTACTTTACTCTGCTTCAGGCCAGCTGCAGGAGCCCGGGACATGGGCTGGCCAGGGAGGTTCAGGGGAAATCACCCCTAGGGTGCTTTTTCACATGTGCCACTGAGAGGAAGCAGGTGGAGAAAGTTGATGTTCTCTGTCAAGTATAGAACCAGAGTAGAGTTCTAGAATGGCGAAATGAAAGGAAGCTTTGAGATTATGAATCTGATCCAACCCCATCACTGGCAAACTGGCCTCAAAGCCTACACTGCTCATGGGGGTTTCATGGCCCCTGGTCCACTTCACTCACTCATGCTACCAGGCTTATCCTTTGGGGCGCTAGCCTCCCTTCTCATCCCTTATATCTTGAGGCTACTCCACATTCACCCGCTGCCCTGGGCCCCTGGAGGGAGGCAGAGAGGATAAGGACAGGACAGTCCCACATGGCCTGTTCCCTGAGAACAAGGTCCTCCACCTGGCCACCCTGGTCCCTCCTGGCCATACAGGCCCCATCAAGAGCCAGAGAGAGAACTGCTGTGAGGCACTCCTCCTAGTAACAGACCACAGGGAAGGCCACGCCCAGGATGCGCCTGCAGGCCTTGCAGAGGCCACCACTGACCAGAGAGACTGGCAACTTTGATCAAAGAACACTTTCATTTTTAATATTCAGAGTACAGAGACACTGGAGCTCTGCCAGGAAAACACACTCATGACACTCAGACATGCCCCTAATAATCCTCTGTTTGCTTTAGGCTCTGCACATAGAGACCTACCCCTTGTCCCCAATATAAATAACAAGGCTTCAGTTGCTGCTGCCAGAGGCCAGACTCGACAGAAGCATGAAAATGAGGGGAGAGGCAACTACCCCAAATGAGGTACACAACTGCTCTAGAGGCTGATCTGGTCTTTCTTTCAAGGGCCATTAAAATGTTCAAACCCCCTGACCCAGTAACCCTGCTCTGGGGAAATTATTCCATAGAAATAGTAACAAGACAGGAGCAAGCAAAACAAAGCATTCTATATACGCACGATCCTGGCAGCATAATTCATAATAGCTACAACACCTCTGGGATCTCTTCTGGCAGAGTGCCCTAGAGTGGCCTAAAGTACCACCAGGCTATGAGGGCAAAGGACAATTTAGTACAGGGATGTTTTTGTTTGGTGGCTGATATTTTTCTTTAGAACACTCAATGGCTGGCTTTGCAGCAAATGAGACTTTTAAAGAGCCCAGTGGCTTCCCCACTCGTGGGCAGAGGAGACTGTCCTCCAGCTGTCGCCCAGCAAGGCAACTGTGGCCCCAGCCTGAAGAACGGGTACAGTGTAAGGCAATAAAACCTCCCTTCCCTTCTCTTATCCAGCCCACCCCAAGCCTCCTGTCCTTCTGGCCACACAAAGAGGACAAGGTCTATTGGAGCACATGACACAAGAAGTGACCATGGGCAGGACAGGGCCACATCACAGCCCCAGGGGGTGGACAGGCCTCCAAGCAAGTCCTGGCAAATGCGTCCTCAGCGGGTTTCAGAAAAAGGAGTGGGAGCGCCTTTGTGCCCCCACCTGAAACCACAGGCCAGAAAGCATGAGATAACGCACCCTCCCCAGTAGGGGCAGCCTCCACACATGGCCTCTCAGAGGCCACCTCTCGAGACCACCCTTCCACAGAGGAAGAGGGTGTCACTGACATTTTCTCAATGTGGAAAACAGTACAGAAAGATTATCCAAGGTGCCAGAGTTGAAGGAAGAGCCGGAGGCAGTATCCACACCCTGCTCTCTGGCCTAGGGGTGGACCCCACACCAGCTTCCTGCATCTGGCTCCTCAGGGACCAGCAACTGCAGTAGAGAAGCTACCTGACACAGTGACTGGGGCCTGGCCAGGGCTGCAGGTGGCTCTGCCAGGGCTCTGAGTGCTCAAGTGTTCCTCAAAGGAAAAACTCCTGCAGCCTACCCCACAGTGGAGTTCAGACTACAGCATTATCCTGGAAACTCCCTCCCTCAACAGGAGCCCAGCCTCTCAGCTCTCCCCACTGCCAGGAGAAGCCTTCCTCAGCCCTAAAAATTACAATTTTAGGTCACAGGTCTTAGAGGCAGAAGGAGCTTCAGAAGTAGTACAGTCAAGCCCTTGCCTTAAAAACAAGGAGGCCGGAGACGCCAGAGCTGGCTGGGGATGAGATCTGTATGGGAGCCCCCACCAAGACAGATCAACAGCTATGGCCACGTGTTGGCACCAAGGCCTACCCAAAGGCCCCTGAGGGATGGCTTATAAGCAGCCAACGGCTGTTCCAGGCAATGACCAGGGCTGAGTGTTAGTTAAAAGAGGCCCCTGCCCTGCCGGAGCTGCCATCGCATCTGCATCATGTGGTCTGCACCCACTTTCATCCCGGACGCTGCAGAACCTAACCAAGGTGCTCTACACTGACAAGTTTGAACTTTGCACCCATCCCACCTGAAAGCCCATAGCTAGTGGGTACTTAAGGCATTAGAAAAAACTGGTCTGCCAAAAGCAAAACAAAAAACCCCAAGACTGAAAAATAAATCATGGTACTCTCAAAGAAATATTAAGCTGCCATAATTTCATGAAAGTGTATTTACCAAAAGATAGTCATGACACGGCTCATGAAAAAATGTTACAAAACAGCATGATATGCACAGATACATGTTGATCTGTAGTTTCTAAGTTTTCTACAATCAAAAAATCTATAATTTATGTAAATATCAATTTAATTTTTTTTTTTTTTTTGAGATGGAGTCTCGCTCTGTCGCCCACTGGAGTGCAGTGGAGCAATCTCGGCTCACTGCAAGCTCCGCCTCCCGGGTTCACTCCATTCTCCTGCCTCAGCCTCCCAAAGTGCTGGGATTACAGGCGTGAGCCACAGCACCTGGTCGTAAATATCAATTTAAATTTTAAAACAGGAGAGGAGTAAACGTTTATGGCAGATGAGCTAAGCCCCAAAGGGCCCATAAGGTGAGAACTGGATTGGTCACACTGGCCATGTGGGACCCAGATGTTGGGGGACAGGGGCCTGCATAGCCCACTGCCCCTCACCCTCCCAGGGCCCAATCTAGCCCACAGACCACTCTGGGAAAGTGGATGGTGCTCAACCCCATAAGGCTGCCCTGAGCGGCAAACTGCCAGCAGCTGCTGCACTCTGCCAAAGACTCTTTTCCCCACACAGGGAGGGGTCTCAGTGCCAGCTCCACTCCCTTTCAAAAGTTGGAGGATTTCAGCCAAGGAAATTTTAGCCAAGTCGCTTCACCTGCCTGGACTGTAGTTTCTTCACCTATAAATGCAGATCACATTAGTCCCAGAACAGAGGTGAAGACTTCATAAGAGGGGCTTTGGAAGCTGAGATCAGGACATACAAGATATCATGACTTAATGCACACAGAAAGGATTCAGCTGTGCTCCTACCCCACCCTACCCAGAATGGAGGTGCCCGGTGCCAGCACACGGTGAGTCGGCTTCACCATCTTCCTTAAACCAGTTCTCTCTTGATTCACTCTCCTACATTCCCAGGCCTATTCCCAAGAAATAGGATCAGGAAAAACGAGGCAGTGGTGGGTCTCTGTGCTGCTGCTTCAGCAGGAGATGTCCACTGCCCATGACTGGGACATCACCAGATGTAGACATCCTCTACAGTGGGACTGAAAGAACTCAGGAGGCATGATGGGAGCCGCCCTGGTTGGTACCACTAGGGTGGAGCAATGCATGCCAAATCAAGCTGATGTCATGGATCAAACAACCATGATCTGTGATACACCCTGGTGTGTGGAAACCATCAGTGGGGCCCAGCACACAGAGCAGAGAGGCCTGGCATTGGCTGGACTCAAGGGTTTGGGCACTGGGCCAGGGCTGGGCCTTAGCTGGGGTGGGAAGTCTCTCCACAAGAGGGTCATGCACACATTGAGCTGGGGAACAGATTTTCCATCTCTGAAGAAGGAAGGCTAGTGGCCTCATTGCTTTTGCAATATTTGACACCCAGCCCTGGTCAAACAACTATCTCTGATGGTGACTGACTTTTCCAGCTGTGTGCAGACCTCCATACAAAGCCACAGGGAGGTGGTGGCTGTGGAGGTTGGGAGGTCGGGACTTGCTTGTTCAGGCACTTTCTGGCATGGGAGGAGGCGAGTGCTCCTGGTTAAGTGCCTCCTCCCTTCTCCTCCCACCTGTCAGCCCCAACCCAACAGTCCATCCACCCCACAAGGCAGGGTGGCAATGGCTGTCAGCCACAAACGCTGCCCTAGACATGCCTCCATGGCACATATCAGCCAACCTCCCATCAGGAAGAACTGACGGAGAGCTTTAAAAAAAAAAAAAAAAAAAAAGGCAGCTAAGCAGCTGACACTGACATGAATGCCCCTGAATGCCCTCTTCCATGGGCCAGCTTTCCAGGGCACATCTTATCTGGGCAGTACACAGGGGGCTAGGGGAAGGGAGCTGCCTTAGGGATGAGTCATCCATGCCTCTACAGAGTTAGCTACAAGAGGGCTGGCAGAGACAGGGAAGAGTCAGCCCAGAGAAGTAGGGCCCATCTAGGGGTAGGAATGCATCCGTTCTTCCCACAGAGCCTGGGCTGGTGGAGCTGCTGGAGCTCACTCCCACCCAATGGGGATTTGGTTGTATGGGGATAGGACAGGATTTATCCTAGGAGAATAATACAAATTTTAAAAAGGAATCTGGATCTATAGATTCAATGCAATTCTATCAAAATCCCAGCAAGCTTTTTCTAATAGATATTAACAAGCTAACTATAAAATGCATAAGGAAAGGCAAAGGAACTGTTAGAATAGCTAACATAATTCTGAAAAGGTCTCCTCAGGCAGTGGGGCAGGAACACAGGCAGGCAGGCGGGTGGCTCTTCAAGATGGCTGGTGAGGGGCAAGGTCCTGGGGTGGCTCCCTCCAGTCCTGCTGGATTTTCATTTACTTAGCCACAAACCCTGGCCCTACAGTGTATCTGGTTAGACAAATGAATCTGCAAAATGAGGCCACTCAGCTTATTTCCAAGGACTATCTAATGCAGCAAATAAGCGAGGGTCTACAAAATCGTTCCTAATCACAAACTTCTAAGTCACATTTCCTTATTTCTGCTCCTATCCATTGCTTCACATTTCCCCCAACTGTTGCCTTATTTGCAAAGCTGGCACACGCTTTATGTAAAAGTTACTTCTGCCTTTTCGAGGTATGTCCAGAGTCCTTTCACTCTCTCGGGAGGACCTCACGGTGCCTTCCTTCTGCCCAGAGCCCCAGCACTAGCTGGGCAAACAGGTATGGCATTTGCTCTGTTCATTAGGTGAAGCAAGTTTTATTTCATTTTTTTCCACCTGTGGTTGAAGATTCTGTGGCTCACTGAGGCAATGTGTCTTGCCCAGGGTTAGAAAATTAACTGGCAGGGCTTGGCCTCAAACCCGGGAACTGCTTCCAAAGCTTGACCTTGCTCCATCTGTCTATGTCCTTTCATTTCAGGGACTGCTGCTGAACCAAGAATCTTCTCAACATGTGTTCTTTCCCTAAATCCCTAAATTAAAACAGAAAAAAAAAATTTAAAGCATGATGAACTAGCTACATCAATATATGGAACTGACCACCAGGCAGGGGACACTGAGTGACCTGGAGAGTAACTGAGGCAGATGGACCCTGCTCTCTGCCAGCTAATGGGACATAGGGAGCTGAGACACTCACAGGCAGCAGGCCCTGGGGTCATTCAGTCATTAGAGTTCAGAGCTGAGTGGCAGTGTGGGATGGAATGACTCAGGGAGGAATCCTGGTCAGGGCATAAGAGGAGAAACTAGGGAACAAGGGGAAGAGGAGGGTGCCCCCTCCATCTCTCTGTAGGGCCTGGGTCAGGGACGCATCAGAGACAACTCAGTCTTTCCCATCCAGGTTGGGCCCTTGGTCTCAGATGCAGATCTGTGTAACTCCCTTGGCGTCACTCCTGAGATGGTGAGGGGGTCAGACTGGAAGGGGCCCCCAGGGACACTGTGTAAAAGAGAGTTGGGGTGATGTCTCTTCATGCCTCCCCAACAAGAGGCTATAGCACCCACCCTTTCACACTGCAGATTCATGCCTCTGGACCTTTGCCACCCAAACCCTACCATCTGGACTCCAGACTTAAAAGGTATGTTCTCCATAAGGTCTTGTCCCACTGAAGGCAGGACAGTGTTAGCTGAAAGCACCCCTGAGTGGGCACCACACTCCTCTCAGCACACTCCAGAATGGCTGGTGCTGGTGGGGCTTCACACCTGGCACCTGGGCTCAACCCAGAGTGACCCTGACTGAAGTAGGCTGTTCTCACCTCCCAGCAGCCAAGGAAGAAGGATGCTCACTGGCGAATGGCCTCAGGGGTCATCTCTCCAATGGACTGGAAGGTCACTTCTTTCTCTCCAGTGGCAAAGGAGGCTGTAGCAGGGGCTATGGCCTAGGGGGTTCTCTGGAATCAGCTCCCAATCCATAAGCATCCTGTGTAAGAGCCCCTTTCCAGACTTGGGGTACAAATAAAAGCAAGATCCCCTGGGATGGACACGGCCTCTGCTGCATCCTGCTCTTCCTGGAAAGTCCATCATCCCCAATCCCTGGACCCTGCAGTCTAAAGTTACATCCACATAGGTCTGGCCCTGTGTTAGGCAACCAATGTTCTAATCTGCCTTCCTAAATAACCTGAGCAAGCCCTCTGCTCTGGATCTGTTAAAGTCAGAAGAGTCTGTTTTTCTCTGAGCCCTACAAATACAGGCACAACTCCTTGCTAAGGCTAGGCTTCCTGGCAACCAAGGGAGTGACCGAGTAGCAGGCCCTGCCAGGTACAGGATGCTAGAAGTCCACCTGCCCAAAGTCTCTAGAAGGACAGCCCCGAAAGCCAAGCTCTCAACGACTGGGAGGCAAACCTGTTCCACCATGCTCCACTGCCTCAAAAGAGGCCAGATTAGAGCAAAGCAGAAGAATATGATGAGCTGAAGCAGAACCCAATTCAATGTCCAGCATGGTTGGTCCCTGGGCTGCGGTGAGAAAACAAACAGGGCCCTGCACCTGCCCAGCTCACTGGGCTCAGGACAGGGCCTCAGAGCAGGTCTTGTGCTCCACTACAAATGACCTGTAAGACCTAACAGGAAGCAGGTCCTCACATGGCAGGGCCTCTTTTATCTAGAACTCACTGACAGGAGCCTGGAACTGCACATGCCCTTTGGTTTTTTTCCCACAGTTTTCATTATGATATATCTCAGGCACACAGAAAAGTCCGGAGAATAACCTAACACATATACTCACCTCCTGCAGAGTCAATAAAAGTAATGTTTTGCCATATTCCAGACAGGTTTGTTCCCCTCCTGTTGTTTTTTTTGTTTTGTTTGTTTTTGTTTTTTTTTTTTTGTTACAACAAAATCACACATCATTGGCCAGGCCCAGTGGCTCACACCTGTAATTCCAACACTTTGGGAGGCTGAAGTGGGTGGACTGCCTGAGCTCAGGAGTTTGAGACCAGCCTGGGCAACCTGGTGAAACCATGTTGTTTTTGTACCAAAAATTAGCTGGGTATGGTGGTGCGTACCTGTGGTCCCAGCTTCTTGGGAGGCTGAGTGGGGAAGATCGCTTGAGCTTGGGAGCCACGTGGAGGTTGCAGTGAACTGAGATAGCGCCACTGCACTCCAGCCTGGGTGACAGAGCGAGACCCCATCTCAAAAAAAAGAAAAGAAAAAATCACACATCATAGAGCCTTTCCCTAATCCTGTTTCCTCCTTGCTTCCCCAGACATCAATCGGAGGCATCACTCCTCATGTATGTGTTTACACTTCTGCTTTCGCTTTCTTGGCAGCACCTGACACTGTATCACACACCTGCTTCTTTGTTAACAGCCTGTCTCCTTCCAGAAAATGTCAGCTCCATGAGGGTAGGGGCTGTACTTTGTCTGCTGTTGCCTTCCAGGGGCCCACAATGGTGCCCTGCACAGAGCAGACAACCAATAAAGTCAGTACTTGCCAACTGAGTAACACACATATATCATTTTGTGTTCCTAAATTTGATATAAATGTTCCTGCCCTGTATGCCTCAGTTCTGAAACCTGCTTTTTTCCTTCACTCAACACCATGTTTGAGATTCACAACCACATGGTTCAACATTCAAGCCTCTTACTGTATGACCCACCCACCCACCTGCTAAACCAGTGACCCTTCTTTCTCATCGAGGAGGGGGAGGGGTGGGGATCAGAGAAAACACCACCAGCTAATCAAAGCCCAGAAACTGGAACTCAGGCTCCAGCCAGAGTTCCAGTTTTTGAGAAACTAAGAATAAACCAGAAGACCAAAGGGCCTCTAATATGTAGTTACCACAGAATGGGGGAAACTGTGCCAGCACCCACCCATAAAGCCACATATGTTGGGGTCACCTGGCAAAGGAGCAACTAACTGGCCTTCGTCTTCCCATCACCAGCCAGGGACCTTCAAGAGCTGGGGGCTGAGGCCCAACAAAAAGCCCCAGGCCCAGTGCCAGCAGACCCACTCACCGTTTAGCATCACCAGCCTCTAAGCATAGAGCTGGTAGCATGTCTGAACCCGAGTAGGGGGCATGGACTCTGCAGGGCTCTCAGGATGGTGTGTGAAAACACTTTGTAAGTCGTGTCTGTGATTGCTCCTGATTACAAAGGCAGAGATGAGGCGCGCATGTGGGGAGGTTCTACTCATACTGGTGAAGGTGAAAAAAGGCTGTGGCATTAGGAAAGCCTGCTCTGGTGTGGCTGCCCAGCTTCCTCTAAAGAGCATTCCCTCCCCTCCCGCTCCCCCTGGGCAAAGCAGAGCCTAAGCCCATCAAGATCTACACCCCCCTGTGCCTGAAGGAAGCTGCTCAGAGCAAAGGAAATCAAGGCAACCTGTCCAGAAAGACACACAGTCGGGCCCCAGGAAGAGAGCCCCATCTCAGGGCTAGGCATGGGAGGGAGGACATGAGACCTCTGGAACTGCTGACACGGGAGTGGTAGTCAGACACTCTGCTCACAAAGATCAGCAGCACAGCTTTGCCTCGCTCACCCCACACACTGGTTCCGGCAACAGTTTCCAGGCTCCAGATTTTTGGGAGGCAAAGCAGCATCTGAGGCTCTGTGGAGGTTGCAGCCCTCAAGACTGCGGGGGAAGACCTTGTGCCTGCAATCACGAGGGAAGGGTACCCAAGACCCTCACGTGTGCTGTGTTTAGGCAACTTAAGTGGACCCAACCAGATGACAGTATTCGACAAAATAAGATAAATACTACAGAGGGAAATGAAGCCAGAGGGGCACAGACAACGAGAAAGGCGCCCTTTGAGCCAAACTCTATGTGAAGACCCAGACATCGAAGGTATAGGAGAGATGAGAAGGACCTCCAGGCTGAGAGGACGGACAAAAGACTGGTCAGGAAATGCTGAGTGGCCAGGGTTGGCAAGGGCCAACCACAAAGGGCTCTGGCTAGAGGGAAACCAGAGGAGGTTGGATGAGGCTAGATGGTCCAGGCAGAGCTTCACATGCCAAGTGCAGAAGGGGCACTTACTCAGCAGGCAATGGAGAACCACGCCACGAAAGGTGTATGAGAAGGGTAAAAAGGCATAATGTAAGGGCTAGAAAGAAAATGCTGGGGGCTGAGTAACAGCCAAATGGAAAATGAGGGAAAGGAGGCAGAGAAAGCCTCGACAAGGGCCTTCTGAGATGTTGAGATTTTAAGGTCTGAACAGGACAGCCATGGGCAGAAAGAAGAGGGGAGGGAACAGGGCAGACACTGAACAGAGTTGGGAGGACCCAGAGACTGGGAGACCGATGAGTGCTGGAGGAGAGAGCAGACCCTGGAGCTGCACACGGGCATTACCTGTGCTTCTCGCCTTCTTCCTCCTCTTCTCTGAGATGCTTGGTCTTTGGCTCCCCATCTTCCTTGTCCTGCAAAGAAAGGGAGAAAACCACCAGCTCAGTTGAAAGCTCCTACTTCCAGTCCACGTGGCCCAGGGAGCTAAAGAACAGGACATCTCAGAAGGGGGGCACCTGGCAGGGCCCAGCTTGGTGTCCCAGACTCCAAGCAGGGTACACGCCTGCTGCATCTCATAGGCACAACTGGAGCCTCATTGCCTGTGCAGAATTTAAAAATCCGTAACTCTTGGCCGGGCGCGGTGGCTCATGCCTGTAATCCCAGCACTTCAGGAGGCCAAGGTGGGCGGATCTCGAGGTCAGGAGATCACAACCATCCTGGCTAACACAGTGAAACCCCATCTCTACTAAAAACACACAAAAAAATTAGCTGGGCGTGGTAGTGGGCGCCTGTAGTCCCAGCTATTCGGGAGGCTGAGGCAGGAGAATGGCACAAACCTGGGAGGCGGAGCTTGCCGTGAGCCGAGATCGCGCCACTGCACTCCAGCCTGGGCGACAGAGCAAGACTCCATCTCAAAAAAAAAAAAAAGCAACAAAAAAAGTCCGTAACTCCAGCCCAGTCCCAGGTACCTGGTAGCCCTTAGAGAACACTCACAGAAAGAGCTGGATGGCTTTAGGTGGTGAGAAATGCAGCCACTTGGTGCCATGGAGGGGCCATGCTGGCAGGCCAGCAGTCACCTTCATGGGTCTAGACAGAACCACCTGCTAAGCTAAGAAAGACTGGGGGAAGAAGTTACCAGCAACCAGGGCAGGATGAGAGCTCAGGCCTCCTGAGACACCTTTCAGGCCAGAGTCCTCTCCAGAAATACCTATTTGATTCGCTTTAGAAGTAACATGAACTAGGACCAGGCTTGCAACAAGATTCACTGCCTAGGCCTATGCTATATTCAGGGAGACAGAGGCAAGGGGAATTAGTCTGAAGTTTCCATGAAAATTTTCTTAATCTGGTTCTTTTGACTTCCCACCAACTGCACCTCTTTTTGAAGTCTAGAGAGTCATGTTCATCTCAACCTTGACATGTTATGCTTGTTCTCAGGTGCACTGGGGGCCACAACAGAAGGAAACTGCCATACTGCTTCCACCTGAAGCAGAAAATATCTTCCTGGACTTTCTCCTTTATTATGTGATTACCTCTGTTAGGTCAGCCTGCCTGTGGACAAACTGACGCAGGGCGTGTGTGCACATGCGCAAATTCGTGTGACCACACCTGGGGCCCAGGGCATGGACTGAGAGGCCCCAAGACAGAGCCATCGTGGGTCTCCCTGCATGCCAGGGTTGGCACTCCAGAAGGTGACAATGCTCACTTCACTATGGCAGCGTCCTGCCTTCGACTCTCGCAGAGCAGTGTTCTGAGAGAGATCTGTGAGCTCCTTCCATTGGGAGCCTGCTCTGGTGGACACAGAATGCGCTGGAGCCTGCATATAAATTATAAGTGAAACAGCTACTTGAACTACCTTTCCTAGACATTTATTTATGCCATTGACAACTGCCTTCCTAAGAATGGTATTTGCTTTATGTGGAGACTGCAGGCATCAACCAGACCCTGCCATTCCTTGGCCACACAACCTCCGGGGAGCAGACTACCAAAACCAGGTTGGAGGCCTGGCCCAGAGAAAGGCTTCTGTCATGTGAACAGATCAACATGCCCCCCACCCCAACTCAGGGCAGCTCATCTCATGGCAACGAGGCAGCGAGAACAAAATAACTGACCAAGTGACAGCAGCTACACGAGAGAGGTCAACATGGAACGTGGTTCTTGGGCGATGGGTGAGAGGTTTCCTACTGAGAGATGGGCTGGGCAGAATTGGGTGATACAGCATAGGGGGACAGAAGTGGGAAGGGCATTCCCGGTGGGAAGCAGAGCTTAAACAAAGGCAGGGTGTGGTCTGAAGAGCATGCAGGTGACTGGGGTTGGGGGAGGGGGTGACAATGATTGCCAGGTAAGACGGTCAAGGCAGGCAATGGCCGAACACAGAGGGCTCTGGCCGGTGTTCTTAAGCAATGGAGAAACCGAGGAGAGACTGGAGAGAGTTCACTGACCTCTGCTGGGGAAGGCAGGCCCTGGGGTGGACAGGCAGATGCTTGGTGATGGCCAAAGAGGGAAGGGAGAACAGAATATAAATGCTTCACTGAGAAACAAGTCAGGATTCTCCAAATGGCTCCCAGGGCTGCAGGGACCTGGACGGGGCTTCCACAGGGGCCCTGCTGACACATGCAGCCCTCCCTGACTAAAGACTAGCCGATGAAGCAAGCCAGAGCCTGCAAATTCTAGCAAAAAATTCCTTCCCAACTCCCAACCAGCGGACACCCTGAAGGCTACTCCCTGCAGTGCCTACCTCAGGGGAAGGAGCGGCAGACACCTGCCCTGGGTAAGGGCAGAGAAGGAAAAGCAAAAAGGGCTCTTCTTTCCCCACACTGGGCTAGTGGGGCAAGACCCCCAGCCACAAAGACGACTCCTTTCCACAGGGGTTCTGTTAACCCGAACCACCTGGCAGAAGCAGGTGGGGACTACGGGAAAGTGTCCAGCCTTTGGGAGGAGTGCTTTGCAAATACCATGCCCTTTCTCAGCTCTCAAGCAAGGTCAAACAGCTGCCACCACCCTCCTGGAGCCCCAGAGACATTCAAGTGCCTCAGCAAAGGCCAAGTTATTCATTAATAAATGAGAAAACACCCAACTATCTAAATGACTTTTAAAAATGCCCAGCAATCTGGTGGGTGGGGGGCAGCACTAGCTCTGCAGACAGCATGAGGTTAAAAATGACCCCAGCCTGGGATGCTGTGCAAAGAGCAGGGGCTCAAAAAAGATAAAGATCCACATCTGTGGCAGGAGCAGGTGAACAAATGAACAGGCCACACAAGTGGGGGAGATAAGGTGTACCTCAGCCTTCCTGACAAAGAGTGATTCATAAATAGGACAATGGGCATTCACGGGAAGGAAAATCGCTTTTGGTGACACTGGCCTGAATCACAAGATAAGGCCCTTTGCTGCCCGGGATAGTGGAGGGAAGCGCAGACCACTTGAAGCTCACCCCTACCTGAGAGACTCAAAGAGCCTCAGACCTGGAGGGCTCGCAGGATCACCCATTCTAGGTCCTCAATTTAACCCATGGGAAAACTTGGGAAATGGCAGTCAGGGAAAAGGAAAAGATTTGTCCAAAGTCACAGAACCCATTAGCGGTAGCTGCAAGTCTGGATCCAGGTCGTCCTGATGCCTGGCCCTCGTTCTTGCCAAGGAGACGAGAGAGAGGCTATCAAGAGTGGAAGAGTGGCGCTGAGTTTCTAAAGAGCTCTGATTCTACCCGCCTCTCCTGCGCTCCCCACACAGTTCAGACCTTGTCCCATGTGCTCAGATGCGGCCACAGCCAGCCCAAGTCCAAGCCTAGGCCCTGCTGGACACTCAGTAGGAAAGCAGGCAAGGCCCTAGGTGCACAGCCTCCCCAGGAATTTAGAGACACTTCGCTCACCCTGAGACCTTTAAATCAGACTCAATGCCTCACCACCCCCACTCCCCACTCAATACCCTTCCCAAATCTTGCCATCTTCTCCCTCCTTCCCAATCCATAGTCTCGTCTACCACCTCCTTAGCTCCCCACCACAACCAAGCCCCCAGCCATTCCCCTCCATCCCTGCCTGCCAGCCAGCCTTCCCCTCTACTCTGGAGAATACAGCTGCCTCCTGCATTTTTCCCTCTCTTTCTCCAACCTGTCTCCCCTAAGTCTCTCTTCAACTTATCAATCCACATTCCTGGCCTCCTCTTCAAAGATACTGGTCAGACCACACTGCACCTCTGCTCAAAGCTCTCACTGGGTCTCCACACCCCCAGGACAACAGCCATTCATCTCGACCTCACATCTGCTCTGTCCAGAACACTCTTACACCCCACATTTTGTCTCAAATCCTGAAATATCTACTCTGATAACCCCCAAGAAAACACACCATCTGGCCAGTCCTAAAGGCCAGGCCAAAGGCCACCTCCTCAAAGCAGCCTTCTAAGATTCCCAGGCAAAAGAATCCTCTGGGCCTACCCAGTACATATCAGGGTCTGACCGTAGGCCCAGGGCACAGGCCTGTGGCCATTCCTATTCACATGTAGGCTTTACTACCCCTTCCCTTCAAGAACCTCTCAGCATGGGGCATCTCCTAGAGCACCTCAAGGCCTAGCCCAGAGCCTGGGCTAGACAACCTTCAGAAATGCTACCAATTTAACTGCTACCCTCTCCACCAACTCCAGAAGAGTAAACCTCAGGAACGCTGATGGCTGGAGGGCAGGAGAGTCATGGTCTGGGCTGGGGCCCTCCCCATAGCCTATCTGCCTATTAATGGAGGTACTCCCCCATTTCTCACCCCTGCCCACATCTCCACACCTAGACCTTGCACCCCTGCCCTCACCTCCTCCCAGAGCCTTCAGCAGGAAGAAGCCTTTGAGGCAGGATTTCAGGGGGTCTCAAATACAGCCCTGCTCAGGACAGAGTCTGACTGACCTGTTTCCTAATGTTTGAAATCCTTTTTATCAGGGACAAAACTGTTACAAATAAAATTAGAGCTGTGCAAAGTTGGTATTGTTTCTTCCTTAAATGTTCAACAAGACTTCAGTGAAGCAATCTTGGCCTGAAGTTTTATTTGGGAAAATATTTGTTATAGGACTGTATAGATTTTCTATTTCTTCTCCAGCCAGTGTTATTAATTTATGTCTTTCAAGATGTCTGTTTCACTTAAGTTATTGAATTTACTGGCACAAAGTGACTTATATTGTTCTCCTAATAGCCTAATGTCTGTAAGATCTGTAGTGATGTTCACTGATATTGATAATTTGTGTCATTTTTCTTTATCAGACCAGCTAGAGGTTTATCAATTTTGGGACGTGCCTCCATCTCATCTCCTCAGACTCGGTGTTTCAACAATGGCTTTGCTCCTCAGTCACCTCTCTCTGGAAGGATCCCTCAATGGATGAGTACACCTGCCTCTGGATGGCACATGAAGCGTGGGGGCAGAATCAATCCACATTGCTGTCTGAATGTAGCACCACTGCTAGAAGCAGGTCAATCAACAACCAGGCCTACAGGAGGAGGGAGGAAGAAGAGAGGCTGCTCTATGTCCTCCTGTTGCCCCTTCCCACCCACAGTAAGATGAAGATCTCTTTCCTTGCACCCCTCAGTCTCCTTTGTGGGCCAGGTCCACCTTGGGCACAAAGATAAAGTAAGAACCCTATCCTCAAGAATCTCAAGTCTACTCAAAGGATCAGACTTAGAAAATGTAACTCTGTGCCATGAGTAGTGAGGAAAGCTTTACTAAATATCTTGTACACTTAGGGAATTAGCATGGGATAGGTGTTGTCGGGGAAGGAAGTAATCCTTAAACTCAATTCTAAATGTCCACTGGGGGATTATGAGGCAGCTAAAGAAGGCAGAGCATTCCTGGGAGTGGTAACTGCCTACAAAGACATGAGAGCGGAGCAAGAGCACTGTCACAGCCTGCAGAGCAGGCCCACATGGCTGGCCCAGCCTCACCTGATGCTGTCAGGGGCAGGGCTCACAGGGCATTCCTCCAGCACCGTGGGAGGGCTGAGCCCAGCTGAGCCCAGGCCGACACCCTGAACGGGCACTGTGGTAGCCTACAAGGTGTGTCATGGGAGGAACGGGGAAGACCAGAAGTCAGGTGAGATCCTCCACTCCCAGCCTGGACCTGCCCCAGCCTGCTGCTGTCTGTGTGTCTGTGTTTGGGAGGGGGGTTAAAGTTAAAATGAGGGCTGGGAACTGTCACTGGGGGCGGGTGTGCCGAAGCAGGAGGACTTGAGTTCAGGGGATAAGGAATAAGCCCCTCCCTCTCCCTAAGACTTCCCAAGGACTAAAACTTTTAGGAGCTGCTGACTAGAGCTCTCCCTTCCAGAAGGAAATAAGAGAAGCAGGAAAGGGTTAAGAGAGAGACATTCAACTTCTCATCTAGGGTCTTCCCACCCTTCTTTAGCTTCCTGAAGAAGCTAGAGACTCAACAGGAACTCATGGGTACAGAAACACTTTCCAATCCCCAGGTGATATGCCCCATTAGCTCTGAGTATGCCTGCTATAATGTCCATGGGAAACTGCCCTCTGTTCAAAAGTTAAAGAGAAAATAAGACCTCGAAATCCTAGCCCCCTAAGAAGAGGCCAAACTGGCCCCACTTTGAGCCTTTCCAGTTCTGATTTGGGCCCAGGGTGGGGAAAAAATCAAAAGAGATAGGCACATAGTGCCTGAAGGTGACAGGAAGAGACAGACAATGCTGGGGCAAACTTGGCAGGCTCCCCAGTGTCACCTTGTGCCCATCCTCAGGGCCACTGCAGCCCCATGCTGGGGTGGAGGGACTTCCTGTCGGGTGCTGCCGTGGTGGGAGCTGTGTTCCAAGGGCACTTAGCGGGTAGGGCAGTCACCCGGAGTCTGACTCACCCTGAAGATGGAGTGATAAGAAGTGAGCTGAACACCACCATGCCTGGGACCAGAAACTGCACAGATCTCTACTGCCCAGAGACTGGCAGAGGGAAAGGGGGAGAGACTCTGCTTCTCCTGGGCAGGCTGAGATCTCGTCAGGCTGCAGAGCTCCTCACTCTGGGTCCCCTGCACTCAATGTGCTGCTAGGATGACTTGGTCCGAGCATCCACTCTATCTGCTGACCAGACCAAGAGTTCCTAGAGGGCAGACGTTTGTTGTACCAGTTTGCACCCACAGGCCTGACACCAACTACAGCAGGCACAGCACTGTGGTAGAGGAGTGCACAGGAGCGGGGAAATCCCAGCTCCATTTCATCTTGGCTGTGTGACCTTGGGCAAGTTATATGACCTGTCTGGCCTCAGTTTCCTCATCTACAAAAATGAGGATAATCATACTGACATCATATCACCATTACAAGGAAATGATGAAGGAGAAAAGCCTGCAGCTTAGGGAGACGAAGCAGTCGAGCCTGAAGAACAGGGAGAATCAGGCCAGGGCAGGAAGGAAAGGGCTGCAGAAAAGCCAGCGGGGCACAGGCCCAGAACGGTGTGCCTCTGCAGAGGTCATGGTAAGCTTCCATGCCCATCATCCTTATCAGATGTTCTCAGCAATCCTGTAAGCAGACAGGGCAGT
Organism: Pan troglodytes; assembly: GCF_028858775.2. Classification (NCBI taxonomy): domain Eukaryota; kingdom Metazoa; phylum Chordata; class Mammalia; order Primates; family Hominidae; genus Pan; species Pan troglodytes. Next base: position 50,956,989 of record NC_086015.1, read on the forward strand.
GTTGTAATACTTGCTTCACCAAGACATTAGAAGATGACGTCAGATGATCTGTGCAGTGTAGACAGATCTGATTCCCCATTCAGTGCTTCACCAAGAGTCAGCAGGAACAGGTGGTGACTACCATCCAAGAGGCTGGGATTAGCTAAGAGCCACTGCTCTCCTGTGGGTTCATGTGTTCCCTAAAGGCTTCTGAGCAGAGCAAGAACAAAGCGCTGAGCGGGAGGCTGGGAGAACAGCGAGGCTAGAGATAAGGACTGGAGATAAGGACGGGAACTAGGTCAACAGCGGTGGACTAGAACAAGGAGGTGCCTCAACGCTGTGGGGAGACAGGGAGGAGCAGAAACAACTGAGGTTCTGCTGGTGACTCACTGGGGGAAGGAAGGCGCCTTTGACAAAAAGGTGGTGGCACTTAGGGGACAAAGAGAAAGGGTGCGGCAGCCTTCAGGCATTCTAACGGTGAGGCTTGACACCCAAGGCCTAACGAAGGTTGGTGCCAAGGGATAGCGCCTGTCAAGGTGCCCTCAGCGGTGGAAAGGAGGGCCCGCTCCACTCAGAAGAGAGGCACACTGGGCCCCACCATCCATATGGCACCTCAAGGCCCAGGCCACGGCATGCCCAGTGCAGCTCCTCGCCAGGCCCGTCACACGGCCCTGCCCAGATATCCTCCATGTGTCTGTCAGGAGTGTGGGGAGCCAGCCCAAGTCAACTCTGATCCTATTCTTGCTGCAAGTGCTCAAGGGAGGCACTACAGAGCTCCTCCAGCAGACTTTATTAGTCGACAAATACTGACTGGCTCCCCTGTGCCAGATACTCCATGCTGGGTACTGAGGAGGAAGAGGAACGAGTAGGCACCTAGTGCCCACAGAGCAGGGCAGGGATTCTTATCCTCGGTGCACAGATTCCAGAGGTCAATGACCAGACAGAAACACAGGCGAGTGTGAGAAGGTGAATCTTAGTGGATGAGAAATCTGGAGCTCTTCAGATTCTCAAGGGGGTGGTGACCCACAGGGGAAAAGGGAAGGTGTCAACAGCCAGGGAAGGCAGTGTTTTTTTGGGTGGCATTAAGAGGTGTCTACAGAGGCTTTCCAAAGGAAGTGTCACCTTAAAGGATGAGTGAGAGTGGGGACAGAGGGACGGAGGGGGAAGAGAGCAGAGGGAACAACCAGAACCATTAGTATGCAAAAGGCCCCTCCCACTGCCCTGAGACTTCACCCACACTGGCCCCAGCAGGAAATAACCTCTTGAAAGGTCACACAGAGGGCAGGGCAAAGACCAGTCTCTTCCCCTTCCTTCATATGCAGCCAGACTGGACGAGTTCCTCTAGGAAGTCTGGCCTGGCTCCAAACTCCCTCCAGGGTCCTCCCTGTAGGGGCACTGTGGTATGCAGGAAGCCCAGCCTGCAGCCCTGGACTGGGCAGGTGGTGGGAACATCAGGACACACTGCTTACCAGTGGTGGGACCTCCCTGAGGCTCTGTCTCCTCCCCTGTCAAAGTGGGGCTGGCACTACTTTAACAGGGGCATGTGAGGATTATACAAGGCAACTTGGGTCCACCATGTGGTACAGGGTCCCACATGACCCTGCACCATGAAAAACTGCCTGCTGGCCAGGCACAGTGGCTCACGCCTGTAATCCCAGCACTTTGGGAGGCCAAGGCAGGTGGATCATAAGGTCAGGAGTTCGAGACCAGCCTGGCCAATATGGTGAAAACCTATCTTTACTAAAACTACAAAAATTAGCCAGGCATGGTGGTGGGCGCCTGTAGTCCCAGCTACTCAGGGGGCTGAGGCAGGAGAATTGCTCGAACCCAGAGGTAGTGGTTGCAGTGAGCCAAGATTGCGCTACCGCACTCCAGCCTGGGTGACAGAGTGAGACTCCATCTCAAAAAAAAAAAAAAAGAAAAGAAAAAAAAACTGCCTGCTGACATCTTGCAGTGTCCCAAGTCCTGCTGTCCCTCAGCGATGGGCCTAATTCGAACCCTGGTTCTTGCTGCATCCCTCTTAGGGAACCTGATGTTCCTTCTGTTCTCACCCACCCCTTGCCCTGACACGAAAACCAAGAAAGCACTTAACAAGAACCCAGGACCCAGCACCCAGGGCCCAGATCCATGCTGGGAAACAGAAGGCCTATTAGTATTAGACCAACCAGAAGAGAAATTGATCTACATTTGCATTTTTTTGAGATAGGGTCTCGCTCTGTTGTCCAGCTGTCCAGGCTGGAATGCATGGTGCAATCATAGCTTACCACAGCCTGAAATTCCTAGGCTCAAGTAAACCTCCCACCTCAGCCTCCTGCATAGGAGTAGCTAGGACTACAGGAGCATGCCACCATGCACAGCTTTTTTTTTTTTTTTTTTTTTTTTTTTTTTTTTGGGTAGAGACAGGGTCTAACTATATTGCCAAGGTTGGTTTCGAGCTCCTGGGCTCAAGTAATCCTCCTGCCTTGGCCTCCCAAAGTGCCGGATTATAGGCATGAGCCACATGCCCAGCCCATTTTTTAAAATGTAACAACATTCATGTGAATGGAGCACATTATCCTTTTCTGAAAGTGCTACTTTTTTTTGGCTAAGTCTCTGTATATGCTAAACTTAATTTTTAAAAGTGAGGCTCAAATGGAAATAACCTGTGTCCATAAATGGATGAATGAGTAAGAAAATTTAGTATATACACACAATGAAATACTATTCAGGCTTCAAAAAAAAAAGAGGAAATCCTGTCATTTGCAACAACATGGACGAATCTGGGGAACATTACGCTAAGCGAAATAAGCCAGGCTCAGAAAGACAAATATTGCATGATCTCACTTATATGTGGAATCTAAAACAGTAGAACTGGCCAGCCACAGTGGCTCACACCTGTAATCCCAGCATTTCGGGAGGCCGAGGCGGGTCCCAACTACCCAGGAGGCTGAGGTGGGAGGATCAACCAAGGCCAGGAGGTCAAGGCTGCAGTGAGCTGTAACTGAACTACTGCACTCCAGCCTTGGCAACAGAGTGAGACTTGTATCTCAAAAAAATTAAAAATTAAAATAAAAAAATAAAAAGTAGAACTCACTGAAACAGAGACTAGACGGGTGGTTACAGAGGCTGGAGTTGCAGGAGAGGTGGAGAAAGTGAAGATGTTGGTCAAAGGACACAAAGTTCCAGTTAGGCAGGAGGAGTGTGTTTAAGGGAGCTACTGCACAGCATGGTGATCGGTTAATAATAATGTATATTCAAAATTGCTTAGCCTAGATTTTAAAGTCTCACCACAAAAAATGTTAAATCAGCTTGATTTAATCTTTCTACAATGTATATTGTAGAAACATCACGTTGTACACCATAAATATACAGCTATTATTTATCAATTAACAATTTAAAAAAAATCATTTTAGGGCTGGGCACGGTGGCTCAAGCCTGTAATCCCAGCACTTTGGGAAGCCAAGGCGGGTGGATCACGAGGTCAGGAGATCAAGACCATCCTGGCTAACACAGTGAAACCCCGTCCCTACTAAAAATACAGAAAATTAGCCGGGCGTGGTGGCGGGCGCCTGCAGTCCCAGCTACTCGGGAGGCTGAGGCAGGAGAATGGCGTGAACTAGGGAGGCGGAGCTTGCAGTGAGCCAAGATTGTGCCACTGCACTCCAGCCTGGGCGACAGAGCGAGACTCCATCTCAAAAAAAAAAAAAAATATATATATATATATATTTAATGAGGATCAAATTAAGAATGATCTATCTGCTATCTGATTCCTTTAGGATTGTCAAGAGGCCCCAGGCTACAAGAACAGGCACCACCCATCTGTGAAGTTAATTCTGACCCCACCACAAAACTCGGTGGGTGGGTTTCAGCACATTCTCCTGTGTGGGCCAAAGGTCATGACCACTTTTAGCACAAAGGTGTTCTTCCCATGCCTTCTAATGATAACCATCCCAGACATATGATTCTACCTTTATTTCCCCACATGAGATTTTGTTTGACATCTGTCTTCCTTCCTAGACTGGAAGCTCTCAGAGGCCTCTCCATCACTGCTCACAGCACCTGGCACTAAGAGCAGCTGGACCAATAGTAAAGGAACCACCTGGGGAGGCAGAAGGCACATGCTAACTTCCCATGTTACAGGAACTTCTGTTGTGTGAGCCTTCCAACAGCACCCACGTATTCGGTTATCACTAGCCTTGTTGCACAGATGCAAGAACTGAGGCTGGACCAGGTCTGTGCATGTCATACCTAATACTCTTTCCATTGGATAGAGCACAAGTTTTGGGAAATAAACAGAAGCCCAGCTCCCCGCTGCCACATCCTCAGTTCTTTCTACCACACATGCTGCTTGTTTATCCTTTAGTTGTCTGTTCTATCCTCTTTTCCAACAACTATCTGCACCTCTGCTTCTCTCCTGCAAAATGAAGACAAAAATCCCAACCCTGCCCACTTCTTGGGAGTGTGGTTTTAACTAGGTTCCATAAAATTGGAAGATTTTCCATTAGAAGGTGAGCCCTGGGCAGTGCCGAACCCAAATGTCACTCTTCTCTGTTCTGCATGTCTTACAACACTGTCAATTCTTTGGTAATAACAGTATGCCAGGCAACTGATTATTCCATTAATTAAACAGTAGTACTGATATTATCAAAAATAATCAATAATTAATCACTATGAAAATCTAATAAGGTCAGCACTCCTTTCTCCTACCACAGATGAGAAAAATGGAAGCCCAGGACAATTAAGTAATCCATCCAGAGTCACACAGCTAGAGGTTGCCAGGATGCAAATGGCAGGGCAGGCTTCAAGCATAGGCTGATTCCCTCTAGAACCCCTGCCCTTTGCTCTTGTCCCACTCCTGTCCCTACCTTTCACATGCAAATGGTTTCAAGTGTGTCTAGGGTGCCTCCATCTGTCATCACATGACAGTTGACAGCTCTTTCTGGTGTCATTTCAGAGAGATACAATCAAACCCATCGAGAGCCCCAAATATGGTCATTTCTTGGCCAAGAACTCCAGTCTCAAAAGACATCACAAGGAAATAAAAGAGCAATGCATGCAGAGGTGTTTAGAGCTGTGTTTCTCACAGTAGGGAGAAGTGGAACTATGCAGTGAGCCCAACACCTGTAGGGCACAGTTATGCAGGCCAGCATTCATATGATGGGCCAGGGGAGGCATTAAAATAGCGAGGCAGCACTATGCAACAGACACACACACGAACGCCAGGGGTAAGAGTCCTATATTACATACTCATGACTGCAACCATGGCAATACCATACATACAAATGGCCAAAGACTTCACGGACTCGCACTCAACCGTGGGTAGTATTTTTTCCATCTTCCTTAATTCTGCTGTCAAAATGACTTAATCATAAAAGTAACCAGAGGAACCTAGCTGACTATGGCTCACTATCTTGACTCATACCCTAAACAGATTCTCTTGACCCTCACCTGGCTAAATGGGGAAGCAGGAAACCATGGCTGGCACTCAGGCCTGACACAGCCTTGTCAATGCCTAATGACTTTTCTCAACCTTGGAAAAAAAAAAAAAAAAAAAAAGTCCAGCTTTGCTGGTGCAGAAGAGGACAGATTGAGCCTGCACACACCAGCGTCCCTCTGCAGCCTGGGACTCTAACCACAGTAGCAAATGCAGCAGCCAATTGTAGACTAAGCCCTCTTAAATCAGGATAGACATCTCCATTACTGGGGGACTAAAAATGTCGGTTAAGAACCTAACTGGTGGTGAGCAATGAAGTCACCTCCCCACCCTCTCACCCTACCCCACCATTTCCCTTTTCTTGGAGGGGAAAAAAGCCTCCTTCACCACAAAGCAGAATTCACAACCACTAGGACTTCCTCACCATTCTGAGCTCACGAGGGGAGCAGCAGTGAGCAAATCACAAAAGCAAATGATAAGGTCCATGCAGATTGGAAGACCCCTCCCCTGGTGGGAGACAGCTTCGTGTGGCACCCAGAAACCCCTTCCCCATTGCCTCACAGTGGACAGTCAGAGGAATCAGGCACAGGGGGCCCACCTGGTCAGTTCCAGGGACTGGAACAACCACCCAGACTCTCTGGTCCTGAGGACATGTGGCTGCTACCTGACCATCCCCAGATCTGTAAGGCCTGTAGAACAAAAGAAGGTGACCTTTCTCCACAAACTCTGGCTGGTAGATAGGATCCTTAGGCTGAGCCCAGGAGGGAAGAGGAGGAGAAAGCCCAACCACTATGTGTTCACTTTCGCTGGATCCAATAGAGACAGCAAGCAAGGACCTGAAAACCTCAGTGGGTGGCCCCTGTAAATGATACCCTTTCGCCTCCCACACACACCCTAGTCCCATGGGCCTGTTTACATCAATTCTGGGTCCCCTAAAACAGTTTCCTTGATAGCTGCCAACGGCCCTCACTCAAACCTGGCACCAGATGCATCAACCTCTATAGCATCTATGTGACCTTTCATGTGGGTAGATTTGTTCTTAAAATGGGGTGGGTCAAGGGAATAAGAGCTACCATTTATTAAAAGAACAGGTATTTCCGCCGGGCACGGTGGCTCACGCCTGGTAATCTCAGCACTCTGGGAGGCCGAGGCGGGCAGATCACAAGGTTAGGAGTTCAAGACCAGCCTGGCCAACATGGTGAAACCCCGTCTCTACTAAAAATACAAAAATTAGCTGGGCATGGTGGCGGGCACCTGTAGTCCCAGCTACTCAGGAGGCTGAGCAGGAGAATTGCTTGAAACCAGAAGGAGGAGGTTGCAGTGAGCCAAGACTGCACCACTGCACTCCAGCCTGGGCAAAAGAGCGAAACTCCGTCTGAAAAAAAAAAAAAAAAAGTTATTTCCCAACCAACCGATAGCCAACACCACAGCTGGGACATCAGTGTTCCTGGTATCCACGTCACACCACTGGCTTATTCAAAGCCTGTGACCAACTAAAATGCCCAGTTCTTTTCCAATGTTAACGGCTGTCAAAGCACCCCTAGTCCATGCCTAAACTACAGATCGAAGAAACCTAACTGACTTCACAATCACCCAGTGAAGTTCTTCTTGCTGTTAGCATCGCCACAGCCTGCACTTTTTAAATAAACTCTTGGACTTGTCCTTGTGGGCAAGTCTGTTTTTCCCTGAGGAAAATCTCAGCCCAACCAACTCCCAAATCCATGTGCCTGCCTAGTTGCTTCTTCATTTGAATGTTTACGGAATCTCTGAGTCTTGTCATGGGGCAGACAAAAAGGTGACTAAAGCAAGATGGCTGCCCTCAGGGAAGTCAGGGGCAGGGAAGGGGGAAGCAGACAGTGAACAGATAACCACCCTATAGTGCATCCAAAGCCTGAATGCCACTGGGAATGAGAGAAGGTGGGACCCGAGAACACCTGGAGGGCCAGCCAGGTGGGCAGGCTGTCCAGGGAGAGAAGAGGGAAGATGCAGACTGAGCAGTCAGAGAGGGGAATGTCAGGGTCACTAGAAGGAGCAGGTGTGTTCAGGCAGAGAGTGGTGATATCCAAGGGCACTGGGGAAGTGGGATGGGCCTGCCTGATGGGCTACAGACTTTATCTCACAAGCACTGAGAAGCTGGAGGACAGGTAGAGAGGTGGCAACAATATGATTCGAGTATTTTATAAAGAGCATTTAGCAAAGGCCAGAAAGCAAAGGGGCCCCCCAAAAAACAAGCTGGATGTGGGTTAGGAGAGCCACCTTCTCACCCCAAGGACAGCAGAAGAGCAGCTGTCTCTGAGTCTGTCGGGAGGAACAGTCCCTTCCAACTGCAAGCTGCCATGTGGTACTTGCTCATCTACTCACACTTCACTCTTGTGCACACCAGGGCCTCTGGCCCCCACCAATACCCCGGAATCAGGTATTATCACTGCATACAAATGACCAGGTTCAGAACAACTAAGAAACTTAACCAGTGGCTCAGGGCTAATAAAAGATAGGCCCACATTTAAACAGGGGCTTTCTGATTGCATCAGGCTTTCAAAATTCTCTCAAATAAATAGCCCTAAGGCTTAGGTCTGCTTTCTGCCTAACAGCCAGAGAAGTGTGATCACATCTATTCTTACACCAAATGAGAAAAATAAGAAAACCACCAAACTGGTAGGGCTGCAGAGGCCTCAGATATGAGCTGATAGAGGATAAACTAGCAGCAGCCCAGGGAACAGTTATAAACAGCACCTGCCAAATCAGAATCTTCCACGGTAAGACCTGGGAATCTGAATGTTCAAAGAGCCCACCTACTCCTGGGTCACATCTCTAATACATGGCCCAGTTGAGGAGCCTCTGAGTGAGACCACATGCTGCCTCCTCTTCAAGAGGCTGACCTAGAAGAGAAAGCGGACTGCATGAGGCCACACTCAGCTGCCTGAGGGCTACTGTGGTCACCAAGGTGGGCTCTGGAAACAGGGCAGGCAGGATAGGAAGAAACGCAAAGAAATCATTCATAAGGGGCTAGGCTCAGTAGCTCACGCCTGTAATCCCAACACTTTGGGAGGTTGAGACAGGAAGATTCCTTGAGCCCAGGAGTTCAAGACCAGTCTGGGAAACATGGTGAAACCCTGTCTCTACCACAAAAAAACACAAAGCCAGGAGTGGTAGTGTGCACCTGTAGTCCCAGCTACTTGGGGGGCTGAGGTGGGGGAATCATCTGAGCCCAGGAGGTCGAGGCTGCAGTGAGCCGAGATTGCACCACTGCACTCCAGCCTGGTTGACAGAGTGAGTCCCTGTCACCACCACACCCACCCCCCCAAAATAAAAATCATTCATACAACGTAAATATCCGGAGGGCCACAGGAGATCCAGGTGAAGTGTGCAGCAAGAGAAGGGGAGAAGCCAGGGCCAGACCTCGGGTCTCGACCTCAAGTAGACTGGTGTGTCCAATGCACCAGGTTCCCAAGTTATTCTATGGGCTGCCCAGAGCCCGAGCTCCTCCCTTCACTTACAAAAGCTCCACCTTGAGTCTTGGGGGAGGAAGACCCTGCCCCTCACTACAGAAGCCAAAAGTGCCCCACTCACTTTCCCAGCCTGCCTTGAAGCAGGAAGGTAACTCTGGCCCTGTTGATCCAATATACCCATAAGAGACTCCAAATGGTGAGTTGTGACCTGCAGAGAGGTAGGGGTGGGGTGGCACAGACTTCTCTCTAGGGAAGCTGCAATAAGATTTGATTCAAGATTGATTCCAGGGCACAGGGCAACAGGGCTAACTGTAGTATCTAGTACTCGAAGGCAGTAGCAGTTTCCTCATTGAGCCATTTTCCATTTTTCTTATGAAATGTTGGGCTTCTTTCAGGCTGTGTACCTCTAAGGCTGGCTCTCTTTCTTTTTAATTATTTTTTTTTTTCTTTTACTCCTGGTAAGCTGTAAGTGGCTCGATTTCTAAAACAACAAGCACTTTGTATTCTTCTAAAATCAGCCAGAATGGATTTCTGTTGTTTGCAAATAAGTGCCTTGGCTACGCATGGCCATTTATAGCAATAACCTAACAACAAAGGGTGTGGCAGGCCAGGTCTCACTAACGCAGGCCTCCGTTACGTTTCAGTACTGACTGAGTAGCTAGGTTAAATATTAAAAGCTAGCCAGGGCGGCGGTGGCTCATGCCTGTAATCCCAGCACTTCGGGAGGCCGAGGTGGGTGGATCACCTGAAGTCAGGAGTTCGAGACCAGCCTGGCCAACATGATGAAACGCTGTCTCTACTAAAAATACAAAAAATTAGCCGAGCGTGGTGGCAGGCGCCTGTAATCCCAGCTTCTCGGGAGGCTGAGGCAGGAGAATCACTTGAACCCAGGTGGAGGAGGTTGCAGTGAGCTGAGATTGTGCCACTGCACTCCAGCCTGGCCAACAGGCTGGAGGCTCCATCTCAAAAATAAAAAAATAAAAAAAAAATACACACACACACATATATATATATGTGTGTGTGTAAAGCTGATAGAACCAGTGCCCTTACACAAAGGCTAGAATGTAACAAAAGCCCACCAAGAGTTTGGCCTAGGCCTTTCCTAAGCCTTGAAGCACGACAAGATAACGAAGAATTCTTAACAGGATCTGTTTAGGATTAAATAAGTTTTATTGGCGGTCTGAAGAAACTCCCCAGGCCTCCACAAACAAGTTTATTGGGAGACTAAAAGGAACGCCCCAAACCTCCATGATTTAGCAGGAGACAAGATAAGGGTAATCACCCCAGCACCTGGACCCATTATATTAAGTAAACTTACTGAGGGTCCAGAGGAAGGTCTTCAGGACTCAGATCTTAGTTATAGACTAGAAGAAGTTAACCACTTAAGTCTTTAGATGAATGCACATTTATACATAGATGTATAGCTTAGAAGATATACAAGCTCTGGAAAACTTTGTAATTTTGAATTGGTCTGGTGATAATTTCCAGGCCTTCTCCCTGTAACCAGCTGCAGAAATAAAAAAAACTCCCTTCTCTCCCAGTTCATCTGCATCTCGTTATTGGGCCAAGGGAATAAGCAGCCCGACCCTCGGTTTGGTTCTGGAACAAACGCATCCAGCACTTTATAGAGCTCAAAGTTGCGTTACATTCCATTGTTCATCCAATCCCCAAGGAGAACCCAAGATAAGGGCAGGGCAAAGGTTGTGATGCCCACTCTGCGAAAGGAGGAGCTGAGACTCGGGATGTTTGTTAAGTGTTCTATGAGCTTGGTCCCAGCATCCTCCCCAACTCTCCTGACCACCACAAAGGCCAGTCACTGATGTAAGCCAAGGCCCTTACCTGAGCTAGGAGCCATCTCTCCATTCCCTCCATGCCAACACACAGCTGAGCATGAAATATACCAGACCCCAGCATCAGGCACCCCAGTATGAAATGCAAAATTCTTTACAAGTCAATTTCCAGGCAAGTCAGAGGTTTACACAGCAACAAAATGTGCTGAAGCTCCTAGACTAGAAACTATTTTACCCTCTGGTCAGCTGCTTCTCGGAGTGTCACAGTCTGAGAAGTAAAGGTAAGACAGCTGTCTGCTCTCTGGTGTGATCTACAAGTGATAAAAATCCTAATTAAACCAAATTTAAACAAGTCAGAACTGGCACATTTTTTTGTGGGGGGAAATACTGCTTCACAAGGTCTTATCCCCACCTACACACACTTCCTTTAGCTGCAAAGCGTTTTTAAAAATCCACATGCTCAGCATATGGAAAGGTTGAGAAAGCAGAACCACATGAGGAGTCAATACCCAGCACTAACAACTGTGTACTGTGGTACTCTGGGCCAGTTTAGCTTCTCAGAGCTGCAGTTTCTTCAATTGCTAGATGGCATGACTTAAGGGTACGCATGTGAGTGACAGCCCTACACTGTGGCTGGCACAGAGTACGTCCTCAGTCAGTAGGCGCCAACCACAGTGATGATGATGGTGGAGCCTGAGACTCTCACCTGTGTCTTCGGGGTGAGGCCCTCTCATCCCGTGACAAAGGGGTCACATAACAGATCCCCACATTCATGCCTTGTTCCTTCCCTCAGTTCACCCAGAGCGGCCATCAGTGTCACCCGGAGGAAGCCCCAGCCCTTGCCCTCGAGCTACCACAGTTGAAAAGAGCAGACCCTACACGTGTGCAGAGAATATGAATCCAAGTCAGAAAACGCTAGCCAGTGTGGGGGGACAGGGAGGTGGCAAGGAAGAAGGGCCTTCCACAGATCATCTTCCCAAATTCAGACCACCTCCATGCCTGCCTGTTCTGCTCCTGCCCCTCCTCTGCCTAAAATCCCTCCACCTCTTTCACACCTGGAAACAGCTATCACTCTCCATGCCATCCACTCAATCCCTCAAGTGTTTTCTCAGCACCTCTACCAGCTCAGGCTCTGTCTTGTGAGTTATGCAGCCTGGGACAAAGCCCAAATGGGGACACTACTCATAAGCCAACCAATGAGATAAAGCAGTGTGTGTATATCGATACTGGGTTCAGCGCTCTCCTCCACGCGACATGCATGCAAGTGTTGTCCCCCACCCCCTGTCCATGCCCTCCCTCCAAGACACTGACAGCTCTCCTCTGCCCCTCCTCCGTGGATGGCAGTATACAGTATTATACCTGGGGGTACACAGATCAGCCTCCCCACAGGGCCCCAGCCTGACCGTGCTTGAGGCAAGGGCCAGCCTCACTGACCTGATTTCCCACCCAGGCTCTGTGCACAGAGAGGCCTCAACAATAACACTTATAACAGCCAGATGTGGAAACTGACTCCTCACCCCAGACACAGCCCAGCATTCACTCTCACTTCCTACATAGATGGAAGCTGCCTGAGTCATGGACTCCTGGGCCCAGGACAGGAAAGTCCTGCTTTAACCAGATGATGTCAAACACAGGTGCTTTTTCTTCAGGATTCAAATTACCCTGCAAGAAATCTAGTGGTGCCCTGCCCTGAAAACAATGGGAGGGGGGGCTGTCCTTGAAAGGACAAATGTTTTCTGCTCCAGCCACTCACATTTTCTCTAGACAGAGCAGCTCTTTAGAGCCCTGAATCAAAACAGCCCAGGAGTGTGGATGTTACTGCCACAGGGCACCGTTGCCGAAGCAACTGTTTTTCCTCTTGGAATTCTTTCAAGGATACAAGCTGTTGCTTCCCTCCAAAACAAAACCAGGGAGAAGCCAGGGCCCCAGAATTTAAGGGAAAGCTCCGAAGGAAGGAAGAGGGCCAGGCATGACTGAGCCTTATCAAGCTCGCTATGGGGTCTCCCAGATCTCTGAACAACTGGCTTAGAAACAGCAAGTCCCTCTCAGCTGCTGAAGGTGTATGTGTAGGGAAAGGCAAATTGTGGGTATGGAGGTATAAAGGTGGTGCTGCTTATGTGTGTTTTGAGGTGTGTATGAGATATGTATTGGTGTAAAGGGGTTGGGGTTTGTAGGTGTGGGTTGGGGGCATGTGGAGGGGTGCTGTGGAGTGTTGGAGGTGTGCAGGGAATGGGAGGGTGTGGGGAGAAGGGAGGTACTATCGTGGGGGGAAGTGTGTGGGGTAGGGCCTGGGGTGTGTGGTGGTGTTGTGAGGTTAAGGGAGTGTAAGGAGGTGGGATGCACTGTAGGCAAGGGGCTGGGTGTGGAGAGTACATGCTGTATGTGCATGTGTATATGCGCTGGAGGTGGGTTGGAGGTATGTGGGATAGGTTACAGAAAATATTCCAAGATGATATATGAGACATCTTCTCCAGAAACAAAAATATGAATTGCATTTCATTTCTGTATTACAATTCTTAGTGCTACAGAATCACATGCTGCTCCCAATGTCTGCAGGGTCAATGGAAGAGCCAAAAACCATTTAAAACATACAGCCCCAGTTTGAAACAACTGACCCTGAAGCAACTATCGGAGGTAACACATATTTCTAGTCAGAACACCCCTGGCTCAGTAGGTCCAGAGTATGGACAGAGTCTGGCTAGCAGGTCAGGAGGCCAGCACTGGAGGGCCTGGCTCAGCAGGTCCTTGTCTTCCCTGGGAGTCCATGTTGTCTTTTCTCTAGTGCACAAAGCCTAAGGGGCTCAGAGTCACAGGACGCAGCATACCCACTACAGTGCCATGGGGCACCCAGGAAATGTCTGAATGTTTTGTTAAAATAAGTTTAAGAGTTGTCTCTGCCTACAAGGAACTGCCTGTCCACTGAAGGGGTGGCATGAATTGGGACTTAGAAGCATGAGAAAACAAATATATTTTAGCAGCTACCACTGCTACTACTACTACTACTATATGTACAATGACAATTATCAGGATGTTATGGAAGGTTAACAGCATGATCATAAACAGTGCATGCCAATTAAGTCACAGGAAACTCTTCTAAAACACAAATGTCAAATATCAAATAGTGCCAAGTCACTGATACCCATATGGGGAGAAAAAGAATCTTGATCCCTATGCACACCACACAAAAGTAAATTCGAGATGGGTTAGGGGTCTAAAGGTTAAAGTAAAACAAGCAAACTTCTAGATTATAACATAAAAGAATATCATCTAGACCTATATGTAGGCAACTATTTCCTTAAACAGGCCACAAAAGATATTAGAAAAAAAATGATAAACTACATTAAAATTAAGAACTACTATTCGCCAAAGAATTCAATTTTGGGCCAGGTGAGGTGGCTCACATCTGTAATCTCAGCACTTTGGGAGGCTGAGGGGGGTGGATCACCTGAGGTCAGGAGTTCAAGACCAGCCTGGCCAACATGGTAAAACCCTGTCTCTACTAAAAACACAAAAATTAGCTGGGCATGGTGGTGGGCACCTGTAATCCCAGCTATTCAGGAGGCTGAGGCACAAGAATTGCTTGAACCCAGGAGGTGGAGATTGCAGTGAGCCAAGATTGTGCCATTGCACTCCAGCCTGGGCAACAAGAGCGAAACTCTATCTCAAAAAAAAAACAAAAAAATTTAATTTTAAAAGCCTGAAAAGTCGAAGCCAAGGCAGGCAGAAGAGATAGTCACATCACATACACAGAACAAAGGACACATAAGGAACTTCTAGAAATCAATAGGAAAAACAGGCAACTGAATAAAAAGGAGAAGAGGTGAAAGACATGAACAGGCACTTCACATAAACATATGAAAAGATAATCCAACTTCATTAGGTAGGAAATACAAATTTAAACCACAAAAGGATACCACTATACCTCCACCAGCCTGGCTAACATGAAAAAAACTAACTATACCAAGTATTAGAGAGGAACCGCCATACAGTGCTGGTCAGAGTGCAAAATAGTAGAGCCATTTTGCAAAAGTGTTTGACAATATCTGTCCTATATACACCCTACGGCCTAGCAATTCCACTCCTAGGCATAGATCCTACAGATGGGTACATATGTTCACCAAGACATGTACAAGACTGGGAAGAGCAGCACAATCCATAATAGTTCCAGCCTGAAAATCCAGAGGAGAATGGATAAAATCTGGTCTGTTCAAACAATGGAATACTATACAGAAATAAGAATGCACTAATTCCACACCCAACAACTGACAAACATATGATGAATGAAAGAGGCCAGATACAGAAAACTACATACTGTTTAATTCCATTTATATAAGGTTCAAAAGGAAGGAAGGCAACTTCTCGTGTTACAAGTCCAGAGTGGTTCCCCCTTGAAGAGTGAGCACCTGAGAAGTGATTCTGGGATGTTATCATGTTTCTTGATCTGAGTGACTGATGACATGGGCATGTTCACCTTAGGAAAATTACTGAGCTGATTTATGTACTTTTCTCTCTGTATAGTTTGTATGCTTAATTAAAAACATTTTTTATGCCACTATGAAGTCATTAAAAAGAAAAACTTAAGCCCACTTAGAAATCAAAAATAAAATAATTAGCCCTCTCCCTCTCCCTCTCCTCACGGTCTCCCTCTCCCTCTCCCCACGGTCTCCCTCTCCCTCTCTTTCCACGGTCTCCCTCTGATGCCGAGCCGAAGCTGGACTGTACTGCTGCCATCTCAGCTCACTACAACCTCCCTGCCTGATTCTCCTGCCTCAGCCTGCCGAGTGCCTGCGATCGCAGGCGTGCGCCGCCACGCCTGACTGGTTTTCGTATTTTTTTGGTGGAGACGGTCTCCACCACAACAGACGCTGTGTTGGCCAGGCTGGTCTCCAGCTCCTAACCGCGAGTGATCCGCCAGCCTCGGCCTCCCGAGGTGCCGGGATTGCAGACGGAGTCTCGTTCACTCAGTGCTCAATGGTGCCCAGGCTGGAGTGCAGTGGCGTGATCTCGGCTCGCTACAACCTCCACCTCCCAGCCGCCTGCCTTGGCCTCCCAAAGTGCCGAGATTGCAGCCTCTGCTCGGCCGCCACCCCGTCTGGGAAGTGAGGAGCGTCTCTGCCTGGCCGCCCATCGTCTGGGATGTGAGGAACCCCTCTGCCTGGCTGCCCAGTCTGGGAAGTGAGGAGCGCCTCTGCCCAGCTGCGACCCCGTCTGGGAGGTGAGGAGCGTCTCTGCCCGGCCGCCCCGTCTGAGAAGTGAGGAGCCCCTCCGCCCAGCAGCCACCCCGTCCGGGAGGGAGGTGGGGGTCAGCCCCCGCCCAGCCAGCTGCCCCGTCCGGTAGGGAGGTGGGGGGTCAGCCCCCGCCCAGCCAGCCGCCCCATCCGGGAGGGAGGTGGGGGGTCAGCCCCCGCCCAGCCAGCCGCCCCGTCTGGGAGGTGGGGGGCGCTTCTGCCCAGCCGCCCCTTCTGGGAAGTGAGGAGCCCCTCTACTCGGCCACCACCCCGTCTGGGAGGTGTACCCAACAGCTCATTGAGAACGGGCCATGATGACAATGGCGGTTTTGAGGAACAGAAAAGGGGGAAAGGGGGGGAAAAGATTGAGAAATCGGATGGTTGCTGTGTCTGTGTAGAAAGAAGTAGACATGGGAGACTTTTCATTTTGTTCTGTACTAAGAAAAATTCTTCTGCCTTGGGATCCTGTTGATCTATGACCTTACCCCCAATCCCGTGCTCTCTGAAACATGTGCTGTGTCCACTCAGGGTTAAATGGATTAAGGGCGGTGCAAGATGTGCTTTGTTAAACAGATGCTTGAAGGCAGCATGCTCCTTAAGAGTCATTACCACTCCCTAATCTCAAGTACCCAGGGACACAAACATCGCGGAGGGCCGCAGGGTCCTCTGCCTAGGAAAACCAGAGACCTTTGTTCACTTGTTTATCTGCTGACCTTCCCTCCACTATTGTCCTATGACCCTGCCAAATCCCCCTCTGCGAGAAACACCCAAGAATGATCAATAAAAAAATAAAATAAAATAAAATAATTAAAATCTAGAGAGAACTAACTCAGTCAAGAGGACCATAAGGAAAAAGTCCTCCAAAGAGAAGATTAAGGACTCCCAAGCACACCCAGAAGACAGCTACTTGGACACTGAGAGGGAAGCACATCCCATTCACACCCTCCTGGCTCCAGGAGACAGGAGAAAAAAACTGAGGGATTCACCATCAAGACCATGCAAATTCTTTTGTTGCAAAAGCTAACAGAAAGATTAAAAACCAACTTGAATTTCAAGATTCCTTTGCTTTCCAATTCCCTGCCCCCTATCAGTGAGGCCTGGGGAACACAACTTACACCTTGTAATACCACAGAAGTCAACCAAACGGGAGACTGTGGCGGAACAACTGTGTCACTGGCACAGCAGGAAAGAGGAACCTTGTCTTGTGGCTGTCTAGTGCCTCTTCTGCTACATGGAGGGTGCTTCAGCCACCACAGGTGAGCTAAACCGTGAAGGATCCTGAATAGCCACCCATCTGCCTCGATGGAAACCGTGCCCTCTGAGGGAAATCCAGAGAGAGGCTCACCCTTCGCCCAGGCCAGGTGTTTCTCCCCAGCATATCGGACCAAACTGAATGGGGTCCCATTCTCTTCCCTGTAGCTCACTGCAGAGCCCCTCCTTGCAAAGCTCCAAGGGATGAGGGCAGCACCAATTCTATCCCAGAGGAAGAGCACCCCCAAACTTGGCCAGGAGGCAGTGGGCTCCCTGGCCCATCCCTCTGGCTCCATCTCCAGAGGACAAGGGATTGGCCCTGTGTGATTGTGTTTGGTCCCTTACCTCTCCACATCTGTGGTGTCTCAGGTACAAGTTAAAGGGGCCCTCAACCAGAGGTAAAATAAGAGTATAGGAGAAAGAATAAATGCACACATCACACTTCCCACCTCTTAGCTCCCTTCTGCACACACCATCTCACTTAACCCTTATCCTGGGAGGGAGGAGGTACTGTGACCATCTTCCAGCTAAAAAGGATGTGAAGAGACTTACCTATCTACACATCCCAAGGTGAGCAGGGTGGCGGAGCCAGGTGGGCAAAGCAACCTGTCCAGAGAGCAGGGAATCATGAGAGAAACGGCCAGCCTGACCCAGAAGCAGTGGTCGTATTGTAGGAGCTGCAGTGCAGCCCTCAGGACCTACGTGCAGGGACAGAAAGGACAGGGGAGGGGGGAGTGTACATTTTCGGCAACTTGAATCTGTGCTCCCAGGTTGAAAAAAGAAAGAAAGAAAGAAAGAAAGCGGGCTGGGCACGGTGGCTCACGCCTATAATCCCAACACTTTGGGAGGCCAAAGCAGGGAGACGACTTGAGACCAGGAGTTTGAGACCAGCCTGGACAACATGGCGAAACCCCATCTCTACTAAAAATACAAAAATTAGCCGGGCGTGGTGACACACACCTATAATCCCAGCTACTCAGGTGGCTGAAGCAGGAGAACGGCTTGAGCACGGGACGGCGCAGAGGCTGCAGTGAGCTGAGACTGCGCCACTGCACCCCAGCCTGGGCGACAGAGTGAGACTCTGTCTCAAAAAAAAAAAAAAAAGAAAGAAAGAACGAAAGAAAAGGGCTAGAGTTGCTAGAGTGGCAATATGAAGACCTGAGCACCAGCAAGAAGGCTGCCAGCATCCAAACACCGGGTGAGTTCAGACAGCAAGGCTATAAGGGCACTGCCTCAGCCTGGCGCTACCCTCCTGAGAGGAGGGATGGATGTCCCGGCTGGGGTCCAGTGAGGACTTCAAGCAGTGGAAAGGAGGCTTAATTTACAGGAAGGCTGTGGCCAGCATGCTGCACCTCAACCCAGCTGGCCTGGACTCCACTGGCACCACACACTTCCCTGAAACAGCTGGACCAAGCTCACCTATCACCTTGTCTTGCCAAAACCCATCCCCAGTCTTCGCCTGACTTCTCTCAGCCCCACTGTCCTCATGCCGCCCCACCCCACCAAGTTTCCTTGGATTCTTCTAACTCTTGCTAAATACCTGCAGAGCAAGCCTCAGGGCACAGAATGATCTCCCAGTCCTCTCTGTCTCTGTGGTCTAAGCTCTGTCACCAGAGGGCCTCATCTAGCCCCAGGGCTTGATATCCTGTATCTGTTTCTAGTCCAGATGCCTGCTTATGTCTCTCTTCGCTTACCTGTCTAACAGTCATCTCTGGCTTAATGTGGCCAAAGCCAGACTCTTGCCTTCCCCTTCAAAGCCCCTCTCCCCTGTACTTGCCATCTCAGGAACCCTGTCTGTGCGCACTGCCTCACACCTGGGCTCCTGCAGCTGCCTCCTACCTCCACACCTCCACACACAGTCATCCAAGGGCATGTCAGCTTTGCTCAGACCTCCAGTGGTTCCCCAACACCCTTAGCTGCGGTGGTCTGCAAGGCCCCCTTCTAACTAGCCCAGCCTCCCAGGCCCTCTCCACCCTCATCCCCCTTCCATACCTCCCACTGTTCACTCTACTCCTACTCCTCAAACATGCCAAGCTAGTCTTGCTCAGCTTGGAATGCTCTTCCCTAGATCTTGGCATCTCACTCCTCCACCCCCGTCTCAGAACTCCCAGGTGGTGGTCTTCCCGGCCTGGGCAGCTGCACAGCCTCTCCCCAACACACACACCACATTCCCAAGTTCCTGGGACACATAAACAGGGACACCATGTTCCTTGTTTCTAAGTATTCCCACTCCTTCCATAGAAGCCCCTTGAGGCAAGGAGGAAGTCTTGTTCATAGCTGTATCCCCAGGGCCTGTCATACAGTTGGTACTCAATAAATACTTATTAGTGGCTAGCTGCAGAGTTCCTGCAGTGAGCATGGGCAGCTAAGGTTCCAAGGGAAAAAAAAGTATCCTTCTTCCAATGAGAGAATGCCAGGGACTGATCAGAGATGTCCAGAAAAATTCATCAGAATCACCTGGGGAACTTTAAGAATGCATGAATTTATAGGCTATATACCAAGACCACAATAGGTCTGAGGTAGGGCCAGAAAAAAGGACTGCAAATTGTCTCTCAAGACAACCCAACGAACAGGTAGGTCTGAGAAACTCTGATAAATCCAACACCATCATTTCATACATGAACATATTGAGGGCCTCAGAAGGAAATGCTGGCTCACCATAGGTATGTGTTGGGAACCCCAAATCTCCCACCCAGAAGATTCTCCCTCTCACTGCCTCCACAACCTTGGAGTCTGAGAGCTTGGGCAGAAAAGCTGAGTCCTTAGGAAGAACGGGCACTCACACTCCACCTCGGCTGTGACTCTGCAAATCCATTTTCTTCTTAATCTAACACTTTGCACTAACACTCCATCTTCAAAAAATTAGGGCTAGGATGAGTAAAGCCAGGGTGCAGGAGAAGGACCTCTTTGCTTCCACTGGAACCGGGGCCAGTTCCACCCACTGTCACCCAGTGGAGAAGGCTGCAGGACCACCTGGATGTCCCCACTTACAAGAGGGTAAAGAAGAAAGGACAGGCATCCACGTTTATAAAAGGCCTGTGTGCAAGATCTTGAGCTAGACACTTCATAGACAGCATCTTTCTCTGTTCTCCTAGCTACTGATGAGTTCAGAAGCTGTATCTCGATTTTATAGACAAGAGAGAGGCTCAGATTTTTCAAGGCTTGCTCTGAGTACCATAGATGTGATTAATGGTGCAGAGGTTTAAATCAGATCTGTCTCCAAGGTCCTTTCTCTCCACTCCACCACTAGGCCTCCACCTGGCAGTCTGGTTACAGTTTATATGTGTGATGGGTGGAGGCTCCTTCCCGGGAGGTACTTATTCCCAAGCACCTGGGGGTGAGAGGTGTAGACGGATAGAAGGCCAGAGCCTAAGGGACAATCTAGGGTCAGCAACAACTCAAAGCATGACTGTGGGATGTTCCTTCAGCCCAGGGTTTCCTGGTCTATCAGACAGGGATGAAGCAATACACCCTGCTTCAAAGTCCTGCTTCAAGGGATGGAACACGATTCTGCCACAACTGCCACGCAAATGTTATGACTGCCAACCTGCCAAAAGCTGTCAATAGAGGCGGCAGTGATCGCCTTGGCTGACTTTGCAACCAGGCTGCTGGGCCTGGGGATGTGGCCACATGGGATGGAGATAGAGGCAACTTCTTGAGACATGATCAGGACACGGACAAGTCTGACTCCTCACCCAGCATACTAGGCTCTCACCCACTGCCTCTGTTCCTCCAGCAAGACTTGCTAGCCCCTCCCTCTGGTTCCCTCTTTTACCCTCCCCCAACCTGGCCAGGGACCCTCCCTAGTACTCCCAAGTCAGAGAGTACTAGTGCATGCCTTCTACCTTGGCATTGCTCCCACTCTCTGCACTGTGCATTTTTTTCTTTCTGTTTGTTTTTTAATCCTCCCACCTCAGCCTCCCGAATAGCTGGGACTGCAGGCGCGGGCCACCATGCCCGGCTAATTTTGTTTACTTATATTTGTAGAGATGGTGTCTTGTTATGTTGCCCATGCTGGTCTTGAACTCCTGAGCTCAAGCGATCTGCCCACTTTGGCCTCCCAAAGTACCGGGATTACAGGCGTGAGACACCACACCTGGCCCGCACTCCCATTTCTTGAGTGTGTAAATCACAACTATACCACTCTGAATCACCAGCACTTAACTCCACAGGGTACATACACAGATGGCCCCAAATCAGCATCTGATGGAGATACCAGCCATGAATATGGCCAACTTCCAAGCCCTCTGCCCAGCTTTGGGCTCCCAAGGCTGATGTGATGGTCATCTGGGTTTCCACTTGCCCCTTAGCTCTCAACAACTGGAGCTCAGGTAGAGACACAGTTTCTTGTAAGTCAGGCTGAAGGGAGCAAGTCCTCCAGAGATGCACCGTCAAATAAGGCAGTCACGAGTCAAGTGTGGCTGTTTAAATGTAAACTAACTAAAATTAAACGTCGCAGTAGCCATATTTCTTTTTTTTTTTTTTTTTGAGACAGGGTCTCACACTGTTGCCCGGGCTGGGGTGCAGTGACGTGATCTCAGCTCATTGCAACCTCTGCCCCTACCAGGCTGAAGCAATTCTCCCTGCTCAGTCTCCCAAGTAGCTGGAACTATAGGTGCACGACACCATTCCAGGTTAATTTTTTGTATTTTTTGTGGAGATGGGGATTTGTCATATTGCCCAGGCTGGTCTCAAACTCCTGGACTCAAGTGATCTTCCTGCCTCCACCTCCCAAAATGCTGGGATTATAGCAAGCTTGTCCAACCCGCAGACCAAGGCCCAGGACCACTTCAAATGCAGCCCAACACAAATTCGTAAACTTTCCTAAAACATTGAGATTTTTTTGTGATTTTTTTTTTTAAAGCTCATCAGCTATCATTAGTGTTACTGTATATTATGTGTGGCCCAAGACAATTCTTCTTCTTCCATTGTGGCCCAGGGAAGCCAAAAGATTGGACACCCCTGGATAATAGGCATGAGCCACTGTGCCTGGCCGGTAGCCACATTTCAAGGGCTTGAAAGTCACAGGTGGCCCATGGCTACAGTACTAGACAGTGCAGATTAGAGAACACTATCACTGCACAAAGTTCTAGTGAGCAACACTGCTGCTCTAATCTCTAGAGCCAAGTGACAACCAGGAATTGCTGGTTGCCTGGAACCTGCAACTTGACAGCCAGACCTCAGCCCCAAGGGCTGGTCAGCCAGACAGCCAGTCTCCCTGTCTCAGAGCAGCAAGAGACAGCCCAATTCAGGGCAAACGCTCAGGAAAGCTTGGCATGTTTATGCCAAGTTAATCATCACCTTTAGAGAGCCTCCATTTGGCTGCTGAAGAAGAAAGAGGTCAAAGGAGGACAGAGTGGCCTCACACTGCCCTGCCGGACAGCACTGTAAAGAGATGCCAGAGTTTCATCCACACAGCCTTGAACTGTTCACCTACTCACCCAGCCTGGAACTTCTGGATGAGCATCAGGAAATGAGGTTCAAATACAATACAGAAAAGTGTGCCCAGGCTGGCTACCATCCCTGCTGGAAACCCTGGCTCTTGCAAAACTTGGTTACCAGAGTACCCCAGTCCAGCACTTTCAGACTGTACCCCTGCCCCTGTATCACTGCCAAGTGCTTGCTGTCAAACTCCCTGGAGCATCTCCACTCTCACCTCTATGCACCTGAATGTTCCCACCTCTAAAATGCTCCCTGGGAACACTCTCCTTTCCAGCTACCTCGATGACCTTCTCCCACTTCCCCATCCTCCGTGGCTCAGCTCAAGTTCCATGCTGCCTTCCCATGAAGCTTCCTCAGGCTCTGCCTGGCTTTCCCAGAAAATGAACCTCAGCAGTACTGTCTTTCTGCCTGTCAACGGGAACTGGCTGACCTACAAGATGCTGCTTCAGGCAGTGCTGTGTCCTCTACAGAATCCCCTTCCCCCAGGGGGTCTTGCATGGGCTGGAATCCTGGAATCCAGGAGACATTACTTCCCCTCCTCAGCCTTGGACATCCCAGCTCTCCTCAGCCTCTTGCCTTGCTCCCCTCACTAATAAGTGGCATCAGGTGGGCTGACCAGGAAGTCTTTGTAAAACTACAGCTGCATGACTACAAGAGAGTTTTGCGCAGAATACACGGAAACATTGCAACCCCTAATCTTGTCTCTTTCCATCTGCCACAACCTCAGGACCCTGAATTGTCTTAATATCACTAAATTATGAGTTTATAGTCTGGTGAGAGTTAGGAAGAAAGATAAAACTGTGAGGAAAACCAACTCCATGCCTGAAATTCCTAAGGCCTCCAGCAAAACCATGCACACAGTAAGAACTCAATGAAGGACCTGCCACTGAGTGCTAGGAAACCAGCAAGATGCCATCCTCATGGGGCAGACAGGTGCTCTCCAAGTGCAGGCAGAGAAGGTGCTCAATCCTGGTGTCTGTTGTCACATCAGAAACCTGAACTAAAAATGTGAAGCCGCTTCCTCTCTGAAGGAGGAGACTCAAGGGGTTTTATCTGGCCACAGCAGGCAGTCATACTTCCTCCCCAGACTCCCCACTTAAAAGGTCCGGCAGAAAGGGCCACAGGCTGGAAAATCAACTCAAAGGTTAGACCCTTACCTGTCCTGTCCCCAGGCATTCACCTTAATAAAAAAAATCACTCAAGAACTATAGGGATTAAATATAACACTAAAAATACATGCAACAAAATCAAAAACAGATAAATTGAACTTCATCAAATTTTAAACTCTTTGCACAGCAAATGAGACTATCCACCAGGTGCGGTGGTTCACACCTGTAATCCCAACACTTTGGGAGGCCAAAGCGGGAGGACTGCCTGAGGCCAGGTGTTTGAGATCAGCTTGGGAAACACAGTGAGACCCCCATCTCTACAAAAAATTAATTTTTAAAAAAATGACACTACTAAGAGAATGAAAAGATAATCCAGAGAATGGGAAAAAATATCACTAATCTCATCTCTAATAATGATTTAATATCCACAATATATGAACAATTCAATGACAACTCAATAACAAGAAAAAGAGCCCAATTAAAAATATGGGCAAAAGGAATCTGGATACTTCTTCAAAGAAAATATATATACAAGTGGCAAACAAGCATATGAAAGGATGTTCAACATCACTCATCACTGGGGAAATGCAAATCAAAACCACAATGGGATACCACCACTTCACACCCATTAGGATGGTTATAATTAAAAAAACGAAAAAAGAAGATGGCTGGGCTTGGTGGCTCACACTTGTAATCCTAGCATTTTTGGAGGCCAAGGCAGGAGGATCACTTGAACCCAGGAGTTCAAGACCGGCCTGGGGCAACACAGTGAGACTCCTGACTCCTTTAAAAAAAAAAAAGAAAGAAAGAAAATAAAATAATAAGTGCTGGGGAGGATGTGGAGAAACTGGAAGCCTTGCACACTGCTGCTGGGAATGTAAATGGTGCAGCCACTACTGAAAACACTATGGTGTTTCCTCAAAAAGCTAAACAGAATTATCATATGATCCAGCTGTTTTCCCTACACATAGTTACATTCCTCTCCCTGCTATATAAACCCCTGATTTTAGTTCGTCGAAAAGACAGATTTGAGACTGATCTCCCTTCTCCTCACCTGACATCACCCGAATTTTAAAAAAAAAAAAGGCCCAGTGTGGTGGCTCACGCCTGTAATCCCAGCACTTTAGGAGGCCGAAGTGGGTGGATCACCTGAGGTCAGGAGTTTGAGACCAGCCTGACCAACATGGTGACACCCTGTCTCTACTAAAATACAAAAATTAGCTGGGCGTGGTAGCATCCACCTGTAATCCCAGCTACTGGGGAGGCTGAGGCAGGAGAATCGCTTGAACCCAGGAGGTGGAAGTTGCAGTGAGCTGAGATCGTGCCATCGCACTCCAGCCTGGGCAACAAGAGCGAAGCTCCATCTCAAAAAAAAAAAAAAAAAAATTAATCCCAGCTACTCGAGAGGCTGAGACAGGAAAATTGCTTGAACCCAGGAGGCGGAGGCTGCAGTGAGCTGAGATTGCACCATTGCATTCCAGCCTGGGCAACAAGAGCGAAACTCCATCTCAAAAAAAAAAAACAAGAATTACCATATGATCCAGTAATTCCACTTCTGGCTATCTACCCAAAAGAATTTAAAGCAGATACTCAAACAGGTATCTGTACTCCCATGTTTCTTCTTTTCTTTTTTTTTTTTTTTTTTTTTTTTGAGATGGAGTCTCACTCTGTCGCCCAGGCTGGAGTGCAGTGGCGCATCTCAGCTCACTGCAAGCTCCGCCTCCCGGGTTCACGTCATTCTCCTGCCTCAGCCTCCCAAGTAGCTGGGACTACAGGCGCCCGCCACCGCGCTCGGCTAATTTTTTGTATTTTTAATAGAGACAGGTTTTCACTGTGTTAGCCAGAATGGTCTCATCTCCTGACTTCGTGATCTGCCCACCTCGGCTTCCCAAAGTGCTGGGATTACAGGCGTGAGCCACCGCACCAGGCCTTGTACTCCCATGTTTATAGCAGCGTTATTCACAACAGGCAAAACGTAGAAGCAACCCAACTAAACAAAACATGGTATACACAACGGAATATTATTCAGCCTTTAAAAAAGGACTGAGATTCTGACATATGCTACAACATGGATGAAGTGTGAAGACATGCTAAGTAAAATAAGCCAGTCACAGAAGGACAAATACTGTATGATTTGATTACATGAGGTACCTAGAGTAGTCAAATTCAGAGACAGGAAGTAGAACAGTGATTGCCAGGGGCTGGGGAAAGGGGGAATGGAGAGTTATTGTTTAACGGGTACAGAGTTTGGGATGATGAAAACGTTCTGGACATTGAATTATACATTTAAAATGGTTAAAATAGTAAATTGTATGTGTATTTTCCCACAATTTTAAAACATAGAAAAAATAACAATCAGGCCATACTTCCAGCCCACTGAGAGGATCCCTCTTTAAAAGCCAGTTCTCCTGATGATCTAGCACGTCCTTCCCTGGCAATGGGCTCTGTGGATGCTATTTTGTCCGTTGCATTCCGACCTCAAACCCGGCCCCAATAATCTGCCCTAAATCCAAGCGAACAGCTCAGGTGAACTAGCCATTGTTTGAAAGGCTGAGGTTTGAGCTTCTCTGGGACAGGCAATTTAGGGGCTAACTGTCTGATATGTTCCACAGGCAGCCAACAAAAGCAGAAGCCACTCTAGCCGGCTTTCACACTCTATTACTTCCCTTTTCACTTTCACACAGGACCCCCAGACTGCCATGCAGTAAGGAAAATAGGGGTCAGACTGTCCAGCCTGTTTTTTCAGTTGGAAAGTGGGAAGTGCCCCCCATCTCTGACAGGTCTAGCTATTTAACATTCTTTGTACTTCATACACTGAAGGACACAGTTTTCACCCATCTAAAACTACGGCCCTCATTGGTCTGTCTCTATAGCCCTTTCACACAGATTATCCCATTAGATCTCACAATAACCCAATGAGAATGAATGGGTATGGACTGTCATTCCCCACTGGAGACATGAAGAAACCCAGCTCAGAGAGATGAAGCAATGTGTCCCAAGTCCAGGTAAAAAAGCAAACTAGGGTTTGCACACAGCTAGTGAACTTCAGAATTCTTCTTCCTCTCCATTACGTTGGAAAGATGAACAAAGTAGAAATGGAACTTTTCATTTGCTGTTAAACGACAGCAAAGAAAAATGCTTCCGAATATGGCAATTAATAGGCTAGTAGGCCCATCCCCAAAGAAAGATCTAAGGCCCTCTTCTTTTTTCCCAATTTTTTTTTTTTTGAGACCAGTCTCACTCTGTAACCTAGGCTGGAGTGCAGTGGCGCGATCTCGGCTCACTGCAACCTTTGCCTCCCGGTTCAAGAAATCCTCCTGCCTCAGCCTCCCGAGTAACTGGGATTACAGGTGCCTGCCACCACACCTAGCTAATTTTTGTATTTTCAGTAGAAATGGGGTTTCACCATGTTGATCAGGCTGATATCAAACTCCTGACCTCAGGTGATCTGCCCGCCTGGGCCTCCCAAAGTGCGGGATTACAGGCACCAGCCATTGTGCCCGGCCCTCGTTCCCAATTTCTAAGGCCCGCCCTTAGTTAGAAATAAATCTTTTCTTCTTTTTTTTTTTTTGAGACGGAGTCTCGCTCTGTCGCCCAGGCTGGAGTGCAGTGGCAGGATCTCGGCTCACTGCAAGCTCCGCCTCCTGGGTTGACGCCATTCTCCTGCCTCAGCTTCCCGAGTAGCTGGGACCACAGGCACCCGCCACCAAGCCCGGCTAATTTTTTTGTAGTTTTAGTAGAGACAGAGTTTCACCGTGTTAGCCAGGATGGTCTCGATCTCCTAACCTCGTGATCCGCCCACCTCGGCCTCCCAAAGTACTGGGCGTGTGAGCCACCGCTCCCGGCTAAATCTTTTATTTTCGATTTTTTTTTTTTTTTTTTTGAGACGGAGTCTCGCTCTGTTGCCCAGGCTGGAGTACAGTGGCGAGATCTCGGCTCACTACAACCTCTGCCTCCCAGGCTCAAGCGGTTCTCCTGCCATAGCCTCCCGAGAAGCTGGGATTACAGGCGCGCACCACCACGCCCGGCTAATTTTTGTATTTTTAGTAGAGGCGGGGTTTCACCATGTTACCCAGCCTGGTCTCGAACTACTAACCTCAAGTGATCCGCCTGCCTCGGCCTCCCAAAGCACTGGGATTACAGGCGTGAGCCACCGTGCCCGGCCTCTTTTTGATTTTTGCACGAAACGACTCCGGCTGTATACCCATTGCTGTCACTTGCTGCCCTGTCCAAGGAGTGCTGCCGGACTGGGGAGTCTGTCTGACTCAGAATCGAAGGCGGGGGTTAAAGACCAGCTAGGCCATAGAGGAACGGAACAAATCACGCCTAACCCAACAAGCATCTGAACCTACAGGCAGCCCTAGACACCTACACGAGCAACACCCGGGAAGCAGGAGTCAGATGGACTGCGGGTCGCTGACCACTGCCTTGCCCACCCCCGCGCATGCGCGACGACCGCACCAGCGCCAGAGGAGTCCCACGCCAAGCAGCCCCAGACATCGTCGGAGGGCGCCGTCTTCTCGCGCATGCGTTAGCGCCCGCGCATGCGCGCCCTCGGCAGCTGTCTTTCCTTAATAGCCCTCTGCTCTCCTCAAGCGCGACCCGGACCCCGAACGCTGGACGCCTCAACTACGACCCTCACTCCACACTTCTCACCTTGCGCCCGGTTTTCTCCCGTAGGGCCTTCAGCCGTTCCTTTCGCCGCAACGCCTCTTCCTCTAGCCGGCCCACACCAGCCGTAGTCGCCTCCATCTTGCCCGCGTACGCCCCTCCTTTTCTCCCGTCTTGCATCGCGCAGGCCTAAGGAGAGTGGATAAATGTCTCGCGGCCAATCCAAGGACGAGAATGAGAGACTGGGAGGTCCTGAAAGCCAATCAATGCCGGGTTATTATGGGCGAGCCCTCCCCGCCTTGCCCCGCCCCGCCCCGCCCCGCCCCGCCCTTATTCTTCCGGGCAACTTGCCTAGTGGGTGGGGAGCCAGCAAAAAAAAAAAGAAAAAAAAAAAAAAAGCTAAGGCTTGATTTATCCAACGCTGATCAGTGAAAGAGCAGCAAGTGGAATTCAGACCTGAGAGAAGGAGAAAAGAGTGCGTCGATCGCTCCGGTTTTGCCCAAGTACTAACCACACTAATCACTCCATGCTGGCCTCTTGGAATGCCCTGACTCATCCTTGTCCACTTGACCTGACAAGGCTCGAATGCCTTCAAGAAACCTTCCCTGGGCCGGGCGCGGTGGCTCACGCCTGTAATCCCAGCACTTTGGGAGGCCGAGGAGGGCGGACCACGAGGTCAGGAGATGGAGACCATCCTGGCCAACATGGTGAAACTCCATCTCTACTAAAAATACAAAAATTAACTGGGCGTGGTGGCGCGTGCCTGTAATCCCAGCTACTCGGGAGGCTGAGGCAGGAGAATCGCTTGAACCAGAGAGGCAGAGGTTGCAGTGAGCCGAGATCGTGCCACTGCACTCCAGCCTGGCAGCAGAGCAAGACTCCGTCTCAAAAAAAAAAAAAAAAAAAAAAAAAAGCCTTCCCTGATCCTCCACTTCGATCCCACCCTAATATAAGGTATGACTTACACCTCTGCAGCTGCCAGTGGCTCCCCGGACTCACCTGACAAGCGCCCCTAAGCCCCTCTGTGACCACTCTCATCTCAGACAAAGCCTGCACAGTGAGGGGGACCTGACTGTATGGCTGTTTCCCTCTGGACTCAAAGATGATCCCCTCTCATTCCCATCCCCTCCTGGAGCAGCAAACTCCTCAGGGTCAAGTTACCTTTCCCGGGGAAGAGCAAACCCCAACCTGGGTCCAGTGGGCCTCAAGTACTGCCCCCAATCCCCAGCTTAGAAAGACTTGGGGTGGCCTCGACTGCAAGTCGCCACAAGATTCATGGCTACCCAGCAGAAGCTGCCAGAGTCTTCTTTCCTGCATGAACTAGAGTGTCCTGATAACCACGAGACCACTTAGGCTGAAGTCAAGATATTCTTTCAGTATGTGGGGGTCCCCAAAGCCACACCCCCTCTCACTTGGGAATAGGAGACCATGCCGCCCCCTCCCCACCTCCACTGCCAGGGGACAACCAGCCTCTTAGGCTGTTCCCTCCCCGAGTCTTCCCTTCCCAAGCTGGCTACAGGTGGACATCCACTCTTCCCCTTCCAACTCCCTTCAGAGGCCCATGGGCCACAGACTGCAGATCTAGCCCTCCCTTCACTAACCCTCTTGTCCTCACTAACCTGGGTCTGTCTAAGCCTTCTTCCCTGTAGTGGATGGGTTGCTCTGCCAAGGCCTGGCATGCAGTTTGGAGGTGCTCAGGAAACCTCAGCTCAGAGCTATGATGGATGAAGCAGGACAAAAGGCCAGAGGTGAACCAAGAAGCTGGGAGAACAAAACAGGACAGGGTCTCTGTTCTCTTGGCCAACCAAGGTCTAGGAGTCTCCAGACTGGTCAACTCCTGGAACCAGTAGCACCTCTCTGGGCCCAGAAAACTTCTCCCCAGCCCCAACAAAGAGCCTGACCCCTGCCCAACACCAGGGGTTGGGTCCCTGCCACCATCACCCCGTGCCCCTTTCCCCGTGTCCAGACTGTGAGGTAAGGGGATGGGGAAGGGGGCACGGGGTGATGGTGGCAGGGACCCAAAAAAGAGTCAGTCAAGCCTAGGTCCCTGCCCCTGCTGCCCAGGTGGTCCTCATTTGGTCAACTTGGGCGTCAGTTTCTCCATCTGTAAAACAGAGCCGGCCGGGTGCGGTGGCTCATGCCTATAATCCCAGCACTTTGGGAGGTCGAGGCGGGTGGATCATGAAGTCAGGAAATCCAGACCATCCTGGCTAACACGGTGGAACCCCGTCTCTACTAAAAATACAAAAAATTAGCTGGGCCTGGTGACACGCGCCTGTAGTCCCAGCTACTCGGGAGGCTGAGGCAGGAGAATCACTTGAACCCAGGAGGCGGAGGTTGCAGTGAGCCGAGATCGAGTCACTGCACTCCAGCCTGGGCGACAGAGTGAGACTCTGTCTCAAAAACAAACAAAAAACAGAGCCATGAGGCACCCACCTGTTGAGGTTAAAGAAACAACATATGTGAAGCAAGTTCTGGGCCCTGGAGTTGGGGAATGGGGGGAGCCCCTCCACTGGAGCGTTTGGGAAGGCTTCCTGGAGGAGGGAGGGGGACCCGTGGGAACGGTCTAAGCCTCTCTGGGATCTGGGAGGGCACCGCGGCCCCGAAGGTATTTCAGGCTAGTCCTGCTACTCTCTAACTTCCCGCCATCACACTCCACAAACAGCTAGAGCTCAAAAGTTGCGTTTCGGTCTTCCCATAAAGCGACAGAGTAGCACCTGGCATTTGATAAGCGCTACAAGGGGTCGTCATGGTGGTGGTGGTGATTATTGTTGAAGGACCCTCGCCACCTCCACGCGGCCCGCCGCCCCTTCCCTGAATGGCGGCAAATGCAGTCAGGCGATCAGCGTCCTGGGCGGATTCAGACACTGGGGAAGTCTGGAATTCCTCACCCCGACCCTCGTCCCGGAGGCTCAGGCTGGCCCTTCCAATGGCACTGGTGGGGCAGGGCGGCGGGGCACCCTCCCGGGCCGCCCGGCCCATAGGCCCCTCCTCCTGCCAGGCTCTCCGCCCTTTACATGGTCCCAGGAGAGGCGGGGCGGCGGTGACTGCAGCGAAGTGCAGGAAGCCGGGCGGCGGCCGGCAGTGAGGAGGAGGAGGAGCGAGCAGACTTGGGTGGCTCTGCGCCGCGGAGGCCACAGCCGCAGACTTCCCCAGTAGTACCGCGCCGCTCCGCCCCGGAGTGACGCCCTCCGCCCATGGGCCTGGCCGAGGGCAACCGGCGGGCGGCGCGGAGGAGGCGGCGACAGGTGGCGCGCAGCAGGGCCGGAGCCGGGCCGGGCCATGGCCGCCTCGGAGCGGCTGTACGAGTTGTGGCTGCTCTACTACGCGCAGGTGAGCCCGCCCCGCCCCGCGCCCGCACCCGCACCCGCACCCGCACCCGCAGCCGCGGTGCCCCCAGCTTCGCGCGCCCTGCGCCTGCTGCACCTGCGCCCCGCGCCGCTGGGGCCGCGTAGCCGCGCGCGCGCGCGCAGGGCATGCTCCGGCTCCGCACACACGTGTGTGCCCCCAGCCCGCCGGGTGCCTCTGGCACTTATGCCTTGGGGACAGAGCTCGCGGTCGTGCACTTCATAGCAACCCACCCCCGCGAGCAGGACCGTGCAGCCTGAGTCTTTCTTGCTAGAGGAGAGTGGCCTGGGCCGAGGCGGCCGGACACTTGGCCTTTTTACAAACGGGGAAACTGAGACCTGGAGAGACCTGGAGACTGGCCAGGAGGCTAGGGGGAGGGGGACTCAATTTGTCTATGAGCTGCCTCTCCCTTGGGCGCGGCCTGATTGGGTGGTCGTGGCCAACGGGTCTGGGGGTGTGGGCCAAGGTAGGGAGGTGTGTGGAAGGGGAATGCTCCCACTTCAGGTCCTTCTTGAGTTGCATCCCCCCACACCCCAGCGAACAGGCTGTGATAAGCTCTTCCCTGACTTGAAATGACCCACCCCACCCCACCCCCATTCTGAGGGGTAGACCCAGGACCTCTCTAGGAGCAGAAGAAAAGGTTTTCCTCTGGATGCCCAGGGTGAGGGTGGGTCCTTGAGGCCCTGAGGGATGTCTGAAAAGGTTGGAGGGAGGCCCGTTCCTCCTGAGCTCCCCACCCATCTCAGAAAATACTTCAGGTGGAGTCAGAAGGTGAGGGGAGTGACTCAGACGTGGGTGTCCCATCAGCTGAGAACCTGGTATCACTCACACCGTCTCACACACATAGTCCCCCATTTTCCTTCTGTACCCACAGCAGGGAGGGATCCCAGGGTAACACTCCCCTCCCTTTCACCCAGCACCTCCCTCCCTGCACCTGCCTGGCATCATGCTCCTGGCTCAGGTGTGCCCTGGGCACAATGGACCATTGTGTGCCCTGAACAGTTTGTCAGTGGGGGGAATTCATGCTCAGACACGCTGGCCCTCCATAAGGAGGCTGGCCCACTGTCTTCCACGGACCTGGAGTCCAGGCCAGAAGGACCACAGCCTCTTCAGTCCGCTCAGGTTGTGAGAGGTCCAGGCCCCAGCAGGAGGCCAGGCATGGAGTAGAGTCCCTCTTTGGTATAACTCAGATCGAACTCGACTTCTGAG
Organism: Pan troglodytes; assembly: GCF_028858775.2. Lineage (NCBI taxonomy): Eukaryota > Metazoa > Chordata > Mammalia > Primates > Hominidae > Pan > Pan troglodytes. The sequence continues at coordinate 50,989,818 of NC_086015.1, forward strand.
CCTCTGCTTCCTGCCTGTAAAACTGACACAGCCCTGGCCGGGCACGGTGGCTCACACCTGTAATCCCAGCACTTTGGGAGGCCGAGGCGGGCAGATCACAAGGTCAGGAGATCGAGACCATCCTGGCCAACATGGTGAAACCCCATCTCTACTAAAATACAAAAATTAGCCGGGCGTGGTGGGGTGTGCCTGTAATCCCAGCTACTCGGGAGGCTGAGGCAGGAGAATCGCTTGAACCAGGGAGGCAGAGGTTGCAGTGAGCCGAGATCGCGCCACTGCACTCCAGCCTGGTGACAGAGTGATACTCCGTCTCAAAAAAATAAAATAAAAAAAAACTGACACAGCCCTGACCTCAGGGACTTCCTGGACTCTGCGGAGAGGTAGCCATTATAGCTGGTCCAGACCAGAGAAGGCTCCTGTTTTCCTGGCCCCCTTGGGTCCCCTCGCCCCAGCTTCTCTGCCTGCATCCCCAGTGGTTGTGAAGGAGCAGAGGGTTTGAAGAGAAGCCTACCCCTAGTCCTCCTTCCTCGGACTGCCCCATAGCTATGGGCAGGCTCTAGGTGCATGGGCAGGTAAAGGGGGCTTAAACCAGCTGATGAGTGTGAGGGATGTTAATGATAGGTCTTCAGCCTGGGTGGCAGGCTGCTGGGAGTGTCTTGGTATCTCCCAGGACAGTAACTCCAGCATGGTTGCCTCCTGATGCCCCATCTAGCTGAGCTCTGTACATGGCCACCCCCCATCCCCTCAGGAGGTGGTTATGGCTCATATCTGTGCTGAGCCTCCCCCTCCCGGAGCTCCTCACCTCGCAGGGCAGGTATGGAGCATAGGCTGGCAGGTTGTAGCTTTGGAAGCCTGAGCAGACAGTGGGCAGCCTGGGGCCAGGCAAACAAATCCAGGATGTAACAGCAAACCCAGGAGCCAGGCGGGGCCAGGCTGCCTGGGAAGAGGAAGCTAGGGCCAGCCTCCCAGCTCGCCTTCCTGCCCGCCTGCTCCTGCCCCTGATCCTGGAACCCCCAATCCAGGGAGGAGTAGGCTATGCAACTTTGAGTCCTGTTACGGACCTATTGTGTGTGTGCTTGGGGAGGGGGAGTGCAAGGTAAGGGGCAGAGCTGAAAGTGGGTGTTTAGAGACCCTTTAGTTGGCCAGCCACCCAGCCAGCAACACCTGCACCCCTCCCTTCAGCAGTGAGAGCTGACATCAGCTGGCAAACCTGTTTCCCCAGTTGTGGGTCTGGGTGGGGATGGAGAGGGGGGAGTAACTCCTTCCTGCCCTTCCTCTTCCTTAAAGACCCCAGGTTTAGACCCACCCACCCCCTCCCCCTGTGGGCCCGGCTCAACTGGGGGCCTCATAGTGAGGGAGGGGGCTGTGGGTGGCTGCTGAGGGAAGAAGGAAGGGTCAGAGCATCCCAGGACTTCACTCAGTTGGAGCTCCTTAGGGCCCTGGTGGGGAAACCAAGGCAGGGTCCTACTACGATTGTCAGACCTCACATGCAGTAGGTGCTCCTTGGGTATTAGCTGAATGACTGGATAGAGGAGGTGGGTCCCATGGCAGTGACCAGTCAGGAAGTCACCCCAGAGGAGGCTGAGTTTGGGCTTTGAGGGCTGAGAGGAAGAAACAGCAGGAGCAGTGGGACAAGAAGCAAATTGTCAGGAGTTGGGGCAGGGCAGAGCTAGTCAAGCAGGCCTGGTGGACAGGTGGGGGCTCATCTAGAGGACTCAGAGCCCACCAGAGCTCCCCCAGGGAAGGCATAGGAAGGGCAGGAGAGTCTTGGGGGACTGGGGACAGCACCTGACAGGCTGGCGGTTGGGCAGCCCATAAAAGTTAATGCCACATAGCATGCAGATGAGTGGCCCCTGTTCAGGCCGGAGCAGCAGTGATGTTCAGCAACCCCTCCAGTGAATGGGGTCACAGAGTGAGGGGGCACTGAATGTGGAAGGGCACTCAGGGTCACAAAGTTCAGGGCAGAACAAACCCTCAGGTGACAGGAGGGAGCAGAAGCTGACCTGTCCAGCTATGCCACTAAGGCCTCAGAAGGGTTCAGGGAGGTTAGGTCAGGCTGGAGGCAACCTCGTCCTGCCTACACTTCCCTCTCCCTAACTGATGATCTCTACTGCCTCTCAGAAACCTGGTCAGGCCCTCCACTCCCCCGGTACTTTACCTGGTCATATTCCTTTTTTTTTTTTTTTTTTTTTAGACGGAGTCTCACTCTGTCACCCAGGCTGGAGTGCAATGGCATGGTCTCAGTTCACTGCAACCTCTGCCTCCCGGGTTCAAGCGGTTCTCCTACCTCAGCCTCCCAAGTAGCTCAGACTACAGGCGTGTGCCACCACACCCGGCTAATTTTTGTATTTTTAGTAGAGACGGGGTTTCACTATGTTGGCTAGGCTGCTCTCAAACTCCTGACCTTGTGATCTGCCCGCCTCAGCCTCCCAAAGTGCTGGGATTACAAGCGTGAGCCACCGCACCTGGCTTTATCTGGTCATATCCTTTTTGGGCTTCAGTTTACCTTCCTGAAATGGGTAAAGGGAAGGTGGAGTCACTTCCTTGGTACTTGGTCCCCTGCCTCTATTACCAAGGCACCTGAAGGAGAAGGGCCTGTAGTGATAGGGAGATGAGCACACAGCCCAGGCTTGGGTGGGCACTGGTGATTCCTGGAGTTGTTATGACAACTGGGGAGCTGATGGGGAAGTGTGGGGTCCCCGTAGAAACAGGGTCAGTTACCATGGGGTCTATGGGGACCCTAGAAGGAAATTCCCATTTTCCTTAGTGATAGTAAAAGGGATTGGTCAGCTCTTGAGCCGCTTGCTTGAACCTACTTCCATTCTGTGGAGTGTACTTTCATTTCAATAAATCTATGCTTTCCTTGCTTAAAAAAAAATAGTGGCCAGGCGCGGTGTTTCACGCCTGTAATCCCAGCACTTTGGGAGGCTGAGGCGGGCAGATCACGAGGTCAGGAGATCAAGACCATCCTGGCTAACACAGTGAAACCCCATCTCTACTAAAAAAAAAAAAAAATACAAAAAATTAGCCAGGCGTGATGGTGAGTGCCTGTAGTCCCAGCTACTCAGGAGGCTGAGGCAGGAGAATGGTGTGAACCTGGGAGGCGGAGCTTGCAGTGAGTTGAGATCGCGCCACTGCACTCCAGCCTGGGCGGCGACAGAGCGAGACTCCGTCTCAAAAGAAAACAAAAAAAACAATAGTACAAGGGGATGGTCAGGCCCTGGGGCAGGGTGGGTGTCATGGAGATCAGAAGGTCCACCCTTTCAGCACCCCCTCTCCAGGTAAGTGGGAGAGACTGGCCCAGCCACCCAGGCACTCAAACCACTATCCTCAGTTGCCCTGCCCCAGCAAAGTCCCCTCTTCCTGCTTCATCCCATGGCCTAACATCCTCCAAGCCTGACCTCCAGTCCTGGTGATGTAGCCAGAAGTCACGTTTAGCTTGACATTGTCCTCCCCGTCCTGATACTGAATGGGGGGACCCCCTAGGCCTGGGATAGGCTATTCCACATAGACACCACCCTGTCCCACTTCTGCTTGTCTGTCCCTGAAGATGGAGTGCTCACTACCTCCCAGGCAGCTCTGACTGAGAGGAGTCACCCACCCTTGAGCTGTGCTCTTCTCTCCCTTCCTGCTCCTAGCTCTTCCCTGGGGTCCATTAATGCCTCTTACTGTCACTCACAGAGGGGGCTGGGGGTTGTTGCCTGGAATTCAGGGAGCTCGGGCAGGCCAGAGCCCCTGGATCTGGAATTCCACTCACCTTACCCTGACCTCGAGTTGGGTAGGTGTGGCTGGAGAACTTTTACCCAAGAAGCAAAGGGATGGTTTTAAAGAGGTTAATGTTAAGTAACAAGCTACTGAGAGTTAGAACGGGGACTGGACTCCGGAACCCATGCCCTCACCTGATTCGGTTGGTGAGAGGCACCAGACAGGAATGGGTCTTACAAAAGGTGCTGATGCCCCTGATGGGGGCATTCCAGCAGAGCAAACAAGAGCAAAGCACAGGCAGACCTGTGGGGGTAGAGACAGTGATTCACGCCCTTGGGCCCAGGCATCCAGCGGGTTTGGGGTATGGAGGCTGCAGGTGAGGTGGGCACCACCCGACAGGGCCTCAGATGTGAGCTTGTGATAGGGCATGTGACTGACTGATCAAGCCGTGATGGTGACAGATGTCTACTCGAGGCCCATTGTGCAATGGCCTTGGGGTACGTCAGGCAGGGTCTGGGAGCAGCATGGTGTCAGGCAGCTCAATGATCCCTGTCACCTTGGCAAACAAGGTGTACTCCCTGTACTCCCCACCAATGTCACAACCACCAGCCCTCAGCCCTCCAGGTTACTTCAGAATTCCAGAGGAGTGGCAGTTCCATGCCCACCCAGGGACTGTTTGAGCCTAAGCAGCCCTCGGGAGCCCCTCACCCCCAGCACTCTCAAGTGCCCTCACAGCTAGTTGGGCATAAGTTGGGGTCTCTGTGGAGGTGCACATGAGACCCCCTCTTCCCAGGGACACCAGCCTTCCGCATTCCCACAACCTTCTCCCCTGCTGCAGGACCTGGGCATCACTTATCTATGGGCCCTGGAGAGGGCTTGGCAGGTGTGGCTGCTCCCGACCTGCCTTCAATGGGGGACAGAGTTGGGGCCCTGACCCAGTTAGGTTGGGGCAAGGGGCTGGACTGTCCCTGACCCGTGTTCCTGCTCAGAGCTGGCACAACCGACCAAGGCAGAAGCTCTGAGAGAGTCATGGGAAGCCTGAGCATCATGGCCACCCCTCCCAGGCCCTGGACCCTCACATGCAGCACTGCCACCATGCTCTCGTCCCCTGCCATTCTCTGCCCTCTGACCCTGGCTCCCTGAGGGACTCCCATACCCCGACACATTGCAGTCTCAAGCTATGGGGCCTAGGTCAGAGTTGGCCTGAGGTCTTCCAGGGAGAAACGGTGAGACCCAGGGAGGCAGGACAGGCAGCCACCCCACCCCTGCCTAATACTGTGCTTTGGAGACCTCGTCATCCCCTTTCAGAGCCCCTGAAGGCTGTCTTGATTGTCCCAGCCCTGAACCCAGCTCAGCCCAATCTGCTGAAAGTTTACAGGACTGGACAGGCCAAGGGTGTGGTTCTAGGGACAGAAAGTACTGTCTACATACTCTAGGAGTATGTAGAGATTGAGGGACCCACCCCTGTGCTGGGAAGGCTGATCAAGGTGATGGCCACCAGGAGGGTGGGAGGTTCCTGCTCAAGTACCAAAAGCCCAAGTCACACAAGGCAGTGGGGCATAGGGTGGGAAAAGGCCTGGATAGGAGGATGTGAACCACAGAGGGGGAGAGGTGGAAGCTGGAGAAGCAGGTTCTGGTTGGACCAGCAGCCTGGAATGCTGCTCAGCAGTTGAGCCTTTATGGGGAGGGGTTAGACACGGTCAAATTTGGGCTTTCAGGTGCTCAGTAGAGCTGCAGCTGGCAGGAAGACTCACATTTTGAGTGACTGGCTTGACTGAGGGGCAGAAGAGAGGAAGACAGTATTGGGACATTTTTGAAGGCAGCCAGGGGTCTCTGTGGGGCCACTGAGGCAAGGATCGGGGTCCGCATGGTCCTCATGGGCTGGCTTGCTAGCAATCATGAGTGGTCCTGGCCTAGAACTAAGGTCTGGCTTTTAGCATCCTCAAAGGTACACTGAAGACAAAGTAGTAGATAAGGCACCCCCTGTGGGGCCTCCTGTTTCCCCATCTGCAATGGGAGAGGTTCAGAAGAAATGGTCCAGGGCCCCTGGCCACCTCTGCTGTCTCAGGATCTGGGTATTTTGGGCTCCTTGCTGATTGTTCGGGAGGAGGCTGCCAGCAGGAGAGGGTGGAGAGGTCAATAAATGTAACTGACAGACAAAATGTCATGGTTGTGTGGGTCTGCACCATGGTGGCCCTGGCACCTCTCTGAGTTGTCTGGGCTTCAGATCTGCACTAAAATGTACCAGGGAGTTCCCCAATCACAGGGTGGACGGCTGCTCTGCCTAGGTTTTTTGGGGATCTGGCTCAGGTCTGCTGCAGTCAGGCCTCTTGCCCTGGGGCCGTTCAGGCCTTGCCTGTGGTCTGGGCCCATAGGCTGCAAAAATTAGCCATCCATCCAAAGATAGTTCTGGAGGTCATTGGGTATGAGGTCCATGGCCCCTGGGGAGCAGCCTGAGGCCTGCTGAGTGCTGACTGTGATGTGTCCCTTGCCTCTTCATCCTTTTCCACTCTAGCTCCCCCTGTCCACCTCTCTGACTCTAGGAAAAGAAGGCTGCCTTTTGGACTCAGCTGGTTAGGAGCTCCATATGGGGCCAGCCTGGAGGAGCTCCTGTATAAGCCACAACCCACCCCTGGCCCCTGGGAGGGGCTTAGAGATTAGAGCAGATACGGGCTAGGCTAGGATTTATCAGCTGTGTTCCTGAGCGAAGAGAACTGCAGAGTTCAGATGAGGTGGCCAGGACATGGCGGGCGGCGGGGCGGGACAAAGGTATGGCTGAGTCTTCTACATCGACCCCTGTGGCCTGAGGCCTTGCGCGCAGGTCAGGGAGCTGTGGGTGCCTTAAGTGAAGGGTACTGCAGCAGCAGGATCAGAACCCTCACCTGGATAAGAGCTCTTCCAGGCGCCGACCTCATGCTTGTAAAACTAGTCTTGGCCCACCAGCCCCACCCAGGACAGGTGACTCCACCCCTCTGTAACAGGTCCCACCCTCTGTGCAGGCCAGGTCGCTTGCAGCCTCTCTCACTGGGGCCCAGGGTGCCCCGGCCCCCCCACATCCCTGCGGTCTGCCGGGAGGAAGCGGTCCCCCTCCCCCACCGTGACTCTGCGCTTCCTGCCCCAGCCCCGGGGCGGGAGGAGACGTTTCCCGTTCACACCAAAGTTTTCCTGGCAGCGCCTAGACCTGGGCTTAGCCACTGCCCCTCTTGCCCATGGAACCAGCTCTGGGGCCTGGGGTCCAGGTAACCAGCAAGGGTGGGTGGAGGTTCCCGGGGCAAGGCAGGGCCGCACATGAGGATGTGCGCATGTCTGGGTCTGCCTGTCTAATGGTACACATGTGTCCTGGGATCCACAGTTAAAGAAGGCTACTGAAGGTGGTGGCTGCTGGGCTGGGTGAAGATGGCAGATGAGGACCCAGCCCAAGGCTCTTGGTAGGGGGTGGCTGCTGTGTGGGACACCTTCTCCAGCCCTAGCACCAGTGTGGGCCACAGCCACACCCCACTTACGCCCCTCCCCTGGCTGTGTCAGACCTGCCTAGGACTGCAGGCATTAGGGAGGTGGGAGCAGAAACTAGGAGGCTGAGAGAAGCAGTGGGGTGCCTGGAAAAGTGGTCAGTATGTACCTAACTCTCTGATGCTGACCTTCCAATGTCCTGCCCTCCCTCCCCCGTCCCCCACTCCCCTTCTCCACACCCTCCACTCTGCCTTTAACCCCTTGTCCATGCCCTGTGTCCACCTCCATTCATTCTTCACCTCTGTCTACATCCCCTTGTCCCTGCCCTGTTTACTGCATCCCTTCTGCCCCCCACCACTGTTCCCCTGTTCTGCCTACAGAAGGACCTGGGTTACCTGCAGCAGTGGCTGAAGGCCTTTGTAGGTGCCTTCAAGAAGAGCATCTCACTGTCCTCTCTGGAGCCACGAAGGTGAGGCTGGATCTGCACTGAGGGCAGGGACAGAGCAGGGAGATTGAGGGGTCCTCAGCACCCGTGTCTCCCCTTTCCTTGCAGGCCAGAGGAGGCAGGTGCAGAGGTCCCGCTGCTACCACTGGATGAGCTGCATGTGCTGGCCGAACAGCTGCACCAGGCTGACCTGGAGCAAGCCCTCCTGCTGCTCAAGCTCTTCATCATTCTCTGCAGGTGTCTCTGTTGTCCACTCTACAAGCAGGGGCCTAGAACTGTGGGCCAGAGGGAGAGGGGACAAGGAGGGGCATGGTGTATTATTGTGACCTCTCTCATCATTGACTCCCCCAGGAACCTGGAGAACATAGAGGCAGGCCGGGGCCAAGTGCTAGTGCCCCGAGTGCTGGCACTGTTGACCAAGTTGGTGGCGGAGGTGAAGTGGCCTCTACCTTGGGGGGCAGAGGCTGTATGCAGGGAGGCAGGCGGTAGCCATGGCAGGGCTAACCCTCTCTCCCCACACCTACAGCTGAAAGGATGCCCACCACCCCAGGGCCAAGGGACGCAGTTGGAGAATGTGGCCCTACATGCTCTGCTTCTCTGCGAGGGCCTCTTTGACCCTTACCAAACCTGGCGGCGCCAGCGCAGTGGGTGAGACCCAGCCCACAGGAAGGGAACCCAGAGGAGGGTGGGGAGAGGATGGCCGCGCTGGGCCCAAGGAGGGGTGACAGCCAGGAGTGGTGAGAGCCGGGCTGATGTACTTGGCCTCACTGCCCCCAGGGAAGTCATCAGCTCCAAGGAGAAGAGCAAATACAAGTTCCCTCCTGCTGCTTTGCCCCAGGAATTCAGCGCCTTCTTCCAAGGTCAGGCCCCGCCCCTGCCCCCACTTGGCCCCACCCCCAAACCTAGGCCCCTTCCTGTCGTTCCTTGATCCTGCCATACACAGGAACCACTTGGTGGTGGCTGCATGCAGGACTGGGAGAACCAAAGACCAAGCAAGAGTTTAGGGACAGAGAGAAGAGAAGACATCTTGGGCTGGAGCGAGGGCCTCCCATCAGGTGGAGGGGTGGGGTCAACCTGCCTATCCAGATTTCTCATCCTCTTTCCCCCTCATCTCCTGGATCCTTCTAGCCACTTGTACCCTACTGTGATCTTAAAACTCTCTGGTCCAATCCCTTTGTCCCCATAGCCTCCACGCATCTCCACCCATCCTGGAGACACAGGAGGTATCTCCACCTCCTGTTCCCTGGCTGCTGGAGGATCTGGTGCCCAGGACAGCTGTGGCTGCCTGTTCACAGGTGGTCCTGTGAACCTGTTCTCCCTGGTGACCCTCCACCCCTGGGTCCCCTCTCTCCTCTCATTGGAGGGAGACTGGCCAGGACTTTAGATAGGCTCAGGGTGGGATATGGCCTGGACAGAGGTGGGCAGGGCTGTGAAAAGGTGGTGACCTATTGGGATATTAAATGTCTCAGTGATGCCCCCATGGAGCTGTGGGCCTGGATCTAGAGTTGGGGCAGCAGCTCCAGGAGGGGAGGCACCCCTAGGGAGCTCCCCGACTTTATTTTCCCATAGCCTGGGTGCTGTTATTAAAACAAACTGGATTTCATTTCTCCTCCCATCATATCCCTTGATGTCAACCTGATGTCCTCAAGATGAAATCCTACTCCTCCCACAGCCTTTCTCTCCACTTGCCCTGCTGCTCAGCCTGGCTTCTGTCCTCTCATTCCCAGACTGCTACCACTGACCCCACCTCAGGGTCTTAGCCCATGCTGTGCCTTCTCCCCTCCAACTGCATTCTCAGGTCTCCCCTCAAAAGCCCCATCCCCAAGGAGGCCTCCCACCCATCCAGCCGGAATCAAGCCCCAGCCCTACTCTTCCTCCTCTGCCAGGCATGTGACCCGGGGCTAGTCCCTTCTGCCCTCTGAGTTTCAGTCCCTGGCCTGTCATCCTGTCCAGTTTTGCTGGCGCAGGGCCAGGTGGGCCTCCTACGTATTAGGTTGTGAAAGCCCCTAGAAGTCCCAGGCAAAGGCATGGGCGTGGGGGGAGGTGGCATCAGTATAGTAGATACAGCAGAGTCCCCAGAGCACGGCATGGGAAGCACCAACCGTCACAGGGCAGAGGGAGCAAGAGATTTGCATCTGAGAAACTAAGCCCTGGTCATCATGGGGAAGTGGAAGGGTATGTGCTCATGCTGGGGCCCTCACTTTGGGGCTTAAGGATCTGGGAAGCTGGCTAGACTCTCAGGGCTGGGCTTTGTCACCCTTAAGTCCCCCAAAGAAGGGTTGTCCCTTTCAGGCCCTCTACTATACAGCCATAACTCCTTAGATGCCCCCCAGGGCAGAGCCAGCTCTTATCCCTCACACTGGATCTTTTACTTGGCCCAGCTCCCTCTCCCCTCCACCCCAGGGCACTCACCTCTTGTGCAGCCCCCTGGGTCCATAGCCCTGCAACCTTGGTGACATTACCCTGCCCACACCCCCCTACCCAGAGAGCCTACAGAATGCAGACCACTTGCCTCCCGTACTGCTGTTACGTCTCATCCACCTCTTCTGCGCCGTCCTCGCTGGAGGAAAGGTAGGCTGGGAGGTGAGCCTGTGGACTAGAGAGCAGCTCTTTCAGTATCTCTCTGCTGGGTGAGCCCCTTGCCCACTGCCCATCTCTGTCCACACCTGCAGGAGAACGGGCAGATGGCTGTAAGTGATGGCTCTGTGAAGGGCCTGCTGAGTGTGGTGCGGGGCTGGAGCCGTGGGCCAGCCCCGGACCCGTGCCTAGTGCCACTGGCTCTAGAGGCACTGGTAGGTGCAGTCCATGTCTTGCATGCCAGCCGCGCACCTCCTCGTGGCCCAGAGCTTCGTGCCTTGCTTGAGAGCTACTTCCATGTCCTTAATGCTGACTGGCCAGCTGGTCTGAGCTCAGGCCCCGAAGAGGCCCTTGTCACCCTCCGGGTCAGCATGCTCGGTGGGTATGGGCTCCCAGGCTCTTGGGGAAGGGGCACCATGAGGGAAAAGCCTAAGTGATGATGGAAGGTCTGGATAGGGCAGCATAGGAAGGAAGGCTTAAGGCTGCCTAGAGGGGTCTGGGCAGGGCCTGACCCTTGACCCTTCCACAGACGCCATCCCCATGATGCTGGCATGTGAAGACCGGCCAGTGCTGCAAGCCACCTTCCTCAGCAACAATTGCTTTGAACACCTCACTCGGCTCATTCAGAACAGCAAGGTGGGTAGGGCCCAGCCTGGGGGTGAGGGTCTGGAAGCCAGAGGCTAGGGGAGCCACGCATAGGTGCCAGGCTGCTGCTGAGCAAACATGGGCTGGACAGAGTCAGTTTTTTGCAGCTGGTGGGATGGCTTGCAGTTCAGTGGGAGGGTGTGGGGCATGGACAAGGGCCCATCCCTTGGGGCCTCTATAGGACTGGGCTTGAGGCTTAGGACATCTTTGTGCCCCATGGAAGCGGGGCTTGTTATGGAAGGAAGGGAGCTGCTCTGGTGCCTTGTTTCCCTTTCTGTGGCCCCAAGTACAGGGGCTAGAGGAGGGCACCACTGCTTTCAGATGCAGTGCCTGCTCCCACCCGCTCATCCCCCCGACTGCCCATCTGAGCAGGGCACAGGGGGCTCAGCACCCTACTCTTCCCTAGTGCCGGGCAGGGCACCTGGCAGCTGCCCCTGGTCCTGCTCTAACCCCGCCCTCTCCCATCTTCCTCCTCTCTTCTTTGCCTCCTCCACCCTGTGCCTCCCCACTTCCCCACAGCTGTACCTGCAGTCCCGGGCGCCCCCCGAGGGGGACAGTGACCTGGCTACCCGGTTACTGACTGAGCCCGATGTCCAAAAGGTACCATCCTGGGGCTGACCAGCTCAGACACCCCCTGGGACTCCCTCTTTGAGCTTTTCCTGCACTATAGCTGGGGAAATGAGCAGATGTGTGTAAGGCCTGGTGTGGTCTAGAAATGGGTGTGGGTCCTCCATGCTGTCTCGCCTGCCTTCCAAGTCCCCATCCTAGGGAACAGGACAGAAGGTGGTCTATCCCCTGCCTGGTGTTTGATTGGGTGTTGGGGGTCTGGCTGTGCCAAGCTGGATGGAACCTTCGAAACTCAGCCACCTACCTCATTTCTCAGCAGGGGAGACAGAAGCCCAGACACTCAAGGATTTGGCTATAGTCACAGAGAAAGGGGTCTCCCTCATGGTGCCATTTCTTTCTGTAGATTCTTGCACCCACCCTCAGCGGGTCACTGGGTGTCCCCCAGCCCCTGATGATGTGATCCCTGATTCACCTTGCATGTGGGCTGTAGGAGGCTGCAGGGTGTCAGCTGGCAGCTTCACAGCGGGCACCCTTTCTGGGGGCTCAACCTGTGGGCCCCAACCTCCATAGCCCCTACCCTGGCTCTGTCTTCATGAGGTAACCCTATGTGTTCACCGCATGTGGTCATTTTCTGAGAGCTTACACGTCTATTCATCTGCAAAGCAGGCAGGGCAAAGTGACTCCCCTCTGTTTTTACAGATGAGGACACTGAGGCCTGGAGGGGGAGGACTGATGCCTTAGGTCACCTGGGGAGTCAGGCAAAGCTGGGACCAAAGGCCCCATGGAGCCGAATATGACCTAGTCCCTGCTGAGAAACTCTCCAAGCCCTCCCAACCCCTGACCCCCTCAGGGTGGGGCAGGAGAGGCAGCAGCATGCCTCTGGCTGTCAGGTTCAGCCAGGCTGAGCCTCAGTGCCCCCACCTGGATCTAGGGGGAAGGGGCAAGGTGGGACTTAAAGGTCTCGAAGGTTCTTCTGGTTCTAACATCCTGTGATTGATTGTCCCTAAATCTCTGACCCCTGTCAATCACTGTGGGTGATGGGGCACTTGCTGGCCTGTCTGTACTCATGTGTCTAGCTTTACGGAGACAGGTTGGGGGTAGGGCCCTAACTCCACTAGAGAAAGGGGGACTGGAGGGTGCAGTCAGAGTGTCCACCATTAATCTGTCCCAGTGAGGCCCTTCCCAGCCTTTGTTAGAGTGGGTCTTGCTGAGCTGCTCAGAGAGGGCCCTAGGTCATGATAGGGTCACAGCAGTTGGGGCAAGGAGTAGAAGGCCTGGTGCTCTGACAGAGTTGCTGATCCAGCACATGCCACATGCCTTGGGGTGCTTGGCTCTGCACCTTTTTTACTGCAGGGGGCTGCCAGCTGTGACACCCTGGCCCCTGCCTCTCCTGATGGCCCCTCCCCGCCCCAAGGTCCTGGACCAAGACACAGACGCCATTGCAGTCCATGTAGTCAGAGTGCTGACCTGCATCATGAGTGACTCCCCCTCGGCCAAGGTGAGGCTGCTGCACTGCAGCTTTAGTAGGGGTGCGGGGTGGAGTTCAACTGACCATATCCCCAGAACAGGCCTGGCCGGTGGCCATAAGCATCCTGCTCCCTGGAGCAAAGCAAGCGAGCTGGGAGGTGACTGCCCTGCCCTAAAGCTCACTGGGCAGGTGTGGTCGCCAGTCTGTCCTGGGAGCTGCATCTTCTCTATCAGGGCTGGATGGGGAATGGACACTTGTAGGCCCACCTCCATCTACAGCCTTCTGAGATGTACTCACATCCCCCCCATCCCTCTGCAGCCCACTGCCCACCAGCACTGTCACCCAGAGGCAGAGCTACGCAAGGGAACCCCAAAACATGATGCCCCTCCAGAGTTTCCAGGGGGTCTGAGTTTGCCCTCCGGCCCATGTATATGTTCACTTCTTCCCCATACTACCTTACACAGGAGGTGTTTAAGGAGCGCATCGGCTACCCTCACCTGCAGGAGGTTCTGCAGAGTCATGGTCCCCCCACCCATCGGCTGTTGCAAGAGCTGCTCAACATGGTGAGGGAAGGGGCTTGGGACCAGGGTCCCAAAGGCAACCAGAACTGAGTCAGGGTTACCACAGATAGTGAGCTCTCCACCCTGGGGGACCGTATTGACTGCGGCCAGTACATACTGTGACCTGTAGCCTGGCCATGTCTGTTAGTGTCACTGGAATGAGGATTCTGGCCCTGTAGGGGTCCTGGAAGCAACTGCATATTAGCAAGCCCCAGGATTATCTTAGGAACATGCAGTTAGGGGTTAGGCCAACCCAGGCTGAAAACTAAGGTTGAGGGATTAACAATGCTGAAGGACTCTTAGTAGTAGTGACTGTCATCTGTGCCCCTCTGACTTTCCTGAGCCTCACACACAACCTGTGGGCAGGATGGAGTAGATCATGTTGCTGACTGCTGCTGTAGGCAAGTAAATGGAGCCAGAAAGTCCCACTGTTGACAGGGTGCCACAGCTGACCAGGGACTGTCATTCTCTCCACCCACAGGCTGTGGAGGGTGACCACAGCATGTGCCCACCTCCACCAATCCGCAACGAGCAGCCGGTACTGGTGCTGGCGCAGTGGCTGCCGTCATTGCCCACCGCTGAGCTGCGGCTCTTCCTAGCACAACGCCTCAGGTGGCTCTGTGACAGCTGCCCTGCCAGCCGTGCCACCTGTGTGCAGGCAGGCCTGGTGGGCTGCCTGTTGGACACACTCAGCACAGGGCTAGCCCTGGAGGCCCGCTGCCAAGAGCAGCTGCTGGCACTGCTACAAGCACTGGGCCGTGTATCAATAAGGCCCATGGAGCTGCGTCACCTGCTGCGCCCCCCGCCAGGATTGGACTCGGAACCAGGCGGAGCTGAGGCTGGAAAGGCCCGACACGCAGGTGCTGTCATCCGCGCATTATCAGGCATGGCCAGGCACCAGGGTCCTGCACGTGCTCTGCGCTACTTTGACCTCACGCCCAGCATGGCGGGCATCATGGTACCCCCTGTACAGCGATGGCCAGGGCCTGGCTTCACCTTTCATGCCTGGCTCTGTCTGCACCCTATGGATACAGCACCTACCCCTGCCCCCACCCGACCACTCCAGCGAAAGCAGCTGTACAGGTGGGTGACTGCCAGGGGCCAGGGACCTCCTGCCAGGGTGAGCAGGAACAAGCAGACATAACTGGCTTGCCTGCCCCCAGCTTCTTTACCAGCAGCGGCTCAGGGTTTGAGGCCTTCTTCACGGCGGCCGGGACCCTGGTGGTGGCTGTGTGCACACGGAAGGAGTATTTGACCATGAGTTTGCCCGAAGTGTCCTTTGCCGACTCTGCCTGGGTGAGACCCCATCCTTCTCATGTGGCCCAGTAGAGAGAGCGGTGCTGAGTCCCAAGTATGGCCTAATGTGAGGCTTCTGTTCTAGCACTGCGTGGCTATCGTCCATGTGCCTGGGCGCCGGCCCTTCAGCCAGAACCTGGTCCATGTCTACAAAGACGGCCATCTGGTCAAGACAGCACCCCTTCGCTGCCCCTCCCTCAGTGAGGTGTGCCAAGCAAGGTTTGGGGAGGCCTTGGGTAGATGGGAGGACTTGGAACACAGTGGGCAGGGTGTAGCCTGGAGCCCTTGTGTCCCGTGCTGCCCCACAGGCCTGACTTTAGCCACTGGGGTCTATGCAGCCATGGGGGTCACTGTGAGGAACTGGTTGTAGGCGGAGCCCCAGGTTCTGCTGTGACCTGACCGCTCCCCCAACCCCGGCCCTACAGCCTTTCTCCTCCTGCTGTATCGGCTCCGCTGGATACCGCACAACGACCACCACCACAGGGCTGCCCACACCACCAGTCCCCGCCACCCTGGCCTACACTCACCCCGCCCTCACCCGCTCCCAGTCAGTCCCAGCCTCCACAGGGCTTGGCTGGGGGTCCGGGCTGGTGGCCCCCCTGCAGGAGGGCAGCATCGACTCTACCCTCGCAGGCACCCAGGACACTCGGTGGGGCAGCCCCACATCCCTGGAGGGTGAGCTGGGGGCTGTGGCCATCTTTCACGAAGCCCTGCAGGCGACGGCTCTGAGGACCCTGTGCACCCTGGGTATGCAGCATTCTCCATCTCTGCCACAGCCCCAGGCCAGAAGCTAGGGGTCCAGGGGGGAGAAGGCATCTCTGGGGGTCTCTCCTGTGGTCAGGCAGTTTCTGGATGGGGTTTGGCCAGAGGCCTAGCAAGGTCTGAAGCCCCCTGCCCACCTCCCAGGGCCCAATGAGACGGCACCCTTCAAGCCTGAGGGGGAGCTGCATGAGCTCAGCACCAGGCTGCTCCTCCATTACTCACCTCAGGTATTTGGGGGCCCCAGGGGAGTGGTTGGCTCGACTGTGCTACTTCCCCGGCTCCCACACTCTGCCTGCCACCCCCTCCTCCCTCTGACCCTGGCTGCCTGCCCATTCCCCTATCCCTAGGCTTGTAAGAACAACATCTGCCTGGACCTGTCCCCCAGTCATGGGCTTGATGGGCGCCTGACGGGCCACAGAGTGGAGACCTGGGATGTGAAGGTCTGTGAGCACGTGTGGGTGGTGTGTGCAGGAGGCATGAATATGGGGCACATGTGTGTTCAGAGTCAGCTGGGGAGCAGCGCTGTGCCTGGGGAGGATTTGGACAGTCCAGCTCAAGAGAGCAAAACTTCCCTTCTGGGTGGTCTGCTGGGGTGGAGTAGGGCAGGAAACTGGCTGGAAGTCACTGCCATCCTCCTTCCCCCAGGATGTGGTGAACTGCGTTGGGGGTATGGGTGCCCTGCTGCCCCTGCTGGAGCGAGTAGCTGCACAGCCCAAAGAGGCTGAAGCAGGTCCAACTGAAACGCATGACCTTGTGGGTCCTGAACTGACCTCTGGTCACAACACCCAGGGCCTGGTTCTCCCATTGGGTAAATCTTCAGGTAAGTGTTCCTGGTGCCTATGTTGTGGAGAGGGAATCTTGGCATGGTAGGGGGGTGGAGTGCCCAAGGTCTCCTGGCCACTGGCAGGCCCTTGACGCACATCTGTCCCCTTCCTGATGGCTGGCAGAGGAACGGATGGAGAGGAACGCAGTGGCTGCTTTTCTGCTGATGCTGCGGAACTTCCTTCAGGGTCACATGGTGAACCAAGAGAGCCTGGTGCAGTGCCAGGGGCCTGCCATCATCGGGGCCCTCCTGCGAAAGGTGGGGCCCGGTGGGACAGGCAAGGGGGTTAGGGGTATGGTCAGCCTGTCTGACCGAGGGGACTGAGTGGGGAACCCTGTCAGTCATGAAGAACCTCCTGGGAGAGTTGCCACTTGAGTGGGGCCTGAAAGGCCGAGCAGGGTTGGGTCTGGAGGATCTGGGGAAAGGCCCAGCACAGATCGGGGCAGGGACCCGCACAGCAGGCAGGAGGCTTGCATGTCAGAGGCGGCAGGAAGCCCCCAAAGGGTTCTGAGCAGGCTGGTGGCCATGTTTGTGGCCGTCATGGCTGTGCAGTGAAGAGTGGCAGCTGAAAAGCTCAGACAGCAGACAGGCAGAGCCTGAGCCCTCACTCCAGCTCCTGTCTTATCCCAGGTCCCAAGCTGGGCCATGGACATGAACGTGCTCATGTCCGCCCAGCTGCTGATGGAGCAGGTGGCAGCTGAGGGCAGCGGGCCCCTCCTGTACCTACTCTACCAGCATTTGCTCTTCAACTTTCACCTCTGGACCCTCAGTGACTTCGCCGTGCGCCTCGGTAGGTGTGAGGACCTGAGCAAGGGGCCGGCCATAGGGCAGCTGAGCACTGAGAAGTTAGAACTCTGCTCTGGGGGATCTGAGGGACTCACCTGTTAGAAATCCAGAATGCCATGGGGCGGCTGAGGGGACTATGACCCTGCCCTGGAAGTCTGACAGGCACGTGGCCCTGGCCTGGAGGATCTGAAGGGCCCAGCTCAGCCTAGTGGCCTAAGCCCTCTGCTCATTCCCACTCAGGTCACATCCAGTACATGTCCAGCATAGTTCGGGAGCACAGACAGAAGCTGCGGAAGAAGTACGGCGTCCAGTTTATCTTGGATGCTCTGCGCACCCACTACAGGTGAGGCCAGTGGGGCCAGATGGGCCATGGGGGGCTGACACAGTGGCCTCCGGCCTTGGGGACTGGGCGGGCTTCCCTGACTCACCTGCCCACCCTCTCTCCCCGCCTTTCTTTGGGACCTGGCTGGGTGTGCCTGCTGACCTGCCAGCCCGCAGCGGGAGCGCCCCCTGGCTGCTGACGACCTACGCACCGTGCAGACCTCCCTCCTGGGCCTGGCGAGGGAGTTCCTGGTGCGGAGTCTCTCAGCAGATGACGTGCAGGTCACGCAGACCATGCTGAGCTTTTTGGCGGCCACAGGCGATGACGGTCAGGTAGGCTGGAGGTTGGGGAGGGGGAGGCTTGGGTGAGGGGAGTGGGGGCCCGGCACAGTGTGAGACCCTGCATCCCCAGGTGGTGGGTGCGCTGGACCTGCTGCTGGCCCTGCTGCACGGTTCCCTGGCGCAGGAGTCCTTGGCTGTCTTTCTGTTGGAGCCAGGGAACCTCGAAGTGCTACTGGCCCTGCTAGTGCGGCCAGGGTCACTGCCCCTGCTGCCCGATCGAGTCTGCAAGGTACACCCAGCCCACCCCCTCCCCTGGCATCCCATTCACTGGGGCCCCTGCCTGGGGTTCAGGGAGGTACAGCAGGCCTTGGGCCAGCGGATGAAGCTGCCTTCAAGGGCCTCTTGAGCCACACACCTGCACGGTGACTTCCCCTCCTACAGTAACTCCTTCCACATGATGACAGTCCTCCGATGACCCCCACACAGATCCTGCGCAGACTGCAGCAGAACGAGCGGCTACCTGAGCGGAGCCGCCAGCGCCTCCGGCTGCGGGAGTGTGGTCTCCAGGGTCTGGTTGCCTGCTTGCCTGAGGGGACTGTTTCCCCCCAGCTCTGCCAGGGCCTCTACAAGCTGTTCCTGGGGGCAGGTACAACCTGGTTAGGGCCAAGTGGAGGGGGTGACATGTCAGAAAAACAGGGCAGGCAGGCCGGAAGAAGGAAGGTAGTGGCATAGGGGCCAGGGCTGGGCCCTGCCCTTCCTAGTCTGGTCAGTCCCTCAGGTCCCCCCAACCCATCCCCCCAGATTGCCTGAACCTCTCAGATCTGCTGGCTGTGGTACAGCTGTCCCTCCAGGCTGACCTCAGCGTTCGCCTAGACATCTGTCGCCAGGTGAGCATGAGAGGTAAAAGCTTTGGGGGAGGGGGAGGGTGGCTTCTACCCTCTGGCCTTCACCTTGCCTGTCTCCTGAGGGGTCTCTGGAGCCCTCCTCTGCAAAGGCCCTGGATGAGGGTCTGGAGCAGGCAGTTGGATGCGTCCTCACTTGCTGTGCTCTCGCCTGCAGCTTTTCCACCTCATCTACGGACAGCCAGATGTAGTGCGGCTTCTGGCCCGACAGGCTGGCTGGCAAGATGTGCTGACCCGGCTATATGTCCTGGAGGCTGCCACAGCCGGCAGCCCCCCTCCGTCTTCCCCAGAGTCACCTACCTCCCCCAAGCCAGCCCCACCCAAGCCACCCACTGAGTCACCTGCTGAGCCTTCAGATGTCTTCCTGCCCTCAGAGGCCCCCTGCCCTGACCCTGATGGCTTTTACCATGCTCTCTCCCCATTCTGCACGCCCTTTGACCTGGGCCTGGAACGGTCTAGTGTAGGATCAGGCAACACTGCTGGTGGTGGCGGCAGCAGTGGGACTCTTACTCCAGCCAGCCAGCCCGGCACTCCTTCGCCACTGGATGGGCCGCGGCCCTTTCCTGCTGCTTCTGGCCGCCACAGCTCCAGTCTCTCCAATGTGCTGGAGGACGGCAGCCTCCCGGAGCCCACCATTAGCGGGGATGATACCTCGAACACCAGCAACCCACAGGTGAGGTGGGCCCACCCTCTGCCACTGCATGGTACCCAAGGGAGGACACTTCTGGTACACAGCGCTGGCAGTGTAGCCTCTCCAAAGGTGTGGCCCTGTCTGACCAGGGTTGCAGCCACTGGTCAGGCCTATTGCTGTCCCCTCATAGCTCTCATCTGCAGTTGTGTTCCCAGAGGGCTCCTGGAACAGGGTGAGTCATGATGAGCCACAGTGGGTGACACCAGCCAGGCTTCAGAAGGGCCCTCAAGAGAGCCTGTAGGGCAGACACCTCACAGGGTCCAAGGGCAGCAAACTCCAAAGGCCCTGCCCTGGGCTTCTGGGTTTGGGGATGGGCCTCTGCTTGTTCTATGTGAACTGCCTCATCTCCTCTTGGGAGTCTGGCAAGACCCCAGGATTCTGCCTGGAACTCAGGTAGTAGTTGAGACCCCTATACCATTCTTCCAGGCCCTTAGTGCCAGGCTCACTGTTAGCCAAATGCTCTGACTCCTGGGTGGCTACCCCAGGAGGGGTGCTGAGTGGGGATGGGTGGGCATCAGCCTGATTCCCTCCCTTAGCCATCCACAACCCACGCCCACACCACCCACCTGTGCCCACAGCAAACCTCTGAGGAAGAGTTGTGCAATCTGCTCACCAACGTGCTGTTCTCGGTGACGTGGCGTGGCGTGGAAGGCAGCGATGAGGCTGCCTGGCGGGAGCGTGGCCAGGTTTTCTCGGTGCTCACCCAGCTGGGGGCCTCAGCCACACTTGTGCGCCCACCAGACTGCATCAAGCGCAGGTGAGAGGGAAAGTCTGGAGGGGGAGGGGCTTCAGGAAGCCTCAGGGGAAGGAGAGAAGATAGTCAGGTAGACCCTTGAGTTCCCCACTCACCCGCCAGCCTCCTGGAGATGATGCTGGAGTCAGCCCTGACCGACATCAAAGAGGCCCCCGTGGGGGTCCTGGCCAGCCTCACCCAGCAGGCGCTTTGGCTGCTGCGTCTGCTGCAGGACTTCCTGTGTGCTGAAGGCCATGGTAACCAGGAACTGTGGAGTGAGAAGGTGCGACCCCTCAGAGAGGCGTGAGCCACATGAACACTCATGTTCATGCAAGCCTGCAGGGATCTGGTCTGGGAGGTGGATCTGGGAGGGTACACGTGCGCAGGTGTGGGTGCATCAGCATGAATGCCTGTGAGTGTGGACTTGCCTGTGTGCACAAACCCTACCTGGCCCCCAGCGCAAACTTTACTTTGCTCCCTTTCCATGGACTCCTGGCCTCCCCTGGTGATGTCTGTTGGGAACCTGTTTTCTGTGGCAGCTCTTTGAAGGTGTATGCAGCCTACTTGATCGCCTGGGAGCCTGGCCCCACCTGGCCAACGGCACAGCTGATCTCCGTGAGATGGCGCAGATTGGCCTACGGCTTGTACTTGGCTACATCCTGCTGGAAGACCCACAGGTGAGCACAGGGTGAGCATGGGGGCAGGGGGCGTGTGAGATGTCGGGAGCTCCAAGAGTGGCTGGGTGCCACTCATCTCTCTTGCGCCCACAGCTGCATGCCCAGGCCTACGTGAGATTGCACATGCTGCTACAGACTGCAGTGCCAGCCCGCCGCGAGGAGGCCTGCTATGTGCTCTCCAAGCTGGAGGCTGCACTGGGGCGGGCGCTGAACACCTCTTCCTCGGAGTCAGCCACTGATGAGGCAGGGTCCCCACCTGCAGCTGCAGCAGCTGCAGAGCGCTGCTCCTGGCTGGTGCCACTGGTGCGCACGCTGCTAGACCGTGCCTATGAGCCGCTGGGGCTGCAGTGGGGACTGCCCTCCCTGCCACCCACCAATGGCAGCCCCACCTTCTTTGAAGACTTCCAGGCTTTTTGTGCCACACCCGAATGGCGCCACTTCATCGACAAACAGGTGCCTGGAGGTTGGGGCCCAGGAAGAGGAGTGGGGGCTGGGGCCCACATCGAGCACTGTTCTCCTCTGCCCAATCCTCCAGGTACAGCCAACCATGTCCCAGTTCGAAATGGACACGTATGCTAAGAGCCACGACCTTATGTCAGGTTTCTGGAATGCCTGCTATGACATGCTTATGAGCAGTGGGCAGCGGCGCCAGCGGGAGCGCGCCCAGAGTCGTCGGGCCTTCCAGGTGTGCCACCCGGGGTAAGGGATGGGAAACTGCTCCACACATGCACCCAGGAGATGGCTGACAATGTGGAGAAACGGGTAGGACAGGCAGCAGCCAGGGGACTGACCTATTTCCCCCACCCCAGGAGCTGGTGCTGGAACCTGCGCAGAGGCGGGCGCGCCTGGAGGGGCTACGCTACACAGCAGTGCTGAAGCAGCAGGCAACGCAGCACTCCATGGCCCTGCTGCACTGGGGGGCGCTGTGGCGCCAGCTCGCCAGCCCATGTGGGGCCTGGGCGCTGAGGTGGGCCGGGCTTGGGGCAGGGTCGCTGTGGAGGGGTGGGGCTTGAGAGGGAGGGAGCCACCTGGAGCCCCAGGCTGCCTTTGGGGTGAGGCCAGGGAGGGATGGGGGTGTCTACAGCCTTCTACCGACCCATGACCTGGGGGACATTCTGCAGGGACACTCCCACCCCCCGCTGGAAACTGTCCAGCGCCGAGACATATTCACGCATGCGTCTGAAGCTGGTGCCCAACCATCACTTCGACCCTCACCTGGAAGCCAGTGCTCTCCGCGACAATCTGGGTGAGGGAGTGTGCTGAGCTGGGTCCACCCAACTCGATTGTCCCGTCTCCCGTCCTGCCTTGCATCCGCTGAGTACCCTTGGACCCTTGCAGGTGAGGTTCCCCTGACACCCACCGAGGAGGCCTCACTGCCTCTGGCAGTGACCAAAGAGGCCAAAGTGAGCACCCCACCCGAGGAGCTGCAGGAGGACCAGCTCGGAGAGGATGAGCTGGCTGAGCTGGAGACCCCGTGAGTGGGGCCCTGGAGAGATTGGACTGGTGTGGTGGGCAAGGGGTCTGCTCCAGTGTGTGCATGCCTCTGTGGGATCAACTCCCTGAGTGTGTCCTCTTCTGCTGCCCGACTACGTCCCCCTGAAGGGACTGTCCAAAGCCAGATGGTGAGTGGGAGAGTCTCCTAACAGGGCTGAGAGTTGCTCTTTTAACAGCCAGGCACCTGAGGACAGCACTGAGAAACACAAACCAGAGCAGGAAGGGGGCCCAGGGAGTGGGCAGGGGCTGGGTGAGGGGAGCAGGGGACAAGGGTTGGCATCCTGGCAAAATATCCAGAAGCCCAGTGGGTGGCAGGTCGGGGACAGGGGCTGGGACCAGTAGGTTTTGGACCCTAGGCAGCCCCTCCCCATCTCTGGGAGTCATGAGAGTATATACCCCATGACTCAATGGCACTTGGATGCCCTTTGGGCTTGTGAAGAAGGGGGTCCCAGAGCCTACAGCGTGAGGTGGGTTGCTGGTCTTTAGGATGGAGGCAGCAGAACTGGATGAGCAGCGTGAGAAGCTGGTGCTGTCGGCCGAGTGCCAGCTGGTGACGGTAGTGGCCGTGGTCCCAGGGCTGCTGGAGGTCACCACACAGAATGTATACTTCTACGATGGCAGCACTGAGCGCGTGGAAACCGAGGAGGGTGCGTCCTGGTGGTGTGGGTTAGGAGGATGGCAGGGAATGGCTGAGCTCTGGGTGGGGCTGGGGTGAGTGACTCCCGTACCTGCTGTTCCTCCCCATAGGCATCGGCTATGATTTCCGGCGCCCACTGGCCCAGCTGCGTGAGGTCCACCTGCGGCGTTTCAACCTGCGCCGTTCAGCACTTGAGCTCTTCTTTATCGATCAGGCCAACTACTTCCTCAACTTCCCATGCAAGGTGGGCACGACCCCAGTCTCATCTCCTAGCCAGACTCCCAGACCCCAGCCTGGCCCCATCCCACCCCATACCCAGGTACGGAACCAGGTGTACTCGTGGCTCCTGCGCCTACGGCCCCCCTCTCAAGGCTACCTAAGCAGCCGCTCCCCCCAGGAGATGCTGCGTGCCTCAGGCCTTACCCAGGTGAGAGCCCTGGGTGTGAGGGATGTGAAGTCGGGACCCTGAATCACGGGGCAGTGCTGGACAGCCCACCTGGCTCACATCTTGTCTGCCCCTGTCCCCAGAAATGGGTACAGCGTGAGATATCCAACTTCGAGTACTTGATGCAACTCAACACCATTGCGGGGCGGACCTACAATGACCTGTCTCAGTACCCTGTGGTGAGGGTCCCACTCTGCACCCCTCCACCCCTGCCCCTCTGACCTGTCAGCCCTTGGTTCCCCCAAGTGTAGGTACCTGCCAGTGGGCCAAGCTCTGAGCTTGGTCAAGGGTAGATGTGCCAATGAAGACCTGGCCTCTGTTCCCTGCCAACCCCCAGAGGTCCCCAGCCTCACTCCCTTCCCCTCCCTGCCTAGCCTCTATTCCTCAAAAGGAATCCTGTTCCAGGACACTCTGTCCTTCTCCCCTGTGACCCCTCTAAGTGGTGCTCCCCCAACCTGTGGGCAGGCTCTGTGCCCGCCTTCTTGAGGGTGTGGGCAGGGCAGGGTGGGCTGGTAGGCCATCAGGGCCCTCATGCAGCCCCTGCTCGGGTGGGTGGCCAGTTCCCCTGGGTCCTGCAGGACTACGTGTCCCCAACCCTGGACCTCAGCAACCCAGCCGTCTTCCGGGACCTGTCTAAGCCCATCGGTGTGGTGAACCCCAAGCATGCCCAGCTCGTGAGGGAGAAGTGAGCATGTGGGCAGGGCTGGGCTCAGCGGGTAGGGAAAGGCGAGGGGAGGGCTTCTGCTGACACGTCCAACTGTGGCCCCAGGTATGAAAGCTTTGAGGACCCAGCGGGGACCATTGACAAGTTCCACTATGGCACCCACTACTCCAATGCAGCAGGCGTGATGCACTACCTCATCCGCGTGGAGCCCTTCACCTCCCTGCACGTCCAGCTGCAGAGTGGCCGGTGCGGCCCAGGGGCTGGTGGGCAGACTAGGGGGCAGACAAGGGGAGGAGGCTGGTCCTCCCCACATCCTGGGCCCACCCCTGGCTCCCTTCTTCCCTCCAGCCACGGCATCTCCCTCCCTGTCTCCATTCTCCCCACCTCACCTTGGCCCCGTGCCCCTCCCCCAGCTTTGACTGCTCCGACCGGCAGTTCCACTCGGTGGCGGCAGCCTGGCAGGCACGCCTGGAGAGCCCTGCCGATGTGAAGGAGCTCATCCCGGAATTCTTCTACTTTCCTGACTTCCTGGAGAACCAGAACGGTAGGTGTGAGGTGCTCACACTGGAGCGGGCAGGTGTAGGGATGGAGAGCAGATGGTGGAGTGGCCAGGGGGCAGTCGGGATGGACAGGGAGACAGCTGACCCAGTCCTCTGTGCCAGGTTTTGACCTGGGCTGTCTCCAGCTGACCAACGAGAAGGTGGGCGATGTGGTGCTACCCCCGTGGGCCAGCTCTCCTGAGGACTTCATCCAGCAGCACCGCCAGGCTCTGGTGAGGAAGGAACCACAGGCAAACGGCAGGCAGCCGGGGTTCTGAAGATCATGGGGGGTCAGCTGTCCCCGCACTGATTGCTGCCTCCCTACTCTCAGGAGTCGGAGTATGTGTCTGCACACCTACACGAGTGGATCGACCTCATCTTTGGCTACAAGCAGCGGGGGCCAGCCGCCGAGGAGGCCCTCAATGTCTTCTATTACTGCACCTATGAGGGTGGGCAGTGCGCTGGACTCCAGTCAGGGCCAGGACAAGATCAGGTCGGGTGGATGCAGAGGGCACGCAGGGAGCCCTGACTGCTCTGCCTGCCTTCCCAGGGGCTGTAGACCTGGACCATGTGACAGATGAGCGGGAACGGAAGGCTCTGGAGGGCATTATCAGCAACTTCGGGCAGACTCCCTGTCAGCTGCTGAAGGTAAGGCCAGCTTAGAGGATAGTGGCCAGGGATGCCCATGCCATGGTGCTGACTAGCCACTTACCCACAGGAGCCACATCCAACTCGGCTCTCAGCTGAGGAAGCAGCCCATCGCCTTGCACGCCTGGACACTAACTCACCTAGCATCTTCCAGCACCTGGACGAACTCAAGGCATTCTTCGCAGAGGTGAAAGGAAGACAAGACCTCAACTTTATATTCTGTGAAATGGGTTTAACCCCACTGTCCTTACCAACCACGTGGGGCAGATGGGAATCCTAATCAAGGTCACTGATTTCAAGGCACCTTAGAAAATGAGCTAAACATGGGAAGAGTATGGGGGCAGGAGGGGTGCCTTCTTCATCAGGGCCAGGATAAAGTGTCGACTCACCTAACAAGCTCTGAAAGCCTTAGGGAGATCAGGAGGGAGGAGATCTGTCCTTGGACCCCTTCCATCGCCTTCCTAGACAGGAACATTCCTGAATGTTGCCCCCAGGCCTGACTTTTTTTTTAGGTTTCCCTCTCTTCCTGCCTTTGGGCTAGGGGGACAAGGAATAACAGGGTGAGAGGACCAAGGTTGAAACTAAGTGTGATACTCTGGAAGCATCTTCCATGTCTGTCCCAGCTTCTCACCCACTTTCTGAGATGCCCTCCTAAAGTCTCTGCCTGTTTCTTGGAGGGAACCTCTGCATCTGTGACACCTAATCTATGACCCCTGGGGACTGACGGTAAAGGAAGGGATGATGCTTCAGGGAGCAGATAGTGTAATCTGATAGTACTCAGGCATAGCTAGGCCTGCCCTTGCCCCTGCAGGTTGTCAGTGATGGTGTACCCCTGGTGCTAGCCCTGGTCCCCCACCGGCAGCCCCACTCCTTCATCACCCAGGGTTCCCCAGACCTGTTGGTAAGTGCATTGTGCAGAGCCCCAGCTCAGCTCCACTCCCCCTTGCCTCTGCCAGAAACCCACCTCTGCCCCCTCCTGCCTGCAGGTGACTGTGAGTGCCAGTGGGCTGCTGGGCACCCACAGCTGGTTGCCCTATGACCGCAACATAAGCAACTACTTCAGCTTCAGCAAAGACCCCACCATGGGCAGCCACAAGTAGGACAGAGGGCTGTGGGTGGGGTGGGCTACAAATGCCCTGCACCCGGAATTATTCCCCTCCCTAATCAGAATGTAGGCCAGCTGCAGGGGAAAGGTCTGGCCAGGCTCCCTGAGGGCCTGGGTCTCTTCCATGTGGCCTGGCCTCACTTGCTATCCCCCTCACTGGGTCAGGACGCAGCGACTGCTGAGTGGCCCGTGGGTGCCAGGCAGTGGTGTGAGTGGACAAGCACTGGCAGTGGCCCCGGATGGAAAGCTGCTATTCAGCGGTGGCCACTGGGATGGCAGCCTGCGGGTGACTGCACTACCCCGTGGCAAGCTGTTGAGCCAGCTCAGCCGCCACCTTGGTATGAACAGCCTTGGAGCTGGGGAGAATGAGGCACACAGGTATGGGGCCGGGTTCTGAGGCTGGCCAGGGCGGATGTGACTCCTCCGTTCTGCCTGTACCCTCCCCTTCCCATGCAGATGTAGTAACCTGCCTTGCACTGGACACCTGTGGCATCTACCTCATCTCAGGCTCCCGGGACACCACGTGCATGGTGTGGCGGCTCCTGCATCAGGTGTGCCTGGTGGGCAGCTCTGTGGGGCCCCCGTAGCCCAGACCTGCAGCCCATCCGTCCCTCAGTGGCCTTCCAGTCCTGTCCTCCTGTAGTCTTGGACAAGGCCTTCGTTTCCTGAGCCTCAGGGGACAGTCCTAAGCCAACCCTGGTCCTCCACAGGGTGGTCTGTCAGTAGGCCTGGCACCAAAGCCTGTGCAGGTCCTGTATGGGCATGGGGCTGCAGTGAGCTGTGTGGCCATCAGCACTGAACTTGACATGGCTGTGTCTGGATCTGAGGTGTGTGTATGCATGTGCCCTGGGGAGGGTGAGTTTCCTGGGCAATCCCCCTGGAGCCCAGACTCCTGCCCAGGACCCTAAGTTGCCTTCCTGCAGGATGGAACTGTGATCATACACACCGTACGCCGCGGCCAGTTTGTGGCGGCACTACGGCCTCTGGGTGCCACATTCCCTGGACCTATTTTCCACCTGGCATTGGGGTCCGAAGGCCAGATTGTGGTACAGAGCTCAGCGTGGGAACGTCCTGGGGCCCAGGTATGGGGAAGGGGTGCCCAGCAAAGATGGAGGGGCAGTTGGGATCCTGTCCTTGCTGACACTCCCTGCTTCCTCCAGGTCACCTACTCCTTGCACCTGTATTCAGTCAATGGGAAGTTGCGGGCTTCACTGCCCCTGGCAGAGCAGCCTACAGCCCTGACGGTGACAGAGGACTTTGTGTTGCTGGGCACCGCCCAGTGCGCCCTGCACATCCTCCAACTAAACACGTAAGCCCCCCATTTATGGGTTCATGGCCCCTGAAGGTGGTGGTCATTGGTGTAGGATAAAGGCCCTAGGAACCCACACACCATACATGTTTGTGGGCACATATTTCAAGGTTTGTTACCTGTCCCTTCATCTTCCCATGGGGAGGTCTTGCCCTGGGCCTCCGCTTAGCCACAGTTGTGGGAGATTTCTTTGTGTATAAGAATTTCAATTTAACCATCCTTAAAATGAGGACAGAGAGGGTATATGGGATAAGGGATATCTGCTGGTCGCAAAGCCCCCTTGCAGTCGCAAGTTGGTGTATATCCCCTCTCCCTTCCAGACTGCTCCCGGCCGCGCCTCCCTTGCCCATGAAGGTGGCCATCCGCAGCGTGGCCGTGACCAAGGAGCGCAGCCACGTGCTGGTGGGCCTGGAGGATGGCAAGCTCATCGTGGTGGTCGCGGGGCAGCCCTCTGAGGTGAGGATGGGGCGGGGGTGGGGAGGCCCCTCGAACGGGGCGGGGCGTGGCGCGGCGATCCCAGCTGATCCTACTCAACCCTTACGCCCACCAGGTGCGCAGCAGCCAGTTCGCGCGGAAGCTGTGGCGGTCCTCGCGGCGCATCTCCCAGGTGTCCTCGGGAGAGACGGAATACAACCCTGCTGAGGCGCGCTGAACCTGGCCAGTCCGGCTGCTCGGGCCCCGCCCCCGGCAGGCCTGGCCCGGGAGGCCCCGCCCAGAAGTCGGCGGGAACACCCCGGGGTGGGCAGCCCAGGGGGGTGAGCGGGGCCCACCCTGCCCAGCTCAGGGATTGGCGGGCGATGTTACCCCCTCAGGGATTGGCGGGCGGAAGTCCCGCCCCTCGCCGGCTGAGGGGCCGCCCTGAGGGCCAGCACTGGCGTCTGCGGCCGCAGCAGCACTTTTTGCACAGTCTGGGGCGGGGTTCCCTGGCTTCCAAGTCCCTGTTTCGTCAAAGCACGAGGGCCGCCTGTGGCTTTAATTCCTAACGGCGGCCCCGGTTCTCCCTTCTCGGCAATAAACCAGGCCTAGTTTTGTAGCTGCTCCGTCTCCGAGTGTGCGTGCGCGCGCAGCGTCTCGGCCTGCCATGGCCACCGTCCCAGGGTCGCCGTCTGAGTCTGGCCTGGCTCGCGTTCCCCTGGCCCGTGACCCCCTCTGGGCCCACTCGCCCCCCTCCGCGTGGCCGTCGCTGAACTGGGGCCTCAGTTTACCCGGCAGTGTAGCCCCTGCCCCACATCTCGCCCCGGCTTGTGATTTCCCCACGATCTCTTCATGGGGTCGCCTTCGCACGCCATTCGTCCACAACCACAACCCGGCCAGGCGCCCCGCAGGCGCGTTTGCATTCCTTCGCCGGGCAGGGGCGACAACACCCGAGGCCGCGCCCCTCCAGCTCGGCCCTGCCACCTCATTGTCTTGCCTACTTCTTGGGCCCCCCTGTGGCGCCGCTGTGGTCTCGGGGTTGGGGGTGGGGGGCCAGAACCACCCCAGAGAGTCCACGTTGTCTTCCCGGAGGGCTCGGTCCTGCCCTGCTGAGTGGATCCATCCTGGCGGCCACTGGTCAGGAGGAGTTGGGGGCAGAGCCCTTGCTGAGCGGAGGGAGCCGGGGGCTGCCTCTCTGTCCCCCATCTCCAGACTCGCGATCCTGCGGGTGTTGTATGTGCTGGTGTCGGCGTGTGCGTGAGAAGTCAGGGGTAGTGTGGGTGTGCGGGGTGGTTGCATTGTGTGTGCGTATTCGTGGGCCTGGAGTACCGGTGGGAGGCGGGAGGGGTTCCAGTCCCGCTGCTCAGAGTAGGCTGGGCGGAAGCCAGGCCTGTCTGCTGCTGCGTCCTGGTCACAGGCCCATCCACTATCCAGGATCCTGCAGGGCCCCTTAATGTAAGTGACACAAAGGTACACACCCACATGTGGCAAGGGCCACCAGGTCGCACCCACTTGGCCACAGCACTGGGTTGCTGACTTAGCCATACACATGGGCACATGGTGTGGGATAGATCGGTACCCAATATGTGGTGGTGGATACTGGGGAGCTGGAGGGCCTTCCCGGATGTCTCCTCCATTCCTTCTCCAGGCAAGCTCTCCTTAGTCTAGACGAGGAGCTTCTCTTCCCCAAACCTCAGGAAGTGGGTCCCAGCAGATTCAGCCCTATAGGATCCAGGTAGGACTGAGCGGTCCTATCCTTTGAGTCTCAGGCCCTCTCTGAATTTCTGGATGAAGCAGGATCAACTAGGGGGTCTCTGGGCCCATATCCCCTATTCCCTCGCTGAACCCACCAGGGTAGCATTCCACCCAGTTCCTGATCAGGAGAGGGCTGGACACTGACCCTTGAGGAAAGAGTGCGAGCATGGTCACTGCAGAAAGTCCTCCTGCCTTGGGGCTTTAGGATGTTGGGTTCCTGAACTCTAGTTTAAAAGCCTGGTGGTGAGCCTCCCACTGGCCAGTACATCTCTCCAGCCTGGTTCTGGCCAAGATGGAGCTAGAAGGCACGTCTCCCCTATCCTCCCTACCATCCCTGGACTCAGACCAGGTGTTTGGCAACGTCTTTGAGACAGGGTGGTTTCCAACCTGTCTTCCATCCTGAGCTGTATCTGACCCTTCTAATTTTGGCCAGCTGGGACCAGCTCTGTCACCTCCGCCCCATCTGACACAGGAGGAAACTGGTCCAGCCCTAGAATGAATCAGGTTGAAGTGAGAAAAGGGGGACAGACTACCCCAAGGGACTGCCAACGTCAGGCCTGGAGATTTCCCCCGTGTTCCTCCTGCACACAGCCCTTTTTGGACTGAGAGAAGCAGCTCCCAGTTCCCCTGCCTGGGCGCTGCCTAAAACTCTCTAACCTCTTCTCCAAGAAACAGCCCCAGGAGTATTACCCACTAACAGAGCCATGATTCACAACTCTAGCCACAGCAAAGTCCTGGCCTATGTGGGTAAGCATCCGTTGATCCAGATCATGGGCACTGGGCAGGCTGGGAGGTACCCCAAGTGGGTAGGTCACACCCAAGTCCAGCCACAGGTTCTGGAGTCTCTGCCCCGTGTGCCCTGACTGCACTAGATTGGAAGGACAAGTCGCTTCCAGGCAGAAGAAAGCAACAACACTTCCTTTCCAGTTCAGCTTTATTTTGCAAAAATTTACAAGGCCTCCTTTGCACAGAGATGCTTGTGGGGACCACATGAATCAATGTGCCCTCACAGTCCAGACTTGGTGGCGGAGACAGGACACAAGTGCCATGGTAGACAGTGCCATGGTCTTTTTTCCTGTGCCCTGGATAATTGGATTAAAAAAATTGGATTTAGTGCCGTGGTAGACAGGAGGTGCAAATGGACCCCAAAAAGGAAGAGATCAAGAAGTCTTCCCAGAGTAGAAGATTCTTGCCAATATGTCAGATGGAGAAGGGAGATTGGCAAGAGCAGAAGTCTGGAAGGTTATGAGAACAGGGTGCATCTAGGAAGGACAAGGTGTCCAGAGTGGTAAGCAAAGGGGAAGAAGTAGATGAAAATGGAAAAATAGGCCAGACAGCTCCTGATGCTGTGGTATAAGCTTTTGACTCTACTAGTAGGGACTACTGGCTTCAAATCTTTTTGGCAACAAAGTTTAGGTGAGGCTACCCAGGGACCCTAGCCTTTGTTCCTTGCTCCTGACCTGATCTGTCTTTTCTTCCACAGGTAAGATCCTGAGGAGGCAGGAGAGGGACAGGGAAGGAGTATGGGTAGGGGCAGGGGGAGCCCTGGCCCCCAATACCTCCTCCCCTTTCCTCCTGGAGTCTCCAAGGGGTCTCAGGCAGCATCATCCCAGTCTACTGTACCCTCCTGGCCACTGTGGTCCTCGGTCTGCTTGCCTACATGGCCTTCAAGTGGCAGGTGGTCTGGGCACTGCCCTGTGGCACCCCCTTCCCTGTCTGGACTCCCAACCAATTCCCTGTCTTGAAGGTGGGGGCAGGTTGGTAGGTCTCCCTTTCTCCCCACAGCTGGCGCTCACATAAACAAAGACAGCAGCTGGCCAAAGCTCGAACTGCAGAGCTGGGAGGTCTCAACAAGGACCAGATGCATGGGGATAGCAGTGTCTTCCTGGACTCTCCTAGCAGTCTGGAGCCCTGTGCCCCCAGCCAGGGTGAGCCCCTTTCCCAGAACTGCCTCACCACCCAGCCCTTGTGTGATCCTCATGTCTCCTGCCCCAGGACCACATCCTGAGATTGGGTGCCGACTTTACCTTGATCTCCCTCGGCAGCACCAGGAGAAAGTGGAGCGGCTGTTAGAGGTGTCACGTGAACCTGACAAGGGCTGGCGGGGACTGGCAGACCATCTGGGCTACCAAGCTGAGGCTGTAGAAATCATGGCCCAAGGCCAGGTGTGAGCCTACACACTGCTGAGGGACTGGGCTATCCAAGAAGACAGTGGTGCCACCCACAAGGTGCTAGAGAATGCCCTGGTTGCCATGGGCCAGGAAGATGTGGTCCAGGTCCTGGGCCCCCAAGCTGAGGACTGCTCTGTGGTGTGAGTGCTGTCTCCATAGCCTGCACTCTCGGAGACTGCTCCGGTGCTCCCCTACCCCCATCTCATATATCTTTCCCTTTGTGGGCTTCCTGGGGTTGCTGGGCTCAGCCTGCTCTGTTCTGGGGAAGAAAACCGAAGATCCAGCCACCATTCACTTCCCCTCATCCACCCATCCCCTCCAGAAGAGGGCCCAGGATATGGTGGGGAGTGAGCAGTGAGGAGTGGTCCTGCCCTTTGGATCCCTACTCCACCTCCTCTTATTAAGCCTCAGCTGGTTTTGCTACTTTTGTAACCCATATTAAAAAGGTGATTCGGACTTTTCCGCTGGCTCTATCTGGCTCCTTGGGCCTGTGAGACAGTTGAGTGGGTGGCTATGAGGCAGAGGCCCAGAAAAGGGGTGGGGGTCCCTAGGCTGTGGGAGGGGCCTCTCCAAGCAGCACCTGGGATGGCAGGCAGTGTGATCCTATAGGATGCATGGGCTCTGGAGGCACAGATCAGAGTTCATATCCTGCGCCTACCATTTGCTGGCTTTATCATGTTTGGAAGCTATTTTACCTTGCTGATTATTTTACCTTGGTATTTTATCAACTTCCTTAGCTGGAGAACAATAAGTTTAAGTGACACATTCAGTAGTTTCCCCCACACCTAAGACTCCCAGGTTGGTGCTGAGGGACCCTGGGTTTGAGATCATTTTCCTGACTTGTTCTATGAGCAGCACCAAGGGGAGGCTGGAGGCCTGTTCCTCTAGACAGGAGGCAAGAAGCAGGCTGGTCCTGGGCAGTTAATTACCAAGGGCCTCAGGTCACCTCTAGATAAGAAAAAAGAAAACGCTCTCTTTACAAGACCTGAACTCAGGACAAGGAGTTCCAAATGTACTTCCACATCTGCTCATGTGGTTGCTACACATGCCAAGGACAGGTGGGTCTCCTGGGCAGCTCAGGACAAGGCAGGTGCAGCCAAGTCCATGCATATGCACTCCATACATATGCCCACCCCAAAGGGGGAGGCAGGTAGGTTGGCACAATAAGTGCCTTTTGAAGAAGGTGCTATAAAAGACAAGCCTTGCCTAGGAAGGAACAATGGCTACCATCCTGGCATCTATCAGCATAAGTAGGCTTCAGAAGCACAGCCATCCAAACTCACTCAGAAGACATGGGTTCCAGTCATGGTCTAGGGGGGCCCAAGGTAGATCCTGTCCCTCTGCTGAAATGAGATGCAACTGAGATTGACTACTCTGTGAGTACCAAGCTCATCAGATTGCTGCTACTGCTACCCTCAGAAATAGTTGACCAGGGCTGCTTAATACTCTGTAAATCTTTCCCTTAAACTAAGGAAGAACCGGAATTTTATAGCCACCTTCCTCCTCAGATGACCTTAGGGCAATAACCCTGAAGAATCAGGAGAGAAAGCAGGGAAGATACGCACCAGCTGCTGGAGACATCATAACCTGGAGATTTGGGTCAAAACCATGCATTTGATTTGGTTGCAGGCAGCAGTGCATGTGGCTGTACCCCTGCACTGTAAACCCACTGAAAAAGAAATGCCCCCTTTCAATGTGCTTAAGCATATTAACTAAAATATTCTCTGTAACAGACATAATTCCAAGACGTTAAGAGGGTTGAGCAAATTACCAACTGCGCATGTGATATAATAATATGCTTTAGGCCAGGCGTGGTGGCTCACGCCTGTAATCCCAGCACTTTGGGAGGCCGAGATGGGTGGATCACCTGAGGTCAGGAGTTTGAGACCAGCCTGACCAACATGGAGAAACCCCATCTCTACTAAAAATACAAAATTAGCCGGGCATGGTGGGGCATGCCTGTAATCTCAGCTACTAGGGAGGCTGAGGCAGGAGAATCGCTTGAACCTGGAAGGCAGAGGTCGCAGTGAGCCAAGATCGTGCGACTGCACTCCAGCCTGGACAAGAGCGAAACTCTGTCTCAAAAAAAAAAAAAAAAAAAAAAAGTGCTTTACAGTTTTGAAGGCTGCAGTATCATGAGAAAACAATAGCATGTCTAAGTTTAAAATAAGGATTTTCCCCTCTTTTAACACTTCCTTTAATATGAGGATATTAGAAGAGTTACTGAACCTCTCTGACCCTTAGTTTTCCTCATTATAGTGCCAATTCCTGTGCCTCAGGACTGTGACCACAACCTGAGCTCTAAGTGCTCAGCACAGTGCCTAGCAGGCAGTGACTGCTCTAATTGCTACTCACCCTGCCAAAGATTTGGCAGGCCACAACCTGACCTGACCTCAAGAACACTGCTGCAGCAGGCAGAATAACCCTGGTGAGAAACAGGTGGGACCAACCTTTTTGCAAAGATGGGCCCCAGTCTGGCCTGAAGCCCTCAGCCTTCCTCACTGCCTAGATAACTGATCCAACAAGTGGGAGAGAGGTCTCTCACCAAACCCTGCATCTTCCTGGAAATGTTCACTATCATCATAACCTGTGCACTATACCTCTTTTATAGGGGTCCTGTCCTGTCCTCTAGTGTCCAACCCCAGTGTTAGGGAGCACAGTGGGAAGCCAGGGAGCCCAAACATCAAATGAGCATTTCAAACCAGGTGTCCAACACTTTGGGAGTCTAAAGCAGGAGCATTACTTGAGGCCTGGAAGTCAAGACCAGCCTGGGTAACATAGCAAGACCCTGTGTCTCTCTACAAAAAATTTTTAAAAGTATTAGCTAATAGTCCTAGCTACTCCAGAGGCTGAGGCAAGAAGACTGCTTGGGCCCAGGAGTTCAGGGATGCAATGAGCTATGATCACACCACTGCACTCCAGCCCGGGCAACAAAGCGAGACCCTTTCTCCCCACCCCCCTCCCCCACCCCCCCCAAAAAAAAGCATTCCAGTGGGCTCAGAAAAATCAAGTCCATGGGGGAGAAAAGATTCAATACTTCTCTCCAGCCAGGAGAAAGTATCAAGGGAGAAGATAAATTTGCCTTTCTCTTGACTGATAATTAACCAAAATAAAGAAGCCTAGTGCCAAAGCGGCCCTAGATGCTGCTTCTTTTGCTCTGGAATGCATGTGCAAATTGACCCAATGCCTGAGCACAGCCAAAAGATCCCAAGCCTACAAGTGTCAGTCACCTGGCAAATGTCTGCCCCAGTCATAGTAGGACCTGTGGAGAATGAACAAGTCCTGTAATAAAATCCAATCACAGGGATTAACCTTGGACTTCACACACCTAAGGCCACTCACTATCTCTCCTTCTTCCAGTGACATCATTACACACAAATATGCTTAATTAACTTTTAGGGAACACACATGCCAAGTTCTTTAATTCATTTTATTTTTTTACATAAAAAGTTCAGTAAAAATTGGATAAAGTAAAGTGATTTTAAGCAGTAAATCAATCTTATCAACATAGCACAAGGCTGGCCAAAACCACAAGGCAGCCTGCTTTGGAATATTTACATGATAACAAATTAAACCTTGCAGGAGAACTTAAACTGTCCTTACAAAGTCTTCCTGTGATCCTAGCATGTAGAGGCTAAAAGCAAAACGAAAACCAAACAAAAACCAGGAAAAAACAAATTATTTTCAATATATTCACATATACATTAAAATATAATACAGATCATCAGGGTAAAGGGTTGTGGGTGGGGATGCGCATGGGTCTGTGCGCTGACAGCACCGCCAAGGAGGAGACCCAGGTTTAAGAGTGGAGTCAGGTCTGGCCAGGGTCTTTTCTAAGCCCTTGCACCTCTGATGGCTTCTAACCACATGCCAACAGCTCACAACTAGGTAATCACTTATAGATGGAGTTCATTTTTGTGGCCTTCAGTTGACATCTGCAGGGTTGAATTCCCCAGGGTGATGTATCATCAGTAGCACAGTGCTGACAGGGGTGGGACAGAAAGGCCCACAGGATTTCCTCTCCCTAGAGTCTGTCTTACCTGACCACCCATCCTCCCACCCTGGCCCAACAGTCACTCTAATTCAGTGTCCTCTTTGGGTTTGTAAACAGCCCCAAACTTCTGCATGTACTTCTTAATGTACTCCTTGGTTTTGTGTTTCACATTCTCATTGCACTCCAGGTCCTCAGGATTCTTACAGTACTTCAGCTCCTTATTCATAACACCGTGAGTCAGCTGTCCAGGGCACAGGAAGAGAGACCACAGCCACCAATCAGAGCAGAAATTATATGAGGGGGAGGACAGGGGTGGTAATCCAGCCTGCTGCTTCAGGGCCCTTCTCACCAAGACAGGAAGTTAATAAGGGGGTAGATGTTGGGGCAGGCTGGTGCTATGATCACCAGAAAGGACAAGCTGAGCTCTGAAAATTTCTTAGAGAACTACTGCTGTCATGTAAGGTGCGCATCCCTCCCCAAACCTTCCCTCCCCGTTCCTGGGTCCCCAGCTCTGACATCTGACAAGAAAAAAAAAAAAATACTTTCTATGATGAAAAGGGCTTCTTAGAAGGTACACAGTTTGCCCAGAACGTTGCCTGGTGGGCTACCAAAAGCAAGGGGAGTACCTTGCGAGCCAGATGTTTAAAGTCTTCAGTTGTGGTAATTCTTCCCACTTTGCAGTCAGGTTTCCGGTAAGGGTTCAGGCACTGGACGATGAACTGGGACATCTGCAGGCAGAGAAAAGAGAACACGTTGCTCAACAGTCCAGAGAGGGCAAGGAGTTGTACTGAGGAACTAACTAGAAAAGGTAGTGAGTAAAGCCAGCCAATCCTTCTCCTTTTCCTCCCTCAGGTTAACTGGTTTGGACAGTGGAATACTAGTAAGCCAGTAAGATCTGAGAAGAGGATACGGGCTCAGCCTGAGAGGGAAAGAGCTCCCCTGGATGGACTAAGCAAGCCTTAAAGGAGGCTGGAGGGACTCAACAGCATGACTTCAATGCTGAGTCCTTCAGCAGCCCCAGGTTTCAGTCAATGAATTTTGTGTCCTTGGCATAAAGACAGTAGCTGGGTTCTCTGGGCCCTGGAGGCAAGGCAGAGCACAGCAGGTGTTCCAGAGCTTCTATGAGGCTTAGCAATCCCAGGAACCACAGGAATTTTGTCATTGAAGGGTACTTAAGATTCTTTAAGTGGTCATACCACAGCATGTGAAGCAGATGGAAGCATGATATGACAGCCAGCAAAGGAAAACCTAAGCAGAATCCTTTTCCTTCCACCACTTACTATGTCCTCCCTGGGCTGTCTAAGTATGGTCTGTCCTACCCAGGTGCTCCCAAACACTCTAGGAATAGGACCTTCAGAGGTATTTGTGGTGCTAAGATCACAGGGGACAAAGAGAATAAAGAGGCCAGTCATAGCCATTTCATCAGAGAGCACTTTGAACAAAGTCTACCCATTACTAAAATTCAGTGAGCCTTCAGGTGTTCAAAGAACAAGGCTATATCACAAGGTAGGCACTAAATAAACAGCTGCTGGTTCAATGAGCTGAAATACCAATATGTTCACAAAGGGACCATAAGAAACTAAATTTTATCCCTGCATATAAGCCTTTTAACTCAAGGTTTTTCTGGGGTTTCCTGGCCTCCAAACTCTCTTCCTTCAGTCTATCCCCTCAAACACAGATGGGGATTTCATTACCCCCTGCTTAAAATTCTGCAATGGTTCCCGATAACCCACAGACACATAGTTCCTATATGAAGAAGAACAATACCATTTCACCTCATTTTCAACAGCCCTCCCATATCTTGTGCTATAGCCCATCAGGCCACTTACAACTCCCTGGAAGGGAAGATGCTCTCTCTTGCCTCTGTACATTCTATTGACATAAGTTAGATCCCCTGCTGATCCATCTGGCCAATTCCTACCCCTGATTCAAGCGCCCTTCCTGACAGCCCAGATTGTGGCTCCCAGCCCTAATATGGCATACTTTTCACACAGCTGCCGCTACTTATTTACAGGTCTGTTTCTTCCAAAACACTACAAGCCCCTTCAGTGAATGAAGATTGGAGTTTAGAACCTAGATGCTATGAAGCAGACAAGTTTAGTGTCTTGATGGTTGGTAAGACACACTTCTGGTAGCATAAAAAGGAGCAGCATTCTCCCAAGCCCTGGAGAATTAGGCAGCTACCAAATGAGATATTACAGAAAGAGAAGTGGACTTTGAGCCAGAACACCTGAGTTCAAATCTTTTGTCTAGAACTTGCCTTCTCTGAACCTTAAGAGTTCTTTCACCTGAATAAGAGGAAAGGCAATCTGTCTTGCCTACCTCAAGGGCTGTTGTGGGGACAAAATGAGTCAATGGGTATTGAAGTGCTTAACCAGTTGAAAAAGGCCACACCTCTTTCACCAATGTGTCATTCACATAACAACTAAGTCAAATCACAGAAGCAAGAGGAATACCCAAAGACAAGGCAGCCTACCACTACAGACAACTTTCTTTTGCCATAGATGCTACAGAAGGCCCACAGTCAAACAAGCAAATGTGGTCTGAGAGGGGCTCCTGTCAAGCCAAGAAAAGATGGCTGAGGAGTTTTCAGTGCGAAAAGAAGCACTTCAGCAAGACATACACACAAGGAACACCTTGTGTTCCTGCCTATCTTGGGGCAAAGGAGATATTCGACATACTTAGGACAAGCAACGAAAGGGTTCAGATTTAAGCCTGAGGAGCTTAGTGCTTATATCCACCAAACCTTACCTCTTTTCTGAATACTTCTTTGCTTTTCTTTGCTAGTTCACTGGAGGTGTCTGCTTCTGCTGTCTTGGGCTTTTTCGAGGCCTAAAAATGGAGGAGAAAACACAATGGTGCTGGCATGAGAAGTCAGTTTAGTGATGCCCTACTGTCCCAGAACCCTCCTTTCTTTCCCCTAGCAGGGATACCTGATTCTTGGTATTAGAATCCGTTTAGAGGCCCTGACTCAGGTACAAGGCCTGGAGTCAACTTGGCTATTATGTTTCAAATCCTGTTACATGGTTTGGCTCTCCTTCTTATAAGTTAAGTTCCAATTCTCTACCCTAAGTCAAAGCTACAACTTTGATATAGCCACACATTTCAGAGTCACTCATGTCCCTGTTCTGGGTTCAGCTCCCTGAACTATCAAGCAAGGCCTGCACAAAACAAGCTCCATCTTTCCCACCTCTGACACTCTAGGATTCCAGGACAGAGGCGAAATGCTCTGTTCTGAAGACTCTTGAATACTCATCACCTTTCCTCCAAAGGTGGAGTTGGCTAGACTGTAGAAGACAGTCTCAGTATGCAAGAGAGGCTCCTTGGAGGTTGGTACCTTCAGTTTAGGAACAGAAAGATTAAGGAAGTATCACGATATTGACGGGGAGGTGATGAAGGTCATCAAAGCCAGTGAACAGATAAGTAGATGATGACACAGAAGATACTCTATGTCCCCAGCTGGCAAGATAATGACAAACCCAGGAACATTCCCTTCCAGCACTGCTAGAGGGAGGCTTCCAAGTTCCCTCTAACTAGGTACTGCACCAGGAGGCGATGAGTTGGAAGCTTTGGTATTCAGAGCACCTGTCATGCAGGCCATCTCCCCATACCTTTGCCCACCACTGGCCATCAGGCCCCTTCCCAGTAAATGTGCTTTTCCACGGAAAATAATAATTATGAGCATTACCCTCCAAATATAAGTTACTTCATAATGGATCTAGAAGCTGGAGTTGATATTATAGGTACTTCATACTTTTTTGTTAGGGGCACAGGGTAGAATAATTTTCCTGCTCCCCACCCATCTCCTGGTTCTGCTTCTTCCATTTCCATAAACAGTATGAAGGCTCTGGTTCTAAAGCAGCTGGACTAGCTCCAGAGAAAGGTGGCACTCCCTTGGCTTTAGGCTGTTACAAATCAACTTTCTCTGCTGTGTCATAAATGCCTTACGTATTTTCCATTTTTCCAATTTCTTCATGTAGCTGTATGGGGAGATTAGGGGGTAGAGTAAAAAGAATATAAAGATCCAATTTGTTTTTTAAGAAAACAAAACTAAGCAAAAATAATGCTAATAATATAAGTTAAGCCTATTTTCAAGTGTTTTGCTTTGGGATTTTGTTATT
Organism: Pan troglodytes; assembly: GCF_028858775.2. Lineage (NCBI taxonomy): Eukaryota > Metazoa > Chordata > Mammalia > Primates > Hominidae > Pan > Pan troglodytes. Next base: position 51,029,804 of record NC_086015.1, read on the forward strand.
TTTTTTCCCCCAGTTGTAGAGGGTATGAGTATGCTCCACAGTAAGACCTCAGGTAGCAAGGGATCAAGAATTATTTGAGTAAGTCAAGAAAACTTCAACACATCCCCAGCTACTCTCTTGTAGCTCTCAGAAGTCAGCAGCAACAGAAATGAGTACAGAAAGCCCCTTCAGGTCTGGGTATCTCAAAGATCTGGGTCCTATAGAAGAGGCCATGCTCTCAGCGAGGGTACTATGTAAATAGAAATGTCCTGTTTCACTCTGGATAGGGTATGCACTCACAAAGCTAAATGAACCCAAAGCACTTTTAATAGATTTATAATTTAATCCCTGACTTGATGAGGTTGGCGGGGGGTTGGTGGGGGGTGGCCTTTAAAAACACAATTATAGAATACAATCCACTGAGCTCTGTCTAGGAGTTTTCTTGGTCCTCCTGAGTGCTGAGCAATTGGGATCGAGAAAGGAAATGATAAAATGAGGGGTCCCCAGACTTACATCATGGAAATCATGAACCAAAATGGAATACTCTTGAGAGTACTGAAATTCATGAAACCCTCTCTTCGTGGTCTGTGATTTGCAAATGGCATGGGAAATAATTTCAGAAACTGGCTAACATTTACTCAAATCTAATGCCAGGCAAAGTAACCAGAGTCTGAGTTGAGGACAGCACTTGTTATTGACATGAACAACCTTAGGACCCCCCACTCCAAAAAAGTCCCATTTAAAAATTTAGCAGGTAAGGCTGGGTGTGGTGGCTCACGCCTGTAATCCTAGCACTTTGGGAGGCGGAGGAGGGCGGATCACGAGGTCAAGAGATCAAGACCATCCTGGCCAACATGATGAAACCTCGTCTCTACTAAAAATACAAAACTTAGCTGGGCGTGGTGGCGCGTGCCTGTAGTCCCAGCTACTTGGGAGGCTGAGGCAGGAGAATCGCTTGAACCCGGGAGAGGTGGAGGTTGCAGTGAGCTGAGATCATGCCATTGCACTCCAGCCTGGGAGACAGAGCAATAATCTGTCACACACACACACACACACACACACAAACACACACAAATTTAGCACGTGGGGTTCAGTGACTCATGCCTGTAATCCCAGCACTTTGGGAGGCCAAGATGGGGAGATTGGTTGAGCCCAGGAATTCGAGACCAGCATCTCTATAAAAAAATTGAAAAATTAGCTGGGCATGGTGGCTGTGCCTGTGGTCCCAGTTACTTGGGAGGTTGAGGTTGGAGAGTTGCGCGAGCCTAGGAGGTTGAGGCTGCAGTGAGCTGTAATCATGCTACTGCACTCCAGCCTGGGCAACAGAGTGAAATGCTGTCTCCAAAAGGAAAAAAAAGCACTTTTAAGGAAACCACCAGAGAACAGGGTGGGGGCTCTGATACATAAAAAAGCGAGTGCTTCCAGATCCTCAGCAATAAACAATAATCAGTTTGCCTTTTCTCTGTGTTGGCTTATATAGAGTATCAGTCAATTAAAGATTCTGGAAATCTATGTGAGGCCGTGGACAGTTAAGAGTACACAATGAAATGAGCAGGCAAAGGGCCTGGCAGAAAGCCAGAGCTTACTGCCTTTAGAAGCTGACCCTGCTGTCAGCCTTCATCTGTGGCACATTTGGATTCCTAGGAAATCTGTTCTGATTATGACAAGGCAGGCCTGAGTACCTTTATATTACCCAAGGTGAAGCTTGAGACCTTCTGGATTAGTTGGCAATGGCCTTAAGCTTATTGGGCAGTTCTGGTAACCATACACAGGCTGTGTAACACAACAGAATCATCCTTTATTATAAATATTGACATGACTATGTCACAAAGCCCATGTGACTTGGAACCAAGAGGGTATGGCTTGAGTTACAGAAATGAGTCCTGACAAAGGCAGAGCAGGACATACCCAGCTAATACTTCTCTCTCCCTGTATTTAATTAAATACTGATTAGAGGGCTGGGCACGGTGGCTCATGCCTGTAATCCTAGCACTTTGGGAGGCTGAGGTGGGTGGATCATGAGGTCAGGAGTTCGAGACCAGCCTGGCCAAGATGGTGAAACCCCGTCTCTACTAAAAAATACAAAAATTAGTCGGGCGCGGTGGCGTGCACCTGTAATCCCAGCTACTCGGGAGGCTGAGGCAGGAGAACTGCTTGAACCCGGGAGGTGGAGTCTGCAGTGAGCTGAGATCGTGCCACTGCACTGCAGCCTAGGCGACAGAGCGAGACTCTGTCTCCAAAAAAAAAAAAAAAATACTGTTTAGAACATAAAATGTAAATCATTCAGTGAGGAACTACATCTTTTGTGGCAGCATGAATCCAGAAGCAGGAGGAGAAGCTGAGCCATCATAAACACTATCCACACAATTCAACCTAAGCTCTGCAGCACATGAACCTGTACATGTCAATTTTTAAAAGGTTAAGATCATTGAAAATAATAAAAACTTAGTACAGCTGGTGTTCTGCATCTGTAGGCCAGCCATGGATAGAAAATATTGAAAAAAAATACAATAAAAATAATACAAATAAGAACCAATTTTAAAAACCCCAATGCAGTATAACCACTATTTATATAGCATTTACATTGTATTGGGTATTATACGCAACACAGAGGTGATTTACAGCATATGGGAGGATGTGCGTAGGTGACATACAAACACTACGCCCTTGTATATAAGGGACTTGAGCATCTTTAGACTTTGGCATCCATGATAGGGTGTCTTGAAATCAATCCCCTATGGATACAGAGTGACAACTGTAATGTGTCTCAAGGTATTCTTCTTTTGGTTGATTTTACTTGGGATCCTTTAGGCTTCATGAATCCGTATGCCTATTTCCCTCTCTCAAGATGGGAAATTTTCAACATTATTTATTTCTTAAACAAATTTTATATAGCCTGGATGTGGTGGCTCAGGCCTATAATCCCAGCACTTTGGGAGGCCGAGGCGAGCAGATCACTTGAGGCCAGAAGTTTGAGATCAGCCTGGCCAAAAAAGCAAAACCCCATCTCTATTAAAAATACAAAAAGGCCAGGCGTGGTGACTCACGCCTGTAATCCCAGCACTTTGGGAGGCTGAGGCGGGTGGATCACGAGGTCAGGAGATCGAGACCAGCCTGGCTAACACGGTGAAACACTGTCTCTACTAAAAATACGAAAAATTAGCCAGGCGTGGTGGCAGGCGCCTGTAATCCCAGCTACTTGGGAGGCTGAGGCAGGAGAATTGCTATAACCTGGGAGGCAGAGGGTGCAGTGAGCCAAGATCACACCATTGCACTCCAGCCTGGGCGACAGAGTGAGACTCCGTCTCAAATAAACAAATAAACAAACAAACAAACAAATTAGCTGGGCCTGGTGGTGCATGCCTGTAATCCCAGCTAATTCGGAGGCTGAGGCACAAGAACCACTTGAACCTGGGAGGCAAAGGTTGCAGTGAGACGAGATCACACCACTGCACTCCAGCCTGGGCGACAGAGCAAGACCCTGTTTGAAAAATACATTGGATCTTGATGCCACCTCTCTGCAACTCCCTCAATGCAACAAATACTCTAAAACTACTATTTTAACATAACATAGTTAGAGGAGATCTATTATACCTTATGACTGTTAATTAAAAGCCAGGAGGCAGCAGTAAATAAACTGCTGCCTGAATTGTGCAAGTAGTAATAATTCAGGTCAGAGGTGCTCAAAGGGAAGATCTGACTTTACACTTTACACTTACCACCACTTACACTTATCTTGATGGTGAGTACAAGACAATGAAGGGAACAACAATGGATGGAAAAGAGAAAAGGAACAGTCTCACAATGTTTAGTCTCATCATCAAAAGCTTTTACTACCAGACAGCACTCTTCAAAGAATTATCTGACCATTATATGCCTTCCCTATGTCACTCCATACAGCTCTCTCTGTCTCCAACAAGCACCAATTTACTGATGACTCAAACCCAGATTTGCCTGCCTAGCAGCCACTGCAGGGAGCTCAAACTCCACAATGAACTTAATCTCCACACCTCCTCCTCTTTCTTTCATTCCCTAGACTGAATGATGGGATCTTATCCACCCAAGCTAAGAATGAGGGTGCAGGCCATCCATGACTCCCTTACTCACTTGTTTGCTAAACCCTCAATCCTGCTTTTCAGTCTTGGCAAGATTCCCCAGCATCTCCAGTCGTAGTTCCTAACTTTGCCTAACTATTAACACTCTCCAATTTGATTTCACTATTACTGATCTCACCTTTATTAATGAGCCCATTTCACTAGAAGGACACACATTTGACTGTCTGACTCCCTTGCATTAAAACCATTTATTGACTCCCAAGTACCTATTATACAACATTACATTAACCATACTAGCAGAGCACTAAGACTTCAGACAATTTAAATCTAACCTACTTTTCCATATCTTTGTCTTGCTAACTTCCCTATATGCATCCAAACTCTCACCAAACCAAATTATTTTTCAGTCTCCTATATATACTGGCTTGTTCTTTCTTAAGCCTTTGCAAAAAATCACCTTATCTACCTAGCATACTCAGTCCTGGTTACCTATAGGTGAAACTGTACTCCTATACATCTCAAACCATGTATCTCTCTGTTCCCAAAGCATTTCATACTTTCTTCTACTATAGCAATTACCCCACTGTATTCTTGCTTTATAAACTTAAACATAAGACCTAAAACCATAAAAATCCTAGAAGAAAACCTAGGCAATACCATTCAGGACATAGGCATGGGCAAAGACTTCATGTCTAAAACACCAAAAGCAATGGCAACAAAAGCCAAAATTGACAAATGGGATCTAATTAAACTAAAGAGCTTCTGCACAGCAAAAGAAACTACTATCAGAGTGAACAGGCAACCTACAGAATGGGAGAAAATTTTTGCAACCTTTCCATCTGACAAAGGGCTAATATCCAGAATCTACAAAGAACTTAAACAAATTTACAAGAAAAAAACAAACAACTCCATCAAAACGTGGGCATGGATATGAACAGACACTTCTCAAAAAAAGACATTTATGCAGCCAACAAACATATGAAAAAATGATCATCATCACTGGTCATTAGAGAAATGCAAATAAAAACCACAATGAGATACCATCTCACACCAGTTAGAATGGCAATCACTAAAAAGTTGGGAAACAACAGACACTGGAGAGGTTGTGGAAAATAGGAATGCTTTTAATTGTTGGTGGGAGTGTAAATTAGTTCAACCATTGTGGAAGACAGTGCGGCAATTCCTCAAGGATCTAGAACCAGAAATACCATTTGACCCAGCAATCCCATTACTGGGTATATACCACAAGGATTATAAATCATTCTACTGTAAAGACACATGCACACATATTTTTATTGCAGCACTCTTCACAATAGCAAAGACTTGGAACCAACCCAAATGTCCATCAACTATAGACTGGATAAAGAAAAGGTGGCATATATACACCATGCAGCATAAAAAACACTATGCAGCCATAAAAAAGGATGAGTTCATGTCTTTTGCAGGGACATGGATAAAGCTGGAGACCATCATTCTCAGCAAAATAACACAAGAGAACACAAAACCAAACACCGCACGTTCTTACTCATAAGTGGGAGTTGAACAATGAGAACACATGGATACAGGAAGGGGAACATCACACACTGGGGCCTGTCAGGGGGTAGGGGACTAGGGGAGGGATGGCATTATGAGAAAAACCTCATGTAGGTGATGGGTTGATGGGTGCAGCAAACCACCATGGCACGTGTATACCTATATAACAAAACTGCACGTTCTGCACATGTACCCCAGAACTTAAAGTATATATATATAAAATAAATAAATAAAATAAGCCAATCACAAAAGGCCATATATTGTATTATTTCATTTACATAAAATGCCCACAAGAGGCAGATCTATCAAGAAAGAAAATGGATTGGCTCATGCCTGTAATCCCAGCACTTTGGGAAGCTGAGGCGGGCAGATCACAAGGTCAGGAGATCGAGATCATTCTGGCTAACACGGTGAAACCCCATCTCTACTAAAAAATATAAAAAAAATTAGCCATGCGTGGTGGCGGGCGCCTGTAGTCCCAGCTACTCAGGAGGCTGAGGCAGGAGAATGGCATGACCCGAGAGGTGGAGCTTGCAGTAAGCTGAGATCGCACCACTGCACTCCAGCCTGGGCGACAGAGCAAGACTCCATCTCAAAAAAAAAAAAAAAAAAAAAAAGAGAACACATGGACACAGGAAGGGGAACATCACACACCAGGGACTGTTGTGGGGTGGGCTGAAGGGGGAGGAATAGCATTAGGAGATATACCTAATGCTAAATGACAAGTTAATGGGTGCAGCACACCAACATGGCACATGTATACATATGTAACAAACCTGCACATTGTGTACATGTACCCTAAAACTTAAAGTATAATAATAATAAAATTTTAAAAAAAATGGATTAGTGCCTGGGCTAGGAAGTCACTGCAAATGGGTATGAGAGGTCTTATTGGGAGGAGGAAAATGTTCTAAAACCAGATTATGGTAATGGCTGCATAATTTGGTAAATTACTAAAAGCTATTAAATTGTAAATCTAAAGCGACTAGATTTATACTAGGTTTATTATACCTCAATAAAGTTGCTGCTGCTGCTGGTTTGTTTTTTTTGTTTTTGTTTTTGTTTTTGAGATGGAGTCTCGCTGTTGCCCAGGCTGGAGTGCAGTGGCGCGATCTCGGCTCACTGCAACCTCCACCTCCCAGGTTCATGCCATTCTCCTGCCTCAGCCTCCCGAGTAGCTAGGACTACAGGCGCCCCCCCCCGCCGCATACCTGACTAATTTTTTGTATTTTTTTTTAGTAGAATTGGGGTTTCACTGTGTTAGCCAGGATGCTGGTTTTTTTGTTTTGTTTTGTTTTTAAAAAGCTTGTCCAGACTTGTGCTTCTGGTCATGACAGATTAACTGTTAAATGAATTAGCCCTCTCAGAGTTAAAAACTGGAAAACTAGACAAAATACATGAAAAAGGCAGTTTGCACACACTGGACATTAAGCAGCACTAAACTATGATCCTGAGACAAGGGACAAAATGAGGTAAGCCCTATGATTACCTTGGCTTTTCTGCGTGGAGAAATTTACCAGACTCTGGGGCAGAGAGGAAAACCCACGCACAGCATGGAGTTCTCAGTGAGCTAAGGAGACAGGGATTGGAATTTAGAGTATCTGAGATAAACTATAAGCTAACAATTCTCAGAGCTCACAAAAGGCTGGGAAACATGTGAGCTTCCATCAGCTAAAGTGAAGAGATATCCATTAGATAACCTGTGGCATTCAGTGGAGATCCCAGACAGGTGATGCCTTAGGAGATACCCTAGAGAAAAAATTACTCTGGACTCAACCCGACAAAGATTAAGAACAGCCTCTAAAAAATCAAGGTGATCCACAAGTAACTTGACTGGCTATCAGAACAAAGCTCAACATTCTTAATGGAAAGTAACAAAATTCTGAAACTCAACAATGTAACGGTCACAATGTCCAGTGTTCAACTGAAAATAGCAGGCAACTATTAAAAAGCTATTATAAATGTTCACAGTTATGAAAGAAAACATGAACACAGTGAAGAAATTAAAACTACTGGGCCAAAGGGACAGACTCCTGAGAAGCACAGGTGGCATCATGTTCCTGATTGTCCTCCCCAACCACAGTAGCATTCCTGGTGGCAGTAGATTGGTCATCTGGAGAACCACTACTGGCTGAGCATGCCCTACCTGACCACAGGGCAGGAGTAGGCTACACTGTAGTGCACAGGGCAGAGGCCTTTGAGGCCATGAAGACAGCCAACACTTCCAAGTTCCCCTCACATAGATTTGCTGTAGACTAGCTCGACCATCTCAATGTCACCAACAAATGGTCCTAACCCTGAACTATCAAACACCCCCAAACTTTTAATTTTTTTTTTTTTTTTTTTGAGACAAGGTCTCACTCTGTCACCAGGCTGGAGTGCAGTGGCATGATCTTGGCTCACTGCAGCCTCGACCTCTGGGGCTTAGGTGATCCTCCCACCTAAGCCCTCCAAGTAGCTGGGACTACACATGTGCACCAACATGCCTAATTTTTTTTTTTTTTGCATTTTTTTTAATGGTTTTGCCATGTTGCCCAGTCTGGTCTCAAACTCCTGGGCTTGAGGGATCCACCTGCTTTGGCATCCCAAAGTGCTAGGATTATACAGGTGTGAGCCACTGCGTCAAGCCACCCTTCAATCTTGTAGATCACAGGGCTGCCCTGTCTTTATCTGGTCATGGAACTCAAACTGTAGCTTCTATAAAAATGTAAGCCTATGGATCAGAAACTTATTAAAACACACAAATAAAAAGCAAAAAAAAAAAAAAAAAACAAAATAAAAAACACACAAATATAAGTATAGTGGTCTGCATATAGAATACCCGGGACTCTAACCCCCTTAATACTTAAAAATATAATCACTGTCCTATTGTGTTTCTTGTTTCTTTGACCTGACAGGAAGATATCAGGGATTTCCTGGGGAACACATGGTATAAAATGTATTTTGAAAAAAGCTACAATAAAGCTACAAACTATGATTTGGGGGTATTTGCTTAAGTATGAGATACTTGATAGGGGGTTTATCATGCAAAGTTAGTTTGCTTAACTGCCAACACTTAAATGCAGTTTTTCAGTTAAACATATTCCTAAAAATAGCATTTTATTCTGGGACTTGACTACAAAAAGCGGACATTTAAATGAAGTAAAAATGGCCGGGCGCGATGACTCACACCTGTAATCCCAGCACTTTGGGAAGCCCAGATGGGCAGATCACTTGAGGTCAGGAGTTTGAGACCAGCCTGGCCAACAGGGGAAAACCCCATAAAAATAGAAAAATCAGCTGGGCGTGGTAGCAGGCACCTGTAATCCCAGCTACTTGGGAGGCTGAGGCAGGAGAATCACTTAAACCTGGGAAGCGGAGGTTGCAGTGAGCCGAGATCGCACCACCGAACTCCAGCCTGGGCAACAGAGTGAGACCCTGTCTTGAAAAAAAATAAATAAAATAAAATATGAAAAATACAATGAAGTGAAAGGTTATTTATCAGCACTGTTAAAAATAAAAAAGAAATTAAAACTATTAAAAAATATGCAAATTAAAATTTGAGAGCAGAAAAATATAACTGAAATTTAAAAATGAATCAATGGATGAGCTTAGCTAATTCGATACAGCAGAAGGTGAATCAGTGAACTTTAAATAGAGGCCAACAGAAACCAGCAAACTGAAGCACAGGGAGAAAAGAGCTGAAAAAAATTTGACAGAGATGTGGTGCTCTGTGAGACAGTATCAAGCGGTTTAATAACATGTATGTAATTGGAGTCCCAGGAAAAGGGACAATGGTATAAAAAGATATATTTGAAAAAATTTCCATATTTGATGAAAACTACCAATCATGGATCTAAAATGTACAAGAATCACAAGCAGATTAAACACAAAGAAAACAAAACCAAGGTATACCACAAACCGCTAAAAACTGTTTATAAAAGGCAAAATCAAGACATATGGGGAAAAAGATAATTACATTTTTATTAGAAACTATTATTAAAAAATGGAAACGTCTTTTAAGTGTTGAAAGGAAGAAAATATAAATTTAGAATTCCATATCCAGTGAGAGTATCTGTCATAATAAACCTGTACATGGATGTTTTTAGTAGCTTTATTTATAATTGCCAAAAGTTGGAAGCAACCAAGATGTCCTTCAGTAAGTGAATGATAAACAAACTGCGGTGCACTCAGACATTCAGTGCTAAAACGAAATGAGCTATCAGGCCATGAAAAGACATGGTGGAAGCCTCAATGCATATTGCTAAGTGAATGAAGCCAATCTGAAAAGGCTACCTACTGTAGCTAACTATATGACATTCTGGAAAAAGCAAAACTATGAAGACTGTAAAAAGATCAGTGGTTACCAGGAACTGGGGAAGAGGGATGAGAAGAGAAGGCATGATGAATAAGAAGCAGCTCAAAAGATTTTTAGGGCAGTGAAACTATTCTGTACGTTACTATGATGCTATATAGATGACACGATACCTTTGTTAAAACCCACAAATGTACAATACCAAGAATGAACCCTAATGTAAATTATGGACTTTGGGTGGTAATAATGTGTCATAGTAGATTCATCAATTGTAACAAAGTACCACTCTTGTGCTTTGATGTTGACAGAAAGGGAAGCTTGTGCGTGTGTAGTGACAGGGGGTATACGGAAACTCTCCGTACTTCCTGTTCAATTTTGCTATGCCAAAACAGAACTAAAATTGCTTTAAAAATAAAGACTACTTTTTAAAAAGTGGTAAGATAAATACCTTTCTTCAACAAACAAAAGCTGACAAAATGCATCAACAGTAGATCTGAAATACTAGAAATGTTAAAGGAAATTCTTTAGGCTAAAGGAAAATGATTCCAGATGGAAATTCAAATCTACATGAGAGAATGAAGAGTGCTGGAAATGGTAAATATGTGGGTAAATATAGGACTTAATGGTAGATTGTGATAAGATAAATATGCATACTGTAAACCTTACAACACTGTTTTTTCAAATGTGTAGGTATAAAGAGTATAAATATCCCTTTATATTCTTAAAACACTGAGGACCGCAAAGAGCTTTTATTCATATGGGTTATAGCTATCAAAATTTTTCATATTAGAAAATAAGTTAAACTGAGAAAAAATAAAGCATTATTTTAAAATAACATTAGCAAATCTATTATATAACAATACATATAACAATAATATAATTTTTTGTGAAAAATAACTGTTTTCCAAAACTAAAGCAATTCAGTTAAGAGTGGCAGTTTTACATTTTGGAAATCTCTTTAAACATCTTGCTTAGAATACAGCTGAAGTCTCATTGCCTTCTGCATTCAAATATGTCATGTGCCCCCTGGAAAATTCCATGGTATATTTGTGAATGTACCAAATGTGACAGAGGCACGTAATGTTTTCATATTATTATTAAAACAGCTTTGACCTTGTGGCTCCCTTGAAAGAGTCTTAGGAACCTAGAGGTCTCCACACCAAACTTTGAGAACCACTGTCTTAAAACCACCACCAAGAAGTAAAGCAGGCCAGGTGTGGTGGCTCACACCTATAATCCCAGCACTTTGGGAGGCCACAACAGGAAAATTGCTTGACACCAGAAGTTTGAGACCAGCCTGGTCACCAACACCACGAGACCCTGTCTCTACAAAAATGTACAAAACTTAGCTACTTGGGTGGCTAAGACGGGAGGATCATCTGAGCCTGGTAGGTGGAGACTACAGTGAACCCTGATGGTGCCACTGCACTCCAGCCTGGGAAACAGAGTGAACCATGGCTCAAAAAAATAAAAAATGAAAGAAAATAAAGAGGTATGGCTAAGCCAATAGGAAAAACAAAAACAAAAAAAACCCAGAATACTTGAAATAAATTCTAAATCAATCCAAAAGAAAGCAAAGACAAATAAAAATTTAAAAACAAATAATAAAGCTGGGCACGGTGGCTCACACCTATAATCCCGGCACTTTAGGAGGCCGAGACAAGTGGATCACCTGAGGTCAGGAGTTCGAGACCAGCCTGGCCAACATGGTGAAACCCTGTCTCTACTCCAAATACAAAAATCAGCCAGGCGTGGTGGCAGGTGCCTGTAATCCCAGCTACTCAGTAGGCTGAGGCATGAGAATCGTTTGAACCCGGGAGGCGGAAGTTGCAATGAGCCGAGATCGCACCACTGCACCCCAGCCTGGGCAACAGAACTAGACTGTCTCAGAGAGGAAAAAAAAAAAAGCCATCCTTAAAGACTGAATTGCTTTCCACAAGTACTTGTCAATTCCTTTATTTACAGTATCATTTCTGAATTTTAGGGCCTATAAACATAAGCCTTGAGATAAATTTTACTAAAAAAAAATCAAAGGTTTCCCACCATACAAAGGTTCATATTCTTTTACATTTTCAAATCCCCAAGATCTATCCCCAACAATGCCCTTCCAACCTCATGCTGGATTACAAGTTTTATGATGCCTATGTTCCTCCTACAAGTAAACAGAGCTATTCCCCAAACATATCCTGAACACTCCCTTCCTTCCCTGCCTTTGCTCCAGCTTTCCTTTTAGCCTATCTTTGCTTACTGAAAAATTCCTCATCCTTTAAAGCTCAAATGCCACTTTCTCACAAAGTCCTCCTAACTTTCTCTGGTTGAGTTTCTTCTATGCTCCCAGGATGAAAAAGCATAACAGAGTTATAAGCAACCATTTGTACCATGCTGAGGAAGCACATGGTGCAGGACTGCCAGTGTAGGCAGGGACAGGCTTGAAGGAGAAGTAATCTAGAAGGAGGCTGGCTTGAAGCCTAGGGGAATGTGTGTATCTCCTAAGAACTGAGGGGTACTCAGCTCTTGAGTATAGAGAAATTAATCTGATTGATTCTATATGTGAATTTCTGACTGAAAACCAAGACCAAATCTTAACACTTGCACTCAAGTAACTAAAGTTATAAGCCCTGTCATGGTTTGATTTTTTTTTTTTTTTTTTTTTTTTTTTGAGACAGAGTCTTGCTCTTGTTGTCCAGGTTGGAGTGCAGTGGTGCAATCTTGGCTCACTGCAACCCCCGTCTCCCGGGTTCAAGCGATTCTCTTGCCTCAGCCTTTCAAGCAGCTGGGATTACCATGTGCTCAGGCATGTGCCACCATGCCCAGCTAATTTTTCTATTTTTAGTAGAGACAGTGTTTCACCATGTTGGCCAGGCTGGTCTCAAACTCCTGACCTCAGGTGATCCACCTGCCTGGGCCTCCCAAAGTGCTGGGATTACAAGCTTGAGCCACAGGGTTTCACCATGTTGGCTAGGCTAGTCTTGAACTCCTGGCCTCAAGTGACCGGGCCACCTCGGCCTCCCAAAGTAGGCTGCCGTGCCTAGCCTATGATTATTCTTTTTGGGAGAGAAGACCTCTACCTTCATTTGTTCACAACAGGAAATACATTTGGCAGCTTAATTCTTTGTGCACTCTCATTATTATTTGTGGATTTATTTATGTATACATACAATGGCAGAAAAGAATAAAAGTTCCTCTCCAATCTTCTCTAACAACTGAGTGAAGCTGATACCTTTCAATCTCCATTGGAACTACTACTCTATAACCCCCCGAGGCAGTTAAGAGCTAGTATTAGGAGGAATGTTTTCTCTTTATAATCTCCCGTTCCCTTTCGTTTTCATACATGTACCTCCCCCAACACACATGAGCATATCAATATATCAGAATTAATTGTGAATTAAGTGTTAGATTTAGTTTAGTGCTCTTTTCCTTCCTAGGATAGACTATATTTTCTTTTGCAGGCCTCTAAAGTCCTTGTTTGTTGTCTCTACAACAATTTTTAACAATTAGCCAGGCATGGTGGCATGTACCTATAGTCCTAGCCACTCAGGAGGCTGAGACGAAAGGATTACTTGAGCCTGAGAGTTCGAGGTTACGGTAAGCTATGCTTGCACCACTGTACTCCGGCCTGGGCTAGAGTGAGGGAGACCCTGCCTCTAAAAACAAAGCAAAGCAAATCAAATGACAAAATAAATAAATCCCTCAGTTTACCACTTAACATATAATACCGTACATTTTCAAACCTTACCTTCCTATGACCCCTGGGAGCAATAGCCTTGCCTTATACTGTTTTTGTACCCCCAGGTCTGGGCATGGCATTTGTGCTGAATAGGAACTCAAATGTCTGATAAATAACCAAAATGTGAAAGAGTGAGATTAAGTTCAGATCTGTGTGTATTTAAAATGTGTATTTAGAGATCCAAAGTTCCGAGCTAGTAGATTATAATTCAGGCATTGCCTTTTGGATATAATACTTTCAAGAGCCTACTCCCCAGGCACACATGCACCTATGGTAACAGAGGAGTAAAGATCAAACATAACCTGACAAATATACTCACTCTGGGTGGTTGGATATAGTAAGGTTTTATGATCATACTTCTCTTACAGTTGATCACAGACAATACTGCCAATTATTTAGACTTGAATGTGTAATTACCTTGGGACCTTGTATCACTTCAGATTCTGATCTAGCAGGTCTGGGACAGGGAGTGAGAGTCTGCATTTTTAACAGGTGGTGCCTGGTGCTCTTGGGTGCTGAGCAGACCTAACTACTACAATAAGCTCATTGTGAAGGCGCCAGCTCCATGGTCAACCCCTCCAGTCCATCTCCAGCAGAGAGCCTTGTAAAAGGCAAATGTTACTGATCAAATTACTTTAAAGGTTTCCCTTTCTCACCAGCTAGCCAGAGAATGAACGTATAATTGTGTAGCATGGCACATAAGCTGCCCTTTTACTTGGCCCCTACTTCTCAGCTCCTACTTTGCGCTTGGCTAGTTTGATGACCTGGATTTCCTAACACAGGTCTTCATATAAGAAAGGCAATTCCTTGAGCATTAAATAAGCAACAGTGAACTTCATGCCCATTCCTCATTCGCTTTGAAAGGCCTAATTTAATATGCATATACTAGACCAAAAGACTGAATCAAGATTAATAGTTACAGTGCCCATGAACTTGGGCTTTTAAGAAGGGTAAGGCCTCCAACATGCTTTATAAACTTGGCCCCAGAACTCAGCTGTATTGCTGCACCAGATCTTATCTTAATCCCTTTGTTTATTTTTCAAAAGATATAACTAACACAGTACAGAAGTCTGGAAATGGGAGTTGTGATTTTTGTTTGTATTTAAGCTTACATATAATTTAAATGTCAAGTGCCTAGCAGTCTTGGGCATATTCCTAAATGATTCAGGAAAACAAGACAGCACAACAGCTGGAGTGAAGTGGCTAAGTGATTTATATGATTCATTTGAAATTTAGCAAACTCCACATGGATTGAACGTAAGTGTGTATCTTTTTGCAAATGCCAAACACATGTGAAAAGAGGAAAATATTTCCTCCAAAAGTGAATAAAATATAAACAAGAATGAATTCATTTCTACTTTAATCCCTTCTCACTCCAGCTCCTTTTCTTCTCTCTTCCTTCTTCCACCTATTCCCAATAACTTAACCACTGAAGTACTTAATTCTTTTCAAAATTAAAAAAATATTAGTCAGGTTTTAGAACATAAAAATATGATATCTGATTTCATTCAAGACACTTCATACGGTCAGCTGTGGTGGCTCATGCCTGTAATCCCAACACTTTGGGAGGCTGAAGCAGCCAGATTGCTTGAGGTCAGGAGTTCAAGGCCAGCCTGGGCAACACGATAAAACCTCATCTCTACTAAAAATACAAACATTAGCCAGGCATGGTGGCGCACACCTATAATCCCAGCTACTTGGGTGGTTGAGACATGAGAACTGCTGAAGCCCAGGAGGCAGAGGTTGCAGTGAGCCAAGATCACACCAAAAAAACCAAAAAACACAACAACAAAACCCACCCCTCCTATTGGTTTTGAACAGACCAATCACGAAAGCATATGTTATGGGTACTAACAACAGAATGCAAAGAGAGGCCGGGCGTGGTGGCTCACATCTATAATCCCAGCACTTCAGGAGGCCAAGGCAGGCAGATCACCTGTGGTCAGGAGTTCAAAACCAGCCTGGCCAACATGGTGAAACCCTGTCTCTACTACAAATACAAAAATTAGCCGGGCGTGGAGTGCACATCTGTAGTCCCAGCTACTCGGGAGGCTAAGGCAGGAGAATTGCTTGAACCCAGGAGGCAGAGGTTACAGTGAGCCGAGATTGTACCA
Organism: Pan troglodytes; assembly: GCF_028858775.2. Classification (NCBI taxonomy): domain Eukaryota; kingdom Metazoa; phylum Chordata; class Mammalia; order Primates; family Hominidae; genus Pan; species Pan troglodytes. The sequence continues at coordinate 51,045,506 of NC_086015.1, forward strand.
CTGCACTCCAGCCTGGGCAACAGAGTGAGACTCCGTCTCATTTAAAAAAAAAAAAAAAAAAAAGGCAAAGAGAACAAGAGAGGCCCTGAAGCGATCATAGTAATGGGTGTTTTGAACACCCATCACAATTCTTGGCCATATATCTCCCTCAAATGAGTAAGTAGTTAGTATGCATCTGAGTCTCTCAATGTCTAAAAAAGGCCATTCTTTTTTTTTTTTTTTTAAGGGATTCAGGGTTGTAATGGGATTATTTTTTATATTTTTTTATTTTATTATTATTATACTTTAAGTTTTAGGGTACATGTGCACAACGTGCAGGTTTGTTACATATGTATACATGTGCCATGTTGGTGTACTGCACCCATTAACTCGTCATTTAGCATTAGGTATATCTCCTAATGCTATCCCTCCCCCCTCTCCCCCACCCCACAACAGTCCCCAGAGTGTGATGTTCCCCTTCCTGTGTCCATGTGTTCTCGTTGTTCAATTCCCACCTATGAGTGAGAACGTGCGGTGTTTGGTTTTTTGTCCTTGCGATAGTTTGCTGAGAATGATGATTTCCAGTTTCATCCATGTCCCTACAAAGGACATGAACTCATCATTTTTTATGGCTGCATAGTATTCCATGGTGTATATGTAAAAAGGCCATTCTTTCTCCCTGACTTCATCTCTACACCTTGATACATGCATAGTCACTCACTTATTTTTCAGAATAAAGAAAAAAGAATCCCAAGACCATGTGGGATGGTCTTGGATGGACTCCCAAATGATCAGGAAATACATGTGTAAGCCACACTCACCTTCATGGGGTTTTCATCATATGTTGGAGTTCCCAGGTCCATCTCAGCTTCATGCTCAAGGCTGGCATCATCTCCTGGGCTTTCCCAAGTAGGAGGATCCCACTGAGTCTGCCTAGAAAGAGACAAAAACAGCCATGCTGTCAGGGCTAGGAAACAGAGAATCCTGACATAAACATCACTGCTCATACATACATAAAATACAACATACAATAAGACATAGAATAAGTCAGCTCCATGAGTTAAAGACAAACTTTTTCTATCTTCCTAACAGCAATGATTCTAGCACAGAGACATGCCCCTCCTCAATGACTGTATTTCTGTGGGCAATGATGTGGCAACACTGACTGGGTGTCAAAGAGAGCAGTAAACCCAAACATCCTGTCTGTCTCTCACCTGACTCTTAATGTCATGCAAATAAGACTGGGCAAAGCCTAAAATGTACAGGAAATAGGTCCCTGCCTATGTCACCCCTCTGTAGATGAAGAGGTAAACAGTGACTGTACCTAGCATATAACTGGAGCAAAATAAATCATGTAACACCTCTCGCAGTCCTTGACCACGTGAGAAAATTATCCCTTGCTTTAGGAGTTTTCTTTTTAATAGTTCTGCCCCTCTGGTTTAATGACTGACAAGAAAAATACGTACAGTTTAAAAACTTGTACCCCTGGCCACGCATGGTGGCTCATGCCTGTACTCCCAGCACTTTGGGAGGCTGAGGCAGGTGGATCACCTGAGGTCAGGAGTTCGAGACCAGCCTGGCCAACACGGTGAAACCCCATCTGTACTAAAAATACAAAAAATTTGCCAGTCGTGGTGGCAGGCGCCTGTAATCCCAGCTACTCAGGAGGCTGAGTCAGTAGAATAACTTCAACCTGGGAGGCGGAGGTTGCAGTGAGCCAAGATCGTGCCATTGCACTCCAGCCTGGGCAACAAGAGTGAAACTCTGTCTTAAAAAACAAACAAACAAAAAACAAAAACTTGTACCCTCTGCTAAAAATATTCCCAACCGACTGCAAAAAGAAGGTTTCAGCCATGTTAACCCTTTAAATGTTTACAGTCATTTTGAAAATAAGCAAGCAAAGATTTTTCTTTTTTAAAAAAGATCTGTAGGATAAAAAGTGGAAGTAAGGATATTCACGTTCAGGAGTCTGAAGCCAGCTGTAACAGAGAATGTTATGAGGACAGTGACTTAAAATGTCAAAAGCCTCAAAGGATCTAACAAATCTGGCAGGTCAGTCTTGTCACTACAGTCTTCTGCTTTACCACCACATCAATCTTCAGTCAACAACATAACATTAAAGACACTTGATATAAATCAGTGTATATACATATATATAGACTATTGTAAAAATAGGCTTACCTCTGACCTATGCAACTCATTTATTTTAAAAGGCTCAAGATTTCTACCACAATAAAAGAACCACAAGCAGCTAAGGGTGTTATTATAGAAACTGAACAAATATATACATGTCTGTTCTTAGCTACCAGATAAAGAAAACCTAGAAAAGATGGGAAAGGTACATATATAAATAAGAAATACAAACTTTTTTTTTTTTTGATTCTGATATGGAGTCTCGCTCTGTCACCCAGGCTGGAGTGCAATGGCGTGATCTCAGCTCACTGCAACCTCTGCCTCCTGGGTTCAAGTGATTCTCCTGCCTCAGCCTCCTGAGTAGCTGGGATTACAGGTGCGTGCCACCACGCCCAGCTAATTTTTGTATTTTTAGTATAGGTGAGGTTTCACCATGTTGGTCAGGCTGGTTTCAAACTCCTGACCTCATGATCCGCCCACCTCAGCCTCCCAAAGTGCTGGGACTATAGGCGTGAGCCACTAGAATATTTAAAATTTGTTTTGGTGTTAAAAAACAAAGTTCTGGCCAGGTGTGGTGGCTCACACCTGTAATCCCAGCACTTTGGGAGGCCGAGGCAGGTGGATCACCTGAGGTCAGGAGTTTGAGACCAGCCTGGCCAACACGGTTAAACCCTGTCTCTACCGAAAATACAAAAAAAAAAAAAAAAAAAATTAGTTGGGCATGGTGGCAGGTGCCTGTAATCCCTGCTACTCAGGAAGCTGAGAGGCAGGAGAATTACTTGAACCCTGGAGGCAGAGGTTGCAGTGAGCCGAGATCACGCCACTGCACTCCAGCGTGGGCAACAAGAGTGAAAACTCTGTCTCAAAAAAAAAAAAAAAAAAGTTCTGGTTAAACCACACATGGTTTTTAAAATCATTACACATTCAATTAGCAACATAATGAGGACTCATTTTATAAAAGCCTTTTTGTTTTTTGAGACAGAGTCTCACTCTGTCACCCAGGCTGGAGTGCAGTAGCGCGATCTCAGCTAACTGCAACCTCTGCCTCCAGGGTTCAAGTAATTCTCCCGCCTCTCGGCTTCCCAAGTAGGAAGGATTACAGGCACCTGCCACCAAGCCCAACTAATTCTGGTATCTGGAGTAGAGACGGGGTTTCATCATGTTGGCCAGGCTGGTCTTGAACTCCTGAAATCAGGTGATCTGCCCATCTTGGCCTCCCAAAGTGCTGGGATTACAGGTGTGAGCCACTGCACCCAACCTATAGAAGCATTTTAATGCGAGTAAGGAAGGCCCTTCTAAGCAGAAAGGGAAAATATATGAAAATTTTAAGCTTCTTTATGTCACAAGATATCAGAAACAAAACTCTTGATAAAGAAATCTAACACTGGACAGAAAATGGGTAGATGGCCCACACAAGTAACTCACAAAAGATACAAATGACCAACAATCGAATGAAGACATCCCATCTCAATAGTAAAATAACTGAAAATAAAAATATTTCCCACCTGTTGGACTTGCAAGGTTAAAATAGATGACATGAGGGAAAAGGATTTTTTTTTTTTTTTTTTTTTTGGAGACAAGGTCTTGCTCTGTCACCCAGGCCGGAATGCAGTGGCACAATCATGGCTCACTACAGATCTGACCTCCTGTCTCAAGTGATCCTCTCGCCTCAGCCTCCCAACTAGTTGTGACTACGGGTGCACACCACCATGCCAAGCTAATTTTGTATTTTTCGTAGAGATGGGGTTTCACTATGGTGCCCAAGCTGGTCTCAAACTCCTGGCCTCAAGCGATCCTCCTGCCCCAGCCTCCCAAAGCATTAGGATTATAGGCATGAGCTGCTGTACATGGCTAAAAGGAACTTATACATACTTCTTTTTGTGAGAGTCCAAATTGATACAAACTATTGTTTAATGGTAAGCTGACAATATTTCTCAATTTAAAATGTGTACCTGTTTTGCCCAACAATTCCACTTCTAAGTACCCTCTCGAAGAAGTAGTAAGATTAGTGTCCCTAAGGATGCCCAAGGTTATAGTTAGATATAAAATAGTGAAGACCTATCAATGAGAGTGAGTTAAATACAATTTGATATAGCTATACAATAGAGCAGGGGTTGGCAAACTTTCTCTGTAAATGATTAGATGATAAATATTTTGACCTGTGGGCCAAATGGTTTCTATCACAACTACTCTGTCATTGTAGTGTGAAAGCAACCATAGACAATTTGTAAGCAAATGTGCACGGTTGTGCTCCAATAAAACTTTATTTGCCAAAACAAGTGGCCTGTGGGCATAGTTTGCCAGCCCTGCAGCAAAGTATAAACAATTACTAAAACTAACAGTTGTAGCTGGGTGTGGTGCCTCACGCCTGTCATCCCAGCATTTTGGGAGGCTTAGGTGGGAGGATCGCTTGAAGCCAGGAGTTCGTGCAGATCAGTCTGGGCAACAAAGAAAGACTCTGTCTCTACAAAAAAAAGAAAAAAAAAATTTTAAAGAAAAAATTCCATAGTTCTATGTTAATTGATAAAGCTCTATGAAATAGATTAGTAAATAAAGCAGACTACAAAAACATCTATCTTAACAATTTACGTAAGATTATATAGATGGGTGTATATACACACACACACACACAGAGACACACACACACAAAGTACATATACCCACATAAAGCTATCTGTCTAAACGGTATTTTTTAAAAACATTAATGAGTTATCTCTGAGTAGTGGCAGTTCCAGGAATTATACTTCCTTTTTTAGTACTTTTCTACTATATTTGCTTTCTACAGTAAGCATAAATAATGTGTGTCAAGGATAAACAATCTAGCTATTTAATTTGGAAATAGAAAAGCGCTGTCCGTAAAAAAAATTGAACAGCAGAGTTGAGTAGCTATGATATAGACTGCTTGGCTGGCAAAACCTAAAATGTTTATTTTCTGGCCTTTTACAGAAAAGATCTGTCTATGACCCCTGATACTTACACAATATTAGATGAAGGAACATTTTAAAAATCTCCTCAGCTTTCTCCAAGAGTCTTGCAGATTAGAAATACACCAAAATTGCCAGGTGCAGGGGCTCAATCCCAGCACTTTGGGAGGCCAAGGCGGGCGGGGCAGATCACCTGAGGTCAGGAGTTCGAGACCAGCCTGACCAACATACATGGTGAAACCCCGTCTCCACTAAAAACACAAAAATTAGCCAGGCATTGTGGTACATGCCTGTAATCCCAGCTACTGGGGAGGCTGAGGCAAGAGAATCACTTGAACATGGGAGCAGAAGGTTGCAGTGAGTTGAGATCACACCACTGTACTCCAGCCTGGGTGACAAAATAAATAAAATAAAAATACACCAAAACAAATACAAAAAGAACCAAAGTCTAACGTCTAAAATACATTTAAGATGTGATTCTGGAAATCCAGCAGCCTTCAAGCACAGTGAAAAGCTAATGACAAGAAGTTTACAACTGTAAAACTCCCCTTATAGTGGCAACTTCTTTGATTAAGTAAAAGCAGACATGGGAACGCCCATACAGCTCCTCTTACCTTGTGATCACATGGTAGTAATAAATCTTCCCTTCTGGATCTCGAGCTGTCTTCCAGTTGGGAGGTAAGACAATGGTTTTTGGTTTGGGAGGAGAGGGGGGCGGCAGATCCAAGAGATTATTTGTCACAACCATTTCAGACTACAAAGAAAACACACACATTTTTGATCAGTGATCTCTCTCTTAATCTGGCTGAATAGGACAAAATAGCCCACTTAAATATGTAAAAATGTACATCTACCCCCTCTTAAAAAAAGGATAAAGGAAAGGTACAGTCTGGGAAATAAGGGACAGTATATATAAAGAGGTTTACAGAGCTATCAGAAAAGTGACAGTTGACTCTAAGTTTACCATCCAAGATACCCTATAGTTTATCATATAGAGCAGCATTTTTCAACTTTAAAACACCAATTCTAAGGCATATCAACTGCAGGATACCAACTAACTAAATGGGATCCAGAAATATCTTTATCTTTAAAAAAAAAAAAAAAGAAAAACCAAAAAACCCCCTGAGAAGCAAATATGACAGAATGTTAACATTTATCCATTATATTTTTTCCGTACTTGAAACCTCAAAACTATAAAATATTAGTGCCACATTCTGAAAAACATAAAAACCTCATAATCACTTATGGACTGATTTTTGTTTCCCCAAAACATGTATGTTGAAGCTCTAATCCTGCTGTGACTGTTACTGGGACACAGGGCCTGTAAAGAGCTAATTAAGATTAATGAAGTCAAAAGAGTGAGGACTTTTTATCTAATAGGATGGTGTCCTTATTAAAAGAGAACTGACACCAGAGGACACTCGCAGAGAAAAGGTATATACAGCAAGAAGGCAGCCATTCGCAAGCCAAGGAGAGAGGCCTCAGGAGAAACCAACACTGCTGACACCTTGATCTTGGACTTCCAGCCTCAAGAACTGTGAGAAAATTTCTGTTATTTAATCCACTCAGTCTGTGGTATTTTGTTACCGCAGCCCTAGCAGACTAGTAATCACCACAAGGATATATACTTGTTCCTTCTTTCAAGCCTATTAATGAAGAATACATTTTTTACCTTTACCTTTGCTTGCACAGTTAAAGAGGAACCTGAAGACCCCAGGCTCAGATAAAATGTGTTCACTTTTAAGCAAACACGGGTCTTTGAGCATTCTTGCTTTGTGTATACTCTTTTTTATCTCTTATTTCACCCAGCTGGGGTTTTCTGGCCCAGCTTAAGTTTCAATTCCTCCATTACCCTATCCTTTAGCTTATAAAGTGACCTCTTTTCCCCAAGCTTCTGTGTCACTTAATATTCCAAACCATTTATCTCTTAATAGTTTAAGGCAAAAAAGAAAAAATATGTATTCCAAACCATTCAGTACTTATTCCCAACACAAAACTTTATTTTTAGTGTAGTCACCATCTTTCTCTTGTGATCATCATCTCTCTCTTATTTGAAAGATCAGCTTTTAAGAATACAAACGGAAACTTATTTATGTTTGTATTAAAAATGCCTAGTCGGCCAAGCGCAGTGGCTCACGCCTGTAATCCCAGCACTTTGGAAGGCCGAGGCAGGTGGATCACGAGGTCAGGAGTTTGAGACCAGCCTGGCCAACATAGTGAAACCCTGTCTCTACTAAAAATACAAAAGTATTAGCCGGGTGTGGTGGTGTGCACTTGTAATCCCAGCTACTCAGGAGGCTGAGGCAGGAGAACTGCTTGAACCTGGGAGGCGGAGGTTGCAGTGAGCCGCGAGATCAAACCACTGTACTCCAGGCTGGGCAACAAAGCAAGACTTCATCTCAAAAAAAAAAAAAAAAAAAGGCTAGAAGGGCTCAACTCAACTCGTAACAACCACTCAAACATCTGCTCTAAGTACACATTATCTTATTATTCTGTTATTTCACATATAGTATTTTTAGTCCATCTTCACTAACTGTCCTGTCTAAAGTCATCATCAATTGCTGGATTGCTGCAAGAGCTTTCTCCAGAACTGTAAGTGTTCTAAAGTGCTGATTTGACCATGCTATTCTGTTTGGTTTTTTCAATTGTTTCCCATGCCAACCTCTTATTTTCCACTTTATCCAAAAACAACAACACTTTGAGATTTCACCATATCCTCCTACATATGTTGCAGAATACCAAAAGCTTATCTTAATATTAAACATCATATAAAAAACTTTTTTTAAACATTGTACAACATGTATAGTGAAGTATATCACACAATTCTACATGCCTAGTCCATGGTGACTAGTACAGTATCATATTCTAGTACAGGTTAAGCAGCCCTAATACAAAAATACAAAACATTTTGAGTGCTGACATGACACTCAAAGGCCATGTTCAAAGGAAATGCTTATTGGAATATTTCAAGCTATACATTTTCAAATTAGAGATGCTCAAGTGGTAATTATAGTGCAGATATTCCAGAATCCATAAAATTCTGAAATGTGAAATACTTCTGGTCCCCTGAAGCTCAGATAAGGGATACTCAACCTGTACGTGGTAAATACTGATAGATAGCTGGTCTAGGAAATTGTTACTTCGGCCAGGTGTGGTGGCTCACGCCTGTAATCCCAACACTTTGGGAGGCTGAAGTGGGCGATCATGAGGTCAGGAGTTCAAGACCAGCCTGGCCAACATGGTGAAACCCCGTATCTAAAAATACAAAAATTAAGGTTGGGCACAGTGGCTCATCCCTGTAATCCCAGAACTTTGGGAGGCCAAGGCGGGTAGATCACGAGGTCAGGAGATTGAGACCATCATGGCTAACACAGCGAAACCCCGTCTCTACTAAAAATACAAAAATTAGCCAGGCGTGGTGGCGGGTGCCTGTAGTCCCAGCTACTCAGGAGGCTGAGGCCGGAGCATGGCGAGAACCCAGGAGGCGGAGCTTGCAGTGAGCCGAGATCATGCCACTGCACTCCAGCCTGGGCGACAGAGCAAGACTCCATCTCTAAAAAAAAAAAAAAAAAAAAAAAAAAAAAAAAAAAAAAAAAAAAAAATACAAAAATTAGCTGGGCGCAGTGATGCACACCTGTAGTCCCAGCTACTCAGGAGGCTGAGGCAGGAAAATCACTCGAACCCAGGAAGTGGAGGTTGCAGTGAGCCAAGATCGTGTCACTGCACTCCAGCCTAGGTGACAGAGTTAAAAAAAAAAAAAAAAAATTATTACTTCAAAAATTCATAGTAAAATATAAAAATACAAGGTCAGGGTAAACAACAAATAAAAAGGATCCTAGGAGCATTTTTTTTTTTTTTTTTTTTGAGATGGAGTCTTGCTCTGTCACCTGGGCTGGAGTGCAGTGGCGCGATCTTAGCTCACTGCAAGCTCTGCCTCCCAGGTTCACGCCATTCTCCTGTCTCAGCCTCCTGAGTAGCTGGGACTACAGGTGCGGAGCAAAATATGTATTAATGGAACTATAAATTCCACAGAATTAAAAAATTTTTTTTTTTACAAAATGGTTGAGTTCACGCCCTCAGGGTGGCTCAGGTGAATTTGGTGGCTACACAAATTTAAAAACGGGCCGGGCGTGGTGGCTCATGCCTATAAATAATCCCAGCACTTTGGGAAGCCGAGGCGGGTGGATCACCTGAGGTCATGAGGTCAAGACGAGCCTGGTCAACATGGGGAAATTCCGTCTCTATTAAAAATACAAAATTAGCCAGGCGTGGTGGCACACACCTGTAATCCCAGCTACTCAGGTGGCTGAGGCAGGAGAATCGCTTTAAACCAGGAGGTGGAGGTTGCAGTGAGCCAAGATTGTGCCGCTGCACTCCAGCCTGGGTGACAGAGCGAGACTCTGTCTCAAAAAAAAATAAAAAAATAAAAATAAAAATAAAAAAACAAAGAACAGGTGAAAAAAAACCCAAAAATAAAACGCAAAACAAAACCAAACCAAAAAGAAAACCTTCTAAAGACAAAGTAGACAGCCAATGAGTTTTAACAACTGAAACATTTCTTACTGGCTGCAAGGGCTGAGGCTGCCCTGGTGCAACTATTGTAGTCACTGCTGCGGCTGGCTGTACCACCACTCCTTGTGGATGAGCTGTGAAAATCTGTTGCCCCTGGATATACTGAAGACTTGGCTGGGCATAACTCTAAAAGATAAAATGAAGAAATCAATAATTTAAGCTTTTGTCACTTTAATAAACAGACTGACTTCCAAGTTGGCACAATCTTAAAGATATACCCATAACATTTTAAAATTTTTTGTTTATATATTTGGACATAAATGTGCAAAACAATTTTTTGTTTCAAACCCCAAGGTTTCTTTTTTTACTAATTCCCTATTCATTTACTTACTTTGATTTTACTTTATCATAAGAAAATAAAAACTTTTTTTTTTTTGGTCATAGAAATTCTCCAACTGTTTAGCTTTCAATGACATTGGAATGACATTGAAAACTAAACAGGTGGACAGTTTCTATAAGCAAAAACCAATGAAGTGCTGCTCCTGGGATATCCAAGAAACAATGCCACGCTGCTCTTTTCAGGAAGGCTTTTGCTACCAACTTGAAATAACAAACAGGTTGTTTGGATCAGAAAAGGTCAAAGGGTGTGAATCATAGTAAATAAGATGATCAAATTTTAAGCTACCTTTTGTTTTAGCTTTTTGTAGTCTTCTATGATAAAACCCCTTGGCAGAAAGACAGCAGAATCAATGCATCTGAAATTCTCACAACACACCAATTTATACAGTGTTCTATGATGCAAGAAGCCCCTTAACATACATCATCTCATTTAGTGCTGACCACCATCAAAACCAGGTACTGCCCATGCCTGGAGTTTCATAAGAAATAAGTACTATGCTAGGGCTTAAACCTACTCTGTAATTATTTCTCAAGCATAGAAAATCTGCTTAAAGAAGAAGAGGTGATAAGAAGACTGAAAAATAGCCTTGCTGTCCTAAGAGGTGGTGACTGTTAAGGAACTGAATAGACATGTATCCTGTGCTTAAGGAGAGATTTTGCTCCTATGGACTGAGATTCTAGCAGGTAAAATGATTACAGAAACATTAAATGCTAAGTACTCAAAATACAAAATATAATTCCAAATGATACCAGTAAAAACTCAAGTAGTCTGAATAGGCAATGCAGCTACCTAGCAGGTTTCTGAACGAATAATTACTGACAGGACACAGGAAAAAGGAAAAGAACACTTAATTTGGTATTCTGGATCAGCTTAATCTACTTGGATAATAAACCAGACTGAAAAACATTAATTGTTAAGGCAGAATTATCATCAGAATAGTATCACAAAGCCTGAGAGGAAAATGTACAGTCATGTATTGCTTAACAAGGGGGGTACATTCTGAGAAATGCATTGTTAGGAGATTTCATTGTTGTGGTAACATCATATAATGTACTTTCACAAACCTACTAAGTGTATGAGGTACTTACACATCATACAGTGCACCTCACAAATCTATTAGATACCTAGGCTATATGGTATAGTCTGTTGTTCCTAGGCTACAAACCTGTACAGCATGTTTCTGTAATAAAGACTTGTAAGCAACTATAACATAACAGTATCTGTGTATCTAAACATGGAAAAGTTACAGTAAAAATACAGTATAAAAATTTTTTAGGCCGGGCACGGTGGCTCACACCTGTAACCCCAGCACTTTGGGAGGCCAAAGTGGGCGGATCACGAGGTCAGGAGATCGAGACCATCCTGGCTAACACGGTGAAATCCCATCTCTACTAAAAATACAAAAAATTAGCCAGGCGTGGTGGCATGCACCTGTAGTCCCAGCCACTCAGGAGGCTGAGGCAGAAGAATCGCTTGAACCCAGGAGGTAGAGGTTGCAGTGAACCGAGATGGCACCACTGCACTCCAGCCTGGGCAACAGAGCGAGATGCCGTCTCAAAAAAACAAAATTTAAATGGTACACCTGTATAGGGAACTAACTATAAACAAAGCTTGCAGGACTGGAAGTTGCTTTGAGTAAGTGAGTGGTGAGTGAGTGAATATGAAGGCCTAGGACATTACTGTACACTACTGTAGACTATAAACACTTGGGCTACACTAAGTTTATTTATAAAACATTTTTTTAAATAAATTAACTGTAACTTACTATAACTTTTTTACTTTATAAACTTAAATTTTTTCAACTTTTTAACTCTTTTATAACACTTATCTTAAAATACAAACACATTCTACAGCTGTATAAACAACCCTCCTCCCTCCTCCTCGCCAGGGTGGAGAGCAGTGGTGCGATCTGGGCTCACTGCAACCTCCACCTCCCGGGTTCAAGCGATTCTCCTGCCTCAGCCTCCCGAGTACCTGGGACTACAGGTGCGTGCCACCACGCCCGGCTAATTTTTTTTATTTTAGCAGAGACGGGGTTTCATCATGTTGGCCAGGATGGTCTCCATCTCCTAACCTTGTGATCTGCCCACCTCGGCCTCCCAAAGTGCTGGGATTACACGTGTGAGCCACCGTGCCTGGCCTATATTTTTTTTAAAAAAGAGTCTCATTCTGTCATCCAGGCTGGAATGCAGTAGTGTGATCATAGCTTACTGTAGCCTTGAACTCCTGGACTGAAGCAATCCTCCCATCTCAGCCTCCCGAGTATGTGCCACCACGCCCAGCTAATTAAAAACAAATTTGTAGAGACAGGGTTTCGCTATGTTGTCTAGGCTAGTCTTGAACTCTTGTGTTTGAGTGATTCTCCTGCCTTGGCCTCCCAGATTGTTGGGATTACAGATGTGAGACAACACACTGGGCCAAATATTTTTTTTATATCCTTATTCTTATTCGATAAGTTTTTTATAGAATAAGTTTTCTAAATATATATATATGTATTCTTATATATATAAACTTATTCTTTTTTTTTTTTTTTTTTTTGAGACAGAGTCTGGCTCTGTCGCCCAGGTTGGAGTGCAGTGGCGCGACCTCGGCTCACTGCAAGCTCCGCCTCCCGGGTTCACGCCATTCTCCTGCCTCAGCCTCCCGAGTAGCTGGGACTACAGGTGCCCACCACCACACCTGGCTAATTTTTTGTATTTTTAGTAGAGATAGGGTTTCACCTTGTTAGCCAGGATGGCCTCGATCTCCTGACCTTGTGATCCGCCCGCCTCAGCCTCCCAAAGTGCTGGGATTACAGGTGTGAGCCACCGCACCCAGCCTATATATAAACTTATTCTATGAGTTTATATTATATATTAAATATATAAACTTATTCTATGAGTTTATATTATATATTATATATATAAACTTATTCTGAATTTATATATTATATATAAACTTATTCTATAAGTTTATATATTTGTACGTATATTTATATGTTTTTCTTATATATATAAATTTATGTTTCTTATATATATAAACATATATATATATGGGAAAAACATACATTTTGATAGAGGAAACATGACCAAGTATTTCATAGATCAGTAAGGTATCTATACTTTAGAATAATCTTATTGTATATTTCAAAATAGCTAGAAGAGAATAATTGAATGTTTCTAGCATAAAGAAAAGACAAATATTTATGGTGATGGATATCTCAATACACTGATTTTTACAAATTATATGAATATATTAAATTATCACATGTACCCTGAAAATATGTACACCTATTATGTATCAACATAAAAAAACAAAAACTAAGATATAAACACACACACTAGCCTAGGCTTACACGGAGTCAGGATCATCAAGATGTCAGAAGGCCAGAAGAATTTTTCACCTCCATAATAATCTTACGAGGATCACTGTCATAAATGCCATCTGTTGTTGACCAAAACGCCATTGCATGGCACATGATTGTATTTATGTACAGGCTGAGCATAAACATTTCTGATTTCCCTAATCAGAAATCCCAAATGCTATAAAATATGAAACTTATTGAGCGTCCACATGGTGCTCAAAGGAAATACTCGCTGGAATATTTTGGATTTTGACTTAGGGATGCTCAACCACTAAGTATATATAACGTAAATATTCCCAAATCTGAAAAAAATCCGAAATACAAAACACTTCAGGTCCCAAGCATTACAGATAAGGGATACTCAACCTGTATTCATTTCCTCTCTCTTTTTTTTTTTTTTTTTTTTGAGACAGAGTCTCACTCTGTCACCCAGGCGGAAGTGCAGTGGCGCAATCTCAGCTCATTGCAACCTCTGCTGCCTGGGTTCAAGCAATTCTCCTGCCTCAGTCTCCTGAGTAGCTAGGATTATAGGCGTGCGCCACCAAGCCCAGCTAATTTTTTTGTATTTTTAGTAGAAACGAGGTTTCACCATGTTGGCCAGGCTGGTCTTGAACTCCTGACCTCAAGTGATCCCCACACCTCGGCTTCCCAAAGTGCTGGGATTATAGATGTGAGCCACCGCACCTGGCCTATTTTCTTATCCCTCTACTCATACCATGTGCAAGTGACCATATTCTCTTGCCATGACCATTATTTGTCTCCCTACATTTTTTTTTTTTCTGAGACAAGGTCTCACTCTGTTACCCAGGGTGGAACGCAGTGGTGCCATCAAGGCTCACAGCAGCCTTAACCTCCTGGGCTCAGATGATCCTCCTGCCTCAGCCTCCCGAGTAGCTGGGACTACAGGAGCATGCCACCACATCCAACTAATTTTTGTATTTTTTGTAAAGATGAGGTTTCGCCATGTTAACCAAGCTGATCTCAAACTACAAGGCTCAAGCGATCCTCCCACCTCAGCCTCCCAAAGTGCTTAGATTACAGGCATGAGCCACCATGCCTGGCCAGTCTCCTACTTTTGCCCTTGACTCCTGCAATCTCTTTTACCCAGAGCAGCCAGTGATCCTCTCAAAATATGTCAGATCACGCTATTCAATTCTAACTGCTCCAGTGGATTTCCACATTACTCAGTCTAACAACCAAAAATCCTCTTAAAGCTCCCCCTAAGACCCTATTGTAACTTCTTTGACTTCATTTCCTACTACTGGTATCTTCACTTATTTGGAATAGAATGGGTTTCATAATTACCTAACATATTTTGAGTGTGAACATTTAATATTCTGATATTGATTTTATAAAACAATAAAAAAGCTAGTTCAAATTCTAATTTTGAAAAAAAAAAAATCACCAGGGTAAAACATGTTATTTCTAGAGTGACCAGGAAGTCAATCATCCAAATGTACAATAGAAAACTGCTAATATTTTGGAAGACAAAATTTCTTTGGCCATCAGTGACAATATGTTCATGAAGAATTTTTCTGACAAGACCGGATGTTTAAGTAAGGCTCATTATGCAGACACTAGTATTTGATTCATATGGAATAAAGCTGTGGTTTAGAAGAACACCTCCAAATGTTGGCTGGGAGATAACAACAGCAGTATCTACTTATGTTAAAAGCCTAGACTTCTAGGCTTTTAACAGTATTAATTTGGTTTCTATAAACCAGTTTGACTGGAATAATGCAGAAGATATACACGTTTGTGACACATGTACATATGTCATGTGACTTTTCTATTTGCTAAGGAAAAACCTATACGAGATTTTTGTTTTTTCTGTATCACAGAAAAACATGAATGTTCATTTTTTTGTACCCAGGCTGGAGTGCGGTGGCACAATCTCGGCTTACTGCAGCCTCAACCTCCTGGATTTAAGCAATCTTCCCACCTCAGCTCTCCCAAATAGCTGGGACCACAGGCATGTGCCACCACACTCGGCTAATTTTGTTTACTTTTTGTAGAAACAGGGTCTCACTATGTTGCCCAAGCTGGTTTCAAACTCCTGGGTTCAAGTGATCTTCCTGCTTCAGCCTCTCAAAGTGCTGGGATTACAGATGTGAGCCACCACGCCCGGCTGAAAAACCTGTATCACATTTAAAGAGCCCGCTCATTCAAATGACTTAAAATTACACAAATGTGGCCAGGCATGGTGGTTCAAGCCTGTAATCCCAGCACTTTGGGAGGCCAAGGCAGGTGGATCACCTGAGGTCAGGAGTTCGAGACCAGCCTGACCAACATGGCGAAACCCTGTCTCTACTAAAAATACAAAAAATTAGCTAGGAATGGTGGTGCACACCTGTAATCCCAGGTACTAGTGAGGCTGAGGCAGGAGAATCTCGAACCTGGGAGGCAGAGGTTGCAATGAGTCGAGATTGCACCACTGCACTCTAGCCTGGGTGATAGAGCCAGACTCTGTCTCCAAAAATAAAAAAAAATTGTTACACGAATGCTAGTTTCTCAAATATATACCCACTAGAAGTATCTTTAAACTGTGACTTTTTTTTTTTTTTTTTTTTTTTTTGAGACAGAGTCTCGCTCTGTCTCCCAGGCTAGAGTGCAATGGCGCAATCTTGGCTCACCACGACCTCCGCCTCCTGGGTTCAAATGATTCTCCTGCCTCAGCCTCCCCAGTAGCTGGGATTACAGGCACCCACCATCATGCCCAGCTAATTTTTGTATTTTTGTAGAGATGGGTTTCACCATGTTGGCCAGACTGGTCTCGAACTCCTGACTTCAGGTGATCTGCCCACCTTGGCCTCCAAACGTGCTGGGATTACAGGAGTGAGCCACCATGCCCGGCCTAAAATGTGATTTCTAATGGGAATTACAGAAGAAATGTGAGAAGGTCCAATAGGTTATAGAGAGAAAAATACAATTTTTCTGTTACCACCTCTAGAATAATAAAAAATCATTATTACTTTATATCTGGATCACTTCACTTTATACTATGTCAGTGCAAAAGTAGTTTTCGCCATTTTTAACAGCAAAAGCCATGACTACTTTTGCACCAACCTAAAATGAAAAATTATAGTCTAAGCACTCAAACTCTTGAGATGTAATTTTGTATAACTTTGTGAGAGTAAGTCACTTATTAGTGTCACAAGACCACTACAAATTACGTGACCTCTGTTAAAATTGAGCTTTTATGTTTAGTATGCAGTTGTGTAAAAAAATCAGTCACCTCTGATAACACATTTGCTCCAAATATTAAAGATACTGAATATGTAGATACACAGACATAAATGTATATTATATCATGTTACATATTACTTCACCGCCAAGGTTATCACAGCTTGCAAACTCTGAGTAGCCATGTTGTATGGTTAACACTGGGCTTCAACAACACAAACTTCAAGGCTCCTAGAGGTCAGATTTTTAGGGCTAGACAACAGATGGATGAACATGACCAGATGTTACTTCACAGCCCATTAATGTCAATAATCTCCCCTGAATACTATTAAGGTAACTATTTGTGTAAGTAACCATCAAGGTATATGGTGCTTTGAATCTATCATTATTAATATCCCTTATCTTAATGCAAATCAAACCATCCTGAGGCATTCTGCTCATTTTATAGATGAGAAAACAAAGACTCAAGAATATTAATGCCTGTTTCTAGGATGCACAGTAAATGATAAACCAGGACTCAAAACACATACTAACAATATATTCTATGTTTCTCAATACCCCCAAAGCCCAGTATCATCTGATCAATTAATCTCACACAGTGGGGAACGGAAGGATAGTTGAACCACCACAGCCCATTTACCTACTACTTAAGTACACACAAAGTAGATTAGGGAATCAGTAAGTACTTCTTGATAGGGACAGAATGAAAGACTAGAAGCAAGTAAATTGTGATGCTTGGCTCTTAGGGCTAATGAATAAAACCAAGAGAATCTTTTTTTCTCATTGGGAAGGAATAAATGGATTTTATTTTATAAGAAAAATCATATGGCCAGTGAGCTCTTTACTGAGGAGTCTTTAATGGATATCTTTCATTGCTGTTGCTTAGGCTCTAGTACTAAGATGGGACCTATTTCAGGAATAGGAATGGGGATAGACATAAACCATTTTTACTGTATCCCTGATACATATTTTTAGGGAAAAACTCAAAACTAATGGCTTGGTCCAAGAAAGAATATGGCTCATACCCAAGTCAAACTGACAGTAAAACAAAACCAAAACCAAAACCCAAAACATTCTGTAGGAGGGAGAATGAAACATACTCTCTCCCTACACACACACACAAACAATTCACACCTGATGACCAATAATGCCCACATTTTTACTAGCCTTCTGTAACAACAGTCATTTTAAACCAAACAGCAAACAAAAAGCAGAAAAAAACTATAAGCATGTTTAATGGAATGCTATTTATAATTATGAAAAATAACTTTCCATTTAAATGACTACCCCCAGTAAAATGGATGACTATATAAGCAAATAGGGTATTATACCCATTAAAACATTTATGTATGTATATGTATATGTACACACACACATACAGTATAATAGTAAATAATTTGAAAAAGTGGTTACAAATCATTTTAAGGAATTGAGTCAAATCTCTTTCCCCTACTCCAAGATCCCATCACAGTGGTCCCCATACTTATCCCCACTGGCTCCTCTTAAATAAAGTCTGACTTACTATCTTAAAAAAAAAATCATTTTAAGTAGGAAAACATGGGATAAAAAACTTCAAGTCAAGACAAATATATAAAATACATAAAACTTGCTTTAAAGGATCATAAAAAATGAAAGTAGTTAATACAGTTAGGGTTTTAGTAATTAAAACAGGATACCTTGTCATGGCCATTTTAACAAATGTTTTAATACAGCTTCATTATGAAAATATGAACAGAAGTAAAAATTACTGTTTAATACTAAGTATTATGTGCAGGAAACATTGTTGGGAGTCTTCAACATCCACAATAATTCATTTTTAAGGGGTAATGAGGAGTGCTGGGAGAGAGACAGAAATGTGGTGATGATAATGCTTTGAACATTTTTTTTTCAAAGCTTTAAATGTACTGCTGGCCAGGCACAGTGGCTCACGTCTGTAATCTCAACACTTTGGGAGGGCCAAGGCAGGAGAACTGCTTGAGGCCAGGAGTTCAAGACCAGCCTGGGCAACACAGTGAGACCGCATCTCTTAAAAAAATTAGCAGGGTACAGTGATGCACACCTGTAGTCCCAGCTATTTGGGAGGTGGGAAGATCACTTGAGCCCAGGAGTTTAAGGCTGTAGTGAGCTATGATCGCATCACTGTACTCCAGCCCGGGTGGCAGAGCAAGACCTAATCTCTTAAAATAAAATAAAAAATAAAAAAAAGTTCTGCCGGCCAGGCACGGTGGCTCACGTCAGTAATCCCACCAGCACTTTGGGAGGCCGAGGTGGGTGGATCACGAGGTCAGGAGATTGAGACCTGGCTAACACGGCGAAACCCCGTCTCTACTAAAAATACAAAAAAATTAGCCAGGCGTGGTGGTGGGCGCCTGTAGTCCGAGCTACTCGGGAGCCTGAGGCAGGAGAATGGCGTGAACCCGGGAGGCGGAGCTTGCAGTGAACCGAGATCGCGCCACTGCACTCCAGCCTGGGGGACAGAGCGAGACTCCGTCTCAAAAAAAAAAAAAAAAAAAAAAAAAAAAAAAAGTTCTGCCTTGTATAATTTAAAAAAGAAAACATGATTTTATTTATTTATTTATTTATTTATTTATTTATTTATTTATTTATTTTGAGATGGCATCTTGCCCTGTTGTCCAGGCTGGGGTACAGTGACGCTATCTCAGCTCACTGTAACCTCTGCCTCCTGGGTTCAAGCGATTCTCCTGCCTCAGCCTACCAAGTAGCTGGGATTACAGGCATGAGCCACCATGGCCAGCTAATTTTTTTTATTTTTTAGTAGAGATGGGGTTTCACCATGTTGGCCCGGCTGATCTCAAACTCCTGACTTCAGGTGATCCGTCCACCTCGGCCTCCCAAAGTGCTGGGATTACAGGTGTGAGCTACCACGCCTGGCCTGACCATGATTTTTAGAAAACACAAAAATATTACCATGATGAAGGGTTCTCCCTTGGGAGAAATGGAGGCCTGCTAACAACAATGTGAGTAGGTTGGAAAGTGAATCTCTATATCTAGTTCAGCCTTCAAATGACTGCAGCCATGGCCAACAGCTTGACTGTAATTTCATGGAAAACCCTGAGCCAGATCCACCCTGCTAAGCTGCTTCTGAGTTACTTATTGTCTTAAGCTGACAAGTTCTGGCAATATTTCACACAATAGATAACCAATACATATAAAGTTGATCAATATATACAAGTAGTCCATGGTAAGACTTCCTCCCCTATACCAGATTTAACTAACATCCCATGAACAGACCATAAAGCAGAAAAGAAAAGTTTCAGAATTAGTTACCTGTACAATTGGTGGAGTTGTCTGTGAATAAGGTGATGTCACACCATAGACTGTTGGACATGTCTGTCCTTGATAATATATGGTTGCTTGAGACTGTGCAGGAGAGTACTGCTGCTGTACACTGACAGACTGTTGGTTTGAATCCCAAACACTATAATTCTGTCCCTGAACTGGGCCGGGGGCCGGCACTGGCAAGACAGCAACGCTGGAGTCTTGGTGTACTACACCATCACTCTGGGCCACATACTGGGAACTGGAAACTTCCACAGGAGCTGCCACATGTGGCACCACTGGTACTGGTGGAGGGGCAGAAAGGGGTTCTGTAGAATGTCCCACCAAGGGCTGAGCATGATCATAAGGAGCAGGAGAACACACTGGGTCCATGCTGGGTGTGGGCAGGAGCACCTTTCCAGCATTAGGGTTGCTGGGATCCACATAGGCCTGCATGGGATAACCTGGTGGGTAACCAGCAAAGGGATGATGTGGGGCATTATAACCAAGAGAGTCATAGGGCAGTGGTGATGTCATTCCCAGGTTCTGCATCTGTTGCTGTTGTTTCTGAGCCTCCCGTTGAGCCACCTCTTGCTCAAACAACTTCCGGCGTTCCTCTGTAGAAAGTTTATTGCGGTCTTTAATTCGTACTTTCTTTTTAGAAGTTGGTGTATCATATCTAGAAAGAAAATAAGGACCACAAAAAGTTGCTCCCTAAATCATAGACATAATCAAAGCACTAATAAGTATTATGTCACTCATGACTAAACCACTAACCACATCAAACCCTATTTGGCACTGGTTTAAAACTATACTCAGAATTACTCAGCTTGTCTTGCACACAGAACAGAATCCCAAGGAATTGACAAAGAGATGAAAATAATTTCATCTCTAATTTCATCTCTACCCTTAGTTTCTAGAATTTTAAGATTAAAGATAGATATAGCATCCTATTCTTTATAGCTGGGGACATTTCTATAATCACAAATTCTAAAATTAAAATAAAAAACAAAATAAGTGTCATAAACCAAGAAATAATCCAATACTCAATCCAATTTATTGTCCCTAAATTCCACAGTATGGTTAAGCAGGAGATTAGATATGAAGAGAAATAGTTGAAAAATAACCTTCAAATTCAAAAGTCCAATGAATTCCAACTGGGAAAAGAAAAAGAAATCCTCATAAAAACATACAGTAGAAAGACATATACAAAGAGAACCTCTTAAAAGCAGACCAAGAGAAAAGCCCGATTAAAGAAGGATGAAAATTAGACCAAGTCTCACAAAACCAGTTAAGGGAAGCCAGAAAACTGAAGAATAAATAGAGTCAGAATGTTGAGAGAAACTATTTCCCCAAAAAAACTTCCTTTCAAAAACGAGGGAGAGGCCAGGCATGATGAGGCAGGCAGATCACCTGAGGTCAGGAGTTCAAGAACAGCCTGGCCAACATTGTGAAACCCCATTTCTACTAAAAATACAAAAATTAGCTGGGCCTGGTGGCGTGTGCCTGTAATCCCAGCTACTCAGGAGGCTGAGGCAGGA
Organism: Pan troglodytes; assembly: GCF_028858775.2. Classification (NCBI taxonomy): domain Eukaryota; kingdom Metazoa; phylum Chordata; class Mammalia; order Primates; family Hominidae; genus Pan; species Pan troglodytes. The sequence continues at coordinate 51,066,800 of NC_086015.1, forward strand.
GAATCGCTTGAACCCAGGAGGCAGAGGTGGGAGTGAGCTGAGACTACGCCACTGCACTCCAGCCTGGGCAACAGGGCAAGACACCGTCTCAAAAAAAAAAAAAAAACAAAAAAACAAAGAGGGAGAATATTCACATAAGACTTCTACATAGCAGCAACATTCACAATAGCCAAATGTCTCTGAAATGATGAATTTATAAACTATGGTACATGAATACAATGGACAGCAATTAAAAAAAAACCTACCGAGACACAAAATAACATAGATGAATGAATCTAAAATGCAATACGACAAGTGAAAGAAGGCAAATTCAAATGCTATATACTATATATCACTTTTTTGACATTATGGAGAAGACAAAACCAGAGGGTCAGAAAGCAGATCAGTGGTTGCCAGGAGTTAGGGATGTGGAAGGGACTGACTACAAAGGGGCACAGGGGAATTTTTTTTTTTTTTGAGATGGAGTCTCACTCTGTTGCCCAGGCTGGAGTGCAGTGGCGCGATCTCCGTTCACTGCAAGCTCCACCCCCCGGGTTCATGCCATTCTTCTGCCTCAGCCTCCAGAGTAGCTGGGACTATAGGTGCCCGCCACCATGCCTGGCTAATTTGTTGTTGTTGTTGTTGTATTTTTAGTAGAGACAGGGTTTCACAGTGTTTGCCAGGTTGGTCTCGATCTCCTGACCTCGTGATCCGCCCGCTTCAACCTCCCAAAGTGCTGGGATTACAGGTGTGAGCCACCGCGCCTGGCCTTTTTTTTTTTTTTTTTTTTTTTTGAGAGGTTGTCTCATTCTTGTCACCCAGACTGGTGCGCAATGGTGTGATATCAGCTCACTGTAACCTCCACCTCCCAGGTTCAAGTGCTTCTCCTGCCTTAGTCTCCCCAGTAACTGGGATTACAGGGGTGCATCACCATGCCTGGCTAATTTTTGTATTCTTAGTAGAGACAGGTTTCACCATGTTGGTCAGGTTGGTCTCAAACTCCTGACCTCAAGTGATCCGCCCGCCTCAGCCTCCCAAAGTGCTGGGATTATAGGCGTGAGCCACTGCGCTCGGCCGCAAATTTTTTGTTTTTTTTTTGAGACGGAGTCTTGCTCTGTCACCCAGGCTGGAGTGCAGTGGCGTAATCTCAGCTCACTGCAACCTCTGCCTCCCGGGTTCAAACAATTCTCCTGCCTCAGTCTCCCGAGTAGCTGGGACTACAATCATGTGCCACCACACCCGGGTAATCTTTGTATTTTTAGTAGAGATGGGGTTTCACCATATTGGCCAGACTGGTCTCAAACTCCTGACCTCATGATCCACTCGCCTCGGCCTCCCAAAGTGCTGGGATTACAGGCACGAGCCACCATGCCTGGCTGGGAATTTTTTAAGGTGATGGAAGTGCTCTGTATCATGATTGTGGTGGTGGTTACAAAACTGTATGCATTTTATTTATTTATTTTTTCAGACAGTCTTGCTCTGTCACCCAGGCTGGAGTGCATGGTGTGTTCTCACCTCACTGCAACCTCTGCCTCCTGGGTTCAAGTGATTCTCATGCCTCAGCCTCTCAAGTAGCTGGGATTACAGGCATGAGCCACCATGCCCAGCTAATTTTTTGTATTTTTAATAGAGACGGGGTTTCACCATGTTGGCCAGGCTGGTCTTGAACTCCTGACCTTAGGTGATCCACCAGCCTCGAGACCCAGGAATTCAAGACCAGCCTGGGCAAAATGGAGAAACTCCGTCTCTACAAAAAAAACAACAAAAAAACCGGGCATCGTGGCACTTCCTTGTAGTCCCATCTACTGGATGGGTGCTGAAGTGGGAGGACTGCCTGAGCTGGTGCAGGTAAAGCAAGGCTGCAGTGAGCCATGATCATGCCACTCCACTCCAGCTTGGGCAACAGAGTAAGACCCTGTCTCAACAGAGACCTCATTAGACAGAGATAGGCATACTCAAAATTGTATCAATGTCAAGTCGCTACAGAATCATCTCTTTGGTGGGTAGGGTTCTAAGGAAGCAGATTTTAAAGAAGAGTAAAAGTCTGAGAAAAGACAAGATTTCCCAGAGGAAAACCAAGAAGGCGGTAGTGATTTGCTACCAAGACCTAATAGAAGCTACAGTCATCATGAGCCCCAGAAAGAGATCTTCCCATATATGAAAATTTGTGGGAGAGAGGCACCACTGCAGACAAGTGAAAAGGATGGGTTTTCAAGTAAATGGTGCTGGGACAATTGGGTATTAAATAAAACTGAATCCCTCCCTTATAATATATACAAAAATTAATTGCAAATGGATTAAGGATTTAATTCTCTTAAAATACAAAAAACATCACCTCCTCAAGGGAGGATTTCTAAAAACACAATTAAAAAAACCATAAAGAAAACATACCATATATGACACATTCAGCTAAACCATAATTAATAAATTCCATGTATCAAAAGGTACAAAAAGTGTCAAAATACAAGCCGTAAACTGGGAGAAGATATTTGCAACAATTATCACCAAGACAAAATTATATTTAGAATATAAAGGACACATAAAACTAAAAAAGACAAATAATTCAATGAATGAACAACACATATAAGATACTTCACAGAACAGCCAGGCGCAGTGGCTCACGCCTGTAATCCCAGCACTTTGGGAGGCTAAGGCAGATCACGAGGTCAGGAGATCGAGACCATCCTGGCTAAAATGGTGAAACCCCATCTCTACTAAAAATACAACAAATTAGCCAGGCATGGTGGCGGGCACCTGTAGTCCCAGCTACTCAGGAGGCTGAGGCAGGAGAATGGCGTGAACCTGGGAGGCGGAGCTTGCAGTGAGCCGAGATCATGCCACTGCACTCCAGCCTGGGCAACAGAGCAAGGCTCTGACTCATAAAAAAAGATACTTCACAGAACAGGAAACAGAAATGGCCAATACAAAGCTATAGTAACCAAAACAACATGGTACTGGCATAAAAACAGACACATAGACCAATAGAACAGAATAGAGAATGCAGATATAAATCCACTCGTTTATAAACCAACTCAACTTCAACAAAGGCACCAAGAACTTACAGTAGGGAAAGGACAGCACCTTTTCAAGGACAGCACCTTACAGTAAGGAAAGGACAGCACATTTTCAATAAATGGTGCTGAGAAAACTGGGTAACTACATGCCAAAGAAAGAAATGGACAATAAATACATGACAAGATGTTCAATCTATTTAGTAATTAGGGGAATGCAAATAAAAATCACATTACATACCGAGATACTTTAAAACTAAAAAATTCTGCCAAATGCAGTATATAAATGCTTTATCTCAATTTTTTAAAAAGCAAATTTAATTTAAAAAGAACTTGTCTGGGATAAATGTTTTCTAGCCTCCAGTAAACGATTACATGGTTTGTTTTTCTACCAGCATAACAAGAGAGCTTCTGACTAGATTTATTAAAAATCAGCATTTTAATTAGTATGGCACAAAACTCATAAGAAAACAAAGTTCTGGCTTTTAAAGAATAACCATTATCTTTGAAGACTTATCTCCCACCAACCCCCATTGCGCTCGAAAGAACAAATCTTTGGCTCCCAAAACGACATTTAAATATTATCAAATAGGAGTCATTCAAGAACCAAAACCTATTAATCTTCACAGTTACTACTACTGTCAACAGAGAATCTGTCTTAAGATTATCAGTAAAGTTGTATACTCACTCATCAAAATGCAAAATACTAATTCCAAAAGCCCTTGATGTTCACAATCAGAAGTATATGACTTGGGTACTTTTTAACTTGCTCAAAACAAAAACAAAAACAAAAAAACTCACACAGGCCACTTACCTGTCATCTGGCCTTTTTGTTCCCCGCTCATAGGCAGAAGAGGGTGGTGAGAGGGAGCTTCTTCGTTTCCTTTTCTCTTTATTTTGAGTTTGCTTGTCTGGGTCTCTCTCTCTTGACCTATTAGGAGTCTTCGGGGCAGGTGTTTGATCTCTGAAGCCAACAGCATCTCTTCCTCGTTCAGTTGCTAAGGGAAAAGGGTGGGTTTTTTTTTTTTTTTTTTTTTAAAGTTTATTTGGTGGACTTTTCTCCATCATGACAATGTATCAACTGTATAATAAAACTTCTATCCAACAAATGTATCTATGGACTCCTCCGTCATCTACCCAGTTCTGAATTTGAATGAGATACAAGGTCTTATGTCTGTGTTCACTCTACTCACTAAAAGTCTCTTTCACAAATGCCCTTTTCTCCTCTTTCCCTCCAAAGACTCAGTCTAAGCCGTTAACATTTCTATAATAAGTTCTGTGAGCACATGCATGCAAGATATTCCCATTACATTTAGCAAGGCAGTTTACTTGCCAGTTCAAAAATGTAAAAGCCTTCAACTACCCTATAACTCTTCATATTTATAATCTATAGAAAAGCAGCCTGATGTGCTAAGCATAAGAACCTCAATGAGAAAAGTCTATTTTTTTTTTTTTTAAAGGTATGCATGGTGGCTGTAGTCCCAGCTACTTAGGAGGCTGAGCTGGGAGGATTGCTTAAGCCCAGGAGTTCAAGGCAGCAGTGAGCTATGATTGCACCACTGCAGTCCAGCCTGGGCAAACGAAGCAAGACCCCATCTCTTAAAATTAAAAAAGTGGCTTATCAGGCAACATTTTAATGAACTACAGTTATCTCTCGGTATAAATGGGGGACTGGTTCCAGGAACCCCCTTCTCTCCATACCAAAATCTGTGCACACTCAAGTCCCACAATCCACCTCACGGAACCCACATTTACAAAAAGTTGCCCCTCCTTATAGGCTGGTTTCATATCTTATGAATACTATATTTTCTATGTAGATTTGGTTGACAAAAAAATCCACTGTATGTGTGGACTTGTGCAGTTCAAACCTGTGTTGTTCAAGAGTCAAAGGTATAAATATAAAAGGAAAATATCTCAAACCCAGGTGATAACTTTGGAAGTCATCAAAGCCAGAGAGCTACATCTTAAAAAAACATAATACCAGGCTGAGCATAGTGGCACACACTTGTAGTCCTAGCTACTTGCAAGAGGCTGAGGCAGGAAGACTGCTTCAGCCCAGGCATTCTAGGCTGCAATGAGCTCTGTTTACACCACTGCGCTTCAGCCTGGGCAACAGAGCAAGATCCTGTCTCTTAAAAAAACAAACCGACAAACCAAAAAATCAGAATGCCAGCTTCCTATTCAAAGATGGTATTAATAACCTTCTTAATTTACAGTGTCTCTCTTTACCTAGAATCGTTCTTAATCTCACTGTTTTCACTTACCCAATTCCATTCCAGTGCTCTCCAAAGCTGTCCTAAGTACTACTTTTCACTGATCACACCTCCTAGTTTCTCATCTCCTTAAGAAGTCAATCTCGGCCGGGCACTGTGGCTCACGCTTGTAATCCCAGCACTTTGGGAGGCCAAGGCGGGCAGATTATGAGGTTAGGAGTTTGAGACCAGCCTGGCCAACACAGTAAAAACTCTCCTCTACTAAAAATACAAAAATTAGCTGGGCACGGTGGCAGGTGCCTGTAATCCTAGCTATTTGGGAGGCTGAGGCAGGAGAATGGCTTGAACCCGGGAGGCAGAAGTTGCAGTGAGCCGAGATCGCGCCACTGCATTCCAGCCTGGGCGACAGAGCTAGACTCCATCTCGGGAGGAAAAAAAAAACAACAACAACTAAATCTCACCACTAAACATTTCAGTATCAATTGACTGGCATAATATGCTGTTGCTTTGTGTATGTTAGTATTGCTCTCTTATTGAGAATTTCTCTCATAGGACAAGGAAGAGTCTCAATAAACATTTACTGCTTTTTCTTTTTCTCATCTCATAAAAATGTGCTATGGGTTGTTTTACTCCCTCAGCAACCGAGTTAGGTTTCATAAGCATTTCTCACAGTTCTTTTAGGTGGCCCAAAACCCCAAGTATTTGCAACATGGTTACTAAACTACAGCCAGGTATGAGCATTTGTCAACGAGAAGCTAACAGAACTCATTTGTACCACATCCGGGTAGAAAATGCAGTATAATTAAATTAACTGCTCCAGTTCACAAGGTATTAGCACTATATCCTTTTATGAGGTACCATTATCCAGTTGCATCTGGATCTACCCATGTCTATCTTGCTTCCTCCTGCAAACCCAGGTTTCTTACCTAGTATAAATTTCCTTAAAATGTGACTATTTCTTCACTATACCCTGATAAAACAAAAAAGGAATCATACCAACAGTTCATATTCTGACTCTGCACCTTAGAATATGTGAGGCAGACAAGTCATTCCATTTATTCAGGCTGATTTCCTAATATTATAAAAATGAGGGTAAAGTTAGACTACGTATTTCCTGAAGTGTTTCACAATCCTTCCAAATTTTAAAGGTTCTATGCTTTAATTGTTTGACATTAAGAAATGGAAACCAGGCTTATATATATTATATATATGTAAATATATATAAAATATATAAAATAATATAATATATAAAAATATAAAATAATTACAAGCATTATATATTATAAGCATTTTCTTATTTTAGAAACCTGAGACTGAGATGAAGGGTTCTACATGTGAAAGAGAGACTAAGGTCGGCAGAAAAGAGGCTACTCCCTGAAAAGATATAGTTGTTCATTACAGATCATCCTCTGCATCTCATGGATGCAAAATATTTCTCCACAATAATTTGCAAATATCTAGCCATACCAGACTAGATATTTACAAAATATTATGGAGAAACGCTCATAGGTATTTAAGCTTTGCTTGTGTTGCTACTAATAGTTTTAACTCAGAGATCCCAGAAAGCTAGCTTCTGATAATCAACCCTATAGTGGTGCCACTGGTTTTGCCAACCACTATTGCCCAGTCCTGCCTTCTTTTTTATAGGAAGAGTTATCTGCAGCCCTAAGTAGAATGTGAGGCTATGAAGAGACTAAACCAGAGAGTGGAACTAAAAATATTGGAAAGACAAACAATGGTGCAAAGGTTATCTCACAGGTCTTTAACCAATAAGACTAAGATTATATAAAAAGTTATGCACACCAAAAATAAAAAGACAAAAAAAAAATCACACTGGCTTCTTCATTCTACTTTTAGTGGGTCAGTGGTGGAGGTACTCATGAAACCAATAACCACCATAAGTGACCCTATTCCTTGAATCTCTAAGTAAGTTTGCTGGAAGAAAGGAAGGAAATTCTTAAGGCTGGGCATAGTGGCTTACATCTGTGATCCCAGCACTTTGGGAGGTGGAAACAGGAGCACTTAAGGACAAGAGTTCAAGCCTAGCCTGGGTAACATAGCGAGACTCTGTCTCTACAAAAAATAAATAAATAAATAAATAACCAGGCATGGTGGCACACACCTATAGTCTCAGCTACTCAAGAGGCTGAGGCAAGAGGATTGCCTGAGCCCAGGAGTTCAAGGCTGCAGTGAGAGCTAGGATGGTGTCACTGTGCTCAGCCTGCATGACAGAATAAGACACTGTCTCTAAAAAATAAATCAATAAATAAGTTTGTTGGAAATGTAACTAAGTGGTAAAGTCCAGAAACCAGATTCCCATGGCCTCCCTGCTATCCATTCTGAAACAATGATTCTAACTTTTTCAGGGGTGACTGAGAATCTGATCAAAGTTTTGAACTTGCCTCAGAAAAGTAAATACAGTCAACCCTTGAACAACATGAGTTTGAACTGGATGAAAGTCCACTTATATGTGGATTTTCTTCTAACTGTGCCACCCAAGACAGCAAGACTAATCCCTCTTCTTCCTCGTCAGTCTGCTCAAGGTGAAGATAAGGATGAAGACCTCTATGATGATCTATTTCCACTTAATGAAGAGTAAATATATTTTCTCTTATGATTTTCTTAATAACATTTTTATCTAGCTTACTTTAAGAATACAGTTACGTAATACACATAACATACATAATATGGGGAGTCAAAAGTTATGTGGAATTTCGACGCACAGGGTATCTGTATCTCCTATGTTGTTCAAGGGTCAACTGTGTACATACAGAATTTTACATGTAAACATCTTTTTTCCTTTTAGAGACAGGGCCTCACTTTGTTGCTCAGGCTGGAGTACAGTGGCACGATCATGGCTCACTGCAGCCTCAATCTCCTAGGCTCAGGTGATCCTCCTACCTCAGCCTCCTGGTAATTAGGATTACAGGCACACACCACCACACTGAGCTAATATTTTTGTATTTTTTGTAGAGACAGGGTTTCACCATGTTGCCCAGGCTGGTCTCAAACTCTTGGGCTCAAGCAATCCACCTGCTTCAACTTCCCAAGGTGCTAGGATTACAGGTGTGAGCCACCCTGCCCAGCTGCATATAAATATCTTGAGGTAAAGACCCTCCCAAAGACATCTAGAAGTATAGGTTTAAGAATGTCTGCTCTATCTGGTACGAAGGAAAAAAAAAATCAAAATCACAATAATAAAACAAAAAAAGACTAAATAAAAAAAATAAAGAATGTCTGCTCTAGAGGACAAACGAATAGAAAAAAAGCTAGTAAACATTGAGTTCAAGGAAAGCGACAACAAAACAGTGTAAGAGACATTTCCTTTGGCAAAATGCATTAAGAATAAAAGCACAAGTTTACAAACTTTTACACCAAATATTTCATTTACCTAGTTATATATTCTCTAGTTTCAAAAACAAAAACGCTTAAGTTCTTATCAGTTACCTCTGCACATAACAAAAGAATATTTGTAAAGCCATCAACACAGAGTATCTCTGAATACCTACTTGTGTTCTCCTTTTCAGTTTGACTTTTCTTTGGAATTCGATATACCTCCTGCAAAAAATAAACCAGAGGGAGGGTTATTAGTGAGGGTGGAAATGGTGATTGCTTTGAAACTGACTGTTTTCACATGACAATAAAGAAATGGAAAGGAACAAACTGGTACTTATTCTCTAAAATTTGACTTATATCTGGGCTTTAAATAAGAATATATCCTGGCCCCTTAAAAACAAGTAAAAAATATATAGCAGAAATACATATATTTACATCTATCAAGCTTGTACGATCTCACTAGCAAAGTAGCATACTAAATGACTGGGCAAGGATACGCTTCCTGAGCATCTTTTTTTTTTTTTTTTTTTTTTTTGAGACAAGGTCTTGCTCTGTCACCCAGGCTGAAGGGCAGTGGCATGATCTCGGCTCACTGCAACCTCTGCCTCCCAGGCACAAGCAATCCTTCTGCCTCAGCCTCCCAAGTAGCTGGGACCACAGGTGGATGCCACCATGCCCCGCTAATTTTTTCTATTTTTGTAGAGATGGGGTTTTATCACATTGCCCAGGCTGGTCTCGAACTCCTGGGCTCAAGCAATCTACTCAGCCTCCCAAAGTGCTGGGATTACAGGCGTGAGCCACCATGCCTGGCCAAGTATTCATAATTCTAATGTGCATTTGCCATCTCTACTTAGAGAAAGAAAAGGTTAATAACTACCCAGTTATATAAAAACACTTCAGAAAAATTGTATGTGTAAAGACAATTCCTACTATTCAGTGTATTTTTCTATAAATGCAAAACCAACATGACTAATGGCCAATGTAATATCTACTTTCACATTGTGTTTGTTATAAAAAATAAAAAATATAAAGGATAAGCATTAGATGACTGCTCCTCTTGATCACTGTACCAAAAATGATCCTGAGAAATGTGAACTGTTTTAAAGGCTTTTAAGTACCTTTTCTTGTGTTATCTAAGGCCTAGAACCTATTTTGTTCTTTAACAGCTCCTCACTATTCCACCGTCCATCGAGTAACTATTGGGCACAATACTTTCTTATCCAATCATCTTAAGTGGGACAGTAACAAGCCTACACACTCTCAATAGTACATAAGGTGATATCATCCCTTCAGAGGAATCTCATAATATTAACCACACCTGTGGCCTCCTCTCCACAATTGTTGCTTCTAACAATATTTGTGAAAAATAATAAGCCACATGTCACACAACTGAGGAAAGGTCATGATGTAATATTCAGTTGCCATTAAAAAGGATCAATATGGACTGCACAGATCCAGGGAAATCTATATAAATGAAAATTTTTTTTAAACCTCCAATACTATATGCATGCTGACAAATTATCTAATAAAGATGATTATAATTAATTGTGCACTTATACTGTGTGCCAGATATCATGCTGAACATTTCAAATACACTATCTTTTTTTTTTTTTTTTTGAGACGGAGTCTTGCTCTGTCATCCAGGCTGGGGTAAAGCGGCACAATCTCAGCTTACTGCAACCTCTGCCTCCTGGGTTCAAGCAATTCTCCTGCCTCAGCCTCCTGAGTAGCAGGGATTATAGGCACACACCACCATGCCCAGCTAATTTTTGTATTTTTAGTAAAGACAGGGTTTCACCATGTTAGCCAGGTTGGTCTCGAACTCCTGATCTCATGATCTGCCCACCCTGGCCTCCCAAAGTGCTAGGATTACAGGCGTAAGCCACTGCGCCTGGCCTATCTTTTTGTTTTGTTTTGTTTTTTGAACCGGGGTCTCTGTCGCACAGGCTGGAGTGCAGTGGTGCGATCTCAGCTCATTGCAACCTCCACCTCCCAGGTTCAAGCGATTCTCCTTAGCCTCCCCAGTAACTGGGATTACAGGTGCATGCCACCATGCTTGGCTAATTTTTGTATTTTTAGTAGAGATGGGGTTTCATCACGTTGGCCAGACTGGTCTCGAACTCCTGACCTCATGATCTGCCCACCTTGGCCTCCCAAAGTTCTGGGATTACAGATGTGAGCCACCGCACCCGGCCCTTCAAATACATTATCTTATTTGAGCTTCAAAACGACCCTATGAGGTAAGTACTATTACCTCAATTTTCCAAAAAGGAAACTTACTTAAAAAGCTTAGCAACCTACCCAAGGTTATGATGCTACCAGACAGTCTAACTCGAGAGCACTTTTATCTTCTGTATTAGATGACACAGGACATGCCTAACAACATTATTTTGAGAAGGAGTACCATTCTGAGATTTATGCACAAATGCAGGTGACATCCTCCATCCCCTTAACCTCTCCTTCCTACGTAGAAGAACTTTCATTAGAGCTGTGATTCTCTATCCTGGTTGTACAATTAAACCACCCAAGAAGCGTTCATGGAAATACCACCCCAGACAAAGTGAATCTAAATCTCTGGATGTGGATGCCAGACATGCGTATTTTTTAGAAGCTCCTCAGATGATTCTGATGCACAGAGAAGGCTGAGAACTACTGAACTACTGGCTATTCTTATCCTCACCCACCCCTCCCCACAAGAGAGAATCTGGGAGAAAAAACTAGGTAGGCCTGCCCTCAGCTAAGAGACATCTGGGCTCTCTTTTCCCTTGATCTGCTTTTGCCTTTAGAGAGGGGGTACATTCCCATCTGCTACTATGAGGGACATCTGAAGTTACTGAGTTGTCAATTTCTAGCTGTGGGTAATACTGAATCAGGAATAAAGACAGGAAGGAGCAAGCTGGCACTCTTAGTTCTGTGTGTCTTACTCCTCTATCTGCCTCTCAGAGGGGTTACTAGACAGGAAAAAATAAGAACGCCATTTATTACCATCTACCCACACTATAAGGGAAAAAAGGTATTCTGCTAATTTTAAGAAGCTTGGAAATGACATTTGCATTAGGTACTCTGTAAACCTAGGCACTCCAAAAGACAGCAGGTTCATTCACAAAAGGTACTTAGAACTGGTGTATTGAGGGTCCCACTAAGAATAACACAATTTTGACCTAGTTTCTTTTGCATAATATTTTGGCATTATAAGCATTTATTAAAAAATTTAAAGTAATTTATTACATAGGCCTCAAGTTGGGGACCCACTCTGTAGCGGCAGTTAATGTACCACCAGAAACGCTTCTCAAAGATAAATTCTTAGTTACGTTCAAAAGTTTAGATCAACTACTAAATTGAAAATGTATTTTGATGTTCACAAAATAATGATTACTACTGACTAATGACCAGGAGCTACTATTTACTGTGTGCCTAATCACATGAGAAACAATTTCTATCAATATGTACCTAAGCACTTGGAGCTGCTAACTTGATCCTCTCTCTTTCTAGTCAAGGCTACATACAAAATTTAAGCTGGCAACTCCAATTACCTACTGTCTCCTCCTTATTTTATATATTAAGAGAATGGGGTCCTGAAAATACAACTGAAGTTTTCCAAAGTCCCACAACATTGAAAGCTGAGAAGGAAGCAGCCACGCGAGGATAACTCTGACATTTCTTAAGATCACTCTGTCTTGTGAATAATAGTATTAGTCTCAGTGATATTTGAGTCTGTCTGGAATAATGTCACATCCATAGGCCACAGAGTCTGTTACAGAAAATGTTTAAATTGGCTTCATTCATGTTAACCCTTAATGTAAGATCACCTTACTTTGTTAAATATTCCACTCAAGAGACTGGCATACTATAACAGAACATTTCAAAATGATAATTATATGATCTGCCAAACAAGGGAGAATAGAATAAGGACATTTTTCAGATCTATAAGGTCTCAAAATGTTATTTACTGGAAGAGAATACTGAAGACAATACTGTGGATGTTCTAAGATTTAATATTGTGTGTGTATATGTGTGTATAGCGATGGGGTCTTGCTCTGTTGCCCAGGCTGGTCTCAAACTCCTGGCCTCAAGTGATCCTCCTGTCTTAGCCTCCCGAAGTGCTGGAAGCCATCATGTCCAGTGCAGTGGTGTGATCATAGCTCACTGCACCCTCAAACTCCCATGCTCAAGGGATGCTTTGATCTCAGCTTCCCAAGTAGCTGGCCTACAGGTGCGTGCCACTATGCCTGGCAGGTTTGATATTCTGTAAAGTTAGGTTCTAGGACTGCTCTTGCCCTCAGACAGACCTAAAAGAATCTGCTTCCACACTCCATCTGATACTTTTTACATATTGTCCTCTTATTTCTTTAGTGTCTAGGTGCAAATCTCAACTAACACACAATTCATACACACTCAAGCTATAATTATTATGGGCCCATACTGTCTTATTCTTTGTTGTATCTCTAGCACCAAGAACAGTGTCTGGCACATAATCAACACTCAATTCCTTTCTGAATGGACCAACAAGTGAAATTCTACTTCTAATTTATAGAAATCACCTACACAGTACTACATAAACTCAAAATACTGCATATACCCTATGCTTTTTATCACTATACCATCAATCGCTTTTATCCCTGGAAAGAACTACTGTTTAAAGGCCTCACCTACAGCCCAAAACATTGTGTTTCCAGGGTCAGAGTGATAAATATACATTTGAAATTCAGGAAACAGGCTAAAGCAAAAGATCACAATTTGGGGAAATTTAAGAAACAATAACATATAGTGATACTGCTGGAGATTGCCCAGACACAAAACGTACAGAAAAAAAAAAACAAATAAAAGTAAAAGGTAGAAAGTCTTTAACTCGAAATAGTATGTTCCATATAGTATATTTTCTATTAATAAACACTTGAACAAGTTACCTACTACTACCAGGTCACATGGCTTACTTTACAACGTTTTCTTATGACAGGCTCAAAAGGTACTCATTGGAAGCAATGCAGCACTTCATTAATACATCCCAAATAAACTCTAAAAATATACTGTAGAAACAGCATTAAAACAAAATTATTAAATAATTTATAAGAAATCTTTTTCTGACAAGAAAAAAGTTACCACTGGTTTAGACTGTTCCTGAGCTAAACAACACTTATAAGAACAAAATAATTGGTGGGGCGCAGTGGCTCACGCTTGTAATCCCAGCACTTTGGGAGGCCGAGGCGGGCAGATCACGAGGTCAGAAGATCGAGACCATCCTGGCTAACATGGTGAAACCCCGTCTCTACCAAAAATACAAAAAATTAGCCGGGCCTGGTGGCAGGTGCCTGTAGTCCCAGCTACTGGGGAGGCTGAGGCAGGAGAATGGCATGAATCCGGGAGGCGGAGCTTGCAGTGAGCTGAGATCACGCCACTGCACTTCAGCCTGGGCGACAGAGTGAGACTCCGTCTCAAAAAAAAGAACAAAATAATTTACAAGCACAAGATTTCCACCTTTTGTTATATAGAGATCAGATTATCTGTTCTGTAATAACAGATTTATTTTTGAAAACTAAGACTAGATTTAGTTATTCCTTGTTAACAAGTACAGATCAAATCTCGTATAGGCCAACCAAACCTTTTTTCCTAAATATTTTCCTAAATGACAGCAATACTGAGAAAGAGAAAAAAAGACTGCAAGCAAGCCTGGGTGCAGTGGCTCACACCTGTGATCCCAACACTCTGGGAGGCCAAGGTAGGCGGATCGCTTTAGCCCAGGAGCCTGGGCAATATAGCAAGACCTCGTCTCTAGAAAAATGAAAAAATTAGGACTCGGCACGGTGACTCAAGCCTGTAATCCCAGCACTTTGGAAGGACGAGGCAGGCGGATCACGAGGTCAGGAGATTCAGACCATCCTGGCTAACACGGTGAAACCCTGTCTCTACTAAAAAATACAAGAAATTAGCTGTGCGTGGTGGTGGGCATCTGTAGTCTCAGCTACTCAGGAGGCTGAGGCAGGAGAATGGTGTGACCCTGGGAGGCAGAGCTTGCAGTGAGCCGAGATCTTGCCACTGCACTCCAGCCTGGGTGACAGAGCGAGACTCCGTCTCAAAAAAAAGAAAGAAAGAAAGAAAAAAAAAAAGGAAAAATGAAAAAATTACCTGGGCATGGCAGCCCATGCCTATAGTCCCAGCCACTCAGGAGGCTGAGGCAGGTGGAGCTCTTGAGCCCAGGAGGTTTGAGGTTCCAGTGAGCTAAGATAGCACCACTGCACTCTAGCCTGGGTAACAGAGTGACATTCCATCTCAAAAAAAAAAAAAAAAAAAAAATACTGTGAGTAAACTGTCACTTTCATAGCTAAAAGAACAGACAAAACGCAGTAGGAATGGATAAAAAGAAAGTAGAAAAGCAAAGCTATGGAGCCTAGAAGTTCAGGTGCCAACTTCAGGTAAAAGGCATTCTAGGAAAGAAGAAAATATTTTACAAAATTAAGCAGATAAATTTTCCAGAATTAAAGAAATATGAAATACTACTGAGCAATAAGGCTAAGAGGGCCAGAGGGAAAACAGAAGGATTATGACCTAGCAAGTCTGCACCTGAGTAGAGGGGAAGCGCAAGTAGGTCAAAGAGATTTGATTAGAAGATACTATACATGTCTGGAGGGTTTCATAAAAATCACATACATGGGTGGGAAAGAGGAAGAAAAGAGTGAGAGGGAGAAGAGGAAAAGGGGAATGAAATAATTTTGTTTATGCTTTTAAACCCCTGAAGAAACACTCTAACTTCGAATAGCAGGGCTCCGAAGAAATGAAAGGTAACAAGATCTGTGCAGTTTTCAGCCACTAAGAAAAATGGGTGAAGAATATGAACAAAGTTCTTAAAGTAGGAAATACAAACAGAAAGATGTTCAATACCTAATACATATGAGAAAAATTAAATCAAAACTGCAATATTCCATTTTTGCCTATCAGTCTGACCAAGATAAAACTTGACAGTACTTGTGCTGGCCAGGGGTGGTGAAATTCTCATTCTTACATATATACACTGCCAATGAGAGTTGAATTGATATAATAACTATGAAGAGCAATTTGGCAATGCTTATCAAAATTACAACACAGACTGTAGCTCAATAACACTAATTTTTAGTAACTTAGCCAACATGCATATTCCTACGTGTGAATGTGTGCAATGACTTAGGTGAAAATTACTTGCTGCTAAGGCAAAGAAAGCAATCAACCTAAATGGCTATGAGAATGATTAAATTATGGCATACCTATACAGTAAAATAATATGCAGTTCTGAAAAATAAATTCTTTATAAATTGATATCAAGTAATCTTCACATTATATTAAAGAGGAGCTGAATAATGCTGCCAGTTTTATTTTAAAAAATAAAATATATGCATAATATGCATAAATTATCTCTGGAAAGCTACACAAGAAACTGCTTGATTGCCTCAAGGAAATCAGATGGAAGCCAAGGGTAGGGAGGAAACATTTCACTGTATGTCTTTCATATTTTGCCTCATGTGCAGAAATAGCCTGTTTTTAAAACTAAAAAAGAAGAAGAAAAGATAAAATGCCTCAGAAAAAGTCCTAGGCATAGTACCAAAGACTCTTGTGCATTATGGGTGTATTCTTGGTAAAGACCATAGCTACTCACAAGGCAACTTGTAAATGTTGTTCTTCAGTAAGTGCCATACCTAGAAAGTCCTCCTAGTTCACTGCCTCTATTTAAACTTGGTCCCCCAACCACCTTCTTTTCTAGCCTTACCCACCCTTCACTACAAAGCTAAGAGTAGGAGCCCTCCTGATACCCAAATCATCTAAAAACACTTTTTGAACCACAGTTCATTCCTTTCTCAACCCAGATATATACACGCCCCTGTTAGAGAAATTGCTTTTATGGACCCTCACCCCAGAAATGCTATAGTCTTACATGTAATTTTAGAGGTTCTAAACATCTCCTGAAGTTCAATTATGGATCACAGATTAAAAATCTCTGCAGTAGGCCGGGAACGGTGGCTCACGCCTGTAATCCCAACACTTTGGGAGGCTGAGGCAGGTGGATCACGAGGTCAGGAGACTGAGACCATCCTGGCTAACACGGTGAAACCCCGTCTCTACTGAAAATACAAAAATTAGCTGGGCGTGGTGGCAGGTGCCTGTAGTTCCAGCTACTCCGGAGGCTGTGGCAGGAGAACGGCGTGAACCCAGGAGGTGGAGCTTGCAGTGAGCCGAGATTGCGCCACTGCACTCCAGCCTGGGCGACAGAGCGAGACTCTGTCTCTTAAAAAAAAAAAAAAAAAAATCTCTGCAGTATTAAAGGAAAAAAAGATACTTGAACAAAACACTAAAATGGTTTCTATGACATTAGAATGAATTCAGACTTATTATAGTTTCTAAATCAGAAGCAGATTAAGAATGATCTAAAAAGGCCAGGCGCGGTGGCTCACACCCGTAATCCCAGCACTTTGGGAAGCCGAGGCGGGCAGATCACCTGAGGTCGGGAGTTCGAGACCAGCCTGACCAACATGGAGAAACCCCATCTCTACTAAAAATACAAAAAGAAATTAGCCGGGCGTGGCGGTGCATGCCTGTAATTCCAGCTACTCCGGAGGCTGAAGCAGGAGAATCATTTGAACCCAGGAGGCAGAGGTTGTGGTGAGCCGAGATCATGCCATTGCACTCCAGCCCGGGCAACAAAATCGAAACTCTGTCTCAAAAAAAAAAAAAAAAAGAAGAATCTAAAAAGTATTTGCCAAAGAAACACAATTGCATGAACTGCCTAGAAAAGACAGAGAAATAGTTATTTTTTGGACCAGAAAAGTGAGTGGAAGAAGGCAGTATTTAAATCAGAAGACATGAGTCAATTGTCAGCTGTCACTTAAAAGCTAAGTTACAACCTCATGGGCCTGTTTGATTCCACTTTACAGCTGATAAAAACACCACCACTTAACTTCACAGGGTTGAAAAGATAACAATGTGCTTATGAAAATATTTTCTGACCATCTATCAAATAAAAAATATGTTCTAGGGATTCGAGAAGCAGTATGAAAGAAAGTATGAAGTTACCACAGAAAAAGATGGACTTTCTTCATATTTTCATTCACGTATTTTTGAAATGTCAAACTACATTACCAAGCTCTTCACAGGACACTGGGAAGACCCAAGTGACCAAGACATAAGCAGTCTCTTCCTTCACTCAATGTACCACTATAAAATGTTATCTGCCTTTGATTGGAAAAGATGTTGTGAGAGCCTATACAAAGGGCAAAACAAACACTCTATCTTGGAGAAACAGGAAAGACTTTCCGGGGGGGAAAAGGAAGAAATTTAAATGAGAAGAGACATCCAAAACAAAAGAGTTTTCAGGAATGAGTGTATGTGTGTGAATATTAGCAGCAGAGGTCTACTGCCTGTCTAGAATGGCTTGAGAGGAGACCGCAGAAATAAATGGAAATCAGACCATGGCCAGGCATGCAAGCCACGTTAAGAAAAATGAACTTAATTTTAACAGTGTAATGGTGAGCCATTTAAAAATTTTAAATAGGAAACTGAGATGAAGGATTTATATTTCCGAAAGATTGCTCTAGCTACTGAATGTAGCACAGATTATAGAGGGCACATAGTAGTCACTCACTATTAGTAAGAAGTAATTTATAATAACCATTACTGCCAAGATGCCACAATAAAAGTAACTCTTACTACAAAGATTAAAAAATTGTCCATGGTTTTGAAGAAAGCAATTCCATGGTCTAGTGAGGGGAAACAAGCATCTACACAAGAAGTTTTAGTAATCGGTTAAGATAATTACAGTTGTATAGAAGTACAGAAAAGGACAAAGCATGAACTGCAACTCATTCAAAAAAAAAAAAAAAAAGTATTCCAAGCAAGGAGAACAGTATGTTCAAGGACATGAAGAGGTGAATATGTATGAGAAGACTGATGTGCCTCATGCACTGAGTGTGTAAAGAGAAACTGCCTGCTAGGCAAGAAGTTTAGACAGATACGGAATTACTTTCTCTATCATACACTAAAGGCTTTGTTCTTAGAGTAATGGAGTCTCTGAGATGTTACTAGAGGTTCCTGTTAATCACATCTATGTTTTTAAAATACTGTAGCATAATGAAGGGTTACATGAAAGGGGAAAAGAATGAGAGCAAGAAGGATAAATGTTGTAAAAGTGTAAGTAAGAAATGGCAGGAGCCTGAATTAAAAGTGGCAAAGAAGAGATGTTGTGCCTTATTTATTTTTCAGAGACAGAAACTCGCTGTGTCACCCAGGCTGGAGTGCAATGGTGCAATCTCAGCTCACTGCAACCTCTACCTCCTGGGTTCAAGCAATTCCCCCTCCTCAGCCTCCCGAGTAGCTGGGATTACAGGCACTGCCATCATGCCCGGCTAATTTTTGTATTTTTGTAGAGACAGGGTTTCACCATGTTGGCCAGGCTGGTCTTGAACTGTTGACCTCAGGTGATCCACCTGCCTCGGCCTCCCAAAGTGCTGGGATTACAAGTGTGAGCCACCACGCCCGGCCTGCTGTGCCCTATTTAACATGTAGAACAAAATACATCTCAGGTGCCCCAAGAAATACAACTTTTTAAGGGACAGGCAAAAGAAGAATGAACAACTGAGAGTTACAGAAGGAATCTCAAAAGATTCAAAGGAGGGTATGGTGTCAGATTAACAGATGGAAACAAATGATAGATAATAGAGTGGTGAAGTACATTGTGTGTACGTACATGTTAATTGATACACACACACATATATTTTATACAATCTACTGACAGGTCCTAGAAACACTGTCCTAGTATCGACAACTTCATCTAGAATCCAGATATTGGTTTCAAAAACATTTCCCAACGCGAGGAACAAGAGATTCTTGAAGAAATGACCAATTCCAGGGCTGGGGAAGGGACAGTACAAGATGAGCCTGGAACAGCATATTGTAGCAAAAAGGTAAAAAAAAATAATGGAGATATGTCAGAATGACACAAAAGCCAACATGAAAGGGCTTCCACTGGCCAAATATGGGACAATGAAGGCATCAAGTAAATAATGAAGTTAATGGATTATAATCTATTGGGTAAAATAAGAATCTATGAGTAAAATAGTATAAATCAATGAATGAACAAATAGGAGAACAAGTAAACTTCTTGCTTAAAAAAGAATGTCCAATAAACAAAGTAAAAGGAATAATGAATTAGAAAATCACCATTTGGCAACCACCACAGTAAGTAATTCAAGCAAATCACTGGATGCTAAATCTAATGGATACATTTTATGAAAAATAGGGTATTTACGTATTTCCAAGGTTGCTCATATGTGATGCTTTTTAATTATAAAGGGAAAAATCGTAACTTTACACTGGAAAAGTCTGGCAGACTACTGCTTAATCGAGTGATAAAAGTTGACAATGCTAGTAATGGGACAATTCAGTACCATGAGAAGAACACTACTGTAATATTCCTGACCAAAAAAATGTATACCTGAATCCAAGCAAAGGGAAGTTTCAGACAAACCCAGCTGAGGGGTATTCTACAAAAATTCAAAAATACTTTAAAATGTGAACTTTATAAAAAATAAAGGCAGACCGAAGAACTATTTCAGAGTAAAGGATACTAAGGAGACATACAACTCAATTAATGTGTGCTCCCATATTAGATTCTCAGCCTTTTTTTTTTTTTTTTTTTTTTTTTGCTATAAAGGCCATTATGTGAACAACTGGCAAAATCTGAAAGAGGTCTGCTGATTAGATCATAGTATTTTATCACTGTAATTTGCTGATTTTGGTAAGTACACTAAAGTTACACAGAAGAATATCCTTGGTTTTAGGAAATACACAATATCCAGGGGCATCATATCTATAACTTAGTTGTTGTTGTTTTGTTTTGTTTTTTTTTTACACAAAGTCTCACTCTGTCATCCAGGCTGGAGTGCAGTGACACCATCATGGATCACTGCAGCCTCAACCTCCTGGGCTCAAGCAATCCTCCCACCTCAGCCTCCCAAGTGGCTGGGACTACAGGCATGTGCCACCATGCCTGGCTAATTTTTTAGTTTTTGTAGAGACAGGGTTTTGCTTTGTTGCCCAGGCTGGTCTTGAACTCCTGGGCTCAAACGATCTGCCCACCTCTGCTGTAACTTACTTTTTTAAAGTTCAGAAACAGAAAACAATAAAAAAAATAAGGTAAAATGTTAACACTGGGGAATCTCAGTGAAAAGTTTAGAGGAATTTTTCACTGAATTTTCTCTAGACTCGTCACTAGAATGTGTGTAACATGTAGAATATGTACAGAATGCTATTCTTGCAGTTTTTCATTGAGCCTGAAATTATATCATAATTAAAAGTTTAAAGTATTAAGAAGGAAAATGTATGTGTTTTCATTATGGTTACTATAAGACTTAAATTATACTGCCTATATCTATACTAAAACAGTCTCAAGTTTCTGACTTGGTCACAGTCCTAAGGGAATAACAATATTCCTTAATGATCACTTCTAGCTTGGAAATTCTATAATGTATACACCCTCCCACCTCTCAAGATAGTTGTACAACCAAATCACTTCCTAAACAGCATCAAGACTTTTTTTAAAAAAGTAATTTCATGGGCAGCAATAGAAACATGATCATTATGTCTTTAGGGAAACAGAATTAAGAGCTCACCCAAAAGAGTAAAGTGAAAATGACTTCATTCAAAACCAGAATGTTTAGAGCAGCCAGATTCTGCACTTTATCTTTTAGATCAGATGTTGGCAAACTTTTTCTGTAAAGGACAAGATAGTAAATATTTTAGGCTTTGTGGGCCATCCAGTCTTTGTCACAACTACTCAACTCTACCACTGAAGTACAAAAGCAGCCACAGATGATAGTACATAAATGAATGAACATGGCTGTGTTTCAAAAAAAATTTTATTTACAAAAACAGACAGTGGGGCAGATTTGGCCAACCCTTGATTTAGATGAAAGTATTTGGTTAAAAAATGGACCAATAAATTTTAGACCATTTTTGCCTTTTACCAAACGAGACATTTATTTAAAAATTTCAATGTTGTTGTAGCTAAAACAGCATTCTTTAGGGGCAATTCTAATTTTGTTAAAGGATAAGTAATATTAATCCTTATGGATACAGAATAATCTTACTCTAGTAAGAATTCAAAAATTATCACAGAAATCCAGGAAACATAATTTCATTTTCAAATGTTGCACAGCAGATTTCACATACAATATTAGCGAGGGAGTGAAATTCCAAGCAGTGACTCAAAACTTCTCAGTTTAGGCAACTCTATGTTGTATTTTAACTTTTCATAGAGAGTTTTAATACGTAGCTTTCTAGGGAAATACTTGATTTGCTGAATTAAAGATAATGTCTTGAGATAAAGATGAAATAAGAGAAGAATAAGAATAGTCATTAGGAAGAGTTCAACTTATCACATGTAGGTAATTTTGTCCCTAAATCATCTAAATCCAGATGCAAATGGAAATACCCAGACTTCATTCTAAGGAGAAATGCACATCCTATAATCTAAGTGTTTATAAGAGAGGCTCTGGAATCACTAACCATTACAATCTCTCGGTGTTTAATGGCAAATGAAATTGCCAAGTTCACAGGAACCTTACCTCCTCTTCTTATGATCCAAATGAATGAAGATATTCCAGTCAAGTTACACTTAGTCACCACTGGTAACCAGCTGTTTTGCCCTATGAAGTCTAGGGTATATTTTCAGCATGAAGGGTGATATGCAACAATTTCTTCTGCAAACAGAAATATATGCACATATCCCTGCTGAAAATGTAGCCTAGTAAATTTTCACATGAAAACGAATACATGCTCACAAGTGGCAATGTGCTAGGTGATGTTTCTGGTTGAGGTCTACTTTAGGAGTCAAAATGTGTAAGCCTTGTGGAGCCAAGGCAGTGGTCCTGTGTATATAGGTATAGAAAAAGTAGCTCACTTAATCCTTTCTCGCCAGGAGTAGGGATTTTCCCGGAACGACATCCATTGTCGGCAATGGACGCACCAAAATAACGCCGGCGCCAGTGAGTTAACCACCTCTGTCCTCTTTTCACCTATTATATTTTTCATGCATCATCCAACTTCCCAACCATCTTCCTGTTTCTTCACAGAATGCACGCTAGGTTCTCGTTTTTCTTCAGCACGAAGTTGGAAATGGAGTTGAGAAAAGGAGACACATGGTCAGCTGGTGATGTTAACAAGCTCCTTGCTGCCCTGAGAAGCTAGATGGAAATGGTTCAAGTTACAAGGGGGATCATCATCAGATCTGGGAGGACAAAGAGTAATTCATGAAGCTTCATTCCCTTCCCTCCCACCCTCTTTCATTTACTGATGATTCCTATAGTCTGCCATCACAGCAAAACCAAGATTAAGGAATCTGAAGCAATCCCTTTCTGTTCTTCACTCCATCCAGTGTGTAGAAAAGCCAAGCGGAACACATGTCCACCAATGTTATGGTGGCCCCCGGTTGGCTAGGGAGACTTGAAATGGCCATAACCACATAACCACAATCTTAGACCAATGCTTTTTAGTATTATCTTGGAATTAAAGATCAGCAACTAACACAGTGTTTGACAATAGGTGCCTAATAAAGGTTGGTTGAATAAGACATTTTCTTTTCAGCCAATGTCTACTCGAACACATAGGTGGAAGTCAGACAGAAGTAGTTAACTCTTTCAATGCCGGGATCGTATGGATATACAGTAATCACATCATGTCAATGTGTTTCTCTAAAACATGTTCAAATTATGGATTCCTGATTTCAGACTTCTGGTTAAATGCTATCTATGTTTGTCTGGTTTTTTTAAGAACCACCATAATCAGAGTTTTGAAAACAGAGCCATAGTAAATGTTAATTAGAATGATGGATGAATTAAGAACCCCAGCACCAATGTATAACAAAACATCACAGTTCACAGTCAAGTAAAAACATTTCTCAGTAATACAATTCTAGATGGGTAATGATTCCAGAGCAAACTAAAGTTTGAAGAAGAGAGGAGAATTTTACTTAATGGCTCCCTTGACACTAAGAATCAGGAAAAATCCAAAGTATAAAGGATAAGAAGGATATATTTTAAGTACAAATAAAGTTTTAAACCTCAAATCAAGAGGACCATCAAGCTACATATAAAATTGCTTTGATGTTTCAGATAGGAGTGGGGAAGACAAGAAGAAGGGGAAGAAATAATTTTGTAGGACTCAAATGTGTGTCCAGAGTGTGAGTTTAAATTACCATGGTTACATCTAATTGGGTTAAGTATATGCTAGAGAGTAATTCATACCATCACAATTACAGAAACCCACTATCATACAAAGAAACAAGAACATTTACTTTTTCCAGATTTTAAGATAGCTTTACAATGATTACATCTTAGCAGTTTTAAAAAATAACATCAACCAGAGACTTCTCTGGCAAAAGTAAACTACTGGTCTACAACCCTACTTATTCTCCTTCCATAAAAGTACAGCTATAAAGGCCTTTTCTGTGTCCATTTGTGTACTTGTCTTCATCTCCACCTTCTTAACTGAGCTTCTTTACAGGCTCCACTAGCAGCCTCCAAACACAAGAGGGACTCCTTTTAGGGACTCCCGTGCTGTCACAAAGCAGGCCTTAAATAAAAATCCACCAAGTGACTATCCCAGCACTTCTTTCAATTAACTGCAGTTCTGATTCCTGCAGTTCACATACTGACTTCATAAGTAAATTTACTATGAACTCTTCCTTTCATATTTAGAAAAAGGCCTGATTTCCTAAGACATAATAAGGCTGACTTTATACTGAATTGTAAGTGATGAAAGTAACATGAGTAAGAGCTCAAATGGGTAAACAAAAGCTGAAACCACAACATACTTAAAGAAGGGTCTCAACACAGCAAATGAGGAAGCATAGTACACAACCACCAACTACTCATTTTGCTCAGTGTTTAAGGCCAGTTTCATTGGGTCAAATCACAAGATCTAATGGAGTGAGCTTTGTCATCATAATTAGGGGCAGGGAGGATTCAGGTGTTCGTCTTGCTGCAAAGAGTCAGGATTGCTGGTTTATTTGGTTGCTTCATCTCTGGCAGAAGAAAGGAGGAACAGAAAAATAGAAGCTAGTTAAGTAACCTGTTCCCACAGGGTCCTCAAGACGTGGATCCCAAGTCCAGATCACTTACAAATGAAATGTACCACACCTCTCCTAGGTTTATCCTGTTATTCATTCTTGTGTTTATCCAAGACTCAGTCTGGGTTTTCTGCAAAGCAAACCCTGCACATCTTGCTACATTCTTCAACAAGAGATTATGTATGTAATAGGCATAAGAGTTCCAGATCTATTTTTCCTCTTTTGTCCAAAGAAATAGGCATTTAAAAGCAGGCCCATTTCAGAAACAATAATAGAAGTGAATACGAACTAGTTCCATAAAGTTGTTTTTCTAAAATAAAAATTTACATTCAATCATTTTTAGTAAGCTGCTAAATTACCTTAGTTTTCCAATTATTTTTAATTTTCCATTAATACAACTGATTTCCAATAAATTTAAACACTAATTTTTTCTCATTACAAATAGAATCCTAAGTTTGCTACTCAAAGGATTTTTGTTTTGAATGTGAAGAGCACTTAAATGACTGAACTCACTATTGTGATGTACTTTTCTAAGTGACAGAAAAGAAGACATTTGTATATTAGTTTGGCTAATATGACTCTTGCCACGGTTTAGAGGATGTTTGAGACACATAAATAAAACAGTAAGAGAGACAGTATTCCATTTTTCAGAAATATGCATGGCTAAAAAAAGTAGTTAATTTTGCTTAGGTTTGTAGAACTCTAAACCTGAGTAATTCAAGTTGAAATGAACAAAAGATGCTTCCTTACCTTTAGGTCTTTCCAACTGTCCAGGAGTTTGGTGGCCAAATCACTTATATCCACTGTTTTATCTGGCTGTTCTTGGCTCCTTTCACTCTCCACATCAGACACACCCTCCTCTTCATCTTGGGATGGTGTTTCTTCATTAATAGGTTCTTCTAGTTTTGTGCCGTTGCTCTCTTTGGGCTCTATTTCAGCGTCAGCTTCTGGTTCAGATGTAGGTAGCTTACTAGCTTCTATGTTGGTTTCACTATCAACTTTGCATTCAGGCAGCTGTTGTGGGAGTAGCTGTTGTGACTGCAATTCTTCCTCTTCCTCTACAGGGACATTTTCTAATTGATCAAGATCCTCTTTGCCATCCTTGCCTTCTAGCTCACTGGTTGCATCAGAGATTGCACTGTCCATGCTATTTTCACTTATAATTTTCAGTCTGCGAAACATTAGTTTCTTGGGAGTGTCTGTGTCAGCTTCTGTGCTCAGCTTGGTGGAAGGATCAGGTGTGTTGAGTGGTGTGTGAGCACGTGATGTATTCTCACTAGAATACCCATCTCCTTCACTCAACGGAGGGACAGCAGTCTTAGTCTGAGACCAGCGTTGAATAATTGGAAGTACTTTGCTTTCCTCCAACATATTTTTAGTAGGAATGGGCAAGTGTTCCAAAGTCTTTATAATCTGATTAAACATAAAAAAAAAATTACATCACTTTGTACAGTTGACTTTTTTTTTTTTTTTGAGACAGAGTCTCACTCTGTCACCCAGGCTGGAATGCAATGGCATGATCTTGGCTCACTGCAACCTCTGCCTCCTGGGTTCAAGCAATTCTCCTGTCTCAGCCTCCCAAGTAGCTGGGAGTACAGGTGCTCGCCGCCACGCCTGGCTAATCTTTTGTATTTTTAGTAGAGATGGGGTTTCACCATGTTGGCCAGGCTGGTCTCGAACTCCTGACCTCAAGTGATCCACCCACCTCGGCCTCCCAAAATGCTGGGATTACCAGCATGAGCCACCACACCTGGCTACAGTTGATTTTGTTTTTTTTTTTTGAGATGGAGTTTCGCTCTTGTTGCCCAGGCTGGAGTGCAATGATGTGATCTTGGTCACTGCAATCTCTGGCTCCCTGGTTCAAGCGATTCTCCTGCCTCAGCCTCCCGAGGAGCTGGGATTACAGGGATGCACCACCATGCACAGCTTTTTTTTTTTTTTTTTAGTAGAGATGGGGTTTCTCCATGTTGGTCAGGCTGGTCTTGAACCTTAGGTGATCCACCTGCCTCAGCCTCCCAAACTGCTGGGATTACAGGCATTGAGCCACAGCGCCTGGCCTACAGTTGACTTTTTCAATTTCTGGATGGGACTCAGATTATTTCTGCAAGAGTAGTGCAGTTTTGCTACTGCTTTATTAAGAACTACATCTCTGTAAACACAAGCATATTTAAAAATCATAATATTGTTTTCCTTAAGAAAGAAAAACTTTTAATAAGACTGTTCAGCAAGAATCACAACATCAAATAGGACTGATTAATATTCTCTACCAGTAGTTCCTAAACCTGGGTAGCTTTTTAAACATATACACTACTGGACCAATCCTGGGTATCTTTTCTTAAAAAGTTTACCAAGTGTCTGTGATATACACTTGGCAGCTATGTAACAACATATTTAAATGATGTCTGTCATACACACAAAAATGCAGACA
Source organism: Pan troglodytes (assembly GCF_028858775.2). Lineage (NCBI taxonomy): Eukaryota > Metazoa > Chordata > Mammalia > Primates > Hominidae > Pan > Pan troglodytes. Next base: position 51,093,851 of record NC_086015.1, read on the forward strand.
TCTCTTCAGCTTTTGATAAACAGCTGTCTAGCAAAGAGAGATCCTCTCCTCATTCTTAGACAACCTCCCCCATTTTGAAATCCAAGAATTTTTTCTGAAGTATTCCTCAATGTAGTTCCACAGAAACCCCAAGGCTTCCTCAATTTCCTCAAGCCAAATCTCCTGGGAGAAGGACAGAGGCAAGAACAAGTACTTATCTGCCCATTCCTTTTTGTTTGTTTTTAAAAGTGTTTTATTAAATAAAAGACTCTGGGATTATATTACAAATTAGAAAGTTAGAAAATATTATTAATTTCATAGCAAGGTAAAGACATCGTAACTCCACTAACAATGCTGCCAATGAACCTTTACTTAGATCTTTTAAAACACTTATTTAAAAGATTCCTCAAAATGTTCATACTCTTGTTATGCAGAATTCAGATCTTTACCAATTCTTTAGACCCCACAGTTCAAATTTTATATGACTTCCCATCTTTTTAAAACTCTGGTTTTAACAACAAACTGGATCTTTCACTTAACTATGTTGTTGTTATTATATCTTGCTCTTGTAGTTCCCTGCTATGTAGTACCAACTTTAAAAAGATACTATAGGAAAACCATGGGACAAACTACTAACAAGGTGTATGTACGGTTAGATACGTTAAAGGAATGATACTGAGATGAAAAAATTATTTGATTATTTAATACCAATGATACAGTGCTAAATTCATAATTACTGATATTATCACATATCCACAACCTAGGCAATCAATATAACAGTTTTAAGAAACAAGCAAGCTAAATGTGAACTGACCTCTTCCTGAAGCTTCTGGTTACTTTCCCGGCCATCACCTAGCTCTGCCATCCAGATCCACAACAAAGACAGCCCATGACGTTCCAGAAAGGACTTCAGGCAGGATTGTGAGTGTGTGTTCTTTCATGGGGGAAGGGAGACACGATGCAGAGCATTGGGAGGCAATATCAGAATATTACAAAGAGCCCGAGGAGAGTTCATGTATACATTATACATTATAGGGTTCACTTACATTCACAAAAAAAACCTAGAAACTCTGTTTTCATTAGCCTAAATAGAACTCTACAACAAATGCTTTAAACAGATTATAATCTTCTCTGATACACAAAATACAGCCAGTCAACTGGGATTTTACTAACGTAGAAAATTATATGAATATTAATAGGTCATTTATAATGAAAATTCTGAAGAACTAAGAAAAAATTGCATCTAACTTTTTAAATAAAGCTAAAACCATAAAAATTAGTCCTTAAATAATTCTTTCTTCTCTCCCTTTCAGATGATTGTTGAAAAGACCTCTTTTTCCTGTTAGTTTTTTTTCTTTTAATCATCATGGTTTTTTTACACTGTGGCTTACAACTACAATCTCAGCACTTTGGAAGGTGGAAGAGGGAGGGACTGGTTGAGGCCAGGAGTTCAAAACCAGCCTGGGCAAAATAGCAAGACCCTTATCTCTACAAAAATATAAATATAAAAATTAGCTGGATGTGGTGGTGTGTGCCTGTAGTCCTAGATACTCAGGCAACTGAGGCAGGAGGATCACTTGAGCCCAGGAGTTCCAAGGCTGCAGTAAGCTATGATTGCACAACTGCGTTCCAGCCTGGGCAACAAAGCAAGACCCTAAAAAAAAAAAAAAAATCATTTTGTGTTATCTAACATCTTGTGGCATACTTAATAAACTGGTGTAAAAAAGGGTACCGTTAAAATTTTGTGCTTGGAGATCATGTAGTACAAATGGCTTTGGGATGCTAATAACTGGAGGGTAAAAGGCTATGACAAGTGTGATGAATTATTACAAAAAAAAAAAAAAAAGCCACCACATTCTTTGAATATAGACAGAAAGCAAACCAGGTCTAATAATGCCATCGTCCCCAACCTTTCTGGCACCAGGAACCAGTTTCAGGGAAGATAATTTTTCAACAAACTGGGTGGGGGATGGATTCAGGATGAAACTGTTCCACCTCAAATCATCAGGCATTAGATTCTCATAAGGAGTGTACAACCTAGATTTCTCGCATGTGCAGTTCACAATAGGGTTCATGGTCCTATGAGAATCGAATGCCGCTGCTACTCTGACAGCAGGTGGAGCTCAGGCAGTAATGCTCACTCACCTCCTCCTGTGTGGCCCCGTTCCTAACCAGCCCATGGCCTGGGGATTGGGGATCCCTGTACTAATAGATTAAATGATACTGAACTCTTTAGCCATTTTAAATAATATGGTACAAGCTTTGAAAGTCATACACAACTCACATATCCATTTAAAAAATAAAACTGGCCGGCCATGGTGGCTCACGCCTGTAATCCCAGCATTCTGGGAGGCTGAGACGGGTGGATCATCTGAGGTCAGGATTTCCACACCAGCCTGGCCAACATGGTGAAACCCCATCTCTAATAAGAAAATACAAAAATCAGCTGGGCGTGGTGGCTGGCGCCTGTAATCCCAGCTACTCAGGACGCTGAGGCAGGAGAATTGCTTGCACCCAGGACACAGAAGTTACAGTGAACCGAGACTGCACCACTGCACTCCAGCCTGGATGACAGAACAAGACCCCATCTAAACAAACAAACAAACAAACAAACAAATAAATAAATAAATAAAATAAGACTAACTCTTATCAGAATTATTCCTTCTTCATTCATCTTCATTCATTCATTCCCACCACAAAACCAGAAATAAAAAACAAACATTAAAGTGTTCACCTGTATGAGTTCCAGACAGGTAAGTTTCTGCTCCAAAGTTTCAATTCTAACCATTAGCCGGGATAAGCTGAGCACCTGGTTTTTATCAGAGAGACCCTCACCATTTTCCATCAGAGCTTCTAGCTCTCCATCCACCTACCACAGCAAATAAAAATACCTTTTTATAAAACAACAACAACAACAACAACAAAAACCAAAAACCCAAAAAGTTGCTCAACCTTATCAATTATCAGGAAAACACAAATGAAGACCAAACTGGGAAAGTACTAGACTGGGGGAAAAAGTTAAGAAGGCTGATAATAATAAGTCTACTGTTGATGAAAGTATAAAGTGGTATAATACATTTGAAATGCATTTCATTCACTCATCAAATACGTAGCAAGAACTTATTATATGAGTCAAGTATAATTCTAGGTGGAGATCTGCAATGAGCCAAAACAGAAAAACCTGCCCTTATGGGAGACCATGAACAAATTACATTAAACCAAAAGGACTTCAGAGATCCTTTATGGTTCATAAATATGATGAATGGGTTTTCACGCTGCTGTGTGAGATATATCTCTTTCAAACTTATATAATTTATATGTTATAATATATAATGACCTTTTTATGATGTCAGCATATGAATGACCCAGCTGATAGGGGCCGGGTGCTTCAGAAAAAAATAAAGCATTAGCCTGAAAAATAAAATAGTTGTATCCCCATGCACAGAAATTCTACTTATCAGAATAAACTGTAGAGAAATTCTGCACATGTGTACCTGGAGATTCATAAGAATGTTCATTGAAGCAATATTTATAATAGCAAAAAATTGCCAACAACCCAAATATCTGTACAAGTTGGATAAACGGCCATGTTCACTCAATGAAATATACTACTACAGTGAAAGGAATCAAGTACAGCCAAATGCAACAACATCCATCAATCTTAAAAATGTCATTAAGAAAAAGCAAGTTCCAAAGAATTACATGCCATATGAATCCATTTTTATGCACCTCAAAGCTGAACTTTTTAGTGATACATATGTGAAAAACTGCTTTTAAACAGGCAAGGATGACCGGGCATGGTGGCTCACACTTGTAATCTCAGCACTTTGAAAGGCTGAGGCAGGAGGATGACTTGAGCTCAGGAGTTTAAGACCAGCCTGGGCAACACAGCCAGACTTCATCTCTACTAAAAATCAAAAAAATTAGCCAGGTGTGGTAGCATGTGTCTATAGTCTCAGCTATTCAGGAGGCTGAGGCAGAAGGATCACCTGAGCCTGGGAGATTGAGGCTACAGTGAGTTATAATTTTGCCACTGCACTCCAGCCTGGGTGACACAGTGAAATCCTATCTCAAAAAAAGGCAAGGAAGTAAGACCCAAAATGTACAACAGTGGTAACCTCTAGGTAGGGAGAAGGAAGCAGAGAAGCACTAACAAGGATTTTATAATTATGCTTTGTAACATATATATTCTTTAAGTATTTTAAATATTAAATGTAAATAACGGGGGGTGGGAATCAACCTACCAAAGGTTATTTCCAGCCCTGCATTATGGCAGTTACAGGACATAAAGATTCTTTCAAAGAATTTATTATGGGTGAGATTAAATTAATTCATATGAAACCAAACAAGGAAGCATTAACTGCAAATGTTACATAGAACTAAGAGGCCTACATAAGGGAGTAATTAGAATGAGTCACTGAAATAAGATTAGAAATAGGTAAGATAAAGACAAGAGGAAAGGGTAAGCAAAGTAGTGGGGAAAGTGTGAACAAAGGAAAATAAGAAATCATGACAGTGCTTAGGTCAGCAAAGCTCAAACAGGTAAGGCATGGTGACGGACTGAGAAAAACCATACCAAATAAAAGACTGGGCCAGATGCAGTGGCTCATGTCTACAATCCCAGAACTTTGAAAGGCCAAGACAGGCGGATCACCTGAGGTCAGGAGTTCAAGACGAGCCTGGCCAACATGGTGAAACCCTGTCTCTAATAAAAATACAAAAATTAGCCGGGCATCGTGGCGGGAGCCTGTAGTACCAGCTATCCGGGAGGCTGAGGCAGGAGAATAGCTTGAACCCACGAGGTGGAGGTTGCAGTGAACCAAGATTGTGCCACTGTACTCTAGCCTGAGCGACAGAGTGAGACTCCTTCTCAAAAACAAACAAACAAACAAACAAATAAAAGACTGGTGTTAGATTAGAAGATCTCAATTTAACATAAAATAACTTGAATTTGATAAAACCTGAACAGAATCCTGAACAAGGGAATATATATGATCAAAATGGATTATTATTTTTTTATTTTTTATTTTTTTGAGATGGAGTTTCGCTCTGTCGCCCAGACTGGAGTGCAGTGGCGCGGATCTCAGCTCACTGCAACCTCCACCTCCCAGGTTCAAGTGATTCTCCTGCCTCAGCCTCCTGACTAGCTGGGACTACAGGCCCGTGCCACCATATCCGGCTAATTTTTTGTATTTTTAGTAGAGACAGGGTTTCACCATGTTAGCCAGGATGGTCTCGATCTCCTGATCTTGTGATCTGCCCGCCTCAGCCTCCCAAAGTGCTAGGATTATAGCCGTGAGCCACTGCGCCCAGCCCAAAGTGGAACTTGAGAATAATTTGTGCGGCAATAACAGAATAAAATTTAGATAAGCTAGAGACTAAGGAGAAGACAGGTAACATTACAACTTAGCAGGAAATGATAAAAGTCTAGAATGAAATGATTCAGAGAAAAGCAAGCTAAAAGGAAAGAATCTTAAGAAAATTTTCTATTACTTTTTTCTTTTACTTAACTATTTATCCCTTAATATAATTTCAGGCAAGGCACTGAACATTTTTATTTCATATTGTACCCAAAAAATTCACATTCTGGTAAAGAACAAGAATAAATGAGAAAAAATAAAGTGCTGCCTGAGAGAGGTTGTAGAAACTCAAACCCATTTTTCTTTCTAAAATGTACATTTAAGGCTCATTCTTTTTCATTTCCAATACCACTTAAGTTTTTGAGTAAATACATGAACAGAAAAACCAATTTAAAGTTGTCTTAATCCAAGAAAGACAATTTCATTAAAGATATCTTTTCCTTGCATATCCTAAATGTAAGCCTTCCTGTGTCCCAAATTCTACGGTATTAGATGAGTTCAAGGGCTTTAAAATTCTACTTTCCCCCTCAACTGTAACAGCCAGAATACTGCTTTTGACAGATTTTTGAGACGAAAATATTCACAGGGCTAAAAAATGAGATATTTTCAGCCAGGCACAGTGGCTCACACCTGTAATCCCAGCACTTGAGAGGCCAAGGCAGACAGATCACCTGAGGCCAGGAGTTCGGGACCAGCCTGGCAAACATGGTAAAACCCCATCTCTACTAAAAATACAAAAATTAGGCCAGGAACGGTGGCTCACGCCTGTAATCCCAGCACTTTGGGAGGCCAAGGTGGGTGGATCACCTGAGGTCAGGAGTTCAAGACCAGCCTGGCCAACACGGTGAAACCCAGTCTCTACTAAAAATACAAAAATTAGCCGGGCATGATGGCAGGTGCCTAAAATCACAGCTACTCAGGAGGCTGTGGCAGGAGAATCACTTGAGCGCGGGAGACGGAGGTTACAGTGAGCCAAGATCGTGCCACTGTACTCTAGCCTGGGCGACAGAGCAAGACTCTGCCTCAAAAATAAATAAATAAATAAAATAAAATAAAAATTAGCCAGGTGTGGTGATGCACATCTGTAATCCCAGCTACTCTGATGGCTGAGGCAGGAGAATCACTTGAACTTGGGAGGCGGAGGTTGCAATGAGCTAAGATCATGCCACAGCACTCCAGCCTGGGTGACAGAGCAAAATACTCTCTTAAAAACAAACAAAAAAAAAAGAGGTATTTTCTTTTTAAAATTAGGCATGTTATGACTGTTTAAAAACTCTAAATTATGTTATTTACATTCATTCAATAACATTTATTGAATAGATATTGTGTAAGGCATTTCCAGGATATAAAGAAAATCACGTTCTAACTAAAGAAAAATAAACTGTAAAAATGCAGAAACTGCAGTATAAATTAATTTTTGCAAACAAAATAAAGATGAATAACCCTTGAACATTCCTCAGCGGTTATACTGTAACACACATACACATAAATGCATGCCAATTCCAGTGGTGATAATACAGCTTCCCTAATTTTGGGTGCTCAAGCATAGCAATCAATTGTGCAATAACTTTTAGGGTACCTGGGAGACAGAGGTGGGAAGACTGAGTTTGTCTCCCTTCCTTTCAATTAAATTACATTTACTAAAAGTCTTAGATTTTATGTATGGGTCAACATCATCCAAGAATATGAGGTAAGTAACTAAAAGTAAACATAAATGTAAGAATGATTAGGGTGTATTTTTAAATTATTGATAAACTGAAAATTTATATATATTAAATATATATTTATATATTATATATTTATCTGTAATTTATAGATAGTATATATTTACTATATATAGTGCATATATATGCACAATTCTATAGTACTTGAAAATTTATTAAGTACCTAATCATTGCAAGATACTATTTTTTAATACTTGAATATTTTGTGGCACTAAGGGGTCTAAGTAGCATTTTAAATACTTCTTGATGGAATACAACATACAGTATGCAGAATACACATATAGACAGAAATATATAAAAACAATTAGTAAATAGGTTTAATAAACAGGTGAGCAACACCCATACAGCCACCATCCAGGTAAGTTTAAAAAACAGAATACTGCTAGCATTCCTGTAGTGCCCCATGTACCTACCCCTTCCTGGTTATAACAGCAACCCTTCCTATGCTTTGGAGATAACTTATCCTAACATTTTAAGAAATAGGTCTTCAATTTTCTTTATAGGTTTACTATCCATATGCAAATTCCTAAATATTAATTTTTTTTTTAAGTGATGGAAGCTAACTTTATTTGAAATGAAAGGTTCACTCTTGTCCTTGCTCCCTAATTACTTTAATTTTACTTTAAGTTCTGGGATACATGTGCAAGAACACGCAGGTTTGTTACATAGGTATATAAAATTTTGTCTATCTTTATGGAAATGAAATCATACTGGACAAAATATTTTGTCATGCTTCTTTCACTCAACCTTACATTTTAAGAGTTATCCATGTTACTGTATGCAGCCAGTTTATTTTCATGACTATTTCTTTTATAATTTATCCATCCTTTTTTTTTTTTTTTTTTTGAGACTGAGCTTCACTCTGTCGCCCAGGTAGGAGTGCAGTGGCATCATGTCAGCTCACTGCAACCTCCATCTCCTGGGTTCAAGCAATTCTCCTGCCTCAGCCTCCCGAGTAGCTGAGATTACAGGCACCCACCACTACACTTGGCTAATTTTTGTATTTTTAGTAGAGACAGGGTTTCATCATGTTGGCCAGGCTGGTCTCGAACTCCTGACCTCAGGTGATCTGCCCACCTCGGCCTCCCAAAGTGCTGGGATTATAGGCATGAGCCACTGCGCCTGGCCCATTCTTATGTTAATAAATATTTGAGTTATTTCTACTTTTTCTGATATCACAAGCAATGCTGTTGTGACTTCTGATATACATTATAGCTAGCCTCTCTGCTTATACACCCAGGAACTGCTGGCTCATATGGTATATATTCTTTCACTTCAGTAAATAATGTCAAAGTATTTTCAAAAGTGGTTGTCCCTCATTTACACCCCTCACCAACAGTGTATGAGATCTGTTGTTCTTATGTACCATGGAACTTAATTTTTATCAATCTGGTGAGAGTGTAAATAACATCTAATAGTAATTTTAATTTGCACTCCCCAATTACTAATAAAGTTGAACAGCTTTCCACGTTTATTGGCTATTTGAATTAGTAAAGTGTCTCTGGAAGTTGTCTATTTTTCTTTTGTGCTGGCTGTTCTTTTCTTATTAATAGGATACTAGTTACACTCATTATGCATATTCTGGATAGTAGTATTCATTTGTTATGAGTTGAAAGTTAAGTATTTCCTCTCAGGTGGGTTTTCACCTTCTTTATTACATAAATTATTATTGATTTGTTTCAAAAACTCAAACAATAGAGACTAAGGGAAGTTTCAGACTATTTTCTGTTCGTACCATAAACTACAAATAACATCAGGTCACAGTAGGGACATATTATACTTCCATCAAGTAAGTAAGTAATTAAGTACCCAGTGTGTGACATAGCCAAAGATAATCACCTGTCCTGGAAGAGCTTATAGTTTGGTTAAGGAAAGAAGCTGTATACAGATGCAATCATAAGAACAAGGATAAAAAATGTTTAGCAATCAAGGGGTAACATGAGGGATGTGGATTATAGTGCAATCATTATTAACATCTTCTTGTCAACAGTTTATACATGCAAAACTGCATTCTGAACTGCTAGCTATCTTGTCCTTTCCATGGCATCCTTTACCCAAGAAATTCCCAAGGCTCAACCTTGTGAGTTCAAACAGTTGAATTCTGTGATTCTGCTTCTGTGATTCTGCTCAACTGTAACTGACCAAAACTCAGAATCCAGGCATGCAAAAAAGAAATTTCTGCAGCAGATAATCCAAGTAAAATTAAAGTACAATTAACCTCTGCATTAGAGTCAAGGGCAAATGATCTTTCACATCATTCTAGGAACCTAGGTTCATTCTGGGATATTCCTCTATCTGGGCAAAGTTTCATATAAAACATCATTGTTCCGGAATAACTTCAAATTCATATCTGGAGCAACCGATGACTATAGCCTATGGAATGACTGGATACAAGTTACATCTAATTCAGTCCAAAGGCACTAAGACCTATCCTGAAATTGACACACTATTACCTGAATACAAACAACCAACCAATGACAGAAATATCTAGTCCTTAGTTCTTCAGAGTTATCCTTAAATCTTCTAAGAAAGGTAAAAAGCCACCTAATGGAGGTATGATACAGATATAATGCCACCTCTTAATCCATAGTAAGGTCACTTCTCATCAATAAATTAGTTTTAAAAATGTGTTTATTCTGTAAGTTTTGAAAATAGGAAACAGCCATTGGGAAGTTTTTCTTTTTGTTTTTTTTTAGATGGAGTTTTGCTCTGTAGCCTAGGCTGGAGTGCAGTGGTGCCATCTCGGCTCACTGCAAGCTCTGCCTCCTGGGTTCAAGCAATTCTCCTGCCTCAGCCTCCGGAGTAGCTGAGATTACAGGTACCCGCCACCACGCCCAGCAAATTTTTGTATTTTTAGTAGAGACAGGGTTTCACCATGTTGGCCAGGCTGGTCTTGAACTCCTAACCTCGTGATCTGCCTGCCTCAGCCTCCCAAAGGGCTGAGATTACAGGCGTGAGCCACCGTGCCTGGCCTGGAAAGTTTTTATGGAGATACTAGTTTAGGTCAACATGTTTAATAACTACTTTGTGGTTGCTCTGGTAAACCATGAATTATATGAAACAAGAGTTAACAACAAAAGCAATTTAATGGAGTTTAAAGAAAAATGTCCGGTAGTCAAGTGAAGAAAGCTAACAGACTAGGTATGACCCAGTGACTACACTTCCATAGATAAATCTTAAAGAAACATGTGCAAAAGAGACATGTGCAAAGATACTAACTTTGAAATTAATAGCAAAAATTGGAAACATAAGTATCCATCAGTAGGAAAATATGTCAATAAACTATTACATGATGAAAAAAAAAAAAGAAAAACTTTCAAATGACCATCATGCAGAAGTTGAGAAAAGAAAAAAATTACAGCAATTAGAAATAAATGTTCATCTACATATATGAATACAGATCAAATTCAAAAATAAGAGTAAAAAATGCACACAAATACATCTATATTATGTCATTTCTTTTTCTTTTTTAATAGAGATGAGGTCTCACTATATTGCCTAGGATGGTCTCGCGCTCCTGGGCTCAAGCTATCCTCCCGCCTTGGCCTCCCAAAGTGCTGGGATTATAAGCAAGAGCCACCACGCCCAGCCATATTTTACCATTTCTAAAAACTTTTAAAATGCCACACAAAACAATATGTTCTAAAATGCAGAAACATTTATTGTTATGGCCATAGTTGCCTCAAAGGTAGGAGGGGACTCCACTCTACAGTTTAACTGTAGTTTAACACAATGGTTAAGAGCAGAGACAAGATGCTGGATTGGAGCTCATTTCCACCACCTAGTTGGGTGACACTATAATCTCTCTGTGCCTTAGTGTGTTCTTATCTGTAAAAAAGGAAAGATCATTACCTAATTTATGAGCTTATTGTGAGAATTAAATGAGCTAATACATCAAGTGCTTAGAAAAGTGCTTGGCATAAAGTTACACTATATATGCTATCTAAAAAGAGGGCTGAAGGCTGGGTGTGGTAGCTCATGCCTGTAATCCCAGCACTTTGGGAGGCCAAGGCGAGAGGATCACTTGAGCCCAGGAGTTTGAAGCTGCAGTGAGCTATGAATGCATCACTGAATTCCAGCCTAAGCAAAAGAATGAGATTTTGCCTCAAAAAAAAAAAAAAAAAAAAAAAAGGGCTGGGCACTGTGGCTCATGCCTGTAATCCCAGCACTTTGGGAGGCCAAGGTGGGAGGATCACTTGAGCCAGGAGTTCGAGGCTGCAGTGAGCTGTGATCACTCTACTGTACTCTGGGCCTGTGGAACAGTGCGAGACCTTGTCTCAAAAAAAACCAAAGCCAAACCATTTGAAAATATATACATTTTTTAAAAGAGAGAGAGAGAAAGAAAGAGCTAAAGAACACATGACATTCCAATGCATTTGTTCATGTTGGGTGGTGCAAATATAGGTGTTTGTTATATAAACTGTCCTTTTCTGCTTTTTTTAAAGGACCTTTCCAATGCTTTTTTTTACTTTTTTTAACTGAATCTTCTTACAGAATTCAGATTCTTAATACTTAATTCCCTCAAATTAATTTGTGCTCAATTGATGTTACCTTTTAACCATTATACTCTCATCGCCTCCCTCATGTCTTTTTCTATCTCCCCATCTAAACAGAAAAATTGCTGTCATCTATAGTTCTTATGAGTATTAAGTTCCTGAAAAGTCCAGGAATGAGCTAACTGCAAAAGAATCACAGGGGGATTTGCTGACTAACACCGGTAAACCCTCAGCCCTTCCACTAAGATTCACAGGTCTAGAGAGTAGCCCAAAAATGTGCATTTTTACTATGGATCCAGCCAGCTGGTTCTAAAGAAAGTGATCCAAGGATCACATTTTTGAAAAACAGTGCTCTAGCAAAGGGATCCTCAAAAAAGGGAGGAGAATATTTTTTTAAACACAAAGTCCTTTTTGCAATTGATAGCCCCTTTAGTAACAGGATATTCCCCACCAACAATCCCATCCCCATCCCAGGAGTAACTCAGGCAAGACAGGGTACAAAATGAGGCTATCAACTGCTGTTTCATTAAATAAAAAGAGCATCTGTGACTACTCCTGTTGGTCTTAGGTTACCTACTTCCTCTCAAAACTTTTCTCACACTCAAAAGAGGATTTTCAGAGATTTGAAGAACACTCAAAGTTTAGAGTACCAAACAAAGACAAACCAATAACAAGAGATTAGAAACGTAGAGCAGACATAGTGAGCTATCAGGGAGAAAAGATATGTTTTACTTGTACTTAGGAGTTTTAAAGAAACTGAAAAACTATTAGTCCAGGTGTTTTCAATAATACTTTAATAGTTCTCAGTACCCAATTCCAATCTCTATGAATCTGAAATAAAAATAGCAATTGCATCTCTTTTCTGGTAACAACTCATCTGATCTTGGATTTCTCTGGTGGCAGTAGTATGACTTTATAACCTTCAATCAGAAAAGCCACCTCACTTTTTAAATTTTTTATTGTGAAAGTTGAAAGAAAAATGCAAACTTACTGAATCCTTCTTACGAGATCGTTCCTTCTTCATTTTCCCTCCTGCTGCTCTGATGCTGACTCTGTTTTCTCCTCCCAGGTAACCCCGGCAATTGGCTGATCCGCAGAAACATTTCTGGGCTTCTTTTCTGTTCAAAGAGCATAGGAAAGAAGTCAGCTATGCGGAAGTAAACCATACAAAACTGTTGGCAATAAAACAATTACACACAAAAGTCATACCAGTCTAAACAAAATCAAACAAACAAAAACCATAACTTGAAGAGATTCCAACAAGTCTGCTATTACTAATAGAAATGTCTGAAAACTGCTCTTTAAAAATATTCATTATTTTTCCAATCATCTTTCTTTGGGAGACAAAACTAGCCAAGAAATAAACAATTCTTCCATTTTATGAGAATACCTAGTAATATGAAAATAAGAGATCATATACATGTTTGGATTAAGAACAAAATTGCTTAAATAGTTCAGAGAACTATTACTTATATGTAAATGTTTAATTGGCACATAGAACAAACAAACATGCATTAGTATAAGCAGACATAAAATGATTAATACAGGATACTTAAAAGGAAACATTTGATTATTAAAAGATTGGCTGGGCACAGTGGCTCACGACTGTAATGTCAGCATTTTGGGAGGCCAGGAGTTTGAGACCAGCCTGGCCAACATGGTGAAACCCCATTTCTATTAAAAATACAAAAATTAGCTGGACATGGTGGCACACACCTGTAATCCCAGCTACTCAAGAGGCTGAGGCATGAGAATTGTTTGAATCCAGGAGGCAGAGGTTGCAGTGAGCCGAGATTGCACCACCGCACTCCAGCCTGGGTGACAGAGTAAGACTCTGTCTCAAAAAAATAATAATAACAATAATTGAGTATTCTAATAGTAAACTGGTGGATTTAGGATATGATAGTGGCAATTAGAGGGATAAAAATAAATTGTTCAATAAGTAGAGCAGGAATTCCCTAACAGCACTTGATTTCCACTTTTCTTTCCCTCAGAGAGGACAATACAAGCACAGAGGCAAAAAAATGGAGCCCGACACAGAACCTGGTCTGCATTCATGCCCTGAATATCTGACAAGAGTAGCAGACAGAATCGGAAACAACCATCTGGCATTTGTCCTAGATTATAATCAGATCATCAGTTTCAGAGTTCACTATGTTTAAGACATGAAGCATGTATGAAACAATGTGAAGGAATATGTAAAAGACCTTCATTGCCAGAAGTCTGGTAACTGTCACCAGACTGAACAGAGTACAGGAATTAAAACCTCATCATATAATAGCATTAAAAGAATTAAAATATTCAGGAAACTCTGCAGCTGTGTGCTTTTCTGGCATAAACACCAAAAGCTACTAATTGATATAGGTATAATCTGAAAAAAATAAAATAAAAACTTTTAGGGTTTTGTACCTTACTTAAATTTTCCAATATTTTAATTGTACTGGTTTCTTAATAATCAGAAAGTATCTTGCATAGGTCACTGGTCCTAAAGACCCAAAGAAGATAGACTGTTTCACGGGTAATGTTGTGTTCTTTCATTATGAGGCACACATTAGTTGTCTTTTTCTGATATTAGTGGCCACTAATGACCACTGTTTAGGACCCATACCTTACTAAGTGTTGCAAAATGGTGATATTTTTACTACTTAATTTAGTTTTATCTTTTTGTTTTCTGAGACAGGGTCTTGCGCTATGGCCCAGGCTGGACTGTAGTGGCAAGGTCATGCCTCCCTGCAGCCTCAATGTCCTAGGCTCAAGTGATCCTCCCACCTCACCCTCCTGAGTAGCTGGGACTATAAGCGTGCACCACTCACCTACTACTACATTTATTAACTGGAAGACTTGTACAAAGAAAAACTTCCTCTCATCAACTATTTGGTTTAACCTAAAGCAGAAGTCACTTGAGAAAGGCAGAATAAATGTTTAAATGCTTAATTTTTTTCCTTTATTTTTAAACTAGTCTTCAAAGTCATGAATTGGTTGACTAATATACCTTTTTTTTTTGGCTTTTTTGTTTTTGTTTTGTTTTTTTCGAGACAGAGTCTTTCTCTGTTGCCCAGGCTGGAGTGCAGTAGCATGATCTCAAGTGATTCTCCTGCCTCAGCCTCCGGAGTAGCTAGGATTACAGGCATGTGCCACCCCACCTGGCTATTTTTTGTATTCTTAGTAGAGACGGGGTTTCACCATGTGACCAGGCTGGTCTCGAACTCTTGACCTCGTGATCTGCCCACCTTGGCCTCTCAAAGTGCTGAGATTACAGGCGTGAGCCACCGCACCCAGCCTCCCAGGCGTAGTTTTTTGTTCGTTTGCTTTTTATTTTTTTTAGATGGAGTCCCTCTGTCACCCAGGCTGGAGTGCAACAGCACGATTTCAGCTCACTGCAACCTCCGCCTCCCAGGTTCAAGCTATTCTCCTGCCTCAGCCTCCAGAGTAGCTGGGATTACAGGCGTGCGCCACCACGCCCAGCTAATTTTTATATTTTTAGTATGGACGGGATTTCACCATGTTGGCCAGGCTCAAACTCCTGACCTCATGATCTGCCCGCCTCAGCCTCCCAAAGTGCTGAGATTACAGGCGTGACCCACTGCAACCAGCCTGTAGTTTTATTTTTAAGTAGTCATTAGAACACAGGGATTTTACATAATGTGCTTCAAACCTCCTCAGTATCTTTATTAATGCTTCAGTGTTAATAAGAACTCTCACACTTTTTGCTTAGGCAGTCTTTGCTATTGCATCGGTTACTGTTTTTAGGAAACAGAACTAGGTAACCAGGCCGGGCGCGGTGGCTCAAGCCTGTAATCCCTGCACTTTGGGAGGCAGAGGCAGGCGGATCACAAGGTCAGGAGATCAAGACCATCCTGGCTAACACGGTGAAACCCCGTCTCTACTAAAAATACAAAAAATTAGCTGGGCGTGGTGGCGGGCGCCTGTAGTACCAGCTGCTCGGGAGGCTGAGGCAGGAGAACGGCATGAACCTGGGAGGCGGAGCTTGCAGAGAGCCGAGATCACGCCACTGCACTCTAGCCTGGGCGACAGAGCAAGAGTCCATCTCAAAAAAAAAAAAAGAACTAGGTAACCAATTATATTTAAGAGTACAAAATGGTACAGATGAAATAGACTGGTTATGAGTTATGCTAACTGTTAATGCTGAATAACGGATACAGAGGAATTTATAATACTGTACTATTCTCTTCAGACACAAAAAGAGTTGGCATGTCTAAAGTTTTTCAGAATTACATAAGAAATATAATTATACAAGTAGACCATATGAAGTTGAGGAGAAAATCATACAGTTCCTGTACATCCCTTAAGGGTCAGAAGTGTCATACAGTAGAAAAACACACAAAACCAAAACAATATCTTATAGATAAGAGTTAAGAGTAAATATAACTTTTAAGTAATTCATATTAAAGTTTTATATCCTTATATCTGAACAGCCTATTTCCCCATCAGAAGCAGCAAAATTAGTAGAAACAATACTTACCCATATCTCTGGAACTGATAGTCAAACGTTAACTCTGAGCCTGAAGGAACCAGTTTGGTGGTAAAAAACCCAACCCTCAGTTGTCCGTTCACAGTCCACTGAGATGATGTTTGAAAACAAAAGAAATTAGTAACTTATTAGTGTGTGTGTGTGTGTGTGTGTGTGTGTGCATATATAAAGATCATCATCATCTGCCTTAATTATGCAAGTGGGTCTTTAGGCAATGAAGGTTTTCCCAAATAGCACATGGAGACTTTTTTCTTTAAAAGAACTAAAATATTTAAGTGTAACTCTCATTTAATGGACTACCAGATTGCATATATCTCTAATTCATCTCTAATAAAAGTAACTGCTAAAAAAAAAGAAAAAAAAGTAACTGCTATTTTATCTTAACATTTCCATACAGTAAAGATTCACTTGTACTAAAAATTGGCAAATAGAGGATGCTTGTGTCACTGAGTATCAAAGGCAAGTCTATATTAACATATGTTAAAAGTAACCATGTTGTAAGATAAGATGAGATATAGAAACTAGGAAACACTGATCCCAAAAGTTTAATTCCATGAAGTGGTGGTCATCTGGCTGAGTATAGTGAAAGGGACATCAGAACAGACTCAAGAATTAAAATGGGGGCAGATACATGTTAGGCAGATCTTTTAGTTCCAAAACATGTAAGCGAGTCAAGGACTGAGGAGCTCTGATCCAGACAATTTGCACATGTTACTAATGAAAACTCTGGACTTGCAGAGATTAAGGGACACTGTACAGTGAGAGTCTCATAGCTAGACATGTGGCCACCAGCTCTGGCAGAACTATAACCAAAACCTAGGTTGAATGATTCCACAGTAGGTTCTCCTTTTTGTTATAAAACTTGGCTCTTGGAAGAGCCATGCATAAAATCTATTAGTGTATAGTTCAAAGGGCAAAAAATATCCAGACTCAAAAGCGCTATTTCAACATGAGAGGAAATCAATGATATACATTTGCAGAGCGGGTTCATAGCTTTAACCTAAAAAAGTTACAATCCCAGCTGGGTGCGGAGGCTCACGCCTATAATCTTAGGACTTTGGGAGGCTGACGGGGGTGGATCGCTTGAGGCCAGGAGTTCGAGACCAGCCTGGCCAACATGGCAAAACCCCGTCTCTACTAAAAATACTAAAAAAATTAGCTGGACGTGATGGCACGCACGTGTAATCCCAGCTACTTGGGAGGCTGAGGCAGGAGAATCGCATGAATCCAGGAGGCGGAGGTTGCAGTGAGCCAAGATCATGTCACTGCACTCCAGCCTGGGCAAAAAAAAAAAAAAAAAAAGATACAATCCCTCTCAATGTT
This sequence comes from Pan troglodytes, assembly GCF_028858775.2. Taxonomy (NCBI): domain Eukaryota; kingdom Metazoa; phylum Chordata; class Mammalia; order Primates; family Hominidae; genus Pan; species Pan troglodytes. Next base: position 51,111,225 of record NC_086015.1, read on the forward strand.
AGTCGTTCAGTCCCTCATTAGTGTTATTAAAAGTCAAATGTTGCACCTAGATAAGACCTAATAAAGAATCCAAATACACACTGAACTTTCAAAATTAAAATTTAGTTTTGTATTTTGGCACCATTAAAATAATATACAAAATAATTATGGGCAAGGAAGGAGAGGTGACAACTAAATGCAATGTGAGTTCCTGGACTGGATCTTGGACCAGAAAAACAACAGCTGTCAAAATTGGAATACGGTCTTCATATTACTTAATAGCATTCCCTGGATCTGATCCTTTTATTATGGTTATATATGATGTTAACATGGGGAAAGCTAGGTGAAGACTGATATATGGGTGTAGTCAATACTATTTTTCTAACATTCCTATAAATCTAAACCTATTTCCAAATAAAATCTTAAATAATAAAGTAGAATAGGAAAAAGGGACTAAAAAATTCATGAGTACCTTAGATATGGGATCTAAAATTAATGGTCAGAACAGCAATCGTGAACAAATACCTCAAACTCTAAATCCACCTCAACTTACTTTTTGGGTTTCACAGTTTGGTTCACAGCTGTGATTCATGAAACGAGAGCAATTTCCTTTTTGAGTGGCATCTATTATCTGGGAGAAGAGGATCATTTAAGAATTAAAAAATAATACCTTAAATATTCATGCAATTACCTGCAAAACTACATACATCTCTTATGCATCAATTAAAAAAAAGATTGTGCTGCGAAACCTAACCAGTTAAGGTAGGGCAGTGAGGCCTCCTGACTACCAGCTTCATAGTTTTTCCACTGTAAACAATGGCTCAGTTTCCATTATTTCTAACTGAAGACAGATGACACTGTGAATTAAATTAACCCAATCAAAAAAAATTTACACATTTTACAAAGGAAAAGCATTAAGACAAATGTAAGATACATGCAATGCACACGCACGCACACACATACACACTCCCTTACCCCCACTTTGCCCTTGCTTCAGAGAACTGTCACACTGCTTCCCACTTCAAAGCGACAAATACCTAACTGATGCTTTTGGAAGATCTGCTAATTATTAACTTTTGCCCATAGGCAAAATTATCTTTATCAGTGTCTCTCCCATTTATCCTTAGCCATTTCTTATATTCTATTACATCCTAATCTCACTGCATGGTATAATACTTCACTTTAAAGTGTGGGCTATGTCACAATGCCATAGGTCTCAACCTTGAGTGTGTATCCAAATCCCATGGAGAGTTTGTTAAAACTTGCTGAACCCATCCCTAGGGTTAAACTAAACAGCTCTGGGGTTAGGTCCCTAGAATTTACATTTCCACACTGAATACAGAGGCAGATATATGAGAATCGAACTGAATTTTATTAAGCCAGACATTAAAGAGATTTATAAAAATGTAAAGCGATGCAACTCTTTTCACTAAAAAAAAAAAAAAAAAAAAAAAAAAAAATTTTAAATAATCATTTTCCAAGGCCAGGCACAGTGTTTTATGTCTGTAATCCCAGTGCTTTGGGAAGTTGAGGCAGGAGGATTGCTTCAGGTCAGAAGTGAGACCAGCCTGGGCAACACAGCAAGATCCTGTCTCTACAAAAAAATTTAAAAATAAGCCAGGCATGGTGGCATGTGCCTGTAGTTCCAGCACCTCAGGAGACTGAGGTGGGAGGACTGCTTGAGCCCAGCAGTTCAAGGCTGCTGTGAGCTATCATCATGCCACTGCACCCCAGGCTGGGCAACAGAGCAAGACCCTGACTCAAAAAAAAAAAGTTATTTTTCATAATACCATGTTATTTTTATCAATAAGTAATGGGCTTACTATTGTTACAGTTAAGTCCTCACTTAAAGTCATCAACAGGTTCTTTGAAACTGCAACTTACAAAAGCAAAACAACATACAAGGAAACCAATTTTACCATAGGCTAACTGATACTAAACAATAGTTAAGTTCCTATGGCAGATTTCTGGCCACAAAACATCAACAAACTTCTAAATAAAGACCAAAATGGGCTGGGTGTAGTGGTTCATGCCTGTAATCCCAACGCTCTGGGAAGCCAATCTGGGCCAACACTCAAGTGATTCTCTGTTTTAGCCTTCGGTCTGAGCCCTTGGAGCAGCTGTAACTAGATGCATGCAAAACCATGCCCGGTTAATTTTTTTTAATTTTTGTAGAGATGAGGTCTCACTATGTTGCCCAGGCTGGCCTCCTTTGGCTTCAAATGATTCTCCCACTTGGCCCTAATGTGGTTTTAAACAGACATTCTAAATTTCTCAGTTGTGATTTTTAATATGATTAAGTATAAGTAATTATAACCCACATAACCTATATAAGCAAAAGCACTTTGGGGCCAGGCACGGTGGCTCACACCTATAATACCAGTACTTTGGGAGGCTGAGGCACATGGATTGCTTGAGGCCAGGAGTTCAAGACCAGCCTGGCCAACATGGCAAAACCCAGTCTCTACTAAAAATACAAAAATTAGCTGGGCATGATGGTGTGTGCCTGTAGTCCCAGCTACTCAGAAGACTGAGGCACAACAATCGCTTGAACCCGGGAGGCAGAGGTTGCAATGAGCCAAGATGGCACCACTGCACTCCAGCCCAGGTAATATAGCAAGACACTATCTCTTAAAAAAAAAAAAAAAAAAGGCACTCTGGGGGTCATCAATAATTTCTAAGAGTTGTAATCTAAAACACACTACGTTTATCTTTACATATATATATGTAAATTCCTCTCTCTTCCATGTTTTTATTTTCTACCTTGTCATGCAACAGTAACTTCCACGCTTTTTGTAAACAAATAGACGCTATTTATACTGCTCTGCCCCTCATTTTTGTCGCTTAATATATTTTAGAAATCAGTCGGCAGGACATGGTGGCTCATGCCTGTAATCTCAATGCTTTGGTGAGGTCAGGAGATCGAGACCAGCCTGGCCAACGTGGTGAAACCCCGTCTCTACTAAAAATACAAAAATTAGCAAGGCGTGGTGGTGGGCGCCTGTAATCCTAGCTACTCAGGAAGCTGAGGCAGGAGAATCTCTTGAACCCAGGAGGTAGGGGTTGCAGTGAGCCGAGATCTTGCCACTGCACTCCAGCCTGGGCGATAGAGCGAGACTCCGTCTCCAAAAAAAAAAAAAAAAAAAAATCAAATCAGTATCAATGGCTCCTTCAAACCTAACAGATCTGTTTCAAGGCAAATATATCCAAGCTGCTTACCTCATCATTCTTCAGGGCCATGAAATAGTAATGGATGTTTTTGTTTCGTGCATACTCCTTCACTCGAGCTTTAAACTCTTTATGATCGAGTACCTCTCCACAGTATTCTAGGACAAAGGTGTTCCTGCAAACCAAAAGGAAAAAAATAGCACTTCCTACCTAGGAGCAGTAGGGAAAACATATATGCTCAGGCAAAAATAAGGAATTTAAATAAATACTGCAATGTGGATAAATTCAGTTATTACACAAAATAAATTTCAAACACATGTCAAGTATCTAGCTTCTAACCAAGGTTACTTTTCTCCTTCACAGTACTTTTCAAAGAATGTTGATTCTAAGATGCTTTTATAATTTATACCTACTACCAAAATATATATCCTTTAACTAGATACTAAATCATTCAAGTCTGGCTTACAATATCATTAAAACAGTTATTAACAGCTGCAAAACAGCTCTGAAGAAATCAAGAGACACTGAAAAGTTAGAGGATTTTTGCTCTTAAAAAAAAAAAAAAAAAAAAAAAAGGCAGCCGGGCACAGAGGCTCACGCCTGTAATCCCAGCACTTTGGGAGGTAGAGGCGGGTGGATCACCTGAGGTCAGAAGTTCGAGACCAGCCCGACCAATATGGTGAAACCCCATCTCTACTAAAAATACAAAAATTAGCCAGGCGTGGTGGCATGCACCTGTAGTCCCAGCTACTTGGGAGGCTGAGACAGGAGAATTGCTTGAACCTGGGAGGCAGAAGTTGCAGTGAGCCGAGATCGCGCCACTGCACTCCAGCCTGGGCAACAGAGTGAGACTCTGTCTCAAAAAAAAAAAAAAAGGAAAAAGAAAAAAAAGAAGGCAACTTAAATATAGCAGCCCTTCTGCTGTCTTTACTCTCAAAGGTCTCTAAAAATGTTAAAGATCAAATCTAATTCCCTTTATGTAATGACATTCTCTTTGACGTCTCTTTAGAATGTTATTGGTAATTGTTATTTATCTTCTTCTTTGGCATCTTTCAGTTACCCTTTATCTTTGAATGTTCTTTTCCTGATTATTTACCTATTTATTCTGAACTGAAGATATTAAATTATCAGTCTTTTCCCCTTCTCTTTATTCTCTAAAAGCTCATTCTAACCAATGACTTCAACTATTAGTTCTATGTAGACAAATGTTATACTATGTTTTACTCTGAAGTTCTGACATAAAATGGCCTGCCTGAAAGTCTTTTCTTATCCCCTCAAAATAAACATGCCCTAATTCTAATGAAAGAAATTTTTTTAATGTAAATCTTTTGTATTTGTTTACAACATACTGGCATAATCAATGTACTTATTAAAGGAGTTAACTTCGCCAACTGAAAAAAATTAAATCCTTTTACTTTAAAAAATAAAGCAATTAAAAACAAATGAGAAAAGAACACATATATTAAAAAGCAGAGCTCAAAAACAGGATTGGAGAAGTTTATAGTGGATGTATATATATATTTATATAGTAGTCCATCACAAACACATTTAGGTCTCAATAATAAAAATCTGATTATTCATGGGTAAACCTAGAAAGTCAAATTATTACCTCTATAACCAATATTTGAAATGTCCTTTCTAACCCCAGAAGCTTATCATCTTGCAAATAATTTAAAATGATGACAAAATTTGAGGTCCTACAATGTTGGACTCTCCACTTCCAGGATTAGTGCCCTCCCTCAAGAAAAAGAAAAGTCACTTTGGGTGGCCGGGGGGGTGCAGGATTGCTTTGGCCCAGGAGTTCAAGACCAGCCTGAAAAACACAGGAAGACCTCATCTTGACAAACAATAAAAAATTAAAAAATTAGCCGGCCATGGTATTATGTGCCTATAGTCCACTACACCAGTTGAAAGCCTGGGGCAGGAGAATTGCTTGAGCCCTGAGTTTGAATCTACAATGAGCTACAATCACATTACTGTACTCCAGGCTAGGTGACAGAGCAAGACCCCATTGCATTAAAAAAGAAAAAAAAGCTGGGCACAGTGGCTCAAGTCTGTAATTCCAGCACTTTGGGAGGCCGAGGTGGGTAGATCACTTAAGCCTGGGAGTTTCCGACCAGCTGGGCAACATGGTGAAATCCCGTCTCTACCAAAATAAATAAATTTAAAAAAATGTTTTAAAACATTTTTTAAAAACTTAAAAAAGAGAGAAAAAGAAAAATGACATCATGGACTGCCTTGTGAATTAAATGTGGTGACTACAAAACATACAAAATATATATTATCCAGGATCTGGAACTGCACACATAAAAAATATTTCCAATCCCTCTTCTGCCAAAAATCTATCTTCCCTAAACTTACTCATTTAAGGCTTGATTACCTGCTTTTGAAAGGTAGTATGAAAAATATAAATAAAGCATATTGATGTCATCTGGCATCGATATTATGCCCATTTGACAAATAAGACAGAGTTTGGATAATGTAGGTGATCTATCCAACTTCATAAAGCTCAATTACAGCCTGGGATTCAAACTCCACCTAAATAACTACCTCATTATATTATAAAGATGCTTTCTTGAATTTTACTAAAATATTCAATTCTAATGATATTACTCTCAAATCACCTTATTTAGAAAAAGTTCTTAAATATCAGAGCCTGACCAGCCAGTAAATCACTCAGAGTAGAGACCCCACATCAGGAAGTTGGAAGGATATACCAACACACATGGATCTAACAGTTTGAGCTTGAGGAAGTAGCTGAGAGAAGCATCTCAAAGTCCTCAGGAATTTGGGGAATGTAGGAAGAGTGGCTAGACCCTCCAGCTGCCTAACCTCCAAAAAACTAAATGAGGCCAGTGTAAAAGTCTATCATGCAGTCCTTAAAACTCTAAGATTTAGGTTTCTTAGAGAAGCTACGTGTCTCAATTAAAAACCAAAATAAAAACAAAAACAAAGCAGAAAACATCATATTGCCTGGCATGCAGTGACTAAATCCCATGAAGGCAAAGGCAATGAGAAGTGTGATTCTTATGATTCTTATTAATCTTTTTCTAAGCCTGAAATTTGCTCCTGGCTGAATAGGGTCGCTTCATTGAACTCCTTCTCCTTAAAGCCTGTTCAGGGCAACAGGGCTCTACTATGGCAGGTGGGTGGGGACAGAAATTGTCACTGTCACTGCAAAGCTATGGAAGGTTTAGGGGTTAAGGGTAATGTCTGCAACTCCCTTTAAGCTTCATCAAAAAAAGACTGATAGATAAAAAAGAGACGGGCAGACAGAGAATGTAAAATAAAGCAAACAGAACAAAATGTTAATAACTATAAAATCTAAGTGGTGCTTACATGGACACTAACTGTTCAACTCTTTCAACTTTTCTGTAAGTTTGAAACTTTTTATTAATAAAACGGGCCAGGTGTGGTGGCTCACGCCTGTAATACCAGAACTTTGGAAAGCCAAGGTGAGAGGATCACTGGAGCTTAGGAGTTCGAGACCAACCTGGGCAACACGGCAAAACCCTGTCTCTACTAAAAATACAAAAAAATTAGCAGAGTATGGCAGTGTACACCTATAGTCCCAGCTACTGAGGAGGCTAAGGTGGGGGGATCACCTGAGCCCAGGAGGTTGAGGTGGCAGTAAGCTGTGATCGCACCACTGCATTCAAGCCTGGGCAACACAGTGAGACCCTGTGTCGGAAAACAACAAAAAAATGTGGAGGGGAAAGATGGCTTCTAAAAAAGCCTCATTTCGGCCAGGCACGGTGGCTCACCCCTGTAATTACAGCACTTTGGGAAGCCAAGCCAGGCGGATCACCTGTAGTCAGGAGTTCGAGACCAGCTGGGCCAACATGGTAAAACCCCCTCTCTACTAAAAATAGAAAAATTAGCTGGGCATGGCGGCGCACACCTGTAATCCCAGCTACTCAGGAGGCTGAGGCAGGAGAATCACTTGAACCCGGGAAGCAGAGGTTGCAGTGAGCCGTGATCGTGCCACTGTGCTCCAGCCTGAGTGACAGAGCAAGACTCCATCTCAAAAAAAAAAAAAAAAGCAAGCCTCATTTGCCCAAATGTCCATCAACTAACAAAAGGATATACAAAATATCGTATACCCATACAAGAGAGTATTATTCAGCCATAAACAGGAATTAAGTGCTGACACATGCTGCAATACAGATGAAACCTCAAAAACATAATGCTAAGTCAAAGAAGCCAGACACAAAAGGCCACATATTGTATAATTTCATTTATACGAAATACCGAGAATAGATCAACCCACAGAAACAGACAGCAAATTAGTGGCTGCCAGGCCTGGGAGGAGGCAGGTATGAGAAGATTCTGCTGAACAGGCAGAGTTAGTTCCCTTTTCAGATGTTGAAAATGTTTTGGACACAGACAAAAGTGGCAGTTGCACAAGATTATGAATGCACTAAATGGTACTGAATTGTAAACTTTAAAATGGTCAATATTATATTATGTGAATTTTACCTCAATTAAAACCCTATCTGGTATCCAATTACATTAAGTCAACCTGGACTGCCTTCTCTTCCTACAACTGGGAGATTTCCTAAAACTACAGGGGTTTTGGTAATAATCTGCTTTTTTGGTGGGGTCCGCCATGGCACTTTAACACTAACTAGTAACTTAGCTCCAAATAATTTCTCATCCTGTGTAGCTCTGACAATCTGTCCTTATTAAATGGTAATACTCTACCAGTAAACAACTCAAGAGTTTTGACTAGTTTATGAAATTCATAAACTATTGGTATTACCATCATCATGTGGCAGTTATAGGAGTAGGAAGGTATGGGAAACATGGAAACATTAAGTCCTAGTATATTTTACCAAAGCAGGGTTCTCTGTGAATAGCTGAAGAAAACGAAAGAGCTTTAGGAAATTTTAACCTGGCTTATAAACTGGAGCCATATATCCTTTCCTCCCTTCCCCAGTCTCCTTTCCCCTTAATATGAGAAGAGCACTGAGCTATCAAAGAGTGTCTGTTGCAAGTAACAGAATTTAGATCAGGTTTGAAGCTATGTGTTTTACTGCAGATACCACAAAAGACCAGCGTCCAGACAGCTCATCCACTATTGTCCCTGTAAGAGAGGCTTGTGTCCAAACTGTGGTTCCTTTAAAAAAAAAAAAAAAAAAAAAACTCTCAAGAAGGCCTGGCTGGCTAGGGCAGAATGAAAGAAGGCATCTTTGAAAATGTGCATCTGGACTAGAACTAGTGATTTTGGAAATTCAATGGGCTGCTTTGAGAGGTATTGAGTTCTGTATCATTAACAGTGTTCAAAGGAAGTGTAACCAATTATTTGTTTAAAATATTATAAAGAATCCAATGAATGGATGTGGGGCATATGACAATTCTGTGGGATATTTGCTTCAAATAAACAATTAAAAACCAGTTATGAGAAGCCTAGGCAACATAGTGAGGACCCCATCTCTACAAAAAATAGAAAAATAAAGTAGCTGGGCATACTGGCTCACACTTATAGTCTCAGCTACTCAGAAGGCTGAGGCAGGAGGATAAATTGAGCCTGGGAGGTCGACACTGCAGTGAGCTATGATTGCGCCAGGATACTCCAGCGAGGGTGACAGGGCAAGACCCTGTCTCAAAAAAATAAAAAACAATAAAAACCAGTTATGAGCCAGGGTGTGTTTTTACAAAACTTAGAGGAGAAGAGAAATCTATGAGGTTCCTACTAGCCCCCTTTTTGTGTAACAAAACATGTTGTTTTCTGATTGGTTCCCAAAAGGATAGATTAATATCAACATCATTTCTTATCTTCAAAGGAAAAAAAAAAAGAACAATTTGCTTATCAAAAGATATATGAGGATTCCTGTCATAAAACTAAATTATTGCCAAGGGGAAAACAGTGAGAAAAAAAAATTATTGTCTTTATTACCTGTGTTTTGAATTCCCACAATAAACAGATTAAACCCCACCAAGTCCTGCCCCAACTCCAACTCCCATCCAACTGTGGCCATATGCTCAGAGGGTTCTGAAAGAATAGTTATGTCTAAGTTACTAGAATCCAGCAAATGTTTTATTTCCTTCCATTTTTTCTTTTATATATTTTTTAAATGTTTCAACCATAAACACATGTAATCTGTTTATATTTAACTTCAAAGAGGCACTTGACCTTCATTAAGAATACTTTTTTTTTTTTGGAGACAGTCTCGCTCTGTCCCCCAGGCTGGAATGCAGTGCCATGATCTCGGCTCACTGCAACCTCCTCCTCATGGGTTCAAGCAAATTCTTCTGCCTCAGCCTCCAGAGTAGCTGGGATTACAGCTGTGCGCCATCATGCCTGGCTAATTTTTGTTTTGTTTTTTGAGACAGAGTTTCACTCTTGTCGCCCAGGCTGGAGTACAATGGCGCAATCTCGGCTCACTGCAACCTTCGCTTCCCCGGTTCAAGAGATTCTCCTGCCTCAGCCCCTCAAGTAACTGGGATTATTGGTGCCTGCCACCACATCCAGCTAATTTTTGTATTTTTAGTAGTGACAGGGTTTCACCACATTGGCCAGGCTGGTCTTGAACTCCTGACCTCAGGTGATCTGCCCACCTCGGCCTCCCAAAGTGCTGGGATTACAGGCGTGAGCCACCACGTCCAGCGTAATTTTGGGTTTTTTGTTTGTTTTTGAGATGGAGTCTTGCTCTGTCTCCCAGGCTAGAGGGCAGTGGCATGATCTCGGCTCACTGCAACCTCCACCTCCCAAGTTCAAGCGATTCTCCTACCTCAGCCTCCCGGGTAGCTGGGATTATAGGCGTGCGCCACCACACCCATCTAATTTTTGTATTTTTAGTAGAGACGGGGTTTCGCCATGTTGGCCAGGCTGGTCTCGAACTCCCGACTTCAGGTGATCCACTCACCTTGGCTTCCCAAAGTGCTGGGATTACAAGCATGAGTCACCATGCCTGGCCAAGAATACTTTAAATATGCTATATATAAGAAAATTAAACATTTCCAGGAAATACTGAATATGGTAGAAAATAAAGTGAACCTTTTGCTGTATTACATTAAAAACTTACATCAGTTACATGGAAAGCAACATTTATTCATTCAAGAAATGTTTAATGATTATCTATCAAGTATGTTTTAATTCTTAACCTTGATATGCTCAGGTATTCTCTTCTACTCTTTTTTTTTTTTCTTTAAGAGACAAGAGATCACTGCCATCCAGGCTAGAATGCAGTGGCGTGATCACAGCTCACTGTAACCTTGAACTCCCAGGCTCAAGCAGTCCTCCCACTTAGCTTCCCATAGCGCTGAGATTACAAGCATGAGCCACTGCACCTGGCCTTCTCTTCTACTCTTATCCCAACTCAATTTTATGTATACTAATGGATTCTGTCCCAACTTCTTTTTATATAGCTTCATAGAGATTCTGGGGGTCCACAGTAAACACTTGGTAGTTGCTTGGAATTAAAGAAAACATAATTACCAAAAAAGAAAAAAAGATTTTTTAACAACAAACTAGCTACCAAGTGGTCATTCTACATAATAATCATCATTAAACCTCAGTGTAATAAAGAAATTGTTTCCCTACAAAAACATCTAAGTTCAACAACACAAAAATGAAGTGAAGGCCGGGCGCGACGGCTCACACCTGTAATCCCAGCACTTTGGGATGCCAAGGTGGGCGGAAAACTTGCGGTCAGAGTTCGAAACCAGCCTGGCCAACATGGTGAAACAACGTCTCTACCAAAAAAATACAAAAAAAATTAGCTGGGCATGGTGGCATGAGCCTGTAGTTCCAGCTACTTGAGAGGCTAAGGCAGGAGAATTGCTTGAATCCGGGAGGTAGAGGTTCCAGTGAGCCAAGATCGTGCCACTGCACTCCAGTCTGGGTGAAAGAGTGAGACCTTGTCTCAAAAAAGAAAGTGAAAGGTAATTTAAAAAGAACTTACGAAGGAAGGTCTTTGGCAGCTCTCAAGCCCCAGCCTTTCTTTTCTGTGAGTATGACTTCCACATCTGCATGCTGTTTTCTCTGAAACCGTCTATTGGAACAATAATCCCCATTTGGACACCGAGAAGAACTGAAATGAGAAAAGGAGGAAATTTAATTCTTTAAAGCAGCAAAAGAACCAAAGTAACTTTGAAAAAATGTGTTAGTATAACTACATATATACATACTTTTATGGTATAATTAGCATATGTATGACTAACCCCCAACTAAGTCTTCCTTTCCTTCCATCACAAAGGGATTCCTTAGAACTGAGTACCTACATTGTTACTTAAACAGATCATACCCACAATACAGCCTTGATATCTGGTCATCACAGAAATATCTACCACTCCCTAGGTGTCTAGAATACATTTTCAGGCTGCATGTAAGCTTTCAGTACATTGACAACTCTGCAGAACTTATATTCTGTAAGTGCACCTTCCCCTCCTTCTACTCTAATCACTTTTAATTTCATTTTTTGAATGCAGCTAACTACTTGATCTACAATTGAGAAAATCTAAAGTCATTATTAAATATATCCTTGTTCAGAGTAAACAGAATAACATGGCATGGCTCTTCTCCCATGGATCCTAGAGTAAAAATGATAAAATCGAACACTGATTGACTTCTTAATATGTGATAGATAAAAGGTTTTAACGATGATTAAAACTACACCAGAAGGGGCTGAGTACGGTGGTTCATGCCTGTAATCCCAGCACTTTGGGAGGCCAAGGCAGGTGGATCACTTGAGGTCAGGAATTCAAGACCACCCTCGCCAACACAGTGAAATCCTGTCTCTCTGAAAAATACAAAAATTAGCCAGGCATGATGGTGCACGCCTGTAATCCCAGCTACTTGGGAGGCTGAGGCAGGAGAATTGTTTGAACCCAGGAGGCAGAGGTTGTAGTGAGTCAAGATTGCGCCACTGCATTCTAGCCTGGGCGACAGAGGGAGACTGTCTCAAAAAAAAAAAAAAAAAAGACCACTGGAAATTACCAATCATTTTGAATATATTATTATTTATTGCCAACCCAGCAGCAAACAACATTTTTAGCAATGGTCAAAGGATGAAGGATTTGCTCTAGAGTGAGGCAGTATAAAGGAAAGCTTTCAGGAGGGAAGAGAATTTAAGGCAGAATCTCTAATGATACATAGGATATGCATAAAGAAAGCTGGAGATACAACTGTCCCTGCCTGTGTGCAGAAATAGGAAAACAATCCCTGTTTGGACAAAGAGAAATGAAACAACTAAAGATAACTGATAAGAAAGGTGAGTTGCTGGAGGATGAAAAGACAGGCTGATGATATGCTACCAAGGGCTCTGAATACAAGGCTAAGTTTGAACCTAATCATGAGAACAACCGAGAACTACCAGAAGCTTAAGTGTGTGAATAATATGAAGAAATATTTTTCTTCATGTATGCTTCACAAGGTTGGCAGGAAAACCCAGAAGAATGACTAGGGCAACAATATGAAGTTAGAATAATGCTAACTCTATGTCTTCTCTTCTTACATCTGTACTGTCATCTCTCTCTCTAGTTTGGATAAAAGAATACCAAAAATCCTTTCTCTTTATTTTTTCAAGGTATATATATTTTATTTTTGCAACACTATAACATGAGCAAAACCAAAAACTGAGCTTTGGGGAAAAAAACCCTTCACTAACATCAAAAATAAGGTATCCTCTTTCCATGTTAAAGACAAGAATATATTTTTCATCAATCAGATTGGTTAAAAAAATTTTTTTGAGACAACGTCTCGCTCTGTCACCCAGGCTGGAGTATAGTGGAATGACAGCTCACTGCAAGCTCCACCTCCTGGGTTCAAGTGCTTCTCCTGCCTCAGCCTCCAGAGTAGCTGGGATTACAGGTGTGTGTCATCATGCCTGGCTAATTTTTGTATTTTTTAGTAGAGATGGGGTTTCACCATGTTGGCCAGGCTGATCCTAAACTCCTGGCCTCAAGTGATCTGCCCGCCTCAGCCTCCCAAATAGCTGGGATTACAGGCATGAGCCACTACGCCTGGCCAAAATTAAATTTTTTAATGTAAAGATATTTACTATTTATAAGAACAATACAGAAGCAAATGTCTGTCAACAGACTAATTACCGGCTAACTATGAATAGAATACATAATGCAGTCAAGAGAAAGATTTAGGCAGGTCTGTACACAGAGCTCTGATTAGGTCTGATTAGCAAATCCAAGCAAGTATATAGAATAAGATTTTATCTGTATACATAAAAAGAGGAAAACATCTACCTATGCTAGCACAGGCATTAAAAGTTTTCTGGAAAAATGACAAAACAATGGGACTGATGTTTGGGAGAAGACATTCACTTTATGCATTTCTGAAATGTTAGGGTTTTATTTCACTTTATAGTGAAAGCTAAAAAATACCAACATTTACCTCTAGGACATAAATATTATAAAAGATAAAAAAGTACTGAATAGAAATTAATATTATAGGACTACTTTACCAAGCACTTAAAACATGGTGGGTACTGTAATCTAATGCACAATGCAAGGGATATTTGTTTCCCTATTAATATGTTTTCTACTATACATCAAAGTGTCTACTATACTTTTTTGCTTGTAGTCATCCATAGGTAGGAGAAAGGTTAAATTTTATTCTTCATTGATAATTCAATATTTAGAGACATTTAATAGAAGTGTTGAGCAAAAGCCGAGTATTCTAATTTACTTACCATTCAATCATGAGAAGACGATTAAGACAATCTTCCCCACATGCTATTTCACCTTGAGCTCTTTCATCTTTAGAAAGAGGTGTACACTCACACTGCATTCGCTTAATATCTCGATGAGATTTATTCTTCTTTCTATTGGGTAAAATTTCATAAAAACTGATTAAATAAATTTCCTGGTAAAGATATAACATATGTGCCAAATCTCATTAGATTCTTTTGGGTTTTTTTAAACAGGGTCTTGTTCTGTCACCCAGGCCAGGGTGCAGTGATGCGATCATGGCTCACTGCAGCCTCAACCTCCTGGATTCAAATGACCCTCCCACTTCCACCTCCTGAATAGCTGGGACCACAGCTCATGCCACCACGCTTGGTTTTTGTTGTTGTTGTTGTTTGTTTGTTTTTTAATATTCTGTAGAGACAGGGTCTCTCTCTGTTACTCAAGCTGGTCTTGAACTCCTGGGCTCAAGAAATTCCCCTGCCTCCACTTCCCAAAGTGCTGCAATCGCAGGCATGATCCACTACGCCTGGCTAGATTCACATTTAATGATTCCTGTAAGTCAACCATTCAAAATAAAACATCTAATTATTAGTACTTGTGAGACTGAAAATCCTAAGACCTGCATTACCAAAAAAAAAAAAAAAAAAAAAAAAAACATGAGAAGGGCAACCTTAACCTTGGCAAATGGGGAAGATGAGATGAGTTCAAGACTAATCATTCTGGAACTCAGCCCTTATTTCCTACTCCAGGTCAGCTAAGCCTTGGATTCAGAACAGTTTCAAGTGTTAAAGTCATACTAGGTTCTAGGAAAAATAGGAAAACTCATGCACTTCAAATAGTGACATAGCTGGTTAAAGTTAAGTTTAAGAATCAGACCTCATGGATGAGCAAATAATAGTTGAGATATAAGATTGAGGGAGAAAAGGGGTTTCTAAAAAAATAAGAGTGAGTTCTAACTCAATCCAATATTTTAGAGAATCTTTCAGTAACATCACATCTGCATAAATTTTGTTTAAAAGCAGATTGAATTTTTTAAATGAAGTGTAATTACAGAATAATCAGGTAAATGTTTAAGAGGGCTCAACTTTCTCCATGCAGACAGATTTATTTTGGAGAAGAACATAAACTGCTAAAATTTGATTGCGTTCATAATAAGCCATGCCAGAGTGTGCAAAGCAAAAGTGAAAATGTGATTATTTATTGGCCTTTTTGCTGATGAACTAGTCTTTTACCCTGGTCTAAAAACAAAACAAAACAAAACAAAACAACCAAAGATGGTCAAAAAAGATCTGTTATGTTTAAGATTAGGGAACTATAAGAACTATAACTCACTCTTTGACTATCAAACAGGAAACAGCATAGCTGCTCTAAATGGTTATCTAATCTCCTACCTCTAATCTGCTTTGATCTTCAACATATGTTCTATTCTAGTGCCAATTTTATGAAGTGCCTCAAGAGTGTTATGATAGTTTTAACTAAGTTTAGGTGAAAAGAATGATTCCTCTTGATTAAAGACACAATTCGTTAATGAGTATATGAATATGCTTAGCCTGAAGATGACTAAACGAAATTATCTATTTAGAAGTACTTAGCTACAATTTTGAAGAATCAGCAGCAGCTTTATTTTGTATTGCTCTAGAAGGCTGGAATAGGACGAATGGGCATAGATTTTGGCAGGTAAGCCCTTTTCCATTAAACATAAGAAAAATGTTTTCATTATATTCATATTATTTTTTATAAGAGTTTGTCTTCTTAGTGGCTCCTAAATGCCTAGCATATAACAGGCACTTCAAAATTTTGAATATATAGGCCAGGCGTAATCCCAGTACTTTGGGAGGCTGAGACGGGCGGATCACCTGAGGTCAGGAGTTCGAGACCAGCCTGGCCAACATGGTGAAACCCATCTCTACTAAAAATACAAAAATTAGCTGGGCGTGGTGGCACCCGGCAGAGGTTGCAGTGAGCTGAGATCGCGCCACTGCACTCCACCCTGGGAGACAAAGTGAGACTCTGTCTCAAAAAAAAAAAAAAAAAAAGTTAAATATATATAAATCCTTCCCACTGCAAAGTGGTGGAAGCCCTCTTATGCCTCCACTAACCAAATCTATATGCACAGTTTTTTATATATATATCTGATTCTCAACGCTAAAGAAAAGTCAGAGAATTGGACTGATTCGTTTTATTTATATTCTTTTACAAAGATCTTGTAAGTTCCATTAGTCTACTCACACAATTCCTAAAGGGTACTACTTAAAATATTGAATATTTTAAATGTAAACCTAATTTATAACTAGATATAAATGAAAATAGCTGTAAAAGGCTCTCTGTTAAAAGGTTATTTTGTAATAGAAAAAAATTTCTGGTAGGACCTACCTTTAAAATTAAGTCTTTTACCTTATACACAGAGGAAAATTTGATTTAATAACATTTTGATCCTTAAAGATACAATGGCTAGGTTGATTCTCAACTAGCAGGAAAACTTCCAAAAAAGGAGAGTAAGGGGGCAGGATACTTTTTGTTTTGGTTTTTTAAGCACAATCAATATAAATTTACATCAGGAAAATGAGAAAATTATCAAGGAGGGGTTAAAGTTAAAACAGACTGAGAAGCCCTGCTCTAGAGGACTATGTTTTCATTACTCTTATTCTCATTATAATTTGTTTCATGTTAGGGATTTTTTGATAAACCACTTTATCATTTCTAAAATATTTATTACACTATTGCCAGATTTAATCTATTAACAATAGTCTAAAAAAAAATGAGAGAAGAAAATTATGTTCTAGTCTAGTTCTAACTTTATAAGTACCTGATATGGTTTGGCTGTTTCCCCACCCAAACTCAACTTGAGGAGGTAACTGAATCATGGGGGCCGGCCTTTCTCGTGTTATTCTTGTGATGGTGATTAAGTCACACAAGATCTGATGGGTTTATCAAGGGTTTTCACTTTTGCTTCTTCCTCCTTTTCTCTTGCCACCACCATGTAAGAAGTGCCTTTTGCCTCCTGCCGCAATTCTGAGGCCTCCCCAGCCATGTGGAACTGCAAGTCCAATTAAACCTCTTTTTCTTCCCAGTCTCGGGTATGTCTTT
The DNA here is from genome assembly GCF_028858775.2 of Pan troglodytes. Lineage (NCBI taxonomy): Eukaryota > Metazoa > Chordata > Mammalia > Primates > Hominidae > Pan > Pan troglodytes. The sequence continues at coordinate 51,128,106 of NC_086015.1, forward strand.
ATCAGTAGCATGAAAACGGACTAATACAGTACCCAAAGATACTTCATTCTGCACATTTTTGAAAATAAAATCCAAAGTAACCACTTTTTTCTTCTCTAAGTACAGATTATTTTGCTGGGGTTTTATTCTATTTTTTTGGTCAGACTTTCACATGTAAAAGGAATTACAGAAATACTGGGCTAGCCTAAATTGTACCTTGAAAACCAAACAAGTAATGAAAGAAAAAAATAGACATCTCCTTTCCTGGGGATGGGGGGGTGGGGGCGGGGAATGGGGAAAGGAATCTATACTATCAAATCTAAATAGGTAAAAACACTTTTTTAGACTTTTAAATTTACTTTATCCCACAACTCTTTCATGTGTTTAATCTCATACAGTCTGAATTGTTTAAAGGCTTTTTCTAACAACAAAAAAAGAGTTAAAATTTGTCAAACAAGTATTAATTAGACTTACCTTTCTGTTAAATAAACATTTTCTTCAATAAGATCAAAGTAACAAGGCATTTTCCCTTGCTTGGCACATTCCTTCCATCGCTGTGGGTCCCTGAAGTCATCCATGACACAGGAGGGCCCAACCAGTGCTGAACCTGGGGGCACTAATGTCTCTCCCTGCTCTACCTCCACTCTAACTTTCTTTCTGTCCTGAAGCTCACCATCACTTTCAGAATCACTCTCTATTTCCTGCCTCCTTTTTTTAAGAGGCCCTCTATCTTTGATATCATTTTTTTCTAAGTTTTTTGAAAAATCTTTCTTTTCATTCACAGCTAAAGTGTCCTTAATGGAATTGCTGCTTATTTCAGGTGCTTGCACTGACCCCTTGTCTTTCTGAAGGGATAGAAGAAATTTATTGGACTGGTCTGAAAAATGGGATCCATCCTGTTGATCCCAATTCTCCTCTTCTTCACGATCATCTGTTAGGGAATCTGGTACTTGTCCTTGAGTTCGATCATACACAACCCCAGTTCCAGGAGGTCTACCTGATCTTGGATCCCAGTAACCATTGCCTTGCCAATAATCACGTGTCCCACCATACTGTTCTGCATTTTGCTGATACTTGTGTCCACCACAAGCTCCATAGCTACTGTCAGGTTGCTGATACGTGGTAGAAGGCTTTTCTTGAGAGAAGTCCCAACCTAAGTTTCTGAGCTCTTCTGATGAGTGCAAGCCATCCACATGTGGTATCTCACAAGAGGAAGAAAAACTCAATTCTGTTTTTCCCAGTCTACTATCTGGCCTGTTTTGGAAAGTGGTCTGTTGCCAAGACTTATTTGGGACATCTTCAAAATCAGAGGAATAAATTGGCAGCTCTTCTTGCTGCCTAGAAGGTATTTTGGCTTTCACGGTTTCCTCTGAATTTGGGTGACCCAGAGGGTCAGATTTCACATCTGTATGACTTGTACTATCAACCCCATCACTCTGAGGATGAGAAAGTTCAGGCAGGTGGTTATCTATTTGTTTTCTACTGGACTGTGTAAAAGAAATTTCCGGATTCTTCTCTGTTCCTTTATGAAGGAAAAACTTATCAGTTTGAGGACAGGCTTTACTTGCTATACTTTCAAATTTTTCCTCATACAAATGTCTCCTTGACTCCAATCTCTCATCTTCCCAATGGTCAGAATAGTGTCTATAACTTTGACTGCTCCGAGAAGAACAAGGACTTGTTTCTTCCATGGGCAAAGTAGAATTCTTTGGCACAACCACAACAGACTGGAGACGGTTTCTTGGAATACTGCTATCATCCGAATCTGTATCTTCTGAATCACTTTCATCATTTGAACTTTCAGAAGAGCCAGAATAATCTTCATGAACTGTAGACACAATTTCTGGGGCATGACCACTACTGTCACACTTTAATGCATAAGTTACACCATCACTGTCTTCCATGGTTAAATTCAAATCACAAGAAGAAAATACAACTTCTGAGTCATCAGAAGTATGCACATGTCCTCCTTCTCCTCTTTCATCTAAAGAGATTTCTGGTCTTCCTCTTCTTTCAGGCAATATGGAATTCCCTTCTTCTTGAGCCTCTTGCAAACATTTCCCAGATAACCCATTATTACGCCTGTTCTCCCTGGAAGCAAATCCCTTTCCTGAATCAGGAAGGTCACTACCTACTTCTACTATTGTTTCTTTCCCTGCATGCTTTAAAAACTCTGAACTTTTTTTACTCTTTAGCACTGCATCCAGAACTGGAGATGTGTTCTCTCCGCATTTCAAGAGAGTTAGACTGTCCACCTTTATTCCTGGTGGAAGACTCTGAAGAGATGAAGCAATACCTGAACTCCCAATAGGTTGATATAAATCATCAAAATGATTAACAGAAGCTGAACTAGTGCTACCGATGCTCTGCTTATATTCTTCACATGCAAATTTTGAGTGATCTGTCAAATTTCTACTATCACATATAACTGGTTTTGATTCCAAATGCACATTCATAAAGCTATTTGAAGAAATCTTCATAACTGAAGGCTCAATATTTTCAGCTTCAGAGTTACACAAAGAAGGGTTGCTATCGTTCAAAGTACAGTATATGTCTGAATCTTTGGTTTTGCAGCAAGAAACCCTCGTATCAACTGGTTCTTTAACTACTGTTTTGGAATAATCCACAGTCATAACTGGCAAAGACATGAGTTTATCTTGGTGTGGTGATACCAGAGGTTCTGTTTCTCTAAATGGGCTTTCTGACTTCTTATGCAGCATGCAGGTATCATCCAAGTCTTTTTCTTTGCACCTACTAATATTCTGAAATCCATTTGATGAAAGCATGCATGCTTTGACCAAAGGGGATAATTCCGATCCAGTCACACTATCATCAGAAGTAATTAAAACAGCATCAGTTTTAGAAGTGCAAAATGTTGCCAAATCAGATTCTGCCCCAGGAGATCCGTTTATATTTAATTCTATGGGACAAAAACTTCTTAATTGATCATTCTTCACTTTAGATAAAGAGTCTAATTCCTTAATACTATCATGGCTATCATGTGTTATAAATTCGGACTTAAAAATAGGCAATTCATCTAGCTTTTTTAAAGTAGGTGAATCATTTAATCGATTTGATGGAGCTGGAGACCCAGCCTTTTCTCTTTCAGGATTTTTATTAATCATTCTTAATTCACTACCTTTTGAACAAGGTGTCTGTAAACTAAAAGAATGAGACTGTTTGATTTCTTCATTTAATTCTGTACAACAGAAAGAATTTTTAAATTTATCAGACTTGGGTATAGGTTTTGAAAGGGTAGATTTATAACGGGAAGCACTACTGTCGTGCTTAGAATATGATGACCCTCGTCGGAATCCCAGTTCATTAGGGGGAGAACAACATCTTTTAATTGCTTCATTTTCTGAAGTCCTTTTAGATTCTCTTTCTAGTTTTGAAGAATACTTGCCTCTTCTTTCGATCTCTAAGTAAGAGGTCTCAGTTTTACAGTCCCGATCAGATTTAGAATAGGATGATGTCCTTAGGTCTCTGTAAGAAGAGGAATGAGATGAGGTACGCCTTGAGTATGTCTTCTTATACTCTTCTTCTGAGTCAGAACTCTCTCGTGCTCTGTTATCTGTGTATGGCCGAGAATAGCGCGTCCTCTCTCGATAAGGGGAGCTCCTATGGTAGCGACGATCAGAGTCATAATAATGAGATCGTTCTGACCTGGAATAGGATAAATTAGTTCTGGAGCCTCTCTCAGACCTAGAATGAGACCTGCTCCGCCGTCGCTCTCTTTCTGATCTACATCGGGAAGATACATACCGAGTATCTCTTTCAAGTTTTGAATAGCTAAAATATTTATCATCTCTGTCTGTTTTAGATCGTGAAGATTTCCCTAGATCCTCACTTTTTAAAGGTGCTGAGCTCTTTTTAAAATCTCTTTCCTTTTCAATGCTTGCTGAAATTTTTAAATCATGTGATCTTTGACTTGAAGAAGTCCGTACAGAATCTTCATCAGATTCTGAACCAAGAAAGATGCCTTCAGATTGTGAGGATTTCTTCTTAGAACCTGTTTTTTTACAGCTCAGACTAATCTTAGAACTATCTGGAATTTCTTCATCCTTCCCAATATGGGAATCTTCTTTTTTTGAGGAAATATCTGCTTGCTCATTCAATATTTGAGTTACGTGTTCTTCTGAACTATTAGATACAGTGTCCTGCTTGGTATCTGCTTCTAAAGATTCTGGTACAATTATAATTGGTGGTTCTTTCAGAGATCTAACTGCTACATCTACTGGTAAGGGTACTGGTGCTGCCATTAGAACTGTTATTGGTGTATGTGGCAAGGCCACTGGCTCTGTTACTGGTGCTGGTGATGAGAGTGTTGTGGCTTGGGCAGGTGGAGGCGGTGGAGGCGGAGATGAGGGCGGTGAGTCTACAGTTGTTGATTCTGCTATCACTGCTGGTAATGGTGCTGCATGAGTAGGTGGAGATGCTACTGCTGTGGTAGTAGCCAGCAGTGGCCTGGATGTTACATGAAGCAGATGTTTCTTAAAATGAATTTTGCCCAATTCCACCCTTGACTTTGGTGGGGAAGATTCTTCTGCAGTAGATAAGGTATCACCAATTTCCATTTTCATTTTAGGAGTCAAGTCTACCTGAAGAGGTACAGCTGGAGGGTTTGGAGTATCACTTTGCTTTTCATTGCCAAGTGCAGTGAGAAACCTATTCTGCAAAGTTTTCTTTGTAAGGCTGAAGCTGAATGACACCTTCTGTCGTCCCTGTTCTTCCAAATTAACTTTTGTTTTGGTGCCTTTGGGCAAAAATCGACTAGAAGCAACACCTTTGAACATTGGTCCTTTGATGAAACCTGTTTTCTGCACATTTTCAATCTTTGCCTACAAATGAACAAAATAAGCAATTACTACTACAATAAATAGTTACTTTCAAATGGACTGCACAGTTTAAAATGTTTACTGGAGAAATGAAAAGCCCTTTTTAATAACAAATAGTATGAATTTCACTAAGCTATATATATCTTGATTATGAAAATTTTCAAACACAGTCAAAAGTATAAAAAATGGTATAATAAATCCCTAAGTATCCACTCCAAGCTTCAACAATTACCTATTTTCCCCATTCTTACTTTCTCGTACATAAATAACTTTTTTCAGTTTTATAACTATTTTCCAGGTAGCATTTTTTAAAAAGAATTTTTTAAAAACCTGACATATGTTTCAAAGACATTTGTATAAAGGGCAAAATCTAACATCTCAGTACTCAATATGGTTTGTTCTTGTGTTCTATCAGAGATGAAAAATCAGAGGTCATCAAGACCAGTGGTCTCCTGGCATCACATTGAGTGCACAGTAAAAATACTCATCTGGGTCGAGCACAGTGGCTCACACCTGTAATCCCAGCACCTTGGGAGGCCGAGGCGGGAGGATCACTTGAGGTCAGGAGTTCGAGACCAGCCTGGCCAACATAATGAAAACCCATCTCTACTAAAAATACAAAAATTAGCAGGGTGTGGCAGCATGCACCTGTAACCCCAGCTACTTGGGAGGCTGAGGTGGGAGAATCACTGGAACCCCGGAGGCAGAGGTTGCAGTGAGCCAAGATGGCACCACAGAACTCCAACCTGGGCAACAGAGCGAGACTCTGTCTCAAAAAAATAAAAAATTTAAAAATTAAAAAAAAATACTCATCTGTGATCCACACTCTAGGAAATATCAAATATCAACGAGCTATTGAGCTCTAAGATGAGGAAAGGGTTTGTTTTTTGGGGTGTTTTGAGGTTTTTGGTTTAAAAAAAAAAAAAGCATTACATAGGCAATTCTAATCAATGTCCCAGGTTTGGGAAACCACTGATACAGAGGAACTTCCCACCTTACTTGTTTTACAGATGAGGTAACCAAATGAGGACCAGGCCTTCTGCCTTCCTGGAGAGTACTCTGCCTTGGCACATATCACTGTCTCTGCCTGGGCCCCCCACCCTCAAGTAATAATACTGCTGTATAAGCAACAGTTACAAAGTATAAACCTAAGAAGACTACTTTTCTTCCATGTTTGCCAAATCACCAAAGGAAATGGTTAGCCTTGGAAGTTCAAGGCATAATGTAGGTTGTAGAAAGAGCATCAGAAAAATCTACAGCAACAAACTCAATCCTAAATTAAAGATGGTGGTATACTTCTCATATGCAAAATTCTTGTAATTAATGTTCTTTAATCCACTTTGGCTATTTAAGAGAATAACTTCCCTTTCAACACAGTAAAATCTGAAATCAGTTTTCAAAATTACATAGTAGTCATTCAAGTTGGAAAGTAAATACTTTCACATATATTATCATGGAGCAGTGAATTCCAAATACTTTATTTTTTTGAGACAGAGTCTTGCTCTGTTGCCCAGGCTGAAGTGCAGGGGCACCATCTTGGCTCACTGCAACCTCCTCCTCCCCAGCTCAAGCAATTCTCCTGCCTCAGTCTCCTGAGTAGCTGGGACTAAGCCACCATGTCTGCCTAATTTTCTTATTTTTAGTAGAGATGGGGTTTCACCATGTTGGCCAGGCTGGTCTCAAACTCCTGACCTCAAGTGATCCACCTGCCTCAGCTTCCCAAAGTGCTGGGATTACAGGCATGAGCCAAATACTTTTAAGAAACAGAATCCACTTTTCAAGTTAAATCTTAAATGGAAGCTCAATACATAAAAAACAAGTAAAAGATATTTTTAGAACTTCCAACTTTCTCTACCTTTCCTAAATCTCTTGAAGCTCTAAAGTTTAAAAACCATTTTTCTGAGATACACAACATCCCTCACTGGGATAAGTTACCATGGCTCTAAAAACAAAATTAAAAACTATTACTTCATTTCACATTCAAAATGATAGCTACATTTTGAGTGTTTTCAGCTTTTACCCAATTTCTAAAATGTGTTTAGTGGTCCATCTCATAATCATTGAATGACTAGTTAAATTATACTTACCTCATTTTCTTCTTCTCTATTTCCATTCAGCCAAGAAAACATGCAAAAGAATAAAAAGAAATCATAAATACTTAAAAACGATTGAAATAATAGTTATTTGTATTAAAACTTAGGATACTTACTACCTACAGGTATATTCTATATGGATTGTCCATTCCTTCACACTCAGTTACATTTAGTTTAACAAATATTTACTCAAGATAGTGTCACATACTGTGCTAAGGGCTGGAGACCAAATTTGAATAAAGCAGCATCCCCGCCCTCAAAAAGCTCAGCTTCCTGTAAGTCACAAAAAAGAAATTTGTAACGAAAGTAATACCAACATAATGGAGTAAATATAAGAATAGAAATATATATAGTAAGGCAGCAAAGAGGACGATAAGCAACTCAGTTTAGTGGGAAAATAGGAATGCAAAGAATTTTTCCTGCCTAGGTGTGGTGGTTCACACCTGTAATCCCAGCACTTTGGGAGGCTGAGGCTGGCTGATGACTTGAGCCCAGGGGTTTGAGACTACACTGGGCAACATGGTGAAACCCTGTCTCTATAAAAAATACAAAAAAATAGCCAGACATGGTGGCGTGCACTTATAGTCCCAGCTACCTGGGAGGCTGAGGTGGGAGGATCACCTGAGCCCAGGAGGTCGAGGCTGCAGGTAGCCATGATCACACCACTGCACTCCAGCTGTGGTGATGGCTGTCTTTAAAAAAAAAAAAAAAAAAAAATCCTGAAGAGACGATTCGTTTTTGACGAATACATTTGTGAGAAGATCCCAGGCAGAGTCAGAGATTAACACATAAAATAAGGCTGGGTGTAGTGGCCCACACTTGTAATCCCAACACTTTAAGAGGCTAAATTGGGAGGATCACTTGAGTTCAGGAGTTCGAGACCACCCTGGGTAACATAGCAAAACCTCATCTCTCTTAAAAATAATTTTTAGGCCAGGTGCGGTGGCTCACGCCTGTAATCCCAGCACTTTGGGAGGCCGAGGCGGGCAGACCACCTGAGGTCAGGAGCTCGAGACCAGCCTGGCCAACATGGTGAAACTCCATCTCTACTAAAAATACAAAATTAGCCGAGCATGGTGGTGCGTGCCTGTAATCCCAGCTACTGGGGAGGCTGAGAATCACTTGAACCCGGGAGGTGGAGGTTGCAGTGAGCCAAAGTCGTGCCATTGCACTCCAGCCTGGGCAACAAGAGCAAAACTCCATCTCAAAAAATGAAAAATAATTTTTAAAAGGAAGGCTAAGTTGGGAGGATTGCTTGAGCCTGGGAGACAGAAATTGCACTGAGCCAAGATCATGCCACTGCACTCCAGTCTGAGCAACTGAGTGAAAACCTGTCTCTCTCTCACACACACACACACACAAAATAACATAGAATAATATGTGTAAAGTATCTATAAACAGTTCAATATTACCTGAATGTAAGGTGTAAGGCAGAAAGAAGCCAACAATAAGATGGAGTAGGAGGCAGTGGTCAGGTTTCTCATGAGAAGAATCATATTTCATCTTATGGATCAATGCTTCTCAATCGTTTTTGGTATCTGTTCAACAGTTCCAAAGGCAAGACTATTCCACATTACAGTGCATCTGCTCCATAACACAATGCGCAGCTCTCTGGGTTATGTTCTAACAAAGGTAACCACACTGACTAAGAGAAATCAAAAGCCACAAGTCTAGTGTACACTAGCACACCAACGCATACTGAGGGACTGTCTACTTGGAGAAAAGAAAGCTACAAAAGGACATGACAGCGAGATTTGTATTTTCAGCTAGTCACTCATTGGGCTATGTGGCAAGACTGGAATACAACAATCTGTTTTCAATGTTCCTGAAAGGAAACATATAAAACCCTTTTCCCCAAATGTAGGCCTAACTTCATCATAATTCATTCCATTCACCAGTGTCTGTGGTAGCCATACAAAACCAAGTAATGACAGGGGGAGAGGGGGCAGTAACCTGATAATACATGAATGAGATCTGAAGCAGTGCCAAAATTAACCATTTTTTTCTACTCCAAAACCACTAAAAACCTCATAAATGTGATGTTAGCACTACTGTACTTCATCAATTCTATGATGTACATTTTGCCCACAGGATGCATGCTATCAATGGTATCATAGTTTTAACTGAAAATTTTTTTCACGTCTCAACGTTCATAAAATAATCATTTTCTTACAATCGATGGCATATTAGAACCTATGGTATATTCAATTTGATTTAAATTAGTACCATTTGAAATTTTTTCAAGACAGAAGGTACCAGGAGATGTCCAACCAAGGCTTATCTGCATAGTACGCACACATACGAAATGCTAGAAATACAAAAGTGACCAGAACACTTTCTTAAGCCTCAGCAGTTCTATTTTGGACAGGCAGATGAAAAGAATAATCCTGACAAAATATGATGAAAATAGGCTCAGGTTATATTGTAAATTTGTGGAGTTGGGAGGGAAGGGGGCATAATGAAGGTCCATTTTAGAAATCAAAGAATTGTTTGACAGAAATGACAAGACAGGAGGGGGAAGTGTTTAAAAAAGAAAAGAAAAGAAATGACATTTCCCAGAACTTGATAAAATAAAATGTTTATAATAAAAGAATATAAGCACAATCAGAAATTTGGAGGGAAATTTTCTCATCATTAAAAGCATTTAGTGTTAATAAAAATCAAATTACAAACAAGCAAAAGAAAAGTCCACAATCCAACTTTCCAGAGACAACTACTGTTAACACTTTGATCTACAGAGCTTTCTGCACTCGTTTGTGCATGCACTTGAGTGTGGTTTTTAAACAGAGATCATTGTTTTTCTTTTTAAAAACATATAAGCCATTCTGTATCTTGCTTCCCTCCCTCATGATAGAGCTGGTGAGCAGACAAGTTGTTTAGATCACAGAAAAAGTATGGAATCACCAAATTAGATTGAGGAAGTGATCTCAAGAGAAGGAGATACAGGCTGGGCGCGGTGGCTCACGCCTGTAATCCCAGCACTTTGGGAGGTCAAGGCGGGTGGATCACCTGAGGTTAGGAGTTCAAGACCACCCTGCCCAACGTGGTGAAACCCCATCTCTACAAAAATACAAAAATTAGCCAGGCATGATGGCAAGTGCCTGTAATCCCAGCTACTTGGGAGGCTGAGGCAGGAGAATCGCTTGAACCGGGAAGCGGAGGTTGCAGTGAGATCACGCCATTGCACTCTAGCCTGGGCAATAGAATGAGACTCCGCCTCAAAAAAAAAAAAAAAAGAAAAAAGAAAAGAAAAAATTGGTCTCTACTTTTCTGACATAATTAGTTGAAAGCTGGGGGAAGAGACAGGGTAAAAGACAAAGAAAATTCAAGCGTTAGGCAACAGAAATGGAAGTAGACTGTAATCCTCAATGTTGCTGCCCAAAGTTGGACATTACCAATTTATAATTGAGCTCATTAGCATACTTATTCTATTTTTGTTGAAGGGATTAAGCCATCAGAGGCAACAACTAGTGAATTAATCCAGCAAGATTGGCGGGACAAGAGGGGTAGAAGGCAAGAAGTTGAGAGAACTGATTTCTCAAAAATATTAAAATAACTGACCTAAAGATCCCTAGATAATAGACAGGGAGTGAAATCTGAAGGAAGCTCATAAACTCAATAGGGTAGGGACAAGATATTGGGGGCTTTAAAGAGTGGATTTGGTGGAAACCAGGAAGAGAGGTAGAAGGGTCAATAAGGTGGAAGAACTGGAAATTATGGTCAGAGTATTATTTTAGAGTTGAAGTACATTTCCAGGAGAGTCTTCTTGGGTAGGAGACCTAGGTACGGCCAGGAAGAGTAGATTGCTGCAGCAATAAGAAGGCAGGACCTTTTTGAAGAAATTAATACAATTGTGAGACCACAATTAACAGCAAGAATTAGCTACAAATGTTTTTAACATAAGAACACTTGTTTCGGTAAATAATATCAAGAGCAAAGAAGAGAGTTTTTGAAGAAAGGTTGATGAAACAAGGGTATAGAAACAAGAAGTTAAGAGTATTAAACTTCCTGTACTCCCTACCATAAAAAATAATGAGGCATGTGAAAACAAGTATTTAACTCCACAGGATGAGATCATGCTAGAATAGCCTATTTCTTCTTTCAAAAAACTACTACAGAGAAAAAAAAAAGAATATGTTAGCCAGTTATCTGTCAAAAAAATAGTGAAGTGGGCAAATCTGCAGCTTGCTGATGGAATTATATATTTAAAGAATCCATATCAACATGAAGATAAATCTCTATTAGGTCACATGGTACATATAGAAAAAGACTTAGTTAAGAGTTTTAGTCATGGCAAGCTCAAGGAACCAAAGAATGATATGACTTTAAAAAAACCAACCAACCAATCTCTCAGGCTAGGACATTAGAAGTAAGGTTTACAAAGGGAAGCCCGATAAATGAGAGCAATTTGGCCCTATCAAGCGCATTAATAAATATAAACAAGTTGGATAGTAAAGAAATCTATTCTGGATACCATGTCACACAAGAAATGGTTAAAGCTAAATAGAAGTATTTTTATCTACCTTAGAAGAAAAAAGACTTACAGGACCATAGTGGTTTATTTCAAACTACCAGAAAGTTTAGAAGATGAAATAATCTTATTTTGTGCAATTCTGAAAGTCAGAACTCTGGCCAACAAATAGAAGTTACAGAATGACAGCTTTTAGCTCATTTTTAGTACATTTTAAACTAATTTTTTTTCTTTGAGACAGAGTCTCGCTCTGTCGCCCAGGCTGGAGTGCAGTGGCGCGATCTCAGCTCACTGCAAGCTCCGCCTCCCAGGTTCACGCTATTCTCCTGCCTCAGCCTCCTGAGTAGCTGGGACTACAGGCGCCCACCACCACACCCGGCTAATTTTTTGCATTTTTAGTAGAGACGGGGCCTCACCGTGTTAGCCAGGATGGTCTCGATCTCCTGACCTCGTGATCCGCCTGCCTCGGCCTCCCAAAGTGCTGGGATTACAGGCGTGAGCCACTGCACCTGGCCAAATTAATTTTCTTTATTTGAAAAAGTACTATACGTAGCTGGGGGAAATTTTATAATACAAAGAGATATACAACTAAAAACAAATCACTCTCCCCAGAGCAACTATTGTTAAGTTTGCATATTCTTTTTTTTTTTTAATTTATTTATTTTTTGAGACAGAGTCTCACTCTGTCACCCAGGCTACAGTACAGAGGCGTGACCTCAGCTCACTGCAACCTCCACCTCCTGGGTTCAAGCAATTCTCCTGCCTCAGCCTTGCGAGTAGCTGGGACTACAGGCGCGAGCCACCATGCCCAGCTAATTTTTGTATTTTTAGTAGAGACAGGGTTTCACCATGCTGGCCAGGCTGGTCTTGAACTCCTGACCTCGTGATCTGCCCACCTCAGCCTCCCAAAGTGCTGGGATTACAGACGTGAGCCACTGTGCCTGGCCTAGTTTGCATATTCTTATTTCAAATACTTTGTGTGCATATATGAACATACACATATCTTTTTTTTTTTTTTTTTTTTTTTTTTGAGACAGGATCTCATTCTATCTTCCAGGCTGGAGTCCAGTGGCGCAATCTTGGCTCACTGATGCCTCAACCTTCCAAACTCAAGTGATTTTTCTGCTTCAGCCTCCTGAGTAGCTGGGACTACAGTGTGAGCCACCGCACTGGGCTAATATTTTTTGAGACAAAGTCTACTACAAAACTACAAAAACCAGCCAGGTGTGGTGGTACATGCCTATAGTCGCAGCTACTTGGGAGGCTGAGGCAGGAGGATCCCTTGAGCCCAGGAGGTGGAAGTTACAGTGAGCAGAGATTGTGCCACTGCACTCCAGCCTAGAAGATAGAGGGAGACTCTGTCTCAAACAAAAACAAAACTAGATGTGTCACTGTACAGGACACTTAAGATTCCTTGACATCAAAAATGTTTAAGAATCTGGATAAGAACTTAACTAAGATAAGACAAAGAATATTCCTGTCCTCAAGGTGGACAGCCAAAAGTGAGGTCCTAGGTCTCACTCCAGACCTTCTACTGAATTTCGTAACTACAAATCAGAAATAGCTTTTTACTTTATCTTGATTTTAATAAGCAAAGACTTCAAAAATTCACTCCTACCTGAAGATTTCTTACTAAAACTAAAATACAGTGTTTCTTACACTTGAGTGTAGTATAGGTCTCATTTAAAGAAAAAAACTGTCAGACATATAAGAATAGATCACAGTTCAAGAATTCTGACAGAAAACAAAAATTAGCCTATTAAAATTTATTTCATTTGAAAACTGTCATTGCAGAGAATTTTAAACTTAAAACTTGTCAAAATAATTTTTAAGGTCTATAGGTTAGAAAATAATATTGTATCAGTGTTAATTTCCTGAATTTGATCATTGTAATGTTGTTTTTAGGAAATACATATTTGAGGATATAGGAGTAAAGAGGCATCATGTCTGCAAATTTCCAGCATTCCAGGAAAAAAGTAATGATGTATACATATATGTATATAAACAAAGAATGACAAAACAAATGGGGTAAAATGTTCTTATCTCGGGAATCTGGGTGAAGGGTATATAGGAAATCTCTGTGTTTTAAAAAATATATTTTAATACATATTTTTTGTAGAGACAGGGGTCTATGTGGTCCAGGTTGGTCTCGAACTCCTGAGCTCAAGCGATCCTCCCGCCTTAGCCTCCCAAAGTGCTGGGATTACAGGCATGAGCAACTGTACCCAGTGGAAATCTCTATTTTTTAAACCATTCTGTAATTATTTTTTAAACTTAAAGATAATCAAATATGAAAAGTTGTTAAAAATTCTCACAGAATCCCCCCCAACCCTTAAGAATATGTGGGCCAGGCGTGGTGGTTCACTTTGGGAGGTTGTGGCAGGCAGATCACATGAGTCCAGGAGTTGGAGACCAGCCTGGCCAACATGGTGAAACCCCATCTCTACTAAAAATACAAAAATTAGCCAGGCGTGGTGGCACATGCCTGTAATCCCAGCTACTCAGGAGGCTGAGGCATGAGATTCGCTTGAACCCAGGAGGCAGAGGTTGCAGTGAGCCAACATCACGCCACTGTACTCCAGTCTGGGCCACAGAGTGAGACCCTGTCTCAAAAAAAAGAGTATGTGGACCCTTGGAAATCCTAGAGCCTCAGCTGGAAAAACATTACCTCAAATCTTCCTAAATTTATATTCTGGTAAGCACTGATAAAAATAAGCTACATAAAAACTAGACTCTGGAGTATGAGATTACAGGGGTAACGATACTGTGAAGAGAAAACTCAAAGACAGGAAAACTGATAACAAAAGAAAGGAAGCCACCAATTACAAATCAAAGAGTATTTCATAATATTGCTTTTAACATATCCTAGCCCAGAGGTAGGATAGCAGTACCCTTAACTTCCTAGAAGAAAGGTGCTTGTTGTCCCCTGCCCAAAGCAAGACAGAAACAGAAATATTGACAGGGAACTCTTCTCAATTACTAAGTGATTACCTTCACCATTAGGAAACCAGGAATTTCATTGCTCCTGCTGCCCCATCCTACACTATACCTCATGTTTTGTTTTAATTTTAGGTTTCTAAATCCTTGATCTGCTTCCCAGCAAGTACAGGTGGAAGCCTCTGTTGTGGGGGGGAAAAGTTTGGAACGAATGAGTTAAAGTCATGCATGTTTTGACATTTACACATTTAAGCACCTATGGCGTTATATATTCAAGAGTTAAACTTCCTCCAATCTTCACTGATCTAGAAATATGCATCAGGCAGAAATCTTCAAAATTAAAACTTTTATCACAAAAGGTCACACCTACCTAGCTCTCTGCTTGGACTATGGTCATACACATTTGCAAACCTCTTCTAAACACACTGAGCCAATCCTTCTGTAGGCTAGAGTTTTGGTAGGGAATGGATGTCCTAGCTAACTACCAAGAGTGAGCTGGGCTTATGGCAAATGTGAAAACTACATCAGAACGTATCTCAGTAGCACACAACCATGCTGATGGACTGCTCAATGACTTTTTTTTTTTTTTTGAGACAGAGTCTCACTCTGGTGCCCAGACTGGAGTGCAATGGCACGATCTTGGCTCACTGCAATCTCTGCCTCCCAAGTGATTCTCCTCCCTCAGCCACTGGAGTAGCTGGGATTATAGGCATGTGCCGCCACACATGGCTGATTTTTGTATTTTTAGTAGAGACAGGGTTTCACCATGTCGGCCAGGCTGGTCTTGCATTCCTGACCTCTAGTGATCAACCCACCTCGGTCTCCCAAAGTGCTGGGATTATAGGTGTAAGCCACCACACCCGGCCTGAATGACATTTTAGAAAGGTAACACTTAACTATAAATATCACCTCTCATATCAATCAGAGGCTATTTGTTCAATAATTATTTAAGGATCCACCTTGTAAAAGCAGTGCTAGGTCTGTAAAGGCAAAATGTCAGTTCACAGTCTCTACCCCACCAGGAATTTCATACTTACTTGAAGTAACATGGCACAGAGGTACATCAAATAACTATAATACAAGGTAATAAATAATAATTGCCATGAGTAGAAAAGCCAGTAAGGTGCTTTCTTTTAAGCTTCACTTTTGGGCTCACCTGGTCTCAATTTTTCTGATTCTCTATGAAAACACACCTTTAGTATTTATTACTTTGCTTGTTAGGGTGGCTTTTTAAATTTGAGACAGGACCTGGCTGTCACCCAGGCTGGAGGCAGTGGCACAATCTTGGCTCACTGCAACCTCTGCCTCCCGGGCTCAAGCTGTCCTCCCACTTCAGCCTCCTGAGTAGCTGGGACTAGAGGCACACGCCACTTACGTCCAGCTAATTTTTATATTTTTTGTAGAGACAGGGTTTCACCATGTTGCCCAGGCTGGTCTCAGAACTCCTAAGCTCAATCTGTCCGCCTTGGCCTCCCAAGTGTTGGGATTACAGGCATGAGCCAGTACAGGCACGCCTGGCCTAGGGGTGGCAATTTAATACAGAAAAAAAATCAAACTTGATACCTAGGTCAGAATCCTATCCCTGCCATTTATTAACTCTATGGCTTGTGCCACTCTGTTCCCTTACTCTCCTAGATGCCTATTTCACACATTCCCCTACCCCAAATCTCTATCACCATGATCTCCATGACCACTCTCAATTGACGATCCCACCACTTTGCTCAGTGTCCTATCCTCTTGCCTCAAGGACTTCCATTTTCTATTTATTTCCTCTCCTCTATCATCAGTCTCTCTCTCTTTCCTCTCTATTCATTCTCATTAGCCAAACAGCTTTTAATAAGTTACTAGACCAGCATCTTAAAGCTAGTGATCAATTTCTTTCCTAGGCTTTCACAGACCACATTCTTCAGTTTTTCCTCCTCCCCTCACTGCTACTCCTCCTTAATCTCATTTGTTGGCTCCTCCCACCCATCCAACTAATAGGTACTACTTGGATACCTCCTACATCTCAAATATAGCATGGTCAAAATTGAACTGATGACGATTATCCCATATACCTAATTCAGTCCTCCCCCAAGTCGTTCCTATGACAGTAATACTACCATCTACCCAATTGCTCAGATCAAACCTCATCTGTCCTTAATTTTTCTCTCTCCACTCACAGCCCACTCCATATACCTGCTTATCCTCTTTCTGACCTTACCTCTTTCCATAGTCCCTCCTCCTCATTCTCTAGGTTTTAGCCACATTAGCCTTCTCTCTGTCCCTCATACATTCCAAGATAATTTCTGGCTCACAGCCCTTTCACCTGCTGTTCCTTCTTGGAATACCATTCCCTCCAGATCTTCACCAGACTGCTGCTTCTCGATAATAAAATGACATCTCACACAGCCATAAAAATGAATGAAATCATGTTGTTTGCAGCAACATGTATGGAGCTGGAGGCCATTATCCTTAGTGAACTAACTCAGAAACAAAAGACCAAATACTAAATGTTCTCACTTGTAAGTGGGAGCTAAACAATGGGTACACATGGACATAAAGAAGGAAATAATTAACACTTGGGGCTCCAAAAGATAGGGCAGTGGGTTGAAAAATTACCTAATGGGGGCCGGGTGCCGTGGCTCACGCTTGTAATCCCAGCACTTTGGGAGGCCAAGATAGGTGGATCACCTGAGGTCAGGAGTTCCAGACCAGCCTGGCCAACATGTCAAAACCCTGTCTCTACCAAAAATACAAAAATTAGCTGGGCATGATAGCGGGTGCCTGTAATCCCACCTACTTGGGAGGCTGAGGCAGAAGAATCACTTGAACCCGGGAGGCAGAGGTTGCAGTGAGCCGAGATGACGCCACTGCACTCCAGCCTGGGCAACAGAGCAAGAATCCATCTAAAAAAAAGGATTACCTAGTGAGTACAATGTTCACTACTATTTGGGTAATGGGCACACTAGAAGCCCAATCCCCACCAACATGCAACATACACATGTAACAAACATGCACATGTACCCCTTGAATCTAAAATAATTTTTTTAAAAAGATGACACCTCAAATGTTATTTCCTTTGAGATTCTCCCATCATTCTATATTATAGTACCTTATTTTATTCCTAGCATTTATTATTATTTTTATTTTATTTTTATTTTTGAGATGGGGTCTTACTCTGTCGCCAGGCTGGATTGCAGTGGCGGGATCTCGACTCACTGCAAACTCCACTTCCTGGGTTCAAGCGATTCTCCTGCCTCAGCTTCCCGAGTAGCTGAGACTACAGGCAAGCACCACCACACCCAGCTAATTTTTGTATTTTTAGTAGAGATGGGGTTTCACCATGTTGGCCAGGATGGTCTCAATCTCTTGACCTTGTGATCCACCCACCTCAGCCACCCAAAGTGCTGGGATTGTAGGTGTGAGCCACCGCGCCCAGCCTTCCTAGTATTTATTACTATAAGAGTTGGTTGTTTATTTTTTATTTATAAATATTTTATGTAATGCCCATTTCCTCCCACTAGCATACAAGCTTCTTTAGGACAGAGATTTGGTTTTATCTTGTTTACAGCTGCATTTAACTGCCAAAAACACCACTTAGAAGATATGGAGCACTCAATAAATATCTGACATTATTATAACTTTTTCTTTTTTTCTGAGACAGAATCTTGCTGTTGCCCAGGCTGGAGTGCAATAGTGCGATCTTGGCTCACTGCAACCTCTGCCTCCCAGGTTCAAGCAATTCTCCTGCCTCATCCTCCCAAGTAACTGAGATTACAGGCACCCGCCACCACACCCAGCTAATTTTATTTTTTTTTTAGTAGAGATGGGGTTTTGCCAAGTTGACCAGGCTGGTCTCGAACTCCTGACCTCAGGTGATCCACCCGCCTCAGTGTCCCAAAGTACTAGGATTACAGTATTATCACTTTCTTTTTTTTTTTTGAGACGGAGTCTCGCTCTGTCGCCCAGGCTGGAGTGCAGTGGCGCGATCTCAGCTCACTGCAAGCTCCGCCTCCCGGGTTCACGCCATTCTCCTGCCTCAGCCTCCCGAGTAGCTGGGACTACAGGCACCCGCCGCCACGCCTGGCTAATTTTTTTGTATTTTCAGTAGAGACGGGGTTTCACCGTGTCAGCCAGGATGGTCTCGATCTCCTGACCTCGTGATCCGCCCGCCTCAGCCTCCCAAAGTGCTGGGATTACAGGCGTGAGCCACCGCGCCCGGCCCACTTTTTTTTTGAAACCAAGTCTCACTCTGTCGCCCAGGCTGGAGTACAGTGGCGCGATCTCAGCTCACTGCAACCTCCACCTCCTGGGTTCAAGCGAATCTCCTGCCTCAGCCTCCCATGTATAGCTGGGATTACAGTTGTTATTATTATTATTATATTTTGAGATGAAATTTCACTCTTGTTGCCCAGGCTGAAGTGCAATGGCGCGATCTCGGCTCACCACAACCTCCACCTCCCAGGTTCAAGTGATTCTCCTGCCTCAGCCTCCCAACTAGCTGGGATTACAGGCATGTACCATCAAGCCTGGCTAATTTTGTATTTTTAGTAGAGATGAGGTTTCTCCATGTTGGTCAGGCTGGTCTTGAACTCCCAAACTCTGGTGATTCACCCACCTTGGCCTCCCAAAGTGCTAGGATTACAGGCGTGAGCCACCGCACCCGGTCAAGCCTGGCTAACTTTTTATTTTTAGTAGAGACGGGGTTTCACCATGTTGGCCAGGCTGGTCTCAAATTCCTGGTCTCAAGTGATCTGCCCACCTCAGCCTCCCAAAGTGCTGGGATTATCATTTTCCTACCTAGTTAAGCTGCTTTTACACTACTCCCCAGAAGGAATCTCAATAGCTATGGTGGTCTCTTTTAAGTTCAAATCTAGATCAGTCTTGTTCAACGTCTTTTTTTCTTTTCTTTTTTTTTGACAGGGTCTTGCTCTGTTACCCACTGTCACCCAGAGTCTTGGCTGGAGTGCTGTGGCACGATCATAGCTCATTGCAGCCTCGAACTCCTGGGTTCAAGCGATCCTCCCTCCCAAGTCTCCTCAGCTGGCTAATTTTTTTTAACTTTTTATAGAGACGGGCTCACTTATCTTGCCCAAGCTCTCAAATTATTTTTTGTATTGCTCTTGTTTCACCACCTTCCTCCCTCTCAGCCTCCACACCACACACATACCACATCACCCCCATATCTACCTTAATCCACTCAGGGACCACTAAAGCCTTTCCTTCCTTTGACAATTATCTGAATGTCTACTAGGTACTCAGCACTATTATGCCTTTTCCTATCCTTTTCTTACCTTTCCAGATACTACTACTAAATTCAACTCCTACAGCATATACTTTACAATCTGACAATCACATACAGCCTTGACTTGCATTTATTGTTCTTGTCTCCCCATATAGAGTTTAAATTTCAAAGAGACAAAGGCAACATCTTGTCCTTATTATATAATCTCCCCTGGGCCTAACATTCCCGTTCCTATCATACATTCTCGTTACTTTTTGAATCAAAGAAACTCCTTAACAACAGTACTAGTTTTTAGCTTCCTCACTTCAAGCAATTCTTAAAGGAAAAGAGGGAAACATCTCAAAACTGACATGTAGAAAAAGCAAGATATATAGGCCATAAAATTTATGAAATTTGCCGCATTCTCATCTAAGAACAAGGACACGTGAAGACAAGTGAATTAAAAAAAAAAACACTGATGAAAAATATACGTTATTTATGTGGTCAATAAAGCTATGAGTGATACACTGCTTTATCAAAGACATTGAAATTTCAGGTAAAGCACTTTGGAGTAAGTATGCTAACCTGAACTAGCATGAGTAGACTTGATATACAAGCACTCCTTCTCACTTAAGTCCACATCTTCAACTGGTATAGTATCTCAAACATACAGAGAATCCTATTGATCAATATATACCGACTAAATCTAGAAAAAAATAACTTGATCATACTCACCAACTATTCTTACACCCCAAAAATAGCTGAAACTTTATTTTAATGTGGAATTACTACACAAGTGAGTAAAGCTAACTTATTTTCTTTAAAAAAGTCACTTCTAACAAGAAGTGACTTTGTTAAAAAGCTAATCTCAAATGTGTCACTACGGAATTCTAATCAGTGAGGAAAGGTTAAGACTATAATCCCAAATGTTAACAACTGTATTTATGCCTGAAATGTTTCTCTACTTGTCTGCCAAATAGATACACAAGAATACCTACCTAAAGTGTATGATATTCACCTGTTAAAGCCATCTGCTTTTTCCAAAACCCATAAGTTGGAACGTTGGGTGACCTAACCTGAACATTTTAGAGCCCAGTGTTGAAGACTATTGTATTCAATTGAATTCCAGTAATTTTACTCATTACTCTGAGTTAATCTTTTCAATTATCCATTTGTTTTCCTCATTAGCAAAAAGTGAGAGAGGAAAACCCCCAATACCAAATAAGCCTCAAAAGATAAATATGCATAAATGCTGAAATTCATCTTTAGTACAAGCCAGTGAATCACACAGAAAGAGTTGACTGGCCAGGTGCAGTGGCTCACGCCTGTAATCTCAGCACTTTGGGAGGCCGAGGCGGGTGGATCACTTGAGGTCAGGAGTTCAAGATCAGCCTGGCCAACATGGTGAAATCCTGTCTCTACTAAAAATACAAAAATTAGCCAGGCATGGTGGCAGTCATCTGTAATCCCAGCTACTCGGGAGGCTGAGGCACAAGAATTACTTGAATCCCAGTGGGGTGGAGGTTGCAGTGAGCTGAGATTGCGCCATTGCACTCCAGCCTGGGTGACACAGCGAGACTGTCTCAAATAAAAAATTAAAATTAAAATTAAAAATTCTAAGTATCGAATACGAAGAAAGACATGAGATAGGTTTCTGAGGGAGATGGCTTGTTATAATTAGACTATTATCATTAGACTGTAGACTCTAAGCTCGCTTGGTTAATATTGTTTTTTTGTGAGACAGGATCTCACCGCCCTCACCCAGGCTGGAGTGCAGTGTCATGATCTTGGTTCACTGCAACCTCACACCCCCCACCCCCGCCCCATTCTAGTGATCCTCCCACCTCAGCCTCCCAAGTAGCTAGGATTATAGGCACACACCACCATGCCTGGCTAATTTTTGAATTTTTAGTAGGGACGGGGTTTCACCATGTTGCCCAGGCTGGTCTCAAACTCCTGGGCTCAAGCGATCTGCCTGCCTCAGCCTCCCAAAGTGCTGGGATTACAAGCATGAGCCACCGCACCCAGTTGGTTAATGTTTAAACTGTACCTATCCTGTATTGTACCATACTAAGTACTTATGTCAGCCTTCCTGTCCTACTCTTGCTTAACCACATTAAATGAGAATACAAAAACAGCTCTTTCAAGTTACAGCCTTTCATGCAAATTAGCTCTGAAAAACCCACCTTCTAAATAAAAACACAGAAATAAAACCTGTGATGTGATTAAATGGAAAGACATGAGAAAGACAAGGTCTCTCTTTTTATACATATTTCAGATCTCTTTCCATCATAAATAACTGCTTACTTTCATCTTAATACTAAAAATGCTTCTGAAAATAATTTTATTATTTCATGTTTCACAAGTAAGTTTTCTTTTGTTATAAAGAAAAAATTAAAAAAATGCGTGGGCTGCTTTCTATTTTAGAAACATACCAAGTACCACAATTCAAAAAGTTTCTAGCATAAGTTACCACCCGACCAAAATCAAAACACATTAAAAAACAATTCAGTACTCTTACGGAACAAAAGCTTAAATGCAATAAAAATAGCCATCGTTTATTTTCTGGTTTTGGTAAAGAGTTTAAGCATTTTTTTTTCATTGTAATTAATGTCTGAGGTATAGAAGGAAAAGGTTTCAAGTCAACTAACACAACTACAAGTAGGGTAAAAGCTATCCATACCTTAAAAAAAACACTTGAAACACATATTCTTACAAGGCAAAGCCAAATGATAATATAGGATGATTGTGAATTACAATGCACTGAATGCACCACTATCCATCATTTCATACAGAAAAAGGTTAAAATAAACTGCAAAAGGCTATCTGTGTGCTAGTAAAAGGTTGTAACAGTGACTGAATAACCCTGGTACATCCGTTCAATGTGGTAGTATGCAGCTTCAAAAAGTTCTAATTACGAACTTTGATCTAAAAGATCATAATAATGGGCTGGATGTGGTAGCTCCCCCATCTGTAATCCCAGCACTTTGGGAGGCTGAGGCAGTAGGGTTGTTTGAGGCTAGGAGTTCGAGACCATCCTGAGCAACATAGTGAGACCTCGCCTCTACAAAAAATAAGCAAAATTAGCCAGGTGTGATGGTGTGCGCCTGCAGTCCCAGCTACTCAGGAGGCTGAGGTGAGAAGACTGCTTGAGCCCCAGAGGCCAAGGGTGCAGTGAGATGACATGGTGCCACTGCACTCCAGCCTGGGTGACAGAGCAAGAATCTAAGTTAATTAATTAATTAAATTAAAATAAAAGGTCATAATGAAGATCTCTGTATACTGCTCCGGAATGTACTGTTAAGGAAAAAAAGCAAGAAACAAAACAGTAAATTTAGTATGCTACTTCGTGGTGGGGGGAGGTGGGGAAGGGGAATACCATATATACATTGTCTTTTTTTTTTTTTTTTTGAGATGGAGTTTTGCCCTTGTCGGCCAGGCTGGAGTGCAATGGCGCAATCTCGCTCACTGCAACCTCCGCCTCCCAGGTTCAAGCAATTCTCCTGCCTCAGCCTTCTGAGTAGCTGGGATTACAGGAGCCTGCCACCAAGCCCAACTGATTTTTTGTATTTTTAGCAGAGATGGGGTTTCACCATGTTGGCCAGGCTGGTCTTGAACTCCTGACCTCAGGTGATCTGCCCCACCTCAGCCTCCCAAAGTGCTGGGATTACAGGCGTGAGCCACTGCGCCTGGCTCATTGGCTTCTTATTTTCAAAATGGAAAAATGAAGGTTGGGGCTGGGCATGGTGGGTCACACCTGTAATCCCAGCACTTTGGGAGGCTGATGCAGGAGGATCACTTGAGCCCAAGGAGCTCAAGACTAGTCTGGGCAACATAGTGAGAGCCCATTTCTACAAAAAATTTAAAAATTAGCCAGGCGTTGGTGATGCATGCCTGTAGTCCCAGGTACTCAGCAGGATGAGGCAGGACCACTGCTTGAGCCCAGGACGTCAAGGATGCAGTGAGCTACGATCTCACCACTGCATTCCACCGTGAGCAACAGAGCAAGACCCCGTCTCAAAAAACAAAACAAAAAAACTTTATTGGGGAAAAAACCTTAACAAAAGTAGACATAAAATTCTTCTGTGTTCAAGGAGAGAAACACTAATATTCCAAATATTTAAATCCACTTTCCACCTATCTGTAATCTTTTAGGATAAGGCACTACAGTGCTAAATTTTCATTTCCTGCAAAAATTATCTTTTGTGCTCTTAAGGGAAACAGAAAAATAAGAGTATTTTTGAACATCATTTTGCAGATTAGAATTGCTATCTAGTCTACTGATCTTTTTAATTTCTGTAAGTTGCTCATTATTAAATACTAACAGTATATAACTGTATATTCATATAATAAAGCTAGTTGATCTATAAAACAAACTTTTATCAGAACTTTATCCCATTGGTTTTATATCTCAAATGTCAAGTTACATTATACCAGAATTTTTTTTTTTTTATTTTGAGACGGAGTCTCGCTGTTGCCCAGGCTGGAGTGCAGTGGCGCGATCTCGGCTCACTGCAACCTCCACCTCCCGGGTTCATGCCATTCTCCTGCCTCAGCCTCCCGAGTAGCTGGGACTACAGACACCCACCACCACACCCGGCTAATTTTTTGTACTTTTAGTAGAGACGGGGTTTCACCGTGTTAGCCAGGATGGTCTCGATCTCCTGACCTCGTGATCTGCCCGCCTCGGCCTCCCAAAGTGCCGGGATTACAGGCATGAGCCACTGCGCCCGGCCACATTACACCAGAACTTAAGAAAATGCAGTTGTCCCACAGCTCTAGCTGTCAAGTTTCTAGCCACTTAATCAGAGACAAAACTTAAGTGCTATAAACAGCTCACTTGAGGAGGCCAAATCTTATGCTCTATGACAAAGAACTACTCCAAGCTGACAAAGTAAATGTATACCTCACAGAAACAACACAGGGCAAAATATCAGAAGCCAGGTGCAGTGACTCACACCTGTAATCCCAACATTTTGGGAGGCCAAGGCAGGAGGATCACTTGAGCCCAGGAGTTCAAGACCAGCCTGGGCAGCACTGTGAGACCCTGTCTCTAAAAAAAATTATAAAAATAAATAAGTCCAGCCGGGTGCATGGCTTATGCCTGTAATCCCAGCACTTTGGGAGACCAAGGCAGGCGAATCACGAGGTCAAGAGAGCGAGACCATCCTGGCCAACATGGTGAAACCCCGTCTCTGCTAAAAATACAAAAATTAGCTAGGCGTGGTGGTGCATGCCTATAGTCCCAGTCTCAGCCACTCGGGAAACTGAGGCAGGAGAATCGCTTGAACCAGGGAGTCAGAGGTTGCACTGAGCCGAGATCGCACCACTGCACTCCAGCCTGGTGACAGAGCGAGACTCCGTCTCAAAATATAAAAATAAAAAATAAGTAAGTCCAGAAAAAGAAATAAGGCCAGGCACGGTGGCCCACACCTGTAATCCCAGCACTTTGGGAGGTCGAGGCGGGTGGATCACTTGAGGCCAGTAGTTCATGCCAACGTGGTTAAAACCCCATGTCTACAAAAAATACAAAAATTAGATGGGCACACACCCGTAATCCCAGCTACTCGGGAGGCTGAGGTACGAGAATCGCTTGAACCTGGGAAGCTGAGGCTGCAGTGAGCTGAGATCACACCACTGCACTCCAGCCTGGGCGACAAGTGAGACTCTGTCTCAAAAACAATCAATCAATCAATCAAACAAACAATAAATAAATATTTTAAAAATAACAGAATATGGCTTGGAATTAAATAGTAGACAATATTATATCCAAAAGTCAAAGTACGCAGCTGGTTTTCATGCCTACATCTACAGAGGTGAGAACACTGAAAAATCAAAACTGACAATGTGTAAACATAACTAGAATGATGAAAAAAAACTGCAGGTTGAGTAACGCTTACTGAAAACACTTGGGACAGTAAGTATGTCCAACTTTTTCAGATTCTGGAATATCTGCATATACACGAGATATCTTGGGGCCAGATATCTTGGACCCAAGTCTACACACCAAATTTGTTTATGTTTCATATACCCCTTATACACATGGCCTGAAGGTAATTTTATACAATATTTTTTAATAATTTTGGGACATGGAATAAACTGTGTTGTATGCCTGTGTTTTGTTTTTGTTTTTAAGAGACGGGGTCTTGCTTTGTTGCCCAGGCTGGAGCAAGTACAGTAGTACAATCCCAGCTTGCTGCAGCCTTGAACTCCTGGACTCAAATGATCCTCCTACCTCAGGCTCCTGAAGGGACTACAGGTGCATGCCACCATGCCCAGGTTGGCTGTGTTTTGACTGCAGCCCCTCACATGAGGTCATGTGTAAAATTTCCCACTGTGGCATCATGTCAGCATTAAAAAAGTTTTAACTTTTGGAGCATTTCAGATTTCACATTTTTGGATTCAGCTGAGGCCTGTATACAGTTTAAGAACTATATAACCTAAAAGGAACTATGCAGCTGAACAGGTGTGGTGGCTCATGCCTGTAGTCTCAGCACTTTGGGAGGCCCCCAACAGGAGGAGTGCTTAAGGCCAGGAATTTGAGACTGGCCTGGACAACATAACGAGGCTCTGTCTCTACAAAAAATAAAAAATTAGCTGGGTATAGTGGCTTACATCTATAGTCCCAGATACTCAAGAGGCTGAGGCAGGAGGATCAGTTGAGCCCAGGAGTCTAAGGCTGCAGTGAGCTATGATGGTGCCACTGCACTTCAGCCTGGGTGACAGAGCGAGACCCTGTCTCAAAAAAAAAAAAAAAAAAGCTATACAGCCTAAATTGTCTGCTATGGTCTTTCTAGTGCCTCTGTCCAGAAGGCATATCCCACTTGCTCTTATCTCCCATCTTGTACTCTCAAAATGTCAGCTGGAGAGGTACCACCCACAGTACAATATATTAAGAGCAAAAGCTCTTATATTCAGTCAACCTGAATTTGAATACTGACTCCAAAGTTTTTTAACCTAAGTTACTAAAAGAAATGGAGGCCAAAGAAGCTAGCTATAAAACTGAAATAGTACTATATTTACTTTAAAAAGAGAACGAGTGTCTATTTAAAATCCTTCATATAGCCGGGTGTGGTGGCTCACGCCTGTAATTCCCACACTTTGGGAGGCCCAGGCAGGCGGATCACCTGAGGTCAGGAGTTCAAGACCAGCCTGGCCAACATAGCGAAACCCCGTCTCTACTAAAAATACAAAAATTAACCAGTCATAGTGGTAGTCGCCTCTAATACCAGCTACTCGGGAGGCTGAGGCAGGAGAATCACTTGAATCCAGAGGCAGAGGTTGCAGTAAGCCGAGGTCATGCCACTACTCTCCAACCTGGGTGACACAGTGAGACTCCGTCTAAAAAAAAAAAAAAAATTCCTTCATATAGGCCAGGCATGATGGCACATGCCTGTAATCCCAGCATTCTAAGAGGCCAAGGCGAGATGACTGCTTGAAGCCAGGAGTTCAAAACCAGCCCGGGCAACATGGAGAGATCTTGCCTCTACAAAAAAATTTTAGAATTATCCAGGTATACTGGCATTTGCCTGTGGTCCCAGCTGCTTGGGAGGCTGAGGCAGGAGAATCACTTGAGAGTCCGGGAAGTCAAAACTGCAGTGAGCCAGTTTTGCATTACTAGTCCACTCTAGGTGACAGAGTGAGACCCTGTCTTCAAAAAAAAAAAAAAATTCCTTCATATAGTGCCTGGCAGAGAGTTTATACTCAATAAATGAGAGCTGTAACATATTTGTTTTTGTTTGTTTGAGACAGGGTCTCACTCTGTTGCCCAGGCTGAAGTGCAGTGGTGCAATCTCAGCTCACTGCAACCTCTGCCTCCCGGGTTCAAGCAATTCTCCTGCCTCAGCCTCCCAAGTAGCTGGGATTACAGGAACTCGCCACCACACCCGCTAATTTTTTTTGTATTTTTAGTAGAGACAGGGTTTCACCATGTTGGCCAGGCTGGTCTCGAATTCCCGACCTCAGGTGATCTGCCCTCCTCAGCCTCCCAAAGTGCTGGGATTACAGGCGTGAGCCACCAAGCCTAGCCACTGCATGTCATTTTTTTTTTTTTTTTTTGAGACATAGTCTCACCCTGTCGCCCAGGATGGAGTGCAGTGACGTGATCTTGGCTCACTACAACCTCTGCCTCCTCAGTTCGAATGATTCTCCTGCCTCAGCCTCCCAACTAGCTGGGACTACAGGCATGCACCACCACGCCCAGCTAATTGTTGTATTTTTAGTAGAGACAGGGTTTCACCAGGCTGGTCTGGAACTCCTGATGTCAGGTGATCCACCTGCCTCGGCCTCCCAAAGTGCTGGGATTACAGGTGTGAGCCACTGTGCCCAGCCAGCATGTCATTTTTTAAGATAGTTTCTAGGCCGGGCGTGGTGGCTCACTCCTGTAATCCCAGAACTTTGGGAGGCCAAGGCGGGCAGATTACGGTCAGGAGATCGAGACCATCCTGGCTAACACAGTGAAACCCTGTCTCTACTAAAAATACAAAAAAAATTAGCCGGGCAAGGTGGTGGGCGCCTGTAGTCCCAGCTACTTGGGAGGCTGAAGCACGAGAATGGCATGAACCCGGGAGGCGGAGCTTGCAGTGAGCAAACACCACTGCATGCCAGCCTGGGCGACAGAGCAAGACTCCGTCTCAAAAAAAAAAAAAAAAAAAGATATTTTCTTTCAGCTCCTATACTTTCTGCACTCTTGTTCATAAAGGTATGCTTAGAACCCTCTTACAAAATTAAAGTATTATACTCATTGGTGGGCTAAAAATATATTTTAGTAAACCTAGGCTTCAACTATAACATAACCAACTGAAACTTGTTTTTTTGGTTGTTTTGTTGTTGTTGTTGTTGTTGTTGTTGTTGTTTTTGATAAAGCGTCTCGTTCTGTCACCCAGGCTGGATTGCAGTGGCGCGATCTCAGCTCACTGCAACCTCTGCCTCCTGGGTTCAAGCAATTCTCCTGCCTCAGCCTCCCAAGTAGTTGGGATTACAGGCACCCACTGCCAGGCCGGGCTAATTTTTGTATTTTTAGTAGAGACAGGGTTTTGCCATGTTGCCCAGGCTGGTCCCAAACTCCTGACCTCAGGGGATCTGCCCACCTCAGCCTCCCAAAGTGCTCGGATTACAGGCATGAGCCACTGTGCCTGGCCCTGAAACTTTATTGAAACAGAACAATGTTACTCCCCTCAAACTTTCTTTTAATGAAGACAAAAAATACAGAAACTAACAGGGAAATTTCAAAGTACAATCTGTGTTCAAGTATTCTCCAATTTTTTATACCTTCTTTCTACCTCTATACTATTCTAAAATGAGCACTGGTTTTTAAATGAACTTCAAATAAATGCACATTTCTGAATCAGACAATCATTAATTAGGGTCTTAAATTAATGATGTTTGACTTAGAACTGAGGTTAGAATAATAAAAACCCCATTTTCCAGTAGGAAAAACTTTATAGACATCCAATGGACTTACATACAAGTTTCTTTTTTAAAAGTGGCCATAGGCCAGGCACGGTGGCTCACGCCTGTAATCCCAGCACTTTGGGAGGCTGAGGCGGGCGGATCACTACATGGAATAATGGTGAATGAAGGCTTGAGTTTCATACGGGATTAAGCTCATTTCCAGTGAAGATTTCAGACTACTTAAGGCACCTGGACAGAAAAACGGGCAGATCTGAATGATCCCCATATCCAGTTTACCTTTTGCTGAATGATATTCATACCCGTAATCCTCCAGCATATACATTTGCAAAGTCAGAGGAAAGAACCAATTCAAATACAGAATCACCTGCACCCTCCAAATTGAACAATTATAAGTACATCAAGGTCAATTCTGAAGACCTTTAGGAAAACAAGTAACTCAATACAGAAATCCAGTTGTTTATGAATGGCAGCTATTCTAAATGTTATTCCTTAACATCATTAAAAAGTCAGTTTTGGACAAACTGGTAAATGAATATTACCCAAGTTCTGATATGCCACTAAACTAGCTAGTGAGCACAACCTGTATGTCTTTGGACTTCCTTTTCTTCCCTTTATAAAATTAGAGGCACTAGCTCCTCTGCCCTTTTAAAATCACACTCATGGCAAGTCACAATGAGCAAGCTAAAGGGGGAAAAAAAAAAGTTGGGAGCCACAGAAATGAGGAATTATTAGATATAGTAAAAGGACTCCCTACACTAGACACCTCTTATAGCACTCAGCAATTTACACTTGGTTAAAAACTGAAGGGGAAATGGGCATAGGGTTCATCCTCTCTCTGTATCCTCCCCCATAATGTAGCCCTACAACATCCTCTACCATCTGCCTACTCCATTTTTGCCTAAGTCCTACTCTTCAAGGCTAAGTTCAGGTATTCTTCTGGGCTGCCCTCCCTGATTGCCCACCTGATCCCCATCCCAGTAGAAGTCAGATATCCCTGCCATAGCACATTGTGCTTACTTCTGTATCCTTAGCACAGGTCTGGCATTCAACAAATGTTAGCTGAATAAATTGTCAAGAGTTCAAGAGTTCAATCTCAGCTAGTTGTTCTAAACATTAGGTTAAAAGGCTCGATATAATGAAAAGAGTTTAAATATAACGTTTTTAATTGCCTCATACAGTTAGAAACTGACAGACTTTAGAAAACTGAATTTTTTTGTATGCTAGGTATAAAAAGTATCAGCTACCCTAGAGAAGAACAAAAGCCTCTATTTTTGGAGTACTAAATTTTCTATCATTTTTCAGTGTCTTTTGGTATATCCAAAAATACTTTTTTTTTTTTTTTTTTTTTTTTTTTGAGACAGAGTCTCGCTCTGTCGCCAGGCTGGAGTGCAGTGGCGCAATCTCGGCTCACTACAACCTCTGCCTCCTGGATTCAAGCAATTCCCCTGCCTCAGCCTCCTGAGTAGCTGGGACTCCAGGCACCTGCCACCACGCCCGGCTAATTTTAATTTATCTTTTGTATTTTAGTAGAGATGGGGTTTCACCACGTTGGCCAGGATGGTCTTGATCTCCTGACCTTGTGATTCGCCCGCCTCGGCCTCCCAAAGTGCTGGGATTACAAGAATGAGCCACCGTGCACGGCCTCAAAAATATCCTTTGATTTACCACTGCATCTGAGGTTCCTCACTTCCTTTTTGCCCGTAATATTTTGCCCATAATATTTATAAAGAGATAAATGAGATTACTGATCTGAGAAATTTGGATAGAAAGTCAACAGAACAAGGGTAAAGTGCAGCTTACCCTTAGTTTAAGGATTACCCATCCTGGAAAATACACAAGTACAAAACAACTGAAAAGGCTGGGAGAAAAAAGTGGTCTAGCATACCAACAGAAGAAGTATAAAAAGTGCTATGAGCACCAAGTCACTGCCATTAGCCCAACACATACCACTCAATTCCCTGACCTCTGTCCTAATCTTATAGTTATTTAAGAATGTCTGGTAATAGGCTGGGCATGGTGTCTCACGCCTGTAATCCCAGCACTTTGGGAAGCTGAGGTAGGGAGACTGCCTGAGCCCAGGAGTTCGAGACCCTGTCGCTACAAAAAATAAATAAATAAAATTAGGCGTAGTGGGAGGATTTCTTGAGCCTGGGAGGTTGAGGCTGCAGTGAGCCGTGATCGTGCCACTACACTTCAGCCTGAGTGACAGAGAAAGACCCTATCTTTAAAAAAAAAAGAAAGAAAAAGAAAAAAGAAAAGAATGTATTATAATAGAGGTCAGCAATTATTAACAATGCTGCTGGTAATCAAATTAGAATAATGATCGTTACAAAGAATCAGGTCAATTCAAACATTTACTAAGCATGTACTACCATGTACCCAACTACTAGTTACTAGGATTCCTCCATTAAAAGAGAAGAACATATTCTATAATATATTCATCATGGGTCTTGAATTTTCTGATACATAGATCTACAAAATCCCTTAGGTCCTAGCAACAAAACCAAACAGGTCTAATGAGAATAGATGAATGCTAAGATAGCCAGGCTTCAATGAAATGTTAGCCTTTCTTGATACTTCGTATTAATAATCAACCAAAACATCTTAAAAATTACAGAATTATAAAAATACATATATAAAAACATATCTTTTAAAAACTTATATGAAAAAATAGCATCGATGAAAATAAAAAAGCTTAAGCAATCGGTACATTTCAAAAAAGCACACAGCTAACAAAAAAATTGTGCAGCACACATACGCACAACTGGAAAAAAAGTCCTATCACAGATTCTAACTCCTGCTCCCAGTTTCATATCCTGACACCATCATGATCTTCTCTAAGAGTATGCCGTGTACAGTGGCTCATGTCTATAATCCCAGCATGTGGGGAGGCCAAGGCGGGTGGATCACCTGAGATCGGGAGTTCGAGACCAGCCTAGCCAACATAGTGAAACTCCATCTCTACTAAAACACAAAAATTAGCCGGGCGTGGTGGTACACGCCTGTAATCCCACCTACTTGGGAGGCTGAGGCAGGAGAATTGCTTGAACCCGGGAAGCGGAGGTTGCAGAGAGCCAAGATCGCACCACTGCACTCCAGCCTGGGAGAGAGACCAAGACTCTTGTCTCGAAAAAAAAAAAAAAAAAAAAGTTTGGAAAGAAAATAGGTAGTCAAAGAAGGAAGAGCACCAAATACTTCTTGCAAATCTCATCATCTCCCTAATTCATATGAGCAATACTATAATTGGGGGAACAGTCTTTTTATATTCAATCACTACGGTTTGAATGTGTTCAAGGTGTTCGTATCAGCTAGTAACACTACTTCCTTACACAAACTGCTAATCTGCCAAAAAGTATACTATACTTTTCATAATTGTGACAACTGGTTTCCTGAATAATTGTACAACAAAAGTTGTTTTGTTTTTGTTCCTCAATAGACATGGTAAGCTTAAGCTTGAAAATATACCTATTATGGTTACCTTGAGGCAAACTTGAAGAGATTTTCACCAATTTCTAAAATGTTGTATTGTACCTCAAAGAAATTTGCCTTTACTACAGATAATTCTTAACTACATTTTCAGCACAGAACCAGTACCATAAAATGTGTAGCTTATGTTTTAGAGTTGATACTCCAATCGAGTATTGATAAATTAATGGAAGAGTCGTATTTTTAACCAGGCAATTTTTAACCAGATGTATTTTCAACCAGGTCTGTGTGTGCTCAAGGCCAGAATAAATGGATTTCTATAGAAAGAGTTTTTACAGTCATTTAATATAATTTGTGAAAAACAGTATTTGCTCCACTTTACATTCACACAAAACTCATAAAAAATTTAAACTTTAAACCTAGCATCTTCTGCTTCTTCAAATAGAGTATGTAATTAATAACTATTCATCATGAGGCCAAATATCAGACAAAAGGCTCAAAACACAAGTTAGACCACGGATTCACAAAGAGCTAACCATGAAGCAAATAGTGTTGATTACGATAATAGTCCTCCCCAAAGAGAGGGTCCAACCACACTTGGCAGGGAAGTGGGCCACAGGAAGAACTACAATTGGAAACCACCACTTGCTCTAGGTTCTTGCAAGCCCAGAGCAGTGCTCCCAGTAAGCAGACCTCCCAGAAGCCTGCCAGCACAATTGCAGTCTTATCAACACCCACATCATCCCAAGGATATTTTCACTTGCAAGATGTTAGCATTTGACAGAAAAAGCATTCTAAAATAAAAAGCAACTATGGGAATTCAGACCTATCTTAAACCTCCATTGAAATGACAATATGTTTGCTCAGCTGGAAAAAAGACTGAAGTAACCATTAGCTTGACCAAAAACACAAAAAACAGGCATGGTGGCTCACGCCTGTAATCCCAGCACTTTGGAAAGCTGAGGCAGGAGGATCACTTGAGACCAAGAGTTCAAGACCAGCCTGGGCAGTGAAGTGAGACCCAGTGAAGTGATTATCTAATTTTTAAAATTAAAAAATTAAAAAGCAAAGACAACCAAATTAAACAAAGTAAATTTACACAAATTCCAAAGCTAAGAGACTCAAATACAACATTTTATTACACAATTTTTATTAACCAAAAATTATACAAGGTAATTAACCAAAAATTATACAAGGTAATTGCCTTTCATTTGAATGAGAGACTTCCAAATACTGTGTAAGTCCAACTATGGAAAAATGACAACAACAAACCTATCAAATTTTGTCTTAGCTCTGTTGGCCAGCCTCAAACCAACCATTTTCAAGAGACTCCCCACTTAAGGCCAGGCACAGGGGTGCCCAGCCCTGTAATTCCAGTGCTTTGGGAGGCCGAGGTGGGAGGATTCCTTGAGGCCAGGAGTTTGAGACCAGCTTGGGCAACATAGTAAGACTCCTATCTCTACAAAAAAAATTTAAAAATTAGCTAGGTGTGGTGGCGCATGCCTGTTGTCCCAGCTACTTGGGAGGCTGAGGCAGGAGGATTGCTTGAGCCCAAGAGTTCGAGGCTACAGTGAACTGGGATCATACCACTGCACTCCAGCCTAGGTGACAAGGGAGGCCCTGATCCAAAAAAGAAAAAAAAAAAAAAAGAGATCCCACTTAAATGCCTTCAGTTTGCTTTTTAAAAGAAACAAGTAACTAATCAAAGTAAGGCAGGAATAAAAATTATCTGCTTAATCCATCAGTACCATATACAAATAGAAATAAGTACAGATTTTTTTAAAAACTCTAAACAAAATCCCCCAAACACCATCATAACCAGAAAAACTCACTCTGTGGAGAAATACATTTGGAAAGAGACACCTTCCACGTAGCACAATATGCCCTAAGGCTCTTTTAAACTGCCTAACATATTAACCAGACATCTTAAGAAAATCAAACAACTTAACATGGTACATCCATACTACAGAATATTGCTCAACTATTTAAAAAGATAAGCACGTCTTGGCCAGGCGCGGTGGCTCACACCTGTTATCCCAGCACTTTGGGAGGCCAAGGAGGGCGGATCATGAGGTCAAAAAATGGAGATCATCCTGGCCAACATGGTGAAACCCCGTCTCTACTAAAAATATAAAAATTAGCTGGGCGTGGTGGTGCGCGCCTGTAGTCCCAGCTACTTGGGAGGCTGAGGCAGGAGAATCGCTTGAATCCAGGAGGCAAAGGTTGCAGTGAGCCGAGATTGTGCCACTGCACTCCAGCCTGGGCAAGAGAGTGAGACTCCATATCAAAAAGAAAGAAAGAAAGAAAGATAAGCATATCTTATATGTAAATGGAAACAAATACAGAATGTAAGAAAAAGGCAGAAAAATACATACAGTAATATGACTCCATTTGTGTAAAAAAATAAAAACCAAAAAAAGGAAAAGATCTCGAAAAATACATTAAGTTCTTGGATATGGTATTTGGAGAGGTGGAGCAGAGAAGAGATACTCAGGGAGGATTTTTACTTTTTCTTCTATAAACATTTGTATTGTCTGACCCTTTTGCAATAAACATTTATTGTTGTGGTAATTAAAAAAACAAAACATTGGCCGGGCGCGGTGGCTCAGGCCTGTAATCCCAACACTTTGGAAGGCTGAGACGGACGGATCACAAGGTCAGGAGATCGAGACCATCCTGGCTAACATGGTGAAACCCATCTCTACTAAAAAAATACAAAAACTTAGCCGGGCGTGGTGCCGGGCACCTGTAGACCCAGCTACTTGGGAGGCTGAGGCAGGAGAATGGCGTGAGCCCAGGAGGCGGAGCTTGCAGTGAGCCGAGATTGCGCCACTGCACTCCAGCCTGGGCGACAGAGCAAGACTCCATCTCAAAAAAAAAAAAAATCTTAAACATACTATCAGACCCTGTTATTGTTTTTAAAATATCACATTCATGGTTAGTACATAGTAATAAAGTACTTCCAAAACAAATTTAAAGTTATCCTCAGAGATTGAAAAAGACTAAGAGACATGACAATTAAATGCAATGTGTAATACTAGATTGAAAAAAAAAGACATCTTTGGGACAACTGGCAAAATGTATAAATTACATATCAGGTAATAGTGGGATTACAAATGTTAAAATGTCTGAATTTGATTACTGTATATTGATTATCTAAGACAATACTTGTTCTTAGATAACACTATCAGATATTTAGGAAAGAAAGATCATGATGCCTGCAATTTACTCTCAAAAGGTTCTGCCAAAAGTAAATAAAACTTTTTTTAAAATATAGAAAGGTAATACAAACGTGGCAAAATTCCAATTACTGGTTAATCTAGGTTAAAAGTACATTATGGGAATTCACTGTGCTATTCTTGCAACTTTCCTGAAAGTTTAAAATTTTTTCAAAATAAAAAGTGTTTTCTGCCAGGCGCAGTGGCTCACACCTGTAATCCCAGCACTTTGGGAGACTGAGGTGGGTGGATCACTTGAGGTCAGAAAACCAGCCTGGGCAGCATGGCAAACCCCATCTCTACAAAAAATACAAAAATTAGCCGGGTGTGGTAGTGTGCACCTGTAGTCCTATCTACTCAGGACACTGAGGTGGGAGGATCGCTTGAGCCTCAGAGGCAGAGGTTGCAGTGAGCCAAGATTGTGCCACTGCACTCCAGCCTGGGTGACAGAGTGAGACCCTGTCTCACACACACATAAAAAAGTGTTTTTTTGTTTTTGTTGTTTTTTTTTTTTTCTGTCAGAAAAACATTCTAACCTGATTTCAGTGACTTAGGTGTAAATGGCTTAGTTTCCAATATAAACTATCTCTCAGGGTTTTACAATAATAGTTCTTAGTGTATTACAAAATCAAGTACTCTACGGTACTCTTGGAAGAATTAACAGAAATGAAGCTAGTCAACTTTTTTAAGAAACTGAGCAAAGAACAATTAGCAAATTGAGCAGCCTCTTAACCAGGATAGGTTCAGAGAGGCTCCATCAGAGCCACGTAGTAGATTTATGGACAGAGAAGCTGGTCAACTTTTGATTCTCAAACCCAGGCTGGCCATCCTGCTTCCATCCAAAACCTGACAATGCTCATGGAACAATGAATATTAGGGTTGAGAAAATTTATTACAAATATCTATTACAGAATAAACTGTAATGTATTAAACAAAATTTTTAAGTGAATAAATTAAATCAATGAGTCACTACAGTGAAAAATGACTGAGAAGATCTGGAAACACCAAAGTCCTGCTAAGGAAACTAGGAAAGTATGACTGATAGATAATCTTGTATGTATAAAATATGGCTTGGCAACTAGAGACAATTCTTAGGAAAACACAATTGTATCAACAGTTGCTTGATACTTTTCTAAAGACATAATGTGTCAATAAAAGGAGAATGGTATGCCTAAAATGTAGCAAAAGCAAATGGCAAAGAGGGACATGAATATTAAAGGGGTATACCCTAGCCTAAGCACTAGGATAGTTCAACAGGCTTTCCATACTTACCAGCAAACCCTCCAAGTACTATATTGGCCTCCTGTGCATCTCAGTAGCCCAAAGAAGGTAACCTGGCCTGTAGCACCATACCTCCATCACTACAAAGCTCTCTCTCTCATCAGAAAAATGGATTCAACTGTCTATAAAGCTACTAAAGGTCCAGATTATATATGAAATCTGGTAACCACATGATACTTTCTCTCAGTTGGCTTCCTAAGGTATCTCTATCTTCTCCATTCTAACATGAATTATAAGAATTTGACTTGCTGGGCACGGTGGCTCACATCTGTAATCCCAGCACTTTGGGAGGCCGAGGACAGGAGTTCGAGACCAGCCTGGGCAACACAGCAAAACCCTGTCTCTATAAAAAATAAAAAATTAGCCAGGGCCAGGTGCAGTGGCTCACGACTATAATCCCAGCACTTTTGGGAAGCCGAAGCAGGAAGATCACTTGGGCTTAGGAGTTTGAGACCAGCCTGGGCAACATGGTGAAACCCCAACTCTACAAACAAAATTAGTTGGGCATGGTGGCATGTGCCCATAGTCCCCGCTACTCAGAAGGCTGAAGTGAGAGAATCACCTGAGCCTGGGAAGTTGAGGCTACAGTGAGCCATCATCGCGCCACTGCACTCCAGCCTGGGCAAGAGCGAAACCCTGTCTCAAAACAAAAAAATTAGCCAGGAGTGGTGGTGCACATTTGCAGTCCTAGATACATGGGACAATCACTTGAGCCCAGGAGTTCAGTTACAGTGAGCTATAATCTTGCCACTGTACTCTAACCTGGACAACAGAACAAGTCCCTAAAAATAAAAAATTAATATAGAATCTGACTATCCTGACTGCTTTGTATCTCATTTGAACATGCTGAAATATTCTTTCCCAGTTAAACTTTCTTTTGACCAAATTTGCCATACTTTCACATCATGGCGTCTCATAAGTACCGTTCTTTCTAGCTGACTTGTTCCATTCAATACTAACAATAAAAGAACTGACCGGGGGCGTGGTGGCTCATGCCTGTAATCCCAGCACTTTGGGAAGCCCAGGTGGGTGGATCACCTGAGGTCAGGAGTTCGAGACCAGCCTGACCAACATGGAGAAACCCCATCTCTACTAAAAATACAAAAGTAGACAGGCATGGTGGCGCATGCCTGTAATCCCAGCTACTCGGGAGGCTGAGGCAAGAGAACTGCTTAAACCCAGGAGGCAGAGGTTGTGGTGAGCCCAGATCACGCCATTGTACCCCAGCCTGGGCAACAAGAGCAAAACTCCATCTCAAACAAAAAAAGAAAAGGAAAAAAAAAGAAACTAACACTGTCCTAATTCTTAAATTCTCATAAAACCCTTTGCAGATGATACTACCATGATCTCCACTTTATAGGTAAGGAGTAATTAAGAAACTTGCCTAGGTTCACAAAGCAATTAAGTAAAAGAGATGAGATTCTAAACCAGGAGTTCTGTCTCCAGAGCCCAGGGATTTAACTTTTTTTGTGCCCTATACCATTTTGGCAATCTAATGAAGCTTGTGGATTCCTTCTCAGTCTAATATTTTTTAATGCATAAGATAAAATACATATGATTGCAAAGGAAGACAATTATATTGAGGGGAAAAAACCAATGTGTCATATTGCTTAGTATGTGCTTCTCAATCTAGTGGATTTTGATATAATGATAAACATATTTCAAGAGTCTATAAAAACCACAATACAGTTTGCCTTTGAACAACATGGGCTGGAACTGTCCAGGTCCACTTATACACAGATTTTTTTCAATAAAAGTTACACACCTTGTGCCTGCCTCCAGTTCTACCTCCTCCACCTCTGTCACCCAAGACAGCAAGACTAAAACCCCCTCCTCTTCCTCCTCAGCCTACTCAGTGTGAAGACTACAAGGATGAAGACCTTTATGATGATCCACTTCCACTTAATGAATAATATATTTTCACTTCCTTATGATTTTCTTAATAACATTTTCTTTTCTCTAGCTTACTTTCTTGTAAGAATACAGTATATAATACACATAACATACAACAAAGTATGTGTTAGTAGACTATGTTTTCAGTAAAGTCAACAGTATCCTAGTAGCAGTTAAGTTTTGAGGGAGACAAAAGTTATATGCACATTTTTGACTGTGTTGCAGATTGGTACTTCTAACTCCCATGTTGATCAAGAGTCACCTGCATATTTTATTATTAAAATATCTGATTTCTACACAAATCACAATTAATACTACTGTAGTTTGTTATTTATATTAGTAATTGAAAGAAATGCTAACTTCTAGTCAGAGGTTACTGAAGAGGTAATTTTCCCAAGTTCACAGATGTCATCCATGTTAAAACCTCAAACTGCACACTAAAACAGTTTTCTTAACACAGGCATTTAAAAAACCAATCAAGCCAAGTGTGGTGGTACACATCTATAGTTCCAGCTACTCAGGAGGCTGAGGTGGGAGAATGGCTTGAGCCCAGGCTGAAGACCAGCCTGGGGAAAATGTAAGATTCCATCTTAAAAAAAAAATAAAAAGACCAATCCTTGGCCCTTCTCTCTTTCTACCAAGGATTCTCTGGTAATCTCATCCAGCTTCATGGCTTGAATGATACCTAAACTGGTGAAAACAAAATTTATCTCCATTCCAGACCTTTCCCCTGAACTTCAGACTTGGTTATCAAATCAACTCAATATCTAACAGGCAATCTCAAACTTACTATGCCTAAAATTGAACTCCTCCTAATCTAGTCCTCAAATTTGCTCCTTTTAGTCATCACTGTCTTTGTTGATGGCAACTTTCTAACGCTGAGACCAGAAACCCTGGAATCATCCTTGGTTCCTCTCTCACATGTCATATTAGTTCCATCTTCAAAACATATCCAGTATCCATCCATTTCTCACTACTCTTATGTTACCATCTTGGTACTGGCAGCATCTCTTTTCTGGATTACTAGCTTCCTTACTAGTCTCCAGGCTTCCACTGTTGTTCCCTTTGCAATTCAAATGATCCTTTGAAACTGAAAGCAGACTATGTCACTCTTCTGTTCAAAACTCTTGGCAAAGTTCTTAGAATGGCTTTACAAGACTGTAAAAAAGCTAAACCTCAGCCGAGAGCAGTGGCTCACACCTGTAATCCCAGCACTTTGGGAGGCCAAGGCAGGTGGATCATGAGGTCAGGAGTTCAAGACCAGCGTGGCCAAGAAGGTGAAACCCCATCTCTACCAAAAACACAAAAATTAGCCAGGCACAGTGGCAGGCGCCTGTAATCCCAGCTACTCAGGAGGCTGAAGCCGGAGAATCGCTTAAACCCAGGGGGCAGAGGTTGCAGTGAGCCGAGATCACACCACTGCACTCCAGCCTGGGGGACAGAGTGAGACTCCATCCCAAAAAAAAAAAAAAAAAAAAAAAAAAAGCTAAACCCCATCTCACCCTAACCCAGTTTATTATTACACCTTCTTGCTCATTCCATTCTAGCCATAATGGGCAAAACTCACAGGTCTGCCTCAACACCTTGAAACTATTCCCTCTTATTGAAATGCCTTCACCCCAGTTATTAACATGGCTACTTCTCCTTTAAATCTTTCCTAAAAATCACTCTCTCAAGGATACTCACCCAGTATACCTCACTTTAAATTGCAACCTCTTCCTCAACAATTCTGAATCCCCCTTACTCTATTCAACTTTCCAAAGCACTTACCTTTGAACACTCTACATTATTTATTTAATTTTATTATTTTTTTTTTCGAGATGGAATCTCCTTCTGTCCCCCAGGCTGGAGTGCAGTGGCACAATCTCAGCTCACGGCAACCTCCGCCTCCAGGTTCAAGCAATTCTCCTGCCTCAGCCTCCCGAGTAGCTGGGATTACAGGCGCCTGCCACCACACCAGACTAATTTTTTTTTTTTTTTTTTTTTTGGTATTTTTAGTAGAGACGAGGTTTCACCATCTTGGCCAGGCTGGTCTCCAACTTCTGACCTCAGGTGATCCACCCACCTCGGCCTCCAAAAGTGCTGGGATTACCGATGAAAGCCACCCCACTTGGCCAGAACATTCTATATCATTTATTATCACCCCTATTAGGATGTAAACTCCACAAGGGCAAAATTTTGTTTTGTACACCAATTACCCCTAGTGTGCCTATGTTTGGCATACAACAGACATGCATATGTTCAAAGACCTGCACCTCTATCACTGTAAAGTACTTGCCTATCTCCTTCATTAAAAGAGTTCCTTAAAGACTAACTGGATCTACTTTGCCGTGTCCTCAACACCTGTCCCTGGGCCTGCCCCATAATGGACACCCACTGCACAGATACTCAAGTGATTACGGCCATTTTCACCTGAAACACAATGTCCTCTATGCTGCTGAAAAAAAAAGACATCTTGCAGCTGTGTCTGATTAAAAGCATGGGTACAAGACAAACCCAGAACATCAGACGCTAAGTGTTACTTCAGTCAAACTGAATTTACATTTTTGCCTCAATTTCTTCATATGTCTAAGTACCATTTCAAACCATCCAAAGTCTAAAAAGGGCACTTGGTCATTCCTCCCCTGAGCCATGTTGCCCACCTAGTCTTTTCATCCTCAACTTAAATCCTACCTTTTAACTTTTCCCTGATGACCCCAACTAGAAGCACTTACACGTGCCACATTCTGCGCCAAGTGCTCTTCATGCATTATCTCATTCAATCCTCCCAAAAAGCCCCAGTAAGTTGTTAACCATTATAATACCTATATAAAAGATGAGAAAACCCAAGTTCAGAGAGATGAAGTCATCGTCCAAGGTTAAAATAGTGTTCAGATTCAGGTCTGACTCTGAAATCCAGGTTTTTTAAACCCTATACTGCCTTTCTCTCTCCTCTCTCTAGCATTATAAACACTAACTAGCTTACTATCTCAAGAGTTTGCTGTCACTTCACTTCTCTAGCCTTCATTTTCTTCATATGCCAAACAGGTGATATTGCTCAGGATACCTACCACGATCCCCTCCAGTCTTTATAGTATTATGAAAAAAAGGAAAAACAAAACAACAACAACAAAAAACATGTTACAATTCTTTACTCCATACAGGTTAATACACAAGAAGAGGCCTGGCACAATGGCTCATGCCTGCAATCCCAGCACTTTGGGAGGCCAAGGCAGGAGGCTCACTTGAGGCCAGGGATTCAAAACCAGTCTGAGTAACGTAATTTTTTTTTTTAATTAGCTGGGTGTGGTGACACATGCCTATAGTCCCAACCCAGGAGGCTGAGGCAGGAGGACTGCTTAAGCCCAGAGGTTCAAGGATGCAATGAGCCATGATGACACCACTGCACTCCAGCCTGTGTGACAGAGTGGGACCCTGCCTCTAAAAAAAAAAAAAAGGAAAAAATACACGAGAATTTAAAAATATATAATCACTGTTAGAAATCCAAAGCAGTGGACTTCTACTACATTAAAGCAATAAAAATTAAAACTCCAAAACATGTAAAACCATAAAACATTCTTGATTCCTTCCCCACTCAGGTCTACCAAAGATGCACTTCTGAGTCCATTTTCCCACATATTATGAAAAATTGTTTTTCCCCAAGAAGTGTAAGGATGTGATCCTTAAAGCTTCCGGACTTCACCAAACAACCTGGTAAAAGGAAGTGAAAGCAGGCACTTAGCCTATTCAGGGGTTAGCATGTTACTTTGTACAGAGCAAGTGCTATATAAACATTTATTGAATCGTAATATAAAATTTTTTTTGAGGTTTTTCAAACTAAAAACCTATAACATGAGCTTTGTAATTGGACTGATTGTGCAGTAAATCAAAACAAACTTACCTAACTGACCCTGCCAGTAGCAAAACAAAAAGACCAATCTAATTAAGGTAATGTTAACCAATGGCCAAGAACCCATGAAAGGAAAAAGCCATGTTAACTTACTATTGCAAGTAAGAGTTGGGTTTTTAGAAAAGCAAAATAATGATTTATCTTGTTGTGCAGAAATGACCAACACCTCAACAGAATCCGTTTGTGTTGCAATCAAAACTATCAATTAAGATCCAGACATTTCTGGACCAATGTGAGAAGATGTGGCAAGGGATTCAAAAACGAGCCAGAGCAAACCTAAGGTAAAATGTGTCAAAACAGCAAAGCTCTTGGAATCATCCTGGTCATAAAAGTTTGACAGTTTCATGTGAAACCCCTATCAACCGATAAGTTTTAAATCAATAGTATATTCCTAGGTCTAAC
The DNA here is from genome assembly GCF_028858775.2 of Pan troglodytes. Classification (NCBI taxonomy): domain Eukaryota; kingdom Metazoa; phylum Chordata; class Mammalia; order Primates; family Hominidae; genus Pan; species Pan troglodytes. The sequence continues at coordinate 51,171,153 of NC_086015.1, forward strand.
ACCAGCAAACGGTGTTTAAGAACGGCTTTTCAAAACAATGATCTCGTGAGGGTTCAGGGAAAGAAGTGACTCCAGGCTTTCTGAGGTAGCAGATACAGCAGCAGATTCAGACCTCAAGAGAAATGTAAAGGTGTCCTAGACTGAAAAATTACTATTGGGCAAAACTGTGTCTCGGTTTTCCACAACATTGTCTTCTTTAGAGAATCCTCAAACGATTCTTGGTTTTTAACCAAGTCTTCACAAGAAATAGAAAGTCATCCGGTTAGGGTAAGAGATTCCTGTTACCAAGAAAATTGTGTCCGAAAGTGTGAAAATCTCACAACCTGCAAGAAAATGTATGTCCCTCAGGAGGCTTTCATTTTCAAGCGGAAAAACAAACCCGGTGTCACCTCAACAACGGGACCACACAAACCTCGCCATTACAAAACCCAAGTGCCAAAGGTGCACAATGTGAAGCCGGAAGCACTGCAAGGCCAGGATCGAGTTCCCAGGAGGAAAAAATCAAACTCAGGAGTGCAGCGCGGGCCCCTCCACGGCCCGGGGGCCAGGCAACCCGCGCTAGGCCCTTCCGGTCCGAGGCGCCGCCGTCGCGGGGAGGTCGGGCGACGGGTCGAGCTTCCACCCGAGCCCGGGGATTCGCGGCCTACCCTCACCGGCGCCCTCTTGCCGGGCCCGGCACCGGCAGCTCCTCCGACTCTGCCCTTTGGCTAGCAGCGGGGCCCGGACGAGCCGCGAGGAGCCCGCGAGGACCGCCGAGCCCCGGGATGGCCGGGTCGGTGCGGACACGGCGGTAACCGTAGGGACCGTGGCCGCCCCTCCCCCACCGGCCCGGCCCAACCGCCGCCGCGACACGAGCAGCGGCGCCAACGCTGGGCCCAACCGCGGGCCTGCTGCGGCCCCGGCCAAGCGGCTCGAAGTGGCGGCGCGGGCCTGCTCCCGACACCGACCGCGCGAGGCCACCGTGGGCCCGTTACTCCTCGCGCCGGCCCGCGCCGCCACCCGTCAGGACGCGCCGCCCTCGGCTGGGGATAAGGCGGCCGACAGCAGCGGGGGACCGCGGAGCTGATACTTACTCAGGGGTCGGGTGCTCCGGGTCGTAGAAATCCCCCATCTTCGGAGGCGGCTGCGGCTGCAGCTGCTTCATCGGGAGCGGCTGGAGACGGCGACGCGAGCCCCCTCCCCGCAGCAGGGCGACGCGGGGGAGGGGAGGGGAGGAGGCCGCAGGTCCGACCGCGGCGGCGGCGGCAGGGGCGGCCCGCGTCGCTACCTCGCTCGTCGCTCCCTCCCTCCCTCGGACGCCCGCCAGCCGCTCTCTCCCTCTCACCCTCACACCGGGAGCGACGCACACCCCACCCGCCCCTCAGCTTCGCAGGCCCGGCCCCTTAAAGAGACACACACGGGCCACCGATCTGCCGCCAGTCGGCGTGCCTGCAGCTGTTGGCTTGACCCCAGGCCGGGACGGGCGGAGCGGAACACTGCCCGGCGGGTCCAGGCCGACCGTGCCTGTGGCTCTCCGGAACAATAAACCCCCGGCCCCAGTGATGTGGGCCAGACCGGACCTGGAGAGGCGGCACCGCGACCCCTCCCGCAACCCGCCTGGCGGCCGGGGGCAGCGTGACCCGGCCCGCTACCGTGTCACAGCTGACGACTGACAAACAGCAGGCGACGTCGGGAGAACTCCCCGAGACACACGAGACATCAGCCTTCTCGCTCCGCGGCCCTGCAGGACCTGCCCGCCGGGAGCCCCGGAGTCCGCGGCAGCGCCGAGGGCCCCTCCCCCAGGCCTCTGGGCTCCGAGGTAACGCGGCCGCGGCTGCTCCCGGGCCCCTCGTCCCACTCGCCCCTCTCTTTTTTATTTTTCCTCGCCCTCTCTCTCCCTTGCCCGTTCATCTCGACCCTTTAGCAAGCATGGAAGCCCAGCGAGGCGGGGGATTGCTCGGAGGCCGAGCTCCCGCCAGCCTCCTCCGCCCTCCTGCCCGCTGTGCCCTCGGGGCTCCTACCTCCACCTCGGCGCGGCGTTCTGCCCCCACCCGAAGTCTCCAAGGCGGCAGCTCCCCTCTCCTGTGTGGTTCTTGGGGCCTTAGAGGCAATGTCATGAAAAAAAGGGTATTAATCACTTTCCTACAGAAATGATAAGATGAGACTAAGTAGAATAACTTGAAAGAGCTACGAGTTGTTATTTTTGGAAGGAGAGATAGGAACGCGTAAATCCAATAGCTAAACTTTCTAGACGCTGAAGAGTTTTTGGCGATAGATCATTTTGACATTGGGGGTTCATAGGGTTAGCGTTTTTTGTGTTGTTGTTGCTGTTGTTTTTCCACTAGAATTTTGAATCGGATTTTACCAGCAATTGGTAACGGAAAGGAAAGGATGTGTCTTCCAGTTGAGAAACAGTGGTTAAAAACTGAAAGTGGGCCAGGCGCGGTGGTTCACGCCTGTAATCCCAGCACTTTAGGAGGCCGAGGCGGGCGGAGTAACTAAGGTCAAGAGTTCCAGACCACACTGGCCAACATGGCGAAACCCCATCTCTACTAAAAATACAAAATTTAGCCGGGCGTGGTGGCGCACGGCTGTAATTCCAGGTACGCGGGAGGCTGAAGCAGGGGAATCGCTTGAACCCAGGAGGCGGAGGTTGCAGTAAGCCCAGATTGTGCCACTGCACTCCAGCCTGGCGACAGAGCAAGACTCCATCTCAAAAAAATAAATAAATGAATGAAAATAAAAAGTAAATTAGCTGGGCGTGGTGGTGCGCCTGTAATCCCAGCTACTCGGGAGGCTGAGGCAGGAGAATCGCTTGAACCCAGGAGGCGGAGGTTGTAGTGAGCCCAGATCGCACCATTGCACTCCAGCCTGGGCGATATAGCGAGACTCCGTCTCAAAAAAATAAAACAACAACAACAAAAAAAAACTGAAATATGATACGAGAGAATAAACATCCTTCAGTGGTTAACTTTTTAAAATAGCCTTTATATGTATGTAGGCTACAGTGTCTATTAGTGTTTTATAATCATTGTTTTTCACTTAGGGATTATTTTGGCTTTTGTTTTTTTTTTTCCTGGTACCTTTAGGGTTAGCATGGAGGTCCAGGGTCCATCTGACTCCCTAGGTTCGAATCTCCCAAGGCCATTTTTTTAACACACCGTGATTATTACTAATTTCCCTGTGGTTTTTCTCATTATAAAATGAGAATATTGCTGCCGACAGGTCTTCTCATTATTGTGAGGATTAAATGAGCTATTTGTTAAAGGCTTAAACTTTCAGTAAACGTCAGCATTCTTCAGCCATGATAGTGCAGAGTTTAAGAGCTAGCTCTACCTGGCATTGTGTACCAGGCACTTTCTAGCCCTGTGACATTGGGATGCTTGCTTCTTATGCTTCCCGTGCCTCACCTGTAAATGGGGTATTAGCCACTGTGCAGAGAATGTTGTGAACATGCTTGCACAGTGCCTTTCATTGAGTAAGTGCCCAGTAAGTGTTATCTTTTGGGCTTTGAAAGAATAGATTGAGGCCCTGTGCCTTAGATGCCACATAGGCAATTGGGAGTCACTTGACCTTGGACAGGCAGGAAAGGACAATTTTAGGTGGAGGTGGTTGAAACAATGTGAGGTGGTAAGGACCTAAGCTGAGGTGAATGAGAAAAAAGCAGTCAGGTGCAGGTTTCCTATTTCCTTAATAAGAAAGTAAGCAATTCTCTTGCAGGAGTTACAGCTGGGCACTGGAATGCCTGGTCTCATGATAGCATTGGTTTGGTCAGAACCCAATGCAATAAGCTTGTCAAGCCATGGGAATCAGTGAGAATTCTAAGCCCCAAACAGAAACAAATGAACTGGGTTTTTACAGGCAGTGCCTTCATCTATAACTGCACTCAGAGTTCTTTGGACTCATATTTTTAAGTCAAAGAGAATGCATGCTTGGAGCACATACTTGGGCCTGGCCTCCTGATCAAAGCTGTGGAATAATTCGGTTTTTCGTGTTATTAAATACTGACCATCCCCTACTTTCTGCACATGTTTAAAGGAAAAATGTCTAAAAAGCCCTAGCATGAAATATTTGAGGCATTCACTCCCAGAGTGCTAAAATCGTAAAAGCCTTTATAATTTCAGCTGGGTGTGGTGGCTCACGCCTGTAATCCCATTACTTTGGGAGGCCGAGGCAGGTGGGTCACCTGAGGCTGGGAGTTCAAGACCAGCCTAACCAGCGTGAAGAAACCCGGTCTCTACTAAAAATACAAAAATTAGCCCGGCGTGGTGGCACATGTCTAATACCAGCTACTAAGGAGGCTGAGGCAGGAGAATCACTTGAACCTGGGAGGCAGAGGTTGCAGTGAGCCGAGATCATGCCATTCCACACCAGCCTGGGCAACAAGAGCGAAACTCATCTCAAAAAATATATATATATTTATACTTTCTCCTACTGTTACTGTCTCCTGTGGGTCAAGACCAACCCTATCCCAGGAGATTCCAGGGTTGCCAGTAGTGACCCTGAAACAAAATCATCTCTTGCCTTAGGGAAGACAGAAGGCCAAAGGTCAATCACTCTCCACAGGTAGGCTTCGGGTACCTGGTAAGGGGTAGTAGAAAGAAGAAATGTAGACCGGGTGCGGTGGCTGACGCCTGTAATCCCAGTACTTTGAGAGGCCAAGGCAGGCGAATCACCTGAAGTCAGGAGTTCGAGACCAGTCTGACCAACATGGAGAAACCCGGTCTCTACTAAAAATACAAAATTAGCCGGATGTGGTGGCACATGCCTGTAATCCCAGCTACTCTGGAGGATGAGGCAGAAGAATCGCTTGAACTCTGGGAGGTGGAGGTTGCGATGATGAGCTGAGATCGCGCCACTGCACTCCAGCCTAGGCAACAACAGCAAAACTCCGTCTCAAAAAAAAAAAAAGAAATGTAGGTCGGGCACAGTGGCTCATGCCTATAATCCCAGCACTTTGGGAGGCCGAGGAAGGCAGATCACTTGAGGTCAGGAGTTCAAGACCAGCCTGGCCAATACGGTGAAACCCCATCTCTACTAAAAATACAAAAATTAGCTAGGCATGGTGGCGCACGCCTATAATCCCAGCTACTCGGGAGGCTGAGGCAGGAGAATTGCTTGAGCCCGGAGCGGGGTGGAAGTTGCAGTGAACAGAGATCGCATCACTGCACTCCAGCCTGGGCAACAAGAGTGAGACTCAGTCTCAAACAAAAAAAATGAATAAAATAAATAAATATGTATTTTCTCCTCTGTAGCATAGAAACATTTACTATCAACATCTTAGCATTTTGGGGAGCAGGAAATGAGATAATGTCTGACAAAGTACCTAATGCCTGTAAACTAATAGCCATACAACAAAAAATTGGCTACCTTATAAATTTAGGTAGATATATGAGGCTCAATACAATTGAAGATTTAGATTTAGTCAGTATACAGAATAAAGGCAGCATAATTTAGAATAAATTACTCATTCACATAAGTTTTGTTATATTGTTATAACTGTTTTATTAACTACTGTTAATCTCTTAGTGTGCCTAATTTATAAATTAAACATCATAAGTATGTATGTATAGGAAAAAACAAAGTATATTTAGGGTTCCAGGCATCCACCAGGGGTCTTGGGACCTATCCCTTGTAGATAAGGTGGGGACTACTGTAATTACAACTTTTTTTTTTTTTTTTTTTTGAGATGGAGTCTTGCTCTGTCGCCCAGGCTGGAGTGCAGTGGTGTCATCTCAGCTCACTGCAAGCTCCGCCTCCCGGGTTCATGCCATTCTCCTGCCTCAGCCTCCCAAGTAGCTGGGACCACAGGCACCCGCCACCATGCCCGGCTAATTTTTTGGATATTTAGTAGAGACGGGGTTTCACCGTGTTAGCCAGGATGGTCTCGATCTCCTGACCTTGTGACCCACCCACCTCGGCGTCCCAAGCCTAATTACAACTTATTTTTATTTTACAACTTATTTTACAACAATGAGCTACCGCACCCAGCCTAATTACAACTTATTTTTATTCCTATTCATTCTGCACATCCCAACACAAGGCAAGAAGAATCTAGAAAACAATGCACAACCTACATTGAGCTCCACCTCCTATAATTCCTATTAGATGTTATTTGTATCAAGTCAGCACCCTCCTACATAGTATTATTATACTCTGTAGTTGTTTTTCCTATACAGATAATCTTTCTGTTACATATTGCTTTGTTAACAGATTTTAATTACATAATATATCTATCTTACCAACTTTATAAGTTTGTTGTAGGCAGAAGCAATCTGTCTTTCCTATTTTATAGTGTTTGAGGCTGTAGGTAGCAAGTGTTGAATGAATAACTACTTTGTTACTTCTGAAAAGCTTACTTTTTGATTAATACTTTTCCTTTTTACCAATTCCTTTTTCTTTTTTTTCAGGCTCATCCATGGAATACCAATTCTTTTTCTTAGTGTTCACATTGGATTTTTCTGTTAAAAATAGATTGTTGGAGTTGGCTAACAAGTTGATGACTTCCAGTCAGGCACTCTCTTCTGTAAAGTCTCTTTTGTAAACTCCTACAAGCAGCTATTTCACTGGATTTGAAAAGACTGACTAAAAAGAACCATGCACTGTGACTCTCAAGTATACAGGAATATTGTTATTAGGTAATTTTTTTTTCAATATGCGTTAACCTTGTCTTCCCTACAATTTTCTTTTTCTTTTTTTTTTTTTTTTTTTGAGATGGAATCTCACTCTGTCGCCCAGGCTGGAGTGCGGTGGCACAATCTCAGCTCACTGCAACCTCTACTGCCTGGGTTCAAGTGATTCTCCTGCCTCAGCCTCCTGAGTAGCTGGGATTACAGACGCGCGCCACCATACCCAGCTAATTTTTTGTATCTTTAGTAGAGACGGGGTTTCACCATCTTGGCCAGGCTGGTCTTGAACTCCTGACCTTGTGATCCACCCGCCTCAGCCTCCCAAAGTGCTGGGATTACAGGCATGAGCCACGGCGCCCAGCCTCCCTACAGTTTTCAAACATTCAGAGAGGTGATTATGGTGTATCTTTTATTCTGTTTTGCTTTGGATCTTGGCGTTCTTCTAGAGAACTCATCTGCTCAGGAGCTTCTCAGTGCATCTTCCCTCCCAAACTTGTCTTACCCAGCAGAGAATGAATGTACTCGAGATTACCAGTTTTGCAGATGAATAAACCAATGATTCCAGAGGTTATGGTGCATATCTAGAGTCACATGACTAAGAAATGATAAAACCAGGATTTCAGCCAGGTTATCTGATTCAAGACATTTTCAGACAAAAAAATCTGGAGTTTGCCACCAACAAGAAATGATCCTAGCCTCAGCATCTCAGCCCACACTGGGAGTGTCAGGTGCTGAAAAAAATTTTTTTTAATTTTACATAGTAAATAATTTTATAAAAAAGAAAGAAATGATCCCTTATACAAGAAGGAATGATAAAAATATTAGTAAATAAGTGGTTAAAACTAAAAACTTTTTACCATACAAAGTAATAGTAAGTAATTTGTGTGGTTAATAAGGTAAAGCAAGATGGAACTGATACTCTGGACAACAAAGTCATATATTTAGAAGCAGGATGAGTGGAGTGATGGTTGGAGTTGAAGTTTTCCAAGGTCCTGGTATTGTTTGGGAAGTGGGTAAAAATATTGATTAACTTTAACCTTTACTCTTTTAAGTGTATAAGATAAAATATGTAGGGTAACTGCTTTTCCAAATTAACAGAAGAAAATAGAATAAAGAAAAATACAAAAAAAAGGCCGAGCATGGTGGCTCACGCCTGTAATCCCAGCACTTTGAGATGCTGAGGTGGAAGGATTGCTTGAGACCAGGAGTTTAAGACCAGCCTGTGCAACATAGCCAGACTCCCTCCCAGCTCTACAAAAAACAAAAGAGATTAGCCAGCTGTGGTGGTGCACACCTATAGTCCCAGCTACTTGGGAGGCTGAGGCAGGGGGAATACATTTCAGTTTTAAAGAGTGCAAAATGGACAAGAAAATAAAACTTAGGCCAGGTATGGTGGCTCACGCCTGTAATCCCAGCACTTTGGGAGGCTCAGGCAGGTGAATTGCTTTAACTAAGGGGTTCAAGACCACCCTGGACAACATGATGAAACCCCATCTCTACCTAAAATACAAAAAAAATTGGCTGGGTGCGGTGGCTCACACCTGTAATCCTAGCACTTTGGGAGGCTGAGATGGGCAGATCACCTGAGGTCAAGAGTTCAAGACCAGCCTGCCCAACATGGCAAAACCACATCTCTACTAAAAATACAAAAATTACCCGGGCATGCTGGCATGTGCCTGTAATCCCAGCTACTTAGGAGGTTGAGGCAGGAGAATCACTTGAACTCGGGAGGCGGAGGTTGCAGTGAGCCGAGATCACGCCACTGCACTCCAGCCAGAGCAAGACTCCATCTCAAAAAAATTAGCCAGACATCATGGCACATGCCTGTGGTCCCAGCTAGTCAGGAGGCTGAAGTGGGAGGATCTCTTGAGCCCAGGAGTTCAAAGTTACGGTGAGCAATGATCTTGCCACTGTACACCAGCCTAGATCACAAAGCAAGACTCTGTCTCTTTAAAAAAAAAAAAAAAAAAAAAAGGCCAGCCATGGTGGCTCACACCTATAATCCTAGCACTTTGGGAGGCTGAGGTGGGCGGATCACTTGAAGTCAGGAGTTCGAGATCAGCCTGGCCAGCATGGTGAAACCCCTTCTCTACTAAAAATACAAAAATTAGCTAGGCATGGTTGCATGCACCTGTAGTCCCAGCTATTTGGGAGGCTGAAGCATGAGAATCGCTTGAACCTGGGAGGCAGAGTTTGCAGTGAGCTGAGATTATGCCACTGCGCTCCAGCCTGGGCAACAGAGCAAGATCCTGTCTCAACAAAAAACCATTTCACCTCTTTATGTGGCTTCTAGAAAATTTAAAATCACATTTGTGACTTCCATTTTATTTCTCTTGGACAGCACTGATCTAGGATATATATAGAACTAATGTAAGTGAATAAGAGAAAGACAACCCAGCTTTTTAAATTGGTAAATACCTCAGAAGAGGAAAAATTAATGTCCAGGAAACATTTGAAAAGCTGTTTCAGGGAAATCAGGGTGCTGGTCAGAGTGTTAATTGATACAATCATTTTGGAAAACAAGTTGGTTGGCATTACCTAGTAGAGTTGCATATGGGCATATCTTAAAACCCAACAATTGTTCTTAGATATACAAATTAAAACTCTTGCAAATATACACCAAAAGACATGTCTAGGAATGTCCATAGCAGTATTGGCAAATGGGCAAATGTCTATCAACTATAGTATATATAATGAACTACTATTAAACAGCTTAAAAGGCAGGGTCTGCATTTGTTGCTGAGGCAGGAGTATCACCTCAAACACTTGGGCTCAAGCGATCTTCCCACCTCAGTCACCCAAGTAGCTGGGACCACAGGTGTACTCCACCATGCCTGGATTTTTTTTTTCCCCTGTCTTATGGTGCTGATGTATAATTGTTTTTTAGTTTTTTTAGAAACAGGGTCTCACTATGTTGCCCAGGTTGGTCTTGAACTCCTGGCCTCAAGTGATCTTCCCACACTGGTGTCCCAAAGCATTGGGATTACAAGCATGTGCCACCAAGCCTGGCCATAACTGAAATTTTTAGCTATGCCTACCAAAATGGTAAAGTCTTGGGGACATAATAATGAACAGGAAATAAAAGGCATAGAATGTTTTTCCATTTATGTAAAGTTTTAAGAGTCAAAATTAAACAACAGATGGTGTTGAGAATTAAATATGGGAAAACTATAACCAAGAGAAAGGTAAAGAAAAATTTTAGGATAGTTTTGGTTTGGTTTGGTTTTCCTTTCTGAACAGGAAAAGGGATTATATAGGGGACACCCAGGAGGCCTCAGAGCACAGGTAAATTTGTATTTCTTAAACTAGTTAGTAAGTGGACAGATATTTGTTTTGTTATTTTGTCTACACTAGATGTAATGAATGTTATTTATATCTATTTATTATTCCGTAACAACTATGTGTGTGCGTCCTTTGACCCAGCAAATTCTATTTCTAAAATTTTGGTTCACGGAAATAAAAGCACTCGTACATAGACTAAATGTACAAATTAATGGTATAATTTGTAGTGGGAGAAATGAAGTGAATGCTCATAAATAAGGGAATGGGTGAATATATTTTGGAACATCCATACAGAGGAGTATTATACTGTCATTAAAAAGAATTGAGTTTGCCAGACATGGTGGCTCACAACTGTAATCCCAGAACTTTGGGAGGCCGATGTAGGAGGATCACTTGAGCTCAGGAGTTGGACACCAGCCTGGGCAACATAACAGGACTTCATATCTACTAAAAATAAAAAATTAGCTGGGTATAGGGTCATACACCTATAGTCCCAGCTACTCAAGAGGTTGAGGTGGGCGGATTGCTTGAGCCCAGGAGATGGAGGCTGCAGTGAGGCAAGATCGCGCCACTGCACTCCAGTCTGGACAACAGAGCAAGACCATGTCTCAAAAAATAAATAAATACATAGTAAGTATATGCATATGTATTTAGATATCTATTAAGAAATTAGGCCGGGCGCAGTGGCTCACGCCCATAATCCCACCACTTTGGGAGGCCAAGGCAGGCGAATCATCTGAGGTCAGGAGTTTGAGACCAGCCTGGCCAACATGCCAAAACCCTGTCTCTACTAAAAATACAAAAATTAGCCGGGCATGGCACGCGCTGGTAATCCCAGCTAGTCGGGAGGCTGAGGAAGAAGAATCACTTGAACCCAGGAGGCAGAGGTTGAGTGAGCCAAGATCACACCACTGCACTCCAGCCTGGGCAACAGAGTAAGATTCCGTCTTAAAAACAAACAAAAAAAAAACAAACAAAAAAACCCTCACACTATATTCCAAATCCTGAAATAAGAAACAAATTTGCAAATTAAGAAATTATTGATTAACTTATTGATTATTGCTCAGAAAACGTACCTTATTTTTACTCTGAAATTCACTTTATTTATAATACTTTAAAACAATTTAGCTAAAGTAGTGTTTATAGGATGTTACTTCTCTGGTTAGACATGTTTCACACAACAGTTTTCAATGCTGAAAATTCATTTGATAATTTTAATCACAATTTATGATTGATTGATGGATTAATCAGTAATTTAGATGCCATAAGAACCATTGAAAGGAATAATCTGACTATTGCTCATTGTACAATCTTGATCATTAGTTATAAGCCAAGAATCTGATATCCCACTCTTGAATTACATTTTTCAATGTGTGTATTTGGTCAACAACAGGTCTCAGTGAGCCGAGATCATGCCACTCCACTCCAGCCTGGGTGACAGAGCAAGACTCCGTTTCAAAAAAAAAAAAAAAAAACTGAAAATACCAAATATTGACAAGGATTTGGAGCAAGTGGAACCCTCATACATTGCTGATGGAAATGCAAAATTATACAGCCAATTTGGAAAAATAACTGGGTGTGTGGTGTGCACCTATATTTCCAGCAACTTGGGAGACTAAGGTAGGAGGATCCCTTGAGCCCAGGAGTTTGAGGTTACAGTGAGCTGATGGCGCCACGGCTCTCCAGCCTGGGTGACAAAATAAAACTGTCTCAAAAAAAAAGAAAAAAAAATGATGCTATAAGAAAAAAACTATATACCAATGTCCTTCATTAACATAGATACAAAATGTTTAATCACAATTTTAGCAAATTGAATCCAACTGTCTCCCCCACCCCCACATCTATCTATATATCTATATTTGTTTGTTTGTTTGTTTTGAGACGGAGTTTTGCTCCTGTTGCCCAGGCTGGACTGCAATGGCATGATCTCGGCTCACTGCAACCTCCACCTCCTGGATTCAAGTGATTCTCCTGCCCCAGCCTCCCGAGTAGCAGGGATTACAGGCATGCCCCACCACGCCTGGCTAATTTTGTATTTCTAGTAGAAACGGGGTTTCACCATGTTGGACAGGCTGGTCTCAAACTTCTGACTTCAAGTGATCCACCCGCCTCATCCTCCCAAAGTGTTGGGATTACAGGCGTGAGCCACTGCATCCGGCCTTGTTTTTTTGTTGTTTTTTTTTTGAGACAGGGTCTTGGTCTGTCACCCAGGCCAGAGCGAGTCTCATGGCTCACTGTAACCTCTGCCTCCTGGGCTCAAGGAATCCCACCTCGGCCTCCTGAGTAGCTGGGACTATAGGCACAAGCCACCACGCCTAGCTAGTTTTTGTTTTGTTTTGTTTGATTTGGTTGGTTGTTTTTTTCTTTTGTTTTTGTTTTTGTAGAGATGGCATTTTGCCATGTTGCCCAGGGTGGTATCAAACTCCTAGGCTCAAGTGATCCACCCACTTCAGCTTCCCAAAAGGCTAGGATTGTAATCACATCTGTAGGCATGAGCCACCACGCCTGATAAATCTAACAATACATTAAACGTAAAATACCAGGCCAGGTGCAGTGGCTCACACCTGTAATCCCAGCAGTTTGGGAGGCCAAGGCGGGTGGATCACCTGAGATCAGGAGTTCAAGACCAGCCTGACCAACATGGTGAAACCCCATCTCTACTAAAAATGCAAAAATTAGCTGGGCATGGTGGCACACGCCTGTGGTCCCAGCTACTCGGGAGGCTGAGGTGGGAGAAGGGACTAGCCTTGTCTCAGATGAGTCTTTGGACTTCTGAGTTAATGCTGGAATAAGTTAAGACTCTGAGGGACTATTGGGAACACATAATTGTATTTTGCAATGTGAGAGGGACATGAGATTTAGTGGGGCCAGGGGTGGAATGATATGATTTGGGTCTGTGTCCCCACTAAATCTCATGTCGAATCCCCAGTGTTAGAAGTAGGGCCTGGTAGGAGGTGATTAGATTATGGGGATGGTTTCTCATGAATTGCTTAGTACCATGCCCCCTTGTGAGTTCTCACAACATCTGGTTGTTTAAAAGTGTGTAGCACCTCCCCACCCTCTCTCTTGGTCTAGCTCCTGCCATATAAAATGCTGGCTCCTGCTTTGCCTTTCACCATGAGTAAAAGCCTCCTGAGACCTTCTCAGAAGCAGATGCTGCCATCCTTCCTGTACAGCCTGCAGAACCATGAGCAAAATAAGCCTCTTTTGTCTATAAATTACCTAGTCTCAGGTATTTATTTATAGCAATGTAAGAAAGAACTAATACAAGTGGTTTCACTTCTTATAGCCTAAAACTACCTAGCATGCCTTTGAAATTGCAACTGCTTTCTATTTCTTATAATTCAGACTTGTCTTTTCATTCCAATGAAATAACCAATTCCTGTTATTTCAAAACCAAAGAGTGCATGAGGGTGAATTATATTACCCTGAAGAGATGAGACAATGACTCTGTCTGAACCATTCAGCTGGTCTAGGTGACTAGAGACTGTGCAGAGATGTCAGGACTGTTGCCTAGGACACAAAGCAGACTTACAGGGCATTCCTCACTAAAAGAACATTTTAGGGACACTTACTTATCCAGAAAGGCATAAATAAGGAACTGGTAACCCTGATAACTTGAGAACCCTACTGCTACCTGGTGATTAGAGGCAGTCTGAGACACATAAGAGAGTGATTCAGGCCAGGAGTGGTGGTTCACACCTGTAATCCCAGCACTTTGGGAGGCCAAGGTGGGTGGATTGCTTGAGATCAGGAGTTTGAGACCAGCCTGGCCAGCATGGCGAAACCCCCCTCTACTAAAAATACCGAAGTTAGCCAGGTGTGGTGGCACATGCCTGTGATCCCAGCTACTTGGGAGGCTGAGGCACGAGAATCACTTGAACCCGGGAGGTGGAGTTTGCAGTGATCCAAGATTATGCCACTGGACTCCAGCCAGAGCAACACAGTGACACTCTGTCTCAAAAAAATATATATATATTTTGGGACCTGGACAGGTGACCATGGTGAGACCTTTGAAGACATATGTATGTCCATAGCATGCATATGTCTTTGAACTGTGTATCTTGAAGTAATGTTATGTTAAATTATGTAATAGATAATCATAAAGTGTCTGAGTCATTTCTAAGTAAGTTAAAATGCTGAGATATCAATCAATTTAATCTTTTAGTTTTTTGTTGTTGACTTTAGACATCTAGAAATATAAAGCATAATCAATTTAAGAATAAAAAATACGGCCTGGGTACAGTGGCTCATGCCTATAATCCCAGCACTTTGGGAGGCCGATGCGGGCAGATCGCTTGAGTCCAGGAGACCAGCTCGGCAACATGGAGAAACCCTGTCTCTACAAAAAATATAAAAAATTAGCCAGGTGTAATGGCAGGTGGGTGTGGTAGTATGCGCCTATAGCCCCAGCTACTAGGGAAGCTGAGGTCAGATGATCACTTGAGCCTGGGAGGTGTAGGTTGCAGTGAGCCAAGATTGTGTCACTGCCCTCCAGCCTGGGCAACAGAGTGAGACCCTGTCTCAAAAAGCAAAAACTATGCAAATAAGGACAATTATTAACAAAACAATCTGAAATCCGTATCTGAAAAGTGTTTCTGGCCAGGCGTGGTGGCTCACGCCTGTAATCCCAACATTTTGGGAGGCCGAGGTGAGTGGATCACTTGACACCAGGAGTTGAAGACCAGCCTGGCCAACATGGTGAAACCCTGTCTCTACTCAAAATACAAAAATTAGCCAGGTGTGGTGGTGCATGCCTGTAATCCCAGCTACTTCTTGGGAGGCTAAGGCAGGATAATCGCTTGAACCCGGGAGGCAGAGGCTGCAGTGAGCCGAGACTGTGCCACTGCACTCCAGCCTGGGTGACAGAGCGAGACCCTGTCTCAAAAAAAAAAAAAAAGTGTTTCTAAAGGTAACCAGGCCAGGCACAGTGGCTTGCCTAGGCCTACCAGCTGCAGGGCAGGTTACAGCTAGTGGCCCAAGCTCTGGGATAAAATATTAATCAATATTAATGATACTTAGTCTTTTAAGCTTAAGCTTATATACTTTGTTGTCTTTATGGTTTAACAAAGCTAAATATATTTCAATCTGTTAATAAAAATGGAAGAAACATCTTTAAAAAATTATGAAGTAATTTTCATCTACAAATATTGATAAAAAAAAAGTTCAAAATTACTTTCTAGGTTTTTCACTAGAAATTAGGTTACTAAAAGTTAAAATTATAGTAAATATATATATTAAAACTACTAGGCTGGGCCTGGTGGCTCGTGCCTGTAATCCCAGCACTTTGGGAGGCCGAGGCAGGTGGATCACCTGAGGTCAGGAGTTCGAGACCAGCCTGGCCAACATGGTGAAACCCCGTCTCTACTAAAATAAAAAAATTAGCTGGGAGTGGTGGCAGGTGCCTGTAATCCCATAATCCCAGTTACTTGGGAGGCTGAGGCAGGAGAATCGCTTGAACCTAGTAGGTGGAGGCTGCAGTAAGCAGAGATTGCGCCACTGCACTCCAGCCTGGGAGAGCAAGACTCTGTCTCAAAAACAAACAAAAAAAATTTCTAGCTATAAGAGAAACAATTCTGTGTACACAGCATTTAAAAACCAAATGTGTCTTTGGTAAAGAAGATTATAAAGAAGGCATGAGAATGTAGTTTTTCTTAAAGGAAAAGTACTTTTGTCTAGAGATTCCTAAAGATTATTTTAAGTTGAAAGGATAAGAAAGAATGATAGATAAAACTAAATGGAGGCCAGGTGCAGTGGCTCACACCTGTAATCCCAGCACTTCGGGAGGCTGAGGCAGACGGATCACCTGAGGTCGGGAGTTTGAGACCAGCCTGACCAACATGGAGAAACCCCGTCTCTGCTAAAAATACAAAATTAGCCAGGCATGGTGGCGCATGCCTGTAATCCCAGCTACTCAGGAGGCTGAGGCAGGAGAGTCGCTTGAATCTGGGAGGCAGAGGTTGCGGTGAGCCCAGATCGTGCCATTGCACTCCAGCCTGGGCAACAAGAGCGAAACTCCATCTCAGGAAAAAAAAAAAAAAAAACTGAATGGATATAGAAGGTTGAAGAAAGAAAGAGATTGGGGAAAAAAATGTAACAAATTATAAAAGTCTCTAGAAAGCTTATCTTGTGTCATCAAAGCTGATTGAAATTGGATGGGTTGGCTGGGCGCGATGGCTTACACCTGTAATCCCAGCACCTTAGGGAGCTGAGGCGGGCGGATCACGAGGTCAGGAGTTCGAGACCAGCCTGGCCAACATGGTGAAACCCCATCTATACTAAAAATACAAAAATTAGCCGGGTGTGGTGGCGGGCACCTGTAATCCCAGCTACTCGGGAGGCTGAGGCAGGAGAATCACTTGAAACTGGAAGGCAGGGGTTGCAGTGAGCTGAGATGGCGCCACTGCACTCCAGCCTGGGTGAATGAGCAAAACTCCATCAATCAATCAATAAGATGGATCAGCATTTCCATTGTACATACCACCCTTAGTCTTCCAGAGTGGTGGAAAACACAAATCGGATAATAAAAGAATCAATTGGCAAAGCTTATGCAAACTTTTAACTTTCCCTGGCTTAAGGCTCTTCCATTTGCTTGACTTACATTCTACCTGGTTTGGAAAACATCAGGTGTCTTTCTCCCTTTGAAATAGTAATGGGAAGGTCCATGTGCCTAGGATGAAGGAGCCTATGAACCAGCTCTCCTTAAAGGTGATACTCTTTGTTTTTGCTAAGGGCTTGTAAGCTTCTCACTAAAATTAAGGATTAATGAAGGATTTTTCTTTTTTTTTTTCCAGATGGAGTGTCGCTGTGTCACCCAGGCTGGAATGTAGTAGTGCGATCTTGGCTCACTGCAACCTGCACCTCCCAGGTTCAAGCGATTCACCTGCCTCAGCCTCCTGAATAGCTGGGATTACAGGCGCACACCACCACACCCAGCTAATTTTTTGTATTTTTAGTAGAGACAGAGTTTCACCATTGGCCAGGCTGGTCTCAAACTCCTGACATCAAGTAATCCACCTGCCTCGGTCTCCCAAAATGCTGGGATTACAGGTGCAAGCCACACACCCAGCCTAAGGATTATTTTAACAGTGAGCTCCCAGAATATAAGACCATCAAAGATCACAGTCTCCAACCTGGAGATTTTTTAAATACAAAAACATCAAATAGGGGACTCTTTCCAACATGTTAGAAGGAACCATATCAGGCAGCCCTGCCTCAGTGGGCATCTTCAACAGCAGAGATCTTCAATACCTTATTTTTCAGACTAGTACAAGGAATAGATGAAATATTTATTTGGTTACATTTATTTGTTTAAAAAAATTTTTTTTAGAGATAGAGTCTGGCTCTGTTACCCAGGCTGTAATGCAGTGTCATGATTATAGCTCACTGTAGCCTTAAATTCCTGAGCTTGAGTGATCCTCCTGCCTCAGCCCCATGAGTAACGGACTGCAGGTGGATGCCACTTCACCTGGCTAATTTTTTATTTTATTTATTTTTATTTATTTTTTTGAGATAGAGTCTTGCTCTGTCACCCAGGCTGGAATGCAGTGGTGCGATCTTGGCTCACTGCAAACTCCGCCTCCTGGGTTCATGCCATTCTCCGGCCTCAGCCTCCCGAATAGCTGGGACTATAGGCGACTACCACCATGCCTGGCTAATTTTGTTTTTGTATTTTTAGTAGAGACGGGATTTTACCACGTTAGCCAAAATGGTCTCGATCTCCTGACTTCGTGATCCGCCTGCCTCGCCCTCCCAAAATTCTGGGATTACAGGCGTGAGCCACTGAGCCTGGCCTATTTTTATTTTATAGAGATAGGATCTTTCTATGTCACCCAGGCTATTCTCAAACTCCTGACCTCAAGTGATCCTCCTGCGTTGGCCTCCCAAAGTTCTGGAATTATAGGCATAAGCCACTGCACCTGGCCTGGTACTTTTAGAAATAAGAACACTTTTCAGACCTGGATTTCAAGTTGTTTTGTCAATAATTGTCCTTATTTGCATCATATTTTTTATTCTTAAGCTGATTATGCTTTGTACTTTTAGATAACTAAGGTCAACAACAGAAAATGAATTATGATAGTTAGATGCTTAGAAAGAATCCAATATTCTGCAGCTTCCTTGTAAGCGGATGGCCTGACCAACGTCCCATTGCTCTGTCTCTTTTTTTTGTTAATCAATTCAGCATTGAGACATCACTAAGTTCATAAGCCACAATACCTCTCCTCTCTTCCTCTGACATGGAACAAGGTTACCTGGGAATGAGCCTTCCCAGCTACATGGGAGAAACATACATCTAAAATGTTGAACATCAATGCTTTCAGAAGAGAAAGATTTCAATCAAAAGAGAGAAATGAGAAAAAAAATCAGAGCAGTCTGAGCTACATGAGGTATGCAAAACTTATCAGGCATAAAGAGACATGAGTGGTCAGGCGCCATGGCTCACACCTGGAATCCTAGCACTTTGGAATGCTGAGGTGGGCAGATCACTTGAGCTCAGGAGTTCAAGACCAGCCTGGGCAATATGGCAAAACTCTATCTCTACAAAAAACACAAAAAAATTAGCCAGGCATGGTGGCATGCACCTGTAGTCCCAGCTACTTAGGAGGCCGAGGTAGGAGGATTGCTTGAGCTGGGGAGGCAAAGGTTGCAGTAGCCAACATCGCGCCACTGCACTCCAGCCTGAGCAACAGAGACAGATCCTGTCTCAAAAAAAAAAAAAAAAAAAAAACCACACATGAATATGGGACTTCAGCCACACACTCCTGCACTCATGCCTGGGGACAATGGTTTAAAGGCATTTTGTTATTTCTTTCTTTTTTTTTTTTTTTTTTTTTTTTTGAGACAGAGTCTTGCTCCGTTGCCAGGCTGGAGTGCAGTGGCGTGATCTCGGCTCACTGCAACCTCCACCTCCCAGGTTCAAGCAATTGCCCTGCCTCAGCCTCCTTAGTAGCTGGGACTACAGGTGTGCACCACCACACCCGGCTAATTATTTGTATTTTAGTAGAGACGGGGTTTCACCATGTTGGCCAGGATGGTCTCAATCTCCTGACCTCGTGATCTTCCCACCTCAGCCTCCCAAAGTGCCGGAATTACAGATGTGAGCCACCGTGCCTGGCCTGTTATTTCTTTTCTTCCCTGTAGGTTCCTGACTGCCTCACCCATTATCTTTTTTTATCTTTCTTTTGACAGGGTCTCACTCTGTCACCTAGGCTGGAGTGCAGTTGTGCAATCACAGCTCACTGCAGCCTTGACCTCCTGGACTCAAGCAATCCTCCTGCCTCAGCCTCCTGAGTAGCTGAGACTACAGGCATGCACCTGGCTAATTTTCCTTTTGTTTTTCTGAGACGGAGTCTCAGTCTGTTGCCCAGGCTGGAGTGCAGTGACACCATCTCAGCTCACTGCAGCCTCCACCTCCTGGGTTCAAGCAATTCTCCTGCCTCAGCCTCCTGAGTAGCTGGGACCACAGGTGCATGCCACCACGCCTGGCTAATTTTTGTATTTTTAGGAGAGACAGGGTTTCACCATGTTGGACTGGCTGGTCTCAA
Organism: Pan troglodytes; assembly: GCF_028858775.2. Lineage (NCBI taxonomy): Eukaryota > Metazoa > Chordata > Mammalia > Primates > Hominidae > Pan > Pan troglodytes. The sequence continues at coordinate 51,190,588 of NC_086015.1, forward strand.
ACTCCTGATCTCAGGTGCTGGAGTTACAGGTGTGAGCCACCGTGCCCGGCCCTAATTTTTGTATTTTTTGTAGAGATGGGGTATCCCCATGTTGCCCAGGCTAGTCTCAACTCCTGGGCTCAAGTGATCCACCTGCCTCAGCCTCCCAAAGTGCTGAAAATACAGGTGTGAGCCACTATGCCCAGCCTCAGCCATTATCTTCCTGTTCCTGGAATTTGTGATATAAAGAACAATGTACAGCCAATCAATAGCTTATATTACTTTAACATAAATTCTTTTTTTATTTTTTTTTGAGACAAGAGTCTCATCCTGTTGCCCAGGTTGGAGTACAGTGTTGCGTTCTCGGCTCACTGCAACCTCCGCCTCCCGGGTTCAAGCAATTCTTCTGCCTCAGCCTCCTGAGTAGCTGGGATTACAGGCACATGCTACCATGCCCCAGTAGTTTTTGTATTTTTGGTAGAGACCGGGTTTCACCATGTTGGCCAGGCTGGTCTCAAACTCCTGACCTCAGGTAATCTGTCCACCTTAGCCTCCAAAAGTGCTGAGATTCCAGAGGTGAGCCACCATGACCGGCCCTAACATAAATTCTTGATAAGCAACTTAGAAATTGCCTCTTCTATATTCCTTTAAAAACCCACTTATAACTGCTGTTAATCAGAGCGTATATTCAGGGCAACTTGAATCTATGCTCCTGGGTTGTAGTCCATTAACTTGGCCCAAACAGACTCTGTACTTAGTTAATTTTTCCTCAGTTTTTTTCCTTTTGGTTAACAGAAGAAAACAAGGAAACAACAGCAAAAGTCTAGAGGGGAGGGTGGTGGGTGGGAGAGAGTGAGAATAGAGATCAGGACATGGACTTGCTACAATATATTATTATTGTTATTATTATTTTCCGAGACAGAGTCTTGCTCTGTCACCCAGACTTAGTGCAGTGGCATGATCTCGGCTCACTGCAACCTCCACCTCCCAGGTTTAAGCAATTCTCCTGCCTCAGCCTCCTCTGTCAAAAAAAAAAAAAAAAAAAGATTTATATTTTTCTTTTTCTTTTATCAAGTCATAATCATGGAACAGGGTATGAAGAAGACCAAGTTGGGCTGGAACTTGGTTCCCTGACTCACATCAGCTACAACTCCCACCTCTGTCTGGCTAATTTTTGTATTTTTAGTAGAGATGGGGTTTCACCATGTTGGCCAGGCTGGTCTCAAACTCCTGACCTCGTGATCTGCCCGCCTCGGCCTCCCAAAGTGCTGGGATTACAGGCGTGAGCCACCATGCCCGGCCTTACAATATATTATTTAAAATGTCCACTTTTTAACACGAAGTTACAAGATGAGCAAAAAACATGAAAGTGTGATCCATACACAGGAGAAAACAAAACAGGTAATAGAAACTGCCTTTGAAGAGCCCAGATGTTGACTTTAGTAGACAAACAAATACTTTTTTTTGTTTGTTTGTTTTTGAGATGGAGTCTCACTCTGTCGCCTAGGCTGGAGTGCAAAGGTGCAATCTCAGCTCACTGCCAACCTCCGCTTCCTGGGTTCAAGCAATTCTGCCTCAGCCTCCTGAGTAGCTGGGATTACAGGTGCACACCATCACATCCGGCTAATTTTGGTATTTTTAGTAGAGACGGGGGTTTCACCATGTTGGTCAGGCTGTTCTTGAACCCCTGACCTTGAGATCCGCCCACCTCAGCCTCCCAAAGTGCTGGGATTACAGGCGTGAGCCACCGCGCCGGGCCTTTTATTTATTTATTTTTTTTTTTGAGAGCATCTTGCACTGTTTCCTGGGCTGCAGTGCAGTGGCACAATCTCAGCTCACTGCAACCTCCACCTCCTGTGTTCAAATGAATCTCGTGCCTCAGCCCCCCAGGTAGCTGGGATTACAGGTATGCGCCACCACTCCCAGCTAATTTTTGTATTTTTAGCAGAAATGGGGTTTCGCCATATTGGCCAAGCTGGTCTTGAACTCCTGGCCTCAAGTGATCCACCCACCTCAGCCTCCCAAAGTGCAGGGATTATAGGCGGGAGCCCCCACACCTGGCCTAGCATACAAATACTTCCAAGCAGCTATTACAAATATGTTCACACAACTCTTAGTTGGTTCAGGCTGCTATGACAAATTACCATAGACTGGGTGGCTTAAACAACAGAAATTTATTTCTCATAGCTATGGAGGCTAGGAAGTCTGAGATTTTGGTGCCAGCATGTTCATGTTCTGGTGAGGGCCCTCTTCTGATTGCAGACTACTATGTTCTCACTGTATCTCATATGGCAGAAACAGACACTCTCTGGGATCCCTTTCTTCTTATTATTATTTTTTTTGAGATGGACTCTCGCTCTGTCACCCAGGCTGGAGTGCAGTGGCACGATCTCGGCTGACTGCAAACTCCGCCTCCCAGGTTCAAGCGATCCTCCTGCCTCAGCCTCCCAAGTAGCTGGGATTACAGGTGCACACCACCATGCCCGGCTAATTTTTGTATTTTTGGTAGAGAGGGGGTTTCACCATGTTGGTCAGGCTGGTCTTGAACTCCTGACCTCAGGTGATCCGCTTGCCTCAGCCTCCCAAAGTGCTGGGATTACAGGCATAAGCCACTGAGCCCAGCCCCCTTTTCTTTTTTTTTTTTTTTGAGACGGAGTCTCGCTCTGTCGCCCAGGCTGGAGTGCAGTGGCATGATCTTGGCTCACTGCAATCTCTGCCTCCTGGGTTCACGCCATTCTCCTGCCTCAGCCTCCCAAGTAGTTGGGACTACAGGCGCCTGCCACCATGCCTGGCTAATTGTTTCTATTTTTTAGTAGAGATGGGGTTTCACTGTGCTAGCCAGGATGGTCTTGATCTCCTGACCTCGTAATCCGCCCACCTCAGCCTCCCAAAGTGCTGGGATTACAGGTGTGAGCCACCACGCCCGGCCTCTTTTTTTTTAATAATAGAGATGGGGTCTTACTATGTTGCCCAGGCTGGTCTTGAACTGCAGCCTCCAGCAGTCCTCCCACTTCAACCTCCCAAAGTGCCAGGATTCTAGGTGTGAGCCACTGCACCTGGCTTGGGGTTCCTTTTTATTTTTTATTTATTTTCTAACTTAAAAAAATGTATTTCCATAGTTTATTGGGAAACAGGTGGTGTTTGATTACATGAGTAAGTTCTTTAGTGGTGATTTGTGAGATTTTGGTGCACCCGTCACCCAGACCGTATACACTGCACCCAATGTGTAGTCTTTTATAAGGGTTCCTTTTTAAAGGAAGGGTACTAATCCCATTCACAAGGGCTCCACCCTCATGACCCAAATACCTCCCAAAGGCCCTACTTCCTAATACTATCACTTTGGGGATTAGGATGTCAACATATGAATTTTGAGGGGACACAAACAGTCCATTGCAATGGGTAAAAGATTTGAACAGTAACTTCACCAAAGATGCACTGATGGCAAACAAAAAGATACTCAACATCATTAGTCATAGAGGAAATGCAAATTTAAATCAGAACAAATACCACTACACACCTATTAGAGTAGCTGAAGTTAAAAAGAGTGAGCATATTGAGTGTTTATGACAATGTCTGGTGCTTTCTACTTGGTGGTAGAAAGTGGAAGATGCAATAATTTGTTTTTTATTTTGGAGGAAATGTCCCAGATTACTGGGACCCTAAAAATTTTACCGGGTTGGGCCCAGTGGCTCACACCTGTAATCCTAGCACTTTGGGAGGCCAAGGCTGGTGAATCACGAGGTCAGGAGTTTGAGACCAGCCTGACCAACATGGTGAAACCCCATCTCTACTAAAAATACAAAAATTAGCCAGGCGTGGTGGTGCACGCCTGTAATCCCAGCTACTCAGGAGGCTGAGGCAGTAGAATCGCTTGAACTCAGGAGGTGGAGGTTGCAGTGAGCCGAGATCATGCCACTGCACTCCAGCCTGGGTGACAGAGCGAGACTCCATCTAAAAAAAAAAAAAAATGTACTGATGTGGTGGGCCTCTGAATTGCCATAGGGTTTATCTCCCATTCATTGTAACATATGAATCTTCCAAAGGACTATATCATGCTAGCCACTTATTACTTATTTGATCAGTTTAGTACAGTGCCATCAATATAACAGACCTATAGTATTCTGAATATAGTATTCTGAAGGATAGCCAGATTATTTATTTTTCTTCAGTTTATAGATTGACAGAGGCAGGAGAGGTAAGATAACTTTGGGCAACACTGAAATGTATACTGTTGTCCATTCCAAGTGAATGTGAACTGTTTCTGATTCTCATATCTGGCAGGGGCAGGAAAACAACACACTCACCAGAATAATCGCCATATATCATCTTCCTGAGGCTGTGATAATCTGCCTAGGCCAGTATACCACATCTGGCACAGCAGCTGCATTTGGGACTACTACTTGACTGAGTTTGCAGTAGTCCAAATGTCTTTCTCCAGGATCCATCTGATGTTTTTTGGGGGTCGTATTGGTTAATTAAATGGGGATATAAGGAGTACACTATCCCTGATGTCTTTAAGATAGTTGTATATTTTGGCTGGGCGTGGTGGCTCATGCCTGTAATCCCAGCACTTTAGGAGGCCAAGGCAGGTGGACAACTTGAGGCCAGGAGTTGGAGACCAGCCTGGCCAACATTGCAAAACCCCATCTCTACTAAAAATACAAAAAAATTAGCTGGGCATGTTGGTGCACGCCTGTAATCCCAGCTACTCAAGAGGCTGAGGCAGGAGAATCGCTTGAACCTGGGAGGTGGAGGTTTCAGTGAGCCAAGATGGCACCATTACACAGGAGCCTGGGCAACAGAGTGAGACTCTGTCTCAAAAAAAAATAAAATAAAAATTATCTTTTTAACCATCTGTGCAAGTTCCCTTGGCTACCATGCTGACTTTGCCAGTCATTATGGTTATATCCACCTGGCTTTTAATGGTTAAGCTATCTGATATCTATGGGGGTGTGCACAATTATTGTTATTCACCTTGCTATTAGAGAGCCCAGATTAATGGCTTCTTCTAACTTCAACCCTGACCTACAGAGAAAAGCCACTGTTTGACTTAGTGATGCTTGGTGTCCCCTCACCAATTCATTCCTTACAGTTTTAGTAAATGGTGTCTCCTTCAAGCCCTCCCATGGACTATTAGGGTATGGATTCCTCTTAGGAAAAGAACCTTTTCTGAATTCACAGATAAAATATATCTGTTTGAAATGTAGAATTTTCTAGTTACAACTTCTGAAGTCAAGCCCATCAAAATACAGAATATATATTGCTAATATTTTGTATATTCCCTGTGCTGTAAATACCTGGATCTATTGTGCCAAATTTTAGCTAATACAAGATTATTAGTGCCAAACAGCAAATATAAAATTATTAGTGCTTGAGATACAAAAATGGTATATTATTTTAACTAGAAATTTTTTGTCTAATATTCACAAACTCCATCTTTTAACCCCATTGTAACATGCACAGCTTCTGTAAATTTAGTTCATACTATTATATTTAACTCTACCCTATGAATGTAATTCAGCATAGCCAATTCCCCCACGTGTATAGACATTTTTATGTCATTTCATCCCTCTGACACTGTCTCATTTCTGCCTCTTCAGATAGCACTCACAACTATATCTCTCTCAGAAAGAAGACTCATGTACGTTACAAGGAGGTGTTATAGAATCACTTCCTATGCTTTTTTTTTTTTTTTGAGATGGAGTGTTGCCCTGTCACCCAGGCTGTAGTGTAGTGGCATGATACCAGCTCACTGCATCCTCCGCCTCCTGGGTTCAAGCAATTCTCCTGCCTCAACCTCCTGAGTAGCTGAGATTACAGGCACCCACCACCACCCCCAGATAATTTTTGTATTTTTAGTAGAGACGGGTTTTTACCATGTAGGCCAGGCTGGTCTTGAACTCCTGACCTTGTGATCCACCCTCGTGATCACCTGAGCTTTTTTTTTTTTTTTTTTTCCCTGAGATGGAGTCTCTCTTTGTCGCCCAGGCGGGAGTGGAGTGGTGCGATCTCAGCTCACTGCAACCTCCACCTCCTGGGTTCAAGTGATTCTTTTGCCTCAGCCTCCCAAGTAGCTGGGACTACAGGCATGTGCCACCACACCCAGCTAATTTTTTTGAATTTTTAGTAGAGACGAGGTTTCACCATATTGGCCAGGCTAGTCTCGAACTCCTGACCTCGTGATCCGCCCGCCTCACCTCCCAAAGTGCTGGGATTATAGGAGTGAGCCACTGCTCCCGGCCCACCTCGGGCTTTAAAAAAAAAAAAAAAATTGAGAAGATGGTTTCTATCTAGAGAATTGGTGTTCAGATCTTACTGCAAAAGGCTAATTTTTACTGACTTATACAAATGTTATATTTTTCTACTGTTTCATTTAACCCAACAACATTTCATCCCCACCATGAGAAACCTAAACAAGTTGAAATAAACCCCAAGCTTGGAGTAGTAAATTAGATTAGTAAAGTAGGTTAAATTAGTAAAGTAGATTTCTGCTTCTCCCTATCAACATCCTTTATTTTTATTTTTTGGTTCCCAGTAATAGCATCTGCCAATAGAACTTTTTTGAAAAAAATGTTCCTTCGACAGCAATTTATTGAATGCTTTTTACATGCTAAACACTATGGATAGAAATAGAGCATACAGGCCAGGCACTGTGGCTCATGCCTGTAATCCTAGCACTTTAGGAGGCTGAGGTGGGTAGATCACGAGGTCAGGAGTTCAAGACCGGCCTGGCAAACATGGTGAAACCCCGTCTCTACTAAAAATACAAAAATTAGCTGGGCGTGGTGGCACACACCTGTAATTCCAGCTACTCAGGAGGCTGAGGCAGGAGAATTGCTTGAGTCTGGGAGGCGGAGGTTGCATTGAGCCGAGATCACACCACTGCCCTCCAGCCTGGGTGACAGAGTGAGACTCTGTCTCAAAAAAATAAAAGGGAAAAAATAAATAGAGGATACAGAGATAAATGAGATAATTCCTGCCTTTGGGAAGCTCCCAAACTAACTGGAGAAACACTTCTAAACAGATAAGGAGGGCTGGGCATGGTGGCTCAGGCCTGAAGTCCCAGCACTTTGGGAGGCTGACGGGGGGAAGATTACTTGAACCCAGGAGTTTGAAACCAGCCTGGGTGACACAGCAAGACACCAATGCACTCCAGCCTGGGCAACGGAGCCAGATCCTATCTGTAAAAAAATAAAATAAGGCCGGGCATGGTGGCTCACGCCTATAATCCCAGCACTTTGGGAGGCCAAGGTGGGTGGATCACAAGGTCAGGAGTTCAAGACCAGCCTGACCAAGATGGTGAAACCACGTATCTACTAAAAATACAAAAAGCCAGGCATAGTGGCAGGCACCTATAATCCCAGCTACTCGGGAGGCTGAGGCAGGAGAATCGCTTGAACCCAGGAGGCGGAGGTTGCAGTGAGCTGAGACTGTGCCACTGCACTCCAGCCTGGGCAACAGAGTGAGACTCCATCTAAAAATAAATAAATAAATAAATAAAATGAACAAATAAGGAGCACTAACTGTATTAAAAATGCTGTAAAGTACTGTAAAGATGGCAACAGAGTGCTAAAGGAAAACGAAGTACCTCTCTGCCTGGGAGAGTTGAGAAAGGCGGTGATATATAAGCTGAGCACTAAATGATGAACAGTTATTTGACAAAAAAGGAGGCAGAAATTTTTTTAAAAATTTTAAAGAAGGAGGCAGGAAAGGGTCTTTTCAGGCAGTGAACATTATTAGCTCCATTGGTGAGTTTGTTAGTAACTTTGCGGACCATACTAGAAGACAAGAGGGGTGTTCCTTCCTGTACTACAGAGAACCCAAGCAGTAGCCAATCAGCTGTATGCGCTAGATTATAAGCATCTGAATATATATATATATATATTTTTTTTTTTTTTTTTTTTTTTTTGAGACGTCGTTTTATTCCCGTTGCCCAGGCTGGAATACAAAGGCGCGATCTCGGCTCACTGCAACCTCCACCTCCCAGGTTCAAGCAATTCTCCTGCCTCAGTCTCCCGAGTAGCTGGGATTACAGGCATGCGCCACCACGCTCGGCCAATTTTTTGTATTTTTAGTAGAGACGGGGTTTCTCCATGTTGGTCAGGCTGGTCTTGAACTCCTGACCTCAAGTGATCCGCCCGCCTTAGCCTCCCAAAGTACTGGGATTACAGGCGCGAGCCACCGTGCCCAGCAAGCATCTGAATATCTTAACATGGACTTATAATAATGGAACAGCAGTTAACCAAAGCAGGGTCTAAGATGAAAGACTGCCTGAAATCATTCCTAAACACATGCTCATGTGAGAATGCCTCACTTACCTGCCATGTCTGTGAGTACAAACCTGGAGTTTGTTTTTTGGGATTTTTTTTGGTGGGGGGGATGGAATCTCGCTCTCACCCAGGCTGCAGTGCAGTGGCACAATCTCGACTCACGGCAACCTCTGGCTCCCGGGTTCAAGCAATTCTCCTGCCTCAGCCTCCCGAATAGCTGGGATTACAGGTGCCTGCCACCACACCCTGCTAAGTTTTGTATTGTTAGTAGAGACAGGGTTTTGCCATGTTGGCCAGGCTAGTCTCGAACTGCTGACTTCAAGTGATCTCCCGCCTCGGCCTCCCAAAGTGCTGGTATTATAGGTATGAGCCACCACGCCTGGCCTGAGGTTTGTATTATGGTGTAATATCACAGTGGTCCTTGGGAAAGAGCTCCTCTCTCCCTTGGAATACATTTTCTTTTCTTTTTTTTTTTTTTTTTTTTTTTTTGAGATGGAGTCTCACTCTGTCGCCCAGGCTGGAGTCCAATGGTGCGATCTCAGCTCACTGCAACCTCCACCTCCAGGACTCAAGCCATTCTTCTGCCTCAGCCTCCCAGGTAGCTGGGACTACAGGCATGCACCACCACACCTGGCTAATTTTTGTATTTTTAGTAGAGACAGGGTTTCACCATGTTGGCCAGGCTAGTCTCAAACTCCTGACCTCAAGTGATCCACCCACCTCGGCCTCCCAAAGTGCTGGGATTACAGGTGTGAGCCACCGTGCCCAGCCTGCAATACATTTTCCCAGGTTCTTAAAATTTAGTCCTTTACAAATCCATGAAGAATGAGGAGGAATCCAATGACAATTTAGAGTTGGGCTCCTTGGTGGAGTGAGGACTGCTTTTTTTCACAAAGTACCCTTAACCTTGGTTAGTTTGGGTCATCACAGTTGAACCCTGTCAAGGTATAATTTTCAAAAAGTTGAAAACATGACTCATACAAATATAGTATGAACATGTGTCAAGTATTTATTAACTTATTATAAGGGAACCGATAACATGGTAAGTAAAGCTGGTTCAAAGAGCATGTTGAAGAACTAAGTATTCACAGATATTTAAGAAGGAATGGCCAGATGTGATGGCTCACACCTGTAATCCTAGGACTTTGGGAGGCTGAGGCGAGAGGATCACTTGAGTTCAGTTTTGAGACTAGCCTGGGTAACATGGCAAAACCCCATCTCTACAAAAAATACAAAAAATTATCTGGGCATGGTGGTGGGTGACTGTAGTCCCAGCTACTCAGGAGTCTGAGGTGGGAGGATTGCTTGAGCCCAGGAGGTAAAGGCCGCAGGGAGCCAAGATGGCACCACTGCACTTCAGCCTAGGCAACAGAGCCAGACTCTATCTCTTAAAAAATAAAAGAAGAAGAAGTAATGTTATTAGCAGGGAAGAGGTGTTAAAGTACTAGATTAGATATAAAACTGGTTTATGTCTAAATCAGTTTATGTTTAAATACATAGGGCAGTAAAATGTTAACCTTTAGGGCTATCTTTTCTATTGGATAACATGTAGCATACAACTTCAGAGTCTAAGTTAATGGATAATAAATAGCAAAGTCGGGTGGGGTGCAGTGGCTCATGCCTGTAATCCCAACATTTTGGGAGGCCAAGGCAGGTAGATCACTTCAGGTCAGGAGTTCAAGACCAGCCTGGCCAACATGGTGAAAGCCCGTCTCTGCTAACAATACAAAAATTAGCCAGGTGTGGTGGCACATGCCTGTAATCCCAGCTTCTTGAGAGGCTGAGGCATGATAATTGCTTGAATCTGGGAGGTGGAGGTTGCAGTGAGCCGAGATGGCACCACTGCACTCCAACATGGGTGACAGAGCAAGACTGTCTCAAAGAAAAAAAAAAACAAGTAAAACAAACAAAAGCACATTCCCTTAGCCTGGATAACTAAATTATTCTTGGATGAGACTATCATGTCTCTCAATCTCCAGTATGACATTGAAAGTACATGCCACCTACCTTTTATCTTGTTCCCACGTTTGAAATAATTTTTCTTTTTTTTTTTTTTTGAGACGGAGTTTCACTCTCGTTGCCCAGGCTGAAGTGCAATGACACACTCTCGGCTCACTACAACCTCTACCTCCCGGGTTCAAGTGATTCTCCTGCCTCAGCCTCCCGAGTAGTTGGGATTACAGGCATGCGCCACCACGCCTGGCTATTTTGTATTTTTAGTAGAGATGGGCGTTCTCCATGTTGGTCAGGCTGGTCTTGAACTCCCTACCTCAGGTGATCCACCCGCCTCGGCCTCCCAAAGTGCTGGGATTACAGGCGTGAGCCACCACACCCTGGCTGAAATAATTTTTCTTAACACCTTTATATTTCTTCAGCCAAGCATTTGAACCCTCTGTCCCTCACCACTCATCAGTATGCCTTTATATGTCCCAATGCCTTCTATACTTTCCCCCCATGCATTTCACACACTTACACCTCAGAATCATTGCCCCCCTGTTCTCCCCTCAACCAAGAACCCTGTGGCTCTTTGCTGAAGTCAAGGTACTACTTTTCCTCAAGGGCAATATGGTTGGCACCTCCCCCATAGAATCAGTGCTGTAATGAATCCAATCACCCTTGATCATTCTTCCAAATTACTTAATACCTATCTTTCTTAGCTTGCGTAAACAAAAGGTGTCTTGGGATTTCACTATTTTATTTACTTGGAATCTCTCTAGAGACATCCTGATGAAAAAGAAAGTCTTCAACTATTAAGGCATTTGGCCCTGTTTAATTGGATTTGACTGCTTGGGCACACCTGCACAAAAGCTTTCAAATGAAATGTGCATTTTTTTTTTTTTTTTTTGAGACGGAGTCTCGCTCTGTTGCCCAGGCTGGAGTGCAGTGGCGCTATCTTGGCTCACTGCAAGCTCCGCCTCCCGGGTTCACACCATTCTCCTGCCTCAGCCTCCCGAGTAGCTAGGACTACAGGCACCCGCCACCACGCGCAGCTAATTTTTTGTATTTTTAGTAGAGACGGGGTTTCACTGTGTTAGCCAGGATGGTTTTGATCTCCTGGCCTCATGATCTGCCCGCCTCAGCCTCCCAAAGTGCTGGGATTACAGGTGTGAGCCACCACGCCCGGCCTGAAATGTGCATTTTTGTTGCATGGGCCTAATTTAAAACTGGCCCAAGGGGACATTTTGTACAATCGCTGAGAAATTTGCAATCTCAGATTGAGACTTAAAATTATTAAATTCAGCTTTGACTGAATTTTTGATGCAAAAAAAAATCACGAAACCTTAAATACTGAACCACCAAAGAAGGGTGATAGACAATTAACTCTGGCTGTTAGCCTGTGTTACTGTCATTACAACACTTAAAAACTGTGCTAGGGTAAATTAAATTTCAGTAATTAAGATACCCTGAGAGGAACACAACCTCATAGATCTTGGTTTCTTGTATTGTGTAGTTAAGTGGCCTTACAGGCTGGCTTGTGATGATGTCGGAGAATGGGATGTGGAGCTTAACTGTTCTTAGCATTCTGCTAGGCCCTATGAGGTAGAGGAGGCATTTTTCCCAATATAGAGTCATGTAGCTTATATGTGGTGTGGAAATAAATGAAGACCAACCAAATAAGAACAGGCAAAAGCGATTTCATCAGAGCTTGCTATAGCAAAGGAGTCAGACATCATCACATGTTTTGGCAGAGACTCAAAGTCAGGCAAAGCAGTGGGAAAGCTTTATGGTGGAAAAAAGGGAAGACTTCAGGTGTGACTCAATTAGAACCCATGAGTGGTCTAATCAGAAGTGGGACATCCTATTTGGATATTTGGCTTTCTTTCATTGGTCCTAAATTGGAAGCAAGGACAAAAATTACGGAAGCTATCTGTTATTATTCAAGTCCTGGCTGTTTGGGGCTGATTGTTACAGGGTTGTTGTTTGGCTTCCTGGACTGGTTGCTAAAGATAGGGGTCTGACTTCCTTCAAGTCTGACTTATAGATAGTAGGCTAGTTACTGTAGATAATGGGTTGGTTTCTTGGGCTGATGGCTGCAGATTATGTATCAGAGTCCTATTTTTATGTACGGTCTGGCTATTGTCCATTTGCATATCCAGTCTCTCTGTGTTAAAACTGCTTGAATCTGGGACTTTTTTAAAAATAATAGAGGTGGGGTCTTGCTATGTTGGCCAGAGTGGTCGCAAACTCCTGGCCTCAACAGTCCTCTTGACTCAGCCTCCCAAAATGCTAGTGTGAGCCACCATGCCTGGCCTGAATCCAGGGCTTTTTTATTCCACAGCTATGTTCTTTCCACTATTGAATGCTATCAGATAATATCAAGGAATTAAATAAAATATAATCAGCTTCTCCCTTTTCTCCTTCAAACACATCAGCCAACAGCTTTTTTCTTTTCTTTTCCTTTCTTTTTTTTTTTTTTTTTTTGAGATGGAGTCTTGCTCTGTTGCCCAGGCTGGAGTGCAGTGGCACGATCTCTGCTCACTGCAACCTCCGCCTCCCGGATTCAAGCAATTCTTCTGCCTCAGCCTCCCTAGTAGCTGGGATTACAGGTGTTCACCACTATGCCCAGCTAATTTTTGTATTTTAAGTAGAGACAGGGTTTCACCATGTTGGCCCAGCTGGTCTCAAACTCTTGACCTCAAGTCATCCACCTGCTTTGGCCTCCCAAATTGGTTGGATTACAGGCATGAGCCACCAAGCCCAGCGAAGAAATCATTTCTAATTTAGGCATAATAGGAGGTTGTATCACATCTGATGTAAGGCTTGTGGACTACAGGCATTTAACTGCTGAGTGAGCTTAGTTACACGTGCAGTATCCTCCTTTTCGTACATTTCTGATGTTCTCTTTTTGCCATAAAGTATACAATTTAGTAGTATTAAGTACATTCACATTGCTGTGCAGCCATAACCACTATCCATTTCCAGAACATTTTCCTCATCCCAAACAAGAACTTTGTATTCATTACATGATAACTCCTCATTCCCTCCTTTCTCTACCCTTGGCAAACACCATTCTACTTCTGTCTGACTACTCATACAGTATTTGTTCTTTTTGTCTGGCTTATTTCACTTAGCATAATGTTTTCAAGTTTCGTCCATTTAGTAGCATGTATCAGAATTTCGTTACTTTTTAAGGCTGAACAAGTACTCCATTGTATGTATATATTACATTTTGTTTACCTGTTTATCTGTTGTTGCATATTTGAGTTCTTAAAGTTAATTACACTAAGTATTATAGTTAAGAAGCACCAGTTTTTCTTCTAATACTATATTTGGAAAAATGGGGAGACAAAAATAGTACAAGATAGAGATGCTCAATCTGTAGCTTGTGGCGAAAAGATTCACAAATATACAGTAAGTAATCAGAGATGGAGGTAACCTATCAACCAGAATGTGACAATGTAAGGAACTTTGGAATAGGCAGAAAAGAGGACTTGGTGTCTCTAATAAAAAGCTATGCATTTTTAGTGCACACTCTTACAGGTAATCTAAATATAACTCTATCATTGCCTTTGAGCTACTTTACAACTCTGTAAGTTGTAGATAACTGATATTAATGCAAAATAATTCTTGTATAAACATGAAAATAAATTATATTCTGTGAAAAAAAAAGTTTGGCTATTGTGAATAATGCTGCTATGAACATAGGTGTACAAATATCTGTTAGAATCCCTACTTTTGATTATTTGTATATATACCTGGGAGAGGAATTACTGGACCATATGTTAATTTTTTTTTTTCTTACCATGAGTTTGACTTTTTTTTTTTTTTTTTTGGAGACAGAGTCTCACTCTGTTGCCCAGGCTGGAGTGCAGTGATGCGATCTCGGCTCACTGCAACCTCCATCTCCTGGGTTCAAGCAATTCTCTTGTCTCAGCCTCCCAAGTACCTGGGATTACAGGCGCCCACCACCATGCCCAGCTAATTTTTGCATTTTTAGTAAAGACAGGGTTTCACCATGTTGACCAGGCTGGTCTTGAACTCCTGACCTCAGGTGATTCGCCTGCCTCAGCCTCCCAAAGTGCTGGGATTACAGGCGTGAGCCACCGCGCCTGGCCTTTTTTTTTTTTTTCTCTTTAGACAGAGTCTGGCTCTGTCACACAGGTTGGAGTGCAGTGGCACAATCTCAGCTCACCGCAACCTCTGCTTCCTGGGTTCAAGCCAGCCTCCCACCTCAGCCTCCTGAGTAGCTGGGACTATAGGCACATGCCACCATACCTGGCTTATTTTTGTATTTTTTGTAGAGACGGGGGTCTCTACAAAAGCCTGTCGAGACCAGGCTGGTCTCGAACTCCTGAACTCAAGCAATCCACCCACCTTGGCCTCCCAAAGTACTAGGATTAAGATTATAGGCGTGAGCCACTGCTCCTGGCCAACTCTTTTTTTTTTTTTTTTCCAGAGTCTTGCTCTGTCTCCCAGGCTGGAGTGCAGTGACACAATCATAGCTCACTGCAGTCTCAAACTCCTGGGCTCAAACAATCCTCCCACCTTAGCCTCCCAAGTAGCTGAGACTATAAGTGTGTGCCAGTGTGCCCTGCTAATTTAAAAAAAATTTTTTTAGAGAGGGGGCTTTACTATATTGCCCAGGCTCTTGAACTCCTGGCCTCAACTCATCTTTCCACCTTGGCCTTCCACAGCACTGGGATTATAGATGTGAGCTACCACACCCAGATTTAAACTTAAAAACAAATTAAGTAACACATAATAATTGTACATATTATGGAGTACATAGTAATGTTTTGATATATATAATGTAGAGTGATCAGATCAGGATAATTGTCACATCCATCATCTCAAACATTTATCATTTCTTTGTGTTAGGCACATTTAATACCCTCCTTCTAGCTATTTGAAACTATATATTACTGTTAACTATAGTCATCCTATAGTGCTATCGAACACTACAACTTATTCTTCCTATTTAGCTATCCTTTTGTGTCTTTCAACAAATCTTTCCCTGTCTCCCCTTTCACCCTACTCTTTCCAGCCTCTAGTATCCTCTGTTCTACTTTTTACTTCTGAGATCAACTTTTTTTAGCTTCTATATATGAGTGAGAGCATGTGATGTTTAACTTTCTGCTCTTGGCTTATTTCACTTAACATAATATCCTCTAGTTCTATCTATGTCGCCACAAATGACAGGATTTCATTCTTTTTAATGGCTAGATAGTATCCTGTTGTGTATCAGTACCATATCTTTATCCATTCCTCTGTTGTTGGACACCTAGGTTATTTCATTCTTGGCCATTATGAATATGAATACTGCTGCAATAAACATGGAAGTGTATATATCTCTTTGCTATTGTCATTAACTTTTTGTTTTTTTTGAGACAGGATCTTGCTCTATCTCCCAGGCTGGAGTGCAGTGGCGTGATTACAGCTCACTGCTGCCTTGATCTCCTGGGCTCAAGTGGTCCTCCCCATTCAGCTTCCTGAGTGGCTAGGACACTATGACCACAGGTGCGTGCCACCATAGCTAGCTAATTTTTTTTTTTTTTTTTTTTGGAAACCGAGTCTGGCTCTCTCGCCCAGCCTGGAGTGCAATGGTGCGATCTCAGCTCACTGCAACCTCTGCCTCCCGGGTTCAAGCGATTCTCCTGCCTCAGCCTCCCGAGTAGTTGGGACTACAGGCGTGCACTACCACGCCCAGCTAATTTTTTGTATTTTTAGTAGAGACAGGGTTTCACCATTTTGGCCAGGATGGTTTCGATCTCTTGACCTTGTGATCCGCCCACCTTGGCGTCCCAAAGTGCTGGGATTACAGGCGTGAGACATCGCGCCCGGCCACCTAGCTAATTTTAAAATCATTTTTTGGCCAGGCGCGTTGGCCCCCCTCGCCAATCCCAGCACTTTGGGAGGCTGAGGCAGGTGGATCATGAGGTAAGGAGTTTGAGACCAACTTGGCCAACATGGTGAAACCCAGTCTCTACTAAAAATGCAAAAATCTCACTATGTTGCCCAAGCTGGTCTCGAACTCCTGAGCTCAGGCAATCTGCTGCTTCAGCCTCCTGAAGTGCTAGGATTACAGGCATGAGCCACCGCGCCCAGCGGATGATGTTTTTGATGTCGTATCTAAGAACTCTTTGCCCAACTCAAAGTCACAAGATATTTTCTCCCATGTTTTCTTATAGAAGTGGTTTTGTTTTGTTTTGTTTGTTTGTTCATTTGAGACAGAGTCTCACCTTGTCGCCCAGGCTAGAGTATAGTGGTGCGATCTCGGCTCACTGCAACCTCCGCCTCCTGGGTTCAAGCAATTCTTCGCCTCAGCCTCCCGAGTAGCTGGGATTACAGGCACCCGCCACCATGCCCGGCTAATTATTGTATTTTTAGTAGAGATGGGGTTTCACCATGTTGGCCAGGCTGGTCTTGAACCCCTGACCTCAAGTGATCCGCCCACCTCAGCCTCCCAAAGTGCTGGGATTACAGGCATGAGCCACTGCACCCAGCCGATTTAGCACCTTAATCAAAAATCAACTGACCAGCACTCACATTCCTGATTTCAAAATTTATTACTCCAGTCTGGGTAACCTAGTGAGACCTCACCTCTACAAAAATAAAAAGATAAATTAGCCAAGTGTGGTGGCAAGTGGCTGTAATCCTAGCTATTCAGGAGGCTGTGACAGTAGGATCGCTGAGCCCAGAAGATCAAGACTGCAGGGAGCTATGATCAGTCGTGCCACTGTATTCCAGCCTGGGTGATAGAGCAAGGCCCTGTCTCTAAAAAAACAAAAACAAACAAACAAAACTACTGATAATCTACAGGTCACATTTGGCAGGCTTCCAAATTAACCTGCCTGGAAAAGGTCTTAGGATTCTTGGCTTACATTCTGTCCCTTAATAAAAAATCTTGGCATGCCTGTAATCCCAGCACTCTGAGAGGCTGAGGCAGGCAGATCACTTAAGCCCAGGAGTTCAAGACCAGCCTGGGCAACACGGTGAAACCCCATCTCTACACAAAATTCAAAAATTTTGTGGTTGTGGTGGTGCCATCTATAGTCCCAGCTACTTGGTAGGCTGAAGTGGGAGGATTGCTTGAGCCGGGGGAGTTCAAGGCTGCAGTGAGCCACTGCACTCCTCCAGCCTGGGGCATAACAGAGCGAGACCCCATCTCAAAAAGACAAAACAAAACAGGCAGGGCACGGTGGCTCACGCCTGATCTTGCGGTGAGCTGAGATCGCGCCACTGCACTCCAGCCTGGGCGACAGACCGAGACTCCATCTCAAAAAAAAAAAAAAAGAAAAAATTACCTTTTTTTTTTTTTTTTTGAGGCAGAGTTTTGCTCTTGTTGCCCAGGCTGGAGTACAATGGCGTCATCTCAGCTCACCACAACCTCCGCCTCCCGGGTTCAAGCAATTCTCCTGCCTCAGCCTCCCAAGTAGCTGGGATTACAGGCATGTGCCACCACGTCCAGCTAATTTTTTGTATTTTTAGTAGAGATAGGGTTTCTCCATGTTGGTCAGGCTGGTCTCGAACTCCTGACCTCAGGTGATCTGCCCACCTCAGCCTCCCAAAGTGCTCAGATTAAAGGCTTGAGCCACCACGCCTGGCCAAGAACCTTCTCTCTTAACCTGAGTTCCTCAGTCTTAATGTGAGTTCCTCAAACTGTTGACATACTAATTAATATGTATCTACTGAGACTGAAAAAGACACTAATTTCTTTCTAAATCATGAAGTTTTACTGATTATCTTATATGTAAAACATTTTAGCCTATATGTTGTAATCTGTAGCCAATGATTGACCCTCTATATTATACCCTCTAGTGGAAAAAGACAAAGATAACTCTGCCTGGTGTGGTGGTTCACGCCTGTAATCCCAAGGCTTTGGGATAAGCGTAGAATTTTTAGAGAAGAATTAAAAATAATGCTGTGCCTAGGCAACATAGCGAGGCCCTGTCTCTACAAAAATAATTAGCCTGGCCGGGCGCGGTGGCTCACGCCTGTAATCCCAGCACTTTGGGAGGCCGAAGCAGGCGGATCACCTGAGGTCAGGAGTTCGAGACGAGCCTCAACATGGAAGAACCCCGTCTCTACTAAAAATACAAAATTAGCTGGGCATGGTGGTGCATGCCTGTAATTCCAGCTACTCGGCAGGCTGAGGCAGGAGAATTGCTTGAACCTGGGAGGCGAAGGTTGCGGTGAGCTGAGATAGCGCCATTGCACTCCAGCCTGGGCAACGAGAGTGAAACTCCATCTCAAAAAAAAAAAAAAAATTAGCCAGGCGTGGTGGCATACACCGGTACTCCCACTACTTGGGAGGCTGAGGCAGGTGGATCGCTTGATCCCAGAACCGTGAGGTTACAGCAAGCTATGATTTTCCACTGCACTCAAGCCTGGGTGACAGAGCAAGACCCTGTCTCTAAAAAAAAAAAAAAAAAAAAAAAAAAAAAAAAAAAAATGCTGGGCGCGTTGGCTCACGCCTATAATCCCAGCACTTTGGGAGGCCAAGGCCAAGGCAGGTGGATCACCTGAGGTCAGGAGTTCGAGACTAGCCTGGCCAACACGGTGAAACCCCGTGTCTACTAATAATATAAAAAAATTGCTGGGCAATTTTACAGTGCCTGTAATCCCAGAACTTTGGGAGGCCGAGGCGGGCGAATCACAAGGTCAGGAGATTGACACCATCCTGGCTAATACAGTGAAACCTCATCTCTACTAAAAATACAAAAAAATTAGCCGGGCGTGGTGGCGGGCGCCTGTAGTCCCAGCTATTCGGGAGGCTGAGGCAGGAGATAGCGTGAACCGGGGAGGCGGAGCTTGCAGTGAGCCGAGATGGCGCCACTGCACTCCAGCCTAGGCACACAGAAAGACTCCCTCTTAAAAAAAAAAAAAAAAAAAAAAATTAGCTGGGCGTGGTGGTGCATGCTTGTAATCTCAACTACTCGGGAGGCTGAGGGAGGACAATCACTTGAACCCGGGAGGCAGAGGCTGCAGTAAGCCGAGATAGTGCCATTGCACTCCAGCCTGAATGACAAGAGCGAAACTCCATCTCAAAAAAAAAAAAAAAAAAAAAAAAAAAAAGAGAGAGAGAGGGCTCTGATATGAGGAGTCCCCATCGCTTCTCCTAAAATTTCTTATAAAAACATTCCAGGCCAGGCACTTTGGGAGGCCGAGGCGGGCGGATCACGAGGTCAGGATATCAAGACCATCCTGGCTAACACAGCGAAACCCCGTCTCTACTGAAAATACAAAAAAAATTAGCCAGGCGTAGTGTCTGGCTTGCGCCTGTAGTCCTAGCTACTCGGGAGGCTGAGGCAAGAGAATGGCGTGAACCCGGGAGGTGGAGCTTGCAGTGAGCCGAGATGGCGGCACTGCACTGCACTCCAGCCTGAGCGACAGAGGGAAATTCCCTCTCAAAAAAAAAAAAAAAAAAAAATTCCAGGCCAGGCGTGGTGGCTCACCTCTGTAATCCTAGCACTTTGGGAGGCCAAGGCAGGTGGATCACTTGAGGTCAGGAGTTTGAGACTAGCCTGGCCAACATGGTGAAACCCTGTCTCTACTAAGAATACAAAACAATTAGCCTGGCGTGGTGGTGGGAGCCTATAATCCCAGCTGCTCAGGAGGCTGAGGCAGGAGAATCACTTGAACCCAGGAGGTGGAGGTTGCAGTGAGCCAAGATCGCACCACTGCACTCCAGCCTCAGCGATAGAGACTGTTTCAAAATAAAACAAAAAAACCCATTCCAATTTATAACAGTTTAGAACACGTCCAACTTTGTTTATTTATCTTCCTAGGTTTATCCTCACATTTGGCTTCCAATAACCTTTATCAAATTATTTCTGCCTCAGCAACCTTAATTTTGGTTGGCAAAATGACATAGGTGGCAGGATTTCAGAGTGACCTCCCTAGACCAAAAGCAGCTTCCAGCCTTTGTGCATGTACGGGCAACAAATCCACTGTGTTCCCGAACTTGGATGCCCTGCTGGGCTACAGGTGAGTTTCTACCAAAATCAGGCTGGGCACAGTGGCTCATGCTTGTAATTCCAGCACTTTGGGAGGCTGAGGCAGTCAGCTCACTTGACCCCAGCAGTTCAAGACCAGCCTGGGCAACATGGTGAAACTCCGTCTCTACAAAACGTACAAAAATTAGCTGAGTGGGGCCGGGCACAGTGGCTCACGTCTGTAATCCCAACACTTTGGGAGGCTGAGGCGGGCGGATCATGAGGTCAGGAGTTCAAGACCAGCCTGGCCAACATGGCGAAACCCCATCTCTACTAAAAATACAAAAATTAGCGGGGCATGGTGGTGCGTGCCTGTAATCCCAGCTACTCGGGAGGCTGAAGCAGGAGAATTGCTTGAACCCAGGAGGCGGAGGTTGCAGTGAGCCAAGACCGCACCACTGCACTCCAGCCTGGGGACAGAGCGAGACTCCGTCTAAAAAAAAAAAAAAAAAGTAGCTGAGTTTAGTGGCATGGGCCTCTAGTCCCAGCTACTTGGGAGGATCTCTTGAGGCCGGAAGGTCAAGGCTGCCATGAGCTGTGATGGAGCCACTGTATTCCAGTCTGAGCAACAGGGCAAGATCCTGTTTCCAAAAAAAAAAAAATTCAATGAACTTCGTGTCTTCGTCAAAGTTCTGTTTGTTTTGTTTTGTTTTCAGACAGGGTTTCACTATGCTGTCCAGGCTGGAGTGCAATGGTGTGATCTCAGCTCACTGCAACCTCTGCCTCCTAGGCTCCAGAGATCCTTCTTCCTTAGCCTCCTGTGTAGCTGGGGACCACAGGTGCATACCACCATGCCTGGCTAATTAGTTGAGGTCCTGGTTTATTGAAGCTAGTTTCCTCCTTGGCTAGGAGGTACAATGACTCTCTCAGAATCAGAGTTACTGCTGTGAATTCAAGGCAAGAGTTTCTGTTGAATTCTAGGCCAGGATAAAATGGGACCTCTGTAAATTGTCTCACTGGGGTTTTGGTGTGAGACAACTTTTCCTTAGCTTCCTCCTTTTTCAATTGCATGAGCGTGCTCTTGCTCCACTACATAGCTTGTTTCATTCAAAACAACCAGGATGGAAAAGGGGTCCTCTAAAACTGAAGATGCGCCAGCTAGGTTTTATGAATAATGCTTATGGGTCCTTCTACTTACCTAACCCAGATTGGTTATAAAACAGCAATGGCCAAAATGGGGATCTTTTGAATATGCCTAAAATAATTTATTTGCACGCATAATTAGAAAAGCTGGTTTTAGAACCAAATAGAATGGGAGACTTAATTCCAATAACACCTAAAAGCTTTTAAGATACATTCTAAAAAAAAATTTGCCCCATTCAAAAGGTAAATATATTTAAAATTATTTCTTACAGATGATGAAACTGAGGCAAACAAAAAAGAAAAATAAAACTATTTCTAAATTGAAAAAGACTGGAGGTTTTCTCCCTTTTGACTCCAACTGCTCCTCCTCCTTCGATCCCTGTGATATGAACGCATCCCTTTCTACTGGTTCCCTTGGCTCCCATACATCTCTTAGGCAGAGAGTTTTAGAATTTCACAATGTGCATATTTCTTTCTCTCAATAGGTTAAAATATATTTAAATTTGGAACAAAAAGAACAAACAGAACAACTACAAAACACAAAACTGCTGATATTCAGATCCAACAAATTTTTCTAAACTGACAATAAGAAACAAAATGATGCCAGGCGCGGTGGTTCACGTCTATAACCTAAGCACTTTGAGAGGCTGAGGCAGGAGGATTGCTTGAGCTCAGGAGTTCAAGACTAGCCTGGGTAACATGGTGGCTTTTTTTGTTGTTGTTGTTGTTTCCCAAAAAAAAAGAAAAGAAAAAGAAAAAATAGCTAGGCGTGGTGGCACACACCTGTGGTCTCAGATACTTGGGAGGCTGAGATGGGAGGATTGCTTGAGCCCCAGGAGGTCGAGGCTGCAGTGAGGTGAAGGCTGCAGTAAGCAGTGATTTCAACATGTAACCTGGATGACAGAGTGAGACCCTGTCTCAAAAGAAAAAAAAAATCTGTTTCTGTTTAAAACTTACCAGATTTATATCTAAAAAATTCAGCTTTTTCTATGCCTCACTACATATGATTGACAGGTTACATACATCATTGTCTTCTGTTCCTTTTTTCCATAAAAAGGTATATCTTTTTGCTTAGCTGAGTTAACTCTCTCCTTCAACCTTTTTGTGAACTTTTTGTGTAACTTTTTCTAACCCTACTGTGATGGCTAATACTAAAACGTTTGTCTTCAAGGTCTAAATAGGCAATGTTTTCCTCCAGTATAACTTGATTCTGTGTTCTAGGCTTTTCTTGATATATCTAAATTGTTCCACATAACCAAAAAACTTCCCATGCTGTTACTAAGAGCCATATATCCCACTGCTCAAGATACTAGTTTTCTTATTTACATTCCTTTATGATTTAATATACATTTATAACCCTAGACACACTCATCCTGGGTCTGATTAATGTGAGCACCCTCTTTTTTTTTTTTTTTTTTTGACAAAGTCTCGCTCTTGTTGCCCAGGCTGGAGTGCAATGGTGCCATCTCGGCTCACTGCAACCTCTGCCTCCTGGGATCAAGCAATTCTCCTGCCTTAGCCTCCGGAGTAGCTGGGATCACAGGCACCCATCACCACGCCCGACTAATTTTTGTATTTTTAGTAGAGATGGGTTTCACCCTGTTGGCCAGGCTGTTCTCAAACTCCTGACCTCAGGTGATCTGCCAGCCTTGGCCTCCCTAACAGCTGGGATTACAGGCGTAAGCCACTATGCCAGGCCCACCCTCTTTTTTTTTTTTTTTTTTTTTTTTTTTAATGTTAAGTTTGACTTCCAGGTTATCTAAATGGGCTTCCCATTTAGTAGGGCAATTCCCATACAATTGCACTACAAGAGGTTTTTCTTTACCATTTTGGTAACTGGCCTCAAAACCAAATATTCTGCATTTTATCAAAATAACTTCTAGGCTGGTCGGGGTGGCTCACACCTGTAATCGCAGCACTTTGGGAGGCCGAGGTGGGCAGATCACTTGAGGTCAGGAGTTTGAGACCAGCCTGGTCAACATGGTGAAACCCCGTCTCTACCAAAAATATAAAAAATTACCAAGTGTCGTGGAGTGCACCTGTAATTCCAGTTACTCGGGAGGCTGAGGCAGGCAAATCACTTGAACCCAGGAGACGGAGATTGTGGTGAGCCGAGATCGTGCCACTGTACTCCAGCCTGGGTGACAGAGTGAGACTCCGTCTCAAAAAACAAACAAACAAAAACAATAACAATAACTTCTAGGCCGGGCACTGTGGCTCACGCCTGTAATCCCAGAACTTTGGGAGACTGAAGCAGGAGGATCCCTTGAGTCTGGGAATTGGAGACCAGCCTGGGCAGCATAGGGAGACCCTGTCTCTACAAAGAATACAAAAATTAGCCAAGCATGGTGGTGTGTGCCTGTAGTCCCAGCTACTCAGGAGGCTGAGGTGGGAGGATCCCTTGAGCCCCAGGAGGCAAAGGTTGCAGTGAGCTGAGATCATGCCACTGCACTCCAGCCTGGGCAACAGAGAGAGAGAGAGAGAAACTCCATTTCAAAATAATAATAATAATAACAATAATAATAATTTCTGTATTATCTGTGTAGGTTTTTTGTGGGTTTTGTTGTTGTTTTTATTTTATTTTTGAGACAGGGTCTGGCTTGTTGCTCAGGCAGCAATGCAGTAACATGATCACAGCTTACTGCAGCCTCAAGCTCCTGGGCTCAAGTAATTTTCCCACTTAAGCCTTCCAAGTAGCTGGGACCACAGGTGCATGCCACCATGCCTGGGTAATTTTTGTTTAATTTTTTAAGAGATGGGGATCTCCCTATGTTGCCCAGGCTGGTCTCGAACTCCTGGGCTCAGCAATCCTCATGCTTTGGACTCCTGAAGTACTGGAATTACAGGTGTGAGCCACCAGGCCCAGCCATATAGTTCTATCTTGATCAAGTGTTTTAAGCCTTTTGACATCTTTTACAAATTTCTCCAAGATCAAAATCCTAAATTAAGTCTTTTAAACAATTCAACTTGTTTTGATAAATAATACTAAATCCTCTTTTAGTTACATCTAATGGGTATGTTATTAATATAAATGTTCTTAAAATTATATAAATTTATAAAAATCTAATGTTATCAGTCATAATTTTAATTATGTTAAATATTTTCTAAAGTTACATAGATATATCATTAATATAACTATTCTAAAGGTCATATAACATTTATAAAGGTCTAATAGTCCTGATGTGATATTGTCAGTCATAATTCTAATTTTTATGTTAAAATGCTACATATAATAAAAATGTAGCAATTGTCAATTAAAAATTTTCATCAGACTCTGACCATGGCTATTCTAAGTTTTTGTCATCCACAGCCATTATTATTATTGTTGTTATTTTTTGAGACAGGGTCTCACTATGTTGCCCAGGCACAGCCATTATTTTAAATTCTTCTCTAAAAACATTTACGATCAGCTATAATCCAAAATTGCTTTTCATAAAAGACTCTAACAAGTACTCCTAAACACAGGTTTCTAATAACTTTAAGATTAATAGACTAAAGAAAAATTTCAAAAACTCTAATGAAATCTAATACATTCATAAAGATTGCTAACCCAACACCAAACAAAACAAAATTACATGAGACTAAACTGACAAAATGCTAAGATGATTTTTATGACTTTTTGACTTTTTTTAAAAACATTACTGGTTTTTTTTTTTTTTTTTTGGGACAGTGTCTGGAATGCAGTGGTGTAATCACGGCTCACTGTAGCCTCGACCTTCTTGGCTCAAGTGATCCTTCCATCTCAGCCTCCCAAGTAGCTGGAACCACAGGTGAAAACCACCACGCCCAGCAAATTTCTGTATTTTTTTGTGGAGACAGGGTTTTACCATGTTGTCCAGGCTAACATATACTTTTATAAACAAAATTAAAGCATTGGCCAGGCATGGTGGCTTATGCCTATAATCCCAGCACTTTGAGAGGCCAAGGTAAGTGGATCGCTTGAGCCCAGGAGTTTAAGACTAGCCTGGGCAACATAGTAAACCCATGTCTCTACAAAAAATACAAAAATTAGCTGTGCATGCTGGAGTGTGCCTGTAGTCCCAGCTACTTGGGAGGCCAAGGTGGGAGGATCACTGAGCCCAGGGAGGTCAAGGCTGCAATGAGCTGTGATTGTGCCACTGACCTCCAGCCTGAGCTACAGAGTGAGACCCTGTCTCAAAAAACAAACAAACAAACAAAACAAAGAAAAGAAAATTAAAACATTTACCTTTCTTTCAACCTAAGTTCTGCAAAATTCATAAACAATCAATGGCTGAGGAAGGCCAAAATCATAGTCCCCCAGAGACTAGAGATAATTTATTATTCAAAAAATAACATATAGCCTCCTGTCATGATGGACCCCTGGGCCCCTTTTTACTAACAACCTGGCCTGCCTGAAATAACGAGGTGGTTCTTTTTGTTTGTTTGTTTTGCTACAGGGTCTTGCTCTGTTGCCCAGGCTGGAGTACAGTAGTGCGATCTCAGTTCACTGCAGCCTCAACTGCCCAGGCTCAAAGGATCCTACCACCTCAGCCTCCTGAGTAGCTGGGACTACAGGTGCACACCACCACATCCAGCCAATGTTTTTCTATTTTTGTAGAGACAGGGTCTCACTATATTGCCCAGGCTAGTCTTGAACTCCTGGGCTCAAGCAGTCCTCCCACCTCGGCCTCCTAACATGCTGGGATTACAGTCATGAGCCATAACATCCGGCCTGCAATAACAAGGTTCTTTCTCCAAATCAAAAGACATGACTTCCTGGAAATGAGCATTCCCAATGCTGAAATATTAAAAAAAAAAAATCTACTGCCAGGCACGGTGGTTCACGCCTGTAATTCCAGCAGTTTGAGAGGCCGAGGTGGGAGGATCATTTGAGGGCAGGACTACTAGCCTGGCCAACATGGTGAAACCTGCTCTCTACTAAAACTACAAAAAATTAGCTGGGTGTGGTGGTACATACCTGTAGCCAGCTATTTGGGAGGCTGAAGTATGAGACTCTCTTGAACCCAGGAGGCGGAGGTTGCAGTGAGCTGAGATCATGCCACTGCACTCCAGCCTGGACAACAGAGTGAGACTCTGTATCAAAAAAAAAAAAAAACACCCTAACCTTAGCAGAGATTGCTCATCAATGCTTCCACGAGAAGATTTTTGATTGAATGGGGAAAATGATAACCTACAGGTCACATTTGACAGATTTTCAAATTAGCTGTCTGGGGAAGGTCTTGTGATTCATGTCTTACATCCTGTCCTTGTATAAAAATCCTTATAAGAATGAGATCTTGTCATTTGCAACAATATGGATGGAACTGGCGGTCATTATGTTAAGTGAAATAAGCCAGGCACTGAAAGACAAACTTTGCATGTTCTCACTTATTTGTGGGAGCTAAAAATTAAAATAATTGAACTCATGGAGACAGACAGTAGATGGATGGTTACCAGAGGCTGGAAAGTACCCTGTTGTACTAGCAAATACTAGGTATTATTCTTTCTAACTATTTTTTTTGTACCCATTAACCATTCCCGAGACTATTTTTTTGTACCCATTAACCATTCCTGAAGTGACTATACTCAATAATATATACATAATTTTTTGGAGATGTAGTCTCACTCTGTCACTCCGGCTGGAATGCAGTGGCACAATCCTAGCTCACTGAAACCTCCACCTCCTGGGTTCAAATGATTCTCCTGCCTCAGCTTCCTGAGTAGCTGGGATTACAGGTGCCTGTCACCACACCTGGCTAATTTTTTGTATTTTTAGTAGAGATGGGGTTTCACCATGTTGGTCAGGCTGGTCTTGAACTCCTGACCTCAAGTGATCCAACCTGCCTTGGCCTCCCAAAGTGCTAGGATTGCAGACATGAGCCGCTGCACCCGGCCAGTCAATAATAATTCAATTGTATATTTTCAAATAATAAAAAAATAATTGCATTGTTTGTAACACAAAGGATAAATGCTTGACTTGACAGATATCCCATTTAGCCTGATGTGATTATGCATTGCATGCCTGTATCAAAATATCTCATGTAACCCACAAATATATACACCTACTATGTACCCACAAAAATTAAAAAAAAATCTTATTGTGAACCCCTCAAATCTTATCAGAAGTTCCTCAGACTTTTTTTTTTGTTGTTGTTGTTGTTGTTGTTGTTGAGACAAAGTCTCACTCTGTTGCCTAGGCTGGAGTGCAGTGGCAAGATCTTGGCTCACTGCAACCTCCGACTCCCAGATTCAAATGATCCTCCTGCCTGAGCCCTGCTGGTAGGTGGGATTACAGGCATACACCACCATGCCCAGCTAATTTGTATATTTTTAGTAGTGATGGGGTTTCACCATGTTGGCCAGGCTGGTCTCAAACTCCTGACCTCAGGTGATCCACCTGCCTCAGCTTCCCAAAGCGCTGGGATTACAGGCACGAGCCACTGCACCCAGCCAAGTTCCTCAGACTTGATGTACTGATTAGTGTGTAACCTACCAACACTAAAAAAACACTAATTTATTTCTAAATTATTAATATAAAGTTTTACTGATTTGTTTCTAAATCATAAAGTTTTACTGACTATCTTACATATAAAACAATTCCTGACTTTGGAACTGCAATGTTACCTCATTTAAGAGTGGAAAATGTCAGCCCTACAATCCAGTTGGTAATGCTCGTCTTCTCTGTCATTCAGTCAAATCAGAATTACTTTCTGTTAGAAGAAAAATATTCATTTTTTACCTCAAATAAATGTGTTAGTTTTTTTTTTTTTTTGAGACGGAGTCTCGCTCTGTCACCCAGGCTGGAGTGCAGTGGCACAATCTCGGCTCACTGCAACCTCCGCCTCCCGGGTTCAAGCGATTCTCCTGCCTCAGCCTCCCGAGTAGCTGGGACTACAGGCGCCTGCCACCACACCTGGCTAATTTTTGTATTTTTAGTAGAGACGGGGTTTCACCATATTGGCCGGGCTGGTCTCGAACTCCTGACCTTGTGATCTGCTCGCCTCAGCCTCCCAAAGCGCTGGGATTACAGGCATGAGCCACTGTGCCCGGCCGTGTTAGTATATATTTCAAGGAATGTGATTGTAACCAATAGGAAATAAATAAATCTTATAAATCGGTTACTAAAACCTATCATCAGGATTAAAATTATATAGGTCTAATTAGGTTATCACTTTTATTTTATTAAAAACAAGGTAGAACATCAATGTACTGTTTCTCACTGCTTAATTTTTTGTTGTTTGTTTGTTTTCTGAGATAGGCCTGGCCAAATTATACATTATTTTTGAAGCAAGGAGTATATGATAAATGCATGATTTCCCTGGTAAATTGTGCATATGTGTATGTGTAAGTGATTCAAATTCTGGTATGGCCAGACATGATGGCCCATGCCTGTAATCCCAGCATTTTAGGAGGCCAAGGCAGGCAGATAGCTTGAGCTCAGGAGTTGGAGACCAGCCTGGGCAACATGGCAAAACTCTGTCTCTTCAAAAAAATTAGCTGGGCATGGTGATGCATGCCTGTAGTTCCAGCTATGTGAGAGGCTAAAGTGGTAGGATCACCTGAGCCTGGGGAGGTTGAGGCTGCAGTGATCCATGATCACACCACTGTACTCCGGCCTGGGCAACAGAGTGAGACCTTGTCTCAAAAACAAGCGAACAACAACAAAAAAAATCCCACCAAATTCTAGTGTTTGGTTTTTGAAAAAAATTAAATAAAAATCAAGTCGAAAAACTATAAACAACTCCATTCTTTTCTTTTCTTTTTTTGAGACGGAGTTTTGCTCTTGCCCAGGCTAGAGTGCAATGGCGCAGTCTCCACTCACTGCAACCTCCGCCTCCTGGGTTCAAGCGGTTCTCCTGCCTCAGCCTCACAAGTGGCTGGGATTACAGGCATGTGCCACCACGCCTGGCTAATTTTTGTATTTTTAGTAGAGACAGGGTTTCACCATTTTGGCTAGGCTGGTCTCGAACTCCTGACTTTGTGATCCACCTGCCTCGGCCTCCCAAAGTGATGGGATTACAGGCATGAGCCACTGTGCCCAGCCTAACTCCATTATTTTCATTAGGTAATATTTTCCAATGTATTTAATAAAAGATAAAGATATTTACTGCTAAAAGCTAATCAACAGAAGATAGAAAATATTTAACAATTTTTAAGATAAATAAGAATTTACTGTAATAATAAATATTTTGTGACATGATTTGTTTAGAATGATTTTAACTACCTTATTGAATAATGAACAACAAACTGAAAGAAATCACATAAAAGTTTCATCTGGATACTTTACCCAATGTACCTGGAAAGATTTAGTAGTCCCATTAAAACATTTCAATTATATTTAAAAGAATCACTGCCAATAACTATACTCCTTTTCATTCCAGGAATGCACATTTAAAGACTTGGCTTATGTTAAACATATGTAGAGAGACATTTTTAGCATCTAGAACTGAATTTCTTACCCATACTGTCTCTGCTCACTCTCGAGTGATTCTCTAATAAGAGGTAAGCATTCTAGGGCAAATCAAGGGATGGAAGAGGCAAAATTGTTGAACAAAAATTGTCATTTCTCCCACCACCCTGCTCTTATTTATCTGAATTCAGATCTTGGGGGCAGAGTGCCCAGGTTTTAACTTAGTTTCACTCTTTTTTTCATATATATATATATATATATATATATATATATATATATATATATATGTGGTTTTCACGAATAAACCATACACAGCTTCTTTTATTATTTATGCCTAGTTTGCACATACACTAATTTTTATTAGTGTTGAATGTTATTTGACATTGAAGTTGACAAGAGAGACCTTTTCATTAACAGTTTCATGATTTTTTAGTTTTAATAGTTTAATAGTTTTCATTTTTTTGAATAGTGTAAAATCCAAATTTGATTTTCCCTTTAGAGCTCTTTTTGTTTAAAGATCTGTAGTCGCTGGGTGCGGTGGCTCACGCCTGTTATCCCAGCACTTTGGAAGGCCAAGGCAGACGGATCACCTGAGGTTGGGAGTTCGAGACCAGCTTGACCAACATGGAGAAACCCTGTCTCTACTAAAAATACAAAATTAGCCAGGCAAGGGCGCGTGCCTATAATCCCAGCTACTCGGGAGGCTGAGGCAGGAGAATCGCTTGAACCTGGGAGGCAGAGGTTGCGGTGAGCTGAGATCACACCATTGCACTCCAGCCTGGGCAACAAGAGCAAAACTTCGTCTCAAAAAATAAAAAATAAAAAAAGATCTGTAGTCACTGTGTGGCCTTGTTTAATTTCCTATATTGAGGCCATTGCGGAGCACTTTTTAAAGGATCAAACTGCCTATACTTGGAAAATGGCTCAAAAGATGCTAATTGTCTGGATGCAGTGGCTCACACCTATAATCCCAGCACTTTGGGAGGCTGACGCAAAGACTGCTTGAGCCCAGGAGTCTGAAACTAGCCTAAGCAACATAACAAGACCCTGTCTCTATTTTATTTTTTTTTACTTTTATAAAAAAAATTAATTTATCAGTGTGATGAAATACCAGGCAATCAACAGAACTTGCAATGTCGAAGACAAACCATGTGGAGATGTGTATAATAGCATTTTAGGTACAAAAGCTAGAACATTGATTTCAACAAGTCAGAGTCTGTTTTGGTTTCAAGGTAAACTGGAAAAAATTGATGTGTTAGGTGGGAGATATAAGAGGACTGTGTTTTTCTTAAATTTTCTTCAATGTGGTTAAAATATGGATTGTATAATAAGAGTATACAGTCTGTCAAGAGCAGTGGTCATTGTTAATGAGTAAACTAAAGCACTCTTTGCAAATTAATTAGTAAATAAAAGGTCTTTCAAAGGGCAAAGAACTTAAAATTATAAAAGGGGGGGTTAGTTATAGAAAAACCTATGTGGCAAAATGCTGCCAAAGACACGGGTACATTTAGGAAGAACAGAGTCATAATTATTCCTGAAGAGGGCATTCTGAAGGAAAAAGCCCTAAAACATCTCTCTAGGGGGTAACTTCAAGAAAGGCCAAAGTGGCCAGGCACAGTGGCTCATGCTTGTAATCCCAGCACTTTGGGAGGCCGAAGTGGGTGGATCACTTGAGGTCAGGAGTTCGAGACCAGCCTGGCCAACATGGCGAAACCCTGTCTCTACTAAAAACCAAAAATTAGCTGTCTGTGGTGTTGTGCACTTGCAATTCCAGCTATTCAGGAGACTGCAGCAGGAGAACCGCTTGAACCTGGGAGGTGGAGGTTGCAGTGAGCCAAGATTGTGCCACTGCACTCCAGCTTGGGTGACAGAGCAAGTCTCTGTCAAAAAAAAAAAAAAAAAAAAAAAGCCAAAGTAACAGGCTCCTGGGGCAGAAAATGAATCTGCAGAATGCAGGTCCAAGGACCTGATCCTGTTGATAAGCTTAAATGTTTTGACATTCCTTCTCATAGTGAGAAAACCAGCCAATGCTGGTGCAATGGGAAATATAGTAGGTATAAATTCAACAACCACAAATCAAATGTGTGCAAAACTCTATTTTTGAACCTGAGTAAGGAAACCTGAACAGGAAAGGTGAATGGTTCTTACTTGTTCAGACCACTTGGAGTCTACCCCTGTTCTGGCACCTCACTGGGATATGCTAGTCAGTGAGGCTGACCTCAGACTCTGCTGCCTGATAGCCTTCCTCAGGCATAGGCACTCTATGGCTCAGGTCATGTTGGTCCTGACGTCACGTTGAGTCTAATGCCATGGGGGATAGAGTACAACTGTGGTGGGAACCCCCTGTTGGATATAGCACCATATTAGTGGTGGCACCATGTTGGAGGAACACCATGTTGGCTAGAGCACCACGTTGGCAGGGGTGACAAGTTGGAAGGGGGATGTTAGTCGGCTATTACTGAATGCTCCACAGGCTCTCTAATGGCAGCTCCAGGGAATCTAGGATGAGCTGCCCACTCTGGCACTTCTGACACCACCGCCAAAACTGTGGACCTTTATTGCCTACACCATCCTCTGAAGTTCAACCCTAAAAGAGAGTATGACTAGAGCCTCTGACTTCTTTTCTCCTCCTTCTTCCAAAAAAAAAAAAACAAATCACCCAACATCCCACTCTCCAGAGATAACTACTGAAAATATTTGCAGAGTGATATTTTTTATTTCTTGTGCATATGTATTTGAGTGAAATGGAACACAATATACATAATGTTTTATTATATATTTTGCTTAATAATATATCTATCTTATTTTCAATAGCTTATTTTCACTTATACTCTTCCATAGTATAAATGTGCAACTCATTTTGGGTTGCACCCTCCACATTTTGCGTTCTAACAATTGTTCACTCTTATATAAATAATGCTGCATATTGTTGCAGATAAATCTCAGTGCACCATCGTGGTGTTTTCCTTAGTCAATTCCTAGAATTAGAATTTCTGGGCCAGATATGGTGGCTTATGCCTGTAATCCCAGCACTTTGGGAGGCCGAGGCAGGCAGATCTCTTGAGCCCAGGAATTTGAGACCAGCCTGGGCAACATGTTGAAACCCTGTATCTACAAAATATATAAAAATTAGCCAGGTTTTTGAATGTGGCTTTTGTTGTGGAAAAATAAAAGACTATAATTTAAAAAAATTAGCTAGGCATGGTGGTGACCACCTGTAGTCCCAGCTACTAGAGAGGCTGCAGTGGGAGGATTGCTTGAGCCCAGGAGATCGAGGTAGCAGTAAGCTGTGATTGCACCACTGCACTCCAGCCTGGGTGACAGAGCAAGACCCTGTCTTTAAAAACCAACCAACAAACAAAAAAACCCTTAGACTAGGTGGCTTATAAACAACAGAAATTTATTTCTTACACAGAGTTTGTGAAGTGCAAGATCAAGGCCCTGTCAGGATAATGTCTGGTAAGGGCTCTCTTTATCATGGATGGCTCCTTCTCATTGTGTTCTCACATGGTGGAAAGGGTAAACACGCTCCCTCGGCCTCATTACAAGGGCACTGATATCATTCATTCATGAGATAGAGCCCTCATGACCTAATGACCCCTCAAAGGCCCTACTTCTTAATACCACCTCAGTGGGGATTATGTTTCAACATATGAATTTGTGGGGGGACACAAACATTCTGACCAGAGCAATATCCTTCCAGCCCTTTTGCTCTGTGCACTCACACATATGTGTATGACACACACATTAATAAAGGGTAAAATGGTGTCATACTATGCATATTGTTCCATAGCTTGCTTTTTAATAAAAACTACCATAGTTCATGAACATCTTCCTAGCCTATAGATTATACATTTACCTTTTATTTAATTAATTAATTTTTTTTGAGATGGAGTCTCACTCTGTTGCCCAGGCTGGAGTGCAGTGGTATAATCTCGGCTCACTGCAACCTCTGCCTCCCGGGTTCAGGCAATTTTCCTGCTTCAGCCTCCTGAGTAGCTGGGATTACAGGCACCCACCACCACACTCAGCTCATTTTTCTATTTTTAGTAGAAACGGGGTTTCACCACGTTGGTCAGGCTGGTCTCGAACTCCTGATCTCAAGTGATCCTCCTGCCTCAGCCTCCCAAAGTGCTGGGATTACAGGCATGAGTCACTGTGCCCAGACTAAATTTACCTCATTAAGTTGCAAAGTATTCCAGGATACAGGTGTAGCATATTTTGTGAACTGTTCCTTTATGGATAGATATTTGTCTCCAATTTTTCTCTCTTATAAATCATGTGGCAGTATACATTCTTGTAGTATAACTTTGCAAGGTTGTGTGAGTAATTTATTCTGTAGGATAAATTTCTCGCAGTGGATTGCTGGGTCATAGGGTGTTAGGGATGTACTGAATTTCAGTCTCAGCCTTGGTAGTCTACCAAATCTATTATTTGAATTTGACTTCAGCCGAACAGCAAAATAGCTACCTTATACTCATTTCTGGTTTTCCTGACCTTGTCATCAGTGCCCATGTGGTAGCCCAGGACATCAGCAAGTCCATCTAGTCACTTGGTGACTTTGATAGGCAGAATAATGTGCCCTTCCCCACTCATCCCCAAAGATGTCCATGTCCTAACACCTGGAATCTATAAATATGTTAGATTACAGGGCAAAAGCAAATTAAGGTTGCAGATAGAATCAAAGTTACTAACCAACTGATTTTAAAACAGAGAAATTATCCTGGATTATGCAGATAGAGCCAATATAATCACAAGGATTCTAAAAGGTAGAAGAAGGAGGCTGAAGAGGAGAGTCAGAGGGAGACATGACTATGGAAGAATGGTCAGAGGGATGGCTTTGAGGATGAGAGAAATGGCCTATGAGCCAAGGGATGTGGCCAGCCTCTAAAAGCTGGAAAAGGCCAGGAAATTGATTCTCCCTTGTTGCCACCTTGATTTTAGCCTTACATCAGACTTCTGACCCTAAGATAATAAATTTGTGTTGTTTTAAGCTACTAAGTTTATAATAACTTGTTACATCAACAATGGAAAACTCATACAGTCATCAGGAGAGTTCTGGGTCTCACACAGCCAGGAACAGAGTAAATCTGGTTAAGGAAATATTTATAGGATGGAAAGTTGGTAAAACAAAACAAAACAAAACAAATGCTTGTTGAGCATTCTTGACAATGGCACACACATGGTGAAGACCATGAGGGGTTTGGGAATAATAAACATACAGTGTTTTATTTATACCCTTCAGGTGTTGTTCAGACAATTCCTTTAGCACCGCAGGGTATAACAAAATTACTAGTCAAATCACAGAGTGAGCTGCTTTCATAATTTATTTTCAGCCAAAGACATTATGTAACCTGCCACAGACTTGGGGACTGGCTTGTCATACACTTATACAAGTTGCTCAAGAAAGATAAAATGGCATCTGTTAGGTGTTAACTACAACAACTACAAGCCTTATCACTGTTTTTTTTCAGTAATTATGCCACCACAGCAGGACTTACTAACAACCAATCTCCTCTCACAACAAAAATAGTTTGCAGAAACCTGACAAACAGAACTGATACCAACATTAATTTCCTTCCCCTGGGTTAGAAAATACTAGGACCAGGAATACTTTCCTGTCCTTACATTAAATAATACTGAGAACAAGCAAAAATAACTTAGCTATTTGCTTTAAGAAATACTCGTTCCAGGCCGGGCACGGTGGCTCATGCCTGTAATCCTAGCACTTTGGGAGGCCGAGGCAGGCGGATCACCTGAGGTCAGGAGTTCAAGACCAGCCTGGCCAACATGGTGAAACCCTGTCTCAACTAAAAATATAAAAATTATCCGGGCATGGTGGTGGGCTCCTGTAATCCAAGCTACTCTGGAGGCTGAGGCAGGAGAACTGCTTGAACCCAGGAGACGGAGGTTGCAGTGAGCTGATATGGTGCCACTGCACCTCAGCCTGGGCGAAAGAGTGAGACTCTGTCTCAAAAACAACAACAACAACAACAAACAAACTCGTTCCTGGAAGATAAGACTGTGAACTAGCAAAAAGAGCATATTTATAAAAACTAGAAGCTGACTAGGTGTGGTGGCTCATGCCTGTAGTCCCAGCACTTTGGGAGGCTGAGGCAGGCAGATTGCTTGAGACCAGCCTGAACAACATGGTGAAACCCCGTCTCTACAAAAGATACAAAAATTAGCTGGGCTTGGTGGCACGCACCTGCAGCCCCAGCTACTCAGGAGGCTGAGGTGGGAGAATCACTCGAGCCCAGGATGTTCAGGCTCACACCACTGTACTCCAGCCCGGGCAAGAGTGAGACCCTGTCTCAAAAAAAGCAAAAAACTAAAAGCTAAGTCACCAAGACTTGCTTAAAGACTTTTGCCTCACTGTGCCCATCAATCCAAAATTATTATATCATAAATTCTGCCTAATCTCAGTTTCCTGCTTTGCAAGACCCTCCTGAAAATATCCAAGTTAAGGCCCTAAAACCCTAAAAATATCCTCCCAACTCTCCCCTTCTGAAAAACAATTACAACTTTCTCATATTGGTGTTCTCCTTAAGTTTAATAAAATTAGCTTTACTTAACAAACATGTTTTTTCAGGGGGCGTTTTGGAGAGTTAATATTCCTTTTTACTTTGTAGAAATGGGGTCTCTCTATGTTGCTCAGGCTGGGCTCGAATTCCTGGGCTCAAGCTATTCTCCCACCTCAGCCTCCTGAGTAGCTAGGATCACAGGTGTGTGCCACCACATCTGGCTAATTTCTTATTTTTAAAATTTCTGGAGAGACAAGGTCTCGCTATGTTGTTCAGGCTAGTCTTGAACTCCTGGCTTCAAACAATCCTTCTGCCTCTGCCTCCCAAAGTGCTGGGATTACAGGCATAAGCCACCACTAGGTTCTTTTCTTTTCTTTTTTTTTTTTTTTTTGTTGATGGAGTCTCCCTCTATCACGTAGGCTGGAGTGCAGTGGCACGATCTTGGCTCATTGCAACATCCGCCTCTGGGGTTCAAGCAATTCTCCTGCCTCAGCCTCCCGAGTAACTGGGATTACAGGCACATGCCACCACACCTGGCTAATTTTTTATATTTTTGGTAGAGACGGAGTTTCACCATGTTGGCCAGGCTGGTCTTGAAC
The DNA here is from genome assembly GCF_028858775.2 of Pan troglodytes. NCBI lineage: Eukaryota > Metazoa > Chordata > Mammalia > Primates > Hominidae > Pan > Pan troglodytes. Next base: position 51,227,350 of record NC_086015.1, read on the forward strand.
TCCTCACCTCAAGTGATCCGCCCGCCTTGGCCTCCCAAAGTGTTGGGATTACAGGCATGAGCCACTGCACCCGGCAGTGGGATCTAAATAATATAAAACTATTAAAAATTTACATTTGAACAAAATGTGTTTATGAAACACCACTAGTATAGACAATTAAAATTCTGAAAGGTATCGCCAAGTTTTATCCAAAAAGTGTGTACTAAAGTATGTACCAATATATACATTTTTTGGTTTTTTTTTTTTTGAGACGGAGTCTGGCTCTGTCACCCAGGCTGGAATGCAGTGTCACGATCTTGGCTCACTGCAAACTCTGCCTCCAGGTTCAAGCAATTCTCCTGCCTCAGCCTCCTGAGTAGCTGGGACTACAGGTGCCTGCCACCACCCCTGGCTAATTTTTTGTATTTTTAGTACAGATGGGGTTTCATCGTGTTAGCCAGGATGGTCTCGATCTCCTGATCTCGTGATCCACCAGGCTCGGCCTCCCAAAGTGCTGGGATTACAGGCATGAGCCACTGCACCAGGCCCAATATATACATTTTCAAGCCTCTGGTGATACACTACTTAATTGTTCTCCAGAAAACATGAACCAATTGATGCTGTCTCCAACAGTGAAAAAGAATGCCTGTGTATTTTTTATTAAAGGATAACTTTTCAAACAAGTTATCATTGTGACTGACATACATATGTTAAAATGAATATGTAGCAAATATTTTATTTATTATTATTTATTTATTTTATTTTTATTTATTTTTTTTGAGACAGAGTCTCGCTCTGTCGCCCAGGCTGGAGTGCAGTGGTGCCATCTCAGCTCACTGCAACCTCCGTCTCCCAGGTTCAAGTGATTCTCCTGCCTCAGCCTCCAGAGTAGCTGGAATTACAGGTGGCCACCATCCCACCCAGCTAATTTTTGTATTTTTAGTAGAGATGGAGTTTCACCATGTTGGCCAGACTGGTCTTGAACTCCTGACCTCAAGTAATCCTCCCACTTCGGCCTCCCAAAGCGCTGGGATTACAGGCATGAGCCACCAGCGCCCAGCCAATAATTTTATTTAACTCATTAATTAATGAGGGAACCAGTAAGATTTTACAAGTTCAAAGGAGAATATAAAGTACCACACTTACATGATAAATGTTAGAGGTAATGAATATCCCAATTATCCTGATTTGATCATTATACATTGTATACATGTATCAAAATATCACATATATCACAAAATACATACAACTACTACATATCAATTTTAAAAATTAAAAAATAATAAAGTACCATACTTATATAGGTCAGGAATGCTGAAATGAATTTACAAATAGATGTAAAACTGGCCTTTTTTAAAAAGGGGTTGGGTGGGGAAAGAGAATTTGAAGTCTAGGGGCAATTACATTTGCATTTCTATCCATTATCTACAATTTACTGGACTGAAAATAACTCGAAAGACAATGAAAGGCCAGAGCCCCCTTAGAATCCCATAACTGGGCCGGGCGCGGTGGCTCACTCCTGTAATCCCAGCACTTTGGGATCCCAGCTGAAGCATGAGAATCGCTTAAACCTGGGAGGTGGAGGCTGCAGTGAGCCAAGATCGTGCCATTGCACTCCAGCCTGGGGGACAGAGTGAGACTCCGTCTCAAAAAAAAAAAAAAAAAAAAAATCCCATAATTGGGAAGGGGCTGCTAGATACCACCTTGTTGTTGTCTATTGAAGACACCAGATTTCATCTTTTGTTGCATTTTAAAGTCTTTCACAGTTTTTCCCTACACTCTGGGCAAACTTATCTTCTATAAATCTTTATATTTACAGAAACCTATATTTTCATTAAAAAAGAAAGAAAAGAGGCCAGGCGCAGTGGCTCACGCCTGTAATCCCAGCACTTTGAGAGGCTGAGGCAGGCAGATCACCTGAGGTCGGGAGTTGGAGACCAGCCTGACCAACATGGAGAAACCCCGTCTCTACTAAAAACACAAAAAAATTAGCCGGGCGTGGTGGTGCATGCCTGTAATCCCAGCTACTCGGGAGGCTGAGGCAGGAGAATCACTTGAACCCAGGAGCTGGAGGTTGTGGTGAGTCAAGATCACGCCATTGCACTACAGCCTGGGCAACAAGAGCAAAAACTCCGTCTCAAAAAAAAAAAAAAAAAAAAATTCCAAGCAACTGGAAAAACAATGACCTGCAAAAAAGTCGGGGAGCTGTTTCTGAACATCAGGCCCAATGGCTAGACAATAGCTGGATTTTACCCAGAGAAACTTTTTTTTTCTTACCCAGATAAACTTCTGATCTCATTATTGTTATTATTTTACCAGCCAGATGTTTTGACTGTTTGGAAATACAAATATTTTAATCAGGATCATATCGACAATGATAAATTTGGGAAAATATTTCTTGAGCAGGCTCTACTAAGTCTGTTTAATCCCTTCACACATTTTCTACACATTATTACTAAAGTGATTTTTTTCATTTAAAATTTATTTTCAAAAATAATAATTTGAAAAAACCCAAATATTTAAACACTATTTTATTGAGGTTATTACTGTACATTTTATTTTAAAATATTTAAATCTTTGACCATTTTTATACTAAATATAACTATAGCTTTTCTCAATCTGAATTTTATTTTGTGGCATTTATTGCTATCAAATCTAGTTTTCTTGGGTCAAATTTTTATATTTTGATGTTGTGATGAAATTTTATTTTTTTGTCAATTTTCAGTTAGTAACAACTTACTATGGTCAGTTTTAGCTATAATTGGTTTTATTTTATCTCAGTTAGGTTTACCAAGTCTGCTTTTTCCTGGATCAGATTTGACCAAAGGTGACGTCATAGCATGATGTCAAGGTCTGAAATTTTAAATTTAGCCCTATTTTACCCTTCCAATTATTTTGTATGCCAAATATTTACTCTCCATGTTATGCTATGTTATGGACAAAGAGCAAAGAATGTCCTCAAAGTCAAAACTTCAGGATCAAAGACATTCAGTTAGGTTTATGAGGCCTGATCTTCCTTTTTCTCTTTTTCTTCTTTTTTTTTCTTTTTTGAGACGGAGTCTTGCTCTGTCACTCAGGCTGGAGTGTAATGGTACTATCTCGGCTCACTGCAACCTCCGCCTCCTGGGTTTAAGTGATTCTCCTGCTTCAGCCTACAGGCGCCTGCCACCACGCCTGGCTAATTTTTGTATTTTTAGTAGAGATGGGGGTTTCACTATGCTGGCCAGGCTGGTCATGAACTCCTGACCTCAAATGATCTACCCACCTCGGCTTCCCGAAGTGCTGGGATTATAGGAGTGAGCCACCCCGCCTGGCCGAGGCCTGATCTTTCATCCATCCACCCTTCCACTCACTCATCCACTTGCCCACTCGCTCATCCACGTAGCCATTCATCTATTTTTCCACCCACTCATTCATCAACTCAACACTAATCTACCCCATCCAACCACCATTCATCAATCCATCAACCTATATAATCCATCCATTCAGCCATCCATCCATCGATCCTTCTATCCAACCACCTGTCCATCCATTCATCCATTGATCTGTTTACCTATTCATTAATCTATCCAAGTGGTTCTCAATCGGGGCAATTTTGCTCCCTGGGGATATTTGGAAACGTGTAGAGATATTTTTGGCTGTCATAATGGACAGTAGGGGGTTTGGGGGATGCTACTGGCATCTAGTGGGTAAAGGCCAGAGATGCTGCTAAACCTCCCATTTAACACATAGAACAGCACCCCTACCCCAACAACAAATAATTATTTGGCCTAAAATGTCCATGGTACCAAGGTTGAGAACCCCTGCTCTACCTTGTCCAGTGATCCACCCATCTATTCATCCATAGTCATCCATCTAAATGTTTATTGAGCACCTATTGCAATGTCTCTCAATATATATATATTTTTTAAGAGACGGGGAGTCTCACTAGGTTGACCAGGCTGGTCTTGAACTTCTGGCCTCAAGTGACCCTCCTGCCTCAGCCTCCCAAAGTGTTGGGATGATAGGCATGAGCTACCGCACCCAGCCTGTCTCTCAATATTGACTGCAAATCAGAATCACCTGTGGAGCACGTACAACATAGTTACCACTCAGATATCACCTTGGACTATTCAGAGCTTTATAATAAGAAACTATGGAAGTTTATGAATTGAAAGTTTATAAGTAGAGAAGCTTCTGTGCTTGTTTTTAAGAGAGTACGTGTTATGAAATAGTTGCCAATTGGCCAGGTGTGGTGGCTCATGCCTGTAATCCCAGCACTTTGAGAGGCTGAGGCGGGCGGATCACCTGAGGTCGGGAGTTTGAGACCAGCCTGACCAACATGGAGAAACCCCATCTCTACTGAAAACACAAAATTAGCCGGGCATGGTGGCACATGCCTGTAATCCCAGCTACTCAGGAGGCTGAGGCAGGAGAATCGCTTGAACCTGGGAGGCAGAGGTTGCAGCAAGTCGAGATCATGCCATCGCACTCTAGCCTGGGCAACAAAAGAGAAACTCCATCTCAAAAAAAAAAAAAAAAGAAAAGAAAAGAAAGAGAAGAAAAGAAATAGTTGCTAATTAAGGTTAACGGCTCATCAACATATTAATCAGGTAAACAGTGCATGCCAAAGGTGAAGAACAAATATATATACAAGTTTCCTTCTATGGGGCAGGGGCCAAGGGTGTTTTCAACTCAGTGTGCACATTAGAGTCACTTGGGGAGCTTTTAAAACATACTGAGGCTCAGGTCCCAGAGGCTCTGATTTAATTTATCTAACATGTGGCCTAGGCATCAGGATTTTATAAAAGCACTCCAGTTGATCATAATATGCAGCCAGGGTTAAGAACAGCTGTCTCAGAGCTCAAAAATGCACCTCCCTTTTTCTTTGTTGTGTGTGTGTACATAACACGTTTTCTTTTTCACTTTATTCAGAGTCCAGTCTTTTTTTTTTTTTTTTTTAGAGTCTTTCTTTGTTGCTCAGGCTGGAGTGCAGTGGTACAATCTTGGCTCGCTGCAACTCCACCTCCCAGGTTCAAGCGATTCTCCTGCCTCAGCCTTCGGAGTAGCTGGGATTAGAGGCATCTACCACCATGCCTGGCTGGTGTTGAACTCCTTACCTCAAGTGATCTGCCCACCTTGGCCTCACAAAGTCCTGGGATTACAGGCATGAGCCACCGTGCCTGGCCCAGAGTCCAATCTTAAAATAAGGTTTGGCATAAGAATTTGCCCTTAGATTATTGGTTTGCCCTTTTTTTTTTTTTTTAATTTTTTGAGACAGGGTCTCACTGTTTCACCCAGCTGTAACACCCAGCTAATTTTTTAAAATTTTTAGTAGAGATGGGGTTTTACCATGTTGGCCAGGCTGGTCTCGAACTCCTGGCGTCAAGTGATCCGCCTGCCTCGGCCTCCCAAAGTGCTGGGATTACAGGTGTGAGCCACCGTGTCCGGCCAGAGATTGGTCTTAAAATGCCATGACAGTCAGCATTAATTGGAGAGAGATAATATTGGCCCAAATGCTGCCTCTTCAAATCCAAAATCCATTTTGGGGAGTGGAGAGGGAGACTAACATTGGTTGTATGTGTGCATGCATGTATATGTATGTGCGTGTGTGTGTGTGTACAAGCTAATCGCCTATCAAACATAATGCTGGGTACATTCGCATCTTTATTTTCATAGTTATTGTTACTGTCATGGCTGTTTCAATTGGTTGAGGACCTGCTGTGCACTTCACATCATTCCACAAAGCCCTACGGTGATCATGGTTCTATACACAAGGAAAGGAAGGCAGAGAAATTAGACAACTTACTCAATGTCAAATGTCAGTAAGATACAGAATCCCAATCTAAACTCAGGTGTCTCTGGCCCAAAGCCTGTGATCTGTCCCTATTTTGTATTGCTTCATAAAAGTGCAATCCACTGACCAACAATCAAGCCCAGACCGATACTCCCTGGGCCCAGCTAGTGCGGACCAGGTGGATTGGAACTTCCCTGCAGTGCCAGAGGAAATAGCAATAGAGGTATCTGAGCTCTTTGGATTAAAGATAATGGAACATAGGAGGGACTCTCCAGAGCTTTTTGTCCTACCTTGAATCTCAGACCTCTAGAAAGAAACTTTGGGTGCTATACTGATTCAATTGTATCCTTTTCATTACACTTTTATAATATATATTATTAAAAATATAGGCCAGGTGCAGTGGCTCATGCCTATAATCCCAGCACTTTGGGAGGCCAAGGCAGGAGGATCACTTGAGCCCAGGAGTTCAAGACCAACCTGGGCAATATAGTGAGAACTTGTCTCTATAGAAAGTTAAAAAAAAAAAAAAAATTAGCCAGGATTTTTAGTGGGATGATTGCTTGAGCCCATTAAAAAAAAATTAAAGCTGTTAAAATAATGTTATATATATCATACATATATTCTTTTTATGCTTCTTTTTTGTTTTCTTATTTTTACTTTTCTCCTCAAATTCCATTTACATATATATATAGAGACAGGGTCTCACTCTGTTGTCAGGTTGGAGTGCCACCATGCCAAGCTAATTTTTTATTTTATTTTTATAGACATGGGATTTTGCCATGTTGCCCAGGCTGGTCTGGAACTTCTGGGCTCAAGCAATCCTCCTACCTCAGCCACTCAAAGTGCCAGTATTACAGTCATGAGTCACTGTGCCTAGCCTAAGTATTTTAAGATGTTATCATTTCATTGACAAGCCCACAAATATATATCAACTATTTTTTTCTTTGGCTCCATTCGTGTATGTGTGAATTTGTGTGTTTATGCTGGGAAGTCCTGGGAAAGTTCCATTTAGTGGAAAACATGCCCAGAGGAGTTGTTCTACCCAAAGGGGAGAAAGTTGAGATAATAATCCACTGATTTATTGGTTGAGGGTTGCTCCTAAAGGTGTCGTTAACTCCCTGGCATTTGGAACTACCCTGAAGCAGATGAACACCTATGTAGACAAAGCCTTTATGTGGAAAGTTGCAGATGCTTTCACTAGGAAGCCATTAGCAGGAATGGCAAGTGCAAGGGACTGTGTCAAGGCATGACAGCATCTGCTACAGAATGTGACATTTAAAGCCGGGCGTGGTGGCTCATGCCTCTAATCCCAGCATTTTGGGAGGCTGATGCAGGCAGACCACTCGAGGTCAGGAGTTTGAGACCAGCTTGGCCAACATGGTGAAAAACCCCGTCTCTACTAAAAAAAAACAAAAAAACAAAAAAACAAAAAAAAAATTAGCTAGGCGTGATGGTGCGCGCCTGTAATCCCAGCTACTTGGAGGCTGAGGTGTGAGAATTGCTTGAACTCAGGAGGCAGAGGTTGCAGTGAACAGAGATCGCACCACTGCACTCCAGCCTGTCAAGAGAGTGAAACTCTGTCTCAAAAAAGGGCCAGGCGTGGTGATTCACGCCTGTAATCCCAGCACTTTGGGAGGCCGAGGCAGGCGGATCACGAGGTCAGGTGATTGAGACCAGCCTGGCCAAGAGACCAGCCTGGCCAATATAGTGAAACCCCATCTCTACTAAAAATACAAAAGTTTGCTGGGTGTGGTGGCACGTGCCTGTAATCCCAGCTACTCGGAAGGCTGAGGCAGGAGAATCACTTGAAGCTGGGAGGCGGAGGTTGCAGTGAGCCAAGATTGTACCATTGCACTCCAGCCTGGGAGACACAGCGAGACTCCGACTCAAAAAAAAAAAAAAGAAAAGAAAAAAGTGTCATTTAAGCAAGGACTTAGGAAAGTGAATCATGTGGACATGTAGGGAAAGAATGTTTTAGGCAGAGGAAACAGCCATTGCAAAGGCCTGGAAGCAGGAGCTGTCTGTCTGGCATGTTGGGAGGAAAAGTAAGGAAGCCCATGTGGCTGGAGTAGAGTGAGCAAGGGGACAGTAGACGAGACAAGAGTAGAGAAATCATAGAAGTCACGATTATATAGGATCTTGTGGGATGTTTTAAGGACTTGGGTTTCCCTCTGAGCAAAATAGGAAACCATTAAAAATTTGAGAAGAGGTGTAATGTGATCTAACATATTTCAGAAGGTCAACCAGGGCTAGACCTGGTGGCTTGTAATCCTACCTACTCTGGAGGCTGACATGGGAGGATTGTTTTAACCCAGGAGTTCGAGGATGCAGTGAGCTAGGATCATGCCACTGCTCTCCAGCATGAGGAAAAAAAAAAAAAAAAGGTTCAGCCAGGCTGCTGTTCTGGAAATAGTGAGCAAAAGGAGAAGCCAGGAGACAGGAAGCTGTTGCAATATCCAGGCAAGAAGTGGTGAGAAATGGTCAGATTTTGAATATAGGAGGAAGGTAAAGCCTACTGAATTTCTGGATAGATTCAGTGTGAGGTCTGAGAGAAGAGAGGAATGAAGTACAAAACTAAGGATTTTAGCCTGAGCAATTAGGCTAAGGAAGGTTATGGGTAAAGTATGTTTAGGGAGACAATTAGACATTTGGTTTTCTAGCTCACCTCTTCACCAGTGATGAAGCCTTCAGGGTGCCATCTTTATTCAGGCAGTCCCATTTCCAGCTTCCTATATGGCATGAACTGAAGTCTTATTTCTCATACTTATGTGGACATTTAACCTTCAAAAGTAACAATCCGCTCACATACCTTCTCCTGGTCCCTAGAAGACATAGCCAGTTCACACGCTGACCACTCAGGTTTTCAGTTCCTCCTTTATGTTCAGCTCCTGACAGTTCCCTTTCTTGCTTGCAAATCTTACTTTGTACAGTCGTCCCTTGGTATACATGTGGGATTGGCTCCAGGGCCCCTTCCATATGCCAAAATCCACACATAAGTCCTGCACTCAGCCCTGCGGAACCTGCACATACAAAAAGTTGACTCTCCACATATGCAGATTTTGCATCCCTTGAATACTGTATTTTCAATCCACCTTTGGTTGAAAAAATCCCATGTATAAGTAGACTTGTGCATTTCAAACCCGTGTTGTTCAAGGGTCAACTGTATTTCTTTTCTCTTTTTCTTTTTTTTTTGAGACAGAATCTCTGTTCCCCAGGCTGGAGTGCGGCAGCATGATCTCAGCTCACTGCAGCCTCCGCCTCCCAGGTTCAAGCAATTCTTGTGTCTCAGCCTCCCAAGTAGCTGGGATTACAGGTGTGCACCACCACACCCGGCTAATTTTTGTATTTTTAGTAGAGACAGGTTTTTGCCATGTTTGCCAGGCTGGTCTCAAACTCCTGGCCTCAAGTGATCTACCTGCCTCAGCCTCCCAAAGTGCTGGGATTACAGGCATGAACCACCACATGTGGCCTCAAGGGTCAACTGTATTTAAAAGAATGTTATACTTTAGTCAGCACCTCTATTTGTAGCAGGAATGTTTTCAGATTATCTCACCTGTCACATTGTTGCAACTGGAAGTCCCTCCAGGGGTGACTTGGATGGCAAATTAACTCAGCAGGAACTATTTTCTGGAATGACAGACCCATCTGAATGAACACAACACCCCTACCTTCCTGCCATACTGGAAGCATCGACTCCTGGAAGCATCAGTCAGGGGAAGAGAAAGGAGCTGGAGGAGGGAGAGGGCAGAGCCCTCAAGGCAATCCTATCACTTTCTTCAACAAAATCCATGTCCATCTGCTGATGGGCTGAAGAGCAGAATCACAGGGTTTTTGATTGGATAGATACTATCCAGTTCAACCTTCAACCAGGTGCAACCTCCTTGCCAGACAGCCTACTGCTGCAGGGCCCTCACTAATGACTTCATGCCAGGACTGCTCTCATTTTAAGCCTCTTCTTATTTTGAGATAACAATCTTAGCCAGGAGAGGTGGCTCACACCTGTAATCCCTTGGCACTTTGGGAGGCTGAGGTGGGAGGATCGTTTGAGCCCAGAAGTTTCAAGACCATTCTGGACAACATAGTGAGACTCCATCTCCAGAAAAAATTTAAAAAACTAGCCAGGCATGGTGGTGCACACCTGTAGTCCCAGCTACTCAGGAGGCTGGGGTGGGAGGATTGAGCCCAGGAGGTTGAGGCTGCAAGGAGCTGTGATGGCACCACTGCACTCCAGCCTGGATGACAGAGTGACACCCTGTCTCAAAAACAACAACAATAACAACAAAACCTTTGGGAAAAATGTTTGCTACTCATTCAGCCCACATCCACATCCTCTTGCTTTCCCTTCTACCTGGCAGCCCCTCATGGCCTCTGTCACATTTCTCTTCCTCTTCAGGTAAGCAGACCTAGTTCCTTCCATCTTTCCTCATACAAAGTGGTCCCAGAGCTAGATATCACCCACCAGAAGTGATGTATTTTTCTCTCACAGCTTCCCATGACAGGACTGCCAGGTGAGCAGAACCTCCTCTCCCACTGTTGGAAGAATAACAGAAACCTCAAGGCCCTGATGAGGGTGTCAGATGGGGGAGCACCCACAGAGTGCCAGGCCAAGGCCTTGACCCATAAGAACAGAAGAGGGGGTGAGATACAATTCCAAGGAAGCACTGAAACTTTTCACTCAGTGGAGACTTGGTTTACCAACCCAGGGGCGTATCAGTCAGCCTGGAAGGCCCAGAGGGCCTGAGTTTGTTCTCTGAGCAAAGTAGTGAACTCTTTCCCTTTGGTGCCACCACCAAGGGCCCAAGCTGCAGCCTGGTAACTTGATAGAGAGTGATATCTTCTCTCTTCCCTGCTCAGCCTTGACAGTGATCCCAGTTCCTATTCAGGGTAAATCGTTCACTTTCACTTCTGCTCAGTGCAGCCTACACGGAGAGAGAAAGCGGGGAGGGGAGGCACCCTGGCGCCTGGTGGCCGTGCATGCTGCGTAGGGAAGGCCGTGGTGTTCTGGAAACACGCAGAGGACGTGTCTCCCAGAAGCTGCTCATTTATTCCCTGGTACATGGAGCCAGCTCTGCCTCATCCCTTTCTGGTCTCTGTGGCTAGACCTTATCCTTCCCTGGTTGCCAAATGAAGGAGGGCCTCCTCCTGTCTTCTTCACTGGCTCAGAAACACAGAAAAGATGTCTTGAGAGAACTTAGGGTCTGAGGGAGCTGTGAGAAGCAGAGCTCCTCAGACCGAGCTCACCACCCCCACCCTAGGATGTCTATCCAGGAAAGGGGCTGACCAGTGTGACAAAGGCCTGCCAGGAGGAGCCTGGCTGAGCTACTTTTCTGCCTTCCTACTTGAGACTCAGTTCTGACCTCACACATACATAGAGAATATGTCCTTTCAGACAGGAAATAAGACAAAGTTCTCAGATGAGCACTGAAAGTCCAAACTAGAAAGTTATTTTATCCTGTCCCTGCATATAAGACAGTGAATTAAAACCCAAAGTGCTCTGTGGAGATGAGCAAGGTTGTCCTTGGAGGATGCTCCCCCCAACATGCAGGCCAAATGTGTTCTCTGTGCTGGGTCCCAGCATTGGAGTAGAGGGGGCTGAAGCTCTGGGCAGGTGGTTGAGCAGCTCCACTACAGTAGGCCGGAGTTGCTGGTCTGTCCTTTAAGGTACTGGCGATGAGGTTCTATTTTCTATGTGCCTGCTGGAGGCCCATCATGGTTTTCAAGTAATTATGCTGGACACAGAGGGAAGAGAAAACAGGAACTTATTAGGAGGGACAGACATAGCAGGGACTCAGACCAGGCCACTCACATTCACCCTATCATTCCTCCTGCAAACATCATGGGTTGTGGACAAGGATTCCTTCTGAGTAGCCCCAATTCTCTGAGAAATAACATTCCATTCAAACTCTTTCATTCTTTTATCCTAAAGAAAGTGTGTAAAACTATTTTAAAACAGTCTGGCAGGCATATTTGAAAGGAGGCCTGTAGGTTTCAAGGGCATTCTTGGGAGTTTCTGATAGGGAATAGGTTCAGAAAGAAAAGAAGAGGGTTCTATCTCCAGAGGAGTTAGGGGCCAGGTATTCAGAAGGGCCCTCTCTTTGCCACTGCAATCAATCAGATGTTCACAAATTATACCTTTTTAATGCATCACTAGGCTCTTAGAAAGCAGGTGAAAAGTGTAGGCTGAAACAGAAACAGTGGGCTGTAAGCCAGCAAATGCTAAAACTAGCTTGGAACATGGAATCTTAGGTTCCCCACAAAGTAGGAGTCTGAATTGAAGCTCCCATATTAAACTGGAATTCTTGAAGAGGGTTAAAATGGTCCTGGGTTGGTAATGCCCCATGGGTAACTGCAGAAAGCAAGTGCAAACCTTTTCAGGGGGAAAATAATTTCTATTTATGTGTTCAGGTCTCCTTGAGCTTAAGTTCAATCAAACACAAGGTCACGATTTCAATACACACACAAACACACACACATACACACGCCACTGTCAAGCCACCATGAGACTCAGTAAAACAGGAAACAGATTTTGACCATGAAAAATCTGATCTATATGTTTCCTATATAAAAGTACATATTTAAATAACTAAAACATAGAATTGAAAGAACATGGAATGGTTCGAGTATAACATTTGCATAAAAAGTCTGTGCATGGGCATATCTTAAACATTAAAAATGGCCAACACAGAGAATTATAGAGATTGGGGAATGAGAGAATAGAATTTTGACCTGTAGAAATACAGGACTCCTCTGCTTAATGATTTAGAATTTTTTTTTTTTGAGATGGAGTCTCGCTCTGTCACCCAGGCCGGAGTACAGTGGTGCAATCTCGGCTCACTACAACCTCTGCCTCCCGGGTTCAAGCGATTCTCCTGCCTCAGCCTCCTGAGTAGCTGTGATTACACGTGTGCACCACCATCCCTGGCTAGTTTTTGTGTTTTTAGTAAAGACAGGGTTTTACCATGTTGGCCAGGCTGGTCCTGAACTCCTCACCTTAAGTGATCCACCCACCTCAGTCTCCCAAAGTGCTGGGATTACAGGCGTGAGCCACCGTGACTGGCGAGTTGCACATTTTAAATGGGCCAATTGTATGGTATGCAAATTCTGTCTCAATAAAGCCTTTTAAAAAGCATAAAATAAGAATTTATTTAAAATAACTAGCTGGGCACAGGGGCTCACGCCCATGATCTCAGCACTTTGGGAAGCTGAGGTGAGATGATTGCTTGAGCCCAGGATATCAAGACTGCAGTAAGCTATGATCGTGTCACTGCATCCCTCCAGTTTGGGTGACAGAGCAAGACCTTGTCAAAAAAAAAAAAAAGGCTGGGTGCAGTGGCTCATGCCTGTAATCCCAGCACTTTGGAAGGCCCAGGCAGGAGGATCCCTTGAGTCTAGGAACTGAAGACCAGCCTGAGCAACATAGGGAGACCCAGTCTCTATTTTTAAAAAATTGTTTTTAATTAAAAAGAAAAAGAATGCCAGGCACGATGGCTCATACCTGTAATCCCAGCACTTTGGGAGGCCGAGGCGGGCGGATCACCTGAGGTCGGGAGTTCGAGACCAGCCTGACCAACAGAAAAAACCCCATCTCTACTAAAAATACAAAACTAGCCGGTAGTGGTGGCACATGCCTATAATCCCAGCTACTCGGGAGGCCGAGGAAGGAGAATCGCTTAAACCTGGGAGGCAGAGGTTGCAGTGAGCCAAGATCACACCATTGCACTCCAGCCTAGGTGACAGAGGAAGACTCCATCTTGGGGGGGGGGGGGAAGAAGTTACCCAGGCTGGGCACAGTGGCTCATGCCTCTAATCCCAGCACTTTGGGAAGCCAAGGCGGGTGGATCACGAGGTCAGGAGTTCAAGACCAGCCTGGCCAACACGGTGAAACCCTGTCTGTATTAAAAATACAAAAATTAGCCAGGCATGGTGGCGCATGCCTATAATCCCAGCTACTTGGGAGGCTGAGGCAGGAGAATCGCTTACAACCCAGGGGGCAGAGGCTGCCGTAAGCCGAGATTGCGCCACTTCACTCCAGCCGGGGTGAAAGAGCAAAACTCCGTCTAAAAAAAAAAAGTTACCTAAATTACAGCATAGAGAAATGAGGAGCTGGAAGAAACATAAGATATTTTAAGAGATACAGAGGACAGAATGAAATAAAATACATCTAATCAGAGTCCTGGGAATGAGAATAGAAAGAAAAGGGAGGCAGTATGCAAAAAGATAACGGTTCCAATATTCCTTTCATGATTGAGAAAAAAAATACACACTCAATGAATAGGAACAGAAAAGAACATCTTCAACCTAATAAAGAGCAGGTTCTAAGGTAAAGCCTCTAAGTGTGCTACCCCAAGTGTGGTCCTGGACTAGCAGCATGGACATCATCTGGGAGTTTATTCAAAATATAGAATCTCAGGCTCCATCAGTATCTACTTTTTTTTTTTTTTTTTTTTTAAGACAGTTTCTCTTCGTTGCCCAGGCTGGAGTGCAGTGGTGCAAGCTTGGCTCACTGCAACCTCCACCTCCCTGGTTTAAGCAATTCTCACACCTCAGCCTCCCAAGTAGCTGGGATTACAGGCGTGCACAGGCATGCACCACCATGGCTGGCTAATTTTTGTATTTTTAGTAGAGATGGGGTTTCACCACAATGGCCAGGCTGGTCTCGAACTCCTGGCCTCAAGTGATCTGCCCGCCTCAGCCTCCCAAAGTACTGGGATTATAGGCACGAGCTATTGTTACCGGCCATCTGCATTCTAAAAAGACCCCTGGTGATTTGTGTGCACAGCACAGGATGGGACGTGCTGCTCTATGGGACCTTCAGAATCCATGTAAGAGACCCCTATGCTTAAGCCTCTCTGGATGGGCTTCAGCTACTCACAGCCATCAGGTAAGTGAAGATGTCAGCTTAATCCTAAACGTAAAGAGTGAATTCAGCTGGGGGAAATGATGACACAAAATCCAGAAACTAAGAAAAAGAATACCGATAAACTCATGCTATGGTCTGAATATCAGTGTCTCCCCAAAATTCATATGTTGAAAGCTAACCCCCATGGTGATGCTATGAAGAGGTGAGGCCTTGAGAGGTGACAGGTCTTGAAGGCTCTACCCTCAGGGATGGGATTAGTGCCCTATAAAAGGGGCCTGAGGGAGCTCGTTAGTTTATTGCACCTCTGCTGTGTGAGGACACAACTAGAAGGCACCACCTCTGAAGCGGAGGGCAAACCCTTACTAGCCCATATCTGCTGATGCCTTGATGTTATACTTGCCAGCTTCCAGAACTGTGAGCAATACATTTCTGCTGTTTGTTTTGTTTTGTTTTGTTTTGTTTTGTTTTGTTTACGGAGTCTCACTCTGTCACCCAGGCTGGAGTGCAGTGGTGCGATCTCAGCTCACCGCAACCTCCACCTCCCGGGTTCAAGCAATTCTCCTGCCTCAGCCTCCCGAGTAGCTGCAACTACAGGCATGCGTCACCACACCCGGCTAATTTTTGTATTTTTAGTAGAGACAAGGTTTCACCATGTTGGCCAGGCTGGTCTCGAACTCCCGACCTCAGGTGATCCACTCATCTCAGCCTCCCAAAGTGCTGGGATTACAGGCGTGAGCCACCGCGCCCAGCCCATTTCTGCTGTTTATAAATTCCCCAGTCTAAGGTATTTTGTTGCAGCAGCCTAAATGGACTAAGCTTGATTTCTTAAAAATAACAAAATACCTACAAAAAACTATAAGGAAAGTCGGCCGGGCATGCTGGCTCACACCTGTAATCCCAGCACTTTGGGAGGCCGAGGCGGGTGGATAAAGAGGTCAGGAGATCGAGACCATCCTAGCTAACACGGTGAAACCCCGTCTCTACTAAAAATACAAAAAATTAGCTGGGCGTGGTGGTGGGCACCTGTAGTCCCAGCTACTCAGGAGGCTGAGGCAGGAGAATGGCGTGAACCCGGGAGGCGGAGTTGCAGTGAGCCGAGATCATGCCACTGCATTCCAGGTTGGGTGACAGAGCGAGACTCCATCTCAAAAAAAAAAAAAAAAAAAAACCATAAGGAAAGTCAAAAGACAAATGACAAACAGGAAAAAATAGTTGTAAATCATATCACAAAGAGCTAATTTCTTGGTCAGGTGCAGTGGCTCACATCTGTAATCCCAGCACTTTGGGAGGCCAAGGTGGGTGGATCACCTGAGGTCAGGAGTTCGAGACCAGCCTGGCCAATATGGTGAAACCCTGTCTCTACTTAAAATACAAAAAAATTAGCTGAGTGTGGTTGCGGGTGCCTGTAGTCCCAGTTATTCAGGAGGCTGAGGCAGGAGAATAGTTTGAGCCCAGAGGCAGAAGTTGCAGTGAGCCAAGACTGTGCCACTGCATTCCAGCCTGGGCGACAGAGTGAGACTCTGTCTCAAAAAAAAAAAAAAAAAAAAAAAAGTTCCTAAAAATTAATAAGAAAAAACCGGCCAGGTACAATGGCTCATGCCTGTAATCCCAGCACTTTGGGAGGCCAGGGCAGGCGGATCACTTGAGCCTAGGTGTTTGAGACCAGCCTGGGCAACAAGGCAAAACCCCATCTCTACCAAAAAAAAAAAAAAATTAGCTGGGCATGTGGTGTATGCCTATAGTCCCAGCTACTCGGGATGCTGAGGTGGGAGGATCGCTTCAATCTGTGAGGTCGAGGCTGTAATGAGCCATGATCATGCCACTGCACTCTAGCCTGGGCAACAGAGCACAACACCGTCTCAAAAGAAAAGAAAAGAAAAGAAAAAAAAAAGACACAGAAGCACCTATAGGTTGACACAGCATGATCTTCAGGATGTGTTGCTAAGTAGAAAAAGCAAGATGCAGAAAACTGAGGGGAAGCCAGGCACGGTGGCTCACGCCTGTAATCCCAGCACTTTGGGAGGCCAAGGCGGGTGGATCACCTGAGGTCAGGAGTTCGAGACCAGCCTGGCCAACATGGTGAAACCCCATCTCTTCTAAAAATACAAAAAATTAGCCGGGCATGGTAGCACGCCCCCAGCTACTCAGGAGGCTGAGGCAGGAGAATCACTTGAACCTGGGAGGCGGAGGTTGCAGTGAGGTGAAGGACACACCATTGCACTCCAGCCTGGGCAATAAGAGTGAAATTCCATCCCACCCCCCAAAAAAAAAGAAAGAGAGAAAATTGAGGGGAACACTAGAAACAAGTGATGGAGTGTCCTGTCAGAAGGGGTTGCCAGGATCTGAAACAAGTGACAGGGGTGCCCTATCAGAAGCTGATAGAGGGGGACAGCGTTTGTACTTTCTTTTTTTTTTTTTTTGGAGACGGAGTCTCTCATTCTGTCACCGAGGCTGGAGTGTAGTGGTACAATCTCAGCTCACTGCGACCTCCGCCTCCCAGATTCCAGCAATTGTCCTGCCTCAGCCTCCCGAGTGGCTGGGACTACAGGAGCATGCTGCCACACCCAGCTAAGTTTTTGTATTTTAGTAGAGACAGGGTTTCACCATGTTGCCCAGGCTGGTCTCAAACTCCTGAACTCAGGCAATCCACCTGCCTCAGCCTCCCAAAGTGCTGGGATTACAGGCGTGAGCCACCGTGCCCAGCCAGAGCCACTGTGCCCAGCATTTTTTTTTTTTCTTTTTTTTTGAGATAGAGTTTCGCTTTATTGCACAGGCTGGAGTAAAGTGGTGTGATCTTGGCTCACTGCAACCTCTACCTCCCAGGTTCAAGCGATTCTCCTGCCTCAGCCTCTTGAGTAGCTGGAGTTACAGACATGTGCCACCACGCCTGGCTAATTTTTTGTATTTTTAGTAGAGACAGGGTTTCATCATGTTGCCCAGGCTGGTCTTGAACTCCTGACCTCAAGTGATCCACCCACCTCGGCCTCCCAAAGTGCTGGGATTACAGGCGTGAGCCACCGTGCCCAGCCATATACTTTCATGCTTTCTTAATGTTTGAAACACCTGAATGTATCACCTAATGAGTATGTTAATAAATAACTACAAAAATATTTGCGAAAGAATGAACTCACTTGGGCTCCTGCCCCGTGTGCATCTGCCACTTGCTGTATAAGCACTGCCTCTGTGCAAAGAGGAGTGTGCAGTGCATAGGGCCCTCTGTGTTCTGGCTCCAGACAAGGCCTTAGTAGAATGGAGACCCTCTGCACCAGCCTAACCTGCTCGAGGAGGAGAGTACCCCACCCAATCTATAGCTAACGCCATGTCTAGCTATGCCTCAGCTGCATGTGATCCTCTGTCCCCTGCCACCTGTGCAGAGTGGACCCCGTTGGAGAGGTCCTCCCTGACAGGTGGAAGCCTCAGGGGATCCCTGGGCCTTGTTCTGCGAACCATACATAGGCTAGTCAGTACTCACCAGCCATGTCCTGGCCTGGCCGTGGTTGGTGGGACTCCTCTAGGGTCCAGCCCAATTGCAGTCTAGTTGGCAGAAGACACCCGCTGACTGAGGGTGACTAATCTCCTTGGAATGGTGCCATTCCTCCCCTACCTCTCTAAAGTAGGGAATATGATCCTGGGTTTCCTAGTCACTGAGGCCCCCATCCTCCTGGAGACATAGGCCTCTGAGTTACCTTCTGCTCTATCTTGACTTTGGCATTGTAGAAGGAGATGGAATCAGGGCCCTCAGGAAGCACCCTCTGCTGCAGCTGGCTGAATTTGTCCTGGTCATCTTCTCCCTGGGGGAGGACAGTCCCTTTAGCATGGTATTGTCAGGATATACCCTAGCAGAGCCTGTGGTGTGCATCAGGGCAGTCCCTTGCTGGGTTTGTGCCACACACCCCCACCCCCGCCACCAAAAGGGCATCTCACAGCCCTCCAGCCCCCATGTCTGTCAGTGTTCCCACAGACAACCTGTAACTGCTGCCTGAGCAGGATGAACTGCTTTAGAAAGGTGGCAGTAGCAAGAGTGGTATTTTCCCCCATCCCTTGGTAACCGAGGAGAGACCTGTACCTGCCCACCTGCCTGGGCTGGCTGTGGAGAGGCTGGGAGCACCACACACACTGCCATCTTTGTGTTGAGAACAGAGCTCAAGGGGCACTGCCCATTGCCCCATGCTCAACCACTGCCACACCCCTGCCCCTGTGCCGCTCACCAGAGACACAATCCTGTTCACAGGGACCATGCCTGGCCGGATGCTGCCGCCTGGCTTCAGTGCCATCTGCATGTCCTCAGGGATGACAAAGGACTCATTGTACCAGATGTCAAATTCTACAAGGAGGTGAGGAGACAGAACTTGAGGAAGCCGGTAAGGGCTGTGTGCTCTCATCTGTCTTATATCTGTTGCAGGCTCACCATCTGTTCACTTCCTGCTCCAAGGTCTTACCCTGTCCCCATCTCCATCTCTGGCCCTCACAGTCCTGGGAACCACACATCTGAAGCCCCTGCCCAGCCCTTGGCTCTGCCAGAGAGAAACTCTGAGGGTGCTTCCAGAACTCAGGCTGTGGCCTCTCCCTGAGTCTCCTTGTACCTCAGGTGGCGGCCAACCTTCCCAACTGTCGCACCCATGAGCAGGCGGTGGCGACACTGATCCACTAGGTGCTGGCAATACTGGATCTCAGCCCTGAGGTCACGCAGGTCCTGGTACTCGCTGCGGTACTGCTTCTTGAGGTCTTTGAGCTTGAGGATCAGCAGGAATTCTTCCTCATCGATGATCATCAGCCCCTTGTTTTCGTACTTGCCTGCAAGGTGATGGAAGAAGTCAGGAAATGAGGAGGTGTCCACCTGAAATTGGGGGAGGAAGGGATTCCAGAAGGTGGGCACAGAGCTGGCAAATCATGAAGACAGGAGACCACAGGCAGGGCAGACCCATGGCAAGGAGATGGGCAAAGCACAAGAAGGCCAGGCTGCCAGGGCATAATCTCACAGGGAGGGGAGCTCAGCTCAGTGGGGCCACACTGGCATTTTAGGACAAACAAGAGCAGAGGGCAGGGGAAGGTACAGAAGGCCCATGCTCCATGCTTATTTTATTTAAAACTCTAGTAGCCAAAGATATTTAGTAAGCACCCCTAGTATACAAATGTCTATTTTTCTTGTAAATTACATCTACAAACTGCCATCACTGGCTAGTACTACAAGGCACTTGGGCAAGGCTCCTTATTAATAACAGCAGATGTTCAAATTGTCTCTTGCTGATACACACATCCACCAGCTACTTTCTTTTTTTTTCTTTTTGAGATGGAGTCTCGCCTTGTTGCCCAGGCTAGAGTGCAGTGGCACAATCTCGGCTCACTGCAACTCTGCCTCCTGAGTTCAAGCGATTCTCCTCCCTTAGCCTCCTGAATAACTGGGATTACAGGCATGTGCCACCAATCCCAGCTAATTTTTGTATTTGTAGTAGAGACAGGGTTTCACCATGTTGCCCAGGCTGGTCTTGAATTCCTGACCTCAGGTGATCCGCCCGCCTCGGCCTCCCAAAGTGGTGGGATTACAGGCGTGAGCCACCATGCGCAGCTCACCAGCTACCTTCTTGTTAGAGATGATTAGACATCTATATCGTGTTGAGTAGCTATCAAAGGGCTCCAGGGACAAGGGTCAGTGCTATTAGTCTCTGCATGGATCTTTTAAGGTCTATCAGTTCAGTGACAGTTGTTGGGTTAAGACAAAATAATTTGGTGTGCAAAACCATTCACCCTGCTCTCCACTGCTCACAGCACCTGAAAGCTTAGCAAAGGCATCACATCAACCGCCATCCCCAAGTGTAGGGTAAGTGTGTTCTGCATGTGACCTGAGGTGTGTGGCTGGGGTGCATGAGGCAGCCCCCAGGTGCTAGAGGAAAGTGTTAGCACTTCCACTGATGTTTATTGAGAAAAAAAGTGAGACACATTAAAAGCCACTAATGGAGTCATTAATGGAAAAGCAAATGTCTAGACTCTGGGATCTGGGATCTGGAGTGGGGTGTGGGAGTCACCCTCACCAGGTGTCTCACCTTCAATGCAGAGCAATCTGCTGTGGTCTCTATGCTGTGGGAGGTCCCTGATGTGATTATTTGGATAAGCCACAATCCTTTACAGAGTAGAGGCTTTACAGTACTCTATGGAGATGGGGAGTAACTGTGAACATCTTTTGTTCTACTCAGAGGATCTCTGATTATCTCCAGGAAAAAAAAGAGTTGAATTTAAAGATGATTTTACATTTTTACATTTTTCTTTTGTTTCTTTTTCTTTTTCTTGAATTACTGGCCTCAAGTTCTTTTACAAGAGACTAATGTTCCAAATATGTTGACCTTCCTGGGTCAACAAGTGGCTGTCAATAATAAGGTATCTAAGAGATTGATTGATTGATTGATCTGACAGGGCCTCACTATGTCGCCAAGGCTAAAGTGCTGTAACATGATCATGGCTCACTGCAACCTCAACCTTCTGGGCTCAGGTGATCCTTTCACCATACCTCCCAAGTAACTGAGACTATAGCCATGTGCCACCACGCCCAGCTAATTTTTTATGTTTTTTTGTAGAGACAGGGGTCTCACTGTATTGCCCAGGCTGGTCTCGAACTCCTGTACTCAAGCAATCCACCCGCCTCAGCCTCCCAAAGTGCTGAGATTACAGGCGTGAGCCACTTCGCCTGGCCTAGGAGATATGAGTTTACTTGATCTGTTCAAGTAAATTCAATAAAATAAAGGTATTTTATTAATATTTTAATAATCAGTGGAAAAACAACTACTTTGGGGGGACAGCACAAAAATGGGTTTTTTTTTTTAATACTGATAAATTTTTTTTGTTTGTTTTTTGAGACAGAGTCTCGTTCTGTCTCCCAGGCTGGAGTGCAGTGGCGCAATCTCGACTCACTGCAAGCTCTGCCTCCCGGGTTTTACACCATTCTCCTGCCTCAGCCTCCCCAGCAGCTGGGACTACAGGCGTGCATCACCTACACCCGGATAATTTTTTTGTATTTTTAGTAGAGACAGGGTTTCACCGTGTTAGCCAGGATGGCCTTGATCTCCTGACCTCGTGATCTGCCCGCCTCGGCCTCCCAAAGTGCTGGGATTACAGGTGTGAGCCACCGCGCCCAGCCGAAAATCGGGCAGATCGCCTGAGGTCGGGAGTTCGAGACCAGCCTGACCAACATGGAGAAACCCCATCTCTACTAAAAACACAAAATTACCTGGGCATGGTGGCGGGTATGCCTGTAATCGCAGCTACGTGGGAGGCTGAGGCAGCAGAATCACTTGAACCCAGGAGGCGGAGATTGCAGTGAGCCGGGATCATGCCATTGCACTCCAGCCTGGGCAACAAGAGTGAAACTCCATCTCAAAAAAGAAAAAAAAAAATTTAATGTCTTCCTCATCTCATCCTTTGAAACTGTCCACTTTCAGGTGTATTTAGGAGTAAATGATATGCCAGCATACCATGCGTATATTTTTTCTTAAATATGTAATAAGGGGCTGTATGTTCAAAGAAAGTGTGAGCAGAGAGGACAAAGAAGTGCTTGTTTGTCCCATAAAATCTTCACCATGTCCTCTCCCTGTGGCTCTGGATAGGGGTATGTCTATAGCCACCATCACTGGCCTTCTCCAGCTTCCCAGACCCGTGGAGGGCTTTGCCCTCAGGAATAGCATGTCATAATTGGTCTGTGAGGTATGATAAGAATGGCCCCAAGAATTAGAAAATAAAGTTGCCCTCTGAGAAATAATAATTGTTTAATTATTATTATTTTTTTTTTCCAAGACAGTCTTCATCTGTCACCCAGACTGGAGTGCAGTGGCGCAATCTTGCCTCACTACAACCTCTGCCTCCTGGGTTCAAGCGATTTTCATGCCTCAGCCTCCCAAGATGCTAGGATTACAAGTGTGTGCCACCACGCCCTGCTCCTCTGAGAAATAAATGAGTAAAATGCACCCCCTGTGAGTGAGATGATGCATCTGACTTGCAGGAATAAACCAAGTGACATCTGGAGATCACTCATGGAAGCTGGCCTGGAACAGGGTTGTGATTTAGCGAGGGAAAGCCCAGTAACCTGTGGTGTTTCCTGTCTGGAAGAAGACAATAAGACTGAGCCAGGAGTGTGAAGAACAGTGTGGCCTCTGAACCACCTGTCCCAGAGTTGGAATGGTCACTCACTAAAATGCAGGTCCTGGGCCCTGCTCCATCTCTCCCAAGTCAGAACCACTGGCTGAGGGGCTGGGAATCTGCACTTGACCAGCCCTCTCAGATAAGTCATCTGAACACGCAAGCTTGATGGGCCTTGGCCCTCAGTGCAGGTGTGGGCGGTGCACGCCACCAGGACAAGGACACTGGGTCAGGGTAACCAGGTGAGCACCCTCCCCACATTGGGGTCCTTTGCTCTTTGAGCCTGGAGCACCCCCTGCCACCAGCTCTAGGAGATAAGACTCTGACAGACCAGCACGGGTGTCAGGGATTCAGCATAGGGAATGGCCTTACTGAAAGTGAGTCCCTTGGCTCTCTGGCATCCACATTCTTGTTCCCTTACTTGGTTTTTCATAGTCCCTACCAGCAGCCCCACCTCAATCTGACCACCTGGGGCAGTGAGGAAACCACACAGAGACCCACGGACCTTGTAGAGGTCACCAGCTACCCATCTCCCAGTGATACCTCTGCAGGACAAAGGGCCTGTTTCACCAGGGACAGTAGCACATATGGGGTGGAAGGCCCAGCACCTAGGTCTGAGATAATGCAACAATGAGGGACCCACAGGCAGAGGCTGGCTGACAGGGAGGACTCTGCGGCTCTCAGGGGCTGACCACAGCTAAGTGATCTGACCTATGGGTGAAGGCCACATCCCAGTACCCCCACTGGCCCCCTCCCATCTCAGTCCTCTAGTGCCAAGGGCTGTTCTGCTTCGACCAGCATGACTCTGAGACCCCAAAGCTCCCTAGCCCTCTTTCCAACACATTTACCTTGCTTCTCCCGTAGTGACTTCTGGAAATTCAGGGCCTCCTTGGTCACATCAATCTCCCGCTTGATGGCATTGATGTGCTGTGTGGTCTCGCTGGCCCTTTTCCTCCGTTCATTCAAGATGGATTTGTTTTCTTTGAAAATTCGGTTGATCTCACTACCTTGCTCATTCTTAAACTCCTCAAAGGCCACTGGTTTGGAGGGTGGGGTGTCGGGCCTTGAGATGAAAAGGTGAGACCAAAGAGGATAAATGAGGTGGCTGCCTTGGAGCCACCAGGCACTTCATCTTTCTTCCCTGGGACTTCTGTGGCCAGGAGGCAGAAGTGCTAGGCACCACCTACCCAAGACAGGAGCTAAACCGTGTGTGAATCATTCCCTCCTCTTTGTTTTACTCAGCACACGTACAAGGACATATGCCCATGGCAGAAAGTGAGGAAAGCAAGGAAAAGTATAAGAAACAAACAACAATAAGAAAAGAAAAGAACAATGGCATATGGTGGTGTATTTCCTTCTGTATTTCTTTCTTTTTTTTTTTTTTTCTCGAGACAGAGTTTTGCTCTTGTCGCCCAGGCTGGAGTGAAATGGCACAATCTCGGCTCACTGCAACCCCCACCTCCTAGGTTCAAGCAATTCTCCTGCCTCAGCCTCCTCAGTAGCTGGGATTACAGGCATGCGCCACCACACCCGGCTAATTTTTTTATTTTTAGTAGAGACCAGGTTTCTCCATGTCGGTCAGGCTGGTCTCGAACTCCCGACCTCAGGTAATCCACCCGCCTCAGCCTCCCAAAGTGCTGGGATTACAGGCATGAGCCACTGTGCCTGGCCCTGGATTTCATATATGTGTGTGTGTGTATACATATATATGTGTGTGTGTATATATATACACACACATATATGTATATATATGTGTATATACATATACGCATATATACATATATGCATACACACACATATAAAACACATTTTATATGTGTGTGTATATATATGTATATACATATATACGTATATACATATATGTATATACGTATATACGTATATACGTATACGTATATACGTATATACGTATATACGTATACGTATATACGTATATACGTATATATGTATATACATATATACATACTCCTTGCATATATATACACACATACATATACATATGTATGTATATACACATACATATGTATGTATATACGTATATACGTATATACACATATATGTGTATATATATACGTATATATGTATATACGTATATATATGTATATACGTATATACATATATATACACATATATATGTGTATACCTATATGTATACACACATATATATATATTTTTTTTTTCTTTGGAGACAGCATGCTCTGTTGCCCAGGATGGAGTTCAGTGACTCGATCACAGCTCACTGTAGCCTCGAGATCCTGGGCTCAATCAATTCTCATGCCTCAGCCTCCTGAGTAGCTCGGACTACAGGCATGTACTCCCATGCTCAGCTCCCTTTTAATTTTTTATAGAGACAGAGTCCCACTATGTTGCCCAGGCTCTCCAACTCCTGGGTTTAAGCAATCCTTTCGCCTTGGCCAACCAATGTGCTGGGATTACAAGCATAAGCCACCGTGCCTGGCCTTTTTGATATATTTTTGAATGGCTAAGGCCATGCAGTATGTTTAATTTTACATCTTACTTTTTTCAAAAAAGCATTTCATGTTATTAAAAACCCTTTGAGAACTCTGGTTAATGAGTGTAAGATGAAGTGTTGGGGTAAGGGGAATTGGATTGATGTGGGCAACTTTGAAATGCATCAAAAAAAGAACTTGGAGGGATAGAAGGATAGAGGCAGAATGAAACAAGAATAGTAACATATAAATTGTAGAATTGGGAGGATGGTTGGTGTACAGGTGTTTGCTGTACAATTATTTCAACTTCTCTGAATGTTTAGAAATGTTCATAGGCTGAAATTCTTCACGGACAACCCAATGGCAGAGAACAATTCACTTAGTGCCCTTTCCCTAGTGTTGGCTACTGAAGGTTTTCAAAAATATATATATTTTGCTTTTTAAATAAATGATGAAATAAACATCTTTTGCATAAATCTTGTTTCACATCTATTTCCTTAGGATAGATCCTTAAAAACTCATGAGGGAGAGGGGCTGAGTGATTTGAGGAAAGGGAAGAGGTTATATTCTTTCATACCTTAAAATTTTTAAATCTTTTGAATGCAGTACTTGTACAAAAGATACATAACTTTAATTATTTAAATAATTGCTATTTGGAGGGTCTAAAATGATTCCATGTTTAATTGCGCATCTTGGATGACTCCTGAGGTTGGATCATTTTGCAGATGCATAAGTCATGTTTCTTCTTTGGGGACTGTGCTCCTAGTCTTTGCCTATTATTTCTTATTTTATTTCTCTTTTATCTGCAGGTACTCTTTACATGTTGAGGATCACATATGGTTTTGTTTGATCTGGTGCAGAAGCTAACATTAGCTGATTACCTAATTGGGCGTAATTCCTCCTTCGGGGAGTCTGAGGGAAGGGGCTCAATGCTGGAAGTTTCCCGGTCCCGCGAAAGCATGTCTTTGACATCCCCATCTTTGGAGGATGGGACCAGCTGTGTCTTGGAGGTGGAAACGTAATCCAAGTCCTTCCCATTCACAGGGCTGCTGGCACCTTCCTTTCTTGCCAAGGAGCTGGAAGAAGGCACGGAAGCCCCAGGGTTCAGTCATGGACAGTGAGGTATCAGATGCCAGGATGAGTGACCTTTCTCAGCACTGACTACACTGGGAACCCCACCTCATTCAGCTCCCATCTTGTTCATATGCCTAGGTAAAAGCGCAAATAGTGTGATGCTAAGCCAGGCAGATGTGGAGGAAGAAGAGGGCATTTTTCTCCCTTTTATCAGAACAAAGAGCCCTCGGTGGTCTTGGCAGGAGACGCTTGGGAAAAATGGGTACAATCTCCATGGATTGAAAGTGTATGGACCTGTAGGATGGGCCACAGGTTCTCAGGAACCACCATGGCTGCTGAGGTCTGAGTCATACAGGCTTCCCCGGGAAGGACTGGCAGAGCCCCACACAGGGTGGTTCTGTCTGTGGACCAATGGTAAAGCAGGATGGCTCTGCCCTGCTGTTCTTACTGGTCCACACCCTGTTCTCCACACCAGCTCCCAGAAAAGTAGCTGTCCTCCCTGCCGAAGTGACAGTGCTTGGTGCCTTTCTCCGAGAAGAGGCAGATCTGAGGACCGAACTGGCAGGAGGATGCCCATGGCTCTTCCCAAAGGTCTGAGGATAGAAAATCTGTTTCTTCCTCTTTCCTCCTCCTTGCAACAAGTATGGCTCAGGGAACTGAGCCTCAACCCATTGAATACTGCACTGATTATCCGGAAGCAGAACAGAGAGGGTTGGGGTGTGACTGCACTCATGAAGAGGCAGGAGGAAGCCAGGGACACTGGCATCCTCTGCTGCCTGACTCTTGTCCTGCGTGTAACAGTTTTCTACAATCAGCTCTGGCCTGTGGCCTGCGCTCACACACTCTTGCTCACAACAACCTCAATGACTTGGATGCTATTATTATTATTCCCATTTTGGAGATGCAGAAACAGGCACAGAGCGGTTCTCCTGTCTCACATGGGGTGACCCCTTGGGTGTGAGAAGTGCAGAGCAGGGAAGGGAGCCCGGGCATCAGCTCCAGAGCCTGTGCTCTTACCCACCACTACACAGCACCCTGGGAGGGCTCACTAAGTGAACCTAAATGCTCTTCCCACCTTGCACATACAAACGAGTCTTGCCTGAAAGGTGAACTGGAGTTTTAGGTGACCTGAGTGCCAGTCGGCGGGAAGACCCTAGTGAAGTGAGGGGAGGGGGTACAACATAAAGTACCAGAGGGCATGGGCTCTGGAGAGCTGGTCCAGCTTCTTGCTGCCATTCCACTACTCATTGGTGGTATGGCCTTGGTGAGTGACTTCCCCTCTCTAAGCCTCTGTTTCTTCATCAGTGTAATAAAGACATTAACTCCCACCTCACCAGGTTGCTGTGAGGATGAGAGATGATTCTTGTGGGGTTCCAAACCAGCCCCAGCCCGGGCCCCACAGACTTGCTAGTATTGGTAGCAGTGACGTCCATTGTGCCAACCCAGTAGCTGAGACACCAGGGGGAAAGTGGGAACAGTGCACATCCTCCCATTCACCCACCGAGGAGGGCCAGCTGCTGAGGAGGCAGAGCGGCAAGGTCACTCACCTGAGTGGCTCTTTGAATGTCTTCTTGGACTTGGCTTTCTTCCCAGGTTTGGTAGAGAAAGGGGTGACTCCGAGTCCAAAGTTTTGTCCTTCAGGCTCACCCACTAGGTGGCCATCAACATCCACAAGCCCCGCCTACATAGAGAGGCCAGCCAAAGGTCTGTGAGTTAGATTAAGGGCTTGGACCCCTTGGGGACCCACATGTATATGGCCCAAGGCTCAGGGTGGACATGTTCACCATACACACCAAGGTTTGACAGCTGCTGATGCCAGCCTCAGGCTGTCCCCAGTAGAGCGGTCCCTGACCACTCTGCCAAATGTCCACTTTCCACATGCACCCCCTCACCAGTATGGCACCTCATTCCATACTCTGGGGATCTTAAAGCTTATTTCCAACCTAATTCCAGGAATTCATCTTTAATATTATTATCCATGTCTCTACCTTATGGAAATTATTTTTAATTCAAAGGTGGTTTACTCTTAACACAGGTCACCTGTGTTCATTCTGGTGTTACCTTTATCTGTTGCAATCCTAGCTCTGGTTTAATGCATTAATACTTGCTGGCTCTGCAAAGGTCTGAGGATGGGAAATCTGAGGTGAGTGCTGTCGGCAAGTAGCAACTATGCTTACCTTCTGGATAGCAGAAATGGCTGCAAAGTCATTCCTGTCAATGAGGGTGTACTTCCTGCGCAAAGTGGACTCCACTTCCTGTTCCTGTTGGCTTGGGAGACAGCAAGAGAGAACAGCTTGTACCTGGGGCCATGCTGAATCCACTGGGGCAAAAACCAAGTACTGGGGTTAAAAGTCATATGGGTGAGGCCCCTTGTGTGGGGCCACACCTTCATCATGAACCAGACCAGACAAAAGGACAAAGGACTCACTTCCCCCTGCCCCATTGCATATACCCACTGTCCGACCCCCAAACCCACAAGGGCCACCTTATGTCATGTGTGTCTGCTCCAAGATGACACTTGATAAGGACCGTAAGCCTCACTTGGGACCATGTGGGGTTCTGTCTTAGGTTCTGT
The DNA here is from genome assembly GCF_028858775.2 of Pan troglodytes. Lineage (NCBI taxonomy): Eukaryota > Metazoa > Chordata > Mammalia > Primates > Hominidae > Pan > Pan troglodytes. Next base: position 51,256,188 of record NC_086015.1, read on the forward strand.
CTCTAAGAGGCCACTTGGAATCACATGACCAGCTTTAGTGACACCACCTAGCATAAGCTGCTCAGACTATGGGTATGTTTGCACCCAAATAAACCACAAATGCCTCCTGAGGTGGGAGTGTGTGTTGCAATATTCACAAGGTGAATATTCACAATGCCCTGCTCTGGGCACTCTCAGAGCTGGCACTCCATAAACACCTCCTGTCCAATTAATGAACTCACTGAATATCCACCAGGGACCCAGGCATGCCCCCAAGGACTCTGATTTGGCTCTTCATCCACAAGCAAGAAGAGGATGCTCTTGGAGGCAAGTGCCCAGATCGCAGGAGATGAAAATGGCAGCCTGATGTAGGAATGAGGTAGGGGTGGGGGTCTCTCACCTCAGAACCACCCGGAACTGGTTGAACACCTCCTTGATCTGTCTAAGGCTGATTATCTGGAGGGAAGACAGCAAGGCAGAGGTTAGACCAAGGGCACCTCGAGGGACCAGGGGGCATCTATGTTAGTAGAGAAATCAAGACCCCTTGGCTGACCCCTGGACCATCTGTCTCGAGAAGAGGACATGTGCACACAGCCTCTCAGCAAAGTGGCAGCCAAGCCCTCCTCCAGAGCAGAGAAACACCTGATTAATAATTTTAAAACTAAGTATTTGCTGAGGCTATAAAAACCACCTTTTCGAAGTGGAGACCTCTATAAAATGAAATGATTCTATACCTTGAAAATACCTTCTAAAGGTTTTTTTTTTTTTAAATAAAATGTATTTCTCAGCTTTCTCTTACTTCCAAAAGGTTCTGCCTGCTGTCTTCAGATGGAGCCCATTTATGGACCTGTCTGCATGGGCACAGACACACACACGAGGCTGGAGGAAGGTTACTGGCCTCCCCCCAGCCTAAAGCCCACAGCATTCCCCTTGATCAAGGGTTAATTTGGGACTGCCCCTCCTGTGAAGGCCAGAAGAGTCCATCCCTTAGTGTCCCAGGCCTGCTTCTCGGAGCTGCCCACAGTAACAGCCAGGGGGGTCTGCCCATGTCTCCAAGAAGAGGGGTTTGATGGACTGCACTGTGAAAACAGGATGCAGCCTTCCCCCTGAGGACACTTCCTTGTGGGGTGGTTTCCCCCTCCTTGGCCCACTCCAACATGGGCCCTGGGGTCTACCTTGTAGACAACCAGCATGACTATCATCCTTTATCAGCTTCATTCTGCGGACACAGTCAAGCACCCCAGGTGCAGCAGCTCAGTTAATCCCCACTCTGTTTCCCTCCCCACTAGGCAGGTGAGGCCACTGAAGTACACGAGGTTGAGTATTTTGCCAAGGTCACTCAGCAAAGAGGCAGCTGAGCTGGGATTCAATCCTAGAAAGCCTGGCTCTAGGGCCTGTGCTTGTGCCCCTGAGATGAGCTGAAGGGACCCTGACATCAAGAGTCCAGCACCACCCTCCACCCACTGCACCCATTCACATGAGGCTCTGAGGCCAGCAGAGCATGCGTTGGGGTGTGCCCAGGACTGGGAGGCCCAGGCTGGCTGAGCATAGTGGTCACAGAGGGGTTCCTTACGTCGATCTCGTCCAGTGTCCCCTCCAGGTACCTCCGCACCTGGGAGTTGATCTCAGCAATCTGGATTTCATCCATGGGGTCATAGGTCACAAAGGTGCGGTTGGTCTTGAAGGAGGATGAAGAACATGTGGATAAGCAACAAGAACCTGAGCCCACAGGGGAGTGGCAGGGGCCATTCTGAGAGGCAAAGTGGGGAGGCTGGGCACAGGCCCTGGCTGCCCAAGCTGGCTCCTTCCCTTCATCATTGGGTCCTGCCAGAGGGCCTGACACAACAGGCCAGGTGCTTGGGTCAGAGAGGGATAATGGGGTCGGGGAGGAAAGGAAAGACCCTCAGACATGGGGCCTGCTACTCCAGACAGAGGCTCTGCTGGCTGAGTCCCAGCAGACTCTGCAGCATTAGAACGGCGAGGACGGGAGGCATGCGCTGCCTCTGCCTCGAGGCCCCTCAGGACCGTTGGAGGACTCTGCTCCCAACCCCTGTCCTCATGGACCCTTGCTGCTGCCCCTTTCCTGCCACTGAGCCTGCCCCCCAACCCCGCCCACCATCGGCCTTGACCCATGATGCTGTCTGCCCCTAGCCCCAGTCCCTCTAGTCACCCCCTACCCCAGCACCTCTGCCCTCCTTCTTTGCCTCTAGCCTCTTACCAGGCTGTCATGGATAGCCAGCTCCTGCTTGAGCAGTGCTAGTTCCTTCTCCAGGTTCTTGACCATTCTCTGCCGGGAAACATGGTAGGGTGGGGGCCGACAGGAAGGATCATCAGAGAAGCTACCCTGTCTCTTCCACAGCAAGAGCACAATTCCTCATTCTGTGCCCAGACATCCCGGCCATTCCTGGATCCACAGGGTATGCTTTCAGCTTCTGGTGATTCCCTCCCGACTGGTGACTCTTCCCTAACTGGGGTGAGTTTAGGGTCTGGGAGGACCTGAACAGTCCCCTGGCCTTTGCTACTGCCAGTAGAAGAGACAGCACAAGCCACACAGCCACCTCAAACCCCAACTCCCAGGGGCCCCAGGCTCCTTCCAGTCTACCAGGATAATGGCCCTTTTGGTGCAGCCTACAGACTCCAGAATGCTTTCTTTTTTTTTGAGACAGAGTTTTGCTCTTGTCGCCCGGGCTGGAGTGCAATGGCATGGTCTCAGCTCACTGCAACCTCCGCCTCCCGGGTTCAAGTGATTCTCTTGGCTCAGCCTCCTGAGTAGCTGGGATTACAGGTGACCGCCACCACACCTGGCTAATTTTTATAATTTTAGTAGAGACAGGTTTTCACCATGTTGGCCAGACTGGTCTCAAACTCCGGACCTCAGGTGATGCACCCACCTCAGCCTCTCACAGTGCTAGGATTACAGGCATGAGCCACCATACCCAGCACCAGAATGCTTTCTTTTTAGAGACAGGCTCTTGCTCTGTCCTCCAGGCTGGAGTGCAGTGTCACCATCATGGCTCACTGAAGCCTCAACTTCCTGGGCTCAAGCAATCCTCTCACCTCAGCCTCCTGAGTAGGTCATGCTACAGGTACACACTGCCATGCCCAGCTAATTTTTGTAGAGACAGGGGTCCCACTATGTTGCCCATGCTGGTATCACACTCCTGGGCTCAGGCAATCCTCTCGCCTCGGCCTCCCAAAGGGCTGGGATTACAGATGTGAGCCACTGTGCCTGGCCTCCAGGATGCTTTCTATGCATGGTTATAACCTCATCCTTTCACCCTCATCCTCACCAACCACTGCATGAACATGTCACCACTCCCCAATAATAATCATGTATGTCACCTCTAATTTTTTTTTTTTTTTTTGAGATGGGGTCTCGCTCTGTAGCCCAGGCTGGAGTACAGTGGCGCGATCTTGGCTCACCGCAACCTCTGCCTCCCGGGTTCATGTAATTCTCCTGCCTCAGCCTCCTGAGCAGCTGGGATTATAGGCATGTGCCACCACGCCCGGCTAATTTTTGTATTTTTAGTAGAGATGGGGTTTTACCATGTTGGCCAGGCTGGTCTCGAACTCTTGACCTCAGGTGATCTGCCCGCCTCAGCCTCCCAAAGTGCAGGGATTACAAGCGTGAGTCACTGTGCCTGGCCTCACCTCTAATTTTTTGCTGCTTACAAACAATGCTGCAAGAACATTTTTGTACTCATATATTTATGTCCTTATAGATTTCTGTAGAATAACACAGTGATCTATGAGGCTTTTGAGATCTGCCCCCATTACCTCTTTTCTGCTTCTCTTCTCTGGTGCACTCCAAACACTTCCACAAATTGGTATGCTTCTGCCTCTGCATTGCTTGTCCGCTGCCCTGGAATTTTCTTCTCCTAAGTATTTCCAAGACTCATTCACTTACCTCCTGATAATCTTTGTTCAAAAGCTTCTAAATTAGGTGCACCACAATTACTCTTTAAAATTGTAATTCCAGCCAGGTGCGGTGGCTCATCCCTGCAATTCCAGTACTTAGGGAGGCCAAGGCAGGTGGATCATCTGAGGTCAGGAGTTCGAGACCACCCTTGTGAAACCTTGTCTCTACAAAAATTACAAAAATTGGCCAAGCATGGTGGCATGCGCCTGTAATCCCAACTACTAGAGAGGCTAAGGCAGGAGAATTGCTTGAACCCGGGAGACAGAGGTTGCAGTAAGCTGAGACCGCACCATTGCACTCCAACCTGAGCAATAGAGCGAGTCACTGTCTCAAAAAAAAAAAAATTGTAATACCTTCTCCACCCCTGCAACATGCTTTAAAAACTCTAATTTTTTTTTCATAGCACGTTTTGCCTTTTAACATATTCTAGATTAGTGCTGTCCAATAGCACTTTCTGCAATTATTGAAATGTTCCATATTTGTGCTGCCCGGTATGGTAATGATGAGACAAATACAGCTACTGAACACTTGAAATGTGGCTAGGGTGCCTGAAGAAGTAATTCTAATTTTAATTAAATAGCCACATTTGAGTAGCAGTTACCGTATTAAACAGTGAAGCTTTAGAACTTACCTATTTATTGTGATTATTATTATGTATCTCCCCTATTCCCATCACACTGCAAGCTCAGAGATTTGTGTTTCTGTTCATGCAGTCAGGTATTCCAAGTGCTTTAAAAAGCACTTGGCACATAGTAAGCACTCCATAGATTTTAGGTAAGTAAATAAATGATACTTTTTTTTTCAGATCAGATGGGTAATGTGCCAATGTCGTAACAAGGTTCAAGGGTGGCATATCTCACACAAGCATATGAACACACAATCATCATGCTCATGAACTACAAAAGGATCATAAATGACACATTTTGAGGAGAAGAATCGCTAAGTCATTTTATACTCGATATACCATCTGAGTGTCTTCCCTAAAAGAGGCACAAGGAACCAAGCTGAGAACCCTCGCTGTGAACAATAGGACTTCCTTTAGTTGTCATAAAAGGGCCACTGGAGGGAGCCCCTGACACCTGGATCCTGGGACTGGTGACCAAAACTGTGACCACTCCACTGCCCCACTGGCCCTCTCCCAGACCAAAGGCCTGCTGTATTCTAGCCCTCATCCAACCAGGTCACCTGGGCACTGAGGCCCAACTGCCCTCACATAGCAAGGGTCAACAGAACCCCTGGCATCCTGATGGCTCTGTGGCAATTCAGGCACAAAGCCTGGGACCCAAGGCATGTGACCAGTGTCCAGATCCTGGATCTGCCCCTCTGGAAGCCCCACAAAGGTCCCCTTCAGGTGTGGACTTCCTGTGGGGTCAACAGGAGAGGCTTGGTGGCCAGTCTCACCTGTCCACATGCCCTCCTTCTCCCAGCTCTAGAAAATGTATCATGGCCCAGCTACAGAAAGTTCGACTGAGCCATCAAGGTCCTCCAGCTTGATGACTCTGTTCAGTGAGGCACAGCAGAGCCAAACTTACATGTCTGGGCCAATCAGAAGGTGATGTAGGAGGCTGGGTGCAGTGGCACATGCCTGTAATCCCAGCACTTTAGGAGGCCAAGGCGGGCAGAAAACTTGAGGTCAGGAGTTCAAGACCAGCCTGGCCAACATGGTGAAACCCCATCTCTACTAAAAATAAAAAATAAAAAATAGCTGGGTGCGCTGGCACATGCTTGTAATCCCAGCTACTCAGCAGGCTGAGGCAGGAGAATGGCTTGAACCTGGGAGGCAGAGGTTACAGTGAGCCAAGATTGCACCACTGCACTCCAGCCTGGGCAACAGAGTGAGACCCTGTCTCAAAAACAACAACAACAAACAGGGGCATTTTTTAGATAGGAAAAAAATGCCTTGGAAACAGCATAGACTCATGTAAGTTTCCTAATAGGCATTTTCATTATAAATGTAATGAGGATAATTCAGAGAATTCTGCTTAAGCTGCACATCAGGCTGTGGGGCAGCTCTTGGGGCAGGCAGTTTTCCGATTTTCATCCCACTGCAGCTTGCCAGTATATCTTCTCTTGGCAGAGTGGGGTATACTAAGTCTCTCCCTGCTGTCTGTTTATGCCTGAGGCTCACAGCCCTTTACACCACTTCACAGAATCACCGACTGGCAGAATGGGAGGGTCACTGCAGGTTATCAGGCCAACTTCCTTGTTCACAGAGGACAACCCTGAGGTTGAGAGGGTCTGAGCAACTCGCCACAGAAAGCTTGTGGAAGAGGTGGATTAGGAACCCAGTCTTCTGCCTTATAGCCAGCCCCATCAGCCAAAGAAATTCTGAAGAAGCAATTCTACCCTCTTGAAAACAGGCATCAATACCGAAGACAGTGCTGAAAATGACCTGAGAATACTGGCTACAGTCTAGGAAAGGCAGCAACCAAAATAATTTTTCCACATCTCTCTCAAGAACTCATGTTTGTAAAGAAAAATGCTTATCAGAAAGATTATAAACACATTCACACTGGATGGCACAGAGACTCACTCAGTTGGCCAGGGCCAACAGTGCAGATCTTAGAACACAAATTACATGAAAAAGCATGATTGTCCAACTTCACCAGGCGTGGTGGCTCACACCTGTAATCCCAGCACTTTGGAAGGCTAAGAGGACCCCCTGAGCCCAGGAGCTCAAGACCACCCTGGGCAACATAGGGAGACCCCATCACTACAGAAAAAAAAAAAAAATTAAGTCAGGCGTGGTGGCGCAGGCCTGTGGTCCCAGCTACTTGGGAGGCTGAGGTGGGACAATTGCTTGAGCCCAGGCAGTTGAGGCTGCAGTGAGCCATGACAGCGCCACTGCACTCCAGCTTGGGTGACAAAGCAAGACCCTGTCTAAAAAACAATAATAAAAAATAAAAAATAGGGGCATGAAAAACCTTCAAGACAGGTACAACGTCCACCCAGCCAGGTTCACGGGTAGCAATGTTGATAATCCTAAGCTAAGGGAACACCAAATAAGAAAAGATAAGAAGGCCAAGCATGTTGGCTCATGCTTGCAATCCCAGCACTTTGGGAGGCTGAGGCTGGAGGCTCACGAGGTCAGGAGTTTGAGACCAGCCTGGCCAACACAATGAAACCCCGTCTCTACTAAAAATACATAAATTAGCTGGGGGTGGTGGCAGGTGCCTGTAATCCCAGCTACTTAGGAGGCTGAGGCAGGAGAATCGCTTGAACCTGGGAGGTGGAGGTTGCAGTGAGCCGAGATTGTGCCACTGCACTCCAGCACTCCAGCCTGGGTGACAGAGCTAGACTCCATCTAAAAAAAAAAAAGATAAGAAAATCTTCAAGAATACAGAAAAGCAGAAAACCATACAAAATAATGCCATAAAACCTGGGCAAACCGCCCCAAAATGTGACTTTAATAGCCTGCTGTCACATTGGCTTCAGGGGTGGTTTTTTTGTTGTTGTTTGTTTAGACAGATTCTCCCTCTATTGCCCAGGCTGGAGTGCAATGGCATGATCTCCACTCATTGCAACCACTGCCCCTCAGGCACAAGCGATTCTTGTGCCTCAGCCTCCCGAGTAGCTAGGATTACAGGCATGCACCACTACACTGAGCTAATTTTTACATTTTTTAGTAGAGATGGGGTTCTCCATGTTGTCCAGGCTGGTCTCGCACTCCTGGCCTCAAGTGACCCGCCTGCCTCAGCCTCCCAAAGTGCTGGGATTACAGGCATGAGCCACGCACCCGGCCCAGGGATTTTTTTTTTTTTAAGAAGTAAAACATTTCAGATAAATGTGAAGCTTCTGCATACCATGCTACAAATCCACTCCCCTCCCATCCCAAAAGGAAACCTCTGGCCTCAGTCTGGTTTTTTCACTTCCATGCATTTTTTCTTTTACTGCACACACATATATCCATTAATGATATCAGCATCTCTCTGCATGTTTTTATATGTGGTGTAAATAATAGAGACTGTTGTTTGGGCCACTTCAGGCATCTAGTCTTTTTCTCACTTGAGGTTTATCCATGCAGGTAGCTCTAGCTCTGGCTCCCTCATCCCACAACTCACTTAGCTACTCCCCTGTTAAAGGATATTATGTTTCTAATTTTTTGCTATTATAGTAAGTACTATAAAGAGTCACTATTTAATCCTTATTACAATAAGTCTATAAAGAGACTTATAGACTCTATAGAAGAATGGTGCTCACAGTGCTTGTTTTAATAGTGACCTGTAGTCTCTCACACATGTGAGAATGTCTCTAGACTATATATACCTAGAAGCAATACTGCTGCTCTGTAGAAGGGAGAGGAGTGCTAAACAACATTTATTGAACATTTACCCCACGACAGCACTATGCTAAGAGGTTTCTACACATTATCTCATTCTTCACAAGATCTCTTTGAGCATGGATTGTGTTATCTACCCAACTTACAAATGAAGAAACTGAGCCTTAGAAAGTGTAGGTATTTTGGCCAGGTGTGGTGGCTCACTCCTGTAATGCCAGCACTCTGGGAGGCCAAGGCGGGCAGATCACCTGAGGTCAGGAGTTCGAGACCAGCCTGGCCAACATGGTGAAACCCTGTCTCTACTAAAAATACAAAAATCAGCTGGGTGTGATGGTGTGCGCCTGTAGTCCCAGCTACTTGGGAGGCTGAGGCAAGAGAATAGCTTGAGCCTGGGAGGGAGAGGTTGCAGTGAGCTGAGATCGCACCACTGCACTCCAGCCTGGGTGAGACTCCATCTCAAAAAACAAAAATTAGCTGGGCATGGTAGCATGTGCCTGTAATCCCAGCTACTTGGGAGGCTGAGGCAGAAGAATGGCTTGAACCTGGGAGGTAGAGGTTGCAGTGAGCAGAGATCGTGCCACTACACTCCAGCCTGGGTGACATAGGGAGATTGTCTCACACACACACAAAAAAGTGTAGGTATTTTGCTAAGGCTATATACAGCTAATGGAGGAAAGAGCAGGGTGCTAAACCCAGGAGAGCCCAATCCAGTCACCATGGCCTTAACTAGGATGCCAGTGGTTCTCAAGTGTGACCTCAAGAGAGGAGGCCTCAGTGTCATAAAAGGGCCTAAAGAACTTATTAGAAATGGGATAGAAGCCGACCTTAAGATGAAATTTTTAAAAAAGAAAGAAAAAAAAGGGCATCTTCAGGCCCCACCCTAGACCAGCAGAATCAGAAACTCTGGGAATGGATCTAGTGACCTGTGGTTCAACATCAGTCAGGTGACTGTGATGCCTTGTCACATTTGAGAACCGCTGCTCTAAGCTCCACTCCCTCCCCAGTCTCCAAACCATGGGTTAGTTCTACAGAGCCACAGGGACTGTCATTTTCCTTCAGGATTTAGAATCTGAAAAGTATAACTGGTTTGTCGAGCTTAGGGCTTACAAATGCTCCTTTCTCCATGAGCTATGATTCCATGAGCATCTTAGAGGAAAGCCAAATTAACAATAAATGTGTTTTTACTACACCAGATGGTGCCAGAATGCTCCCCAAAGTGGTTGTATCAATTACACTTTGACCAGAAGTGGACAAGAGTTTCCATTTCTCCACATTCTCATCATCATTTTGTGTTGTCAAAAACATTCTAGTTTTTGCCAATTTAAGGGTAGAATTCCAACGAGGTTTTAATTTGTATTTCCCTTGTTAATGGTGATGCTGAGCACTCCCTCTGATTGGCCAGCTGTTTACTGGGAGGAAAGAGATTCTGTAGTGACATAGCGAGGTGATTCTGAAAGATGGTCCACACTTTAGCCCTTAGCTCTAAGGAAATCTCATGTAGAAGCCTAGAGCACCCAGAGTTTGTAGAACTAACCCATGGTTTGGAGACTGGGGAGGGAGTGGAGCTTAGAGCAGCGGTTCTCAAATGTGACAAGGCATCAGAATCACCTGACTGATGTTGAACTACAGGTCACTAGATCCATTCCCAGAGTTTCTGATTCTGCCAGTCTAGGGTAGAACCTGAAGATGCCCTTTTTCTTTTCTTTCTTTTTAAAAAATTTTCTTTGCTCTCCCTCTCCCTCTCCCTCTCCCCACGGTCTCCCTCTCCCCACGGTCTCCCTCTCCCTCTCTTTCCACGGTCTCCCTCTGATGCCGAGCCGAAGCTGGACGGTACTGCTGCCATCTCGGCTCACTGCAACCTCCCTGCCTGATTCTCCTGCCTCAGCCTGCCGAGTGCCTGAGATTGCGGGTGCGCGCCACCACACCTGACTGGTTTTCGTATTTTTTTGGTGGAGACGGGGTTTCGCTGTGTTGGCCGGGCTGGTCTCCAGCTCCTAACCGCGAGTGATCCGCCAGCCTCGGCCTCCCGAGGTGCCGGGATTGCAGACGGAGTCTCGTTCACTCAGTGCTCAATGGTGCCCAGGCTGGAGTGCAGTGGCGTGATCTCGGCTCGCTACAACCTCCACCTCCCAGCCGCCTGCCTTGGCCTCCCAAAAGGCCGAGATTGCAGCCTCTGCTTGGCCGCCACCCCGTCTGGGAAGTGAGGAGCGTCTCTGCGTGGCCGCCCATCGTCTGGGATGTGAGGAGCCCCTCTGCCTGGCTGCCCAGTCTGGAAAGTGAGGAGCGTCTCTGCCCGGCCGCCATCCCATCTAGGAAGTGAGGAGCGTCTCTGCCCGGCCGCCCCGTCTGAGAAGTGAGGAGACCCTCTGCCCGGCAACCGCCCCGTCTGAGAAGTGAGGAGACCCTCCGCCCCGCAGCCACCCCATCTGGGAAGTGAGGAGCGTCTCCGCCCGGCAGCCACCCCGTCCGGGAGGGAGGTGGGGGTCAGCCCCCGCCAGGCCAGCCGCCCCGTCCGGGAGGGAGGTGGGGGGGTCAGCCCCCGCCAGGCCAGCCGCCCCGTCCGGGAGGGAGGTGGGGGGGTCAGCCCCCCGCCTGGCCAGCCGCCCCGTCCGGGAGGGAGGTGGGGGGGTCAGCCCCCCACCCGGCCAGCCGCCCCGTCCGGGAGGGGAGGGGCGCCTCTGCCCGGCCGCCCCTGCTGGGAAGTGAGGAGCCCCTCTGCCCAGCCACCACCCCGTCTGGGAGGTGTGCCCAGCGGTTCATTGGGAACGGGCCATGATGACAGTGGCGGTTTTGTGGAGTAGAAAGGGGGGAAGGGTGGGGAAAGGATTGAGAAGTCGGATGGTTGCCGTGTCTGTGTAGAAGGAGGTAGACATGGGAGACTTTTCATTTTGTTCTGTGCTAAGAAAAGTTCTTCTGCCTTGGGATCCTGTTGATCTGTGACCTTGCCCCCAACCCTGTGCTCTCTGAAACATGTGCTGTGTCCACTCAGGGTTAAATGGATTAAGGGCGGTGCAAGATGTGCTTTGTTAAACAGATGCTTCAAGGCAGCATGCTCGTTAAGAGTCATCACCACTCCCTAATCTCAAGTACCCAGAGACACAAACACTGCGGAAGGCCGCAGGGTCCTCTGCCTAGGAAAACCAGAGACCTTTGTTCACTTGTTTATCTGCTGACCTTCCCTCCACTATGGTCCTATGACCCTGCCAAATCCCCCTCTGTGAGAAACACCCAAGAATGATCAATAAAAAAATAAATTAATTAATTAAAAAAAATTATTGACTGGCAAAAAAAAAATTTTTCTTCATCTTAAGGTCGGCTTCTATCCCATTTCTAATAAGTTCTTTAGGCCTCACATGTGAACTTGTTGGTGGCCTGACCTAGCCCTTTTACCCCATGACAGCCCCTAAGGGTCTCCAGGGACTCTGAAGACTCTGGCCAGTCCAGGAGTGGAAAGGGGCTGACCCAGGGCTGCATGGGGATCTTTGGTTGAGGCAGGAAGGGAAGGCTCGCTTGTGTGACCCAAGTAGCAAACCCATACACTTTCCCCACAGTGGGACACCTGTCCACAACCCCTGCTGTACCTCAGCATCATACTTTTCATTGATGGCAGGCTCAGTGGTGACTAGCTTCATCCTGCTGGCAAATCTCAGTGAAGATAGCTGCAAAACAGAGCAGGTAGACATTAGATGGCTCGCCACTGAAGTGAGACCCCAAGAGACCGGCCTTCTCAGAGACCTTGCCTGCCCCTTCCTGGCTCCTTAAGCTCCCTTGTCAACCCATGTTGGTTCCCTTCCCCCGGAGGACATTGGTCAAAAGAGTTCTTGGGTATGAGGTCCCCATGAGAAGAGCAGGAAGGTGACAGAGGGCACATCCAGCAGCCTGGTCCTCGTCATGTAGACTGTGAGGATGCGCACTGGTCTATTTCTTCATCCAAACCTGACCACTTTCTATCTCTAGGCCTCTGCTCAGGTGACCCCCTGCCTGGAGTACCCTTTTCTGTCCCCCTATGCTGTCTGCCTTCCTGCGTTCCACTCTCTCTCCAAGGCTCAGCTGAAAATCAGCTTCCTTCCTGAAGCCCTCCTGGTTTTCCTTCACATGAAACGTCTCTGCCCCTTCCACAAACCACAGTGTTCCCCCTCCTTCACGCAGTTTTCAGGGTCTCGATCAGCCATGTCCAACAGAGATACAATGCAAACTACAAATGTAAGCCATACGTGTAATGTTATATTTTCTAGTAACCATGTAAGAAAAGCTAAAAAGAAGCAGGTAAAAATAATTTTAATATGTTTTATTTAAATTTTAACCCAAGATATCAAAAATATTATGGTTTGTTTGTGGGGTTTTGTTTGTTTTGTTTTGTTCTTTTAAGACAGGGTCTTGCTCTGTCATCCAGGTTGGAGTGCAGTGGTACAGTTATAGCTCACTGCAGCCTCTACCTTCTGGGTTCAGGCAATCCTCCCACCTCAGCCTCCTAAGTAGCTGGGGCTACAGGTGTGAGCCACTGAACCTGGCCCCAAAATGTTATAATTTCAACATGTAATCAACATTTTTAAATTATTGAGATATTTTACCATCTGACATGGTTTGGATCTCTGTCCCCACCCAAATCTCATGTTGAAATATAATCCCCAATGCTGGAGGTGGGGCCTGGTGGGAGGTGATTGGATGGACTTCCCCTTTGGTGCTGTTCTCATGGTAGTGAGTGAGTTCTTATGAGATCTGGTCATTTAAACGTATGGCACCTCCCTGCCCCTCACTTTCTTCCTCCTGCTCCTGCCATGTAAGACGTCTTCTCCCGCTTTGCCTTCCACCATAAGTAAAAGCTCCCTGAGGCCGCCCCCAAAGCAGATGCTGCCATGCTTCCTGTACAGCCTGTGGAACCATGAGCCAATTAAACCTCTTTTCTTTATAAAGTACCCAGTCTCAGGTGTGAGAATGGACTAATACACCTTCTTTTTTGGTGCTGGGTCTTTGAAATCTGGTGTGCATTTTACACTTGCATTATATGTCAGTCAGGACCAGCCACATCTGAGTGCTCCATAGCTACATGTGGCCAGTGGCTGCCATAGTGGCCAGTGCAGGTCTAGCCCCTGAGCAGCGTCTGCTCAAACTTTACCCTGTGAAGACCCCCCTGAGCCATTCCTGGGAGGGCAGATGCTCAGGCCCCCTGATGAATAGACTCAGCAGTCTGGGTGGGAATGGGTAGTTCTGCTGCATTTGGAGGCAGGGGCCTCTAGCCACACATGCTAAGAAAGGCTGCTCTGGGGCGTGACCGATCTGTTAATGAAGCCTGGACTCTGCCCACCAGCCTCAGCCAAGTGTCCTCCCCACCATCCACAGGGAGTCTCCACAGGTTTGAGCTGAAAGGCTTCACTGCCAGCACAGAGATGGGCTCCTACCAGTCTTGTCCCCTGTATACACTTCCCTCAGGGACCTCTCTGCTGCCAAGCCACGAGGCCATGTCAGGACAGGAGGCGTACTGGGCTCTCTCAGCCTCCCTTCAGCAAGGATTATCGCTATCGTGTCTAACCCTGCATCCAACATCTGGGGCCTGGACCTCCCAGAGTGGCCTCAGCTTGCTCAGCCCTTCATTCTGTGAGAGAAGGGGCAGATAATGGGTAGGTAAGCTCATGCCAAGTTATGATAGGGCCAACCCTTCCACAGCGCTTGCTGTGGCCAGGCTCTGTTCTAAGTGTAGAAGTGTGGTTGCTCATTTAATCCTCGCAACTTCCTATAAGGTAGACGTATCATCAACCCAGTTTTATAGACGAGGACACTGAAAAACAGGGAGGTCAAGGCACCCACCCATGGCCACAGAGCTGGTCTGTGGCCACACAGGAATTCAACTCAGGCACTCCAGCTCCCAAGTCTGTGCTCTTCACAGCTGGGAGCAGGACCAATAGGAAACCCATCCTAGTGCCTGGGTGGGGCCTGGGAGGGGCCAGAGGAGTAGTTTGCCAGGTGATGGGGAAGGGATAAGTGCATCCTGATGGAGGGACAGTACGCCCCAAGTGTGAGGGAGGCGAGAGCCAGGTCAGCATCTCAGGTGGACTGAGACAATGACAGGGTGCTCTGGGAGGAGGCTCAGTGGTACCGGCAGTGGAACTGAGAAAGGCCTTGAGGAATCATGGGCCTGGGGAATCAGTTTCTCAGGTAAGGCCAGCAAGTGGTAGGTGTTTGGTAAATGTTGAACCTGAAAGGAGGGAAGCATTGGAATGCTCGTTAGCCTTTGCTACTCAGTAACAAGGCCAAAAATTCAACTCAGCAGAGGTCTAAAATGTGTGTGTGTGCTGACTGGCCTCTGTGTCTTTGGCCCATTGCTTGTGAATAGAGATTATTTGCAAAATAGGTAAAATGAGACCACTAGGAAAGATAAATCTCTGCATAGAAGCATGCTCCAAAATGGACTCTGGGGTCCCCGGGACACTAAGAGTGATGCCTGGGGGGTCCCAGCAGAGTCTCTCTGGAGGGGGAGCCAGCCAAGGATAATTATGGCTGGAGGCCTATGAGGCAGCTATGGGAGCAGGCCCAGATGCCATGCCTCATTGCTTGGATGTTAGCTGAGGGGTGGAGAGCTCCTCCTTGGCAGTGACGAACAGCCAGGGGTCTCAGGAGGCAGGCCCAGAGATTCTTGCCTCAGGCCATGCTGGGCTGTCTCATATCTCAATGAATGATCCTGAAATGAGGAAGCAGTCTAGGAGTGGCTGGCCCCTAAGTGGGCCAGAGGAAAGACTGAAAGGGCTCTTCCTTGGGCAGTCTACTCTGGTGGCTCAGAGCTCAGCCACTGACCCCCTGCATGACCACTGACAGATCTCACAACTTCTCTGTAAGGTGAAGGGAGAGCTGCCTTGATAAGGTGTATATGCGCTCTGTACAGAGCTGGCTCACAGCGAGCCCTCAAGAAGACGTCTCTGTCATTACAGGTGGTGTTGCTTCTGTGCAGGGCCAAGTCAGACTCTCCTACTCCAAGTACAGCCGCAAGTATGGCCATGTCCCATCCCTGTGGTTACTCAGCACACATGTACAGTGTCACTGCATAAAGCAATACAATCCACGATGAGAATAGTTTTAAAGTTTCAACACATTTGGAAGAGACAATCATTAGCTTCCATACCCCCAATATACCTTTGTCCCAAACCCCTGAGACCCCTCCAACAGCTCCTCTGAGCTCTGGGTTCCGTCCTGGGCAGAGAACCCAAGTGGTATATGGGCACAAGCCCCCGGAGACTGCGGGTACCAGGAGTTGTTTCCTGAGCTGTAACCATCACAGGAGGTGGGGATAAAGGGAGACAGGGAGCTTCTACTGTCTTGGAGGGCATCTTTGTTAACAAGGCAGCCAGGAGGCCCATTTCTTATGGCTCTTCTTGGGTTCAACCATGCGGGGTTTTTTTGTTTTTTTTTTTCTTTTCTTTTGAGATGGAGTCTTGCTCTGTCACCCAGGTTGGAGTTCAGTGGCCCAATCTCCGCTCACTACAACCTCTGCCTCCAGGGTTCTCCTGTCGTAGCCTCCCAAGTAGCTGGGATTACAGGCGCCCGCCACCACACCCTGCTAATTTTTATGTTTTTACTAGAGACAGCGTTTCACCATGTTGGCCAGGCTGGTCTCAAACTCCTTACCTCAAGGAGTGATCTGCCCACCTCAGCCTCCCAAAGTGCTCGGATTACAGGCATGAGCCATTACACCTGGCCTCAACCATGCATTTTATGCCATGAGACCAAGAAGTTCCAGAAGCCTTCCTCTGGGGATGCTGCCTGCACGTCAGCTGGAGCTCTCCTCCCCTGCCTCCCAAGTCCCAGGGTGCTGGATGTACGACAGGAGCACTCTTCTTGGAAGCTGGGACAGTCCCTAATGCACACAGCTGCGAGACCCTGCAGGCATGTCTTGCCCTGAAGCATCTTTGGAAATAATCTGTTTCTCCTAAGTAGATTCTCCAGGTGACTGAAGCTTGCCTTAAACATCCACACTTGAAAAGTAAAATGTCTAATGATAGCTTTCCTAATCTGTCTTTTGTGGGGTTTTTTTGTTTTGTTTTTTTGAGACATCTCACTCTGTCACCCAGGCTGGAGTGCAGTGGTGCAATCTCAGCTCACTACAACCTCTGCCTCCCAGGTTCAAGTGATTCTCCTGTCTCAGCCTCCCGAGTAGCTGGGACCACAGGCATGCACCACCATGCCTAGCTAATTTTTGTATTTTTAGTAGATAGGGTTTCACTATGTTGGTCAGGCTGGTCTTGAACTCCTGACCTCAGGTGATCCACCCGCTTCAGCCTCCCAAAGTGCTGGGATTACAGGCGTGAACCACCACGCCCGGCCCCTAATCTGTCTTATTTATGATGGGTGGCACTTCAGAGGAAGGTTGGGAAAGCCCCAAGCTGGAGGTGCTCAGCTGTGTGGACTCACCTGTGTCACTGGGCTAGACCTTTATTCCTGCCTCTAATTCTCACAAGCTTCTCCCTTCCCCAGGCCACCTGTGTCCTGCCACTTGGATAATCTCCCTGACTAATCCCACCTCTGGCCACAGCCCTCCCCTACTCAAACCCTGTGACAGCTCCAGCCACCTGCAGGAAAACAGCCAAGGCCTCGGCCAGGCCACCAGAGCCGATTCAGCCCCTGTGATTTCTTTTCTTCTTCTTGCTGAGAGCCCCCACCCCCCGCAGTAGATAGATGTTCCTGGTGTGGGTCACATCTTCAGTCCCACTATTACCTCTGCCAGGAATACCTCTGCTTATCCTACCGCCCATCCTTTAACCCCAGCCAGCTCTGTGCCCATCTTTCCCTACTCCAGCTTCAGGAAAAGTTCCCCATCACCCCCATCCTGGCCTCCTCTGAAGGTCTCCTCCCTCTGGGCCTCCTGTTACTTAGGACCATGGCTTCTCTCTCTTTCTGGGTTGAGGATGCTGAGGCCCAAGGGCATTTAAGACTAATTTCTACCAGGTTACTCCTGCTTACCATGGTGCACATGGCAGGTGCTTAATACCATCTGCTCATACTGGCCTTATAACCACAGCCTGGAACCCTGTGGGGTTTTCAAGATGTTTAAACATGTGTGATTATAAAGAACAAGTCACCAACGATCCTTCTTGATCCCAATTCCAGGAGCAGCACCCCAGGAAACGTGGTCCTTGTCTTCACAAAGCTGGCTCTCAGCCTCCCTCCTCACACAGTCTCCCATGCTGAGCCTGCCTGCTGGCTGGCCCTTTTCCTCCGCACAGCTTAGTGCTTGGTGTGTGGATCCTAGCTCTGGGCCCCCTCAGCAACTGTGGCTCAGACTCACCCCTGGATCCTTCCACTCTTGACAATGTCTATGGCCACTGTGCCAGGGTAGCCAGCCTGGAGCCTTACCCTGCCCTGGCACCCATGAAGGGGGATTCCAGCCTGGTTTCACTGACTGTCTTTACATACCGTTTCTTCTAACTGGGCAGCTTCTCCATAGATGTTTGTCACGAGGACCATATTGCAGTTTCCCCCTGCGGAAAGCAAGACACAGAAGGGCTATGAACCATGTGTTTTTTCTGCTCCAAAGGAGTTGATGGGGTCTGTTATATACTGAATGCTTTTTATTTGTTTTTTTGAAACAGGGTCTCACTATGTCACCCAGGCTGTAGTGCAGTGACACAATCACAGCTCACTGCAGCCTCAGTCTCCTGGGCTCAAGTGATCCTCTTGCCTCAGCCTCCCAAGTAGCTGGCACCACAGGTGCACACTACCACACCTGGCTAATTTTTTTTGTTTTTAGTAGAGATGAGGTCTTGCTATGTTGCCCAGGCTGGTCTTGAACTCCTGGCCTCAAGCGATCCTCCTGCCTCAGCCTCCCAAAATGCTGGGATTACAGGTGTGAGCCACCACACCTGGTCAAGACTGAATGTTTTTGTCCTTATAAAATTCATATGTTGAAGTTGTAACCCCGACGTGATGGCATCTGGATGGAGGACTTGGGGAGGGGGAGGTAATTTGGTTTAGTTGAAGTCAGAGGGTGGGGCCCCCATGATGGGGTTAGTGTCCTTATAAGGAAAGAGACCAGAACCCTCTCTTTCTTTCTGTGTGAGGATACGCGAGAAGGTGGCCATCTGCAAGCCAGGAGGAGGGCCCTCACTAGGCATTGAATCTGCTGGCACTTGAATCTTGAACCTTCCAGTCTCCAGAACTATGTGAAATAAATGCCTATTGTTTAAGCCACTTAGTTTATGGTATTTTCTTATAGCAGCCTGAACTGAGACAGGGTCAGAGAGGACACACACATCTGTGAGGCTGGGAGGTAAGGGGAAGAGAGAAAGAGAGGCCACCACATGTACCTAAAAGAGGATCCAGGAGAAAACAGCAGAGGAGAGATGATACAGGGCAGGGAGGGGCAGGGACAGGAGAGGGAGGTATGAGTTGGAGCTTTGCTCAGGGTGGCACTCAGTTAACAATCAGACACTAGTGACTGTGTTGTCAGGCTCAACACAAAGGCCTAGGGCTATGGGGATGATAAGACAAAGCCCCCGCTGCTCTGTACAGGAGGCTGCAGGGGAAGGGAAGACACCATGGGAGAGAGGCCCTCGCCCCAGGTCTTCAGGCTGTGAAGGATTCTGCCAGCTGTCTCCTCAGGACAAGGGGAAAAGAGAAGGTATTCCTAGCACAGGTAAAAAGCCTAAGGAAGGTTCTGAGGAGTGAATAGCATAGTGTGTTCTGGGCACAGTGCTTGATTCTGCCTTTCCAGGTGTCTGAAGTCACTGTGAATGTGCTGCAGGTGAATCCATGCCACCAGGAGGGAGCAATTCTATCGTCACCAGTGGCAGATGTGCCAAACCTGTCCCTCCCCAAAGACACAGACCCTCCTCCCTGGGCAGCAACTGTACCCCCTCACCTAACGAGTCCTTCAGAGCGTGGGTGAGCTTGCACTGCCGAAAGGGGATGTGGTCCCGCTTCTGGTCCCCAAGGGCAATGATGGCCTGCTCCAGGAATGAGAGTGATTTGTTGATGTAGGTGGCTTCCTTCAGGACTTGGCCCTTAGACTACAAAGCAAAGGTCAGTTCCACTTTGGATGGAATAAAGCAGCTGCCCCACTAAGAATAGCAGTCTTCCTGGTCTGGAGAAATGCTATAAGTCTGTGGTCAGGTCAGCGCCTCCTTCCCAGAACCAGGGTCTTCTTTCAATGTCATGCGATTGTATTCCATCTTGGGCTAATAATGATAATACCAAAACTCGGAAATATTCATGTGAACACTCACGTGAATACTCATGCGAATGTGAATGCTTACATGAATATTCATATGGACATTCACTCAAAGATTCACACTAATATGAATATGTACTGAAATACTTGTCTAGATATTTGAGCAAAGAATCCTGTGAATATTCACACAAACACTCATGAATGCACATACAAATGCTCATCTGAATACTCTTGTTAATACTTCTGCTAATACACTCATACAAATATTTATTTGAAATACTCATGCAAATACTCATATGAATACTCATATTCATTCACAAAGAAGCCAGGTGTGGTGGCTCACACTTGTAATCCCAGCACTTTGGGAGGCCAAAGCAGGAGGATCGCTTGAGCCCAGGAGTTCAAGTTCAGCCTTGGCAACATAGCGAGACTCCGTCTCTACAAAAAAATTTAAAAATTAGCTGGTCATGGTGATGCATACCTGTGGTCCCAGATACTTGAGACACTGAAGTGGGATGATCACTTGAGCCCGGGAGGTCAAGGCTGCAGTGAACTGTATTTGTGCTACTGTACCCCAGCCTGGGAGACACGGCGAGACTGTGTCTCAAAACAACAACAACAAAAACACACACAGAGAAATGCTATACCAGCAAGGAATATTTACTGAGCACTGAGTGCCAGGCACTTTGCTAAGAATGTAGAGGGCACTGTCTCATTTAATGTTTACAAAAATCCTCTGAGGTAGGAACCGCCCCCAGGTAATAGCCGTTCCCTTTTTGCAAATCCTGTCCCTCCAGCAAGCCCACATGTCCCACTTCACCTAGCTCAGGACTGTGTTCACAAATATCCAATGAGTCATGGACCAGATGTGCAGGCACTGTGCCAGAAAAAGGGCTTGTGGCTTATTGAGTAGCAACCTCCAGCCCCCATCACTTACCCCAGACTTCCCCAGCCTCTCTGAGCCTGCCAGATCCACCAAGTTAATTTTGGAAGTGATGTACTTTTCCTCTGATAAGGTCCGGGAATGGGCCTACAAAACATCCAAGCAGAAGTTAGACTGTCACAGGGAGAAGTTTCTAACTGAGCAGGCCCCGTGGGAATTGACTGCCCCGCCTGGGCTGATCAAAGAGCTTGCACCTACCTCTATGTAGATGGTGAAAATGCAGTGTGATCTGGAAGAGTTTTTGTTCATAGTGTGGGAGGCTATAATCCTGTTGGTCTCACCCTGAAGAGGAAGGGAATCATAGGCAACATTTCGAAAAACTAAAACGACAAGGCACTTGGGTCATTTTTCAATTATACCAATAGCTACACAAGTGGTCTCATATCACTGTGATCAGCTGGGCCTTCCAGGCAAACCTCTTTTATAAACTAATAGAAAGGGAGTCAAATTGGAGTCCACATCTACATTTTCACCCGCCGCTGGGGAAGTGTGAATTGGTATAGCTTTCTGGAAAGCAAAGTGACAATAAAAATCAAGAGCCTTAAAAATGTTTATGAATATTGAATCAGAATCAACCTGCATGTCCAACAATTTGGGAATGATCTATGTATACAGTGGGATATTGGGCAGCCAGGAAAATGCTGACACATAGTTTTTAATAACAGAGAGAAATGTAGAATCCAAAATCATATTATAGCATAATCTAAGAAATGCAAAAGCATTCATAGAAGAAAGAAGCAGAATTCTGCTAATAAGATGTTAATAATAGTTGCTTCTGGGTTGGGGTTTATAGGTTATTTTTTCTTTTTTATACAGTTTTGTGGGGTTTTTTTAGTGAGCATGTATTACTATAAAAAATAATAATTTATGTTTTTATTTATTTTGTGTTCTCCTTTTTTTTTTTTTTTTGAGAGAGCATCTCAGTCTGTCACCCATACTAGAGTGTGGTGGCACGATCTCGGCTCACTATAACCTCTGCCTCCCGGGCCCAAGCCATCCTCCCACCTCGGCTTCCTGAGTAGCTGGGACTACAAGCGTGCACTACCACACCTGGCTAATTTTTGTATTTTTTGTAGAGACAGGGTTTCACCATGTGCCCAGGCTGGTCTGGAACTTATGAGTTCAAGAGATCTGCCCGCCTCGGCCTGCTACAGTGCTGGGATTACAGGCATGAGCCACTGTGCCTGACCTAGTAATTTGTATTTTTAAAGGGACAGTAGGCCCTTACCTCTAATTTACAGGAGGAGGCCTTATGACCAGAATATACTTAAAAAGGAATTTTTTGTAGAGACAGGGTGGTGGTGTGGTGGAAATGGCTGTTCTTGGAGAAAAAGGTCCTTGAGGGATAGACTGATGTCTCCTTAAATGCTGATAAGAAGTGCTATGAACAAGCCCCAAAGTGAGGGTGGGGGACAGCCCCCCCTGGGGAGAGGAGAGCACCCGCTGAAGAGGGAAGGCCTGAGGCTGTGGAGCAAGCCTAGCAGACTCCTGTGGCCATACCTCTATAGCTTATAGTAGTGAGGCTATATAGTCTATGGTCAGGCCTGTTCTACAAATCCAGTGACACTCACCAAGAATATAAGGGGTCACTTCATTTTTCTTCTTCTTTTTTTTTTTTTTTTTTTGAGATCATTCTCACTCTGTTGCCCAGGCTGAAGTGCAGTGGCGTGATGTTGGCTCACTGCAACCTCTGCCTCCCGGGCTCAAGTGATCCTCCTACCTCAGCCTCCCAGGTAGCTAAAATCACAGGTACAGGCCACCATGCCAGGCTAATTTTTTATATTTTTTTGTAGAGACAGGGTTTCGCCATGTTGCTCAGGCTGGTCTTAAACTCCTGAGCTCAAGCAATCCTCCTGCCTTAGCCTCCCAAAGTGCTGGGATTACAGGCATGAGCCACCACAGCAGGTCATTCACCTTTACTCTTCAGTCCCCCTTCTGAAGTACCCTCTTGCCTTGTCTTTCTTTTTTTGTATTTT
The DNA here is from genome assembly GCF_028858775.2 of Pan troglodytes. Lineage (NCBI taxonomy): Eukaryota > Metazoa > Chordata > Mammalia > Primates > Hominidae > Pan > Pan troglodytes. The sequence goes on from NC_086015.1 coordinate 51,278,439, forward strand.
TAATAGAGAGGGGGTTTCACCATGTTGGCCAGGCTGGTCTCAAACTCCTGACTTCCAGTGATCCACCTGCCCCGGCCTCCCAAAGCTCTGGGATTACAGGTGTGAGACACCGCGCCTGGCCTTGCCTTGTCTTTCTGGCCCTTTAAAAAAGATCCTGCTATTGACGTTGAGGAAGTAAGTTGCTATGTTGTGAGAAGGCACTATGATCATGCCTGTGAATAGCCATTGCACATGTGCCCATTGCCTGGGCAACATAGCGAGAACTTGCATAAAAAAATAAAGAGTTCCTAGCCTATATGACTTCTAAAAGAATAACATACACTTGACTGATTTCTTTTCTTGTTTTTGATACAGAGTGTTGCTCTATTACCCAGGTTGGAGTGCAGTGGCATGATCTCAGCTTACTGAAACCTCTACCTGCTGGGCTCAAGTGATCCTCCCACCTTGCCTCCCAAGCAGCTGGGACCACAGGCATGCGCCCCCATGCCTGGCTAATTTTTGTATTTTTGGTAGAGATGGGGTTTCACTGTGTTGCCCAGGCTGGTCTTGAACTCATGAGCTCAAGTGATCCACCAGCCTTGGCCTCCCAAAGTGCTGGAATTACAGGCGTGAGCCACTGTGCCAGTGCATTTGACTGGTTTCTAAGAGCCTTTATTTTATTTTTTTGAGATGGAGTCTTACTCTGTTGCCCAGGCTGGAGTGCAATGGCGCAATCTCAGCTCACTGCAGCCTCTGCCTCCTGGGTTCAAGCAATTCTCCTGCCTCAGCCCCCCGAGCAGCTGGGATTACAGGTGCCCACCACCACTCCCAGCTAATTTTTTTTTTTTTTTTTTTTTGAGATGGAGTCTCCCTCTGTCGCCAGGCTGGAGTGCAGTGGCACAATCTCAGCTCACTGCAACCTCCGCCTCCCAGGTTCAAGCTATTCTCCTGCCTAAGCCTCCTGAGTAGTTGGGAGTTAGCGCCACCACATCCAGCTAATTTTTGTATTTGTAGTAGAGACGGGGTTTCACCATGTCGGCCAGGATGGTCTCAATCTCCTGATCTTGTGATCCGCCTGCCTCCGCCTCCCAAAGTGTTGGGATTACAGGCATGAGCCACCGTGCCCAGCCTAATTTTTGTATTGTTAGTGGAGATGAGGTTTCACCATGTTGGCTAAGCTGGTCTCGAACTCCTGACCTCAGGTGATCCACCCACCTCAGCCTCTCAAAGTGCTGGGATTACAGGCATGAGCCACCACACCTGGCTCTAAGAGCTTTTGTATAGTAAGGATGCTAATTCTTATTTTTCTTTTTCTTTTCTTTTTTTTTTTTTGAGAAGGAGTTTTGCTCTTGTTGCCCAGGTTGGAGTGCAATGGTACGATCTTGGCTCACTGCAACCAGTGCCTCCCAGGTTCAAGTGATTCTCCTGCCTCAGCCTCCCTAGTAGCTGGGATTACAGGCACCCGCCACCACACCCAGCTTATTTTTTGTATTTTTAGTAGAGATGGGGTTTCACTATGTTGGCCAGGCTGGTCTCAAACTCCTGATCTCAGGTGATCCACCCACCTCAGCCTCCCAAAGTGCTAGGATTACAGGCATCACCCACTGTACCTGGCCTTATTTTTTTCCATACAAGAGCTCATAATTTAACTGAAAAAAGGGACATAAGAATCATTTCAACTATGTAAAGAAAAAGCTGCACAGGAAAAAAGACTGGAAGGAAATGAGCTAAAATATACATTATTGTTGCCTTATGTAAAAAACAGATTATGCATGAATCATTTTTTCTTTTTATTTATGTAACAGGAAAGGAAGAGGAAATAAAATTCTTTTTTGTTCCTATATATTTTTTTCAGCACTATCTGAACTTGCTAAATGTGCATATATTAATTTCCATTCTGATAATCAAAGTAAGTAAAAAACTAGCTGGACACAGTAGCTTGCCTGTAATCCCTGCACTTTGAGAGGCCGAGGTGGGAAGATTGCTTGAGCCCAGGAGTTCAAGACCAGCCTGGGCAACATGGCGAGACCTTGTCTCTACAAAAAAAAAAAAAAAAATTAAGTGGGCATGGTAGCATGCGCCTGTGGTCCCAGCTACTTGGGAGGCTGAGGCAGGAGGATCACTTGAGCCCAGGAGGTCGAGGCTGCAGTGAGCCATGTTCATGCCAGTATACTCCAGACTTGGAGAAAAACCAAGATCCTGTCTCAAAAAAAAGAAAAAGAACAAAGAAAAAGAAAAGCTGAGAAGCAGGGTGGCAGGGAGGGAGAGAAGGAAAGGAACCCTCAGGTTTTATTATCTCACCTCAAAAAGGAGGCTGAATGCATCCTCCTCCTGACTTGTGAGGTGAACTGACAAGCCCTTAATGAAGACTCCTTGGGGGTTTTCCACGATGGTCATTGGTGTGACTGAGGGTCCAACATAGGGCAGAGTGGACAGGAGATCAAACAGGCTCTCATTATAGATTTCCAAGTAGGAAACACGCACAGTGATGGCATGTGTGGGGCGTTCTTCGATCATCCTAAAAACCTAGATGACAGATTGTACAGCGGTCACCAAGAGCAGAACTCCAACAGCCAACTAGCATAAGGGGGGGCTTCCTAACTCAGAAGGGAACATCAAGATGTATAGAATAATTATTGTCCTAAAGGAATTGGGTGATATTTAGCATCATCTTGTAGTGTTTTGAGGCTTGACATCAGATTGGCTAACACTTGAACCATCTCACGAAGTAGAGGCATAATGAGTGGAAAGGACTCTGGAGTGAGGATTTCTTATTTTAGAGTCTCATCATTTATATGCCTCTTTCAAATCTATTTAATTCCATCCGCATATAAATCTCTGTGAATGAGGCAGTGCAGGGGCAATACGTATTTGTGGAAGGCACTACAAAATAAAATTATTTGTCAGCCGGGTGTGGTGGCTCACACCTGTGAGCCCAGCACTTTGGAAGGCGGAGGTGGGCAGATCATGAGGTCAGGAGATCGAGACCATCCTGGCCAACATGGTGAAACCCTGTCTCTACTAAAATTACACAAATTAGCTGGGCGTGGTGGCGTGCGCCTGTAGTCCCAGCGACTCGGGAGGCTGAGGCAGGAGAATCTCTTGAACCCAGGACGCAGAGCTTGCAGTGAGATGAGATCACGCCACTGCACTCCAGCCTGGGTGACAGTGAGACTCCATCTAAAAAATAAATAAATAAATAAAATAATTTGTCTATGGTCACTCAGCTAGTAAGGGTAGAAGTAAAGCCAGAACTCAGCCTTCTCAACTCCTAATTCCCTCCCCAGTGCTTATCAAGGAAGGGATAATTCCTGAGGTCCTGCCTTCCTCTAAGAATTTAGACCTGTTTTGTTCAAAATGGTAGACACAAGTTACAGATGGCTGCTGAGTATCTAAAATGTGGCTAGTACAAATGAACTGAATTTTAAATTTTATGTAATTTTAATTACAGTTAGATTTAAAAACTGATGCAATTCAGTTATTGGTAAACTTTAAGTATGTCTGGAACAACTTGGGTATGTAAATCTACTTTTTCAACATTTTATGAAATCTAAATACAGATCAAGCATTTCTGATAATATTTATGCCTAAACTGAAATGTGCCCCAAGTATAAAATATGTACTGGATTTCAAAGACTTAGTATGAGAAAAAGAATGTAAACTATCTCAATAAGTTTATATTGATTACATGCGGAAATATTTTAAATATATTTAAATAAAATATATCATTAAAATTAATTTCATGTTTATTTTTACTTTTTTAAATGTGGTTACTGGAAAACTCAAATTTGCATGTGACTTACAGTATATTTCTATTAGTGGCACTGGGCTAGATTACTAAAGTCTAAGATGCTGAGATACTGAAGCTTTGACAGTGGGATATTAAGGGTATTGCTCCAAAAACAGGAGCATGGATGGTTCACATACTAGAGGAATGTATACACTTCTTATAGGACAGGGCTGCAAAAAATCCTGTCCTATAACACTTCTTATAGGACAGGGCTGTAAAGCTGCCTCTTGGCAGCTTTTGCCTCCTACCTCCGACCAGAGGGTCCTTACAGAACCCAGGCTAGTGGGGCCCAAAGGAAGGCCCTTCTGTCTTATCTTCAGTTATGCTATTGAGACCCCCCGGGCTGACACAGTCCTGAAAGCTCAAGTCATGCCCTCCTTCTTGCTTTTGATCTTTCAGGGGCTGTGGTGGTGAAAAAAGCCAGAGTAGGCCAGTAAGGAAGCTCTGCAAGGGTCTGTATGCCCCTCATTAAAACCAGGAAAGAGAATGATTAGGACCTCCAAATCCTTAATTACAGGATCACAGACCATTGGAGCAGCAAGAGGCTGATTAGCATGCCTGACTCCCTCCTTCCCAAATGAGGAAACAGGCTCAGTGTGGGTATGGCTCAGAGTCTGACACCCAACCTCCTGGTTTCCTGAGGCCCCCGACTCTACTGACTCCAGAGCCCTGTGTATGTTGTCTCCAGTACCAGTATCCACTGCAACTCCTTTGAGGCCTGGTCCCCACTGTCTCTAGTAGCTGGCCCAGGGTCAGTAACATCTATGGCAGAGAGAGGGAACCTGTGTGGCATCCCACCCTTGGGCCCACTCTCTACCTGCTGCACGGCACGAGGGAGGATCCCCCGGTGCTTGTAATTCTCAGTTGCCCCCATCATGGTGTATGTCTTGCCAGCTCCCGTCTGCCCATAACACATGATGGTGCCTGCAAACATTTCAAAACACGGTGACATCCAGGAAAATAGCTCCAAGGATAACTCTCCCCTCTCCCAGCATGCCTGGTGCCAGCCAGGGCCCTTTGCATGAAGATGGCCAGTGGGAGCAGCCAAGAACATCAGGAATTCCACCATGGAAGAGGATGGGTGGGCAGGGGAACAGGGACAAAAGTGGTCAAAACAAGGACATCTGCCCTGAATCTGTGGTCCCCACAATGCTCTGCTGTTCCCTCCACCAAGAGATGATCCGGCCCTAGGGCTTCTGAGAAGGACAGGGAATCTCAGGGTACAGAGGAACTGGAACTTTTCCTAAAAAGATGAGGAGGGAGATAGGAGCATTAGACTCCAGCCCTTCTCTAGCACAGCTATGAACTGCCAGGGTCTCAGGGTTGGCAGGAGGCATCAACTTCCCCACAGAGGCAAAGAGGGGCTTTCAAAATCTCCAGGAAGAGATGGAGTGGAAAGGGCATTTTCTGTCAAGGGTGAGAATTCTTTGTAGACTACAAATTCCTGCAGGATGAAACAGGGCTCCTAGTTGGTTCCATGTCACTTCCAGAAATGTACCACCATGATCAGGCCCTGATCTGGTCCACTGCCCACCCTGGGAAGACTTTCATTGCACTTCTCAACATCCTTTAGGTCTACCATCACCACCAGGCTCCGGGACACAAACCATGCAGTCACCCTGAGCTCCGGCTCCTATCTGTTCTTCCCCTTAGCATGGGCAGCCTGAGCCAGACCCCATCCCACAGGCTGCCCATGGGCATTTACATGGCAGATCTGCCCAGGCAATGCTGGGCTGTGGAAATTTTTTGCCTTTGTCACACAGACACTGTAGTTCTTGGGACTGGTAGCAGGTTTTACACAAGCGATCCTGATTCAGCACCTGAGTTGGAGCCAGAAATGGTGTCTATTAACCCAACACAAATGAACAGGAAGGAGTCACTTCAGCTGCAAATCAGAGCCCATTTGTGGTTCCACAGCACCAGTGCTCAAGGCTATTCACCTCCCTGGGCCTTAGTTCCTCTGTCTTCACCTCCTCAAGGTCACAATCAGAGCATCATGAAAACCAAAAGAGAACCTCCTTAAGTCAGTGGGGACCACACCTACGTATCACATTCAGGATAAATTACAGCATCTACACTCAATGCACTTTTAAATATAAAACCTAAACTTGCAAAACAGGGAACATCCTAGTCAGCAGCCACCAGATGGCAAAGTCTACAAACTGTGACATATTCTTTTATACAATCCTATACTAGAATATCAACTGTACATTGATTGTGTTGGTAGAATACATGAAAATAGCTCCTAGCAGGAAGACAAATGTTTGGACTCCATCAAATTTGTCATAAAGACGCATCTTCAAAACTAATACTTGAGAGATTTGAAACAGGATAATTGAACCCCTGTGACCTATAGAGAGCCACAGTCTTTTAATTTTCCTATGAAGGTAGAATCCCAGGACATTGGATCAAGCCATGCCCACAATGTCAACAAGCAAACAGTAAGTTTTGCAACGTAAGAACATGGAGACAGACAAACATACAAAGGATAGTAAGTGAGCTTTTATTTTATTCACCATAAAATATTTGCATCTCTTACTCCTCAGGTTCTTACATAAGACAACAGTTAATTAATTAAGTTACCATTATAGCCATCGAGGGCCTGAGAAACCACATCCTTTGCAACTGTCTCATAAACCAAGTCCTGGGAGGCATCGTGAAGAACTCCATCCAACTTAAACGACCAGTCTGTCTGTTGGTTATTGACAACTCCTCTCCGAATGTCTTTTTTTAAGTGAATATCAATGCTCTAGGAAAAAAGAGTGAGAAAAAAAAAATGTTATTTGTTCAAAAATGGGTATAAAAAAAATCACTGATAGCTGAGGCCTAATCTGGAGGGAACAGAGGAAATGAACTGTAGGATGAATGGGGACTCCCACGTAGGGGCTGATATTCCAGATGAATTCTTTGGGATGGGAGAAGAGAGTTCCTGCAGGGAGATGGAAAGATCAGGAGAGTGGAGCACTTCCTAGTTTTAGCACCTCTAACCCTAGTTCACATGGTGCTGTCTTTGTTTCCCCACCTATGATATGAGGTCAAATTTATCATGTTCTTATTAAACAAGTTTTAGATAGATTCCATAAGCATAGGGAGGCCTTGAATTATGCCAGAGGGAATAGTGAGCCTGGTAACAGAGGCCTGGGCTCCAGCCTCATTGCTCTGGTTGCTGGCAGTGAGGCCTCCCTCAGCTCTGCATTATGGTGAACATCTACTTCCACACACACGCTATGAGCCAAAGTGAGTGATGATGAAATGAAAGCCACAGAGAAGGCTACGGACTTCTCAGACATAGGAATTAAGAGTAAATTGAGGGTGTCATCAGCAGATTTTTAGATGCATGCCCCTTCATAGTAAGCCATTGTGGTAGCAGCTGGCTTAGGGACATACTGGGTAAGGTCAGTGGTAGCTTCCAATCTTCTTGATGAGAACTTCCGATGTAAAGACTCTTGCTGAAATCTTACACTGACTGCCCTAATGCAGGAGCTATACCTGGCTACAGAGAGAAAAATTAAGATGAAGAAAGACAGACTTGGCCGGGCATGGTGGCTCACGCCTGTAATCCCAGCACTTTGGGAGGCCGTGGCAGGTGGATCACCCGAGGTCAGGAGTTCCAGACCAGCCTGGCCAACATGGCAAAACCCCGTCTCTACTAAAAATACAAAAATTAGCCAGGCATGGTGGCACGTGCCTGTAATCCCAGCTACTAGCAGGGCTGAGGCAGGACGATCGCTTGAACCTGGGAGGCGGAGGTTGCAGTGAGCCAAGATCGTGCCACTGTACTCCAGCCTGGGCAACAGAGTGGGACTCTGTCTCAAAAAAAAAAAAAAAAAAGAAAGAAAGAAAGACTTGGTCCACTCACACATTAAATGCTCTGTGCTTCTGTGTTCGCTGAAAACCATGTCCAGCAGGACACATTTGATAGGGCTGCATGTGAGCTCTTTTCTGACCGCTAGGACCTGCGAGGCTTGGGCAGTTTGCCCTTGAATTTTTCCTTTGAAGAATGTCTCAATGCTGCCCAGAGTAGGCCCATAATTGTTTGCTGAATGAAAATATCTAACACTCTCACACTGTCCTAAGCCTTCAGAAGCATTCTCAGGGTGAGGATATAGGGACGGATATATCTTTCCACTTCTCTTGATAAGTATTTCTCCAGCTGTTTTGATAAGCTAAACAGTAATGAACTCAAGATATTCTTACTGCACCCCATGGGAGATTATACAATGACAGATCAATCATTAGAAAGCTTTATGAATGTGAACAAATGTCAATTCTTCTGTGTCAGATACGAGGGTAAAGGTAAACATTAATTTATTAAAGGTAAAATTATTAAAAGACAATTAAAGATGGGATTTTATTAATTTCTTCATTAGCAGTGTTGTGAGGGGGTGGTTTGGATTTGATGGGCTCTAGAGTCCATTGGATCCTGTCCAATTCTGTCTTGGTCCTTCAGAGGTTGCTTGGAAATACGGTCACACTATAGCAAGGTGGGACAGAGAGGCCCAGTCAGGTGAAGGCAAACACATCGCACTTACTCTTTTGTCATCTCCGTATCTGATCATTTCATGAGCAAAGTCATCGGTGGGTCTGACACGGACAAATGCATGAACTTTTTTCCTAGTACCCATTCTAGCTAAAAAGAAGGGAACAATGAAATTTTGAGTAGTCATTATCAAATAACAAGTAGAGGAGAGGGGTCATTCATTAAGAAGATCAGAAAAGAGTGACGAGCAGTCCATTTTTCCCTCTCTCCCTGAAAGCCAGTTTTCCTTTTCACCCCTCAGCATTTCAGTGTTCTACCCACAAGACACTGCTCAACAAATACACACACTTTCTGCTTCACAGACTGCTTTGCCATTTTCCACCAATGACCCCAGAGAGACTGAAATACAAAGTAAAAAGAATGCTTCCTTTAGTGGTCTAATCTTAGATGTCATTTCTAGAAATGTTCTGCAACTAAGATGATGAGTCCACTTATGCTTTCCTTCATTTATTATATTTTCTTCTAAAATACTTACTATGAAATACATTAAAACTAATTTTCTTTTCATTAACTTATCTTGCTTCAGATACAGCATCCTCTTCTCCAATAGACTAACTACATCAGAAATAGATGACCCAGACGTATATTTAGTCCATAATAAACTTTCTTCTCTTATTACCATATTGAGAAAAAATATCACAGACAGTCCCCTACCTCCTCTTGCTCTCCTAAAACCTAACTATATTCTCATCATTTTCTTTCAGTGTGTGTGTGTGTGTGTATGCGTGTGCATATACACATATATAGTAGTATAAATAAAGGAAGACATAGGACATATATACATACATTTTTTTTTTTTTGAGACAGAGTCTCACCCTGTCACCCAGGTTGGAGTGCAGTGGTGCTATCATGGCTCAATGTAGCCTTGACCTCCCAGGCTTAAGTGATCCTCCTGCCTCAGCCTCCCCAGTAGCTGGGACTACAGGTGTGTACCACTGTGCCTGGCTAGTTTTCTTACATTTTTTTTTGCAGAGATGGCGTCTTACTATGTTGCCTAGGCTGGTCTTGAACTCCTAGCCTCAAGTGATCCTCCTATCTTAGACTTCCAAAGTGCTGGGATTACAGGCATACCCAGCCGATGTTCAATATTTTTTTAAAAATTAACATTTATTTCATTGTTTTATTTTTGGAGACAAGGGTTTCTTTATGTTGTCTAGGCTAGCCTTTAACTTCTGAGCTCAAGTGATTCTCCCATCTCAACCTTCCAAGTAGCTGAGACTACAGGCACATGGCTTGGCTTTAAAAAAAAACTAACTTTTGGCTGGGTGCAATGGCTCATACCATAATCTTAGCACTTTGGGAGGCCGAGGTGGGCAGATCCCTTGAGGCCAGGAGTTTGAAACCAGCCTGGGCAACATGGCGAAAACCCATCTCTACAAAGAATACAAAAATTAGCCAGGTAGCCAGGTGCGGTGGCTCAGGCCTGTAATCCCAGCACTTTGGGAGGCCGAGGCAGGTGGATTACCTGAGGTCAGGAGTTCAAGACCAGCCTGGCCAACATGGTGAAATGCCATCTCTACTAAAAATACAAAAATTAGCTAGTTGTGGTGGCAGACGCCTGTAATCCCAGCTACTCAGAAGGCTGAGGCAGGAGAATCGCTTGAATCTGGGACGTGGAGGGTGTAGTGAGCTGAGATTGCGCCATTGCACTTCAGCCTGGGCGACAGAGAGGGACTCCATCTCCAAAAAATAAATAAATGAATAAATAAATAAAATAAATAAATTACCAGGCATGGTGGTGCATGCCTATAGTCCCAGCTACTCAGGAGGCTGAGGTGGGAGAATCACTTGAGCCTGGGGAAGCTGAGGCTGCAGTTAGCTTTGATCATACCACTGCACTCCAGCCTAGGTGACAGAGTGAGACCATATCTCAAAAAAAAAAAACTAACGTGGGCCAAGTGTGTTGGCTCTTGCCTGTAATCCCAGCACTTTGGGAGGCTGAGGATGGCAGATTACCTGAGGTTAGGAGTTCAAGACCAGCCTGGCCAACATGACGAAACCCTGTTTCCACTAAAAAAAAATACAAACATTAGCTGGGTGTAGTGGCAAGCGCCTGTAATCTCAGCTACTCAGGAGACTGAGACAGGAGAATTGCTTGAATCTGGAGTGTGGAGGTTGCAGTGAGCCAATGTCATGCCACTGCACTCCAGCCTGGGTGACAGAGCAAGCTCAGTCTCAAAAAAAAAAAAAAAATCAAAAAATCTAAGTAACTTTTAAGATGTTAACCATAAAAACCCCTCATGTATAACAGGGACTACTTTTAATTAGATTATCTTGCTTTTTTAAAAAGTACATTAAAATAATGGTAATATTTTATTTTATTTTATTTTTTTTGAGGCAGAGTCTCGCTCTATCACCCAGGTTGGAGCGCAGTGGCGCCATCTCAGCTCACTGCAAGCTCCGCCCCCCAGGTTCACACCATTCTCCTGCCTCAGCCTCCCAAGTAGCTGGGACTACAGGCGCCCGCCACCAAGCCCCGCTAATTTTTCTGTATTTTTAGTAGAGATGGGGTTTCACCGTGTTAGCCAGGATGGTCTCGATCTCCTGACCTCGTGATCTGCCCGCCTCAGCGGATCATTTTATATAAAATTATCTAAGAGAGGTCCAATGGGTGTTACCTGACAAAAGTTATTCCAGATTTTATTTATTTATTATTTTTGAGACATTTATTTCAGACAGAGTCTCGATCTCTCTCTCAGGGTGGAGTGCACTGGTGTGATTTCAGCTCACTGCAGCCTGTCTCCCAGGCTCAAGCAACCTCCAGAGTAGTGGTAGGACAGGTGTGTGTCACCATACCCGGCTAACGTTTTGCATTTTTGTAGAGATGGGGTTTCAACATGTTGCCCAGGCTGGTCTCAAACTCCTGGGTTCAAGCAATCCACCCACCTCAGCCTCACACTCAATTTCTAAAGCTTGGGGAACCGGGGAACCACTCTTCACATCCAAGGGCCCATTCTCCTGCCCAGGGAAATTCAGATGCCATCCAGGGTATGCTCTGAAAGGGACCATGAAGAAGCAGGGGAGCTCTAGGAGCAGGTGCCCAGGCCTCCCTCCCTGAAGCCCCTGCACAAGAGTAGCACAGGCCAGTTCAGAGCATCAATCTCAGCTGGGCATGGTGGCTCACGCCTGTAATCCCAGCCTTTGGGAGGCCAATGTGGGAGGATCGCTTGAGGCCAGGAATTAGGAACCAGCATGGGTAACACAGCAAGACCTTGTCTCTACAAAAAATTTTAAAAATTTGCCAAGTGTGGTGGTGCACGCGTGTGGTCCCAATTTCCCAGGAGGCTGAGGCAGGAGGATCACTTGAGCAGTGATGGCACACCACTGCTCTCCAGCCTGGACAACAGCGTGAGACTGTCTCAACAAAACAAAACAAATAAGCAAAAGCATCACTCTCCCTCCAGAGCCTGGCCCTTCTCTGCCCTGCTATTTGCCAACATGCACATGCACACACAGTCACCCCATGTATGCTTCCCAAGGCCCTCCCCATGCTGACACCATGGCTCCAAGCAGGCCAGGAGCCATATCCACCTGCAATAAGTCTTCCTTTGCACACCCGTCTTGTGAGCCTGCTACTCAGCAGCCCTTTAACACCCAAACATTTAGGGACCCCATGCCATCTTGCACTTACTGAAATACTGCTTGTTACCATTCTTAGGTCGCTTCATTTGAGTGGGTTTCAGTTCCCAAAATTAAATTACAAGCTGCTTGAAGGCAAGGATTGTGCTTTTTGTCTCTTTTGAATCCCCTCACAATGTCCAGGGCAGAGCCCAGCACAGAGTAGGTGTTCAGGAAATGGCGGTGGTTGGTGATGGTAATGGCTGGAAGTCAGAGGGCAGCTGAATCTTCATATGTGGGTCTATCTTCAGTCACTACTGAGAGAGTCCCAAGGGGCATATGATGTCACTCCCCTTCCATGACAACTCCAACCAAAGCCCACAGCCCTTCCAGGAGGACACTTGGTTTCCAGGTGCAAAAATCCACATCCAGCACCTCACCACACACTTTTTTTGTTTTTGTTTTTTGTTTATTTGTTTTTGTGACAGGGTCTCACTCTGTCACCTAGGCTGGAGTGCAGTGAAACAATCTCGGTTCACCGTAGCCTCCACATCCTGGGTTCAAGTGATCCTCCCACCTCAGCCCCGCAAGTAGCTAGGACTACAGGCGTGCACCACCACGCCCGGGTAATTTTTGTATTTTTCGTAGAGACAGGGTTTCGCCATGTTGCCCAGGCTGGTCTTGAACTCCTGAGCTCAAGCAATCCGCTCACCTCAGCCTCCCAAAGTGCTAGGATTACAGGCGTGAGCCACGGCGCCCGGCCCCCTCCCTTTCTCCCTCAGGACCTTGTGGGGAATGTCTCTCCTTGGGGAACCACCCTTTGATATTTCTGGTATAACAAAGCAAGCCTCTGAGTGGCCATCAGGAGACTTCTGTGTTAAGGCGCTCGAGGTTTCCTCATTTGTCTTTAGTGGGAATGAACAGAATTGGCAACAAGCAGCCATGAAGACTCGACAAGAGGAAAGGGAGCTTTTGGTGGGGTGGAAGGCACCAGGTGGGTCCCTATCTTCCAGTGCTCCCGTCCAGATGAGGGGCTGTCATGGGGAACCCTCATAGCTACCTGTAGCGGCAGCAGCAACACCCGAATCCAAAACACTGGGTCCAACTGCACCTGGCCTTGGCTGAACAAGACTAGGATGCAGGCAAAACTAGACTTTCTCCTTTTTCTCACCCAATGTGCCGGACCCCCGCGTGGAGCCTGGGCGGCAGTGGGCTTTGGATCCATTCCGGTCCCTCTCTGGAGAGGTTTCCTCACCTGTAACACGAAGGGCTCCGACTGGTGATCCCAAAGCCCCCTCTAGTTCGAAAACTGACTAGTACGGAAGAGTCCAGACGACCTCTGGCTCCCTGCCTCACGGCCTCTATGTCCTGGACGCGACGTGGGACCCCTTTGTGGGACCAATGAACATTAGCTCCGAAGACCGTAAGCCGCGGTCAGGTTGAAAGGACTCCCGCGACGTCGAGCCCTCCTTCGCCTGGGTTTCAGAGATGAGCGACCCAGCTGGGAACCCCCAGATAAAGCGGTTTTTGGACCCCAGCCACTTTCAGCAGTCCGGGCGCACACCCTTTTCCCGTCTCCCCACTCCCACCGGCGAGCAGCCCCTGCTCACCGTTCACCAGGCAGCGACGCTCCTGGGACGCGACTGCCGCAACCGAAACCACCTGCACTCCCCACGCGGGGCTGCCTGGCTGTGTACACAGTCGCCATGGCAACGGGTCGCTTCCGGGGATTCCGGAAGTGTCGGGGTGGCGGAAATGAAGTCCGAGGTCCTACGTCGAGGATACGGGTGAGGTCATGGCCGAATCGGGAAGACGAGAGATGGGGCCAATTGATCTAGAAAGACTTCGGCGGATGCACATGCGAAGTCAAGGTCGAGATAGCGAGGGAACGAAGGCCGCACATGAACCAGGAAGCGGGGTGGCGGGGCTTCCGGCGCCGAGGAGATTCAACTACGGCGGCCGCGGAGGCCCGTCCGATTGCTGCTCCGCGCTCCGAGCGGCTGTCGGCGTGCGCTATCGCCCCGCCCTGGTTAGTGTCTAGCCGGCCGGCGAGGCCTGCGCAGTTGCAGCGGCCGGGGAAGATGGTGGAGGACGGCGCGGAGGAGCTGGAGGATCTGGTGCACTTCTCCGTGTCTGAGTTGCCTAGTCGCGGCTACGGCGTCATGGAGGAGATCCGGCGGCAGGGCAAGCTGTGCGACGTGACCCTCAAGGTACCGCGGACTGGGCGGCAGCGGGCTGAGGGAAAAGGGGTCGAGCGGGGAGTAAAAAGGGGCGGGGGACAGAGAAAGAGAGGTCTAGCAGGGAGAGGGGTGGGGAGAAAGAGGTGTGAGGGGAGCCGAGTAGTGGGGAGAGAGGTGCCGAGCAAAAGGGGATCGGGGCCGAGTGGGGAGAGGAAGAGGACAACCTTTCAGCCCTTGAAAGGAAAGGTTGAGAGGTGCGCCGCTTAGGCCCTTGGAGTGGGAGACATTGGGGTGACAGCCTCCTTTTTCTGTCATGCAGACAAGAGAAAATGGACTTACCTTCTATGGAGGCAGGGGCGGTGGCCGGCCCCACATGCTGATGGGCACCACTGAAGCACCCTCTCTTGTCACTACAGATATTTCTTTGTGCCTGTCGAACTTGGCTGTGCTGTTCTAGAAGAGAAGGCTTCTCCTTAGGAATCATTGCCCTTAATTGTTGAATTACCACTTTGTCTCTTAAGAGCTTTTAAAATCTTATCTGGAAATTTTTTGAGGTGGGAAGCCACCCTGCCCCATACTGGAAGGCACCACTCACCACCACAAAGGTCCCCGGGGCTGGGCCTGCTGGCCGCGTGGGGAGAGGGATGCTGACTGATATTAAGAGGGAAAGATATCTTAACCACCTGTTCCCCACCAGCATTCTGGTCGCTAGAGCCAGCCTCCCTCCTGTGCCTGGGTCTTTTCGTGTGGAAGAGGCATGCTGTGCTGCTGCCTGGCCAAGCCACCGAACCATGTGGAGACGTCCGGCTGGGGAGATGATGAGTGGGGCTCCCTGTTGGGCTTTAGCTGGAAAGCTCTCAGCATCTGTGCGTGATCCCTGTTTAAAAAACAAACAGGGCAGGCATGGTGGCTCACACCTGTAATCCCAGCACTTTGAGAGGCGAGAGGATCACTTGAATGGGGGAATTGGAGACCAGCCTGGGCTATGTAGGGAGACCCTGTCTCTACAAATAATAAAAAATTGTCTGGGCATGGTAGCCTGTGCCCGTAGTCCCAGCTACTCAGGAGGGTGAGGTGGGAGGATCGCTTGAGCCTAGGAGGTCAAGCCTGCAGTGAGTTGTAATCGCACCACTGCACTCCAGCCTGGACAACACAGCAAGATCCTATTTCTCCTATTTCTCTCTCTCTCACACACACACACACACACAGAGCAAGATCCTATTTCTCCTATTTCTCTCTCTCTCTCTCACACACACACACACACACACACACAAATAAATAAATAAAAGAAAAAATAAAACTATGCAGAGATCCTTTTGCTCTTGTTTTCTTTTTTCTTTTTTTTGAGACGGAGTCTCGTTCTGTTGCCCAGGCTGGAGTGCAGTGGTGCTATCTCGGCTCACTGAAACTCTCTCTCCTGGGTTCAAGCGATTCTCCTGCCTCAGCCTCCCCAGCAGCTGGGACTACAGGCGCGCACCACTACCCCTGGCTAATTTTTTCTATTTTTAGTAGAGACGGGGTTTCACCATGTTGCTCAGGCTGGTCTCGAACTCCTGAGCTTCAGCAGTCTGCCTGTCTCGGCCTCCCAAAGTGCTAGAATTACACGCGTGAGTCACCGCGCCCAGCCTGCTCTTCTTATTTTCTACATGGTTAAGGAAACTTTTCTTCTGCAACATAGTTGAGTCAGACCTCTGGAGATGGTAGAGTAGGATGGTTGAGTATGGCTTTGAAAGCAGAAGGATTTGGATTAAAATCCTAGTTGTAACCTTGAGCAAGTTACTTAATCTCTGTAAGCCTCGGTTTTTTTGTTTTTATTTTTATTTTTTTGAGGCAGAGTCTCGCTGTGTGGCACAGGCTGGAGTGCAGTGGCATGATCTTGGCTCACTGCAACCTCCACCTCCTGGCTTCAAGCCAGTCTCCTGCCTTAGCCTCCCAAGTAGCTGGGACTACAGGCGCCCGCCACCACGCCCGGCTAATTTTTGTGTGTGTTTTTAGTAGAGACAGGGTTTCACTACGTTAGCCAGACTGCTCCTGACCTCGTGATCCGCCCACCTCAGCCTCCCAAAGTGCTGGGATTACAGGCGTGAGCCACCAAGCCCGGCCCTTTTCATCATTCTAAACCCCTCCTGAAGGAGGTTGTTTTTCCAGGAGAGGAGTGAAGTGATCTGAGAAGGCGTGAGATCTTCTCATATGGGAAAGAGGAACCAAGAGAATTGAGAAAAAATGAGCTAGACTAAAGGAAGCAGAGGAAGTAAAAGTAAATTAGAAGTTTTTGTCCACAGTGATTACATGGTAGAAGATGTTAAGGCCACTAGAAACTTGTAAGCAGAAAAATGATCCGGTTTTGGCAGCAACACTTGGTGTAAATAGAGACTAGTGAAAAGCAGTAATAGGTGTGAATTTCTAGATTAAAATTTAGGCTGTAGGCTGGGCACCGTGGCTCACGCCTATTATCCCAGCACTTTGGAAGGCCAAGGCGAGTGGATCGCTTGAACCCAGGAGTTTGAGACCAGCCTGGGCAACATGGCAAAACCCCGTCTCTATTGGGGAAAAAAAAAAAAGATTTAGGCTGTAAGGGTGAACCAGGGGAATCTTATAAGACACGGGGAATCAAAAAGGGCGTGGCAGCGTGGGATGGTCACAGATACTTCTACATAAAGTATTAATAGTACATTTAATGCAGATACTGAATATGGTAATCTTTTAGCAGAATATTGCTTATTCATTCAAAGGGACAAGTAAATTATCAGACATGGCTGGGTGCAGTGGCTCACGCCTGTAATCCCAGCACTTTGGGAGGCCGAGGCAGGTGGATTGCATTGAACTCAGGAGTTTGAGACCAGCTTGGGCAACATGGTGAAACCCCATCTCTACAAAAAATTAGCTGTAGTGGTGTGTACCTTTAGTCTTTCTTAGCTGCTCAGGAGGCTGAGGTGGGAGGATCACTTGAGCCTGGGAGGCAGAGGCTGCAGTGAGCCGAGATCGTGCCACTGCACTCCAGCCTGGGCAACAGAGTGAGACCCTGTCTCAAAAAAAAAAAAAAGAATCAGACGTAGTTTCAACTGAGACGGTCAGCCCGAATTGCTGTGTTAGCTTCAGGGATCTAGAACATAAGGACCAGTATATTTATTTTTTTCTCTCTTTAATAAAAAGCCTTCAGTGGGAAGGACTAGTATAAACGCATGGGCTAGAGCTGGACGGGACTGTAGAGAGCATTTACTTCACTGATTTTGAAAACTTTATTGTAGAGCCCAAGGAGTAGCTCTGTAGCAATATAATGGTGGGACCGGGGAAAGAGCATGCGAACCAGGCTCTGCACATTTCACTACTTGCCACCAGAGCTGTCCTGGGAAATCTATTTTGTCTCTCTTTCTTGTCAAAGTCTTCCTTCAGTTTTCTGGTGACTCCACAGTGTTTTTCAAGTAAACAGACACTGAAAAACTGGTTGGAAGCTTTTGGGTGTGAGATGTTTTCTTGACTGGTGGGCCTCCCTGTCAGGCAGTGGTTCTTAAACTTCAGTGGACGTCAGAATCACCTGGTGGCCTTGTTAAAACGCTGGTTGTTGGACCTCACCCAGAATTTCTGATTCATTAGGTCTGGCATGGATCTGAAAACTCATATTTCTGACAGGTTCCCCTGTGATGCTACTGTTAGTCTGGGACCACGTTCTGAGAGCCATGGTTGTAGGGTGATGGACCTGTCGTTTTCTGTGGGATGTGTTCAAAGTCCGTAGATCTTCCTCCAGGCTTCTTCCTAGGTGGTATAAGCCTGGCTGTTATTTTGGGAGCCTTATGGTAGGAGAGGTCTGGAGGTTCTCCCTTCTGTATGCAGACTTTCACTTAATCCCCCTAAATGGTACCACTTCCTTGTCTTCTGTGGTGCCCTGGTTACCCAGGTCCAGAGGCTCTTGTTCATCCTGTCTGAAGAGTAAACCTCCAGTCTTCTGCAGTTGCTTGTCTGGGGAGGGGGACCAGTACTTCCTGATTTCGGCCCTTCTTCTTGCTCACAACTTCAGAGGAAACTGGTACCTCCAGTGGTTCCATTTTGGAGGGGATTCTTCAGTGGCTTGCCATCCGCAACACTCAGTATCCTCTAAGTCAGTTACTACTCATTTGTCTTCTTCTTCTAAAATTTTGTTGACCCTTCTAATGTGCTGTCTCTCTCTGCATCTTTTTCCTTCAGAGCTTTGCTGTTCCTTGATCATCAGTCCGAAAGGCAGTATCACACAGACTCTGCAGCCACACTGCCTGCGTTTGAGTTCTGGGTCTGCCACTTGTTAGCTGTGAAAATGAGCAGCTTCCTTAAACACTGGTGATTCTCTGTCTCGTCTGTAAAATGCACATCACCACCTACTTGAGTGCTGAGGATTCAATTAGTTAATGTACTTCAAATAATCATGTAGTAAATGCTCAGTAGTGTGTGTGTGTGTGTATTTTTTTTTTCTTTTTTTGAGACAGAGTCTTGCTCTGTTGTCCAGGCTGAAGGGCAGTAGCGCAATCTTGGCTCACTGCAACCTCCACCTCCCAGGTTCAAGCGATTCTCCTGCCTCAGCCTCTTGAGTAGCTGGGATTATAGCTACATACCACCATGCATGGCTAATTTTTGAATTTTTGTAGAGACAGGGTTTTACCATGTTGGCCAGGATGGTCTCAAACTTATGACCTCAAGTGATCTGCCTGCCTCAGCCTCCCAAAGTGTTGGGATTACAGGCATCAGCCACCACGCCCGGCCAGTAGTATATATTTATTAATAATAACTTAATGGAGTTTCTAGAAGGAGTGGAGATAAATTCATGTGTTCAACCTGCCATTTTGAATTTGTTTTCGCTTCTGTTGAACTTTGAATGATTTTATCTGGACAAAATGTTCATTGCCTTAAATGACTTTGCTGGCTGGACACAGTGGCTCACGCCTGATCCCAGCACTGTGGGAGGCCGAGATGGGGAGATCAAGAGATCAAGAACATCCATGCCAACATGGTGAAACCCCATCTCTACTAAAAATACAAAAATTAGCTGGACATGCTGGCGCGGGCCTGTAGTCCCAGCTACTCAGGAGGCTGAGGCAGCAGAATCGCTTGAACCTGGGAGGCGGAGGTTGCAGTGAGCCGAGATCATGCCACTGCACTCCAGCCTGGAGACAGAGTGAGACTCTGTCTCAAAAAAAAAAAAAAAAAAAAAAAAAAGACTTTGCCAACCACTGCACTAATTCATTAGCCTGCACTTTACAAATGAAGACCCAAGCCCAGAAAGGGAAGGGACTCACTCAAGGTCACAGGTTGAGTTAAGCAGCACTGGGACTAGACTCTTCGTCTCCATATTCAGGGTCAGGTGTTCTCTCATGCTCTCCTGTTGCATCTTCTGTCACTGACGGTAAATGAACTGATTTCGGCTGCTACCACGTGAATTAATCTGCCTCAGGTCTACTGTATTCATCCTTAATGGCGTGTCATCTTTTCTATCTTCCTGAATTTTAGGGAGAACGTGAAAAATATTAGCAGGCATGCCACATTCTCAAAATTAACTGCCAACACTTGAACCTAGGCTTAATTTCCTTTTGGAAAATATTTGAAATTTAAATTCACTGGAAGTCTGTCGGATAGTGAGGTAGAGGCATGACAGAAAAGAGTATCATATTCATAAAAAAAAAATCACATTCTGTATCTCCCATGGCTTGAACCTGTTATGAGAAAAAGCCCATGGTCCTTTTCCTTGGCAAATCATTTTATCTTAAAAGTTATGAGGATTGTAGTGCAAGACTTGTTGGCATAAGGCTTGGCCTAGGTAGAGAGATTTGTGTCCATGGACACTCTCATCCCCTCTTCCCAGCGTTGAGTTTCGTGTCCTTTGCTCTGGGCTGCCAGGAGCCCAAGGCTCAGGAAGCATTGTCTGATTCATCTGGGTCTAGCCAGTTGGGCACACTTGCTAGGTTTAATGAGTTTTTCTTCTTATTCATGAGATTTGGAGCCAGATTTATATATTTATTTTTTCCCCTATGCTTCTGTAAGGCATTGAAATTCATATATTTCTGCTCTCCCTTTATCTCACACATTTATTTTCTTTTTGAGTGACAGCAGAATGAGGTCACCAAACCTGAGTATTATTCACAGGGCCATAAGCTTAAAGGAGAGAGGAGCTCCCTATATAGACACACACCCTTTATTTTGCAACCGCTGATAAATGGTTCCTGAAAGATCTGCTGGCGTTAGTCTTCTCAGCATTTTCCCAAGGCCCCTGCTGAGGTTTCGAACCTGGCTCTGATAATTTAGCCCTCAGAAGGAAATGTTTTTTCCATGGGTGAAAGGTACAGTATTAGAATATTTCCTTGTGTTACCCACTAAATGTAGGCACACAGTTTTCACGAAATTGGCTTCAAGAGCTACACATTTGAATCTGGAATCTTGCCTAATTTGTTGTCACCACTGGCTTTGTGATGAAAGAGTAGGTGGAGAAGGATATGAGGAAATGAAGTAAGGGCTTGTTGATGCATACCATTTTTATGTTGTGTATATAGTACAGTGAGTTACACAGGGTTAATTATAGAGCTAGAATAATCATATTAAAAGGAGCTGTAGGCTGGGTACGGTGGCTCACATCTGTAATCTCAGCACTTTGGGAAGTGAGGTGGGAGGATTGCTTGAGCCCAGGAGGTCAAGGCTGCAGTGTGAGCCATGGTTGAATGATTGCACTGCAGCCTGGCAATAGCATGACTCTGTCTCAAAAAAAGAAAAAAGAGAATTGTAGAGGTTCCCTATCAAAGCTATCATTTTACATGTGTATGCATGGACATAGAGTGTGGAATGAATGGAGACTGGAGTGGGATGAGGGATGAGAAATTACTGGGTACAATGTACATTATTTGGATGATGGTTACACTAAAAGTCCAGACTTCACCACTATGCAATATATCCATGTATCAAAACTGCCCTTGTACCCCTAAATTTATACAAATAAAAACATTTTTAAGCCATCATTTTACAGATGTAAAAATCCCTGAGGTTTAGAGCTATTAAGGGATTTGCCCATGGCACAAAGCTGTATCAGCCGAGATCTAACACAGCTGTTTATTGGTGGAAGCCATGCTTTTACATCCTGTCAGATTATTCACCTGCCCTGCTGATGGTATGAAGCATAGTAGGGAACAAAGCATCCTTAGTGTCATTCTTGAGCACAGAGGGCAAAGATGTGAATGTCCAGATGCCACACCAACATTTTATTTCAGGAGAGAAGATGCAGACTTTTTCTACTAGTCTTTTAGACATATGAATTCTTGACTCTGATTTTGAAATGACATTGTATTGGAAAACTTGTGCTTCTGAATATTGCTCATTCCCAGGGTTTTCTACTGACATTTTTCATGTAGTTAGGTTTATCTCTCTCTGTGTAGTTAGCTTTGTCTCCCTCTTTTTTTTTTTTTTTCCTTGAGACAGGGTCTCATCTCTTGCCCAGGCTGGAGTACAGTGGTGGATCACAGCTCACTGCAGCGTCGAAATCCCTGGCTCAAGCCATCCTCCCACCTCAGCCTCCCAAGTAGCTGGGACCACAGGTGTATGCCACCACGCCTGGCTAATTTTGTTTATTTTTTGAGACATAGGGCCTCACCTTGTTGTCTAGGCTGATCTCAAACTCCTGGGCTCAAGCGATCCTCCTGCTTCCACCTCCCCAAGTGCTGGGATTACAGGCATGAACCACCACACCTGGCCCAGCCTTGTCTCTTTCTAATGAGCAATAAGAACTGAGAGGAAGAACATGCTCCTTGAGGGGCACAGCACTTGTTATACAAATTTCCTATCAAAAATTCAGTTTTAATCTCCTTGTTCAAGTTATGTTGTGAATAATGCTGTTAAATTTGGACACCAATTAGGTGAATTAGAGAGCTTGATGCTGCCTGACATGTGGGTGGGGAAAGAGAGTTGGAGGTACAGCCTGGACTATCCGTTACCAGCCAAGCAACATTCATCATGTTCACCCTAAGGCTTCTGGAGCTTGCTGGCTGGCTGACTGGCTCGCCAGGTACATTTAAGAAGCCTGTGCTTGGGGATGTTTCTTAACTGCAGACGGTTCCTTTATTATTCTGTACATGAGACTCCATTGTTTGCCCCTTAGCCCCACTTGGTTTAGCTTGTAGGCTAGTTGATGGAAGTTGAGACCACATTGTTTTTCTAAATGTGTGTTCCAAGCCCTTCCCAAATTACAAGCATGGCAGCTACCTTTCTACTTTCGAACTTGTTGAGTATTGGCACTGTCATTGCCTCTTTGGCATGGAACCAGCCAGCTGGCCTGTGGTTAGCTTAGGAAGACCTTAGGAAGAACATCCAAGCAGCTGATTACATCACTACTTTTTTCCAATTGGGGACAAAAGTGGGTGAACCAAGGTGCGTGAACTAAGAGTTAACAAGCATTTTCTGTAAAGGGCCAGATAGTAAATACTTAAGGATTCGTGGGTAATATAGTTTCAGTTGCAGCTACTTAACTCTGATGCTATAGTGCAAAAGCAGCTATACACAATGTATAAATGAATGGGTGTGGCTGTGTTCCAGTGAAACTTTACAAAAGAAGCATGAGCTGAATCCGTTGCCTGTAGTTTACTGACCTGTTATATACTGATAGGGCCTCTAAGGCTTTTGAAGTAGGTTTTATTTTTATTATTTATTGCTCTAGCATATACTTCTGTAGTTTCAACACAGTATTTAGGAATTGAAGCATTTCTTGTTAAAGAATACAAATGAACCGGAAGTGAAAAAAATTTTCCCAGCTTACTACAGGTGATCATGGGACTATACTGATTAGTAAGTGAGTAAGTAACATAGAAGTTACTGTTAAATTTAGCATCTCATTTGTAAAGCCTTCGCGCTCTGCTGGAACTTGAAGCAGAATGTTTCCAAAGTCTTAACTAAAGACACCATGCTCCCATTCTGTCTCAGTTGAAGCTGAGGATGCTTAGCTGCTGGCAGAATGGCAGGCTAGAGACCCTGATGGCTCTTACGTTCCAGTGAAACAGACAGTCTGTGTTCAGGGCCTTGAAGGTAAAGGTCAGAGCTTGGGCTTTTGGCAGGCAAAATAGGGGATCTGTAGTTCAAATATGACCCAATATAATGGTATATGTGGGCAGAGTGTTCTGAATAGCTGATCAGAACACAAAAATGCTTTTCACGCCTGTAATCCCAGCACTTTGGGAGGCCAGGGTGGGTGGATCACCTGAGGTCAGGAGTTCGAGACCAGCCTGACCAACATGGTGAAACCCCATCTCTACTAAAAATATAAAATTAGCCAGGCGTGGTGTCGCATGCCTGTAGTCCCAGCTACTCGGGAGGCTGAGGCGGGAGAATTGCTTGAACCCAGGAGGCAGAGGTTGCAGTGAGCCGAGATCGTGCCATTGCACTCCAGCCTAGGCAACAAAAGTGAAACTCCATCTCAAAAAAAAAAAAAAGCTTTCAAAAAATAAGCTCAAGAACAGATAGATACTTGTACACCAATGTTCACAGCAGCATTATTCACAATAGCCAAAAGGTGGAAGCAACCCAAGGGTCTACCACTGGGTGAATGGATAAACAAAATATGGTATATGGCTGGACACAGTGGCTGATGCCTATAATCCCAGCACTTTGGGAGGCCAAGGCAGGCAGATGGCATGAACCCAGGAGTTTGAGACCAGCCTGGGCCACATGGCAAAACCTTGTCTTTACAAAAAATACAAAAATTAGCCAGGCGTGGTGGTACGCACTTGTAGTTCTAGCTACTTGGGAGGCTGAGGTGCGAGAATCACCTGAGCCCCGGGAGGTCAAGGCTGCAGTGAGCCATGATTATACCACTGCACTTCAGCCTGGGCAACAGCGAGACCCTGTCTCAAAAAAAAAAAGTATATACATACAGTGAAATATTACTCAGCCTTTAAAAAGAAGAAAATTCTGCTGCAACATGGGTGAACCTTGAAGACATTACACTAAGTGAAATAAGCCAGTTACAAAAGGACAAATGTTGTGTGATTCCACTTATATGAACTACCTAGAATAGTCAAATTCATGAAGACAGAAAGTGGAATGATGGTTGCCAGGGGCCAGGAGGAGGGGGAATGGAGAGTTTCTGTTTAATGGGTATAGTTTCAGTTTGGGAAGATGAAGAATTCTGGAGACAGATAGTGGTGATGGTTGTAGAATGTACTTAATGCCACAGAACTGTACACTTGAACATGGTTAAAATGGTAAACTGTATGTTATTTATATTTAATCCAATTTTCAAAAGATAATTAGCTCAAGAAGACTTGTTACCAGGTGGGCAAGAGAGATTGCTTATAGTGCTTTGTGACTGTAGACACTAAAAACAGAATTTGTCTTTCTATTGAAACCCAATGATTAGAAACATCTGATGCTAAGGAGTAATCTTTCCTACTCTTTATTTTTGTACTTGGTGCCTCAGCTGTTAAGAGTCAAATTGTATTAGTTCAGCCCTGTAGCTGCACTTCAAATGGTCACTTAAAAGGAATTGCCTTCTAAGAGGTACATATTTAGGAGATGCAGATGTGTTGTAAGCTTATTTTTCTTGGGTTGGTTTGTAAGCTCTAAATGTCATGTAACCTTGACAGAGCTATTTTGAGGACCAGCAAAACAAGCCGTGCTAACATGTCTTCCAAGTAAAGGTGTGTTGGCATCATCTGCAAATTACAAATAGCTTTCAAACCTATATTTCTACCCCATTTGTCCTGTGGGTCCTCATACTCATTATGTCTAAAGTGAACACCCTTGCCCATCTTTTGTTTCCTCTGTGTTAGGGGGGCACACAATCCATCTAGTCGTGCACAGTTGAAACTCTGGGATTGTCTTTGGCTCATCCTCTCTTATGTGTATTTTGTGACACTTATTACAATAGTAATTACATAATTATTTATAGTGTTGTAACTCCACAAGAGCAGGGCTGTGACTGAATTATTTACTGAGGTATCTACATAATAGCTGCTCAGTAAACCACTGTCCTAATTGAGATCCTCTTCATCTTTTACCTAACCCAGGATTTCTTTAACTTTACTAGCATGTTGAGAGAATTCTTACCGACCTTCTAGTGAATGAGCCTACTAACAGATTGTTTTTCTAGGGAAAAACAGATTTCATTCTAGGGAATGAGCTACTAACAGATTGTTTTTCCCCAGGCTTAATTCTGATCTTATTCTGCTCTGAGTGGCTTCTCATTTCGTTTTCATTCAGCAGGGTGCTCAGCAGGTATGTCAGCACCTTCCATGTGCCAAGTACTGTTCTAGGTGCTGAGGGTGCAGCAGTGAGCAGAGTAGGCCAAGCCTTTTTGAGTATGAGCTTACATCCTAGTGGAGTAGCAGACAATAAACAGATGGAAGATGTCCAGTGGTGATCAGTGCCATGAAGAAAAGTAAAGCAGGAGCCAGCCTCTCTTAATAGAGATCTAAATGAAGTGAGGGAGCAATCCATGAGGATATCTGAAGGCAGAGGGAACAGTAAGCACGGAGCCCTGAGGCAGGAGCACACTTGGTGTTTTGGGGAAACAGCAAGAAGCCAGAATGGTAAGGGCAGAGTGACCAAGGAGAAAAGTGGAAGGACACGAGGTCAGAGAAGTAGCCACCCAGCCCAGCACAGTTCCTTGCATGTGTATGGTATGGCTCAGTAAATACGTTGTGAATGAATGAATGAAACCAATCAATAATTATGTATTTATGAATAAAGAATCAGGGCAGGGTGTTAGAGGTATACCTAAGGTATAGAAAGTTAGGATGCATATTCCATGGTTCATGAAAACAGCACTGCGTTTTGCTTGCACTTTCCCCTTCTGCGGTTTAGGAGAGATGATGATAATGGCCGGAGCCAGAAGACTAATTCTGACTTGTTCTTGAAGGAAATTCTGTTCTGCACACAGTGACAATCAGAGGTTAGAAACTTGTCAGCGGAGCCGGGAGTCGAGCAGAGCTGCTCAGCTCTTGGTGGTTGTAAAACGTGCCTCTACCTCATGTTGGAGAAAGCTTGTGTTTTCCGTGTATATGGCTTAGCATTTTAAGTAATCAAGATATCTGAGGGGTAATGGGAATGCAGGAGCAGCAGGTGGTGGCTAGTTTTCTGTAGGATTTAGGAAAGGACTGCTGATTTAACTGAATCTCTGATTATTCTAAGCTGCTCATAGAAATCCGCCAGTCACTGCTGTCTCAGACGTCAGAGGGAGAAGCTTAAGCATGTTCTGTTGTTGACAGCCATTCTGGTTGACTTCTCTGACTGCCAGCTGTATTCTTGATATTCAGAGTCCTGCAGATGTGGCCCCTCTCTGCTATTCTACCCTGCTTTCCCCCAGTGTCCTCTTGCATCAGCTGGCCATCTCTCTATGACTGTGTTCTCCCTCCTCTGGGCCTTTGCTCTAGTGTTCCTTTGGCTTGGAGTATCTGCTCACATCTGCCAAGCAGAGCCGTATCCATGCTTCAAGCTTTCTTCCATATTTTCTTCCTTTGCTTTCTTTCCTTTTTCTTTCTTCCCTTGCTTTCCCTTTCCCTTTCTCTTTCTCCTCTTTTCTTTTTTCTTTCTTCAGGGTCTTGCTCTTTCCCAGGCTGGTGCAGTGGTGCAATCATAGTTCATTGTAACCTCGAATTCCTGGGCTCAAGCGATCTTCCCACCTCAGCTTTCTGAGTAGCTGGAACTACAGGTGTGTTGCCACCACACTCAGTTAATTTAAAAAAAAAATTTTTTTTTTGGTAGATACAGGGTCTTGCTTTGTTGCCCAGGCTGGTCTCGAACTCCTGGCCTCAAGCAATCCTCCCACCTCGGCCTCACAAAGTGCTGTGTAGGCACTGTGCCCGGCCCCTTCAAAGTTTTCTTTTCTCAAAGGGACCCATGCCCTCTTTCTTGTGCTCTGTCCTATCACAGTGGGGGGTTGTGTGAAGTCCCATCTCTCTGAAGACAGTCTTCTCATATCCCTCCAGGTGTAGTTCATCTCCCCCTCTTCCACTGCACCTTAACCCCTCATTACTTAGTGTTGTCATTGGACTAATAGCGTCAGCATCACCTGGGTGGGGGCCTGTTCGAAGTGCAGAATTTCAGGTCCCGCCCCAGACCTACTGAACTAGAATCTGGTGCTTCTTACATCCTGTGCACATTAAAGTTTGAGAAGCATTGCCGCCACACATTGGTCCTACTCCCCTTACCGGTCTGAGCAGGATGTAGATGGTTCGAGTGTTTTTGTTCCCCTCTAGATGTTGAACTCCTGAATTGTGAGCCATCTCTTACCTAGTATAGTTCTTAGCATGTTTCAAGCACTTAAAAGTATTTAATGAATTACCCTAACTAACCCCTGACCTTATGTTTGAGATGCTTCTTCAGTCAACATACTATATAAATGCATTTACCTGCGCTTGGTGCTTTGTAGGTGCATGAGACACCCTGCTGTGAATGGGAGTCAGCCTCTGTCTTTGGCATTTATAGATGAGTGGGGAAGATAGATTATGCATCAATTATTAATAATTATGAGAAAAGGCAGAGTCTGATAAATTCTGTAACTGCATAGGCATCACCAGAGGCCTAAGAGAACATCAAAGGAGTAGCTGATATTTACAGTTCTGAGGGTTTGTGACTGTTTCATGGAAAGGATGGTATTTAGTTGGTACATTGCAAGATGAATAGGACTTTGACAGACAGGCACAGTGGAAAGAGGCATTCCAGGCCAGGGGAGAGTGTTCAGAGGCCCAGGCATGAAAGTACACCTACAGTGTTTCTTAAATAAGTAAGACATAGAGGAGCAAGGTGGAAGGTGGGATTGGAGAGGTGGATTGAGTACAGACTGTGTACTCCTTAAATTTTCATGGTGAGGAGTCTAGACTGCTAAGAAACACCTGCAAATCAGTTGAAGTTGGTATAGTTACATGTTCAGTGGTTCCTGAGGACTCTGCCCACTTCTCTCCCTTCCTGTGCTCCCATTCTACCTTGCTGGATCTGAGTGGTAGGAAGTGGGGGGAGGGTTTAGAAGAAGTGGGAAGCAGCCTGAATGTTTTAGCCAGCTGTTTATATGGGACTGGAGCCCCAAGTCCTTTTTTAGTGTCAGCTGGTCAGCTACTTCCTTCCTCACCCCCTTCCTGTGTCACTACCCAGTGGGGCACTCTAAAGCAGAGAGACCAAAACTCCATCACAGAGTGTTCAAAGAGTGTGCTCTAAAATGCTATCGAAAACTGCAGACTGAGCCCAGTATATTTTATTATACTTGCCATCAGTTTCTTAACCCCAAGAGTTTATGAGGACTCATCATTTCTGCTTGTGGTAGTACTATATGAACCTGTGTCTCTCTGTCCATATTTGAGGCTGGCAGTCAGGCCATCAGCATTGAAGGTGAAAGAATCCCCCTGACTTCCATTTCCTTATATGCCATCTTGTTAGAAACCCACAAAGTAGGTAGTGTGGTCTGTTTATTTCTTCAGGACTGGGAATGCACTGTTACCCTGGGAGTCAGGCCCTCCACAAATTGACCCTAAGCCTCACCATCTTTTTCTTGAGCCTTTTACTTCAGCCAACTGAATTTTCAGATGAGATGAGAAGGTCATGCTTTTCCACCTTTGAGCTCCCACTTTGACCAGCTCTGCCAGTCCTGAGCCAGAAGGTCAACAGTTAAAAAGAAGAGGTAAAATTCATCAGAAATTTTGTTACTTGTTTGTATCTCAGATGAAGCCTATTTTTAGATGAAATAGGCTTTAGAATTCATTAAGTACAACTGAGTATGAGGCACTGTGTTAAGTACTAGGATATAACCTTCCTTTCTTTGGGAAGAATATTCAGCCTGGATGGAGAGACATTCATTAGGGACAATATAATGTGTGCTGTAGTGGACGCTTGTACCAAGTGCCACAGAAAGGAGAGAGCTGACTGCCTGGAAGTCAGAGGCCCCTCAGAGGAGGGAACATTTCAGCTGAATCTTCAAGGATGAGGAATAATTCACTGGGCAGAAAAATGAGGGGATAAGAATCCAACCTGAGGGAACAAGACAATTTCTGGGAATTGCCAACAGTTTTTAGAAGAGAGTCATGGTGGGGGATAAAACTGGATGGGGGCCAGGTGCAGCGGCTCACACCTATAATCCCAGCACTTTGGGAGGCTGATGCAGAAGGAAGCCTTAAATCCAGGAGTTCAAGACCAACCTGGGCAACAAAGTGAGACCCCATCTCTGCCAAAAATAAAAAAATTAGCCAGGTACCCATAGTCCCGGCTACTTGGGAGGATCACTTAAGCCCAGGAGTTCGAGGCTGCAGTGAGCTATGATTGTGTCACTACACTCCAGCCTGGGCAAGAGTGAGACCCTGTCTCTTAAAAAAAAAAAAAAAGAGAAAAAAACCTGTTTAGGGTTTGGATCTGACTTGTAGGCAGTAGGGAGCCCCCTAAAATGGGGACTGACATGACCAGACTCAATTATATGTTGAGTTGACTCATTCAAAAACATCATTTATTCAACAAATACTGAATATTAATTTCCGACTATTCCAGGAAACATGAAACGTGAAGATTGCCCCCTTGGTGCAGCCTATGTTTTAGTAAGGATTAGATAAGTTAATTATATCAGGCCACCACCATTTGCTCTTGTCAAGGTTACTAATGACCTCCACAATACAGAGCTAGTTCATAACCACACAGATCTCCATGTGCCACCTTTTATAGTCACATCCAGCCCCCTCCCACCCACCATCTCTAATCTCTGGCAACCGTGAATTTGTTGTCTCTCATTTTGAAATTGTTATATAAATGAAATCGTAGAGTTCGTGACCTTTTTTCACCCAGCCTAATGCCCATGAGGTCCATCCAAGTTATTGTGTGTATTGATCATTTTTTCCTTTATATTTCTCAGTAGTAGTCCATGATATGATTGTACCATAATTTGTCTAACCATTTCCAACCATTGAAGGACATTTTTCAGTTTTTAGGTATTATGAATAAAGCTGCTATGGATATTCATGTACAGGATTTTGAGTGAACTTGTTTTCATTTCTCTGTAGTAAATGCCCAAGAGTAGAATTTTATGTCATACAGTTTGTGTATTTCAATTTTAGAAGAAATTGTCAAACTATTTTCCAGAGTAGCGATATCATTTTGCATTCCCATTGGCATATATAAGTGTGGTGGTTAATTTTATGTGTCACCTTGGCTAGGCCCAGTTGTTTGGTCAAACACCAGTCTAGATGTTGCTGTGAAGATATTTTTTAGATGTGATTAACATTTAAATTAGTAGACTTTAGTTGAGTACAGTGGTATGTGCCTGTAATCCCAGCTACCTGGGAAGCTGAGGCGGGAGGATTGCTTGAGCCCAGGAGTCTGAAACCAACTTGGGCAACATAGTGAGACCCCATCTCATTTTAAAATAATAATAAGTTAGTAGACTTTCAGTAAAGTCGATTACCTTCCATAATGTGGGTGGGCCTCATCCAGTCAGTGTAAGGCCTTAAAGAGCAGAAATTGAGCTTTCCCCTGAAGAAGCCGTTCTTCCTCGAGATTGCAAAATAGGCTGGGCGCAGTGGCTCACTCCTATGATCCCAGCACTTTGGGAGGCTGAGGTAAGAGGATTGCTTGAGCCCAGGAGTTTGAGACCAGCACAGGCAACATAGTGAGACCCTGTCTCCACAAGAAATAGAAAAATTAGCCAGATGTTGTGGCGCATGCCTGTAGTTGCAGCTACTCAGAAGACTGAGGCAGGAGGATTGATTGAGCCTGGGAGGTCCAGGGTGCAGTGAGCCGTGATTGCACCACTGCACTCCAGCCTGCGTGAGAGAGTGATACTGTGTCTCAAAAAAAAAAAAAGATTGCAAGATAAAAACCCTACCTAAGTTTCCTGCCTGCTCACCTGCCCTGCAGATTTCTGACTCAAGACTGTAACATCAAATCTTATCTGAATCTCCAGCCTGCTAGCCACACTGTATATTTTGGATTTGCTAGCCTCTGCAATTGCATGAGCCAATTCCTTAAAATAAAAATAAGTTTCTCTGTCTCTCCCCGCCATACCTCCTCCCTCTCTCTTTCTCACTCCCTGTCCTCTTTCCCTTCTCCATTCCCTTCTTCCCTCCCGATGTCTTCCCCTTTTCCCTTCTCTCCCCCTCTCCACTCTTATCCCTCACCTTCTCTCTCTCCCCACCTCCTTCTTTTCCTCCTTCCTACTTTCTTCCCCATTCTATTTCTCGGGAAAACCCTGACTAATATGGGTGACCCAATTCTTTTGCATCCTCACCGGCATTTTATATATATATATATGTGTGTGTATATATGTGTGTGTGTGTGTATATATATATATGTGTATATATGTATATGTATATATATGTATATGTATATACGTATATGTATATACGTGTGTATGTGTATATATGTGTGTACATATGTATATGTGTGTATATATATGTGTGTGTGTGTGTGTATATATTTAAATTCTCTTTATTTTTATTTTTTAGTAGAGATGGGTTTTGCCACATTGCTCAAGCTGGTCTTGAACTCCTGGGCTCAAGACCAGCTGGGATTAGAAGCATGAACCACCATGTTACAGGCATGAACCACCACACCCAGCCTAGCATTTTATATGATCACTCTTTTTTATTTTAGCCATTCTGTTAAATGAGTAGTGGTATCTCATTGTGATTTTTTTTTTTTTGAGACAGAGTTTTACTCTTGTTGCCCAGGCTGGGGTGCAATGGTGCGATCTCAGCTCACTGCAACCTCCGCCTCCCAGGTTCAAGTGATTCTCCAGCCTCAGCCTCCCAGGTAGCTAGGATTCTAGGATGCGCCACTATGCCCGGCTAATTTTTGTATTTTTAGTAGAGACGGGGTTTCGCCATGTTGGTCAGGCTGGTCTCGAACTCCTGACCTCAGGTGATCCGCCCACCTTGGCTTCCCAAAGTGCTGGGATTACAGTCGTTGAGTCACCATGCCCGGCCTCACTGGGATTCTAATTTGCATTTTGCTAATGGGTAATGATGTTGGACATCTTCTTACGTGTTTATTTGCCATCTGTATATCCTTTTTAATGAAATATCTTTTCATGTCTTTTGCCCATTTTCTCATTGGATTGCTTTTTGTTTTTTTATTGTTGAGTTTTTAGAGTTCTTTACATATTATAGATACAGATAGATCTTTGTCAGGTATGTAGTTTGCAGATATATTTTTTAGTATGTAGATTGTCTTTTAATTCTAACTGGTTCCTTCACAGAGCAAAAGTTTTTCGTTGTGATTTAGTCCAATTTTTTTTTTAATGGTTTGTGCTTTTGGTCTCATGTCTGAGAACTTCTCACCAAACCCCAAGTCCTGAATATTTTCTGCTATATTTTATTCTAAAAGTTTTATAGTTTTAAGTTTTATGTTTAAATCTTTGGTCCATTCTGAGTTAAGTTTTGCCTCAGGTGTGAGGTATAGGTTGAAGTTCTTTTTTTTTGTATATGGATATCCAGTTGTTCCAGCCCCATTGATAGTTGAAGAAACTCTTTTCTCCATCTAAATGCTTTTGTACCTTTGTCAATAAGCAGCTAGCCATTCTTGTGTGAGGTTACCTCTGGGTTCTCTATTCTGTTCTATTGTTCTTTGTTCCTGTCCCTTCACCAATATGACACAGT
This sequence comes from Pan troglodytes, assembly GCF_028858775.2. Classification (NCBI taxonomy): domain Eukaryota; kingdom Metazoa; phylum Chordata; class Mammalia; order Primates; family Hominidae; genus Pan; species Pan troglodytes. Next base: position 51,311,049 of record NC_086015.1, read on the forward strand.
CTTACTGTAGCTATGTAGTTGACCCTTGAACAATGTGGGGGTTGGAATGTTGACCCCCTGCCCCCATTCAGAAATCAAAGTGCAACTTTTGACTTCCCAAAAACATAATTACTAATAGCCTACTGTTGACTAGAAGGAAACCTTACAGATAACATAAACAGTCAATTAACTTTGTTTTGTTTTGTTTCTTCTTCTTCTTTTTGAGATAGGATGTTGCTCTGTCATCCAGGCTGGAGTGCAGTGGCATGATCATAGCTCACTGCAGCTTCGACCTCCCAGGCTCAAGCAATTCTCTCACCTCAGCCTCCCGAGCAGTTGGGACCACAGGTGCACACTACCACTACCATGCCCAGCTAACTTTTTTATTTTTTGTAGAGACGGGATCTTGCCATGATGCCCAGGCTAGTCTTGAACTCCTGGCCTCAAGCAATCCTTCTGCCTAGCCCCCTAAAGCAGTGGGATTACAGGCGTGAACCTTTGTGCTCAGCTTATTAACACATATTTTGTATGTTATGTGTATTATGTTATGTGTTATACTGTATTCTTACGATAAAGGAAATTAGAGAAAATAAAATGTTGTTTAAAAACTCAATGGCTGGGCATGGTAGCTCACGCTTGTAATCCCAGCACTTTGGGAGGCCGAGGTGGGCAGATCATGAGGTCAAGAGATCAAGACCATTCTGGCCAACATGGCGAAACCCTGTCTCTACTAAAAATACAAAAATTAGCTGGGTGTGGTGGTGCGCACCTGTAGTCCCAGCTACTCAGGAGCCTGAGGTGGGAGAATTGCTTGAACCCAGGAGGCGGAGGTTGCAGTGAGCCAAGAATCGCGCCACTGCACTCCAGCATGGCAACAGAGCGAGACTCTGTCTCAAACAAACAAACAAAAAGAAACATAAGGAAGAGAAAATATATTTACTATTCATTAAGTGGAAGTGGATCATCATAAAGGCCTTCATCACCATCATCATCTTCACATTGAGTAGTCTGGGAGGAGGAAGAGAAGGGTTGGTCTTGCTGTCCCTGGTGGCAGAGGCGGAAGAAAATTTGTGTACAAGTGGACCTACACAGTTCAAGCCTGTGTCATTCAAGGATCAACTGTACATTGTCATTTCTGTCTGACTTTTTGCCTTTTCATTTCTCCGAACATTTTTCTATATGGTACCAATTCTTTTCCACCATTTGTTTTAGTTTCAGTGCCCGTATCATAGAAGAGTCCATGTCATAAAAGAAACCATGAATAATTGAAACTCTTTTGCCAAGTTGTCTAATGTCAATTTGTTTTCTGGCACTGCTTCTTGAATGTCTTCCTTGTTGTCCAGCACTGGTTTGGGAGCTCTCATCTCTATCAAGTTGTCTTCTATTAATTCCTCAGGTATAGTATCAATTAGCTGTTTAATTTCTCAAAGATCTATATCTTGAAACTCTTCACCCCTCACCTTTTTGCCATATTCATGATCTCTTCCATGACTGGCTATGTCATAAATCCCGTGACGTCATGTACAACAGCTGAACAGCTTTCTCCAGCAGGAACTTACTGTTTCAGTCTTGATGGCTTTCACAGGTTTTTCTATAACAATGATGGCATCTTCCATGGTATAATCCTTCCAGGCTTTCATGATGTTCTCTCTACTAGGGTTCTCTTCCATAGCATTGGCAATCCTTTCCATACAGTACTGTGTATAATGAGCTTTAAAGGTCCTGTGACACCCTGATTTAGAGGCTGAGTTAGAGACATTGTGTTTGGGGGCAGGTAGACCACTTTGATGCCTTCATAGGTGAATTCTTGGGGTTCCAGATGGCCAGGGGCATTGTCCAATACCAAAGAACTTTAAAAGACCATCCCTTACTGGCAAGGTACTTCCTGACTTCAGTGACAAAACTTCAAAGGAACCAATCCAGAAAAAGTTTTCATCGTCCTTATCTTCTTGTACAACCAAAAGACTGGCAGCTGGTGTCATCCTTTCCGTTCAAGTCTCAGGGCTTAGCAGCTTTATAGGCAAGCTCTCGTTCTGTCACCTAGGCTGGCTTCAAACTGCAGGGCTCAAGCAATTCTCCTGTCTTGGCCTCCTGTCTTGGGATTATAGGCATTAGCCACTGTGCCTGACCAGAATTTCATTCCCTTTTTAAATGGATTTTATTTGTTTTATTATCATCATTTTTTGAGACATGGCCTCTCTCTGTCACCTAGGCTGGAGTGCAGTAGCATGATCATAGCTCACTGCAACCTCAAACTCCCAAGTAGCTGGGACTACAGGCACATGCCACTATGCCCAACTAATTTTTAATTTTTTTTTTTTATAGAGATGAGCTCTATCCTATGTTGCTCAGGCTGGTCTCGAACTGCTAGCCTGAAGTGATTCTCCCACCTCAGCCTCCCAAAGTTCAACTTTTATTTTTTTAGAGCAGTTTTAGTTTCACAGCAAAATTGAGTGAAAGCTACAGAGATTTTCCTTATATCCCCTATCTCTACATACACACATACAGTGGCTAACAATGTTGAACATCTTTTCATGTACTTGTTGGCCATTTGCACTTTATTTTTCTCATTCAAAATTGTTTTAGCTATTCAAGTTCCTTTGTCTTTCATATAAATTTTAGAATAATATCATCTGTAGCTATAAAAACAATCTTGCCGGTAATCCCAGAACTTTGGGAGGCCAAGGTGGGAGGATCAGTTGAGGCCAAGAATTCGAGATTAGCCTGGGCAACATAGCAAAACTCCGTGTCTCCAAAATAAAAAATTAGCTGGGTATGGTGGTGCGCATCTTGTAGTCCTAGCTACTCGGGAGGCTGAGGTAGGAGGATTGCATGAGCCCAGGAGTTTGAGGCTATAGTGAGCTATGATTATGCCACTGCACTCTAGCCTGGGCAACAGAGCAAGACACACAAGTCCTGTACATTGGTTTGTTAGATTTACACATAAGTATTTAATTTTTTTAGTGATTGTAAATGTAATTTTATTTTAAATTTTGGTTTCCAAGTGTTACTTGCTGGTACATGGAAAACACAACTGATTTTTGTATGTTGATCTTGTGTCTTGTAACTTTGCTGAACTCGCTTATTATTTCTAGGGTTATTTGTTTTTTTGCAAACTGCTTTGGATTTTCTACATAAACCATAAATAATGTCAGGCCGGGCGCTGTGGCTCACACTTGTAATCCCAACACTTTGGGAGGCCGAGGCGGGTGGATCGCTTGAGCTCACAAGTCCAAGACCAGCATGGGCAACATAGTGAAATCCCATCTCCACAAAAAATACAAAAATTAGCTGGGTGTGGTGGTGTGCACCTGTACTCCCAGCTACTTGGGAGGCTGAGGTGGGAGGATGGTGTGAGCCCAGGAGGTGGAGGTTGTAGTGAACTAAGATTGGATCACTGCACTCTTAACTTGGGTGACAGAGGGAGATCCTGTTTCAAAAAAAAAAGAAAGAAAAAAACCCATAATGTCATCAGCAAATAGGGATAGTTTATTTCTTATTTTCTGATTTGTATTCCTTTTATTTCATTTTGTTGCCTTACTGAGCTTGCTAGAACTTCCAAGAGTGTGTTAAATAGCAGTGGTAAGAGTCTTGCCTTGTTCAGCATCTTAGGGGTGAGCGTTCAGTGTTTTACTAGAATACTAGAAGTTTTTTGTAGATGTTCTTTGTCAAGTTGAGGAAGTTCCCCTCAATTCCTAGTGTTCTGAGAATTTTTATTATGGATGAGTGCTGAATTTTGTCAAGTTTTTTTTTGTTTTTTTTTTTTGCATGGAGAGGGTCGTGTCACTTCTTTTTTCTTGAGTCTATTAATATACTGGATTACATAGATTTATTTTCAAATATTAAGTCTGCCTTAACCCGGATAAACCCTATTTGGTTATGGTATATAATTATTTTTATATATTGCTGAATTCTGTTTGCTGATATTTTGTTAAGGATTTTTGCATATATATTCATGAGGGATATTGGTCTGTACTTTTCTTATTTTATACTGTCTGTCTAGTTTTGGTACTAGGGTAATACTGCATAAAATGAACTTGGAGTTATCCCTTAATCTTCTGTTTTCTGGAAGAGATTGTTTAAAATTGGTATTAATTCTATTTTAAACATTTGGTAGAATTCTCTGGTGAAACCATCTGGACCTGGTAGATTTCTTTTTCAAGCATTTTAAAATTACAGATTTAGTTTTCTTGTTAGTTATAAGGCTTTTCAATTATTCCCCCATCTTGGGTAAGTTGTCATTTTCAAGAAATTGGTCAATTTCATCAGTTGTCAAATTTATGTGTAGAGTTGTTCATAGTATTCTCCTGTTATCATTTTTATGATTGCGGGGTCTGTAGTATTATCGACTGTTTCATTCCTGTATTGGTGATGTGTCTTTTCTGTCTTTGTCAATTTTATCAATATTTTCAAAGAAGCATCTTTTTATTTCATTAGTTTACTGTTTTCCTGTTTTTAATTTCATTGATTTCTGCTCCTTTTAATTTCCTTCCTTCTGCTTGCTTTGAGTTTATTTTTTCTCTAGTTCCTTGGAGAGGTAGTTTGGGTTATTCACTTGAGACTTTTCTAATGTAAGCATTTAGTGTCATAATCTCACCACTGCTTTAGATATGTTGTATTTTCACTTTCATTCATTCAATGTATTTTTAAATTTTTGTTCCTTTTTTAGAGACTCCTCTTTGACCTACAGACTATTTCGAAGCATGTTGGACCTTAGATGGATTCAAGGGTTTATTTTCCTAATTTACAGATATTATTTTCTATGTATCAAATGTTGCATAATGCAAATATCATTGTAAGAGAGGAAACATTTTTGACATGGTCAGATTCCTGCCCTTGGGGATTTTACATTGTGTTGTGTGTAGCTTTTAATTCATTCATTTTCACTGATGAATAATGTTCCATTATATGAATATCAGAAATTAGGATTCTCCTCTCAGTGGTTATTTAGGTGGTTTTTTGTTTTGTTTAGTTTTCTGCTTTTCTGAATAGTGATGTAAACATTTTATTACATATTTTCTGGAGCGTATGCATCTAAGGTATATAGCTAGGAGTTAAATTGCTAGGTCATTGAGTATGTGCGTGTTCAACTTTTCATGATCATGTTAGTATTGGCATTATTTTTCAAAGTGGAAATTGTATAAATTTACATACATTCTAGCAGTGCTTAAGAGCTCTTCTGTCCATCCACATCATCATCAGCTTTGGGTATTATTGGACTTCCTAATTGGACTTCTCCTGGATGTGAAATTATATCTCATTGTGATGCTAGCATTTCCCTGATTATTACTGAGATTGATCATCTTTTCCTTTGTTTTAGACCATTCTGTTTCATTACCTATGAAATACCTAGTTTTAGGTAAGTCTTAAGCTCACTTTTTTTTTCCTCAAATTATGATTCGTTGATTTATTGGAGTTCTTTATGTACTCTGGATACTAATTATTTGTTGGTTTTATGTTTGCAAATATCTTTTCTCACTTGTAACTTGTCTTTTTTTCGAGATGGAGTCTTGCTCCGTCACCCAGGCTGGAGTGCAGTGGCAAGATCCTGGCTCACTGCAATGTTCGCCTCCCGGGTTCAAGCGATTCTCCTGCTTCAGCCTCCCGAGTAGCTGGGATTACAGGTGCATGCCACCACACCTGGCTAATTTTTTATATTTTTGGTAGAGACGGGGTTTCAGCATGTTGGCCAGGCTGGTCTTGAACTCCTGACCTCAAGTGATCTGCCCACCTCAGCCTCCCAAAGTGCTCGGATTACAGGCGTGAGCCACCACACCTGGCCTGGACAGAAGTTCTTAATTTTACTGTAGTCAGATATTGAAGTCTTCTCTCTTAAGGTTAATGCTTTTTGAATTATTGTTTAAGAAATCCTAATCTCAAGGTCAAAAAGACCTACAATATTTTCTTCCAAAATTTTGAAGTTTTGCCTTTAATGCTTAAGATTTTACTTCTTCTTTTTTTTTTTTTTTGTATTTTATAAAAAAAATAGAGACAAGGTCTTGCCATGTTGCTCATACCAATCCCAAACTCCTGGGCTCAGGCAGTCCTCCCACTTCGGCCTCCCAAAGTGTTGGGATTGTAGGCGTGAGCCACTGCACCTGGCCATTAAGGCTTTTTTCTATCTGGAATTGATTTTGGAGTGTGATGTGAAGCAGAAATTCAATTTGATTTTTTTTCCATGTGGATAACTAGTTGTCCCAACACCATTTTTTAAGTGGACTCTCTTTTCCATATTATCTGCAATGCCATTTCTGTCATTTATCAAGTTTACATATATATGGGATGTATTTCTGACTGCTTATTCTGTTCATTTGGTCGGTTTGTTTCAGTACCACAATTTCCTAATTTCTATTGCTTTATAGGTATTGACATCTGATAGGGCAGTTCTGCCTACCTTACTCTTTTAAATTTTTTGGGGGGATTAATTTATCCCTACTGCTTCTCCATTTTATAGACTCATTCTTACCCACCAGCTTCATGGCCTTTATGATTCAAATATGTGCGTCAATAAAATTATGGATTACTACTTATCATGCACTTTCAGCATCCTTTGTGACTGCGTTAAAGCTTAGTCTTAACCCCACTGATCCCAAGGGCATTCTTTCCATGCAGTCTGGGCACTTAACTGTTCTTTTTTTTTTTTTTCCTGGGTGCAGGCATTTATTTTTTAAAAAATTTTAGATTTTTAGGGGGTACACGTGCAAGTTTGTTACATTAGGCATATTGTGTGATGCTGAGGTTTGGGTTTCTATTGAACCTGTCACCCAAATAGTGTACAGAGAACCCAATATGTCGTCAATATGTAGTTTTTCTTTTCTTTTGAGACAGAGTCTTGCTCTGTCCCCCAGGCTGGAGTGCAATGGCACGATCTTGGCTCACTGCAATCTCCACCTCCCAGGTTCAAGTGATTGTCCTGCCTCAGCCTCCCAAGTAGCTGGGACTACAGGTGCATGCCACCACACCTGGCTAATTTTTGTATTTTTAGTAGAGACAGGGTTTCACCATGTTGGCCAGGCTGGTCTTGAACTCCTGACCTCAGGTGATCCTCCCGCCTTGGCCTCGCAAAGTGCTGGGATTATAGGCGTAAGCCACTGTGCCCGGCCAATATGTCATTTTTCAACCCTTATCTCCCTCCTTCCTTCCCTCCCTCCCTCCTTTCATCGTCCTCAGTGTCTATTGTTGCCATCTTTTTTTTTTTTTTAATTGATCATTCTTGGGTGTTTCTTGCAGAGGGGGATTTGGCAGGGTCACAGGACAACAGTGGAGGGAAGGTCAGCAGACAAACAAGTGAACAAAGGTCTCTGGTTTTTCTAGGCAGAGGACCCTGGGGCCTTCCGCAGTGTTTGTATCCCTGGGTACTTGAGATTAGGGAGTGGTGATGACTCTTAACGAGCATGCTGCCTTGAAGCATCTGTTTAACAAAGCACATCTTGCACCGCCCTTAATCCATTTAACCCTGAGTGGACACAGCACATGTTTCAGAGAGCACCGGGTTGGGGGTAAGCTCATAGATCAACAGCATCCCGAGGCAGAAGAATTTTTCTTAGTACAGAACAAAATGGAGTCTCCTATGTCTACTTCTTTCTACACAGACACAGCAACAATCTGATTTCTCTATCTTTTCCCCACATTTCCCCCTTTTCTATTCGACAAAACCGCCATCGTCATCATGGCCCGTTCTCAATGAGCTGTTGGGTACACCTCCCAGACGGGGCGGCGGCCGGGCAGAGGGGCTCCTCACTTCCCAGAAGGGGCGGCTGCCGGGTGGAGGGGCTCCTCACTTCTCAGACGGGGCGGCTGCCGGGCGGAGGGGCTCCTCACTTCTCAGACGGGGCGGCTGCCGGGCAGAGGGGCTCCTCACTTCTCAGACGGGGCGGCCGGGCAGAGACGCTCCTCACCTTCCAGATGGGGTCGCGGCCGGGCAGAGGCGCTCCCCACATCTCAGACGATGGGCGGCCGGGCAGAGACGCTCCTCACTTCCTAGACGGGATGGCGGCCGGGAAGAGGCGCTCCTCACTTCCCAGACTGGGCAGCCAGGCAGAGACGCTCCTCACTTCCCAGACGGGGTGGCGGCGGGGCAGAGGCTGCAATCTCGGCACTTTGGGAGGCCAAGGCAGGCGGCTGGGAGGTGGAGGTTGTAGCTAGCCGAGATCACGCCACTGCACTCCAGCCTGGGCAACATTGAGCACTGAGTGAACGGGACTCCATCTGCAATCCCGGCACCTCGGGAGGCCGAGGCTGGCGGGTCACTCGCGGTTAGGAGCTGGAGACCAGCCCGGCCAACACAGCGAAACCCCGTCTCCACCAAAAAAATACGAAAACCAGTCAGGCGTGGCGGCACGCGCCTGCACTGGGCAGGCTGAGGCAGGAGAATCAGGCAGGGAGGTTGCAGTGAGCAGAGATGGCGGAGTACAGTCCAGCTTCGGCTTGGCATCAGAGGGAGACCGTGGGGAGAGGGAGGGAGAGGGAGGGGGAGGGGGAGGTTAACTGTTCTTAATGCCTTATTTATATTCATTGTGAGCTCCTGAAGGTAGGAACAGTAGTATCAAAATGTTTTCCATCAAAGAGAAATCTACTCTGGGTATATCTTTTACTTTCTTTGGGAACACCTGTCTCAGATTACTCCTAACTCAGATTTTGCCGGGCTGCTTTACTGTTTGAATGCTGAGCCCCACCTGCCTGTGGTAGGGAACAGAATTTGTGTTGAGCAGCCCTGTCTGAGGTAGCAGAGCTGGTGAGGACCTTCTGATTCCATCCAGTCTCTATGCCACATTGCCTGTCTGGTGGACCTACACTCTCTTCTACCTCCAGACATCTTCCTGCTTCTCTTCTCATTTCCTTTCTGTGTACCTCCCTTCTGTGTCTTCTTTGCTGATACATCCTCTACTAGGTGATCTTTAGGTGTTGAAGTTCTTCAAGGCTGTCTTATAGCCTCTTTTCTTCACACTTCGAGTTCTCTCCCTGAATGATCTTTTTTCTGTCTTCACTGATTATTTCCAAAAGTGTTATTTGAGCCCAGACTTATCTCTGTATTCCAGACTCTGTCATCCACTTTCTACATAGTCTCTGTTTAGATGCCTCCCAGGCACTCGGTGTCAGCTTGTCCAAAACTTTATTTGGTCATTTACTCCTGACTTTGTCCTTCTCTGTCGTTTCTGATCTAAGTATATGGCACCTCCACATGCCAGATCGCACCAGTAACCTGGAAGTCATCTTGACACCTCTTTTCCCTCACTCCCACATCTACTCAGTCACCAGGTCACAGCAGTTCTAAGGTCAGCATCTTTCCTGAGTCTGACTTCTTTTCTCCTTTCCCACTGCCACCATCCAGGCCGAGCTCAGCTCTTCTCTCTCTGGACCAGGCAGTGGTCTCCTGGCTGGACTCCTAGCTGCCACTCCTGTCCCTCCAGTTCATACTCTATCTCCACAGAGTGGCCTGGTCAGCTTCGAATTTCTTCCTTAGTCCTGTTCCCTGGTTTCCTGTTACTTTTTTTTTTTTTTTGATCCGGAGTCTCGCTCTGTCGCCCAGGCTGGAATGCAGTGGCGCGATCTTGGCTCACTGCAAGCTCTGCCTCCCGGGTTCACGCCATTCTCCTGTCTCAGCCTCCTGAGTACAGCCTGGGACTACAGGCACCCGCCGCTTCGCCCAGCTAATTTTTTGTATTTTTAGTAGAGACGGGGTTTTACCATGTTAGCCAGGATGACCTCGATCTTCTGGCCTCTTGATACTTTTAAAGTAACACGTAGAATTCTTGAGTGTCCCATCTATTTAGTCAGCCTCACATCACATCACTTTGCTTTTCATAGCTGTTCTTGAATCATGGAAGCCACTGATCTCAAACATTTACCAAAGGAATAGTATGTTCATGATTTTAAAAACCAAGTATAGGCCAGGCGTGGTGTCTCACACCTGTAATCCCAGCACTTTGGGAGGCCAAGGCGGGCGGTTCATGAGGTCAGGAGATCAAGACCATTCTGGCTAACATAGTGAAACCCCGTCTCTACTAAAAATACAAAAAATTAGCCGAGCATGGTGGCAGGTGCCTGTAGTCCCAGCTACTCAGGAGACTGAGGCAGGAGAATCGCTTGAACCCGAGAGGCGGAGATTGCAGTGAGCCGAGATTGCGCCACTGCACTCCAGCCTGGTGACAGAGCAAGACTCTGTCTCAAAACAAACAAACAAACAAAACAAGTATAGTAGAGTTACAACATATGAACATTTAAGTTATCTGTTGACTGGTAGACCTAATCTTCTTCCCCCTTGTGTAACTCCATCGCTTCTTTTAATTTACCAAACAAAGCCGTTGACAGGTGTTAAAGTTTCAGGGCCATAATAATAAAAAATAATATAGAGGCAAGCAGGAGTACTGCATTTTCAGTCTTCAGAGTGTATTATGCAGAGCCCTGCTCAGGAAGAATTCTGTATCCACTCTTTGTAGAAGCCAAGGGGCATGAATGCTGAGTCTTTGCTAGTTTTAGTGGAAGTGGTTTAGTCTTTCTCATTTTAATTGATCTTTTTTTCTTAGAAGCAAATTCGGAGGTGTTGTGCATACCTAGGAAGTCCCATGATTGCCCCAAATTTGCTTCGTAGATGCTATTCATTGCAAATAATTTCACAGTGGTAGTATGGGCAGGGGCACTGTTTGTTGAATACACAAGGAGATCTCATGTCCTGATCTAGCCTCAGCAGCTTCCATGTGTATTCATGGGTGTAGCTATTTTAGTGTAGAGTGTTTTGTGTATACCATAGATTCATTTCTTTTTTTCTGTCCTATCTTGGACTTTGAACCGAACTCTAATACTTTAAATCTACTGTCTGATTCCATTTCATTGATAATATTTTATAAGAAGTATATTTTTAGAGGTGGGTATGTAGCAAAATGTGACTAAAGGTAGAGATGTATGCTAAATAGCCTTAAGTTTTCTAACCAACCAGTTATGTGTTTCTTACAGATGAATTTTTTTGAAAAAATTGTGTGGCACCAGTTCACATGTCTTTGCCACCTTAGGAGTGGGGAAGAGGGGAGATTTGAGGTAATTGCAGATCAGTGGAGAAAGTGGCCTTTGCATGGGCCTATGTAATTCTAGATATTAATTATAGGGAACCCACTTACCCTCTTATATAAGCTATAGTTTATATTACATTTATTGGTAAGAAAATAATATTTTTATCTCCCATTCGCTTTGTGCTCCCTCCGCCCCCCGAGAGGCTAGGTTTCATTATGTTGCCCATGCTGGCCTCAAACTCCTAGTAACTGAGATCCAAGGCATGTGCCACCATGCTTAGTTTAGTCCTTTTTTTAAATGGATGTTTTATTTTGAGATAATTGTAGAATCACATGCAGTGGTAAGATAATTCAGTGAAATCACACATACCTTTTAATTTTTTTTTTTTTTTTTTTTGAGATGGAGTCTCGCTCTGTCGCCCAGGCTGGAGTGCAGTGGCGCAATCTCGGCTCACTGTAGGCTCCGCCTCCCAGGTTCACGCCATTCTTCTGCCTCAGCCTCCTGAGTAGCTGGGACTACAGGCGCCTGCCACCATGCCCAGCTAATTTTTTGTATTTTTAGTAGAGACAGCGTTTCACTGTGTTAGCCAGGATGGTCTCGATCTTCTGACCTTGTGATCCGCCCGTCTCGGCCTCCCAAAGTGCTGGGATTACAGGCGTGAGCCACCGTGCCTGGCCTAATTTTTTTTTTTTTTTTTTTTTTTAAATAGAGAAAGTGTCTCACTTTGCTGCCCAGGCTGGAATGCAGTGGTGTGATTATAACTTCCTGTAACCCCCAACTCTCAGGCTCAAGCAATCCTGTGTCAGCTGCCTAAGTAGCTGGGACTACAGACGCATACCACTGCACCCAGCTAATTCATTTTATTTTATTTTTTGTAAACACATGGTCTTGCCATATTGCCCAGACTGGTCTGAAACTTCTGGACCCAGGCAGTCCTCCTACCTCAGCCTCCCAAAGTGCTAGGATTACAGGCATGAACCACCATGCCCACAACTTTTTCCTTTTGCCCAGTTTCTCCCAGTGGTAATATCTTGCAAAACTATTAAGCCAGAGAAACTGAAAGTACAATATTGCAACTAGAATATTCAGTTGCAATCTTATTCAGATTTCTTCAGTTTTACTTTTATTCATTCTGTGTATATGTATATTTAATTCCATGTAGTTTTATCATGTGTAGGTTTTTTATTTATAATTTTTTTCTCAATTGACTGAGAACTCAAGCTGAGAGAATGTATGCTATTTATTAGGTCCCTCTCCAATTCCACCAGTAACAACCTAAGCATAATTCCTTCTCTTCACATAATAGCTACCTGACATTGGGTGAGCTACTTAACTTCCAAATCTTGGTTTTCTCATCTATAGAACATGATTCACAGTAGCTGCCTACTGCAGAGGGTTGCTGTGAGGACTGAAATGAGAAAATGTGCAGAATGGGTACCTGGCATAGTCAGTGGCATACAAAAGGAGCTCAATAAATGATCATCTCTTTTTTTTAAAAATGACATTTTATTTTATTTTATTTTTCGAGACATTCTCTTGCTCTGTTGCCCAGGCTGGAGTGCAGTGACAATTATAGCTCACTGCAACCTTGAACTCCTGGACTCAAACCATCTTCCCAAGCATGCACCACCATGCCTGGCTAGTTTTTTGTAGAGATGGGGTCTTGCTGTGTTGCCCAGGCTGGTCTTAAAAATCCCTGCCTCAAGAAACCTTCCCACCTTAGCATCCCAAAGAGCTGGGATTAAAGGCATAAACCACTGTGCCCAGCGAAAAATGAGACATGTAAAAACTGAGATTACAAATGAGAGTGTTTGGGTTTTTAAAAGCTTTTCACAAAAATGTAGTATCACAGGATTGTAGAATTGGAAGGCCTCTAAGTAGTCACTTAATAGTTTTGAAACCAGTCCAGGACCCTGCTAAGTGTTCTTAGCTCTTATTCTTACGCTTATTTGTTTTTTGTCTTTTTTTTTTTCTTCCTTTTTGTGAAGAACGGAGTCTCGCTATATTGCCCATGCAGGTCTCGAACTCCTGGGCTCAAGCTATCCTCCCACCTCTGCCTCCCTGAGAGCTTGGATTACAGGCATGAGCCACCGCGCCCTGCACTTAGCTCTTATTCTTTATGATAAAAGAAAATCGGCCTTCCTGTAATTTTCTAGATCTGCCCTAATCCATGTGATAGCCCTTCTAGGATTTGACAACAACTATCATGTTCCTCCTAAATTACCTTTTCCAGACTATCCTTTAGCTATTCCTTATAAGATGTAGCTTTCAGACTCTTGCCCATCTTGGTCTTCCTCATCTAGACAAGGTCCAATTTGTTGTTCCCCTTAGCTGAATACAGAACTCAAATGTAATCAGGCTAACATATCCCAAGATAGGCCTATCTTCTCTGTAGCTGGTTTTTTTTTGAAACCAGGTCACTCTGTTGGTGCACATACAGCTTGTTCTTTTGTCTTCTGTTTATTTTCTAGATGAAAAATAAATGCACAGCAGTTAAACACAGCCAGTTGAACACATACTTAACTTTCATTCCCCTCCATAACCCCACTAAAATAGTAGTAAGAGGGGAAAGACATATCAGCAAATGAGAAATCAATGGAATATTAAAGCCAGAGAGCATGTGTGGAAGACTTAGTGGGCCAGAGGAACTGAAAGTGCCTCCCGGGGGAGAAACTGAGAAGGAAGAGGATTTCTAGTGTAGAACCTTGGAATTGTTCCAGAATTGGAGACACCAAATACTGAAAACAGGAAGATTACTTGGAAGTCTGCATGAAAGGCAATTAGATGCCTGCACCCCCTCCCCCACTCTCTCAGGAGATAGGAAGTTTAGTCTTAGATACTGAACCAGAGGCGCCGAATCAGGCACACCAAGCATAGGAGAAGGGGTGCAATATGGAGCAAAACTGAAAAGAAGAGCTTTAAGATAAGAGTTATCAGTAGTGCATGGTAGAACCATCCACCTCTTACACCCAGTTTCCAGAATATCTGTAGGCCGACAGATATTTCCCTGCAAGAGACTGGAAGATCGTGCTCTGATAAAATTAACTCCAGAGAAAAAGTCCTGAAGATACTGAATACTTCTAGGGGTCCTCAATCAAATGGCCGATTCTTGCCTGATCACCCTAATGTGAAGCCCACAAATCGACAAGCCTACCCCCTAGCCAAGTGTCACCAGACATTTAAAGAAAACCTCTAACATGGAAGACAGAGATCAAAACAATTGGAAGAGAAAATATCTCAGGAAACAGTAAAAGCAGAGAGATAAAGAAGAAAAAAAAGTTGTAACTATATACTATCTCAGGAGAGATTTGAGAAAATATTGCATTCATGAAAGATGAACAGGATTCTTTTAAAAAGGAAGCTTTTGAAAACAAGAACTCTAGGAAATTAAAAATATGATAGCCAGTATAAAAACCTACAACACAGAAAGATTGTAAGATAGGGTTGAAGAAGTTTCCTCACTGATAGACCAAATGAAAGAGATGGAAAGTGAGGAAGAACAATAAGAAAATTAGAGGATTATTCCAAGAAATCTAACACCTGACTAATAGAAATTTCTGAGGAGAAAAAATTACAATAGGAGGGAGGAAAGTATCAAGGATTAAATGGTGTAAAGAGATTTTTCCAGACCTGAAATAATGTCTGTAGATTGATACAGCACAATAAAAGAAAACCAATACCAAGATACAATACTGTGAAATTTTAGAACTACAAGAATACAGAGAAAATCCTAAAGGCTTCTAGAGAGCACAGTTACATACTTAGAGTTAGGATTCAAAATAGCATTCGATTTCTCAATAACAACAAACTAGGCCAGGTGTGGTGACTCACGCCTGTAATCCCAGCTCTTTGAGAGGCTGAGGTGGGAGGATTGCTTGAAGCCAGGAGTTTGAGAACAGCCTGAGCAACAAAGCAGGACCTGTCTGTACAAATATATATACATATGTATATATGTATATATGTGTGTATATATGTGTATATATATACATATGTATATATGTGTATATATATACATATGTATATATGTGTATATATGTATATGTGTGTATATGTGTATATATATACATATGTATATGTGTATATATACACATATATATACATATGTGTATATATACACATATACATATGTATATATATATTTTTAAACATAGCCAGGTGCACACTAGCATGCCTATAGTCTCAACTACTCAGGAGACTGAGGCAGGAGGATTGCTTGAGCTCAGGAATTCAAGTCCAGCCTGGGGGACAGAGTAAGACCCCATCTCTAAAAACAAAGAACTAGAAGACAATGGAGCAATACTTTCAAAATTTTGACAGGAAAAAAGTCTAAACTTTGAATTTTTTAACCAACTAAATTATTATCTAAGCTTGAGGGTAGTAAAGACATTTTCAGACATTGTACATAGACCCCTTCTTATGGGGCTCTACTAGAAGACACATTTTTATTTGTTTGAGATGGAATCTCGTTCTTCTTGCCCAGGCTGAGTGCAGTGGTACGGTGTCTGCTCACCGCAACCTCCGCCTCCCAGGTTCAAGTGATTCTCCTGTCTCAGCACCTCGGGTAGCTGGAATTACAGGCGCCTGCCACCACGCTGGGCTAATTTTTTGCATTTTTAGTAGAGACGGGGTTTCACCATGTTGGCCAGGCTGGTCTCGAACCCCTGACCTCAGGTGATCCACCCGCCTCAGGCTTCCAAAGTGCTGAGATTACAGGTGTGAGCCACCATGCCCAGCCTAAAAGACACTTTCTACCAGAACAAGTGAATAAATAAGAAAGAGGACTACGTGGGGTTCAGGAAACGGGGGTGTTAGTATAGGTGAGGGAAACAGAATTCCCAGGAAGAGTTCCAGTAGATAATGTCTCAAGAAACAGACAACTTAAAACAAACAACTGATAGAGTACCTGACTGAATATATTAACCAGAGTTTTATGCTCTAGGGAAAAGAAAAATTATACAAAAAGGAAATATATACTGACAGTATACAGCATGGCTTGGCTACAAATAATATTTACATAGACTTAATGCAACTCTTCATATTAATTTAACCAAAATTTGACCTAATTATATTGGAAAGATAGGGAGAGTGTATGGGATAGTACATGAAGAAAGGTATCAGGACAAATTCTTAATCTTCCATAATAGGAATTAGATTAGTAATATAATAGTTATCTTTTGCCGCATAACAAACTACCCCAAAATTTGTGACTTTTTTGTTTTTGAGACTCCATCCCAGGCAGGAGTGCAGTGGCACGATCTTGGCTCACTGCAGCCTCTGCCTCCCAGGTTCAAGCGACTCTCCTGCCCCAGTGACCCAAGTAGCTGAGATTACAGGCATGCGCCCACTAATTTTTGTATTTATTGTAGAGACAGGGTTTCATCATGTTGCCCAGGCTGCTCTCAAACTCCTGATCCACCCTCAAGCAATCCACCTTCCTTGGCCTCCCAAAGTGCTGGGATTACAGGCATGAGCCACCCTGCGTCCGGCCCAAAATTTAGTGACTTAAAACAAGTATTTATTATCTCACAGTTTCTGCTGGCCAGGAGTTCAGAAGCAGCTTAGACATTTCTCACAAAGTTGCTGTCATCTGAAGGCTTGGCTGGAGCTGGAGGATGCTCTTCCAAGCTCACTCAGGTAGCTGTAGAAGTCTTCAGTCTTCTTCATATGGGCCTCTCTTAAGGATATGTTATTTAGCTTCTCTTAGAGCAAGTGATCCAGAAGAAGAGGGTAAGAGGAATTTCAGTGCCTTTTATGACCTAGCTTTGAATGTGACATACCATCGTCACTTCTGCTATATTCTGTTGGTCACATAGACCAACCCTGACATGTTGTGGGAGGGGACTGCACAAGGGTGTAAATACCAAGAGTGAGCATTTACTGGGAGCTATTTAGAGGTTGGGTACCACAGGGAATAACTCAAAGTGAAAAGTCAACAAGTAATATGTAAGCACATATTATTTAGAAAGATGGAGAAAAGTCCTAGAAGCAAGAGGTTGCCCCTGGGAGTAGGAATCACGGGCAAGGAATCAAGAAAACAGAGACTGCTAGTTGTTGTTTTTTCTTTTGTAATAAACCTCATAGAACAACTCTAAGAAATTTGAGCAGAGGATGGGTGCGGTGGCTCATGCCTGTTTAATCCAAGGATTCGATCTTCCAACCTCAATCCTTGGATAAACATGACACAAAGAGATGACCATCAGATAGTGAGATTCTCTGGCATTTCACTAATGTGGAACCTGATAAAAAGGAAAAAAGGACTGTTTTGCTCTTCCTGGAGAATAGAAAGTTCTTAAGTGGAAATGTTTATATAGCTTGGAGCTATAAATGGCTTATTGAAGGGAAGAGCCTTTTGGCAGATAGTTGGAAAACACTTTATAGAATTCCTCAGGCTAAGGGTGTGTCAGTGAGGATTTGACGCTCATTGGAGGAAGAGTTGGCCTCTGTCCCTGCTAGCCATGCAGAGCAGCAGCCAGTCCACAACACCAGTGTATCTCCTCATGCCCCTGCCTCCGGCCCAGTCAGTACATATTTACTCTTCTTGAGGAGCATACTGTTAGGAGCACCAGCATTCTTGGACCGTTTGTCTAGTCCATCTGCCTGAGGTTGGGATAAAGTGTTACAGGAATCAGGTATTTGAGTTGGTGGAGTAGCTGAAAGGGGTGCATTGGAGACTACCATATAAGTAAAAACGATTACATGAAACCATTCAGGCTTAAATTTTTTAGCTGTTTTAACGCTTCATTAAAATGTATTGTTTACATTCTTCTACTGTAACTGAGTATATTGCATTTAAAATACTTCAGGGTCATCATGCTAAGCCTTGGCCTCCATGCCCTGGGATGCCTTCACCGCCTTTGCAATGGGCAGTGGGGTATGCTGTGGAGCCGGGCGGAGGGGCAGGGTGGGTTTTTTTTTTTTTTTTTTTTTTTTTTTTTTGCATTCCTCAATATCTGTCTTTGTATTTTACTTTGCTCACAGATTGGGGACCACAAATTCAGTGCCCACCGGATTGTCTTAGCAGCCTCGATCCCGTATTTCCATGCTATGTTTACAAATGACATGATGGAGTGCAAGCAGGATGAGATTGTAATGCAAGGAATGGACCCAAGGTACTGAATCCCACCATTAGGTTTCGCAGGCTGCTTTCCAAGTGCAGTTTCAGCCTGTGCACGGTTCTGTTGAGGACCTGCAGCAGGACACAGTGTCTAATAGCCTAGCTCTACACAAATAATAAGTGATTAATAAGCAGATTAGAACCTGGGCCAGTGGTCTGAGATAGGGTTAAAATGAAGGGAGTTTTGATGCTGCTGTTTTTACCCTACTATAAGAGAAATACATTTAATAGGACCTAGACTCCATGATTTTTTTTTTTTTTTTTTTTGACTGGGGCTGGGTTTAAGAGTGGTGGTATATTATTCTCTGCACTTTTCTGGGCTAGTCATTTTAGCTGACAAAACAGTTCTTCAAATAAGTGTCTTCATTTACATCCCTTCTTATCAGTCTAGAACAGTGTTGTCCACTGGAGGTTTCTGCAGTGATGCAAATGTTCTTTCTATTTGTATTGCCCAAAATGGTAGCCACTAGACACAGATGGCTATTGAGCACTTGAAATACGACTAGTGGGACTGAAGAACTGAATTTTAAATTTTGTTTAATTTTAATCAATTTAATTTTAAAGTTAAATAGTCACATGTGGCTAATGGCTACTATATTAGACAACACAGGTCTAGAAGGTGGCAGATGTTATGGTTATTTCATGGTTCAGAAAATTGAAGCTCAAGGAGATCAAGCCCAAGGTTATCCCCTTAGCTGGTAGTCAGTTATTGCCCAACCTCTTAATCTGACAGTGGTGACAACTAGGGAGAAAAGAGCTAGGAGACTGTGTGTTACCCTCTGGATGATCAAAGTGCCCCAATACCGGAAGAGGATTTATATACCCATGGCAAGGTAGAAATCTCAGGTCAGGCCAGGCAAGGTGGCTCACGCCTGAAATCCAAACAATTTGGGAGGTCAAGGCGGGAGGATTGCTTGAGGCTAGGAGTTCAAGACCAGCCTGGACAACATAAACCACATCTTTATAAAAAAAAATTGTTTTTAATTAGCCGGGCATGGTGGTGCACACCTGTAGTCTCAGCTACTTAGAAAGCTGAGGTAGGAGGTGAGCCGAGGAGGTCAAGGCTGCGGCGAGCTGTGATCACACCACTACACTCCAGCCTGGGCAACAGAGTGAGACCTTGACTCTTAAAAAAGAAAGAAAGAAATCTTAGGCCAGTTACTTATGAGGAAAGACGTAGAAGTAAGGTGTCCAAGGGCAGTTGTGCCCTCCTATTCTCTGAGGTGTGTGTCTGAAGGAGGCATGCTCGTCCCATGAATAGTCCAGGGGCTTCATTTAACAGAGATTGCCTGAACATCCATGATGAGCACAGCTCTATCATATATCTGAGGTATAGCAGTGAGAAAACAGCACCTCTTCTCATTCTGCCAACCTTTTTTTGGGGGGGGTGGGGGGGGAGGCAATGGAGTCTCACTCTTGGCACCCAGGCTGGAGTGCAGTGGTGTGATCTGGGCTCACTGCAACCTCCACCTCCCAGGTTCAAGCAGTTCTACTGCCTCAGCCTCCCATGAGTAGCTAGGATTACAGGCACCTGCCGGTTTTTTGTTTTTTTTTTTTTTGAGATGGAATCTCACTCTGTCGCCCAGGCTAGAATGCAATGACATGATCTCTGTTCACTGCAACAACCTCCGCCTCTTGGATTCAAGCGATTCTTCTCCCTCAGCCTCTCAAGTAGCTGGGACTACAGGCTCATGCCACCACGCCCGGCTAATTTTTGTATTTTTAGTAGACACAGGGTTTTGCCATGTTGGCTAGGCTGGTCTCGAACTCCTGACCTCGGGTGATCCGCCCGCCTCGGCCTCCTAAAGTGCTGGGATTACAGGCGTGAGCCACCGCGCCCGGCTTCTGCCAGCTTTCTAGTAGTGATTTGGCAGTCACCAAATACATGCATGGTATGGCTAAGAGTGAAAGTGATATGAGAAAAGTAAAGCAGAGTAAAGGCTAGTGAAGGATGGTGGAGTCTGTGCTATTTTCAGGTGATCAGGGAAGGCACCTGTCATGGGGTGGCATTTGAGCTGAGACATCTTAATTGAAGTGAGGGAATGAGCCATCTGGGGGAAGAGCCCTCCAAACAGGGAGCAGTCATTGCAAAGGCCCTGAGGTAAGAATATGTCCAGAATGTTGGAATCAAGTAAGAAAGGGAGAAAGTGGAGGTGAGGAAGATAGATAGATGGAGAGGGACCAGAGCACATACAGCCTTATAGGTGGAATTTGGATTTCATTTTCAGTGTGAATTGAAAGCAGAAAAAATGTTAGAAATCTCATTCTAGAAATTTACCCCAAAGAAATAATTCAAAAACGTTCTAACAGCAATAAGATGGTAATGGCTATTATGCTTACCAATAAAGGAAATAAATGATAGCATATTTGCATGTTGAAATATTATATAGCAGCCACTAAAAACAATAAACATGAAGACAGTGTACCAACATGGGAAAGGCTTGATAAGTATTTTATGATTATATCCATATAATTCATGCGTGTTGGCGATCAAGGACTAAAAATGAATGTAGAAAAATGACCGCTGTTGACTTTTTCAGTAGTGAAATTGTAGGTGATTGTGTTCTCTTTTTTAGAATTTTCTGTAGGGCAATGTAGACCGCTTGGTAGAATGAGTTTTAGGCTGTGGTGAAGTAGTTAGTCCATTAGATAGATTCTCAAAGGGCCTGGGCTAAGTAATGTCAGTTCAGTTAGGGCCTGAGTCTCCCGTGGGCCAAGACTGGTCTCTGAAAGCACCTCACAGCTTTCCCTCTTTCCTCTAGTGCCCTGGAGGCTCTGATCAACTTTGCCTACAACGGCAACCTTGCCATTGACCAGCAAAATGTCCAGTCATTGCTGATGGGGGCGAGCTTCCTGCAGCTGCAGAGCATCAAAGACGCCTGCTGCACATTCCTTCGAGAACGGTGAGGTGATGTGGTGGGCCTGGTGGAGAACATGACTATTTCATTTCTGGAATCTTCTGCCAGTTTGCTGAGTTCTTGGGACCATATATAGGTTTATGAAGGGAGTGAGCTGGAAAGGTTATTTTGCAGCACTTACATTTCTTGAAATCAGTTTGTAGCAGTGCCCACTTCTTTGAGATGAATTTTTTCAGAACATGATTTACATAGTCCAGCCTGCCCTTTCCCTTGGCTTGACATGTACATCTTCTGTTCCTCCCCCTCCAATCTCACCAGCCACTAATTTAGCTGATTTCTCACCAAACTGATTTGTGCAGTGCTCCCCTACTGTTCCATAGCCATCTCCATCTTTGTTTAGGTACTTTGCTCTCTGAATTTCTTTTCTTTTCTTTTTTTTTTTCAAGACAGGATCTTGCTCTGTCACCCAGGCTGGAGTGCAGTGGTATGATCTCACCTCACTGCAACCTCTGACTCCCATGTTCCAGCAATCCTCCCACCTCAGCCTCCCGAGTAGCTGGAACTACAGGGACGTGCCACCACACCTGGCTAATTTTTGTAATTTTTTTGGTAGAGATGTGGTTTTGCCATGTTGCCCAGGCTGGTCTCAAACTCTGCCCACCTTGGTCTCCCAAAGTGCTTGGATTACAGGCATAAGCCACTGCTCCCAGCCCTCTTTGAATTTCTTGACCTTCCTTTTCATACTTCAGTTATTTAAGAGCCTACCCAAATTTCACTTACTGGAATTCTCTATCCTCCTTAGTCCATTGGGAACTATCATTGTATGCACTTTTATGGTTGGGACCATGGATTATACCCCCACCTATTTCCAGTGCTTGGCAGTAGGCCTCGTGGGTCTCCTATGACCTTCTGCCTGAGCAGTTAAGAGGGCTCTCCCTCCCCCTCAAGAGCCAGAGCTCTTAGTCATAAGGTAAAGGCCTTTTAACCAGCAGAGGCTTGGGGATGTGGGTTAGTGCTGGGCCACAGACAGGCAGGAGGACCCCAAACAGCACCCCTGTGTCTGTGGTGCTTCGCACACCCAGCCTTCACCTGAGCCTACTCTGATCACTAGGTATCTGGTCTGTCAGCATTCCTCCTGACTCAGATCTGCCCTCCGAACCTCATCCCCTCATGGAGCTGACCTCCCCTCCCCCATTCTCACTCCACCTATCCAGTTCAGTTAGCAGCATATGGACCACACCCGCTGTCTGTTCATATCCTGCCCACACGGTGCTCATGGTCATCACACTGAGTACTGCTGTGTGTACAGCTAGTCAAATAACCATGGTAATGATGCCTAAGATTTAGTGGGGAGCTCATCTGCTGAACACTGGGTAAAGGGTTTCATCCTGAGGTAAGTGGTGCTGTTCGCAGTTTTATAAAGACCTTGTAGTAAGAGTAAAGCTGCGGAACCAACCTTGTCCCTGCTGTGGGATGCCTTCTGGGGCAGGCCAGAGGGTGCATATGGAGATGTGAGGAGCACACACTATCTTTCCTGCTCGTTTGTGAGCTTTTTAAGACACAGACTGGACTTAGTTCACCTCTTTTTCCCACAGAACTTGGAAAATGACTTCCTTTTTTTCTTTTTCTTTCTTTCTTTTTTTTTTTTTTTTTTTTCTGTAAGGTAGAGCCCCAGGCTTGGAGGCCTTGGGCTTTACCACTGCTGAAATGACTTTCTGTGGCTAAGTAGGATTAATCCTGGAAAGGATTGTTGGCGAGCCTCGAATCTTCACCAATGGACAACAGCTCCACCTAGGGGGCTTTTGAGATTGTCACTGTCAACACTGGATCCAGGCTATGTTGTAAAGTACTGTTATCTAAAAGTTGCTTAGAAAAGTAATTTTTAGGCCAGATGAGGTGGTTCATGCTGTAATCCCAGCATTTTGGGAGGCCAAGGCAGGAGGATTGCTTGAGGTTAGGATTTCCAGACCAGCCTGTATGGCAGAGCAAGACCCTGTCTCTACAAAAAAAAATTTTTTTTAATTAGTCAAGTGCAGTGGCTCACATCTATAGTCCCAGCTACTGGAGAGGCTAAGGTGGGAGAATTGCTTGAACCAGGAGCCCAAGGCTGCAGTGAGTTATAATCACCTTACTCCAGCTTGGGCGACTGAGCAAGACTCTATCTCTAAAAACTAAAAAGAAAAAAGAAAAGTCATTTTTAGGCCAGTGCAGGTTTGCATGCACCAGTAGCATTTTAGGAATAAGTACTTACGCATAAACCTGATGTTTTGAGCCTATCCTTGACATTTTTTCATTCAGCCCTTCAGGACCCTTTCTGAGACCTAAACCTATACCTCTCCTGTTTCCTGCCACAGAATCCAGAGCCATGGCCTGCTTTCTGTTTTCTCACCAGTAATTCCTATTATTGTCTCTGTTCCTTGGAATGATTCTCCCTGAGCCTCGCTACAGAATGTGGTGGTGTCTCCCAGCTCCCCACTTCGTATGTGCCCTTGAAGGTGCATCGTTTTCTTTTCTTTTTTTTTTTTTTTAAGGCGGAGTCTTGCTCTGTGAGACAGAGTGTCACTCTTGTTGCCCAGGCTGGAGTGCAGTGGCGCGATCTTGGCTCACTGCAAGCTCCGCCTCCTGTGTTCATGCCATTCTCCTGCCTCAGCCTCCCAAGTAGCTGGGACTGCAGGCGCCTGCCACCACGCCTGGCTAATTTTTTGTACTTTTAGTAGAGACGGGGTTTCACCATGTTAGCCAGGATGGTCTCGATCTCCTGACCTTGTGATCCGCCCGCCTCAGCCTCCCAAAGTGCTGGGATTACAGGCGTGAGCCACCACGCCCAGCCGAGGGTGCATCATTTTCAAGATTTGATTGCCAGCGACTTGAGGAAAACCATTCTGAGCACCATTGGAAGATATGTGACAGCACAGAGAAGCTGCAATGCCATCAGAGTTCTTAAAGCCACAGTTCCTGAGGCTGCTCAGTCTATTACATCTTCAGCCCGCTGCTTTTTTTTCCCCCTGAGGCTGGGGTTGACTTTTTCTGGTGGCCCTATTTCCGGCCTTCAAATGTATGGGCCTCCTTGCTTTTAGGCAAGCACTGGAGCTGTGTATTTCCTTGCTTTTTTTTTTTTTTTTGAGATGGAGTCTCACTCTGTCACCCAGGCTGGAGTGCAGTTTCGCGATCTCGGCTCACTGCCACCTCTGCCTCCTGAGCTCAAGCATTCTCCTGCACAGCCTCCAGAGTAGCAGGATTACAGGTGCCTGCCACCATGCCCGGCTAATTTTTGTATTTTTATTTATTTATTTATTTTTGAGACAGTCTTGCTCTGTCGCCCAGGCAGGAATGCAGTGGCATGATCTCAGCTCACTGCAACCACCACCTCCCAGGTTCAAGCGATTCTCCTGCCTCAGCCTCCCGAGCAGCTGGGGCTACAGGCGTGCGCCACCACACCCAGCTAATTTTTGTATTTTTAGTAGAGATGGGGTTTCACCATGTTGGCCAGGCTGGTCTTGATCTCCTGACCTCAAGTGATCTGCCCACCTCGGCCTCCCAAAGTGCTGGGATTACAGGCCTGAGTCACCACACCCAGCCTTGGAGCTGTGTATTTTCTGAAATTATCTCAGAGGTAGATTGGAACACCAAATGCGTCAATGAACCACGTCAGTAACCTGTTTAATTCAAGTCACCGCTTCCTGCCTCTGATAAAGCATTATGTCTTATGCTGTCTTCTTGCTTCCAAAGTCAAGCTGTGTCAGCAAGGAAGAAGGTTGTGATGTGGCTAATGAAAGACGTGTGTCTCCATCAACCCTTTAGCTGTAGGTTTATTTTCCCTCATATCTCCCTCCTCCTCTTGCATGGGCCCCTTTCCTGTGTGGCCGCTCTCCTTCCTTTTCCCCCACTAATTGCCTCACAAACAGGCTCCCCACATCCCCCATCCTCTTGGATGTAAAAGCCCAGTTCAGTTAAGAAGGTGTGTTTTGGCTGGGCACGTTGACTCACGCCTATAATCCCAACACTCTGGGAGGCCGAGACAGGGTGGATCACCTGAGGTCGGGAGTTCGAGACCAGCCTGGCCAACATAGTGAAACCCCATCTCTACTAAAAATACAAAAAACTTAGCTGGCTATGGTGGCGGGCACCTGTAATCCCAGCTACTTGGGAGGGTGAGGCAGGAGAATCGCTTGAACCTGGGAAGTGGAGGTTGCGGTGAGCCGAGATCGTGCCATTGCACTCCAGCCTGGGCAACAAGAGCGAAGCTACATCTCAAAATAAAGAAAAAAAAAAAAAGGAAGGTGTGTTTTGGCCAGGCGTGGTGGCTCACGCTTGTTATCCTGGCACTTTTGGAGGCCGAGGCAGGCAGATCGCCTGAGGTCAGTAGTTGGAGACCAGCCTGGCCAACATGGTGAAATGCCATCTCTACTGAAAATACAAAAATGAGCCGGCCGTGGTGGCGCACGCCTGTAATCCCAGCTACTTGGGAGGCTGAGCCAGGAGAATCACTTGAACCCAGGAGGCAGAGGTTGCAGTGAGCTGAGATCATGCCGCTGCACTCTAGCCTCAGCAACACCAGGAGACTCCGTCTCAAAAAAAACAAAAGGGAAAGAAAAAGGTGTGTTTTGTGCTCAGTATTATGCCAAGCTAATCAAAGACACCCAAAAATAAGGTACGAGAATCCTAACCTGAGAAGGAGAGTTTGGAAATGAATGCCAGTGGCTACGTTGATCATTGGCTCCCATATCCTTGGACTTGATCCAGCTTCTGCCCCGTGGCATTTTGAATCCTCCTCTCGGGTTGATGTCAAAGTGTTAGGAAATAGTGAAGCACATGCTGTAGAGGCCCAGGGAAGGTTTATCTTTATATCTGCCTTATATTTGTAAAGTGCTTTAACAAGTCTCATTCAATCACTATAAGTGCTTTAGAAGAAAGGCATTTGACAGATGACTGAGCTGACATTCTGACCTTCAGCGCTGTATTCCTCAGTGGCCATGAACTTTGCCTACATCTTGCTCTCTGCTTATGTTTCTGTGCTCTTCTAAATTCACATCAGTTTCCAAAGCAATGGACAGAGCAAGCTCAGGCTGGAATGAAATAACTATGTAGAATTTTGACTAGTCATAAAGCGAGGCTCCAAGGTACCTTGCCCATTCATTCAGTCCTTGACGGGTCAACTGCTAGGGGACAATAGTGAATATTGCTAAATAAATATAACCCTGTGCCTAAAATCTTAACGTCGGGGAAAAGACATAAACCTTTCTAATGAAGAAAAGCATGCCTGGCCAATTTTTAATCTGATCAATACCATCCCTACAGAGAATCAGTCATGGAGCCAAATAAGAATCCCCCAGGGTCTGCTGCTGTCACCAAGATTTTAGAATCGCACTGGGCTCATTTGGAATTTTCTTAGATGCAACAGTAGTAAGAAAAACAAGCTGGGCACAGTGGCTCACGCCTGTAATCCCAGCACTTTGGGAGGCCAAGGCAGGAGGATTGCTCGAGCCTAGGAGTTTGAGACCAGTCTGGGCAACATAGGGAGATGCTGTCTCTACCAAAAAACACTTTTTTTTTTTTTAATTAGCTAGGTGTGTGGTCTCAGCTACTTGGCAGGTTGAGGTAGGAGGATCACTTGAGCTTAAGAGGTCAAGGCTATCATGAGCCATAATTGCACCACTACACTACAGCCTAGGTGACAGAATAAGACCTTGTCTCAAAAAACAAAAACAACCATAATAAAAAATTAAGACAGCCATTAACTTCATACCAGGTACCATGCATCATGGCTCAGCCCTAAGAGGTGGGTAGCTGTTGTCATCATCTTCTTTCAGGTGAGCAAATTACTGACACTTGGAAGAACATAACCCACCCAAGTTGCCCCATGAGCATCAGGGCCAGGATTTATCCTGGGTTTCTCTAGCCCTGATGAGTGTAAGTCTGCCAGGCTACCGTGGGAATGTGCACAAGAGTCCTGATTTCAATCTCAGCACCACCACTTGCTTGTCTCAAGGGACTGTGAGCACCATTTTTGGTTTCCCTGAGCCTGTTTTCCATCTGTGAGTGCGTTACTACTTTACAGGTTAAGAAGATTCTGGAGAATGTGTATAAAAGGCCTAGCAAAACACTTGACTCACTGATGGTAAATAAATGATAGCTGCTGCTGTTGTTTCTGCTTGTCTGAACAATTAGGCCCATGGAGTCTCTTTCTATCTAAAACAAGAAAAAATCTCAGCACTTTGGGAGGCCGAGGCAGGTGGGTCGCTGGAGTTCAGGAGTTCAAACCTGCCTGGGCAACATGGTGAATCCCTGTCTCTACCACAAAAAGTACAAAAATTAGCCAGGCATGGTGGCACCTGTAGTCCCAGCTACTTGCAGGGCTGAGGCGGGAGGATCGCTTGAGCCCAGGAAGTCAAGGGTGATGTGAGCCTTGTTCACGCTACTGCACTCCAGCCTGGGGGACAAAGTGAGACCCTGTCTCAAAAAAGAAAAAAAAGGAAAAAAAAAGAAAAAGTATAAGAGTTCCCATACTAAAGAAGCCATCTGTCCGTGTTGTGTTTTTTTTGTTGTTGTTTTGTTTGTTTTTTGTTTTTTGTTTTGAGACGGAGTCTTGCTCTGTCGCCCAGGCTGGAGTGCAGTGGCGCAGTCTCGGCTTACTGCAAGCTCCGCCTCCTGGGTTCACAGCATTCTCCTGCCTCAGCCTCCCAAGTAGCTGGGACTACAGGCGCCCGCCACCACACCCGGCTAATTTTTTGTATTTTTAGTAGAGACGGGGTTTCACCGCGTCACCCAGGATGGTCTTGATCTCGTGACCTCGTGATCTGCCTGCCTCAGCCTCCCAAAGTGCTGGGATTACAGGCGTGAGCCACCGTGTCCAGCCCTGTCTATGTTTTTTAAACTCTAATTCTGTGACTTCAGTGCCTTCCTTGTGACCAAAGTTGAGATAATGCCCTGGACACTCAACCAGGAATTTCAGTGGTGGAACGTCTCAAGCAGATTTTCAGTGCCTGCACTCCTGTGATGGTTACTTCTCACCTTCTGACAGTTACTTTACAGAACTACTCAGAGAGCTCATTCCACCTGACGCACAGAGCACCAGGCCCAAAAGGCAGGGACCTTTGAGGATAATCTTTCTTCTTAATTTTATACCTTTAGAAGTTGAGTCCCAGAGAAATACAGTTTCCAACAAAGCTGAGGTTAAGAATTTGTTTTCATTCTGTGGCTCTACCCAGAACCAGCCTGAGAATGATCAAAGATAACATCCTTTCTTCCTCTAATTTTTTTTTTCTTTCCTTATGCCAAAGGCTTCACCCAAAAAACTGCCTGGGTGTGCGCCAGTTTGCTGAGACAATGATGTGTGCTGTGCTGTACGACGCTGCCAACAGCTTCATCCACCAGCACTTTGTGGAGGTGTCCATGTCGGAAGAGTTCCTGGCCCTGCCCTTGGAAGACGTGCTTGAGCTGGTGTCTCGGGATGAGCTGAATGTCAAATCTGAGGAGCAGGTATGTGAGCCCAGTAGCAGTCTGTGCAGGTGACATGAGATGCTGCTCTTTATAATCATTGTTTTATTTATGTATTTTTTTACAAAGTTAAGATCATGACATGTATGTGGCTGTTGTATATTATTGGGCTTGTTTTACTGTATCATGCATTTTTCATGAAAACTTTCTATGTTTTATTTATTTTTTTGAGATAATATCTTGCTCTGTCACCTAGGCTGGAGTGCAGTAGCAAGATCATAGCTTACTGCAGCCTCATCCTCCCACATCAGCCTCCCGAGTAGCTGGAACTACAGGCACATACCACCACACCCAGCTAATTTTTGTATTTTTTGTAGAGACCGGGTTTCACCATGTTGCCCAGGCTAGTCTTGAACTACTGTCCTTAAGTGAGTTCAGCCTCCCAAAGTGCTGGGATTATAGGCGTGAGCCACCGCACCTGGCCTCCATACATTTTAGTGTCTAAATAGCATTCTGTTGATTTTTTTCAACCTACTCAACTTATTCTTGCATGTTTGGGTTATTTCCAATATTTACTATTAGAAATAATCCTCCTGTGAACCAGAAACAGCAAGCATAGATAATTTTTTTGTTGTTTTTTTGAGTCAGAGTCTCATTCTGTCACCCAAGCTAGAGTGCAGTGGTGCGATCTTGGCTCACTGCAACCTCCATCTCCCAGGTTCAAGCAATTCTCCTGCATCAACCTCCTGAGTAGCTGGGATTACAGGCATGCACCACCATGCCAGGCTAATTTTTATACTTTCAGTAGAGACGGGGTTTCACCATGTTGGCGAGGCTGGTCTCGAATTCCTGACCTCAAGTGACCCGCCCATCTTGGCCTCCCAAAGTGCTGGGTTTACAGGCGTGAGCCACTGTGCCCGGCCTAGTATAGATAACTTTTTGAAAGAATCTTGTTCTAAGGAAGAGCAGAACATTGGGGCAGCTGTGGGAGGGGTCTGTGAAATCAAGAGGGGTTGTTTGTTTGTTTGTTTTTGAGAAAGAATCTTGCTGCGACGCCCAGGCAGGCTGGAGTGCAGTGGCAACAATCTCAGCTCACTGCACCTCTGCCTCCCGGGTTCAAGCAATTCTCCTGCTTCAGCCTCCCAAGTAGCTGGGATTACAGGTGCCCGCTACCATGCCTGGCTAATTTTTATATTTTTAGTAGAGATGGGGTTTCACCACGTTGGCCAGGCTGGTCTTGAACTCTGGCCTCACATGATCCTCTCACCTTGGCCTCCCAAAGTGCTGGGATTATAAGCATGAGCCATCATGCCAGGCCTTTTTTTTTTTTTTTTTTGTGAGACAGAGTCTCACTCTGTCACCCAGGCTGGAGTGCGATGGCACAATCTCAGCTCACTGCAGCCTCAGCCTCCCAGGTTCAAGCATTTCTCCTGCCTCAGCTTCCCAAGTAGCTGGGATTACAGGTGCGCGCCATCATGCCTGGCTAACTTTTGTATTTTTAGTAGAGACGGGGTTTCACTATGTTGGCCAGGCTGTTCTCGAACTCCTGACCTCAGATGATCTGCCCACCTCGGCCTCCCAAAGTGCTGGGATTACAGGCGTGAGCCACTGCGCCAGGCCCGGCCTTTTTTTTTTTTTTTTTAAAGTGAGAGAAATTACAGCATATTTGACTGCTGTTGGGAGTTTTCCAGAAGAGAGGGAAGAATTGATAATATTGGAGAAATGGGAGAGCAGTTGTTGGAATGATGTTCTGGAATAAGTGAGGACAGTCTAGGGCATAAGGGTGTGCATCTTTGATAGGAGCACAAGCCATCCATATCCACAGTAGCAGGAGGGAGAGCTGGGGCACACGCCCAGGGACAGGGGACAGGTAGATTCTTACTGAAATTCTCTTCTGATTTTCTGTTTTCTCACCTGAGAGTGAGGATGAGGGACGAATGTTAGAAACTTAAGGAAGGCCGGGAGCAGTGGCTCACGCCTGTAATCCCAGCACTTTGGGAGGCCAAGGTGGGCAGATTTGTTGAGCTCAGGAGTTTGAGACCAGTCTGGGCAACATGGCAAAACCCCATCTCTACTAAAAGCACAAAAGTTAGCCAGGCCTGGTCCAGCTTAAACTCCTGGCCTGTAATCCCAGCTACTTGGGCTGAGGTGGGAGGATTGCTTGAGCTGGGAGGCAGAGGTTGAGGTGAGCTGAGATTGCGCCACTGCACTCCAGCCTGGGCGATGGGGCAAGACCCTATCTCCAAAAAAAAAGAAAGAAAGAAAGAAAAGAAAAAAGAAATTTGAGGAGGGATTAAAAGGTATGATTTATTTTCCTCTTTCCTCCAGAAAAGGGGGATGCTAGAGAGGTGAAGCGGGCTTGATAGGAGCCTGGGAGAAAAGTGGACCCTGGGCTTGGCAGCATAGACACTGTGGTTTCGAGGAAAAAGCCTCATTCCAAAAACTAGGTGTCCTGTCCCTAGCTCTTAAACTAATTAATATGACGGGGGGCGGGGGGGCAGCTCACATTTCTTTGAGTGATACATTTCATAAGGGCTGTAGGGCTTTAGAGGGAGAGGTCCTTGTGGTTGGAGCCATTAAGAAAGGCTCCTTGGAGAACATGGATCTAGAGCCAGGCCTTAAAAATAGGGGAGTGGGTTTAGATGAAGAGGAGGAGATGAGGGCATTTTAGATGAGGGGGGACAGTGTAAACAGGAGAACCAGCCCAGCCTTGCCAGAGTACAGAGAGGGTGATGGAGGGAGTTTAGAGGGAGCAGGGGTACAGGAGCAGTGGGAAGGGAAACAGGCATTTTGTTTTCACAGAAAGTAATAAGATGCCATTGATGATTTTTCACTAGGAAATCATAATCATAATGAAATTCAGGAAGCTGTTCTAGTAGCCTAGGAAGTAGAGAGAAATCAGGGATTTCAGAGACAAGTAGGAGAAAAGATTGATGGGCCCAAGGGACTGCTTCAGTATAGGAAGTGGAGGCATTGAGATTGGAGGCCTGGGGTGTGGCCCCTGGGTAGGAGGATTTGCTGCCAGAACATCCACTCTCATGACAGGTCTTTGAAGCTGCATTGGCCTGGGTCAGATACGACCGGGAGCAGAGGGGTCCCTACCTGCCTGAGCTGCTGTCCAATATCCGCCTGCCCCTCTGTCGGCCCCAGTTCCTTTCAGACAGAGTACAGCAGGATGACCTGGTGCGTTGCTGCCACAAATGCAGGTGAGTGAGGGTGGACCTGCACAGGACACTGCCAAAGGTCTAAGCAGGGAAGAGGAGTTGGCCACCTGTTCCAGTTCTGGAAAGAAAGCATTTAGAGTGTCAGTCTAATTCATGGCACACAGATTGGTCTGCCCTCTGTCTAGAAGCTGGAACAGGAAATGTGAAGAGCCCGAATCTTATGCCTTGGGCAGAGAGATGTGCCATGTGGGAGCATCAAAGCAGAAAGGGCTTTCCCCTGCTGAGTTATCTGAGGATTTTCCAGCATCTTTCCCCACTGAGCTATTTATGAATGTGCAACCATCTTTACTGCCTGCTCTGACCCTGTCCACACCAGCAGCTCACTCAGTGGCGCAAATGGGACTTCCTGGGGCTCATTGCCCTCTTCAGTAAATATTAGTCAGTGCTGTGGGCATGGAGGGCCTCTGCCAGGTGTAGGCTTTACATCTACGATGATGGGCAAGGGGCAGACGTGTTTACCAACACATGAAACTTTTACCCAGAGCAAATCAATGACAACATGGTACAGCAGAGTTACCCAAACAGTTAAGAAGATGGCAGCCCTATAGGATAATTGCTGTAAAAGTAGAACAGCAGAGAAAAATGTTCATTCTCCTCCAGATTGCTTATCAAATTCACAACCCTGAAATATTTTTTTCTCCTTTGCTGATAAAAACTTTACACACATTCAGCTTTCTTTCATTTTCCAACTCCTAGTTGGGATCAGCTGGTTCAGGAGGAAGTAAGTGCCTGTCCATGGCAGATGGTGTGAAGGTGTGTGTCAGGATGGGGTGGAGTAGTGTCTGGAGGTAGCTAGGGCCCAGTGACCAGCGGTCTCAAGGGTGCTGTTGAGGAGTTTGGACTTTATTCTGTCGGCAGTGGGTGGCTATTGAAGGTTCTTAGCCTGAACTCTAGTGTGGAAGTGGAATGGAGGGGCAGGCCTGAGGCAGGGAAATGTGTCAGGAGCTGCCACCGTGGAGATGAGTGGTGATTAATTGCAGGTTGCAAGCCACGGTGCAGTCGTAGGGATGGAAAGGAAGGGCTAGGTCTGAGTGGCAACAGGGTGCATGCTGCTTGTCGAAACTCCCAGGTCCAGCCATTTTGGCCACTACCTTGTTTTTCTCATGCCTAATCTACACTAGCTGAGGTGGTCTTTGCTTGTCTTGCCCCTTTAATTTTGAGTATATCTCAGTAGCCATGTATGATTTTCCCAGAACTCACCTGGTTTCTTTGAGACCAGACCTTCCAGAAGGCTTCTCCTCCCAGGTTTCCCCTGCAGTTGGCAGTGGGGAGCCAGGCTCAGAGATGCAAACGAGGACTAAGTCAGGGGGATACCTCCTGTTCTAGCATCTTCCACCTTATTCTAGGGACCTGGTAGACGAAGCAAAGGACTACCACCTCATGCCAGAGCGCCGGCCCCACCTGCCAGCTTTCAGAACCCGGCCACGCTGCTGCACATCCATCGCTGGACTTATCTACGCTGTAGGGGGCCTCAACTCAGCAGGTACCTTGCGGCTCCCCTTTATAGACCCTCCTCTTGGACTCCATGGATGAGGAAGCACCAGACAAATTAGCCTGGCCCTTCTGGTTTCTCTGTTTTGTACTGTCACCACCCTTGCCCCTCTTGATTTTATACAATTGCTCTACAGTTAGAGCATGTCACATATTCATGCCATTGAATCAGAATATCAGTGCTAAAGAGACCTTCTAGAAATCTTTGAGGCCTAGCCTTCTTACCTGACAAGTGAGGAAATTGAGCCCCACAGAACTTTCACTATGTTCATACAATTGTTTTTGGCAGAGCAAGGACTAGAACTTGGGTGTTCTGATTCCTGAGCCAGCACTTTTGCCCTAATATCACATTGGCTATGGTATAGCATCCTGTCAGCCCTGGATAGGATACAGTCAGAGACCCAGTTCCATACCAGGCTATTCACATTTTGTCATATGGATCTCTGGGGTTAGACTGAGAAAGTCCCCAAGAGAAAGATTATCCAAATACACAGGGTCTACCACTGTCAATAATACTTTTTACTCTTCAGCCCCACCCCCTGTGAAACACACACATGCTTTACAGTCCGTGGGTTATTGGCAGTTTTTGAATCTAAGAGTAAGGTTTTCAGAAAGCTGCATGGCCTCCCAACTTGGGGGCAGTTGGTGGGCACTCCCAGGCAGTTTTGTTTTTATTTTTTATTGTTTTTAATTTTTTTGAGATGGAATGTCACTCTTGTCACTCAGGCTGGAGTGCAGTGGCGCAATCTCAGCTCACTGCAACCTCTGCCTCACGGGTTCAAGCAATTCTCCCGCCTTAGCCTCCCGAGTAGCTGAGACTACAAGCTCATGCTACCACGCCCAGCTAATTTTTCTATTTTTAGTGGAGATGGTGTTTCACCATGTTGGCCAGGCTGGTTTTGAGTTCCTGACCTCATGTGATCTGCCCACCTTGGCCTCCCAAAGTGCTGGGATTACAGGTGTGAGCCACCGCACCTGGCCCAGTTTTGTTTTTAATTGAAGGTTAATGAGAGTTGGGTACTAGCTGCTGCTTGTTAATCAGAGGGCCTGGAACAGGTAAATCCTCAACTCAGTGCACGCTGGAGCAGCATGCAAATGAAATGCTAAGTGCCCCATAGCAGCATACCACAGGAAGAGGGGGTTATTTTATTTGATCATCACAAAAACCTGATGAAAAAGGTAGGGCTGGAATGATCATTCCTTGCTACTATGACTATTTATTGAGTGCTAAGTTTATTCTAGAACCATGCTAGGTGCTTTACCTGTTATATCATTTAATCCATAAAGATTATCTCCATTTCACATGTGAAGCAGAGGGTGGGGACACAAAGCCCCTTGCCTTGGGTCACCCACTAGCAAATGAAGCACTGGAGTGCATGCCCGTCCCTCTGGCATGCCTCCTGCCTGGAGGAAATATTGTATCGATTCACCTATACCTTTGGCTTTAAGCAGGTGGAGTACCTGATTGTAACTGAAAACTACCCTCTCTAAAAAATAAATGCCTCCTGTCTGATTCTGATTTTCCTGAAAGAATTAGGTTTGAGGTGATCATGGCTGAAATTTCTTAGTGGGCCCTTGTGCCTTGAGTAATTCTGTGAGAAGAGCTAATAGAATTGAGTCGAATGTTCCATATAATCAATGCCCAATAGCTGTGCTCTAAACAAGTGGTCTCATTTGTTTTAATTTGAGTAGCAAATTTTTATGCAGGTGATTCCCTGAATGTGGTGGAAGTGTTCGACCCTATTGCCAATCGCTGGGAGAGATGCCGTCCCATGACAACAGCCCGCAGCCGCGTTGGCGTGGCTGTGGTGAATGGGCTTCTCTATGCCATCGGAGGATATGACGGCCAGCTACGGCTGAGCACTGTGGAGGCCTACAACCCGGAGACAGACACATGGACCAGAGTGGGGAGCATGAATAGCAAGAGAAGGTATTCTGGAAGCCACGTGCAGCCCGAACATACACACTGAGCACCTGGGGAGCGCCATGCTAGACGAGCAGGGGCACACAGTAGAGTAAAATACAAGCTTTGGCCTGGGAGTTTCCTGCAGCCAGGCCAGCCACTGCCAGTACCTCCTGGAGCGAGCCCCCATCTGCTTAAAAGTAAAATATCCACCTTGTCCTTTGGGGAACTTGGGGAAACCAGGCGCGGACATGTGGAAGTTGTGTTGTTATTTTAAGTGCCAGATAAGGACTGGAAATGTGTATTATGGAAGATTCGAAGAGGGAGAGAAACTGGACTGGAACTTCTGGAAGATTTCAGGGAAGAGGTGGGATTAAAGTTGAAACTTGAAGAATAAGGAGGATTTACCTTTATTAGTGATAAAAGGAAATCCAAGGTGTTTTTCTGTGTACCTTCCTTCCCCAGGACTCCCCTCACACATGCACTTCCACTACCTGGGGAGAATACGAACCAAAGCAATGTTCTTTTATTTAGGTCACACACATTCTCCCAGACAGGAGCACATAGGTATTTGCAAGGTGGGCCAAGTCGATATGTCACTCAGTACATTCTAGCTACCTGCTCTCTCCACTTCTCTGCTTATATTGTCTGAATAAGAAGTGGGATTAGAAGACATCCCAGTGCCTTTGTTTAGCCCTTCTTACTGCTGAGGTGACAGGTGGCATGTTTCATTATGTCAGACACGTGATGGAGTCATCACATGTGTGGGCAGCTGAAAAGCTGGCGCAGCCCAAGGAGGGGAGAGGAAAGCTGCCCAGGGCCCCCTGGCCGTTACCCAGGACAGCTCTGCACTGATTGCTTTTACACATTGAGCTTCCTTGATATATGCCTAATGTTGTTCCACATCCAGCAGCGTTCGCATGTGGATGTGAGCTGGGAGGGATCTGCCTTTGTACTGGTGAGACCAGTTCACAAAGCATCGGAGTAGGTTCCTTTGGGAAGAAAAAAATACGTAAGATCTGCCCCTCCCAAGAACGCATTGAGAGTCCTTTCCTCCCACCATCCCCACTTTTGCTCCTTGGATACTTTGCAGCTTCCTATGTTTGAGTGACTCATTGCTCCATGTCCCCAACCATGAGTAGCTTTTTTGCTTTGACTGCAGTCAGCTGTCCTTCCTTGTGTGTCTGCTCTGGACCACTTCCTTGCTTTGATGTTACTGGGTTTAGAGGGCTGTCTTGGAGGAAAGTTCTCTGGGTATTCCTTTCCTTCACTGTGGTTAATATCCTGTTATTAGTGTGGGCCCGGTTCCATTACATCCCTTTTAAATTACAGGCTACCTTAAAACGTTCCTAGTCACTTCTCTTCTGACATCCCACACAGCTGTCTGTTCTGCCAGTTAGTGACATCCTGCCATCTTTCCTTCCTATCTCCCCCAGTGTTCTACGCCATCCCATAGAGCTTTCTTACACTGGACTATTCCAGTCCATGCTGATCAGCATTTTCTCCTTCTCTTCACACTCGCCTTTACCACCTAGTTGATAGTTATTCTCATGCAGTTTTGGGGCACCTCTTAATTCATTTTCATATTGTTCAACACCTGTTTTGTTATGTAATTTTTATGTTTGTTTTGTGTCCGTATCCAGAAGGATAGTGATCATGTCTAGTAAATTTGTGATCTTCCCACAATACTTGCCTAAGGCAAGTCCCTCTCCTCTTTCTGGCTGGTTCAGGGGGTCAGTTATCATGTCCCTGAAAGGGACATTCTGTGGATCAGTTTGATTACTATGTACATTTAAAAGGTAGCAGCAAGCCAGGCGCGGTGGCTCACGCCTATAATCCCAGCACTTTGCGAGGCCAAGGAGGGCGGATCACCTAAGGTCAGGAGTTTGAGACCAGCCTGGCCAACATGGTGAAACCCTGTCTTTACTAAAAATACAAAAATTAGCCAGGCATGGTGGCGGGCGCCTGTAATCCCAGCTACTTGGGAGGCTAAGGCAGGGAGAATTGCTTAAACCGGGGAGGCGGGGGTTGCAATGAGCTAAGATCGTGCCACTGCATTCCAGCCTGGTTGACAGAGTGAGACTCCGTCTCAAAAAAAAGAAAAGGTAGCATTAAGCCTGGTATGTTTTATTTTCCTGTTTGTTAGAAACCTAGATTCATTTTTAATCTTCACCAGCATCACATTTGAAAATAGTGAATTGGGCAGCTTGGCATTTGTGCTGAATTCCTTATAAGGCGTTGTGTAGGAGGGAAGATTACATGATTACACCAGACCCCTGGGTCTTTGATATTAGGAGAGCTTGGCATGTAAGGAGTTGGGGAGTTGGGCTTGTCTCATTTAAATCTGAGGCAGGCCTCTTTCTGGGCAGTCTTGAGGAGAGACCTCAGCCTCCCCAAGCTATGGCTGCCTGTCTGTACAGTGATTATGGTGCTCTTTCCTTCCTTGCAGGGTGTGCTAAGGGCTGAAAATAGCAAGTGGGCCATGCACAGTGGCTCACACCTGTAATGCCAGCACTTTGGGAGGCTAAGGCGGGAGGATTGCTGGAGCCCAGGAGTTTAAGACCAGCCTGGGCAACATAGTGAGACCCCCGTCTATACAAAAAAAAAATTAGCCAGGCATGGTGCCATGCGCCTGTAGTCCCAGCTACTGGGGAGTCTGAGGTGGGAGAATCCCTTGAACCCAGGAAGTCAAGACTGCTGTGAACCATCATTGTGCTACTGCACTCCAGCCTGATGATAGAGCAAGACCTCATCTCAAAAAAAAAGAAAATAACAAATGTAGAGTACCTAACACATGTAGTAAATGCACAGCAAACAGGAGCTGTGGCATCAGCCACTATGATAAATTAGAGGCCATGCACATGATGAAAACAACATCTGTGAATTGAGTGGGAAAAAGCAGAGGTAACACAACAAACATACATTCAGTGCCTGTTACATACAGGACATCATACTTATCACTGTGAGGGTCACACAGATGAAGGCCCTTTCCTGTCTTCCAGGAGCTCCTCACTTATTAAGAGGTGGCAGATAGATTGGCTGGGTGTGGTGGCTCACTCTTATAATCCCAGCACTTTGGGAGGCTGAAACAAGAGGACAGAAGTTTGAGACCAGCCTGGGCAACATAGCAAGACCCTGTCTCAAAAAAAAAAAAAAATTAGCTGGGTGTGGTGGTGCACACCTGTAATCCCAGCTACTTTGGAGGCTGAAGTGCAGGAAGATCAATTGAGCACAGGAGTTCAAGGCACAGTGAGCTATGATGGTACCACTGCACTCTAGCCTGAGTGACAGAGCAAGGCTCTGATTAAAAATTACACACACACAGAAGTGGCAGATAGATTCCTGGTAGCCTATAATGTCAGAACATAAGTACTTTGTGGGCTGGAACTTTGGCTTGCTTACCACTCTAAACCCCAGCTGTTACAGATCTGATGGATGAATGAATGATTGTAACAACTGCTGATTAATAAGCCACTCAGGGAGCGTGGGGGTGGGAAAGAGTAATTCTTACAAAGGGGAGGAAGAGG
Source organism: Pan troglodytes (assembly GCF_028858775.2). Taxonomy (NCBI): domain Eukaryota; kingdom Metazoa; phylum Chordata; class Mammalia; order Primates; family Hominidae; genus Pan; species Pan troglodytes. Next base: position 51,349,589 of record NC_086015.1, read on the forward strand.
AGAGTGGAAGTTGAGTTGGGCCTTCAAGGTAAATTCGACCTTCACATGGTGAGGTGGAAGGTAAGCATTTTAGAAAGATTAAGGACAGAGAAGAGCAGGGAGGGGAGGCAGCCTGTGGTAGAAGGGTGGGGCACAAGAGGAATGATGGGGCAGCTTCTGTCACCTCAGTTTTATGCCTTTACTTAGTCACATACCTTAGATTTACGTTGCAGAAAGAGGCAATTGATAGGTTTATTTCTCAGTGGGCAAGAGAGGCTGCTCCAGGAAGGCTGCGGCTCATCTGGGATGACAGCTCTGTCTGTTTCAGTGCCATGGGGACAGTCGTGCTGGATGGGCAGATCTACGTCTGTGGGGGCTACGATGGCAACTCTTCCCTCAGCTCCGTGGAGACCTACTCACCTGAGACGGACAAGTAAGGACTCCAGCTCCCTTGGGGCAACTGGAGCTTATAAACAGAGAGTATAAAAATCAGAACTGTAGTTTTTTAAATTTAAGCTTCTCAAGGGTAGAGAATGTCTTACCTTTTTGCCCCTATAGTACTTTGTATATACTAGATATTTAATAACCCTTGGTTAAGTGAAAGAATGAGTAAATAAAATTTTAAAACAAATAGTCTACATAGTTGCTTGGAAATACTTATTTAATGGTCTGTACTTCTTAGCTAAATCAGCCCATTTTAATGGAAATACAGGCAAGAGGGAATAGGAAGTAGATGAACAGCATGTTCCAAAGTGGGTAGGATATGATTTGGAAAAAAAAAAAAAATGTTTTTAAGTTCTATGGTCAGATAGGCTTGGGAAATGTTGATGTCTGAACTGCCAGAGTCCTTGTCTTTCCATAAGATATATTAACATTTTAAAGACTCTAAGAAACCCTGCAGTAAATAACTCTGTTTAACCTCGGGTTTTATATACACACCAGTCACCATCTTGTGGGACTCATTTGTGGAACACTCTTTGAAAAACATTGACAAGGTTAGCCCGAGTTTTTCATTTCAGTATTTGAATCCTCTCATCTTATATAATAAAATATAAACAAATTAGTTTAATGGACTTATTAGGATGCCTTTAAGCCAGTATTCTGTTCACTTGACCAATCTACTGTGGATCAGACAGCAAGCTGGGTGTCTGAGATCCTTTAAAGCACCCAATGTGGTTGGGCCATGGGTTGCATCATGATCATCCTACCCTGGAGGCCTGTGTCAGAAGCTCTTGGGCACAGAGCAGAGAGAACCTTCCCCAGGGTTGCAGGAAGGGACAGGGTAGCAGGGATGTCTTCCAAGGTGAGACCTGTCATGGATAGCCAATGGGAGGTGTTTGCTCATCATAGGGAGACAACAAGGAGTGAGGCTGCAATAAGAAAGTGTTCACTGTAATCGAGAACAGCAATGATCCTCTCATGGGCTAGAGCACAGCGTGTGGATGGGAGACGGAGCAGGGTGGGTGGCATGTGGTGTGGGGTGAAGCTGAAGGGTGAATGAGGACCAAGAGGTGAAGAACCACATGAAGGGCTGGGCACAGTGGCTCACGCCTGTGATCCCAACACTTTGGGAGGCCAAGGCAGGAAGGTAACTTGAGCCCAGGAGTTTGAGACCAGCCTAGGCAACATAAGAGAGACCCTGTCTCTATAAAAAAAAAAAAAAAAGGAGAGAGAGAAAAAAACATTAGCCAGGCATGGTGGCATGAGCCTGTAGTCCCAGCTACTGAGAAGGCTGAGGCAGGAAGATTGCTTGATTCTGGGAGGTCAGAACTGCATTGAGCTATGATAGCACCACTGCATTCCAGCCTGGGTGACAGAGTGAGACCCTGTCTCAAAAATAAAAAAAAATTAAAAACCACATGAAGGAACCTGGATTCTCTTAGAGGAGACAGTGAGGAGCCACTGGACGGACATGGTGCAGGTACAGGAGGAGCAATCCCTCTGGCTGGGTGGGGTCGGATGGGACTGGTATGAAAGCCAGGCTGCCTGTAAAGAGGCTGTTGCAGTGGTCCAGATGAGAGGTCAGGGGTAGGGCACTGGTAGTGGGGATGGGAGCAAGCACTGACTAGGAAGCAAACCAGCCAGGACTTGGGGGACCACAGGAATGTTGATGGTGAGGGAGAAGCAGCCAGAATAGCACTGAGCTTTATAAGTACAGCAGCTAGAGGGCTGGTGGTCTGCTTAACAAGGCAGGGAGTGCAGGGAGGAGCAGAACTGTAGGAGAAAGAGGTCTTGTATGAGACAATGATTTTGAGCAGCCATGGAGATGAGCAGAGAAGATGGGCTGTGGGTTTGCAGCTTGGGTGAGAGGCGGCAGCCAGGGAGAACTGTCAGAGAGGTGGTGGGAGAGGTGATAAGAGGTGGAGAGATGGCCAGCACAGTTCACCTGAACCCTGCTAGGCTGTCTTGAGGGAACAAGAACCCTGAATCTCATGCTTCCCCTCCTATTTTGACTCTTTCCTGAAGATGGACAGTGGTGACCTCGATGAGCTCGAATCGCAGTGCTGCTGGGGTTACAGTCTTTGAGGGCAGGATATATGTGTCAGGCGGCCATGATGGTTTGCAGATCTTCAGCAGTGTGAGTCTGGGCTCCCCCTGGGATAAGGGCACCTACTTCTGTCTTTGAGATTTATTTTAGAAGATCATTATTTGAAAAAACTTCAGCCTTGCCACAGCTGAATAAAGTATCATCTAGTGAGGTTTCAGGCTATCCACTGCACCTTCTGAAATTCTGAACTTCCAGAGAATGAGCCAGTGTACACAAAAGAAGGGCAAAGGGTAGTCACATCTGCAGCCACCACCCTGTTCTACTGTCTGTTGAACACTACATAGAACTTGTGAGATTCCTGCCCAAAGTAAGTTCAGTTATAGACCAAGTGTAAATTTGCAAACAGTTGTATTCTTTTGGATAATTTGTTTGAAATTGTATTTATTCTGTAAAAAAGGCTCAACAGCCATTTACTAGTCATTCCATAGTCAGTCAGTGCTGCAGTGGAGAGCCCTGGAGATTACAGGAGACCCAGCTCTCATACAGGTTCTGTCACTACCTAGCATTGCATCCTTGGGCACATCCTTTTTGTTTCCTTAGATGCAAACAGAAAGGGTTAGGTGAGGTGACCTCTCCCTGTCCCCATACACCAAAGAGCAGGCCTGCAGCAGAGGGAATACTGGGAGAGCTCCTTGTCCCCATACCTCCCACAGGAGTTTGACATCATGGGGGGCTGCTGTGCCCTGCACGGTCACTCCATGGACTGAGCTTTGCCTCTGACTGTCCTGTACCTGTGCCTCTCTCCCCACTGCAGGTGGAACACTACAACCACCATACAGCCACCTGGCACCCTGCAGCTGGCATGCTCAACAAGCGCTGCCGGCACGGAGCTGCCTCCCTGGGGAGCAAGATGTTTGTCTGCGGGGGCTACGATGGCTCTGGCTTCCTCAGCATTGCCGAGATGTACAGCTCTGTGGCAGACCAGTGGTGCCTGATTGTCCCCATGCACACACGCAGGAGCCGGGTCTCCCTGGTGGCCAGCTGTGGGCGCCTCTACGCTGTTGGGGGCTACGACGGACAGTCAAACCTAAGCTCAGTGGAGATGTATGACCCAGAGACAGACCGCTGGACATTCATGGCCCCCATGGCGTGCCATGAGGGAGGGGTCGGTGTGGGCTGCATCCCTCTCCTCACCATCTAAGGCAGAGGATGGGATGTGGTGGGGCAGGGATCTGGTACAGACATAGGCGCTTCCTTCCAGGAACAGTCCCTCAGGAGAGGCAGTGGACCAGAAGAGATGGCGAAACGTGAGCTCGCCGGAGGTACAGTTTTTCCAGGTGCTTAAGCCCTCCCCCACTGTGCCACACTTGTGACCTTCAGGCTTGGGTCATCAAGATGCACAGCACGGAACACAAGCTCCTCTGGATCCTGCAGCTGGTGACATGGAACTGTTTTCTGGTCCACATGAACACAGGCTCCATCCAGGCCCAGCTCCTACCCACCGCCTCTCTGTGGGCCAGCTGTTCACAGAAGGCCTTCCATCTGATGCTCCCCATCGCCTGCTTGCTCTCCAGCCGAGTCTGGCCAATTTGCCATGGGGAGGCTGCAGTGTCCAAGCCTGCTGGAAACTGGGATGTAGCTGGGGACGAAAGGACAGACCCAAGCGTTCTCCCTGCCTGAGATGGTGTGGCCACAGCAGTGGAGGGCTGCACACAGGCACATTCCTTCTTCCACAGTGGGGCACCAAGGATTCTGTCCTCATTGCTGGGTAAGCAGGGAGAAGAGAAGTTTTCCCCATGTCTAATTTTGGGATTTCAGTGAGGCCTTTTCCATCTGTCCAGGAGAACAGAAGGGAAAAAAAGATACTTGAAAGAAACTGAAGGAAATTTAAACAAAGAAACACTTGAAAGAAACTGGAAAGAAAAATAATTTTTTTATGTGAACAAATTTTGCAAGAAGAAAAAAGCATAAAAGACACTAACGGCAAATCTATGTTTAAATGGAAAACCGTCTAACTGGAGAAGGGCGGTATCCACCCCACATTCGGATCCCAGGGTCCTGAGGCCTCGCATTGAGCTGGGGGTTCCCTCTGAGCCCCAGTGTGTGTGGAATCAGTGCACTCTTGACTGGGCCTGTAGTAAGGTGCTCATGGGGTTTGTCTTCACACCCACCATCAGAGGACTTTTAAAATCATAGGCGTAGAGAGTTAGCTATCTGCTGAATTACTGCCACTCTTCTTGGTGGGGGCTCCTAGCTGTGGCTGGGGGCTCCAGGCGCCCCTGTGATTACCTCCTACTGCCACCATGGCGCTCATTCAGATTCCCCACTCTCACTAACATTGCTTCCTTTTTTGACCAGCAGGAAACAGCAGGTCTGGCCAGATTCTCACTTGCCCATCAATCTCGTTCTTGGATGATTTCCCTCATTGTGATGCTTCTGGGGCACGTTGACCATATGCACCTCTAGAACCTAACCAGGGCTTCCTTCTACCAGCTGTGGGCGGGCTTGGTCTGGTAACCTTGTCTGCCCTGCCATTCCACTACTCCTCCATCCACTCGCCAATCCCAAGAGTCTGGCCTCCCTCCAGCCCTGGGCAGACTGACCAGCAAGGTGGACCTTTACATTGAAGCACAGCTGGCTTTTATGACATAAAGAACTAAAGGCCGAAAGAATCTCTTGTTGCTGCAAAGAACAGATTTTATATTTCTTCCTCTAATCTTGGCAAATGACCTTTACCTTTTGGAAAGATTTCATACTGCTTCCTCCTTCTCCCTGGATAGGACCTAATGTAGCACAGCGGGACTCAAAGAGGAGGACATTTTCTCTTGCCAGTGCACTGGGCAGTGGGGCTGTCCTTCAACTGCTGCTGCCAAAATTGGTTTTCTAAAATTCTTCCAGTAGAGACTAAAAGAAGATTCAATTCCTGTAACCCAAGACTGAGTCTTAGGGCTCCAGTCTCCCCCTGCTTGGTTTCCTGTCCTCTGCTGCCTGCCTGGGGTGGCCTGGAAGCCTGTTCAGAAAGGCACAATGTGGAGCCTGGGGTGTCTCCCCCACCCCAGGACCGTCAGGTTTACCAGTGTATGCAATCGCCATGTATTCAGAGGGAAGTACCTTTGTTACCTACAACTTAGGAGCTAGGCCTCTGCTACAAGCACTTGAAAATGATATTTTTATTTTTAACGTCTCAACAATCTGATATCGGATGTCGTTTAACCTGGGCTCGTGGTAGAGCTCCAGCATTTCTCCCTGCTTCCTGGTTTGCCTGTAGGGGTAGACTCGGAAGGCGGGTGGGGTGTGCATTTCCTGTTAGGAGTGTTATCAGTGCTTGTCTTATTATAAGCCCCTTTCTTTTGTGAATTTGAAGTAGCACCAACAAGCCTGGATTGTGAAGGTATTAAGAATCGGTCTGTGGGCTACTGAGTGGGTCCTTAGGATACTGGCCCAGATTTTGCCACTGGGTATGGCAGATCATTTTCTACCATGGCCTGCTGCTCTTGTAGTGGACTTCCTGAGTCCAATCCCACCTCCTGGTGTAGAATTTACACTGCTGCACCTGACGTCGATGTTTCAAAGTAAGATCAAGCCAGTGTTTTGATCTGGGCTCTGAGCACAAGTCAGGAAACACCAACATATTCACACTCTCCCAGTAGGTTCCTCAGTCTGATGGTGAATGGCTATTCGTAAATGGCTGGTCTGGCTCTTTGGTGTTGGAGCCTTTCCAATAGCCCCATGAAAAGAAGCATCACCCAAGGATATTGTGAAAAGGATGTAACAAGGAGATAGGGTAGACATTGTGCTCAGTGGGCCTTGGGGCCTAGCCCAGCTCTGAGCAGAGGACTGTGGCATTCACTGTCCTTGAGTGTTTCACCTTCTTGGATAACACACGGGCCTTCTCTTCTGGATTTCATCAGAGATTACAGCCAGATGGGGGCTGAAGACCATCCTCTTGACCACAGAGGTGTGACTGTGGGAATTCCTCCCAATTTATGGTTTCCCAGAAAATCTTAGTTCCTTTTATTTATAGAATGCATGTCTTTTGTGTTAAGAAACCAAAGAGAAATAAAGAGAACACTCCTAATAGCTCTTGTCCTTTCTTGGTTTATTTCTCAGATATTAGAAGTACATGTTTGTTTTTTAATTGTGATTCACTGAAAAAAATATATTGGACAAAATGGGAATATTTCTATGAATATAAGGGAAAAGCCAGATGTACAGCAAAAGTAGTCTTTGGAGAGATTTATTTTATGAGAGTCACTTCTGGTGAAAAATATGCAAAGACTTCATTTGCATTTTGGGACTGCATATTGGTGCCTGTCCTGATCGCCCCTACTCTCGGATTTCCCCTTTTCTCCATTCACTGCCCTAAAACTCCAGAGTTTCCCAGTGGAATGTGGCTGCCTGTTGACTGCCTGGAATCAGCATCTCCAGCTCCTTTTTTATGCTCTAGGCGAGAGGTGCTTTAACTTTGGTGCACATAAAAGTCACTGGAAAATGTTTAAACCACAGATCCGTTCCTAAGTCCCTCTCTAGAGACAGGTTCCCTAGGGCTGGGGTGCAGCTCAGCATTCTGGTGTGAGCAAGTTTCCTTGGTGATTTGCATGCTCTTCAGTGTGAGAACTATACTCCCATCTTCAGTTTCACTTCCCCAAATACAGCCGCATTCCAGATCTGCTCTTCCAAGATTACGCTGTGGTTAGTGTGGTTTTGCCTGTTGGGAAACTCGTCAGTCACACTTTTCCAAAAGTCAGCTTGTGATCAATCTTGTCCATTGGACTCCTGGATGGCAACTTAATTTTTTTAAGTTTTTGGAAGGCATATCACTCCCACACACACCCCACCAGGACATGTCTTACATATAAACACTTATCAGTTGAATCTCACATGGTCCTCAGTAATCCCCACGGAGCAGGTAACATTTTAGCATAAGGAAACTGCCTCAGAATGGCCAAGTAATTGACCTGACTCCAGCTAACCAGTGGTATTGTGAGAAATTGAGACCAGATCTCCACACTCACAGTCCAGTCTGCCTAAGGACAGCAGTGTCTTCCACCTGTGAAGGGAGCAGCATTCCTCCCAACAGTCATAGACCTTGGAAAAGCAGACTGGGCAGCAAGGGGAAGAGTGAAGAAGCAGGTGCCTTCATGCTGAAAGGGATAGCCAGACTATCTGGGAACTCTGCCCTCTGGGAGAAAGGCCTGTTGCTTGTAAAGTAGTAGCAGCCCTTTCCATGTAATCTATGCCCCCTTGACCAGAGCCAAAGAGCCCCATAGGTGAAGAGTGGACTGCTAAGTCAAACTGGATTCATCTGCTTGACTTTCCATTTCTTTTTTCTTTCTTTCTTTGTTTTTGTTATTTGGACTCCTTTCCCCCTCATGACCAACAGCAGAGCCCACTCCATTTCACCCCAAAGTCCAGCACTGCTGCTTTTTATTGCTACTCACAGTAACCTAACAGTACACAACATTGCTTACTGCAGCCTTGAACTCCTGGGCTCAAGCGATCCTCCCACCTCAGCCTCCTGAGTTGCTGAGACAGCAGGTATGCACCATCATGCCTGGCTATTTTTTTTATTTTTTGTAGAGAATCGGTCTCACTATGTTGCCCAGGCTGGTCTTGAATGCCTAGCTTCAAGCAATCCTCCCGCCTTGGCCTCCCTAAGTGTTGAGATTACAGGTGTGAGCCACCACGCCCAGCTTAGTTCTGCAGTTCATAAAACCTAAACTTCATAGCATGACATAGAATGTCACTGAGATACTGACACTTCCTCTCAGCTGCCCAGCAACGGTCTTCAGGATCTCAGTTTAGATGTTACCTTCATGAAAACATCTCTGGTCAGCGTGGCACTCCTCCTCCATCTGCTGTGCTGGCCCTTGGCCATATTCTACCATGCAGTGACCTGTTTGCCTGTTTTACCTGCTACATGGTGAGCTCTGTGAGACTCTCCATTACTGTAGACACAGCAATGGGCATGAAGAAGAGGCTGAACAATAGCTTCTTGAAGAATTTAGGGACAATCAGGTATATCCACATTCAAATGTCACCTAATCATGCTTCCCTTGTCTTCCTCCTTTTTACGTCACTGATTTTTTAATAGTTTCATTGAGTCATAGTTTACATACCTTAAAGTTCATTCATTTTAAGTGTCCAACTCAATGACTTTTAGTAAATGTACAGAGCTGTGCAACCATTATCACCATCTTGTTTTAAAATATTTTCATCACTCAGTTAATCTCTTTTGCAGTTCCCCTTTTCACCTGCATCATCAGGCAACCACTATTTTATTTTGTCTCTATAGATTTTCCTATTCTGGACATTTCACATAAGTGGAATCATATAATATGTGGCCTTCTGTGTCTGGCTTCCTACTTTAGAATAATTTAGTTCATTCATATTGTAGAATGTACCAATAGTTCCTTTTATTGTTTTTAAGTTGTATTCCACTGTATGTCTATACCATATTTTGTTCATTCACCGATTGATAAATGTTTAGATTGTTTCCAATTTGGGGCTATTATGAATAATAACGGCTATGAACATTCATTTATAAGTCTTTGTTAGACATATATTTTCATTCCTCTTGGGTAGATCCTAGGAGTGAAACTGCTGGGATCATATAGTAGGTTTAGGTTTAACTTTTTAAGAAATTGCCAAGCTTTTCCAAAGTGGCTGTCCCTCTTTATATTTCCACCAGCAATGTATAATGAATGGTTCAGGTTCCTCCACATTCTTGTCGGCACTTGGACTTTTCTGTTTTGTTGTAGCCATTCTAGTGGATGCAAAGTGGCATCTCATTGTGGTTCATTTGCATTTCTCTGACAACTAATGATTTTGAGCATCTTTTCATGCGATTGTTAACCATTTGTATATCTTTAGTGAAATATCTATTCAATTATTGCCCATTTTTAAATTGGTTCACATGTCTTATTAATGAATTGTAAGAAAGTTTTACATATTCTAGATACAAATCCTTTATTTATCAAATATATTATTTGCAAATGTTTTATCCCAGTCTTGGCTTGTCTTTATTTTCATTTTCTTTCTTTCTCTCTCTCTCTCTCTTTTTTTTTTTTTTTTTTTTTTTGAGACAGTCTTACTCTGTCGCCAGGCTGGAGTGCAGTGGTGTGGTCTTGGCTCACTGCAACCTCCACCTCCCAGGTTCAAGCAATTCTCCTGCCTCAGCCTCCTGAGTAGTGGGACTACACGTGCCTGCCACCACGCCTGGCTAATTTTTGTATTTTTAGTAAAGACGGGGTTTCACCATGTTGGACAGGATGGTCTTGATCTCCTGACCTCGTGATCTGCCCTCCTCGGCCTCCCGAAGTGCTGGGATTACAGGCATGAGCCACCACGCCCAGCCCTTTCTCTTTTTTTTTTTTTTACTCACCACTATACTAACAAGGGCTCTTTTCATTTTCTTAGTGGTGGTGGTTGAATTGTAAAAGTTTTTTACTTTGATGAAGTTTAGTTTATCAGTTGTTTCTTTTATGGATCATGCCTTTGGTGTTGTATCTTAAGAACTTTTTGAAGTCTTCTTGTTTTATTCTTACATGTAGGTATGTGATCCACTTTGTGTTCATTTTTGGGCATGGTGTAAGGGAAGAGTCTAAATTCATCTTTTCATGGACCGATTTCCATTTGTCCCAGCACCATTTGTTGTAGAGTATCTTTTCCCCATTGAATTGCTTTGATACCTTTGTCTAAATCAATTGGGCATAAATATAAGGGTTTATTTCTAAACTCTTAGTTCTGTTCCATTGATCTGTGCCTGTCCATGATTGTGTGTTATTGATGACTCTGGCTTTAAAGTATTTGTAAGTCATTAAATCAGGTAATGTAACACCTCCAACTTTGTTATTTTTCAAAATTCTTTTGACTTTTCTAGATACTTTGCATTCCCATGTCACTTTTATGATCAGATTGTCAGTTACTACAGAAAAGCCTTCTGAGGTTTTAAATATATATTGTGTTTAATTTACAGATCAAGTTGAGAATTGCCATCTTGACAATATGAAGTCTTCCAGTCTGTGAACATGGAGTTTGTGTCCATTTATTTAGATATTCCTTGATTTCTCTTAGCAATATTTTGTTATTTTCAGTATATACATCTTACACTCCTTTTGTTAAAATGTTCATATTACTTTGCTATTACGAATGGAATTGCTTGCTGAATTTTGTTTTCAGACTTTTTGGTGCTAGTATATAGAAATACCATTGATTTTTGTTTATTGATCTTATATCCTGTGACCTGTCTAAATTCAATCTGTTAGTTTTATCATTTTTTAAAAAAATGTCCGTGTGTGTCTTCCTTGAGATTTTCTACATTATCATGTCATCTGCAAATAAAGACATTTACTTCTTTCTTTCCAATCTGTATGCCTTTAATTTTTTCCTGTCTTATTGTACTGGCTAGAAATCTAGTACAGTGTTGAATGAAAGTGGCAAAAGTGGACATCCTTGCCTTGTTCTCAATCTTAGGGAGGAAAACCTTCAGTCCATCACTGTTCAAGTTGATGTTAACCTGTGGGTGTTTCATCTATACCTTTTCCAAATTGAGGAAGTTTCATTCTGTTATTAGTTTCTTGAGAGTTTGTATCATGAATTGGTGTGAGATTTCATCAGATGCTTTTTCTGCATCTATGAGGTGACATGTGGTTTTTGTTCTTTAGCCTGTTAATGTTGTTATAACATTAATTTATTTTTAAGATGTCGATCCAACGTTGCATTCCTGGGATAAATCCCACTTGGTTATGGTGTATAATTATTTTTTATGTTGTCGGATGTGGTTTGCTAATATTAAGTATTTTTGCATCTGTGTTCACTTGAGATATTTTCTGTAGTTTCCTTTCCATGTGATGTCTTTGGTCAGTAACACCAGCTTTACAGAATGAGTTAGGGAGTGTTGCTTACATCTCTATTTCTGAAAGAGTGTGTGAAGGATTGGTATTTTTTCTTTTTAAAATGTTTGATAGAATTCACCAAAGGAGCCATCTGAGCCTCTGTTTTTGTGGGCAATTTTTAAATTTCTAATTCATTTTCCTCACTCATCTGGGGTCCCCCTTAGGGTGGGCACCTGCTTCTCTTAGGGGGTGGGACCCTTGTGGTTAGGGAGATTCTTGCCCCACCAGCAGGGATTGAGATCACCAGAGTGAGCATGGTGTGTGTCCTTACAAGCTCCTCACTTTTCCTCTCTCCCTTGCCTTAGGGTGCTCACCTCTCCTCGTCTCAGAGACCATCCCTGTTCTCCACTCATACTGCCCACCACCACCATTTTCTAACTTCTGAATATAAGAGGCCTTAGAGCTCAGCCCTGGGTTCTGATTTCACTCCATGCATTCTCCCTAGCTGGTATCACCTCATCCCACATGTGAGGAAGGTGTCTGGAATCTTATTTTTTGGACTGGCCCAGATTCATGCATTCACTTGGATATGTCCAATATGATCACAGTTCAAAGTGGAAATTTTGATTTTATCCTCAAACCTGGTCATCCCCCAGTTTCCCCCAATCTTCTCACCTACCCAGTTGCTCATTCAGGAACCCAGCCGTGGGTTTTGGAGGTGGGAGAAGTTGAGGGTCATTCATTTCCTTCTTCCCCCTCTCCAATAACCAAGTCATGACCTAGTTCTGTTGACGCTACTTCCAATCCAGTTCTCTCCTCTCTTGCCATACTAGTCCACACCATCAGCATATCTTTTAGAAGCTGGATTATGGGCCGGGCGCAGTGGCTCACGCCTGTAATCCCAACACTTTGGGAGGCCGAAGAGGGCAGATCATGAGGTCAGGAGTTCAAGACCAGCCTGGCCAACATGGTGAAACCCTGTCTCTACTAAAAATACAAAAATTAGCCGGGCATGGTCGTGGGTGCCTATAATACCAGCCACTTGGGAGGCTGAGGCAGGAGAATCGCTTGAACCCAGGAGGCAGAAATTGCAGTGAGCCGAGATTGTGCCACTGCACTCCAGCCTGGGCAACAGAGCAAGACTCTGTCCCCCCCAGCCCAGGGAAAAAAAAAAAAAAGAACCTGGATTACTACAATGATCTCCTAACTGGTCTTCCTACTTCCCCTTGCTCACCCTCCAATCTATAGACAGCAGAGCAGCCAGAATGAAATTGTAAAGTTGTAAATTGCAGCATGCTCAGATCCCTCCAGTGGCTCCCAGGACCTCAGGGCTTATTCTCCTGTTGGGATGGCCTGGGGAACAGTTTACACGTAGCACCCCTAACAGACAGGATGTGTGCCCCCGACCCAGGATGGAGGGGCTGGGGCACTTAGCCCCTGCATTCCAAGCAGAACTCTCCTTCATTCTTGATTTTTTTTTTTTTTTTTTTTTTTGAGACGGAGTCTTGCTCTGTCACTCAGGCTGGAGTGCAATCGCACGATCTGGGCTCATTGCAGCCTCCGCCTCGGGTTCAAGCAATTCTCCTGCTTCAGCCTCTGGGGTAGCTGGGATTACAGGCACCTGCCACCACGCCCGGCTAATTTTTGTATTTTTAGTAGAGATGGGGGATTCACCATGTTGGCCAGGCTGGTCTTGAACTCCTGACTTCAGGTGATCTGCCTGCCTTGGCCTCCCAAAGTACTGGGATTACAGGCGTAAGCCACCGTGCCCAGCCTCACGATTTATTTTTAATTAAAAATACTGAATTTTAGGTATGGGGACAAAGCAGTAAACAAAACTGATAAAATTCCCTGCATCTTAGAGCTTAAACTAGAACAAGACCTGTCTTTCCGTCGTATTCAGATCTAATTTTGTGTGTTTTAATACGATTGGGCTGTAATTTGGTTGAACTTAATCTGCAAGAATCTAGAGGAAGCCTAAACTGGGAGTTTTAGGGTAGGAAAGGATTTGGCTTCATGTCTGCTGGGTGTAACAGTGTGGGTGAAGGACCCCGGGAGAGCAGGGCCACGGACACTATTCCAAGCATTACTTTTATTATTTGCCAGTAGACTATGGCAAACTTGTTCATAATGTTATTTTTTATACCATCTTTAAGTTTTAGCATTAAGCATGGATTGAGGAGCTTTACATCTTCTTGATTTTGAATTAAATAACTTTTTTTTTTTTCTGAGATGGAATCTTACTCTGTTGCCCAGGTTGGAGTGCAGTGGTACGATCTCAGCTCACTGCAACCTCCTCCTCCCTGGCTCAAGTGATTCTCCTGCCTCAGCCTCCCAAGTAGCTGGGATTACAGGCATGCACCACCACACCCAGCTAAGTTTTGTATTTTTAGTAGAGACTAGTTTTCACCATGTTGGCCAGGCTAGCCTTGAACTCTTAGCCTCAAGTGATCCACCCACCTCAGCTTCCCAAAATGCTGGGATTACAGGCATGAGCCACTGTGCCTGGCCAAATTAAATAACTATTATCTAGGTGCTCACACATAAATTATTTTATGTAAACTATTGGCAAAGTTTAAATAATTTTGGAAGTGCATGTCCTTTAAAGCCTCACTACTCAACATGTAGTCCATGGATAGGCAGCATCAGCATCACCCGGAAGCAGGGCCTTGTGGCTGGTACTACAGGCCAGCCTCATCTTGCAGGGCCAGTTTCCCCAGACCTTGTGTGATGTGTGATGTTGACCACCATAGATGGGCCCTGAGTTTCCTGGGAGAAGTCACCCAACCCAGTCCCATCGTGTGCAGGATCCAAGAGGCTGGGCCTAGTGACCCACAGAAGACCTGGATGAGGCCAGGAAGCACTCTTTTTTCATAGTGGAGGGTTCTGCAAGGGAGTGATGTGGCATGAATGAGGTACGTTTGCATTCTGTGGGCCTGCAAGGGTTGGAAGTAGCCTTTGCCAGCTGAACATCAATTTCTCCACTGTGGGAGAGGATCTGAGGGTCTCGACTTATCTTGCTCAGCCCAAACCTGCCCATTTCCCAACCTCACTCCAGAGTCACCTCTTGCAGCATCCCTTTTCCCCTCCTCTTACCCACTAGTGGGTGCCAACCAGGATTTAGGTGTCAACTAGGCCGGGCGTGGTGGTTCACACCTGTAATCCCAGCACTTTGGGAGGCTGAGGGGGGCAGATCGCTTGAGGCCAGGAGTTCGAGACCAGCCTGGGCAACAAAGCAAAACCAAGTCTCCTCAATACAAAAATCAGCCGGATATGGTGGTGCGTGCCCATAGTCCTAGTCTGCTGTTCAGGGAGAAGTTCTGGCTGGAGCTGTGTTATAAAGGTGGGGGCATTAAGAAACTAAGGGGCTGAGGGGGCTGGCAGTCGACTCCTCTGCCCTCCTGACCTCCAGACCCGCCCTCTGATGGCCCCCAGTTTATCTCCATGGTTCCTACCCACCCAGAGCCTGACTCATTGGTCTCCTTACCCCACATCAAGCCAGTCCAGCCTCTCTCTAACACTTTATTCATTCACTTATTCACTTAATCATTTTTTTCAGAAATGCTTTATTAAGCCTTGCTTGTGGTTCTCTCCCAAGGATGGGCAGCCCCCTTTGGGGGTGTCCGGATATGTGAAAGGGCATTTGGTTGTCACGTGACTGGGCAGGGAGCAGAGGTGTTCAGGTCCCTCACAAAACAAACTGCCTCTCAGGATGCCAGGAGCACCTTATAGAGAACCTTGTTCCACAGCCACCTACAGCTGGTTTAGGAGGGTGCGCTGTGAGCCAACACAGTACTGTCTGAACAGTGAGAGTAAAAAGATAAGGGAAGGGCATTTCTACCTGGGAGAGCAGAGAGGCTTCCTGGAGGAGGTGACTTTTGAGCTGTGCCTTGAAGGATGAGTAGGGTTTACAGATACAGGATGCGGCAGGAATTCCAGGCAGAGGAAAGCAGGTGTGCGAAGGCAGAGGAGTGTGGACAGGCTTAGAGTTTTGGGGGCTCTCTAAAAGGGACACCCCCGGACTGTGCAGGACAGGGGTGCTGAAGGCCCCAGAGTGAGCTGGACAGGTAGGGAAAGGGAGGTCTGTGGCAGGCCTCCCCTCCCTTTTCCAGCCCTAGAAATGACTTAGGATGTTGGTAATGGTGTCTACTTGACTTTCTCATATAGGTCCCTGACCACAGGCGGTAGCTTGGTGTTCCCAGGCTGGGAGGAGGGCATGGCTGCCTCAGAGGACCCACAACTCCCTGGAGGCACCTGCAGAAGCTACGCTGAATAGTCACCACCATCACCGTCACTGACCGACCCCTCCCTCAAGGCCTGGGTGAGGGGGCTGAGGCGCCGGCAGACGGCTAAAGGATGGGGCTAGAGGCGGCCACTGGCTGAACCCCTTTCCCCAGATCCCAGAGGGCCCAGACTCTGAGACTTGTTTCCGTCCTGGCTGTTCTTCTGAATTGCCAGGAGGCTCCACTTCTGCCTCCAGTTTTCCCAAATGTGGGATTAAGGGGAGGGTGGGTTTCCAAGGAATCTCTTGGGGCCAGAGCCCAGGGTCCGGAGCACAGCCAGGGCCCTGAGAGCACCGAGCGCCCTCAGCCAGCCCGGACCCCTCCTCTTCGTCTCCTGCGGAGGACTAGCAACAACCTAGACCCTCGCATTCCCCACACACTACAGGCCTCCCCCTTCCCAACAGCTTGCGTTAAGTGCTGGATCCGCTCCTACTTTCCAGATGAGGAAACTGAGGCGCCATGCTCTAAATTGCTGGCCCAGGCGGCGGCACCCCAGTGGTCGGGAGGTAACCAGGCTAAAGCCGCCGGCGAGGGGAAGGACGGGATTCACGGAGGAGTTTCAGGGAGGTGCGTCTGCGGGCTAGAGGAGGGACCCGGGGGGCCACACCGGGGCGGGCTCACCTCTGACTCGCGCCGGGATCTTTGTTGGAACCGAGGGTCAGGAATCGCAAATACCGCGTGAAGAATTCCCCCGTGGCCAATCTGCACGGGAGGATTCTTCACGCTGGGCCATTTGCGGTTCCTGACCCTCGGTTGCAACAAAGACCCCGGTGCGAGCCACAAGTGAGCCCACCCCGGTCCGGGCCACCCACCCCGAGAGTGGCAGGACTGCCCGAGCCCAGGACCCCGGCCGTCCAGGAAGGCCGGAGCCTGGAGGGCCGTGTAGACCCATGGGAATCCCATGCCCCACTGTGGTATTTTCCCCTAAGTCATCCTCAAACCATAGACGCAAGCCAGAGCCAGGAGCGAGAGACAATCGCTAGGAAGAACCCCAGTGGACTAGATGCGCGTCCATTAAAATAAAGGATGGCCACTTATTTATTTATTATTTATTTATTTATTTATTTATTTAGATACAGGGTCTCGCTCTGTCGCCCAGGCTGGAGTGCAGCGGTGAGATCTCAGTTCACTGTAGCCTCGACTTCCTGGGCTCCAGCGATCATCCCACCTCAGCCTCCCCAGTAGCTGCTACCACAGGCCCACACCGCCACACTCGGCTAGTTTTTGTATTTTTGGTAGAGAAAGGGTTTCCCCATGTTGCCCAGGCTGGACTCAAACTCCTGAGTTCAAGCGATCCAGCTGCCTCAGCCTCCCAAAGTGCTGGGATACAGGCTTGAGCCACCCTGTCAGGTGTGTTCTTTTTATATACATTTAGTAATTTTTAAAGTATGTATTGCTTTTATAAATAAGGATTTGCAATAATTTGTAGCAAGAAAAAACAATGAGAAAAAATCAGATTTTTTCCACATTCGAACCTCAGGTGAAGTGATCAGGTGAGGTGGGTGGAGGCAGACACACATCTTCTTTAGAGCAAGAGAGGAGGGGACCTTTTGCTCACAGGGCTGGGAGCTGGAGGGATGAAGACTCAGTTGCCCTCCCTGAAGGCACATTTTTGGGGCCATCTCCCAGCTGGAAATGCATACTATCTCTTTAATCCTAAAGCTGAGTTCTAAAGAAGCAACAAAAAAGTCATGATCATCTCCCTTTTACAGGTGAGGGAACAAAGGCACAGAGAGGTTAAGGTTACACGGCTGGAAGGGTCTTACCTCAGGTCTGCACTTTTCACCAAAGCCAGGGGGCTTGTTAAGTAGTCTCAGCAGAGGTTTAAGGTGCTTCAGCTTTTGGAAAGTAGCCAAAGGATACCGCTTACTAACTGTACAACCCTGAGGGGTCATGATATAGTTTGAGCGTATCTTCCTGCCAAATCTCATGTTGAATTGTAATCCCCAGTGTTGGAGGTAGGACCTGGTAGGAAGTGTTTGGATCATGGAGACTAATCCCTCATAAATGGCTTCGGCCATGCTCTTGGTGATAAATGAACTCTTGCTCTGAGTTCACACAAGATCTGGTCATTTAAAAGTGTGTGGCAACTCCCCCTCCATTCGCTCTCTTGTTTCTGCTTTCACCATGTGCCTGTTCCCACTTCACCTTCCACCATGATTGCAAGCTTCCTGAGGCCTCCCTGAAAGCCAAGCACATGCCAGCACCATGCTTCCTATAAAGCCTGCAGAACTGTGAGCCAGTTAAACTTCTTCTCTTTATAAATTACCCAGTCTCAGGTATTTTTTTTAATATAGCAATGCAAGAACGGCCTAATACAGAAAATTGATAGCGAGGATTGGGGCATTACTATAAAGATACCTGAAAGTGTAGAAGTGACTTTGGAACTGGGTAACAGGTAGAGTTTGGAAGAGTTTGGAGGGCTCAGGCCGGGCATGGTGGCTCACACCTGTAATCCCAGCACTTTCAGAGGCTGAGGTGAGCAGATCATCTGAGGTTGGAATTCAAGACCAGCCTGGCCAATATGGTGAAACCCTGTCTCTAACTAAAAATACAAAAATTAGCCGGTCATGGTGGCACGTGCCTGTACTCCAAGCTAATCAGGAGGCTGAAGCAGGAGAATCACTTGAACACGGGAGGTGGAGGTTGTAGTGAGCCGACATTATGCCACTGCACTCCAGCCTGGCAACAGAGTGGGACTCCGTCTCAAAAAAAAAAAAAAAAAGAGTTTGGAGAGTTTGGAAGAAGACAGGAAAATGAGGGAAAGTTTGGAACTTCTTAGAGACTGGTTAAATGGCTGTGACCAAAATGCTGATAGTGATATGGACAATGAAATCCAGGCTGCCAAAGTCTCAGATGGAAATGAGGAACTTATTGGTAACTGGAGCAAAAGTAATGCATGTTATGCCTTAGCAAAGAGCTTGGCTGCATTGTGTTCATGCCATAGGGATCTGTGGAAGTTTGATTTAGGGTATTGCAGAAGAAATTACTAAGCAGCAAAGCACTCAGGATATGGCCTGGCTGCTTCTAACAACCTATACTCAGCTGTGGGAGCAAAGAGATGACTTAAAGTTGGAACATATATATATTTTTTGTTTATTCATTTATTTGTTTGTTTTTGAGATGGAGTTTCACTCTTGTTGCCCAGGTTGGAGTGCAATGGTGCAGTCTTGGCTCACTGCAACATCCACCTCCCAGGTTCAAGCAGCTCTCCTGCCTCAGCCTCCCGAGTAGCTGGGATCACAGGCATGCACCACCACACCTGGCTAATTTTTTTGTATTTTTAGTAGAGACAGGGTTTCACCATGTTGGTCTGTCTGGTCTTGAGCTCCTGACCTCAGACAGTTCACCTGCCTCAGCTTCCCAAAGTGCTGGGATTATAGGCATGAGCCACCATGCCTCGGCAGAAGTTATATTTAAAAGGGAAGCAGAATGTGTAAGTTTGGAAATTTTACAACCTGGCCATGTGGTAGAAAAGTAAAGCCCATTTTCAAGGAGAGAATTCAAGCAGGCTGTGGCACAACGACTTGCTAGAGATATTTGCATAGCTAAAAGGGAGCCAAATGCTAATAACCAAGACAATGGGGAAAAGGTCTTGAAGGCATTTCAGAGACCTTTGTGGCAGCCCCTCCCATCACAGGCCCTGAGGCCTAGTGGGGAAGAATGATTTCATGGGCCAGGCCTAGGGCCCTGCTGCCCTGCACACCCTCAGGACACTGCTTCCCACATCCCGACCACTCCAGCTCCAGCCAGGGCTCAAAGGGGCCCAAGTATAGCTCAGGCTGCTGCCACTTTGCAGTCTCACTTTGGAGAATGCAAGTGGTAAGCCTTGGCAGCTTCCATATTATGTTAATCCTGTGGGTGCACAGAGTCCAAAAGTGAAGGCTTGGCAGCCTCCGCCTAGATTTCAGAGGATGTATGAGGAAAGCCTGGGTGTCTGGGCAGAAGCCTGCTGCTGTGGCACTGCCCTCACAGAGAATCTCTACTAGGGCAGTGCCAAGGGGAAATGTGGAGTTAGACCCCACACACAGAGTCCCCAGTGGGGCACTGCCTGGTGGAGCTGTTGGAAGGAGGCTGCCATCCTCCAGACCCAGGAATGTTAGAGCCACCAATGGCTTGCAATTTCAGCATGGAAAAGTCACAGGGGCAGAGCTGCCCAAGGCCTTGGGAACCCACCCTTCCCACCAGTGTGCCTTGAATGCAGGATATGGAGTCAAAGAAGATTGTTTTGGAGCATTAAGATTTAATGAATGGGCTGGGCGCAGTGGCTCATGCCTGTAATCCCAGTGTTATAAAGTTTTGGTGCAGCAAAAGAAATAGCACTTGAATATAAAATTTTCTTTTTTTCGTCTCAGCAAGGCAATTTACTTCTATAGAAGGGTGCGCCCTCACAGATGGAGCAATGGTGAGTGTAAACCTGGGCAAGGGAGGGGAAGAATTTCTCCTGCTGCTGTGTTGTTCCCCTATTGGCTAGGGTTAGACTGCACAGGCTAAACTAATTCTGACTGGCTAATTTAAAGAGAGTGATGAGGTAAGTGGTTTGGCAGGAAAAATGGTTATGGAATGAGTCAGGGTGGAGAATGAGTCAGGGCAGAGCAGGTAATTGAAATGAGTCAGGGTGGAGCAGGTAATCGGAATGAGTCAGGGTGGAGCAGGTGATGGAAAAAGGTTGCTTTATGAGGAAGTTAAGTTTAAAAGTAGAAGGCAAAGAATGGAACATACTGACATATTGACTCTTTGAAGAGAAATTTAGGACTCATATCTAACACCAGGACTTTGGGAGGCTGAGGTGGGCAGATCACCTGAGGTCAGGAGTTCAAGATCAGCCTGGCCAACATGGTGAAACCCCATCTCTACTAAAAATGCAAAAATTAGGCAAGGTGCGATGGCTCATGCCTGTAATCCCAGCACTTTGGGATGCCAAGGCAGGTGGATCACCTGAGGTCAGGAGTTTGAGACCAGCCTGACCAACATGGTGAAACACTGTCTCTACTAAAAATACACAAAAAATTAGCTGGGCGTGGTCGTGGGCACCTGTAATCCCAGCTACTCAGGAGGCTGAGGCAGGAGAATTGCTTGAACCTGGGAGGAGGAGGTTGCAGTGACCCGAGATCCCACCATTGCACTCCAGCCTAGGCGACAAGAGCAAAATGCCATCTCAAAAAAAAAAAAAAAAAAAAAAAAATTAGCTGGGCATGGTGGCACATGCCTGTAGTCCCAGCTACTTGGGAGGCTGAGGCAGGAGAATGGTTTGAACCTGGGAGGCGGAGGTTATAGTGAGCCGAGATCTCACCACTGCACTCCAGTCTGGGTGACAGAATGAGACTCCATCTCAAAAAAAAAAAAAAAAAAAAAAAGATTTAATGAATGGCTTCTGGATTTTGGACTTGCATGGGGCCTGTAGCCCCTTTCTTTTGGCCAAATTCTCCCTTTTGAAATGATAATGTTTACTCAATGCCTATACCCCCACTGTATCTTGGAGGTAAATAATTTCTTTTTGATTTTACAGGCTCCTAGGTGGAAGGGACTCATCTCTAGATAAGACTTTGGACTTGAGACTTTTTTTTTTTTTTTTTTTGAGTAGGATTCTTGCTCTGTCACCCAGGCTGGAGTGCAGTGGCTCGATCTTGGCTCACTGCAACCTCTGCCTCCCGGGTTCAAGCAATTCTCCTGCCTCAGTCTCCTGAGTAGCTGGGATTACAAGCACGTGCCACCAAGCCCGGCTAATTTTTGTATTTTTAGTAGAGACAGGTTTTCACCATGTTGGTCAGGCTGGGGGATTTTTGAGTTAATGCTGGAATGAGTTAAGACTTTGGAGTCTAAGTGCTTGGGAGTTGATAAAACAATTTTTAAAATAAATAAATAAGTAGGCTAGGAGCAGTAGCTCATACCTGTAATCCCAGCATTTTGGGAGGCTAAGGTGGGTGGATCACTCGAGTCCAGGAGTTCAAGACCAGCGTGGGCAACATGGTGAAACCCCAACTCTACAAAAAAAACATAAAAATTAGCCAGGCATGGTGGCATGTGCCTGTGGTCCTAGCTACTCTGGAGGCTGAGATGGGAGGAGCACTTGAGCCTGGAAGGTGGAGGTTGCAGTGAGCCGAGATAGCACCACTGCCCTCCAGCCAGGGTGACAGAGCAAGAACTTGTCTCAAAAAAATAAAATTAGGCCAGGCACGGTAGCTCACACCTATAATCCCAGCATTTTGGGAGGCCGAGGCGGGTGGATCACCTGAGGTCAGGAGTTCAAGACCAGCCTGGCCAACATGGTGAAACGCCGTCTCTACTAAAAATATTTAAAAATTAGCCAGGCATGGTGGTGGGCACCTGCAATCCCAGCTACTCCAGAGACTGAGGCAGGAGAATCACTTGAACCTGGGAGGCAGAGGTTGCAGTGATCCGAGGTCGCACCATTGTACTTCAGCCTGGGCAACAAGAGTGAAACTCTGTCTCAAAAAAAAACAAAAAACAAATAAGATTTTAGGGGACTGTTGTAAAGGCATAATTGTATTTTGCAATGTGAGAAGGACATGAGATTTGTGGGGGCCATGGGCAGAATGATATAGTTTGACTGTATGTCCCTACCAAATCTCATGTCAAATTGTAGTCCCCAGTGTTGGAGGTAGAGCCTGGTGGGAGGTGTTTGGATCATGGGGGTGGATCCCTTATGAATGACCTGGGCCATCCCCTTCATGATAAGTGAGCTCTTTCTCTGAGTTCCCACAAGATCTGGTAGTTTAAATGTGTGTGGCACGTCCCCTCCACCTTGTTCCTGCCTTCACCATATGACGTGCCTGCTCACCTTTCACCTTCTGCCATGATGGCAAGCTTCCTGACGCCTCCTCAAAAGCCAAGCAGATGCCAGGACCATGCTTCCTATAAAGCCTGCAGAACTGTGAGCCAATTAAACCTCTTTTCTTTATAAATTACCCAATCTCTGGTATTTCTTTATAGCAATGCAAGAACGGCCTAATACAAGTCACTTCCTGTCTTTGTCCCTCAATTTCCTCCTCTGTGTGAGGAAACAGGAAGAAGAATCCCTGCCCTGCGTGTTCAGCTGCCACGTGAGGTAATAGTGCAGGAAGGCGAAACCGGAAACCCCCAAAGGTGTTGGTGAGACCAGTTCCCTTCCTGTCTGTCCTCTGAAACAGCTCTGCATATTCCCCCAAGCCCAGGACCTGAGTATAGTCTGGATCCCCAGACTTCGCTGGATGAAGCTCTAAATTTACCAGCCAGCTGGCTTTCAGGCCCAAGATTACTATCTTGTCTTACCTTCAGGTGAGAGAAACATTATAATAACATCAATAACGAACAGTAACCAAGCACTTGGTGCCTGTGCCAGGCATTCTCTCCTGCCAGCCATCCTTACAGGTATGAGGCAGGTAATACCTGCTTCCCCACTGTCTCCTACCCAAGCCTGGGCCCTTGAGACACTCACCGACCTAGCTAATGGGATGGCCTCCAGCAGTGGAAACGGGACTTTCCCAATTATCCCCATGGTAGATTTTTAAGGCCTGGGTGACAATCTCATAGCTCAACAGCACTGGGCCACCACTGTCAAGCCTGCCAACACTCACGCCCTCCAGGCCCCTGCCATTATCCCTTCTCTGATAGACTGCCACTTTTAGGAAGAAGAGATGTGTAACTTACTACTCTTTATATATAGATATTAGAATTCATCTCTTGAAATGATACACATTTTCTAACACCCCCAAAATGCCAGTAAGAATGATTAAAGGGCTGGGTGTTGTGGCACATGCCCATAGTCCCAGCTACTCCAGAGACAGAAGAGGGAGAATGCTTGAGCCCAGGAGTTCATCAGCCTGACCCCAACACAGCAAGAGCCCATCTCCACAAAAAATTAAAAAATTAGATAGGCATGGTGGCACACACCTGTAGTCCTAACTATTCAGGAGGCTGAGATGGGAGGAGTGCTTGAGCCTAGGAGTTAGAGGCTCAAGTGTGAGAACAGACACTCATAGCTCATGGCATAAGCTATGATCATGCCACTGTATGTATTTAAAAAAAGATTAAAGGTTGAGGGGATGGAAAATGGGATGGGATAGGAAATGGGGTGGGAAAAATAAAAATAAAAGCAGAGAGGGGGATTGCGCAGACCAAGGAAGATAGCATGTCAACCCACCCCCGATTAAGGCATAACTCCTTGTATATAAAATTAAGCACCAATCAACATCCTAACAATATCATTAGTAGGGCATCTGAAAGAATGTTCACTAAAGTTAACAATGCTTATCTCTATGTTTCTTCTTTTAGCTTTTATTATTTGAAAACTTTCAAAATAATAAACTTTCAGTTTTACAAAAATAAAAAAGTATTTTAAAAATGCCCATGCGGAGTCTGCATTTTATTCCACAATACATCTGCAACTTTTTTTTTTTCTTTTTTTGAGGTAGGTCCTGCTCTGTCGCTCTATAGCTGGGTGCTCTGCATCTGTAGATACAGGCATGAGCCACCAAGCCTGACTAATTTTTTGAGGAGGCAAGGGTCTCACTATGTTGCCCAGTCTGGTCTCAAACTCCTGGGCTCAAGCAATTCTTCCACCTTGACCTCCCAAAGTGCTGGGATTGCAGGCATGAGCCACCATGCCTAGCCAGCTTTTTATTTTTTATTTTTTTTGAGACAGAGTCTTGCTCTATCGCCCAGGCTGGAGTGCAGTGGTGCCATCTCGGCTCACTGCAACCTCCACCTCCCGGGTTGAAGTGATTCTTGTGCCTCAGCCTCCCGAGTAGCTGGGACTACACGTGCCTGCCACCACACTGGGCTAATTTTTGTATTTTTAGTAGAGACAGGATTTCACCATGTTCACCAGGCTGGTCTCAAACCCCTGACCTCAGGTGATCTGCCCGCCTCGGCCTCCCAAAGTGCTGGGATTACAGGAGTGAACCACTGCACCTGGCCAAATTATTATATTTTTTATGTTGAGTTGTCTATAAATGTTTTAACATTGAAATATTTTGTATTGGGCCGGGCGCGGTGGCTCACGCCTGTAATCCCACCACTTTGGGAGGCCGAGGCGGGCGGATCACGAGATCAGGAGATTGAGACCATCCTGGCTAACATGGTGAAACCCCGTCTCTACTAAAAATACAAAAAATTAGCCGGGCGTGGTGGCGGGCGCCTGTAGTCCCAGCTACTCGGGAGGCTGAGGCAGGAGAATGGCGTGAACCCGGGAGGCGGAGGTTGCAGTGAGCCAAGATTGCGCCACTGCACTCTAGCCTGGGTGACAGATCGAGACTCCGTCTCAAAAAAAAAAAAAAAGAAATATTTTGTATTAATATTTCCATGGTGGGGCAGAAACTCCAGTAAAATCAAGCATTTAGATGCTGCGGATGTGTTTGTTCAGGGACTGTGTACTCCCAATACATGACCCGCCGTCAGTTTGAGAAGCTTAGATTGTCCCCAACATTGACAGATGAGGAAAATGAGGCCCCTAGCCAGCTTTTTAAAATGTTCAATAGAACTCTTTTTATTGAGATAAAGTTTATGTACCATAAAATACGCCCTTTTAAAGTGTACAATTCAGAACATTGTCATCAGCCCCAAAAAGAAACTTTGTACCATTAGCAGTCATTCTCCCATGTTCCCCTCCTCTCAATCCCTGGCAACCAATCCACTCTGCCTTTATGGATTTGCCTATTTAGGACATTTCATGTAAATGGAATCGTGTTAATCTGTGGCATTTGGTGTCTGGCTTCTTACACTTAGTTCGGTATTTTCAAGGCTCATCTATGTTCTGCCGTGTGTTAGTACTTCATTCCTTTTTATGGCTGAACTGTATTCTGTGGTATGAATAGTCCACATTTTATTTATTCATTCATCAGTTTATAGCCATTTAGGTTGTTTCCATGTTTTGGCTATTATGAATAATGCTGCTATGAATATTCATATATGAGGTTTTGTATGGAGATATGTTTTCAATTATCCAGAAATGTATAGCTAGGAGTAGAATTTCTGGGTTATATGGTAACTCTATGTTTAACTTTTTGAGGAACTGCCAAACTGTTTCCCACAGAGGCTGTGTCATTTTACATTTCCGCCAGCAATCTGGGAGGGTTCCAATATTCCCATACCCTTGCCAACATTTGTCTCTCTCGCTTTTTTTTTCTGAGACAGACTCTGTTGCCCAGGCTGGAGCGCAGTGGCATGATCATGACTCATTGCAGCCTTGAACTCCCAGGTTCAAGCGATCCTCCACCTCAGCCTCTCAAGTAGATGGGACTACAGGTGCATATCATGACACCTGGCTAATTTTTTTTTAATTAAAATTTTTTGTAGAGATGGGATCTCACTATGTTGCCCAAGGTGGTCTTGAACTCCTGGGCTCACATGATCCTCCTGTCTTGGCCCCCAAACTGCTAGGATTACAGCTGTGAGCCACCATGCCCAGTCTGCCCCTCTTTTTTTTATTACAGCCATCCTAGTGTGTATGAAATGATATTTCACTGTGGTTTTGATTTGCATTTTCCTAATGGCTAATGATGTTGAATATCTTTTCTTGTGCTTATTGTCCATTTACATATCATCTTTGAGAAATGCCTATTCAAGTCCTTTTCACATTTTAAAATTATTATTATTACTATTATTTTTTTGAGACAGTCTCGCTTCGCCCAAACTGGAGTGCAGTGGTGCAATTCCAGCTCACTTCAACCTCCACCTCCTGGGTTCACACGATTCTCCTGCCTCAGCCTCCCGAGTAGTTGGGATTGCAAGCGCCTGCTACCACACCAGCTAATTTTTGTATTTTTAGTAGAGACTGGGTTTCACCGTGTTGGTCAGGCTAGTTTCAAACCCCTGACCTCAAGTGATCCATCTGCCTCGGCCTCCCAAAGTTCTGGGATTACAGGTGTAAGCCATTGTGCTCAGCCAAATTATTATGTTTTTTTATTGTTGAGTTGTCCATAACTGTTTTAACATTGAAACATTTTGTATTAATATTTCCACGGTGGGGCAGAAACTCCAGTAAAATCAAGCCTTTAGATGCTGTAGCGTGTTTGTTCAGGGACTCTGCACTCCCAATATGTGACTCCCCATCAGTTTGAGAAGCTTAGATTGCCCCCAGCATTGACAGATGAGGAAAATGAGGCCTGTACAAGTTAGGAAACTGGCTGGGTGTAGTGGCTCATTCCTGCAATCTCAACACTTTGGGAGGCTGAGGCGGATTGCTTGAGCCCAGGAGTTCAAGACCAGCCTGGGCAACATAGCAAGACCCCATCTCTACAAAAAATAAAAAATTAGCCAAGGGTGGTGGCATGCACCTGTAGTCCCAGTTACTCAGGATGCTGAGGTGGGAGGATTCTTTGAGCCCAGGAGTTCAAGGCTCCAGTGAACTATGATTGCACCACTGCACTCCATCCTGGGTGACAGGAAGATCTCGTCTCTTAAAAAAAAAAGAAGAAGAAAAAAAAATGTTGACCGGGTGTGGTGGCTCATGCCTCTAATCCTAGCACTTTGGGAGGCCAAGGCAGGCAGATCACCTGAGGTCAGGAGGTCGAGACCAGCCTGGCCAACATGGTGAAACCCCATCTCTACTACAAATACAAAAATTAGCTGGGCATAGTGGTGTGCGCCTGTAATCCCAGCTACTCAGCAGGCTGAGGCATGAGAATCGCTTGAACCTGGGAGGCGGAAGTTGTAGTGAGCCGAGATCACGCCACTGCACTCCAGCCTAGATGACAGAGTGAGACTCTGTCTCAACAACAACAATAACAACAAAAGTTAGGAAACTTGTTCAAATTACACAGCCAAGTCTTATGTAGAATAGTGGGAAACTGGGGAGATTTACCTGGAGGAGAGGAGCAACAAGGTTTCAGTTCCCGGCTCTGCCTTTGAAAGGCTGCGACAAACAAGACAACCAGAATGTTTTTGTGGCCTCAGAGCCAGAATCAGAGATTGCACTCTCAGAGGGAGACATGTCAATGGGAAAGGCCTCCTGACAACAGCTACAGCCTAGCATGATGGAGGCGGCTTGGGAAACATTGAACTATGTCTGGACAATCCACTGGCAGGAAAATCATAGGAAACTGTAGGGGCCATCTGATGCTTGGCCTCTTCGGCATCTATTTCCCCTACCTTTTTTCCCTTCGAATAGGGCCTCAATTTCCTTTTGAGGATCTGCATGGTTCTAGGAGTGGAACTTAGAGTAACTAGACTTAGCCGAAGTCTACCAGTGCCTCCCATCCCTCCATTAATGTGGTTCAGGGTATGCATGTGATTAGCTGGTCCAATTAGAATACATCTCAAAACTTTTGGTGGGAACACAGAACACTTTCTCTTTCTTTCTTCCTTCCCTCCCCTCCCTCTCTTCTTCTTCTTCTTCTTTTTTTTTTTTTTTTTTTTTTTTTGAGATGGAGTTTTGCTCTGGTTGTCCAGGCTGGAGTGCAGTGGTGCGATCTCGGCTCACTGCAACCTCCACCTCCTGGGTTCAAGCGATTCTCCTGCCTCAGCCTCCCGAGTAGCTGGGATTACAGGTGCCTGCCACAACACCTGGCTAGTTTTTTTGTATTTTTAGTAGAGACAGGGTTTTGCCATGTTGGGCAGCCTGGTCTTGAATTCCTGACCTTGGGTGATCCGCCCACCTCGGCCTCCCAAAGTGCTGGGATTATAGGCATGAGCCACCATGCCTGGCCTGCCTGCCTGCCTTCCTGCCTGCCTGCCTGCCTTCCTTCCTTCCTTCCTTTTTTCTTTCTCTTTCTTTCCTCCTCCTCCTTCTTCTTTTTCCTCTTCTTCTCTGTCTTTGTTTCCTTTCTTCTCTCTCTCTCTCTCTCTTTCTTTCTTTTGAGACAGACACTCTGTTACCAAGGCTGGAGTACAGTGGCAAAATCCTAGCTCATTGTAGCCCCAACCTCCCAGGCTCAAGCAATCCTTCTGCTCAGCTTCCTGAGTAGCTGGGACTACAGGCATACACCACCACACCCAGCTAATCTTTTTAATTTTTTGGTAGAAACAGGGTATCACTATGTTGCTCAGGCTGATCTCAAACTCCTAGGCTCCAGCAGTCCTCCCACCTTGGCCTCATAAACTGCTGGAGTTACCAGTGTGTGCCACTGCACCAGACCAAGATATTTCCTGCTCCTTGGAAATAATAAGGGAGCCTGACTAGATGTGACAAAGAAGACATCTTGGATATGAGGTGGGCTGCCCTTAAAATGAGATCAGCAGCACAGAAGGCACAGAGGAGAGAGAGAAACAAATCCTTACTGATATCGCTGAGCTGCTGGGTCACACTTTGCCTGAAGGTGGAGGGGGCCTCTGGAGTTTACTGTTTAAGCTAGTTTGAGTGGGCTTTTCTGTTACTGGCAACATGAATGCAATAAATATAGGGCTCAGGCATCCAATGGAGAGGGGTGGGGACAAAACCTTGTAGCCTTTATGATCCTGTCAATCCCTAAGCCTCTATAACATGTCTAAAGACTTGAGGTTGGAAGGCAGTAGTCAGTCTTGGGAACTCAGGTGGGAGGCTCTCAAGTGGAAGAAAGGTGTTTTTGATAGGTAGACTTTACAGGGTATAAGTTCAAATGATCAAACTCTGTTATAGCTACATGAAAACCCTTCAATAACCTATGCTTGATAATCAACCCAGAGCAGCTTCAGGGTACAGCTGTATAAGCCCCTCCTCTGCTCCAGGGTCCCATAGATCTGGGTTCAAATCCCACCTCTGCCACTTCCCCACTGCTTCTTAGTCAATCTCTCTGGGATTCAGTTTCTTCATCTATAAAACAGACAGAAAGCTAATATGGGCA
Source organism: Pan troglodytes (assembly GCF_028858775.2). NCBI lineage: Eukaryota > Metazoa > Chordata > Mammalia > Primates > Hominidae > Pan > Pan troglodytes. The sequence goes on from NC_086015.1 coordinate 51,378,936, forward strand.
ACCTGGGCCAGTGTGGGAGGTAGGGGAAGCTTCAGGTATGGTGGCTTTTGCTGCAGTCATGACGCAGAGATGCACTGGAGACCCTTATCAAACACAGAGCTCTTACCCCTGCCAAGCATAGACAAGGGGACTACCATTAACTCGATTTTGCAGATGAGGAAACAAAGGCACTGGGAGGTTAAGAACGGGACGCAGGCCGGGCGCGGGGGCTCACGCCTGTAATCTCAGCACTTGGGGAGCCAAAGCAGGTGGATCACTTGAGGTCAGGAGTTCGAGACCAGCCTGGCCAACATGGTGAAACCCCATCTCTACTAAAAATACAAAAAAAAAAAAAAAAAAAAAAATTAGCCGGGCGTGGTGGCGAGCACCTGTAATCCCAGCTACTCAGGAGGCTGAGGCAGGAGAATCACTTGAACCCAGGAGATGGAGGTTGTGGTGATCTGAGATCACACCACTGCACTCCAGCCTGGGCAACAAGAGTGAAACTCCATCTCAAAAACAACAACAACAACAACAACAACAAAAACAGGACCCAGGCACAGAGCTGGTAAGTGGAGGTGCTGGGGATCCACCCCAGGGTAGTGTCACCCCCCCAGGCTGCTCTGCTCTCAGAGGAGGAGCGGCAGTCAGAGGAGGAGCGGCAGTCTGATGTTGGTTTGGCTGCTGGGGCCTGAGCTGCAGAAGGCGAGGGCAGGATTCCAGGCACCCAGGAAGAGCTTTCTCCGAGACCCACCCACATGTGACTTGACCCTGGGGCCTGAGGTTGGGTGACAGCTGGAAGGTGCAGAGAGCCGGAAGTGGATTCCCCTACCTCACCGTGGGAAAAGTCTTCACCTGCAGGAGATGAAAGATCCCTTTCAGGTGAGTGGTTCCGCTCCACAGTTATTACTTCCATCTTCTCCGCACAGAGCCAGCACTACAGGCAGCTGAGACCTGTGACTCCTTTTGGATGTCCCCAAAGCCTCTACACCTCCCTTGAGAAGATGGCTGGAGCAAAAAGCTTTCACAAGGGCTGAAGAACTGTGATGAAAGAACCCTGGTGGGCCTGTGTAAGCCCCGGACCTCAGTGGCAGCTTCTCTTTGCTATAATGAAGTAGCCAGGAGGCGGGCACAGATTCTAGGAACCCTTGCCTAAGCGGCCTGCACAAGTCGAATGGGGTGAAGAAAGCGGCTGTGGCCACAGTGGGGCCACATGGGGCACCACCTGATGTTCCAAAACCCAAATGGTGTATACAAGTCACTCTATTACCCATGGAGACAGAGACCTTGACTAGGAAGGCTTTGCATCTGAGAGTCCCACAGGTGATCCCAGTCCTGACCCAGTGGCTTTGGCACCCTCAAGAGGGTGCTGCCCAGCGAGCCTGCAGGGTCTCACTGCAAAGTCGAGGATGTCTCAAAGTTCCACCATGTTCTGCTGTGCTGTAGCTCACTGCCTGGCACCAGACAACCTCGGAGGGTGTACCTGGGCAATCCTGAAGGCCCCATCCGCCCCGGAGGCCCTTCCTTCCTTTCAGTGGCCTGAACTTGGGAGTTTGTACCAGCCAGGAGAGGAATAAATTCTCCATTGCTACCTTTCCTTTCACAGACACTGGTACCAAAGGGCCACTTGCATAAGAATTAAATCTGGTCCTGAGCAACAAAAAGCCCTGATTTTAAATATGTGGGTGTGTTTTTGTGCAGCCAAAGGCACCCCAGGAGTGTGGCTGTGTTGTGGCAACACTGTGGCCTTGGCGCCATCTGCTGGCCAAGTGACCCCCTCCCCCAACCCCCACCCCGCCCGCTGGCCCCCCAACCCCTAGGCTGGGAGCTGGGGAAGGGTTGTGATTTTGTGGATGGATTCAGAGGCTTCCAACCTTCCTGAATATTTGCAAACCCAGGATGTTGGATCCTTTCCTAGGGAGAATGTGCCCAGCGCTCCTAGAGTTCCTGGAGGGTCTGGGACCCTCTGGAGGGAAGAGGAGTGCTGCACCACTGAGCAGCCTTTTTTCTGCTCTGACGGGGAAGGTCCCCACTGCTTTCTAGGCCAGTGGAAGAGGGCTGCCTCAGAGGCCCCTCCCCGACCTCTAGGATCCTGGCTGGTGGCTGGGAGGGAAGGAATAAGATGGGGATGCTTCCTGCTCTGGCCTCCACTCTGCCAAGTGTGAGACCAAGAGAGCTCCCCTTCCCCCTTTCGCCTTCTCTTATCCTCCTCCCCACTTCTCCTGCCACAGCAGACCTCTCTTCTGGCCCTCCCTCAGAGCCCACATGGTGTTTTGGACAGCCCCTTTCCCATCGCACACCTCAGTTTCCCCACCTGTAATGCAGTGGTTCTGGATTCTCATACATGGGAGATGGCAGCAGGGGAGGACTCCATGTTTCCTGTTTGGGTGGCTATGACTATTCCTTCCTGACACAGCTCCTGGTGCTGTACGCAGGAGTCTTTCAACGGTATACAGGCACCCAGCAGGTCACAGGGGCTGATAGTGTCAACTTGGCTAAATAAGGCCAGTTTTCCAAAATGGTGGCACCGATTCACAGCCCTATCTACAGCCCCATCTCACCAACACTTATTATTGACAGATGTATACTCATCATTCTGATGACTATCAAGTGGCATTTCAGTGTAGTTGGGGTTTGCATTTTCCTGGTTACTGATGAGGTTGGACATCTTTCCATGTGATTTTGGCTGTTCCTGTAAGTTCCCATCCAAGTTGTGTGCCCATTTTTCCATTGGATTGTTTGTCTCTCTTGAGAACTCATCAGACTTTTTTACATATCCTTAATGGTAATCCTTTTTTGATTATGTCTCACAAATATCTTCTCCCAATTTGGTCTTGTCTGTTCATTTTCTTTATGATGTCCTGTTTTTCTTTTTAACTTTTTATTTTGACATAATCTCAGACTTACATCGAAAAGTTGCATGAATAGTGCAAAGAATTTCTTCATACCCTTTACCCCAGTTCCCCAAATGTTAACATTTGACATTTGTGTCCCTCTCTCTTTCTTTCAGTGCCCCCATATATACACACATATCTCCCCTCCCCTTTCCTGAGCCCCAAGTCACTTGGGAGTAAGGGGCAGAATACTGCCTTTTTACTCCTAAATACTTCAGTGTATATTTCATTTTTGTTTTTAGATGGAGTTTCACTCTTGTTGCCCAAGAATGCAGTGGTGCAATGTCTACTCACTGCAATCTCCTGGGTTCAAGTGATTCTCCTGCCTCAGCCTCCTGAGTAGCCGGGATTACAGGCACACACCACCACACCTGATTAATTTTTGTATTTTTAGAAGAGATGGGGTTTCACCATGTTGGCCAGGCTGGTCTCGAACTCCTGACCTCAAGTGATCTGCCTGCCTTGGCCTCCCAAAGTGCTGGGATTACAGGTGTGAGCCACTGCACCTGGCCCGGTGTATATTTCTGAAAAACAAGAACATTATCCTATATGTAAACATTACCACAGAACAACTGTCAAATTCAGGAAATTAACACTGAAACACTACCATTATCTAATCTACAGACTTTATTCAGATTTCATCACTCATACTAGTAATGTCCCTTGGAGCCGAGGTCCACAGCCCCTGGTATCAGTCCATGGCCTGTTAGGAACCGCACAGCAGGAGGTGAGTGGTGGGTGGCGAGCATTACCACCTGAGCTCCACCTCCTGTCAGATCAGCTGCATTAGATTCTCATAGGAGTGCAAATCCTGTTGTGAACTGCACAGGTGAGGGATCTAGGTTGTGTGCTCCTTATGAGAGATGATCTGAGGTGGAACAGCTTCATCCTGAAACCATCCCCTGCCCCTCATCCATGGAAAAATCGTCTTCCATGAAAGCAGTCCCTGGTCCCAAAAAGTTTGGGGACCGCTTCCTCAGAACAAAAAGAACATCCCATATCATGTGTTACACTTCTTTAGTATGCTAAAGAGGTTATGTCTATGTTTCTTTATACTTTAATCTAGAATAGTATTTCTTTGTGTTTCATAAGACTGACTTTTTGGAGATGATAGACCAGTTCTTTTATAGGATGTCCTTCAATTTGGGATTATCTAATGTTTCTTCGTGATTAGATTAAGGTAATGCGTTTTGGGTACTGTGTCCTGAGAGCATCATACCAGAAGGCACATGATCTAGATTTCTCTCATTGCTGATGATATTAAACTTCATCACGTGAGTAAGATGAGGTCTACTAAGTTTCTCCATATAAAGCTACTGTTTTTCCCTTTGTGATTATTAAGTATCTAGGGGAGATACCATGGACTGTGTAATTACCCTATTAGTTTATTTCTCAAGTCTACTGGTTTTTATGTCCATTGATGATTTTTGTCGAATTATTAATATGGCTGCCAAATAGTGATTTTCTAATTTTATCCTTCCTCATACCTCATACATCTATTAGTTGGCTTTTGGTTGGTTGTTTGTTTTGTGACGGAGTCTCTCTTGTAGCCTAGGCTGGAGTGCAGTGGCACAATCTCAGCTCAGTGCAACCTCTGTCTCCCGTGTTCAAGTGATTCTCCTGCCTCAGCCTCCCAAGTAGCTGGGATTACAGGCGCCTGCCACCATGCCCGGCTAGTTTTTGTATTTTTAGTAGAGACGGGGTTTCACCATCTTGGCCAGGCTGGTCTTGAACTCCTGACCTTGTGATCCACCCACCTTGGCCTCCCAAAGTGCTGGGATTACAGGCGTGAGCCCCACTGTGCTTGGCCTGATTAGAACCTACTTAATCCAGTATGACCTCACCTTAATTTGATTATATCTACAAAGACCTTATTTCCAAATAAGGCCATATTCACAGATACTGGTGGGGGATGCCAAGGCTTCAATATATCTTTTAAGGGGAACAATTCAACCTGTAACAGACTCCAATTTGTTTTTTTGTTTTTTGTTTTTTTTTCATATGGATGACCAGTTAGCCTGCATCATTTATTCAGTAGCCATCCTTCCTCACTGGCCTGCAATACTACCTCTGAGTCCATTAAGTAGATGTGGATGCCTTGGGTCTATTTCTGGATTTTCTGTTCAGTTCTGAGGGTCTAATGTTGCATTCCTGAACAAACACCCACACTGTCCCAATTACTCAGCTTTCTAGCAGGCCTAGATATCTGGTAAAACAAGTCTGCTCATTTTGTTTCTCTTCAAGACTGTCTAGTGGCTGGGCACAGTAGCTCATGTCTATAATCCCAGTACTTTGGGAAGCTAAGGCAGGAGGATTACTGAAGGCCAGAGTTTGAGACCAGCCTGGGCAACATAGCAAGACCCTTCTCCATAAAAAATTTAAAAATTAGCCAGGCATGGTGGCACACATCTGTAGTCCTAGCTACTTAGGAGGCTGAGACCAGTGGAGTACTTCAGCCTAGGAGTTTCAGGCTGCAGTGAGCTAGGATCATGCCACTGCACTCCAGCCTGGGCAACAGACCAAGACCTTGTCTCTCAAAAAAATAAAAAAAAAAAGAGAGAGAGATTGTCTAGGCCCTTCTGCGGTCTTTGCTTTTCCATATAAATTTGAAAAACAGTATGCCAACTTTCTCACAAAAAAACTTGGGAGTTTGGCAGGAATTGCACTGAGCCTATGGATCACGTCTCCTCTTCCAGGTTCCAGAAAACCTTCCCTCCTCACTAGCCCCATTAGGCTCTCTGTCCCCTCTGGTTTCACACTATCCCCACCCCATTCTGTGGGGGTGATCTGGCCCCCTTGACTGGCCTGAATACCGCAAACCACAAGGGTATGTTCCTTTCAAAAGTCTCCTTCATGTCTCTTGCGTGTGTCCAGACCAAGATCTGACTATGACGACCCTGAAAGCTAGATCTGAGTGACACAGTCCTCCTGTCTCCACTCTCCTCTCTACAGAGCCCAGAGTGTTGTCTTAGGAATCCTTGGTAGGGCTCTTCCTCTAATCCCCTACTCAGTCTATGTAACCCTTAAACAAACTTAGGCCAGATCATATCCCTAGGTCTATTCAAACCCTCCCCATGGTTCCCCAGCTTGTCCAAAGAAAACCCACGTCCTCATCATGGTCTTCGAGACCCGACTCCATCTGCAACCACCCCACTCCATCTGCAACCCCTCACCTCACCCCTCCTCATTGCCTCTGTGACCCCATCTCCTCTATTCTACACACTCACTCGACCTCAGACACTCTGGCCTCCCTGCTGTTCTTCAGGTATGCCAGACACAGTCCTGGTCCAAGAACTTTGCATTTGCTGTTCCCCCTTTCTGAAACATTCTTCCCCTAGTTATGCCCTGTCTTGCTCCTTCACTTCGTTCAGATCTCCGCTCAAATAGTATCTTCTCAGTGAAGCCTCCCCTGACCACCCAATATAAAATTGCATTGTCCCCTACCTATACTCCCACCTTCCTCTCCCTGTTTGATTTTCTTCCAACCACAACAGTTGTTGCCATCTAACATACTGTCTATTCTTTATTGTGTTAATGTCTATGTCCCTCCCTAAAATGGGACCTCATGTGGGCAGAGCTCTTTACCTGTTTTGATCAAAAGCACCTAGAACAAATGTCTAGGACACTGTGGGTGTTGAATAAATATTTGTTGAATAAAAGAACTGAGAGAGATGAGACTCATGCCCAGCCCAGACTCTTTTTTTTTTTTTTTTTTTTTTTTTTTGAGACAGAGTCTCGCTCTGTCCCCAGTCTGGAGTGCAGTGGCATGATCTCAGCTCACTGCAACCTCTGCCTCCCGGGTACAAGCGATTCCCCTGCCTCAGCCTCCCAAGTAGCTGGGATTACAGGTGCCCGCCACCATGCCTGGCTAATGTTTGTATTTTTTAGTAGAGATGGAGTTTCACCATGTTGGCAAAGCTGATCTTGAACTCCTGACCTCAGGTGATCTGTCTGCCTCTGCCTCTGCCTCCCAAAGTGCAGCCCAGACTCATGTATATTCACTTGTTGAGACTTTGGGTGGTCCCCTCCCCAGTCCAGGCCTGGGTTTCTACATTGGTAAAATGGGGAAGGGTGTGTGTGTTTTTAAGGGCCCATCCAACTCTGCTGGGTGTGATGGGGAGGCTGTCTTGAGAAAAGGGTGTGCTGCCCCCTCGTGATGAGGCAGACTCTTCCCCAGGACCATTAAGTCTTAGGCTTCTAACTCCCAACCCTGCCTGGAAATACATGTTAGGAGGGCACTCCCTGCCCCGGAGTCACCCTTTCTGCTGTCTCACCTCCACCAACCCATCCCCACCCGCAGCATTCGAGGCCTGTGAAGGTCCTCTTGGTCTTTGATGCCTTTCACACCAATTGCCCTTCATGTCACTGTGACCCTGTGTTATGGGCTAAATGTGCCCCCTCCATTACTCCTCATTTCATGTTTGAAGTCCTAACCTCCAGTACCTCAGAATGTGACTGAGTTTAAAGGCAGGGTCACCAGGCCCAGGGATAAGATGGCCATTAACAAGCCAAAGAGAGAGGCCTCAGAAGAAACCAACTCTGCTAATACCTTATCTCAGACCTCTAGCCTCCAGAACTGTGAGGAAACACATTTCTGCTTAACCTACTCAGTATGTGGTACTTTCCTATGGCCACTCTAGCAAATGAATACACCCTGGAACTCACAGAATACTTTATTTCTTTTGTTGTAGTTCAACTCCAGAAGCACCATGTGGGGACAAGGTGTTCCCATTCCACCTCGGGAGTAGAGGCCAAGGGAAGGAAAGGCAGTAGGGCCAGAGCTATCACTGTAGGAAGCTCATGAGATAGGGACCCATCTGCCCAGCTCTCCTGAATCCTGGAGCCTCGCCAGAGCTCCCTCTTGCATCTGCAATTCCACCTGCCTGGAATGCCCATCTCTATAGGTCTTCTCTGTCTTGCAAGGCCCAATTTAGGGCTTCCTACTTCTCCCCTTCCTCTCTCACTTCCTGTTCCAGCCCATACTGAACTGCAACAGCTTAATCCTGACCCCTTGCTGGCCTCAAGTTTGGGTCCTGGGCTGTCTGTGTCCTGTGGCCAAGCAGCCGCCTCCTTCTTTGCTCAGTAATGCTATGATGTAGTCTCCCAATTCCCAGCCTGCTCTGGACTCAGCTGTTGTGCCTAGGTCTTGCAGCTCCCTCATGGCTGACCACTACCTCACCATCAGAAAGCCTCAAGGTAGGCTGCTTTATGCTTTTGTATTTTACTTACTACAAATTGTGTTCGGGCAGTTTTGCAGGGTGTAGGCCTTCCCATACTTTCTTTCTTGTGTTTGGTTTGAGACAGAGTCTTGCTCTGTCACCCAGGCTGGAGTGCAGTCGTGCAATCTTGGCTCACTGCAACCTCCACCTCCCAGGTTCAAGCGATTGTCTTGCCTCAGCCTCCCTAGTAGCTGGGACTACAGCCACACGCCACCACACCCAGCTAATTTTTGTATTTTTAGTAGAGATGGAGTTTCACTATATTAGCCAGGTTGGTCTTGAACTCCTGACCTCAAGTGATCCGCCCGCCTTGGCCTCCAAAAGTGCTGGGATTACAGGCGTGAGCCACCATGCCCGGCTTTGCCCGAAATTTCTCTATCTCTGACCAGGTGACCTCAAGATGGTCTTCCAGGCTGGGCGAAGTGGCTCTTGTCTGTAATCCCAGCACTTTGGGAGGCTGAGACAGGCAGATTGCTTGAGCCTAGGAGTTCAAGACTAGCCTGGGCAACATGGCAAAAACCCATCTCTACAAAAAATACAAGAAAAAATTAGCCAGGCCTGGTGGCACAGGCCTGTACTCCAGCCACTAGGGAGGCTGAGGTTGGAGAATTGAGTGAGCTCAGGAGGCCAAGGCTGCAGTGAGCCGACATCACACCATTGCACTCTGGCCTGGGCAAACAGAGCAAGACTCTGTCTCAAAAAAAAAAAAGTCTTCCAGAAACAAGCTCTTCTAAGATGCTGGAAGAAATGGCAAAATTTTTCTTTCTCTTTAAATAAATTATTTGCAAGGTCTTATATTTTATTTTTTTTAAACTGTGGTAAAATATACCTAACAAAGTTTACAATTTTTCTTTTTTTTTTTTGAGACAGAGTTTCGCTCTTTGTTGCCCAGGCTGGAGTGCAATGGCACAAATCTTGGCTCACCGCGACCTCCGCTTCCCGGGTTCAGCGATTCTCCTGCCTCAGCCTCCCGAGTAGCTGGGATTACAGGCATGCACCACCATGCCAGGCTAATTTTGCATTTTTAGTAGAGATGGGGTTTCTCCCTGTTGGTCAGGCTGGTCTTGAACTCCCAAATCAGGCGATCCACTCGCCTTGGCCTCCCAAAGTGCTGGAATTACAGGTGTGAGCTACCGTGCCCAGCCACAAAGTTTACAATTTCAAGCGTACAGTTCAGTGGCATTAAATTGTTCAGATTGTTATATAGCCATTAAACAGTAACTCTCCATTCTCCCCTCCCCTAGCCCAACAGACACCATTCTACTTTCTGTCTCCATAAATCTGACTAACTAGGTATCTCAAATAAGCAGAATACAGTATTTGTCCTTTTGCAACTGGCTTATTTCACTTAGCATAATGTCTTCAGGGTTCATTCATGTTGCAGCATGTAACAGAATTTCATTCCTTTTTAAGGCTGAATAATATTCCATTGTATGTACACACATCATCTTTATTCATGCATCCATCCATCACTGCATGGATTGCTTCTCTTTTGGCTACTGTGAAATGGTACTGCTATGAACATTCATGTAATTTCATTTTCTTCTGCTCTAACTCCAACTGGAATGAAGCTAGGCCCTTGACTAAGTCTTGAAAGGGTTTGAGGTCTCATAACAAAGGGACCTGGGCTCTACCTTGTGGGTGAAGCCTGTCTTAGAATCCCAGATCCCACCCACATCCCACGGTCTCCACAATTTTTCTTTTTTCTTTTTTTTTTAACACATGGTTTCACTTTTGTCGCCCAGGCTGGAGTACAATGGCACAATCACGGCTCACTGCAACCTCTGCCTCCCGGGCTCAAGGATCCTCCCGCCTCAGCTTCCTGAGTAGCTGGGACTACAGGCGTACATGAGCCACCATGTCCTGCTAATTTTTATATTTTTTGTAGGGACGGGGTTTGGCCATGTGGGCTAGGCTGGTCTTGAACTCCCGGGCTTAAGCGATCCGCCCGCCTCGGCCTCCCAAAGTGATGGGATTACAAGCGTGAACCACCGCACCTGGCATCGTGGTCTCCACATTTCATCCAGAACGAGTCAAAGGCCTTGACCTCGAGCTTAACACGGACCTGAACCTTTGCTCTTCCCTTGTTTTCCCTTATCAGTAAACAGCCCCACAGCCACCCAGCTGCACAAGCCAGAAGCTTGGAAATCATATTCGACGTCCTCATGCCCTTACATCCATCCATTCCAAGTTCTGATACTTTTGTCTCCAAAATATTCCTCAAATATTTCTCAAAGTGGGCAAAATATTTCTTTGCTCACTTTTTACTTCCCTCTGCTCCAAGCCACAATCACCTGTCTCCTGGAAGACTACAAAAGGCTCACTGATCTCCCAGCTCACACTTTTGCACTCACTATCTCCAGGCCATTCTCTGTTATTTTTATTGTTACTATTATTATTTTGAGACGGAGTCTCGCTCTGTCGCTCAGGCTGGAGAGCAGTGGCAAGATCTAGGCTCACCGCAATCTCCGCCTCCCAGGTCAAGCGATTGAACCTCCAGCCTCAGCCTCCCGAGTAGCCTATTATTTATTTCTAAAAGTAGGTGATACAGCCATATGATTTAACAATTCCTGTTCTATAGGTCCCCTCTCTAGAGGTAACAGGTGCTCTCCATTCCGTGGTCTCCTTCCAGATACTGTGGGCGTCCCTGGGTGCTCACCTGGCCGTATACCTTCCCCCACCCACTTCCCCACAGGGCCCGGGGCCTCCTCGCTCCGCTTGAGACCCTCCATCCAGGCGCTCCCTCCCTATTGTCCGTCTCTCTTGGGCACTGCCCGGCCTCCCAGGCTGGGCTGAGTAGGCCAGTCTCCGGTCAGTGATTCTGTTCCAAAGCTCGAAAGCCTTCGCAGCACTGGGACTGAAACCCCCAGCTCTCAGCCCCGACTCCTTCAGGCCAGGTGCTCCCTCCGCACCCTCTCTAAGGCCCGTTTTCGCGTCATCTCTTTCCAGCGGCCCGCCCGCCACGTCATCTCTACCACAGCACCAGTCCTCCACGGCTCTTGACAATACGTGGGAGGGCAAGTTCATAGGTGAGGTCTCATGCTCTTCCTAGGAGGGAGGAGCGCGGCGGGCGGGACCCGCAGCTGGGCTTGGCCCGGGAGCGGGGAATAAGCTCGCTCCGCGCCTCTCAGTTTAGTGGATGAAGACTACTATCCCAGAAACCGTTTCGCCTCGGGCTGGCGAGCTCCTCCCCGCCCTACTCCCTCCGCGCGAAGAAGACTGAGCATGCGCAACAGGGACAGTGCCTGCGCAAAAGACTACGCGAACGGGTGGCTGGGTTCACTGCAACTCCCGGCAGGCCGGTGGCATTTTTCATTCCCTCCCGTGACCAGTGACTTCCGGCACGAAGGGGCGGGGCAGGGCTCGTGGCTGAGCCAGCAGCTGCAGCAGCTACGGGAGTGGCCGGGTGGCCGGCGGGTGCCAGCCGCCATGGAGGCCGTGCCCCGCATGCCCATGATCTGGCTGGACCTGAAGGAGGCCGGTGACTTTCACTTCCAGCCAGCTGTGAAGAAGGTGAGCTTGCCTTCCATCTTCCCCCCTATCCGCCGCGTATCTCCGTCGTCTGCAAGCGCGTGACGCCCCCCTGCGCGCCCATCACCTCCTCAGGCCCGGTCGCAGGGTCCGGTGAGGCCAGGAGGGGCCTTCGCCGGTTTTCCTCAGCCTGTCCCACACCCCGGCGCCCGCAGGCCATTCTTCTCCTCCCCGATAGCCCCGTGCTAGCACCTGCATCTTCATCTGAACCCGGTTCCCGACTTCTGCCCCGAGTCATCCGCTGTTCCCACTGAGGCAGCACACTTCCTCCTTCTGACGCTCGGACCCAGTTCTGCCCCGCCCCTCCTCCATGCCAGGACCGCCCCGCGCGGCAGCGGTGGGCGGCCCTGACCGTGCGGATTCTTTTGCTGCGCCCGGCCCTCGGTGCGCTGTCAAGTCCACGCCCTCCTGGGACAGACACTGGGGATGGCTCAGGGGCGTGTGTTTAAGACGTGAGCCCCGGTGGCCCAGGGAGATGCCCGACCCCTGCGGTGAGGGTTTGTTTTACAATTGCTGCGATTCTGTATGGTCTCCCATTCGGGAGTCTCTTTGGACCAAACAATACAATCCCATGACATTTTTAGGAGGGTTACTGCTTTTCGTAACCGATTGGAGGGCATAAACAGTGTTGTAGAGCTCAGAGAAATCTTACTGTGTTGGAAGAACAGACGGGCAGGTTTGGCGTTGACTAAGGCAAGGAACTTCTGTGGAGAGGTTCAGGTGTGGTGATTGAACACAGGTGCCCTCCGAGACATCCGCTGTATTGGTAGCACTGAGGGCTAGAGCAGAAATGAAAAGGAACAACCAGGAGGCCGTCGCAGGTGGGGGGCCTTGTGGGCTTAGCACAGCAGATGCCAGAGTAAGCCCCAATCTAGATGGTGCACCACTTAGCGAGACGCTTGGGAAAACAAATAGGAAAAAGAAAATGGGTTTGGAAGTAGTTTCCCAAGAAGCTGTCTCCCCTCTAATCGCCATACACCATTGCCTTAGTTCAGACAGTGTTTGAGTCCATCATCTAGCCTCTTGGGCCCAGGAAATGAGGGTAATTGATCCAAAATTCTAGAATTTTGTTAACGGTTATCCAGACGTTGCTCTCTTCTTCATCTGCTGTTTCTTTTTCCTACCTTTTTTTTTTTTTTTTTTGAGACGGAGTTTCGCTCTTGTTGCCCAGGCTGGAGTGCAATGGCACGATCTCGGCTCACTGCAACGTCAGCCTCCCGGGTTTAAGCGATTCTCCTGCCTCAGCCTTCCAAGTAGCTGGAATTACAGGCATGCGCCACCATGCCCGGCTAATTTTGTATTTTTATTAGAGATGGGGTTTCGCCATGTTGGTCAGACTGGTCTCGAACTCCTGACATCAGGTGATCCGCTTGCCTCGGCCTCCCAAAGTGCTGGGATTACAGGCCTTCATCTGCTGTTTCATACAAATACAATTGGATGAATTTTTCTAAGACACAACAGAACTCCTGTTTTCTTTTTCTTTTCTTTTTTTTTTTTTTTTTTTTTTGAGACGGAGTCTCACTCTGTCACCCAGGCTGGAGTGCAGTGGCGCAATCTCAGCTCACTGCAAGCTCCGCCTCCCGGGTTCACGCCATTCTCCTGCCTCAGCCTCCCAAGTAGCTGGGACTACAGGCACCCGCCACCACCCCTGCCTAATTTTTTGTATTTTTAGTGGAGAGGGGGTTTCATCGTGTTAGCCAGGATAGTCTCGATCTCCCGACCCCTGATCCACCCACCTTGGCCTCCCAAAGTGCTGGGATTATAGGCATGAGCCACCGCGCCTGGCCAAAACTCCTGTTTTCTATTTTACAGAATAGATCCAGTATCTTTTTTTTGGAGACGGAGTCTTGGAATAGAGCCAGTATCTTTAGTTTTCCATTAGAGTTCTTCCAGACTTATCCCACTTCTTTCAGCATTTATTGAGTCCCCACTGTGTGCTTCATCTACTGTGTGCATCTGATAGAGGTACCCTAGATTCTGTTCTCAGTCACTTGCTGTTTCCTTACCATACTCTGTTTCCTCTTCTGTGCCGTTGGTCATGGAATTCCTCCTGCCTAGAAGAGATCTCATTTTGCCCTGTGGAGTGGTGAGGTGCCCTTCTTCAATCTCCGTGAATTCCATTTTCTTGTCTCCCATCCAACTTTCAAGGTCTACTTAAGCTCTCCTTTCTGCAGAGCCTTTCTTAATCTTTCTACCTGGATTAATCTTTCTCTTCTCTTAATTCCTTAACTCTTTTCATCCTTTCCCTGGTGACAGTTATGTATGCTGTGTTTTAACCCCCCTGTTCAAGTGTGTTACCTGAGAAGCATCTCTGTGTTCCCCAGAGCCTAACAGTGTACCCTCTACATAGTTGGCAGTCAGAAAAATATTTCTCAAATGATTGAATTACAGCTGAGCGGAAATTTAGAGATGGTGACCATAAATATATGGGAATGCAGTAGATAAAATCTTGGCCCAGAAACTCCTAGGAAGTATTTTTGTTTGAACTTAGCCTTTGCTGCTCTGACGATTCACACCGACCCAAAGGGTATTGTGTGACCAGTGACTTCCCTCCATGCACCTGGGCCTCCAGGAGAGGAGTTGCTCATTAGCCCTTTAGCCCGAGGTGGTATCAGATATGAAACAATTCCTCCTATAGACATTGGAGGAGACTGTGCAGACACCACTGCAGCCTGGGGACTCTTCCCAACCTGCACACCCTTCCCCAACTGCAGAGCCCCTTCTCTGCCTTCTGCCACTGGCACCCTTGTCCTGCTTTATGCTTGCTCTGAGCTGCGGGAACCTCTGCCAGTGAATTGGAGCTGAGGGTTAGAATTTAATTTAGAATAGAAGGGTGAAAATTGGTTCTGTTTACATCAACTGGTTAAGTACTATGCTGAACCTTGATAAGCAGACAAATAAGAGACAGCCTTTTTTTTTTTTTTCAAGGAATTCATAAAGGAAATTTAAAAATTATAGTGATGACATTAAGAGTAGAAGTATTTGTAGGCCGGGTGCGGTGGCTCACGCCTGTAATCCCAGCACTTTGGGAGGCCGAGGCGGGCAGATCACGAGGTCAGGAGATCGAGACCATCCTGGCTAACACGGTGAAACCCCATCTCTACTAAAAATATAAAAAATTAGCCAGGCATAGTGGCGGGTGCCTGTAGTCGGGAGGCTGAGGCAGGAGAATGGCGTGAACCCGGGAGGCGGAGCTTGCAGTGAGCCAGGATCGTGCCACTGCACTCCAGCCTGGGCGACAGAGCGAGACTCTGTCTCAAAAAAAAAAAAAAAAAAAAAAAGAGTAGAAGTATTTGCAGTGTATAGAAATACCAGCCTGAGGAGGGGCCATCAGGGAAGGCTTGCCAGAGATGGATTTTAAAGGATGAATAGGAGTTTTCCAGACAGGTAAAGGGGTTCGTTGTTTGAGAAGGCTGGGCTTTTGACAAATCTTTCATGGTGGCTAGTATTGATTTTCACTCCCAGTGGACAAGCCTTCCATTATGGCATAATGTGAAATAGAAGCCAGAAAAGCAGGATGGTTTTGAACTGCAGTGGCAAACTTTAGGTTAGGATATTGGACCCGTGTGAATTTTTTTTTTTTTTAGATGGAGTTTTGCTTTCGTTGCCCAGGCTGGAGTGCAATGGCACCATCTTGGCTCACCACAACCTCTGCCTCCCGGGTTCAAGCGATTCTCCTGCCTCAGCCTCCCAAGTAGCTAGGATTACAGGCATGTGCCACTACGCCTGGCTAATTTTGTATTTTTAGTAGAGACGGGGTTTCTCCATGTTAGTCAGGCTGGTCTTGACCTCCCGACCTCAGGTGATCTGCCTGCCTCGGCCTCCCAAAGTGCTGGGATTACAGGTATGAGCCGCCACACCCAGCCAGACCCACGTAATTTTTTAGTGGGGAAATGCTGCTGGCCTTGCTTTGGAGGCCAGAGTGCTGATTCACTGGAAACTGATGATGGATGACTCTTGTCCTCTTTGTGAGTGATTTGGCCTCAGGTATTACTGTTTGAAGTTCTTTATTCTTTCTGGCCCAAACACTTGCCCTTAACCAGCTGTACTTGAGCTCAAGTCCAGCTTACTTGGACTGAGCTGTTACGTTCATCCCTGATTCATTCATTGAACAAATAGTTATTGAGTGCCTGTCATGTGCCAGCCCTGGGTACAGTGGTGACAAAAACCTGTGTCTTGGCTGGGAGCAGTGGTTCTAACCTGTAATCCCAGCACTTTGGGAGGCTGAGGCAGGTGGATTGCTTGAGTCCAGGAGTTTGACACCAGCCTGGCCAATATGATGAAACCCCATCTCTACTAAAAATACAAAAATTAGCTGGGCATGGTGGTGCGTGCCTTGTAGGCCCAGCTACTTAGGAGGCTGAGGTGGGAGGATCACTTGAACTCAGAGGTGGATGTTACAGTGAGCCAAGATCACACCACTGTACTCTAGTCAGGGCGACAGAGTGAGACCCTGTCTCCAAAAAAACACCACAAAACCCTGTCTTCATGAAACTTACTTCTAGTAATCTACACAGTAACCCTCATCCTCAAGTGCAGGTGTACATCTGGCTGGTAGCCACCCTGCCTGTCACTTGGCTTCTCTTCATCTCCCATCCTCCCACTCTGGCTGAGTTGATCTCTAAATCTCTACTTTCCCATCAGGCTGCTCATGGCCTGTCCCCAGCTTGCTTCAGCCTGTCTCTCTAACTTCACTCCCCAGTCCTCTCCTATGAGAACTTTCAGCTTCTCTTCCTTCCACATCTGGTCACTGCCCTTGCTCAGGCCCTTACTGGAATTCCCTTCCTCCTGTTTATCACATGGGTTGAACTGTACGTCATTAGGGTCCTCTCAGCCACCCAGCAAGTGTTTGGGCCAGAAACAAGAAAGAACTTTTCCCTCCTCTGAATTCAGACTGTCTTGCTGTCCACCACTGGGTTAGCCTGCACCACAGAGTGCACGCTGGTTTTTTTTCTTTTTTTTTGGAGACAGAGTCTCGCTCTGTCACCCAGGCTGGGGTATAAATGGTGCAATCTTGGCTCACTGCAACCTCTGCCTCCTGGGTTCAAGCAGTTCTTGTGCCTCAGCCTCCCGAGTAGCTGGGATTACAGGTGTGTACCACCACGCCCAACCAATTTTTGTATTTTTAATAGAGATGGGGTTTCGCCGTGTTGGCTAGGCTGGTCTCGAACTCCTGACCTCAAGTGATCCGCCCACCTCGGCCTCCCAAAGTGTTGGGATTACAGGCATGAGCTACCGTGCCCAGCCCACAGTGCACACTCTTGTTGCCTTTTTTTTACTGTTCATTTTATTCACATCCGGGTAGAAGCCTGGTTTTTCAGGCTTATGGAATTTTTTCCCCTTCCAGATTTTCCATGGGATGGCTGGCTCTTGAAAAACTAGCTTGCACATGTATGTACATACACAGACACACACATAGAAAGGTAAATAAGAGGACTAGAGGCCTAAAAGGCCTCTGGCTGCTCAGCAGTGAGGGGCATGGGACATTGCCAGTTACCTGTGGTGGTGACCTGTCTTATCTCTTGTCACAGATTTGGAGTCACCCAGTTGCCTGAGCCTGTCTGTTCACTTGTATTTGCAGCGGAACAGCTCCAGGCACAGATGACCTGGATTGTCCATTATTCTCTGACTTGAATCTCATACACCAGAGGCCTATATCCATTTCAGTTAGAGTTTAGACCAGATTCTTTCCTTTACTCAGGACGTAATAAAATATTTGTATATAGGGAGTGCTTAACAAGCATTGGTTGAATGACCTAGTCTAGTTCTAGGACCTTCTGGGAGAGGTAACCTGAGTCTTCCTCACTGTGTTGTTCAGACAGGCAAGGGGCCATTCAGAAAAGATGTGGGAACGAGGCCTTGAGTATTATTGTAGGGATTAGACAAGGGGAGGATGAAGGTATGTTTTTATCCCCAGTACTCTTGGCCTATGGCGGTTTTCTTTCAGGCTTGCTGACATGGACCAAGGAGCTGAAGATTTCACTTGGCAATACGCCATTCTCTGAATATAATTAGTCTCATTTGAAATTTAGTAGCTGAACATATACTGTATTAATTAACAATACTGGTCAGGCATGTTGGCTCATGCCTGTCATCCCAGCACTTTGGGAGGCCAAGGCAGGAGGATCAGTCAAGACCAGGAGTTTGAGACTAGCCTGGGCAACAAAGCAAGACCCTGTCTCTACAAAAAAAAAAAAAAAAAAAAAAAAAAGGTCAGGCGTGGTGTGGTGGCACACACCTGTAGTCCCTGCTACTCAGGAGGCTGAGGTGGGGGGTATGGCTTAAGCCCAGGAGGTCGAGGCTGTGGTGAACCAAGATCTCGCCACTCCAGCCTGGGTGTCAGAGACCCTGTCTCAAAAAAAAAAAAAAAAAGTTTGTTTCTTAGAGTAGCCCAAGGAATGCCCTACATTTGAGTCAACTCTGGAACTGGAGAAAAAAGAAACATAATGTAATTGGTGAATAAAGGTAAAACTTTATTCACCAATGGTGAATGCCTTTTAATTGCCTTTTCTTCTTGTCTTATTGCTTTAATTAGCTTGATGAAATTCCAAATGTTATATCAAATTAAGAGCAAAGCATACATAGAAGAATGAGAACATACTAGTACAAGAGAAGGTGACACAGAGGGATTAATATTAGGTCTGGAGTCAGGAAATCTGTCTTGGGGTCCTAGCACTATCATTGCTTATCTGTGGTTTGCCCTTTCTGTAATCTGCAAAATCATGGCAGGACCAGGATGGTTGTTTCCAGTGATCTCACCTAGCTACAAAATTCTCTACTGTTTGGTGCTCAGTAAAATAGCAGAGTAGCATCATGGAAATAGCATAGCTATTGGAATCAGACCTTGGTTTAGGTCCCCTCTCATTCCTTTAATAGCTGAATGACCTTGAGCTGTCACAAAGATTACATAACTAATGTAGTCCTCACTTTTCTTACCTGAAACATGGAACTAATAATATACCTCATAAGCTTCTGAGAATCAAAATTAATGCTTCTAAGTTCTTTTTTATTTTTATTTTTTTAGAGATGGGGTCTTGCTGTAACACCCAGGCTGGAGTGCAAAGGCACGATCTCGGCACACTGCAGCCTCTGCCTCCAGGTCTCAAGTGGTCCGTCCACCTCATCCTCCTGAATAGCTGGGACCACAGGCACGCACCACTCTGCTAATTTTGCTTATTTTTTTTAGAGATAAGGTCTCACTGTGTTGCGCAGGCTGGTCTCAAACACCTGGGCTTAAGTAGGTATATAAGTATATACACCTACTATGTACCCACAAAAATTAATGGGGTACTTGATATGGCCAAACAGGTATAGTAATCACATCAGGGTAAATGGAGTATTCATTACCACAAGCATTTATCCTTTCTTTGTGTTACAGACAATCCAATTATACTTTTATTTTTAAATGTAATAAATTATTGCTGACTATAGTTACCCTGTTTTGCTGTCACTACTAGATCTTTTTTTTTTTTTTTCGAGACAGAGTTTCGCCTTGTCACGCAGGCTAGAGTACAGTGGCACAATCTCGGCTCACCACAACCTCCGCCTCCCGTGTTCAAGCGTTTCTACTGCCTCAGCCTCCCGAGTAGCTGGGATTACAGGCACCTGCCATCATGTCCAGCTAATTTTTGTCTTTTTAGTAGAGTCTGGGTTTTGCCATGTTGGACAGGGTGGTCTCGAACTCCTGACCTCAGATGATCCACCCGCCTTGGCCTCCCAAAGTGCTGCGATTGCAGGTGTGAGCCACCACGCCCAGCCTCAAATACTAGATTGTATTCATTCTATCTAACTATATTTTTGTACTCATTAACCATTCCCACTCCACCCCCCCACCCCACTCCCACTACCCTTCCCAGCCTCTGGTATTCATCATTCTACTGTCAGTTTCCATGAATTCAGTGGTTTTAATTTTTAGCTCCCACAAATAAGTGAGAACATGCAGAGTTTGTCTTTCTAATGCTTGTTAAGTTCTTAGTACAGGTCTTGGCCTATTGTAAACAATATTTTCACCTGAGCATCTTCCTTCCCTGTTTAGGAAATAACTCGAATCCTTATGACAGCTCTGAGCTAGACGTAGCAAGTGATATTAACCCCATTTTACACATGAAAAAAGCCAAGCCTAGGCTGGGCATGGTGACTCATGCCTGTAATCCCAGCGCTTTGGGATGCCGAGGTGGGAGGATAGCTGGAGGCCAGGAGTTTGAGACCAGCCTGGGCACCATAGCAAGACCCCTGTCTCTACAAAATAAAAATAAAAATTAGCTGGTGCCAGGCATGGTGGCTCACGCCTGTAATCCCAGCACTTTGGGAGGCCAAGGCGGGTGGATCACAAAGTCAAGGGTTCGGGACCAGGGCCTGGTGCAGTGGCTCACGCCTGTAATCCCAGCACTTTGGGAGGCCGAGGCGGGTGGATCACGAGATCAGGAGATCAAGACCATCCTGGCTAACACGGCGAATCCCCGTCTCCACTAAAAATACAAACAATTAGCCAGGCGTGGTGGCGGGTGCCTGTAGTCCCAGCTGCTCAGGAGGCTGAGGCAGGAGAATGGCGTGAACCCGGGGGGTGGAGCTTGCAGTGAGCTAAGATGGCACCACTGCACTCCAGCCTGGGTAACAGAGCGAGACTCCGTCTCAAAAAAAAAAAAAAAAAAAAAAAGGAGTTCGAGATCAGCCTAGCCAACATGGCAAAACCCCATCTCTACTAAAAATACAAAAATTAGCTGGGTATGGCTGCATGCGCCTGTAGTCCCAGCTACTTGGGAGGCTTAGGCAGGAGAATTGCTTGAACCCAGGAGGTGGAGGTTGCAGTAAGCCGAGATGGCGCCATTGCACTCCAGCCTGGGTAACAGAGCGAGACTCCGTCTCAAAAAAAAAAAAAGAAAAAAAAATAGCTGGGCATGGTGGCACACAGCTGTAGTCCTAGCCACACAAGAGGCTGAGGTGGGAGGATCACTTGGAGTTTGAAGCTTCATTGAGCTATGATAGTACCACTGCACTCCAGCCTGCCTGACAGAGCAAGACAATTTCTAAAAAAACAAAAAACAAAAACCAAGCCCAGATTTCACAGCAACTCAGGGGCACTGTTTCCCACTTGTAATCTGGTAACTCCTTTCTTTTCTTTTTCCCCTCGGTGGCTGTGATCCCTGGACGTGCCCTCACTGAGAGCTCTCCACAGGTCTTCTCTTATTCCTTCAGAAAAGGATCCCCAGCTACTTCAAAGCCTGGCTGTTTTTGGAGGTTCTCTGGTCTTCTTCCTGTTAGTTGTGTAGGTACTGGGGTCCTGTCAGGGCCTCTGGTTCTTTCTCCTCATCTGCTGCTGGGCCTGCCTTCTCAGCCTCCACTGGAGCTTCATACTTCCCGCTAGACTGTTCCGAGTTCTGCAGAGTCCCAGACCATAGCGAAATGGGGACAAGGTCTCTGTCCCTTACTCCAGGAACTTCACCCAGCCTCTTTCTTCTTTTTTAGTGGAGGAGTGATCAGCAGTCACAGAGGATTTTGTTAGGGTTTTAAAAATATCCTTTTGCTTCTAACAGGCTGCAAATAATAATAATAACATAAATATCCTGGCTGCTCCACTGACTCACTGTGTGGCCAGGGATTCATTTTCTGTGCCTGTTTTTCAGAGTTGTTTGTAAGAACCATATTTTTAAAAAATAGAAATGCTCTGGGAGGCTGATGTGGGTCAACTGCTTGAGCCCAGGAGTTTAAGACCAGACTGGGCAACATAGTGAGACTCCCATCTCTATAAAATAAAAAAAAGTTTGGGCGTGATGGCTCATGTCTGTAATCCCAACACTTTGGGAGTCTGAGGCAGAAGGATTGCTTGAGGCTAGAAGTTCCAGACCAGCCTGGGCAATATAGCAAGACACTACCTCTACAGAAAATTAGCTGAGTATGGTGGTATGTGCCTGTAGTTCCAGCTTCTTGGAAGGCTGAGGCAGGAGAATTACTTGGACCCAGGAGTTTGAGACTGCAGTGAGCTATGGTTGCAGTACCACTGTAACTCCAGCCTGGGCAACAGAACAAGACCTTGTCTCGAAAATAAAATAAAACAATAAAAAATAAACTAAAAACAATTTAAATAGAAATGGAATGGTCTAATATGGAAAGAACATGGGCTCTGGAGCCCAAATGCCTAGGTTTCAGTCATATCCCCATCAGTTATTAGCACCGTCACCTTGGTGAATACCCTCTTTGCCTCAGTTTCCTCATTTCCTCATCTGTAAAGTGGTGATGATAATAGTGTCTACCTCTTAGGGTTGTTCTAAGGATGGAGTGATTACTAGGCACTCAGCATAGTGCCTGACCTGTGGTAGGTTCTCAGTTAAGCATCTGCTGCTGATCTTATAGGAGGACGGAGATGAGATTCAGATAGAATGTGACCTCTAGGCATGATTTGCTAGGGGTGGGAGCAGCATCTTTCTGTCACCATTGTGTGAACAGCAGGGTCAGATGTTCCTAGTGATATCACGGGAAGCCTTGTTTCTAGGACGTAGGAGTCCCCTGTCCATCTGATTCCTTTGGCCTCTATCCCACGAGACCTCTGAGCTACACTTTTACTCATTTTCTCTAACCTAAGGGTGGGCAAAACCTCTTACTGCAAAGGAGTTAACCACAGAACATTCTCTCATATAGTCAAGTTTTACCTCATAGCTTAGGCCACATTTTAAAAAATATTTTAGTTAATTAATTATTTTTGAGATAGTGTCACACTGTCACCCAGGCTGGAGTGCAGTGGCACAATCATGGTTCACTGCAACCTTGAACTCCTGGTGTCAAGCAGTCCTCTCACCTCAACCTCCCAACTGGCCAAGAGTATAGGCGCACACCACCACACGTGGCTAATTCTTGTGCTTTTTGTAGAAATGGGGTTTTGCCATGTTGCCCAGGCTTGTCTTGAACTCCTGGGCTCAAACGATCGGCCCACCTTGGCCTCCCAAACTGCTGGGATTACAGGCATGAGCCACTGTGCCTGGCCTATTTTTATTTTTTAATACAGACAGGGTCTGACTCTGACACCCCAGCTGAAGTGAGGTGGTGCCATCATAGCTCACTGCAGCTTCAAACTCCTGAGCTTAAGCAGTCCTGCCTCAGCCTCCCAACTAGCTGAGACCACAGGCATGCACCACCACTCCTGGCTAATTTTTAAATTTTTTTTCATAGAGATGGGGGTCTCGCCATATTGCCCAGGCTGGTCTGGAACTCCTAGCCTCAAGTGATCCTCTCACCCCAGCCTACCAAAGTGCTGGGATTATAGTCATGAGCCATCATGCCCAACCCAAGGCCACTTTTTATAGTTGTGTTTTTGTTGTTGTTGTTGTCATAATTATTTTTGAGGGAGGGAGTGGAGAGGGGGTGGAGTTGGATAGATCAGAGTGAGGATTGTTAAATGCCTGTCAGCTCCCTAAAGTTCTTGGTAAATCCTTATGTTTGTGCATAGTTGAAAATTTCTAGGGGGATTTATTTCATGGCTTTTATCATATTCTCAAAGGACCCACAAAAGGCTAAATAAAAACCACTGATAGGGGAAAGTGGTATTCAGGTATCATTTAGCTCTTCAGCAACTCTTAAGACATTTGTTTTCCAAATTTCAAACATATAGAAAAATTGGAAGAATAATTCAGTGCTCACCCAAGTTCTCACTATCTAGTTTTTTTGTTTTGTTTTGTTTTTAGAGACGGGATTTACTCTTTGTTGCCCAGGCTGGACTTGAACTGCTAGGCTCAAGTGATCCTCCTGCCTCAGCCTCTGGAGTAGCTGAGACTACAGATGTGCGCTGCACCTGGCTGATTCATTTTTAAATTTTTGTAGAGATGGGATTTATTGTTATGTTGCCCAGTCTGGCCTTGAACTCCTGGGGTCAAGTGATCCTCTGGCCTCAGCCTCCCAAAGTGCTGGAAGTACAGGTGTGAACCACTGCACCCAGTGTGTTACCTAGTTTTGTTTGTTTGTTTGTTTTGTTTTTTTAAGATGGAGTCTTGCTGTGTGGCCAAGGCTGAAGTGCAGTGTTGTAATCTCAGCTCACTGCAACCTCCCCCTCCTGAGTTCAAGCGATTCTCCTGTCTCAGCCTCCCGAGAAGTTGGGATTACAGGTGCCCACCACCATGCCTGGCTAATTTTTGTGTTTTTAGTAGAGATGGGGTTTCACCATGTTGGTCAGGCTGGTCTCGAACTCCTGACCTCAAGTGATCCACCTGCCTTGGCCTCCCAAAGTGTTGGGATTACAGGCATAAGCCACTGTGCCCGGCTACCTAGTTTTGATGGATGTATTTCACCTTATTTGTTTTCTCTCCAGATAGATAGATAGAGAGAGAGAGAGATCCCACAAGCCCTTTGAAAGTAAGTTTTGGACATCACTTTTCCCGGACACATCTCAGCATGTGTTTCCTAAGAGTGAGGACATTCTACACAATCACAATATTATTATCATACCTAAGAAAATCTACAATAATTTTCCCCTATCTTTTATGACTTTTCTTTTTTTTGCAGACTCAGATCCAGCTGGGGTTCTCATATTGCATTTAGTTGTGTTCTGTCCCTTTAATCACTTATTTATTTGTTTATTTATTATTATTATTATTATTATTATTATTATTATTATTTTTGGAAACAGACTGGAGTGTGCACACAGCTCACCACAGCCTCAACCTCCCAGGCTGATTCTCCCACCTCTCCCTCTTCAGTAGCTGGGACTACAGGCGTGGGCTACCATACCCAGCTAATTTTTTTTTTTTTTTTTTTAATTTGTAGAGATAGGGTCTCATGTTGCCCAGGCTGCTCTGGAACTCCTGGGCTCAACAGTCCTCTGACCTCAGCCACCCAAAGTGCTGGGATTACAGACCTGAGCCACCATATCCAACCTGTTTAATCATTTTTAATCTAGAATAGTCCACTGCTCAACCCCCTCCTTTTACATGACATTACTTTTTTGAAGAGAGTGGGTTCATTGTTGCCCCATTTTCTGAATTTTTCTGAGTGTTTCCTTTTCATGTTCATCTGTCCTCTGCATTTCCTGTAAAAGCAATCATTTGCTGAGTATACAACACATCTGATAAGGCCCCTACCATTCCTTAATGCTTATTGTTTGAGGTTGGGGTCACTGGCATGACCCTGCCGTCGGCACACAGTATGTTGGAGGCATGTTTGGAATGTGAGCGGAAGAGCAGCTAATGTTCAAGGCAGTGACATTTCGGCTGAGTCTTAGTAGAGAAAGTAGGGACAATGTAGATAGGCATTGATACCTGAGAGCAGCAATTCCCAAGTACTATTGGCTGGTTGTCCCTGGGAGGTGCCAGAGGAAAATCCTTGAAGGTTGTGGGGAGCAGGTTGTTTATTTTTGTAGAGACGGGTCTTGCTCTTTTGCCCAGGCTGATCTCTAATTCCTGACCTCAAGTGATCCTCCCACCTTGGCCACCCTAAGTGTTGGGATTACACGCTTGAGCCACCTCGCCTGGCCAGGAACAGGTTATGCAGGGTCATAAACTCTGTGCCAAAATTAGATTTGGTCCTAGAGGCTTTGGGAAGCTACTGCACACATTCTTTTTAGATTATATATTATTTCCTATCATCTCACTGTCCTGAGATAAGCATGTTTTGGTCTATCTTCTCCCTAAGGGTGTGTGTGTGTTTCAGAAGGATTTAAAGCTGGAAGTGACCTCAGAGTTGTGCTAGAAATAACAATTCTGGCCACTTGGTAAGGGACGGATTTGAAGGGGTGGGTTGTCCAGGACAGAGGTGGCATGGGGAGAGAGAAAAGAGCTTATGGACACAGGGACTTTCAGGAGCTGAAACCAACAGAAGAACCAGGGTTAGACTCAGAGGTTTGGGAAAGGGTTGCTTGATGCTGTAATTAGCTCAGCTGTCGCCTCCCTGCCATCTGTTCCTCTTCTCCCTTTGCTCACCAGGCAGACAGAAGCTGTCACCCAGGCTTCCCGGTTCCCATGTGGCTGATTCCTTAGCTATGCATCCTGGGTCCTGGGAAGGGACCTCAGGAAAGATGGGTGGGCCACACACATGGTGTGAGTGAGTGTGCTCCCAGACAGAGCAGGCTGCCTCATCTCAGCCTTTCTCAGCCACCTCTCTCTACCTTGCAAACCTTGGTCATGGCCTTAAGGAGCCCTGTGAGGTGGGTATCAGTGCTCATAGTGTTTGTGGCGTGAGTGGATCTGGCCTCCCAGATTGCTAGCCAAGACACCAGCAGCAAGTACTGCAACAGGGACAGTTGCAGTTGCCTTAGTCTGGTGATCTGAGTTGAACAGGGGGCCCTTTGGGCTAAGCCTGTGCCTCCAGGTGGGTGTGTATGCTCACCGTCCAAGACAGTCTGCTCTGGAGGTGGTGAGTGCCACTGTGGACAGGCACTCCAGTGCTCTCTCTGATGTGGGTAGTGACCTCCCCTTCTCACCTTCTCCCACCTGGGCCATTCTCCTCACACAGCTGCAAGTCTTTCCTCACAGATGAGGACACTGCAGATCACATATTTCTATGCTATCCTTTCCCAGGCCAGGAGAATGGGTTGGTGAGAGAGGCTTTCTGTTCCCACTCTTGTTTGGTGCCTCTTGCCTGCAGTTGCTATCAGCTTAGGGTTATGGTAGTCACCCCAAAACGCAGCAGGGCCCAATCTTCTAGGGAGGCTTGAGTTCGTGACCCTTTCTGGAATCCTTATTAGGACCCCATTTCAGTCCGCTGAGTTCCTTGGCTTCCTGAGCTGGCAGACTCCTGGACTTTGTAGAGAGACTGCAGCATTAGGAGGACCTGCCAGAGTGTTGGTGCAGGGTCAAGGCTCTCGTGGTCAGCATTTTGGTGCTGCTTGTTCAGGAGGCGAAGTTCCTGGTGGTCCAGGAGACACGCTTATGGTTGTAGGTCTGCACTTAATCCTGAGTCCTGGTTGGTGCTTGGCCAGGACTCAGAGGGCAAGGTGGGGGTCTTCTCTGCCACTGGCTTATGTTCTTCTCTCTCTATAGTTTGTCCTGAAGAATTATGGAGAGAACCCAGAAGCCTACAATGAAGAACTGAAGAAGCTGGAGTTGCTCAGACAGGTAGGAGGATAGTATTGTCTTTTTATGCATGGGTAGACAGGATTGGTTTGATAGGGAGATAAAGAAACTGCCTAGGCTGGGCATGGTGGCTCAACACCTACAATCCCACCACTTTGGGAGGCCGAGGTGGGCAGATCATTTGAGGTCAGGAGTTTGAGACCAGCCTGGCCGACATGGTGAAACCCCATCTCTACTAAAAATACAAAAATTAGGCAGGTGTGGTGTCATGTGCCTGTAGTTCCGGCTACTCAGGAGTCTGAAGCAGGATAATTGCTTCAACCCAGGAGGTGGAGGTTGCAGTGAGCTGAGATCATGCCACTGCACTCCAGCCTGGGTGATAGAGCGAGCCTCCATCTCAAAAACAACAAAAAAGAAACCACCTGGCCCTTTCTAGCTTTTGATGTAAAGTGAAAGACAGCTGGATGTGTGACTCATGCCTATGATCCCAGCACTTTGGGAGGCCAAGGCAGGAGGATTGGTTCCTCCTGGAGTTCAGGCCCAGTAGTTTGAGACCAGCCTCAACATAGTGAGGCCCTGTCTCTATAGAAAACAAAAAAAATTAGCCAGGCATGATGGTGCACAGCTATGTCCCCAGCTACGCAGGAGTCTGAGGAGGGAAGATCACTTGAGCCCAGGAGGTTGGGACTGCAGTGAGCCAACCATGTTCATACCACTGTACTCCAGCCTGAGTGACAAAGTGAGACCCTGACTGTTTAGAAAACAAAACAAAAGTGAAAGATGTGTGACTCTTCCTTTCACTTAAACACTTAAGAGGCCATTGTAGGTTATTAATTGGCCTAATTTCAATATTATTGTGTCTCAGGGAATAGGGAGCCTGAGGAGAGGGAGAGAGGCAGGAAAAGGCCAGCCAGTGAAGCAGTGAGAACACACGGAACATTTATAAGTCTGCCGTCTTCTATGGGTGCAATTCATGGCACCAAAAACAATTATAATAGTAACATCAAAGATCACTGATCACTGATCACCATAACAGATATATAATAAAAAAGTTTGAAATATTGTGAGAATTACTAAAATGTGACACAGAGTCATGAAATGAGCACATGCTGCTGGAAAAATGGTGCCGACAGGCCTGTGTGATGCAGAATTGTCACAAACCTTCAGTCTGTAAAAAACACAGCACCTGTGAAGTGCAATAAAATGAGGTATGCTGTATTTTTTTCCTGATTATTGTATGTACTATTGGATAACAACATGTTTTCCCTTATGTTTTTGTTAGAAGGGTGAGAGTCTGCACTGGCATGGCTGAGCTTGAGTACCAGTGATGTAGATACATGCCATAGAAATCAGTAGCTGTTAGTGTTTTCTTGTCTATCATGGACCACATACCAATCCTTGCAATAACCCAGCAGTACTAGCAACTATTGTCAGTATACTACCCATCAGTAAATTTTTGGATACATTTTCATTTAGTCTACTGAGTGAAGATATTTTCTTTTTCTGAGACCTAGTCTTACTCTGTCACCCAGGCTGGAGTGCAATGGCGCGATCTCAGCTCACTGCAACCTCTACCTCCCAGGTTCAAGTGATTCTCCTGTCTCAGCCTCCTAAGAGATTCTCCTAAGTGATTCTCCTGTCTCAGCCTCCTGTCTCAGCCTCCTAAGTAGCTGGGACTACGGGCGCCCACCACCATGCCCGGCTAATTTTTTGTATTTTTAGTAGAGACAGGATTTCAACATGTTGGCCAGGCTGGTCTCGACCTCCTGACCTCAGGTAATCCACCTGTCTCGGCTTCCCAAATTGCTGGGATTACAGGTGTGAGCCACCGCGCCCGGCCTGGTGAAGATATTTTCTATGTCAGTTATTCAAAATTAGTACAAGGCCAGGTGCAGTGGCTCACGCCTGTAATGCTATCACTTTGGGAGGCTGAGGCAGGTGGATCACTTGAAATCAGGAGTTCGAGACCAGCCTGGCCAACATGGCGAAACCCCCTCTCTACGAAAAATACAAAAATTAGTCGGGCATGGTAGCAGCGCATGCCTGTATTCCCAGCTACTAGGGAGGCTAAGGCAGGAAAATTACTTGAACCCAGGAGGCGGAGGTTGCAGTGAGCCAAGATCGTACCCCTGCATCCAGCCTGGGCAACAGAGTGAGACTGTCTCAAAAAAGAAAAGCTAGAAATTATTACACTTAGTAAGGAAGGCATGTGAAAAACTGAGATAGGCCAAAAGCTAGGCCTCTTGCACCAGATCACCAAGTTAGGAATGCAAAGAAAAAATTCTTGAAGGAAATTAAAAAAGAATCGAATGATGTCATATCTCTGGATATCAGATTCTCCCCCTTCCCTGGGATTTGCTGGGGTTTTTTGTGTGTTTTTGATTGTTGTAGGCTACCCCTGTGCCAAGAATCAGCCTGAAATGTAAACTTAAAGTTTTTTTTTTTTTTTTCCCGAGACAGGGTCTCACTCTGTCGTCCAGGCAGGAGTGCAGTGGCACAATCACGGCTCACTGCAGCCTCCATCTCCCCAGTTCAAACCATCCTCCCACTGCAGCCCCCAAGTAGCTGGGACTACAAGTGCACACCACCGCATCCAGCCAATTTTTAAATTTTTTGTAGAGACGGGGTTCCCCTGTGTTGCCCAGGCTGGTCTCAAACTCCTGGGCTCAAGTGATCTTCTGGCCCCAGCCTCCCAAAGTGTTGGGATTAAAGGCATGAGCCGCAGCACCCAGCCTTGTAAACTTAAGGTCTTCACAGGTCTTTTCTGAGCCTGTACCATTCCCTGCACATGCGCAGACTTTCTCATTTGCCCTATATATGTGGTTGCTTTTGAACATCTTACTCTTTAGTGTCTGCCTCCCAAAGGAGGAAAAAGAGAAAAATGAAGGGAAAAGATGCCAGGCCTTTAGATCCCTTGGAAGATCCTTCAGCTAGAGGTGAAGAAGCTTACAGCCATGGAGGGAGGTGCAATAGTGGAGGAGCTGCCTCTTTCTCTGTACCTCTGTGATCAGAAGCAGCAATCAGCAAGATCTCCTGTATTTGGAGGACAGAGTCCTTTTTGTCCATGCTGGCTCCCACAAGCTGCTCCTGGAACTGGTGCTGGGGGTGGGGGATGGGTGGCTGCTACTATGGTAGGGGCTGAAATTGACCAAAATTAATGGCAGTGAGCTGTACTGTCAAAGCCTTTGCCTAGAAGTTGCAAGCCTTTAATAGACTCCAGAGTTAAGTCAGATTCTGCCAGTGCAGCTTGTCTTGGTGGGGAGACCAAGCTTCTTCTTATGCTGTCTTCTCAGAATGCTCCTCATAAATTGAATCTTTAAAAAGGGTTTATTTGAACAAAGTTTGAAAACTAGTGAGATAATCTTAGCCCCTGGGGCAACCGTCATTTTGCACACACAGGCACACACTACACACAAGGACGCAACACACCCTAGAAGGAGCATTACCACCAATCTCCAAAGCATCCTCTGAGACATATCCTCCAAAGCATAAGGCAGGCAACCTGCACAGAGCAATGGGCTGGGTAGAGCAGCCCCTGAGAGAGCTGTGAGCCAGCAGCCTTCAGACCTGTGCTTTTCCAGTGCAAAAAAAGCTCACACATGGCCATCTGGGGTAGCCACTTCCCCTTCCTGGGACTTGGTTTAATTTATCCCAGCAATGTGGGAGTTGGACTAGATCACTGTTTTTTTTGTTTTTGTTTTTAAAGACAGAGTCTCACTCTGTCACCCAGGCTGGGGTGCAGTCTATCTCGGCTCATTGCAACGTCTGCCTCCTGGATTCAAGCGATCCTCCTACCTCAGCCTCCTGAGTACCTGGGACAAGTATGCACCACCATGCCTGGCTAATTTTTGTATTTTTTGTAGACATGGAGTCTCGTATATTCCCCAGGCTGGTCTTAAACTACTGGCCTCAAGCAATCCTCTGCCTCAGCCTTCGAAAATGCTGGGATTACAGGCGTGAGTCACCACGCCTAGTCTAGATCACTGTTCCTTAAACTTGTGAAACCCCAGAACAAATTTTCTTACATAGGACGTTGATAATAATCTTTCAGTGAAAAAGTTATTGGAAGCTTTAGGCAGTCCTCTTTCCCTGATCTGAGCCTCAGTTTCCTCATCTGTAAAACCAGGGTTTGAATAGTTGTTTCTAGGAAGACTTTCCTTTTTAAACTCTGAAATAAATTCTTGGCTCTGTGATTACAGGGAATAAAACTGACAGGTGCAGGGGATGCTATGGGGGCGTCACAGCATCAAGCTCTCTCTCAGACTCCTCTGTGCGGCTCTGCGCAGCTCGTCTGAGAGTCTGACAGACCAGGCTAGAACCACAGGGGGCTGCATTCTTGGGTGGATTAAAGGGTACAGGTGATCTCTTGGATCTGGAGGGGAGACTGCTTCCATTGTTTCCCAAAGATGGTTTTAGGAAGTACAAGACAAATTTTATTTTATTATTGATTTATTTTTGAGACAGAGTTTCACTCCTATTGCCCAGGGTGGAGTGCAATGGCACAACCTCGGCTCACCACAACCTCTGCCTCTGCCTCCAGGGTTCAAGCGATTCTCCTGCCTCAGCCTCCCGAGTAGCTGGGATTACAGGCACTCGCCATCACGCCCAGCTATATTTTGTATTTTTAGTAGAGACAGGGTTTCTCCATGTTGGCCAGACTGGTCTCAAACTCTCAACCTTAGGTGATCCACCCGCCTTGGCCTCCCAAAGTGCTGGGATTATAGGTGTGAGCCACAGCACTTGGCTTTTATTTTATTTTATTTATTTTGTTTTATTATTTTATTTTTTGAGATGGAGTCTCACTCTGTTGCCCAGGCTGGAGTGCAGTGGCGCAATCTCGGCTCACTGCAAGCTCCGCCTCCCGGGTTCACGCCATTCTTCTGCCTCAGCCTCCCAAGTAGCTGGGACTACAGGTGCCCATCACCATGCCTGGCTAATTTTTGTATTTTTAGTAGAGACAGGGTTTCACCTTGTTAGCCAGGGTGGTCTTGATCTCCTGACCTCGTGATCCGCCTGCCTCGGCCTCCCAAACTGCTGGGATTACAGGCGTGAGCCACTGCATCCGGCCTTTTATTTTATTTTTTGAGATAGGGTCTCACTCTGTTGCCCAGGCTGAAGTGCAGTGGCATGATCATGGCTTACTGCAGCCTCCACCTCCCAGGCTCAATCACTTCTCCCCCTTCCCAAGCCTGTAGTCCTGAGTAGCTGGGACTACAGGTATGCATCACCGCACCTGGCCAATTTTTGTATTTTTTGTAGAGGCGGAGTCTCGCCATGTTCCTCAGGCTGGTCTCAAAATCCTGGGCTCAAGTGATCCTCCCACTTTGGCCTCCCAAAGTGCTGGGATTATAGGCATGAGCCACCATGCCCGGCCAAGATTTTTCAATATTTTTATATGTGCTATTTTAGTGAGTATTGAAAAAAACTGTGTGGCTAGCGCATCACACCTGTGATTTAGAGCTGTTATTGCTTAGGATGTGGCTCTTAATTTTAAAAATGGATTGTTTAAAGAAAAATGTTAAGTACAAGTGGTATTTGGATATGGCAGAGGTCATGATGGAGGGGTATGATAAGAATGGCTAGATTTGAGAAGCATTGGCCTAATGCTGTGAGCTGCAGCTGTGACATGCCTTATCCTTGCACTGGGCATTCTAGAAGCCTCACTACCAGGGAGATTATCATCCCTGTTTAAAGAAGAGACTGAGTTTCAGAGTCTCCCAAGACACTGCTGGGAAGTGGTGTAGAGTACAACTGGTGCCTGACTCTTCTGTTCCACTGTCCCCAGGGTGTATGTACCCCATCTGAGAGCATCCCTGCTGGCAGCTCAGAGCCGAGCTCCCAGAGTGGAGTGTCCTGGAGGATTTCTTCTGGCTAAGTCCTAGTGAGAGGCTCTGGTCCTCTCTGCAGGGGGCTGAGGGCAGACAGGTGTCAAGCCATCCCCCTCACTGTGCACCTGCTCCTTGGAGGGTGTATTGTTTGCTTTTCTGTTTGTTTAAGCAGAGGGTTCATTTTTTTGTTGTTTTCCCCCCAAAATAATAGCTCTGTTGTTTATCATAAATATTGAAAATGTTTAATATAAATACATAAACAATATGAAGAATTAAATACATGTCTGTCAGATGTATACATATTTATCTATTTATTAATTATTATTATTATTATTTGAGACCGAATCTCACTCTGTCACCCAGGCTGGAGTGCAGTGGTGCAACCTCAGCTCACTGCAACTTCTGCTCCCTGGATTCAAGTGATTCTCCTGCCTCAGCCTCCTGAGTAGCTGGAATTACAGGTGCGCACCATCATGCCTGGCTACTTTTTGTGTTTTTAGTAGATACGGGGTTTCACCACGTTGCCCAGGCTGGTCTCGAATTCCTGGGCTCAAGCGATCCACCCGCCTCGGCCTCCCAAAGTGTTGGGATTATAGGCGTGAGCCAACTCGCCCAGCCATATCTATCTATCTATATAGAATAAGATAAATTACTTAAATCCTGTCATTCAGAGATAATCACGGTTAACATTATGGTGTACAGTCTTCTGAATTTTCTTTTTGTTTATGTACCTATTTGTGGGTTTTTTTGTTTTTTCTTTTGAGACAGAGTTTTGCTCTTGTTGCCCAGCCTGGAGTGCAATGGCATGATCTCAGCTCACTGCAACCTCCGCCTCCCAGATTCAAACGATTCTCTTGCCTCAGCCTCCCGAGTAGCTGGGATTACAGGCACACACCACCACACCCAGCTAATTTTTGTATTTTTAGTAGAGACGGGGTTTCACCATGTTGGCCAGGCTGGTATCGAACTCCTGACCTTAGGTGATCCGTCCGCCTTGGCCTCCCAAAGTGCTAGGATTATGGGCGTGAGCCACCTTGCCTGGCCTGTGTACCCATTTGGATATCAGTATTTGTATGATCCCATTTGTTACATTCTTTTTTTTTTTTGAGATGGAGTCTCGCTGTCGCCCAGGCTGGAGTGCAGTGGCGCGATTTCGGCTCACTGCAGGCTCCGCCCCCCGGGGGTTCACGCCATTCTCCTGCCTCAGCCTCCCTAGTAGCTGGGTCTACAGGTGCCTGCCACCACGTCCGGCTAATTTTTTGTATTTTTAGTAGAGACGGGGTTTCACCGTGTTAGCCAGGATGGTCTCGATCTCCTGACCTCGTGATCCTCCCGCCTCGGCCTCCGAAAGTGCTGGGATTACAGGCGTGAGCCACCGCGCCCGGCCACATCCT
Organism: Pan troglodytes; assembly: GCF_028858775.2. Taxonomy (NCBI): domain Eukaryota; kingdom Metazoa; phylum Chordata; class Mammalia; order Primates; family Hominidae; genus Pan; species Pan troglodytes. Next base: position 51,412,774 of record NC_086015.1, read on the forward strand.
TTTCTTTTTTTTTCCCCCAATAGCATGCCATAGGCATCTTAACATATGAGTAACTAGAGACTCTTGTCTTTAGTTTTCATGGCTGCAGCATATTCTCTTGTGAGGCGCCTTGACATAATTAATTTAAAACAGTCCCCTTTAGTGGGAATTTTGGTGGGTATCCAGTTTTACCTTTTGCTTTTTTTGAGAGACAGGGTCTTGCTTCATCACCCAGGCTGGAAAACAGTGGCACAACCATAGCTCACTGCAGCCTTAACCTCCCAGGCTCAATCGATCTTTTCCCGTCGGCCTCCCAAGGAGCTGGGACCAAAGGCACCATCACGCCTAGATAATTTTTAAAATTCTTTTTTGTTGAGACAGGGTCTTGCTACATTGCCCAGACTGGTATCTAACTCCTGGCCTCAAGCGATCCTCCCACCTTGGCCTCCCAAAATGCTGGGACCACATGTGTGAGCCCCTGCACCTGACCTGGAGTCCAGTTTTTGACCCTGGTAATAATGCTGTGATGAATATCCTTGCATTCAAATCCAAGCATTTGCTTTCCTGGAAGTCTGTTACTGTAAACTTTTAGATACAGAACTGTAGGTCATGCTGAGTGTGGCAGCTCACACCTTTAATCCCATCACTTTGGGAGGTAGAGATGGGAGGATCACTTGAGCCCAGGAGTTTGAGAACAGCCTGGGCAACATGGCAAAACCCTGTCTCTATTAAATTAAAAAAACTGTGGGCCAAAAGTTAAGTAGAGTAAAAAACTTAAAACATGTTGCAAACTGCTTTTCAGATATTTGAGATGGGCTGGGCACAGTGGCTCATGCCTGTAATCCCAGCACTTTGAGAGGCTGAGGCGGGTGGATCACAAGGTCAAGTGTTCGAGACCAGCCTGGCCAAAATGGGGAAACCCCGCCTCTACTAAAAATACAAAATTAGCCAGGCATGGTGGCGTGTGCCTGTAGTCTCAGCTAATTGGGAGGCTGAGGCAGGAGAATTGCTTGAACCCAGGAGGTTGCAATGAATACTGCATTCCAGCCTGGGTGACAGAATGAGACTCCGTTTTTGTTTTTTTTTTAAAAAAAGGAAAAACTATGTGGGATAGATTCAGTTGGCCAGCTGCCAGCCCTGGCTTGTGGAATGTTTTGTTGAACGACTATAGGTATAGCCATGGACTTTTTGGGATCCCTTGGTGTGTGCAGTCGGCCAGCTGTGATGCATTTTCCTGGCATTTGTGAGTTAGCTGGCCTGCGGGTCCACTGCCCCATATGACAACAGGCCTGCTTCTCCCATCCTGCCCCCCAGAATGCTGTCCGTGTCCCACGAGACTTTGAGGGCTGTAGTGTCCTCCGCAAGTACCTCGGCCAGCTTCATTACCTGCAGAGTCGGGTCCCCATGGGCTCGGGCCAGGAGGCCGCTGTCCCTGTCACCTGGTGAGAGCCGCAGGCAGGGCTGGAGGATCCCACGGGGAGTCTGGGTGGTGGGGGTGCTCCTCCCCTCCCTTCCCCCTTCTCCTTGCTGCATAGGATGGGGAATGGCCTCATATGGTCCCCCCAGGCCTCCCCACATCCCCACAATGGGGTGTTTAGTCCCCTTACCTAATCTCAGGGCCCTGGCTAGCTCCTGCCCTCGAGATAACTGGGGTGCCATGTCTGCAGGACAGAGATCTTCTCAGGCAAGTCTGTGGCCCATGAGGACATCAAGTACGAGCAGGCCTGTATTCTCTACAACCTTGGTGAGCTGCCTGATCCCTTCCCCATGGCCCTACTCCCCAGTCCTGCCAGCCTAGCTTTCAGCTCTTCAGATGGCCACAAAGGCAGTGGGCTGATAAAGGGAGGACTCCAGGATTCCCGCCCCTCCACTGACCTCCCCACAGCCCTGCCAGCTCCTCCACTGTTTTCTGGGCTGGGCCCGTGGGGAGCCTCTGCTGGGGCGAGGCTCTACTGGGCTGGCTGCCACACAGAGTTGCCACTGTGTGCTCTGTCTGGGAGAGAGGGCCTTTCTTCTTTGACTGGACAGCCCCTCCCCACTGTGGTTTTGGGCTGCTTCAGGCAGGAGGAGAGCGTGGCTGGCCTCAGCTTGCCCTGCTAGTCAGCCTTAGCCTGGCTCAAGGGAGAAGCTTGGGGAGCCCCAGAGTTCTGTGCAAACATCCCTGAAGCTTGAAGATTGGACCCCTTGGACAGGAGCCCTTCCATCCTCTGCCAAATGCAGAGCAGGAGACTGAGGGCTGGGCAGGACTTCTGAGTTTCCCTGTTCCCTCCAGCTTGGGTGTCCTTGGACTCGTTGCCCTGGTTCTCAGAGCCGTGTTGTCCTGATTGTGGATAACAGCAGTGCCCCCTCTGTCTCACCTTCACATGGGTGTGAGCAGCCCCAGGCCCCTAACACTGTCCCCTCCCTCCCCCAGGAGCGCTGCACTCCATGCTGGGGGCCATGGACAAGCGGGTGTCTGAGGAGGTGAGGAGAGGGGCAGTAGTGGAACATGTGGACATACCAGGGAGGGGCAGCCTCCCAAGTATGGATGAATCCTGACCCATGGAGTGGACACAGGCCATCCTCCCACTCCCTCCTAGGGCATGAAGGTCTCCTGTACCCATTTCCAGTGCGCAGCCGGCGCCTTCGCCTACCTACGGGAGCACTTCCCTCAAGCCTACAGCGTCGACATGAGCCGCCAGATCCTTACGCTCAACGTCAACCTCATGCTGGTGAGGAGGCGCCCTGGTTGGAGTGGAGTTGAATCCAGGGAAGGGGATGGCCACGGAGGGGGCAGTTGGGCCTGGATCCTGGACCAAGGCAGTGAGGGACAAGCAAGGGGCCTTGGCTTTGTTGAATCAGGAGCACGGTGGTGCTGCTTGGAGTGGGGACAGCTGGGGGAGAGGGCAGTGAAGAGGGATCCCTCAGTCTGCCCCTGGGGAAGGATAAAGGGAAGGGGAAGCGGGAGGCCTTGGGTGAGCGAGGGAGTGCACCTCACGTGTCGCCCCAGGGCCAGGCTCAGGAGTGCCTCCTGGAGAAGTCGATGTTGGACAACAGGAAGAGCTTTCTGGTGGCCCGCATCAGTGCACAGGTAGGGACGGGGCTGAGGGGAGGCCTTCACTTTACTGCTGACTCCCCCACTCATTGGGCCCCACCCTGTTCTCAGGTGGTAGATTACTACAAGGAGGCATGCCGGGCCTTGGAGAACCCCGACACTGCCTCACTGCTGGGCCGGATCCAGAAGGACTGGAAGAAACTCGTGCAGATGAAGATCTACTACTTCGCAGCCGTGGCTCATGTGAGGGCCTGGGGCCCCAGGGCGGGGCAGGGCGGGGCTGAGTGGCCACAGCTCAGGAAGCAAGTCGTGGCGTCTCTTCTTCTTTCCCAGCTGCACATGGGAAAGCAGGCCGAGGAGCAGCAGAAGTTCGGGGAGCGGGTGAGTGAGTTACAGCGAGGAGGGGACTGGGGACCAATGGCAGCCTTCAGTGAGATGCCGGTGTGCTCCCGCTCCTTACACACCAGGGGGTGGCCTTCTCTGTCTCACCCTGGCCATCACCCTGCTGGAGGCCTGGTGTCTTAAGTGTTGTCCCATCTGTGCAGACCTCGTCCCTCTGGGTCTGAGGAGGTGGGGCAGGCTCCCTACAGAGCAGGTGGCTGGGGCAGGGTGTGGCACTACCTTGCTGTTGGCTGGGGTGGTGCCCGGCTGCCTCCTGAGCTGCTTGTCATCTGATGGACAGATAGGGCCGGGTGGGAGGCAGGAGGAGAAGGGGTCCAAGCAGAGGAGGACAGAGCAGGCTTTCCTGCCACCCTCCACAGGTTGCATACTTCCAGAGCGCCCTGGACAAGCTCAATGAAGCCATCAAGTTGGCCAAGGTAAAGCTGAGGAAGGCCTGGCTGCCCTGAGGGTATAGGAGCAAGCCCGGTAGGACTGAGGGGGTGTCCTGGTGCCAGCCTTGGTTAGTGCTAAGGCCCCACCCCGTCCCTAACCCCACAGGGCCAGCCTGACACTGTGCAAGACGCGCTTCGCTTCACTATGGATGTCATTGGGGGAAAGTGAGTCTGTGGGGGTGGCCCTGGTTCCCTCTTTTTGTGAAGGGTCTTGTCCCTCTGCTGGCATCTACATGGGAAGTAGGTTCTGGATCCCCACTGACACCCCGTGACTGCCCACTCCCCCTGCTCCTGATCCCCAGGTACAATTCTGCCAAGAAGGACAATGACTTCATTTACCATGAGGCTGTCCCAGCATTGGACACCCTTCAGCCTGTAAAAGGTCGGGGAGCTGAGAGGTGGGGGCAGAGGTGACGGTGGGGTGGGGACAGGACACAGGAGGCTGCCTCAAGGACTCTGCGTGGGCCTGATCTCCACAATTCCCACCCCCCCAGGAGCCCCCTTGGTGAAGCCCTTGCCAGTGAACCCCACAGACCCAGCTGTTACAGGCCCTGACATCTTCGCCAAACTGGTACCCATGGCTGCCCACGAGGCCTCATCACTGTACAGGTGGGTGGAGTGTGGCACAGAGGGAGGTGGGGTGTCTTGAGATGTGGGTCTTCAGCAAATGCTCTGTCACTTCTGCAGTGAGGAGAAGGCCAAGCTGCTCCGGGAGATGATGGCCAAGATTGAGGACAAGAATGAGGTCCTGGAGTGAGTGTGGGACTTGGGCAGGGAAGCGGAGGCAGGCAGCACTTCCCGGGCCTCTGGGGGCCCCAGGGCTGCCTATGCTGGGAGAGGAATGAAATATCCATTCCAAACAGGTTTCCCAATGCTGCCTTCCCGCCCAGGGTGGTGGGGCTAGTGTGTAAAGCAGGAGTCATGTCTTGGGAGGAAGAGGTGCCTTCTGTTCCACTGTTTCCAGCAGTGCCCTGGGCATGTTCTGTGAGACCAGGCCAGACCTGGTAGTAGGGGTCCGAGGTCACAATTTGCTCTCTGCTGAGACCTCAGATTGAGTGGTGAGGCTCGCCCTAGCGGCTCCTTTGACATGGTCAGAGTTGGATCAGCACCCAGCACCCACCTGGCCCTGTTGCTCCCCACAGCCAGTTCATGGATTCAATGCAGTTGGATCCCGAGACGGTGGACAACCTTGATGCCTACAGCCACATCCCACCCCAGCTCATGGAGAAGTGCGCAGCTCTCAGCGTCCGGCCCGACACTGTCAGGAACCTTGTACAGTCCATGCAAGGTGAGTAAGGGGCAGAGCAAGCAGGTGGAAGGGAGTGTGGAGGTCATCTGCTGTGGCCTCCTCCGTGTCCCTGGTCACTGAGGATGGAGGCTGCACCCCTCTAGGCCCTGGCTCGGGCATCCACACCCACTCCTCTGAATCAGCATACCTCATGCACCCTGCTCAGTGTACGCTGGGCCTCACTTAAGCCCTGACCTGAGGGGGCGGTTCTGTCTCTTGGGGGAGGGGCCCATGGGTGCCCGGTCAGCCTGCCTCAGGGGCTGCCTGTACAATCCACAACCCCAGTGCTGTCAGGTGTGTTCACGGATGTGGAGGCTTCCCTGAAGGACATCAGAGATCTGTTGGAGGAGGATGAGCTGCTAGAGCAGAAGTTTCAGGAGGCGGTGGGCCAGGCAGGGGCCATCTCCATCACCTCCAAGGCTGAGCTGGCAGAGGTGAGGCGAGAATGGGCCAAGTACATGGAAGTCCATGAGAAGGCCTCCTTCACCAACAGTGAGCTGCACCGTGCCATGAACCTGCACGTCGGCAACCTGCGCCTGCTCAGCGGGCCGCTTGACCAGGTCCGGGCTGCCCTGCCCACACCGGCCCTCTCCCCAGGTGAGCCCCACCAGACCCCATTGGGAGACTCGAGCTGGGGTTTTCTCTGGCCTCACTGACCACTGCTGCCCACAGAGGACAAGGCCGTGCTGCAAAACCTAAAGCGCATCCTGGCTAAGGTGCAGGAGATGCGGGACCAGCGCGTGTCCCTGGAGCAGCAGCTGCGTGAGCTTATCCAGAAAGATGACATCACTGCCTCGCTGGTCACCACAGACCACTCAGAGATGAAGGTGGGCTGGGTGAGCAGGGTAGAGGGGCTCTGGCTCCAGGCCCCACCCTTAGGAGTCGAGGCCCTGAGTGTCCGTCCCTGGCCCCCACCCCTTCCTCAGAAGTTGTTCGAGGAGCAGCTGAAAAAGTATGACCAGCTGAAGGTGTACCTGGAGCAGAACCTGGCCGCCCAGGACCGTGTCCTCCGTGCACTGACAGAGGCCAACGTGCAGTACGCAGCCGTGCGGCGGGTACTCAGCGACTTGGACCAAAAGTCAGTGCCCAGTCCTCTGCTCTTTCCCGGAGCCACCTGGAGCCCAGCCCCATGGTTCACCTGGAGCTGGCCCTTCTGCCCACCAGGTGGAACTCCACGCTGCAGACCCTGGTGGCCTCGTATGAAGCCTATGAGGACCTGATGAAGAAGTCGCAGGAGGGCAGGGACTTCTACGCAGATCTGGAGAGCAAGGTGGCTGCTCTGCTGGAGCGCACGCAGTCCACCTGCCAGGCCCGCGAGGCTGCCCGCCAGCAGCTCCTGGACAGGTTTGTGTGGCCCTGGGGCTGTGGTGCGGCTCGGGTCCACACAGGCTGGGGTGATGGGAGCCTGGCCCCACTTTTTCCCTGCCTGTCGCACAGGGAGCTGAAGAAGAAGCCGCCGCCACGGCCCACAGCCCCAAAGCCGCTGCTGCCCCGCAGGGAGGAGAGTGAGGCAGTGGAAGCAGGAGACCCCCCTGAGGAGCTGCACAGCCTCACCCCTGACATGGTGGCTGGCCCACGACTGCCTGACACCTTCCTGGGAAGTGCCACCCCGCTCCACTTTCCTCCCAGCCCCTTCCCCAGCTCCACAGGCCCAGGACCCCACTATCTCTCAGGCCCCTTGCCCCCTGGTACCTACTCGGGCCCCACCCAGCTGATACAGCCCAGGGCCCCAGGGCCCCCTGCAATGCCCGTAGCACCTGGGCCTGCCCTCTACCCAGCCCCTGCCTACACACCGGAGCTGGGCCTTGTGCCCCGATCCTCCCCACAGCATGGCGTGGTGAGCAGTCCCTATGTGGGGGTAGGGCCGGCCCCACCAGTTGCAGGTTTCCCCTCGGCCCCACCTCCTCAATTCTCAGGCCCCGAGTTGGCTATGGCGGTTCGGCCAGCCACCACCACAGTAGATAGCATCCAGGCGCCCATCCCCAGCCACACAGCCCCACGGCCAAACCCCACCCCTGCTCCTCCCCCGCCCTGCTTCCCTGTGCCCCCACCGCAGCCACTGCCCACGCCTTACACCTACCCTGCAGGGGCCAAGCAACCCATCCCAGCACAGCACCACTTCTCTTCAGGGATCCCCGCAGGTTTTCCAGCCCCAAGGATTGGGCCCCAGCCCCAGCCCCAGCCCCATCCTCATCCTCAGCCCCATCCTTCACAAGCGTTTGGGCCTCAGCCCCCACAGCAGCCCCTTCCACTCCAGCATCCACATCTCTTCCCACCCCGGGCCCCAGGACTCCTACCCCCACAATCCCCCTACCCCTATGCCCCTCAGCCTGGGGTCCTGGGGCAGCCGCCACCCCCCCTACACACCCAGCTCTACCCAGGTCCCGCTCAAGACCCTCTGCCAGCCCACTCAGGGGCTCTGCCTTTCCCCAGCCCTGGGCCCCCTCAGCCTCCCCATCCCCCACTGGCATATGGTCCTGCCACTTCTACCAGACCCATGGGCCCCCAGGCAGCCCCTCTTACCATTCGAGGGCCCTCGTCTGCTGGCCAGTCCACCCCTAGTCCCCACCTGGTGCCTTCACCTGCCCCATCTCCAGGGCCTGGTCCGGTACCCCCTCGCCCCCCAGCAGCAGAACCACCCCCTTGCCTGCGCCGAGGCGCCGCAGCTGCAGACCTGCTCTCCTCCAGCCCGGAGAGCCAGCATGGCGGCACTCAGCCTCCTGGGGGTGGGCAGCCCCTGCTGCAGCCCACCAAGGTGGATGCAGCTGAGGGTCGTCGGCCGCAGGCCCTGCGGCTGATTGAGCGGGACCCCTATGAGCATCCTGAGAGGCTGCGGCAGTTGCAGCAGGAGCTGGAGGCCTTTCGGGGCCAGCTGGGGGATGTGGGAGCTCTGGACACTGTCTGGCGAGAGCTGCAAGATGCGCAGGAACATGATGCCCGAGGCCGTTCCATCGCCATCGCCCGCTGCTACTCACTGAAGAACCGGCACCAGGATGTCATGCCCTATGACAGTAACCGTGTGGTGCTGCGCTCAGGCAAGGATGACTACATCAATGCCAGCTGCGTGGAGGGGCTCTCCCCATACTGCCCCCCGCTAGTGGCAACCCAGGCCCCACTGCCTGGCACAGCTGCTGACTTCTGGCTCATGGTCCATGAGCAGAAAGTGTCGGTCATTGTCATGCTGGTTTCTGAGGCTGAGATGGAGAAGGTGAGAAGAGGGGGTGGGTGCCCACGAGGGCAGTGTGGGGTGGCAGGGCAGGGGATCCTGGAAAACCAGGTCTGTCTTGGCTTGTCTGTCCCTCAGCAAAAAGTGGCACGCTACTTCCCCACCGAGAGGGGCCAGCCCATGGTGCACGGTGCCCTGAGCCTGGCATTGAGCAGCGTCCGCAGCACCGAAACCCATGTGGAGCGCGTGCTGAGCCTGCAGTTCCGAGACCAGAGCCTCAAGCGCTCTCTTGTGCACCTGCACTTCCCCACTTGGCCTGAGTTGTGCGTCCACTGCTCTGGATGGTGGTTGGGGGTCTAAGTGCTGTCCAGTCCTTGGTGCTGGGAGGGATGAGAGCCTCAGGTCAGGCCTGGCTCATAGGCTCTTCCTGGCCCCATCCTGTCCCACAGAGGCCTGCCCGACAGCCCCAGCAACTTGCTGTGCTTCATCCAGGAGGTGCACGCACATTACCTGCATCAGCGGCCGCTGCACACACCCATCATTGTGCACTGCAGGTAGAGGGTGGGCCTGAGGGTCTCTCCTTTATGGGCTCTTGGCATAGCCTCATACCCCCTTCTTGGCACAGCTCTGGTGTGGGCCGCACGGGAGCCTTTGCACTGCTCTATGCAGCTGTGCAGGAGGTGGAGGCTGGGAACGGAATCCCTGAGCTGCCTCAGCTGGTGCGGCGCATGCGGCAGCAGAGGAAGCACATGCTGCAGGAGAAGGTGAGGATCTGGGCAGATGGGGCTGGGATGGGCCTTCTGTCCCAGGGTGACGGGCCCCTGCCCAGCTGACCTGGCCAAATGCACCTATGCAGCTGCACCTCAGGTTCTGCTATGAGGCAGTGGTGAGACACGTGGAGCAGGTCCTGCAGCGCCATGGTGTGCCTCCTCCATGCAAACCCTTGGCCAGTGCAAGCATCAGCCAGAAGGTGAGGAAGGTTCCGTGGAAGCTGCTGGGAGAGCCACAGCCTTGGGACTCCCTCTCCTCACTCACTCTGTCTTCTCAGAACCACCTTCCTCAGGACTCCCAGGACCTGGTCCTCGGTGGGGATGTGCCCATCAGCTCCATCCAGGCCACCATTGCCAAGCTCAGCATTCGGCCTCCTGGGGGGTTGGAGTCCCCGGTTGCCAGCTTGCCAGGCCCTGCAGAGCCCCCAGGCCTCCCGCCAGCCAGCCTCCCAGAGTCTACCCCAATCCCATCTTCTTCCCCGCCCCACCTTTCCTCCCCACTACCTGAGGCTCCCCAGCCTAAGGAGGAGCCGCCAGTGCCTGAAGCCCCCAGCTCGGGGCCCCCCTCCTCCTCCCTGGAATTGCTGGCCTCCTTGACCCCAGAGGCCTTCTCCCTGGACAGCTCCCTGCGGGGCAAACAGCGGATGAGCAAACATAACTTTCTGCAGGCCCATAACGGGCAAGGGCTGCGGGCCACCCGGCCCTCTGACGACCCCCTCAGCCTTCTGGATCCACTCTGGACACTCAACAAGACCTGAACAGGTTTCGCCTACCTGGTCCTTACACTACATCATCATCATCTCATGCCCACCTGCCCACACCCAGCAGAGCTTCTCAGTGGGCACAGTCTCTTACTCCCATTTCTGCTGCCTTTGGCCCTGCCTGGCCCAGCCTGCACCCCTGTGGGGTGGAGATGTACTGCAGGCTCTGGGTCAGGTTCTGCTCCTTTATGGGACCTGACATTTTTCAGCTCTTTGCTATTGAAATAATAAACCACCCTGTTCTGTGGCCTGTGTCTGAGTCTGCCCATTGCTGCCTCAGCTCCAGTAGCACTGCCAGGAACTTAACTTACTTTTAGCACCTTTTGTGGATGACAGGATGGTACTAAACTGCCACACTACCAGGACAGTTCTTTAAGGGCCCTGCAGTTCTGGCTTGCTCATCCTCCCCGTGCCACACTGTATGTATGTTTCCTCAGCAGCTCTGAGGAGGGTCCAGGCAGAGTGTGTGCACAAACAATTCCAAGAGACACAAGTAGCTCCCAAAGTGCCTGACAGATGATATGGTTTTTTAAAAAAGTTTAATATTATTACAGTCAGGAGGCAGCGGCTGGAAGATACTCGGCTCTTTCCCCCAAGTCCAGGTTCAGTGCATTGGCCCCCACACAGCACCCCAGCCTCCTGCCTGGGCAAGGAGGCCCTGCGCTCAGTCCAACTTCTCCAGCACAGAGGGCACATACACCAGGCTGAGCTCACTGCCAAAGTTGCAGACAATGGCAGCATTGTCCAGCACCAGGATCTGGCGGGCAGGCTGGGCCTCACTGTTCTTCCCCAGGTAGACTGTCTGTAACAGGTCCCCGTAGTTTAGGTCCCAAAAGGAGACACAGCCCTGGCCGCCAGTCACCAGCAGGTTGTCTGAGATGACACCCAAGCTTGCACCACAGCCCAGGTCCTGGAGGCAAGGACATGACAAGCTCAGTCCTGAGTCCTTCCCTAAAATCCCAAGAATCCTATGATCCCCATCCCCTCTACCTGCTGAATGGAGTAGAACTTGATGCCTGTGCTGCGGTCCCAGATGCTGATGAGGTCATCCAGGCCACTGCTGATGACACAGGAGGTGGTACAGGTAAGGGAGGTGACATCCCCACGGTGAGCAAACACGTGGCTGACCCGGCTGCCAGTCAGTACATCCCACAGGCAGATGGCCCCATCTTGTCCTCCACTGGCCAGCACCATGGTCTGGGGAAACAGGCCAGGGGAGTGGGGTCACCATGGTGTAATACCTCTGTCAACAGTGGTGTCCCTGTGCCCCAGTGGGTGGGGCCCTGACTGCTTCCTGGAAGGCCCCTGGGGACCAGCTCCCAGGAGTCAGCAAACATGGGCCACAGACTCTGTACCCCCTACCCCACCTGCAGGCCGCTTACCTGGTCAATGTACACGGTTGTGATGGCCCCTGAGTGGCCCTGAAGGGTGAAGAGGCAGCACGAGTCCTCCAGACGGAACACCTGGGACAGGGATGGGCCTCAGGTTCTGGTCTCTGGGATTTTCCAAGTTATACTTTGGCTGGGAAACGCCCTCTGTTCTTCACCAGGACTCTTCCAGCCTCTCCCTGACGAATGCATCAGCCTCCCACCCCGTGCCGGGCCACTCCAGCACCCAAGAGACAAGACAATACTCACTCTCAGTGTGTGGTCTTGGCTCCCAGTCACCAAGCGCCCAGCAGCGGCTTTCAGGGCTGTGATGGGTTTTTGGTGTGCACAGGGCACTGTGTGGGTCAGGTGACAGGCCACTGTGTCGCTGCTGCTGTACACTGGAGAGGCAGGGGAACTGCCCCGCCCTGGGGTCCCTGAGGACAAAAGGCCAAGTGAAGGATCTCTGAGAAAGCAATGGGTAGACAGCCCCTGCCCGTCCCACCAAGTGTGAACACCTGCCCACCCCAGGCCCTCCGACCTCTAAACTGCAGGGGGCTGAGGGCAGTGTGGGTCTCCAAGGAGAAGAAATCAAGGGAACCGTTGAGCCGTGCAGCCACAATCCTGGAAGAGAAGAACAGCTGCCAGGGGCCTCTCCCTTAGAGCCCCAGCCCTGGGGCTGCGCATGTGGACATGAGAGTTAAGGGCCAGTTCAAGAAGGCACAGGAGGGACATGGCCAAGAGGAAAGCACATGGTGCCAGAACAGATGCTGGAGCCAGAGGGCAACTCCAAATATTAACCACCTTGTGCCTCAGTTTCTTCATCCGTAAAATGGGGATAAGAGTACCCACCTCACAGGGTGGTCATGAGAATCAAGTGAGCTAACGTGTAAGGTGGTACCTGGTGAATATCACGTAAGTTTGTAAATTAAAAACAAGCAGAGGGCTCCATGTAGCCTGGAGCTGAAGGGAGGGCTGCTGAGGGGAAACAGGATGCAGGGTGGGCTATGTTGGGTGTTGCGGAAGCCTCCATTCTCCACATAAAAGCAGCTTCAAACCAAGCACAGCTCACATCAATTCCTTTTTCCATAAAGAAATAAGGATTTTCTTTGCTCTCCAAAATTCCTAGGTACAGTCTGACAGGCAGGGATGGGTATATTTGCCCAGTAACCCCAAAGCCTCAAAGCAGATGGGGTTCAAAATCTTACTGCAGGGAAAGGCAATGCATGTCTGCCTACAACCTCTGCCCATGAATTTGAAGGGCCTACACCAGAGCTGGGGAAGCCAGTTTTATGATTGGAAGTGGGTGGACAAGGAGAGACCACAGTCACCAGGAACCCTGATGGTCAGGTTGAGACATCGGGGCTTTCCTTAAAGCTAAAACAAGCAGCAAAGGAGAATTTCCAAGAAGCATGGAGAGGCCTGGTGAAATTGGCCAGGCTGGAGGGGAGGATGTCAGCCAAAGCCCATGCAGAACCTGTGGTGACAGGAATGACGGCAGCAGCCCACTGGCAGAAATCAATATCACTAAGGGCAAGGGACGCCCCCTCCCCAAGGAAAAAGACTCCAGCTCTAGGTCAGATGGTGCTGCCACCAACAGTCAAGGAGCCTTGGAGGAGGAGCCAGTGTGGGACAGGCAGGCGAAGGCGTCCGGCAGAAGGCACCTGGCCACTGGGTGGAGACCCAGGTTCACCAGCTTGGAGGTGGGGCCAGAACCCAGGTGGCTGAGACTCCCCAAGGAGTGTGCATGCAGACGGAGTACTGGGGACGCCCACAGCCAACAGGCTTGCTGAGGAGGCCAAGCACGACAGAGGCAGGGAGAGCAGAGAACAGCTGCCAGCGGCCAAGGAGAAGAGAGGGTTCTGCAAGTGCACTCTGTAACTAAAAATGCAACCAAGATACCCCAAAGGCTCAATATTGACAAGCTAATCAGAGAAACTGGCTTCATTGAGAAGGGCGAGAAAGGATAGGAGTGTATCACTCCCCACTGTCACTGCTTAAGGCCCTGGGAGGTCACCATGTGCCATGCCCTATTCCAAGCACGTCACACCCCTAACGCTTTTAATTGTTACCTTCCCATCCAAGTGGACTGCCCTCTGCTCACAGGTGTGGAGCTGGGCACCAAGAAGGTCAATCGAATCATACAGTACGGCAGTGGAAAAGAACCAGAACTCAAGACTCAAGAGAGTATGGCCTAGCCAACAAAGGCTGGGGACATCTGGGGCTGAGGCAGGCCACGCTCACCTTTTGTCCAAGAACACCAGAGCGGTAATGCCTGAGGAGACCTCCTCGCTGCTGCAGCACAGCACCCCTTCAATGGCGTCCCACACCTACGAGTCCAGAGGCTGTGAGCACCTGCCAGCCAGAAAAGCCCACAATCCCCGGGGCGGACAGCCGCTCTGCCCACCTTTAGCCCCTCTGCCCACCTCCAGCCGGCCGCTGCTCCGCCCCACCACGATGAGGTTGCCCTGCAGCTCCAAGCTCCAGATGGAACCCTCCGCACTGGGGGCCCAGGCGAGGGAAGGGGAGCCTTTCTCGGGGGAGCCACCCTCGTCCTCAGGGGCCTGGGACAGCACCGGCCCAGGCGAGGGTGGGCGCAGGGCTGGTGTGCAGACGGCCGCCAGCCCCTCCTCCTGGTACACCCGCTGCACCAGGCGGCTGAAGTCATAGCCTGGGGAGTCCCGAGCACGGCCACAGACCGCCCGGTGCCGGGGCTCGGGCTGAGTGGGCTGTGAGGACCGAGGCTGTGCTGAAAAGTTGGTGTCAATTAAGCAGGTGAGGTCAGGCTGGTCCCCGAAGAGGGAAGGCGGCGGAGGGCCCCGGGGGCGGTGTCTCAGGGGAGGGCTGTCCCCAGGCTCCTCTGGGCCAGCCTTCCCACCATCTGAAAGTCGTTCCCAGCTCTCCTGAGCCTCAAGCCCGCTGCCCACGCCACTGTCCCGGCGCTGCCTGCTGGGGGCCAGGAGGGCGGAGTGAGAGGGGGCACGGGGGAGGGGGGTGAGGGGGGCGGGGGAGAAGTGAGAGGGGGCGTGGGAGTGAGAAGGGGCAAGGGAAAAAGGGGTGGGGGGAGAGGGTGGTGCGGGGTGGGGAGAGGGGGGTACGGGGTGGTGGGAGGGGGTGCGGGGGTGGGGGGAGAGGGGGCCTGGAGGGGTTGGGGGATACCTCGGAGGAAGAAAGGAGGGGAGATACGTGGCGGCGGGGGGTGGGGTGAGGGGGGTTGGGGGGGCACAAAGGAGGAAAGGGCAGCCGCACCTACCCTGGGCGCGGAATGCGCGTTAGGCAATCCCCGGTCTGCGCGTCCCACACACAGACGTGGCCTGCCAGGCAGCAGCTCACCAGCAGCATGCCGTCGCTGGCCAGGCACTCGATGTCCTGCAGAAGCCCGGTGTTGGTATGGGCCAGGCCCCGGCCCTCCCCTACCCGGCCACTGTGCCCCTGCTCACCATGAGGTGGCCGCGCAGCACAAGCGGCACGATCTCCGTCTCGGGTGGCGCATAGCCGTAGTCGTCGCAGGGCAGCTCCCCGCGCCTCCGCCGCCCGGGCCCACCACCCGGCTGCCCGTAGTTGCGCGGGCACAGCACGCGGTAGAGGCAGAGCAGCAGCAGCACCAGGACGATGCCGGCGGCCAGGCCCAGCGCCGCCACCCTGCACGGGAGGGCGGACTGCTGTGAGACACACCTCACAGCCTGTCCCCTCCCCTCCTCCCTCTCCCCTACTCTTGCCCACCCGTCCCCCTCCCCGCACTCTATCCCACCCCACCCCACCCAGCAGCCTTACTTGTACAGCGTGACGTCTCCATGGGCCTGCACCCCACCTGGGCCCTTGGGTCCTGCTTCCCAGTGCCCAGCAGGTATGGGCCCCGGTGGGGGCCAGGCACTGCGGCCGTCCTGAGGGTGCCGGCCCTCCAGAGCCTCCCTCGGGTTCAGGCGGAGCGTGACTGGGATGACGGGCAGCAGGCTGATGTACCTGGATCCGGACAGTGGGCAGCCTCAGCGGGGGGCCTCCCAGGGCTTCCTCCTGCTGTGCTCGCCAGCCAGTCCTCTCCCTCCTCCCCAGGCAGGCCTCAGCTCCACCGGCCAGACTCTCCCAGCATGGGGGTTGGGGACAGAGGTAGGTCCCTCCCCAGCCCAGCTTAGCAGCCAACTTGCTGTCCCAGATACCAGCACCCAAACAGCCCTGGTGGCCGTGTGGGGTATCTCCCTCCCCACTCCTGGCACAGGTGGGTGGGTCTCATTCTGGTGAGGGCTGGCAGCCACCAGTGACTCCTCAGAGCAACCTGGGACTCCTCTCTTGGGTTATGGCTGCCTAAACCACCAGTTCCCACCTCACAACCTTATGAACTGTTTTAATTATTTGCATAATTCAAACCTGTGGGCCTCCTGCATTGGGGAAAGGGGATGGTGAGTTGACACCATCGAGTGAGGTGGCACCTGGCACGGCCCAGCTCACCTCTTGGCCAGTGTGATGTTGTAATAGCTGAAGAGCGTCGGCCAGTGGCGAAAGGACAATTTCCTCCAAAGTTCCTCATCCTCAGGCCCCCAGGTTACCTCTGGGACTGGGCTGTCATGGACAACCTCTGCTGGACCTCCACGCTCAGGTGACTCGCCTGGCGACGTCTGGTTCTCAGGTAGCTTAGGGGCATCAGGTGGGAAGATGGAGAAGGCAGGGTCCGGGTGGCTGGCGGGCAGCATGCCACTAGGCACGGGCATGGGAGCCAGGGCTCCCTCACCCAGTGGGCTCTGTTCCGTCACCTGGGCAGCGAGGTAGTTGCGCAGCCCTGCTGGGTCTGTGTATACCAGGATGCCAATCCAGACAACGGTGCCAGCCTGCAGTGGGGCAGGGGGTACTCAGTGGGAGGAATGGGCCCCAACCCCCAGCAGCTTCAGCCCTCATGCTGAGAGGAAGCAGCACAGGGACCTCAGGCCTGGGGATGGAGAGAGGACACAGGCCCCACTGCGTCCTTTTCTCCTGCCTCTCCAAGTCCTCCTGCTAACACCTGCCAACACTTGCTGCTGGAGGGGCCTGCTTGCCTTTCCACAGTTAGAGGCTGAGTTTCTTGGCCTGGAAATACACTGAAGCACCCTGAGGTTTGACACAGAATGTCCCCACCCCTAAGCTCCACCTCAGCTGGAGCCAGAAAGCTGCTACCATTCCTACGGTCAGAGGGCCAGCTACCTGACCTGCTTAGAGTCCCCCAGAGGTCCGAGTCCCAGGGGGCCTCAGCCTTCCTCCCATCTCAGTTCAGCTCCCTGGAAGAGGCACTGCTGCCCCAAGGCCAGCCCAGCCCGGCTGGTGAATGATTTTGCCCAGCACTTTCCAGTGTCTGCACACCATGCAGCGGCCGATGAACCCGACCCAGGGCAATGTGGTGGCCACAAGTGGGTCCATCCCAGAGCACTCAACTAACAGGCTCCTGTCCTGGGCCACTCTGGGGAGAGGATGGCTCCTGTACCTGAGAACCCTGGAGCTGCTTCTCCCACAGGCTTATCTCCTCAGAAGCCACTAGGGTCTGGGCAGGGAGGACACAACGGGCAACTCCCCAGAGCCAGGCTTCCAGGGGCCACCAGGGCCTGAGGAATACCCCTTGCCACTCTAAGGCCAAGTGCAGCACCACAAGGGGCCTGGAGCACCGGCCCTCCAGAAGAGGGCAGGGCAGGGCAGGGGTGGCAGGTACCATGATGAGGCGCTGTGCCAGGCGGGTGCGGGCCAGGAAGTAGACAACACGCAGCCTCTTGGGGAGCCGCAGGTTTCGGAAGGAAGACGGCTGCAACGTGATGGTGTGGGGTGTGGACGGCCGCACAGCCAGCTGCCGCTCGTAGCGCGTTGGCTGCCCCACTGGCTTGGCTGAGGGCAGGCAGGCCTCAGGGGGCAGTCGCTTGTTCAGGTCTGCTAGCTGTTGGGGGCACAGTGGTCAGGGCCTGAGTCCACCGTCCAGAGGCTGCCCGCACAGGACCGCTGTCCTGCCCAAGGTCTACACCCTTCTCACCCAGGACTCCCTCAGTACAGCCAGGGCTGAGGAGGCGGGCAGGGCAGGGCTCAGCCCACTCCTACCTCCATCCGGCGAATGTCAATGGACAGGACAGTGGTGAAAAACAGCATCTGAAGGAAGAAGTCAGACACCAGCCCCACGACGGCAAAGAGACAGAACTCCTGGAATCAGAGCACATGGGGGTGGGGGGGTGCCGTGACCTCACTGTCCCAGCCCAAGAGGAGCAGTGCCCGGACTGCAGCCACCTCATAACCGGCAGGGCAGCAGCAGGCAGGGCACAGCAGAGATGAGAGATGCTGGTTGGTCCTCAGTTCACATACCAGCAGCAGCTCACCCCGTCTCCACCAGGGGGCAGCAGAAACCCTCACACTTTCTTCAGAAAGGGCTGAAAGGGAAGGGGAAGTACCTTCCCTGAATCTTCCGGTCCCTCTAGAGAGGACTGAAGGTCTGATCCAACCCGGAAACCTCTAAGCCCCACCAGCCTGCTCCCCAAAAAGTCCTTCCCCACTGAGCCCCCGCCCTGCTCATGCATCACCAACCCAGCTAGAGCCCAGGCCTGATTCAGGGGCTCTCAGAAAGGTTCCCAGCCAGCAACTGCCCCGGAACAATGAAGAGAGAGAGAGAGGGATTCTCTAAAACTGAAAAAGGGTGAGCTCTCTGCTCCCCAAGCTGTCAGCAGACAAAATTTTCTGAGATGTCGGTGTTGAGACCTCTAGCACATCACCACAGTGCTACTCCGATCTGGGGTAAGACCATGGAGTGCAGATAGTGGCACAGTGGTTGTCTCAGCTCTAATGTCCCAAGACTGTACCCTATCCTGCAGATACTACTGTTTTTCCAGGAGAAGCAGCCCACAGCCCATCTGTTCTCTGCTCACCCCCATCCCTCAGCTGGCCTGCCAGCCCTGGGGGAAAGACGGGGGAGAAAAGATGGCATCCTCCCCTTCCTGCAACTCCTTCTGGAATCGCTGGCATCAGTCTGGGGTTCCAGCTCAGTGCAGGGCCACCTCCACCTCTGCTCACAGCCCACAGCTGAGTGAGGGCACTTTGCCAAGAGCAGGGTCACTCTGGGCAATGGGTGGTGGCCCTCCCACTGGTCAGGCCAGGCAAGGCCATGCGTCTGGCGACTGCGGCACAGGCCAGGGCCAAGGGAGGAGACCGGAGGAAGGGTCTAGGAACCCCACGGTGCTTCTCCCTCAAAAATGGGAAACAGGTGTGATGAACTGCACAGCCAGTCCCCAGCTCCTGCCATGCCCTTGCAGCCTCCTCCTGCCACTTGGCTGAAGGGGAAGCAGGCAGGGAGGGGTAGGAAGACAGGGTCAAGGGCAGAGTCTGCCTGGCTAGGTGCTCAATCTGGGAACCCAGCCAGGGTTTGCTGAGCACTTCTGTGCCAGGCATGCCAGGGGCCATCTGTGTGCTGTAGTGATCTGCTTGCCAGGCAAAGAGGTCCCACCTCAGAAGCAAGGATGCCTGTGCTGAAGAGGGGAGCACCCTGCCCATGGCTGCACAGCTGGGGAGCACAGCAGTTGCTTCCATGCTCATCCAGGTGGCAGGCCTTGGGGCCTTACCTGGATGGCGGGCACTAGGGTGAAGTAGCCGATGAGGATGATGCCCAGCTCCGTGGCCATGTTCTTCATGATGGACCAGCTCTCGCTGCTTAGGCCTGCAGAGGGCAGCAACAGGGCACAGGGCAACACGTGGCCACTCTGCGACATGACTCACACAACCTCATGGGCCTCGGAGTGGCAGAGGCATGGCGAGGCCCCCCAGCCCTTTGAAGGAGCCATTCCACCAAAGCACCCCAACCCTCAGGGTCCTGCTAATGCCCAGACTTTAAGGGGCCATCACCACCACACAGCTGCTACGGGGAACGGGTGTTCACAGCCTGGAGGGTGCAGAGGAGAGCTATAATCATCAAAAGAGGGAAGAAGCAGAGTGTGGAGATGAGAAAATCCACAAGGAAAGCCAAGTGCCACCCACAACAACCACATCCAACCTCCGCATGTGGTTCTTGTCTGGTCTGCACGGGCCAGCATGACAGTGTGCCCATCAACCACATGGCAGAAGCACTCGGCGGGTAGAGGACCTGGCTGCGTTCCTCCTCAAGCCCCTTCCTGTGGTGAGCCCTGATCCCACGCTATCACACTGTCGCATGTCTAAGGCTCTGTGCTCTTACTGGGTAAGGACAATTTCGCCCCATCTCTTCCTAACTCCATATCCAGCACAGGGCCTGGCTTATCACAGAGGCTCACAGAGGTCTGGATGAATGGACGGCTGCCTACAGCCCCATTCCTCACAGACATGGGTGACGACAAAGAAGAGGCTCAAGTGACCAGGCCTCCAAGGCCAGGCTCTCCCTTTTCTCATTTTCCGTAGAACCCCAGATCCCCAGCTTCTACCAGCAGGGCCAGAGAGAGCTTTTCTGCAGCCGTGAAGGCAGCGTCTCTGAAATGGCCAGCCCCCGGGGCTTGGGCCTAGTGTGCTGGAGTGAGGCAGTAAGAGAAAATACTAGGCGCTAAACTCCCCAGACAGAAAGCCACCACCAAACACAAGCCCCACCCACACTGAAGTGCAGTGGTGTGATCACGGCTCACTGCAGCTTTGACCTCCCAGGCTCAAGCAATCCTCCCGCCTCAGCCTCTTGAGTAGGTGGGACCACAGGTGCATGCCAATATGCCCTGCTAATTTTTCTATCTTTTGTAGACATGGGGTTTCACCATGTTGCCCAGGCTGGTCTTGAACTCCTGGGCTCAAGTGATCCACCTGCCTCAGCCTCCCAAAGTGCTGGGATTACAGGTGTGAGCCATGGCACCCAGCCTGGTTTACTTTCTTACTGACACATGAACCAGGACGAAGTACAGTCCAATGGCCCCATGGCTCCCCAGGGCACACACTCAAGAGCTGCCAGGGCCCAGTGGCCCACTGCATATTATGCCGGAGGCAAGAGCAAGGGACATTTCAAGGGCTCTGTTTGCTCACAGAGCGTTAACAGCAAGAGGAACAGGCCCCATTCCAGCCCCTCCTGCAGCCCTCTGCCCAACTCTCCCACTGCGTTACCTTGGGCGATCCGCAGCTTCACCTCCAGGTCTACCGGGGTTGAGACCACAGACTTGGTGAGCACCAACACATTCTCTAACCCAATAACCACCACAAGGTAGGGGAAAATCTCGCTGGGGACAGAGAAGGAGAAGGTGAGGACAGTGTTGTGGTGGTTCCCAACAGACTGGGGCCCTCGGGAAGGCTGTGGGGTTTCCAGCCTGTCATGGGGGCTGCTGAGTGACTCCCACAGGTGCTGGGCAGAAACCCTCCCTTGTCCACCTCACCCAACAAGACCTGCATCTACACAGCACTCAGCTTTCAGGCAGGCTCCAGAGCCTTGCAGAGGGGCCAGCAGCCATCCTGTCTCTAGCCATCCAGCACAGGAGGGCTAGAAGAGGCCCCTCAGGGAGAGCTGTGCAGCGCCACTGCTAGACCACACTTCTGCTGGCCCTTCCCAGGAGAAGACTGCTGGCTAAAGACAATGACTGCTGCCAAGACCCACACCAGTAACTCTGGGTGGACCCATCACAGCTAAATGCAAGGAGATGAAACTACCCTGAAGGCCCACTCACCTTTGTTGAGAAGCTGTGTGTGGAGAAGAACGACTGTTCCTACAGAAAGCTCTACCAGCTATCTGAGCCCACCGTCCCACACTCCCCGCAGCGAACCCTAAGAAAGTCTATGTGCGAGGAACGCCAGCCAAGTTATACCTTGCAGGACCTCTGCTTTGGAGCCGAAGGAAGGGAGGGCCCTGTGGAGGGTACGGCAGATGGTATGGGGGAGGGTGGTGTTTAACACTGTCAGGCTCAGGAAAGGGAGCAGGTATCTAAGAGCAACGAAACTACCAGAAACAAAATACGACGTCGCTTTTCATACGACCAGCCTGATGGGCCAAAGTGGTGGACAGGCCAATCCATAATCCATTAATAACCATTAATAGACAGGCAGGCGGGCCTAGCCAGAGCCAAGATCAAAGCCTGAGGACAAGCCGAGGGAAGGGCTTCCAGACTAAGGTTCAGAGAGGAGTGGCAAGGGGAAAGTAAACATCAGTGAAAAAGGCGACAAATTACAGTGTGCTCATATCCTCCAAAGAGCTTCCTCTAAAATGACCTATTTCATTAGGCATTTAAATGTTCTAATCATGAAAAAAAAAATGTTCTCTTCTCTATCTCACACCTCCAGTGGCTTAAGCCATCAAGCTGCAGTGTGTGTGTGGTGTGTGTATATAGAATACATAAACACAGACACACAAATCCGACTACACACATGCAATACATACTCATGTATACACAAACATACCAACACACACCCCTTATATACACACCCAGCCCACAAATATGCACTTTTGTACATATGGACACTCACTATAGCTAGATATGCTATATACAAACACAAGTATGAATACAAGCCGGACAAAGAAGAGGAAGAAAATGTACCTCTTAAATGTCAAAAACAACAATGTGAAGACGTGAGGTCACAGCAAAGTCCAGGGAAGGCCAAGAACCCAGAAGTGCAAGGCTCTCTGGCCTGAGCCCACCCTGTGGCCCAGTGGAGCCTGCTAGGGACCTACCCGCCATTGAGGGTGGGCGTCAGGCCGAAGAGTGTGCAGAGTCCCACAGACATGAGCAGCGAGCTGAGCACTGTGACCACAGCAGCCAGGGCCAGCCCCCACTTGGACTTGACCATGTCGATCTTCCCTGGAGGGCAGAGAGGGCATATCAGGGCGGCCCCTCCCCCAGCCCCCGGCCCACTGGGGCTCCCGGGAGTAGGTTGCCCTGACAGTCGAGGAAGGGAAAACTCCTGGTTTCACCAAAGGAAAGGGACAGGCACAAGCACTTCCCAGTGTCATGGACACAGTACACCTTTTAGGAACCCTAACCCAGGAAGGGGCTGAAAGTGGGAAGAGCCCCGGCCCCACCCAAGCTCCTAAGACCCTGCTGGGGGACAAAGCCCTAGCTCTGACGACCACCAGGTGTGTTCTATCTCTCTACCCCAAGCCACCTCCAGAGCCAGGGAAGCAGGTGACATGGAAATGCCCGTTTAGCTTGGAGAAAGCCCTCAGCCTCCCTGCCATGAACCTACGCGTGGAGAAGTAGATGTAGGCAAACAAGATGATGTAGGTGGTCACAAGGGGGATGAGCTCAGCGACACCAATCTCCTCCTTGAAGTGCACGTGGACCAGGCTCTCCGCCCGAAGGCTGCAGTTGGGGCTGGGGTGCAGAAGCATCAGGCGGGCACGCAGGCTGCCCAGGAACCTGGTCAAGGAGCAGGGTGGGGGTAAATGGAAGTGTTGCTCTTGGTTCTGGGGACAAAGACAATCCCCGGACAGAGGGTCCATCAGGACCTCCCTCCTGCCCCTGTGTTGAAAGGGAACTTCTCTATGGTGCCTGAGCTTCTCTATAGTCTCCAGGGGCACTGGGAAAATCACAAAGGGGACAAAGTTTTCTCAGGAGCTCCCCCTGCTCCTTTCTTTGTCTCCCTTTCCGGACCTACTCCAACACTCTCTTTTTTATTTATTTATTTATTTATTTTATTTTTTATTTTTTGAGACAGAGTCTCGCTGTCGCTCAGGCTGGAGTGCAGTGGCGCCATCTGGGCTCACTGCAAGCTCCGCCTCCTGGGTTCACGCCATCCTCCTGCCTCAGCCTCCCAAGTAGCTGGGACTACAGGTGCCCGCCACCACGCCCGGCTAATTTTTTGTATTTTTAGTAGAGACAGGGTTTCACTGTGTTAGCCAGGATGGTCTCGATCTCCTGACCTCATGATCCGCCTGCCTCGGCCTCCCAAAGTATGGGATTACAGGCGTGAGCCACTGCGCCCGGCCTCCAACACTCTTGATTGCCAGAGGCCTAGGAGAGCCGATCAGAAGCACCTCGAGTGCCCTTGCCAACTGGGGAGCTGCCTGCAGTGCCCCACTGGGAAGGACACAGGCCATATAGGGCGCTCAGTAGTAACCAGCTGGGGATGCCTGCCCTAGGCTCAAGAGAGACCAGAGGAGGCACCAGGACACTGAGACCGCCAGCCCTGCCTTAGTCCCCTATGCTTAACCAGCTGTCAGGTCATCCCCATTAAAATGTGGTAGACAGCATCATCTAGTCTGAGGGATGTAAACATTCAACAGGAGGCCTGGAAACTCTCCCAAGTTTCCAGGGGGCATTCAGAACACTCTAACCAGAAGAGGGACTACTCAAAGCCTCATGTCACCCTGCAGACCAGTCAAGAGCCCAGGGTACTGTCAATCTTACTTGGCATGGTAGTGCTGGAAGACCAGGGTGATGGTGTAGGAGACCATCCTCTTCCTGGTGTAGAGGCTCACCCCGCTGTACTTCCCGGGAACACCAAATAACAAGTCTGCAAGCAGAAACCAGCAGGTACTGACAAAGAAATGACAGCTACTGCAGAGCCACCAAGGACCCCTTTTTCACCCCCACCCTGGGAAACAAAAGGTAAACCCTGATCTGCCTAAGCACACATCAAAAAGACGGTGACCAATGGGCACCTTTACAGGTCTGAAGGGAACTTGTACTGGGGCTACCTTTGAGTGTGGCTGAAGTCTGCAGGGTTTTAGGCTCGTGCTGGTGGATGGTCCCAATGATGTCAGGATCAGCATGGAAGCGTTCCCAGTCATTCTGCCAGAAGTTCCCAGGGGACAGCAGCAGGCATCCATGCTCAGGGAGTAGGTTCCTGAGCTTCCTGAGGCCTGGCAGCAGGTCGGTCACTTGCAGACACAACTCCTCCAAGCTCCTGGTCCCAGAGCTGCACAGGAGACAGGACAAGGCACCTGCTGTGTCTGCCACCACAGGGCAGACCTGCTGTACTTAGGGGACATCCTCTGTCTGTTCTTCAATGCCCCATATTTGCTCTCTGGTATCGCCAAAGAGCCTGACCACTAGGGCAGCAGGGGGAAGTACTTCCAGGTGGCCAATAACCTAAACATGTGGCTGTCTGA
Source organism: Pan troglodytes (assembly GCF_028858775.2). Lineage (NCBI taxonomy): Eukaryota > Metazoa > Chordata > Mammalia > Primates > Hominidae > Pan > Pan troglodytes. The sequence continues at coordinate 51,436,945 of NC_086015.1, forward strand.
CTTTCAAAGTGCATCTGAAGCCCAAAAGCCCATCAGCTCTGAGGACGGGCAAGTGTACTGTAAGAGCATGCACAACCCCACCCACTAAAACACCCTGGCCAGTTCAGTGGATGAGCAGGGACTGGGGTAAATTAGGGGCTTCATTTAGTTCACCAAAATATCTGTCAACGCCACTAGCTAACTAAAACCTGGCAGTGATGCAGCTTGCCAATTACACACATTGTATGCCAAGCCAGCATAACCCAGGGACCCACTGATAGGCAGGGGAGCACGACTTGGGCTGGGGCTTCAGAAGGTACCCCCAGGTAGAGCTTGCTTCTCGTCGGCAGAGACACCACCATTACATTCACACCATAACCCACAGGCAGGAAGCCATGTGGGTCATGAGTTAGCACAGTGGACACTGACTCCATCTGAGATGTAAGGATGAGACTCAAGGCTATGTGTGTGCCATCTGCATAGGTCCAAGCGGAATGCAGCCACCGTAGACCCACAAGGATGCTGAGAAATTCAAGGCTAGTTCACGCTCCATCCTTCTTGCTTGTTCTATCTCTGCAGAGCTGACTGGCTCACTGCAGTTACACTGAGGACTGTAACTCTCCCTTCAGTACAGAATGGGATTCAGGGAGGCCAGGGTCCCTGAGAGGGGTACCTGTCTCTCAGCACGTGGTTCCGGATCTCCTCCACCAGTTGGAATGCCCGGGACAAAGGTGAACGAAATACATCTACTGCCAGGAGGTTCTTGTGCCAGGGAAACACTGAGGACTTCACAAATATCTGCTGGACATAAGCCACCGGGGCACCCACATACTGCAGAAGAAATGAGGGAGGGCAGAAAGGGCAGCTGAGCACAGGAAGAAGAAAGACGGTCCAATTCAAGGGATTTAATGGGCATTGGAAACCGTGCCCCACAGAGTTAAAGAAACCAATGACTAATACAAGTTCTTGAGTTTGCAGGATGGCAGATAAGAAAAGAAACAATTTGCTGAAACCCAGAAACTCCCTCCGCTTATGAGATAAAAGAACTGGCTGAAATAAGCTGGAACCAAGATGGCCGACTGGAGTTGTGCAGAATGAGCTTGCCGATGTCACAGCCTGAATTTCCACTGCATGTTTCATACTAACTCCCCCGGAATTTGCACATGGGACCTGTGAGGTGGCATCAAGAGATAACTGGGCATGCTCAAAGACTTCCCAGAAATCACCCTTCCTTCCACCAATCATCTGCTAATCCTAGTATCCACCCTCTAAACCTTTCCTAATAAAATTACTGCCTTAAAGCCAGCACAGGGAGACAGATTTGAGCTGGACTCCTGTCTCCTAGGGAGTCAACCTTCAATATAAAGCTTTTCTTTTCCCCAAATCCTGGTGTCACAGTATTGGCTTCTAGCACATTGGGCAGCGAACCTCTTTTGCTCAATAACACATCTACTATGGGCAAAGCACTGTGGGACCAGGTGTAGGCAAACGATGGCCTGTAGGCCAAATCAGGGCCCATGCCTGTTTTTCTTTTTGAGACAAGGTCTTGCTCTATTGCCCAATCATGGCTCACTGCAACCTCAATCTCCCAGGCTCAAGAGATCCTCCCACCTCAGCACCCCCACCCACCAAGTAGCTGAGACTAGAGGTGTGTGCACCACCACCATGCCTAATTTTCAAAAATGTTTTGTAGGGACAGGGTATCACTATGTTGCCAGGCTGGTCTCGAACTCCTGGGCTCAAGTGATCCTCCCATTTTGGCCTCCCAAAGTGCCACACCTGGCTAACTTCTTTATTTTCTGTAGAGATGGGGTCTCACTATGTTGCCCAGGCTGGTTAGTGCCTGTTTTTCCACTTCCAATTTTTACTGAAGCACAGCCACACCCCTACCATTACTATTGTCTATGGCTGCTTTCACTCTACAACAGCAGGGTCAAATGGCTGCAACAGAGGCCGTCTGGCCCGCAAAGCCTAAATGTTTACTATCTAGCCCTTTATGGAACATGTCTGCTGACCGCACTATAGACTCTACACTCCCCAAAGCATGTAACCTGTCTTACTGATTCAGGTTTTGTCACTTGCAGCAGAGTAGCGGGTTTTGAAGATCAAAGGACCCAATTTTAAATCACAGCTTTCCAAACATATGGCCTTGAAAACACTTTTGACATCTCTGGATTTCAATTTCCTCATTGTGAAAGAGGAATAACGACATTCATCCTGCAGCATCAAGATGTATGCACACACCACACATGCATACAAACAGTGTCTGAGAGATTAGCAGAAATATTAACAATGAACAATCAGGCATTTCACTTCATCTGACCCTCACAACAGCCTGATGAGAAGCAAGGAGAGGCTCAGGCATTGTGCCTGCCTAGAGCTTCACACTCCAGGCAGGGTGGTGTAAGGACTCAAACCAAGGTCTCCTCACTAAATATCACATACTTTTCTCACTAGAATCTGCCATCTACCTTTCAAGAGCTTAACAGGGATGTAAATGACAAGAGTGTTCACATATGCAACCCTCAGTAACAGGCATGTCACGGAGCACCCCAAAACATGCTGGGTCAGCCACAGCAGGGTTATGGCCCAGGAGAAGCTGAGTAGAGCCATAAGGTTAGAAAAGAACAGGTAGGAGAGGAGCAGGAGGGAATGTGAGTTGCAAGGGATGCTGAGAGGACAGAAGGCCTGGACATCTGCACCAAGGAAACCTGTCAGGGGATAACAGAAATTACGAGGAAGATGACAAGCAGGCTTAGACTGAAGCCTGACTGAGCTGTCAGGATTTTAATCACTTGACAAAGCAAAGCCCAGTGTCTCTGAGGTGAAGGGGCAACCTGATGAAAGCAGTGCTCTGTAAAGACTCCCCGGGAGTTGGTGACAACTGGAGACAAGGAAACATGGCCCTAGACAGCGGTGTACTGCGAGGTGTGGACTGAAGGGGGCAGGGCCCAGCCCAGCTGAGGGATGAGGGGCTGTCTCCACGCCTGGGCTGCAGTCGGGAATTCCAAGGGGCATGCGTGTGGATGAAAGGGAGGCCATGGAGCCACTCACCAATGCAGTACTCCAGGTTACAGCATAAGCAAGGGCCAAGATGCTGACCAAGCACAGCAAGTTAATGCCTCCTGGGACCCTGGGCACAAAGGAACAACCAGAGGCAACCGTCTGAGCCTTTGTGAACTTTATGTGGCTGTGCCTTAGTGAGGGCTCTGGGGACAGAAGGCCTCATCCACTTTGTCTTCTGTATCACGCTCAGCCACTAGAAGCTGCTGGGAGGCACAGAGGCACCTGGATGGAGCTGGCTGCCACAGGCTATGACCAGAACAGAAGCTCACACAGGTCTGAGCAGGAAAGGAGCACTAACCTGGTAAGGAAGATGTGGGCAGGGCCCACACTCACTGTGCTGAGTGAGCTCCCACAATCCCTACTTAATATTCAAGAGAGAAATGGACATGGAAACACTGGTATCTTGAGTGGGTGATGGAGGAAGTAAGGGCCAGTGGAGTCCAGATGCCCCTAGGCAAAAGACTCCTAACTAGAGAGAGGCTGTGGTAGGCAGCCTTCTAACACGGTCCCCAACAGTCCACACCTCCTGGTGCTCATGCCCTTGTGTAATCCCATCCCCTTAACAGTGGGCTGGACCTAATGATTTGCTTCTGACCAATAAATACAGCCAAAGCAATAAGAAATCACTTTTCCAATTAGGTTACAAAAGACTATGACTCCTTCTCCCACCCTGGCCCCCTTCTTTTGGGAGCCACCGCTCTGATGAAACCAGCCACCACATTGTGAGCTGCTCAGGGAAGGCCTATGTGGCAAGGAATTGAGGGAGGCCTTCAGCCAATGCACAGTGAGGAACTGAGATCCTCAGCCCAACAGCCTGTAAGGAACCTACCTTTAAGTGAGCTTGGAAGGGGATCCTCCCCCAGTTGACCTTTGAGATGGCAGCAGCCTTGGCTGACAGCTCTATTGTAGTCTTGTGAGAGACCCTGAGCTAAAGGGCCCAGATAAGAAAACCATGGCTCAGAGAGATAAAATGAAGTGTCCGAGGTCACACAGTTGATAGGCAACAGAGCCAGGATTGAAACCCAGGGCTGGGTAGCTCTGAACAATATGAGTCTTATGGAGAACAAGACACAGAAGGAAAGGCCTAGCACAAGCAGCGTGGGAGAGGAGCTGAGGTCCTGGGAGCCCTGGAGTCTCCAGCCACCACAGTTCAGAGCATCAGGCTCCCACCCAGAGCTTCCTGGAAACCCTGTGTCCACGCTCACGCAGCCACCACAAACACTGCAATGTTGGCCGTGGAAGTCCAGCATGGAACAAACCCAGCCACCTCTGTGGACCTGCCAGCTAGGCCTTCGTGTGAGGCTCAGGTTTTCACAATGAGCTAGTCTTGGGGACCCAGGCAGTGCTGGAGACCTCAGGTTTTTGAAAAATGGAATCCTTCCTTTCTATTTAGATACAGCAACCTAGAGCTCCAGGTATTTTACCTTTACACCAGTGTACCCGTGGGCTCCCTCAGAACAGGATGTGGAGGACTCCTGCCACTCAGCTCTTCCTAGAGAAAAGGCCTCCTGATCCTTGCCCTCCAACCCTGGTGGGCAAGGGCTGTGGTGGGAAGAGCAGGCTCAGGAGACCTGCCTGAGTTCAAATCCCAGCGCCACCACTCCCTGGCTGTGTCCCTTGGATGATGGTCTCTATACTCTCCAAGCCTTGTCTCTTACTGAGGGAAATGAGAATAAAACCTCAGCCCTCACCAGAGCACCATGAGGACCAAACGAAACAACTCCTGTGAACCATCCAGATCTAGCAAAGTGTCTGAAAATATATTAGTTATATCATTTATATTATCCCTTAAAACTATGAAAACGAGTTCGTGTCCCATGCACAATCATCTCAGTCTACAGGTTTCTCCAAGTTCAATACGATGGGTCTTCTTATCACCACTGTCGTCGAGTCATTGCCTCTAAGGGAATGGCTTCCCAATGCCTATGGAATTAAAAGTTTAAACTTCACAGATCAGGAGATTCAACTTGGTTCCACCTAACATGCTCCAGGAAAAACTGCAGACTCACTGTCTCCTAAATAAGCCATACTGTTTCTTTATTCAACAAGAAACCTTTCTTGAGCATCTACTGTGTGTAAAACATTGGAGTGTATAAACTTGAATGAAACATGACTCCAATGGGGTCGTCATGTAGAACACAGAGAAGAAGCAGAGGACATATTGTAAGGGAGCTGGGGAAGGCTTCCTGGAGGAAGTGACTCTGAGCTGAGGTTGATAAAGCCTCAGGAGTGTACTTCTGGTGCACACCACAGGGCAGTCCAAGCACATGAATCTTCATTCTCCCCTCTGCTTGACCAGCCAGACTTGATCAATGACAATGATGACAATGGCAACAGCCACAATCATTTGTTGAATGCAAGTGATGAGCCAGGCACTGTACTAAACCCTTGCATTGTTTCACTTAATCATAAGAATGACAATGTATAATGTAGGTATAATTATCCCACTTTATGGATGTGGAAACTAAAGCACAAGGTGATAGTAACTTGCCCAAGGTCACAGTGCTGGAAAACGTAAAGTCTCTACTGTTTCTGCTTCGTTCTTCTCTTCCTCTGGTAAAAACATCCCTCTGCCCAGAGAGAAATGCCCTTCCCCAAGAGTGGCCACAGAGGCCAGTGGTCACAGTGACAACACAGGGTGAGCCGAACTCAGAGCACAAAGACATGGCAGAACTGACTGGAGTCCTTTCTGGAGGACACATAAAGGTTTAACTGTAGGGTGCAGCCATCAATCCCATTGTGGAGAAGCATCTAGCAAAAGGGGAGGAGGAGGGCTACATAAAAAGAGAGCCATCTCCAGCATAGAGAAAGATCCACAATTTAACAAAAAGAAGTCAAACAACTCAAAATGGGGTCATCTGAACACACACATCACAAACGAAGACAGGCAAATACAATAAGCACTTGAAAAAGTGACTAAGGTCATTAGTCATCTGGGAAATGAAAATTCAAATCACAATCACAATGACATGTCCCTATATTAGAATACGGCTTTTTAAAAAATCCAAACAACTGAAGATACCAAGAACTTTACAGCACAAAGACTGAATCTTAATGTACGTGAATTTTTAAATAATTTAGGAGGCTGAGGTATATAAAAAGAAGGACATTTCATCTCTGTAGTCCTCCTTCTGAAAACCAAAGTCCACAGTGAAATTCTTAACCAAAGTCCAAAGTATATTCAGGTTTTCTAAGTTTTTGCCTAATGTCCTTTTTCTTTTCCAGGATCCCATCCAGGAAACCACGTTACGTTTAGCTGTAGTGTCTGAGGCTTCTTGTAGCTTGTGACAGTTTCTCAGACTTCCCTTGCTTTTGATGATCTTGGCAGCTTCAAGGGGTACTGGTCAGGCATTTTGTAGGGTGTTCCTCAACTAGGATTTGTCTGATGTTTTACTTCTGATTATACTGCGGTTATGGGTTTGGGAGAGGAAGATCAGCGGTAAAATGTCCTCCTCCTCCTCACATATCAAGGGCACAATCAATCAATGTGATTTATCACTGCTGCTTTAACCCCAATCACTTACTGTAGGAGGTGTCTGTCAGGCTTCTTCACTGTAAAGTTACTTTTTCCCACAGTCACACTGTCCTCTTTGGAAGAAAGTCATCATGCATAGTCCACACTTTAGGATACATTACTTAGAATTTTTTTGCCCAGGAGATTTGTCTATTGTCATCCATTCATTTATTTATATTTATTCAAGCATATGGACTCAGGAATGGACTCACAGAGAATTATTTTATATTTTGGGTCTTAATTCAATACCAGTTTATTTTGTTGCAAAAATTGCTCTAGGCCAGGCATGGTGGCTCACGCCTGTAATCCCAGCACTTTGGGAGGCCGAGGCGGATGGATCAATCACAAGGTCAGGAGATCAAGACCATCCTGGCCAACATGGTGAAACCCCGTCTCTACTAAAATACAAAAAATTAGCCAGGCGTGGTGGTGCGTGCCTGTAGTCCCAGCTACTCGGGAGGCTGAGGCAGGGGAATCACTTGAACCCGGGAGGCGGAGGTTCCAGTGAGCTGAGATCGCGCCACTGCACTCCAGCCTAGCGAAAGCAAGACTCCGTCTCAAAAAAAAAAAAAAGAGAAAGGAAAAAAAAAAAAGAAAAAAAAATTGCTCTAGCACTGACCACTGGGGAGCTCTTTCGATTGCCCCCCTATGTCTCTTTGACATACACTATATTTACTTTAAACTTTGAAAAATCTTTGTCTTCTCTTTCCAAACAGTATAGGATCTCCTCAAGGACAGTGAGCCTCTATCTGTACCCCACATCATCCCACACCATGCGTATGCAATAAACGGGTGCTGAACTGAGCAGTGAGTCGAGTAGGGAAGGAAGTTTTGGCTCCTTCGTATAGGCAGCAGATGCCTGCAATGTACTGTCTACTGCCCGAGTCTATTTTCCCTTTTTTAAAATTTATTTATTTTTTATTTTTTTAGAGACAAGGTCTCACTCTGTTGCCCCAGCTGGACTGCAATGGTGTGATCATGGCTCACTGCAGCCTTAAATTCCTGGGCTCAAGCGATCCTCAGTACTGGGATTACAGGTATGCACCACTGCACCCGGCCCTATTGTCCCTTTGGAAACCATCTTCTCTCATTCCCAGCAAGGTGCTGACAACAACAATGAAATACCTGCCTTTAGCCATAGGGCTTGGGAAGGGGACAGGCAGGTAACCCTATTCATAGCCAACTGGGCTCCCTTTTATCCTCCACTGGATTGGATGATGCAAAAACATGGGGCTGAAGCTGCTAGGGCCACTGTTGGGAAGACCAAAAGTGAAGCTGACCCAGAGAGGACAAAGTCAAGAGATGGACTCCTTTTGAGGCTCAAACTATATCGTGCTTAAGTCAGCCCTGCACCTGGCTGAGTTATATAAACCAAAAATTCCCTTTCACTTACTCTGATTTGGGTTGAATTTTCTGTTCTTCATAACTAAAACAGTCCTTACCACCCACTTCAGTATCGCTGGCCTGTATCTTTATCAAGGACAGTCAATGGAGGTGAGATAACTGACCACTGAGCTGTGTGACACCAGGTGACTGCCCTGGGCCCATCTCCTTCTCAATCCTGCAGGGGATGAGCGCTCCAATCAGAGAGAGAGAAAATGGACAATGCTCCTGATTCCCGAGCCCTCTAGTTATTCTGCACCAACACTTTCTATCATCATCCCATCATTCAAAGAGCTTACAAACACATCACACCCCTTACAGCCTCATCATTAAACATCTATTCCACACCAATGGGCCAAATGAACTCTTCCAGTCAGGAAACACAAATATTCCCTTATGTGCTAACATTGCATTAAAAGGTTAATGAAGTCCGGACACAATGGCTCACGCCTGTAATCCCAGCACTTTGGGAGGCTGAGGCAGGTGGATCACCTGAGGTCAGGAGTTTGAGACCAGCCTGGCCAACATGGTGAAACCCCACCCCTACTAAAAATACAAAAATTAGCCGGGCGTGGTGGCAACATGCCTGTAGTCCCAGGTACTCAGGAGGCTGAGGCAGGAGAATCGCTTTCAACCCAGGAGACAGAGGTTGCAATGAGCTGAGATCACGCCACTGTACTCCACCCTGGGCAACAGAGTGAGACTCCATCTCAAAACAATAAAAAAAAAATGGTTAATGAAGGTAAAAGGTTTAAGCAAGAAGGTCCCACAATGAGCCAGTGAGCCAATGGCCAACCTGGGACATAAAGCCACAAAACTGGTTTCACCACAAAACTGGTTTCAGCCAGCATCAGACCATGCATCCTTTGACCTTCATAGGCAGAGCCCCATGAAGCCAGGGTGGTGCACTCCCCACTGACACCATGTATAGTTGTGCCACAGACCTATCTTGCCAGATATGCCTCTATTTCAGCCGCAGAGTCAAGTTCATAACAAGTTACCTGACTACTACGTTAACCAAAAAGGAAATGGGAATATGCTATGACTGTCAGAGAGAAGGGGGAGGAGAGCTCTGTTCGCTGAGCTTTGGTTTTCCTCAACAACAGATTCAGCAAGTCCAGCACGAATCCAGGGACCACAGAACAACACAGAAGAAAGGGCACTTTGTCCACACCTGACAGGCAAAAGGTACACAGATGAGCTAGTCAAGCTTCAATGAGCTCCAAATAATGAGTGCGGTGTGATGGTGAGTTAGGTCCCTTGACTGAGCCCCTCAACTGAAGACCTTTTTTCTCATTTATATCAGTGTTCGGCCCAGAGACAGTCAACTGAAAACAGTACAGTCCAGAAGGAGGAGTGGGCTGGGGTCAGGAGACCTAGAGTTCCAAACTAAATAACTGGCCAGGTGCGGTGGCTCACGCCTGTAATCCCAGCACTTTGGGAGGCCAAGGCGGGTAGATCACCCAAGGTCAGGAGTTCGAGACCAGCTTGGCCAACATAGTGAAACTCCATCTCTAATAAAAATACAAAATTAGTTGGGCGTGGTGGCGCACACCTACAGTCCCAGCTAATCAGGAGGCTGAGGCAGGAGAATCACTTGAACCTGGGAGACAGAGGTTGCAGTGAGCCGAGATCATACTACTGCACTCCAGTCTGGGCAACAGAGCAAGACTAAAATATAAAAATTTAAAAATTTTAAAAATAAATAAATAACTGAGGCACTTAATCATTCTGAGCCCAGCTTCCTTACCTGGAAAAGAGATCTAAAACCTGCACTTTTTGGATTGTGAGGATAAAATAGGACCTGATAGACCTGAAAAAATTAGGTGCGCGATACAAATGCTAGACAGTGCTGGCACTCTGTGTCAGAACACTCTCAGGGATGTGCAGTTGTTCTGACTGCCCAGGGACAAGAAGGAGACGGCCTGTGTGTCTGCCAGGATACTGCCACACACCCATGCAGCATGTGTGAGCAACTCAGGGTATGAACCCAGACCCGGCTGGCCACAGCTAGAACAAGCACAGATCTCAGTTTTACTACAATAGTCAGGCTTTGGCATCATTTGGTGTTTCCTTTCAAAAAAAGTTACTCAATAAATGTATAAACTAGCCAGGTGCGGTAGCTCACACCTGTAATCCCAGCACTTTGGGAGGCCGAGATGGGTGGATCACCTGAGATCAGGAGTTCAAGACCAGCCTGGTCAACAAAGTGAAACCTGGCTCTACTAAAAATACAAAAATTAGCTAGGTGTGGTGGCGGGCGCCTGTAATTCCAGCTACTCGAGGCTGAGGCAAGAGAATCACTTGAACCCGGGAGGCGGAGGTTGCAGTGAGCCGAGATTGTGCCATTGCACTCCAGCCTGGACAACAGGAGCAAAACTCCATCTCAAAAAAAAATGTATAAACTAAGTATCTATATGGTACACTGATAAAGCTGTTAAAGTACATGAATTCACAAATCAGAAGCTGACCAACCTCAATCTCACTGGCAGACCCCTGCCTCAGCCAGTCTCCACCCAATGCTCTGTGCTGGCCTCAGGAACATGACGAGTACCCACCCACTCAGGCTGCTCAGTAGGCTCTCCTTGTTTGCGGTCAGAGTCCACAGGTGGGGGCGAGTAATCCTTCACAGGGGTGGTGAATTCCACAGGTCCTGTTCCTGGCAAGGGGAGTTTCAGCAGTGGGTAGCTGGGATGTACAAAAAGGAGATAAGAATTAGACACTAAGAGAGGCAGTCCTCTCTCAACACTGACACAGGAGCCACTGGAGTTAATAACTAAATTCTGTCAGGACTGTACAAATGTGCAAAATATTAGAATCACAAAATTGCAAAGCTGAAACTCAGAAGTCATCTAGATTAGAATTTTTCAAACTTATTTTAGTCACATAAACCTTACGAAGAAGCCCAACTGGTAAAATAGACTGTTCTGTTAAATGTTTTCAGGCTGTATAAGCTAAGTATGTATAAATATACTTAGTTATAACATTATATATAACATTAATATATATAATATAAACATACATACACACATACACACACACACACACACACACACACACACACACACACACACAGATAGATAGATAGGCGCCTGCCACTACATCCAGGTAATTTTTGTATTTTTAGTGGAGACGGGGTTTCATCATGTTGACCAGGCTGGTCTTAAACTCCTGACCTCAGGTGATCCACCCACCTCAGCCTCCCAAAGTGCTGAGATTACAGGCGTGAGCAACCGTGCCTGGCTAGTTTATACATTTAATGAGTAACTTTTACTGAAAGGAAACACCAACATGTTATAATATATAACATTATATTAATATTTTCAGGCTGGGCGCAGTGGGTTATGCCTGTAACCCCAGCACTTTGGGAGGCCCAGGCTGGAGGGCTGCTTGAGCCCAGAAGGTTGAGACCAGCCTGGACAACATAGTGAGACCTCATCTCTACAGAAAATCAAAAAAATTAGCCAGGCATGGCCGTGTGAACCTGTGGTCCCAGCTACTCAGGAGGCTTAGGTGGGAGGACTGCTTAAGCCTAGAGGTAGAGGCTGCAGTGAGCCATGATTATACCACTGCACTCCAGCCTGGGCAACATAAGACCCCTGTCTCTGAAAGAAAAAAGTTTTCAGAGACTTAATAAAAGCAAGATGCTAAAAACAAACAAAAAAAATCACCTTGCCAAATTAGATATAAGGGAACAATAAAAAACAAAAGTGGGGGTACCTTTAAAAATCCAGAAGGATTCCAATTCAGATAGCTAAGCAACTATTCCACTTAAAGGGACAGACCATGAAAATTATGTATAATTAACTAAGGATGTGGTTTATACTAGGATCATGAGGAAAGTTAAGTTAATGGACCCGATATATGCAAGGAAAAGCCCTGACCTTTCATCAAAAAGTTGGCAAATAAGCTGGGTGCGGTGGCTCAAGCCTGTAATCCCAACACTTTGGGAGAGGCCAAGCAGGCAGATCATTTGAGCTCAGGAGTTGGAGACCAGACTGAGCAACACAGTGAAACCCCATCTCTACCAAAAATACAAAAAATTAGCTGGGCATGGTGGTGTACACCTGTGGTCCCAGCTACTGGCTGAGGCAGGAGGATCATCTAACCCTGGGAGGTAGAGGCTGCAGTGAGCTGAGATCATGCCACTGTACTCCAGCCTAGGCAACACAGTGAGACCCCATCTCAAGTGAAAAAAAAAAGAAAAAAAAGAAAAAGTTGGCAAACATGTACATTTTGTTTCAGATCTCACTTTCTTAAAATTTAGAAATAACTTCTATATAGTACAATGCACAGATCTTAAGTATAAAGTGCAGTAAGTTTTTACATGTGTGTATCTGTGTAACTACTATCTAGATCAAGCTATAGAACATTTCCAGAGCCTCAGAAGGCAGCCTTGTGCCCACTCCCAGTCAACAGCATACCGCTCCCCACCACCAAAGGTAACTATTAGAATTTCTATCACCATAAATTAGTTTTACCTATTTTTGAATGTCATATAAATGAAACCATTCATTCTACTTATATACTCTTTTGTGACTGGCTGCTTTCACTCAAATTCTATCTGCTAGATTCTCCACACTGGCGCACATAGCAGATCATTCCTTTTTGGATACATACTAGTCCACTAATGAATAAAGTATAGTGCATTTGTCTATTCCACTGGTTGAGGAACATTTGGCTGTTTCTGGTTTGAGCTATTAAGAATAAAGTTGGGCCGGGCACAGTGGCTCACGCCTGTAATCCCAGCATTTTGGAAGGCCGAGGCAGGTGGATCACCTGAGATCGGGAGATCGAGACCGGCCTGACCAACAGGGAGAAACCCTGTCTCTACTAAAAATTCAAAATTAGCCGGGCGTGGTGGCGTATGCCTGTAATCCCAGCTACTCAGAAGGCTGAGGCAGGAGAATCACTTGAACCGGTGAGCTGAGATGGCGCCACTGCACTCTAGCCTGGGCAACAAGAGTGAAACTCAATCTCAAAAAAAAAAAAAAAAAAAAGGAGAATAAAGTTGGCCAGGTGAGGTGGCTCATGCCTGTAATCCCAGCACTTTGGGAGGCCAAGGCAGAAGGATTTCTTGAGCCCAGGAGTTTGAGACCAGCCTGGGCAACATGGTGAAACCCCATCCCTAAAAAAAAAAAAAAAATACAAAAGTTAGCCAGGCATGCTGGTGCACACCTGTAGTCCCAGCTCGGGAGGCTTAAGTGGGAGGATCGCTTGAGCCGGGAGGCTGAGGCTGCAATAAGCCATGATCATGCCACTGCATTCTAGCCTAGGTGACAGAGTGAGACCCCCGTCTCAAAAAAACAAAACATTTTGGGCTGGATAATTGTTTTTAATTAAAAAAAAGAAAAAAAAAGAATAAAACTATTATCCTTCATTGGTTTTTGGTGGCCCCATAAGCACTTATTTCTGTCGGGTATATTCCTAGGATGAAATGGCTGGGTATGGAGTTATATGCACATTGAGCTTAGTAGATGATACCAAACAGTTTTCCATAGTGGTTGTACAAATTTATGTTCCCACTATCACCAGTGTAATAGGAGTTCCAGTTTCTCCAAATCCTTGTCATCTCTTGATATTGTCAGTCCAATTAATGTTAACCATTTAGAGGAAAAGACAGTGGTATCTCAGCATGGTTTTAATGTACATTTTCCTGATAAGAAACAATTAAAAAATTATTTCATATACTTACTACTGGCCACTTGGATATAGCAACTTTTGTGAAATGCCTCTTCAAGTCTTTTGACAATACCATGTTTTGAATATTTTAAATACATTTACTATGTTAATTACAGAAAACAATTACACAATCTCCTTACCTTCACAAAAATCAATTTTTACTTTTCTCTGGCTTTTCCATCTTTACCTACACTCAAAAACCATTTATTAAGTATGTATTATATGCTGGGCACTGAGAATACAAAAGATAATACTACGGTCTGCCTCCAAGATGCTCTAAGTAGGAAGAGAGAAACGACTACAAGAGAATGTGATCAGAATTCATTTAGGGCTGCTCTGCCTATGGAGTAGCCATTCTTTATTCCTTTACTTTTCTAATAAACTTGCTTTCACTTAAAAAAAAGTTAATTTAGGCTGGGCACGGTGGCTCATGCCTGTAATCCCAGCACTTTGGGAGGCCGAGGTGGGTGGGTCACGTGAGGTCAGGAGTTCAAGACCAGCCTGGCCAACATGGTGAAACCCCGTCTTTACTAAAAAAACAAAAATTGGCCGGACGCGGTGGCACACGCCTGTAATCCTAGCTACTCGGGCAGCTGAGGCAGGAGAATCGCTTGAACCCGGGAGGTGGAGGTTGCAGTGAGCCAAGATCATGCCATGCCAGTGCACTCTAGCCTGGGCAACAGAGAGAGACCCTGTCTCAAAAAAAAAAAAAAATTTTAGGCTGTGGCTACAGCGTTTGCATAGTAATCACAGAGTATAGTCAGTTTTTGTTCTATGTTTAGACTATACATGTTTTTGGATTCTGCTTGTGCTTTCTGGCTGTGAAGGTAGAAGACTAGGAAGACAGTGAATAATAACAATGAAAAACTCATACATGATATTTAATATGTGCCAGGCACTATTCTAAGCACTTGACATGTACAGATACGTCTTGACTTACGATGGGGTTATGTCCTGATAACGCTGTCGTAAATTGAAAATATCCTAAGTCAAAAATGCATGACTAGGCTGAGCAAGGTGGCTTATGCCTATAATCCCAGGACTTTGGGAGGCTGAGGTGGGCAGGTTACTTGAGGTCAGGAGTTTGACACCAGTCTGGCCAACATGGTGAAACCCCGTCTCTACTAAAAATACAAAAAATAGCCAGACGTGGTGGCTCACACCTGTAATCCCAGCTACTCGGGAGGCTGAGGCAAAAGAATCACTTGAACCTGGGAGGCAGAGGTTGCAGTAAGCCATGATTGTGCCATTGCACTCCAGCCTGGGCGACAGAGTGAGACCCCGTCTCAAAATCAAAAACAACACAATGTGATTCCAATTTCCTCTCCAAATTAAAATCCACCTCTCACCATGAGCAGCAGCTTGTTGAATCAAATGTCTCAATGACTCACATCACTCTCTGACCTGCACATAGGGCAGTCCAACTAACATGGCATCTGGGTGCTCTTTTTACCCCATGGCGCACCCACCGTTTACCAGGGCAGGTTCAGATTAACAGTACCCTCTGTCTTGCTGGGCTGCTGCTGGAACATATCCTGGGCCCAGTGGTCTAACCTCCAAGAGTTATAAACAGACACCTCTTGCCATAATGCCTATTTGCTACACATTTCATCAGATTTTCCCAGAGGAAAGAACAGTCACTGCACCCAGGGGCCAGGCAGGAAGAACAGCTAACTCTAGCTCACCTGCAAGGCTCAGCACTGGGTTCATTTGAAGTAGTGTCCTTGGCTCTCAGTCACTGAAACCTGCAGCCTCAACAGCAGCTCAGAGAAGAAAGTCACACATCCTCAGTGCTGTTTGGGGTGAGCCTGACACATATACAGATGCCCTCTCTCACTCCCTGGATTCTTCTGCCTGATGGAGACAGGCACATTCCCAAGCTGTCATTGATCACCATCCCCCCAGTACTGCTCTGTACTTTCCCTGGGGTGACCCAGTGGTGGTGAGCCAGTGGTGTGCAAAAAGTATTTCTGCAGCTCAGGTGGCTGTTAGATCTGAATAGGGAAATTAAGTGCAGCAGTCCTTTGGGTTTGGCTGTACAAGTCTTTCATCCCAGGAACAATAAAAGGTAAGCAATTAAATGGAAACTGAATGTCTAGCAAAACTACTAGAAGCAGTCTATATCCATACTTTATTTTCTGTAGGCAATCCCAGGCTCTGGAAGAAGGGGGCACTGCCCTGCTGCTCTGGACAGAAAAGCTTCAGTGGGTTGAAGACAATGGTGAGGCTTGTGTCCCTGGGTCCATGATCTCTGGTTTTCTGGCCAAGTCCCAGAATCTACGGATTCTCTTATACAACCTTTTATTAGTCTTTGGAGGCTGAGAGACTTCACCCAGCCTTGGAAAAATTTTCTCAAGTCAATCAGGTTTTAAGAAAAAAACAAAATTGAAAAAAAAACTTTAAGATCACATGACAAAGATACTCATTTGGGAAAATAAGTACACAGCACTAAGAATGTGACAGTACAAGGCCAGGTTTGGTGGCTCACACCTGTAATCCCGACACTTTGGGAAGCCGAGGCGAGGCGATCACGAGCTCAGGAGTTTGAGACCAGCCTGGGCAACATGGCGAAACCCCAGCTCTACTAAAAATACAAAAAATTAGTGGTGCACGCCTATAGTCCCAACTACTCAGAGGGCTGAGGTAGGAGAATCACTTGAGCCCATGAAGTCGAGACTGCAATTAGCAGTGATTGCACCACTGCACTCCAGCCTGAGCAACGGAAGTGAGACCCTGTCTCAAGGAAGAAAAAAAAGAATGGGATAATACAGAAGGGTCTTTCCTCCTCTTTTTTTTTTTTTTTTTGAGATGGAGTCTCACTCTTTCGCCAGGCTAGAGTGCAGTGGCGCGATCTCAGCTCACTGCAATCTCCATCTCCCGGGTTCAAGCGATTCTCCTGCCTCAGCCTCCCGAGTGGCGGGGACTACAGGTGCAGGCCACCACACCTAGCTAATTTTTGCATTTTTAGTAGAGACGAGGTTTCACCATGTTGGCCAGGATGGTCTCGATCTCCTGACCTCGTGATCTGCCCGCCTCGGCCTCCCAAAGTGCTGGGATTACAGCCGTGAGCCACCGCGCCCGGCCAGGTCTTTCCTCTTAAAAGAAAAACAGGGTGACTACAAAAGAGGAAACCATAGTACCATCAGAGAGTAAAACCAAAGGAGGGCAACATAATGAGACCCCATCTCTACAAAAGACGAAAAACAGCCAAGCGTGGTGGCGCACGCCTGTGATCGTGGCTTCTTAGGAGGCTGAGATGGGAGGGTCGCTTGAGCCTAGGAGGTTGAGGCTGAGGTGAGCTGTGATTGTGCCACTACATTCCAGCCTGGCTGACAGAGTGAGACCATGTCTCAAAAAAATTATTTTAAAGAAGAAAAAAGAAAGGTCAATTAACTTAAAGGAAAAAAAAAACCCAAGAGCTGAGTTCTTAGAGCACTCCAAATTCATCACTTATGGGACACAGCTATAAGTATTTTATCTTGTACAACACAATTTAGCAGTTTAAACACCAATACAAACATACTGAGCCAGAGTGAAACCAGGTGACAGTAACACAGGTGCAGGCGGGCACCAGAGTCCCTATGGCTTGGATTTGAATTTGAACCCCAGTTTCCCTAATTATTAGTTATGTGGACCAGACAAATCTCTAAGTCCCTACCCCTCTTTGTTAAATGGAAACATAACTGGACCATTTCCTAATGTTATACCTGAAGCATCAACACAGCACCCAGCAAGAAACTCTCAGTGATGTTCATCTTTCTTTTTTTTTTGTCTTGCTATGTTGCCCAGGCTGGTCCTGAACTCCTGGCCTCAAGTGATTCTCTCACCTCAGCCTCCCAGTGTTGGAATTACAGGTATGAGCACTGCACCTGGCCAAAGTTCATCTTTCTTACTGATAATCAGGGAAGAGCTTGAGATCATTAGCAACTGAACTGAACAGGGAGTTCCCTCCTGACTTCTCATCCTCCCTTCAGCATAGCACTGAAAACATCTATAAATGTTTTAGACAATGAATCTGAAGAACAGAATTCTTTCCAGAGAAAAGAATAAGATGGGCTCTTTTCACAGCTGTCGGCATTTTAGAGCTAAAAGGGTCATCAGATGTCATCTCATATCAAACTCCTCCTTTACGACGTCATTGTCAGCCATAGCCTTCAGGCTTCTATGAGGCCTTGAGAAAGACAGACAGGAACAAGGGCAGCTACAGCTCTCACAACTGTCCTTGGCAAGTGCAGCTGGCCACAAGAATCAACAAGAAGTCTGAAGCAAGCTCCATGTGAACACAAGAAAATGACTAGAGAGCAAAGAAGCAAGTCTCTGAGGTTAGCCTGCCACAGGTTGTCCAAGGTACTGTTCTAATGGACTTTGCCTCGCAACACACAAAAAAGGCTCTTGCACTTAACCAGGTACTAAAAGGAAACCACTACTATTGAGAAAGAAAACTGAAATATCATATCTTTCAATTATTTCAGTGTCTTAGAAGTATCTAAACATTATTTTGAGATAGAGTACCAGTGATATGAATAAATCTGGTGAATCAGTAGGTCAGGGCCAGCCAGGACTATTTTATTATATTAGCTAACCAGGCCAGGACTAGAGTTCTCCACTCACAGTTATAAGGAGCCCAAGCTCCCATTGTGTAAAAAGCATACAGAGGCCAAGGGCTCCATAGTGGTTAGGGTTAGAAAACCTACTGTCCTAAGACACTGGCCCACCATATCCAAGGCAACCCAAAAACATACCAGCAGGCTAAGATGCAGAACCCCGTGAAGAGGATGATGGGGATGGGATAGGATGCACAGAGGAGCCCATGGTTGTAGAAGGCCCGAGATATCTTCTCACGCAGCCTTTCAGTCAGGGTCATCCTCAGCCGAAGTCACCTTGCTGCCATCCCGGAAAGTGACCATGGATCACCCTGGCACACACTTGACAGCACTGACAAAGAACAGCATGTGCAGGTACCTGGTAAGAAGGGAGAAAAGCCAGTTAACAAAGAGTACTTGGCTCTGCACACTAGGGCTGCTGGAGGGAGGCGATAGTTATGTGGCTGGGGAATGGTTTCAGAATGCCTATATGCAAGGTCTAGTGACCTCAATCCCAAAATACACACACACACTCCCTCTCTCCCTCTCTCCCTCTCTCTCCCTCTCTCCCTCTCTCCCTCTCTCCCTCTCTCCCTCTCTCTCTCTCTCTCCCTCTCCCTCTCCCTCCCCGCCCAACTCCCTCCCTCCTATATTAGGCAATGCTAAAAGGCCACTCCCCAAAGGGCATTTTTCTCATGTGTGGCACACGAAACCATGCCTGTGTAACAGATGTCACCTTCAGCTGCTCTCTGTCAAACAGGCATTCTTCCCCACCCTCCTCTATGCACAAATCCCACTGAGAGAAGTCCTTTACATAGGGATACAGAGAAACCCTTTACATAGGGATGGCCTCCTCAAAACACACTGTTGTACAAATAGTGATACACTCATGAAGAAGGTCTAGTGAGGTCAGCCCTCAACATAAAAACGCTAAAAAGCTTAGGTCTCTGACATAATGGTCACCAAGCAAAATTCACTCTGGTAGAACTCTCTGCTCTTGGTCCTATAGTTGTTCCTGGGAGTGCAAAGGCAGAGAGCAGCTCCTGTTCCTGCCTGCCCAGTAGCCGTCCCCTTCTATAAGTTAACAGCAGCCTGGTATGGCTCAGGGGAACCACCTCGCTCCACAGGATTTAACCTGGATTAACTATGAGTCAAGGTGCCCCGTGCTGACCCAAGCTACACAAATTGGGCCTCTCTCCCTGGACTTTGACTTCTGAACACAAAGAAACAGGAACTTGGATATTCATGATGTTTATTCATCCCACAGAGGTTCCTGCTCCCAAGATCCCCAGGCTGTTCTGGCTCCTATCCTTTCTGAGGACTGGCTCATCAACTTTTTTTTCCGTTTTGTAAGCTATTCTATACCCTTCTAATAAATTATCTTTTTGCTTATGTTGGCCAAAGTTAATTTCTGGTGCTTTCAAACAAATAACATTAAACCAATAAAATCAGAATAGAAAACTCTAGGAGGCCCAGGGATCTAGAATTATCTTCCCTACTGAGCCCTCTAATGGAATCCAAGTTTAAACCTACTTCTCTTGTTCCATGTTGCTGTTTTCTTCGGTCTGTGCTAGAGGGAACCTGCCCAGACACATTTCTTGGCTTGACTGTACTCACTGATGAAAACCCAGACTCAAAGATGACTCCTCATAAGTGTCAAGACCAGAAACAAGAAGGAAAAGGAGTCACACCACAGCCAACTCAAAAGCCAAAAGGAATGCCTATTGCTCGTTCTACCTTTCCGAAAGCAGAAGCGTTAAGCGCACATGCAAGTTTCCAATCCAGGAACCTTTTTTTTTTTTTTTTTTTTTTGACACAGAATCTCACTCTATCGACCAGGCTGGAGTGCAGTGGGCACTCTCTTGGCTCACTGCAACCTCTGCCTCCCAGGTTCAAGTGATTCTCCCACCTAGTTTTCCAAGTAGCTGGGATTATAGGTGTGCACCACCATGCCCTGCTAATTTTTGTATTTTTTTGTAGAGACAGGTTCTCATTATGTTTTCCAGGCTGGTCTCAAACTCCTGGGCTCAAATGATCCAGCTGCCTCAGCCTCTCAAAGTGCTGGGATTACAGGCACGAACCACCACACCCGGCCAGTACTTCATTACTTTTTTTTTTTTTGAGATGGGGTTGCCCAGGCTGGAGTGCAGTGGCACAATCTTGGCTCAATGAAATCTCCATCTCCTGGGTTTAAGCTATTCTCCTGACTCAGCCTCCCAAGTAGCTGGGATTACAGGTGCCCGCCACCACACCTGGCTAATTTTTGTATTTTTGATAGAGACCAAGTTTCACCATGTTGGCCAGGCTGGTCTCAAACTCCTGACCTCAAGTGATCCGCCAGCCTCAGCCTCCCAAAGTGCTGGGATTACAGGCATGAGGCACCAAGCCCAGCCACTTCATTACTTTTTATGGCTGAATATTTCATCAAATGGGTATGCCACATTTTGTTTGTCCATTCATCAGTTGATAAACATTTGGGCAGTTTCTATGTTTTGCCTATTGTGAATACTGCTGTGATGAACATTCTAACATTCCTGTATTTGTTTGAATACCTGTTTTCAATTCTTTTTTTTTTTTTTTTTTTGAGATAAAGTTTCGCTCTTGTTGCCCAGGCTGGAGTGCTGTGGCGCAATCTCCACTCAATGCAACCTCCACCTCCCAGATTCAAGCGATTCTCTTGCCTCAGCTTCCTGAGTAGCTGGGATTACAAGTGCCCGCCACTACGCCCAGCTATTTTTTCGTATTTTTAGTAGAAATGGGATTTCATCATGTTGGCCAGGCTGCTCTTGAACTCCTAACCAGGTGATCCACTGCCTCAGCCTCCCAAAGTGCTGGGATTACAGGCATGAGCCACCATGCCGGGCCACATTATTCTTGTTTACTTGGTCTCGAACTCCAACTTTTTTTTTTGAAACGGAATCTTGCTTTGTCGCCCAGGCTGGAGTGCAGCAGCGCGATCTCAGCTCACTGTACACTCTGCCTTCCGGTGGTTCAAACAATTCGTGCCTCAGCCTCCCTTGTAGCTGGGAGCACAGGTGCACACCACCACACTTGGCTAATTTTTGTATTTTTAGTAGAGATGGGGTTTCACCATGTTGGCCAGACTGGTCTAGAACTCCTGACCTTAGATGATTTGCCAGCCTGGCCTCCCAAAGTGCTGGGATTACAGGTGTGAGCCACCACACCCTGTCTCAATTTTTTTTTTTTTTTTTTTTTTTTTTGAGACAGAGTCTTGCTCTGTCACCAGGCTGGAGTGCGGTGGTGCGATCTCGGCTCACTGCAACCTCCACCTCCTGGGTTCAAGCAATTAACCTGTCTCAGCCTCCTGAGTAGCTGGAATTACAGATGCGCGCCACCACGCCCAGCTAATTTTTGCATTCTTAGAAGAGATGGGGTTTCACCATCTTGGCCAGGATGGTCTCAATCTCTTGACCTCGTGATCTGACCGCCTCAGCCTCCCAAAGTGCTGAGATTACAGGCATGAGCCACTGCACCTGGCCAACCTTTTTTTTTTTTTTTGAGATGGAGTCTCGCTCTGTCGCCCAGGCTGGAGTGCAGTGGCACAGTCTCAGCTTACTGCAACCTCCACCTCCTGGGTTCAAGCGATTCTCCTGCCTCAGCCTACCAAGTAGCTGGGACTACAGGCACTCACCACCACACCCGGCTAATTTTTTATTTTTAGTAGAGACGAAGTTTCACTATGTTGGCCAGGCTTGTCTTGAACTACTGACCTCATGATCTGCCCTCCTTGGCCTCCCAAAGGGCTGGGATTACAGGCGTGAGCCACCGTGCCTGGCCCCCCTCAATTCTTATGTTTACTTTTTTTGTTGTTGTTGTTCTTCAGTTGGGGTTTTTGTATTTTTTTTCTTTTTGTTTTCTTTTGAGTATATTCATTCTTAGGAGTGGAATTGCTTGGTCATAAGGTAATTTTCCCCAATGTCTTCTCCTAAAAATGTGTAGTTTCACATTTGTTTAAGTCTGTAATCCAGCTGGGTGCAGTGACTCATGCCTGTAATCCCAACACTTTGGGAGGCTGAGGTGGGAAATCACTTGAAACCAGGAGTTTGAGACCAGCCTGGACACTGTGAGACCCCGTCTTTACAAAAAAAAAAACATTAACAATTAGCAGGGCAGGGTGGCACATGCCTGTAGTCCTAGCTACTTGGGAGGCTGAAGTGGGAGGATCACTTGAGCCAAAGAGTTTGAGGCTGCAATGAGCTATGACCACACCATTGCACTCTAGCCTGGGCAACAGAGTGAGACTGTGTCAAAAAATAAAAATAAAAATCTGTGATCCATTTGAGTTAATTTTTAGATAAGGTGTGAGATATAAATTCCTTTTTTTCCCCTTTGGTCTAAAGATAGCCAATTGTTCCAGCACCATTTGGTGAAAAGACTATCCTTCCTCCATTGAATTGCTTGGCATCTTTGTCAAAAAGCAGTTGTCTGGACCAGGCACAGTGGCTCACGCCTATAGTCCCAGCACTTTGGGAGACCGAGGTGGGCGGATCGCTTGAGGCCAGGAGTGTGAGACCTGGCTAACACAGTGAAACCCCTTCTCTACTAAAAACAGAAAAAATTAGCTGGGTGCGGTGGCACACACTTGTAATCCCAGCTACTTGTACGCTGAGAATCACCTGAACCCAGAAAGCAGAGGTTGAGCAAGCCGAGATCACGCCACTGCACTCCAGCCTAGGTGACAGACTGTGACTCCGTCTCAAAAAAGGAGAAAAAGGCCAGGTGCGGTGGCTCACGCCTGTAATCCTAGAACTTGGTGAGGCAAAGGTGGGCGGATTACAAGGTCAGAAGTTCAAGACCAGCCTAGCCAATATGGTGAAACCTCTTCTCTACTAAAAATACCAAAATTGGCTGGGTGTGGTGGCGAGTGCCTGTAATACCAGCTACTTGGGAGGCTGAGACAGGAGAATTGCTTGAACCCGGGAGGCGGAGGCCACAGTGAGCCAAAGACTGAGCCATTGCACTCCAGCCTGGGCAATACAGCGAGACTCTGACTCAAAAAAAAAAGAAAAGAAAAGAAAAAAGAAAAAAAGGCCAGGTGTGGTGGTTCATGCCTGTAATCCCAGCACTTTGGGAGGCCAGGGCAGGCAGATCTCCTGAGGTCAGGAGTTCAAGACCAGCCTGGCCAACATAGTGAAACCCCGTCTCTATGAAAAATACAAAATAGCCGGGCATGGTGGCGTGTGCCTGTAATCCCAGCTATTCTGGAGGCTGAGGCAGGAGAATCGCTTGAACCCAGGAGGCAGAGGTTGCAGTAGGCTGAGATAGCGCCACTGCACTCCAGCCTGGGCAAGAGGGAGACTCCGTCTCAAAAAAAAAAAAAAAAAAAAAAAAAAAACTTGATAGAATTTTGATAGAAACTGCATTAAACCTGTTTATCAAATTTGCAAAGAACTGGCATGTTGAGTCTTCCAATCCATGAACATGGTATATTTCTCCATCTACTTAGATCTTTGATTTCTTTCATCAGCATTGTATAGTTTTCAGCATACATGACTGTACATGTTTTGTTAGATTTATACCTACCATTTCACTTTTTAGCAACTATGTTTTCAATTTTGATTTTCACATGTTCATTGCTAGTATACTGATTTTTTTATGTTAATCTTTTATCCTGCAACTGTCCTGAAATCACTTATTAGTGCCAGAGTCTTTGTGCGTGTGTGTGTGTGTGTGTGTGTGGATTCTTTGGAAATTTCTACGTAGACTTATCATGTTATCTGTGAACAGAAACATATTTATTCCTTTCCATAATTTCTTCAAATTTTTTTCTGCACCACTCTTTCTCCTCTCTTTTTGAGACTTCAAAAACATAAAAGATAAACTTTCTGTTATTGTCCCATGGGTCCCTGAAGCTCTCTGTTCATTGTTTTTTTTCATTTTATTTCGATCTCTGTTGGTCAGACTGGATAATTTCTATTATTCTACCTTCATGTTCACTGACTCTTCTGTCTTCTCCATTCTGCTATTGAGCCCACCCAATTAATTTTTCATTTAGGTTGTCATATTTTGCAGTAAATAAATTTCTGATTTTCTGTTCATTTCAAGAGTATTCACCCTTACTTGTTATAGCAAGGTTTTAATTAATACTTTAATTATACTTTGGCTTTTAATTTTTTGATAATTTCAACATCTGTGTCATGTTGTGGTTGCCATCTGTTGGCTGTCTTTTCCCCTTATGATTTTCCTGATTTTTCATAGCTGAAGTAATTCTGAATTACTGGACATTTTGAATATTATGCTATGTGACTCTAGCTCTTGTTTAAGTCCCACGTAAAATTTTGAATTTGTCTTTGCAGCAATCAACCTAATTAGGTCCAGTCCACAAGTTCCTACCCACCTTTTGTGGGCTGTGGTACCAATATGATATCAGTTTTCAAAGCCTTTTAAGTATTATTTTGATTTTTCCCAAGCATACCGTCCAGGGGCCAGTGCAGAACTACTTGAGCAGTAATCTACTCCACAGTTTGGTCCTCAAAGCCTTTGGTATGCTGTTTAGGGTCAGATGCACGTATGTTAGTTCTGAGGAACAGCCCAAGAGTTCATATGCAACTTTATGAGTTCAATTTGTTGAGCTCCTTCCTCTACACAATCTTGCTAACACTTTCCAGATCCCAAGGGCCCCTTTCCTGGTCTTCTGGCTAAAAGTCAGGGGTTTAATTTCCCTAACCTGCTGAGTACCTCCCACAACTGTGACTACCTCCAAGGAAAAGCAATGAGAGAAAGGAAAGAACAAAATCAAGGATTCCCTCCATGCTCCTGGGACCACAGTCCCTTTAAATAGAAGACTTCCTCTCCTATCCATTTGCCAATGTCACTGCTGTCTCCACCACTACACAATTACGTGGAGGGCCAGAGCAAGAGAAAAGGAGAAAAGACAAAGCAAACAACACATGAGATTTCTTCCTCCATCCCCATTCCTGACCCATGAGGATCCCCTTTCCTGCTCCTCAAACTAGAAAGATGGCTTCTGTTAGACCTCTTTCTGTGCACGTCCAGCACACATTTCCAGGTTTGGGGCTGACTTCAAGTCCAGGCTGGAAAATATTGTATGGAGGAAAAAAAATTATGGGAAACTCACTACCAGTTCACTGGTATTTGGAGTTCTGGTTTCCTTCTCCAATTCGCATGCTAACATTTATCTTTCTGGGGTTACTCCACTGATCCATGCATTCTGTCCAGGGATTTCAGTTGCTCTCTGTCAGACATAAAGGGTGGAGTATGTTTACTCCATCTTTATCACATCAGAACTCTTAAATTTTTTTAATGTGATAATCTTCCTACATTTCAGGATTCTTTGCCTTCAAAGAAACTTTTTTTTCTTTTTTTGAGATGGAGTCTTGCTCTGTCACCCAGGCTGGAGTGCAGTGGTGTGATCTCGGCTCACCGCAACCTCCGCCTCCTGGGCTCAAGCAATTCTTGTGCCTCAGCCTCCCAAGTAGCTGGAGTTACAGGCGTGCGCCACCCCACCCAGCTAATTTTTATATTTTTGGTAGAAACGGGGTTTCACCATGTTGGCCAGGCTGGTCTCCAACTCCTGACCTCAGTCAATCTGCCTGCCTCAGCCTCCCAAAGTGCTGGGATTACAGGTGTGAGCCACTGCTCCTGGCCCTAAGGAAACTTTTCACACTATGCCTACTGGCATTTTTCTGTCAATCACATCATTTCATTGTGAGAAGCATGTAGTAAAGTTTTCTACAAAAAGCACACATTACTTTTACAATTTGAAAAAATAAAAATTATATACAAAAAGTGCACAAAAGGAGAATAGAGGGAAACGTTAGTAGTGGTTGCTTGTCTTTGTGTAATGTGATTATATGCAGGGTTTTTTTTTTTTTTTTTCCTTGAGACAGAGTCTCACTCTGTCACCCAGGCTGGAATGCAGTGGCAGGATCACAGCTCACTGCAGCCTCAATCTCCCAGGCTCAGGTGATCCTCCCACTTTAGCCTGCCTATAGGCACGTACCACCATGAGAGATAATTTTTGGTAATTTTAGTAGAGACAGGGTTTTGCCACGTTGCCCAGGCTGGTCTCAAACTCCTAGGCTCAAGCAATCCTCCTGCCTCAATTTCCCAAACTGATTATAGGTGTGAGCCACCACACCCAGCAGAGAAATTTTTAAACTTAAATCTCAGTATCTTTACATTTTTCACTATAAGCATTTATTTATTTTTCTTTTTTTAGAGATGGGGTCTCACTCTGTCACCCAGGCTGGGGTACAGTGGCACTATCATGTCTTACTGTAGCCTTGAATTCCTGGACGCAGTCCTCCCAGCTCAGCTTCCCGTGTAGCTAGGATTACAGGCATGTGCCACCATGGCCAGCTAATTTAAAAAAAAAAAAAATGTTGTGGGGAGACAGGGTCTCAATATGTTGCCCAGGTTGGTCTTGAACTCCTGGTTTCAAGCAATCCTCCTGCCTCAGCCTCCCAAAGTGTTGGGATTACAGACATGAGCCACCGTGCAAGCCTATTTTAAATAAACTTTTGAAGTTTAGTATATCACAGAAAAGCATACAAATTATAAGCACACAGCTCCATGAATTACCAAGTAAACAAAGCCATGTAACCTAAACACTATTCCATCAAGAAACAGAACATTACCCCAAAGGTCCCCTTTATGAGCCCCAATGCTGACTATTTTTCAATTATAAAAGTAAAAATATACATGTTTATATTCAAATATTCAAACAGTCCTGGAATGCCTTTTTTTTTTTTTTTTTTTGAGACAGGGTCTCACTCTGTCACCCAGGCTGGAGTGCAGTGGCACGATCATGGCTCACTGCAGCCTCCACCTCCCAGGCTCAATCAATTCTCCCACTTCAGCCTCCCAAGTAGCTAGGACTATAGGCGTGCACCACCACACCCAACGAAATGTTTGTATTTTTAATAGAGATGGGGTTTTACCATGTTGCCCAGGCTGGTCTTAAACTCTTAGACTCCAGCAATCCTCCTGCCTCAGCCTCCCAAAGAGTTGGGATTACAGGCTGAGCCACCCACCATGCCTGGCCCTCATACACCCCTTCCTATCCCTTTACAATTCACTTTATCTCAGAGGTCAGAGTCAGATTCTACTAATGCTGTGAGCTGGATACCCTTCTGCACTTAGAACAAAGCCCAAATGCCTCCCCCTAGCTCTCAGGGCTCTGCACAACCCACCCCGGTCCTCCGCAACTTCACCTCGTGTCACCTCTCCCTGTTCTGGTTTCTTCCAATGCCTTATGTGTGCCAACCTCATTCCCATCTCAGGGGCCTGGCACATACTGTTCCATCCTCTATTCCCTCTTCTCTTTATAGGCTGGTTCCTTTTCATTCTTCAAGTCTCAGCTGAAATATCACTTCTACAAAAAGACCTCCCTTGACCATATATTTTCCAGTAGTTCTCTTTATTGTTCCTTACAGAGCCTATTTCTTCTTTTTCAGTGCATTTAAAACTCTGTAATTGTACAAATGACTTATTCCCTGGTTTACTATCTGTCCTCTGTCAAGACTATAAATAAACTCCCTGTCTGTTCTTCAGGGTCTTTAATAGTACTTGGCATGTTAAATTTTTATTAAATGCACCTATAATCCCGGCTACTCAGGAGACTGAGGTGGGACAATCCCTTGAGCCCAGGAGTTTGATGCCAGCCTGGGCAACACAGTGAGACCCTGTCTCTGAAAACAAACAACTTGTTGAATAAGTGATGAACAAACCAACCAACCCAACCAGGATCAGATATTATTAGGACAGTGCTCAGTACATATCTTCTCAACTTCTAACTGTGATACAAAGCACCTCAGGCATTCTGGAAGAAAGAGAGCTAATAATCCCCCTCTCTGAATGAAATCATAAACAAGGAACACTTCATCCATCCTGTTCTTCACAAATGTCCCAATCTAAATCCCTGTTAGAAATGCAAATTATTGGGCCTATCCCAGACCTGGTGAATCAGAAAATCTGGCGGTGAGGCCCAGAAATCTCTATTTAACACACACTCCAGCTGACAGTGATATGCTCAAATTTGAGAAACACTGCCCTACCAAACCTGGAGCCCAAGAGTTGCCTAAGTCAACTCTATGGTGCCCACATCTTGAACATATGTCTAAACTGGACGAGCAGGGCAGGCATCGTAGCTAACTAATGTCTGTAATCCCAGCAGTTTGGGACACTGAGGCAGGAAGATTGCTTGAGGCCAGGAAAGTTCAAGACCAGCCTGGGCAACATACAGAGATCCTGTCTCTACAAAAAAAAAAAAGTTTAAATTAGCCAATTGTGGTGGCTGATGACTGTAGTCCTGGCTACTTGGAAGCCTGAGTGGGAAGGACTGCTTGAGCCCAGGAGGTCAAGGCTACAGTAAGCTGTGATTCCGCCACTGCACTCTAGCCTGGGCAGAAGAGCAAGGCCTATCTCAAAAAATAAAAAATAAAAAATGAACTGGACTAGTGGTAGATATCCAAAACCACCAGCCTGAAAAATTCTAATAGTCTCCTACCTGATTTTGCTACCTCCATTTGTACTTCACTTCTGGTTTGTCTTCCCACATGGTCAGCATGGACAGCTTCCTAAAATAAAGACCTGCTTATGGCCAGGCACAGTGGCTCACACCTGTAATCCCCGGCACTTTGGGAGGCTGAGATGGGAGGATTGCTTGAGCCCAGAAGTTCGAGACCAGTCTGGGCAATATAGTGAGACCCCATCTCTTTAAAAAAAAATTTTAATGGAAAAAAAAAAGACCTGCTTATGTCACCCCTTGCACAAAAGTTCTGAATGGCTCTCCAGTGCCTGCATATCTGAGGCCATACTTCTTTGCTTATTATACAGGTACACTCAAAATATACTGAAACCTCTTTCCAGCTTTATTCTCTTGTCAAATAAAAATAACTGGTATTTATAAACCATGTGTCAGCCTCTGGCCTAAGACTTTTGCCTACATTATCTCCTGAATCCTTGTAACAACCCTTAAACTAATAACTACTTTTACTATTTCAGTTCCACAAAGGAAGAATCTGAAGTCCAGAGGTGTAATACGCCCCCATGTTACCCATCTAGAAGGCCCTCATGAATATCACAGTAATGTTGGGATGTTGGCATTCTTCCCCAAAATAACCTACATTCCCACTTTCCACACCTTTGCAGTCAAGGCTCTCTCTTTACTGAATGCCCTTTTCCTATCTTCCCACTCTAATTTCCCACCTCTAATTTTCTCCATTCAGCCTTCAGGCACTAGATAAAATGCCATTTCCTCCATAAGCCTTCTCTAAACATCATCCTATTCATTTTGTACCAGAAACATGTAAGTACTAATGTTAAAACAATGTTATGTTCAACATATTAACAGAGATCATCTCTGCCAATGCTGAAGACATCTGATAAAATTCAACCCTCATCCTTTTAAAATAAGAATAGACAGGCCGGGTGCGGTGGCTCATGCCTGTAATCCCAGCACTTTGGGTGGCCGAGGCGGGCGGATCACAAGTTCAGGAGATTGAGACCATCCTGGCTAACACAGTGAAACCCTGTCTCTATTAAAAATACAAAAAATTAGCCGGGCGAGGTGGCGGGCACCTGTAGTCCCAGCTACTCGGGAGGCTGAGGCAGGAGAATGGCGTGAACCCCGGGGGACGGAGCCTGCAGTGAGCAGAGATCACGCCACTGCACTCCCGTCTGGGCGAAAGAGTGAGACTCCGTCACACAAAAAAAAGAATAGACAGATGCTTAGTAGATATGTGTACGCTGATTTACATACATACATAAATACATACATATTAGGCCAGGCATGGTGGCTCACACCTGTAATCCTAGCACTTTGGGAGACCAAGGCTGGTGGATCGTTTGAGGTCAGGAGTTCGAGACCAGCCTGGCCAACAAGGTGAAACCCCCGTCTCCACTAAAAAATACAAAAATTAGCCAGGCATGGTGGCGGGCACCTGTAATCCCAACTATTTGGGTGGCTGAGGCAGGAGAATCGCTTGAACGCAGGAGAATCGCTTGAACCCAGGAGGCAGAAGTTACAGTGAGCCAAGATTGTGCCACTGCACTCCAGCCCAGATGACACAGTGAGACTCTGTCTCAAAAAATAATAATAAAAAAAAATAAATACACATATATATATAAAAAATAAATACAGACTTCAACTAAATGTTTACATCTTTCTCAATCTCAAAGCTAAAATCAAGCCCAATGGGAACACACTAGAAGTGTTCTCACTAACGTCAGGGGCCATACAGGCTATGCATTTAACCATCATTATTTATTACTATTGTGGAACTACTAGTTATCACAATTAGTCAAGACAAAGAAAACATAGGTATACAACTGGAAAGGAAAAAGTTAAATTATCATTATTTGCAAATGATATTATGTACAAAATCCAAATATATATACAAAAAAATTACATATGTATATATATAAAATCAACTGAAAACCTTTTACAGTTGATAAAAGAATCACCATAAGGTAGTGAAAACTAATATATATCAATGCCTTCACATACATCAACAACAAGCAGGCAGAAGTAAAATAATGATAATATTGATTATAATAATGATTCATTAACACTAAAATAAATAACAAAACCAAAAACTTGAAAATAAACTTAAAAAGAAATGTAAGAAATCTCTGAAACTCCCAGCAGGACACGGTGGCTCACGCCTGTAATCTCAGCAACTTGGGAGGCCGAGGTGGGCAGATCACCTGAAGTCAGGAGTTAAAGACCAGCCTAGCCAACATGGTGAAACCTCGTCTCTACTAAAAATACAAAAATTAGCTGGGCATTGTGGCACGTTCCTGTAATCCTAGCTACTCAGGAAACTGAGGCAGGAGAATCACTTGAACCTGGGAGGTGGAGGTTGCAGTGAGCCGGGATTGCACCACTGCACTCCAGCCTGGGTGACAGAGCAAGACTCCATCTCAAAAAAAAAAAAAAAAAAAGAAACCAAAAGAAATCTCTGAAACTCCGAAAGACAGAAAAGATGACTTCAACAAAAAGAAAAACATGCCACATTCTTAATGAGGAAAAGTCAATATAACGTAACCAAAGTGTCACTCTTCCTACATTCATCTAGAAATGTAACAGTCCCAATAAAAACAGGACTTCTTTAACTAAACAAACTTAAAGTTTATACAGAAAAACAAATATAACCAAGAAAGTTCTGGAAAATAAAGATGATGAAAGGGAACTAACTTCACCAAATAACAAAACATGCTAGAGTAATTAAAACAGTGTGGTCCTAACACATAAATACACAGATTAATGTAACAGAACAGAATGTCCAGGAATAGACCAAAATGTACACATATGGCAAAGTATATTATATACAGTAAATGATAAACAAGTAGGAGAAAGATTAATTGTGCAACAAAAGGTATTGCAACAAATGGGTAGCCACGGAAAAAAATTAAGCTGGATCTAACACTTCACGTCAAAATAAATTCCAAAAAGCACAGTGGCTCAGGCCTACAATCCCAGCACTTTGGGAAGTCAAGGCAGACAGATCACTTGAACCCAGGAGTTCAAGACCAGCCTGGGCAACATGGCAAAACCCTTCTCTACCAAAAGTACAAAAATTAGCTGGGCATGGTGATGCACACCTGTAGTCCCAGCTATTCAGGAGGCTGAAGCTGGTGGATTACCTGAGCCTGGCAAGGTCCAGGCTGTAGTGAGCCATGATCACGCTACTGTGCTCCAGTATGGGCAACAGAATAAGACCCTGCCTCAACATAAAAATAAAAAATAAAAATAAATTCCAAATAGAGAAAAGATTTAAAGGTAAAATATGAAATATAAAAATTACTTTAGGCCAGGTGCAGTGGCTCAAGCCTGTAATCCCAGCACTTTGGGAGGCCGAGACAGGTGGATCACCTGAGGTCAGGAGTTTGAGACCAGCCTGACCAATATGGCAAAACCCTGTCTCTACTAAAAATACAAAAATTAGCCAGTGTGGTGGTACACGCCTGTAGTCTCAGCTACTCAGGAGGCTGAGACAGGAGAATTGCTTGAACCTGGGAGGCGGAGGTTGCAGTGAGCCGAGATCATCCGAGATCGTGTGAGATCGTGCCACTGTACTCTAGTCTGGGCAACAAAGCGAGACTCCGTCTCAAAAAAAAAGATAAATAAGATCTGGAAAAATACAACTGCAATTCATATCGCTGACAAGGTGCTAAGTTCCCGCGTATATAAGCAATTTTGACAAAATCAATTTAAAAATACCAAAGCCCAGCTAGGCACAATGGCTCACACCTATAATCCCAGCACTTTGGGAGGCTGAGGCGGGTGGATCACCTGAGGTCAGGAGTTCAGACCAGCCTGGCCAACATGGTGAAACCCTGTCTCTACTAAAAATACAAAAATTAATGATAAACTACCATAAAGAAACATTCAGAGAAAAAAGCAAGGGAGCAGTGTCCTACTTTCATGTAAGAGAACAGAAGTCTCTGCTTGTTTGTCTATAAATGCACAAAACACCTGGGAATGGACACATGAGAAGTGGCAGCACCAGCAGCCTCTGGGGAGAAGATCTGGTAGCCAGGTGCAGGATGGAAGGGAAACTTTCCCATGTAGTTTACCTTTCCAATTTTGTGTCATGTAAATGTATTTCTACATTGAAAAGCTGAAATTAAAAAATAATGAGCAAAGTTTCCTGTGGAAGCAGCAGCCCTCTTCTCTGAGCTTCTCTAACTGTGAACTTCCACCTTGCTCATTCTGACTCTCTCAGCCTCCTGGATTGACTGCGTTCCCCCCCTTCAGGAGAAGGGAATAACTGAATCACCTTGTGTTCCCTAGAGCACCCAGCACCTCACCTGGTGCCGAGCAGAAAGTCACTATAGGTCTGCTCACTGAGCTAAACTAGTCCACTGGTGCAAACAATTCATCCCTTTGGGATAATGTTTTTCTGAAAGTTGTCAAGCGGACCAATGCTAAGGGCAGAAAATTGCTTCTCTGGGCCGGGCACGGTGGCTCACGTCTATAATCCCAGCACTTTGGGAGGCCGAGGTGGGTGGGTCACGAGGTCAGGAGATCGAGACCATCCTGGCTAACATAGTGAAACCCCGTCTCTACTAAAAATACAAAAAATTAGCTGGGCCTGGTGGCGGGTGCCTGTAGTCCCAGCTACTCAGGAGGCTGAGGCAGGAGAATGGCATGAACCCGGGAGGCGGAGCTTGCAGTGAGCTGAGATGGCGCCACTGCATTCCAGCCTGGGCAATGGAGCGAGACTCCGTCTCAAAATAAATAAATAAAAAGAAAATTGCTTCTCTAAGCTTCAAAATTAGCCAGTAACCTGGGAGAATTTTCAGCAGATCAAGTTAATAGTATTGAAAAAAGGTCGGGCACGGTGGCTCACGCCTGTAATCCCAGCACTTTGGGAGGCTGAGGTGGGCAGATCACCTGAGGTCTGGAGTTCGAGACCAGCCTGGGCAACATGGTGAAACCCCGTCTCTACTAAAAATACAAAAATCAGCAGGGCGTGGCCAGGCGCAGTGGCTCATGCCTATAATCCCAGCACTTTGGGAGGCCAAGGCGGGTGGATCACGAGGTCAGGAGTTCAAGACCAGCTGGCCAACACGGTGAAACCCCGTCTCTACTCAAAGTACAAAAATTAGCTGGGCGTGGTGGCATGTGTCTGTAATTCCAGCTACTCAGGAGGCTGAGGCAGGAGAATCGCTTGAACCCTGGAGGCAGAGGTTGCAGTGAGCTGAGATTGCACCACTGCACTCCAGCCTGGGCAACAGGGGCAAAACTCTGTCTCAAAAAAATAATAATAATTAAATAGTATTGAAAAAATAAAGGAATTTCAGTTAATGAACGAAAGCTGATTTCAGAGAATTTAAAGCCTAAAAACACACATATTCAAGAAGATGAGTACTGGCACATTTTAGAGTAACTGTTGGGATGGCACAGCAACACCCAAATTGAAGGAAGACCAAATTATATTAGTTGGTTGTAATGGTTGTCACAAATAACCACGTGCATAATGTCAACCCTCTTTACAATAGAACACCAACAAACCTATTAAAGATTTTCTTCCACAATGCCAGTTACCTACATTCTTACTCCCTCTTGACCTGGTCAGGAATGACTAACAAAGGGACTGAACTGCTGCTGCTAAGAATCAGTTTTATTTTTATTTATTTCTTTATTTGAGACAGAGTTTTGCTCTTGTTGCCCAGGCTGACGTGCAACGGCATGATCTCGGCTCACTGCAACCTCAGCCTCCTGGGTTCAAGCGATTCTCTTGCCTCAGCCTCGCAAGTAGCTGGGATTACAGGCATGCACCACCATGCCTGGCTAATTTTTTATTTTCAGTAGAGATGGGGTTTCACCATGTTGGTCAGGCTGGTTTCAAACTCCAGACCTCAGGTGATCTGCCCGCCTTGGCCTCCCAAAGTACTGGGATTACAGGTGTGAGCCACCGTACCCAGCCAAGAATCTGTTTTAAAGCTAGAAACAACTTGAGAGCCCATGGGGGCAGCCTTGTCATTTCACACAATGTCTTGGCCCATGGACAGAGTGTCCTCAGCCTCCACTCCAGCAGGTACTTGTAGGAGCACAGCCAGGACCAGCCTCCTGCCACCAGCTACACATGAGCATATCAGGCCACACAGGCTAAACACCCTTTGCCTGATTTCCTGCAAGAAGTGTGCTTTGCTGGAGGGCATCAAAGCTCTTGACAGTTTTATACAATCAAATCCCAAAATGGGAGATGTGACGAGTCTCGTTGCATTACTACTTCAATATTAGGGGAACCCACCCCCAATATTTCAACATAGGTTCTTTCTATTTTCCGTAAGTGTCGGCCGGCTGAGAAATAAAGAGAAACAGTACAAAGAGAGGAATTTTACAGCTGGGCCTCCAGGGGTGACATCACATATGAGGAGGACCGTGATACCCACCTGAGCTGCAAAACCAGCAAGTTTTATTAAGGATTTCTAAAGGGGAGGGGGTGCAAGAACAGGGAGTAGGTCACAAGATCACATGCTTCAAAGGGCAAAAAGGAGAACAAAGATCACATGCTTCTGAGGAAACAGGACAAAGGCAAATTCAGAACTACTGATAAGGGTCTATGTTCAGCTGTGCATGTATTGTCTTGATAAACATCTTAAACAACAGAAAATAGGGTTCAAGAGCAGAGAACCGGTCTGACCTCAAATTTACCAGGGCGGGGTTTCCCAATCCTAGTAAGCCTGAGGGTACTGCAGGAGACCAGGGCGTATTTCAGTCCTTATCTCAACCGCATAAGACAGACACTCCCAGAGCGGCCATTTATAGACCTCCCACCAGGAATGCATTCCTTTCCCAGGGTCTTAATTATTAATATTCCTTGCTAGGAAAAGAATTTAGCGATATCTTCCCTACTTGCATGTCCATTTATAGGCTCTCTGCAAGAAGAAAAATATGGCTCTATTCTGCCAGACCCCACAGGCAGTCAGACCTTATGGTTGTCTTCCCTTGTTCCCTAAAATAGCTGTTATTCTGTTTTCAAGATGCACTGATTTCATATTGTTCAAACACATGTTTTACAATCAATTTGTACAGCTAACACAATAGTGGTCCTGAGGTGACATACATCCTCAGCTTACGAAGATAACAGGATTAAGAGATTAAAGTAAGACAAGCATAAGAAATTATAAAGTATTAATTTTGGGAACTGATAAATGTCCATATTAAAAGGAAATATTCACAATTTATGTTCAGAGATTGAAGTAAAGACAGGTGTAAGAAATTATAAAAGTATTAATTTTGGGAACTGATATATGTCCATATTAAAATGAAATCTTCACCATTTATGTTCCTCTGCCGCGGCTCCAGCCAGTCCCTCCGTTCGGGGTCCCTGACTTCCCACAACACTTCAAGAACTGTTTTTTGGTTTTTTGATGTTGTTGTCTTTTGGAGACGGAGTCTCACTCTGTCCCCCAGGCTGAAGTGCAGTGGCACAATCTCGGCTCACTGCAACCTCTGCCCCCGCCCCCAGGTTCAAGCGATTCTCCTGCCTCAGCCTCCCAAGTAGCTGGGATTACAGGTGCCTGCCACTGTGCCCAGCTGATTTTCGTATTTTTAGTAGATATGGGGTTTCACCATCCTGGCCAGGCTGGTCTTGAACTCCTGACCTCGTGATCCACCCGCCTCGACCTCCCAAAGTGCTGGGATTACAGGCGTGAGCCACTGCGCCCAGCAAGAACTTTTAATATAAACTTTGCATGGAAGAGGGTTCCAAACACAGTGCAAAGAGGGGAGGAGTTTGTGAGGGGAAATGTGGCAAAGAAGAAAGCCAAGAGATGAGGCTCACCTGGGCCCCTTTTCCTTGGGGTGAGGGTCCAGGAGCCCCTAGAGCTCTCTCCAGCACA
Organism: Pan troglodytes; assembly: GCF_028858775.2. NCBI lineage: Eukaryota > Metazoa > Chordata > Mammalia > Primates > Hominidae > Pan > Pan troglodytes. The sequence goes on from NC_086015.1 coordinate 51,473,494, forward strand.
CCAGACTTCACCGGCCCCTTCCACCACCTTATCTCCCAGGAGAGCCTCCCCTCTGTACCCCCTTCATGCCCACCAGCTTCTAAGAAACTTTCATCCTGCTCACCGCTGGCCCTAAGACTCCCTCCACACTCTTCAAGGCAAAGGGTGGTACTCTGGGCTCACAAACCTAAGTGCTATGGGTTCTTGTCAAATCACAATGTGTGAAGCCTCACAGATAAACAAATCACATCTACATGGTGCTCATTCCCAAATATTTGGTCAAAGTCTAAAAAACAAAGATTTTGTTTCTGTCTCAAATTGTAAGGCCTGCTGTAAGTTTTAATTGCTTGTTTTTCATATCTATAATCTGGTACTAAGTAAAACTTTCCAGCTAACAGGACAACTGTGGACTGTGATATGCACTGGGACCACACAATTCTTCCAAATGTTCACAGTCACTTCTCAGACTGGAACTTGCTTGCCTTCCAGACATTTATAGAGACAAAGGAACAGAAAACTACCAGATTTCAGAGCTAGGAGAGATGGGATCCTCCAGCACAATATCCTATTGGTAAGGAAGAAACTGAGGCTTAGGGAAGGTCATGCCAGATGACCCTGGTCATGTAGCAAATGACAACAATCAACACTCTGGTTCCAACTCCCAGCCCGGGGAACATTTCCATGACAGAGTTGATTCCCCAGCACCTCCCAACAAAATAATGTGTTTTAACCTATGTAAGAGCAGTCTAGGCCGGGCACGGTGGCTCACTCTTATAATCCTAGGACTCTCGGAGGCTGAGGCAAACAGATCACTTCAGGTCAGGAGTTTGAGACCAGCGTGAGCAACACGATGAAACCCTATCTCTACTAAAAATACAAAAATTAGCCGAGCATGGTGACAGGCACCTATAATCCCAGCTACTTGGGAGGCTGAGACAGGAGAATCACTTAAACCCAGGAGGCAGAGGTTGCAGTGAGCTGAGATCACACTGCTGTACTCCAGGCTGGGCGACAGAGTGAGACTCCATCTCAAAAAAAAGCAATCTAGCATTCAGATTTAAATGTTTACTATAATCAGTGACAAAGTATTCTACTTCGTTTTGTGGTAAAAAAAAATTATTAACATAAACATCATTTTAACCCCTTTTAAGTGTACAGTTCAGTGGCATTAAGTACATTCATATTGTTGTGCAGCCATCACCACCATCCATCTTTTTTATCTTCCTAAACTGTAACCTTTTGTCTTAGCTAGGAGATCAACTTTTTCTTTTAACTAGTTTACTATATAACTTGTCAAAGGTTTTTCTGTAAAACAGTCATCTGACAGCCTCTGCCCCATCGGCTATACAACCTCTGCCCCATCGGCTATCTGTGTAGTAAAGGCACACGCAGTGAAGCCTCCATTCTTTCAATCTAAGGACCTGCCTGCTTGAAGACAGACTGTAAAACACCTTCATGGATGAGTTATGACTTATGATCAAACACCATCAGAGGCAGCCACTGAAAGGGCTGACCATAAAGACACTATGCTGAAATGAGAAACGCCTACAACCATCCCGGCTAACACGGTGAAACCCCGTCTCTACTAAAAATACAAAAAATTAGCCGGGCGTGGTGGCACATGCCTGTAATCCCAGCTACTCAGGAGGCTGAGGCAGGAGAATCGCTTGAACCTGAGAGGCGGAGGTTGCAGTGAGCCAAGATCGCGCCATTGCACCCCAGACTGGGCAATAAGAGCGAAACTCCGTCTCAAAAAAAAAAAAAAAAAGAAAGAAAGAAAGGAAAACACCTACTTATTTCCTAGTTGTGAGTGACATCATGTCCCTACTGATGTCCTAGAAGGTTGTGCTTCTCAGCCTCCCTTCCTGCTTCCCCATAGGCTTTGTTCCTGGCCAGCTTTCCTCATCTACCCTTTCTCCCCAGGGCTTCTCAGCCTGACTCCTGGCTCCAATTTTCATCTGTTTGCTGATGTCTCTTACATACACACCTCTCAAGCCTCTCCCCTAAGCTCCTTATTTACACTATTTCCACTTGGTATCTCCACTCAAATGCCTAATAAGCACTTCAAATCTAACAAGACCAAAAACAGAATTCTTGATTTCCCCACAGTAGCTGTTCTTTCCCAGCCATCTCAGTTAATTATACCACTAGCTACCCTGTTTATTCCTCCTGCCGAAAGTTTAGGAAACATCCTACAACAAGCCCACATCTGAAACAGCTGGTTACAACAGTTTTACCTCCAAGTCAGATCCCCAACCTGACCAACAATCATCATCTCCCTGGCTACTCTCCCATCACTGACCATGGGGACAGCAGGAATGCCTCTATTCATTCCTGCCTCATTCCATCCTCGATAAATCTTTCTAAAGCACAAATCACTAATGTCACTACCCTGCTCAAAACACTCCAGTGGGCCGGGGTGCGGTGGCTCATGCCTGTAATCCCAGCACTTTGGGAGGCAGAGGCAGGCGGATCACTTGAGGTCAGGAGTTTGAGACCAGCCTGGCCAACATGGTGAAACCCTGTGTCTACTAAAAATACAAAAATTAGCTGGGTGTGGTAGTGCCTGTAATCCCAGCTACACGGGAAACTGAGGCACGAGAATAACTTGAACCCAGGAGGCAGAGGTTGCAGTGAGCTGAGAATGCATGACTGCACTCGAGCCTGGCAGCCTAAGTGACAAAGTGAGACTGTCCCTAAAAAAAAAATTAAAATTAAAAATTAAAAGAAAACAGGGGCTTAGCCTTGTTCACTGCTGAATCCCCAGAACTTTAACAGTGTCTGACACCTAGGAAGAATTCAATAAGCATCTGTTGACTTGTAAGTTTTTTGGTTTTTTGTTTTATTTTTGAGATAGGGTCTTGCTCTGTCACCCAGGCTGGATACAGTTGTACAATCGTGGCTCACTGCGGTCTCAACCTCCCAAGTGATCCTCCCATCTCAGCCTCTCACACTGCTGGGACTACAGGCATGAGCCACCACATCTGGCTAATTTATTTTATTTTATTTTTTAATATTTATTTATTTGAGACAGAGTCTCGCTCTGTCACCCAGGCTGGAGTACAGTGGCATGATCTCAGCTCACTGCAACCTCCGCCTCCCAGGTTCAAGCAATTCTCCTGCCTTAGCCTCCTGAGTAGCTGGGATTACAGGCGCTTCCCACTAAGCCCGGCTAATTTTTCTATTTTTAGTAGAGACGGGGTTTCACCATGTTAGTCAGGCTGGTCTCGAACTCCTGATCTCAGGTGATCTCTCCGCCTCGGCCTCTCAAAGTGCTGGGATTACAGGCGTGAGCCACTGCACCAGGCTTTTTTTATTTTTTGTAGAGATGAGGGTCTCACTATGTTGCCCAGGCTGGGACTGATTTGTGTTTTTTTTTTTAAAGTAGATATTAAACATACATCTCAGATGACAAGTGGAATTTATTCCCAAAGTGCAAGGATGGTTTAACAAAAATCAATTAAGGTAATATGCCACATTACTAGAATGAAGGAGAAAAACAATGATCATCCCAACTGATGCAGAAAAAGCATTTAACAAAATTCAAGATAACTTTTTGATTAAAAAACACTCAATGAAATAGGAATAGAAGGCAATATCCTCAACATAATAAAGGGGTATATATGAAAATCTCACAGCTTACACCACACTTGATGGTGAAAGACTAAAAGCTTTTCCCCTAAAATCAGGAACAAGACAAGGATGCCACTTCTATTTAATCCAGTACTGAAAAGTTTTAGCCAGAGAAATTAAGCAAGAACCTTCTCACTGCCTCATTTACCCTTTCTCTCCAGGCATCTCAACTGGACGGGAAGTAGTAAAATTATTTCTGTTCCTAGATGACATGATCTTACATGTAGAAAACCCTAAAGATTACACACACACACAGCTAATAAATGAATTCAACAAAGTTGTAGGATGCAAAATGAACATGCAAAAATCAGTTGCATTTCTATTGTTCACTGACAGTGAACAATCTAAAAACAAAATTAGGAAAACATTCCATTTATAATAGCATCAAAAAGAATAAAATACTTAGGAATAAATTTAAGCAAGGGAGACAAAAGACATAAACTGAAACATTGCTGAAACAAATTAAAGACGTAAAATAAAGGGAAAGAAATCCCACTTTCCCACTTTCATGGATTGGAAGATGATATTCTTTTTTTTTTTTCTTTTTTTTAGACAGAGTCTTGCTCTGTCACCCAGGCTGGAGTGCAGTGGCACAATCTCGGTTCACTGCAATCTCCGCCTCCCAGGTTCAAGCGATTCTCCTGTATCAGCCTCCTGAGTAACTGGGATTACAGGTGTATGCCACCACACCTGGCTAATTTTTGTATTGTTAGTAGAGACAGGGTTTCACCATGTTGGCCAGGCTGGGAGGACAATATTCTTTAAATGACAACGTTATCCAAAGCTATCTACAAATGCAATCCATATCAAAATGCAATGCAATCCCTATCAAAATTCTAACAGCTGGCCAGGCACGGTGGCCCATGCCTGTAAACCCAGCACTTTGGGAGGTCAAGTGGGGAGGACTGCTTGAGCCCTGGAGTCCTCAAGACCAGCCTGGGCAACACAGTGAGACTCCATCTCTACAAAAAATTTTTTAATTAGCCAGGCACAGTAGTACATTCCTGTAGTCCCACCTACTTAGCAGGCTGAGGTGGGAGGATCACTTGAGCCTGGGAGCTCAAGGCTGTAGTGAGCAGTGACTGCACCAATGCATTCCAGCCTAGGTGACAGAGCAAGACTCCGTCTCAAAAAAAAAAAAAAAAGAATATTGTCTTCCAATCCATGAACGTCGGATTTCTTTCCATTTACTTGTAAAAAAAAAACAACAAAAAAAAGCTGGGTGCAGTGGCCCACGCCTGTAATCCCACCACTTTGGGAGGCCAAGGCAGGTGGGTCATGAGGTCAAGAGATTGAGACCATCTTGGCCAACATGGTGAAACCCCGTCTCTACTAAAAATACAAAAATTAGCTGGGTGTGGTGGCAGGTGCCTGTAATATCAACTACTCAGGAGGGTGAGGCAGGAGAATCGCTTGAACCCAGGAGGTGGAGTTTGCAGTGAGCCAAGATCGCGTCACTGCACTCCAGCCTGACAACAGTGAGACTGTCTTAAAAAACAAAAAAAAAAAAAAAAAAAGAAAGAAATTCTCCCCATTACTTTGTCCAAAGAAAAAAGTGGGAACCCTGAATAGCCAAAACAAACTTGAAAAACAAGAACTAAGTTGGAGGACTCACACTTCCTGATTTCAAAACTTACTATAAAGCTACAGTAAGCAAAACAATGTGGTACTGGCATAAGGTCAGACATATAAAACAATAGAGAGCCCAGATCTTCTGTAGTTCATCAGTATGATACCTGGGTGTTTCACACACATGTGAGATGAGTCATTCTCGAACCTTGTTATGATGTCAGCACTACCCATCTAACCTGAAAAAAAGAAAAGAAGAAGAAAAAAGAACCCAAAAATAAACTCTCACAAATATAATCAACTGATTTTTGACAAAGGTGCCATGACCAGTCACTGGGGAAAGGACAGTCTCTTCAACAAATGCTACTGGGAAAACTGGATAGTTACATGTAAAAGTGAAGTTGGACTCTTATACACAAAAATTAACTCAAAATAGATCAAATAAATGAAAAAAGAAGAGCTAAAACTGTAAAGCCCTTAGAAGAAAATATAAGAAAAAGATCTTCATGATGCTGAGTTTAGCAAGGATTGAAAAGTATAGGCAACAAAAGAAAAAAATTGATAAACTGGAATTCATAAAAATTAAAAACTTTTGGCCGGGCGTGGTGGCTCACGCCTTAATCCTAGCACTTTGGGAAGCCAAGGCAAGCGGACTGCTTGAGCTCAGAAGTTCGAGACCAGCCTGGACAACATGGCAAGACCCCATATCTTAAAAAAAAATAAATACAAAAAAAATTAGCCAGGCATGGTGGTGTGCACCTGTAGTTTCAGCTACTTGAGAGGCTGAGGTGGGAGGACTGCTTGAGTCCAGGAAGTGGAGGCTGCAATGAGCCAACATTGTAGCACTGCACTCCACCCTGAGTGACTGAGGGAGACTCTGTCTTAAAAAAGAAAAAAAAAAAAGTTAAAAATTATGCAAATCACACAATAAAGAGAGTGAAATGCTAACCAACAGAATGGGAGAAACTATTCACAAATCATATATCTAACAAGGGTTTAATATCCAGAATTTGTAAAGAATTCCTACAACTCAACAATAACAACAAAATAACAGTTAATAACTCAAAGTGAGAAAAGGACTTGAATGAACATTTCTCTAAAGAAGATATACAGGCTCGGTGGGGTGGCTCATGCCTGTAATCCCACCACTTTGGAAGGCTGAGGTGCATGGGTCACTTGAGCTCAGGAGTTCAAGGCCAGCCTAGGCAACATGGTGAAACCCCATCTCCACAAAAAATATGAATATAAGCCAGGCATGGGGGCACATGCCTGCAGTCCCAGCTACTTGGAAGACTGAGGTGGGAGGATCACTTGGGACCAGAGGCTTGAGGCTGCAGTCAACTGTGATTGCGCCACTGCAGTCTGGGCAACAGAGCAAGAAGACCCCGTCTCAAAAAAAAGAAAAAGAAAAAAAAAACCCAAACAACAACAAAAAAGAAGATATACAAATGGCCAATCAACATATGAAAAATTGCTCAACATCAATATTCCTTAGAAAATACAAATTGAAATCACAATGAGATACCAATTCCCACCCACTGGCCCTTGGGTACATGTGCGCAACATACAGGTTTGTTACATATGCATACATGTGCCATGTTGGTGTGCTGCACCCATTAACTCGTCATTTACATTAGGTTTATCTCCTAATGCTATCCCTCCCCCCTCCCCCCATCCCCCGGCAGGCCCTGGTGAGTGATGTTCCCATGTCCAGGTGTTCTCATTGTTCAATTCCCACCTATGAGTGAGAACATGCGGTGTTTGGTTTTCTGTCCTTGCGATAGTTTGCTCAGAATGATGGTTTCCAGCTTCATCCATGTACCTATAAAGGACATGAACTCACCCTTTTTTATGGCTGCATAGTATTCCATGGTGTATATGTGCCACATTTTCTTAATCCAGTCTATCACTGATGGACATTTGGGTTGGTTCCAAGTCTTTGCTATTGTGAATAGTGCCGTAATAAACATACGTGTGCATGTGCCTTTATAGCAGCATGATTTATAATCCTTTGGGTATATGCCCAGTAATGGGATGGCTGGGTCAAATGGTATTTCTAGTTCTAGATCCTTGAGGAATCACCACACTGTCTTCCACAATGGTTGAACTAGTTTACAGTCCCACCAACAGTGTAAAAGGGTTCCTATTTCTCCACATCCTCTCCAGCACCTGTTGTTTCCTGACTTTTTAATGATCCCCATTCTAACTGGTGTGAGGGTATCTCATTGTGGTTTTGATTTGCATTTCTCTGATGGCCAGTGACGATGAGCATTTTTTCATGTGTCTGTTGGCTGCATAAATGTCTTCTTTTGAGAAGAGTCTGTTCATATCCTTCACCCACTTTTTGATGGGGTTGTTTGATTTTTTTCTTGTAAATCTGTTTAAGTTCTTTGTAGATTCTGGATATTAGCCCTTTGTCAGATGGGTAGATTGTAAAAATTTTCTCCCACTCTGTAGGTTGCCTGTTCAGTCTGATGGTAGTTTCTTTTGCTGTGTAGAAGCTCTTTAGTTTAATTAGATCCCATTTGTCAATTTTGGCTTTTGTTGCCATTGCTTTTGGTGTTTTAGTCATGAAGTCCTTGCCCATGCCTATGGCCTGAATGGTATTGCCTAGGTTTTCTTCTAGGGTTTTTATGGTTTTAGGTCTAACATTTAAGTCTTTAATCCATCTTGAATTGATTTTTGTATAAGGTGTAAGGAAGGGATCCAGTTTCAGCTTTCTACATATGGCTCCTGGATCGATAGTTTCTATGTAGAATAATGAAAACATTCTGGAAATGGATAGTGATGATGGTTGCATAACAATGTGAATACATTTAATGTCACTAAATAGTACACTTAAAAATGGTTAAAATGGGCCAGGCGCGTTGGCTCACACCTGCAATCCCAGCACTTGGGGATGCCAAGGTGGGCAGATCACTTGAGGTCAGGAGTTCAAGACCAGCCTGGCCAACATGGTGAAACCCCATCTCTACAAAAAATACAAAAATTAGCCGGGTGTGGTGGCACATGCCTGTAGTCCCAGCTACTTGGTAAGCTGAGACAGAAGAATCGCTTGAACCCGGGAGGCAAAGGTTGCAGTGAGCAGAGATCGCACCATTGCATTCCAGCTTGAGTGACAAGGAGACTCCGTCTCAAAAAAAAAATCACCAAATAATTTTTGTTTGTTTGTTTTGAGAGTCTTGTTCGGTCACCCAGGCTGGAGTGCTGTGACACGATCCTGGCTCACTGCAACCTTTACCTCTGGGTCCAAACAATTCTTCCTCAGCTTCCCAAGTAGCTAGAATTACAGGTGCGTGCCACCATGACCCTGCTAATTTTTGTATTTTTAGTACAGGCAAGGTTTCACCATGTTGGCCAAGCTGGTCTTGAACTTCTGACCTCAAGTGATCCACCCACCTTGGCCTCCCAAAGTGCTGGGATTACAGGCATGAGCCACTGCACCCAGCCACCAAATAATTTTAAAAGTATAATGAGAAGAGGCTTGCCTGCCACCATGTAAGACACGCCTTTGCTCCTCTTTCACCTTCTGCCATGATTGTGAGGCCTCCCCAGCCATGTGGAACTTATATTCATTGCTCAACAAGGAAGAGACCTGCAAGGCTATTACCCTGGGCAGTTGGCAAGACTCCATTTTGATCATAGTGCAAAGAGAGCTCTCAGATTGGAACAAGAAATTAGCCACAGATTCACTGAATCCTTGACCTCTTAGTTCACTGCCACAGCTCTACTATTGTGAAGAGAGAAGCGGCTTTGAAAGAAATGCTTTTAAATTAAAATAACCAAGGCATTCGAACAAAATATCGTTTGGCATTCTTAGGTAACTCTTTTAGACTAATGTAATGGTAGCAAAACTACTTTTAAGTGTGTATACAGATGGCTCTAATCCTAAAATATTTACATGCTGCAAATTATTTTCAGATTAAGTTGGTCAGCTTACAACAGGGGATCAAGAGCTAGCCTTAAGAGAACTTGTTTTTTACCCCATTACCAGTCTTATTGCTGATGCTGGCAAACCATCATACATTTAGGCCAATGGTTATATGCAGGCTCAGGTAAGAAGATTACTGCATCTGCTCAGTAAGTGCATCACCGTTGGGAAAAATAAAAAAGAACCTAGGGGACATAGCCAATGAGGAAGAAGACTGGCACTAGAGACCCTAAAGGGGCTTGGGATGGAGAAACCCAGGTATAGCATAGGGCTATAGTGAGATGTGGGACTGGTAAAAAGGATTAAGTGAACATCTGTACACATGAGTTAACACCCTTATCTGGGCAAGAAGAAAGCCTGACAACTAGGCATCAGCTCCTCAGGCAGAAAGCTAAAGGGTCTTCTCTAAGGACAGGAAAGGATCCCAAAGAAAAGAACCTTGGCGGGGCGCAGTGGCTCACGCCTATAATCCCAACACTTTGGGAGGCCGAGGCAGGCAGATCACCGGAGGTCAGGAGTTCAAGACTAGCCTGGCCAACATGGTGAAATCCCATCTACTAAAAGTACAAAAATTACTTTTTTGTGGTGGCAGGTGCCTGTAATCCCAGCTACTTGGGAGGCTGAGGCAGGAGAGTCGCTTGAACCCAGGGGGGCGAAGGTTGCAGTGAGCCGAGATCGCACCACTGCACTCCAGCCTGGGCGACAAGAGCAAGACTCTGTCTCAAGAAAAAAACAAAAAAACCTTACCAGTTCCCCAGCATACTAGTGGGCTCCCTCCTCATTTACCCCAAAGTAACACCTATCAATTAATAAACTTCTCCCCCCAAAAAAAAGTACAATGAGGATTAAAGGATATAGATGAAACAAGAGTGTCCCCAAGTTAATGACTAAGTGACAGACATAACTGAGTGATAGGTACACAAGGGCTTATTGCTCTCTATTTGGATGTATATTTGAGTTTTACTATAATAAATATTAAAAAACAAACAAGTCTTCAAAATGTGCAAAGCTTTTCAAGAATTTATCCCCTTACAAATTTTAGCAAAAATGAGTACAGAAGAGGAGGCAGGGAAAGGCAAGGCTCAGAGGGATTCAACAGTATAAAAAATAAAAGAAAATAAGAATAAGAACAAAGATTTGGCTATAAGAATACAATCACAGTAATATTTAGAACGGGAAGGAAATGTGTTATGTATTTTATAGTAAAACCTGAGACAAAGAGCAGAAACCATTAAAAACAATCTAGACGATTAAAACACTTAAGCACAAGCCGGAAGACCCTGGATACAAACCTGACTCTGAGCTTCCTAGTGGCCAAGGCAGAGAGAGGAAAACATCAACATAGTTCTAGTATACTTAGACGTATACTACAGGCGCATGCCACCACACCTGGCTAACTTTTGTATTTATAGTGGAGACGGGGTTTCACACATGTTGGTCAGGCTGGTCTCGAACTCCTGACCTCAGGTGATCCACCCGCCTCAGCCTCCCAAAGTGCTGAGATTACAGGCATGAGCCACTGCGCCTGGCCAACACCTTGTATATTTTATGCTTTCTGAAAATGCTAAATATCAAATAAGCCACTGGTTCCCAAATGTTTTGATCATGAATGCCCAACAACAAAAATTCAAGTATATGCTCCCAATACATGTACACTTACATATAAATTATATATGTACTACAGTGATAATACAGTGTACATTATAAAGTACATAATAAAAATTATTATGGTGGTTCATGCCTGTAATCCCAGCACTTTGGGAGGTTAAGGTGGGTGGATCACTTGAGGCCAGGAGTTTGAGACCAGCCTAACCAATATGGTGAAACCCCATCTCTACTAAAAATACAAAATTAGCCAGGTGTGGTGGTGCACAGCTGTAATCCCAGCTACTCGGGAGGCTGAGGCAGGAGACCAAGATTGCAGTAAACCAAGATAGCATCAATGCACTCCAGTCTGGGCAACAGATTGAGTGAGACTTCATCTCAAAAAAATAATAATAATAATTAAATGAAGCTGAAATAAACAGGAAAATTAGTTTTATTTTTTTCCTGAGATCCACGTGCATCTTTATGCTTACATACCAACTTTGGACCCCACTGCAAAGCTTCCTTATGATTTAGCATCCCTGCAACCATTCTAGGTTAGTGCCCTTGATTGCTTAAGCAGAAACTGTCAAATGGCAGTGGTCAAATTGCTGTCACTTTCTTGCTGAGTTCCACCATCCCCACACTCGAGTCAGTGACGCTGGCTTCCTCCCACCACCCCTACCACCTTCTTCCACTACCCTTACCTGCCAATGAGCAACAGAAAAGACTGTGGGCTGCGTGCAGTGGCTCACGCCTGTAATCCCAGCACTTTGGGAGGCCGAGGCGGGCGGATCACCTGAGATCGGGAGTCTGAGACCAGCCTGACCAATAGGGAGAAACCTCGCCTCTACTAAAAATACAAAATTAGCCAGGCGTGGTAGTGCATGCCTGTAATCCCAGCTACTCAGGAGGCTGAGGCAGGAGAATCGCTTGAACCTGGGAGGCGGAGGTTGCAGTGAGCTGAGATCACGCCATTGCACTCCAGCCTGGGCAAGAAGAGCGAAACTCCATCTCAAAAAAAAAAAAAAAAAAAAAAAAAACAGACTGTGGAAGCAGGTACAAGAACAGCATAAAAGGATGGACTCTTTTGTCAGCCAAATCTCAGTTTGCACACAACACACTCCGTCTCAAATTCGCTAGGTGACCCAGGGCCAGTCAAATAACTTTTCTAAAACTCTCCGTAAAGGGGGTGATAACAGTGTTATCTCACCTGGTTATTATGAAAAGTAAGTGAGATAAGCTAATATTACAGTATCTAGGACACTGCCTAAACAGCACAAGTGCTCGATATCACCCAGAATTATTACTCTGAGTGGCAAAAGACGACACCTGAACCTTGTTTCTTTAGCCAACTCAGTAAGGTAGCAAGTTCTAACGGAAGGAGCTCAGGTGGCAGAGGTGTGGCAGACCTGGTTTGAAGGATGATCCACTGACCTTGTAAGAACCCAGCTTCTCTATGAGGAGTCCTCTCATCTGTTCAACGGGGGTGATGACACAAACTGTATATGAAGTACCTGTCAGAGCCGGTAAAACACTGGCAACCACCAATGGTGAGAGTAAGCAAACAGCACATGAACCTGTCATTCCAGGATCCCTGAGGCACATTCACATGCATGGCTAGATTCTGAGAGAGAAAACATCCCTAAAGTCTACCACCAAATGTTAATATACATACCTGCAGTGAAGCCCACAGGCACACTTTTTCTTTCCTTTTTTAGTTTAATTTCTGAATCGCATATGCCTCCATTTTTCTAGTAATAAACTTGTAGTAAACTTTTTACCCACCTAATGACAGTGACTGAGGGAACGGGGGAAGGGCCCCAAACCAGTGATTATAAAGTCCATGGAGATCTCTAGAGAGGGGGTGTTTTTGCCGCAACAGCAAAAGAAAAGAGAGAGCATTCAAGCCAGGCGCGGTGGCTCACGCCTGTAATCCCAGCACTTTGGGAGGCCGAAGCGGGCGGATCATGAGGTCAGGAGATAGAGACCATCCTGGCTAACACGGTGAAACCCCGTCTCTACTAAAAATACAAAAAAGTAGCCGGGCATGGTGGCGGGCGCCCGTAGTCCCAGCTACTTGGGAGGCTGAGGCAGGAGAATCGCTTGAACCCGGCAGGCGGAGGGTGCAGTGAGCCGAGATGGCGCCACTGCACTCCAGCCTGGGCGACAGAGCGAGACTCCATCTCAAAAAAAAAAGAAAGAAAGAAAAGAGAGAGCATTCAAACATCAGATCAGTTCATAATAAATTTAAAAAGCCTAATTCTTTCCATTTCAATTTATGACCAAAAGAATAAATATGGAAATATATTTATACAGTGTTAAATATATTTATATAGTGTTTTTTACATCATGTGCTCAGTGGGAATACTGCAAATGTGTAAAGCACCTAAAATGTAAACTATATTAACACACATTTTAAAAGATACAGGTCTTGGCCGGGCACGGTGGCTCACGCCTGTAATACCAACACTTTGGGAGGCCAAGGCTTGTATAATGCTTGAGCCCAGGAGTTAAAGACCAGCCTGGGCAACACAGCAAGACCCCCATCTCTACAAAAAATACAAAAATTAGCCGGGCGTGGTGGCACGCACCTGCTGTCCCAGCTACTGGGGAGGCTGAGGTGGGAGGATCACCTGAGCCCAGGAAATCAAGGCTGCAGTGAGCCGAGATCGCGCCACTGCACTCCAGCCTGGGAGACAGAGTGAGACCCTGTCTCCAAACAAACAAAAAACAAGTCTTTAGGCATCACTGAGGAACACCTAAAATGGATACAACACTAACTAGACACCCTCGACCCTGACTCCCTAATAAAAGCGTCAGTCTTTTGCTCAATATCCTGACCTGACAGCAAACCAATAAAGACACGGCATAACCAAACTCCACAAATTTTTGGCCAAATAAAAGAAACACACGCAACGCTAACATTAAACCTTTTCTATGGCCGCTTCACGATAAGTATTACAAAATCCCCAGAAAGAGTTTATTCACCTAGCTCCGACTGTCGCCATACAAGGTGGAGCAGTGAGTGACCCGAACCAGGGGCTGACCCCTGCCAGAGCCCCCACAGCGACTCACTGCCCCCCCCCCACCCCCTCCGCATTCCCATCTGCACAACTTTCTGTGATTCAAACAGTCCGGAGCCAGGGCTCCCTACAACTAACGCTATCGTGACATTATAAGCCGGTTAAATACTGAGGTCATAAACCCACTCAGAAGTAAACAGAAGCAACATTAGTGAGCAAAGTTGATGTTTAAGCAATACGGAAAACTAGAAACCAAGCAAAACCAGCAAAGCAACTAGCGTTGTCTCTCAATAAGATCTTCCAAAAGAGGCAAAGTGGAGAACCTGCTCTCCCCCGCACTCCGGAAAACCCAGACAGCACCAAAGCAGGTTCTACAACAGCTGCCCGGAGCAACTAGGCCAGGGGATGCGACGCCGCGCATCTCCCCCCGTCACACCAGGGGCTCGCGGAGGTCTGGTGGGGACGCGGAGCTCCAGGGGCCGGCCGGTGCAGGGACACGGCCGGGTTGGGGGTGGGGACGCGCGGCCCTGCCTCCTTGCCGGCCTGCGGTCTCCAGGGCCGGCCCGCACGGCTGCTGGACAGCGCCATGCCCACGCACCCCCGCCCCTAGCGGCCCCCATTCCGGAACTCCCAGCTCCACGCGGCTGGGGTCGAGCTGGGGCCCGCGGGCAGGCGCCCTGAGCACCCGCGTGACGGTACCTGTGGTGGCAGCAGCTCCCAAGCTGCGGCGGCGGCGGCGGCGGCGGCGGCGGCGGCGGCGGCGGCGACGGCGACGGGGGCGGCAGCAGGGGCGGAGCGCGGCGTGCGCGCTCTCGGCCCGCAGTCCGGTGCGTGGCGCCCTCCCTCTCCCTCCTGGCCGCCGGGTGCCCGCCCCTTCACCTCTCACCTCCTACCTTTACCCTCCCGCCCCGCCGCCCTCCGCACGTGCGCCCAGCAGCGTGCGCATGCGTAGTCGAACCACATTCGCGTCTCCCGTTCGCCCTCTAGTGGACACCGGAGGGAAGTATGGACGGCCGGGCCGGGCCGGGCCGGGCCGGGCCGGGCGGAGCGTGAAGCCGGGTTAGGGCCCGCCGGGTTAGGGCCCACCGGCCCTCATCGGTCATCAAGAACTTGCAGAAAGCCGGGCACGGTGGCTCGCGGTTGTAATCCCAACACTGTGGGAGTCCAAGGCGCGAAGATCGCTTGAGCCGAGGAGTTAGAGACCAACTTGGGCAACGTAGGAGACCTCCGTCTCCACAAGTAAAATTAATTAGCCGGCTGTGGTGGCGCGCACCTGTGGTCCCAGCTACTCAGGAGGCTGAGGTAGGAGGATCACCTGAGCCCGGGAGGTCGAGGCTACAGTGAGACAAAAAACAAAAAACCCATCCTGCACAAGATGCTCATGTTCCCTGTTTTATAATGGCAAAAAATTAGAAGCACCTGGGCCGAGATACACTGCAAATGCAGATGAGAAGAATAAATAATGTCCATAAAACTAGTTTCCCTATAGACATTTAAAAGCATAAGTTGACATTTAACCATTTTCCACAGGGAACAGGTATTTGTTATAATAGCAACAGCTAAGTTCACTGTTTACTAGGTGTCAGTTGCGGAGCTGGTATTGTACATGTCCTCGCATTTGGCCCTCCTGAAAATCCGAGGTAGGCCTTGTTACAGGGCCTCACAGAAGGGGAAGGGGAGGCTGCCTCCCCCCGAGGGAAACACAGGTCCCCACCTGCCCAGCTCTGGCCCAACTAGAGACGCTGCCCGGACCACTCTGGGGGGACTTTGATCATGCTACTGCATGCCCTTGCTGTACCCAGGTCTTGTGTCAGAGGTAAGCCTCCCCTCAGCCCCTGCCTACTGCCCGAGACACCCGCACCCACCCCAGGGCTACCTGGATAAGGCAGGCCCTGTACCTGCCCTCAAAGGCACCAGCAAACTTCTCTGGGAGTTCCAGAAAGTGCAGATCTAGTCACCAATGCAAGGCAGAAATTAGAGGTGGCCCTTCTGACCGCACCAGCCCCCTGACCCACTACACATTCTTCAGATACCTCCTCCTAAAACCCAGTTCCCACCGGACTCTGGCCTCCCTCCTTGCCCACCACACTATTGTCACAATGAAAGTAACAATGGGGACAGTGGGCCTTGGCCCAAAGTGACTTTCAGGGTTATGACATTTTCAGCATTGTCTTTTGGCTTAATATGGGAATTTTGATCCTATAAAGAAAGTATTCGCTGGGTGCGGTGGCTCACGCCTGTAATCCCAGCACTTTGGGAGGCCAGCACGGGCAGATCATGAGGTCAGGAGATCGAAACCATCCTGGCTAACACGGTGAAACCCCGTCTCTACTAAAAATACAAAACAAAACAAAAAAAAATTAGCCGGGCGTGGTGGCAGGTGCCTGTAGTCCCAGCTACTCGGGAGGCTGAAGCAGGAGAATGGCATGAACCCGGGAGGCAGAGCTTGCAGTGAGCCGAGATCATGCCACTGCACTCCAGCTTGGGCGACAGAGCGAGACTCCGTCTCAAAAAAAAAAAAAAAAAAAAAGAAAGAAAGAATTTTTTAGGTTATTTTTATTTTTACATTTGAGGTCTCACTCCTTTACCCAGGCTGGAGTGCAGTGGTGTGGTCATAGCTCACTGCAGCCTCAACCTCCTGGGCTCAAGTGATCCTCCCAAGAAGGTGGGACTACAGATGAGCGCCACCATGCCATTTTTGTTTTTGTTATTTTTATCAAGATGGGGTCTTTTGCTGTGTTGCCCAGGCTGGTCTCAAACTCCTGGGCTCAAGCAGCCTTCCCATGTTGGCCTCCCAAACTGCTAGGATTACAGGCATGAGCCACCGTGCCCATCCTGTTTGTTGTATTAAATGAGAGAGAAGCAACAATAGAGAGCATTCAGGGGAACTTACCTACACCCCTTACCTATCCTGACATCACTCTCTCCAGGTCTGATCCCTTGAAATACCATCACTTGTCCCCTCAGAAACCTTGGGCATGAAGGAGTCCTCCTGAGCCCTGGGCCCACTGTACCAAAGTCTTCTCTCCAGAGAGGGTCAGGAGCCTGTCTTCTAACCACCTCCATGGCAGGACTTAGCCAGACTGCCTTGGGAACTGCTGTCATTCTCCTCACTCACCACCTCTTCCCACCCAACCACTCCATCAAAGCTGTGTTTGCAGAGGACTGACCCTCAGTGAAGTCTGGACACTCCCCCACAAAAAATAAGAGGCTCCAAAACTGACAAGCACCTAGCTAAGTACCTTTGTGCCTTGAAGCATGGCAAACAATCCTCCACTGCCCTAAGAGAACCCACTGAGAATCCTGTGGAGCCTCTGGGGAAGCTGGGGTTTATGGGGCCCTGGTAAATCTGCTACAGAATGCCCCCCATGGAGTATAATGAAGTGGACATGATTTTTGGGCTTCTCCCACAACATTTTTTTTTTTTTTGAGACACAGTCTCATTCTGTTGTCCAGGCTGGAGTGCAGTGGTGAGGTGTTGGCTCACAGCAACCTCCCCCTCCCAGGTTCAAGTGATTCTCCCACCTCAACCTCCTGAGTAGCTGGGATTATAGGTGTGCGCCACCATGCCTAGCTAATTTTTTTTTGCATTTTTAGTAGAGACAGAGTTTTGCCATGTTGGCCAGGCTGTCTCAAACTCCTGATCTCAGGTGGGATCCACCCGCCTCAGCCTCTCAAAGTGCTGGGATTACGGGCGTGAGCCACCTCACCTGGCCCTTTTTTTTTTTTTTTTTTTTTTGAGACCAAGTCTCTGTCACCCAGGCTGGAGCACAGTGGCACAATCTTGGCTCACTGCAACCTCCACCTCTCAGGTTCCAGCGATTCCCGTGCCTCAACCTCTTGAGTAGCTGGGACTACAGGCTTGCGCCATCGCGCCAGGTTTATTTTTGTATTTTTAGTAGAGACGAGGTTTTTGCCATGTTGCCCAGGCTGGTCTGGAACTCCTGGGCCCAATCGATCCACCCGCTGTAATCCCGGGATTACAGGCATGACCCACCATGCCCAGCCTCCTACAACATTTAATATGAAAACATAACAGAAAAGTTGAAAGAACCATAGAGTGAACACTCATATACCCTAGATTCAACTATTAATGTTTTGCTTAGTATCTCATGTCTATCTAAAAAAATCTATCCTTTTATCCATCTATCTGTAATTGCCCAAGGGTTCTTCTTGCCCACTGCGCAGACAAAATCAATTCACTGAGGCCTTGGCATTGCAGTAAAGAGTTTCACTGACGCAAGGCTGGCGATGCACAAGGCCACGCAGAAGATGGAGCTATTACTCAAATCAGTCTCCCCAAAGGCTTAGAGGTCAGGGTTTTTCAAGGATAGTTTGGTAGGCAGGGTGCTAGGGAATGGGAAATGTTGATTGGTTGGGGATGCAATCATAGGAGGAGTCCTCAAGCGCTGAGTCAGCCTCTGGGTGGAGTCAGCAGAAATGCAAAAGTCTGAAAAGAAACACCTCAAGGCCGGGCGCGGTGGCTCACGCCTGTAATCCCAGCACTTTGGGAGGCTGAGGCAGGTGGATCACGAGATCAGGAGATCGAGACCTTCCTAGCTAACACGGTGAAACCCCGCCTCTACTAAATATACAAAAAATTAGCCGGGTGTGGTGGCGGGCACCTGTAGTCCCAGCTACTCTGGGGGCTGAGGCAGGAGAATAGCATGAACCCAGGAGGCGGAGCTTGCAGTGAGCCGAGATCATGCCGCTGCACTCTAGCCTGGGCAACAGAACGAGACTCTGTCTCAAAAAAAAAAAAAGAAAGAAAAAGAAAGAAAGAAAGAAAGAAAAGAAACATCTCAAAAGGCAAGTCTTAGGTTCTACAATAGTGATGTTATCTATAGGAGTAACTGAGGAAGTTACAAATCTTGTGACTTCCAGAGCAATGACTGGTTATCATTTAACTACACCTACACCTTAGCAGAATTCAGGCCCCTCCTATAAAAATCCTAGACTTGTGGCTTTTCATTAGTTTTACAAAGGCGGTTTAGTTTTGGAAAGGGCTAATGTCATCCTTGCTTTAAGGTTGAACTATAAATTCCTCCCAAAGTTACCTTCGCCTATCCCCAGGTTGGAGGTTAGAAGCAAGATAGAGCTGGGCACGGTGGTTCACTCCTGTAATCCCAGCATTTTGGGAGGCCGAGGCAGGCAGATCACCTGAGCAGGAGTTCGAGACCAGCCTGACCAACATGGAGAAACCCTGTCTCTACTAAAAATACAAAATTAGCCAGGTGTGGTGGCGCATGCCTGTAATCCCAGCTACTCAGGAGACTGAGGCAGGAGAATAGCTTGAACCTGGGAGGCAGAAGTTGCGGTGAGCCGAGATCATGCCATTGCACTCCAGCCTGGGCAACAAGAGCAACACGCTGAGAGAAAAAAAAAAGAAAAAGAAAAGGAAGCAACATGGAGTCAACTATGTCAGGTTTTTCTTACTGCCATAATTTTGCAAAGGTGATTTCGTATCAATCCTTTATTTTAAGAGATAGGGTTTTGCTCTATGGTCCAGGCTGGAATGCGGTGGCACAATCACAGCTCACTGCAGCCTTGACCTCCTGGGCTCAAGCAAGCTTCCCAAGTAGCTGGGACCACAGGTGGGTATGACCACTCCCAGCTAAATTTTAGAGTTTTTAAAATAGAGATGAGGGTCTCTCTGTTGCCCAGGCTGGTCTTGAACTCTTGGCCTCAGGCAACTCTCCCATCTTGGCCTCCACAAGTGCTAGGATTATAGGTGTGAGCCACCATACCCAGCCCCTATCTTATTTTTGATGCACTTCCAGTTAAGTTGCAGAAACCTGATTTTAGTTTTTATATATAGTAAATCAAATGGAACAGTTCCATTTAGCCCTAACTAGGTAGAGCTCAACTTTACTTCAGATTGTTCCCCATAAGAAAGGTGAATTCAGGCCGGGCACAATGGCTCATGCCTGTAATCCCAGCACTTTGGGAGGCCAAGGCAGGCGGATCACGAGGTCAGGAGATTGAGACCATGCTGGCTAACATGGTGAAACCCCGTCTCTACTAAAGAAAATACAAAAAATTAGCCAGGCGTGGTGGCGGGCGCCTGTAGTCCCAGCTACTGGGGAGGCTGAGGCAGAAGAATGGCGTGAACCTGGGAGGCAGAGCTTGCAGTGAGCCAAGATTGCGCCACTGCACTCCAGCCTGGGAGAAAGAGCGAGACTCCGTCTCGAAAAAAAAGAAAAAAAGAAAGGTGAATTTGAATTCAGGCCAGGCATGGTGGCTCACGCCTGTAATCCCAGCACTTCGGGAGGCCAAGGCGGGCGGATCACTTAAGGTCAGGAGTTCGAGACCAGCCTCCCAACATGGTGAAACCCCATCTCTACTAAAAATACATAAATGAGCCAGGCGTGGTGATGCATGCCTGTAATCCCAGCTACTTGGGAGGCTGAGGGATGAGAATCCCTTGAACCTGGGAGACGGAGGTTGCAATGATCTGAGATCATGACACTGCACTCCAGCCTGGGCAACAGAGTGAGACTCTGTTGTTGTAACCGAGTGAGTTATAGAGAAACACCACACTTTGAGATGAATTGAGGAGTCCTTTATTAGCCAGCGACCGAGAGACGGCTAGCACTCAAAATTCTCTCAGCCCCAAAGAAGGGTCTAGATTTTCTTTTATACTTTGGTTTGGCAAGGGGAAGGGAAATCGAGTTGAAGCAATCCCACAGAAGTAAAAACAGGCAAAAAAGTTAAAAAGACAAATGGTTACAGGAAAACAGTTCCAGGTGCAGGGGCTTTAAATTCATCACAAGGTGTTAGGTGCGGGGGCTCTGGGTGCTATCTACAGGACACAAATGCGGGGGCTTAGGATACTATCACCTGAGCGAATTTCTGGGAACTGTGGACAGAGCTTGCCACAGTACCTTATCAGTTAATTGCACTTTTTGATGTGCTGGGAGTCAGCTTGCACAAGTTAAGTCCTTGAGGAAGGGGGTGGGTAAGGAGCCCTTGATGTCTTGCAAATGAAGGAGCCAAATGGAGTCTGTCCGGCTTTCTCAGCTAAGGAAGAGTCTATTCATATTAAAACAAGGTAAGGTATCACACTGTCTCAAAAAAAAAAAAAAAAAAAAAGAAAGGTACATTCAAAAACTTTAAAAACTAAATGTGGCATGGAAATCAAGAAATGATAACAATTTCTAATACTTGAGCTTCTACCCTGGGCCAATTCTCAAACCTGATCTCAATTAATCCTCAGAACAATCTTGAAATATAGAGGCTAAGTTTATTTTACAAATGTAGAAAATTTCTCTGCAAAGAGGAGATGATGTGTCCAAGGTCACTCAGAACTGAACAGAGGGCCGCCTTCTGGGACCCAAGACTCCAGGTTCCAGCCCACTGCCCAGCTGCCTCACCCTGTCATGAGCACAATAAAGGAGTTTCATGATTATGTGGATGTGTCTTTGCAATCACTCACACTGAGGATCATGCTTATCATGAATTAGCAATTAGTGATAGCAGCTGGCAACATCTCAAAGTGGAAAGAGCTGCTTCAGGGCCAGACTCCTTTTATTCAAATCCTGGCTCTGACACAAGCAGTACCTCTGTGGCTGGGAGAATTAACTTCACCTCAGGGAACCTCGAATTAGGAGTCAGGTTCCGAGATGCAAACAACACCAACAGCTGTGGGTTTTGAAAACAATAAAATTGGAGGGTGAACACATGTAAAATGCCTACACTGAAATAAACGGTAGCTTTTTTTTTTTTTTTTTTGAGATGGAGTCTCGCTCTGTCGCCCAGGCTGGAGTGCAGTGGAGTAATCTCAGCTCACTGCAAGCTCCGCCTCCTGGGTTCACACCATTCTCCTGCCTCAGCCTCCCGAGTAGCTGGGACTACAGGCGCCCACCACCATGCCCAGCTAATTTTTTGTATTTTTAGTAGAGACGGGTTTTCACCATGTTAGCCAGGATGGTCTCGATCTCCTGACCTCATGATCCGCCTGCCTTGGCCTCCCAAAGTGCTGGGATTACAGGCGTGAGCCACCGCGCCCAGCTTTTTTTTTTTTTTTTTTTTTTTGAGATAGAGTCTCACTCTGTCGCCCAGGCTGGAGTGCAGTGGCGCGATCTCAGCTCATTGCAACCTCCACCTCCTGGATTCAAGTAATTCTCCTGCCTCAGCCTCCTGAGTAGCTGGGACTGCAGGCACGCGCCACCACAGCCAGCTAATTTTTGTATTTTTAGTAGAGACAGGGTTTCACCATGTTGGCCAGGATGGATGGTCTCAATCTCTTGACCTCGTGATCCGCCCGCCTTGGCTTTCCAAAATGCTGGGATTACAGGCATAAGCCACCGCACCTGGCCCCAATGGTAGCTTCAATAACCATGATACAATCATTTAAAAATATTTAAAATGTCAAAGTTGAATGAATACATTTATTCAATGTCTTTATTACCTATCAAATTCCTACCATGTGTCAGAGACCAGGAATACAATAAGTTAATTTCCTGTACTAAAGAAGTTAACTGTCTTAGTGTTGAACCTTTAAACAAAACCTTATAGGAAATATAAGGTTTATTACAGAGGTCATAATAGCCCATAATAATAACCAATTATTGATTGTTGGGTTCTTGCCAGAAGCAGGTTTTACAATATATTTATCTCAAATAATCCTTGTGATGACCTTTAGAGGCAGGTAAGATAAACCCCTTCTTTTTTATTTTTATTTTTTTGAGACGGAGTCTCGCTCTGCTGCCCAGGCTGGAGAGCAGTGGCAGGAACTCAGCTCACTGCAAGCTCCGCCTCCCACGTTCAAGCGATCCTCCTGCCTCAGCCGCCCCCGGTAGCTGGGATTACAGGCACACGCCACCATGCCCGGTTAATTTTTGTCTTTTGTTTTCTCAGTAGAGACGGGGTTCCGCCATGTTGGCCAGGCTGGTCTCTAACTCCTGACCTCAGGTAATCCACCCGCCTCGGCCTCCCAAAGTGCTGGGACTATAGGCGTGAGCCACCGCGCCTGGCCGATAAACCCCATTTTAAGTTGTAAAAACCATTGCATCCAGAGCTCTGACAACTTCTCTGAGGTTCCACAGTTGCCGTGTTGCAGAGGCATCATCACATGTTGATCCACCTATCCCCAAAGCCCCTGGACTTCTGCCACTGAGCTTCCAAATGCTATGAGGAAAAGGGAATTGGAAACCAAAGACCAGGAATCATGAAGAAGATGCTGATGTGATTTTGGGTAGGGCCTTATAGGGTAAGAGCTTGTCAGGCAATAAGAACAACAGCAGTCAGCCAGGCGCAGTGGCTCATGCCTGTAATCCTAGCACTTTGGGAGGCCGAGGTGGGCAGATCACCTGAGGTCAGGAGTTCAAGACCAGCCTGGCCAACATGGAAACCCCATCTCTACTAAAAATACAAAAATTAGCTGGGCGTGGTGGTGCACGCCTGTGGTCTCAGCTACTCGGGAGGCTGAGGCAGGAGAATTGCTTGAACCCAGGAGGCAGAGGCTGCAGTGAGCCGAGATCATGCCACTGCACTCTAGCCTGGGTGACACAGCAAGACTCAGTCTCAAAAAATAATAATAATAATTAATAAAAAGAACAGCAGCAGTGGCTAATCCTTAAACCAGTTACCAGGCCTACTTTATATGTCATTGCTTACTGATCCTAACAACCCCAATAAAACCCATGAAATGGGCACTCTTTTCTCCCCATTTTTTTTTTTTTTTTTGAGACGGAGTCTCGCTCTGTCGCCCAGGCTGGAGTGCAGTGGCGTAATCTCGGCTCACTGCAAGCCCCGCCTCCCGGGTTCACGCCATTGTCCTGCCTCACCCTCCAGAGTAGCTGAGACTACAGACGCCCGCCACCATGCCGGGCTAATTTTTTGTATTTTTAGTAGAGACGGGTTTTCACCGTGTTAGCCAGGATGGTCTCGATCTCCTGACCTCGTGATCCGCCCTCCCTGGCCTCCCAGTGTTGGGATTACAGGTGTGAGCCACCACGGCCAGCTTGTCTCCCCATTTTATAAATAAAACAAACTGGGGCCTAGAAATGTCCAATCGCGGCCAGGCGCGGTGGATCACGCCTGTAATCCCAACACTTTGAGACGCCAAGGCGGGCAGATCATGAGGTCAGGAGATCGAGACCATCCTGGCTAACAAGGTGAAACCCCGTCTTTACTAAAAATACAAAAATTAGCCGGGTGTGGTGGCGGGCACCTGTAGTCCCAGCTACTCGGGAGGCTGAGGCAGGAGAATGGCGTGAACCCGGGAGGTGGAGCTTGCAGTGAGCCAAGATCGCACCACTGCACTCCAGCCTGGCCAACAGAGCTAGACTCCATCTCAAAAAAAAAAAAAAAAGAAAGAAAAGAAAAGAAAAGAAACCCCTTCTCTACTGAGAATACCAAAAATTAGCTGGGCGTGGTGGCGGGTGCCTGTAGTCCCAGCTACTCAGGAGGCTGAGGCAGAAGAGTGGCGTGAACACAGGAGGCGGAGCTTGCAGTAAGCCGAGATCGCGCCACTGCACTCCAGCCTGGGCGACAGAGCGAGACTCTGTCTCAAAAAAAAAAAAAAGAAAGAAAGAAAGAAATGTCCAATCACTTGAGTAAGATCACTATAGTCAGTTATTTCGTTGTTGTCTTCTCTGTAAGCTGATCGATCATACACATGCACCCCTTGCCCAATGTCCAGTGGCTGTAGAGCCTCCTGGCTGGATGAGTGCACCTCCCCTCTCCATTGTCAGCCTTGGCCAATAAAGCGTGAGTGAACACGACCTACACCAAGTCTAGCAGAAGCTTTAAGAGCCACTGCTTGTGTGCCTCTTGTTCTTCCCCTTAGCCAGGAGAACATAGTCCTGTGTTGGAACTGTTCCTTCAGACCAGGTGCCAGGATGAGAAGCCATGTGGAGCAGAACTGCAGCACATTACCCATGGTCCCCTATATGTAATGTGAGTGAGGAATGTGCTGTCCGTTTTAAGCCAACTGGGATTTGAGGGCTGTTTGTTACTACAGGAGAGCTGTAAGTGGCCGAGTCAGGATCGTAACCTCAATAGATGTAAACACCATAAAATTTACCCATTGTCCAGTGTATATTTCAGTGACTTTCAGTAAATGTATGGTGAAACTATCATCACAATCTTCTTTTAGAACATTTTCATCACCCCCTTTCCATTCTCACTCCCAGCCTCAGGCAACTACTAATTTATCATCTATCTCTATAGATTTGCCTTTTCTGGACATTTCATATACATGGAATCATACTATATATATATATATATACACACACACTATATATATATATATACACTATATATATACATATATACACATATATATATACACATATATACATATATATATATTGCTCTATCGCCCAGGCTGGAGTGCAGTGGCACAATCTTGCCTCACTGTAAACCTCCGCCTCCTGGGTTCAAGCAATTTGTCCTGCCTTAGCCTCCCGGGTAGCTGGGATTACAGGAGCCCACCAACACACCCGGCTAAGTTTTGTATTTTTAGTAGAGATGAGATTTTACCATGTTGGCCAGGCTGGTCTCGAACTCCTGACCTCAAGTGATATGCCTGCCTCAGCCTCCTGAAGTGCTGGGATTACAGATGTGAGCCACTGCGCCTGGCCTATCTTTTGTATCTGGCTTAATGGTTTTTGGTCTCACTATGTTGCCCAGGGTGGAGTACAGTGGCTATTCACAAGACATGATCACAGCACATTACAGCATTGAACTCCTGGGCTCAAGTGATCCTCCTGCCTCAGTCTCCTGAGTAGCTGAGACTACCAGTATGTGCCCGACTAGCATACTGCTTTTGAGGTTCACCCATGTTGCAGAATGTATCAGTACTTTAATTCCTTTTTTTACTGCTAACATTCCACTGCACAGATAGACTACATGATGATTTTTATCATCAGTTGATGGACATTTGGATTTTTTCCACTTTTCAGCTATTATAATAAACACAGCTGTGAATATTCCCATGCAAGTTATTCCATGAAAGGGCCATATATGCAAAATGACCCCCAAATGCAGAAGGAGCTGAGAAACCAAAGAACAAGGCAGACAAATCCAGTTTATCAGCAGAGGGCAATTTATTAGGGAACTTATGGACACAAGCATGGTCTTGGTCAACAACAAGTCAGGTAGATCTCCACACCATTATTCCCCAGACCCGGGACTTATATACCATAGGAAAAAGGGTATGTGCACTATAGAGACAATGAAAGGCAACCCTCTAGAACAGGCCAGAATGAGTTGCGTGATAACATCAAGGTTGCTTTGACCTAAAGGTAGGATATATTGTGAGTACATATTCTTACATTAAAGACAGTAAATAAACAAGGAATCAGGAGGCATTCACAGGACTGCAGTTAATCTGAGGTCAACAAGGCAAATTAGCATCCAAGATGGAGTCACTTTTGTCACCACACAAGAATTTGTGTAGAACTTTGTTTTCATTTCTTTTGGGTAGATAGCTATGAATTGAATGGGTTGAGTCATATAGTATTTATTTATTCATTTATTTATTCATTTATTTATTTATTTATTTTGAGACAGGGTCTTCTTTGTCACATACTGGAAGTGCAGTGACGCGATGTCAGCTCACAGCAACTTCTGCCTCCTGGGTTCAAGCAATTCTCGTGCCTTAGCCTCCTGAGTAGCTGGGATTACAGGCGTGTACCACCACGCCCAGCTAATTTTCTGTATTTTTAGTAGAGATGGGGTTTCACCATGCTGGCCAGGCTGGTCTCAAACTCCTGGGCTCAAGTGATTCACCTACCTCGGCCTCCCAGTGCTGGGATTACAGGCTTGAGTCACTGCACCCAGCCTAGGTTTAACATTTTAAGAAACTGCCAAACTATTTTCCAAAGTGACTGCCCCATTTTACATTCCCACTAACAATGTATGATATGAGGGTTCCTATTTCCTCACATCCTTGCCAGCACTTATTACTGTCAGTCTTTTTGATATAGCCATTTTAGTGGCTATGTAGTGGTATCTCATGGTGGTTTTTTTTTTTGAGATGGAGTCTCGCTCTGTCACCCAGGCTGGAGTGCAGTGGCGTGATCTTGGCTCACTGCAACCTCCGCCTCCTGGGTTCAAGCGATTCTTCTGCCTCAGCCTCCCGAATAGCTGGGACTACAGGCTGGGACCACCAAGCCTGTCTAATTTTTGTATTTTTAGTAGAGATAGAGTTTCATCATATTGGCCAGGCTGGTATCGAACTCCTGATCTTGTGATCTGCCCGCCTCGGCCTCCCAAAGTGCTGGGATTACAGGCACAAGCCACTGTGCCCAGCCCTTACTGTGGTTTTAATTTGTACTTCCCTAATAATGTTGAGCACTTATATACGCATGTTAGCCATTCCGATGTCTGCTTTGATGTCTATTCCAATATTCCGCCTTTTTTTTTTTTTTTTTTAAAGAGACAGGGTCTCAGCCAAGCACGGTGACTCATGCCTGTAATCCCAACACTTTGGGAGGCCAAGGCAGGTGGATCATTTGAGGCTGGGAGTTCGAGACCAGCCTGGCCAACATGGTGAAATCCCATCTCTACTAAAAATACAAAAATTAGCTGGGCATGGTGGTGCATGCCTGTAGTCCCAGCTACTTGGCAGGCTGAGGCAGGAGACCTGCTTGAACCTGGGGGGCAGAGCTTGCAGTGAGCTGAGATTGTGCTGCACTTCAGCATGGGTGACAAAGCAAGACTGTCTCAAAAAAATAGGACAGCATCTCACTGCATCACCCAGGCTGGAGTGCAGTAGTGCAATAATTGCTCACTGACTGTTGCCTTAACTTCCTGGGTGCAAGCAATCCTCCCACTTTAGCCTCCTGAGTAGCTTGGACTATAGCCATGCACCACCACACTCAGGTATTTTTTTTTTTTTTTTTGAGACGGAGTCTTGCTCTGTTGCCCAGGCTGGAGTGCAGTGGCGCGATATCAGCTCACTGCAAGCTCTGCCTCCCGGGTTCATGCCATTTTCCTGCCTCAGCCTCCTGAGTAGCTGGGACTACAGGCGCCCGCCACCAAGCCTGGCCAATTTTTTTTTGTATTTTTTAGTAGAGATGGGGTTTCACCTTGTTAGCCAGGATGGTCTCGATCTCCTGACCTCGTGGTCTGCCTGCCTCGGCCTCCCAAAGTGTTGGGATTACAGGCGTGAGCCACTGCGCCTGGCCACGCACAGGTATTTTTTTTTAAATTTTTTGTAGAGACATGATTTCACTATGTTGTCCATGCTGGTCTTGACCTCCTGGCCTCAAGGAATTCTCCTGCCTCGACCTCCCAAAGTGCTATGATTACAGGCATGAGCCACTATGCCCAGCTTGCTGCCCATTTTTTAACTGGATTATGTGTCTTCTTCTTCTTTTTTTTGACATGGAGTCTCACTCTGTCCCCTAGGCTGGAGTGCAATGGCGTGATCTCGGCTCACTGCAACCTCCACCTCCTGGGTTCAAGTGATTCTCCTGCCTCAGCCTCCCAAGTAGCTGGGATTACAGGTGTGCACCACCACACCCAGCTAATTTTTGTATTTTTAGTAGAAATGGGGTTTTACCATGTTGATCAGGCTGGTCTTGAACTCCTAACCTAGTGATCCACCCGTCTCAGCCTCCCAAAGTGCTGGGATTACAGAAATGAGCCACTGTGCCCGGCAAGTGTCTTCTTTCTTTTATTCTTTCTTCCCCCTCCCCTCCTCTTCCCCCCCCTCCCCTCACCCCTTTCTTTCTTTCTTTCTGTTTTTGAGACAGAGTCTCGCTCTGTTGCCCAGGCTAGAGTGCAGTGGCAGTCTCGGCTCACAGCAACCTGCATCTCCTGGGTTCAAGCAATTCCCCTGCCTCAGCCTCCCGAGTAGCTGGGACTATAGGCGTGTGCCACCATGCCCTAACTTTTGTATTTTTAGTAGAGACGGGGTTTCACTATGTTGGCCAGGCTCGTCTCAAGCTTGTGACCTTGTGATCCACCCATCTTGGCCTCTCAAAGTGCTGGGATTATAGGCGTGAGCCACCACATCCAGCAAGTGTCTTCTTCTTATTCAGTTGTTAAGAGTTCCTTCCATATTATGGATACAAGTCTCTTATTATAAATATGAACGCAAAATTTTTTTCAGGAAAACAAGTAGAATGAATAACTATTTCAGAAAAGGACTATTAAAACTGATATCACGAAGTGACTGGAAATAAAGACCAATAATAAAGAAAAAAATTTTAGATACTCTCCAAAAACGTTATTTTCTTGGCTGGGCGCGGTGGCTCACGCCTGTAATCCCAGCACTTTGGGAGGCCAAGGTGGGCAGATCACGAGGTCAGGAGATGGAGACCATCCTGGCTAACACAGTGAAACCCCGTCTCTACTAAAAATACAAAAAATTAGCCAGGCGTGGTGGCGGGCGCCTGTAGTCCCAGCTACTCGGGAGGCTGAGGCAGGAGAATGGCATGAACCCGGGAGGCAGAGCTTGCAGTGAGCCGAGATCGCACCACTGCACTCAAGCCTGGGTGACAGAGCGAGACTGTCAGAAAGAAAAGAAAGAGAAGAGAAGAGAAGAAGAGAAGAGAAGAGAAGAGAAAGGTGGGGGGAGGGGAGAGAAAAAGAAAAGTTATTTTCTTTCTTTTTTTTTTTTTTTGAGTGGCTGAGATGACAGGCATGCACTACCACACCCAGATAATTTGTGTATTTTTAGTAGAGACAGGGTTTTGCCATGTTGATGAGGCTGGTCTTGAACTCCTGGCCTCAAGTGATCCACCTGTCTTACCCTCCCAAAGTGCTGGGATTACAGTCATGAGCCACTGCACCTGGCCTACAAATTTTAAATGAGTTGAAATGTTATCCATATTTTAAAAATTATTTTACACTAGAAAGCACAGAATAGCAACTTCATTCCAGTGAGAAAGAAAAACATATTTTTGAGTCCTGAAGAATTAATTCATCAGAGATGAAACAGGAACATTACAAGGTCTTGTTCAAATAGCACTGCCCCCATAAATTCTTCCCCAATTTTCTGTGCCCGCAACAAAAAAGAAAAAAAAATTTAGGGGGAAATAATTGTTCTTTCCTATGAACATCAGCCTCATGTTAGTAGAATATTTTTATGGCCCATATCACACCTTATGATCCTGTTTTTCTACCCCTGTATTAGTCCATTCCCACACTGCTATAAAGAAATACCTGAGGCTGGGTAATTTATAAAGAAAAGAGGTTGAATTTGCTCACAGTTCTGCAGGCTGTATAGGAAGCATGACAGCATCTGCTTCTGGGGAGGCCTCAAGGGAGCTTTCACTCATGGTGGAAGGCAAAGCAGGAGCAGGTGTCGTATATGGCAGGAGCAGGACCAAGATGGGGTCTGGGGTGGCGGTGGTGCTACACACTTTTAAACAAAAGATCTCATGAGAACTCAGGACAGTACCAAGAGGGAAATCCACCCCTGTGATCCAATCACCTCTCAGCAGGCCCCATCTCCAACAGTGGGAATTAATTTCCACATGAGATTTGGGCAGGGACACAGACCCAAACTATATCAACCTCTCATTAGGCTACAGCAGTCTTTAGGATTGTTTTGGTTTTTGGTTTCAGGGTTTTTTGTTTGTTTGTTTGTTTTTTTGAGATGGAGTGCAGTGTCTGTCGCCCAGGCTGCTCTGTCGCCCAGGCTGGAGTGCAGTGGTGTGATCTCGGCTCACTGCAAGCTCCACCTCAGCCTCCCGAGTAGCTGGGACTACAGGCGCCTGCAAGCACTCCTGGCTAATTTTTTGTATTTTTAGTAGAGACGAGGTTTCATCATGTTAGCCAGAATGGTCTTGATCTCCTGACCTCGTGATTTGCCTGCCTCGGCCCCCCGAAGTGCTGGGATTACAGGCGTAAGCCACCACGCCCGGCCGGTTTTGGGTTTTTTTTGAGACGGTGTTTCGCTCTGCCATCCAGCCTCGAGTGCAGTGGCTTGATCATAGCTCACTGCAGGCTTGAACTCCTGAGCTCAAACAGTCCTCCCACCATAGCCTTCCGAGTGGCTGGGACCACACCACCATGCCCAGCTTTTTGTTGTTGTTGTTCAAGACAGGGTCTTGCTATTTTGCCCAGGCTGGCCTCCAAACTCCTGGCCTCAAGCAATCCTCCCACCTCAGCATCCCAAAGCGCTGAGGTTACAGGTATGAGCTACCATGCCCAGGCTTTAGGATTGTTTTTATCTTTATAACCCTTTTCATAAAACAGATCTTCTGGCTGGGCACGGTGGCTCACGCCTGTAATCCCAGCACTTTGGGAGGCCGAGGCAGGCGGATCACGAGGTCAGGAGATCAAGACCATCCTGGCTAACATGGTGAAACCCCGTCTCTACTAAAAATACAAAAACTTAGCTGGGCGTGGTGGCAGGCACCTGTAGTCCCAGCTACTCAGGAGGCTGAAGTAGAAGAATCGCTTGAACCCGGGAGGTGGAGGTTGCAGTGAGCCAAGATTGCGCCACTGCACTCCAGCCTGGGCAACAGGGCAAGACTCTGTCTCAAAATAAATAAATACATAAATAAAAATAAAATCCTGGACTCAAGTGATCTGCCTGCCTCAGCCTCCCAAAGTGCTGGGATTACAGGCATGAGCCACCATGCCCGACCAACACCAGGTTTTAATTGATAAGTAAGCAAGGATAAGGAACAGATTCTGTACACACGGAAAAATACAGAGAAAATTATATGCTAGTGATTAAAGAAATGTCCATTTCACACTAGAATCATTTTTATGGACCATATCACACCTTATGATCCTGTTTTTCTACCCCTGTATTAGTCCATTCTCACACAACCACCACTATTAAATTAATTAAAAATAAGTTAAACCCAAAGTTGACAGAGCAAAATCTCTGCATCATTGTCAACTGGCTCCATCATTCTGAAGAACAACCTGATAATGTGCCAGGGCCAGTTTCTGCTGTAATTCAGTAATTCCATTAGAGGGTATGGACTAAAATGTCATCACCCCTCACTTGTCACAGGCCCCTGTGCTGGTTTATTTATAGCACTTATTGTGGTCTAAGTTAAATATGTCCTTTGTCGATTCTGTTGATTGCCTGTCTTCTCTTCCAGAACGTAAGTTCTATGAGCTCTGCCAGTGACCTGGTTTGTCAGGTTCTAAACAAACAAGTACTTATCCCCGCCCGCAATAGGTAGAGTATATAAAATTTATAACAGCATAATTGATAACTGTAAAAACCAGAATCTACATGCCCAGAGGATAACTAAACAAACTAGAATATAATGATAGCATAAAATGCTGAATAGCTTTTTGTTTTGAGACTAAGTTTTGCTCTTGTTGCCCAAGCTAGAGCACAATGGTGCATTCTCGGCTCACTGCAACCTCCGCCTCCTGGGTTCAAGCGATTCTCCTGCCTCAGCCTCCCAAGTAGCTGGGATTACAGGTGCCCGCCACCACGCCCAGCTAATTTTTGTATTTTTAGTAGAGATGGGGTTTCACCATATTGGCTAGGCTGCTCTTGAACTCCTGACCTCAGGTGATCCACCCACCTTGGCTTCCCAAAGTGCTGGGATTACAGGCGTGAGCCACTGTGCCCCGCCCTCAATAGCTATTAAACATAAAATATATAAGGGGAGGCTGAGACGGGAGGATCTCTTGAGCCCAGGAGTTCAAGACTACCCTGGGCAGCAAAGTGACACCCCGTTTCTACAAAAAAATTAAAAACAGCCAGGCATGGTGGTGGGCACCTGTAGTACCAGCTACTCAGAATGCTGAGGTAGGAGGATCACTTGGAATTCACGTGAGCTAAGAAGTGCCACACTGCACTCCAGCCTAGGCAACAGAGAGAGAGAACCTGTCTCAAAAAAAATAGTGAAAACATTTATAAACTAAGTGAAGAAACATGATAGCAACATTTATGTCATGTAAAAAATGGTGCCTTGCCCATTCAAAACCGTAGCTCAAATGAAGTTTGCATAAATAATGAAGTCTTAGTCAAAGAATCATTAGATTCTTTAATAACTACTTTCTCTTAATTGCACTCATAACTTTCAAATACTCTATCAGGTCTACAGTATTTTGAGAATAAAAGCAGCTTACTGTTTCAGAGGGATAACATACACAATGGTATGATTTGAAGAGAAGTGTGATAAATTTTTCCTAAAGACTAAAAATCCAAAAAGTTAAAATTAAACAACAGATACAAGCTGGGCATGGTGACACGCACCTGTAATCCCAGCGACTTGGGAGACTGAAGTGGGAAGAGCCCTTGAGCCCAGAGAGTCGAGGCTGCAGTGAGCTATAACCACACTACTGCAGTCCAGCCTGAGCAACAGAGAGAGACCATGTCTCAAAACAAAGAAAAGAGGCTGGGCATGGTGACCCATGCCTGTAATCCCAGCACTTTGGGAGGCCAAGGCAGGCAGATCACCTGAGGTCAGGAGTTCAAGACGAGCCTAGCCAATATGGCAAAACCCCATCTCTACTAAAAATACAAAAATTAGCTGGGCACAGTGGCACGTGCCTGTAATCCCAGCTACTTGGGAGGGTGAGGCAGGAGAATAGCTTGAACCCGGGAGGCGGAGGCTGTGGTGAGCCAAGATCATGCCACCACTGCACTCCAGCCTGGGTGACAAAGCAAGACTCCATCTCAAAAAAAAAAAAAAAAAAAAAAAAGGCCAGGCATGGTGGCTCACATGCCTGTAATCCTAGCACTTTGGGAGGCCAAGGCAGGCGGATCATGAGGTCAGGAGATCAAGACCATCCTGGCTAGCACGGTGAAACCCCGTCTCTACTAAAAATACAAAAAATTAGCCGGGCATGGTGGCAGGTGCCTGTAGTCCCAGCTACTTAGGAGGCTGAGGCAGGAGAATGGCATGAACCCGGGAGGCGGAGCTTGCAGTGAGCCGAGATCGGGCCACTGCACTCCAGCCTGGGTGACAGAGCAAGACTGTCTCAAAAAAAAGAAAAGAAAAGAAAAGAAAAGAACAGCTATGTAAGTTCCTTTGTATACAGCAAAATAGTATTATTTTTTCATTTTCTTTAAGATAGAATTCATTGTAATATAATTTATATACCAAAAAAGCAACCATTTTAAGAGAATACACCTGGTGTCTACTCTGAGGTGACCTCAACTGAGTGGCTGAGTGGGACTAGTTGTCATCTACAGGATGCGGGGCAAGAGCCCACCTCCTGCAGTCTTCACAGGTGAGGGAGGCACCAGCAACTCGCCAAGGCCTGATCCGCCTGGCAGCAAGAACATCCCTTACCCCTCTCACCAAGGCCATACACACCTGCGCCTACACAGGGCCTCATGTGGCCAAGGCCCTGGTGCCAGGCCCTTGATGGCTAGGATTTGTTGGCATAAAGGCAAGGCACCACAGAAACTGGAGAAGCCAAAGGTCCCCACCTTTGGGTGGGGAGCTGGCCTCTGGGTTCCATGACTGTCAGTCAGCAAGTGTGGACTGTGGAGTGAGGCACAGTTACTTACAGCCTGCTGTGCAGCCTGTGTGCTTCCGAACCTCTCTAGGTCTGTTTCCTCGCTGAACTCACAGGGAAAGGGAAAGTACCTTTCCAGGATGGAAATTGAACAAGACAACCCACAGGAAGCTCCAGTGTGGAAACTTACTTTATTCCAGCCATGATTATCCTAGTTGTCACCTTGCACACCTGCCATCCGGTGCCATCTCCTGGCTGGCACATCTATACCCACTCTGGCTCTGAAAGGCTTATCAACCAAAAATGGGCAGCTGGGGCTAAGGCATATTTAAACAAAGGCTCCAAAGGACCCCTTTCACTTAGGTCTAGCATCCAGCCTCTCTCTCAGCAAAGGCAGGATCGTGGTCCCTTGTGTTTTCTGAACAGGGCCCAGGGCAGCCAAGGCATGCTATCACTGCAGCACTCAACCCTCTGGTCACAGTGGAGTCGCCAGTCCAGCCTGAAATATTACTACAGAGGAGAAAGACCCATTCTTGCTATGTTGCTCTATCTTCCACGTCCAAAAACAGTCCTATGTAGCTTCAGCTGCTCCGAAATCAGGTCACAGAACAGCAGGAGACATTCCTTTGGCAAAAAAGGACACGCTTTTGTCCTGTATCTTATACTGGTAAGTGAAGCTCTGATCCCGGTGGACTGTGGGCTGCGATGGTCTCCTCCACAGGATCCTCAGCTACAGAGACAGAGAAGAATGAAAGAGGAGCAGCCACCCCAGGACCTGCTCCACTGGGAACCCCACCCTACCTTCTCTGTGCCCTTCAGCTGAGGCCTCTATGAGATGATAGTCAGACGTGCCATCTGGTAATGGGGCCAACTTGTAAAATAAAGCCTATCACCAGCTAACTACAAATAAAGGGTTCCCCTCCATTACAGTAGTCATATTGGCTCAATATAGAAAATGTGAAAGAGGAAAAAAAAAGGAAACAGAAGGAAAAAGTCTTTCAGAGGAAGACCCTTAAAGTATTTTTATGTTTTTTTTTTTTTTTTTTTTTTTTTTTTTGAAGCAGAGTCTCACTCTGTTGCCCAGGCTGGAGTGCAGTGGCGCAATCTTGGCTTACTGCAACCTCCGCCTCCTAGGTTCAAGCAATTCTCCTGCTTCAGCCTCCCAAGTAGCTGGATTATGGGTGCGCATCACCATGCCTGGGCAATTTTTGTATTTTTAGTAGAGGCGGGGTTTCACTATGTTGGCCAGGCTGGTCTGGAACTCTGATCTCAGGTGATCCGCCCACCTCGGCCTCCCAAAGTGCTGGGATTACAGGCGTGAGCCACTGCGCCCGGTCCCTTTGTTCTTTCTTCTAAGCATGGTTTTGTACTTGCGGGCTAGACTAATTTTGAAAATCACATTAGAATTTGTACATTCACTACAGAGGCCCAGGAAGGCTAGATACCTGTTTTGATGGTGTTTCTGCTGACTACAATGCTCTGGAGGTCTGGCTGAAGAGAGGCCACAGCTGCCCAGCAGCACCTTCTCCTCAGGCCCTGCTGCAGCACTACACACATAGCACTGCTGGGCTTGGTCCTCTGTGTGACCTACCAGACTTGCCTCTGAAGGACTCTGGGCCAAGACTCCTAGCCACTCTTACTGGGTCAGGAGTGCTCAACTTGAAGTTAACCAGGAAGCTGTGGTGGAGGCTTGGGAGTGGTTCCAGAAGAGAAGTTTGAGAAGGCACAGAGCCACATGGCAGCCCATTTAGAGGGGTAGAATCCAGCTTCCCTCCCAGGGCAGGACTCTCAGTTTCTGCCCAAGTACTCCAATTGTTCTGGTGAGTGGCAGCAGTTGGGGCAGCAACCCTGGTCCACGGGTACGGCCTCCCCAAGTCGTTTTTCTTTTTTCTTTTTTTGAGACAGAGTCTCACTCTGTCGCCCAGGCTGGAGTGCAGTGGCGCGATCTTGGCTCACTGCAACCTCCGCCTCCTGGGTTCAAGCGATTCTCCTGCCTCAGCTTCCCGAGTAGCTGGGACTACAGGCCCGCACCACCATGCCTGGCTAATTTTTGTATTTCTATTAGAGATGGGATTTCACCATGTTGGCCAGGCTGGTCTCGAATTCCTGACCTCAAGTGACCAGCCCGCCTCAGCCTCCCAAAGTGCTGGGATTAGAGGCGTGAGTCTCCACCTGTAAAAGGAACAGGCTGGGCACAGTGGCTCACGCCTGTAATCCCAGCACTTTGGGAAGCAAAGGGGGGTGGGGGTGGATCACGAGGTCAGGAATTCAAGACCAGCCTGGCCAACATGGTGAAACCCCGTCTCTACTAAAAATATTAAAAAAATTAGCCGGGCATGGCAGTGGGTGCCTATAATCCCAAGTACTAGGAAGGCTGAGGCAGAGAATTGCTTGAACCCAGGAGGCGGAGGTTGCAGTGAGCCAAGATCGCGCCACTGCACTCTAGCCTAGGCGACAGAGCAAGACTCCGTCTAAAAAAAAAAGGAACAGTGTTGACCTGAATAGACGACGCCTGCTGCAGTATTGCGGAGGAATTTTGCTGTTATTTGATGGCATGCCCCTGCATTCCACTCTAGACAGCTGTCTCCTCTTTAAGAGTGCCCCACTTTGGTCACAAATGGGACCCCCATGGAAAACGTGGGCTGGTCCATGAGGCTAAGCGCAATCTGGAGCAGGTGTATTACCTGAAGTCTCACAATTTCCAGTGTTTCCCTTCCACCTGAAGTCATGTCCCAACCAGACAGTCCCTCAGGCCTGACTCTCCCCTATGTAGTCAAGAATCATAGGTACACAGGCAAGAAGCCCGTTGCCCAGGAGGCCCCTGCATACCTGCCCGTGCACATCCCTGCAGAAGCCAGTGGCCAGGCCCTCAGCCCGCAGTATCAGATGGCTCTGATGACTGAGGCCATTCAGCAGGATGTCATTCTCCTCATCCTCCGCATCTCCACTGTCGTGCACAAGGACCACCATGTTTCCCTGCATCAGATACAAGATGGAAGCCTGCTCCTTACTGGAAAGGACACCCAGAGTCAGGGAGTGCCAGCCTCTCGTTGCCTCCACTCCCCTGTACATCCTCTCACAGATCACCCTCCCTGCTGCTGCTACAGCCAGCCCCTACCTGTGCTCCCAGACCCTAATTCCAGTCACCTACTGGACAACTTCACCCATATTTCACCCATAATGAGCCAACCCATATTTTCAGCTCACTTCATCTAAACCAACAGTCTTCAAAATTAGCTCAATCTCCTGAATTCCTGAATGTTACTAAAAGTGTCACCATCCTGCCAGGCAACCATTCATTCAGTCAACAGTTCCTGAATACTTAGAGTGTACCAGATCCCACAGTAGGAATAACAAGTGAGAGATATGGGCCCAGGAGACAGACAGATGCTGACAATACAGAATGATAAGACCAAGGGAGAGGGAAGCATGAGGTGTATGGGAGCACAACGAACAGGCATCCCCTGTAACCCGGAGGAGCAGGTCAGGGGGTGAGCTCATGTGAGCTGAATCTCAGAGGGCAAGTAGGAGTTAGCCAAGCCAAAATGGAGGGGAAGGTCAACCCTGCCAAAAAGTGACAGCTTGAATAATGAGACCTTTCAAAGGAATACTGTTCAGTTGTTAAAAAGAATAAAGCTGGCCGGGGACAGTGGTGCATGCCTGTAATCCCAACACTTTGGGAGGCCAAGGCGGGAGGATCATTGAGCCAAGGAGTTCAATACCAGCCCGGGCAACATAGTGAGACCCTGTCTCTACTTTTAAAGAATAGTAATGGGAGGCCAAGGCGGGAGGATCATTGAGCCAAGGAGTTCAATACCAGCCCGGGCAACATAGTGAGACCCTGTCTCTATTTTTAAAGAATAGTAATAAAAGGCCGGGCACGGTGGCTTACGCCTGTAATCCCAGCACTTTGGGAGGCCGAGGTGGGTGGATCACCTGAGGTCAGGAGATCAAGACCAGCCTGGCCAACATGGTGAAACCCCGTCTCTACTAAAAAAACACAAAATTTAGCCGGGCATGGTGGCATGTGCCTGTAATCCCAGCTACTCGGGAGGCTGCGGCAGGAGAATTGCTTGAACCCAGGAGGTAGATGTTGCAGTGAGCCGAGATCGTGCCACTGCACTCCAGCCTGGGCAAAAGAGCAAGAGTCCATCTCAAAAAAAAAAAAAAAAAATTAGCCGGGCGTGGTGGCAGGCACCTGTAATCCCAGCTACTTGGGAGGCTGAGGCAGGAGAATCACTTGAACCTGGGAGGTGGAGGTTGCAGTGAGCCAAGGTCACTGAGGTCGCACCACTGCAATCTAGCCTGGGCAACAAGAGCAAAACTCCGTCTCAAAAAAAAAAAAGAATAGTAATAAAAAAGAAAAAGAATAAGTGGCTCCTGTAGGGGTGCAAAGCAGCGTGGCCAGGCCGGGGTCTGAGCTGGGGTTCTGTCCCTGCTGGGCTATGGCCCCAGCTGGACTGCTGCCACAGAACTC
The DNA here is from genome assembly GCF_028858775.2 of Pan troglodytes. Taxonomy (NCBI): domain Eukaryota; kingdom Metazoa; phylum Chordata; class Mammalia; order Primates; family Hominidae; genus Pan; species Pan troglodytes. The sequence goes on from NC_086015.1 coordinate 51,512,042, forward strand.
AGCACCAAATAACTCCAGGAGAAGCTACAGTGGGACCCGGAGGCAAAGCATATGGAGGTGGAGGACGTGACCCTCAACCGTCGTGCCTGCAGCTTCCGAGTCCTGGTGGTGTTGGCCAAGTTTGAGGGGAAGCTGCTGCTTCAGACACACTGGCGGGTAAACATGTGGCTAGCTGGAGGCTCTCGCACATCCATGCTTTTGAGCAGAAAACCCTCATCCCAGAGCAGTGGGCTTGTGAACGGCAGAAAGGAGGGACTGGCATCTGCACAGCCATTAAATTATAAATCAGGACCAGAAAAAAGGGAAAAGAATGAAGCAGATCCATGTGTTATTTTTGGGCAATGGACAACAAAATATACCGTGTATTAATAAATGAAAAAAAGAAATAGCGAACAGTGTGGATGGCAGGTTACCAGTAATGTGAAGAAAAATGCAGGGAGACAAATATGTGCATATACTTTGAGAGGCCGAGGCAGTAGAATCACCTGAGCCCAGGAGTTCAAGATCAGCTTGGGCAACATAGTGAGACTAAGTCTCTACAAAAAGTAAAAATATAGAAAAAAAACAAATATGTGCATAATTGTACAGACTGGCTGGAAGGATGCACGTTGGAGGGAGGGAGAGAGGCAAGAGCACTTTTTGCTAAAGTACCCTTTATACTCTTCCTTCTTTTTCTCTTTTTTTAAACAATGCCCAAGTTTTACTTTTTCAACTAAAAGAAGTATTCTTACAAAAAGAGGGTGGTAGCAGGTCACAGACCCAGCTGGGCTGCAGAAGGTGGCTTTGGCTACTTACTGTCACCCCCTAATCCTAACTGTGCCTTCCACACCCCTAACAGTTCCTCCTCCTCCCATTCTTTCTGCATTACCCTGGTTCCTGGCTCTGCAACTGTAGCCAGGACGGCCTCAGAAGTTCCCTGAACAGAGCTTCCAGGCAGGACTTTGCATACAGGTGTTCAACACACACTGCTGGATACCCACACACCTGGCTAACTCAGTTAGCTTATCTCTCCCATTGCTCTGTACGCTCAGTCTGACCGCACCATACCACTGTCCACACGTTCCTGCCAGCTACACCATCACACACTGACAAGTGGCTACTGTGGGCCAGACACAGTGCTGGCATGTTACAAGCTTCATCTCACTTCACTCTTGCAGTCAGGTACCTGTGAGGTAGGCACCACAGCCATTCCTATTTTATTGATTGGCCTATTATTATTGTTAAAAACCCTATTATGGCTATTAAGTGCAGTAGTATTTACATCTAAATGATCACAACCAGTTACAGATTTCTTTGTTCCTTCTCTGTTCCCACTGCTGTATTTGACTAACCAAAAGAAAACAGAAACAAAAACTCTAAAACCTCTATTATGGCAAAAATCTCTATTTGTCCCTCATAACTTGGTAATCAAGGTAATATTGTATATCCTATACTTGTATTGCCCTTTACAATTTTTAAAGTAGTTCATACTCATTATTTTAGCTGATCTATAAAATACACTCAGGGATGATAATAACTTGCCCCAGGACACACAGGCTATTCTGACAGACCTGGGACTGCAGCGGTGCCACACGTAACCAGCCCCACTGAATGCAATGTTGATCATCCCTTTATTTTGGGGGGCTTTACTTTTCAGCAATGGCAGGTAAGGGAAAACAGGGTGGCTGCAAAAGCTTTCTGGGCCTGCCAGAGTAAAGCCAAAACCCCAAGCAAATAAAAAGATCACAGCAAGCAAGTGAGGTCTGGACCTGTCTGAGTTCTTGGAGGTCACAGGTGGGCGCAGAGAAGGCAGTTCCATGAGTACCTTTAGTTCCCAGCACACGGTGGCTCTGCAGTAGTGAATGAAGTCTAGCACAGCCACCGCCCCCATGCCCAGGCTCAGGAGCACACTGAGGTCGTCCACCAGCAGCACCGGGTACGTCCACCGAGCCTCTCCACTGTCTATTGGCTTCAGGGCCTCCCGTACAAACTCAAACAATGGTTTCAAGTTCCCAGCATTAGCCTCCCTGGAGAGACAGGACAAAAGTTACCAGACTTCACTCTCTCTACAGATGTTTATCAAGGACCAAGTAGCACGACAGGAGAGGGCTAAGGGGGACAAAGAACTGTATCACAATTCTTGGCAACAAAGACTTCATGATCTGGTTAGAAAGAAAAGGCATGCACATGTACAGGAGTAATTCAAATATTTCCTGAGGCCTACTAGGTATAAAGCACTGTGTTAGAAACTGGAAGACACAAAAATAAACAGCTCCTAGCGCCCTTAAGAGACACCATACATAGCTGGGTGCAGTGGCTCACACCTGTAATCCCAGCACTTTGTGAGGCTGAGGCGGGTGGATCACTTGAGGTGAGGAGTTCGAGACCAGCCTGGCCAACAATGGTGAAACCCCGTCTCTACTAAAAATACAAAAATTAGCCAGGTGTGGTGGCGCACACCTGTAATACCAGCCACTCAGGAGGCTGAGGCAGGAGAATTGCTTGAACCTGGGAGACGGAAGTTGCAGTGAGCCACGACTGAGATCATCCCACTGCACTCCAACCTGGGCAACAAAATGAGACTCTGTCTCAAAAAAAAAAAAAAAAGAGACACCATACAGCCTCTCAACCCAAGAGCTTAAGGAATCTGGAAGATCAGCTTGGATTGGGCAGGCGGCAACCTTCCCAGGAGGTTATACACAGCTGGAAAAAGTTAAACAGGCTGGGCACAGTAGCTCACACCTGTAATCCCAGCACTTTGGGGGGCCAGCGGGGGAGGATCATTTGAGCCCAGGAGTTCAAGAACAGCCTAGGCAACAGAGTGGAACTATACCTCTACAAAAAAAAAATTTTTTTAATTAGCCAGGCATGGTGGTACGCCCCTGTAGTCCCAGCTACTTGGGAGGCTGAGAGGAGAGGAGTGCTTGAGCCGAGGAGGTTGAGTTTGCAGTGAGCCATGTTTGCACCACTGCACTCCAGCTTGGACAACATAGCAAGACCCTGTCTCAAAAAAAAAAAAATGAAAAGAAGAAGTTAAACAGCAACTCAGTTGCCCTGATGGTGAGTGGCAGTGGCCTAAGGCTTCTGTATACGTAACAGATTTGACCTGTTTCTGAACAAGCCAGCTTGCCTATCTCCGTCTTCTCCAGTGACTACCCCTGGCCATCATTTCTCAGCAATGAGTGGAGGAACAGAGCCCAGGGCCCAGGGCAACTGGCCTACTGCCTTATGCTCCAGGGATGAGCCCCTGGCATTGGGTTATCTTCACTAACAATGAAGACATCTCCCCATACCTTGGGATGAGGTATAACCAGCCCCTGCCTTCAAATGAGGAAACCCCAAGTCAGAGATGCTAAGGGATGTGTGTGAAGTCACACACAGGGTCAGGAAACATGGCCTCACAGCCACTGCATAAGGGTGTGTGCGTCTGAGAGATAAGGCAGTGGGGGAAGTTCCTGTGTGGACCACTTTGTAGTGGACGAAGAACAGCAGCCAAGCGGGGAGTCTTCACAGAGCTATGTTTGTGGCCAATGTTCAGAAAGGAGGAAAAGCAGGAAAACCAGTCTCAGGCCTGTGATGTTGAATACCAAACCAGGGGAAAAATTTTTTCTTAAATGTCTGAAAAGTAAATATTTTAGGCTTGCAGGTCATATGGTCTCTGTCCCAACTACTCAACTCTATTTTTTGCTGTAGTGCAAAAACAGCCAAGGACAACATGCAAACAAATGAACGTGGCTGTATTCCAATAAAATTTTATTTACAAAAGATAAATTTAAAAAAAGGAATTTTGGCCGGGCGCGGTGGCTCACTCTTGTAATCCCAGCACTTTGGGAGGCCGAGGCGGGCGGATCACGAGGTCAGGAGACCGAGACCATGGTGAAACCCCGTCTCTACTAAAAATACAAAAAATTAGCCGGGCATGGTGGCGGGCACCTGTAGTCCCAGCTACTCGGAGAGGCTGAGGTAGGAGAATGGCGTGAACCTGGGAGGCAGAGCTTGCAGTGAGCCGAGATCACGCTACTGCACTCTAGCCTGGGTGACAGAGCGAGACTCCATCTCAACAACAACAACAACAAAAAAAGGAATTTTAAAAAAGACAAACAGTTTAAAAAATATGAAACAAAACAAACAAAACAAATGTATTTACAAAAACAGGCAGCTGACCCATAGCCCATAGTTTGCCATTGCAGTCTCCACTGTTGCAGAGCACAGGTGTATACTAGGGCTCTAAGCCAGGGCTGGAAAACACAGCAAAGCATATCGTTCTGCCATCCTTCCAGCAAATGATCCTCTCTATAGCTTTTGGGACAAATGTCCACCCTCAGCCCCATGATAAGAGCCAGCATTTGATGATGCTGCAACACCAGATGAAGTGTCTGACTCCTGAAGCCAGTTCCATCCTCCTGCACAATAAGAAGGAATCACACAGCAACCAGGAACCCTGCCTGGGCCCACCTGCCACGTGTTGCTTCCGGGCTGGGCTGCAGGCTGACTGACCTGAGAAACTGCAGGGGGTGTGGCTCCTTTTGAGCCTGGAAGACGACGTCCACTGCAGACTTGAGTCCCTCAAGGAACACAAGCTGCCCACGCTCCCGTGCCATGGTCAGGCTGACACCCTAAACATGAAAAAGAGAGTGAGTTACTATGCCTTGTAGGGGAACCCATCAGACTAGATGCCAGCTTGCAAGAGGGCATAAGACACCTTCCAAACTTGGCAGAAGTGTATCTGATCACCCAATATACAGGCCTGTCTTCATTCCCCTGGGTGCTCCCAAACCCATAATGTCCCATCTGTTTTCAGATGTGTATTTCCATTTAATTGTTACATTAAAAGAAAAACTAGCCAGGCATGGTGGCACATGCCTGGAGTCCCAGCTACTTGGGAGGCTGAGGCAGGTGGATCATTTGAGCCCAGAAGTTTGAGACAAGCCTGGGCAACATGGCGAGACCTCGTCTCTACAAAAAAAATTTAAAAAAATTAGCCAAGTGTGGTAGTTTGCACCTGTAGTCTCAGCAACTCAGGAGGCTGAGGTAGGAGGATCACGTGCGCCCAGGAGGTCAAGGCTGCAGTGAGCCATGATCATGCTGCTGCACTCCAGCCTGAGCAACAGAGCGAAACCCTGTCTCAAAAAGACAAAAAAACAAAAACCTAGGCCAGGCTTGGTGGCTCACGCCTATAATCCCAGCACTTTGGGAGGCCAAAGTGGGCAGATCACCTGAGGTCAGGAGTTCAAGACTAGCCTGGCCAACATGGTGAAACCCCATCTCTACTAAAAATACAAAAATTAGCCAGGCGTGGTGGCAGGCGCCTGCAATCCCAGCTACTCAGGAGACTGAGGCAGGAGAATTGCTTGAACTGGGAGGTGGAGGTTGCATTGAGCCGAGATCGCACCAGTGCCCTCCAGCCTGGGTGACAAGAGTGAAACTGTCTCAAAAACAAACAAACAAACAAACAAACAAACAACAAAAAAACCCCCACAAAAAATGGGATGCAGAAATTTAGTATGCCTATCCCTGCTCAGACTAGGACTTTTTTTTTTCTTTTCATTTTTTACTTGTCACTGACTTGAAGCTCAAGAACTTTTTTTGTTTTTGAGACAGTCTCTCACTCTATTGCCTAGGCTGGAGTGCAGTGACGCAATCTCGGCTCACTGCAACCTCTGCCTCCTAGGTTCAAGCGATTCTTGTGCCTCAACCTCTTGAGTAGCTGGGATTACAGGTATGCACCACCAGGCTAATATTTATTTATTTATTTATTTAGAGATGGAGTTTCGCTCTTGTCGCCCAGATTGGAGTGAAATGGTGCGATCTTGGCTCACTGCAACCTCCGCCTCCTGGGTTCAAGCGATTCTCCTGCCTCAGCCTCCTGAGTAGCTGGGATTACAAGCATGTGCCACCACGTCCAGCTAATTTTTGTATTTTTAGTAGAGATGGGGTTTCTCCATGTTGGTCAGGCTGGTCTTGAACTCCTGACCTCAGGTGATCCACCTGCCTTGGCCTCCCAAAGTGCTGGGATTACAGGCGTGAGCCACCGTGCCCGGCCTAATTTTTTTATTTTTAGTAGAAACAGGGTTTCACCATACTGACCAGGCTGGTCTCGAACTCCTGGCCTCAAGTGATCCACCTGCCGATATCAGGAAACCTGCCCCGATAGTCACGTAGGTTCTTTTCTATTTTCCCTGAGCGTTGGCCGGCTTGAGAAATAAAGGGACAGAGTACAAAAGAGAGAAATTTTAAAGCTGGGCGTCCGGGGGAGACATCACATGTTGGTAGGTTCCGTGATGCCCCACAAGCCGCAAAACCAGCAAGTTTTTATTAGGGACTTTCAAAAGGGGAGGGAGTGTGCGAATAGGTGTGGGTCACAGAGATCACGTACTTCACAAGGTAATAGAATATCACAAGGCAAATGGAGGCAGGGCAAGATCACAGGACTGCAGGACCGGGGCGAAATTAAAATTGCTAATGAAGTTTTGGGCACCATTGTCATTGATAACATCTTATCAGGAGACAGGGTTTTGAGAGCAACTGGTCTGACCAAAATTTATTAGGCGGGAATTTCCTCTTCCTAATAAACCTGGGAGCGCTATGGGAGACTGGGGTCTATTTCATCCCTACAGCCTCGACCATAGAAGACGGCCACGCCCAGGGGGGCCAGTTCAGAGACCCACCCCCAAGCGCGTATTCTCTTTCCCAGGGATGTTCCTTGCTGAGAAAAAGAATTCAGCGATATTTCTCCCATTTGCTTTTGAAAGAAGAGAAATATGGCTCTGTTCCGCCCAGCTCACCAGCGGTCAGAGTTTAAGGTTATCTCTCGTTTCCTAAACATTGCTGTTATCCTGTTCTTTTTTCAAGGTGCCCAGATTTCATATTGTTCAAACACACATGCTCTACAATTTGTGCAGTTAATGCAATTATCACAGGGTCCTGAGGTGACATACATCCTCCTCGGCTTGAGAGATGACAGGATTAAGAGATTAAGTAAAGACAGGCACAGGAAATTATAAAAGTATTAATTTGGGGAACTAATAAACAAACGTCCATGAAATCTTCACAATCCACGTTCTTCTGCCATGGCTTCAGCCGGTCCCTCCGTTTGGAGTCCCTGACTTCCTGCAACATGCCTCGGCCTCCAAAAGTGCTGGGATTACAGGTGTGAGCCACTGCACCTGGCCTCAAGGACTTCTTAAATATGGTTCATGAACCACCATCCAATTAAGAAACCCTTTAAGATACCTGACTAAAATGTACATTCCTGGCTGGGTATGGTGGTTCACGCCTGTAATCCCACACTTTGGGAGGCTGAAGCAGGTGGATCACCTGAGGTCAGGAGTTTGAGACCAGCCTGGACAACATGGTAAAACCCTGTCTCTATGAAAATACAAAATTAGCCGGGTATGGTGGCACATGCCTGTAATCCCAGCTACCTGGGAAACTGAGGCAGGAGAATCACTTGAACCTGGGAAGCGGAGGTTATGGTGAGCTGAGATCACACCATTGCACTCCAGCCTGGGCAACAAGAGTGAAACTCTGTCTCAAAAAAAAACAAAAACAAAAGCAGACCCCTGGGTCTAATTCCAGAATGAGGGCAGAACTCAGGATCTACATCTCAACAAACACCAGGAATGGTGATACATTCTAAATGTGCAACCCACTGCTCCACCTGTGCAGAAATAGGTCACATGGGGCTCGGCATGGTGCCTCACACCTGTAATCCCAGCACTTTGGGAGGCTGAGGCAGGAGGATCCCTTGAGCTTAGGAGTTTAAGACCAGCCTGGGAAACATAGGGAGACCCATTCTCCAAAAAAAAAAAAAAGAAAAAAAAAAGAGAGAAAGAGGCAACATGTAACTCTTTAGACTTTCCATGCCCCTACATCAGGTCTCAATTGCTCATTCACACACAAAATGCCCAGGGTCTTCCAATGTCCAGCACCATTTGCTCCAATAGCTGCAGCTGACAGAGAAAAAGACTCCTGATCATCACCCTTGCTCTTGCTCACTACCACTCTATTTATGTAAGTGCAACAATATGCCACGAGTATAGAAGCTCACGCTCCAGTACTTCACATGCCAAGTACTGTGCATGACATTCCTGCTGTGCTGATCATCATACAAAGGTAAAAGAAAAAGTAGCCAGTTTAGATATGCGAACACACAGCTATCTCATCCTGAAACAGATCCAGTGGCCATAAAGCCATGCTGCAGAGCCCTGGAATGCAACATATTTTCTTTACATCCTGACTGTTCTCCCTGGGCTCCTGCCCCGATGTCTAACACAGGAAGTTCTCCCTTCTCTGCAAAGGATGGGAAAGAAAGAATCTACCATCCTCTCACCTCCTCATTTGCTTCTGCCCAACAGAGAAGAGGCAGTGACTTGGTCCAATAGTAAGACTGGATTTTATTTTATTTTTTATTTTTATGTATGTATGTATGTATGTATGTATGTATTTATTGAGATGGAGTCTTGCTCTTTCACCAAGGCTGGAGTGCAGTGGCACGATCTTGGCTCACTGCACTTTCTGCCTCCCAGGTTCAAGTGCTTCTCATGCCTCAGCCTCCCAAGTAGCTGGGATTATAGGCGTGAGCCACCATGCCTGGATCCTCTGAGAAATAAATGAGTAGAATGCACGCCCCATGAGTGAGATGATCCCAAAGTGTTAGGATTAAAGGTATAAGCCACCACCCCTGGCAGCCAAGAATTTTTATAATGACTAGGCCTTCGGTTTTATCAAATGCTTTTTTTGCATTAAGTGACATGATCATATGAATTTGTTTCTTTAGCCTATTGACATGGTGGATTACAACAGCTGATTTTCAAATGTTGAACCGGCTTTGCAAAACTCTAATAAACCCAAGTGTGGTGTATAGTTCTTCTTATACATTTCTGGACTTGATTTGCTTATATCTTGCGGGGGCAGGGGTGGGGGAGTTGCATCTCTGGGAGATTTTTTTTTTCCTTTTTTTTTTTTTTTTGAGATGGAGTCTTGCTCTGTCTCCCAGGCTGGAGTGCAGTGGCGTGATCTCAGCTCACTGCAAGCTCCGCCTCCTGGGTTCACTCAATTCTCCTGCCTCAGTCTCCCGAGTACCTGGGACTACAGGCGCCTGCCACCATGCCCGGCTAATTTTTTGTATGTTTAGTAGAGACAGGGTTTCACCGTGTTAGCCAGGATGGTCTCCATCTCCTGACCTCGTGATCTGCCCACCTCAGCCTCTCAAAGTGCTGGGATTACAGGTGTGAGCCACCGTGCCCAGCCTTTTTTTTCCTTTTTTTATTGAAACGCTGTGTCACTCTATAGGAGCATGCCAACCACCTGGCTAATTTTTGTATTTTTAGTAGAGATGGGGTTTTGCTATGCTGGCCAGGCTGGTCTCCAACTCCTGACCTCAGGTGATCTGCCCACCTCGGCCTCCCAAAGTGCTGGGATTACAGGCATGAGCCACCACGCCTGGCCCAAGACTGGCATTTTAAAGATCACTGCTGAAGAGTAGCCCAGTTCTCTCCCTCTCTAAGCCTGGCCTGTCCAAAAACAAACCAAAAAACAGCCCGTCAGCTTCCATTCGCAGGCAGTGAAGTCCACCTAGTAACAGGTAATGTCCCAGGCTAGGTCAAGAAGTTCATCGGCCTTTTGGCCATCTTATTCTTGCCTGCCTGTGTCTGATGTGGTGAGGGGCAGGAAACAAAAGTCCCTCTCCCCACATTGGGGTCTGAAGCCCTAGACTTAGGGAAAGACAGTGGGAGGCATCCAATTTAGCAGCAGACCAAAGTGTGATCTCCAACCAAGGAGGACGAAAATCAAAACTCATACGGAGAAGGAGAAAACCTTAACTGGTCCAGAATGAGTAGAGAAAGGTTTGATTAATTAACATCTACAAACAGCAGGTCTGGTTCTACGAAGTCTCAATTAATAAGACATGCTGAGATGCTACCTTAGCCCTTCGAGTAAGGGGTTCAGGATCCCAAGATTTCTTTTTTTTTTTTTGAGACAGAGTCTTGCTCTGTCGCCAAGCTGGAGTGCGATCTCGGCTCACTGCAACCTCTGGCTCCCGGGTTCAAGCGATTTTCCTGCCTCAGCCTCCTAAATAGCTGGGACTACGGGTATGCACTACCACGCCCAGCTAATTTTTGTATTTTTAGTAGAGATGGGGTTTCACCATGTTGGCCAGAATGGTCTCCAGCTCTTGACCTCGTGATCCGCCCATCTTGGCCTCCCAAAGTGCTGGGATTACAGGCGTGAGCCACCACGCCCGGCCCAATATTTCTTTAGTCCCTCTTTTGCTAAGTTCTGTACAATGCAAACAGGAAAGCCAAGCTTTTAGACCATGTGTGACACACACACTCACTCAGGGACCTCACCATGGAGCTCCAAAATATTTACCAGCTTCTGTCCCACGATACTGTAGTGGCTGAAGGACTGGATGAGTGCCACAAAGCAGACTTTACAATTAGCTAGAAAACAAAACAATTATTTTAAATAAATCCTCTGGTTACAACCAGACTCACTGATTTCATACCTCTGGAAAAAAAAGCACTGAGGCAAATCTAGAGACCCAGAGGCTTTGCAACCTGACATACGCAATTTGATTCTAAGATGTACTTTTTTTCTTATTTAACAGTTATATCTTATTTTACTGGTTCTAAGATATACTTCTGTTAGATGTAGTACTAGGTACTTATTATTATCATTTGAGATGGTCTCGCTCTGTTGTCCAGGCTAGAGTGGCACAATCATGGCTCACTGCAGCCTCAACCTCTCTGGCCTCAAGTGATCTGACCACCTCAGCCTCCCGAGTAGCTGGAACTATAGGCGTGCCCAGCTAATTTTTGCATTTTTTGTAGAAACAGGGTCTCCCTATATTGCCCAGGCTGGTCTCAAATCCCTGGCCGCAGCTCATCCTCCCACCTGGGCCTCCCGAATGCTGGGATTATAGATAATGAGCCATTACGCCCAGCCATGCAGCAGCCATGTTCTTTAGGAAGCATCTACTGCCAGGACAAAGTGTCAATGGGGTCGAGTGCCCAGAGACCTCGAGATACACAAAGACCAAGGAGCAACAAAATCAGGAGGCCACATAGGACCTCAGTGAGGCAATGTCCACACAGTGGGTGGAGAAGGGGAAGGTAGGACACAGAAACAGTGAGCACATGCCACTCTTTGGCAGGGCTGGGGAAGGAACAAGATGGCCTAGTAACCTGTTATCCTAATAAAATAGCCCCCCTAGGTATCCCAACACCAAGGCTTGGCTTGTAAATGCTGTTATTGCTTCTTTAAATAGTTTTGGTTTTTATTATTTCTGCACCCATCTTGGGTTTCTTTTCTACAGCATCAATGAGTCCCATACCTTTGAGATAGAAGGAGAGAAAGTGGTGTACAAGGAAACTCCCATCTGTCTTGGCATCACAGAGTAGAGTCAGTTTCCCCTAAAAGTTACAAGGAACACAAAAAGGTTAGACTCCCTGGAAAGAGGTCAGCTTAGTGCAGAAATCTAGTCAATTGTGTCCACACCTTAATTTCTACACCTGAAGAGTTAATTTTTTTAATGATATACATGCTAAGGTACCCTGAAATGATGAAAATAAGTCAAAATTATGGAAAATCCATGACTAAAGTTATCACTTATTGTTACTCATGATAGGCAAGCATATCTCAGCCTCCACCTCCTCAAAGCAAACAGAGAATAAACTTATTTCTCTTCCTCACTTCTCATGTTAGTCACTCAGGAACCAGTCTTAGGAAGAATTGGATCCTGAACAAAGGATGCTTTTACCATCAGACTCCAGTGAAAATCAGATTGCTAGGACTGGAAGAGGCCTTCAAAAGGCCTCCCTGCCAACTACTTTATATTCTGATGCCAATTCTATTCTGTAGGGTGAGGGAGAAGGGAGGAAGAAGCAGTTGCTGATACAGATGTCTGATAACAAAGTTCACCCAATGGCCCTGCTTCAGAGGCCTGATCATGGAGAGCTCTAGAAAGACCTCTAAGGGTGGTCTCTGCAGAGCCTGACTGTCCTGCTCCATTCACCCCTATTTCTGTCAGTGACAGGGAAGGTCAGGATCAAGTGATATCATGCATGCCACCTCCTTGCCATGTGACCTTCCACAAATGCCTTAACTTCTCTGGGCTTCAGGTTTTTTCACTTACAAAATGTGAACGATCACATCGTCAGACCTTCAGTGTTACCCCTAGTGCTGTCATTTCCTGGTGCCCACTTGATTACTCCATTCTTTCACCTGGCCCTAGGCTGACTTTGGAAGTGCCAGTGGTAACTGGCAAGGTAATCAGAGTCATCTGGACAAGAACTGCCTGGCAACTAAAATCCACAAGGATCTACTGAAAGCTACCATTTGGCGCTATGGGGTCATAAAAAGGCTTTAGACACTTAGTATCCCGGTTGCCTGGAGGAGTTTACCATTTCATTAGGAAGACAAAGATTATGAATAAACCAGGCTGGGCGTGGTGGCTCACGCCTGTAATCCCAGCACTTTGGGAGGCAGAGGTGGGCGGATCACCTGAGGTCAGGAGTTCCAGACCAGCCTGGCCAACATGGTGAAACCCCGTCTCTAACAAAAAATACAAAAAAAAATCAGCCGAGTAATTAGCCCGGTGTGGTAGCGCACGCCTGTAATCCCAGCTACTTGGGAGGCTGAATAAGGAGAATCACTTGAACCCGGGAGGTGAGGTTGCAGGGAGCCGAGATCGCGCCAGTGCACTCCAGCCCAGGCGAGGGAGCGAGACTCCATCAAAAATAAATAAATAAGCCAAAAGATACACTCCTGAAAGAGGTTACTCCTACGTTAAAATGTGAAAGGTTTCAAGGTACCCCGGAGTGTGAGGAGCGTGGAGAGAACAGGTCAGCCTGGGGTGCCCAAGACGGACTTGGTCCAAGCCAATTTCGCTCTGTCCTGCTTCTAACAGTTCTATTAGAGATCACAAGGAGGAAGAGTAAGAAGAACAGCAGCGTTCAATACAATGTGCCAATTGCTCCGGGGCGAGGTGGCGGTTAGGAAGCTCGCCCATGAAGACGGCGGCGAAACGAACTCCCCTCTCCTCTCGGGCCTATTCTGCAGTCTCCTCTGAGCGCCTGGGACCCCCCACCCCAGTGAACACGCACAGCGCGCCACAGTTCACGTCCGCGAATATAACCCAACCCCACTGTCGGCCATGCTTCCCAGGTACTTTTTTTTTTTTTTTTTTTTTTTTTTTGAGGTGGAGTCCCGCTCTGTCGCCCAGGCTGGAGTGCGGTGGCGAGATCTCGGGTCACTGCAACCTCCGCCTCCCGCGTTCAAGCAATTCTCCTGTCTCAGCCTCCCGAGTAGCTGAGATTACAGGCATGAGCCACCACGCTCGGCTAATTTTTGTATTTTTCGTAGAGACGGGGGTTTCACCATCTTGGCCAGACTTGTCTCGAACTCTTGACCTTAGATGATGCACCCGTCTCGGCCTCCCAAACTGCTGGGATTACAGGGGTGAGCCACCGCGCCCGGCCGCTTCCCAGGGACTTTTAAGGACACGCACAGCCGTTGAGAATATGCGAGATGGCCCAGAAGCCCACTTTCGGCGGGCCCAAGTCTCCAGTCCAATCCCCGGGTCGATCCTCTGCGGACTACAACTCCCAGGTACCCCGTGCCGGGTCGTCGCGCCATTCCCCGGGGTCGTGCGCACCGCCTCCCGGATGCAGTATTCCGCTGCCCTGCCAGGTCCCGCCCCCTTCCGGCCAGCGGGACCTCTTACCTGCTCCGCCCTGTCGGGGGTGGTGTTAAGCAGGTTATTAAGTTCCACGAACATTCCGAGCTCCTGGGACTAGCGCTCTGGAGGAGAACCCGGAGTGCTGCAGAGACGACGGAAGCTGGAGAGCAAAACACACCCGACAGCCCGGCTCGCGCAAGGAAGCGCGCATGCGCAATGCCACTTTTGCGAGCCTGCCACAGCCAATGAGGCGGGTGCCTCGATGGGACCGCTGCGCACGCGCGTAGACGTGCGTCGAGTCCCAGGTGGTAGGAAACGATGGGCTTCTCTGTGCGACTGCCAGCGGCCTCTGGCGGCTCATTCCGCGCAGATCTGCGTGGCGCCCGAGCCCTCCCAGTGGGCCCCCAAGGCTCCACGCGACCAAGTATTCTCCTTCCCTTGGCCTCGCTCTCTGCCCAGCCCCGGGCTCCTTTTCTCCACACGTGGCTGTCAAGCGCCTTCTGTATGCCCCACACTCCTGGGAGCTTGGGCTACATCGATGAACAAAAACAAAGGACAGGGAATTTATTATTATTATTATTATTATTATTATTTAATTGAGACGGAGTCTTGCCCTGTCGCCCAGGCTGGAGTGCAGTGGCGCGATCTCGGCTCACTACAGGCTCCGCCTCCTGGGTTCACGCCATTCTCCTGCCTCAGCCTCCCGAGTGTAGCTGGGACTACAGGCGCCCGCCACCACGCCCGGCTAATTTTTTGTATTTTTAGTAGAGACGGGGTTTCACCGTGTTAGCCAGGATGGTCTTGATCTCCCGACCTCGTGATCCGCCGGCCTCGGCCTCCCAAAGTGCTGGGATTACAGGCATGAGCCACCACGCCCGGCCGACACGGAATTATATCTTGAAAACTTGTGTGGAGAAAACCAAAGTGGGATTAGGGAGTACCAATGGGGGCAGGGGTAGGTTTCAGAATTAAAGAGGTTGTCAGGGTGGGTCTCACTAAGAAAGTGTGGTTGCAGCTGGGCGTGGTGGCTCACACCTGTAATGCCAGCACTTTGGGAGGCCTAGACGGAGGGATCACGAGGTCAGGAGTTCGAGACTAGCCTGGCCAATATAGTGAAACCCTCTTCTCTATTAAAAATACAAAAAATTAGCCTGGCGTGGTGGGGGGCGCCTGTAATCCCAGCCACTCGGGAGGCTGAGCCAGTAGAATCGCTTGAACCCGGGAGGCAGAGGTTGCAGTAAGCCGAGACCACGCCATTGCACTCTAGCCTGGGCAGCAGTGTGAGACTTCGTCAAAAAAAAGTGTGGTTGCAACACGCCCTGTATGCCTGTCCTCAGAGCCTTTATACTAACTCTTCCCTCTTCCTGGAATGCCCCTTTTCCCAGATATTAAGCTGATTTTAAAATTCCCCACTTCCTTCAGGTCTCTGCTCAGATGTCACTTTATTCGTGAGGCCTTCCCTGAGCACCTTACTTAAATCACAAACTGTCCCTTTCCCAACACTTCTTTTTCCTTGCTTTTATTTTTTTCCATAACATTTATATCTATTATACCGTATATAGTTTTGTTCTAGCCCAATCAGCCTCAGATCAGTGGACAAACCTGTAATTCCACCAAAGTCAAGTTTATTGACAGTCACTAAAATAATTGTTATATGATTTGGGAGTCAAATTCAGGTGAAATTTAAGTGAACCGGTGTTTGATATGCTCAAAGCACAGCACAGCTGTGTGTGGAGTCCTAATCTGGCGTGGACTGCAAAGGGGACCCAGGGTCATTTCTGTGGAAACTGCAAGGTTAAGATCGATGTGGAATGTAATCGTTAGCTGAAGCTCTGCACCTGGGATGGAAATCGAGGCTGCTTCTCTGTGTCAAAGGGATGTAGATCCTTCAGCCAAGAATGAGATGTTTCATGCTTATTGAAATGTGAGAAAGAGAAAAAAAAAATTGGCCTGACACTCACAGCTAGGTCTTGGTGTTCCTGTTGAGCATAAACAGTTTCACAAAACACCAACATCAGACTGATTGTGACGGATCAAGACAAAACTAGAACACTCCATAATCATGTTGAACACAAAACATGTACATTGTCCAAGCCACAACCAAACATCTCATTTCCCAGCAAATAAGAGTACCACTTCTTTACCAATCTCTTTAGCCTGATACAAGTTCTTTTTTTTTTTTTTGGCCTGATACCAGTTGTTTATCACATACTGGCTTTGCAAAGATGCCTCCCTGTAAATAAGATATATCAGGGTACCTAATCATAGAATTACCCCAATCTTCTGACAGCCTCCATCTCCAAGCAAAGCTGTACTTCCTTAAACCCTCCCCTAAATCACTTAACAAGCCCAAATCCTATAATTATTTTCTAACACTCTCTTAATGAGACACCCCATGGTTCCCCCATGGTGTACATTCTCCCTCATAGCAATGAGTAATAAACTTAGTGTTTTCAGTAATAAGTATAGTCCTGGTGGTCATTGCCTGGAGGGAATAGACATGATGTCAAGCAGCAAAGTTTTAATTTTAGAGAACAAAGTTTCTTGCTAAGAAAGCAGTAGTCGCCACCGAGTGAGGTGGCTCATGTTAACATGGGAGGCTGAGGCAAGATAATTACTTGAAGCCAGGAGGTGGAGGCTGCAATGAGCCGAGATCACACCACTACACTCCAGACTGTGCGACAGAGCAAGACTCTGTCTTAAAAAAAAAAAGAAAAGAAAAGAAAGAAAAGAAAAAGAAAAAAAGCGGTAGTCTCTCAAAGAAAGGGGTTATTTATGAGACTACAGCTGCAGCATGTTTAATCCCAGCTACCTGGGAGACCTTGAACCTGGGAGATGGAGGTTGCAGTGAGCTGAGATCGCGCCATTGCACTCCAGCCTGCACATCTATTATCTGTGATGAGAAAATAGCAGGACAGGTTTTCACAGTCTGAACTAATTTTACGTTTCTTACTTTCCTTATTTGAACTTTAGTACCAGAAGGCAAGAGGACAGGGATTTTTGCCTGTCTTCTTTGCTGTTATTTCCTCAGTGCCTAAAAGACTGCCAGGCATTGGGCCGGGCCTGGTGGCTCATGCCTGTAATCCTGGCACTTTGGGAAGCTGAGGTGGGCAGATCACTTGAGGTCAGGAGTTTGAGACCAGCCTGGCCAACATGGTGAAACCCTGGCTCTACTAAAAATACAAAAATTAGCTGGGCTTAGTGGCACATGTCTGTAATCCCAGCTACTCAGGAGGCTGAGGCAGGAGAATCGTTTGAACCCGGGAGGCAGAGGTTGCAGTGAGCCGAGATCTCGCCATTGCACTCCAGCCTGGGTGATTATTTTCCAAAGTGGTTGTACCATTTTACATTCCCACCAGCAATGTATAAGGGCTCCAGTTCCTTGGCAATAGGTGGTATGGTCAATCTTTTTAATTTTAGCCACCCTGATATTACACTGCTTTTTCTTTTCTTTTCTTTTTCTTTCTTCTTTTTTTTTTTTTTTTTAAAGACAGAGTCTTGCCCTATCGCCCAGGCTGGAGTATAGTCTGTGATCTCAGCTCACTGCAACCTCCACCTCCCAGGTTCCAGCAATTCTCCTAC
The DNA here is from genome assembly GCF_028858775.2 of Pan troglodytes. NCBI lineage: Eukaryota > Metazoa > Chordata > Mammalia > Primates > Hominidae > Pan > Pan troglodytes. The sequence goes on from NC_086015.1 coordinate 51,529,287, forward strand.
CCCAGCCTCCTGAGTAGCTGGGATTACAGACGTCCACCACACATCCAACTAATTTCTGTATTTTTATTTTTTTGTTTTTTGGAGACAGAGTCTCACTCTGTGGCCCAGACTGGAGTGCAGTGGCAAGATCTCGGCTCACTGCAACCTCTGCTGCCTCCTGGGTTCAACCAATTCTCATGCCTCAGCCTCCCGAGTAGCTGGGACTACAGGCACATCCTATGCCCGGCTAATTTTTTGTATTTTAGTAGAGATGGGGTTTCACCGGGTTGCCCAGGCTGGTCTTGAACTCCTGAGCTCAGGCAATCCGCCTGCCTCGGTCTCCCAAAGTGCTGGGATTACAGGCATGAGCCGTTGTGCCTGGCCAATTTTTGTATTTTTAGTAGAGAGAGGATTTCACCATGTTGGCCAGGCTGGTCTCGAATGCCTGATCTCAAGTGATCCACTCACCTCGGCCTCCCAAAGTGCGGGGATTACAGGCGTGAGCCACCGTGCCTGACCACATTGCACTTTTAGTTTGCATTTCTGTAGTAATGAATGATGTTGAGCATTTTTCATTTTTTCATGTGCTTATTTGCCATCCATATGCCTTTGGTGAAGTGTGTCTATTCAAATATTTTGTCCTTTTTTTTTTTTTTTTTTTTTAGACGGAGTCTCACTCTGTCGCCAGGCTGGAGTGCAGTGGTGCAATCTTGGCTCACTGCAACCTCCGCCTGCTGGGTTCAAGTGATTCTCCTGCCTCAGCCTCCCGAGTAGCTGGGACTACAGGCGTGTGCCACCATGCCCAGCTAATTTTTGTATTTTTAATAGAGATGGGGTTTCACCATGTTGGCCAGGATGGTCTCGATCTCCTCACCTTGTGATCCACCTGGCTTGGCCTCCCAAAGTGCTGAGATTACAGGCATGAGCCATTGCGCCCGGCCAAAATACAATTGATTTCTGTATGTTGATCTTATCCTGCAACTTTGCTAAACTTGCTTATTCATTCTAGTAGCTTTTTGAAGATTTCCCTTGGATTTTCTGTATAGATGATTATGTCATTCATGAATAGACAGTTTTCTTCTTCCTTTCTAATCTAGATGCCTTTGATTTCCTTTTCTTGCTTGAGTGCAGTGGCTAGAAATGGTGAGAGCAGACATCTTTTATTTCTGATCTTAGGGCAAAGCTTTCAGTCTTTCACCATTAAATATATGTTAGCTGTGGGTTTTTCATGGATGCCCTTTATCAGGTTGAAAATGTTCCCTTTTTTGATACTCCTTTTTCTGGCCTTGGTAGTTTCCTTGTATGCTGAATGCTTGGTGACCCTCTGCAAGTCTCCAGGTTCTCTCTGTGCAACACTGTCATCTCTGGTGCTCTGTCCTATGAACTCCAGCTGCCTTGGTTTCCCCAGACTCTTAGCTCTGTCTTTTCTTTTCTTTTCTTTTCTTTTTTTTTTGAGACAGAGTCTCGTCCTGTCACCCAGGCTGGAGTGCAGTGGCGCAATTTTGGCTCACTGCAAGCTCCGCTTCCTGGGTTCATGCCATTGTCCTGCCTCAGCCTCCCGAGTAGCTGGGACTACAGGTGCCTGCCACTATGCCTGGCTAATTTTTTGCATTTTTAGTAGAGACGGCGTTTCAACGCGTTAACCAGGATGGTCTCGATCTCCTGACCTCGTGATCCGCCCGCCTCGGCCTCCCAAAGTGCTGAGATTACAGGTGTGAGCCACCGCGTCTGGCCTTAGCTCTGTCTTTTCAACTCAAGGAGTATTCCAGGGCCAGACGTGGTAGCTCACACCTGTAATCCCAGCACTCTGGGAGGCCGAGGCGGGTGGATCACAAGGTCAGGAGATCAAGACCATTCTGGCTAACACGGTGAAACCCTGTCTCTACTAAAAATACAAAAAAATGAGCTGGGCATAGTGGCGGGTGCCTGTAGTCCCAGCTACTCGGGAGGCTGAGGCAGGAGAATGACGTGAACCCGGGAGGCGGAGCTTGCAGTGAGCCGAGATCACGCCACTGCACTCTAGCCTGGGCAACAGAGTGAGACTCTGCCTCAAAAAAAAAAAAAAAAAAAAAGACGAAAAATACAGCATGCGGGCATGGTGGTGCACACCTGTAGTCCCAGCTACTTGGGAGGCTGAGGTGGGAGGATTACATGAGCCTGGGAGGCTGAGGCTACAGTGAGCTGTGATTGCACCACTGCACTCCAGCCTGGGCAACAAAGCGAGACTCAGTCTCAAAAAAAAAGGAGTATTCTAGGCTCCACCTTAGTTTCTCCTCACTGTCTGGAAATTCTTTCAAGGCAGTGTGAACGTAGACGATCCTAGGTTCATCACATTATTTTCCCATCTCTCATGGATTATGTCCTTTGCTGGGAATGGAAGTCTGTGGATTATCTTTTTGTTGTTGTTTTATTTTGCTTTGATTATCTTTTGAGATCCAAAGTTAAGAACATATTCCTTTACTGTTTGAGCTTATTGAGTTTTTTAAAAAAGGTCTTTCTTACCCCAAATATCATAAAGATATTCTCTTATATTTTCTTGAAAAGTTATAAAGTATTTCTTTTCACATTTAAGTCTTTAATCTACCTGCAATTGATTTTTGTGTTTGGTGTGAAGGAATACAGATCAATTTTAGAATAGCATGTTGCATTTAACTTTGCTGGTAAGTTGATTGGTATTATGTTGTATCTTTTTTTTCCCCTTTTTTTTCTTCCATTTCTTTCTTCTTATTACTTTTTGGTTCTAGTCTAATCCATATATATTGAATCTTAGATATAGTTGAGGATAATCAATATATTTTTAATATACAATATTGATTCTTCCTATATTTATTCATTCTTGTTTTGATAGTGATGAATTAGTTCTACTTATTTTCCCATTAGAAAGATGCCCTCATTGGCCAGGTGCGGTGGCTCACGCCTGTAATCCCAGCAGGTTGGGAGGCCAAGGCGGGTGACTCACTTGAGGCCAGGAGTTCAAGACCAGCCTGGGCAACATGGTGAAACCTTGTCTCTACTAGAAATACAAAAATCAGCCAGGCAGGCTGGGCGCGGTGGCTCACGCCTGTAATCCCAGCACTTTGGGAGGCCGAGGCGGGCAGATCACGAGGTCAGGAGATCGAGACCATCCTGGCTAACACGGTGAAACCCCATCTTTACTAAAAATACAAAAAATTAGCCGGGCACGGTGGCTGGTGCCTGTAGTTCCAGCTACTCCGGAGGCTGAGGCCGGAGAATGGCGTGAACCCAGGAGGTGGAGCTTGCAGTGAGCCGAGATCGCACCACTGCACTCCTGCCTGGGCGACAGAGCGAGACTCCATCTCAAAAAAAAAAAAAAAAAATCAGCCAGGCATGGTGGTGCATGCCTGTAGTCTCAGCTACTCAGGTGGCTGAGGTGGGAGGATGGCTTGAGCCCAGGAGACAGGGGCTTGCAGTGAGCCAAGATTGTACCATTATGCTCCAGCCTGGGCAACAGAGCAAGAATGCCTAAAAACAAAACAAAACAAAAAACGATGCCCTCATGAACATACTAAACCATGTCTCTTGGTGAACATATGCAAGAGTTTCTCTAGTATCTGGAGTGGAATTGTTGGGTTATAGGCAGCGTTGAATTTATCATAAAGCTAATAAAGCTAATCTACTGTTCATAATGTTGTACTCTTTTTGTCAAAGAGAACTCCCCTCCAATTGTATAAGCTTCAGGTCCTGGAATACTTGGATTTGCCCCCATTGTTGTTTATGCACATGTTGAACAGCATAGTGCAACTATGGAAAATTCAAACAGCTTCTCTGCAGGAAAGAATAGTGTTCAAAGGACTGGAGGAACAAAAGGGTGAAGGGGATTTTACGTAGCAATTAGGAAGCTCCTATCTCCCCTGGCCTTGAGTGCTCTCCTCTGTATTGAAGTGGGCTGGAAGCTTGTAAACTAAATCTTCCAGACTGCTTTTCCAGCTGGTTTCTAATGCAGCTCTGTCAGGGAGACACTGGAAGGAGACTGGAAGGCAGGAAGAAGGAATTTTTCTGTTCATGATCACTCCCCTGGCAGGGTCAGCATCAGTAGTGGGTGACTGGGCTGCAGCAGGCAGCGACGGTCTCAGCAGAGGCAGCAGGGGTGAGCACAGGTGCCTGGGTTCCAGCAGCCACGAGGGCAGCCACACCTCCGATGGCTCTGCAGTTCCCATAGCTCCTTCTGTCCACAGTCCCCATCACGCCCTCAGTTCGCCATATATTCAGCTTCTTTTGGATCTACAGGCCTTCATCATCTGCATTTTCTTTCCATTAGCTCCATTTCCTTCCGTCCCTAGCAGGAATCTATGAACTATCCTTGAACTCAGAGTTCTCTTGAAGGCACCCTCAACATCTTCATCTTGTTGGCCTCCTGGGAATGGCACCTGCTCTGCAGCTCCCCGTCCTGGATGCATCCTGTAGCCCCACTTCTCTTCCAGGTGCTGGTGACCCTCACTTCTAGAAAACAGCACGGGCCCTGCCAGCCCCAGTCCCTGCGCTGCTGCATGGACACTATGGCTCCCTGTGCCTCCCTGTCTCTCAGTTGATGAGTTGCTGCCTCATCAATAGGTTGTTGTCTGACACCTCTATCATCTGTGACAAGAGGTTGTGTGTTTTTTTTTTTTTTTTTAATAATAGAGATGAGGGCCAGGTGTGGTGGCTCACGCCTGTAATCCCAGCACTTGAGGAGGCTGAAGCAGGCGGATCACTTGAGGTCAGGAGTTCGAAACCAGCCTGGCCAACATGGTGAAACCCCGTCTCTACTAAAAATACAAAAATCAGCCAGGTGTGGTGGCGTGCGCCTGTAGTCCCAGCTACTCAAGAGGCTAAGACACGAGAATTGCTTGAACCTGGGGATTGAAGGTTGCAGTGAGCCAAAATCACGCCACTGCACTCCAGCCTGGGCAACAGAGCAAGACTTCATCTCAAAAATAATAATAATAATAATAATAGTGATGGAGTTTTGCCATATTGCCCAGGCTGGTCTCGAACTCCTGGGCTCAAGCGATCCTCCCATCTCAGCCTCCCAAAGTGCTGAGATTACAGGTGTGAGCCACCACGCCCAGTCTAGAGAGTTTTCATACCACAAAGTTGAAGGTGAACCTGTAGAACCCATAAACTGTTGACAAAAGAAAAAAGCGGGAAGCAGCCTTGGGTTATCTCCAGCACACCCACCAGAGGGCAGCAGACACTGGCTAAAGCTCTTAGTCCTAAGTCCTGAGTGCTGGAAACAGTTGCAATGGCCAGCACGTGGGCAGAGCTCACCGCAGACAGTCCTCAGAGGTCGGAATCTGCCATGCATCTGGCAATCTCTCTGCTGCCCCTGCCCCAGCCTGCCCTTAGCTCCTCTCTCTGGAGCCCAGTGGTAGTCTTCATGGGCTCTCCTGCTTCAGGCTGTCCTGACTTAAGGAATGTCCCCACTGCCCTCATCCCTTCACAGCTCCTCTGCAGATCAGAGTGCAAGCCAGAGTCCTACAGTGGCCTCACAGCCCTGGCTGCTTGGAATCCTTACCCGTTCCCCACTCACTGTGGCACCACCAGGCTCCGCGCTGTTACTCCAGGCCTCAGACACGGGCACACTCAGGGGCCATGTGCTTCTGTTCCCTTTGTTTATGAGCTATTCCCCCAGGTGTCTGCAGAGCACGCTTCCTTGAACTCCTTCAGGCCTTCCCTGAGCACACCCTTGTAAGTACACACAGACGGCACCACCACATCCCTTTCAGCAGGACCCAGGGGAAGAGCAGTCACCAGACACCCTCCAGCTCTCTGTTCCTGCAGGGCCCAGCACGGCTGCATACAGCCTCACCTGAGGTCACACCCTTCCTAAGGCAGCCTTCATCTGGTGACTGAGCAAAGCAGGGGCTATAAAGAACTGGCCATTTCCATCTCATGTGAGACTCTGTCCGACTGTCTAACTTCTCCAAGACTTTGTTGGGTGCCCATCACTATTCAAGTTCTCCTGCCCAATCCTGCTTCCGCCTCCTTCCTTCCACAGGTGTTGGCCTCATATTCCATCTCAGTAAATGCCTCTGAAGAGCCCACACCTGTAATTCTAGCACTTTGGGAGGTCGAGGCAGGAGGATCACTTGAGGCAAGGAGTTTGAGACCAGCATGGGCAACATAGTGAGACCCTATCTCTACAAAAAATTAAATTAGCTGAGCATGGTGGTGCACACCTGTGGTCCCAGATACTCAGGAGGCTGAGATTGGAGGATCACTTGAGACTAGGAAGTTGAGGCTGCCATGAGCCATGACTGCACCACTGCACTCCAGCTTGGGCAGCAGGACAAGAACCTGTCTCAGAATGAATAAATAAAAAGAAAGTTGTTCCAGTCACCTGTCTGGCATGTGTACAGCTCTGGGAGACACTCTGCTGGCTTTTCCCAGACGCCAGCCAGCTCCTCCACTTGGACAACTCTTGCCTGCCCAGGCCTCTCCTACTTCTGCCTCACTCCCAGCTGGGGTTTCCTTCCTCATAAAGGACCTCCACTCAGCTCAGCCTTTGGGGAAGCAAGGCTAAATACACTCTTTTGTCATCTTTTGCGACCCTCTTGCAAGCACATCTTTCTCCAGCTATACCATAGGTCCTTGTCTCATTCCTCACATTTTTTGGCACCTACTGTATCAGAGGTATTCTTCTAGATGCTAGGGATACATGACCTCAGGTCATCTGCCTGCCTCAGCCTCCCAAAGTGCTGGGATTACAGGAGTGAGCCACGGCACCTGGCCGCCAATGCATGTTTTAGACCAGCCACTGAAGCCACAGCACTGGCTGCCTCAGAAGGGGTGGGGCAGGAGGCTGGGAGGGGCTAAACCAGGACTTGCAGTGGGGATGGGGAGAGGAGAAATGTTAAAAAAACTATCCAGGGCCAGGTGTGGTGGCTCATGCCTGTAATCCCAGCACTTCTGGAGGCCAAGGTGAGAGGATCACTTTAGCCCAGGAGTTCAAGGTTGAAGTGAGCTATGATCATGCCACTCCACTCCAGCCTGGGCAACAGAGAAAAACCCTGTCTCAAAAATAGAAACACAGGCTGGGCACAGTGGCTCACACCTGTAATCCCAGCACTTTGGGAGGCCAAGGTGGGCGGATCACCTGAGGTCAGTAATTTGAGACCAGCCTGGCCAACATGGTGAAACCCTGTCTCTACTAAAAATACAAAAATTAGCCAGGCATGGAGGCTGTAGTCCCAGCTGTTTGGGAGGCTGAGGCATGAGAATTGCTTGAATCTGGGAGGTGGAGGTTGCAGTGAGCCAAGATCACGCCACTGTACTCCAGCCTGGGCGACAGAGTGAGACTCAGTCTCAAAAAAATTAAATAATAATAATAATAATAAAGCCTCTGGAAATGGTCCTAAGTGCATTCAGAAAATGAGTAAATATTTATTCAAGTAAATCTACTAAAACTTGGTAGGACTAATCAAAGCTATGATATTTAAACCAACATGCATTCCTTCTTTCTCCTTCCCAGTTCAGTGAGATGGAAAGTCCACTCCAGACTGGTTCAGCCAAGAACAAAGGATTCCCTCTCCAACTAGCTCCCAGTTGGAGAACTGTCTTCCCAAGAGGGATAGAATGCCGGCATTTTCCACCCGGCTCCCAGCTACCTGTTGCGGAGGCTAAGCCCTATATGAGTATGGCCAAGATGGTAGCTCTCTTAGTGCACCCAGGCCTCACGCAGGGGATAGAGACACTACATTGTGTGTGGTGCCACTGAAAATACCGGGGCCCTGATTGTCTTAATTCTGGCTCATAAGGCAGAGGCAAGCCAAGAAGACTACTTCCCTACTCTCCACAGAGTGACAATCTCTTACAGCAGGTGTGTCACTCAGCAAGAGATGGGCCATTGTCCCTGACCCCAGCTCCAGAACTGTGGCTCAGAGATTTTGCCTGGGTAAAGGGGAAGGCCGGGAGCTTCAGATTTTTTCCCAAACAAATTGACTTTGTTTGCAAGAATGTGGAGAAGTTCAAGCCTAATGGTGCTCTCAGAAACAATGGAGGTTCTGATTAAAAAAAAAAATGCCATTAAGAGGAATTGAGAAAATAAATCAGAGATAGAAGCAAAACCATAGGTTGGCTAGTTTACTAGACAGGACCAAGGAAAGATACAGTTAAGAGCCATTCTGGAGTCACAAGTCTCAATCATTGACCTAAAGAGATATCCCTTCAGGCCAGGCACGGTGGCTCACACCTGTAGTCCCAGCACTTTGGGATGCAGAGGCGGGAGAATCACTGGAAGCCAGGAGTTCAAGACCAGCCTGGCCAACATGGCGAAACTCCATCTCTACTAAAAATATAAAAATTAGCCAGGTGTGGTGGCACACGTCTGTAATCTCAGCTACTTGGGTGGCTGAGGCAGGAGAATCACTTGAACCCAGGAGGCAGAGGTTGCAGTGAGCTGAGATCACACTACTGCACTCCAGCCTGGGGGACAGAGCGGGACTACCTCAAAAAAAAAAAAAAAAAAAAAAAAAAAAAAAAAAAAGAAAGAAAGAAAAAGAAAAAGAAAAAAAAGAGAGAGAGAGAAAGAGACATTCCTTCAAAAAAGCCCAGATTTAATTGGATTCCTCTGTAGAGCAATTTGTACCCCAAGGAATTGTTGAAAACAGTAGAGCAATCAGACAGCAATTAGCAGAGTGTAACAGCTGTATGTGGTCAGGGAATGAGATCAAGTCCTGCCAGAATCACTGCCATCCCAGGGTGACTGTGGGCATACCCAAGGCTGTGCCCTCTGGGGAGCAACATAAGAGGCTGCACACTATGGGTGGTGATCGGGATTGGGGTGGGGGCCGATGAGTGTAGACTTCACTAAATAATCCACTAGTCACCAAACAAATAAACAAAAACCAATAACAAGCCATGGAACAGAGAAACCAGTGCCCGAAGTTTTACAATATATCACCTAAAATGTCCAGTTTCCAATAACAAATTACATAGAAGACATGCAAAGAAACAGGAAGGTCTGACCCAAACCCCAGGGAAAAAAACAGGCAATAGAAACTACCTGTGAGAAAGCTCAGATGTCAGATTTAATGGAAAGACTTTAAAGCAATCATTATGAATATTTTCAAATAACTAGAGAAAACCATGATTAAAGAAGTAAAGGGGCTGGGCACTGTAGCTCACACCTGTAATCCCAGCACTCTGGGATGCTGAGGTGGGAGGATCGCTTGAGCCCAGGAGTTCGAGACCAGCTTGGGCAACATAGTGAGACCCCGTCTCTACAAATAATTTAATAAACTAGTTGGGTGTGGTGGCATGTGCCCCTGGTCCCAGCTAGTTGGGAGGCTGAGGTGGGAAGATCACTTAAGCCTGGGCAGTCAAGGCTGCAGTGAGCTGAGATTGAGCCACTGCACTCCAGCCTGGATGATGATAGAGCAAGATCCCACCTCAAAAAAAAAAAAAAAAAAGAAAAAAAAAAAAGAAGTAAAGGAAGGTGTGATGAAAATGTCCCATCAAATAGAGAATATCAGTTAATAGACACTGGGCATGGTGGCTCACGCCTGTAATCCCAGCACTTTGGGAGGCCAAGGTGGGTGGATCACTTGAGGTCAGGAGTTAGAGACCAGCCTGGCCAACATGGTGAAACCCCGTCTCTACTTAAAATACAAAAATTAGCCGGGCAAGGTGGCGCATGCCTGTAATCCCAGCTATGTGGGAGGCTGTGGCAGGAGAATCGCTTGAACCCAGAAGGTGGAGGTTGCAGTGAGCCGGCACACCACTGCACTCCAGCCTGGGTGACAGAGAGACACTTCATCTCAAAAAAAAAAAAAAAAAGATAGATAGAAATTATTATTATTTAAATTTTTTTTAGAAACAGCCTCTGTTCTCCAGGCTGGAGTACAGTGGAGTGATCACAGCTCATTGCAGCCTCGACTTCCTGCGCTCAGGCGATCCTCTCACCTCAGCCACCACACCCAGCTATTTTTTTTTTTTTTTTAGACAGAGTCTTGCTCTGTTGCCCAGACTGGAGTGCAGTAGCATGATCTCAGCTCACTGCAACTTCCGCCTCCTGGGTTCAATCGATTCTCTTGCCTCGGCCTCCTGAATAGCTGGGATTACAGGCGCCCATCACCACGCCCAGCTAATTTTTGTATTTTTAGTAGAGACGGGGTTTCCCCATGTTGGCCAGGCTGGTCTCAAACTCCTGACCTCAGGTGATCCTCCTGCCTTGGCCTCCCAAAGTGCTGGGATTACAGGCATAAGCTACTGTGCCCAGACTTTTTTGTAATTTTTTGTTTTTGTTTTGTTTTTTTTGAGACGGAGTCTCACTCTTGTCGCCCAGGGTGGAGTGCAGTGGCACCATCTTGGCTCACTGCAAACTCTGCCTCCCAGGTTCATGCCATTCTCCTGCCTCAGCCTCCCGAGTACCTGGGACTACAGGCGCCCACCACCATGCCCAGCTAATTTTTTGTATTTTTAGTAGAGACAGGGTTTCACCGTGTTAGCCAGGATGGTCTGGATCTCCTGACCTCGTGATCTGCCCACCTCAGCCTCCCAAAATGCTGGCATTATAGGCGTGAGCCACTGCGCCTGGCCCTTTTTTGTACATTTATAGAGACAGGGTCTCGATTTGTCCAGGCTGGTCTTTATCTCCTGAACTCAAGCAATCCTCCTGCCTTGGCCTCCCAAACTGCTGGGATTACAGGCTTGAGCCACTGTGCCCAGCTCAGAAATTATTTTTAAAAAAACAATCAAATGGGCCAGGCACAGTGGCTCATGCCTGTAATCCCAGCACTTTGGGAGGCCGAGGTGGGCGGACAATTTGAGGTCAGGAGTTAAAGGCCAGCCTGGCCAACATGGCGAAACTTTGTCTCTACTAAAAATACAAAAATTAGCCAGGTGTGGTGGCACATGCCTGTAATCCCAGCTACCTGGGAGGCTGAGGCCCAAGAATCACTTGAGCCTGGGAGGCAGAGGTTGTAGTGAGCTGAGATCATGCCACTGCATTCCAGCCTGGGCAACAGAGTGAGACTCTATCTCAAAAAAAAAAAAAAAAAAAAAAAAAAAAAGAATCAAATGGAAATTTGGGAGTTGAAAAGTGTAATAATTGAAATGAAAATTTTATTAGATGATCTCAACAGTAGATTTAACTGGCAGAATAAAAAAATAGAAAACTTGAATGTAGATCAACAGAGATTATGCCATCAAAAGAACAGAGAGAAAGAAGAATGAAGAAAAACAAACATAGCCTCAGAGGAATGTTGGACACTGTTAAATATACCAATTATATGCATAAGAATATCAGAAGGAGAAGGTAGAGAGAAAGGAACAGAACAAAATACTCAGAGAAATAATGGCTGAAAACGTCTGAAATTTGCTATAAAGTGTTAATACATCCAAGACACTCACTGAAATCCAAGTAGGGTAAACACAAAAAGATCAATGAACCAAAACATTATATTAAGAATTCTGAAAGTCAAAGACAAAGAAAAATCTTGAAAGCAGCAAGAGAAATAATATGACTCATCACTTGACAATGAATGCCAATGCCCATAAGCCTTACAGGTAGCTTCTTTTTTTTTTTTTTAGACGGAGTTTCACTCTTGTTGCCCAGGCTGGAGTGCAATGGTGCAATCTCGGCTCACTGCAACCTCCACCTTCCGGGTCCCAGTTCAAGCAGTTCTCCTGCCTCAGCCTCCTGAGTAGCTGGGATTACAGGCACGCGCCACCATGCCCAGCTAATTTTTGTATTTTTAGTAGAGATGGGGTTTCACCATGTTGGGCAGGCTGGTCTCAAACTCCTGACTTCGTGATCTGCCCGCCTCGGCCTCCTAAAGTGCTGGGATTACAGGCGTGAGACACCGCACCGGGCTACAGGTGGCTTCTTATCAGCAACAATGGAGACCAGAAGGTAGTAAGAATGCATGTTCAGGCCAGGCGAGGTGGCTCATGCCTGTAATCCTAGCACTTTGGGAGGCCGGGCAGATCACCTGAGGTCAGGAGTTGGAGACCAGCCTGGCAAACATAGTGAAACCCCGTCTCTACTAAAAGTACAAAAAAATTATCTGGGCGTGGCAGCAGACGCCTGAATCCCAGCCACTTGGGAGGCTGAGGCAGGAGAATTGCTTGAACCTGGGAGGTGGAGGTTGCAGTGAGCTGAGATCGCACCATTGCACTCAGCCTGGGCAACAGAATGAGACTCCATCTCAAAAAAAGAAAAAAAAAGAGCATGTTCAAAGAGCTAAAAAAAAATGTCAGTTAAGAATATTAGGCCAGGCATGGTGGCTCACACCTGTAATCCCAGCACTTTGGGAATCTGAGGCAGGAGGATCACTTGAGACCAGGAGTTCAAGACCAGCTTGGACAACATAGCAAGAACCCCTGCCTCTACAAAATAATTAAAAATTAGCTGGGCATGGTGGTGAGCACCTATAGTCCCAGCTACTGTGTAGGTTGAGGCGGGAGAGTTGCTGGAGCCCAGGAGTTCAAGATGACCGTGAGCTTGATCATGGCACTGTACTCCAGCCTGGGCAACAGAGCAAGACCCTGCCTCAAAAAGAAAGAAAAGAAAAAAAAAGAATATTATATTCAATAGAGCCACCTTTCAAAATGAAGGTGAAATAGGCTGGGTGCGGTGTCTCATGCCTGTAATCCCAGCTCTTTGGGAGGCCAACGTGGGCAGATCACGAGGTCAGGGAATCAAGACCATCCTGGCTAACACGGTGAACTGCATCTCTACTAAAAATACAAAAAAATTAGCCGAGTGTGGTGGTGGGCACCTGTAGTCCCAGCTACTCGGGAGGCTGAGGCAGGAGAATGGCGTGAACCAGAGGGGCGGAGCTTGCAGTGAGCCGAGATGGCGCCACTGCACTCCAGCCTGGGTGACAGAGCGAGACTCTGTATAAAAAAAAAAAAAAAGAAGAAGAAGGCGAAATAAAGACATTCCCAGATAAACAAAAACAGAGAATTTGTCGCTAGGCTGCCTTACAAGAAATACTAAAGGAAACCTTTTTAGCCTGAAAACAAGCAACTCCAGATAGTAATTTGAATCCATATTTTTTGCCTGTGTTTTCATCTTTTTTTTTTTTTTTTTTTTTTTTTGAGACAGGGTGTCACTCTGTCACCCAGGCTGGAGTGCAGTGGCACAATCTCGGCTCACAGCAACCTCCGCCTCCCAGGCTCAAGGTATCCTACCACATCAGCCTCCCAAGTAGGTGGGACTACAGGCATGAGCCACCATGCCTGGCCATTTTTTTTTTTTTTGGCTGGCTATTTTTTTTTTGAGATGGAATTTCACTCTTGTTGCCCAGGCTGGAATGCAATGGTGTGATCTCGGCTCACTGCAAGTTCTTCCTCCCAGGTTCAAGTGCTTCTCCTGCCTCAGCTTCCCAAGTACCTGGGATTACAGGCATGAGGCCACCACGTCTGGCTAATTTTGTATTTTTAGTAGAGATGGGATTTCTCCATGTTGGTCAGGCTGGTCTTGAACTCCTGACCTCAGGTGATCTGCCCGCCTCGGCTTCCCAAAGTGCTGGGATTACAGGCGTGAGCCACCGTGCCCAGCCACCTGGCCAATTTTTAAATTACTTGTAGCGATGAGGTCTCACTACGTTGCCCAGGTTGGTCTCAAATTCCTGGGCTCAAGCAATCCTCCAGCCTCAGCCTCCCAAAGTGCTGGGATTACAGGCGTGAGACACCACACCCGGCCTTGCCAGTGTTTTCATTGCCTTTATACAGAGACAAATTTTTGGAGGTCCTACCATTTTTGCTGACGTCATTATAAATTTTGTTGCCTTAGTTTTAGGTCTTCTAATTTTTGCGTTTTGTTTAGAGACAGAGTCTCACTATGTTGCTCGAGCTGGTCTCCAATGCCTGGCCTCAAGCACCCTCAGTGTCCCCAGTAGCTGGGATTACAGGCATGAACCACTATGCCCAGCTATTTTAAAATTTTGTTTTATTTATTTATTTTCTTACTGACAGGGTCTTGCTCTGTTACCCAGGCTGGAGTGCAGTGGCACAATTGCAGCTCACTGCAGCCTTCAGCACCTGGGCTCAAGCAGTTCTTCCACCTTGGCCTCCTGAGTAGCTGAGACTACAGGCTCATGCCACCATGCCTGGCTAATTTTTTATTTAGATGGGAGTCTTGCTCTGTTGCCCAGACTGGTCTCAAACTCCTGGGCTCAAGCGATCCTCCCACCTTTGGCTCCCAACGTGTTGACATTACAGGCATGAGCCACTGCGAGGGGTCTTCTGCCTGTTTTATCTTGAATTAGAAAGTGTGAGTCCTCCAAATTGGTTCTTTTCAAGGTTGTTCTTTTCAATGCAACAATCTGGGTTCCTTGCATTTCAAATGAATTTTAGGATCATCTTGTCAATTTCTGCAAAGAAGGCAGCTGGGATTTTGTTGGGATTGCATTTAATCTTCAGATCAATTTGTGGAGCATTACCATCTTAATAATATTATTTTTTATTTTTTTGAGACGGGGTCTCACTCCAATTGCCCAGGCTGGAATGCAGTGGCATGATTTCAGCTCACTGCAGCCTTGACCTCCCTGGGCTCAGGTGATCCTCCCACCTCAGCCTCCTGAGTCTCTGGGACTACAGGTGCACACCACCATGCCCGGCTAATTTTCATATTTTTAGTAGAGACAAGGTTTTGCCATATTGCCCAGGCTGGTTTCAAACTCCTGGACTCAAGCAATCCACCCACCTTGGCCTCTCAAAGTGCTAGGATTACAGGTGTGAGCCACCACACCTGGCCCTCGCTTAATCATATTAAGTCTTCCAATCTGTGAACACAGGATTTTTTGTTTTTGTTTTTGTTTTTGAGACAGAGTCTCGCTCTATCGCCCAGGCTGGAGTGCAGTGGCGCAGTCTCGGCTCACTGCAACCTCCCCCTCCTGGGTTCACGCCATTCTCCTGCCTCAGCCTCACGAGTAGCTGGGACTACAGGCACCTGCCACCACGCCCGGCTAATTTTTTGTATTTTTTTTTAGTAGAAACGGGGTTTCACCGTGTTAGCCAGGATGGTCTCAATCTCCTGACCTCTGATCTGCCCACCTCGGTCTCCCAAAGTGCTGGGATTACAGGTGTGAGCCACTGGAACACAAGATATTTTTTCATTATTTTGGGCTTTAATTTCTTTCAACAATGTTTCTTTTTTCAGTGTAAAAATCTTGCACTTGTTTTGTTAAATTTATTCGTTTTTTTTTTTTTTTTTGACACAGAGTTTCACTCTTGTTGCCTAAGCTGGAGTGCAGTGGCACAATCTCAGCTCACTGCAACCTCAGCCTCCCGGGTTCGAGCAATTCTCCTGCTTCAGCCTTCCAAGTAGCTGGGATTACAGACATGTGCCACCACACCCGGCTAATTTTGTATTTTTAGTAAAGACGGGGTTTCTCCATGCTGGTCAGGCTGGTCTCGAACGCCCGACCTCAGGTGATCCGCCCACCTCGGCCTCCCAAAGTGCTGGGATTACAGGCATGAGCCACTGCACCCAGCCTTCATAAATATTTTTAAGTAACTAAAAATAAAAAAGAATATTTAATTCTTTTTGATGCTATTGTAAATGGAATTGTGTGTGTGTGTGTGTGTGTGTGTGTGTGTGTGTGTGTAACTTTTCTTTTTTTTTGAGACAGGGTCTCACTATGTCACCCAGGCTTGAGTGCAGTGACACAATCACAGCTCACTGCAGTCTCAACCTCTCAGGCTCAAGCCATCCTCCCACCTCAGCCTACTGAGTAGCTGGAACTACAGGCACGTGCCACCATGCCTACCTACTTTTTGTATTTTTTGTAGAGACAGGGTTTCACCATGTTACCCAGGCTGCTCTCAAACTCCTAGACTCAAGTTATCCTCCTGCCTCAGCCTCCCAAGTTGTTGGGATTACAGGCGTGAGCCACCACGCCCGGCCATTCTATGTGTTTTGACAAATGTATAATGACATGTTGATACCATTATAATGTCATACAGAATAGTATCACTGCTCTAAAGATCCACTGCACCACACCTATTCATTCCTCTCTCCTCCAAAAACTTTGTCAACCACTGATCTTTTCACTGTCTCCATAGTTTTTCCAGAGTGTTATACTATACAGTATGTAGCCTTTTCAGATTGGCTTCTTTTGCTTAGTGATATGCATTTACAATTCCTCCATGTCTTTCTTTCTTTCTTTTTTTTTTTTTTTTTTTGAGACAGAGTCTCGCTCTGTTGTCCAGGTTGGAGTGCAGTGGCTCGATCTTGGCCCACTGCAACCTCTGCCTCCCAGGTTCAAGTGATTCTCCTGCCTCAGCCTCCCAAGTAGCTGCAATTACAGGTGCCCGCCACCATGCCCAGCTAACTTGTATTTTTAGTAGAGACGGGGTTCCACCAATTTGGCCAGGCTGGTCTCGAACTCCTGACCTCAAGTGATACGCTCACCTTGGCCTTCCAAAGTGCTAGGATTATAGGTGTGAGCCACCATACCCGGCCACCTCCATATCTTTTGTGGCTTGATAATTTATTTACTTTTAGCATTGAATAATAATCCATTGTCTGGATGTACCACAATTTATTCATTCACCTACTGAAGGACATCTTAGTAGCTTTCCCAAGTTTTAGCAATATGAATAGAGCTGCTACAAACATGTGTATGCAAGTTTTTGTGTGAACAAAAGTTTCAACTCATTTGGGTAATACCAAGGAGCATGACTGCTGGATCATGTGGCGAGGGTGTGTTTAGCTTTGTCAGAAGCTGCCAAACTGTTTTCCAAATGACTGTACCATTCTACATCCCCACCAGCAATGAATTTGAGTTAATGAGATTTTTTTTCATTTTCAAATAGTTGCTAGTGTATAGAAATATAATTGATTTTGTATATTAATCTTGTATTCTGCAACTTAACTCATTTATTAGCTCTAATAGTTGTGTGTGTGTGTATTCTTTAGGATGTTCTGTATTTTCTATACACAATATGCAAGTTCATGGCACATAGAAATAAAGATAGTTTTACTTCTTTTCCAATGTGTATGTTTTTAATTTTATTTTCTTGCCTAATTGTCTAGGCTGGACCTTCCAGTACAACGTAACATCCAGATGTACATTTCCAGCCCACACCCGGTTCCAGCTACCTCACTGATGTGGAGTTCTAACTGGGGAGGAGGAGCCAGGCTGGCTGGAGCAGGTAAAAGCAAAAAGAGAAAGCAGATAAGCTATGAGTCTGCCTTTCTTCATGGTCCAGGACACATAGCCCTCTTGTGTAAATAACTCACAATCTTCCTGCAGCCAGCTATCACCAGACCCTCGGCTGATAGAAAAATGCAAGTTAGCTCACTGCAACCTTGGCGTTATCATGACTACACAAAGCCCTCTTCAACACACAGCACAAACACCACCCTATAAAATCCCCAGCAAGCCTTTGTCTCTTTGCAGTCAGCTCCTCTCTTGCTGACTTGCCCATTGCACCCTTGCAACATATTTTCATGCTTTTTCTAACAATTCTACCTTTCTTTACCTACAGCTGTCTTGGTAAATTCTTTTACCGCCCAGGTGACACCAGCCCCAGATAGTTGTGACCTGTGACACTTCGGTGGCCCGTATGGGGAACTCTCTCTCCTTACAGGAAACTCTCTCCCCTCTGTCTTTCTCTTTCCCAACTTGGGACCCTTGGTGGAAAGCATCTAAGCACAGAAACAACTGTAGGTCTCTGGCTGGAGCTACACTCTGGTGGGACTGAAAGGTGTCCGTGTGAAAGCGTCTGACTGCCACCGGTCCAGATAGTCGCTGCTCACCCACAACAACTGACATAGCTACTTAGATGCCTAATAGGAGTCTCCAACCAACTCATGATCGTCTCACCAAACCTGCTTCTCTCACAGTGTTCTGCAGTTCTATCCTTCTAGTATTGAAACCAAGTCATCCTTCACTTCTCATTTTCTTTTTCTTTTTTTTTTTTTGAGACAGGGTCTGACTCTTTCACCCAGGCTGGAGTGCAGTGGCACAATCTCAGCTCACTGCAACCTCTGCCTCCTCGGTTCAAGCAGTTCTCCTGCCTCAGCCTCCCAAGTAGCTGGGATTACAGGCACCCGCCACCATGCCCGGCTAATTTTTGTATTTTTAGTAGAGACAGGGTTTCACCATATTGTCTAGGCTGGTCTCGAACTCCTGACCTCAAGTTATCTGCCCACCTCGGCCTCCAAAAGTGTTAGGATTACAGGCGTGAGCCACTGCACCCAGCCTACTTCTCACTTTCTTTCATCCCACATTGGGACCACCAGTAATATCTGTGGTCTCAACCTTCACAATATGTCCAGAATGTGACCACTTCCCACCAGCTCTATAACCAGCAGTCCACTCTGAGCCTCCAGCATCTCCTGCCTGGGTCAGTGCAGTAGGCTCCTAACCAGTCCTCTTAGTCTACTCTTGCCCTAGCTTCAGCTAAGTGATCCTTCTAAAATTAGATCAGGCTGGGCACAGTGGCTTATGCCTATAATCCAGACACTTTGGGAAGCTGAGGCAGGAGGATTGCTTGATCCCAGGAGTTTGAGATAAGCCTGGACAACATGGCAAGACCCTGTCTCTACAAAAAATAATAAAATTAGCCAGGCATGGTGTTGTGTGACTGTGGTCCCAGGTACTCGGGAGGTTGAGGCAAGACTACTTGAGTCTAGGAGGCCAAGATTGCAATGAGTCATGTTCACAACTCTGCACTCCAGCCTGGGTGACAAAGTGAGACCCTGTCTCAAAGAAATAAATAACAAAACTAAATCAGACCACAACATCCTTCTGCTAAGTACCCTTCAATGGCTTTTACCACATTCTGTGAGAAAAGCTGGGGTCCTTACAGTGACCTAAAGGCCAAGGTTTCACTTCATTTCATTTGATTTCCCCTCCCTCCCTCCCTCCCTCCCTCCCTCCCTTCCTTCCTTCCTTCCAAGGGTGGGAATAACTCAGCCCCTGGCTAGAGGGCAAGGCCCCACTCCTGGGCGGCCCCCATGCCTTGCATTCCATATTCCAGTCCCAGCTCAGGCGCTCCATCACTGAGTGGCATTGGGCAAGTCATGGCCTCTCTCTGGGCATCAGTTTCCCCATATGTAAGTTTCCACAGAGGCTGGTATAGGTGGCCAATGTTTCCTTCCATCCTGACTGTCCAGGATTCTGTGATTCCCTTCTAAGCCACTGTGTCCTCAGGAAATCCCTTGTGCCAGCCTGTGGGTAGCTCAGGCCTTTATGGCAGGGTGAGGGTGGCCCCCGGGTCCTGGAGCTCTGGCCTCAAGCAGATCTGGATGGGGCTGGATGCCAGCCACCCACCAGAAGTGGGACTGGGGCTCCCTGTGCCCCCCCAAAGCACAAGACTTGGAGGGCATGGGATTGGCGGTCCCTCGTCACCTTTTGTTCCTGTCTCTGGGGCTTTGCAGGCCAATGGAAATGCAGCCCTGAGAATAAGAGCCCCTTGTCCAGAGTTCTGAGCCCTAATCCTCTTACGTGTCACCAGCGGAAAGCCGGAGCCGGTGGCAGAAGGGCTGCTCTGATTCCCTGCCAGCCTGCCCCTCGTCCCACACTCTGGTGCCAACCCAGTCGCATCACAAAGGGCTGCTGCCCCAGCCAAGCAACCGCACCACTGAATGAAATCACCACTTGGGCGCTGGCGACGGGGTGCTCAGACCGAGAGCTCTGGACAGGGCTTGGATGGTTCAGGAAAGGCTGAGCATCCACCCTGTCCTGAGAGCCACTGTCCAAGTCAGAGCCCCAGCTTTGCCCGGTGTGGCTGGGCCCAAGGTTCTTCCTCCCTCCCTTGGGATCCCAGATTGTTGTTCTAGCCATAAGGTGGCCCTGGATTAGGTAGTCATGGGACCTCTCTTGGCTCCCTCTTCCCTTTAGGAGGCGTAGACAGACCCACAGCTCTCTGCTGAGACTGACGGGGCCTGGAAGAGGTGGGTGCAGTGGCCTCCCACACAGAACCTCCCTGTCTGAATAGTCGAGGGACAGACACCTCCATACAAGGCAAGAAGTGCCCCTGTTCCAGTGCGGCCTCTCAGAGGATACAGCAACCCGCCTGACCCCTGGGGAAGCTGGACAAGGCTCTGCTGGACTTGGAAGAGTGGGTAGGAGCAGGACAGATGACTGAGGTGGGGTTGGGAGAAGAGGAAGGAGGTGGGGCCTGCCAGGAGGACAGCGGTACAGCCGAGGACGGTGTTCTGAGGATGGGGGTGAGCAGCTGGCAGCGGCTACACAAGGACTGTAAAAAGTGAACCCTGTCCCAGAGGCCTGGGCATGCAAAATAGGGACACAGGTACCCCACAGAGACAAGACTTCAAGAAGACAGAGGACAACTGGCCACCAGTTTTACCTGAATATTTAGTTGGAAGAAGTTAAAAAGATACCATATAAGCACTATAAAGTCAGTGCTTTAAAAGGAAAACAAACAGCCGTGAAGTGAAATGCAAAATTCACCTGAATTTTAAAGACGAAACAAAGAACTATGTATCCATGGAGACACTTCAGACTCTGCAGGCAGATCCCGGGCCCTGTCTCGCTCCTTAGCCATATGTTTGAGTAAGGTGGTTATGTAATTGGGACTACATGCAGTTAGACCACCCAGTCAATCAGACAAGTGTCCCACCCGCCAAAGAGCACAGCGTGGAGCCGGGGAGAAGGTAGATCCATCCACAGACAAGTGTTTTTTGTTGTTGTTTTGTTGTTGTTGTTGTTGTTGTTTGTTTGTTTGTTTTTTGAGACGGAGTCTTGCTCTGTCGCCCAGGCTGGAGTGCAGTGGCGCGATCTCGGCTCACTGCAAGCTCCGCCTCCCGGGTTCACGCTATTCTGCCTCAGCCTCCCAAGTAGCTGGGACTACAGGTGCCCGCCACCACGCCCACCTAATTTTTTGTATTTTTAGTAGAGACGGGGTTTCACCGTTTTAGTCAGGATGGTCTCGATCTCCTGACCTTGTGATCCGCCCGCCTTGGCCTCCCAAAGTGCTGGGATTACAGGTGTGAGCCACCGCGCCCTGCCGTTGTTGTCTCTGTCACCCAGGCTAGAGTGCAGTGGTGTAATCCTGGCTCACTGCAGCCTCCACCTCCCAGGTTCAAGCGATTCTCCAGCCCCAGCTTCCCGAGTAGCTGGAACTACAGGTACCTGCCACCACACCCAGCTAATTTTTGTATCTTTAGTAGAGACGTGGTTTTGCCACGTTGGCCAGGCTGGTCTTGAGCTCCTGAACTCAGGTGATCCAACCTCCTCACCATGGTGGTCCCCAGGGCTCAAGCCTGCAGCCCACAGGGGCTTACATTTCTGCTTTTAAAGTAATTAATGCAGCCGGCCTGGAGGCTCACACCTGCAATCCCAGCACTTTGGGGGGTTGAAAAGGGAGCCCAGGGGTTCAAAACCAGCCTGGGCAACATAGTGAGGCTCTATCTCTACAAAAAATAAAAAATTGGCCGGGTGTGGTGGCTCACGCCTGTAATCCCAGCACTTTGGGACACCGAGTCGGGCAGATCACGAAGTCAGGAGATCAAGACCATCCTGGCTAACACAGTGAAACCCCGTCTCTACTAAAAAATACAAAAAATTAGCCGGGTGTGGTGGCGGGCGCCTGTAGTCCCACCTACTTGGGAGGCTGAGGCAGGAGAATGGCATGAACCTGGGAGGCAGAGCTTGCAGTGAGCCGAGATGGCGCCACCGCACTCCAGCCTGGCGACAGAGCAAGACTCCATCTCAATAAAAATAAAAATAAATATAAATAAATAAATAAATAAAAGAACAGTTCTCTCCTTCCTTCACCTATACCGCCCACCCGCATCCACTGCTGGGAACCCTACCCTGATGAACTCCTATCCTGCTTGAGCCGAGAAATTCAAGACCAGCCTGGGCAACATGAGGAGACCCCCATCTCTACACACACATACATATAAAATACAAAATTAGCGGGGCATGGTGGCATGGTGGCATGCACCTGTAGTCCCAGCTACTCAGGAAGCGGAGGTGGGTGGATCAATTGAGCCCAGGAGGTCCAGGCTGCATTGATCTGTGACTGCACCACTGCACTCCAGCCTGAATGACAGAGCAAGACCCTATCTCAACAACAACAACAACAACAGAAATAAAGAAACTTCAAAAATATTTTCCCCTAAAGGATTAATAAAAGCATGAAGATGCAGCCTGGGTGAAGCTATTTGAGTGAATAGATAAGAAGGGTGAGAGATAAGATATACTGGGCTGAGGCCGGGTGCGGTGGCTCACACCTGTAATCCCAGCACTTTGGGAGGCCGAGGAGGGCGGATCACAAGATCAGGAGATCGAGACCATCCTGGTTAACACAGTGAAACCCCGTCTCTAGTAAAAAAAAAAAATACAAAAAATTAGCCGGGCATGGTGGTGGGCGCCGTAGTCCCAGCTACTCGGGAGGCTGAGGCAGAACGGCATGAACCTGGGAGGCGGAGCTTGCAGTGAGCCGAGATCGTGCCACTGCACTCCAGCCTGGGCGACGGCGAGACTCTGTCTAAAAAAAAAAAAAAAGAAAGAAATACTGGGCTGAAGTAGGACGTCTTGAATGAGTAACTTCCCCACACTGCAACCTCAATGAAATTCACTGAACTTCAGCTTCCTCCTGTTTTTGAGACAAGGTCTCCTCTGTTGCCCAGTATAGAGTGCAGTGGTGTGATCATAGCTCCCTGTAGCCTTGACCTCTTTCCCTCCTCCTGCCTTGGTCTCCCAAAGTGCTGGGATTACAGGTGTGAACGTTTTTTCTTTTTCTTTTTTTTTTTTGAAATGGAGTCTTGTTCTGTCACCCAGGCTGGAGTGCAGTGGCGTGATCTTGGCTCACGGCAACCTCCACCTCCTGGGTTCAAATGATTCTCCTGCCTCAGCCTCCCAACTAGCTGGAATTACAGGTGCACACCACCACACTCCCTGCTATTTTTTGTATTTTTAGTAGAGACGGGGTTTCGCCATGTTGGCCAGGCCGGTCTTGAACTCCTGGCCTCAAGTGTTTTGCCCACCTCAGCCTCCCAAAGTGCTGGGATTACAGGCATGAGCCATCATGCCTAGCTGATTTTTTCAAAAGGTTAGGCCGGGCGCGGTGGCTCACGCCTGTAATCCCAGCACTTTGGGAGGCTGAGGCTGGTGGATCACCTGCACTTAGGAGTTCGAGACCACCCTGGCCAACATGGTGAAACCCCATCTCTACTAAAATTACAAAATTAGCTGGTTGTGGTGGCAGCCTGTAATCCCAGCTGCTTGAGAGGCTGAGGCAGGAGAATCGCTTGAACCTAGGAGGCAGAGGTTACAGTGAGCCGAGATCGCGCCACTGCACTACAGCCTGGGTAATGAGAGCGAAACTCCATCTCAAAAAAAAAAAAAAAAAAAGAAAAAGAAAAACAGTAAAGGTAATGCCTACATACATCTGAGGGTTGTCATGAGAATTAAATGAAATAATGCTGTTGAGTACTGTGCATAGCGACTGGCTCTGTGACAGTTACTACTAAGCTTATGAATCATGGCTTAATAAAGCCTGAGGATTTGAGGGTTACTCTGGAAGGAATATCCTGGCCACCCAAGGGTTGAGCAGAAACCTTCTAAATTTCCTCATCAAACCCACTGTCCTCAGCAGTCCTGTGTGCAGTGCCGTGCACAGTGACCTCCCGCCTGCAGGTTAAGCCAGCTAAGCCAACAGGCTGGGAAATGGTCAACTCGCGACCCAGGAAACAAGAACAGGAGCTTCACAGTTTCCAAAGCATTGTTCACACTCCCCACCACCCCACCCCTCATCAGCTTGCTTTTAGCGCCACTGACACTGCACCCTGGGACCAACCAACACACAGGCAGAGAGGAGTGTGACGCCAGGTGAAACAGCCAGGCTCTGGGACTGAGACTGGTGAAGGTCTTGGCTGGGGGTACAAAAGGCACACCCAACAAAGGTGCGCATGGCAGGTGGCACTTGTAGTTAGCTCAAAATTCTGGAGGACAGAATTGGAGCTCAAAAGAATTTCAACAGGTTAGCAATATGATACTCAGTTTTTACAAAGGCCAAGTCTGTCCTTGTGCCCTCAAACCCATCTGAACAAATGGAGTAGTACTTCTATCAGAAAAATGACATTGGGGACCAGCTCAGGGTGACTAAACTGAGAGATGCATGATGTTAGCAAGTCACTGAGGTCCTCAGACCCGGGCAAGAAGGGCCGTGATCCTCCCCGTGGGGCAATGCTCCTCAGAGGCAAAGGACATGCCCACTCAGAAGCCACACTCACACCATGCTTGGCACTGGGGATCCCAGAATCTCTTGCCCAAAAGGCTCCAAGCCCCTGCTCCCCTAGCGATGGGGTCTGAGAGGAGGCTAAGGGATTGTGAACAAAGCGGGAACATGTGGCCTCAGGGGGCCGCACGCGGATCCGTGAAATCCCCTGCATTACAGGTACAGCCCGGGATACAAGGAGAGGGACCAGGTTGGGGGCAGCAGGGCTCCTCTCCCAGCCCCAGCACATTCTCAAACAGAACTCTGAGGAGTCCAAGAAACCTAAATTCAAACTTAGCGTTCCAAGTCATCATGAAGGTCAGAGTGGAGATTTGCTTATTGAATAGTTTGTACGATTACTCATAAACTTTCAGACATGGCCCTCTGTGTGTCCCCCAGTCCTGCCCTGTGAATGTTCATGTGTGCCTGGGCAAGGAGGCATGTGTGCTCCTCTGAGTTCAGGCAGCACCTAGAGAAGTGCAGCCCCTTCCGAACCCCCACAAATGTCCTAAGAAAAGCACCTGTGACATTGAGGGGGCCAGGAGAGCTGTCACGTGAGGGTCAGCTGAGGGGACTAAAGACATTCAGCCAAGAGGAGAGTAGGTTCAGGAGTGGCACTCTAGTTGTATTTTGTTCTTGGAAAGATGATGAAAGAAAAAGGAGGACTTACTCATTTATTCCAAGCGCTCAGAGAGTAGACTAGGTCCACAGTGTGACTCAGGGAGGCAGGAGGGCTCACTGAAAAAATGACCCATCTAACAAAAGGTGGGGAAGGTGGGGAAGTGGTAGAAGAACAAAACAGGGAGTGAAGCACGGTGGGAAGTCATGAGGGCCTTTCTGCTGGAGGAAGTCCAACTGTGCGAGGTGCATGATCTTTGAAATTTTGCAGGGGTGATTTCAGCCACAGATGGAGGTCTGGGGCCAGCTGATGATCAAGCTCATCCTGCCCCAAGAGTCTCTCTGAGTCTGCCTGGGGAAAGCATGTTGCAAGTCCCTCACAGACAAGCCTCCCCTGGTCCCTGAC
Organism: Pan troglodytes; assembly: GCF_028858775.2. Classification (NCBI taxonomy): domain Eukaryota; kingdom Metazoa; phylum Chordata; class Mammalia; order Primates; family Hominidae; genus Pan; species Pan troglodytes. The sequence continues at coordinate 51,554,440 of NC_086015.1, forward strand.
ATTATGCATCTGAAACTCTTTCCATTTTCCAGGAAGGGTAAATCAAGGCACAGGGCAGGGAAGTCACATGGGTACCTGGTTACCAGCTTGTCCCGCTCCGTGTCAGAGGGGCCTGCAGTGTGCTCCTGCTGGTCATGCTCTCCTCCACTTTTTTGCAGGTTGGCAGGGTCTCTGGGGTGGGTGACAGTTCTCACATGGATAGTTCTCTATGAATGCCAGAAGCTAGAGTCCGATGTCTGGCATTTGGCAGGGCCTGGGAAGCCAGGGGAGCCAAAGGGAGGTCTTTTTTCCTGTGGGAACTCATTCCAGTTGCCAGCAGAGTGAGGAGCAAAGCCATGGCACTTGGCTTTCTGGTGGTTACTCCTGGCAACCTTGTCGTGGCCTTGGACATGGACCCGGTCTGCCCCAGGGTTTCTGTTTCTCCATCTGTAGAACAAGGGTGAACTTCTGCCCTGGCTGGCCATAGAGCCGGCCGGACCAGGAAGCGTGCTGTCCTCCTTGAGAGGGCCAAGCAGTCACCAGAGTAAAGACAAGTGAGAATCAGGGCCTGCCGCCTCCCAGGAGAGGCCCAATTAGAGCAGCGAGTGGTTCCCACCAGAGGCTCTGGCCGGCCCTCAAAGCTAGCCGCGTGGGCAGGCAGCAGCAGGCTGTGTGATTAACGATGGCAGCTCGGGCCGCCCACTGGGCCTGGCCTCAGGAACTTCCAATGAGCACACATAGTGCCAAGGGGAAAGAGGGCCAGCTCCCTTTCTTCTGCAGCGAAGGGAGGAGGGAGCCGGCCGAGGGAGCACCCGGCAACCAGAGGGCAAACCCAAACAAAGGGCCACGCTTTTGAGGGCTCCTGAGACCTCGGCACAGGCCTCCCCGGGGGCCTCAGAGAGGGGTGGCATCAGGGATCCAGAGTTCAGCTCACTCCACAGGCCCCATCAATACATCCCAAGAAGGCTCAGCCCTCTTCCAAGCCCAGGGCCACGATGCAAACAAGAAACTGCTCCATCCTCAAGGAAACAGAGTCTACCATGCATTCATTCATCCATCCATCCATTCATTCAACAAAGACTACCACCTACTGAGTGCCCTGAGACCAGGTAGTGAACAAGACAATCAGGATCCCTGCTCTCAGAAATCTCTATTCTGACTCCTCAGGCAGAAAGCAAGTAAACCAATGCGGAAAAACTACACAGAGGCAAAGAATGGTTATGGGCACTGACTCCACAGGCTGAAGGCTCTGGGTTCAAAGCCCAGCCCTGGCTCCACCATCTGACCACTGGAAAGCTATTTAACCTCTGTGCCTGGGCCTCCTCCTCTGTAAGGTGGGATAATAAAAGTATCTATCACACAGGATAGCTCTAAGAATTAAAGGAGTTAATATATGTAAAGCACTTCAAACACTACCTGGCATATAGTAAACACCACAGAAATATTGTTTTTCATTTGTTTGTTTGTTTGTTTTGAGACGGAGTCTCGCTCTGTAACCCAGGCTGGAGTGCAGTGGCACGATCTCAGCTCACTGCAACCTCCACCTCCCAGGTTCAAGTGATTCTCCTGCCTCAGCCTCCCGAGTAGCTGGGATTACAGGTGCCTACCATCACACCCAGCTAATTTTTCATATTTTCAGTAGAGACAGGGTTTCATCATGTTGGCCAGGCTGGTCTTGAACTCCTGACCTCAGGTGATCTGCCAGCCTTGGCCTCCCAAAGTGCTAGGATTACAGGCGTGAGCCACCACGCCTGGCCAAGTATTTGTTAAATGAAAAATAAAGTAGTTTCCAGTAGAGACATATACTCTGAAGAACCTGAGTGGGAGGGAATGTCGGGGGAGGTGTGGGGTGAGGAGAGCCACATCAGGGAAGGTAAAAATTAGACTGCTTTTGGCTTCAAGAAATAAGAAACCTGGAAACTGGGCAGCCCCAGAACTGGCCATTTCAGGGACTCACGGACATCTGTGAAGAACCAGGCACTTTGCTGCTCTCTGTTCTGTTACCTTCAGCCTTGGCCTCAGGCTGGCGCCCCTCGTAGCCACAAGATGGCTGCCACTGTGCCAAGGATTATATCGAAGGATGTAATGCATGTCAGAGGTCACTGGAGAAGAGATCGTCTATTCCTGGTGATAGAAAAACTTTCCTGGAATTCACCCCAGTAAGCTTCACTTCACAACTCATTTACCAGAGCAGCGTCACGTGTTCACGCTTAAAGCTGATCACCAAGGCTGGGCGCAGTGGCTCACACCTGTAATCCCAGCACTTTGGGAGGCCAAGGTTGGTGGATCACCTGAGGTCAGGAGTTCGAGACCACCCTGGCCAACATGGTGAAACCCTGTCTCTACTAAAAATCCAAAAAATTACTGTGGCGGTGGGCACCTGTAATCCCACCTACTCCAGAGGCTGAGGCAGGAGAACCGCAGGAACTCTGGAGGTGGAGGTTGCGGTGAGTCGAGATAGTGCCATTGCACTCCAGCCTGGGGAACAAGAGCAAAACTCCGTCTCAAAATAAATAAATAAATAAATAAAAATGTAAAAATAAAACCAATCACTGGCAAGGTGACAGAAATCACCTGGATTGGGTTACCAATTAGGACTCGCTCCTAAACACAGGGGCTCTCAGGGGAGGCATGGTAACGAAACAAAGACAAGGTCCTCAGGAAGGATCACCATATTGTTGTTGGGTAGGCAACCACCAAATTCTGCAACAGAGGGTCAGGGGAGGCCTCGTTGAGGACGTTGCTCTGAGCAGGGATCTGAATGATGGGAAGGAGCCATCCGTACAGCGATGTGAGGGAAAGACATTCTCAGCAGAGGGAGCAGCACGTGCAAAGACTCTGAAGTGAGTCTTGTTATTCAAGGAACATAAGGAAGACCACAGTGGCCATAGGATGGATTGAACAAAAGGGAAACAAGACGATAATAGCTTTTGGAATTTTAAATATATAGTGAGAATTTAAAAATATTAACTGTAGCATATATATGAGGAGAGAAACAAATGAGTTAGTGCTCTAAGGTTCTTTAATTGCCTGGGAAGAAGATAACAATAATGTGAAAACCAGACATTGACAAGAAAGGGATGCAAGTTATAATTTCTACAACCATGCTATCTAATACAGTAGCCGCCAGCCACGTGACATTGAGGGGCCAGGAGAGCTGTCGCATGACGGTCAATTTACATTTAAATTAAGTAAAATTAAACAAAATTAAAAATTCAGTTTCTTAGTTGTATTAGCCACACTTCAAATGCTCAATAGCACATGTGGTTACCACACTGAACAGCAGCAACACCGAATATTTTCATTCAGTACAGAATGAAAAATGGGTCAAAACTCTTCTAGAGAAATTACTAAATGAATATAGAAAAAGCGAGTAACTTTCATTTCTTTTTTTTTTTTTCTTTTTTTGAGACAGAGTTCTGCTCTATCACCCAGGCTGGAGGGCAGTGGCATGATCTCGGCTCACTGCAACCGCCACCTCCCAGGTTCAAGTGATTCTCCTGCCTCAGTCTCTCGAGTAGCTGGGATTACAGGTGTGCACCACCACGCCTGGAAAATTTTTGTGTTTTTAGTAGAGACAGAGTTTCGCCACATTGGCTAGGCTGGTCTCAAACTCTTGGCCTCAAGTGATCTGCCTGCCTCCGCCTCCCAAAGTGCCAGGACTACAGGCATGAGCCACCGCTACCAGCCTTGAAAAAAGCTAATAACTTTCAAACTGATAGTGGCAAAGCATAAAATGATAAAAATAATCATTTCTTATTTTGCAAACTGGGCAATGGTAATGAATAAAATTTGAAATTTTAATTTTACTCACGGATTTTCAAATGAGATTTTTTTTTTTGAGACTGAGTCTTGCTCTGTTGCCCAGGCTGGAGTGCAGTGGCGTGATTTTGGCTCACTGCAGCCTCCGCCTCCTGATCTCAAGTGATCCTCCCACCTCAGCGTCCCGAGTAGTTGAGACCACAGGTGCCCGCCCCACGCCCTGCTAATTTTTGTATTTGTATTTTTAGCAGAGACAGGCTTTCGCCATGTTGGCCAGGGTGGCCTCGAACTCCTGATCTCAGGTGATCCACCTACCTCAGCCTCCCAAAGTGTTGGGATTACAGGCGTGAGCCACTGCACCCAGCCGAGATATTTTTTAAAAAATATTTTATTAGGTATTAGATAGTAGTGCAGGTCAGGCATGGTGGCTCACACCTGTAAAACCAGCACTGTGGGAGGGCGAGGCGGGCAGATCGTTTGAGGTCAGGAGTTGGAGACCAGCCTGAGCAACATGGCGAAACCCTGTCTCTACAAAAAAAAACTACAAAAACTAGCTGGGCATGGTGGCACGCATCTGTGGTCCTGGCTTTGCAGGAGGCTGAGGCGGGAGGATTGCTTGAGCCTGGGAGGTCAAGGCTCCAGTGAGCCAAGATCGTGCCACTGCACTCCAGCCCAGGAGGCAGAGCAAGACCTTGTCTAAAAAAAAAGAAAGAAAAATAGAAAAAAAATTCCACAATGTTCTACTAAACATTAAAGGAAGATATGGTGCCAATATACACAAACCCCTCAGGAAAATATAAAAAGAGGTACATTGGCCGGGCGCAGTGACTCACACCTGTAATCCCAGCACTTTGGGAGGCCGAGGTGGGTGGATCACGAGGTCAGGAGATCGATTCCGTCCTGGCTAACACGGTGAAACCCCGTCTCTACTAAAAATACAAAAAAATTAGCCAGGCGTGGTGTCAGGCACCTGTGGTCCCAGCTACTCGGGAGGCTGAGGCAGGAGAATGGCGTGAACCTGGGAGGCGGAGCTTGCAGTGAGCCGAGATCGCGCCACTGCACTCCAGCCTGGGCGACAGAGTGAGACTCTGTCTCAAAAAAAAAAAAAAAAAAAAAGAAGTACATTACCCAACACATCTTTTTTTTTTTTTTTTTTTTTTTTTTTTTTTTGAGATGGAGTCTTGCTCTGTCACCCAGGCTGGAGTGCAGTGGCGCGATCTTGGCTCACTGCAACCTCTGCCTCCTGGGTTCAAGCAATTCTCGTGCCTCACCCTCCCGACTACCTGGGATTACAGATACCCCCCACCATGCCCAGCTAATTTTTGTATTTTTAGTAGAGACTGGGTTTTGCCATGTTGGCTAGGCTGGCTTCAAACTCCTGACCTCAGGTGATCTGCCTGCCTCCGCCACCACATCCAGTTACTCAATATATTTTAGAAGGCTGACATAACCTTGATACCAAACACCCAACAAAGATAGGCAGGTTATAGGCCAATCTAACTCATTAACATATATGCAAAGACTAAAAATACACTTTGGAAAATTTGATCTAATAATAATTTGAAAGGTTAATGCATCTGACCAAGTTAGGTTTATTCCAAAATTACAAGATTGGTTTAACATTTGAAAAATCAATGTAATTTTCTGTATTAAGCAAATAAGTTAGGAAAATTACATGATTAGCCTAATAGATGTGGAAAAGCTTTTGATATAATTTAACATCCATTAAAATTAAAACTCTTCAAAACTATGAATAGAAGAGAACTTTAATGTGATAAAGGGTAGCTGCAAAAAAAGCTTACAGCAGGCAGTCTTAATGATGAACTGTTGAAGGCATTTTTTCTCTTTGAGATTGGCAATGATATGAGGATGTCTGCTCTCACCATTATGTATTCTTAAGGTACTGAAAGGTCCTGGCTAGTGTGATATCCAAGAAAGAGAATTAAAACGTGTAAGGATTGTAAAGGAAGAAACAAAGCTATTATTATATGCAGATTACATGATTTTATACATAGAAAATCCCAGTGCACTATGGGAAGCAGAGGAGGGAGGATTGCTTGAACTCAGCAGTTCGAGATCAGCCTGATAACATAGCAAGACCTTGTCTCTACTAAAAACCAAAAAATGTAGCTGGGCATGGTGGTGGGCATCTGTAGTTCCACCTACTCAGGAGGCTAAGGTGGGAGAATCGCTTGAGCCCAGGAGATCAAGGCTGCAGTGAGCTGTGATTGCACCACTGCACTCCAGCCTGAGCAAAAGAGCAAGACCCTGTCTCAAAAAAAAAAAAAAAAAAGAAGAAGAAAAGAAAATCCAAAAGAATGTACGGATGAATTATTATAAGGGTATTTAGCAAAGTTTGCTGAATACCAAATCAATACTAAAAAATAATTGAGCTTCTTTACAAAAAGCAGTATGTATGTTTCAATATGAAAAGCAATATATAACTAAAAAATTAAAAACTAAAAAGTTGGCTGGTAGCAGTGGCTCACACCTGTAATCCCACCACTTTGGGAGGCTGAGGCTGGAGGATGGCTTAAGACCAGGAGTTCCAGCTTACAGTGTTATTTGTGTGTCACTGCAGTCCACCCTGGGTGACAGAGTGTGATCCTACCTGTAAAAAAATAAAAATTAAATTAAAAAAAAAAAACAAATCAGCCAGGCTCAGTGGCTCATGCCTGTAATCCCAGCACTTTGGGAGGCTGAGGTGGGCGGATCACCTGAGGTCAGGAGTTCGAGACCAGCCTGGCTAACATGGTGAAACCTCATCTCTACTAAAAATACAAAAATTAGCTTGACGTGGTGGTGGGTGCCTGTAATCCCAGCTACTTGGGAGGCTGAGGCAGGAGGATCGCTTGAACCCGGGAGGTGGAGGTTGCAGTGAGCTGAGATATCCATGATATCTTTTTTTGAGACTGTGTCTCAAAACCAAACCAAACCAAACAAGAAACCCCAAATCGTATGGTATGTGGCCTTTTGAGTCTGGCTGCCTCTGCTCAGCTTAAGGTTTTTGAGATTCACCCATTTGATGTAGCTCATACTTTTTTTTGTTGTTAAATAGTATTCCACTGTATGACTGTACCACAGTTTATCCACCCACAGTTGGCATACTTTGGGTTATTTTTTGGTTTCGGTGATTATAAAGCTGCTAGCCCCATACATATGCAGGTCTTTGTAAGGACATGTTTTATTTCTGTTGACTAAATATTTAGAAATGCAATTACTGGGTTCTGTACATGTTTACCTTTATAAGAAACTGCTAAATTGTTTTCCAGCGTGGCTATACCAACTTGCTTTCTAAGCCATGTTCCAGTGGCTCCTCCAGTCCTCTTCAGCACTTATCTTCAGCAATTTTTTTTTTTTTTTTTTTGAGATGGAGTTTCGCTCTTGTTGCCCAGCCTGGAGTGCAATGATGCGATCTTGGCTTACTGCAACCTCCACCTCCCAGGTTCAAGCGATTCTCCTGCCTCAGTCTCCTGAGTAGCTGGGATTACAGGCGCATGCCACCATGCCTGGCTAATCTTTTGTATTTTTAGTAGAAATGGGGTTTCACCTTGTTAGCCAGGCTGGTCTCAAACTCCTGACCTCAGGTGATCTGCCCGCTTCAGCCTCCCAAAGTGCTGAGATTACAGGCGTGAGCCACTGTGCCTGGGCTATTTAGCCTTTTTAATTTGAGCAATTCTAGTAGGTAAGTAGTGGTATCTTACTGTAGTTTTTATTTGTATTTCCCTAAATACTAATGATATTGTGCATCTTTTCATGTGCTTATTTGCTATCCAAATAACAACATCTTCCCCTTCCCCTTCCTCCTCCTCCCCCTCCCACCTCCCCCTCTTCCTCTTCCTCTTCCTCCTCTTCTTCTTCTTCTTCTTCTCCTTCTCCTTCTCCTCCTTCTCCTTCCCTTCTCCTTCTCCTTCTCCTTCTCCTTCCCTTCTCCTTCTCCTTCTCCTCCTTCCCTTCTCCTTCTCCTTCTCCTTCTCCTTCCCTTCTCCTTCTCCTTCTCCTTCTCCTTCCCTTCTCCTTCTCCTTCTCCTTCTCCTTCCCTTCTCCTTCTCCTTCTCCTTCTCCTTCTCCTTCTCCTTCCCTTCTCCTTCTCCTCCTTCTTCTTCTTTCTCCTTCTCCTTCCCTTCTCCTTCTTCTTCTTCATCATCCGGGTCTTGCTCTGTTGCCAAGGATGGAGTGCAGTGGCACAAAATAGCTTCACTGCGGCCTCAACCTCCGTGGCTCAAGCAATCCTCCCACCTCAACCTCCCTAGTACCTCAGACTACAGGTGTGCACAACTACGCCCAGCGAATTTTTGTATTTTTTGTAGAGATGGGGTTTTGCCATGTTGCTCAGGCTGGTCTTGAACTCCTGAGCTCAAGCTATCTGCCTGCTTTGGTCTCCCAAAGTGCTGGGAATAACTTTTTTTTTTTTTTTTTTTTTTACAGGGTCTCACTCTGTTACCAGGCTGGAGTGCAGTGGCGCAATCTCGGCTCACTGCAACCTCTGCCTCCCGGGTTCAATCGATTCTCCTGCCTCAGCCTCCTGAGTAGCTGGGATTATAGGTGTGCACCCAGCTAATTTTTGTATTTTTAGTAGTGACAGGGTTTCACCATGTTGGCCAAGGTAGGGAATAACTTCTATGGTGACTTTTTTGTTCAGATCTTTTGCTCATTTGAAATACCAGGTTGTCTTTTTTTTTTTTCTTTTTTAAGACAAAGTCTCTCTCTGTCTCCCAGGCTAGAGTACAGTGGAGTGATCTCAGGTCACTGTAGCCTCGACCTCCTGTGCTCAAGTGATCCTCCCACCTCAGGATACTACCCCCAACCACCCTGTCCCCATCTCCCACCAGTAGCTAGGACTATAGGTATGTGCCACTACACCCACATAATTTTTGTATTTTTTTGTAGAGATGACATTTCACCTTGTTTCCCAGGCTGGTCTCAAACCTCTAGGCTCAAATGATCTGCCTGCCACACCCTCTCAAAGGGCTGGGATTACAGGTGTGAACTACTGCACTTGGCCTGTTGTGTTTTTATTTTCATTCAGTTTGAAATATTTTCTTATTCTTCTTTAGGAATTACTGAGTGTTTGAACTATAGTTCTAAATGTGTTGTTTAATTTCCAAATGCTTTGAGGTGAAAGTTTCCAGATATCTTTGTCATTGATTTCTAGTTTACTTCTATTATAGTCAGAGAGCATGCTTTGTATGATTTAAATACACTTACATATATACACACAGTTTAAGAGACAGGGTCTCCCTCTGCTACCCCAGGCTAGAGTGCACTGGCATGATAACAGCTCACTGTAGCCTCGAACTCCTGGGCTCCAGTGATCCTCCTCCCTCAGCCTCCTGAATAGCTAGGACAACAGAAATGTGCCACCACACCTGGCTCATTTAAATTTTTGAGGAATTATTTTATGGTCCAGAATATCATCTGTCTTGAGTAATGTTCTTTGTGCTCTTGAAAATAGTATGTATTGTGCTGCTGTAGGGAAGAGTGTTCTATAAATATTGATTAGATCATATTTGATTGTCTTAATTATGTCTTCTATATCTTTATTGATTTTTGGTTGCCATGTACTGAGGGAGGGTGTTGAAGACTCCAATTGTAACTGTAGTTTAGCTATTTTCTTTTTTTTTTTTGAGACGGAGTCTCGCTCTGTCTCCCAGGCTGGAGTGCAGTGGTGTGATCTCGGCTCACTGCAAGCTCCACCTCCCGGGTTCACGCCATTCTCCTGCCTCAGCCTCCCGGGTAGCTGGGACTACAGGCACGTGCCACCATGCCCAGCTAATTTTTTTTTGTATTTTTTAGTAGAGACGGGGTTTTCACTGTTTTAGCCAGGATGGTCTCGATCTCCTGACCTCGTGATCCACCCGCCTCAGCCTCCCAAAGTGCTGGGATTACAGGCGTGAGCCACCGCGCCTGGCCTTAGTTTAGCTATTTCTCCTTTCATTTTCATCAGTTTTCACTTTATATATTTTGAAGCTGTCAGGTGCATATACTTTTAGAATTGTCTTCTTGATGGACTGATCTTTTTATCACTACATAATGTCCCTCTTTATCCCTTGTTCTGAAGTCCATTTTGCTGTTGCTGTTGTTGTTGTTGCTATTTTTGAGAGGGGGTCTCGCCCTGTTGTTGAGGCTGGAGTGCAATGGCATGATCATGGCTCACTGCAGCCTCTTTCTCCTGGGCTCAAGTGATCCTCTCACCTCAGCCCCACAAGGAGCTGGGACCACAGGTGCATGCCACCACACTCAGCTAATTTTTAAAAATATTTAATAGAGATGAGGTCTCACTGTGTTGCCCAGGCTAGTCTCAAACTCCTAGGCTCAAGCAATCCTCTCACCTTGGCCTCCCAAAGTTCTGGAATTACAGGCATGAATCACCACACTCGGCCTCTGAAATCTATTTTGTCCGTTATTAATATAGTTGAAGGAATTCTTCATCTCCGATTTTGTGGTGGTCTTTTTGTTGTTGTCTATTTCTAGCGTTTTCATGACTCCTTTTTGTAGTTTCTGCCTCTGCTCAAGTTCCCCATCTTTTATGTGTTTCGTTCACCTTTTCCACTAGATCTTTAAACATATTAATTAGTCTCTGTGTGATAGTCCCATCATCTGGCTCATCTCTGGCTCTGATTGTTTTGTCTTCTTTATCACTTGATAAGTTCTTTCTTTTCAAAAAAAAAAAAAACCAATAGAGGCCTAGTTAAATAGTATATATGCCCAGAGACGGATGTGTCTCTCTCTCTTTTTTAAGATGGAGTCTCACTCTGTCACCCAGGCTGGAGTGCAGTGGTGCGATCTCAGCTCACTGCAGCCTCTGCCTCCCGGGTTCAAGCAACTTTCTTGCCTCAGCCTCCTGAGCAGCTGGGACTACAGGCACATGCCACCTCGCCCAGCTAATTTTTGTATTTTTAGTAGAGACGGGGTTTCGCCATCTTGGCCAGGCTGGTCTCAAACTCCTAACTTCAGGTGATCCACCTGCCTCGGCCTCCAAAAGTGCTGGGATTACAAGCGTGAGCCACCACACCTGGCCGATAGATGGATATGTCTCTTTCTTCTGTTTTGCTTTCAGTGTAAGGGATTGAGTTGGTCCAGCTGGTACTAAATAGCAGAGCTGGGTTTGAATTTTGTTGTTCCTATAATTCCTCCAAACATGCCAGGTGTGGTGGCTCACACCTGTAATCCCAGCACTTTGGGAGGCTGAGGTGAGAGGATCATTTGGGCCCAGGAGTTCAAGACCAGTCTGGAAAACATAGCAAGACTCTGTCTCTAAAAAAATAAAAAATAAATTAGCCAAGCATGGTGGGAGACACCTGTGGTCCCAGCTAATCATAGAGGCTGAGGCGGGAGGATCCCTTGAGCCCAGGAAATTGAAATTGAGGCTGCAGTGAGCTATGATCACACCACTGCATTCCAGCCTAGGCAACAGAGCAACACCCTGTCTCTAAAAAAGAAAAAACAAATGCCTCCACTGGTAGGCTACTTCTACCTTTTGATTAGCGTGAGGCCTGAGGTGCTGGAGCGTTCTGCTCAGTGTTTCTGCTCTGCCTACACTTTCGGCAGGCCCTGTATGCCTGCACCTCAGAGAAAGAGGCCTTCTCTTTATGCTTTTCCCACTCGTCCAGCTGTAAACTGTCGCTGCATGTTAATCAGGGCCAGTCCTGCGGTGGGAGCAGCTTTTCAGAGTTTTCCTGGTCCAGCTTCAGGCTTAGGCAGATGTTGTGCTCCTGAGTCTCAGGGTGGGACTCTCTTACCTTTTTTTCTTTTTCTTTTTTTTTTTTTTTGAGACAGAGTCTTGCTCTGTCACCCAGGCTGGAGTGCAGTGACGTGATCTCGGTTCACCGCAATCTCTGCCTCCCGGGTTCAAGCGATTCTCCTACCTCAGCCTCCCGAGTAGCTGGGACTACAGGCACGCACCACTGTGCCCAGCTAATTTTTGTATTTTTAGTAGAGATGGAGTTTCATCATGTTGGTCAGGCTGGTCTTGAACTCCTGACCTCAGGTGATCCACCTGCTTTGGCTTACCAAAGTGCTGGGATTACAGGCGTGAGCCACAATGCCTGGCCTTTTTTTTTTTTTTTTTTGGAGACGGAGTCTTGCTCTGTCGCCCAGGCTGGAATGCAATGGCATGATCTCAGCTCACTTCAATCCCCGCCTCTTGGGTTCAAGTGATTCTCCTGCTTCAGCCTCCAGAGCAGCTGGGATTACAGGTACACGCCACCACACCTGGCTAATTTTTGTATTTTCAGTAGAGACGGGGTTTCACCATGTTGGTCAAGCTGGTCTCAAACTCCTGGGCTCAAGTGATCCACCTGCCTCGGCCTCCCAAAGTGCCGGGATTACAGGTGTGAGCCACTGTGCCTGGCAGGGCTTTCTTGGCTTTCTTGCCCTTCCCTTCCTTGGCAGCCAAACTCTGGCTTGTATCCGTGGAGGGCTGGGTGGGAGAGTTTTCCACCCCTCCCTCAGTGATGGCCGGCTTCTGCTTTGTGTCAGGGCAGGGTTCTGGGCCCAGGAAGGTTTTCCCCACTTCCACCAGGTGGATATGTCTTTGCTTTGACCCCTGCCTCTGTGACAGTACCTTTGCTTGGAACTGATGGCAGGAGGGGTTCCTGCCCATCCCCCAACAGTTATTTGTGGCCAGGCTTGTAGTAGGGAGAGGGTTTTGTTGCACCCCTTCCAGAGGCCGTTGATTTTTTCAGGAGGGTTTCTTGTCCCTCCTTCGGCAGCTTAAGGCTTTTGCTTGGATTGCTAGAAGAGTCTGGAAAAGGAGTGGGGTTTTCTTCCTGTGCACCTCTGACTGGTGTTCTCAAGTCTCAGACCCATTACCCAGTTTTTTTCTTTTTGTTTTTTGTATTTATTTTTCTTTTGAGAGGGGGCTTGCTGTTACCCAGGCTGGAGTGCAGTGGTGCAATCATGGCTCACTGCAGCCTTGACTTCCTGGGATTAAGTGATCCTCCCACGTCAGCCTCCTGAGTAGCTGAGACCACAGGCACACGCCATCCCTGGCTAATTTTTTAATTTTTAATAGAGATGGGGTCTCACACTGTTGACCAGGCTGGTCCCACCCAGTTTTTCCTGTGAGCACCAAACAGGCTTGTGGAAGAGGCTGTGCATGGCTGCACTCTCGTATCTGGTGCTCCAGGGATTCTTACTGTCCTACTCTTCACACTCCACCTTCACACATGTGCTCGCATCCTAACTGTCTTTCTTCCTGCTTTTGTGGTGTTGCGTCTTCCTCCTGGCTCCTGCCTTGGATAAAGCAGCCCCTGTGTCCTCTCTGGCTTAGAGGGGCTTGTCATCCTTTGGAATTCAATGTATCTGGTTGCCTCGTGACCTCAACACTTTAATGGGCTCAAGAAGTTGTGATTGTGTAGGTTTTCTGACTTTTTTCTTGCTATTAGGGTATGAGTGACATTCTCATGTGACTTTCAGGTGGAAACAATGCTTCGGGAATGATTTTATAACCATAAAGGAAGATGGATAAATTTGACTACATAAAAACTAGCTTTAATATTAACCTAATAGTGTGAAATTAGGAGTCATAAATAGGAAAAAAATTTGCAACACATATAAAGAATAAAGGGGCTCATAAACAAGATATTTAAAGAATGCCCTTGAATCATTAAGAAGAAGATAACCTAAAAGAAAAATGGACTCAAGAGTTAAGAAAGTACTTCACAAAAGCAGAAATCCAGATTGCTAATAAACATATTAAAAGCTGTGCAACCCGGGTGCAGTAGCTCACACCTGTAATCCCAGCACATTGGGAGGCTGAGGCGGGAGGATCACTTGAGCCCAGGAGTTTGAGACCAACTTGAGCAACATAGGGAGACCCCCATCTCTACAAAAAATTAGAAAATTAGCCAAGTGTGGTGGCACATACCCATAGTCCCAGCTACTTGAGAGGCTAAGGTGGGAAAAGCCTGGCCTCAGGAGGTTGAGGTTGCAGTGAGCCATGATTGCACCACTGCACTCTAGCCTGTGCAACAGAGCAACACCCTGTCTCGAAAAAAAAAAAAGCTGTGCAATCTCATTAATAATTAGAGAATGCAAATTAAAATCACTATTACTTGCCACTACATTTTAGCCAACAAGAATCGCTAAAATTGACAAAGTATGAAACTATCAAGCACTGCTATGGATGTGGAGCAAAGGCAGCTCATCCACTGTTGGTGGGAGTCATTCACTGATACAACCACTTTTTTTTTTTTTTTTTTTTTTGAGACAGAGTCACACAGGCTGGAGTGCAGTGGCGTGACTTCAGCTCACTGCAACCTCCGTCTCCTGGGTTCAAGAGATTCTTCTGCCTCAGCCTCCCAAGTAGCTGGGATTATAGATGTGTGCCTCCATGCCCAGCTAATTTTTCTATTTTTAGTAGAGACAGGGGTTTCACCATGTTGGCCAGGCTGGTCTTGACCTCAAATGCTCCTCCTGGCTTGGTCTCCCAAAGTGCTGGGATTACAGGCATGAACCACCATGCCCAGCCTGATACAACCACTTTTAACTATGATCTTTTAAAGTGAAGATAAGTTAAATTCCACTGTAGCAATTCTGCTCCTAGGTATGTGCTCCAGAATTGCATGCACATGGGTACCAGGAGGTGAATGCCTCTGATCATCACATTCTTCTTCTGGTTTTGATAAACCGTTGGCCAGAGTGTTACTAGTCTGGCTGGCCATCTGAGTCCTTAGGGTAACTCTGCAATCTTGTTCCTATGTACTTTGTGTCATCTCATGGTTATACACTCAGAAGACAGTATTATTTCCAAGCTTGCTTTAGAGGAGTTCCTCACTCTTTCCCCGTAGCTGGTTGTATGCCTGCAATGAACTCTTGGGCTGAGGAAAGAGCTTCTGCTGTAGCACCCAGCAAGGGTGGTATTCCCACACTCCCTGCTCCTGGACCAGTGAAGCTGCCCCTATTCCCCTGCTGGTACCCACCCTTTCCCTTGGGCCTGGAAAACCCTGAATGAATTTCATGACACTGAGAAATACACTTCATAAGGCAAAGTTTTTGGTCTGTTTTCTTCATTGCTATATCCCTGATGCCTAGCTAGTCCTAGGAAAAGGCAAAGATTCTATAGATGAAAAGCTTTAGGTTCAGAAAGCACATGGCTCCTAAACAGAGAGAACTTCTAGCTCCAAGTTCAGTGTTTAGTGCTGCTTTCTGGAGCACAGATGAGACTTTTCACCAGGATAAATTATCTGAGAAAGGACAAGGTCTCCAGAGGACTCTTGCCAGGCCTGTGGATCACAATCATCAAGAAGCACAAACACTCCGGCAGGAAATAGGACAGGCACAGATGGAAATCAATATACCCTGTTCTAACACTGCAGCCACTTCTTTGGGTCAAAGACTCTTGGCAACATCCAGTAACTCTATTCCACAGGCCTACACCACCTCCTGCTCCCCTTCTGATCTGGGCGTTCCTATCCCTCCTGCATTGGGCTGGGTAGGTGAGACAGAGCCAAGGGCTTTGACACATATTTCATAACACTCTTGTGGCAGAAACAAAACAGAGCACAACACTAAGAAACCCTTATGTCTGGTTGGGATCTAGTATTTACAAAGCACTGTTTTTTGTTTTTTGGAGACGGAGTCTCGCTCTGTCACCCAGGCTGGAGTGCAGTGGCGCAATCTCAGCTCACTGCAACCTCTGCCTCCCGGGTTCAAGCAATTCTCCTGTCTCAGCCTCCCGAGTGCTTTTTTTTTTTTTTTGAGCCAGAGTTTCGCTCTTATAGCCCAGGCTGGAGTGCAATGGGGTGATCTCGGCTCACTGCAACCTCCACCTCCTGGGTTTAAGTGATTCTCCTGCCTCAGCCTCCCGAGTAGCTCGGATTACAGGCGTCTGCCACAATGCTTGGCTAATTTTGTATTTTTTCTTCGTAGAGACGGGGTTTCACCATGTTGGCCAGGCTGGTCTTGAACTCCTGACTTCAGGTGATCCGCCCGCCTTGGCCTCCCAAAGTGCTGGGATTACAGGCATGAGCCACCACGCCTGGCCTACAAAGTACTTTTATATCCAGTCCCTCTTGATTGGGCCTTCTTATGAAAGGATCCAAAGGTACTTAACCATGAAAGACAGGTTCCCTGGTTAACAGAGTCCAGGAAGTCCTAAGCAGAACCACGAGCTGTCCAAAGTGGGTAAGAGATATGGTTAGGAACCCATGACACACGTCCCAGTATGCAGCCCTATGCCACAGCAAAGAGCAGCCTGAGCTCATGGCGCCAGCTAAACACCATCTGGGTAAAAGGCCCAAGATGAAAACAGAGGACTTCTGTTGTTAGTAAATGGGAGGCTAGGTAAATTATACCAACTCTTGCACTAGGAGCCAAAACATTTGAAAAGCATCAAAAAGCTAACAAGATACTAAAGAATTACTAGGCTAACATCCCAGAGAGGACACGAATCCAGACAGGTGAGCCCAGCATTTGGGCCACTTGGACCTGGCAACTGCCCATTTAGCAGAGGTGATGGAGAGAATGGGTTGTGTTTCTGAAAGTTTTGTAGAGCTGGGCAGGGGAAGCTGGAGTACGGGGCCTACCAAAGGTGGGATACTGGTAAACCACTGCCTGTTTTGAGGTGTGACCTGAGAGGATTATACCCTAGGGTTAAGGATAAACCAGAAGCAAACCAGCCCTTGCATAGTCTGACAGGTCTGTGGGTTGGTTTCAGTGGTTTAGAAAATCTCCAACCTTGAATCTGGATTACTGTGACCCCAGAATTCTAGAGCTCCTGGGTACCTGACAGAAGCAAGTAAAATTCCTCTCTGGAGGGAGAAATAGTCCTAGGCTTCAAAATACTTTAATAAACAGGTTTTCAAATACGATGTCTAGCACAAAGTAAAAAATGAGGCACATGTGAACACACATCAGGGAGAACCAGCAGAAATTAGGTGACAGAAACACACAGGGATTCCAGTTATTGGAATGATCGCAGATTGAACACAGGCAAAATGTTCAAGAAAACTCCTCCAGTTGTTGGTAAGTCTGGCTATTTGAAATCTTCACTCTCTAATCCATCCCCATTCTACAACCCCCATCCTCAATCTGCCTTACCCACTGTCTCCAGAGTTGTCTTTACACAAAACAAATCTGACCATCCTTCAGCTCTGTGCTTAAATGGCACTCAAGGCTGTTTGTAATCTGTCCTAAATTGCCCTTTTCAGCCTCGTCGTACACTCATCATATAGACTACTTTCCTGAGTATTCTACCTTTGCCTTTAATGCCCTCATCTCCTATTTTATCCTGAAAAATGCCTCCTTATCCTTCAAAGTGCAATTTAAACCTCCTCTCTTTGAAGCCTTTCAGAAAAATATATATATGTGTGTATATATATGTATGTGTATAAAATGTATATATATGTGTGTACATATATATATATATATATATTTTTTTTTTTTTTTTGAGACGGAGTCTTGCTCTGTCGCCCAGACTGAAGTGCAGTGGTGCGATCTCGGCTAACTGCAACCTTCGTCCCGAGTTCAAACAATTCTACCTCAGCTTCTCGAGTAGCTGGGATTTCAGGTGCCCGCCACCATGCTCAGCTAATTTTTGCATTTTTAATAGAGACGGAGTTTCATCACGTTGGCCAGGCTGGTCTTGAACTCCTGACCTCAGGTGATCCTCCCGCCTTGGCTTCCCAAAGTGCTGGGATTACAGGCGTGGGCCACTGCACCCGGCCGCTTTCTGAAATCTTTTTTTTTTTTTTTTTGAGACGGAGTCTTGCTCTGTCGCTCAGGCTGGAGTGCAGTGGCACGATCTCGGTTCACTGCAAGCTCCGCCTCCTGGGTTCACGCCATTCTCCTGCCTCAGCCTCCCGCTTAGCTGGGACTACAGGCACTCGCCACCACGCCCGGCTAATTTTTTGTATTTTTAGTAGAGACAGGGTTTCACCGTGTTAGCCAGGACAGTCTCGATCTCCTGACCTCGTGATCCGCCCGCCTTGGCCTCCCAAAGTGCTGGGAGTACAGGTGTGAGCCACGGCGCCCTGCCCTGAAATCTTAACTCCAACTCTCATAGCTTTCTACACACTGACACACTATTCTAATTATTTGTACTGACACACTATTATAATACTGACACACTGTTACAATTGCTTGTTTATGTCTGTTTCTCAAGCAGACTACTAACTTGTTGAGGTTTGGATCTATTTTATTCATTTAGTATTCCTAGCATCTAGCATAGTGCCTAGCTCAGAGTAAGTGCTTAATAAACATTATTTTAATTTTCAGAGGCAGGGTCTCAGCTGTGTTGCCCAGGCTGTGGTGCAGCGGCTATTCACAGGCTTAATCCCATTAATGATCACCACGGGAGTTTTGACCTTTTATGCTTCTGAACTGGGCTAGTTCGCCCCTCCTTAGGCAACCTGGTGGTCCCATACTCCCAGGGGGACAAGATATTGTTACCAAACTTAGTGTGGACACCTGATCATCATAGTGCACTATAGCCCAGAACTCCTGGACTCAAGTGATCCTCCTGCCTCAGGCTCCAGAGTAGCTGGGACTATATGTGTGTATCATGCTGCCCAGCTTACTAAACATTTTTGAAAGAATGGAAGTGTATATATTTGTTCGAGACAGAGATTCACTCTGTCACCCAGGCTGGAGTGCAGTGGTGCGATCTTGGCTCACTGCAGCCTCCGCACCCCAGGTTCAAGTGATTCTCCTGCCTCAGCCTCTTGAGTAGTTGGGACTACAGGTGCCCACCACCATGCCCGGCTACTATATATATATATATATAGTTTTTTTTAGTAGAGATGGGGTTTCGCCATGTTGACCAGGCTAGTCTCAAACTCCTGACTCAGGTGATCCCCCTGTGTCATCCCAAAGTGCTGGGATTACAGGTGTGAGCCACCATGCCTGGCCTGAAAGAGTTTTTTTTGTTGTTGTTGTTGAGACAGAGTCTCCCTCTGTCGCCAGGCTGGAGTGCAGTGGCGCCATCTCAGCTCACTGCAACCTCTGCTTCCCGGGTTCAAGTGATTCTCCTGCCTCAGTCTCCCGAGTAGCTGGGACTACAGGCATGCGCCACCAAGCCCAGCTAATTTTTGTATTTTTAATAGACACGGGGTTTCACCATGTTGGCCAGGATGGTCTCAGTCTCTTGACCTCGTGATCCACCCGCCTCGGCCTCCCAAAGTGCTGGGATTATAGGCGTGAGCCACTGTGGCCAGCCAGAGTATTCTTAATAATAGGTGATACAGACTGTTACAGGTTGAATTGTGTTCCCCCAAAATCCATATGTTGAAGCCCCAGTTTCCATTGTGACTGTATTTGAAGATAGGGCTTTTAATGGGCTAACTAAGATTAAAAAGGTGATAAAGGAGGGGCCCTAAACCAATAGGATTGGTGTCCTTGTAAGAACTGGAACTGACATCAAAGATCTTTCTCTTTCCACATGCATACAGAGAAAAAGCCGTGTGAGGACGCAATGAGAAGGCAGCTGTTTGCAAGCCAGGAAGAGAGGCTTCGTAAGAAACCAACCCTATTGGGTTGATCTTGCACTTCCAGCCTCCAGAACCATGAGAAAATAAATTTGTGCTGTTTAAGCCACCCAGTCTGTGGTATTTTGTCGTGATAGCCTAAGCAGACAAACACACAGAGCATTTCTGATATTTCAAACATGTTTAAATATACATCTTTGCCAGCCTGGCCAACACGGTGAAACCCCGTCTCTTCTAAAAATACAAAAATTAGCCAGGCATGGTGGCACACACCTGTAGTCCCAGCTACTTGGGAGGCTGAGGCATGAGAATCGCTTGAACCCGGGAGGTGGAGGTTGCATTGAGTCGAGATCGCGCCACTGCACTCCAGCTTGGGCAACAGAGTGAGACTCTGTCTCAAAAAATAAATGAACAAATAAATAAATATAAATAAATATACATCTTTGGCCAGGTGCAGTGGTTCACACTTGTAATTCCAGCACTTTGGGAGGCTGAGGAGACAGATTGCTTAAGCCCAGGAGTTTGAGACCAGCCTGGGCAACATAGTGAGACCCTGCCTTTCCAAAAAAAATTTATAGATTAGCCAGGTGTGGTGGCTTGCACCTGTAGTCCCAGCTACTCAGAAGGCTGAGGTGGGAGGATCACTTGAGCTGGGGAGGTCAAGGCTGCAGTGAGCCTTGCACTCCAGCCTGGGTGACAGAGCGAGATTCCACCTCAAAATAAATAAATACATAAACAAACATCTTCAATGAAGGTTACTCAACTCAAACTTAAAGGAGTGGACACAATGACTAAGAAAATGAATAACTTTTTAAAAAGTTTTATTTCAAGAACTTTGTTTTTTACTGGTATTTCAAAAAAAGGTGGGTCAAAGTACAAAAAAAAGTCAGTTGAATAACAGCACAGGTTTAGAAATCACAGCAGCAGAAGCAATGTACAGACAGCACAGACAAAACAACCCAATGTATGCAATTCTGTTCAGTTTCTTTGCTTATTTTAAGTATTTTTTTTTGCCTCCTGTACAAAATACATAAAAGCATGCCATGAGATCAGAAAAAGAAAAGAGTTTAACAAATGGTTACAAGAAATAGACTCTGTACAAGAGGAGATAATGTTTCTTCCCCTACCCCCCACCCACTACCCCCGCTTCCTCTCTTCTTGCTCTGCTTTAGGTTAAATTATTCTGAAGACAGTTCACATCCAAGTCAGCCTGGTCACCTTTGCCACCCTCAAGTTTGGGCGACATGGAGTTCTGGATGTTAAATGACTCCTCCTCTTTCAGGCAGGACTTGAGAGCCTCCTGGATTTTGTGGGGAGCACTAGGATCATCCTGGAAGAGGGAAAAAGTTGGGGGGGGGGAGACAATGCATACAGCAATCAAATAATAATATCAGGGTTTTCTATCTGGTTGAAGGAAGCATCACTGAAACAAGGAAAAAGCTCCAAGACTTGAATGAACTAAAAGGAACCAAAGTAACTCATTAGCAGCAACTTTTTAGGAAAGTCATCCTTACAAGAAACGGCCAGGCAGAGAGGAAAACTTGACAGTAATCAGTTTACAAATAACTTTAATTTGGGCCATGTCCAAGGTTTTCTCTTGGACAGAGATTGGGGAGAAAGAGTCCCTTGGCCCAGGCGCCTCTATAGCCTCATGTGTTGATGAGCTCTGCGGGGCCTGCTGAGCCCGGCCTTCCTCTGGCCTTCCATCCTGTTGAGTTTTGCTTTCACAAAGATGTCTTGGTCAGGGAACATGTCTCATCAGTGTATACAGTGGGGTATGCATAGAACTGGTAAAGTGCAGAACTGCTCCTGGCTATGCTGGGGCCTCTCTCCCCACAGTAAGAGCATCTCCGCTGACTAGAGGTCAAAGATGTGTCAGCCTCTCATTGTCACAAGTGAACCTGCTAAAAGATGCTAGCTAAAAAGGTATGTCCTCAATCCAAGCCCGAATGACCCTGGCTGCCTCAATGGCTTGCCACACTCTGCATCACATGATATTCGTACTGCTGATTCTAATGTAATAATACATGTATATTGCCTACAGCCCTGTGACAAGCTCCCTCTGACAAACTCCTGAACCTGAGCTGAATTTGCATTTTATGTATTTATGTATTTATTGATGTATTTATTTATTTATTCTTGAGAAGGAGTCTTGCTCTGTCGCCCAGGCCAGAGTACAGTAGTGTGATCTCGGCTCACTGCAATCTTGAACCTCTTGGGTTCAAGGGATTCTCGTGCCTCAGTCTCCCCAGAACCTGGGATTATAGGCGCTCGTGACCATGCCCGGCTAACTTGTATTTTCAGTAGAGATAGGGTTTCACCATGTTGGCCAGGCTGGTCTCGAACTCCTGGCCTCAAGGGATCCACCCATCTCGGCCTCCCAAAGTGCTGGGATTACAGGTGTGAGCCACCACGCCGGCTTGAATTTGCCTCTTAAAGGTTCTCAGGAAGCTCACACTAGCACATAGTCCTCCAGGTCTACATTCTGCACGTTCAGAGAACTTCTGTGGCAAATCTTGCTTTACTCATTTCCTTTAGGACCACCTAAGGGGAATATACCCAGTGCAATTCAGTGGGCCTCAGTTCTTTCTCTGGTGCCCCAAATAGCTGTTTTAAGTGCTTGGAACTCTGCTGATAGAAGACAGTGTGTAACCACTAAGGCAGATTCATGGATGACAAGAAGGTAGAGAGTGTCCTAATCTGACCAGCTAGCTAAGGCCATTCTTGCTTTAACCACTACCAAAATTCAAGATTACCATCATGCTTAAGGACCAGAGTGTTCTCCATAGAAGTCTGGTGAGCCCTCGTCTGTGCTGCCTGCTACCAAGTTTGACCCATAACAGCACTAGGTTATGGGAGTGATGAGTTGGAAAGAAAGTAGGGAGAGACCCCGGGCTTTCCATGGTTCTTGTACACACAGGACACCGGGCGTCCATGAGTTCTGTGCATATGGAAATCACTGCCAGCTGCCCACTGCCCACAGCCTCACTCGGTGCTTCTCCAGAGGCCCAGATTAAGGAGGACAATTTAGTAGAGTTTCAAAGACTTCACACATGATTTATAGACAGGGGAACACATGTTTCTTGTTCCAATGAGACAAGAACAAGAAAATGAACTTCATAGAGTACTGAGGCAGATGTCAGGTAAGGCAGCTGCACACAGCACGCGCAGCCAGTTGAATGGTCAATCACTGCTTAGAATCACAAAACACTGTGCAGTGACATAAATGTCCATCTCCTGAGATGGAAAGATCTCCATCATACACTGATTGAAAAAAAGTAAGGGGTAGAACATGTATAGCAAACTCTCATTTATGTTTTAAAAATATAGGTGTGTGTTTGTGTGTGTATATATATATACACACGTGTGTACTTTACGGAGAGAGAGGTGGGGGTGAAGTAGAGCTGCACTTTTTTATTTCGTGTACTTCTGTACTGTTTGGGGGAAACCATGGGCATGAAAACTGGAGAGCTGAGCTATAAGTATCCTAGGTAGGATGGACTTTGAATCACACTAAAATCTAGAACAGGACAAGAGGACCTATAATCACCTCTCCTCTTACAAGGATACAACTTGCTTTTATGTCTTTCAAGATAACCTCCCACCCTCAACTCCTTCATCACATATTCTCTGAGGGCATACAGGGGTACAGAAACATTCTCATGATGTGAAGAAAATTGGACTAAGTGACTCCTCACAGACCCTGGTCTCAGAGCTCTGATGCCATGAAGGTGGGCTCCCAGATTAAACCTGAGCCCTCGAGGGCTCATGGGGTCCAGATTAGAAAACTGTCTTCTGAGCCAAGGGATGGAAGAAGCATATCCCAAAAGCAAGAGATATGCAAACAGTGCTATTAGACAAGCTGAATACCTCCAACAAACACAAGAGGCAAAGGAATATCTACACCAAGATGGGGCTCTCCTAACTCAGGTGTTTGCTCCAGAACTTGATCCTATTAAGCCAAGGGTAGCTGAATTCCACAGCAGGTCCAACTGCCTTTGACTTAATAGAAGTACCTCATCACAAGGGAGCTGGATCAACATCTGGCATAAGTTCCTAGGAACCACTGTGGACTCACTGCTCCCAGCATTCAATCCCAGCAGTATGGGCACCCTTCAACCCAGGGGTCATGTGGGTTCAGGCCTGGCCAGAGGCAAACATCTATTGGAAGAGGGTGGGCAGTCAGTGCTTTAACAAATACATGCAAGAGAAGAGTCTGGAGAGTAGGAAAGAGTTAAATAGGAAAAAAAAAAAAAAGCACAGGAACATCAATGGAGAAATCCTAGGAATGAACTGAAATCCCGGAAGGTCTGTCAAATCTTAGCACAACCCAAGTTACCCCCATGGTCTCGACAGCACCGTTGTGAGGACCATCAGGGCAGCCCAGTGTTGGGGCAGCTGCCCTGGGTTTCTGGTGGCTTCATTCACGCAGTGTGCCTGGAGCACGGGCAGCTTCCTACATTCTCTGTGCCTCCTGACATACCCTTCAAGGCTGGTTGCTCAGCTACGCAAGACACTCACACAGACTCAGCCTAAGGCCCACCAGCTACAGAGCCGCACATCAGCCTGAGGGCAGAGAGGAGCAGAGGAGGGAAAGAGATGCCACCGGCACAGATACCAGCCACTGACCCTTCCCTGTCACAGGCCCAAAGCCCCAGATTTTTTGCTTGCAATCTTTTCAGAGTGTGGCTGGTAGAGGTGATTGCGACAGTGTAGGAAAATGACCTGCTCAATCTATTTTACGTATGTAAAAGAAATAACACCTCGATGCAAATAAATAAAACTCTCCAAAATTTTAGAGAAAACCAATACCAGCAAGGAGTTTGGGGGTGGGGAGAGAGGGGTGGGGAGAAGCCATGAGGCAGGCTGGACTCCGGCGCCCCCTTGTCTCTCCTCCCGTATCATCTGGAGGATCTCTCACTCTCCCCGGCTGCTGGCACCCCTTGCAGGCAGTGAGTGTGGCGGCTGTAGCAGTGAGCAGGGCTTCACTTCACAAACAAGTGGCAACCGTGTTCATCGGCAATGCCCACAAGATCTTGAATATGACTAAGTTTGACCTTTGGATGAGGTGGAGAGAATTAGAGATGAAGGTAGAAAATCCACCACTACATTCCCTGCTGGATAGGAGAGTCACCCCTCACATCCACAGTGCTTTCAGAGAGGAGAGGATGATGTCCCCTTGGTCACAAGCTGACGGAAAGACACCAGCCTCAATCTCCTTGAAGTCTGGGTATTTGGTTACAATAAAAAAAGGCACCAGCCTCAAGATCCAAGAGGAGCCAGGAGAGAACCAGAGCCAGATCTTGCTGCTTCCTAAGGGATGGCTTGAGTGCCACCCTGGCCACCCCATCACCCTGTCTCAGGCAGAGCCCACTATGGCCGACCAGCCTCACCCGCCCCGTGGCTGACCCCCAAGCCCCATGCTAGATCACCACTGCCTGTGGCCAACCACCCACCGTGGCCGACCACCACCCTCCCGTGGCTGACCACCCTCTGCTCTGCTGTTTTCAAGGCTTGCCATCTTCTGAACTAAGGGTCAGTGGCAGCGTTCAGGTACAAAAGCCTCACTTTCCACAAAGCTGGATCAGCCAAGAACAAGAAACCTTCGCACCGGCTGTGTAGCCAAGCCCTCCAAGAGGAGCTCTTTCTTTTCCCCCTCTGGGAGGAAGAAAGGTGTCTGAAGCTGTGGTATCAGAAACACAAGGGTCAGAAACTTTCCTAAGGATGCTTGCACTCTGTCAAGCAGAGTGGGAGGACTCTGTCCAACCGTGGACAGTGAACATGCTGACTACAGGAGCTCCCGTCCTGGCAGACCTGCTGCCATCTGCAGGATGGCAGATCAGCCAGTGGAACTGAGAGCCCCCATAGCCCACCATCACTCACTAGTATTCAGCAAGTGGTAACTGTGTGCATGTTACTGCAGAGGGCGGGATAATGTGCTCACCGAGACTCTGTCCTGCCCTCTGTGGGTTGATGAACGTGGTGACCAATTTTAGAGTTTATAAGACATAGTGTTTCCTTGGTTATAATGTTCATCTTGACCTTACTTGTTGTATCTTGGTACATACCAAGTGAAATAATCTGTTCTTTTTCTACCCTTTATATCAAAGACTTTAAAAAATTATCCTAAGTTTACCTCTTTCATTTCATATTTAAATTCACCCATTTACTTCTCCTCTACCAGGCCAAAATTTCCTGTTCTGGGGTTTTGTGAATGAGGCCACACATTTACTCTTATTCTGTCTTCCCCCTTCTGGGGCTGCAACTTCCCCATCTATAAAAGGAAGAAGGCCAGGCATGGTAGATCACACCTGTAATCCCAACACTTTGGGAGGCTGCGGCAGGAAGATCACTTGAGCCCAGGGGTTTGAGACCAGCCTGGGCAACATGGCAAAACCTCAACTTTACAAAAGTTAAAATAATTAGCCAGGTGTGGTGGCACATGCCTCTAGTCCTAGCAACTCAGGAGGCTGAGGCAGGGGTATCACTTGAGCCCAGGAGTCTAGGTCTGCACTGTGTAATGTGGTAGTTAAGAGCTCTACAGCCGCAAGTGGCTAGTGGCTGTTGTAGTAGACAGAGCAGATATAGAACACTTCCATTTCACAGAAAGTTCCACTGGACAGTATTGGTCTAGAGTGCTGAGGCCCCTGTGAGGTCTGACACTCTATGGTCCATGATTTCTAAGAACTTCTTCTAAATTTCCTCTTAAAGTCCATTGCTTCAGTCTGAAGTCTCAGTTTAACTTGCTTATCTGTGTAATAATCTGTGTAAAAATGCATTTATCTTGAAGTATGGAACCTGCATTATATAGAGAATTCTAGGATTTGGATGTGGCATGATTTGAGATTTGGATATGGTTTCTGCCTTGTTTTTGAAATTCTCTCTAGTATTTGACTGGTCAGTCTAATCCAAGCAATACACTAGGCCAGGGTCTTTAGAAAATGGTCTATTAGGATCTTTTATTGGATTTCAACTGATATTTATAAGCCCATCCTCCTAAGAACAGGATTACTCCTGGACTTAAGGCTCTGCCAGTGTTTTGTATTCGGGCCTTGGCCTTAACCAGCTGTGTATAACCCTGCCAGTTCTTAGGATCCTCAAATAGCAGCAAGGACACAGAAGTCTTTCCACCCATCCCAAAGAGCAACCACCGTTTGCTTCACTGACCACGATGAAATTCCCCAGCAGTGAAAGCAGAGCCTTTCTCCTTGATATGGAAAATAAGACAATAATCAGACTTCTAAAGTGTAGATGAAGCTAAAAATCATGAGTAACCTTAGAAAAAGATCTTCTCAGCCAGGCAGGTGGCTCACACCTATAATCCTAGCACTTTAGGAGCCTGAGGCAGGAAGACCACTTGAGGCCAGGAGTTCAAGACCAGCCTGGGCAACACAGGGAGACCTCATCTCTACAAAAATTTTAAAAAGAAAAAGACCTTTTGTATCGAAAATTCTGCTTGTCAAATAAGTGATACACCATCAAGTGCTTATTCCCACCTTTGCTGCCCAACTCAGTTGCCCTAGGCTGACCTCCAGAGCTCTCTGGGGATTTCATATTCTGAAATAGACATCAGACATGGGCCAGGGGCCAAAGCATGCATAAGAGGAGAGATGTGAAGAAAGCAAGTTACCTGACAGATAACGTTATCATAGTGAGCCAAGGCACGGGCATGGGGGGAGGAGGTACGGGGAGTGTTGCAAAGTTTCCTTACATTTGGGTGAGAGCCCTCGGCAATGGTGGAGAGGGAGAAGTTATCATTGTGGAGCTCAGATGGGGTCCGGAATTTGCTGGTTAGGAGAGAAGAGTGAAGGAAACATGTAAGTGAAATAATCACTGCAAAACATGACAATGTCTCAGCTTCTGGATCAAATACTGTATTTCGGCTGGGCGTGGTGGCTCGCGCCTGTAATCCTAGCACTTTGGGAGGCTATGGCGGGCAGATCACTCGAGGTCAGGAGTTTCAGATTAGCTTGGCCAACATGGTGAAACCCCGTCTCTACTAAAAATACAAAAATTAGCTGGGCGTGGTGGCAGGCGCCTGTAATCCCAGCTACCTGGGAGGCTGAGGCAGGAGAATTGTTTGAACCCAGGAGGCGGAGGTTGCAGGGAGCCAAGATCGTGCCACTGCACTCCAGCCTGGCCGACAGAGCGAGACTCCATCTCAAAAAAAAAAAAAAAAAAAATTACAAAAAATCCCTACAAAAAACAAATACTGTATTTCTTTCTTTATTAAAAAAATTATTTTAAATTTTATTGATAAGTACAGAATTGTACCTGGTGCTTGTTATCAGTTTTTAAAGGCTTTTCTATTCACTTTTCTTTTTTTTTTTTTTTTTTTGAGACAGGGTCTCACTCTGTTGCCCAGGCTTGAGTGCAGTGGCACAATCACAGCTCACTGCAGCCTTGACCTCCTGGACTCAAGTGATCTTTCCACCTCGGCCTCCCAAGTAGCTGGGACTACAGGTGCATGCCACCATGCCCAGGTAATTTTTGTATTTTTTGTAGAGATGGGGTTTGACCATGTTGCCCAGGCTGATCTTGATCCCCTGAGCTCAAGCAATCTGCTTGCCTCAGCCTTCCCAAAGTGTTAGGATTACAGGTGTGAGCCACTGCGCCCAGCCAAATACTGTATTTCATCAAATGCCATGGACTATCTTTTTTTTTATTATTTTACTTTAAGTTCTGGGATATAAGTGCAGAATATGTCAGTGTATTATATAGGTATATGTGTGTCATGGTAGTTGGCTGCACCTATCAACCCATCATCTAGGTTTTAAGCCCCACGTGCATTAGCTATTTGTCCTAATGCTCTCCCTTCCCTCTTCCAGATTATCTTAAAACAATTTTTTTTTTGTAAAGATGAGGTCTTGCTATGTTGCTCAGGCTGGACTCGAACGCTTGGGCTCAGGTGGTATTCCTGCTTTGGCCTCCCAAAGTCTTGGGATTACAGGCATGAGTCACAGCATCCAGCCAAATGCCATGGATTGTAATAAGGTGCACCATTATTTGATGTACCATTAAGAAAAAATAAAAACACTTCCACCACTTAAACCATCATCCAATACTTTCTTATCACCTAGAGCTTTTTTTTTTTTGAGACAGAGTCTTGCTCTGTCGGCCAGGCTGGAGTGTAGTGGCACAATCTCGGCTCACTGCAACCTCCACCTACTGGGTTCAAGCATTATCTGGCTCAGCCTCCCAAGTAGCTGGGATTACAGGTGGCTGCCACCATGCCCAGCTATTTTTTGTATTTTTAGTAGAGACGGGGTTTCACCATCTTGGCCAGGCTGGTCTTGAACTCCTGACCTCGTGATCCACCCATCGTGATCCACCTGCCTCGGCCTCCCAAAGTGCTGGGATTAGAGGCGTGAGTCACCGTGCCCAACTGAGCTTTTCTTATATACTTGAAGTAGTTCATTTAGACTTTAGATAAGGGACTGACAACAATATGAACAGCTAGGAACCCATTTGTGCATGCCAGGGAATTACAACTACATCATAACTACCATATGGCCAGCAGTGATCATAAGATGCCAGTGGCTGGGCACAGTGGTGCATTCCTGTAGTCACAGTTATTTGGGAGGCTGAGGTGGAAGGATCACTTGAGCCCAGGAGTTCAAGACCACCCTGGGTAACATAGTGAGACCCTGTCTCAATTAAATTAAAAAAAAAAAAAGATGGCAGTGATTGTAAGACACAATCCAATTTCAGAGATGTTAATATGTGGGGAAAAAAGGTATATTTTAGAATAAATAAATTATGGCAGTATCTGCAGTGCACCAGGCACATGTCACACCATCAAAGCAGTAACCAGGCTTGGGAAAGAAAGAAGGCATGTGGAGAAACAAGAGGGTCATGCTCTGTGAAAAACACAGGGCTGGCTAGAGGAGGAGGCCCTAGAATAGGGTCCTGCACCTGGCCTCAGCTCTTGCTTCTCCACTGCCCTGGCTGTTGTTCCTTTCTCTCCCCCATCCTCATCAGCAGCTGCCGTGATTGAAGCAGTCCCATCTCCTGCCCCCTGGACACCCCTGCTCACCCACCCTCTTGGTGTAGGCGTGAGGAGCCAGGGGTCCAGGACTGTGTCTTTCTGGAGTGATCACGTGTGTAGATGCAGCCCGCTTCAGTGCACAGGCACAATGGAGAGGCCGTACCAGCCCTGTGGCAGTTAGCTGAAAGGCTGCAGAGAGCTGCTGGCATCTGTACATTGCATGAGTCTACCCAGCAAAGGAGCAACAGATGGTGTTTTGTCCTTTCCCCAGGACCCAGGGAAAGTCCTTCAGTCACATTCTCTAGAGGGAGTCTCAGGTCAAGGGGAGGGGGATTAATGGGGCAACAGGTTGAAAGGGAAGTGGGGGCAGTTCTGCATAAATTGTCTCTGGGGTCCCAAGGAAGCTGAACTCCAATCTCCCTTTTGTGACTCCTGTGACACTTCCAAAAGGTTTTCTAACTTTGCTTAGTAATAGGAGTAATTTTCTCATAGCGTATAAGGTCACATCCGAGTGTTCAAGGCATGGGCTTAAAGGCAAACACATGTTGATTCTCACATGCACACAACAGTCACTGCTTTGCCAAGGGAAGAGCTGAAATAAGATTCTACATCCCATATGGCCCTTAAAATCCACAGTAGAGGAAGTTAACCCTAGTTCTCCCCACATATTCTACTCAGGAGAGGTAAAGAGGATTTTCTTAAGTTCCTTGCACTTCTGATTGGACACAGGCTTGACTAGCTTTCAAAAAGCAATGCAGTGTGGTGCTAAATAAACCCTTTCTCCTCAGTGTTCACCGAGGAGGAGCTGATTTTGGGTGACAGATGTGAAGGAGATGGAGTTCCTCCACGCAGAATTATGAATGAAATCTCGCACTGGCCGCTGGCTGCCACAGTCCAGGGAAGAAGGGTCTATCAGGCAGGTGGGCAGACTGAGTAACTTACCTGGGGACTAGAGGAGGAGTAGCTACATGCTGGCTGCCTTTTTCAAAGCAGGCTCTCAGATGCCTAGTGCAGGGTTTTGGGAAAGCTGCTGGACAGTGGCAGTGTGCCACAGGGGCTTCACCTCTGCTGCAGCTCCAGCACATTTTGTGTAGGAACAGATGAGCCTGAGTGAATTTTTAGCACAGACAAAACAGCTGGGAATGGAGCACAGGTGCCAGAAACCCTCACGACAAAGTCCCTGGATCAGTTGGAGGGGTGCAGCAGCGTCGGGGGGCCTCCCACACCCTGACCTGGGTGGATGGGTGAGTGACACAGACTCACTTGGTCCTACGCAGCTTGGTATTCTCCGTCTTGAGCAGGTAGAGCTTCTTGGCAAAGAACACCGTCATCATGAAGAGCAGGAGCAGGACGAGGGCAGCCGAGCCCACGGCCACGCACATCACCTGGAAGTCGGTGATGATGGACTCGCAGCGCATCCCCTTGTGCCAGATGTAGTCCTGCGTGTTGCACCTGCAGCAGCGACATTGAGAAACCGTGGCGATGGAGCAGGCAGCCACGGCCACAGTAAGGGCCTGGGCCCTGACCCCAACACCTATCTCCACAGCCTGTTCCGAAGGCCATCTAGCCTGTGCAATGCTCCGAATCTGCACAGACCTCAGAGCTGCTGTGATCGCCCCTGCCTTTACAACCATTCTATGAAGTGGGCCAGGGAGCTCTGAGGTCTGTGATATAAATGAGGTAACCGAGGTGTAGAGAAACTGAGGGAACTGGTCAAAGTTTTCTGACTGCTAAGTGACCAAGGAGGGAAGGGAATCCTGGTCTTCTGCTCTGCAGCCTCAATGAAGACACCTACAGGATCCTCTCAGGCCTCTCCCTGCCCTGGGCTCTGGGTGAAAGAAAGATGAAAAACAAGAGGAATAAGAGCTACAGCTACAAAGTCCCAGGACCTGCCCTGCACATGCAAACCTATCTTGCTGCTTTGCAGTCCCACCTAGTTCACCTGGCTGAGAAGACACCTAAAAATAAGGAAGTGACAGACAAGGACAAATAGAAAGATGGATGTAGATTCTTCTATCTCTGCAGCCCCCCCCAAGTTCTGCCCCTAAAGCTCCCTATCCTAGTACTATGAGAACTGTCATGCAAGCACAGTGAGAATCAACCCTCTGGGTGGGTTTTAGTCTTTTTGTTGAGTGACTTTCTCCTGCCCTTGGGGACATTCCCAGGCTCCAACTCTTCCAATGACATTGCTGTTTCCATGGGAACCAGGCTGCTTCAAAGAGGAAAGATGTGGAAGGATACAGAGGCAGGCAAAGGAGGGAGGACATGAACCTCAGGGTGAATGACAGACAAGAGAAAGGGCTCCAGAAACGGGGAAATTATGCACCAGAAAACTGGCTACTCCACATCTAGAATAGGGTAGGGAGACATGGCTAGCAAGAAATTCTTCATTTTCCAACTGAGCCTCTGCCGTCATGGGGAGGCTATCTGTTTGAGGTTGCCAGGGAATGCAGACCCCTGTAAGTGGGGCCTCTACCCCAGTGTTCTAGAGAAGTTCCGCCACAGCTCTGCTCATTTCCCTGCAGTGGGTCAGGGTGACAGAGACAAAGGCACACTGCAGTCTGCAACCAACGGCTCAGCAGTCTCCTGTGAGTGGAATGCAAAAATAGTTTTCAAGCCGTGGCCAGGCCTGGGTGTACACAGCCAGGGGAGGAATCTGGTAGGGAGGCCCGAATATGATCCTGGGATGGAAGCTAAGCAAGGGGAACTGGAGTGGACATGTGGAGAAGCCCTTGTGAGGCAGTGAGAGGCTGGTAGACCCATGCTGGCAGAGCCATGTAGCTTACTGAGGAAGACAATCTTATTCTTCCACTTGGGAATTTTCTGAGAGTTCCAGGAGATTCTGGGGACTTTTACAGCTCTCTAGAGGCAGCAAGGGCTCCAAATTTCATACTATTATGGGGAGTTCACTTTGAAGGTGAAAATTCCAGGCCTCCAATAGGATGAAAGATGATGATTTTGCAGAGAGGTTGCACAGCCCCCAGGCTGAAATCATCACTATAGTCCCCCAAACTGAATTTTGAGGAGCAAAATCACAGGGTGTCCTCATATTTCTGGTAGCCCTTAATCAACTGGCAAGTTAGTTTATTGCCATATTTTCTTTTTAAAAATAAAATTGCTACAATTTCTTAATCATAGTACCTCCTTCTGGCAATGGCTGGACCACTCCAAGAACTGTGTGGTCACATCCTATGAGTGACCCTAATGTCATGACCATTTATAATAAAGAACTTCGGCCGGGCGCGGTGGCTCACGCCTGTAATCCCAGCACTTTGGGAGGCCAAGGAGGGCAGATCACGAGGTCAGGAGATTGAAACCATCCTGGCTAACACAGTGAAATCCCGTCTTTACTAAAAATACAAAAAATTAGCTGGGCGTGGTGGCGGGCGCCTACAGTCCCAGCTACTCCGGAGGCCGAGGCAGGAGAATGGCATGAACCTGGGAGGTGGAGCTTATAGTGAGTCGAGATCGCACCACTGCACTCCAGCCTGGACGACAGAGTGAGACTCCGTCTCAAAAAACAACAACAAAAAAGAACTTCATAGAAAGAAACTGGAACTTAAGTTACAACGCCAAGGACAAAATACTCATTGCTTTCTACATGTTATTCTCTGATATACTACATCAAGACCTAAGGAACTTGAATTCGTCATATACTTGCAGAACGAACAAGAACAAGAAGGATGGAGAATGACACTTGAAAAAGAGATACCCTGGCCGGGCGTGGTGGCTCACGCCTGTAATCCCAGCACTTTGAGAGGCTGAGGTGGGCGGATCACTTGAGGTCAGGAGTTTGAGACCAGCCTGGCCAATATGGTGAAACCCCATCTCTACTAAAAATAAAAAGAGACACACAGATGACAGAAATGCTCCATCTAGGACTAATGGAGACAACCCTCAAAGGAGTCTGAGGGCTCTCCTCCACTTCTATAGCCTGTAAAGGATGGAGACAAGCAAACCACCTGATCACCCCACCCTGGGATTCTTCCGGAATCAGGCTGCAAGCTCTCCAGCAAGTTAAATACCTCACTGTGAGGACAGTTCCTAAGAGTGAGGTGAGTAGGGTAATTACTGATGAGCTGCAGACAATGCCCTTAGGAAAACTAAACTCTGAGTCTTTAAAAGGATTATGGATTTGATATCCCAAGGTAGACAAACATCAAAGTAGAAAGAAAAAAGCCACCTCCCAAAGTCAAGAAACACCCGCACATCTGCAATGCAAAGACTCTCAGCTTGATTTTATCTGCGTGAGTGGCTGCATTTTGGGGTCTGTTTCCAAGAAGGTCCTCCCTTTTGAGTTTGCGTGCCTACATTCCTTCCAGGGAACTGGCCCCTCCTCCCGCCGAGCACAAGGCATGGAGCGGTGTTCAACAGCCGTCTTTATCCCACAGAGTAGGTTTATGGGCCTACCCCTCTCACCAGTACCACCAGAACCCTCCAGCAAACACCCCTCAACCCAGCCCTTTTTCCAAAACTCTTAAAGAAGTCCCTTCATTTTGCCTTTTTTTTTTTTTTTTTGAGACAGAGTTTCGCTCTTGCTGCCCAGGCTAGAGTGCAATGGCGTGATCTCGGCTCACCGCAACGTCCACCTCCCGGGTTCAAGCAATTCTGCCTCAGCCTCCCGAGTAGCTGGGATTACAGGCATGTGCCACCACACCCGGCTAAATTTTTTATGTTTTTAGTAGAGACAGGGTTTCTCCATGTTGGTCAGGCTGGTCTCGAACTCCCAACCTCAGGTGATCTGCCCACCTCGGCCTCCCAAAGTGCTGGGATTACAGGCGTGAGCCACCGCGTCCGGCCTCATTTTGCCTTTGTAATTGAGGGTTTGGGTAAGGACACAACACACAGAGGAAAGACATAATCTTATTTCTGAGGAATCTCTCCTAGTGATAAGGTCACAGGAAGTGCATTTTACCAAGTAATTCTGTAGAAGAAGCCTGAGTGAACATTTCTCGACCTGGGAATCCTGTGACTGTACAACCTCTTACAAGTTGTGCCTGTCACGCTGCCCTCTGTTTTTTTTTTTTTTTTTTTTTTTGAGATGGAGTTTCACTTTGTCACCCAGGCTGGAGTGCAGTGGCACGATCTTGGCTCACTGCAACCTCCACCCTCCGGGTTCAAATGATTCTCCTTCCTCGGCCTCCTGAGTAGCTGGGACTACAGGCGCCTGCCACCGCGCCCAGCTAATTTTTTGTATTTTTAGTAGAGATGGGGTTTCACCAACTTGGCCAGGCTGGTCTTGAACTCCTGACCTTAGGAGATCCGCCTGCCTCAGCCTCCCAAAGTGCTGGGATTACAGGCGTGAGCCAACGCGCCCGGCTATGCTGCCCTCTGTTGAGTCGGCCTCACATACACCCTTCAGTGTCCCTATGCACCTGCCTGCCATGCCCTTACCTGCAGAAGGCCCCTATGTTCTCCACCAGGTAGCACTGGCCGCCATTGTGACAGTAACTTGGGAAGAGGTCGCACACTGACCGGCAGGAGCCGTTATGCCGCACAAAGCCACTGCGGCACTCAGTGCCATTTTCACTGGAGGCCAAGTCCCTGCCTGGCTCTCCTGGGCGGGGCCTGAGGGCGATGCTGCTGCCGGGGACCGACCCCAGAGTGTGCTGTGGAGGGACAGCATGCCACCGACTGGTGGGCTGGCCTGTCCCGGGCCCCAGACCAGGCTTCCCAGTGGGCACTAGAAGCTCATTTTCATCTTCTAGGTCTCCACCTCCTACTGCATCTTTGTCATCCTCCTCTTCCTCCTCCTCTTCATCCAAGTCATCATAAAAGGATGTGGTGGGGTAGAAATCAGATTCATCGAAGGGGGTGAAATCATCGTATAAGTCAAGCAGGCTCCAGGAAGGGGTCTCTCCCTCAGTATCAGGGTGGTTCTCTGAGGTTCCTGGTGACCCTGGGAAGCTCCCCAGATCTGCGCCACGACCCTCACCATCCAGTCCTTCGAAGTAGTCGATGTCAATGATATCTGATGCCGGTTGGGGCTCCAGGGTGCCCTGAAATGGGTAAGTCAGCTCTGGCCCTTGAGGGTCGGGTGTGCTGCCCCCCAGGTTCAGCCAAATCTCCAAGGGGCTCTCCTTGGGGAGTTCAGAAGCTGGGCTCAGCTTGTCGCCGGGGGTGGGGGAGGGTGGCCCGCTGGCCTCTGTAGCCTCAGGAATGGCAGGGGGCATGATTGACTGCCCGAGGACCTCGTGGGGAGCCTGGAGCGTAGCTGGAAGGGCCTGGGCATCGCCGCTGCCCGCCTCTGCGGTCACTCCTCCCAGGCCTGGGCTGTCAGCCTCCAGCCAGGCGGTGCCGGTCACCGCAGCCGACTCCTGCAGCACCTCTTCTGGCCCGGCCAGCTCGCCACCGGGCGCCGTCCACGACGCCTCATCTTCCCCAGCCGCTGGTGGGCCGGCTTCTTCCCGCGTGTCGTTGGCACGCGGCTCCCACGCCGGGCTGCCCTTTACCAGCTCTTCGGCCTCAACCGCGCTGCCCGCCTCACGCGCTGCGGGCGGGAGGGCAAGGGGCGGGGCGTCAGGGCGGCGCGCTGAGGAGCCCTGGAGCCCCGGCCCGCCCCGGTCAGGCCCGCTCGCCTAGACCTGGTCAACCCAGACCTCGCCACCCTCAGACCCCACCGCCCCAGTGTGACCCCAGCCACCCGGTACCTCTAAGCCCCGTCCCGGAGTCTGCCCCCAAGACGAGGATCACACCCCGCCCAACGCGTCGCGGCTCGGCCCCGCCCGACCTGCCCCGCCGTCTGAAGAGCCAGGCCAGGGCGGCCCCCAGCTCGGCCCACCCATAAGTCTCACCCTCGGGAACCCACCCTGAGCCGCGTCCACAGGCGCCCTCCCTCAGCTCCAGGTCCCGCCCCGAAGTCTCACCGTCAGGCCCCGCCCCGGCCCCGCCCCCGGCCCCGCCCCCAGTCCGCACCGCGGCCCGCGCGCTTGGGTCCCGGCTACCCCAACCGGGGTCGGCCCCCACGCGGGTCGGCCTTTCCCGGACCCCCACCACCTCCTGGGACCATTCCGCCGCCCGGCCGCGGCCAGGCGGTGCCCCGCCCCCTTGCCACAGCTCACAGCTCCACCTGTCCCCGCCGCCAGCGGGACCCCTGCCCTGGGTGGGGCACGAGGGCCGCGGGGGTCCCGGGCGCAGTCATACCTACCCGGCACGGCCCCAGAGGCCAGGACCAGCGCGGCCCCCAGAAACAGCAGCAGTGGCGGCGGCCCCCGGCCCGGGCCCCCGCCCCCGGCTCGCCCCATGGCGCGGCGCCCCGACCGCTGTCCGCGGTCCGCCCGGCTGGCTGCGCCCTCGGCTCGCCCGGCCGCCGCGCCTCCCGCCGGTTCTGCGGCCGCCTCAGCCCACGATGGGCAGCGCGAGGAGCCGCATGCCGCCGCCGCCGCCGTCCGCCGCTGTCCCCGGCGCGCCGCGCCTCCCCGCCTCCCGCGCCGCCGCTGCCGCCGCTGCGCTCAGCGCCGCCCTCACCCCGCCCGCCGCGCCGGCCCCGCCGCACGTAGCGGTGACGCCGGCCCCTTGGTCAGCCTGCCAGGGGAACAGACAGACCACTCGCTGGGGACTAGGAGACACACGGACGGGGAGCGCGGGGCAGGCGGACGGGGAGCGCGGGGCAGGCGCACGGCGCGGCGCGCGGCGTTAGGCGGCAGGTGCACGGGCGGGAGACCTGTGGGATGGGGCCACGGTCCCGCCCCAGGTGAACAGGCGGCACGGGGCCCCGACCCGGAGGAACCCACCCGCCACGCGGCAAGCACGGAGGCGGGGACGTCGCGGGCCCAGTTACCCGCAGGGTCGGGGCGGGGTCCAGAAGAGCCGCAGGGGGCGGAAGCACGAGCCCCCACTGTGGAAACAAGCCAGGCTCGGGGCGCATGGAGCCTCTCGGATTCTGCACCAATCCCGTGTTCCGGGCGGGAAGGCTCTCAGGGAGGTCTCCGGGTCTCCACGAGGGAGGGGCGGGCGTTGGCAGAGCCTGGCAAGGGGGCGAAGCCGACCGCCCAGGCTCTAATCGGATCAGATCTAATCCGTTCGCAGCCAAAGCCACTAGCCCAGATCTCGCACAGCCAGGCCCGCCATAACGCATCCCGGGAGCAAGGGGTAAGACCCTCCCTGGGACTGCGGCTACCTCGCCTTCCTTCTAGTCTCCGGGCAGCCTGGGGAGCGGCCTTTAATCCTGGTCCCTTCTCCGGGATACGTCGTCCCCCAGGTGTCTCAGACCACCAAAACTCAGGTTCCTGGGTAGACCAGGGGGGTCTAGATCCCCAGCCGGGCACACATGGATGCTTGGCTTTAGAGTGATCTGTGGGGCCCATTCACAGCTTCAGGGCTCACAGGGCAACCCAAGACCACGCACCAGGAGGTCTGCTTAGTCGGGAGGAGGAACCGCAACCTAGTTACTTAGTTTATTCCCCCAAACCGACCGTCTACCCCTTAATGTGTTACTCACCCAAATGACAGTTCAGGGTATCAGCCCAAGGAGATAGGACAACTCCAGTATTTAAGAGACGGTCCCATTTCTGTCTTAGAAGACCAAATAAGTGACCAAGATGGAGATTCTATCTCCTAATCTTTCTGATACATATCTCCAGATGGAGTTGCCTTGGTTCAAAACCTGTTTCTCAGCAGAACTATGGCTGCAGCCTATTTGCCTAGCCTAGCGTCTCCACCTCTCCTGCCTGGTAAACTCCTCATGCCAGAAAAACTCAGTTCTTATCACCTTTCCCTTTATGAAGCCTTCTCAGCAGTTACACTTAATGCCCATCATCTCATCTTATCTACAGTTATTCCTCACTGGACTGCAAGGCACTTGAGTGCACAGGGCTGGTAACAGAGGGAGGCTCCATATCAGACAGGCATAAATGAACGAATGGCAACCACCCACACCCATCCCAGAACTGTGGTCTGGAAAGCCTTGAAAAAAGGGGTAAGGCTCTTTCTTTCATAGTTTCATGCTGCCTCCGGGGACCAAGTAAAATATGTTTGAAACAATAGCCTTCTCTAAACAGGGGACCATGTAGGGCTTTGCACTCACCTCAGTCACAGAGGCAGCAACGCACCCTTAACTGCCTCCAACCCATCTCTGCTTCCCTTGTGTGCAGCTTAACTCCTGTCACCTTTTACTGTATGTAGACTCTCTGTGTTCCTTTGCTTGTTTCCTCAACTCGGGTTGTGGCTGTCAGAGCGGCCTACCTCCTCCTTCCCTTCCTGAGGCCAGTCTGTGTGGGAAGACCTCATGGATGGGTTCCTTGATGTCTGGGGCATGACAACCACTCACACGTTTTCAACAGGGTTTAATGGAGGAAGTTCTCCCACTCATTTTAAATATATTTTGTTAATTATTTAAGTATCTTCTTCTTCCCTTTCCTAGAGATGAAGTCTGCTAACGCTTCCTTCAATTTGGAATTTTTTTTTTTTTTGAGACAGAGTCTCACTCTGTCACCCAGACTGGAGTGCGATGGTGTGATATTGACTCACTGCAACCTCTGCCTCCTGGGTTCAAGTGATTCTCTGCCTCAGCCTCCCGAGTAGCTGTGATTACAGGCATGCCACGCCCGGCTAATATGGTATTTTTTGTAGAGATGGGGTTTCTCCATGTTGGCTCAGGCTGGTCTCGAACTCCAGGCCTCAGGTGATCCGCCCGCCATGGCCTCCCAAAGTGCTGGGATTGCAGGCATGAGCCACCGTGCCCGGCCCAACTTGAGATTTTAAATCAATTGTTGCCACTCAGTTTCATTCTGATCTTCCCTAGTGGATCTCACTAGCAGTTTGAGAATTGAGCATAGCACACTTGGTTGGGTAACACCTCCACAAGATGAATGGGAAAATTCAGTCAGTGGAACGTGATGGGAAGGGCAGGATTCAGCTGCAGTGTGACTTTGAGTTAGCAACCTGTCTCTCATATGTGAAAATGCTTGGTAACCAGAGCGTCAAATGAGTATTTCCTCTGAGCACAGGACTGTGGTAGGGTAGAGAAGAGATAGATGTAGGAACCACAGAGTGAAAGAAAGGGAAACTGACGTCCTTATATCCATGTCCCCGTATTTATGTCTCTTACACCTGGGCATCAGGGATGTTTTATGTGGCAACAGTTTCTTCATGCCTCTGAGGTTCTTACTGGGTTGGCAGCCTGCCTCAAGAGCTCAGGTAGGCTCAAGGTCCATTGCCATGAATGCAGCCAGCCTCCAACTGCATGAAAAGCCCCCGGCTTGACCAGGGGGCTGCAGTCCAGAGGAGTGCTCCAGTTGCCATGGCTGGGGGCATAGCTGTGTGGACTGGAAATTCCTGGCTTTAAGTCCTCAGTATTAACCACTAACATTGATATGGTTTGGATGTTTTATTCCCTCCAAATCTCATGCTGAAATGTGACATCCAGTGTCGGACGTGGGCCTAGTGTGAGGTGTTTGGGTCATGGGGGTGGACTCCTCATGAATGGCTTGGTGCTCGAGGTAATGAGTTCTTGCTTCATGGGTTCATTTGAGATCTGGTTGTTTACATGAACCTAGTACTTTCTCTCTCTCTCACTCCTGCTCTCACCATGTGATGCTGGCTCCCCTTTGTCTTCCGCCAAGATTGTAAGCTTCCTGAGGCCCTGACTGGAAGCAGATGCTGGCTCTATGTTGTGTACAGCCTGCAGAACCGTTAGTCAAACACACTTTTCCTTATAAATTACCCAATCTCAGATATTCTTTATTCTTTTATAGCAACACAAACAGGCTAACACAAACATATTGAGTTTTTAGTTTTCCTTGTGCTAATTTGCCTTATTCTTCACAATCACACTACAAATATCGTCAGTCCTATTTTACACATCTGCAAACTGAGAGAATTAGCAATTTTGTCCAAGAGTACGCTAATGAAGTGGTAAGGACAGGATTTGAACTAAGACCCTGATTCCAAACCCTTTCGTTTTAATATAGAGGCTTTTCATTCCTGCTTGAGAAGAGGAATCAGGACACAGAGGTAGACTATTAATTGGCAGAACAGAGGACCTCCCTCCTCCCCTCCCCAACTCTCCCACCTTCACTTAGCCATTTAAGAAATAATGCCATGATCTCTTACCAGGGAACACAGCAAGACCAGACTCCTGGTTCTAGGCTGCATGGCAATCTGCTCTGTGACCATTTTACGTGATGTGCCTCTTTACACCATCCCCCAGAAAGGGAAGGGCTAAGA
The DNA here is from genome assembly GCF_028858775.2 of Pan troglodytes. Taxonomy (NCBI): domain Eukaryota; kingdom Metazoa; phylum Chordata; class Mammalia; order Primates; family Hominidae; genus Pan; species Pan troglodytes. Next base: position 51,594,763 of record NC_086015.1, read on the forward strand.
GGTAGGGGGTCTGAGTTCTTTGTGCTGACCACCACCTCTGGACTGCAGAAACTCTGGATTCTCAGTTGAGCAAGTGCTGTCATCTAAGGACATCACAACCTGAAGGTGGTAATCTTGTTCAGGCAATGGGTCTGCAAACAGATTGGAAAGGCCTCTTGAATTTCATGACCCCAAAGCCAAACCAGCTGGGAGAAAGCCACATAACACAAGCAAACACAGGGCCTCACCATGTGGAGCAACTTTTTTTTTTTTGGAGACAGAGTTTCGCTCTTGTTGCCCAGGCTGGAGTTTAATGGCATGATCTCGGCTCACTGCAACCTCCACCTCCAGGGTTCAAGTGATTTTCCTGCCTCAGCCTCCCGAGTAGCTCGGATTACAGGCATGCACAACCACACCGGCTAATTTTGTATTTTTAGTGGAGACAGGGTTTCGCCATGTTGACCAGGCTGGTCTTGAACTCCCGACCTCAGGTGATCTGCCCGGCTGGGCCTCCCAAAGTGCTGGGATTACAGGTGTGAGCCCACCGCGCACGGCCAAGCAACTAAGTTTGTCTGCAGAAGAGACCTGCTGCCTCAGCAGGTGACCTAAGCACTTCTCGGGCATCCTGTAGCTACTGTGGAATAAGCTGACTGTAAACAGGGATGCCACAGGAAACTCATCCATGTCTGAACCAAACCAGACACATCAATCAGCCTGGGCCGGTTTGGTTGGACCCACCTTCTATCACCTGCCCAGTTCTGAAACTGCTACAGAAATCTGCTAGGGAGGATCAGAATGAAACTGAGTGGCTATCACCATCCAAGACTGCTGCCACTTCCTTACATTCTTCTGGACCAACTGCCCCAAGAGGGCACCTTAGATGGTAGATTACCACAGAACCAGAGCAGGAGGCATTTTCCTTGTCACTTGTCTGAAGGTGGTTGTCACACTGTATTAAGGCATGGCCACTTTCCAGAGGGGCGGTGGGATTATCTCCCCTGAAGGGTAAAGTTGCTGTCAGAATTAGTCAACTGGCTGCCCTCTATAGGTTAAAAGCGCACGGAAAGGCCTTTGGGGGCAGTGGTAGTAAAGATGACTACAATTCTGCATGGCAGGCAGGGGTTCCATAAGAATTGCAATAGGGCTGGAACAGGAATTGGTGGTCCTAGAGCTAGCTAGCTAGCTGCAGCTGGTTTTGGAATCTCTGTTTAGGTTGATTCATAGCACCTTCTCTATCTCTTTAGTCACCCTTTGGGTATGATAGTCTTGCCTGAACTTTGTCCCAAGGACTTCAGGATCACGTGTTTCCTAATGGCCAGAGTGCTGGCATGCCTAAAAACAAGCCACAGGGAAATGAAGCTGGGGGGAGGAGCTGTTCACAAGGAGATCCAACAAAGGAGGTTTGGGCCTGGTAGCACTTCCTTCAGGGATATACCTTTGCATCCCATTCTGAGACCACCTCCTTAAATGGAGATAATCCATCAACAGGGGATTGAGGGTGCTTTCACACTGTTTCCAGGAAGACATCCCCCTTTAACGGGAGCAAAACAACTATGCTCTTGGAACTGTAGAAAGCAGGGGTTTTTTAATAGTCACAGGCAGCACAGTTTGCAGAGTACTCTCACAAACTGGCATTATATAGACAAAAGGGTGCTCTGGGTATTCAGATGGATGTTTTTCTGGAATGAAGGTCAACCCCTCAGGCTACCATATCCAGCAGGACAGAAATCATGGGAGACCACCCAATTCACAGACTATCCACATTGTCCCCAGGAAACTCTTAATTGCATTGTTTCATTTTCTTCATGAACACTTGGAAGTATGCAAAATATTATTAACCGTTTATGGTCTTGTACCCCACCCCATTAGAATAAGTGGCCTGGATGGCATGGGCCCTGCCTACTGTATTCACAACTGCAATTTCACTGTATTAATGGATCAATGTCTGGCACATAGTAACCCCTCAAATGTTTACTGTATGAAAGGTCTCATACAATAAACTGTAAGGAACTATAGGGATCTTGCTCTATCATACGACCTTCTTAACCACTGGTTCTCCAAGGGTGGTTCCTTGACCAGCTTCATCAGCATCCCCTGGGAACTTGTTAAAAATGCAAAATTTGGCTGGGCGTAGTGGCTCTCGCCTGTGATCCCAGCACTTTGGGAGGCTAAGGCGGGAGGATCACTAGAGTCCAGGAGGTTGAGGCTGCAGTGAGTTATGATCGTGCCACTGTACTCTAGCCTGGGTGACAGAGCAAAACCCCACCTCTAAAAAAATAAACTTAATTTTTTGAGATGGAGTCTCGCTATCACCCAGGCTGGAGTGCAGTGGCGTGATCTCAGCTCACTGCAACTTCTGCCCCCTGAGCAGCTGGGATTACAGGTGCGTGCCACCATGCCTGGCTAATTTTTTGCTTTTACTAGAGACAGGGTTTCACCATGTTGGCCAGGCTGGTCTTAAACTCCTGACCTCAGGTATCAGCCCACCTCGGCCTCCCAAAATGCAAGTGCTGGGATTACAGGCGTGAGCCACTGCACCCAGCCTAAACTATTCTTAATTGAATGTGGGGGAATTACTCCATGGTAAGGACCCAGGGAACCTATGTAAGACTGGTTGATCTTGCATGTCCTCCAATATTCTAAAAATAATTCACACACAAGTTTATAAACCAGTCTTTAGTTTGGATAAAGGATTAACCTCCCCCAACATCCTTGAGAAAGTATAGGAATCTGGTGAGACCCAGCTGGCTTTGGCTCTCTTTATTAGAGGCACACCTTCGTGAAGAGCAGGGCGTTCATCTCATGGCAGACACAGAATCCTCTTCTTTTGCTTCACTCGATTTATAAGCATCCTGAAAACAATCACTTCTTTTTTTCTGCACAGGGTTTATATCTGTGAGTACCCAAAAGCTGTCCCCCAAGGTTCACAGAATCTTCTGCCCTCAAGGCCTGCCTCCAACTTGGGACTGTCTAAACTGCATCCTGACAAACATTATCCCATTCACCAAGCAAAGCTATTTCTCACACCTGGAGGTGCCAGGTTGTTGGCCATCATTTTTGGAGAACTTCCACTCATTTTCACTTTGACCATGCAAATGAACAGTGGGTGAGGTACCCTCAAAATGTATGTTCCTTACACATCATGAAGGTGGGCAGTCGGGAAGGAAGCCCGAGTCACAGAATTTTAACTGCTGATCAAACCAAGACCAGGTGGGGCCAAATGTTTAGGTTCTTCATAGGATATATGAAGAAACTGGTGTATGAATGCAGAGAATGGGACTAGAATCCAGAAATGGTGTTCCATTTATTCACTGAAAAAGAGAGAGATTAGGCCTTCTTCATTCATTTTCTCCATTCTTGCCAAACTCCCTCCCCTCATTTTTTCCAAAATAACAACACACTGAGAAACATGTTTGTACAAAAACCACGTATTATTCCCCCCCCCCCCCCCACAAAATCAGGTGGCTGAATTACAGGAATAAAACCAGATCAAAGACATGAAAAGAAAAAGCCACCACTTATACTGAAATATAACAGTGTTAAGAATTCAGGTATTTTGTAGAATTATTACTATAGTAAAAATATTTCCACCTGGATCTTTTAAATTTGAAAGTGATCACATTAAAGACCTGAGGTTACAAGGGACCACAGTATGAACCAGAATTCTTTTCCTTCTCGGACTCCAGGGGAAAAAAGAAGTATTTGGAATGAGTTTCCTTTGGGAAAGACTGGCAGGAAGTAGGTAAAACCCTGGCCATTGTCAAAAGGCACTGGGGTCTTTCTGGAGCCAAATGCATTGGAACTAAGCTCCAGTAGGAATAAACTCATTCTCATTTCCACTCCCAAGAGTCCAGAACAAAAACAAAAGGACCAAGGTCTCCTCGGTTCCCGTATTCCAGTACTCTGATGGTGACCAGGGACACCTGGTTAGAGGCAAACCTGAGGGTTTGAAAGGCAAATCTCAATTGTGGTTTTATTTTTTTGCTTTCTGATATTAAGGAAAAAAGTTCTCAAGTGTTTTATAAACACCTCCCTATACCCTCTCATATGTAAAGCTTTAAAAAATACATAGAAAAAGATATCCAAAAGATGTCCACCTTGCATTCTAAGTAATGAAACTGCCACTTGAGAATGTGAAGTGAGAAAGCCAGGCGCTTTGGAAACCAAGCTCTACCAAAAACACCCTTTCCCCACACATGGAAGGACAGAAGGGAGGGAAGGACAAGAGGAAAAAACCGGGAACTCTCAAGTCACTTATCAGCAGGGGTAAATACGAGCTCAAATTAAGGCATTTTTGTGGCTTGTCCTCTGGAATGGCATTCTACCCTCCCAGCCTGAGCACCCCAAACCTCAAAGCATGATGCTCTGACTGCCAAGTGAGTTCCTTGTTACCCTCAGCATCTCTTTGAAAACCCTGTGATAGATGGAATGTGAGATCTCAGAAATGGAAGGGAGAAGGTATAAGGAGCTAATATCCTGCTTCACTTTTCCCGTCCCATCCTAACCTTAAAAGTACCGGTTGACGAAATTCCACTCCCTGGCTACTGTAACAAGAGGTAGTTTGGGGACTTGTACCCCCAGCCATCCTAACCAAGTTTCATGAGCTAAAATATTTAGCACTATCTACTTTTTTTTTTTCTTTTAAAGGGTTTTTTAAAGAGGGAGAAAAAAAATGCACACAAAGCAGTGAATAGTAGGCTAGACTCACTGGGGGGTAATTACCCTAGACTCCTAACTTTCCAGGCTAGTTGAGGAAACTAAGGAATGCCTCCCAATATTCCAACCCTCAAAGCTCACACTGCCCCCAGAAAAACAAAACACTCACCCCCAATCCAATGAATCATCTGCATAGAAAACCAGAGCCAGCAGGCCTAGGGAAGGAGCGGATGTTTGTGCCCTCCTCTAGCACATACTAGTTCAGTGGTATGTTCTGCCAGGCAGTGTGGAGGCCCTCAGAGGCCTCACTAGGGAATAAAATCACTGAGGTTCTCCTTCCACATCTCATTTAATTTTCACACATTTGTGTGTGGCAAAAGCCTCAAACTTTACCATCAGCACCATTCTTAGCTCAGAAAAGCAGAAATAAGGTCACTTATAATGCCTTAAGGTTTGTCCCCTGTGGCTATTCCCCCCCTTCTGCCCATCATTATTTTTTGGTTCCTATTAACTTAGGATGCTCTCCTTTAAAACAATAATAACAGAAAGATAAAAAGATAATGATTATATAGCATTATCCATAGAAGCATAAGACAAAGCAAAAAACTGCAAGAGAGCAAAAATGGTAAAGACATAGCATGCTAAAGTTGACAGGACCTGCAGAGAAACTTGTCAGCTTACTCCCACACCAGGACAGGGGAGATGCAGGTTATTTTAAGGATGACCAGGGCACACTGTCACCACAGGTTTCCCCTTGAGTGTTGGCTGAGGACCCAACACAAAAAGTGTCAGAGAGAGGGGTGGTAAGAGGAGTGGGGAGGCACGGGACACGTGCTTGGAGCTGTGAGAAGAAAAATCCTGAAAGAAACCCAAGAAAGTTGAGGAACACAAGTCTTGTCATCCCCACTCCAGCTCATGGTGGTGGGCGTGGAGGTTCCCTGCATCTTCCAGGCTAAGGAGCAGCTGAGGCTGGCGGGCCAGGAGCAGGAGGCGGAGGGACCCCATCTGCAGGTGGCGGTGGCGGTGGCTGCTGCTGTGGTGGAGGGGGATCTGCAAACATATCCAAGAGTAACTCGTTATTGCTGGAAATACAAGAGACTCAGGAAAGAGCCTATTCAGTGAAAAAAAGACACAGAAGTCCTTTCCTTAGTGGCAGGCAACCAATGCACCCTGTGAGGCATTGATTCTACTGTGGTCTATGCAAGTCAATTCCTTCTGAACCTCTAGGGCACTGCTCAAGTTGCTTAGCCTAACCCTAGTGGCTGGGGAGTGGGAGGTGTCTGAATTTCCCCCACCCTCCTTCCAGGCCAACTCCTTCCAAGAATCGCTCCAGGCCCTTTCAGAAGTTAATTTTGATTGCATTGTATTTCAATGGTTCTCATTTTATTTCTTCAGTTAAAAAATAAGCTCCTTCCTGGGACAGTTCTATGTCTTGTTTTTCTTCCCCCCCTACAGTCCCTAGCCTAGCTGGGCACAAAATAGATTATCAATAAATTCTTGCTATATAAATGTCTCCACCAGGGCCAGAGAGCTTCACTTGAGGCAGTTGCTGACAAACTGGATAGTCCAGGGTGGCCTCCACAGCTCCTCAACTGCAGTCCTTCGATTTTTGGCCCAAACTAGGTCATGTCCTGAAGGGAACAATTAGTATGAGTGTCTGGGACTCTTTCCTATTTCAACTTTACCTGCTTTAGTGTACAAAAGAACCCGAGAGATCATTTAATCCGGGTTTTAAAAACCCCTAGATCTTGTCAGAATTGAAAACATATGAAATAAAGTGCAGCATTGCTCACCAATCGATTCACCCAACTCTATGCCCAAGAGGTTTCTACCAAACCCTTAAGACTCTTGAAAGCATTCTGAAGCTCACTGATCTAATCCCTTGTGTCATCTTTCAGTGGAGGAAATGAAGGCCTGAAGTGGAGAAGCAACTCATCCAGTGTGGCCTACCTAGTATCCTAGAACCAATTCACATGGTTCAGAATTCCAGAGCACTGACTTATGGCAGGAACCAGGCAGCAGGTGGGAAGGTTCCACCTGAAACCCTCCACATTCTCAAGGAGCTCTACTGAGGTCCCTTTGGGAAGGAATCCTGAAGTACAAAACATGGGTGACCAGCAGGACATGACAGTGGTAAATTGGTAAAGACCAGTGGTAAAGACCAGTGATACTACCTCTGCAATAGGGATGGAAAACTGGTCAACTCTCTTGATAGGCGAGCTCATTTATGTATGGTCCACAGGGTGGCTTGGCAAACATTTTCTTGCCAAGAAAAAGAGGTACCTACTGTACTACACAACCACTGACCACTAGCTTAAGGGAGATAATTTTAAAAAGTTGTTGTGATCTTATATACCTAGATAAATTAGTGTCTTTCTTCTGTGCACCTACTTTGTCCCAGACTCTGGGGGCCAGAGAAGAGTCAGACATGTCTCTGTCCATGAAGCCTCCCAGAGTATTAGAGTGTACTTAAGGCACATCACAGTCTCATGTAACCTTTGGTAAGTTCTATATGCCTTCATGTAACATTTGCTAAGTTCTATCCAAGTTTTCATTTCTTGTTTTCTCAACTAAAGCTCCTACAGAGCAAGAATTCTTATGCTTCCTATCTCTCTGAACTATAAATAGTAGCTAAACTTTTGGCCACACGTGAACTTCTACATGAACCTAAGATTACAGATGTGGCTGGGGTACCTGACCTACTACTGGCTGCATTTCAGCATCATCCTCACTGGGAAGGCCTTCTGGAGTAAAAGGCAGGCCAGGGTCTCAGAAACAACCCTCAGGCCAAGGCTGAAGCCAAGCAAGAGCCTATGGGAGAAATGACCTGGTCTCTAAACACAGCCTCAGACAAGTATCACTTAGCAGCACAAGTGTTGTCCTCATTGAGCTTGCTGGAACTTCGTATTTCCTCTCAACACAGCCCCTGAATACTACTTTCTTAGCCTACACAGCCACTACTAATATAACAAAAATGGCTATAAGAAACATATTTGTTATTCCAGCTCTAAACTCACTTCTATTCTTTTCTTTACACGCATCACTTTTGAACCCTGTATCCACAAAAGGCTGCTGTAGGGAAAACCACCACCAGTAGCTCTACATGTCTGTTGAGAGTCTTAACAAGACAGGCTTAAACAGGTGTGGGAGAGGAATATCTTTATGGCCCCAATGCTGACAGTGCATGCCATAAAGGCACAACCCTGATTAGAAGCATTTTGTCACCTGTGCACCTGTCCATCAGGGGTGCTGAAGAACACAGACTGAAAACTGGTCTTTGAGAAGCCACTGTCACAGACTGCATCATCCATGGACCTGCCAAATCTCGGGGAGAGAACAAAGCCTCCTTCCCTTATCTACAGCCCTCCAGAACGGACCCTGAGATAATGCATCCCCCCTCCATGTTACTTACACATGCCGTTAGGTGCTGTCAGGGGTACCCGGGGTCCTAAGATGTTTCCTGGCATTGGCGGCATGCCAGGAGGGGTAGGGCCACTCCCAGAGGGGTGGATGTTGGCTGCAACAGTGGGAATCATGCGGCCTGGCATGTGCTGCCCGGGCATCATGGAACCTGGGCCTGGTATCTGACCTGTGGAGGGAGATTTAAAGTACTGTAAGTATACTAGAAAGGGGTGTAAGAAAGGGATCAACTTAAATCCAACTCCTAAATACAAATATCCAACCTTCCAAAGGATCTGAAATATCAACAGAGCAATAATCTGTAATAATCTCTATGTTTAGCTTTTTGTATTCTGGGTTTTTTGGAAGAAGGGTGTTAATGGGGGTAGGTCTGTGGAATGACTGATTATTCTAAACACTGGCAAGAAGGTGGCTGTAAAAAGAAATGGCAAAGGTCCCCTAAAATAAAGCACTCACTCTGGTTAGTTTGGGTGAGCAGTAGATTGTCAAATGTCTTCCTGAGGATATACAATGCCAAGCACAGCCCACAGGGAATGAAGTGGACTTTAAAAGGAAGTCAGTAAGTAAAAGTCAGTAAAAGGACCACAATTCAGTCCAGATTGTGCTCCATGGCTTACAGGGAAGGTTTGCATGAAAGGGTATTATTACTGTGAAATCACCATTAAAAGGGGATTCTGATTTGAATCCCCAATTCCTGTCCACAAATATTTCTCCCATTAAAAGCCTCATGTATGGTTCATTAAAAAAAAAAAAAAAAATCATTCCTTATAGAGCCCACTATGAAGCACTGGCCTGATAGACTCATAAGGGAAAACAAAGACAGCTCCATCTCTTCCTACTGTTTTCTCCCTTTCCTTTTCCCTTCCTTTCCTTTTGTTTGTTTCTTTTTTTTTGACAGTCTCACTGTGTTGCCTAGGCTGGAGTGCAGTGGCATGACCTTAGCTCATTGCAACCTCTGCCTCCTGGGTTCAAGCAATTTTCGTGCCTCAGCCTCCCAAGTAGCTGGGATTACAGGTGCCCACCACCACGCCCAGCTAATTTTTTTGTATTTTTAGTAGAGATGGGGTTTTGCCATGTTGCCCAGGCTGGTCTTGAACTCCTGAGCTCAGGCAGTAAGACTGCCTCAGCCTCCCAAAGTGCTGGGATTACAGGCGTGAGCCACTCTTCCTATTGTTTTCTAATTAGTGACAGAAGACCCTACAGTATTCAATACTGTTGTTCAATACTGAGGGACATGAACACTAACGGAATCATTTGAGAGATGAGAATCATATGAGAATCAATGTAGTTTTTTTCTTTAAATCCAGGGGCTTTACTATCTATGTAAGGACAACTGTATGAAACTGAATATAGGTTAGAACACAGTACCAAGACAGCTAGAAATAAGAATGCTTGATCTTGAAAAATGTGGAGATGGGACCATTTGATAGCTAACCGGCAATTAAAATACAGAAAGCAGTATTGAACACTGAAGAACACTAAAATACCTCCTGTATTCAGTTTCACAATGAGCCTTCTGACCCTTTAGAATGTTTAGCCAACTTTTTCTGTAAAGAGCCAGATAGTAAATATTTTAGTCTTTGCCAGCCATATGGTCTGTGTCACAACTATTCAACTCTGCAAAGTAAGCATGAAGGCAGTCACAGATGATACACAACAAATGGACGTGGCTGTGTTCTAATAAATACATCTTTATTTATGAACCCTAAAAGGTTAATTTCACAAATTTTTCATGAGACATAAAACATTATTCTTCTTTTGATATCCTCCTCCAACCATTTAAACTATAAAAACCACTCTTAGCTTACAACCTGTATGAAAAACAATTGATGAGCCAGATTTCAACCTAGGCTGTAGGCGATCCCTGCTTTGGATATGATGGTAAACATTCACTAGTTCTTAAACCAAGCGATTTGGCTGCTGGGCTTGTTTTGTTTTGTTGAGACAGAGTCTCATTTTCTACTCAGTTTGGAGTGCAGTGGTGCAATCACAGCCCAGTTCACTGCAACCTCAACCACATAAACTCAAGTGATCCCCCTGCCTCAGCCTCTCAAGTAGCTGGAACTACAGGTGAGCACCACCATGCCTGGCTAATTTTTAAACTTTTTTGTAGAGATGGGGTCTCACTACGTTTCCCAGGCTGGTAGTCTTGTTTTTTTTTTTTTTTTGAGACAGAGTCTAGCTCTGTCACCCAAGCTAGAGTGCAGTAACACGATTTCAGCTCACTGGAACCTCTGCTTCCTGGGTTCAAAGGATTCTCCTGACTCAGCCTCCTAAGTAGTTGGGACTACAGGTGTGCACCACCATGCCTGGCTCTTTTTTTTATTTTTAGTAGAGACGGGGTTTCACTATGTTGGCCAAGCTGATCTTGAACTCCTGACCTCAAGTGATCCACCCACCTAAGGCTCCCAAAGTGCTGGGTTTGCAGGTGTGAGCCACCGCACCTGGCCGTAGTCTTGGTTTTAAAGAGTAATAAATTAAGAAGAATAGTTTAATGGAAACAATCAAGGCTTTAATTTTTTTTTTTTTTCTTTTTTGAGACAGAATCTCGCTGTGTCGCGATCCTGGCTCACTGCAACCTCCGCCTCCTGGGTTCAAGCAATTCTTCTGCCTCAGCCGCCCGAGTACCCGGGATTACAGGTGTGCGCCACCATACCCGGATAATTTTTGCATTTTCTGTAGAGACAGCGTTGCACCATGTTGCCCAGGCTAGTATTGAACTCCTGACCTCAAGTGATCTGCCCGCCTCGGCCGCCCAAAGTGCTGGGATTACAGGCGTGAGCCACCGCGCCTGGCCTGAAATTTTTTTATGTAGGACAAATTATATTCTCTACAGAATAAGAAAAAGAGAATCAATGTAGTTTTTCTTTAAATCTAGGGACTTTACTATCTATGTAAGGACAACTATGAAACTGAATATAGGTTAGAAGACAGTACTGAGACAGCTAGAAATAAGAATGCTTAATCTTGAAAAATTTGGAGATTGGACCAAATTACAATACACAAAGCAGTACTGAAGATAATTCAAATACAGACTCTCTGTCACTATAGAAAGAGGTCTATCTAAACAAAGACATACAAAGCTTCAAACCACACCCTGCCTATCTCCAGTGGCTGTTCCTTGATCTAAGAACCTGAGAGAGGAGCCCCTTACTTCAGGGGTGTCAATGAAGAGAACTACAATGAGGTATGAGAATTAGGAATAAGGGGCTGGGCACAGTGGCTCACACCTGTACTCCCAGCACTTTGCGAGGCCAAGGTGGGTGGATCACCTGAGGTCAGGAGTTCGTGACCAGCCTGACCAACATGGTGAAACCCCATTTCTACTAAAAATACAAAAATTAGCTGGGCATAGTGGCATGCACCTGTAATCTCAGCTACTTGAGAGGCTGAGGCAGGAGAACTGCTTGAACCCGGGAGGTGCAGGTTGCAGTGAGCCAAGATTGCACCATTACACCCTGGCCTGGGCAACAAGAATGAAACTCCAAAAAAAAAAAAAAAAAAAAAAAAAAAGGAATTAGGGTAGTCCAGTCTTCTAGGGACTACTTTTTAAAGCAAAGTACATCAACATTATGACCCAGAATGTACATAATAGAGAGTTTTGGGCCCTGTGGCCCAACTTTCTGCACTCTATAATGTAACGCAAAGCCTAGCAGAGGAGTCTCAGAGATCTGCTTGCTGGAAAATAACTTGGTCAAATCACTTTGGCAAAATCAAGAGCAGCTGCTGGATCTACTCCTATGTGAACACTGCCACTAGGACCAACTGACCATCATTAATTTTTGTCTTTTTGTGCTTGTGCCGTGTATCTAGGACAGAATTAGGCAGTGTTGAAGAGTCTGCCAATCTAGGGACTGATTCAGGATAAAAGGGACAAATGGCAAGAACACTAAAGGCATACGAGGGATGAGTGCACATAAAGGAGTGAAAGGCAAATCAAGGAAAAACTATGGAAGGAGCAAGCCAAAAAAAATGAAGACTTTCCAGCTGATCAATAAAAATTTGTGAGTAACTTGGAATTGTGGATGAGATGTAAGTAAAGTGAAGGAAAGGGATTAGGGATAGGACTAATCCTAAAAACACCTGGGACAGCAGGGACCCAAGGACTCAGGCATCCTTGTGGCGGGACTGTGAGGCCACATGCTTGTAGATCCACAAACCAGTAAGAAATAACAGAAATCCTGGGTGCCTTGGCCCACCCCCAGGGGATATGCTGCAGCACAGCAGGTAGACCTTGATAAGATCTGCATACCTACATCCCTACAACCCATCCTGACTCCTGCTGCCACTCCTCTATTCTCCATCTCTGACCTGTTGTTGCAGGAATGTTACATAAGTGGAAGCACCGTTTGCAACATTTTGGGATTGGTTTTTTTTCACTCCGGGTAATTTCCTGGAGAGTCACCGGTTCTGTATGCAGCCACAGGCTGTTCCTCTCAGTGCTGGGTGGTGCTCCCTGCTGTGGATGGACCACACAGCCTGAAGAGGACATCTGGCGGTTCTCACTTTTTGGCTACCATGAATAATCTGCCAGGAAAGTTTGTGTATGGGTTAAAAAAAATTTTTTTTAAACACACGGCCAAGCGGGCGCGATGGCTCACGCCTGTAATCCCAGTACTTTGGGAGGCCGAGGCGAGATCACCTGAGGTCAGGAGTTCGAGACCAGCCTGGCTAACATGTTGAAACCCCATCTCTACTAAAAATACAAAAAAATTAGCGAGATGTGGTGGTGGGCACCTGTAATCCCAGCTACTCGGGAGGCTGAGGCAGGAGAATCGCTTGAACCGGAGAGGTGGAGGTTGCAGTGAGCCGAGAATGAGCCATTGCACTCCAGCCTGGGCAACAAGAGTGAAATTCCATCTCAAAATAAATAAATAAATAAAATAAAATAAAATAAACACACAGCCAAGCCTAAGTTAAAACAATCAGAAAATAATGTTAATGTCACTCCCATTATTACTGAGAGGTACCATTTATATGCAGCATCTATATAAATACCATACCCTTTTGTGGTACCTTACTATCTTTCATCTGTATTACACCGAGGCTTATAAAGGTTTCTTTTTCTTTTCTTTTTTTTTTTTGAGACGGGAGTCTCACTCTATTGCCCAGGCTGGAGTGCAGTGGGGCGATCTCGACTCACTGCAACCTCCACCTCCCTGGTTCAGGTGAGTCTTCTGCCTCAGCCTCCCGAATAGCTGAAACTACAGGCACGTGCCACCACGCCCAGCTAATTTTTTTATTTTTAGTAGAGACCGAGTTTCACAATGTTGGCTAGGAAGGTCTCAATCTCTTGACCTCGTGATCTGCCTGCTTTGGCCTCCCAAAGTGCTGGGATTACGGGTGTGAGCTACCAAACCCGGCCAGGTTTTTTTCCCCCCCCCCAAAACAAAAACAAAAACAAAAACAAAAACAAAAACAAAAACAAAAACAAAAACAAAACAAAACTGCTGGGTCTGTCATGATTCAAAGGAAAAAGGGCTACATTAATTCAAAAAGGAGTCATGCATGTAGAACAAGGGGTGAGGACTTCAAAAGTAAGGCTACAGAGGACTTAGTGAAAGGTTCTGAAAAGAAGAGAAGCTTGAACCTAATTTTCTGTGGGATGGAAAGCAATTTTTTAGAAAATGTTTAAGAGATGGGGTCTTGGCTGGGCGTGGTGGCTCACGCCTATAATCCCAGCACTTTGGGAGTGCAAGGCAGGTGGATCAAGAGGTCAGGAGTTCAAGACCAGCCCGGCCAAGATGGTGAAACCCCATCTCTACTAAAAATACAAAAATCAGCTGGGTGTGATGGTGGGCACCTGTAATCCTAGCTACTCGGGAGGCTGAGGCAGGGAATTGCTTGAACGTGGGAGGCGGAGGTTGCAGTGAGCTGAAATCATGCCACTGCACTCCAGCCTGGGCGACAGAGTCAGACTCCGTCTCAAAAAAAAAAAAATAAATAAATAAGAAGAAGAAGAAGAAAAAAGATGGGGTCTTGCTATGTTGCCCAGGCTGGACTAGACCTCCTGGGCTCACGTGATTCTCCTGCCTCAGCCTCCTGTGTAGCTGGGGTTACAGGTGCATGCCACCATGCCCAGCTAGGATGGAAAGCTTTAAGAAGGGATGCAGAGGAGTTAGTGCCTAGAGCAGAGAAAAAGTGCCTTTGCAGAGAAGTATGGGTTGAACGTCAGGCTGATGAGACAGAAAGGAACAGGAGATGGAGATAGCACTCTGCAAGTTCCTTCTTTTTTTTTTTTTTTTTTTTAAAGAGATGAGGTCTTGGCTAGGGGCGGTGGCTCCTGCCTGTAATCCCGGCACTTTGGGAGGCCGAGGCAGGCAGATGATGAGGTCAGGCATTTGACACCAGCCTGACCAACATGATGAAAATAAAAAAATTAGCCGGGCGTGGTGGCACGCACCTGTAATCCCAGCTACTAAGGAGGTTGAGGCAGGAGTTGCAGTGAGCTGAGACTGCGTCACTGCACTCTAGCCTGGGCGACAGGGCGAGACTCAGTCTCAAAAAAAAAAAAAAAAAAAAGAGAGATGAGGTCTTGCTCTGTCACCCAGGCTGGAGTACAGTGGTATGGTCATAGCTCACTAAAGCAGTGAACTCCTGGGTTGAAGTGATGCCCCCGCCTCAACTTCCTGAGTAGCTAGGATTACAGGTGTGCACCACCACGTCAGCTAATTTATTTATTTATTTTATTTTTTATTTTTTAATTTTTTGAGACAGAGTCTCACTCTGTTGCCCAGGCTGGAGTGCAGTGGTGCAATCTCCGCCTCCCGGGTTCATGCCATTCTCCTGCCGCAGCCTCCCGAGTAGCTAGGACTACAGGCACCCGCCACCACACCCGGCTAATTTTTTGTATTTTTAGTAGAGACGGGGTTTCACCATGTTAGCCAGGATGGTCTCGATTTCCTGACCTCATGATCCGCCTGCCTCGGCCTCCCAAAGTGCTGGGATTACAGGCGTGAGCCACCGTGCCCGGCCCACGCCAGCTAATTTTTTATAGAGATGGGGCCTTGCTATGTTGCCCAGGCTGGTTTCAAACTCCTAGGCTCAATGATCCTTCTAACTCAGTCTCCTGAGTTGCTGGGACTATGGGTGTGAGCTATTGTGCCCAGCCGCAGGTTCTGTAAAAAGAGGCATCCTCGGGATTGGAGACAGAGCAAGAAGGAAGGGCGAGCATGGAGCTGAGATGGAAAATGAATTTGGGTTTGGTATCTGACTGCTGGGAGTGTGAAGATGGGATGACGTGAAGAAGACACAGAACTTTTTGCTTTGGGAACAGATGTAGGCTGGGCAGCCATATAGTGAAATACAGAGGTATGGGTGAAGGGAAGGTATAGAACTCCCAGAGTTTCAAATAGAGCAGTGGCAAACAGAGACTTACTGTTCTAAGATTCTCCACAAACTGCCAAAAAGGCACCTTTGTTTTTAAGGTGGTACTGTCCCAGCTCCCTTTTGGAATCCCTTTTTTTGTTCTCTTCCTACCCCACATCACCTGCTAGGCCATTAATAAAAGCAATGCTTTGTTTTCCACACTCTAAATCACTACTAATGATTCTCTAATGGTATTCTAGGTGGTGTGAAGGACAACAGGAGATGATTTTGTTGCTGCTGGAAACAGGAGGCCTACTTTTAAAACTAAAAAGTACAATATTCTAGCCTGCAGACGAAAGAACACTCCTAATGGACTTGTTGTGACAAAGGGAAGCCATATACTAGGAGAAATAATGCTGCCCATGTTTATCAACAGGTACAGGTTGCTCGCTTCCACCAAGTCCGACCTGGACAGAGGCCTTAAACAAGTTAGGAAGAACATATTGCCGCCCTTCACAGGTCTCCTCCTCTCTCTCTCAATCCCTGAGTTTTGGTTTCCTGAGATTTTATTGATTAAAGCTATGTATGTGGCCCAGTGCAGTGGCTCATGCCTGTAATCCCAGTACTTTGGGAGGCTGAGGTGGGTGGATTACTTGAGGTCAGCAGATCAAGACCAGCCTGGCCAACATAGTGAAACCTCGTCTCTACTAAAAATATAAAAATCAGCTGTGTGTGGTGGTATATGCCTGTGGTCACAGCTACTTGGGAGGCTGAGGAGACGATAGTTTGAACCTGGAAGGTGGAGGATGCAGTGAGCTGAGATCGCGCCACTGCACTCCAGCCTGGGCTACAGAGGGACTCTGTCTCAAAAAAAAAAAAAAGAGAGAGAGAGACACACACACACACAGAGAGACAAAGACAGAGAGAGAAGAAGGTGATGTAAAGATGGAGCAAAGAGAGACGTGGCCATAAGACAAGGAATGCTGCAAGCCACCGGAAGTTGGAAGAGACAAGGAACAGGATTCTTCCCTATATACCCTGGAAGGAGCATGGCTTTGCTGGATATTGGACCTGATTTCCCAGAGAGTAAGAATAAATTTCTCTTGTTTTAAGTTATTCTGACAGGCTGTGCGCAGTGGCTCACACCTATAATCCCAGCACTTTGGGAGGCTGAGGAGGGCGGATCACCTGAGGTCAGGAGTTTGAGACCAGCCTGGCCAACATGGTGAAACCCTGTCTCTACTAATAATACAACAATTAGCCAGGAGTGCACATGCCTGTAATACCAGCTACTTGGGAAGCTGAGGCAAGAGAATCACTTGAACCCGGGAGGTAGAGGTTAGAGTGAGCAGAGATCACACCACTGCACTCCAGCCTGAGCGACAAAAGCAAACTCTGCCTCAAAAAAGTTATTATAGCAGTCTCAGGAAACTATGTAGGAAACATGTGCTATGCCGTAGGCACTATATTTAAGAGCTTTATAAATGTTAACTCATTCAATCCCCATAACAACACTATAAACCAGGCACTATTATCCCTGTGGAAGAAAGGGAAGGACACAAAGATTAAGTAGCTTGCCCAATGTCATAAAGCATGTAAATGAGGGAGCTCAGATCTGATAGAGGTACTCTGATTCTAGAGATGGTGCTTGCAGCCAGTGTGCACCCCTGACAATCAAGGTCTGGGGGAGAGGGGTCCAACAGGTGCTCAGAGACGACGTGATGCAAACCCTGGTGTCACCAAACTGATTGATGCATTATTTGCCCCATGCTCAGCTCCAGACAGAAATTACTTTCTGAACCAGCAATTCAGAATATATGTTCCAGCAGAGAAATCAACTATTCAAGAAACAATCTGGCAAAGAGGAGCATCACTGGCTGATTGACAAACACCCACAAAGTGATGTCTACCTATCATGCACTGGGAAATGCCTGCAGGCTCTTGCTCTTAGGCCCAGTAGTACTATTTCCAAAGCTATCTGCTCAGTGGCAGTGGCCCATTTACCTATTACCCTACATCTTTATGAATACAAGCTGGAATAGGGCAGCTTTAGGGTTTTCCAAGGCTGTTAGCCCAACAGCTAAAAAAAACCTTTCTTTTCATTTATTATAAATTCTAAAGCCTTGTGAAAAAGATTCTTTATCCTATTGTCACAAACAAGGTCATAAAGCCACTGGGATACAGGTGTTCTGAGTATGAGAGGACAACGGCTCCTTGGCAGCAAAAATGAAGGTCTAGAGGAAAAGCAATTTACTTCTGCTTATGGCACCCTGCAAAAACAAACATCTCTCAGGAAAGCAAGAGGTACCTAAGAGTGAATAATGTCCCTTTGCCATTCAGAGGTTCCTTCTGTCAGATGCTAAGCAACTCAGCACTGGTGTACCTGGGGCAGTGGGTTTAGAGAAAAGACAGGAAAGGAGGTAAGAATAAGGTTGAGTAAGGGTTGACCGTGCCAGGTGATTTGACAGTTATCTCTCTGAAGCCTCCAGGTTGTTAGGAAGATGATGGTAAGGGCCTAGTTTTGAGATAAGGAAACCAAGCCTCAGAGAAGCTATGTAATTTGGCGCAAAGTCACAATGAACAAGAGACTGAGCTGAGATTCAAATCCAGGTCTCTCTGACCCTGAGGTCCATTCTCTTTTCCTTTACCCCACCTTCCTTTCTAAGGAGTAACTTTCCCCTTAGAAAAGGTAACTTCCAAGGATGAAATGTGAAATGGGGTAGAATTTAAGAAGACTCAGGAGAAGACAAAATCAATTTCGCATAAAGCAACCCTTGTCCTTAAGAAGTCTAAACATCTTTATGGTTTTTGTGGTGTCTGATATAGGTCTCACCACTTTTAAATGAACAACAGTGTCTGCATTTCCATTAATTCTTACTAACATTAAGAGATCTGGCCCACACAAATCTGAAATGCATAGGAACAGGCCTTAGCAAACAAAGTAAAGGATGTATGTCTTTTCCATTAAAAAAAAAAAATCAGGTATTTTTTCCCAGCAGACAGGGAGAGGAAGAAAATGAGTGTGTGTGTGTGTGTGTGTGTGTGAGAGAGAGAGAGAGAGAGAGAGAGAGAGAGAGAGAGACATGGCATCAAAACAGCAGTATCAAAAGCTTAGAATGGTGGGAGTCTGACCTACATACAAGCTTTTTTTCTTTTCTTTTTTTTTTTTTTTAAACAGCAGGCATCTGAAGCCTGAAAAATTAAAAGCTTTGCTAAAATTAGGTTTAACTAGTAGAAAAATCCCTCATTCTCTCTCAGGTTTATTATATCTTTTACTAAAGCATTACACTCATGACACTTAATGGAATATTAGTAAAGGACCTTAATTTTATACTTTGGGTTGGGAAAGGAGGGTAGGAAAAGAAAGTGAATCTAGGAAAGGGAACCTGTGAATTTCCAGTCTTGAGCACATTTCATCAATCCATTTCTAACTGTCTATAGCACATCCTCTGGCTGAGTCTCCTGGAGAATGGAAATAACAAAATCAGGGCCAAGTGAGGGGAAGCCCAGGCTCCTCAGAGACTGTGCCTTCCCCACAGCAGCTTCCTGGGGATGCCTGTGACAGACTCTCTTTGTTGAAGACTGGGCCCTCACTGTTCTCTTTGTGAGGGTAACCTGCTACTCCGGAAAGTAGCATGGCTACTCCGGAAAGTAGCATGTAAGTAGGACCAAAGGCACCGCAGATAATAAAATCTTGGCTGATGTGATGGGCTACGGCTTTTCTTTTTTTTTTTTTTTGAGATGGAGTCTCACTCTTGTTGCCCAGGCTGGAGTGGTGCAGTGGTGTGAACTCGGCACTGCAACCTCTGCCTCCTGGGTTCAAGCGATTCTCCTGCTTCAGCCTCCTGAGTAGCTAGGATTACAGTTGCCTGCCACCACACCCGGCTAATTTTTGTACTTTTAGTAGAGGTGGGGTTTTGCCATGTTGCCCAGGCTGGTCTTGAACTCCTGACCTCAGGTGATCCACCCACCTTGGCTTCCCAAAGTGCTAGGATTACAGGCGTGAGCCACCATGCCTGGCCAGGCTATTGCTTTTCTTTTTCGGTGTGGGGTTGAGTCCAGGGGTGGGTTAGAAAGTGGTGATTGGTTGTAATCCTTTCCTGAGCTTTATTTCTCATGAGGTAGGGTTGTGTAAGTAGGTCTGAGGGGCTTAAAAAGCCAACTGTAGCTGGGTGTGGTAGCACATGCCTGTAGTCCCAGTTACTCAGGTGGCTGAGGTGAGAGGATTGCTTGAGCCCAGGAATTCGAGGCTGCAGTGGGCCATGACTGCACCAC
Organism: Pan troglodytes; assembly: GCF_028858775.2. Taxonomy (NCBI): domain Eukaryota; kingdom Metazoa; phylum Chordata; class Mammalia; order Primates; family Hominidae; genus Pan; species Pan troglodytes. Next base: position 51,614,401 of record NC_086015.1, read on the forward strand.
TGTACTCCAGGCTGGGCGACACAGCAAAACCCTGTCTCAAAAAAAAGTTCCAGTTTTTTTAAAAGACAGGGTCTTGCTCTATCGCCCAGGCTGGAGTGCGGTGGCACAATCTTGGCTAAATGCAGCCTTGACCTCCTGGGATCAAGTGATCCTTCTGCCTCAGCCTCCCAAGTAGTTGGGACCACAGGCACACGCCACCACACCAAGCAAATTTTTTTATTTTTGTAGAGAGAGGGTTTCACCATGTTGCCCAGGTTGGTCTCAAACTCCTGAGCTCAAGCAATCTGCCTGCCTTGGCCTCCCAAAGTGCTGGGATTACAGGCGTAAGCCATCATTTCCAGCCCATTCTAGTTTTATCATTAGAATACCATTGTATTATGTCTGAGTTCTCATCAAATCAGACCAATTCTATTCTGATTTTCTAGGCACTTCCAAAAATTCTTACACTATTAATAATGAGGAAACAATGAAAATATTTAAATCAAACATGTTCTTTCCTTCTGCTTTCACACATAGAGTACACACGAAGGCTTCCCCAGTGCAGGCAGCTGACTTAAGATCCATGAGGCAGGAATATTCAAGAGTGCCTCATTTATTACAAATGCCTAGGACGGGCTGGGCCTAGTGGCTCACTCCTATAGTCCCAGCACTTTGGGAGGCCAAGGCGAGAGGATTGCGTGAGCTCAAGAGTTTGAGACCAACCTGGGCAACATAGTGAGACCTTGTCTCTACTAAAATACATCCATGCCTATGGAGAGCAGAGCTTACCACTGTAATTATACACTAGATTTCTGTCATTTCCTTCTAACTTAATGATAGGTAATCTTCCTTTAAACATGTGCTGAAGTTCCTACAGTCCTGACCATCTCAACTTAAAGGAGATCCCGCCGGGTGCAGTGGCTCACACCTGTAATCCCAGCACTTTGGGAGGCTGAGGCGGGTGGATCACCTGAGGTCAGGAGCTCAAGACCAGCCTGGCCAACATGGTGAAACCCTGTCTCTACCAAAAATAAAAAAATTAGCTAGGCATGGTGGCAGGTGCCTGTAATCCCAGCTACTCGGGAGACTGAGGCAGGAGAATTGCTTTAACCTGGGAGGTAGAGGTTGAGGTGAGCCAAGACTACAAAATTGCACTCCAGCCTGAGTGACAAGAGCAAAACTCTGTCTAAAAAAAGAAAAAAAAAAAAAGGAGATCCCAAGCAGTCAGAGGTGCCCTCCTGCTTGAGTAAGCAGCACACCTCAGCAAACAGCAGCCACCACCTAGGCCATTCTCCTCTGTGGTTCCCCATGTGCTTTCATATTAACAGATACCATGGCCCAGGGTGTGGTCAAGGGAATACCACACATGTGCTTAAGAATTGGTTTCTATTATGACTATTCACCTTTTGCCATCTGGAATGGCAGTCTTATAGGGATAATCTTAATGTAGGCATCATTTGATATAATTTTATAGTTTAAATGAAAAGGAATGAAATGCAGTGCTGTGTATTTCATTAAGATCAACAAAACCTAAAGGTGGTCTAAGAACAGTTGGGGCCAACCTTCAGTTTCCATTTGCCAACTGGATACCAGAAACATTCTACTACAGATACTTCCTGTGCCTTTTTGTTTGGTAGGAAGAAACCAAGTTGGGACACTATAAGAGACAGGAACAAAATCTACCAAAAGTTGGAGTTATCAGGTGAGTTAGGAGTAGGACCAAATAATAAGAGCCAAGGAAGAGCAATAGAGGCATGCACGCAGTAGTCTCCAAACAAAAATTATAAGCATTTGATGAATCAAAGGTAGGGGACAGGGCAGAGGGGCTGAAGAACTTACAGAGGTATCGGTACAAACTAAATGGAATATGTACAGGTGCCAGCTTATACCAGCTACATTCATACCTAGAAGTCCGTGTTTAAAAGCCTAGCAGATTCATAATACCAAGCTGCTACTTTAACAGGCTCTACCACTAACTGATGGAGAGTTTTGTAGAGAAGAATTACATGTAACTTATCTGCATACTTATACAGAGGCCAGAGAGATGAAAAATTAACCACTTGGTAATAAATCTGCCTAGTCCCTCCTCTCAGCACTTCCCCAACCTTACTGGCATTCAGAAGCTGATTATTCCCATCATATATCATAAAGTCGAGCCAAATACCAAAGACAGCCAACTGACCCAGATAATCTTCAGCTCCCAATGTAAGCTGTGGCCTGTTAACTTTTCTGGAACTTAGGAATCATGAGTTGGAAGGACCTGCTCATAGTTCTTACCTTACCCTGTGGCAACTCAGAGACTAAAGCCATTCTGGCCCCAAAATGCTACGGACAATCTTACTTGCCCTGGTTTGAAAGTCCTTTTTAGCTGACCTTTAGAATATGGTCTATCAGACCTACGTGCTAGAACCAGCTTTTTCTGAACTGGTAACTTTAAAATAGTGGGTTTAATTTACTGTGGGTTTAATTAAATAGTGGGTTTAATTTAGGCATGACCTCGGCTCACTGCAACTTCTGCCTCCTGGGTTCAAGCGATTCCCGTGCCTCGGCCTCCTGAGTAGCTGGAATTACAGGCGTGTGCCACCATACCCGGCTAATTTTCCTATTTTTAGTAGAGATGGGCTTTTGCCATGTTGGCCAGGCACTGGTCTTGAATTCCTGGCCTCAAGTGGTCCACCTGCCTTGGCTTCCCAAAGTGTTGGGATTACAGGCGTAAGCCACCGCGCCTAGCCTAATGTGCTGTTGCTTTTAATTTTACTCTTTAACAGACTTGATTTTATATTCAAACTCCAAAGCAACCCAACAAAAGGGGTAATTTGGAAAAATTATTATCTTGAATTGCTGGAACTCTCACATACTGCTGGAGTGTAAACAGGCACCACCACTTTGCAAAAAGTTTGGCAGCATCTATTAATCTGAACATATGCATATCCTATGATCCACTCTTAGGTTCATAAATACTCAATTCTACACCTTAGGGATATATACAACAGAAATGTACATATATGTCTTATCAAAAGACGTGCTCATGTATTTCACAACAGCACAAACTATTCATAATAACTAAAATCCAGAAATCAGTCAAATGTCCAACAGAACAGACTAATAAATAGTACAGCCACAGAACACTGTATAGCAAACAGAAGGAACAAATGTACAACCACAAACAATAATGTGGACACATCTCAGATATACAGTGTTGAGTGGAAGAAGCCAGATGTGGCCGGGCATGGTGGCTCATGCTTGTAATCCTAACACTTTGGGAGGCGGAGGCGGGAGGACTACTTGAGCCCAGGAGTTCAAGACCAGCCTGGGCAATATAGTGAGCCCATGTCTCTACAAAAAAATTTAAAAAGCAGTGGGGTGTCGTGGTGTGCACTTGCGGTCCCAGCTACTCAAGAGGCTGAGGTGGGAGGATGGCCTGAGCCTGGCAGGTTGAGGCTGCAGTGAGCCCTGATAATGTCACTGCACTCTAGCCTGGGTGACAGAGTAAGGCCCTGTCTGTCTCAAACAAAACAAAACAAGGAAAGCAGCCAGACATAATAAATATAATTGTGGTTACATTTAGATAACATTCAACCAGCCCAACTAGTCTACGGCGCTAGAAGTCAGGACAGTTGTTATCCTTGGAAGGGAAGGTGACTCAGTATGATGAGGGCCTCTGTGTGTTGGTTACACATGAATATTCTCTGTTAAAACTCATCAATTCTGCAAGTATAAAGGAAGTAAAAAAAAAAAAAAAACTCAGCTGAATATTTATGATTGTGCATTATCCAAAATGTACATTTTATTTCAATAAAAAATCATGAGACTATCTTGTCATAGACTAAAAATAAAAAAAAAAACCTCTCATCATGCACTGCACTCAATAATTCTTTCCTTTACAAATTCACTTTAGAAAAGCCTATTTTTGTGAGAAAGTAAAAAGATTAAAATGACCTATTTCTCTTCCAAAGACTATTTTTATGAACTCTAGTTTGCGGAACTGCTTCACTAGAATAGCTGTATCTGAATCTGCTATAAATCCCCTTAGTCTTCCGTCACGGGAGGCAGCACTGTGGCACTGGCCTCACCTTGGAATCAGATGGAGCTCAGTGTGAATCCTGGCTCTACCATGCAGCAAAGCTATGCGGCCTTGCCATGCATCAGTTCTTCAACTGTAAGGTGAGAATGAGAAATAAGTGAAACAATGTGGGTGAGGGGCATGGCATACAAACACCTATTATCACCAAAATCTCATTTAGGGAAGAAAGTAGATGCACCTCTCTGCCCATCTTTTACAAAGTAAACGCAGATGCTAGCACTCCTTAGATGTTCTGTGAGCAGTTAATGTGAATATGATGCTTTAGCACCATCAAGAGCCAAATACCAAGTAGCTACAGTAAACCTCCTCTTAAAAGTTTATCCCAGTATTTCAGAAACTGAATTTTTATTTATTTATTTATTTTTCAGAGACAGGGTCTCACTCTGTTGCCCAGGCTGGAGTGTAACGGTGCAGTGTCACAATCACAGCTCACTTGCAATCTCAAACTCCTGGGCTCAAGTGATCCTCCAGCCTCAGCCTCCTGAGTAGCTAGGACTAGAGGTATGCAGTACCACCACACCTGGCTATTTTTTTTTTTTTTTTTTGGTAGAGACAGCTTCTCTCTATATTGCCCAGGCTGGTCTCAAACTCCTGGGTTCAAGCGATCCTCAAGTCTTGGCCTCGCAAAGTGCTGGGATTAATGGTGTGAGCCACCAAGCCTGGCCTAGGAATTTAATTTTTAAATAACTATTGTTCTTGAAAAATTACTTTGAGATGTGAACTCTTAAGCATTTGTATCTTTTGAAAGCTTAACTCTGGAGAAAATCTGATTCCATACAGAGAATTTAAGATCCACTCAAGTAGACAGAAATAAGACTGAAAAAGAATGCATCTTGTTGTGAGCAGGGTAAACTTCTAAGGCTATCTCCACAAATGTCATTTAGAGTGGCAAGTCTGACGATGGTAGTAATTCTTATGATTGCAAATTAATCCTGTGAGTGTGTGTAAACGAAAGCTTCCCAAAGTAAACTTAGCCCTGTTTTTCGGTAAAGTCAATAAAAACTATTAAAACTACAGCCTAAAATATATTTTGGGTTGTGAATAAGTGTGTTGATAATACCGTGACTTGGACAGAGAATTTGCATCCCATCCCCAAAAGCACAAACTTTGGCTCTAAGCACTTGGTATATTACTGTGGATAAGCAAACTATAAAAATCTTACAAGATGACTTTCACTAGACTAACATAATACACAGCCCACACCCATATATATTGCCCTCTAAGAAGAGAAGGAATGTGGGGTTTGGGGGGTGAACTGGAATTAAAAGTACATCTTAGGTTTTAATGATGCTGGCAGTTAAGCTTGAAGGAACTATGAGTTCAACTTCCAAAGTAGTTAAAATTTAGTAAATAATAGCCAACTCGAAACAGTTCTCACAAGCTACAAATGGGACAATTTTAGCATCAAAAAAAGCCAGGCACAGTGGAACGTGCCTATAATCCAGCTACTTCAGAAGCTGAGGCAGGGGGATTGCTTGAGCCCAGGAATTTGGGTCCAGTCTGGGCAACTCAGTGAGACCCAACCTCTTTTAAGAAGCAACAAGAAACACAAATAGTATCTATGATAGACTGAAACACACAAAATATTAAAAAATTTATAATTTTACAATATTAAAAATATACACAAAAAAACCCTTTGCTGGTCACCTTTGGTTACTGGGGGGCAGCAACTCATTATACAGATAACCAATAGAGGGAAAATATGAAGCATTTATCCAGGCTTTCCTATAAGAACTGATTTTCAGGGTAACTAACTGAGACACAGTCTCGCTCTGTCACCCAGGCTGGAGTGCAATGGCACAATCTTGGCTCACTGCAACCTCCGCCTCCTAGGTTCAAGCAATACCCATGCCTCAGCCTCCTGAGTAGATGGGACTGCAGATGTGCACCATTACACCTGGCTAATTTTTGTATTTTCAGTAGACACGGGGTTTTGCCATTTTGGCCAAGCTGGTCTCGAACTCCTGACCTCAGGTGATCCGCCCGCCTCGGCCTCCCAAAGTGCTGGAATTACAGGCATGAACCATTGCGCCCGGCCTAAAATAGCTAATTTAAGAAGCAATTCTGAACGCTCAATTCTAAAACAATTTAGTCGAATGGGGATTTTTATAATGGATGATCCGACTGACAACACCAGAACTATTGATCAATCTTAATTATCACAAAAAGAAAAACTGACATTACAAGAATGCCTGACCTCATAAGTGAATCTTGTCTGGGTGTGGTAGAGCTCATGCCTGTAATCCCAGCACTTTGGAAGGTCGCGGCGGGAGGATTGCTTGAGCCCAGAAGTTCAAGATCAGCCTGGGCTACAAGGCGAAACCCTATCTTTATAAAAACAAAACCAAAAATTAGCCAGGTGTGGTGGCATGCACCTGTAGTCACAGCTACACAGGAGGCTGAGATGGGAGGATTGATTGAGCCTGGGAGGTTGAGGCTGCAGTGAGCCATGATCATGTCACTGCACTCCAGCCTAGACAACAGAGCGAGACAGTGTCTTTAAAAAAAAAAAAAAAAAAAAAAGTGTGAATTTGAACCTGAGCAATCCTCTGGTTTATAGGAAATGTGTGTTTGTGTGGGGGGGTTAGAAGGACATATGACATGACACTATGCACCTTTGGTGTACAATCAGGCACAGCCACATTGTGGAAAAACCCTGGTTTCTTCAACACATAAATGGCACAAAAAAGGGAAGGTGAATTATTACATAGATTTTTAAGAGACATGTCAACAAATGTGTGAATCTTAACTGAATACTGATTCAAACAAACTAAGCACTCAAAAGATATTTAACAAATGATATTAGGAATTATGATTACTTATGTTTGATGGTGATGATAGTTATGTAAAGAATAAGACTCCCGGCCAGGCGCAGTGGCTCACGCCTGTAATCCCAGCACTTTGGGAGGCCGAGGTGGGCGGATCACGAGGTCAGGAGATCGAGACCATCCTGGCGAACACGGTGAAACCCCGTCTCTACTAAAAATACAAAAAAATTAGCCAGGCGTGGTGGTGGGCGCCTGTAGTCCCAGCTACTCGGGGGGCTGAGGCAGGAGAATGGCATGAACCCAGGAGGCGGAGCTTGCAGTGAGCCGAGATCGCGCCACTGCACTCCAGCCTGGGCGACAGAGCGAGACTCCGTCTCAAAAAAAAAAAAAAAAAGACTCCCATTGGTTAGAGATACATTTGAAGTCTATCTCATTTCCCAAAGTGAGGAAGAAAAGATAAAAACAGACTCTAAAATGTTGATAATTTTGAAGCTGTCCAATAGGTACATGGGGGATTATCATACTATTCTCTCTACTTTATCTGTGGTTGAAGATTTCCGTAACAAAAAGTAAAAGTGGCAGAAAGATGATGGTTGTTGAAACCAGGTCATGGGAGTTTGCTGTGTTGTGCGTATTTATCTTTGAAAATGTCTATAATTTTTTTTACAGTATCAATAATCCAAGATAAATTCTGAATGAACTCTGAGATATTACTGTCCAATCAGAGGCCGACCTACTCAACAAAAAGGCATCATACCAAGAGAAAAAGAACATGGAGAGAAAAAGAACATGGAAGGCTTCATATGGCGATAACCCTAAATCTCACATGCCTACAATTTTCTAGATGACAATGAAAATTTTGAGCAGTCTTCATCAGAAAACACCAACTGTGTGGTTGGCCCCAATGATGCTCTGTGCCTCTGTAGTGACCATAAGCTTTTTCCAAGAGCAGGGCCTTCCTCTTACCTGGCTGGGGTGGATGAGGTGGTGGCATCTGGTGGTGCATCAGAGGGTAGGGAGGGGGCTGTTGATGAGGCATCATGCCAGGGTGCCCTGCTGCTCCAAGTGGGGCCAGGCCAGGTCCTCCTGAGTGCTGGTGTGCCTGTTGAGGGTTCTGGCCATGCTGCTGCTGTTCCATTTGCTGTCGTGCTCGTAATTCAGCATACTTCAGCTGTTCCATGTGGAAGTTTTGGCGTTCAGTAAGCAACTGCTGCCTCTGTTGTTCTAGCTGTAAGCAAAGGAAGTGGAAGAGAAATGACACCAGAAGAGGCTTTCAGGATTGGATAACACAAAGGACAACTACATAATGCCTGAATTCCCTCTATCCCATCACACTGACATCACCACCTCACTTCCTGCACCTTCTACAGTGAGAACAAAGGCATTATTTCCTGAGTAGCATATTTCCATTTGGACATCTGTTACCATGGTCAAAGTCTTCTCCATGTTGAGTCTAAGTCTTTCCTTGCAATCTTCCCGCAGTAGGGCTACTGCTCTTTGGGCTCACTTGGACACATGTAATCCCCTCTATGTTTGGCAGGCCTTTAGATATCTAAAAATACTTTCTATGGCTGTCTGAGTCTTCCCCAGGTAAAACGAGCCTCTCTTGTCCTTGTAATAGTTCCTCAGATGTTAACATTTCAAGTTCACCCAACCTTCCTATGTGCTCTCTTTTGGATGTGATACTCTCATGGTTACTGTCTATTTTAGAACATAACACCAGAGTTAAATTACTCTGCATGAGTTGACGTGGCCTTAGCTGCAAAGATATGCATTTCTCTATGTGGAACTTTGGCAGTGCCACTGCAAATCTTAGCTTTCAAGTACCCAAAATTATACTTGGTGACACATTCACGGAATATTTTAGTTGCCTATAAAAAAATTTGCATGAATCTTAGTTTAACAACTACAAGCATTTCAATATTCAAGATAATCTTTCTGGCACCCAAATGAGAATAAAGAGAAATACAGTATTATATGTTTAGTTCAGAGAATGAAGCCTATCCTAAATTAATTTAATTCAGGGATGATAAAGAAAATCAACCTGAACATGCATGAAAATGAAAATCCAGATCTCTGAAAGTAGTATAAAAATCATAAGCATAAGGAGGGTTAATAAACCCACTTCTTTTCAATAACATCTCCATCCCATCATTTTGATAGAAAAATCTAAGTCACTGGGAATCATTTTCTAGTGCTGTGTTGTCCAATACAGCAGTTAGAAGCCACACACAGCTACTGAGCACTTGAAGTGTGGCTAACATGAAATGAGATGTGCTGTTGGTGATGCACAGTAAAATTTGAAGACTTAATATGAAAAATTGTTCATATAAATTACATATAGAAACAATGTATATATGTAGGTTTTACATATACTGGATTATGTAAAACATCATTTCACCTGTTTTTAATTTGGCTACTAGAAAATTTTAGTTATATATATGGCTCACATATTTCTGTCCAATAGCACTATTCTGAGGCATTTAATAGGTTAGGGAAGTATAACATTTTTGCTTTTGGGGGCAGCAAGTTCTGTGGATAAACACTACACACTATTATTTGCAAAAACTAGATGGAATAAGCATGAGAATTAGCCTAAAAATCTGGGCCTTTGGCAGAGGGCCGACTGGGGAAAATCCCTGTGAAATTGAGTGAGAAGCATCACTGGTTATAGGAGTAGCAACTGGGGTATTTCCATGGACAGATGGGGTGTGGGAAGACAGGCCATGAACACAGTATGAAGAAAAGATGCATGAGCAGGCTAAGAGGAGAACAAATAAAGAGAGTAAACGGTATAGCTTATGTCCTGGATTTTGGTAACTGGCTTGTAGACTTTCCTTGGGGAGAGGGAGATTTTCTGAAACAAAACATTTTGAGAGAGGTTGAGGGTTACCAGGAACAAGCAAGACAGGGTTCTACCATGGTCCTAATAGTCTAGTGTGGGCTCTTCATTTTCTGGGAAAGGTAATCTGAAGAGGGTAAAGCCTGGCCTGGTTCAGTTTCCTGTGTGCATGATGAGAAGGGAGATGTAAGATGTAAACAGCAAGAGAATCTTCTGGAAGTCCAGTTCTGCAGGAAGACTAATCAGATTAGTAAGTAAGAGGCAAAATGATTGTAAAAGGTGGGGTGGGAAATCTAAATATTCTGGCTACAGATCCTTGGTTTTGCTTTCTTCTAATCATTCTTTCTAGGAATTTAGGACTCTGAATTTGCTTAAGAGGTGGCCAGAAAACATCCTCTTATCTGTTTTTGTTGAGTGACTACTGGTCTGAACAGCTTGGCTGTAGTCCTACCGTTATGTAAGAACTATGGAATTTAGGTCAAGATATGCTTTATAAGGAAGCTGAACTGCTACTGGAGGGAGCAGTGACTCTAAAAGGAAATTCTGGTCTCTGCATTACCTAGCTGAATTTTGGGTTCTGCTTTTAACCAAACTAGCCTTTCTTTGGGGGCTTACCTTAGTATCAAGGTATTAACCTTGGAAAGAAAAAAAGAATCTACTAATAAGAGGATGAGAGGGCCAAGCTGGGAAGAAAAATTTGCCCAATTTTCCTTGCCTACAACATGAGCTAGCCTGTATTATCCTCTTTATTTTCTGAGTTTCATCTGTCATTTTAAAACTTAGAAGGTAATTTTAAAAAAGTAATTAGAAGAATTAGAAAGGATAAGTGATTAAACACATACATAAACCTGAAAGAGAACCCAGTTTAAACCAAAAGTTCCAATGTGGGGCCAAACACGTCCTATGAGTTGAGAGCAATGCCCAAATAACAGGCTACCAGTTGGCTCCATAAGGGCCATCTCTGTTCTGCGGCAGATGCAGCAGAGCTTGCCACCATGTACTGGCCTCGTCATGCAAATAAAATAACTTTTCTTGTTCTAGATACCTTATTTTTATTAAATCAAGTTGAAGACTGCATTCACTTTTGTGGCAATCAGAAAGAATGTTAACTAGGAATTTCTGAGAGAAAATTGCCAGTACTGGTCATATTTTAAATGCACTTAACCAATGACCCAGTGATTAGGCATCTGGAAATCTGTCCTAGAATACTGTATGTATGCATGTGTAAGGATGGTCATCAAGGCATTCTTTTTGATGTTCAGTTACATAAGATAACCTGAATGGGGGAAAAAACAAGTTGCAATAAAAATATTTATAAGATAATCCAAGTATATAAAAATGACTTTGTGATCATGTATAAACACATTTAAAATGTTCTGAAAGATACAAACTATTAACAGTGATCATCCATAGATGATGAAACTGGAAGTAGGAGAACTTTTCTCTTTTTTTTTTTTTTTTTGAGACGGAGTCTTGCTCTGTCGCCCAGGCTAGAGTGCAGTGGTCGCCTTCCGGGTTCAAGCAATTCTCCTCCCTCAGCCTCCCAAGTAGCTGGGATTACAGATGCCCACTACCACGCCCAGCTAATTTTTGTATTTTTAGTAGAGATGGGGTTTCACCATGTTGGCCAGACTGGTCTTGAACTCCTGACCTCAGCTGATCCGCCCGCCTCAGCCTCCTAAAGTGCACAGGCATGAGCCACTGCTCCTGGCCAGAACTTTTTATTTATGATTTGAAAATTTAAAATATCACACACATATGTTTAATAACAAAAAAATAGGCTCCAGCGAACCCAGTTTTTCATACAAGGCTGCCTATGGCCCTGCTCTGAAGACACATCCTGAGCCCCCACTTCCCCTGCTTTCAAAAACCCTGCCTTCCTCTCCCTCTTCACTGTGTATGTATAAAGCAGCCGTATCCAAGCGAAATCTAACACAACAGAGCACTTTTCAACACCAAGACACCAAACGCAGACACAGCTGCAAGTGCAGCTGAAGTTCACACAAAGCTCTTCTCCCTTCTATTTGCATAAAGCAGGGAGGGGGGTGGGAAAGAGTAAAAGACAGTGAGGGCCACAAAAATCTATCTACAATGCCAAGGACTGAAATATCAGCTGAGACTTGAAGCCTCAGAGCTAAAGTAAATAATCACACCTTTCTTTTCAATGCTTTGTATCAGTGATGAGAAATTCACTGAAAAAACCCCAAATCCAAAACAGACATATCCATCCCTTTTTATACCTGAAGTAAAAGAAAACAATATAATTGCATTTTGCTACTTCCATGTGTACTTCTGGTAGCAGAAATCCAAAAAGGGAGCCTGCATCATTATTGTGACTCGTCATTTTATCTTTGTTGCAGCGTGCTTGCTTCATGAGGCCACAAGTCTTTCTGCTTCAGAACTGAACCTGCTACTGGCTATGGCTTTCTAATCTCAAATAAAACTACCTTTAATGTAATAGCAAATGTTGAACAATAGATTCAATTGTATGACAGGCAGCACAGAAGATGAATTACTACAACTACACAGAAAACAAAGTTAAATATGATTACTCTGGGACACTATGAAATTCTTTTTTGCTGTTCTTTCTTCCTCAGTTTGTCATAAAATATAACAAATTTTTCTAAACTTACTATTTGTGAGGATAGCCCATTATCTCTATCTTCAAATTCCATCCAGAACTTCACCATTTCTCTTCACTTCCATGGCTGACACCCTGGTCCAAACCACCATATCTCACGTGCATTAACCTAACAGCCTCCACACCAAGTCTCCCTGATTCTGACCTTGCTGCCTTATAATTTACTCTCTCTAACACAGTAGACAGAGTGATCCCTGATAAACTGTAAGGAAGATCACTTCAGTCCTCAACTCAAGGTCCCGCAATTATTTCACATTTCAGAGTAAAGCAAAAAGGCCTCTGGACGGCTTTCAAGAATTTCTGTGATTTGGTCACCATGATCTCTTTGACTTTATGCTCCTAACTCCCTTGACTCATTTATGCCCCAGCCCACCCACCTACTCCCTTGTCTCTGAACATGTCAGTCATACTCCTGCCTCAGGGCCTCTGCACTGGCTGTTTCCAGCACCTAGAAGTGCTTGCCCATCAACTGTCAGTTTCTCAATAAGGCCTAATCTGATGACACCACTCAAAACAGAAATCCCTTCCCTGCCACTCCTAATCCCCCCGACTCAGCCCATAACATACACACAAAGCTTGTATGTATACCTATATATATATGCAGCATATAATACCTTATTACTTATAAAACTTCCTTAATTCACTCATGGTTTCTAATTATTTGTAATCCACCAAGGCAGAGATCTTTGTTGGGTTTTATCTACCACTGTATCCTCAGTAGCTGTATGCCTGGAGGACAGCAGATGCTCAGTGAGTATTTGGCAAATGAACAAATATATCATTTTATCTACCACAAAAACTATCAAGGCAGGCTGACTCTCCAGTCTCCTAAGCAATCATTCTTTTCATATTTCAAGAGCTGGGCCTTTCTTACAAATCATTATCAATCCTCCTCCTCCAGGAATCTTACCTTGATAATCTGAGCTGACCATGACCTCCCCTTTCTCTGAATTTTCATAGCCCCATCATCTCATAGTATTTGGTTTCTTTGAGTCAATGTCTCATCCATCCTTTAACTTCCTTAAGTACAGGGTCTGGGTTTCTCACAGTTCCGAGTTCCCTAATAGTCCCTCTTTTCTGAAGGTACACAATTTCTTTCTTTTCTTTTTTTAAGACAGAGTTTTGCTCTTATTGCCCAGCCTAGAGTGCAATGGCGCCATCACGGCTCACTGCAACCTCTGCCTCCTGGGTTCAAGTGATTCTCCTGCTTCAGCCTCCTGAATAGCTGGAATTACAGGTGCCCACCACCATGCCCGCCTAATTTTTGTATTTTTAGTAGAGACGGGGTTTCACAATGTTGGCCAGGCTGGTCTCGAACTCCTGACATCAGGTGATCCACCTGCCTCATCCTCCCAAAGTGCTGGGATTATAGGCGTGAGCCACAGCACCCAGCCTCTGAAGGTATAAAATTTCTATACCTAGCCAAATGAACTTCAGAGAGACACACAATATTTAGTCCAAAAGCTATAAATGGAATCAGCTCATAGATCCATTCTCAGTGGCCTCAAAGTGTCTTTTAAAAAAACATTCAAATGTAAACGGCTTATGTGGGGCCCAGGCCCTTCAATTCTCTCCAGGTAGTTTAGTCTATAACACAACCCATGTCTGAAACCTGCTCTGTTGACTGCTGTGTGCTTCTGCCTAGCATCAAAAGCTACTCAGTCTACAGACACAATGAGTGGTAGACCCACTGGCAGCTCAACACCCTCCCCTGAACTGGAATGCTTTTCTCATGTCAATTCCCTGATATACTCTGTAACTTCCATAACTGCCTTTCCTTTAATATTAATGCTTTAAAATATGAGGGAGCTGGAATAGCTACTAATTATAGCTGAGTTCATGATACCCATAACAAATTCAATTTTTTTTTTTTTTGAGACAGAGTTTCGCTATTGTCACCCAGGCTGGAGTACAATGGCATGATCTCTGCACGCTGCAACCTCTGCCTACCGGGTTCAAGTGGTTCTCCTGCCTCAGCCTCCCAAGTAGCTGGGATTACAGGCGCCCACCATCACGCCCAGCTAATTTTTTGTATTTTTAGTAGAGACGGGGTTTCACCATGTTGGCCTGGCTGGTCTCAAACCCCTGACTTCAGGTGATCCTCCCGCCTTGGCCTCCCAAAGTGCTGGGATTACAGGTATGAGCCACCATGCCTGGCCCTGAAATTTTTATATGATTACATTTAATTACAATTACTTAAGACTAAAAAGAACATCTGGCTTTAAGTCATTAGAGGGAAAAAAGCTTTATATTTGATTTTGAGTCTTAATTTCTGAAACCTATTGCTATTTAAACCAAACCAAACGTTCTATTTAAAAAAATGTTACCCTAAAGCTACTGCTTACTAGGTTAAGATGAGCAAGAGTGCAATCTAAAATGAACTGAGGCAGTGGGGGAGGTGGAGAGTTGGGTGCCTCTACTCCTAGCTGATCTATTCATTATCTGGAGTATCAACTTTATTGATTCATAATAGGATGACAGAAGCTGCATAGATATCTCAGAGTCCCTAGGTTAAAATGAAATAGCAAAAGCTCATTTCTTTATAAATTACGAAGTACTAGATAAATACAAAGAGCTGAACAAACAGGTTTGAGATCTGGCTCTGTCATTTCTGACCCATGTGATCTGAAGTACACAACCTACCAGGTTCAAGCTCCAGTCTGGAATGTAAGAAGGGCTAACAAAGAAGTGGCTTATGCTGTCATCCAACATCACTGCTGGATTCTTGAATAAGGGGATTCAAAGCAAACATTATTTTCTTGCTTATGGCTTCCTCACATAGTTTGCCAGGAAATAAAGTGAGTAAATCCATTTAAAGTGCTTTGGCATAGTAATTGACCCAATAAATGCTCACAAAGCCAACAATGGCTTATGAATCTTAAGAATTTTGTACATATTTGTTGATTACTGGTTTGCATAATGGGAGGCATATATTTACCAAACACTTACTATGTATGTGCTAGACACTGTGCCAGGCATATGCCATACTTCTCTCAATTTTCACAAGAATTCTGTGTGGAAATCATCAGTAGAAAAACATTCATAGCTTTGCTTCCCACAGGGAAGGATAGGATGCTAGTGCTAGAGTGAGAAAGAGGTTATGTCTTAATTATACACAAAATGAGCGGGTGGCATTTTGAAGTTCAAATGACCCATTTTGGTTGGTAAGAGAACAGGTCTCCAAGCTGGTAGCCAACGATCCTGCTTTCTAATATTTACACATTCCCACTGAAAACTATTCACCTAACCCAGATCCAAAGTTGGTCTGTGACCAACAGGATGTGGCAGAAGGGATGTGACTCGCATGTTTACATTATAAAGAACATTATAGCTCCCATTTTGTGTGCTTTTTCGTACTCTTACTTTTTTAAATCACTTACTCAGAAACCATGGCAATTTATAACTAATACAATTGGATTACTGAAATTCATAGGGACTGTCTCATACAAAGAATTTTCCTGCCACAAACAGCTGACACCAAATGCTGATTAAGAAAATAACAGTCTACCATGGAAGAATTCAAGCAGAGCAGCGTTGTGTATTGGGATGGAGTCCGGAGAGTATTTTCCCAACATTTTCAGCTGTGTTGTTTTATTCAGAAAATATTTATGAAATATTGTGTGTGATCTGATTAGAAAGTAACATTTTTTAAAAGTCAAAAAGCTGGACTCAGCAGCTCATGCCTGTAATCCAAACCCCTTGGGAGGAGAAGGTGGGAGGACTGCTTGAGGCAAGGAGTTTGAGACTAGCCTGGGCAACATGGCAAGATCTTGTCAATATTTAAAAAAAAAAAAAAAATTAGCTGTGCACAGTGCCTCATGCCTGTAGTCTCAGCTGCTTGGGGAGGCTGAGGAGGGAGGATCACTTGAGCCCCAGGAGTTTGTGGCTGCAGTGAGCTATGACTGCACCACTGCACTCCAGCCTGGGCAACAGAGTGAGCCCTGTCCTCCCAGAAAAAAGTCAAAAGAGAAAAAATAGTGAAGTTATATAATTTAAGTAGTTATTTAAAAAATATACATCACACAAGGAAACTTCTGCAGGGCTGAGAGAAGAGGAGCGGTTATACACTGCCCCTTGGTGTCTGGGGGCCAGTAGACAGAAGTGGAAAGGGGATGCGAACTCTGCTATTCTTAGGGGACAGACAACAGGTCCATCAGAAGGTTTAAAAAACCGGGGGACCTGCAGGTTCATTCTTTGAAGAGAAAGCAACTTAGTGCTGAGGAAAGAGCTCCTTGCCAAACTAGATATATTCTGTAAGCGCTCAGGGTTGACTCAATATTCAAGGCTAATGGATCAGTTATGCTTTGCAAATGACAGCAAGACGTCTTACTGCCAGTGGGATCTACCCAACCATCATTTGAATCCCGCATATGCCAACAATCCACTCCACTATATTATAGCCCCCTATTACTCCAGGCCCTCTAAGAAAATCTGTAAAATGTCAAAAGGGAAGCTTATTAGAGAAAAATAAACACAAAGACTCATCCCCTAAAGCTCCACCTGTAGGACGTTTTCTCTGATAACTTCTCCCTCTCCCCATCTCCTGGGAACTCCTCCTTTCTGTTCCCATAGCAGCATCTGTACAACTGCTGTACTATACAAACATACTGTATTGTCGTTATTTGTTGACTGTTTCCCCCATTAAACTAAGTCTCAAAGGGTGGATTATCCTTTCCACTTTCCCAACTACGGCAACAATGCTGGCACACACTCATTTAAGTAAGGGCCTGTGATGTGCTACTTCTGTGTTAACAAAGACATCTGATTAAGTCCCTGCCCTCAAAAAGTATATACTCTGGTACAGAAATGCGAACCCATGAACTGGTGATTACAGTGCAATTAAGCGCTCTGTGAGGCTGCCACTGCAGTAAATGTGAAGGCCATGCCACCCACAGCTGAGGACTGCAGGAGGTAGGCAAAAAGTGGGGCAAAGGGCCTTCTTGGCCAGAGAAGCAGGATGCAAACAGGTGGCAAAGAGAGTAAGGCTGTGAAGAAGCCTGCATTTGGTCCAGCATACACAGAGGGTGACAGAGATGAAACCCAGGTCTCATGAGCTCCCGGGGCAGGAGACAATCAATGGTGTGAGAGATGCTTACAGAGACATAAGCTCAATGACAGATGTACAGCATGGAGTGAGAAGCACAGTAAGTCCCTGACTAGGCTGCTTCCTAATCAGGGAACTGAGGGTGGGGTGGTATAGAGTTGGGGTAGGAGAGCTACTGAAGCAGCCTCTTCCTACTTTTGGGGCCAGCTGGTCTTAGGACAAAATGGATATGGGCTATGGTGACAGGTACTGGGCTACTCATCATGAGGAGTTCAACAGAGGACTTGCTTGGACTGGCCACTAAGAAACACTTTAAATAATGCAAGAAGATACTTAGGCAAATGTAAATCCTAAAATGATCAGTATTCTGGAATAATTTCTTTTTAAAGTTCTACCATTTGGAGTCAGAATCTCTCATGTAGATAAAAAAGTCAAAATCGTCAGAGGTAAAAAGTCCTAACTAAATGCTCAAATTTAGCCCATGCTTAGGGAGTCACTAATTCTTTATCTAGTCAACTCATTACAAAAATTTATTTTTGGCCAGGTGCGGTGGCTCACGCCTGTAATCCTACCACTTTGGGAGGCTGAGGCAGGCAGACTGCCTGAGGTCAGGAGTTCGAGACCAGCCCAGGCAACACAGTGAAACCCTGTCTCTACAAAAAAACAAAAAATTAGCTGGGCGTGGTGGCGCACGCCTGTAATCCCAGCTACTCGGGAGACTGAGGCAGGAGAATCGCTTGAACCTGGGAGGCGGAGGTTGTGGTGAGCCGAGATCATGCCACTGCACTCCAGCCTGGGTGACAGAGTAAGACTCCGTTTCAGAAAAGAAAAAAAAAATTTGTTTTTGTTTTTGTTTTTTTCCACTAAGAGCTTACTTAATCTCTTTTTCTCCAGAACTTCTCCCAAGATAACCAAATGTTTCTCTGCTTCTAAATTTCTTACTTTTTATGACTTCCACTCTCACTTTTGGCCCTTTTCATAATTCTCTTGGTCCCGTTTGGCCCATGACCTTATGTCAAAAGTTTCTGCTCCAGGGAATGCTACGTACAAGACTCAGGATGGGCCTACTTCCAGCTACCATTCAGTATAGGAGAGGGAAGAGAAGTGTGAGAAAGCCCAAGGATGGATCTGAGGGAGGATAACAGAAAACTAGGTTCCTAACTCAAGATGAGATTAAGTTCTCCTTTCTAGTATTTATTTTGAAGAAGTCAGGGAATCAAGAAAATCTCTGAACACTTATATAACTGCTGATAAGACTGTACATTAGTTCAGCCCCTGTGAAAAGCAGTTTGGAGGTTTCTCAAAGAAACAAAAATATAACTAATATTCAACCCAGTAATCCCATTACTGGGTATATACCCAAAAGAAAATAAATTGTTCGGCCGGGCATGGTGGCTCACGCCTGTAATCCCAGCCCTTCAGGAGGCTGAGGTGGGCAGATCATGAGGTCAAGAGATAGGGACCATCCTGGCCAACATGGTGAAACCCCGTCTCTACTAAAAACACAAAAATTAGCTGGGCGTGGTGGCGTGCGCCTGTAGTCCCAGCTACTTGGGAGGCTGAGGCAGGGGCATCGCTTGAACCTAGGAGGCAGAGGTTGCAGTGAGCTGAGACTGTGCCACTGCACTCCAGCCTGGCAACAGGGCGAGACTCCGTTTCAAAAAAAAAAAAAAAGAAAAAAAAAAGAAAAGAAATCGTTGTACCAAAAATGCACCTGCACATGCATGTTTATTGCAGCTCCATTCGCAATAGCGAAGACATGAAATCAAACTAGGTGCCCATCAATAGTGGACTGGATAAAGAAAATGTGGTACATATATACTATGAAATACTACACAGCAATAAAAAAAAGAATGAAATTATGTCCCTTGCACCACCATAGATGCAGCTTGAGGCCATTATTCTAAGTGAATTAACCCGGAAGCAAAAAATGCCGCATGTTCTCAGTTTTAAGTGGGAGCTAAACACTGCGTATACACAGACATAAACATGGAAACAATAGACACTGGTGACTCCAAAAGGGGAAGAGGAGAAAAGGGTGAAAGACTGAAAAGCTACATATTGGTACTATGTTAACTATTTGGGTGACAGCTTCAATAGAAGCTTAAACCTAAGCATCATACAATATATCCATGTAACAAACCTGCACAAGTACCTCTGAATCTAAAATAAAAATTAAAACTTTAAAAAAAAAAAAAAAAGAAAGAAAATCCCTGACTCAGATAATAGAGTTATACAGTTTCTACTTTATTGGTAACAAGTAGGTAATGAAATAACTCTAAGATCTAAGTTTTGTAGAGTGAAGAATTTAATATCATCATGTATCTTCACAGCCAACATGCACAAGAAGCTGAGATTTAGATAATTCACTTTAGAGAGTTAACAGAGTGCCTTTTATTTAACATCACTGGCTAACAATCCTTTTGAAAGGGCAAATCAAACACAGAAAAAAGGACAGAAGTTAGCCATGGAGACCAAGAGAACAGGCTACCATTTATTTTATCTAACTTGTGTTTTGTGAAAAGTGACCAAGGTTTAATTGTGAAAAAGCCACTAAAAAATTCCAAATACTTACAGCTTCTTTCTCTCTGTCCATGATAGTTTCCAGCTCTTCAAAATGTCGAAGTTTGATCTCTAGTTTCTTCATTTGTGTCTCAACCAAGAGAGCTACCAGGGACTTGATCTTTCTTTCTTCCACTGCAGCCAGGTGCTAAGGGTACAAGATCATTCAAGCTATTTAGGTAAACATTTGCTTAAAGAACATTAAGAAAATGCTGGCAATATTCAAAGTAGAGATTATATAATTTACAATGGTACCCTATATGTCTCCTTTGTAACGTACAATCTAAAATAACTGTCTCTGAATTTCTGGTCCTTATAGAGATAAATCAACCCTTAAAAGATTAAAGGAAATGCCTCATGTGGTAAACTACTACCTTCAAAAGGGCTATCAAGAAGGAGAGGGCAAACCAGGACCCTGATGGGCCAAAGATGAGGACAGGAGGTACTTTGCCACCTACCACCCCATCCTGGCACTCGGTCTGTCCCCTCACTATCCTTTCCTCCCGAAAACTTTTCTAGGGGTGGGCAGGCAGGCAGGCTGCTGAGGACAGCACCCGACACTCTTATACAAAGCCTCTCCCTTCTCTTTGGTGAGCAGACCTCATGTGTGGAAACAAAGGGGAAAACAATATTTGACCTGTAATTCCAGGTCCAGGTCCATAGCTGGAAAAATAAATACAGTACTAAACAGAAAGGTACTCTGGAAGACTCACTCCTTTGCCACAAGACTGATGGCGAATGCTTCCTGCCAACTCAACAGCACAAACAGGAAGATGCCACATTACTTATATCTGCTTAAGACCCTAACTACTAGCTAGTAATCAATCCCACCCTCTACAGACGTCATCGAAGAACTTTCCCAGCAAACTCCCAGCACCATTTTTCATTCACTTTTATTATGTCTGCTGAATTTATGTGTTTATCTTGCTTCTACACAAGGCTTTTTTTTTTTTTTAAAGAAGCAGGGTTCTTCATAAAAAAAAAAAACCTATGTTGCCCAGGCTGGCCTCCAACTCCTGGGCTCAAGTGATCCTTCTGCCTAAGCCAACTGAGTAGCTGTGACATGCCACAGCTGTGTGTGTCACAGCACGCATCTTACCAAGGTCTTAAGAAATAGCATGGAGTGGCTATTTTACTGATCTCTTAATGATCTTAGGTTTCCCATAGAACCTAGGAGCAACCATGCAACTTAATACAGGCTTTTGGGAACTATGCTGAGACCTAACACTTAGACGAAAGCCTAATTTTTCATTCATTTACAGTTGAAAACAAAAACTGTAGTTTTACAAATATGGAGACCCATTTGCAAAAAGATTCAGAAATGTAGACAAGAGGTGACAATGAGGTTTTATAGCTATTAATGATCATGTCTGCCACCCTAAACTACAATGAGCTACATCAATGACACCAAAACTTTAAATAAATATTATGTAATTTAAGGCATTATCATTGTACAATGTTATACAATTTATATTTTTGAACAAAAAAATTTATGCGCATGATATAAACTGAAAAGTTACAAAGGGGTATAAAATAAAAAGTAAGTCTCCCCCTCACTTCTGTCAGCTATACATCAGTAACTCTTCCTTTGAAGATAATAATGTTATCAATTTCTGGTCAATTTTTAGGAGAATATGACTCCTAGAACTCAGCTGGTTTGAAAGAAAATGTTTCTGGTATTTTTTTTTTTTGAGATTTATGCAGGAACTTGGTGGGGGGAGCGGTAGGTGGAAAGGGGGTCCTCAAGTGTTATTCAATAAAATAATACCAAAATATTTCCTTTTAAAACTGCAGGTCATTGGTCAGCCGTGGTGGCTCACGCCTGTAATCTCAGCACTTTTGGGAGGCCTAGGTGGGCAGATCACATGAGATCAGGAGTTCGAGACCAGCCCGGCCAACACAGCAAAAACCCTGTCTCTACTAAAAATTAAAAAATTAGCTGGGCGTGGTGGTGCATGTCTGTAATCCCAGCTACTCGGGAGGCTGAGGCATAAGAATCGCTTAAAGCCAGGAGGCAGAGGTTGCAGTGAGCCGAGATCCCTCCACTGCACTCCAGCCTAGTGACAGAACAAGAATCCATCTCAAAAAAAATAAAAAATAAAGTAAAAGAGGCAGCAAGTATGAAAAAAATTAAAAAGATCCACAGCAAGAAACATTACTGAAATTTTAAGAACACAAGACATAGAAAATCCTACAAGCTTTCAGAAAGGCACCCTCCCAAAAAAACAGGTTACCCAAAAAATTGGACTGCATCAGACTTCTTAAAAGTAAAATGAGATGTTTGAAAACAATGGTAAAATGCCTTTCAACTCTGAGGGCTAATGAATTTCAAACTAGAATTTCCTGTATAGCAATCTGTAACAGTGTAAATAGAGAACAGACATTCCTGAAATCAAGGACTAAAAAGTTCACTTCCTACATGTGCTACTGAGGTATGTGTTCTAGCTCAAGTAATGTAATACCAGAAAAAGATAAAGACCTTAGATTCAAAAGTCACAGACCAAACCTAAGAAAGAAACTCTGAGTTTATAGGGCAAGCGATGATTCAAAAATAAATTGAGGCTGGGCACAGAAGCTCATGCCTACGCCTATAATCCCAGCACTTTGGGAAAGCGAGTGGATCACAGAAGGCCAGGAGTTCAAAATCAGCCTGGCCAACATAGTAAAACCCTGTCTGTACTAAAAAAAAAAAAAAAAAAAAAAAAAAAAAAAAAAAAAGCTGGATGTGGTGGCACATGCCTGTGATCCCAGCTACTCAGGAGGCAGAGGCTGTGGTGAGCCAAAATCGCGCCACAGCACTCCAGCCTAGGCGACAGAGCAAGATGCTTTCTCAAAAAATAAAATAAATTGAGACAAATGAAACAAGACTGGTAAAAAGTTGATAACCAAAGCTAGATAATGCGCATGCAGAGACTATTTTACTACTTTGTCTACTTCTGTATATGTTGGAATTTTTTTTTTTTTTTTAAAGACAGAGTCTGGGCCGGCGCTGTGGCTCATGCCTGTAATCCCAGCACTTCAGGAAGCCGAGGTGGGTGGATCACTTGAGGCCAGGAGTTTGATACCAGCTTGGCCAACATGGCAAAATCCCTTCTTTATTTTTCTTTATTTTATTTTTACAATTTTAAAAAAAGAAAGGAAAAAAAGAAAGACCAGCCTCCCAAGTAGCTGGGACTACAGGCACATACCACCACACCCAGTTAACTTTTGTATTTTTGGTAGAAACAGGGTTTTGCCAGGTTGCCCAGTCTAGTCTCAAACTCCTGAGCTCAAATGATCTGCCTGTCTTGGCCTCCCCAGGTGCTGGGATTACCGGCATGAGCCACCGTGCCCAGCCCACTTCTATATATATTCTAATACTTCCATAATAAAAGTTTAAAGGTGGGTTGGGGTAGGTCAACAAATGGAGCTGGGAAAACTGAATATCCAAATACAAAAGAATGAATTTGGACTCCTATCTCATACCACCCACAAAAATTAACTTAGTGGATCATAGATCTAAATATAAAAGTATACACTAAAAAATTCTTAGAAGAAAAAACAAAGTATATCTAAATGATCTTAGCTTAAGCCAAAGATTTCAAGACATGTAAAAAGCACAAACGATAAAAGAGAAAATTAGGTTGGACCTCATCAAATTAAAAACATTTGTACCACCAAGAAGTCCACTGAAAAGAGGCCAGGCGCAGTTGCCTACCATCTGTAATCCCAGTGTTTTGGAAGGCTGAGGCAGGAAAATCGCCTGAGGCCAGGAGTTTGAGACCAGGGCAACATAATGAGACCCCGTTCTACAAAAAAATTTAAAAATTAGCCAGGCGTGGTAGCACATTCCTATAGTCCCAGCTACTCAGGAGGCTGAGGAGGAAGGATCACGTGAGTCTGGGAGTTTGAGGCTGCAGTGAGCTGTGATCTTGCCACAGCATTTCCAGCCTGGGTGACAGAGCAAGGCCCCGTCCTTTTTTTTTTTTTTTTTTTTTTTTGAGACAGAGTCTAGCTTTGTCGCCCAGGCTGGAGTACGGTAGCATGATCTCGGCTCACTGTAACCTCTGCCTTCCAGGTTCAAGTGACACTCCTGCTGCAGTCTCCTGAACAGCTGGGATTACAGGCGCCCACCACCAAGCCCAGCTAATTTTTGTATTTTTAGTAGAGACGGGGTTTCACCATGTTGGTCAGGCTGGTCTTAAATCCTGATCTCATGTGATCTGTCTGACTCAGCCTCCCAAAGTGATGGGATTACAGGTGTGAGCCACCGTGCCTGGCGAGACCCTGTCTTAAAAAAAAAAAAAAAAAGAGAGAGAAAGAAAAAAAAAGGAAAAAGAAAAAAGAGATGAGTAAATGGCAGAGCTGGAACTAAAAATTAAAATTCCAAACCCAAAGGCCCATTAGTTATTTTCCAATGCATCTTTGGAATAATTGATACTTGAGTGGATACTTTCCTGGGTAATTCTTAGAAGGGACTTGTGGTAGATTAAAGATAGCCACAAGTTCACTGGCCTTTATTTCATTAAGAGGCAGATCAAGACAGGCTCTCTGCCTTGCCCAGTAAAAATTAGTGGTAGCCTTTTCTAAGCCCAGGCCTTACAATCCTGGAAACTTTCATGTCCTGTTTCTTGGAATGTTCTCTCTGGGAGTCTCAAGTTGCCATGTACAAAGTATGATCACCCTGCTGGAAAGACCACAAGGGGAAATTCTGAGACTACACGGAGTGGAAAAAAACTTCAGTTACCCCTGTCAAGGACTAGGATTCTAATGAAGCCGTCTCAGACCTTCTACATAAACCTACCTATGAAGTTAATACTACTAAATGACTCAATTGATACATGTAGCAGAATTGCCCAGCTGTTTGGTGTTAAAATTTAACAAAATTATGAGATTTAATAAAATTGTTATGTTTTAAACTACTCAATTTTGCTATTGTAAAATAATTTGGTATCTGGAAATGGGGAGCTTTTGTAACAGAAACCTAAAATGTTTCTCTTTGGCTTTGGGACCACATAGTGGGTGCAAGCTGAAAGGGCTTTAAGAAAACCATCATTAGGTAATAAAGTACAGAGAGGAAAATAGTACTGAAGGTTGAAGAAATAGATCTTTATTATCTAGTAGCACAACTTTTGGAAACACCATCATCTCTAGTCATGAGGAAACAGAAAGGGTAATTAATAAACTTGTGGATATGGCTGGGGCATTTCCAGGCCATGGAAAAATTCTTTTTCTATTTTATTGTGAGCAGCTAGAAGAGCATTGAAGTAAAGAAGCAACTATTAGGTTTTCAGGCAGAATTTAGAGGAAATATGAAAAAGCGGGATTTGAATAAAACATTATTTCTCATCTCTGGTTCCTTCCAGCAAGAGTCTGAAGCTAAGAAATGGCTTTGGGAGAAAGATCCAATCAGAGCACTACCAGCAAAGGATGACCTCAGGGTAAAGAGCTCGAGGTGCGGCTATAAAGCATTTTGAATGGTATTTATAGTAGGACTTCTAAGAGTCTTGAGTATATGCCTTAGAGCTTTCTACTAGACATGAGGGCCTCTAAGCATCTTTTAGATGTTTTTTTGAGACAGGATCTCACTGTCGTTCAGGATGAAGTGCAACGGTGAGATCACAGCTCACAGTATCCTCAAACTCCTCAGCTCACGAGATCCTCCTGCCTCAGCCTCCCAAGTAGATAGGATTATAGGCATTACACCACCATGCCTGGCCAACTTTAAAAACTTTTTGTAGAGACAGGATCTCTCTCTGTTGCCCAGGTTGGTCTCTAACTCCTGGCCTCAAGCAATCCTCCTGCCTCAGCTTCCCAAAGTGCTGGGATTACGGTGTGAGTCACTGTGCTGGGTCTAAACATCTTTATAGCATGTCTCCTATATATATATATTTTTTTCTTTCATTGAGCTTCTTAGGTCTGTAAGTTAAAGTTTTCATCAAATTTGGAAAGTTTCCACACAGCCAATATTTATTTTTATTCTGCCTACAACACTCTTTCCTTTCTGAAGCCCCATGTTTGGACACTTACTTGTCCCACAATTTCCTAACCAAGCTCTTTATGACCTTTCAGGAATAACTGCCTTTGCTTTTGTTTTCTGCTTAGTTCATATTACTGTGCTGAAAGATTTGTTTCTAACCACTGTCCCTAGTTTTAAACTAGTTTTCTGTGTCACCTCTACAAGTTCACCTCTCAGCTTCTTTGCATCATCATTACTGAAGCTACAAATCTAAGATCCTTCCAACTAGACAAAAAGGGATCCAAAAATTAAGGGCTTTGTTCTCATAACATCTTAACTAAGACTAGGCAAAAATTGGGGGCTTTGTTCTCATAACATCTTAACTAAGACTAGGCAAAAAATTGGGGGCTTTGTTCTCATAACATCTTAACTAAGACTAGGGCAAAAAGGGAACTATGTAGGCAAGAAAACATAGGTGTGGCTTTTGTCTAACGTGAATTACTTTTTTTTTTGAGACAGAGTTTCACTCTGTCCCCAGGCTGGAATGCAGTGGCATGATCTCAGCTCACTGAAATCCCAGGTTCAAGTGATTCTCGTACCTCAGCCTCCCAAGTAACTGGGCCTACAGGCACGTGCCACTATGACTGGCTTAATTTTTGTATTTTTAGTAGACATGGGGTTTCACCATGTTGGCCAGGCTGGTCTTGAACTCCTGACCTCCCTCAAATGATCCACCCACCTCGGCCTCCCAAAGTGGGGATTACATTTTAAACACAGAAATCCCACAAAGTTCTCAAAAAATTACAACACCTTGAACTGAAGTAGAAAGAACATAAACTGGGCCTACAACAAGTAGAATGCAGGCCAAGACAGCCAATCACTGCAAAACTCTGCTGATTTTTTAAGGGAAAAGGAACAAGACTCAGAAGAAAAAACTGAAAGCCCAGAGGGCCAAGTCAAACTGTGGAGAACAATTCTGCAAGTAGGACTGGGCCCTGATGAAGGAACTGGAAATGTGTGCCTGGCTAGATTTCAAATTTGCCATCAACGATGACTGCTCTGTGTCTCCAATTCAAACCCTCCTTGAACAGAGTGCAGTTAACCTTGATGTGTCTCACCCCTGCTATACTAGTCCAGAAAATCTTCAAATTATAGTATCAGCATTCAAGAAGTTGTAAATAGGAACCACTCCTAAAGAGCCTCATCTGTATGTGGACCTGATTTACATAAGATCCGAGACCTCCAACCTCAGCTTGATATCATAATGAGATAAAGCCACGAGAGATCTATTTTTCAGTGGGGGAAAGGTATACAATTTATGACAAGAGAGTAGACTGTGGAGGGTTAAGGTGGCACATCTTCTACCTTGAGCTGTGCTCTGTGTCCCCTTACCTTGAATTTGGACAGAACATTTGACCAGTAGAGTAGGGCAGAAATTATGCTGTGTCAGTTTGGGGTTCCAAGTCATAAGACACTGGCAGATCCTCCTCCTTGCTACTTGTGACATTCTTCTCTCAAAGTTCTAAGCTTTGTAAAAAGTCCAACTACTCCTGAGACTACCTTACACCAGCTTCTTAGAAAGGATGTATAGAGAATGATGGTAGCCATCTCAGCCGAGGCATAGGCATATAAATGAAGTTGTCTCTGGCCCTCTATAATAGCCCAGCGATGAGGTAGTACTGAGTGACTCTAGTCAATGCGACATGGAGCACATTTTACCAGCTAAACCTGCCCAAGTTCCTCACTGCAATATCATGACAGATAATAAAATGACTGAGGTTTTAAATGACTAACTTCAAGGGTAGTTACATCGTTACATAGCAATAAATAACTGAAACAGGAATATTGCTGATGCTCAGATTACAGATTCTTGAAAGGTCTGGCAACAGTGGTGACCAGGGTGTTCCAAGCAGAAGCTACAGGGAGAGGCCCAACCTTTCACATATTGGCTTTATAGAGCCTGAGAAGAATGATGAGGTCTGGGATGGTGCCACAGAAGATATACGGCAGCAGTCCCCAGCCTTTTTGGCAGCAGGCGCCGGTTTCACGGAAGAGGATGAAAGACAATTTTTTCCACGGGGCCTGGGGCAGGGTGGGGGTGGGGGGTGGGGGTGGTTTCAGGATGAAACTGTTACACTTCAGATCATCAGACATTAGATTCTCAAATGAAGCACACAACCTAGATCCCTCGCATGCACAGTTCACAAAAGGGTTTGCACTCCTATGAGAATCTAATTCCACCACTGATCTGACAGGAGGCAAAACTCAGGCAGTAATGCTTGCTATCACTTGCCCTGTCACTCACCTACTGTTGTGTGGCCTAGCTCCTAACAGGCCAGTGGGGTTGGGGACCCCTGATATATGGAACATAGGAGAAACAACCGGAGATAAATGATTAACAAGAAGCAATAATCCAGCTGGCATAGGGCTGAGGCCAATTTTGCATTACAAAGCATGAATTCCAACGAGTAGAACAGAAGTAGTTTCTATGTAGTCATACAAAAATGAAACTGAACAGGACTAACTGTAGGCAAAATAATCAAATGGGCTATTTTTTCCTGACACATTGAGAGGATTATTAAGGTATGGTAACAACGATCAACTTGCTTTGTGTAAATAAATTTCAATCAACCCCTGTCCGTTAATACCTTGTGACTAAAGTATACAATGACAATTTTCACACCTCCAGAAAGAGTTTCATGCTGGAAGCAGTGGCTGACACCGGTAATCCCAGGACATTGGGAGACTGAGGTGGGCAGATTCCTTGGCACCAGGAGTTTGAGACCAGCATGGGCAATATAGGGAGACCCCGTCTCTACAAAAAATTTTAAAATTAGCTAAGTGTGGTGGCACATGTCTGTGGAACCAGCTACTTGAGAGGCTGAGGTGAAAGGATCTCATTTGAGCCCAGGACATGGAGGCTACAGTGAGCTGTGATCACATCACTGCATTCTAGCCTGGGCAACAGAGCAAGACCCTGACAAAGCAAGCAAGCAAGAGAGTGAGAGAAAGAAAAAGAGACAGAAGGAGAGAGAAAGAGAAAAAAGCAAGAATGAATGAAAGAGAAAGAGAGAAGGAGAGAGAGAAAGAAAAGAATGAGAAATTGCAGAAACAATGCATCAAGTTATGAGACATTTCTAGGGGGTAAGAGTCTTCCCGTTGACCCAGAGCTAATACCCAATTACCATGTTGCCACGAATACAAACCTACTTTTGCCATTTTGGAAAACGTGTATATGAGGTGGTTTGTAGAATAAATTCAAAGGAAATATCTGTGGTTTTAAGAAAATGTGATCTCTGCTTTCTTGGAAGAACTGAACCTACTACTGCTGACAAAAAGAGAACATGCTCTAATATGGGGGATCTATAGTTTATCCTGGCAATAGTTCTGGGCCTTCCTTCTCCTCTAAGCCTAAAGACCCAGATAGAAAGGATCCAGAGCACCCAAACAATGGTACTTCTGCTTACACCCACACACCACTCCTTTAGTTGAGACAATTCACAGCTTGTCAGCAGGTGCAATGAAAAAATGGACATGCTCTTGAAAAACCTTTCAGGGGACAATAACAGAAGCCATAAAGCATGCCACCTCATCTGTTTAGGAGATAGACCTAGAACCTCTAATTATCACTCCACGTCAGTATGACAAAAGATTCTTAAGGAAAACTTTTAATAACAAAGCTGTTTATAGACACAGAAGAAAATGAGAATAAGAGAAACTTGGATTGGCTACGTAAGTTATATATTAATTATAGTAATTTAAGTGAATTCCTTACCCCCTTAATTACCATGTAGTATGAAAATGATCATGTGCGCTATCAAATTTATCAGATCCCAGCTGTAAGTGGCACTGAAGGGTTCACATGTGCCAAGTTGTGCAGCATGAGCATTTGTACACTTTCATAACTCAGAGGGAAACCTAGGTGTTTTGAGAATGAAGATACGAGCTCCTAGTAAATAGAAGGAAGAGTGACTGATGACGAGGGAGTGAAAGTTCAATGACCTGGAGAGAAATTCTTCTTTGGACACCTTTTAAATTTTGTATGGAACAGTAAAGGGGCAGGCCAAATGATCCATAAAAGTAGTTTCTCTGCAGTGAAGGAGTCAAGCTATTTTAAGATAATCAGTAGTGTATACCAGGCAAATCTTTGTGCCCAAAGTTGCACACAGTAACAGCTATGAGGCCAGAGGAAAACATCATGAAGCATTTGTGAAACTTAAAAAAAAATTTTTTTTTTGTAGAGATAGAGTCTCACTATGCTGCCCAGGCTGGTCCTGAACTCCTGAGCAAAAGTGATCCTCCTGCCTTGGCCTCCTAAAGTGCTGCAATTACAGGTGTGAGCCACTGCACCCAGCCTCGTGAAACTTTTAAAAGGTAATCTACCATTTTAGTTCTTCCTATGGCAATATATACTGAAGCATAGCACAGTGGTATCAAGAGGAGAAACTGGCCAGGTGAGGTGGCTCACGCCTGTAATCCTGACACATTGAGAGGTCAAGGTGGGCAAATCTCTTGAGCCCAAGAGCTCCAGACCAGCCTGGGTAACATGGCAAAACCCAGTCTCTACAAAAAAATTTAAAGAGGAGAAATAATAGGAAGAAAAAACCATGCTCTGTAAGAAAAGAATGTCCGAAAAAGCTTAGATAGAGATAAAAGAATAAATTCTGTTTGGCAGAACTACAAGAAACAGTTCAGGAAGGACAGGTAAGAAATAAAGGTTGAGAACTAAGTAGGGTCCTGATTATAGAAAAATCCTAAATTCTCTACTAAAGAGTTTGAAATTGCAGCCAGAGAGAGATAGGGAGGTTACTGAAGAAAGTAACATGTTCCTATTTGCATTTTTAAAGATTTCTGCACATAATGTAGGATTCCATTTATATGAAGTTAAAAAAAGGGGGGGGAGAAACTAATCTACGGTGTAATGAGACAGACTAGTGATTACTCTCCAGGGAAGGCAAAGTAACTGGAATAAGAGGAAGCTTCTGGAGGGGCTGGTAATGTTGTTTATTGAAACGGATGCTTGTGACATAGGTGGGCCCAGTTTGTCAAAAATTCACAAAGGTGTAGGCTTCAGTATGTCCATTTATTTGAATGTGAGTTATACTTAAGAACAAGTTAAAAAGCAAGAAGATTACATTGGCTGCGGGTTAGAGAATGGGACTGCGACAGGCAAAAGATTAAGGGATGCTGACCTGAGTGAGCAGTTGAACATTAGCAGGTGATCTAAAGCACCATGAAGAATTTCCTGGCTGAATAGCTATGGAAAATGATGGAACCAGGAGTCAAAAATGAGCCGAGGTTGCAGGTTTGAAGACTGAGGAAGGGCACAAAGGAGAAAGCCCTCTCCACCTCTAGCTCCTCATTTATAATGCGAGAGGCTGGGCATGGTGTCTCATGCCTGTAATATCAGCACTTTGGGAGGCTGAGGCAGGTGAATCACCTGAGGTCAGGAGTTCAAGACCAGCCTGACCAATATGGCGAAACCCTGTCTCTACTAAAAATACAAAAGTTAGCCAGGTATAGTGGTGGACGCCTCTAATCCCAGCTACTTGGGAGGCTGAGACAGGAGAATTGCTGGAACCCAGGAGGCGGAGGTTGCAGTGAGCCAAGATCACACCACTGCACTACAGCCTGGGGGGACAGAGTGAGACTGTCTCAAAAAAAAAAAAAAAAAAAAAAAAAAAAAAAAATATATATATATATATATACACACACACACACACACACACACACACACACATATATACATAAAATATGAGAGACTATGACCACGATAATCCTTAAGGTCTCTAAAACACCTAATGACAGTATTACAGTAAGAACTTGAGCAGCTCAGAGACAAAGAGATGCCCAAACACTCCAGGGTAGCAGAAGATAGACTAAAAAAGATGTTTGCAATGAAAGAGCAAAACCAGACAAATGGTGAAAAAGAGTCAAGTTATATTAGCCGTCACTTAAGCAAGCATGTACCTCAAAACTTCCCAGAGGGGGATGTAGGGGAGATAGAATAACTAAAATTAGCTAAAGAATCAGACAGGAGATATCTTTCTGATTCTTTAGCTAATTTTAGTTATTAGGAAGTATTACCTAGTTTTAGTTATTAGGAAAAGGGCAGGTAGTATAAATTTGTAGGACTTCGAGTTAGTATAATAACAATGATCAGCCGGAGTAACTGTCTGGGTTGACTGAGCATTTGCTGCGGCCTGTAAACACCTCCCTAACCTCCATTGTCTCTATCTATGTCAGATGGGTGGGCATTCAAAACAGTAATCTTGTAGTTTGAATTGGTTCATCACATCAGATTAAACACTTAGAGAAGTAGTTCACAGTAGCTGAATGATCTGGGGAATTAAAGATCATGAAAAAGCATCTTTATTAAAAGATCAAAAACAGTTCAAAATAAAATGATTAGCAATGTTCTAGTAATCACTGTTTCTTGAAATGTGGTATCCTATAATGGAAGGAAACTACTTCTGAAGTAGAATGAAGAACAGGGGAAAAGATTTTTAAAAACTTACATATTCATGTTTAGAATTACTTAAAATGCTAAATTAACACAGAGAGGAAAGTAACATTCTCATGTCTTCTTAAATATGCTCTGCAGCTAATACTATAAATAGAAAAAACCACCCCCAGAAAAGCTGGCAAATTCAAGAAGAAAAAGAGCTATTTTAGGGTCTCTCTCTCCTTTCAGTCTGTAAGATCAGGGTGAAGTATTTAGGCAAGGAAACAGGTTTTTGTCTTAAAAATCATAAATATTTCAATCTGGTAGAAATTATTGGAACAATAGTCCAAGATAAGTTCTGCAGGCAAATTAAAAACAAAATGATAATCAGTTCCTTAAAGAGACTTTAAAATTTGCCTTCAATCTCTGCAGTCTTTACAAGGCTAAATTGTATAATGAATGGAATGAAAAAAGTCACCCTTTAGACTGGATCTACTATTTCTATAACCCTCCTCCTGCCTGTGGATTTCTTAACCTAGAAATGCCATTCAAGCAGTCATCTCCTACTGGGAGCAAAGCTCTTTATACTAAATGTTCCCAATTAACTAAAAACAATACGACCATTCATGCCTTAAGAGAGCACTGGAAAAGGGCTGTCAGGGGCAAACCTTGGCTTTGGTAGCCGCTGAGGCAAGAGCAGCTGCTGCGGCTGTGGCAACATTTCCTTCGGAAATTTCATGTTCTACTTTCTTCTTCCCAGTATCACTTTCTCTTTCTTTACATGTATCAGTGAGTTCTTTGTTCTCTTCAGTCTCCTTTTCTTCTGAAAATATCAGAAAGCTTTGTTACTAGCGTGCCCACTCTCGAAAACCCATCTTTCTCCTTACCTCCACCACTATAACAAACTAGGACTGATATGACAAAGAGATGTCAATGCCTTTTTCTTCTTTTTAAGAGTTCTGTTGAGCCATTCCATGCATTTAGGTTTGCCTCTATTGGGGACATATTTTCTAAACAGCACACTTGTTTTCCTATCATTTTGCTAAGTTCTATGTGGAGGTCCCTTGGATATATATATTTAAAGGAACATTCAGGGGAACTAAGTCTAAGGCCAACGTACTTGCTCATCAGTCAATGAAATGCTCTAGGAACTCTAGTGTCTGTAGGAAATCAGAAGCTGAGAACAGACTACTTCTCTAAGCCTGACAGGCATGATGGGGTGTATCAGCAACTGACACAGAAAATGAAATGGGAAGTCTGTGAGGTGACTTAAATACTGTTGAATAACTTTTTCTTCTACATATTAAAAGCACAGAGAAAAAGTGTAGCCACCAGCATTAGTATTAGCACCTATCTGAATGAAACTCAATTACATACTTATTGTTACATTAAGAAACAAACCCAAAATAAATGAGGAAATATTTCTATATAAACCACCTTCATTTCTCCAGTGCCTTTTACAGTTTTACATAATAATATCTAAGGAGTTTCCTCAAATTACCTGATTTGGTATCCTCACTCACTTCACTATCCTGTTCCTTTTCACTATTTTTTTCATTTTCTCCATCTTGTGCTTTATCACCTTCATCCGTTTCATTTTCCACTTTATTTTCTGCCTGAAAGGGATATAAAACAAGAGGACAGGCAGTGAACAAAAAAACCCCAGACCTTTTTATGAGTAATTATCTTAGACTAGCAAAAGGTTCCAATATTTTTGGCAAGAAATAGACTAGATTCAAAAGTGACTTGTAGAGAACAGCTCGAAAAGAACTAATACATTCCAAGCAATACTTTCTACCACTTCAACACTTGAGTGCTCACAAGATGTTCCTCCAAAGCACAGAGTCGCTGCCCTCTCTGCATACTCTGCTATAAAGCAAGGGTTACCATGCCCAGAGGAATGTGAAGGGAATTAACTGATATTTTTGTTGATTAAAAACAGGCCGGGCCGGGTGCAGTAGCTCACGCCTATAATCCCAGCAGTCTGGGAGGCTGAGGCAGGCAGATCACCTGAAGTCAGTAGTTTGAGATCAGCTGGCCAACACGGTGAAATCCTGTCTCTACTAAAAATACAAAAAAGAAATTAGCCAGGCATGGTGATGGGAACCTATAATCCCAGGTACTCAGGAGACTGAGGCAGGAGAATCCCTTGAACACCCGGGAGGCAGAGATTGCAGTGACCCAAGATCACACCATTGCACTCTAGCCTAGGCAGCAAGAGTGAGACTCCATTTCGAAAACAACAACAACCACAACAAAATATATATGTGTGTGTGTGTGTGTGTGTGTGTGTGTACACTTAATAATTACTGATTGATTTAAAGAATTAAGAGCATTTAAATGTCACACCATCAACAAAGAAGCAAGTTGAAATGCTGCTGGAAAAGTTGACAAAGTCTTTTAATACAGCCATCTGCTAATAATTTCAGGAAGAATCATGAGAGAACATCAGTGATCATGCTTTAGAAACTGAAAAAACCACAACTGACTATCACTGACTTCATGAGGCTATATTGTTTGCTTAGAGGCAGGGTCCCCCTATGTTGCCTAGGGTGGTTTCAAAGTCCTAGTATCAAGTGATCCTCCAGCCTCCCAAGTGATCCTACAACCTTCCAAGTAGCTGGGACTACAAGTATGACACACCACACCCAGCTGAGACTCTTTTAGGAATTAAATGAAATAAAAAATGTGAAGTACAAATATCGTCTTTAGAATAATGCAGGAACTATAATCAATTTCATTATTACCCTCACCCTCCCCTTAACTATATACAATTTTAGAATACCACATATAATCAAGACCTTCAATCTTGGCTTATATATATTCACTCAAATAGTGACTGACTGCTCCCTATGTGCAGTAACAGTATTAGGAACACAAAGGCCCAGAGGCTGGGCGTGGTGGCTCATACCTGTAATCCCAACACTTTGGGAAGCCAAGGTGGGTGGATCACCTGAGGTCAGGAGTTCCAGACCAGCCTGGCCAACATAGTGAAACCACGTCTCTACTAAAAATACAAAAATTAGCTGGATGTGGTGGCGCGTGGCTGTAATCCCAGCTACTTGGGAGGCTGAGGCAGGAGAATTGCTTGAACTCAGAAAACGGAGGTTGCAGTGAGCCAAGATTGCACTGCTGCATTCCAGCCTGTGCGACAGAGTGAGACTCTGTCTCAAAAAAAAAAAAAGGAATACAAAGGCCCACATCCTGACCTTTGTAACCTCCTGTTCTGCCTCACCCATCATGCATTTACAGTCTCCTACAGAAGAGAGATTGAGCCACTAACACACTGGCTACTTTGAAGCTCTTCACACACTGGCTTTAGTGTCTCTCCTCTCCAACTAGTGGGAGTCTTTGATTTTCTAACCTCTATTTCAATCTTTATAGTTCTACCTACTCTTTAAAACCTACCTCATATGTCATCTTCTCATTCTTTTCTTAAGATTCTTCTGCAGGCAGTTAGCCCTCATAGGAAATCACTTACTATTCTGTCATTCTCTCCTGGCACAAGAATAGGACTCAAACCTTAAAATTTGATATTCACAAGAACCACAACTTTTGTTGTTGTTGTTGAGACAGAGTCTCGCTCTGTCGCCCAGGATGGAGTGCAGTGGCGCGATCTCGGCTCACTGCAAGCTCTGTCTCTCCTGGGTTCACGCCATTCTCCTGCCTCAGCCTCCTGAGTAGCTGGGACTACAGGCACCCACCACCACGTCCGGCTAATTTTTTTGTATTTTTAGTAGAGATGGGGTTTCACCATGTTAGCCAGGATGGTCTCGATCTCTTGGCCTTGTAATCCGCCCACCACAGCCTCCCAAAGTGCTGGAATTACGGCGTGAGCCACCGCACCCAGCCAAGAACCATAACTTTTGTATTCATATTCCCAACTTGTGTATTCATATTCCCTCTTCTTTTGTGGGAAATTCATATTCCTTCTTCTTCTAATGCAATGAAATTAGATGTTTAAAATATAAAAGAAGAGGATAGGGAGTGAATACACCTCCCCAGTGAACAAATGAAAAATGTCCTATATTATATCTTGTGAGAACTATACCTTAAACCAGCAAAGTCCAAGTAGCTGATAGAATTATTTAGAGTCCCCTAAGAGGGACTAAAAACACCCAAAAAACAAACCATTATGGTCTGAAAGGCATGCTATCTGTGGTTTTACTGCTGTGAGACTTTACCTTTTCAGGCTGCTGACCATCAGGGTCGGCTTCCATTTTTTCCTCTTCAGCTCCTTCTACAAGTAAAAGAATAAGAACAAGTACTCCAATGTGGAAAAAGGTAAAAGCTATTATTATACAGCTGTGAGAGTGTCTGAAATACAAATATATACAGTAATACATAACGAATATCATAGCCATACAGTTGAAAAAAGAAGTCAGGCACAAAACAACACACACTGTATGATAAAGTTCAAAAACAGGTGAAAAGTAATCTATGGTGTCAGCACTCAGAACAGTGGTTAACAGGGGGAAGGGGTGAATTATACAGAAAGCAGATTCAATTGGGAAAGGGGAGGTCCTAGGGTGCTGGTAACGCTCTGTTTCTAGGTCTGGAATTTGTAGAAATGAACTAGGCTGTCTGCTCAGGATTTTCGATTTTCTGTATGTATTAAAATATAAAGGCAAAATAAAAATAATTCATTATTATTTAACAGATGCCTGACAAGTATATATTTTGACTCAGGTACTGGGGAAACACTATGACCCAGATACTCACTGAAATCTCAAGAGGATAACATTTTGGCTAGACAGGACACAAACCAGCACAGTATAACAGAGGCACATATCAATAAATTACATGAGAAAATTATTATTTCAAATATGAGAAAATTATTAATTTTCTACACTTTTAGGAACCTAATAAACTAATGTCAAACTGTGTAAGCAGCCAGGCATGGCCGCTCATGCCTGTAATCCCAGCACTTTGGGAGGCCGAGGCGGCTGCATCACAAGGTCAGGAGTTCGAGACGAGCCTGGCCAACTTGGTGAAACCCTGTTTCTACTAAAAATACAAAAAAATTAGCCAGGTGCGGTGGTGTGCACCTACAGCCCTAGTTACTCAGGAGTCTGAGGCAGGAGAATCACTTGAACCAAGGAGGCGGAGGCTGCAGTGAGCCGAGATTGCACCACTGCAGAGTGCAATTGCACTCTGCCTGGGAGACAGAGTGAGACTACATCTCAAAACCAACCAACCAACCAACCAACCAACCAACCAACCAACCAACCAACCGTATAAGCAAAAACTGAGAGTGGCAGGGAAGAAACAAAGACAAACATCATCATAAAGGATTTGAATACACCTCTCAATAAGATATAGAGCAGATATGAACACAGAAAGATGGTACAAATGTACACATGCTGAATTCTACATCCATCAATTAGGCGATAATACACATTAATTTCAAGCTCACACAACATTTTAAAAATAGTGATCACAAATTAGGTCACAAAGTGAGTCCTCACAAATTTCAAATAACCACTACCATACAGATCAATTTCTCCAACCACAATGCAATGAAATTAGATGTTTAAAATATAAAAATAAACTTCTCTATGCATGGAAACTTAATTGTGGGAAGTAAAAGTAGTAATTACAGAGAACGTAAAGCCTTAGGCTTAAATCAGAAAAGAAATAAAGGCTCAAAGTATATGAGCTCCATGTCCTTTATGAGATAGTGAAAAAAGAAAACAATATAGAAAGTAGGGATGGAAAAAAAGAAAATAGAAAAAAAATACACTAGAGATTTAGAAAAATATGCAAGAGAATTAATATTCCCAAACGTTGGTTCTTTCAAATGATGAATAAAAATGATAAATATAACTGATGAAGAAAAGAGAGAGATGACATAAACAAACTATATGAGGAATGGATGAAAGATCATGACAGAACAAGGTCAAAAAGGAAGTGATAATATATTCTGAAAAACTTTATTCCAAGTAAAATTTAAAAATTAGATCAAATGGGAAAATTACTAAAAATTTATTTTTATCAAACTGATTCCAGAAGAAAAAGAAGTCCTGAATTGTCTTTACATTAGTCAGAAAAACTGAAACAACTATAAAACTTAAAAATACACAGGTCCAGATGTTTTATACTGGGAAATTCTACCAAACTCTTAGGGAAAAGATGATTACAATCTTACATAATATTTCCTAGAGAATAGAAAAAGAGGGAATTCCCCTACCTCAGTCTATGATACCAGTATAACTTTGATTCACAAATCAAACAGGGACAACGGATAAGAAATATTAGACGACACTAGGCTAAATCTCATTTGTAATCACAAACGAAAAACTAAGCAAATTATACTAAAAAAAAAGAATAGAGCAATATGTTTAACAAGAAAATCTATACTAGACAGAGTAATATCAAGGATGACTTAATATTAGTACTCTACAAACCTATTTAATTAAATGCATTGAAAAGTATCTGACAAAACTCAGTACTGTCCATTATAAGCTCCTGGAAAATCAAGGCTACATGGAAGGTTCCTGATCTCCAAAAGGCTGTTCTCAAAAATCCTACAACAAATAACATTCTTCACTGAAAGATGCCAACAGTATTCTCTATATAAAATTAAGAGCAAGACAAGAATACAAATATTACTATTTCCCTTCAATATTGTCATACAGGCCAAAGCCAACACAGTCAATTAAGAAAAAGAAATTAGGCTGGCCGTGGTGGCTCATGCCTGTAATCCCAGCACTTTGGGAGGCCAAGATGGGTGAATCACTTGAGTCAAGGAGTTTGAGACCAGCCTGGGCAACACTGTGAAACCCCGTGTCCACAAACTATACAAAAATGAGCCAGGCATGGTGATGAGCACCTGGTCTCAACTACTCAGGAGGCTGAGGGAGCAGGATCGCCTGAGCCTGGGAGGTCAAGACTGAAGTGAGCTGAGACCTTGCCACTGCACTCCAGCCTGGATGACAGAGTGATACCCTGTTTCAAAGGAAAAAAGAAGGAATAAAAGGAAAGCTGAAAAGAAAATAGTTAAAATGTGCACAGAGTAAAACTGTCTACATACAAAGATCTGCAGAAAATTTATTAGAAATAATGATAGGGTTTAGGAAGGTAGTGAGCTATAAAACTACCATATAAAACCAACTGCTACATTTTGATATGTTAACAAAAAAAATCTAGATAAAGACACGTGAAAAAATAAAACTTGAATGTTATCTTAAACAAGACACAAAAAGCATTTAGGATAAAAATGACAAACATCACTTTTTAAAAATTACTTTTATGTACATTTTTAAGAGAAATGGTCTCTGTAATGCAGGTTGAAGTGCAGTGGCGAGATCATAGCTCACTGCAGCCTCAAACTCCTGGGCTCAACTGATCCACCCGCCTCAGCCTCTTGAGTAGCTGGGATTACAGGCGTGTACCACTGTGTCTGGCTAATTTTGTTTATTTTTTGATAGAGATGGTAGTTTCACTATAATGCTCAGGCTAGTCTTAACTCCTAGCCCTAAGTGATCCAATCGCTTCTGCCTCTCAAAGTGCTGGGATTACAGATGTGAGCTATCGCATCCATCCCTGAAACATATAACTATTAAAATCAAGGACTTCTCCTCTTCATTAAAAGACTCCAAAAAAAAGAAGAAAGAAGTAGCAAAATGGAAGAAAACATGTAGTGTAGTAACTTGCAAAAGATTAGTACATAAGATCTATAAAGAAAAAGGCAAATACTATACAAAAGTAAGCAAGTCAGGAAGAGTTGCTTTACAGAAGTACATATGACCAATAAAAGAAAAGATACTAGGTTTTGCCCGGTGCAGTGGCTCGGACCTGTAATCCCAACACTTTGGGAGGCCAAGGCAGGTGGATCACTTGAGGTAAGGAGTTCGAGGCCAGCCTGGCCAACATGGTGAAACCCCGTCTCTACTAAAAATACAAAAATTAGCTGGATGTGGTGGCGCATGCTAGTAATCCCAGCTACTCAGGAGGCTGAGGCAGGAGAATGGCTTGAACCCGGGTGGTAGAGGTTGCAGTGAGCCGAGATTGCGCCACTGCACTCCAGCCTGGGCAAAACGGCGAGACTTTGTCCCAAAAACAACAACAACAACAAAAAAAATCTAATAGAAGACCACTATGAAATGTCATTTTACGCTTGGTAGATCAGCAGAGAGTCTAACACCAGGAAGGACTGGATCAAGTGGTGCTGCCTGGAATGTAAAATAGTACATATGCTTTGGGAAAAAAAACTGAAATTTCCAGGCCACGTGTGGTGGCTCATGCCTATAATCCCAGCAATTTGGGAGGCAGAGGCAGGAGGATCACCTGAGTCCAGGAGTTTGAGACCACTCTAGGCAACATTGTCAGACTCTGTCTCTATCAAAAAACAAACAAACAAACAAACAAAAAACAATTAGCCATGCATGATGGTGCACGCCTGTAGTCCCAGCTACTCAGGAGGATTGCTGAGCCTGGGAAGTTGAGGCTGCAGAGAGCTTTGATCACACCACTGTACTTCAGTTTAGATGGCAGAGCGAGACCCTGTCTGAAAGCAAGCAAAGAAATAAAAAACTGGAATTTCCTAAAATGTTGTTACTCGTAGAACCCGTCCACAACAAAATAAGGAGTTGAGCAAGAAGTGTTCAAAGTTCAATATTCAAGAATGTTCACTACTCTTCCTTCACGGACAAATTCATCTGAAGAAAAAGTGACAAATGATATAGACAGCAAGCTCAGTGATGCAAGCTCCTTATCTTGGCGTGTCGGCTGGTCGACCAATCACACTTTGAGTAGCAATGCATCTAAGGGAAATCCTGTGTATGTGCACTGTGAGGCACATACAAGACAGTACATGCATGTGTAACATAGAAACCACTGGATACAACCCAAACTGCTCATTCAATAATAGAATGGATAATTAAACTGGATTAGAATCACATAAGAGGATTTTACAGCAGTGAAAATAAATGGCTACATGCATAATGTAACCACATGAATAAATCTTAAAAACATAATATGGAGTGAACAAAAAAGAAAAAAAAAAGCAAGTCTCGGAAGTCTGACACGGTCATTTAGAGGTCCAAGAAAAAAATAAAGTCTGAATATACCATGTTGTATAAACTTTAAAAACAAAATTACATGTCACACAGTGCGTAAGTACATTTATGTTTGTGATAAAAGTTATTTTCACAGTATTTAGAATGATTCAAAATTCAAGATGCTTAGTGCTGGGAAAGGGAAAGTGAGAGAAGATATGGAAGGAACAGAATGATTCAAATTATTGGTAATGTTCTAATACTTGGTTCAAATTAAATACATAACCTGCATTAAGACACACTGTAATACAATAATGAAGAGAGCGGAACAAAAAACTAAATTAAATGCAGATGGGATTATAAAAAACCCCAAAATGCAAGGAATGGGAAGCTCACGCCTATAATCTCAGCACTCTGGAAGGCTGGTGTGGGAGGAATGCGGCCAGCAATTCAAGACCAGCCTGAGCAACAAAGCGAGATTCCATATCTATAAAAAA
Organism: Pan troglodytes; assembly: GCF_028858775.2. Classification (NCBI taxonomy): domain Eukaryota; kingdom Metazoa; phylum Chordata; class Mammalia; order Primates; family Hominidae; genus Pan; species Pan troglodytes. Next base: position 51,656,200 of record NC_086015.1, read on the forward strand.
ATTAAAAATTAGCTGGGCATGGTGATACGGTGGCCCTGGCTACTTGGGAGGCAGAGGAAAAGGGACTGCTTGAGCCTAGAAGTGCAAGGCTAAAATGAGAAATTATCACCACTGCACTCCAGCCTGGGTGACAGAGGGAGACCTTGTCTCTAAACAAATAAAAATTAAGGCTGGGCGCAGTGGCTCATGCCTGTAATGCCCAGTACTTTCGGAGGCAGGGGTAGGAAGACAGCTTGAGGCCAAGAGTTCGAGACCAGCCTGGTCAATATAGTAAAAGCCCACCTCTACACAGAAAAAAATTAAAATGAAAAACAAAATTAGGTGAGCACAGCGGCATACACCTGTAGTCCCAGGTACTTGGGAGGCTGAAGCAGGAGGATCACTTGGGCCTAGGTGTTTGAGACTGCAATAAGCTATGATTGTACCTCTGCACTCCTGCCTAGGTGACAGAACAAGACACCGTCTCAAAAGAAAAACTTTTTTTTGTTGTTTGTTTGAGCTGGAGTCTCGCTCTATCACCCAGGCAGGAGTGCAGTAACATGCTCCCAGCTCACTGCAACCTCTGTCTCCCAGGTTCAAGCGATTCTCGTGCCTCAGCCTCCTGAGTAGCTGGGATTACAGGTGTCAGCTACCAGGCCTGGTTAATTTTTGTATTTTTAGTAGAGACAGGGTTTCACCAGGTTGGCCAGGCTGGTCTCGAACTCCTGAGCTCAAGTAATCCGCCCGCCTCGGCCTTCAAAAGTGCTGGGATTATCAGCATGAGCCACCGTGCCCAGCCAAGAATAACTTTTTTAAAAACTAAAAATTTTAAAAGGTTGGTTTTATGCAAATAGGAAATGAGGATGAAAGATTAATTTCTGTATTTCTCAGTATCTTTATTAACTGTATCATCCTCTTGGTATTCCATGAAATGGCAAGGTGGGGGGAGTCAACCCAATCTTGACTTTCTTCACTCTCTCACCTTCCGATAGCAATTAGTCAATAATTTCTATCAACTCTATCAATGAAAATATCTCAGGCTGGGTGTGGTGGTTCACTAGAGACTAGGAGTTTGAGAACAGCCTGCATAACAAAGTGAGACACTGTCTCTACAAAAAATTAGCTGGACGTGGTGGCGCATGCCTATGGTCCCAGCTACAAAGGAGGCTGTGAAAGAAGACTGCTTGATCCCAGAAGGTCTCTTGATCCTAGGTCAAGCCTGCACTGAGCTGTGTTCATGCCACTGCACTTTAGCCTGGGTGACAGAGCGAGACCCTGTCCCCCCCACCAAAAAAAAAAACAAAAAACCAACCCTCGAATATGCAACCCCACAGTGAGTATGAGCAGACATTAGATGAAGATAAAGGTTCAATCTTCTTAAAATGAGTAAAATTGAAGTTAAATAAAACTGAAATAAAAATTACAGGCTACCTGGCTGAGAAGGCAGGAGGATGGCTTGGGCCTAAGAGTTTGAGGGTACAGCAGGGTATCATTGTGCCACTGCCCTCCACACTGGGTGACAGAGTAAGACCTTGTTTATTAAAAACAAACAAAACCCCCAAACTTCAGGTTACTTTTAAAATTTCTTTCTAATCCCATGACAGATTAAGCACAAATTACTTGTAAATAAATATGAATTAGGTCACCTTGACTGAGTTGGCTCAGAGACTGAATAAGTATAATGTGGGAGAAACGCAATATGATTTTTTGTCTCGCAAAGATATCTGCTTTTGAAATGACTACACACCATCTGTAGGTCCACATTCCAAAAGGATGACACACCCACTTTCTGTATTGGTAAGGCAAGCCAAATTTGAAATCAATTCTTTAATTAGCTATGGTTCCAAGATGAAGTTACATAATATTAATATCTATATGATAATAGTACAGATAGAGACAGACTCTCTATAAGTGGAAAAATCCAGAGACAATGCTCAGGCATTTGTTTTTGTTTTTTAAAATGGGGTCCCGCTATGTTGCTCAGACCTGGCTCGGACTTTTAAGGTGATGTCTGTTAAGGATTTAATGATAGGGCCAGGTGTGGTGGCTCACACCTGTAACCCCTGCACTTTGGGAGGCCGAGGCATGAGGATCACTTGAGCCCAGGAGTTCAAGAATAGCCTGGGCAACAGAGCAAGACCCTGTCTCTAAAAAAAATAAATAATTTAATTGTTGTGCATTTCTCAAGATGCTATGTGGAACAGTATGTAAAGCAATTTCTATTCCACAAAATATTTGTTTAAATCTCTTATATCTCTTGAAAAAAGAAAAAGTCTCTCTTTGGTCTAAATTCTGGTCTGAATCATAAACCCTTAGGAGGCTGCAGCCTCTCCATGTATCTCATGTCATTTTGTTATTGTTGATAAACCAACAGGTTAAAAATCCTTCCCCAAAAATGTGTAATCTGACCCATGTCTGCAGCGTTAAAAGAGGATTAAACGACTTAAACAAGAAGGCATGTAACTTAAACTAGTGGGTCCCGTGCCAAAGACATTCTAGTAATAACATGGTTAGCAAAAACAGTATGAAGAAAGGTCTAGTAACTATTTCCTAACAGGCTGAAATAACTGGGAGAGGCATATTGGAGAAGAGATTTAAATGTTTGCCACATAGCTGCCTTTAATATAAGTGTGTAATAATCATGAATTACGACTATTTGGCAGGAACCACCCTCCATTTTCCGCACTTCATTTGTAAACTGCCAGCAGTTATTTTCAAAAACAGACTGAATCATGCTACTTCTATTTTCTGATGACTTCCCAATGTCTGCAAGGTAACAACCCTTTAAAATCAGTCCCCCAGCCATCTCCAGAGCTGCATGCACTTGACCAGAGTACCTGCTCCCCACAGATCTCTTGGCATTCATTCCAGAATATGCCACCTACCTTCATTTTTTCCTTATTTGTTCCTGTATAAAATGTCACATTCTTTGTGAAGACTTCCCTAATGGACCCAAGCAAAACTAACTGTGTTTCTTCTGCATGAGCCTCTACTTAAGGTCAAAACTATTTTCATAATAACACTAAGATGTTATTTGCCTTTTCATTCTCATTCTCACATAGATTTAGAGTCTGACACTTTAGAGGCTGCATGATGCACAATGAAATGATCGGTCAGACAGCGAAAAGAATGCACTCGTGAATTCTTTCAAAAGTTCCTCAGTCTTGATTTATATTACAGATGGTACCTGACTTACAGTGATTTCACTCATGGTGTTTCAGCTTTACAATGGTGCAAAAGCGATGCATTCTGTTGAAACCATAATCTGAATATCCACATGATCATTCTGCTTTTCATTTTTGATGTAATATTCAATAAATTATATGAGATATTCAATACGTTAGCAAGCTTTGTGTTACATGATTTTGACCAACTGTAGGCTAACGTAGATGTTCTGAGCATGTTGAAGGTAGACTAGGCTAAGTTACGTTTGGTAGGTTAGGTGTATTAAATGCATTTTTGACATATTTTCAACGTATAATGAGTTTATCAGAATGTAATCCCATTGAAAGCCAAGAACCATCTGTATAGCAAACATCAACAGACATAATCCACATAAACTAAAGCATTTGGGGTTCTCCTGGATATCTTTTAAGAGTATAAAGGAGTCCTGAGGCCAAAAACTTGGGAGAACTTAGTCTCACAGATTTCTGTCTTGTCAAGAACAGAATGAAGCACATGGCAGGAACCCAGTCAATACTTATGTGAGACTAATCACGTCATTCCCTATATTTAACTGCAAGGGTTCCATAAAGCCAGCAATACACAGCCCAAGCTCACAACCTTTGGCATCACAATCTCTATAATCTAGCTACAACCTACCTTTGTAGGCTATTCTTTCCATGTCCTTATTTGGACTTTGTATTGTGGCCAATCTAGTTTATTTCCCATTCTCTGAATAACTTTCCACTTCTGTTTCTGTGACTTCAATCACACTGTTTTACATAATCAAATACTTTCTTGAATCTGCTCACTGACATTCTAAACCTCTTTTACTTTTTTTTGAGACAGAGTCTCACTCTGTTGCCCAGGCTGGAATGCAGTGGCATGACCTCGGCTCAATGCAGTCTTTGCCTCCTGGGTTCAAGTGATTCTTATGCCTCAGCCTCCCAAACAGCTGAGATTACAGGGATGCGCCACCACACCCAGCTAATTTTTGTATTTTTAGTAGAGACAGGGTTTCACCATGTTGTGCAGGCTGGTCTCGAACCCCTGACTTGAGGTGATCTGTATGCCTCAGCCTCCCAAAGTGCTGGAATTACAGGCATGAGCCACCGCACCCGGCCTTATAAACCTCTTTTTCTATGTTCAGCTCAAATACTACTTTTTTTTGTGAAGCATTCCTCCATCAAAAATTACATGTCCCCTTGTAAGAATTCATTTTTTTATTTTTTAAGAGACAGAGTCTTGTTCTGTCACCCAGGCTGGAGTACAGTGGCACAATCAGAACTCACTGCAGCCTCGAACTTCTGGGCTTAAGCGATCCTTCCATCTCTGCCTCCCAAGTAGCTAGGACAACAAGTGTGCGTCACCATATCTGGCTAGGTTTTTTTTCTTTTTTGTAGAGACGAGGTCTCACTATAGTATGTTGCCCAGACTAGTCTCAGACTCCTTAGCCCAAATGATTCTCCCACCTCAGCTTCCCAAAGTGGTGGGATTACAGTCGTGAGCCACCACACCTGGCTCCTGTGTAATAATTCTTATAGCCCTTCCTGTGTAGAGTCTTCCATGAACAAATAATACTATGCTTCACTCTACTGCCAACCCACCAAATGCTAAAATTATTTTTTTCATGTATGTGTAGCACAAAAAATAGCTTCAATTAGTAGAGAGTATTAACTGTATGTCGCATGACATGACTTGCCCACAGCAAGGGGAATATCTCAAATATCCAAAATGCCTGATTTGATTAAACAATCCCCCAAAGACAGACAGTTATATTTTGTAACAAAAGCCAATTTCTTCCTGCAAATATACATCCTACTACCTAATAAATATGAGCCATCAGGAAAGTCACGTAAACCCTAGTCAGTCCTTAGAAATTAAATGTCCAATTATGAGCTATTCAGAAGTTTGAGTCTATATTTCAATATGTTTTTACTATACTTGAAAGAGCCCTTTAAATATAACAAAGAGAAAGAGAGAAGCCCATTCCACGTGATGTAAGTCTGATGATCAAATATGGTTCCACATTTTTCTTACATGCATTGGCCTAGGGTGTTTTCACACATGGTGTTTTAGAAGTGCCTGACTTTAAAAATAATGTTATGGAAATCCTCATGGTGAGAAGAGCAAGGCTACTTATAAGCTATGAATAGCATCTGAGGCGAGAATTCTAACAGTCATTTCTGGGCTGTATGTTCTTAGAAAGTTACTTCTTCGGTATTATTTATTTCAGGATTATCTTAATCTCATAATGGTCTAGAGACTAGTTAGTCCTTAACCTTCTTAAAAACTAGGAACGATTAGTTGGGTTCTTTAACACAGAGCTGTGACAACTGGCTCAAGATGTACTCATGGGAAACCTGTATTCCACAGGCTGTTAAGGAGCTCAGTAGACAATGTACTCATTGATATATTTTTTAAAACTCTTGATTATTCTATTTGTGATTAAATTTTACCAAAAGTCATCAACTTGTAAGGAAAACACTTCAATTAACTCAATCCCTCAAAACCTGTCCAAACCAGAATTGAATGCAGACAGTAAATCCACTCAGTAGCAAAAGAAATGAAACTAATACTTGAGATCAGGAAATATAAATGAGGGTAACAATAAAAGATTTTTGACAAACCCTTGACTAGCCCTTGAATGTACAAGTACATTCCAACTCTCTTGAGGGAAAGGGCTGGTGTCCCAAAAAGGGACTAAAATTCATTGTATTAAATAACTGATGTAGGAAAATGTCCTTATCCTTAGGAAATACATGGTGGACTATTTAGGCTACAAAGAATCATCGAATGTCTTCAACCTACTTTGAAATAATTCATGCCCGGCTTGGTGGCTCATGCCTGTAATCCCAGCACTTTGGGAGGCCGAGGCGGGCGGATCACGAGGTCAGGAGATCGAGAGCATCCTGGCTAACACGGTGAAGCCCTGTCTCTCCTAAAAATACAAAAAATTAGCCAGGCGTGGTGGTGGGCGCCTGTAGTCCCAGCTACTTGGGAGGCTGAGGCAGGAGAACGGCGAGAACCCCAGAGGCGGAGCTTACAGTGAGCGGAGATTGTGCGACTGCACTCTAGCCTGGGCGACAGAGCGAGACTCTGTTTAAAATAATAATAATAATAATTATTATTATTATTATTATTCAAGAAAAAAATAAAAACATTTCTTTAGATAGCTAAATAAATATCGAAAAGTTGAACCTAACTAGTAGGTATACAAGATTTCACTGTGCTATCCTATCAATGTTTGCTGTAAGTAAACAAACTACAAGATAGGCGATTTTGTTTAGTTTCCAAGTCATGTAAAAAAATATCTACCTGTAATCCTAGCAAAACACAAGCATAAAATGTGGCCTTGGGTTGAGTGCAGTGGCTCATGACTGTAATCCCAGCACTTTGAGAGGCCAAGGTGGGATGATGGCTTGAGCTCAGGAGTTTGAGACTAGTCTAAGCAACATAGTGAGACCCTGTCTCTACAATAACTAAAAGAATTAGCCAGGGATGGTGGTGCACACCTGTAGTCCCAGCTACTCGGAGGCAGAAGTGGGAGGATCACTTGAGCCCAGGAGGTCAAGGCTGTAGTGAATCATGATCATGCCACTGTATCCAGCCAGGGAGACATAGCAAGACCCTGTCTCTTTAAAAAAAAAAAAAATAAATAAATAAAAGTTTAATAAAATCTTTATAAGCTTTTTAATAAAAGCCTTAGTGATGCAATGAAGAAAATTTTCTTTGAAAATCAAATATGTTATCTGCATAATAAATCAATTTAACAACTTCTACATGGGGGTATATTCTCAATCGAACAGTTACAGTAAGACTTGAAAAAATATAGGTCAGACTCAGGCCAGGTGTGGTGGCTCACGTCTGTAATCCCAGCTCTTTGGGACGCTAAGGCAGGCAGATTGCTGGAGTCCAGGAGTTTGAGACCAGCCTAAGCAACATGGCGAAACCCTGCCTCTATAAAAAACACACAAAAATCAAGGTGTGGTGATGCACCCCTGTGGTCCCAGCTATTGGGGAGGCTGAAGTGGGAGAATCACCTGAGCCCAGGATGCAGAGGTTGCAGTGAGCCAAGATTGTGCCACTGCACTCCAGTCTAGGCAACAGAGTGAAACCCTGTCTCAAATATATATGTCAGACTCTGACACTCTTTTGGTCAAACTGCTCCACTTGCTCCACTTTGCATAAAGACTTAAACATTAACATTTTACAATAGCCCACAAATTACCTTAACATCTCATATGACCTCCCCTCCCCCACCAATCGAGCTATTATAACTTTACATGAGCCTCCTTGCTGTTCTTCAAGTATGCCAGGTAGCTCCTGCCCAGGGGGCTTTACACTGGCTTCTCCCAATACTGGGAACACTCTTACACTGGATGTCTACATAGCAGTCTTGCTCACCTTATTTACATCTTTGCTCAAAAGTCACTTTCTCAATGAGACTTTCCCTGATCATTTAAAATTGTAATTCCCACACTTTACTCATATCCTTGCAACCCTGCTTTGCTTTTCACCATAGCACATCAGCCAACATACTCTTCATATATAATTACATCTATACACGTTAAGTTTTACTTATTTGATTAGATTGCTGTCCATCTTACACTCTATAAATATAAAATATAAAGGGGAGAAATTTTGGTTTACTTTGTTTACCAGTATCCTAGCATCCAGAACACAAAGAAATGATGTGATAATATGATACACTGAGTTTGATTTTTTGTGATTATGTCCAAGAAAGCTTCTCTGGCACAGGCTCATGCACTGAATGACACGGACTGAATTTTGGTGTAAGGTTTTTGGTTTTTATTTGAGACATGGTCTCGCTTAGTCACCTAGGCTGGAATGCAGTAGTGTGGATCACAGCTCTCTGTAGCTTGGGCTCAGGTGATCCTCTCACCTTGTCTTCCTGAGTAGCTAGGACTACAGGTTTGCACCACCATGCTCAGCTAATTTTTTTATTTTTACTTTTTGTAGAGATGGGGTCTTGCTATGTTGACCAGGCAGGTCTCGAAATCCTGGCCTAAAGCAATTCTCCTGCCTGCCAAAATGTTGGGATTACGAGCATGAGCCACAGCACCCAGGCTTCTGTGGGTTTTGTCGGCATTCAGTGGCATATAGAGGAAGTCAACCACAGCTGCTCTGCCTGATGCATTTGCCTATTTCAGGAGACAGGTGTTAAGTTCTCAAGAGGGCCTGGGCTCTTCAGCATTATATTTCCCATAGTATCTAAGACGGAATAGTATTTTGGAGCTATTAAGCCTTTAAAGATGCTTGTTCAATGAATGAAAACCACACAGACACATCTACAAATTTTACTTCTGGCAGCCTGCTACAATGAAGAGAAGTAGAGCTTTGGGATTAGAGAGATTTAGGTTAAATTTCTGGTTCAGATACACACTTATGTAACCTCTCCGTGCCTCAGTTTCCTTGCTTTTGCAAAAAAAAAAAAAAAAGTTACTTCCTCCAAAGGATTCTCCTGAAAAGAAACTCAAATGGCCAATCAAAAATCCCTATACAATGTGGACTAAATATGGGTACTCAGAAGTATTTTTTGTATGCCTAGAATGGTCCAGTCAATGAAAAACAAAAAATATATAAATGTACAGAAATTAATAGTTCTTGGTGAGTGACCACAGTTAAAAAGATGGACTGAAGAAGACCCTTCTCATAAGAAAACACTCATTTCCTAAATAATTCCTATGGGAAATCACTTAAAATATAAATGTAAGAGGTGTTTTGAGTGTTCATCCAGCTTTACTTTCATTTCACCATATACATCATATATTTCTTCTCTTATCCAAATTCACAATGAAATGTTAGATAGGTTAATGACAGGAACCCAAAACAAGTACTATATTTCTTAAGGAAGCTTATTTTCCCTATAGTATGATTTTACCATAGTTAATACCTATGTGTACACATTTGTAACACAGTAAATTATCACAATAAATAGTACCATGAACCCACCACCCAAGTACACTATTATCTTGCTAAATCCTATATCACTCGGTTTCAAATCAGTGTGCTACGCAATAAGGCAGTATTTGTGACGTGAAACGTAAGAGATATACTGTTGACTTCCTACTACAATTTTGTTGAGCCAATTCCCAAGGGAGAAACATTTGCTGTTTTTCAATTTATTCCATTTGTCAGAATCCAATATAAATCATATTATCTATAATAGTCCAGCATAAGTTACAGGGACCTATTCTCAACTCATTTGAAATATTTATATTATGGTCTGTTTTCCTTACCCTTATTATAAGAGGACCCAAATTCTGTTGCTGCAATTAGTGAGTACAGAACACACTTGAAAGAAGTTAACTGGGAGGCTACTTCCAGATACGGTGAATGAATTTTACTGTTAATGCCACTCAAAGGTCAGCCCTTGTAGTCTCATGTGCCTCCTGTAGCAGTCTAAGCTCTGCATGCTCCACAAACCATAAATTCACTAATGAATCAGGAGAATCCAGCCCCAAAGAAACCAAGGTTGCTAGATACTTCAGTCTTGTTTCAAAACCCACTAAACTAGAAATGGCTAAATTTGCAACCTATTTCATAGCCACTAATGCTCTATGGTATCATCTACCAAAATGTGTTTTCAAAACATACATGTAAAAACACATCCCTCATTTGGCAAAGTACACAAATCTCACTGAATCAAATAAGACTGCCAATGTTTTTTCAACTCCATAACCACAGAGAACCAAAAGACCCTACAAATGAACCAATACCAAAAACATTTAGGAAATTAAGACCCAGGCTTCATTAGCCCCAGGTTTTTCCAGCCTATGCTGGGTTGCTGGGTACTGTCTGGTGGTGCAGAATCAACACAGAAGAACAGAGACGTGACTTCGCCTGCTAATTTCAGTCTCCATGTAAGAAAAAGAAAATAAGTTAATTTTCAAACTAAGAATTATAGATACTCTCAAATTGCTTTTAAATCAAACAGTTGGTACTCTAGGTGTAACCAACGTTAAGAAGAGTTAGAACAATAATTTGTGCAGAGGACTGGTATCTTAGTCCATTTTGTGCTGCTATAAAAGCCTATCTGAAACTAGATAACTTATAAAGAAAAAGGGTTTATTTAGCTCACAGTTCCACAGACTTAGAAGTTCAAGGGCATGGCCCCGATTCCTAGCAAAGGATTTTGTTCTGTGTCGCAACATGGCAGAGGAGGTCAAAGGAGACGCAGACAGGTGTAAAGAAGAGAAACCTGAGGAGGGTCCTGAAATTATAACAACCCACTCTGAGGGGAATGAATCCATTACTGGGATAACTAATCCAATTCCCCAAGAGTGAGAGTGGAAACTCATTCACTACTACAAGAATAGCACCAAGCCATTTATGAAGGATAGGCCTCCACAACCCAAACACCTCCCAACACCATAACACTGGGGATCAAAGTTCAATATAAGTTTTGGTGAGGACAAAGAAACCATATCCAAACCCCAGCAGCAGGGATAAGAGGCTTCATTAGTCTGAAAATGTTTCCATATAAGCAAAATGAGATGGCTAGACTGGCACTTAATTCAAACAAAGTAGAGAGAACAACAGGGGTAGGCCCTATGCAAACTCATAAAAAATGGTAAGATTTTAGGTTTGAAAGGACCTCACTGATATCCACTTGAACTGCCAAGAAGGGAGCACTAGGTGTTTATATGGTATGTTCTATAGAGCACTAGCTAGCAATTTTAATTTTTACTTCCTATTATCTTTATTCTAAGAGTAAATGAAAAAGACAATAGCCAGCAATGGTGTCATGTGCCTGTAGTTCCAGCTACTTGGGAAGCTTAGGTGGGAGAATCACTTGAGCCTGGGAGGCAGAGGTTGTGATGAGCTGTGACCACGCCACCGTACTCCAGCCTGGGTGACAAAGCGAGACACTGTCTCAAAAAACAATAATAACAGACCAGGCACGGTGGCCCACGCCTATAATCCCAGCACTTTGGGAGGCTGAGGCGGGCAGATCACTTGAGGTAAGGAGTTGGAGACCAGCCTGGCCAATATGGTGAAACCCTGTCTCCACCAAAAATACAAAAATCAGCCAGGTGTCGTGGCACACACATGTAATCCCAACTACTTGGGAGGCTGAGACAGCAGAATCGCTTGAGCCTGGGAGATGGAGGTTGCATGCAGTGAGTTGAGATCACACCACCATACTCCAGCCTGGGTGACAGAGGGATACTCTGTCTCAAAACAAAAAATAATAATAATTAAAAAGACAAATGAAAATCACTGTATCTAAAGCACAGTATATATAAATTTCATACCGGTGAGATAAAGATGGAAATAATTAGGCAGAATGACACCTACAGTTCTTTAATCACCAGACATACATAGTTTCATAATGATAGAAAAGAAAAATATTAATGAACAATGTAAAAAATGCTGGGAATATACTACAAATAATTACAGAGACAATAATGTTTTTAGGTTGGCTCACGCCTGTAATCCCAGCACTTTGGGAGGCCGAGACAGGCGGATCACAAGGTCAGGAGTTCGAGACCAGCCTGGCCAATATGCTAAATTCCCATCTCTACTAAAAATGCAAAAATTAGCTGGGCTTGGTGGTGCGCACCTGTAGTCCCAGCTACTAGGGAGGCTGACGCAGGAGAAGCGCTTGAACCCGGGAGGCGGAGGTTGCAGTGAGCCAAGATCACGCCACTGCACTCCAGCCTGGGTGACAGAGGAAGACTCCATTTCAAAAAAAAAGCCTCTTATGTAAGAGCACTTCCATTTGAGAAGCCGGTACTACGTATAAAGTTGCTTTATTAATTTCACTCCTCTTTAAGACTGATTAAAGAGAAACAGGTAATTAAGTCCTTAATAGCAAAAATGTCTCCTTTCTAACATCATAAAACAGCACTAGTAAACAATACATTACAGAAAGTATCTAATAATACCTGTTCTTCTACAGATGAGATAATTCAGAGCTAACCAGCAAAGGTAAATTGCTTTTTAAAGCCCTATGGCTATGAAGGGTAGAAAGAAAGGTAGAACCTAAGTCTCAACTTCTCAAATCCAATGATGACAATGCAGTCTATAAGAGAGGCACTTTTCATACCAAGAAACAAAGAGACTGAAAGTAACAAGATGGAAAAGTAAATCGATGTAAACAGAAACCAGGCCTGGCATGGTGGCTCATGCCTGTAATCCCAGCACTTTGGGAGGCAGACATGGGTGGATCACTTGAGCCAAGGAGTTCGAGACCAGCCAGGAAATATGGTGAAACCCCGTCTCTACTAAAAATACAAAAATTAGCAGGGCATGGCGGTATGCGCCTGTAGTCCCAGCTACTCGAGAGGCTAAGGCAGGAGGATCACTTGAGCCCAGGAGGTGGAGGCTGAGGTTGCAGTAAGCCAAGAGCATGCCACTAAACTCTAGCCTGGGCAACAGAGTCAGACCCCATCTCAACAACAACAACAACAACAAAAGTAAACAGAAACCTAAAAACATCTGAAATGGCACGCTAATATCAGGTAAGATAGACTTTAAGACACAAAACGTTATATAAGACAAAAAGGACATTCTGTAAAAGATAAAAGTTTCAATACATCAAAAAGATGTAACAATTATAAACATATAAGCAAAACAGAGTCTCTAAATACATAAAGCAAAAACAGAACTGAAGGAAGAAATAATTCAACAATAATAGTTGGAGATTTCAATACCCCACTTTCAATAAAGGAGAGAGCTATGCAAAAGATAAACAAGGAAGCAGACAACTTGAACAACCCTATCCAATAAGAGCAGAAAACATATTTTTCTCAAATGCACAAAGAATGTTGTCTAGAATAGACCACATGTTAGGCAACAAAACAAGTCTTAATTTAAAAATACGGAAATCACACAAATTACCTTCTCTGATTACAACGAAATGTAACTAAAAATCAGTAAAAGAAGAAAATCTTTAAAGTTCACAAATTTATGAAAATTCACAATAACATCCTCTTAAAATAGCCAGTGGGTCAAAGAAGAAATCACAACAGAAATTACAAAGTACAGGGGCTGGGCTCAGTGGCTCACGCCTGTACTCCCAGCACTTTGGGAGGCCAAGGCGGGTGGATCACCTGAGGTCAGGAGTTCCGAGACGAGCCTGGCCAACATAGTGAAACCCCATCTCTACTTAAAAACACACACACACACCAACAAAAATAAGCTAGGAGTGGTGGCGGGTGCCTGTAATCCAGGTACTCGGGAGGCTGAGGCAAGAGAATTGCTTGAACCTGGGAGGCAGAGGTTGCAGTAAGCCAAGATCACACCATTGCACTTCAGCCTAGGCAACAACAGAGAAACTCTGTCTCAAAAAAAAAGAAATTACAAAGTACTTTGAGAAGAATGGAAACATAAATAAATACAGCAAAACTTATAGAATGTCGCAAAAGCAGTGCTGAGGGAAATTTATACAGCTGTAAACACCTACATTACTAAATAAGATCTCAAATAACATACTCTACCTTAAAACAACCAGGAAAAAAGCAAATTTAACCCAAAGCAAGCAGAAGGAAAAAATGACGATTAGAGTGGAGAGAAATTATAGAACAGAAAAACAGAGAATCAATGAAACAAAAAAGCTGGTTCTTTGAAGAGACAAAATCGACAAGCCTTTATCTTGTCTGACTTTAAAACAAGAAAAGCAAGTGGATGAAATTACTATAATCAGTAATGAAAATGAGGACATTACTATCAACAGTTATGAGAGAACACTGTGAACTTAAAAAAATAGCTTTGAGATATAATTCACATACTATAGAATTCACCCATTTATTGAGATGTAATTCACATAATATAAAATTCACCCATTGAAGGAGTACAAGTCAATTAAATTAAGTATATCAACAGATACGTGCAACCATCCCCATGGTAAAACTTAAAACATTTTCGTTACTTCAAAGAGATATCCTTTTGCTATCAACCCCCAATCCTCCATTCCGCTTATGCAGAGCAACCATTAATCTACTTTGTTTTTATAGATTTCCCTCTTCAGGACATTTCTTATAAATGCAATCATATAATATATTGGCTATTTTCACTGGCTTTTCACTTACCAAATGTTTCAAAATTCATCCATCATGTGGCAAATGTAAACACTTCATTCCTTTTTATAGCCAAGTAATATTCCATTGTATGGATATACCACATTTTGCTTATCACATATCAGATGATGGACATTCCAGTTGTTTCCCCTTTTTGTTGTTATAAATTTTTTGCCAACAAATTAGATAATCTACATGAAACGAATAAATTCCTATAAGACACAAACTACCAAAACTGACTCATTAAGAAATGTTTAAATCTTGGTAGAATTATAACAAGAGACAGAATGAGGGCTAGGCGCGGTGGCTTACACCTGTAATCCCAACACTTTGGCAGACCGAGGCGGGTGGATCACAAGGTCAGGAGTTCGAGACCAACCTGGCCAACACGGTGAAACCCCGTCTCTACTAAAAATACAAAAATTAGCCGGGTGTTGTGGCACAAGCCTGTAGTCCCAGCTACTCCAGGGGCTGAGCAGGGAGAATTGCTTGAACCCAGGAGGCGGAGGCTGCAGTGAGCTGAGACCACACCATTGCACTCCAGCCTGGGTGACAGAGTGAGACTCTGTCTCAAAAAAAAAAAAAAAAAAATGAGAGAGAGACAGAATCAGTAATCAAGAAAGTAAGAAAAGTCCAGGACATGATGGCTTTACCAGTGAATATTACCAAACACTTAAAGAATTAACTCCAATGCTCCTCAAACTTTTCTAAAAATAAAAATAAATAAATAAAAAAGAAAAAAAAAAGAACAATTCCTAACTTATTCTTTGAGGCTGGTTATTACCGTAATACCAAAACTAGATAAAGTATCATAGGAAAAGAAAACTATAAACAATATATGAATACAGATGCAAAAATCTTCAACAAAAGACTAGCAAACCGAATCCGATAGCATGTTAAATGGATTATTTACAAAGGCCATGTCGGATTTATCAAAATAAAAACCAAAAAACAAAAAGGGAGGGTGGTTCAACATGTGAGAATCAATTACAGAATAAACTAAAACTTTGGACTGTGGTTGATGATGATGTGTTAAAGTAGGTTTATCAACTATAACAAATGTACCACCCTGGTATTGATCGTGGGGAAAACTGTGCATGTAGGGGTAGTCAGGCAGTATACAGGAACTCTGTAATGTCTACTGAATTTTGCTATGAACCTAAAACTGCTCTAAGACATAAAGTGTACCAAGAAAAAAAAAAGGGGGGGGCAAGAATCTGAGTAGGTATTTCCCAAGGCAGACATAAAAATGGCCAATAAACACATGATATTCAAGATGATTAGTCATCAATGCAAATACAAACCCCAACATCAAACCACTAGATTGGCTATTAAAGGTAAAAATGGAAAATAAGTATTGACAAGGACATGAAAAACTTAGAAATGTTATACATTACGGGTAAGAACATAAAATGGTATAGCCACTATGAAAAACAGGCTGGCAGTTTCTCAAAAAGGTAAACAAAATTACCATATAACTCAGCAATTCTACCCCTAGGTATACACCCAACCAAAAGAAGTGAAAATCCTCAGTTCACAAAAAAGCTTGTATATAGGTATTCATAGCAGCATTTTTCATAGTAGTATAAAAGTGGAAACAATAGGCCAGGTGCAGTGACTCATGCTTATAATCCCAGCACTTTGGGAGGCCGAGGCGGGCAGATCACGAGGTCAGGAGATCGAGACCATCCTGGCCAACATGGTGAAACCCTGTCTCTACTAAAAATACAAAAAATTAGCTGGGCGTGGTGGCAGGCGCCTGTAGTCCCAGCTACTCGGGAGGCTGAAGCAGGAAAATGGCGTGAACCAGGGAGGCAGAGCTTGCAGTGAGCTGAGATCGCGCCACTGCACTCCAGCCTGGGCGACAGAGCGAGACTCTGTCTTAAAAAAAAAAAAAAAAAAAAGTGGAAACAATAAAAATGTCCATGAACTGACAAATAAATATAATTGGGTATATCCACACTAAGAAATAGTCAGCATTGACAAGAATGAGATACTGACGCATGCTACAGCATGGAAGAACCTTGAAAACATTATGCTAAGTCAAAGAAGCAGACACAAAAGGCCACATATTATATGATTCTGTTTATATTAAATGTCCAGAAT
Source organism: Pan troglodytes (assembly GCF_028858775.2). Lineage (NCBI taxonomy): Eukaryota > Metazoa > Chordata > Mammalia > Primates > Hominidae > Pan > Pan troglodytes. Next base: position 51,672,495 of record NC_086015.1, read on the forward strand.
AGGCAAACCCATAGAGACAGAAAGCAGATTGTTAGTGGGTACCACAGCTGAAGAGCAAAAGGAATGGGGAGTGACCACTTAATAAGTATGTGACTTCCTATTGGGATGAGGAAAATGTTCTGGAATTAGATAGTGGTGATAGACACACAGCATTGTAAATATAGCAGAAGCTACTAGGTTATATACTTTTAAGCAGTTAAAATGAGGAATTTTATGTTACAGGAATTTTTCCTCAGCTAAAAAAACCCCCAAAACAATGAATTTAAACCCACTCAGCAACATATAAATTAACATAATCGTAAGTCCTTTCAATATTCTTTTTTTCACCTACAGTTCCATGCATCTTTCAGTATTCTTGTATCTGTCTATTCAAAACCTGGATCTACAAACAGCAACCAGATAATTCACAACTGTAATACCATTAACAGTTACAAGATAATTTTTTAGTTCTAGCTACCAAAAGAAACAGACAAGAGAAAAAAAATCATGTACTAATCTTAAAAGACAAGTTTATACTGATCATTGTACTCACTTTTTAGTGCAAGTAAACTCAATTATTTGAGTAAACTGACAGGAATACAAACATATATTAACCCTGTCCCTTAAAAGCAGCAGTGACTCACCAAGCTTCTCTGGCTCATCAGGCCCTGTGCCTGCAATGCAGCTGCTCTCCAGACCGTAGGTGGGATCCACTTTCCCAGAGGCTCGTGCTGCTTCTTGTACTTTCTTGACATGAGCTTCAACCAATTCCAGTGGTACCTCCTCCCGAACCCGAGAAAACTCCTCTGGTTCAAGAATAAAAATGGAACAGCAATCTAACTTTGCACAAAAATTTGCTTCAGTGTAAAACCACCACCAGGAAACCCAACACAGTATTATTGTCTTAGGTGTAGCAACCTCTTCTTCAGGCTCTCAGTCCCTCTATACCAGAAAAATGAGAGGACTAAATGAGACAAAAAATAGTAATAATAATGAAATTCTATGGTTCTACATTTTCTCCTACACATCACAGAGCCTTGAAATAAGAGATCTTTCAACTTATGCCAGTAATAATCAAAACTGCTGTCCATATTTTAACTGCTTACTAGATTAATAAATCAAAAAAACAAAAACAGCAAGGATTAAACATCCATAAAACCAAGAAAGAGTTCTATGATGTGACAAAGTTCTAGTTACAATTAATGTGTAACCCATGAATATTAAATGACTTCCTTTGCTAGTTACACCAAATTCTAAATTAATCACAAAATACACAATAAAAAACCTCTGTCCCTCCAATTCCTAAAGCTCTTAATTTTAAGGTGCATTACTTAAAAATTTTGTAATACTTTTTTTTTTTTTGAGACGGAGTCTTGCTCTATTGCCCAGGGGATGGAGTGCAGTGGCACGATCTCAGCTCACTGCAACCTCTGCCTCCTGGGTTCAAGCGATTCTCCTGCCTCAGCCTCCCAAGTAGCTGGGACTATAGGCATGTGCCACCACACCCAGCTAATTTGGTGTCCAGCCAAATACTGTAATACTTTTATAAAGAATATGGTATCTTTCACAGGTAATATCTGATTTTTGTTATTTATATTAAAAGAAATGAATGTAACGGCTGGTAATATTTAAATTGGGATAAACTGAGTTTTTCTGTTGAGGAGATGGTTTAGGGAAGTCCATACCCAAAGCCGCTTTTGCTGCGGCAGATGCCACGCGAGGGTCCACCACAGATGCCAAAAAAGCAACAGTACTCATAACTGGATTTCCCGACTGACTGAAGGGGACAGGCTGGTAGGCCAAAGGCCCAAGGGAAGCATCTGAATTCTCAAGGTATGGGTCCTCAATGGGAAGTCTCAAAAAGTGGAGGATGCATTCATCCTGAGTACGACTTCCAACATGTTCCGACACTTTGTTCCAATCATCCTTGTACATCTCCAGGGCCTAAGACAGAAAAAACAGATGCTTTCATGTCAGGTAACAAGAAAGTAATGTGTAATATTAGAAGTTCTTTAGATAGCTTTTTTAAAAAAAATTAATGCAAATATTTATGCATAAATAGAAAGATTTGATGGTTTCCTTATATTATTTTCAATCAGGCAAGTAAAATAAATAAAAGACATGCATACTGTAAAGAAAGTAGTCCAGGCACGGTGGCTCACGCGTATAATCTCAGCACTTTGGGAGGCAGAGGTGGGCAGATCACCTGAGGTCAGGAGTTCGAGAGCAGCCTGGCCAATAACATGGTGAAACCCCATCTCTACTAAAAATACAAAAATTAGCTGGGCATGGTGGTGCGTGCCTGTAATCCCAGCTACTCAGGAGACTGAGGCACAAGAATCGCTTGAACCCGGGAGGCAGAAGTTGCAGTGAGCCGAGATTGTGCCACTGCACTCCAGCCTAGGCGGCAAGAGTGATAGAAAGAAAGAAAAGAAGAAACAAAAGAAAAGAGGGAGGGAGGGAAGGAAGGGAGGGAGGGAGGGAGGAAGGAAAGGAGGGAAGGGAGGGGAGGGGAGGGGAGGGGAGGAAGGGAGGAAGGAAGGAAGGAAGGAAGGAAGGAAGGAAGGAAGGAAGGAAGGAGGGAAGGAAGGAAGGGCTTTTTTACTAATACAGACAGACATGACTGTTTATGTAGAAAACTCTAAGGAAGCTATAAAAAAAAGTACTAAAACTGAATAGCTGAGCAAAATCACAGGATAGAAGGGCAATAGAGAAACTGAACTATATTTCCATACATAACAGCAATGAACAATTTTAAATAGGAAGAAAAAAGTATTTAACATAAAAGCTGGGTGTAGTGGCACACATCTGTACTCCCAGCTACTCAGGGGGCTGAGGCGAGAGGATCTCTTGAGCCCAGGGGTTCAAGGCCAGCCTGACAAACACAGCAAGACCCTGTCTTAGGTCGCGATTTTCTCCTGCTGCTGTGGCCCGGACATGGCGACTCCGGCCCTGTGATTCCGGAGGTCCCCTTTGAACCATCGAAGCCCCCAGTCATTGAGGGGCTTAGCCCCACTGTTTACAGGAATCCAGAGAGTTTCAAGGAAAAGTTCCTTCACAAGACCCACGAGAACCCGGTGGTACCCACAGGTTGCCTGGCCACGGCGGCCGCCCTCACCTACGGCCTCTACTCCTTCCACCGGGGCAACAGCCAGCGCTCTCAGCTCATGATGTGCACCTGGATCGCCGCCCAGGGTTTCACGGTCACAGCCATCTTGCTGGGTCTAGCTGTCACCGCTATGAAGTCTCAACCCTGAGCCCAGGGTCTGGCTTTGAAAGCTCCGCAGAAATGATTCCAAAACCCAGGAGCAACCACTGGCCCTACCATGGGACTTACTCCCTCCTCTCCTTTGAGAGGCCCATGCGTCGTTGGGGGAGGAAGTGACCCTTTGCGTAACTGTAACTGAAAGTTTTTTCAAAAATCCTAGTTTCTGTTGTTTGAATGTTACATACTTCTATTTGTGCCACATCTCCCCTCCACTCCCCTGCTTAATAAACTCTAAAAAACAAAAAAAAGACCCTGTCTTAAATAGCATAATGAAATAGGAGGAATAAACATAATAAAGAATGTAAAAGAGCAACAGACTAGAATGAGTAAAACATGAGAGAACTCAAAGACCCAAATAAAGGAAGAGATATATTGTGTTCATTCATTAGAAGTCTCAGTATTAAGATGTCAGTTCTTTCCAAGTTGAACTACAGATTCAATACAATTCCAGTCAAACTCCAAGTAGGCTTCTTTTTAGTAGAAATTGATAAACTGATTCAAAAATTTATAAACTACATACATTTCTAGTTTTATAATTTATTATTTTTTCAGAGAAAATCCTGAAAGAAACCAACAAAAAGAGTAAAAGGAGTCTCCGAGGGAAAAACGGATAGAACAGTAGAAAGAAAACCACAACTATGTGGTGCTAAGAATGTTGAGGAATTAATTGGATAAAAAGAATTTATTTAGTGGCATACTGAAGTTGCTACTCTCACACCATTCTCTCCAGGACCATGGTTCTCAATGAAGGGTAATTTTTGCCCCCTTGAGGACACTGGCAACGTCTGCAGACATTTTTGGTTGACCCAACTGGGGAAGTGCTGCTGGTATCTAACAGCAAGGAGGGGCCATGTATGCTGTAAAACATATATGAACCCTCCACCCCAACAACAAAAAAATCTGGCCCAAATGTCAATATTGAATGCTCCAACTGAAAAACCTTGCATTACAGCCTAATTTGCTGCTCTACACTGTGAGATTGAGCTTTCTATAACAATAGTTGTCTCCATGGTTACTTTTTCAGTTAATTATTTTACTTCAAAGATTTTTTTTTCTTAATTTTTAGAGACATGTTCTCACTGTATTGCCCAGGATGGTCACGGACTTCTGAACTCAAGGAATCCTCCCGCCTCAGCCTCCCAAAGTGCTGAGATTACAGGTGTGAAACACTGCACCTGGACATCAATCAATTCTTAACTCTGGGTTCCAACTGCTGCTCAGGCTTTCATTTCTGCTGGAATGGTAGAGGACTTCTCAAAACCCAAGCCAGCAAATGGCCTGACACATTAAATCCCTTGAAAAACTAGGCTAATTCTGGGTTTCCTCTGGATATTCAGTAACCTCAGGTAGTTCGAGAAGGAATTACTTTTTGAAAGATCCAGATTGTAAGAAAAAAGAAAAATAAATCTCACTCGGGTCCACGGAAGTAGAAATATATCTACTGGGGCTGTATTATGTTTCTAATTATAAATAGGGATTTTCTAGACATGCTCTATCATGCCCTTTTCCAATGAAATTTTTAATTAAAAAATATTTTTTCATGTTCCTTTCGCCAGGGGACAGTAAGAAAGTTCATCAAGTTTTTTTCCAGAATAAAGGTGGAGTTGGGGAAACTTCTGAGATACAAAATCCAAGCAAGACTCAGCATCCAGAAGAGCACAGAGTTGAGAATCTGTAAATGTCTGAGCCTAGGAACTGTAATAATGTTAATAAGAGAGGCAAATTAAAGTGATGTTTTGAAAAGAGAATAATGCGGTGACACACTGGCCAGGAAGGAGGATGATTCAATGAAAGTTTTTAGTAAGTATCTTATAATGCTACAAAACAGCTTCATTCATCCTGCCATAACCCAGGTTCAGGTCTTCATCATTACTTAACCTGGATACACTCACTCACTCTCTTTTTTTTTTTTTTTTTGTGAGACACGGTCTTGCTATGTTGCCCAAGCTGCTGTCCAATTCCTGGCCTCAAGCAATCCTTCCATCTCAGCCTCATAGATCGATTATTATAATTACCTTTCTATAGTAATTTCATCCTTCTCCACGCTGCTAGAGTGAAATATGTTTTACATAAAACACTCTTTCTCTCCTGCCTAAAACTATTTTATTATGTGTCATTATCTTATGAAATTAAGCCAAACGTGATCAGGACACTGCCTACTTCTCCCACCCTATTCCCTACTCTTCATGTTTCAACAATACACAGGCCCCACTGATCTATTCCTACTAGGTATTGTGCCTATGAACCATTTGTTCTGCACTGGAAACATCATGTTTTAGGACCAACACAGCTATACCATTCCCAGAAGCCTGTTCATTATGTCTTATCTACCTGGCTTGTTTGCAAAGCAACTCCTCTGTACAGCTCTTGTGCTCTGGACATACCTCTAATCATAAAGCTGGGAATTCCGCATTCAAGCTTTGTGTTTTATCTTTCTCTGTCACTTAAGCAGACTATGAATTCCTTAAAGGTACAGATTGTGTTCTACAGATCTCAACCTGCAGTGTCTGTCATAGTGTCCAAAACACAATACCTAATAAAGTTTACTGAACTCAAACCACAGGAAACTGAACTAAACCAAGAAATAAATCTGACTTTGCTATGGCTCTCAAATGTAAAAAGGCAGACTGTTTTCCTAATTAAAAAAAAAAAAAAAAAAAGGTTCTCTTAGCTAAACCAAGCTTGTCCAACCTGTGGCCTGCAGCCTACATGTGGCCCAGGATGGCGCTGAATGTGGCCCATACAAATTCATAAACTTTCTTAAAACACTATGATTTTTTGGGGGGATTTTTTTTTTTAAGCTCATCAGCTATTGTTAGTGTTAGTGTATTTTATGTGTGGCCCAATGTGGCCCAGGGAAGCCAAAGATTGGACATCTCTGTCCTTAAGAAAAGTTTTTTAATAGAAGATTTACTATGCATCTTAGTGTAGTTCAAAAGTACATAGAATGATACATTTCCTGGGTTTTGTATCAAGAAAAAGTATGTAAAGTGTATGTACACTGTGAGGAAATCTTTCATGTTGGTTACTGAATATCTTCTAATGCTATGTTTCCTATTATTTAGCTGGCATAAAAAATGAGAGAAACTCGGGCCAGGCACGGTGGCTCACGCCTGTAATCCCAGCACTTTGGGATGCTGAGGTGGGCCGATCACGAGGTCAGGAGATCGAGACCATCCTGGCTAACGTGGTGAAACCTCGTCTCTACTAAAAACACAAAAAAATTAGCCGGGCATGGTGGCAGGCACCTGTAGTCCCAGCTACTTGGGAGGCTGAGGCAGGAGAATAGCGTGAACCCGGGAGGCGGAGCTTGCAGTGAGCCGAGATCACGCCACTGCACTCCAGCCTGGGCGACAGAGCGAGACTCCGTCTCAAAAAAAAAAGAGAGAGAGAGAAACTCTTACGGTGATAAATAAATGTTAATAAATTACAAGTTTTCTTTGCAGGCATAGCCTTTATGTCTATTAATTATCTAAGGGAAAATAAATAGCATGAGAAAGCAAAGCATACATGACAAACACTAGAGCTATCACGGGAGAATCAGTGAGCTCACAAATTCAAGTCTTGTCACTTTCAAGCCCAAGAATAATTATAAATGAACAGGAAGAATACTGCAATCAGTTGTGGACTTAAAAGAAATTGTGAAGGCCAAGCGCGGTGGCCTGTGCCTGTAATCCCAGCACTCTGGGAGGTTGAGGTGGGCAGATCACGAGGTCAAGAGATCGAGACCATCCTGGCCAACATGGTGAAACCCCGTGTCTTCTGAAAATACAAAAATTAGCTGGGCATGGTGGCGCGTGCCTGTAGTCCCAACTACTCGGGAGGCTGAGGCAGAAGAACTGCGTGAACCCAGGAGGCAGAGGTTGCAGTGAGCTGAGATCATGTCACTGCACTCCAGCCTGGTGACAGAGTGAGACTCCTTCTCAAAGAAAAAAGAAACTGTGAACCCAGTACAGTGGCTCACGTCTGTAATCCAAGCACTCTGGGAGGCTGAGGCAGGAGGATCACTAGAGACCAGGAGTTCAAGACCAGCATGGACAGCATAGCAAAACCCTGCCTCTATATTAAATAAATAAATATGTGCATATATATATATATATATATATATGCATGTACATATATATTAACTTGAAAGAAAATTCTTTAGTCACTGTGGAATAGAGTGGCTCCATTATCTCTCTTTCATTCTGGTGCCCTGATTATATCAACAGAATTTCAAACTTCCATAAAGACTGTCATGGCCTTTTATAGCTACTTATTCTTGTTGTGCTGTTTTGTTTTTTTACCTCAAACTTTAGACTTTATAGGCCTACTCATTCTAATGACATATTTTCAAGTAGAAATTCCCCACACCTTTTTACAACTGAAGTCTTATTCAAACAGGCCATCATCATCTTGATCTTACAGAGTAATTTCTTTTTAAAACGTTAATATAAAACCTTACATTATCCTTCATTTCTACCGATTAAAGATTTTTCTTTTTCAAACTGCATTCCTTCATCTATCGTATACATTCCACTTTGACTATTTCCAAAATTGAAATGTTGCCTCCAATATTTACAATAAGATAACAAGGAAATGAACATGACCAGATATTAACCTTCAGCATTTACCCAAAAGCTGTGCTTTGATAAAAGACTTTATGAAACAAGGTCTTTTAAAAATCAAAGGGGTGTGCTCAAGAATATGATAAATATTTGGAATGCAGCCTGTGTGGTATATTTGTTTAATAAAATAGTATGCCAGCCTGAGCAACATGGTGAAACCCCATCTCTATTAAAAATACAAAAAAACTAGCCAGGCATGGTGGTGCACACCTGTAGTCCCAGCTACTCAAGAGGCTAAGCTGGGAGGATCGCCTGAGCTCGGGAAATTGAGGCTGCAGTGGACTGAGACTGTGCTACTGCACACTAGCATGGGGGAAGGGAGAAAAACCCTGTCTTTAAAAAAAAAAAAAAAAAGGTACGATGCTATTTTGAAAACAGCAAACCCCAATGAGTCTACCAGATTTATCGATTTATTAGAAAGAGACTATATTTGATTATAAATCCATTTAAAAATACTCATCTGACTTCATATTCTTAAGCTATTAAGTATCTCTAAATAAACTATATAAATCGAAGATGTTAGTGGTAAACATTGATGTGGAGAAGTCTTTTATTTCTCTTTGTGTTATTGCAAACAATTCCTGTTGACTGAATTGCAAGATTAAAAGAAAAATCAAACACTTCACAGATTCCACCTGAAGGAGAGAAAATGCACTGTTGTGTAATACTGTGGTTTTCTTGGATGTCTTTAGTGTCAACAGTAGCTCAGTCATTCTTACCTCACTTTTACTACCTACTAATCTTAAATGTGAAAAAGGAGAAAAGTTCCAGCATCAATGTGCAGCAGGAAAAAGAACAACTGTTGCTCCAGTCATTGTTATACAACTTACTTTCTCTCCAGAGCCCAAAGATTCCAAAATAGCAATACAAAAGTGTGTTTACAGTCACCCACAAGTACTGAAAACACGGTTCATTTTAATTAATATTAAAATCTAGTAGATATGGCTATACAAAATAGTCCTGAAATTGAAAGTGAGTCAGTCAGTACCATAGGAAAGATAGTTAAATAAACAAGTAAAAAGTGAGTCAGCAAAGCTCTCTGCGTATCACTGATACTGAATGGGCATATGAGAATATATTAAAATAGAGGCAAAAAAACACAAAACAAGGGATTGTTTTGATTTTGATCACAACAGAGAAAGATAAGGTTGGGGGGAGAACCAGAAAACAGCAAGAAAAAGTAAAAGAGGAATACAAAAAAGAAATGGAAATAGTTTGATGATGCACCAATGATACTTCTACAGTAATTACAACTATTGGAACAACCTGAAAAACCATCAAAGCAGTACAGCAACCAAAATGTCACCAAGTCCACTCTATGTGGTCTGGGAACCCAGAGGGCACCAGGCTCTTTTAGGAGGACTGCGATGTCAAACAATTTCCTTGATAATACTAAGACACTACTGCGTTTTTCATTATGTTGACATTTGCATTCATGGTGCAAAAGGAGCAGCGACATCTTAGGATAAATCCAGGCAATGACACCAATTGTCTTAGTAGTCACTTTATTTCTAACTGTCACACATTCACAACTTATTTTGTGATTAGGAATTAGCTTCACTTAAACATCCTCAATGAATCTATAAAAATTATCAATTTAATCATCTCAATACCTAACTACATGGAGACACAGAAAAGGATTTAAGTATCAACTATCAAAGCATGATGGCTGTTCTAAAGGAAAACACATTTGTGATTGAGTTTTGAGCTCCAGTGGACACTTTTTAAAACAGAATACTATAGGTGAGTTTAAAATGCTAGTCACAGGCCAGGCACAGTGGTTCATGCCAGAACTTTGGGAGGCCAAGGTGGGAGGATTGCCTGAGTCCAGGAGTTTGAGACCAGCCTGGACAACATGGTGAAAGCCCATTGCTACAAAAAATACAAAAATCAGCCAGGCATGGTGGCACATGCCCTTAGTCCCAGCTATTCAGGACTGAAGGTAAGAGGATCGCCTGAGCCTGGGAGGTAGAAGCTGCACTGGGCTACCATCAGGCCACTGCACTCCAGCCTGGGTGACACAGCGAGACCCTGCCTCTAAATAAAACAAAACAAAATAAAATGCTAGTCAAAGAATCTTAGCACACATCCCATATGCATTAATCTGCTTACCTCCAGGAGTAGAAGGGTCTCCTGTTCAGTCCATTCTCTTCCAGCACTAGCACCTTTACTCTAAGGAAACAAAATCAGAAATTATTTGCTCATTTTTAAATGCTGAAGATGGAGCTCAGTAGAATTCCTTTCCAAGCTCAGGGGACTGTGTTACGCAAACTATCGAGGTAAGTCTTTGACTAACAGGAATAAAACACTTTAAGGAGCCTAAACTTCTATAAGAAATGCTGGCTTATTTCAAAGACTGGCCAGGCGTGGTAGCTCCTGCCTGTAATCTCAGTCCTTGGGAGGGCAAGGTGGGTGGATCACTTGAGGTCAGGAGTTCTAGACAAGCCTGGCCAACACGGTGAAACCCCATCTCTACTAAAAATACAAAAATTAGCCGAGAGTGGTGGCTCATGCCTATAGTCCCAGCTGCTCCAGTGACTGAGGCAAGAGAACCCAGGAGGCAGAGGTTGCAGTGAGCCAAGACCGCACCATTGCACTCCAGCCTGGGCAACAGAGCGAGACTATCTCAAAACAAAAACAAAACAAAAAAAAACAACACAAAAACAAAAACCAAAAAAGACTTCCTGCTGTCAAACAAGGACCCATAACTATTTGGATATGTTATTTCTATTATTTTGATACTTAACAGTATCTTTGGCAAGCTAAAAAGGCATATTGTTTTACCACATACCATAAATCAGCTGTAATATCACAAACATAGTACACATCTTGGTAATAACTTGAAGAGACTACTTCTTCCACGATTCAAGGATCAGATGTACTACACACGTAAAACACTGACAGGTTCTTGATTCCAACTGCAATAAGCCCATATTATCTCATTTTAAAACATTTCTCAATTATGAAAGAATCTCCAAGTGAGTCCCTAAACTCAAAATCACCTTTTCCATGTGAGTCCCTTATAGTTTATGATTCATGTGACGATGTGAGTATAACAGAAGTGAGACTGGCTTGTGTAAAAACTAAAATTTAATTGATTAATTCATACTTCTTTATCTGCAGACCCTGCTGCATTCACTCATCTTCAGGGGACTTGATTTGTAGTATAGCTGATACTATCATGCAGCTATAAACATTACTAATTCAAAATATACATTCTAACATATTTCCCTCTCTCAAAACTCTATTTTGAGAGATTACCATTTAATAAATAAACATTTCTACAATCTGTGATTTTCCTGTATATGTCAATAAAGTTTCTCAGTTTAGATAATTAAAACTCTCAGTGCATTAGTGCTACACACTGCATGAAAAAAATTACATTCTGTATGAAGGAAGAAAGAAAAAACAAAAATAAAACAACAAAATTAAACCCTGATTTGCTACATCTCTGGGGCATTCAATTCATAGCATTCTGACATACGCTGTTGACTTGCACAAAAAAAATAATGCATCAAAAATAAGTAGTCTTTGAACTAAAGAATACAGTTGACCTAAGCATTGCAGAATTAAGAATTAAACTCCTACAGTATGGCTTTGTGAGAAAGAAAAGATGCCTGTATCTATAACGCAGAATATACAGCTCAGGTCCCCAAGGATTACTTTTCTTTTTTTTTTTTGAGATGGAGTCTCGCTCTGTCGCCCAGGCTGGAGTGCAGTGGCGCGATCTTGGCTCACCGCAAGCTCCGCCTCCCGGGTTCACACCATTCTCCTGCCTCAGCCGCTGGGACTACAGGCGCCCGCCACCACACCCGGCTAATTTTTTTGTATTTTTAGTAGAGACAGGGTTTCACCGTGTTAGCCAGGATGGTCTCGATCTCCTGACCTCGTGATCCGCATGCCTCGGCCTCCCAAAGTACTGAGATTACAGGTGTGAGCCACCGCGTCCAGCCCCGCAAGGATTACTTTAAGATAACCAAAGGTTCTTTTAAAAAACCAAAATCAGAGGTAATCACCAATCAGATTTGGAGCCCCAAGAAGAACAAAATTCATTAACATTTAATCTAAATTCTGAAGAAACAAAACCTGAGCAAATATAAGGAAGATCTCTACAACCTAGACACAGACATTTATAGGGTAGGTCCTCAACAACCATTTCTCCACTTCTCAGCCACAAAGTGTAGAAAGAATTTTTTCTGCCCCACAGACTTAAGTCAATGTTTCTTCTTCTTCTTCTTCTTTTTTAGATGGAGTCTTGCTCTGTCACCCAGGCTGGAGTGCAGTGGCATGATCTCGGCTCACTGCAACCTCTTCCTCCTGGGTTCAAGCGACTCTCGAGCTTCAGCCTCCTGAGTAGCCGGAATTACAGGCAGCCGCCACCATGTCTGGCTAGTTTCAGTATTTTTTTTTTTTTTTAGTAGAGACAGGGTTTCACCATGCCCAGCCCGTTTCCTCTCTTGATAACAATTGGCTCTACAATATAAGCCTCATTAGAGCCCACAAAATGACTGCTGAAGCTTTCATATGATTTTAAAATATTTTTTTCTTGTATTAGGCTGAGCATGGTGGTTCATGCTTGTAATCCTAGCACTCTGGAAGGTAAAAAAGGTCGATCACTGGAGCTCAGGAGTTCAAGACCAACCAGGACAACACAGTGAGATGTTCTCTCTTTAAAAAAATAAAAATAAAAAAAAAAGCCGGGTGTGGTGGCTCACACCTGTAATCCCACCACTTTGGGAGGCTGAGGCAGGAGAACTGGTTGAACCCGGGAGGCAGAGGTTGCAGGGGAGACTGCGCCACTGCATTCCAGCTTGGGCGACAGAGCGAGACTCTGTCTCAAAAAAAAAAAAAAAAAAAAAGGGAGGGGGGGGCCAGGCCAGTGGCTCAGGCCTGTAATCAGAGCACACCGGGAGGCCAACGTGGGTGGATAACCTAAGGTCAGGAGTTCAAAGACCAGCCTAGTCAACACGGAGAAACCCTGTCTCTACTAAAAATACAAAAATTAGCCAGGCGTGGTGGCACACGCCTGTAATCCCAGCTATTTGGGAGGCTAAGGCAGGAGAATCACTTGAACCGTGGAGGTGGAGGTTGCAGTGAGCCAACATCGCGCCACTTCACTCCAGCCTGGGAGAAAAGGGCAAACTCAGTCTCAAAAAAAAAATTCTTTTGTATTTCTGGAGGTATGATACATACACAATAAAATACACAAATTAGTATAAAACTTGACACAATTTAACTTATATGACAATGTAATAATACTCAAATCAAAACCCAAAAAGCTCCCTCCTTTAAAACTCAATTGATAGCCACTCACAAAAGTATATACTAGTCTGACTTCTGTAACCATAGGTTAGTTTTTCTTGGATCTGAATTTTGTATTAACAAAAACAGGTGTGAGCCACTGTGCCTGGCCAGAAGATGTCTTTTATACTGACTCATATGTTGACCTTTTTTCTATCACTCTTTATTCTTCCATTAGATCCAGTCAGGTCCCAAAATGTTGTGTCAAATTATAGTTTACCCTGAATCAGGACTTTTGTCATGTTTCTAAATAATGTAAACTTTGTAACAGTTTATTCAATTTAATCTCCTTCTGCCTTTCTGCCATTCTTGTAATTTCTACACGTTATAAATCCCAAATATTATTGTTTAAACAACCTGTATTACTTTATATTTAACCACACAGATTACCCTTTTCTCTGCTCCTTATTCCTTCATGGAGTCATATGCTTTCATCTGGGATCATTATCCTTCATGCTGAAGACATTCCTTTACTTTTCTTATACTGTGTGCTAGCGATAACTTCTGTACATTGTGAATGCCTACAAACGTCTTTATTTCACCTTCAATTTTGAAAGTAATGTCTACTGGATAGAGAATTCCAGATAGATAGTTTTTCTTTTCCAATTTAAAAATGTCCTTTGGCTTTGATCATTTTTGTTGAAAAGTCAGCTATCAGTTTTATTATTGTTCTTTTGAATGTAATATGTTCTTCTCTACCCTCGCCCCCACCCTCCATGTCTGCTTTTAAGATGTTAGTTTTTAAGAAATTAAGCATAATGTACCCGAGTGTGGTTTTCTCTATATATAAATTTGGATCTGTTCTTTTTATGTGTGTGTTTTTCAGTAGAGGCAAGGCTGCTCTTGAACTCCTGGCCTCAGGCAACCCTACTGCCCTGGCCTCCCAAAGTGTTGAGCTTGGCCTGGCTCTGTCTTTCCTGTTTTGTGAGTTGGTATCTTTTTATTTGTTCTGAAGTCTTTTTAGCCATTATATATTCAAGTATCACTCCTCCTCCATTCATTCTCTTATGGGTTTCTAATGATAAACATTAATTCTTTGGACTGATCATTCATTTTTCTTTTTCTTCTTTTAATAATAGAGACACAGTCTTGCTATGTTGTCCAGGCTGGTCTCAAACTCTGGGGCTCCAGTGATCCTCCCGCCTTGGCCTCCCAAAGTGCTGAAATTACAGGTGTGAGCCACCGTGTCCAGCCTGAACTCTATCTCACATATCTGTTCCACTCTCCTCTCTCTGTCCTGGCCCCTCCCTACCTCAATCCAATTTTTTCTCTTGGTACTTTAGTTTCAATATATCTACTAATTTGTCTCTGAGTTCACTAACCTGTCTTCTGCTATATGCAGTCTGTTATTAAACCTATCAAATAATTTCAAGTATACTTTTCAGTTCTAAAATATTCATGATTCTTTTTACAGATTCTAATTCTCTCTTCAAATTCTCCATTTTCCCCTCGAATTTCTCTAATAGTGTTATTTTTAAAATACCTATCTACTAAGTCATATAGGAATATAAAAGGTAAGATAAATCATAATTGTTTTTAAAAATACATCAGATTTGAGTAGAAAGCTCATTAGATGTATCTTGGAAGGACTAAGATGTGCTGGATTGCAGCCCATGTGTGATTAGAAAAATTACCTTTGCTAATGTTTTCTTGGAGTAAATGTCAGTACGGAGACCAAAGTTCTGCAAATCAACTGGTTTTTCCTTGTTTTTCTCAGGAAAATTTAGCATCTGTTGAGCAGCAGGAACCTGAGTCAAATAAATGATAAACGGCTGAGTTAGCCTCTTTAAAGTCAAGAGGGTAAATGTTTTTTAAAATTTGTTTGGGCCAGGCGCCGTGGCTCACACCTATAATCCCAGCACTTTGGGAGGCCGAGGCAGGCGGATCACAAGGTCAGGCGTTCAAGACCAGCCTGACCAACGTGGTGAAACCCGTCTCTACTAAAAATACAAAAATTAGCTGGGCGTGGTGGCACGCGCCTATAATCTCAGCTACTCAGGAGGCTGAGGCAGTAGAATTGCTTATAACCCAGAGGCGGAAGTTGCAGTGAACCAAGATCATGCCACTGCACTCCAGCCGGGGGAACAGTGCAAGATTCTGTCTCAAAAAAAAAAAAAGTTTAATATTGGCACTTAAACCACTCTTGGTGGATTTCCTACAAAAAACAATAAATACCCACACTTCTACACTATACTTCTAACAAAAATTCAACATATAAGTCACATTTTGGTGTCCCTTTAAATCCCAGAAAGGATAACAAATTTTCATTACTATCTTCTATTTCACAATGGGACAAAATTTATACCTTAGGTTCCTGTGAATCCAACTTAATGCTATATATAATTTGTTTGACATAATCTGTTTGATAATGTATATATGGATATCCACTTTACAAATCTTAGGACAAGTTATAAAGATTTCTTTGCTTCACATTTCTAGAACACAGATTGAAGGAAGGGAAAGAAGATTTTGCATCATCTGCTTACTTATGAGTGTCTTTTTGATGACAGAAGGATAATTTACTTTTATGCATATAAAAGTAAATTAATAATTTGACAGAGTAAGGCATTCGGTCTTGGGATTGGTGGGACAGCATTAACTTAAACACTATATATTCTTTTGGACTGTAATATTTACAGTACACCAAAATACACACACAAGCAAGGATCAAAGAAATAGCACTAATAATAGCATTATAGTATAATAATAATTGTTTCTAAATAGATATGCTATAAATGGCCATTTGTTACTATCCAGGTCTGATGAAAAGTCAACATTAATTTACCTGAGGTGATCGAAGATGCAGAGGCACAAGCCCAGAGGGGGTATCAGCTAATACATTAAAATGAGGAGTAGGAGGAGGTCCCATTGCCATGGGTCTACTTTCCGGGTCAACTTGGTAATTAACGAGTCCCCACTGCTCTAAAAAGGCATGGACCCTAAAGAATAAAGCTTGGAAAGTTAAAATCTAAAGAATCAACTTCATGTGCTTTTACTATCATCATCATGCCATTAAAAAACAGAAACAATAAAACCAGTAAATGTGCTCAGCAGGCTGTCAAACATCACAAACTACTTGACAGATTTTGTTATGTGACGAACAATTTCTACAAGCCACAAGTAATGTTGATAACACAGCACCCCCAAACCTATTACAAAGCCTAATCATTTCAATCACAGAAATGAGAGCATGAATACGCATTTAGGTCCATGGTAATAAAAGAACTCACACATAGACCAAATACACACATAAAAAAAATCCGCATTTTTCGTGACAGAGTCTCGCTCTGTCTCTAAGGCTGGAGTGCAATGGTGCGATCTCAGCTCACTGCAACCTCCTCCGCATCCTTGAATCAAGAGATTCTCCTGCCTCAGCCTCCCAAGTAGCTGGGATTACAGGTGACCGTCACCATGCGCAGCTAATCTTTTGTATTTTTAGTAGAAATGGGTTTTCGCCATGTTGGCCAGACTGGTCTCGAACTCCTGACCTCAGGTGATCTACCCACCTCGGCCTCCCAAAGTGCTGGGATTACAGGTGTGAGCCACCATGCCTGGCCGTTTTTGTTTTTTTTTTTTTTAATTTCGGCAGAGCTAGGGCGCAGAGCTTATCCACTCCCAACCTGAATCCACTCCATCCCTGGTTATTTTATGATTTGACTAAAAAATTTAAAATGTGAACTGTAAAATCTAGAAGGCTAAATTAAATATTTTATTTTGTTTTTTTTTTTTTGAGACACAATCTTGCTCTGTTGTGCAGGCTGGAATGCAGTGGGACGATCTCAGCTCACTGCAATCTCTGTCTCCTGAGTTCTCCTGCCTCAGCCTCCCCAATAGCTAAGATTACAGTCATGTGCCACCACGCTTGGCTAATTTTTATATTTTTAGTAAAGATGGGGTTTCGCCATGTTGGCCAGGCTCGAACTCCTGACCTCGGGTGATCCGCCCATCTTGGCTTCTTGAAGTGCTGGGAATACAGGTGTAAGCCACTGCACCCAGCCTAAATTAAATATTTAAAAATTTCAACCTCTAATGCTGAACACAGTGCTCATGCCTGCAATCACAATACTTCGGGAGGCGGAAGCAGGAGAATCGCTTGAGTCCAGGAGATCGAGACCAGCCTTGGCAACACTGTGAAACCCCATCTCGACAATAAAATTAAATTAATAAAATAGAATAAAAATAAAATAATTAAATTGAATGAAATGAAAGGAAACAAAATATAATCAACCCCTAAATGGCATAACTAAAATTAGGTGTTTTACCCAGTTGAAACAACCAGTTTAATCAAGCAAACATTAGACAGCATGCATAAGTAAATTCCTACAGTTAAATGTCTCTGAAAAAGTCAAACAGTTTACCTCATCACAGCACACACATCTCCAGTCAAGTTCCTCCGACAAGCAGTGCTAGTTAAATACTCTTGGGGGTTTAGACGATACGTGTCAATCATAAAATTTCGATATGCCAAGTATCTAAAAAGCAATGGCAAAATTCATAAGGTGGACACGTATCCTCTCAGAAACAATGTTACTTAGAAACTCAAAAATCTTCAGATTCCTTAAAAATACAACAAATTAAGACAAGAGCATAAAAAACATTGATATTATATTGCACATTTAAAGTTATGAGTGAATTTAGAACCACGAATATGCAAAACAACTGTTTATTAATGTATAACAACAAGTAATCTAATGACATTAATGTGAAGTAACATAAATTCAAACTTGGTCATGGTGGTAGTTAACTGCAGAATTGGAAACTAACACGTGGTTACATAGGCTATCTGCCTCACTACCACATATCTATACTTTACTGTGTGCAGGGCACTGTTATAAGCAATGTATGTCTGACAACTGAATCCTCATAATCGCTCTATATTGCAGGTAGGGTCTGCTATCATCCCATTTATGGGTGAGGAAACAAACACTGAGTTGTTAGAGAATATGTCCTAGCCACAGGGTTGGTAACTGATGGAGCCAGAATTCAATGCTGCCAGTGTGGTAGCTCTTCAATCTATGCTCTCAACCTCTGCTGCCTATCACTTCTGTATTTCACACATGTCATGTGGATTTGGCTCTGCAAATAGCTATGTAATTTCTCACAGCAGTTCTTTAAGGGAGATCATGGCTGGGCAATAAGTAGAATCCATGAGACCAAATTCAGAAAAGAACATACAAAAATGGAGAGAGAAATTGAGATTCTGTTACAGCAGATACTAAGGACTTCTGTCACAAAATATAGTACTTAAAAACAAGAGTGTTAAGGACTTTGAGACCTAGCAACAGTTCTTGGCACACAAAGAAAACAAAACTCAGGCAGCCAAGATCACACCACTGAACTCCAGCCTGCATGACGGAATGACTTTGTCTCAAAAAAAAAAAAAAGAAAGTAACAGATTAATACCCTGATTAATACATGGGAGGGTATTTACAGTATTGACAGGTATGTACTTATATATAGGGACAAGGGTTCCAAAAGTATATACTGATGAATCACCAGGGAAAGACAAAAAGTACTTCCGGCCAAACTTCTTCCTTCCAATAAGAGTTTTTCTATTTCCAATGCAAAACCACAAAAATCCTTTATGCAATTAAGCTCAATTCACATGCAGCTATATCATCATATCTCTCTTTTAATTAGCAGTCACACATCAGGAAGATAAAGATTCTATTTTCTCCTGGATGAATAGAAACAATCCAAAACATACATGCACACACAAGTTGAAAGTTGTTAGGACAGGCCGGGTTTGGTGGCTCACGCCTGTAATCCTAGCACTTTGAGAGGCCGAGGCAAGTGGATCACTTGAGGTCAGGAGTTCGAGACAAGCCTGGCCAACATGGTGAAACCCAATCTCTACTAAAAATACAAAAATTAGCCAGGTGTGGTGGTGCATGCCTGTAGTCTCAACTACTTGGGAGGCTGAGGCAGGAGAATAGCTTGAACCCAGGAGGCGGAGGCTGCAGTTAGCTGAGATTGCAACACTGCACTCCAGTCTGAGTGACAGAGCGAGACTCCATCTCAAAAAAAAAAAAAAAAAAAACAGGAAGAAAGAAAAAGAAAGTTGTGAGGATAGACCTGAATTCATTATAGTAAAAATTGGTTTAAAATCCAAACTTTAACTCTAAGAGTTGATGTGCATATAGTTCAAGGTTTAGAAATAAAAGAATACTCTAGGCAACATGGTGAAACCCCCGTCTCCACCAAAAAATAAACAGATAGATAGATAAATAAACATCAGCCAAGTGTGGTGACATGTGCCTGTAGTCCCAGCTACTTCAAGAGGCAGAGATGGGAGGATCCTTTGAGTTCAGAGGGCAGAGATTTCTGTGAGCCAAGATCATGACACTGCACAACAGCCTGGGCAACAGAGTGAGACCCTGTCTCAAACAAACACCAAAAAAAAAACCCCAAAACAAAAAACGAAACTAGATACAATTTCCTGTGTACCATGGAATGCTATGCAAATGAGATATGAACACTGTTCTGAAAGGAGTATTTGCAAACTTCCAAGAATCAGCAATAAGGAACTCAGGTGGATGCTTGAAGAGCCCCTACCGCACACAGGCAAATAAACAAGTTATCTAAAACACTGGCCTCACATTTCTGGAGTCTTGGATTTGTTTTTTCCATTGAAGAACTCAGGAAGAGCACGCCGTTCAATCACATGAATACTGAAAAGAAGAAGAAAAAAAGATTTAGGAGTGTTCTTTTTAAAAGAATAAAATCATTAAATATTCTAAGTAAAAGTGATAAATCCAAAACCTGAGTACTGCTTGCCAAAATTAATTGGCTTACACTAGTTTCTATGTATTAACAGCATACAAAAAAGTTAAGGAAAGCTTTCTCTTTCTCACTCCCAGTACTTACTGTAGTTTTTCTATTCCCATAACCAAACTAAAAAACTGCTATCGACACACTGAAAACTATACATTTTATTATTTTTTGGGATAATACAACATAACTAGATAAGAAGCCATAAGATATGAAGAATTCTTTGAAAAATGGTGACAAAAACAAAGGAGCTGGCATGGCATGGCAACAAACTGATGAAACAAATGACCAGAGTAGAGACAATGAATTTGCTAGTCTCAGCTTCTCAGGCTGTTAACATAAATGAGCCTTTGTCCAGCCTTCAGAAACACTGTGATAAATTAATAACTTTTTAGTTTTTATTTTTGGTGGAGGTGCTGGGGAGATATATTACTTTTTTAAAAATTTCAGTATCAATTGCTTTTAATAATATCACAGAAGTACATTTTAACAATATATGCAAACGCTAATAATTTTATGAAATGTTACAGGTCATAAGCAGAGATCAGGTAAAATGATCAGGCCTAACAGTAAAAAAAAGAACAAACTGTATATCTAGCACAAAATTTCTGCTGCTAATATAAGTGTGTGTTTCTTCCTGATGACATTTTAGTTTCTCAGTGACTTTCCAGATATGCAACATGTTAAGTAGTGGTTGCATGGCAAAGAGCAAATCAATGGTCTGGGAATATAATTCAAATTATTCACTTTTTGAATATTTGGTAACATTTAAATTAAATTGGATTTGTAGGGTCAAATACTATAAATACAATGAATTACCTGCAAACTTCTAGAAAGATAATTTCTAAGATGGATTAATGCTATATAAATATATATAATGACTCTTAAAAGAATAACCGTAAGGAACTAATTACATAATTCTAATATAACTCCTAATGTTTTCATTGTTACAGGTTAGGAAAGGCCCACTTTTTAAAAAATTCTGTATCATAACTAATATTTCTATTATTTAACTGCATGTAGTGTGACATGCAAAGATGATCAGGCAAATGAAAACGTTTCTGTAAACTATAATCTTACATAGTTATTTACTGTAATGATGTTTCCATTTTCTAATTTTATTTTTTAATTAAAAAGAAATTCACACACACACTTTTTTTTTTTTTTTTTAAGACACAGGGTCTCATCCTGGGTAGCATGGTGAAACCCCGTCTCTACTAAAACTACAAAAAATTAGCCGGGCATGGTGTTGGGTGCCTGTAGTCCCAGCTACTCGGGAGGCTGAGACGGGAGAATGGCGTGAACCTGGAAGGCGGAGCTTGCAGTGAGCCGAGATCGCGCCACTGCACTCCAGCCTGGGGGACAGAGCAAGACTCCGTTTCAAAAAACAAACAAACAAACAAACAAACAACAACTGGAGTTCAGTGACAAGATCATAGGTAGCTCACTGTAACCTAGAACTCCTAAGCTCAGGCAATCTTTCTGCCCCAGCCTCCAGGATAGCCGGGACTACAGGCATGTGCCATCACGCCTGGTTAATTAAAAAAATTTTTTGTAGAGACGGGTATCACTATGTTTGGGCTCAAGCGACCCACCAGCCT
This sequence comes from Pan troglodytes, assembly GCF_028858775.2. NCBI lineage: Eukaryota > Metazoa > Chordata > Mammalia > Primates > Hominidae > Pan > Pan troglodytes. The sequence goes on from NC_086015.1 coordinate 51,694,022, forward strand.
CAGCCTCTCAAAGTGCTGTGATTACAGACAAGAGCCATAGCACCAGCCCCCTTTATCTAATTTTAGAGAAAAAGAATGCCGGTTTCTCATGTGTGTCCTCTTAGGCCATTGTACTAACGAGTTTTAAAGTTTGTCAATTTTAACAGAACAACTCACTATTTTGGAATAATTAAAACAGCAAAAATATCTAAAGATAGAATATGTTTTCTAAAAGTAATTTACTGTTTACTATTTAGTATGTCATATATTAATAATTATTTATGATATAAAAATTGGTGTCAGCTGACAAAAAGCTACATTAAAAGTACATAAACATAATTTTATTGTGAGCCAAAAGCAAAATTGTGAATGTTTAAAAATTCTGAATGTTAAACACATAATTGCAAAGATAACAAGACTGAGACACTTCCAAATGTTTAAAAATAATTAAAGATAGTAACAAATGTAATGAAGACTGATGTTCAAAGATATGCACTTATTCTGTTCCAGGTTGTATTTACTGAAAACATCCAGAAATAGCATTCGTTTTTTGTTTTGTTTTGTTTTTGTTTTTGTTGAGACGGAGTCTCGCTCTGTCGCCCAGGCTAGAGTGCAGTGGCGCGATCTCAGCTTACTGCAAGCTCCACCTCCCGGGTTCACGCCATTCTCCTGCCTCAGCCTCCTGAGTAGCTGGGAATACATGCGCCCGCCACCACGCCCGGCTCATTTTTTTTTCGTATTTTTAGCAGAGACGGGGTTTCACCGTGTTAGCCAGGATGGTCTCAATCTCCCGACCTCGTGATCCACCCGCCTTGGCCTCCAAAAGTGCTGGGATTGCAGGTGTGAGCCATCGTGCCCGGCCTATTCAGTTGGTTTTAAATGTACTCAGGAAAGTCTCAATATTTGAGCCACAGAATGATGTCAGACAAAAATAAGGCATATCAAGTGGATCACTGACTATATTCTTTTAAATTGTCTCCAAAAAGACTTCTGGACATACATGGATTTTAAAAATCACATTCATCCTTTAAAAATAACACGGTAATCATTGAGAGCAGGCAAAAGGTATAAAAAGTACCCCAAGATTGGCCGGACGCAGTGGCTCACACCTGTAATCCCAGCACTTTGGGAGGCCAAGGTGGGTGGATCACCTGAGGTCAGGAGTTCGAGACCAGCCTGGTGGTGAGCCGAGATTGCGCCGCTGCACTCCAGCCTGGGCGACAGAGTGAGACTCCGTCTCAAAAAAACAAAAACAAAAACACCCAAGATTTTGAGTAATGGCAGCATCAGCAATGTAGACAACTTTCCTGTAAAGGTACCTTAAAGATACTAACATCTATTTGGAGTGGTAAGTTCTGGTACTTATGTTTTTAAAAAAACAACAACAACAAAACAGTCGAGGCACAGACAAACAAAAAGACAAACAAAAATCATTCTAATATGAAATAGTCACATCTCATAAGCAATCAATAAAAAAGACAGTACTCCAGTTACATCCAACTATGCTCGAAGCATGCCACAGTGCTTGCTGTAAAAATCAGAGACGATGCTAAGGAGGTCTGTTTTCTTAAACATTTTTACGTGCCAGGATTTATATTTTAAAAGCCTCCTGATGTTAAAATATTTCCTATTAAAATAAAGCTATTATTGGGTAGTAATTTTTTTTTTTTTTTTTTGGGAGACAGAGTATTGCTCTTGTCGCCCAGGCTGGAGTACAATGGCTTGATCTCGGCTCAATGCAACCTCTGCCTCCTGGGTTCAAGCGATTCTCCTGTCTCAACCTCCCAAGTAGATGGGATTACAGGCACCCACCACCATGCCTGGCTAATTTTTTTGTATTTTTAATAGAGACGGGGTTTCACCATGTTGGCCAGGCTATTCTTGAACTGCTGACCTCAGGTGATCTGCCCACCTCGGCCTCCCAAAGTGCTGGGATTACAGGCATAAGCCACCATGCTGGGTAATTTTTTTCCTTTATATAAAGTAGTCCCTTCATATCTGTGGAGTTTGTGTTCCAAGACCCCCAATGGATGCCTGAAACTGTGGACAGGGCCATTAAGTTTTTTCCTACGTATACATATAAACACACACATACCTATGATAAAGTTTAATTTATAAATTAGACACAGGACTAGATTAACAAAAACCAATAATAAAAAAGAACAATTATAACAATTTATTATACACAATTTCATGAACAGAAGATTTGTTCTTACCATAGATCTTAGCAAGCTCAGCACACAATTCTTTTTAAGTCGGAAACATTCACCTTTTCACTTAAAGGAAGCGCTTTATACATTCACTTTGGCGCATCCGAACTATCACCATCACTACTTCTATGCACTGGGGCCACTAACTAAAATAGGGGTTCCTTGAACAGAAGCACTGAAATCCCTTGACAGCTAGTCTAATAACTGATACGGATACTAAATGACTAACAGGTGGGTAGCATGTACAGTGTGTCTACATTGAAAAAAAAGGATGATTCATACTCCTGGCATGAAACTGCAGGATTTCATCCCACTACTCAGAATAACACACAACGTAAAATTATGAATTGTTTACTTCTGGAAATTTTCAGTTAGTATTTTTAATCTAGAGTTAATTTCAAGTAACTAAAAACTTTTTATAATAATTTAAAACATTTTATACTACTACTCAAGTATTTGCTTGTTTGAATTATAGCTGATTCTAAATGAGTTAGATTCAAGCTTACAAAATTTTACAAACCTAAATTACAACAAAATCTAGTTTCAATCCCTGAATTGTTTTTCTTTAAAAAAAAAAAAAAAAAAAAAATTCGAGCCAGGTGCGGTGGCTCACGCCTGTAATCCCAGCACTTTGGGAGGCTGAAGCAGGTGGATCACGAGGTCAGGAGTTCAAAACCACCCTGGCCAAGATAGTGAAACCCATCTCTACTAAAAATACAAAAATTAGCCTGGCACGGCGGCGGGAACCTGTAATCCCAGCTACTCGGGAGGCTGAAGCAAGAGAATCACTTGAAACCGGGAGGCAGAGGTTGCAGTGAGCCGAGATCATACCACTGCATTCTAGCCAGGGTGACAAAGCAAGACTCTGTCTCAACAACAATAAAACAAACAAACAAACAAAAAACACAAACACATTCCAAAGATAAAAATCACTCGCCATCTCCCTTCATCCAAAGTGATAGTAATTTCTGATAAGGAACATGGGCAGAAAGGCACAACCTGATTTCAAGGAAAGTTCTTGTACTGCTCAGTACCATGCTCACAGATGGAAGTGGTCCACTCACCAGTTATAATCAAACCATGATGCATAACTAGGAATAATAATGTGATTGGTCTGCTCTGTCACATTATCTTCCCCAGGGTCAACTGATCGACTCTGATCACCTTTGGCAGGATCTTCATCTTCCTATAGAAAAGAAGACAAAGTTCAAAGAAAGAAAGAACTAGAGAGAGAGATATATATAACATCTCTTACACTTCAGTTGTTAGGTTAAATAAAACGAAGCTCCCCCATTCGATCAGATATCTGAAAAACAAATTTCAAGTAAAAACAACCTTTCACAGTATTTAAGGTACAAGGTAGCCAGCTGATAGATAAGGTTTTGTTGCTCATTTATGATGATGAGGGAATCAATGCAGAGAAGGTAGGTCTCTCATAATAAGATTAACAAGTTAATTGAAGAAAGTCTGTTTCAACGCACAGGACTTTAGACTAAATAAATAACTCATAACCCAGATCTCGTTCCATAATAGCTTGCTTCTTCCTTGTCCAGTTTTACTTAATCTGAAGTAAATGTTTACTTGATACACATTTTTATTGCATACATTTAAACGTATTTTAAATACTTTTTTTGATATTGAAATGTTTTACAATTTTCTCTCTGTGGTGATTTTATTATTTGTAACCTAATGAAATTATTTTCTATTAAGAAACCAAATTATGGGCTGGCAAGGTGTCTCATGCCTGTAATTCCAACACTTGGGAGGCTGAGGCAGGAGGATCACTTGAGACCAAAAGATCAGGACCAGCCTGGGCAACATAGTCAGACTTTGTCTCTACTAAAAATTTAGAAATTAGCTGGACATAGTGGTACATGCCTGTAGTCCCAGCTACTTTAGAGGCTGAAGTCAGCAAGATTGCTTGAGCATGGGAGGTCAAGGCTACAGTGGGCTGTGTTTCCACCACTGCCCTGCACTCCAGTCTAGGCAAGACCCTGCCTCAAAAAAAAAATAAAATAAGCAAAAACCCAAATTTTGAATCAGTTTTCTTTTACAATGGTTCCACAATTTAATTTCTACCTTTTTCTTAATTCAACCTAAATTTCCTGTTACAGTATTTGAAGTGACGATCTAGTGTTACTACCTATAACCGTTTCTATAAGAATAGTAAAAAGGAATAAATTTAAAGCATGAAAACACCAAGGACTCTAGTTATTACTTAAATGATATTGAATACAAATGTGATAATAACGATGACAAGGGTAACAAATTTTATTTCCCAAATCACAGAAGCTAGCAAAAAATATTCTCAATGTTGACCTGTTTTTATTTTGGTTTTAGTAAATACATTTTTGTGTTACAGACTTTACAAATCATTTAGGAGACAAAAAATTTCCCTTATTCAGAAAAAACAGGAAGAGGCTGGCATTGCAATTAATGAAGGCCAACAGTATAAGTTTTAATGACTTCAATCAGAAAACAACAAGGAAGATGACATTGTGGGAGACAGCTTTAGAGACACTACCTCTAATCCTTTTAAGATATATAAACGACTGGTATATGGCTTCAAATCCTCTTATCTTTGGCATTAAAATGAAGGAATTTGACTTTCCTTTTTAGCTGGGACCATAGGCAGGTGCCACCACACCAAGCTAATTTTTTAAGTTTTTGTTGATGCAGGGTATCCTTGTGTTGTGCTGGCTGGTTTTGAACTCCTGGGCTAAAAGTGATTCTCCCACCTGGGCCTCTCAAAGAACTAGGATTACAGACGTAAGCCACTGCACTCAGCACTTTTTATTAAAAAAAGAGTGTCTTGCACTGTCACCCAGGCTAGAGCACAGTGGCAGGATTTTGGCTCACGCCAGCATAGAATTCCTAACCTCAAGCAATCCTCCCATCTCAGCTTTCCAAAATGCTGACATCATAGGTGCCAATCTCTATTTACTCTAAATAATGACATATTTTTGCACAGGTAATGTTCACTAATAAGTGGCTCTTGGCTGGGTGTGTTGGCTTACACCTGTAATCCCAGCACTTTGGGAGGCCGAGGCGGGTGGATCATCTAAGGTCGGGAGTTCGAGACCAGCCTGACCAATATGGTGAAACTCTGTCTCTACTAAAAATACAAAAATTAGCTGGGCGTGGTGGTGCATGCCTGTAATCCCAGCTACTCGGGAGGCTGAGGCAGGAGAATCGCTAGAACCCGGGAGGCGGAGGTTGTGGTGAGCCTAGATCACACCATTGCACTCCAGCCTGGGCAACAAGAGCGAAACTCCATCTCAAAAAACAAAACAAAACAAAACAAAAAGAAGTGGCTCTTTGACTAAATAACTTTGATTTTTTTTTTTTTTTAATCATAAGAACAATACAGGTGAAGAGTCATAAGAAAAGAGTTTCTTGAAATACTTTTCCGGAAATCCTGTCATGCATATGTTCATCCTTGAATGTATACAACAATAAAGATCATCTTAGGGAATTTCTTTGCAAATGAAAAAAAAAATCTATATTCAGCAAGTTAAGGAAATTATTTCAAGAAGATTGGGGGTTAATCACACAGTCAAACATGATAGCCTGAGTAAACAAGACGCCGTTTATTTTTAAAAAATTAAATCCTACCTTAAATCTAACATGTTCCAAAAGCATAATGATTGAGGTATCGCTACAGCAGAATTCATAAAGCAGGAAGTAGCTCGCAATAAGGCTCAAGAAAGGTCAAAGTATGATTCAAAGTCTACACTGCATCAATAGAAATGGCAGTGAGAAAAATCAAGACAACACATGGCCCCTGCTCATCTGCACTGTCGGATAACATCTGAAATACTGTGGTCGGCACTGAATATTACCTTGCAACCAGGGGAGTATGAAACTAGAAATTACAGCACATGAGGGACACTAGCAGGGAGGATGAAAATTTTCTCTAAGTAAAATCTTGGGGTCCAAGAAAGTCAAGTATTTTGCCGAGCGCAGTGGCTGACACCTGTAATGCCATCACTTTGGGAGGCTGAGGCAGACAGATTGCTTGAGCCCAGGAGTTCGCAACCAGCCTGGGCAACATAAAAAACTCCATCTCTACAAAAAATAAAAAAATTAGTTGGGTGTAGTGTTGCACACAAGTAGTCTCAGCTACTCGGGAGGCTGAGGTGGGAGGGGGATCACCTGAGCCCAGGAGGTCAAGGTTACAGTGAGAACCAACAGCCTGTCTCAAAAGAAAAAACTAACAAAAACACCTTCCAGAAATGGTTCTTATATTGTATTTGTTTTCCTTAGGGGAAAAACTAAAAACAAAAAAAAAAAATTCAAAAACCAGAAGGGCTTCATAGTCCAAAAATTGGGTTATGTCCAATTCAGTGCTTCTACTGTTCGGTACACAGGACCCTTAGAGAAGCTCTCTCACACCAGGCTTAACTGAATTGTTACCTTTCCTCCTGCTGTGACTGTTTCTTCATCCTGCTCATCTGCAAAACCAAAACACACAATTCATTTTAAAAACAGGTAAATGTTCTTTGGGTTATTTGGAAAATTAATGGTCTAAGAACTGATACTGGACAGAGAAAAGGAATGAAATAGTGCATTATTAAAGCAAAATCACTCTGAATAATTCACTAAATTAGAATTCTACACAGAAGCACAGAGGTAATTAGAAATTCAAAGCAAAGATCATTAAAAATTTCAAACAGTGGGGAATTTATAATTAATTACTACTTGAGCTAATATCATAGTCATGATCTTAATAACAGATACAGGACTTGATTACGATTCTTGTCTCCTGAGTTTTGCTAAAATAACAACATTTTGGGTTCCAGAAGAAGTGAGTAAAGAATGATGAGTAAAAAAACGGGTGATAACCAATCCCTTACTAATCTTAGTAAGACAATGCCTTCTGAGGATAGAGGGCTTAGCATGAAAGAAAGCCCAGGTAAAATTTGTAAACTAGATAGTTGATTTCCACAATGAAAAGTAAAACTGCCAGTACAGAATAGGAAAGAGGTAGTATTAAAGAACAACAAGTTACATTATTATATGCCTGTGATATTTAAGCTTTTTATCACTACTGTGACCGCTGGCACTAGGTAAGGCATGATGAAGTTCAAAAAGAACATGGGATGCTGGGTGCAGCAGTGCACATCTACAGTCCCAGATACTCTGGAGACTGAACTGGGAGACTCACTCAAGGCAAGGAGTAGAAGTCCAGCCTGGGCAACAGAGCAAGATCTTGTCTCTTATTAAAAAAAAAAAAAGAAAAGAAAAAGGGTTGGGTACAGTCGCTCACACCTATAATACCAACACTTTTGGTGGCTGGTACGGGATATAGCAAAAATAAACAGAAATTTATCAGATTTTGAAAAATGCTATACAAAGAATAAACATAAACATATTAGAGAGGAAGTGGGTAGGTGGACACTTCAGAGCAAGTAAACTGGTGTCTCTGAAAAGGTGGCCTTTAAGCTGAAATGTTAAGAGATGAGAAAGACAAGGTAATTATTCCACAAAAAGTAAGAAACCAAATCAAAGGGCCTCCAGTTGGATTGGCTTGGTAACTTCACAAAACAGAAAGCCACTATGAACATGAATAAAGGCTGAGCAAAATAGACAAACCACAACAGCCAAGTGCAGTGATACAAAGCATTGGCAGGAAAGTAAGACTAGGACCCAAATCGGGGTTCTGCAAAATATTTGGAAAGAGGTTACTGAACCTCTTTAAATCTCCATTTCCTCATCAATAAAACAAAACAGTTTAATAGTGAAGTGCAAACACATGTAGAACAAGACCTGACAACTACTCATGCCACCCAGAGATGGACACGGTGGCTTAATGTGTGAGTTAGTCACAAATACTTGCTAACAAGGAATAGGTGATTCTGGATGTGAAATAATATGGTATTAATTACCAGTAGGAGTTCTGCAGCTCTGCATAGTGACTATTTTTATGTAGGAAGTAACTAACAGAAAGAAATCTAGGTAAGGCTGCCAAAAACAAACACTTGGTCCGTTGGACAATGGTAAACCATAGCATAACCAACCTCTTACTAGAAACTGTTAGTTTGACTTAATAATCTCTCCCATTACTCAAATTACACATTTTTAGTCTGACGAATTTCATTCCCCAAAGTAGTCTTGGTACTCAATGGGAAGATACTTCTGATAATATTAAATTATATATGATCCCTAATATTAATAATATCCCTAATATTATTGAATGGTAATATTCAATAAATGTTCTCTTCCTGCTTTCAGATGTGAGAAAATATGCTCCACACCAAACACCTGAATCTCTTTCAGAGACCTGAAGAATGAAAGAAAGACCTATATTTGATGAGGTAGCATATAAGGCAGAATATAGAGCAGTTAAAACAACAGCTCTGGTCAGGCATGGTGGCTCACGCCTGTAATCCCAGCACTCTGGGAGGCCGAGGTGGGTGGGTCGCCTGAGGTCAGAATTTCAAGACCAACCTGGCCAACATGGTGAAACCGTGTCTCTACTAAAAATACAAAAATTAGCCGGGAGTGGTGGCAGGCACCTGTAATCCCAGCTACTTGGGAGGCTGAGGTAAGAGAATTGCTTGAACCTGGAAAGTGGAGGTTGCAGTGAGCCAAGATCACACTATTGCACTCCAGCCTGGGTGACAAGAGCGAGACTTTGTCTCAAAACAAAAAACAAAATACAACAGCTCTGAGAACAAAAATTTACAGTTGATGGATCACTCTCCAAAATACCCACTCGTATCTGCCATCAATAATAACTGTAATTGCCAGGCCCGAAAGCTCACGACTGTAATCCCAGCACTTTGGGAGGCTGAGGTGGGTGGATCAACTGAGGTCAGGAGTTCAAGATCAGCCTGGCCAACCCGGTAAAACCCCATCTCTACTAATAATACAAAAATTAGCTGGGCGTGGTGGCACGTGCTTGTAGTCCCAGCTACTCAGGGGGCTGAGGCAGGAGAATTGCTTGAACCCGGGAGGAGGAGGTTGCAGTAACCAAGATCGTGCCACTGTACTCCAGCCTGGGTAACAGACCGAGGCTCCGTCTCAAAAGATAATAATGACTGCAATTTATTCAAATACAGAATTCCTTAATTAGAAGATAGAACTGACATCTCATTTTCTAAAAAAGGAGATCTTGAAAATCCCTTTCAGGTTTAAAGTTCCGTAAAGTCAAAATTTTAGTAAATACTGAAAACAATAGGTTCTCCTTTACAAGTGAAGAAAAGAAATCAAGCCTAATGTCTCATCTACAACTCTCCAGAACAAAGATGTTTAAAACTACCCCTATTTAATTTTTAAGGAGAACAAGTGATTATACTCTTTTCTATTCTCCTGCAAAATCACTCAAGAATTATACCTTACTTGTGAAAATGTACTCTAAGACTTGGAAATACTAGGAAAGGATGATGTCATTCTCATTTTATACTGCTTAGAAACTTTAATTTGGCTTACAAAGTATTAACACTCCATAGATTTTTGTTCTAACAATACAGTATCATTTTGCATACTGTTACAAAAACAATTCTTTCAGTGACATTTGAAAAAGTACTTTAATTAGAACTATTTCCTTAAAACTCATATTCTTATTCAATTATATTATTACCACCTTCGCTAGTTTGTAGAAAAATATTATGCTCCAAGAGGGGGAGATCACTAAGAATGGCAACAATGGATCACAGGAAATTAACTCTCTTAACAACAGTAGCAAACCAAATCATAATGGCACTAAGAATAAGCCACAGCTAATATCCTGTAGTGGCTAAGCACAAGTCTCACTTAAGAAAGGAGTATCGGCCAGTCACGGTGGCTCACGCCTGTAATCCCAGCACTTTGGGAGGCCGAGACAGGCGGATCATGAGGTCAGGAGTTCGAGACAGGCCTGACCAACATGGTGAAACCCCGTCTCCACTAAAAATACAAAAATTAGCTGGGCGTGGTGGCGCAAGCCTGTAATCCTAGCTACTCAGGAGGCTGAGACAGGAGAGTCACTTAAACCCAGGAGGCAGAGGTTGCAGTGAGCCCTGGGTGACAGAGCGAGATTCCGTCTCAAAAAAAAAAAGAAAAGAAGGAGTGTATCAAGCTGGGCATGGTGGTGTGTGCCTATAATCCGAACTACTTGGAAGACTAAGGTAGGAAAATCGCTGGAGCCCAGAAGTTTAAAGCTGTGGTGAGCTATATTACACCACTGCACTCCAGCCTGACCAACAGAACAAGACCTTGGAAGAATAGACTATCAAAGGAGATGACATATTCAAGACAGAAAGCACAGACCAGTGTATAGATTTTAGGTGCTTACCTAGATCTGCTACAGTTCCTCCTTTAACAGGTGTATTTTCACTATCTTTCTTTAGGTTCACTAGAAAAAGAAAAAAAAGAGTTATGTTTATGTGGGAAAAGTTGTACTTCTTTTTAGAAAGAAAACAGAATAGGACATGATTAAACGACATGCATCTCACTACAACTGCAACACCATTCAATACACTTTCAGGTAAAAATCGTAAGCCCAGCTATGAAATATTTAACAGACTATATTGCCATTACCCAAGCACCATATAGTTTCATCATAAAAGCAAACAATACAAAATACTCAACAAAACATGAAAATAATCTTTCAATCCCTTCCACAAAAGTTTTTTTATTAAAGTTTATGATGCATTTGTTTTGATTCTCACTTCTAATCCATTCATTCTTTTAAAAAAAATTAAGGAAGAACTAATACCTTTTTAGTTTGTTTTCAGACAGGGACTCAGTCTGTCGCCCAGACTTGAGTGCAGTGGTGCGATCATGGCTCACTGCAGCCTTGACCTCCCAGGCTCAAGCGATCCTTTGATCTCAGGCTCCCAAGTAATTGGGACTATGGGCGCATGCCACCACACCTAGTTAATTTTTGTATTTTTTATAGAAACATGGTTTTGCCATGTTGCCCAGGCTGGTCTCGAACTCCTGAGCTCATGCAATCCACTCGCATCAGCCTCCCAAAATGCCGGGATCACAGACATGAGCCACTGCGTCCGGCCAAACGAATATCTTTTATACATCCACATGGATGTCAAAATATATCCTGAGAGTTTTTTAACTCTATGTAAATGTTATCAATACTGTGCTTAGTTCTTAGCACGGACCTTCTTTCCATGTAAGAACTTTAAATTACATTACATTTCTTTCATTTTTACAAGTCCACTGTGTCCATAGGTGGACTGTAAGTTAACCAGCCCTACACTGATGGAAACCATGTTTATTCTGAATATTTCACTGTTCAAAAACATTCTTTTGTAATTATCTTTGTGGGTGCATGCAATTATTTAAGATAAACTCTAAAAATAAAACACTGCAACTAGAGGTACACATTTAAAAATTTTTAAAACACAGCCAAGGCCAGGTGAGGTGGCTCATGCCTGTAATCCCAGCACTTTGGGAGGTTGAGGCAGGTGTATCACTTGAGGTCAGGAGTCTTAGACCAGCCTGGCCAACATGGTGAAATTCTGTCTGTACTAAAATACAAAAACTAGCTGGGCATGGTGGTGCGCATCTGTAATCCCAGCTACTCGGGAGGCTAAGGCAAGAGAATCACTTGAACCTGGGAGGTGGAAGTTGCAATGAGCTGAGATCGCACCACTGCATTCCAGCCTGGACAATAGAGCAAGACTCAGTCTCAAAAACAACAACAACAAAAAACCACAGCCAAATTGCATTGAATGTCTTCATTAATTTACACTTTCATCAACAGCATTTGATAGTACTCATTCCTCAAAACTTTCACACTTTTCCATCTACCTTTTAGGTTTTGAAAATCTTATAGATGCAAATAGTGATTTGAAGAACTTGCATATTCTTAAGTGAGGTTGACCATCTGTTCACAGACTTCTTGGCCATGTATTTATTTCTAACAAATTACCAATCTGACATAATCAACGGTAAATACTATGTAATTTAGTCTAAGGGGTTCAGATTCTTTATACATTTTTAGGATTCTAGTCCTTTGTTAAATGGTAAATACTTTCTCCCCCTACCAAAAAAACCTGTTTAAAGTGCTAAATTTCTTACATTTTAACCTCAATTATGTAACAGTGATTCTAAACATATTTGATGAGCTAAACACATAGTAACGGGAAAAAATGTGTGCTCACAAAATTCGTATGTTGAAACCCAACTGTAGTGTCCTGGTATTTAGAAGTGAGGCCTTTGGAAAATAATTAAGTCAGGAGGATAGGCCCCTCAAGAACAGAATTAATGCCCTTATAACTGGGTGTAGTGGCTCATGCCTGTAAGTCCTAGCTACCAGGGATGCTGAGGCACAAGAAACGCTTGAGCCTAGGAGGAGAAGGCTGCAGTGAGTTATGATCGCATAGCTGTTATTCCAGTCTGGGTGACAATGCAAGTATGTACTTTACAATAATTAATTTAATGTTATGTGAAGTATATCTCAATTAAAACAATGCTATATTATGCATAAAATCATACACTGGAAAACTGAATGCCTGTTTTCTACTTCACCCTCAGCATCTGTACCTGTAGTGGTTGAATAAAAGTTACTTTGTCATCCGGGCGCGGTGGCTCATGCTTGTAATCGCAGAACTTTGGAAGGACAAGGCAGGCGGATCACCTAAGGTCAGGAGCTCAAGACCAGCCTGGCCAACGTGGTGAAACCCTGTCTCTACTAAAAATACAAAAATTAGTAGGGCATGGTGGAAGGCACCTGTAATCCCAGCTACTAGGGAGGCTGAAGCAGAAAAATCACACGAACCCGGCGGAGGTTGCAGTGAGCAGAGATCATGCCAATGCACTCCAGCCTGGGCAACAGAGCAAGATTCTGTCTCAAAAAAAAAAAAAGTTGGACGCAGTGTGGCTCACGCCTGTAATCCCAGCACTTTAGGCAGCTGAGGTGGGCAGATCACTTGAGGTCAGGAGTTCAAGACCAGCCTGGGCAACACACTGAAACCCTATTTCTAATGAAAATACAAAAATTAGCCAGACAGAGTGGTGCACATCTGTAATCCCAGCTACTCGGGAGGCTGAGGCATGAGAATCACTTGAACTCAAGAGGCGGAGGTTGCAGTGAGCCGAGATTATGCCACGGCACTCAAGCCTGGGTGACTGAGCAAGACGCTGTCTCAAAAAAAAAAAAAAAGGTGAGGGGGCCCAGGCGAGGTGGCTCGTGCCTGTAATCCTAGCACTTTGGGAGGCCAAGGTGGGTGGATCACCTGAGATTAGAAGTTCGAGACCAGCCTGGCCAATATGGCAAAACCCCATCTCTACTAAAAATACAAAAAAAATTAGCCAGGCATGGTGGCGGGCGCCTATAATCTCAGCTACTCAGGAGGCTGAGGCAGGACAATCACTAGAATCCTGGGGGCTGAGGTTGCAGTGAGCTGAGATTGCACCACTGCACTCCAACCTCGGCAACAGAGCGAGACTCTGTCTCAGAAACAAAACAAAACACAAACAAATTTATACAACACTAGACTCAAAAACGGCACAACATATGTCCTTTTCAAGTAGTATAAGCAAAGGTTCACCAAAGTAGACTATATGCTGTGTAATAAAACAAGTGTGAATAATTTTTTTTTTTTTTGAAACAGAGCTTCACTCGTCGCCCAGGCTGGAGTGCAACGGTGCAATCTCGGCTCACTGCAACCTCTGCCTCCCAAGTTCAAGTGATTCTCCTGCCTCAGCCTCCTGAGTAGCTGGGATTACAGGCACCCACCACCACACCCGGCTAATTTTTTTTTGTATTTTTAGTAGAGACAGGGTTTCACCATGTTGTCCAGGCTGGTCTTGAACTCTTGACCTCAGGTGATCCACCCGCCTTGACCTCCCAAAGTGGTGGGATTACAGGCATGAGCCACCGCGCCCAGCCAAGTGTGAATAAATTTCGAAAGACTAGATTTTCAGTGAATGATTTTGGGTTTTTTTGAATCGGGGTCTCACTCCTTAGCCCAGGCTGCAGTGCAGTGATGCAATCATGGCTCACTGAAGCCTCAATGTCCTTGGTTTCCAGCAATCCTCTCACTGAATAGCTAGGACTACAGGGAAAGGCCACCATGTCCAGCTCTGCCATAGATTTTAATTAGGAATTAACTACAAAATAAGCCAGACATGGTAGCTTGCAATTTGGGAGGCTGAGGAGGGTAGACTGCTTGAGCTCAGGAGTTTGAGACCAGCTTGGGCGGTATGGCAAGACCGTGTCTCTACAATGAATAAAAATTAAGCAAATGTGGTGGTGAGCACCTGTATCCCAGCTGAAACGAGAGGCTGAGGTGGGAGGATCACTTGAGTGAGCAGCAAGACGTGACTGCCAATGCACTCCAGCCTGGGCGAAAGAGCAAGAGATCCTGACTTTTTTTTTTTTTTTTTAGATGGAGTCTGGCTCTGTCACCCAGGCTGGAGTGCCCTGGCGTGATCGTGGCTCACTGCAACCTCCGCCTCCCGGGTTCAAGCGATTCCCTTGCCTCAGCCTCCCGAGTAGCCTGGGACTACAGGTATGCGCCACCACGCCAGGCTAATTTTTGTATTTTTAGTAGAGCTCTGGTTTCAACTTGTTGGCCAGGCTAGTCTTGAACTCCTGACCTCAAGTGATCCTCCCGCCTCAGCCTACCCAAATACTGGGATTACAGGTGTGAGCCACTGCACCTGGCCTTGACCCTGACTCTTAAGGGGAAAAAAAAAAAAAATTCCAAACTCATTTTATGAGGCCAGCATAACCATGACAGCAAAACCTGATGAGAAAATGCTAAGAACAGAAAGTTAAAGATCAATATCTGGCCGGGCACAGTGGCTCACGCCTGTAATCCCAGCACTTTGGGAGGCCAAGGCGGGCGGATCACGAGGTCAGGAGATCGAGACCATCCTGGCTAACATGGTGAAACCCCATCTCTACTAAAAATACAAAAAAATTAGCCAGGCATGGTAGTGGGCACCTGTATTCCCAGCTACTCAGGAGGCTGAGGCAGGAGAACGGTGTGAACCCGGGAGGTAGAGCGTGCAGTGAGTCGAGATCGCGCCACTGCACTCCAGCCTGGGCGAGAGCAAGACTCCGCCTCAAAAAAAAAAAAAAAAAAAAAGATCAATATCCTCCACAAATACAGACTAAAATAATCCTTTTAAAGTATATTAAACAATCAAATATAGCCAACACATTAAAAAAAAATACAATGTCATCAAATGAGGTAAATTCCAGGAATGCAAAGTTGATTCAACCACTACAAAAATCTTACAATTAAATAATATTAACTGATTAAAAGGAGAAATATCATTACATCAGTGGATACTGAAGAACGGTATCAAAATTTGGCATTCATTCATAAAAACTCAGAAAAATCCAGGAAGAAAGCTTCCTGAAATTGATGAAACATCAATTGTGTGATATCACACACCATGGTAAAATATAAATGTGTTCTTTCGAAGACAGAGAAAAAAGCAAAAATGTCTGCTTTCTAAACCGCTATTAAAAATTACAGTGGAGGTATAATATAATTGGAGGTTTGTGTAATAGAAAATCCTAAGAAATCTACAAAAAAGTGCCAGAATACATGATTTTTAAAAAAGCAATAGAATACACGGCCAAAAATTAAGGAATATTAATTCTCTTTCCACATACTAGGAAAAAATAAGTGGAAAAATTTACACTGTCAGTAACAAAAAAAATGAGATATAAATTTAACAAAATGTGAAAGACCTCTAATAAAACATACAAACCACAGAAGAGGAAAAATTACATTAAATGCTGGTGCTAAAACTTACATGGAAAACCTAAGAGCTATAATAGCAAAAACAATATTGAAAAATGTGAACAGAAGTTGAAGGAGTTTACTCAATTTCAATACTCACTAAAAAAAAACTATAATAACTCAGGCCCTGTGGTATTAAGTACAATGAGATGGTTAGAATAGAATACTGAATCTAAATGTAGACATGTGTGATGATTTTCAACAAAGGCAGCAAAATAGTTCAATGTGAGAAGTAGTGTCTTTTCAGCAAATGGTATACAAACAACTAAATACCTATGTGGGGAATAAAATTAACTTCAACCCTTAATTCATAACATCCTCAAAAACAACTTTAAATTGGGTCACAGACCTAACTATAAAAGCAGAAGGCATAAGCTTTCTACAAGAAAACACAGAAAAACACATTTGCAACACTAATATAGGCAAAAAACTTCTTAGGACACAAGATAAGTTAAGAGCACCTGTCCTCCAAAAAAAAAGTGTTAAGAAAATGAAAATCCAAGCAACTGTGAATAGGGGCTTGAACTGGTTATACTTAAATTCAGAAAAATCAAATGCTAAATTTATAAATTCACTAGAAAACAGAAAACCAATAAAAAGGACAAGTACTAATTCTCCTGCTTATTATTTTTTTTATCCTTTAATCCCTCCATCTGGAGTTCAAGAACTGCTTGGGACATTTTCCTTGCATCTTTGTCACCTTCAGCGTTAGTGCTTTAGCCTTCGACCAGACAACACACCATCAGCTGAGTGCAAAATACAGACAGACCAACACTGATGAGTCTAGCTTCTCCTAGTATTCTTAACTGCCCTGTATGTATATACATATGTATATACATATATACATCCAGTGCCCATCTTATACATACGTATATTGCCCTATATGTCTATACATATGTATATTGCTCTATATGTCTATACATAGGTATATACATATGTATATTGCCCTACATGTATATATCTATGTATATACATATATACACCCAGTGCCCATCTTAATTATCAATTGCTCTGTGTTTAGTGCCAGATAAATCATACAGACTTATCAATTGCTCTGTTTAGTGCCATATAAACCATATAGTCTTCTCCTATTTTTAACTGTATACTTCCTGAGTTTTAGTAACTCATCTTACTTTTAGATCCAGATAGCTTCCTATATTTTACAAATTTCTCAACAATGAAAAATAATGTTCTGGTTTTCCTAGGCTTTTTTTAAATACTCTTTTCTGACTGTCACTGTACAAGTTTAGGGCAGGAGAGATGGTTATATGCTTCATATACATCTTAATCTAAATCCTAGATTTTTTTCTTCTACTTTTTCATTATTTTTCATGCTCACAGAATAGTAAAATAAAAAAGAGATAGAATTTACTACAATCCTTCATCTTAGGCTGTTTTGAAGAACTGTAATTCATCTCCTAATAACCAGAAAAGGTTCTAATTCCTCCTGTTATTTCATTTCAATAAAGTATATTAAAAAAAAACCCTACCAATAACTTTAATGACTTAGTTTCTAGTCCCCAAATTTTAAATCTCCACTTTCTAGATTTCAGTGAAATTCTATAAACTTGGATGATTAGTATGAGACCTGTAATTCACCAACTGATTATATATAGTCTCTTATTTACAAGCTGCTCCCACAAAGATGGGTGAAGAAGGCTAATAAATCATAAAATGCCTATCATAGGTCTTTACTTTTCGAAGTATGCTAGAGCTTATTTTTTGAAAATGTGATCACTGGCTCACTGAGGACACAAACATTTAATGGTCAATAAAAAATACCTTATCAATAAAGAACATTTTGGGTTGGTTTTTGTTTTTGTTTTTGAGACTGAGTCTCACTCTGTCGCCCAGGCTGGAGTGCAGTGGTATGATCTCAGCTCACTGCAACCTCCGCCTCCTGCAGCCTCCTTCAAATGATTCTTCTGCCTCAGCCTCCGGAGTAGCTGGAATTACAGGCACGCACCACCATGCCTGGCTAATTTCTATATTTTTAGTAGAGATGGGGTTTCACCACATTGGCCAGGCTGGTCTTGAACTCCCGACCTCAAGTGATCTGTCTGCTTTGGTCTCCCCAAGTGCTGGGGTTACAGGTATAAGCCACCATGGCCAGCCCACTTTGAATTTAATTACATTGAATAGAAGTTAGGCCAGAATTTACATAACTGGTAACTAAGGTTCATCACACTTAGAAGAAATTCATTACCAGAGAACTTCAAATTTGCATTCACATAAAGCATTCCCTAGAGATTTCAATAAGTTAAACTATATATAGGTACGTATTCCACTTTTTCATATGAATGTGATTCTGTTGCAATTTAAAAACCATTAATTTTAAAACATTACTAAATTAAAGATGTTTTTGGTCGCTGTAAGTTTTCTCTATAAACAAAGAGTAAAACTACTCAAATGATTAAAGAAAATTAAAAAAAGATATCCATAAAAGGGACAATCTATTCATACTTGAAAGTTGAGAACTGTGGACCCACAGCAAGCAATGAATCATCCCATGGTATTGCTGAGAATGACTAAATTAAATCTAACACTCTCATGCAGAAGAATACAAACCATTTTTGGGAAGTACTACTTCTTCTATATTGGGTACAGGTGTTGGGTCTTCCATATCCTTGGTTAGATCTTCTTGCTCATCTTCCTCTTTCTGACTTCTGCGCTTCCCATAAAGGCTAGCTTGGCTAAAACATACAAGTATATGAAATATAAACAAGACTGATTATAGCTACTGATAGCAAACAGTTTCTGAGGTTGTACACCTTCATTATTTGTAGAACATATGCTCAAGATCACTTTAAAAGACAAACAGTAGGTCGGTCGCGGTAGTTCATGCCTGTAATCAGAGCACTTTGGGAGGCCGAGGCAGGTGGATCACTAAGGTCAGGAGTTTGAGACCAGCCTGACCAACATAGCGAATCCCCGCCTCTACTGAAAATACAAAAATAAGCCGGGCATGGTGGCAGGCGCCTGTAATCCCATCTGCTCAGCAGGCTGAGGTAGGAGAATCGCTTGAACCCGGAAGGTGGAGGTTGGAGTGAGCTGAGATGGCGCCAGTGCACTCCTCCCTGGGTGACAGAGAGAGACTCCATCTAAAAGAATTTTTAAAAATAAAAAAGGCAAACATTAAAAAGAAAAAATTAGATAACTTCCCCCAAATTACATCTAACCAGCCAATAAAAGAAAAATAAAAGTTAACAGGCATAAAAAATGGGCAAAAAATCCTACTAGACAATTGCGGGCAGTATCACAAAAGGGACCTAAATTAGTGTAATAAAATAACAACTGCTAAGGAAATATGATATATTCTAAGATTATAAGCAATCACATATGTGATCAAAGATACGTACCATTGTGTTTTAATGGCCCTTTTATCATCCAAATATCAGGAACTACAAGTAGAATCCCTAAATATAGTACTAATTCTTTTGTATAAAATCTTC
Organism: Pan troglodytes; assembly: GCF_028858775.2. Taxonomy (NCBI): domain Eukaryota; kingdom Metazoa; phylum Chordata; class Mammalia; order Primates; family Hominidae; genus Pan; species Pan troglodytes. The sequence goes on from NC_086015.1 coordinate 51,713,372, forward strand.
CACTGCTCTTGCACCAAAAATTCAATCAAATCATTATTAATTTTAAAACTAATAAATGTCAGGGGGCTCAAAAAAAAAAAAAAAACCCCAGTGATGATTCTTTACCTTTAGGGATTACAAGGGATATAGGACAGAAATCTTTACCTCACATAACATGATTCATACAGAGAGAAATACGATAGAAGTATTATATTTCAGTGCAGAGAAACGAATAAAAGTACCAAGAAAATACATCATAGAGAGATTGTAAGGACTGAAGGTCAGAGTTAAGCTGAACCTTGAGAATTGCTTAACAATTCACTAAGAGGTAAGGGCTGGGTGTGGTGGCTCATGCCTGTAATCCCAGAACATTGGAAGGGCAAGGCAGAAGAATTGCTCGAGGCCAGGAGTTCGAGACCAGCCTCGGAAACAGGGTGAGACCCCATCTCTACCAAAAAACAAAAAATTTAAATTTTAAGACAGGGTCTCACTCTGTTGTCCAAGCTGGAATGCAGTGGTGCAATCACAGGTCACTGCATCCTTGAACTCCTCAGCTCAAGTGATCCTCCTGCCTCAGGCTCCTGAGTAGCTGAGACTATAGGTGCACACCATCATGCCCAGACTATTTTTCTTTCTCTAATTTATTCTAGATACAGGGTTTCACTATGTTGCCTCAGGTGATCTCAAACTTAAGCCATCCTCCTACCTTGGCCTCCCAAAGTGCTGGGATTGCAGGCAAGAGCCACTGGCTCCTGGCCCAAAAAGTTTTGTTTTCTTTTCTTTTGTTTTGGTGGGGGCGGGGGTAGGAGACAGTCTTGCTCTGTTGCCCAGGCTGGAGAGAAGTGGCACTATCTCAGCTCACTGCAATCTTTTCCTTCCCAGGTTCAAGCAATTCTCATGCCTCAGCCTCCCCAGTAGCTGGGATTACAAGGGCGCTCAATCACGCACCGGCTAATTTTTTTTTGTATTTTTAGTAGAGACGGGGTTTCACCATGCTGCCCAGGCTGGTCTCTAACTCCTGAGCTCAGGCAATCTGCCCACCTCAGCCTCCCAAAGTGCTAGGATTACAGGCATGGGCCATCACGCCCGGCCTCCAAAAAGTTTTTAATGCTAAGCCGGGCATGGTGGCACGCACCTGTAGTCCTAGCCACTGAGGAGGACTGCTTGACCTCGGGGTTTTAAGGTTACACGACTGCACCACTTCCCTCCAGCCTTTATTCTGCATCCTGAAGCACTGTCTTGTTTTAATTATTATTTTTATTCATGTATTCCTCAGCAGATGTTATTATACTAATTTAAACCCCTAATTTATTTGTTATCATTTTTTATTTTTTTCTGCCAAAGAGCAAGATCTTGTCTGGCAAAAATAAATAAATAAAATAATAAAGAAAGACAATGCTTCAGGATGTAGAATAATGGCCAAAAGGTATAAGAAAAGAAAAACACACTTGCTTTGGGAAGTACTGGGTAGCAATCTAAACTGCACTGTGAAGTGAGAGTGGAAATGGAGAAAAAGCTGTCTGAAACAGCATGCTGGGCCAGCCTGAGTTCTACAGTGCAGAGCGAATGCTCAAAGTTCCCTTTGAGGGATGACATTGGCTTAGGTTGAATAGGATACATAAAGTAAAATTTTTTTCCAAATAAAAATCGCATGATGAGTTTTGTTTTTGTTTTTGAGATAGAGTCTTCCTCTGTCACCCAGGCTAGAGTGCAGTGGCGCGATCTCAGCTCACTGCAAGCTCCGCCTCCTGGGTTCATGCCATTCTCCTGCCTCAGCCTCTTGAGTAGCTGGGACTACAGGCGCCTGCCACCACACCCGGCTAATTTTTTTTGTATTTTTAGTAGAGACAGGGTTTCACAGTGTTAGCCAGCATGGTCTCGATCTCCTGACCTCGTGATCCGCCCGTCTCGGCCTCCCAAAGTGCTGGGATTACAGGCGTGAGCCACTGCACCCGGCCTTTATTTATTTATTTTTTAAACAAAAGGAAGGAGAGTACACTTGGAAGAGGGCCAAGCAGGCAACTTGAAAGACAAGTGCTGCATGATGATTTTTTAAAAGCCTATAAACCTAAAGGCAGCAGAGAGATAAAATACTTAAAGGGGAAGAAAACATACAGTGCAGATGAATGAAACAAAAGTTGGGAAAACAGATTTCAAAATATTTTCTAAGTATATTTTCAACATAACTAAGGAGAAATGTAAAATGAGAAAAGGCGTGGTCATTACAAGGCAAATGTATTCCATTAAAGTACATGCATACATATATTTTAGAGAACTCAATCTGGTATGCGTTATATTCAGAGTAGAGGGTACATGTCACCACTGTGAGCCTCATGCCTCCTAGAGATCACATCTTGGTTCAATAACCACTGGTGTCCTGGCACCCCATTTTATCTCATTATAGTTGACAGTGCGCTCCCTGCAAAGATCTCATGTAGCTCCAAAATCTCTGAACAGCAACAACAATATTCAGATTAGAAATGTAAGAAACAGGCCAGGTGTGGTGGCTCACGCAAATAATCCCAACACTTCGGGAGGCCAAGGTGGAAGAATTGCTTGAGACCAGGAGTTGGAGACCAGTGTGGGTAACAAGACAAGACACTATCTCTACAAAAAATACAAAAATTAGCTGGGTGGGGTATTGCGCACCTGTAGTCTCAGCTACTCCAGAGGCTGAGGTAGGAGAATCGCCTGAGCCCAGGAGATGGAGGCTGCAATGGGCCAAGATCGCACCACTGTGCTCCAGTCTGGGCAACAGAGCAAGACCCTGTCTCAAAAAAAAAGATAAAATGTTAAATATATATAAAAAGAATGTAGGCCAGGCACGGTGGCTCATGACCCTGTCTCAAAAAAAAAAAAAAAAGATGAAATGTTAAACATATATAAAAGGAATGTATGCCAGGCACAGTGGCTCATGCCTGTAATCCCAGCACTTTGGGAGGCCGAGGCAGGTGGATCACGAGGTCAGGAGATTGAGACCATCCTGACCAACGTGGTGAAACCCCGTCTCTACTAAAAATACAAAAAAAATTAGCTGGGCGTGGTGGCACGAGCCTGTAGTCCCAGCCACTAGGGAGGCTGAGGCAGGACAGTCGCTTGAACCTGGGAGGCAGAGGTTGCAGTGAGCTGAGATTGTGCCACTGCACTCCAGCCTGGCAACAGAGCGAGACTCCGTCTCAAAAAAAAAAAAAAAAAAAAGGAACTGTAAAAAATAGTTACCCCATAAACAGCTAACGAAAAATCTATTTTTATAATTTCAATTTTCATGTCATAATATGTGTGGGCTCAAAAACTAAGTTTTTAAAGGTTTTTTGATGAGTGTAACTTGCTTAATAATATATGAAACTAAGAGGTTTTTAAATGTCCCTAAAGACTTCTATTAGTAAGAGTGTTGTCATAACTACCCTTCAGGAAATAATACGATTCAAGGCATGTTCTGGGAACAGAAATGCCAACTAGGGTAGAGAGGAAAGTCTATATAAGGAAGCTGCAGGAGAGATGTCAATTGTATCTTTACACTTCAATCAACATCCAAAAAGTTGACTGTCACATGAAAATAATCAATTTACAAACCATAATTGTCTTGCTAAGTCTAAACAATAAAAATTATAATGAAAATATTTTAAGCTAGGCAAACCAGAAATTATGTAACTTAATATATACCAATTAATTATTAAGTACTATTTACCATTTATTAAGTGTGTATTTAAAGCCAGGCAATGTGCAAAGGCTTTAAAGTCTCATTTAACCCTCAAAACAATCTATTCAGTAGAAATCGTAATCCTCATTCAACCAAAGCTCACTAAGTACAAAAGTGTAGCCCTGAACCAGGCGTTGTACTGCCATGCTTTGCAGAACATCAAGCAGCCACATATTCATCTCTTCTATGAGCTTATTTGATCACAAATGGGACAAGTGGTAAAATCCGAAAATGAGACACTAAACATGGTGAATATAAGGTCTTAAACTTCTTACCAGTCCTGCTTCTCAATACATACTTAGATACAAAAAAAAAAAAAAAAATCCAAGTGATTCTCCAGCCTCAGCCTCCCAAGTAGCTGGGATGACAGGCGCGCACCACCGTGCCCAGCTAATTTTTATATTTTTAGTAGAGACAAGGTTTCACCATGTTGGCCAGGCTGGATTTGAACTCCTGACCTCAGTTGATCTGCCCACCTCAGCCTCCAAAAGTGCTGGGATTATAAGTGTAAGCCACCGCGTCCAGCCTGTTTTAATGCCCTTTGAATCATGTAATAGCTCTTACCCTTTCTTCCCACTCTTCTTCCGTGATTCTGTTGGTGTCGGAGGGGGAGGCGAAGGCGAATGTTTCCTCTTTCGAGCATTAGCTGATGTTTTTCTATCTCTTCTTTCTGGACTTCTGACTGGCTAGGAAGAAGTAAATGGAAATAAGTATCAGCTATCTTTGCTCCTCAGTTTCTACAAATCCTTGGCAAAAGGTGAATCTCCACACACAAAGACAACAGCATATCCTTAGTTCAGAGCAAATAAAAAGAATATCATTAATCATCCAGGAACACCAGTAATCAAGAAACTTTCCCTGACCTTTCAGGTGATATATATCATCAATGGAAATATCGGCTATCAGTTATTCAAACTATGCTATAACAGACATGCTGAAACCCTGCACAACTAAAAACTGCTACTGTTCACATTCTGTTTTGAGGTGAGAAATGTATTTCAATAACTACTGGAAAAATGTGAAATACACTCTACTAAACTGACAAAATACAAAGACAGGCCAAACGATCCTGTGAAAATGTAGCATTATAGGAATTATTCTTAATCTCTAAAATAAACAGAAGATAACTTTATGTCATAAGAAATGTTAAGCAAGATGGCAACATGATTTAAAGTCAATGTCTAGGCTGGGTGCCATGGCTCATGCCTGTAATCTCAGCAATTTGGGAAGCCGAGGCGGGAAGATCACTTGAGGCAAGGAGTTCAAGACCAACCTCTCCAACACAGGGAAAGCCCATCTCTACTAAAAATACAAAAATTTAGCTGGGTATGGTAGAGCATGCCTGTACTCCCAGCTACTCAGGAGGCTGAGACATGAGAACTGCTTGAACCCGGTAGGCAAAGGTTGCACTGAATCATGATCATGTCACTGTACTCCACCCTAGGTGACAGAGTAAGACTCCATCTCAAAGAAGGAAAAAAAAAAAAAGTCAACCTTTATAAGTAAAAACTATCCCAGCTTGCAGATGATACAATTTTATGCATAAAAAAAGCTTCCAGACCTAATGAACAAGTTCAGTAAAGTTGCAAGACATTAAGATCAACAAACAAAAGTAAGCCTGCATACAGTAACTACCAATTTAATAAAATAGACTATCATAAAGAAAAAAACACCTAAATTATCAGTACTAGATTAAGTAAAAGCATCAGAGGCATAAGTAAATAATCTAAAATTAAAACATCAATTAGGCTGGTCACGGTGGCTCACACCTGTAATCCCAGCACTTTGGGAGGCCGAGGCGGGGGGAATGCTTGAGCCCAGAAGTTCAAGACCAGCCTGGGAAACATAGTAAGACCTTGTCTCTACAAAAACAAACAAAAAAAAGTTAGCTGGATGTAGAGGTGTGCGTCTGTGGCCCGAATTACTCAGAATACTGAGCCGGGAGGATAGCTTGTGCTCAGAAGGTCAAGGTGACAGTGTGCTATGATCGCAACACCGCACTTCAGCCTAGGCGATAGAATGAGATTCTGTCTCATGCTAAAATGAAAAAATCCATGAATTAAACATTAATTTTCTCTGTTGCCATCCTATTCCTTACAACTGTATTTCCATTCAGAAGCTCCATAGCATCAAACTGAGAAGCTTAAACACCTTATGAGTATGTAATAGCAGTTTGAAAAAAATCTAAAGGATATACACCTTTGAATGATACAGTAAATCTGAAGTTGAATTTTTTTTCTTTTTCTTTTTTTTTTTTTTTTTTTTTGAGACAGGGTCTCACTCTGACACCCAGGCTGGAGTGCAGTGGCGCGATCTCAGCTCACTGCAACCTCCACTACCCAAATTCGAGTGATTACGGATCACTGCAGCCTTAACCTCCTGGGCTCAATTGATCCCCCTCACCTCAGCCTCCCATGTAGCTGGGACTACAGTTGCGCACCACCATGCCCAGCTAATTTTTGTATTTTTTGCAGAGACAGCGTATTGCCATGTTGCCCAGGCTAGTCTTGGACTCCTGGGCTCAAGCACTCCACCTACCCTGGCCTCCCAAAGTACTGGAATTACAGGCTTGAGCCACCATGCTCAACCCTTAATTTTTTAACAAATATCCATTTCTATATAAACTCCTAAAAATAAATGAATAAACAAACAAAATAAATCTGAACAGAAATGGGTATGAACTGGCCAGTTAAATAACGTAATGTAGAAATTGGAATATTCCTAATGACAAAAAAGCCTTGGATTAAAATATATTCAGGGAAAGCAAATATGTAAGTATATCTTCTGGAAAGGTTAAAATAAGAGAATATGAAGAGTCCTCAGCACCATAAGACAGTGGTGGAAAAAAAAAATTTTGAATAGTCCAATTCCAAAACAAACAACAACCAACTGCAAGTAAAAAGGTATGACAAAGACTCAACTGTAAAACATTTTTCTTTCCTTTTTTTTCTCTAAATTTTTTATCAGTTGAAGAGACGAGGTCTTGCTACATTGCCCAGGCTGGTCTCAAACTTCTGGGCTCAAACTATCCTCCCACCTCGGCCTCCGAAATTGCTGGGATTACAGGTGTGAGCCACTGGGCCCAGTCATTTAATATTTTTGTTTCCTAATATTTTTCCTAAAAATTGGCAAGGCATGGTGGCTCATACCTGTAATCCCAGCATTTTGGGAAGCCAAGGCCGGTGGATCAACTGAGGTCAGAAGTTCAAGACCAGCCTGGCCAACATAGTGAAATCCCATCTCTACTGAAAATAAAAAAATTAGCCAGGTGTGGTGGCACATGCCTGTAATCCCAGGTACTTGGGAAGCTGAGGCAGGAGAATTACTTGAACCCAGGAGGCAGACATTGCATTCAGCCAAGATCATTCCACTGCACTCCAGCCTGGGCAATAGAACGAGACCACTTGTCAAGGGAAAAAAAAAATTAATGTGAAAAACAGTAAGGTTTTCATAGTAAAGTCACAGCACTGAAATAGGTATGAAAGTACTGTACTCTGCATGTCAGTGGTTCAAAGAATATCCATCTCTAAGATTTTTCAATAAAGTAAAACAGGCCAGGCGCGGTGGCTCATGCCTGTAATCCCAGCACTTTGAGAGGCCGAGGCAGTCAGATCACCTGAGGTTAAGAGTTCAAGACCAGCCTGGCCAACATGGTGAAATCCCGTTTCTACTAAAAATACAAAAATTAGCCAGATGTGGTGGCACGTGCCTGTAGTCCCAACTACTTGGGAGGCTGAGGCAGGAGGATAGCTTGAACCCAGCAGGTGGAGGTTGCAGTGAGCCAGGATCACGCCACTGCACTCCAGCCTGGGCAACAGAGTGAGAATCTGTCTCAAAAAATAAATAAATAAATAAATAAATAATAAAAGTAAAACAACACCCCAGGAAAAGGAACCAGAAGTCTCTAAAAGCTATCACGAACCCAATACTAACACACCTTCTTCTCAGTGTCAAGTCGTCTTCTAGTGACACCTACCATACAAGTTGTGCCTTCCACAAGTTGTGCCTTACAAGGAATCATGGGTAAATATCTAAGCAACTGAACGTCTTAAAAGATTAAATGATATAAAATGTCAAGTCCTCCACCCTCAGAAAAGTGGATTGAACTATAACTGTTAAGATGTTTAAGGCCTATATTTTATACTAACTACCATCTGTGGATTAACAGTTATTTAAGAATATTAAACAGGTCGGGTGTGGTGGCTCATGCCTGTAATCCCAGCACTTTGAGAGGCCAAGGCAGGCTGATCACCTGAGGTCAGGAGTTCGAGACCAACCTAGCCAACATGGAGAAACCCTGTCTCTACTAAAAATGCAAAAATTAGCCAGGTATGGTGGCAAGCGCCTATAATCCCAGCTACTCGGGAGGCTTGAGGCAGGAGAATCGCTTCAACCCAAGAGGCAGAGGTTGCAGTGAGCCGAGATTGTGCCACTGTACTCCAGCCTGGGCTACAGAGCAAGACTCTGTCTCAAAAAATATATATACATACTAAACAAAATGAGTTTTGCATAGGAAAACCAACAGCTACATTAAATTCTGCTGTGATATTACACTTCAGATCTAGTGGGCAAAATCAGCTATACCACTACCCTTCTGCATGGGCCACTTTAAATCTTAATAACCTTTTAAGATTTTCATACCACTTTTTGGGAGGTTATTGCTTCTGAGATGGCTGTTACAGCCACTTTGGAATTTTCACCTGATGGCACATCAGCCATCAGGCAGATGTGAAAGTTCCTAAGTGGTTTGAATATGACAGATTACTGATGAAGATTTAGTAACATTTAGGCCAAGAAGACAGACTTAATGATGAGAAACCGTGCCAAAGAAAATACCTCTTCATTCTTGGTTGAAATCCGCTGACGAAAACTCACAGGCTTCCTATTTTCATCCACCTCATAATCCTCCTCATTCATCCATTCATTGAAAATATCAGTGTCCAAAATCCATTTCACATGAACCTAAAACCATATCAAAGCATCAATATCTACATAAATAACAAAATCACTCAAGGTTTTACAGTATTGAGAAGGAAACAAGCTGATTTATTTTCAAAGCCTCAAATGCATAAAACATTAATTATGTAATACTACTACTGATATGTGAGTTGTAATTTAATCATCTCAATTTTTTTCCATATTAAAGAGAACAAGAAAGCATCAATAATTTATACTAGACCCAGATTTTAATATTCCATATTAAAGAGAACAAGAAAGCATCAATAATTTATACTAGACCCAGATTTTGATAGCAAAGTCCCTCAAATTTGTTTTGCTTAATCATTTCATCCTTATGTTCATGAAAATCACTGATAAAAACATTCAACAGCACGAGCCAAAATCAGTCATTGCTTTAGGCACGAAGGATGTCTTTGGGTTTATCAACAACCCTCTAAGTGTTGATGACAGAGCACATTCGCAGAGGCCGATCACCTGCCCCATCATGTACACATGGTGCTCTAGGTAGGGATGGAAAAGTGACAGTCAGATGGTGGGTTCTTCCTAGTCCTTTATATAGCCACCTCCCTTGTTTAATTTCATGCTTCTGAGTAAGAATAAAATGAAAGGTTGTGTGGACGTTGTACAAATGTAGATGTATATATACATATAGATAGATACTTAAACCACAGGCCTAACCCATATAACATTCCATATTATCCAACAGTATTTCTCAATGGGGGCACAACTGGAATTTGACACTAGAAAATTCTTCCTTGTACAGAAAAACTCAAGTCATGGTGGAGGTTTGAGTTGGAGTAGTGTTGGTTGAAACGAACATGTTCAGTCAAGAACAGATTATAATTATGAAGCCTTTCTAGAACACTGTAAAAACAAGATACACTGTGGCAATGACTAGAAAACAATATGAACTTCCTAGTAATTTGCCAATCTAAACTCCCTGTTTTCAAAGAGCTACTAAACTGGTTATTTGGGATATGCCTTTGAAGTACCTTGAGTTAAGAATGATACCCATCTGACTACACGCCTCCTCTCCCTTGAAAACTGTAGTTACACAGTAATATACACAAACACCAAATTAACAGCCTGTCCAAGACAAATAAAGCCTCCAATAATGTAACCTGAAAAGACTCCTAAATGGACAAATTATGGGAAGAGTGTATAAACAGAGCAGTATAAATAGAGCAGAATAAATAGAGTGCATAGGCCGGCGTGGTGGCTCATGCCTGTAATCCCAGCACTTTGGGAGGCTGAGGCGGGCAGATCACCCAAGGTCGGGAGTTCAAGACCAGCCTGACCAACAAGGAGAAACCCCGTTTCTACTAAAAATACAAAAATTAGTTAGGGTGGTGGCGCATGCCTGTAATCCCAGCTACTCGGGAGGCTGAGGCAGGAGAATCACTTGAACCCAGGAGGCGGAGGTTGCGGTGAGCCAAGATCACGCCATTGCACTCCAGCCTGGGCAACAAGAATGAAGTTCCGTCTCAAAATAAATAAATAAATAAATAATTAAATAAATAAATAGAGTATATAAATAGAGGCTTAAGCTAGTTAGAAAAAAAATAGGACTGTGCTAAATAAAAGGGTTAATTAACTGATAGTTTAGAAAATAAATGTCAAAATAGTGTTTTCCAAAGTGTGAGAAACATGTGTATACATTGCTTCCTTTTTTTTTAAAAGAGCTGAATTTTCACACTGATAATCCTTTAACTACTGAGAAATCCTTGAAAGAAATCTCCTGAGAAAGAATGTTAGAAGAGTATGTGACAGCTAACAACTGTTTGTGTCAGGCACTATGCTGAACATCTTACGCGTATAATCTCATTTAACTCTCCTAAGCACAGTGAAATAATGCAGGTATTATACTCTCTGGCTTTCCAAATCAGAAAACTTGGGCAAACAGTTTTAGTAAGCGGACTATTTACACTCCTAATGAGAGGCAAAGCTTGGATTTGCACTAAGTTCTCCCTGAGCTCTCAAGTCCTATGCTTTATTATCTCTCTCATAAAAAATACCTTCATGTCAAAATAATACAAAAGTCCATGTGTCCTCGGGTAAAACTACTTAACTTGTGGAGCCTAGTTTCCTTCCTAATAATGTGATACCATAGTTAAGTAATCATTCCCAATTCTGATACTATAATCTACAGGGAAATAGATGTCTAAAAATCCTTCAGTAGTACTTCACAACATTACGTGGCTCATGAGTCATATGGCTTACTCCTTTACTATTAGATGATAGTATAATTTCAACATTTAATTTCCAAAAATAGTTAAAAACAGAAAAATCTGGGCCAGGCGCAGTGGCTCACGCCTGTAATCCCAACACTTTGGGAAGTCCAGGCGGGCAGATCACAAGGTCAGGAGATCGAGACCATCCTGGCTAACACAGTGAAACCCCATCTCTACTAAAAAAAGAAAAATTAGCCGGGCGTGGTGGCGGGCGCCTGTAATCCCAGCTACTCAGAAGGCTGAGGTAGAATGGCGTGAACCCGGGAGGTGGAGCTTGCCGTGAGCCGAGATCGCGCCACTGCACTCCAGCCTGGGCGACAGAGCCAGACTCCGTCTCAAAATAAATAAATAAATAAATAAATAAATAAATAAATAAATAATAAATCTGGAAGAAGGGTACCAAGTAGTGCTTTGTTTTGTACTACTCTTGCAACTTGTAAAATTAATTTTTTTGTTTTGAGACAGGGTAACTTGTTACAAAGGCTGGAGTGAAGTGGTTGCAATCACGGCTCACTGCAGCCTCAACCTCCTCAGCTCAAGCAATCCTCCTGCCTCAGCCTTCCAAGTATGTAGCTAGGACTATAGGGCACTTGACATTATGCTCAGAAATTTTTTTTTTTGGTAGCTCAGGCTGGTCAAGCAATCCTCCTGCCTTAGCCTCCCAAAGTGTTGTTATTACAGGTGTGAGCCACCATGCCCCATAAACTTTATTTCCACATCAAAAGTTGATTAAAAGTCAATGTATGGACTCTTATTACATTACGGTAGAAATGATTAATAAAGTAAGTCTGTATCATTCTAAAAGTCACACAGGCATTGCTTCCAAGCTTCCCAAATGACATCATCAGTGATGTTCAACTCTACTCCTCACACTCCTCTCTCACAAACCACAATCTGACCTGCCTTTGGATTCTCCTCAAACATCAAGCACTGCAGACATTTCATCTAAGACCTAGATAATAAAGTCTTCATGGCCGTACGTATCTTGTAAATGGATGACAGGAAAGGGAAACCAACATTCTGTATCTCCTTAGAGAGACTGCTGTAGAAAACAGCTGAGAAGAGCTATTAGATTATTGTAAGAATTTTTTTGGCCAGGCACGATGGCTTACACCTGTAATCCTAGCACTTTGGGAGGCTGAGGCAGGCCGATCACCGAGGTCAGGCTGAGGCCAGCCTGACCAATCCAGTAAAACTCCGTCTCTACTAAAAATACAAAAATTAGCCTAACATGGTGGCGTGTGCCTATAGTCCCAGCTACTTGGGAGGCTAACGCACGAGAATCACTTGAACCCGGAGGCGGAGGTTGCAGTAAGCCAAGATCGCACCACTCCACTCTAGCCTGGGCGACAGAGTGAGACGCCATCTCAAAAAAAATTTTAAAAAGATTATTATAAGATTTTTTTTGTTAAATCATTTACCTTCCATGGTTTTTCTGGAATTGGTGGATCTTCAATTTCAGCATCAACATCATTACTATGGACCCAAGTATCATAGCTATAAAGGAATCAAAATGAGAAAAACAAATTAGAGTCAAAGGTAATTCATTAGAAAGACTTTTACAAATAATAAGAACATGTTTTAGAAATACTACTAAAATCCCAGCCTGGTCAACATGGTGAAACCGCGTCTCTACCAAAAAATACAAAAATTAGCCGGGCATGGTGGGATGTGATTGTAGTCCCCACTACCCAGGAAGCTGAGGTGGAAGAATCGTTTGAACCTAGGAGGCACAGGTTGCAGTGAACTGAGATCACGCCACTGTACTTCAGTCTAGGCAACAGAGTGATACCCTATCTCGAAACAAAACAAAACAAAACAAAAAAGTAAAAGAAATACTACTAAAATCTATTAATAGAAACTTATCAGACACTTTTGTCCTTACTATTCTGCCAAGAAAGCTCCTCTGTAGAGGTCACCAGTAACGTATATATTGCTAAACCCGAAGTTCAAGACTAAGATCAAAAAATTTTAAACAGCTGCTTGCTCTTTCCTCAAAGCATTTCCCTCACTTGGCCACCAAGAAAGTACTATCACCTGATAGTCCTTATATTCACCAGCCTCTCTTCAGTTTCCATGTCAGTTTCTGGCCTTAGTCCCAAATGTCTTCAACCTCCAAAAGCTCCTGGGTTCAGTTTTTGGAAAAATCCTTCTCCCTTGCTAATTTCATTCATTCCTATAACTCCAAATATACGCTGATGACTTCAAATTTTATATCAGCACTCTCCCATGTATTCTGAACTCATAAATCCAACAGCCAACTCCACATCTCCTTGTGTAGAACGTCTAACAAGCATTCCAAACCTAACACTCAAAGCTCAACTTGCAATGCTACCCTGGCCCCAGCGATGTACTCTAGCCAATCATTTCCATTTCAGTAATGACAACTTTATCCTTCCTGCTGTTCAGGCCAAAATCCTTGGAAACAGCCTTGATTCCATTCTCAAGCACATCCTGTAATCAAACCAACTGCAAATGTGACCAGCTCTAACTTCAAAAGTATGTCTAGAATCTATCTAATTCTTACCCCTCCACTCTGCTCACTGGTTTTCCTGCTTCTGCCATTGGTCTCTTGGTCTCTCAAAGAGTAAATTTTTCACATAGCAACCATTGTGATCTTTTTGAAAACTGAGTCAGTCCACATCACTCCACTGATCCAACACTTCCAACAGCTCTCACCCTATCAGAGTGAAAGTAAAAAACCTAACGATGGCTTGCCATGGCTTCAAGATCTAATTATCTGACAGAGACTCTGACCCCATTTCCTGCTCTTCTGTCCTTACTCATGTTATATTTGAGCCACACAGGCTTTGATAACATTATTCCAACATGCCCTACTAAGCCTGCATACACTCTACACAGATTGCTCCCTCACTGTCCAGATATCCATATAGCTTACTCTCTTATTTCTTCACATCTCTTTGCTCAAGGAGCCTCTTTATCAACAAGAACTCACTGACATAAGTCAGACCACCTACTCCAACAAAATCATAAAATAGGCACAAAATTTTAACCAAAATAAAACACTGTGAATATCACTATACTGACCAGTAAACTATGAAACCAAATGACATCTAGTATGATGACAAGTATTGGCTTCCTTTTAGTCATCATTCAGAGGTCAGTTCAAAAGAATATGGAACCTGGCCAGGCACAGTGACTCACGCCTGTAATTCCAGCACTTTGGGAGGCCAAGGCAGTGGACCACCTGAAGTATAAGGAGTTCAAGACCAGCCTGGCCAACATGGTGAAATCCCGTTTCTATTAAAAAATACAAAAATTAGTGGGGCGTTGTAGTGTGCACCTGTAATCTCAGCTACTTGGGAGGCTGAGGCAGGAGAATCGCATGAACCTGGAAGGTGGAGTTTGCAGTGAGCTTAGATCGCACCACTGCACTCCAGCCTGGGTGAGAGTGAGACTCCATCTCAAAAAAAAAAAAAAAAACCAACCTTATACTCTTCCAGTCTTGATTAGAAACTGAAATGTGGGGAGAAGTGAGGGCACAGGCCATAGTTAATTTTTAAAAAGTGAATTAACAAGACTCCTTAAGACAAAACCTGAGCCAGCTGCCACATCTTACTCGATACATAAGGAAAAAGTGAGCAAACAGGCTATGGTCTTAAAATGTGTTATTTTGGAACTTATACCAACTCTATACTTATGTAGCTTGTCATCATAAATTTAAGTTTCCATTGAAGGGTTTCAAAGGGCAAACCTTTTCCTATATAGTTGCTGAAATATTAAAAGGTGTTTTTGGATGCAAGGACTACTGACTTGAAGCCTTTAGACTGGGAGTGCTTTACAGAAAGAACTTATTCAAATGATGTTTTAAAAATAAGCTGGGCCTAGTGACATGTACTTGTAGTCCCAGTTAGTAAGGAGGCAGAAGAATCACATGAACCCAGGAATTTGAGGCCAGTCTGGGCAACATATTTTTTAAAAGTAAAAAACTAATCCTTAGGGGAGGGGAAGTTATTCACTTCAATTTGTCAATTATGGTTTACATGAGACTGATTACAAAGCTGACTTGATTTAGTTGTAATTAACTCGAACTACATAAAAAGATTGTATATACTCTTAAAATGTTGAATGAATCTAAAGACAAACTTCCTTCTTTTAAAAATATAATTACAAGCAAAATAAACTTAAATAGACTAATAAAAACAATGCAAAACCTGATGTTTTATGTTTACTGATAAAGAATACACATATATGCAATAGTCTTGTTCCTCCCCAATTAAAATGGAATCTGACTAACCTTAGATCTGGCTACCAATTTAAGGGAAATACAGAGAACAGAGTAATCCGTTCAAATAAACCATAGTGCTGCCATTGAAAAACTCCATACTGTGGTAAACGAAACATGACAAACCAACTGGTTTCTTAAAACCAGTAAGGTTTTAAGAAAGGGGAGGTCATGAAGACAGAGGAAGAACCTATAAAACTATAAATCAGAAAAGTACTTAAATATACCAACTAATCCCAACAGGTAGATTTTATCTAAATTCTAATTCAAACAACTATCAATCAATCAATCGTGTCATTTAATTGACAACATTGACTGGATTTTTATTTTTATTTTTTTGAGACAGGGTCTCACTCTGTTGCCCAGGCTGGAGTGCAGTGGCACGGTCTCAGCTCACTGCAGCCTCAACCTCTGGGGCTCAAGTAATCCTCCTGCCTCAGCCCCATCCCAAGTATCTGGGACTACAGGCACGTGCCATCATGACTGGCTAATTTTCGTATTTTTTGTAGAGACAAGGTTTCACCACGTTGCCCAAGGTGGTCTAGAACTCCTGGCCTCAAGTGATCCACCCACCTCAGCCTCCCAAAGTGCTGGGATTACAGGCATGAGCCATCATGCCCAGCCATGATATTTTATATTAAGGAACTGTTTGGGTTTTTTTAAGATGACAATGGTATTATTACTTTGAACAGTTTGAGGCCAGGAGGTTGAGACCAGCCTGAACAACATACAGAGCACCCCCCCTGCCCCCACCAACAAAAAATTAAAAAATAAGGCACCTATGGGTGGCACGTGCCTGTAGTGCCAGCCCCCAGGGAGGCTGAGGTTGGAGGATCACTTGAGTTGTCTTCATGCCACTGTACTGCAGCCTGGGTAACAGAGCAAGACCTTGTCTCAAAAAAAAAAAAAAAAAAAAGGCCAGGCACGGTGGCTCACACCTATAATCCCAGCACTTTGGGAGGCCAAGGTGGGTGGATCACCTGAGGTCAGGAGTTTGAAACCAGCCTGGCCAACATGGCAAAATCTCATCTCTACTAAAAATACAAAAATTAGCCAGGTGTGGTGGCATGCGCCTATAATCCCAGCTACTCAGGAGGCTAAGGCATGAGAATCGCTAGAACCAGGGAGGCGGGGCTGAGGTTGCGCCACTGCACTCCAGCCTGGGAGATAGAGTAAGACTCCATCTGAAAAAAATTAAAAAGAGAGAATGTATTTCTTTTTAAATACATACTAAAACACTTATGATTCAAATGGTGTTTGGGATTTGCTATAAATAATATGAGAAGACGAGAAGTAGATAGAAGTAGAGGTTAAAAAAAAGTGGGGGTAGGGGCAAGGGATAAAAGACTACAAATAAGGTGCAGTGTATACTGCTCGGGTGATGGGTGCACCAAATCACCATTAAAGAATTTACTCATGTAACCACATATCACCTGTACCCCAATAACTTATGAAAAAATAAAATAAAAAAATAAAAATAAAAAAAGTAGGTGAAAGAAGACTGACTAGACCTGTAGAAACCACAATGAAAATCTCCACTTTACACGACAAGAATGAAATAAATACTAAAACTGCTCTACTATAGGTTTAGAAAAATATAGTACAAACAATGTTATCCCTATTTCCATGTGCACTATGCAGGCATTAATATTAAATAATTATTTAATAAATTAAAAAAAAATTTTTTTTTTGAGATGGAGTCTCTGTCACCCAGGCTGGACTGCAGTGGCGCAATCTCGGCTCACGGCAAGCTCCGCCCCCGGGTTCATGCCATTCTCCTGCCTCAGCCTCCCAAGTAGCTGGGACTACAGGCACCCACCACCATGCCTGGCCAATTTTTTTGTATTTTTAGTAGAGACGGGGGTTTCACCGTGTTAGCCAGGATGGTCTCAGTCTCCTGACCTCGTGATCCGCCCGCCTTGGCCTCCCAAAGTACTGGGATTACAGGCGTGAGCCACCACGCCCGGCCCCACTATTTTCACTAATATCTAGCTCTTGTTTATAATACTCGTTATTCATACTGTAGATACTGAAACTAGTATGGGTTATAACATGTAAAGCCACAACAGTACTAGGCAAATAAATTTCTGATGAGAAGAAAAATTCAATTTTCAACATAAATTAATTTCATCCTTAGTGGTTTCGCATGAGTAGTTTTTGAAAAAAGCAAACTGATCAGGCTGGACGCGGTGGCTCACACCTGTAATCCCAGCACTTTGCGAAGCCAAGGCGGGTGGATCACCTGAGGTCAGGAGTGCAAGACCAGCCTGACCAGCATGGTGAAACCCCGTCTCTACTAAAAATACAAAAATTAGCCAGGCATGGTTGGGGGGCATCTATAATCCCAGCTACTAGGAAGGATGGAGGCAGGAGAATCACTTGAACCCGGGAGGTGGAGGTTGCAGTGAGTCGAGACTGCCACTGTAATCCAGCCTGGGCGACAAAGCGGGACTCTGTCTCAAAAAAATCTGATCAGTAATAAACACTAGAAAAAAAATTATTTATTTTTTGAAGACAGAGTGAGACTCTGTCACCAAGGATGGAGTGTAGTGCCATGATCTCGGCTCACTGCAACCTCCGCTTCCCGGGTTCAAGTGATTCTCATGCCTCAGACACCTGAGTAGCTGGGATTACAGGCATGCACCACCATGTCTGGTTAACTTTTTATAGTTTTAGTAGAGATGGAGTTTCACCATGTTGGCCAGGCTGGTCTTGAACTCCTGACCTCATGTGATCCACCCACCTTGGCCTCTCCAAGTGCTGCGATTACAGGCATGAGCCACTGTGCCCGGCAAAATTCATTTCTTAAAAGAAACAAATACAAATTAGCAACCTAATACCACACAGACTTTTTTGGCAACTACATAAAAGATATGAGGTTTTGTTTTTGGTTTTTTTTGAGATGGAGTCTCACTCCGTTGCCCAGGCTGGAGGGAAACGGTGCAATCTCGGCTCACTGCAACCTCCACCTCCCGGGTTCAAGGGATTCTCCTGCCTTAGCTTCCTGAGTAGCTGGAATTACAGGCACCTGCCACCACGTCTGGCTAATTTTTTTTTATTTTTAGTAGAGATGGGGTTTCACTATGTTGACCAGGCTGGTCTTGAGCTCCTGACCTCATGATCCACTGCCCCACCTCCCAAAGTGCTGGGATTACAGGCATGAGCCACTGTGCCCAGCCTTGATATCAGTTTTTTTTAAAGCTAAATAAAGCCATTTATGGCTTATTCATTCACCATTTAATGGTGACCTCATTAAATTTTGTACCTTAAATAAGAAAACAGTCAATAAAAGACTCCATAAGTGAGAAAAATGACTAAACACAAAGCAACAAATTGTCACTATTCAGAAAATAAAACTATAAATAAATGTGCCTTCCTTTCACAGAAATCTTTATACCAGGTCTCACAGCATATGAACATTACCTGTCTGGGTAAAAGCCCCAATGCACTAACACTTGCTTCTCTTTTCTCATCACCGGTCTCAACCATTCTTCTGGAAGAGAAAAAGAAACAACTTTACTCAAACTGACAAAATAATAAAGAAACTATGATTTTTAGCCTTAATTTTTACTAAGATGTTTTAGTTTGCTAACGAACAACATTTTTCGAACATGCTGTTGCTGGTTTGGAAAGAAAAAGTTTTCAAATTGAGTACTATCTACCAGATTAAAGGGAAATTTCTCAGTCTTTCTGACTTTCCAAACTGTAGGTCTACTATCCATCACTCTTGACAAAACCAATTATCCACTGTGGTAAAATACTCCCATCCCATTCACCCACCAGCCTCCCCTCTCTCTTCTACCCAAATAATAACCACCATATTATTTAATGTTTCACTTCCCATGGTGAACCTCTCATCCCTCTTTCTGTGAGGCTTAGCAATTATTACACATCTTTCAAGATGTAAACCGTACTTCATCTCATTGATGAAAGTTTTACTAACTACTCTGCTTCCTCTAGATTCCCTTTTTCTGATGTCCTATAAGCTGTAAAGTGCTACATCAAAGCTTTTACCAAAAATACTATTTTTACTATTCTTTCACTGCCTCATACCTGTTAGCCCTCCCAACAAGAGTGTAAGCAATGTGATTACATATTGTAGACTTTTTTCAAAAATTTTTTCCAAAGATAAGTGCAAATTATATAATAAAGTGATTCTTAGTATTCTAATCACAGTTAAATTACCTCCACATTTCAGCACTGGTAATCATGTGCTTCTTTGGTAGTCTGAATTTAGCTTAGAAAATGTATGCCTAATAGTAAGAGAGAAGTTCTGAAGTAAGCCCCCTTAAAGCCCACAGCAAACAAACAAACAAACAAACAGATCTAAGTAAATTAGCCAAGTAAAAATTACTTTCCAGTGCAGATTTTAACAAGATATAGCCTCATTTTCACTAAATAAAGCCATGAAGCCCTCATACCTGTGCTGTTTTTGAAGCATACAATGACTCACCTATCTTAAAAGAAAGTGAAAGGGGGCCAGGTGTGGTGGTTCATGCCTGTAATCCCAGCACTTTTGGAGGCAGGGGCAGGAAGATCACTTGAGCCCAGGAGTTCAAGACCACCCTGGGCAACTAAGTGAGAGTCAGTCTCTTAAAAAATTTTAAAAATAAAAGTAAATAGCTAGGCATGGTGGTGTGCATCTATACTCCCAGCTACTCAGGAGGCTAGGGCAGGAAGATCACGAGCATTATAGTTTGAGGCTGCAATGGGCTATTAATAAGTACACTCTTGCACTTCAGGCTGGGCAAAAATGAGTCTCCATCTCAAAACAAAAGGTGAAAATGACAGAATCAGGCCCTGTTCCCTAACATGGTAACTCAACATGGCAGAGGAAAAAAGAAAAGGGGCCAGAGGATCTTTCTAAATCCCGACTACCTAAACTAACCTGTCCTGTCCTGTTAAGTGTGTCTTGGTGGTGTTCTAACTAGTAAAAGCTGCCTTTCAGAATACTGAGTCCATTATCAAAGACTATGCACCTTTATGAAAAAGAAGAAAAGGTATCTTTCCTAACCACAGCTGACTTTGATACAAATTTTGATTTTTTTTTTTTTTTTTGAGACAGAGTTTCACTCTTGTTGCCCAGGTTAGAATGCAATGGTGCGATCTCGGCTCACCACAACCTCTGCCTCCCGGGTGCAAGTGATTTTCCCGCCTCAGCCTCCCAAGTAGCTGGGATTACAGGCATGCGCCACACCATGCCTAATTTTTTGTATTTTTAGTGGAGACGGGGTTTCTCCATTTTGATCAGGCTCATCTCAAACTCCTGACCTCAGGTGATCTACCACCTCGGCCTCCCAAAGTGCTGGGATTACAGGCATGAGCCCCTGTGCCTGGCCAAAAAAATTTTTGATTTTTATCAAGACAATTTTTTTAATTATTTGAAATATTTCCCAATAGCAGAAACAACAAAAGGTGTGAGATGTAAGCTCGCTCTCTTCCCAGGTATTATAAATTTATACCCAAGAATGAATTTATAGAAGTATGGCTGAATGACAAAAGAGTAAGGCCAATGCCATTGAAAGATGAATTACTTATATATCCCAAAAGAAGGAAAATAACATACCATGCAGAGCCACTGCAGAGGCATCACAATAGTCAAGAGGTAGAAGACAGGAACAAGGGGAAGCCTAAGCCAAAGCTTGCAATGGGGTTTCCACAGAAAAGGTAACACAGGGCAGAGTAACAGTCTAAGGTGGGGATGACTGAATAATTGCAAGAAACACTGGGGTACAGAGGTTGTCTCTAATTGCCTGGTACCTCGCCCTGGAATGATTTAGAAAAGGGGAAATACTGGTTTGGTGTGTGAGAGTTAGATAAGGAGACGGTTACAGCTATATACTCAGATTGGTTGGTTTACATATGAAAGATGTGCTCCTAGGCAAGTTATTATCTTCAGAAACTAGCTAGCCCTCAAAAGGGCAATCTCTCCCCAGGTCATCAAATGCCAGAGCAACAAGAACACAGAAAATAAAAATACACAGTTAATATAATAATTAGTATAATATAAAATACAGTTAATAATTAGCATATCATACAGTTAATATAATAATTAATTGAAATTAGCTTAGATAGAAGAACAGAATTGGGTTTTTTTGTTTTTTGTTGTTTTTTTTTGAGACAGAGTCTCACTCTGTTGCCCAGGCTGGAGTGCAGTGGCACGATCTCAGCTCACTGCAACCAGCCAGGGTGACGGAATGAAATTCTGTCTTAAAAAAAAAAAAAAAAAATTTAAAAGGCCTACAACTGAACAACAACAAACAATTTAAAAAGGAGGCCAGGCGTGGTGGCTCACACCTGTAACCCCAGCACTTTGGGAGGTCAAGGCGGCAGATCACCTGAGGTCAGTAGTTTGAGACCAGCCTGGCCAACATGATGAAACCTTGTCTCTACTAAAACTACAAAAATTAGCTGGGCATGGTGGCAGGGGCCTGTAATCCCAGCTACTTGAGTGGCTGAGGCAGAAATGCTTGAACCTGGGAGGTGGAGGTTGCAGCGAGCGGAGACCACACCACTGCACTTTAGGCCTGGGCAACAAGAGTGAAACTCCGTCTCAAAAAATTAAAAAATAAAAATAAAAAATAAAAACGAAAAAAGTACTTGAGTAGGTATTTCTCCAAAGATGATATACAAATGACCAATAAGCATATGAAAAGATACTCAATGTCACTAATCATCAAGACAATGAAAATCAAAACAATGACATATCAGCTTTTTATCTGTTAGGATGACCATTATAACAAAACAGAAAATAAAAAGTGTTAACAAAAATACAGAGAAACTGGAACCATTGTGCACCGTTGGTGAGTATGTAAAATGATGTAGCAGCTATGAAAGGGTCCTCAAAACAATTAAAAACAGTATTACCATACGATCTAGCAATTCCACTTCTGGATATATGCCCAAAAGAAAGTAGGATGAAAGTAGGATGCTGAAGAGATACTTGCACACCCATGTTCATTACAGCAGTATTCACAATAGTCAAAATGCAAAAGCAACCTAAATGTCCATCTAAGTATGAATACATAAAAAATGGTATACAAATATAATGGAATACAGGCACATGCTATGACATGAATGAACAATAAGGACACTGTACCAAGTAAAATAGGCCAGTCACAATAATACAAATACTAAATGATTCCACTTATATTAGGTATCTAGAGTAGTCGAACTCTTAGAAAGCAGAATGGTAGTCAAAAGCAGTAGCACAAACTTGTCCAACCCAAGACCCATGAGCTACGTGCAGCCAAGGATGGCTTTGAATGTAGCCCAACACAAATTCATAAGTTTTCTTAGAACATTATGGTTTTTCTGGGTGTGTTTTAAGTTCATCCACTATTGCTAGCATTACTGTATTTTATGTGTGGCCCAAAACAATTATTATTCTTCCAATGTGGCCCAGGGAAGCCAAGACTGGACATCCCTGTGCTAGGGGAAAGAGAAAAAGAGATGTTTAATGGGTACAGAGTATCAGTTCTGCCAGATGAAAAAGTTCTAAAGATCTCTTGCACATGACTGTGCACAGTGGCTCACGCCTGTAATCCCAAAACACTGGGAGGCTAAGTGAGGCAGGAGGATCACTTGAGCCCAGGAGTTTGAAACCAGCCTTGGCAACATATCTCTACAAAAATTGTTTTTAAATTAGCCATGTGTGGTGTTGTGCACCACCAGTCCCAGCTACTTGGGAGGCTGGGGTGGGAGGACAAGGCTACATGGAGCCACGATCGCACCACTGCACTCCAGCCTAGGTAACAGAAAAAGACTGTCTCCACAAAAAAAAAAAAAAAAAAAAATCTATTGCACGACAAGATGTTTATACTTAACACTACTATACTGTATATGTAAAAATGATTAAGATAAATGTTATGTGTTTTTTACCACAATAAAAAAGGAATATAATATCAGATTCACCTTGAAAATATTATGCTAAATGAAAAGAGTGAGACATAAGAGATCGTATGTCATTATGCTTTCATTTCTACGAAATGACCTGAACAAATATATCTATACAGCAAGAGAGTAGACTGCTCGTTGTCAAGGACTAACGTGGGAGAAGGGAAAGTGACTGCTAACAGGTATGGGTTTATTTTTAAAGTGATGAAAACATTTTGAAATTAACAGTGATGGCTGCACAACTGTAAATATACTAAAAAATTTTCAATTGTGCACTTTATTATTATTATTTTATATATATATATTTTTTTGGAGATGGAGTCTCACTCTGTTGTACAGGCTGGAGCGCAGTGATGCCATCTTGGCTCACCGCAACCTCCGCCTCCTGGGTTTGAGCAATTCTCCCACCTCAGCCTCCCAAGTAGCTGGAATGACAGGGGCCCGCCACCATGCCCAGCTATTTTTTTGTGTTTTTAGTAGAGACGGGGTTTCACCATGTTGGCCAGGCTGGTCTCAAAATCCTGGCCTCAGGTGATCCGCCTGCCTCAGCATCCCAAAGTGCTGGGATTATAGGCATGAGCCATCGGGCCCAGCCCAACTGTGCATTTTAAAATGGTGAATTTTGCTAGGCGCAGTGACTCATGCCTGTAATCCCAACACTTTGGGAGGCTGGGTCGGGTGAATCACCTGAGGTCAGGAGTTCAAGACGAGCCTGGCCAACATGGTGAAACCCCGTCTCTACTAAAAATACAAACATTAGCTGCGTGTCGTGGTGGATGCCTGTAATCCCAGCTACTCAGGAGGCTGAGGCAGGAGAATCGCTTGAACCTGGGAGGCGGAAGCTGCAGTGAGCCAAGATCACGCCACTGCACTCCAGCCTGGGTAGAAGAATGAGACTCTGTCTCAAAAAAAAAAAAAAAAAAAAAAAAGGTGAATTTCATGGTACGTGGATTATATCTCAATTAGCCTGTTATTAAAAAATAATAAACAATATTACTTGGGAGGCTGAGGTGGGAGGACTGCTTGATACCAGGAGTTCAACACCAGCCTAGGAAATATAATGAGACACCCATCTCTAATATATTTAATAATAATGTAAAATAATTTAAAAAATAAAAATAAAGAGAGAACATGGCCCAGTCAGGAAGCTGAAAGGCAACCAATATGTATGGATATAGAAAACAAACAGGAAAACCGTGGAAACAACAATTTAGCTCTACATGGTAGAAAGCTTTTAAAGAGTTTAACTCTATTTGGATTGCTTCATCATTATTATTGTTATTGCCAATGCTTTATTCTATTAATTAGTGTTTTGTTTGCTTTCTGTTAAGACGGTAAACATAAAATTTACCATTTTAACCATTTTATAAGTAAGCAGTTCAGTACTGTTAGGTACACCCAGTGTTGCATGTCCAATCTCCAGATCTCTCTGCACATTATGAAACTAAAACCCTACACCCAATGAACAGCAACTCCCTGATGGAGCATTAGCCAGGCTTAAAAAGGAAATTCTAGCACATGCTGTAACATGAATAAACTTTGAAGACATTACACTAAGCAAAACAAATTAATCATAAAAACACAAATTCTGTATGATTTCATCTAAGGTGGTCAAATTCTTAGTCTCTGATAACAACCATGTTACATTCAGTATCAATGAATTTCACTACTTTGGGTACTTCATAAAATTGGAATCATATGGTATTTCTCCATGTTATTAGCACGTGTTAAAATTTCCTTCT
Source organism: Pan troglodytes (assembly GCF_028858775.2). Taxonomy (NCBI): domain Eukaryota; kingdom Metazoa; phylum Chordata; class Mammalia; order Primates; family Hominidae; genus Pan; species Pan troglodytes. Next base: position 51,738,125 of record NC_086015.1, read on the forward strand.
TTTTTCAAGGCTGAATAATATTCCACTGTGTAGGGCCAGGAGTGGTGACTCACGCCTCTAATACCAGCACTTTGGGAGGCTGAGGCGTCTGGACCACTTGAGGTCAGGAGTTTGAGACAAGCCTGTCCAACATGGTGAAACCCTGTCTCTGCTAAAAATACAAAAAAAATTAGCTGGGTGTGGTGGTGCACTCCTGTAGTCCCAGCTACTCGGGAGGCTGAGGCAGGAGAATCGCTTGAACCCAGGAGGCGGAGGCTGCAGTGCGCCAAGATGACGCCACTACACTCCATTCTGGGTGACACAGCAAGACTCCGCCTTAAAACAAAAAAACTGGCCGGGCACGGTGGCTAACGCCTATAATCCCAGCACTTTGGGAGGCCGAGGCAGGTGGACCATGAGGTCAGGAGTTCGAGACCAACCTGGCCAAGACGGTGAAACCCCATCTCTACTAAAAATACAAAAATTAGCTGGGCATGATGGTGGGCACCTGTAATCCCAGCTACTTAGGAGGCTGAGGCAGGAGAATCACTTGAACCCAGGAGGCGGAGGTTGTAGTGAGCCGAGATCACATGACTGCACTCTAGCCTGGGTGACAGAGCAAAGACTCCATCTCAAAAAAAAAATTGTACTGTGTGTACATACCACAATTTGTTTATCCATTCACCTAATTATTTTAACCTAGGTTTTGGCTATTTTCCTCTTTTACCAATAGGTTGTTTTTTTTTTTTTTTTTTAGGTAAGACAGAGTTTCGCTCTTCTTGCCCGGGCTAGAGCGCAGTGGTGCAATCTCAGCTCACTGCAACCTCCACCTCCCAGGTTCAAGCGATTCTCCTGCCTCAGCCTCCCGAGTAGCTAGGATTACAGACACCTGCCACCACTCTTGGTTAAATTTCGCCATGTTGGTCAGGCTGGTCTGAAACTCCTGACCTCAGGTGATCCACCCGCCTTGGCCTCCCAGAGTGCTGGGATTACAGGCCTGAGCCACAGCGCCAGGCCTTGTTTTTTAAGACATGAGATTTCACTATGTTGCCCAGGTTGGAGTGCAATGGCTACGCAAAGGCACAATTATCACATGCCACAGTCTCAAACTCCTGACCTCAAGTGATCCTCCCACCTCAGCCTCCAGAGGAGCTGGAATACAGGCACATATCACCACACCCGGATTTAACCACCTTATTAGTCCCTTTTTTTTTTTTTTTTTTTGAGATGGAGTCTCCTTCTGTCGCCCAGGCTGGAGTGCAGTGGCAAGATCTTGACTCACTGCAACCTCCACATCCCAGGTTCAAGCGATTCTCCTGCCTCAGCCTCCCAAGTAGCTGGGGTTACAAATGGGTGCCAGCACACCCGGCTAATTTTTGGTATTTTTAGTAGAGATGGGGTTTCACCATTTTGGTCAGGCTGATCTCAAACTCCTGACCTCAAGTGATCCACCCACCTCGGCCTCCCAAACTGCTGGGATTACAGGCGTGAGACACCAGGTCCAGCCCTCATTAGTCTAAGAACCACCTGACATTGCTGAATATCTCACTAATGTGTACTTTCTACATCATTAATTTTTGCTTTTATTATTTCCTTTTTCGTTAGGTTTAATTTGGTGTTGTTTTTCTAATTTCTTGAGAAAGATGTTTGGACCACTGATTTCTAACCTTTCTCCTTTCCTAATATAAAGAAATAAATGTTCCTCTAGGCACAGCTTCTACTACATCTTTTAAAAGTTAATGTTGGCTGGGCGCAGTGGCTCACACCTGTAAACCCAGCACTTTGGGAGGCCAAGGTGGGCAGATCACGAGGTCAAGAGATTGAAACCACCATCCTGGCCAACACGGTGAAACTCTTGTCTCTACTAAAAATACAAATATTAGAGCTGGGCATGGTGGTGGGCGCCTATATTCCCAGCTATTCAGGAGGCTGAGTCAGGAGAATCTCTTGAACCCGGGAGGTGGAGGTGGCAGTGAGCTGAGATCGCGCCACTGCACTCCAGCCTGGGCGACAGACTCCATCTTCAAAACAAAACAAAAACAAATAAAAAGCTGGTTATTCTGTTTAAGTCTTTGAGGGTATGACATAAAATCCATTTGGTATGATGTATGAGCTCATCTGTTCACAACGCAAAACTAACTTACCATCGTCTTGTGAGGAAGAATATGGGTAAATGTGGTGGGAAGCTTTTGACTTCTCATCCGTAAATGTTCCCTGGAAAGCAAATGAACAAAAACCACAAAAATAAAGCACATGGCAATGAACTGAGATTCCAGATACAAATTCCATACAAATTCTAAAAGCATGGTTTTACTTATAGACTTTATATAAAAAAGACTTGCTTCTTTTTAATCAAATAAAAAAAGTGATTAACAACAATAAACCAAAAAATTGTCTACACAGTTTAGACTGCTGTATAGAAAAGTATTTCGAGCACCTATTAGCTAGTTCTCTACAGATCTCTCTCTCTGGGTATCCATATCAGTAATATGGGTACTACTAATTCTTTTTTTTCCTGAAATGGAGTCTTGCTCTGTCACCCAGGCTATAGTGTGGCAGCACAATCTTGGCTCACTGCAACCTCCTCCGTCTCCTGGGTTCAAATGATTCTCCTGCCTCAGCCTCCTGAGTAGCTGGGATTACAGGCACCCGCCAGCATGCCTGGCTAATTTTTCTATTTTTAGTAGAGATGGGGTTTCACCATGTTGGTCAGGCTGGTCTTGAACTCCTGACCTTAGGTGAGCTGCCTGCCTTGGCCTTCCAAAGTTCTGGGATTAAAGATGTGAGCCACTGTGTTCAGTCAGGTACTATTACTTCTTAAAATTACTTCCAAAGTCATCACAAATTATCATTACTTCAAGTGAATCAATGCCATTCCTGGCCTTGAGCCATAAGCTAGGACTATGTGCAAGCATAACACAGATATATTGTGAAGTTCAGTTTCAGACCACCGTAATAAAGCATTACAAAATTAGTTGCACAAATTTAGTTTCCTGATGCATATAAAAGTTACATTTATGGCCAGGTGTGGTGGCTCATGTCTGTAATCCTAGCAATTTGGGAGCCAGGTGGATCATTTGAGGTCAGGAGTTCGAGACCAGCGTGGCCAACACGGTGAAACCCCATCTCTACTAAAAATATAAAAATTAGCTGGGCGTGGTGGCACACGTCTGTAATCTCAGCTATTCAAGAGGCTGAGGCAGAACAATCACTTGAGCCCAGGAGGCAGAGTTTGCAGTGAGCCGAGATGGCACCACTAGCTTGGGGGACAGAGTGAGACTCCATCTCAAAAAAATAAAAAATAAAAAATAAGTTACATTTAGGCCAGGTGCAGCTGCTCACACCTGTAATCCCAGCACTTTGGAAGGCTGAGGTGAAAGGATCACTTGAGCCTAGGAGGTCAAGACTAGTCTGGGCAACACAGTGAGACCTTGTCTCAAATTAAAAAAGAAATTAGCCCGGCACTTTTGTGCCTGTAGTCCCAGCTACTCAGGAGGTGAGGTGGGAGGATCATTTGAGCCCAAGAGTTCAAGGTTGCAGTGAACTATGATTATGCCAGTGTACGTTAGCCTGGGCAATACAGTGAGAGAGACCCTGTCTCTCAAAACAAAAATCAAAAGTTAAGTTTACACAGTTTTAGAAAACAGTGTACATACCTTAATTTAAAAATATTTTATTGCTAGAAAATGCTAACAATAGCAGCTGGGTCCAGTGGCTCACGCCTGTAATCCCAGCAGTTTGGGAGGTCAAGGTGGGTGGATCACCTGAGGTCAGAAGTTCGAGACCAGCCTAGCCAACGTGGTGAAACGCGTGTCTATTAAAAATACAAAAAATTAGCCAAGTGTGGTGGCAGACGCCTATAATCCCAGCTACTCAGGAGGCTGAGGCAGGAGAATCCCTTGAACCCCGGAGGCAGAGGCCGCAGTGAGCCGAGATCGCGCCATTGCACTCCAGCCTGGACAACAAGAGCAAAATGCCATCTCAAAAAAAAAAAAAAAATGCCAACAATCATCTGAGACTTAAGCAAATCAGTCTTCTTGCTGCTGGAGGACATTGCCTCAATGATGCTGGCAGCTGACTGATCAAGGTGGTGGTTGCTGAAGGTTAAGGTGGCTGTGGCATCTTAAGTCAACAGTAAAAGTTTGTCACATTGATTGACTCCTTTCACAAATGATTTCTCTGTAGCATGCGATGCTGACAGCATTTTACACACAGCAGAATTTCTTTCAAAACCCTGCTGCTTGCTGTATCAACTAAATGTATGTAATATTTAAAATCCTTTGTTCTCATTTCAACAATGTTAACAGCGACTGTGCCAGGAGTAGATTCCATGTCAAGAAAGCACTTTGTTCATCCATAAGAAACAACTCTTCCATCTGTTCAAGTTTTGTCATGAGATCACGGCAATTTAGTCACATGTTCCAGCTTCACTTCAAATTCTAGTTCTCTTATTTGAACCATGTCTGTAGTTACTTCCTCTACTAAAGTCTTTAACCCCTCAAAGTCAACCATGAGGGTCACAATCCACGTCTTCCAAACTTCTGTTACTGTTGATATTTTGACCTCTGATGAATCGCATGTGTTCTTAGTGGCATCTAGAATGATGAATCTGTTCCAGAAGATTTTCAATTTACTTTGCCCAGATCCATCATAAGAACCACTAACTATAGCAGCTCTATCTTTACAAAATGTATTTCTTAAATAACAAGACTTGAAAGTCGAAATACTCCTTAAAACATGGCTGCAGAATGAAGTTGTGTTACTATGCATGGAAATAACATTAATTTCCTTGTACATCTGCAACAGAGTGACTAGGTGACTGTCAATGAGCAGTAATATTTCAAAAGAAATTGTTTTTCCTGAGCAGTAGGTCTCTACAGTGGGCTTAAAGTATTCAGTAAACCATACTGTAAATAGATGTGCTGTCATCTAGGCTTTGCTGTTTTGTTATAGAGCACAGCCAAAATAGATGTAGCATAATCTGTAGGGCCTTATGATTGTCAGAATGGCAAACGACCATTGGCTTCAACTTACAGTCACCAACTGCATTAAGCCCCAAAATAGCCTGGCTGAAGCTTTTAAGCCAGGCATTGACTTCTCTAACTATGACAGTCCTAAATAGCATCTTATTTTAATAGAAGACTATTTCATTTACATTGAACATCTGTTGTTTGGTGTAAACAGCTTCACCAATTATCTTTACTAAATCTTCTGGATAACTTGCTGCAGCTTCTACATTAGCACTTGCTGCTTCAACTTGCATTTTTATGTTCTGAAAACGGCTTCTTTCCTTAAACCTCATTAGGCAACCTCTGCTGGCTTCAAACGTTCCTTCTGCAGCTTCCTCACCTCTCTCTCTCAGCCTTCACAGAATTGAAGAGAGTTAGGCCTTTGTTCTGGATTAGAATTTAGCTTAAGGAAATGTTGGGCTGCTTTGATCTCCTAACCAGACCACTGAAACTTTCTCAGTATCAGCAATAAGCATGTTTTGCATCCTATCATTTGCATGTTCACTACAGTCCCACTTTTAATTTCCCTCAAAAACTTTTCCTTTGCACTAAAAACCTGGCTGTTTGACTTAAGAAGCCAAGTTCTCAGCTTATCTTGGCTTTTGTCATGCCTTCCTCACTAAACTAAATCACTACTAGCTTTTGATTTAAAGTGAGAGATAAGCAACTCTTCCTTTGACTTGACCAGCTAGAGGCCATTGTAGGGTTATTAATTGGCTTAATTTTAATACTTGTGGGTCTCAGGGAATAGGCAGGCTAGACGAGAGGTAGAGAGATAGAGAAGTGGCCAGTCAGTGAAGAAGTCAGAACACATACATTTATCAATTAACTTCACCATCTTCTATGGGTGTTGTGCTAAACCAAAGCAATTAAAATAATATCAAATAGCGCCTATCACAGATCACTATAACATGTATAATAATACTAAAAAAGTAAGCCAGGCGCGGTGGCTCACACCTGTAATCCCAGCACTTTGGGAGGCCGAGGGGGGTGGATCACGAGGTCAGGAGTTCAAGACCAGCCTGGCCAACACAGTGAAACCCTGTCTCTACTAAAAATACAAAAATTAGCCAGACGTGGTGGCGGGTGCCTGTAATCCCAGCTACTCAGGAGGCTGAGGCAGAGAACTGCTTGAACCCGGGAGGTGGAGGATGCAGTGAGCCGAGATCACGCCACTGCGCTCCAGCCTGGGCGACAGAGAAAGACTTCATCTCAAAAAAAAACAAATAAACAAGCAAAAAACTAAAAAAGTTTGAAATACTGTGAGAATTACCAAAATGTGATACACAGACATAATGTAAGCACATGCTGTTGGGAAAATGGCACCAACAGACTTGCTTGACACAGTTTCCACAAACCTTCCATTTAAAAAAAGGAGCAGGGCGGCTGGGGGATGGTGCTGCAGGGCGGGTTCCGCGGCTCACGCCTGCAATCCCAGCACTTTGGGAGGCCGAGGTAGCAGGGGGAATCTCTTGAGGCCAGGAGCTTGAGACGAGCCTAGGGAAGACCCTGTCACTTCAAAAATAAAAATAAAATAGCCAGGGGCAGTGGAGCACACCTGTTGTTAAAAAAAGAACAAGAAGGCCGGGCAAGGTGGCTCATGACTGTAATCTCAGCACTTTGGGCAGATCATGAAGTCAGGAATTCGAGACCAGCCTTTCCAATATGGTGAAACCCCGTCTCTACTAAAAAATAAAAAATTAGCAGCGCAAGGGCCGGGTGCGGTGGCTCATGCCTGTAATCCCAGCACTTTGGGAGGCCGAGGCGGGCGGATCACAAGGTCAAGAGATCGAAACCCCGTCTCTACTAAAAATACAAAAAAATTAGCAAGGCGTGGTGGTGGGCGCCTGTAGTCCCAGCTACTCGGGAGGCTGAGGCAAGAGAATGGTGTGAACCCAGGAGGCAGAGCTTGCAGTGAGCCAAGATCACGCCATGGCACTCCAGCCTGGGTGACACAGCGAGACTGTCTCAAAAAAAAAAAAAAAAAAAAAGTATATATACACGTATATATATACACACATATGTGCTTGTATATACATATATACAAGCACATATATACATGTATACACACATATATGTACATGTGTATATATATATACACATACGTATGTGTATATATACACACATACGTATGTGTATATATACATATATGTATATACACATATGTATGTGTATATACATATATGTATACACATGTGTGTATATATACATATATGTATACACATATGTATGTATATATATATGTATACACATATGTATATACAGACACACACACGTATGTAACAGCTAAATATTCAGCATAAACTGTAGGCAATATATAAAATGTTTCCAGTATGACCCGGTGACAAAAAGAGTAGGTAATTTCAGCTTCAAGGCAAGAAACAGCAGGTTAATTTGTTCTACTTCTGCCCTGATAACATTCCACATATACTTTAAACTGCATTTGACAGTCAATCCAATAAAAAGATATTCCAAAAGAGAGAGGTTTAAGGAATCTGTTCAAAGCCATGATACTAGTGAAAAAAGGAACTGGACTTCAGATTGCCCAATATGATAAAATAATTATATTACCTTACACTTTGAGAGAGATGTCATATATAAGAGGAAGAATGTACTCAATCTATAATTGTACGCAGTATTAGAAACATTAACTTTCAGAACATGCAAGATATTTTACTAAATGCTAAAACATAATACAATTGGTAATCTCTTTTGCAGCAGGAAAAAAAAGACATTTCATGAGGCTTCTCAACCAATTCTAAGGATCCATAAAACTCAGTCACATAAAGAATGTTTCAGAAAATTATCTTCTACGTAAGTTTCCTCAGCTAGCTTACTATGTGATGGGCTTAATTACCGTTTAGTCACATGTAATCATAAACTTACATGTAGTAAATACCCAAAGTCTCAGCCTAAAATGAAGTCAGAAGAAGAAGGCTAAGATGTCAGAACACAGTACTAGTACATGTGTATCAAGACAAAGCAAGCTTGAGGGGGCAGAATTTTTCTGAGACGGAGTCTCGCTCTGTCACCAGGAGCACAGTGGCGCCATCTCAGCTCACTGCAACCTCCACTTCCTGGGTTCAAGTGATTCTCCTGACTCAGCCTCCCCAGTAGCTGGGACTACAGTGGCGTGCCACCATGCCCAGCTAATTTTATATTTTTAGTAGAGACAGAGTTTCACCATGTTGGCCAGGATGGTCTCAATCTCTTGACCTCGTGATCCGCCCGCCTTGGCCTCTCAAAGTGCTGGGATTACAGGCGTGAGCCACCACGCCCGGCCTTCAATTGTTTTTTTTTTAATCATATATGTAACAGAATACATAAAATGGGGGGTTAGGGAAGACAGGATTACTTGAAAGTAATATTTCATTTCTTCTTACCAACAATTATGTTACCAACTCTATTTGACTTTATAATCTCTGTGATATAGGGTTCTGTGATACATAATACACTGGTTTCCTTAGGTCTATGTAAGCACACTTTACAATAAGACTAACGACTCCATAGCAATGACTTTATTAAATGCTACTCTAGGCTAAAGGCTAAAGATGAGGGGAGAGAAAAAAACACTGGTACTTTAAGAACTCAAAAAGAGGCCAGGTATGGTGGCTCACACCTATAATCAATCCTAATACTTTGGGAGGGCGAGGCTGGAGGATGACTTGAAGCCAGGAATTCAAGACCAGCCTGGGAACATAGTGAGAAACCATTGTGGCCGGGCACAGTGGCTCATGCCTGTTATCCCAGCACTTTGGAAGGCTGAGGTGGGGAGATCACTTGAGGTCAGGAGTTCGAGACCAGGCTCACCAACATGGCAAAACCCCACCTCTACGAAAAATACAATTAGCCGGGTGTGGTGGCACACACCTGTAGTCCCAGCCATTTCAGAGGCTGAGGCACGAGAATCACTTGAACCTCGGAGGCAGAGGATGCAATGAACCGGGATTGCACCCCTGCACTCCAGCCTGGGCGACAGCGCGAGACTCTCTCAACCACAACAACAAAAAAACTGGAAGATCTCTTGAGCCTAGGAGTCCAAAGCTACAGTGAGCAAGGATGCTAGGATAGTGCCATTGCATTCCAGCCTGGGCAACAAAGTGACACCTCATCTCTAAAAAGAAAAAAAAAAAAAAAACTCAAGAAAAAAATTTCTTTTGATGCAAATATATCAAAAAATCCAAAACATTACTATGGTTGTCATTTATTAGAGGCTTACAACTACAAAATGAAGTGATCGTGTCTATTATTATCTGAAGTGATTGTGTCTATTACCTGATGTCGTTTGATGATATCTTTCAATTTGTTAGCCAACTTCAGATCAATGTCTGGAATGAGGTAGATGTTGGGTCTGGTCAAACAATTGTTCTGAGGATGAAAAGAACAGACTTTCAAATTCTCTTAGTTTTGAAATAATATCATATTATTTATGCAATATACAAACCACCCCCAGATAACCTTTTCTGCCACAAAAAATATTGAGAAGCATGACCTAAAGAAATTCAGCAACTTTTTCATTAAGATACAATACCAGATTGCCAGATTAATCTTCCTCCCCAATTTTACCCAAATTTACTTTAATGGTCTAACGTAGTGTTTTTAGCTACGGAAGGGATTACAGTTAATCTTAAAAATAGCAATGGCAAATGGCTCACGCCTGTAATCCCAGCACTTTGGGAGGCCGAGATGGGCGGATCATGAGGTCAGGAGATCAAGACCAACCTGGCTAACACGGTGAAACCCTGTCTCTACTAGAAATACAAAAAAATTAGCCAGGCGTGGTGGTGGGCGCCTGTAGTCCCAGCTACTCGGGAGGCTGAGGCAGGAGAATAGCGTGAACCCGGGAGGTTGGAGCTTGCAGTGAGCCGAGATCACACCACTGAACTCCAGCCTGGGTGACAGAGTGAGATTCCATCTCAAAAAATAAATATATAAAATCAAATAAAATAAATAAAAATAAATAAAAAATAGCAATGGCAAAACATGTATGTTAACTCCCCAAATCATGAAGAAAACCCTCACCCAACAAACAAAACATATCCAATTGTTTCCCTAGCTAAGAATCTGTGGGACAAACAACTTTCACATATTAAGTTAACAATAATATCTAACTGAATTTTTGCCAGCTACCTCTCCCCAGGAAGGTTAATTTAGTGATCACCATAAATTATCAAACAATAAACATATTAGGAAACACAAATAAGGACATTAAGCATTCTCTTTTCCAAGTTATAATACATTTAGAGAAATAATATGTATATTTATGGTACAACCATGGAACAAATCCAAAGAAAATATTCAATCAAGTGAACAGTAGGATGGAAGAGTGCTTATACTAAATAAAATGAAGGCAGGCCGGACTCTGTGGTTCATGCCCGTAATCCCCAAACTTTGGGAGGCCAAGCAAGCAAATCGCTTGAATTCATGAATTTGAGACCAGCCTGGCTAACATGGCAAAACCCCATTTCTACAAAAGATATAAAAAAATTAGCCAGGTGTGATGGCGTGTGCCTGTGGTCCCAGCTACAGGGGAAGCTGAGGTGGGAGAATCACTTGAGCCCGAGAGTTCAAAGCTGCAGTGAGCCTAGCTCTGACTGCACCACTGCACTCCAGCCTGGGTGACAGAGTGAGACCCTGTCTCAAAGAAAATAAAAATAAAATAATAAAATAAAGACAACTCAAACAATACATTAGGTAAAATTAATGAAGAAAATTACCATAAATTATCTCACCATAAATTTTAATACTCTTAAAGACAAGATTAATCATAGCTCTAATCCCCAAACACCCATAAAAATAATAAAACAATACCTTTCAGAACATTTTCTTCCTTTGTTCTTTTGGCAATCCAATAAAGCCAATCTGTGGGTTTTTTTGTTTTTTTGAGAGCCAATCTTTTTTTTGTTTTTGTTTTTTGAGACGGAGTCTCGCTCTGTTGCCCAGGCTGGAGTGCAGGGGCGCAATCTCGGCTCACTGCAAGCTCCGCCTCCCAGGTTCACACCATTCTCTTGCCTCAGCCACCAGAGTAGCTGGGACTACAGGTACCCGGAACCATGTGCGGCTAATTTTAAGTAGAGACGGGGTTTCACCGTGTTAGCCAGGATGGTCTCGATCTCCTGACCTCGTGATCCGCCTTGCCTCGGCCTCCCAAAGTGCTGGGATTACAGGCATGAGCCACCGCGCCTGGCCAGCCAATCTTAAAACTGAAAATATATTAAAGGTAAACTTTTTAAATAACCTAAGTTTCCAAGTTACCTGCACCAATGTTTTTTCAATGTTCATAAACATTTCCACATTACGATCCATTCGAGATGGGTTCTGTAGGTCAAACCTCCGCCTAAAAAAAAAGAAAAACCCTAGTTAATTTGTCTCCCAGCTTAAACACAAATGAAAACTTGGTTTTAGAATTCGATGCAAATGAGTTAGAAAGATTTGAAAATTAAAATAACTCTACAAAATGTGTGAGATATTCTCTCAGTAACATAAGAATACATAGTATCAACACCCTTATAAAAGAGATATTAAGATCCACCTCAGTGAAAATGAAGTATCAATTCCATGACATATCTATCTAATTTTCCTTAAATCTAAGACATCTTAACATCTTATAGAAAAGTAGTCCACAGATCCAGGCTGGGCGCAGTGGCTGACGCCTGTAATCCCAGCACTTTGGGAGGCTGAGGCGGGTGGATCAAGAGATCAAGAGTTCAAGACTAGCCTGGCCAACGTGGTGAAACCCCATCTCTACTAAAAATACAAAAATCAGCTGGGCATGGTGGTGCACACCTGTAATCCCAGCTACTCAGGAGGCTGAGGCAGGAGAATCACTTGAACCCGAGAGGCGGAGGTTGCAGTGAGCCGGGATCATGCCACTGCACTCTAGCCTGGTGACAGAGCAAGACTCCATCTCAAAAAAAAAAAAAAAAATCATTTGTTCAAATTCAGCAGTATCTGTGTTCTCTTAGATAAAGGAAAGCATCTTGGGTATTTAATTCTAATACAGCTGTAAGACTTGTGATTTAAACAGACAAGTTTTCTCCAAATAAAATTTTTAACTGGCCACAGTAGCAGTCAAGAGCAGAGATTATCCCTTAATCTGAAATCACTTGATAGCTGGGGGTATCCCAAACCCACAAGTATGAATAACAAGTACTGTTTTCCTAAATGTGGTAACATTGATCTATTTACCTTTACTTGAAACTCTTCTCCAATGTCTCTTTACATTAAGTTCCCAAGCATGTCACCTCCATTTGGTAAAATCTTTACAATGTCTAATGCCTGTTTCTCCTTACTTTTTATTCAATACCTACTTTGTTTTTGCTCTGTTTTAATTCTTTTAACACTAACATCCAGGAGAGGAGTAGAGCTTAGTGACTGAAAGTAAGGATTGTGGAAAACTACATTAGTCTTGAGCAATTTGTTAACCCAAGGATCCACTGCTTCATAAATATAACAGCCTACTGTGGGCTTTTGTGAAGGTTAAATGAGGTATATATTACAACAGTGCTTAAGTTTAATATAAAGTAACTGATCAATAAATGTTAGCTATAGTTATAATTTTTGTTTTTTGAGGCAGAGTCTCACTGTGTCACCTAGGCTGGAATGCTCTGGTGCAGTAAGAGCTCCCTGTAACCTTGAACTCCTGGGCTCAGGGGATACTCCCACCTCAACCTCAGCCTTGAGTAGCTGGGTCCATAGGCACCAGCCATCACACTCAGGTAACTGTTCTTTATTTTTATTTTTGTAAAGCCAAAGGTCTCACTATGTTGGTCCAGACTGGTCTCAAATTCCTGAGCTCAAGCAATCCTCCCACCTCAGCCTCCCAAAGTGCTGACATTACAGGGGTGAGCCAACACACCTGGCCCAGTTATAATTTTCTTAATCATTACCAGGCATTAGGCAGTCTGAGTCCAGAGCTCATACTTTTAACTCACATGTCATGCTATTTTATTCTGGAGATGTTCCCCACACTTCCAATCTTTCTTTTTAAACTCTATAGCCTTTCCAGGCTACCCACTACCCACTCAATGGGCCTGACACTATCACTTCCAGAATCAGTCCCCAAGTCACTTGCTCTATAAAGCTAAGCCTATCTTCTTTCACGTTGTTGTTGTTTTAAATGGAGTCCCACTCTATTGCCCAGGCTGGAGTGCAGTGGTGTGATCTCGATTCACCACAACCTCCGCTTCCTGGATTCAAGCGATTCTCCTGCCTCAGCCTCCTGATTAGCTGGGATTACAGGTGTGCTCCACGACACCCAGGTATTTAATAAGTAGAGACAGGGTTTCACCATGTTGGCCAGGCTGGACTCGAACTCCTGACCTCAGGTGATCGCACGCCTCAGTCTCTCAAAGAGCTGGGATTACAGATTACAGATGTGAGCCACCACGCCCGGCCATCTTTTTTTTTTTTTTTTTTTTAAAGACAGACTCTCGCCCTGTCATCCAGACTGGAGTGCAATGGGGCGATCTCAGCTTACTGCAACCTCCGCCTTCTGGGTTCAAGCGATTCTCCTGCCTCAGCCTCCCGAGTAGCTGGGATTACAGGCGTGCACCACCACACCCTGCTAATCTTTTATATCTTTAGTAGAGACTAAAGTAGGGTTTCATCATATTGGCAGGGCTGATCTCAAACTCCTGACCTCGAGATCCATCCACCTCGGCCTCCCAAAGCACTGTGATTACAGGTGTGAGCCACTATGCCTGGCCCACACCCGGCTAATTTTTGTATTTTTAGTAGAAATGGAGTTTCACCATGTGGGCCAGGCAGGTCTTGAACTCCTGACCTCGTGATCCACCCACCTCAGCCTCCCAAAGTGCTGGGATTATAGGCATGAGCCAGTGCGCCGCCCTTTCATGTTCTTAATGCATCCTGTGCACAATGCTGATACAGCCCCATCAAAGAACTATCTTGTTAGTGAGACATCTCATTAGATACCTTGAGGACAATAGCCAGGTTTTTAAAACTTTTCCTTTACAGCCCTACTGGCTAGAAGAATGTGCAGCTTTACAGAGCAAACCATAAACTGCACTCCAGCCTGGGCGACAGAGGGAGACTCTGACTCAAAAAAAAAAAAAAAAAAAAAAAAAAACCTACAATCTAATTTTCAAAATTAGAATATTGTGACTTTGTAAAGTTGTAATGAAATGACTCTAGGCAGTGAACATCAATGTCTGCCCATTACACACATAAACAACCAGATATTGTATACCTCCAGATAGAAGAATAAAACATTATCTATGATTATTATTGTTGCCAAAAAAAGATAAGGAACCAAATCAGACTAAGCTTCTACCACCAGTTTACAAGAAATTTAGAAGACCATGTTAAATGATAAACTGGAGGCATATAAGCAAAATCTAATAAAACATGGACAATCCTACGAGACAACTGTTTCAGTAGAGCGGGAGGTACTTGTGAGGAAAAGAGACGGAAGAGATAGAAAACTTTAACTTTTTCGAAGAGAGTTAGTCGTATCAACCAAAGGCAATGTCTGCACTGCACCTTGTTTGAATATTAATTCAAATAAGATATAAAAATCATTTATGAGATAAGGGAAATTTGAACACTCAACGATTTAATATTAAAACTTATTGCTAATTTTCATATCTGTAATAATGGTAGTGTTATTACACTTTCTAAAATCCTATTTGAGAAATAAATACATGGCAAAATATCTAAACTTGACCCTTAAACAACATAGGCTGGAAATGAGGTCTATTCATATGTGGATTTTCTTCTACCTCTACCATCCAAGAAAGCAAGAACAGCCTTTCTCTTTCCTCTTACTCCTCCAACTACTCAACGTGAAGACAAGGATGAGTATCTTTACGATACACTTCCATTTAATGAATAACAAATATATTTTCCTTTCCTTATTCTTCAATTCTTCACCCCTCATTCTTCATACTTGTATACCTGTTTTCAGAGCTCTAATTGCCTCCAGGATATCTATTTATTTTACTATTATTTTAAAAAATAGAGATGGGGTCTTGCTATGTTGCCCAGGTTAGTCTTGAACTCCTGGACTTAAGTGATTCTTCTGCCTCAACCTCCCAAAGTGCTCGGATTATAGCTGTGAGTTACCACACCTGGCACCACTATGATGTTTGCTACCCTTTTGGGGTATGGCATACTAGACCATCCTGTGGGGATGGTCTCCAGGGTATTATAGCTTGCTGTCATCATACAAAGCTCCTTATTTGAGGCCAGCTTTTGTCACTTCCCCACAAAACTGTTTGGTTCTATTGTTGTCTTGCCTTTGGCTCAGTGCATTTTTGTTTTTCCTTTTAGAAGTTTGCTTCTGATGCCCTTTTACAGGCATGAGCCACCACACCAGCCTAATGATTATAGTTCTAATTTGCATTCCTCTTTCGGGTTGAAGCTTGAACATCTTTCTGTATTATTAGAAAGCAAAACTTAATATAAACATTCTCAAGATAGGGTTCCAGCCTGCTGGGTGACAGAGCAAGACTCCGTCTCAAAAAAGAAAAAAAAAAAAACATGTAACAATCTCTTTAGAACTGTAGGAAAAAATAAACAACGTCCTAATCTCTGGGCATGTGGGCACTAACAGTCAATTCTCTATTACTTAATTGAACTTGGTATTTAATCTCTCCTTTGGGAGATCCATTTGGATTTCCATGAATAGGTCAAACTTGTTATCCTTCAGTTACATATAACTATACTTCAACTCTATACAAAGTTTTATCCTTCAGGAGAAAAACCATAAATAAGACACTCATTGATTTTACCTATTTAGAAACATCCAGAAAGATCAAACTTAACATTTCAATTCTGTAATCTCTCTTTCTGTTTTTGACACAGGGTCTCTGTCACCCAGGCTGGAGTGCAGTGGTGCAATCTTGGTTCACTGCAGCCTCTACATCCTGAACTCAAGTGATCCTCCCACCTCAGCATCCCGAGTAGCTGGGACTATAGGCATGCACCACCACACCCAGCTAATTTTCCTATTTTTTGTAGAGGCTGAGTTTTCCCACATTGCCTGGGCTGGGTTCAAACTCCTGGGCTCAAGCAATCTGCTGACCTCAGCCTCCCAAAGTGCTGGGATTACAGGCATGAGCCACCACAGCTGGCCAATTCTGTAATATTAATCTGTACAGTCTCTTCACAAATATGCTAGTAATTACCAGGTATTCCCATTCAACCTCATATGCATGACATTAGAGCTTCGTGTCACTAGAGACTAAAACAAAGACTACTGAGAAGTCAGTAAGAAAGCAGAACCACAATGAAATAAGAAGAAAATAGTGCTTGCCATAATAACAAAACCACCAAACTTTGGACCTAAAGCCAGAAATGCAACCTAGACTGTGAGGTTCAATTAAAGAACACAGACAAAGTTCTGAGAGGCATGTTAGGCATGGGGCAAGAATGACAGGTCAGTATTCAGATATCCAAACAGAGTGGGGAGTTACTAAAATATGCACTCACTTCAAGTGTGCGAGGCACAAGAGACGAGAGAAGGTGCACACTGAAACTGGATATATAACTATACCTGAAAGGAAATAATTCTGGCACAATCTGCATAAAAGACTTGGAAAAATTCTTATTCCTGACAATGCTAACCCTATCCTTTACGTCTTTTTTAGTCCCACTTTTAATTTTAAGGGAACTGTATTACATATATCTTTCTTTTTTTTTTGAGACAAGCCACTGCACCCGGCCTGTATTACACGTATCTTTCTAAACTACTGCAAGTGATTTCAGATAAAAATATTTCACTGTGGCCGGGCACGGTGACTCATGCCTGTAATCCCAGCACTTTGGGAGGCCGAGTCTGGCGGGTCACCTGAGGTCAGGAGTTCAAGACCAGCCTGGCCAACATGGAGAAACCTGGTCTCTACTAAAAATACAAAAATTAGCCATGTGTGGTGGCAGGCACCTGTAATCCCAGCTACTCAGGAGGGTGAGGCAGGAGAACTGCTTGAACCTGGGAGGTAGAGGTTGCAGTGAGCCGAGATTACACCACTGCACTCCGGCCTGGGTGACAGAGCGAGACTATGTCTCAAAAAAAAAAAAATTTTTTTTCATTGTGCAGAAACTACAGACACAAAGCAAATTCCACAATATGTGACCTAGGAAAAATCATATCACTTTGGTATTCTATCCTCAAGTGTCCAGGTTAGGACTTGTGATAAAAGCTAAACAAGAACCAAGGACAGAAAAGAGTTCCAACTGGGAACCCAGAGTTAACAGTAGGGTACAAACCATCTCTACAAGTACAGAGACATGCCATTGCTCCTAGATAGGGAATACCATCGTGAGAGGTCCAACATCAGAGCTAGACACAGAACTGGAAAACAGAGAGCTACCTCTGATAACAAAAAGAAACAAGTCTCATGCTACTTTAGTCAATATCTTTTTTTTTGGAGACAGCCCAGGCAGGAGTGCAGTGGCGCAATCTCAGCTCACTGCAACCTCCGTCTCCCGGGTTCAAGCAATTCTCCTGTCTCAGCCTCCTGAGTACCTGGGATTACAAGTGCCTGCCACCAAGTCTGGCTAATTTTTTTTGTATTTTTAGTAGAGACAGGGTTTCGCCATGATGGCCAGTCTGGACTCGAACTCCTGACCTCAGGTGATCCAAATCAATATCTATTAAACACCATCCATATATAAAAAGTTTCAGTAAATACACATGTAAGTTTGTATCTCCTACTATTTACTATATAAATAATTTATTTAATTACACACTTGTCCTTATTGTTGATCTAAATATTTATTTGCACTTCCCAACCATAAAGTATTGGGTTAGCTTAACTTTTAAAGTAAAATATATAAATTACATGTGTATTCTCCTGGAAAGATGCTAAGGTTATAAACTGTGCACAGCTAACTCAACTGAAAATACCGAACAATTTCAGGACAATATACTCCACTCCCCCAACCCTACCCTGTGAACTGTCCCTGACAACCCCACAGCTCAGGACATCACTAGTCCCAGTAACTGATGGAAACTCCAGAGTTCAAGAGAAAAAAAAGAAATAGTACCAAGAGACAGCTAGAAAAGGGGAAAAGACTGAAGGGAGCAAAATGGCAGGAATATCTGCAGGGATTCTCAATCTATCTCCAACACTGACCTAGGCAAAGATCTGTATTTCTCCTTTTATCCCTGTCCTGAGGATAGCAAAATGGAATACTCTTGAAGGCCTAGATAACTTTATCTCTTAAAACTGCAATCTGGCCAGGCACGGTGGCTCACACCTGTAATCCTAGCACCTTGGAAGGTAGATCGCCTGAGGTCAGGAGTTCGAGACCAGCCTGGCCAACATGGTGAAACCCCATCTCTACTAAAAATGCAAAAATTAGCTGGGCATGTGGTGGCAGGTGCCTATAATCCCAGTTACTCAGGAGGCTGAGGCAGGAGAATCACTGGAAGGTTGCAGTGAGCTGAGATCGCGCCACTTCACTCCAGCCTGGGCGAGAAAGCGCAACTAAGTCTCAAAAAAACAAAACAAACAAACAAATCCACTTCAAATATAATGTATGAGTTCATTATACACACACATTTCATGGCAAGCCTACCTTCTAATTTGCTAACAATGTACACCTGTTACTATAAAAATCAAATATAAGAAATCACTTCCCTAATAAATACTTGGTTGTGGCCGGGTGCGGTGGCTCATGCCTGTAATCCCAGCACTTTGGGAGGCTGAGATGGGTGGAGTGCTTGAGGCCAGGAGTTTGAGAGCAGCCTGACCAACATGACAAAACCCTATTTCTAATAAAAATAGAAAAATTAGCCAGGCATGGTGGTGCACGCCTACAGTCCCAGCTACTCAGGAGGCTGGGGCATGAGAATTGCTTGAATCTGAGGCGCGGGATGCAGTGACCTGAGATTGCACCACCGCACTTCTAGCCTTGCCAACAGCCTTGGTTGGTCCTATTTTTAAGACCCTGTCTCAAAAATAAATAAATACGTGGTTGCTTGATATTTTTCTTGGATGTAGAAACAAGGTAAATTAGGGCTCTTGGTAAAACACATTAATCATCATGTGCTTACAGGGTTTTCTAACACAAGGAAACAGGACTTAAAAGTAAATAACTTAAGATCAAAACATGCAAACAAATACAAAAACTTACCATCCCTGTTCATTTTTATACTTGTAAGCAGCCCCAAGAATGTGACATAAGGTGCCTCCAGCTTTGAAATCCATGAAACACTTTGCCTAAAAATGATACAAATTACACATGAGAAAAATAAAGCTTCTGACAAAATTACTCATGTCTGAATTCTAAGTTTTATAAATTCAAATATATAAACAAATACTAATTAAACAACCTCCTTAAACATCTTCTTGAATAAACTGAGGAATCAATACATTTTTCTAAAAGTAGATTAGGCTGGGCATGGTGGCTCATGCCTGTAATCCCAACACTCTGGGAGCATAAAACAGGAGGATCACTTAAGCCCAGGAGTTCAAGACCAGTCTGGGCAACACAGGGAGATCCAGTCTCTAGAAAAAAATTTAAAAATTAGCTGTGCATTGTGGCACACACCTGCAATCCTATCCAGGAGGCTGGGGTGGGAGGATCACTTCAGCCTGAGAGGTTGAGCCTGCGGTGAGCCCTGATCGCCCTACTGCACTCCAGCCCTGGATGACAGAGTGAGATGCTGTCTCAAGAAAAATCAAATGAAATAAACTGAACTGAAACTACTTTCTTGTAGCCAGTACAGTGGCTCACACCTATAGTCGCAGCTACTTGGGAGGCTGAGATGAAAGAATCACTTGAGCACAGAAATTCAAAACCAGCCTGGACAATATAGCAAGACCCCATACCCCTCCCCAAAAGAATTCCTTTTAAATTCCATAAACATATTATAATTTGAGTAATTAGTCTGTCAAAAGAAAGATTTTTAAAAGCTAAATATAGGCCAGGAGCAGTGGCTCACATCAGTAATTTTTTTTTTTTTTTTTTTTTTTTTGAGATAGAGTTTTGCTTTTGTTGCCCAGGCTGGAGTGCAATGGTGCTATCTCGGCTCACTGCAACCTACGCCTCCCAGGTTCAAGTGATTCTCCTGCCTCAGCCTCCTAAGTAGCTGGGATTATAGGCATGCATGACCACGCCCGGCTAATTTTGCATTTTTAGTAGAGACAGGGTTTCTCTATGTTGGCCAGGCTGGTCTCGAACTCCCAACCTCAGGTGATCTGCCCGCCTCAACCTCCCAAAGTGCTGTGATTACAGGCATGAGCCATCGCGCCTGGCTACACACCAGTAATTCTAACATTTTGAGACACCAAGGTGAAAGAATCACTTGACCCCAGGAGTCTGAGACCAGCTTGGGCAACACAGTGAGATCCTACCTCTACAAAAAATTTAAAAATTAGGCCAGGTGCAAGAGTGGCTCACACCTGTAATCCCAGCATTTGGCAGGCCGAAGCGGGCAGATGGCTTGAGCACAGGAGTTCAAGACCAGCCTGGGCAACATGGTGAAACCCCGTCTCAACAAAAAATGCAAAAGAAATTAGCCAGGCATGGGGGGAGTGTGTCTGTAGCCCCAGCTACTGGGAGGCTGAGGTAGGAGGATGGCTTGAACCTGGGAGGCAAAGGTTGCAGTGAGCTGAGACCATGCCACTATACTCTAGCCTGGGCAATAAGACCAGAATTTGTCTCAAAAAAATATAAATATAAATATAAATATAAAAATTAGCCAGGCATGGTGGCACACGCCTATAGTCCCACCTACTCAGGAGGCTGAGGTAGGAGGATTGCATGAGCATGGGAAGTCAAGCTGTAGTGAACTGTGATGGTGACAAATCCAGCCTGGGTGACAGAGTGTGACCTTATCTCAAAAAACAAATTTTTTTATTAAAAAATTAAATCAAAATGGTTCCAAAGAAAATGCCTGTAACCCCAGTACTCTGGTTGAGAAAGAAGGCAGGGAGGAAGGGAGGACTGCTTGAAGCCAGGAGTTTGAGGCCAGCTTGGGCAAGGAAGTGAAACTTTGTCACAAAGAAACAAAAGAAAAAAAGAAATATAAGGATAGTGGACTTCTTCGCCTTATAAATTCTTGACTATAAATATACAAAAATTAGGCCAGCCGTGGTGGCTCACGCCTGTAATCCCAGCACTTTGGAAGGCCAAAGCGGGTGGATCATGTGAGGTGAGGAGTTTGCCACCAGCATGGCCAACATGGTGAAGCCCCATCTCTACTAAAAATACAAAAATTAGCCAGGCATGGTGGCGGGCGCATGTAATCCCAGCTACTCGGGAGGCTGAGGCAGGAGAATCGCTTGAACCCAGGGGCAGAGGTTGCCAAGATCACGCCACTGCACTCCAGCCTGGGCGACACAGTGAGACTGTCTCAACAAAAAAAAATAAAAATAAAAATAAAAACATAAATTATGCAAAAATTGTAAGTGAACACTTTTATTATACTTTTTTATCTTTTTGAAACAGGGTCTCACTGTGTTGCTCAGACTGGAGTACAGCTGGGTGATCATGGCTCACTGTAGCCTCTGCCTTCCGGGTTCAAGGAATTCTCGTATCTCAGCCTCCCAAGTAGTTGGGATTACAAGCAAGTGCCAATACGCCTGGCTAACTTTTTTTCTGTTTTTTGCATATTTAAAAGACAAACTTTTGCCATATTGGCCAAGCTGATCTGAAACTCTTGATCTCAAGTGATCCGCCCACCTTGGCCTCCCAAAGTGCTGGGATTACAGGCATGAGCCACCGCACCCGGCCTATTATAATATTTTAATGACCATAAAAATGTGGTGTAACTATATAAAACTATAACTAATAGCTAAAATCTATGCCACAATTCAAGAGATCTGTGTTTTACAGATTAAAAATATAGCTCAAATTAAACGAAATGGTGAATAATTTCCACATTATGAAGGTAAAAACAATATAAACTGAGCATCGAATAGGCTAAATAAGATGAAGTGTTATTAGAAACACCCATGCATTTTTTTCTCTAAAAACTATTACTACAAAATAATATACTGGAAAGAACCACATAGGTGGCAAACATTAAAAAGACAAAAAGCAGAATGGTGGTTGCCAAGGAAAGAGGGACAAGGAATGAAAGTTATTGTTTAATAGATACAGAAGTGAGCATAGTTTCTCCATCCCATAATCCCAAACCTTTGGGAGGCTGAGGCAGGAGGATCACTTGGGCCCAAGAGTAGAAGACCAACCTGGTCAACATAGTGAGACCTCATCTGTTTAAAAAAAAATAGTAATAAATAAAAATAAAAAGTATCCTGTAATCCCAGCACTTTGGGAGGCCGAGTTGGGTGGATCACTTGAGGTCAGAAGTTTGGGACAAGCCTGGCCAACATGGTGAAATCCCATCTCTACCAAAAAATACAAAAATTAGCCGGGCGTGGTGGCACGCACCTGCAGTCCCAGCTACTTGGGAGGCTGAGGTGGGAGGATCACTTGAACATGGGAGGCGGAGGTTGAAGTGAGCTGATGTCATGCCACTGTAACAGAGGGAGACCCTATCTCAAACAACAAATAAAAATCATTTAAATGGCATATTTTGTTACAGATATTCTAACACAATTAAATATACATAAAATTTTAAAAAATAAATAGGCCAGGCACAGTGGCTCACGCCTATAAAACCAGCACTTTGGGAGGCCAACGAGGCAGGATCATATGAGACCAGGAGTTCAAGACCATCCTGGGCAACATAGCGAAACCTCATCTGTAAAATAAATTATAAAACAAAAATGAGCCGTGTATAGTGGCACATGCCTGTGGTCCCAGCAACTCAGGAGGCTGAGGTAAATGGATTGCTTGAGCTGGGGAAGTTGAGGCTACAGTGAGCTGTGACCACACCACCGCACTCCAGCCTGGATGACAAAGTGAGACCCTCTAAATTAAACACACACACACACACACACACACACAAAGTGAGACCCTCTAAATTACACACACACACACACACACACACACACACACACACACAGAAAGAGACAGAGAGAGAGAAAGAGAGAGTTTGGTGGCGGGGAGAGGGATAGAGGGAGGGGGCAGGCAAATAAAAAAGGTGGCCCATGCCTATAATCCGAGCACTTTGGGAGGCCGAGGCGGGTGGATCACGAGGTCAGGAGATCGAGACCATCCTGGCTAACATGGTGAAACCCCGTCTCTACTAAAAATACAAAAACTTAGCCGGGCGTGGTGGCAGGCGCCTGTAGTCCCAACTACTCAGGAGGCTGAGGCAGAAGAATAGCATGAACCCGGGACATGGAGCTTGCAGTGAGCCAAGATCGTGCCACTGCACTCCAGCCTGGGTGACAGAGCAAGAGTCCGTCTCAAAAAAAAAAAAAAAAAAGAAAGAAAATGCACAAGTCATTATAATTCTGTAGTGCTGACATCTTAAAATAGACTAATGTAGGCCGGGCGCGGTGGCTCATGCCAATAATCCTAACACTTTGGGAGGCCAAGGTGGACGGATCACAAGGTCAAGAGATCAAGACCATCCTGGCCAACATGGTGAAACCATGTCTCTACTAAAAATACAAAAATTAGCTGGGTGTGGTGGTGCACGCCTGTAGTCCCAGCTACTTGGGAGGCTCAGGCAGGAGAATCACTTGAACCCGAGAGGCAGAGGATGCAGTGAGCCGGGATCGCGCCAGGGCACTCCAGCTTGGCGACAGAACGAAACTCCATCTCAAAAATAAATAAATAAATAAATAGACTAATGTAATAGGTGGGTATCTACTACAGTAGAATGAGACTTACCTCTCCTACAGAAAGCCTTCCCTAAATCCCCAGATTGGTCTAAAATGTTCTCCTCAAACCATGCATGTAATCACTATTGCACTTCAGCATAATAGTGACATGACTGATTCATATATTTAACGTGGAATATGAATTCCTTGTGGACAGGAACAGTGCTTATTCAAATCTATCACCAATATTCAGCAATGTGCCACCTGACAACATAGGTAATCTGAATTTTCTCAACGGTTCAACTATATTGACACCACTTAAAATTAGAGATCCACGCTACTCAGAAATATATACTGAGCTGGCCATAACAATAAAACATCTATATAAATAATTTAAGGTCAATTTCTCAACAGATATTAAATTTGAAAAATGAAATCATTACCAAATATAGGCTTAAGACAAAGTAATTTTTTTTTTTTTTTTTGAGCCAGAGTCTCACTCTTGTCACCCAGGCTAGAGTGCAGTGGCGCAATCTCAGCTGACTGCAACCTCTGCCTCCCGGGTTCAAGGGACTGTCCTGCCTCAGCCTCCTGAGTAGCTGGGATTACAGACACGTGCCACCACGCCAGGCTTATTTTTGTATTTTTAGTAGAGACAGGGTTTCACCAGGTTGGCCAGGCTGGTCTTGAATTCCTGACCTTAGGTGATCCGCCCGCCTCAGCCTCCCAAAGTGCTGGGATTACTAGCGTGAGCCACCGCGCCTGGCCGACAAAGTAACTTTTATTCAGCCACTACAGGGACAGATGATGAGAATGAAGTAGAAAACAGATGGCCAGGCGTGGTGGTTCATGCCTATAATCCCAACACTTTGGAAGGCCAAGGCAGGCTGATCACGAGGTAAGGAGTTCAAGACCAGCCTGGCCAATATGGGGAAACCCTGTCTCTACCAAAAATACAAAAATTAGCTGGGCATGGTGGCAGGCACCTGTAGTCCCAGCTACTTGGGAGGCTGAGGCAGAAGAATCGCTTGAACCCAGGAGGCGGAAGTTGCAGTGAGCTGAGATCACGCCACTGCACTCCAGCCTGGGCAACAGAGCAAGACTCTGTCTCAAAAAAAAAAAAAGAAAACAAAACTGACATTCAATTTTCCAGTGGTAAAATATACATAAAAGTAGTGTAATCCCAGCACTTTGGGAGGCCACAGTAGGAAGATCTCTTGAGCCCAGGAGTTCGAGACCCGCCTGGGTAACATAGGGAGACGTTGTCTATATTATTTAAAAATAAAAATAAATAAAAAGGAATAGAGGGAACTCATGAACCTATCAAAGGTACTCGTTCCAATAATGAAGTTCAACGAGATAAAAACCTTGGCCAGGCGCAGTAGCTCACGCCTGTAATCCTAGCACTTTGGGAGGCAGAGGAGGGTGGATCACGAGGTCAGGAGTTCAAGATCAGCCTGACCAACATGGTGAAACTCCATTACTACTAAAAATACAAAAAAATTAGCAGGACATGGTGGCACACATCTGTGATCCCAGCTACTCAGGAGGCTGAGGCAGGAGAATCACTTGAACCCGGGAGGCAGAGGTTGCGATGAACTGAGATTGCGCCACTGTACTCCAGCCTGGGTGACAGAGCGAGACTTCATCTCAAAAACAACAACAACAACAACAAACCTCTACAGATGTGGCAGAATAAAATGGTACTGGCAGGGGCAAGGCCTATCCATACATCAAGGATTCTTACGGCTTGCACACAAATGGATTTGGGATAGAAACGGACTTGGGATTGGCTCAAAAAAGCTCAGTAGCACAATCACCCAAATGAAAACGTGAGAAATCAAAGTCAGGTAATGGAAAGCTGGAGATAGGAACAAGAAACTTCTTAGAGACATTCACTGAACCTTGACTGTATCTCCCATTCCAGCCCCATCCTATAAACCCCCATGCTGAAGAGGCCCTGCCCTAATTCAAAATGAGTATAGTTCTTAAACATTCCCTAAATAAAAAGCACAGGATGTTAGAGCAAATACTTGTTAATTCGTATTGGAAAACCTAAAGAATAAAAAGGCAGCCAGATGCAGTGGCTCGCACCTGTAATTCTAACACGTTGAGAGGCCGGGACAGGAGGATCACTTCAGGCCAGGAGTACAAGAACACCCTGAGCAACATAACAGAGCGAAACCCTGTCTCTAGAAAATAATTAAAATAAAATTAGCCCGGTATGGTAGGATGTACCTCCCAGCTACCCAGTAGGCTGAGTCAGGAGGGCTAGTTGAGCCTAGGAGGCTGAAGCTGCAGTGACCCATGATCACAGTCCTGTCTGAAAAAAACAAACAAAAAAAAGCAAAAACTGAAATTTCTAGAGCCAGCAAAATGATGCCTTATATGAGTATCTCAACAGCTGAACACTCCAATTAGAGACTCGGGGGGTCAAAGTCAACTCTAACAGGCTGCCTCTACTCTCAACTGTGTGACCCAATTGCTTTTAATAAACAATGCTATCCCTGGCTGACTCTATTGGAAATTTAATCTGATCTTATCCTGGGTATATATAAGTGGTCTCACCCTACTTATTTATAGCCCACCTAAAATCTTGCTGAGCTGAATGAAACTTAGAATAAATCTAGGCCGGGCACTATGGCTCACGCCTGTAATCTCAGCACTTTGGGAGTCCAAGGGGGGCGGATCACGAGGTGAGGAGTCTGAGACAATCCTGGCCAACATGGTAAAACCCCATCTTAGTCGGACGTGGTGGGACACGTCTGTAGTCCCAGCTACTCAGGAGGATGAGACACGAGAATCACTTGAACCCGGGAGGTGGAGGTAGCAGTGAGCTGAGAACGCGCCACTGCACTCCAGCCTGGGCAACAGAGCGAGACTCCATCTCCAAAAAAAAAAAAAGAAGAAAAGAGAAGATAAATCTACTACAATAATTTGTGCCATGGATTCCTTATTTCTTTATTCCTTTATTTATTCATAAAAGACAAAGTAGGCCGGGTGCGATGGCTCATGCCTGTAATCTGAGCACTTTGGGAGGCCGAGGCGGGCGGATCACCTGAGGTCAGGAGTTCAAGACCTGCCTGGCCAAGGTGAAACCCCGTCTCTACTAAAAATACAAAAAAAATCAGCTGGGCGTGGTGGTGCACGCCTGTAATCCCAGCTACTCGAGAGGCTGAGGCAGGAATCGCTTGAATTCGGGAGGCGGAGGTTGCAGTGAGCTGAGATTGCGCCACTGCACTCCAGTCTGGGCAACAAGAGCAAAACTCCATCTCAAAAAAAAAAAAAAAAAGACAAAGTAGTGCTAACAATTGGTAAAAAGAAACGTGTTTCTATGAAAGGAGTATTCACATTTCTAACACTATGTTTAGGTCTATCAGTCAATAAATGACTGTGCCAGAAAAGGGATGTGAAGTAGTAAATAAGCAGAGAATGTGTCCAAGAAACCAAGAAAGTTCACAAGAAATCACAAAGTCATCCTCACACTTTGAAAATGGTTGAAAGAGAAAAAAATACATCATTTAAATTCCAGAATTCTTATACCTCACAAAATAAAATGACACACGTCAAAAATTCCATACATTTACTTATCTATTAAACTTATTTGGAATTTGTATTATTATCAGCACCTCTAATGATAGGTCACTGCTACCGTAATAGTCTTGGAGACAACAAAAAGTATTAGCATTGACACCAATCACTGAGAATTTATCATGAAGCACTTTTGACTTATTTCCTCATTTACTTGTCACAACAAGCATATGAACTTTACTCTTTTTTTTTTTTTTTTGAGACTGAGTCTCGCTCTGTCGCCAGGCTGGAGTGCAGTGGTGCAATTTCAGCTCACTGCAACCTCCGCCTCCCAGGTTCAAGCAATTCTCCTGCCTGAGCCTCCTCAGTAGCTGGGACTGCAGGCGCGCGCCACCACACCCAGCTAATTTTTGTATTTTTAGTAGAGACAGGGTTTCACCATGTTGGCCAGGATGGTCTCGATCTCTTGACCTCGTGATCCACCAGCCTCGGCCTCCCAAAGTGTTGGGATTACAGGTGTGAGCCACGGCTCCTGGCCTGAACTTTACTCTTTTACACCCATTTTACAGATGAGAAAAGTGTTGCTGGCTCCAGCAATATTGTATACTAAAGAACTATTACACTCTACCACTATAAACATGTAGAAATGTTGGGTAAAAGTAACACGCATTATTTTAAATGAGCAGCTGAATTCCTAGAAAGAAAGCAAATCCCCAGGTGCAAAAATCAAAGGGAGCAAAAAAAAGAAACAACTAAAAGTCAAAGTGGTAATCATGCAAGGTAAAAAATACAACCCTAGGCTAGGCACAGTGCCCCACGCCTGTAATGCCAGAACTTTGGGAGGCCAAAACAAGCAAACCACTGTAAGTCAGGAGTTCGAGACCAGCCTAGCCAACATGGTGAAACCCTGTCTCTACTAAAAATAGAAAAATTAGTCAGGCATGGTGGCGGGCACTTGTAATCCCAGCTACTTGGGAAACTGAGACAGGAGAATCGCTTGAACCCAGGAGGCACAGGCTGCAGTGAGCTGAGATCGTGCCAGTGCACTCCAGCCTGGATGACAGAGCAAGACTCTGTCTCAAAAATAAATAAATAAATAAAAATTATCCGGGCAGTTATGCACATCTGTAATCCCAGCTACTCGCGAGGCCGAGGCAGGAAAACTGGTTGAAACCAGAAGGTGGAGGCTGCAGTGAGCCAAGATCGCACCACTGCACTTCAGTCTGAGTGAGAGTCTGTCTCAAAAACTAAATTAATTAAGGCCGGGCACGGTGGCTCATGACTGTAACCGGAGCATTTTTGGAGGCTGAGGAGGGCTGATCATGAGGTCAGGAGATCGAGACCATCCTGGCTAACAAGGTGAAACCCCGTCTAAAAAAAAATACAAAAATTAGACAGGCACGGTGGCAGCCTGTAGTCCCAACTACTTGGGAGGCTGAGGCAGGAGAATGGCGTGAACCCGGGAGGCAGAGCTTGCAGTGAGCTGAGATCGCGCCACTGCACTCCAGCCTGGGCAACAGAGCAAGACTCTGTCTCAAAAAAAAAAAAAGAAATAAAAACTAATTAAATAAAAAGTGAATTAAAAAAAAAAAGAATTATAAGTTTAAAATGTAAAACAGGCCAGGCACGGTGGCTCATGCCTGTAATCCCAGCACTTTGGGTGGTCAAGGCAGGCGGATCATGAGGTCAGGAGTTCGAGACCACCCTAGCCAACATGGTTAAACTCCGTCTCTACTAAAAATACAAAAAATAGGCCAGGCGCGGTGGCTCATGTCTGTAATCCCAGCACTTTGGGAGGCCGAAGCGGGCCGATCACAAGGTCAGGAGTTCGAGACCAGCCTGACCAACATGGTGAAACACATCTCTACTAAAAATACAAAAAGTAGCCAGGCGTGGTGGCAGGCACCTGTAATCCCAGCTACTCTGAAGGCTGAGGCAAGGGAATCGCTTGAATCCGGGAGGCGGAGGTTGCGGTGAGCTGAGATGGTGCCACTGCACTCCAGCCTGGGTGACAGAGCCAGGCTTTATCTTAAAAAAAAAAAAAAAAAAAAAAAAAAAAAAAAAAAAAGGCTGGGCGTGGTGGCGGGCGCCTGTAATCCCAGCTACAGCCACTCAGGAAGCTGAGGCAGCAGAACCATTCGAACCCAGGAGGCAGAGGTTGCAGGGAGCCAAGATCGCGCCATTGCACTCCAGCCTGGGCTACAGGGCAATACTGCATCTCAAAATAAATAAATAATAAAGCTTCTTGAAGAAAATACAGTAGAATATATACATGACTTCAGAAAAGGCAAAGATTTCTGGCCAGGCGTGGTGGCTCATGCCTGTAATCCTACCACTTTGGGAGGCCTAGGCAAGCAGATCACCTGAGGTCAGGAGTTCGAGACCAGCCTGACCAACATGGAGAAACCCCGTCTCTACTAAAAATACAAAACCAGCCAGGCATGGTGGCGCATACCTGTAACTCCAGCTACTCAAGAGGCTGAGGCAGGAGAATCGCTTGAACCCGGGAGGCGGAGGTTGCAGTGAGCTGAGATCGCGCCATTGCGCTCCAGCCTGGGCAACAAGAGCGAAACTCCGTCTCAAAAAAAAAAAAAAAAAAAAAAAAGGCAAAGATTTCTATAAGAACACAAAAAGTATTAACAACACAGAAAAATTTTACTAAATTGTTCTGTATCAGGAAATGGCAAATAATGGTCCACGGGTCAAATGTAGTCCACTCTTGTTTTTGTAAAGTTTTACTGAAGCAAATTCACATTCATGTATTTCTTGTGGCTACTTTCACACAATAGCAGCAAAAGCAAGTACTTGCATCACAAACCATATGACCCAAAAGGCCCAAAATATCTGGTATTTTACAGAAAAAGTTTACCGTTTCCTGCTGTATATGACAATTACAAACCTCTGCTCATCAAAGGACATCATTATGAGAGTAAAAACATAAACTATTAAGTGGGAGAAGAGATCTGGAATAAATATTTCTGACCAATGAACCATATCCAGAATACCTAAGAAAAATTCAGCCAGGTATGGTGACTCACGCCTGTAATCCCAGCACTTTGGGACGCTGAGCTGGGAGAATCACTTGAGCCCAGGAGTTTGAGATCAGCCTGGGCAATCAGGCGAGACTGTCTCTACAAAAAAAACAGAAAAAATTATCCGGGTGTGGTGGTGTGGACTGGTAGTCCCAGCTGCTTGGGAGGCTGAGGTGGGAAGATCCTCTGAGCCCAGGCGTTTGAGGCCGCAGTGAGCTATGATCAAGCCAATGTACTCCAGCCTGGGTGATTAGGCCAGACCCAGTTTCAAAAAAGAAAAGAAAAAAAGAGAGAGAGAAAGACCAATGTGCAAATTTTTAAACAGGCAAAAGATTTAAACAGGTACTTCTCAAAAAAGGATAGCCAAGTGGCCAATAAATAAAGTTGCTCACATTAATTAGTTATTAGCAACTAGAAAATAATGCATTATAACCACAAATCTACTAAATAACCAAAATGTAAAAGACAAAAAGATTCCAAGGATTGGTGAGAAAGTAGAAAATCAGAACACTCAGCCAGGTGTGGTGGCTCATGCCTGTAATCTCAGCACTTTGGGAGGCCGAGGCAGGTGGATCACGAGGTCAGGAGATCGAGACCATCCTGGCTAACACGTGAAACTGGTGAACCCCTATCTCTACTAAAAATACAAAAACTTAGCCGGGCATGGCAGCATGCACCTGTAGTCCCAGCTACTCGGGAGGCTGAGGGAGGAAAATGGCATGAAACAGGGAGGCGGAGCTTGCAGTGAGCCGAGATCCCGCCACTGCACTCCAGCCTGGGCAACAAAGCGAGGCTCCGTGTCAAAAAAAAAAAGAAAGAAAGAAAGAAAGAAAGAAAATCAGAATGCTCATACACTGTTTGTGGGAGTATAAATTGGTAGAACTGCTGTGGAAACCTGTTTAGCAACATCTACTAAAGTTGACCAACCTATGACATAGCAAGTAAACTCTTAAGAACACAACCAAAAGAAACATCTAAGTTGAGCAAAAGAAATATATAAAAATATTCACAACAGCACTATTTATAATAGCTCTAAGCTGCAAATTACCCCAAAAGCCTATCAATGCAAAATGAATAAAAAAAATTGTGGTGTATTCCCACAACGGAATACTATACAGCAACTGTTGGCAAATTATGAAACAGCTATCGAAAAACAACAAGGGTCTCACTGTGTCACCCAGGCTGGAGTGCAGTGGAATGATCACTACTCACTGCAGCCTCCAACTCCTGGGCTCAAGTGATCCTCACACCTCAACCTCCTAAGTAGCTCCAACCACAGGAGTTTGCCAACATGCTAACGCTAATATTTTAATATTCTGTAGAGATGTGGTCTCACTATCTAACCCAGGCTGGTTTTGAACTCCTGGGCTCAGGCAATCTTCCCACTTCAGCCTCGCAAAAAAAAAAAAAAAAAAACTAGCCACACGTGGTAGTATATGCCTAGGCTGAGACAAGAGGATTGCTTAAGCCCTAGAGGTCAAGGCTGCAGTGAGCTGTGTTCATTCAGGACACCACTCCAACCTGGTAACACAACAGGGTACCATCTCAAAAAAATCAAAATTAAAGTTTTACCAGTACACAGCCATACTTATTATGTACTGCATATACATACACTCATTTACGTATTGTATATAGCTGCTTTCATACTACACTGAGTGGCTGTAACAGAGTCCACAGAGCCTACAGGCCTAAAATATTTACTATCTAAAATATTTACTATCTGTCCCTTTAATTAATTAATTAATTTATTTATTTAGAAACAGGGTGTTGGCCGGGCGCGGTGGCTCACGCCTGTAATCCTACGTTTTGGGAGGCCGAGGTGGGTGGATGACCTGAGGTCAGGAGTTTGAGACCAGCCTAGCCAAGATAAACACAAACACAAAATTAGCCAGGCGTGGTAGTGCATGCCTGTAATCCCAGCTACTCAGGAGGCTGAGGCAGGAGAATCACTTGAACCAGGGAGTCGGTGGTGGCGGTGAGCTGAGATCGCACCATTGCACTCCAGCTGCGGCAACAAGAGCGAAACTCTGACCCCAAAAAAAAAAAAGAGGAGAAACAGGGTGTCACTTTCATCCAGGCCATAGTGCAGAGGTGCAATCTCAGCTCACTACAACCTTCGCCACCTGGCTCAAGCAATCCTCCCACCTCAGCCTCCCAAATAGCTGGGACGACAGGGGCCCTCCCAAACGCCTGGCTAATTTTGGTATTTTTTTGTAGAGACCAGCTTTTGCCATGTTGTCCAGGCTGGTCTTGAACTCCTGGACTCAAGTGATCCACCCACCTCAGCCTCCCAAAATGCTTGGATTATGGGAGTGAGCCACAGCATGCAGTACACTCTGTCCCTTTAGCAAAAAAATCAGGCTGGGCGTGGTGGCTCATACCTGTAATCCCAGCACTTTGGGAGGCTGAGGCAGGCAGATCACAAGGTCAGGAGTTCAAGACCAGCTTGGCCAACATGGTGAAACCCCGTCTCTACTAAGAATACAAAAATTAGCCAAGCATGGTGGGGCGTGCCTGTAATCCCACCTACTCGGGAGGCTGAGGCAGGAGAATAGCTTGAACCCGGGAGGCGGAGATTGCAGTGAGCCAAGATTCCACCACTGCACTCCAGTCTGGGACAGAGCTAGACTCCGTCTCAAAAAAAAAAAAAAAGAAAAGAAAAAATTTAGCCAGGCGCAGTGGCTCATGCCTGTAATCCCAGCACTTTGGGAGGCTGAGGCAGGCGGATCACCTGAGGTCAGGAGTTCAAGACCAGCCTGGCCAACATGGTGAAACCTCATCTCTACTAAAAATACAAAAAAATTAGCTGGGTGTGGTGGCGGGTGCCTGTAATCCCAGCTACTTGGGAGGCTGACGCAGGAGAATCGCTTGAACTCGGGAGGCTGAGGTTGCAGTGAGCTGAGATCACGCCATTGCACTCCAGCCTGGGCAACAAAAGCGAGACTCCATCTCAAAAAAAAAAAGAAAAAGAAAAAATGTATCAGCCCGTACACAGCAATGACAATAAACAAATTACAACTATAAGCAATAACACAGAAAAATTTGAGGCCAGGTATGGTGGCTCACGCCTGAAATCCCACCACTCTGGGAGGCCGAGACGGGCAGATCACTTGAGGCCAGGAGTTTGAGACCAGCATGGCTAACATGGTGAAACCCCATCTCTACCAAAAATACAAAATATCAGCTGGGAATGGTGGTGCACACCTGTTAATCAGCTACTTTAGAGGCTGAGGCATGAGAATCGCATGAACCCAGGAGGCAGACTGCAGTGAGCCAGGATCGTACCACTGCATTCCAGCCTGGGCAACAGAGAGAGGCTGTCTCAAAAAAATTTAAAAAAAGAAATTTTTATAAATGTAACATTTGTCTGCATGCTTCAAAAATGTTAAGTCATGGGCCAGAGGGAGTGGCTCATGCCAGTAATCTCAGCACTTTGGGAGGCCAAGGCTGACAGTTACCTGAGGTCAGGAGTTGGAGACCAGCCTGGCCAACATGGTGAAACCCAGTTTCTACTAAAAATACAAACATTAGCTGGGCGTTGTGGTGCATGCCTGTAATCCCAGCTACTGGGGAGGCTGAGGCAGGAGAATCATTTGAACCTGGTGGGGGAGGAGATTGCAGTGAGCCAAGATTGTGCTACTGCACTCCAGCCTGGGCAACGGAGCAAGACTCTGTCTCAAAAAACAACAAAAATGTAAGTCATAACAAACAAATGTCAATCAGCTGTGCGTGGTAGCTCAAAGCAGCAATCCCAGTACTTTGGAAGGCCAAGGCAGAAGGACTTCTTCAGTCCAAGAGTTCAAAGCCAGCCTGGGTAACACAGTGAGACCCTATCTCTATCAAATTAAAAATTAAAAAATTTGGCCAGGCGCTGTGGCTCACACCTGTAATCCCAGCACTTTGGGAGGCCAAGGCAGGCAGATCACTTGAGGTCAGTAGTTCGAGACCAGCCTAGCCAACATGGTGAAACCCCATCTCTACTAAAAATACAAAAATTAGCTGGGTGTAGTGGTGCACACCTGTAATCCCAGCTACTCGGGAGGCTAAGACAGGAGAATGGCTTGAACCCGGGAAGGGGAGGCTGCAGTGAGCTGAGATCGCGCTACCACACTCCAGACTGGGTAAC
This sequence comes from Pan troglodytes, assembly GCF_028858775.2. Classification (NCBI taxonomy): domain Eukaryota; kingdom Metazoa; phylum Chordata; class Mammalia; order Primates; family Hominidae; genus Pan; species Pan troglodytes. The sequence continues at coordinate 51,772,452 of NC_086015.1, forward strand.
AGAGCAAGACTCTGTCTAAAAAAAAAAAAAAAGAAAAGAAAAGCCAGGCGTGGTGGAATGTGTCTGTGGTCTCAGCCACTCAGGAGGCTGAGGCAGGTGGATCAGTTGATCCCTGGAGGTCAAGGCTGCAATGAGCTATGACCATACCACTGTACTTTAGCCTGGGTGACAGAGCAAGGCAGTATCTCAGAAAAAAAAAAGACAGGCTGAATTATCTCAAATTAAATAAGACTAAAAATATATAACTAAATAAAATATGTGGTGTTGGTGTGGATCTTATAAAGGACATTTTTGAGACAACTGGTGAAATGTGAAGATAGATTATATGGTAAATAATGGTATTATATCAAAGCCAATCTCCTAAATTTGATCACTGTATTTGCCAGGATAAATCCCATGTTCTACAGAGATCTGTGCCTCAGTCTCAAGTCTCTCAAGCTATTCCCTCCCTGCTAGACTGGACCTGATGGATGATGACAACTCAAGTGACTACGACTGCTGATTTCTTTCACGTAAGTCCATCCTTTTATTCTTGCTTCCAAGACCTATATGCTAATCTCTGTTTTCTCCCTCATCCATTCCACAAAGTCCTAGAATCAGCATGATTTTGGCAAAACAATACCATTCTCACATACGGATCATGAAATGTTCAGAAAGAGAGATCATAACATTTGCCAAATTCAATAGTTTTCTCCTATTTCATTTTTTTCTTTTTGAGACACAGTCTCACTCTGTTGCCCAGGCTGGAGTGCAGTGGCACAATCTTGGCTCACTGCAACCTCTGCCTCTCAGGTTCAAGTGATTCTCCTGCCTCAGCCTCCTGAATAGCTGGGATGTTTTTTGTTATTTTTAGTAGAGACAGGATCTCACAAGGTTGACCAGCCTGGTCCAGAACTCCTGATTTCAGGTAATCCGCCCGCCTCAGCCTCCCAAAGTGCTGGGATTACAGGCGTGAGCTACCACGCCCAGCTTGCTTTCTCCTATTCCTTAGCCACAGAACATTTTTAGAAACTCAGAGAGAGGTCTATTACGAAAAATTGTTCAAAGTGAAACTTGAAGACAACAGATTCTTCTTAGCCCTCTGCATTTACTCCTCCCCTCCCTCTTCTCAGATGCTACAGGTACTCCCCAGGAAATAATTATAAAACCAGTGATCAAGTCCAACTCCAACTGTAAGCCCCTTCTTATTAACTTCATGTTCCAAATGGTTTATTCAATCAAATGAAAACAGACTGTTAAAGTGACAGTCCTCCAACTCCCACCCTTTCCATTACACCAGACTGATCCAGTTGGTGAGAATTCCTGCCATGAGGTCAGTCATACTTACTGGGAAGAAATTCAAAGGTGTCAGAAAGAGATAGCTTATGAACTGTGACTCATCTAAAACATCCCAAAATAGTATTATCCAGTTCAATCACACCACCACATTTGTTAGAACTGGCTATGACAACATTTTATGCTCAACGTATTTACAGGTGTTCCACCAAATCACGTAACAATTGAAAATAAATTTAGAAAATGTTGAATGAGGCTAGGCACAGCGGCTCACACCTGTAATCCCAGCACTTTGGGAGGCCGAGATGGGAGAATCACCTGAGGTCAGGAGTTTGAGATCAGCCTGGCCAACATGGTGAAACCCTGTCACTACTAAAAATATAAGAATTAGCCAGGTGTGGCTGGGTGCAGTAGCTCACGCCTGTAATCCCAGCACTTTGGGAGGCCGAGGTGGGCGGATCACGAGGTCAGGAGATCGAGACCATCCTGGCTAACACGGTGAAACCCTGTCTCTACTAAAAATACAAAAAATTAGCCAGGTGTGGTGGCAGGCACCTGTAGTCCCAGCTACTCGGGAGGCTGAGGCAGGAGAATTGCTTGAACCCAGGAGGCGGAGGTTGCAGTGAACCAAGATCACGCCACTACACTCCAGCCTGGGCGACAGAGCGAGACTCCATCTCAAAAAAAAAAAAAAAAAAAAAAGAGAAAACATTGAATGATAGTTCCCTTAAAATAGGTGTATCCATCTCCTCAATGCATCTCCTTCTTCAACAGTAATAATCTTTCTTTTCCTCTTTTTTATTTTTCAATATTTTTTAGAGACAGGGTCTCAACTTTGTTGCCCAGGCTAGTCTGGAGTTCCTGGGCTCAAGTGATCCTCCTGCCTCAGCCTCCCAAAACGTTAGGATTACAGGCATGAGCCACCACACCCAGCCCTTTTGGGTCAACACTTTCAGAGGACAAGGCAGGAGGATAGCTTGAGCCCAGGAGTTTGGGACCAGCCTGGGCAACAATAGCGAGACTCCAGCTCTAAAAAAAAAAAAAAATTATAAAAACATAATTTTTTCAGTGAGTTCTGACAACTGCTTTAAAATACGTCAGTATTACACTTTACATTTTTGTAGATATATTAAGAAAAGCTCAATTTCACAAGATTGTTGCTCAGGCTAGTCTCAAACTCTTGAGCTCAGAGGACCCACTCACCTAGGCCTCCCAAAGTGTTGGGATTATAGATAGGCATGAGCCACAGTGCCCAGCTGAGATTTTTTTTTAAGAAAAAAATATATATATACAGTATTCTGTTTTATGTTTACACTATATTTTCACAACACAAAATACTTCAGTTAGGTTTTTTTCCTCAAACAGGGACTCACTGTCGCCTAGGCTGGAGTGCAGTGGCATGATTATAGCCCACTGCAGCCTCAAACTCCTGGGCTCAAGAGATCCTCCTACCTCAGCCTCCCAAGTAGCTGGGACCACAGGCATGCACCACCACACCAAGCTAATTTTTTTTTATTTTTTGTAGACGGCTCTCACCATGCTGTCCAGGCTGGTCTCAAACTCCTGGGCTCAAGGACTCCTCTAGCCTCAGCCACCCAAAATGCTAAGATTATAAGCATGAACCACTGCACCCAGCCTTTCTCTTTAGGAAAAAAAAAAGAGAAAGAGATACTGATGGGATTTCGCTCTATCACTCAGGCTAGAGTGCAGCAGTAGTACTACTGTAACTCATGGCAGCCTCTAACTCCTGGGATCAAGTGATCCTCCTGGGTCAGCTCCCAAGTAGTTGGGACTACAATTACACACCACCATGCACGACTAATTTTTAGTTTTTCTGATAAATAGGGTCTCAATATGTTGCTCAAGCTGGTCTCAAACTCCTTGCCTCATGTGACCCTCCTACTTCAGTCTCCCAAGTAGTCTGGATTACAGGCATGAGCCAGTGTGCCCAGCTAAATATGTACTGTTCACTGTACATTGGCCATACTTCAGCAAAGCTAGAGGACACATTACAGGGAGAGAGAGAAAGATGAAAAAAGTAAAAATATGGAAAAAATAAATAAATGAAACATCAATCAAATAAATAATTACAATGTCAGTGAACTCAGGTTTCTACCTACAAATCCACATGGTACGGAGTACAAGCCTGCACTGAAGTTGATCATATAGCTTTCCAGAGCCTTGCCCACCACCTGGTCCAGCATGCCCTCTGCCTGGAATACTAGTCCATGTCTCCAGCACAGCAGCCCATATTTTGCAGCCTACTGAGCTCTATCTAACTGGTCATGCTACATCATGTAGGCTCACTGCCCTTGCACATGAATTATAAAGGCCAGAAGCTAGCTAACTAGATTTTTCAGATTTAACTATTCTTCTACAGTAATTTGTTTTATCCACACGTATGTGGCTGAGCAGTTCAGTTAGACTATTTGTTTTCTCCATGTTGGCAAATTATTTCCTACATGGCCCCCAAGTTACAAGAATATCTATGAGTTCATTAGTACAAAATTCAAAAACAAGCAAAACATAATACTATATTATTCAGGGATGCACACTAACACAGTGATACCTATAAAGAAAAGCAAGGAGGCCAGGCGCGGTGGCTCACGCCTGTAATCCCAGCACTTTGGGAGGCTGAGGCAGGCAGACCACCTGAGGTCGGGAGTTCAAGACCAGCCTGAACAACATGGAGAAACCCTGTCTCTACCAAAAATGCAAAATTAGCCAGGCGTGGTGGCGCATGCCTGTAATCCCAGCTAGTCGGGAGGCTGAAGCAAGAGAATCGCTTGAACTCGGGAGGCGGAGGTTGCAGTAAGCCGAGATCGTGCCATTGCACGCCAGCCTGAGCAACAAGAGAGAAACTCCGTCTCAAAAACAAAAACATACACAAAAAAAAAAACGGCAAGGAAAAGATTATCTGTGGGGAAAAAGAGGAGTTTATGGTTGGGGAAGGAACACATACGTTTGTTAGGGTTGTCAGCAATTTCTGACCTGGACTGTGGTTAAACGGATGTTCTCTTTATAATTATTTAAGTCAAAATTTATTTTACTCACTTTCTATATATTTTGCAATAGGAAGTTGTTTAAAAAAAAAAAGAAAGAAACTAAACCATTATTCCACAAGTAAATTTCCTACACTATTTTGCTTAAACAGGTGCTTATATTCCACTTTCATCAGACAGAGTTCTAAGCTACAAACTCAAATGCTCACTTCAAATATATATACAACACTTACGGTCTCCTTCCTAGTCCCATGTTCCCAAAGATAGTCTCTCCATTCTGAAATTCATACAACAGCAGAGTGAAATCAGTTCAGGAATATAATATTCTACATTTTTCCTCCAGTTGCAAATTAATTTTTTTTTTTTTTTGAGATGGAGTCTCACTCTGTCGCCCAGGCTGGAGTACAGTGGCATGATCTTGGCTCACTGCAACCTCCGCCTCCTGGGGTCTAGCAGTTCTCCTGCCTCAGCCTCCCGAGCAGCTGGGATTACAGGCGCCTGCCACCACGCCCAGGTAATTTTTGTATTTTTAGTAGAGACAGGGTTTCACCATGTTGGCCAGGCTGGTTTCGAACTCCTGACCTCAGGTGATCCACCTACCTCAGCCTCCCAAAGTGCTGGGATTACAGGCGTGAGCCACTGCCCCCAGCCTAAATGATTTTTTTAAGTGCAATGACAGGTTTACAATTTTGGGCATAAGGGTACATGTTCTCAAGATCTCCTGGAGCTGTGTCACGTAAAAAAGAAAACAAAATCTTGGATATCTCCCAAACACAATTAAAATCCAGTTACTTGAGACTCTCACTTAACCTTCTACATTTCTTACTCTCAGAGCTTTCCTGTTTTTTTAAACACAGATGCTTATAATCCATTTTAAAATGCAGAATAAAAAAACAGCTCTAGGCTGGGCACTGTGGCTCATGTCTGTAAACCCAGGACTTTGGGGGGCCAAGGCGGGAAGACTGCCTGAGCCCAGGAGTTCGAGAACAGTCTGGGCAACAGGGCAAAACCCTGTCTCTACAAAAAAAAAATACAAAAATTAGCAGGGTGTAGTGGTGCATCCTTGTCCCAACTACTCAGGAGGGTGAGGTGGGAGGATCTACCTGAGTCTGGAAAGTCGTGGTCGAATATGCAGTGAGTTGAGATCATGCCACTGCACTCCAGCCTGAGTGACAGAGTGAGAGAGACCCTGTCTCAAAAAAAGAAAAACAGCTCTATCCTATTATTACAATTATGTTTACATTATGTATGCACACGTACTAAAGCCTTGGAGGGCTTGTGGGAAAATTAGAAACTTTACTTGTAGTGAAGGTAAAATATATTTTTCTTTTTTGTTTTATACCCACATCTTCTTAGCAATTTTTTTTGTTTCAAATCATGTGTTTGGTAATGCAATATACCTTTAGCCTTAGCCTTATGAAATGCTTGGTTCTTTCTAAATCTCTCAGCATTTGATAGAACAAGAGCCAGCTGTCCGACATCCAGCATGACTTGGGAAGTTACTATATAAAGTTCCACTCTAGCCGGGCATGGTGGCTCACGCCTGTAATCCCAGCACTTTGGGAAGCCGAGGCAGGAGGATCACGAGGTCAGATCAAGACCATCCTGGCTAACACAGTGAAACCCCATCTCTACTAAAATACAAAAAAAAATTAGCCAGGCGTGGTGGCGGGCGCCTGTAGTCCCAGCTACTTGGGAGGCTGAGGCAGGAGAATCGCCTGAACCCAGGAGGCAGAAGTTGCAGTGAGCCGAGATCACACCACTGCACTCCAGCCTGGGCAACAGAGCATGATTCTGTCTCCAAAAAGAAAAAAAAGGTCCACTCTGATTTTTTTCTTTTCCTTTTTCTTTTTTTTTTTTTTTGAGATGGAGTTTTGCTCTTGTTGTCCAGGCTGGAGTGCAACGGGCACAATCTCGGCTCACTATAATCTCCACCTCCCAGGTTCAAGTGATTCTCCTGCCTCGGCCTCCTGAGTAGCTGGGATTACAGGCATGTACCACCACACTCGGCTAATTTTTTATTTTTAGTAGACATGGAGTTTCTCCATGTTGGTCAGGCTGGTCTCGAACTCTCAACCTGAGGTGATCCACCCACTTCAGCCTCCCAAAGCGCTGGGATTACAAGGTGTGAGCCACCGCACCCAGCCTCCACTCTGATTAAAAAAAAAAAAAAAAAGTCCAAATAGTGAACTCGGCCGGGTGCGGTGGCTCACGCCTGTAATCCCAGCACCCTGGGAGGCCGAGGCGGGTGGATCACAAGTTCAGGAGTTCGAGACCAGCTTGGCCAACATGGAGAAACCCCGTCTATACTAAAAATACAAAAATTAGCTGGGCGTGGTGGTGGGCGCCTGTAATCCCAGGTCCTCGGGAGGCTGAGGCAGGAGAATAGTTTGAACCCGGGAGGCAGAGGTTGCAGTGAGCCAAGATTGCGCCATTGCACTCCAGCCTGGACAACGACAACAACAACAAAAAAACAGTGAACTCTTTTTTTTTTTTTTTTTTTTTAAGACAGAGTCTCAGCTCACTGCAATCTCTGTCTCCCAGGCTCAAGTGATCCTCCCACCTCAGCCTCCCAAGTAGCTGGGCCTACAAGCATGCAGGCACCACCACACCCAGATAATTTTTCTTGTATTTCTTTGTAGAGATGGGGCCTATGTTGCCCAGGCTAGTTTCAAACTCCTGGGCTCAAGAGTTTTGACCACCTTGGCCTCCCAAAGTGCTGAGATTACAGGTGTGAGCCATGCCCAGCATAAACTCTTATACCATACTGATTACTCAGGGAAAAAACTTTTTAAAGTATGTGATTTATATGTCTCACTGAAACATTCTTTGCTTTGTTAATTATCTATCTCATCGAATTTTGTTCTATACCATTATGGATTGTATCAATCCCTTTCATCTGGGAAAGTGTTGAACACCATTTTGAGAGGAAGGCAAGTACATCGGTTCCCAGTGGCACTAAACCAGGAATTGTTTTTAATTACGGCTTCTGACTAAAAATATTCTTCCCTAATATTTTAAAATCTGGAACTAAATAATGGTTTAGTTCCCAGGAGTCAAATAGCCTACATATAACACTCTCTGAAAACACCATTTTTGAAAAGATTCATACATTCCTAATTAAGAATCCCAATATAATTTCAATCGTATTATGTAAAATACTTTATATGATGTAATCTGTAATTTTACTCTAAATTATGTTACAATTAATAAAGTGCAATCAATATGTACTATATTATAGTGAATTAAACTATTGAAAACCTCAATCAATAGCTAATTTGATCATTCTAGCCCAGTTCATAATGTAAGAGAACAGGAAATGGATACTTTAGCTGTAAAGGAACATGGAACTTTCAAATTTTTCACACATAAAATACATAACACACACACATCCCACAGAAAATGATAATGATAAAGCAAATGGGTAAAATGTTAACTGTAGATTCTGAGTGAAGAGAAAATAAAAGTTCTTCATACTAATCTTGTAAGCTTTTACTTTTAAGTATGTTTAAATTTTTGTTATAAAAAACATCAGGCAGCTAGCTGGGAGCGGTGGCTCACATCTGTAATCCCAGCACTTTGGGAGGCAGAGGTGGGCAGATCACCTGAGGTCAGGAGTTCAAGACCAGGAGTGGCCAACCTGGTGAAACCTTGTCTCTACTAAAAATACAAAAATGAGCCAGGCATGGTGGCAGGCACCTGTAGTCCCAGCTACTGGGGAGGCTGAGGCATGAGAATCACTTGAACCCAGGAGGCGGAGGCTGCAGTGAGCCGAGATCGCACCACTGTACTCCAGCCTGGATGACAGAGCGAGACTCCGTCTCAAAAAAAAAAAAAAAAAAAAAAAAGGGCCGGGCACAGTGGCTCACGCCTGTAATCCCAGCACTTTGAGAGGCAGAGGTGGCCGGATCATGAGGTCAGGAGTTCGAGACCAGCCTGGCCAAGATGGTGAACCTCTGTGTCTACTAGAAAATACAAAAATTAGCCGGGCGCAGTGGCAGGTGCCTGTAATCCCAGCTACTTAGTAGAGACGGGGTTTCACCTTGTTAGCCAGGATGGTCTCCATCTCCTGACCTCATGATCCGCCCTCCTCAGCCTCCCAAAGTGCTGGGATTACAGGCATGAGCCACCGCACTCCGCCAACCATAACACTTTTATGTGTTGCCACCACTGCCTGAAAATCCCATCCTCCCCCACTTAGCTGAAGAACTCACACTCAACTTTCAAGACACAATTCAAATGTCCTTTTCCACAGAAACATTTCCTGACATCACCAAGTAAGTCAAAGGCTCTACTCACACAGCTCATTAGACTGTGAGTCCCCTGAGGACAAATAATATAAAGTATTTGTTTGTATTCTTAGGACCCTGCACCTAATCAAATTCTTAACATTTGCTGAGCTGCAATCAGTGGAGAAAAGGAGCCCTTTTAAATAAACTTTTCTGGAATAACCAGATAACCATAAGGAAAAAACAGAAAAATGGATCTGCCATTTCCCACACTAACTACCAGGGCAAATCCTAAATGGATAAGAGAGTGACATGTAAAAATAAGGCTGCGGCCGGGCACGGTGGCTCACGCCTGTAATCCCAGCACTTTGGGAGGCCGAGGCAGGCAGATCACGAGGTCAGGAGATTGAGGCCATCCTAGCTAACACAGTGAAACCCCGTCTCTACTAAAAATACAAAAAAAAAAAATTAGCCAGTGTGGTGGTGGGCGCCTGTAGTCCCAGCTACTCGGGAGGCTGAGGCAGGAGAATGGCATGAACCCGGTAGGCAGAACTTGCAGTGAGCTGAGATTGTACCACTGCACTCTAGCCTGGGCGACAGAGTGAGACTGTCTCAAAAAAAAAAATAAATAATAAGGCTGGGCATGGTTACTCATACCAGTAATCCCAGGACTTTGCAAAGCCAAGGCAGGAAGATCACTTGAGCCCAGGAGTTCAAGACCAGCCTGGGACCAGGCACAGTGGCTCACACCTATAATCCCAGCACTTTGAGAGGCTGAGGCGGGTGGATCACCTGAGATCAGGAGTTCAACACCAGCCTGGTCAACATGGTGAAACCCCGTCTCTACTAAAAACACAAAAAAATTAACCAGGCGTGGTGGCAGGTGCCTGAATTCCCAGCTACTCGGGAGGCTGAGGTACAAGACTCACTTAAACCTGGGAAGCAGAGGTCGTGGTGAGCTGAAATTGCACCACTGCACTGCAGCCTGGGCAACACAGCAAGACTTTGACTCCAAAAAAAAGATCAGCCTAGGCAACACAGAAAGACCCCGTCTCTATCTTTATAAATTAAAATAAAAAAAGGTAAAAAATGAAATCATACAAGTACTAAAAGAACACATTGCTGAATTCCTTTATAACCTAGGAATGATAAAAGCTTCCCAATTATAATTCAAAATGAGAAAAGTAACCACATCAATATATTTAACTAAATTTCTTTAACTTTTTGGATAATAAAAACATCACAGACAAACACATTTACAGCAAGATCACCGAAACAATACTATTTTTTAAAATTTTATTTATTTATTTATTTTTTTGAGATGGAGTCTTGCTCTGTCGCCCAGGCCGGAGTGCAGTGGCGCAATCTCGGCTCACTGCAAGCTCTGCCTCCCGGGTTCATGCCATTCTCCTGCCTCAGCCTCCCAAGGAGCTGGGACCACAGGCACCCGCCACCACGCCCGGCTAATTTTTGTACTTTTAGTAGAGATGGTGTTTCACCTTGTTAGACAGGATGTTCTCAATCTCCTGACCTCGTGATCCGCCCACCTCAGCCTCCCAAAGTGCTGGGATTACAGGCGTAAGCCACGACGCCCCGCCTATTATTTCTTATTCTCAATTATATTTGAAAGATCAGTAAGTTGTTAAACGATTTAGTGATCAAGAACAGTCCCCACAAAAAAGGTCTACTGATCATAGATTCATACAGGCAGCTAACAGCACGCTAGAAACAACGAAAACCAAAATGAATTAAAAGACAAAAATTATGAGGAAAGATATGACAGACAATTCCTAAAAAGCTAATATTTGTAAAATCAGAGTTCGAAAATATAAATAAAAGAGTATAAGATAGCAGAGGCTGGGCACAGTGGCTCCCACTTGTAATCCCAGTGCTCTGGGAGGCCGAGGTAGGGAAATCACTTGAGTTCAAGACCAGCGGGGCCAACACAGTGAAACCCCATATCTACTAAAAATACAAAAATTAGCCAGGTGCGGTGGGTGGTGCATGCCTGTAGTCCCAGCTACTCAGGAGGCTGAGGCAGGAGAATCGCTTGAACCCGGGAGGCAGAGGTTGCAGTGAGCCAAGATCACTCCACTGCACTCCAGCCTGGGCGACAGAACAAGACTGTATCTCAAAAAATAACATAATATAATATAACATAACATATCATAACATAAAAATAAAGGCTGGGTGTGGTGGCTCACACCTGTACTCCCAGCACTTTGGGAGGCCGAGGTGGGTGGATCACTTGAGGCTGCGAGTTCAAGACCAGCCTGGCCAACACGGTGAAACCATGTGTCTACTAAAAATACAAAAATTAGCTGGGTGTGGTGGCACACACCTGTAATCCTAGCTATTCGGGAGTCTTGAGGCACAAGAATCGCTGCAGAGGTTGCAGTGAGCCGAAATCACACCACTGCACTCTAGCCTGGGTGACAGAGCGAGACTCTGTCTCATAAATAAATTAATTAAATAAAATAAAGATAGCAGAGAAGGGCTGGTGCGGTGGCTCGCACCAGTAATCAAAGAGCTTTCAGAGGCCAATGCAGAAGGATCGCCTTCCCGCCAAAAATTTGAGACCAGCCTGGGCAACACAGCAAGATCCCATCACTACAGAAATTTAAAAGTCACCCATATGCGCGTGGTAGCACATGCTAGTAGTCCCAGCCTCTTGGGAACCTGAGGTGGGAAGATGGCTAGAGCTGGGAGATCAAGGCTGCAGTGCGCTGTGATCAAACCACTGCACTCCAGCCTGGGCAACAGAACAAGATCCTGTCTGTAAAAACAAAAATAAAACACGCAATTGCAAGGACACCAAAATTATATTCTCACACAACTTCAGAAGGTATCTCACCTACAAAATGTAAAAAATTCCATAAATTCTATTTATGGCACAAGACCTGCATCAGGAGAAAGCATGGAGAAGACTCGGTACAGCGAGAGGATAGGGAACTGCAACATAGTAAAATATTGTTAGGTCTTCACAATGACTGCTGCAATATTTAATGCAAATGTTAAATGCCTCTTCAAAAAGCAGCTTCCTACAGTTAAAAAATAGTAATATTCTATAACTAAAATTTGTTTTTTGCTTTTTTTTTTTTAAATTCTACACGCTAGCAGCAGCAAAGGAAAAAAGCTGGATGCTACACCTAAAAGTATACAGCAACTGAGGATGCCCAAATAACAGTAAGCTGATGTACTTACAGGGAGTTTGGTGAAGGCCGGGTTGGTGACATGCTTCCCAAAGGCATCTTCCTGGAACTGAAGAAGCTGCACCACCAGCCCAGCCAGTGTTTTATTGGTAGGAGCATCTGCATGAACATACTGCAAGATAAAGACAGGCATTCAAAAACTAGTACAATTTTTGCAGGAGAAAATGTTGGCTTACTTCCTAGTACCTACTAAGTACTTACGTTATGGGAAATTTATAGATGTCTGAGACACGCTCTGTGCTATAAAGGAGCTTACAAAAACAAATATGTGTGTGCATTTAAAAATGGTTAAGACGGTTAATTTTTTTTTTTCTTTTCTTTGAGACGGAGTTTCGGTCTTGTCACCCAGGCTGGAGTGCAGCGGTGCGATCTCGGCTCACTGCAACCTCTGCCTCCCGGGTTCAAGCCATTCTCCTGCCTCAGTCTCCCGAGTAGCTGGGATTACAGGCATGAGCCACTACCCCCAACTACTTTTGTATTTTTAGTAGAGACGGGGTTTCACCACATTGGATAGGCTAGCCTCAAACTCCTGACCTCATGTGACCTGCCCCTGCCTCGACCTCACAAAGATAAATCTCCTGTGTTTTTTACCAAAAAAAAAAAAAAAAAGTGAAATATTATCCATATTAATGTAAAGAATGTCAAAAGCCCAAACCAGTAGTAGACACATCAGCTAGGAAGCTTCACAGCAAGGAAAAATAATGGGTAACACAACAAGAAAAGAATAAATTAGTGAGTTAAATGTAAAAGTTTTATTTGGCAATTACATGTTCAATATCACTTTGAGTAGCCAATACACTCAAAAAAATTTTTTTTCTTTTTTTTTGAGACAGAGTCTTGTTTTTCACCCAGGTTGGAGTGCAATGGCATCATCTCAGCTCACTGCAACCTCCGCCTCCAGAGTTCAAGCGATTCTCCTCCCTCAGCCTCCCTAGTAGCTGGGACTACAGGCGCGCAACCACCATGCCCGGCTAATTTTGTTTGTATTTTTAATATAGACGGGGTTTCACTATGTTGGCCAGGCTGGTCTTTAACTTCTGACCTCATGATCCGCCCACTTCGGCCACCCAAAGCGCTAGGATTACAGGCGTGAGCCACCACACTCGGCCTCAAAAAGTATTTTTAAATCTCCAATTCCAAGCAAGAAAAACATCTATACCTGCCTTTCAGTTGGACGAGAGAATTTTTATTTTTATTTTTATTTTTGCCGGAGCTAACTTTCAAACTACCATCCAACATTTCAAGGTTAATGTGGTATGTCTCTATTACAATAAATATTTTTTAGATGAGTGGTGTATGGTCAAAATTACATCAACTGCAAAGTCTACAATTATTATGCATAGGACAAAGGGCACACAATTTCTGCTACTACCATTGAAACTTACTTACAGCATATAAAAAGGCAATCATTTACTTTTTTTTTTTTTTTTTGAGATGGGGTCTTCTTCCATCACTTAGCCTGAAATGACGAAACCCCGTCTCCACTAAAAAACAAATACAAAAAATTAGCTGGGTGTGGTGGCGCACACCTGTCCCCATGCACTCCAGCCTGGGTGACAGAGCCAGACTCCGTCTCAAATAATTAATTTTAAAAACTTTTTTTGCGTGTGTGTTTTTGGAGTCTCGCTCTGTCACCCAGGCTGGAGCACAGTGGCGCAATCTCTGCTCAGTGCAAGCTCTGCCTTCTGGGTTCACATCATTCTCCTGCCTCAGCCTCCCAATAAACTGGGACTACAGGCACCCACCACCATTCCTGGCTAATTTTTTGTATTTTTAGTAGAGACAGGGTTTCACCATGTTAGCCAGGATGGTCTCGATCTCCTGACCTCGTGATCCACCCGCCTCAGCCTCCCAAAGTGCTGGGATTACAGGTGTGAGCTACGGTGCCCAGCCAATTTCAAAAACTTTAAAAACTACATACTACTTTCCCCTTCCTTATACTATATTGATAATTTGCAACAAAAACTAGCAAGCCTAGTTTTTGAAGGACTATATACTTTTTTTTTTCAAGACAGTGGTTTCTTGCTGTCTCCCAGGATGGAATACAGTGGTGTAATGACAGCCACCGCAGCCTCAATCTCCTGGGCTCAAGTGATCCTCCTCCTCTACCTCCCAGAGAGCTAGGACTACAGAGGCGTGCCAACACATCTGGCTGATTTTTTAATTTTCTGTACAGAACCGTTTTCACCAACTTCTCTGGGCTAGTCTAGAACTCCTGGGTTCAAGTGATTCTCTCACTTTGGCCTCCCAAAAAGTACTGGGATTAGAGGCATAAGGTACTGCACCTGGCCCATATACTTTCAAGTGAAAATTTGAAGTCAGTTTTTCTCCAATATACTCAACATAGTACTTTTTTTTTTTTTTTTTTGAGACAGTCTCACTCTGTTGCCCAGGCTGGAGTGCAGTGGTGCGATCTTGGCTCACTGCAAGCTCTGCCCCCCAGGTTCACAACATTCTCCTGTCTCAGCCTCCCAAGTAGCTGGGACTACAGGCACCCACCACCACGCCTGGCTAATTTTTTGTATTTTTAGTAGAGACGGGGTTTCACCGTGTTAGTCAGGATGGTCTCGATCTCCTGACCTCGTGATTCGCCTGCCTCGGCCTCCCAGAGTGCTGGGATTACAGGTGTGAGCCACCGCGTCCAGCCCCGTAAATTTCTAATAAACGGTATTCAAGGGCCAGGCGCGGTGGTGGCTCACACCTGTAATCCCAGCACTTTGGGAGGCCAAGGCGGGCGAATCACGAGGTCAGGAGATCAAGACCAACCTGACTAACGCGGTGAAACCCCGTCTCTACTAAAAATACAAAAACTAGCCGTGCATGGTGGCACTTGCCTGTAGTCCCAGCTACTCAGGAGGCTGAGGGAGGAGAATCGCTTGAACCCAGGAGGCGCAGGTTGTAGTGAACCGAGATAGCGATCGTGCCACTGCACTCCAGCCTGGGTGCACTCCAGCCTGGGTGACAGAGCAAGACTCACTCTCAAAAAATATAAAATAAAATAAACTTCGAAATAGACCTGCTATGGACCCACAAAAATTAAAAATTAAAACTCTGGCCGGATGCAGTGACTCATGCCTGTAATCCCAGCACTTTAGGAGGGCAAGGTGGACAGATCACTTGAGGTCAGGAGTTCAAGACCAGCCTGGCCAACATAGTGAAACCCCGTCTCTACTAAAAATACAAAAATTAGCCAGGCATGGTGGTGCATGCCTATAATCCCAGCTGCTTGGGAGGCTGAGGCAGGAGAATGGCTTGAATCCGGGAGGCGGAGGTTGCAGTGAGCCGAAAGTGCGCCACTGCACTCAAGCCTGGGTGACAAAGCGAGACTCCGTCTCAAACGAGAAAAAAAAAATACTTCAAGTATATCTTACAAAACTGACAAAATACATTGTACATATCCGCAAGATAACTTCATAATCTTTAATAAGCACAGGTTTCCTAAAGGAGTCATATAATGTACTGCACTTTTTTTGTACACGGTAAAGCAACATCAAAAAATAATGACCGGCTGTGCACGGAGGATCACACCCATAATCTCAGAACTTTGGGAGGCCGCGGCGGGTGGACCACTTGAGGTCAGGAGTTTGAGACGAGCCTGGCCAACATGGCCAAACTCCATCTCTACTAAAAAAATACAAAAACTAGCCAGGCAGAGTGGCACACACCTGTAATTCCAGCTACTCAGGAGGCTGAGGCAGGAAAACTGCTTGAACCCAGGAGACAGAGGTTGCAGCAAGCCAAGAGCGTGCCACTGCACTCCAGCCTGGGTGACACAGTGAGACTGTCTCAAAAATAATAACTACAATCTGTATTTTACAGATTAACTAAACAATGCCAAACTCTATAGCTGAAAAAGACAATGTCCTTGAAAAAGGCTGTTCAGATGGAACCAAATCAACATTTCAGGTAAATATACATATATATGTAAACATATATGTAAATATATAGATGTAAATATATATTTTTTTTTTCTTTTTTTTAAACCGAGTTTTGATCTTGTTGCCCAGGCTGAAGTAAAATGGCGCGATCTCAGCTCAGCAAAACCTCCGCCTCCCGGGTTCAAGCAATTCTCCTCCCTTAGCCTACCGAGTACCCGGGATTACAGGCATGCGTCACCACATCTGGCTAATTTTGTATTTTTAGTAGAGATGGGGTTTCTCCATGTTGGCCAGGCTGGTCTCGAACTCCCAACCTCAGATGATCCGCCTGCCTCGGTCTCCCAAAGTGCTGGGATTATAGGCGTGAGCCACTACACCTGGCCTCAGGTAAATTTTTTTTTTTTTTTGAGAGAGTCTTGCTCTGTCACCTAGGCTGGAGTGCAGTGGCGTAATCTCGGCTCACTTGCAGCCTCTGCCCACCGGGTTCCAGCGATTCTCCTGCCTCAGCCTCCTGGGTAGCTGGGATTACAGGCGCACGCCACCACGCCTGGCTAATTTTTGTATTTTTGGTAGAGACGGGGTTGCACCATGTTGGCCAGGCTGGTCTCAAACTCCCGACCTCAGGTGATCTGCCCGCCTTGGCCTCCCAAAGTGCTGGGATTACAGGCGTGAGCCACCATGCCCGGCCTATATTTTTAATAACTACAGTGAATATAGGCCGGGTGCAGTGGCTCATGACTGTAATCCCAGTACTTTGGGAGGACGAGGTTAGAGGACTACTTTGAGTCCAGAAATTTGAGACCAGTCTGGGCAACACAGTAAGACCCTGTCTCTATTTATGTATTTATTTTTTGAGACACTTTCGCTCTGTAGCCTAGGCTGGAGTGCAGTGGCCCGATCTCAGCTCACTACAACCTCCACCTCCCAGGTTCGAGTGATTCTCCTGCCTCAGTCTCCTGAGTAGCTGGGACTACAGTCATGTGCCACCACACCCGGCTAATTTTTGCATTTTTAGTAGAGCAGAAGTTTCACCACATTGGCCAGGCTGGTCTCGAACTCCTGACCTCAGGTGATCCACCGGCCTTGGTCTCCCAAAGTGCTGGGATTACAGGTGTGAGCCACAGCCCCCAGTCTCAGTCCAATTTTTAATAAACTATAAAATATTTAATTCTGATTAGATTTTTTTTTCCAAATCATCCTACCAAATTACCAAACATGAAAATGCATGTAGGCCAGGCACAGTGGCTCATGCCTGTAATCCCAGTACTTTGGGAGGCTGAGGCTGGCGGATCACCTGAGGTCAGGAGTTCAAGCCCAGCCTGGCCAACATGGTGAAACCCCAGCTCTACTAAAAATAACAAAAATTAGCAGAGCGTGGTGGCAGGTGCCTGTAATCCCAGCTACTCAAGAGGCTGGGGTAGAAGAATCACTTCAACTTGGGAGGCCGAGGTCACACCACTGCACTCCAGCTTGGGCAGAAGAGCGAGACTCCATCTCAAAAAAAAAAAAAAAACACTGACTCCTAATTAAGAAATTTTAATTTCTATGTCATAAACAATCTGGTTTTTTTTGTTTTTGTTTTTTGTTTTGTTTTGTTTTGTTTTGAGACAAGGTCTCGCTCTGTTGCCCAGGCTGGAGTGCAATGGTGCCAACACAGTTCACCGCAGCCTCGACCTCCTAGGCTCAAGTGATCCTCCAAGGACCCTGCCTCAGCCAAGTAGCTGGGACTACACGTGCATGCCACCACAACTGATGTATTTTTTTGTTTTGTTTTGTTTTGAGACAGGGTCTCATCATATTGCCCAAGCTGGTCTCCAAATCCTGGGCTCAAATGAACCTCCCACCTGGAATTCCCAAGTGCTGGGATTACGGACGCAAGCCACTGCACCTGGCCCAATTAATCTTTTGATCAAAAAAAGTCTATTATATTTTATTTAAGAAAACAAAAATTTATTAGTCTCAAAATATTTCAAGTAAGAGTCAGTGTGGGCCAAGTGTGGTGGCTCACACTTGTAAGCCCTGCACTTTGGGAGGCTGAGGCAGGCAGAGAGCCCAGGAGTTCGAGACCAGCCTGGGCAACACTGCAAAACCCTGCCTCTACTGATAATACAAAAAATTAACCAGGTGTGGTGGTTCGTGCCTGTAGTCCCAGGTACTCAGGAGGCTGAGGTGGGAGAATCACCTGAGCCCAGGAGGTTGAGGCTGCAGTGTGCTATGATCTCACCACTGCACTCCAGCCTGGGCAACACAGCAAGACCCTGTCTCAAAAAAAAAAAGAAAATTCCTAAATGAAGTCTCAGGTATCTTCCATTTGAAAAAGAAGGTAAATAATATCTATCATTTAGGACTGCTATGAGGATTTTAAGTGAGTTATACTTTAAGTACCTGGCACATGGTAAATGCTCAGTTGTTCACTGAATGCATGAGCTGAATGCAAGAGTTTGAGGTTGCAGTGAGCTATGATCACACCACTGTACTCCAGCCTGGGCAACACAGAAAGACCCTGTCTCAAAAAAAAAGTAAAATAAAAATAAATAAAAAACGACACTAGCAAAATCATGTTTACTGAGACTGAAACTGTTGTCTGCTCTGAAAATGCAGTATTAAATGCACTAGAAACGGTTAGTTAAAACCAATGCGTACACCAAATAGAAATGCACTGTGTAGAAAAGAAGCAAAGAACTTTGTGATAATATTTTCACCACTTCAACGCTAACACCCAGAGACTGAAAAGATTCTGGCTGTCAGGCCTAGAGTATATACGATTCTCAATCTCAGCAGACCCTAGAAATACACTCTGGCTTTACAAAGTCCTGAGAAGTCAAAGGTAACTTTGTCTATAAAGTCTCAGGGATAGTGAATCAACATTAGCCTAGTGGTCTCAATACTGCTGGGCAATTCCTCAAACTGCTTTGTAGCCACTTCCCTACCCACCCAAACAAATATCGAAGGATTATCCATGTCTAAAGCTTCTTGTAGTTGATCCCAAACTGATGCACAGTGAACAGTGCAGAGAGGTAGAAATTACTGAAATTTGCCTTTTTCTACTCTCTTCCTTGATATTCAAAGGAATATGCCTGTAGATTATTTTTCTTTGTTAAAGCTTCACTGAATTTAAGACCCAAAGCATTGGCTAAAAGGAATGTAATAAAGAAGAATTAACCAATATTTTCATAACATATTCAATTCCATTAGCCACTTCTGGAAGCTCTATTACTTACATTTAAAAAGTGACCAATTTATCACTGTGTAAGAAAGGGCAATATTACTAAAAATCTACAGTCTAAATGTAATTTCAGAGAGGGAAAAGTCCAGACACCTAAAAATATAATTACTGTCTCTCACTTCCTCAAACTTCAGATAAGAAATGTAATTTTTCTAGCTGACCTTCAAAAACAAGAAAGAAAGAAATGATCATTTCTGGGTCTTTGGTTTTTTTTTTTTTTTTTTTTTTTTTGGAGACAGTCTTACTTTATTACCTAGGCTGGAGTGCAATGCAGGCTGGAGTGCAATGGTGCAATCTCGGCTCACTGCAGCTTCTGCCTCCTGGGTTCAAGAGATTCTCCTGCCTCAGCCTCCCGAGTAGCTGGGATTACAGGCATGTGCTGCCACACCCGACTAATTTTGTATTTTTTGGAAAGACGGGGTTTCACCATGTTGGTCAGGCTAGTCTCGAACTCCTCACCTCAGGTGATCCACCCGCCCGGCCTCCCAAGCCGCGCCCGGCCAGAAATGGTCATTTCTGAATGTACCACGTGTAATGCCAAAGGAACCCAAGATCCCTGCCCATGCCTAATAACTGCCAAACACTGACAGGCTTCACTGAGCTGTAGAGGCCAAAAAAATAGGTTCCTAAACTAGTTTATATTTTCATTCATTCAACAAATATTTACTAAGCAGCTACTAAGGGTAAGGCACTAAGTATCAGCCACGTTCCCGGATACACTGCAGTGAACAAAGCCCTTGCTTCAGTGCTACGATTCTCAATAGGAGAAAGTACAGAACTAAAGAGGGTGATAGGAAAACTTCAGAGGCTGGGGAGCCTTTTCGGCTACCTGCTTCATTACACCCTTTAAGGGAGTCCTCCTGAATATTTACACAAAAGGGAAGTTGGAAAAAAAAAAAAAACATTTGTTATAAACAAGGGATTAAGTCAAAACTTTGAAAACTACTGACTCGGCGGAACTTCCGTTCCAAAGGTAGGAGAAATAAGTAAATGAATAATTTCAAAATGTGGTAAACACTACGAAGAAAATAAAGGTGACACAAGAAAAGTGCTCTAATAAAAACTGGGTTCTTGGGGAAGGCCTCCCTTTAGAACACTTTACGTACAAGCGAACATTAACTCTCACGCCACACAGAACCAGAAGCACAATGAGGTAGAACCGTCGTTAATAGTTCTCATCCATCCTAGAATTCATATTGCCTGTTATTAATTAACGAATACAATCATCCCAGTCGTTTAGCAATTAAACAACAGGTAGCAAACCCCCTCCAGACTTTGAATACGCTCTAAACAAAACTTGAAGCTGCTTTTACCACGCTTGCTCGGTCTTTAGGGATCATTGTTCACACACCTAAGGCAGCTGACAAAAGAGAGTCACACTCGCTTAGTGGCTGAGCTCGACCTGCTCTGGCACACGAGAATGAGCAGGGGCTTTCACCAGGGGTGCGTGGGCTCAGAGGAGAGAGCCCCGAACCCCAGTCAGGCCCCGGGATCGCGGGCGCCCAGAGCGGGCGGCGGGGGCGTGGCGGGCCCGGCGCCTGCCTTTGTTGTCCCTCGTGGCGTGCGGGGGGGGAGGGGCGGCCAGAGGCCCGCGAGGCCAGCTGCCGCCTCCGGCCCCGGTCGCGTGGTCTCCCGGCCCCCACGGGCGCGCGAACCCACCTTCTTGTAGTGCTTGCCCAGCCAGACCCGCACCGAATCCAGCTGGGACACCGTCTCCGGGCTCTCCCAAAACTTGGTGGCCGGGCCCCCATCCTTCCGTCGATAAACAGCTAGGCCTGCGGCTGCCGCCGCAATCCCCGAGCCCGTGGCGCCTACCGCTGTCCCCGGCCCGCCGCCGCCTGCCGCTGCGGCCATCGTCGCAGCCCGTCGTCCCCACAGCCTGGCCCACCCCGGCCCTCGCGGTGTTTCCCGGTCGTTCCCGCGCGCACCCCCGCGCGCGTAGCCGCCACTGCCGCTTCCCGGCCCCGCCCAGCCAACCCTCTTCCGGCGCGGACGCCCGGCCCCGCCCCATCTGGGAACTGGCACTGTATCTGACGCGAGCCAGCGCACGCGCATGCGCAGCACTCGTGCGGGCGTGCCTTGGAATAGCACGTCCTGCGGCCTCAGCAGCCTCTTCCGCCATCCTCCGTAGGCTGCATTCTGCCCTAATGAGCGCCGGTTTTTGAGCCTTGCTCTTCCCTTGCTACCGACGTCGAATCATTATGCGGTCAACAACCGCAGGTGGGTTATGTGTCATAGCCTGCCTCCGCTGGAGGGAAAAGGCCTGGTGCGAGAAGTGCCGAAGGGAAAGCCTGTCTAGGGTATCGAGTGCTGGCCGAGGGCCCTGCACCCGGACTGGGACTGCGCCGGGCCCCGCTTTCCCTCAGACCCTCCACCCCCAGCGGCCCGGCGGCATTTGTGAACAGCCATCTGGGACTCCCACGCCTAGGCTTTTCGGCTTCACAGACCTTCCACTCCCTCAGGGGTCCAGCCACAGCGGCTCATTCCTGCCCCAGGGGCCCTTGCACTGGCTCTTCCGAGACCTCAGCAGGTCTTCCCTTCTGATTTGCACTTACGAGACGCATTCAGATTCACTGCTTCAAAGGACTTCAGAAAGTAGTTGTCAGATCTTAACAATCTTGAACAACTGTTCACACCCATACGCTTTCTGCATAGCGCTCACCACGACCCGGCGTTTCTAGTTTCTCATTTACCTTCCACATAAATTACATGAGAACCTAATCTTAACTTGTTCACAGGTGTATCCTGAACACCTGAGACAAGGAACAGATGTACAGTAAATACTTGATGAGTTAATGAATGGCCCACATAGAAGCCGAAAATTTTTAAATTATTAACAAGGTATGATTGGCCGGGCGCGGAGCACTTTGGGAGGCTGAGGCGGGAGGATCAATTGAGCCCAGGAGCTCTAGACCACCACACCCGTCCCCGTCTCTACAAAAAATACAAAAATCAGCCAGCGTTGTGTTGCAAGCCTGTGGTCCTAGCCTCTTGGAGGGCTGAGGTGGGAGGATCCCTTGAGCTGGGGAGATGGAGGCTGCAGTGAGCTATAATCGCGCCACTCACTACACTTCAGCCTGGGCGACAGAGCGAAACCCTGTTTCAGAAACATAAAAAGTATGACTGGCCATAATGGAGTTGTGAACATAATACAATATGATCGCAGAGAAGCAAGTAACTAATTGCTTGTGAGAACGTGACTAACTGCTGGTAAGTTTCTGAGATCTTTTAAAAATGAGGGTGTGTACATGTTTTCAGGATCTCCTGAGGGCTGTGTCACGGACAGTAAAATATATTTTAAAAAAAGTTAATAGAATGTGATCAGGAGGGCCAGGTGAGATAGCTCACGCCTGTAATCCCAACACTTTGGGAGGCCAAGGCAGACTGATCACGAGGTCAGGAGTTCCAGACCACCCTGGCCAACATGGTGAAACCCCGTCTCTACTAAAACTACAAAAATTGGCCAGGTGTGGTGGTGCATGCCTGTAATCCCAGCTACTCGGGAGGCTGAGGCAGGAGAATTGCTTGAACCCAGGAGGAGGTGGAGATTGCAGTGAGCTGAGATCACGCCACTGCACTCCAGCCTAGGCGACAGAGCCAAACTCGTCTGAAAAAAAAAGTTTTTAATTTGAAACTTTCTCAGATTTAACAGAAAAGTTGCAAATATAATACAAAGAACTTTTCCTGAATCATCTAAGAGTAAGTTGCTGACATAATACCCATCACTATCAAAAAGTTTAATGTGTATTTTCTACAAACAAGTATAGTCTATATATTCTCTTACATAATCACAATACAATCATTTATACCAGGAAATTAACACTGATGCCATCCCCAGACCCCGTTCAGGTTTTTCCTATTGCACCATGAAGTCCTTTATAGCAAAAGTTTCCAGTTCAAAATCACACTTTGCATTTAATAAAGTTTCATCTCCTTCAATATGGAACAGTTCCTTAGTCCTTAAACCTTAACAACATTGATACCTATGAAGATTACAAGGCATTTATTTTGTAGAATGACCCTCAATTTAAGTTGGTCTGATGTTTTTTCTTTGTGTTCTTTGCATTGCATTCTATCAGGTGATGCATAATTTCATTTCTCCTGTTACATTGATGACAGAGTATCATCCAGGTTTCTCTACTGCGAAGTTATTCTTTTTGCCTGTGTAATTAATCACTATTTTCTATGGAGGTATTTTGTTTTTTTGCTTTTTGGGGGTTTTTTGAGATAAAGTCTTGCTTTGTCACCCAAGCTGGAGTGCAGTGGTGTGATCATGGTTCACTGCAACCTCCACTTCTAGGCTCAATTGATCCCTTTGTGGAGGTATTTTGAAAGTATATTGGCTGGGCGCAGTGGCTCACACCCGTAATCCCAACACTTTGGGAGGCCAAGGCAGGCAGATCATGAGGTCAGGAGATCGAGACCATCCTGGCTAACACGGTGAAACCCTGTCTCTACTAAAAATACAAAAAATTAGCCGGGCGTGGTGGCGGGCACCTGTAGTCCCAGCTACTCGGGAGTCTGAGGCAGGAGAATGGCATGAACCTGGGAGGCGGAGCTTGCAATGAGCTGAGCTCACACCACCGCACTGTAGCCTGGGTGACAGAGCGAGACTCTGTCTCAAAAAAAAAAAAAAAAAAGAAAGTATATTAAGGCCTGGTGTGGTGGCCCATGCCTGTAATCCCAGCACTTTGGGAGGCTGAGGCAGGCGGATTACCTGAGGTCAGGAGTTAAAGACCAGCCTGACCAACATGGAGAAACCCCATCTCTACTAAAAATACAAAATTAACCAGGTGTGGTGGTGCATCCCTATAATCCTAGCTACTCGGAGGCTGAGGCAGGAGAATGGCTGGAACCCGGAAGGTGGAGGTTGCAGTGAGCCAAGATCACGCCATTGCACTCCAGCCTGGCCAACAAAGAGCAAAAACTCCATCTCAAAAGAAAGAAAGTATATTTTTTTTAAAAAGTGGCCAGGCACTGTGGCTCACGCCTGTAATCCCAGCACTTTGAGACACTGAGGCAGGTTGATCACCTGAGGTCAGGAGTTCAAGACCAGCCTGACCAACATGGTGAAACCCTCTCTCTACAAAAATACAAAAATTAGGCCAAGCGCAGTGGCTCAGGCCTGTAATCCCAGCATTTTGGGAGGCCGAGGCGGGCTGATCACCCAAGGTCAGGAGTTCAAGACCATCCTGGCCAACATGGCGAAACCCCATCTCTACTAAAAAATACAAAAAAATTAGCCAGGCATGGTGACAGGCACCTGTAATCCCAGCTACTTGGTAGGGTGAGGCAGGAAGAGTTGCTTGAATCTGGGAGGTGGAGGTTGCAGTGAGCTGAGATTGCGCCACTGCACTCCAGCCTGGGCAACACAGCAAGACTCCGTCTCAAAAAATATATAAAAATTACCCAGGCATGGTGGCATGCACCTGTAATCCCAGCTACTTGGGAGACTGAGACAGGAGAATCGAAGAATCGCTTGAACCCCGGAGGCAAAGGCTGCAGTAAGCCGAGATCAGGCCACTGCACTCTAGCCTGGGCAACAGAGCGAGACTCCCACTCAAAAAAAAAAGTATATAAATAATTCATTTCCTCATCAAACTTTCCACTTATTTTTGTCACACAAACTCAGACCATTCCAAACTTGGCTAAATACATATTTGTAAATTTTTCTCTCACAGTGAGAGATTTGGCTGCCATTATTCTCAATATGTTTATTTGTTTTCTTAGTTCTCCAAAGATACCCAGTCTCCATGCTGAGTTACCCTCCTACGTAGGCACTCTCCAACCAACCTTCCCAACATCCCATGCTAGGCCACCCTTAATATGCTTAAACATGCCTTGCTCTCTGCAATCTAATGACTTTAGGACTGAATTGAGAAGGGATGATAGGGGATTAGGAAAGATAAAAATGTCACTGTTGGCTGGGTGCAGTGGCTCACTCCTGTAATCCCAGCACTTTGGGAGGCCGAGGCAGGTGGTTCCCTTGAGGTCAGGAGTTCAAGACCAGCCTGGCCCACATGGTGAAACCCCATCTCTAAAAATACAAAAATTGGCCGGGCATGGTGGCTCACACCTGTAATCCCAACACTTTGGGAAGCAGAGGTGGGCAGATCACGAGGTCAGGAGTTTGAGACCAGCATGGCCAAAATGGTGAAAACCCATCTCAACTAAAAATACAAAAATTAGCCAGGCATAGTGGTACGTGTCTATAATCCCAGCTACTTGGGAGGCTGAGGCAGGAGAATCACTTGAACCCAGGAGACGGAGGTTGCAGTGAACCGCCATCATGCCACTGCACTCCAGCCTGGGCGACAGAGCGAGACTCCGTCTCAAAAAAAAAAAAAAAAATTAGCCGGGCATGGTGGTGGGCGCCTATAATTCCAGCTACTCGGGAAGCTGAGGCCGGAGAATTGCTTGAACCCGGGAGGCAAAGGTTGCAGTGAGCCAAGATCGTGCCATTGCACTCCAGCCTGGGTGACAGAGCAAGACTTCACATCAAAAAACAAAAAAAGTCACTCTTGGCCATGCGCTGTGGCTTATGTCTGTAATCCCAGCATTTATGGAGGTTGAGATGGGTGGATCCTTTGAGCCCAGCAGCTCCAGACCAACATGGGCATCATACTGAAAACCCATCTCTACAAAAAATACAAAAATTAGCCACCAGGTGTGGTGGCACATGCCTGTGGTCCCAGATACTTGGGAAGACTGCTTGAGCCTGGGAGCTCCAGCCTGCAGTGAGCCATGATAGCGCCACTGCACTCCAGCTTGGGTAACAAAGGGAGACATATCCAAAAAATAAATCTGTTGAAGTCTAAATACATAATATGGTGGCCACAATCAGCTGCAGGTAGTCCTTTTATTTTCTTTTTCTTTTTCTTTTTTGAAACGGAGTCTGCTTATGTCGCCCAGGCTGGAATGCAGTGGCACCATCTCGGCTCACTGCAGCCTTCACATCCCACGTTTAAGCAATTATCGTGCCTCAGCCTCCCAAGTAGTTTAGACTACAGGTGCCCACCACCATGCCCAGCTACCTTTTGTATTTGTATTTTTATTTATTTATTATTATTTTTTTTTAGACGGAGTCTCGCTCTGTCGCCCAGGCTGGAGTGCAGTGGCGCAATCTCGGCTCGCTGCAAGCTCTGCCTCCCAGGTTCATGCCATTCTCCCGCCTCACCCTCCCAAGTAGCTGGGACCACAGGCGCCTGCCACTGCGCCCAGCTAATTTTGTTTTTGTATTTTTAGTAGAGACAGGGTTTCACCATGTTAGCCAGGATGGTCTTGATCTTTTGACCTCATGATCCGCCTGCCTCTGCCTCCCAAAGTGCTGGGATTACAAGCATGAGCCACCGCTCCTGGCCCACTTTTGTATTTTTAGTAGAGACAGGGTTTCACCATGTTGGCCAGGCTGGTCTCGAACTCCTGACCTTGTGATCCACCCGCCTTGGCATCCCAAGGTGCTAGGATTAGAGGCTTGAGCCATCATGTCCAGCTTTTTTTTTTTTTTTTTTGAGGTGGAGTTTCACTCTTGTCACCCAGACTGGAGTGGAGTGGCGCGATCCCAGCTCACTGCAACCTCTGCCTCCCAGGTTCAAGCGATTCTCATGCCTTAGCCTCCTGGGTAGCTGAGATTACAGGCACCTGCCACCATGCCCAGCTAATTTTTGTATTTTTAGTAGAGATGGGTTTTAACCATGTTGGCCAGGCTGGTCTTGAACTCCTAACCTCAGGTGATTGACCTGCCTCAGCCTCCTGAGGTCAGGAATTTGAGACCAGCATGGCCAACATGGTGAATCCCCATCTCTACTAAAAATACAAAAATTAGCTGGGCATGGTAGCAGGCGCCTGTAATCCCAGCTACTCAGGAGCCTGAGGAAGGAGAATCAGTTGAACCCAGGAGATGGAGGTTGCAGTGAGCAGAGATGGTGCCACTGCACTCCAGCCTGGGCAACAAACAAAGCAAGACTCTGACACACACACACACACACACACACACACACACACACACACACGTGGCCAGGCACAGTGACTCATGCCACTTTGGGAGGCAAGGTGGGTGCATCAACTCAGGTTAGGCGTTCGAGACCAGTCTGACCAACATAGTGAAACCCCGTCTGTACTAAAAATACAAAATTAGCCGGGCGTGATGGCACATGCCTATAATCCTACCTACTTGGGAGTGTGAAACGGGAGAATCACTTGAACCTGGGAGGCAGAGGTTGCAGGGAGCCCAGATCGCACCATTGCAATCCAACCTGGGCAACCAAAGCGAAACTGTTTCAAAAAAAAAAAAGTTACTCAAGTAGAAACAGACAATCTGGCGGGGTGAGTCCTCAGCCTCCCACGTGGCTAGGACCAGAGGTATGCACTACCACGCTCAGCAATTTTTTTTTTTTTTTGAGACAGAGTCTCGCTCTGTCTCCCAGGCTGGAATGCAGTGGCGCGGTCTCGGCTCACTGCAAGCTCCGCCTCCTGGGTTCATGCCATTCTCTTGCCTCAGCCTCCCCAGTAGCTGGTACTGCAGGCGCCTGCCACCATGCCCAGCTAACTTTTTGTATTTTTAGTAGAGATGGGTTTCACCATGTTAACCAGGATGGTCTCGATTCCTGACCTTGTGATCTGCCCACCTCAGCCTCCCAAAGTGCTGGGATTACAGGCGTGAGCCACGTGCACCCGGCCACACCTGGCTAATTTTTAAATTATTTGTAGAGACAAGGTGTCACTATGTTGCCCAGGCTAGTCTCAAACTCCTGGGCTCAAGTGATCTTCCCACCTCAGCCTCCCAAAGTGCTGGGATTACAGTCTTGAGCCAAGGCACCCAACCTGTATTTCTGTTGGAATTTATTTTTCTGTTTTTTGGTATTAGGGTGATACTGGCTCATAAATGAATTCGTTCCTGTTTTTGAAGAGTTTGTGAATAATTGGTATTAATTTTGCAAACATTTGGTAGAATTAAGTGGTAAAGCCAGCTAGACTAGGCTTTTCCTTGTGGGTAGGTTTTTTATTATTAATTTAATCTTTTTTTTTTTTTTTTTTTTTGAGACAGAGTCTCACTCTGTCGCCCAGGCTGGAGTGCACTGGTGCAATCTCGGTTCACTGCAACCTCCACCTCCTGGATTCAAGCAGCCCTCCTCCCTCAGCCTCCCAAGTAGCTAGGACGGCAGGCACACACCACCATGCCTGGCTAATTTTTGTATTTTTAGAAGAGACAGGGTTTCGCCATGTTGGCCAGGCTGGTCTCGAAATCCTACCTCAGGTGATCTGCCCACCTCAGCCTCCCAAAGTGTGGGGATTACAGGCGTGAACCACCACACCTGGCCTATTAATTCAATCTCTTGTTATAGATCTATTCATATTATCTGGGTTTTTTTGTTGTTGTTCTTTTTGACATGGAGTCTCCATCTGTTGCCAGGCTGGAGTGCAAAGGTGCTATCTCGGCTTACTGCAGCCTCCACCTCCCGGGTTCAAGTGATTCTCCTGCCTCAGCCTCCAGGATAGCTGGGATTACAGGTGCACACCACCATGCCTGGCTAATTTTTTTTTCTTTTTTTGAGACAGAGTTTCACTCTTGTTGCCCAGGCTGGAGTGCAATGGTGCGATCTGGGCTCACCGCAACCTCCGCCTCCCGGGTTCAAGTGATTCTCCTGTCTCAGCCTCCCCAGTAGCTGGGATCACAGGCATGTGCCACCACACCCGGCTAATTTTTTTTTTTTTTTTTTTTTTTTTAGTAGAGACGGGGTTTCCCCATGTTGGTCAGGCTGGTCTGGAACTCCTGACCTCAGATGATCCACCCGCCTCAGCCTCCCAAACTGCTGGGATTACAGGCATGAGCCACTGTGCCCGGCCAGGATGTCCTAGTTTTTGTTTTGTTTTTTTAGGCAGGGTCTCCGTCTGTCACCCAGGCTGGAGTATGTGGCTCTATCACATCTCACTGCAGCTTCAACCTCCTGGACTCAAGCAGTCCTCCCACCTCAGCCTCCAGAGTAGCTGGGACTACAGGCTTGTGCCACCACACCCTGCTAATTTTTGTATTTTTAGTAGAGGCAGATGGGGTTTTGCCGTATTGCCCAGAATGGTTTCCAACTTCTGGGCTAAAACAATTTGCATGCCTTGGCCTCTCAAATTCCTGAGATTACAGGCATGAGTCGCCTCCAGGGTCCTAGATAGGCAAGTTAGAATAATTTCAGCATGCCCTGGGGCATAGGGGCTTTCCCTAGTCATCTCCTACCTGTCCCCAGGGTAGTTAGGGCAGGAGGATAGTGGTTGGGGGTTTGGGCTCTGGATTGGTTGGTTTACATATAAAAGGCATACTTACTGGCAAGTCTTTTTTTTTTTTTTTTGAGACAGAGTCTCGCTCTGTTGCCCAGACTGGAGTGCAGTGGCGCAATCTCGGCTCACTGCAAGCTCTGCCTCCTGGGTTCATGCCATTCTCCCGCCTCAGCCTTCCGAGTAGCTGGGACTACAGGCGCCTGCCACCGCGCCTGGCTAATTATTTTTTATTTTTTACTAGAGACGGGGTTTCACCGTGTTAGCCAGGATGGTCTCCATCTCCTGACCTCGTGATCTGCCCGCCTCGGCCTCCCAAAGTGCTGGGATTACAGGCATGAGCCACCACGCCTGGCTTTTACTGGCAAGTCTTTTACTATTTCTAGGAGTTGACTAACCCGGGTGGGGGCAGTCCCTCCAGAATCAGCAAGGTCCCAAGATGTCAAAGCATCAAACTAAAGAAAATAGATGTGGTGACTCATGCCTGTAATTCCAGCATTTTGGGAGGCCAAGGCAGGTGGATCACCTGAGGTCCAGAGTTTGAGACCAGCCTGGTCAACATGGTGAAACCCCATCTCTACTAAAAATACAAAAATTGGCCAGATGTGGTGGTGCATGTCAGTCTCAAAAAGAAAAAAAAAATGTAAACAACAGAAAAATAGAGAAATTCTACTTTATCAAAACGTAAAATGTTGTGCTTCACAGGGCACCCACAAGAAAATAAAAGGACAACTCATAGGATAACAGAAAATATTTGTACGGTTCAGAATGCAGTGGGCCATGATTGTGCCTCTGCACTCCAGCATGAGTGATGAGTGGCAGAGTGAGACCCTGTCTCAAGGGAAAAAAAAAAAAGAGAAAATAATTGTAAGTTATAAATCTTTTCTTTTTCTTTTCTTTCTTTTTTTTTTTTTTTTTTTTTTGAGATGGAGTTTTGCTCTTGTTGCCAAGGCTGGAGTGCAGTGGCAGGATCTCCACTCACTGCAACCTCCGCCTCCCAGGTTCAAACGATTCTCCTGCCTCAGCCTCCCAAGTAGCTGGGATTACAGGTGCCCACCACCACACCCGGCTAATTTTTGTATTTTTAGTAGACATAGGGTTTCACCATGTTGGCCAGGCAGGTCTCAAACTCCTGACCTCAGGTGATCCATTCACCTCGGCCTCCCAAAGTGCTGGGATTACAGGCATGAGCTACCGTGTCCAGCCTCTTTTTCTTTTCGGCTTATTTATTTATTTATTTATTTATTTATTTATTTTGAGACAGAATCTCGCTCTGTTGCACAGGTACAGTGATGTGATCTCAGCTCACTACAACCTCTGCCTCCCAGGTTCAAGCAATTCTTCTTCCTCAGTCTCCCGAGAAGCTGGGATTACAGGCACCTGCCACCATGCCCGGCTAATTTTTGTATTTTTAGCAGAGACGGGGTTTCACCATTTTGGTCAGGCTGGTCTCGAACTCCTGACCTCATGATCCGCCCGCCTTGGCCTCCCAAAGTGCTGGGATTACAGGCTTTAGCCACCGCGCCTGGCTTTAGCTTTTTTTTTTTTTTTTTTGAGACAGAGTTTCACTCTTGTTGCTCAGGCTGGAGTGCAGTGGCACAATCTCAGCTCACTGCAACCTCTGTCTCCTAAGTTCAAGCAATTCTCCTGCCTCAGCCTCCAAAGTCGCTGGGATTACAGATGCCCATCACCACTCCCAGCTAATGTTTTGTATTTAGTAAAGACAGGGTTTCACCATGTTGGTCAGGCTGTTCTCAAACTCCTGACCTCAGGTGACCCACCTGCCTCAACCTCCCAATGTGCTGCAATTACAGGCATAAACCACTGTGCCCAGCTTTTACTTTCTTTTTTTTTTTTTTTTTAGACACAGTCTTGCTCTGTCACCCAGGCTGGAGTGCAGTGGGACAATCCCAGCTCACTGCAACCTCCACAACCTCCACTTCCTAGGTTCAAGCAATTCTCATGACTCAACCTCCTGAATAGCTGGGATTAGAGGCATGTGCCAACTACGCCCAGTTTATTTTTGTATTTTCAATAGAGATGGGGTTTCGCTGTGTTGGCCAGGCTGATCAAAAACTCCTGGCCTCAAGTGATCTGCCTGCCTCAGCCTCCCAAATTGCTGGAATTACAGGTGCGAACCACCGTGCCCAGCTAGGGTAAGTCATAAATTTTATAAGAAACTTGTGGCCGGGTGTAGTGGCTCACGCCTGTAATCCCAGCACTTTGGGAGGCTGAGACAGGCAGATCATGAGGTCAGGAGTTCGAGACCAGCCTGGCCAACCTGGTGAAACTCCATCTCTACTAAAAATACAAAAATTAGCCGGGTGTGGTGGCAGGCATCTGTAATCCCAGCTACTTGGGAGGCTAAGGCAAGAGAATGGCTTGAAACCGGAAGGTGGATGTTGCAGTAAGCCAAGATCTCGCCACTGCACGCCAGCCTGGGTGGACGAACAAAACTCCATCTCAAAAAAAAAAGAAACTTGTTTCTAGAGTATAGAAAGAGCTCTTACAACTCAGTAATGAAAAGACCAGTAACTCAGCTGACCAATTAATCAATAACCCAATGGAATAAACTTGATACATGCAACACTGGGGAGTCTTACCCAAGTTATATGGGTAACTATATATATATACCCAATGTATAGTGTATGATTCAATATACATGGAGTTACAGAATAGGTTAAACTGAAGTGTGGTTGCCTCTGGGGAAGTGAAGGGGCATGAGAGAACTTTCTGGGGTGATGATAATAAGCTGCAGTTTGATACAGATTTGTATTACACAGGTGTCTCCATACCAACTTATGGAATGATATGCAAGAGTTGTGGATTTTACTGCATGTAAATTTTACCTCAAAAGAAAAGAACTCTAGGAGCTGGCCATGGTGGCTGAGTCAGGAGGATTGCTTGAGCCCAGGATTTCAAGTCCAGCTTGGCCAGTGTGGCAAGATCCCTGTCTAAAATTAAAGCATCAGGCCAGTGCAATGGCTCATGCCTGTAATCCCAGCACTTTGGGAGGCCAAGGAGGGTGTATCAGTTGAGGTCAGGAGGTGGAGACCAGCCTAGACAACATGGAAAAACCCCATCTCTACAAAAAAGGTTACCTGCATGTGGTGGCACATGCCTGTAGTCCCAGCTCCTTAGGAGGCTGAGGCAGGAGAATTGCTTGAACCCAGGAGGCAGAGGTTATAGTGAGCTGAGATCATACCACTGCACTCCATCCTGGGGACAGAAGGAGACTCTGTCTCAGGAAAAAAAAAAAAAAAAACCAGAAACTGCATGACCATTTACCAGCCATTACAGACATTAGCTTTCTCAGTTTATGGTAAGTTTACCAAAAAGGTTTCTCAAAAACATAGGAAAGGCCAGGTGCGGTGGCCCATGCCTGTAATCCCAGTACTTTGGGAGGCTTAGGTGGGTGGATCATCTTAGGTCAGGAGTTCGAGACCAGCCTGGCCAACATGGTGAAACCCCACCTCTACTAAAAGTACAAAATTAGCTGGGCCTGGTGGCACATGCCTGTAATCCCCAGCTACTTGGGAGGCTGTGGCAGGAGAATTGCTTGAACCTGCGAGGCGGAGGTTGTAGTGAGCTGAGATCGTGCCATTGCATTCCAGCCTGGGAAACAAAAGCGAAACTTCATCTCAAAAAAAGAGGGGAAGAAAAAAAAAAAAGGCTGGGCGCAGTGGCTCATACCTATAATCCCAGCACTTTGGGAGGCCGAGACGGGCGGATCATGAGGTCAAGAGATCGAGACTATCCAGGCCAATGTGGTGAAACCCTGTCTCTACTAAAAATATAAAAATTAGCTGGGTGTGGTGGCGCGCGCCTGTAGTCCCAGCTACTTGGGAGGCTGGGGCAGGAGAATTGCTTGAACCCGGGAGGCGGAGGTTGCAGTGAGCCAAGTTCGCACCACTGTACTCCAGCCTGGCAACAGAGTAAGACTCCATCTCAAAAAAAAAAAAAAAAAAAAGGAAAACATAACAAAGACTAGGCTTAGCAAACGTTTTCTGCAAAGGTCCCGATGCTCTCCGTTGGAACTACTCAACTCTGCCATGAAAGTTCAAAAGCAGCCACAGATGATATGTACATGAATGAACATGGATGGGTTCCAATAAAACTTTATTTACAAAAAGAGTTGGCAAAAAGGGCACGGTGGCTCATCCCTATAATCCCAGCACTCTCGGAGGTTTAGGCAGGAGGATCACTTGAGACCATGAGTTTGAGACCAGCCTGGGCACCATAGTGAAACCCTGTCTCTACAAATAATTTTTTAAGAATTAGCCAGCTGGGCGTGGTGGCTCATGCCTGTAATCCCAGCACTTTGGGAGGCCAAGGCGGGCGGACCACCTGAGGTCGGGAGTTCGAGACCAACTTGACCTACATGGTGAAACCCCGTCTCTACTAAAAATACAAAAATTAGCCGGGCGCAGTGGTGGGCGCCTGTAATCCCAGCTCCTCGGGAGGCTGAGACATGAGAATAGCTTGAACCCGGGAGGCGGAGGTTGCAGTGAGCCGAGATCGTGCCATTGCACTCTAGCCTGTGCAACAGAGCGAGACTCCGTCTCAAAAACAACAACAAAATAAAAAAATAAAAATAAAAAGAATTAGCCAGGCATGGCCGGGCGCGGTGGCTCACTCCTGTAATCCCAGCACTTTGGGAGGCTGAGGCGGGCGCATCACGAGGTCAGGAGATCGAGACCATCCTGGCTAACATGGTGAAACCCCGTCTCTACTAAAAATACAAAAAATTAGCTGGGTGTGGTGGCGGGCACCTGTAGTCCCAGCTACCTGGGAGGCTGAGGTGGGAGAATCGCTTGAACCCAGGAGGTGGAGGTTGCAGTGAGCCGAGATCACACCACTGCACTCCAGCCTAGGTGATAGAGCGAGAATCTGTCTCAAAAAATTCCTCACTGCCACCTCTACTTCCTAGGATCAAGCAATTCTCGTGACACAGCCTTCGCATAGCTAAGATCACAAGTGTGTACCACCATGACTGGCTACTTTTTGTACTTTTACTAGAGATGGGGTTCGAGACCAGCCTGTCTCAAAAAAAAGAAAAATTAGTGGAGCATTGTGGTGGGCTTGAAGAATTGAGAATCACTTGAACCGGGGAGAGGAAGGTTACAGTGAGCTAAGATCGTACCACTACACTTCAGCCTGGGTGACAGAGTGAGACTCCATCTCAAATAATAATAATAATAATAATAATAATAATAATAATGGCAAAATAAAAACATATAGGCCAGGCGCAGTGGCTCACGCCTGTAATCCCACCACTCTGGGAGGTTAAGGCAGGTGGATCACGACGTCAGGAGTTCGAGACCAGACTGACCAACATGGTGAAACCCCGTCTCTACTAAAAATACAAAAAAATTAGCCGGGTGTGGTGGCGTGTGCCTGTAATCTCAGCTGCTCAGGAGACTGAGGCAGGAGAATCACTTTAACCCTGGAGGTGGAGGTTGCAGTGAGCCGAGATCGCACCAGTGCACTCTACCCTGCGCTACAGAGCGAGACTCCTTCTGAAAAAAAAAAAAAAAAAGATGAACACTAATTAATCTTTGACAAATTAATGATGCGTGTTTAATTTTGGTGAACCACTAAGAGTAGAGCCATATTAGTAGAGTTAAAAAGAGGGACAGAGTAGTAGAGTTAAAAATAAAGGACAATAAAAGAGTGGGAAAGAACTAAAGCGATGCCAGGCGCTGTGGCTCACGCCTGTAATCCCAGCACTTTGGGAGGCTGAGGCAGGCAGATCACCTGAGGTCAGGAGTTCGAGACTAGCCTGACCAACATGGAGAAACGCCATCTCTACTAAAAATACAAAATTAGCCGGGCGTCGCGGTGCATGCCTGTAGTCTCAGGTACTCGCGAGACTGAGGCAGGAGAATCACTTGAACCCAGGAGGTGAAGGTTGCAGTGAGCCGAGATCACACCATTGCACTCCAGCCTGGGCAACAAGAGCAAAACTCCGTCTCTAAATAAATACAAAATTACCCGGGCGTGGTGGCGCATGCCTATAATCCCAGCTACTTGGGAGACTGAGGCAAGAGAATCGCTTGAACCCGGGAAGCGGAGGTTGCAGTGAGTCAAGATGGCGCCACGCCTGTAATCCCAGCACTTTGGGAGGCCTAGGCGGACGGATCAGGAAGTCACGACATGGCGACCATCCTGGCTAACACGGTGAAACCCCATCTCTACTAAAAAATACAAAAAATTAGCCAGGAGTGGTGGCAGGTTCCTGTAGTCCCAGCTACTCAGGCGGCTGAGGCAGGAGAATGGAGTGAACCCCGGAGGCAGAGCTTGCAGTGAGCCGAGATCGCGCCACTGCACTCCAGCCTGGGCGACAGAGCGAGACTCCGTCTCAAAAAAAAACAAAAACAAAACCAAAAAGCGGCCGGGTGTGGTGGCCAACATTGTGAAACCCAGCCTCTACTAAAAATACAAAAATTAGCCGGGCGTGGTGGCACATGCCTGTAATCTCAGCTACTCAGGAGGCTGAGGCAGGAGAATCACTTGAACCCGGGAGGCGGAGGTTGCAGTGAGCCAGGATTACGCCACTGCACTCCAGCCTGGCAACAAAGGGAGACTCCATCTCAAAAAAGAAAAAAAAAGAAAGAAAGAAACAGGTTGGTGATTGGCTGACATTATGACACAAGTACTGGAGCCCTGTGGGGAAATTAATACGCTGCTGACCTCTAGTGCCTAGTAGAAAAATTACATTTTCCGGCCGGGCCTGGTGGCTTATGCCTGTAGTCCCAGCACTTTGGGAGGCCGAGGCGGGCGGATCACGAGGTCAGGAGATTGAGACCATCCTGGATAACACGGTGAAACCCCGTCTCTACTAAAAATACAAAAAAATTAGCCGGGCCTGGTGGCGGGCGCCTGTAGTCCCAGCTACTCAGGAGGCTGAGGCAGGAGAATGGCGTGAACCCGGTAGGCGGAGCTTGCAGTGAGCCGAGATCTCTCCACTGCACTCAAGCTGGGCGACAGCAAGACTCCATCTCAAAAAAAAACAAGAGAAAAATTACATTTTCCACTCAAAGATCCAATGTGAAAGGGACTGGCTTACTTGTCACTGGTTTATGTGTTGTGAGCAGAATAAGCACCCATGTTTAAACCTTGTTTGTCCATTATGATAATAGATATGTTTTGATGCATTGCTGTCATAAACTTTTTTTTTTGTTTACCATGTTTTTTCTTTTTCTTTTTCTTTTTTATTTTTTTTCCACCATGTTGGCCAGGCTTGTCCGGAACTCCTGACCTCAAGTGATCCACCCACCTCGGCCTCCCATAGTGCTGGGATTATAGGCGTGAGCCACCACGTCCAGCCTCTACTCTTTTTTTTTTTTTTTTTTGAGTCTTGCTGTGTCACCCAGGCCGGAGTGCAGTGGTGCGATCTCGGCTCACTGCAACCTCTGCTTCCCGGTTTCAAGTGATTCTCCTGCCTCAGCCTCCAGAGTAGCTGGGATTACAGGCATGTGCCACCATGCTGGGCTAATTTTTGTATTGTTAGTAGACACGGGGTTTCACCATGTTGGTCAG
Source organism: Pan troglodytes (assembly GCF_028858775.2). Taxonomy (NCBI): domain Eukaryota; kingdom Metazoa; phylum Chordata; class Mammalia; order Primates; family Hominidae; genus Pan; species Pan troglodytes. Next base: position 51,809,082 of record NC_086015.1, read on the forward strand.
GCTGGTCTGGAACTCCTGATCTCATGATCCGCCCGCCTCGTCCTCCCAAAGCTGGGATTACAGGCATGAGTCACCGCGCCTGGGCACCTCAATTCTTTTTCTTTTTCTTTTTTTTTGAGACGGAGTCTCGCTCTGTTGCCCAGGCTGGAATGCAGTGGTACAATCTCGGTTCACTGCAAGCTCCGCCTCCCAGGTTCACGCCATTCTCCTGCCTCAGCCTCCCGAGTAGCTGGGACTACAGGCGCCCGCCACCATGCCCGGCTAATTTTTTGTATTTTTAGTAGAGACAGGGTTTCACCGTGTTAGCTAAGATGGTCTCGATCTCCTGACCTCGTGATCCGCCCACCTTGGCCTCCCAAAGTGCTGGGATTATAGGCGTGAGCTACCACGCCCAGCCTGTTCTTTTTTTTTTTTTTGAGACGGAGTCTCGCTCTGTTACTCAGGCTGGAGTGCAGTGGCGCGATCTCGGCTCACTGCAAGCTCCGCCTCCCGGGTTCACGCCATTCTCCTGCCTCAGCCTCCCAAGTAGCTGGGACTACAGGTGCCCGCCACCACGCCCGGCTAATTTTTTGTATTTTTAGTAGAGACGGAGTTTCACTGTGTTAACCAGGATGGTCTCGATTTCCTGACCTCGTGATCCACCCGCCTCAGCCTCCCAAAGTGCTGGGATCACAGGCGTGAGCTACCATGCCCAGCCTTTTTTTTTTTTTTTTTTTTTTTTGAGACGGAGTCTTGCTCTGTCACTCAGGCTGGAGTGCAGTGGCACGATCGCGGCTCACTGCAAGCTCCGCCTCCCGGGCTCACGCCATTCTCTTGCCTCAGCCTCCCGAGTAGCTGGGACTACAGGCGCCGGTCACCACGCCCGGCTAATTTTTTTGTGTTTTTAGTAGAGACGGGGTTTCACCATGTTAGCCAGGATGGTCTTTTTGTTTGTTTGTTTGTTTTTGAGATGGAGTCTCGCTGTGTCGCCCAGGCTGGAGTGCAGTGGCGCAATCTCGGCTCACTGCAAGCTCCGCCTCCCGGGTTCACGCCATTCTCCTGCCTCAGCCTCCCGAGTAGCTGGGACTACAGGCGCCCGCCACCACGCCCGGCTAATTTTTTGTATTTTTAGCAGAGGCGGGGTTTCACTGTGTTAGCCAGGATGGTCTCGACCTCCTGACCTCATGATCTGCCCGCTTCTGCCTCCCACAGTGCTGGGATTACAGGCATGAGCCACCGTGCCCAGCCCAGCCTATTCTTTTAATAGTTACACTGGGCCAGGTGCGGTGGCTCATGCCTGTAATCCCAGCACTTTGGGAGACTGAGATGTGTGGATCACTTGAGGTCAGGCGTTCAGGACCTGCCTGGCCAACATGGTGAAGCCCCGTCTCTGCAAAAAATACAAAAATTAGCCAGACGTGCTGGCGGGCTCCTGTAATCCCAGCTACTCGGGGGGCTGAGGCAGGAGAATCACTACAACCTTGGAAGCGGAGGTTGCAGTGAGCCACAATCGCGCCACTGCACTCCAGCGGGGCAACAGAGCCAGACTCCATCTCAAAAAAAAAAAAAGTTACACTGATATTTGTTTTATACACAAAATTTTAATACAATTTTCTCTAACAAAATCCTGAATTATTGAGTGTCTTTAGTTTCCTCCTAAATAAGACCTGATTCTTCCTGCTGAATCACAAGCAGGCATGATTGCCCTAAGGGTTGATTCTATTTCCATTGCCAGAAATATAGTTACAAAATGGGATCCAGTTGTGGCCAGTGAAGCATGAAGAGACTCTAGAGATTTTATGAGAACTGCTGAAGCCCTCTTGCAAGAAACCCGAGGATAAGGCCTACTCGAATGATGGAAAGCAGTTCATGTTAATGACACAGTGAGCCATTGAATCAATCTACCACGAGTTGTGTCCTACCTACCTAAGGGCTTCCTGTTATATGAGATAATACATTTCCTTGTACTTTAAGCCAGTTTTTTTGTTTTTGTTTGTTTTGCTTTGTTTTTTTGTTTGTTTTTTGTTTTGTGAGATTTTGTCCTGCTCTGTCACCCAGGCTGTAGTGCAATGGCACGATCTCAGCACACTGCAATCTCTGCCTCCCGGGTTCAAGCGATTCTCTTGCCTCAGCCTCAGTAGCTGGGATTACAGGCATGTACCACCATGCCCGGCTAATTTTTGTATTTTTAGTAGAGACGAGGTTTCACCATGAACTCCTGACCTCAGGTGATCAACCCGCCTCGGCCTCCCAAAGGGCTGGGATTACAGGTGTGAGCCACTGCACCCAGTCAATTAAGCCAGTTTTGAGTCAGGTTTTCTGTTCCTTGTTGCCTAAAGCATTCCAACAGACATATTCTCTTTTATTTTTACCTAAGATTTTAGTTCCATCTTTTATTTTTGCACAAAAAGTTATTTGAATAGTAAGTAGTAAATTGAAATTTTGCAATATATTTTACTAATATCAGTGAATGGTGCTGTTTATTATATCCTATTCCTTTCTACTTCATTAATTTTTCTTCCCGCAAAGTATATTCTTTTTTCTTTCTTTCTTTCTTTTTCTTTTTTGAGATGGAGTCTCGCTGTGTCACCCAGGCTGGAGTGCAGTGCAGTGGCACGATGTTGGCTCACTGCAACCTCCACCTCCTGGGGTCAAGCCATTCTGCTGCCTCATCCTCCTGAGTAGGTGAGACTACAGGCGCCCACCACCACGCCCGGCTAATTTTTTGTATTTTTAGTAGAGATGGGGTTTCACCATGTTGGCCAGGCTGGGCTTGAACTGAGCTCAGGCAATCCACCTGCCTCGGCCTCCCAGAGTGCTGGGATTACAAGCATGAGCCACCAAGCCTGGCTGCAAAGTATATTCTTTAGTGGAACCATCTCTTATGTATTATATAACCAAAAATCTCTCTCTTTTTCCCACTCTAGAAAAACAGTTTCGGCACCCAAGACTGTGTGGTAGATAGAGCTCCCTCTCCCCTCTCCCCTCTCCCCTCCCCCCTCCCCCCTCTCCCCTCTCCCCTCTCCCCTCTTTCCACGGTCTCCCTCTGATGCCGAGCCGAAGCTGGACGGTACTGCTGCCATCTCAGCTCACTGCAACCTCCCTGCCCGATTCTCCTGCCTCAGCCTGCCGAGTGCCTGCGATTGCAGGCGCGCGCCGCCACGCCTGACTGGTTTTCGTATTTTTTTGTTGGAGACGGGGTTTCGATGTGTCGGCTGGGCTGGTCTCCAGCTCCTAACCGCGAGTGATCCGCCAGCCTCGGCCTCCCGAGGTGCCGGGATTGCAGACGGAGTCTCGTTAACTCAGTGCTCAATGGCGCCCAGGCTGGAGTGCAGTGGCGTGATCTCGGCTCACTACAACCACCTCCCAGCCGCCTGCCTTGGCCTCCCTAAGTGCCGAGATTGCAGCCTCTGCCTGGCAGCCACCCCGTCTGGGAAGTGAGGAGCGTCTCCGCCTGACCACCCATCGTCTGGGATGTGAGGAGCCCCTCTGCCTGGCTGCCCAGTCTGGAAAGTGAGGAGCGCCTCTGCCCGGCCACCATCCCATCTAGGAAGTGAGGAGCGCCTCTTCCCGGCCGCCATCACATCTGGGAAGTGAGGAGCGTCTCTGCCCGGCCGCCCATCGTCTGAGATGTGGGGAGCACCTCTGCCCTGCCGCCCCGTCCGGGATGTGAGGAGCGTCTCTGCCCGGCCGCCCTGTCTGAGAAGTGAGGAGACCCTCTGCCTGGCAACCACCCCGTCTGAGAAGTGAGGAGCCCCTCCACCCGGCAGCCACCCCGTCTGAGAAGTGAGGAGTGTCCTCCCTCCTCGTCCGGGAGGGAGGTGGGGGGGTCAGCCCCCCTCCCGGCCAGCCGCCCCGTCCGGGAGGTGAGGGGCGCCTCTGCCCGGCTGCCCCTACCGGGAAGTGAGGAGCCCCTCTGCCCGGCCAGCCGCCTCGTCCGGGAGGGAGGTGGGGGGGTCAGCCCACCGCCTGGCCAGCTGCCCCGTCCGGGAGGCGAGGGGTGCCTCTGCCTGGCCGCCCCTACTGGGAAGTGAGGAGCCCCTCTGCCCGGCCAGCCGCCCCGTCCGGGAGGGAGGTGGGGGGGTCAGCCCCCCGCCCGGCCAGCCGCCCTGTCCAGGAGGTGGGGGGCGCCTCTGCCCGGCCACCCCTACTGGGAAGTGAGGAGCCCCTCTGCCCGGCCAGCCGCTCTGTCCGGGAGGGAGGTGGGGGGGTCAGCCCCCCGCCCGGCCAGCCGCCCCGTCCGGGAGGGAGGTGGGGGGGTTAGCCCCCCGCCTGGCCAGCCGCCCCGTCCGGGAGGTGAGGGGCGCCTCTGCCCGGCCGCCCCTACTGGGAAGTGAGGAGCCCCTCTGCCCGGCCAGCCGCTCTGTCCAGGAGGGAGGTGGGGGGGTCAGCCCCCCGCCCGGCCAGCCGCCCCGTCCGGGAGGGAGGTGGGGGGGTCAGCCCCCCGCCCGGCCAGCCGCCCCGTCCGGGAGGGAGGTGGGGGGGTCAGCCCCCCGCCCGGCCAGCCGCCCCGTCCGGGAGGGAGGTGGGGGGGTCAGCCCCCCGCCCGGCCAGCCGCCCCGTCCGGGAGGGAGGTGGGGGGGTCAGCCCCCCGCCCGGCCAGCCGCCCCGTCCGGGAGGGAGGTGGGGGGGTCAGCCCCCCGCCCGGCCAGCCGCCCCGTCCGGGAGGGAGGTGGGGGGGTCAGCCCCCCGCCCGGCCAGCCGCCCCGTCCGGGAGGGAGGTGGGGGGGTCAGCCCCCCGCCCGGCCAGCTGCCCCGTCCGGGAGGGAGGTGGGGGGGTCAGCCCCCCGCCCGGCCAGCCGGCCTGTCCGGGAGGTGAGGGGCACCTCTGCCCGGCCGCCCCTACTGGGAAGTGAGGAGCCCCTCTGCCCGGCCAGCCGCCCCGTCTGGGAGGGAGGTGGGGGGGGTCAGCCCTCCGCCGGGCCAGCCGCCCCGTCGGGGAAGTGAGGGGCGCCTCTGCCCGGCCGCCCCTACTGGGAAGTGAGGAGCCCCTCTGCCTGGCCAGCCGCCCTGTCCGGGAGGGAGGTGGGGGGTCAGCCCCCCGCCCGGCCAGCCGCCCCGTCCGGGAGGGAGGTGGGGGGGGTCAGCCCCCCGCCCGGCCAGCCGCCCCATCCGGGAGGTGTACTCAACAGCTCATTGAGAACGGGCCATGAGGACAATGGCGGTTTTGTGGAATAGAAAGGGGGGAAAGGTGGGGAAAAGATTGAGAAATCGGATGGTTGCCGTGTCTGTGTAGAAAGAGGTAGACATGGGAGACTTTTCATTTTGTTCTGTACTAAGAAAAATTCTTCTGCCTTGGGATCCTGTTGATCTGTGACCTTACCCCCAACCCTGTGCTCTCTGAAACATGTGCTGTATCCACTCAGGGTTGAATGGATTAAGGGCGGTGCAAGATGTGCTTTGTTAAACAGGTGCTTGAAGGCAGCATGTTCGTTAAGAGTCATCACCACTCCCTAATCTCAAGTACCCAGGGACACAAACACTGCGGAAGGCCGCAGGGTCCTCTGCCTAGGAAAACCAGAGAACTTTGTTCACTTGTTTATCTGCTGACCTTCCCTCCACTATTGTCCTGTGACCCTGCCAAATCCCCCTCTGCGAGAAACACCCAAGAATGATCAATAAAAAAGAAAAAAAAAAAAAAAGAAAAACAGTTTCGCTGGGTATGGAATTATAAGTTGACAGTTATTTCTCCTTAGCAAATTGAAAACTGCTCTATTGTCTTCTGCTCCCTATTACTGCTGGGAAGACTGTTATCACATTGATTTCCACTGCAGATTTTGTGCCTGTCCTCTCTGGTAGATATTAAGATTTCTTTCTTTTTTTTTTTTCCTCAGAGTCTAACTGTCACCTGGCTGGAATGCAGTGGCAATCTCGGCTCACTGCAACCTCTGCCTCCCAGGTTCAAGCGATTCTCCTGCCTCAGCCTCCCGAGTAGCTGGGACTACAGGTGCATGCCACCACACCCAGCTAATTTTCATATTTTTAGTAGAGATGGGGTTTCACCATGTTGGCCAGGATGTTCTCAATCTCTTGACCTTGTGATCCGCCCACCTCGGCCTCCCAAAATGCTGGGTTACAGGCATGGGCCACTGCACCTGGCGTAAGATTTCTTTTTCTTGTTTTGAGACAGTGTCTTACTCTGTCACCCAGGCTGGAGTGCAGTGGCATGATCGTGGCTCACTGTAGACTCGACCTTCCTCGGCTCAGGTGATCTTCCTACCTCAGTCTCCTGAGTAGCTGAGACCAAAGGTGCATGCCACCACGCCTGGCTAATTTTTTATTTTTTGTAGAGACAAGGTTTCACTATGTTGCCCAGGCTGGTTTTGAAATCCTGGCCCTGTGTGTGTGTGTGTGTATGTGTATGTGTGTGTGTGACAAGGTCTTGCTCTGTCACCCACACTTAAATGCAGTGGCAAGATCATGGTTCACTGCAGCCTCTCCCTCCTGGGCTCAAAGTATCTTCTCGTCTCACCCTCTCATGTAGCTAAGACTACAGGTGCATGCCACCATGTCCAGATGATTTTTTTCTTATTTCTTGTAGAGACAGGGTCTCACTCTGTTGCCCAGGCTAGTCTCTAACTCCTGGGCTCAAGTGATCCTCCCACCTCGTCCTCTCAAAGTGCTGGGATTACAGGTGTGAGCTACCGCACCCGGGCTCATTCAGATTTTTTAAAAGCCTAAATGTTGGTCCTTTGGCAGTACCATTTTTAACAGTAAGGGCTGGCCGGGTGCGGTGGCTCATGCCTGTAATCCCAGCACTTTGGGAGGCCGAGGTGGGCGGATCACGAGGTCAGGAGATCGAGACCATCCTGGCTAACATGGTGAAACCCCCATCTCTACTAAAAATACAAAAAGAAAATTAGCTGGGCATGGTGGCAGTCACCTGTAGTCCCAGCTACTCGGGAGGCTGAGGCAGGAGAATGGCGTGAACCCGGGAGGCGGAGCCTGCAGTGAGCCGAGATCACGCCACTGCACTCCAGCCTGGGCGACAGAGTGAGACTCCATCTCAAACAAACAAACAAACAAACAAAAACAGTAAGGGCTAAAAAACATCCCGGAAAGCTAAGCTTGGTGCCTCACACCTGTAATCCCAGCACTTTTGGAGACCAAGGGAGGAGAATCACTTGAGCCCAGGAGTTCAGGGCCAGCCCGGGCAACAAGGCAAAACCTCATCTCTACAAAAAATCAATCAATAAATTAGCTGGGTGTGGTGGCATGCGCTTGTGGTCTCAGCTACTCGGGAGGCTGAGGTGAGAAGATTGCTTGAGCCTGGGAGGTTGAGGCCACAGTGAGCCATAATCATACAACTGCACTCCAGCCTGACAGAGCAAGAGACCCTGTCTGAAAGAAAAAAAAAAAAAAAAGGCTGGGTGTGGTGGTTTATCTGGTTAACATGAGACCCCAATCTCTACAAAAAAAAAAGAAAAGAAAAGAAAAAAAGCTAGCGTGTATGTCTGTAGTCCTGTCTACTCGGGAGGCTGAGGCAAGATAATCCCTTGAGCCCAGGAGTTCAAGGCTGTAGTGAGTTATGATTGCACCATTGCACCCAAGCCTGGATGACAGAGTGAGATCCTGTTTCTTCTTTTTGAGATAGAGTCTGGCTCTGTCGCCCAGACTGCAGTGCAATGGTGCAATCTTGGCTCACTGCAAAACCTTCACCTTCTGGGTTCAAATGATTCTTGTGCCTCAATCTCCCAAGTAACTGGGACTACAGGCACGTACCACTACGCCCAGCTAATTTTGTTTATTTGTTTATTTTTCTGAGACAGAGTTTTGCTCTCGTTGCCCAAGCTGGAGTGCAATGGCGTGATCTCGGCTCACCGCAACCTCTGCCTCTTGGGTTCAAGTGATTCTCCTGCCTCAGCCTCCCGAGTAGCTGGGATTACGGGTGCCCGCCACCACACCCAGCTAGTTTTGTATTTTTAGTAGAGATGGGGTTTCTCCATGTTGGTCAGGCTGGTCTCAAACTCCCAGCCTCAGGTGATCCACCCGCTTCAGCCTCCCAAAGTGCTGGGATTACAGGTGTGAGCCACTGAGCCCGGCCGGGGAATTTTGTTTATTTTTAGTAGAGACAGGGTTTCACCATGTTGGCCAAGCTGGTCTCAAACTCCCAACCTCAGGTGATCCACCCGCCTCGGTCTCCCAAAGTGCTGAGATTACAGGCAGATAACAGTGGAGTGAGATCCTGTTTCTAATAAAAAAGAAAACGAAAAAAAATCAGCCAGGCGCGGTGGCTCATGTCTGTAATCCCAGCACTTTGGGAGGCCAAGGCGGGCGGATCACAAGGTCAGGAGTTCGAGACAGCCTGGCCAATATGGTGAAACCCAGGCCGGGCGCAGTGGCTCACACCTGTAATCCCAGCACTTTGGGAGGCCGAGGCAGGCAGATCACCGGAGGTCGGGAGTTCGAGACTAGCCTGGCAATATGGAGAAACCCTGTCTCTACTAAAAATACAAAATTAGCCGGGCGTGGCGGCACATGCCTGTAATTCCAGCTACACAGGAGGCTGAGGCAGGAGAATCACTTGAACCTGAGAGGTGGAGGTTGCGGTGACCCAAGATAGTGCCATTGCACTCCAGCCTGGACAACAAGAGTGAAACTGTGTCTCAAAAAACAACCAAACAAACATGGTGAAACCCTGTCTCTACTAAAAGTACAAAAATTAGCCAGGCATGGTGGCATGCACCTGTAGTCCCAGCTACTCAGGAGGCTGAGGCAGAAGAATCGCTTGAACTCGGGACACGGGTTGCAGTGAGCCAAGATCATGCCACTGCACTCCAGCCTGGGAGACAGAGTGAGACCCTGTCTCAAAAAAAAAAAAATTAATAAAAATTAATTCTGGGCCGGGCTCAGTGGCCTCACGCCTGTAATCCCAGCACTTTAGAAGGCCGAGGTGGGCGGATCACTAGGTCAGGAGTTCAAGACCAGCCTGGCCAACACCAACATGGTGAAACCCCATCTCTAATAAAAATACAAAAAGTTAGCCGGCGTGGTGGTGTGCGCCCGTAATCCTAGCTACTCAGGAGGCTGAGGCAGGAGAAGTGTTTGAACCGGGACCCAGGAGGCAGAGGTTGTGGTGGGCCAAGATCGCACCACTGCATTCCAACCTGGGATACAGAGCGAGACGCTGTCTCAATAAATAAATAAATAAAATTTAATTAAAAAAAAAACTCCTAAGACTGGGCACGGTGGCTCAGCATGTAATTCCAGCACTTTGGGGCGGGTGGATCACCTAAGGTCAGGAGTTAAAGACCAGCCGGGCCACCATAGTGAAACCTCGTCTCTACTAAAAATATAAAACTTAGCTGGGCATGGTGTCACGTGCCTGTAGTCCCAGCTACTCAGGAGGCTGAGGCAGGAGAATCGCTTGAACCTGGGAGGCGGCAGTTGCAGTGAGCTGAGATCGCGCCACTGCACTCCAGCTTGGGTAACAAAGTGAGACTGAGTGTTAAAAAAAAAAAAAAAAAAAAAGGCAGGGCTTGGTGTCTCTTGCCTGTAATCCCAGCACTTTGGGAGGCTGAGGCAGGTGGATCACCTGAGGTTGGGAGTTTGAGATGAGCCTGACCAACATGGAGAAACCCATCTCTACTAAAAATACAAAATTAGCCAGGCGTGGTGGCACATGCCTGTAATCCCAGCTACTCAGGGGGCTGAGGCAGGAGAATCACTTGAACCCAGCAGGCGGAGGTTGCAGTGAGCCGAGATCGCACCACTGCACTCTAGCCTGGGTGAAGGGCGACACTCTCTCTCAAAAAAAATTTCTGGGTGCAATACATCTCTTTCCAGTTTTACTAATATATATTTTCCAATATTGAAAATAACTGACTTGGGCCGGGCGCGGTGGTTCACACCTGTAATCCCAGCACTTTGGGAGGCCAAGGTGGGCGGATCACGAGGTCAGGAGATCAAGACCATCCTGGCTAACACGGTGAAACCCCGTCTCTACTAAAAATACAAAAAGAAAATTAGCCGGGCGCGGTGGAGGGGGGGGGCGCCTGTAATCCCAGCTACTCAGGAGGCTGAGGCAGGAGAATGGCGTGAACCAGGGAGGCGGGGCTTGCAGTGAGCCGAGATCACACCACTGCACTCCAGCCTGGGCGATAGAGCAAGACTCTGTCTCAAAAAGAAAAAAAAAAAAAGAATTTATCTATTGTTACTATTGTTAGGAATTTTGCAATAATACTAAGGATTTACTAGCTTTTGAAGGTATGATATTGGTTTTATGGTTATGCTGAAAAAGTAGGAATCTTGTAGAGATGCACCCTGTTATATTTACAGATGAAGTGGTATGATTTTTAAAAATCTGTTGGGCATTAGGGCATGGGGACCTATAGATAAGGCAAGGTTGGCCTTCAGTTGATAATCCCTGAAGCTGGGTGATGGGTAATATGGGTGTTCATTATACTGTGAGGAACTGTGTAGATGCAGGTCTGGAATTTTACCCTACTTACAAGCTGTTAGTGAGCCTGCTACTATTTCTTCCATGCTGGTAGAAACAAGACTCCTGGGTCAGAGACAAAACAAAACAAAACAAAACCGTAATCACAGCAAAAGGAGAAGCCAGGACAACATGGTAAAACCCATCTCTACAAAAAATACAAAAATTAGCCAGACCTGGTGCATGCCCATAGTCTCTACTACTCCAGAGGCTGAGGTGAGAGGACTGCTTGAGCCCAGGAGGTCAAGGTTGCAGTGAGCTGAGATCCCACCACTGCATTCCAGCGTGGATGACAGAGAGAGACCTTCTCTCAAAAGAAAAAAAAAAATGCTGGGTGCGGTGACTCACGCCTGTAATCTCAGCACTTTGGGAGACCGTGGTGGGCAGATAGTTAGGGTCAGGAGTTTAAGACTAGCCTGGCCAACATGGTGAAACCCTGTCTCTACTAAAAATACAAAAATTAGCCGGGCATGGTGGCGGGCGCCTGTAATCCCAGCTACTCAGGAGGTTGAAGCAGGAGAATCACTTGAACCTGGGAGGCAGAAGTTGCAGTGAGCCGAGATCGCACCACTGCATTCCAGCCTGGGTGACAGAGGGAGACTCCATCTTAAAAAAAAAAAAAAAAAAAAAAAAAGCCAGGCTTGGTGGCACCTGCCTGTAGTCCTAGCTATTCTGATTACTGAAGTGGGAGGACTACTTTAGCCCAGGAGCTTGAGGCTGCAGTGATCTATGATTGCGCCGCTGCATTCTAGTCTGGACGATGGAGCAAGACACTGTTTCAAAAAATCCAAACAAAAAAAACCCAATATTTCCTTCAAATTTTTCCATGTCTGTACATTTGATCTAACTTGTTCTTTTTTTTTTTTTTTTTTTGAGACAGTCTCACTCTGTCACCCAAGTTGGAGTGCAGTGGCGTAATCTCCGCTCGTAGCAACCTCCGCCTCCTGGGTTCAAGCAATTCTCCTGCCTCAGCCTCCCAAGCAGCTGGGATTACAGGCGCCCACCACCACGCCCAGCTAATTTTTATATTTTTAGTAGAGATGGGGTTTCACCACGTTGGCCAGGCTGGTCTCGAACTCTTCTTGACCTTAAGTGATCCGCCCGCCTCAGCCTCCCAGTGCCGGGATTCCAAGCGTGAGCCACCACACCTGTCCTAACTCATTCTTTTTGATTGCTGCATATTATTTCATTAAATTGATGTCACGGACTGAATTGTGTCCTTCAAAATTCATATACTGAAGCCCTAACCCTCAACTGTGACTGCATTTGGAAATAGGGCCTTTAGAGAGGTAGTTAAGGTTACATGTGGACATAAGGGCAGGCCCCCAATCAGATAGGACTGTGTCTTTATAAGTAGGGGAAGGGTCACCAGAGACCCTTCTCTTTGCACACACAGAAAAACAGCCACGTTAAAGACAGAGTTAAAGGTGGCTGTCTTGCTTTGTCACCCAGGCCGGAGTGCAATGGCAGGATCACAGTTTACTGCAGCCTCGACCTCCTGGGCTCAGGCAATTTTCCTACCTCAGCTTCCTGAGTAGCTGAGACTACAGGTATGTACCACAATGCCTGGATAAATTTTTTCAATTTTTTGTATAGATGGGGTCTTACCATTGTTGCTCAGACTGGTCTCGAACTCCTGGGCTCAAGCAATCTGCAGGACTCAGCCTCCCAAAGGCTGGGATTACAGGCATGAACTACTGCTCTGGGCAAAAATTTTCTTCCTTTCCTTTTTTTTTTTTTTTTTTGAGACGTAGTCTCACTCTGTCACCCAGGCTGGAGTGCAGTGTTGCGATATCAGCTTACTGTAACCTCTGCCTCCCAGGTTCCAGTGATTCTCCTGCCTCAGCTTCTCGAGTAGCTGGGATTACGAGCATTAGCCACCACGCCCGGCTTATTTTCGTATTTTTAGTAGAGTTCGGGATTTCCCCGTTGGCCAGGCTGGTCTCAAACTCCTGACCTCAGGTGATCCACCCACCTCGGCCTCCCAAAGTGCTGAGATTACAGGTGTGAGCTACTGCGCCTGGCCTTTTTTTTTTTTTTTTTTTTTTTTTTTTTTTTATGAGACAGGGTCTCACTCTGTCGCCCATTCTGGAGTGCGGTGGTGTGATCTCAGCTCACTGCAACCTTCATCTTCCCGGTTCAATTGATCCTCCCAGCTTTTTTTTTTTTCTTTTTTTGAGATGGAGTCTCGCTCTGTTGCCCAGGTTAGAGTGCAATGGCGTGATCTCGGCTCACTGCAAACTCTACCTCGCAGGTTCAAGCGATTCTCCTGCCTCAGCCTCCTGAACAGCTGGGATTACAGGCATGTGCCACCACGCCCGGCTAATTTTTGTATTTTAGTAGAGACACGGTTTCACCATGTTGGTCAGGCTGGTCTCGAACTCCTGATCTTGTGATTCGCCTGCCTTGGCTTCCCAAAGTGCTGGGATTACAGGCATGAGCTACCACGTCTGGCCGATCCTCCCATGTTATCCTCCTGAGCAGCTGGGACTACAGGCGCATGTCACCAAACCCAGCTACTTTTAGTATTTTTGTAGAGAGGAGTCTCGCCTTGTTGCCCAGGCTGATCTCAAATTCCTGGGCTCAACTGACCTGCCCATCTCAGCCTCCTGAAGGGCTGGGATTTCAGGCTTGAGCCACTGTGCCTGTGGGAGATGTCTATTCAAGTATTTTGCCCCCTACTGGCCTACAGGAGCCTCTTTTGGAGTGCATCCACTTGGTCTTGAATTTTTGTTTTCTTCGTTTTTTTTTTTTTTTTTTTTTTGAGATGGAGTTTCGCACTTGTTGCCCAGGCTGAGTGCAATGGCGTGATCTTGGCTCACTGCAACCTCCGCCTCTTGGGTTCAAGCGATTCTCCTGCCTCAGCCTCCCGAGTAACTGGGATTACAGGCATGTGCCACCATGCCCGATTAATTGTGTATTTTTAGTAGAGACAGGGTTTCTCCATGTTGGTCAGGCTGGTCTTGAACTCCCGACCTCAGGTGACCCGCCTGCCTGGGCCTCCAAAGTGCTGGGATTACAGGCATGAGCCACCACACCTGGCCTTAGGTCTTGATTTATTTGTGGCTGGGCATAGTGGGTCACATCTGTAATCTCAGGAGTGTGGGAGGCTAAAGTGGGAGGATCGCTTGAGGCCAGGAGTTTGAGGTCAACCTAGGGTATCATAGTAAGACCTTTTCTCTACAAAAAATAAAAAATTATCTGGGCGTGGTGGCATGTGCCTGTAGTCCCAGCTACTCAGGAAACTGAGGAGGGAGGATTAATTGAGCCTGGGAGGTTAAGGCTGTGATAAGCCATGATGGTGCCACTGCACTCCAGCCTGGGTGACAGAGTGAGACCCTGTCTCAAAAAAAAAAACCAACAAAAAAAAGACATTTGCATGCTATTCTCATCCTCTCTACCAGACTATAACTTTCTTTGGAGCAGGGACCACGACTTTATCACTTAACTTTCCCAACAACATTGCAAACATAATCTGAGTGAAGCTGAATCCATCATCTTTTCCAACTCTTGTGTCCCTTAATTATGTTAATAGTACATAATCCTTTCAGTCACTATGGTACAGATCTCAAAGTCATCTCTCCACACACTTGTGGCCTGGGCGCAGTCTGCTGCTCAACAGTCACCCCCCCTTTTTTTTCTTTCTTGCTTTTCTCACTGTTGAGTTAAATCTTTCATTCTCTCTCGGGATCTAATTAGCATGCTAGTTTCTATTTTCCCAGCTGTTTCAACCCTTTCACTTCCAGAGGAAGCTTTCTAAATTACAGTATTGGCCCAGCGTGGTGGCTCACGCCTGTAATCCCAACACTTTGGGAGGCCAAAGTGTGTGGACCACTTGAGGCCAAGAGTTCGAGGCCAGCCTGGCCAACATGGTGAAACCATCCCTAGTAAAAATACAAAAATGAGCTGGGCATGGTTAGTGCACACCTGTAATTCCAGCTACTTGGGAGGCTGAGGCAGGAGAATCGCTTGAACGTGGGAGGTAGAGGTTGCAGTGAGCCGCAACCACGCCACTGCACTCCAGCCTGGGTGACTGAGTAGAGACTCTGTCTCAACAACAACAAAAAAGTGCAGTATTTTACTCTCCTAATAATTTTTTAAATGTCTTACCAAAAAAAGTAAAAATTCCTTAGTATGGCACTCCCCAACAGTTTTTCAGTTCTATTTCCTGTAAAGCTTGCACACACATCCAACCCTGTGGTCACACTGAACTACTGAATATTCCTAGGATTTGCCCCTTGTTCCACTCGTACGTCTTTGTTCACGTTCCTTTCATTTTGCCATTCAGGAGTAACCACTCCTTTCTCTGAACTCTTGGAGTACCTAATACCTCCTTTCCAGCATTTACCACTTTCCATTTCCTTCACACAATGTTGTCATCTTCTCTACTAGGCTCTAAGTCCCTTGAGGCAGGGCCTTTGTAGCCTCCACACCAGCTTAGCAACGGATACACAGAGCACTCAGATGTCCGTGCAGGGATCTCTCTATTCTTCACACAACACAGCACCATGCCCTGTTCAGATGCACTAATTATTTGAATGAATAAATGATGTTCCACCCCCACACCCCGGTCTTCTAGCCAATGTAGAGAGAAAGAAAAGAGATACATGTTGAACCGTTTGCACACAAAAGTGACGGGATATGGCACTAATTCTTCATACAGCCTCATAGGTCACATCTTTTTTTTTTTTTAAGTTTCATTCTTGTCGCCCAGGCTGGAGTTCAATGACACGATCTCGGCTCACTGCAACATCCGCCTCCCGGGTTCAAGTGATTCTCCTGCCTCAGCCTCCCAAAGTAGCTAGGATTATATGCGCCCGCCACCACGCCCTCCTAATTTTTTTGCATTTTTAGTTGAGACGGGGTTTCACC
Source organism: Pan troglodytes (assembly GCF_028858775.2). Taxonomy (NCBI): domain Eukaryota; kingdom Metazoa; phylum Chordata; class Mammalia; order Primates; family Hominidae; genus Pan; species Pan troglodytes. The sequence goes on from NC_086015.1 coordinate 51,824,371, forward strand.
ATGTTGGCCAGGCTGGTTTTGAACTCCTGACCTCAGGTGAGCCACCCGCCTTGGCCTCCCAAAGTGCTGGGATTACAGGCGTGAGCCACCACGCCTGGCCTAAAGGCCACATCTTAAAACCATACTCTGTAAAATCCTGACCCAGCTTCAGAGCTACGCCACTGCGTTGTTTCCTTTTGAAGCTGAATTCCACTGAACCTATATTGAACCTTATCTAGAGGACTACAGCGTGTAATTGGGACAATCCCCTTTCTCATTCCTAAGAGGTGATGTGGCCGGGCGGGACCTCCAGATTTCCAGCAACTATGACTGGCACTCTCCCCGCGACCAGCAAGTGCCACCTTGTCCTTTGCCTAACGTTGTACAGTTTACGAAATCAACGAACCAACACGTTGATTTCATCTTCCCTGCAAACTGGGGAGACAAGACAAAAATGCTCACCTCCCTAAAAAAACAGATTAGACGGGAGATGGGGAAGAGAAGAGGCGTGGCTACGAGCTGTGGCGGGGAAGGCGGGTAGAATCCCGGAGCCCGAGCTGGAAACCGTTCCCCGCTCAGCCATGACCCGGGCTGTTTATTCGCATCAGGAGGCGCGGGTGGCTCGCAGAGGGCGAGAAGACCTTTCCCGCTTTCACACTGCAGGCAGCTAAGTCGCCGAGAAAGGCAGCAACTTGACGCCCGACCCCGCCACCCAAACCCGCTCGCTCTGCGACCCCAGAGCAGCCGGCGCCAACCCGTCCCCTTCGCGACTCCGCCGGAAGTCCCGCCTGCACCGCCGCCGCGCCCCATTGGGCCGGGTGCTGGGGCATCCCGGGCGCTGGGTGCCCCGAGCGGCTACGACGAGTCCCAGGTGGGGCCGGGCTCGAGGCCCGCGGGGGAGCGGAGCCGTGCGCCGCGGGCGGGCTCCGTGACGCCGGGTGGGGAACGCCGGGCCGGCGGCGGGACTTCCGCCACGGGACTCGGAAGGGGCCGCGCCGCCGCTGCTGGGAGTTGTAGTCCGGCCGTGGTTGGGGGAGCCGCGGCTCATGCGCGGTGCACAGAGGCTTGTTTCACATCTGTAACAACAGGTGAATTGGGCTTTTTATTCTCCCCTTTCGTGCCCTCTTGAGGAGCCTGCCGCGGCCGGGGGTGGTCGTCGTGAGGAGGGGGCCGGGTCCGACCGCCAGCCTGGCGGAGAGTGGGGCGGAGACGCCGGCGGGCCCGAGGAGCAGGCCGGGCATCCTAGGCCTGCCCGGGAAGCCGGCCCGGCCGATCCGTGGGCAGCCAGGCCTCGGCCTGCCGTTGCCATGGAGCCCGGGCGGGGGCGGGGGCCAGACCGGTCCGCCGGGGCGGGCCTCGCAGCCAGGGGCTCCGCGGAGGCCGTGGGAGAGGCCGCTTCATTGGCGCAACGACGCCTTCGCCTCAGGGGATGCGCCGTTTCCCCAGGCAGGGCCTGGAGGAAGCCTCCTGAGTGCCCCGAGACCTTTGTCTACTTCTCCTCCTTCCCGGTGCTGCCCGGACCGTTCGTCCAGAGGGAGGCCCGGTGCCTTCTGGCCCCCCTAGTTTGCCCCCTTTTGCACCGACCTTGTCACTGGGGGAGGCCAAGGGGTGAGGTATTCTTTGTTTGCTGGTGGTAACTTGTCCCATTTAGCAGGGGAAGACCAAATGCATGTTGGGTCCTTTGTTTGCAGTGAACTGGAGTCCCAGGGGTCCTCAGAAACCCTAAGCCAGGGATATGGCATATCTAGTCGTTGTGTAGCAACATTGGTCACTTGAATTGTGATTTTTCAAGGCAGAGGCTGTTTCACTTTACAACCCCACTCCATGAGGGTTTGCCATACACTAGCAGGTAGACTGCAGAAGGCCACTTACAGGCTTTCAACCTGGTTTTAGTTGCAGCTTATGGGCCAGAGTGAAATGAGACGTTGTCTGGTGATTTCCCTTGAAGTTTCTTGCAAGGTGGTAACCCCACTGTCATTGTGGGTTTTAACTACATCTTGTAATTTACACTTAAATCTTAGAGATTTAAGGCGATGTGCAGAATCTACATCCTTTGCTGCGTTTTCTACCGGTGTTGGCTCTTTATCCCTAAAAGGTAGTTGCTCTTCAAGTGTTTTAATTTATGTAGCTGTGATACAAAGTTTTATTGGGGCCGGGAGCGGTGTCTCACGCCTGTAATCCCAGCACTTTGGGAGGCCGAGGCGGGTGGATCACCTGAGGTCAGAAGTTTGAGACCAGCCTGGCCAACATGGCTAGACCTCGTTTCTACTAAAAATACAAAAATTAGCCGGGCATGGTGGCGTGCGCCTGTAACCCTAGCTACTTGGGAGGCTGAGGCAAGAGAATTGCTTGAACCCAGGAGGCCGAGGTTGCAGTGAGCCAAGATCGCGCCATTGCACCCCAGCCTGGGCAACAAGAGCGAAACTCCTTCTCAAAACAAAACAAAACAAAAACCACACACAAGTTTTATTAGCTGTTGGACCTTTCTTGCCCCTTTCAGCCTTTGAAGATAACAGTATAATATGTCTCAAGGAATGAACCGTAGTACATTTAGGCAACAGCATAATATCCTGGAAATAAGAAAATTAGCCTAGTATAAGCATGGAGGGTTTTGGAGTCAGCATGCTTCAATGCTGATTTCCATCTGCCCTGAGGCAGCTATGGGATCTTGGGCAGGTTGTATAACCTGTGCTTCAGTTTTCTTCTCTGGAAAGATAATTCCTACCTCACTGGATAGTTGCCTGGATTAAATGGGGTAAAGTCTATGGAAGTATGTTGTGAACTGTAAAAATGGTATTCAACTTTGAGTTATTGTTATTTTCCCAATCTTGAAGAGTATTATAGCTTCTTTATGTTAGATTATCATAATTATTATGGGATTAGAACTCAAAGTGGAAGTAGGTTTTGCTCTGGGCTTCCAGAAAATGCTTTTCAGGCTTACAAGGCTTTCTTTACCTTGACATCTTCTTAGATGATGTCAGAAGACTTCAGCACTTCTACAGGTGCTGGTGTAGGACAGCTCACAATTTAATGGGCCTAGAATGGGTCATGGTAAGTCCTGATTTGTAAGGCCATTTTGTCCAGTATGTGCCCTTCATGCCACTAACAAAATTTGTCCTTGTTAGAGCTAGTAAATGATGGTTGGAGCAACTTTCTTTCCCTATGGGGCCTCCACTGTATTGACTCAGCGTTGTACTTCTCAGGAGGAGGCCCAGCCTCGTGATGAGGAATAGCAAGGAGAGAATTCAGCTCCAGTTCAAAAGCCTACAAAATCTGAGACTGTCATTGCTTTTATAAGGTAAGTTGATTTAGCCGTGCACAGATCAGTGGTGGATCTGATGCTCAGCTGTACTGTAAAACAAGAGGTATGTGTTAAACCTATTTCTGACCATTTTGGAAGAAGGATATCATTTATTTTATTTTGTTTTATTTTTGAGACAGAGTCTCGCTTTGTCCCCCAGGCTGGAGTGCAGTGGCGCAATCTTGGCTTGCTGCAACCTCTGCCTCCCAGGTTCAAGCAATTCTCCTGTCTCAGCCTCCCAAGTAGCTGAGATTACAGGCGCCTGCCACCATGCCCAGCTGATTGTTTTGTATTTTTAGTAGAGACTGGGTTTCACCATGTTGGCCAGGCTGGTCTCAAACCCCTGACGTCAGGTGATCAGCCTGCCTCAGCCTCCCAAAGTGCTGGGATTACAGGCATGAGCCACTGTGCCCAGCCAGAAGGGTATCATTTTTAGTCATTGTGGAGTCTCTGTCCTGGAACCATCCCCTAGTGACTCTACCTGGAGTTAAATTGTATTTCATTATGCAGGAAATCTTGATATGATAGCATTTTACTTATCTGTAAATTACGTAAGAGACACATTGAGCTACAAGGTTTTTTTGTTTTTGAGACAGTCTTGCCCTGTCGCCCAGGCTGGAGTGCAGTGGTGCAATCTTGGCTCACTGCAACCTCCACCTCCTTAGTTCAAGCAATTCCCCTGCCTCAGCCTCATGCCACCAAGCCCGGCTAATTTTTTTGTATATATATATATATTTTTAGATGGAGTCTCACTCTGTTGCCCAGGTTGGAGTGCAGTGGTGGGATCTTGGCTCACTGCAACCTCTGCCTCCTGGGTTCAAGCGATTCTCCTGCCTCAGCCTCCTGAGTAGCTGGGATTACAGGTGCGCACCACCACGCCTGGCTTATTTTTGTATTTTTAGTAGAGATGGGGTTTCACCATTTTGGTCAGGCTAACCTCAAACTCCTGACCTTGTGATCTGCCTGCCTCTGCCTCCGAAAGTGCTGGGATTACAGGTGTGAGCCACCGTGCCTGGCCAATTTTTTTCTGAGACGGAGTCTCACTCTGTCACCCAGGCTGGAGTACAGTGGTGCAATCTTGGCTCACTGCAACCTCCGCCTCCTGGGTTCAAGCGATTCTTCTGTCTCAGCCTCCTGAGTAGCTGGGACTACAGGCGTGCACCACCAGGCCTGGCTAATTTTTTGTATTTTTAGTGAAGATGGGGTTTTACCATGTTGGCCATGCTGGTCTCGAACTCCTGACTTTGTGATCCACCTGCCTCGGCCTCCCAAAGTGCTGGGATTACAGGAGTGAGCCACTGTGCTCAGGCGTGCCTGGCCAGTTTTTTTTGTATTTTTAGTAGAGACAGGATTTCACCATCTTGGCCAGAATGGTCTCGAACTCCTGACCTCAGGCAATCTGCCTGCCTCAGCCTCCCAAAGTGATGGGATTACAGGCGTGAGCCACCAAGCCTGGCCCACTACAAAGATTTTTAAACGTTACTGCATTATGGCCGGTCGTGGTGGCTGATGCCCGTAATCCCAGCACTTTGGGAGGCTGAGGCGGGCGGATCACAAGGTCAGGAGTTCGAGTCCAGCCTGGCCAACATGGTGAAACACTGTCTCTACCAAAAATACAAAAATTAGCCAGGCGTGGTGGCGGGTGCCTGTAATCCCAGCTACTAGGGAGACTGAGACAGGAGAATCATTTGAATCCGGGAGGTGGAGGTTGTAGTGAGCAGAGATCATGCCATTGCACTCCAGCCTGGGCAACAAGAGCAAGACTCTGTCTCAAAACAAAACACCATTACTGACTGCGTTACAAGGAAGACTGCTTTCTTTTGGATCTCTATGAAATGTTCTAGAGCTCTGTAAATTCTATCTCTAAAAGATCCTATCTTGATTCTCATAGTATCGTTTTTTTAGATTAGTACAGGAAAAAGAGTGGTACATGAGCCTAAATTGACATATTGGGCTAGAGGTTTAGGGACTTTTAAAAAGCAAAACTGGCCGGGCACAGTGGCTCATGCCTGTAATCCCAGCACTTTGGGAGGCCGAGGCAGGCAGATCATGAGGCCAAGAGATCGAGACCATCCTGGCCAACATGGTGAAAGCCCATCTCTACTAAAAATCCAAAAAAATTTAGCCGTGCATGGTGGCGTGTGCCTGTAGTCCCAGCTACTTGGAAGGCTGAGACAGGAGAATAGCTTGAACCCGGGAGGTGGAGGTTGCAGTAAGCTGATATTACGCCATTGCCCTCCAACCTGGTGACAGAGCGAGACTCTGTCTCAAAAAAAAAAAAAAAAAAAAAGCAAAATCAAGAGTCTATTTGCAAGCAAATTAACTTACAAATTTTTTTTTTAGAGGCAGGGTCTCACTGTGTTGCCTAGGCTGGTCTTGAACTCCTGGCCTCAAGTGATCCTTCACCTGGGCGTCCCAAAGTGCTGGGACTACAGGCATGAGCCACCCCACCTAGCCATTAAATTTTGCTTTTTTTTTAAAAATTTTTTTGAGACAGAGTTTCGCTCTTGTTGCCCAGACTGCAGTGCAGTGGCGCAATCTCATCTCACTGGAACGTCCACCTCCTGGGTTCAAGTGATTCTCCTGCCTCAGCCTCCCACGTAGTTGGGATTACAGGCATGCACCACCACGTCCAGCTAATTTTGTATTTTTAGTAGAGACAGGGTTTCTGCATGTTGGTCAGGCTGGTCTCAAACTCCCGACCTCAGGTGATCTGCTTGCCTCGGCCTCCCAAAATGCTGGGATTACAGGCATGAGCCACTGCACCCAGCTTGCTTTTTGTTTTTTTTTTTTTAAGAGAGACAGGGTCTTGCTTTGTCACCCAGACTGGAGTGCAGTGGCATGATCACACCTCACTGTAAACCTCAAAATCCTGGGCGAAGTGATCCTCCTGCCTCAGCCTCCTGAGTAGCTAAGACTGCAAGCATGTACCACCACACCTGGCTAATTCTGAAAATTTTTTTTAGAGATGCGGTCTCACTATGTTGCCCAGGCTGGTCTTGAACTCCTGGTCTCAAGTGCTCCTCTCATCTCAGCCTCCCAAAGCGCTGGGATTACAGGTGTGAACCACTGTGCCTAGCCAGTTTACCATTTCTTAGCAATAGAGTATTGTTTCTTTTTTTTTTTTCTTAAATATATTTTTTATTTTTATTTTTTTGAGATGGAGTCTCGCTCTGTTGCCCAGGCTGGAGTGCAGAGGTGTGATCTTGGCTCACTGCAACCTCCGCTTCCCGGGTTCAAGCGATTCTCCTGCCTCAGTCCCCTGAGTAGCTGGGATTACAGGCATGCGCCACCACAGCTGGCTAATTTTTGTATTTTTACTGGGGACGAGGTTTCCTCATGTTGGCCAGGCTGGTCTCGAACTTCTGACCTCAGGGTGATCCGCCCACCTCAGCCTCCCAAAGTGCTGGGATTACAGGCATGAGCCACTGCAACCAGCCGAGTTTTGTTTTTTGTTTTTGTTTTTTTTGAGACAGAGTCTCACTCTTGTTGCCCAGGCTGGAGTGCAATGGTGCGATCTCGGCTCACTGCAACCTCTGCTTCCCGGATTCAAGCGATTCTCCTGCCCCAGCCTCCCGAGTAGCTGAGATTACAGGCGCCTGCCACCGTGCCTGGCTAATTTTTTGTATTTTTTTAGTAGAGACGGGGTCATGTTGGTCAGGGAGTATTGTTTTTTAAGTAATATTCACTTAAAATGTTTTAGATTTTATAATATTCTGGTTTTCTTTTAAATTAGAATGTCAAATTACACACTTTTTATTTTCACTTGGATAGAAGGTGTCTATGGAATGTAACTTCTTTTTTTTTTTTTTTTTTTTTTGAGACGGAGTCTCACTCTGTCGCCTAGGCTGGAGTGCAGTGGCACAATCTTGGCTCACTGCAAGCTCTGCCTCCTGGGTTCACGCCATTCTCCTGCCTCAGCCTCCCGAGTAGCTGGGACTACAGGCCCGCACCACCATGCCTGGCTCATTTTTTTGTATTTTTTTAGTAGAGACGGGGTTTCACCGTGTTAGCGAGGATGGTCTCGATCTCCTGACCTCGTGATCCGCCCACCTCGGCCTCCCAAAGTGCTGGGATTACAGGCGTGAGCCACCGCGCCTGGCCGGAATGTAACTTCTTAAAGTAAATGTTATCATTGTTGATATTGTATTGAAGTTTTCTCTGTGATATACCATATCCTATGGGCTGAAATTTCCAGCATCCCTTGGGGAGTGGAGGCCATCAGGGCAGACCTGCTATGGACCTGAAAGATTCCGCCCCAGGTCAGCCCTCCACTCCCCACCTCCCCACAATTTGAGAATGAGAGGGAACAGGAGTCAGGAGCAGGAGTGTTGGCCCCAGTAGACTCCAAGCAATGTTGGACGTGATTCTGATTGGCTAAACACTGTGTAGATGTTTTTAAACAAAGTCCACTTAAGGTTACTGCCCTAATCAAGGAGTACTGGATTATAAAAACATCTATAAATCTGAGTTTGAGTATTTTTTAAAACAAAATTGTTAAACCAGATGTGTTGCTTTTTTTTCTTGTCATCTCTAAGTATAGTCCTCAGTTAAATATACTAATAAGCAAAATGCACCAAAACTTTTGGCTAATAGTTGTGCTTTAACTTAATATTTGTTATTTCATAGAGACTGCTATGAAAAGCTTTTTATTCTGAATCACTGTACAGTTATTCTTTGATCCTGTCAGTCAAATCTCATTTTTAGGGTCTTGACTAGGTTTTATGAAAGCCCAGTAAGCCAGTTTGCCCATAAGGCAGTCATCAGTCCTGTTTCCTGATGCCACATGACAGAAGGGGTCCGTGTAGAATTTCGTTTCTTCCTGGAAGTCCCAAGGAAACCTGCAAGTATTATGATAACTAGGAAGGAAACCTGCAAGTATTATGATGAACTGGGAAGGAAACCTGTAAGTATTATGATGAACTAGATAGAACTACATGTCTCTCATGATGAAATGCATCTCCCTCTGTTTAACAGGATATGGGGAGTTTTAGGACAGGGAAGAAAGTGCTCAATTAGAAAGAAGCAAAGACAATTACTCTAGAGTGGAGCTGGCCTTCCAGTCCTCAAGACTGGGGAGCAGCAGTTGGGGCTCATTAGTGAAGAGTTTCATTTTTTTCGTTTTCTGGACAGTGCTCTCCATGTTACTGAAGTCTTCTTTGTGGGTTGCTGGACCAGGAATATTAACCATTGCCTCTTGGCCCTCCTTGTTCTCAGGATTCCAGCTTTCCCTCCTGGCCAGAAATGTTCAGCCTGGACTCATTCAGAAAAGGTAAGACTGCAACTGTGCTTGTGACCTCATGCCCTTCCTTATTGGGATGGGCAGCTCTGAGGGCTGTGAAAGTCTCTCCCCAGTATGTAGTTCTTGCACATTTCTTTGGGTGGTTTTCCAAAGGCCTTTCCTATAGCCTTCCTTTTGCATGGTGCTTAGAATCTGTGCCAACCCTTGCCATGGCCTTTGCCATGCTTCCTCCCAGTGCCCCCTTCTGCGTACTCCCTGCTTATTAAAATCCTTTTTTTTTTTTCTGAGATGGAGCCTCACTTCTGTCGCCCAGGCTGGAGTGCAGTGGCACGATCTCGGCTCAGTGCAACCTCCTCCTCCTGGGTTGAAGCAATTCTCCTGCCTCAGCCTCTGTAGTAGCTGGGATTACAGGAACCGGCTGCCAAGCTCGGCTAATTCTTTTTTTTTTTTTAGTTGAGACGGGGTTTCACCATGTTGGCCAGGCTGGTCTCAAACTGTTGACCTCAAGTGATCCACCCACCTCGGCCTCCCAAAGTGCTGGGATTACAGGTGTGAGCCACCGTGGCTGGCCTCTAAAATCCTATTTTTCTAGGCTAGTATTTTATACCATCTCCTTCATGAACCTTTCCTAATTCTGTTGACCAAATGCAATCTTTCTCCAATCTTCCTCAGTACCATACCTGTTCGTTCTCATGGTTAGTCTATTCTGAATTAATCATTTTGTCACTAGATTGGAAGCTCCCTGTAGCCAGGGCCTGTTGTGTGCTTTTACGATGCATAGCACCTGGCCAGCATTTCACACATAGTAGGCCTCAGTAAACACTGGTGGAAGTTGGATTGAGTCTGTATTAGGCTGTTCTTGCATTGGTATAAAAAAATACCTGAGACTGGGTAATTTATAAGAAAAGAGGTTTAATTGGCTCACATTTCTGCAGGGTGTATAGGAAACATGGTGCTGGCATCTGTTTGGCTTCTGGGGAGGACTCAGGGAGCTTTCACTCAGGGGCAGAAGGTGAAGCGGGAGCGGGCATGTCACATGGCAAAAATCAGGATCCAGAGAGAGAGTTGGGGAGGTGCCACACAATTTAAACAAGATTGGCTGGGCATGATGGCTCACGCCTGTAATCCCAGCACTTTGGGAGGCCAAGGTGGACGGATTGCCTGAGCTCAGGAGTTCCAGACCAGCCTGGACAACACAGTGAAACCCTGTCTCTACTAAAATACAAAAAATTATCCAGGCGTGGCAGTCTGCGCCTATAGTCCCAGCTACTTGGGAGGCTGAGGCAGGAGAATAGCTTTAACCCGGGAGGCAGAGGTTGCAGTGAGCCGAGATTACACCACTGCACTCCAGCCTGGGCAACAGAGCAAGACTCAGTCTCAAAAAAAAAAAAAAAAAAAAAAGGGCATGTGTGGTGGTGGGCACCTGTAATCCCAGCTACTCGGGAGGCTGAGGCAGGAGAATCACTTGAACCTGGGAGACGGGTTGCAGTGAGCTGAGATCGTGCCATTGCACTCCAGCCTGGGCAACAAGAGTGAGATGCCATCTCAAAAATAAATAAATAAATAAATAAAATAAACAACAGGATCTCATGAGAGGCTGGGCACAGTGGCTCACACCTGTAATCCCAGCACTTTGGGAGGCCAAAGTGGGCGGATCACTTGAGGTCAGGCATTTGAGACCAGCCTGGCCAACATGATGAGACCCGTCTCTACTAAAAATACAGAAAATTAGCTAGGCGTGGTGGTGTGCACCTGTATTCCCAGCTACTTGGGAGGCTAAGGCACGAGAATTGCTTGAACCCAGGAGGTGGAGGTTGTAGTGAGTCAAGATTGTGCCACTGCACTCCAGCCTGGGCGACAGGGCAAGAATCCATCTCAAAAAAAAAAAAAAGATTTCATGAGAATTTCCTCACTATCACAAGGATAGTAGCAAGCCACGAGGGATCCATTCTGTGACCCTTCAACAGCAGAGATTACATTTCCTTTTTTTTTTTTGAGACAGAGTCTCACTCTGTTGTTGCCCAGGCTGGAGTGCAGTGGCACGAGCTTGGCTCACTGCAACCTCTGCCTCCCGGGTTCAAGCAATTCTCCTGCCTCAGCCTCCCGAGTAGCTGGGACTATAGGCGTGTGCCACCACACCCGGGTAATTCTTGTATTTTTAGTAGAGATGGGATTTCGCCATATTGGCCAGGCTGGTCTCTAACTCCTGAGCTCAAGTGATTTCGCCCATCTCGGCCTCCCAAAGTGTTGGGATTACAGGCGTGAGCCACCAGCAGGAGATTACATTTCAACATGAGATTTGGGTAGGGACAAATATCCACACTATATCAAAGTCATTCTTACGTTAGTGATCATAGAAACTCTGGCAAGTCTTGCCGGGCACGGTGGCTCACGCCTGTAATCCCAGCACTTTGGGAGGCCGAGGCAGGCGGATCACGAGGTCAGGAGATTGAGACCATCCTGGCCAATATGGTGAAACCCCGTCTCTACTAAAAATACAAAATAAAAAATTAGCCGGGTGCGGTGGCGGGTGCCTATAGTCCCAGCTACTCGGGAGGCTGAGGCAGGAGAATGGCGTGAACCCAGGGGGCGGAGCTTGCAGTGAGCCGAGATCGCGCCACTGTCTGGCCTGGGCGAAACAGCGAGACTCCATCTCAAAAAAAAAAAAGAAATTCTGGCAAGTCTTGAAATTAGTGCTCTACAGCACACTGAGTGAGGGGGTTGCATAGGCAATGGCAGAATTGAGCCTTGACAGGGCTCTAGGGTAGAGTTCACAATGTGTTTATAGGAGGTAAAGTAGCCTGTGGGGACTTTAGGGGCCAGATCCTGAGAGCTTTGTATTTCTTAGAACATGACTTTTTTTCTTCAAGAGACTGAAGAGTAAAGGGCCTGTAGCCCGTGTTGAAGCTGATCCTGAGGCTTCTGTCTGAGGATATTTTACAAATAAATAAGAACCATAACAGAACGTCTATAACTGCTGATTAAATAGGTCTTCCTGATTGTGTCTTCTCTCTCTCTAAGTTGTGTTCCTCGAGGCCTGGGAAACCCCTGGCCAAGTGGTGCCCTGTGTAACCCATTGAATGGGGCCAGAAGGAGGGCTGGACGTACTAGGGCTCAGAGAGCAGCCTGTCCCTGCCTCCTTGTGTATCTCCAGGCACTCCATCTGTTTTCATATTGTTTGAAAAAATTTATTTCTGTCATCCTGGGCTTTTTTTTTTTTTTTTTTTTTGGCCAGCTATATGTAAGAAGGAAAAAACTGAACTTGAGATTAGTGTGGGCAGCACATTTTTTTTTTTTTTTTTTAGCTAAAATTAGCACTTTGTGTTTACTTACTAACCAGTGGGCTTTATTGTCTACCCACTTGTAAAAGGTCGATGAAAGCAGGTTTTCTCATGGTGAGTGTCTCTGAATTAATAGTACTGATTTTGTAAAGAGATGGAAAGCCCAATAAAAATCATGATCCTCGGCTGAGCGCGGTGGCTCAGGCCTGTAATCCCAGCACTTTGGGAGGCTAAGGTGGGTGGACTACTTGACATCAGGAGTTCGAGACCAGCCTGGCCAACATGGTGAAACCCCGTCTCTACTAAAAAAAAAAAAAAAAAAAAGAAAAATCAGCCGGGCATGGTAATCCCAGCTACTTGGGAGGCTGAGGCAGCAAATCGCTTGAACCTGGGAGGCAGAGGTGGCAGTGAGCTGAGATCACACCACTGCACTCTAGGCTGGGTGACAGAGCGAGACTCTGTCTCAAAACAAAAAAAAAAAAAAAAAAGAAAAAAAACTTTTTTTTTTCTGTCTGAGCGCCGTGTCCCATGCTTGTAATCCCAGCACTTTGGGAGGCCAAGACAAGAAGATTGTTTGAGCCAGGAGTTTGAGAGCAGCCTGGACAGCATTGGGAGACCCTGTCTCTCTGTATTTTTAGCAAGCTCCACCTCCCAGATTCATGCCATTTTTCTGCCTCAGCCTCCCAAGTAGCTGGGACTACAGGCGCCAGCCACCACGCCTGGCTAATTTTTTGTATTTTTAGTGGAGATGGGGTTTCACCATGTTAGCCAGGATGGCCTCAGTCTCCTGACCTGGTGATCCACCCGCCTTGGCCTCCTAAAGTGTTGGGATTACAGGCGTGAACCACCGCGCCCGGCCGTTTTTTGTTAGTTAGTTTTGTTTTGTTTTGTTCTGTATTTTTTTAAGGAATAAAATAATTTAAAAAATATTTTTTTTTTTTTTTTTTTGGTGGAAACAGGGTCTTCCTGTGTTTCCCAGGCTGTTCTCAAACTCCTGGCTTCATGTAATCCTCCTGCCTTGGCCTCCCAAAGTGTTGGGACTACAGGTGTGAGCCACTGTGCTTGGCTTGAGTTTTCCTTTTACATGTTTCTTTGCTCTTCATCATGAAATTATGAGTTCCTAGGGTGTCATGAACCTTGAGAAGAAATGTAAGTTGATGTGAAGCTTGAGGTTCCCGAGTTTCATTGACTGGGGCTTGAATCTGGCTTTCCCTAATACTAGCAAGGTGTTAACTTACCTGATCCTGTTTCCTACCTGCTATCTTCAGGACTACAGTGAAGATATTAGAGCTGAAATATAGGAAAAGCACCTGGCTGTGGTCAGTGCTCAACCCTTATTCTTGGGCATGGTATGCCCTTGATAAATACTGGAGAGCTATAGCCTTGCCTCAGCATGCAGTGTGCTGTGAGGTTGCATGATTGAGCACCTGCTGCGTAGGAGACACTAGGGTGAAGAGAGCTCTATTTCAGAGATGCTTCTTGGTACTCTGGAGCTTATAGCCTCAATAGGATGGGCCATTTGATGGTTCTGATGGAAACAGCTATAGCAATTCCATGCAGCATTGTGGATGGTGGCCCACTGGGTCTTGTGGCTAGCTACCATCTTTCTCATTATGTAATTTAACAAAGCGGTTGGCAAGAATGCCCATGTTCCTGGTAAGTTACTTGTTACTGCCCTTGCCAGCATCTTAACTTAGCTGTCTGATTTCTTACCTGTAATGCCATCAGACTCAGGCTACAAAGAGCAAGCTGAACAATAAAAAAGAGCAAAAAAAAAAAAAAAAAAGAGCAAGCTGAGTCTTTCACAGCCAGCACAAAACTTTGAAAAACACTGGATCAATAGCAAGAATGTGCATTTTCTCTCCAGGTACATGGTCAGAAGTGGGCTCAGTGAAGTTATGGGATTGTAACAACTCTCTCCCAATTGCTGAAAATGCTTAATGAGATAATAACTAATCATTGAATCATTTATTCTTTTTTTTTTTTTTTTTTCAATCCAGCATCCCTGGATGTGAATGAGGACCCTCCTTAAACAGGAATGGAGAGGTTGAGCTGGTCATTTCCAACCTTAGCTTCAAGGCAGAACTGGAATTAGTTTCAAAATAAACCTTGATCCTAGGCACTTAGTTCTAGAAGATCCTACAGGCACGTCTGCTGTAACTCTATGTATGTTTTCTGTAAAATCACATACCTATAAAATAAAAAGAAAAAATCACACATCTATAATATTATAAGAGAGCTTATGGGAAAAATAGAATTGGGCCAATGCAACTGCAACTTTGTGACCAAAATATGACAAAAAACAATTATTGGTGCTTGGGAAGATGCTTTGGACCACCTAGACAGGCAGCTCAGGGTGATGTGATGCTGCAAATGTACAAAGAGCCGTCTTCTTCTTTTTTTTTTTTTTTTTTTTTAAGACGGAGTCTTGTTCTGTGGCCAGCCTGGAGTGCAATGGTGCGATCTCGGCTCACTGCACCCTCCGCCTCCCGGGTTCAAGTCATTCTCGTGCCTCAGCCTCCTGAGTAGCTGGGACTACAGGCACACGCCACCATGCCCTGCCAATTTTTGTATTTTTAGTAGAGACGGGGTTTCACCATGTTGGCCAGGATGGTCTCGATCTCTTGACCTCGTGATCCGCTGGCCTCGGCCTCCCAAAGTGCTGGGATTATAGGCGTGAGCCACCGTGCCGGGCTACAAAGAGCCTTCTAATGTGAGCAGAGCTGGCAGTTACCGAGGAAGCCCAGGTGGAGGTGGAGTTCTGAAACAGCCACTGTGGTAAAGGAGTGTGTGCAGCTGGGACTGTGGGGGAGGAGGGTTGGAATGCAGGACTTGCTTCTCCCCCAACATTTTGTTGTGAAAAATTTCAAAAATACTGAAACATTGAAGAAATTGTATAGTGAACACCTTTGTATCTACCACCTTGATTCTCTATAGGTATAGGCACTCAATTTTAATAAAAAAAAAATAGCTGAAAGGGCTTTTTCTTTCCTGCTGAAGATTATAATTCTACTCCTGCTTTTTCAGCTCCTTTGCTTTCAGAATTTTTTGAAACAAGTCATGTTTTACTGATATCTTTCTCCTCTTTACCAATTGTATATGAGTCAATTTGCATTCCACAAATGAACATCTTTGTAGAACAGGTGGTTTCTCAAGCTTCAGGTGTGTGTGGCCATCTCTGCTCCCCTTCTACCCCATTTACTGTACTGAAACCAGAAGGGCAAAGAGAGCAAAGAGTGCATGCATTTCTCCCAGCCCCCAGACTAGTGACTCTCTGAATGTCACCATTTAGGTGGTTTAAAAGGACCTTAAGCCTTCCTTACCCATATATTTCCGCCTTCCTTACCCATGTATTTCCACCTTCCCGTGGAAGACTCAGTGAGTGTCTTAATTTTCGTTCATGTACCTCAAGTTGTTGGGACTTCTTAGAAATGTACTTTCTGGTTACTAATAAGTAGCATTTAGCCCCCAAATGAATGGAAGTATTTGGAATGGCAGGTTGTTCTCTTTTAGAAAGAGGGAGAAGGCTGGTAAGTGTGTGTCTGGTTTTAGCTCTCAAGCTGGACCCACATAGTCCAGTCGTCCCTCTCTTGCCCAGCTCTTGGAGGGAAAGAATGATTTGAGATTTGGTGGCTGAGGTAGCCATCTGGGGAACGCATAGCAAAGGCGTAGGTAGCTACCATAAGAAGCAGACACGTGGTGCTTTTGAGTTGACGTAGTACCAAGGCTTTCAGCTTTCTCCTGTTGTCCTGTCACATCCTCACAACTTAAGACTAAGAGAAGTATATAGGATGGGTGTTAACCTCATAGGGGGTAGCTAAGGGAACAGGAAGAGTTTGAGGGCTCTCTCTAAGGCTGTCACATATCACATCATATGAGACGCTTGCCTTCTTCCTGTGTGGCATTGTTAGTGCTGTTCCTCAGAACCTGTGGCTGCTCCCAGCACTGTCCAGCAGCCCTGTTGCCCAGAGCTCCTCACGGATGCTCTGAGTGAGTCAGTTCAGGGGTCTGTGACTGTGAGGGGTGAGAACATGTCGCCCTGATGCCCTCTCTCTTTCCCCAGATCGGGCCCAGCACAGGCAGCGTCAGTGCAAACTTCCCCCACCCCGCCTTCCACCCATGTGTGTCAACCCTGCCCCAGGAGGGACCATCTCTCGAGGTAAGGGAGGAGCCTTGCCTCCAGCAACAGCTTGGTCCAGGGTCTGTGGGGAGGTGGGTGGCAATGGGAGCCCTGGTGCCAGGGCCACAGCCCTCCAGAAAGCGAGTGAGGAAGGGTGGGGTTAGCAGAGCTATTGGAGCCCTGAGGGAGAAATTACTTGGAAAAGTCTGGATTTTATCATGATCCCTTGACTCATGGCCTGGACCCTGTAGTCTTCTTGGGCCTCCTTGTGTGGCCTGGACTAAAGCCTAGGCTCAGTTTGGGTGGTTCTCTCAGCACCCGCATGGAGAATCCGCAGGGCTTGGGGCATCGAGGCTCCTAGAAGTCCCTGATCAGGTGGCTCAGAGAGCAGGGTGCTTGTAGCAGGGCTGGAACAGATAGCCCTGACTCAACCCTAGTGCTTTCCATCTTGGAGGCTTTGGGGATACACACAGATCACTTTCCTGTCTCCCATGTGGCACCTCAAAGCACTTTACTGACATTAAAATGTGCCTCTCAGTCCACTTGGCAAGGTAGGCTGTCCTTTTGATTGGGGAGAATGTTAGAGCACCAGGTAAGTGGCAGCTTACCTCAGGCCCTATCAGTACCCAGGGATGGCGCCAGGGATAGGACCCAGGGAAGCATCGCTGCACATGAGCGCCTCCTCTTCTCCCTCAGACTTATTAATATACCTTTTCCAGGCCTGCTAAGGCCAGTGCTCCTGGAAGCCTTTTTGTCCTAATAGTTGCTCTTTTCTGCCCCATAGGCTGCCTGTTCACACCCCTCTGCCTAGCAGAAGGAGCCCTGTTTTAGGTCATAGAGTCATTGTCTCATCTAGAGACAGCATGTCTACTCTAGGGTCTGTCTGTAAAGTGCTTTGAAGGTCAAGAGCTCAGGAGGAGTGTGGGGAACACAGAGCACCTCAGTTTCTGCAGCCCATGCTGCTGCTGCGTCCCAGGCAGTTTTCACACTCCTGCTGCCGCGGCCCTGACTACTGACAGCAGGATAGAAATGAGTACTTCTAGCCCCCTGACCATTTGACTTAGGTTTTAAAGAAATGCCACCCCCCTACCGTTACCAAAACAAGAGTTGATTGCCCTTTTTTTTTTCTTTCTTAAAATGCCCTGTAACTCGAAAAGGCTGAACGTTAACATTTCCAACATGGCAGGTGAGTGGCTCTGAGAGTGTCAGATGTGCTTTGGCTAAGCTTGAAGACGGTTAGTCGGGGTTAACCCGGCAGTTGGCTAGGCAGTGCCTTCTTGAGCACACGCCGCGGAGAACACTGATCGCAGGATGGGCAGTTGCTGCCTCTGGGGCAGCCCCACAAGTGCTGTGCTCTCTTCCCCAGAGGAGTGCAGACCTGAGCCTGGTGGTCTCTCCTCACAGCTGCGCCTCCAGGAGGCATCCGTGGGTGTGTGCATTTTGCCTTCTCTCTCTCAGCTAGAAGCAACAGCCCCTCTTGGCCTGCGGATAGCGATCAGGCCTCTCCCCTGTGCTTTCTAGCTCCCTAGAGGCTTCACTGGTGCTCCTGCCCTTAAGGAGATGTGTTGCAGCAACAGTCTCTCTGGTGTTTATATAAGGAAAACAGTGCACAGAAAATGGTGGCCATTTATCTTGATCACAGTACTCAGCAGAATCAGATTTGGAACTGAAAAAAAATGATCACCTCCCTACCTCCTTGACCCCCCTTCCTCCACTGCCAATGTCTTCCCAAGGCTTCCTTCCAGGGTAAAGGGTGAGTACATCAAGAAACTCACCTCTGGCTGTCCCCTGTCACTCGGCCCCACCTACTCAGATTTGAGACACAGCACCATGGGATGACACTTCTGGCAGGATCTTGGGGGCCACAAAACTGATCTTTCCTGTCCATTGCCTCAAATAGATGTGTGCCCTCTTCTTGATGTGGTGGTTTACGTCAAGAGACTTGTGGCTGGCCGGGCATGGTGGCTTACGCCTGTAATCCCAGCATTTTGGGAGGCCAAGGTGGGTGGATCATCTGAGGCCAGGAGTTTGAGACCAGCCTGGCCAACATGGTGAAACCCCATCTCTACTAAACATACAAAAAATTAGCTGGGCGTGGTGGTGCATGCCTGTAATCCCAGCTACTTGGGAGGCTGAGGCAGGAGAATTGCTTGAACGCAGGAGGCGGGGGTTGCAGTGAGCTGAGATCGCACCACTACACAATAGCCTGGGCAACAGAGCGAGACTCCATCTCAAAAAAAAAAGAGACCTGCGGCTTATGTGGAAGGGGAAGCCATGAGGACGGATGACCTGGTAGGGCAGTCGGGTGCCCACCTGGCTCCTGTAGCTCCTCTTACCCGTCTCCTTGCCAGCCAAGTGGATCCTTTCTTGCCATTTTGACCACGTGTAATATATCTATATATGGTTGGGTAAGTTGCCAAAATATAGGCTGAGACCCCTGGTTTCTTTAGGTGTTGGTGGTCCCTTCCACTGTCCCTCCGGAAGTTCTCTGCTCTGCCCCAAAGCCTGAACTATCTTGGGCTTCCTCTTGTTGCCTTTTTCTGGGGCCTCCAAAGTATAGGTTCCTAAAGCATTCTCCCGTGTATTCAGCAGATCCTTTACGCCTTAATTCTGTGCTGCTAGATGTAGTTGTTTAGCACATGTAGTACCAGATGTCATCCCCGATCCAGAAGTGGATAGAGAGATTGCTGAGCCAGTAAATGCTTTCTTTTTTCAGAACTTCCCTCCTTTTTCACAGGGAAAGGAATCAACTTTCTCTCCTCCAAGAATACGGAGAAGGCTTAATGTTGGTGTAAAGAAAGGGGTGCATGCGTAAGGCTCTCTCTTTTTTTTTTTTTGCCTTTGTTTTATTTCTTCTTTCTATTTTTATTTATTTATTTATTTATTTATTTATTTATTTATGAGATGGAGTCTCACTCTGTCACCCAGGCTGGAATGTGGTGGCATGATGTCAGCTCACTGCAACCTCTGCCTCCTGGATTCATGTGATTCTTGTGCCTCAGCCTCCCTGGTAACCGGAACTACAGGCATGCACTAGCATGCCCAGCTGATTTTTTTGTATTTTCAGTAGAGACCGGGTTTCACCATTTTGCCCAGGCTGGTCTCCAACTCCTGGGCTCAAGTGATTTGCCTGCCTTAGCCTCCCAAAGTGCTGGGATTACAGGCATGAGCCACCATGCCTGGCCTTTTTCCTAACTTTCTTTTTTCTTTTTCTGATGTAGTTTCGCTCTTGTTGCCCAGGTGGGAGTGCAATGGTGCGATCTTGGCTCACCGCAACCTCCGCCTCCTGGGTTCAAGTGATTCTCTTGCCCCAGCCCCCCGAGTACCTGGGAATACAGGCATGTGCCACTATGCCTGGCTAATTTTTTGTATTTTTTTAGTAGAGAGGGGGTTTCTCCGTGTTGGTCAGGCTGGTCTCAAACTCCTGACCTCAGGCAATCTGCCCGCCTCAGCCTCCCAAAGTGTTGGGATTACAGGCATAAGCCACCGTGCCCAGCCCTTTTTTCTAACTTTCTTTAAGGTCCTTTACTGATTGATTGATTGATTGAGATGGAGTCTCACTCTGTTGTCCAGGCTGGAGTGCAATGGCACAATGTCGGCTCACTGCAACCTCCCTCCTGGGTTTGAGCCATTCTCCTGCCTCGGCCTCTTGAGTAGCTGGGATTACAGGCACCCGCCACCATGCCCAGAGCTAATTTCTGTATTTTTAGTAGAGATGGAGTTTCACCACACTGGCCAGGCTGGCCTTGAACTCCTGACCTCAGGTGATCCACCCTCCTCGGCCTCCCAAAGTGCTGGGATGACAGGCATGAGCCACCGTACCTGGTCTTTAAGGTCCTTTAGAGGAGGAGTTGGTAATCTTTTTTTTGTAATCATCAGGTAATAAATATTTTACGCTGTGTGGGGCATATGCTTTCTGTTGCAGTTATTTGACTCTGCCATTATAGAATGAAAGCAGTCATAGATAATAGCAAATAACGTAGTAAATGAGTGTAGCTCTGTTCCAATAAAACTTTCTAACAACAGGCAGGGGTCTGGATTTGGTCTGCAGGCTGTAGTTTTCCAACTCCTGCTCTAGACCAGTGAGGAGAAGATCACAGAAGCAGAAGAGTTCCAAGAGCTGCTGTAAAGAGTTGCCCTTATCTTACAAGAGTCATTGAGGTTTGTGGAGGTGAAATACTTGCTCAGGGTGACTCTTGCTGTTAGAACCCAGTTGAAATAAATGAATAGGAAAAGGGGACTGCATTAGTCCATTTTCATGCTGCTGATAAAGACATACCCAAGACTGGGTAATTTATAAAGAAAAAAGGTTTAATGGATTCACAGTTCTATGTGGCTGGAGAGGCCTCACAACCATGGTGAAAGGCAAAAGGCACACCTTACATGGTGGCAGACAAGAGAGAAAGACAGAACCAAGTGAAAGGGGTTTTCCCAGCCGGGTGTGGTAACTCATGCCTGTAATCCCAGCACTTTGGGAGGCCGAGGTGGGTGGATCATGAGGTCAGGAGTTCAAGACCAGCCTGGCCAATATGGTGAAACCCTGTCTCTACTAAAAATACAAAAATTAGCTGGGCATGGTGGCACGTACCTGTAATACCAGCTGCTTGGGAGACTGAGACAGGAGAATCGCTTGAACCCAGGAGGCAGAGGTTGCAGTGAGCCGAGATCGTGCCAGTGCATTCCAGCCTGGGTGACAGAACAAGACTCTGTCTCAAAAAAATAAACATAAAAAATAAGAAAGGCCAGGCGCAGTAGCCCACGCCCGTAATCCCAGCACTTTGAGAGGCCAAGGCAGGCGAATCATGAGGTCAGGAGATTGAGACCATCCTGGCTAACACAGTGAAACCCTGTCTCTACTAAAAATACAAAAAATTAGCCGGGTGTGGTGGCGGGCACCTGTAGTCCCAGCTACTTGGGAGGCTGAGCCAGGAGAATGGTGTGAACCTGGGAGGTGGAGCTTGCAGTGAGCCGAGATTGCACCACTGCACTCCAGCCTGGGCAACAGAGCGAGACTCCATCTCAAAAAAAAAAAAAAAAAAAGAAAAGAAAGAAAAGAAAGGGGTTTCCCCTTATTAAACTATCAGATCTCTTGAGACTTACTCACTACTATGAGAACAATATGGGAGAAACCACCCCCATGATTCAATGACCTCCCAACCACGTCCCTCCCATGACACATGGGAATTATGGGGGCTACAATTCAAGATGAGATTTGGGTGGGGACACAACCAAACCGAGACAAAGACCCCCCTGGGAACAAACTAGTTGGTTGGCATCCCTGGTTTTTTTTTTTTTTTTTTGTCTTTTTGAGACGGAGTCTCACTCTGTTGCCAGGCTGGAGTGCAGTGGCGCAATCTCGGCTCACTGCAACTTCTGCCTCCCGGGTTCAAGCAATTCTCCTGCCTCAGCCTCCCAAGTAGCTGGGACTACAGGCGCGTGCCACCATGCCCAGCTAATTTTTGTATTTTTAGTAGAGATGGGGTTTCACCATGTTGACCAGGATGGTCTTGATACCCTGACCTCATGATCTGCCTGCCTCAGCCTCCCAGAGTGCTGGGATTACAGGCATGAGCCACTGCGTCTGGCTGATTTTTTTTTAACATAAAAATCTAAACATCTGTACAACACATGTGTTGTAAACTAGAAAAAATAGTATAATGAACCTGCAAGTACCTGTCACCCAGCTTCAACAATTAACAACTCATGGCCAGTGTTGCTTTGTGTATAGCTCTTCATTTTGGCTTCTTTAGAGGCAAATCTAAGAAATCATGGCATTTCAGTCTTATGCCAAATGGCTGTCAGAACAGAGTGCTATCCTGAGGGCTTCCTCAAGTGCCACAAAGGGCTTGGGTCCTGCTGTCCAGGTGGGGCCTTTCTGTCTAGACTGTTGTCTCCTTCAGCTTTCAGATACCATTTTCTTTTCCTTTTTTTTTTTTTTTTTTTTTTTTGAGATGGAGCCTTGCTCTGTCACCCAGGCTGAAGTGCAGTGGCATGATCTTGGCTTACTGCAACCTCCGCCTCCTGGGTTCAAGCGATTCTCCTGCCTCAGCCCCCCGAGTAGCTGGGATTACAGGCGTGCGACACTATGCCCGGCTAATTTTTGTATTTTTAGTAGAGATGGGGTTTCACCATGTTGGCCAGGCTGGTCTCGAACTCCTGACCTCAGGTGATCTGCCTGCCTCGGCTTCCCAAAGTGCTGGGATTACAGGCGTGAGCCGCTGCGCCTGGCGAGGAACAGCACTTTCACTGCTGGACTTCACGCTGGACCAGCTCAATTCTTGGCAGTTTCCAAAGCTGGGTGTTTTCACCTTCCCCTCCAGCCCTGGGGATTAAATCTGTTTCCTGAAGAGGTCTTCCTTGGCCTGGCTCCAGATTTTCTTTTTCGTTTTTTAAACTTTTAATAGAGTTGGGGTTTCACTATGCTGCCCAGACTGGTCTCAAAATCCTGGGCTCAAGGGATCCATCTGCCTCAACCTCCCAAAGTGTTGGGATTGCAGGCATAAGCCACGGCGCCTGGCCCTGGCTCCAGATCTTCACCAGGTTTACTTTGTAAGCCATTAAATAAGATGGGGCTGCCAATTTGCCAGAGGCACGTGAGAGGTAGTTAGGAACAATTGGTAGGACCTAGAGGGAACTAACTTCGCTTCCTTAGATGACACTGAGCTAAGGCCTAGCATTATTTTCCCCCCAACAGCCTCATTCCATCTTCCTGCCTTCCATCCACACGACTGCTGGTTTAGATTTGCTGGAGAGTGAGCTCTGCAGGGTCCTAGCCCTGGGCAGCGCCGAGCCCGCCTACTGAAGGCCCAGGGCTGTGGTGAGCGAGGACGGGCTGCTGATGCCCTCGCCTAGGCTTGGGCCTCGGGTCCGCCCGGCCCGCAGGGGGCGCGCGGCGCTCGGGCCGGCCGCTCCCGTTCTCTTCGCCCGGTCCCTGCCGCGCACAGGCCTCGGGGTCGGTGGGAGCACGATGGCGGCCGCTAGGAGACTCATGGCGCTGGCCGCCGGCATCTCTCCGCGCCTGCAGCCGCTGGGTCCCCGCGCTGCTGGGCGACAGGGTCGCTCGCGCGGCTTCTCTTCAAGCTGCGCCCACCCCGACCACACCAAGGAAGCCGCCGAGGCCGAGTCAGGGATGGCCCCCGGCGGGCCTGGGGAAGGCGACGGAATCTTGGTGAACGGTGAGGGCATCGGCGGGGGCGGGCGGTCCGCAGCGCCCTTGACTCCTGGGATGGCAGAGCTAGGGGCGCGGGCCGAAATCGGGCCTGGCGGCCGGGGGTCCTCTCTTCCATAGTGGCCAAGTTCGCCATCCGTCGGCGGGCAGCGGCCTTGCTGTTTGTAAAGCTTAGCGTGACACAGGCCCTTATGGACCCTTAGAAGTACCTGCTCCCGGCAAGAATAGGTGAGAGGTGCGAGACCTCGAGGGAGTGGGGAAAACGAGTAAAAGTCCAACTCCTGCCAGGATGAGTGGCCAAGGGCTAGAGCTTCTAGGGACAAGCATGCCCTCACCAGTGTGAGAAATAGCCCAAAGTAACTCCTGGGACATCAGGATCTCAAATAGAGACAGAATGACTGTTCTGGTGGATTCCAGCTTTGTGCCTCCCAAACAGTGCAGAGGATAAAACTGTTGAAAGCATCAAGGATGGGTAGAGAGCGGCAGCCTCCACCAACCTTATAGAGCTGAAGGTGGGGGCGGGGTGGTGGTCTCAGTGCAGCTCTATTGTTAAACCAGTGGGTGTAATGGGCTACTCGAAGTTGGGTCCCTCTGTGACGAAACCCCCCTCGCCCCGGCCAAGTCCACTTAGATATGGTTTCTTAACTGCTTAACTGCTTGACTCTTAGTTGCTTTACAAGTTACCGCTTAGAGGGAGACAGGATCAGGTGTCCTCCATCCTGGCCACTTGACACAGGAGTCTGTCCCAAGGAAACAGTCTCAAACCAGGCAGCAGAGTTACATCAGAACGCTTGGAAGCACTTTTTGAAAATATAGAGTCGCCTCCAACATCGCTCCCATTCTCAGGTCCCCTGTGGGGAGCTGGATGTCCATGCGGTGAAAAAGCTCCCCAGGTGATCAGTGTACCCGCAGGTGCACATGTGCATATATACAGCTCCTTTTGGAGCTGCCAGAGGCTAGAGTGGAGAATGATATGGCCCCCCATGTTCCTAGCAGACCTCTTCATGACCTGGTTAAGCCTTGTGTCTGGTACAAGCTTACCCTAGGTAGATATCTCTTCCCTTTCTGCTCTGGGATTAATCCAAAAAACAAGTAAAAAGAAGCGAGGTACCTCTCATGGTATCTGATGCATCAATTTTCCCCTTGATTCCAGAGAACTTGGGGGAGGAGTAATTCATGCCTGCTCAGATGTAGAGGTTTTCTTTCTTTCTTTTTTTTTTTTTTTGAGATGGAGTTTCACTCTTGTTGCCCAGGCTGGATTGCAGTGGCGCGATCTTGCCTCACTACAACCTCCGCCTCCCGGGTTCAAGCGATTCTCCTGCTTCAGCCTCCCAAGTAGCTGGGACTACAGGCGCCTGCCACCAGGCCTGGCTAATTTTTTGTATTTTTAGTAGAGACGAGGTTTCACAAGGTTTCACTATGTTGGCCAGGTTGTCGAACTCCTGACCTTGTGATCCACCCGCCTTGGCCTCCCAAAGTGCTGGGATTACAGGCGTGAGCCACCACGCCCAGCCAGATGTAGAGGTCTTTAATCAGTCCCCACACATTGTTTGGTTCTGTGGGAGTCTTTTGCAGTGTGCTTAGATACGGTTGAGAGCTGGGGCCTGGTATTCAGCATCTGGATCTCATCACTTGAGATACATGGGGCCAGGTCTCTCTTGTGTGTGTCTTATTTTAGGAAGAGCCTTGCATTGTCTTGATCTCCAGTTTGTGTGTGTGGTGGATTTTTGTTTTTGTATTTTTTGCTTGCTTGTTTGTTTAGTGTCTTCTTTCAGACATCAGACTGGGGGGTTTATTGACCAACCAGGCTTTTGTAGGTGATGTATGAAATGAGGAGATTGGGCGGGGAAGAGGATGCTGGTAGGATCCCTTCTGTGGTGTGTGGGTCATTGGCCCTTCTTCAGGAGATGGTTATTCAAGTGGGTCTGGCCCCACTCTTCCCTGTAAACCCTGAAGTCATTCCTCTTTTCTTTTCCAAGATGCTCCTGGGTGGTTTGGGGTCATGAGCCAACATCCTCAGAATCCAGCCCAGGGTTGCCCTGATACACACCCTGTGGAGTTTTTAAAAGAAAAAGAACAACTGTAATGCTTTTGTTCTTATTTTCTTAGCTTCTAGGGACCTATTAAAAGAGTTCCCACAGCCCAAAAATCTTCTCAACAGTGTGATTGGAAGAGCCCTTGGCATCTCACATGCAAAAGACAAACTAGTCTACGTGCACACAAATGGACCGAAGAAAAAGGTAACTCTGCTGGTGGCAAGGAAAAACATTGGTATGACTCAGAAAGGAGGCTGTTTGTCCTTTCTGTCTTAGGTTTCTTTGTCAAGGAGGCCATAGAATGGGTTTCCTGAATTAAAATGGTCAGCAGAGACTCAGAGCAAAGCTAGGTTTGAAGAAGAGCCAGAATACACGTGCCTGGTTTAGGGAAGGGGAACACAGGGCAAATGAGGTGCCATCTTATCTAAGACAGGCGCCTATGCGGATCCTTGGTTTTTGCCCCCATCGACTAAGGACTGCAGAGGGTTAGAGTTAATGGTAATTCTTGCCCTTAGAGTCTTATAGATTCTGGAACCATAGAAGCATGCCAGCAAACCATTCTAGATGATTTTTTAACATTTATTTTATTTATTTTTGTAGAGACAGAGTCAGAGTCTCTCTGTCACCCAGGCTGGAGTGCAGTGGCGCAATCATAACTCACAGTAACCTCAAACTCCTGGGATCAAGTGATCCTCCCGCCTCAGCCTCCAAAGTAGCTGGGACTACAGACAGGTGCCACCACACTCGGCTAATTTTTTTTATTTTTTGTAGAGACCGGTTCTTGCTATGTTGCTCAGGGTAGTCTCAAACCCCTTGGTTCAAGGGATCCTCCCTCCTCAGCCTCCCAAAATGCTGGGAGACACCACTGCTCTCAGTCTGGATGATTTTTAAAGATAAAGATGGGGCCTGGTTGTGGTGGTTCGTGCCTGTAATCCCAGCACTTTAGGAGGCGGAGTAGGGAGGATCCCTTGAGCCCAGGGGTTTGGGACCAGCCTGGGCAACATAGTGAGACCCCATTTCTACAAAAAATGAAAAAGTTACTCAGGCATTGTGGTGCAGGCCTGTAGTCCCAGCTACTAGGGAGGCTGAGATGAGGGGATTGCTTGAGCCCAGGAGGTTGAGGCTGCAGTAAGCTGTGATCGCGCCACTGCACTCCAGCCTGGGCAACAGCGTGAGATCCTGTCCCCCACAAAAAAAAAAAAAAAAAGATGAGGCTGGGTGCGGTGGCTCATGCCTGTAATCCCAGCACTTTGGGAGGCCGAGGTGGGCGGATCACGAGGTCAGGAGATCGAGACCATCCTGGCTAACATAGTGAAATCCCGTCTCTACTAAAAGTACAAAAAATTAGCTGGGCGTGGTGGTGGGCGCCTGTAGTCCCAGCTACTTGGGAGGCTGAGGCAGGAGAATGGCGTGAACCCGGGAGGCAGAGCTTGCAGTGAGCCGAGATCGTGCCACTGCGCTCCAGCCTGGGCAACAGTGCAAGACTCTGTCTCAAAAAAAAAAAGATGAAGATGGATCCCAGCTTGGCCTCTGGCTAGAACATGGCACCTTGAAGGAGCAAAACAACTTGGGGTAGAACAGATTGTTTCATGGTGAGACAGTTAGAGCCTTATAAGGAGTTAATGATGGGATTGGGGTTCTGTCCTCTGTTCTCAACTCTGAACCTAGCACATTGCTGCTGTGAGGTCCACCACTGTTTATTTTCCATGTAATTTGCAACAACTCTGTAGTCTGGAGTGGCAAGACTTCTGATTTCTCTCTTCTCTTCCCCAGAAAGTCACACTGCACATAAAGTGGCCCAAGAGCGTGGAGGTAGAAGGCTATGGCAGCAAGAAGATCGATGCTGAGCGGCAGGCTGCAGCTGCGGCCTGCCAGCTGTTCAAGGTGACCCTCCCTCAGTGAAAGCCACTGAGACCTTCCTCCTGGAAACTCCTTGCCCTTTGTTTTTATTGGTAGAGGTTGGCCCAGTGTTCTACCACTCACCTGTCCTGAGCCCTTCCCACTTCCTGATTCCTTTCTTACTGTTCAGCCAATGAGATATATATATATATATATATATATACATATATATACATATATATATATATATTTTTTTTTTTCCCTGTGTTTTTGTTTTTTTTTTTTTTTTTCCTTTGAGTCAGAGTTTCACTCTGTTGCCCAGGCTGGAGTGCAGTGATGCGATCTTGGCTCACTGCAACCTCCACCTCCTAGGTTCAAGTGATTCTCATGCCTCAGCCTCCCAAGTAGCTGGGATTGCAGGTGCCCACCACCACGCCTGGCTAATATTTGTATTTTCAGTAGAGAGGGGGTTTCACCCTGTTGGCCAGGCTGGTCTTGAACTCCTGACCTCAAGTGATCCACCTGCCTAGGCCTCTCAGAGTGTTGGGATTACAGGCGTGAGCTCGTAATCTATTTTCTGTGGTTTTAAAAACCGCCCGGCCTATCTTCTGTGGGTTTAAAAACTACAGAGAGGAACTACTTTATGAAAAACTTCTGACACACAGCATGATGGATATATTTCCATGTTGGTTTCTGTTTTTCTTTTCTCATCATTTCATGTAGGTTTTTCTCTATCGCAATGTAGTCCTGTCTTACTTTTTTTAAATTTTTTAATTTTTTTAAATTTTTGTTTGAGACGGAGTCTTGCTCTGTTGCCTGGGCTGGCGAGATCTCAGCTCACTGCAAGCTCTGCCTCCCGGGTTCATGCCATTCTCCTGCCTCAGCCTCCCAAGTAGCTGGGACTACAGGTGCCCGCCACCATGCCCGACTAATTTTTGTATTTTTAGTAGAGATGGGGTTTCAACTTGTTAGCCAGGATGGTCTCAATCTCCTGACTTCGTGATCTGCCTACCTCGGCCTCCCAAAGTGCTGGCATTACAGGCATGAGCCACCATGCCTGGCCAACTTTTTTTTTAATTTTTAAAAATATTTTCATTTTTAGGCCAGGCACGGTGGCTCACACCTGTATTCCCAGCACTTTGGGAGGCCGAGGTGGGCAGATCACGAGGTCAGGAGCTCGAGACCAGCCTGACCAACATGGTGAAACCTTGTCTGTACTAAAAATACAAAAATTAGGTGGGTGTGGTGGCAGGCACCTGTAATCCCAGCTACTCGGGAGGCTGAGGCAGGAGAATCATTTGAACCTGGGAGGCGGAGGTTGCAGTGAGTCGAGATCACACCATTGCGCTCCAGCCTGGGCCTCAGGATGAGACTCCGTCACAAAAAAAAATAATAATAAATTTTTTCATTTTTAGTAGAGACGAGGTCTCACTATGTTGCTCAGGCTGGTCTCTTAACTCCTGGCCTCAAACAATCCTCCTGCCTCCACCTCCCAAAGTGCTGGGTTTACAAACATGCGGCACCGTGCCTAGCTCTAATTTTTTTGAGACAGGGTCTTGCTCTGTTGCCCAGACTGGAGTGCAGTGGCATGATCATGGCTCACTGCAACCTCGACCTCCCAGGCTCAAGCCATCCTCCCACCTCAGCCTCCCCAGTAGCTGGGACTGCAGGCCTCGCCACCATGCCTGGCTAATGTTTTTGTATTTTTTGTAGAGATGGGGTTTTTCCATGTTGCCCAGGCTGGTCCCAAACTCCTGGTCTCAAGCAGTCCTCCCACCTCAGCCTCGCAAAGTGCTGGGATTACAGGTGTGAACCACCGCACCTGGCCAGGTTCCTAAGTCTTCATCTGTACTCTGACAAGAAAAAGCCACAGGATGCGTATTCCCTCAGCTTCTCTTCTACTCATGGTCTCCAGGATTTTACTGTTCCTTTCTCTTTCCTGCATTTGAAGAGGCCCTGTTGCTATTCTGGGCCCCCATAGTACCCATCTCTTTTCTCTGTTCCTGTAATAGTCCATTGCTATAAAGGAATACATGAGACTGGGTAATGTATTAAAAAAAAAAAAGAGGTTTATTTGTCTCACAGTTCTGCAAACTGTACAAGAAGCCTGGTGCCAGCATCTGCTTGACTTCTGGTGAGGTCTCAGGAAGTCATGGTGGAAGGGAAGGGGAGCTGGTGTGTCCCACAGCAAGAGAGAAGCTAGAGTCATTGAAACAACTAGCTCCTGTGTGAACTAACAGGGCAAGAACTCAGTCATTACTGTGGGGAGGGCATCAAGCCATTCATGAGAGATCTGCCCCCAAGACCCAAACACCTCCCACCAGGCCCACCTTTGTCATTGAGGATCACATTTTGGCATGAGATGTGGAGGGGGCAGATACCCAAACTGTAACAGTGCCCTTTTCTGTGTCTCTTCTGCATCTCCTCTCTTGCCCTTTTGTTTAATTTTCAGATTCTTCCTCTTCTGGTTCTTTTCTATAGGCCTCAAAAATATTCAGTGCTCTGATTTTTTCCCTTGGCTCTGATCCACTGCAAACAGCTCTCTGTGCTTGTATTTTCTCCACTCTGCTGACTTGGCCATCTTCGTTCATGCCCTCTAGTTACTTTTTTTTTTTTTTTTTTTTTTTTTAAATAGAGATGGGGTCTTACTATATTGCTGAGGCTGGTTTTGAACTCCTGGGTTCAAGCCATCCTCCCGCCTCAGCCTCCCAAAGTGCTAGGATGACAGGCATGAGCCACTGCACCCAGCCTATGTGTATTTTACTCAATTTAAAACAGAAAAAAAAGGCTTTAGTGGACCAATCTAAATACTTTTCCTTGTTGCACACTTTAGGTATTTAGTTTTCTCTCTGAAGGCCTTTTCCTTTTTCTTTTCTTTTTTTTTTTTTTTAATTCCTCTCTCCCATCATCTTGGCATTTTCCTTATTGTTGAACCTTGAACTATTCTTAATGAATGGTTATATCTGGAGGGGCTGATAAAATGATCCATTTTATATTAACTTGAGAGCCAGTTAATATCTTTTTTTTTTTTTTTTTTAATAGAGACAGGGTCTTACTCTGTTGCCCAGGCTGGTCTCTAATTCCTGGGCTGAAGCGATCCTTCTGCCTCGGCCTCCCAAAGTGCTGGGATTACAGATGTGCGCTGACTGCCTGGCCTCTGTGCACCTCTGTATCCCCACAGTGCTCTGTAGCCTTGGCACTGCCATGCATTTCGTCCTCAGCCACTGGAAGACCTCTGCTTCTCTTTTCTCTCTAGGTCACTCTCAAGTACCTTTTCCTCTTCCACCCTCTAAAACATCTTGATTGATTGATTGAGATGGGGTCTAGCTATGTTGTCTAGGCAGGTCTTGAACTCCAGAGCTCCTGCCTCAGCTTCCAGGTAGCTGGGATTACAGGCACACACAACCATGCCCAGCTAATTTTCTTTCCTCCCTGGGGAATCTTGCCTCTTACAGGTTCAACCATTCTCTCTGTGTTTAATGTCTCGAAAATATCCATCTCCCATAGGGTAGGTCTACCTCAGTGATTCTCAACCATGGATGATTTTGTTCCTCACGGAACATCTAATTCTTTTTTTTTTTTTTTTTTTTTTTCTTTTTGAGACAGGATCTCACTCTGTTGTCCAGGCTGGAGTACAGTGGCGCAGTCTCGGCTCACTGCAACCTCTGGCTCCCGGGCTCAAGTGATCCTTCCACCTCAGCCTCCCAAGTAGCTGGGACTACAGGTGTGTGCCACCATGCTCAGCTAATGTTTTTATATTTTTGGTAGAGACAGGGTTTTGCCATGTTGGCCAGGCTGGTCTCAAACTCCTAAGCTCAAGCAGTCTGCCTGCCTTGGCCTCCCAAAGTGCTGGGATTACAGGTGTGATCCACTGTGCCTGGCCTCTTTTTTTTTTTTTTTTTCCTGTAGAGATGGTGTCCCACTATGTTGTCTAGGCTGGTCTTGAACTTCTGGGCTCCAGTTATCCTCCCACCTTAGCCTCCCAAAGTGCTGGGATTATAGGTGTGAGTCACGGCTCCTGGCATAATTTTTTTTTATTGTCTTTATTTAATGTGTACAGTATGATGTTTCATATTCACATACACTTTCATAAACACAGAATGAAATGAATACTATATTCAAGCAAATTAACATATCCATCACCTCAAATAGTTATCTTTTTTTGTGGTAAGAGCACCTAAGGCTGGGTATGGTGGCTCATGCCTGTAATTCCAGCAATTTGAGAGGCTGAAGTAGGCGGATCACTTGAGTCCACGAGTTTGAGACAAGCCTGGGCAACAGGGCGAAAAGCCTTTTTTGTATTTTATAAAAAATACAAAAATTAGCAGGGCATGGTGGTGTTTGCCTGTAGTCCCAGCTACTTGGGAGGCTGAGGTGGGAGGATTGCTTGAACCTGGGAGGCAGAGGTTGCAGTGATCCGAGATCATACCACTGACCTCCAGCCTGGGCAGCAAAGCAGAACTCTCTCTCTCTCTAAAAAAAAAAAAAAAAAAAAAAAAAAAAAAAGAGCACCTAAAATGTACTCTTGGGCGCTGGCTCATGCCTGTAATCTCAGCACTTTGGGAGTCTGAGGCTGGCGGATCACAAGGTCAGGAGTTCGAGACCAGCTTGGCCAACATGGTGAAACCCTGTCGCTACTAGAAATACAAAAATTAGCTGGGCATAGTGGTGCATGCCTGTAGTCCAGCTACTCGGGAGGCTGAGGCAGGAGAATCGGTTGAACCCAGGATGCAGAGGTTGCAGTGAGCTGAGATCATGCCACTGCACTCCAGCCTGGGCAACAAGAGCAAAACTCCATCTCCAAAAAAGAAAAAAAATGTATTCTCTTAGCAAATTTCCAGTTTATAATACAGTATTATTAATTATAGTCCTTATGGTATACATTAGATCTTTAGACTTACTCTTCTTATATATATGTAACTTTACATCCTTGGACCTACATCTCCCCATTTCTCTTTTCTTCCTGCCCCTGGTAACTACCAGGTCTACTCTGTTTCTGTGTATTCAGCTTATTTTAGATTCCACATACGAGATCATGTGGTATTTTTGTTTTGTTTTGTTTTTGAGACCGAGTCTCGGCCTGTTGCCCAGGCTAGAGTGCAGTGGCGTGATCTTGGCTCACTGCAACCTCCGCCTCCTAGGTCCAAGCAATTCTCATGTCTCAGCCTCCCGAGTAGCTGGGACTACGGGCATGTGCCACCACACCCAGCTAATTTTTGTATTTTTTGTAGAGATGGGGTTTCGCCATGGTGGCCAGGGTGGTCTTGAACTCCTGACCTCAAGTGATCTGCCCGCCTTGGCCTCTTGAAGTGCTGGGATTACAGGTGTGAGCCACTACTCCTGGCCCATGTGGTATTTTCTTTGTGTCTGGTTTACTTAGCATAATGTCTTCCAGGTTTATCCATGTTTTTACTTTTATTTATTTATTTTGAGACAGGGTCTTGCTCTGTGGCCTAGGCTGGAATGCAGTGGTGCGATCATGGCTCACTGCAGACTCCACCTCCAGGGCTCAAGAGATCCTCCCACCTCAACCTCTGGAGTAACTGAGACTGCAGGTGTGCGCCACCACATCCGGCTAATTTTGTAGAGACGGGGTCTTCCAGTGTTGCCCAGACTGGTCTTGAACTCCTGAGCTCAAGCAATCCACCTGTCTCAGCCTCCCAAAGTGCTGGGATTACAGGCATGAGCCACTGCACCTGGCCGGATCTCCTCTTCTTTAAAGGCTGAATAATATCCTGTTGTGTATATGTACCATTCATCCTTTGACAGATGCTTAGGTTGTTTCCGTATCTTGACTGTTGTGAATAATGCTGCAGTTAACATGGGAGTGCAGACATCCCTATGAGCTGATGATTTCATTCCCTTTGGGTATATACCCAGAGCAGATATTGCTGGACCATATGGTAGTTTTATTTTTAATTTTTTGAGGAACTTCTTTATTTTTTATTTTATTTTTTATTTTTTGAGATGGAGTCTTGCTCTGTTGCCCAGGCTAGAGTGCAGCAGCGCGATCTCGGCTCACTGCAGCCTCTGCCTCCTGGGTTCAAGCAATTCTGCTGCCTCAGCCTCCCGAGTGCCTGGGATTACAGGCGTGTGCCATCATGCCTGGCTAATTTTTTTTCTTTTTTTTTTGAGATGGAGGTTCGCTCTTGTTGCCCAGGCTGGAGTGCAGTGGTGCAATCTCAACTCACTGCAACCTCCGTCTCCTGGGTTCAAGCAGTTCTGCCTCAGCCTCCCGAGTAGCTGGGATTACAGGCATGTGCCACCACGCCTGGAATTTTGTATTTTTACTAGAGATGGGGTTTCTCCATGTTGGTCAGGCTGGTCACGAACTCCTGACCTCAGGTGATCTGCCTGCCTCGGCTTCCCAGAGTGCTGGGATTACAGGTGTGAGCCACTGCGCCCGGCCAATTTTTTTGTACTTTTAGTACAGATGGGGTTTCACCATGTTGGCTAGGCTGGTCTCGAACTCCTGACCTCAGGTGGTCCACCCGCCTCAGCCTCCCAAAGTTCTGGGATTACAGGTGTAAGCCACTGCGCCCGGCCAATTTTTTTGTACTTTTAGTACAGATGGGGTTTCACCATGTTGGCTAGGCTGGTCTCGAACTCCTGACCTCAGGTGGTCCACCCGCCTCAGCCTCCCAAAGTTCTGGGATTATAGGCGTGAGCCACTGTGCCTGGCTCTCTTTTGGGTTTTCTATATATAAGATATGTCATTTGTAAGCAGGGATAATTTTACTTCTTTCTTTCCAGTTTGGTTGCCTTTTTTTCTTGTCTGCCTGCGCTTTCTAGTACTTGTAGTACTATGTTGAAAAAAAGTGCTGAGAGTGGCCAGGGGCCATTTGGCAATGTCTGTAGGGATTTTCGTTGGACACAGGTGGAGGAGTGCTACTGGCAGCTGTAAGATCAAGGCCAGGAATGCTTCTTCCCAGCTTACAGTACACAGGACAGCCCCCTATAGCAAAGAATTACCCTGCTCAAAATAGCAATTATGCTGAAGCTGAGAAATCCTTCTCTGCCTGGCTGACTGGCTGGCTGGATGTTTGAAGGCACTTTAAACTCAGACTTTTGTTTTTTGAGATGGAGTCTTTCTCTTTCGCCCAGGCTAGAGTGCAATGGTGCAATGGCGTGATCTTGGCTCACTGTAACCTCTGTCTGCCTCCCGGATTTAAGTGATTCTCCTGCCTCAGCCTCCCTCATAGCTGGGATTACAGGTGCCTGCCACCACGCCTGGCCAATTTTTGTATTTCTAGTAGAGATGAGGTTCCACCATGTTGGCCAGGCTGGTCTCAAAGTCTCTTGACTTTAGGTGATCCGCCTGCCTCTGCCTCCGCCTCCCAAAGTGTTGGGATTACAGACATGAGCTACTGTGCCCGGCCATCCCAGCCTGTCTGAAGCAGGTCATTATCACATTTTTCTCCATCTCTTTTTCTCTTCCCCATCTATGTGTATAGTTTTGTTTTGTTTTGAGATGGTGTCTTGCTCTGTTGCCCAGGCTAGAGTGCAGTGGCGCAATCTCGGCTCACTGCAACCTTCACGTCCTGGGTTTAAGCGATTCTCCTGCCTCAGCCTCCCGAGTAGCTGGGACTACAGGTGTGCACCACCACGCCCAGCTAAGTTTTGTATTTTTAGTAGAGACAGGGTTTCACCATATTGGCCAGACTGGTCTTGAACTCCTGACCTCGCGATCTGCCCGCCTCCCAAAGTGCTGGGATTAGAGGTGTGAGCCACCGTCCCCAGCCTAGTTGTTTTTGTTTTTTTGATCATAGCGATCCTAATGGGTGTGAGATGAGATCTTGTTGTGGTTATAGGAGTTGTTTTTTATTCTAGAACTCAGCCTTTTATTTTCTAATAGCTGTACTCCCAGTTCTTCAGCGTTTCCCTTTCCCCCCAAATCAGATGTCTTTTTCTGCATTGCCCATAGGCTTGGTGAGACGTGCTGGCAGCACAAAGGGGACTGAGTCAGCAGCCACAGCCAAGAAGAAGGTGTCCACGGGAGGACATAAATGCACCCCAGCCTCCTAAATAGAAGAGGCTTATTCTTGAAGAATGGTCCTTGCCAGGGCCGAGGGCTGGAGCAAGGCACTCCAGACTCAGGCCACTGTGGCTTAGAGCCCGGGTGAATATGCGTGGCTATGGGGAATGAGAATGAATGTGGGTCTGCCTGCCGGGCCATGGGGTAGACGGGCAGGGAGGAGCTAGAACTCCAGGGCCTTCACTGTCACAGGGGCAGAATGATTTGATCCTGTGGCTGCCGGGGCTTCTGACTAGTGGTAATTGATAGAATGACACAGCCAAGTTTGCCTTTAGGAAAAATCACTGACAGCAGTAGTTTTTGGCAAGACCAGAGACAGGGACACTGGATGGAAGAGAACACCAGCGGCAGCCGTGGAGGAGGTTTCTTCAACGGTATTAGAGGGCCAGGCATGAGGGCCTGTAATCCTAGCACTTTGGGAGGCTGAGGCGGGTGGATCACAAGGTCAGGAGCTCAAGAGCAGCCTGGCCAACATGGTGAAACCCCATCTCTACTAAAAATACAAAAATTAGCCGGGCCTGGTGGCGTACGCCTGTAATCCCAGCTACACAGGAAGCTGAGGCAGGAGAATCGCTTGAACCTGGCAGGCAGAGGTTGCAGTGAGCCGAGATGATGCCATTGCACTCCAGCCTGGGTGACAGAGTGAGACTCTGTCTCTAAAAAGGAACAACAACAAAAAGGTATTAGAGAGGTTGCACGGACAGCTCCTGGACAGTTGAGGAGGTGGGAGGGAGAATGGGTTGGAGGGGCAGCATGCGCCAGCAGGGGGAGCTGTGGACGAGCAATGGGTTGGCGCCTAGGTTATGGCGAGAACAGTGGCTGGTGGATGTTGGTACAGCTCAGGACCGGTGTGGGAGCATGGCCAGGACCAGCAGTGAGCCTGTGGGGACGAGATCCTCTGGTCTAGTGAAAGAGTGGTTGCAAAGGCAGGGGGAGAACGGTGCTGTCCTGCTGGGGAAACCAGGCCAAGGAGGGATGCTTGTATTGCTGCTCTGTGGAACCAGAGGCATTCTTGTCAGAAGCGAGGCGGTGACGCAAAAGTGTGGCAGCTGAGCCTTGGATCGGGCCCTGCCCCAAGGGTTCACGAATGTGTGTGTGGCATACCTTGGCCCCATGGTCTGTCCCATAATCCTGCTGTTTTCATGCGTCTATTCTTAATAGACAGACTTTAGAATTGGTTTGTCAAATGCTTAATAAGAAGCCTCTGCAGACTTTGATTGGAATTGTGTTCAATTTATGGATTAATTTAAGAGGTTTTTGTCTCCTCACACATAAAAGTTCTATCATCCAGGAACGTATATCTCCATGGATTTACATCCTTTTGCCAAGTTGTGTGCTTAGTCCATACCTTTCTGACCCACCTTAGTTCACCTTAGGTAGGTGATGGTTTTTGTTACTGTTGTGAATAGAATTTTTAAAATTAAATTTAATTATCTCAAAAACCCAAGGAGAAAGTTTTATGAAGGCAGGCCATGGTCACTCTCCAGCTTGTCATGAGTCGGGTGGGATTGAAAGCTCACTGTAGAGAGGTTCCTGGCCCGTGGCCCGTGCTGTCTGCTGTCACATGGCCCTGATGTTCACCTGACAGGCCTTGTTCTTGCTGTCCCGCAGACTTTGTCGCCTTTACCACTCCCAGTGGCAGCTCCTGCAACCTGTGCTTTCTTTGCAGTTGCTCCTGTTCTCCCAGCTGCTCACTCATCTCACTCACGTCTTTGTTCCTTAGACCCTGGCCATCTGCATTTCTCTTCTGCTGCTTAGATTCCTTGTTTGTTTGTTTGTTTTTGGAGATAGGGTCTTGCTCTGTCACCCAGGCTGGAATTCAGTGGTGTGATCATGGCTCACTGCAGCCTCGATCTGTAGGCCTCAAGTGATCCTCTTGCCTCAGCCTCCCGGGTCTCTGGGACTACAGGCACATACCACCACCCCTGGCTAACTGCCTCTTATATTCCGAACTGCTTGAGGGCAAGGACCAGGTCTTGTCTCTCCTGATGATGCTTAGGTGGCCAGGATGTTGCTGCGTACATGCTAGAGACTTAGGCAATGTTTAATTTATATTTTCTGTAGAAAAGCATGAAGCTATAACACATTTAAAATCATATTTTTGTATAAATAGCTTTAACATTTCAAGTTATTTCTCTAGAATGTATTCCTAACATAGGATTCTTATATTCTCTTTTTTTTTTTTTTTTTTTTGAGACGGAGTTTCGCCGGAGGTTTGCTCTTGTTGCCCAGGCTGGAGTGCAATGGTGCGATCTCAGCTCACCGCAACCTCTGCCTCCCAGGTTCAAGCGATTCTCCTGCCTCAGCCTCCCGAGTAGCTGGAATTACAGGCATGCACCACCATGCCCAGCTGATTTTGTGTTTTTAGTAGAGACGGGGTTTCTCCATATTGGTCAGGCTGGTCTCAAACTCCTGACCTCAGGTGATCCGCCCACCTCGGCCTCCCAAAGTGCTGGGATTACATGCGTGAGCCACCGTGCCCAGCCTTCAGGATTCTTATATTCTTATATATAACTTCTTATAACAGAAGTTATATCCGTTTCATGGTGTGGGCTACATAGGTTTTTTTGTTTGTTTGTTTGTTTGTTTTTTTGTGGAGTCTCTATTGCCCAGGCTGGAGTGCAGCAGCCCCATGTCAGCTCACTGCAACCACTGCCTCCCGGGTTCAAGCGATTCTCCTGTCTCAGCCCCCTGAGTAGCTGAGATTACAGGTGCCCACCACCACGCCCGGCTAATTTTTGTATTTTTAGGAGGATGGGGTTTCGCCATGTTGGCCAGGCTGGTCTCCAACTCCTGACCTCGAGTAATCCACCTGCCTGGGCCTCCCAGAGTTCTGGGATTACAGGTGTGAGCCACTGTGCCCGTCTGGCTACGTATTTTTTTTTTTTTTTTTGAGACGGAATCTTGCTCTGTCGCCCAGGTTGGAGTGCAGTGCCATGATCTTGGCTCACTGCAAGCTCCGCCTCCCAGGTTCACGCCATTCTCCTGCCTCAGCCTCCCAAGTAGCTGGGACTACAGGCACTCGCCACCACGCCTGGCTAATTTTTTTGTATTTTTAGTAGAGACAGGGTTTCACCGTGTTGGCCAGGATGGTCTCGATCTCCTGACGTCATGATCCGCCCGTCTCGGCCTCCCAAAGTGCTGGGATTACAGGTGTGAGCCACCGCACCTGGCCCTACGTACTTTTTAATTGCTGTATTTACTGAAGCTTCCTAGATCATTATGTGAATGTATCTTCTTGGGCTTGGTGCGGTGGCTCATGCCTGTAATCCTAGCACTTTGGGAGGCCAAGGCGGGCGGATCTGTTGGGTCCAGGAGTTCAAGACCATCCTGGGCAACATGGTGAAGCCCTGTTGCTACAAAAATTTGCTGGGCGTTGTGGTGCATGCCTTTAGTCCCAGTTACTTTGGAAGTTGAGGTGGGAGGGTCACCTGAGCCCAGGAGGCAGAGGTTGTAGTGAGCCGTGATTGTGCCACTGCACTCCAGTCTGGGTGACAGAGCGAGACCCTGTGTCAAAAAAACAAAAAACAAACAGTATCTTCTGCTCACCCATTGCCATGTGGGGTTATTTGTTTGCATCAAAGCTAGGCATCTTTGAGTGTTCCATGCCCAGTTCTGGACTAGGGGCTGAAGTGGGTAAACAGATGAAAAACCATGGCTCCACAACACAAGGGACTTAACGGTGTAGCTGGACACGGACCAGGCCGACTGAGGTGTAAAGATGGTATGAATCCTTAAAACGTCCCTTTTCCCCTCCAGGGTTGGGGTCTGCTAGGTCCCCGGAATGAGTTGTTTGACGCAGCCAAATACCGAGTGCTAGCTGATCGCTTTGGCTCCCCTGCCGACAGCTGGTGGCGTCCGGAACCCACCATGCCCCCTACTTCCTGGCGGCAGCTGAATCCAGAGAGCATTCGACCAGGGGGACCTGGGGGCCTATCCCGCTCTTTAGGCCGGGAAGAAGAGGAGGACGAGGAGGAAGAGCTAGAAGAAG
The DNA here is from genome assembly GCF_028858775.2 of Pan troglodytes. NCBI lineage: Eukaryota > Metazoa > Chordata > Mammalia > Primates > Hominidae > Pan > Pan troglodytes. The sequence continues at coordinate 51,863,363 of NC_086015.1, forward strand.
GGACCATAGATGTTACCGACTTCTTGTCCATGACCCAGCAGGATTCCCATGCTCCACTCAGGGACTCAAGGTACAGATGGAGGATGGGGATGCAGCAGAGGCTGGCTGTGCCTTGACACGGGGATGGGCGAATGTTCTCTGCTAGCTTTCTCTGAGATGGGAGCGCCCCTGCCTCACATTTCAGCCTGTGTGCCCCATCACTCAGTGTGTGTCTGCCCATTCTTGGGGGACAGCCAGCTGTGGTCTTCTATGTGGCTGGGCTTTTGCAGAACAGCAGCACGGAGCCCCTGCTCTCTGCTCTCTTATCTGTGTGAGGGAATGGAGGGAGCAGTCCCCATGCAGTGTGGCTGTGGGAGGAGCAGAGACGCCCGGTTTCCCATCCATTTCATGCCTTCTGGCCTTCTGGCTCCCTGCTGCAGCGCAGCGTCCTCACCCCTACATCGCAGAGCCTCAGGGAAATTGGTCCAGGAAGAGAGAATTCTTTCAGTTAAACTTTTGGTCCTCCCAGGGGGAGTTCCTTTGAGATGACAGATGACGACAGTGCCATTAGGGCTCTGACCCAGTTTCCACTTCCCAAGAACCTTCTGGCCAAGGTGATTCAGATTGCAACGTCATCCTCCACAGCTAAGGTGAGTCGGGTCTCCTAGAAGTGTGTGTGGGTGCCGTTTACCTGGTCATGTCTGGCGTTCCCTAAAGGCAGGTTTAGAGAGGGCTGAGGGGGTGTGTTCCTCCAGCCCAAACCTAGGCCAGGTGGAGGAACTCCGGCTTGGGAGGAAAAGCAGCAGGTCTGATGGATTGGAGGTCAAGCCTCAGCAGCACAGGGAGTGGGCTTGGGGGCCGCAAGAGCAGAAGACCCATACCTCTTCTGGGCGGTGGATTGTCAGTGGGGAAGGGTTAGAGGTGTGGGTCTTGGTGAGGTATGAATTTCTCTCTTGCTGCCAGGCGAAGGGGCTTTGGTCATGAAATGCCTAACCTTGTTTTTACTTTAACTCGTTGCTTTGAATTTTGTCCTGCTTGTCTCTTTAATCACCTAGCCTTGCTTCTCATGTAAAATAAGACTCTCTCTAGCTAAGAAAGCCGTACAAACTCCAATTGACCCCTTAATTTACAAGACACTAAGGGCTCCTCACCCAACCCCCTTTGGTAAGGAGTTGGCCTGGGTAAACAGATCCTCAGCATTTCAAAGGAGCCTAATTAACTGATAAGGTACGAACACCAACAAAGTATGAAGTTCCCAGGAATTTTCTCCAAAAGATAACAACATAAAACCTTGAGTTCGTGTCCGGCGTAGACCCTATATCTAATTATAATGAAAGATTTAGAATCTTGCACCTGGTACCGTTGCTCTTCTTGTAACCATTTGTCTTTTAAGTTGTTTATCACTCTGTAACCATTTTGATTCTTTTGATTCTTGCATGTTTTTACTTCTGTAGAATTATTACATTTAAGTCCCCCTCCCCTTCCTAAACCTAAGTATAAAAGTTAATCGAGCCCCTTCCTCGTGGCCGAAAGAATTTTGAGCATTAGCTGTCTCTTTGGCCGCCGGCTTAATAAAGGACTCTTAATTCGTCTCAAAGTGTGGCGTTTCCTTAACTCGCCTAAGTACAGCAGTTAAGCAGAGCTTCTGTCCAGGTGCAGGGCCTTTTTGCTCCCGCAGGATGTGCCTGGTTTTTAGCTCATGCTGACAGCTTCAACCCACAGCTGCCACGATGTTGCCGAGATGACAGTGGGCTAGGAGGGCAGGTGATGGCATTGCCCAAGCACTGTCTTCTGCAGTGGAAGTCGAGGTATAGCAGGAGAAGCGAGCCTGGGACTAGGGTGCCTGAGCCCATGGGCCTGCTCCTGGCTATGCAGCAGCACCTCTAGCATGGCTCACGCCTGGCACCTGCTGAGACGGTGGCTCATTCTGTCTCTGGGCTCCTTGGCATTCTGAGAATGCCCCAAGTCTCTTCCCATTCCCTACATTTCTGTAACCATCTCTCTTGCCTTCCATGTAGAACCTCATGCAGTTCCATACTGTGGGCACCAAGACCAAGCTGTCTACACTCACCCTGCTCTGGCCCTGCCCCATGACCTTTGTTGCCAAAGGGCGCCGCAAAGCAGAGGCTGAGAATAAGGCGGCAGCCTTGGCCTGCAAGAAACTGAAGGTGAGTCCAGGAAGGTCCTGGGTGTGGTGCATGAGAATGTCTTGAAGCTCCCCTCTGCCAGTGGCAAATGGGTCCCATTTTCTAGGAAATGAAACCACCACAGCAGGCCTTTTGCCTGGCACAAAGACAGCTGGTATGCAGGCCTCGCTTGTAGGCCCTGTGGCTGTTGCCATGGCTTTCCCAGAGGCCCTGTGGAGATACTTTGCCTGTGACCCAGCATTTTCCACACTCTTGGCCTGAACCTGGTGAGGCCGGGAGGAAACTTGCTCATTGTTCTAATAGTATAAAGCCGGGAGGAGCCGGGCCTGTTTTGAGAGGCAGACCTGGTGTCCAGTATGATCCTGATAACCCGGGTTTTGTGGGCAGAATGAATAATGTGACTTGTGACTGCAGTGATGATTGAGGAAGCAGTCAGCATCAAGGTAGAGACAGTGTGGCAGACAGCTGGCAGTTCTCTTTTTTTTGAGACAGGGTCTCTGTGGCCCAGGCTGGAGTATAGTGGCACGATCATGGCTCACTGCAGCCTCGATCTCCTAGGCTTAAGCGATCCTTTCACCTCAGCCTCCTGCATAGCTGGGACCATAGGTATGCACCACCACTCCCAGCTTATTTTTAAACATTTTTTGTAGAGACAAGGGTCTCACTGTGTTGCGAAGACTGGTCTTAAAATCTTGGGCTCAATCAGTCTTTCTACCTTCACTTCCTAAAGTGTTGGGATTGCAGGCGTGAGCCACCGCTCCTGGCCATGGCCGTTCTCTTGAAAGGGGCTGGTGGAGTTAGCTGATGGCACAGTAGTGGGAGGGAGTTGGGATTGTGTCTGACTGCCTGAGGAGTTAGTAATCTCAACCCATGTTGGTGGAGGTTTAGTTTGCGGACCAAGACAGAAATGGGCCTGCTTTACTCTGAATGGTCAGATGCACCATTTCATGGGTACAGTTGGCTCTGGGAACCATGTTTTAGTTACAGCTGATGGTGAGAGGTAACAAGAACCTGGAGAAAGATGAGGAAGAGGGGACAGGCAATTGGTGAGATAAAGAGGGCACAGATATGCTACCTGTGACTCGAGGGCAGAACAAGGACTGAGTAGAACTGGAGGCATCTGAGCTTTGGCCTGATGCACACGCACTGTGAGCAGAAGCACCTTGGCATGGTAGGGGCCTGTCTGGGAAGGAGCAAGCTTTGCAGTGGCTGGAGGGCCATTTGTCAGTGAGGCTGGTGGGTAAAACCCATGAAGTCTGGGGAGAGGGCGGAAGCCTGTTCCTGTAGCAAGGAGCTTGTGTTGGCACCTCCTGTGGTATGGGGACCAGATTCCTGTCCTTTAGGTCCTTATAGCTGATGGTGCCAGCACGCCCAGAGGCAGGGGGTTGGCCCCTGTTGGGGGAAGACTTCTTTAAGGAGGGAGTGTTTGATCTGGGCTCCGAAGGGTGAGCAGAGTCCAGCCATTAGAGGTGACAGGAACACAAGACTAGTTTTACCCATGTGCGTGAGGTATTGGAATGCTATGTTTTATCTCTGGTGAGGTGGCTTTAGGTATGTAGGGAGGTAAGACACAGTGTTTTCCTTCCAGTGGCTTGTTTGATCAAGTTGCATTATAATCGACATTTACAGGAAATTCCACGTGCATCTGTATATGATGGGGTCACAGATGGGTCGGGTGCCATGTAGGGATTGGGAGGCGGGATGGAAGGATTAGGGGAGGAAGGCTTTGATGAGGCAGCAAAGGAAGAGGGAGTCTGTGGGGTGCGTTCTAGCATCGAGGGCCTGGCCTGGCTGGTCTGAGGGTACATGTTGGGAATTCACAGAGGTGACAGTGGCCTATTGTGGTGTTGGGGGGGCTGTAGCCACACAGCGAGCGGTTTCTCCTCAGGGCCTTCTCCAGACGTAGGGCTGTTCTGCTGTGACACATCAGGTTTAGCTTTTCTTGAATTAACTTTATTATTATTTCCTTTGAGACAGAGTCTCGCTCTGTCGCCCAGGCTGGAGTGCACCGTCCTGATCTCGGCTCACTGCAACCTTTGTTTCCAGGGTTCAGGCGATTCTCGTGCCTCAGCCTCCCTAGTAGCTGGGACTATAGGTGCCGGCCCCCCACCTGGCTAATTTTTGTATTTTTAGTAGAGACGGGGTTTCACCATGTTAGCCAGGCTGGTCTCGAACCCCTGACCTCAGGTGATTTGCCTGCCTCGGCCTCCCAAAGTGCTGGGATTACAGGCGTGAGCCACCGCGCCCGGCCTGAATTAACTTTAGTTCATTTTTTAAAACGTTTATTTTGGTAAGTTAACATTTTCCTAGTTCATAATTTCTCCCTCCATCACCATGTCAGCCAAAATCCAAAATCTCTTAGAGATTACTTGGCACAACTTATGCCTTGGAGCTCCTGAGCTTGTCTGGGCTGGTTTTTGGGGAGCCCCAGAGCATAGACTGAGTCTTGCATGTCCCCTGCAGAGCCTGGGCCTGGTGGACAGGAACAACGAACCGCTTACACACGCCATGTATAACCTGGCCTCTTTGCGTGAGCTGGGTGAGACCCAGCGCCGACCATGCACCATCCAGGTGCCCGAGCCCATCCTCCGCAAGATAGAGACCTTCCTGAACCATGTAAGAGGCCCTGCATCCCTCACCACCCCTGCTCCCTGTAGTCTGCCTCCATCTCTCCAGACTGAAGGCCTCCACCTGCGACAGGCAGTAGTACCTCCCCATTCTCTTCACTGAGATTGGGGCCTGGGATCCCCCTGGCCTGAGCAGCCCAGTCTTGCCCACAAGGATCCCGGGGCAGTCATGGACTAAATTAATCCTCTGCCCATCAGCGGGTTGGGCCACAACATCTGACCCAGGCGAATCCTGCAGAGTGGCTGGTTGTGTGTGAATGAGGAATTTCTTTTTCATTGTTTTGCTTGCCTCCCTGCCCTCCAGTACCCTGTGGAGAGTTCATGGATCGCCCCAGAACTCCGGCTGCAGAGTGATGACATCTTGCCCTTGGGCAAGGACTCAGGGCCTCTGAGTGACCCTATCACAGGCAAGCCCTATGTGCCCCTGTTGGAAGCAGAGGAGGTACGTCTCAGCCAGAGTCTGCTAGAACTGTGGCGGCGGCGAGGGCCGGTCTGGCAGGAGGCCCCCCAGCTACCTGTAGACCCACATCGGGACACCATCCTCAACGCCATTGAGCAGCACCCGGTGGTGGTCATCTCTGGGGACACGGGCTGTGGGAAGACCACGCGCATCCCCCAGCTGTTGCTGGAGCGCTATGTGACCGAGGGCCGAGGTGCCCGCTGCAATGTGATCATCACCCAACCTCGCCGCATCTCTGCTGTGTCTGTGGCACAGCGGGTCAGCCACGAACTGGGCCCCTCCCTGCGCCGGAATGTGGGCTTCCAGGTGCGGTTGGAAAGTAAGCCCCCATCCCGAGGCGGGGCCCTGCTCTTCTGCACTGTGGGTATCCTGCTGCGTAAGCTGCAGAGCAACCCCAGCCTGGAGGGCGTGAGCCACGTCATCGTGGATGAGGTGCATGAGCGGGACGTGAACACAGACTTTCTGCTGATCCTGCTCAAGGGCCTGCAGCGGCTCAACCCGGCCCTGCGGCTGGTGCTCATGAGTGCCACAGGGGACAATGAGCGCTTCTCCCGATACTTTGGTGGCTGCCCCGTCATCAAGGTGCCTGGCTTCATGTACCCAGTCAAGGAGCACTACCTAGAGGACATCCTGGCCAAGTTGGGCAAGCACCAGTACCTGCACCGGCACCGGCACCATGAGGTGAGGGACACCCCCATCCCACCCAAGGCTCCTGGCCTTTCCTCCGTGGATGCCCCTCCTCCCTGGCCCTGGGGCTTGGTGCCTGGGGCAAGTTACCCTCCCCAATCCTCGGTTTCCTTGATAGAAACTGGGGACTAACCTTGCCTGCGTGGCACACGTGAGGATTGGAGTTGATGTCAAGCGGCTCCGTCTCACTGAGTCAGGTGGCTGTGTCCCTGGCATGACCCCTTACCCCGGGGCTGTGACTGTGGCCTCTCTTCCCTCACCCCAGTCTGAGGATGAATGCGCACTCGATTTGGACCTTGTGACTGATCTGGTTCTGCACATCGATGCTCGCGGGGAACCAGGTGGGTGCCTCCCCATCTGTCCCATGCTAGCCCTGGCCACGTTTGCAGCAGCAGCTGGCTCATGCCCCAGGGCTCCTTTACAGGTGGGATCCTGTGCTTCCTGCCTGGGTGGCAGGAGATCAAAGGAGTGCAGCAGCGCCTCCAGGAGGCCCTGGGCATGCACGAGAGCAAGTACCTCATCCTGCCAGGTGAGAGCCCCGGCGGAGGGACCAGGGACCTTTGGAAACCAGCCTGACCTCTGTCCTAGGGACTGACCCAACTGGGACTCCAGGGGCCCCGGTTTCTGACCAAGCTGTGGCACTTTTCACTGGGCATAGTGTTTATCTGCGCCTGTTTCATCAAAATGGGGTCAAAATCCTTGCCCTTCCCACATTCCAGGGGGGAATTCTGGTGGAAGCAGTGCCCATAACTGGTGTGTGTCTTGCCCACCAGTGCACTCCAACATCCCCATGATGGATCAGAAGGCCATATTCCAGCAGCCTCCAGTTGGGGTGCGCAAGATTGTCTTGGCCACCAACATTGCTGAGACTTCCATCACAATCAATGACATCGTGCATGTGGTGGACAGTGGGCTGCACAAGGAAGAACGCTATGACCTGAAGACCAAGGTGGCACCTACCTCCTGGGCCCGGCCAACCACTGGGGGAGGGACTCCGTTTCGAGGTGGTCCCCAGCCCAGATCTACCTTAGACCTGCTTTGTGTGTCTTCAGAAGGCCGCGCTTGTGGGGTCTCAGTGTTCCTGACGTGGGGGGCTGGTGAGGGTTACTCAGGGAGTGGGGAAGCACTGAGGAAGTGGCATTTGTGTGCTGCTTACTTGCCACCTCCTCCAGGTGTCCTGCCTGGAGACAGTGTGGGTATCAAGAGCCAATGTGATCCAGCGCCGGGGCCGGGCGGGCCGCTGCCAGTCCGGCTTTGCCTACCACTTGTTCCCTCGAAGCCGGCTGGAGAAAATGGTCCCTTTCCAAGTGCCAGAGATCCTGCGCACACCTCTCGAGAACCTGGTGCTGCAAGCAAAAATCCACATGCCTGAGAAGACGGTGCGGCGGGGTGGGGCAGGGGCTGGCCTGGGGACCAGGCAGGTGGGAGGCAGGCTCATGGCGGGCTCTGGCTCTGTCATAGGCGGTGGAGTTCCTGTCCAAGGCTGTGGACAGTCCAAACATCAAGGCAGTGGACGAGGCTGTGATCTTGCTCCAGGAGATCGGTATGTAGGGGCTGGGCTGGGCTGGGCTGGGGAGTGGCTCTCGAGGGTGGTACTGACAGCTGAGCCGTTGCAGGGGTGCTGGACCAGCGGGAGTACCTGACTACCCTGGGGCAGCGCCTGGCTCACATCTCCACCGACCCCCGGTTGGCCAAGGCCATTGTGTTGGCTGCCATCTTCCGTTGCCTGCACCCACTACTGGTGGTCGTTTCCTGCCTCACCCGGGACCCCTTCAGCAGCAGCCTACAGAACCGGGCAGAGGTGGACAAGGTCAGTCCTGGCTCCTTCCTGGAGCCGTCCACCCACTGCTGTTCTGAGGGGGCGTTGTCTAGCCCCTGCCTGTGATCCGGCTGCCCTCTTCTCCCCTCCCAGGTGAAAGCACTGTTGAGCCATGACAGCGGCAGTGACCACCTGGCCTTTGTGCGGGCTGTCGCCGGCTGGGAGGAGGTGCTGCGTTGGCAGGACCGCAGCTCCCGGGAGAATTACCTGGAGGAAAACCTGCTCTACGCACCCAGCCTGCGCTTCATCCACGGTCAGTCGGGCCCACACCTGCTCTCCTGAGCCCCTCCCACCCCCACTGAGCTTCTGTCACCTCCAGCCTGTGGCTAGGGGCTGTAGGTCCACCACACATTCTGTCTCCCTAGGACTCATCAAGCAGTTCTCAGAGAACATTTATGAGGCCTTCCTGGTGGGGAAGCCCTCGGACTGCACCCTGGCCTCCGCCCAGTGCAACGAGTACAGTGAGGAGGAGGAGCTGGTGAAGGGCGTGCTGATGGCCGGCCTCTACCCCAACCTCATCCAGGTGCTGCCTCTGGGAGGGAATGGAGTTCACCAGGTCCCAGCCTCCTTCCCTGTCTGCAGCTCCTTGCTCAGCCCCACCCGTCTTTTCCTCCATCCCTGCAGGTGAGGCAGGGCAAGGTCACCCGGCAGGGGAAGTTCAAGCCCAACAGCGTCACATATAGGACCAAATCAGGCAACATCCTGCTGCACAAGTCGACCATTAACAGGTGAGGGCATGCAGGCCTGGATGGGGCAGCTGGGATGGTCCAAAAGGGTGGCCTCACCAGCCCTGTGTTCCCTAGGGAGGCCACACGGTTACGGAGCCGATGGCTGACGTATTTCATGGCAGTCAAGTCCAATGGCAGCGTCTTCGTCCGGGACTCCTCTCAGGTGCACCCGCTAGCTGTGCTGCTGCTGACCGACGGGGACGTGCACATCCGTGGTGGGTGCCTGCAGGCCTCCCGCCCACCCCGCTCTGCAGCTGCTCCTCCGGGGCCTGGCCTCACCACAGTTCCCCACCATCTTTTCCGTTCCCTCAGATGACGGGCGCCGGGCCACCATCTCACTGAGCGACAGTGACCTGCTGCGGCTGGAGGGTGACTCGCGTACCGTGCGGCTGCTGAAGGAGCTGCGGCGGGCCCTGGGCCGCATGGTGGAGCGGAGCCTGCGCAGCGAGCTGGCTGCACTTCCCCCCAGCGTACAGGAGGAGCACGGGCAGCTGCTTGCGCTACTGGCAGAGCTGCTGCGAGGACCCTGTGGCAGCTTTGATGTGCGCAAGACAGCTGACGACTGAGCCCTGCTTCTGCTGGGGCTGTGTACAGAGTGCAAATGTTTATTTAAAATAAAGTTCTATTTATCCCTTGTGACCACTGCTGTCCACTAGGGGCTCCTCTCTCAGGGCCTCCATACACTGGGCCACGGTTCCCCAAAGAGGAAGGAGGAAGGTAGGTAGGTAGAGAAGAGAGTGAGATGATGCTTATTGCTGGGGGACAGGGGCTGGCTGTGGCCCCAAGTCTTAAGAGAGAAGGGTGTTGGAACCTCCTCCCTTCACCAAGAGCATGAAGCAGCGGTGCTGTTAACCACCCCAGTCCCCTGGCACAGCTGCTGCTCTGGGTATCCACCACAGGAAGCCTGTCAGAACTGTCACTGTCCTTGTAGTTTTGGACAGTAAGTAAGCAAGTAAGTAAATGTCAAGTAGCCCTTTATCAGGCAGACTAGGGGAGAGTTCCACAGGTAGCCAAGGCCCAGGGCTATGTGGCACAGTGGTCCTTCCCGTGTCCACATCAACAAGTTCACAGCCGAGGGGCTGAGCTGAGGGCAGGAAGATCCAGGGAGGTGGTAGATGCAAAACGAGACACAGAAGCACGAAGCCTGCGTGATGGGACATCAGGCAGCTTTATTTACTCTTAAAACTGTTACAACAGAATCATGGACTGACACAGGTAATGGCTGAGCCATAAGCAAATCGAGAAGTACAGAAATGTCCCACCCCAAACAAACAGCTGCGGAGTACACATCACACAGGGCCTCTGGTCCCGGCCTTCTCAGGTGCTCTGGAGTGGAGGATCCTTTGAGGGAACTCTGACCACTCCTGTTGTCTACCTAGAGAGCACGCCACTTGGGCCACCTACCCCCAACCTTTGGCCAAAGGAGTGAAAGGACCTGGAACCTGTCATCAACCTCAGCATCCTCATGACCCAAGGACAGACGCAGTGGAGGCAGCAGGTACTCTGGGCCTGTGCTGTTGCCCCTGGGGTGTCTCCTGACTACTCAACCCTGTTTCCTTCCCACTTTCATCCCAGCAGGCCCTTTCTTCCTGCTGACAAAACACTGGCTCCCTCATGTTCTGGGCACAGCAGAAGTGTTCTGCACATGGTCTCTACGGAGGAAAGCTGGTCCCCCTGGCCCAGGCAGCACTTCCTCCGTGAGCCCCTGCAGTTTCCTGGTGTGTGCTTGGGGAGCTAGGGACATGGTGTCAAACTTCCACAAGGCACTGCTACCTCAGAAAGGGGGAGGACCTGTCAGGCCCAGGACAGCCTCCCTGCACATGGAGATCAAATCTAAACCTAGGTCAAGACCCCTACCTTCTCCAGGGATGCCAGGACCAGAGAAGGGCAGAGGTCAGGAGGGGGCCTGAGGAGGCCAAGTCTGGGGCAGCCTCCTCAGAGGCAAATCTACACTGCAGCCAATCCCCCTCCAGAGAAGCCCTTGGAATCTCCCAGGCCATTTCACTACAAACTTATGTTTGAATCCTTTATTAGAAACCATGCAAACTTTAATACAAAAAATACAAGTGCAATAAGAATCTTTGTGTCAATACAGTTCCCGGGATTTCTCCTCACTGCAGCCATCCCAAGGCCTAGCTGGGATGCCCTCTGTGGGCCTTGCCTCTCCTCCCTCCCCTCTCCAGTCAGGGCATAAGGGAAGCAGATAGCCTTAGTCTCATGCCTTTTATTTTTAAATTTCCAGACCTGATTTCCTACTATCTGCATGAGGCTCCCTTGGACATGAGGGCTTACATGTCCTAGGGTGCGGGTGCCGGCCTGAAGGAATTCCATCTCCTGGCCCTTTCTTGTTCTCCAGCCCTGGCTTTTTATCCTAGGGCTGACCACCAGATCCCAGGGAATGGGATAGAGATGCCAAAACCAGCCTCTTGGTTAGAAAAGAAAAGCAGCATACAACAAAATGGCAAAACCAACCAGTCCACGCTCCAAGAGCCCCTTGTGTGCCTGACCGGCTCACCAGCCACAGCCTCTGCACCCCTCTTCCCTGCCGCACCGCCTCCAGGGCCCTAAGCTGCCCACATCCTTCAGCGGGGGTGGCATAAGGATATCTCCGCCCTGTTCCCTCTAACACTTACTGAGGACTTTCATGTAGACATGGCTTCAACCTGCAGAACTATTTCGCCAGTTTTTAGGTTATTAGAAAAAAATAAAAGGACAAAACAAGAAAAATGTGACAGCAGCTAGGCGGGTATGTTAAGCATGGGGACAGGCAGCACTGACCCCCAACTTGGGGCAGGGCAGCAAGAAGGGCCCGACACCACCTGCATGGGGGGGGGGGGGGGGGCGCCCATTTGTGGGACCAGAGGGAGAGGCAGTGGCTTAAGCTCCACGGTCAGCGTCCTGTCACCACTCGGAATCCACCTCCACTCTTCCCTCCAGGTAGATCCAGGGAGGAGGGAGGGCATGTCAGTTTCTTTTGGGTTTGGACCAAAGAACCAAAAAAAGAAGAGGATAGAATCTGGTTCTCCTCTCCTAGATCCCAACTTAGCCTCAACCACCCCAACCCCCTCCCAACCTCCTCCACGGAGCAGTGGCGCAGTGATGGGGCAAGACCAAAGCAGGGAGATGGGCCCAGGCTGGGGAGTGAGAGGAGGTGTGGGGCAGGGCTGCTGCTGCCCCGGACACGCAAAGCAGGAGGGAAGGCGAGCCTAGCGGGCTGCCCAGCACGGCGCCCAAGCGCTCACTGGTCTAGTGGACAGCCCGGGAAAGGGGGCCAAGGACCCGGGAGCCCGAGTTGGGGCCGCCAGGGAAGTGTGGGGGGCGGGAGACAATGTCGGCCCCGTGGTCGGTGCGGGCCCTGGCATTTGCCCGGAACGTCAGCCTGTAGGTCTCAATCTGCAGTGACATGGGAGGAGGGAAGGGAGAGGGGAACAGGGGAGACAAGAGGGGAACACGGGGGAGACGGAAGACGAGACCAGAATGTCATCATTAGATGCCTGGAAAATAAAAGGTTACTTCATTAAAATTTAGGCCACACTCTAGTCAAAAACAAAGGAGTTTCAATTTGCGGCCAGTGGCAGGGCCCCTGGCTGGCCCTTAGGCCGAGCCCAGCCACTTACTTGTCTCCTGGATCTGGCTGTCCAAGGTCTGGGCCTCCCTTTGGTCACCACCCCCTGACAGGGTGGGGTGGCCATTGAGGCCACTGGCTGAAGTGGGGGCGCCAGCTTCAGGCGCTGCCTCAGAGATGGCCGGCTCCTCCCCAGCAGGGGGACCCGGACACAGAGGAGCCTCGCTGCCACCGCCCTCAGTCTACAATGAAACAGTGGGGGAGACAGTGCAGGGTCAGTCGAGGGGGGGAGTGGGATGGGGTGATGGTGGTGGGTTTCACACACAGCCCCCACCCTTGCTGCCCTGGCACCCACTGGCTCAAGGCACAGTTGCTTGGAGAATCCCAGGCAGGTGCCCCGGCCCCACCCACCCCACCTCACCTGGGAGACCGACTCCCGAGTGTCAGGAGCAGCTGGACCAGTGACACACTCTTAGAGCCCCTCTGTGGCATGTGAGGCTCTGATGAAGCCTCTCTGAGGGCAGAGGTGCCAGGCCTCAGGCTGGTACCAAATACGTAGCCATGACAACAGTGAGCAACAAGCCTGAAGGGTAGCCCCCTGAAGGGTGCAGCCCACCCTCCCAAACCCTCCCTGAACCCAGGCCACCCCCTGCACACAGAGTGGGGTCCTCAGTAGCTCCCAGGCAGCCCTGCCTGCACATCTGTCTGGTCAGGAACACAGGTGCTGAGGCCTTGTCTGTGCGGGGCACCATTCTGGGACCAGGGGTCCATGGGAGGCAGAAAGGTGTCCAAGGAGGTATAACCCAGGGAGACTGTGGAGGCCTGGAGGGCTTCATAGGAGGAGGACATTTGGGGGACATGGAACATTCAGTGTGAGGAAGGCAGAGAAGAAAGAACAGCTGCGAGAGGCCACTGGGGAGCTGGAAAGCGTGTGTCGCCAAATACCCAAAAAGTGACAAGGGAGAAGTGGTTTCTAATCGGCATAGTGAGAAATAGGCCTCGATTAAAAACAATAATTCCAGAACTAATAAGGGGATATAATGTGAACAAGGAAAAGAACACAAGGCTTAGGGTCAGAAAAGCCCAGATGTGAATCCTGGTCCACACTCGCTTGCTGTGTCCTTGGACAAGAGACTAAAGCCAAGTTAAGGCCCCACTGAGACGGGCGCGAGAACGGCATCCTCACGAGGTATGGGGGGCACGAACTGAGAGCCTGTGGCAGCAAGGACCCCCCCAGATGTTCCTGGAAGCTGATCAAGGCTTCAGTCAGAGCATCAGGAGAGGATGGGACAGGGGACGGGCTGGGCAGTGGCTGGCACTGGGGAGCAGAGATGGAAAGGAAGGCCCAGGGCAGCGGCTCCTGGCCCCTCTCCCCTGCGCACCTGAACCCGAGCAGCAGCAGCCATCCTTGTGCTCGGGGTCTGCAAGACGCCCCTCATGGGCCCCCCACCCACGGATGACATGGAACATAGGACAGACAGCATCTTGGCACACAAAAGGTCTCACAGTACTGTGGAAGGAGGAAGGGAGGAAAGAGGAGAGAGGGAAGGGAGAAGAGGCCCAGCCAGTCATGAGGATGGGAACCTCTGCCACTTGAGCTCTGTCCCAGAGCCCTGCAGAGGGAGGCCCCAGGCAGGCCCTGCAGAGGGAGGCCCCAGGCAGCCTGCTGTCGCTGGCAGCTAAGAATGTGCTGTCCTGCTCCCAGCCCAGGAGCGGAGCCTGACATGGGGCGGGAACCCACATTCCCCTTGGCGCGAGACAGCTGGGGAGAACTGTGTGGTGCAGAACCCCCGCTCGCCTGGGGGTGGTCTGTGTCCCAGCCCGTGGCCTTCTCAAATGGCTGGATGGGCTCAATTAGGAAGGCCATGGCTCTCAGGAGCAAGGTTCTGCCTCCAGCTGACAGGTGAGGGGTGGCTGGGCTGGGGCCTCTTCACTTCTGCCTCAGTCAGGACTGATGATACACGATGGGAAAATGGCAATGGTGTGGGTGAAGACATGACTCCTGAAGAGACTGAGGGGCGGTGACAGGTGCCTACCTGTGAGGACCCTGACCCTAACTGCATAGTTCCCACCCCTCCCCAGCTGTGTCTCCCCAGTGACCCACTCGCTACCTTCACGGCACCTCCTGCAGGTAGGTGGCCCACATTATCGAGGGATCCCACCTTGGCCTGGGCCTTCTCCTTGAAGTTCAACTTCTGACTTTCAATCTTGACATCTCCTCCACCTGGAACCACAAAGGAACTGGTCACCTAGGGTGGCAGAGGAATATCCCTGCAGGCAAAACCAGGACTAGCGATATGCCCAATCTAGAAATGAGACAGACGTGACCTGTTCTGGGTGGCAAATGAAGAACAGTGAACACGTTTGTCTAAAGAGGACTTCTCGTATCACAGTGAGGCTGAGACAATCTCTCCGTCCAGCCAGTGGGAATACCTCCAAGAGAAGGAAAGCCATCCCTTCCACCACCCCATGCCACAGCTACCGAGCTGCAGGCCAGGCTTGGGCAGGCCTGGGGCTCCGAGCACAGCCTCTAGGGCGAAGCCTCTGCTTCTCTACTCTGTGTGGGAATGCCCTCCCGCTAACTGGGCCATGCAGTGCTTCTCAGGCACAGCCTCACTGAATTCTCATGAATGCCCTGTCATCACGGCCACGGTCCCTGCTTCCCAGCCGGTAAAACTGATGCTGCAAAAGAGAAGGGACTCACCCAGAGTTACCACCAATCTGCTGATTGACAGTGACAGGTTGTGAAAATTGTCTGAGCCCCTAACCGTACCACACTCTAGCAAAAAGAAGGAATAATAAAAAGGACAGAGTGGCCCCGAGGCTGTGCGCTGAGGAAGGAAAGACATGGACCAAGGCAGGCCTGGGATCTAGTGACCTCAGGCTAGGACGGGGAGGGAAAGTGGTCTGAACTCACGCCCAGGGTTCAGAGCTCACTGGCCAGAGTGTGCCCATGAGACCAAGGGGAAGGGTGCGGGACGAGCTGCCCTCAATGAGTACCCAGCCCCTCCCGCGCCCAGCAGCGTGGTTTCCCTTGGGCCCCTTCTCCTGTTCTTCCATCTCCTCTCAGCTCACATGGCGGACCTCCACGCACAGCTTCTGGCCGAGGTCTCCCGGTGTCCCATATTGGGAAACCCAGCCCTGGCAAAAACTAGACCCTAAGTGACTCAGTGTCATTAGAGAAGGAAGTATCTGATAGGAGATTTCCCAGATAAAAGGGGAAAAAACGGTTAGTTAAGGACAGAACTGTTTTGATCTTTCTAAATAGAACACATTCTAAACTGGATCATGCTCTTCGCTGAGAGGGAAAGGGAGTTTTTTTTTTTTTTCTTTTTGGAGACAGAATTTCGCTCTGTTGCTCAGGCTGGAGTGCAATGCCATACTCTCACCTCACTGTAGTCTCTGCCTCCTGGGTTCAAGCAATTCTCCAAAGGCATGCACCACCACACCTAGCTAGTTTTTGTATTTTTAGTAGAGACAGGGTTTCACCATGTTGGCCAGGCTGTTCTCAAACTCCTGACCTCAAGTGATCCGCCCGCTTTGGCCTCCCAAAGTGCTGGGATTACAGGCATGAGACACCGCGCCCGCTCTGAGGGAAGAGAGTTTTGCCTTCACCTTATCTGGCCTGTGGTGGCTAGCCTTCTGGGATACCAGGTCTGCCAGCCAGTGTGCCTGCTGCTGCAGCAGTCCTACTCACAAATCTGCTGTAGACCCAGGAACTAGGACACGAGGCTGCTAGGGGACTACCCAAGGCAAGAGCCCAGCCTCCGCACAGCGACTTCCACAGGGGCGCTGGGCCAACCATGTTACTGGAAGGAAACTGCATTAGTGCCAGCTGCTGAACGCCTCCCATTCTCCTGCCAGGGCTAGCGGCTGATGCTTCACTGGTTGGGAGCACCCTTTGCTCCTGCATCTGATAGGTGGGACCTGAACACTGCCCTCTATACAGCTCCTTCAGCAGTAGCTTCTGTAATCCTCGTTTAGAGCCAATCCAGGTTCTCAGCTCAGAGTGCACCGCTTCCCCAGGCCTAGCTCAATAGTTCCACGCACACAGTAGGTACTCAAGAGAATGCCTGTGCAGATGGCTGCTGTAAGAAACTGCTCCTCCTCCACTTAGAGGTTAGCACCCGAACTCCTGCTCCCTGACAGAATGAGGACTGCGGTGTCCTGGGTAGTCTTCATGGGATGCTAAAGGCACAGAGATGAAACCCTTGCCAGCCAGCAGGCTGCCCAGCTGACCCATGGCAGGACGACATACCCTGGAGACCCAGTGGGCAAGGGAGGCACCACTCACCAGGCTTGTGCTTGATGTTAGCCTTAGACCCACACTTGGAGGAGACCTTAGAGATGTCCACTTTCTTGTTCTGAATCTGAACCTGAAGAGAAGGACACAAAAGACTCATTCAGAGAGAAGGTATACTGTCAGAGCCAACCCCATGCTACCTTTTAAATCTTCTCCATGTTCAGGGTTTCTCGCTCCCTCTGTAAGCTGCTATCTCAGTCTGGTCAAAGACAAGGTCATCTCCCTAAGTACTTAAAAGAGCCCTCGACCCACCCTGGCCCTGCTCTTCACTTCCTTTTTTTTTTTAAAGATGGAGTCTCGCTCTGTTGCCCAGGCTGGAGTACAGTGGTATGATCTCAGCTCGCTATAACCTCCGCCTCCTGGGGTCAAGCAATTCTCCTGCCTCAGCCTCCCGAGTAGCTGGGATTACAGGCGTGTACCACCACATCTGGCTAATTTTTTGTATTTTTAGTAGAGACAAGGTTTCACCATGTTGGCCAGGCTGGTCTCGAACTCCTGACCTCAGGAGATCCACCCACCTCAGATTTCCAGAGCCCAGAGTGCTGGGATTACAGGCGTGAGCCACCACGCCTGGCCTTCACTTTTTTTTTTTTTTTTAAGACGGAGTTTCACTCTTGTTGCCCAGGCTGGCACGATCTTGGCTCACTCCAGCCTCCATCTCCCGGGTTCAAGTGATTCTTCTGCCTCAGCCTCTGGAGTAGCTGGGATTACAGGCATGCGCCACCACGCCCAGCTAATTTTGTATTTTTAGTAGAGATAGGGTTTCTCCATATTGGTCAGGCTGGTCTCGAACTCCTGACCTCAGGTGATCCGCCTGCCTCAGGATCCCAAAGTGCTGGAATTACAGGTGTGAGCCACCACGCCCGGCCACCAGCCTTCACTTCTAACCCCACCTCCAGCCAGACCAAACCACCATTTCCACACCCCACAGGTCTTTCTGTGCAGACCCTGTCCATGCATGCTCCAGACAGCTCTTCTGTCATTTCACCAGGTCCAAACACCAGCACCAAGGCTCCCATGAAATATCCCCTTTATTCCATCTCAAAACCTTACCTATCAACTCCTTGCCCAGAGAACCTGGAATAACATATTTACTTCTAGTCCTTTTCAATGCATTTTCCCCTTGGGAGAGGTGAGGGGGTGGTGTGTGTGTGTGTGTGTGTATGTGTGTGCGTGTGTGTGCGCGTGCGCGCGTGTTGTGTGTGTGTGTGTGTGTAATCATAGTATTCCTGCTTAATCCATGTTATAACAATTTTCCCAGCCAGGTGCAGTGGGTCATGCCTGTAATCCCAGCACTTTGGGAGGCTGAGGCAGGCAGATCACCTGTGGCTAGGAGTTTGAGACCAGCCTGGCCAGCACAGTGAAACTCTATCTCTACTAAAAATGCAAAAATTTGCATTTAAAGGTGGTGCACTTTGGCTGGGCACGGTGGCTCACGCCTGTAATCCCAGCACTTTGGGAGGCTAAGGCGGGCGGATCACGAGGTAGATCGAGACCATCCTGGCTAACATGGTGAAACCCCGTCTCTACTAAAAATACAAAAAAAATTAGCCGGGCGTGGTGGCAGGCGCCTGTAGTCCCAGTACTCGGGAGGCTGAGGCAGGAGAATGGCATGAACTCGGGAGGCAGAGCTTGCAGTGAGCCGAGATCGCGCCACTGCACTCCAGCCTGGGCAACAGAAAGAGACTCTGCCTCAAAAAAAAAAGGTGGTGCATCTTTAAGTCTATAGCCATGCATGCCCTCTGGGTTGCTGGATGGGGATTCCAGCATTCCTGTGAGTGGCCCCGCTGTCCTCTGGTAGGTACTGTGGGAGAGCCTGACTTTCCAACACATCAACTCCATGCAGTGTTGCACCATTCTGGTGGGTTTCACCACAAGCTGTTAAATGGTGAGCTACCTTCTTGAGCCCTGTTTTCCCTTCTTTGGTGTCAGGAAATATAGTCTTCACCATGTTTCCAGAGGACAGATATAATGCCACCAGTATTTTTATATTTGCACCCACAGCCCAAGGCCTGGCACAGAATAACTACCCACAATCCCCAGCTTGCCAGAGCCATTCTCAGTCTTGCCTCTAAAACTTGGCTCATGCCTAACCCAGCAAACCCATTATGTTTTCTTCCCCATCCTTCAATGCCCAGCTCAAAAGGTGCCTTCCATATGGCCTCACATAGCTCTCGCTTCAATCCGTCTCTTTCTCATATCATCTCTTGAAGGGACACCACCAGGAACTATACCATAATGGTTTCACGTGTTTGATAATTACATACAGAGTAGTTAACTACTGTGAAAACACACAGCCTCTACTTTGTCTCATCTTTCCAAAAAGTCTGCAATTTTCCCTAGATAGAAATTTTTTTCTTTTCTCCTCAATCTATAGTTCATTATACAGATATTTATAGGCATCTCCAAAATGGAAGTTTAGGATACAGCACAGATACCTCCTCCTAAGTATGTGCTGATGACACCATTGTAAGCACTTTATCTGGGTTTAAAACAAGGTATCTTGTTATTTGTTAGGGGAAGAAATGGCCAATTCAAGAAGAGGGAGACATGAAGACCTCATCCAAACATCTCCCTATCCTTATCCCCCATAAGAGAGGGCACAGGGAAGGGTACTTTTACCAGCCAAAGATCTGGTAGCTGCTTAAACAAACCCAACATGGGTCTTCAAGCAATGGTGACAAGCTCATCTTAGCTGTAACCACAACAGCACCTGCAAGAAGTTAACAGTCACTCTCCAAGGCCAGGGCCCTCACCAAGATGTAGAGCCACACATTTCTTTCTTGTTTTCTTTTGAGACAGGGTCTCACTCTGCCACCCAGGATGAAGTGCAGAGGCATGACCTTAGCTCACTGTAGCCTCAACCTCCCAGGCTCAAGCCCCTCAAGTGGCTGAGACTACAGGCGCACACCACCATGCTCAGCTAATTTTTGCATTTTTTTGTAGAGAAGGGGTTTCGCCAAGTGGCCCAGGCTGGTCTCGAATTTCTGGGCTGAAGCAACCCACTTGCCTTGGCCTCCCAAAGTACTTGGATTACAAGTGTGAGCCACTGCATCGGCCAGGGCCACAGATTTCTTGACAGTGTTCCATATTTGAAGCCTCTATCTCCTGACCTTTTGTCTAGTATGCAATTAAAGAATAGTTGAGGGGCAGTCAGTTTCACGTTATGGATGTATTCCAGCTGGTAAATGAAGAAGTAATGCTAGAATTAGTCTTACCATGGCATATGCCTACTGAACCCACAGGTCCAGGAATTGCCAACATCACAAAAAAAGAGACAACCGAAGAATGAGACATGAATGTAATTTCTCACAGAATAAACCTCATTACCTACTTACATGTCATGCTAGCATGTGGGGAAAAAACCAAAACCAAATAAATTTAAAGAAAATTGAGGGACAACAGAATATGTTAATTAAAACCATGAGGATGTAATTAGAAGAATCCAGATTCTAGGACAAACCACTGAGCTTACCCATCAAGGAAATTACCAGTAAAAAAAAGAATGAGCCAGGCACAGTGGCTCACACCTGTAATCCCAGCACTTTGGGAGGGCTGACGCGGGTGGATCATTTGAGGTCAGGAGTTCGAGAACAGCCTGGGCAACACGGTGAGACCCTGTCTCTACTAAAAAATACAAAAGTTAGGCTGGGTGCAGTGGCTCATGCCTGTAATCCCAGCACTTTGGGAGGCTGAGGTGGGTGGATCACCTGAGGTCAGGAGTTCAAGACCAGCCTGACCAATATGGTAAAACCCCATCTCTACAAAAAATACTAAAATTAGCTGGGTGTGCTGGTGGGCACTGTAGTCCCAGTTACTCGGGAGGCTGAGACAGAATTCTTGAACCCAGGAGGCAGAGGCTGCAATGAGCCGAGATCGTGCCATTGCACTCCACCCTGGGTGACAAAACGAGACTCCGTTTTTTTTTTTTTTTTTTTTTTTTGAGACCAAATCTCACTTTGTCGCCAGGCTGGAGTCCAATGGCATGATTTCAACTCACTGCAACCTCCGACTGCCTGGTTCAAGCGATTCTCCTGCCTCAGCTTTCCAAGTAGCTGGGATTATAGGCACGCACCACCACGCCCAGCTGATTTTTGTATTTTTAGTACAGCCGGGGTTTCACTGTGTTGGCCAGGATGGTCTAGAACTCCTGACCTTGTGACCCACCTGCCTCAGCCTCCCAAAGTGTTGGGATTACAGGTGTGAGCCACCACGCCCAGCCAAGACTCTGTCTTTAAAACAACAACAACAACAACAACAATAAGAACCCAAAAGTTAGCAGGGCATGGTGGTGCACGCCTGTAATCCTGGCTACTCAGGAGGCTGAGGCAGGAGAATTGATTGAGCCCAGAAGGCGGAGGTTGCAGTGAGCCAAAATCACGCCACTGCACTCCAGCCTGGGCCACAGAGTGAGACTTTGTCTCAAAAACAAAACAAAACAAAACAAAACAAAACAAAAAAAGCTGCTGGCTCACACCTGTAATCCTAGCACTTTGGGAGGCCGAGGTGGGCGGATCACAAGGTCAGGAGATCGAGACCATCCTGGCTAACACGGTGAAACCCCATCTCTGCTAAAAATACAAAAAATTAGCTGGGCGTGGCAGCGGGTGCCTGTAGTCCCAGCTACTCAGGAGGCTGAGACAGGAGAATCACTTGAACCCGGGAGGCGGAGGTTTCAGTGAGCCGAGATCGCGCCACTGCACTCCAGCCTGGGTGACAGAGGGAGACTCTGTCTCCAAAAAAAAAAAAAAAAAAAAAAAAAAAAAAAAAAAAACCTAGGTAGCTCACACCATGAAACAGATGTAGTTTCTGACATAAGAGTCCTATGTTAGGAATATATCCTAGAGAAATAACTTGAAATGTTAAAGCTATTTATACAAAACTATGATTTTAAATGTGTTATAGCTTCATGCCTGAGGGACAGAGCGAGACTGTGTCTCAAAAAAAAAAAAAAAAAAAAGAATGGAGTGGGGACTTGTAGAGTAAAAGCAGCTTAAGATTAAAAGAGTTATAGCTTGTATTATCTTATTAGTGTTACTATTTTAAATATATGGATCAATTTTTTCCTTTTTTTTTGTTGAGACGGAGTCTCGCTCTGTCGCCCAGGCTGGAGTGCAGTGGCGTGATCTTGCCTCACTGCAACCTCTGCCTCCCGGGTTCAAGCGATTCTCCTGCATCAGCCTCCTGAGTAGCTGGTACTACAGGCACGTGCCACCACACCCAGCTAATTTTTTGTATTTTTAGTAGAGATGGGGTTTCACCGTGTTAGCCAGGATGGTCTCGATCTCCTGACCTCATGATCCGCCTGCCTCAGCCTCCCAAATTGCTGGGATTACAGGCGTGAGCCACCGCGCCCAGCTATATGCTGAAGTATTAACAAATAAATAATATATCTAGGACTGGCTTCAAAATACTTGGGATAGGCATATACAGATAAACCAAGACTGCTCATGTAGATAGTAAATGAGGCAGGGTAAAAGGTACATCAGGTTCATTTTACTGTTTTTTTCTACTTGTCTGTGTTTGAAAATTCCCACAATAAAAAGTTGTTTTTTTTTTTTTTTGGTTTTTGTTTTTTGAGACGGAGTTTCGCTCTTGTTGCCCAGGCTGGAGTGCAATGGCACAATCTCGGCTCACCATAACCTCCGCCTCCCAGGATCAAGCGATTCTCCTGCTTCAGCCTCCAGAGTAGCTGGGATTATAGGCATGCACCACTAGGCCTGGCTAATTTTGTACTTTTAATAGAGACGGGGTTTCTCCATGTTGGTCAGGCTGGTCTCGAACTCCCGACCTCAGGTGATCTGCCTGCCTTGGCTTCCCACAGTGCTGGGATTACAGGCATGAGCCGCTGTGCCCAGCCCAGTAAAAAGTTTTAAAAAGCTTAACTGAGCCTCACTCACTTTAATAAAGTCCACCACCTCTAGGCTACAGCTCTCCCTCCTTAGGTGGCTATGTGGAGGAGTCTACAGTCTGCTTCCAAACGATTCCCCCACACCACCCTGCCTCCACTCTATGCTCCAGCCTCAGGGAACCATGTGCGGCGCCTCCTTCATGGGCTGGCCCAAGTGTCCCCTCCTCAGGGACTGCAGAAGCCACGCTGGCTCTCTGTGGTCCTAGGAGCAATCACGGCATCACACACCTTGCTCTGCTTGTGCTTACACAGGCTGCCTGCCGCTCTATGAGAGCCTGCAGGCACACTCCAGGTACCAAAACATGCTGTCAGGAGGTCTCAGCGCCCACTACACATGCACAGCCCCTTGCAAGGGTGAAATGGAACCAAAACGGACACAAAATCTTAACTGGGACCAGCCACAGAAGAAGCCACTACATTGGCACTGGCTCATCACTCCCCTCCCTCCCCTCCGCTGGTGTCCTCCTGGCTCTCATCAAGGGGTATGTCTGTCTGTCTGTCGGGGGCATTTTTGGAGCACTAACTAGGATCCTGTTTGGAGCCTCTCATCCCTGTGGTAACTGCGTTATTTCTGTGTGTGTGTGGGTGTGTGTGTGTGTGTGTGTGTGTGTGTGTGTGTGTGTGGAGTGGTGGGGGGTGTAATGCTGTTCTGTCTGCACAGCAGGTCCTCCTCCCTTTTTTTTCAGTGTCTCTCTCTGTCACCCAGGCTGAAGTGTGGTGGTGCCATCACGGCTCATTGCAGTCTCAACTACCCAGGCTCAAGCAATCCTCCCCTCTCAGCCTCCTGAGAAGCTAGAACCACAGGCACATGCCACCTAATGCTGCCAGGCACATGTCTAATTTAAAATTGCTTTGAAACCCAGGCTGGTTTCGAAGCAATCCTCCTGCCTGGGCCTCCCAGGGCCACTGTACCTGGCCTTATTTTAAAAGATATTTTTTTTGGGACTGGGCGCAGTAGCTCTTGCTATAATCCCAGCACTTTGGGAGGCCAAGGTGGGTGGATCACCTGAGGTCAGGAGTTCGAGACCAGCCTGCCCAATATAGCAAAACCCCGTCTCTACTAAAAGTACAAAAATTAGCCCAGGTGCGGTGGCTCATGCCTGTAATCCCAGCACTTTGGGAGGCCGGGGCGGGCGGATCATGAGGTCAGGAGATGGAGACCATTCTGGCTAACATGGTGAAACCCCGTCTCTACTAAAAAATATAAAAAATTAGCTGGGCATTGTGGCGGGCGCCTGTAGTCCCAGCTACTCGGGAGGCTGAAGCAGGAGAATAGCATCAATCCGGGAGGCGGAGCTTGCAGTGAGCCGAGATCGCACCACTGCACTCCAGCCTTGGTGACAGATCGAGACTTCGTCTCAAAAATAAAACAATAACATAACATAATATAAAATACAAAAATTAGCTAGGCATGGTGGCAGGCGCCTGTAATCCCAGCTACTCGGGAAGCTGACGAAGGAGAATCGCTTGAACCTGGGAGGTAGAGGTTGCAGTGGGCCGAGATTACGCCACTGCACTCCAGGCTGGGCGACAGAGCAAGACTTTTTTTTGTAGAGACGGGGGTCTTACTATGGTGCCCAGCCGGGGGGCTCATCATTTTAAACTGCACATTTCCTTGTGGTGGCTTTAGGGAGGGACTGACAGAGATTATGGAAGGAAACAAAGCACCTGGGTCCAGCTGTGGTCAGCTGTTGTTTATCCTCATCTTCCCACCAGGAAAGATGGCTCACAGTAGTCTCCCTAATTCTCTGTTTAAGGAAGCCTCCTAAAGTGAAAAGGCTTTAAAAATACATTCACCCTCAAAACAACAAAACAAAACAAAAAACCCTACACATGTGAGGTCATGTGTAGGCAGTGTGGAAAGATCACAGCAGGTGATACATTAATGATGACTATTTTCAGAGCTCTTATATGCACCACACAACACACACAAATATATCTCTATGTCTCACCTACACAAGTGACCCGGTTCCCTCAGATCCCCTGTTCACCTTCTGTTTTCATCCAGGACAAAGCCAGGCTCAGCAGCTGCCTGGGCCCCTTGTGGGCTGGATCTTTGTCACCTCACTTCAGCTGATCCTATTCCAGGCTGACTAATTAGTCTGGTCAAGCAACTCCACCCGAGTGTAAAGGATGCCATTTCTACCCAGGCCAGGAAGAGGCAGTGGTGAGAAGATGACCAGGAAGGAGGGGCAGGAAGGAGAGTTGTGTGGGGCAAGAATGAAAGCTCATGGCCGCATTCCTCATGATACAACTGCTGGGGGTATCTGTAGGCCATGGGCAGGATGTCATGATCACCAAGGAGGAGGCAGGAGTGTTAACAGAGTCTAAAAATGATAAGGGTAAGTGGAGCAGGACCTAGTCCGGTTCAGGACAGTAAGGAGAAAGAACCGAATGAACTCAAAAGAAACAGAGGCAAGACAGGCTGTCTCACTTGGCCTGGAAGGGAGCGGTGAGGGCAGGGGCTGTGCATGGCGGCTTCTGGTGCCTCTGGCACAACTCCACAGAGTACCACTTTTCTAGGCACTGTCACAGTGACAAGCGGAAAGCACACAGGTTGTTCTTCACACACTCGACGACAGTAAGACTTCGCCCTATCTCTCCCTAGACCAGAACCTCCCTGTGAGCGGGGATCACCTGTGTCCCTAATACACATCATAGAGCTGGCACACAATGGCAGCAAGACAAAAAGAAGGGTTTGGGTGGAAGAGGAAAGAGGACAAAAAGATAAGGAGGGAAAGTCTGGGCGCAGTGGCTCACGCCTGTAATCCCAGCACTTTGGGAGGCCAAGGCAGGCAGATCACAAGGTCAGGAGTTCAAGGCCAACCTGGCCAGCATGATGAAACCCCGTCTCTACTAAAAATACAAAAATTAGCTTGGCGTGGTGGCGCATGCCTGTAGCCCCAGCTACTCGGGAGGCTGAGGCAGGAGAACTGACTGACCCTGGTAGGTGGAGGTTGCAGTGAGCTGAGATCACACCACTGCACGCCAGCCTGGGCAACAGAGTGAACTCTGTATCAAAACAAAAACAAAACAAACAAACAAACAAAAAAACAGGAAAAGGGACTAAAAAAGGAGGGGAAGAAAAAGGAGGAAGGGATTAGAAAATGGACAAAAAAAAGGAGAGCAGAAAGGGAAATGGGAGGGCCGGGCGCAGTGTTTCATGCCTGTAATCCCAGCACTTTGGCAGGCCAAAGTGGGTGGATCATGAGGTCAGGAGTTCAAGACCAGCCTGGCCAACATAGTGAAATCCCGTCTCTACTAAAAATACAAAAATTAGCCGGGCATGGTGGCGCGTACTTGCAGTCCCGGCTACTCGGGAGGCTGAGGCAGGAGAATAGCTTGAACCTGGGAGGTGGTGGTTGCAGTGAGCTGAGATCACACCACTGCACTCTAGCTTGGGCAACAAAGTGAGACTTCATCTCAAAAAAACGTGGGGAAGGGATAGGAAGAAAATGTTGATTAATTCTTATTTTATAATAACAAGGATTCAAAGATGAGCTCTGGAAAGATCCAGACATCTGTCTCAGAGAAGTTACTTCCACGGTAATTCAAGGGCATGCAGACCGACATACGCATCCCAGGAACGGACTCCAGACAGGCAACAGGTCTGCTGCTGACCGCTGTGCTCAGACCCAGGCTCTGACATAGCTGGAGAAAAATCCAAAGCCTCCCACCCATATGGGTAAAAAGATACTGAGTGGATATCACCATGCTGGTGTTTAGGGGCTCGCCAGAAACACCCTGTCTAACATGGGAGCATCAAGGTCCCCTCACTTTGCTAGTCTGCTTCTTATAGAACGCTACAGCTCAGGTCACTGGGATTCTATCTACATGGGCACCTGGCTCTCTCCCTAGTATACCCCACAGTGGGCTATATCTCAGATGCCAGCTAAGCAGAGCTTATACTTACATTACCACCTCCAGGGACATGCTTAATATTGTCCTTGGAACCACACTTGGACTGAATATGGCTGTAGCTCACTTTTTTGGAGACTATCTGGACCTGGAGTGTTAGAAAATAGAAAAAACAACACAAAGGCAGAGGACTGGTTAGAACCGACACAGGGAAGGCAGTGAGTCCACACGTGATCACAATGACCAACAAAAAGTGTTGTTAAACCTCCACCCCCACCTTCTACAGAACAGATGTGGAAAAGCACAGGAAAAGAAATGTGAAAGAGCAAGAAGGGGAGTGAAAAACGTGAACAGACAACACAACGACAGGAGCAGAGCTGCGCAGGCACTGCATGTTGGTCATCACCGCTCCTTGGGGGCGGGGTTGTGGTTCACAAGGCCCAGGCAGCAGCCCAACCTGATGCCCAACCAGGCACAGCCCTACCTCCTTGCTCTGCTCCCTCCTCAAGAGCTGGGCACAGTGTCCTTGGCTCTTCTCTGCAAGTCTTATCATGTGGACCTGTTCTCACCCAAAGAGCGTGCTTCCCTTAAATCTGGGCCCTGGAATGGCTGCAGCCAGACCCACTCTCAGAAGCAAAGGCTGCTCTGAGAAGCACTGGGCAGCTGGCAACAAGGGCACGGATGATACTAACAGGAAGGAGGGGCCAGTGCTCAGATGTGCATACAAATGGATACAGAATCTCCAACACCAGGGGAGCGGCTACAGCCACCACACTTAGCCCATTTGTCTCAGGGCTTGAGAAGGCATAGTATTTTTGACTCAAGGGTAAAATACCTTCTTGAATCCTCCATATGCCTAATCCTCTGCCCTGTGAGATGCCCATGTGGAAAGAACAGGCTCTAAGCAGGGCAGCAAGGATGCCCAATCCTGGGGGCACAACCACACTGTATAGTACGGGAATGGCTTCCCCTGGAACTGAGAAACACCAAGGCCCTGGCTCTAAGAGTCTGGAACAAAGAATCCTAGGACCTTCTCAAGAAGGAATAGTTGCCAACTTCCTTTCTTTGCAAATGATGCAGGTCCCAGGCTGAAGAGTTCTCCACAGAGTACAGAAATCCTGAGAAATTCCAACCCATATACCTCATTGTACCTACTCATTTCTAGCCTTTTTCACAACTTTGATGGTAACCAAGTGGTTAGCAAACTACTTAATGAGCCTTGGTCTGAACCTAGGACCTCTAGTAGTCACCCAGAAGCCACGGTGCAGCTTTCTTCACTGTAGGAATGCCCTAGGCTGAGACTTCCCATGCTGGTCCCTAAGGGCTGGAGTGCGGGCTTCTCTGGCAGAGGCACACCTACCTGCTACAGCTAAGGAAGGTAGGTGTTGCAAGCACTCAGGAGGGGCCTGGTTTCCAGGTTTACAGAGGCAAGGGGAAAGAACCTGTGGTTTCAGCTTACCTCTGCCCTCCAGTTGATGCTGCATACCTATACTAAGTGGGTTTCCATTGGGAATGAGCATCCTAACTTTCAGTTAAGAGGTGACCCGGGGAACCAGGACAAATGAAGTTATCTCCATACCCAGCAGCATTATGAGAGGGATCTTTTACTTCAAGGTAAAGCACAGGGGCTCCAGGGTTCCAGGTGGTGGAAATTACCCCTGCCATGTCTTCTTGATAACGAATGTGGGTGCACTGTATTTGCATCCATACCAGGTAGGTTTCACATCAAGGTCAGTGTGAAGGAAATGAATGAAAGTCTTTGGATCCATTTTATCCAGCCAAAAATTATATATATATGTATTCTCCAAAGGGCTAATGGGCTCCCAACTCTATTAACTTTCAAGGTTAATACAAAAAATTTTCTGATGGCCGAGTCATCAAGCACAGAGAAGGGAATGTAGGGGAGAAGAAGTAGAAACTAGTTAGGGAAAGGGAAAAAGTGCAAGAGAGGGCATGTGGCTCAGGCTGGAAGAAGTATTTTACCATCTTCACCTTGCAGAGGTGGGTCTAAATAAAACTCACTTTCCCCGCAGGTTGTTTCTGTGCACTTGCAATTGGGCCGGCTGTTTTAGTGACTGCATTAGATTCAGGCTTTCGGGTTGTAGCAGCTGCCTCTGTTTTTTTCTCTACTTTGGCCTGGATGGAGATAAAGGGAGGGCAAATTTCAAACCAAGAGGATAAGAGCTCAAATGCCAAGAAGGGAAGAAGGCTGTAGGGGACTCAAATCCAGGTCAGGCCACCAGGCAAAAGCAGGTGGCCTTTGATCCTAGGCAAAACCATACATTTCCCAGGGTAGACCAAGTCAAAGATCCTTGAGTAGAGGACCACAAAAGAAGGAGCTGCAGGCCATAGCCTTAAGACATGAGGAACAGATCAAGACACTAGCTAATGGAGAAAAGGCACAAAGGAAGGCTAAGACAACCAAATTAGTGATTCTGAGAGTGTGCTGGGGCATGATTTTCCAATTACAATACCCCCCACCCCATGCCAAATGTTCTGATATGCCCCAAGCAGCTGCCACGGTCACAGGAAGTCAATACTGATAGAAAGTGTCAGACTCTTTAGGTATGTTGAAGCAGAAAACAATTCACTAGATCAAGTCACTCAACTCCCCACCCAAGAACTCCTGTAACTTTTGCACCATGAAACCATAAGAGCAAAGACGGGGAGATAGGCCATCAGCAGCACAGCCCAGAGGCCTGCTGGGCACACCAGAGCCACTGTCGCTACCACAAGCAACTCTCAGGCTCTTCTCTAGACTGATCTCAGCTTGCCATCAGTGTCTTCCAACAGCACCAGGATTCCACCTCATTTTTGTCCCTCCTAAATTTCTTAACAGCTCCAGATTAAGCAATTTAAGTATTCTGTCCTGGATGGTGGTGGTGGTGTAGAGCTAGTGAATGACCTAGGAGATGAGATGGTCACTACTCCAGGGACCCGAACATTCTCAGATGGACTTTCATCACCACCTTTTCACGCAGAGTTCCCATGGTTACCAACAGTTAAATAATTCTGGGACTGATGCAACCAGAAAATCTTAACCACCGGAAAATCCTAAAAGTGAAGCACTGTGATCTTTCTCCATCACTATATGCAGTGCAGTCCTGCTGTTTAGGAAGGCCAGAGGCTCACAGCACGACTCATCCTGGCTACAAGAGGACACCCTAGTCCTCTTTCAGATATATTCCACTCAAGTTATGGGTTGTGGAAGTAAGAGGTGTTCTACCTTCTGCCTATCCTGACATTCTCTGTGCAGGCTAAGAACCATGAAAAACTAGGCTCATGTCAAGTGTCTCTCTCACTTGCAGAGTCTCTGAGGCCTCCTCTGTTTCTTCTACAAAAGAATCCTTTTACATCCAAGCAAAAATGTAAACCCAGACCCCAACATCTAGAACAGGAGCCTTTCTTATTGAGACAGGAAGAGAAAGCCCAGAGCTCAGCCTACCCCGCCTCCCTGCTGCTGGGGCACAAAACCCACTACAGAGCCCCGGCTGAAATACCCTGATGCTGAGTCCAGTGTCCTGACTGCCTGCTTCTTTGGTGGGCCTGGGAACAGTGGGTGGAAATGGAGGGGAAGATGCAGGGGCCAGCATGCCAGGACCCCAAGCTCCCTGGACCCACCCGGCCTCCTCCAGGCTGATGCTTGATGTTTTCCGTGGAGCCAACCTTGGAGCGGACATTCTTCAGATCAGGAGCAGAAGCATTGGTGGCCAGGCGGCTGAGCCTGGGGGTGGTGGAGCTGGGTTTGGCCGAGGTGAGCTTCTTGTCTATGGAAGGAGTTGTGGAGGGCCGGGAGGGCATGGGTGTGGCCTTGACTCGGGTGGGAACCACCCCTGCAGCGGGGGCTGTCCCACTGAGAGTGGTGGTTTTCTTCATGGAACTGGTGGAGGTGCTCTTTGGGCGACTCAAGTCAGCTGCAAAGAAGGGAGTGAGAGATAACACGGGTTCAGGGAGAGAGAGAAAAAGGGAGACTTAAGCCACAGAGGAGGTGGGGGTTCAAGTTAGGGCTCTACAAAATGGCGGATGGGCTATTACCTGGAACAGACTTTGCAGTCATCTTCTTGACTTCTGCAGGTTTTCCCTCAGTCTTAATGGCTGTACAAAATATACTTATTAATATAACATTTAACAAACTGACCTGTTGGATAGTTCATCCAATAGTGAGATTCCTCATTATTTAACAATTACTGAATATCTACTTTGAGCCAGGGACTGTGTTAGTCCCTGGGAATGGAGTGGTAAATTAGATGGTCAGGCACTGAGTCTTATTCTTCTCTACTGCCCTGATAAGCCTTCTATGTGGTCTTAAAAGTAGGCTGTCAATACATGCCTATGGACTTGAATAGCCCTCTTCTTATCATCATGTAAGCCCATGAGCACCACGTGCTAGGTGCTGTGGGTTACTAAGGCAAGAGTAAATTCTACCTGGAAATTCATGAGCAGTACATTTTTCTGCCTTCACTCAAGATTTTTCTGAATACATACAACTGCTAAGCTCACACAGAGATCAAGGCTTGTTAAGTACCAGGCCCACAGGGCTACCACTGTTCCAGGTAGTCCACTAAGGACCGGTGCGTAAGCAGGCCTGCACAGCTGTTTGTGATACTAGCTAGAGCTATGGCTGGGGCAAAGCCAAGATCCCATTTTCCCCTCCCTAGTTCCCATGGGAGAGAAAGGCAATACTCACCAGTGGGCTTCTTGGGCAGGAGCGTGGAGGGGCTCCTACTGCTTGGGCCAGTTGAGGCAACAGCGGCAGCTGTTGTGGTTTTTGCAACAGTCTGAGTGCTCTTGGACCCAGATCTGGAGGCCGGGGCAGAAGCTGGCTTGGATGGTGAGGCCCGCTTCTCAGGAGCCTTTGCATCTGCAATGGGCTGGAAATAGGAAAGTGGGAATGAGGCCTGCAGGTCAGCAATAGCCCCAAGGAGTCACGCTACAAGATGCTTCTTTTTTTGTTTGTTTTGTTTTGTTTTTGGAGACGAAGTCTCACTCTGTTGCCCAGGCTGGAGTGCAGTGGCATGATCTCGGCTCACTGCAGCCTCCGCCTCCCAGGTTCAAGCAATTCTCCTGACTCAGCCTCCAGAGTAGCTGGGACTACAGGCACGTGCCACCACGCCCAGCTAATTTTTTGTATTTTTAGTAGAGACAGGGTTTCACCGTGTTAGCCAGGATGATCTCGATCTCCTGACCTCATGATCCGCCTGCCTCAGCCTCCCAAAGTGCTGGGATTACAGGCATGAGCCACTGCACCTGGACACAAGATGTGTCTATACAACCATGTATTGGAGAACAGGAGGTACTGTGGGTTCAGCAGCTACTGACAGGAAAACACATATGGTTCTAAGAGCAAAATCCTCCACATAAAGCAACAAACTGGCCATGCAGGGTGCTGTGTGATCTGAGGGCACAAAACAGAGAGTAAAACTACTTCAATCCAACTTGAGCCAGTGAGAATGAACAGCCCTGATGGGTACATCACCACAACCTACGTTTGCCTCCAAATCTACTGCTATATATATCATACACACACACACGCGCATATATTTTAATGTAACCTCTGTAGAAATGCCAAAAATACTAATGTATTTAATGTAATAAAATCTAATGTATTATACTTGACCAAAGATTAAACATACACAAACAAAAACTAAAAATTATGTTCAAATCGAGCCATTCTTTTGGCTAACACGCACCTAGAGAATGCTGAACAGGACTGAGCTGCAGATGGAGAGGCCACTGGCCAAATCTGGGACAGAAGCGTGAGCTGCAGCCCTACTCCAGCAAATCACTGAGCCTCTGAGCTTTATTTCCTCATCAGGATAAAGAGATTAGAATGGAGGGTGATGAAGGACCAGCTTTGATAATATGTGATGTCAGGAAATAAAGGATGAAAGGTCTCAGCACAGAGACGATGAGAAGAGGCAGGCCTGATCAACAGAAGGGATAAAGAGCACTGATATCACAGCTACAGTCTGAAAGCAAAAGGGAAAAAGTCTCTCAAGTATAGATGCTTGGCATCTGGGTCACTCTAGTTCCTTTTACATGGAGGCTGAGAATGACGTCTCTAGTGAATAAGGGAAAGAATCAATTTAGCCTGGTTTCTACGGGGATAGGGGATGAAGACACTATTTTGATAAACAAATTACCACATTACAAAAGAGAGTATGCCAAATCACAGACACAGTGGGCTCAGCTCTCTTCCTCCAAGAGAAGTGGCTATAAAGAGGGCAGTATGTAGGTAGTGACAAGCAGGATATCGTTAAATGGAAAAATCAGCTAAGGAGGTACTTAGAAATTAAGGGCTGGCATCCAATCAAATAAAGTCTAACTCTGCGAATGTAGGGTAATGACAATTTCCACAAATAAAGGCCTTAAGTATGGTGTGAAGAACGCTAAGGCTGGAATCAGGGGAAGTGGTTCTGCTACCAGCTCTGCTGGAAACATGTAGGATTTTGGCCAGAGGATTCCCTTTTCTATTGCTCTAAAATTTGAGGACTAAACCAGATGCTCTCTGGGATGTGCATCAAAATTTTAAGACTATGACTATTATTCAGAATAATCTAGCATAGTCTTATTATTTTGCCATGAGGGTAATAATGATAAAATAAGTTAGAAAAAAGTTATGTGGGATAGAAATCTCAAAAGGATGTTGCATCTTTTAGATGTCAGGCTCTTGGCTTCAAAAACCTGCAGAAGTTAACTGGAGCTATTCTGCTGTTTCCCAATTTACATTTTCTTCTCTGCCAGAATCATAATCTACTTATTTTTTCTGAATAGATTTTTCTCTCTCTGTCTCTACAAATCTTTCTACCAAAATAAGCTGCAGATGAAGAGGCCACTGGCCAAATCTGGGTCAGAAGCCTGAGCTGCAGTCCTGGTTTGGCCCCTTAATTCTAAGTGTGCTATTTGGCAAATCGCTGGGCCTCTCTGAGCTTTATTTCCTCATCTGGATAAAAGAGATTAGAACAGGACTGGTGCGGTGGCTCATGCCTGTAATCCCAGCACTTTGGGAGGCCGAGGCAGGCGGATCACCTGAGGTCAGGAGTTCGAGACCAGCCTGGCCAATGTGGTGAATCCCCAGCTCTACTAAAAATACAAAAAATTAGCCAGGCGTGGTGGCGGGTGCCTGTAATCCCAGCTACTCGGGAGGCTGAGGCACAAGAGATGCTTGAACCTGGGAGGTGGAGGTTGCAGTGAGCCCAGATTGTGCCACTGCACTCCAGCCTGGGTGACAGAGCGAGGCTCCATCTCAAAAAAATAAAAATTAAAAAAAAGTTCATGTATATACAGCAACTAGTACACTACACTTCATTTATATGATTATTATAGAGTGAAATTTCACTAGACACCTCTCCTTCCTACTCTCCTCTGTCACCCCCCAGAAGCCGCTGCTGAATAAGCAACAGGGAGGACCTGCTGCCAGGGCTCCAGGCACCTCCCCTCTGCCCTCTTATTCAAACCTATTGTTTTCTAAAGATCAAGAAAAGCAACCAACTGGATAAATGAGGATCAGAGAGAAAGCTTTACAAGATTTTATCATTACTAGTTTATGAGAGGATTTTTCAGTTTCTTGGCCAGGGCTTCAGCCTAGACTTCAACTCCTAGGTTCCACAGTTTTCTTCACCATATTAAATTAAAAACTGACATTTTAACATGGGAAACTATTTCGTACCATGAATTTAAAGAGTACTATCAGGCTGACCTAAAGGCCCTTCTCAAATAACACAAGATGTTAAGGAATGCAGCCACAGCCTCCACTATCCTCTCCTCCTGGAGCAATTCTGTAACACTAATGCTGCTCCAAATGTGACCAGTTTCTGGGCAATACAGAAACCGTGGGTGACCTGGAAAACTGGATGACTTCAGAAGTAGCTCAGTGAGAGGTGGCCTAATGCCCAAAGCAAAGTAAGTTATCACATCATGCTGGAACATGCTGAGATAAGCTGGAAGAACTAGTTATATCACAATAGTAATGGATAAAACTTCTGCAGGATGATAACAGGGAAAGACAAAGAATTACATTTGATGTGGGAATTATACCAAAAAAGAATATTTAATTGGTATGTGGAGTAGAGGAAACTGGTTAATAAGTGCTTAAATAGGTAAAGAGTAGGTAGTTGAGAGAAAGGAGGAAGAACCTAAGTAGATGGAGTATTACCTCCAAACAGGGAAGGGAAAGGTAAGAGCATAAAAGGGCTTCAAAATGTTAATGTCTGCATCAATGGGCCCCAAATTGATTTCCTTTTTTTTTTTCTTTTTTTGGCTGCTCCTTGTGGAGCAGGGCTAACCCATAGGCAGCGCGTCCAGAGTAGCCATGCCAATTTTCAAATCACCCTCCCCCCCATTTCCCTTGCCTTTTCCCAATTCCACCAGCCTGATTCTGTTGTCTGTTAGCAACAAGGATCTGTCTATCTGACACTCAGGGGAACAATTTTCCTCGGCACAGTAGTTAGGTGACCACTTACCTTTGGCTTCACGTCTTTTGAAGGTAAGATGGAAGGCCTGGCAGAGGCGACGGCAGGGCGTTTGGGTGGGGCAGCTGGTACTAAGCCTGAAGCAAGGCTCATGGGTTTTTTATTCAACCCACCAATGGTGGTGGGAGCTGGCTGCTTAGGGAGAGAAGTGGGCTGTGTTTTGGCTTTCGATGTTGAAGTCTTTGCAGGTTGAGTGGTGGCCAAAGGCTTTAGGTTGATTGTTGTTTATTTTTTATTTTTATTTTTTAAAGGGCAACATCAAACACACAGACAAGAATAAAAACAAATTAAAAAAAGTATAAATTGCACAATTCAAAGTAAAATTATAAGCAATGAGGATAGATGCAACTTAAAATTAGCATTTCTTTCTTCTGAGCTCAATAAATAATGGAATGAAACCAGGATAGAGAAAGAAAATGGGGAATAGTTTCTTTTTCTTTTTCTTTTTTTTTTTTTTGAGATGGAGTCTCTCTCTGTCGCCCAGGCTGGAGTGCAGTGGCGATCTCGGCTCACTGCAAGCTCTGCCTCCCAGGTTCAAGCGATTCTCCTGCCTCAGCCTCCCAAGTAGCTGGGACTACCAGCGTGTGCCACCACGCCCAGCTAATTTTTTGTATTTTTAATAAAGACGGGGTTTCACCGTTTTAGCCAGGATGGCCTCGATCTCCTGACCTTGTGATCTGCCCGCCTCGGCCTCCCAAGGTGCTGGGATTACAGGCGTGAGCCACCGCGCCTGGCCTGGGAATAGT
The DNA here is from genome assembly GCF_028858775.2 of Pan troglodytes. Lineage (NCBI taxonomy): Eukaryota > Metazoa > Chordata > Mammalia > Primates > Hominidae > Pan > Pan troglodytes. Next base: position 51,898,664 of record NC_086015.1, read on the forward strand.
TTCTTAATGATAGTGGCACAAATTCTGGCAGTTTGGCACCTGAAGATTTAATTCAGTAAAACAATTAACTCTTAATAATTAACTAACTTTTGGTGGCTATTCTAAAAGAAAAGCATCAGGAGGTGATTCAGCCATTATTACCTGTATTTTTTTTTAATAACTTTTTAATTTTTTGAAGACCCTGGACAACATGCTGAAACTACCTGTATCTTGATGGGACAATAGCAGCCACAGCCTACAGTGTGGCTTTTGAACTTTGCAATAAGTACTAGTTATGCATCTGAAGCTATATGATCCACCTTCAAAATCTGCATTCTCTTTTCATGAATGGATATTTCAGAATCTTTTTTTTTCTTTCATCTAACGCTGAGATAATAGCAAATAATTCAGAATTTATTTCAGAATATTTTTGCAATTGTCCTTTTTGTTGTTGTTAAGGGAAGTTGAAACAATCTCTACAGAACTTTTTTTTTTTTTTTTTTTTTTTGAGATGGAGCCCAGTGCAGTGGCATGATCTCGGCTCACCGCAACCTCCAACTCCTTGGTTCAAGCAATCCTCCTGCCTCAGCCTCCTGAGTAGCTGGGATTACAGGTATGCATCACCACGCCCAGCTAATTTTAGTATTTTTAGTAGAGATGGGATTTCACCATGTTGGTCAGGATGGTCTCCATCTCCTAATGTGATCCGCCCGCTTTGGCCTCCCAAAGTGCTGAGATTACAGGCATGAGCCACCATGCCCGGCCTCTACAGAACATTTTTTACAGATATATAAGATAATAGGGTCAAAGGCTGAGATTTTAAAGTTGGTTTAGGCCACTGTGGTAAATGAGAATACAAGATATTTTCTAAGCATGTCCAAACATGAGGAAGGACAATAACAGCTCAGAAAAAAGAAATTTCATTCGTGATTCAAGCAATAACAGCAGAAGATACTCCGTTTAAAAATTATGGCAGTAGAAGATAACCACCATTCTGGCACCTACCTTTGTTTTCTTCTCTGGGCTTGGTGGGAGCTCCTTGTTCGGTGGGGTGGTGATGTCATTTCCGGTCCCACTCACCACAGGCCTTCCTTCTTCTGGCCTGGCTATTCCTAAGGGGAGAGGGTGAGTGGGAATTATGCTAAGCAAACATTTTTCACGCCCATTTTGAAAATACAAGGTTTAGCAAAGACAGACCACTAACTAGCACTTCATTCTGAAAAAAGTCCACAGGGTTGTGCTGCTGAAATGTGGACAAGCCTCCTAAGTTCTCATTGTGATAGAGGACAGTTTTAGATTCCTCAGATTCAGGGAGCCTGACCCTGTGGAGAAGCAGTCTAAGGGACACATGCACAAATGATCAGTGGAAAGAAATGGTCCTTTAAGTTTGGTTTCCCTTCCCTAGAGACCAAAGGGACTCTGTCTTCCAACCACTAGCTCTCCAAGCAATAGGACAAAAACCTCTTCTACCAGTCTATCTTTGGAATAAAGGTTGCTGTGAGATGGGATAAGAGCCAGAAGATCATTCAATGACTCCCTTTCCTTCCTTTCCCTATAAAGAACCACTTTATGGAGGATGTGAGATTAACCTGATCCAGTTCTAACAGTGACCCAGATTTTCAACAAGGCCAAGGAGACCCATGGAACCAGACTCAGGGCCAGAAATAAAGTCTCCTGCCTAAGGCAACATAGCCTCCTCTCTGTGGAGAGGTTACTCTGGATTTCAATAGGACTATACCTGAGAGCATTAAAATACTGTGAAATGTATAACCTTGTTGTGGGGGAAGGCATTTCTAACTGGCACAAAGTCAAGAGGCCACAAGAGATAAGTTTGACTAAAGAAAAATTAAAAACTTCAATGTGGCAAAAAACAAAATAAGACACAACACTATAATAAAAGTCAAAAGGCAAATGACAAACAGAAAAAATACTTGACCCTCATACCAAAGACAAAGAGCTTATTCTATAAATTACTCCCACAAATCAGTAACTGCTACAAAGGCCAATAATCCACTGGGAAAATGCAAAACAATATGAACAGACTTTATAGAAAAGAGATACAAAGTTTTTTGAAACTATGAAAAGATGTACAATGTTAAGTATAAGAAAAATAAAAAAACCCCACTGAAATGCCATTTTATTTTTTGAGACAAAGTCTTGATCTGTCACCCAGGCTGTAGTGCAATGCTGCGATCTCGGCTCACTGCAACCTCTGTCTCCCCATTCAAACAATTCTCCTGCCTCAGCCTCCCAAGTAGCTAGATTACAAGCATGCACCACCACACCCAGCTAATTTCTGTATTTTTAGTAGAGAAAGGGTTTCACCATGTTGGCCAGGCTGGTCTCAAACTCCTGACTTCAAGTGATCCACCCACCTCAGCCTCCCAAAGTGCTGGGATTACAGGCATGAACCACCATGCCTGGCCTGAAATGCCATTTTAATATTAACATATTGTCAAAAGTCCTAAAATTTTAAAATAACTACTGAGAATAATATAGGGAAATATACTTGGTAGGTATGTGAACTGTATGACCCATAGGCAGGGCTGCCTGGCAGTGTCATTGTCTGAAAATTACAAAGACAGATAAATTCTAATCTAGAAAACCAATTTCTAGTAATTTATCCTAGAAGTGTATTTACACACCAGCCAAATAGTAAATGTGCAAGGTTTCCACCAGATCATTGTTTCTAAAAGCAAAAGAACCCAGAAGTCCGTTAATAGAAAACTGGTTATTATGGTAGAAATATCAATGTAATCTCTGAATGTGAAAAAATAAAGCATAGAGAAATTCTTTTATGATTACTATGCAATGGTCTCTATTAAGTGAAAAAAAAAACAACAAAGCATAAGTATAATGTGAAACTATTTGTCTTGAAAAGGGATGAGGGAAAAGATATTGCAAATACACTTATATATGCATTTTAAAAGAATTTTTGAAAGGATTGTAATTAAACAGAACAACGTTTTTGAGGGAAAGGATGGGACACAAAACTGGGGAGGTTAGGAGGCTTAAAACTTTGAGAAATAATTACAGATTCATAGGAAGTTGCAAAGAAATACATAGGGAAGGTCCCTGTGTACCCTTTTACCCAGTCTCCCCAAGTGTTGATATCCTACGTAAATACAGTATACTATCAAAACCAAGAAACGGAGACAACCCACAGAGCCTACTCAGATTTTTCACTTTACATGCACTCATTTGTGTGTGTGTGTGTTTGTGTGTGTGTGTAGTGCTATGCAACTTTAACAAGTGTAGCTTTGTGTAACCACCACCACCACCTTAGCCTCCCAAAGTGCTGGGATTACAGATTACCTGGCCTGGAGTGGCTGGTTACAATCAATAGGGCTTCTTCATGTTACCCCTCTATAGCCATATCTACCCCATCCCCTTTCCAATCCCTAAATATATGGCAACTACTATGTTCTCCATCTCTATAGTAACTTCCAGTACACTATATTTAAAAGAGTGGTGCAAGTAGATATCCTTGCCTTGTTCCCAATCTTAGATAGAAAGTATTCACTTATTCACCATTAAATATGATGTTAGCTGTAGGCTTTCTGTAGACGCTCTTTGTCAAGTTAAATAAGTTCCTCTCTATTCCTACTTTGCTGAGAGTTTTAACATGAATGGCTATTTGATTCTGTTAAATGATTTTTCTGTGTTTACAATTTATTTTCTTCAGACTATAACAGATTACTTTTTTTTTTTGAGATGGAGTCTCACTTTGTCGCCCAGGCTGGAGTGCAGTGGTGTGATCTCAGCTCACTGCAAGCTCCGCCTCCTGCCATTCTCCTGCCTCAGCCTCCCAAGTAGCTGGGACTACAGGTACCCGCCACCACACCTGGCTAATTTTTTTTTTTTTTTTTTGCATTTTTAGTAGAGATGGGGTTTCACCACGTTAGCCAGGGTGGTCTCCATCTCCTGACCTCGTGATCCGCCTGCCTCGGCCTCCCAAAATGTTGGGATTACAGGTGTGAGCCACCACACCTGGCTGACAATTACTTTTGATTATTGCACTAACCTTGTATACCTGAAATAATTCCAATTTCAGTTTTTTGTTTTTTGTTTTTTTTTAAGAGATGAAATCTGTTGCCTAGGCTGCAGTACAGTGGCGTGATCACACCTCACTGCCACCTGGAACTCCTGGGCTCAAGAGACCCTAATGCCTCAGCCTTCCAAGTAGCTGGGACTACTGGTACGTGCCACCATACCTGAATAATTTACAAAAAAATTTTTTTTGAAGAGATGGAGGTCTTGCCATGTGGCCCAAACTGACCGGTCTCAAGCAGTCCTCCCACATCAGCTTCCCAAAGTGCTGGGATTATAGGCACAAACCACCATGCCCCATCATAATTTCAATCTTTTAAATTGATTCAAGTTGGTTTTATGACCCAAGATCCATCTTGGTGAGTGTTTAATGGACACCTGAGAAGAATGTACATTCTGTCACTGAGTGGAATTTCCATCAATGTTTATGAGATTTTGTTGTTTGATGGCACTGTTACATCTTTACTAACATTCTGTCTAGTAGTTCTATCAACTGTTCATAGTGGGATACAGAAGTCCCTAACTGTAATTGTGACTTTGTGTACTTCTCCTTTTAGCTCTGTCAGTTTTTGTTTCATATATCTTGATGCTCTGTTTTTTGGTGTGTATACATTTAGAATTGCTAAGTTTTGTAAATGTAAGGATCAATCTTAGTGGGATTGATCCTTTATTCTTTTCTCCGACATCTACTTTGTCTGATATTAGTATAGTCACTCCAGGACACGTAATCTTTAATCCCAGCACTTTGGGAGGCTGAGGCAGAGGATCACTTGAGGCCAGCAGTTTGAGACTAGCCTGGGCAACAAAGTGAGACTTCCTCTCTACAAAAATCGAAAGAAAATTAGCAGGGCATGGTGGTATATGCCTATAAGACTCAGATACTTGGGAGGCTGAGGTGGGAAGATTGCTTGAGCCCAGCGAGTCAAGCCTGCTGTGAGCTATGATCAGGCCACTGCACTCCAGCCTGGGCAACAAGAAAAAACAACTATATATATATATATATATATATATATATATATATATATATATATATATGCATAAATAATCATTATATATAGCTACTACTACTTTAAAAAATTGTTAACATGATATATTTCTTTCCATCTTTTAACTTTCAACCTACCTATGTCCTTATGTTTGTTATGCATTTCTTGTAGATAGCATATACTTGGGCAATTTTTTTTTCTTTTTAAGACAGGTGTGATCATGGCTGACTGTACTCACTGTAGCTTCTACCTCCTCGGTTCAAGTGATCCTCCTACCTCAGCTCCTGAATAGCTAGGACCACAGGCATGTGCCACCATGCCTGGCTAATTTTAAAATTATTTGTAGAGATGGGGTCTCCCTGTGTTGCTCAGGCTGGTCTCGAACTCCTAGGCTCAAGTGATCCTTCTGCCTCAGCCTCCTAAAGGGATTACAAGCAGGAGCCACTGTACCTGGCCTACTTGAGTCATTTTTTAAAAATAATATACTCTTCCAATCTTTGTCTTTTAATTGTAGTACTCAGACCATTTGCTTCTAAAATAATTCCTGATGGCCAGGTACAGTGGCTCACGCCTGTAATCCATTCAGCACTTTGGGAGGCCGAGGTGGGCTTATCACCTGAAGTCAGGAGTTGGAGATCAGCCTGGCCAACAGGGTGAAACCCCATCTCTACTAAAAATACATAAATTAGCCGGGCGTTGTGGTGGGCGCCTGTAATCCCAGCTACTTGGGAGGCTGAGGCAGGAGAATCGCTTGAACCTGGGAAGTGAAGGTTGCAGTGATCTGAGATTGTACCACTGCACTCCAGCCTGGGTGACAAGAGTGAAACTCCATCTCAGTAAATAAAAAAATAAATGAAATAAAGTAAAATAATTACTGCTATGTTAGGGCTTAAGTCTGATATTTTATTTTTTATTTGTTCTCTCTTTTTCTCATTTCTGTTTCACTTTCCTGCCTTCCTGTTGGTTACCTGAACATTTTTAATTTCCTTTTTTCATTTTTTCAAATTACATCTCACCCAAGGTTACCTGAACATTTCTTAGAATTCTATTTTTATTAAAAAAAAGCTTTTGAGTATATTGCTCTGTATAGTTTTCTTAGTGGTTGCTCTAGGTATTACAATATACATACAACAAACTGGTATCAATGTTCTACTACTGTTTTTTTCTCTAGAGATGGGGTCTCACTGTGCTGCTCAGGCTGGTCTCAAACTCTGGGCTCAAGTGATCCTGCCGTCTTCAGCCTCCTGAGTAGTTGGGACTACAGATGCACACCACCACACCCAGCTATGTTTTACTACTTTGAGTGACCTACTGGAACCTTACTTCCATTTAGGATCCTTTATTTTCTCCCTACTTTAATTTTTTTTTTTAAAGACAGAGTCTCACTCTGTCGTCCAGGTTAGAGTGTAGTGGCACAATCTCGGCTCACTGCAACCTCTGCCTCCCAGGTTCAAGTGATTCTCATGCCTCAGCCAACCAAGCAGCTGGGATTACACGTGTGCGCTACCATGCTTGGCTAATTTTTCTTTTTATCTTTAGTAGAGATGGGGTTTCGTCATGTTGCCCAGGCTGGTCTCAAACTCCTGGCCTCAGGTGATCCACCCACCTTGGTCTCCAAAAGTGGTGGGATTACAGGTGTGAGCCACTGCGCCCAGCCCTAAGATATGTCTTAAGTGTTTCCTCTTCATAGATTAAGCACTACATCAGATGGCATTACAATTTGTGCTTCAAATATGATTTATGACTTTAAAAAATTCATGAGGAGATAAGTCTATTATATTCCCTTTTTTTTTGGAGACCGAGTTTCGCTCTTGTTGCTCAGGCTGGAGTGCAGTGGCATGGCTCACCACAATCTCCACCTCCCGGGTTCAAGCGATTCTCCTGCCTCAGCCTTCCTGAGTAGCTGGGATTACAGGTATGCGTCACCACGCCCGGCTAATTTTGTATTTTTAGTAGAGACGGGGGTTTCTCCATGTTGGTCAGGCTGGTCTCGAACTCCCGACCTCAGATGATCCACCCGCCTTGGCCTCCCAAAGTGCTGGGATTACAGGCATGAGCCACCATACCCAGCTATTTCCATATTTTTACCCATTCCATTGTTGTTCTTTTATTTCTGAAATTCCAAGTCTCCTTCTGTTACCATATCTTATTTTTTTGGAGAGCCTCCTTTAGCCATTCTCTAAGGGTATGTCTACTAGCAACAAATTCTTAGTTTTCCTTTATCTAAAAATGTCTTTTTTATTTATTTCCCCTTCATTCCTGATGGATTGTTTTACCAAATAATTTGCAGTTGACAGTTCTTTTGGCACTTGAAAAATGTTGTGCCACTTCTTTTTGCATTCCCCAGTTTCTGATAAGAAACAGGCTGTCATTTAAATGCTGTTTCCTCAGCACCATAAGGAAGGTTAAAAAAAAAATTGCTGTTTCCCTAATGCATCATATCTCTTTGCTTTTTTTTACAGATTTTTGTCTTTAGTTTATAAAAGTTTAATTATGAAAAGTCATGGCATGATTTCTTCACATTTATCCTATTTGGTATTTGTTCAGTTGCTTGAATCTGTAAGTTTTGTCTTTTGTCAAATTTGGGATGTTTGTTGTCATTATTTCTTTGAACAGTTGTTCAGCCTTGCATCCTTGCTCCTCTCCTGCGATTCTGATGATACAAATGTTAGATCTTTTGTTATTGTCCCATGGGTCTGAAGATATGTTTTTTCCTTGTAGACCATTTTTTCGTCTGTTGTTCAGATTGAATAAATCCTATTGATCTGTCCTCAACTTCACTGATTCTGTCCTCTGTTATCTGCAGTCTGCTGCTGAGCCCATTGAAGTTTTTAATTTTAATTATTATATTTTTCATATTGACAATGAACATTTGGTTCTTTTTTATGTAACTTCTATTTCTTTACTGAGGTTTTTAGTTTTCATTTGTTTCAAGAGAATTCATAATTGCTTGTTAAAGCACTTTTATGATGGCTGCTTTAAAATTCTGATTTTGTACTTTAGCATGCAATCACCCTGTTTATATTTAGTCTACAGGTTATGACTGTAGTTCTGATGACAATTTGGTTTCTAGAGCCCTTGCAATGCATTTATGGCCTGTTGTGTTCTGGTTCTGCTAAGGTTCTAACTAATCCCTTTTGGTACTGCCTGAAAGGGCTGTAGGGACTTACCTGGGTCACCCAGTGTCAGCACATAGGGGCTGAGTGATGCTGGAACCATAGAATAGAGAGCTTCCTCTGGACTGCTCTCTGGCTGCCTGGGACCCAGGCAGACCTCCTGTTTGATCTCTGCTGGGGTTGCTGGGAGCAGGAAACACCTACCTTGGGGGCTTTCTCTTGCTAAGGGGAAGGAAGTAGAGGTTTTGAAACCTACGAAAGTCTCCTGCCCCTGGGTAGAGGATTACAAGACACCAGGGCTATAGAAGCCACTGGTGCTGTTACCTGGTAGGGGACAGGCCTCCCTGCAGTTGCTGGTGATGTGGGCGGACCAGGCCTATAGCTTCTGCTGAGTATGGAGTGGACAACAGGAAGGCCCTTATGGGCTGCATTGACACTGTACCTGCAGGCAGACTGAGCCCACTGCTGGGGATGGGTAGTGAAACAGGGCTCACCATTAGGTCTTTGCTGGGTTTTTTTCTTTCTTGTTTTTTTGGCAATAGAGAACAGATTTTCTCTATTTGTTTTCTTTTTTCCTTTCATTTTCTTTTCAGTCTATGCCTGTTGGTAATTCCAGGTTACAGGCCTCTCCAGTGCCCAGCCAGGGATATGTAGGAGACAAAAAGAAAACCCAGGGGATGGACGCAGTGACTCATGCCTGTAATACCAGCACTTTGGGAGGTCAAGCAAGGAGGATCACTTGAGGTCAAGAGGTCAAGGCTAGCCTGGGCAACACAGCAAGATCCCATCTCTACCATCAATCAATCAATCAATCAATCAATCAATTCATCAGTCCCAGGGAATTCACTGTATTGCCATTCCTCAAGTCCTGAGATCCCTACCAGGTTTGCCTTCTTTCTACCTCATATTCTTTTATGGAATTATCTTCAATTATTTCCAGACTATTTAGTTGTATTTACAGGGGAGGAGCAGAAAACAATGAGATGATACCATCTTGTCTTGGTAGGAGGTTTTTGTAATGGAGAGCACTTTGTACTTTTTGATGTTTGAACCATATGTACTTTTAGTCAAAAACTGAGTATTTTTCTAGTTTTAAAAATGTAATGGGGAAAAACCATAGCCAACAACTGTGCAAATTTGTTAACGCCTTTGTTCTTTTTTTTTTTTTTTGAGATGGAATCTCGCTCTGTCACCCAGGCTGGAGTGCAGTGGCGCTATCTCGGCTCACTGCAAGCTCCGCCTCCTGGGTTCATGCCATTCTCCTGCCTCAGCCTCCCTAGTAGCCGGGACTACAGGCGCCTGCCACCACGCCCAACTAATTCTTTGCATTTTTAGTAGAGTTGGGGTTTCGCTGTGTTAGCCAGGATGGTCTCGATCTCCTGACCTCATGATCCGCCCGCCTCGGCCTCCCAAAGTGCTGGGATTACGGGCGTGAGCCACCGCGCCCGGCTAATGCCTTTGTTCTACAGCAAGCTCAAAGAAGATCTTACTTGTGTAACTAGCTGCCACTGGCCCCAGACCACTATAAATATTTTTCAATAAGTTCAGCATTTTTCAGTAAACAACATATTTCATAAAGTTGCATTGTCTATGATACAGGCATGCAGTAACTCGATCTATACAAATAAATGTAACTGTGCATAAGCAGAAACTGCTTTCTCTCTCCCAGAAGGTAGCTCTCACCAAGCCCTTTCCCTTGTCTCATGGATATATAAGGCAACTTCTTTTTTGTTTGTTTTGAGAACTGATCTTGATCTATCTCCCAGGCTGGAGCACAGTGGCATGATCTTGGCTCACTGCAGCCTTGTCCTTTTGGGCTCGAGCAATCCTCCCACCTCAGCCTCCCAAATAGTTGGGACTATAGGTACATGCCACTGTGCCCACCTAATTTTTGTATTTTTTCATAGAGATGGGTTTTTTGCCATGTTGCTCAGGCTGGTCTCAAACTCCTGGCCTCAAGTAATCTGCCTGCCAAGGCCTCCCAAAGTGCTGAGATTACAGGCATAAGCCACCAAGCCCAGCTATCAGGCAATTTCTAGAGACCACCACCCACATATCCCCAGAGTTTCACAAAAGCAATGTCTGAAGTGGAACTTATTAACTCCTTCAATGAACTGTGCTCTTCTGTTGGGTCTTTCCATTACCTATACTACCACTAGCTGGGAAAACCAGCCTCACATCACAGCATGACCTTCAATTCCTTTTTCTCACACACCTTCCAAATTCCAGTTTCACTTTATCTTCACCTGTTATATTTCCCCTCTCATATCCTCAGCGTTTCATCTGCCACTACCTGAATCAAATTTCTAACAGGATTGTTTGCTTTCAACTCTTTGTCTTCCAGTTCATCACACTTACTGAGAACAAGTAAATCTTCCTAAAGCTGACCTGGAGCTACTTTATCTGCTATCATAGGCAGTCACCACAGTTTCAGAACATGGTAGTGAGAGGTGACAGCGTGCTGGCAGTTCTCAGAGCCCTCGCTTGCTCTCGGCGCCTCCTCTGCCTGGGTTCCCACTTTGGCGGCACTTGAGGGGCCCTTTGGCCCGCCGCTGCACTGTGGGACCCCCTTTCTGGGCTGGCCAAGGCCAGAGCCAGCTCCCTCAGCTTGCAGGGAGGTGTGGAAGGAGAGGCGCGAGCAGGAACAGGGGCTGCGCGCAGCACTTGCGGGCCAGCTGGAGTTCCGGGTGGGCGTGGGCTTGGTGGGCCCCGCACTCGGAGCAGCCAGCCAGCCCTGCTGGCCCCGGGCAATGGGAGACTTAGCACCCGGGCCAGTGGCTGCAGAGGGTGTACTGAGTCCCCCAGCAGTGCCGGCCCATAAGTGCTGCGCTCGATTTCTCACTGAGCCTTAGCTGCTTTCCCGTGGGGCAGGGCTCGGGACCTGCAGCCTGCCATGCCTCAGCCTCCCACCCCTCCATGGGCTCCTGTGCGGCCCGAGCCTCCCCGACAAGCACCACCCCCTGCTCCACGGCGCCCAGTCCCATCGACTACCCAAAGGCTGAGGAATGCGAACGCACCACGGCGCAGGACTGGCAGGCAGCTCCACCTGCAGCCCCAGTGCGAGATCCACTAGGTGAACCCAGCTGGGCTCCTGAGTCTGGTGGGGACGTGGAGAGTCTTTATATCTAGCTCAGGGATTGTAAATACACCAATCAGCACCCTGTGTTTAGCTCAAGGTTTGTGAATCCACCAATCGACACTCTGTATCTAGCTGCTCTGGTGGGGCCTTGGAAAACCTTTATGTCTAGCTCAGGGATTGTAAATACACCAATCGGCACTCTGTATCTAGCTCAAGGTTTGTAAACACACCAATCAGCACCCTGCGTTTAGCTCAAGGTTTGTGAATGCACCAGTCGACACTCTGTATCTAGCTGCTCTGGTGGGGCCTTGGAGAACCTCTGCATCTAGCTCAAGGTTTGTAAACACACCAATCAGCACCCTGTGTTTAGCTCAAGGTTTGTGAGTGCACCAATCGACACTCTGTATCTAGCTGCTCTGGTGGGGCCTTGGAGAACCTGTGTGTTGAAACTCTGTATCTAACTAATCTGATGGGGATGCGGAGAACCTTTGTATCTAGCTCAGGGATTGTAAACGCACCAATCAGCGCCCTGACAAAACAGGCCACTCGGCTCTACCAATCAGCAGGATGTGGGTGGGGCCAGATAAGAGAATAAAAGCAGGCTGCCCAAGCCAGCACTGGTAACCCGCTCAGGTCCCCTTCCACACTGTGGAAGCTTTGTTCTTTCGTTCTTTGCAATAAATCTTGCTACTGCTCACTCTTTGGGTCCACTCTGCTTTTATGAGCTGTAACACTCACCGTGAAGATCTGCAGCTTCACTCCTGAGCCCAGCGAGACCACGAACCCACCGGGAGGAACGAACAACTCCAGACGCGCTGCCTTAAGAGCTGTAACACTCACTGCCAAGGTCTGCAGCTTCACTCCTGAGCCAGCGAGACCACGAACCCACCAGAAGGAAGAAACTCCGAACACATCTGAACATCAGAAGGGACAGACTCCAGACGCACCACCTTAAGAGCTGTAACACTCACCGCGAGGGTCCGTGGCTTCATTCTTGAAGTCAGTAAGACCAAGAACCCACCAATTCCAGACACAGTAGTAAGCTTTAAACTTTTCAGTGGGACATTTGAAGCTTAGCAAGATTGGATTCCAAACAACTTTCTAGAATTTTCTCCCATTATTTCTTGTCACATATGTAAAGACGGCTTTGGAATATTTCCTTAACCTATACTCTCTCCTTTAGAGAAGCCTCAAGGTGAATGAAGCGGGTGGGTCTAAATGGCTCAGATTGGTTAAGAAGGCTATGGGACCTGGTATAGAGTTGACTGGACCAAGCTGAGCCAATAAGATATAATTACTCACTCATTGTCAGTATAGACAAAGACATGGAAATGACAGTCATGCAACATCAGAACCCTGACATATATGGTGGTAACAAAGCTGGCCACAGAGCTCAAACCATGGCAACTCAATGCTATTCTGTCCTGGGCAGAGTTACAAGGGAAGCAAAAAGAGATGACAGAAGAAATACAGATTTTTAAAGGGAAGAGAATGGAGCACATGTGCAGGGAGAAGCAGAGGTCCCAAGAGAGATATACACAATGGCAGCAGCCTGGCCACATTTCCTGTGACTGGATGCCCTGAGATTCCTCCATTGTTCTTTTACCTAACATGAGCTGTCTAGGCTTCATACCTTTGTTTAATATGAGTTCCCTTGCCTGGAAGGCTTTCCCTCCGCATTATTTGGCATCCCAGGGTTCCAAGGCCCACCTCAAATGTGACTTCCTCCAAAATGTTTCCACAATTCACAACCCTCCCTCTGCCTCCCAGTCCTCCAACTGGATCGAAAGTTGCTTGAGGATAAGGATAATTTCCAGTGCCTAGATAGTGAATGCAAATGGTAGGCATGTTAAATGAAACAATCTTCATATAAAAGTTTTATCTACAGAGTGGTTAGCAGAGTCAGCATTTAAACATTTATCGGGTGAATGGATCGGTGGATTTGTCAGTCATCTGAAATTTTTTTCTATTAGCACAAACTTCTGTTAGTCTGAATTAGAAAGAACTTGTTCTGAAACAAAGTCTTCACTCATGATCACCTAGAAGGTATGTGGTACTGAACAAAGCACCTGGGGATCAAGAAAAAGATGACAAAGTCCTGTCCAGGAAGAGCTTACAGTTCTGTCACAGCTAGAAGGAAGCAACAGCATGGGACACCTGAATGCTTGTAATTCTGGAGTCATAAGAAATCAAAGAGGAACTATTAAGCTTCTTTGCCTCCATAAAAAAACGTGCTTTTTATCTCCATAAAAAACAAAAAATGTTTTTTATCTCCATAAAAAAACAAAAACTCAAAACATCTGTATGTCTACTACTTACCACTCCCCTAGAAAATACCATTTCTTACTTTCAAAGAAAAAAAGTAAAATTTCATAAAAATATACTGAGAGTAATAAATATTAGAGAAAACAGGTCCCAGGAAACAAGACTATTTTTTTTTAAACAAGCAAAACACATGTTTTAAATCCCCATTTACAAGTTTGTGAATTATGGCCCTTTGTGCTCAAACTGGACTCCGAGAAACACAAGCTTTTTTAGACCACCACAATAAGAGCTGTGGGGGGATGGGAGATGGGGAAGAAAAGAAAGGGCCAGGAAGAAAGACACAAAAGGCTGTCACAAAGACCGCAAAATTTAGCTGTTTATTAGGTTGCAAGTCTCTCCTTCTCTCCCTGCTTTCTCTTTCTTCTTTTTCTCCCCACAAATCCTCTCAAAACACATACAAAAAGAGAAAACTAGAAGCAAGATTGGGTCAAACATGAAGAACACAGAAAGAATATTAAATAGCTAGCTTTAAAGGGCTCTTTTTCAGTTTGAACAAAAGTAAAACGTTCTCAAAAGCAAAAACAGAAAACAGAGCTTCCACCCAGATTGTGCAACTTAATGAGAGGAGGTTAGTGCTGATAAACCCATTGTGAATCTATATAAAGTGACAGATTTTCAAGCAAGGAAATCAATCAGTTGGGATTGAAGGATTTAGAGCTCAGGAATCATCTGGTTCAAACCAACAGGGAGCTGAGGGCTGGGTGGATGGGGGATGGGTTGGACAGGGTGACATGAGGTCAAGAAAGGGGGTCTAGTTTTTATACCCACCATTCTCTGACCCCATTCCACCCCAAACTTGCATACTCAATTCACATTATCTGTCATGCTAGCAAGACATTCAGCTTGACCCTGTAAGATTCACTTTGTTCTCTTCCTTGCCTCACTCCCAGCAAGCTTCCAACACAAGGGAATTAAGCTTTCCCCAGGCAGTCACAGAACCCAGCTGTAAAAAGCTGCTTAGTGCTCTGCCGGTAATCTGTCACTTTGGTTCCTTCCTTGCTGTCTGCTTGTTCCCAATGGAGGCAAAATTTAGAAACATACCATCACGTGGGGGCTTTTCAAACAGGAACGATGGAGTGCTCTGGGTTGCAGTGACCTCAATTTCTTTCTTCCCTGCCAGAGCCGTCTGTCCTGGCTGTTTCTCTCCTCGCTGGCAAACCTGCGAGCATGAATCAATTCTAGTTTCACTAAAATCTTCCTGCCCTTTTTCCTTGCTGCTTCCTTCAGGAATCTGCTCCAGCTTACTATGGAGATATAATCCAGCAGTGCCGAGTTCCTTCTTCCCAGAGTTGCTGCTGCTGTTGCTGAAGTGAGCCAATTCTTCTCTCTTCTTGGCCACTGGTTCCTCACAGATGAAAGGAGGTATCTCTTTAGTAGACAAGATGGGCAGTTTCCCAGGGCTCAATTTGTAGCTAGTTGTCTGTTCCTCACCCACAGTCATGGAGCGCTTCATAGCAGGAGCTCCCAGTTTCCCAGGTGTAGGACTAGGCATTGGGCTACTAGGGGGAGGCAGCAGGCCAGAAGAAGGCTCTTCTCGGGCAGGGAGTTCAGGGTACTTATCTGCAAGGTTGACAGCTGGGGGAACTGAGAGGTGAGAACATTCAGACAGGGCCCTGCGCACTGCCTTTTTCTGCTGGGGGGCTTGGTTGAGCACAGCCTCCTCCTCGGTAGAACTCAATTTCTCCAACTCCTTATCATGGTCTCTGATGTGACAGCTTGCATTCAAATGTTCCTGGGTGAACACCATAGTGATTGGCGGAATGGTGGTGGGTGAATGCTTAATAATGGGGGCTGGGTGGGCTAGAGACACCAGGAGTGGGGACTCACACTTCAGCTGCTCAGAGTTATCATTTACCACCCCAATCACTGGGCAGCCAGGGGTGATGCTATTCTCCATCTCTCCCGGAGTTGCTTCCCTTGAGCCCAGAGAGCCTTGAGCCACTGGATGAAAGTTGGGGTTCCAAACACTGGTTTCCTGCTCCTTAACATATCTGGTAGGGATGTCAGCAGCCCCAGGGAAATCCAGATCTGACTGGCTCTTGGTCTCTAGTCCATTCTTCCCTGCCACCTTCCCCTGAACTGGAATGGTTTTGTTTTTGTCTGGCCCCTCTATGAGTCCCAGATGGAACTCGGAGGTCTTCTGGTGTACCGAGTTCCCCTCCAAGGGATGGCAGGTCTCTGAAATCACATACCTGCTCTCAAGGTGACCTGAGGCTGCTTGACAGTCCTTGTCCTGCATTTCAATGCTCAGCTCTTTGTCTAGCTTCCCCTCAAAAAAGCAGAGCTTGCTCTGCTCCAGGAAGCTGGCATTCTTCACAAGCCCATCTTTCGGTTGCCCGTCCATGCTGACATTCAGCCCAATTTCATTCAGTTTGCCCTCTGTCCTCTGCCATTCGAATCCGGCTTGACTGATTTCTTTTGGGGAGTCCATTCGGCACTCTGCAGGCTTGCCCTTACTGAGCTGACCGTACGCGGCAGTGAGAGAGGCTGTCTGCTTGTCTGAGAGCGACATCGTCTCTCCTCCACTGCTCTCCCTGCTTTCGCTCCTGGAGCTCTAATACCACCTACGATCACACAGAGCTTGCAGTGACATCACACCAATTCCCCAGTATTCATGACAAAATTCATCTCTCCCTCAATGCCCCTCTCTCCTCAAGCAGTTGAGTATTAAATGCACTTACAAATGTGAAAGAAAGGAAGGAAGAATGAATGAAAGCGAAAGAAAGGAAGGAACCTGCTGCTTTCTGCACAACAAAATGCTACTTTAATCTGAGAATGTAATTTCCTGTGAACTAGCACTCTGTTTAGATCTGCAATTTAAAACACAGTATGGTGCCAATCCAAGAACTAAGGATAGTAATTATTTTGGCTTTCACTGATATAGATATGTGCATACCCACACACTCATTTATCTGATACCATGCCCACCCTTCCACATTCACCCACTCAGAAAACTGTTTTAAAAATAACCGAGACTCATTTGCCAATCCCCAGCTATAACCCCGAAGAACAATGAATCCAGGAAATTGTTCAAAATTGGACGAAAAAAAAAAAAAAAAAAAAACACCTTAACGTAGTATTAAGATTGCAGGCATTCATTCTCAGAGGAAGAGTGGGTTTGCTGTCATAGCAACTTATCAAACTAACTTGAAAACTGACTTGAGTGGTGTCCCCAAAACCCGTAAGAGCTCCATCTGTAGCTCTGCATAATGGAAGAGTTTAATAAAGGGTTCATTTAAAGACTTCAGTGATCAGGGCTTTGGGGATAGATATTCTAATTATAAGACCTTTGTGTGACAACATACCCCTTATGCATTTACGCCTGTCCCTGCCCCCACTTGGTTCCTTGGATGAGCTGGGTTGCTCCCTCCACTACCAAGCCCTGCTCTTTCCAGCCTAATAATCTGTTAGGTGTCATGTGAACACACTGGGGGCAGTGCATCTTTCTCTGACCTCCAGACTTAGGGACTCTAACAATTGTAGCTTGGAGTTTTCCCCACTCACCAGAGCTTACTGCCCCCATTTAACTCAGCATGGTCCTTTGCTGCCCTGGGCTTTGAGCTCATAAATTGTATATTCAAACTGAAGGAACCATAAAACAAAACTGTGAGAAAAAAATTACACTATAAGGACAGGCTATACTCTTACTTTGAACAAAGCTGATTTTTCTTGTCTAGCTGTAAGTTACTGTCTTGCAATAACATAGCATACTGGAAATATTCTATCAGAAATCCAAGAGAAGTCTTTTTCCAAGATGAAGAAAAGATTTAGATTGCTTTTTTTTTTTAAAAAAAGGCCATTTGCCATAAACTGCAATGATTTGATTACAGTTTTTAAACAATGCCTTTAGAAAAAAGGGCAAGTTAAGATTGTTCTTTGGTCTATAAAATGTAAAGAAATTACCAAGGTCCGCATAGGAAAGCTTGCTAAACTGTAGCCTCTGTCCCCAAGAACTCACCTTCTCTATTTATACCACTCAAGTTCCCAACAAGAGTACAAGGATCAACCTTATATACCTTTTCCATTACCTTCAGTACCTGACACAGGGCTACATTCATGATCATGAGTGGCAATGTTGCAATGCTGAAAAAAAAAAAAACTGAACATGAACTGAGCCTCATATACATTTCTTCCCCTTGATCTTGAGCTGTTTAGTAACAATACATGACAAAGCACAATACAGATTAACTGGCAAGGAACCTGGTTTCCATACTCTATGGCAAAGATCTTGCTAAGGAAAAGGAAGTGAGGTATAACAAAATGAAGAATGCCAGGAGAATCATGATTTTAATTAGTAACAAGAAAAAACATGATTGGCCGGGTGTGGTGGCTCACGCCTGTAATCCCAGCACTTTGGGAGGCCAAGGCAGGTGGATCACGAGGTCAGGAGATCGAGACCATCCTGGCTAACATGGTGAAACCCCGTCTCTACTAAAAAATACAAAAAATTAGCTGGGCGTGGTGGTGGGTGCCTGTAGTCCCAGCTACTCAGGAGGCTGAGGCAGGAGAATGGCGTGAACCCACGAGGCGGAGCTTGCAGTGAGCTGAGATCGCGCCACTGCACTCCAGCCCGGGCGACAGAGCAAGACTCCGTCTCAAAAAAGAAAAAATATGAGGCGAGATTGGGTACAGAAAGGCCTTGGTAATACAACATAGTTGAATTCTTGCTTTCTTATCTTTTTTATACATATAATTGAATAATATAATTAAGTATGTACAATATGTGAGGAAAATTATGAAAGTCTGGAGATGGCTGGGTGCCATGGCTCACACCTGTAATCCCAGCACTTTGGGAGGATGAGGTGGGCAGATTGCTTGAGCCCAGGAGTTTGAGACCAGCCTGGGCAACATGGCAAAACCCTGTCTCTACAAAGAGTACAAAAATTTAGGTGGGCATGGTGATACACAATTGTGGTCCCAGCTACTCAGAAGGCTGAGGTGGGAGAATTGCCTGAGCCCAGTAAGTCAAGGCTGCAGTGGGCCGTGATCACATCACTGCACTCCAGCCTGGGTGAGAGGAAACCCTGTCCAAAAAAAAAAAAAAGGGGGTGAGGAAGATATTGTTGTAATACAGTCTGAATATACCAGAGGAAAACTCTGGAAAATACCTTAGAAATCAGGTAAGCCTCAACAACCCCATTCTCTGTAAACTAGTCACCCCCCACAAACGACACACACATATACACCCTCAATTTACTGACATGGTGGGGAAAAATTAATTTGACTTTGAGTCAGAAGGCCAGATTTTAAAATCTGTGTCACTTAATAGTTAAGAGTCTTAGAAATTCATTTAACTGCTCTTAGCTTCAGTTTCTTCCTCTATAAAAGGAGGGGAATCTTTAAGGTGCTCTTGGATTCAGTTTTACCACTTTCACTTCTGAAGTTGAAACAGCTATTCAAGTAATCACAGGCCCACTGCTATGTCCAGCTCAAAGTATGACTTCAACCTGGGACTCCACTAGGCAGTATCTTCAGTAACCTTTCTGTCTCATGCGGGAGTGCTGCCTATTGGCAGAGGCATGACTGGGCATGGCGGACGTTGCAGCATGTCTGAAGAAAGTGGTAGTTGGCCCTTATATTCTGAAGAAGCGGAAAATACCAAGGCAAAGAACAAGCATAGAAACTTGTTCCTTATAGCCAAATTATTTTTAGTTCTGGCCAGCCTACCCAGACCCACTTCACTAGTTCATCCCTACCCAACAGCTAAGGCAATAACTAAAATTACAGGTCTCTGCTACCTTCAGATATCACATATTCTGCCTCAGTAATTCTATCCATAAACAGCAGACTGCAAAATGTGAACCAGCCAAAAGACCAAGAGCAGAAACCAGAAGAATGAAGCTAGTCAGGCACAAAGAAGTGCATATTCCAGACTACAGTTCATACTGTATAGATCAGAAATGTGGTCAAACTGAAAAAATATAATTATGAGGTCAACATCTAGCAACTGGGCCAAGCACTGGCTTCATAGTTACAAGGCTCAGGAGACAGAGAGTTGAAAGAAGCAATCTGGGGAGGGGGGCGGTCAGAACAAGAAGTTCAAGCCCATAGAAGGGGCGAGTACCCAAGACATCATGTCAGCCAGGTGCTCAGGCATACAGATAAGTTTGGTGGTCACCCAGGGGTCTGAGTACAACAAAACACATAGCCGTGAGGATTGAGGGAATATATATAAAAAGCATTTGACAAAGTAGTTAAAACACACAAATACATAATGTATCTACTGATGCTAGCTTTAAAAAAACAACCAAGAAGGCCGGGTGCGGTGGCTCACGCCTGTAATCCCAGCTCTTTGGGAGGCCGAGGCGGGAGGATCGCCTGAGGTTGGGAGTTTGAGACCAGCCTGAACAACATGGAGAAACCCCGTGTCTACTAAAAATACAAAATTAGCCGGGCATGGTGGCGCATGCCTGTAATCCCAGCTACTCGGGAGGCTGAGGCAGGAGAATCACTTGAACCCGGGAGGCAGAGGTTGCAGTGAGTGGAGATCATGCCATTGCACTCTAGCCTGGGCAACAAGAGCGAAACTCCATCTCCAAACAAACAAACAAAAAAACAACCAAGAAACTGTACATATATATATATGAAGTAGGTTTTCCTACTCCCTATAGGGAATCTGATGTGTAGTAATAATAACAACAACAACAACAAAAGTGAGAAAGCCTAAGTCCCTGGACTGGAGAACTGCTGCACTCTGGTAAAGACAGACAAAAACAAAACAAAACAACCACTACTACTCACAAGAAACAACATATAAATCGTAATTGCAATCACTAACAGATAAGAGAAAAAGAAAAGCTAAATTTCAAAATCTGGGGCACTGCCTAAGGAAAGTAAATAACCTATTCCCTGAATCCCTTTTAGGACAAGGGTCCATTATATCCATCAACAGTACTGCAAAGACACTAAAGTATGTGTGACAGTACAGAGTCAGAATGCTGGGGCTTCCCTAACAGACCCCTCATTTTATAGAGGAACAAAATGGTGTCCGGAGAAAAAAAGTGGTTTGCCCATGATCAAATGGTGAAAACTTAATGGAAAAGCCACAAAGAAGATGCTAGGTTTCTGACTGCCAGTCTTCCCAAACCGCTGAGCAAAAATTAATCTTAGTCACTAGATGACTCTCCTTTTTGATGTATCTTTTTTTGAGAGGGGGTCTCGCTTTGTTGCCCAGGCTGGAGTGCAGTGGCGTGATCTCGGCTAACTACAACCTCTGCCTCCCAGGCTCAAGCGATTCTCCTGCCTCAGCTTCCGGAGTAGCTGGGATTACAGGCCCACACCACCACACCTGACTAATTTTTGTATTTTTAGTAGAGACAGGGTTTCACGATGTTGGCCAGCCTGGTCTCGAACTTCTGACGTCAGGTGATCTGCCCAACTCGGCCTCCCCAAGTGCTGGGATTACAGCTGTGGGCATTGCGCTCGGCCAATGTATCTTTTTTGTGATCATTGAAGTACTTCAAACTTTAATTTGGAATTATAATTTAATTCTTTTGTGATCACTCCAAAACTCCCAAATTAATACACAGTATGCATACACATGTGTGTGTATGTATGTGTGTTTAGGGGAGCAAACGCGTGTTTGAAATAAGGGAGAAAAAGAGGCAATGCACTTGGTTTCGGTGTTTACTTTATATCTTAAGAACGGTCTTGTTTGAGGCCGGGAGTAGTGGCTCATGCCTATAATCTCAGTACTTTGGGAGGTCGAGGCGGGCGGATCACAAGGTCAGGAGTTCGAGACCAGCCTGGCCAACATGGTGAAACCCTGTCTCTACTAAAAAAAGATACAAAAAATTAGCCGGGCGTGGTGGCAGGTACCTGTAATCCCAGCTACTCGGGAGTCTGAGGCAGGAGAATCGCTTGAACCTGGGAGGTGGAGGCTGCAGTGAGCTGAGATCCCACCACTGCACTCCAGGCCAGGCGACAGAGTGAGACTCCATATCGGGGGGGAAAAAAAAAAAAAAGAAAGAATGGTCCTGCTTTAATTATGCAAAGAGTGAGTAAGATGTGGGTGACTTATTCCTTAGCAAACTTCTGTTTCTAATTTCCAGTCTTAAGAGAACTTAGATTTATGTTAATATCTTTCTATGGTGCCTTAGCACTGTAAGTTTCCTTTCATGTGGCTTCTGAGTAGGAAGACAGATTCAGCCTCACTAAGAAAAAGCAGAGAACCAGACGCTTTTATAGAGGGGAAGGGACAGAGTAGCTTCTAGTTGCATTACGCTAGGCTGGGCATGGTGGCTCACCCCTGTAATCCCAGCACGTTGGAAGGCAGAGGCAGGTGGATCATGAGGTCAAGAGATCGAGACCATCCTGGCCAACGTGATGAAACCCTGTCTCTACTGAAAATACAAAAATTAGCTGGGCGTGGTGGCACGCACCTGTAGTCCCAGCTACCCGGGAGGCTGAGGCAGGAGAATTGCTTGAATCTGGGAGGCAGAGGTTGCAGTGAGCCGAGATCGCGCCACTGCACTCCAGCCTGCCAACAGGGCGAGACTCCGCCTCAAAAAAAAAAAAAAAAAAAGATTACACTATTGCTTTTGCAAGGTATACAAAGATATTAAATGGAAGAAGAATTAATGGCTTTGTTGCACCCCAAATGAGGTGAATGCCACCTGGATGACAAATGATGGGGAAACCCTAGTATAGAATAATTAGTAAAACTCAAGAAAGACTGGGCATAGTAGCCCACGCCTGTAACACCAGCACTTTAGAAGGGTTAGGTGGGAGGACCACTTGAGGCCAAGAGTTCAAGAGCCTGGGCAACATAGCAGGACCCACATCTATACAAAAAAAATAAGAAAAAAAATTTTTTTAGCCAGGTGTGGTGGTGCATGCCCATAGTACTAGCTACTTGGGAGGCTGAAGGAGGAGGATCACTTAAACCTAAGAGTCTGAGGCTGCAGTGAGTGAACTATGATCACGCCACTGCACTCCAGCCTGAGTGACAGAGACCTTGTTTAAAAACAAAACAAAACAACCCACAAAACACCCTGAGAATGGCCAGTTCAGTACTCCAGTCCAAATAAGAATTACAGACATAATCTCAATCAGGGATGCAGATTTATCCACAGGAAATAGCCACAGCAAGAAACTCCAATCTCCCAGCCACTGTAAAATTATATCAAGTTGGTGGATGAGATAAATACATGAAGTTTGAAAAGGGTGAGCCTGCCTAGGTAAAAAGAAACACACTTAAGAACCAGAAGGACTAAGTCCTCGATTCAGCTGCCACTGGGATTCCTTGTCTCTAGGTTCTTCCTCCCCAGGAGCTAGGATTACAGGTGTCCCAGCTAATCACCACACCCAGCTAATTTTTGTATTTTTAGTATACACAGGGTTTCACTATGTTGGCCAGGCTAATCTGGAACTCCTAACCTCAGGTGATCCTCCTGCCTCAGCCTCCCAAAGTGCTGGGATTACAAGTGTGAACCACCGCACCCGGCCCCTTGCCTCTAGGTCCTATTCCTACTCACTCACCTCTGCAAAGTCTCTTTGAACCCCTCCTGAGTTCTTTATATTATCATAATACTCTATCTCTTTTTAGAATTTAGAAACCACACTGTAATCTTTTATTTATATGACTTTCCCAGGAGCTTCTAGAAGGTAGGAATGTGAACTGTGCATTTGTGCCATGTGGGTGCACTGCACAGTGGTTGACTCACAGTAAATAAGCTTTCAAAAAAGATCTGCTCAGTGAAAGGATGGGTAGTTTCCTTTTACACTGCATCTGCATCATTTGACCTGATCCGTTCCATCATTAAAGCTGTCTTCAACCCAACCCAAGAGGCGGTGATCTGGAATGTCCTTTGAGCTAAATATTGTGAAGTTCTATTCCATTCTGTCTGAGTTTGAAGAAAGCGCATGGATTCCTGTGTGTCTGGGCAGAAGGTGGTTTCCAGGACTCTTGGCAAAGCCTGCAGGTCTCTAATCCCAGTACATGTACTGGCAGATATTTCTGTTTTAGCCTTGTGCTTGGAGTTAGTATTTAACCTGTTCAGGGCCTTGGTTTTTATACATGACAGACAACTAGTTTCTCTGCATTCTTTCTTATCAGTTACCAAGGCAACACTACTTTCCAGATTGACCAACTGTTCCCAGTTATTGCCTCCAGGAAACAATTATCATTACAATGAAAGTCAATAATTCTACTATTAACAATGATTGATGACACTCACTCCTTGTTAATAAAAGGTAAAGTTGTCAAGTTATAATCTAGTTTCTTCCCTGGAAGTAAACGTTCCAAGTGTTTAGACATACATACATAAAGGTAAAACTATTTCAGAAACCATAGTCTACATTTTAGAAACATTTCTCATGTTTTAACTCAAGAAAATAAATCATGATTCTCCCTGATTAAAAAAAAGATGAGAAGCAAACAGACAGAATGAATAAGCTGAGGCGAATAATCTGATTTATGTGAACCAAAGACATGAAAATGCTTACGGATAAGAAATCCTCTAAAGGCCGGGCATGGTAGCTAAGGCCTGTAATCCCAGCACTTTGGGAGGCTGAGGCAGGTGCATCACCTGAGGTCTGGAGTTTGAGACTAGCCTGGCCAACATGGTGAAACCCCGTCTCTACTAAAAATACAAAAACTAGCTGGGTGCGGTGGTGTGCACCTGTAGTCCCAGCTACTTGGGAGGCTGAGGCAGGAGAATCGCTTGAACCTGGGAGGTGGAGATTACAGTGAGCCGAGATGGCGCCACTGCACTCCAGCCTGGGCTACAGAGGGAGACTGTCTCAAAACAACAACAACAACAACAACAACAACAACTCTAAAAACTACAACTTGGAAATATCAAGTCTTTGTTCTTTTAAGTCTAGTATGGACCCTCCCTTAGCCCTCCCCAAAAGAAAAGAGAATCATCCAACTAAACTAGGTAGAAAGATAACCCATTTCTTCAAGCAAAAATCTAAGATCTTCTGCTTTTAGAGGCACACAATACCCCTAGGATCCTTTAGGAGCTTACTTTCTTTTCCCCAATTTCATCTCAAAATGTTTAACAGATGTCCCTGTTTCCCCAAACTTGACTTTATTCCATGCACCTGCACTTCACTATGCATGCCTTTACACAGCTGTCCCCTAGAATTCTTTACCTTAATTTGCTCAGCAAACTCTTAGCCATACTTTCAGAGTCTCCTGTGTGAAGATTTCTCTAGGTCTTGTAGGAAAACTTAGTCCCTTTCTGCTCTGTATTTCCATAGGATCTAGCTCACACTTCTATCCTTTTTCAGAGGAGTAAACTTCTCTTACTAGAGGAAAATTGTCTGTTTTCCACCCTGGAATCTCTGAAGAGTATAGAATGTGTTTTATTAGTCTATTTTTAGAGTAGGAGTAATGTCACTTGGTATCTACTGAATGAATGAATAAACTAAATACTAAAAAGTACAAATCATGCTGTGTGTCCGCTATTTGCAGAGCAATAGGCAATGTTTATACACTTTGGGAGGCCGAGGTGGACGGATCACTTGAGCTCAGGAGTTCAAGACTAGGTTGTGCAACATGGCCAAACCCAGCCTCTACAAAAAATACAAAAATTAGCCGGGCATGGTGGCACGCACCTGTAGTTCCAGCTACTTGCAACTGAGGTGGGAGTATCACCTGAGCCCAGGAGGCGGAGGCTGTAGTCAGCTGAGACTGTACCACTGCACCCCAGCCTGGGCAACTGAGCAAGACCCTATTTAAAAAAAAAAAAAAAAAAGAATGGAAGCCCCCTTACTGTCACCTCCATATCTTAAAGAAATAACTATATCTGCAATACTGTAAATCAAAACTAAGTTTTTATTTTAACAGTGTGTTCAGAATCCCCCAATGCTATTTGTCAACCAGAGGGTACAAGTGAAGGGTGAGGGAATATGAGGGGAAGAAGCTTCTTTTAAAGTAGGATATTCAAGTCAGGCATGGTGCCTCACACCTAGAATCTCAGCACTTTGGGAGGCCAAGGAGGAAGGATTGCTTGAGGCCAGAAGTTTGAGACTAGCCTGGGCAACAGAGTGAGACCCTATCTCTACAAAAAATATTCACCAGGTATGGTGGTGCACACCTGTAGTCTCAACTACTTGGGAGGCTGAGGCAGGAGGATTATTTGAGCCTGGGAGGTCGAGGCTGTAGTAAGCCGTGATCATGCCACTGCACTTCAGCCTGGGTGACAAAGTGATACCTTGTCTCAAAAAAATAAATACAAATTTAACAAAACAAAGTAGGATAATCAATTGTTGCTTGATTCATTTCAAAGAATATTTAAATGTTCTGGCTCAAACAAGGTAATGACCACACAGTATTTTTTGGAGGTTAAGAGTTTAGGATGGCAATGAGTATATAGTAAGGTTCAATAAATGGTAGCTATTTTTAGTTGTGTGACTAGTCCCAATAAATTTCATCAGCATGGTAGTAAAAAAAAGCCAGTGGAGTCAGGCGCAGTGGCTCATGCCTGTAGTCCCAGCACTTTGGGAGGCCGAGGTGGGTGGATCACGAGGTCAGGAGTTCGAGACCAGCCTGGCTAACATGGTTAAACCCCATCTCTACTAAAAATACAAAAATTAGCCGGGCGTGGTGACACGTGCCTATAATCCCAACTACTCAGGAGGCTGAGGCAGGAGAACTGCTTGAACCCAGGAGCCAGAGGTTGCAGTGAGCCGAGATTGTGCCACTGCACTCCTGCCTGGGCGACAGAGGGAGACTCTGTCTCAAAAAAAAAAAAAAAAAAAGAAGCCAGTTGAATCAGAGGGCAAGTGGGGTGAGAGTAATGAGGAAAGGAACTTCACAAATGGCACTACAGTTAAGACAAGACATTACCAAATGGGTACTTCTCCAGTTGTAAAATAGTAGCAAGTTCTAAGATAACAAATGGTTTTTTCATCTGCTGAGCATATTTTATTTATGTACAAGGGCCTTGAAACTGTTAGAATTCTGGGTTTATAAATTACTTCAAGTTTCACACCAAGAGAGTTTCTCACCATAAACTGACATTCCCAGCTGCTGGTAGACAGTTGATGAGCTCAAGCAAACTGAAGAAAGAAATGAAAGCCAGATTATAAGAAGACCAGGCTTCACTATGGCAAAGGGAGGGCCTATTTACAGGGATCCCAAACTGTCCCATTCACAGTAGCAGCATAGCAAGTACACTGTCACTCACAGTTCTACTTGGTTTCCAGGGGAACAACTAACATGGAGCGGGTACTGGAATCTAATGTGGATCATCCTTTCAAGTTTGTGCTTCCCTTCACAAAAAACACAATCCCATAAGAAGTCCTTTTCTGGCCAGGTGCAGTGGCTCACCCTTGTAATCCCAGCACTTTGGGAGGCCAAGGCGGGCGGATCACGAGGTCAGGAGATCGAGACCATCCTGGCTAACACGGTGAAACCCCGTCTCTACTAAAAATACAAAAAATTAGCCAGGCATAGTGGTGGGCGCCTGTAGTCCCAGCTACTCGGGAGGCTGAGGCAGGAGAATGGCGTGAACCTGGGAGGCAGAGCGTGCAGTGAGCCGAGATCGCGCCACTGCACTCTCGCCTGGGCGAAAGAGCGAGACTCCGTCTCAAAAAAAAAAAAAAAAAAAAAAAAGTCCTTTTCTGAAAAGTTGAGCTTAGACTTCCTGATGTATTGCATTAATCTTCCCTGCCTGGAAGAACATGCATAGTATGCAAAGAAACCTTCTGTTAAAGTTTCCCTAAATTTGACAGCAGCATGAAAAAATAACAGTAGAGCAAACAGTAAGCTGGAAGAGACTTTGGCAATATATTCACTTTCCCTACTTCTAAACAGGGTAAGATCAGCAAAAAGATAATTCACTTATAATTCAAAAAAAGTCATTAGGCATCATGTATATATAAAGCTCTAGGCTGGGTGTTAAAAAGTACACGTAAATAAATCAAACACAGACTCTCTCTGGACAATAAAATGCTAGACAGAGTCAAAAGACCTAGATTCTAATCCTAAATTAACCTCTAATTCACAGTTTATGTTTTCATGATGTATCTTTATTTCTCCAAGTAGAAAAGTGTTTAGTGCCTAGATACTAAAAAAAGTCTATTTTATGTTTACTAATTGTCAACCTTCATCTTTTTCTTTTTAAGTACCTGAAACTTCCAGAAGCTTCTGAAGCAAGTCTAAGAAAAGCATGGATCTTAGAAACATAAAGACTTGGATTCAAATTCTAACCCTGGCACTTCACCAGCTATGTGACCTTGACAGCCTCCACTTTCTCACCTGAAAAATGGAGATAATCTTTAATAGTGTTATTTTATGTGCGTGTGTATGATCTATTTACCTATTTCCAGATAACCAGGCAAATAAAATCAACTCAATAGGTGGTAGGTGCTATTATTATTATTATTATTTTTTGAGATGGAGTCTCACTCTGTCTCCCAGGCTGGAGTGCAGTGGTGCGATCTTGGCTCACTGCAACCTCTGCCTCCTAGGTTCAAGAAATTCTCCTGAGCCTCCTGAGTAGCTGGGATTACAGGCGTGCGCCGTCATACCCAGCTAATTTTTGTATTTTTAGTAGAGATGGGGTTTCACCATGTTGGCCAGGCTGGTCTCGAACTCCTGACCTCAGGTGATCTGCTGCGCCTGGCCAGTGCTATTATTATTAACACCCAGATTAGTTAGAGGTACTATTATTTTTACTAACACCACTAATAATATCTTTTTTTTTTGGGCGGGGGGCTAGAGAGGGGCGGGGCGGGGGATGGAGTCTCACTCACTCTATCGCCCAGGCTGGAGGGCAGTGTTGTGATCTTGGCTTACTGGAACCTCTGCCTCTTGGGTTCAAGAGAGCGATTCTCCTGCCTCAGTCTCCTGAGTAGCTGGAATTACAGGCATGCACCATCATGCGTGGCTACTTTTTGTATTTTTAGTAGAGATGGGGTTTCACCATGTTGGCCAGGCTGGTCTTGAACTCCTGGCCTCAAGTGATTTGCCTACCTCAGCCTCCCAAAGTGCTGGGACTACAGGTGTGAGCCACTGTGCCCGGCCAACACCATTTGTAATATCTTTACTGTCCAAACAATGGAAACCATGGGTGACACCATTTGACCACAAGACGAATGAGAACAAGATATGTGAGAATTGGTAGCAATATGGGGGCAGGGCAGTTAACATGAATGATTCAAAGTGAGGAACAAAGATAAACACCAGTGATGGACTAACAAAACGTGAACACATTATGCTGTTCGACAGAAAAACTCGATATGCAAGACATAAACTCTCCCTACGATAAGCTAGAAACAGTGACTTCAAGAAAAATATTGAGTGGATTAATTTTTCTTCTACAAAACTAAAAAATAAGAATAGGACAACTCTGACAAAGAATAATAGGGCAAGGGGTTGGGCTAGCCCTATTAGATATTAAAATATATTAGGAAGCCTGGTGGAAAGATCAATGGATCAGGAAAGAAAGTCCAGAAATAGACCAAATACATGCAGAAATTTAGGGTATGACAAAGGTGGCAGTTCAGTGGGAGATCGATTATAAACACGATGGTGGGATGACCAAGTAACCCTGCCTCACAACCTTATAAACAAAACATACCAAAACAACAACAACAACAACAAAAAAAACCCCACAAACAAATAAGCAAATTCTAGATTGGCCAACAATTTAAAATGAAAAATATTAATAGAAGAGAAAAGAAAATATTTTCATAATTTCAGAGCATGGATTGGCTTTTATAAACTTGTTAATACATGAAGAAGTCATTAAAAAAAAATAAAACACAGCCAGGCATGGTAGCTCATGCCTGTAATCCCAGCACTTTGGGAGGCTGAGGCAAGTGGATCGCCTAAGGTCAGGAGTTCAAGACCAGCCTGGCCAACATAGTGAAACCCAGGTCTACTAAAAATACAAAAAATTAGCTGAGTGTGGTGGTAGGCACCTATAATCCTAGCTACTAGGGAGGCTGAGGTAGGAGAATCGCTTGAACCTGGGAGGTGGAGGTTGCAGTGAGCCAAGATCGTGCCATTGCACTCCAGCCTGGGCAACAAGAGTGAAACTCCATCTCAAAAAACAAAAAAACAAAAAACAGCACACACACAAAATCTATGCCATGAAATAATTTTTCACCGATTAGATCAGTACACATAACCAAAAAAAAAAAAAAAAAAAAAAAAATCACACTAGTAGAGAAAGGCAGGGAAACAGGTATTTGTCTATGTTGAGGGTGGGAGTAGAGATGTACCTTTCTCTACAAGGGACATCTCTGTAGGCCTACAGAGAGCAATATGGAACACCCATCAAAATTATGAATACATATTCTTCAAACCAGAGATTCTTACTCCGGAGCCCCTTTTTATTACACAGACGCACACACATGAAGATGACATCCTATAGATACAAAGATAGTTTATGTACCATATTTCTAATGAAAAAAAGTTGGGAAACACCTAAATGTGCATCAGTAAAGAAGTACTGGCCAGGCACGGTGGCTCAACACCTGTAATTCCAACACTTTGGGGAGGCTGAGGCAGAAAGATCACCTGAGGTTAGGAGTTTGAGATCAGCCTGACCAACAGGGAGAAACCCCGTCTCTTTTAAAAATACAAAATTAGCTGGGCGTGGTGGTGCATGCCTGTAATCCCAGCTACTCGGGAGGCTGAGGCAGGAGAATCACTTGAACCCAGGAGGCAGAGGTTGCGGTGAACTGAGATCATGCCATTGCACTCCTTCGTGGGCAATGAGAGCAAAACTCTGTCTCAAAAAAAAAAAAAAGTACTATAATACATTAGTATATACCTATGTAATGAAATAGTATACAGCTATCAAAAAAGAACGAGTCATATCTAGAGACATGTACCAGGAAAAAAGATTAAAAAAAAAAAACAAAAAAAAAGAGGCCTCTTTCTTTATACTGATTCTTTTTTTTTTTGAAATGGAGTTTCCCTCTTGTTGCCCAGGCTGGGGTGCAGTGGCGCGATCTCGGCTCACTGCAACCTCCACCTCCCAGATTCAAGTGATTCTCCTGCCTCATCCTCCCAAGTAGCTGGGATTACAGGCATGTGCCACCACACCCAGCTAATTTTGTATTTTTAGTAGAGATGGGGTTTCTCCACGTTGGTCAGGCTGGTCTCGAACTCCTGACCTCAGGTGATCCGCCTGCCTCGGCCTCCCAAAGTGCTGGGATTATAGGTGTGAGCCACTGCGCCTGGCTTCTTTATACTGAGTCTTAAAAGATCTCTTTAAAAATTAAGTTTAAAAAGAATAGCACACATCAGTACGTATGTATATGTCTCATTTATATGAAATCAGGAAATATATATGTTATTGCTTATTATACATAAATTGTCTGGAAGGATATATAAGCTATTGTGAACACTGGTTGCCTCTGGAGAGGGAAAGCTGGAAGGTGGTTAATGGAAGGAGGCCAACTTACGTTTTACTGTATACTCCTTTGTACCATGTGAATGTATTAACCTATTCGACAATTAGTTTTAAAATTTTTTTTTTAACTATTAAAAAGGTATACATTGTCCTTAGGGGAAAGGTGTGGTAGAATTTATAGAAGAAACAATAAATTTTGTCCCCAACCCATTATCCTTCCCATACCCACTCTTTAAGGCCACTGCTAACACAGTCTCTGAGCCTCACCTGACCCAGGCAGGGCCCCAAAAGTTCTGCAGTACTGGTCTTGCTTCCTCAAGAAAAACAAATCCTCTTTCTGCATTTCTTTGGAAATACTGAGCAAAAAGAGATGGCTGGGATTTCACAGAAATTACATGTTAACTTTTAGATCACTGCTGAAACTAAAGAATGGGTCTAGAAACCAAAACGAAAGAACTGGATAGAACACTGGAAATCTCAATGAATGCTGGAAAGCCCTCTACATACTATTTCATTTTCTGCCTTGGTAATAGGGTAGCTAATAGAAGATAAAAACAGAGAAGATGAGAATGTCTTATGCAAATAACAACCTTTAGCATTCTTTACTCACACAGCAGTATTCCTTAGTGGGTACATACTCATGCATAGACAAGCTTTACCCAAAAGAACAAGTCCATATCATGCAGAACACAATCCCATGATGAAACCTCTCTAAAAGCCTGACTGGCTACTAAAACCAATTGGTGTTTTTTTTAAATTCTGGAGTTAGTAGCTACATCATGCAAGCTGGGAAACAGTGATTAAGAAATAGTGTCACTTGTAGGCTGTGAAAAATCTCAAAGACAAGGGAACATTTTTTGAAAGCTAGATTCAGGGAAGCCACGATTAAATGTATACTTTTTTGGGGAATTGGGGGTGGGGGGAAACGGGGCTACCATTTCTAAATCTTAAAGGAATCATCTTCTTAATCTCATTCCAATTACTTGACTGAATAGAGCCAAAAAAAGAGTAAAATTATGAGGAACACAACATGGGCAAGTTTTATGGACTATGTTTGATGGACACAGACTATGCCCAAAACTCAAACCCACATGGAACTGTGGGGCAATGGATATAAGCAACAAACTGGTCAAAAAATGTATCTGTATCATTGAGAGAACATTTCCCATTACTAGAAACACAAATAAATCGGTGCCTACCAATGCTGGTTTGAGGCCACCATTTCCTCATAAGGAGGTGGACTGATTTCATTTAACCTAAAAGCAGTTTGGATATTTAGTCCCACCAGCACAAGCTACATATAAATTGAAAAAAATCTCATGCACATAGCTAGACATGAAATATTTTCTTTCCTCCTGTGAATCCTTATACCAAGTAATGATTAAAATTTAGCTGTAAACTTGATACATAGGAGGCACAATTTAAAAAAAATTAAGAAATGGATGATGATAGGTCTTTTGTTAGACAATTCATTGAAAATTCAACTTCCCCTAAAATTCAACGTTCAGTGCTGGGTAAAAAAGGCATGCAACCAAGTTACCAGCCTCCTCAAGCAGGACACAAGGAACACATTGGCTGCAGAAAACACACCGTAGCAGTTACAGGTTTCATGCCAACAAACCAATGATTAACAAGGATGATTAGAGTCTGGATGGAGCCAAGACACAAGCTCTTTGCCTTTCTAATGCTGACTCAAAAGCCACAAGCACACACATTTCCCCATGGCAGGTTCATACCAGCGGACTTCAGTTGCTTATGTCTCTCTTGTTCCTGGATTGTAGACTTTGGCAAAAGTGGAGTAAGTCCTCGGGACTTGGTGGGTCTCATGTAGCCTTTCATTGGTTCTGCCATTCTGCTTTTATCTTCCTTTTTCCCTTCTCCTGGTGTCTTTGATTCAGATTTTTCTGTCATTTTCTGAGGTGTCTCCAAAATCTTATCTTTGTGTTCTGGGAGTCGAACACCCTTAGAAGCAGTCATTATTACTAACGTATCCGCCACCTCTGAAGGAGGAGCTTCGACTTTGCTATGTAAGAAATCTGACTGGATTTCTGGTGTTGGCAAGGAAACACTTTCCAATTCCGTGATTTTACAAGCCAGACTAATTTCTTTCAATTTATCATTTTCACTTTTTGGAGACAAAAGAGTCAGATCTACCTTCTTATTCAAACTATCTGAACCTTTGGAATTTCTATCTTGAGCATTTTGGTCCTCACAAAAACTGAGCTTTTGTGCTTTGTCTTCCAGTAAGTCAGGAATCTGAACTGGAACAGACCCTTCTTTAGTCTCTTTCTCTTCGTTCACTGGATGTGCTGGGAAATTACCTCTATCTGCATATCCTTCTAGGGCTCTGGCCTCTCCTGGTAGGCTCTGGTCTTCTACTGGCACTCCAGGAAGGAGGTGACCTTTTGCTAGCTCTGTGACTTTCTCTACTGAATGCTTAGACGCACCATTGTGCACTGACTCAGATTCTCCTATCACATGCCCTTCATCGATCCCTGCTTCATTTTTCATGGAATCAGCAAGCTCAGCTTTATTCTTAAGAGAGTGATCTCCATGAATGTTAACTGTTTCTATGGCTGCTGTAATAGGTAGAGCAACTCCTCCTGTGCTTGTAGAGGGCACAACAGCAGAGGGACCCTTGGGTCTTTCTTGACCTGGGACTCCATCTTTGGTGTAGTTATCTACCATTAATGATTTGGAAATCTGGGCTGGGGCTATCTCTTGCCCATTTTTTGCCAAGGTATCTGGAAAGGAATCACCTTCCTTTACTACTTGAGGAGTAGGAGTGGGCAGTTTTTCACAGGCTGCTGATTCCAGAACCTCTAGAGGAGATGATTTATTTATCAGCTCTGATGGTGTTCTGGGACAGGTAAATGTAATATTTCTATTTTCGTCCATATAGGCCATTCCTTCAATTCCCTGGTCCCCTGTGGTTTCCATGGGAACATGTATTTTTGTTGCATCTATCTTATTCTCCAGAATGTGCTTCTCAGGAGAACTATTTTTAACCTTTTTACTTTTTCCATCACTACTCCTTTTACTTGGTTTGTCAGCCACTGCAGTGTATCTATTGGCTGCATCTGTCTTATTCTCCTCAGATACTACTGAAGGAACAAATCCTGCCCCCTGGATTTGCTCTTGGCAGCTCACATCTGTCACCTTGGCAGGTGGTTCAGTAACAGTAGAAGCCTTGACTGTGCTTATCTTGTTTTCCCCAAGAGTCCCAAGCTCAACAAAATTAACCTGAAAATTTCCACCCTTCCTGTCAACTGCTTCCACTGTGGGTGTATCTGGTGTATGTGAGAACGAAGAATCATGCATTTTGGGGAAAGTAAATCCTATTTCCTTGCTTTTATGGGGAATACTACCAGCATCTCCATCCTTCCCTTCAAAAGGTGGGTTAAGGATTTCTTCCTTCCTCTCCATTCTAGCAGGCTGTGTGGAATAATTATTTTTAAACTTTTTGCTTTTGCCTTCATTGCCTCTCTTTTTAGGCTTTTCAGAAATCCAGGGAGCTGCCTCATGATCCTTCCATGGACACCTTCCTTCCTTGCTCTGGTTACTGACACCCATATCTTTGACTACATCTCCTGTTTCTGTGCTAACACCAGAAGTCTGAGTCATGCCTGATCCACTTTCCAAAGGAATCAATGCCTGCATGGTGCCTGCCACCTTAGGCTGAGTCATCTCTTTAGGCTCCCCCATCGCCACTGCCTCCGTGAGATCAGCCTTAGTGCCTGGTTGCTTTGAAGAATTCAGCTCCAGCTCCTCACTCTTATCCTGAGTAGTCATTCCTTCAGTTTTAGAGACTGGCTCACTCGGTATGAGAACAGCCCTTCCGTCCTTCTGGCTGTCCAGAAGAAATGGCAGCTCAGATTTTGCTTTTACCTTCCCAGAATCTGTTCTCATTTTCCCAGAACTTCCCCTTCCCTTCCTGCTTTTGCCATCACCTGCCATTCTCTTAAATGGTTCATTCTCTACCCCAGGGACCTGTACCAACACTTGGCCCTGCAGCTGCTCAGAAGTAAAGATGCTGATCTCTTGTCTTTCGTTGGGAAAAGCTTCCTTTTTTAGTTCTTTATCCTCTTCAGCTCCTTCAGGAAACTCCTTCAGTTTGACATTTTGCAGTTTAGTCATTTTACTTTCATTATTCCCTTCTTTTAGATTACATTCTAATGGATTACTTGCTATCAAAGTGGGTACCAAATTTGGTATTTCTTTTGCTGCTGTGGGTTTTGAAACTACACCCATAACCTCTTGGTCCAAGAAAGGAGAGCAACCCTCTTTAAGTCTGATATCCAAAGGGGTTTCTACATTGTATGCAGAAACTTCTGCTAGGGGTCCTTTCAGATTGAGAGGGCCTACTGACTGGCTTTTATCTACAGGAGTCTTCAGGTGGGGTGCAGGCTGTGGTTTGTATTCATGTTGCTTCAGCAATTTCTTGTCTTGGTTTTGTAGTACTGACTTGTTACTTTTGCTCTCTTCCTCTACTCTCAGCTTAGACTGAGAACTTATTGCAGTTTTGGGGGCTTCTTCAGAAGGATATAAAGGAATTCTGAGACTCTCTGAGACAAAGTTCTCAGCTACCAGTCTGGCTGCACTGGAGTTAACTACACATTCCCTTTTCAAGTTTTCTCCAGATACAAGTCCATATTCTGTACCCATAGTGGTAGGCTGGCTGGGGAGAACACCTGATTTTTGTGTGTCAGCTGCAAATGGATGACCTTTAGGCTTATCTGCATTGTCATCATCCGAAGGTCCTCCAGCCCGTGGTTGAGAATATCTCTTTTGCTTTGGTTTCTTCTTCCTTTTCTTCATCATTATTGGTGTGCTTTCTATATCCCAGGCCTCCCTGCCAAGATCCCTCTGGGGTTCAAGTGAGTCAACATGAATACTTTTTCTTTGGTTCCCAGGCCCACCACAGGAGGATGAACCAGAGACCCAACCTGACTCAGACAAAGAGCAGTGGCCCAGCCTGTGATCAAGAGTCTTCCATGGAGGAGAGCCTCCCAGCAGCTCAGGAGGGACCCTGGCAGGCTTGGGCCGGGCTGACCTGCGGTCACTGGGTCTGCAAACTTGTTTGGCTTGTGTGGGAGGGGTACCGCAATACATGAAGTTGGCTAAAATTCCAAACAAAAAACTCCTCGTTATTGTTTCTTAAAAACAACAAAAAACAAACATACAAAAAACCCAGACCATATAATGACTAATTTAAGGAGGCTATTTTCACTAATACATATAGTACTTACTGTAATTTGCTCAGGAAAACAGTTTTTTCTAAAACATTTCTCACTTTTAACTGGCGCTAGCAAAAATATTTAACAGATCATCATCTCAGGTAAAGATTGTTTTCAAACATTTATAAAATATTTGAAATTTCAGAAGTAGCAGGATTGAACTTTTAAAAATGAAACATTTCACATCTTTTAACCTCTAAAAATAAGCACTTACTGCCTGTAAATCTCATCTGATTTATATTGGTCATTCTTAGTGCTTGCCTCTTTTTGGTGAAATTTATTAATTGCTTCAGTTAAATATACATGATTTTGGACAAAATTTATAATTCTAAGACTTGGTCACCAATATTAAACTAATACTTGTCAAACAAACCAGATAGATTCTGGGAACTAGATCAGAAGGCCAGACTTAAGTCACTTCACACACACACACAAAATATACTGAATCCACATTTTGGTCAGAGAAAAATTCTCATAATTCCAGAACCAGAGCATCCTACTTTGAAAGACAAATATGTTAAATTTCAACATTCTGCTCCTAAATGTACTTCCCAAAAGACTGAGAAATATATATAATGTTAAGTAGGATAATTAATTTTTACAATTAAGGTGAGTACCTTTGGAAGAGTTTCAGCAGGTGATCTGGTCTAACCTTCCTCCCAGTTAATATAATATGGATCCAAGATCCTGGCAAGAGTCTCATTAAGAGCAGGTATATGCCAGCTCCTGTCAAGTCTGACCCAATAAATTGATTTCCAAGAATATTATAATATGTAAATAGTGGATTTCATTCTTGTCCTTACCCCTCCAATATTCTCTAAATCCTAGCCTTTGTTTAATATCTCAGGTTAATTATTGCATCGCTCAAAAAATTTCTAGGCTATAGTATCCCCCAGTATTTATAACATTTAATTCAGCAATTAATCAGCAGCTATTCAGTGCCATCTTTTATACTATTTTATTCAATTATTATGTAAATCTTGGGTTTCAGAGTTCATGCCTGAGAACTTATCTCTTCATTCAGGTTATAATATAATAATTCAGGGGCAAGGATGGGGACTTAAATATCTATATGCCTTAACATGGTGTATTTTGTATACCATAAGCACTTGATAAATCTTTACTGATTTGTTGAGTCAGTAAAACAACATTTAAAAAAAAAATCACACATTTATTTAAGCTCTAGTCTTGTGCTAGGTAGTGTGCAAAGCATTAGAGATTCTAAGTGAAATAAGTCATGGGCCCTTATGTCCCATATGTCAGGATGTCCACATTCCAATCATAGTCACAGAAAAGTAAACAGAAAATCAAGTTGATAATCATATACATATGCTTCTGGGTTATTAAAAACAGGTAATCTTAAAATTCACTGAATAATCAAACTTTAAATTGGAAAGTATCTTAGAGCAGTACCTCTCAAAGTTTAATGAAAATTAGAATTATCTGGGGATCTAATTAAAATGCAGATAATAATTACAAAGGCCTAAGGTAGAGCCCAAGATTCTGCATTTCTACCAGCCTCTCAGGTAATGTAGATGCTGTTGGGCCATGGAACACTGTAACTAGTAAGGCTTTAGAGAACATTTGACCAATTAATTTATATTATAGCTGAGTAAACTGAGATATAGGCAAGTTATGTAACTTGCCTAAGACCACACAGGATAGAATAGTGAATAGCTGAACCAGATCAAAATTTGGGTGTCCTTTCTTCACTATGAAAACAGTGGAGAAGGCCAGGCATGGTCGCTCACGCCTGTAATCCCAACACTTTGGGAGGCTGAGGTGGGCAGATCACCAGAGGTCAGGAGTTTGAGACCAGCCTGGCCAACATGGTGAAACCTCATCTCTACTAAAAATTAGCTGGGCATGGTGGCAGGCGCCTGTAATCCCAGCTACTCAGGAGGCTGAGGCAGGAGAATCGCTTGAACCCAGTAGGTGGAGGATGCAGTGAGCCAAGATCACGCCATTGCACGCCAGCCTGGGCGACAGAGTGAGACTCTGTCTCAAAAAAAAAAAAAAAAAACAACGACAACAACAACAAAAAAAAAGTGGAGAAAATTAGGTATCCTGATTTGCTGTAGTAGTAATTTTTAAAGATATAACAAGCTGACATTCTGTCTAAACCAGATAAAATCTGTCTAAGAGAATTGACTTCATAAACTATACTGCTGATTACCACCATACAACAGGGAACTAGAGACAATGTCTACCATCACTACTCTATCGCCCCTAATTTGTTTCAAAGAGTTCATTTTGTTTTCCTAACTTACCTGAGGTCTCTGAAGAAAGCTCAGAAGGTTGACTGTTGCATGGTTTCCTTTCCCCTAGTTTTTCTAACACAGAATCCTCATCGGCCGGCAAGCTGCACTTTTTCCCCGTTCCTGTGACGGTTTCTAAAGGTAATAACAAAAGCCACACACGTTTCAGAGAAGCATGATTTCAGCTATTTTCCACCAGCCAGAAATTGGATATGGGATTAGTTTCTGAGGAGTTCTCCTACAAGGGGCAGCAAAGGAGTGAAGTGGTAGTTGGAAGCTGAAGTTGGGAGGGTATGTCTAGTTATGTTACTTTTTTTTTTTTTTTTTTGAGATGGAGTTTTTCACTCTTTGTTGCTCAGGCTGGAGTGCAATGGTGCGATCTCGGCTCACCACAACCTCCGTCTCCCAGGTTCAAGTGATTCTCCTGCCTCAGCCTCCCGAGTAGCTGGGATTACAGGCATGCGCCACCATTCCCGGCTAATTTTGTATTTTTAGTGGAGACGGGGTTTCTCCATGTTGGTCAGGCTAGTCTTGAACTCCCGACCTCAGGTGATCCGCCCACCTCGGCCGCCCAAAGTGCTGGGATTACAGGTGTGAGCCACCGTGCCCGGCCAATGTTTCGTTTTTTAAGATGGGAAAAATAACAAACGTTTGTTAAATGGGTGGGAATGATCCAATGGAAAAAGACTTAAATTGGTGTGAGGGGCAAAAAAGGGAAGAATACATGGGGCAATATATCGAGTAGGAAAGAGGAGATGGAATCTAGGGCAAAATGAGGAGAGGTTGGTCTTAATTAGGAGCAGGAACAGTTTACTTATAAAAACGGGAGTTTTCATAAGCAGAGACCATGGATACAGATACAAGTAGTTGGGTAGATAATGGAATAGAAGTTTGTGGATGTTCTATTTTATTGCTTGACTTATCTGCAAGAAAAACAGGACAATCAGCAGAGAATGAACATAGAAAAGGTGTTGGAGGTGGGAGGAGGGTAAAGGCGGGAAAGAGTTGCCTAGGAGAGCAGGAGTATGAATAAACTTGCAAAGTACAGTGTGACTGTCTGTACTTTACCTGGCATGATGTTTGTCCTTAGTCTTCTCGAGACTACAACCTGGTAGAGAGAAATACTGAGAATAAGCACAAGCACGTACCTGGTGAAATCATGAAAGTAGGTGCAGCTGACTGCCCCACATCCTGCAGAGATTCTAAATGGGAATCCTCACTTATTCCTTTTTGTGTTTGTGCAATTTCCATGTCTTTAATTGGAACTGGTGTTGCCTCTGTTTCTGAGAGTGGTGGAACATCTTTGGCTGGAGTCACATTGTTGGCCAGGGTCAGAACCCCATCCTTAGCCAGGGGTGCTTCTGTTTTGAGGGCTGGGACCTGATCCTCAGTCAGGGCCACCTCCATTTCTGGAGGCAGACATACATTCTTGATGAGAACTACTTCTGTTTCTGGAGGTGGAGTCACATCCTTGCCCAGAGCCATTTCTGTTTCTGATAGTGGAGACATGTCCTTCAACAAGCCCACTTCTTTTACTGTGGACGGAG
The DNA here is from genome assembly GCF_028858775.2 of Pan troglodytes. Taxonomy (NCBI): domain Eukaryota; kingdom Metazoa; phylum Chordata; class Mammalia; order Primates; family Hominidae; genus Pan; species Pan troglodytes. Next base: position 51,938,562 of record NC_086015.1, read on the forward strand.
CCACATCCTTGGCCGGGGCTATTTCTGTTTCTGGGAGTTGAGCCATGTCCTTGACTGGGGCCACCTCTATTTCTAAAGGTAGTGCTTTATCCTTGGTCAAAATCACGTTGGTTTCCGGGGGCAGTGTCATGTCCCTGGCCAGGGCTACCTCTGTTTCTGAGGACAAAGCCACCTTCTCAGCAGAGGATATTTCTGTGGATGATATAATGTCGTTAGCCTGTGCCACCTCTATTTCTGAGAGTAATACCAAATCCTTGGCTGGGACTATCTTGTTTTCTTTGGGTGGTCCCATGTCCTTGGAAGGAGCCAAGTCCATTTTTATAGGAGATGCCCTCTCTGTTTCTTTCTTGTTTTCTTTGGGTGGTCCCATGTCCTTGGAAGGGGCTAAGTCCATTTTTATAGGAGATGCCCTCTCTGTTTCTTTCAACAGTGTCACATCCTTGGCTGGGGCTACCTCTGTTTCTGTGGGCAGTACCACATTCTTGGCTGAAGATACATCTGTTTCTGTGGGCCATCTGACATCCTTAACCAGGGCCACTTCTTTTTCTGTGGGTAGTTCCATGTCCTTGACTAGGGCCATATCTGATTCCATGGATGGCTGCATGTCCTTGGCCAGTGTCACATCTAATTTGGTGGGTGATTCTATATCTTTAGCCAATGCCACCTCGGTTTTTGTAGCTAGTGCCATGTCCTTGGCGAGGGCCATGTCTGTTTCTTTAGATGGTGCCATGTCAGTAGTCTTCAGTCCCATCATTATTTCCAATGTTTGTGCTGGTGGCCTCTCTTCTGATGCCATTTCTATCTCCTTGGCTAGCTCTAAGGGAACTAAATTGGAAATTTAGGACACATCATTGTCTACTCATACCTTTGCATTAAAAATGCTTACTTTCTTCAGGCATAAGAGTATTTGGCTTTTGTGACCATAAGACTGTACACATAACTAAGAATTAATGTTAGGCCGGGCACAGTGGCTCACGCCTGTAATCCCAGAACTTTGGAAGGCCGAGGCGGATGGATCATCTGAGGTCAGGAGTTCGAGACCAGCCTGACAAACATGGTGAAACCCTGTCTCTGCTAAAAATACAGAAATTAGCCATGCAGTGGCAGGCACCTGTAATCCCAGCTACTTGGGAGGCTGAGGCAGGAGAATTGCTAGAACCCAGGAGGCGGAGTTTGCAATGAACCGAGATCACGGCATTGCACTCCAGCCTGGGGGACAGGGCAAGAGTCCGTCTCAAAAAAAAAAAAAAAAAAAAAAAAAGAAGAAGAAGCTAATGTCAAGTAACATATTCTGCCTACTCTTTGACAGTCTCAACACTTGGAAGAATAAGATGTAAAATACTGGGAGGACAAGTAGTGGAGGAGAAATGGCAAAGAAGAGAGAAAACATAGGCTTCAAAAATAACACGGGCACAGAATTAGTATTAGAAAGATAATCTGTGGGACAGCAGGTCAGTCATGCTTCCTATCAAGAAAAACCCCAGAGTTCTAAATCTGTACTGAATTTTTGTTTTTGTTTTTTGAGACACGGTCTCACGCTGTTGCCCAAGCTGGAGTGCAGTAGCATGATCTCGGCTCCCGGGTTCAAGCAATTCTCCTGTCTCAGCCTCCCTAGTAGCTGGGATTATAGGTACACGCCACCACGCTGAGCTTATTTATTTATTTATTTAGCTCTTTCACCCAGGCTGGAGTGCAGTGGCGCAATCTCGGCTGACAGCAACCTCTGCCTTCCGGTTTCAAGTGATTCTCCTGCCTCAGCCTCCCTAGTAGCTGGGATTACAGGCACCTGCCACCACGCCCGGCTAATTTTTTGTATTTTTAGTAGAGATGGGGTTTCACCATGTTGGCCAGGCTGGTCTCGAACTCCTGACCTCAGGTGATCTGCCCGCCTTGGCCTCCCAAAGTGTTGGTATTACAGGCGTGAGCCACCGTGCCTGGACCAATTTTTGTATTTTTTGTAGAAATGGGGTTTCACCATGTTGGCTGGGCTGGTCTGGAACTCCTGACCTCAAGTGATCTGCCTGCCTCAGCTTCCCAAAGTGCTGGGATTATAAGTGTGAGCCACCACACCAGGCCGTAAATCTGTACTGAGTTAAAAAAAAAATTCTGATACCTAATACAATGAAAATGTGATGAAAAATATATATATATGTTAAAAAATTAAAAAAAAGTATTTATGTGCCCGTTAACCCTAAGTGTTATAGTTCAACAATTTAATTCCTCCAGTGGTGATATCACTAATATAAGCAAAACATTTGTGATTGTTCTGAAATTTTTATACCTGCTGTAAGCTGCTAAAAAATACACCTGATGATTTATATTGATTACCAATACTGCAACCATTAACTGATAAAGGGAGTCTCTAATAGTTTACCTGCCGTTGGCTGAGGAGGTTCTGCAACAGCCTCTGGGGAAACAAAGGACTCTGAGTGTGGAGAGTTTAAGGCTTCCACAGACCACCCCTGAGGTACAACAGCTGTGTTGCAGGGAGACATACCTAATATTGAAACACAAACAAATACATTTTGAAACTTAGTAAGCATTGGAAACAAAAGGTATTTGATATATTTTTGTTTTGTTTTGTTTGTTTTTTTTTTTGAGACGGAGTTTCGCTCTGTTGTCCACGCAGACAGAGTGAAGTGGCGTGATCTCGGCTCACTGCAAGCTCCGCTTCCCGGGTTCACGCCATTCTCCTGCCTCAGCCTCCCGAGTAGCTGGGACTACAGGCACCTGCCACAGCTCCCGGCTAATTTTTTGTATTTTTAGTAGAGGCGGGGTTTCACCGTGTTAGCCCGGATAGTCTCGATCTCCTGACCTCTTGATCCACCTGCCTCGGCCTCCCAAAGTGCTGGGATTACAGGCGTGAACCACCGCACCCGGCCTAAGAGGTATTTGATATTTAAAATCAGCTGCATATATTGCCAGGAAGACACAGACTAATAAAAAACAATGCAAAAAAAGTTTTTTTTCTTTTTTTGAGACAGAGTCTCGCACTGTCGCCTGGGCTGGAGTGCAATGGCACGATCTCGGCTCGCTGCAATCTCTGCCTCCCGGGTTCACGCCATTCTCCTGCCTCAGCCTCTCAAGTAGCTGGGACTACAAGCACACACCACCACACCTGGCTAATTTTTTTGTATTTTTAATAGAGATGGGGTGTCACTATGTTGGCCAGATTGGTCTCGAACTCCTGACCTCATGATCCACCCGCCTTGGCCTCCCAGCGTGCTGGGATTACAGGTGTAAGACACCGCGCCCGGCCGACAACGCAAACAAGTTTTAAAGGAAACACTGCTGACATTCTTCAGGTTTTAGCTAGTTGTTAGTAGGTGGTATAGTATATCCCAGTAGTGCCATTAATCAACATTCACTGGCTACTTTCTATATAATATATAAAGGGTAATATAAAGATTCAAAATATTAATGATTGAACTCTAGTTCCAACACCACAACCAACATAATATACTATAGTAAAAAACTGCGAGTCTTAATTTCTTCATCTGCAAAATGAGATTAACACCTCCCTTTCCAACATTAGAAGACAATTTTATTAAAATACTTTGTAGCAGTTTTGTTGTTGTTGTTGTTGTTGTTGTTGTTGTTTTTGAGATGGAGTCTCACTCTGTTGCCCAGGCTGGAGTACAATGGCGTGATCTCAGCTCACTACAACCTCCACCTCCCAGGTTCAAGTGATTCTCCTGCCTCAGCCTCCCGAGTAGCTGGGAGTACAGGCATGCGCCACCATGCCCAGCTAATTTTCTTATTTTTATTATATTTATTTATTAATTTTTGAGATGGAGTCTGGCTCGTTGCCCAGGCTGGAGTGCAATGGCACAATCTCAGCTCACTGCAACCTCCACCTCCCAGGTTCAAGTGATTCTTCTGACTCAGCCTCCTGAGTAGCTGGGATTATAGGTGTCTGACACCACTTCCAGCTAATTTTTGTATTTTTAGTAGAGACAGTATTTCACCATGTTGGCCAGGCTGGTCTCGAACTCCTGACCTCAGGTGATCTGCCCACCTCCGTCTCCCAAAGTGCTGGGATTACAGGCATGAGCCACCACACTCGGCCTAATTTTTCTATTTTTAGTAGAGATGGGGTTTCACCATGTTGGCCAGGCTGGTCTCAAACTCCTGACCTCAGGTGATCTGCCCGCCTCTGCCTCCCAAAGTGCTGGGATTACAGGCATGAGCCATTAGGCCCAGCCTAATTTTTGTATTTTCAGTAGAGACGGGATTTCACCATTTTGGCCAGGCTGGTCTCGAACTCCTGGCCTCAAATGATCCATCTGCCTTGGCCTCCCAAAGTGCTGGGATTACGGGCATGTGCCACTGCACCCAGATGGTTTTTTTTTTTTTTTTTTAAGACAGGGTCTCAACTCTGTTGTCCAGGCTGAGTACAGTGGCATGATCATGGCTCAATGCAGCCTCGACCTTCTGGGCTCAAGCAATCCTTCCACCTCAGCCTCTTGAGTAGCTGAGACTACAGGCATGTGCCACCACGCCTGGCTGAATTTTAAAATTTTTTGTAGGACAGGATCTCCCTATGTTGCCCAGATTGGTTTCAAATTGCTGGGCTCAAGCAATCCTGTCACCTCAGCTTCCCAAAGTGCTAGGGTTACAGGCATGAGCCACTGTGTCTGGCTGTAAATGAAGAAGTAGACAAATGTGGCTGGGTGCAAAGGCTCACGCCTGTAATCTCAGCACTTTGGGAGGCTGAAGCGGGTGGATCACTTGAGCCCAGGAGTTCAAGACCAGCCTGGGCAACGTGGCAAAACCCCATCTCTACAAAAAATTAGCCAGGCATAGTGGTACACACCTGTAATCCCAGCTGCTCAGGAGATTGAGGTGGGAGGATCACCTGACCAGGAGGCCAAGGCTGCAGTGGGCCGTGATCGCATCACTGCACTCCAACCTGGGTGACAGAGTGAGACCCTGTCTCAAAAAAAAGGGGAGATGACAGCCCAACTGTGAATCTGTGAATTGTCTCCTTTGATTAATCCAAAGAGAGCCTTGTCACACCCACAGCCCCTAAATCTGACTTTTCTTAGTGGTTAACTTCAAAGGTGATGTGTGAAAGGCCATGTTGATTGTTTGGCATTAAACAACTAAAGGACACCAGAATATGCCACCCCAAAATACGCTACTTTGGCATAAGGACTTTTTTAAGCTGAAGGCTATTATTAGCCTGGAGATGGCACCATAGGAATCTACATAGCAACCTTTACTAACTAGCTTTTACCTACCATTTACCTGTCTCCCACAATTTGCGGCCCCTAGAGACTCAAAAGTCTTTTCCTTCATCTTCTCACCTCTCAAAAAAAAAATTTATCATTCTTTATTGAAGAAGCTATATAAGGTGGAATTCTAAAGCCACCTCTTGCAGAGTTACTCATTCCCTAGGTACCTCTCATGTACATATTAAATTCACATTTTAAACTTTGGTCTCTTTTTTCTTGTTAATCTTTTGTCACAGAGCCCTAGTCAGTGAACCAAAGATGAGTAAAGAAAAAATTTTTTTCCTTCCCTATAGAATAAATCCATTTGAAGAAGCCATACCATAACTGTCTTTCAAGGGATCATTTTGTCCTGCAAATATTGAAGTATCAGCTGTCGCACTGGAGGGAAAGACCAAATCTGCCAAGTCATCATCATGGTACATCTTAAAGGGATCTGGAATATAGAAGAAATCCAAAACTCATTCCTGGTGAATGCAACTAGAAAGATTAATATTTCTTTCTTTCTTTTTTTTTTTTTTTTTTTTTGAGGTGGAGTCTTGTTCTGTTGCCAAGGCTGGAGTGCAGTGGTGCCATCTTGGTTCACTGCAACCTCCACCTCCCAGGTTCAAGCAATTCTCCTGCCTCAGCCTCTTAAGTAGCTGGGATTACAGGTGCCCGCCACCATGCCTGGTTAATTTTTGTATTTTTTTGTAGAGACAAGGTTTCTCCACGTTGGCCAGGCTAGTCTCAAACTCCTGATCTCAAGTGATCTGCCCACCTCGGCCTCCCAAAGTGTTAGGATTACAGGCGTGAGCCACCATGCCCGGCCAATATTTCTTATTATCCTATGATGAATATAGATGAGTTGTCAATAGTAAGTAAACCGAAATCATATGTGACTGCACATGGTAGAGAATCAATATTCACTAATTCATTTGTTATGAGTTAATAATAAATAATCCCTTCTCTAAGATTTGGTTATGTACATCAGATAGCCAACAAATGCATAAAACAAAAAGGGCAACTAATGCTCAACTGTATAACAAACACTCTAAGAGGTGAAAGTATAAACTAAATTTTCAATATATATTTATATAACGTTCATTTTAAGTTACTTTTTAAAAAGACAGAGCCATTAACAAGCTTAAAAAAAAAACCAACAAGTAATTTTTCACCTCATGTGGACATGATGAAGAAAACTGCATTTCAAAACTGTCTGAATGGGACAAGATAAACAATTGTTATCCTAACAGAAGAAATAAACTCTTGACTCAGGAGCTGGCATGAATAAAAGCATTCAAAACATCAGGTAAACTCTTTGCGCTTTTGTACATGAAAAAAAAGCAGGGCCGGGCATGGTGGTTCATTCCTGTAATCCCAGCACTTTGGGAGGCCAAGGCGGGCGGATCACGAGGTCAGGAGATTGAGACCATCCTGGCTAATAGAGTGAAACCCCGTCTCTACTAAAAATATAAAAAAATTAGTCAGGCGTGGTGGCACGTGCCTGTAGTCCCAGCTACCCGGGAGGCTGAGGCAGGAAAATCGCTTGAATCCGGGAGGCAGAGGTGGCAGTGAGCCGAGATGGCGCCACTGCACTCCAGCCTGGGTGATAGAGTGAGACTGTCTCAAAAAAAAAAAAAAAAAGAAAAAAAAAAGATAAAAGAAAAAAAAGCAAAGCTGCTCAGGCTAAACAAGAGTTCCACTTTCTGAAGAGGCCTTCTTGGAATTTATTTTATTATCTTAATCATCCTGAAGCCTTGTTAAAATAAAGATTGCTGGTTCCTAAGAATCTGCATTTCCAACTAGTTCCTGAGTGACACTAACACATCACTCCCTTAAGACACTTCAATTGTCAGAGACAGCCGCATAAAAGCCCAGGCCTTGAGAGAATGTTCATTTTCTTGGCTCTGAGGCAGCTATACCACCCTCTTTTTGTAAGAAATTTCAGGATTAGGGGAGACCACTGCATCGGGAAGTATGAACAAGCAGAAGGCAATATTGGGAAACTTGTTGAGGCTTCTTCTTCAGAAAACCATGGGAGCCTGGAAAAGTGGCACACACCCCAGCTACTTGAGAGGCTGAGGTGGGAGGATCTTCTTGAGCCCAGGGGTTCAAGGCTGCAGTGCACTATGATATGGCGACTGTGAATAGTCACTGCACTCCTGTCTGGGCAACACACCGAGACCGCCCATCTTTAAAAACAAAAAACACAGCCTGTTTTTTGTTTAAAAAAAAAAAAAAAAAAAACCCTTATTTTCAAAAAACGGAAAAATTAGCCAGGCATGGTAGCGCATGCCTGCAGTCCCAGCTACTCGGAAGGCTGAGGTGGGAGGATCACTTGAGCCTGGGGAGGTTGAGTCTGTTGTGAGCCGTGGTTGTACCACTGAGCTACAGCCTGGGTGACAAAGTGAAACCCCATCTCAAAATAAATAATAAAAACAGAACAAAATTAAGAAAAAGAAAAGTAGGGGAGATAGAATATGAGAGAGATGATAAACATTCATTCTTCCCAGTTCTATATGGTTTGGGGTAGCTCGCTGCTTGCTCTGCCTCTCACACTTCCCTTGAGGGAAAAAAGGATTCTTAAAGCATCAAACTGAGTAAATTCTGGATGGTTTGCACTTTAAGATGGGAGCTTGCTAAATTACATGTAAAAATAGATGATTCTTACAGAGTTCTGTCATTTAGTCATTAATTTTTTACTGGGTGCCTACCACATGGCAGACCCAGTATGCTCTAAAAAACCCAAAGATGTACAAGGTCAGGGATGGGAACATTTATATATGTTCCCACAGGATATATTTTGGTTCAAGTCAAGGGAGATCTTTGCTTGATAAGTATTTAAGCTGAGAACTAAAGAACTGAGTGGTTATGAGGAGGAAGACAAACCTTTTCTCTCTCTACATTCCCTCTCCTCTAATCCCACAGTTTAAAATTCCATCTATAGGTTGATGACACCTGAATTTATAATTCAAGACCTCTAGACCTCTCCCCTTATTTTCAGACTTTTATGTAGCATGTTTCCAAATCTACTCATTATATAGTCTTTCCATCTCTAATGGCATTCTATCCTTCTATGTTTTTTGCAAAAAACCTTGGAGTCATCCTGGACCTCCTCTTTTTCACACACCACAGCCAACCCATCAGAAAATCCATTGCCCTTGACCTTCAAAATGTGCCCCAGAACCTATTTCTCCCCCAGCTCCATGACTAGGGTTTCTCACAAGGTTGCAGTCCAGCGGTTGGCCAGGGGCTGTGGTGATCTGAAGACCTGACTGGGGCTGCAGAACCTGCCTGTTAAGATGGCTTACGTGGCCGTTGAATGGAGGCCTCTGCTCCTCTCCCATGTGTGCCTCTCTATATCAGCTGGCTTTCCTCATGATGAGTAAACACAGAGTGATCAAGATGGAAGCTACAATATTTTTTTTTTTTGAGATGGAGTCTCGCTCTGTCGCCCAGGCTGGAGTGCAGTGGCGTGATCTCAGCTTAATGCAACCTCCGCCTCCTGGGTTCAAGCAATTCTCCTGCCTCAGCCTCCCGAGTAGCTGGGACTACAGGCATCCGCCACCACACCTGGCTAATTTTTTGTATTTTTAGGAGAGACGGGGTTTCACCATGTTGGCCAGGATGGTCTCCATCTCTTGACCTCGTGATCCACCTGCCTCAGCCTCCCAAAGTGCTGTGATTACAGGCGTGAGCCACCGTGCCCGGCTGAAGCTATGATATTTTCTGTAATTTAATCTTAGAAATGACACACTATTATTTCTGCCATCTATTCTACAATCACACAGACCAAACCTAGTACCACATGGGAGGTGACTACACAAGGGTATCAATACCAGGAGGCAGGGATCATTGGACGCCATCTTGGCAGTTGACTACCACACTCAACTTTCCGCTGAGGAAATTAAACTCCACTGAATTTTTTTTCCTACTCAAAATTGGTCATTCCTTTGTTACCCTTGCTGGCTCCTCTTCTTCCTGATTTAAATTATTTATGTATTTATCATTTGAGCTCGGGCGGTCAAGGCTGCAGTGAGCCCAGACTGTGCTACTGCACTCCAGCCTGGGCGACAGAGGGAGATTCTGTCTCAAAAAAATAAAATAATGAACAAAATATGGTATAGCCATACAATGGAGTATTACGTGTCCATAAAGAAAGTACTGATACATGCCACAAAATGCAGGACTCCTCAAAACAGTATGCTAAGAGAAAAAAAGCAGTCACAAAGAAACCACTTTATATGATTCCCTTTATATAAAATGTCCAATCTAAGCAAATTTATAGAGACAAAAAGCAAATTGGTAGTTGCTTAGGGTTGCAGTGGATAGGGAGATAGGGGTGATATTTAAAAGGTACAGAGTTTCTTTTTGTGGTAATAAAAGTGTTCTAAAATTGAATCTGGTTATGGTTATAACCATAAATAGATAAATAGATAGGTAAGTAGATAGAGTACAATTCAGCGGAATTTTTTTGGAGACAGTTTCACTCGTTGCCCAAGCTGGAGTACAATGGCACGATCTTGGCTCACTGCAACCTCTGCCTCCCGGGCTCAAGTGATTCTCCTGCCTCAGCCTCCCAAGTAGCTGGAATTACAGGCGTGCACCACCATGCCTGGCTATTTTTTTATATTTTTAGTAGAGATGGGGTTTCACCATGTTGGCCAGGCTGGTCTCGAACTCCTGACCTCAGGTGATCTGCCCACCTCAGCCTCCCAAAGTGCTGGGATGACAGGCGTGAGCCACCACGCCCGGCCAATTCAGTGGAATTAAGTTACTCTATTTTATTTATTTTATTTTATTGAGACAGGGTCTGGCTCTGTCACCCAAGCTGGAGTTCAGTGGGACAGTCTCGGCTCACTGCAACCTCTGCCTCCCGGGCTCAAACGATCCTCCAACCTCAGCCTCCCAAGTAGCTGGCATTACAGGCGCCCGCCACCATGCCCGGCTGATTTTTTTATTTTTAGTAGAGACGAGGTTTCACCATGTTGGCCAGGCTGGCCTCGAACTCCTGACCTCAGGTGATCCGCCTGCCTCGGCCTCCCAAAGTGCTGGGATTACAAGTGTGAGCCACCACGCCTGGCCTAAGTTACTCCATTTATCTACTCTATCTACTCTACCTATCTGTCTGTCTGTCTGTCTACACATCTATCAGGGACAGGGTCTTGCTGTGTTGCCCACGCTAGAGTACAGCAGCATGATCCTAGGTAACTGCAGCTTTGAAGTGGCAGACTCAAGTGATTCCCCCACCCCAGCCTCCCGAGTAGCTAGGACTACAGGCATGTGCTGCCACAACCAGCTAACTTTTAAAATGTTTTGTAGAGACAGAATCCCATTATGTTGTTCAGGCTGGACTCAAACTCTTGGCCTCAAGTGATCATCCCACCTATGCCTCACAAAGTGCTGGGATTACAGGCACAAGTCACTGAATCTGGCCGAACTATATACTTTAAATGGGTAAACTGTATGGTACTGTGAATTATTGGCCAGGCGCAGTGGCTCACACCTGTAATCCCAGCACTTTGGGAGGCTGAGGTGGGCAGATCATCTGAGGTCAGGAGTTTGAGATCAGCCTGGCCAACATGGTGAAACCTGGTCTCTACTAAAAATACAATTTAGTTGGGTGTGGTGGGCACCTGTAATTCCAGCTATATGGGAGGCTGAGGCAGGAGAATCGCTTGAACTCAGGAGGCAGAGGTTGCAGTAAGCTGAGATCGCGCCACTGCACTCCAGCCTGGGTGACAGAGCAAGACTCTGTCTCAAAAAAAAGAAAAAAAAGAATTGTATCTCAATACAGCTTTTTCTTCACCCTCCCCCCATAATTACTTTGTACCTAGGAAAGCCAATAACTGACAAATGGTACAGAACATCACATACTAGGTTACTTGAAACAAACGATGAGCATCTTATAAGTTAGATGTCAAAAAAGAAGCCATATTTAAGTGGAAACATAACTTGAGCTCTCAATCTGGCTAACAGGGAAGTACCAAAGCTATTCCTTTAAGGCTCTTTTGGAACTCATTCTTCCTACCAACTCTAGCTCTGGGCTACTACAGATAGGCTTTTTGTTTGTTTGTTTGTTTGTTTTTGAGATGGAGTTTCACTCTTGTTGCCCAGGCTGGGGTGCAGTGGCGCGATCTCGGCTCACTGCAACCTCCGCCTCGCAGGTTCAAGCAATTCTCCTGCCTCAGCCTCCCGAGTAGCTGGGATTACAGACATATGCCACTACACCTGCCTAATTTTGTATTTTTAGTAGAGACAGCGTTTCTCCATGTTGGTCAGGCTCGTCTCGAACTCTCGAACTCAGGTGATCCGCCCACTTTGGCCTCCCAAAGTGCTGGGATTACAGGCGTAACCCACCGCACCCGGCCTGTTTTTAATTTTATAGAAAGTGGGTATGAATCAGCTTTCTCTTCTGTCAAAAGAGGATATATATATTTGGCAGAGTTAGGTAAGAAATACCGATAATGTGTATATAAAGGCTCTAGCACTGTGCCTGGCACAGAACAGCACTGGTTTAACATTACCATAATAATTCCTTCTGGAAGAATTAAGGTTCTAAGGTACTATGGATCCTCTAATCTTCAGTGTATATGAATTTCACATAATGTATTTAAAATAGGTTTTGAAGAGCAGGGAACTACAGGGCATTAAGTGTCTCAAAGGAAAGGATAAATGAAGAAGAGAAAGGGACAAACCAATGCTAAGGTTGTACTTTGTGATCTATACTTAAGCTAAAGCATTTTCATCTGAATGGTGGTTGTAGCTTTTTCACATTTATGTCATAGCACACATTTAGTAGTCACGAGCAAGCCAACACTTACCAGTCTGGATAGGATTGACCACTTGCTCAGGTTGGAAACAAAAGTTGGTATCTTCTGGCCAGTTCTGGCTATTTGGGTATTCCTGGTAGGCCATTTTCTCTTCAAGGAATTCAGTTGGAGACCCTTAAAATACAGACACAAAACAAAAGTTACAAGATATTACAGTTTTCTCCTCCACTACAGTGGAATTTCTACAAAGTATTACAGCTAGTACAATATAAAAAATCCTATCTAGCTAGTGTCTTACAAGAAAACTTACAACTTAAAGAAACTTAACTTAACTTACAACTTAACTTAACTTAAACTTACAAGAAAAAAATTATCTTTCTTTTAATTGAAAGATAAAAGGAGCTGGGTGCAATGGTGCGTCTGTAGCCCCATTTACTTGGGAGACTGAGAGAGGATTACCTGAACCCAGGAGTTTGAGGCTGTAGTGCACTATGATCGCACCTGTGAATAGCTACTGCACTCCAACCTGGGCAACATAGCAAGACTCTGTCACTAAAAAAAATTTTAGATAGAAGGAAATAAAGTAGGTCATTAAGGTTAAAAAAACACTACAGAGTGACTTCTAGGTTATGCAGGCACGAAGAGGGTAGTGATTTCTCCACATGAAAGAACAAGGATAAAACTGTCAAAAGCAACAATTTCAGGGAGCTGGAATTAAAAAAAAAAAAAAAGCCAGCCTAAATAAGTGGAAAGGTATAACATGCTCAGGAATGAAAGATTCAGTAATGTTAAGATGGCAATCCTGAAAATGACCAATATATTGAAGAATGAACAAAATAAGCTCATTCCATAATTTATATAAAAATGCAAAAAACCTAGAAAAGCCAAAACAATTTTGAAGAAAAACAGTTGAAGGGCTTACATAACCTGATTTCAAAAGTTATTATAAATGTACCAACTCAGGCTGGGAGAAGTGGCTCACCACCTGTAATCCCAACACTTTGGGAGGCTGAGGCAGGCAGCTCACTTTGAGGTCAGGAGTTCGAGACCAGCCTGACCAACATGGTGAAACCCTGTCTCTAGCAAAAATACAAAAATTAGCTGGGCATGGTGATGCATGCCTGTAATTCTGGCTACTCAGGAGGCTGAGGCACGAGAATCACTTGAACCTGGGAGTGGGAAGGTTGCAGTGAGCCAAGATTGCGCCACTGCACTGCAGCCTGGGTGACAGAGCAAGACTGTACCAACTCAGCATGGTATTGACAACGTGGTATTGGAACAGAACAGGTTCAGAACGTGGTACTGGAACAGAACAGGTTCAGAAAGAAACATACAAAGTTAGGGTCAACTGGCTATCTACAAACATAATATAATTCAACATAATTATATTCAACCCAGAAACAAATTTTTTTTCTACAAATGATACAGAAACAATTGGACACTGACCACATACCATATGCAAAAGTTAACTCCAAACAGATCAAAGACCTAACGTAGCTCACTTGCTAACTTATTATGCAAAAAAAAGAGACAAGACAAAGACCTAATGTAAGAGTTAAAACTAAAAAAACTTATAAACAGGAAAAAATCTTTGTGACTTTGGATTAGGCAAAGATTTCTTAGACATGTCACCAAAAGCACTATCTGTAAGAGACAAAATATATAAATGGGACATCATGAAAATTTAAAACTTTTGCTTTTCAAAGATACTATTAAATGGCCAGGCATGGTGGCTCATGCCTGTAATCCCTGCACTTTGGGAGGCCGAGGCAGGCGGATCACCTGAAGTCAGGAATTCAAGACCAGCCTGGCCAACTGGGTGACACCCCGTCTCTACTAAAAAATACAAAAATTAGCTGGGCCTGGTGGCCTGTGCCCGCAGTCCCAGCTACTCGGGAGGCTGAGGCAGGAGAATCACCTGAGCCTGGGAGGCGAAGGTTGCAGTGAGCTGACATTGTGCCACTGTACTGCAGCCTGGGGCAACAGAGTGAGACTGCGTCTCAAAAAACAAAACCAAACAAAAAAACAAAAGACAACAACAAAGGTACTATTAAAGAAAATGAAAAGAGAAGTCATAGACTTCGAGAAATATCTGCAAATCATAAATCTGATAAAAGATTTGTATATAGAAGAGATTATAATCTCTTACAATACAATTATAAGATAAACAACTCAATTTAAAACTTGATGGCCGGGCGCAGTGGCTCATGTCTGTAATCCCAGCACTTTGGGAGGCCAAGGTGGGCGGATCACAAGGTCAGGAAATCGAGACCATCCTGGCTAACACAGTGAAACCCTGTCTACTAAAAATACAAAAAAAAATTAGCCGGGCATGGTGAAGGATGCCTGTAGTCCCAGCTACTCAGGAGGCTGAGGCAGGAGAATGGCGTGAACCTGGTAGGCAGAGCTTGCAGTGAGCGGAGATCACGCCACTGCACTCTGGCCTGGGTGACAGAGCGAGACTCTGTCTCAAAAAAAAAAAAAAAAAATTGGCTAAATATTTCAATAGACATTTTACCAAAGAAAATATATAATGCGTAATATGCACATGAATGAAGCTCATCAGTCCTTAGGGAAATGCAAATTAAAACTACAATGAACTCCTACTACAAAACCACTAAAATGGCTGTTATCAGGCCAGGCACAATGGTTCATGCCTGTAATCCCAGTACTTCGGGAAGCTGAGGCAAGAAGGTCACCTGAGCCCAGGAGTTTGAGACCAGCCTGGGCAACATAGTGAGACCCTGTCTCTACAAAAACATACAAAAAAAAATTAGCCAAGCATGGTGACGAGTGCCTTTAGTTTCAGCTACTCAGGATGCTAAAGCAGGAAGATTGCTTGAGCCTGGGAGGTCGAGGCTGCAGTCACCTGTGATCACACTACTGCCTTGGTGACAGAAAAAGGCCCTATTTTTTAAAAAAGGCTGTACAAAAAGACTGACAGGAGCAATTTTGAGAATGTGTAAAATGGTAGCTTGGTGGTTTCCTTTTATTTACTTATTTTTGTTTTTCTCAAAGTTGCTCTTTTTTTGTTGTTGAGACAGGGTCTTGCTCTGTCATCCAGGCTGGAATGCAGCAGTGTGGATCATGGCTGACTGCAGCCTCAACTTCCCAAGCTCAAGCAATCCTCTCACCTTGGCCTCCCAAGTAGCTACAAATATAGGCACTTGCCACCACACCTGCCTAATTTAAACAAAATTTTTTTTTTTTTTTTTGAAGAGACAGGGTCTCATTATGTTGCCCAAGCTGGTCTCCAACTTCTGGGCTCAAGCAGTTCTCTGATCTCAACCTCCTCAAGTCCTAGGATTACAGGTTTGAGCCACTGTGCCTGGCTCCATCTGTATTTTTAAAGACTAGTCAAGTACAACAGTGAGAAGCAGGGAAAGAGTGGAACGTGGAGTTCAATCTGTAACTGACTGTGAACAATTGAGATAACTCACTACCCTTGGACCAGCCTCTTTTTATTTTTTAAATAACAGTTTTATCGAGTATAATTCACAAAATTCACTCTTTTAAAGTCGAGTTCAAAGGTTTTTTAGCATATACACAGTTATACAACCATCACCACTATCTAACTTCAGAACATTTTCTTCACTCCAAAAAAGAAATCCCATATCTTTTCTCCTTTCCCACTTTCCCCTACCCCTCGGTAACCACTCGTCTACTTTTTGTTCCTAAGGATTTGCCTAATCTAGATATTTCATATAAATGAAGTCACACAATATGTCATCTTTTGTGACTGACCTCTTTCATTTAGCACAATGTTTTCAAGGTTCATCCATGCTGTAGTATGGTAACTGAACTTTATTCCTTTTTATAGCCAAATAACATTCCACTGTGTAGATCCACCACACTTTGTTTATGCATTAATCAGTTGACATTTGGTTGTTTCTACTTTTTGGATATTGTGAATAATGCTGTTATGAACATTCACGTACAGGTTTTTGTGGGAACGTGTTTCAATTATCTTGGATATATCCCTAGGAGTAGAACTGCTGGGTCATAAAGCAACTTTATGTTTAATATTTTGAGACACTGCCAAACTGTTTCCAAAATGGCTGCATCATTTTACAATCCCAATAACAATACATGAGGACTCCAATTTCTTCACATCTTCACCAACATGTTGTTATCTTTTTTTATCATAGTCACCCTAGATGTGGTAAGAAGTAGCATCTTATTGTGGTTTTGATTTGGACTGCTCTAATGACTAATGATGTTGACCATTTTTTCATGTGTTCATCTGGCATTTGTATGTTTTCTTTGGAGACGTGCCTGCCTAAGTCCTGTATCCATTTTTAATTTCTACTTTATTTTTAGAAGTGGGGTCTCATTATGTTGCCCAGACTATTAGAGTGCAGCGGCTGTTCACAGGTGCAATCATACTGCCTTGCAGCCTCAAACTCCTGGGCTCAAGTAATCCTCTTGCCTCTGCAAGAGACACCTACAGCTGAGACCACAGGTGTACACCACCATGCTTGGCTATCTTTTTTTGTTTTTATTTTTGAGACAGTCCTGCTCTGTTGCTCAGGCTGGAGTGCAGTGGCACGATCACAGCTCACTGCAACCTTAAACTCCTGGGCTCAAGAGATCTTCCTGCCTCAGCCTCAAGAGTAGCTGGGACTACAGGTGCATGCCACCACACCTGGCTAATTTTTTTTTAAATTTTTGTAGAGAAGAATCTCAAAAGCATTATGCTAAGTGAGGAAATCAAGATACCAAAGAATATATATTGTATGATTCCATTTATATGAAATTTCTAGAACATACAGAACTATAACAGGAAGCAGATCAATGGTCACCTGAAACTGTAGGTCAGAAAAGGGACTGGCTTTGTAAATGGGCTCAAGGGAACTTTTAGGGTAATAAAAAAATGTTCTAACGGTGGATTACACTGATGGTTGCACAACTCCATAATATTACTAAGAATCATTTCGACTCCGTAATTTTACTAAGAATCATTTACTTCCACACTTACAACAGGTAAATTTTTGGGTATGTAAATTACACCTCAATAAAGTTTTTTTCTTTCTTTTTTTTTGAGACAGGGTCTCACTCTGTCACCCAAGCTGGAGTGTGGTAGTACGATCATAGCTCACTGCAGCCTCGACCTCCCTGACTCAAGCGATCCTCTCACCTCAGCCTGCCAAGTAGCTGGGACTACTGGCATATGCCACCCTGCCCAGCTTTTTTTTTTTTTTTTGAGACAGAGTCTTGCTCTGTCACCCAGGCTGGAGTGCAGTGGCACGATCTGGGCTCACTGCAAGATCCGCCTCCCAGATTCACGCCATTCTCCTGCCTCAGCCTCCCAAGCAGCTGGGACTACAGGCGCCTGCCACCACGCCCGGCTAATTTTTTGTATTTTTAGTAGAGACAGGGTTTTACCATGTTGGCCAGGCTGGTCTCAAACTCCTCAACCCAAGTGATCTGCTGCCTCAGCCTCCCAAAGTGCTGGGATGACAGGCATGTGTCACTGCACCTGGCCCCAAAAGCCAACTTTAAATGGCATTTCAACACAAGTAGGTTCCCCAGAGCTGAATGTGGTGAAATTGGGTTAATTATGTAGTTTAATTTTCTGTACTCTATGTATGTATTCATCACCATTTCAGCAGATACGTAAGGCCAATTTTACATAGGTCACACATACTTGTTTTTAAACACTGCTGGAGAAGAAATCTCAAGGCTGACTGAAGCAACAGACTCAGGCACTGGGTAAAGAGAGGGACAGGACAGCAAGAGCTAATCTACTGGTGGTGACCAGGCAGCACTGAATCAACAACACCACAACATATTAAATAATTTTTTTAAAAAAGTGATTAGGGTTTTGAACCCTACTTTTCCCCAGTCAAATTTCTACCCCTTCAATACCTTTTAGTATCTGCTGTATACTGATGGCATAGTTTTGAGACAGCGTCTCCTTTTGTCTCCCAGGCTGGAATCCAGTGACTTGATCTCAGCTCACCCTAAACTCCGTCTCCCAGGCTCAAATTATCCTCTCACCTCAGCTTCTTGAGTACTGGGACTACAAGCACGTGCCATCACGCTCGGCTAATTATTGTATTTTTGGTAGAGACAGGATTTCACCATGTTACCTAGGCTGGTCTTGAACTTCTGGGCTCAAGGAGTCCACCCATCTTGGCCTCCCAAAGTGCTGGGATTACAGGCCACCGTGCCTGGCCCAGTCTGCTTTCTTATAAACAATATTAGCGCGGCTCATAATTTACATATTACTAACAAACGAATCAGTGACTCCTTCTATTTCACACACTCAGCTCTTTCCTTGTTTTTTTGTTTTTTTCCCCCAGTGGTAACCTCAGAACTTTAAAGTGAAAGGAACCTAGAGGATCACCTAATCCAAACCTCTGAAGTTTAAACCATGCCACATTTGTCCAGATAATTCATTTACCAATTTAAGCGCATACTGTCAATCGCTATTCCAGGCATTAGTGATTCAGCAGTAAACCAAATGGTGAAATGTCCTGCTCTCATGCAACTTAGATCACCACCATCACCACCCTATGCTTAGGCACTACGAAAACACAGAAGCAAGTATTAGCCTAGTTGAGAGTTTAAGACATGCCCAATGATGCAAACCTCTGCAAGCTTTAGTTTTCATAACTAATACCTACTTCATAAGGCTAAGATATGTGAAGTGCTTAGAAAATTATGAGAAACATGCTAAATTATTGCTAATCCTATAATAACCATTATGGTTTATGTAGGACAAGTGTCTACAATGCAGTAAGTGCTACTTATAGGAGTTTAAAGAACAGTCACATAACACAGTCGTGGGATGATCTAGGATCTTCCTGTAGGAGACTAGAACTTAATTGAATCTAGGAAGATAGAAGGATGTAATTAAATGAAGCTGGGAAACAGAGAAAGAGACAAAGTGGGGAAGACACACAGCAAGCAAAATAGAAGTTAGGGCCATGGGCAAGAATGGGAAAACCAAGAGCATATCACTTTGGATGAAACACATTTATGAAGGACAGCAGTTCTTCATAAACGGCAGCTAGAGTTTCAAAGGCCAAATAGAAACTTAAGATTTGTCTGCCTGAATGCCTTCTAAAGGGAAACCCACCCCTAGGAACCATCCCATTCCTCTATTTGGTCCTGGTGTTTTGCTTTCCCCACCAAAGAAGTAGACTTGTGATTCAAGCAGGCCCAAAGCCCTTTTGGAGAAACCTGATATACAGACATTTTAAGATATTGAACCATAATAATATACCTGAGCTGGCCGGGCGTGGTGGCTCACACCTGTAATCCCAGCACTTTGAGAGGCTGAGACGGGTGGATCACCTAAGGTCAGGAGTTCGAGACCAGCCTCATCAATATGGTGAAACCCCATCTCTACTAAAAATACAAAAATTAGCCGGGGGTGTGGTGACGTATGTCTGTAGTCCCAGCTACTCAGGAGGCTGAGACAGGAGAATTGCTTGAACCCGGGAGGCAGAGGCTGCAGTGAGCCGAGATCACACAACTGCACTCCAGCTGCAGTGACATAGCGAGACTTAGTCTCCAAAAAAAAAAAAAAAATTAGGAATATACCTCAAAAAAATTAAGAATTTTATATAAGAATATAAAATTAAGAATATAGCCGCCAGTGGCCATCTTTCTCAACCCTGAAAGACACTGCCTAAGAATGAAGCCAAAGAAGGTGTAGGGAGGAAAGAAGGGGAGAAAGAGGAGGGTGGGAGAGAGACAAAGAAGGAGAAGAAGGAGAGAAAGAGGCCAGGCATGGTGGCTCACACCTGTAATCCTAGCACTTTGAGAGGCTGAGGTGGTGGATCACTTGAGGCCAGAAGTTTGGCACCAGCCCGACCAACGTGGTGAAAACCCGTCTCTACTAAGAAAACAAAAAATTAGCCGGGTGTGGTGGTAGGCACCTGTAATCCCAGCTACTCGGGAGGCTGAGGCAGAATTGCTTGAACCTGGGAGGCAGAGGTTGCAGTGACCCGAGATCACATCACTGTACTCTAGCCTGGGCAACAGAGCGAAACTCTGTCTTAAAAAAAAAGAAAAGAAAAAAGGGGGAGGAGAAAGGAGAGACTTATGGATCAGGTATTATTCTAAAACCCTTATATGTTAAAAAAAAAAATCTAGCTACAAGCACGCAACAAAATATACAAATATATAATGCCTAGTTCTTATAATGGCACACGTAACATTGAGGAAATCTTTAAAAACAAAGCTTCTTCACAGGACAGAAAAGCAATCTAAACCAAAAAGAAATATGCTAAAGAAGGAAAACAGAACTAGAAAACAGAATCAGGAGCCCAGGCACGGTGGCTGGCGCCTGTAATCCCAACACTTTGGGAAGCCAAGGTAGGCAGATCACCTGAGGTCAAGAGTTCAAGACCAGCCTGGCCAACATGGAGAAACCCCGTCTCAACTAAAAATATAAAATTAGCCAGGCATGGTAGCGGGCTCCTGTAATCCCAGCTACTCGGGAGGCTGAGGCAAGAGAACTGCTTGAACCCGGGAGGTGGAGGTTGCAGTGAGCCAAGATCGCGCCACTGCACTCCAGCTTGGGTGACAAGAGCGAAACTCCGTCTCAAAAAAAAAAAAAAAGAAAAGAAAGAAAACAGAATCAGGAGACCCAGGTTCTAATCTTGACTCTGCCACTTAACTTTGGGTGTGACCTTAAGACTGTTAGAGCTACACTACTCATCCAGAATTTAAAAAAAAAATTGTGCTACATAATTTCTGAAGCCCATTTTAATTTTAAAATTAATTCTGAGACTTTTGACTTATCCATTCATCTTTATAATTCTCAAAAATCTGGTAAAACATAACTTACAAATAAGACTCAGCAGTTATTAGACAGATGAAATACTTGGTCATTTAAGTAGATGAAAGTACTCATCACTTGTCTAAGCCAGAAAAATGATGATGAATCAAAGAACAAACCACAGCATCCTCGGGAAGGTTCACAAGTGGCATATACACTGAGCAGAGGGGAAGAAAAGGTGATGAAACTTGGATAAACGCCTTTTTAAATTAGTAAAAATATTAAAAGCAATATGTTTTTTCATAGGATTAATATATTTGTCTTAGTTCTTGAATCACAAAACACAAATGTAATAAAACAACCCCATTCTGGATTACTGCAGTGAAATTAATCAGAAAATTATAGGAGAAAGATGTTTCTGATGTTCTCAGGTTGAAGGTAGGAATCAATCTCAGAACCTTTGGCTACCTTCAAGAACAGCTTTTCCTTTTTCTTCTTTTTTTTTTTTTTTTTTGAGACGAAGTCTCACTCTTGTCCCCCAGGCTGGAGCGCGATGGCACAATCTCAGCTCACTGCAACCTCTGCCTCCCGGGTTCAAGCGATTCTCGTGCCTCAGCCTCCTGAGTAGCTGGGATTACAGGCGCCTGCCACCATGCCCAGTTAATTTTTGTATTTTTAGTAGAGATGAGGTTTCACCATGTTGGCCAGGATGGTCTCGAACTCCTGACCTCAGGTGATCCGCCCGCCTCAGTCTCCCAAAGTGCTGGGATTACAGGCATGAACCACTGCACCCGGCCATTTTTCTTCTTTTATTATTATTATTATTAAATATTCTAAAAAATCTATAGAGGGAAAGGAGGGAGAGAACAGCTGGGCACCAGCAGACATATTTGAGTTCTTACTTTTATTTTATTGAGACAAGATCTCTGCTGGGTGTGGTGGCTCATGCCTGTAATCCCAGCACTTTGGGAAGGCAGAGGCAGGCAGATCACTTGAGGTCAGGAGTTAGAGACCAGCCTGGCCAACATGATGAAACGCTGTCTCTACTAAAATTACAAAAATTAGCCACGCATGGTGGCGCACACCTGTAATCCTACTCGGGAGGCTGAGACAGGAGAATTGCTTGAACCTGGGAGGTGGAGGTTGCAGTGAACCGAGACTGTGCCACTGCACCCAGCCTGGGCGACAGAGCGAGATTCTGTCTCAAAGGAAAAAAAGAAAAAAGGGAATTGTTAATTGAGACAAGGTCTGACTGTCTCCCAGGTGTAGTGGCGCAATCACAGCTCACTGCGGCCTCAACTTCCAGGGCTCAAGCAATCCTCCCCTCTCAGCTTCCCCAGTAGCTAAGGACACAGATGTGTGCCACTATGCCCTTCTAATTTATTATTGTTATTATTTTGGGGGTAGAGACAGGGTCTCCATACATTGCCCAGGCTGGCGTTGAACAACTGGGCTCAAGCAATCCTCCGGATTTGACCTCCCAAAGTGCTAGGATTACATGCATGAGCCTCTATACCAGGCCCATATTTGAGTTCTTAACCCTGGCTTTGCCACAGGCTAACCATGTAAATTTGGGACAGCCCTTTCATCTCTCTTAGTCACAGTAATGACCTCTAAGGATACTTGTTCAGTTCTAAAATTATGGTTAAGTAAAGAACATTCTTCAAGTCACATCCTATTTAGAGAAGGTGCACCTACCCATCTATTTCAAAGCTTATAAAGATGATGTGTTTAGGGCTTCAACAACACAAAACATTATTACGGCAAATGTTAGATGCTAATCTAAAGCCTTCCTTACCCATCAAATGAACCCATCCCAGGCTTGTTCCCTACTACTCCAACAGGAAAGTCATGCAGTAAGTATGCTGTCCCCTCATGGCTCCTGCTAGAGCCTGTGCTCCACTCTGCCCCTGTGCCTTTGCTCATGAGATCACTGATCCCCTGCTTGAAATGTCTCCTCCCTGATCCAATTCCAAAGCCACCACTTGGGCCTCATAGCTTCCACAGAACCTCTCTGATGACTTTAATGCTCATTTTCCACTACTTAGCTCTTTTACCATTCACTGTTACTAGGAAAGAATTTAGTCCTTAAGCACATGTTTTCCTGTTAGTCTTTTTTTAAAAAATTAAAAAGCCTTTAAGTATTCTATTTATCATTAAAATTTTCATTATTTTACATGTTAGTAAGTGAACTCATTAATGTTTAAAAAGAAAATACTGTGCTTTTACTACTTTTATTTCCTCACAATGCCTAGCTAACTGCATGAGACAGAATAGTATTCAATAAATAAGTTGCTATCAAATTATCACAAGATCATTATTTGGGCTAAATGATGTAAGTTAAATTCACATTATACACCAAACTTCTTGGAAAGTGATTTGCATTTATTATAAAGAGCATAAGGTTGGTGACATAATTTTTTTTTTTAAAAAAAGCATAAGGAATTCCAAAATAATTTAAACAATAGCCTATCATTTCTAAGATAAACATTAAAAACTCTGATTCTGCTTATATTTCTTACTCATGGTAAGAAACTGTAAAGAAATAGTTTTTGTTTTTTTTTTAAACAACCACCTCTTGATCAAAAAATAAGTTTTTAATCAGAGAAATGGGTACATTTTCCTCATCCCTCCTGGAGAAGGAGCATGAAAGTCTGTTTTTTGTTGTTGTTGTTGTTTTCATTTTTTTAAAAAATTTTTTGAGGTGGAGTCTCACTCTGTTGCCTAGGCTGGAGTGCAGTGGCACGATCTCCACTCACTGCAACCTCCCAGGTTCAAGCGATTCTCCTGCCTCAGCCTCTCGAGTAGCTGGGATTACAGGTGTGCACCACCATGCCTGGCTAATTTTTGTACTTTTAGTAGAGACGAGGTTTCACCATGTTGGTCAGGCTGGTCTCAAACTCCTGACCTCAGGTGAGCCACCCGCCTTGGCCTCCCAAAATTCTGCAATTATAGGTGTGAGCCACCACACCTGGCCCAAATCTGGTTTTAAGATGCAGAATTTTGCTGGTTATTCCCTTCCACAGGGTGCAGCACAGCCTGGAGCAGCTATCTCAACAGCAAAGTTCAGAATCACCCCGCCACCATTATTATTAAGGAGCATGTTTGACCAGAGGCTCACTCCCACATCTTTATTCAATACTGCTGACCTAGATTTTGTTCTTAAAACTACACAGCAGAAGCAGGCAAACTCCCCTGTAGAAATAACAGCCTTCAGAATAAATTTTTTTAGCATACTTGCAATCTACTCAGAGAGTCTATTTCAGTAAAACTACGGAAAATGAAATTCTAAACAAGAAGCAATTTACATAATGCAGTAGAAAAAATACTTACCCCTACCACTGGCCATCCCTAGAGACTTTGATTCTCCTATAAAAGTAGAATGGGGAAGGACAGGGGACAGTTTTCTATCTCTGTGAAATTGAAGGCATTTAACAGAAAAGGCATATGGCTAAACATTTAAAGTACTAATTAAACAAGTAGCATATCTACATATCAAAACTAGACTAATTCTGTCACATATGATCCATTCCAAGTGCAAGATAGACTGATGGATTTTAAATAACAGTACAAAAAGTTCATTGATATGGTTTCAGATTCCCCATTGCAAATAACCTTTAAGAAACTACCACTTGGCTAGGTGCAGTAGTTCACCCCTGTAAACCACAGCACTTTGGGAGGCTGAGGTGGGAGAACTGCTTGAGCCCAGGAATATTTTTTTCATTTTTGGAGACAGAGTTTTGCTCTTGCTGCCCAGTCTGGAGTGCAATGGTGCAATCTCGGCTCACTGTAACCTCTACCTCCTGGGTTCAAGCAACTCTCCTGCCTCAGCCTCCCAGGTAGCTGGGATTACAGGCAGCCACCACCACACTTGGCTAATTTTTTGTATTTTTAGCAGAGACGGGGTTTTACCATGCTGGCCAAGCTGGTCTCAAACTCCTGACCTCAGGTGATCCACCCGCCTCGGCCTCCCAAAGTCCTGGGATTACAGCGCCTGGCCAGAGCCCAGGAATTTGAGATCAGCCTGGGCAACATAATGAGACCCTATCTCTACAAACAAAAAAAAAAAAAAAAAAAAAAAAAAAAGGAAGAAGAAGAAAAGAAACTACCATTTGTGAAGTTTTGATGTCAAATCAAATACCCATAGTTACCTGGAAAAAAAACTGTCAAAATATTCCTCCTCCTAACTACGTATTTGTGTGAAATGGATTTTCTTCATATGCTGCAACCCAAACAACATATTGTGACAGACTGAATGCAGAGGCAGATATAAAAATACAGCTGTGTTCTATTAAGACAGACATTTAAAAGATTTTTAAAAGCGAAACCATGGCTGGGCTCGATGGCTCACGCCTGTAATCCCAGCACTTTGGGAGGCCGAAGTGGGCGGATCAAGAGGTCAGGAGTTCGAGACCAGCCTGGCTAACATAGTAAAACACAGTCTCTACCAAAAAAAAAAAAAAAAAAAAAAAAAAAAACTGGGCATGGTGGCGTGTGCCTGTAATCCCAGCTACTCAGGAGGTTGAGGCAGGAGAACTGTTTGAACCCGGGAGGCAGAGGTTGCAATGAGCTGAGATCGTGCCACTGCACTCCAGCCTGGGCAACAGGGCAAGACTCCGTCTCAAAAAAAAAAAAGGCAAAAACGCTACCACTGTTCTTACTAATCTCCTTCATTTTTGAAACTATACTTCTCAATAAAAATATTGTTTATTATTACTTTTTAAAATGAGATAAGTATTTTTCAGGTTTCTCCAGTTTTAGTTTGATAAATAGATATAACCCTCACAAACACAAGCTCTTTGGGGGTCTTTACTAAGGGCTGTGCTAGTATTTGGTCTCTAAACTCCTTTACAGTTTTAGAAGTCTGTTAGTCCAAATCCCTATATACTCCAGTGCAGGCTCACTCTTCTAGCCTCCTACAGCCCCGTTCTTCCCTCTCCCCATTCCCTGCAGAAAGTCAAGGAATCCAAGACAAAGTTCAGGCTTCATTATGCTTTTGGGATAGAAGCTTAGCCATGTGAGAAATGAAAAAATACACAACACAGTATCTCATTAAGAGCTAAACTTAATCATAAAGACGTTAAAATGGCATAACAATAAAAATTAAGAAAAATTAATGCTGGCAAAGGTGCTTCACAGAAAAGAAAGGGGAAAATGTCTGGATGTGGTATTTTCATTTACTACTGACAGTTTTTTTTAAATTAAAAACTTTTTTTTCTATTTATTTTTAGAGATGGGGTCTCACTTTGTTGCCTAGGCTGGAGTGCAGTAGCTATTCACAGGCATAATTATAGCTCACTGCAGCCTTGACTGAGCTCCTGGCCCCAAGTGATTCTCCCACATCAGCCTCCCATGTAGCAGGGACTACAGGTACATGCCACTGTGCCCTGACAATCACCACTGTTTTTGTTTTTTGTTTTTTTCACGCACACGGGGATACCAGTTACTGTTGACATTGTAAGTAACGCATGTGAGAACATCTTAGATTATTAGATAAAACAAAGGTGACAAGGAAAATACGTGTATATTCATATACATACATATCTTACAGAATGCTAAAATAGTTGTGGTAAAATTGTATTGATTGTTGAATCTGGAAAAATGTATAAAGTTCTTTCAACTTTTCTATAAATTTGAAATTATTTCAAAATAAGCTGGGCATGGCGGCTCACACCTGTAATCATCGCACTTTGGGAGGTGGAGGCAGGAGGATCGCCTGAGCCCAGGCATTGGAGACCAGCTTGGGCAACGTAGCAAGACCCCAACCTCTACAAAAAAAATTTAAAAAATTAGCCAGGCACGGTAGTGCACACCTGTCATCCCAGTTACTTTGGAGGCTGAGGTGGGAGGATTGCTTGAGCCAGGATTTCAAGATTGCAGTGAGCTATGATAGAACCACTGTATTCCTGGGCAACAGACCAAGACCCTGTCTCCAAAAACACAAAAGAAAAAAAACTTTCAAAATAAAAATAAAAGTATTTCAATAAAAAACGTGACAGGAAGCCTACTCCTTTCTCAGATTTTCAGCCGACTCCATTTTTTATAATTAAATAGATCCAAATGTTCATATCCAACTATATTAGCGTCCTTCTCCACTGTATTAAACTAGCAAAAAGCCCACTAACCTTTCTTGATTTAAAATAATATTTTAGGCCGGATGCGGTGGCTCATGCCTGTAATCCCAGCACTTTGGGAGGCTGAGGCCCACAGAGGACATGAGGCCAAGAGTTCAAGACCAGTCTGACCAATGTGGTGAAACCCCATCTCTACTAAAAATACAAAAATTAGCCAGGCGTGATGGTGCATGTCTGTAATCACAGCCACTGAGACTGAGGCAGGAGAATTGCTTGAACTCGGGAGGCAGAGGGTGCAGTGAGCCCAGATCCCGTACTGCATTCCAGCCTAGGTGACAAAACAGGACTCTTTCCCCCACTCCCCCCAAAAAAGGCTTCAAACCCATCTCAATTAAAAAAACAAAAATAAATTAACGATATTTGACATCCCTACAATGGTTGGAAGACTCTGAGTTTAGCCCTCTAGCAATATTTGAAAACACCAAGGCATTTGAAGGAAATCTCCAGCAGGAAGGAGATAACTTTAAGATCACATAGCACACTTGTTTTGCTTCAACCAGAAATTCTGCTGGATGTGTCTCAGAGTGGCCACAGGTGAAGGATGCTACCCTGAGACCATAATACAGGCTAAGTTGGCAGTAGCTGAGCTGTCAACTCAGAATACTGAATATTTTCAGTATTCTACCTCCTACAACACTTGATTTATTATCATACTGAATGTACTTGTTCCTATAAACACACCTCTCTACACAACTTCCTATAAAAACATGTGTCCCTGGCAAGGCGTGGTGGCTCACGCCTGTAATCTCAGCACTTTGGGAGGCTGAGGCAGGTGGATCACAAAGTCAGGAGATCAAGAACAGCCTGATCAACATGGTGAAACCCTGTCTCTACTAAAAATACAAAAATTAGCTGGGTGTGGTGGCACACGCCTGTAATCCCAGCTAATCAGGAGGCTGAGGCAGAAGAATGGCTTGAATCTGGGAGGCGGAGGTTGCAGTGAGCCAAGATCACGTCACTGCACTCCAGCCTGGGCGAGAGAGCAAAACTCTGTCTCAAAAACAAAAACAAAAACAAAATGTGTCCCCATGCAACTTCCTTTCTCATTCTCCACAGTCTGTTATACATACTTTCTTTTCCAGCTCACTCCATCCAAAATATAGTATTTTACTTTATAGAAAATGATATTATATGACTGCTGTTTCCTCTACCATAAATTTATCTACATCAGAGCCCATCATTACTTCTTTCCTTCCTATTTATGAGAAAAATATAATCCCCCATTTTTATTTCTTTTTAATTTGGGGAAAATGCTAAACCAGAGAATATGCAAAATACACGTGATTCTCCTTTCCAAGGACAGCAAATATGCCCTTTATCACCTTCTTGCCACCCAGTCCTCCAACCTTCTAGACTTAATTTTTCATTCCTTCTCTCCTCATTTCTCCCCCTATGGCTATGAGCACAGTTAAATCTCTGGCATCTTTAAAACACAAGTAAAATCCAAACTGTATTTTATATATATATCCCCTATAGAAGAATCTATGGATTAAAATAAATTTAGATTCTAATTCTAACGAGCTAGTTTTTTTTTTTTAATTATGAGATAACTGGTGAATTGAATACTGACTGGATATTTGGTACTAGGGAACCGGTGTGTGTTTGTTAATGGTATTGCAATTACGCTCTAAAAAGGAACCTTTTTTTTTTTTTTTTTTTTTTGAGATACATGCTAATATAAAGATCAAATGATCTGGGGTTTGCTTCCAAAAAACACCTAGGGTTAAATGGAGGGAGTGATTGGGAACAGATGAAATCAGATTGCTGGCCAGGCGTGGTGGCTCACACCTGTAATCCCAGCACTTTGGGAGGCTGAGGCGGGTGAATCACCTGAGGTCAGGAGTTCGAGACCAGCCTGACCCACAGGGTGAAACCCCTCTCTACTAAAAATACAAAAATTAGCCAGGCATGGTGGCATGCGACTGCAGTTCCAGCTACTCGGGAGGCTGAGACAGGAGAATTGCTTGAATCCAGGAAGCAGAGGTTGCAGTGAGCCGAGATCTCATAAATGTATGCCATGAGAACCTATGCATACATTTAAAACATGTAGCATAGGTTCTCATAATGTATGCATAAGCAACCTATGCATACATTTAAACATCTGAATACAAGATACGGTTCCTCCATTCTCTGTTTAGCCCTTTGAGAACAAGGACTGTGTCTTTCTCTTCACTATTCCCAGCACCATGTATCTGGCCTGATACCTAGGTGGTGCCTAATAAAGGATGTTGAATGGAGAAATGATTGTAATTTGGAGGGGAAAAAATTCATCTGGAGATAAAAATACTGGCTGGTATTCTTATGAGTTTTTCTTAAAAGATGCAATCTACAAATTAAGACTCTTCTTTTTGCAACACCTTTGTTCTACTGAATTTTATTTACATTTTTTTGCTGAATATTAAAATATTATAATTTAATATTTTTTATTTTTTTGGAGGCAGGGTCTCACTCTGTCACCCAGGCTGGAGTGCAGTGGAGCGATCTTGGCTCACTGCAGCCTCAACCTCCTGGGCTCAAGTGACCTCAGTCTCCCAAGTATCTGGGACTACAGGCACACATCACCACACCGAGCTAATTTTTTGTATTTTTCTGTAGAGACAGGGCTTCGCTGTGTTGCCAAGACTGGTTTTATTTTATTTTATTTTATTTGAGATGGAGTCTTGCTCTGTCGCCCAGGCTGGAGTGCAGTGGCGCAATTTCGGCTCACTGCAAGCTCTGCCTCCCGGGTTCATGCCATTCTCCTGCCTCAGCCTCCCAAGGAGCTGGGACTAC
The DNA here is from genome assembly GCF_028858775.2 of Pan troglodytes. NCBI lineage: Eukaryota > Metazoa > Chordata > Mammalia > Primates > Hominidae > Pan > Pan troglodytes. Next base: position 51,968,191 of record NC_086015.1, read on the forward strand.
AGGCACCCACCACCACGCTCGGCTAATTTTTTTTTTTTTTTTTGTAGTTTTAGTAGAGATGGGGTTTCACCATGTTAGCCAGGATGGTCTCGATCTACTGACCTTGTCATCTGCCCACCTCTGCCTCCCAAAGTGCTGGGATTACAGGTGTGAGCCACCACACCCGGCCCCATAACTTAAATGCTCAGGACTATTACACTAATTTAGTTTAATTTATACTAAACTAAATCAACACATTCTAAGAAATAAATTTGCCTGGTCAGAGTAGGCCAAAACAAGAGTAAAATAAACAACTATTGGCTGGGCATGATGGCTCACGCCTGTAATCCCAGCACTTTGGGAGGCTGAGGCAGGCAGATCACCTGAGGTCAGGAGTTCAAGACCAGCCTGGCCAACATGGTGAAACCCCATCTCTACTAAAAATACAAAAATTAGCCGGGTGTTGTGGCACAAACCTATAATCCCAGCTACTCATGAGGCTGAGACAGGAGAATCGCTTGAACCCAGGAGGCAGAGGTTGCAGTGAGCCAAGATTGTGCCATTGCACTCCTGTCTGGGTGACAAAGGTGAAACTCCGTCTCAAAAAAAAAAAAAAAAAAAAAGAAGCAACTATTAACAATTATGTCAGGATAATAGACATAATAAACCAGGGCTATCATATATCTATGATGTGATATACAAAACAGGAATTCCCTTTAAATGTCAATAACTTATAATGAACCCTATTTCTATTTTCACATTCTGTTAAACAGGTTAAGCAGGTTATATTTATGAAAGTATTTAAATTATGCTAGAAATTTAAAAGTTTTTGGTTTAAAGCCAGAAAAATGATTTACAAGTAGCCATAATCAAAATCAACTATGGGAGAAATCACATGTAAACATTAAACTGTATTCATATCCACGCTCAATTTTCAATGGCTTCAAACCCATTCTACCAATTGACTCCAGGCAACTATAGGTAACTGAGATTCTAGCTCTAAACTGAAGAAGAAAAACCACTTTCCCAAGTACGGCAAATTATTTAAGGATATTTAATATCCTCCTTATAGAAGATTATTAGAATCCTAAAACATCACAAGAATTAAGGAAATTTATGTCCAAACATTGTACTTTTTTCTTGTCTTTGGTTCCCTCAGATTCTGACAGATTTCTTCACACTTGAATAAGAAGTCTGCCAGCAGGGTCAGTGGGTCCTTGGAGGGGTTTTCCACTCCCTTTTTACCCCTTCCTCCTCCTGGCACCCAGCTGGACTTGTGGCCCAATCTCCTACCCCAAGGCAGCAGAGCCACATTCAGCCAGGTAGGGATTTCGATTTTAATCCCTGGTCCTCTCATTCAACATTCAACCTTGGGTACCTTTCTTTCCTACTCTGCCTCATTTCCTCTTAGTGTACAACAAGGGAGGAAAGGCCAAATCATCTGCCAGAACCCTCCTAGAAGAGAGAAATCTCAAGCCGGGTGTGGTGGCTCATGCCTGTAATCCCACCACTTTGGGAGGCCGAGGAGGGCAAACTGCCTGAGCTCACGAGTTCGAGACCAGCCTGGGCACAGTGAAACCGCATTTCTACTAAAATACAAAAAAGTTAGCCAGGCGTGGTGGTGGGCGCCTGTAGTCCCAGTTACTCGGGAGGCTGAGGCAAGAGAATTGCTTGAACCCGGGAGGCAGAGGTTGCAGTGAGCCAAGATCGCACCACTGCACTCCAGCCTGGGCGACAGAGAGTCTCAAAAAAAAAGAAAAAGAAAAAGAAAAAAGAAAAAAAGAAAAGAAAAGAAAAATCTCTGCTTCTTTGCATTACTAATAGGTAATTAAAGGCTATGACAACAATACTTGATGCAGCAATTTGCTTTCTACCTTGAAAACATGCAATAAATACACAAGTCTATGTCTTTTGTACCCACTGGTCATAACCATGACCTACTCTTTCTTTTTTTTTTTTTGTCATGGAGTTTCACTCTTGTTGCCCAGGCTGGAGTGCAGTGGCACAATCTTGGCTCACTGCAACCTCTGCCTCCTGGGTTCAAGCGATTCTCCTGACTCAGGCTCCCAAGTAGCTGGGACTACAGGTGCCCGCCACCACGCCCGGCTAATTTTTTGTATTTTTAGTAGAGATGGGATTTCGCCATGTTGGGCAGGCTGGTTGACCTATTCTTTTTTTTTTTTCCTTGAGATAGGTAGGGTCTCAGCTCTGTTGCCCAGGATGGAGTGCAGTGTTGTGATCATAATTCACTGCAGTCTCAACCTCCTGGGCTCAAGCGATCCTCCTGCCTCAACCTATGGAGTAGCTGGGACTGTGGGCATGTGCCACCATGCCAGGCTAATTTTTGTAGAGACAGGTCTCACTATGTTGCCCAGGCTGGTCTCGAACTCCTGGGCTCAAGCAATCTTTCTGCCTCAGCCTCCCAAAGTCTTGGGATTACAGGCATTGAGTCACCACGCCCAACCCATAATTGTGACCTATTCTATAGAAAGGGGTGTTAACAGTGTGTACAAACACATACCAAGTCATCAGAAGAGGGGTCAATCCATGCTCTAGCAGGTGATCAATCTTCTTTTTTTTGAGACAGAGTCTCGCTCTGTTGCCCAGGCTGGAGTGCAGTGGCGCAATCTCGGCTCACTGCAACCCCCGCCTCCCAGGTTCAATCAGTTCTCTGCCTCAGCCTCCCTAGTACCTGGGATTACAGGTGCCCGCCACCATACCCAACTAATTTTTTTGTATTTTTAGTAGAGACAGGGTTTCACCATGTTGGCCAGGCTGGTCTTGAACTCCTGACCTCATGATCCACCTGCCTTGGCCTCCCAAAGTGCTGAGATTATAGGCGTGAGCCACTGCGCCCGGCCGATCAATTTTCTTAAACCAAATCAAATAAGGTGTCCTTTAACTCAGCCACTCAGAATTCTATATTAATCCATTTCAGTTGGTTGACTAGGTCAAACTGCAGTTTTTCTTTCACTAATTTGGATGAATCTAACATAAAAAAGACAACAATTTAACGCTATCTTGAGCTGTAATCACTCATTCATTCAACTATCCCTTAAGTACATATACTATGTGCCAGGTTCCATTTAGGTTCTAGGGATAAAGCAATAAAAAATCACCACCCAGCTGGGCACGGTGGCTCACGCCTGTAATCCCAGCACTTTGGGAGGCTGAGGCGGGCAGATCACCTGAGGTCAGGAGTTCAACACCAGCCTGGCCAACATGGTGAAACCCCGTCTCTACTAAGAATACAAAAACTAGCCCAGTGTGGTGGTGTGCATCTGTAGTCCCAGCTACTCAGAAGGCTGAGACAGGTGAATTGCTTGAACCAAGGAGGCGGGGGTTGCAGTGAGCCGAGATTGTCCCACTGCACTCCAACCTGGGCAACAGAGCAAGACTGCGTCCCAAAAAAAAAAAAAAAAAAGAATCACCACCCATAGAGAGCTTACATTCTTGGCAAGCAACATCAACAACATAGTACCAGGAATGATGCGGGGTGGGGTAGGTATCCTGCTCTACTTATGCTGGCTAAACTACATCTGGAAATTGTATTCCATTCTAGGCATAGGTTAAGAGGGATGCTATATTAGTTATCAATTTATTGCCTTTCAGTTCCAAATCTATACTTTACTGCTCTGCTTTGCAATAATGAAGCTGGACTCTTCAAATGTTTTTCTTATGCCAATAGCAAGCACTGGAGGAATACTACAGGAGGAAGAGGATTTCCTCCTGGTTCCACTGTGTTTTCCTCTTCTTTCTCCCGTGGCCTCATGTGATGCGTGGGACACCCAGCGGTGCTCACCCACCAGTTTTAGGGATACCACATGAGTGGCTTCAGGTGAGTTCCAGTCACCCCAGCTAACTTCCCAGTGATTTTCGACAGCACCACCCAGAGCAGCTTCCTAGATAGTTTTGTTGGCACTCCAGCAAACAATACTCTTGCTTTTAACCCTCGGCTGGTGCCATCCTCAGGAACTTAAAACTGCAACAGACTACAGCTTTACCTTCTTCAAAAGGTCTGAATATCCGCCTTGGGTAGGCTCTCTCTCCCATCTGTCTCTTTCTTTCATACTCTGCCTCAGGCACAGAGGGAGTAGCTGCTCCTATAGCTGATACACCTACATCTTTCAGAGTTCTCTTTACCCTTTAATGGTTAATCTATTACTAGTTAATAATTCTTTATGTTAACTTTCCCTTGTTCAAATTGCAATATTTCTGTTTCCAGACTGAACCCTGATCCAGAACTGGTACAAAAAGTAGGGTGATCTCAGAGGACGGACTTAAAAACATGGGATTTAGAAATTGGTTTGGTGGCACTCTTGGGTTTAAGTGCAGTGCTAAGCACCTTGCCAATGGGAAAGGGGATGCTAGTAATCCAGGACATGCAAGATCGTGGCAATAATATACTGGCAAAAACCTTCAGAACATGTGTAGGAGTAGATTATATAGCTGGAGGTGGCTCTAACAGTTCACCTCATTGGTTGACTGAAATTTTAGACTCGAGTAAATTATGTTTAAAAAAAAAACCAAAAACAAATTTCAGCTGTGGCACATGACTGGGCTTGGTGGAGTTTCAAGATGCTGATGAATTTAAGGTCTGGCGGTTGAAAGAATCAGTGAAGCTTTTCAAGTAGATGAGATATATTTGAATATGTAACCTTTAGTAACTACAGAATAGAGGTTGCTTTTTTTGTTTTTTTGGTCCCTTTCATAGTGGTAGCAGGAGTGAATTCTGAGGTGGCCCCAATCATCTGTAGGAATATTCACCTGACAGTTTCGTGTTTCTCCCCATAGCTGAGTTGGTCTTGTAGAAAATTTCTATGGAATTCAATTCCATTATTCAAAGTAGCTTTTCTATGAACCAGCTGTGGTCTGTAACTTGACAGTGTTAATACCAAATAGCAAGACCTAATCATGGTTCACATACTCAACAAATATATAAGACTAGTTTTTCAAGTAGGTCAGTTTTGGAACACATTAATTGTAACTAGGTTAGCTATTTTACAATTAAGACAACTTTATAAACTGCTTTAATTTATAAAGGTTTTAAAATTACATTCTTTTGACTCTAAAGATGGTTGTTTTACAGCATATTCTTAAATACTACTGTTGAGCCATATATATGACAATGGTGAACTTTAATGAATATCTGCACATCTGTAGTAAAATGCAATGCTACCTTCATTTTTTTGTTGGTATGCTGAAGAAACTTTTTAAAGTATCTCACTTTTTAAAAAATTGGTCAGACCCTCTCCCTCTCCCTGCTCTCCCTCCTCTCCCTCTCCCCACGGTCTCCCTCTCTTTCCACAGTCTCCCTCTGATGCCGAGCCGAAGCTGGGCTGTACTGCTGCCATCTCGGCTCACTGCAACCTCCCTGCCTGATTCTCCTGCCTCAGCCTGCCGAGTGCCTGCGATTGCAGAAGCGCGCCGCCACGCCTGACCGGTTTTCGTATTTTTTTGGTGGAGACAGGGTTTCGCTGTGTTGGCCAGGCTGGTCTCCAGCTCCTAACCGCGAGTGATCCGCCAGCCTCGGCCTCCCGAGGTGCCGGGATTGCAGACGGAGTCTCGTTCACTCAGTGTTCAATGTTGCCCAGGCTGGAGTGCAGTGGCGTGATCTCGGCTAGCTACAACCTCCACCTCCCAGCCGCCTGCCTTGGCCTCCCAAAGTGCCGAGATTGCAGCCTCTGCCCGGCAGCCACCCCGTCTGGGAAGTGAGGAGCGTCTCTGCCTGGCCGCCCATCGTCTGGGATGTGAGGAGCCCCTCGGCCTGGCTGCCCAGTCTGGAAAGTGAGGAGCGTCTCTGCCCACCCGCCATCCCATCTAGGAAGTGAGGAGCGCCTCTTCCCAGCCGCCATCCCAACTAGGAAGTGAGGAGCGTCTCTGCCCGGCCGCCCATTGTCTGAGATGTGGGGAGCGCCTCTGCCCCGCCACCCCGTCTGGGATGTGAGGAGCGCCTCTGCCCGGCCACGACCCCGTCTGGGAGGTGAGGAGCGTCTCTGCCCGGCCGCCCCGTCTGAGAAGTGAGGAGACCCTCCGCCCGGCAGCCGCCCCGTCTGAGAAGTGAGGAGACCCTCCGCCCGGCAGCCGCCCCGTCTGAGAAGTGAGGAGCCCCTCCGCCCGGCAGCCGCCCCGTCTGGGAAGTGAGGAGCCCCTCCGCCCGGCAGCCACCCCGTCTGGGAAGTGAGGAGCGTCTCCGCCCGGCAGCCGCCCCATCCGGGAGGAAGGTGGGGGGGTCAGCCCCCCACCCAGCCAGCCGCCCCGTCCGGGAGGGAGGTGAGGGGCGCCTCTGCCCGGCCGCCCCTACTGGGAAGTGAGGAGCCCCTCTGCCCGGCCACCACCCCGTCTGGGAGGTGTACCCAACAGCTCATTGAGAATGGGCCATGATGACAATGGCGGTTTTGTGGAATAGAAAAGGGGGAAAGGTGGGGAAAAGATTGAGAAATTGGATGGTTGCTGTGTCTGTGTAGAAAGAAGTAGACATGGGAGACTTTTCATTTTGTTCTGTACTAAGAAAAATTCTTCTGCCTTGGGATCTTGTTGATCTATGACCTTAACCCTAACCCTGTGCTCTCTGAAACATGTGCTGTGTCCACTCAGGGTTAAATGGAAAAAATAAATAAATTTTAAAAAAAATAAAAATAAAAATAAAAAATTGGTCAGATCGCGAGATCAGGAGTTCGAGACCAGCCTGGCCAATATGGTGAAACTCTGTCTCTACTAAGAAATACAAAAATTGGTCGGGTGTGGTGGCATGCGCCTATAGTCCCAACTACTCGGGAGGCTGAGGCAGAAAAATCGCTTGAACTTTGGAGGCAGAGGTTGTAGTGAGCCGAGATCGCACCATTACACTCTAGCCTGAGTGACAGAGCAAGACTCCATCTCAAAAAATAAATAAATAAAATACAAAAAAAAAATTGGTTTGTGTATTTTATATGCTTACATATTTTTCCATGGTACTGTAGGTCATTTTAGTGATTAAATTTGACACTTTTGACAGAAAAACAGGTCAATTAGTTCCTTGGGATCAAAAAGGTGTTGATTGCAAAGGGGCAGGAGGGAATTGTTAGAGTGATTTTACAATGGTTCTGCATCTTGAGTATGGTATGACTATGCATTTGTCAAATCTTAGGGTGAATTTTACTGAATGTAAATTCATGCTTCAATAATCAGGACTTTAAAAACTTACACAAAAAAACACAAAACAACAACAAAAGGACTGGGTGCAGTTCACACCTGTAATCTCAGCAGGGGGGCCAAGGTAGGAGGCTTGAGCCCAGGAGTTCAAGCCTAGAATGAGCAACATACAGAGACCCCATCTCCACAAAAAATAAAAAATTAACCAGGCACAGTGGCACACGCCTGTAATCCCAGCTACTCAGGAGGCTGAGGAAGGAGGACTACTTGAGCCTAGGAGTTCGAAATTACAGTGAGCTATGATCACGCCACTGCACTCCAGCCTGAGTGACCGAGTGAGAGCCTGTCTCTAAATAAATAAATAAAACTTTCTTTAAAAAAGAGTCCACTATGTTTAATGAGGTAGAGATGCCAAAGTTTCCCTAGCAAGATGTAGAAGAGGCAATTCAAAAACTTAGGGAGATAGAAATGTTGGAATGGATTTTTCATGTGTAACCTATGTTGCACAAAAAAGCTCAGAAGATAATCCTTTCACTCAGGCATTGAGAAATCCATTAGTGAGGCTAGGCATGGTGGTTCACACCTGTAATCCCAGTACTTTGGGAGGCCGAGCCAGGTGGATCACTTGAGGCCAGGAGTTCAAGACCAGCCTGGCCAACATGGTGAAACCCCGACTGTACTAAAAATACAAAAATTAGCCAGGTGTGGTGGTGCACAACTGTAATCCCAGCTACTTGGGAGGCTAAGGCATGAGAATTGCTTGAACCCAGGAGGCAGAGGTTGCAGTTAGCCAAGATCGTGCCACTGTACTCCAGCCTGGGTGACAGAGTGAGACCCTGTCTCAAAAAAACAAAAACAAAAAACAAAAAAAAAAACAACAAAAAAAGAAATGCATTAGTGAGGGGATCACCTTCATCCTTGAAAAGCTCTGTGGTTGCTCCCCTTTGCAGTGTGTCCCTGTTCCCCTAGACATGGGTTGGCAAACTTTATTTATAAAGGGCCACAGATAAACATTTTAGGTTTTACAGTCCCTAAGGTCTCTGTCACAACCCCTAGGTATGGCCATGGGAAATGCCACCACTAAGTGGGTTCCCTGATTTAAAGGGGTAACGGGATCCTAAAATAACAGAGGCCAAGTAGCAGCATGTAATCACCAAAGACAAAGTGGGAACATCTACTATAAAGACAGTAAAGTTGTACTGGTAATCAGAACACCTTGGCCCACCAGGATCTTTGGCAGTAATTGATCACACAGTATTCCACAAGCAGCCTACCAAAACAGATTCATCTGTACAACTGAAAAAAACTCCAGCTCTGGTAGTAAAAACCTGACTAGAAAAGTTTTGACCTCTCATCTAATTTCTAGACCCAAGTCAATTAACAAGCCCAGGTCCCCTGAGGAAAAACCTGTAGTGTTCCCACAAGTACAAGTACATACTGTAAATCCTCATCCAAGCTTCCCCAAAGGCCATTTACTAGAGTGACTACGGATTAGAGAAAAGGAAATACCCAGACCTTTCAGGGATTACTAATTCCTGGGGACTCAAAATGCTACTGTGGCCTATCAGTCAAAGTGAGTGCTGACAGTGGTCAGGTAATAGATGAAATGCTTAGCTCAAGTCCACCTCACAGTGGACCCCATAGTACAATGGGCCTACTTTGTTGTTATCTCCTCAGTTCCTGAATAAATACTTGGAACAGACATACTTGACTATTGGCTTTCTGACCCAACTGATAAGTCATTTTAATAGTAAGGGCTAAATGGAAGCCCCTAGAACTTACCCTCCCTACTAAGATATTAAGCCAGAAGCAATACCACATCTCAAGAATTAAAGAGCTTAATGTCACCATCAAAAGACTTGAAAGAAACAGGGTAGTGACACCTATTATATCTTGATTTAACTCGCCAGTTTGTCCTGTGCAGAAGTCAGATGGATCTTAGTGACTATCATAAACTCATGGACTATCATAAACTTAATCTGGTGATGATTCCAATTGCAGCTGATGCCCCAGATATAGCATCTTTACTGGAGCAAATCAACATGGGTCACGGCACTTGGTATACTGCTATTAACCTGAATAATGCCTTTTTCTTCATACAAATCTGCAAGAACCACCAGAAGCACATTGCTTTTACCTGCCTTTTACGTGCCTATGAATCTAGCCTCAGGGCTATGCCATTCTCCTACCATAATGCAGCGCACAGAGATCTTGATTGCGTGACATTCCAAAAAAATAAATAAATAAGCACGTACACACACACACACACACACACACACACACACACACACACACTAGTCAACTATACTGACATTATGCTAATTGGGTCTGATAAATAGCAAGTAGCAAATACGTTAGATGCTTTAGTAAGACATATACAAAGTAGTTGATGCGAGATAAACCCTACAAAAATTCAGAGACCCACTGCAGCAATGAAATGTCAGGATTCAATTGCTCAAAACATGTCAAAATTTCCCTTCCAAGGTGATTAAGTTGCTCTAATTAACATCACCAACAATGAAAAAGAGGGTACAATGTTTGGTAGGCTTCAACCCAGCTACAAAGTTACCTACAAGGCTGACAGTTTAGAGTGGGTTTCAGAGCAAGAAAAGATTCTATAGCAAGTTCAAGCTGTGGTTCAAGCTGCTCTGCCATTTGGGCCTTATGATCTGGCAGATCCAATGATACTTGAAGTGTCCATGGCAAATAGGGATGCTGAATGGAGCCTTTAGCAAGCAAGAATAAGAGAATCACTGCCCAGACTTCTAGAATTTTGAGAAAATCTATGCCCTCTTTTGCAGAAAATTATTCACCTTTCAAAAAATAGTTTCAGGCTTGCTATTGGGTCTTGGCAGAGACCAAATGCCTAACCATGGGACATAATGCAACCACGTGTCCTGAGCTTCTCATCAGGAACTAGATGTTATCCAACCTATGTAGTCTAGCTTGGCATGTGCAGCACGATCTATCATCAAGTGAAAAACACGTAAAAAAAAAAAAAAATTCAAGCAGGTCCAGAAATATGAGTAAGTTACATAGGAGGTAGCTCAGACTTCAGCATTGAGTTCTGTTGCATTGCTTCCTCTCCCTCAATCCAAGTCAATGGCCTCCTGAGAGCTCCATATGACCAGCTGACTGGGGAAAGAAAAAACTCAAGTCTGGTTTACACATAGCTCTGCACAACATGCCAGTATCACCCAAAAGTGGAGAGCTGCAGCACTACAGCCCCATTTAAAGAGGTAGGACTGAAGGGCAGTGATGAAGAAAAATCTTTCCTTCAGAGGGCAGAACGTTGAGGGGTACATTTGGTTTTCCCTTTTGCCTGAGGTAAGACATGGCCAGAAGCAGAGATTTATACTCATTTATGAACAATTATTAAGGATTTTGTTGGCTAGTTAGGAACTTGGAAGGAAATGGTGACAAGGAAATCTGGGGGAAAGATATGCAGATGAAACTCTCAGAACAGGCACAGACTGTGAAGATATTTGTGTCCCATGTGAATAATCATTTGCATTCACTGTAGAGGAGGCTCTTAATAAGCAAGTTGACAAAATGACGTACTTCATGAATATCAATGTTAGACACTTTCCATAGCTACAAGAGTGCTTGCTCAATAAAACCCATGGAAAAAATGATCATGAAGGCTGTGCATGGGCTCAACAACATGATCTTCCCCTAAACAGGGCTGACCTGACTAAAGCTACTGCTAAATGTCTAATCTGTTAATGGCACAGACTAGCTCTGAGCCCTGAATATGCACCATTTCCCAAAAACTAGCTAACCACCTGGTGGCAAGTTGATTACGCTGGACTTCTATTATGGGGAATAAGGGCAGGGGTGAGGGAAGAGATTTGTCCTCACTAGAATAGACATGTATTCTGGATACAGATTTGCCTTCTCTGCCTATAATGTTTTTGGCAGTTCCACCACCCATGAACTTATATATAAGTGCCCAATCTACCACCGTGACATTCCACACAGTGTTGCGGCTGCTTCTTTTTTTGAGATGAGGTCTCCCTCTGTCGCCCAGTCTGGAGTGCAGTGGCACGATCTTGTCTCACTGAAACCTCTGCCTTCTGGGTTCAAGTGATTCTCCCACCTCAGCCTCCCAAGTAGCTGGGACTACAGGCATGTGCCACCATGCCCGGCTAATTTTTTCTAAATTTTTAGAAGAGATGGGGTTTCACCATGTTAGCCAGGCTGGTCTCGAACTCCTAACCTCAGGCAATCTGCCCGCCTCGGCCTCCCAAAGTGCTGGGATTACAGGTGTGAGCCACCATGCTTGGCCAAAAAAAAAGATGTATTTTTAAAATAGAGACAAGGTCTCACTATGTTACCCAGGCTGGTCTCAAACTCCTTGGCTCAAGTGATCCTCCTGCCTTGGCCTCCCAAAGTGCTGGGGTTACAGGCATATGCCACCATGCCAAGCCCACACAGCATTGCTCCTGACCAAGAAAGTCATTTCATAGTAAAGAAATGCAGAAATGGGCTCATGTCCATGGACTTAACTGGTGTTGTCACACCCTATCACACAGAATGGTTGGCCTAATTAAAATAGGGAATTGATTACTGAAGACTAAGTTACAGTTTCAGGGAGACAACACCCTGAAAGGATGGGGTAATGATTTCAATCAGAGACACCTTACATGGTGCTGTCTCCTCCCACAATCAGAATATACAGGTCTGGGAATCAAAGGGTAGAAGTATGTGCGGCTCCACTCACTATTATATCTAGCAATCACTGAATTTTTGCTTTCACTCCTAACAACTGAGTTCTGCTGGCTTGGAAGTGCTAGTCCCTAAGCAGGAAATATATCTACTAGCATACACAACAATGGTTCAATTGCATTAGAAGATGAGACTGCCACTTGGCTACTTGGGACTCCTTACACCACTGAACCAACAGGCTGAACCTACTGGTTGGGAAAGATTGAGCCCAACTGTCAAGGGGAAACGGTTGCTGCTACACAGTGAAAGCAAGGAGGACTATGTCTGAAACCCAAGGGATTATCTAAGGCACCTCTTAATACTTCCATGCCAAAAATAAAGATTAATGGAAAACTACAGCAACCAAAAAAGGACTGGACTAATGAGGGAATAAATGTTTGAGTCATTTCACCAGGTAAAGAACCTCAACCAGCTGAGGTTCGTGCTGAAGGCAAGGGAAACATGAAATAGGTAACTGAAGAAAGAAGCCTAGATATCAACTGTGGCCTCATTACTAATCACAGAAATGAGGATGAACTTTCTCTTTGTTATATTTGGTATTTGTTTGTATATTCTAACCATTTTCTTCTTTCCTTCTTCCCATTAGGATAAGTTGGAATTAGTTCAGTTTAGTTTTGTTTTTTTGAGACCGAGTCTCACTCTGTTGCCCAGGCTGGAGTGCAGTGGTGCGATCTTGACTCACTGCAACCTCCGCCTCCCAGCTTCAAGTGATTCTCTTGCCTCAGCCTCCTGAGTAGCTGGGATTACAGGGGTGTGCACCACACCCGGCTAATTTTTTTTTTTTTTTTTTTTGGGACCAAGTCTCACTCTGTCATCAGGCTGGAGTGCAGTGGCAAGATCTCGGCTCACTGCAACCTCCGCCTCCCAGGTTCAAGCAATTCTCCTGCCTCAGCCTCCCAAGTAGCTGGGTCTATAGGCGTGCACCACCACACCTGGCTAATTTTTGTATTTTTAGTAGAGACGGGGTTTCACCATGTTGGCCAGGATGGTCTTGATCTCTTGACCTCGTGATCCACCCAACTCGGCCTCCCAAAGTGCTGAAATTACAGGCATGAGCCACCGTACCCACCTTGAAATTAGATTTATAATACAACTTTTGGTAACAAACTAGTCAGTGGAACTTTGTTTTCTGCCACATGAAAATCTTTAAAGCTTATGCAGACGCATATCTGAATGCTTGTCATCAAAGTGTGCAGTAAAAAAAAAAAAGGCAGTTAAAGAAAATTTGAGCATTTCAAAGAAAGCACTTTTAAAAATGTATATACATGAAGGTGGCCGGGTGTGGTAACTCACACACCTGTAATCCCAGCACTTTTGGAGGCCAAGCGGGTGGATCACCTGAGGTCAGGAGTTCGAGACTAGCCTGGAGAACCCCCGTCTCTACTAAAAATATAAAAATCAGCCGAGCGTGGTAGCACACACCTGTGGTCCTAGCTACTTGGGAGGCTGAGAGGCAGGAGAATCGCTTGAATCTGGGAGGCGGCGGTTGCAGTGAGCCAAGATTGTGCCACTGCACTCCGGCCTGGGCAAAAGAGCGATTTTCAAGGGGAAAAAAAAAAAATGTGGCTGGGCGCGGTGGCTCACGTCTGTAATCCCAGCACTTTGGGAGGCCGAGGTGGGCAGATCACAAGGTCAGGAGATCGAGACCATCCTGGCTAACACGGTGAAACCCCGTCTCTACTAAAAATACAAAAAGAAATTAGCCGGACGTGGTGGCGGGAGCCTGTAGTCCCAGCTACTCAGGAGGCTGAGGCAGGAGCATGGCGTGAACCCGGGAGGTGGAGCTTGCAGTGAGCCAAGATCGCGCCGCTGCACTCCAGCCTGGGCGACAGAGCGAGACTCCATCTCAAAAAAAAAAAAAAAAAATGTATATACATGAAGAACATTTTGCTATATCATGAAATAAATGTAGCGCTGTAAGATAAAGGAAGATGAATATAAATGGAGTTTTGGCCATTTTTATTTTTTTTTGAGATGGAGTCTTGCTCTGTTGCCCAGGCTGGAGTGCAGTGGTGCAATCTTGGTTCAATGAAACCTCTGCCTCCTGGGTTCAAGCAATTCTCCTGCCTCAGCCTCCCAAGTAACTGGGATTACAGGCACTCACCACCATGCCCAGCTAACTTTTTGTATTTTTAGTAGAGACAGGGTTTCATCATGTTGGCCAGGCTGGTCTTGAACTTGGGATCTCAAGTGATCTGCCTGCCTCGCCTCCCAAAGTGCTGGGATTACAGGCGTGAGCCACCATGCCCGGGCAGAGTTATGCCCATTTTGCCCCTCCACATGCTGCAGCCATCTTTAACCTGTTTAACTTAATGATTATAGTTTTGTTTTTCTTTTTTCATCTTATTCAGTATATTTCAGGCTATTCAGCAGATGCTTGTGATTCTGGAGGTTCAAATCACTGGTGAAAGTTTATTCTGTTTCCTCAGTTTTTCAGGAGCTTTTCTCCATAAAATGATCTGCTGCCTAAAGTACCCTCTGTCTTCCTCATCAACAGGCGCTAAATTCAAAAAGTACCTTACTGAAACTTTTTTGTTCATAACTTTCATTGTTGGAGTTAGGTCATATCCTGCTAACAACAGTCTTATTGATCAGTTGTAACCCCATATGTTGTATTTTTATTCTTACTTATAAGAGGTAAATTTTTGTAACAGTCACATCCTTTAAATGATACTTCATTATATTCAAATTCTATATGTAGATAATCTTCAATGCCCACTTCCATCAGGATAGCTGGCAAGTTGGTGAACAGTAAGATCACATTCTTTTTACCAAGTCTGTCAGTCTTCTTACTACTAACACTTCAATACATCAAGAGGACATTAGCACCAATGTAAGATTCTCATGACTTTTCAACATGTATAAATTCCAAATCACAACTTCTGAGTCAGTTCTCCAGGTAAGGCTAGTTCTTTCACTAGGTTTACAAACTCTTGAATATTACTCTTATCATAGAAAAGTTCAATTTGACGTACAAATTCAATTCTAATGTTGTGGTGCTCTAGCCTCTTTCTAGACTCTTTCACCTCTCCTGAAACAGATTCTCCATCATAGAGGAGATGGTGTTTTTCTACTTCGCCATTTTCAGTTTTCACTTCTGCCATTTTCTTTGTTTCCTTATCATTAAGGACAATATCAATCTCACAAATCAGACCAAAAAAGCCTCCAAAAAACCTCACTGTCAGTGATACTGCCACATCCCCCAATACTTCACTCCTCTTCCCTCAGAACTCCAAGCCCCTGGCTCCCATCACATGACCTTGGCCCTCTGAAGCTGGAACTTCTATTTGAGGACTGATAAACAGCCAGCAGGCCAGGCACAGTGGCTCACACCTATAATCCCAGGACATTGGGAGGCTGAGGCCGGAGGATTGCTTGAGCTCAGGAGTTTGAGACTAGCCTGGGCAACACAGCAAAACCCTGATTCTATTAAAACAAACAAACAAACAAAAATATAGCCAGCAATGGATACAATGACTATGGGGCTGAGCATGTCCTCATTCCTCATTTTAGAACAAGGGTGAGAGTTTCACCCTCTGACATAGCTGTATCTTGTTAGGTAGAAACATAAGAGTTTCATTGTTATATGGGAGCTCAAATGTGTGTAAAGTGCATATGGAAGCTAAGTAGCCAAAATAATAGGCTATGCAAGTAATCAATATATTGCCTCTCAATTCCAAATCTACCTTTCATTGCCCTGCCTGTAATAATGTAAACATTTCTTCCTAGACAGCGGGCATGATGACACTAAGCTTAGTAGAGGGCATGGAAGGAAAGGGTTTCTCTTCCTGGTTCTAGTGTGCTTTTGCATCTTCTTACTTCCATGGTACTCTGCTGGTGTGCAGAACACCCCATGGTGCTCATCCCAACAAGCTTTAGTGGGCATTCTCATGGACATCTTCCCAGGCAAGTTCCACCAGTGCCTCAAACAGGCTTGCTGGTGATGCCGCAGCACCCCCAAGTACAGCTTCCTGCTTAACTACCTCTGAGGTAGAAGACCAGCAGGACTTAATTTCCTGTCACACCCTGCTGATTGGAACAAGATCTGGCTGAAACCAGCAGATGCTGACAAAAGTAACCCCGAGTTGCCCTCAGGGTTTATTAGCATAAAGACACTCCTACCAGTGCCATGGCAGTTTACAAATGCCATGGCAACAGCCTAGAAGTTACCTTATCTGATTCCCAGAAACTTCCAGCCCCTTTTCCAGAAAGTTCTAAATAACCTGCCTCTTAATTAGCATGTAATTAATAACAGATATAAACAGCTAGCTAGCAGCTCACAGACACCGATTCTGGGCACACTGCCTATGGGTTAGCCCTGCTCAGCAAGAAGCAGCACTGGTTCAATAAAAGTTTCTTTCTCTCACTACTGGCTCACCCTTAAATTCTTTCCTGGCAAAGCCAAGAACCCTCCTGGGTTAAGCCCCAATCTAGGGGCTTGTTTGCCCCACATCACCCTGACCTGCAGCAACTCAGCAAACATCTTTACTACCAAATGGAGACTTCCTCCAAGATATGCAATCAGCTTTGGGGGTGGGGTGGGGGAGGGGCGCATACTTTTCCAAATTTGTTATTTCTTTGTGTACTCTGCCCCAGCCCTAAGGGTAGTGACTATTCCCTGTATCTGTCATTCCTGTATTCTTTAGAGTTCTCTTTACCCCTGTAGTAAATTCTCTGTTCAATTTATGGTGTAGCTTCTGTCTCCTGAATAGACTCTGATCCAAATATTGGCCATTAAAAACAGCATAAATCTACATAATAGGAAAGAGTGGAAGAAAAAATGAAAGATGTTTAACCCAAAGAAAATAAATCAGAAGGCAAATGTTAATCTCTACATGTCTAAAAAGCTATCACCTACCGCAGAACATACTGTATCTCTGTTGCTCAGCACTAACAGCAGCAGCAGAAACAGCAGAATGCCTGTTCGTTTTACACAGAAAAACTGAAGACCAGAAATACTAATTTGTTAAATAGAAAGCAAAATCCTTCAATGAAGACCTCTAAGGAGTCTAATGTTAATACTTAAGTTTACAGTTGACATAGTTTTGCATCTTCTCATTTCATTTTAAATTGCTGAAAACCCACTGGAGGGCCAGGCTTGCCAGTTTTTTGCAGTGAGAGTCCTAAGTTAATTTTTTCACAAGAAACAAAACAAAAAAACTCTTCTTTCAGTCTGCCTGGAGCTCACTTTTGAAGTTTCACCTCCAGTTTTGTCCTCTAGAAACAGAGCATTTCTGCTTCACAATGGACCGATATGCTCCAGTTACATCCAATTAAAATACTGTTACACAACCAATTAAGTAGGAAAAGGGGCTGATGGTCAAACAGAATGATTTAACAAAAGTATATAATGGGTTGAACTGTAAGGACTTTCTATGTGGACATTAATCATCATTCTAATATCATCTTACATTTAAATATTAACCCCTTCAACGAGGTTTCAAAGCACTGAAAATAATTTCTGTCACTTCAGGCAAACAACTATTTTTATAGAGCTCTCCTTTTACACAGCAGGAATCTTAGCCTCAAAGAGGGCAAACAACTTGCCTAAGAAATCAAAGCTAGTAGGTGCTCTATCCACAGCTTCCTCAAAATTTAAACAAATTAATGACAAATAACATATTTCCAGAAAGATGCGTACCAATAACCTGGCAAGAATTATTACGATTGTATCTGGTCTTGTTTTTAAGTTTCTTTTCCCATGTGAGGCCAGAAACAAATAAGATATTAAAGATTATTCATTCAATAGCTACAGAGGATCTACTATCCACCAGACAGTGTTCTAGGTGCTGGGCCACAGCAGTGACCAAAACAAAAGCCCTGTCCCTCTCATAAAATTTGCTTCTATAATATCTTCTTCTGGTGGGGAAAGGCAGATGAGATAAGTAAACTATACAAATTATTAGAAAGTGACATGACAAAAGCCATGAAGAAAATTCAAGTAGAACAGTGGGACGAAAAAATAGAAGGGGTGCAACTTTTAAAAAGATAGTCGAGAAGTACTCATTGAGAAAGTGAAGAGTCAATCATGAATATATCAAAGGGAAGAACATTCCAGGAAGAGAAAACTGCTAGTGCTCAGAGCTCAAGGCAGATGCCCACCTGGCTTGTTCAAGGAACAGTAGCAAGAACATCATGAAGCAAAGTAAGTAAAGGGGTAACTAAGAAAAGATCTGGTCAGAAAGATGACAACGACATCATAGGGCCTTGTGGTATTTCATAAGGACTTTGGCTTTTACTTTGAGATGGGCAACCACTGGAGGGTTCTGTGCAAAAGAACAGCATGATCAATGTACAGGACCACTGTAGATGTTTTTAAGAATATGCTGCAGGGAGCAAGCAAATGGAAGCAGAGAGACTAATTTGGGAAGTTATTACAGTAGCCAAGGTTAATGATGGTGGTCCAATCAGGGAGAGAGCAGTGGAGGTGGCGAGATGTGGTCAGGTTCCAAGTATCTTTTTCTGACAAACTGGGTGTGGGGTGTGAGAGGAGCAGAAGAGGATAGGGAAACCAAATGTTTAGCCTTAACAACCAGGACAGAATTTCCATTTAAGGAGATGGGGAGGCAGGTGGTTTTTTTCTTCTTTTTCTTCTCCGTTTTGATTTTGGGGTGGGGCAATCATGAATTCAGTTTAGAACATTTCAAATTTGAGATATCAATTCTACATCCAAATGGAGATTTCAAGCTCGAATTTCAAATTTCCTTAGTTCTCACTCAACCCCCTCATGGAATTTAACCAATATTGTATCTGTTCTTACAAAATGTTCCCCATAACTGCTTAGCATTTAAGCAATGTTTACATATTTGTGTATTTCTCTCTGCAACTGGACAAACCAGAACAAACGTACAAAATACCTAACATATAAAGCATCCCTTTAATTCTGAAGAGATCTGTGATATAAATGATGGTTAATTTGAAATTTTTTTCCCTTTAAATATGAGCTGCATTTGTTTATTTCTACCATTTTAACGATTTTTAAGTGTACAGTTCAGTGGTATTAAGTACATTCACACTGTTGTGCAATCATCACCACCATCCATCTCCAGAACTTTTTCATCTTGCAAATCAGAAACTTTGTACCCATTAAGCAACACCAAACACATCCATTCCCCGCCTCTCCCAGCCCCTGGGAACCACCATTCTACTTTGTTTCTGTAAATTTGACTACTTAAGGTAATTTATATAAATGGAGTACATTTATATTTGTTTCTGTAAATTTGACTACTTTAGGTACCGCATATAAATTTGTATTTTTGTGACTGGCTTTTTTCACTTAGCATAGCGTCTTCAAGGTTTATTCATGTTGTACCATATCAGAATTTCCTTCCTTTTTAAGGCTAAATAACGTTCCATTATATGAATGTACCACATTTTTGTTTATTCATTCCATGTGTTGATGGGACATCTGGGTTGCTTCCATCTTTTGGCCACTGTGAATAATGCTGCTACAAACATGAGTGTACAAATATCTGTTCAAGTCCCTGATTCCAATTCCTTTGGGCATATATCCAGAAGTTGGGTTGCTGGATCTTACAATAATTCTGTTTTTAATTTTTTGAGGAGCCACCATACTATTTTCCATAGCACTTTCATTTTACATTCCTATCAGCAGTACGCAAGGTTTCTAATTTTTCCACATCCTCGTAAACACTTGTTAATTTCTGTTCTTGTTTTCATACTAGCCATCCTAATGAGTATGAAGTGATATTTCATTGTGGTTTTGATTTGCATTTCTCTAATGATTAATGATGCTGAGCATCTTTTCATGTATTTCTTGGCAATTTTTGTATCTTTTATGAAGAAATGTTTCTTCAAGTCCTTTGCCCATATTTTTAATTTTTTTGTTGTTGAGCTCTAGAAGTTATTTACATATTCTGGATATTAACTCCTGAGAAGATATAAGATTTGCAAATATTTTGCCTCCATGGGTTGCCTTTTCACTCTACAGAGATAGACAAAAATTTTCAATTTTCATATAGCCTAATTTATCTGTTTTTTCTTTTGTTGTCTGTGTTTTTGGTGTATATCCAAGAAAACATTGCCAAATCCAATGTCATGAAGATTTCCCTCTATGTTTTCTTCTAAGAAATGTATAGCCTTGGTGCTTTGTTTAGGTCTTTGATCCATTTTAAGTTAATTTTTGAATATAAGATAATGGTCCAACTTAAAAAAAAGAGAGGGAGAGACAGGATTTCTCTCTGTCTCCCAGGGTAAATGCAGCGGTGTACTTTACCATAGCTCACTGCAGCCTTGAACTCCTCAGCTCAAAGGATCCTCCTGCCTCAGTTTCCTGAGTAGCTGGGACTACAGGCCCACACTACCTTTTTTTTTTTTTTTTTTTTGAGACGGAGTCTTGCTCTGTTGCCCAGGCTGAAGTGCAGTGGCGCAATCTTGGCTTATGTAAGCTCTGCCTCCTAGGTTCATGCCATTCTCCTGCCTCAGCCTCCTGAGTAGCTGGGACTACAGGCGCCTGCCACCATGCCCGGCTAATTTTTTGTATTTTTTAGTAGAGACGGGGTTTCACCATGTTAGCCAGGATGGTCTCGATCTCCTGACCTCGTGATCTGCCCTCCTGGGACTCCCAAAGTGTTGGGATTACAGGTGTGAGCCACCGCACCTGGCCAATTTTTTTTTCTTTTAAGAGATGAGGTCTTCCTATAGTGCCTAGGCTGGTCTTGAACTCCTTGCCTCAAGCAATCCTCTCACTTGGCCTCCCAAAGCGCTGGGATTATTGGCATAAACCACTGTTCCCAGCAGGATCCAACTTTTTTATGTGGATATCCAGTTTTCCCCTCATCATTTATTGAAAACACCATCCTTTCCCAATGAATGGTCCTGGTACCGTTGTCTAAAATCATCTTACCATGTATAAAAGAGTTTATTTCTGGGCTTTCCATTCCGTTCCTTGATCTATATGTCTCCCTTTAAGTCAATACCACACAGTTTTGATTATTATAGCATTTCAGTAAGTTTTGAAAATCAACAAATGAGACTTCCAACTTTGTTCTTTTTCAAGATTGTTTTGGCTATTCAGGAGGGCTCCTTGAGATTCTGAATGGATTTTTCTATTTCTGCAAAAAACATTGTTCAGATTTTGAGGAAAAAATATCATCTTTTAAAAACACATTTAGGGCCGGGTGCAGTGGCTCATGCCTGTAATCCCAGCACTTTGGGAGGCTGAGGCGGGCAGATCACCTGAGGTCAGGAGTTTGAGACCAGCCTGATCAACATGGAGAAACCCCATCTCTACTAAAAATACAAAATTAGCTGGGCGTGGTGGCACATGCCTGTCATCCCAGCTACTTGGGAGGCTGAGGCAGGAGAATTGCTTGAACACGGAGGCGGAGGTTGCAGTGAGCCATGAACGGGTCACTGCACTCCAGCCTGGGCAACAGAGCGAGACTCCGTCACAAAAAAACAAAACAAAACAAAAAACACATTTAGGCTGGGTGCAGTGGCTTACGCCTGTAATCCCAGCACTTTGGGAGGCTGAGATGGGCGGATCACTGAGGTCAGGAGTTTGAGACCAGCCTGGCCAACATGGTAAAATGCTGTTTCTACTGAAAATACAAAAATTAGCTGGGCATGGCAGCAGGCGCCTGTAATCTCGGCTACTCGGCAGGGTGAGGCAAGAGAATCACCTGAACCTGGAAGGTGGAGGCTGCAGTGAGCCAAGATCATGCCACTGCATTCCAGCCTGTGCAACAAAGCAAGACTCCTTCTCAAAAATAATAAAATAAAATACACATTTAGGCCGGGCACACTGACTCACACCTGTAATCCCAGTACTTTGGGAGGCCGAGGTGGGAACAACACTTGAAGCAAAGAGTTCAAGCCCATCCTGTGCAAAAAAGCAAGACCCTGTCTCTACAAAAGATTTTAAAAATTAGCCAGGCATGGTAGTGTGCACCTGTAGTCCTAGCTACTTGGGAAACTGAGGCGGGAGGATTACTTGAACCCAGAGTTCCAGGCTGCTATGATCACACCACTGCACTCCAGCCTGGGTGACAGAGTAAGACCCTGCCTCAAAACAAAAAAACACTTTAAATCGTCCTACCAGCGACCGACATTTCAACTGCTGCTTCTGAGGCTCATAGTTGTAGCGATCATTTGTGTGTATCTTTCTTATCCACAACCGTAGCATTTTTCACAAGGAATTTATCCTTGAGAAATGTAAAAAACATGTAAAATTTAAAGCTAACAGAACTTGAGCAAACAATAGACTACTCAATAATAATTGTTGGATACTGCAATACCTCACTTTCACTAATGGATAGAACAACAAGACAGAATACCAACGAGGAAAGAGAAGACCTATATAACACTATACACCAACTACATCTAATGGACATCTTACAGAACATTCCACCCGCATCAAGAGCCGAATATACATTCTTCTTCAGGACAGACCATATGTTAGGCCAGAAAACAAGCCTCCATATATTGAAAGGGATTGAAAGAATACCAATTATGTTCTCCAACGACAATGGGATGAAATTAGAAAGTAAACAGAAGATTGGGGAATGCACAAATATGCAGAAATTAACACACTCCTAAATAATCAACACGTCAAAGAAATCCCAAAAGAAATTAGAAAATACTTTCAGATGAATGAAAAATGAAAACACAACATATCAAGTCTTAAGAGGTACAGCTAAAACAGTGGTAAGAGGGAAATTTATAGCCATGAACACCTATATTAAAAGAATAAAATAAAATAAAAATCACCAATCACTAACATAACCTTCTACCAAAAGAAACTAGAAAAATAGCAAACTAAACTCAAATGAGGCAGAAGGAAGGAAATAAAAAAGATTAAAGTGGAAATAAAGGAAACAGAGGAGAGAAAATAGAGAAAACTCACCAAAACTGAAAGTTGGTTCTTTCAAAAGATGAAAAAAATTGACAAACTTTTAACTACATTTATGAAGAAAAAAGGAGAGGATTCAAACTACTAAAACCAGAAATGAAAAGGAGATATCACTATGAATCTTACAGGAATAAAAAAGGTTTATAAGGGAATACTAAGAACTGTAGGCAAACAAATTATATAACCTAGATGAAATGAGCAAATTTCTAGAAACATAAAAACTACTAAAACTAACTAAAGAAAAAAACGTTTGGGTGGAAAATTCCAAAACTAACATCTGTGGCTATCTCTATAGTTTCTAACAATGCAGCTCAAGAATTAGCACCTGGCTAGGTGCAGTGGCTCACACCTGTAATCCCAGCACTTTGGGAGGCGAACGTGGGTGGATCACCTAAGGTCAGGAGCTCAAGAACAGCCTGGCCAACATGCTGAAACCCCATCTCTACTAAAAACACAAAAATTAGCCAGACATGGTGGTGGGAGCCTGTAACCCCAGCTACTCGGGAGGCTGAGGCAAGAGAATCACAAGCCCTGGAGGCAGAGGTTGCAGCGAGCCAAGATCACGCCATTGCACTCCAGCCTGGGCAATAAGAGCAAAACTCTGTCTCGCGGGGCGCGGGGAGAGTAAAAAAAAAAAGGATTAGTACCATAATAGATGGAGTTCCTTCAAATTTCCTCTACAGAGTTGAAGGATCTCATCCTCTATGGTAAGGCATAAGCAGACAAATCTTATGTTAAGAGAATCTCGCTTTGAAGTAACCTCTTGGTTAGACACTTCTTGTGCCCCCACCTCACACTCTGTTAAGTTCACCATTTATTCTAGCTATTGCTACAGCATCCAGCTGCACATAGGTGTGATTTGACAGCACTTTGTATCAACCAAACCAGAGTTTTCTGCCCTACAACTTCTCTGACACCAAGAGACAAGACATCTGCAGCCTGGCACCACACATGTGCAAATCCAGAAGTACAAGAGTGTTAGGCCCAGGAGGCAGAGCTTGCAGTGGGCCGAGATCGCACCACTGCACTCCAGCCTGGGCGACAGAGCGAGACTCTGTCTCAAAAAAAAAAAAAAAAGTCTTAAGCAATGAGAGATGGTAAATGGTGAATAAATGTTATCCACTTCTATAACCGAGATACTCAGGTAGTGAACACTGAGAGGCATTCTATACAGGTCCTCAAAAGACCCCAAAAGACTTAAGCCCACTTTGCCCACAGCAGTGACTAGGTCAGTAGTCATACTTCACTGTATTCTTTTCCTCTAATTTCACTTTTCCCAGTATCCCACTCTTGTGCCCTGGGGCCACTTCCCAAAATAAACTACCTACATGCAAAGCCCTTGCCTCAATGTGGATTTTCTCTCAGTAACTAGAACTTAAGATAGGTTTTTTAAAAAGTCTTTAAAAGCTGGGCATGGTGGCTCATGCCTGTAATCCCAGCACTTTGGGAGGCCGAGGTGGGTGGATCACCTGAGGTTGGGAGTTCGAGACCAGCCTGACCAACATGGAGAAACCCCGTCTCTACTAAAAATACAAAATTAGCCAGGTATGGTGGCGTGTGCCTGTAATCCCAGCTACTTGGGAGGCTGAGGCAGGAGAATTGCTTGAACCCAGGAGGTGGAGGTTGTGGTGAGCCGAGATCGTGCCATTGCACTGCGCTCCAGCCTGGGGAACAAGAGCAAAACTCCATCTCAAAAAACAAGAACAAAAAAAACCAAAAAACATCAGAAGGCTGGGCGTGGTGGCTCACACCTACAATCCCAGCACTTTGGGAGGCAGAGGCAGGTGGATCACCTGAGGTCAGGAGTTCGAGACCAGCCTGGCCAACATGGTGAAACTCCATCTGTACTAAAAATACAAAAAATTAGCTGGGCATGGTGGCGGGCACCTGTAATCCCAGCTACAGCAACTTGGGAGGCTGAGGCAGGAGAATCGCTCGAACCTGGGAGACGGAGGTTGCAGTGAGCTAAGATCGTGCCATTGCATTCAAGCCTGGGCAACAAGGGCGAAACTTCGTCTCAAAAACAAAAACAAACAAACAAAAATCAGAATTATATTTTCACTTAAAGCTCAAGAAGAAGCTATTTTGTCTTATTCAATACAAAGCCCCAAAAGAAACTGAAATAACGTGGCTTAGAGTATTAATTAAATGCTTGGCTTAGAAAAGGATTCTAGTCCATGAGCTGGTTTCAATGGAGTCCTAAACACTCTAAACGTAAATGTAACATCTTGTATATGGGTATATGTGGACTTTTCTGAAGAGAAATTCTGTATTTTTATTAGAAAACCATGAACCAAAAAAACTTCAAGAAACATTACGTGCTGTTAATTTGCTGATGTGTCGTCTCCAGCATGCAACTCATTAACTGGAAAATGAAAGAAAAGAAATAAAACTTTGTTCCAGGAATTTGGTGGAGTTCGGATGGATGTCTTGCTGTCTATACATAGCAACATAATGTGCAGCTTATGTCTGGGCTCCACTTGTGAGTTATGATGCCAATTTACAGCGTGGCTCCAATAGCTGTTCAGAAACTCTAACACACCACAGATTTATTTATCTGTTAATATTTCACATTTTTGGTGCTTTTGCGTTTTTCTGATGCTAAATCCTTTGCATCCTACCAGATGAGACAGTGATGAAGCACACAGAATACCTTCTGTGTCATGATATTCTAAAAAAGTAGATTTACTGTTTCACTGCTGGCATGACTTTACACATGCAAACAGTTATCACAATAATAAACTGTTTACCTACTCTAATTACGATGGAAACAACCAGTAACACTGCCATCTGTACAGCACTTAGTGCAATGTGTCTAGCCCCAAACACTATAAATAAGAGTAATTTACCTCCATGGTCGCACAGAGCTTTATCCCACAAATAATTTGTAGTTAAGTCTTGTTAAACCTTCACTGTAATGGAAACGGCATCAACATAAAATTGAGGATAATACAGTATTACACATGATTTAGGAATGAAACTAACATTCTGTGCCTGCTGGACCAGTCCTGTGTCTTTGCCTAGAACACCCTCTAGCCTCCCACCATATTATCAAGTCAATAAGGAGGAAGAATCCAAATTAAGCCAGGTTTCACTTCGCATCAGGGATGAGGACAATAACAAAATTCAAGAATTGCTTCAATTACCAAAAGCTTTAAACCTAGGGTATGTATAAGAAAGTTAATGGTCAATTATTCCTTATAGTATTTAAAATCTGTGCTTTAAACCTGAGAACAGATTACTGAGCTGTTTTAATAAAAAGGAAATCTAAAAACATTAAATTAAGTGTTCTTAACTAAAATGTCTGCCAAGCTTAAAAAGTTCCTTATGCTATGCAAATTACTTAGATATAAAATATTTTTAATGTCTTAATTCAGTCAACATATTGTACTTGCAACCCTACTGTAAACAAACACTAACCCAGAATGGCTAGGAAACTGCGCATTTTGTTGAATTCTTCCCAGATACTGCATACCGGGTTATCAAATAATAAAGTTATCAAATTAAATGTTACTGAATGTAGTAAATTTTATTTGATAATTCAGGAGGCACTTTAGGAAGACTTTGAATGTGAATTTTAACTGCACTAAACTAAATGTAGTGTTAGAAATTAATAAATGTAGTATTAGAAAGCATCTAACAACAATTGATATACCATGGAAACTTCCTTTTGGAATAACTTCTTCACACCTTTCTGTCAAGTGACTTTCTCACCAAATGACATTAAATATCAGTAGTCATTTGAACTTCTTAACTTTTATAATTCTGGATAAAAGAGAGTTTACAATAACTATCAAAAATCATAAGTGGGCTGGGCGCGGTGGCTCACGCCTGTAATCCCAGCACTTTGGGAGGCTAAGGTGGCCAGATCATGAGGTCAGGAGATCGAGACCATCCTGGCTAACATGGTGAGACCCCGTCTCTACTAAAAATACAAAAAATTAGCCGGGCGTGGTGGCGGGCGCCTGTAGTCCCAGCTACTCGGGAGGCTGAGGCAGGAGAATGGCGTGAACCCGGGAAGCGGAGCTTGCAATGAGCCGAGATCATGCCACTGCACTCCAGCCTGGGCGACAGAGCGAGACTCCGTCTCAAAAAAAAAAAAAAAAAAAAAGAAAAAAAAAATTCATAAGTGAAAATGCTTGACAAAAACTTAAAAGTCCATACAATTAATCTGGGTGGGATTAGAAGCTATATTAGACCTAGAACTTGGGCCTCAAGTCTTTACCCAACTTGTGTTTTAGTAACATTATATTTCAACAATTATGACCCCAACCAAATCCAGTCCATAAGGTGTTAATGTAAGATGTTTATTAGTGGAATTTATTTAGTACAGTAATCACATTAGAAGTCCCAATATACAAACTGTTGAAGTCCAAAGTCACAAAAAATACAAACTTAGGTATACGAATGAAATTATAAAAACATTATTTAAAAACAAAGTTCTACATCTTCAACATTGGGCCAAAAAAGGAAAAAAAAAGAGAGAGAGAAAGAGAAAGAAGGCATATGAAAATCATCACATTTCAACAAAGCAGCCCTGACCAGTCTGGCTGCCTCACCATTGAGATACTGGACCACTTGGGTGTGACCACTATGGCAATACAGCATTTCATTATGGGACTGGCTACTTTGTATAAAACTATATGTGAAACATAAAATTTCTTTCTTTCAAAATGAAACATCCAAGTGAAACGGATAGAGCTAACATATACCAAATTTTAGCTGGCTGTTAGAAAATTTCAACAATTCTGTAAGTTCAAAAAGGAAACATATTTGAAAAAAACAAATTTCAAACAAAAATAAGCATAACCAAATGGAAATAAAAGAATAAATAAATGTCAATCATGAAGTGTGAGTGTACACAACGGAAAGTCATACCCAGGCTTCTCCACCCATAACTTAGACAGCTACAGGGACTGGTTACGAGCAATAGAAAGATGTCAAACATGATTTTTAAAAATAACTACTACCAGTTTTGAAAAGTTCCCTGGCGAAAGAAACCCCAAAATCAACTTAATAAATAACTGTACACCAAAGGGAAAGGGTTGTGTTTTCTTTGATGGTGTATTCTCTATGGCAAGAGAGTTTTAATATTTTATCAACTGCTAAGAAGATAAGCATAACCTCTTTCCTTTAAAACATATCACCCTCAAGTGTCTTCTGTCCGGAATCCATAGAAGAAACTTTTGTCAGAGAATCCAGCCCTTGTGACCAGATCCCTGTAGAAGAGGGAATGCTTCCTAAATTCCGGAAGTCGCTGCAAGGATTCAGTTTAAACTTTCATGATATTCTAATCTTACCATCTCAAAAGTAGTTCTGTATCAGGGGATCTAAAACAATGTATATCTGGCCAGGCACAGTGTCTCACACCTGTAATCCCAGCACTTTGGGTGGCCAAGGCGGGTGGATCACTTGAGATCAGGAGTTCGAGACCAGCCTGGCCAACAAAGTAAAACCCCGTCTCTACTAAAAATACAAAAATTAGCTGGTGTGGTGGCGCACGCCTATAATCCCAGCTACTTGGGAGGCTGAGGCAGGAGAACCACTTGAACCTGGGAGGCAGAGGTTGCAGTAAGCCAAGATCGCGCCACCGCACTCCAGCCTAGGCAACAGAGTGAGACCCTGTCTCAAAAACAAAAAAACAATGTATATCTCAAAATCTTTCTCAGAACATGGTGCCAATTATTTCTTTTAAGCTGAAATAATCTGTACCTTGGGGGTTATAAGAAGCTGCATAATCAGTAAAAGGATAGAAAACTTTAAAGTATTTCAGATCTTAAACCAGAATTCCTCTAAGATTTCAAAACATGGTCCATGTTTTATGTTATATTTCTATAAATACAATCAAAGCTTACCATTGTACAGTACTAATCTCAACTGGTTCTAGATTTAAGCAATTAGTTTGAAAAAATTAGGAATGGGAATAAGAAAGTCCTGTTGAAACAATCTTAGATTGTTAAGAGTCCGTCTCCAAAAAAAAAAAATTTGGCCCAACTTGCAAATAATAAAGGATTATTTAATTTGGAAAAATATTCTAGGATTACTCAGAACTACTCAATTTAAAAACTTAAAATATCTATCATTATTTAGATTTTAGTAAGGTGGAGAGAAACATAGGTAGCTTGTAAGATTAACCTTCCCTAAAAGCAAGCTCAGAGAAGGAAGGAGGAGGGAGAAGAAAAGGAAGTTCACTGCAGTACTGGTGGCCTCAACCCCTTTATGAAAACACATGTTCTCATTTGGTGTTACACTATTCTGATTCATGTTGAACATTTGAAAACCAAAGGAAAAAGGTCAACTAAAAATATTTAAAGGAAAAAAATGTGAGAATGAATCAAATGATAAAATCATAAAGAAAACAAGAAATAAAATACATTAGATAACCTTTGTAAAAATTACTAAAATTAAAAAGAATTCATTTTGCACTTTGTGTTCACAAAGGGAAATGAGGCTCCATCAAACCCTGCAGAGCACAAGAGGAAGCAGGTTGTTTGCTCAGGCATCAGCTGAAATAGGCCCCGAAGAACTACCCTCAGTTTCTTCTACATCATGTCCAGGAATGAAAAGCAAAGCTCTGCAAAATGCTGAAGGTTTTAGAAGTATAACGATGCTTAGGAAAGATCACTGGTCTGGTGTTGCAGCAGCCCCAGTGTTGAGAGACACGCTAGGCTTCTAGGAGGAGAAAAATAGAGAGGGAGGAAGAAGTAGGAAGGGGAAGAAAAGGGTGGAAAAGCACAGGTCATTAGTAAACAGCAAGTTCAATATCACAAGATGCTCATAAACCAAAGCTATTAATGAAGCTGGTTTGCTCTCGGGACTATAGATAACATTCTGAAGGAAACAGAAATGGGAATTTTCAAAATGGCATTGAGTTAGATGCTCCAGGTAGTGATGGCCAAATTAGAATGAAGTCACCACATGCTCCAAAAACATGCACTGCCATCCCCTCCCTCCACCTTCCCTCCCCGAATAAAACATGCATATTTTCAGTAAAGTATCTTATTTTTTTTTTTGAGACGGAGTCTTGCTCTGTTGACCAGGCTGGAGTGCAGTGGTGCGATCTCGGCTCACTGCAACCTCCGCCTCCTGGGTTCAAGCGATTCTTCTGCCTCAGCCTCCCAAGTAGCTGGGACTACAGGCACGTGCCACCACGTCCAGCTAATTTTTGTATTTTTAGCAGAGATGGGGTTTCACCATATTGGCTAGGCTGGTCTCAAACTCCCAACCTCAGGTGATCCGCCCGCCTCGGTCTCCCAAAGTGCTGGGATTACAGGCGTGAGCCACCGTGCCTGGCCTAGTATCTATTTTAATACAGTTAAGTGGTTAAATTCAGAACTCAATCCAGGTGTGCAAACTATATGCTACCTAAGGGCAGAGAGGTATCCAAGAACAGAACGACCTACTCTCATAATGCCACTGGGTAGTTCATAAAGAGCCAGGTTCTTTTTTGTCACAAGGGAATCCTGAAACAGTAAGGGCCAGGATACAGTT
Source organism: Pan troglodytes (assembly GCF_028858775.2). NCBI lineage: Eukaryota > Metazoa > Chordata > Mammalia > Primates > Hominidae > Pan > Pan troglodytes. The sequence continues at coordinate 51,998,396 of NC_086015.1, forward strand.
TTTACCATTCTATTCTGTACTACTAAGACGTGGCAGCGGTAAGCACCTGCTACACAGAGTTTGAGTCTCTTCTGGTCAGGCATGACTTCCTACTGGAGAAGAAATCTACTCTTGTTTTTGTAGTTGTTTCCTTCCTGGATGAAAATGGCATCCACTCTTTCAACTGCCTAATCAAATCAATCCCCTCCAGCCTTTCCTTACCCTGGTTAACTGGTTCCTGCTTAAAGAAAGCTGAATTTACTCATTTTTTAAAAGTTCATGTTCAAACTTCTCCTTTAATCACAGGGATATTTGCATAAATGTTTTCTTAAAAACCACATCACATAGATGACTGCTTTCAAAGCAGACACAGAAAGTCAATACTACATTTGACTGAGATTATCAAAGAAATACAAAAACATCAATTCACAAAACTGGAAGATAAAGTGGCATTTCTGGTTGTTTCTAGCTTCTATAGTAAAGAGTTCCTAATTTATTAAGTTGCTAATAAGGATGTATATGTCACTTGGTAAACATTCACAACAAAAAGAACTTGGTCATCAAAAAATCTGATGTATAAAGATATATACAACTTTCCTATGGTCATAGAATAAAGAATAAATCCTAGAATAGCTGCTATTGCTAACAGAAGGCTTTCTGGAAGCCTTAGAAAAAGAGAAATACTGTGGCGCCTCACAGAAGGGCTTCTCATAGCTGAGGTATGCATATAAGAGAAATACAGAAATATGGCAAATCTAGTAACTACCTCCACTGCAATAATATGAATCAAATGTATGGCCCAGTTAAGAGCACACTTGCAGGAAACAATGGGATTGATCATTAGAAGTCAACTCATTTGGGTTAGCAGTGTTGGCCTGATCACAACTGCAAAGTAAATGCAGGTATTTATGAAAATAAAACACACAACTCTCACATCAGCTACTTAAGAAAATATTTATATAGTATATCCCTGGGACTCCTGCTACTGCTTTGAGAATTTCGCTCACTACAAAGACATTGGGGCAGGGGGTTGGTGCTGGTTATGAGACAGGAACCCACAGAAACTCAGTGCTAACTGAAAGAATATCAAAACCCTAGTAAAGAGCTAAGAGTTTAATTAGAAGTAAATTTCAAAAGCAACAGTTAAGGGAAAGATAAAGGAAACACACTGGGGGCAAAATAAATAACTCCTAATTTGTTGCTCACTGGCTTCCTAACATTGAACTGTAGAAAGCTAAACGCAATGTGATTCAGGGAACAGACCTGCTGTTTTAAAGAGTTGTAGTGGCCAAATTCCTCCCATGTAACATATTTTGGTGATCATTATTCTGCATCTACAAAAGTATTTTAAGGTTGATCCAGTTCTTGTGTGGTACAGCTCCAATAAATATTCAAAAAATATCAAAGGAAACTCATTATTCTCCTTCCACTGTTGGAGATTTTACATGGCAATGTCCTAGGTTTAAATACCTCCAACAAGAACACTACCACCCTCAGAAATAATTCATATGCTTCCATTAATAATGCTCTTCAAAGGAGATTATCAAGGTGTTCATTGTAAGTGCATCACCTACACATTTGGGGAATCCTGGGAATCACTTACCTGTAGTATCGCTCCCTTCTACTCCATGACCACCATTGGCTAGGAGTGTTGGTTTAGAAGATGGAGTATCTGCAACAATGACAAATAATTACCCATTGTGACAGACAGAAAAATGAAAAACAGATCCAACCACTGTCTTATTAATGGAGTTTTTCTCACTCTTTGTAGCATTAGGTTAAAGCAATTAAAAACTGTTCAAAATTTAAACATTTAACAAAAGGAAACCCAGAAACAGAACAGAACAGAATCATTAATTCCTAGGGCACCCAAGCTCTGTAAAGTACCAGTTCCATAGGAGAGCCCCTCATAATAGCAAGTCTAAATCTTTTTCATTCTGTAAATTATCAAAGATTACCATTAAATTCAGTAAAACCATCATGGAGCAACACAGGTTTGGTATCAGCAATTCAAATCCAAATCAAATGCTCCAAGAACACGAGGGCATTTGTTTTATTATTATTATTATTTTTGAGATGGGGTTTTGCTCTTGTCACCCAGACTGGAGTGCCATGGTGCAACCTCGGCTCACTGCAACCTCCGCCTTCTGGGTTCGAGCGATTCTCCTGCCTCAGCCTCCCGAGTAGTTGGGATTGCAGGCACCCGCCCCCATGCCCAGCTAATTTTTGTATTTTTAGTAGAAATGGGATTTCACCATGTTGGCCAGGCAGGCTCAAACTCCTGACCTCAGGTGATTCACCACCTTGGCCTCCCAAAGTGCTGAGATTACAGATGTGAGCCACCGTGCCCAGCGGAGGCCATTTATTAATTACTTATTAATTCCCACACAGGAAATCCAGGGTACCATCATTGCTTCTGGATGAAGATTGCATGGAGGTAACCAGCTGTACTTCTGCAAGCAGAGGACTCTTTTTTTTTTTCCCTCTCTTTTTTTTTTTTTAAGGAAATTAGTTGTATCTTATTCCCTAATGACTAAGGATGTTGAGCATCTTTTCATGTGTTTCTCTGCCATCCCTTTGTCTTCTTTGGTGACTTGAATGGTCAAATTTTTTGACTATTTTAAAACTGAACTGTTTATTTTCTTATTATTGAGTTTTGAAAATTCTTTATGTATTCCAAATATCACTCCTTTATCAGATAAATTTTGTAAAAATTTCTTCCCTGTTTCTAACTTATACTGTATTTTCATTTACTTAACTGTGCCTTTCAAATAGTTTTTAATTTTTATGAAGTAAGTCACAGGATTTTTTTCCCCATGTTTTCTTCTAGAAGTCTTATAGTTTTCATATTTACATTTCACAATGAGGCCTACGGTACATTTTGAGTTAAATTTTGTATATGGTGTAATGATGTGGGTCTAAGTTTCTATTCCTGTACATTGACACATAATTATTACAGAGTCATTTGTGGAAAAAGTCATCTGCATTCTATTGAATTGCCTTTGCACCTTTGTAAAAAAATCAACTGACCATATTACATTTGGGTTTATTTCTGGGCTGTTCTGTTCCATCAATTTGTAAGTCTATCCATTTTTCCAATACCATCCTGTCTTGATTACTGTATTTGTAGAGTAAGTCTTCTTGACAGGGAGTCTCTGTCGCCCAGGCTGGAGTGCAGTGGCGCGATCTTGACGCTCTGCAACCTCCACCTCCTGGGTTCAAGAGATTCTCCAGGCTCAGCCTCCCCAAGTAGCTGGGACTACAGGCACGTGCCACCACGTCCAGCTAATTTTTTTTTGTATTTTTAGTAGAGACAAGGTTTCACTATGTTGGCCAAGCTGGTCTCAAACTCTTGACCTCAGGTGATCTGCCTGCTTCGGCCTCCCAAAGTGCTGGGATTACAGGCATGAGCCACTGTGCCCAGCCGTAAGTCTTAAATAAGGTAATATGAGCCCTCCAACTTGAGTCTTTTCCAAAAATGTTTTTGTTTGTTTTGTTTTGTTTTTTCGAGACAGGGTCTCATTCTGTCACTCAGGCTGGAGTGCAGTAGTGCAATCGTGGCTCACTGGAGCCTCGACTGCTCAGGCTCAAGCAATCCTCCCGCCTCAGCCTCCCAAGTAGCTCGGACCACAGGTGCATGCTACCACGCCTGCCTAATTTTTCATTATTATTATTTTTTGGAAAAACGGGGTCTCCCTATGTTTCCCAGACTGCTCTCAAACTCCTGACCTCAAGCAATCCTCCCACCTTGGCCTCCTAAAGTGTTGGTATTACAGGCGTGAGTCACTGCGCCTGGCCTTGTTTTGTTTCTTTGCTTTTCCATATAAGTTTTAGAATCAGTTTTTGATTTATACTAAAATTCTTGATGGGATCTTATATGCAACTGCATATAAGACTATATAGATCAATTTGGGGATTGACTATATAGATCAATTTGGGGATGTACAACTTTTTCTGAAAGTCTCTGACTATATCTAACATTTTAGCAACCAGCCTAGCTCTGCAGTCACCTTGCTGACCGAAGAATTCAGAGATATTATTCCTAAGACAATAAGTGAATATCTACAATATATGCTACTAAAATAAAAAATGCAAGATTTTACTTTGGAAGACCACAAACATGCTGTCCAACCCCTTAGTCCTCATAAATACAAGGCAGAAATCTTTCACACAAGCTTCTTGTTGAAAAGATCATTCATTCTGTTACTTAAGAGGAACAGCCAAAGAGAACAATCTAAAAGAACAAGGCAGTCCAAAACCAGAATATAATTTAAATAAAAGAAGGAAATAAGGAAGGAAAGACAACAGAATTCTATTAAATAGCCGCTATGTAACATATACCCTGCTAAGTCTTCACAAACTGCATTTTACTTATCCAGAGAGATGCCATAAATATGCTCCATCCCACATTTGGCATAAGTAAATTCCCTTTCACATTCACACAATAAGCTTATAAGATTTATTCTTCCTCGCTCAAGAAAGAATGCATATTTTTAAAAACTTGCTTCATTAAAGAATGCATATTATAAGAAAATGGAAATTACAAAAACTGATATCCAGCGAGTGGTATAAGAGCAGCTATTACAGTGATAAAACCTTTTAAAATTTGATAACCAGCATTGACAAGGGTAATTTCATTACATCATTTGGGGGAATGTAAATAGGAATAACCTTTTTATGAGACAATTTGGCAGCCTATCAAATTCTGCAATACTCAACTCAACAATCAGTTTTAGGTATTTAGTTCACAAAGAGACATAAAAGTATAAAAAAGTGAATATAAACAGAATGTTTATGATGGCACTGCTTAAAAACAACAAATGTCCACCAACAGATTCATTATAATATTGTAAAATAGTACACAGTAATAAAAGAAATGAGAGCACTTCGTGTTACCGATACAGGAAGATAACAGGTATCTAATAGCTAAATATAGATAAAGGCCAAGACACCCTAGGGTATGCCTATAGTCCCAGCTATTAGGGAGGCTAAGGCAGAGGGGTGTCTTGAGTCCAGGAATTTGAGACCAGCCTGGGCAACATAGTGTGACCCCATCTCTAAAAATAAATAAATAAATAAATAAATTAGCTGGGTGTGGTGGCACACGCCTATAGTCCTTATCTCATAATAAATAATAATAATAAAAAAAAAGAACCTGGCCAGGTGCAGTGGCTCAAGCCTATAATCCCAGCACTTTGGGAGGCTGAGGCAGGTGGATCACTTGAGGTCAGGAGTTCAAGACCTGCCTGGCCAATGCGGTGAAACCCCATATCTACTAAAATACAAAAAATTAGCCAGGCATAGTGGCGTGTGAATCACAACTACTCTAGAGGCTGAAGCACAAGAATAGCTTGAACCTGGGAGGCAGAGGTTGCAGTGAGCTGAGATCGCGCCACTGCACTCCAGTCTGGGCGACAGAGCAAGACTCCATCTCCCAAAAAAAAAAAAAAAAAAAAGCTTTATTCCCATATATTTACCTATGTGATTAGGGTTTCTTCACTATGATAGCTACAAAAACAGGAAAAATTGCCAATCCTATTTCATCAGAGAAAGAAATATTGATCCACAGACCCATGATTTAATTGAGAAAAATAACAGACCCCATGATCTCATAAGAAAAGCATTTCCAATAAAATTCAACTTGTATAGTAATAACATCAAAAATTACAACCTATGTGGGCCGGGCACAGTGGCTCATGCCTGTAATCCCAGCAATTTGGGAAGCCAAGGTGAGCGGATCACTTGAGGCCAGGAATTCGAGACCAGCCTGGTCAACACAGTGAAGCCCGTCTCTACTCTTCTTGAGGAAACAAATAGGATTAAGTGAAAATGAAGGGAGATTTAAAAAAAACATAATACATGCAATAGACTGATAAATTTCCTCTGGACCAAGTTAAAACACAGAACCTTTGTCACAGGAACTTTAAAAATTAAAATTTAACTTTACATACATATTTAGTAGCAGAAACATATTAGCACAATCAAGAAAAAACTTTTAAGCATAAAAATATATTACATTAGGATAAAAGTCTGAGACATGTTATGGAAATAAAAGTTCAAGGACTCAAAAGAAGAATTTAAATTTCCAATGATAAAGAACAGCTTGTTCGTATATTTTTAAACTAGATGATGGAAACCAAAATGCTATATATTTAGAAGCATTTGGATACATTTAGCAGAATGAGGTAACTTATTTTTATGTGGCAAAAGTAAAACATTCTCAAAATTACATGTTTTACAACTAAACTTTTGCTACAAAATTTTAGATGTAAACTTAATGTACAAAGAGACAGAATTTATCAGAATTCTGAGTATGTGACCAAAAGTTAAGACCACTACTTTAGACCAAGTTAAAAAGAAAGCTTGATATATACTGACAGAAAGTTTTCTAAGATAATAAACTAAAAAAAGCAAGTTAAAATTCATACGATTTGATTCCATTTGTATGAAACTAAAGCCACTAAATTTTTTATTGTATGTTTGTAACTGCAAAGAATAAAGTCTTAAAAGATCTACCCTTCTTGAGGAAATAAATAAGATTACATGAAAATGAAGGGAGTTGTTCTTTGTTTTTTGTTTGAGACAGAGTCTAGCTCTATCGCCAAGACTGGAGTGCAGTGGCGCAATCTTGGCTCACTGCAACCTCTGTCTCCCGGGTTCAAGCAATTCTCCTGTCTCAACATCCCAAGCAGCTGGTAGCTGGGACTACAGGCGTGCGCCACCACTCTCAGCTAATTTTTTTATCTTCATTAGAGACAGGTTTTCACCATATTGGCCAGGCTGATGTCAAACTCCTGACCTCAAGTGATCTGCCTGCCTCAGCCTCCCAAAGTGATAGAATTACAGGCGTGAGCCATGGCACCCAGCAAAGATTTTGACTTAATTTTTAAGAGAGAGGGTTTTGCTCTATTGCCCAGGCTGGAATGCAGTGGTATAATCACACCTCACTGTAACCTCAAAATGCTGGGTTCAAATGATCCTCCTCCCTCAGCCTCCCAAGTATATGGGGACAACAGGTGTGCACCGCCACAGTTGGCTTATTTATTTATTTATTTATTTATTTATTTATTTATTTATTTGAGACAGAGTCTCCCTCTGTCACCCAGGCTGGAGTGCAATGGCACAATCTCAGCTCACTGCAACCTCTGCCTCCCAGGTTCAAGCGATTCTCATGCCTCAGCCTCCTGAGTAGCTGGGGCTACAGGCACGTGCCACCATGCCCGGCTAATTTTTTGTATTTTTAGCAGAAACAGGATTTCACCGTGTTGGCCAGGCTGGTCTCTAACTCCTGACCTCAGGTGATCCACCTGCTTCGGCCTCCCAAAGTGCTGGGATTACAGGAGTGAGCCACCACGCCCAGCCAATTCTATTTTTATAAAGACAGGGTCTCACTAAGTTGCTCAGGCTGGTCTCAAACTCCTGGGCTCAAGTGATACTCCTGCCTCAGTCTCCCAAGCAGCTGGGACTACAGGCGTGAGCCACCACGATCAGCCTCGTCCACTGAGCTTTAATTCAATGCTACTTTATTTATTTTGTTGCTCAAATTTTTCCAGTGTTGGCTATTGGGAACTCTTTCAGTTGACTCCTGTGTCCCTCTGACACACTATCTCTGTCATTGTGGGCTTTGGAGCATAACTCCAACAGTCTTTTTATAAATGATCTGTGCAATTAAAGGTAATTTTTTTTTCCAGTGAAGGGCATAAATAATGAGATTTAATTGCGAATAATATGCATAATGGAAGTCTCATTTGCACAAACCTGTTTACTTTCTCCCTGCCTTTCCTCCTGCCTCAGCCTCCTGAGTAGTTAAGACTACCACCACACCCAGTTAATTTTTTATTATTTTTTTCTTTGTAGAGATGCAGTCTTGCTGTGTTGCCGGGGCTGGTATCAAACTCCTGGCTTCAAGTACTCTTCCCGCCTCTGCCTCCCAAAGAGCTAGGATTACAAGTGTGAGTCACCATGCCCAGCCTCCCTGGTATTTTTGACCTAAAATGTGCAAAAGGGAATTTCTGATTCATAAAATGTGACTTTCATATAAGATGCAGCAGAACACATTTCAACTGGCTTGGAAACCAGAAAATTATTCAAAAGCTATTTGCTTAGATACTAAAATAGTAGGTGAAAGTTGGATTAGGTACAGGATACATACATAGCCTCAAAATATCTCCTCACAAATTACTTATTCATTACAAGGAGAAAAATATAAATTTTACAGTAAAGAGGCTGGGCGTGGTGGCTCATGCCTGTAATCCTAGCACTTTGGGAGGGTGGGGAGAGCAGATGGCTTGAGCCCAGGAGTTCAAGACCAACCTGGGTAACATCACAAAACCCTGTCTCTATAAAAAAAAAAACACAAATTAACCAAGTGGCCAGGGGTGGTGGCTCACGCCTGTAATCCCAGCACTTTGGGAGACCGAGGCAGGCAGATCACATGAGGTCAGGAGTTCGAGACCAGCCTGGCCAATATGGTGAAAACCTGTCTCTAATAAAGATACAAAAATTAGCCAGGTGTGGTGGCACGCACCTGTAATCCCAGCTACTCGGGAGGCTGAGGCAGGAGAATCACTTGAACCCAGGAGGCGGAGGTTGCAGTGAGCCGAGATCATGCCACTGCCCTCCAGACTGGGAGACAAAGTGAGACCCCGTCTAAAAAAAAATTAAAAAATAAAAATAAAAATTAGGCTGGGGGGTGGCTCACGCCTGTAATCCCAGCACTTTGGGAGGCAGAGGTGGGTGAATCACCTGAGGTCAGGAGTTCGAGACCAGCCTGGCCAACGTGGTGAAACCCCATCTCTACTAAAAATACAAAAATTAGCCAGGCATGGTGGTGCATGCCTGTAATCCCAGCTACTCGGGAGGCTGAGGCAGGAGGATCACCTGAACCTGGGAGGCGGAGGTTGCAGTGAGCCAAGATGGTGCCACTGCACTCCAGCCTGGGCAACAGAGCAAGACTTTGTCAAAAAAAAAAATTAACCAGGCATGGTGGTGCATGCCTGCAGTCCCAGCTACTTGGGAGGCTGAGGCTGGAAGACTGCTTGAGCCTGGGGAGGTCAAGGCTGCAGGGAGCCAAGATTGTGCCACTGCACTCCAGCTAGGGTGACAGAGTAAGGCCCTGTCTCTAAATAAATAAATTAAATAAGTGCTTTTTTTTAATTGGAAAAAAATTACAGTAAAGAAAACAGGCAGACACTAACAAGTGATGAAAGTTATTATCACCAATAATGTGATTTAGTGACATCATGTGCTTCCTGATGTGGTGCACTTAGGACACATCATATTTACATAGTACTACTGCCAAAAATGTGGAACTTGAATCTAATTATGAGGAAATGCCAGGCAAACCCAAATTAGGGGACTTCTAAAAAATAACTTGCCCATACTATTCAAAATATTAAGGTCATGAAAGACAAAGAAGAGTTGAGGAACTGTTCCAATTAAAGAAGACTGAAGAGACATGAAAACTAACGTGATTCCAGATTTAATTGCAGACAAGAAGAAAAAAATGAGAAAGGAATGTGTTGAATCTGTTGGGACAACTGATGACAATGAAATAAGGTTCATGGATTAGACAGGAATATCTCATCAGCATTTAACTTCTGATCTCTATCATCGTATTCTTGTAATGTGCTAATGCCTAGTTCTTCGGGGAAAGAGGTGTGAGTTCTGCAGTTTGTTCTCAAATAATCCAAGGGGAAGGAACTATATGTAAATATAACGAGAATGATAAAGCAAATGTGCAAAACAGTAATGATAAATCCAAGTAAAGGGTACATGGTAGGTTCTTGGCTCTGTTCTTGCAGTGTGAAGTTTAACAAAGTCATTTGCTTGCAGAATATTATTTAAGAGGTGGGGTCTTTGGGGTCTTGCTATGTTACCCAGGCTGGACTCAAACTCCTAGGCTTAAGCAATCCTCCTTCCTATTAAGTAGCTCGGGCGGGGCTACAGGTACATACCACCATCCTGGCTTGCTTGCAGAATATTTTTAGCAATGAAGTGTTTTTTTTGTTGCTTTGTTTTTTGTTTTTTGGGGTTTTTTTTTTTGTATTTTTTTTGAGATGGAGTCACTCTGTCGCCCAGGCTGGAGTGCAGTGGCACAATCTCAGCTCACTGCAACCTCCACCTCCTGGGTTCAAGCAATTCTCGTTTCTCAGCCTCCTGAGCAGCCGGGATTACAGGCACATGCCACCACACCTGGCTAATTTTTGTATTTTTAGTAGAGGCGGGGTTTTGCCATGTTGGCCAGGCTGGTCTCAAACTCCTGACCTCAGGTGATCCATCTGCCTCGGCCTCCCAAGTGCTGAGATTACAGGCTTGAGCCCCCGGGTCCCGGCCCCCTGCTTTTCTTTCAGACCAGGGTACTATTATTATGAACTATACATTTTGGTACGATATTTTTTTTCCCCAAAAAGAACTATTAGTTATGAGATAAAAGTCTGTTTTCAAATCAAAGTCAGAAAATAACTATTTTTGCAAAAATGTCACACTAATTTTTTATGCATATATATAAACTTCCCTAAATATGATCATGAGACTATTAAGAGGGTTTAGGATTAGACCAAGTATGCCTACCCTAAATAAATATCTACCATTTTGGAGACACAATTGTTTGTTAGTCTGTACATTAACACAACCCAAACCTGAATAAACTGACAAACAAAAACCATTTCAATTCAGTGTAATAAGCAATGATTACAGATCTATCATGTGCCAAGAGCAGTGGTCTCTAATGCAGATCTGACCAGGTTTCTCAGTACCCCTGCGCCCTCAGTTTCTCACAAACCATGAGATTCTTCATAATTTCACTTGATCTGCTTCTCCATGATTCTCTCCGGTCACTTGTCACTGTAACCTTTGATTTCTTAACCCTGAGAAACTTGAGGTCGCTAGTAAACTTTGATTATGCTGTGCCATCCTGCTTTCGCTAAATGTGTCATTCTCCATGAAATATGGGAGTAAACAAAATATTATTCCTGTGCTAGAGCATGTTAATAAGTGTAAGATAACAAATAGCTTAATTATGATCTTACAAGTACCACAGAGGAAAGAGGAAAGTTCAGGGAAGAAAAGCACTTACCAAGAGGAAGATGAAAAGAAAGGCTGGCAGGGTGTGGGGGTAGTGGGAGGTCTAGAAGGGAAAGGGAACAGAAGTCAGGGAATGTTCTGGAAAGTTACATCTAAATCCAATCTTAAAGAATTTTAGAAAAACAACTCTAGCAAAAGCTTTATATAACATCAACCTCCAGCCCAGAACCATCCTCCGAACTCCGGACTCCTTATCTGTCTATCCATCTTCTCCATTTCGATGACTAGCAGGTAACTCAATGTGAACATATCCCAAGCTAAATTTCTTCTCTTCCCTTCAAATCCTACTCCTTCTGTAGCTTTCCCCATCTCAGATGATGGCAATTCTTTCCTTTCAGTTGCTCAGGCAAAACCCCTGGAGTAATACTGGATTTGTCCTTGGCAACATCAAGGCCTTATACTTTAGGTAAGAGAAGTTTTGGGGTCATGCATATGTTAAAGTCTGACGAGAGTGAATTCAAGAGGAAATGGAAGGAAAGGAATTGGTGACAGGTAGTAGATACGTCTCTTTAAAAGAAGGCAGGCCGGGCACGGTGGCTCACGCCTGTAATCCCAGCACTTTGGGAGGCTGAGGTGGGCGGATCACGAGGTCAGGAGATTGAGACCATCCTGGCTAACACGGTGAAACCCCGTCTCTACTAAAAATACAAAAAATTAGCTGGGCGTGGCGGCACATGCCTGTAGTCCCAGCTACTCAGGAGGCTGAGGCAGGAGAATGGCGTGAACCCGGGAGGCAGAGCTTGCAGTGAGCCAAGATCGCGCCACTGCACTCCAGCCTGGGTGACATAGCAAGACTCCGTCTCAAAAAAAAAAAAAAAAGAAAGCAAAGCAAAAAGATAGATGAGATGGATGTGAGATTCAGACAGGATTTTTTTTTTTAATGATAAAAAAATTATAGTATGTTTGATGCTGGTGAATGACCCAATTGAAAGAAAAGAACTGATGATGCAGGAGACAGAAGAGATAACTGTGACAGCAGTGGCCTGAGTGACAGCATGAACAGTTCACCCATAATAGAAAAACAGCAGACAATAAGGGCATAGATGAACATGGGTGAGGAGGAAATATGTGGTGGGACCATGTGGAAGTTCTGTTCTGATTAAGCCAATTAATTTATGAATATGACTTATGAATATGAACAGGAGAGCAAGTGCCGGAAGTTTCAGAGAGTAGATGTGAAACAGTTGTCTAGGAAAGTGAAATATTTTACAAACTCATGTGAATTAGTGGCAGAGTCCCTCAGTTTGTGCTCTGTATTGAAATGAAGCAAGATTCTTTTACATTTCCTGAACATACGTCTAATAATTCTATTTGAATTTAAAAAATGGATTTTTAGTTTTTAAAAACTATCAGTGAGATACTAGATCAAGTAGAAAGTATGTGTTCATGAAAAAGGTATAGTTTCACAGAAAGAACAGGGGTTTATTTTATTTATTTATTTTTTGAGACGGAGTCTCGCTGTCGCCCAGGCTGGAATGCAGTGGCACGATCTTGGCTCACTGCAACCTCCACCTTCTGGGTTCAAGACTCTCTTGCCTCGCCCCCTGAGTAGCTGGGATTACTGGTGCGCACCACCACGCCTAATTTTTTGTATTTTTAGTAGAGATGAGATTTCACCATGTTGATCAGGCTGGTCTCGAACTCCTGACTTCGTGATCTGCCTGCTTCAACCTCTCAAAGTGCTGGGGATTACAGGCATGAGCCACCATGCCCAGCCAGAACAGGGGTTTAAAATGAGAAGATCCGGTAGCTCACGTCTGTAATCCCAGCACTTTGGGAGGCCTAGGCGGAAGGGCTGCTTGAGGCCAGGAGTTTGAGACCAACCTGGGCAATATATCAAGACCACATCTCTATTTAAAAAATATTGTTTTAATTGTTTAATAAAAATAAAAGTGAGATGAGAAGATCTGGGTTCAGGTTGTGCTGTCATTATTAACTAAATGATCAAATGCAACCTTCTCATTTCTAATACTTAAGCTTCACCTGGGAAGTGGGACTAAATGCAGTAATACAGGATGTCAACTGTACAGTGCTAAATAGTAATTGTTATTCTCACTGTTATTAGCTATTGTTATTCTCACTGTTATTAACTATATGTTGACCAACTGTAAATTTATCTATCAACCACCTATAGAATAACTGTAGGCCGATCAAGAAACTTTACTAGAATAAAATAAAATGAAAGCAAGAAGAGGTTAGAAAGGAAGAAGAGAAGCTGGATTCTACTATACATACAACACCTCACAATCTAAAAATATAAGCCCAGGAGAGAATAAAAACAACATAACAACACTAAAAACAATAAGGTTGACAAGTAGAAAAAAGGCTTGTATATTTCCCTGCCAGAGAAGACATACTGGACCCTAATCATACTGCACATTACTGGACAAGTCCTAATTCAAAAGATGCTATACTGTGTTTTCTCACTGACTGACTTCCCCAGAGAACCCCCATTTCATGAAATGAAAACTTTCTCAGTGAAATACACACAGCATCGAAAATAGCACACTTTTTTTTTTAGAAACTAATCACATTCTCTGAGATATAAAGATATTCAAATTTACTTTATTTTGTTGATTCCCTCTCCCCAGGAGATGTCAGATTCCCACAGCAGGCAAATCAGCTTGGCAGAGAAGTAGCAAGAACCTGAGAAGGCATGTGTGCTGTGAGTCAGCCTTGGGCAAAACAGCCAGGTCTCAATGCAAGGGAACCCTCTGGTACTGTCAGACCCATGCCAACACTGCCCTCTACTGGCCAATTAAGCTGGTTGCAATTTTCTGCAAAAGAAATACCAGTCTATTAAGGAGAAATTCTGCAGTATCTATTAATAGTTGTCACTTAGGCCCTTTTCCATGGATTAGTGTTTCTCAATCATGCATGTGTATCCGAGTCACCTATTATGGCTTGTTAAAACAGACTGCTGGTGTGTGGCAGGGTACGGTGTCTCCCACCTGTAATCCCAGCACTATGGGAAGTCAAGGCAGGAGGATCACTTGAGCCCAGCAGTTCAAAACCAGTCCAGTCCAGGCAACACAGTGAGACCTTGTCTTTACTAAAAATGCAAAAAACTTAGCCAGGCCATTGCCCTATGTTAACTTCTTATTCTATGGGAATAAGCTTGTAGCTTCAAAGGCCTTATGGAATGTTGAGGAGAAGGCATTTTTTCGACTTCAGAAGAACAACTATTTAATCACACAGAGAACAGAAAAATTAAGTGACTTGTTCCATAAATGTGCTATTTGTGTCTGAGGGTCAATACTGTGCTAGATGATCATCTGAAAGAACAAGAGTCACAGATGTTTGCTTCGTCATTCACATCTAAGAGAAAGGTTCTATCTTTTGTCTCCCTCACCTAGAAAATAGGGCCATATAATGCTGATAATGAACAATTAAGCAAAACACCATTTTTTAAGGAAAAAAGTCAGGAAGTACATAGTTTTCTTTTTCTTTTTTTTCTTATTACAGCCGTGGTGCAAAACAAGTAGTACACATATCCTGAAAAAGTATTTGAGAATTGTTTCCCAAGGTGACAGGCATTTTAGAAGAAGAGTTTGACACCAATTTTATTTCTAGGTATTGGTATTTAGATGGTTTACACAGGCAATGCTAAGATAAAATACTTGTAGAAGCAAGAATAAGTTGAAGTGCAAAAGGAAATGAGTATAGTAGATCCAAAGAAAAGGAATAAAGGTCGGGGGGTTCTTGTGTTGCCAGGCATGAAGGCAGAAATCATACTTAGAGAAAAAAGCAATTTTCCTACTTTGTCATAATGCCACAAAAGCAACCCTGCTTTCTTACTTCTCATTTTATAAGTTGAAGACAATTAGGGTGGACATGTAAGAATTAAAGGAAATAAAACACCATTGTTCAAAGAGTTCTATTATGTGTAACCTACTCAACTGTCCCTTCTATATCTAGAGGCAAGAAAATGGTTGATAAACTTCCACTGGTTGGCCTAACTAAGCCTGTTGTAAGAACATATCGAGAGCACTAGGCTGGGTGTGGTGGCTCACACCTGTAATCCCAGTGCTTTGGGAGGCTAAGGCAGGAGGATCGCTTGAGGCCATGAGTTCCAGACCAGCCAGAGGAACATAGTCAGACTGTCGCTATAAAAATAAAAGGATAAGCAAGGCACGCGCACCTGTAGTCCAAGCTATTCAGGAGACTGAGGCAGGAGGAACGTTTGAGTCCAGGAGTTACGTTAGATGTTGCAGTAAGCTATGATTGTGCCACTGCACTCCAGCCTAGGTGACATGGAAAGAACCTGTCTTTTCTTTTTTTTTTTTTTGAGACGGAGTTTTGCTCTTGTTGCCCAGGCTGGAGTGCAGTGGCACAATCTTGGCTCACTGCAACCTCTGCCTCCCAGGTTCAAGAGATTCTCCTGCC
This sequence comes from Pan troglodytes, assembly GCF_028858775.2. NCBI lineage: Eukaryota > Metazoa > Chordata > Mammalia > Primates > Hominidae > Pan > Pan troglodytes. The sequence continues at coordinate 52,013,846 of NC_086015.1, forward strand.
TCAGCCTCCTGAGTAGCTGGGATTACAGGTGCCCACCACCACGCCCAGCTAATTTTTTTGTGTTTTTAGTAGAGACAGGGTTTCACCATGTTAGCCAGGCTGGTCTCGAACTCCTGACCTCAGGTGATCCACCCGCCTCAGCCTCCCAAAGTGCTGGGATTATAGGTGTGAACCACTGCGCCCAGTAAGACCCTGTCTTCAAAAAAAAAAAAAAAGTGTCAGCAATCAGCAATAGTTTACTGAACCTCATCTAAGAACAAAATCAAACTTAAAGTTAGATGTATAATAAAACATTAATGAAGTCTAGGGCCCTTCCATCACTTCTAAAGACGTATTCAGAAGAACATCTTGTTTAGAATGTTCTCCAGGAAAAACACAAATATGAAACCTGTCATTATGGCAAAAACCGTCAGTCCGATAATGTATAAAAATCAGACCCACAGCAGAGAAGTCTCCATTCATAAAGAATTCACTAATTGCACCAGATTTCTACAAGACTAAATAAGGCGGCTTCCTTCGTTTTTCTTATTTGATGTCTCCAAACAGCCATCACCCCTTCCTTTAAGTTAAGACTTCTACAACTTTTAGGAAGCTGGTATGGAAAAAATGTAGTAATTTACAACCTATCATAATTATAAACTTTATTATTATTATTATTTTTAGAGACGGGGTCTCTCTCTGTCACCCAGGCTGCAGCACAGTGGTGCTATTATGGCTCACTGCAGCCTCGACCTCTGGGGCTCAAGTGATTGCCTCCTACCTCACCTTCCTGTGTAGCTCGGACTACAGGCGCACACTACCACGCCCAGCTATAATTATAAACTTTAAACATGGTATCTTCAACAAGTTCGTGGAAAATGCATTCTATGAAAAAATTATTCATGGATTTCAAGGGAGTTTTTTTGTATCAAAATAACTCATACTCCAGCCTGACCAATATGGTGAAACCCCATCTCTACTAAAAATACAAAAATTAGCTGGGCATGGTAGCATGTGCCTATAAGCCCAGCTACTCAGGAGGCTGAGGCAGGAGAATCTCTTGAACACAGGAGGTAGAGGTTGCAGTGAGCCGAGACTGTGCCACCGCACTCCAGCCTGGGTGACAGACAGACACTCCATCTTAAAAAAAAAAAAAAGCTCATACTAACTTGTTATAACACGTCTGAACAGGATCTAGTTTGAAGCACTAAAAAGGATAAAACATCAGTTTGAAAAGAGCCCCTAACAAAGCAACATGAATTCTGCTAAAATTGAAGCAAAAGCAAATGGTAAATTTATGGTGAAGCTTGGATGAAAGAATGGTGAAATCACTGATGCTTTGTGTAAAGTTTATGGGGACAATGCCCCAAACAAATCAGTAGTTTACACATGAATAACTTGTTTTAAGACATCAGCCAGATGCAGTGGTCCGCACCTATAGTCCCAGCTACTTGGAAGGCTGAGACAGGAGGATCACTTGAGCCCAGGAGTTCAAAGCTGTAGTGTGCTATGGTTACACCTGTAAATAGTCACTGTACTCTAATTTGGGCAATGTAGTAAGACCCTGTCTCAAAAAAAGAAAAAAAATAAAGGAGGAGATGATGTTGAAGATGAAGCCCACCGTGGCAGACCACCAATATCAATTTGAGAGGAAAAAAGAATGATCTAATTGAAGAGGATTGACAATTAGCAGAAACAATAGCCAATACCACAGACATCTCAATTGGTTCAGTTTATACAATTTTGGCTGATAAATTAAAATTGAGCAAACTTTCCACTCAACTGGTGCCAAAATGGTTGCATCCAGATGAGCTGCAAAGAGCAGAGCTTTCGATGTAAATTTTAAACAAGTGGGATCAAGATCCTGAAGCATTTCTTTGAAGAACTGTAACAGGAGATGAAATATGGTTTTACCAGTATAATCCTAAAGACAAAGCACAATCAAAGCAATGGCTACCAAGAGGCGTAAGTGCTGTAGTCAAAGCAAAAGTGGATTAGTCAAGAGCAAACACAAGAGTTTTTTAGGATGCTCAAAGCACTTTGTCTGTTGACTTTCTGGAGAGCCAAAGAACGACAACATCTTCTTATTATGAGGGTGTTTTGAGAAAGTCAGCCAATGCTTTAGCAGAAAAACAGCCAGGAAAGCTTCATCAGAGAGTCCTTCTCCACCAGGACAATGCTCCTGTTCATTCCTTTCATCAACAAAGATAATTTGTGACAGTTTTGATGAGAAATCATTAGGCAACCACCTTACAACAGTCCTGATTTGGTTCCTTCTTTTTTGTTTCCTAATCTTTAAAAAAATCTTTAGTAGCAACAAAAAATTAAAAACTTAAACCAAAAAAAACTTTAAAGGGCATCCATTTTTCTTCATTTCTTCATTTTTCTTCATTTAATAATGTAAAAAAGCCAGGCACAGTGGCTCACACCTATAATCCCAGCACAAAAGAAAAACAAATATTTACTCCAAAAAATTTGGATTCCTTAATGGAAAACGGGAAAATCTATTCTCTCTTAATCCATAATGCATGGTGGAGACATTTGTTCTTTGACTGACTAACATAAACAAAGAAAACCTAGTGTGAAGAAAGGAATGATAAGACGTAAATATGGTAGCAACTAGTCATGGTTGAGATGCTCTTCCCATCCTAATATTAACTTACCCTCATCAGTCATAGGTGAAAGAAGCTAGCTGCTTTTCATTTTCTAATTTCCTTTAACTGTGCATTGTTTCCATCATCTGGGACTGAGCCTAGGTGGATAAGGACAGTGAGGTGGTAGCAGTAGATTTTCTTGTGCTTCATCTTGAGTTATTTGATCCATGTAACATTAACTTGGCCCAAGAGGAGGAAAGTTTTTAAGACATTATTTTATTTATAAAAAATTAAATCCTCCCTGCTACTTTTGATATGTAAATGGTGGCTCATGCCTGTAATCCCAGCACTTTGGGAGGCCGAGGCAAGTGGATCACCTGAGGTCAGGAATTTGAGACCAGCCTGGCCAACAGGGCGAAACCCCATCTCTACTAAAAATACAAAAATTAGCCAGGCATGGTGGTGCAGGCCTGTAATCCCAGCTACTGGGGGGTTGAGGCAGGAGGATCGCTTGAACCTGGGAGGCGGAGGATGCAGTGAGCAGAGATCGTGCCACTGCACTCCAGCCTGTGCAATAGAGCGGGACTCCATTTCAAAAAAAAAAAAAAAAGTTCATTAACTCAGAAAGACTACTCCAGAAATTGGCGAGTGGTTACTCCAGGAAGGAGAACTGTCTGGCTAGGGTGTAGGGATTGGGAGAATTCGTTTTACCGTACATCCCTTTGGACCAATTGGATTTTGTACATGTGTATTTTTTAGCCTGTTCAAAAAATGTATGAGTTTCTGGAAAATTGAATTAAAGGATAAAAATAAAATATGAACTTTACTTCTCAACATAAGCTTTTGCAACATCAAGATACTTTTGTAAGCAATGATAGCAACTTTTTTTCTTTTTTTTTTTTTTTTTGAGACAGAGTCTCGTTCTCTCGCCCAGGCTGGAGTGCAGTGGCACGCTCTCCACTCACTGCCACCTCTGCCTCCCAGGTTCAAGTGATTCTTGTACCTCAGCCTCCTGAGTACCTGGGATTACAGGTGCACACCATTACCCCTGGCTAATTTTTGTATTTTTAGTAGAGGTGTGGTTTCACCATGTTGGCCAGGCTGGTCTCAAACTCCTGACCTCAGGTGAGCCACCTGCCTTGGTCTCCCAAAGTGCTGGGATTACAGGCGTGAGCCACTGCACCTGGTCTGGAGTAAATATTTATATGGATATAATTAGATCTTAAACTCTCAGTACTTTTTTAAATGAGTTGTGGTCTGCCCCCCCACCCCCAACACACAAATTAAACATATATTAAGGAAGCAGGTTTTCTTCTTCCACTTAGGCTGTAGAAAGCCAAAAGCAACGTCACTCCCACCCTAACAACAAGAAACAGCCAGATCAACTACAAAAAACTTGAATTAATTGGAAAGCTACCTAGTAGTATGAAATCCAAAGAAAAACAAGCCCCTCCAGGAAATATGGGAGGTGAACACCAGCTCTCCTGTATCAGAGCATGTGCAGAGGAGACATTGGGTACCCTACAAGCAGGTAAGAAAAATTCAAGTAAAAATTGTAGTGATTTGTCAAAGGTAAATGAAGGCTAGCATGAGACTATGGGGCCCCTCAAATCCACAGACACAAAGGGAATTCACACTCATTTGCAGGATTGTCTTCACAGATGTCTGCCGCATGCTCACAGGAAAGACTGGAAGCAGGGTGAGGGACCAGACAGAGCCTCCCTACATGGTACAGACCTGGAGAAGGCCACCACCATTAAGGGAAAAGCATGAACCCCTCCCACTGGGATCTTTCTCTCCTGGGGAAGGAGTACAAACCCTGTCAACCCCAGAGCACACAAGAAGACCAGCTGTAGCTAGGGAAAGAGTAATAGAAACATACTTTATAAACCTGAGAGAGGAGCAAGAAAAACTCCTCATCCAGGATCCTACACCAATACCATGAGAAGACGCTACTACTGTGAGAAGGATAATAACGTTGAGAAAGACCCAAACCGTGAGATTAAGCACAGGATTAAGCACAAAATGGGACAATAAAAAAACAAACTCTGCCTGCCACCTGGCTAGAACTCTTCCGATAAGAGAGAAAAGAGCATGGACAAGGACCCCTCTGAGGCACGGGTACACAGGGAAGGCTGAAAGAGTGGAGCAAGCACATTAAAGAAATACCTTCCAGGGCCTCAGTCCCCACTCTAAGCATAGAATTAAAGGGATTGAAGACAGTAGTACACTGAAGGCAATTACGGTAATGACAAAACCCAAAACTAGCTCAGCTCCTGTTAAAATGACTAAACCCAAGAGACATGCCTATTTCCAACCATAACACCTTTTGGCCTCAGCCTACTATTTTACATGTGAGATCCAGCATTCAATCAAAAACTAAGACACACACACACACACACACACACACACACACACACAGAGCAATCAGACTGAGAGATGACCCAGATTTTCAAATTATCACACAGAGATTTTAAAACAACTATGATTAATATGTTAAAGTCTACAGTAGAAGACGTGGAAAATATATGTGAACAGATGGGAAATTTTGACAGAAATAAGGAAGCTTATAAGAGAGGCAAATAGAAATGCTAGAAATTAAAAACATAAAAAATGCTAAAGTAGATAATGCCACTGAAAGCTCATCATTAGATTCAACACAACTATGAAAAGATCAGGGAATTGGAAGATAGGTCAAAAGAAAGTACCCAAAGTAAAACACAAACAGAAATAAAGAGAGAAAAAAACTAACAATGCATCCAAGAGATACAGGACACTATCCAACAATTTAACAAAAATATAATTGGAATCCCAGGAGAAAAGAAAAAGAATGGGGCAGAAGAAATATTTTAAAAGATAATGGCCAAAAATTTCCCAGCCGACTTAACCACTTCAAAAGCACAGATCAAGAAGCTCAGAAAAGCCCAAGAAGAAAACTTCCAAAATATCATCTAAACACAACATATTTAAACTGCTAAAAAAAAAAAAAAAAAAAAAAAAAAAGATAAAATCTTAAAGGCAGACACAAAGAGGAATTCACAAAGGAAATATTTTTAAATATTTTTAAATGAATGAAAATAAAAATACAACATATCAAAATCCATGGGACACAGCTAAAATGGTGATTAGAGGGTAATTTATAACATTAAGTAATTACATTAGAAAAGAAATGTCTCAGATCAAAACCTGATTTAAGCTGTCACCTTAAGAAACCAGAAAAAGAATAAATCAACTTAAGTAAACAGAAGAAAGGAAAAAATAAAGATATGAGAAGAAATTAAAAACAGAAAGACAATAGAAAAAAATTAATGAAACCAAAAGCTGGATCTTTCAATACAATTGATAAACCTCTACCTAGACTTATCAAAAAAAGAAAGAAAGAAAGAAAGAAACATCACAAATGACTAATATAAGAAATGAAAAAGGGGACATAATAGATCCTACAGACATTAAAAGCATATCTCCATTAATCTGCAACATTTATGCCAGGAAAGGGACCAAGGAATTCCTTGAAAGATACAAACTACCAAAGCTAACTTAAGAAACAGATAACTGGAATAGTTCTATGATCTCTGAAAGAAACTAAATTCCTAGTTTAAAAATCCGACAGAAAATTCCAGGCCCAGATAGCTTTATTGATGAATTCTATCAAACACTGAAAAGAAGAAAAAATATCAATTCTATGCAAACTATTCTAGAAAAGAGAAAGAAGGGAACACTTCCCAATTCATTTTATGAAGTCGGCGTGACCTCAATTCTAAAACTGGACAGAAGACATTTGAGAAAACTACAGACCAATTCCCTCATGAACACAAATACAAAAATACTCAGCCAATTATTAGCACATCTGATCCAGGAAAATGGCAAATTTCTCTTAAACGCTTTAATTATGCTTTAATCCTGAGGTGGGATGACCCCAAAGACAACAAATGGCATCTGATTCCAGTCTAAATGAAGTTCTGATATAACCGCAGAATTTTATTTAACTTTTCAAAGCTACTTTCAGAGAAAAGGCACAGTAGACAGTTTAATTTAGGAAATTAAGAAGAAGATTATATGGTTGTTGAAACATTAGAGAAGAAACATTAGGGTTAAAAGTCATCCACAGACTCATGAACGCTCACTCAAAGGGTGGTAAGTCTACCTTCTCGGTATCTAACAAAGAAACATAAAGTTACTAGCCTACACTAAAAAAACTCAGCTCAATTCTCAGTTTCCAAGATTATACCAAAGGCATAATCCCTAACCTGCTTTCTGAACATATATAAGCAGTCTGGTTTAAATACTTACCTTCAATCTGGCTAGTTTCTGAGCACGGTTTCTTCTTTGACTCTGAGTTCCCGGTTTTCTCATCAACATCCAGGAGAGGAATATAGTCTGTTTTTCCAACAGTTTCTCCCACAACATCATCAAAGGCCTCTGCCTCTAGTGTGGCAATGAAGTCCCGCTTTATCTCTCCCTCAATGTCTGGAGATGGCTCTGTTAATGCATCTGCAAGACTGAGGTCAGCCATTCTGCACCACTGCAACTGCCTGGTGAAGAGGAAAAAGATCTTTCATGTAACGAGCACTGCAAAAGGAAAAACATTTCTAGAAACTCTTGTCAATTGTTTGAAACAAACAAAAGAATCAAAATCTAAGATTTTACAGCTAGAAGAGGCTCCCTCATTTGAAAGATGAGAAAAATAAAGCTAAGAAATGGACAGTCTGACCCAAGGTAACTCACTGCTAGTTACTCTTTTCTCACACTTCTGGGGGTGGAGGGAGGTGGTGGTGGCAGGACAAAGCAATTGCAATTGTGTCCTTTCTATTTATAAGAAAAGTGAGGTGTAAAAAAACCCCACAATCAACATATCCAAAGCTATAGCCAGTAAGATTCAAATCAGGTCTTTACATAGTTACATTACTATCGGACAAATGAAATCAACTTTCTTGACCAAAGACTGTGAGTATGGATCTTATCTTGGAGTGAGTACCTGCTTCTTCATGAATCACTTGTGGATAGTCCTGTCAACCAAACTACTTAGCCCTGCCAGCATAAAAAAAAAAAAAGACACGTTTCCCTCAATTAGCTAAGGGAGATGGTCCCTCTCTGTAGTCACGTATATTACCATTTTTACAGACTACCAGCTTCTTAATTACATAATCTGCAGTTAAGAAGTAAATCTACTGGCAGCCATAAAAAAGAACGAGATCATGTCCTTTGTGGGAACATAGATGGGAAGCAGGAGGATATTATCCGCAGCAAACTGACGCAGGAACAGAAAACCAAATACCACATGTTCTTACTTGTAAGTGGAAGCTAAATGATAACTTACGAATACAAAGAAACTGCAGACACTGGGGTCTCCTGGAGGGTGGAGGGTGGGAGGAGGGAAAGGAGCAGAAAAGATAACTACTGGGTACTAGACTTAATTGAAATAATCTGGACAACAAACCCTTGTGACATGTGTTTACCTATGCAACAAACCTTCACATATACCCTTGAACCTAAAATAAAGTTAAAAAAAAAAAAAGTAAATCTATAAGCAAACCATAGGTGAATAGCCTAGAAAATACAGAAATAATGTAGTAAAAAGAGCCAAAGGGGCCAGGTGCAGTGGCTCACACCTGTAATCCCAGCACTTTGGGAGGCCAAGGCAGGAGGATCACTTGAGACCAGGAGTTCAAGACCAGCCTGGCCAACATGGTGAAACCCCATCTCTACTAAAAATGCAAAAATTAGCAAGGCATGGTGGTGGACACCTATAATCCCAGCTACTTGTGAGGCTGAGGTACGAGAATCGCTTGAACCTGGGAGATGGAGGCTGCAGTGAACCAAGGTTGCGCCACTGCACTCCAGCATGGGCGACAGAGGAAGACTCCGACTCCCCCATCAAAAAAAAAAAAAAAAAAAAAAAAAAGAGCCAAAGGCCTGCAATAAATTGAGCACCATTCAAATGCAGGGCATAATAGGAAATAAAGTGTGCAAGGTACTACGCCTGCTTTCAAAAAGTCTAACAGAAACTCCAAGAGACTCCATAGGATAAGTTGACAATATAAGCTATGTTGTTGACAAGGTAAATACAAGTCAAACAGATCCTTAGTTGCACAGTGTAATGGCTACTACTTGTGTTTGTCCAGAAATCTATTCTTCCTATCTCCCCTAATACAAACCAATCCCTACCCCTATAGGGTTTGGGACATGACTAGAGTTGGGTCAATCAGAAGTCAAGAAGAAGACAGTTGGAAAGGATCATTTATTGACTACACGCTGGAAGAAAAGTCCATGAGTGACAGCTATTTAGTTGCCCTGGTTGACTACTTCAAGTCTAAGTGAGCGGCCTTCATCTTTCTTTTGCCTAATTTAACCAATCTATTTCTGTTGTTTACAATGGAAGAATCTCAACTAATACACAGTCTTCCTCCAACCCAAACTTGAAGAAGTCAAAATATACTATTATTCAAGCCACTTAATTGTCAGGCTTTCCTTTCAAGCTCTTCTCCACCGTCTACCTCTCTCCAACAAATGTACTTAGGAAAAAGAAATAGAATTAAAGCAAGGAATATGGTCCTATCTTCCTTCCTTCCTATTTTATCTTCATCTTTGTTCCCACACACTCCTCTCCTCCCACTTACATGCTGTGAGGCTACCATGATTACAAAACATGTACAAAGCAAATACTTCCAGACCCTGAAAAATCAGAAGTCATCGTACCCCCAATTCCCAAATCCAACAAGCAAAGGGTGTTGCTATATATTAGAGTGGTGGCACAGAGGCTTAAGAATCAAGATCCGATACCCAAATAAGTACAGACAGGATAATTAAGGCCAGGGGCAAGATCTACATCTTCTAAGCAAGTGTCTAGAAAAAAAAGATAGTATGTGTTCAGTACTGGGAATGCTGGAGATAGTTTGTCTCTACCTATATGGAGCTTAGTGAAAACATTCATTACATATTCTTTATATTATCTAAGAAAAAAATACAATACCAAGATTTGGAAAGATACTAAATAATCAATTATATTTATATAGACTTCCAAATAAAATCTAAAAATTTCAAATAAATTTAAGCCTTCTTCCATGTGCCTAATTTTATGAGTTTTCCTATTTGAAATAACAACCTTAATTCCTCATCAATAATTTTAAATGATTATCTTTTCAAATTCTAGATAGTACCATTATACAAAAATGTAGTAGAAAGAGCTGTTTCTCTGATTTCTTTTCTTTTTGAGGCAGAGTCTCGCCTCACTGCAACCTCCACCTCCCAGGTTCAAGTGATCCTCCTGCCTCAGCCTCTCTAGTAGCTGGGATTACAGGTACGCACCGCCACGCCCAGCTACTTTTTGCATTTTTAGTAGAGACAGGGTGCCACCATGTTGGTTAGGCTGGTCTCGAACTCCTGACCTCAAAGTGATCCACCCACCTCGGCCTCCCAAAGTGCCAGGATTACAGGTGTGAGCCCCTGCGCCCAGCCTGCTTACTTTTCTTAAAGCAAATGTGATATTTAAATTTCCTGTGACTATACTAATGAGTTCCTAAATCATATCTTTTTATTTTTTATTTTTTTCAGACAGAGTTTCACTCTTGTTGCCCAGGCTGGAGTGCAACGGCACCATCTCAGCTCACCGGAACCTCCACCTCCCAGGTTCATGCGACTCTGTCATCGTATTACTTGGAATTTGATTAAGTTCATTTAGGTCTCAAAAAATGTCAAAAGATACGTGTGACCCAGATGTGGTGGCATGCACCTGTAGTTCTAGCCTTTCAGGAGGCTGGGACAGGGAGATTGTGACTAGGAGTTCCAAGCTATAGTGTGCAATGATCACGTCTGTGAATAGCCACCACAACTCCAGGTGTGGAGCCACGATTGCATCACTGCACTCTAGCCTGGGTGACAGAGCAAGACTCTAGTCTCAAAAAAAAAAAAAAAAGAAAAGAAAAAAAAATCACACTCTGAGCCAGGTGTGGTGGTTCACACCTGTAATCCCAGCACTTTCAGAGGCTGAGGTGGGAGGATTACTTGAGACTAGTAATTCAAGACCAGCTAGGCAACATACTGAGACCCTGCCTCTACAAAAACTAAAAAAAATTAGCTGGGTACGGTGGCATACACCTATAGTCCTAGCTACTCAGGAAGCTGAAGTGTCACAATCGCTTGAACCCGGGAGTTTAAGACTGCAGTGAGCCATGATTGTGATGGCACCACTGTACTCCAGCCTGGGTGACAGAGTGAGACCCTGTCTCAAAAAATTTTTAAAAATAAAAATAAAAAATAAATAGGGTACAGAGGCTCATGCCTGTAACCCCAACAATTTGAGAGCCTGAGGCAGCTGGATCACTTGAGGCCAGGAGTTTGAGACCAGCCTGGCCAACACGGTGAAACCCCATTTCTACTAAAAATACAAAAATTAGCTGGGCGTGGTATCACATACTTGTGGTCCCAGTTACTCAGGAGGCTGAGGCATGAGAATCACTGGAACCTGGGAGGTGGAGGTTGCAGTGAGCCGAGATTGCACCACCGTACTCCAGCCTGGGTGACAGAAAATTTGTCTCAAAAAACAAAAATTAAATTTAAAAACTTTTAAATAAATAAGTAAAAAACAAATCACACTCTGGCTGTTAACATTAAGGCCAAAAATAAATACATAAATAAATAAAAAAATAAATTTAATTCCATTTAGAAATATCTAATAACTATAATAAAGTTAAATCCAATTTAATCAGTCTGTTAGAAGAAAAATAGCGACAAGAGCAAATTATGTCAAAGAAAGACACGCACTGAGAGAGTTTAATAATAGATGTCATAAAGAAGCTGTTGAATCCTCTCCATAAAAAAGTAAATATGGGCTGGGCGCAATGGCTCACACCTGTAATCCCAGCACTTTGGGAGGCTGACGTAGGCAGATCACAAAGTCAGAAGATCGAGACCATCCTGGTTAACATGGTGAAACCTCCTCTCTACTAAAAATACAAAATATTAGCCAAGCATGGTGGGGGGCACCTGTAATCCCAGCTGCTCGGGAGGCTGAGGCAGGAGAATCACTTGAACCCAGGAGGTGGAGGTTGCAGTGAGCAGAGATCGCGCCACTGCACTCCAGCCTGGGTGACAGAGTGAGACTCCTTCTCAAAAAAAAAAAAAAACGTATTAAATTGTACAAAACTGTTATGATCAGCCATTCCAAAGCACTGGACATCAACAAACTGTAGAACACAAGTTGAGAAGCTTTGCATTCTCGAAATCTGCTCGAGCTTTGGTTAAGACCAGGAAGAGTCTATGGCCCTTTTGTCTAGAGCTGTTTCCACTCCCATCTTAGCCCACAGCTCAGTTTGGTCAGCAAGAATTACACTTTTATTAGTGTGATGGTTAACACTGAGCATCAACTTGATTGGAATAAAGGATGCAACATTGATCCTGGGTGTGTCTGTGAGGGTGTTGCCAAAGGAGATTAACATTTGAGTCAGTGGGCTGGGGAAGGCAGACACACCCTTAATTGGGTGGGCACCATCTAATCAGCCACCAGCGAACATAAAGCAGGCAGAAAAATATGAAGAGGCAAGAGGGGCCTAGCCTCCCAGTCTACATCTTTCTCCTGTGCTGGATACTTTCTGCCCTCGAACATCGGACTCCACGTTCTTCAGTTTTGGGACTTGGACTGGCTTTCCTCGCTCCTCAGCTTGCAGACAGCCTTTTGTGGGACCCTGTGATCGTGTAAGTCAATACTTACTAAATTCCCCTTTTTATAAACATACATATATATCCTATTAGTTCTGTTCCTCTAAGAAAACTCTGACCCCAGACTAACACAGACTCTGGTACCAGGAGTGGTTCCAGAGGAACAGAATGTTAAGGATGGAGTTCTTTTGTTGGTTTGGGGGTTTCTGGAGTTGGCTGCTTAATATGATTGATCCAAAAATGCTGAGGACTCTACTTCTAATAGCATGGAGAACATTCATAGTCCTTGGCGTGAACTGTTTAGAGAGTTATGCAAAATAAATGCATTTGACACTCCTGATTCACTGCTCATGAAAGGCAAGGACTTTAGTGACTCTATACATAATACCTTTGACCATATGTGGAAAACCAACGAACATAATGAAGCTGGTTGGTTGCTCCTAAGTTCAGTGAACAAAGTGATGAAAGAAAACGATGAACTCAGGGATTCTGTTTCCTGGCTTCAGAAGCAGATACTGAGTCTCAAATCTGCTAAGATTGCCCTGAGTGAGAGTCTTAGCTCCTGTTGAGAAAGAGCTGAAATTGTGGAAAAACAGACATAAGCTCTTATCATGCGAGTGGCTGACCTGCAACAAAAGATGCATGCACAGCCACCTGAGGTGTCTACTGCTAAAGTGAGGGCATTGATTGGAAAAGAATGGGACCCTGCAACTTGGAATGGGGATGTGTGGGAGGACCCTGATGAAGCTGGGGACACTGAGTTTGTAAACTCTGGTGAACTTTTTTTGCCAGAAGGAACAGCTTCCCCATCCCCCATAGTGGCAGCATAACCCCCCATCCCCGCCATCAACCTTTCCATCTTTGTCTACGGACATAAACCCTGAGCTGCCTGAGGCAAGAGTCATGGCCTCCTCTCAGGCAGTTGCCAGGCAAGATAATGTTGATTCTCCTCAGAAGGTACCGGCAACACCCATTTGCTTCTAGACCTATAACTCAAGTCCCACAGGTCCCTAGAGGTGAGGTTGAGAGTGTGACCCAGGAGGAGGTGCGCTACACTCAAAAAGAACTGTTCTCGGCCAGGCACGGTGGCTCACGCCTGTAATCCCAACACTTTGTGAGGCCGAGGTGGGCGGATCACGAGGTCAGGAGTTCAAGACCAGTCTGGCCAACATCGTGAAACCCTGTCTCTACTAAAAATACAAAAAATTAGCCGGGCGTGGTGGTGCACGCCTGTAATCCCAGCTACTCGGCAGGCTGAGGCAGGAGAATTGCATGAACCCGGGAGGCAGAGGTTGCAGTGAGCTGAGATTGTGCCACTGCACTCTAACCTGGGCAACAGAACGAGACTCCCTCTAAGAAAAAAAAAAGAACTGTTCTCTAATTTATATAAACAGCCATCTGGAGAACAGGCATGGGAATGGGTATTAAGGGTATGGGATAATGGTGGAAGGAACATAGAGTTGGATCAGGCTGAATTTATTGATTTGGGCCCACTAAGTAGGGACTCTGCATTTAATGTTGCAGCTCGGGGAGTTAAAATAAGGTTCTAATAGTTTATTTGCTTGGTTAGCTGAAATATGCATTAAAAGATGGCCCACTGTGAGGGAGCTGGAAATGCCTGATATCTCTTGGTTTAATGTAGAGGAAGGCATCCAAAAGCTTAGGGAGATTGAGATGGTGGAGTGGATTAATCACTTTAGACCTACTCATCCCAGCTGGGAGGGTCCAGAAGATATACCCTTGACCAATGCCTTGTGAAACAGATTTGTGAGGGTAGCACCTGAATCTTTGAAGAGCCCTGTAATTGCTCTTCTCTGCATGTCAGACCTAATGGTGAGAACCGCAGTCACTCAACTACAAAATTGAAATACGAGGGGAATAACTGGATTCCAAGGTGGCAGGGGCCAAGTAGCAGCACTCAACCATCAAAGGCAAGGTGGGCATAGCTACCGTAATGGACAGCAGAGGCAAAGTGACAATCAGAATAGTCTGACTCATGTAGAGCTCTGGCATTAGCTAATTAATCACGGTATTCCTAGAAGTGAAACGGACAGGAAGCCTACTGCATTCCCACTTAATTTATACAAACAAAAAACTTCTAGGTCGAATGGACAAAAGACTAATTTGAATTATAAAAAGAGAATCATGGCCCCTCACTCAATCCATTTCCAGACTTCAGCCAGTTTACAGACCCAGAACCCCTTGAATGAAGGGGAGGCCAGGTACCCTTGAGAAAGGACCCCACTACTTTACTGACAATTTATGCAAGTGAATCTTTCTCCCATCCTTCCCCAAGGAGACCTCCATCCAACCTTTCACTTTGGGGACTACTGGACACTGGCTCTGGGCTGATGATGACTCCAGGGGACTTAAAACATCATTGTGGTCTTCCAGTTAAACTAGGGGCTCACGGAAGTCAGGTAATTAATGAAGTTTTAGCTTAGGTCTGACTTACAGTGGGCCCAGTGGGTCCCTGGACTCATCCTGTGGTCATTACCCCAGTGCCAGAATGCATAATTGGCATAGACATACTTAGCAGCTGGCAAAACCCCCACACTGGCTCCCTGACTGCTAGGTTGAGGGCTATCATGGTGGGAAAGGCCAAATAGAAGCCCTTAGAGTTGCATCTACCTAAAAAAATAGTAAATCAAAAACAATATCACATCCCTGGAAGGTATGCAGAGATCAGTGCTACCATCAAGGACTTGAAAGATGCAGAAGTGGTGATTCCCACCACATCCCCATTAACTCTCTCATTTGGCCTGTGCAGAAGACAGATGGATCCTGGAGAATGATAGTGGATTATCATAAGCTTAACCAAGTGGTGACTCCAATTGCAGCTGCTGTTACCAGATGTGGTTTCATTGCTTGAGCAAATTAACACATCTCCTGGTACCTGCTATGCAGCCATTGACTCTGCAAATGCCTTTTTCTCTATTCCTGTCCATAAGGCCCATCAGAAGCAATCTGCCTTCAGCTGGCAAGGCCAGCAATATACCTTTACTGTCCTACCTCAGGGGTATATCAACTCTCCGGCTTTGTGTCATAATCTTATTTGGAGAGATCTTGATCGCTTTTCGCTTCCGCAAGGTATCACACTGGTCCATTACATTGATGACATTATGCTGACTGGATCCAGTGATCAAGAAATAGCAAACACACTGGACTTATTGGTGTGACATTTGCATGCCAGAGGATGGGAAATAAATCCAACTAAAATTCAGGGACCTTCTGTCTCAGTAAAATTTCTAGTGATCTAGTGTTGTGGGGCCTGTCGAGATATTCCCTTTAAGTTAAAGGATAAGTTGTTGTGTTTGGTCTCTCCCACAACCAAGAAAGAGGCACAATGCCTAGTGGGCATATTTGGATTTTGGAAGCAACACGTTCCTCATTTGGGTGTATTACTCTGGCCCATTTACTGAGTGACCTGAAAGGCTGCCAGTTTTGAGTGGGGTCCAGAACAGGAGAAGGCTCTGCAACAGGTCCAGGCTGCTGTGCAAGCTGCTCTGCCACCTGGGCCATATGACCCAGCAGATCCAATGGTGCTTAATGTGTCAGTGGCAGATGGGGATGTTGTTTGGAGTCTTTGGCAGGCTCCCATAGGTGAATCGCAATGGAGACTTCTAGGATTTTGGAGCAAGGCCCTGCCATCTTCTACAGATAACTACTCTCCTTTTTTTTTTTTTTTTTTTTTTTGAGACGCAGTGTCACTCTGTTGCCAAGCTGGAGTGCAGTGGTGCGATCTCGGCTCAATGCAACCTCCGCCTCCCAGGTTCAAGCGATTCTCCTGCCTCAGCCTCCCAAGTAGCTGGGAATACAGGTGCGTGCCACCACATCCAGCTAATTTTTGTATTTTTAGTAAAGATGGGGTTTCACCATGTTGGCCAGGATGGTCTCGATCTCTTGACCTTGTGATCCGCCCACCTCAGCCTCCCAAAGTGCTGATTACAGCTAACTACTCTCCTTTTGAGAGTCAGCTCTTGGCCTGTTACTGGGCTTTAGTGGAAATTGAATGTTTGACTATGGGTCATCAAGTCACCATGCGACCTGAACTGCCTATCATGAGCTGGGTGCTTTCGGACCCATCTAGCCATAAAGTGGATTGTGCACAGCAGCATTCCATCATCAAATGGAAGTGGTATATACATGATCGGGCTCAAGCACGTCCTGAAGGCACAAGTAAATCACATGAGGAAGTGGCTCAAATGCCCATGGCCTCCACTCCTGCCACCCTGCCTTCTCTCTCCCAGCCTGCACTGATGGCCTCATGGGGAGTTCCCTATGATCAGCTGACAGAGGAAAAGAAGATTAGGGCCTGCTTCACAGACGGTTCTGCATCATATGCAGACACCACCCGAAAGTGGAGAGCTGCAGCACTACAACCCCTTTCTAGGACATCCCTGAAGGACAACAATGAAGGGAAATCTTCCCAGTGGGCAGAACTTCGAGCAGTGCACCTGGTTGTGCACTTTGAATGGAAGGAGAAATGGCCAGATGTGTGATTATATACTCATTCATGGGCTGTAGCCAATGGTTTGGCTGGATGGTCAGGGACTTGGAAGGAGCATGATTGGAAACTTGGTGACAAATTTGGGGAAGAGGTATGTGGATGGACCTCTCTGAGTGGTCAAAGACAAGATATTTGTATCCCATGTGAGTGCTCACCAACAAGTGACCTCAGCAGAGGAGGAGTTTAATAATCTAGTGGATAGGATGACCCATTTTGTGGACACCACTCAGCCTCTTTCCCCTGCCATCGCCCATGGCCAACAAAGTGGCCATGGTGGCAGGGATGGAAGTTATGCTTGGGCTCAGCAACATGGACTTCCACTCACCAAGGCTGACCTGGCTACGGCCACTGCTGAGTGCCTAATTTGCCAGCAGCAGAGACCGACACCAAGCCCTCAGTATGTCACCATTCCTTGGGTGATCAGCCAGCTACCTGGTGGCGGATTGATTATATTGGACCTCTTCCATCATGGAAAGGGCAGAGGATTGTCCTCACTCAAATAGACACTTACTCTGGATATGGGTTCGCCTATCCTGTATGCAATGCTTCTACCAAGACTACCATTTGTGGAATGCTTTTTTGGTTTGTTGTTGTTGTTGTTTTGAGAAGGGGTCTCACTCTGTTGCCCAGGCTGGAGTGCAGTGGCACAATCTTGGCTCATTGCAACATCCGCCTCCCGGGTTCAAGTGATTCTCCTGCCTCCGCCTCCCAAGTAGCTAGGATTACAGGCACCCGCCACCACACCCAGCTAATTTTTGTATTTTCAGTAGAGACAGGGTTTCACCATGTTGGCCAGGCTGGTCTTGAACTCCTGACTTCAAGTGATCTGCCTGCCTCGGCCTCCCAAAGTGCTGGGATTACAGGCGTGAGCCACCGCACCCAGCTGACTCATGGAATGCCTTATCCACCATCATGGTATGCCATGCAGCATTGCCTCTGACCAAGGCACTCACTTTACAGCTAAAGAAGTGCAGCAGTAGGCTCATGCTCATGGAATTCACTGGTCTTACCATGCTCTCCATCATCCTAAAGCAGCTGGATTGACAGAACAGTGGAATGGCCTATTGAAGTCACAATTACAACGCCAACTAGGTGACAATACTTTGCAGAACTGTGGGAAAGTCCTCCAGAAGGCCGTGTATCCTCTGAATCAGCGTCCAATATAAGGTACTGTTTCTCCCATAGCCAGGATTCACAGGTCCAGGAATCGAGGGGTGGAACTGGAAGTGGCACCACTCACCATCACCCCTAGTGATCCACTAGCAAAATTTTTGCTTCCTCTCCTGCAACATTATGTTCTGCTGGCCTAGAGGTCTTAATTCCAGAGGGAAGAATGCTGCCACCAGGAGACACAACAATGATTCCATTAAACTGGCAGTTAAGATTGTCACCTGGACACTTTGGGCTCCTCCTCCAAGTCAACAGGCTCAGAGGGGAGTTACAGTGTTGGCTAAGGTGACTGACCCAGACTATCAAGATGAAATCAGTCTACAACTTCACAACGGAAGTAAGGAAGAGTATGCATGGAATACATGAGACCCATTAGGGCATCTCTTAGTATTACCATGCCCTGTGATTACTGTCAATGCAAAACCACAACAGCCAAATCCAGGCAGGACTACAAATGATCCAGACCATTCAGGAATGAAGGTTTGGGTCACTCCACCAGGAAAAAAACCCATGACCTGCTGAGGTATTTGGGGAAGGCAAAGTTAATACAGAATGGGTAGAAGAAGGTAGTCATCAATACCAGCTATGACCACGTGACCAGCTGCAGAAATGAGGACTGTAACTGCCATGAGTATTTCCTCCTTCATTTGTTAAAAACATGTTTGTGTATGTATACACATGTACTAATATCTTCACTTTATATTCCCTTTTCCTTTATCATGTGACATAAGATTTATTGATTTCATAACAGCATTTAAGTATTATTAACTTTATGTAATAGTATTTGGGTTGGGGATTGGTGTGTTTCTGGTTGTATGAAGGATAGTTTTATTACATTAGGTGTAATTATGACCTTATTATTGTCTTTATTTTAAGATTACATATGATCTCAGGAGATGTGTATGGGTTCAAGTTGACAAGGAGTGGACTTGTAATGTTAATACTGTCAACTTGATTGGACTGAAGGATGCAATATTGATCCTGGGTGTATCTGTGAGGGTGTTGCCAAAGGAGATTAACATTTGAGTCAGTGGGCTGGGGAAGGCAGACTCAACCTTAACTGGGTGGGCACCATCTAATCAGCCACCAGCGAATATAGAGCAGGAAGAAAAACATGAAGAGATGGGCCTAGCCTCCCAGCCTATATCTTTCTCCCGTGCTGGATGCTTCCTGCCCTCGAACATCGGACTCCAAGTTCTTCATTTTGGGGACTCGGATTGGCTCTCCTTGCTTCTCAGCTTGCAGACAGCCTACTGTGGGACCTTGTGATCATGTAAATCAATACTTAATAAACTCTCCTTTGGAGATATATCCTATTAGTTCTGTCCCTCTAAGAAAATCCTGACTAAAACAAGTAGTGTGGGGCTCGTGACAAAAACTGATAGCTTTGCTGCCAAAGGGGCTCCTGTGGCATGACAGAGCTGTTGTCCACAGCAAATGCCATCTCACACTACTGGAATTATAAATTCCACTATTTGAATAACTACTGCCGAATTCAGGATTTAGCAGCTTTTCTGAAGGAACCATAAATAGGAATTCAATGGTTCCTATAGTAGGAACTGGACTTGGTAATCCCAGCCTGTAATCTCCCAGCACTTTGGGAGGCCAAGGCGGGTGGATCACTTGAAGCCAGGAGATTGAGACCAGCCTGGCCAACACAGTAAAACCCTATCTCTACTAAAAATACAAAAAAAGAATAACTAGCTGGGCACTAATTTTTATTATTTAGATGGTATGCACCTGTAATCCCAGCTACTCAGGAGGCTGAGGCAGGAAAATCGCTTGAATCCAGGAAGCGGAGGCTGCAGTGAGCCAAGATCACGCCACTGCACTCCAGCCTACGTAACAGAGCAAGACTCCGTCTCAAAAAAAAAAAAAAAAAAAAAAGTTCCTATAGTAGTAGTGGCACACCTGTGACCCATTTACAACAGAAGAATGTGGGTGGGAAGCCCTATTCTATGCTCGTCCAGCCTACTTTACATATAAAGTATTATTGTAACTCCAGATCATGACAGGGAAAATGCTGAGAAATGAGTTCATTAAAGAGCTTTTAAAAGCCTAACAGATTATAATGTCAAAGGGTTCCATGAAAAGCAACTATTCAGTTGCTTTTACTATTCGGTTATGCCATTTCCCTATTCTATCTCTGACAACTATTATTAGTAGTTATCCTTTGGGAGCTGTTATGAACCAAAAACTAAAAAGGATGTCTGTAACTAGTTTTGATAGAGGCAGGAGGCAAACAAATGTCTAGGCAGACAGGGGCGGGTCCTCAGTGAAACCCGAACTTTAATCCGGAAACTGTCCTGGGTAAATCCTAAGATCGGATTAAGAACCTGCCTTCCCGTTTGGCATGATTGATCCCCATCCTTCACCTATTTAACCTGTACCTACCCTTTCCTAATTGGTTTTCTACACTGTCCTGCCCACCTTGGAGTGGTGTCTTCGCTTTGACCTTTTTTGCATACTCACAAACCAATGAGCACACACTCCCATTCTGAACCAATAAAGAGCCCCAGGCTCAGCCATATTACGGAACTTTCCTGTCTTCAGGTAGTAGAACCACCTACCATGTTCTCTCTTTTTGCTAAGAGCTTTCCTTTCGATTAATAAATTCTACTCCACTCACTCTTTGATGTCCACGTGCCTAATTCTTCCGCTCGTGAGATAAGAACCTGGACCTAGTTGAGCTAAGGAGCAAAAATCCTGCATCAGTTTCATGGTCAAAGAGAACTTAAAAGGACATCTGTGCCATCCTTAACAACATACCATAAAAGTCCAAAATTTAATTTTCCCCAGAAATACATAATGACATAAGATGCAATCTACTCAAAACTTTTCCTCATTTAAGGCACAGGGTAAAAATACAGTCAAAAACACCAATACATTTTAAATATCATTTATCAGAATGCAGATTATCAAAGGGCAGCTTTTATCCATTGTAATCTTTCCCCTATCCAACCCTCAGCACCCCCACCCCGCCCCCAGCCACACACTCTCAGATGACTTCCTGGGCTGCATGTGGTTCATGGAATATGAACAGTAGCTGAAATTCAGCCTAAGAGGGTAAAACTGATAGAAAATTATACAATTGGAAAGTGGGAAGGTCATGAAGCTATGAGCACATCTAGCTAGCCACTTAGCATCTGTATTTCATCAACAGTTAAGCTATTCTTTACTTGTCACCACATAAATAGAATATGATTTTAAAATACACACACACACCCCTTATGGAAAATGATCCTAGAAAGGTAATGCTAGTGTCATCTTTCAAGTTAAAGTACTGTTTTTTTTCCCCAGAAATCCCCAGTTTTCAATAAATTAAAGCGATTATCCTTATTCTGAAACATGTATAAGTACAATACACTCTTTAAATGCTCTATAGATGTTAAACTGGTTCAAGTATTCCAAAATTAATTTTAATAAATTCATGTATGAATTTCATCTCACACAGAATCACTTGAAGTTACTTACTATTCGGTTATGCCTTAAATGCTTAGTTACATATTTTATGGATAAAAGGATATGACACTATTATTTTCAAATCTGGATGTTCAGGAGGATCAAAAAATGAACCCTTGTGAATGAGAAGCATTTACTCTAAAAAAAAAACCTCTCACTGACCAATTGACCATTTATACTATTCCTCTTCTATCCATACAGATAATAAAGTTAACTTTAAATAGATTTGTGAGTAAGAGTCAAGAGAATTTGAAAGCTGGGTACAGAAGTCTGTATGCTTTACTGAAGCACCAGTTTAATCTGACACTCACTGTGGCCTTGAATGAGTCACCTTTCAGGGCTGAGTTCTCTAATCTGTAAAATGAGAGTGTTATGTTAAATGTTTACTGAGGTTGATTATTCTATCAGCTACTTGTAATTCAGCTGCATCATTTCAGTTAGCTATAAATAAACCCCCTAAGACCCTCAGTGTGAATATGAACAACTATCATTTCATATTATTTCATATATCAAGTATTCTCATTTATAATTGGGTTGAGGTTTATTAAAAAAAAAAAAAAAAGCTTTTTGGCAAAGGGAGGGACTGAAAACAAATTCACCAGTGCATGGTGCCCTGCTTGAGCCAATCTGACTGGAGCTTAAGAAACTCCACCCAGTTCTGGCTAACATCAAAGGAGACTCAACACCACTCTGCCAGAAAATAAGCCCTGTATTATCTAACCAGGCACTAAGGGAACACACAGTTTTCAAGCACAGCACTTTGTATATCTGATCTTTCATTCTGATGACATGCCTGAAGTGAAACTATTAGTGAGCCGGGTTTTTTAAAATAGGTAAACTAAGGCAAGAGGCAACTACATGGCATGATGATAAAATACTCTCTTGACTACAATCTCACTATTAAGAGCTAGGTGCTTATAAACAGGAAATAAGGATATATGATAAGGCCACAGTACTTTCTCTGTTGTATGCTTTACTTTGGATAGTTCACAAACTCTGGAATTAATTACTGTACTAAAAATATTTTACAGGTCTATACAGATTAAACAGTGTTAATATCTAACTTAATTACACAGAAGTTCTGAAGAACCTTTTAAGCTCCATGAAGTCCTCCTGAAAATTTTAGGTCATTCGCATCTAGAGCCACTCACTTGGGGTCTGTGCTCATTCTGTCTGATGAGAAATTGGCAATCTGGTTTACCAATGGCCTGTTGCTGTCTCTGTCCTCTTCTATTCACCCCTTGAAAGGTGCTACTATGGGAGCTAAAATGCAGGGAAAAAACTCATGAAAAGCTAGAACAGAGCTTGGGCAAAATGGCAAAACCCCATCTCTACAAAAACATGCAAAAATTAGCCAGGCATGGTGGCACATGCCTGTAGTCCCTGCTACTCAGGAGGCTGAGGTGGGAGGACTGATTGAGCCCAGGAGGTTGAGGCTGCAGTGAGCCACTATTGCACCACTGCACTCCGGCGTGGGCAACAGAGTGAAACCCTGACTCAAAAAAAAAAAAAGCAAGAACAGAAGCCTGATTCCCACCATCATACTCACTTTTCCTAACCACTGCAGTACCTTCATTTTACTGTGTCACATTAGCCAAATTTCTACCGAAATTCATTTGCAGTAGCCAGCATTCTCTTTTTAAAAGTATAGAATCCTATTTCTTAATTTAAAAGTGGGTAAGAAAATGTACACCCCTGGAAAGACCATTGTTCATCCCAGAGATGGTTCTATTGAAGATGTCTGAGTTTTTGGTTCTGGTGTGAAAAAGGAAGAAAAATATTATGGCAACATGGGAACTTTCAGGGAATAAAGCAGATATAGATATGGTATCAAAGTAGGGAAAGGGTATACAGGCCCAGGAGCCCTAGGAGGCAAAAGAAAGGGAGTTAATACAATGCCAAAGACAAGCTTGCTATCTTTCAAAATATCGCCTCCTGTCAGTTTCAGCAGAAAGAAAGAAACTTTCTTCTCAGTGACCTAGACTACTTTGAGGCAAATCATGAGTTCCAAACAACCCATTTAATAAACTTTAAATAATTATTACTAAAGGTAGGATACTGCTTATAATGCTCACTTATATTTTCTCTATAACTGATAGCCTGTCCTTTTTGGGTGGGTGGAGGCGGGGGCGGTTATGGACAAGACACAGAACCGTAAAGATATCTGGGTTAATGTTTTCTTTTATACGTTTGTTTTTGCATGACATTTAAATGACAGAGAATTCTAAAGCCAACACTAAGCTGCTATCCTAGGACATTAGTGAGAATGCTGTGGCCAAAATATAGTGCTCGTTCCTCAGGCTTGAAAGGAACCCCACGTCGCCAGTGTGGGAGATCATTTATAATCTTGATGGATACAGGTATAGCCTGCTTCATAATAATTTAATATTCAACATCAGATTTTTTTTTTAGTATGCCTAGCAGGTTTTTAGTTACTAATTAACTTTATTACCCAGATTTGTTTCTTACTGAACTTCTTTCAGAGGCCTGTTATACATCAAGCTGAACTTTGTCTGGCAGCTGTGCTGTTTTTAATTTATTTAACCACAAAACCTTGATTTATACTTTCAAGCAAAATGATATTTTACTTAAAAATAAATCTTTAGCAAGGATGTCTACAGGAATCAACTACCAACTTACACAGTTCACAGACACATATGATTCCTCAGACAAATCTGAATTTCTCCTGCTTCTCCTCCAAACCAGACTTGCAGATAGCAACAGACAACTGAGGAAGATCTTGACTATCCTGAGCAATAAACTACAACCCCCCTGTAGAATATATTAACTGTCCACCCCTAGGTTCCTCCCTACACAGTTCAAGGACAACAGCTGTGCTATTACAAACTGATGGAATTTCCAGGCTTGACAGGGTTCTGTTCGTAACCACCATTTGTCCTGTTCATCATAGGATTAGCAACAGCAGAGAGCCCTTGATTACTAGAATAGCTGAGGCCATCACAAAGCTACATTCCTACATGAAAGAACACACTGATATAGGTTTAAAGAAGTTATATTTTACTTTCATGTAGTTACCAGAGTCCCCCCCACCCCCTATTTAAGGGAGCCCTGTTCTCTGGATATAAAAATACTGTATACACTTGCACACACATACTCACATACATAAAACCTTGCATCATAAAGTTAAAAGGCTACCTTGCTTACTTACAGGAACTATCCAGGCAGCTTGTGTTCAGTCCTGACTAAATGCATTTTGGATCAGGCACCTGCCTTCAACATTTCTGTCCAAATGAATTTCAATCTATTTCTCCAGGAAGAACACACCAGATACCTCCCACTGTTAGCCATGTGATACAGGCAGCATGATGTCTGAAGTCTGGTTACGGTTATGTAGGCCAAAATAAGAAATGACAATGACACAGCACTTACATTTCTGATATCACCAACCTTAAGAATGAATCTTCCATTTTATCTGAATTTTTTAAATGAGTAAAACTTTAAAAGATTCTTAATACCTAACCCCTCAAAATTTTGAAAAAGACAAGGAGCATTTTTTTTAAACTTTACATTTATCCCACTTCCTTCCTCTAACACAGGAAAACATTCAGAGTTAATCTATACCAATCCAAAAATTATTTCTAACCACATTCTAAAGGCATTTTTTTTTTTTTGAGACAGGGTCTTGGCCTGTTGCCCAGGCTGGAGAATGCAGTGGCATGATCTCAGCTCACTACAACCTCCGCCTCCTGGGTTCAAGTGATTCTCCTAACTCAGCCTCCTGAGTAGCTGCGATTGCAGGCATGCACACCACCATGCCTGGCTAATTTTTGTATTTTCAGTAGAGACGAGGTTTCATCATGTTGGCCAGACTGATCTCAAACTCCTGGCCTCAAGTGATCCACCCATCTTGGCCTCCCAAAGTGCTGGGATTACAGGCATGAGCCACCATGCCTGGCTCTAAAGGCTTACACCAGTTGAACTGATCTAGGATCCAATCCCCTCACGTTAATAGATGAAAAAAAAATGAGAAATGGAAAAAACAAGTCACTTACAAATGAGGCTGAGACAAAGGATCGGCGAAAAGAGCCACAGAACACCAAAAACAGAAGCAGAGCGTGACAAAATAAGTAAAACCTTACAGTTTTGTAGTTTCTGCTTTTATCTAACACAATGACTTCGCTGTACTTCATATACCTTTTGAATTATACCTGCTTATACATACCTTTACCTACCTACTACTTATACCTACCTATCTTTTCTTCTGCAAGGAGGGAGGCAGGCAGGAAGAATCCTGAACATCAGGAAAACATTCCACCTGATCTTTAAAGGGACCCCAATGCCTAGATGTCTTTTTCTTTTTTCTTTTTTTTTGTAAATCCAAACTCTTACGTGTAATATCAAGGCTGACTGAGAAGACTCAGTCCTATCACCTACCATAATCATCAGCAGCTTTCCATGTAGGGTCTCCCTACAATTTAGTCACATGGGACCATCTACCATCTTACATTATCACTGTACACCCTATGCTCATTTGCTCTCCAAACTTGAAGTTATCTTCTCTCCCTCCTCATTTGTGAAAGTCTTGAAATCAAGGTCCACATAAATTGTCTTACCACCTTTTCTGTGACTGCTTTTTAGAATCTTTCTCCCAGTAGTATTCAGAACTAATACATCATCTGTACTTGTAACAGTAGAGTCTGATCTATACTGTAGTTCAGTGGTCCCCAAACCTTTTTGGCACCAGGGACAGGTTTCGTGGAAAACAATTTTTCCACAGATAGCAGGAGGGGTGAGAGGGAGGAGATGGTTTCGGGATGAAACTCTTCCACCTCCGATCATCAGTCATTAGATTCTCACAGGAGCATGCAACCTAGATCCATCGCATGTGCAGTTCACAATAGGGTTTGCGCTCCTATGATAATCTAAAACCACTGCTGATCTGACAGAAGGCAGAACTCAGGCACACTTATCGCAAAGTTAATGTAATGCTGTTCACCTGCTGCTCACCTCCTGCCGTGCAGCCCAGTTCCTAACTGGCCATGGACTGGTACCAATCTACAGACCGAGGGTTGGGGACCCCCCACTGTAGTTAGTTGTATATACCAGCTCCTGTAAACTGCTGGGTCCCAGAAGAGAGGACCACATCAAAGTGATGTGCACACCTTCTCTGTTCCTAGTAGATTACACAGGAGACAGGCCAAAATGATAAAAACCAACAAAACAAGGGGCTAAAAACACATTTCTAAAATGACACAATGGAAGTTATTAGAAATTGAATCTAATTTGAAATTAATCAGAAGTTCCAAAATTACAAAAACTCTTCACAACTAGAAAAAGAATAAACAGATTCAAGGTTGAAAGGTTATCACCAATTACAAATATTCACCTTGGCTAGGTGTGGTGGCTCATGCTTGTAATCCCAGCACTCAGTACTTTGGGAGGCTGAGGTGGGTGGATTATGAGGTCAAGAGATTGAGACCATCCTGGCCAACAAGGTGAAACCCCTCTCTACTAAAAATACAAAAATTAGCCGGGCGTGGTGGTGTGCACCTGTAGTCCCAGCTACTCGAGAGGCTGAGGCAGGAGAATCACTTGAACCTGGGAGGTGGAGGTTGCAGTGAGCCAAGATCGTGTCACTGCACTCCAGCCTGGGTGACAGAGTGAGACTCTGTCTCAAAAAAAAAAAAAAAAAAAAAAAAAATTCACCTATTTTCTTCCACTTTCTAAACACAGTTTGTACAAGAGCAAGCATGTTGTCTGGAATTATAGAAAGAAAGCCAGTAAGGAGTAACCGTACAAACCAGCTCTCCATGCTGGTCATCTTATCATTATTAGGCATAGCAATAAAAATAGCTCTCTCTGCTTTTAGAAAAGCATGACATGATGCAATGTGGCAAAAACAAATATTCAAGATGGTCGACCAGTTACTGGCCTGGCATGGTGACTCACACCTGTAATCCCAGAACTCTGGGAGGCCAAAGCAGGAAGACCACTTGAGCCCAGGAATTCAAGACTAGCCTGGGCAAGATGGCAAGACACCATCTCTACAAAAAAAAAGTTTTTAATTAGCTGGGCATGGTGGTGTGTGCCTGTAGTGCCAGCCTCTCAGGAGGCTGAGGCAGTAGGATTCCTTGAGCCCAGGAGCTTGAGGATGCAGTGAGCTATGATTACAACACTGTACTCCAGTCTGGGCGAGAAAGTGAGACCACATCTCTGAGGGACAGAGAGAGAAAGAGAGAAAGATATCAGCCACTACCATCATGTTAATATGATCACATAAATATTAAAACTTTATAATTATTAAAATATTAGATCTCTATAGTTATCAGCTCATATATCTGTCAGAAAGTAATAAGCATATCATGTAACTTTAGGATGACTTAGTGCTGAGGAGATTGGAAGAAAGGAAGAATATTCATACTTGATCAGCTCTTAGCTTTTGAGAACTATTTTATTAAAGAAAAAACTCTCTTTTGGCTGGGCATGGTGGTTCATGCCTATAATCCCAACATTCTGGAAGGCTGAGGCAGGAAAACTGCTTGAGCCCAAGAGTACAAGACCAGCCTGGGCAACACAGTTGAGACTGCGTCTCCACAGAAAACATTTTAAAATTAGCCTGCACACCTGTGGTCCCAGCTACTTGGGAGGCTGAGGTGGACGGATCACTTCAGCAGGGGAAGTTCAAGGCTGCAGTGAGCCGTGATAGCACCACTGCACTCCAGCCTGGGCTACAGAGTGAGGCCCTGTCTTGAAAATAATAGATAACAAAAGAAAAACTTCTCCCATTAAGCAAAGTGAAGTTTCACTCTATTTTATATCAGTGAAAATAAAGAAAAGTGGAAGGTAGAAGAGGACATAGGAATTTGTGCTGCCAATTCTATAATTTTTGTTTTGTTTTGTTTTTTGTGGGGTTTTTGAGATGGAGATTTTTGTATTTTTAGTAGAGACAGGGTTTCACCATGTTGGTCAGGCTGGTCTTGAACTCCTGACCTCAAGTGATTCACCTGCCTCAGCCTCCCAAAGTGTTGGGATTACAGGTGTGAGCCACCATGCCCACCCTTGTAATTGTTTATTTACAATGTGTGTCCCACCCAGATTTCCCCTTACGCTTGAGTTCCTCGATGGCTAGGATAGCATCTTTCTCACCTTTTATCCTGGACATCTAAATATAATAAACTTGAAACCTCATAGGCTCTCATTAAATGCACATTTGTCCTGCTAGGTGCACTCTGCTCCATACCATGATACCAGCCTTCTCTTGCTGGGGTTGATGTTTGCACAGCTGGAAGCACCCTCATAGTTCTTCTAAGTATTGGTTCTAGGCACGACTAAGGGTAGAGTAGCTCAGCTTTTCTGAGCAAGAAGGAGAAGATACAAACTCTATGGGAGTATTTAACAAGCATTTTGTAGTCGTGGCAAAGGCCTTACTTTGACCTAATATCTTACAGATGCTTTCAAAAAGGAGGGGGGGAATATCATTATTAAATGAAAATTGAACAGCAAAAGTTGAAGAGATCTTTCAAGTTATTAGTAATATAACTTTTAATATTTTACCTGAAATACAAGTAAAAATCTGAGTTAAAAGTATTAAAAACAAAAAAACAAAAAAAACACGCTGGATCAGAATTGTTCAGGGACAGGGTTAAGCAATATGAGTATTATTTGTTGTTGTTGTTTTGTTTTTTTTAGAGACAAGTCACACTATGTTGCCCAGGCTGGAGTGCAGTGGCACATGATCTTGGCTCACTGCAACCTCCGCCTCCCAGGTTCAAGCAATTCTCCTGCCTCAGCCTCCTGAATAGCTGGGACCACAGGCGTGCGCCACCACATCCGGCTAATTTTTGTATTTTTAGTAGAGACCATGTTGGCCAGGCTGTTCTCAAACTCCTGACCTTGTGATCCGCCCGTCTTGGCCTTCTAAAGTGTTGGGATTACAGGCGTGAGACACCACGCCCGGCCTAATCTATAGATTTAACATAACCCCCAAGCAAAGTCCAGTAGGTTTTTTCTTTTCAAATCAAACTGAAAAGTTGATCCTAAGTTTTACATAGTAATTTAAAAAGTCAAGAACAGCTAAGATAATCTTTGAGAACAAACTTAGAGGAACTTAAACTACTGGATATCAAAACTTACTGATGGATTGAACCATGTGAAAATGCTGAAAACTGATGAGTTTCTAACCTATGGCAATGTCATATATTTGAAACTAAAAATACATAAATATAGTAATGAAAACATTGTGGTACCTGCACAATCACCAAGAAAGAGGCCAATGTACTTGGTGCGCTGAACATATGGAAAAAAAAACAAAACAAGAGGCCAATGAAAGAAAACGGTTTTGAAACGGAACCACATGCATATGGATACTTAATATCTGACAAATGTGACACTGCAAAATAGTGGGGGAATTAACTGTCTTTTCAATAAGTGGTGCTGGGTCAACTGGATATTTTGAGCTCTACCTCACAGTATATACAAAAAGTAATTCCAGGTGGATGGCAGCCCTAAATGTGAACGGTAAACAATAACATGGCGAATATTTTCATGATCACGGAGGCAGATGAAGAAAACGAACAGACAATGGAGAGAGTAGAGAGACAGGGACAAAAGAAGGAAAAAAGAAAAGCATAAAGAAGAGGATGAGGTGGGAGGATCATTTGAGCCCAGGAATTTGAATACAGCCTCGGCAAGGTGGCAAGAAGGGAGGGAGGGAAATTCCCCTCAGCAGTACTTACCAACTTACAAGAAACAGATGGGCTTATTTCTAATTGTAACACTAAATGATTTTTTTTAAAAAATGAAGTGATGCCTTTAAAACTGAGAAAAACTATTCTGAAGCTAGATTTTTACAGCCAACTCATCCATTAAGTGAAGGCTAAAATGGGAAATTCAAACACACAATTTAAAAAAAAAATTATTGGCTGGGCGTGGTGGCTCATGCCTGTAATCCCAGCGAGGCTGAGGCGAGTGGATCACAAGGTCAAGAGATGGAGACCATCCTGGCCAACATGGTGAAACCCCGTCTCTACGAAAAATACAACAAAATTAGCTGTGCGTGGTGGCGTGCGCCTATAGTCCCAGCTACTCAGGAGGCTGAGGCAGAAGAATCACTTGAACCCGGGAGGCAGAGGTTGCAGTGAGCCAAGATTGCGCCACGGCACTCCAGCCTGGGCAACAGAGCGACACTCCATCTCAGGGGGAAAAAAAAAAAAAAAAATTTATTTTCCAGGCATTCTTTCTGAAAATGAACTTCAGCACAGACTCCAGGAAATGAAAAATGAACACAGCATCCTATTAAAGCTGCAATATCCCAAAAATAGTACCATTAGCCTACAAGAGAAATGAAATGCAATCCTAGGATGACGATAATGCACTAGGATCTAGAAACAACTCTGTCCAAAATTAACCTTTCCACAGTGTAATTTAAAAAGACCAATGACTTAGACATGTGGTGCAAATGGTATATGAAAAAAGGTGCAATTAAAAACAGGGGAGGGGAGCAGTTTACTGAAAGAGAACTACACAAGAAAGTACTAATCCAAACATAAGGCAAACTGAACTATGCCATTATTCTGAGATAATTATATATTTTAAGGAAACAAGGCTTAGAATTAGAACACGCTCATCAAACTTACCAACATAAGATGGATCCATAAAGAAGGATATTTTGTATTTACATACAAATGAACATGTACAATATAATGTATCAAGAAAGAACAAAAAAGGAGAAAAGAGAAGGAGGCTTCGGAAAGATGGAGATGACTCCAAAACAGCAGCTGAAATCAACTGAAAGACTTTTGCTGACTCTCTGAGTTTACTCTTAAGTGGGCAGAAGTCAAAGAGAACTTTGCCTGCTCACTGGAATGTGTTTCTCTATTGGTCTCGAAGTCTACATGTGCTGACCTTTAAAAGACAGTATAAGGTTTGTCTGTTTTCCCTTCTGCTAGCAGGCTGCTAGACTGAACATGGTAGACAATGACTTTCCCTCTGAAGTTGGCTGTGTTCAATATTCTATTGTTTTTCTTATACAAGCACTGGGAGATTTTTGCAATTGATGTATTTTTAATCATTTAAAACTAAGCAAGCCATGACAATATAAAAGACAAACTTACACCACAAATGAAACTACTAACAAAAATAACAAATATACTCATCTGGGGATGGCAGGGGTTGGGGGGAGACCCTCTCCTAAACATAGCAAGCACCAAAGGGCTGCTTTGACTTGCAATACTAAACTCCTTCCAAGAAATTTGGAAGTAAATTCAGAGTAACCAAAGATACAAAAAGCAATATGCAACAGGAGAAAGTATTTGGGTGTGAATAAAGAATCAAAAAATGGGCCAGGTGCAGTGGCTCACGCCAGTAATCCCAGCACTTGGGGAGGCCGAGGCAGGTGGATCATGAGGTCAAGAGATCGAGACCATCCAGGCCAACATGGTGAAATCCTGTCTCTACTAAAAATACAAAAATTAGCTGGGCGTGGTGGAGCGCGTCTGTAGTCCCAGCTACTCGGGAGGCTGAGGCAGGAGAATCGCTTGAACCTGGGAGGCAGAGGTTGCACTGAGCTGAGATCACACCACTGCACTCCAGCCTGGGCAACAGAGTTTGACTCTGTCTTTAAAAATAATAATAAATAAAAAAATTTTTTAAATGTACAAAATGAAAGGGACCGTGGCAAAGATGGGGATTCTGTTTCTTCTCCCTGGGTGCTCAGAAAGACATTTCCTATTTCCCTTGGAGTTAGAAGTTGAGACCATGTGAGTGGGTTCTAGACAGTGCAATGTGAGCTGAAGAATTACGCTTCACTACAAAGCACTTGATGAAATTCTGCTTGCTGGTGCTCTTTGCTATCAACCAACTAAATACAAAGAATCCAGCAGGAGACTCCAAGAAACCAGATGGAAGGAGTTGAAATTCCTCAATTACATGACAGCCACAGGCTAAACACTCACACTATGACGTGAGCAAGAAATAAACCATTATTGTGTTAAGTCACTGAAATGCTAGTTATGTTAAAGAGATAGCATCAACTATCCTAATTAATACAGAGATCTTACATATCTAACATCCTCATTTTACAAATAAGGAAACTGATGAACAATGAGCTTTCCAAAAATTATACTAGTTGGTAGGAGAAACAGGTCTCCTGACTGAATAGAAATTCAGGGACTTTTACAAAGTAAAAGATTTCTGTGCTATATTTATAAGTAAAAGTTATTATCCCAATATTTGTTCCAAAACCAAAAAAAGGCAGTGCAATCATTTCTTTTTCTTTTCTTTTTTTTTTTTTTTGAAGCAGGGTCTCACTCTGGTGTCCAGGCTCGAGTGCAGTGGCATGACCATGACTTACTGCAGCCTCGACCTCCCAGTCACCTCTGTTTGCAAAAAGAAAAGAATTCTCCACGAAGTTCTTTTCAGTCTACCATTTTATGATTTGACTCTCTTCATGTCGACAAAATTTCTTGAGTATCTATTAGAACTATATAAGATTGTGGATATCTGAACATTTATTTACTGACAAAATGTGATTTCATATGGCTTGACTTAATAGTAAATGACAAGCACTGCATTTTTAAAAAGCGCTAATTTTATTGGGTATACATACCTACACACTTTTTTTTTTTTTTTTTGAGACAGAGTCTCTGTCATGCAGGCTAGAGTGCAATGGTGCGATCTCGGCTCACTGCCACCTCTGCCTCCTGGGTTCAAGTAATTCTCATGCCTCAGCCTCCCAAATAGCGGGCAGTACAGGCGTGCATCACCATGCCCAGCTAATTTTTGTATTATTAGTAGAGACGGGTTTTCACCATACCGGGCAGGCTGATCTCCAACTCCTGACCTCAGGTGATCTGCACACCTCAGCCTCCCAAAGTGCTGAGATTACAGGCGTGAGCCACCATGACATCTTTTTACAAGAAGAAATAATATGCTGACTTGGCCAGGTGTGGTGGCTCACACCTATAATCCCAGCACTTTGGGCAGTCAAGGCGGGCAGCTCACCTGAGGTCAGGAGTTCGAGACCAGCCTGGCCGACGTGGTAAAACCCTGTCTCTACTAAAAATACAAAAATTAGCCAGGCGTGGTGGTGCACACCCATAATCCCAGCTACTCAGGAGGCTGAGGCAGGAGAATTACTTGAATCTGGAAGGTGGAGGTTGCAGTGAGCCGAGATCGTACCACTGCACTCCAGCCTGGGCTACAAGTGCGAAACTCTGCCTCAAAAATAATAATAATAATAATAATAACAATAATAATAATATGCTGACTTAGAGGCTCCTGGACTATTGTCATTAGAGCTATAAAGCAAAGTCTATACATCTGAAGAGAAATTTCTTTTAAATATACTCTTCTCCTGTGTCCCTACTGCTTTGTATTACCTTACAAAGAAACTACTACATATACAATTTCAGCTACTGAACATAAAGGATCAAAATTAGTGACTATTTGGCCAAATGTTTTGGCCAAAATTGTTGCAATTACCATGTAAACATAAATCCTGCTTGCCTATTATTCCATCAGTTTACACTTCCACTTAATCAAGGATTTAAGATTGAGTTTGCCTTGTCAGGCTCACAGAGGCTTAAATTACTCATAAATAAACATTCCCACAAGAGACTACATCATAAACGCTCATATTTATTACATCCCACTCAAATACAACAGTTTCTCTTTTAAAAATTGGCAATCTATACAAAACAGCAATTTAGATTGGCCTTCAGGACAGAGAGGTATGATTCTTAGTAAATCACATTACATCAAGATGCTTTATTCTGAAGATGTAAGAAACGAATATATTTTTACAAAAACACTGTATGTCAAGTGAATATATGGTTAGAGTGTAAGAAAAACTTATTTCCCTTGTCTTTAAGATTTTTCTAGAAGAATCTTAATCTTCCTATAAAACCACCTGTCTGATAAAAGGAAGTCTGAAATCTTATCTCCAAATAAATCTTATCTCAAATTAATTAATAAAAGACTAAATTTCAGAAGTTTCTCAGATTTCATTTTTGCTGTTACAGTAATTAAGTTATGCCATTATCTTATGCAGTTGATTTTAAGTGATGAACACCCACCTACATCATTATTTCCATATAGAACCACCAACAATTAATTAGTTCAAACTAAAAACAATGAAATAAAGTATTAAAATGTTCTCCATAACTAAGAAAATACTGTCACTGTCAGCTTTACTATTTCTACCCATCACCACGACTACCCCCCAAAAACCCTACATATCAATACAGCTTTCATCAAATTAGAATCAATTTGCTTGAAAAAACAGAAACATATGCATCACCCATTACTATGTACACATCTGCCAGATAATGATTAGAGGCGGCAAGTATGCCAAGAGTCCAAAAAGCAGGTGAGAATCTTCTGTAGCCTAGAAAAAAGTGTATCTAGAGAAAACGTAATAGTCTCCTCTATTCCCAAAGCACTTAAGACTAGTAAGACTTCCTGAAGTCTCCAACTCATAAATGGTCATTGTTTCACAGCTCAAGTAAATACATGTATGAACATGTAAAATAAAAAAGAGTAAGGGAGAACCTTAAATTCTCCAGTTTACTCTCAAATTTTAAAACTCAGAAAAGAGAGATCCAAAGTGGTTTCCCTTTGCCAAAAGCCATCTAGAAAACTAGAGACAAAGCTACAATTAGGACAAACATCTCCCAACTCCCACCAAGCCCAGAGTTCCCTCCCCAAAATGAATACTCACTGAACCCACAAGAGAAGCACCAGTTCAGAGTGCAAACCTAGGTCAAACAGGCCCCTTGGTGCAGTGGCCCATATAGTGTTTTGAAAAATGGCCAATATCTCCAAAATCAGTAATCTTTGAATGAAAATACAGTTTTACAGCTTTTTTAAAAAACAAGGCCAGGCGCGTTGGCTCAGTCCTGTAATCCCAGAACTTTAGGAGGCTGAAATGGGAGGATCACTTAAGCCCAGGGGCTCGAGACCAGCCTGGGCAGCACAGTGAAACTCCGTGTCTACAAAAAATTAAAAAAAAAATTAGCCGAGCATGCAGCTGTGGTTCCAGCTACTCAGGAGACTAAAATGGGAGGATCGTTTGAGCCCGGGAGGTCAAGGCTGCAGTGAGCCATGATTGCGGAACTGCACCTCAGCCTTGGGTGATAGTGTAAGACCCTGTCTCAAAAAAATAAAAAACCCGAAGATCAGGCCATGACTATGTATTTCCACTTAGCAACAATATACTGGAGCTGAGAAATAACTGCCTCTGTAGATACCCATTCACACAATATCTGCAGCATAAGTTCTTAATCGAGACCAACTTCACTCACTTTAACTTCAAGAACGTTGCAGGGGCCAGACACTGTGGCTCACGCCTGTAATCCCAGTACTTTGGGAGGCCAAGGTGGGCAGATCACCTGAGGCCAGGAGTTTGAGATCAGCCTGGCCAACATAGTGAAACCTCATCTCTACTAAAAACACAAAAATTAGCCAGGTGTGGTGGCACACGCCTGTAGTCCCAACTACTCGGGAGGCTGACGCAGGAGAATCACTCAAACCCAGGAGGCAGAGGTTGTAGCGAGCCAAAATCGCACCACTGTACTCTAGCATGGGCAACAAAGCAAGACACCGTCTCTAGGGGGAAAAAAAAAATTTTGCAGGAGTTTAAGTACGATACAGCTGCACTAAAGCTATTTAAATCAACATCAACTCTAAACATTTCTTATTGGTAGAATTTTGGCTGGGTTTTAGTGGCTTGGTTTAACTAAATCACAAAGTCAGTAGACAGGAAAGGTGTGAGAGGGAGAGAAATGGAAAACAAAAGTACCACAAAATGGCTGGGCACGGTGGCTCACACCTGTAATCCCAGCACTTTGGGAGGGTGAGGCAGGTGGATCACAAGGTCAGGAGTTCCAGACCAGCCTGGCCAAGATGGTGAAACCCCGTCTCTACTAAAAATACGAAAATTAGCTGGGCATGGTGGCGGGCGCCTGTAGTCCCAATTACTCAGGAGGCTGAGGCAGAGAACTGCTTGAACCCAGGAGGCGGAGGTGGCAGTGAGCCAAGATTGCGCCACTGCACTCCAGCCTAGGCAACAGAGTGAGATTCCTTCTCAAAAAAAAAAAAAAAAAAAGGTACCACAAAACTAGTGGTAATTCCTTTAGAACATAATCAGAACTTCATTCACACACCCAAAATTACTTCTTACTTCTGGTCAGGCACCGTGGCAAAGGTCTGTAATCCCAGCACACTGGGAGGCCGAGGCGGGCAGATCGCTTGAGCCCAGGAGTTCAAGACCAGCCTGGGCAACATGGTGAACCCCTGCCTCGATAAAAAATACAAAAAAGGTTAGCTGGTTGTGGTGGCACACACCTGTAGTCCCAGCTACTTGGGAGGCTGAGGTGTGAGGATCACTGGAGTCTGGGAGGTTGAGGATGAGTGAGCCGAAATTGTGCCACTGCACTCCAGCCTGGGCAACAGAGTGAGACTCTGTCTCAAAATTAAATAAGCCAGGTGGGGTGGCTCACACCTGTAATCCCAGCACTTTGTGAGGCCAAAGCGGGCAGATCACTTGAGGTCAGGAGTTCAAGACCAGCCTGGCCGACGTGGTAAAACCCTGTCTCTACTAAAAATACAAAAATTAGCCAGGCGTGGTGGTGCACACCCATAATCCCAGCTACTCGGGAGGCTGGCATGAGAATGCTTAAAACCCAGGAGGCGGAGGCTGCAGTGAGCCGAGATGGCGCCAATGAACTCCAGCATGGGTAACAGAGCGAGACTCTGTCTCTAAATAAATAAATAAGTAAATGCATATTTTTTTAAGTCTTACTTCCCTAGGAAGCAATAATCACTAACTCCTTTTTCAGTTTTGTCAATGACCTGAAAAGCTTGGTCCTGACACCTCTGCTTTACGGAAAAGGCAAGAATGCATACTGATTCCTAAGGTAGTAATCTGAATGGTTTAAAATTCCATACATGTAGCTACAGACAACTAGTATAATGGCAGAGATCTTACATGATATTTTAAGATCTAGTTCCAGTAGTAATAAAATCGTAGTAAAAAGAGGTAGGTCGGGCACGGTGGCTTACGTCTGTAATCCCAGCACTTTGGGAGGCCGAGGTGGGAGGATCACGAGGTCAGGGGATCAAGGCCATTCTGGCTAACACGGTGAAACCCCGTCTCTATTAAAATACAAAAAATTAGCTGGGCGTGGTGGCACGCACCTGTAGTCCCAGCTACTCAGGAGGCTGAGGTAGGGAAATCGCTTGAACCCAGGAGGCAGAGGTTGCAGTGAGCCGAGATCCCTACTGCACAGAGCAACAGAGCAAGATTCCATCTCAAAAATATATATATAAAATATATGTATTATATATTCATATGTAATATTATGTATTATATATTATATATTCACATGTAATATATATTATATATTTTATATACATGGTATTTCTGGCCAGGTGTGGTGGCTCACGTCTGTAATCCCACCACTTTGAAAGGCTGAGGTGGGAGGATCATCTAAGGCTAAGAGTTTGATTTCAGTCTTGGCAACACAGTGAGACCCTGTCTCAATTAGAAAATAAAAAAAAATTTAAACACAGCATTTCCAGTCCTTTCAAACTCAGATGAAGTTTAATTAAAATCTTCAGGGGACACCCCAGTAAAGCAACAGCATACCTCACACCCAGATGCTGGTTTCTAATACCATTCTCTGATAAAGAAACCAAGACTCTTTGGAGAAATGACTAATTCTAGGACTGAGAACAAAATATTCAAGATGAGCCTGAAGTACCTTGTATTTCCAGAAAGTTAGGAAGTGCTAAAAACAAAAAAAACAAACAAACAAAAAAAAACGATAGGGGTAAGTTGGCCGGACGAGGTGGCTCAGGCCTGTAATGCCAGCACTTTGGGAGGCCAAGGCAGGCAGATCACCTGAAGTCAGGAGTTCAAGACCAGCCTGACCAACATGATTAAAACCCGTCTCTATAAAAAACACAAATATTAACCAGGCATGATGGTGGGTGCCTGTAATCCCAGCTACTCGGGAGGCTGAGACAGGAGAATTGCTTGAACCCAGGAGGTGTGGGTAGCACTGAGCCGAGATTGTACCACTGCACTCCAGCCTGGGCGACAGAGTAAGACTCCATCTCAAAAAAAAAAAAAAAAAAAAAAGATAGGGGTAACTCAATTACACAGGAGTCAACTAAAAAAGTTCCCAATGACCAAAGCTGGAACAATATAAACAATAGACTGAATAAATAAATGAGAGAGAATAAGCAAGTCTTCAGTGAAGAATTCCAAACAACAAGATACTCCACTTCCAAGAGGTAGAACATAACCTTTCATCCTTGACATGTGCATAGCACATAGTGACCTCCTTCTAAAGAGTACAATATGAAAATGGGAGGGGGGGTAAGAGAAATATGACAAATACTACCTAAGCCAAGTGATCAAGACTAATATCAATAGTGATAAATCAGCTGGGCGCAATGGCTTACATCTGTAATCCCAGCACTTTGGCAGGCCAAGGCAGGAGGTTCACTTGAGGCCAGGAGTTCTGACACCAACTTAGGCAAGCAACATGGCAAAACCCCATCTCTATGAAAAATACAAAAATTAGGCTGGGTGCGGTGGCTCACGCCTGTAATCCCAGCACTTTGGGAAGCCAAAGTAGGGGGATCTCAAGGTCAGGAGATTGAGATCATCCTGGCTAACATGGTGAAACCCTGTCTCTACTAAAAATACAAAAAGTTAGCTGGGTGTGGTGGCACATGCCTGTAGTCCCAGCTACTTGGGAGGCTGAGGCAGGAGAATCACTTGAACCCAGGAGACGGAAGTTACAGTGAGCCAAGGTCGCGCCACTGCACTCCAGCCTGGGCGACAGAGCAAGACTCCATCTCAAAAAAAAACAAAAAAACAAAAAAATTAGCCAGGCATGGTGGTACGTGCCTGTAGTCCCAGCTACCCAGGAGGCTGAGGTGGGAGGATCACTTGAGCCCTGGAGGCCAGGGTTGCAGTAAGCCACAATCGTGCCACTGCAACCCAGCCTGGGCAACAGAGCAAGACTCTTTCTCAAAAAAAAAATTAGCTGGGCTTGGTGGCATGTGCCTATGGTCCCAGCTATTTGGGAAGCTGAGTTGAGACGAAGCTTGAGTCGAGTCCAGGAGGTTCCAGTGAACTGTGATCACAGCACCGTACTCCAGCTTGAGTGATAAAGCAAAACACACACATACACACACACATATACACACACACACACACACACAGACATAAATCATGCTGACATGATTCGATAGTATGCACCCTTGATATAATGTGATAAGAGTGGCACTTTACCTCTGTGATCTTCCTTCTAAAAAGCATAACCTCTGTCTAATCATGAGAAAAAGATCAGACAACTCCCAACTGAAGGACACTCTACAAAATATCAGACCAGTACTCCTCAAAACTGTCAAAGTCATCAAAAACAAGGAAGGTGTAAGAAACTGTCATAGCCAAGAGAAAGCTAAGTATGATAACTAAACATAATGTGGTATCCTAGATGAGATCCTAGAACAGAAAAAGGTATTTAGGTAAAAATTAAGGAAATCTAAATAAACTATGAACTTTAGTTAATAATAATGTATGAAAATTGAGGTCAGGAGTTCGCGAGCGGCCTGGCCAACATGGTGAAACTGCATTTCTACTAAAAAAAAAATAATAAAAAAATTAGATGGGCATGGTGGTGTGTGCCTGTAATACCAGCTACTAGGGAGACTCAGGCAGGAGAATTACTTGAATCTTGGAGGCGGGGGTTGCAGTTAGCCCAAGATCGCACCACTACACTCCAGCCTGGGCAAGAGAGCAAGACTGCGTCTCAAAAAAAAAAAAAATTAGCCAGGTGCGGTGGCAGGCACCTGTAATCCCAGCTACTCAGGAGGCTGAGGCAGGAGAATCGCTTGAACCCAGGAGACAGAGGTTGCAGTGAGCTGAGATTGTGGCACTGCACTCCAGCCTGGGTGACAGAGAAAGACTCCTTCTCAAAAACAAACAAAAAACAAACAAAAACAAAAAATTCTAGTAATAACCATTATTTACTTCCAACTTAAATCTGATCCACGACCTAAAACTGCACTCTGAAATAATCTACAATTCCCCTGAGAAACTTAGTATAGACAAAAGTGTGTATATCAATTAACTTACAAGTCTCTAATCACTGCAAACTAGCTGACTCTCGTTAAAGCTTCAAATCTTAAAAGTTCTACCACTGGTACTCTTAGAAGCTAACTTATCCTTGTTGATCACAGAGAGACAACAGTGACCAAGTCTAATTAAAGCTTATTCATGTACACAGAAACAAAACAAAGTAACTTGGCGATGTGCACACCTAATATTTCCAACCAAATCACAAAACTTTAGAAAGGGCATTTGAATCCAACCTCCTTATTTTAAAAGTGAGAAAAAGTCCAAGGAGATTAACAAATATATTTGTTCAAAGTCATCCCTGAGTTCTCAACTAAAAGTAGAATTTCTTTTCTGTCCTATATCCCAAATCAGGAAGCAAGGGGAAAAGGTAGGAGGTATTATTCTGATCATCATTTCCTCTGCTAACTTAGAATGCTTTCGTTTCTCAGGGATAAAGAAGGTAAGTCCAGCTATATCTATGTATTGGAAATAGCATCACATAGCTCTCCTTTTTAAAATGGCATGCCCTCCTCATGTGGATTTTTATCTTCTATTTAACTATCAGTTATCGCACTATGCTTCTACAGTCAGTATCTACTATGATGTGAAAGTTGAAGCCCTGGTTAAAGCTTCTTAAATCTACCATTTTATTTTGTACAAACAGAAAAGTATATTAGTTTTCTTTCCAGCTGTCCTTAATTTTTTTAATTGAAGTGAAGTTTACATAACATACAATTAACCATTTTAAAGTACATTATGATTTCTCTCCAGTTTCAAACTGTCCTTAAGAATTTTTTTATTTTTATTTTTAATTTTTTTGAAACGGGAGTCTCGCTCTGTCACCCAGGCTTGAGTGCAGTGGTAAGATCTCAGCTCACTGCAACCTCCGCCTCCGAGGTTCAAGTGATTCTCCTGCCTCAGCCTCCAGAGTAGCTGGGATTATAGGTGCACGCCACCACAGCCAGCTAATTTTTGTATTTTTAGTAAAGACGGATTTTTTCACTATGTTGGCCAGGCTGGTTTCGAACTCCTGATCCTAGGTGATCTGCCCACCTCAACCTCCCAAAGTGCTGGGATTACAGGTGTAAGCCACCGTGTCCAGCCAAGAATTTTTAATTAAAGATGCACTAATCCAAATGTAGATGAGCTACTCAATTTTCAGTTAATTAATCACATCTGAAGATAATGATGGCCTATGCCCTCATATCAAGTGTATCCTGAGCCCTTTTATCATTCTAATCTCTTTCTACACGTGGCCAACCAGAGTGCATACATATTGTGCCAAGTACCTTTCACCTTTTTCTACATATCAGTGGTATTCTATTTCACAGAAAACTCACACTCCTGCCCTAAACATAACCACAGAGTTAGGCTTATTGTGTGGTTAGCCTATCTGGCATGCCTTTGTCTCACAAATGCTTAGAGGACATTTCACACTACTTAGAAAGGAATGATCTCATCCCACTGACCCAACAGCTAATTTTATCAAAAAGCTTTTTGTTAAAAGCTGTGATAACCCAGGAAACCAGATCTATTTTTACTTTTATGGCAAGGAAAAGGAACAGAGAAAACCATAGGGAAAAAACAGCTCACACATTGGCCATTTAAAAAAATCACTTAGGGGCCCAGCACAGTGGCTCATACCTGTAATCCCAGAACTTTGGGAGGCCAAGCTGGGTGGATCACCTGAGGTCAGGAGTTTGAAACCAGCCTGGCCAACATGGCAAAATGCCATCTCTACTAAATATACAAAAATTAGTCAAGCATGGTGGCAGGCATCTATAATCCCAGCTACTCACGAGGCTGAGGCAGGAGAATCGCTTGAACCCAGCAGGTGGAGTTTGCAGTGAGCCGAGATCACGCCATTGCATTCCAGCCTGGGCATCAGAGCAAGACTCCATCTCCAAAAAAAGAAAAAAAAAAAAAAAAAAAGAGTGAGGATTTTCAGAATATTTGGATGCTCACCCAGCACCTATCCCAGTTCCAGGAGCATGGCAGATGCAAAAGAATGTATGAAAGAGTGAAGGAAAGAAAAATATGTGTTTTTCTAATTCTCAAGTCTTCATTTTTTTCTTTTTATCACCATCCATGGCAAAAAAAAATTTATATTATGATCCATATTCACATACACATATATAAATGAAACAGAAGTTTTATAAATCAATACTCATCCATACTATGTACAATGCACTGAAACTTTCTTTTTTTTTTTTGAGATGGAGTCTCACTCTGTTGCCCAGGCTGGAGTGCAGTGGCACGATCTTGGCTCACGGCAAGCTCTGCCTTCCGGGTTCACGCCATTCTCCCGCCTCAGCCTCCCAAGCAGCGGGGACTACAGGCGCCTGCCACCACGCCCAGCTAATTTTTTGTATGTTTAGCAGAGACGGGGTTTCACCGTGTTAGCCAGGATGGTCTTGAGCTCCTGACCTCGTGATCCGCCCGCCTCGGCCTCCCAGAGTGCTGGGATTACAGGCGTGAGCCACTGTGCCCGGCCTACTGAAATCTTCTATTCCATTATCTTCTAGTGTTGTTTTGCTTTTAAGAGTTGGCTGTAGGCCAAGGGTGATGGCTCATGCCTGTAATCCCAGCATTTTGGGAGGCTGAGGTAGGCAGATCACACGAGCCCAGGAGTTCAAGATCAGC
Source organism: Pan troglodytes (assembly GCF_028858775.2). Classification (NCBI taxonomy): domain Eukaryota; kingdom Metazoa; phylum Chordata; class Mammalia; order Primates; family Hominidae; genus Pan; species Pan troglodytes. The sequence goes on from NC_086015.1 coordinate 52,056,951, forward strand.
CTGGGCAACATGGTGAGATCCGGTCTCTACAAAAAATACAAAAATTAGCCAGGCATGGTGATGCACGCCTATAGTCCCACCTATTTGGGAGGGCTAAGATAGGAGAATTACCTAAGCCTGGGGAGGTAAAGGCTGCAGTGAGCCGAGATCATACCACTGCACTCCAGCCTGGGAGACAGAGGGAAACTCTGTCTCAAAAAAAACAAACAAACAAAAACAGCAACAGAAAAAATAGTTGGCAGTGAGTCATAATTTGAAAAATTTCAGTCCTGGTAAAAACCAATCTCTTAACAGAAAGAGGTACTATTAAAACTGGTTTTCAGTTTTCCAGTGCTGACGATCCCCTCACGAGAACAGGCCTCTCACAAAGAATCTCCCTCCCTCTCCAGAAAAAAAGAGCAAGCACAAGAAGTGCCTGGTGCAGAGCCCCAATTCTTACTTCCTGAACGTGAAATGCCCAGGATGCTATAAAATCACCATGGTCGTCAGTCATGCACAATAGTAGTTGTGTGTCTGGCTGCTCTGCTGTCCTCTGCCAGCCTACAGGAAGGCTCTCCTTCAGATAGAGACAGCACTGAAAGAACCCTGAATCAAGATGAGTGGGAAACTATATCAATAAACACATATGGATGCCAAAAATAAATAAAAGTAGTTTTCAAACTTTAACGTGGACATCCCATGGAAAGGTGGTTTAAAAGAGATTATGAAGTTCTATTCCCAGAATTTGATTTAGTAAATCTGGGTAGGAGTCCAGAAATCTGCATTTTAAAGGAGTCCAAATGGTTCTGATGCAGATGATAAAACAATCCTTATCAGAAACATGCTTACATAATTTAAGATTTAATCTCAAAAGTCATAGCTTGAACTCTTCTTGCACTAAGTTAAAGGTTAAACAAAGTATCTGCAAGAGGATTCTGTCCTGCTAACAGACTGGTTTTTAATCTGAACATTGTTTGGCTCAACAGTCCTTTCATGGACTTCCTCTAAAGCAACTTGGTAAGCCACTAAAATCTAACTGTTCCTCTTAACTACAGCCCTTTGCACCAAGAAAACAGAAGAATGATATAAATGAAAGGCATTTCTGTTGCCCAGTCATTGGCTCTATAACTGAAAGGGCTTTTGAAAACCAGTCACATTGACTATACAAGTGACATATGCAGTCATCAGTTTGGAATCTCTAAGGACTACAGCTCAAAAACAATCACTAACAGCTCAAAGTCTGACCCCAAAGTGCTTAAAAGCCATTGATGAAATAAAGCTTTCATAAGAACATTCTACAATCCACGCTTCTACTCCTTGCTATTACAAGCCAATAGGATCTTAAGGTTTTAAATTTGACAAAATCATATTATTTATTTTTATTTTTTAATTTTTTTTGAGACGGCATCTTGCTCTGTCGCCCAGGCTAGAGTTCAGTGGCGCGATCTCGGCTCACTGCAAGCTCCGCCTCCCGGGTTCAGGCCATTCTCCTGCCTCAGCCTCCCGAGTAGCTGAGACTACAGGCGCCTGCAGCCATGCCCAACTAATTTTTTTTTATTGTTAGTAGAGATGGGGTTTCACCATGTTAGCCAGGACGGTCTCGATCTCCTAACCTTGTGATCCGCCCGCCTCGGCCTCCCAAAGTGTTGGGATTACAGGCGTGAGCCACCGCGCCCGGCCTATTTATTTATTTTGTAAGACAGAGTCTCACTGTCACCCAGCTGGAGTGCAGTGCCGCAACCTCGGCTCACTGCAGCCTCTGCCTCCCGGGTTCAAGCAATTCTCCTGCCTCAGCCTCCTGAGTAGCTGGGACTATAGGCATGCGCCACCACACCCAGCTAATTTTTGTATTTTTAGTAGAGAGACGGGGTTTCACCAATTGGTCAGGCTGGTCTTGAACTGCTGACCTTATGATCTGCCCGCCTCAGCCTCCCAAAGTGCTGGGATTAAAGGCGTGCATGCGCCACCACATCCAGCCAATTTTTGTATTTTTGATAGAGACGAGGTTTTGCTGTTGTTAGCCAGGCTGGTCTTGAACCCCTGGCCTCAGGTGATCTGCACGCCTTGGCCTCCCAAAGTGCTGGGATTACAGGTATAAGCCACCATGCCCAGCCAATAAAATTGTATTTTAAATGCACCAAGTACCTGCGTCAACAATCCAAAAATGATATTAAGAAAACAATTCTGCTTAAAATAGCATAAAAAAAAATACTTAAAAGAAGTGAACAATTTATTTATTTATTTATTTTGAGATGGAGTTTTGCTCCTGCTGCCCAGGCTGGAGTGCAGTGGCACAATCTCGGCTCACCACAACCTCCGCCTCCCGAGTTCAAGCGATTCTCCTGCCTCAGCCTCCTGAGTAGCAGAGATTACAGGCACATGCCACCATGCCCGGCTAATTTTTGTATTTTTAGTAGAAATGGGGTTTCATAATGTTGGTCAGGCTAGTCTCAAACTCCTGACCTCAGGTAATCCACCTGCCTTGGCCTCCCAAAGTGCTGAGATAACAGGCATAAGCCACCGTGCCCGGCTGAAGTGAACAATTTATACTCTGAAAAATACAAAAAAAAAATTCCTGAAAGAAATTAAGGAAGATTTAAATAAATGGAAAGACATTTAAGTTCATGGATCAGAAGATTTAACATTGCTAAGATGGCAATGCTTCCCAAACTGATCTACAGATTCAGGCACAGTGGCTCACTCCTGTAATCCCAACACTTTGGTAGGCCAAACTGGGCATTATTACTTGAGCCCAGGAGTTCAAGACCAGCCTGGGCAACATGGCAAAACCCCATCTCAGTCTGGGTGATGGAGTGAGACCCTGTGTCCAAAAAAATACATGAAAATCACACCAAGCTTCTTTGTAGAAATTGACAATCAATCCTAAAATTCATATGGAAATTCAAGGGACCCAGAATAGCTAAAACAACCCTGAAATAAAAACAAGGTTGACGGACACATACTTTCCACTTTCATAACATACTACAGAAAGCTATAATAGTCAAGACAATGTGGTACTAGCATAAGCACAGACAAAGTCCTGGGAGGGTAGCACACCCGAATTCCACCAGGAGAGATGCTCTTGCTCTCAGGACCTTTCCAGACCTTGTCTTATATATCTCTTCAGCTGGCTATTTATGTGTATCCTTTAAAATATCCTTTGTAATAAACTGGTAAACATGTGTTTCCGAGTTCTGCGAGCTGCTCTAGCAAGTTAAGCCCATGGCTATAAATGGGAACACCAATTTATAGCCAGTCAGTCAGAAGCACAGGTAAAATAAGCGGGAGCTTACAACTGGCATGTGAAGTGTGGGGAGAGGCAGTCTTGGAAACTGAGCCCTCAACCTGTGGAATCTTGATGCTATCTCCAGGTTGATTATGTCAGAATTGAGTGGCTGTCAGCTGCAGAAATGACTGCTTGCTTGCCTGCTGGTGGGGAGAAATCCCCACACATCTGCTTTCAGTAGGGTGCTATAAGAATATCAGCAGTAGAAGAAACGGAGTTTGTTTCTTCCACACACACCTGTATCTAAAATACCAAAAACTCTGGCAACTTAATAGTAAAAAGGCAAATTAATTTAAAAATGAACAAAGAATCTGTACATTTCTCCAAAGATAATATACAAATGGCCAATAAACACATTAGTCACCAGAAAAATGAAAGTCAAAACCACAATGAGATCCTACACCCAGTAGCATGACTAAAATAAAAAAAAACAGGTAATGAATGGCAAGTGTTTTAGATGTGGCAAGAACTGGAACCCTCATATACTGCCACCGAGAACATAAAATGGTGCAGCCACCTTGAAAAAGTCTGGGAGCTCCTCAAAAGGTTAAACAGAGTTACCATATGAAAGCAGAAATAACCCAAATGTTCCTCAACAAATAAATGATAAATAAAATGAGGTACATACATACAATGGAATATTATTCAGCCATAAAAGGGAATAAAGTCCTAATACATGCTACAAGATGGGTGAACCCTGAAAACATCACAAAAGACCACCTACTAAATTAATCTGTATATATAAAATATCCAGAGTAGGTAAATTTATACAGAAAGTAGATTCATGGTTGCCTGGGGCTTGGGGTTTATTGTATTAGGGAGTGATAAAGAACATGGGATTTCTTTTGGGGGTCATGAAAATGTTCTAGACTTTACTGCACTAATGGTGCACATGTCTGTGAATATACCAAAAAACAATGAATTGTACATTTTATTTATTTATTTATTTTTTGTGATGGAGTCTTGCTCTGTCACCCATGATCTTGGCTCACTGCAACCTCTGCCTCCTGAGTTCAAGCGATTCTTGTGCCTCAGCCTCCCAAGTAGCCGGGATTACAGGCACGTGTCGCCATGCCCGGCTAATTTTTGTATGTTTAGTAGAGACGGGGTTTTGCCATGTTGCTCAGGCTGGTCTCGAATTCCTGGCCTCGAGTGATCTACCTGCCTCGGCCTTCCAAAGTGCTGTGATTACAGGCATGAGCCACTGTGCCTGGCCTGAATTCTACACTTTAAGTGGGTGAATTGTATGGTATATAAAATATATCTCAACAAAACTGTTACCAAAAAGAGAGATAACACCAAACACATGAAACTTCCTTCCTATGAGATTATTCTTAATACTAGCTTTAAGGATATTTCCTTTTTGCATTACTTTTAGAATATTTTCTACAAATATTATTTTCAGTCAGTCCAAGTTTTTTAAAAGCAAAACTTGTCAAAGGAAACATACTTTGTTAGAGATGCATATACAAACTCTGCAAAGAAAAGGCTAGTTAGGGGGTACCCCTAAAAACTAAGAAGAAAAATTAAACTTTCCACAGTTTACAAACAGGCAGCTTTCATTTTACACAATAGTGCAAAACCGTAAAAGTAAGAATGCACGCTGAAACCATGCAAAGTGATCATAATAATTGATGAGAAAAACTGCAATTGCTCTGTAATCTTTTTTTTTTTTTAATTGAGACGGAGTCTCGCTCTGTGTCCAGTCTAGGGTGCAGTGGCGCGACCTTGGCTCACTGCAATCTCCACCTCCTGGGGTCAAGCGATTCTCCTGCCTCAGCCTCCTGAGTAGCTGGGACTACAGGCACGTGCCACCACACCCAGCTAATGTTTGTATTTTTAGTAGAGATGGGGTTTCACCATGTTGGCCAGGATGGTCTCGATCTCCTGACCTCGTGATCTGCCCACCTAAGCCTCCCAAAGTGCTGGGAGTACAGGCGTGAGCCACTGCACCCAGCCGCTCTGTAATTTTTTTTTGTTTTTGTTTTTTGAGACAGTCTCACTCTGTTGCCCAGGCTGGAGTGCAGTGGCGCAATCTCGGTTCACTGTAAGCTCCATCTCCCAGGTTCATGCCATTCTCCTGCCTCAGCCTCCCGAGTAGCTGGGACTACAGGCACCCGCCACCACGCCTGGCTAATTTTTTTGTATTTCTAGTAGAGACGGGGTTTCACCATGTTAGCCAGGATGGTCTCGATCTCCTGACCTCGTGATCCACCCGCATCAGCCTCCCAAAGTGCTGGGATTACAGGCGTAAGCCACAGTGCCCGGCCGCCACTCTGTAATTTTTAAAAAATTTTGGGCCGGGCACAGTGGCTCATGCCTGTAATCCCAGCACTGGGAGGCCGAGGTGGGCAGATCACTTGAGGTCAGGAGTTTGAGACCAGCCTGGCCAACATGGCGAAACCTCATGTCTACTAAAAATACAAAAATTAGCCAGGGGTAGTGGCACACGCCTGTAATCCCAGCTACTTGGGAGGCTGAGGCAGGAGAATTGTTTGAACCTAGGACGGGTTCACTACAGAGGTTGCGTGAGCTGAGACTGCATCACTGTACTCCAGCCTAAGTGACACAGTGAGACTCCATCTCAAAAAATAATTTAAAAAATAAAATAAATATTACCCAGGGGTGGTGGTGAGCACCTGTAATCCCAGCTACTCGGGAGGCTGAGGCAGGAGAATTGCTTGAATCCAGGAGGTAGAGGTTGCAGTGAGCCGAGATCACACCACTGCACTCCAGCCTGGGCAACAGAGCAAGATCCTATCTCAAAAAAAAGAATTTTTTTTTGTTGTTGAGGCCAGGCACAGTGTCTCACACCTGAGATCCCAGCACTTTGGGAAGCTGAGGCAGGCAAATCACCTGAGGTCAGGAGTTCAAGACCAGCCTGGACAACATGGTGAAAACCCATCTCTACTAAAAATACAAAAAATTAGTCAGGCATGGTGGTGCATGCCTATAATCCCAGCTGCTAGGGAGCCTGAGGCAGGAGAATCGCTTGAACCCAGGAGGCGGAGGTTGCAGTGAGCCGAGATCGCACCACTGTGTTCCAGCCTGGGTGACAAGAGTGAGACTCAGTCTCAAAAAAAAAAAAAAAAATTTCATTGAAACATTAAAAACTCTGTCAGTTATAATTATAGGAAAATTGAAAGAATAGGAAAACTAATCATTAATGCACTAAAGCAGGAGGTGAGCGAAGGGCAGGCGAGCATCTCCGCCTCCTGTCACATCAGTCGTGGCATTAGATTCTCATAAGAGCACAAACCCTACTGTGAACTGTGCATGCAAGGGATCTAGACTGTGCACTCTTTATGAGAATCCAATGCCTGATGATCTTCTGAGGTGGAAGAGTTTTATCCCGAAAACATCCCCTCCCCCAGCGTCCCCTTCCATGGAAAAACTGTCTTCCACTAAATCAGTGCTAAAAAGGTTGAGGACCACTGCACTAGAGAACATAGAAATATTGAAAATTATAATGTTTAATTTCTTTGAAAAAATTTATTAGGGGTAGTTTAAATAGTGCTTACATTCTTCTCATCATACAATAGAGACGGGGTTTCACCCTGTTAGCCAGGATGGTCTCGATCTCCTGACCTTGTGATCCGCCTGCCTCGGCCTCCCAAAGTGCTGGGATTACAGGCGTGAGCCACCGCGCCCGGCTGCAATAGACATCTTTTCTATGCCTTAGCCAATTGTCACACTCCTGTCTGAGTCTGGAATAGCATCAAATACTTTATGTTTCATATTTCAATATCACAGAATACCTTCGAGAGTTCTTTCACTACGAAATTTCTTGCATCACTTCTTTTTTTTTTTTTTTTTTACCAAACCAATTTCTTCACTTATGTAGATAAGCTCACCTTCACTAAGTTATTTCGGCTACATATCCAGAGTGTTTTGAATGAGAGCATCAGCATTCCCTCAGTGATCTATTTCTTCTATAACTCCATTTGAGTTCAATTTGAATTTCACTTCCACTGTTGTTACTTTTTGGTTTTTTCCTGAACTTTCATCTTTTTCGGCCAATTCTATCAGTTATCGATTTTTCTTAACTATCACATAGATTTATCACTGGGAGACAAGGATGTAACACAAACCCATGCTTTGCACAGTTGTTACTTATGTAGTGACAGAAGAGCTGGCAGCGAATTTTGTACTTTATACGATTATTCACAGTTAATATGCTGTGTAAAATTTAAACCATGTTATTAGGGAATTGGTATTATTTAACCAAACCATGGTAAGTGAAATGTGTGTATATGAGAACCACATAAAGCAACTCCCTGTATATCACATCACAAAATCACAGAACTTAAAAGCCTTCTTCACAGTAATCTAGCCACAGTGTGTATGTGGACCCTTGATGTAGTATTAATGACCCGTCTACTTCCTGCCTGACCATTTCAAGTGATGCCCACATTACTTCACAGGGTGGCTCTTTCATTGTTGAACACTTCTAACAGTTAGAAAAATAAAGCCCCCAGCTAGTATAATGGTCAAAAGCGCAGGTTCTAAAATCAGACCACCTGAATTCCTATCCTTTCTTTTCCTCTGTTGAGCTAGGTAAATTTGGGCAAGGTATGTAATCTCTCCATGACTGTTTACTCATCTATAAAATAAAAATGTTAGCCGGGCGCGGTGGCTCACGCCTGTAATCCCAGCACTTTGGGAGGCTGAGGCGGGCGGATCACGAGGTCAGGAGATCGAGACCATCCTGGTTAACACGGTTAAACCCCGTCTCTACTAAAAATACAAAAAATGAGCCGGGTGTGGTGGCAGGCGCCTGTAGTCCCAGCTACTCGGGAGGCTGAGGCAGGAGAATGGCGTGAACCCAGGAGGCGGAGCTTGCAGTAAGCCGAGACCACACCACTGCACTCCAGCCTGGGCAACAGAGTGAGACTCCGTCTCAAAAATAAATAAATAAATAAATAAATAAATAAATAAATAAATAAAAATGTTAAGGCCTTCAATCATGAAGTTGTTATGAGGGATGGCAAGTGTTCAGTAAATTATAACCTATATAATTTATCATATTATCATCATCGTCTGTAGAGTGCTTAGTCTTCCTTATCCATCCCCATGTACTTTGGTTCAAACCCCTCACCTAGATTCTGCATTAGACTCAACTGAACACTGACAGTCTCTCACCCAGTTCTCCATATGGTCACCAGAATTATCTCTCTAAAAATAAAATCTGACTCCCGTCAGCATAAACAATTTAGCCTAAAGCCATCAGGGAGGGTAGAGCAAGCAGAGCAAAATCAGAGTCTTCGTTTAGGGGTGGGGAGGAAGCCATGGTGGCTGAAAGCAGGGTATCAAATACCAAGCAAAGTGGGGAGGGAATTCATGTGGTAAGGTGGCCTGGCCCAACATAACTTATAAGGAGTCAAAAGACAGCTACTATTTTAAAAGATGACATGAAACCTACAAATTGAGGAAACACAATAGTCCAAGAGGGAAAGAAAACCCAACATCTGTCAAGTAGACACAATTACTTACTTTAACTCCATGTTTTCTTGTTTCCTTGTAAACACGTGGGTGTTTTGGTGTTCGTTCATTTTGTTATTTTCTTAGCACTGGTTTTCACAAAATTCACTTTCCGAATAAAATTTCATTTGGAATGATGTCTCTCTTGAATTTGTCAACAAAAGGAAACTCCTAGTGATGCCTGATCATCAGCTACACAAATATTTGGTATTTGAAAAAATGCTGGTTCTTTAAAAAACACATTTGTGGTTCTCTATCACTTAAAAAATAAAGAGACAGAGAGAGATGTTTGGCACAGTGACACACAGCCTATAGTTCCATCTACTTGGAAGGCTGAGACAGAAAGGATTGCTTGAGTCCAGGAGTTCAAGGCTGCAATGAGCTATGATTATGCCTGTGAACAGCCACTGTACTGGGCAATGTATCTAGACTCCCATCTTTTAAAAAGAGAGAGAGAAAGAGAAAGTACAAAAGAGAAAAGAAAATGACAAGAACAAAGAAAAAAGCAGACAATATTAACTGTGAATCTAAAATAGGTTGTAGAGCTCCTCCTGATGCTGTAACCTGATCATGGTGCACACTGATAAGCTCCCATTACAACATAAGAAAGCCACAGACAATGGAGCAAGTCATCACCTTCCTTGTATTACAATCTCATGTCCTTGCTTTGGATGCTGTGCCTCCTAACCACACCTAGTAAAAGTAGCATCACTTATTTGGCAACATCTAGTATTTAAGAACCAAGTAAAGGCCTGAAAGGAATTACCAGGCAAGACTGGATGGTACTGTGCAAGGAACACACACTTTATCATCAGGTAGATCCAGATCTCAATTATCTTTTTTTTTTTTTTTTTTTTTTTGAGACAAAGTCTTCACTCTGTCACTCAGGCTAGAGTGCAGTGGCAGCACCAAGGCTCACTGCATCCTCAACCTCCAGGACTCAAGTGATCTCTCACCTCAGCCTCCAGAGTAGCTGAGACCACAGGTGCATGCCGCCACACTGGGCTAATTTTTTAAATTTTTTTGTAGAGACAGGATCTCACTATGTTGCCCAGGCTGGTCTCAAACATTATGACACTGATACATAACTGTTAACTAGACTACAGACCTTATTCAGTTTTCACTATTTTTTTAACCTGCATTTGTGTGTGTATTTCTAAGCAGTTTTGTCTCATGTATAGATTTTTATAACCACAACTGCAATCAAGATACAGAACTGTTCTGCTACCTCTCTGTATTTATAGCCCCTCCACCTACTACCCCCCTGTCCCCTGGCAATCACTAATCTATTCTTCATCTTTACAGTTTTGTCACTTTGAGAATGTCATATAAATGGAACTATATAGTATGTGACCTCTTGAGATTAGCTTTTCCACTAAGCACATTACCCTTGTAGTCTATTCAAGGTTGCAGGTTATCTATAGCTTGCTTGTTCCTTTTGATTGCTCAGTAGTATTCCATGCTATGGATGTCATATGTTTTGCTTTACACTTGTTGACACAACATTTGGATTGGTTCACATTTTGCTGTTTTGAATAAGTCTGCTATGAACAGTTATGTACAAGTTTTTAAGTGAACATAAATTTTATTTTATTTGGAGTAAATAACCAAGGAGTGATTTCTGGATAGTATGGTGAGTACATGTTTAATTTTTAAAGAAACTGCCAGCTGGATCCAGCACCTGTAATCCTAGCACTTTGGGAGGCCAAGGCAGGAGGATCGTTTGAGCCTAGGAGTCTGAGACCAGTCTGAGTAACATAACCGTACCCTGTCTCTACAAAAAATGCAAAAATCAGCCGGGCATGATAGTGCACACCTATAGACCCAGCTACTTGGGAGGATGAAGTGGGAAGATCACTTGAGCCCAGGAGTTCAGGCTGCAGTGAGCAATGATGGCACCACTGCACTCCAGCCAGGGTAACAGAGTGAGACCAGGTCTACTAAAAAAATTGACTAGTAAAAATTAAATTAAAGTTAGGCGTGGTGGCTCATGCCTGTAATCCCAGCACTTTGGGAGGCCAAGGCAGGCAGATCGCGAGGTCAGGAGTTCGAGACCAGCCTGGCCAACATAGTGAAACCCTGTCCCTACTAAAAACACACACACACAAAAATAGCTGGGCATGGTGGCGCGTGCCTGTAGTCCCAGCTACTCGGGAGGCTGAGGTAGTAGAATCGCTTGAACCCAGGAGGCGGAGGTTGCAGTGAGCCGAGATCGCACCACTGCACTCCAGCTTGGGCAACAGAGTGAGACTTCGTCTGGGAAAAAAAATAAATTAATTAAATTAAATTAAAAATTTTTGGCCGGGTGCAGTGGCCCATACCTGTAATCCCAGCAATTTGGGAGGCCAAGGCGGGTGGATCACCTGAGGTCAAGAATTTGAGACCAGCCTGGCCAACATGGTGAAACCCCGTCTCTACTAAAAATACAAAAAGTAGCTGGGCGTGGTGGCACACACCTGTAATCCCAGCTACTCGGGAGGTTGAGGCAGGAGAATCACTTGAACCCGGGAGCCAGAGATTGAAGTGAGCCGAGATGACACCACTGCACTCCAGCCTGGCAAAAGAGCGAGACTCCATCTCAAAAAAAAAAAAAAATAGTAAAGTCAAAAGGCAAATAACTGAGTAGAAGAAAATATTTGTGTTACATGTACTACACAATGGATTAATTTTTATAATATACTAAGTGCTCTCACAAACAAACAGAACAACTATCAACAACCCAACAGAAAAATGAGTCCAGGACACAAACTCTTCATAGAAATCCAAATAATAAATGTGAAAAAAAAAATTCAGCCTCTTTCATCTAAAAAGAAATACAAATTAAACAATGAGATACTATTTTTCATTTATCAGAAAGCTTCGGTTTTCATTTAATATTCCTGTATTATCTGATTTTCTTAGTGTTGTTTCAATTTATCATAAACTTAAAAAAAAAAAAAAACTATAGAGGACGTGCGCGGTGGCCCACATCTGTAATCCCAACACTTTGGGAGGCTGAGGCAGGCGGATCACAGGTCAAGAGATCGAGACCATCCTGGCCAACATGGTGAAATCCATCTCTACTGAAACTACAAAACTTAGCTGGGCATGGTGGCGCATGCCTGTAATCCCAGCTACTCGGGAGGCTGAGGCAAGAGAATCGCTTGAACCCAGGAGGCAGAGGTTGCAGTGAGCTGAGATCGCGCCATTGCTCTCCAGCCTGGGCAACAAGAGTGAAACTCCATCTCAAAAAAAAAAAAAAAAAAAGGCAGAAAGCCAAAACTATTCTAAAAGATTTTTCTTTAATCCCTCATATATCGCGGTACAAAAATTGACAAACAGAGAAAAGAATGGAAGAATGAGGGAAGGGAACACAAACATCTTGGATTCACAGTCTATGCAAATGCTAATCAAATCACCTTTGAAAACCATTCAATTTCCACACACACACACACACACACACACACTTAGGCTGGCTGTGGTGGCTCATGCCTGTAATCCCAGCACTTTGGGAGGCCAAGGTGGATGGATCATCTGAGGTCAGGAGTTCAAGACCAGCCTGGGCAACATGGCAAAACCCCGTCTCTACTAAAAATACAAAAATTAGCTGGGTGTGGTGGTGTGCACCTGTAATCCCAGCTACCAGGAGGCTGAGGCAGGAGAACTGCTTGAACCCGGGAGGCAGAGGCTGCAGTGAGACAGAGCAAGACTCTCTCTGAAAACAAAAACAAAAGAAAATTTAAAAAATTAAACACACACACTCAGACCCACATATCCTTTTCAAGTCAACCAAACCACAGCCAGTCTTTAATTTCTTTATAGCACCATTGAGACTCTTAAATTTCTTTGAAATAAACTATAAAAATCAGACTCTTCTACACATTCTTTTTTATGGTTATTGATTTTGGCAAGATAGGAGGATTAAAAGAGGGAATAGTCTATACAGCTATGTGAAGTCTACCAATCTAGATATCCATCAATTATGAAATAACTAAGAATCATTTTAGTTCAAACTACCACCACATAATCATGTTCATTCAACAACTACATCCCAGGCTCTGGACTAGGGTTCATGGCTCCCAGCGAGGACATCGTACTATTCCAGACTAGACTAAACTGAGTCCCTTAGGTCCCTAAGACTCTTTTTTCTATCATCTGTATAACCCCAATACATTTAACAATTTTACATAAATTATAAATCGACCATGTAAGATAATATCCTACTGCCAATGTGAGGGCTAAAAATTTGATCTTGCAATTTGTTTAGTCTAATTCTCTTCCAGAGTTTCTTAACACCTTCACTACTGAAATTTTGGACAAGAAAATTGTTATGAGAGGTTGTCCTCTAAACTGGAAGATGTTTAATAGCATGCCAATAGCACCTTCCCAGTTGTGACCCATGAGAATGTTTCCAGACACTGTCAAATGTCCCCTAAAGGGCAAAATCACAACTCTACCCCTACGCCAACTGAGAGCCATACACCATAAAAATCTAGGAGTTGTGAGTGCAGGGAAATGGAAGGATTAGGTGGAGGAGTAGCTAAGGAGAATAGGGTGGGTTTTTTGTTTTTGTTTTTTGAGACAGAGTCTCGCTCTGTCGCCCAGGCTGGAGTGCGGTGGCGCAATCTTGGCTCACTGCAACCTCCACGTCCCGGTTCAAGCTATTCTCGTGCCTCAGCCTCCTGAGTAGCTGGGATTATAGGCGTGCACTATCACACCCAGCTAACTTTTTGTATTCTTAGGAAAGACAGGGTTTCGCTATGTTGGTCGGGCTGGTCTTGAACTCCTGGCCTCAAGTGATCTACCTGCCTCAGCATCCCAAAGTGCTGGGATTACAGGTGTGAGCCACCGCGTCCTGCCTGAGTAATGAAAATGTTCTAAAACTGATTGTGGTAATGGATGCACAACTGTGAAAATACTGAAAACCACTGAACTGTACATTTTAAGTGGCTGAACTGTATGTTTTATAAATTGTATCTCAATAGAGCTATTCTTTTTAAAATTCAGATTCTGGACTCCACTCCAGATCTCATAAATTAAAATCAAAAGCAGAAAGCCAAAACTATTCTAAAATACCTTCCAGGATCACTAGGAGGACATTTAGGGTTCACAGCCAGACAGTGATGAACATCTCAAACCACAAGATGCACAGAACGGCTAAGAGGAAAATGAGCTTGCTGTGCACTACCCAATGGTTAACTGCTTGGAAAAATATGGAAACTGATAACATGTTAAATATGTTCAATAACACATCTCAAATTTATGTCTAAGAACACATTTCAATTTCAACTCCATGTTAAGTTGAAAGGATAGCTTCCCAAATTATGACATATGTACCTTCACCTTTAAAGAAACAGAAACTAAAACAACTCCAAATATTATATGCTTTTACATCTACATTCATTCATTAAGTGGTTTTATAATTACTGGTTTTGCGTTATACTGCAGCTACTCACATCATAAGAAAAAGACAACATAAAGTACAAGAAAATAAAATTGAGTATAATTTTTAATTAGACCTGATGCATCAATCTGAATAGCTAATACCAAAAATCCTAAGCTATGAAATCTAAATTTCCCAATAAATCTGAACATCTGCAAGTATACCACATAGCAATTAGAAAAAACTGTACTATGGAAAAGATTTAAGTCGTTCTGGTTTCTGTTTTGCAAGTTCCAGCAGAAAACTAATGCTAGGGTTCATTGAAACAAACACTGCTAGTATCTCCTATTTCCTCCAAGAACAAACAAGAAAGCCATTATTATCTCAAATGTTCTTCTGAAAAGTATAATGACCCTTCTTATAATATTATGGAAAATATGAAGAAGAATTTTAATCAAAATAGCATTCGTAAAGCCACATGAACACTTTTATTTTCATTTTATTTTTAAACTTTAAAATCTAAATACCTACCCAAATACCCAGTGTTTCTAAAACTAATGACTAAATCTGATTTACTTCTAACTCTCTCTAGTATATAAGTGATGTCTGAACTATGAGATTCATGTGAAAAAGTACGTCGTTTATTTGTACATGATCTGTCTCTCAGGCACTCGACCTAGGGGAGTAACACATATCGATGATCTCCAGAATGTGCACATTACAACCTGACATTTGATACCAAATTGGTGCTATATTCATGCATTTATTAACAAGGAATGATGCTTATAATATATCGAGCAAAAAGTTCATGAGTAGTATATATAGTTCTTATTTTCACAAGAAAAATATGTATATATATTCACAGGAAATGTCTAGAAGAATATATATGAAAATGTTATTCTCTTTTATAATTTTTGTGTTTCTAAATTATCTACATTAAATAAAACTTTTGCAAAAAGAAAAAAATAAATGTCATTTTAAAAACATACCCAGGCCAGGCATGGTGGCTCACACCTGTGATCCCAAAACTTTGGAAGGCCGAGGCAGGCAGATCATGAGGTTAAGAGACCAAGACCATCCTGGCCAACATGGTGAAACCCCATCTCTACTAAAAATACAAAAATTAGGTGTGGTGGCACACACCTGTAGTCTCAGCAAGTCAGGAGGCTGAGGCAGGAGAATCACTTGAACCCAGGAGGCGGAGATCGCAGTGAGCCGAGATTGCACCATTGCACTCCAGCCTGGCAAGAGAGCGAGACTCTACCTCAAAAAACAAAAAAAACAAAAAACAGAAACAAAAAATCAGCTGGAGCAGGCCAGGCACGGTGGCTCACGCCTGTAATCCCAGCACTTTGGGAGGCCAAGGTGGGTGGATCATGAGGTCAGAAGTTCAAGACCAGCCTGGCCAACATAGTGAAACCCCGTCTCTACCAAAAATACAATAAAGTAGCTAGGATTACAGGTGTGGTGGCGGGCGCCTGTAATCCTAGCTACTCAGGAGGCTGAGGCAGGAGAATCACTTGAACTCAAGAGGCAGAGGTTGCAGTGAGCCGAGATCATGCCACTGCACGCCAACCTGGGCGACAGTGTAAGACTCCATCTCAAAAAAAAAAAAAAAAAAAAAATTAGCTGGCCATGGTGGCGGGCTCCTGTAATCCCAGCTACTCAGGAGGCTGAGACACGAGAATCACTTGAAACCTGAAAGCAGAGGTTGCAGTGAGCCAAGATCATACCACTGCACTCCAGCCTGGGCGACAAAGCAAGACTCTGTCTCCAAAAAAAAAAAAAGAAAAGAAAAGCCCCAACAAAAGTCAGGCTTCTTTAGCTAAAAGACCAAGAAAGCAGCAGTCTAGCAAGACAGAAAAGTTTTAGACAATAACCAATCTACCCCAGCCAAACACCAAGAAAATACTGTGGTTTAAAACCTACCCGTTCTAGCAAAGGCCAAGTGGGGAGCCTAGATTTCCAACCTCTCAAAGCTGTAATTAGGCACTCAATACCCCTTCCAAGGTGGAGACAGAAAGCCAAGTAGGGTAGCCAGAAATTTCATCCCTGCAGACCAGTAACAAGATCAGTGGGGACCACGTGGGGAACCTGGGCCTCCACCATATTCTATCAATACAAATGGCAGTTTCTTTAAAAAGTAAGCATGCGACTACCATATGGCCTAGCAACTGTACTCCTAGGCAAACTGCCGAACTATTTTTCAGAGTGGCTGTACCACTTTACTGTTAACTGTTTCAATGTCAATACCCTGGTTGTGATATTGTACCATGATTCTGCAAGAAATTTCCACCAGGGGAAACTGGGTAAAGCGTACAAGGGATATCTCTGTATTATTGTTTCTTACAATTGAATGTAAATCTATAATTATCTCAAAATTAATTTATTTTAAAAAACTGTGTTTAAAAACTAAATTAAAAAACACAAATATACTAAATATTTAGACTTAAGGCTGAACTATGAGTTACATATCCTTATATCCCAAGCACCTACACCAAAGCCTAGAACATATTAGACAATAAATATTTATTGAATTAGATTGAACATACAATCAGCACTTCAAAAATATAAGATGCTTACAAACCTAACAGTTCCATTTCATTGGCTGTAAATAAAGTAACAATACCTTAAAACAAGTGCAAAAAAGTTACCTTCAAGAAAATATAAAGTATTCTGGAATTTTTTCAAAGAGAAAAATGACTCAGTCCTAGACTACAATGACTTAGATATTACCTCATTATTTTAGCTAATTTATTGTACGGAGAGAGGGAGGGAGGCCAGCAGGCCGGCTGGCCAGCCTGCGAGGCTTAAAAAGTACCATGTATATAATTTAAAAATTAGCATATAGTAGGGAGTCTTTAGAAACCAGGTAGCACACATAAATACTACACATACCCACCCACTTGCAAAGGTGTTTTAAGCCAAAAATCTTACTCTACTTGTACAAGTTTCATCGGTATTTCTGATTTTCACTAGGTCTGGCTGAATAGGATTATGTCTTATCTTTTAGAGTAACTATCAGAACTGGTGATTATCTCCATCATCTATGAACACAGTCCTTTTCATCTGATAAAACTGGCATTTGGTAACAAGAAAGTATCTTATTTTACCAGAATGACCCAAGTAATTCATTAATTAAAGAAAAAAATGTATACAGGAATCTTTATTGTTGCTTTGGTTTGTTGGTTTTCTAAAACCAATAAAACAATTGTCTTTTCCTGCATAAACACCTGATTTGAAAATCTAGATACAATATTATTTTATTTTATTTATTTTTGAGATGAGGTCTTGCTCTGTCGCCCAGGCTGGAGTGCAATGGCACGATCTCGGCTCACTGCAACCTCCACCTCCTGGGTTCAAGCGATTCTCCCTGCCTCAGCCTCCGAGTAGCTGAGATTACAGGCGTGCACCACCACGCCCGGCTAATTTTTGTATTTTTAGTAGAGATGGGTTTCATCATGTGGGCCAGGCTGTTCTTGAACTCCTGACCTCAGGTGATCTGCCCTCCTCGGCCTCCCAAAGTGCTGAGATTACAGGTGTGAGCCACCGTGCCCGGCATTACAACATTATTTTAAACAGCCTTCATCATTAAGTAATGAAAGTGAAAGTAGAGTCAGCAGTCAGTAAAAACACTTTGTGATTGAATAATTCAAGTACAGAATTAACAGCCAAAACTACATGAACTGAACAGATAATGATAAAAACCCAATCAGGGCCAGGCACAGTGGCTCACACCTTAATCCCAACGCTTTGGGAGGCCAAGGTGGGGAGATTGCCTGAGCTCAGTGGTTCGAGACCACCCTGGGCAACATGGTGAAACCCCGTTTCTACTAAAATACAAAAAATTAGCCAGGCATGGTGGCGTGCGCCTGTAGTCCCAGCTACTTGGGAGGCTGAGGCATGAGAATCACTTGAGCCTGGGAGGTGGAGGTTACAGTGAGCCGAGATCGTGCCACTGCACTCCAGCTTGGGCAACAGAGCAAGACTCCATCTCAAAAAAAAAAAAAAAAAAAAAGACCTACTCAGGATAGCAACATTACAATAATGGCAAGCCATACTTATTTTGATCCTTTATGGTCCATATGAACACATGAAATCTTAATTATTTGAGAATTCAACAACTTTTGGGCTGGGTGCAGTGGCTCACACCTGTAATCCTAGCATTTTGGGAGGCTGAAGCGGGTGGCTCACACCTGTAATCCTAGCACTTTGGGATGCTGAGGCACGCGGATTGCCTGAGCTCGGGAGTTCGAGACCACCCTGGGGGCAACATGGTGAAACCCCATCTCTACTAAAATACAAAAAATTAGCCGGCTTGGTGGTACACACCTGTAATCCCAGCAACTCAGGAAGCTGAGGCAGGAGAATTGCTTGAACCTGGAGGATGCAGTGGGCTGAGATTGTGCCACTGCACTCTGGCCTGGGCCACAGAGTGAGACTGTGTCTCAAAAAAAAAAAAAAAAACTTTTGAACATCTCTTTCTTAAACCTCTGGCCTTTAAAATCCCAATCATATCACATTTAATATACATGGGTTATTAAATGGGTTCAGGAATTGTTAGTCTGCAGTAGATCTCTGCAACAAACAATAAACAGTTTCATCACCAAAAGGTACCTGGATGTGATCTCAACTAGTAAAAACTCAGTCACTCATACGTCACTGACATATTTCCTTTGGACCATGATATAACACAAGGCAACTCATTCTGTTGATCTTTCTCAGCCACTATGAAGTTTATCACTCATGCCTGTAAATGGTACATGGTCATGAACTGCTACAGAATAAAGTCCAAGAGAACCCACCAAAACTGTGGAAGATTAAAAGATTGATGGATCATAAAAAAAAAAAATGGATTATAGACCTAAATGTAAGATACGAAACTATAAAACTCCTAGAGGATAACATAGAAGAAAATCTAGGTGACCTAGGGTTTGGCAATGACTTCTTAGATACAACCCCAAAAACATGATGTAGGAAAGAAAAAAGCTGGACTTTACTGAAGTTAAAAATTCTGATCTGCAAAATACACTGCTAAGAGAATACAAACTCAACAGATTGGGAGAAAATATTTGCAAAACACATCTCTGACAAAGAACTGGTATCCAAAATATACAAAGAGGCCAGGCGCAGTAGCTCACGCCTATAATCCCAGCACTTTGGGAGGCCGAGGGAGATGGATCACAGGAGCCCAGGAGTTCAAGACCAGCCTGGGCAACGTGTCAAAACCCTGTCTCTACAAAAAAAAATAATAATAATACAAAAAAAAATGTAGCCAGTCTTACAACCCAATCTCAAAATAAATAAAAAATTAAAAACGAAACAAAATATACAAATAACTTTTATTTTTTTTTGAGACGGAGTCTCACTGTCGCCAGGCTGGAGGACAGTGGTGCGATCTCGGCTCACTGCAAGCTCCGTCTCCCAAGTACACACCATTCTCCTGCCTCAGCCTCCCAAGTAGCTGGGACTACAGGCACCCGCCACCACGCCCGGCTAATTTTTGTGTATTTTTAGTAGAGATGGGGTTTTACCACATTAGCCAGGATGGTTTCGATCTCCTGACCTCGTAATCCACCCGCCTCGGCCTTCCAAAGTGCTGGGATTACAGGCGTGAGCCACCGCGCCTGGACCCAAAGAGCTCTTAAAACTTAATATGAAAATGAACACCTCCCCTCCCCCTCCCCCTACAGTCTCCCTCTCCCTCTCCCTCTCTTTCCACGGTCTCCCTCTGATGCCGAGCCGAAGCTGGACTGTACTGCTGCCATCTCTGCTCACTGCAACCTCCCTGCCTGATTCTCCTGCCTCAGCCTGCCGAGTGCCTGCGATTGCAGGCGCGCACCGCCACGCCTGACCGGTTTTCGTATTTTTTTGGTGGAGACGGGGTTTCGCCTGTTGGCCGGGCTGGTCTCCAGCTCCTAACTGCGAGTGATCTGCCAGCCTCGGCCTCCTGAGGTGCCGGGATTGCAGATGGAGTCTCGTTCACTCAGTGCTCAATGTTGCCCAGGCTAGAGTGCAGTGGCGTGATCTCAGCTAGCTACAACCTCCACCTCCCAGCCGCCTGCCTTGGCCTCCCAAAGTGCCGAGATTGCAGCCTCTGCCCGGCCGCCACCCCGTCTGGGAAGTGAGGAGCGTCTCTGCCTGGCCACCCATCGTCTGGGATGTGAGGAGCCCCTCTGCCCAGCTGCCCAGTCTGGGAAGTGAGGAGCACCTCTGCCCGGCCGCGACCCCGTCTGGGAGGTGAGGAGCGTCTCTGCCCAGCCGCCCCGTCTGAGAAGTGAGGAGCCCCTCCGCCCGGCAGCCGCCCCGTCTGGGAAGTGAGGAGCGTCTCCACCCAGCAGCCGCCCAGTCCGGGAGGTGGGGGGCAGCCCCCGCCTGGCCAGCCGCCCCGTCCGGGAGGGAGGTGGGGGGCAGCCCCCACCCAGCCAGCCGCCCCGTCCGGGAGGGAGGTGGGGGGCAGCCCCCACCCAGCCAGCCGGCCCGCCGGGAGGGAGGTGGGGGGCAGCCCCCGCCCGGCCAGCCACCCCGTCCGGGAGGTGGGGGGCGCCTCCGCCCAGCCGCCGCCCCATCCGGGAGGTGGGGGGCGCCTCTGCCCAGCCGCCCCTTCTGGGAAGTGAGGAGCCCCTCTGCCTGGCCGCCACCCCGTCTGGGAGGTGTACCCAGCAGCTCATTGGGAACGGGCCATGATGACGATGGCGGTTTTGTCGAGTAGAAAGGGGGGAAATGTGGGGAGAAGATGGAGAAATCAGATTGTTGCTGTGTCTGTGTGGAGAGAAGTGGGCATAGGAGACTCCATTTTGTTCTGTACTAAGAAAAATTCTTCTGCCTTGGGATGCTGTTGATCTATGACCTTACCCCCAACCCGATGCTCTCTGAAACATGTGCTGTGTCCACTCAGGGTTAAATGGATTAAGGGCGGTGCAAGATGTGCTTTGTTAAACAGATGCTTGAAGGCAGCATGCTCCTTAAGAGTCATCACCACTCCCTAATCTCAAGTACCCAGGGACACAAACACTGCGGAAGGCCCCAGGGTCCTCTGCCTAGGAAAACCAGAGACCTTTGTTCACTTGTTTATCTGCTGACCTTCCCTCCACTATTGTCCTATGACCCTGCCAAATCCCCCTCTGCGAGAAACACCCAAGAATGATCAATAAAAAAAAAAAAAAAAAAAACCATCACTATGTACCCCATGACTATGTACAATTGTTATCTGTCAATTAAAAATAAAATACAATGTTTAAAAAATAAAAAAATTTAAAAAAATTAAAAATAAATTAAAAAAGAAAATGAACAATGTGGCTGGGCGTGGTGGTTCACGCCTGTAATCCCAGCACTTTGGGAGGCTGAGGCGGGCAGATCACCTGAGGTTGGGAGTTCGAGACCAGCCTGACCAACATGAAGAAACCCCATCTCTACTAAAAATACAAAAAATTAGCCAGGCGTGGTGGCACATGCCTGTAATCCCAGCTACTCGGGAGGCTGAGGAAGGAGAATCACTTGAATCTGGGAGGCGGGAGGTTGTTGTGAGCCAAGATCGTGCCATTGCACTCCAGCCTAGGCAACAAGAGTGAAACTCTTGTCTCAAAAAAAAAAAAGGAAAGAAAATGAACAACCCAATTTTAAAAATAGGCAAAAGATCTGAACAGACACTTCACCAACGATATACCAATGGCAAATAAGCATATGAACGAAAAGATGTTCAATAACATATGTCATCAGAGAATTGCCAATTAAGACAACAATAATTCTGACAACCGTGGTTAAAAGAAATTATTAATAAGAAAAAAAGACTTCAAATTCATTAAAAAAAAAAAAGACAACAACAAGATGCCACTGTGTCCGTATCAGAATGGCCAAAATCCAAAGCACAACACCGAGTGCTGGCAAGGATGTCAAACAATAGGAAATCTCATTCATTGCTAGTGGAAATGCAAAATGGTACAGCCAGCAAGGTGAGCTGGAATCACCTATAGTCCCAGCTACTCAGGACGCTAAGCCAAGAGGATTGCTTGAGCCCAGGAGATGAGTCTAGCCTGAACAACATAGCGAGACCTGTGTCTTAAAAAAAAAAAAAAAAAGTTATACCCAGTTTGGGAGGTTCTTACAATACTAAACATACTCTCTCACCACACAATCCAGCAATTGCACTCCTTGATATTTACCCAAAGATGAAAACTCATGTCAACACAAAAACCTACATGTGGACATTTATAGTAGCTTTATTCACAATTGCCAAAACTTGGAACCAACTAGGATGCCTTTAATAGGTGAATGGATAAGCAAATTGTAGTGTACCCAGACAATGGAATACTATTCAGCAATAAAAAGAAATGAGCCATCAAGCCACAAAAAGACATTGAGAAACCTCAAATGCATATTGCTAGGTGAAAAAAAAGCCGATCTGAAAGGCTATATACTGTATAATTCTAACTATACGACATTGTGAAAAAGGCAAAACTATGAAGACAGAAAGATATTAGTGGTTACAGTAGTTAAGGGGAAGAAGTAGGGATAAATAGGTGGAGTACAGGGGATTTTTAGGGCAGTGAAACTATTCCGTATACATATTATTATGAAACCATCTTTGCAAAAATTATAACTGAGACAGTTATTACAGTGAAAGAGATCTGATCTAACCAACTCCATCCTGCTTCTAACCTCCCAGCTGTCCTTGTTCGTTCCTAGACTTAGCCCGAACTAACTTTGTTTGGGAGGAACTTAGTTTACAGTTTAGGTTAGTTTTCCCAAAACAAACCCCCTTCCTGGCTGGGGACTAGACTGCCTTTGCAGGACTAACAAATTCTAACAAGATTAGAAATCATGGTTTAGGAGTCATGCAGCTAGAGGCTGCAAGATTCTAAACCTCCCTAAATTACTCCTGGGGATAACATCATTATTGTAAAACCCAAGATCGTGTTTGAGATATTTTGCAGACCCTATATTCAATGGATTAGCTGGCACCACCCAGACTGATATAAACTGGCCTATCTTGTCTTGTGGCCCCCACCCAGGAACTGACTCAGCACAAGAGGACAGCTCCAACTACCTATGATTTCATCTCCAACCCAATCAATCAGAACTCCTGACTCACTGGTCCCCTACCCACAAAATTATCCTTTAAAACTCCAATTCACAAATTCTCGGACAGACTGATTTAAGTAATAATAAAACTCTGGTCTCCCACACAGTCAGTTCTGCTTGAATTACTCTTTCTCTACTGTAATTCCCATCTTGATAAATAGGTTCTGTTGAGCCAGCGGGCAAGGTGAACCCGTTGGGTGGTTACAATTAGACAGTCATGCATCACTTAACAATGGGAATACATTCTAAGAAATGTGTTAGGTGACTTCATCATTGTACAACTGTCATAGAGTGTACTAAACAAACCTAGATGGTACAGCCTGCTACACATCTAGGCTATACGGTATAATCTGTTGCTCCTAGGCTACAAACCTGTACAGCATGTAACTACTGAATACTGCAGGCAGTTGTAACACAATGGTAAGCATCTGTGTATCTAAACATATCTAAAAACAGAAAAACTAAGGTGTTATGCCAAGCATTACATCACTAGGCAATGAAAAATTTTCAGCTCCACTATATAGAAAGTACCCGTCTCTACAAAAAAAGAAAAAAAATTGCCAGCCTTGGTAGTGTGCACGTGTAGTCCCATCTACTGTGGAGGCTGAGGCAGGAGGACTGCTTGAACCCAGAAGTTCCAGGCTGCAGTGAGTTATGATCGTGCCACTGCACTCCAACTTGGGTAACAAAGCAAGACACTGTCTCTTAAAAAAAAGAAAAGTCTATTAATTTTAAAAAAGAACCTCTGCACAATGGAATGATCTTCATTCTTTATATACTACTGTACCACCTCATAACCATGACTAACGTTACTAATACCACTCACATCTCAAACATATCAATCTAACTCCTTACAACTTAAAGTGTCATCTGTAGACCAACAGGATTAGCATCACCTTATAGATCAGAAATGCAAAATCTTGGGTCCCACACTAAACCTTCAGAATCAGAATCTGCCTTATAAAAAGATCATGTGATTTGTATGCACACTAAAATCTATGAAGGCCTAATCCAAAGCTTTCAATTCAAAGGCCACACAAGGCAAGGGGGACAGAAATCAAGGCCCTGGGCCCTCCCAAAGTTAAGCCTTATAAGACACCCCACCATATACCTCTCCAATCTAAACCAAGCCCCAAATTTTTCACTATCCCTAGCGGACTGTATAGAAGCCTGCCTTGGTGTTGAGCAAATCAAAAGAATAAAAAATTCCTGAGAAATCATAGCCACGAGGAATCCCTGTATGCACTGGCATCTTAGTTTCTTATAATCTGGATAAGCCAATGACTGTCAAGTCATGCAGTTTGAGGAAATAAAAAACTAGTGATGCCACAGAGTACCTGACAGATATTAACACCAAGGCTAACTTCTCAAGCAACAATGTAAGCCAGAAGATAATGGAATGATAAGTTCAAGGCTGGACAGGGTGGCTCACACCTGTAATTCCAGCACTTTGGAAGGCTGAGGTGGGAGGATTGCTTGAGTCCAGGAGTTTGAGACAAGCATGGGCAACATAGTAAGACCCCATCTCTACAAAAACAACAAAAAAAGAAACGATAAATTCAATAAACTGAAAGAAAATAAAATGCAATACTAATAAACATACAAACAAACATACAATACTATGCCCCCCAAAAAAGTAGTTTTCAAGGATGAAAGAAAATATATACCTATATAGTATATCCGTAGAAGTTTTCTGGGGACAGGGTCTTTGCTGTTGGTTAGATTCTCAAGGGGATATATACTCATGAAATTAAGAACCACTTATTTACAAAAACATTAAAGGTTATTCAACTTAACTTCCTCCTCAGTATCTCTAAATACCCTGGCTCTGTTTTAACATAAGTTAAACTCAGTATCTTACTTTAACATGAGGAAACTCACTATCTTATAAGAAAGTTACATTCCATTTTTCTCTTTAACTTCTACTTGATGGTCCTTGTTCTTTTGTCAAAGCAACAAAATACTAAATCTAATGCCTATTCCACTTGCCAGATCTTTGATATATAGTTAGCCCTCCAAAGCCACAGGTTCCACATCCTTGGATTCAGCCATCACATATATATTTTTTTAATTTTATTTTATTTTTTGAGACACAGTTTCACTCTGCCTCCCAGGCTGGAGTGCAGAGGCGCAATCTCCGCTCACTGCAACCTCTGCTACCCGGGTTCAAGTGATTCTCGTGCCTCAACCTCCTAAGTAGCTGGGATTACAGGCGTGCACCAAGTATATCGCAGGACATGCAGAGGTACATCATTTTATATATGGGACCTTAACATCCTCAGATTTTCTTATCTGCAGGAGGTCTGAGAACCAATCTCCCATGAATACCGAGGGACAACTGTATTTGAAAATAGCTGTCCCCACCTCTTTATTCTCTAAATGAAACATCTCTAATTCCTTTTTTTTTTTTTTTTTTTTTTTTGAGACGGAGTCTCGCTCTGTCGCCCAGGCTGGAGAGCAGTGGTAGGATCTCGGCTCACTGCAAGCTCCGCCTCCCAGGTTCACACCATTCTCCTGCCTCAGCCTCCTGAGCAGCTGGGACCACAAGCGCCCATCACCACGCCTGGCTAATTTTTTGTATTTTCAGTAGAGATGGGGTTTCACCATGCTAGCCAGGATGGTCTCGATCTTCTGACCTCATAATCCGCCCACCCTAGCCTCCCAAAGTGCTGAGATCACAAGCGTGAGCCACCGCGCCCAGCCTCTAATTCCTTAAATAATGTCTCAAATCATTTTAATTACTCCATCACCAGACAGACTGTTTTCTGCTGGAAAGACTCTATCCATGCTCCAAAAATGTGCCTCTTAAAACTGAACACTCTCATTTTACAGTAGAGGGGAAAAAAAAAACCTCAACACAATACTAAAGGTCTGGAATATTATGTTCCCCTGTATTTTCATTTATATTTTTAAATTTTTTTTGGCGTGATTGCGCCAAGCTGGATTGCAGTGGTGCAATCATGGCTTACTGCAGCCTCTATCTGCTGGGCTCATGTAATTCTACCACCTGAGCCTCCCAGAGTAGCTAGGACTACAGGCACAAGCCACAGTGCACAGCTAATTTTTACATGTTTTGTAGAGACAGGGGTTTCACTTTCTTAGGTTTAAAAATATAGAGGCGGTCTGGGCATTTATGCTTCTGACTACCTGAATAATACCACCTCCCCGTTACTGTCTCAAAGTTAACAAGAGAAACCTTTTTTTTTTTTTTTTTTAAATCCCCAGACAGAGTCTCACTCTGCCACCCAGGCTGGAGTGCGGTGGCACAATCTCGGCTCACTGCAACCTCTGCTTCCTGGGTTCAAGCGATTCTCCTGCCTTAGCCTCCCGAGTAGCTGGGATTATAGGCATGCACCACCATGGTCGGCTGATTTCTGTATTTTTAGTAGAGATGGGGTTTTGCCCTGTTGGCAAGGCTGGTTTTGAACTCCTGGCCTCAAGCAATCCACCTGCCTTGGCCTCCCAAAGTGCTGGGATTACAGGCGTGAGCCACTGCAACTGGCCCAGAGAAGCATTTTTTAAAAAACTATTTTAAATAATATTTAAGGACCAGGTGTGATGGCTCATACCTGTAATCCCAGCACTTTGGGAGGCTGAGGTAGGCAGATCACTTGAGCTCAGGAGTTCAAGACTAGCCTGGGCAACATGGTGAAACCCCATCTCTACAAAAAATACAAAAATTAGCCAGGCATGGTGCCACACACCTGTAATCCCAGCTACTCAGGAGGCTGAGGTGGAAAGATCATTTGAGCCCAGGAGGCAGAGGCTGCAATGAGCCAAGATCATGCCACTGCACTCCAACCTGGGTAACAGAGCAAGATTCTGTCTCAAAAAAAAAAAAAAAAGGAATATTTAAGTAATAAACATCCAGCTCTACTAATTAAAAACTAATGAAAATTAACTGAATCCTTGGTTGTGAGTCAATTCAACAAAGCACCATGAACTCCTTAAGGCATTTATTTTATTTATTTATATTTTAGAGGTAGGATCTCACTATGTTGTCCAGGTTGTACTTGAACTCCAAGGCTCAAGTGATTCTCCTGCCTCTGCTTCTCAAGAAGCTGGGACTGGCCAGGTGTGGTGGCTCACGCCTGTAATCCCAGCCCTTAGGGAGGCCAAGGCGAGCGGATCACGAGGAGTTCGAGACCAGCCCGGCCAACACGGTGAAATCCCATCTCTACTAAAAATACAAAAAATTAGCCAGGTGTGGTGGCAGGCGCCTGTAATCCCAGCTACTCGGAAGGCAGAGGCAGGAGAATCGCTTGAACCCAGGAAGTGGAGGTTGCAGTGAGCCAAGATCGCACCACTGCACTCCAGCCTGGGCAACAGAGCGTCCGTCTCAAAGAAGCTGGGACTATGGGTACAGTTCACCATGCCAGGCTCCTAAGACATTCATTTAAATCCACTTAGTCATTCATACCTATGCACAATATGTATAGCATTTACAGTGTGTATCATGATACTTTTAATAATAAAGTCAGTGTTTTAAAGTCAGTGTGTATTGTTTCTTCTATTTTACTTTTTAAAAAATCACCTACAGCACTTACCACAGTGTATGCACCTAGAAGGTATATAAATATCCGTGGTATTAAACTGAACACAGTAGAAAGAATGCTAGAGATTAAAGTTCAAATTCTGACTCAGCTACAACTTAGTAAATGACCTTAGGAGAAGGCAGAATTATTCTGGGACTCAAAGTGGTTCCAGTAAGTCCATAAGTTTCATATTTCACAGCCAATTTGCCATCTATATAACCCAATGAAACTTACAGGGAATGTAATTTCCATTGAAAACATCAATGCTTCACCAATTCCATATACACAAAAATTATTTTCTGATTTGTATCACTAGACAGTGTCTTACTAGCATTCTGAAGGTCACCCATCCCAGTCACGAAGCCCTTAATTCTCACAACCTTGATTTTATAAATAAGGAAACAGATAGACTGATCTGCCCCAGACCTCACAGTTATTATGTGGTACAGATGAAACCTGAACCTTGGTCTTTTGACACTCGGTCCAGTGCTATTACTGCCATACTATAGTTGCCTGTCACTGATAATTGCAAAGTTTGTTAATTTGGGCAAGTCTACCTTAGACTTTTAGACAACACACTGTTGAAAGGCACCCCACCTCTGGCTGATGAAATAGGCTGACTGGTTTGCCTCTGAAGCATCTCAGCAAGTCTCAGCTATACTGAGCACACAAAGTTATTCAGAATATCTTTCAAACATTTTTTTGTCCCTATTATTGTTATCTTATTTTAGCTTGATAAAGAACAACTGTCTGGGTAGCCACTGACACTCTTAAAATATACTCAGCCCAAGACAACTTGCTAAAATGGAACATACTAAATTGGTTGAGTACTAAAGCAACTGGCTATATCAGAGAACCTCATTATCGGTGACCCAAACTTACCTTTAATTATCAGATATATGACCATGCAATACTGATGTTATTGTTTTAAGAAAATCAGATGTGATTAAAAGTGTGAGATTATCCCTTTTTTTAACCTATTAAACTAGCAATATTAGTGAAAAAAAATTTTTTTTCTGAGACAGGGTCTCACTCCATTACCCAGGCTAGAATGTAGTGGCACGATCATAGCTCACTGTAACCTCAAACTCCTGGGCTCAAGTAAGCCTCCGGCCTTAGCCTGCTGAGTAGCTGGGACTACAGACACCACCATGGCTAGATAATTTTTTTTAACTTTTTTTTTTTTCAGAGATGGGGTCTTGCTATGTTGGCCAGGATAGTCTCTTTTTTCTTTTTTTTTCTCCCTCCTCAGGTGCTACTTAACCAGGCTTGTTTTGAACTCCTGGCCTCAAGTGATCCTCCCACCTCAGCCTCCCAAAGTGCTGGGATTACAAGTGTGAGCCACCATGCCCAACCACGGTTTCTTTTTATCCTTCTTCTTCTTCACAGGGACCTCTTCTTCTACCACTACTACTTTTCCTTCTTCTCCATCTTCTTCAATTTTAATTTTACTCTTGGCCTTTTTTGCTTTCTTTGCGGTAATTTCATCTTCTTTATCTGTTCTGAGTTTTTTTTAATTTTTTACTTTTTGTACAAATGGGGTCTCACTATGCTGCTTAGGCTGGTCTTGAACTCCTGGCCTCAAGCAATCCTCCCATCCTTGGTATCCGAAGTGCTGGGATTCCAGGTGTAAACCACTGTACCTGGCCCTATTTTGTGTTTTTGTAGAACAGGTTGGAAGTGTGGACCCACCAATACATTCTTTTAAAAAAAATTTTAATATTTTCTTATTAAAAGGGAACTGTGGGCCAGGTGTGGTGGTTCACACCTGTAATCCCAGCACTTTGGGAGGCAGAGGCAGGAGGATCACTTGAGGCCAGGAGTTGAGACCAGCCTGGGCAACATAGTGAGATCTCGTCTCTACAGGAAAAAAAAAAAAAAAAGCAAAAACTTAGCCAGGTCCAGGTCCATATGGTGGTGAGCGCCCGTAGTCCTATCAACTTGGTAGGCTAAGGCAGGAGGATCACTGGAGCCTGGGAGGTCAAGGCTACAGGGAGCAGTGATCACACCACTGCACTCCAGCCTGGGTGACAGAGTGGGACCTTGTCTCAAAAAAATAAATAAAATGAAGTAAAAAGGAACTACCCCTTTTTGAAGTACAGTGTGCTTTTAAAAAGCATTTCTCCATGTCTGGTAATAAAGGGCAGACAAAAATATAACAAACAAATGGGTCAGATACTGCCCTTTAACTGCAAATGGTTTGTTACCCCCATGTCTCTATAACTTAGTGAATAAGAGGGAAAGGAAAATAAGTAAGCTTGAGTTTACTCAAGAAGAAATCTGAGGGCCAGGCACGGTGGCTCACAGCTGTAATCCCAGAACTCTGGGAGGCCAAGATGGGCAGATCGCTCGAGCTCAGGAGTTCGAGACCAGCCTGGGCAACATAGTGAAACCCTGTCTCTACAAAAAAAATACCAAAAAAAAATCAGCCAGGTGTGGTGGCACACGCCTGTAGTCCCAGATACCCATAAGGCTTAAGTTGGGAGGATCACCTGAAACCAGAAGGTCAAGGCTGCAATGAGCCATGATGCCAAACCACACTCCAGAGCC
Organism: Pan troglodytes; assembly: GCF_028858775.2. Lineage (NCBI taxonomy): Eukaryota > Metazoa > Chordata > Mammalia > Primates > Hominidae > Pan > Pan troglodytes. Next base: position 52,087,225 of record NC_086015.1, read on the forward strand.
TGGGCAATGGACTGAGACCCATCTCAAGAAAAAAAGAAAAGAGAAAAAATCTGAACACAGAATTAACAATGAACATAGCCAATCATTACGATAAATACTTCTAAATTCATGAAAAAAGTAGCCGGGTGCAGTCGCTCACACCTGTAACTCCAGCACTTTGGGAGGCCAAGGCAGGTAGATCACTAGAGGTCAGGAGCTCGAGACTGGCTGGGCTAATGTGGTGAAACCCCATGAGCAGGGTGTGGTGGTGCATGCCTGTAGTCCCAGATACTCGGGAGGCTAAAGCAGGAGAATTGCTTGAACCCAGGAGGCAGAGGTTGCAGCGAGCCAAGGTCGCGCCACTTCACTCCAGCCTAGGCAACAGAGTTAGACTTGGTCTCAAAAAAATAAAAAATAAAAATAAATAAATTAATGAGGCCAGGCGCAGTGGCTCACGTCTGTAACCCTAGCATTTTGGGAGGCCCAGGCAGGTGGATCGCTTGAGGTCAGGAGTTCGAGACCAGCCTGGCTACTAAAAACATAAAAATTAGCCAGGCATGGTGACATGCGCCTATAATCCCAGCTACTCGGGAGGCTGATGCAGGAGAATCACTTGAACCCAGGAGGCGGAGGTTGCAGTGAGCCAAGATCATGTCACTTCACTCCAGCCTGGGATGGAAACTCCATCTCAAAAATACTACTACTACTACTACTACTAATAAATTTGGCCAGGCACGCTGGCTCATGCCTGTAATCCCAGCACTTTGGGAGGCCGAGGTGGGCGGATCACTTGAGGTCAGGCGTTCAAGACCAGCCTGGCCAACATGGCAAAACTGCGTCTCTACAAAAATTAGCTGGGTGTGGCAGCGTGTGCCTGTAGTCCCAGCTACTTGGGAGGGTGAGACAGGAGAATCACTTGAACCCAGGAACAAGAGGCTGCAGTGAGCCAAGATCGCGCCACTGCACTCCAGCCTGGGCAACAGAGTGAGACTCTGTCCCAAAAAAATAAATTATAAATTCATGAAAAAACTATTTTTTTAATGAGGCCAGAACACATTTCCCTAGGGAAATAATATATAAAATCAAATTAATGTTCCTATTCTTAAACGCCTAACTTTATGATCCTTAGTATTCTGAGTTCCAGAAACAAAGGATAATTAGGGGCAAAAGGTATAGAAGAGCAGAGACAAACGTGAGAATTGCCTTTCCTGGACCTCAGGAAGCATTTTATAATAGGTAAAAATAGTTTTACAATATCCCACTTCCCTTCTGTGCCATTTTCCAAGTCATTAGTGGCATTATGCTCCGCTAAGTCCCACTACTGTAGCACCTGACTGCAGCATCAATTGAACATACATTTGCCAGTAGAGAAAGAGAAACAAGAAATGAAGTATGGTCTCTGACTTCAAGGGACTCTCAGGCCAGTGACAAGATATATTTAATTTTAGGCCAAGTGCAGTGGCTCACGCCTGTAATCCCAGCACTTTGGGAGGCTGAGGCTGGTGGATCACTTGAGGTCAGGAGTTGGAGACGAGCCTGGCCAACATGGTGAAACCCTGTCTCCTAAAAATGGTGGCACATGCCCGTAATCCCACCTACTCAGGAGGCTGAGGCAGGAGAATCATTTGAACCTGGGAAGCAGAGATTACAGTGAGCAGAGATTGTGCCACTGCACTCCAGCCTGGGCAACAGAGAGGCTCCATCTCAAAAAATAATCATAATTTTAAAACAATATGGAAATCCAAAGGAATACACACACACACACACACACACAATTAGCATTAGTAAACAAGTTCAGCCGGGTGCGGTGGCTCACACCTGTAATCCCAGCACTTAGGGAAGCTGAGGCGGGTGGGATCACCTGAGGTCGGGAGTTTGAGATCAGCCTGACCAAGATGGAGAAACCCCGACTCTACTAAAAATACAAAATTAGCCAGGCATGGTGGCACATGCCTGTAATCACAGCTACTTGGGAGGCTGAGGCAGGAGAATCGCTTGAACCCAGGAGGCGGAGGTTGCGGAGAGCCGAGATCGCGCCATTGCACTCCAGTTTGGGTGATAAAAGCGAAACTCCATCTCAAAAAAAAAAAAAGAAGAAAAAAAAAGTTCAGCAAGGCCACAGAATACCAGATCTATAAAAATCTTTTATTTCTCTATACCAGCAATCAACAACACAAAATGAAATAAGAAAATAATTCCATTTTCAATAGCATCAAAAGGAATAAAATACTAAGGAATAAATTTAAAGTAAAAGACTTGTACACTAAAAACTACAAAATAGCTGGAGAGGATGTGGAGAAATAGGAACACTTTTACACTGTTGGTGGGACTGTAAAACTAGTTCAACCATTGTGGACTACAGTGTGGCGATTCCTCAAGGATCTAGAACTAGAAATACCATTTGACCCAGCGATCCCATTACTGGGCATATACCCAAAGGATTATAAATCATGTGTCTTTTAAAGACACATGCACATGTATGTTTACTGCGGCACTATTCACAATAGCAAAGACTTGGAACCAACCCAAATGTCCATCAATGATAGACTGGACTAAGAAAATGTGGCACATATACACCATGGAATACTATGCAGCCATAAAAAAGGATGAGTTCATGTCCTTTGTAGGGACATGGATGAAGCTGGAAACCATCATTCTGAGCAAACTATCACAAGGACAGAAAACCAAACACCGCATGTTCTCACTCATAGGTGGGAATTGAACAATGAGAACACCTGGACACAGGGTGGGGAACGTCACACACCAGGGCCTGTCGTGGGGTGGGGGGAGGGGGGAGGGATAGCATTAGGAGTTATACCTAATGTAAATGATGAGTTAATGGGTGCAGCACACCAACATGGCACATGTATACATATGTAACAAACCTGCACATTGTGCCCATGTACCCTAGAACTTGTAAGTATAATAATAAAAGAAAAAAAAACTACAATATATATATATATTTATATATATATATTTATATATATACACACACTTTTTTTTTTTTTTTTTTTGAGACAGAGGCTCACTCTGTTGCCCAAGCTGGATTGCAATGGCAGGATCACAGATCGACGTCCTGGGCTGAAGGGATCCTCCCACCTTATCCTCACCCTGATGAGTAGCTAGGATTACAGGGGCAAGCCACCACATCCAGCTAATTTTGTGTGTGTGTGTGTGTCTGTGTCTGTGTGTGTGTGTGTGTTTGTGTGTAGAGATAGGGTCTTGATATGTCGGCCAGACCGGTCTCGAACTCCTGGGCTAAAGCAATCTTCTCACCTCAGCCTCCCAAAGTGCTGGGATTACAGGTGTCAGCCACCACCACACTCAGCCTAAAAAATATTCTTGAAAGAAATTAAAGACATAAACAAATGGAAAGGCATCCCACGTTCATGAAGTGGAAGATCTGACATTGTTAAGATGGCAGCACTCTCTAAATTGATCTACAGATTTAAGGCATTCCCTATCAAAATTCCAACTGCCTTTTCTGCAAAAGTTGCCAAGTTAATCCTAAAGCTCAAATGGAAATGCCAAGGATCCAGAATAGCCAAAACAATCTTCAAAAGAACAAAATTAGAAAACTCACACTTCCTAATTTCAAAACATATTACAAAAGTACATTAATCAAGACAGCATATTTATGCAGATAGTAGCAGATAGTAGTACCACAGAGTGAAAATACAAGAAAGCAAGCATGATGGTACTGGCATAGATGTACACCAATGCAACAGAATTGAAAGTCCAGGCCGGGCATGGTGGCTCACACCTGTAATCCCAGAACTTTGGGAGGCCGAGTCAGGCGGATCACTTGAGGTCAGGAGTTCAAGACCCGTCTGACCAAAATGGTGAAACCCCGTCTCTACTAAAAATATAAAAATTAGCTGGGTGTGGTGGCGCATGCCTGTAATCCCAGCTACTCAGGAGGCAGAGGCAGGAGAATTGCTTGAACCTGGAAGGCAGAGGTTGCAGTGAGCTGAGATCACGCCACTGCACTCCAGCCTGGGCAACGGAGCAAGACTGTCTCAAAAAAAAAAGAAAGTCCAGAAATAAGCCCACACCTCTATGGTCAATTGACTCAAAACATGGATGCTAAGATGATACACAATTCAATGGAAAAAAAAGTCTTTTCAACAACTGGTTCAAGGACAACTAGATATCCACACACCAAAAAAAAAAATGAAAAAGATTTTGGGCCAGGCGCAGTGGTTCACGCCTGTAATCCCAGCACTTTGGGAAGCTAGAGCAGGTGAATCACCCGAGGTCAGGAGTTCGAGACCAGCCTGGCCAACATGGTGAAACCCCAGTCTCTACTAAAAATACAAAAATTAGCTGGGTGTGGTGGCGGGCGCCTGTAATCCCAGCTACTTGGGAGGCTGAGGCAGGAGAATCGCTTGAACCCAGGAGGTGGAGGCTGCAGTGAGCTGAGATCACGTCATTGCACTTCAGCCTGGGCGACAGAGTGAAACTCCATCTCAAAAAAAAAAAAAAAAAAGAAAGAAAGAAAAAATTTTGGATTCCTACCTCACACATCATGTATAAAAATTAATTTGAAATTGATAAAAAAAACTACAACAGCTAAAACTATAAAATTATTTAAAGAAACATAAATTACACCTATAATCCCAGCATTTTGGGAGGCAAGGAAAGCGGATCACTTGAGCCCAGGAGTTCGAGATCAGCCTGGACAACATAGTAAGACCACATCTCAGCCGGGCGCAGTGGCTCACGCCTGTAATCCTAGCACTTTGGGAGCCCGAGGTGGGCAGATCATGAAGTCAGGAGATCAAGACCATTCTGGCTAACATGGTGAAACTTCATCTCTACTAAAAATACAAAAAAAAAAAAATTAGCCGGGCATGGTGGTGGGCACCTGTAGTCCCAGCTACTTGGGAGGCTGAGGCAGGAGAATGGCATGAACCCAGGAGGTGGAGCTTACAGTGAGCAGAGATCGCACCACTGCACTCCAGCCTGGGCGACAGAACGAGACTCCATCTTAAAAAAAAAAAAAAAAAGGTTACCAAAATTAGCCAAGCATCATGGTGCACACCTGTAGTCCTACCTACTCAGGAGACTGAGGTGGAAGGATAGCTTGAGCCTGAGAGGTGGAGGCTGCAGTGGGCAGAGATCACGCCACTGCACTCCAGCCTGGACAAAAGACAGAGACCCTGTCTCGGAAAGAAGAAAGAACGAACGAACGAAAGAACAAACGAATGAAAAAAACAAACAAAAGAAAGAGAAATCTTTATCACCTTAAATTAGGCAATCGTTTCTTAGATGTGACACCTATAGCACAAGCAACCAAGAAAAAACTAGACAAACTGGACTTCATCAAAATTTAAAACTTTTGTGTTTCAAAAGATACTATCAGTCAGGCATGGTGGCTCACACCTGTAATCCCAGCACTTTGGGTGGCCAAGCAAGAGGATTGCTTCAGCCCAGGAGTTCACTGGGCAATATAAGGAGACCCCATCTCTAATTAAAATTGTTTTTTTTAATTATCCAGGTGTGGTGGCACACACCTACAATGCCAGCTATCCAGGAGGCTGAGGTGGAAGAATCACCTGAGTCCTGGAGGTCAAGGCTGCAGTGAATCATGATCGCACCACTGCACTCTAGCCTGAGTGACAGAGCAAGATCTTGTCTCAAAAAAGAAAAGAAAGCCAGGCACGGTGGCTCACGCCTGTAATCCCAGCACTTTGGGAGGCTGAGGCGGGCAGATCACCTGAGGTTGGGAGTTCGAGCCCAGCCTCACCAACATGGAGAAACCCCACTCTACTAAAAATACAAAATTAGCCGGGCATGGTGGCACATGCCTGTAATCCCAGCTACTCAGGAGGCTGAGGCAGGAGAATCGAATCACTTGAACCCGGGAGGCGGAGGTTGCCGTGAGCTGAGATCGTGCCATTGCACTCCAGCCTGGGCAACAAGAACGAAACTCAGTCTCAAAAAAAAAAAAAAAAGAAAGAAAGAAAGAAAGAAAAGAAAAAAATAATTTTCTGGTTTTAATTTTTTTTTTTAATAGAGACAGGGTCTCACCATATTGCCTGCCCCAGGCTGGTCTTGAATTGCTGGGCTCAAGCAGTCCACCCTCCTCAGCCTCCCAAAATGCTAGGATTATAGGCATGTGCCACCACGCCTGGCGATAAATAATTTTTTAAAAGGTTAAACATAATTAACACATAACCAAGCAATTCTCCTTCTAGGTATTTAGACAAAAATAAATGTCCATATAAAAGCATATCAATCTTCACAGAGCATTATTCATAATAGCTAAAAAATGCAACCCAAATGTTCATCAATGGATGAATGCATAAACAAAATGCATTATATCCATGCAATGTAATATTATTCAGCCATAAAAATGAATGAAATGATACATGCTACAACATGGATGAACCTAAAAGCATTATGCTAAATGAAAGAAGCCAAACACAGAAAGGCCATTTATTGTATGATTCCATTAATATGGAATGTCCAGAACAGACAGGAAGATGATTAGTGGTTGCCAGAGGCTGGGTGAATGAAGGGAATGGAAGAGACTGCTAATGGGTATGAGGTTTCTTTTGGGGGTAATGAAAATGTTCTGGACTTAGATAATGGTGGTAGTTGCACAACATTGTGAATACACCAAAAACCACTGAATTCTATGATTTTGTTTTGTTTTGTTTTGACAGGGTCTCGCTCTGTGGCCCAGGCTAGAGTGCACGATCATGGCTCACTGCAATCTCAAATTCTTTGGCTCAAGTGAATGATCCTCCCACCTCAGCCTCCCAAGAGTCTGGGACTACAGGTGTGCACCACCATGCCTGGCTAATTTCTTTTTTTTTTTTTTTGGTAGAGACAGGGTTGCCATGCTATGTTGCCCATGCTGGTCTCAAACTCTTGGGCTCAAGCAATCCTCCCACCTCAGCCTCCCAAAGTGCTGGGATTACAGGCATGAGCTACCATGCCTACCCCAAATTGTATGCTTTAAAATGGTGAGTTTTACGATATGTGAATTATGTATCAACTTTTTTAAATGTGGAATGACATATGCCCAAAGATATACTTTGGGGAAAACATCAAAGAGTAGGGTAGAAAGGGGACGTGAATGACCTTCTAAAGGTGAAACTTGAGCTGATATGTAGAGAACTAAGCCTGTAAATCTGCCTTATCCCCCACTTTCTCTGCTCCCAATCCTTCCTAAACTCAGAAATCACTTGTCACCCAAAGCAACACACTCACTACCCAAATTCAAATTATTTCAATAAAAATATGTTCTTCCCATAAGAAAATGACTGAGAGCTCTCCAGAGTCCTACTAGCGGATTTCTATTCCTAAAAGAGAAAGTGGGCTAACCCAAGTGAATTATATGCTGAGCATCCCAAATCCAAAAATCTCAATCCTGGGCTGGGTGTAGTGGCTCATGCATGAAATCCTCAGCATGTTAGGAGGCTGAGGTGAAAAGATCACTTGAGCCTAGGAGTTTGAGACCAGCCTGGGCAACATGGTGAAACGCTGTCTCTACAAACAATACAAAAATTGGCTGGGCATGGTGGCACGTGCCTATAATTCCAGCTACTCAAGAGGCTGAGGCAGGAGGATCACCTGAGCCCAGAAGTTCAAGGCTGAAGTGAGCTGTGATTATGCCACTAAACTCTGGCAACAGAGCGAGACCCTGTCTCAAAAAACACATAAAAATCCGAAATCTGAAATGCTCCAAAATCTAAAACTTTTTGATGTCAAAGGAAATGCTCACTAGAGAGCATTTTGGAATATCTGTATACTACAGATATTCCAAAATCCAAAAAATCCAAAATATGAACAATTCTGGTCTCATATTTCAAATAATGGATACTCAACCTATATCTGATTAAGAATTTCAAGGCTGGAGCTGGGTGCAGTGGCTCACGTCTGTAATCCCAGCACTTTGGCAGGCCAAGGTGGGCAGATCACTTGAGGTCAGGAGTTCAAGACCAGCCTGGTCAATATGGCAAAACCCCATCTCTACTAAAAATACAAAAATTAGCTGGGGCCTGGTGGTGCGCACCTGTACTCCCAACTACTTGGGAGGCTGAGGCAGGAGGATCACCTGAACCCAGGAGGCAGAGGTTGCAGTGAGCCGAGATCACACCACTGCATTCCAGCCTGGGTGACACAGCAAGACTCCATCTTAAAAAGAAAAAAAAAGCCGGGTGCGGTGGCTCACACCTGTAATCCCAGCACTTTGGGAGGCCAAGGCGGGCAGATCAAGAGGTCAGGAGATCGAGACCATCCTGGCTAACACAGTGAAACACCGTCTCTACTAATAATACAAAAAATTAGCTGGGCACGGTGGCAGGCACTTGTAGTCCCAGCTACTCGGGAGGCTGAGGCAGGAGCATGGCGTGAACCCAGGAGGCGGAGCTTGCAGTGAGCCGAGATAGTGCCACTACACTCCGGCCTGGGCGAAAGAGCGAGATTCCGTCTCAAAAAAAAAAAAAAAAAAATCTATAAATAAATTTGTTGTAACTTTGTCTTCTGACAATAATAAAAGGCTTAGAAAGCACATTTCACGAGAGGTAGCTGGGGGAAAAGCCACTAGTGTGGAAAAGAAAAAGGTGGGACAAAATAACTGTCACTGAATAGGTGCAAAGTTGAGATCAGAGCTACAGGGAATAACTGTAGACAGAAAAATTAGGACCACTGAAGAGAAACTGCAGGGAGGCAGATCTACAATCATTATCCAGAAAATCTTTCTAAAATGACAAATCTGCAAACCTGGAATTGGTAGCAACCAGCTGTGAAGTACTTATCTTGGGAAATACCTGCATAGAGAACTGGAGGAATCACCTATTATGTGAAACATTTGTCTAGATTATCTCTAAATCTCTTCTATGATTCTACGAGGAGGAAGAAGTCCAGAAAAAGAATTGTTTTTGCTCTCAATACTGCTAAAAGTATTTTTTTTTAAAAAGCTAAATACCAGGAACTTCTTTAATTAAAAGGAACAATCCCATCAAGAAGACAAAGGTTGATTTGTTAGTCAAGATAATGAGACTGCTTTCCTTAGGATCAAGTATAGCACTGGGAGTGAGAATAGGTCATTTGGCCAGGAACAGTGGCTCACACCTATAATCCCAGAACTTTCGGAGGCTGAGGTAGGAGGATTGCTTGAGGCCAGGAATTCAAGACCGGCCTGAGCAACATAGCAAGACTCTGTCTCTTAAAAAATAATAAATAGGCCGGGTGCAGTGGCTCAAGCCTGTAATCCCAGCACTTTGGGAGGCTGAGGCAGGCGGATCACGAGGTCAGGAGATCGAGACCATCCTGGCTAACATGGGGAAACTCTGTCTCTACTAAAAAAATACAAAAAATTAGCCAGTTGGCCGGGCGCCGTGGCTCACGCCTGTAATCTGAGCACTTTGGGAGGCCAAGGTGGGCAGATCACGAAGTCAGGAGATAGAGACCATCCTGGCTAACACGGTGAAACCCCATCTCTACTAAAAATACAAAAAATTAGCCGGGCGTGGTGGCGGGCTCCTGTATTCCCAGCTACTAAGGAGGCTGAGGCAGGAGAATGGCGTGAACCCGGGAGGCAGAGCTTTCAGTGAGCCGAGATCATGCCACTGCACTCCAGCCCAGGCGACAGAGCGAGACTCCATCTCAAAAAACAGAAAAAACATTAGCCGGGCGTGGTGGCAGGCGCCTGTAGTCCCAGCTACTCAGGAGGCTGAGGCAGGAGAATGGTGTGAACCCCGGAGGCGCAGCTTGCAGTGAGCCGAGATTGCGCCACTGAACTCCAGCCTGGGAAACAGCGAGACTCCATCTCAAAAAAAAAAAATAAAATAAAATAAATAAATAAATAAATAATAAATCTTCAATTCTAGATACAATCACTCACTTCCTGTTTGGCCAAGGGTAAATGATTTCATCTCTCTACCTGAGCTGAAAAACAGTAATTTAAAATACCAATATTATAGGAGTATAATTTAAATTAGTTAACAACTGCAAAATGCTTTGGAAATTTACTTTATATGACAATTAAGACTATTTTTTACTTCATATATATATTAGAGTTGAAAAAATTAGCATGTATTCATTAAATCAGCTAAATTTCTCACTTTCAGAGAAAGAAGCAAGGAAGAGAATGCTAGAATGAACTCTGTGGTGCTGGATCAGCATCAGAGATATCAGTATAAACTCATGTTTATATTTATATACAGACAGATACGGAACTAAACGAAGATATGTGTGGGTCAGTATATATATATATTACTTCCTAACTATCCCCTGAGAGGGCCTAGAAGCAGTGATACCCTAGCAGTAATGAGTGCATCAAGCTCATTTAGAAACCAGATAGTGGTTTCCAAATACTCTTCTCCAACAGAAGGAACCAGGACACCTTGGAGAAATGGCTGATTTTAGGGTTGGGGCAGGTAAAGTATAAGATGAGACTGGGGCATCTTACAGTGCCAGGAAGTACAAAAGTGCTAAAAGACAAAGAAAGGTAGGGAAAGGTATTTCAAAAGAACATAGGTGCCAATGTTAGAATGGCCAAAGCTGGAACAACTTGAGCAACAAAATATAGTACTGGATTATAAGCAAAGAAAAAAATATTCATGGGTCCATGTTGACATAAATGATTTAATAAATAAATGGGGGAGGCATAAATCTTCCTTACAAAAGGATTCCAAATCATAAAAGTAGAAAGAATTAGAAAAATAGAAAACCAACAGAATAATATAATCAACGCTGCCGCAGGCAAGATTCACTAATGAATGCTAAAATAAGTAGAGGAAATTTTTAAGGAGAAATCAGATTCTGTATAACCTCACAGTTATCTTCCCCAAAATATTAACTAATTACTTTAGGAATTTTAACATGCCCACAAATTCTTTGATACTCCTCCCTTCAGGGGTTGGAGCTTAATTCCCTTCCCCCAGAATATGGATATGACTTGGTGACTCATTTCTAGGTTCTATCAAGTAAAATTAAAAAGCAGAAAAACAGTCACTTTACAGTGCAGAACATCACTTTAATCAAGTTATCAAAGTTAACAAGGCACAATGGCTCATGCCTGCTATCCTAGCATTTTCGGAGGATGAGGCCGGTGGACTGCATGAGGCCAGGAGTTCAAGACCAGCCTGGGCAACATGGCAAAACCCTGCCTTTACTAAAAATACAAAAATTAGGTGTGGTGGCACGTGCCTGTGGTCCCAGCTACTTGGGAGGCTAAGGCACAAAAATCACTTGAATTGGGTAGGCAGAGGTTGCCGTGAGCCAAGATCATGCTACTGCACTCCAGCCTGGGCAACAGAGCAAGACTTTGAATCAAAAAAAAAAAAAAAAAAAAAAAGTTAATCAGTAACGAGTCATGTTGATATCAGGTATTCCCAGATATGATGTGACAAGAAGGGTAAACCATCTCTATGGTATTTTTCCCCAAAATGCATAACCTCAGGCTAATCATGAGAAAGCACCAGAAAACCCAAAATGAGAACCATTCTACAAATGCATGACCACTCATCTTTAAAGGTGTCAAGGAAAGATAGGGAAGGAGAGACTAAGAAACTGTCACCTATTGGAAGAAACTAAAGAATTGTGACATCTAAATGCAATGTGGTATCCTGGATTGGATCCTGTAACAGGAAAAGGACATCAGTGGAAAACACAGGAAAATCAGAGGAAAGTCTGTAGTTTGCTCAATAATATTCCACTAATGCTAATTTCTTAATTTTGATAAGGGTATCAGGTTATATAAAATGTTAACGCTAAGAGAAATGGAATGAATACAGAATGTATATAGAAAGTCTGTACTACCTTTACAACTCTTCTGTAAACCTGAAATTATTTAAAAGGAGTTTTAAACTATTTTCCATATAAAAAGAAGTGAGGAAAGTTATAAATAAAAAAATTTATTTTTTGAGACAGTCTCGCTGTAGCCCAGGCTGGAGTGCAATGGTGCAGTCTCAGCTCACTGCAACCTCCGCCTCCCGGGTTCAAGTGATTCTCCTGCCTCAGCTTCCCGAGTAGCTGGGATTACAGGCGCCCGCCACCAGGCCCAGCTAATTTTTGTATTTTTAGTAGAGACGGGGTTTTCACCATGTTGGCCAGGCTGGTCTCGAACTCCTGACCTCTTGATCTGCCCACCTCAGCCTCCCAAAGTGCTGGGATTACAGGCATGAGCCACTGCACCCAGCATAAATAAATTTTTAAACATATTTAAATATATGCAAACTAATAAAATATTAGTTTACAGTAAGATTAACTTTTTTTTTTTGAGATGGAGTTCCACTCTTGTTGCCCAGGCTGGAGTGCAGTGGCGTGATCTTGGCTCCCTGCAACCTGTGCCTCCCAGATTCAAGCGATTCTCCTGTCTCAGCCTCGCGAGTAGCTGGGATTACAGGCGCTTGCCACCATGCCAGCTAATTTTTGTATTTTAGTAGAGACAGGGTTTCACCATGTTGGCCAGGCTGGTCTCGAACTCCTGACCTCAAGTGATCCCCCTGCCTCGGCCTCCCAAAGTGCTGGGATTACAGGCATGAGCCATCATGCCCAAGCCAAGAAGATTAACTTTTTTAACCTATAAATAATCACAATAGCTGGTCGCAGCAGGAGTGCCTGTAATCCCAGCTACTCAGGAGGCTGAGGCAGGAGAATTGCTTGAACCCGGGAGGTGGAGGTTGTGGTGAGCTGAGATCGCGCCACTGTACTCCAGCCTGGGAATACAGCGAGACTCAGTCTCAAAAAAAAAAAAAAAAAAAGAATAAGAACAAGAATCACAAAAGTTAGCCAGGTGTGATGGTGCACATACACAGTCTGAACTACTGGGGAGGCTGAGGCAGGAGGATCACTTGAGGCCAGAAGTTCAAGGCTGCAGTGAGCTATGATCTCCCCCAGTGCTGACAGAACAAGATCTCATCTCTAAAAAAAAAAAAAAAAAAGGAAAAAGAATCACGAAAGTAATTGTGTTGACTTTCAACCTTAAAATGTTAATGACATCCAAAATAGTTCACCATAAGGTCTGCATTTAAAGACTGGCCTAGGAGCTCTAAAACGGTAGATGAGTATGATGAATATGATCCCCTATATGTATCAGTGTGCTTTATTACCTCTTTTTTTTTTTGCAGGGGTGAGCAGGTCTGGCTCTTTCAGCAAGGCTGAAGTGCAGTGGCACAATCATATCACTGGAGCCTTGAACTCCTGGGCTCCACTGATCCTCCCACCCCAGCCTCCAGAGTAGCTGGGACTATAGACACATGCCACCACACCTAGCTAAGTTTGTTGTTGTTGTTTTCGTTGTTTTGCTGTACACTAAAATTATCTGGGGACCGACTAAGTTGTTTTTGTTTTTTTTTTAATGGAGACAGGGTCTCACTATGTTATCCAGGCTGGTATCAAACTTCTGGCCTCAAGCAATCCTCCGCCTCAGGCTCCCAAAGTGCTGGAATTACAGGCATGAGCCACCCAGCCCTACGATCCCCCTTCTTAACCTTAATTGTTCTCAACCCACTCACTCCTAGCAATAAGTCTATAATAACCTGGTTCTAAAAGTGCTGTTTAGAAAGACAAAGTGAAATCAGTGATACTTACTTGGTTTCCTTTTCAAATTGACTATATACATGAACTGCCAAGATGCCTTCCACTGGGTCAAAATGTTCCTCTCAAGATTTTCTCACATCTTAAGGAAATGTAAAAGCTACATAGCAACTACTCACGCTTAATCTTAAAAAAAAAAAAAAAAAAAAAAAAAAAGCAAAGTGATTCCAAAAACTGTCAAGAGCAAAAGTTTACAGAGCCAAAGGATTGATCACCAAATTCAGAAACAAGATTAGGAAAGAACAAGACACTATGAGATTAGGAAGAACAAGACACTATGAGATTAGGAAGAATCTACTCTCTGACTAAAGCTAAGCCGCCTATATACAAGAAAATCCAGGTGCTTCCTTCACTGTCAGCAAACAATGGAAAATGACTTTTTAATAGGTAATATAAATGTATTTGTAAATTTGAAAATTTTAACAAAGGGATGCTGGAATGACAAATATTTGAAGAGACTACTTAAAAAACAAGTGAGACAGTATGAAAATGTGTTAAGACATCCTCCAGCACTGTATGTGTTTTTACACTGGGGAAAGGGAGACTCACTAGACTTTTGTTCCTTGATTAAAATACCCGTAAGGCCAGGCGTGATGGCTCATGCCTGTAATCCCAACACTCTGGGAGGCCGAGGCAGGTGGATCATCTGAGGTCAGGAGTTCAAGACCAGCCTGGCCAACATGGTGAAACCCCATCTTTACTAAAAATTCAAAAATTAGCCAGGCGCGGTGGCTCACGCCTGTAATCCCAGGACTTTGGGAGGCCGAGGCAGGCGGAACACGAGGTCAGGAGATAGAGACCACCCTAACACAGTGAAACCCTGTCTCTACTAAAAATACAAAAAATTAGCCAGGCGTGGTGGCACGTGCCTGTAGTTCTAGCCACTAGGGAGGCTGAGGCAGGAGAATCACTTGAACCCAGGAGGCGAAGGTTGCAGTGAGCTGAGATCGCGCCACTGCACTCCAGCCTGGGCAACAGAGTAAGACTCCATCTCAAAAAATATATATATATGTGTGTGTGTATATGTATGTATGTGTGTATATATATGTATATGTGTATGTATATATGTATGTGTGTGCGCGTATATACACACACACACACACACACACACAAATTAGCCAGGCATGGTGGTGGGTGCCTATAATCCCAGCTATCAGGAAGCTGAGGCAGGAGAATCACTTGAACCCGGGAGGCAGAGGTTGCAGTGAGCCAAGATCATGCCACCGCACTCCAGCCTGGATGACACAGCGAGACTCCATCTTAAAAAATAAAATAGAATAAAATAAAAATAAATGGCCGGGCATGGTGGCTTGCACCTGTAATCCCAGCACTTTGGGAGGCCAAAGCAGGCGGATCACTTGAGGTCAGGAGTTTGAGACCAGTCTGGCCAACGTGGTGAAACCCCGTCTCTACTAAAAATACAAAAATCAGCCGAGTGTGGTGGCACATGCCTATAATCCCAGCTACTCCGGAGGCTGTGGCAGGAGAACTGCTTGAACTCCGGAGGTGGAGGCTGCAGTGAGCCGAGATCCTGCCACTGTCCAGCCTGGGCGACAGAGCAAGACCCTGTCTCAAAAATAAATAAATAAATAAAATTTAAATTTAAAAAATACCCACTAAGAATATCTAGTGCCTTTCCAATTCCATAATCAACTACCTTTTTATTACTGATTAGGCAGCCCAGAACAATGGAGGTGTCCTGGTCAGTGGACAATTAAATCCAATTGTGCACATGGCACTTAATACTTCCAACATGCATTAACTGGTATCTGGTTTATCAGTCTCTGGTGAGTTTGTTTACTTTGCATGAATAAATTCTCAAGCACTTGAATCATCCCAATGTAAACCAAAATTCTGAAGTTTCTGAACTACTATGTGGGGGTTGGAGAGACCTTGGTTTGGTTGGATACCATTTTTGCCACTTAACTATCTGTGTGACCTCTTCTTCCCATCAGTCTCAATTTCCTCATCTGTTAACAAACATAGCTAGTGCCTGGGAGATGGCAAGTGCTCAAAAAGTGACAGCTTTATTATTTTGAAGCTAAATTTGAAAGGAAGTGTGTAACTGAGGTGAAAACATTTCATTTGAAAAGTAGTAGTACGGATCAGCAAACTACGTTAATTTAAAAGACACAGCCTGAAGAGAGATGTCCCAATCTTTGGAGTTGAGAAAAGCAAAGTTTAAAAGTTGCAAGTAAAGTACACACTGCACAGTACAGATGGGAGTCTCCTGCTTAGCAACTTTAATGTTGTCTACCAAACACCCAGCTTGTAATAGAGCATGACAACTGTTCACTCTAAATCCATGTGCTCAGCTTGGATTCAGGATTGATTTATAAAAATAGCTGCTGGTGGTGCTCTTTGAATCTCTTTGGGCTGATGACTGGGCAGTGTTACCCCAAAGGCCTAGAGCAGCTGTATTCCCTCACCACACCCATTTCTCTGTCTACCCAGCCAAGCTGACGGCACCCTGCCCCCGCCCCCCATCTCTACAGCATACTATTCACCCTCCTCCTGGGCTGAGTGAGCAAATTACAAGCACAAATATCCCCTGATGCAATGCCACAACCATCCCTGGGAAACAGCAGAGGCAGTTGCCAAAAGCACAGCAGCAGGGAAATGGGCGGGAGACGCGCGCGCACGCACACACACATACACACGAACGCGCGCGCGCGCACACACACACACACACACTGCAAGAAACACTGCAATGCTATGTAACCAGGGAGAGAGAATCGAGAGGCCCTGGGGAGCAATACTGTAACAGGACCAGCGAAGGCAAAGGAGAAAAGGGGGTTTCCAGTAGAAAGCTGGGTAACACTAACCTTCGCAAGGAACACGTATTTCATCCGAGTTTGGGTCCTAAAGCACAAACCTAAAGGTAATCAATCACTGCCTCTTCCCCAAAGCAGCAAATGCATTTAATTTACCCGTTCCTGGAAGTGAGCAAAACCCTCACAACTCCTCCACAGGACAATTTCACCAAAGGGATCTAACTCACACCGGCGGAGAACTTGTTCCATGTGCTAAATCACAATCTCTGTTCTGGGTAATGTTTCCAACTGCCCCTCCTAGTCCCTGTACCCTCCCCACCCCCACCCTAATGTGACCCTTTCGCACTCCCACTGCCAGACACACGCTTTAGTCCCCACACAGTGCCGGGGCCTTTGCAAGGGGGAAGAGCCCCGCCTAGGGCCCGGTTCTCCAGACCACCCCTCAGCCCCACCCATAATCCCTGACTGGACATACTAAGGCTCACCTCAGGCTCACATCAACTGACCCCCACAAAGCCTCAGAAAACGACCCCTGAGTTCTCCTACACCTCCGAACCCCACCCAGGGCCCCAGACTGCGGCCGACCCTCGCTCCGCGGCTCAGCCCCATCCAGAGCCCAAGGCATGTCGCTCGGCCCCACCGCCCCGACCCTCAAAAGCTGGACCTCTCAGCCCCCCTCACTCCAAAGACCCCCCTAGATCGCGCCTCAAAGACTCCGAAGGTCAAAGCCGCCAGCCCCACGCCTGGCCCCCTCCCTCGGACGCCCCCGCGTCTCGCAGGCCGGCAGCCACCGCCCTTCCACGCCTCGGGCGGGCCCCGTGGGGTACCCAGCTGCCGCAGGGCAAGGCTCGGGCAGCCCCGGGACAGTGAGGAGGCTGCCCCTCCAATCGGACCCCGCCTGCGGCTGCACCTACCCGCCGCCGCCGAGACGGAGCTGGAGCAGAAGGGAGCCAGGAGAGCGCCGGGAAGAGCCGTGAGGAGCTAGGAGACGTCGGG
Organism: Pan troglodytes; assembly: GCF_028858775.2. Classification (NCBI taxonomy): domain Eukaryota; kingdom Metazoa; phylum Chordata; class Mammalia; order Primates; family Hominidae; genus Pan; species Pan troglodytes. The sequence goes on from NC_086015.1 coordinate 52,104,531, forward strand.
AGGAGCCGGGAGCCAGCGAGCTAGCCGGAGGGGCGGGGCGCAGGGAGGCGGCCGCTTCCTCGTCGCCTCTTGAGGGCCGGCGCAAGGGAGGGACGCCGCCACCGCCTACCCGGCGAGCGCCGCCGCTCCGGCCAATAAGCGTGGCGAGGGGGAGGGCGGAGGGCTGTGGCGGACCAATGGGTGCTGGCCCTGCCGCCACGACCTCTCTGCAGAGCTGCCCGAGCCGCGGGCGGTTGGGGCGAGGTGCGCCTGGGGGCTGTAGCCTCCCGCCTGCGGCCTGCGAATGCCGAAGCGGACCGCAGGCCGATCGACTGCCTTCGCTGTTCTATGATGGCCGTCGCTCTCTCTCAGAGTCTGGGCGCCCGGAGCGAGGAGAGTGCGAGAGTCGGCGCACACGCGGACCGGGCCACTAGCGGGTGGGGCCTGTGGGCTCTGTGATGTAACCTGGGAGGGGCGCGGGGCGGGGCCTAGGTCGCGGGCCATCTGGGCTCTGGAAGGAACCCTTAGAGGAGCGGGAGGACGCCACAGGTCCTCGGCGGGGCTCCGCTTCCGCGAGCCGCATGTGGCTGGTGAGCTCTGAAACGTGGCTGGCCCAAGTTGAGATGTGCTGTAAGTGTACAATACACACCAAATTTCCAAGACTTAGTACCGAAAAAAAAAAAAACTCATCTATAATTTTTAAATGGTTACAAGTGGGATAATTAATTATAACAAAATTGATGACAGTTGGGGTATATTTGGTTAACTAAGAAATATTGAGGCCGGGCGCGGTGGCTCACGCCTGTAATCCCAGCACTCTGGAAGGCCGAGGCGGGTGGATCACTTGAGGTCCGGAGCTGGAGACCACCCTGACCAACATGGTGAAACTTCGTCTCTACTAAAAATACAAAAATTAGCCGGGCGTGGTGGCAAGTGCCTGTAATTCCAGCTACTTCGGAACGTGAGGCAGGAGAATTGCTTGAACCCGGGAGGCGGAGGTTGCAGTGAGCTGAGATCGCACCACTGCACTCCAGCCTGGGCAACAGAGTGAGACCCTGTCTCAAATTAAAAAAATAGGTTTCCTTTTCTGGTGAAATTAACATTACTTCATTCCAAAGCCCCAGATTTTGTAGAATCCTTAACTTACTGTTGTAGGAAAACACACAGGTGGGAGCTTTGAAGTTACTTTGATCATTCTTCCTGCTGCCTGGAGTAGCCAGCATATTCCTGTCCCAGACTTCAGGAATAGAATTGGCTTTGAGCTCCTTTGTAGTTAGATGGCTAGGAAAACTCAAAAGTATTGGAATCTTCCATCCCTTCTGTAAACCAAGAAGTATCTGAGACAGGTCTCAATTGATTTAGAAATTTATTTTGCCAAGGTGAAGGACATTCCTGAAAGGAAAAAACACAGAATCACAGAAACAGTCTGTGGTCTCTGCCTTTCTCCAAAGATGAATTTGAGGAATTCAGTATTTAAAGGGGAAAAGTGGGCTGGAGGGAAAATAGGGAGGGAACAAGAGAAAAGGAGCAGGTAGGGGAATAGTCAATTGTGTATTATGTCAAGTATGTCTGCTTAGGAATGAAAGGCAGTTTGTGCATGACTCAGCTTTCAACTTAATTTTTTCCTTTTGGAATAGTGAATTGGGGTCCGAAGTGTTTTTGTTTTTTTGTTTGTTTTTTTTTTTTTTGAGACGGAGTCTTGCTCTGTCGCCCAGAGTGGAGTGCAGTGGCACGATCTCAGCTCACTGCAACCTCCGCCTCCCCGGTTCAAGCAATTCTCCTGCCTCAGCTTCCCGAGTAGCTGGGACTACAGGCGCACGCTTCCACGCCCAGCTAATTTTTTGTATTTTAGTAGAGACGTGTCACCGTGTTGCCCAGGCTGTTCTCGAATTCCTGAACTCAGGCAATCCGCCCGCCTCGGCTTCCCAAAGTGCTAGGATTTACAGGCGTGAGCTACCACGCCTGCCCCTAAGTGTTTTGTTTTTTGTTTTTTGTTTTTGAGACGGAGTCTCCCTTTGTCGCCCAGGCTGGAGTGCAGTGGCACGATCTAAGCTCACTGCAACCTCTGCCTCCCAGGTTCGAGCAGTTCTCTGCCTCAGCCTCCGAAGTAGCTGGGATTACAGGCGCCTGCCACCGTGCCTGGCTAATTTTTGTTTTTTTTAGTAGAGACAGGGTTTCACCATCTTGGCCAGGCTGGTCTTGAACTCCTGACTTCGTGATTCACCCGCCTCAGCCTCCCAAAGTGCTGGGATTACAGGGATGAGCCACCGTGCCTGGCTGAAGGGTCCGAAATTTCTTTAAGATTTATTTTTCCCCAGGGCCAGGCAGTGGCTCACAGCTGTAATCCCAGCATTTTGGAGGCCAAGGTGGGAGGATCGCTTAAGCCCAGTGGGAGGGTCTCACTCTGTTGCCCAGACTGGAGTGCAGTGGTACGGTCATGGCTTGCTGCAGCCTCTACCTCCCAGGCTCAAGTGATCCTCCCACCTCAGCCTCCCAAGTAGCTGGGACCTCAGGCTTCTGCCACCACACTCGGCTAATTTTTTGAATTTTTTGTAGAGATGGGGTCTCACTGTGTTGCCCAGGCTGGTCTCGAACTCATTCCCTCAAGTTATCCTCCTACCTCTGCCTCCCAAAGTGCTGGGATTACAGGCGTGAGCCACCGCGCCCGGACCCCAGCCTTCTTTAAGTTAAGACAGTCACCATGTTATGTGTAGAGCTAGAGACCCAGGAGTGATTCTCAGTTATTCCCTTCCTTTTCCCCTCATACCTACCAGATTTTCCTCCTGCCTCAGAAACAGCTCCACTGACACATGCTGTTCTGGTTCAGTCCTTTTTCTTTTTCCTGTATCCTGCCATAGTTTCTTTCAAGCCTTCCCCTTGCTCCTGCTTCAGTCCAAATATCACAACCTTCTGTACCATCCCCTTCCATTCATAATATCCTCCTGCGTCCCTTGTATGCCTGTCTATTACAACACTTACCATATATGTGATAGTTATTTGTATAAATATGGATCTGCCTGGCCAGGCGAGGTGGCTCATGCCTGTAATCCCAGCACTTTGGGAGGCCAAGGTGGGCAGATCACGAGGTCAGGAGATCAAGACCATCCTGGCTAACAAGGTGAAACCCCGTCTCTACTAAAAACTGATATATATATATATCTGCCCTAACAGATTGCATCTCAAAGTACAGGTTCATTCTATTTCCCCACTTGCAGTGGAAAAGAACATTCCCTCCAGTTCCAGGGTGCCCAGGATGAAAAGCATAGAACCACCTATTCTGGGCATACTGCCTATGGGATTGCCCTGCTCCACAAGCAGCAGTAATAAAAAAGAAAGAAAAACAAGAAAAGCATAGAACCTCAACATCTCAAAGTTGGAAAGGATCTTAGCAAGCACTCAGTCTCATGTCTAAGGATGTATTCTTGAGACTTTACAAGTTCACAATAAGCCATCTCAGGATTATATTTGAGTTATCCTTTAAAAGCATGCTTTATGTCTATTCATCCAAATTTTGATGAAAATGTAGGCCAGGACACAAACATTGGCAGAATCCAATAGCTTATCTTAGAGGCTTTCCTCCAGTTTTAACCTAAACCCCTTCAATGGCTTTTCATTGCATCAGAATCCTAAACATGTATTTCAAGACCTCGTGCAATGATGCTGCCTCTGTCTTGCCTCATCATCTGCCTTTTTTCTCACTATGCCCAGTATCATCTGCCTTCTCTGTTTCTTGAACTTTCTCTTGTCAAGGCCCTCCTCATATTGTTTCCTCTGCCTATCCTAATGTATGATTAATATGATTTTCTACCAGGCATAGTGGCACACGCCTGTAATCCCAGCACTTTGGGAGGCCAAGGCGGGAGGATTGCTTGAGTTCAGAAGTTTGAGACCAGCCTGGGCAACATAGTGAAACCCTGTCTCTACAAAAAATACAAAAAAAAAAAAAAAAAATTAGCTGGGATGGTGGTGGGCACCTATAGTGCCAGCTACATGGGAGGCTGTGGTGGGAGGATCACCTGAGCCTGGGGAGGTTGAGACTACAGTGAACCATGATCATACCACTGCACTCCAGCCTGGGTGATGGAGTGAGACCCCATCTCAAAAAAAAGAAAAAAAAAGATGTGATTTTCCACATCGAAAATTTGAAAGACTAATAAAAGAGTTCATGGCCAGGCATGGTGGCTCATACCTGTAATCCCAGCACTTTGGGAGGTCGAGGTCAGGGGTTCGAGACCAGCCTGACCAACATGGTAAAACCCCATCTCTACTAAAAATACAAAAATTAGCCAGGTGTGGTGGCTTAAGCCTGTAATCCCAGCTACTCAGGAGGCTGAGGCAGGAAAATCACTTGAACCTGGGAGGCGGAGGTTGCAGTGAGCCAACATCGCGCCATTACGCTACAGCCTGGGCGACAAGATTGAAACTCCGTCTCAAAAATAAAAAGAGTTCAGCAAGGTTACTGGATACAAAGTTAATATACAAAAAGGCATAACAGCATATATACCAATAATCAATAAGAAAACGAGATAGAAAAGAAAAACCCTACAAAAATGAGATACCACAACACACCTACTAAATAGAATGGGCAAAAGCCAGAACACTGGCCAGGTGCGGTGGCTCACGCCTGTAATCCCAGCACTTTGGGGGGCCAAGGCAGGCGGATCACGAGGTCAGGAGATCGAGACCATCTTGGCTAACACAGTGAAACCCCGTCTCTACTAAAATTACAAAAAATTAGCCGGGCATGGTGGCAGGCGCCTGTAGTCCCAGCTACTCAGGAGGCTGAGGCAGGAGAATAGCGTGAACCCAGGAGGCGGAGCTTGCAGTGAGCCGAGATCGCGCCACTGCACTCCAGCCTGGGCGACAGAGCAAGACTCCATCTCAAAAAAAAAGCCAGAACACTGACAACACCAAGTGCTAGTAAGAATGTGAAACAATAGAAGCTCGCATGCATTGCTGCTGGGAATGTGAAAGGTACAGAACTTTGGAAGACAATTCAGCAGCTTCTTACAAAACTAAATGTACTCTCATATGACCCAGCAATTGCCCTCCTTGGTATTTACTCAGAGGAGCCAAAAATTTATGTCTACACAGGCAGGGCATGGTGGCTCACGCTTGTAATCCCAGCATTTTGGGAGGCCGAGGCAGGTGGATCACCTGAGGTCAGGAGTTCAAGAGCAGCCTGGCCAACATGGCAAAACCCTGTCTCTGCTAAAAATAACAAAAATTAGCTGGGCATGGTGGTGGGTACCTGTAATCCCAGTGGCTCAGGAGGCTGAGGCAGGAGAATCGCTTGAACCCAGGAGGCAGAGGTTGCAGTGAGCCGAGATCATGCCATTGTACTCCAGCCTGGGCAACAAGAGCGAAACTCAGTCTAAAAAAAGAAAGAAAGAAAATTATGTCTACACAAAAACCTGCACACAATTTTTTTTTTTTTTTTTTTTTTTTGAGACAGAGTCTCGCTCTTTTTGTCCAGGCTGGAGTGCAGTGGTGCCATCTTGGCCCACTACAGACTCCGCCTCCCAGGTTCAAGCAATTCTCCTGCCTCAGCCTCCCAAGTGGCTGGGATTATAGGCATGCGCAACCACGCCGGGCTGATTTTTGTATTTTTAGTAGAGACAGGGTTTCACCATGTTGGCCAGGCTGGTCTTGAACTCCTGACCTCAGGTGATCCACCCCCCTCGGCTTCCCAAACTGCTGGGATTACAGGTGTGAGCCACTGCACCCAGCCTCACGAATGTTTATAGTAGCTTTACTCATAATTGCCAAAACCTAGAAGCAACTGAGATCTCCTTTAATAAGTGAATGGATAAATAAACTGGGATTGGAAGAATGCACCAAAAAAAAAAAAAAATGGCTAGCCTTGGGTGGTAAGATTACATAGTTATCATTTACTCCTTTATGCTTTTCCAAATTTTATACTATAAATCATTTATTTCTTTTTATAGTCAGAAAAAGGTCAATGAAATTTTTTTTTTTTTTTTTAGAGACAGGTTCTCGCTATGTTGCCCAGGCTGGAGTGCAGTGGCTATACAGGTGCGACCCCACTACTGATCAGCACGGGAGTTTTGACCTGCTCCATTTCTGACCTGGGCTGGTTCACCCCTCCTTAGGCAACCTGGTGGACCCCTGCTCCCAGGAATTAACCATATTGATGCTGAACCTAGTGTGGATGGACACCTAATCCACATAGTGCACTACATCCCAGAACTCCTGGACTTAAGTGATCTTCCTGCCACAGCCTCCCAAGTAGCTGGTACTACAGGCGTGCGCACCACCCCACCTAGCACTTTATTTATTTTTTATTTTTTTTATTTTTGAGATGGAGTCTTGTTCTGTCGCCAGGCTGGAGTGCAGTGGTGCGATCTCAGCTCACTGCAACCTCTGCTTCCCGGGTCCAGGTGATTCTCCTGCCTCAGCCTCCCGAGTAGCTGGGACTACAGGCATGCGCCAGCAGGCCCAGCTAATTTTTGTATTTTTAGTAGAGACAGGGTTTCGCCATGTTGACAGGATGGTCTTGATCTTTTGACCTTGTGATCCGCCCATCTCAGCCTCCCAAAGTGCTGGGATTACAAGCGTGAGCCACCACGCCTGGCCACACTTTGTTTTTTTTTTTTGAGACAGGGTCTCACTCTGTTGCCCAGACAGTACTGCAGTGGAACAATTTTTTTTTTGAGACGGATTTTCGCTCTTCTTGCCCAGGCTGGAGTACGATGGTGTGATCTCAGCTCACTGCAACCTCCACCTCCCTGGTTCAAGTGATTCTCTTGCCACAGCCTCCCGAGTAGCCGGGATTACAGGCATGTACCACCACGCCCGGCTAATTTTTTATTTTTGGTGGAGACAGTGTTTCTCCATGTTGGTCAGGCTGGTCTCAAACTCCTGACCTAAGGTGATCCACTTGCCTCGGCCTCCCGAAGTGCTGGGATTACAGGCGCGAGCCACCACACCTGGCCTGCAGTGGAACAATCTTACCTCACAGCAACCTCAACCTCCTGGGGTCAAGCAGTTCTCCCACCTCAGCCTGAGAGAGTAGGCTGGGACTACAGGCACATGCCATCGTGCCTGGCTAATATTTTACTTTATACTTTTGGAGAGACGGGGTCTCCCTGTGTTATCCAGGCTGGTCTTGAACTCCTGGCCTCAAATGATTCTGCTGCTTCAGCCTCCCAAAGTGCTGGGATTACAAGTGTGAGTCACCATGCCCAGCATCAATAAATACTTTTTTAAAATTTTTATTCTTATTTTTATTTTATCTCTTACAGAAAGGAAATAAATACATTTTAAGGTAAGGCAAGCAACAGCAACAACAAAAATCTTCACAGAGCGAAACAATAAAAACTGATGTGGTACTGAGTAATAAAACTAACAATAGGTTGTAAGACTTTCTATAGAAAAATATTATAAAACTTTACAACTTTTAGAAGAAAATATAGAGTCGGGATGCTGTGGCTCACATTTGTAATCCCAAAACTTTGGGAGGCCGAGGTGGGTGGATCGCTTGAGTTCAGGAGTTCGAGACCAGCTTGGGTGACATGGTAAAACCTCATCTCTACAAAAAATACAAAATTAGCTGGGCCTGGTAGTGCACACCTGTAGTCCCAGCTACTCGGGAGGCTGAGAGGGAAGGATCGCTTGAACCCATGGAGGCGGAGGTTGCAGTGAGCCAAGATTGTGCCACTGCACTCCAGCCTGGGTGACAGAGTGAGACTCTGTCTCAAATAAATAAATAAATAAACCTATTTAAAAAAAGAGAGAAAAGAAAATATTGGGCAATATCTTGATGCTCTCAGGGTGGGAATCTTGCTGCAATTTCTTGGTACCAAAGCTTGTCAGATAAACACAATTTTGCATACCAATTTTATCATAATTTATGATGTTTATGTTAGGATTCCATGGGAAGAGGGAAATACAATTACATGGATTAGAATTTGAATAGAATAGGGTCATAGCATTTTAAGAACCAGAAGGGTCTTTCAGAGGTTCTTTTGGATTATTTTAGCCCAATCCTTTTTCAAGTGTAGTAATTGAGATATGTTGAGGACCCACAGAAAAATGGCAGAATCCAGGCTTGAACTCATTTTCTTACTCTCATCTGGGTGCTTGTTGCACTTACCCCTTCTTTCATCTTTAAATTAATGTAGGCTGGCACTGGACGCAGTGGCTCACGCCTATAATCTAAGCACTTTGGGAGGCCGAGACGGGCGGATCACCTGAGGTCAGGAGTTTGAGACCAGCCTGGCCAACATGGTGAAACCCCGTCTCTACTAAAAACACAAAAATTAGCTGGATATGGTGGTGTGGGCCTGCAGTCCCAGCTATTCTGGAGGCTGAGGCAGGAGAATCGCTTCAACCCAGGAGGCTGCAGGGAGCCAAGATCGCGCCACTGCACTCCAGCCTGGCAACAGAGTGAAACTTCATTTAAAAAAAAAATAGGGCCAGGTGCCGTGGCTCACGCCTGTAATCCCAGCACTTTGGGAGGCCGAGGTGGGTGGATCACCTGAGGTCAGGAGTTTGAGACCAGCCTGGCCAACATGGTGAAACCCCATCTCTACTAAAAATAGAAAAATTAGCTGGGCATGGTGGCAGGTGCCTGTAATCCCAGCTACTCAGGAGGCTGAGGCAGGAGAATGGCTTGAACCTGGGAGACAGCGGTTGCGATGAGCCAAGATGGTGCCACTGCACTCCATCCTGGGCAGCAAGAGTGAAACTCCATCTCCAAAAGAAAAAAGAAATGGGGTCTCGCCCAGCCTGGCCAAGATGGTGAAACCCCATCTCTACTAAAAATACAAAAATTAGCTGAGCACAGTGGCAGGTGCCTGTAATCCCAGCTACTCGGGAGGCTGAGGCAGGAGAATCACTTGAACCCAGGAGGCGGAGTTTGCATTGACCCAAGATCACGCCACTGCACTCCAGCCTGGGCGGCACAGCGAGACTCCATCTCAAAAAAACAAAAAACAAAAAAAACAAAAGAAATAGGGTCTCGCTATGTTGCCCAAGATGGTCTCAAACTCCTGGGCTCAGAGATCCTCCTACGTCAGCCTGTTGAGTAGCTGGTATACAGGTGTGAGCCACCATACCCCACACCTGGCTAGCTACCTTAATCTTTGATTTCCTGTAAAGTGATCAAAATGAACCCCTATCTTTTTTTTTTTTTTTTTGAGACAGAGTTTCACTCTCGTTGCCCAGGCTGGAGTGCAATGGCGTGATCTCAGCTCACTGAAACCTCTGCCTCCCAGGTTCAAGCCATTCTCCTGCCTCAGCCTCCCGAGTAGCTGGGATTACAGGCATGCACCACCACACCCAGCTAATTTTGTATTTTTAGGAGAGACGATGTTTCTCCATGTTGGTCAGGCTGGTCTCTAACTCCTGACCTCAGATGATCTGCCTGCCTCAGCCTCCCAAAGTGCTGGGATTACAGACGTGAGCCACCACGCCTGGCCAAAACTCCTATCTCTTAAAGCCATCGTTGGCCAATAAACCCCTATTGATGTAAGCCACCATTAGTATCTGTCATTTGCAGCTAAATGCAATCCCAACTGATATATGGAGTAAAAGTCCTGGACTACGAGTTGAGAAACCCCATTACAGTCCCAGCTCTGCCAGGAACAAGCTATGTGGCCTTGGGCAAGCCATTTCCCATCTCTGGGCCTCAGGTTCCTCATCTCTACCAGGGGAAGTAGAACAAGATGGTGATGGTCTCTCACCTCTTACTTTCTTTGGTCTCATTCATCGTTCATGCTGTATTGTGTATAATATGGCACTTCTTTCCTCTATGACTACTTCTTTCAAGGTTCACCCAGTGTTCCCTTGTTCCTGTGACCTCAGGACTAATTACAAGGGCCCGTCTCCTTTGAGTGAATGTAACACCTTTGGGGCATTCCCTGAACACAAAGTCCCTCTAGCTAGATCCTTATTTTCTCTTCCTTTGGTTAATTTTTTTTTTTCTTTTTCTGAGAGATGGGGTTTCACCATGTTGACCAGGCTGGTCTCAAACTCCTGACCTCAGGTGATCCACCTGCCTCGGCCTCCCAAAGTGCTGGGATTACAGGCATGAGCCACCGTGCCTGGGCCCTCTTCCTTTAGTTAATTTTATATACCTACACCTAGGCGGAGCACAAAGGAGGGAAGGGGTTGTTTCTACTCTAAAAATACTGGAGTACCATGCCCACCTCTGCCCCTAACCCCTAAACATGCTATGTGATTTCCCCTCTTGGGGCTTCAAATGCATCATTTATGAAATAAGAGGGTGGCAGACTGTCAAAGGGCCCTTCAAGCCCTGGCATTCTAAGACTGAATTATAGCTTCTAATTTTCTTCTTTCACTGTGATAGCACTTTGCTTGTTGTGAACTGCTTTGCTCTCTGGTATGAGAGGTTAGGCTTTCTATGACTCTGAGATAATCTGAGTTAGTATTACTATCCACATTTTGAAGTTGAGGAAACAGATTTAGGGATGTGAAGTTGTGTACCCAAGATCACTGATGGGGCTCAGGGCACCCCACCCCAAAATATGACTATAGGAGATCACAGCATGCCACCCCAAAATGTACCTCTTTGGCATATTTGAGCTGATTATTCTGAGAAACTGCAGACACAGGAGTAGCTCTGAAAATCTGTCCTTTTATAAAAGAACTTCACGTCTATAAAGGAAATCTACATTAGTAGATTATCTGTATTAGGAAGAGAACTGCTCTGAGATAACATTTTATCTTATATTTTATTTTATTTTATTTTGAGACAGAGTCTCACTCAGTTTCCCAGGCTGGAGGGCAGTTGCACAATCTCAGCTCACTGCAACCTTCACCTCCCAGGTTCAAGCGATTCTCATGCCTCAGCCTTCCGAATAGTTGAGATTACAGGCTCGTGCCACCACACCCAGCTAATTTTTTGTATTTTTAGTAGAGATGGGGTTTCACCATGTTGGCCAGGCTGGTCTTGAACTCCTGACCTCAAGTAATCTGCCCACCTCAGCCTCCAAAAGTGCTGGGATTACAGGCACAAGCCACCACCCCCAGCCCTGAGATAACCTTTATTACCTGAGAGACTTTTTATCTGCATAGCAGAATACCCTTGGTTCACATATGTTTCCTCCCCTTGCCCTCCTGTGGCTTGTTGCCACCTACCCCTCCCTCAGGCAGGTCTGTATTCCTTTCTGTAACTCAGGATGCTATATAAGCTTCAATAGTCTGACCCTTCTAAGGGTCTTATGTTTTGTGGGACTCCTGTGTGTATATACATAATTAAATATACTTTTTCTCTTGTTAATCTGTCTTATTTGAATTTAATTCATAGCCTGGCCAAAGAACCTAGAAAGATAGAGGGGAGACATTTTCCCCTCTCCTAGTACACACCTAGTTACCCAACCAGTAAGTGGTAGATCTGGAACTAGAGATCACATCCTTTGACTCCTTGCTCAGTGCACTTTCCACCTCATCTTGAATTTTTTTTTTTTTTTTTTGAAGCGGAGTCTCGCTCTGTCACCCAGGCTGGAGTGCAGTGGCACCATCTTGGCTCACTGCAAGCTCCGCCTCCCAGGTTCACACCATTCTCCTGCCTCAGCCTCCCGAGTGGCTAGGACTACAGGCTCCCGCCACCACGCCTGGCTAATTTTTTGTATTTTTAGTAGAGACAGAGTTTCACCGTGTTAGCCAGGATGGTCTCGATCTCCTGACCTCGTGATCTGCCTGCCTCGGCCTCCCAAAGTGCTGGGATGATAGGCGTGAGCCACCGTGCCTGGCCTTTTTTTTTTGAGACAAGTTCTCACTCTGTTGCCCACGCTGAAGTGCAGTGGTGTGTTCATGGCTCACTGCAGCCTTGATGGCCCAGGCTCCAGCAATCCTCCCACCTCAGCCTCCTGAGTAGTTGGGACTATAGACGTGTGCCACTATGCCTGGCTAAACTTTATTTATTTATTTTTTAGGAACGGGGTTCTCACCATGTTGCCCAGACTGGTCTAAACTCCTGGGGAGCTCAAGGGCTCAAGTGATTCACCTTTGCCTCCCAGAGTGATAGGATTACAGGTATGAGCCAGCACTGTGCCTGACTGATTTTTTTGTTTGTTTTTTCTCTTTCCCTTTTCTCTCCAGGATCTGTTTCCTGGCTATAATCATAATTGCTCTCTCTGTTCAGAGATCACCATAGATCACTCAGAATTAGCCAACTATGGCCAATTCAGTAAGCCTTTGGTGAGAGCCTGCTTCAGAAAAGGTTTTCTGAGAGGAGATGAACATGAAAGGATTATTTTAAAAGATGCTTGCCTTAGCTCTTTGGCCCTTCCTCACTTAGCTTGGAATGAAACAATGGGCAGATTGGATAAACTAACTTGTATTTAAGAAAGAGCTGCATATAATCATGGAATTCCTGTGGGCACAGTCCACACTGACTCAATTAGTGTGGACAGAGGACTTTGCAGGGAAGCATTTTTTAAACACTTACTTAGGAATAATTTTGCCAGGCACAGTGGGTCACGCTTGTAATCCCAGCACTTTGGGAGGTTGAGATGGGAGGATGGCTTGAGCTCAAAAGTTTGAGACTAGCCTGGGCAGCAAAGTGAGACCTCATTTCTACAAAAAAATTTTTTAAATTAGCCAGGGCCAGGAGCGGTGGCTCATGTCTGTTACACCAGCACTTTTAGAGGCTGAGGCAGGTGGATCACCTGAGGTCAGGAGTTTCAGACCAGCCTGGCAACATGGTGAAACCCTGTCCATACTAAAAATACAAAAATTAGCCAGCCATAGTGTCAGGTGCCTGTGATCTCAGCTACTTGGGAGGCTGAGGCAGGAGAATTGCTTGAACCCAGGAGGCAGAGGTTGCAGTGAGCTAAGATCCTACTGCTGCACCACTGCACTCTGGGTGACAGAGCAAGACCCTGTCTCCAAAAAAAGAAAAATTAGCCAGGCATGGTGGCATGTGCCTGTGGTCCCAGCTACACAGGAGGTTGAGGCAGGAGGATCCCTTGAGCCCAGTAGGTCAAGGCTGCAGTGAGCCGTGTCCGTACCACTACACTCCAGCCTGAGTGACAGAGTGAGATCCTGTCTCAAAAAAAAAAAAGAAGGAGAAGAAGAAAATACAAATTAACACCATTAAAAACAAAAAAATTTTTCAAACTTACTGAAAATTTGCAAAAATAAAAATAGTATGTAGTACTCTCACATACACTTTACCAAGAGTCACCTATTTTATTTTATCTTATTTTGAGATAGTTTCACTCTGTCATCCAAGCTGGAGTGCAGTAGTACAATCTTAGTGGACTATAGCCTCGAACTCCTGGGCTCCAGCAATCCGCCCACCTCATCCTCCTGAGTAGCTAGGATCACAGGTATGTGCCACCACACCTGGCTAATTTTTTTATTTTTTGTAAAGACAAGGTCTTGACGTGTTGCCCAGCCTGGTCTCTAACTCCTGGTCTCTAGCGATCCTCCCACCTCAGACTCCCAAAATGCTGGGATTACAGGCATGAACCACTGTCCCAAGCCTATTTTATATTAGATTAGTGGGCACATGTGCTTGATGGTTTCATGAGTATATTGCATAATGGTGGGGATTGGATTTCTAGTGTACTCATTACCCAAATAGTGAAGGTTGTACCTGACAGGTAATTTTTCAACCCTTGCCCCCCTCTCAGCCTACCCTGTTTTAGAGTCCCCAGTGTCTATTATTTTCATCTTTATGTCCATGTGTACCCTTTGTTTAGTTCCCACTTATAGATGAGAAGGCATTTGGTTTTTTTGTTTGTTTATTTCTTTGTTTGTTTGTTTTTTAGACAGGATCTCACTCCCATTGCCTAGGCTGGAGTGCAGTGGTGCAATCTAAGCTTACTGCAGCCTCGACTTCCCAAGCTCAGGTGATCCTCCCACCTAAGCCTCCCAAGTAACTGGGACTACAGGCATGTGCCAACCGGCCCAGCTAATTTTTTGTATTTTTAGTAGAGATGGGGTTTCACCATGTTGCCCAGGCTGGTCACAAACTGCTAGGCCCAGACGATCTATCCACCTTGGCCTCCCAAAGTGTTGGGATTATAGGTGTGAGCCACCACACTAGGCCAAGTGTTCCTTTTTCTCTGCATCCACACCAACGTCTGTTTTTTGACTTTTTAATAATGGCCATTCTGACTGGTATAAAATATCTCATTGTGGTTTTAATTTGCACTCCTATGATGATTAGTGATGTGGAACATTTTTTCCTATGTTTGTGGCCGCTTGTATGTCTTCTTTTGAGAAGTGTCTGTTCATGTCTTTGCCCAGTTTTTAATGGAGTTGTTTGGTGGGTTTTATTTATTTATTTTTGCTTTATTTTTATTGAGAGGGGGGGGTCTCATTATGTTGCCCAGGCTGGTCTTGAACTCCTGGGCTCAAGCAATCCTCCCACCTTGGCCTCTCAAAGTGCTGGGATTACAGATGAGCCACTGTGCCCAGCCATGGAGTTGTTTGTTTTTTTTTTCTTGTTGTGTTATTTATTTGTAGATTTTGTACGTTAGTCTTTTGTCAGAGACATAATTTATAATTTTTTTTTTTGAGACGGAGTCTTGCTCTGTCACCCAGGCTGGAATGCAGTGGCAGGATCTCGGCTCACTGCAAGGTCTGCCTCCCAGGTTCACGCCATTCTCCTGCCTCAGCCTCCTGAGTAGCTGGGACTACAGGCGCCCACCACCACACCCGGCTGATTTTTTGTATTTTTAGTAGAGACAGGGTTTCACTGTATTAGCCAGGATGGTCTTGATCTCCTGACCTCATGATCCACCCGCCTCAGCCTCCCAAAGTGCTGGGATTACAGGCACAAGCCACTGCGCTCAGGGTTTTTTTTTTTTTTTAGACGGAGTCTCACTCTGTTGCCCAGGCTGGAGTGCAGTGGCGCGATCTCAGCTCGCTGCAAGCTCTGCCTCCTGGGTTGACGCCATTCTTCTGCCTCAGTCTTCTGAGTAACTGGGACCACAGGCGCCCACCACCGCGCCTGGCTAATTTTTTGTGGTTTTAGTAGAGACAGGGTTTCACCATGTTAGCCAGGATGGTCTCGATCTCCTGACCTCGTGATCCGCCCTCCTTGGCCTACCAAAGTGCTGGGATTATAGGCATGAGCCACCGTGCCTGCCCTAATTTACAAATATTTTATCCCATTCTATAGGTTGTCAGGTTGTCTGTTTACTCTGTTGATTATTTCTTTGGCTGTTTACTCTGTTGATTATTTACACTATATCTACATGGAGATAGTGTCAGATCCCACAGGTGGAAGGCTCAGTCCCCAAAACTATCCCCAACACACACCAGCTACAAGTTCCAGCCTCCAGAACTTCTGACTGACCAGCTTTAAGTTGGGGTCCCCATGACCCCCTTTGTGTTTAATTTGCTGGAATGTCTCACAGAACTCACGGAAACACTTACTTAGGTTTACTGGTTGATTATAAAGGATATTACAAAGGATGCAGATGAAGAGATGCATAGGGCGAGGTGTGGGGGAATGGACGTGGGGCTTCCCTGCCCTCCCGGGGCGTGCCAGCCTCTAGGAACCTCCATGTGTTCAGCTATCCTGAAGCACTCTCTAAACCCTATCCTCTTGGTTTTTTGTTTGTTTGTTTTTGTTTTTGTTTTTGTTTTAAGACAGTCTCACTCTGTCACCCAGGCTGGAGTGCAATGGCGCGACCTCAGCTCATTGCAACCTCCACCTCCCAGGTTCAAGCAATTCTCTTGCTTCAGTCTCACAAGTAGCTGGGATTACAGGTGCCTGATACCACACCCATCTAATTTTTTTGTATTTTTAGTAGAGATAGGGTTTCACCATGTTGGCCAGGCTGGTCTCGAACTCCTGACCTCAAGTGATCCACCCGTCTCTGCCTCCCAAAGTGCTGGGATTACAGGCGTGAGCCACCGTGCCCAGCCTCTCTCGGGGTTTTATGGAGGCTTCATGGCATGAGCATTCCTTCCCCCAGGGTATAGTAATGTGGAGCATTTTTTCATACGTTTCTTGGCTGCTTGTATGTCTTCTTTTGAGAACTGTCTATTTATGTCTTTGCCCAGTTTTCCTGGGAGGATCTGAAGACCCACAGTCAGAAAGGTAGAAATAGATTAGAGTCCTGCTTTGGAGCAGGTGAAAGAACAGGGGAGAGATTCTGTTTCCTGAGGCTTAACACACCTAACATTATTTTAAAAAGCTGTAACAAGGACTATGGGAGTTATGAACTAGGAACTGTGGAGGAAAACCAATGTATAACACCACATGGTGAGAGATCGGGGTCCAGTTTCATTCTTCTGCATATGGTTAGCCAATTTTCTCAGCGCCATTTACTGAATATGGTGTGGATTCACCTTTTTTTTGAGATGGAGTTTTGCTCTTGTCACCCAAACTGGAGTGCAATGGCGCGATCTCCACCCACTGCAACCTCTGCCTCCCGTGTTCAAGCAATTCTCTTGCCTCAGCCTCCAGAGTAGCTGGGATTACAGGTGCACGTCACCACACCCAGCTAATTTTTATATTTTACTAGAAACAGGGTTTCACCATGTTGGCCAGGCTGGTCTTGAACTCCTGATGTCAGGTGATCTGCCCGCTTCAGCCTCCCAAATTGCTGGAATTACAGGCATGAGCCACCGTGCCCGGCCAATTCGCCTATTTTTAACACTTTGCCCATTTGCTTAATTATGTGCTATATACATATACCACACACAAATAATATTTTTTGAGCCATTTGAATGTGGGTCATACGCATTATAACTTTTTACCCCTAAATACTTCAGTGTGTATTTCTAATAATAAGGATATTTCTTATAAAATACAGATTTCAATCTCAGTAAATTTAACATTGATTCAAGAATTCTATTTAATCTCCCATCCATGTTCCAATTTTGTCAGCTGACCCAGTAATATCCCTTATAGCATTGTTTTTCTCTTCCGGAGCAGTATCCAAATATCACATTCAGTTGTCATGTCTCTTTAGTTTCCGTTAATATGGACCATTTTCACAGCCTCTGTGTGTGTGTGTGTGTCTTTTATGACACTGATATTTTTTAAGAATATAGCTACCCCTAGGCCGGGCGCGGTGGCTCACGCTTGTAATCCCAGCACTTTGGGAGGCCGAGGCAGGCGGATCATGAGGTCAGGAGATGGAGACCATCCTGGCTAATATAATGAAACCCTGTCTCTACTAAAAATACAAAAAATTAGCCGGGCATGGTGGCACGCGCCTGTAGTCCCAGCTACTTGGGAGGCTGAGGCAGGAGAATTGCTTGAACCCGGGAGGCGGCGGTTGCAGTGAGCCAAGATCACGCCACTGCACTCCAGCCTGGCGACAGAGCGAGACTCCATCTAAAAAAAAATAATTAAAAAAAAAAGAATATAGCTACACCTTTTAAAAATGAGAAGGTGGCCAGGCGGGTGCCTCATGCCTGTAATCCTAGCACTTTGGGAAGCCGAGGCAGGTGGATCACCTGAGGTCAGGAGTTCAAGACCAGCCTGGCCAATGTGGTGAAACCCTGTCTCTACTAAAAATACAAAAAACATTAGCTGGGCCTAGTGGCGGGCGCCTGTAATCCCAGCTACTTGGGAGGCTGGGGCAGGAGAATTGCTTGAACCTGGGAGGTGGAGGTTACAGTGAGCCGAGATTGCGCTACTGCATTCCAGCCTAGGTGACAGAGCGAGACTCCACCTCAATCAATCAATCAATAAATAAAATGAGAATGTGTCTCATTTGGAGTGTCTGATTTTTTTCTCATAGTTATGTTTCAATTATGCGTGCGAGTCCAGAATACTGCACAATTGATGCTGTGTTCTTTTCAGGGCTTCTCATATTGGGAGGCATGTGGGGTGTCCATCTGACCCTCACTGGTGGATGTTCATTTTGGTTATCAAGTCGTTTTCTGACTTCTCTGTATTGCTACCATTTTTTCCCTTGCAACTAACAAGCAATCTGTGGAGAGACTGGAGAGACGCTCTAAGACGGGCTTATATCCTGATCCTCATCAAAATATCTCCAAGATACAGATAGCACCCATTGATGATTCTTT